>NC_087451.1:10534986-20534986 GCF_036321535.1 Camelus dromedarius
CTGACAAAAAATAAATAAAATAAATAAACTGTTTTGAACAGAGTTGTTTGGTGTTCTTTCACGTGAGGAGGACGGATGGAGTGGGGGGAGCTGTTGTTTGGATTGGAGGGGTGGTATCACCAGTCACACCTGCCTCCTCTCTCCCCTAACATTGATTGTAGGGCCTCCAACAGTGCAGAAGCCCTTTCCCTGTCCCCAGGGAGCTTGTGGGACTATTTTTTATGAAGCAGTAAGAGAGCATTGCAGTGGAAGAGCAGGCAGAGAGCACCTCAGATCCTGTGGGTGAGAAGGAAGTAAGCAACAATGGTCCTGCGAGATCGTAGGGCCCAGGTGGTGGAAGTGTGCAGAAGGAGCTAAGTAACTCTCTGGGTGGCTGGCCTGCGGGAGAAGGCAACGAACCAAATTCCATGACTCTTGAATAGGGGTCTGAAGGTCATGAAAAAGAGAAAGAAGAAACATCATTAAAATAAATACAAGCATAGTAAGCAAAGTAAGGAGTCTGATCAAGGGAATCCATCATTATCTAATAATTGAGAATGGATGGACTGAATTTTCTACCATTACAAAAAACAGAAAAACAAAACTTAGAAAAAGAAAGCCCATTATGTGCTGTTATGGAAACTCACTTAAATGATAAAGCTGAAAACAAAGGGATGGCAAAGAAGAAATAATAAAATGCAAACAAAAAGGACAAGAATTGAAATCTCAGTATCAGACAGGGTGGTATTTAACATTAAAAGCACTCAGCAGAGTATTCTGTAATGACAGAGATTCCATTTAGTAAAAGAATATAGAGGTGATAAACCCTATGCCTCAATTACCAGAAGAACTAAACACTTAAAGCAGAAACCATTAGAACTGCAAAGAGAATTTGATAAAAATTACACTTACAAAGATTTTAGTACACCTTTCTCAGAACTAGACATTTTTAATAGATAAAGACATAGAGGAATTAAATAGTACAATTAGTAAAAGCTCTTATGACTATAGAGAATCTTTAAGAAGTGTACTTTTTTTGTTGTATTTCCATATAACATACAAAAATCAATCCAATACTTGGCCAAAATATAATTATTGTTAATTTTAGTTAATTGTTAATCAAATGTTATTAATATTAATGCTGATATTAATTAACTTAAGTAGCAATTTTGTAATCTACATTCTATTACCATAATCCAATAAAATTTGGAACAATTAAAGTGTGGCTATAACCATTATAACTGCACAGAAGTTAAGAAACAATTCTGTACATCCTTGGGTCAAAGAGGAAAACTAAAATGCCAACTGTCTAGAAAGCAACAAAAAGTACACATTATATATGAACCTATAACATACAGCAAAAGCTATACTCAGAGGAAAATACATAGCTTTAAATGCCTGCAATGGGAAAGATGTATGTTTTTCAGTGAAGGAACTTGCTATTCATCTTAAGGTAGCAAACAGCACCTAAAACACTAGAGAGATGCAATTGATAGAAGCTGAAGGCTGTAAAATGGAAAACAATAAAGTCATAGTAGGGATAAACCCAAAAGTTGGATTTTTCCAAACACTAATAAAAATGGACAAGTAAGAGAGGAAAAAGCAAAAATATACAATGTAAGGAACAAGAAGGGACGATCACAAGTAACAGAATAACTAATGGCAACAAATTAAAAATCTTGAAGAATTAGAAATTTTTCTAGCAAAGATAAATTACTGAAACTTGTGAGATGTAGAAAGCCAGAATAAATTTATTACCACAAAAGATACTGAAAAGGTAATTAAAGATAATAGTATTTAAAAATGGACTAGGAACAAATGAGTTTTACCTAACTGGTAATTTCAATGCTGTTTAAACTATTTGAGATGATAGAAACATGAAAAGCTCTTACCCGTTTTATAAAGCTAACATAGCTTTGATGCCAAAGCCAGCATAGAAATAAGACAAAAAGACATCTACAGACTTATTAGCTCAGATGCAGAGATTGTAAATACAATGTTAGCAAAGAGAATCCAGCAATGTATCGAAAGTATAATACGATCAAGTAGGATTTATTTCAAGATTGCAATTTTTTTTCAATTTCAGGAAATCTATCAACATAACCTGTTATATTGGCAAACTAAAGGAGGGAGAAATATGATTGTAACAGTAGATGCTCACAAAGTATTTTAAAATACAGCAGCTATTCCTAATAAAAACCTTGAAAAGTTGACACAGAAAGCAGTTACATACAATATAATAAAGACTATTTACCAAACCCAACAGCAATTATCCTAAATGGTGAAACACAAAACCTATTTCAATTAAAATAAAACACTTGTAGAGGTGTTGCTATTAATATTTAATAGTATCCTAGACATGCTAGAGAATAATAAGATAATAAAAATAAATCATAAAAATTAGGAGGGAAAGACAAAGATATGACTGCATTCCTAGAAATTTCAAGAGATTTAGTAAAAAATTTTTAAAATTTAAAAACTAAAAATTGCTACTGAAATGAAATTGGTGTGAAACTTGGGTAAGGTAGCTGGGTACAATATAAATACACAAAAAGCAGGTTCACTCCTCTCCAGTAATAGTACCTGGTACTGGAAATAGAAAAAAGTATTTAGGGGTAAATTATATATGAAAAGTATATGATCTGTGATAAATAATTTATAAAATATTATTAAAAGCATAAAACAAGATCTGGAAAAAAATGGAAAGATCACATTCTTCGATAGAACGTTCTAATCATAAACATCAGTGCTCCCCAATTTTATGTGTACTGTATTTAAAACACAATTCTAAAACTCCTCACAGAATTTTGATTGTTTAAATAAATCTTCAAGTTACATAAAAGAATAAATAACCTCTAAACAGCAAGAAAAGTATTAAAAAGAATAATAAAAGTTGTTTGTATTACTGGATAGCATGACTTACCTTAAGTCACTTTATTCCCATCAGTGTGACAGAAGCATAGAATCAAATAAATCAGTGGAACGGAATTACTAATCCAGAAATAGATCTTGGTATATAGAAGAATTTAATGTTGTATGATAAATGCAATGAATAGTTTAATTCTCTTGAAAAGGGTAGATTACTTAATATAGAGTATAAGCACAACTAGCTTTTCAGCTGGAGAAAAACAGAAGTTGACTTCCCACCTACATGATTCATGAAAAGAAGTTCCAGATGCATTAAGAATTTAAAAGTAAACTTTAAAAAAATTCTTGAAAGAAAATCTGCACCATTCATGTCTAATCTAGGAGCTGCTTACCTAAAATCAGATGCTCAGAAGCCATAAAAGACAATGTCTTATTTTATAAAAACATTGTGATGTCACTGAAAAAACTTAAACTTTTCATATGACAAAGAAACTTAAGAGAAACCAATGATAGAATTAGGGAAAATTATAAAGTAGAGGACAAAGATGAATATACACAGAGCTCTTATTGACAAAACAAAGGCAACCCAATAACAGATAAATGGGTAAAGCATAAGAAGAGGTGATTTCTGGAAGAGCCAATCCAAATGGCTCCACATATGAGTTGTATGAAAACATGCTCAAAATCACAAATAAAGTGAGATGTACAAATTAAACGTACACTCATTAGTCTGAGAGAAAATGCAAGGAGTGGCAGTACCTATTGCTGTGAAGAAAAGGATGCTTTTTATATTTCTGCTAAAAATGTCGTGTCTGGACTTTGGGAAACTTGTTCCATCATCACCGGGATCTTGAGGGATATTCTCCATGTCTTTCTCATCAGGATCATTTGACATTGCCCAACCAGAAGTGCATTTTTAATAGCTTTCCCATCTTCTCACATCATCTTCCCTTTCGGAGTCTTGTAATATGAAGAAATGACTATACGTTATTTTCTGAATGTTTTGTACTCTGCCTCTCTCAAGTCTTAGAAGTAAGCTAAGCCTTCCCCACCTCTGCTATTACAGCCTACAATATTATAAAGACCCTTTCCCCAAGATTCTTATCACTTCCACTCAGCCAGTCGATCAATGTCTTTGATGGTCAGAACTGATTTCAGAGTGGCCAGACCAGTGGTTATTTCCTCTACCCACTGTTGCAAATCAAAAGCAACAGTTGGAATAGATGCCTCTTTGAAAGCATCATTGTCTGCCAATGCCCTCCACCAGCCTTCCAAAGGGGGATGAGGGTCAAGGAGCCCCCCCGGGGAGGGGGACCGGCTTGCGGCTGCACCGAGCAGCCTGGCTCTCCTGCTGCCCTGGCACTCCTCCCGCAGGTCTCTGGTTAATTGCCGTGACATATCGATGGGCACTCTCCGAGGAAAGAGCAGGCGAGCCGGCCCACAGCATCCCAGCTCGGCAATCATTGCTGATTAAAAACTAGTTACAGAGCAATGAAGATGGAATCCTGTATTAACCAAATGACCCTGTCCGTGGCCAAGCCCAGATAGATGGCGGTGATTATGAGAGCATCACTTAACAACGTAAGCTCACGTTAATGGCTGTTGGAATTTCTGGGAGATTTACGGGGTAGTGACAGCATTTGGCTGGATGGGACTTCAACTCTGCTTCCCGCCCAGATGTGCCCGTGTGTGTATGGCTTCCTGTGGACTCACGGCCTAGTCAGAGTGGCCTGGCTCCACGGAGCTTTTAGGTAAACCTAACCTGAATACTCTGGCTTGTGTAAAGTTGCAATTTATCACATTGTCAGTTTTCAGAGAATCTGAATTCGCTCTGCTACGCTTAACGCTGAAACTATCCTGAATGTAATTTAATCTTTCTTTAATGATTCAAAAGGCGCTTTGAAGTCTTGCACTAATCAGAAGCATGGCTGTGAATATTGGAACTTGATACTGAAGAAGTGCCCATAGAAGAATTAGGTGAAGGAGATTATGGGAAGCAGCGCGTGTGGATGTCTCTGTGAGGGCGCAGGAATGACTGTGTGTGTCGGGGGCCTGCGTAAGCGTGGTGTCAGAGGAGGTCTAATGATGACATCGCATCGTTCAATGAGTGACCCTATGAAAAGTCGACCTCTTTAACAGGTAAAAGAGAAATGAACAGATATGTGGGGGGAGACAAGATCCCGCAGGAGCTGGTTTCGGAGGGAGAAAGGGGAGAGTGGTAGGAGGAATCGGCCATGATTGTGGGGGGGGGGGGTGTAAGAAATGGGACAATGGCACCTCCCTCATTAGGCTGCTGTAAGATCTAAGAAGCCTGTCATGCTGGCTCGCTGTCTCTCTCTGGTGAAGTAAAATTTAAATAAAATCAGCATTTGGAATTTTAGGGGACACTTCAGGAAAGATTTAAATTGCCTGTCAGTAACTGCTGTTGGCTGTGGATATTTCCTTGGATATACCCTGGGTGGAAACAGGAGCAAGTTCAGGAGCAAGAAGGACTGGCTTCTTCAGGGCCTTAAAGCAGTGCCATTTAGGGCCCGAGACTCTTCCTAGTCCCCCAGAGGTGACGCCCAGCTGCAGGTGCCGGGCCAGCCTGGGAATCCAGCCCAAGAGCTGCCTGAGACCATCACCCCTGCCCTCACCCCTGCCCTCACCCCTCACTAACCCGGAACCCAGAGGAAATGGAGACGCCCCGTTGTTGGGGCAGGAGCAGAACAATGGGACAGCTCCCGCAGCCCTAAGGACCAAGAAGTGAATCACTCCAAGTCTGTAGGGACAGCTGCATTTACCTCCGTTTGGCATCCTCCTCTCCTCCACAGGACCAGACCTGGGAAGTGAGGCTGTGCATCGAGGGTGGGGCTGGGGCTGCATCTGTAATGCAGCCAGTGTGGGGGTCTGGGGTCAGGAGACAGCTAAGGGTTCCATGACCAAAGACCCAGCGGTCCCAGCTCTGGGGAATCACAAGCCACAGTGAATTTCTTTCTTTGCCAGAGCCCAGGCCCTACCCCTGCTCCACCCCGGCCTGCCCACTTCCAACACCCACCAGTGGTCCACGTGTCTGGGGATTTCCGGTCCCACAGTGTGTCCCAGGCTCTGGCTGCAGATGGGAGACCCACCCCTAATGCCCTCCCACTGCTGACTTCTCACCTGCACCACTGCAATAGCCACCAAAGCCCTTCCCACCTCATCCATCCCTCAACAGTCACGAGGGTGGGCATCAGGCACTATAAGTCTGACCATGTCACTGCCCCTCAAACATTTATTGGCCCCCTCCCATACCCACAAGGAGGTTCTCAGTGTGCGCCTTTGGGAAGTTTGTGGGGCATCTTGGGGTCACAATGATGGGACAGCCCTGCTGCTATTTAGCGAACAGGGCTAGAGCTGTGGATGCTGCAGTGTGTAGGACGATCTCGCGTGAGTGTGACTCATCCCGGGTCCTACACAATGTGGGCGTGGCCTGGGGGGGCCCGTGGGAGAGCCACGTAGAAGGGAAACCCACCTGTTATTATTTTATTTGATCATCAGCTCCAAGTATGTTTTGCATGATTTCAATACACACCTTTTGCAGGAAGGTAACTACCATGTAATGAAGGGAAGAGCAGGTTTTAGTTCATTCAGAATGTTACCGAGTGGTTCACCAGTTCAGAAAACCAAGTCGTCAATGGCACTGGCCCTCGGTCAGTCTGCATTTACAGTGTCACCTTCACGTGGCTGCCTGGGCCACTTCATTATGTCCTCTAAGTACAGTCATTCCCAGATGTTTACATGTGAAGATACTTATTATTTAGTACAAATCACTTACCTTACATTTCTCCTTTGTATTATCAACTAACATTTTATTGAAGTTTTTGAAAGTCCATGTGTGCACAAAAGTTATATTATTTGTAGATTTTTTTTTCAGACTAAAGGAGGCATTACAACGTTTTTATATAAAGGAAGTGGGGTTCTGGGTGTGCAACGACTTTCTTTCACCAAGAATTGCAATAAAAGACCATATTGAAAAGAAACAAAGGATGCGTGTGAACAGGCAGATTCAGTAAACTTGGTGGAGCTGGTCATGGGACGCAGTGTGATGGGGCGTGTTCGTATGAAGGTGAGTCACTGTAAGGCTTTCCTGAAGGGCTGGCAAATGAGGGGTCAAGATCTCTCTTGGGTGGGTTCAACTAGAAAGTGGGAGAGGGGCAGAGAGAAGCATGGATTAGCCATGAAAGCAGAGCCCAGCGAGGGCCTGGGGGCCCCTGTTCCTCTCGTGGGGAGAGGCAGTCTTACACAGTAGCCGTCAGGCATCGCAGCTGTGGGCAGGGCATCTGCAAGCTGGCGGCGGATGCAGGTCTCCGAGCCCCGGGATGCCTAGCATTCCCGCCCTGCAGAGACAGGTGCGTCATCCTCTCCTAGTTGTCTCCGTTCAGCGTTTGCTCCAACCAGCCCCTCCTTCTGAGTAAACAAGTGCCAAGCAACCTTCTGGTTATAATCTGGCATCCCCAGTCGTCCTGGAGGACATCAATGAGCCGGTCCTCTGGAGTTGTCCCTCCATTCGTGTGCTCGGTGAGTGAGCAGAGAAAGGTCCATTCAGGGGCCTGATGACACCAGGTGTGCGGCCCTGCGAGCCCGGGATGAGGGTAAATTCTGCAAGGCATTGCCTGCCCACCCTCAACCCCGGGAGCCCCCACTCTCACGTGTCCTCTCACTGGAGGCAGTGCTCACTTCTCCCCTGGGTGTGGGGTACACATCCGTTTCCCACCCAGCCCCCAGGCAAGTTCCACAGCTTATTTGAGTTAGGGTCCCAGCACCTGGGACCCTGCAAGCGTGCAGCTCAGCCGGGAACAGTTCCTGACACACGGCAGGCCCTAAATAAGACATGTGGAGTGGATGGATGGATGGACCCCCTGGCCGTTAGCCCATCAGGGAAATGGAGCTCAGGCCTGCTGCTCTGAAGCATTTTCTGCTGCCTTCAAGGGCCCATGAGTGGTTTTCATGCCCACGACCCTCTCTTGGTTCTGCATAGCGGGGAGGATCTTTGAGGCTGTTCTGTCTTATGTCTCGCACCACATGGGCTTCAGAACTAGCCACTCCTGGGTCTAGAGCCAGCTTTGCGACCTTGGGCAATTTACTTAACCTCACTGCCCCACTCAGCTGCTCTCGTGAAATGGAAATCATGCCACCAATTACATCAGCAATGGGGTAGATTTTCCTCTAGCTCCCAGGCTTTGGTGTGAGGAAAAAGGGGTACTAAAGGTAAATGTTATGTTTTTCAGAATCTCCCACTGAATGGTTGCAAGATACAAACTTCTCCTGCCCCACTGCACCCGCATCCTCCACCCTGACTCGGGCCCCGGGCCACTATGAGCTGTGCTCCTGCAAAAAATCCAAGGGCTCCCTGATTAACCTCTGATCTCCCCTCCGCCATCCCAGGAGCCTCCAAAGTGAACCAGCCTGGCCTGACAGCATCAGAACCTGTCTTCTGTTTAAGGAAGGCGCTGGTGCCTCCATCTGGAGAAATCTGGAACACGAAGCCAGCGGATGGGATGCAAGCTCCACACAAAGGAAGTCCCTCTTGCAGCCCTGCTCCCCCTCCCCCTCCCACCCGCACAGCAGCTGGCTTCCAGGGGAATCAAGTGACAGCCAGGCTCCAGAGAACCGAGCTGGCGCGACTAAGTCCTGGAGTGATCCGTGGTGACAGAAGCCTTCCTGCCTGGGAGCCCAGCGGGGGGCCAGTTCACACAGGGACAGACAGGCTGGGGGACAGTGGCCTGCTCCTCTGCTCCAATGGGCAACGAAAATTGTCTCCTATTTCCCTGCTCCCTTTAGGTTTCTGGAAACTGCAAATGACCGCCATCATTGTCATTCGGCACACAAGGTGGATTCTGTCCACTCCGGGCCTGCCTTCCGTGGCACGTAACGGCCTCCCTTCTGCCCACCTGCCCACTCCTCCCCGCCAACCCCTTGCAGTGTCTCAAACACACCACGCAAGGCAGGGTCTGTGTCCTGTGGCTCACGCTGCCTCCTTCACCTGCAACATCCTTTCCCTGCGATCTCCTCTCTCCGCGGTACCCTCTTCCACCCAATGTCACGCTCTCCTTCAGCTCCAGTCCTGGCTTCCAGGAGGCCTCGTAGGAGGAGTGGATGGGCAACTGCGCCCGTGCTCGCATAGCCCTAGTGCTCCCTTCCTCAGCAGCAGTGATCCAGCGGGAGTGGAACTGCCCACCTGTCTGAGCTCCTGGAGGACATCGGTGGCAATCCTCTATTTCCAAATCTCAAGCTCTAGCACAGAGTCTGGCCACTTTTTACTTATTTTTGAAACTCTGCTGTTCAGTAGGTGCTCAACAAATATACATTGAATTGAACTGAATTTGGTAGAAGGTTCATTTTTTTTTTCCCCAAAAACAAATCTCACCAGATTAGGACTACGCTGGAATTTCTATATTGGTGAATCCCACATAGGCAGTTTGCTGTTTTTCCTTTCCTTTGGTAACAGTTTATAATTCATATGCCATACAGGTCACCCATTTAATTTATTTTCTTAATATTTTATTTTATCTTTTGTTTGTTTTGTTTTTGTTGTGGGGAGTAGGTAATTAGGCTTATTTATTTACTTACTTATGTTAATGGAGGTCCTGGGGATTGAACCCAGGACCCTGTGCATGCTGGGCACGCACTTTACCACTGAGCTCTACCCTCCCCTGCACCCGTTTAAAGCGTGTAATTCCATAGTTTTTAGTGTCTTCCCAGAATTGTGCAGTTATCACCACAACCGATTTTAGAACACTTTCATCATCCCAAAAAGAGACCCTATGCCCGTTAGCAATCACTCCCCATTTACCCCCTCCCTCCATCTCCTGGCTGCCACTGATCTATTTTCTGTCTCAACAGTTTTGTCTATTCTGATGTTTCTTTGAAACAGAATCATACAATATATGACCTTTTGTGACTGGCTTCTTCCACTTAGCATAATGTTCTCAAGGTTCATTCATGCTGTAGTGCATGTCCACACGTCATTCTTTTTATTGCCAAATGATATTCCATTGTATGGATAGACCACATTTTATTTATCCCTTCATCTGCTGATGGACATCTGGGTTGTTTCCACTTTTGAGCTATTATGAACAGCTTGCTTTCTTTGAATGCTAAAGATACTTTTTTATCTTAATTTCAAACTTACAAAAACAGTTTGCAAGAATAGTCCAAAGAACTCTTTTCCTTTAACCACTTGAGAATGAACAGCTGGCATCGTGTCCCCTGTGTACACATGGACACACAACCCTTGAACGTGTATCTGCTGCAACAATGACACACTCCCACGTAATCACAGTACAGTCATTCAGTTAGGAAATTAACATTGATTCATTTCAACCAGACAATCCAAGTGGTACCAGTCGTCCCAGTAATGTCCTTGATTGTGAAAGATGAACCTAGGACCATGCATTACATCTGTCATGTGTCCTTGGTCTCCCGCAGTCTTTCACTGACTTTCACGACCTTGACACTTTGAAAGATTATGGGCAAATTATTTTGCAGAGCCCTTCTGTTTGGGTTTTCTGATGTTTCTTCATGATCAGTTTCAGACAATGCCTCTTAAGGAGAATTTCACATTAAGTGGCGCTGTGTTTGCTATTGTTTCCTATCAGGTGGCACACAACTTCTAATTGTCCTGTGACCGGTGACAATAGCTTTGATCACCTGATTAAGCTGGATCTGCCAGGTTATTCTACAGGAAACAGACTCTTTTCTTTGTAATTAAATATTTTGGGTGGGAAATACTTTGAGACTATATATTTATCCATTCCACATCAAATTTCACCAAGTCTGGCATCAATAAAATTCAGGTCCGGACTTTTTGCCAATGAAACTTCACAGGTCGTGCTGTGTTGTTTCATCATATGGCACATGGTGTCTGGTTGTCCATAATTTCATTAAGGGTTGCAAAAATGATATTATTTTAATTGTATTTCTCACTGTTCATATGAAGAGATACTTCTCATCAACCATATGTTTACCCTGTGGTTCATATTGGAAAGGTAGATTCTTTCTCTTTATTTGCCAGTTTTCAAAAAAAAAAAAAAAGTCAGTCTCCCTAACATCCTCCAAGAGTGATCAATGAGTGCTTTTTTTTTCTTTTCTTTTTAAAATTTATTATGAACTCATAGACTGAAAGACATCTAATTTTTTTTTCAAATTGCCCATCAGGAGGGTCAGACCTGGGACACATGGCATTCCATAGAGTGACCATAGGACCAAGATTATCCAGAACAATCTCACGTCTCTGTCAACCTTGGTTGAGCACTTAGTATCAAACAAGCCCTCTGCCGAGATGGCAGGACACGAAGATAAAGAGACCCAGTTCTTGCTTTTAAGAAGCAATCAAATAACACAGACAAATCATAAGCAAATCAGCACCATCAGTTGCAATCAGTGCTGCTGGAGACAGTGTGGCGGCGGGGAGCGTGTACGGAAGATTCACAAAGTAGGTGACAAGTGAGTTGAATCAGGGAAGACTGAGGGTATTTGCCAAGGAGACGAGTCGGGGAAGGGCATTTCAAGGCAAGTTGCTTAAACTCTCTGAGTCCTCGTGTCTTCTTCATCTAGAAAAACCAAAGGGCAGTGCCTCCTTACCTGGGCTCCTTGAAATTCAGGGATGGGGCATCGTGTGGGGTTTGTTGTGTTGTGCAGCTGGGGATCAACATGAGAGGCAGTGTCTTCCTTCCCTGGCAGGAGATGCCAGCATCCCAGGTTAAATGACTCCTTTATTCTTTGTTCCCTGAACCTGGGAAGGTGGGCTTGCCAAACAGCATAAGGCTTCATGGAGGAAGAGTGCTAAGATGGAAAATAAACAAAGACCCACACACACCTGGGCAGGAGTGAGGGCTAAGAGTGTCCCTGGAATTGGGTTTGGTCACCTTCACAGTAAAATTGATTTTGGAGTGGGGATCCAGGAGGCAGAGCTGTGGAGGCCACGTGGCTATTTCACTGTGGCTTTGGGCTCATCATTTCTCCTCATTTGAGAACTGATTTTTCTAAGCCCTAGGACATCCAGAGCATTCCCTGTGGCCCTGAGCCAGTCCAAGGGTGGAGACAGGGACGGGGATGTACACCTGGAGGCTGTCCCGTACAGACCCTAATGCAGCCTGCGCGCCCGCTGTCCCACAGCCAGGTCCCCCGCCAGCGGTTGCCGCTGTGCGTGGACTCGGAAGGCATGTTGCTATAATCAGATGTGTTTATTTGAATATGAAGGTCAGGGAGTTAAGCAGTTTGTATTCCAGTCATATAGAGTCGTTTGCACGGTGTCACTACTAATAAAAGGGGGTTTGGACTAATCTAGCTGCTCTTCCTAAATATACTCTGCTCAAGAAACTCATCAAAGCAGCAAAGTAATCTTTGAGGTTATTAATCTCCTCTGCTTCACAGCTGGGGCAAATTTATTTGCTTGAATTAGCATGTAATAAACTCATAATAAAGCCGCCAGAGCCCCAGCTCAGTAGAGAGCCGCTCCGTGTAATGGGTAGTTGCGGAAACGAGGCGCTGATCCCAAGGCCTCCCCGCAGGTCTGGTGAGGCTGGGGAGCTGTCCGCAGAGGCCATGCGGAGTGGGGACCGCCGGGCATGGGAAACCCCAACAGTCGAAGGGAGCTTTGCAGAGTGGTGGGTCCGCCCTCCTCATCACCACTCCTTCCCATTTCAAAAGTGAGGAAATGAGGCTGGGAGAAAGGAAGGATGTCTCTGAAGTCATGTAGACCGCAACTGGCCCAATCCAGGTGAGAACCCAGGCGGGAGCTGTGGTTTTCCATCGGCCACCCCGTGGCAGGCTGGCCTCTCAGGCAGGATAAGGAGGGGATCTGGTGTGGCAAGGACAAACCCAGTTGTAGGTGTTATTGGAGGAAGAACAGGCCGGCAGGCAGAATATAGCAAAGGCCATGTCCCAGGGATGGTCGGCACCTGGGAAGCCCAGTTCACTTGGGACGGGTTCCCTGGCCCACGGATGGCACTCTTGTTCCACACCCACACACACACTCCCCAGCTAAGCTTCGTCTTCCCCATTGCCCAGCTGGTCTGGGCCAGCTCAGCCGGGGGCGTCCCCCCCACCACTCTTCGCAATCTTATAATTCTTTCCTAAACTGAGAAGCAAATAATTCCAGCCCTTTCTTTTTGCCCCTAGCTTTATTGAGATATAATCGGCATATGACATTGTGTAATTTTAAGGTGTACAGTATGTTGATTTGATACACTTATCTATATATATTTTATTGATGTATAGTTGATTTACAATGTTGTGTTAGTTTCTGGTGTACAGCAAAGTGATGCAGTTATACATATATATACAAATTCTTTTCCATTATGGTTTATTACAGGATACTGAATATAGTTCCCTGTGCTATACAGTAGGACCTCATTGTTTATCTATTTTATATTTAGTAGTTTGTGTCTGCTAACCTCAAACTCCTAATTTATCCCTTCCCCATCCCTTTTCCCTTTTAGTAACCATAAGTTTGTTTTCTACATCTGTGAATCTGTTTCTGTTTTGTAAATAAGTTCTTTTATGTCATGTTTTAGATTCCACATGTAACTAGTATTTGTCTTTCTCTGACTTACTTCACTTAGTGTGATAATCTCTAGGTCCACCCATGTTGCTGCAAATGGCATTATTCTATTCTTTTTTATGGCTGAGTAATATTCCATTGTGTGCGTATACCACAATTTCTTTATCCATTTATCTGTCGATGGACACTTAGGTTGCTTCCATGTCTTGACTACTGTAAACAGTGCTACTGTGAACACTGGGGTGCACGTATCTTTTCAAATTATAGTTTTCTCTGGATATATGCCCAAGAGTAGGATCATATGGCAACTCTACTTTTAGTTTTTTAAGGACTCTCCATACAGTTCTCCATAGTGGCTGCACTAATTTATATTCCCACCAACAGCAATACGCTTATGTACTGCAGTATGATTCCCAGCATAGTGCTGGCTAACACCTCCATCAAGTCACACAATTAACATTTCTCTTTTGTGGCGAGAACATTTAAGATTTACTCTCTTAGCAACTTCCAAGTATATAGTACAATATTGTTAACTATAATCACCATGCTGCACATTAGATCCCCAGAATTTATTTATCTTCTAACTGAAAATTTGTGCTCTTTGACCGTCTCCCCATTCCCACCAACACCTGATAAAGAAGATGTGAGATTTTATGCATACATATAGTTTTCAGCCATAAAAAGAAGGAAATCCTGCCACTTGCAACAACATGGATGGACCTTGAAGGCATCATGCTAAGTGAAATAAGTCAGACAGAGAAAGACAAATACTGTAGGATATCGCACATGTGGAATCTTAAAAAGCTGAGCTCATAGACACACAGAGTAGACTTTCAGCCCTGTCTTGGTGGAGTTGGCAAGGAGGGGCCTAGCTGAGCTGTTGGGGACGTCAGACTTGAGGCAGCTGGAATCACAGAAAGGCATAAATTTACCCTAAGGTGATGAAGTCCTTGTGAAGGGAGGTGGAGCTAGAGAAGCCTCCAATTATTTTTCATCTCCTCAAGCTTTGGCTAGAAAGCTTCTCCGAGATTTTTGTCAGCCTTTGAAAATTTCACTTGAAATTTCTCTGGCAAATGAATCCTGGGAATGAACAGTAAAAGGATGTAGTCTGAATTCACAGGATCTATTTAAACAGGTCTTCACAAAGGGTAAAATCAGTAGGAGGAGGGTGGACTCCAGTTGGGAAGCTTGAAAACATGCAAAACCATGTTTTGCGCAAAACCACACCCAAAGGGCTCTGAGCTTCATTGGGAGCAAAAAGAATGTGACACTTGGAGCGGATGGTGTGATGGACTGGAGGGTGGGGCAAAAACAGGACATCTCAGCTGTTTATTTTCCTCCTATCAGAGAGGAAGGTATTCTGACCCAAAAGGTCTGACAAACACAGTTAAGAGGGAATTGATCCATTCCTGGAGTTCTGTGCAAAGAAAGTAATCAGGAATCGAGAAAAGGGGTGTGTACAAAGATGTTCATTTCAGTGGCGTTTAATGAAAAACTGGAAATGAGTTATAAAGGAGGACCCGGGACAGGAGACTATTTAAGCAACTAGGGAGCTCTATGAACTCTTACAAAGTCATCAAAACCCCTCCAGAGTTTGTAGGAGCCTAGAAAATGCTGACCTGTTAAGTAAAACACAGATTAATAGGACTCAAACCTGCTTCCACAGTTCACACATTTTCTATTATGAGCATGTGCTACTTTTTCATGAATTAGTTTTACATTAGAAAAACCGGAGTATAACATTTCAAAATGTTTATTAGATATATTTGAACTATATTATGGTATATTTACAACTATCTAAAACAAGCAAGCTACACCTAGAAAGAGGGGAGGGTATAGTGAATTGTAAACCAGGTTGTGTCTTAGAGGTAGATATAGCCCCAATTTCCTGCAAAGAATATATTTATTTATTTATTTATTTATTTATTTATTTATTTATATTTATAGGAAAAAAATCTAAACATTTTTATATAAAAAGTGGGAGAGGAGGAGACAGAAAAGAGGGAAGGGAGGGGAGGGAAGGGGATGGGAGAAAAGAAAAAGAAATTGGACTCAATCTATGAAAAGCCAGAGTGACTCTGGTCTCTCAGGGAACTCCGATCTCCAGACGCATGGTTCCTTGGCAAACACCTCAAGGATAAGTACAAAACCCCTGACAGGCATTTTGAGGGATTATAGAGTGAAGAAATGATGACAATTGACAGTCAGCCCATGTCCTGATTTTTAGAATAAAACAAAACCAAACATTAAATCCCAGTAACAATGGGCTGGTGAGTTTGATGGCAGTCTTCGGCAAATTCCTAAGTGTGAGGACTCACAGAAGAGGCAGCGAGAGTCCCTAGGAGCCAGCAGGAGTTCACCCAGGATGAGCCATGCTCGACTGAATCCTGTCCTGAAGGGACAAGGACAGGAAGGCCGAGGGGGTGCCTTGACAAAGGGCATGGTGCGGTGACTCAGGAAGACATCCGCCAAAGACTCTGAGGTCCTGAATGAGAAAGCGGAGCGTGGTCTGTCTGGCAGCATGGGCGCTGCGTACGCAGTGATGGGGCCCTGGTGCCAGCCGGCAGGCATCGCCAACAATACCCCAAGGCTCAGCCCTTGACCTTGCCCGCCTCAGCCCCTTCCTCAGCGACTTGGATGAAGCGAACAGATGTGCTTATCAAATTTGCAGCTGACACAAAGCCGGAGGGATTGCTAATAGAAGGGATGGCAGAATCGAGATTCAAAAGTATCTTGACAGTTTGAAATAATGGGCTGAAAACCTGTAAAAGGGGATAAATGTAAATTCCTGCATTTAGGTTTAAAAAAAAATAAAGGTTTCATAAACATCCAACCTGAGAAACCAGGCTTAAAAGCAGAAAAGACAGCTGGGTAGGGGCCAGCGTGGCATGATTAGTGGTCAGGTCAAGGAAAGAAAGGAAATCGCATTTATTGTTGTACCAGGAAGTGTACTAGATGCTTTAAATGGTCATACACCGTTTCTACGGGGCAGGTACTCTCACCAAGCCCATTTTACGGATGAGGAAACTGAGGGCCGATAAAGTTATTAAGTAATTAAATGATTCCTACAGGCTGTTAAGTGATTCATATTCAGCTGCTGGAAATAAGCTACAAAGTAATGGAGGCAGAATTCAAATTGAGGTCGTCCTGTCTCCAGGGCTAATGCTATATCCTTCCTTTGCCCTGAGGGGTAAATATTGATTAATCTAGGCCAATCATAGTGATTCTTTTTTCTTTACCAATAATGGTTCTGGAAATAGCATATCATCCAGCTTGGGTCAATGAGACATGGGGGCAAATACATTGGGGAAGGTTTGGGGAAAGAGGTTTCTCTTTCTTAAAAGGAAAATTTTTTTCTCTTCCTTTTGAAAGGAATCCCTAGAAACAGCTGCCCCTGCCCCTCATCTGCCTGTAGGAGTTGTTAGCATGTGAGGTCTGGAACTGTAGCAGCCATTTGGGCACCTTGAGGAATCTAGCGTTAGAAAACCAGCCAAACGTGGAGGATAGAGGGTGGAGAACTGAAAATGCCCTGGGTCATTAATGACTTTGAGGCCCCGAGCTAACCCAAACCACCCTGCCTTAGGACTTCTCCTGGGGAGGTAATCCATTTTCCTAATTGTTCGAGCCCTTTCTGTTTGGCTTTTCTGTTGTGTCCTACTTATTAACATCCTGATGAATACATGAGGCCAGGTAAGTCCCCTCCGTGGGCCCTAGCGAGACCACATGTGGAGTGCTGTGCTGACCCAGCACTGAATAGGACCCAACCAAGGTGATGAAGAGTCTGGCATCCAGGCCCCACTCCATCCCTCACCCATCAGCCACCACTAAGTGACGATGACGTGGAGAGTTTGCCGGGAGAGAAGACGTGGGAGGAAAGTAACACGATAATGTTCTTCAAGTATTTGAAAGTGCAGTTTAGAAAAGCAACTTGCTTTTTTCCTGAGATGCTCCAGGATGCAGAGCCGGAACCAGGAGGCAGACAGCAGTTGGGTGGAACCAGAGTCGTCCTCCATGGGACACGTGGCTGGTAAATGAAAGCGCTCCCCATCGCTGCAGGTGCCCAGTGTTGAAGAAGCTACCCGTCAGAGAGGTCAGGGAGAGACGTCCTCACTGGGTGGCAGGTCAGACCAGTTGGCCAGGGTTCCTTCCAAATCCAAAATTCTTCAGCTCTGCGTTATGCACTTGGGGCAGTGCCCGAGCTTCCCGGGAAAATAAACAAGTTGAAGGCCAAGTGTCCACCATCTTCTGTCTCCAGTTGGAATGAGACGCCTGACAGAGAGCCAGTGAATAATCCTGGGCAGGGAATCGTAAGTGCTCGGTGAGAAAAAGAGCCAGTGTTCTGTGGGAGGTCAGAAGTGGAGGGGAGCCCTTCCAGGGGGCAGGTCAGAGTGGGCGGCTCGGAGGAAGGAGCTGTGCGCTGGGCGTGATGAGTGCCAGGATCTGACTGTTCCCAGCCTGGCCTGGTTCTCAGCTCCTGCAACATCCTCCCAACCACTCAGCCCTACACACATTCAGCCGGGCCCATCTGTCCTTCCAGCCCTGCAGTCTCAGCCCTCTCTCTGTTCCCAGGACCAGTCTGAACTGGAAGCAAGAGAGAGTGCGGCAACGCCAGCTCCAGATTCTGGGACTCAACAATGTCACCGGCGCTGCTGATATGAAGCTGACCTTGTGCCCGGCGTGGCAGGGCTTCCGCTTGTTTCTAAGGCCCTTCCTCCCTCTGCCGGAGCCCCAGCTCTGCAGGCAGGTCTCCGCGTTACTTGCTGGGGCACTGTTCCCTGTTGATGGACATCTGTTTTGCTCCCTAGCTTGCTTGGACCAACCCCTTTCCTGTGATGATAGGACCCACCCACAGGTGGAGGGTGACCATGTGACCCAGGCTTGGCCAGTCAGAGCACTCCAGCCCCTTGCTACAAGGATTGGCTCAGGGATGGGCACCTATGCCCCCAGCCTGACCAGTCAGAGTCCTTCCCCAAGGCTGTTCTGATGGAGGTTATGGGGAGAGACTCCTGGCCCTTGGATTACAAAACGGGAAAGCTGGAATCTAGGACAGGTGGTGGCCATCTCCCCTACCATGTGGAGCAAACCTGTCTGCCTAAGGAGAGAAAGAAGCAGGTGGACTCGAGAGTAGAGATGAAGGAGCTATGGCAGGGGAAGGGAGTCGCGGCTCCTCTAGTCTGGATTTGCCCCGTGCCCTGAATTTCGGAAACTGCCCTCTGCTTCCTCCCTAATAAGTCCCCTGTTTTCCTAAGCTCTTTGATGGGGTTTTTGTCAGTTGTAAGTCTGAGTCCTGAGCAATACCACAGCCCTTCCCGTCACCGTATGGCTGCCCTGGCCCTGGAATCCTCCACAGCAGTCACATCTGAATGGGTCCCTGGGATCTGTCTGCCCTGGCCCTGTGCATGGGGGTGGTTTGGAGAGGGGTGTCCAGTCTGCCCTTTCTGCTCTATCTTGCTGAAAGGTCACCAGGTGGTGCTGTGCCCAGGCTCGACACGTGACAATAGCACACAGGGCAGGGCTTGAGCCAAAGGACAGGGGACCGTGAAGGGATGGGTTCACTCACTGAGCTAAGTCCTCTGCTCTCCTATTCATTCATTCAACAACCATGTATCGAGCATCCATTATGTTAAAGGTGCCAGAACCAAAGACTTGGCACATGTATCAGCAAATTTTTTCTGTAAAGGGCCAAATAGTAGATATTTTCAGCTTTGCGGGCCCTAAGGTCTCTGTTGCAGCTGCTCAGCTCTGCCTTAGAGGGACAGCAGCCATAGACAATAAGCAAACCAATGGGCATGGCCGTGTTCCGGTAAAAAGTTTTTACAAAAGCAGCTGATGGGCCAGGTTTAGCCGGCTGTCCATGGGTTACCAACTCCTGACTTAGAACATAGAGTTGGAGAAGGTGATGGGAGAGAAAGTAAGACTTGGAGTACCAGCCAGAGAAAAGTGAATTGTATTGAGTAGTGAATGGAACTCTTGGGAGGTGTCTACACTGCCGGAGGGTGAGATTGAAGTGCGGTGACAGAGGGGTTGGTTCAGCATCCCCCTCCTTGCCAGGTACTCACAAGTCCTTCGTTTATTCCGTGAGTGTTTACTGAATGTCCCCCGTGTCCAGGCACTGTCCTAGATGCAGGGGGAACAGTGCTGAGCAAAGCAAGCAAGATGCTCCTCTTCGTGGAGCTTCTGCTCTACCAAGTTCATGGTCAAGCCCTCGCCCACTTCCCGTCTCCTCCACTCCCCCCCATCAAACCACTCAGAACGCTGAGTGTCCCTTCCCACTTCCATAACTTTACTGTCACCTCTCCTGAGTGCGCTCACTGCCCCATTCCCCTGCAGAGGTCCTCGGACCCCAGCTGCGCTGCCCCTCCCAGCGAGCTTCTGCCCTCCACCTTCCAGGGTGAGCTGGTCACGCCTTCTTCTGGGTCCCCCCAGCCTGCTGCACCTGCCTTAGTCGAGTACTTCTCACGTGGCATTGGAATTCTTTGCTTATAAAATATCTCCTGTCTACAGGACTGTCCCCAGCACCTGGCAGAGTGCTGGCACACAGAGGGCTCCTCAAATATTTGTTGAATGAATGAACGAAAATAGTTTTGGGAAAGAAGAAGATTGTTGTGCCCAAAGAGAAAAGGGAAACACTCAAACCTGAGGGAAACACTCAAACCATCCACTACCTCAGGGAACCAAATGCTTGAAAGATACAAGGGATCTTATTTGCGACTTAAAACTCCTGTCCAAAATTATTTGTAGAGTGTGAACAATGATACAGTTTCCCTCTCTGAAACACCGTGGTGGGGCCTCCTTTGTCTGATTAAGGACTGTCGGGAGTGACTGATGGGCTCCCGCCCGACAGCTGAAACCTCTCTCCTCCTGACAGCGCGAGTGATAGCCGAGCGGAAACTGACCCCAGCTGACACACTCATCTTAAAATATCTCTGTTTCCCTGTGGCCCAGATAAAATAGCTGTCGCACTAAAAGTAAGGGCTCCACTCGGGGGGATGCTGGCTGCTCCAAGGACTGGTGATGGAGGAGTTTGTGATGCCAGGGTTCAGCTGAAGTCCAAATCAAAAGGACCCTAAGAATGGACACTATGCCAAGGAGCAGTTCAGTGTTCAGACTCTCCAGGCTGGGCCAGGATGCACGAAGTATGTCATGAAGAATATCGAGAAGCATTTATTTGGCATTATATTGGTACGTGGTCCCAGATTCCGTTCAGATCAAAGAGAACAATTTAGACACAGCCGTTTTCCAACTGTACCTCATAGCACAGAGAATAATAATGATTCTACTCAGTGCTAAGGGACTTTTTGGTTTACAGAGAGCTTTCAGCAACACAGTGAAGTAGGTAGAGTGGGTGTGAAAATTATTTCCACTTTAGGGGTGAAGAAACCATGGCTCAGAGAGGTTTAGTGTCTTGTGCAAGGTCACACAGCTCGTAAGGGTCAAAGATCCATTTCAGAGCAGGAATCACACCCTCAAAGGATAACTGAAGCAGGTTCAATGAAGGGATTCTTTAAAGAGACAGAGACAGGGCTAAGGGAACCGACAGTGGACTAGGAAGCAGCCCTGAGTATTATGGGCTGAACTGCATCCTTCAAAGATGCTGTGTTGAAACCCCAGCCCCCAGTACCTTAGAACGTGACTTCATTTGGAAATAGGGTCACTGCGGATGTAATTATCCTGGAGAAGGGTGGGCTTAATCCAACATGACTAGTGTCCTTATACAAAGAGAAACAGAAGTGAGGGGAGAAAAACTGACCAACGGGCAGAGACCAGGGTACTACCTGGCGAGCCGAGGAGGGCTGAGGATGGCCCACCAGCCACTAGAAGCTGGGAAGTGGGAAGAATGGATTCTCCTCCACAGGTTTCAGAGGAAGCTGGGGTAGCCACTTTGATTTTGAACTTCTAGCCTCCAGCACTGTGAGAGAATATACATCTCTATTGTTTTAAGCCTCTGGCCCGTGGTGTTTTGGTGTCCGCCCTAGGAAGCCTTGTACACTGAGGTCTGCAGCACTGGGCATCCCTGGACGTCTAGGGGCGCATGTTATAGGAGTCTCGGGAGAGTGGGATCCACAGAACAGGAGCTGCCTGACAGCAGCGGCGACCAGCCACTGCCTGCCCCTCACGGCCCCGCAAGAGGGGGGCTCGCAAGTAAGTATCTCTCCAAGTCTCCCTGCAGTGTCTCCCACAGCTAAGCAGAAGGAGAAGCCGGCAGCCAAGACAGTGAGGGGGACGCAGTTTGCAGCCATCAGCTCCTGGGTCTGAAAGCAGGTGTGATGGGCGGTGAAGACCCAGAAGGGCTGGAGACCATCCATCATGGACTGAAACCCGCGTCCAGTGCTCGTCCCCCACCGCATGCCGGTTCAGGAAGGGACCCTGAACAAGTGGAAGGAATAGTTTCTGCTCTTAGGGACCCTCTGGTTTCACGAGGTGACCACAAATTCATGAAAAAGCACAAGAGTTTTAACACGTGCAACAAATAAATAAGTGTGTAGGAAAACATGCTTAGGGTTAGCCCAAGGCAGGGCGGCCAGGGACACTGCCCCTCGCTCCTCATTTGGGCCCTCAGTGTGAAACAGCAATCGTTTCCTTGCCAGGGAACAGCCAGAGAAATCATGTCAGCGGAGCCGCCCTGCTCCCATCACCCAGCAGGCCGGGGGCAGATCTGGGTTCATGTGGGGCTTCTGCGTGGGCCCGGAGCTGCCCTTCTCTGGCCACTGATAGCTGTCTCCCCCTCTAGAAGCTGCAGGAAATGTCTGTCTTGTTCACACTGTATTTCTGGGGCACAGCACTGGTACCTAATACATTTTTGTTGAACAAATGGAAAAGTAGGAGTCCAGAGAGAGAGAGAAAAACGCGGCCAAGTGGGGGTGGCTACCTGGAGAAAAAGAAATCTCGGGCCGGACACATCTGGGGTCAGGCAGGGCCAGGTCGGACAGGCAGCCCCAGTTGGCAGGGGCTTCTAGGTGGAGCAGGGGCCCCGTGGCTAGTGGCACCCCCACCTTGCACAGGCAAGGCCCAGTGCCACAGGCAGACAGGACCCAGAGAGAGAGCAGTCCTGTCCCCAGACCCAGGCCTCACTGTCCCCACTGCTGGTGGCCCCTGAGCCCCTTCCCCTGATGGACAACCTCCTGGGACCTCCGCACAAAGGCCTCTGCAGATCCACAGCCCCACAGGAGTCCTGGGGACCTGGGCAGATGGGCAGATGAACCTGAGAATGTGGGGAACTCCTGCCAGGTCAGTAAAGGTCACGAGGACAGGGTCCAGCAGACAGACAGCGAGTGGGGAGAGGGCCCCAAAGACTCGCTGATGGAAAGGTCTGTCCTCACCACACACTTGACTAAAAAGACTGTCCTTCTCCCACTCGGACTTAAGCTGAGGCTTTAATTATAGCTTGTCATTCAGGCGCCTTCCCCAGGAGACGGCTGGGCCGGACGGCAGCGGAAATGAAACTCTCGCTTCAGATGGCTCATTCTGTCTGTCAGGAAATTTCAAGCTCACAAACAACACTGTCTTGAATTGTGGCAGCGCAGTGCCTCCCGAGGGCTCAGCCTGCTCCCTGGTCCCCTCCAGGCCCAGCCAATGAGCTCAGCCCTGTGACCGGGTGGGCCAGCCATCGCAAGAGGCCAGTCCCCGCACAGATGGAGAAACTCACCCAGCAAGGTGCCGTGACTGGCTCAAGGTCACCCAGTAGACGGTCGGGGGGACAGGGAGGCCCGTGAGCTTTGCTTTATGGCAGACTCTTCTCTCGCTATTTGACGATGTCCCAGAAAAGAAGGCTCCCGGCCATGATGATACTGACAGTTGGGTGTCACCTCCTGGTGCCAGGGCCTAAGGCTCTGTCAACTGGCCCACGTGACCCGCACGGCAGTCCTCATGAATTGTTTGTAATTATTATCCTTGCTTTTCATGAGGAAAAACCAAGACTAGAGAGCTTGTTCAAGGTCACACAGCTGGAACAGGGCTTGACTCCAGATCGCCCAGCAGCAGGGCCTGCGCTCTCAGCCCCGTTCTCTCTCCTTACTCTTGTCCCCAGGGAAGTAGATGGCAGACCTGGAGTTCCTTCCCTTTGCCTCTGGCGGGAAACACAAGTCATTTCCGGAAACATTTAATAAATGTCACGGAGACAGGCTGTCCTTGAGCCCCGGTGGGACGAGCCGTGGGCACTGGGTCCGGGGAGGGGTGTCCCGGCATCTGTCCCACCAGGTTGGCCTGATGAAGTGCTGACAGCACCGGGGCCGTGGGCTCAGGCCTGGCCCAGGCAGCTCGGCCGGGAGACCTGGTGCTCATGGGGCATCTTCACATCCCTCGGCCCCTGTGTCTTGGGCTGGACACCCAGAACACAGTAGGGCTCAGCCCTTATGGGGTTTGGACAGAAGCACTGGCTCCCTGGAGCTGACGTGGCCCCGGGGAGCCTAGGGTGTGACCTGCCACGCCGACCTCTTCCCAACAGCAGTGCCCAGAGCGCACTGGATTCCCCTGGGTGGCTGAGAGTCACACAGGCATAAGCTGCTTTGGATGACCTGTGTAGCCAAGGTGTCCACCTGGTTTGGGAAGGGAGCAGAGTTTTAGGTTAAGACCCTCCAGGGTAGGAGGAAGTCCAGGGGCCTTGCTTGCCTGTGGTCCAGGAGTGACGAGACTGAATCCAACCCCCACCTCCTACTCTGCTAGTTCCGGGGCCCTTGGCAGGTCCCTCAACCTCTATGAACCTTGGCATCCTCATCTGGACATGGACACAACAGCCCTACTGCAGGAGGGCGGGGAGGATGGAGCCTCTGTCTGGACCCGGAATAGTGTGGTGGGGAGGGGGTGGGGGCAGCATTCCGTAGCCCGATCTCTGTCTTTGAGTGAGCCTGTGCCCCTGGGCTGTGACCTTCACAAGTGCTTCTCAGCTTTTTTCAACCCCTTAGGTGGCACAGGAAGGCTAGAGGGGGCTCCAGTGGGGCTTTTGCCTTCTCCCAGTGGGTCAGGCTCTGATAAGACCCCCAGGTTAGGCTCTGGAAGGCAGACATTGTTGAGAACAGAGTGCTCCAAAGTGTCCCTTCCCCCTGCAGGAAGCAAGGCGGGGCAGACCTTTCTCCCATCTTTACTATAGGAACTTGGTAGAATTCCTGGAGGAAAAACTCATAAAAGTTTGGGGTCCTCTATGATTGGGTCTCTCTGAAATTTTTATCTCTTGGGCTTGTCCGCGCTGAGCCTCCAGCAATTCATCAATTACCATTCAAGTTTTCCTACCCCAGTTTAGCCCTGGCACCCCCAGCAGTGTCTGCTGCTAAGTTGTGATTCTCTGTGTCTGCCTGTCTCTTCCCAATTTGGGGCAGCAGTTTGCCCAGTGACCTCAATTCTGCGCCGGTTCTAAGAAGAATTGTTGATTTTCACTTTATTCAGCTTTTCGCCCATTGTAGTGACAGAGGGACAGCTTCCAATCCCCTCTCCACCCTTGTGCTGTGTTAGCTCCGTTTTATGAAATGCCATCTCTGTGCCCAGCACAGGCTTGGGGTTTCATGTTCCTTGTCTTGCTGACCACTCACCACCCAGAAGGGAAGGTGTTACAGACTCCATTTGACAGACAAGGAAACTGAGGACCAGAGGTTGGGTCACACAGCTGCGGGAGGCGGAGTTTGCCAAAACCGTGTGTCCCCACAGTGACCACGTGCTGCCACCCACTCCTTCTAACCGCCCCATGCCCCACACCCTCTGGTAAGCCAAGCACCCAGACCGGCTCCTGGCCCCAGCAGGAGGGTGCGGAGCGACTCCGTCTGCACTTGGGGTGAAGGGTTAAGCCGCAGCTCCGTAATGAGAGGGAAGCCCTGAGCAGTCCCTTTTCTGGGGGATCCAGTTACTGGGAAATACGCTCGAATTGTGCATTATAGTTTTATGAATCCAGCTCCTTCTGTTGTCCCGATTGAAGTGCAGAATGCCCGGGGCAGCCTGCCCTCCCTCACAGACCCATTTGTCATGGGAATTGATTAAGGAAAAAAAAAAAAAAAAAAGACAGGCTTGATTGCATCTGTTCAGGCAGGGGAGGGCTGCCACCTGTCTCGGCCATCCTCAGCTCGGCTGTACCAAAGAAACTGCTGGCTCTTGGTCCCCAAAGCCAGAACTCTCCAAGGAGCAGCAGGGGCTATTGGGAGGAGCTGGGTGGGGGGTCACATGGTGGGAGAGCAGAGTCTCCCCAGCTTGGGGACTTACGGTGGTGACGTGGTCTATTGTGGGCAGCCATCAGTCTCGGGGGAGGAGGTGGAGACCCAGTAGAACATTCCGGGGGCTGCAGACCAGGGGCAGGGGCAAAGAAAGGGGCAGCTTTGTCCACTCTCAGCACAACCCTCCCACCCCACGTGGCAATGGAGGAAACCTCAGGAAACAGAGGGTGGCATGGGAGAGGGTAGCTTATAGGGATGGGTTCACGTGTGACCCCCATCCAGACTGTCCCAGCATGGGGCTGGAGCGCAGCCACCCCGCTCCTCTGCCATGTGACTGACTGCAGAGATGTAGCTCAGACCCCAAGCAAGGCAGCCAGATGCCACCTGTGGAGGGGGATGGGTCTGTTTGTCCCAGTACCTGGGAGAGTCATGGCATCCCAGACCATTGAGTCCTGCTCCTTCGTTTGACAGATAAGAGGGACTTGCCTGTGGGCACACAATGACAGTAGAAGAGCCAAGACCCAACCCACCTCTTGACTCCTAGGCAAGGAGGCAACAGGGAGTGGTATCAGCCGCTATCCTTGTCACCAGACAATGAGACAAAGGACTCACTCCACACCTCCACCAGATTGAGCAGCCCACCAACCTTGGCCTTCCAGCCCTTAGCAGGGAAACCAAGGCCTCTGACATCCGTCTTCCCAGTCACTTCACATCAAACCCAAGTTTCAGATTTTCATACATGCAAACCCTGGCCACTGCTGCTTGTGGGGTGAGGGACGCTGCAAAGAAGGAGAGAGGGGTGGGGGCAGGAGGAGGGCAGCTGGGACGGGAGAGCAGGCTTGTCCACGCATCGCGCACCTGGTGTAGAGTTCCACAGTCAGGAATAGACTCTTTGAGATGCCATGTCACCTTCCCGGGCATCCCAAGGGATGCAGAGGTAGGGTCTAAACAGAGCAGGGCTGCTCCTCCACCTGGGGCAGAAGGCAGGAGGCCCCTCGGTGCCCAGCAGCCCCAGACGGACTCGTGCAGCCCCCACACCCCCGCAGAGACACTGTGGAGCTGAGCCCCTCTCTCGCCCACGAAGAGTGTACAAGCCCGGGATGCAGAGCAGAAAACCACTTGGGGAAAAATGCAGGCGCCATCATCCCTTCCACAGTGTGGGGTGTGTGTGCCTCTCCGCAAATTTCACTGGGTGCCTCCAGGTGCCAGGTCCTGGATACCAGTACTAAATATAACCCAGAAACATCTTCCAAAGGGCTACAGGTGTGTAAAGTGTGTGCGTGGGGTGTGTGTGTTGGGGGTGTGATGGGTGTGTCTCATAGGTGGTACATGTAGGGGGGTCATTTGTGCACCGTGTGTTAAAGTGCAGGTGTGCGGTGTGTGTGGTTGGTGGGTGATGGGGTGCGTGCTTGACATGTGCCGTGTGATATGCTGGTGTGGCCTGTGCTTTGATGCAATCTATGACTTACGGTGTGTGTGTGGCACGCGGTTCGTGTGTGGCCTATAATGTGGGATGCGTGCATGCGATCTGGTGTGAGGTTTAGGGGAGGGATGTGTGTGGTGCTGGGTACCAGGTGAGCATATATGAGCTGATGAGGAGGAAAGAGAAGGCACTTTCTGAGCCCAGCTCTGGCTTCTCTGCTCGGCCTGGGTTCTGCGTGAACCTGCGCGCCCGCTGGTGGGTGACTCTGGGACTAAGACCAGAGAAGCCCCATCTTCAAAGTGACCCAGCAGCCACCACAAGAAGGGAGAGCTAGGGCTCAGTCCTCCGCATCAAGGCCAATCCAGGCTCTTCCAAGAGTTCTCTTCACTGCTAAGAGCCCTGTGGGCTCGGATCTCAGCTTCAGGATCCTGGCGACAAGAGGACACAGCCCGTGGCTGGGCAGGGCCCCCTGACTATAAGCGGGCAGTGGGATGGCAATCCTCATATTCTTAAGTCTCTTTCCAAGCCCTGGTGGCCAGGCTGATGGCCAGAATATGAATCAGAGGTAAGATTCCTGTCTCTCCTCTCCAGTTCACCATAGGCGTGGCCCCGTGCCCGGTGTAACCCGTGTGAAGTGTGGGTTCGTGCAGCTCCATCTCAGTGGCACGGTCAGTGCCACTCCAGACTCATTAAAGGATACACATCCATGGACCCCAGCAGCTCTTTCCAAAATCCCATTTGTCCTCTTCTCTACTTCCTTCTTACCCCGCAGCTCGGGTGTGACTCCGCTCAACTCCCTGAAAAAGCTCTTCCTTCACCTCTAGTCCGTGAAATCCTCCCCTCACCTCTCCCTGCCTCCCTAGCGCTTGACTGTGAAGCTCACCATGGCCTCTCTTCCCACAAAAAGAAACCACTTTTTTCCAGGAACTGAAAGGAAACTGATAATTTCATCATTCTCTTGGTGAGAGACGGATGTCAGGGAACAGCTCCACATTCATCACCTTGATCCTGGCGCACAAAACCGTGTGGCCTGTGGGAGTTGTATGGCCTCCCTAGGACTCCATTTCCTCAGCTGATCAGGCCACCCTTGTCCTAGCAACTCACTGCTTCATGAAACTAAAGAGCTGGGATGCTGCCCGGGCAAAGCTTCAGGAGCGTAGCACACAGCCAGGTTATCTTCCTGCTCTTCTGCCAGAGAGGCAGAGCAGGGCAGGGCAGCAGCCTCCCAGAAACTGATGGAAAGCTATGGAGACACCACTCAAAACGCACACTGGAAACCAAGCCAGCATCCAATACCCTCCTGTGATATGATACAGGGTTGGGGTTTGGAGGAAGGCTGGGAGGGTGTGTATGTGACACGCCTTCATTACCAAGGGCAGCGAAGGATGCCTCTCACAGCCCTCACCCCCAGGGGATGCTCTTCTCCCCACCCACCCTTTTGGAGTCTCATTTTCTTCCCTTGTAAAATCAAGGTGACCGCTGAGCAGAGCAGTGCCTTTAGAGCCAGTCTCTGGAACCAGATCTACTTTTTCTTACTGGATGTGAGTCCTCAGGCAAGCCATGCTACCCGTCCGTGTCAGCTATTACTGTAAAACTTCAAAGCTTAATGGCTTAAAATGATAATCAGTTGTTATTTGTCATGAGCCTACAAGTAGCCTGGGCAGTCTTACAGATGTGAGCCAGGCTTGGCTGATTCTGGCCCGGGTCTCTGATGCATCTGCAGGCCGCTGGCAGGTGGGCTGGGACTGGCTGCCATCGGGGGCGCTCTGCGCCACAGGGTACCCCCCGTCCTCCAGAAGGCTAGTCCAGGCTTGTACTCATGGCAGTGTTTAAGTCCAAGGGAGTGAGTGGAAACACATGTGGCCATTTCAAACCTCTCCATGAAGTTTGCTGCTGTCAAATTGGCCAAAGAATCCTCTGGCCGAGCCCAGAGTCAGAATGGAAGAGGCTTATAAAGTAAGAGGACGATGGTTGGGGACACCAGGAGGAAAGCGACCACACCCTCTCAGCTCAATTTCCTTTTTTAAAAAAATTGAGGTGAAATTCACACAACATAAAATTAACCATTTTAAAGTGCACAGTTCAGTGGCATTTAGTACATCCACAGTGTTATGCAACCATCACCTCTGTACAGTTCCAATGCATTTTAATAACTCCTCCCCCAAAAATCCATATTTATTAAGGAGTTACTGCCTCATCCACCCCTGCCTCTAGTCCCTGGCACCCACTAATCTGTTTTCTGTCTCAATGGATGTCCCTATCCTGGACATTTCACATAGTGGCATATGTGACCTTTTGTGTCTGGCTTCTTTGATTTGTTTTCAATGTTCATCCAAGTTGCAGCATGTATCAGCACTTCATTATTTTTTATGGCTGAATAATATTCCATTGTGTGACTAGACCACAATTTGTTTACCCATTCATCTGTTGATGGGCAGGTGAGGTGTGTCCACCTCTTGCTTACTATGAATAGAGCTGCTGTTACGTTCATGTCCAAGTATTTGTTTGAGTACCTATTTTCAATTCCTTGGGGCTTATACCCAAAAAAGGAATAGAATTTCTGGGTCATATGACAATTCTATCACTCACTTTTTGAGGAACCCAGTTTGCTTTATTTTTAAAATGGAGAAAATGAAATTACTCTGCAGGGAGGCTAGGAAGCTTAGAGAAAGTGCACGTAAAGGGTCTCGCTGAGTCCAACCTCAATAAATGGTTTATATAACTATCCTTTTGTTCTTTAATTCAATAACCATTTATTGAGCCCAGGATCAGGAATTACGTGAGGTGCTAGATAGATAGAAGGATATATAAGATATAAAATACCTATAAAACACATGTCTGTATTTTTATAGTCATATAAATATATCCCCAGGGTCCGTTCCAGCCCGGACTCACAACGGTTTCATCCATGCTTCTTGCCTAGTGTGTCCTTCACAAACAGAAGACAAAAGGCGCTCCCCTCCCCTCCTCCCCGCCTCCCTCAGTCAGTTCCCCAGGAGGCTGCTGGCTTCACCGTTCCCCACCTGAATCAGCTCAGAACACCTATTTCAGATCTGTCGGCTCTTATAAATGTAGCCACACGCCCGCAAAGTGAGATAAAACGGCAATGTGATTAGTGTGTGTGTGTGAGTGCGAATGCTTATGTGTTCCTGTCTCATTCCTTTTGTAAAGATTAATACATCAGAGCGAGCACTTACGAAAGGAAGAATAAAAAAAAAAAAAAAAAAAACAACCACCGGGTCCAATTCTCCAGACATTCAATAACCAAATGTCACCCACATGGTAAGCAATAAAATAAAAATAAATGCTCAGCAGAGGCAATATAAATATGATGTATATTTTGAAGTTGGATAACAGAACAGTGGCATAAAAATAATACCCGGTGGCAATTCAGGAAAGCAACCTTTTTCAAACGTGGCATTTCTTTGGGTTGCCATTCCTAAAACATCGCAGCGTTTCGGGTCGCGCAGTAAAGCAGAGGTTGGTTTAAATCTGACAGGAGCACCTGGTGGAACGAGGGCATGGAGATTCCTGCCAACGTTCGATGCGAAGGCAGCGTCTTCTTCCTTCTCCACTCTCCTCACCCCCTACTCCTAAGGATCTTGCCCCCATCTACCAGCTCCATCCCCATCCCCTTGGCCCAGCACAATAATCCCTGACTCCTCTTTCTTTTTTTTTCTCTCTCTTTCTTTTTTAATGGAGATGCTGGGGATTGAACCCAGGACCTCGTGCATTCTAGTAAGCACTCTACCACTGAACTACACCCTCCCCCTAGTCCCTTATTTTTCAAAACTCCTTCCCAGACATTATTCCATTTGACCTTCATAACCTGCCTCTGAAGTTGGGCGGACAGGGATCATTATGGCCATTTTATGGATGAGGAAATGGAGGCTATGAATGGCACGTTAAACCTCAAACTTACAGCTCAGGGAACTATACTGAATATCTTGTAACGTATAATGAAAAAGAATATGAAAATGAATACACGTATGTATGTGTATGTCTGAAACATTATGCTGTACACCAGAAACTGACACAGCATTGTAAAGTGACTACATTTCAATTAAAAAAAAAACAAAAACAAAAACCTCAAATTGCAAAGCTACCTCCCTGCCTCTCCACCCTGGGGAGAGAACATTTCTGTCCTGTCTTAGAAACCACCATTTCCTGCTCACACATGCATACTGAAAAATCATTATAAAGGTTTCCAGACCCCTCTCTGTGGCCTACCACAAATCTATGTTCCCAGTTACTATTTGTTTAGACTGTACAAGCCAATTTTGGCATCAGCCAAACAAAATACTATTAGAAAGGTAGATCTGAGGGTGTCTACGTAATCATCAAAATATACCAAAAATAGATACTGCACATTTCTTAAAACATACGTCTTTTGCAAGTTCTAGGTACTGAGATTCTTTTTTCATTTTACTTTATTTTATTTTTTTTTTGGTTTTTGTTGGGGGGGAGATTAGGTTTATTTATTCTTTTTTTTTTTTTTTAATTTGACTGACGTACTAGGGATTGAACCCATGACCTCATGCATGCTAGGCACGCGCTCTACCACTGAGCTATACCTCCCTCCAGGTACTGAGATTCTAACAGGAAAATGGAGGGCCAGACATTTGAGTGATTTGTCCAAGGCCTTAGAATGAGAGCTCTCAGTTTGGAAGGCGTATTATCAAAGCAGGGAAAAGAGCAGCCCACTGTGTGTCTTTACCCAAGTCACTTAACCTCTCTGAATATTAATTTCCCCGTGATGGAACAAGTAGAACCAGAGGAGCTCTAAGTTGCTTTCTAGCTCTGAAACTCTATAATCATAGCTCTAGAACCAAGTATTCAATGATGTTCAAGGGAAGGGTCATGTTGCCCACAGAGGGTCGTTGGGAGGATCCCTGATGGAACCACAACCCCTAACGCATTCGTGTGGGAAAAAGAAGCCCGTCCTGGGCCCTTGTCCTCGATCAGCCTCTAACTCACTGTGTAACCTTGAGCTTCTCCTCTGTTAAATGAGGAATTTGGACTAGATGATGATGGGAAATAAATTTCACAACAGGTGCACTCTGACTGATAGATGGTGGCTGTCTGGAGTATGGTGCTGAGGGGAAAAAGTGTGAGTATGCATCCAACTCAACACCAAAGAGGCCGGGGTTCGATTAGTGATGTCTGCCACAGGTGAGGGCGGAGGCAGCTGTGCGAGGAGACGGCCGTCCCTGGAGTGGGCGCTCTCACGGTAGACAGTCTCTTCCAATTTAATAATAATCCTCTATGAGTTGCACACCGAAAACTCGGGGTTTCAGAGTCACTGGTGCACAGGAAGCAGAACTCAGCTTGTTCAACTGTTTTTATATTATCCATGGCTTGGGTTTGAATAATCTGTCCCCTGATACCACTGTATTTCAGAAATTGCTACCTAAGGCAAATTCTCCACTTTTAAACTCATTTCCTGAGTCGGTCTTTTTAAACCCCACATTAAATATTGATCTGCCCTGGAGAGATCTAATTTATTTAGTAGAGACAGGTTTGACTCCACCAGAACTGTCAAACCCAGAAATGGGGCCATGCCCCTCCTGGAACAGTAACCGTCCAGGATGGTGACAGACAAGCCAAGGACACAGGAACCCGCTTCTTTCCTCTCTCTGAGTCTCAGAGACAGGCCTGCCTTCCCGGTCTCCCTCTAACCCTAAGTCATCAGAACATCTTTGAGAACCTTCCCTTCGTGGATGGATGTCTGAGGGTCAAGGTGTCCCCACTGTGCCAGCAGGACTTCCTACCCTGCGGGCTCTCAAGGGCGAACTGCAGAAACCTCTTCTGCCTACTCCCAACGGGCTTTGTTCCGGGCGCTGTGACTCCCAAACTCTGACCTCCCGACTCTGCAGCCTCGCCCCCAAGAACTGGTTCTGTTCCAGACAGGTGGCATTTCCACTCGGACTTTGGCTTTCAATGAGCTTTGATTTGACTGCTTTTCTGAATGACAACACGCTGGCTGTCTCCTAAAGGAACCCCTGTTTGTGCTGATTAGTGTGACTCCAGTGAGGACAGAGACTCAGCCTGAGGACAGGAGCGCCACGCTGCCACGCAGAGAGCCCATACCCCACGCAGACCAGCAGATCCGGGGCCCGACTGGGCCTCCCCCTTGGCGCTGGCCTCCACCAAGCTCAGTTAAACTTCCCACGCTCAGAAGCACCTGCTCCAGCACCTTGCAGTCTGGGTTGACTCGGCATAATTTCTCTCCATGACCTAGGCCTCCAAGCACAAATGCCAAAGTTCCCTTTTGGGTTTCTGGCAATGTCTATTTGGGGCCGCACAAGCGAGGGGGTTCCCTGTAGCAGGGAACACGGACTGTCTGTGGATTAGGGAGCCAAATTGTAGTTAAAGTCTCAGTCAGCTGTCCTGTCACACCCGCATCTCCTCCATAAATTCACCCGCCAATCCTGCTAAGTAGTGTCTTTATCCCTCAAAACTGAGGCTTCAAGGCAGTAGCCCCTGGCCATATGTAGCTAATTAAAATGAAATAAAGCTTAAAAGCCAGCTCCTAAATCCTACTACTAGCCATGTTTCAAGTGCTCAGTAGCCACAGGTGGCCAGTGACGACAAAACTGGCGGCTCAGAATTATAAACATTTCCAACCTCGCAGTAAATTCTACCGGACAGCGCTTCGAGGGTTAAAGGAACATCTCTCCGCCATACAGAACCGAGGGGCAGAGTTGGTGCTTAAACCAGGCCGGTTTGTTGGCAGAGTCCACTACGCTTTTGAAAGGAATCCGAAAGGAAAGAGGTAAGGTGAGCAAGAATTCAACCAAGAAATCTCACCAACGGAAAGCCTTTTGGAGGGCAAGCCAGAGATAAGATGTGAAGCGCATAAGATTTTTACCTCCTCCTGTCACATGATAGGTCACATGACAAGTCACGTGACAGCTATCACCGGCACCTCGGGCAATGGTTCTGATGCCGCCCTTCACCCCATCAGAGAGATCTTCCAGGTCGGGGGGAGGCGTGGTCTCCGTCCAGCAGTTCCCTCTCCTTCACCCCCGGAGACGGGAGCCAAGCACACAGTTGGCCACAAAAGAATGTCTTACCCCCACTGTCACGTCCCTGAGACTTCTCAGATGGTGGAGGTCAGTCAAGGCCATTGATCACAACATTTTGTGCCTTCTTTGCCATTTTAATTCAACTATCATCGGAGGGAGGGGCACCTGATATGTGCCAGTCTCTGAATCAGGCACCTTCGACGTATATAATCCAAATAAATTTGGGAGCCCATGTGGCTCCAGAATGTCCGTAAACTAAAGACAACGTAAAATTATTCCAGTCTTGAGTCGTATCTCTCAATATTAAAGGGGATTTGAAACAGAAATTGTAGCACTGCTTCTTTTTACTTCTCACTGCGTTTTGAACTTACATTTTATTTTTTAAACAACTTTGCTGAGAGAGAATTCACATCCCCGGCATTTCACCTATTTAAAGTGCACCGTAATTTTACAGCACTTCAGCCACTTCGAAAAGAACCTTCAAAAAAGAAAAAGAAAAAAGAGCCTTCATACCCATTAGCAGTCACTCTCTGTATTCCTCCAACCCCACCCACGGCCCAGACACCCACCGACTTGCTTTCTGTCTACAGATTTACCTCTTTTGGGCATTTCGTATAAATGATATAATATGTGGCTTGCTGTGAGTGGTTTCTCGCAGTAAGCATAATATTGCATCATAATTAGTTTTTTCTTCCTTTTTTTTTTTAATTGCCAAACAACATTCCGTTATATGGATAGACCACATTTTATTCATCCGCTCAACCGTTGACAGACATTTGGGTCGGTCCACTTTGGGGCTATTACGAATGAAACTATGAACGTTCATGTACAAGTTTCACGTGGACATATGTTTTCATTTCCCTTGAGTAATTCCCTGGGAGTGGAATTGCTGGGTCACATGTTAACTCTGTGTTCAACATGTTGGGACACTGCCAAACTGCTTTTCCAGGGAAAAACAAGGAAGGAGCGATAGCCGGTGAATGTCAGGAGACGTGCCCACAGCCTGCTGCTCTCCGCACTCCAGGAATTACTAAATGGAGTGCCTCAGATCAGGCGGCAAAGTTCTGCATGTGGAGTGAAGGCAATTTCCAAACCCAAACTCTTGCTTCCCATCCACATTGATCAACTCTACCCAGTCATGCTGTCCCCCAGAGCTCTCTTCCGGGGTCAGGTAAATAGAAAAGGTAAGACTGCAAGTGTGGCAGCTCAGGTTAGTAACCCCTCTGAGCCAAGCACTACGCGTTTGCCTTTCTTGCCCCTCCGCCATCTTGCTGCTCACCCAAGTATCCCGGCTTGCCCCAGACACGAGACGTGGGGTCCCCCGGGAGGTCTCCCTCGGCTGCCATGGGTTTTCCCAAGAGGGAGCCACGAGTCTAAGATCTCAGCAGCCCTCTGGCAGCTGGGAGTGCCCAGGAGGAGCAAGCGGAGCATGGCAGCTTGTGGAGAACTTTTGAGAAGCTACTGGCAGGGAGAAAACCATCTGTTATTTTGTCTTCTATTTGTTTTAGAATTTCAAAGAAACTGAGCAGTCGGGCTGCTCAACTTTATTGTTCACAGGCGGGAGGAGAAGAGTCAGAGTGTGAAGAACTGCCTCTCCTTGGCACCACGCACAGTCCCAGGCCTCTTTAATCCACCATGGAGTCCTCTCTGCACCAGGATGAGGGTCTCAGCTGTGAGCTGTGGCCTCATTGGGAATCTCAATTGTCCAAACCAGGATCTCAAAAGTTGCTCAGGGGGAGGATATAGCTCAGTGGTAGAGTGTGTGCTTAGCATGCACGAGGTCCTGGGTTCAATCCCCAGTACCTCTATGTAAAAAAAAATTTTTGATAGAAACAAAGAAACACCAACCTGGCAGAGACGGTCACCACCATCTTTGTTCCCTGCCCTGACTTACAACTCACCCCACCCACAGCCTCACCTAGATCATCCCAAGATGGTTTATGTCTAATGCAAGGTGACCAACCATCTCAGTTTGCCCAGGACTGAGAGGGTTCCTGGCATATGGGACTTTCAGTTTTCAAATGGAGACAGTACCAGTTAAACAGGGCCTATTCAGTCACCCTAGATGGTGACATGAGGATTACATCTCTAAGGGTGGCAGCCTGTTTTAAGGACTAAGAGTTTGTACAGTCTCTCTAGCACCCTTTGGGTCATCTGAAGCCTCTGACTTCAAGCGAGAGGCCTTAGAATGGGGTAGGTGAGGTTGGAGAAAGTAAAGGCAGGTGGATTTGCACCCCAGCACTGAAGCATCACTCACACCTCCGCCCAGCCCATCTCCCCAATTCTCAGGCCCGATTCCATGCTTCCCACAGCAATGTGACAGCCACTCACACTGCCCAGATGTGCCCAGCCATGCCGTCCCCAGCACTCTTGTCTTCCTGGCCCTCAATATCAATTACGTAGAAGATGTAAGACTGGGGTGTGGCAATGGGGGGTGGTCACCTTCCCACAGCCAGCGTCACCAGTGGAACCTTGATTTGGTTTGGGTCTTGGGTGACCGAGGTGCCCAGCCCTGGGGACTGAGTTGTGGTAATTGCTTTCCTTTTGACCCATGATTGGTTTGCGGGGGGGTGGCAAGTGGCCCAGACGTGGCCAAAGAGGTGCCAAAGAAAATCTGCTGGGGGATTCTGGGAAAGGGTTTCCTCTCTGATGAAAAGGCAGCTTGTGGGCAAAGTTCTGCCGCTTCTTTCCTGCCTTGGGAGTCACCAAGTGATGACACAATTCCTGCAGCCATCCTCATGGACCACAGGGGACAGGGGGAGAGAGGGAAGGGAGAGCATCACAGGGATGCCAACCCATAGCCCTGTCATTGCTGAGTCACTGAACCAGCCATCTACTTCGGATGTCTTGATGTGAAAAAAAAAAAAAAAAAAAAGACTCCTTAAAGAAGTCAGGACCGGTACCCCTGTGGCTTGCAGCTGAAAGCTCTTGATAGAGGGGAAGCGTGCTTGAAGCCCTGCATCAGGGGAGACCATGAAGGGACACCTAGGCGTTCACCCTGTCTCCAGGTAGGACACTGTCTAACCCAACCTGGGCATATGTGCAGCTGAGCTCTCCCAGACAGGAAACTCATAAACTTCCTGTCTCTTCCTCTTCCATCAGCATCGTTCCAGGATGACTCACCTCCTTGGAGCTGGAGGGCCTTGGGGCCACCTCCACAGGACCCTTCCTCCAGTCCATCACTCAAACCCCTTCCTTTGGTATAGGGGGGATGGTCAAGAGAGGGAGCTTTGGAGTCTTACTGTGTACTCCTAGGTGAGTTACTTAACCTCTCTGTGCTTCAGCTCTTCATCTGTCATGGGGATAATAGCGCCCAGCTCACAAAGTAATTGTGAGGATAATAAGGATGAAATGTCAAGTGCATCTGACACTGCGTCATGGGTCCCCAAGACCATCCTCAAGTTCAGTGATTCACTAGAACTATTCACAGACTAAGAAAGCCTGTTTTGCACATGATCATGGTTTGTTACAGCTAAAGGATTCAGATTAAGATCAGCAAAGGTAAAACAAACACAGCACCAGGTCCCCAGGAGGGGCCGGGCACAGGATTCCGGTTGTCCTTTCCCAGTGGCGTTCTACGGACAGTGCTTAATCTCCCCAGCAATGACGTGTGACAACACATACGAAGTACTGTGAGCCGGGAGGCTCACCTGAGTCTTCGTGACCAGGGTTTTATTGGTGTCTCTCCCTAGGCGGGGAGCACTCCTCTGTGGCCGACCTTAGCTACTCAGTCTCCAGCCCCTCCAAAGGTCAAACTGATACAGCTTGGCCCAGAGTCCCCAACATAAATCAGACATTGTTAGCATCAGCTACCTGGCGTTGTCCAAAGCCCCAGGTAAACAAAGACACTTTTATCAGGCAGCACATTACAAGGGCTTAGAGGTTATCTCCCAGGAGCCGGTCAGGGACCAGACCTCTCTTTGAAACGTGCAAGATTTGAACATCCCACATCTGCTGAGTCAACCCTTTACTGCACAGACGCATAGGAAGCACCCAATGTAATTTTTGTTTCTTACAGAGGGCTGAAATCTGCCTCCCACTAGCATCCACCCTTTGTCGCTACTGCTACGCTATAGAACTACATGGCTTCAGTCTAACCCTTTTCCTAACTGTTAGGAGGGGGACCGCTATTTCCTCGTCCTGTTTCTTTAGGGAGGGGCCTCCACCCAAGCAGTGTTCCCGGCTCCCCTCTCCCTCCCCTATTCCTCTCAGGAAAGGGTAATAACTTTCCGAATTGGTGGATCTGGTAGAGAGGTCAGCTCCTACCCAGCTCTCCCCCTCCTCTCTCTTGAGCCGTCTCTGTATAGAGAGGTCACACAATCTGGCTGACAGAGGCAGCTGCCCACCACTGCAGGCATCAGGGTCAGGGCTGAGGTCTTAGCCAGCCCACAGGCTCACAGGGTCTAAACCACCTTCTCAGCTTTATCAGGAATAAAGGTGGTGTCTTGTCTCCATTTGCTTGGCCCCTGTGCCTACTCTTCAACTGAATCTTAATGCAGGCAGGGACAAGAGAGGTGATATTTACTAGCCCACCAAGCCCGGGCTCAATCAGGCTTTCCTGTGTTTGGAAGGGCATGACCAGATGTCCCCTCAAACTTCTTCAGTCAAGGTCCCCCGGTCCTTCAATCATGCCCCCTCCTCAGGGTTGCCTGAGGCCACTCCAGGCTGTGTAGGACCCCCTAAAACTCTGGGCCGGATCTCAACACAGACGCTCCAGGTGTGGCCTGGTGGGCACCAGCCACGGGCAGCATGCCTCTCTCCATCTCTTCTCGGAATTCCCACTGTCACTTCTGAGCAACTTGAGTGTCCGCTGAACACGTGGGAGACAGATCCTTTTACACAGGAATTAGCATTAGGTTCACCTTCCTCTGCATAGGGCGGCTGATTGTTTAAACTTCTTCTTTTAGTTGGCCAACCAAGTTCTCCTTCTCAGATACCTTTATAAAAACACACAAGCACCTCCCCTACAAGGCTGAAGGGTACAGGATCCCCCCGCCCCCACATACACACCACCAAAACAATCCTCTCTCCCAGCCCTTGCCTCATCAATTTCGGTACACTCGTATGTTATCTATTTAAGAAGTACTTAACTTCCAAAAAGAATGTATTGTGGTTAAGAACACAACCTCTGACGGCAGGCATTCCTAGGTTCAAATCTCAACTCTACTATTTATCAGCTGTGTGACCTTGGGTGACTCACTTAGCCTCTCTGAGCTTTGGTTTCCTCAGGATCCTAAAGCAAACGTTATAATAGTGCCTGCCTTCAAAAGGCCCAGCTTGGCGCCTAGATTATATCATACGCTTGATAACTATAAACTAATAGTAGTAATCGTCATATTACTATATTCACACTGTCATTACCAGTTCAGCTAAACCTTCCAAAGTAGGAACTACCTAAAGTTAGAACAGGGAGGCAGCCTGTCAGGATAGGTGGCTGACAGTTGGATGTGGGGACAATGGGCCACAGAGTCCTTTTGTGACGTTCAGCCTGGGCGTTCCAGATGTTTGGATCATGTTTGGAGAGATTCCAAGAAAGAAAGAGGGTTTGGCTGGGACCGAGCCAGACTATCAGAGGGTATGGCCCAGGCTGCACGTCCCGAGCCGCAAGGGCAGAGGCTGGACTCTGCTCAGGTGCTGACTCTCACCTCCAGGCACCTCGCCTCTGCTGTTTAGAGGGATGGCGTGGGGACATTGCCTGATAAGTGGCTGGGCGCCCTAACAATTCCTATTCCATGGGAAGGATGTGAACATCAGCTTCACCGCTTTATAGCCCCACCTACAGGTGCTGCCTCATTGGTGCACTAAGCTCGAACGACTCCACCCATCAGAGCCCTAATAGCGCTGTGGATCTGACCGGCCGGTCTGCAGACCAAACGGAGAGGACGTAGAAGTGGGCAAAGGCAGCCAAGAAAAGTGAGATGTGACAGTTTAACGGTGCAAGCAGGCAGAAAAGCCAACTGGGCGAGGATCAGAGCTACGAAAGTAATTTTTTACTTTTGAGGCCATTGAGTCCTTGGGCGGATGATCGACCCCTCTCGGCAGCCCGTCGATGAAGTAACAAGTCGTGAGAGCCTGGAGTCATTAAAAGAAGGTAAATCTGCTCAACACAGTCAGTTTAAGAAGGTTTAAAAAAAAACATGTTATATATTTGGGCAATTGCACCATTTCAATCAGGAAAACAGTTACAGGGGAAAGTTAGAGGATGTCGTTAAAAGCCTTAGAGTTGGGGCGCCTCCTTCTTGGGTGATGCTGGATAAACGGAGTTTCACCGAAAGAACATGGTGGGGGGGGGTCTTTTTGCATCTCAGCAAGGCGTTATTTAAGTGAAAGGAAAGCAATGGAAATGGGGGAGGGGGAGCAAGTGGATAGGGACCCAGGGTGTGTCCTTCCATCTAAAAGAATCTTCCACTTGGCTGCTTGGCTAGGAACTTGGCTTCCGCTCGAGGGGCCTCAGTCCGCCTGGATCTTCCCGGGGATGCCCAGCGCCTCGCAGCTCCGGCCCAGCAGCAGGCACTCCAGCCGCTTGCAGTGCTCCCGGAGCTGCTTCTCGCGGGGCAGCAGGAAGGTGAGGACTTTGTTCCGCACGACGCCGCGGTCCTCCTCCTCCCTCAGCCTCTGCTTCACGCGGGCCGCCTGCTCCTCCTGCTGCGCCAGGGCCCCGTTCATCTCGCAGAAGGCGTCTTCCAGGTAGTGGATGGCCTTCAGCGCCTCCTTCTTAAAGTCCTCCAGCTCCCGCTGCACCCCGGCCACCTTCTGCTGCAGGATCTCCAGGTCGGCTGGCGGCAGGAGGCAGGAGGGCCATGACTGGGGCAAGGAGAAGTCTCCAGACTGGAGGCCGCTCTCCACCATCTTCTTCCCTTGTAAGGTGTTCACCTTCATGAGGATGGACCCAGCCTGATAGAGGGGTTCCATAGTGTCTCCTCCGTTTGGACAAAGAGAGGGAGATAAGAGACCAGCCAGCTCAGTGAATTTGGTTTTTGGCCAGAGACACAATCATCTGGAGTGGAGAAACCCCACATATTGTGACATCAGGGCCCCTCCAGCCAACCAGGAGGAGAGCCACAATCCATTCATTTGCATATTGTAGCCTTCTTGCTGGGTTTTCCTGGGTTTGTCTGCTCATCTGCCCAAGAAGTATTTAGTCGTGCCTCCTGAGATGTGGGTTCTCATCAATTCATTGCCCTTCCAGAACCACAGCTCAATCTCTCCTTGTCCTGGGAGACACACCGAGGCCCAGAGCAAGGCAGGCCAGGCCAGACTCCCTAGCTGCCAAGTCTGGGCGGTCCCCCCGACACAGCAAGGGGCCTGGATGGTCTCAGAATGGTCTCCGGGCTTTAGTACCTCACCAGTGAAACAAGGACATTGTAAGAGAGGATGCCGAATCTCACTTTTAGCTCTCAAATGCTATTAAAAAAAAAAAAAGTAATTTCTAATTCCCAATTCATACTCTGATAATGATGCCAGAATTCTAGATAATCTTAGAAGTTGCAAGAAACGTACTCAGGTTTTGGTGTATGGTCCATAGTGGAGTTGACAGTATGTGCAGGATAAAATCGGGCCGCTCATTCATATATTCAGCAAGCATGATTACTGAGTGCTCACTGTACACGAGGATCAGGGAACAAGTTGTGAAGCAGGTGCACGGTCCCCCTCTTCCTGCCCGGCCAGATCGTACTTGAATGCTGACAAAGATGAGAAAACACATGTGGAAGGATGCACCTGCCACTGCTCACCCATTCACTGCAAGAAAGGAAACTCTCTAGCTAACCTATGTTTGGTTTCGTCAAGAACTCCCCTCCAACTTGCAGATCTCAGCTCCGGTCGCCCAAAGCTGGACTAGTTATCATTTCTCTCAAAGTGGTTCCTGTTCCAGTGTTGCCATCAGACTGATGACACCACCCCGGAGTAGCACCCATGTCTGTACCCAGGTGAGAAACCTGGGCCCTCCATAGCCAAGTGCCCCTGAGTCCTGTTGGCCGCACAGTTCGCAAGTGCTGTAGCATCCAACCGCCTGGGTGGGGGTCTCAGCTCCACCACCTGCAGGCTTTGTCTCTTTGGTGGATTGCCTCAATTTCCTGATCTGTAAAGTGGAAATACTAATTCAGTGGTGTGCAGGTTGAGGGGCAGCTCTCTGGGAGGGGAAAAAAAACAAACAAACAGGAAAAAGCTCTGCTTTATAACTGTGGCTGATTTCCATACCGTAAAGACTCCCACCACAGCTGATCGAGAGCCACCAACGTGCCGTGTCTGGGAAGAGATGCGCACAGTCAGCCTTCATGGGCCCGTGCGAGCGAGCGGACTCCCTCACCACAGGACCCAGGAGGGGGGCCGCTGCCTTCCCCAGAAGGCAGATCATCCCATCTAGAATGCCTGGCAGTAGGCACGGAGGCATTGGAGAGGGCATTTTGCAGGGAGGTTCATGGCTAAATCAAGGTTGAATTTTGAGTCTTAAGTTGGGACAGCAAGTCTACTTACTGAGACACAATATTTGGTGGAAAGAGCACTGTTCTAGGAGTCAGGAGATCTGGAGTCTGGAGTTGCTGTGTGACCACAGGTCAGTCATCTCCTCTCTCTGAACTCATTTCCTCTGCTGTAATGTGATAGGATATCATGTAAAGTCTGATGCTCTAAGATCCACATAGTCCTTCCTTTAAACGTCTCTGGAGGCTCTTACTGCCTCCCCCCACATTTTGTGACTTAAGACCTTGTCCTTCCCGGTCCTCGATGGCACAGTAAATCCCATGAGGACAGGGACTGTGCACTTCTCATTCTCTGTCCCCTGCCTGGTGCCCTGCATATAATGGCACTCAGAAAACTGATTGAAATAGATTTTCTTTTCGTAGGTGGCCATCAAATCCTGCAGCTCCCCTGGTTTCCCTCTGACATGATGACACCTACTGGTCTTAGCAGAAACAGCACCCTCCTTATTCCCGACCTAAGATCCGGATGGGGATGTAAATAGCCTGCGGGCTGCCGGTGCATTAATGGTGGGGTGTGGGGAGGTCGGGCACATAGTAGGTCCTCAATAAATATTTCTTGAACCAGCAAGAGGAAGAATATGTGTCTGTCTTGGATTTCTGTTATCCTTTGAGTGTTTTTCTGTTTCTCCCTCTCTCTCTCTCTGACTTTGATTCTCTGCCTCTTTGTCTCTGTCTCCCACAGGAAATGGTAGAAGCCACAACCAGTGCTGTGATAAAAAAGTAGCAACAGTTAAGAAAGGATGGCAATTTTTCAATTTCCCAGATGCTTCCTTGGGAATTCTCAGTTTATTCCTCTGCAGAGCCAGCTGGGGAGGACCATGTTTCCACGTGAGCCTTGCAAAGGTCAAGAGCACGTGAGTGCTCTGTCAACAGAAGACAGGGGCCCCCTGAACCTTCGGGGGGGTTCTCCATGTGCACATGCTCTGCCGGCTCTCCTCCTAGAAGTTTTCTAGTCCAGGCCTGTGCCTTCCTCAGAATCTCCTTCCATATATCCTCGGAAAGTAAGAAGGAAATCTCTTTGTCCCCTCCAAGGTGCCAAGAGAATGGAATTCTGATGTCTCATGGCAAGGCCACTGTCGAGGGGGTTCCCTGTCCATGGTCGATTTCAGCAGTCCTCAGGCTCCCTTGTCTCAGAATAATGGGGGACGATAGTGGGGTATCAACCCCGCAGAGATTCAGGCCCCACCCCTGAGAATCAGATTCCACCAGCGTGGGGGACCAGGGCTCTGGAGCAGCAGGTCAGAAGTTCCCGCGTTGAGCACCACTGGGCCCATGCACAGTCCTGCCAGGTTCTGCCGCAGGCCTCGGTGTCCCTGCCTGTGCCTCTGCTCCACCTATGAAGGAAACCGCCGTCCTTTTTAGGATTCGGAAAAGGGGCATGACACAGATGCACCCCTATGTTCCTCTTTATAAGCGAGGAGAGCCTTCCGATGCCCCTCACGGCCCGTTAGTTAGAGCCACCTTCACAAACCCGTGTCCCACCCAAGCACTGGCTGGGGGTGGTGTCCCCATGGGGGGTCAGACTAATCATGGATCCCCTCCCCAAGGCAAAGGCCTAATACAAGGACCAAATTGGGGTTCCATTCCCAAATCAGAAAGGGGAGGCTTCCACAAAGAGGAATGTATTTGAAGACTTTCTTCAAAGATAAGGTTTTGGGTAAAAAGAAAAAAAAAAAAGGTTTTTTTCCCACACTTAATCCCCCCAAATGAATTCTAATATCAGCTTTCAGACAGAGTGTGCAGAGTCTTCTAGAAGTCCCTTAAAACTGATTTATCCTCATCCCTAAGAAAAAAGTTATGCAAAAAACAAAGCAAAACAGAATTCAGAGCAATCTTCCATAGACACCAAAGAGTGTGCGGTTGGCTGGCCGTTTCTAAGGCTGAGAGGCCGTGGCTGGCCCTTTCCAGCACTCGTTTCCCAGAATCCCCTGGGCCCGGCCCCCCACTGCTGGCCTGGGTGAGGTTGTGGCCACACAGCCAGTGTCTCCCCAGATGTGCCCCTACCAACCAAAGCCACCTTGACGCAGTGCATCTTAAAGTCCAAGCCCCCAGTCTTCCCTCTAGCATCCCCCCGCTCCCTGTATCCATTCCCCTGCTAGCCTTCCATCCATCCATCCATCCATCCACCCACCCATCCAGTCACATGTCCAATGACACCCACTGAGCGCCTGCCCTGGGACCACTGAGCGAGGCAACAGGGATCTAAGGTAGCCAACAAGACAGAGAAGACCCCTGTTCTCAGGCCACTGTCATTTCAACGGAAGGAGACAGATCATAACGTGGAGCAATCAGGAAATAAGGTGATCCTGGCTGATGCTAAGTGTTTGGAAAGAAAAACTGGGGAAGGTGATAGAGAGTCTGTGGTAGAGGAGGGCACCCAGGGAGGGCCTTTGCGAGGCGGGGGCGATTGGAGTGAGACAGGAAGGAAGAGGATATCTAGGGGAGATGCTCCAAAGGGAACCTCAAGTGGAAAAGCATGAGGCCGGGATGACCGAAGGCAAGCGGGAGTGGGGAGAGGAGGGCAAGGTGCAGCGCCCCAGCCGGGGGGAGACATGAGGTGGTGTCCCCGGGGCCCCGCGAGGGCTGCCAGGCTCCTCCAGCCACGCACGACTTCCACCTCTGCGGCTGGTATTCCAGTCCGGGGAATGGGGACAAGGCTGGGCTGGGGGCGGGACCAGGATCAGGTACCAAACTCGGTGCTGTTCACCATGATTAATTAACCCAGAGCCAGAGCCCCAAGGGGTAGTGCTAAAAATACCTGCTTCTCTCTGAGATACGGCAGCTGCCACCCAGCAACTTTTATCCGTCGCCATTTGTCATAATTTGACACTGATAAGGAGTGTCCACGGGGCTGTGTGTCTGCAAGAATCAGACTCGTCCACAGCCCATCAGCCAGCTGGTCGGTGGACACTGTCCCAGGCATCTTCCTACCCGAACTCTCCTCCTGTCCCTGAGCCCCGCCTTGGCCACCCCTGGGTGTGCCCGCCACCTGCCCACTGCCTGCTGGGTTTGCCTCCCCTCCTGGAACCAGAGTGGACCCTCCCGCAGGAGTGTGTGGTTGGGGTGGGAGCCGAAGCAGGAGCGCAGCAGGGGATGCCAGGTTTCACACCATTGCAACCTGCAACTGGGATTGGAGCCATCCATCAGAGGCCCTGCCAGCCCAGGGCAGCACTTTAATTAAAATATGTAAAACATCCTGGTGGGAGTGGATCTGAAGACACAGGAGCAGTCCTTGGACACAAGCAGTGCAGGCGGGTCCAGCCGGTGGAGCTGGCCCTTCTCCAGCCCCAGAGGCCAAGGACTGTGCCAGGGGGGCCCGCCAAAGCAGTCTGGGCGTGGAGCTGTCTGCCTTGCAACATCTACCGGCTCCATCCGGCGCAGAACTTAGCCGGAGCAGAACATCTACAAGAAAGAGAGCCTCGCAGGGCCAGCACAGTAACCCTAAGAGTGTGCCGGGAAGGGCCTGGCATCACCCCGGTTGGAAAAGTCTGTTCCCACTCTCAGCACTAATTTTCTTAAATGACCCGTCGTGAAGCTGGTACCTGGATGTTTATATAAACTTTTGAGCAAAGCTGTATCCATTTCCCAGACTAAATGAGCTGCTCAAGTTTTCTGCATTCAGAGTGCCTTCTGTGTTGACGGGAAGGGTGGTCTGGGCTGTTTAGGACAGCAAGGAGCCAACTTTTCTTTGCACAAAGGTTAAATCAGAAAAAAATTATGGGCCCCCGTTTTTAATCCCAACCTTCTTTTGAAATCAGAAAATGCGTTGTTTTAAGCATGCTTCCCTCCCCCCATCCCATCGTTGAAGGAATCTGTGATATTTACTGAGATGTCAGAACCTGCACGCATATCGTGGCTGCAGTCTGACTCTGCAGTTCAGGTCTGTGACACGTTTTCCGTGCGATGACATAGGCTGTGGGTAGCGTTAAAGGGTTTGGGTGGGGCGCTGGGTCCAGCCAGAGACCAGGGACCAAAAAGAGCCCAACTGGGAGCTCCTGTTCAGGTGAAGCAAGGGGCAGGAATGCTGTTTGGAGGGGAGACTCTGGGGAGAATAGAGCTGTGTGCGGGAGGGGTGATGGGTGCCCAGTGCTGGGTGAACCTCTGATTCCCCCCACCCCCCCACCTCCCCTGCAGCCCTCCCGAGGAGAGCAGGGCAGGGAGGGAGCCCACTACTCTAAAATCACCCCGTGCTGAGACAGACGGCTTCCCTGCAGCCCACACCCCTCCAACCAGGGTCAGCTTCCTCTGCGCAGAGCCAGAGCCGCTGCCTACATGTCCGGGTGTCAAGCTGAATTATGTGAGCTTTAAAAACCAAATCCCCTCCTTCCTGGGTTACTTAACTGTCTGCCTGGCGAGGCCAGGGGATTACTGGTGACAGACACCAGGGCCTGCCTGGCTGCTCCAGACAGAGCTGCTTTGATCACCTGGAAAACTCCAGACACCAGGACTCCTAATGATGAGTAATGAGCTCAAACCATCGGAAAGTTACCAGCGCCTTGCGATGACGGACACACACCGCTTCCCATGGAAGCCCGGGAGCCTGGGCCTGGGAGACAGGGTGCAGTCACCCAGGATCCGGGGGAGGAGTTTGACCCCACCCCCCCCACCCTCACCCAGGGTCCTGCCCACTCACTGTGGAGGCGAGGAGGTTTCCAGGCTCTGGGCGCTGGCTATTTTAAGGCTTGGTTTGGGGTCTAGTGGCCAGAGTCTATCTTTTCTTCAAAATTGCACCTCCCCCCCTCATTCATTCATTCATCCATGTGTTCAACACATATTTATCGAATGATAAAGATGAACCTGTCCATGGTGCTCAGGACAGAAGGAGGCTAAGACTACTTGGGAGCTACCCAGACATAGCCCAGAAAGTCCAGCATCACAGGTTTTGTGATCAGAGGCCAGACAGAGAGGGCTGCAGGGCTGAAGACCACCCAGAGCAAGGACTTCTGATTTAGACTGTCCCTTTTCATGGTGGGTACTAGGAGCAGGCTGGGGATGGAATTTGAAGATCCCAGGTCCCTCTAGGCTTAAGATTCAGTTTGATCCCGTCAGGGGTCCCAAGTCTCAGGTCACACCCACATCCCTTCATCCAGGATTTCCTCCTGCTCTGAGGTTAGCTGGGAATATGTCAACCTTTAGTCCCCCGTTTTTTATTTGTTTGTTTAATTAAAGTGTAGTTGATTTACAATGTTTCAGGTGTACAGCAAAGTGATGCAATTATACATGTATCTATTCTTCTTCAGATTCTTTTCCATTACAGGTTATTACAAGATACTGAATACAGTTCCCTGTGCTATACAGTAGGTTCATGTTGTTTATCTATTTTATGTATAGTAGTGTGTATATATCTATGAATCCCAAAGCCCTAATTTATCCCTCCCCCGCCATTCCCCCTTGGTAATTGTAAGTTTGTTTTTTTTATCTATTAGTCTATTTCTGTTTTGTAAATAAATTCCTTTGTATCATTTTATATCTAATTTGTAATGTAACTTGTAGATCACTTTGCATCTAGTTCAAAAATATAGTTCTTGGTTTTGGCTTCAAGGAAACTGAAGCCCAGTGAGTCTCAAACTTTGGCATATATAATAATCATCCTGGGAGAATGTTAAAAATCATTTTTAAGATCTGGATTTCACCCTCAAGAGATTTTGATTCAGAAGGTCTTGGAAACTGAAGTTTGACCAATCGTCTTGATTTGCCTTGGGACGTTGAGGTTCAGTTTTAAAATAGGACAGTCCCAGGAAATCCAGGACAAGTCACCCTAGCTGGGGTGGATACTGTTAGTCTCTGTCCGGGAACATTCCTTTCTTCCTTGGGTCATAGAATCCGATTTTGATCAGGCAGTAACATGCTCAGGGAAGGTGAGCCCTCACCCACCCCCAGCAGGTGAACCTAGACGCAGTAGCTAATTCCATTCCCTGTTGCTATTGCTTTATTTAAGGTGGGCCTGTGAACCACTTCACACAGATGAGCTGTAAAGAGAAGAGTTACGGGAAGGCATTACATATGATGTAAAAGAGTGCAACAAATGGGAAGTGGCGGGGGGAGGGGCGAGGCACAGATATGTCTGCCCCTTCTTCTGCCTTGGAGGTAGTTGTGTGAGAATGTGATGGTCGGAACTATGGCAGCCATTTGGCAATCATGAGGCCACAAACCTAAGGATGAAAATTCAGCTGTGCTCAGGATGAACAATTACATATAAAAAGAGCCTCCATTTTTTATAACATCACTGAGTTACTACACCAAACTCAAATTACCTACCTCCAGTCTAACTGATAGGTGATTAAATGTCTTTTTTGATCCACCAACTGTTGTTTGATATTCTATTAATCACATTCAAACACGTCATAACTTCAAAAAGGCCTAGAAATTGGTGTTTTTAACAAGATTTTCCAAACCATTCTGATGCTCTCCACCAATCTAGCTAATCCAGTGGTTATCCAAGTGTGGTCTTCGGACTGGCCGCAATGAGCACCCCTTGGGAATTTGTTATAAATGCAGATTCCCAGGCCACACCCAGACGTTCTGAAACAGACACTCTGGGAGGTGAGGCACAGCAGTCTGTGTTTTAACAAGCCTTCCAGGTGACCCTGGAGATTGCTAAAGTTTAAGAGCTAGTCAATACCTGAGAATCCCAGACAGCAAACCCTTAAAACTTCTGGATGAGACTTTCAGACTTAACCCCTGTCACAGCTGCTCCCTTTTATTGCTTGAAAAATAAAATGCTAAGTCTTCTCACCTTCTGTGATTTTTCTCCTTCCCCTCTAGTCCCTTCCTTGGGGTAACCTTGCATTCATTGAATGCTTTGCTCCGATTGACTGGCCTGTGTTATTGAACATGTGATGATATGGGAGGGAGAGAGTCCTTCGTGGTCAGGACTGGCCAGGGCAGGGGTGAACTTGGTAGGCCTGCAGTTAAGGAGGGAGAGTGGACGTGAGTGACCTTGACCCTGTCACCCTGGGAGAGCACTTGTGCCCTCCATGAATGCCCACTCATCAGACCTCGCGTGGCATGGTGACCAGCCTGGGAGGCGAGAGGGTGGGGGGAGGCCTGGGCAGCCCCACCTTGTCCCCCTTCCTCAGGGAAACTCTGCTTCAACTGGCCTTTTATAGTCCACATAACCCCCTACTTCTTGACATAATGAATTACTCAAAACCCCAGGGAGAGTCCAACAGGCAGAAACCGAACAATAGACTTTGTGTTGTGCAAGAGATCCTTTCTCAGCTAAAAAAGCAATTCTAACGTCCCTAATTGCGTTTTCTCTTCAGAATATGTTTTCCAGCATTTCACACACGCTCCTAAATTTTGTTATTCTTCACCTGGAGGACGCCGTCAAATGGTTATCCAGGAAGCATCACATTATTGATAATAATTTACAAATAAAATAAAATAATGATTCCCACCATCAATTTAGTGCTTCCAAGTGCCAGACCCAGGGGCTTCGCATGCACTATCTCTTTGAGGCTGAAGGGACCACCCAGTGACATCAACCAAGGCTCACCCTTGTCCTGGTTGATTCAGTCTGTCCATCTTCCACACATATGTGTCAAATAAAGCCAAAATGCCATAAAATGTTTAAGCATCAGCACCACTTCCACAGTGTGGTCCACACTGGCAGGGCTGCCGACACCGACTTGCTGGCCAGCAGCCCCCGCCCCCAGGATGGCTGAGATGCTGTTCACCAGCTGAGGTTCTAAAACTCAAGTCCAGCACGTGGAGGGCCTCCAGGGGCTGTGAGTGGTGGTGTCAGGGAGTGAAGATTGTGCCAAAGTTCTGCCTTGCCTCTCTCCCATCAGGGGTCCCCGGGGCTCTGGCTCCTGTTCTTCGTGGTCTCAGGGGCTCCTCCCTCCAGACAGTTCCTGGTTTCAGGCTACCAACAACTGGGGCTGGACCCCGCTCACACCCACAGGCAGGCGCTGCATCTTATAGGCGGTCACTGGCCTGATGCTCCCTCAGCTGACCTCACGATCAACACTGCTCTTGGCTGTAATCACTTGGTCGTTATTACCACCGAGGCCTAGACACCAAATGGCCCATACCAGAAGGACCCTGACATGGAGTGGCTGCTAAGGACATGTAGGTTAAGTAGCGGTGAAGCCGGAAAAGGCCAATAATCAGGAAGAGACACTTGAGGCTCTCTGATGTCCATCCTATTGCAGAGGGTGCAATTTGCAAAGTGGGCCTGAAGAGCTAAGCAAAGAAGACCCCGCAACGGCCAAGGTCAAGGCTGCGCTTGTGGCCGGGTCCCCAGAGCCAAGCAGGACGTCCCCTCCCAGGCCCTGATGGCTAGGGGATGCCCACCTCACACCAGGCCCCTTTCCTTCTGGTTTCTATCCTGGGTTCTATCTCAGCTGTTCCCTGCCAGCCACAGAAAGACTTTTTCGCCATAAGCCCAGCAGCTCCAGGCCACCCTGTGCCTATCCGGGGGACTGAGGATAGAGTAGAAAACCAGAGAAAGGCTTACAGGCTGGCTTTTAAAACCTCCTTGGTTTGATTCATGGCACTTGGGTTGGGGAGGGGTCAAAATGATCTCATGGGTCGGGGCTGACAGGTCAGCAGAGGTCAGCCAGGACTTCAGAGGGGATTGTTTCAGAGACACAGTGTTCTGGGGGCAATGAAAAGTCCGATCCACGGGAGAGGTGCTAACTGTGAAAGCCAGGGCGCCTGCCAGAGCCCAGGAACCGGCAGCGAGGGTGTCTGGGCCGCCCCCACCCCCCCCGCACCCCCACCCCCTCAAGGCAACAAAGCCTTCAGGAATCAATCACCCTCCGCAGGACACACCCTCCTGTCTGAGCAGCACCCTTTCCTCCCTCTGTTCTTGCCGGGGGGAGGTCAGAGTTCACGTCAAATGTCATTAATCATCTTCCTGGGGGCTGGGGACTTATTGGACAGTCCTATTAATCAGAGGCCTATCACACCCACAGCCTGGCTGGGTCGCCATTGTCCTGTTCCTCACCTATCATAGGAAGATTAGATTATCAGTGACAGCTGAGACACCCTTTGAGTCACAGGGAAGCCAGAGAATGGGGTTGCTTTTATTTTTTTATTTATCCTCCTGATTTGAGGATGAGCTGTTTCTCGTCTTGTCACACTGCCTCCTTTTCTTCAAAGAATCGGCTTTCAGAATCCAATTTGTCAAACTGGACAATCATTGGCAAATCCATAAAAAAAGGAAAAAGAAAAAGAAAAACCAAACCTCAGCGACTTTATCAAAAAAGGTAAAATAAAGCAGAAGGTTTCAAATGGAGCCTGAAAGGATTAGAAAATAAGTTGCCTTTGACAACAATTAATCTCTGAAAAGCAAGGGCTTTGTGAAAAGGAACAGGCAGCGATGTGTCCAAAAAGGGACTCTGGAGAGCCACACTGGAGTCCGTCCATCCCTGTTTCAGAGGGACCTGGTGCTGGAAAAGCGTGAAAAAGAATGGCTTGCAAGCGTCCCCTGCACTTTTTCTGCCTACGGGTGACAACAGCAACCACGACACAAAACAACACAACCAAAGCACAGCAGCGAAGAGCACGCGGCAGCTCCGCACTTCTCACAGTTCTGTTTCAGACTCAGCCACTCACCAGCCACTGAGCCCGCCCAGAGTAGCCGCTGCAGGGGGTCATGAGGGAAGGCGGTTTCCCAGCCCTCTTGCAGGGTAGGGAACAGGTGAGCGCATGAAACACCTACATCAAGGTAGATGAGACATGGCCTTGATGACGCGGGACCCCAGGGCTGCAACCCAGATGCCTCGAGGGGCCAGGAAGAAACTTGAACCAGGGAAGAGGGCTGAGTGGAGACCCACGTCGGGGGCACACAAGCTCGCCCAAGGGCGGCACGGCCCCAACCCCGACTCATTGTTGCCCTGTAGGAAAGGGAATCCAAATTCATCAGCTCTGCCAGGTTTTCAAGAGATTCTGGAGTCCTGGGTTTTTACCTGAATACTCCCTATGTTAAGTGTTGGCAGTTTATTCAAATCAAAAGAAAATCGCTGTGCATACTAAACAGAACCTGTCGGCGGGTCCAGTTTGCCTCGGGGCAAATAAGGACTGTGAGGCTCAGAGGGGCTGATACCTGCTGGGGTTACACAGCTAGTTAGAGGCAGAGCCAGTTCAAGAGCCTGGTTCTTCCGACTCCCAGACCTGAATATATAACCACATATGTGACTGACTGGCAGGTACATTCACTCGAGGGCAATGAAAGTGATTGGGATTAAGAGAGCTTAGATCCCACAACTTGGCCTTAAACTTGGAGAAGGGACTGAATCAGACAAGTCCCAAGTGACTGTTGCTGTTCTCTCAATACCATATTCATTTAATTTTTCTACCTGAAAAAAATCTAGCTCTGAGGCAGCATCCTCTGGGTGGGCGCTAGAGAGGCCTGGGGCAGGAGGCAGGGAGGGCGGGGAGCTATTTGTATATATTATGCACTTGACCACAGCAAAAACTGGGGCCCTGGGAGCCAAATTAGTCAGTTCAAATCCTGGTTTTGCCACGTATTAGCTATGTGACCTTGGGCAAGTTACTCAACTTCTCTGGGCCTCAGTTATCTGATTTTCAAAAATGAGAATGCTAACAATATTTACTTCCGGATATTGTGGTGATGATTGAAAGTGGCATAAAACAGAGCCTGTCACATGGCAAGTGCTCAAAAAAATTGTCATTGTTACAATAGGTCATAATTTATTTCCTCCTCAAAGGTGCCTGATATTGAGACACAACATAATAGGATGTGGAGTCTGGGAGGAACCTTAGAAACCATTCTAGTTTGTCACAGAAAAAGGCTGAGGTACACAGATGGAGAAGAGTTTGTCTCCTGCAGGGGACACAGGGCAAAACCTATGCATTCCTGAAAAGATACATGCACCTCAGTGTTCATAGCAGCACTATATACAATAGCCAAGACATGGAAGCAACACAAATGTCTCTCAACAGATGACTGGATAAAAAAGCTGTGGTATATTTATAAATATACAATGGAATACTACTCTGCCATAAAAAAGAATAAAATAATGCCATTTGCAGCAACGTGGTTGGACCGAGAGATTGTCATTCTAAGTGAAGTAAGCCAGAAAGAGAAGGAAATATACCATATGATATCTCTCATATGTGGAATCTAAAAAGAAAAAAAAAAGGACACTATGTACCCATCTACAAAACAGAAACAGACTCGAACACTTAGTAAACAATCTTACGGTTACTGGGGCAAGAGGGTAGGAAGGGATAAATTTGGGAGTCTGAGATTTACAAATGTTGGCCACTATGTATAAAAATAGATTTAAAAAAGAAGTTTCTTTTATATAGCACAAGGAACTATATTCAATATCTTTAATGGAAAAAATATGAAAACGAGTATATGTAGGTATATGCGTGACTGGGACATTGTGCGGTACACCAGAGACAGACACGTTGTAGTTGACTGTACTTCATTTAAAAAAAAAAAAACTTTGCATTCCCAAGGCACACCTCACTTTTGCTTACCTGCCTAGGCCTGGGCCAACCACTTAATTTTTCCACTGTGTCCTCACTGAAAATGAGAGAAGTTCTTCCTCTAAATGGGTGGAAAGCCGAGCGATCTGCGCCTTAAGGCTCCTGAACATTTCAACACCGTCAGCATCGTCAACACGATGCTCATCACGGAAAGATTTGTGAGACAGCTCGGGCCGGATTTGTCCACTACAAGTTTGCTACCTTCATGTTTAAAGAGGATTGTTCCCCAGGGCAGTTTGTGATCATTTGTGAGAGGCTGAGTCTCAAAGTAATTTCGGTGTTTGGGGAAAAATTCCGAGCATTAACGATCAAACCAGTTTCTCATTTGTGAAAACTGCACACTTGAACGTGTTAAGTGCTGACAGAACTCGACAGGCATCATGTCTGCTTTTATTAGGTGATTAATTAAAGGCTGTTGGAGGCGCTGGTGCGGCGTGGAATCTGTATTTGGTGCGAGAGACAGAGATCTGGGGACAGATCTTAACTCTACACTTGGCTCTAAGGCTGTGAACTAGTTTCTAAAACTCTGAATCTCCAGTTGTTTGTGAGGGAAATGAGGGAAATGAAACCACCTTCGTAGGACCTGGTGAGAATCAGACAGGAAATGTGGGCCCTGGGAGCTGTGCACCCCCCTTCCATCTCACCGCACCCCTGCACAGAGCTGCTGCTTCCAGGGGGCTGAGACGGCGTCACCTGTCACCCGTCACCCGTGGACAGACGTTCCCTGAGCGACTCGTGAGGAGACCCTTGTAAGTGCTGGATGACTCAGCTCATGGCCACATTCAGGTTTACATCAAACATGTTCATGCTTTATGCTTCTGTTCAGGCTTCTGATTCAAAGGCCAGTGGTGGACTTGTTTAAATAAAGAGTTTCCACCCGGCTCGGTGCTGACCCGGATCTGAAGTTGGAGATCTGGCTGACCTGCCACCTTCCACCATCCGGAAGCAATCTGCAGTGGGGAGAGAGTTTAAGCTGTCTTCCTAAACATCCCGCCGGGGGTGAGGCGCTGGACTTTAGAGGACATTCCAGAGGGGACATACCCTGCAGCCCAGTGGACCATTGGCTCACTTCTCTTGCTCTGGAGATGAGTTCCCACCAGTGACCATCTACCCAATGAGTACAAACATGACTGATTCCACCAGCAAGTAAGAATCAAGAGAGGACAGTCCTAGAGTCTGAAGCCTGAATTAGAGTCAATCATGACAGCCAGTGTTGACTGAGCATTTACTGTGAGCCAACACAATGCTTAAAGCTTTTATTAGCACCTCATCCGGTCTTCACATCAGCCCTGTGAGACAGCAACGTGCGAGATTATCATCACAGCTGAGGACACTGAGAAGGTAGACCTTTTGTCCAGGGCTTCATGGCTCCCAGATGCAGAGCCCAAATGTGAAAGTTCTTACTTGTTGGCCTCATGACCTCCCCAAACACACCTGATTCCTTCAGTGCTCCAACAGAAGCGTCCCAACAGCCATGCCTGCAACCCATCCCATCTCAGGGCAAAGTCTCCCTTCTGCCTGACAGACTTACAAGCAGAGGCTTCTCTGCACAACGGGATGCCAGAGGTCACCTGGGCGTGGGTTCTAACCCTGCACTGTCAACACACGCGTTCTGGAGTGCCAGTGTAATTCCTGGTGCCCTGCCCCACTGGAAGGAGGCGATGGCTGGTCTTTCTTCTCGCCATCCCCTTAACCAGCCCCCAGCAGGCACACATCTGCCTCTTGCTGGGCTGTGGGAACCAAGGAGAGCTGAGTTCACCTCCCACCAGCTTCTGTGCTGTGTCCTTGGCTTCCCTGTCCTTACAAAGGCTTTTCCCTAACGTGCTATTTAGAATGGGGCCAAAAAGAAAGAAAAGAGGAATAGCTGAGGCCTAAAATAAGTATATTAGCCACCAAACTCCTGGCTCGTAGACCCGTATGAAGACTCTGTAAGCTTTTAGCTTCCTGGAATTGTGGCGCCTTCCCCTGCAAGGTTAATGCAAGCTGACAGCCCACATTGTTCTGCCAAGACAAGGTAGCAGAGCAGAGGGACCACGGCACCAGCGCTGAGGAGGGGGTGGAGGCAGGGGGTGAAAAATAAAGAGAGAGGGCCGGTGGGGGGTGACTCTTAATCGGGGGGCCTGGCAGGAGACCCTGGGAACGGCAGCCCACTGACAGTGGAGACCGGGAGCTCCAGATGGCTTTTTGTCTAGATGCAATAAAAAATGTAATCTGACAGGCCCTGGGATGGGACTCGGGGAAACAAAAGTCTGCCAGGGAGGGGCGGGGGGAGCAGGAGTGGGAGTGGGCCGGGTTCAAGGGATCAGAGTCGGAGAAAGACAAAAAGAAGTGACTGTCTCTTCAAGCAATTATGGCCTTTGCAAATGACATTTAATTCCAGGGGTGCGCACCAGGGACAAAGCCAGTTGTTTTCTGGTCCTGGCAAGCAGGGAGAAATGGGAAATGCACTGGACATTTGGCCTCTGAAGAAAGGTGCTAACTTTGCCAATTAACCACGATGTGAGCTCTTTGTCTCTGCCCCCCCTCCCCAAGTCATTAGGGGGTGATATAAAGACACCGGGCTTCCTGGTGCTGTTTAATTGCTCATAGACGGAAAAGTGATGAGCTCTGTCGCAGACGTCCTGGAGGAGACCAGCTGCTGTATTAATGGGACTTCTCAGAGGGGGACACACCCCCACCTGCTTCACCGGGAACATACAGATGCCCAGGGAAACCGTGGCACCTCTGTGGCCTCTGATGGGGCTGTCGCTTTTTATTAAGTAATCTCTGCCTTTCAAATCACCACATGTTTTCTTCCCAAAGGTCTGGGTTGCTGTGTGGGCCCAGTACACAGCAGGCTCCCAATAAATATTCAACAGTGGATGCTGGCGACGTCTCCAGATGTCACTGTAGGGGAAGACTTGCCCCCCAAGGGACAGACTCCACTCTAGGATTATGGCATGGTCACCAGGGCTGGAACACAGGAAATTTCAGGTGTGAAGTTTCAAAGATTCTAAGACAGGAAAATGAGGCAGGAATGTTAGTGAATATTATTAGCAAGAGCCTATTGGAGAGACAAAAATGATAAAGCTGGCAGGTGCACAGTTCTGGTGAAGATGTGGAGAAACAGACACTCTCATGTGGAAGCAGGGGGAATAAAGGTTTATTTCAAAAACCATGTGTCATTACTGATCAAAAGGTTAATATCCGCCCCCAGCAATGCCTGGAGTCCACCCTAGGGCAGTATGAAGACGTACGCATGGTGGTAGGCACAGGGTGTTCAGGGTACCAGCGCTCATAATAAAACCGGAGGAACAACCTGACCTGCCCATCATTAGAGAAATCAGTGGTACATCCAGACAGCAGAAAAATCTGCAGTTATTTCAAAATAATGAAGGGAATCTCTACCTACTGATGTGGAAAGACCTTTAAGACATTGTTTGTTAAGAGGAAAAAAACTCGTCAAAAAATAATAGGTAAGCATGATAGCATGTATGTTGGGAAAAAAAAAAAACACTAAATAAGGGTGCATGAGCAAGCCCTTGGGAGGGTTTAGGCCAAAAGAATGGTGGGGGAGGATTATGCAGGAGACCTTTAACATTTTACTTTTTAATTTTTATCATGCAAACATCTATGCATTGCTCACATCATTTTAAAATTAAAATATATATTTGACAAACATCAACTTCTTTTTTAAGTGTTTTTGAGAGCTCAAGCCAGGCCTCTCTGTCGGTTTCTGACTTCAGGCAAAGTGACTCCATTTCTGCACTGGGGGCTGGGGGCAGTAACAGTACCTACCTCTTAGGGTTGTTGAAAGATTTGGATGAGAGACACAAAAAGAGCTGCGTACCTGACACACACTCAGCTCTCGGTAAAGATCAGTAGTTAGTGTCATAGGCCAAGGGGGCTTCAGAGGTGCTGACGGGAAGGAGGGCAACAGAAGAGCCCAGCTTGCCCCCTGAGCAAAGTCTCAAAAGTCTCCAGGAGACGAGGGCACGGCCAAGCTAAGGGAAAAGCTTCACTGACTTCCTCTCTGTCTCTTGGCCAAACAGGCCTGGATGATGCTCCTTAGCTTCTTGTCTTCTGAACTCGAGTGACACAACAGGAGTTGAAAGGCTGGGTCCCCAGGCCAAGGCCAGCTCAGTGGTCCCATTAGCCTTTGATGAGGGGACAGCCAGGGTACCTCTCTTTCCAAGGGATTTCAGGGCAACAGGGGCCATGGCCACCAAGGGGCTTCACGCTCATTTGGCATGACTTCCTGACCCCAGAAGAGTGTTGTCTTGGAAATGCCACCGCCAGAGCCATCAACTGAGCAGACAGCAGGGGATTGACTCTCCTAGTCTGTGCTTGTTGAATGTATGTCGAAGGACTGAGTGAAAAGGAGAGAGAGAAAGAACTAAGATTCACCCCCGAGATAGCAGGTCTGTCCCTGGCTCTGCTCACAGCAGGGCCCCCGGAGTGGATGAGGAGAGATGTGCACAGAGGTCCCTGGGATCGCCACTGTGTCCTGAGGAAATAACCCAGAAAAGGCAGCAGTTCTTCCAGAGAACCAGCCCAGGTGGGATGTGACTCTGAGCCTCTAGACCAGCGCTGTCCAAGAGAAGGACAATGACAACCACACGTGTCATTTAAAACCACCAAGTCACCGTATTAAAAAGGAAAGGGAGACAGCTGAAATTTTTTTACTAATATATTTTATTTAGCCCAACACACCTAAAATACTATTCCAGCATATAATCTACAGGTGGTGTCTACAGTTAACCATTCTGTACTGTATATTTGAAAGTTGCTAAGACAGTAGATCTTAAAAGTTCTCAACACAAGAAAAAAAAAAGTGTTATTACGTGTGGTGATGGATGTTAACCAGACTTACCATGGTGATCATTTCACAATCTATACGTACATCCAATTATTATGTTGTATACCTAAGACTCATACAAAGTTAATATCAATTATAACTCGGTGAAAAAAATTTAAATAAAAAACTATTGAGAAATTTTACATTCTTTATTTTCATGCTAGGTCTTCAAAAATCTGCTGCGAATTTTCTTATTACAGCACATCTCAACCAGGACCAGGAACATTTCAAGCGTTCGGTGGCTGGTGGCTGGCAGCTACCATATTGGAAAGCATGGCTCCAGACCCCTGGCCACCTCAGTTCCCTTCAAATGTCTGGCTGCACTCCCAGTGTGCATGTGTGTTGAGGTGGTGGTCCCAGTGTGGACCAGGAAGCTCAGAAAAGAAATCCAGGATTCTAGTAGGTGGAAGGTGCATTTGTAAAAGGGGCAGCCAGCAGCCAGGCTGGGCCAGGCACTCAGTGGGGCCACTGCTTTAGAAAATGATGCAACGGAGCCACCAAGAGGTGCAGCCACAGGGCACAGAGAACCTGGGAAGGATCAGAGAAGCAACGCAGGAGGTTGAAGGCTGTGTCAGCCCTAAAGAAGACCTGACCAGCTCGCTGGGCAAAGCAACTTCCAAATGCCAGCAAGACGCTCTTCCTTGAGTCAGAAGACCCAGGGAAGGACACTGCTGAGTCCGGGTGACCACCTACAGCACCGGCCTTTATTATTCATTCTGGGCCCCAGGGGATGCGGCAAGCCTGAGACAGCAATGCGAAGTGCTGCGGCATTTAGGAGATGGCCACGCCAGGGAGCCCGGGGACCAATCCCTGCCCCACCACATGACTTAAGGAAAGTCGCTCTCTAAGCCCCTGGTCATAAACCGGGGAGAGTAACTGAGCCAACCTCACGGGCCAGTTGCACTGAGGGAAATGGCGAAAGTCAACCAAGCCCTCCACAAAGCGCCCAGCACGCCGGAAGTGCTTCCCAGCGGCTGCTCCACACAGGCAATCCACAATTTCCTGCATGATCCCCTTGACCTTGGAGCTACAGGCAGCCTTTGCAGTCAGCTGGCTGAGAAGCAGGAAGACGGGAGGCCCACTGACTTGCCCAAGGTCCCACGGCCAACACCTGTCCCCCACCCAGCGCCCTTCCCGTGACTAACGAGGGGACGCTTGTGTTTAGTGTGTAAGCTGGGATTCTCCATGCTTTCTCTTTAGGTTTTTAGTCTTGCTTGCTGCTGTTTGTTTTGGCTTCAACCCAAGAGTTAGGGCAGAGCTTTAAGAAGCTTTAAGAGGGACATCAATTTTGTTGGCCAAGGTCACCTTCAGAGGGACCCAGACCCCACAGAGAGGACTGAGGGGACCCAGGGTGCTGGCTGAGCAGCTCAAAAGCCAAGATTGTACAAAGAGTAGTCTCCACAGGTGTGTGGAGTGAGACCTCAGTGGACGGAACGGTGGGAAGAGGTGCCAGCATGGGGATGTTTGCAGGATGCTGGGCCTGTGGCCCTCCCTGCCCCCTCCCCTACCCTGGTCCGGAAGGCCTTGTGGACCACTGCCTGTTTTGACAACTCTGTGTGTCCAGAAGCCCCACCTCTTCATGCCACTCTGTCCAGATAAGGGCAGTGTTCTCACTTCCAGGGGCAGGGAGCAGGCAGGCCACAGGGAGTGAGGCCACTACAGTGGATCCTTGCTAGGAGGGACAATGTGTTCTTTTCCCCCTGAATCTGTGTCCCGGAAGCAGCCTTGACAGTCATCTGGTCCACACTCTGTGTTTCGCAGGAGACAAAGCTAAGGCAGAAGAGGCTAAGAAATATGCCCAAAGTCACACAACTGGAGCATGGCTGGGCCAGGTTTTATGCATTTGGTTAAAGAATGTGGTGGATGGAGGTGCGGGAAGGGAGAGACAGAGCACAGGAGGAAGAAGAAGGGACTGGAAGAAAATGCTCCTGCAGAGGAAGGGGCTGCAGGGCCTGCTCATGTCACTGGCACAGGGGAGGGGCCCAAGCCCCGGTCCAGCTCCTTCAGGAGAGCAGGAATGTCATCAAGACGGATGTCTGGCCGGAGAGGATTCGGAGTCCCTCACCCAGACTGGGAGGCCAGATCCCACGGGGCAGACTCCAAGGTCCACCCTCAATAAAAACAACTCAATGATTACTGACTGGACAGTAGTTAACTTTGGGGAAACAATAAACTAGTGTTCAAACAACTCCTTTCCTTGAGGGGGAGGACTTACATCCCCAAGTCAGGGGGATGCAAAGGGGAGGCTGGACTAAGACAAATTAGACTGCAGTTGGTGGGACTTGGATTGGAAGAGAAGACAGTCTCAGATGCCACAACTGAGAAGCCCAGGGGCCCGAAGAATCAGCAATTTCTTTCTCTGGGGCTTTATGGACAAAACAGGCAACAGTCTTTGGCAAGAGTTTGAAGGCTGCAGCCCTTGGGATAGATCTGATGGCCTCTTAGGGTTTCTCTTAACCCAAAAAGTGTTTGTTGAAAGGCTGAGTGATTCAATTACTAGAAGACCATCACTGACCCATTCTCACTTAAGAGTCACAGAGCCACGGCCAGGGCCTGCCACTGGACTGGCAGGTCCCTTCCAGCTTTGAATTTGCCTGGCACTGGAGGCAAGGGGGTGAGGTGGGAAGCAGGATTCCACACCCCCTTCCCAGCCTTACGTCCTCCTCTCCACCTGAAGAGAGAAGGGGTAACGGTTCTGAGCAACCCTCACAGCCGCACAGCGAGAGGATTAATTAATGTGGCAACATGCTCAGAGATCCCTGAACGAGGGCGTTAGCCAAGGGCCAACATTATTAGAGTGATGATGGCCATTAGTATTACACTATTGTTATTATGTTTGCTCTCTCAACCCTTAAATCACACTCCATCTCGCGATCGCTTGCATTTTCTGTAATTATAGCTTATATAGGTAACAAATGGATATTTCTGCAAGCCTGGGAGACAGCCTTCTGCATACATTAATTTGCTTGATTAGTTCTCTATTTGGTATGCTTTGTTCCCCCAAGTCCTCCTTTCCGGCCCAGCCTCAGGAAAAATTAATGAGTTTTAACACCTTGCAAAAGTGGTTTGTGCCATGGGAATACCACGAGTGTACTCTGGGTTTTAAACCCACGCATTCAGAGGCCTCCTAAAGGTTATGCAAAGGTTAACAAACAATTAATATGTTGAATCAGTGTGCTAAATCTGTTTACCCAATCTTTGCAATCTAAAGGCCATTAGCCATCAGCTTCAACATTCTGGATTGATCTCTCTCTCTTTCCTAACCCACCCCCACTCTGTCCCCTGGAGAATTTGGGTGAAAAAGAAAAAAAAATTCTGAATTGAGAGCACTAAATAGGTCTGGAACGTTGGACTTGTGTTACTTCCTAAGGTTCAAAGCTTTGGGGGTCCGGATGGGCTTGATCAAGTGAGTTGAAATTTTCAAGAAGAAAACGCCAGTGGAAGGCATTTGTGCCTTTTTAACAAAGAGCAGAATATGAGTCTTACAAGTGATGCCAGGTTGGGCTTCCTCCCTTGCTTACAGGGAGGAGGAGGTGGAGGGGAGGTGTGAGGTAAAGCCCACGCTGGGAGACTAACAGGAAAGAGGCCTCCTGCCACTCTGTCCTCTAGGGAGAAAACATGGCAGAATAGTCTAGAATGTTCCTCCCTTAGGAGGCAAAAGGAGGAGGATAAGAAATAGCCCAATGTAATCCAGGTGGTTCTCCCCAGGGATCTCCTAATTCCACAAAGAAACTCATGGCGCCCACGTTTAGGTTGCTGTTGTTGACAATGATAATGACACATGAACACAATGACCTTGACCAGCAAGATAAATCATTAGAGTCAAGGGCCCATGAGAAAAGCAACACACCCATCCCAGCCTGGCTCCTTCAAAAGAAGCTGTTCTTCCCTCACCTCCTGCCTGGGCTCAAGAGAAACAGTCTCCCATGTTGACCTAGACCCCCTCTCCTTTGCCTGGCCCCAGCCTCTCTGCTTGCTGATCACCTTGTCCCCCAACCTGAGACCCCTTCTTTTGGATGATCTTTCCTGTACACAGACCACCAGCTTTGGCCTTTGGGATGCTTGACATTTGCTCTGGGACTCTGCTCTCTGGGGAGTTGTTGTCTCTGGAAAACCCAAAAGAGAAACACCCAGAAGAGCCCAGGTTTCAACTATCCCAGTCAACCAAGACTTCACTGGCCCCTCAACCCTCTCCCCCATCCTGCTTCCACACCGGCGAGGCAGAGGCAGCCCACCAAGTCGGCGGAGAGAAGGGCAAGGAGAAAGCAGAGAAGGTGCTGACCACACTCCACGCCTACAGGCCGAGCTCAGGGAGGGGAGAAGTCACAGTTTGCGTGAGAACTTGATATCAGCCTGGACTTGCCATTTGATTACCTGAAAAAATGAAACTCTTCATTCATACCTGGATATCTCCAAAGAGCTAGGGAAAGGGGAAACGAATCCATAGAGCCAGGGCAGGGACAGCAGGGGAAGAAGAAAGATGCTTTCGGCTCGTACCGCACCAAGTCCAGCTCATTCTCACCTGGTGACTCCATATTTTCCCTTTTTTTTAATACTGAACCAGCCTGACTTATACAGAGAGTAAAAAACAAGCTCTATTTTTAAAAAGAAAGAAAAGAGCTTTGCCCTCTAAATTTCAAAGTGTTAAGATTGATGAGAAAGTATCCTGAAGGAAGCCTGGATTGACCAGGAAAAGAAAAAGATGTGCACTCTTGGGACTGGGGAAGTAGGTTTCTTCAAGGTTTTGTGTCTAAATAAGACGACAGAATTCAGCAAACACAAGTAAAGCGGGCAGCTCCGAGTACACATCAGCCACCCCGAACCGAGGGATCCCGGCGTGTGGTCAGAGTAGCTGGCATCTTAGAATATTAAAGTGTTCATCTAGCATGAACATACCCTTTCTTGCAAATTCCTTAGAAATACACACTTGGCCTGCTCCCAGGTTTCTCAGAAGAGAGATCTTGAGGAGAGAACTGTTTGCAGCCAGAATGACTTCTTCACGGATCCCAAGACGCCCAGGTCTCTGACTACAAGTCAAGGTCTCCGAGGCCACGTTTCACATCCAAAGATAGAAAATAGTTCCATTGTTTAAAGAGATGCCACGCAGATGACATGAAGTAAAAAAAAATAGTTAAGCTATACCATGCCTCTGGGTCATTCAAGTGTTTTATGCATTGATTTTATCCTCAAAAATAGAGGGGGGATTTAGCTGATGCCTGGCAGTGGGGGACACTGAAACCTCCAGATCTAGTTTGCCCAGAAATCAGCTCTGGATGAAGCATGCGTATCCATCATGGAGGCAGCAGCACCAGGGAAAAGATACTGTCCAGGCTGATCCAAAGCTCCTGGCTCTGCAGAGGTTGCCCATGGTGATCAGCCCACGTGTAACCTGGGCCCATTCACACAGCATGGTTCTTGGGAAGAGCAGGCTGGCTCTGAGCTGACCTGGCGGGGTGGGTGGAACCCAGCAAGCCCCACCCCTGTTCAGGAAAGACACACCCCACGAGGGGTGGGGCTGTGCTCCATGGACCTCTACTCCCCTCCTGAGCCCGAAAGCCCAGTTCAGGAGGCACGGTTCACCCCTGTTAGATGCTGGTGGTTTAACTTGACCTCCTTCCATCCTAGAGTTGACTCTCAGTTTGGAAGGATAAGACAGGGAGACTTTCTGGGGGAGGTAAATGGCTCAATGGCAGAGCACATGCTTAGCATGCACAGGTCCTGGTTTCAACACCCAGGACCTCCATTTAAAAAAAAATTAAGAGAGGGAGACTTTCTGCAAAGGTAAGGCCTCCCATTCACAGTAAGTGGAAACCGGCATTTCAGCCTCCCGCAGCCCAGGTTGGTGCAAGGACAGGTGTGGGTGGGCAGATCGCTTGCAAGGAGATGGGGAAAGGTGCCACCACACCTTTGCCAAGAAGTGCTGCTTCCACCAGACCCCGCTTGTGCTGATAGAGGAACAGACTCTATCGTCCACTGCGGCATCCTCACTGGAAGGGGGAAGTCCAGGCCCCAGATGGATGGGGCTGCACTCACCAGAGGCAGACAGCTGCCCACCAGCACCCCAGCCCCCCTGGAAGGTGCTGCATCCAAGGCTGCCCCTTGGCACGTGGATGTGCCCACACTATGCTCTCTTTGCTGTGGCTGGAACCACAGCAGCCCTGCCTCGACCCTGTAGACAAAACCAAGGCCTGACTGGCAGGAACTTGGGTCCCTCTGCCTGTGTGGGAGCCTCGCCTCAAACTGTGACAACACAGAAAAGTCAACTCCCATCTTATATAAACCACTGGGTCTCTTGGTTACAGCAGCCAAATCTTGCTTCTAATCTGTACCGTCCTCATGCCTCTCATCCGAGAACGCTGCAGCTCTTGCCCCCTTGACATATCCTGAGAGGAAGGACAAGGGAAAGGTCTCTTGGAGGCAGAAACCACGACACAGGGACGTGTCTTCTCTGAGACGTAACCTAAGTGCGACCCGAGGCGAAGAATCAAACCTCAAACCCCTCTTATTTCTCCTCCGTTCTTAATTATAATCCCATTTGTGAGCCAAACCCTGTCATTCTGTCTCCCTTAATGGCTGGTTTCTATTCTGGGACGCTCTCCACTCTATTATCTTTTGCAATATTCAGGAGCTCAGGCGACGAAGGGGTAAGGCCCTCCCTTACTGCCCGTCCCTCTCCATCTTTTTAAATATTTCAGTCGCTCCCCATCTTTATTTTTGCATTTCGATTTCCTGCGCTACGGAACATTTTTCTTGGTCACTCAATCAAGTTTTCCCCGGCTTCCCTCCCTTATCTTTCCTGCTCCAGGCTGACTGAAAATACCTACCTTATCTTCGCAGCCAATATGCCAACTGGAGGGAAATCTGCCGATGGTCTTGATAGGGAGCCGTCTGGGGGAAACTGGGAAGAGGCCAAGGGCAGAGTGTGTGACCTCGGCAGGGACTTTCTCTCAAGGTCAGCCGCCCAGCACAGGCCTTTCCACAGGCGTTCTCAAAGATTCCCCTCCTCTGTGGTTCAGTTTGGGACCAAATCTTCCATTGTGTCTTCGTCCTCCCCTGGGTTGGGTTTACTGATGCCATCACCCTCCCCGCCTGGCCCAGATGACCTTGACCCCTGAGTCCCCAAGCCTCAGACATCCCACGGATGATACCAAGTCGCCATTTTTAGATGAACAGGAGATCAGTAGATCTCCCTCAATGGGATCCTGAAGCCACGACTTGAGAGAAGAGCTCTACCTTTACTGTCTGGAATCCTGAGGTTCTTGAACTAGAGAATCTCTCCTTTGACTGTGCTGATCCCCCTCAGGGAGACCAGAGCCCAGAGACAATGGCAGATGTGAATCTGTTCTCTTAAAGGCATGGCCAGATCCTGCATCACATCTCTGAGGGGCAGGCCTCAGGGGGACGGTGCAGCTCATTGTTAAGCAGTCTTACTGATGGTCGGCCAGTCCACGTGGATCCAGAACACATGGACAGTGGTCGTTTGTTTCAGGTTCACGGGCTGTCGTTTAATCTGTTTGGGATCTACAGATAATTTGGGGTCCAGCTCCTGCAAGGACACAAGGTCTCCAGCCTCCGCTCTTGGCCTTCTGTGGCTACCCCTCTCAAAGTGGGTAAGGAAAATCCTTCCACCCCTCTTAAGGCTCTTTCTTCTCCTTTTAGCCCATCCCTCCCCCCACCCCGGGATCCTCTTCTGTTCAATCCCTGGCCCGTCTTTCCATCCCTGGGTTCCGCGGCATTTGATGACTCTGGGACTGGGAGACAGGGTGAGAGACGTGTGTGTGGATTCTGGCAGACGGATTCCACTTAGCAAATCTCTCATGTGCTTTAAGAGTGACTCTGGTTTCTTCTCTGAGACTTTAACACTTAGAAATGGCATTTATCTTCCTGTAAGAGAGATCTGATCAATATGGCCTAAACAAGAGAGAGATTTATGTTTCTTTCATGTTATTTTATTTTTTTTAAAAATCAAGAATGAGGCAGCCCAGAGCTGATCTGGTAGCTTCTAGGCTTCTTCTATGCTTCTGTTCCACTATCCTTGGCATGTGGCTTCCCACCGTGGCTTCGTTGTGACTGCTGGAGCTCCAGGCATCGTGTCTGCATTTCCAAGCAGCAGGAAGAAGAAACAGCCAAAGAGCTTCCACGCACATCTCATTGACCACACGTAGCTGCGAGGGAGACTGGAAACTAGTCTGTCAGCTGGACTTGTTGTCCCAGATCCTGATACTAAAGAAGAAGGGTAGAATGGATAGAGAGCAGAGGGTCGGCCACAGAGGCGGTCAGAGCAGCGGTCAATGGAGGAGCTGCTAGAATCAGATGCCGCAGGTTCACATACTTTGCTCCAGCTGTGAGCGCCTCGGCAAGTTACCTAATCTATTTGTCCTTCTCCATCCTCCTGTACATAACAGGAGTAGACACAGTATGTTAGCAATACTATTATTGTTTGATTATCGGGAGTCTACAGAGCTCTGGTGCATGGTCTGTGCTGGCTACTGTTATTCTTCAGACTGCAGTTACATCACTGATGCTCCGACTATTACCCTGCCTGGTATGTGCCTTGCCCATTTGATCACGGAGAAAGAATTGTGCTTGGGGTCAGCTGAGAGTAAGGAGGGTAGAGAAAGTCTGTAGCGTGTCTCTTTAATTTCCCAGTCCCAGGGCCAAAGGAACTCAAGTCACTCTGGAACGTCCCTTCACGTTCCCTCTTCCTACGAGAAGGGCCGAGGTGTAGCAAATACAAGGAGGTCAAGCAGAATGATGCCTCCCCATCCTTTGTATCCAACTCAGGCCCCAAGTTCAGAATTTAAAATGTCAGCCTCCCACCTAGTCAGAGTCAAGCCCCTAAATTGTGCACAAGCCCATTCCAGGGGCTCCAGGCATCCACTTGACCCTCACTCCAAGGAATTTACAGCCTAGAACACGGCTCAGCAAACTGCAGTCTGTGGGCTAAACCCAGCCCAGCAGCTGTTTCGGTAAATAAAGCTTTATTGGCACACAGCCAACACATCAATATCACATCCTCTTACGCATCATCTGTGGCGGGCTTTGCACTGCGATGGCAGAGCTGATTCGCTATAGCAGACACTTGCAGCCCACAAGCCTAAAATACTTACTGTCTGGCCCTTTACAGAAAAAGTTTGCCGACCTCTACCCTAGGAGAAGAAAAGAAACAAATTTACAAAGATACCAGCAGGTGTATATGATCAAATTGACATCGGATCAGTATATGTAAAGACACAGAAATAGCCAACAGCTAAAACTGGGATCTACACGGAGATGAAGCCAAGAGGAGAATGAGGTTATGGTCAAGGACAAAGTTAGCCTGATCTGTAACATTTTGTTTTACAAGGAGAATAGACTTGGGTAGTTAAAAACCAATTTTTGAGAGTACATTGATTGCTGGAAAGAGTGCCCCATGTTTAACACTCTTGTAGACTCCTAATAAAGTATAAATTAATCGAACTCTTTTGGAAAGCAATTTGGAAAAATATATCAAGAATCTTAAACACGTTCATACTCTTGGCCTCATAATTTCACTTCTGGGAATCTGTCCTAAGGCTACAAATTAAAATGTCAAAAATCTTTATGTGCAAATATGTCCATTATGAAATGACTTACAGGAGCAAAAGGCTAGAGCCATTGAGACAGTCAGTCATATCAGAATTAAATAAATTATGATACATCTGTAGGATAGAATATTATATAGTAATTAAAATGATGTTCACAAAGAGTTTATAAGTAACTTGGGGAAATGTGAAGTAAATGACTAGGATACACATGTGAGTAGGGTATCATCACAGTTGTATTAAAAAAAAATTAACGTTACCACCTGGGCATCCCCAAATGTCAGAGTAGTTATCTTTGGAGGAGAGGATAATTCAACGTTCCTCTTCTTTATGCTCAGACATCTCTTTTTTTCTAGAACATGTTGGTTTTATTTTCTAGCAGGGGGCATGTGTATCCATCTTAAATTATTGGGGTTTTGAAAGGTTCATTGCGAGCCCAGTGGATCAGAGGTTCCACGGGAGCAGAGAAAGGGAGGTGGGAGTTAATCACCTCATTTCTGTAGAGTCAGGAAAGCAAAGCAGAGGGAGGGGAGAGATTCACACTCCACTCCACCAAACTGACAGGTCAGAGTGCTCCCTGTGGATGCAGCTCAGCCAGATGCCACCCTCTGCCGCCCCACCCCCTGCTGCTGAGGACCTGGTGGGCGGGGCTTGAAGGACTGGCCTCTCTCCACCCCTGTAGGCTGAGGTTCCACTTTCCTCCAGAAACTGGAGTCAACTCATCACTATCACCTCTGAGGGTATCAGCAGAGAGCAGACAGGAAGCCTGGGGTGGGGGGAGGGGAGGGTCCATTCACATTCCCTCAAGGGGCCTCCGAGGCACAGAGATCCCTGCCTTCTGGATGTTTTCCTCTGGCTCAGACCCTCTGCCCAGTTCTGAGACACCCCCCCGCCCCCAAGCATTTTCCTCCTAGTGTTCTGTTTTGCCTTAGCAGTAACAAGATCTGAGTTCTCAATCCATGCAGGGTTTTACGAGGGCTCCAAGGGACCAAGGCTTCTTGAAAGCAGGAAATTAGGCACCCATACAGGGAACCCCTCAGAAAACAGCTACAACCTGGGTCCCTCCTGCACATGACAGTCTCTCGGCTTCAGAATCAGACAGAAGAGGCCTCAAATCCTGGCTTCCTCTGACTTAGCTACGTGACCTTGGGCGAGAGATGGACACTCTCTGAGCCCCAGTTGCTTCATCCGTAGATTAGGGTAGGGGAAGCAATCTTCCAATGAGTGTTGTAAACATCACAAATAATTCTTAATGTGTCCCAGGCAATGATAGGCACATAGTAGGTGCTCATAAACGGTCATCCTTATTTATCAAATTACATTTCCTGGGCACCTAGAAGATGTGAGGGGCAGTGCCCTGGAATTAGGCACTAATCTAGAAAGGATGGTTAGTCCAATATCTTTTCCAAAGCAGAAAAGAATTATTAATTCTTTTAATAATATCTGATGCACTCAGCCTTCAAGAAGCAACTCAGATGCAGACCTGCCTCCCTCCCACCTCCCACCTCCCACTTCCCACCCTGCCCCAGGAGCCCTTCCTTACCACAGGGGTCTGAAGCACTCCCTCTCTCCCCTGGACCAGGAGAACAATTAACATCAGAGCCATTCATTTGGTAATTAATCACATAGGGACCTGTGGCATCTCTTGTATTGTGATTGAAAGCTTTGCTTACCTGGTTCCCTGGTACTGCACCCCCCCCCCCATGTGTCTGCATCTCATCTCTTACTAGACTACAAGCCCCTCGAGGACAAGACTGCCTCCCCTACTTCTTGCTCTGTTTCTGTTTTCAGGAGGCAGTTGATACTTACCAGTCACACGTTGGATTTTTGTGTTTCTTTAGGTCTAGCCCACAGAAAGTACAGCTGTGCTTGGCTGGTGCTGGGTGGAATATTTGTAGCTCTGAACACATCAGAACAGCTCTGCAATGGGCGACTTCCAGAGGGGAAGCGCAAGGAATGTGCAGCAGGTGGGGGCTTTCTATGCCCCTCAATGTGTGGCTCCCTGATTCTGAGCAGAAGGTGGGGTGGTAGTACAAAGCTATTGCTGCCAAATCAAGGGCTTGATTTGTGTTTGGGGCGATGCCAGGGCATGAGTTGCTTCCTGCCACCCACAGATGCTTCTGGGAGTCCCGGGGAGCAGCTGTCCTGGGGAAGCCGGACTCAATCAGTAAGCGTTGGGGGCAAAGGGACCACACAGCCAAGCTAAATCTGGAATAATTCAGAGAGGGGAGCATCCAGTTCCTCCTCCTCCCTCTCATCTTTGCTCCATGGTCTGGGCTTGTGGGTCCCGGAGAGAGCTAAGGAGTGCAGCCCCCAGCGGGAGCAGCTGTGACCCGCCTGCCTCCCTCTGCCGCCTGGGGCGCCTCTGGTCAGGGCAGAAGCAGCTGACAGCTGTGGTGGCGCCAGGGTTCAGGCGCCCACCACATGGCTTCCCTTTTGATTCTGGCCCTCCCTTGGGCTGGCGGCTCCTCCTCTGCCACCAGAGCAGCAAATGGTCAGTGGCGTCCTGGGGGACTGGGTGGAGGAGAGTAGGGACGGGTAACAGCACCGGCTCCCTCTTCACCCTTCTTCCCAGGACATTAGTGAATGTCACAGGATGGTGCCTCCCTTTCTCTCTGCTGCATCCCTGCAGATGGGGGAATCTGTCGTTCCCAACTGGGAATTCGTATTTCAGCGGTTCTGGTGGTTGGGAACTCAGAAAGGAACTCAGGAAAGAAAGGGGTATGTGTTGGGTGCCAGCCAAGCATCAGAGGGACACCACTTCAGGCTGGGCTAGACACCCATCAGCTGGATTCCAGGGCAGAGCCCAGGGCCTCAGTGTGCTGGTGCCCTCCGCCCCGCCCCCGCTATGTTCACATCAACACCGTCCAGCCAAGGGCCAGCACTCGCCCCCTCCATCCCACCCCTGCCCCAGGACCCTTCCTCAGGGCAGAGGGTTTTCACGGATCTCCACAGAGAGGTTCTTCCTGATCCCGTGAAATGGCTTTGCTAACAGCAGCAGCAGTAAGCTCTGTTGGGGAACGAGCCACCGGGGAAGGAAATCCGGGCTAGCTGGCGGCGGTGGGTGAGGGAGTCCTGTTTTCCTCTCTGCGTCTCCGCAGTCTGGAGCTGTGGCCCGTCTTGTCCGCCTATCGTGACAGGAGAGCGCCCCCTGCTGCCTGAGACCAGCCGGTGTCGCACAGCCCGGACGCTCGGAGCGCGTCAGTCCCCAGAAGGGCTGCGTCCCCCGTCCCCCGCAGAGCGGGTCATCCCCTGCAGAAAGAGAATGCAACCTCTCTGTACCGCCTGTAGCGGCCAAAGCCAGACCAAGTCACTCCCGGGGGTCAGTTCTCTAGGGCAGCGCGGTTAAGAGTTTGGGATCTGATTCAGAACCCGCCTCCACTGCGCACTGCCTGCCGACCCTGAGCACATGGTTTAACCTCTAAAGCTTCAGTTTCTTTGTCTTTAAACTGAGATAATCAATAGCATGTATATTTCAGAGATGCTCTAAGGAAATAATTCATTTAAAGCACATAGTAAGCTTCCCATAGCCGTAACTGCCATTGTTGATTCAGCTGACACTCCCACAACTACGTGATAAGAAAAAAACCCACACGATCCCATGGACAAAAGTCAAGGGATTTGTTTTTTTCCAAAGCATTTTCATCATTAAATGGATCTGATCTAGCTCCGTGGGCATATTTGAAGGAAACAACTTTGCCTAAAGGGGAAATAAATGCCAGAGACGTTCATAGAAACAGCAACCACAAACAATTACTAAACACATTGATCAGCGCTCCAAGCTGTGCAATAAAGAAAAAGGAGAAAAGTTATGTTTGGGGAGACTCTGGCCTGCATTGCCAATTTTCTTTTCCACTTGGCCAGATGACATCCACTAACTACAAACATGCTGAAACATCTCCCATAGAGAAAACAAACAAACAAACAAACAAACCAACCTGACTCCACATCCCACCAAGCTAGCCCCACAACCCAAATTTCTTTCCTTTCCTATGTAGCTAAACTTCTTGAAATGCACTTAGCGACTCTTCTTCCTCTCCTTCTGTTAGCTCTTGGACCCACTCAATCAGATATTGTGCCTACAGCTCACTCCACTTCACCTGCCCTTGTCCTGGTCACCAGTGACCTCCACACAGCTCATCCAGTGGTCCACCCTCATCACCCCACACATTAGTAACACTCACATAGTTGATGGACCACGGAACACTTTCTTTCTTCCACCACCTGGTTTCTCCTCCTACCTCCCTGGCCAAGTCCCTCTCAGTCACCTTTGGCTGGTTGCTCTCAGCCTCTAAATGTCAGGATGTCCTGGGCTACGTGTCCAGGCCTCTTCATTTATGCTTACTCTCCAGGGGGCTGCCACCAGCCCTGTTGGTGCCCACTCTTGAATGTCTCTAGCTCCCACATCCCGACCGCCAGACTTGCACATCCAGCCTCTTCGCTGGTTCCACTTGGAGGTCCTACAGTCACCCAACTTGCCATGTCCAAATGGAGCTCTTGACCCCCTTCCCCATCTTTCCCATCTGAACAAACAGCAACTTCCTGCTCTACTGGCTCAGGGGAAACACTGCGGCCATCCTTATTGCCTCTCCTTCACACCCTCCATCAGTCCATCGGCAAATCCAGTCAGATTTCCCCCCAAGAAGTATCCAGAATCTGACTGCTTCTTTCCACTGCTACCTCTGGTCTGAGCCACAATCATCTCCTGGCTGGTCTCCCAGTTTCTACTCCAGATATTTCCTCATAACAGCAGACAGAGTCTTTTATAACAAACGTTAAATCATGTCACCCCTTTGCTGAAAACTCTCCAAAGGTCCCTTTCCACACTAAGAACAGAACGCAATGGTCTACAGGGCCACACACAATCTTGCCCCTGTCTTCTCTCCTGACTTCATCTCCTATCCCCATGTTCCCTTCACCCAGGCCACACTGACCTCCTTCCTATTTGTGGAGTGTGCAGAGTGTGGTTCTGCCTCAGGGCCTTTGCACTTACTGTTCTTTCTCCCTGGAAGACTCAGACCCCAAACCACGACAGAGCTCCTTCCCTCACTTCACCTTGTCTTTGCTCATCTTAAAGAGAACTTCCCTGCTGGCACCAAATAAGATAGAAACCCCACCAACCCTTTCCTCCTCACTGTGATGTATTCATTGCACTTATCACCACTTGACATATAAATTTAATAGCTATTTTCTGTTTCTTCCGATTAGACCCTTGCTCCATGGAGCAAGGACTTTGTTTTGTTCACCGCTGTATCCCCACTTCCTAGTCCAGTGCCCAGCATTTAGTAGCTGCTCAGTAAACATGTGTTGACTGCAGGAATGAATTAGTCCACACCAGCTCCCCCTCCCTGTTGTTAGGAGGCAAAAGACCCCAGGTTACCCTCAGCCCTGATTCCAGAGATGGATTCATGGCCCTGGGCTTTGCCTGCCACCAATAACCTACGAACAGGCTTTTATCTGGGACTGCAGCAATAATGCCTCAGTCTTCTCAGTGTCAAAAATATCGATTATGTAAGACTTGAAGATTCTGAGACAATATGGCCTCTTTCATTTCTGCATTGGCCAATTAGATTTCTTTTTTTCTTTTCCCATTAGAAGAACAGAGACAAACTTGGGAAATAGTCCAGCCTGGATTTTCCTTCTGCTGTATCACGTCATCCCTCTCTGTCATTCATTGTTCCAATGACACATTCAAAGAAATGAACATTTTGGGTAATGCCAGCTGGTTTACCCTCTCTGGCTTCAAATGTAAGTTCCTCTCCTTGGCTGCGACCATATTCTTTCATTCAACAAACATTTGGCCTTATAGACAACTACATAAAAGACAATTACCATTAATGCGTGCAATACTGAATATAAGGTGTTTACAAGGTTCAAGGAAGCCTAGAGGAAAATTACTCAGTTGAGGGGGGTGGGGCTGAGATATAAAAGACAGATTAAGGTGGAGGCTGAAGTCAGCTCAGCAGATGGGAAGTTAATGCAATAGTGTAGACAAGACACAGGGAGAGCGGTGGTGGGTGGCGGGGCTGCTGCTGTGGGATGGACTGGACGGAAGCGAGACCACAGGAGTGATGGGAGGGGAGAGAGAGGTGCAAGTCCAGGGGGGCTCCCAGATCTGGGGCCTTGGTGACTGGACACCCAGGAAGAGAATCTGCCATCCCTTCCTCCTTTCCCTTCTCTACCCTCAGGCTCCAGTTCATTTCGTTGTCTTCCGTTTATGCACAGGCTCAAGCTACCAGCCTCATCACATACCCATCCTGTGCCTCAGTTTCCTTATCCATAAATGGGGCAATAATCATCATCCTCACAGAAGTCTGCAGTGAGGAATAAACAGTTAATCCACGTAAAGGGTTTGGACAGCACCCGGGGCTCCAGGACTGTTAGCCGTGGTCACCAGTGTCGCTGTCATCAGGGCCATAAGCACCGCCGCTGTTTACGGTTATGTCCCAGCCTCCTACCCTGAACCACCGTGCTCCTCCTGTCTCCGGGAGCTCTCGCCATTTTCATGGGCCTTCCTCTCTGGGCCTATGCACAGTCTAACATCATTTCCAGTTTCACTTTTCTGGCATTTTCAAGACCCCCAAATTTCTGTCCCCGAGGAATTTTTGCCCACAAGATTCTCACTCATTCTCAAAGTAAGTGGAATGAAAATTGAGAATCCCTCCCCCAGCCCCACAGCATCCCCTCCTTCTGCAGCCACAGCCGCTCCCCCCTCTCCCCTGGGCAGAGCGAAACAATATAATCCGGACAGAAACCTCATCCCCCCGGGGCGGGCGCTGCCAACCACCTGCCGTCTCCGGTTGAAACCTGCTTGTTTCTTTTTCCACTCTTGAAATGCTCACAGATGTCTGTCTGCTTTCCTCTGTTAAGTCCCTTCCAAAAGTGGGGAAAGATCAGATACTTGTAAATATTTTAATCTCTCTTTTTCTTTCTCTCTGGGTATCAAAAGAAGCAGGAGGTGGTGAAGGGATGTTTTTCTCCTTCCGGGTGGAGTTGAAGTTGCCAAAACCTGAAAATGACTTTATTTCCTATCCTTGGGGGAGAGGAATGGGGAATGAGCCGACCAGGGAAGGAGAGTGGCTTCTTAACCTCTTACACTGTGCTAATCCCTCCCGCTGCAAAGACTCGGAGAAGCATTAGAAGAAACCCCAACTGGAGAGTCACCACGTGGCCACAGACTGCAGTGGGGACCAGGCGGGGTCCAGCGTGGACAGCTGGTCTTGGAATTGCTGTAGGGAATCTAGATAAAGGAATTGGCCCTGGGAGAAAGGGCAGAATGACCTCTGCTGGCCTAAGACAGGGCTGGGAGAAGGACAAGGACAGACTACAAGCACATATGCAGCACGAGGCTGCTTCACAGCATCTTTCAGAAAGAACCAGAAGGCTTGAAATAGGAGGGGATATTGTCACAGGTGTCAGAGCCTTTAAAGTTTATATCTGAGCAGGAAAATATTGATTCTAAAAGGTATGGTATATGGGACAAAGACACTCAAAATTTAAAGACTCAAATCAGGACTCCTGGGGGAGTGTAAATTCATGCAAAATCTTTGAAAAGCAAACTGGCTAAATGAGTCAAGAGTCGTAAAAATATCCATCATCTTTGACTCAGAAATCCCATTTCTGGGGTTGGAGCCTAAGGAAATTGCTCCAAATACAGAAAAAGATGTTTGCTATGGTGTTATTTATAATAGCAAAAACTAAGGAGCAAAAATGGAAGCATCCCGTCTGCCCGTTTACAGGGGAATCGGGTGCATCTTCTGGGGAGCCATCTGGCAACGTGCCTCCTGTGAAGAGCACGTGGTAACATGGAGGCATTTCATAACAATGCTGGAAATGACAGATACACAGAAAATTGTGTAGACTCAACTTTCAACCATCAGCACAAGATGGTGGAGATGTGAATTTAAAAAAAAAAACTAGTGGAATAAAATAGACAAAAATATATTGATGTTTGTTTTGGGGTGATGAAATCCTGGCTAGATTCTCCCTCACCATTTTTTTTTTTGTCTTTTTTCCCCCAAAAGTGTTTAAATGGAATGTTTCACTTTTAAAGTGGAAAATGACGATTGGTCTTCAAGTTAGAAAATCCATCAAGAGTTTTTGCTCTAACACCTAAATGAAAAGTTTTACCGGAAAGTCATCTTTCCAGAATTTTTTTTCATCCTATAGTCTAGGGGTGTTAACCTTCTGCCACTCCAAGCATCTTTGCTCCCTCAGAATGCCCATGTTCCCTTAGCTTCCACCTCCAAGCAGGGAGGATATTGGGTGGGTGGGACAGAAGAATTCTGGTGTATGTGGTGAGATACAGACTTGCTTCCACAGGAAGACCCAGAGGAAGTTAAGATAAAATCTTCCACTGGATATCTTGACTTGCCTAAAATACTGTGTTCTCCTGGTCAGATCTTACAGAAGTACTGCTTTCTGTGTTCCGGGCCAGCAGCCTGCAGATGTGGGAGGACTGACGAAATGGAGAAGGAAGAGGGTCCGAGTATGAGAAATCATTCTCTTCAGGCCACCAGAAACAGTCCGAAACCTGAGTACTGGGAGCAGTGGAGGCACCTGACTTCAGCTCAGAAGTCCCCTCCCAGCAGCCCCCAGCCCCCCACCCACCGCCAGAAAAGAGAAACAGTCTGAAGGAACTGGCTCTCACCACCTTGAATCCTAAAGACACTGAGCTGCTGGCAGGGACTAATTAGGTGGGTACAAGACAGGCAGCCCCAGTGGTGCCACCTGAGCCCCCTGCTCTGAGTTCTGGTTTCAAAGAGCTGAGACCTTCTATCAACGAAGAATCAGCAAGTCATCTGGGTGTCCTGGGTGAGCGAGCTCCTGAGAGAGGGGACTGTTGCTTAAAGGGCGCCTTTTTGCATCCTGCTTGAGATAGCTTGTAAGACTTGCCTCTTAATTATGACTGTCCTATTTATGCATAAACGCATAAGGAAACAAACAAAAAGGGTGCCACTCTCAAAAGGCCCTCACTTTGTCAGAGACACCCCTGGTTTGGCAGCTTCTGGATGGCTTGGAGGGTCCAGGGTCTTTGAATCCTCTGACTTTCTCCCCACCCACACCCCTCCCATCCTGAACACTTATCCCACCTCTGCCCATGTACTTTTTGTTCAGCCAAAGAACTACAATTTTTTTCAAAGACAAACTTATAAGGAAACATTTAGGAGTACAGTAAATCCTGTATGCCTTTTCCCCAGATTTAATAATTATCAATTCGTGGTCGATCTTGTTTCATCTGCACTCCTGTCATTTCCTCCTTCCCCATCAATTATTTTGAAGCAAATCTCAAACATGACATCATTTCAACCATGAAGAATGCATATCTAAAATATAAAGTCTTTGTAAAACCATTGTCACTATACCATTGTCAACTTCAAAGAGCTGACAATAATTCTTCAAGGTCATCAAATATCTAGGCAGTGTTTAACTTTTCCTGAATATCTCATACTTTCTTGTCTATTTGAATCAGGATCTAAGTAAGGTCCTTATAATTGTGATTGATCATCATGTCTCAGGACGAAGAGCTGGATTCTGAAACCACAAAATCCAAACTTAGAACAGGTAGCAGAGTGACAGCTTTAACAAGTGCCAGTCATCAAAGCCAAGCATCCATTCCTTAATTCATTCAACAAATATTTATCAAGGACCTCCAGTGCACCAGGCCTGCGCTACACTAGGATATAATGGTGGCTAGGATCACGCCTAGAACCTGCACCATAGAGGGAGTCTGGTGAGGAAGGCAAACATTGACCAAATGATCACACAAGTAAATGTGGCATGTAAAGGGTTGAGAAGTGCAATGAGGAAAAGTGTTACAGGCACCAGTATCATGGTGTTTACGTAAAGCCAAAGGGCAGAATTAGGATCAATGGATTAAGTGCTAGGGATTCAGATTTGGGCAGAGTAGAGGGAAAAATTCAAAAATCACTGAGCATGAAAAGAAGTAAGAACATACGATCCACAGTGAAGAGAAAAACCAAGTACCAGAAACAGATCTAGAAATGACACAGATGATAGAATCAGTAGACAGGGACTGAAATGGCTATCACTCACTATGTTCAAGAAGGTAGAGAAAAACATGCTCATGATAAAGATAGGCATGGAAAATATTTTTTTAAGCCCACATCAAATTCCTGGAGATGAAAAGTACATCTGAAATGAAAAATACTCTGGGTGGGATTACTGCAGAAGAAAAGATAAATGAATTTGAAGATACAGCAAAAAAAACCACTCCATAGTGAAACACAGAGAGGAAAAACCCAAAACAATTGAACTGAGTATCCATGAGCTGTGACACAAGAGCAAATATATGTGTAAATGGAATCCAAGAAGGAGAGGAGACAGGAGAGATGAAACAATTTGGAGAAATAATGGCCAAATGTTTTCAAAATTTGATGAAAATTATAAACCCACAGAAGCTCGAAGAACCCCAAGAACAAGAATCATGAAGAAAACTACATCAAGAACAAATCATAATCACATAACTAAACACCAGTAATAAAGAAAAAAAATCTTAAGAGCAGCTAGAGAGAAAAAAAACACATTATATACAGAAGAACAATAAGAATGACAGCAGACTTTCATCATAAACAATGTAAATGAGAAGATAGTGGAATGATATCTTTAAAGTACTTAAAGGAAATACTTTAAGGAAAAATGACCAGCCTAGATTTCTATACATGCAAAAAAATCTTCTAAAAATGAAATAAAGACCTTTTCAAACACATAAAAACTGAGAGGAGTCATCACCAGAAAACCACCAATACAATGAAATCTCAAAGTAGGTCCTTCAGGCAGAATGTAAATTATACCAAAAGAAAAATTTAATTTGTATGAAAGAGGGAAGAGCCCAAGAAATAGTAAATTGGGTAAATATAAAAGTCTTATTTTATTGCTATATAAATCTTTAAGATAATTGTTAGTTTAAAGCAGAAATAATAATCCTGCATTGAGCTTCTAATATTTGTTGAAGTAAAATGTATGACAATGCACAAAGGCCAGGAGGGGCAGAATGAAAGTATAATGCTGTAAGGTTCTTACATCATATGTGAAGTAGTGTAATAGTTCTTAAAGGTAGACTGTGATAAGTTAAATGTGTGCATTACAAATCCTAAAAGAACAAAGCAAAAAGATTAGCTAATAAGCCAATGAAAGCGTAAAGTAAAATCATAAAAAGAATATTAATTCAATACAAAATAAAGCAGTAAAAGAGGGGGAAAGGGATATAGACTAGATGGCATAAATAGGAAAAAATAGCAAAATGGTATATGTAAATCTTCTCCCACCAACAGGCAACCCCCAATGAAAAGGCAGAGATTGTCAGACTGGATAAGAAAGCAAGACACAACTCTATGCTCTCTACAAGGAATTCACTTTAAATAAAAAGAACAAATAGGTTAAAAGTAAAAGGATGAAAAAAGATATGTCGTGCTAACATTAAGCAAAAGAAAGCAGGAATTGCTCTAAAACATCAGACGAAGTGGATTTCAGAGCAGGAATATTAGCAGGGATAAGAGAAGGGTCATTTTATAACAATAAAGGAATAAATTCATCAAGAGGACATAATCATCATAATTATTTATACAGCAAATAACAGACCTGCAAAACACATGAAGCATAATGTCATTATTCACAGGCAACATAATTGGGTACATAGAAAATCCAAAAAGATACAGAGAAAAACTATTCAAATTAATAAGCAATTTACTAAAGTCACTGGGTACAGAGTCAGTATAAATTCGTTTCCATTTTAGCCATTCTGGTGGGTGGTAAGTGGTATCACATTGTAGTTTTAAGTTGCATTTACAGGGTGACATTTTAATATATTTATTGACTACTCAGAAATATCGTTCTGGAATGTGCCTGTACAAGCCCTTCGCCCATTTTTCTATTGGGGTGTCTGTCTTTTTTTGGGTTGATTTGTAGGAGGCCCTTATATATTCTGTATGTAGGTTTTTTGACAGAATACATATGGCAAGTCTTTTCTCCCACTCTCTGTGGTCCTTTTCACTTTTATTCCAGTTGTAAATTTACTCCCTCTCTTTGCTTTGCTTTGTGATTCTGGAACTGAACTCTGAAGATGATATTTCTCCTTTGACAGCTGGCTCAATGATACACTTTGTCCGTGGAAGATACTGGAGGCTCGCTGCAAGGCTGGAAGAAGTGGTACTTTATGCCTTCTGTCATTCTGTTTTCGCATGGAGCAGGAACTGGGGCAGCACACAGGGGCCCCGGCCGTTTACCGCAGCGCTGGGCTGCCCTTGCAGTGCAGGGGTCAAGTCCTCTCCAGCATGTCCTTTGCTGCTGCAGTAGCAGATGGGGTTCCTGGGGTAGCCATCCTCCTCGGAGGCCTGGATCTCAGTCTTGCGGGGCTCCCCTTCTAAGTTTTTAAGCTCCTTCCTTATTTACTTTCCCCTTAGGCCTAGGATGGTAGGTGCATCCTGCAGTTACTAGCTTTATTATCTCTTAGCATTCTCTTTACCTTTTAAAATAGAGAATCACCCTTTTCCTCATAGTGTATTTTTAAAATTAAATTTCCCTGTTCACATCGTTGATATAATTTGCCTCCTGCCTGCATTTTGACTCACACGCTCTTGATAGAAGCATCTGGTGAATAAAAGGTCTTCATCTTAATGTGCTTTGACAGCTTCGTCGACAATCAGTTGGTCCAGTATGTGTCGGTGTAGTTCTGGGCTTCCCGTCAGGTTCCATTGATCTCTAGCTACCTTTACACTGTACCACACTGTCCTGACTGTGGTGGTTATATAAAGCCTTGAAATCGGATAGTATTAGTTTTTCCAACTTTGTTTTTTTTCAAAGTTGTTTTGCCTGTTCGAAGGCCCTTGGATTTTCATATACATCTTAGAAACAATTGCCAATTTCTATAAAAATGTCTTCTGGGATGTGAATGGGAGTTGGGCTGAATCTATCCATCATTCTGGGTTGAATTAACATCTTAACAACATTGAGTCTTCTGATCCATGAACTCAGGCTGCCATAACAAAATACCATACCCTGGGTGGCTTAAACAACAGACATTTATTCCTCACAGTTCTCACGGCCCACGGTCAAGGTGCCAGCAAGGTAGGTTTCATTCTGAGACCTTTCCTTTTAGCTTACCAACGGCTGCCATCTGGCTATGTGCTTCATGACTCTCATCGTACACCAGATAGAGAGAAAGAGAGAGAGAGAAAGAGAGAGAGCTCTGGTGTCTCTTCTCATATGGACACTGATCCTATAGGGTCATGGCTCTATTCTTAAGACCTCATTTAATTTTGACTACTTCCTAGGAGGTCCCAACTACAAATACAGTCACACTGGGGGTTAGAATGTCAACAGATGAATGGGGTGGAGAGCCAGGCGGGGAGAACACAATTTAGTTCATAGCAAACATCCATTTTTTTAAAGTCTTCTTTGATCTCTCTCAACAACTTTCAAAATTTTTCAGTATCTTGCACATCTTTTGTTAAATATATCCCTATGTATTTCACGTTTTTGATGCTATTATAGATTATCTTTCAGAAGATTTCAGTTTCCAGTTGTTTATTGCTAGTATACAGACATAAAATTTATTTTGGTATATAATAGACCTTGTATCCTGAAACCTTCCTAAACTTGCTTATCAGTTCTCAGGATTTTCTCAGTTCTTAGGATTTTCTACATTAAAAAAAACAGGTCATCTGTGAACAAAGATGGCTCTGTTTCTACCTCTCCACCTGTATTCGTGTTTTCCTTTTTGTCTGTTTCGTTTCCCTGACTGCACATGCTAGAACCTCCAGAACAATGCTGAACGGGTGTGGTGACAGAATTCATCTTTGCCATTTTCCCTATACCAGGGAGAAATATTTTACCATTAAGTATGATGTTAGCTACAGGATTTTCTTAGGTGTCTTTTATCGGGTTGAGGAAGTTTCTTTCTATTCATAGTTTGAGTATCTATCATAAATGGGAAATTCTTTCAATACATTTTTCTATTGAGTTGATCATATAGTTTCTGTCCTTTACTCTGTTAATAAAGGTAATTATATTAGTTGATTTTAAAATATTAAATCAATCATGCATCCTTGGTATAAAACCCCCTAGGTCATGATATATTATCATTTTTTTATATTTCTGGATTTGATTTCTTAACGTTTTGTTAATAATTCTTCATCTATGTTCATGAGGGATATAGTTCTATAATTTTCTTTTCCTTGTGATGTCTCTGGTTTGGGTATCAGATGCTATCTTTATAAAATGAGTTATGAAGTCTTCTTATTTGGGGGGAGGAATGATATAAGATTGATACCATTTCTTCCTTACTGTTTGATATAATTCACCAATGAACTTTAATTTCTCTAATAGAAATAAGGTTATTTGGATTTTCTAGTTCTTTTTGAGTCAGTTTTAGTAATTTGTGTCTTTGAAGAAATTTATAAATCTCTCTTTAGTTGTTAAATTTATTGGCAAAAATTTATATTATTTCCTTATTATCATTTAACATCTGTAAGCTGTGTAGTGATGTCCCCTCTTTTATTCCTGGTATTAGTGATTTGTGTCTTCTCAGTATTTTTCTTGATCATCTAGCTAAAGGTTTATCACTTTTATTCATTATTTTTTTAAATTGTTTTTGTTTCCATTTATTTTGTCTACCATTTGTTTTCTATTGCATTTATTTCTACATTCATCTTTATAATTTCTTCATTTCCACCTATTTTGAGTTCATTTTGCTTTTCTTCTTCTTAAAGTAGAGGCTTAAGTCATTCATTTCAAATTCTTTTCTAATATAAGCATTTAAAACTCTAAATTTTTCTCTAAGCTTTGTTATAGTTGTTTTCCAGATATTCTATGTTACTTTCATTATCACCCACTTCAAAATCTTTGTGATTTCTTCTTTGATCCCCAAATTATCTAACTGTTGTTTAATTATCAAGTATCATGGAGATACTTTAGATACCTCCTTATTACTGAAGTCTATTTTAATTCCACTGCGGTCAGAGAACATACTTTATATCATGGCAATCCCTTTAAGGTTATTGATTTTTGTTTTATTGCCCAGCATATGGTCTATCTTGGTGAAGATCCCTGTGAACTTGAAAAGATGATCGCTTCTGCCATTGTTCAGGACAGTCTTCTACAAATATCAGTTGACAGTGGTTGATGTGTCAACCGTGTTACTCAAATTTTTAAAGCCTTATGAATTTTGTGTCTATTTTTTCTGTCAACTACTGATCGTTGCCAGTGATCAGTTCTGTAAGTTTCTGGTTCATGCATTTTGAAACTCTGTTATTAGATGCCTTCAGATTTAGAATTGTCAATGTCTTCTGTTTTGAAGCTGTTTTCACCATACAGCTAAAGCAAAAAAACAAAAGACAATAACCAAAAATATCAACTTTTTTTTATAATTCCAGGTTTTTTAGCTTTATTTATTTATTTTTGCTAACTTTTTTGGGAGGAAGGAGGTAATTCATTTTATTTATTTGTTTGTTTGTTTATTATTTTTAATGGAGGTACTCGGGATCAAACCCAGGACCTCGTGCATGCCAAGCATGTGCTCTATATCTTCCTCCCCCACAATAAATTCCAGTTCTTAAATAAATACTCATAGAGATGAGTAAAAACAAAGACTGAAAATCAAGCAAAATCCCACCTTTATAGAGATAAGCAACATCTCCATTTTAGAACATTTTTCAAATGTTTTCCATGAGTATTGTAATATCTTTTTATAACCAAATATCATGAACATTTTTCTATGTCATTATCATTCTTCAACATTATTTTTAGTGGCCTTATAATATTCCATATGGATGACCATAATGAAATTAACTTCACACTACACTTACATTAATCTCTTTAATTTTACTCCTATTGAAATCCATTCATTGGAATCTCCTTTCCAACTTCCCCATTTTGTTTTATTGCCTTTCCTCTCAGTTTGGGACACAGATTTACTTGGATGAGTTCCCCATCTACCTCAAAAATGTAGATATAAATGTTTCACAATACAGGCCCCAGGTGGAGCCCTGCGGTCTGCCCCTAGAGCTAGTCCTCCAACTAATAGTCATTCAGTCCATACTCTTCTGAAATGTTTGCTCAACCAACTCTGCATCCACCTAAGTGAACTACCGTCTTTGTCCTCCAACACCATGCTAAATACCTTGTTGTGAGAAGTTAATTCATTTCACTGATCTTTTTGCTAAGGGTGAGCCCTTGGAGAGTGTTTGTGTCTCCTACTCAGCATGTGTAATGGACTCCAGTGAAACACTTCCTCTGTTCTCTCAGATGCCTTTCACCAGCTCCACATGCCCACTGCCTGCTCTGTGTACTTTGCTGCTAAAGGCTTGCACTGATGGTTCTCAGAGGATTGACCTTGGGCTCTGAAGCTACTTCACTCTGGGAATTTTACCACTTTCCCCTGGGCAGCCGATAGCCAATAACTAACTGATCTGAGAACATAAAAGCCCAGCTCTTTTGATTCAGGGTGATAAACTCTGAGGTACAATCTGTGCTCCAGAGTTTTCCATGGGATCAGGCTGAATCTGGGACCTAAAATCTGACCTTCACTTGGCTTCCTCCCCTTCCCTATCCTGCTTCTCCACTCCGCTACGGATTTCTTCTGAGAATAGTCCCTTTATAATTCACTTGCACCCAAATGTGTGACCCAGGGTCTTCTTTTAGTAGAACCCAACCTAAGACAGCATCCAAACACCACCCAAAGCATTACTCAAAGTAGGTTTCTCCCCAACTCACCTACACTACTATCCCCCACCTTACAAACCCCAAAAACTGGTGTGGTGAAATTTTAAAACAACTTGACATCTGAACATCTGTATGTGTATTGAAAGAATCTTGGAATTTTTATTCCCTTTGCAGAAGAATTCACAACAGAGTTCTAAATATAGGGAACTCCACTTTTGCGTTTAAAATAAAATCACAAAATTTTACCCCCAAAAACTGACCTAGAGCAACTTTTCCAGAAATAAAATAACCTATATAAAATAGTGGTCCATGTAGCAACCCAATAATTGAGAAGACTTTGAGATCCCTCTCTGTGAAAGTGGCTTTCTCCTGGGGCCCCCTGTTAAGTTTCTTTTTTCCTCAACCCCTCTCCATCATACCCTGAAGGGAGTTGCCATGGTGACCGTGGGCCAGTGACCTCCAGAGTAGCTCGGGCTCAGAAGAAAGGGCTTCCACCAGCGTGGCTAAGAAGCCTTGAGCTGAGATGCAATTGGCATTTTTGTTGGTCAGTCAGGCAGATATTTAACTAGTTTAGCCTTGGAGACATGAGAAAAGTGCTCAGACAACTTCAGATGCACCGGAGCTGATGCTGGGCTCCCCCTGCTACCCAGGAGCGCGGCATTAACAATACACCTCGCCCTGAGCCTAGTTCAGACCGATGTGTGAACTCAAAGGCAGGCCATCCTCAGGGAGGCGGGCTGGGACTCAATGGCTCTAATTAATCTATTATTGGAGTCCACTGATACGAAGAGAAGGCTACTACATATGTAAATGATGCTTTTTTTTAATCCCAGGATCTAAATGCACCTAACCAAGGAAATGAAAGCTAGCTCACGTTTGTTTAATTAGCTCATTTGAATAGAAGAGAAGCCGGCGAGGGACAAATAGGCCTGAACTCGGCAACCTGCCCACACAAACCATTTCTCACCCCCTTAATGGAGACCCTGCTGAACTCTTCCCTCAGTACTTTTTTTTTAAGTTATTAATATTTGCAATTACAAAAAGAGTATGTGCTCATTGTAAGGAGTTTTCCATACCTTTCTGTGCAGTCATTTAAACATACACAGCCATTCCCCATTGTCTCCCCCTCTCCCTTGCACACTATACCAGTGTCCTTGCTACTTAACCTTATAACATGGTATCGTAGGGATTCCTCCCAGTCAACATATATGTCAAGCTCATATATGTCCAACAACGTATATGTTGACTGGGAGGAATCCCCAAGATCTAATTCTAACTCATTCTTCAACACCTCCATCATATTCTATAATATTCTGTCATATAATGTTCTTTAATACTGTAAGTTATTCAATAGTCTCCAATTGATGGACAATTCTAATTTTATCCAGCTTCTGTTACTATAAATAGAGTCAATCATATATGTAAATCTATATATCTATATAGCTCCATCTATATATCTACACATATATACAGCTATATAAATAGATGGGTTTGTATATATATATATATATATCTTACTGTATGTATACAATATTGTATATCTTGATGTGTGTGTATATATAATACATAAACACATACTGACTCTTTTTTATTTCAATAGGTTACATTCCCCAAATTGGAATCGAAGATGTGTTCATTTTTACTTCTAGCAGTCACCTTGCCATTGCTCTCTCAAAGAGGTTTAGCAATTCACACACCCATCAGCAATGTATGAGAGTCCCTGTTTACCCACGCACTTGGCAACACTGGATGTTATCAGTCTTTAATTTTGCCAAATTGATGAGTGAAAGCAGTATTAACTGTTGCTTTACTTTGCATTTCCCCAGCTACAAGTAGAGTGTCTTTTCAAACATTTATCAGCCATTTGTGTTCTCTCACGTGTAAAATGCTTGCTTATGCCCTTTGTCTATTTTTTTTCAAGTTTTGTCTTTTTTTTTTTGAAGTCTTTTGATTTAGTAGGACTTGATCATTTTTGTCTCTTCCTTGTCAGTTTCACTTGTGAATGTCAGCTTCCACCATTTTTTCCAAGTTAATGGGCAGAGGTGTAAGACTGGGGAAAAGCATGTCATGACTATAGAACAGAGAGGAGCCTCAAGTGACCAGGGCAGCGAGCTTGTGCTGGAAGGCTGGGGAAACCGAGCTGGACAGCATTTTGCACCTATAACACTCACATATGGTAGAGATACAGGTGAGTAGTTTTTCTAAAATTCAATCAATTTCTGTTCTGCTTTAAATGTTTCTCTTTCCCTTAGTATAGGACCCTTTCTCCATATCCCTTTGTCTACCTCACTCCTACTCATCCTTCAAAACTCAGCTCAAACATCATCTCCTCTGAACAGCCTTCCTTGATCCACCCACAAGCTGACCTAGAAGCCCCTCTTACATATAATTCTATTCTAGTTCTTGTTGGGCCACATCCTAAACCACTGGTTTGCTTGTCAGTCTCCCCCTCTAGACTGAGTGCCCCTTTAGAGCGGGACTCCCTTTGGAGCTCACATCCATCCCCAAGGTCTGGTACCTTTGGGAGTGCCCCATTTGTTCAAAGAATGGCTTGAACAAATTTAGCAATCTTTTCTTCAGCCCCTCTGTGCCAAGCACTATGGGAGTGACAGAGGAACTGTAACACATGATCCTTGATCTCAGGGTGATTAGAATCCAGCTGAGACAGAAGAACACACTAAAGCTGAGACAATAGCACATGAAAGTGATCGCGCTTAAGTAGACCATTGTGTAATTGAGCCCGTAAGTGTTACAGAAGCCTTGCGCTGGAGGTGTGGGGGTGCTGGAAAGAGTCAGGGAGGACCTGGGACTTGATCTAGATTTTGATGGGTGGGTGGGACTGGGGTAGGAAGTAAGAAGAAACAAGAGAGGCCAGGTAGGGGCAGCAACGGGCAAAGGTGTGGACGGGGGAAGAGCACATGGTGATTATGAAACGGCAAGGAGGCTGATGTGACCGGAGCGGAGAGTTTGTGCTGGGGGGGCAGGAAGCCAAGTGGGATAGTATCTAGTTTCCCAGGAAGGAATTTCTGGATTATGATGAATATGCCTGATGCCTCCTCCTCCAATCTTGCTGGCTGGTTATGGCACTCTGCCGTATACTCTAAAGATGTGTTCAACGTGTCTCTCTCACTAAATTGTAACCTCCTGGTTTGGACTGTGGTTTGCAGAATAATGGCCCCCATCAAAAGATGTCCATGTCCTAAACCCCAGAACCTATGAATATGTTGCATTACCTGGCAAAGGGGAATTAAGGTGGCAGATGGGATTAAGGTTGTTAATCAGCTGACTGTAAAACAGGGAGACTAGCCTGGATGGATTATCCAGGTGGGCCCAGTGTAATCACAGGGGTTCTTACAGGTGGAACAGGGAGGCAGGAGAGGAGAGTCAGAAGGAGCTGGGACTACGGAAGAAAGTTCAAAGTGACACAGTATGACAAGGATTCGGCTCACTCTTACTGGCTTTGATGATGGAGGAAGAAGGCAACGAGCTCCTTTGGAGGAGTGTGGGGAGGCTCTCAAAGCTGGAACAGGCCAGGAAACCAATTTTCCCCAGGGTTTCCAAAAAGGAACACAACTCTGCTGACATCTTGATTTTACCCATTGAGACCCATTCATGCCTTCCAACTCCAGAACTGTAAGATAATAAATATGTGTTGTTTAAGCCACTAAAGTTGGAGGTAACTTGCAGCAGCAGCAGGAAACTAACACCAGAGGGACCACGTCTTACCTGTATTTACATTCGCACGTAACTGGCTCTGTTTTCTGTGGTGCCCAATACATGCTTACTTAATGCAACTGCATAAAAAATTCCTCGTGACTCAACATTCCTGTCTGAAAACACAAAGCCAACTCCATCAATGCCCATCGGCTCAGAGCCACGTGCTCTAAGTCAGCTTGCTAACTCTAAGTCAGTACAGATTTTGTTTTTGCTATTATAAATAATGCCAGAGCAAACATCTTTTTTCTGTTTCAAGACAATTCGCTTATCCTAAGCAGAATTCCTGGGTCAGATGATGGATGTTTTGTTTTTTTTTTTACAGCTCTGGACCCATTTAGCCGACTTAGTTACTAGAGAGTTCGAGCTAATTTATATGTCCTCTTGGAATTAAGCCCTACCCTCTACCACGACTGGGCCCAGTAGGGCCCTCGTGCACAGCCTCCTCCCTGCACATTAGACTTTTTCCTGCTCTGACATCAATTGTGTAATTTCTGGCCCCAGAGACTCCATGAGGCCTCCCGCAACAAGCAGAGGTCCTGGCCATATTGCTATGGTGGCAGGAGTGACTTCACAGCCATGAGGAAGATTCCTTAGAGATAATGCTAGTCCCGGAGGGAGGAGCCTGACACATCCCTAGCTTATTTTTAGTCAGCAATCACAACAAGAGTTTTTTTTTTAAGAGTTGCGAGAAATGATCTGCCTGTGTTCAGGAAGCTGGTAATTTTCCAATATCCCCAAATAGGTAGCCAGGGAATTGTAGCTGACTGACCCAGAGGGAAAAGCTGGTTGATTTCAAGGTCTGGTTCTTTTTATCCCCTTTGCAATATATCAGGCATTGTTTTTTGGTTTTGTTTTTGTTTTAAACAAGTCTTTTGTTGACGCTGCTAATAAGAGCATCGCAGAAGCAAAAAGATGATTAGTCATTTTTCCACCTGCTTCCAGCCAACAGGAACAGAGACAGACCTGCGGGCTGCATCTTCCCTTAGGAACGACTATCTTCCCGCTTTAGGGAAGAGAAAAATCATGTGAACCAAACTTCACTTCCCTTTGTTTCCTCGCTCACAAAAGCCTTCCTGGGTTTGGGTGTGGGGAGAGCCTTCAAGCCTGGGGAGGCGGCCAGGTAGGGGTGGGGCCACCAGGGCCTCCCAGAGAGTTTGAAGCAGAGGCTCTCGGGAAGACGGGTGTTCTCAGGCTGATGTGCTATGGCAATTCGCTCCCTTTTCTCTTCCCCCTCTGCTCTTGGCTCCCACCCGACCCCCATCTCTGGTGTGTCCATGTGAAACAGGATCAACGAAGCCTAGCCCTTAGGAGGACAGAGGAGGGTCCAGCGGTTCCAGAGCCACAGCCTCGGACTCTGCCAGGCCCAGAGGTACCTTGGTTTTGCCTGAACCTGCTTGATCCGAAGAACAGGAAAAACCTTTGGCATCTGGAGAGCTCCTCGGCAGCCCTGACTCCTCCCAGACTTTCTTCAAGACTTCGGGCCTCAGGTTCCCTCTCTGTGAAATGGCCAAACCATCCTGCTTCCCAGGGAGCAAACACACCACTGACGTGCCGCCTCTGGAGAAAAGAGTAACACATGTTTATAAATCCATCACTGAGGCTGCAGCTGAAACCACTGACAGAGCAGAGCCCAACCCCATCCCAGGTGGGTCGGGGACCCTCTGCTGGGCCTCTTCCTCCCGCTGCCCCCACACCATTCACACCCAGACAGAGCGGCCTCGGGCTGGGCCCCAGGCGACTTCCCAGGCCACGAATTTCCTTTGGCACTTTGAGGCTCCCCCAGGAGGATTCACGAGACCGCAGCAGGAAACGAGGAACATATTTTTAAATCAGAGGGGGGAGTAATGTCTTTGTGTCAGATGGGTGGCCTGGATCCAGGGCTGAGAGACTGCGGTGCGTCTCTCCTCACAGACAGCAGGTGCTCTTCTCGATGTGGTTATGGCAACAAAATAAATGATGGATAATTGCTTTTGTGACAACTTGCCAATTAAATTAGACTCAGCAGAATAACATAATGACAATTTGTTATGCTCCGGTGGGCACTAACATACCAATCATAATTAAATGCTATGACTGAAATAGAATACCGCTCGACGCAGGAATATATAACCCCAATTCCCTCTCCGTGAAACATTATAGGTTGAGGCTTGATTTTAATTTCAGGAAGATAATGGCATTAGTGGCGTATCCGAGAAGGCTTGTGGAGAGGCCTGTGGTAGGCTGTGAGGAGATGCCCTGGGGGCTGAACTCCAAGGTCAGGGGCAAGAGTGGAGGGGCCCCTAGTTGTGGAGACAGAGCTTCGTCGGCCCAGCTGCGGAGGCCTCTGCAATGACTCTGCAGTGACGGGGCTTGCTGCGGCCCTCCAGAGTGTTCCAGAGGCAGGTCCTTGAATGAGAAGCCGAAGCTCATACTAGACGGTAAAGGGCCATTGAAGGCTTGTTTGGTGCCAGGCCTGGACCCAACGCTCTTCATCCGTAAGGCGTTTTCTCCTCACAACCTTTAACTAAAAGTGAGGAGCCAGCCTCAGAGAAGAGGGGCTTACTCAAAAATCACAGTTACTTTGTCCATTTCAACTCACATTGTCTGCCTTCCAAGCCCCTCCTCTGTGTTTCCACCATGATCTTCCTTCTCTCCACACACCTGCTGGCTGCATGAGGCAGTTAGGTCAATAAACACGAGGGAAGGAAACTTGGGGTGAGGGGGACACACAAATGCAGACCTGGTGGCGGTGATGTGTCTGCCCAGTGCTCCCCGACCCTGCCATGTTCAGCCCCACCCTCCTGGTCACAGCTGATTGGGCCAAGAGGGGACCGCGGACCCAGCGTGGGCCAATCACATTCTCCTTCTGGGGACTTTGCACCTGAGCTCCTTCATTTCCACCAGTGGTCATACATGTAGGCATCTCAGTCCCTTTGAGCACTATAACAGGATACTGTAGGTTGGGAGGCTTATAAAAACAGAAACTTATTTCTTACAGTTCTGGAGGCTGGGAAGTCCAAGATCAAGGTTCTGGTAGATTTTGGTTTCTGATGAGACCCGCTTCTTGATTCATTACCATCCTCTGGTTCTTCTGCCTCACGTGGCAGGAGGGGCAAGGGGGCTCTTTGGGGTCTCTTTTATGAGGGCACTCATCCCTTCCATGAGCGCTCCACCCTCATGACCTAGTCACCTCCCGAAGGCCCCACCGACAAACAGCATCACTTTAGATGAGTCTGGGAGGACACAAATCTTCAGCCTGTAGCAACATCGACTGTATAAGAGCTTCTCTATATTATAAATATACAAGCAATACACGCAGCACTTAAAGGCTACCTTGCAACTCAACTATCAAAAATTTGACCTAAACTGGATATTCTGATAGTCATGAGTATTAATTATGTATTCAAATTTTAATCTTTATTGCTGTATTCATCCAAACCATTCCATAATTATTGAAAGTGGCTTTTTAAAAAATTAAATAACAGTGATTTTTGTCTGCTTTTTTAAAGTTTAGAAGGGGCAGAGGTAAAAAAGGATGGTTGAGTTTTCTTACTATTAAAAATCTTTACTGGGGGAGGTTGTAGCTCAAGTGGTAGAGCGCATGCTTACCACACACAAGGTCCTGGGTTCAATCCCCTGTACCTCCTCCAAAAATAAATAAATAAGTAAATCTAATTACCTCCCTGCCCCCCAAAAAATCTTTACTGATCTTTCTTTTAATGTAATAATGTAAAAACAAAACATATAATACTGAAATATTTAAAATAAAAATCCACCCCCATGAATCCTACTCCCCAACGATGACCACTGTTTTCAAGTTAGTGTGCATCTTTTGAGTCTTTCTTTCCTGCCTGCATCATCCTTTGAATGTGAACATGAGCCTGATGGACTTACGGACACGGTGATAAGCTACTTGGGATTTGCTTCAAATAACCCATGGGAGGGTGAGGCAAGTGACAGGGATGGAAAAAGAATACCCAAGAGTTGAAAATTATTGTAATGAGGCTTTAGGACTATGGGAGTTCATTACACTCTTTCCTTTTTATGTGCTTGAACATTTCTACAACAAAAGCTTAAATTTTAAATCATTCTCTTACTTTTTTTTAACTGTTCAGAAAATGGACTCACACTCTATGTGAGAATTTTCAATTTGCTTTTTCCTTTAACTAACAGCTTGTTGTGGACATTACTCCAAATCTGTACAACACAGATCAGCCCTATTCGTTTGAATAGTTTTCTATTGTATGGCTAGTCCACAGTTTACTTCACCTCTCTTACCTGTAAGGAATATTCAGTGTTTTTCTATGCAATTAAGCCAAGTAAACCTACCTGGGCCTATATCTCTTCTCTCTTAAAGGAGGGTTTCTGTATAATAAATTTCTAAAAGTGTAATTTCTAGGTCAAAGGGCAAATGTATTTCAAATTTGACTGACATTGCCAAATTCTTCTTTAAAAATATTATATCAGCAAAAATCAGCAAGTGGGAATACATCATACGTAGTTGGGAAGGATGGTCCAAGATGCTTTGGGTAAAGGAGAAAAACAAAAACTCTCCGTGGATGCCCACGCACACCCAGGCCGCTGTGGCTGGAACCCAGCAGGCTCAGGATCAGTCCCAGAATGACCCTGCCCCGCACCCGCGTCCTCCTCCACTCGGCCCGCTCTGTATTCAATGCTTGCTTTTTCTTCCTATTGGGCTCCAACTCTGATTTCTACTTGCATGTAAGTTATGTGTTTCCCTGGCCTTCCAAGCACCTCTTGTTCTCCTAGCGTGTTATGGCCATTCTGTAACCTGCTCCCTCTCGCAGGCGCGCAGTCCCACCCACTGAAGTGGACCTATAGGGTCAGGATTGGACGGTGCCTTCAATGCCATAATAACAGAAGGAAACAGGAATGTTCTGTTCTTCCCTCTTTTGACTTTGTTTTCATATCCGAGACCATGGGGAAATGACCTGGGCTTAGACAAATGAAGTCATAGACTACCTGGCAGGTTGGAAAGGTGCTTTGAACTCTTTTTAGCAGTAGTTACAGGTAACACCTTCCCCCAGTGTCCACCCTTCCTTGCCCCCTGCCGAGAAATAAAAAGGAAATATTCTAGAATTATGTTGTCCAAGATTCCACCAGTTCCAGAAAGAGGTTGACTTCACGGTGACTGGGAAGTTTATTCTGATCAACCTGAAAATTTTTACCACTTCCTGATATTAGATTTCCATGGGTGTTTGACAGACCAGGAGGAGGGTGAGGCAAGCGCCAATCTGCACTTGTATGACCTTCAGAGTGAATGACTCCTTAAATCTGGGCTCTTGCTGCCTCACTTGAATCGCCCTAGTCCCAACCCTGGAATTTGATCCCTGTGGTGGATACTATGGTCCTCTGCCCAGACCCCCTCTGCACACATCCCAAGGGCTGTGACCGTCAGCTGATGATGGCTCACGGCTATATCCTCCGCTGAGAATTGCTCTGGCGACAGGGAACTGCCTTGCTCAAAATTACATCCCTTCCAGGGGCCCAGAACTGGCTGAGGCAGGGATGTGAACGCCTGGCCCCTTGTCTCTGCAATGCTGTCCCAGCTCCAAAGCCTCAGTTCCCATCACCAGCTGAGAAGCACAGTGCTTGGTAGCCCTCATCAGGAAACACTGCTCATTGGAATACTGCTTGAACCCACCCACCGGGTAACACGGAAGTCTGCCAGCTTTGAGTGGGAGCCAGGGCAGGAAAGGGCTCCGATCGATCAGGTTCAGGCAACGCTGCCTCCTTCGCTGTATGACCCGGCGGGCTCGGTGGAACTAGAAGGATATGCAGTAGGAAAAGATGCCACATGGAGTTTCTGGCAAGCCCCAGGAAGAGAATAATATTATAGAGACCCACTACAATTCTGAAGCAAGGCATGACACCTGCAGGAAAAACTACACACCAACTGAAAAGCAGCTCCCGGATGCTACAGAACCTGGGAGAGAAGACGTTCTGACCAGGTGACACCAAGTGATCAGACGGGCAACCATAGCTGCCCATCAGGAGCCTGGTTTCATCAGACCCACCCAGTCACGGGGGCAGGCAGGCCCAGCAGCGAGCCATCGTAAGCCGGAAGTGGTACACCCAGGATCCAGCACGAGTGTGCTGCAGGAACAGGTAGCTCCGACCCCCATGTCACTCACCAGTGTTCCCCCAGCCCCCATCCTCAGCTCACACCTATGGCTGCACCAGGGGTCCCACAAGGCCAGCTGACAGAGCAGGAAAAACGCCGAGCCAAGTTCATACATGGATCAGCTCAGAATATGTCCGTGTAAACCACGGCCGCTGGTTCTCAGTGGAGGCAGAGAAGAATATGTTTGGCACCCAGATGTTCCACTGGGCCATTTCTAGGGACAGCCCATCAAACAAGCCACTTAGACCCACAGAGATGCCGGCCAAGGTTAAGAAGAATCCAGTGCAGGTGGTGGAGAAGGGGCATACCGAGTATTAGTTAGAGTCTTGAGAACAAATGCAGTATCGGGGGCTAGAGTTTGTCCCACTAACCCTTCTCTTGTCAGTTTCCCTAGGGAACAATCCACAGTCCTAGGGAAGCCGTGAGAGATGGGCAAACTTACTATGAGAAGCAAGCAAGTCTGAGCAGCTCCAAAGATGATCTGTCATGGATACTGCCCACCAAGACGCCCCTCTTCAGGGCCACCCACCCATCCATTCCCCAGCTGCTGAGAATAGGGGCTGCTTATGGCTCAGAGCTTCATCCCTCATTGGGAATTTCTTTACCCAAGGTTTATCCTCTCCCCAGGATGGCTCTGGTCAATAACTGGCTGATGAGGGGAGACAAGGGTCCAGCCCCCCTCCCTTGGGACATCTCTGAAGGGCCATCCCATTTGCAGAGCTCCCCACAAAGTTAGCTCAAGTCTCCAAGGCAACCACACTGGGGGCCTGGTCCTGCCTTCCTTGCCCTCTTCCAGGTATATCTCCTGAAAATGCTCCTAACTGAAATTTTGCAGGCAGCTCTCCTTCTCAGAACCTGCTTCCAGGCAACCCAACCTAAGACAGCCCCAAGTTCAGGCTGAGATAGTGGGAAACTCCAATAATGCTGATTTGACTCTTTGACACAAGGAACCCCAACAGTTTCACAGCGACCTATTGATCAATAGTTAAGCCTTGGATCAATCTTCAGGTTAGTTATTTCCAACCTGTCCCCTCTCACTGAGGTTTAAGGAAGTTATCCAAAAAAAGGAGAATGCAGCCCAAACCACACTTTGTTGGTGACTTCCACTCATGTCCCCTTCCTCCTCACTTGAAATCAAATGCCTTGGGAAAAATTTAACTAATAATAGGAAAGCTTTCAACAAGACAAGGACAGATTCAGGGACCTTAAGGAACACAACCAGGCTTGTCCTTCCAAAGGGAAGGGAAAGGAGATTAGCATTAAATGTCTACAGGGGGTTCAGTGTCATACAGGTATATTTTTAGTAAATGACAGAGGAAAAGGCAGAAAACAGGCTGATTGATTGACAGACAACTCAATTTTTAATCTGGACATCTTTAATAAATTTCTGCATTGCAGGATTATCAATCTTATCTCGCCTGGATTCCTACCCTTCACAAGGAGATGGCGTTGATTTTAGGGACCAGAATAAGTGGCTTCTTTATCAAAAGGTTCCCTGGAAATGGCCAAGCCTGAACAGCCCTGAGCCGGTCCCCAGGAGCCAAGTTCTCATCAACTTTTCATGGTAAAAGAGTTTTTCTGATCAGTTACACATAGGAAATCAATCTCTTTACATAAAGCCTTCCTGGATTTGAATGCAAGCAAAATGCAAACGGCAACTTCACCTGGATGCGGTGATGCTTGCCTTTCCAGGAGGTGAAAGTCACAGAGGCAAGTTTCCTGTGTCAGCAGAACGCAAAGCTCTTTCCATCCAGCGTCTCTTTTGACTCTTACAACCCCTTGGGTCAGGTGCAGTGCTATTATTATCTCCAAACTTCAGATGAGCAAACTGAGGCTCTAGGAAATTAAATAATTTGCCCAAGATTGCAAAACGTTGCTAAGTGTCAGAGCCGGAACCCCCAACCCAGTCTGCTTGAGGTGGAGCCCGTGTTTTTAACTATGACATTATTCTCTGATAGCCTGTGGATTTTGAGCAATGTCATCTATACATCACAGCATCATAGCCACTTACATTTCAGATCGTAACACTTGCGCATCAAATTTAATAGTATATTTTATATGACGATTTTTAAATGTGAGGTTATATACCGCTTTATAGAAATGTGGTATATTGTCTGTTGTCTATTTCAAGATTTTTCAGTTTGTCTGAAAGTATTTCTTACTTTTATATTAATCATAAAAATTCAAATTATAATTTTTTAAGTTGCAAATAAAAGCCAAAGGGGAGTTCTGTGTTTGCCATTCTTTGTTGAAGATAAATGTATTGAGAACAGGACATTGACTCTTTTACAGTGTCCCTGATACCAAGCTACGTGAGGTTTCCAAATTGAATCCTGCTGCACAGAATTTCTTTCTGTTTTTAAATTTGTTTGTGGTTGGGGGAAGAGTAATTAGGTTTATTTATATATTTATGTATTTATTTTTTGGTGGTACTAGGGATTGAACCCAGGACCTTGAGCTATACCCTACCCCACCATGGGAAAGAATTTCTTTCTTCTTTGCAGGATGAGGGTCAGGGGTAGAATGAGTGAGGAGAACAGAGGATAGACAGTGGCATATTTGTGTCCTATAACAACTTCTTTTTTATTGCTTTCTGTTCTCTGAAGATACTGTCAAGCTTCTCTTTTATTCATTTAAACATAAGGAAGAAAAGTCATTTATTGTCTGTAGTCTGACGGTTTCAATATCTAAAGTCTTTACAGGTCTGTTTCTATCGCCTGTTTTGGCTGGTTCTCACTTACGGAGTTGCGTGTCCTCGTGTGCCTGGGTATTGTTGACCATAGTCCAATATTTTAAAAATTATTTACAGGAATAATATGAGGTCTAAGTTTCCGAGATCTGCTTCTGTACCGTGTCGGAGCCGTACCAGTCTGGGCGCACCTTAAACCACAGCCGAGGCTGAGATTTCCCAGACCCGGACGATCTGGGTAACTGGAGTCTGGGTTGTAATTCCGCGTGAAGGCCGCTCCGTTTCTAGGTCACCCTTCTCTGAGGCTGTGGCGCGGGGGGTCCCCAGGTACTGTGGAGACACTGGCTCTGGCTCTGTCCTGCCCTCTCGTCCCAAGAGCTGCAGGGCCATAAAGATCAGAACGTAAGCCGCCCCTGCGTTCATTCACCCCTGGTTCCCATTCTCCCATCTCTGTTGACCTGGTCATTTCTTACTGTCTTGTCAGCAATTTAATACTATTTAAAAAGATTTTTAAAACTATTTTATGCACCCTTTAGAGTTGTCTCCAGTGAGAAGAGTTGGGCCAAATAGTTTCGCCCACCATTGCTAGGAAGTCTCATTCTACAGGCTTTTCAAGAAATAACCAATTCAGACCAAACTGGAGCCCCTACTAACACCTGACGTTTGACTTACGCATCTTACAATAAAATAGCTACTTTGTCAACAAACACATCCTGAGTCATGCCCACTGAGGTCTGTGGTCCAGACCCCGGTATAAGGTCCTCAAAACAAGGGAGGATTTGGAGGTGGGAGGAGAGATTGTGAGAGTCACTGGCAGCATCGGGCCCACCGGCTCGGCCCCTGAGCAGCTGTGCAACCTCGGTTTGCCGTAATCCTGGCTCTTGGCTGCTTTTCTCATCTGGAAAATGAGAAGAAGAATAATAATGCCTGTCTCACAATGTTGTCATATGGATTAAATGAGATTAAATAATGCATGCAAAGCCTTTAGCGCATGTTAAGTGTCCGATAAACATGATTATTATGATTATCCCTGAGATGCTGATGTCCTCAGACACATGCGCACACATGCTCATCTGACTGCCCTCCCCTCCCCACTTGTGCACACAGATCTGGTCTAGAGAACCACTGCCTTAGTTAATGATGATTTGAATAAATCACTCAATTCCAATGGTCTGGTTGCTAAGCACATCATCTTGAAGGCCTTAAAGGCAGGCCTTCTGGATTTTATCTCCCTTTAACTCATTCTGTGGCCTACAGACTGAAAGGATGACAGTCATTCTGTTGAGGAAAGGGCCTGGAGATCCCCGCCCCCCCCCCACCCCCAATAAAAGGTACCCCTGCGGCCACATGGCAAATCGTGCTGTTATGATAAAGCAGAAGGCTGTTTGGAAATAATCAAAAATTTTCGCAGGAAGCCCAATTATATTTTTACATCAAGAATCAAAATGCTGGTGCTGCAGACTTCAGCCCATCACTCACCAACCTTTTATCCTGTAATTAAGCCAGATCTGCTGCTGGGCTAATTCCTCCCTGAATGACACCACCCTTTGAGGCAGCCTGTATGTCTGCAGAAGACTTCGCTCTGATGATCTATTACACCGATCCATCACCGCGGTGAGCTGCCTCCTTAATGATTTATCCATAACACATCATCAAAGTGAGGCCCACTCATAATATATAGCTCAATAAGTCCGCGGTGGCCACGGGGGAAAGCCACAGACAGCGGCCGAGTCTGTGCCCTGACATGGTTGGTGTCAGCGCACGGGGCCCATGCTGGGCTCTCCCTTCGTAAACAAATGTTGATATAGGCAGGGGGGCTCCCCGGCCAATAGGCTTTTAAAACATGAAGAACTATGACCTTAAGAAAGTCCAGTAAATCCAGAGCAGAGAAGCCCCTCAGTGGGTAGTGGGGTCGACCCTCCTAAGCCCATCAGACAGGTAGAAAGTGTTTCCTTTAAGCTCTTCTTTAGTAGAAGGCCAGGGCCACTGCACTGCACAACTCCAAGGGGCGCTGATCACACTGGAGTCTGTGCAAATGATGCCCCCTGGAGTTGTGCTACATGCCGGTGAGTCACCTCACGGCAGCCGTGGGTGAAGAGTGGAGACTCCAGCATGGCTGCCTCGCTTGAATCAAGGTTCTGGGAATAATGGTCCTGTTTCACCTGGTTGCTCTGAGATTGAACAAGATCACGTAACCAGAGCATCTATTACATGGTGAGCACTCACAAATGGTCGTCCCGACCAACAGCAACCTTAACGAGCCCTGAGAGCCAGGGTGCCTGCAGGTCCAGGGCTGCGGTAGCAGGCAGCCCCTCTGTCTCGTGATCTTCGTGCTGTGGGGGCCTGTCTGACCCTTCTGTGTTTAGATTCCGGTTCATTCAAAAGAAAAAGGGGGGTGAATGGAAAAAAGAATGCTTACAGAAATATATATGAGAATAAAAGTGAGTAGACAGGGCCATTTGGACAAAAGGAAAGAAAGATGAAACAAAGTTTAAGCGAAAGAACTGCACACGACACTGCCAAGAATGGGCCAGGTTGGGAGCAGAGGGCACGCTCACCCACTCAGGACAGCCATTCGAGGGAGCACCTCAGCGTCGCCCAGAGACCTAACGATGGGCACACCCTGCAGCCCAGCAACCCCGCCCCTAGACGGATGCCTTGGCTCAGAGGAACTCTTTTCTTGCACAAAGAAACACTTTATAATAATGTCCCCTGCCACATCCTGGAGATGGCAAAAAAAAAAGAGAGAGAGAGAACAACTTCAATGTCCGCCAACAGGTAAATGAATGTGTAACAAGGAGAGACAGCTCTTAAACAGAACCAGGCATATTTTTAAATGAACCATCTCTCATCTGCTACATTATTTAATCTTCACATCCACTCTAGGAGGTGGGTGCTATTATTAACCTCATTTTATAACTGAGGAAACTGAGGCACAGAGAGGTTAATTTGCCCAAGATCACAGAGGCACTCTGGCTCCAGGGTCATGCTCTTAAACACCATCATTTGTCTAATCTTAGAACAGAATACTATACAGTAGTGAAAATGAATTAACTAGCAGGGGGAAAGGTGGAGTGGTTGTAGCTCAGTGGTAGAGCACGTGCTTAGCATGCACGGGGTCTTGGGTTCAATCCCCAGCACCACCAATTTTTAAAAAATGAACTAATTAGAGCTACATGTATCAATGTAAGTTTCAAAATAAAATTATTGAGTCAAAAGAACAAATTACAGAGGGATACATATGGGTAGTATGAAACCACTTAATGTTTTAATACAGGCAAAATAAATTATTTGCTACAGTGAGTTATAGAGCATGTGCTTAGCATGTACGAGTTCTTGGGTTCAATCCCCAGTACATCCATCAAGAAAAAATTAAAAAATAAAATAAATGGGTGTTACAGATTCATTCTTTTGGGGAAACTTTACTGTTTTTCACGTGGGAAGGATAAACACCTAGTCCAGGAAGATATTGACCACAAGGGGAGGGAGTCAGGACTGGTGCCCAGAGGGCTTCATGTGTATCTGTTAAGTTTCACATCTGAAAATGGATGGTGGGTATGTGAATGTCTGTTATTTAGGCTCTGTAATTTCTGCACGCCTGAAATATTTCATAATAATCAGCACGAACGTCATCATAAGCTCCTACATCAGAGCCGCACGTGACTGAGTTTCCTCACCACCAAAGCTAAGATGCCCAGTTTGCCAAGACCACGAAAGTAAACCATCCCGGTTGTGCAGAAGAAGCACAGGTTTTCTTTTCATCAAGATGGGAAAGAAACATCTCCCGTGGATCTTCAGAGTGGAAAAGATGGTTAAGAACATTCCTATAGAAAAAAACCAAAAGGGGGCATTATGCAACCATCTTCCAGCATCCCCCAAGGTATGCCAGTGCTTCCCATCAAAGCAGGATGCAGAAGCAGCTGCCCTGGGAGGGACCCATCTCTCTTGCTGGCATCTGGGACATTTCCAGAGGAGCAGACCTGTGAGAAACAAGAGGGAAGCAGGTAGACCCTGGGGGCTGGTGCCTGGAGGCACGTGAGAGGACCTTCACTCTGGGTGGGACTCCCCCCTCCACTGCTGCTCCGGCACTGGGACACTCGACAGCCTGGAGCAGAGGTGGCCCTGGACCAGAAGCATCCGCCCTTTGTCAAGCGCAGCTCATGATCACGCTGACTTCTCAGACCCTGGGTCCATCCAGGTATCTGTTTAAATCTTTGGTTCTTATCCTCATCTTACAAAGTAGGGAGTCAAGTGGTAATCAACAGAACAAGAAACAGAGGCGTACATATTTTATATAATTATGATGTTGGGGTGTTATGGTTTGTAATAAGAAGTATATATTGGTCTCTGCCCCCGGATCCCGACACAGGGCCCCTGAAAGCCTTGTCATTTCCTGGGCGATAGGAGTGTCTCTTGTTCTGATGAGGTGACTCTAGGTGGGCTCCTGAATGGCTCGTGGCTGACGGCTGGTCACCAGAAAGACCAAGCCAGGGTTAGAAGCTTGGAATTTTTCAGCCTCTCCCCTTACTCTCTTGAGAAGGGAGAAGAGCTGAAAGTGGAGTTAATGACCGATCACGCCTGTGTGATGGAGCGTTCATAAAACCCCAGAAATATAGGGTATGGAGTATTTCCGGGTTGACGAACACGGGGAGGTGCTGGGAGAGTGGCGCCCTGGAGAGGGTCTGGAAGCTCTGCCTCCCTTCCTCATACGTGGTCCTCAGCATCTCTTCCATCTGGTTGTTCATCTGTATCTTTTATCACATCCTTTAATAAACTGGTAAATGTGGTGGATGTTTCCCCGAGTTCTGTGGATCGTGCTCGCCAATCAGTCAAACCCAAGGAAGGGCACTGCTGGAAGCTCTGATCTCTAGCTGGCTGGTCTGAAGCACAGGTGATAACAGGGCTTGTGACTTGCATCTGAAGTCTGTGTGTGTATATGGGGCCAGGGGGCGGGTGTGGAGGGGGAGGCAGTCTTACGAGATTTGGCCTTTAAGCTGTGGGGCCTGACACTATCTCTGGGTAGCTAGTGTCAGGCTTGAATTATATTGTAGGACCCTCAGCTGGTGTCTCAGAGAATTGCTCATTGTGGGGGAAACCTCCACACATCTGGTGATCAGAAGTGAAATGTTCTATGTGGGTAGTGAGGGAGACTCCCAGGGAGAGACACACAGCTGGGAAGAACTGAGTATTTCCCTACGAGGGAAGGCGGAAAACAGTTTCCCTCCCCACAGTAATGCCCCAAAGGGAGAGGAACCGTGCTGGGTTCTGAGGCTTCTGTAACACATCGCCACAACCTGAGCAGCTTAGAACCCCCCGACTGTGTTCTCTCACGGCTCTGGAGGCCAGAAGTCTAAAATCATGGGGTCAGCAGGGCCACGCCCCCTCTGAAGGCTCTTGGGGAGACTCCTTCCTCGCCTCTTCCAGCTTCTGGTGGCTGCCAGCAACCCTCAGTGCGCTTTGGGTTGTGGTCACATCATTCCAACCTCTGCCTCCATCTTCCCTCTTGATGTGTGTCTGTTTCCAAATCCTCCTGTCCTTGTAAGGACGCCAGCCATTGGATCTAGGGCCCACTCTAAGGCAGTATGACCTCATCTTCCCTTGATTCCATCTGCAAAGACAAATTAGGACTTTGACATATCTCTGTGGGGGGTGGGGGGGTGGGGAACCACAATTCAGCCCAAAGCAGAACATTAAGTGTTGCTACACAGGGGAACTAGGTGGAAATATACCCACGATGGAAGGAAGAGCGAATCTAAGTTAGCTGAACCCTCAACCATCACAGCCAAGAGCCCAGACACAACGACCGCAGCTGGGAAACAAGAAGTGGTCGTAGAGACGGATTCATTCTGCGAATGATCACCAGAAGCACTAGGAACAGACGTGGGTAACGGTGGTCGTCCCCACGGACTGGCTTGGGGTAGGAGGAGGCGAAGAACCTGTTCAGGGAAACGTGGGGGAATCTAAATGTGAACTGGGTATCAGGTGAGATTAAATTACTTTTATTTACTGTTTTGTTAGGCTTAATGATGGTGTTGGGTTGATGTCAGAAAAGGTCTTGCTTTCCAGAGAAGCAGACTGAAGGCTTGGGTAAGGGAGGCCACATCTGAACTTGCTTTAAAATATTTAAGAAGTGGAGATGGGGGCTAGGTATAGCTCAGCGGTAGCGTGTGTGCTTAGCATGCGCCAGGTCCTGGGTTCAATCCCCAGTATCTCCATTTAAAAAAAAAAAAAAAACACTTCAGAAAAAAGACAGGAGAGCAGACATGGCAGATTATTAACAATGGTTAAGTCTACATGAGGAACATGTGGAGGGTCATCATACCATTTTCTCTACCTTCATGAGTGTTTCCATAACCAAAATTCAAGAAGTGAAAAGATTTTAAACAAGTATTTGGTAAGTCTTGGAACGTGCTTGCTTGCCCCATCTTGGCAAGCTCTTCTTGGACCCACAGACCCGAAGAACGGGCCTTCCATGGTCTTGTAGTTCAACCCCTTATTTTACAAATGGCTGAAAAGGTTGAATGACTTTCCAAAGTCACAGCCAATTAGTGGATGTGCTGGAGCCCGGCCGGGGTCTCCAGGGACCTCATCCAGGGCTCCCTCTACTGTCTCGTGTGGTCTCCTGCCTCAGTTTTAGGCTAAAGGAGCTATTTTTAAATGCTAGTGAGCAATAACAGCAAACTCAGTCTTCGGTCTTTTTTTTTTTTTAATATAACTTTTTTTAAAGGCACTGTTCTTATGTATTTTTATTTTATTTTATTTAGGGGGAGGTAATTAGGTTTATTTAATTACTTTTTTAATGGAGGAACCGGGGGTTGAACCCAGGACCTGGTGCACGCTAAGCACGCGCTCTACCGCTTGAGCTGCGCCCTCCCCACTCAGCTCTTTGTTTTGTGTTGTTTTGTTTTTTAATGCAGACGTTGCCTATGGGTCATCGAGTTCTCATACATACGAAATTTTGATTATACCCTGAAAATCTTATTTTCGTCAACGTGACAGTAGAGTACACTCAAGTCCTTCAGATTTTCAAGTCACCCCTTTGGGGTCTGGCCACGCATATGTCAGTGGAGCAATCAGCATCCATCCTCCATCCTTCATTAATATTAATTATAAGTGGCCAACAGCTCAGGGGAACCAAGTGCTGCAGATGAGATTTTCCTAAATTCAACCTTCTTGACTTTACAGGTATGCAAAGTGGTTCTTTTAAGAAGCCAGTCCAGGCACTTGAGTTATCCAAAGGGAAGGAATAAACAGGCCCAAGCTGGAGAACGTGCTAGATTGGCGGTGAGGTTGCCCGGCCCATGAGGGGCACGGCTGTCACGCTGCAGGACTGTGGAACATTCTGGTGCCCTCCATCTGCCTGGAGCTCAGGTGACCAGATCTCCCCTCCTCATCTGGCCTGTCTCCCACGGCCCCGTCCTCTCCTCTCACATCCGAGAGTGGGAGAGGGTGGGATGGGGCACAGATGCCCAAGACAAATTTGCCTTCTTAGGGTTTAATTTGGAATGTCTCTGGCATTAAGATGACTGCCTGTTGTTCTAACCTCAGGGCCCTGTGAGTGTGGCAGGACAGGGAAATGGGGAGCCGGGGCCGAGCCAAGCTCACCGGACCCTCCCTCTCCCCAGTCTGAACTGGGAGGCCCAGCCCTGCCCTTAGATCAGCCCAAAGCTGCGACAGAAGTGACAACACAAGCCCACAGTCCCTGGAATTATACCTTCAGGGGGCTGGAGGCCTTAAGGAAACAAAATGACACATATGCCAGGGCAGAGGATGGATCCCGGCAGGAAGTCAGGTGGGGAAGGGCATGAGCCCCAGGAGGGCGTGGCGGCCACGACCCAGCCACTAGGGTGGAACAGGGCCACCTCACCTCACTTGGCCGGAGCCAGGGCAAGCTGGCCTTAAAGCTCAGGCCCCTCCTGGCTCTGTGTTTAATATTCTAGAGATAATTCTGAGCGTATCTAGAGTTTAAACCGAGCACCCCAGGAGGGGGTTTGTGGAACAACCTGGCATGTCTTGCAGAATTCAGCAGGCAGAGACGGGACCAGTCATCCTTGCCCACTGCTCGGAGTCTCTCCTGAGGTCCTGCTCCCCGGGGCCGGGGAGCCCAGCACTCCCTGTCATCCTCCTGCGCCTTTATCTTGTGTAGCCATACAAAGCTAGAACGTTCGCAAAGTTCTGCCACACCAGCCTCTTGTTCTGCCCCCCAGAGCATGCCTGGTGGGTGCAGATCCGATAACACCCTGGGGCAGAGATGGGGGGAGCACCCATTAGTTCATTCGTTCACTCAACAGATATACTTTCAGGGACCCAACGAGCTCCACACCCTGTGCTGGGGCTGACTGTGGCTTCAAAGGGTTAAGGGACCCGCCCAAAGCCATGATTGCGCAGGAAGTGGCAGTGCCAGGATTTGAACACAGTTCTTTTTGAGACCTCAAGAGGAAAGAGGCCAGAGCTCTTCTCCTAACGCACCTGGGTGGCGCCCTAAGCCCTGTGCGCCTCTGGCCTAGCATCTCTGGGGACCAGAGGCAGAGGCTTTCACAGCCCACCTGCCGACCACCAGCATCAAATGGGGGATGAGGGCAGAGGAAGGGGAGAAGGACATGAAGAGATCTTTCTGGCTCTCCAGACTTCACTCCCATCCGATCCACCATCCGCTCCCATCCCATCACCCCCTTCGCTGGGAGGGGACCAGAGGGAGTTCCAGAAACTCCTGCCCCAATTGCTGAACAGCCCTGGGGCCCAGGAACAATGTCGCTGAGATGTTCTCCTGTTGGGTCTCTGGGTCTCTGACTTCCCCCCACAATCTGGGGTGCAGGGGGAGAAAGAAAGGAAAAAAGCTTCCCACAAGGAGGGCAGGGGAGCAACAATGAGGAAGGAAAGATGGGACAGAAGGAGTGCCATTAAGACACTGGTTTCTACATACACACATATAAGTACACGCACACAATCTGCCTAAGAAACAATTAAAGAAAAGCAAGTTTTTCGGTGAAAGCTACCAGCACTGAATGAGTTCCAATAGTGGACGAATTCCCAAGGTGGCCTTTGGTTTCCTCTTTTGTCTTGTCTTTTTTTAATTGATTGAGTGAGTGAGTGAGTGAGTTCTAGAAAGTTGGAAGATACAGGAGATGGTAACTACTAGGGGGGGAGGGTTGAGGAAAGATAAACGGTTAAACAGGTGGCTGGTGAAACAGTACCCAGGACCATCTTCTTGTTTCTTCTCCACTTGGTTCTAAAGTATGTTCGTCTCCACCCAGTGGGAATCCACAGTTGCCAAGCAAGGAGAGCAAAGACAGATCCGATTTGTTCACACGCTTTTATTCTGGGTCACAGCTCCAGGAGTTTTACAGATAAGGAAATTGAGGCTCAAGCTATTCATTTGCTCACTCCCCTAATGGCACAAGATGAAGCAATCTACCAGGGTTTCAAACCCAGGTCTGTCTCTCCACCAAGGCCTGGGTTTTTTCCACTGCTCCGCAACTGCCCCCTGCCTGCACATTTCTCTCCCTCCGTCCTCCACAGCAAGTTGGCAGATGTGTCACTGACTGGAGGAGGTGAGGGAACACTGCTCGGGGCAGAATCTCCAGGGGCTCAGCACCCGTTAGGTCCTTCCCCTCCTGTTCCTATGTTGGTGCACAGTCCCCGGGCAAGTCTTTGTCATTTGTCCAGGGGCCCCTCCGCTCCCATCTCTACCCTATCCCAGGCACGCCAGGACCTCAGCTTCCTAAATCTCAGCCAGAACATTATTTTACAAGGACAGTCGCCAACCTTGAAAGGCAAGGTACCTCGAGGCAAGGAAATTAAAAAAAAAAAAAAAAAGAAAAGAAAGAAAGAAATAGTGGCGAAACAGCATGAGAGTACAGCGCCATCTAGTGGTGCTGCGGCTAAGGTCCCAGGCGGTGACATTTTCAAACAATCAATATCTCATTATTAACCATAATCACAACCTGATGTTTACTTTTGGAGAAATGTTCAGCAGCCAGGGATGCACATGCACTTTTCTGCATGTTTTCAGAGGTCTGCGATCCTAAATGCCACAATGACTATTAAGCAGTATCCTGCCCATGAGCAAACAGGAGGGAGCGGAGACTGATTGTGTATCTTTTTCATCTAAGCTGCTCACCAAAAACAAAGCACCCGTTGAAGCCACTGACCTTTCACTAACTGCTGGAAGGAAAATGCTTGATAAATAATAAATAGACCACTACTGGATGTTGCTTAGAACCATCTTTTAATTAAAAGAACTGAGCAACCAGAAGGTCAGGTGACTGACATTTAAGTTCCAGTCCAGGAAAAGCATCAATCGAGGGTAAAACTATACCCAAAATGTAATTTCATTGTCAGCTAGCATTTAACAAAAATCCCTTCTCTGTAATCTGCTCCGCCAGGGGGGCATGGCAGCGGCATTTGTAGAGGACGTAGCACTTAACTCCCTGCCTCCTTTGCCTTCCCCTAGCAACCTTTTCATTTTTCATGCTGCAGCAATAAACACTTGTCTGGTTCAGCATCTCCACAGAAACTGCTCCAGTGCTGGGCTTATCCAATCAGAGACCAGCTTGCCACACTGAGGGCTGCCCTAGGAGTGTCAGGACAGCCATTTCCTGTCTTTTCCACAAGGAGGGCAGGTGCCCTTCCTCCATCAGCCAAGGTGACCTCAACCAAGTTGCTCACTGAACCTGCTCAGGCATCCGTCTCACGGAGCACCATCAAAGGCTCAAAACGCATGACTAACCCAGCCAGTCAGTCCTCCACCTCTTGGCTGTTCTGGAACAGAGCTCAGGAACACAGATAGGAACAAAGTCATAACCTCGCCCCGCTAGACACACACGATTCACCTTTCCATGTCCCTAGCTCCAGAGTGCCAACTCCCTTTCACTATCAGAGTGGCACTGTGTCACATGCCCCAGCTCCCATGCCGTCAGGGAAACTGCCAGCCCCGATCTGAGCCGGGCTGGGTCACAACTGAGAGCCTGGAAGGATACATGAGGCCGCACAATTCCAGCTGCCTTGTCTGGATTCCCAAGAACAGAGGCAGGCACCAGCGCTCTAGCCTCAGAGATCTTATCCTCCCACTTGAATGACTTTGTTTAAAAAGGAATCTGTTGACTATTTTCAAGTGGCAAGCCGTCATTTATTTAGAGAGAAGAGTATCATTCTAACAAAATTAGGAATTCTTTGGAGGCCTGGGTTTTTCTGTAATACCACTTGCATTATCAGAGAACAGAGCGTCACATATTACACAGACTGTCCCCAGCTTACGATGGTTTGACTTATGATTTTTTGACTTCACGATGGTGTGAGAGTACACGTTCAGTAGACACCGTACTTTGATTTTTCGTTTCTGAATTTTGTTTTCCCAAGCTAGCGGTATGCACTCTGATAATCTCTTGTGACACTGGGAAGGGAGGTAGCCACAGCTCCCAGACAGCCTTGCAACCACAAGGGTGAACAACTGATACACTGACAACCATCCTGTACCCAGACCACCTTTCTGTTTTTCACTTTCAGTACTGTATTCAACGAAGTACATGAGCTATTCAGTACTTTATAAAATAAGCCATATATTAGATGACTTTGCCCAACTGTAGGCTAATGGAAGTGTTCTGAGCACATTAAGGTAGGCTAGGCTAAGCTATGACGTTCTGTAGGTTAGGCGATTAAATGCATTTTTGACCGACGATATTTTCAACTTATGATGGGCTTTTCAGGACTTAACCCCATCATAAATCGAGGAAGACTATACAAAAATCACAAAAAGAATCAGGTTTGCCTTTTAAAAAAACACACAAAGATCAGGTGTAGCCAACAAAAGCAAAGGAAGAACTCTGTAAAACCTGGTGAATCCAGGACCACTTCAACAAGCCTTGCAATTTAGACGATGGAAGATGCAGGACCTGTTTTCTTTGCGGACTTTCTCATTCCCCCGGTCCTGAACATCCACCTGGCTCAGTCCCCCACATCCTGTCTCTCTACACTCCCCTGGGAGAGCTCACTCATTCTCCTGGCTCCAACTCTCACCCCGGTACCTGTTTCCTCCCCATCTCCCAGACACTCGACCCACATCTCTGCCACTTAGAGGTTGCGCCATCACGTCTAATTCAGTATGTTGAGAATTGAAGCTCACTTCCCCACCTTTCCTGCTTTTCCTTTCTTTCTTTTTCTTTTTTTTTTTTTTCTGGTAAGGGGATGTAATTAGGTTTACTTACTTATTTATTTTTATAGACTTTATTCTTTTAGAGCAGTTTCAGGTTCACAACAGAATTGAGCAGAAAATACAGAGTTCGCACATAGCCCTCCCCATCCACATATATATATACTCCCCTACCCTCAACAGCCCTCATCAGTGTGGCGTATTTGGTACCATTGATGAACCAACATGGGCACATTATTATCAACGAAAGTCCATAGTTTACATTAGGGTTCACTCTTGATGTTGTACATTCTATGGGTTTTGATAAATGCATAATGACATGTAGCCACCACTACAGTGTCATACAGAATAATTTCATTGCCCTAAAAGTCCCTTGTGCTCCATCTATTCATTCCTGCCTGCCTCCCTCTCCCCAAACCCCTGGAAACCACGATCTTTTTATGGTTCCTGTAGCTGTGCCTTTTCCAGAATGTCATTTGGTTGGAATCGTACAGTTTGTAGCCTTTTCAGACTGGCTTCTTTCATTTTATTTATTATTTTTTTTAAATGGAGGTACTGGGGGTTGAACCCAGGACCCCAGTGCATGCTAAGCACGCGCTCCACCACTGAGCCCTGCCCTGCCTCCGATGTTAGTGTTCTTCTGGTCACTCAGATCTCAAACTTTGGAGTCCTTGCCTCCAAGGGGAATGGCTGCAGAGATCAAAGTCGTGGTCTCCTCTTCCCTCCCTCCCTGCCTGCCCACTCCCCCAACCCCATTCTTTATGTCACATCTGGGCACATCTTCTTCCACCTGACACTGTTTTCACTACGTTATTTCCCTGCTCAAACTTTCTTACACCCACTGAGCCCCTCTGAGTAGTTATTGAGACCACCAGGATCTGATCCCACCCTATCTGCTCAAGCCTGTTTTCCACTCCTCCTCAAGAGTTAAGAAAAGCACCTGTTACACATATTACAAGTGAGTTTTGTATTTATTATCTCAAGTAATCCTCCCAGTACTAACCGGAAGCCAAAGAGGCAAACATCATCACCCCTGTCATAGTTTGAGAGACCGTGACAGGCACAAGGTCACATCAGTAAAAACTTGAGTAACCAGAACTAGAATCCAGACCTTCAGACTCGTGCAAACTCCACCATCGCCTGGACATGCCTTCCTTGGCTTCAGCTCAGCAAACCCACATGGAGGGTCTACTCCTGATTTAGCGCTCCAGCAGATCAAAATAAGAATTTCTACCCTTGTTCACATGCTGAATAGGGAAAGGATGGTTCCCTCTGGAAAGAAGACCAGGGTGAGGCAGGCAGGGAAATAAACAGCGGACCCGGGGTGCCGACTGCAGCGAAGCAGGCGAGCGTAGCCTGGAAGGGGCTCAGCTGGGACCTGAGACTTGATGTGAACATTGGTGAAGCTTCTGAGCAGAGATACCATTTGAAAGGGGCAGTGGAGGTATGGTTTCTAAAGACCCTGGTGGCAGGGAGTGTGCTGCAGGCAGAAGGAACAGCAGGCACACTTCAAACCCACCCCCTCCAAGGCAGTGGTCCTGGACTAGTTCAGAGCTGGTCCTTCTCCCTGACTCTACACATTTTCATAATTAAAAGTATTCCTGTTCATTTTACCTTTTTGAAAGTCACTCTTATCTTCCCACCTAGATTTTAAGGTCCTTAAAGCCAAGAATGCACTTACACTCCCATTCTCTTCAAACACTGTAGGGACCTGGTGATGGCTTTTGCCCCCACGGATCGTGGGAGGAGTTCTGAACCCCCAAGTAAGCTTCACACCTTTGACTAGGTTTTGGTGACTGGGATTTTAGGTTGAAGGTTTGCTATGCGTCCATACAAAGGATCTCTGAGACATTAAGTGGAAAACAAGTTCCAGAACAGTGTGCTTGGTTCCCCTTATATGTGCTCAAAATTATTTCTGGAAAGAAAAAGGTGATAGTGGTGGCCCCAGGGAAGGGAAAAGGGGTGGCCGGGGGACGGGGTACAAGAGACTGGCTTTTCAATTTAAATTTTGAACCATGGGCCAAATTGAACCATTTCAATTTAAATATTAAACCATGTATAATTTTGTCTCTAATTAGGCAACAAATAACTTTAAAAATATCTTCATCACTATCACAAAAAAAAATCCATTTTTTAAATCCCAAAAGGATAAGGATTAGAGAGGTAATGAGTGACCGCTGATTGTTGCTCTGAGAACAGAACCGTCTCCTCCACCTGCTTAAGTTCTCCTCCTAAGGCCCGGCCAGGGGTCTGGCACCCACTGGTTGCCTAATGTGGAATGGATGTAACTTACTTCCCCAACTAAAAGCAAAGCGTCCCCTTAACATGAACTGTAAAGCAGTGATGGGGAGGTGGGGAGGCAGCATGGCTGAGAATGGCTTTTGCCTCAAGTACTCATTTGCCTTCCATTACCTGAGCACCACGTGCAGGGAGGTGTACAGGCTGGAATGTGGAATATGGAAACATCTTACCTGTGTGTGGGAACACCTGCTCTGCCCTCCTTCTGCGGCCCCGCCCCCAACCTGCCAGGAGACAGAAGAGATGACACGAAGAGCAAAGGGGGAGAGAAGCCACCTGAGTTTTAAAATGAGGCACTTCTGAAGCAGCTTACTACAAACAGCTGACCGCTAATAGCTGAGGGGCATTTCACTTTTTTCGTAAAAGATACGGAGCTACAGAAAGCAAGACAGTGGTAGAAACCCATCAGCACACCCTGACGCCAGAGAGGCAGGTGGATGCTGGTGGGACACACCACCTAAATCAGCCCGCTCCTCCTGGCAACGCAGTTACCCACAGAGATGTCATCGGAATTCAGTCTTTAGCTGGATGTAATCACTCCTTCATTCAATAAATCGTTACCGAGTGGCTTACTCTGTGCATCTGTACGCTGTCTCCAGCACTCAATCCGTGAGATTAAACTTACAATTTCGCCTTTGTCTACCATCAGTGATAGGTTCTTACTCTTACTGCAAAGCACAGGTCAGCTTGGCCTCTCAAACAAAAAGTACAAAGGTTATCTGCAGACATACATAGCTGGCCAGGGAACCACACCGTTGTGTCCAAGTGGAAGTTTGATGGATCCAGAGACAAGAAACCTAGCAGCGAATCAAATGCGAACATAAAACTCGAAGCAAACCTACGCAGAATGAGTCCCACTCAAACAATTCTTATAAAGGTTTCCTAATGCAATTTACAGTTTTAAAATAAATTTACTTTATAAGCACTAGGGAGTTCTTCATTTAATACCGTCCAAACATAAAAGTTCACATAACTGCTTCTTTCCAACTGTGATACAGAGCTTTATGACAGCCTAGAAAGGGGAACCAAAAGAAGGCAAACAGAATGCCTTAGAGATCAAGCAACATTTGCACAGTCCAACTGTTAAAAATAGTTCCACGTTCATCTCCTGCAGCCGGCTTGGCTGTCAGTGTACACAGCACACAGAGCTCTTCAGGGAGGTGAGAGGCCTTTTTCCTGTTCTCCAGGTGCCCCCAAATGCTGGTCCCGTGGAACTTCTGTCAGAGGCTGATTCTCTTCCAACACAGATTGGGGTTTGACACCCATGGGTTCAGCCTTCCTGCTACCTTCCTGCTGCTTAAAAGACCAGACATAAGAACGTCAAAGGGATGTCATTTTCACTCAATTAACCGGCTGAAGCTATGTGACAGACACATTCTATCACAGAGTCAAAAATATAACACTGTTATCTCAGGTCATATTCTATTACGACAAACAATAAACATGATTTAAAAAACCTCTACAGAATCACAATTTCAAAAACCCTCACAAGTTACTTATTCCAAGCAGCAGTCCTTACCACAAAATTCTAGTATATCTGATCCAGTAGTATCTGACCTGGAGCCAAGGTTGGGGAAAGAAAATCAAGCCTTCCTTCAACCTCTGGCAAATTAGACAATTTTGGTAATAAAATACTCACATTCCTTGCTTCTCCTACTCGTCGTAAAATGACACCTTCTGCCAATAAAGCCTTCCCTGTTTCCACAAACAACTTCTCTTCATCTGTTTCTCCAAGTTTCTGTAGCTCAATGTATTTCTCCACAAACCTAGAAGTCCGAGCAGTCACATCTTAGGGCTGTGTACTGGGAGTTGTCAAGATGTGCTGTTACACACAGTACTAAGCACTCCTGTAACACATCTTCCAACAGAAACATCTTTTCCCTCAAGTGGAATTCAACAAAACTCCTCAAACTAACAACAAAATCCTCAAAAAAAAAAAAAGTAACCCAGGACTTGTAAAATGGCTTACCTTTGACAGGTAGACTTGAAGTTTGGATTGAACAGATCAAAAGCTTTTTGACCAGATCCATACGTGGAATAAAATTTCCTAGAAAACACAAAACACAATATAAATCTCCAATTATAGATCATGGCCAAGAATGGAGTAACGAATAACTGCTGGGCCCTGAGGAGTTGAGGACAAGGTGACCTACAGAACCTGAGCCTAACAGCTTTTGTTTGTCTGTTTTAAATAAGCACTGCATGCACGTGGTAAATACATCTAATGTTCCAGAAAGGTGAAAAGTAACGTTCCTCCTCACCTCTGAACTCCAGGTTCACTTCCCAGGAAGCAACACTACCCAGGGATGCTCTAGCAATGTACAACCACACACACATCCATCACTCCCCGTCCCCAGCCACATCCCCAGCCACGCTGTCTAACCCCAGGGATGGTGAGCACATCCCGCCTTTTTACTTAGCATTTCTTAGAGATCATTCCAAATTGGTGCATGTAGATTATTTCTAGTCCTCTGCTACTTTAGATACTGCTGCAGTGATTACCTTTATCTTTCTCAGTGCACTGGGCAAGTAAGTCTGTGGAATAAATTCATAAAAATGGTTATCACCAGGTCAAGGTATAAGAATTTGTAATTTGGCCTTCCAAATTGCCAAAGTGCTTTCCAAAGGAGCTGTGCCCATTTACACCCACACCAGTAAGGTAAAGGACTGCCTACTTCCCCAAACCCTGGATCAAATTATATTTTCCAATTTTTTGATCTTTGACAATTTGACAGGTGAAGTAGTGTAGCTCAATGTTGTTTGCTTTTCTTATGAAACAGACTGAACATCTTTCCATGTTTAAAAGCAAATGAATTTCCCTCTCTGTGGCCTGTCCACATTCTTTGCCCATTTTTCCTTTTGGTCTTTTTCTTATTGACCTATAAGCAAACTTGACAGCAGTATGAAGAGGATATCAGCCCTCTGTGATATGTCTTCCAAATTTTTTTCCCAATATGTCAGCTGACTTTTGATTTTGCTTGTTTTGTGTGTGCAAAAGATCTTAATATTTTCATTTATGGCTTCTAGGTTTTATGTCATGCTAAGAAAGGCTTTTACCACTCAGATTATTATTTAAATTCTCCCATATTTCCTTCTAGTACTTCTATGATTTCACTTCCTATACTTAGGTTTTGATACACCTGAAATGTATCTTGTTATTATAAGTTCTTAAAAATATCAAAAAATAGGGGGGAGGGTGTAGTTCAGTGGTAGAGTGTCTGCCTAGCACGCACAAGGTCGTGGGTTCAATCCCCAGTACCTCCATCAAAGTAAATAAAAACCTCATCACTTTAAAAACAAACAAACAAACAAACAAAATATCAAAAAACACCCCCCAAAAAACCAACCAACCAAACAAAAAAGCCAAAAAGATAAAGGTTCAAAAAAATTATTTAAGACGTTATTATGAGGGAACAGTAAAATATTCCACATTCTCCAATGACCATCACCTAGTTCCACTGCTACACACATGGTAAAAGCACAAGTGATTTTAATGTATAAATGACCTTGAAAGCATCCTGACCAAGTGCATGCAATAGATCTAAGCAGAAAAAAGCTAGGAAAGTATTCAGTGTCCCAAAGATCTCTGAAAATTCCCTACCCTGAAAATTTCCAAGCAGAGCTGGAACACACCAGTTCCACCTCAAAGGAGTGTTGTTTGGGGTGGGGGTGGGGAGAATATTTCTCAAATGAAAGGTGCCTAGACCCCAATAAATACAATGACTTTATAAACTATTTCCTTACAACCAGAAATAGGGGTAAAAATGAGGAATATGTATTAATTTCAATTAGGCACAATCTCTGATCTTAACACTTAAAAAACAATCTGTAAAAATTCTAGGCACTAAAAACTAACTTGACATCAGTATTTGAGGGAAAGGGCTTTGTCAGTGAATTCCCACTAAGCTGACCTCCTTGAGGCCCCCAGTCCTCATGACTAAAATGAAGACGAATATCCCTATCTCACAGGATTAGAGGCCTAAGGCGGATGTTTGCTAAGGGCTTAGCATAGTGCCTGCCACCAAACAGATGCGCAGACACAGGTAGCTAAATAGAAATGATCGGTTGCTGGGCTCCAGGTTCTACTTCTCGGAACTTTCGTTTGTCTCACACGCGAGAGAGGCACTGATTCCCTAATCTGGCTAGATAGACAAGACCTTTTCACAGGGCAAGCCCCGACTCCATTCCTATTTAAGTTGCCAGACTGCTGGCTAAACATTTCCTTCTGACGTTCTGCTGCCTCCTGTCCATCATATGGGCTCCGCACTCACGCTCTAATCCGATCCTCGTGGTACAAGATGTCCTGGATGGAAGCTTTGGCTTTGCCGTATCGCAAGCGGGGCCTTCGGAAGACCGGCTCCCTCAGCGGGGGAAAGGCGTTATATACGTCAAACCACAGGGGCTTCTCCTTCAACACCCCAGCCCGAATCAGGTCCCGCGTCCTTAAGGGAGGGTAAAGAACGAAGGTCAGTGACAGCCTGAGCCCCTGAATCAGTGTAGCCGCAGCCTGGGACATCTGGGGGACCGCAGGGTCCGGAAAACAACAGAAGGAGGGCAGAGCAGGTATTCCCACCTACAGGTAAGATGTTTCCATATTCCAAACCAACCTAACAGTGCTCAGGGGTTAATCCTTCCATTTTTATGTTCGTCCTACCCCCTCGCCCTATCACTGTGCCGTTAAGGAAAATGCAAAGCCGGTTCGGCCAGGCCCATCAGCCCCTTCCTCCCCACCCCTTCCTAAAGACCTCCCTTGGCGGAGGAGAGAGGTGCGATCTTGAACGTGAAAGCTAAGAGATTCAAGGAGTGACGTCGTCAGATATAACTCTTCAGAGGCAGGAGAGAGCACGAGAGAGGCTTTGGCGGCTCAGGCCCACCCAAAACAGAGCGCGAAATGGGGAGTGCCCTCGGCCCCCAGCGGCTCCGGGCACGCACCGCGAGAAAATGCTCCCCACGGTCTCCAGCCGGCTCCCCGCCATGCCCGGCGCCTCGGATCTCGCGCGGCTCCAGGTACAGGAACCGGAACCGGAAGCGCCCGTGGCAGGCGAAGTGGGCGTACGTTGCGGACCGAGATAAGGAGTGCTGTGCAGCCACCGCGGCCCCCACGGGAGGGCGGGGCCAGGAAGAAGCAGAGGATGGCCGAGCCGGCGCGCCCTCGGCTCCACGCTAGGTTCAGACGGGAGCACTCGATAGCCGAGCCTCCAGGGAGGGAGGGAGCCAGAACTCGGGTGAAGCAATTAAATGACCAGTCCAGGGGAGGGGTTAATTGTGATGGTTGCTTTACATCTGACCTTACTAAGCCAACTCCTTCCGAGAAGATGGGGCCGCGCGGAGGGAAGATGATAGGTAGGAAGGAGGGAGGGGCAGCCGCAGTCCTGGGGGGAGCCAACTGGCTCAGGCATTCGTAAGGCAGAGATTAGGGGTCACCAGCTCCAGGCACGAACTGCGCCTAGTTTTGGCTGGAGTCACAGGCTACGCAGAAGGAAACCAAGCTTCGGGGAGGGACGTCACCTGCCCAGGGTCACCCTACAGCCCAAGCCTCTGTCCTCCGTCTCCTGCAGTTTAGCGCTCCCCACTAAATCCTTTGGCCCTGGAGCGTCACCTGCATCCGCTCTAATAGGGACGCTACCGGCAACTAGTATTTCTTCCCCAGGAGGCGTCGCTAGCTAGCTGCTCCCTGGACTTTGAAAAGTGGAAGTGTCCGGAACAAACAAATTCAAAAATCCGGGGAAAGTAAACTTTCTGGGTTACCTTTTGCCCACTAATCATACTTCGGGTAAAGTACCCCGTAGAAACTAAAGCACAACTTCACGAGGATATTTGTGCAGGGGTCGTCATGGCAGCATTGTTCGTAGCGCTCCCCACCCACTCAATGCATCAACTGGGAAATTTATGTTTCATATGTTCCATGGAATCCTATGCAGCTATTAAAATGAACGCGCTGGATCATATGTATTTACCTAGATGAATGCCCGTGACTTACTGTTAAATGAAAAAGGGAGTTGCAGAGAGGCACCTTGAATGGGATCCTAACCTGTTAAAAGAAATAAGAAAACCCCTTTTGCATGTGTTTGTGTTTGTATGAGAATAGAAACTCCGTGGGAGGACACCCAGGGCTGTGAACACTGGTTATCTCCATTGAGATTACCAGAGCGGAAGGGAAACCTTTTTCTTTATGTATCCCTCAGAGTTTAACCTGTGATGAGTTTATATGCATATTTGAATTTTTTAATCCAATGAAATGCTTTAAATTACATACACACAAAATACCTCCCGGGAGCCCACTATCTTTGTCAGCAAGAAAGAGCATTAAGTCATCCCAGAGTCCTCCCTGCGATATGGGAGGCAGGAGAGGTGGAGGAGAGGGATAGAGCAGTTCTTGCTTAGCTCACTGAATCCACACACCTACCCACAAGTGGCTACTATTATCCTGGTTATGGATGAGAATGTGAGGCCACAGGGGTCAAGTAACTCATCTGACAGGTAACTGACAAAGCTGGTCTTTGCCCCACCTAGGTCCTTTACAGGACCCCCCAATGCCTTCTTTGCTCTGTCTTCAGCTGGAGACCAGCGGACTGAGGCGGTCAGACAAAACGGGCCCCAGGGGCAGAGGACAGGGTGGCCTAAGACCCACGGCTGAGAGGTGGGTTTCACTGCTGCCTCAGGACCTCTGGAACAGGGAAGAGAGAGCGCAGCTCTGGCCACTGAGCCAAGTGTGCAGGCTCCGGCTTTCCAGTCCTAGGAAGGTCTATAAGACTTTGCTCCAGGGAAAGCAAACACGCTCCCAGCTAAATATAGTCTTCTGAGGCTTCATAACAAGTTTCTAATTCTGTCCCAGTCAGAGCTAGCTGCCAGCCCAGACCACAGACACACTTCCCTTCTTCCACTCGGGCCTGCCCCCCAGGTCACAGCAGTTACCCAGTTACCGCTGCGAAAGAATTAGAAGGGCTTATTCCGAGTTCAGGGAGGGGAGCCAAAGACCCGAACCCTCGATGGAGGATAAATTGCATGGTGGCGATTTTCTCACTTGATCTTCTTGGGGAAGTCCCTTCTTCTGAGTGTTTAAAGTTTCCTCTCCAGTATCATACTTAAGGCTTCTGTGACTGAGAACAGAATGTTGGTGGGTAGAGTCAGGGACCATGAAGATGTGGGAGCAAGATGGAGGGGGAACCCTCTGAGGCTGCAACAGGAAGTGTGCACCCTGGGGAGCATTCATTCACCATATAGGGGGAAGCTGGGGGCAGGCAGGATGGATGGTAGAGGTTCTCTGTCTTATCCGGGCCTCTCAAGGCAGCAGGGAGCTGATACATTCAGGCCATGCACTCCACCAGGGAACTAGATTATCTCCTTCAATTTTTCAACTACCTGAGGTTATAGGTCATGTCCTGACAATCTTACAGATAAGGAAATAGAGCTTGTAAACTCTCCAAAAGGCCACATTCCTTCCACTAGGATCATTCAGCCCCACTTTGTCCCAAGCATCGCATTGTAGATGTGGCCACCGGTCATCTCATCTTGGGCACATTATGTAGGCTTTCAAGCCTCGAGTTCCCCACCTGACATCTGGCAGTGTCAACTATCTGAGTGGCCTGTTGCAAGAGTAAAAGCGCTCATTCTTGTAAAGCCCTGATCGTAGTGCCTGGCACCTGGTGAGTGCTTCTGAGTGACAGACAAGTCTAGTGGCTTTTACAGCATCACTGTTGCTGTTGTGTCCTGTAATCCACTGATTGCCACCTGGGACTGTGGCATTTTGATGATATTTCATAAATTGCCTGAATGTTTTATTTCCTTGTTAAATGATCCATTCATCCCACAAACATTTAAGCACCTACCTGTCCTAGAGAAGCTGGCTGTCCAGTGGAGGAGACCGAGAGGCAAATTCATAATGGATAAGTTATGAGCTGAAGAGCGTACTGGTTGTACTCGTTCGTAGGGCTGCCATCACGACGTGCCATGGGCTGGATGGCTTAGACAACAGAAATCTTTTATCTCACAATTCTGGAGGCTAGGAGTCAGAGATCAAGGTGTTGACAGGGCTAGTTTCTTGGGAGGCCCCTCTCCTTGGCTGTCTTCTGCCCTGTCTTTACATGGTCTTCCCTCTGTAGGTGCCCGTATCCTTTTCTTGTGACACCAGTCAATGTTGGATTTTGGGCCCAAAGTAATGACTTCCTTTTAAATCCCTCTTTAAAGACTCCATCTCTAAACACAGTCGCATCCTGAGGTACCCAGGGCAAAGACCTCAGGGTATGGATTTTGGAGGGATACCATTCAGCCCACAGCATTGTTCAATACGTTCTTGTGCTGAATACTTTCCACTTTCCCTCCCAGAGCCACGCCCACCCTGCGCCCTCCCTCACCCTGCCCTGTGCCTCCCAGAGGCTAACTTCTAGGACTGCATCCTCCAGCCTCTTGCCCTCTGTTTCCAGTTGGATTCCACTTGGTACTGCCAATGGGAGCCATTGGCCAGGGTCTAGAAGGAAGGAGGAGAATGAGTCCGTCTCGCTTCTCCGGCTCCCTCCCTGTACAATCCAGGAAGAAAAAGTCACAGGTCTCGTCCAGAGCTCTCTCACCAGGTTCCAGTCACTGCTACTCCCTTCCCTGCAGGCCCAAACAGGACAATAGGCACAGGGTTTACGCCACCCCTTGTGGTTTCCCTACACTCCACCCACATCTTTGTAAATAGTGCCCCGGAGTTTATCAGACAAAAAGAGCAAGAGCATCTCCAGTAGCAGAACAGCTTTGATAGGTGAAAACCCCAGCAGATTGATGAAATCACGAATACAGCTCCTCATCTTTGGCAGGGAGCCAGGATCAGGGAGCCATTAGCAGTTGCTTTAACAGAAGAAGAAAACAATAATATTTATTCAATCCACAGTACAAGGCCTGGGAGGATGAAGGGCATGGAGTAGGGTGTTCAAGGATAGGGCAGGAGCACCACCTCTCACCTCCAGGCTGGTTCAGCCCAGCACACACTCATCGAGACCTGAAGGATGTGCCCCCGGGACCTGCTCCCTCCCTAAGCTTGTCTCTCACATGGTGAGTGTGTTGATGTTGTAACTCTGTTGGCTTGGCTGAGTCTGGCCAGCTGGGCCTCTTCAGGCCGGAACCCGGCCTCTTATCTCTGCCTCCCCACACCCAGAGCTGGCTCGTAGAGTTTTCTAGTGATCAGCATGGATAAATAAAACCAAGTTAGGGCAAATGAGGATGCCGTGATCTCAGCACTCCTTTGCTGCCTGCTCAGTCCAGCCCTCCTTCCCAGAGGCTTTCCCCAGAAACACCCATAGGGAGAAGACTGTGGTTGAATGGAAGTAATCCTCCACCCCATCATGCCTCTGGCCACTTCCGGTTCTGGCTGTCCTTTGTGCCCCACTGACTGATCGACCCTTTTTACAAACCTCTGGGCCTCAGCTTTGTCGTCTGTCAAATGGGCATAATCATAGCATCCACCATATCGCTTTGTTGTGAGGAGTCAGTGGGGGTAATACCGGCAGAGTGCTTAAAACTGTGCCTGGTGTATAGTAATTGCTCAATAAATAGGAGTGATGATGATAATGATTTCTGACCTTTCCAAGCTTAAGAGCAATAAATCACAATTGTCAATCACACCTACAATTAAATCACACCTAGCAATTTTCAAGGCATTTCACATTGCTGCCCGCTCATTTCTTCAGCAAACAGCATCCTGGCCTCCAAGGAGACTCCAGCTCAGGCAGAGGAGAGAGAAGCACTTTATGCCCACCTGCCCCCGGGAGGTCTGCATCACTTCAGCTCCTGCTGTAGCCAAGGAAACAGAAGCCAGCGAGGCCTGGCCTTTTGTTATCAAAATCAAAGGCCAATCGGAATCACTCTGTGGAGTTTTCCCAGCAGAAGATGAGATCCTTGAAGGCAAAGTATGGGCCCTTCTTTTCTTGAGGAGGGTAGAGCACTCCATCTTTATTTTTTGTTTGTTTGTGCGTGCTTTGGGGGGGGGGGTATTAGGTTTATTTACTTATTTTTAAATTTTTTTTTAATGGAGTACTGGAGATTGAACCCAGGACCTTGTACATGCTAAGCACACACTCTACCACTGAGCTCTACGCTCCCCACCTCCATCTTTAATGTGAAGCTCCTGGGGTTCTTGGAAAATGCAGATTCTGACTCAGTAGGTATGGGGTGAGGCCTGAAACTCTGCATTTCTAACAGGTTCCCGGCTGACACCAGTGCTGCTGGTCTGTAGACAAGAGTAATCAACTCGCCCAAGTTTGCCCGGGACTTTCCTGGTTTTAGGACTGAAAGTTCCACATCTGAGGGAACTACTCAGCCCTGGAAAACCTGGACAGCTGGTCATCACATCAAAAGACCACACTTTGAATAGCAAGGTCAGAGCAAGGCAGGCTCATGCTGCGTTTGTACCGAGCTCCGTAACTCCTCACTGCAGAGTCCCTGGAATAATCCTCCTGGCCTGAGAAAGAATTGTGACTTTTTATAGAAATGACAGGCGGGGTAGATGCTGGTTTTGTGGGGCCTGAAAGCTTATATAATCATAGTGGCCCTTTGAAGAAGAAAAGTCCAAAAATATCTTTGCTTTGCAAATGTTACCAAACAAAACCACGTGAACAGAGTAAATTTCCTCTGTCTGTTTGGCTTGAGGCCAAACAGGTGCTCAGGTCTTCCGGGAACAGGGTGCTTGGCCTCTTGGTGGCCAGCGACTGCCACTTCTGAGCAATAACCACCAGGTGGCAGTAGATCTACACAGCCCCCTTCAACACCCGTTTTCCTCCCCCCACACACAACACTCAGCCCAACCACCACACCATCAACTCCAGACATTTCCAAATCTTCCTCCAGCTGGCCCAGCCAGCTAATCCAACGAATGAATTTATGCTGTGATAATGGGCAAAAGGGATTCGTATGCTTCTCCCTCAATAGCATATTTGCCATTTAATGGAAATGCTAAGAGACTGTTTTTAAAACGAGGGAAAGAAGGAGGTGACTCCGGGCACACTGCTGGGTCATGTATCACTGTGGAGATGTTCTTAAGCAGGTGGACCCCTCTGTGCTCTACGTATTGCATTTACACAGGGGTTCTAAGTCTTAGCACCTGTTCCCGCCACCCCAATGTATAGCTTAGTGTTAAGGCACCAGCTCTGGAGTTCAAATTCACATACTACCACTTACTGACCATGATGCTGAGTAAGGATCTTAACATCTCTATGCCTCAGTTTCCTGATCTGTGAAGTGGGAGTATTAATACTGCTTTCATATAATACTTGCGGGGCTCAGGTAAAATAATGTAAGTAAAGCACCCCAGAAAAGTGACTGGCCTACAGTAAGCACCACTGAGGAGCTATCATCACTGTCATCCCCCACCTTGCCTGCCTTCTTCTAACCAAGTTCTCCTCTTATGTTTCCTCCAACCTCAACCCCCTACCAGTGCTTCAAGAGAACAGAGGGAGGGTTGAGACCCCAGGATGGTAATAACCAAGCCATTTTCTCTAGGCACAGCCCTCCCAGACCCAGGAGCTCCTCTCAAGCTGGAACTGAGCCCTAGGGACACCAAAGCTTACAAACAGGGAGGGACACTGGCTGGACCAGACTCCAGATGCTAGCCCGGCTCAGTATTTTTGCAGAAGATAAATCTGTGGGTATCATGTTGTGGATATTAAGAGTCCAGGACTTGCAGATGCACACCAGATGGCTGGGCAGTCATCTGGCCCAGCCAGATTCCTTCCTGGGTCCTATATACACTGTTCAACTGGGAGGGACTCATCATGGGCGGAGTCTTTATCTTCTGCATTCCTGTTGGACCTGGTAGGCTTTTTTGGCCTTCTTTTCCCACACCCCCCTCTCTGGTTACAATCACTTTCAGTCTCATCTACATTCACAGGCATAATAGTGAGCGGTTCTTAAACTTGGCTGCATATAGAATCACCCGAGGAGCTTCTGCAATCTGATCCCCAAGCTAAACCCCAAAGCAGTTAAATCAGAATCTCTGGGAAGGGCACCCAAGCATCAGAGACGATTCCAGAGTATGGCAAGTTTAAGATCCAGTGTTCTAGAGTGGTGTTTCTCAAGCCTTACTGTGTACACAAGTCAACTAAGGAGTTTGTTATGCTAAAATGCACATTCTGGTTCAGTAGAGTCTGAAATTCTAACAAGCTCCTGGATGATACAGATGCTGCTGGTCCACAGACCAAACTTTGAGTAGCAAGGTTGTAGAACTGTGGTTCTCAAACGTGAGCATGTGTCGGAATCACCTGGAGGGCTTGTTAAAATACACCTGGGGAAGGAATTCAGGAGATTGGAAAGTAGGGCCTGATAATAAGCATGTCTGATAAGCTCACAAGTGATGCCTATGCCTTTGGTCCACAGAGCACAGCTTGAGCAGCAGGTGTGTAAAGGATGGAACACAGATGTTGAAGTCAGGCAGCCCTGGGCCGTTTTCCGACTCACACCTTGCTAGCTCCTGGATCAGTTACTTAACCTTTCTGAATTATTTCATCATCTGTAAAATGGCTATTATTGGGCAAGATTAACTGGGCTAATATGAAATATTTAACCGACGGCTTAGTGTGCTGGTCCTCAAACTTAATTACAAACTTGATTGTGAACTTGAATGGTGCTTTCACAGAAACTAACCTATGGTTGTTGATTTAATTGGTCTGGTATCATTTCCCAAATTTTAGTGTGTATCAGAAGCACAGACTGCTGAGCTGCACCCCAAGAATTTCTGAGTCAGTAGGTCTAGGGCCGGGTTGAGGACTGGCATTTCTAACAAGGTCCCAGGTGCTGGTGCTATGCCCAGGGGGTTACACTGGGTCACAGCTATCAGTAAAGAATGTGTAGAGCGGGGGGTTAGAGGACAATCTTGGTTTGCCCAGGTTCAAACAGCAGGTCTGGAGTTTGACACCAGCTGTGCAGGTGTGTCGATTTACAAGCCCACCGTGGTCTAACTGAGCTGGGCTGGGTTGGGCTGGGGTGGAACCTCTTTGTAAGGAAGGCAGGAGGAATCTGCATTGTTTATTCAGAAGGAGAGAGGCCCCCGAGCTCAAACATGGCATCAGGGGACTAGCGATGACTTGGCCTGGGTGACCAAGAGCCCAGAAACAAGATGTGTGGGTTGAAGCCACAGGAGGCCTAAAGCAGACACCAGGAAGAACTGTTTAACCTTGAGAAGCGCCGGGTCTGGAAAGGGCACCAACCTCCTCTTTTGGCAGTGAGTTCCCTGGCACTGGAGGTAGTCCAGCCGAGCCTGGGAGTGGGGAGAGCTAGAGAGATTTGACCTGGAAGATCCCTGCGGGCCCTTTGAAGTCTGAGATTGCAGGTCCCCGTGGCCTCCAAGCGGCCGTTAACTCCGGCAGCTTTCTGTTTATTTAGGGAGGTGACGGGCTGGAGCTTTCGCAACAGACCCGGTGTTTCCTTTGCCTGTCAGCAAGCGGTTTACTTTCCCAGGGCAAACAGGAAAGCCGCCGGGCGGGCAGCAGGTGTTACCTGAGAGGGCGCTGCGGGCAGGCAGAGCCCTCGGGGCCATGCGTGCGCTGCGGGCTGGCGCGGCGCGGCCGGCCAGGCAGGTGGCCCACGGGTGCGGGGTGCGTCGAGTGGCTCGGGCCCAAACCTGCCCGGGGGGATCGGGGGAGGGGAGGGGAGAAGACGAGGGTCAGCCCATGCGCCGCCACGTCAGAGCACCAAGAGAACACCAAGTCTTTATTACACGAATTCCTATGAAACAGCTCCAAGAAAAAACCCACACGTAGGAGAAAAAAACGAAAACAGAAAAACTAACAAAGCCACACATACACAGATGGGGACAGGGGCTCCGCCTCCTTTGAATGCGGGTCATCGGCGCATCGAGGGCCCAGGGAGCAGGAATGCAGCCGCGCTGCGCTGCTCCACTCGGTCGTTCGGGATGTGGAGCCCGGGCCAGGATCCCCTTACGGCACCGCAGGGCGAGGGGCGACTCAGACCCGCCTGGCCTCCGCCACGCCCTCATTATCCCGGGGTGACTTGAGGTCACCAGCACCCCCACTTCCCAGCCAAGGCTTGGCGCCCACTCCCAATGCCCCAAGGCCCCTTGGCTGGGCTGGCCCCTCGCCCAGGCCAGAGCCTTGCCTGCCCAGGCTTCCTGGTTCTCCTGAGGTCAGCGCCTTCCCATCTCAATGGCAGGCCAGAAGGGCCAGGCAGCCTCCCTCCCGTCAGCAGTGGATGGTGCCAGGTCAGGTTCATAGATCCGTTGCTTTCTTTTTCCGTTTGCTTTCTCCGTCTTGGCACAGGGCACCCAGCAAGCCCTTCCGCCCCAGGGGCTCCTGCCCAGGCTGGCAGTCTTTTCATCTTGCCCCTCAGTCCTGCACCTTCTCAGGTAAAGAACTGGCTGCTGCTCACCCTGAGTGACAGCAGAACCTCCAGTCCAGCTGGGGAGCCAGAGTCCCTTGCGCCCCTACTCTCGTGGGACTGCAGGGTCCCATCCAGAACTGGCTTTTGTCTTCTGCCAAAGTAAAGACGACCCCTGCCTCGGAGGAATCCTCCAGCTCCGGGGTGGCCAGCCTCCCCATCCCTGCTGGGGGCCTGTGCCAGCCCCGAACAGAAGCAGCCGGAGGGGCCCAGGTAGGGTGGCCAGCAGATACCTCTCTGCGGTGGCCCATCACTCCTCAGAGGGGGCCTGAGTGACTGCCCAGGGCTCTCTCACCCAGAGCTCTGTGCAGGGGTGTGCTGAGGGCCAGCACCCTGGGGAAAGGCTGAGATGCAGGAGGCCATGGGAATAAATGGCCCAAGGTGCCCAGAAGGGAGCTGGGGATGGGGGTAGGGGATCAGGCAGTGTCTGTAGCCCTGCAGGAGAGACCAGGACAGGAGGGAGGCAGGGGCTACACCTCCAGGCCAATGAGAGCCTCTGGAAGGGTCATCCTCCCCTTACGGGAACTCCAACCTTTGCCTATTTCCTGGGATTTTTTTTTTTTTTTCCTTAAACAAGAGGAGTTAGATCCTGCATTTCCACTCATTCCCCATAGAACAGCCCGGCTACGAAAGGGGCTGTGGTTGGCTGTCGCCCCTCCCCCCACCCTCAGGTCCTTCCTCCAATCACAGCATGCAACTCTGAAGTTCTAAGTCCCATGAAAAGTGGCAGTGGCAGTGGCAGTGGCAGTGGCTAGGCTGGACTGTGGCCGGAGAATCACTGGGCCTCAGAACTCAAGCACCATCTGTCCGGCTGCAGCTGGGCTCCTCAGCTGGGGGCCAGGTTGCTCTCGGGCTGCCTCCACCAGGTCAGATCGTCTCCGGCAAGGAGGAACTGCTGGCATCTGGTAGGAAACGGGATGGGAGAAGTCTTTTTCAATGGAGGCCAGTGGTCTTTCCTCATCACTGGTTCCAGAAGAGATGGTTTTGGGCAGAAGCTTCCTAAGACAGGACTCCCTCCTTCCCCCAGGGACTCTATGTCAGACTTGGAACTCTGCCTGGGGTCACAGCCGCCAATCTGCGCTCCTAGAAACATTCCAACTTGCAGAACAGCAGGGATTCTGGCAGCTAGAGATGGACTCGGGGGCCTGGAATGCCGGGTTTGGGGGAAACAGCTGTCTGTGAAGGGCTGAGAGGTGGCGGTGGGTGGGGTGCCTGGCCTGTTCTGTGATACAGCAGCAACTCAGTTGAGCTAGACCAAGGGCACCTGTAGCAGCAGAAAATGGGGTCAGAATTTGGTCACACCAGACTGAGAATCTCATGAGCATTTCCTCAGAAGACCCATTCAGGGAGCAAGGGAGAAATGGCACTGAAGTGGTGTCCTGGTGATGAGTGAACAGACTTGGGGCAGGGAAGGGACTAGCAGCTGTTAACCAGGTGATGAGAGTCTCCCAGGGCAGTGATGGAAGGAATAAGGAAGCAAAATGGAACAGCGAAGTCAGGACGGGGGCTGTCTGGCTTGCAGGAGTTGACAGCCAGGCCTAGATAGGCCATCATTGGCACAGCTGGGGATATGGAGTGGATTTGGAGACCTGACTAAGATGGAGATTCAGATTTTGGAGCCAACTTCACAGAAGTGTTGCTGATGCTGTAAAGAAGGGTGGCGGCACTGCTAGGGAGAGTGGAGGGTAAGGAGACTTCAAAGATGGTCAAGGGCAGAGCTACTAGGAGAGCTGGGATTGAGGGAGTGGGAGGAGCAATGGGAGCCCCAAAGACATACAGAGAATCTACAGCAGAGAGGAAGGGGGCCCAGGATTCCTGGGGCCACAGGAGCCAAGGGAGGGCGCTTTCAGGGAAGACGATGGGCACAGTTTGCAGAAGAGTGCACCAGAGGATGCAGGACAGGAAAAGGCCGCAGACCTGGCAGGTGACCTGAAGTCCCTCTAGGGGTCATGGGAGGGGCTGGCTGCCTGCAGTGGGTGTAGGAAGATTCCACTTTTCTGCAAGTTGGGTGATGAAGGAAAATATCGAAGCCTCTTGGTTTTTAAGAGGAGGAGGAGGATGTAGACTCGAGGAAGGAGCTGGAAGGGGGAAACCTGGAATACTCAGGAGAGAACTAACTCATGAGCATGGTCCTGATGGGGGGTGGCTTTGGGCCGGCACGTTACCGCTGGGGACGGTGGGAAGGAGGTGGCAGCAACACTGTGTGGGAGGGGGCCCTTCCCTGGCTGGCGTTATATCAGCATTCTGGACAAGGGGGAAGCGTGGGGGCAACAACGTGGGTGAGGAGAGCCTGAGAGAACAGAAGGGGTCTGGAAGCGCCTGGTGGAGGATGTGGCAGCGAGTCAACCAGAGCCCAGGCTGAGCAGAGAGAGTGTGTGTACTGTTCCGGGCTATGTCCTCTGCATGCTGGTTTCTCCCCTCCGCTACAACCACCCCGAGGGTAGTCAGTATTTCTGCATAGCCTGGAACAAGCCCATACCTGCCACACTGTGAACTCAAGAAAGCCTGGGAGGTGCTGCCCACTGGGACCGGGACAGCAGCTGGGGGAAGAGAGGGCAGGCGGCTTCCTGATAAGGGAGGGGCTGGAAAAGGGACAGGTTGGACAGAGCCCTGGAGGAGGTGTGGACATTCCGTTTCTCCCCAGGGATGCACAGGAGGAGAGGAGGAGAGGCAGCCCGAGGGCCGCGGGCTCCCGCCAGAGAGGGCCCAGTTCTCATCTGGCTGTGGCTGCTCCTCCGCCACCCAGGCCAAGCAGGCCACAGGAGACTTCTCTGTGGACATGGCCGGGGTGCAGCCATCTCAGTTTTTCTTAAATTGTCCTCTTCATGTGCTATGTGTGTCCAGGACTCTTCTAACTGTGCTGTGAACCATTCAAGGTCAAAGCTGATTTTTTTCCCCCTGTTCCTAGCATCTGGCGTAGGCAGGTATGATTATCTTTTGTCAAATGAATAAATAACAGGAAAAAGAATTGCAAAAAAACTAGTTCCCATGCAGAAGCCCATGTTCCCTGCCACAGCGACAAGGGAAGAAACCCCGGACCTGCACTGCCCAGGTGGCTGCGTCTGACGCCTCCGGACCCCTGGGAAGACACCTGGGGGGTGGGGCAGGGCAGTCCCCACTCCACCCCCATGCGCTCCAGACCTTACCTCTTACTGTCCTTCCCTTAGGGCTTCCTCCACCTTGGGTACCTCCTGTCGCCTTCCCCGGAAGTCCTCATCTGCAAAGCAGAGGCACTACCTCATCCTCCACCCTGCAGGGCCTCGCCCAGGTATGTCCCCTCCCTCAGGCTGACCCCGTCTCTCCACCCCCCTTGTTTGCTGGGGCACACGCTGATCCCTGGGGGTGATGCGTCGGTCTGGTGAGAGGCAGTGGGGCATGGTGCGGGGTTAGGACACCCGCTGCTGGTCTGGCTCCATCACTGGGCTCTGAGACCTTGGGCAATTTCTTCCCTCAGTTTCCTCATCTATAAAATGGATGGGGAAGATGAACTGTCCAGATGACCATCAGGCCCTTCTAGTCCTTGTTTCTGGATGTCTCTTGACCACCAAAGGGCCCCTCTGCAAGAGGCAGGAGGATCAGGGTGTGGCTGTGGGCCCAGGAAGGTCTGAGGCAGTGTCTCCTGACCCACATGCCTTGGGTGGGACTGAATGAACGAGGAAAGGCCTGTGGGCTCCAGAGACTGAAACTGCCCAGCGCTTGGTTCTCAAGGGGAGGCCCCTCCGGGTGGGTAGGCCTGTCTGCACCCTCACACCCAGAGAATATTTCCCAGAAACAGCACCTGGCTCTCTGTGCTCCAGGTAAACATCTAGGTGGAGATATGCCCAGAGCCCCTTTCAAGGGTAGAGGGCAGGGAGAGGCAATATGGGCCAAGTGGGCGGGCCTATTTCTTTGGGTTCCCCCGAACCCCGACAGGTTTGGGTCCACCTATGAAATGCCCGGGCCCTCTTCTTGGAGGGCCAGTCACAGGCAACTTAGAGCTCCAGTCCCCTGCCCTCCCTGCCTCACCACAAGCGTGGCCCTCCACGTCCTCCAGGAGATTAGCTGTTGACACCGCAGCCCCTAGCCTGCCGGGCCGTTCAGGAAAACTGTCCCAGGGATGGGTGGGCCACAGTGCTCCCACGTCTACCCACTCCCTGTCCCCAGCCTTTAACCACCCGCTCCAAGCCCAGGAGGTTTCCACCAGGCCAACCGTACCCCCCACATTCCCCAATACTTCTTGCAGGCTCTTTTTCTTGGGGTCAACTGAGCAGCCAGGTCCTGACTCTCTCCCTCGGCTCCCATCTCTGGGGACAGAGAAGCAACTTTCTCCTTGTACCCTTTTGGCTGTTCAGCTTCTAATATCCTGGGCCCTGTTTGACAAGCAAGGGTGGGAGTCTGGGTAGAATTGTGGAGAACCTGATTTTACTGGAAGAACTAAAAGGGAGAGGGCAATATGCTTGAAATGAGGTGGAAAGGTCTGTGGATCGAGTCAACTTAAGAAATTAGGGGGAGGTTTGGTGATTTCAATGGAAGAACCAAGTTTTCTCCCAAAATGCAGATTACCCCAAACAAAAATTAAAAAGTTGCAGGACAACTTCTGAGCCTACAGTGGACCTACACTGGCCTGCTCCCCACGCCTGGTGGTGGCGGTCAAGAGTGGCGTCAGGAGACGGGGTGGCAGGGTGGCAGCAAGGCTCGGGGTGGAGGGGGAGGACCCCAGGGCCCAGTCTGCTGGTGGGGAGGCTGCAGCCCCAGGGAGTCCAGCCCGAAGTTTCGATGCCCTTAGTAGCATCCACCACCCCCATCCTGTGCCAGGCTGGAAAGGATACGAGTGATGCTTCAACAAGTGTTTCCTCTTTGACTTCCTCATCTTGGTCTTCTCTGAGAAGGCCCTGGCCAGCTCAAACAGCTTCCTCCGGGTGGCTGGGGGCAGAGAGACCTGTGAGCCGGCAGCCTGAGCAGCAGGTAGCTGCCCACCCCCAGGACTGGGGCAGGTGGACAGGCTGGTGGGGGAGGGGAGAGGTGACAAGTGGCAGATGGGGCCAAGCTGGCATCCTGGCCGAGAGAGGTGGCCATCCCACGTTGGCCTGCAGGGGCAGCACAGGCCACCGAGACCCTGGCCCGGGGCCGCAGCCGGCAGGCAGGCAGCTGGAGATCCCGGACCCCTCCTTCCCCAGCTGTGACGGCCAGCTACGCAGCTTGGCTTTCTCTCCTGCCACCTCCCCTTCTCCCTTCTCCACCTCCAGAGCTGGTTCTGGGATTTCCATGACTAATCCGAGATCTTCTCTGAAACAGAGCCCAAAAGGATGGCAACCTCATTCACGCATGGTTGTGTGTCTGTGTGGCTGGCGGGGAGGCGAGGGGGATGGGAAGGCACGACCTGGCTGGCAGGTCACTCAGCCCACGGGCCTCCCACCCACAGGAAGTGGGCTTAGCTTGGGCCTCCCCGTGCAGTCAGGCCCCCTGGCCAAGCCCCCTCAAGCCACAGAGAACTTGAAGCTCTAAAATTGGCAGGGGGAGGGGAGTTGTACAGCACATTATTATTTTTCTGCAGACAGCTGGCTCAAGAGGATTTAAAACTTAATTTGTATCCAGACTCAGCTGCGCAGGGAAGTGAGGCAGGAAGGCTGAGGGAGCCAGCGTGTGATTAAAATGTCACTTCGGTTCACCAAGAGTCCACTGCATTGACAAGTCCGGATGGCTCCCTCCCTCCCAGGAGGCTACAGGCCTGTCTGGGAAGAGCTGGGGAGGGGGGCGCGAGCTGGACTCACACTTTCCCATGTGTTTCAACTTGTCCCGGAATAAGGCATCTTCAGATACGGTGGCGTTGGTGTCGCTGGTTCCTGAAAGGGGGAAGACACCTCTAAGGGCCACCTCTAGAGAGGGCAGCTGCCCAAGTCTCTGGGGAGGGGGGGTCAGGGCTGTCCCCACAGGACAGGGGCTCAACTCCAACTTCCACTTGAGGAGGGGAGCAAAGAGCAGGCCTCTTTCCTCACCAGGAGGGAGCTCAAAGCAAGGGGGACACTTGGGGTTCAAGGAGCATTTCTTTCCCCACCCAAGCCTCACTGCTCCCTTTCCTATAAAAAGTGGGAGAGCAGTATGGTCTGCTGTATGTGTGGAGGGCCGGCTCACGCAGGCTCCCAGCTGTCTGCTCCTCTGACCGACGCCATGTTCTGCAAAGTCCTGTTAGAAGCTTGCAATCAGTTGTGATGGGAGTACTGACACCACGGAAGCTACCAGATGCTATGCACTGGGGCGTCCCCTACACCCTGACAGGCTGTTAAACACTCCCAGCACGTGGCCAGCCTGCCTGCATCCTGCACAGTGTGAGGGTTAATGCAGTAACAGGGGCGAGCCAGAGTCTCTGCGCTCACTCAGCACCCACTCTGCCGCTGCCCTCCTAAAGCCCCTGCGCTAATCCGGAGTCACCTTGCCTGCTAAGTCCCCTGAGTCATTCTGATCCATCTCAGCGGTCCTGGTGTCTACAGTTAATTTGGGATCGAGGACAAGAAGCTGCCGTTAAAACCCCCAGATGCACATCTGATGGGGCCTAAGCTCCTGGCCTGTTGCTTATGAATCGGTTCCCCAGGATTTTCTCTCTTCAAGCTGGGATCAGCTGAGCTCCCCATCCTCCTGCTCCCCTGCCCCCACTCTACCACAAGATGTAAGATTTGTTTCGGGCAAAAGCTGCTGGTTCTTTCTCTGAGGTGGGCAGCCTGTGTGTGGAGGGCACTGGGTGACGAGGGACCCCTCTGCACACAGGCAAGTCCACGCATCGAGTACGGAAGCCAGGCCTTCTGGGCCTCTCTGCCCTGAGTTCCCGGCTCCAGCTCCACCCTCGTCTGTGCAACCCAGCAGCCTGCTGTCCACCCCTGGCCCCTCTTCTGCCGCTTAGGGTTCCTGGAGGGTCCTGGCCCTCTCCTGAGGCAAGTCTTGCTTCTCAGCACCCTGTACATGAAGCTCACAATTCTCTTCCTCCAATGCTAGGGCAGGGCCGGGTGTTCCCCAGCTACTGAATGAATGAAGGAAGGAACAAACCCTTCCCAGACTGATTCTGCCCTTCCCTCAACATGCGTTTGCTGTAATTAACAAGGGTGTCCTCAGCTTTGCTGGCGCCTCCTCCCACTTCCTGGACGCATCTCCTGCGTTTCCCCACAAGACCGCAAGCTCCCCAGGGGCAGCGACCAAGTCTTGAAAGTCTCTGAGTCCCTCCATCCCCACCCCCGTCACCCCATAGGACACCATGTGGTGTGGTGTGTCCCCTTCTTGCCGGTGCTCCAGGCCCCTCTCAGGAGTTCAGCCAGCCTGTTGGCTGATCCCAGCTGTGGGCTCTGGCAGCTGCTGGGTTGGTAAGAACTCAGGCTGCCAAGTGGAGGAGCCATCTCACTCCTCGGTGAGTGTGGTGGTGGGGGCAGAACTCTCCCCTCCAGCCTCCTTCTTCACCCTACCCCTCAAACTCCAAAGATGCAAAGCCCAGCTGGGGTGTGAGCCTTCTACACCCTCCAGGCCACTCTCTCTCAGGAAGGCAGATTACCTGGGACAGGAGAGGGAAAGTCAAAGTCATTCCCAACAGCCACGCTGCTAGATGTAGATTTCTGGGACTCATACTTCAATCGATCTGGAAAAGGACCACATTCTGGTCAGGGAGGTTAGCTCCCACCCAGGGGCACCTGCACTGACATGCAGGAGGCTGTCGGAGGCCAAGCCCCCAGAGTCACACACGTGCACACATGCATACACAGAAGATGTGTACAGACAATGTCCACGGGCTCTCAAAGAACCAGTGATACAGAAACTACTGCCCTGACAATCACGTGGGTTGTTAGAATGTCAAATTTAGAAGGACCCTGAGAAATCAGACAGCCCAGCCTTTCACTTAAAAGGAGGGGCTCCGAGACCCCCAGCTCCTTTGGTGCAGAGCTGGGACCAGCCTTGGGCTTCCTCTGTCTCAGACCAGCCTTTTCCCTGCATACCATGCTCCCTCCCCCACAACACACTGTCAGACAGACAGACAGACAGACAGACAGACACACACACACACACACACACACACCCCTCTCCCACAGTGCCCTCACTGTACCCTACCCCAAATTCTCCCACCCTGAAAGGGAAAGGCAGCCAGCCTAGGGAGTAGGGTCTTGGCCAAAGGAAAAGTCAAACATACAAAAAACTCAAGAGCCTCGGCTGTAACGTCCTCTGCGCAGGGAGGCATCCACTCTGGCACCCATAGACCCAATCACTCTATTCCTGGAGCTCCAGACACATCGTGCCCCAGCCAGTGCCTGGCACAGACCAGATGTGTGAGGGGGGCGAGGAGAGAGCCCCCCTAAGAGGGCACCCCCTCCCTCCCTCCAAGTCCCAGGGGAGGGAGAAGGGTGGCTGGCGACTCAGGTTCCCATTGGCAGAATTCTGGGGCTCCCATAAGGATAACTCAAGGCCACGCCTGACCTCCAGCTCAGTGCCTCTCCTGAGCCCCATGGTTAAAGCCAATATCAACCCGTCCTTCAGCTGCGTAGCAGCGGCCGGCCAGGCCAGCTGTAGGGCCCTGACCCAGTGCCCCACCTCTCTCCAGGGCGAGCAGGAAGTCACGGTTGCGCTGCAGCTCCTTCATGAACTCCTCGTTTTGCAGGAAGAGCGCGATCCTCTCATCCTCCAGATACTGCTTCCAGCGGCTCTCCTGTTCCCGGGGCCCAGCCCCGATCCCCGGGGGCTGGCCTGCCTCTGCACTCGTGGGCTTGGAGCCCCCGGAGTTAGCCTGCGGAGAGGAGCGAGCACGTGGACCGCCTGCTCACGAGGGAACGTGCTGCACTAACATCCACGGACATCTGGGGGTACACGTGTCCTCCCCAGGATCCTCCAGCCACACCCTGCAGCCAGCACCTCCTATCCGCATCTAGTAGTCAGCCGGAGTCCAACTTAACAGGCCAGAGCCCTCTCTGCTGAGGAAGCAGCAAAGGCTTTAAAAACGACTCCGTCCCACCTTGAAACACTCATTCCTTCAGCAAAACCTGAACTTAGTCCTGAAGGGTCATCTGCAGACTGCTCAGTAGCCTACACGTGGATCCCCAAACTCAAAGCTCTCCCTGTACCAGCTGCCTTGGGGGAGACCCCCTGCAAGGGCCAACCTCCAGGGAGAAGCCACTCCAGCCCTTTCCCAGGGGAGGGAAGAAAGGCGCCCTGGTTCTCTGCCATGGACAGCCGCCCGCCCACCTCCCCCACCCCTGGGGTGAGGGCTGCAGCCAGAGAGTGGCCTCAGGACTGTCACCTTCCTGGGTGGAAGAGGAAACCTCCAGGAAATGAGGCTTTGGGTCCAGCACTCTTTTCCTGCAAACTCAGTGCAACAGAAATAGCTCGGCCTGTGCTTAAACATCAGGCAGTGACACCGGCTGGCACACACGGTGTGGGCGAGCAGAGACGCTGCACTAGAGGGGGCGGGGGGTATCCCCGTTACCTGTATGCTGTCCAGCTGCTGGGGCAGGATGCGGAGAAAGTCTTCGGGGAGGTTGCCAAGCAGTGGGGGGTTCCAGTTGCGATAGCGCCTCTGGCCGGAAGGGGGCGCGGTGACCAGCACGTCGATGCTGGAGGGCAAGAGATGACGATGGGGAAGGAAAAGTCAGGCCCAAACCCGGCGTCCCACCCATCACATCGGGGTCCTGCTCAGAATGGCACCCCCGATCCAGAGCCTCCCGTGGCCTCCACTGCCTCCACCTCCGGCACCAAGGCCCAGAGGCCCAGCATTCTCACACATCTTCTCAACCAGGCCCTGCTGACCCCCAGCCTCTGGACCCGGGTGCTTGCAGCACCAGACATTCACTGCTTCTGACCACTCAGTGCCCTCAAGGTCTCTGGGCCTAGAGAGCTCTCTGTTCACAGCGGGCGTTGTAGATTTAGGCACGGATGCAGGGATCATATTCTTTCAAGCTCTATCCCCAGCACCGAGCCCGATGCCAGCTCATGGCTGCTGAGAAACAGGTGTGCCCTGAGTGAACAGACACGAGCCGCCAGCAGCCCAGCCCACCCCACTCTGGTTTGCTGGGGTCGAGGGGAATGGGAGCACCAGGATCCCTAGAGGGCAGAGCGGACCCAGGCTCCAGATCTAGTGCAGCCACAGACAGCACGGTGGTCCTGGGTGAGAGCCTGCTCCCCCGGAGCTCAGTTTCCTTATTTACAAACTGCTGCCTCCCTGCCCAGGCACGCAGAAGCCCCTCAAGAGTCTGTCTTGAACGACATGCTGAAAAGGCACGTGTGGGGCGGGAAGGGCTCTGGGCCCAGGTGGCGCTCAGGGGCGGCTCTCGGTAGGCAAGGTGCCTGGCAGGACGCCTGAGCCAGGCTGAGGCCCACAGCAAAGTGGTGGCGGAGAGGAAGGAGGCCAGGGCACGCGCCCTCTCCGACCTCCAGGCTCCCGCCCTGCCATCCCGGCCTGCGGGCAGCCTGGGGCCTGGCCAGGAGCTCCCCACAGCTCCTCGCAGGCAGCCTGCAGCGTGGCAACCGCAGGACACGTGTTCTGCTGAATCAGGGAAATGACACACAGAGAAGGCAGCCTAGGGCCGGGGGCGGTGGGGGCCACTCTCTCCCGGGCCTGGCTTTGATTTAGTCTCCAGCTCCAGGAATCCCGCCCGCCCCCTCACTGGAGGGGAGCTTTTCCGGGCTGCCTCTGACTATGGAAATAACTTCCTTTCCTTTTCTATTTTGGGCGGGTGGCCTGGCGGCGGAGGGGGAAGGGCGGGGGCGGCAGCAGACAGGATAACAAGCTGCTAAGTGCGTGGTGGGAGCTCAGCACTCAGCCAGGAGCCAGGGAACCCCGGCCCCTCTCGCCACACAGATGCCAGAATGGAGCCTGTATCACCACCCGGGACTCCGATGCCTGGGCACGTGTCCTTCTCCATCACTCCTCCGCCTCCTGTTACTCTTGGCAGCTTCATTTTTCTCTAAGGGCCGGAGAGGCAGGGGAGGGGACACCCCATCTCTCAGGGACTCAAGGACCACCTATGGTCGGCCCCAGCACCCTGGAGAAATCCTCTCAGGGTCGCCACCCTTCCTACAGCTTCAGGGTCTTCATCTGGGACAAAGGTGCCGACCTGAAAGCAACCACGCCCAGAGCCACCCAGGAAAGCTGTGGAGAGAGCCCCGGAGTTGCCGTTGGACCCCTCAAGCCAGTTGGACCCCTCTAGCCATCTGTCACTGAGAACCCAAGTGGGGAGGAGGATGGGGGATGAGGAGCAGAAGGCTCGCCCTCAGCTGAGTTCCCCCGGCTGCTGGGCCCATGGTCCTGGAGGAGGGGCAGGCCAGCCCCCTGCCGGCCCCCTGCCCTGGCACCGGCTGAGATGAGGTCAGCCCACAGCTGCGAGAGCCAGGGAGCCCTGAGTGCAGGCGGCCCAGGCAACTCCATTGTGGTTGGAAAGGAATGTCAGAAATGAGCTGGGAGGCAAATAAAAAAACTTCCAAGGCTGTAATTTCAACGGAAGAACAGCAGGTGGCCTGCGAGGAGGGGTGCCTCTGGGTTTCAGAGACTGTCTTTCAGTCTGGAGAGAGAGGCAAGGACAGGCCGGGGGAGGGAAGAGAGAGAAGGCTGGGGAGGCTCTCCTGACCCAGAGCCTCTGCCTCTGGACCTCAGAACTGGAACCTCAGACCCAGCAGAACCCCAGGTTTACCCAAAGAATACCAGAGCCCAGAAGGATTTCAGCAGCAAGCCTTCTAGGAAGGAGTTTTGGTAAAGACCAGACATTGAGGCCCAGATGGGGTCAGGCCTTGTCCCAGGGCACATAGATCATCCTGGTAAAACCTGGGCCCAGGGATCCTGGCGTTCCAGGCATGCTCCCCTGGGATCACCTTGCCTCTCTGTGCCCCAGCAGGGCCAGCTCCCAAACCCTGCCCCATCTGCTGTCTCAAAAGCACCCCAGTCACTGGAGGTGACAGAAGGGAGCCAGGCCATTCCTCCCCCAGGTCCCCACTCACATCTGATTGCCCCCAGCAGCCACAGGGAGATTCCTAAAATGCTAATCTGATCTCACTCTCCAGTTTAAATGCCCTGGCTGTGGGATAGGGTCAAAGCTCCTTGGAGGACCCACAAGGCCCTCCATAATCTGCTCGCTTCTCCAGCTTCCCCCAGCTGTTCCAAAATTCCTAGAGTTCCCCTAGAAGGTTCCCCTCTTTCCTGCCTCCAGGCCTTTGCACATGCTGTTTCCTTTGCCTGGAATGCTATCCTGTCCACTTCACCAGGTCACAGCTTGGACATCAGCTCCTCTAGGCCATCTTCCCCACACCCTGCCTGGCGTCTGTGCCTCCCACAGACTCTGATTTCCTTTGAAGGTCCCAGCTGCGCTGTGTCCACCTCTGTAATAGACATGGTTCAGTGCCTGCATGCTTCAGGTGACTCAGTAAATGCTGAAAATGCGCGTCCTGGATGAAGAGACGGAATGAGGCCCTGGAACTGGGCTGGGGGTGGATCTGGGCCTAGCAGGGCCATCCTGGGGCAAAGGGGCACATGCTCAGAGACTGGCCCTGCCTATTCTGAACACTGGCCTCTGAGGGCAGCCCCATCACTGGTGTCAGTGTTCACTGTCGGAGCTGACATCAGAGGCCAGCTGTGCAGCCGGGGGCGGGACGGAGCAGTAAACCACTGGTGATGGGTCTGGTTCACACCCGACACTGTGCTAAGTGCTACCCACATGACATCTCGTTCAACCCTCACAAGAGTGCCGAGGTGGGGATCAGTATTCCCATTTCACAGATGAGGCAAAAGAAGTTCAGGGAGTTTGAGCAGTGAGCCAAAGGCACCTAAAGAATCAGAAGTTCGGTCGCTCAAGGGGCAGGGAGTGACTGGGGAGAACACTCTGCTTCTGTCTGACTCCACAATGCAAGTTCTCTTCCCTGTATCCACCCCCAGCCCAGCAAAGCCTTCACTTCTGGGTCAGGCCCCTGAATCTCAGAGAAGGCAACCTGTCCAAAGTCACAGGGTGTGAGCGAGACCTCCTGAGCCTTGGTCTAGTGCTGAGGTCACTTTGCCCCCAGCTGGGGCTCCCAGCCCTGGGCAGCACTACCCCTACCCAACCCGACCCACCAGACCCAGAGGAGGGGAGGGAGGATGTGGCCAGGATGTCCACACCAGGTTTACGATGGGATTCTGTCTCTTCTGGGCTCAGCTTTCCCTTCGGAAAAATAAGTAGAATTATTCTAATAGAAGCCGAACTATTTGAAAAGGCATCTTGGGACATTAAAGAAAAATGTCAAAGGAAGATCCTTTAGCCCTGGGCGTCATGACTCATCCCAGGCTGCAAGGCCTGCCAAGATCTCACCCAGACCTATCCACTTATTCCCTGCCTCCCCCCACTGCAGCCTCCTGTGTCACTTGTGATAGAGGAAGGACCTCAGCTCCACTCCAGGCCATGACTCCAAACGTTGCTTCCTCCCCCACCCCCATAACTTTCTAGGCTTCTACCAGCTCTCTGAGCTGCAATCACAGAGGTTTTCCTCATCAGGGAGATGACAGGACACAGCAGTGAAGCACATCTGTTGGCTTTGGAGTCAGAATGACCTGGTTCAAATCCCAGCTCGGTAGTCTTAGGGAAGTTAAGAAATTTCTCCAAGGCTCAGTTTCCTCATCTGTAAAATGGGGATGACAACAGGGCCTACCTCACAAGCTGCTGGATGATTTGAATGCAATGGTGTAGGTAAAGAACCTTGTCAGTTTCTAGCATTTGAAGGGCACTTAGTAAATGGTGGCTGTTATGATTTATTATCTATACCTGTATGATCACACTGTCTGGGGCCCCCAAGATCCCCTGAAGGGAAGATCGACTGGAACAAGTCCCTTGTCCCATCCTTTCCCCCAGCCCCTCCCCACTCCAGGCCGGAGTCATTCTAAGGACCAGCAGGTCTAGGACAAAGAGACACCTGGGCTTCAACAGCCCACCGTGAACAGGGAGCCCAGAAAAAAACAAGCGCCTCGGAGACCCACGGGACCTGGCTGGCAAACAGCTTCATTTAAAATTTCCAAATTACAGAGTCCCTGACCGGGAAGATTTCTCCAGGGACCTAGCAATCTCTTCTTCGCCCTCCAATCATCGGATTAGCCCAGAAAAAGCGACTTACTTGCCCTCGTTGCTTAAAAATCCCTACAACATCCCTAGACCAGGGATGGCAAATAGCTATCTATTCCATCAATTACTGATGACTGTCTGGAAGTGCTGTGTTGAGGAGGATTCTGAAGTCCCATCTCAACTAAGCAGGAAAGAGCACAGCGCTCAGTTAGTAACGTCTGCCCAGGAGAGGCAGTGTCTGGACCCCTTCCGTGCATTTGTCACCCTCATGATGCATCTCGCTTGACTATAAACTCCCAGAAGGCAAAGGCTGAGCCTTGATTAAGTCTGTTTAAGTGTGTGTTCAGCATAGCGCCCAGCCGAGAGTAGGAATTTAGTGAATGTCTGCTCTTGCAATCCTCACACTTTGAAAGTTCTCCTTGGTATCTAGCTAAAGTGCCTCTTGCTGCAGTAGAAGACTGTTCTTGGTGGGACAGTATACTGAGGGGTCCAGCCAAGTTTCCTATTGTGTTTGTACTCAATCCCAACCTCTCATCCCCCTCCCCTCCAACTGCCCTGCGCTCTGAGAGGAGACAGATTCTTACCGGGGAGGTGGCGTTGGGGGAGCCAGAGGGTAAGGCCGGTCGAACATGTGCATGTGGTAGGCTGGCGGGGAGTACACAGGCGGGGGCTCCTCATCTGAGCTATCAGGTTCCAAGGTTCTTTCCAAAATCTGCATCAGAGGCAATAAAGGAAGAAATATTAACAGTCCTTCCTTGAATGTAAATTAAATTTAGACAAAATCAAGTGTGGGTGAGGATGTGTAGTAAGGGAACTCTGCCACTGCTGCTGGGAGTGTAAACTGATACAAGCACCACTCTGCAAAACTGTCTGGCTCCCTTCACTAACACCTAGCACCCGGGCTACCTCTGAGCCCGCGATTCCCACACACACAGCAGACGTGAAAGCACACGTCCCCAGAGGAATGCTCCGGGCAGCATTATCCATCCAAGGAAGGATCAAAACCAGGCAAAATCAAAACAGTGATTGCACTTGGAGCAGTGTGACCTCTGGGGAGCTCGGAAGGAGCATGAGGGGGATCCCAGCCTCTCTGATGTTTCCTGACCGGGGTGCTGACGAAACTTCGCTGAACTGCACACTTGTGACTCGTGGACTCTTCTGTACGTGCGTTCCTCTCAGTAAATAACTAACATCATTCCTACCCTCTAAGTACTTCCACATCGATGCCCTCTCCTTAAGCTGGAACAACTGGGCAAAGTAGGCTGTGGGTCGTTACTCCCATTTTATAGATGAGGAAACTGAGGCCCAGGCTGACTGATTAACAAGGCAAAAGCCACACACTGTTTCTAGACCTAAGTCTTGACATGGACATGGTCTCTGCGGCTAGCGTCCCTCCTTCAGACACGATGCTTGCACACCAGGTTGGTTTCTCAGGGTGGATAGAGGTAAAGGGAGGGCCCAGGATGCCTGCCCTTCCTCCTCCCAGACTCCTCTCTTCATCCAGGAACTAGAGAAAGGGGCAAGGGCAGCCAAGGGCTGGATGAAGGCCAGGGTTCCTGCCATGTGGACTGACCTGGACCCTTCCACAGAGGTCCACGGAGGGGTCCACGGCAGGAGGAAGCTGTCGACCCGGAGAGCCCAGGTCACACAACCCCACCCGGCCTACACCTTACCCTCCTGCTCCCTTCTCCTCTCCTGCTCAGCTCTGCGCTCATCTCCTCCAAAGAACACTGGAAGGACTTAGAGGCTGTCAACTGGCCTGAAATCTGAGCCCTAAGTGAGTCTGCAGAAGTCACCGCTGAGCTGCCTCTGCTTCTGCCCCAGCACACCTCTGCCCCGAGCCCAGCCACAGCCCGGCACCCGGAGTGTCAGAGTGACACCACTGAGGACGAGCATGGGGGGTCAATGAGCATGCGCACGTGCACAGGCGCGCGCGCGCACACACACACACACACACACACACTGCCATGCTTTGCGCACACACAGCCAGCCTGACCCAAGGAAGCCTCCTGCCCTGGAATGCACTAACGTTCTTTCCTATGAGGCGGTAAGTATTTAAACAGATGCTTTTGCAGAAAAAGAAGAATGTAGCTGCTTTGTGGGCCACTGCTCTCCTTACCCCAAATTTCCACAAGAAAAAAAGACAGAGAGAGAGAGAGAAAAAATAAAACACTGTAAAGTCCAGGTCTGTTCACTGGTGAACTGCTGGTGCCTGGCACACAACTGCTTTGAGGGACAGGGTTCTAAGCTGGGGCCTGGAGGCCAAGCCTCTCCTCCTTCAGTGGCTGGCCTGGCCTGTCTCCACTGACGCTGATCTGAGTGAGATGGAAAAGGAGGGGAGAGCTCAGTAGGAGTGGTTCCCAGAAGGAAGCCGCGTGGGGTTCGTATGACTGGGACCTGTAGCAGCCGGCCCGCAGATTCAGGGAGAGCAGGCCTCCGCTCTCAGCCCCTCCAGCTCCTCCTGCGGCCTCCTGGGGCTGCAAGAACCAGACATGCATCAGAGGCTCCTGGAGCAGAATGAGGAAACGCCAACCAGGCAGACAGCAGGCCAGGCACACTCCGGAAAGGCTGATCCGAGTCTCCAGGGAGAGTAACCCCAGCCATGTGTCTGGCTCCCCGGCCCTCCCCCCAGTTTCACCAGCCACAGTGAGGTTGTTCTTCTGGCTCTAAAGAAAGGTGCTGAAGTTTTCGGTCCTGTGGCCTCCTGGCTTCACTCAGTGTGGGTGATGGATGCCTGCCAGGTGCTCCGGGGGCCAAGGTCCGGGCCATTGATCTGACAGGAGATATTTCTCTGTGGCAAGGATCCCCCTCGGGCCAGCCCACCATCCATCAGCCCTCAGAGAGGGGGCTTTTTCCAGTCAGCAGTTATTGTCATTCCAGCTGCCGCTCATAAATTTTCCGAAGCACTTTTGGCTGGTCAGGAATGAATGGGCCCAAGCTGAGCTCCAAAGATGGGGGTAGGGGGGAGCCCAGGAGGGGTGCTGAGAAGGGGCTCAATCTGGAAAGCAAGATTCTTAGCAAAACAGAAGCACACACAGTGCAGGCTTGTGTAGGGCATCGGTGACGCTTTGTGGTGGCTCACAGGGCTGTGGGTGCTGAAAACAAAGGAGGAAATATTATCCTACCTGCCAGACTGTCAGAACAAATGAGACCATGGAAGGGGTCAGTGTTGGCAGAGAACTTTCCTTCCAGCTCACACTTAAAGGCTGTATCTGCAAACATACACACACACACCCCCCCAAACGCACACACACATGCACCTACCCCTCCTTTTCACAAAGGAGATCTGGTTTTTCTAAAGCTCCCTCCACTAGCTAATCCAGGCGGAGTAAAAGAGTGGTCTCCCAGGAAAATAGACTAAAGAAAGCTGTGCAGGGGGGAGGGTATAGCTCAGTGGTAGAGTGCACGCTTAGCATGCACAAGGTCCTAGGTTCAATCCCCAGTACCTCCATTAAAAATAAATATATGCACCTAGTTACTTCCCCTCCCCCCAAAATAAAGCAGTCAGAATTCACTAAAAAAAAAAAAAAAAAGCTGTGCAAAGACAGCAGCATTTATTCATTCAGCAAACATTCCCTGAGTGCCTGTCACATGCTGTGACTGTCCCAGTGCTACAAGTGACATAGGGATGAGCCAAATGTCATTGCCCACAGAGCTTCTCCTCTACTTAGAAAGAGAAATCTCAGTCAGCACCCCCTACAGGAGGAAGGGCAAGTGGACTCTACTCTGCAAGAGTAACGGAGAATGGCCACCTGCAGGGCTATGTTGAGGACTCTGAGGCCACAGGTGGGTCTTGGCTTCTCATTGTAAATGAGGGCAATAACAATGCCACTTCACAAAGTTTATGAGATTTGAAGCGATGATGCAGCTAAGCATGTGGGATGGTGCTTGGCCCAGGCTGGGGCCAAAGAGCAGAGCTGAATCCCATCTGCTGGGTCCTTCTGTCTTGTCCATGGCTGCATGTCTCTGATGCCGCTGCAGGCAGTGACTCCCTTGCTGAAAGACTCTGTGTGCCCCTTCTGCGCCCAGCATGGCAGGTCCTGCCGAGACTGGGGGGGCAAGATGCATCCTGAACTCTTGGATGGGCAGAGGGAGGCCTGGCCACACCCAGCAGGTGGGCCTTGATTCAGCGAGCTGGTCCCTTCTCCTCCACCCACCTCCCTGGAGAGAGGAGAGACCGACCAGCCTGGGTATCACTCACTCCTCGGTCACAGGAATTGAACTTGCAAGTCTGGTGTGTCATCCCTCTTCCATGGCTCCCTAGGCTCTAGGGTACAGCCCCACTGTTTCTCAGCCACAAGGCCTCCTGGTCTCTGCTCACTCTAGGACCCTGACAAACAGAACTGCTGCCAGTTCCCTAAGGACTCCTGCCCTGTTTCACCTCTGAGCCTTTGCACAAGCTGTTCCCTCTGCCTGCACTCCTTTCTCTCACTCTTCACTCTTTCTTTGGTTCTCAGCCATCATTTCCTCTCTGCTGCTTTCAGTTCCCCCATCCTAACATTTACCTCTCCAGGCTGTCATTGCCTGACACGTACCTCTAGTCCCCACTGGACTGTGAGCTGTGAGGGCAGGAACTCTGACTTGGCCAAAGGGGATACCCAGAGGTTCAAGAGGAGCCTTTCTGGACAAACACAGACCAAGTGGGATTCAGAATGTTGGGGTGATGCCCAGGTGTCTCCATTTTTAACGAGCTCCTTGTCTGATGACCTCTGACCCTCTGGTCTAGTATGGTGTCTGGCACAGCCCTGAGTAAGTGCACAGTGTTTGCTGAGTGACTGGATGATTTTTGGCCATATAATCAGGCCACAGGCTGACTTGGGTACAGCTTCCCTAGGACAAATAAGACATAAGTTCTGCTTGCTAGGCAGAACCCAGACAGGAATAAAACCCAAGTCCTCTAAGAGGTTCAGTTGTTGGAGCTCCTGGTGAATTATCGGGGCCGCGCCCCTACCTCCGAGGGGATGCTGTCCTCCGAGTCCGAGCTGTCCTCGTAGACGCTGCCGCCACCCGCCTCCAGGTTCATCTGCAGCAGCTGGTCGATGGTGGCGTCCACGGCGCCGCTGTTGGCGCGCAGCACGCACTCAATGATGTCGTAATCCATGTTGGGGAACATGGTCTTGAAGTCGTCCATGGCCTGGTTGAACTCGAGGCGGCGCACCTGGCGGGCGGGCCGGCTGTTGTTGAGCTCCTGCGAGGCCGCCGCCGCGCTGCCCCCGGCCCCGCGCGCCCCCGCCGAGCCGCCCGCGCCGCCCCCGCCGCCGCCGCCACTGCTGCTCCGGCGGAACAGGCTGGTCATCTTGCCGAGCCGCTGGGGGAAAATGCTTCCCGCCCGCGCCGAGCCCCTTCCCCCGGGTCCCTGCGCCGTCGCTGCTGGCTCGGCGGGCTCGGGCAGCTCAGTCCCGCGACGGGCGGGGTCCCCGGGTCAGGAGACTAGGGCGCGGCATCCGGGCCTGGGCCGTGTGGGGCTGCGCGGCTGGTCATCCACGCCCCCGGAGCATCCTGGGGCAGGCTCACCGGACCGTCCCACCTGAAACCGAGGAGGACAGAGTCAGGGGACGAATGCAACAAACTTGAGCTCAGGATGGTGCCAAAAGGAATTAGGGCGACACCACCACCCAACTACCACATCCACGGGAGAACGGCTTCTTTTTGCTTTCTCTCCAGCTGTGGTAATTCAACAGCCCTGCTCTTTACCAGTTAGCAAGGGCTTACATTCTAAGTATTGCGCGCGGGTTAACTCATGACATCATCATGAAGTAGGTACTAGTATCCCCCTTATGCAGATGGGAGAACTGAAGCACAGACCTGAGGAAGTGGAGGAAATGAGATTTGAGCCCAGGACTATGGCCCCTGAGCCCCTGGCCTTAACCACTACACCCACTGCCAACTATCCCTAAGGACTGGACGGGGGCAGGAGGGGCTCTGTATAAGCAATGTCCTCCCCTTCTGGTCTCCAGCCCCATCCAGTCTCTGCTTTCCTCACCTCCCCCCATCAGGGCCCCACCATCATGGCATCCACTTTGTGCAAAGCTCCACTAAATCTGCCACAGAACATGAGCAGCCCACTCAGAACCAGGCATGTAAATCACTACCAAGGTCGCATGCCTGTTGGTGCAGTCAACTGAGAGTTGAACGTGTCTCAAAACGTCAAGTTCTGACTTTCTCATGCTTATCCCAAGATGTACAATAATTTGCTAATTGTAGAAAAGTGGCAGTGGCAGCTCTATTTTAAGGGACTGTTCCATCAAAGGATGTTAAATTCTTTTCTACTTGGGGTCATAATCTTTGGCAATTGATAGAGAAACACTGTTGTGAACAAATCAGCGGGATGATCTGCCTGGCCATGACCTCAGCAGTTAACTGGTGATGGAAGGAAGGCTAGACCAGAGGGTGCGGAAGGCCAGAAGACCTGTCACTACCACTGATTCCGTCTGTCCCTTTAGGTCAGTCCCCTCACAGGTAAAATGGGACTTCATATTGTTCCTCCAGTGCCTTCCGCTGCTGCTATGCTGAGATTCTTAACTTCCTGCAAACCTCCACCCCCTTAGAGGGATGTGGAAATAGTCCAGGGTTTCTGCTCTGGGACTTGCTGGGTGGGTCTGCCTAGTCCCAGGGAGGCGGGCTGTATTCAAGAATAGGAAACTGGAAACACACGGGCCCCATGCAACCTCCGGACACTGATGTTACAGAACAATGATCCCCTCCCGCCCTCAGAGGAAACCTGTTAACACTCTGGTATATCTATCTAGGTCCTTTTTTCTATGCACATACTACCATACGTATGGATTTATTTTACCGAAATGTGATCAAACCATAAATTCTACTGTGCGAATTGTTTTTTCCATTTCATAATTTATTGTAGCCATCTTCTCATGTCAGAACATATAGATCTACTCTGTCATTTTTAATGCCTGAGTAGTAGTCTGTTGACTGAGTGAAGCAGGATTTATTATCCAACCTCCTTCACCCCATCTCTTCCCAGATGAGCAAGTCCCAGCCCAGAGAGGCCAAAGCCATTTCACAAAGAAGCACAGGGAAGTGACCTCAAATGATCAGTCCAAGAAATGTGTTATGAGAATGAACATAGGAAGGTAGCCAAGGGTGACATGGCCTCCCGCAGCTGACTTTAGACACCCCAGCTCCCCACCCCCACACCTCCCACCACGCCCAACACACTGAAGGTCAGAGGATGCTTCCAGAACACCCTCCAAAGTGGGACTCCACCCTGCTGTGGCCTTTATCCTGGATTCTGGACACTTGCCCTGAGGCTTCTAACAAGGCCCTCAGGAGGCCCCAAAAGCCAGTGCCCTGGGCTGCAATCTGCTGTCCCACTGTCATGGCACATAGGGGTCAGTGCCTTGTGCTACACCTCTGGAGTAAAGCCACCTTCTCCCTGCCCCTTGAGTAACTTAGTAAAAGAGATGGAGGGACCTGGCTCTCACTTTGGGAAAGGCAGCCCCTAGGAGAAAGAAGCCAGGACCTGACCCATCCTGAGAGACAAAGAAGGAAGATGATGGGTCCACATTTTCCCCATTAACAGCCCCCTTTACAGGCCCCTTGGGCTCTGGGCCTCTCTGAGGGTCGGGAAGCCCCTGAGAGGCATTCTGCACTCCTGCCATTTAAGTCAGGGCACTGGCTTGGCCCCAGGATGCAACTCCAGCTCTGCAGCTCCCAGCTGTAGGACCTCCTAGCTGTGGGACCTGGTACAAGTCCCCTCTCCTCTCTGTGCCCAATCTCTCACCTACATGAATGGGGCTTCAAGGAGAGTTAAGTAAGATAATCCTCAGTGTGCTGCCTGGAATGTGGTTGGCCGCGTGACTGTTGCTGCCACTGCCCCAGAAGAGCCAGGGCCAGCTGGTGTGTGGGCCAAGCTGCTCCCAGAGTGGATGGGGCAGGGGATTCCAGGGGATCCTTCCCCAGCATCTGGATACTCCCATCAGCCTTCTGGAAGGAGACATTGATCCTCACAGCCCCGGGGAGGCCAGCTGGGACACCACGGCCCCAGCAGCCTCTTCCCTTTACCCGGGGGGCAAAGCTTTGAAAAATCACATTTTGTGTCTGCCGTGACATGGAAACAGCTGGCAGCTCTAAGCCGCCCCCATAGCCTGTTCCTCATTACAGATGAGATGAGACCCAAAACCAAGGGGATGCCCAGGACACAGAGCCAGCAGTGGCAGAGCCTAGAATATTCCATCAAAGGGCACTTCTGTGGATGAGGAGACCATGACTCCTCATGGGAAAGGCAGGGGAATAGGATTCAATGTACAGAAACACCGTTTTCACAGGACTCTGCATGGACCCACAGACTCCCAAAGCCAGTCTGCCTGTAATTCACAGCAGGAGGAACTGTGACGGTCCCCACTTCTCAGAGGACCCCCACCCCACCCCTTGCCAAACTCCAGTGCAGAGGCTGAGGCCAGGGCTGAGGTTTGGCCAGAATGGCTGGGAGCAGGGAAAAGGACTGTCCTCAGGGTCAGAGTTATGCACAACACGCTGCCTTCTGCAACCAGCACAGCTCAAATGAAAAGCAATTTAAAACACATGAAAAAATAGATTAACACGTTTATACTATATAGCACAGGGAAATATATTCAATATCTTGTAGTAGTTCATGGTGAAAAAGAATATGAAAATGAACATATGTATATTCCTGTATGACTGAAGCATTGTGCTGTACACCAGAAATTGACACAACATTGTAAACTGACTATGACTCAATAAAAATAAATAAATAAATAAAACACATGAAAAAATTAAAGGCAGGCGACTTAGGTTTACGAGCTTATTCCAGACACTTTCATGTTTAATCTTTAGTACAACTCCAGAGATAGATGTTACCGTCTCCATGTTATAGCTGTGGAAAACAGTTCAGAGAAGTTAGGTAACTTGCACAAAGTCACACAGCCAGCACGTAGAGGAGGCCAAAATTAGGAACCCACTTCCTAAGAGCCCAAAATGCCAAGTCAGCCTTGCAGGGCTAGGAGCCAAGAAGCCTCAGAAAGGCTTAGGAGACTGGGCACAGCCTGGCTGACACTCCAGCAGAGGAAATGTGACCCAGACAGCACTGGGGGAGGGAGGGAGGGGTTCTGTTGGCTCTGTCCCAGAACTGGCTTGTGACCTTGGGGAAACCACTCTCTGAACCCCAGCTGATGGGCACTGGCGGGGAAACAGAGGGAGATAACCCCTGACTTCTGAAAAAGGAAGCGAATCAAACCTGCTGAGCCCGTTAGACGTTCTGGAGGCCAACTCAAAGGCTCTCCTAAACTTTCAGGTTGTGAGTAACCTGGGGCTTGGGAAGCAGAAACCCCACACCTGTCCTCCCCCAGAACCCAGGGAGCCAGGCCTCCCCGGAAAGGAATCCAGGCCTGGCAGGGGCGGTAAACAGCCCAGCTTCACTCCAAGCTTGCAAGCCAGCCAAGGCCTGAGTCACTCCCAGCCTGGCCCAGGGAGGTGAGCCAGCTGCCCGGAGTGCTCTTCTCCCGACCTCGCCCAAGGTCATCGCAGCCAGTCTCCTGCAGGGTCAGGGAGGGCCCACGTGGGGGACATGAGACTGGGAGCCAGAATCCAGTGTTCCCAGTCTGCTGGGTCTAGTTAGGCTGGGTGACTTGGGGAAATTATTTCACTTCTCTGAACCTCAGCTTCCTCATTTGTCAAAACTTGGATAATACCTACCTGGACAGGGTGTTATGATAGAACTTATATGGGTGCCTGAGTACAGGAAACACCCAATGGGACAGGTTGGTATGGCCTCTGGCACAGGTCCTGGCCCTTTGCCTGGGCTACCTTCATACCTTGAGCGATCTTATCCAGTCCCACGACTTTATTTTTTTATAGAGGTACTGGGGATTGAACCCAGGACCTCGTGCATGCTAAGCAAACACTCTACCACTGAGCTATACTTTCCTCCAGTCCCATGACTTTAAATACCATCTACACACTGAACACTGGCTCCCAAATTTCTCTCGCCCTGAGGTCTTCCGACAACATGCCCTTCACCTCCACACTTGCACATCTGATCTGCTGCCTCCAGTTGGATGTCCAACAGCAGCTCCAATGTAACAGGTCATTTGACTTCGCGATTCCTTCTAACCCAACCTGCTCCTCCTCGCCTTCTCCATGTGGCTCAGGCCAAAACCTTGGGAGTCATCCTGGAGTGCTTAAGTCCTCTTCCAGCCCACACCCAGCTGCAGTAAATCCAGTCTTCCCTGTCTTCGAAATGTTTTTAGAATCCAGGCACCCCTCAACACCTCCGCTGCTCCCGTCCCGTGCCTGTCTCCTGGCCTTCCTGATCGCATCCCTGCAGACTGCTCATCCAGAGGTCTTGCCATTCCTCTGCTCCAACCCTCCCAGCGCGGCTCCCCATGTCCTCAGAACACAATCCAGAGCCTCACTTCAGCCTACCAGGCCCCACATGGTCCTGCCTGTGCCCCGTCTCTGACTTTGCCGTCACACTAAGCGCGTGCACACGCACACACACCCTCGCTCTCTCCCCCCCTCCCTCTCTGCCACCGGAGCCCTGCTAGTCCACCCCCAGGTCACACACACTCCCATCCAGGAGCCTCAGAACTTATTCTTTGCACAGGCTGCCATGTTCTCCTCCCAAATACCTACACAGCTCCCTCCCTCCCTTCTGATCCCTACACAAGCATCACTTTATTGGAGAGGCAACGCCACCCAGCCCATCCGCCAGTGTTCCCTCACCTGTACCCTGCTTTGTTTTGCTCATGAAACAGACCACCAGAGAGATTATGTGTTTGTTTGTTGCTGACCATCTTCCCACTAGAACGTGGCTCCGCGAGGGCAAGGCCTTTGCTTTATTCACTGTAGTGTCCCCAGTGCCTAACACAGTGCCCGGCACTGTCAATAGATACTTGTTGGGTGGGTAAGTAGAGGAGGGGAGGAAAGAGGTCGGAGCACAGTAACTATGGGTTCTCTTCCTTCCATTCCTCCTCGGGCTCATAGCAATGGTGAGGGAGGGGGAGGCGCTGTCTTCATTTCCGAAGCCCTTTCTCCTCTACCTTCTCATTCAATCGTCACAACAAACCTATGATCTGTAGAGCGCGTGCATTACTACCCCACTTCACAGACAACGACCAAGGCCAAGGCAGCCCAGTGGCACGGTTAAGGCACCCGAGCCCTCTGCCACCTGGCTTGAGGGCCTCCTCTCTGGCACACAAGGCTGCTGGCAGGCTGGTCTTCTTTCCAAGCCAGCGACAGCTCCAGGGGGCAGGAGGTCAGCTCCTGCCAACATCTGAACTGATATTCCACTGCCTCCCTGGAGGACCAGGACCCAAAAGGCAGGGGTTAGAGCAGGAGGCCTCAGGAGGAGGTGTGGGGTTGGAAGGCCAGTGGCCCCATACTGCCAGCACTTTCCTTCATCCCCCCTTCACTCTTCTGGAATAGGGTGGGGCTGCCCTTGGCCAGCTCTGTCCCTGCACACCTCCGGCTCCCTCCTCTGAAAACCCCCCAGGGACTGGGGACAGACCCGATCTCGTGATCTATCTATAACTGCTGTGATCACAGTCTGCAGAGGGACTTACTGTCCCTTTTGGCCTCCGATCTGGGCCCAGCCCAGGGACGCCGCCATGCCAGGCCACTAGGTGGTGTCCCCGGGCTCAGGCCAAGGCCCTCCCAGGAAAGGGAAAACAGAGCAGCCTCCCTCCAAGAACTCAAGAATCAGCCACCCCCCCAACCGCTGACTGAAAGGGGGAGGAGCCACCCAGCCGCCCCAGGGGTCGTAGAATCCAAGACTGAAATAGTTTAAAAATAATTGATTCCCAAGGTAGGACATACAGGGCACAAGTGCCACTAATTTCTATCCTGGGTCCTTTGCAGACATCACTAATCCATCCAGGCATTGTCCTATGGAATCTACACAACCTCAGAACCCTTTTCAACCCAGCGCTCTGAGCAAGCCACAACCAAGTGATTAGAACTGGCAAGCAAGAGCCAGCCGGCTTGCCAGCCCTTTCATTTCCCGTCTGAGAAGCCCAGGCCCTGGCTTACTTTGTCTCATTAGGAATCCAGGCTGCAAAAGCCAGCAGGGCCAGAATGAGGTCATCTGACCCCTGGGACGCTTGTGTAACCATGGTTAAGTCCTGGGGAAACCTCAAGTGGGTAATGGCAGCGTTAATGGAGAGGCTGCTGGGCCTGGGGCAGCTGCATCCTTGTCCAATTGTCACCTTGGACGCGATGGGGGCAGGGTGCAGGGAAGTCTGCCCAATCCTCTTGGCTTCTGAGCTGGAGAGGCCCCAAAAGGGGAGGAAAGAGGAGGTGGGGACCAGAGACAGAGAGAGGCTGTCAGGGTCTGTGTGTGTGTGTGTGTGTGTGTGTGTGTGTGTGTGTGTGTGTGTGTGTGTGTGTGTGTCTGAGTGTGTAAGTGTGTGTGTGGACCGTGTGTGAGCAACCAGCGGGGAGGGAGGGGACAGCCCTGACAGAGGCGCCTTGTCCTCCTGCCCCGCACAGGCTTGTTTTCTTCCCAAGCTATTAATGTCACTGCAGCTTCAAAAGCCGGGTGACCTTTAAATGCCGAGCCTCCTGCTCCAGCCCAAGGCGCGGAAACCGGTTAATGGAAACTCAAACGGTCACAGCTGCTGGGGCTGCAACAAAGCCCAGCCTCGTTCCCCAGGCTCCCAGAGCTGCTGGGCAGCCACACCTGTGCCCACTCCTGGGAGCAGGGGTGTCAGGAAGGGCCGAGAGGACCCTCGGGCACAGCTATCGGGAAGAGGAGGTGTGGTGGGACCTGAGAGGAAGAGGAGGGGGAAGGGAAGGAGGGACAGACTCAGTTCTGCCACACCGGGCTGTGTGACCTGGGGTTGGCCACTTACCTCTCTGGGCCATCCCCCATCATTTAGTCCAATTTAAGGCTGGGGCAGAAAATGAAAATCTGCCTCCTCCAAAAATATCTTTTAAAAATCTATAGAAGGAAAAAAGTGAAAGAAGACATTTTCTTTCCTAGTTTTTCTCTCTTGCCTCAACCTCCATTGCCATGTCTATAACCATTGGGGGCTGTTGGGTAGGGACTAGCGCAAGAGGTTTCAAAGGAAGGTCCCTTGCCTATGAAAGGATTGGCCCCAGAGCCTCAGTTCTAAGGACACCATCGTTTATCTTTTTTCCTGAGGCCCTGGGCTTGCTGCTGTAAAATAAGAGGTCCATCAAGAAGTCAACTCTGCCTTTCAGTTGAAAAGACCCAAGATGTCATCTGTTTGGCTCATCATGGTAGAATGACAGTCATAATAGTAATAATGATAACATAACACTTAGGGCCTGCTTCTGCGTGCCAACCATGATTCCAAGTGCCTTAGGCGTGTTAATAACTCTTGTCATCCTCTCTACAGCCCTGTGAGGTACATATTACCAATGCTATTTCCACTTTTGAGAAGGAAAAAGGAGGCACAGAAGAGTCGAGTATCTTGTCCAAGGTCACACAGCTAAGTGGCCAAACTGGCATTTGAGCCCAGGAGATGTGATTCCAGATTTGACACTCTACATCCATCAGGCCTGACCACCCCTCTGCGTTTCAAAGCTGAGCACAGAGCAGGGCACACAGCAAAAACTCAGTAACTGTGGATTGAATTGAGTCCTAATGGGCCAGAGTTGCCCCTGGAGAGGCTGAGGGTGCCTGGTGCTCATGTCAGGGAAACAAGGGAGGAGGAAGGAGTCTGCAGGCAAAGTCTATCAGAAGGAAAGACAGAACCGTGGCATTACAAGAACCCTTTCTCCACCCTACCAAGGCTGTCAGTTGCCTGGGCAACCAACTGTTTTCCATCTCTACCTGAATTGCTCGGGACTATTTCCACAACAATCCCTCTCTCCATCAACAGACGCCACCAGCTCAGCCAGGACACTCAACCCAGACGCCTGGCAGATCAAACCTCAGTGGACAGAGAGGAGACTGCTCCCCACCACCCCACCTGGGGACCACAGCCTTGGGAAGCCCCTCTGTGCTCACAGGAATGTGTTTGTACCTGGGACCAGGTGCAATGGCCCAGGCTGGGAGAAGGGGCTACTGGCAGCTCAGGTGCAAGGCAGGGAAGCTGGGCTGGCTCCAAGGATGAGCTCGTGCTGGCCCAGGTCCCACTCCTCGGGAAAGAAGGGCCAGCTGCCCGTCCCAGGACCTCCCCTCCAGGCAGTTAGGCTGAAGCCCGCATGGTCTGGGGCTGAGCCCTGAAATCTGGACAGAAACGGGAGATGTCTCTGGGTGCCTGGGACAGGGGGTCAGTCAATGACACCACACAATTTAGCATCTGAGCATGCCCAGGGAGTCCAGGCCAAGGAAGCAAGGTTAGGGAGGGGTGCTCAGGGTGAGCAGAGGAGGGTCCAGGGAACAGAAGTCCCAACTCCTGCCCCCTTCCCCTACACTAACACACACTTTGCACCCACCCACTGATCCAAGAATTCCATTTCTATGGAATTCATATAACATACATAATGGAACACTATACGACGGTAAACAGAGAAAATGAGGCATCTCTGTATGTCTCTGTGCCTAAGACCTATTGCTAAGGAGAACAGTACAAGACACAGGACAGTGAGTACAATCTCCATACGACAGTGCATTATGGTGGGTGTATTCTGTGTATAGAGAGGGCGAGCGAGAGGGCGCTGAAAGGATTCATAAGAAACCGACAATAGGTTTCCACTGCGGAGAATTAGGTCACAAGAGACAGATCGGGAGAACTTTTCTCTGTAAATCCTCGTGTATCTTTTAAATTTTGATTCATGTTCATTAATTTAAAAATAAAATAAGCAAATAACCTATAAAGGACATCCAAGTGACAGTGCTGCTAATGATTTTTTAAATGTTCTTTTTGCGCATGTATATTATCTACAAGGGTCAGGAATTACTTTTTAATAATAGTTACAGCCTCTTACTATGTGCCACGCACTTTCGAAGCACTTGGCATGCATTATCTAATCAAAGCCCCACAGTAAAGCAATTATTATACCCAATTCACAGATAAGGAAACTAAGACTCAGAGAGTTTAAATAACTTATGTAGGGTCACACAGTTGGTGACAGAGCCAAAATTTGAATCCAAACAATGTCCTCAGTGCCCTGCTCTTTATTTGGGAGGTGGGCAGGGAGGTAATTAGGTTTATTTATGTATTTTGATGGCGGTACCAGGGATTGAATCTAGGACTTCCGAGCATGTTAAGCATGCACTTTACCACTGAGCTATACCCTCCCTACTTCATGTTCTTAACCTCCTCCTTATACTGTTCTCTGATTAAAAAACAAACAATAATAAACCAGACCAAACAAACAAAAATTGAATGACGATAGGAAAAAATCTTAAGAAAAAAGCAAACCACCAAGCCTCCAGGGCTTTAAAACTTTTGTAATCCCTGCAGTCCCGACTCAATCCTTCTCACCCCGACTATTTCGGCAAGCCCTTCCCAGTCCTGCCTCGGAGGGAACCAGGCACCCTCCTCCTCCGGCCGGGCTTCCTCCAGCCTCAGGGTCAGACACCCGCCCACCTCCTGGCGGGGTTCAGGGGGGCCATGGCCCAGTGGGCAAGGTGATGGCCGATGCCCCAGGGCTTTCAGAGGTCAGAACACAGCGTGGAGGGCCCCCCAGGGCAGGGCAGGGTCGGGTCTAGGCAGGAAGCTCTTCCTGGAGGGGAAACCACAAGCTGGTTTTTACTGGTGCTGAGTCTGAGTAAGAACACCGACGTTAAGGGTGGGCTTGAGCTCCAGGCCAACCTCAGCTTCCATCCGGATCACCGCTGCTTGGGTGAGTGGACTCCCTCTGAGTGTGTTTCCTCCTATGTAGACTGGGGACAGCCACACCTCCTCAGCTGGCTTCCTGAGGGGGTACTCTCAGCCATCAGTAAGACTGTGTCTAGAGCCTGGTTATGATCTTGAATCTGGCCCTGAGTGGGGAGAGTGTGCAGCCCAAAGGCTCTTCTCAGGGGCCTCTAGGACCTCAGGCAGGGGTGCTCTGGGGCCCCTGAGTGGAGCAGGGAGCCCCCTCCCTGCCCATACCCTGCCCCCAGCTAAGCTTCAAGTGATTGGAGTATTTCATGGGGCCTCCCACTCGGGCTGGGGGCCTGCCCTCTAGGGCGGGGCCCCGCAGGCACCCAGGCCGGTGGCCTTCTCAGAAGTGCCGCCCCTGGCAGCCGAGGAATGCAGACCCAGGGCTGGGAGCAGGGGCTTGGGGAGGGGCCCCAGCTTCAAAAGAGCAGGCGGCAGCTGTGGCTGGGAGGGCCATCGGCCCCCCTCGTGCCGCCAGGACACCATCAGAAATTCCACCCGGTCCAGACAGCAGATGGGATTGTTTAGAGCCACTTACGAGGGCTGCTACTCTTCCCAACCACAGGCTGCTCCCCCGCCCCTCGCCTCCACCCCTCCTGGATCTGTGCAGCTGCCCGCCAAGCTTGCCTTCCACTGCTGGGGTGCCCAGAGGCCAGCTGACAGGCATCCCCTCCCAGCCCGAGGTCCTCCCTCACCCCCACTGCTCAACTCCACATACCCCAGAGCCCACGCATGCCCTTGGAGACGCCACAGTTAGGAAGAAAGTTCCTGTTCTCACTGCCAGATGGGGTGTGTTACCAGAGGTCACAGAACTCAGTGGCCACAGAGCTGCGTGCGATGTGAACCTAGATCGTGGACCCCTGGGCCAGCGCTCTCTCCCTGTGCGGGTGCACACCCACGTGCCCTCAGACCGTGCACTCCCACAGTGCCACAGCTGTCCCAGGCCCTCACAGCCACGGGACACACTAACCTCCCTTGGATTTTCCTGAGCCCTCCCATCCAGCCCAGGCACTGAACCTACTCCTCTCTTCACCCAACTCGGAAGCTGTGTTTTTAAAATTACAGCCGCACTGTCCTATGTGCACACACCAACGTGCACTGACAGCACCCTCACCCTTCCCATGGCCCACCCTCCAGGCCCCTCCCTTCACTAGGCTGACAGCAGGGCTGGATGAGGCCCTCATCCCTCTCTCTCTTCCCCAGAAGTGCCCCAAAATGGTCTTTACAGCGTCAGGTGCAGTGATGGTGAGGGGTGAGTTTGGGCTGACCTGGTTTGCCGGCAAATCTGGCCAGAACCAAAACTGGGAAGTGGTACAGCCTGGCCAAAGCACGGCTTCCTGGTTCCCCGCAGGACCAGCTCCTAGAAGGGAGTTCGGGGAAGGGCCTTGTGCCCTCAAATCTGTCAGGGGAAGGGGACAGGAGGTCCTAGGGATCCTATAATCAGCCTCCTTTGCCTCCAGGGGGCTTCAGTCTCCATCCCTAGAAAATGGAGAGAAACACACCCTCTTCGGTGTTACTTTCCCCATCACTGAAACCTCCCAGGGGTGCAAGGACATGAGTGAGGGTGGGGGGCAGAGCAGGGCCAGAGAAAGGCACCACTGTGCTAGGTGCAAACCATGATGACGCCTCTGAAGAAGGAGGTGGCTGCATCCCAGTCCCCCAGGGCTGGAAGGACCTGTACCCTTTCTTTAGCTACAGAACCAGAATCCCATTCCTCGAATGAAATCCTCAGCAGACGTCCATTCTATAAAGACATTAAGCAGAGGCCTGCCCTCCCCGCCCTGCCACAGCAATTATGTGTAATCAGAGAACCTGCCATTTACTGAGTGCTAGGCTAAGTGTTTCCCGTGCATCGTGTTAATCCTCACGATAATCTAGTACTGCGGATTATTACCTGCTAGCACTATCAGAGCCATTTTATGGCTAGTGACATGGAGTTGTGCGTGACCTTGAGGTTGTCCAGGGCTGCGCCACATCCAAATTGCGTGCCTTACAGGAAAGAGACCAGGGTGCCTGTCAAGTCTTCTGGTACACCAGTTACTTGCAACCTGTTTTAAAACCTAGGTTTAACCCCTCATGCTCTCATCTCCAGAGCTGTCTGTATCTCTTCCTGTTCCTCCCCAACTAACGACCTGCTCGCACGGCTTTGGGAAGTGCGAGTGTGCTTTTCCAGCAGTCTAAGAAAAAAAATTCTCTCTGCATTATAGCAGCGGTCTCAGAGAGACTCCTCTGAGGGGTTTGCTAACACATATTCACCCCACTATGGAATCAGAATCCTTGGGGCCGCAGCCTGGGAATCTGCAATGTTAACAAGCTCCCCAGATCATTCTAATGCCCAGTAATCTGTGAGGACCACTACCTTACAGGGTGATGCAGTTTGGAGCCCTAGATTCTGGTTTTAGCTCCATCGACAACCAGCCAAGTGACCTTGGGCAAGTCATTGTGCCTCCTGGGCCTTCGGGTTCCCATCTGGAAAATGGGCAGGGAGGAATAAATGAGCTCCAAGATCCCTTTCACTCTTAATATCCTGTGTCTGCCCTGAGTCTCCAGATAGTCGCCAGGTGTATGAAATGAGTTTCATGGACTGTTTAGTCCCTGTAGCAGCCAGTGTACACTGGGGACACACATTGAAAAGAATTTCTGCCTGGCTGATTTGCAGAGATCTGCAGAAGTACCTTATCTCTGGCTCCAAGCCCTAAACAAATGGCTTTTGGATCATCCATGCCACCTCCCTGCTCCCCTGAATATCCATTTTCTTCATTCCAGCCTGAGCCAACCAGGATTCTGTAAACAGTGGGTATGCACACCTGGGTTTAATCAACAGTCATCAAACAAAGGCGCTGCCAAGTCACCGCACAAGCCCAAACTCGCAGCTGCTCTGTCCCTCCCGGGAAGCCAGGGATGTGCGGACCCTGCGCTCCCTTCTTCCGTCACGGAATGGGCATGTGGGCCGGGTTGGAGAGAGGGTGTAGCTGACCGGCCCCAGCCTACAAGTGGGTTGCAAGTCACCCAGACTTCAGGTGTGTGAGAAGAGATGGGGATGACCCAGGAATTGCTGGGACCTTTTTTTTTTTTTAATTTTTATTATTATTGTTTATTTGGGGGAGGTAATTAGGTTTACTTATTTGTTTATTTTTAGAGGAGGTCCTGGGGATTGAACCCAGGACCTTGTGTATGCTAAGTATGTGCTCTACCACTTGAGCTATATCCTCCACCCTGGGAACTTTCAAAAGCAGCTAGACATTCCTTAGTTCCACAGCTCCCTGATGACTGCCATTTAAACAAGAGGTATTCGGCTGGTGCTGAAGCGTCACTTGCTGGTGGCAAACATATGATAGACTCGTCCTTCAAGGTCTATGAATCCTTGACAGAGGCGCCGTGGGGGTCAGCAGACCCACAGCCCACAGACCCAGCGTGAATTTGGATTCGTGCCACCTTTGTGCGGGCAGACCTGTGTACCTGTGCAAAGGAACCAAAGAGGAAGGATGGGCAGGAAATGAGAGGATGAAAACCCCACTTCCACAGTGGGAAACATCTGCGAATCCTAGCCAAGGTCTGCTGATCCCAGTCATTTAAAAATCCCAAAATAGATCATTCTCTCACTCTGAACATGCTGACTGCCCCAAATGATGGTGCTCTACATGTGCACAGCACTTGACAGTTTCCAGTGCTGGGGGCAAGTTCCACAAGCCAGTTCTGTTCAGCCGGGCTCTAGGCTGGGCACAGGCCCCAGAGCAGGGATCACTTGGCACCATGCTAGGCCCTTTGCCTCCATGGTCTCCTTGCTACAATCCTACAAGGTAGGAAACTGAGACAGGACTAGCATATCTTGCCTACAGTCTCTTAGCTCAGTGGCCGAGTCAGGATTCTGTGCCAAAGCCCACATGGTCACCCCAACTAACAATGGGAGCCTCTTACCTCTGCATGGGGCAGAGAAGGTAACTGAGGCTCCAGAAGGGTTAGGAACGTGGGGTCAGCTGGAGCAGGAGAGAAGCAGCCACATGGAGTAGGCGGGGAGCAGGGAGATGGAAGAGACGAGGGTGCACCCCAGCTCAGAGCTGGGCCGACCAGTGCCACTATATGCCTCCCTCTGCCGCAGGGGTCCCAGGCCCGGCCAGGCTCCCACCCAGCAGGGCCTCCCTGTCCAGGTCTGAGCTCTTCAGGCTGGGTTTCCATCCCAACCACACCGGCAGCAGCTGAGTGAGTCAGGCCTGGCAGGAGGAAGTGCCACACTTGAAAATCATTAACATGCAGGGCTGAGCTCAGGGGCCTTTGTTCTTGAGCAAGGACTGTAGCATTTCACTTTCAGGAAGGAGCTGGGAGGGTGGGGCAGGCTCGGAATTGCACAACCAAAAGCACAGGCTCAGACACACCCGGGTCCCACCTGGAAGTCAGCTTAGAGGGCCCCTGTGGAAAAGCAGCAGCAGACCCCAGGCCCCCACACGTGGCAGGTCCACACAGAGAGCACAGGCCAGCTCGTCCCTGCTTTCCATCTCAGAGAGGCCTTCCAGCAGGGGTAAATTGGGCCTTTGTGGTCAATCGCCCTCTAAGTCAGGGAAGCCAAGCAAAGGGAGGAGGCAGACAGGCAGCAGAGGGAGGGTGGGAACTCGGGCTTCCGACCTCAACCACAGTGGGAGCCCCAGGTCCAAAAGGGACATCACCCCCCCCCACCCCTTTTGGCTGGTAGGGGCAGTCTCAGCTCAGGGAGACTGCCTTCCTGCAGACCCCTCTCCAAAAAATAGCACCCTGCCTCCAACCATGTGGATGTCATGTGTCCCCCACTGCCCCCGCCCGTGTCTCCCAGATACGTGGGAAGTACCTCCAACAGCCCTCACAGGCACCCCCCGCAGTGAGGGTCCAGGTAAACTCGGGGGGCTGCAGGTCTTCCCTGAAGGAGTCACATCTCAGCCACCAGCAGTGGTGGGAGAGGCTGTCAAGTGATGAAGGCTGGGGAGGGTGGAAGGAAGGGAAGGGAGGAAAGTCAGTGGACAAGGAGAAATCTGTTTTTTAAAAATGTAACACAAACAAGAATGAAACACCTCTAAGGGAGTCTCATAGCCCTTGGAACAGGAGCCTCCCTAGATCCCAGGGAAAGGACCCCCTGCTCCCGTCCCCACCTCGCAGGGGTCAGTCAGAGGCTAAGGTTTCACCCTGCTCCCCTCCTGCACCTCATTAGAGCTTAACCTCCAGGCCTTCAAGGAAACTAGTAGAAATGAGACTCTTGTCCTTTGTTAATTACAAAGTAAACAGCCTTCTGGGGGATCGCCCTCCTCTGGGGGGCCCTCTCACACTCTCAGACAACCCCCTCTGTCCTTCGGCGTGGCAGCAGGAAGGGGAAAGGAATGGACGTGTTTAGGGAAGCCGCCTGATCCTGGAGTTGTGGGCTGCCTGGCAGGGAGAGGCCACCCACCAGGTCCAGCTCACCCCCCTCAAAGCCTCTCTGTTTGTAAAGGGCTTTCGGGGACAGGAAGCAATAAACAGAGTCAAGCAGCCAAGATGCAGGGGCTGATTATGCAGTTTATGGATTTTCCAGGCCTCTTTGTACTCTCCCACCAGCTGCCTGGGGCTCTGCAGAGAAAGGTGCTGGCAAATGGCAGGCTGGTCCTTGGCTTGAAAGGTGGCCTTTTGCCAGGCCTAAGCTGGGTCTTTCCAAGTGTGTGAAGGGACTGCATGCCTCGATGGCCCCCCGGGCTTCTTCTCAGTGCCCCAAAAAGAAACTTCGCACATCCCTTGCTACGAGAGCCTGGACACACACGCACGCACGCGCACATGCACACACACTCCAGCTGCTGCTCACCTTTCTGCCCAGCCCCAAGTTCCTTCCTCACTTCCAAGGAAGCTGACTCCGGGGACTCCCAGAGGGGCAGGCGTGCTGGCCAGGCTGCTGCCTGATCAGGCCAGGTGGGTGGCCCTCCTTCATGAAGTAGCTCACAGCCCAGCTAGTTTAGCTGCCCCAGGAGTGGAGAGCAACTTGGGAAAGGCCAAGATTGATGGGGAAAGTGGGTCTGGGCTGCGTGGCACTCCCAGTGCCAAGGTCATCTCGCATTCCCCACACGGGCTCTGATCTGGTGAGATCGCAGCCCACGTGTGCAAAGCTGTGAGTGCGGAAGGTTTGTGAGAATTGTCTCACAACATCCAGGAACTGATATGTAACACAAGGTACATCCCTCAGCTGAGACCCTCAGGTGCAACGTGGAGTGACATGAAACAATGAAGTGTCAGGGCCAGATGCCCACTGCACTGTTTCTGCTGAAGTATCAGCATGTATACTTGTACGTTTGGAAATGCCCAGGGAGGCGTCCAAGTGGATACACACCAGACACGAAATAGCAGTTATCCAAGAGGTAGGATTGCATAAGGGGTTTGCTGTTTACTTCATGCACATCTGCATCCTTTGAAGTGTTTACAACAAACATGCATTATTTCTGTAGTTAAAAATTAAGAACTTAAAGGAATATATGTATGCATATGTATGACTGAAACATTGTGCTGTGCACCAAAATTTGACACGACATTGTAAACTGTCTATACGTCAATTGAAAAAAAAGAAGAAAGTAGATTCTAAGTTTTCATGACAAAGGAAAAAAATTTAGAATTTTTTAAAGGTACATTGCAACATAAAATGCGCAGCTGCTATGGAAAAGTCTGGTGGTTCCCCAAAAAGTTAAACACAGAATTACCATAGGATCCAGTAATTTCACCCCCAGGTATATTCCCAAAAGAACTGAAAGCAGAGATTCAGATATTCAGACACCGATGTTCATGGCCACATTATTCATAATAACCCAAAGATAGAAACAGCCCAGGTGTCCCTCACCAGATGAATAGATAAACAAAATGTAGTCTCTACAGATGGAACCATGGAATATCACTCAATCATAAAAAGGAATAAAATTCCGATCCATGCTATAACATGGATGAACCCCGAAAACAAGCTAGGTGATATAAGCCAGACAGAAAAGGACAAATACCATATGATACCACTTTTATGAGGTACCCAGAACAGGCAAGTTCCTAGAGACAGAGATTAGAACGGAGGTTACCAGGGGCTGGGGGGACAGAGGAATGGAGAGTTATTGTTTAACAGGCACAGAGTTTCTGTTCGGGATGACGGACAAGCTCTGGAAATGGACAGTGCTGATGACTGTACATTCTAAGTACACTTAATGCCACTGAATTGCCACTTAAAAATAACTAAAATGGTAAAGTTTATGTTATGTGTATTTTATCCTGATGAAAATAAATAAGTAAAGACATAAATCAGGCAGTGGGTCGTGGAAGAGACTGTGAATCACTGGGCAGAAGGGGGCACTACTTGGGTTATTCAGAGAGAGGGCAACCCGCGCACAGGAAATCCTGCCTGCACAGAGGGGCTCTGTCCCCATCTGCACAGAGTGGACCAGAGGACAATGACACCCCTGTTGATGAGGACTGTTCACATGGTCTACAGAGCCACACATGCCATGGGGCTGGGGGGGAGCAGGCTGTGCAGGGATACTTTCCGGGACTTTTGGAATAGTTGGGTTGTGACACACTAGGAAACAGCTATCAGAAAAGGTTCGTGCATCAGAAAATGCAGGGTACATCTGAGAACCTTGGGAAGAAGGGGTGGGGAGAGGGGAGACGCCTTGCCTACATTCCCCCTTGCAGCAGGGGAGGAAGAGGAGGCGAGAGAGGATGAGCAGACGTCTGTGCTGGGGCAGGCAGAAACCACTCCTTCCATCCTTCATACATTCATTCAACAAACATCACAGAGCACCCCCAGGTGCCCGGCAGTGGGAAAGTGGGGTTGAGGGGACCAACTCAGCTGGTAAATACCTTAGTGCACCTTCAGCCCTGACACCCACTTTGCTCAAAAATATACCCGTATATAAAACAAAAAATCAAAAGCTGTCTGTCCTTCGTCTCCACCTTCTTGCAGAAGGCGAAAATCCCTTTTCCCTGAGCTGTTCAATCCAGAACAGGAAATAAGGTCAAAACTGCCAGGATGGGCTGGCCACCCCGGTGGCTGGGCCCTATTCACACACGCGTGCCTGTCTGCCAATTACAGGCATCCACCGACACCAGATTCTTTCTTCCTACAGGCGGGGAGCAGACAGAGGAGCGCAGGCCCGCCCGGGTTGGGTGCCAGGTCGGGAGGCCTGTGACCGCTGACTTCAGACTTCTCAGGTAAACGGTCTCCTTACCTGCTTATCTCTAGGTGTGCAAGGACACAGAGAAGCATGTGTGGGGGCATGTTTACAGTCAGTAGCAGCTCTGCCTCCCTTGAGATAAGAATATTTAAACAGTGGACTTTGTGATAAAAGGACATTGTATCCGGGGCTTTCCTGACAGGTGCAATGTGTGCATGGGTGCGCAAAGGACAGAGGGGAGCAGGCAGTTTGGAAACGTGTCGGCTTGACCACGTACGGCCTTCCCAGAGACCCACTCCTTCCAGAACCATACTGTCCAAGAGGGTAGCCACTAGTCACATGTGGCAATATAAATACAAATTTTACTTATTCAAAATTAAATAAAATTTAAAATCCAGTGCCTTACTCACATTGCCACAGTTCAAGTGTTCAGCCACCATGTAGGCTGATGGCCATCACACTGAACAGCACATACGTTAGAACATTTCTGATGTCGCAGGAAGTTCTCCCAGACGGTGCTGTTCTAGCAGGTAAAGGGGAGCCCTCCTCCTTGGCAGGATAACACCCTGGTGTACTGCAATTAGAGGGCTTTGCTCGAATTGCCTGGGGGAGACCAAGGACTATGAGCAATTGATCCCCAACAATTGATTCCACTTCCTTCTGGGAAGAGCAGGTAAGCACAAAGACCCCCTTCGCCTGGGAAGATGGCTAGGGTGAGAGCCAGGCCTGCTTCCCACTCACGTCCTTGGCCTCATCCAAGATCAAAGCTTGGGCCAGTTCCTGTGATGAAACTTGACACCGCAGGCTGGGAGAAGCAGGAGTCCCTCCAGGGGCCCGAGCATTGGCAGGGCTCATCCACTGTCCCCTCTCCTGAGCATAGCCCATGGTGGCCCTGGCACTGCCTCCTTGGGCTTCTCCAGAGCAATCAGAAGGAGTCAGGGGAAAAGGACGGCTGAGGTGGGGGTCCGTGTGTGGTGATGGGGGAGGGGGTACAGAGCTCATTAAAGAAAAAAACATAATTTCAAGGAACCCAATGGGTCAGGCTAAGAAAATGAGAAGGGTTCTGAAAACGCAAAGAAGCCTGGGTGTCTGTATTGCTGAACTAACCAGGGAGAGAGAAATTGGTCAAGTCGCCCCCCAACCCCTGCAACACACTCCCCGCACACGATGATGGAAAATGGCTGAGATACCATCACTCCTGACTTAACCAACCTCCTTAAGCATTTCCCTGTTTGAGTCAAAGGGGCATCACCGTTCTTCACCCAAGCTGTCTCCACTGGGCCCTGCAAGTCAACCAAAATGAGCTGTAAATCTGCGGCTTTTCTTGCAAGCTGCAGATTGTGGGCTAGGGGCTGGGAGGTGGGTGAGAACAATGGCACATGAAGCCGGAGGGAGAACCCGTGAGCAGGGGTTCAGGCCCTGGCTCTGCCACGCGGGTCCTCGAGCAAGTTCCTTTTTCCTTCTCACCTTTTTTAAAAAAAATAAAATAAAATAAAACAGATACAGGAAACTGCCCCAAATTTACAACATTGTAAATCAACTATACTTCAGTTGAAAAAAAAACTGCACAAAATAAATGTGAGCTTAAGAAATTATCACAAGGCAAACACCTTGTAACCACTCGTGTCAAGAAACAAAACTCTGGTGGGAAGGGGATAGCTCAGTAGTAGAGTGTGTGCTTAGCATGCACAAGGTCCTGGGTTCAATCTCCAGTACCTCCATTTAAAATGAAAAAAGACAAAGAAGCTAATTCCCACCCCCCAAAAATAAAATAAATGAATATAGATACAATTAAACCAAAAAAAAAGTAAAACTCTGCCAGCCGCTCCAAAACCCTCTCCATGTGCCTGCTACAAGCTGTTTCTGCGGTAATATTTTCCTGTCTTTCTTAACTCAAATGTGCATGCCTGGACACTCAACTTCAGTCTTGCACATTGTCTCTAAAGTCTATTTTAATCTGCAGGTTCCCTTTGCCATCCCTTTTTTTTTCCCTTGTAATTTATGAGCTGAAGAACCCAGGCTGTTGGGCAACCGATTTCCTTACAGTCTGAAGCTCATGGAGCAAGTTGCCTTTTCTCCCTGAGCCTCAGTGACTTCTTCCTCGCCAGCGCCGCCCTGCCCAACTTGTGGCACTCCCGCGACAATAAAAAAGAGCCTCAAAGCACGTCGGGAAACGCTTCTGATATTTTGTTAAGCAAAGGATGCAGGAGGCAAACTGATAACATGTGGTGTGCTTTCAACAACATAAAGATGCACGGGAAAAGGGAGCAGAAGGAAATATGCTAATACATCAACAGTTGCCATGGACTGGGGAATTCTGTGCCCCCCTTGTTTTCCTTATATTTTCCACAATTAGCATATAATACCGTGTGAAATAGGGGACAAATTGGTTTTAAACATTTTAAAGAGAAGAGTGCTCTTAAAGTGTGGCACGAGATCAAATGTGTCACCAGGCTGGTCCACGCTGCCTTCACTGGACCACTTGGATTTGCTCTCTGTTCCCACAGCCACCACTAGTCCAGCCAGCATCCTTAGTGTCCCAAGCCTGCTGCCCTTGAGGCCTCCTTGCCGGTCTTCCTGTCTCCTTCCTGTCTTCTCTCTGTGCTGCCAACAGAAGAACTCATCTAAAACACGCCAGGTCACTTCCCGGCTCCTCAGTCTCTCGTGTAAAGATCAAGCCTCTTCCTTTTTCTGCATCAGCTGTCACCACACTCAGGGAGCACCAGGGTCACCTGCAGGGCTTCTTAAACACACATTGCTGGGCTCTACCCCCAGTGCCATGGGTTCAGGGACGCAAAAGAACAATCCTGTGCACCTTTCCTTGGTCCTCATCAACAAGCCCTGTCCAGCTTTTAAGACCAGATCCAGGTTCCCCTTTTCCATGAGGCAGTCTCTGGAAACTTCAGCCCACACGGATCCCTCTCTGCTCTTCCAGATCGCAGCTAGCGCCCAGAGTGGTCTGGTGGTCTGGAAGAGGGGAGAGAGCACTGAGTGGCCGTGAGGACCAGCAAGGTGGCACTTCACCACCTGCCATCTCCCTCCATCAGCGCAGCTCCCGGGGCAGACACCAGGAGGGACACTTCTTCAGGGCCCCCACGCTCCCCAGGGGGTGTTCTGCATGTGCCAGGTGAATGGAGTCTGTGTCATTCACAGGCACCCAGTGATAGTCACACAGGCTTCTGATTATTCACTCATTCATTCACTGTCAGAAAATACTTAGTATTTGCAACAACATGGATGGACCTAGAGATTATCACACTATGTGAAGTAAGTCAGACAGAGAAAGGCACATATCATATGATGTCACTTATATGTGGAATCTAAAAAAATGATACAAATGAACAGAAATAGACTCACAAACATAGAAAACAAACTTACAGTTACCAAAAGGGAAAGGTGGGAGGAGGGATAAATTAGGAGTTTGGGATTAACAGATACACATTACTATAAATAAAACAGATAAACAACAGGGACCTACTGTATAGCACAGGGAATTATATTCAATACCTTGTAATAAACTATAATGGAAAAGAGAATACTGCTCAGCCATAAAAAAGAATAAAATAGGGGGAAGGGTATAGCTCAAGTGGTAGAGTGCATGCTTAGTACATATGAGGTCCTGGGTTCAATCCCCAGTACTTCCTATAATAATAAATAAACCTAATTACCTCCCCTACCAAAAAAAAAAAAGAAGAAGATGAAGAAGAAAATAATGCCACTTGCAGCAACATAAATGGACCTGAAGATTATCATAATAAGTGAAGCAAGCCAAAAAGAGAAAGAAAAATACCATATGATGTGGTATCTTAACCAAAAAAATGAGACAAATGGATGTATTTACAAAACAGAAACAGACTCACAGACATAGAAAACAAACTTGTGCTTACCGGGGGGGTTGGAGGGATAAACTGGGAGTTCGGGATTTGCAGATACTAACATATAGAAAATAGATGGAGGGGGAGGGTATAGCTCAGTGGTAGAGTGCATGCTTAACATGCACAAGGTCTTGGGGTCAATCCCCAGTACCTCCGTTGAAAAATCAAATAAACAAATAAACCTAATTATTTCCCCCCTACAAAAAATAAATAAATAAACAACAAAGTTCTACCATATACCACAGGGAACTATATTCAATACCTTGTAATAGCCTATAATGAAAAATAAATGAAAAGGAATATATATGTATAGCTGAATCACTATGCTGTACACCAGAAATTAACACAACATTGTAAACGACTATACTTCAATAAAAAAACTGTAATAGAAAATAATCTGAAAAGGAACATATATAAATATATATATAACTGAATCACTTCATTATACACCTATACACAGCATTACACACTTGGAGTATTAACTATACTTCAATAAAAAAATAATACTTAGTGAGGACCTACTGCATGTCAGAATACACAAGATAAAAATCTCTTTTCTTCACAAAGGCCAGGAATTACAACAGCATGAATTACAATGGCGAGGGCTCTATGAGGAACCCCTCCAACTGCAGCTGATGCCACGCCCCCCGCAGCCCCGAAACCCCCAGGAACACACAACCGTGGCCTGAGGAGCAGGTGTCGGTGTCGCCAGCAAGCGCACATGGTTGTGGGCACACCCTCATGCAGCCCTGGGGAAGGTCTAGCCGCCAGTCACAGGCTTCGCTGTCCCCCAGCTAAGCCACCCTGGAGTCAAGGACAGGGTTTATGGACAGATACTGTTAGGAGAACAGATGTCCAGGCAGGCGGGCAGAGCAACTGGGAACAATGGCTGTGATTGTGCCGGCCTGGAACCCACCAGAGGGAGGCAAGAAGACACTAGCTCTTGATTAAAAGGCATTAAATGGCTAAGGAGCAGAACCCCACCCTGTTTCTTCAAACACCTGGAGCTCTGGACCCTAAGGCCCTCTGTCCGGCAAGACACCCCGGACTCCGTAAGGCAGGTGCTGGCTTCTCGTGACCTTGGACAACGTTTACTTCTTTGTGCCCCAGTTTCAATATCTAATAATATCGTATAAAAAGTAGTAAAGCCAAAAAACAAGATGATAGAGATCTCCATTGGAAGAATAAAAGGAGCAATTAAAAACAAACAACAATAATGCCCCTCTGAAAAAGTAAAAGTAAAAGAAAGTGCAAGGAGATTGGGCAGAGAAGATCCAACAACGCCGCAGTGGAGAGACGCTAAATGCACTCAGGCACCCCTGGAGCCATGATGGTCAGGCGGAGGGTGCAGCGGAATCTCGGGGAGCTTTCGAAAGACATAGGTCCAAGGCCCTCTACTAAACCAAAATCTCCCAAGGGGCGCACAACCCCTGTCCCCCAAACCCCAAGCAAGTCAAAGGGGCTCGGGATATTCTGGGCCGCTCCCAGTTAAGAGACACCACTCCAGAGGTGGGGAGCAAATTGTTATCTAAATGAGGAGGGGCAGTGGCCACATGGAAAACATCACAGGGAGCCCAGAGACCTGCTGGAGCCGAGAAGGAATGTCAACATTGAGGTGCCCTTCCTTTCTGCCCTACCCACCCAGTCCAGAGATCTGGTTCTGGACAGGAGACGTCCTCCTCTGAGCACTGGTTGACCAGTCCCCCAGGGACCTGCTGTTTCAGCCACACATGGCTGAGTCCTGGGCCACTCCTTCCTCCGGCCACCACATTGAGCCAGTACATTTTCCTGGTCCTGTGCTGTTAATGCCTCGGCCCTGACTGCCTCACCCTGACCACCTGCAATTCTTTATTTTAGGATTCAGACTGCAGACCTCCTCTTCCAGGCAGTCTTCCCAGATGCACTTCACCCCCACATGGCCTTGGTGTATTAGATTCTCACTGCACCATCAAAATGGCAGTAATAGTCACACAGTATCACTATCTCCAGTGTGCCAGTTGGTGGTCCCAACAGAGCACAGGCATTTTTTGTTTTTTTTGGTTTCATTCAGCTCTCTGTCCCCAGCACATAGCTCAGTAGCCTGCGTAAAGCACGCAAGCAATACGTACAGACAGATCTCATTTTATTGACCTTCATAGATACTGAGTTTTTTCAAATTGAAGGTTTGTGGCAACCTGACATCGAGCAAGTCTATTGATACCATTTTTCCAATAGCATTTGCTCAGTTCATGTCTCTGTGTCACATTTTGGTAACTCTCAAAATATTTCAGACTTTTTCATTATTATTATATTTGTTATGGTGATCTGTGATCAATGATCTTTGATGTTACTACTACAACTGGCTGAAGGCTCAGATGATGGTTAGCATTTTTTGGCAATAAAGTATTTTTTAATTAAGGCATGTACAGTGTTTCTTTAAGACATAATACTGAGGGGAGGGGTATAGCTCAGTGGTAGAGTGCATGCTTAGTGTTCGTGAGGCCCTGGGTTCAATCCCCAGTACCTCCATTAAAAAAATAAATAAATAATAATAATAAGATCAATAAAACCTAACTACCTCCTCTCCCCCCTCAAAAAAGACATAATAGTATTACACACTTGCTAGACCACAGTATAGTGTAAACATAATTTTTATGTGCACTAGGAAACCAAAAAATTTGTGAGACTTGCTTTATTGCGGTGGTCTGGAAGCAAACCTGCAACAACTCTAAGGTCTGCCTGTATATTTATGCTAATCAGGAGAAAGGAGGGGGAGGAAATTTTAAATCAAACAACCCCAGTAGGCAAATTTTATACAACTCTAAGGAAATTAAAGCAAACATTTTCTTTAGCATGTCCTATGTGCCCCAGAGAAGACAGAGACACAGGGAGGTGAGGGCGCCCATGGTGGCAGAGCTGGGTGAGAACCCAGGCAATTTGGTTCCATCTCAGCCAGTCTGCTGTGGTATCTGTGGTTCAAAGGAAAAAAGAGTAGAATTTGGGGAAAAAAAATTGTTCCCTCTGAAGTCCCTGCTCCTGTGGCTTGGGGGTGGGGATGGTGTATCACAGCAACTCGGTACTTCACTCTTTGGACAAAGCACAGATCCAGGCTGCTGTCTGGGGGACCAGGAGCACTTTGTGCTGAAGGCCACTCTCAGTGAGGTACCAGGGACCCTGCTGCATCCACCTGGAAGAGCCCGGGAGTCACCGGTCCCAACTGGGGGCCCCCAGAGGTCAGTTTAGAAACAGGGACCAGATGGGGGCTGTATGGCTCAATGGTAGAGCGCATGCTTAGCATGCACAAGGTCCTGGGTTCAATCTCCAGTACCTCCATTAAAAAAAAAAAAAAAAAAAAAACAGGGGCAGGGATGATGCCATCCAGCGCCTTCATGTGAAAAGGCTTTCCTCTCCCGAATTCCCAAGTCTCCTGGCCGGCTGCTTCAGAAGCAGCAGAGCAGCGTGGCCCACACCTGCCCCATCCAGCCTCTCTGGGCCCAGGAACAGGCCAGTGAGGAGGATGTCTACTTCCCTAGGGGCTTCATTCAGGACAGGCTGTGAAGAAAAACAGGAGCCCTGGGTGGCACAAAAGTAGGCAGGAAAGAAAATGTATTCAGAGTCAACCGGAGTGACTGAAAATGAACCATACGCCAGGCACTTGGTAAGGTGCGTCCCCACCGTATTTACTCTTCACGCCAACCTAGTAAGGCAGCTACTATTCTCCTCAGTACCAACAGGAAAGTCGGATGCTATTCTGCTGGAACAAGAGAAAGCCAGGAGGTAACTCTCCAAAATTGGGTGTGTTTGGCCAAGGCTGAGTAGAGATTTAAGGGTCTTTGAGAAAAGCATTAAAGATACTTGCTTTTTGTTCTTTCTTAAAGACAGACAAAATAAGATAGGATTTAGGTTAGACTTCAAAAGAAACTTTCTTGACCGTATAGAGGTGTTAGAGAGGGTGCTTCCCGGGCTAGACCCATGGTAGCTCTGAGTGCCTGTTGTGCAGGCAGGAGCCCGGATACCTTGACCTCTGTTACCACGAGGACATCGCCTAATGCACTCAGAGCTCTCCTCAGACAACTCGGTTCCAGCTCCAGTCTCGAGGGAGGCTTTTGGACAATGCAAATCTGAGGTTAAACACATCCTTTGCTAAATTTGATAAGCAGATGGGTGGGGAATTCCAATATTAAAATGAAGGATGGAGTTTACTGATTTAATCAACGGGTAAAGTTCGCATGAGCATGGTACTGATAAAAGCCTTCTGTTTCGCCTGTTGGACATCATAGTTAGTCAAACCAGCAGTTGCCGAGATAACTGTGGGGACTGTGCCAAGCACCCGGCTCAGGCAGAAAACTGCTCAGGAAGCCCCGTCCTGCGCGGACCACCCTGGCCCACCGGCCCCTGAACTGCTATGAGGTCCTTGAGGACACAGAGCAGATCTGCTGTTGCCTTGGGCTGCTCAGGCCACGCTTGTGCCTTGGCCTGGAACAGAAGGCTCCCATGACCAGCCCGGGAATGCAAAACACCCCAAGCAGGAGGGGGCGCCTGGGGGCCTGGATCATAAACAGGTGCTCAGTCTAGTCTAAAGAGAGGCTCCCGATTCTGAAGTTTCATTTCAAACCAGGCAACTCACTGGTTTGAATCAAACACAGGCTTTACTATTCACCATAGAATAATCATATGACGACAGTTTTGCAGAGTTTACCCAGATGTGGGCCTTCCTTAAGGTAAAAGGGGTCAGGGTACCAAAGAGGTTCAAAACCTCTCTACCCACTAAGGAGAAATCAAGGTCGGGAAAGATTAAAGACCTCGCCCAAAGTTCCCACCAGAGCATCAGGGCAGGTGTCAGCTCTCCCACCCAGCCTGTTGCCCCAAGTGGCCAGCAAAGTACCGTGGGCCGAATGTCTATAAACCACGGCTCACTCCGTTCCACCCGTGGCTTCATGATGTGTAAGGTACCACCACACAGGCCAGGCCAGGTGCGGCTTCCTGCTGGAGGACTGACTCTGGCTCCCCTACCCCAGGAGCTCCAAGCCACTGCAAGTCCTCCTGCGCTGCCCCCACCTTTCCCTTTGATCCCAAAGAGGGGAGAAGGGTGGAGAGCAAAGAAAAATCTCCAGTCGGGCATTGATTTGCCCAAAGCGTAGGCAACACAAAGGCTGTGCCTGTTTCCATGGAGACGCGATCAGGCGAAGCAAAGGAGCAAAACAGTGAGAAACACAAACCGTCACCACCTTCCGGGCCAGCGTGATCGATGCTGGCAGGCCAGAGCCCGGACAGGAAGACATCGGAAGGATTAAAGGTAATCAGAAGATCTTGAGGCCAAACTGGGAGCCCTTTCGGTTGGCAGAGAGGAAGCACCGCCTCCCCACCGCCGCTGGCCCCCAGGCCTACAAATTAGCCTGGCCCCCACTCCTGAGAAAGACCCTGAACAAAAAAACCCCAAACAGAAATCCAAAGTGAGTCATTATTCAGTTTACAAAAGGATTCTTTGCTTGACAAAGGGATTCCTTGAACTAGCCAAGTCCCAAGGTGGACTGGAGCTTTGCTTTGTTTCCTTACTGACTCCTCTGAGGCAGAGGAGGAAGAGGACAAGGGAGCAACTTTCAGTTGAAAGTTTGTAAGAAAAGATGACAAAATTCCTAAAGCGAAGACAGAGAGGGGTGGAGAAAAGACTCTGTTTCTAAAACACGTGCTGGGAGAAGCCCTGGAGAACTGGAGCCTGGGCAGCTTTCAGACAGAAGAGAGAGAGCTGTGTGCCCGCCGCCCATCACCAGGAAGGAGGCTGGGCAGCAAGGTTTCCAACAGGTCCCCATGGGGTGGACCCCAAAGCCACCAGGGTGCCATGAACCTGGGGAGCAGTATGGGGCAGCCCATGTCCCGGGGGCAGCAGAAGGCAAGAGGCCACAGCGGGCTCAGCCGGTGTTGGGGGCTCAGGATCGGTACTGACAGCCTCCTGGGCTGCTCCGCCCCCCAGCAGGTGACGTGTTCCAAGCTCCTCGTTGCATGTGTGGCCATCTTGGGAAGGGATAACGCCATGCACCAGTGGAGCCCTGCCCTTGGAGAGTCTCAACCAGGCCTTCAGTCCCCTTGGCCCTTTCCCAACCACAATTCTGGCTGGGAACAAGAAACAAGCTTCATGACAGCAAAGATATTTCCTGAGCGTGCTGTGTGGGCCAGATGCTAAATATTCATGTTCTCACGTATCCCCTCGACCACCCCGGGAAGGAGATACTGTTCTTACCCCACTTACCCACGTAGAGACAGGCACAGGGAGCTAAGTAACCCGCCTAAGGTCACGCAGCTCTAAAGTGGCAAAGCTGGGATTCAAATGCAGGTCCAAGCAGCCTCAAAGCCTGGAAACACTAGGCTGAATGCCCACCACATCAGCCCATTTCACAGAGAAGCCGAGGACAAGAGAACGCAAGCGAGGCAGGGGACTGACTCTGAAGACCAGCTCTCCTGACCCAACCAAAGCTTTTTTGCCTGGTGATACCTCCCCCAGGAAGGCCAGCCGGCTTTCTTGGTGTGGTACCTGCACTGCTCTGTGGCCATGACATCACTCTCAGGTTCTGGTCCTCAGTTTACCTCTCTGCCACAAGGAGGCGTCATTGTAGTGTGAGCCCCCAGCTATCTCACTGAGAGAGAGGAACTGGGAAGAAACATAGGAAAAGGTTCAGGGTTGTCACCAGGGAGCCCATGGGAGGAACAGGCTCAGTCCCCACTCCACTAAAGATCTTCAAAGACCCACAGACTCTGGAGTGAGCAGTGCAATGTTCCCAGAGCAAATCCCTGGGCGGCAGCTCCAGGATGCATCTGGTTCAATGGTCCGCCCATCAAGGTACATTTGGGGTACTCCTGACGTGGTTGGCTCTCAGGGCATCAATTTCCAACACCCCCACATCAAGTCCTTCCTTACACTGAGGTGCCGGGAACCATCTGAGCCCACCAGCTCTCATTTGTGGTGGCCCTCCTCAACACTTCCCCAGAGCAAAGCCCATCCCCTCAGCCACTTCACCTTGCTTTGCCCCAAACGAAGGGGCAGCTCAAGAATGCAGCACTCCTGGGAGGAGTCCCCTGAGGAAGGACACTGAGAAGGGGGCTGGTCTTCTTTTACCAAGACCTTATCTATCTTGTCCCCCCATCTGTTTACTTTAGGATTAGGATTAGGAAGCAAGGAAGCTGACACAGGGACACCTGTTGAACACATTTATTTGAATCAATGGAGTCAGACTTTTTCTAACACAAAGCATGATTTGGCTGACTGGTCCAACAACAAGGTGGCAAACATTCTCCGTAACTGTGCGGGCTGCGTTTGCCATTCTAAGGCTTTGACAAAAATATGTTTGAAATAGATAACATACAATAAGCCTGGAAATACACTCTACCTAAAGTTATGATTTGAAAAAAATGTATATGTGAATTTTAAACTGCATAGGGGGATACAGTTTTTCAAAATTCTTTTGACAGGTGTGGGAGCAAAAAAAGTTTGCAGCCTGTGTCTTTACTTCCTTGGAGCCACACTCAGAGGCCACAGCTTCCACGCCACGGGCAGACCCACTGGGCCACGTGAATAGCAGGTTCTCAAGAGGAGGCAGCCGCAGCGTGGAACCCAGGTGTAAGCTTCTTTCTGCTACTACTTAGCTGTGTAGATCTGGTTAAGTCACCCAGACTCCCTGAGCCTCAGTTTCCCCATAAGCAAATGGGAAGAACACCATATGAGACATATTAAAAATCCTGAGGCTGGGATGATAAGATTGAATGAATAGTGGAGAAGTGCACAGCACAGACAGCCCCAAACAGTAGCCAACCAGCACGTGTTTACTGTTTGGCTTGGACAACTTTATGGCCTTTGTCTCCAGAAGACTCTGGTAACTGATATTTATTGAGATTTATTTATGTGCCAGGCACTGGACTACGTGCTTCACAGGCCCCAGTTCATTTTGTTTTCGTATCAATCCTATGGGTCAGGTGTCATTCTCACCCCCAGTTTATAAACACGGAAAGCTTACACACTTGCCTGGCTCAGTCAGCTAGCAATTAGAGGCCCAGCGGTCTGTTTGATTTCAGAGTCTGTGCTCTAAACCCTCCCTGCTCAAAGCGTGGCTTCCCGCTGGCAGCATCTGCACCGACCGGGACCGTATTAGAAATGCAGGGACCCAGGACCTACTCCGTACCTGCTGAATCAGAAGCTGCATGTTAGCAAAATCTACGGGTGACTCATATGCACGCCCACGGTGGAGAATCACTGCTCTAAGCCACCCGTCCAGCTGACTGGCCATCCTGCTTTTATCTTGCTGAAGGTAACATTAGAATGTTTGCTTTCTCTGCACGCACGCACACACAGCTGGCAATTAAAGCAAGCAAGATGGTTAGAGATTATAATAATCCATCAGTAACACATGCAAATGCATGCTTTGCAAAGGGCTAGGCAGCCTCACATCAAACTGCCAACAGCGGTTACCTCTGAGGAGTGGCATGGGATGGGGGGAGGGGGTGGTTGAAGGGGGGCTCTTTTGTATTCTTGGAAATTTTTAATAAAAATAATAGCGGTTGTGTATTGGTTATATAATTTAAAAGACAAGCACATTTTAAAACACAAGTCCAGATCACTGGAATCTGATGGTATGTAATGAGCTACGTCTTTAAGAGTCTACTGACAGTTCCCAGCTCCAGGCACTGGGAGAGAGTCCCTAGAAAAGCTTTGGTGGAGGAGGATTGCAGTGCTTGGAGTCAAGAGACCTGGATGCAAGGCCAGGGTCTGCCCCTAATTTGCCTTGGGACCTCGGGCTCTCACTTAGCATCTGTGGGCCTGTGCTTCCCCTACTATAAAAAGGGGGTCGCCCCCAACACCCTTCCAGCCCCACAGGGTGGGTGCAGGAACCAGCCGTGCAGCAAAATGCACCAAAGGCCCCTGTGAAGGGCAGGGTGCTGTGTTTCTTGAAAGGACAAGAAAGTCCCCCCTCACTCATTCCATTCCCCAAGTGCAGATAGTCCATGACTTTATATGGAAGACACACAGAGGAACCTGGATTTAGATTCCGTGGGAGCCTCAGGCTGATTTTCAAATCCTTATTCGAACTTAAAAGTTAGGTTTGGACGTGGTTCAAAACACAAAAAGAAAGGGTTGTTTCTCTCCGTGCTCGTCGCCGGTTCCTCTCCGGGCTCACAACCCCAGGGGAGGCTCTGTCCCGGGGTTCTGTGTGCTCCCTGTTCGGGCACAGACACTGCACACACTCTGCTGAGCGCTCCATGCCTCGCCACCTCCAGCCCCGGCCCCGGCCCCGGCCCCGGCCCTGGCCCTGTACTGCCTCCCAGCTGCTCAGAGGGTCTGCAGCTTGGCTCGCTCTGGATGATGCCTTACTTTCCCCATTTTACCTTAAAACTCAGATTTGCAGACCTGGAAAGAGCAGTAAGAGTCCTCCCCTAGCTCATCTGCGTACACAGGGATAAAGTGACTTGCTCAAACCCACACAGCCAGCTTAAAACAAACAGAGCTGGCTCGGGTTCTCCATGACCTTTGGTAATACCTCCTTTTCCTTAAGATTTTTCTATCATTCTTTGGCAACTCATCACTGACCTCACCTCCAGTCTCCCCATTCTAAGGGACACATAAATCTGAAGACTAAAAGCTGCTGTATTTTCCCTGAACAATCCTGAAACCACACAGTCTGAAGGTATCATTGAAACTGAGCCAGGAAAGAATCCCCAGCCAGATTTTCCAAAGAGGGCCAGGCCCTCCTAAACCATTACGAGCTTCAGTTACAGTGAAGTCACTGAAAAAGAAGCCTCCGGACAGCTCCAGTCCCAACACTCATGTGGCTTTAGGCACCTGACTTCACCTCTCCGAGCCTCAGCCTTCTCATATAGAAGACAGGGAGAGGATGAGCAGCTTTCAGGTGTGGAAGGAAGACTCTAGATAAGAATACAGCCTTTCACAGGGAGTAAATATTTCAATGTCACTCTAAAAGAGACTGACTCACTCTCCTCCTTTTGTAAGACGACCACAATAATATTATGACACCTAAAAAATAAATAATTCCCTAATGTCAAACACCTGGCCATTATTCAAATTTCCAATTATTTCATAAACATAATAATAATTTTTAACAGTTTGTATCAGGACCCACATAAAGTACATATATTGTGATTTGTTTAAAAAAAAAAAAGAACACAGGCTTTCATGCAGAGGAGGCGCTTAATACACAGCAATTATTGCCATCATGATCATTATCATTCAGGACCATCCATCCCAAAGACAGGGGTCTGTCTAAGTCAGTTCTCCACTCCAGCTGCACATTAGAATCACCTAAGAAGGTGTTTTCCTTTTTTCACATACGAAAGCCCAGGTCTTCTCCCCAGTGATTCTGACTCAGTGGCCTGGATTAGGACCTAGGGAATTGGTACAGTTCTTACAGCTTTCCAGGTGATTCTAATGTGCACCTGTGGTTGAGACCTGTGATCTAAATCCATGCTTCTCAACCTTCACCATGCACACTAATCTCCTAGGGGTCCTGCTAAAATGAGAGTTCTGACTCAGTAGGTTTGGTGTGAGGCCTGAGATTCTGCATTTCCAACTGGCTCCCAGGTGATGCCAGTGCTACTGGTTCATGGCCTCAGGAGCAATGGCACCCAAGACTCAAGGTCCTGGCCAGATGGCTGTAAAGTTTATAAGATTCTTCTCTGGAAGTCTCAAAAGCCAGTTCTGTCTAGCCAGGCTAAAGCTCACTGTGTCCTGGAAGCAAAGAGCCAATTATCTGACCTCAGACTGGGGCACAAGGACCCAGAACCAGAGCCTGTCATCCAGATGACTCTTTGGCTTCATGTTGTTTTTTTTGGTGGTGGTGGGAGGTGAGCTGGTGGTGGGGCAGGGGAGTCTAGCAAGAGCCTGCAGACAAGTATGGCCACAAAGACACACTAGAAAATTAATCATGACACCACACCCTGCACTCACATGGAGCTGCCTTCTCAACACCAAGGGAAAAGCCAGAAGGAAGGGGCCCTAGTTAGTTTCACTCGGATTGGTGGGTGTAGGAGAACATGGCCTGACTTGGCAGGATGTCCCATCCAGAAGGAGCTGAAAACAACTGCAGCTCTGCTCAGCCAGACTCCTCTGATCAGCCAAGCAGGAAAGCTTCCTGCCTGGAGCGGGCCAGGTAAGTGCACAGTTGAAGGGACTCTGGGGAAACGTGAGCAGGGAAGGGGCTGGGAGGGCAAGTCTCTCTGGCTTTGAGGTTGATGTATTCTGTGACCCTGAACAACATCAACAAAACAACACTGACCGGGGACCTACTGTGTGCCAGAGAATTTTGCAGAAATACTCTGATTTGATCCTCACATCAACTTTCCAAGTCAAGCATCACTGCTTCCACTGTATAGATGAGGAATCTGAGGCTCAGTGGATAAGTAACAATGGAACTTAGGGAGGACAGAGCCAGCACTGGAACCCAAATGCAGCCAATCCTTCCTACTTCCTTACATTGCTGCTCAAAACTCTTAAATCTCTTGATGGCTCAACTTACCCTTTCACAAGAAAAGGAAAGGGGTATAAATCAACAGAACTGCAAGTGTCTTTGGGTCTCCAAGAACAAAGGATAATGCTCATTAGCATTATAATTATTATTAATCACCATCATCATCAGATGTGTAATAAAGAGACACTGGAGAGGGAGGGTATAGCTCAAGTGGTAGAGCGCATGCTTAGCATACACAAGGTCCTGGGTTCACTCCCCAGCACCTCCTCTAAAAATAAATTAGTAAACCGAACCACTGCCCCAACAAAAAAAAAAAAGAGAGAGAGAGAGACATTGGGAGAAAAGGCTGGTGTCAGTCCTGATGTTTGGGGTGGCTAAACCCAGGCCCCTGCTGTCCCCAGGCTCTCTGGGGCAGGGTGAGCTGCACCTGATGACTCCAGGGTGAGTACCAGGAGCCTCTGGGGGAGGCCCTTGCTGTGGGATAGAGTCCGAAACCCCAACAGTTCAGGGCAGGAGAACATACTGGGTCACAATTGCATGTTCCTGGCCCCTGGGCCACCATGCCAGGCCCAAGGTTGGAAATAAAACTCAAACTGCTGCACCATTGGGCCTGAGAGCCAATCTGAACCTGTGTCACAGAAGCTTCCTCAAACTGCCAAGGGCGGCCGCTCCACCGAGTGTCCCACTTCAAGGACTATGGTGCTGAGGGCCGAAGAGGCCATGCTGAGAGCCTCTGTCCCTTCGGCCCCAGACCTGAACCACAGCCAGGCCCCTCCTCCCAGCACCCTGGCAACTGTGGATTAATATTACACCAATACAGCCCCAACAATGGCTCCTGGCAGTCATGCTCCATAAAGTTCTGAGGCTTAAAATAAAGATGAGCTAGGGCAGGGCAGGGTGGTGGGGGGAGGGAGAGGGAGTGGCCAAGAACAGGGAGTGCACAAGGAAGCAACGGTGCGGCCACTGAAAATGTTTTTAAACCACACCATTTCATTAAAAATGCTCATTCTACAGTGTTTCGTGAAGAGGTTACATACAAAAGTATGTGTCAGTAGGATTACAACTATCTACATTAAAAGAAAAAGAACAGAGGGAAGTAACAATCAAATGTTATTAGTGGCAATATTTAAATTATCAGAATGATCACTTTTGTTGGAAATTAAGCATTTTCTAGGTTTTCTTTAATGAGGATGTAAACAGGGGCAGGAGGAACACACATTCCTTTTCTGTTTTTAATTGAAGTATAGTTGATTCACAAGAGGAGCATATTCTGACTAAAGTCAGCGTGTCTGAGAAGTCAGGGTGAAGACCTGCTAGGAGGGCATAAACCCCACCGCACCCCAGGCAGCCCCCAGCAACGAGCTGGAAGAGGCACGGCCGCCATCCAGAGGCCACGGGGCTGCGGTGGTCACAGCTGGGCAAGGGAGCCAGTGGGGCACCCTTCCCAAGCGGCTGAAATTCTCCAGGGAACATGACAAAAAAAACCATTAGCCCTTAAGGCGCTCTAAAGGATCCTGGAGAAAGACACCTAAATGAAACACAGCCCAGTCAGGTTCTCTGCCCCAGGCAAGGAGGCAGACTGCGGGGCCCAGGGTCCCTCGGAGAAACCCCCCGGGAGACCAGGATTCCTGACTGCGCCGCAAACCCCCATCAGCACAAGGACGTAAAAGAGAGGAGCTTCACCATATGGGGCTTGGGACCTCCTGGGAATGCCGGTGGGAGGGAGAATGGCAGGTCCCTAAGCCATGTGCAAATGTGAAGGAGGAAAGGGGTTTAAACTGAATGCACTGCACCAGCTGTCCCCAAAACAGCTCTAATTACAGGGGCTGCACTGCCGGAACCAGGCCTGGTTCCGCAAGCAGAGACCCTCCCAGGGGCCCAGCAGTCACCCAGCCCCCGTGCTCTGCTGCCTTGCGGCTGGCCCGGGGCGGGGCGAGGGCATGTGGCTGAGGCCGCAGGCCTTCACCAGCTGGGCAGGAAAGCCCAGGTCCAGAAAGCAGCTCCCACAGGTCCTGCTTACTGAGAAGTCTGCATCAGAGGGTCAGGTGGCTGTGCTTCGGGCCAGGGCTGGGAGACACTGGCATGGAAGAGGACCAGAGAAGCTCCCTCTCCGGAGATTTTAAAGACCTAAGCATCTGGAACAGCACAACACTGAAATAGGAAAAAAAGTGACGTCCTTGTCCCTTGAAGCTGGGGAAAGGGCAGAGTCAAGCAGAGAGATTAGAAATCTAAGTCCCTCACTCGCAGCTCATAGCAAGGAGCTCAAGTTCACCATCACCATCACTTCCTGGATGTCCTCCTGCTGCTGCGTTTCTGCTGAGGCACTGGGGCGGACAGAAAAAGGCCCACACTTAAAAAGCCAAGGAGGTAGGAAGGGCCTGGGGGTCAGACCCAGGTTTTATCCCAGCTCCCCAGCCCTGGGGCGGTTGCCAAGCCCCTTCACTCCTCTAAACGAGGTGTAAGCTGTATCCATTCTCACTACTGCATAGAAAACGGTTTGCCTGTCCCTGAGAAATGTATGGGAAGGTCCTTCTAAAACTAGCAAATTCTAAACAAACGGAAGGTGTTACGATGACTAGCGGGGTGTCTTTATAAAATGGGGGCATTTTGCTTTCCTCTCATGACAACATGCAAATTAGAAGCAGAAACAGATGAGCACTTTTTTTTTTCCAAACCCTTTGCCCACACACCCTAAAGCAGGACGGGATGCGGCTGCCTCGGGAACACGCGACGGGTCTCAGAGGCTGGGGCTGGAGCCTCCTTAACAACAAGGCAGAGGAAAGAGAGAGAGGAGTAAACCAAACCAACGAAACCAGGGACCAAGCAAGAAGGTTAGAGCCCGGATTCCAGCCTCCTGGGAATGCGCCTCGCGTCCCTGGGAAAGAGGCCGAGATGAAAGGGAAGCGCAGCTGGGGGAAAACAGGCCGTGAGAACAGGACGCGATTGTTCGCCGCCGGGACGGCCGCGCTCCCCCAGGAGAGCCAACGGCGGCCCCGCCGCTTTGTGCACTAATGTCATTATGGAGGTGGGGGCCGTGCGGGACCTTGCACCTCCCGCCACTCTGCCTGAGCAGCTGGGCACCGGGGGCTCGGCTAAAAGGGGACAGCGGGGCCCGACGGCAGGAGGCGAAGCCCTCACTCCCGGCACTTCCTCCCCCTCTGCCCTGGCCCCGGGAGCTCCCCAAGCCCGGCCTCTGCCCTGACCCCAGTTAACACTCCCACTAATTGCTGGGCAGCAGAGGGCCCGAAAGCCCAGGGAGCAAAAGAGCCAGAGTTAATTAAGGAGAGAAAACAAAGTCTGCTTCTCCGATCTTCGTTCCCTCCTCCCCGCAACTCTGCGTCTGGCGGGAGTCTAGTTCCAGGGAAGCTCCCGAGGCAGGGATCTTCTGCCGGGAGCCAAAACCAACAGCAGCACATGGAAATTACTGAACGGGGGCGGCTGGGTCTAGAGGGCTTCTAGGCGCCTCGCTCCAAAGCTGCCCAGCTCTCCAAATTTCCCATAGGTAGGTGGAGGGGGCCACTCCCCACCCATCCAAAGGAACGCCTCAGGTTCTCAGTCCGAATACTGTTTGCTCTCAGATGAGGTCAGTGCAGGTTCCTGCAGCTGAGGTGGGATTCCTCTAGAGGGCAATGGGCATCCCGCAGGCTAAGCGATGATAGTGCCATGGAAGCACTGAACAAATGCTACCTCATCTAATCTCACAACTACCCTAGGAGATAGATACTATTCTTGTCCCAGTGTTATAGACAGGGAAACTGAGGCTTCGAGGAGATAATTAACTTACCCAAGATCTCAAGCCAGCAAGTAGCAGAGGAACGACTGAGACCCCAGCACTCTGACCCCAAAGCCTGTGTGTTTAACCCCTAGTCCATACTGAGGGTCACTGGGATGTTCTAGTACACTTGAAACAAGCCTTGGGGAGCTTCTTAGCCAGTGATCTTTGAGGCTGTGTTGACCGCACACACCCCAAATAAAATACACAATTTAACATGTTTGTGTGTGCATGTATTCTTTTCAGGGTGGAGAAGGGGGTGTCAAAGTTCTGTCTAGATTATCAAAGGGATCTGGATTCAAAAAGAAGTTAACAAACGTGGGCCAATGAGGTGACACCCCAATCAATGTCTTGCTAAGTTGACTCCAGAACACAGATCTTCTGACATGAGTCCTCTACTTTCTCACTTTACCTCCTTGCTCTGATGAAACAGCCAAGAGGGAAGCCTGAGTTTCTCCAGAAAGAGAGGGTGCACTGGCAGTTTAGAATTAGGCGACTTGACCCTGAAAATCCACCTGGCCTGCTAGGGAGAAGGATTCCAGGAGATACACTGTGCGGGAGGAGAGGAAAAGGTTAACAGCCCAGCCCTGCGGATGAAAGGGATTTCCTACACAGTGTTTATTACTTCATTCTATCGCTGAAAAACAAGTTCCAACATTGTCCCAATTCTGATCCTCAGTTTTGCTTGGATTCACATAGAGGAAAATTCACTACCAGCAGCCCCAAACTATCAGAAATTTGCAGGGGGAAAAGTATGTCTGTTTCAAACTAATTTGCTACACTTTTAAAGACCACAGTCCATCTAAAAACAACAGCATCCCTTAACTGGGGCCATTGCCCTCATTTTCAGATGCTCCAAAATAGCAAACAATAGGGCTGCTGCCCACAGTTGACAGCCAATGTCATCAAGGTCAGTGCTGCACCCTTGTTTTTCTCATTTCATCTTCACCCCAACGCTATGAGGCAGGGGCGTTACTATCTCCATATACAAAATTAGGGCTCAGAGAGGTTAAACAGTTGCCCAAGAACACACAGCAAGTAAGTGACAGAACCAAGATTCAAACACGAGTCTATCTGACCCTAAAGTGGGGCCCTGGACCAGGGCCACTAAAAGCAGGTCTGCAGATCATTCAAAAACTGTCATGGGTCCTTGACACCATAAGTACAGGAAGAGAAAGTAAGAAAGGATTTGACATTGCCACATCCAAGCACGTGACGGTGGACTTGCCTCTTTGAACAGAGAAAGCATAGAAACCGGTTCAGACACTGTCAAGCTTGTGCAGATGGTCATGCTCACTGGGACCACATATCCATCCCCAAATGAATGAAAACTCCCCCCGTCCTTCTCCTCAGAGTTTGAGAAGCATTGCCCTCAAGCACACTGCATAGACGGCATCCTCCTAGTTGCTCCCTCAGCCAGCGATCTTCTGGCAAAGCGCTCCTCAGACTTTTTATGTGCCCACAAGCCACCCAGGGATCTTGTTAAAATGCAGACTGCCTCGGGCAGGCCAGGGTGGGGCCTGAGACTCTCCATTTCTAACCAGGTGAGGTGGGTGCTGCTGGTCTGGGACTGGACTTCGAGGAGCAAGTTTCTAAGTGCACATTGCACAAGGGAAGAAGAGGTTGATGCCAGAAACTTGTCCTGACAAGCCAGCCAGAGCCCAGCAAAGGGCCCAAGAACAGGCTCACCACCCAGGACTTGCTGGAGGGGGCAGAAGGCCCTGCACCGGACCAGGCTCTGCTCACAGGCAGCCCTGGCAGCACACCTTCCCCACCCCAGCCTGAGCCTGGGACACCAGGTGGCCCTTTCTTCCTGAGTTGCAGAAACAAGGCCTTAAAGGCAGAGAAGAGCGGCTCCGAAGCGTCTGCGAACATTTGGAGGAATCCCACCTACAACTAGCCCAAGGAGAGGAGGTGTTCTGACTGCACTGTGCTTCAGGCCTTGGCTCTGCTCACACCACCCTGCAGCTGGACCTCGGACAGCGACGCCCAGGGAGGGTTACCACACACGTGCGTTCAGACAGCACTTTTTACTCCTTAAAAGGGGATAATCACGTCTGTTGTGAGCGCTGAGAAATCTAATTAAGAGCTGGAAGTCTCAGAAAAAGGGGCATAATATAGGTCATCCCAGGAGGGAGAGAGATGGCCCCACGGTGGCCACCCCTGCAGCCAGAAAGGGCCATGAGCAGCCCACCTCCACAGGGAAATGGTTCCCACATCCTGCAGGTGACCCCTGGTTACCTGTCCTACTCCCTGGAAATTCCTAACAGTGGAGGCCTTCCTCCTTATTACCATCATCTCTCCTGATTCAACTTATGGCACCAGGACCAAAGGACTTTGTACTTAGTAAAGGGGCAATTCACCGTCAAAGGCTGGGATCCACCCCTTCATTCAGGGAGTCACTCATTCATTCAAAACCATTTATGGAGCAACTGCCATGGGCCAGGTACCATGATGGACTTGACAGACCAGGGCTCTTTTCTCACCCTTCTCTAAGAAGTAGGGAATAAATGACCCAAGGGGCATGAAGCCATTAACGAAGGCAAAGGGCACTGCCTGTTCCTGGAGCCAGAGGGAAAGCGAGCTTCTGGGCAGTAGCCTTCACATTTGTATGTAGTCAGGGACGTCAGGCGAGCCCTTGAGGCTGATGGTACCTGACCGGGTTCCGTCACTGGACTCACACGGGGCACAGAAAGGCCTGCTGGTTACTGACACGCACAGCAAACAGTCAGAGGGCCCTGATATCTGAACCAAGCGTGTCTGGACAAGACACAGACCCAGCTCTGGGGAGAATCAGCCTGAAAACCAACCCCGGATCTCAGCTGACTCTCGTGAAACCGCGAGCCTCTTTCTTTTTTGCAAAATCCAAACCACATTCTTCCCACTCCAAACCCTGCCATGTGCTATTTCCCTACAAAATGTTCTCACAAATGTCAGTAGTACCTAACGGTGACAACCCAAAACATCTCCAGACTCTGCCAATGTCCTCCTGGGGGCCAAAATCATCCCCATTTGTGAACACTGCACTAGAGGGATGGCCTGAAACCCTGGCTGTGCATGAGAAATACCTGGGGAGCTTATAAAACCCACCCATGCCTGGGCCCCACCCCACACACATTCTGAGTCTACAAGTCTGGTCAAAGATTCTGCAAGTGAACAAGAATGCCTGTCACTTTACAAGCCCTTAATGTTCCTTTAATATGCTGGCCGGTTCATGCATTAGACTGAATTTCTCCAGAAGCATGAACCGTACCTTCTTTTTTCCTCCTCTCCACAAAGCTCCAGGCAATGCTCCATGCAGTGCCTCCTATTTTATGCTAATCAGAGGAGTTTAGAAAGTTCTTGAGCCCCCTCCAGCCCCACTTAAGATGAAGAAGCTGCTTCAAATAGCACCATCTCCCCCAAATTCATTAGTATATGACAAGAAGAATTTACACCCTCCCTATCTCAAAAGGAGGAGGGGTCAGAAGAGGTGAGGGCCCGTGAGAATCCAGCCACCTGGTTTGGTCCTGGTGTCTGACATCTGAAGGAGTCCCCCCTGCACACTCTCCCTGGGTGTGAGGAAACTGCTCAATGGCCAGGACATCAAGTACACTCAAGTTTACTGACCCCTACTCCTTTGGCCAGAATGGAAAGCATGAGGCTGGGGGCCCAGCTGCAGCAGTAGAAACTCCAGCCTACCAGACTGAATGCTGTTTTCCTCAGACTGACTGTGACTTGAAAATAAATGCAGGCCCAGAGCCAGCGCCTTTCTGAGACGGAAAGGCGAGGCTCTCTTCCCACACCTCCCTCAAAGATCCCCAGGAGGATCCGGAGAGCTGATGGAGACAGGCCAGGCCAGTGCTAACAGCTAACAGATGTAGTCAGGTCCCTGTCCTGTCTCCCCAACTCCCCACACCTGAGGCTTCCCCTGCTGGCCACCTGGTCGGACAAAGTCCAAGAGGGATAAAGCGTCAAGGGAGAAGATCTAGCCATTAACCACCATCTGCCCTGAGTGGAAATGCATTCCTCACTCACACATTCAGTAACAAACATACAGAGGGTATCTTACAAGTGATATAGGTGCTCAGAGAGCAGACATGCCACCCTTCCCAATTTTTATACTTAGGTTAGCTTAAAGATGAAATGAAGGAACGGACATCCAGGGACCAAGCTGCCCCAAAGACAGCAAAGGCTATTCAAGCTCCCAAGATCAGCTTTCTCACTAAAATTCACTGGCTAATACATAAGAATGCAAACTGCCGTGTGGTTACATTACAGTTAAGGAGCGATTTAGTATTTTCTCTGATGTTTTTCTCATTTGATGTTCATTGCCAAATCGGTCTGGGGCATGGAGGCCTTCCACTCTAGGAGGCCAGCAAGACAGTGATTGTTTTTTCAAACTTCCTTCCCTCCCCTCAGTTACACACATACACACACACTCACACACCACACACACACAATCTGTTGCCTGGAGACTGAACACATTCCTCATGCTTACGTTTCTTTTCATTCTCCAGAAGCAGGAGCTGTGGAAACTGGGGCCTCCAGGAAACACGCCTGCGGCAGGAGAGGGGGGACCCGGAGTGACACTTCCTCACTAACAGGCCGCCTCCTCCCCGCCGCCCCCCCCACCGCCCCCCCAGGTTTGAAGAGCCCGCCGGCTGGAAGTGAAGGGCTCCCACAGGGAACAAGGCCCTCTTTGAAAGTCCGTGTTTCCCGCAGCCCGGCCCGGGTTGCCATGGCCACGGGCCTCCTGGTGGCCCAGGGCTGGCCTCAGTGCCGGACACCATCTTGACCCCCTTCCAGGGGACCCACTGGCCCCCCCCACCTCTCTCCTGAGCCCCACAGCTGCTGGGAATGCCTGTTTCCCCCAATTCTGAAAACATCCTCCTGAAGGGGCCAAAAGAGGATTGTCGTTCCCTGCCAGCAGGCAGGCAGAGCCTCCCTCTGTAGAGCAGGGCCGGGACTGGCCCACAGATGGGGAGGGGGCACAGGGACACAGTGAGAGCCAGCAGCTTCAGCCCTGGCTGGGCCCACAGTTCTCCCTGGTCCCTTCCCCCAATTCCCCCACCCTCTTCCCTGCCCCCAGAAGCCAGAGGGAGCAGGGTCTCTGAATAATTCAGCCTTCAAATTGCTCTGTGGTCAGAAGGGTTTCTTCATTTATTTTTTTAACTCCCCAGGATCTGCACTTTCACCGCAGGCAGCACTTTAATCCCAAACCTGGATCTGGTTGGAGACCCAGGGCCTCCCACGCCCCGAGCCCAGAGCTGCAGGGAACGAGTCACTGAACTTCAGAATCCAGCGAACTGCCACCCAGCTGTGGAGGCTGGAAGCAGGGCGGGGCGGGGAGGGCGCAGGCTCTCCAGGGCTGTCTGCCTCCCCTCCTGGCGCGGGAGTAACTGAATTACTAGAAAGACCTGAGCATCAGCCACCTAGACCAGCCTCTCAGTGAGCAATCTCCCTACGCCTCCTCCAGCTTCCCACCCTCCCTCCCTACCTGCACCCCCCACCCCCGCCAGTCCTCATGTGTACTCTGAGTCAAGCGGCCTGGGCACACAGTATTTCTCCACGGCCACAGGTCCCTGGAATAGGCCAGCTTTGGCTTCTGTTAGTAATGTTAGCTGATATTTTGCTGAGCATTCATTTCATATAATCTTTGCAATAATCTTATGAGGTAGGTACTACAATATCCCATTTTGCAAGTGAGGAAAAAGAGACTCAAGAAGGTTAAAAAATGTCCTCAGATCATAGAGCTGGCAAGGAAAGAATGAGGATTCAGACCCAGCTGTCTAATTCCAGACTCCATGCCTTAATCCCCATGTCACCCAGACCATGCATATACTGCACACGCAGAATCTTCAAAGAGCAGAACTTTGCTCAGAGAGGTGAAGCGAGTTGCTCACAGTCACACAGCCCACTAGGGCAGTGTCGGACAAGGACTGATGTGCCATAATCTGGGCTAACGTCCTTTCCAAGATCACCCAGTTTCGACTACAGAGGCATCCATATTTACACAGGTGAAAGCACCCTCAAAGCACTCTCTCTCTTACAGTGTTACGGTCTAATGGCCTGTAAACCTAGCTTGACCTCTGGCAATGCCCCATGCTAGTCCTGTCCACTCCCTCTAGTCTCTGCTCCATGACCTTCCAACCAACAGCTCCCCTGCCTCCACCAAGACTTAAATTCTCTCTCACAGCATTATAATCTCTCCCATCCCCCTTCAGGGCAGCGCAACCTCCAAGATTCCTAATGAGAGATCCCACACCATCCTGCCAGCTCATATTTACACAGCACTTTACAGTCCTCAAAACTCTCTTGCAGACATGATCCAATCAACTCGACAACCCTTGAGCCAGGTAAGCATGGGCACCTTTTGAGGACTGCCCCCTCATTCACAGGCCAAGGCCCCCAAGCCAGGTGGTACTATATGACCATGCCCTCCTGGCTATAGCTGATTGGACCAGTGGGAGACAGCTGACACAAACAGACCAATCAGATACTTTCCTTAGGAATTTGACTCAAGGTTCTGAGATACAGTTCAGTCTGATGGTTACAGGAAGGATGGGTATGGTTGGGGGCTGAGGGCCCATGACACCTGGCACACATCCATAGAAGCAGTGGCATCCTGCAGTTCCAGGCACTTGGGAGGCCAGCCGTATTCCTTGACCTTGATTCTTCCATTCCCCTGTGGCTCCAAATAGCTCAAGCTGGCTTCTGTAACTTGTAGCCAGTAGAGTCTGAGCTAAGAGATGGTTGGATAATTATCCTCTTTTTGTAGATGAGAAAAGAGGCTCACAAAGGTAAGTGACTAAATGAATGTCACATGACCAACATGTAATAAAGGACAGTTAAAATCCCTGCCATGTGATGTCTCATGCCTCCTTCCCCGGATTAAAGGAAGTAACAGGTGTTCGCTTCCTGTCGGTATTAAAAAAATGGTCACCGAGGATACGTGACTAGGCTGGAGGCACTCTAATGGATTAAAGCCAGAGACAAGAAATACAAAATCCTCTCCTTCTAAACCATGAAAACATTTGCCTCTCTACATTTCCCGGCTTCCTTTGCAGTTAGGTTAGAGCCATGTGAATGGTTCTGGCCAATGAAACATGATGTAAGTAACAGATGTCAGTTACAAGGCAGTTAAAAGCCAGGGGCTGGTGAACCGCGAGGGCCCCATATTCCAGATGGTGTGGCTACAGATTGGGGAGCACTGCCCAACCCACATCAGACCTTCCATGAGTACAAACTAAACCTAGATTGGGTGAAGCCACTGGGACGTCAGGGTTTGCTTATTACTGCAGCATAGTCTAGCCTCTCCTGACTGAAGCACACAAATCATTCAACCTGGGCCCTTCAGCACATTTGTCTGGCCTGTAGGATGCTGCATTTGTTTGTCTAACATTCGTCTGTTTCACAAATATTTCTAGAGCACCAATATTAGATGCTGTAATGGGTACAGCCAAGAGCATGGTAGTAAAAAAGACCCAATCCCTCTCCTCCAGATGCTCCCAACCTGGTGACCCACAGGACCACTCTGGGACTAAAAGGAGCAGTTCTACAGGTGTGAAAGCAGGACCTCCCACCCGAACACTGGCTAAACTGAGCCCCGATAAAATGTAAGCTACCAGGAAGCTTGTCCCAGCGACTCCATGAGGGTGGGAGTTGAGATTAAGTTCACACCAGGTTTCACACCCTGGGCTCTACCAGCTCCCCTCCTGCCAGCCTTGTGGCCTTGCACAAGGGCTTCCCTTGCCCTGGGCACAGAACAGAGGGGAGAAGGCATCAAGGAGAAGTCATCAAGAGAGCAGGTAGCTGGTAGAAAACAGGAGCAGCAAAAGACATAGCTCATCCGCCCTCACCCTCCTCTGGGAATTACCCCCTGCTTCATTTAGCCCCAAAAGTTCCCAACAACTGAGCTTTTCCCCCCTGAACCCATGTAGTGGAAGGTCAACCAGAGACATCATCTCTCTGTCTCCTTATGCCAAAAGTTGGATGAGGAGAGAAGAGAGGCAGGGCCACCATATACAGTTGCACAGACTGTTCACTGCACAAGGTGCCCATCCAAAAAAGGCAAATGGGGCTAGAATCCAGTCATTGCTCTGATTACCAAGCTGTATACCCTGAAGAAGGGGTCCCTTCTAATTCACACAAAAGTGTGTGCTGTATGCCGTAGCCACAGACGCACAGGAGCCGGGGCTTCTCCATGAGGAGAGAAGAAGTTTGGTGATGGGTCCGTGGGAATGTACTGTACTAGTCTAAGTCTGGGGGTATATTTGAACTTCTTTAGAATAAAGTTTAAAATAAACAAACAAAAAAAACCCAAAATCCATCCTACTCAGTAAGTGGCTGTATTACTTGGGCAAGTTACTTTACCCCTAAACCCTCAGCCTTGGTTCCCACATCTAAAAAGACAATAATCCCTGGCTCATAGGGTTGGTACAGGACTAAATTAAATTACTTCAATGAGGGGGTGGGGATAGCTCAGTGGTAGAGTGCATGCTTAGCATGCAGGAGATCCTGGGTTCAATCCCCAGTACCTCCATTAAAAATAAATAAATAAATAATAATAGTAAATTACTTAAGTGAAACACTTGACAAGAGTAAGTCCTCTTACAAATGGGGGCTATTAAGAGTAGTTGCTGCTGATGGCTGGGGCAGGAAGGAAAACGAGGCAAAATGGTGGGGGTTGGGCAGCAGGGCACCCTGGAGAAAGGCAACCGATGGGAGCATGAGTGCCATAAAGCCAGAGGGCATCTCAAAACACAACCAGCCTATTAACGTTCCTAAACTGGGCTTCCAGCGGGCGGGTCTGAGGGAGCTTTCTTGCAACCCCTCCCTCCGTGGCATTCCTCGGGGGACTTCAGCCTCAGCTCACAATCCAAATTTGAAGTCCACAGAAAGGTCCCAGAGAATGGCTCAAAAAAAGATGTGCTCCCCAGCAAAGTCAGAGAAGAAAGAGCGACTGGTGGGTGGGGCTGGGATGGCAGGAAGCACTCACATCTGGAAGGCTTCTACCTGAGTCCCAGAAGAGGAGGCCCCCAAAGATGTCCCAGGGGATCCAGCATTAGCACAGGGAGGGCCCTGCCCCCTTCACTGGGAGGGAATGTGAGTGGCCATTCACATCCCTGAAGGTAAAAATGATGTTTGCATTGTCTAATTTTATGTGATAAATTTTTACATTAATATCTTCAAAATTATAATTGCTGTATGAATTTCACCAGTGGTTTGTCATTTAAAGATGACACACCCCCAATTCATTTGCCCTTAAGGCCTATTCCTTCCCCAGAGCCTCAAAGGGGTGGAGAGGGGGAAGGTGGCAGTGGCATGAAGCCAGAAGCCCTTCCTGAAGCCCCTGGAGGGACCTCACCCTTGGCTCAAGCCACCATGGCCCTGCATTTCGGCCCAGCCTGTGCCCAGGGAGACCCACGGAAGGCCCCTGGTTTCAGTCAAATGTCATCTCACTCACTTACTCTCTCCTTTCTTTCTTCTTTTCCAAGATGAAAGCTAATAGGATGGTTCATTCTCCTGTCAAGTCAACTCATGAGAATAAAAGGAAGTCACCCAGGTTCCCCATCCTCTCTCCGCTGAACACAAGCCACTCCATGGCTCATCCCCGTGGGCACGCCACAGAAATGCAATAATGAAGACGAAATTCCTCTAAAAATCCCTTTTTTCACCTTTCAACTCTCAGGAATTTGCTATCTGTTTCCAAGGAAGTTTTCTAAGTTTCTGAAGCCTGTCACAGCTGAGGGCTGAGTTGGGCTGTAAAGACAGGCTTCCAAATAAAATGCAATCGGAGAGCAGAGACACGTGGCTCCCCAGTCCACAGACAGCACAGTCCCTCACGGCAGATAGTGAAAATCCACCTGGAAAATGTCCTTCTCTGTCCCTGCCGACTCTCCGCAGCTCTGTCCCAAACTTAGAAACAGCTGTTTCCCTTAACTCCAAAAAAAGCTCTCATATGCTCCGTCTCCTCATTCTTTCCAACACTGTGATCTGTACACTTAATCTACCTCCAGGCTCAGCTTATCCCTCCCTTAGCTCGTCAGATACGAAGAGGAACAGTCAAAGACGAAGAAGGACAAGACAACGTGTTGTGAAGCCCTCCTGTAAACACCATCCACAGACTCAGCAGCCTGGCTTTCTGAGTTCGGATCCCGGCTCCTCAGTTACCTCAGTGTGTGATGTTGACTTAACCCTCTGTGTCTCCATCTCCTTGCATGGAAAGTGGTAAATAATACTACACTTGTACAGGGCTGAGTAAATAAATGCATACTCGTAAAATGCTTAGAAAGGTGCTTGGCAGGCAAGAAGCACCTAACACATGTCAGCTATTATTATTAGACGATCACAACAATCTAGCGTGATAGGGATTACTATCAGCAGCTCTGTTTAACAGACATGTTCTGAAACTATTTGTCATTGTGAGTGTAATAACAGATTAACCTCAAGGAAAGGACAAATTAAGAAATTAAGTGGTCTACTCAGAATGACACTGTCCATGTGTGGCAGAGCTCAGACAGCATCTCCAGTCTTGGACTTCAAGTTGCACACTCACGAATTTCACACTTTAACACGCTCCCTCCCGCAGGCATGGAAATTTGAGAAGTCCTGTGGATCAGCATCAAAAACAGATCTCAATTCTGTAAGCCCCACAGAATGGCAGTATCTCAAGGGAATGCTGCAGGACTTGCCAAACGAAATTAATTTCCATTTGTTTTCATATTCCAGGAAAACAGACCAAAGCAGCCTTACAGGAGAGGGTACCACCTCATCAAAGGTGTCCAAAGACCCCTCGAGGCCAAGGATCACACCCGCCTCAACAATTCAGGCTCCCTCGGGACGCTCCTAGGCTGTCAGCAATTTGCAAAAAAAGATCACTGCAAATCATTTGGGAAGGCATTTGTGCAGGCCTGGCCTAAGACATGTGGACTTCTGCCAAACCCATAGTTTTTCAAAACACGCACTGTCTTCACCCTTGATAAATAGCAGCCAGGCTACGGAAATATTTCCATTACACCCAAAAGCCTGCGTTGCCACCACAACTCGTTGAAATGGATGTTTCCAATTTGAGAAGAACTCAACAAAAACATCGAAAAACATCCCAACCTTCCCTGCAGAGGTAACCATTCTGGCACTCAAGAAACCTCGAAACACCAGTCAAGGATATTTGTGGACACAAATTACTTGGTAAACATATGCCCTGATGCCCGAAGTCTAACTGTATCTAATACATGGATTGAGCCCATTTCTTCCAGCTCTATTATGAACTTTCATTAGAAGATTTCTACACAAGCACTTTCCTCAGTGCTCTCTGTGTATCTCAAGACTGTGATGAAATCTTCTTATGGCCATGCTGGAGAGAACTAGGAATAAAGAGTTCAGCACGGTAGCCTGGGCTCTACCACTAACTAGCCATGTGATTTCATGAAATGATAATTAATAACAACACAGCAGCAGCTAACATTAACTGGGAACTTACAATGTGCCAGGCAGTATACTAAAAGGTTAGTAAGTATTTATTTGATCCTCATTCACAACCACTAGGGAATATTGCTTCTCACTGTATGGATCAGAAAACTAAGACTCAGACAGATTGAGTAACTTGCCCCCAAGAACACAGCAGCAACCAGCAGAGGCAGGATTCAAACACCGGCAGTCTGACTCGGAGTTCTTAACTACATACCATAGGTCTTTTCAAGGTGCTTAATGACCCAGGACCACAAATCCCTCTAGGAGCGGTCTGGATGATCTTCAAAATCCTTTCCGGCTTTAAAATTCAGTGATGTTCTCTTTTAGAAAGAAAATGAATTTATGACTTCAAGAAATGAAATGCAGTGGTGTTCTAGAGGTGGGGTGAAACATCTGTGTCTGCCGCACCCGGATCCAGTCAGGGGAGGAAAGCTGCTGCTTTTCTAGGATAATGATTCCCTGTGAAACCCTGAGACTGGCCCCAAACCGTCTCAGGAAAAATGCCAGCTGGAAGTTCTTTAAAGATGCGCCAACTTGCAAAGATCTGCAAGTTCTCAACTATCAGTTCTCAAATCTTACTTTATCCTTTTTTTTTTTTTAAGGAAACTCAAATGCAAGAAGATGTGAGTTTTAAGGACACCAGTACGCGATGTGTGCAGGCCTGGTGGCACACTTACACCTTGCTTTCCTCTGGGCTTTACACCTGCTCATGGAAAACCCACTTCATCCCAGTAATCTGTGTTTTACAGTGTCCCTATGACTTCCTAGCCCGTGGCTCAGAAGTCCTGTAATCCGTGCAGGGTTCTGTCCTACACACACCTGCTGAAATGGTCACACGCTGCCTCTTGGTCTCCAGACACACAGACGCTCCACGGCTCCCTTCCCCGACTCCATCTCTGATTCCTCCTCCTCCTCTCCCTGCTCAGCACCGGAGTTCCCTGCCCACCCACCTTGCCACAAGCTGACACAGCCAATGGAGAAGCGCTCTCCCTGATCACTCCTCCTCCCACTCACCCTGGCTCCTCTCTCTCCCTCTCCCTCTCAGCTCCTGGTACAGCCTGAAACCGAAACTAATCTCAGACCTGAACAAAGTGAAATCATCTCCTACGCCTGATCACCCTATATGACCACAGAGAATCTTCTCATTAGAGCTCCAAATCCAGCTTTCTGGCAGCTGGAAAAAAAAACAGAGTTCTGCAGGTGCCTTCCTAGAGCCCAAGGCTTCCTTAATGAATAGGTGATGTCGGGTCAGAGGAGGAAGCAAGAGTTCCTCCATACTGTTTTCCACTGCTGTTTTTCTTTAATTTGCACAAGTCAATTTAAATTCACTCCAGGAAGTAAAGTTCACCACCCAGTACTTTAAATTCATTGTCCAGCATCAGTTCATATTTGCCTCATTCTTAATCAGATTCTCTTCTGAGAGCGAGCCTTGTTCCCTCTGGCCATCTCTGTAGCCATGTTGCTGAATGCATTTTAGATGGCTATACCACATGCTTTTCCTAAATTTGAAAAATGCAGCCTTCACTTTCATGCTGGGAACAAGAACAAAATTAAAACAAGCAAAAAAAAAAAAAAAAAAAAGGCAAGTTACCATCAAATATAATGCCCGCCCTTGACAATCTTTCAAAGACTTAATACATTTTGAGAAAAATCCTAAACCACTTTGTGAATGACCCTTGCCCTCAGCACACTTTTGGGTGCCTTTCTCTGTTGCTGGGGCATTATGTAATTATTCCATTGTTGGCTTAAGCAAAACAGAATTGAGATGGTAAATGTGCTGGCCCAACAAGTGTTTGGTAAAAGAGGAATAACTTTTGGATTGTCTGCTATTTACTCTCCATTCAACAGAGCTTCCTGAAGGAACATCTTGGGAGGAGGAGCTGGGGCTTTCTCTAGTTCCCACAGCCAGACAAACGGTCAACTACTTGCCGGCTTCCCTCAGGCCTCCTCGCAAGGCGTTGGCTCCATCCTGAGAGCTGCTGGCCGCCCCCTGGAAGCAGCCCCTCTGACAGAGATCAACGCAGGGCAGCACCCAGCTGTCGGGCAGATGTGGATTGCGTCTTGCCTCATTAATTCACAGATGAGTCACTTAACGTGATGGACATTGTTCAGTCACTTCCTCGGGAACATGAAGGGAGAGGCCAGATTTGAGCAATATCCCAGCTTAAAAATTCCAACTCCCTTCCCCCTCCCGTCACTGAGCTGACACAGATCTCCAAGGGCCTCTATTTCACCTTCCTGTCTCCAGATTCGCCCTCTTAAACCACAGAGACAAATGGGGCTGGTTCCCATTTCTAAAGACCTTCAGGATTGGCCATTCCCCTCCGCGCCTGGGAGTCACTTGTTCTCACATCTCACATCCTACCTGGACCGTTCTCCTCAGACCTGACTTGGGCCCTTCCTCTGCAGTTTACCCTCTGGTAAACCCTCGCCTCTGGTTTTGCTTCTCAGAACGGAGGGACGAGTGAATCACTGTGTTTTGAGCAATAACTCTTACAAGATTAGTATTTCTTCTTCAGCACATTCACTGCAGGCATTACGGGAGGTGACTATTAAAAACCACAAAGGCATCAAGGAAGCCAACCAAGGCGGGATCCTGAAAACCCAACCCCTGGCTCTACTCAAGAGTTCACAGAGTGGGAGAGCGATGTACTCCATGGCCAAATCACAAGGCCAGGAGACAGCAGCCACCTTTACCCTCACTCAGATCAAGTGCCACCTCCTGCAGGAAGCCCTCCCTGCCCCAGCTCCTCTTCTGGCTGGCAAGGAGTCCCCTTCCTCAGCATCGCATCTCAGGGCGGCATTTGTCATGGCAACTGGAGTTCTAGGTTGTCTGTCTCCCCAACTAGACTATAGGCATCTCCCAGGCAGGGATTATATCTTAGTGACCTCTGTACTCAGGGTTAGGCCCCAGTAGGGTGTCAAGTAGTTAGCCAGTGGTCCTCAGTAGAGTGTGCAAGGCTAAACCCTCCAGGTACATCCCAATGATGCTTGAACGTTGCATTATCAGCCCCAACCCCTCCAAACCCCGACACCACTCACCCCTCAGTTCAGTATGGGACTCTCTGAGACTTTCTCTGAGGAGATAAGCTCTGTAGCCAGGCCTCCTGGGTTCAAATCCTGGCCCTGCCACTTTCTAGCCATGGGATCTCAGACAAGTTATTTAACCTCTTTATGTCTGTTTCTTCACTGAAAAAGAGATATAATATCCCATAGGATCTCACGAGGGTTAAATGCGCTGATCATGAGAAGCACTTAGAACAGGGTCTGACCCAGGGTCTGACTCAGTGATCTGGGAAGTATCATTTCCCAAGCCTGGTCCTTCCTAGAACCCCCCACCGCCCCGGACCTGGCCCCTTCTGCTTCTGCTCTTGACTGGCACTGGGCCTGCCCTTCCATCACTAGACTCCCCTCCTCCAGGCCCCCTCTGCCCTGTTCCTCCAGGACCAATGTTAGCATTAATGTGAAAAGCCATTCAACCCTCTTCACTGATTATGACCCTCCCCTCCCCTACAACCAGCTTATAGGGCATATTCTCCAAAGAGAAGGGAGAAGAGCTGGTTCCACAGCAGGGCTACAAGTGCTAAGTCCTTCTGCCCCCAACTCTGCTTCTCTGTTGTCACCCAGGCTCCCCATCTCCCCACTGTGTGGTCCCCTCTGCTCAAAAGTTAAGCCTCACCCCACTCCATCCCCCTCCTCCGAAAGCCAGCCTCAGCCACTACAGATTTTACCAAGATCTTCCTTAATAATAATAAGCTTCAGAATGTTAGCACCTGCGTACAGAAATAGCAACAACAATAACAATAATAATAGCCTCTACTCTGAAGAAGGCTTGCTCTTTGTCTGGCATGATTCTCCTTTAATTATTCCTAAAGCTAGAAACTGAACTCCTACAGAGTCATAGAGTAAGATGGAGGGCTGGGATTCCAACTGGGGACAGACACAGAGCTTCAGAGGGTACCTCGGCACCCCTAAGCTGTTATGGAGATAGGCCCAGGGCGGCCGGGTTGCCTCCAGGGGGTGGACGTTAGAGGGATTTGGAACTTTCTTCATCCCATCAATGATTCCTCAAAGACACTTTGGTGCATCTCACATTTTATGAACAGGGAGTTTATATTTATAGGCATTGTTATCCCATTTATCATGTATGGCCTGTTTTAAAGATAAGCACCATAGTGCATTTTTAGGGGTCTGTTACATTGCTCAGATACATCAGAGATACTTACTGGGAGGCTGGAAGCAGAGGGGATCAGAGAAGAACTGAGTGAGCAGACATGACCAGCATGCTAAGCTCACCAACCTGTGGCAGCCAGGGAGGCTGCAGACAGACGAGTCCTGGCCCCTGAGGAACGGGCCTCTCTAATCACTGCCACAGGACCCTTACATCCCACCAGAACAGCCTCCAAGTCCCAAGGCAGGGACCGCTGGACCACAGCGTCTCCAGGCCCTTTCTGGGGTTCACTTCCTGTAGGTGTAGAGCCAACAAAACGGAGACATCACCTTCTCCAGGCCACCTTGTACAGTCAGGGGTGATCCCTGTCTGACTCTCAGCTTCTTGCCCCCAGGGTTCTAGAATGCTCCTGCCTTTGCTGCTTTTTGCCAGGATGGGGGCAATCCATCGAGGCAGAGTTAATGTAGGAAGCTCCAAAGGGAGAAACAAGTGTGAGCGCTACTGTATGCCTGACACTGTGTTTGTTAGTCAAAAAAAATCTCCACGAACTACCATTGTCTAGGGGGCACGTGAGCCTAAGAAGGGCCTCTCAAAATCAAGGCAGGGAAGTCACAGGTGGCAGACTGTATCAAAGGCTCTTCCAGATCCCCAACAAGTGTAGATGCCACGAACACCCAAGCAGCAGCCCAGGGCCCAGTGAGCTTTGGCTAAGAAACCAAAGGCAGGCCAGGTTTCCTCGGGGATGCACTGGGGACAGTGACAGCCATCTCCTCTGGCCCCCACTTGCCTAGTCCAGACGGATCCCAGGAACCTACCAAACCTGGATTCTGACCTTGAACAACTCTGCCCCAAGAGCTCCTCAAAAGGAGTGTCTTTCACACATATACTCCCCAATGAAGCACCTTCTCCCACTGCAACCCATCACCCCAAGAATGTGCTGGGGCTCTTAAAGCACCTGGATCCTACTCTGCTGAAACACCAGGACATCCACCCCTCACCCCAACCTCTGCATTTACCTCGAATTCAACAGCTCTGTGGCCCCGACCCAGTTAGTGCCCAGAGCCCTCTCACCACGTAGATAGCAGAATCAGCCCCTGGAGAAGGGCCACCCCATCTGCCCCCATCCTCTGGCTATCTGTAGGGAGCTGGGATCTGGGCCAGACTTTCCAGGTCTCCATGGCCACAAGCCCAAAGTCTCATGGGAATGTCGTGAGTAAAGCCCCTTGAGAAGGTCTGCTCTTCGCACCCTGGGATTATTCACTGACCCAACACAGAGGAGGGAACTCTTCTGAATTGCCCAGACTGGATCACAGACTCTAGATAGGGGTTCTTAATAGGGGTCTCAGTTCCAAGGGGCACAGTAACCTGATATTGCACACAAAATGTGTCCCTGCACACATGCATATTTCTGAGGGAGGGAAGGAGGACTTAGAACTTTCGCCAGATTCTCAAACAGGTCTGTGACCCCAACCTCTGGCCCCAAGTAGAGCCCCCCCCTGACCCCAGTCATATTATCATCCCCAGGCCATCCTAGTTGGCCAAGGTCTCTCTCCTATTTAAGGATGTGCCCAGGCCTGAGGTACCACTCCTCTTCCCTTGTCCCTGCTCCTTCCAGCTACAGAAAGTAAACTGGGGTGGGGTGGGCAGTGGGGTTCAAACCCAACCCTCCTGCACACACCCTCCAACTTCCCGGTGACCTGAGCCAGGTTTCTCTCTCCATCCCAGAGATGCCTCCCTCCATTAAAATTGAGGTCCCAAAGGCCTTGCCCTCCAACAACAGAGGGGCCCCATTTTACACCTGATCCCACAGGGGCCAAATCTCATGGTGAGACGCTTCCTCCATGAGAGAATTCCTGGTGTCCCTCACTCTCTTGAAGCACACCTGGCCAGCTCCACCCAGGCTGTAAAGATAGGTATGCCTGGCAAAGAAAAGGAGTGAGTGGCCAGAACGTCTCCCTGAGTCCTTTCTCCAGGGCCAGGTAGCTCAGGGAGCTGCAGGATAACCAACAGGAAGACTCATTCCCAGTGCTCCTCGACGCTCCTGCCTGAGGGTCAGGTGGCGTGGGGAGTGAGATGGTCTTGTGTCCTGTATCATCTCTAGGACACCTTATTTTTCAACTCCCAGTCATTCCCCTCACCCTCCACTCTCACCAAAAAAGGAAAATCTAAAACCTCCCTCCCCTGAAAACAAATTCCTCTCCAGGAATTTCAATTCAGTACAAATTTCTTGCAACTAAAACTTCTTTTAGGGGGAAAAAAACGGGCAAGCCCGTGCTAGGTGTAAGGCAACAATGCAACCAGAAAAGAGGAAAGAAGGCATTAGCGCCAACGCCAACCCCCTGGAGCTTAGAGCCCGGGGCACTTCGAGCCGGAGGGGCGGGGGGAGCAGGGGCGGGGACAGTGCGTGGTGAACTTTCCCTGACGGAGCCTCGGGAGATGCAGCTCCCAGGGGACCGGGTGGGACCAGAAAGGGCTGAGCCGACCTGTGACATCTGCGGGGGCAGGAAGCGAACCTCCCCTTTTCCTAAAAGGAGCTCTGGCCCCGGCAGGCGTCCCCCACTCCCCCAACCCCCCGCCAGCCGTCGCCCAGCAGCCAGGGCCCCCCGGCCCCGGCCGAGCGGGGAGGGGCGCCCCCACAAAAGGGGAGCGGCCGGGGAAGGGGCTCCGCGCGGCGCCGGCTCGCCGAGGCCTCGCTGGCCTTCCCGGCGCCGCCCGCCCGCGACCACCCGTCTCGACGCGCGCCCCGCTCCCAGCCCCCCGGTGCCCGCTCGCCCCGCGCGCCCGCGGCCCGGGAGGAGGCGGCGGCGGCTCGGGCAGGACGCGGGGCCAGACCCGCCACACGAGGCTGGGGCGGCGCGGGCTCCGGGGCAGCCGCAGCGGCCGCCCCGGGAATCAAACTCGCGCCCGCCCGGCCCTCCCGGCGGCGCGGCTGCGACCGGGCCCGGGAAGGTGGGGCCGGGCCGGGCCAGGGCCGCGCGCGGGGCCGGGCGGCGCCGGCGGGGAGCGAAGGGAGGTCTTACCGAGCAGCCGCGCGCGCGTCCGCTCCCCGCGGGCCGGAGGGGCCGGGGGCTGGGGGAGGGGCGCGATCCCGCGGCGGCGACGGCGGCGGCGGCGGCGGGCCCGGCGCGGCGGCACGGCTGGGGCGCGGGAGGCGGGGAAAGCGAGGCGCGGCCGGCTTCCTAGCGGCGGGCGGCGCGAAATGCAGCTGTCCCTGCGCGGCCGCCGCGGGGCCACAAGTGGGGCCGCACGGGGAGGAGCGGGGCTGCGGGCGGGGCGCGGGCCGGGCGGCGGCCCCCGGACCCTCTCTGATGCCGACCCCTTGGGGAGTGGAGGGAAGCTGGAACTGGGTCCGCCAGCAACGGAGTCGCGGAGGCCGGGGGAGGGGCGCCCCCGGGTGAAGACGAGGCGGATCCCCGCCGGATCCCCGCAGACGCTGCGGGGACTCCCGACTGCCGGGCCGGAGGGCGTGATTCGGGAGCCGCGGTCCCCGGGCAGAGCGGGCTTGGGGCGTCCCGCCCCTCCCTGCTCGTGGAGCGGCGCCGGGAGGGCGCTCCCCGGAGAGGGTGGGGCGGGAGACCCTAGACCTCGGCGGGGGCGAGGGGAGACCTAAGAGCTGGGCTGCCTGAGAGGCTGCAGAGTCTGAACGCACATCTAGGGCCTGGGACAGCTGAAGTTGCGGGGAGAGGGCAGCCCCCGGGGAGTTAGGGCTCAGGAAGAGAAACAAAACACTGAGGTCAGAGGAGATGGTGGGGAGGAGGTCAGGATATCAAAATCATTACCCACTCGCACCATCAGATACCACCTACAATCTCCCCATCTCCTCCTCGGCATTCCAGGTCACTTCAGGGGCATCTGAGCCTGAGAAGATCTCCCACAGAAGAACTTGTTCAATAAATGGGAAATCAACTTTGGCTCTTCTTTTCCCACGTGGCTTAGTTTCAGACTCCAATTGGGGGGTGGGTAGGATGGGGCAGTGGCAACTTGCCCAGCATCCTACTCTGAAGAAGAGCTAGCTGCCTAAGGGATCTGAGGCTGGTGAAGACCAGAATGCAGGTCCAGCTCCGCCCCCAGGCAGCTTGTGAGGGGCCTGCACCCTCCTCCGGACAAGTCTGCCCTAGAGACACACTTGCCCATCTGGGCACAGACCCCAGGGAGCAGCCCCCTCTCCCCTTCTCCCCTGAGGGCTTGCAGTCCCTTAGCCTACTGAGACAGATCAACGTGCTCAGCCAGAGACATCGAAGGTAAAAACCACAAACTGGAGTGCCCTGGACACCCCTGTGTTTCCACCATTTGCATGTCGAGGGTAAGTTTCTTCAGCAAGTCGGGAACCTGGGAGAGGGAGAAACCTCAGAACCACACCCTCTCCTGGAGGCCCCGCATTGCATTAGCGCATTACATTAGCCAGTGGAGTTGAACTCCAAGACCAAGTTCCCAGACACCCACCCACCCCACTACACACACACACAAGGATCTCCTCTCTCCCACCTCCCTCTCCCCAGGCCCCTTCCCTTGATGGTACATTCAGTTTCAGAGGACCCTTGAAACCCCAGGTGGTGGTCCTAGACCTCAGGTTAAAGATCTGTAATTAGAGGGACTGACCCTCCGTGCTGACTTTCTGTCTTCTTTCCCAAAGTTGTTAACTGAGGGCTAGGATTTAGCCTCCTCCCTAGATTATGTTACACTCGCCCACAGTGCAGTTCATCAGCCACTTTTCTGCTTACTTGCGAGATCCCTCTGCGGTTCCTCTAACTGTTGCCTTGGCATTTTGGAGCTGATGAAATGCATCTACAAACTTGGATGTTTCCCTGTTTACACTGGGAGGTGAGTGCTCACAACATCTTGTCATATATTACTAATAAAGTCATCAAGTGAACCCGGTCACTGTAATGGACGCTCTTCCTTGAGAACACTTCTTGGGCGATGGTAACATACTCTTCCTTTCAGGGCTGTCTTCCTGAAAGGTTTCTCACACTCCTTCCCTGCCTCTCACATCCCACTGGGTACCCTCGCTTGCTCACACACCGCTGCGTCTGAGCTGAAGGTTCCCCAGGGTCCCAGGGTCCCAGGGTCCCAGGGTCCCAGGCCAGACCTGCCTCCTGGGTTCCAGCACCTCACAGCCAGCTGCCTACAGAGACTCTCCAACCCAGGTCCCTTAGACACCCCAGTGCAAGGAGGCAAAAGGCCCTGAGCATTCAGTCCCCAAGCCGCCTCCTCCTCCTCCAGCTTCACAGCTGGAAACCTTGGTCCACAGTGTCCCTTCCCCCGCATTCTGTTGGTTGTGAAGTCCTGTTCCTTCCTCCTCACTCTTCCCCTCCTTTGTTTCCTGGGCTCTGCCCTGGTTCAGTCCCCTACTGTCTCTGCTCATCTCAGAGGATGAAATGTCCCTTTGCTTTCAAGCCCATCTGCTTCAGGAGACTCTACCAGTTCTTTCTTTCTCCCCCTTTCTCTGCTTCATGCCTACAGACACTGCAAAACATGCCCTTCTAAGAAACTCCCTACCCTAGCCCTGCCCTGCCCTCAAGCCATTGTTGTATCTCTCTCTTGCCCATTCATCAGTAGACTTCCTCTAAGAAGAAACCAACCTTACATACTCTTTCTGCTTCCTTAACCCCCACTCAGTCTTCATTCTCCTGCAACCCAGCTTTCTTTGCCACCATTCCAAAGACACCTTTCAATGGGAGGCACCATCTCCAGATCTCCTGTGCCGGGATTCTCTGTCCTGGAGACGGGCACCTCCCTCTCACCGGAGCTACTGACTTCACACGCCTTCCTCCTCTGCCACATTCAAACCCCTAAGTAAACAGGCTTTCTGCTTCCTGAGCTTCTCTGAGCTCTGTCCCCTCTGCATTCCCACAGCTCAGGCCACCAGGCCCCTGCCTTTCAACCCGCCCTCCTCAGTGTTAGCAGTTATTTTCCAAAGTACAGACTGGTGATGTCTCCGCCCTGTTGAAAGCATGTGGGTGACTCCCTGTGGCTGGGAGGATGACACTTAAACACCCTTCCCCCCAACAGGACATTTCCTTTCCAGGAGTTCCCCACCCAGGACGAATGCCAGGCGTGAATGGTGACAAGGGCATGTGGAGGCAGCTTTGGAACCAACCACATGGTCCAGCCATCAGGAGACTCTCTTCCTCCTCGAAGCACCAAAGGCAGCTTAACAAGGCCCAAGGAGGAAAAGCAAATAGTGTAAACATCCAGATATTTGGGGCAGTCCTATCTCCTTCTCCAATTTGATCAAGACACTCAGAGAAAACTTTGAAAGAATTGGTAACATCACACTGGGTTTTTGAAAGAACACATGGGTGAAACATGGAAACGGTAAATGATCCCCTTCTGGGACAATAACTAGATAGATGCCCGTGGGATTGCCAGCCTGACTCCCATCCGAGAGATGGATTCCCTGGGACCCTCACCAGGGGGCCAGCACCGATGACACGCCTGTAGCCCTTCCTTTGACCCCTCCTGCCCTTGCACACCAAACTGCTCCCGTGCAGTCCCTGTGTTCATCCTGCAGGCGGTCTCTGCAGGAGCTTGGGGAGGTAGGGAGTGTCTGCTGTCTCAGTGCAGGGCCTGGCAGGCCCCGTGAGTGAGTACATAGTTGCCAAAGCACTGCCTTCCGACAGGTGGTGAGCCACGCCTGGCTTCCCCTTACAGAAACCATGTATCTCCCCTTCAGTGGGAACTGTTTGTGAAGTTCCAGGGGTCCTACCTTCCAGCACAGAGCCTGTCAGCCTGCCCTCTACAAGGTGGTGGCGTGGAGATTAGGTGTAGGTGCATGGAATTCCGTATAGCCATTCAAATTGCTTTTAAAGAATGTTCAACGTCTATAAAAATGTTTTAAAATGTGTTATGAGAAAGGAAGGCTACAAAGCAGTATATGCAACATGAACCTATTTAGTTCTTTTTATTTAGTTGTAAACAGAGAAGAAAATAGGCCAACGTGTTAACAATTGTTGGCTGAGGGTTTTATTGATAACTTTGACTGTGTTACCAGTATTTTCTCAGATTTTCCCAATTTCCTTTATAATCATAAATATTGTAGCCTTCAACATCATTATGTGTGAGTGGAAGGAGGAAAAGTTAAGCATAAGGGACTTCCCTCCATAATTACGTCTAACTTTGGCTGTTTGAGTCCAGTTCCAGGACCATTTTTCTTGACCTCTCGTGTCCCCATACTGAGACCCCAAAGATGAGCAATAATAGCCCCTCCCCCCAAGTCTAGGGGAAGGTGGATGTGGAGCAAAATAATACAAGGCTGAGTATGACACTTCCTAAAGTCAAGGTGTGAGCAGAGGGCTCTGGGGCTCCCCAGGAAGGAAGTGGTTAATTCTCATGGAGGAGAGGTCAGAGAGGGCACCTTTGAAGAGCTGGCTTTTGAGCGATGCCTTGAGAGATGAAAAAGATGTTAACTGGGGATAAAGGCATTGCTCTCCGGGGGTGCAGCTAAGCGAGGCACTGAGGTGGGAGTGTGGAGGCAGATTTGGATGTGAATCTCCACTGGCCAGAGCGGCAGGGTGGGTGGTGGGGGACACAGCGAGATGAAGCGGAAAGGGGAGGAGAGTGTGACCGGGAGTGGGCCCGAACAGCACACTCAGGAATCCACGGAGGAGTGTGATCCAGGCATAAGCTTGAAATTTACAATAGAGTACTAACATTTGCTTTGATTTTCCCGACAATACCAGGAGTTGAGGCAGGGAGGGCTCCCAGTCCTGTACCAGGACCAGCTTGTAGGGAAAGTTGGCCTGGGGTTAAGCATTTGCTACAAAAATTTCACAGAGGCTGGAAGTTCAATCTCTGCTTGGAGCAGCAGATTCCTTCTTTCTCCTAACCCCCCTGAGGAGAGTGGCTAAGCGCCCAGACCTTCGTGCCAGTCAGACCAGGGTACACGGAAGCCCCCGAGGTCCTTGTTCACCAGCTAAGTGACCTTGGGTGAACCACTTTAACCTCTCTGAGTCTTGGTTTCTTCATCTCTAAAATGATAAGAGTATCTCCTTTCTCCTCACTCAATTAAAAATAATAATAAATGACACATTTTCTTGAACATCAACAATATGTCCCTGTTTCAAGCACTTTTGCCCATTTTAGTTCATTTAGTCTTCAGAAAAACCCTCAGGGGCAGGCATTATTACCATTTCTATTTTACAGATGTGGAAACTGAGACCCAGGGAGGTCAAAAGTGTTTCCAGGTCCAACAATAAGTGATAGAACCGAGACACACCCAGCCTGTGACTCAGAGCCCATGCACCTCCCTATATCCCTGGAGGTAACAATGACAATAATTGTAACAGCTAACCCAGAATGCTAACAATATGCCAGTTGTATTTACATTGTCAACTCCTTTACTCCTCAGTGCCTCTGTGCTAGGTATTTACCTTTAGGCCCTGTTTACAGATTAGGAAACTGAGGCAGCAGAGAGAGTTGCCCTCCTTCCTTCTCAGAGCCAGGATAGGAACTCAGGTGTTCTGGCTGCAAAGTCTGCTCCTCATCACGCAAATGCGCTAAATGAGTGATGCCTGTTTTATGTACTGTCATTCTTTCAATTCCCAGGAGGCCTGCCTGTGATCAATTTCTTCCAGATGTTCAGATCTGATTCCCTCCAGTGATGAAGATCAGTAGAGGAGGGAGGGGGTGGGGCAGGATGAATATTCCAGAGTGGATGGAGCTTGGGGAGCAGGGCTGCTGATGGAGAGGCCTCTGGGCCTTGGTGTCCTGGGGAGGGACTCTGCTGCACCAGTAAATGGCCAAGGAAGGAAGGAGGGGAAGCTGGCACTACCTCCTCAGCTCCTGAACTGGGCTCTGGGCACTAGTGGAAATGGGAAAAATGTCAGATTCTTCAGTGGGAGCGCCTCCCTGGGATTATACCCCTGCTAGTTCCAGCATGGTGAGTGGAGGACTCTCGAGGGTTAAGCGATGTCTTTGAGGGAGATTTCACTTACCAGATGTCTCTTTTAAAGGGAAAACAGAAACCTCTCCCCAAGGCAGGGCTGAGCCCCTCAGGCTATGACAGGATTGGGTTCCTGGGGTTCAGACCCCCAGCCCAGGCCCCACACTTGAGCCTGCAAGGCCTACTCTCTTTAGGGTGAGTGGGAAGGTAGAGCCCAGGGCTCAGTTCAGCTCTGTTCCCTAGGCAGGGAAGTGTCAGAGGAGGGTGGCTGGTCGGAGGAGTGGAGCAGCCAGTGTAACAGCAGAGGTGGGGCACAGCTACCACTGCAGGACTGGTTCACCAGAAGGCTGAACTGAGTTTAAAGGAGCAGGAGGATAAACTAATTCATTTATTTATGTAAATGGATTTATGGATTTACTTTCCTTCAATAGCTTGTGATTTATTATTATCATTATTTATTTTGATGCTTAGATTGTTCCGGATTTGGCCATTTGCTGGCTCCTGTGTTCTTTTGCTACATTCCCATCTTCTTTGATACAGTCCCATCCCAACTTTCTTGTGCAAAGAGATGTTTCCACCATCATAGGAAAGACTGCATCAGACTATCAATGGATGCTAGGGGTGGGGGTATAAAAGTGGTAGAGTACATGCTTAGCATCCACGAGGTCCTGGGTTCAATCCCAGTACCTCCATCAAAAAACCAAATAAATAAATAAACAAACTTAATTACCTCCCCCTTGGGAAAAAAAAAAGAATCTAGGGGGAAATTTTGATAAGGAGCAAGCTATTTGAATGGTCTTAAAGTGTTTCCCCTCAGACTTCTTATTAGTTGCAAAGGCAAAAACAGTAATTATACGATGGAGAAACAAGGCAATGTCGTGACTGGGTGATCTAAATTAATATCACCTATGAGGGACAGTGGGCCATCATGTGCCTCTAGATATGCTATCCTGAGGACATGTTGCCTTAGCAGTATTTCAGCTGAGAATGCATAACTAACCTCAATTTAATCACAGGGAAACAAACACAAAATGAAGAATGTTCTGTTTTTTAGGAAGGCAAGGGTCTGTAATGTTTTTTTTAAAGGCAGCTATGTAAATGGTACAGATCTAAGGAGACTAAAGAGACAGGACCACTAAATGCAACACCTGACCCTAGACTAGAACTTGTCCTGGAGGGGAGATGCTGTCAAGGACATAATCAGATAAACTGGCAAAATTGGAATATGGATGGTAGATTAAATAAAAGTGTTATACAAGTGTAAATATATAAGGTTAATAACTGGACTGTGGTGTAAGAGCTTATCTCTATTTCTAGGAAATACACACCAAAGTATTTAGGGGTAAGGTCCATGATGTATAAAATCCTGAAGTGGTTCAGAAAAAAAAAATTAGAGAGAGCCCAAATGTGATTAAGTAAGGGATAAAATGTTAGCAATTAGGTGAATCTAGGTAAAGAGTATATGGGAGTTTCTTGTACTGTTCTCATTTTTGCAACTTTTTGTAAGTTTGAAATTATTTCCAAATAAAAATTTTTCAAAACTGTTCCAGGCTTTGTGTTTTCCCAGCCCAAGCCCTGCAATCAGCTTTTCTCCAGAGGCGCCTAGTGAGCAGGACTATTTAATCACAGTAACAAAACAAACCAAACAAACAAAAAAGTGACTGAGAAGGAAAGGCATTCCTACTGTGTGGGAACAACATGACAGCAGGCAAGAAAGTGTGAGATATAAGTGTAAATGATAGAAAGGACCGATGCTGGGAAAGTGGGTCTTCTGAAAAGCTAACCGATCAAATAGCATCCCAGGATAAACCGTGGCCTCGCTGCGGAGAGGCAAAACGCAGCCCGGCTGCGGCTTCCCACAGGCCTCTCCCCATTCACGGGCCCATGTGTGATCTGGAAATGGGATGCAATACACCGACAGATTCGGTCCTCCTTCAGGGGGCCAACACCATATTGGGAGGCACATCATAGAAGTTATTTTATCTATTTACGTAGACTGCGTACAACTACTGTGCAGAGTGGAGAAACTTCAGCAGGAGGGGAGCAATGCTCCCTGTGAATGAGCTCTCTCACCCGACCAATCAGAACACGGAACACCGGAGACGTCGACCAATCCCGGCTCGGCAATGCTCTAGTCGGGGTGAGGGGCCGACCTGCCCAGGGTTGTTTGTTTGCGACGGCTCCCCACCAGCGCCGCTCTAAAGCTAGTATACCCCCGGGGAAATCGCGGGGAGGAGGCTGGCGAAGTAGATTAGGCCAAATGGTGCAGGGCATCGGATGCTAGGCCTGACAGTTTGGGAACCACAGTGGATTGACGGACCCAGCCCTGGCAGAACTCACATTTGCCGCGCGCTCTGCAGAACTCCTCTCTTTCAGCGCGTGAGTCCTTGACACCTCCAAGAGAGCAGGTGGAGCTGATGAGGGTTGATTCAGGAGTCTAAGGATGTCAGGCTTTTCTCTCACATCCTGCCTGGGTAGGTGGTGGCGCTCCCTTTCCTCTTGAGAAAGAAGGAGGTCAGGCCTGTGCCAGGCTAGCAACAAGCTATAAGAACTCTGATTGTCAGGATGGTGAGATTGCAGAGGGAAACTGCACAACAGACACCTTCTCTGGATATAGTGCACGTAGGGGGAATGGCGTGAGATGGAACGACTACTCTGGAACATGCAGGTCTCCTAGTCTGGAGATTATTCCCTCAGTGTAACCTGAACCCTCCCTGCCACGTATCCAGCAGCCTTCAATTAGCTGCTGTTCAGATGTGTCTCCCATCTAACTCCCATTCCCGAGATGAGGCTCTGGTTCCCATGTTGGATGCCAAATCTCAAAATCTCAGCGTCTGAGGTGGCAATCAGCTTCGTTGCTCTTTTGGAGAATGCAGTTGGTGCCTCTGAGCGAACTGATGTTGCTATTACTGGATAGGATATAGGAGGACCAGGTGGAGGTGGGTACATTGAATTTGAGGTTCCTTCCTCTATACCAGGCTCTGTGCTAAGCCCTTACATGAATTAGATCTTTAAAACTTTACTAGGTTGGAACTATTATCATCCTTACTTACAGTTGAGGAAACTGAAGCCAGAGAGGTTACATATCTTGCCCAAGGTCACACAGCTCCAACTGACACAGCCTGAATTTACACCCCAGGCATGTCGGATTGCAAGCCTCTGCTCTTAACTGCAACTCTGTGTTACAGCACCTCCCGACTGCCCTTTATGCTAGGTCTCGTCCTGCTCTGGATCTTCTGGGGGCCTCACTTACCTTGCTGCTGTTTCCCACCTTGGTGCTTGGTACCTTGTTTCAGGCTTCCATTTGGGACACATTGATACAAGGGAAAGTCAGCAACAGGCTGCCATGGTCCCACTAAATTGGAACCAGAGATCTAGGGGATGTGGCAAAACATTTGGAATCTACTGTCAAACTCAGGAACTAGGCTCCCTTCTGGGGAGCCCTGGACTACCTCCACTTTATTTGGATATCTCCCAGCTCCTCCTGTTACACTAAGGAGGAATGAACCATCTGCCTAAAAGTTACAGGAAAGGTTTCAGAGGAAGCAACATTTATATTAGCCTTTGCAGGGTATCTACGGGCTCACAACAGATAAAGGGTTGCTTGTGGCAGGACATTCTAGGCCTAAGGAACAGAATATAGCAAGGTTCTCTCTCCTTCCTCTCTCTTTCCACAACTCCACTCTCGACCCATTCCTCTCCCTCAGACATCCTAAACAGCCACAGAGCTTCTGGTGTTGACAGAGTGGCAGAACTTCCCTTGTGTGGGACAGGCCACCCTGGAGTCAGGGCCTAGTCTCTTGGGATGAAGCTCTGGGATTCCAGGAAGGGGGACCCCTCCCCACCTCCTCAGCTGGAAGTGGCTCAGGGGTGCCCACCCAGGCAGGATTCCCTGCTAATCACCCGAATCTTGCCTGTTCCTCCAGCTAAAATCATCATAGCTGGCTGGGACTAGCAGTGTGACTCAAACTCCTCTGAGCAATCGTGTCCAGCCTAGGGCAGATGCCTGGAGAGGGGAGGGGGTCAGGGTGGGGATTACACCCCAGGGAGCACAAGGACACTTTCTCCAAAATCTCCCTTCCCCCCCTCCCTGGGCCCCTTTCTAATGTTCAAGCTCTCCCTTTTCCTTCTCTCTCTCCCCTTACGAACAAAGCTGATTTCTCTCTGGCTCTTTTCCCACCATTAACAAAGTTAGGAATTTCTTGGCTCATGAGCAAGGGCCTTGGAGATCCAGCCTCCTTCAAGCCAGATCTCTGAGTGGATTTAGGCTGACTCTGTAAGAACCGTGGCTTTGGTGGCTGCCAATCGACCCCTAAGGTTAACAAAGAATTAGCTTCCCGTCCCAGTCTCCAAGGATGGTTCTTCTCTCTGTGAGCAGACTCTAGAATTGGCCCTGGACCATGAGGGTCAGGTATAATCTGCTCCCAGCCTTGGACCTGGGCACTGACTGCCAGACAGACCTGCTGGACCAGTCACTGGAAGGGCATGTCCCTTCCGTTCCCCCTTGGTCTCATCGTTCTCTCCAGCTGCTGTGCCAAAGGAATAGCTCACTGGCAGAACAGAACGCTGTCCTCAAATGTCCATCTTCAGCCTAGTAATTCTTGCCCAAGCTCTTTATAGCTGTATTTAGGGGGAAATGACATTGGGGTGAAGGGGCTGATGCAGCCAAATGAAGGTGGACTTCACTTTGAGAGAACTGCATAAACAATGTGAATTTACAAAAACACCCCCAGAGAATTCTTCCTGCATAGTTGGCAGTTACATACATCAGAAAGGATTCACTCCCGTAAGAATAGAGATCTTAAAATTCTTATTCTGTGTACTCTTCAAAGAGATATTTAGGGGTTGGGAAGGAGGTGGGATATCAACTTAAAGATCATCAGGGATGAAGAAAAATCCTGAGATGATGATGCAAGTCAGTGGTGATACAGAATCTCAAGTGTGAAAATCCATCCCCTTACCATGACAGGCCAGTTTTCGTAAAGGGAAGTATTCTTCATCCCCATGGTCCAGGGCCAAGATCTGGGTCAAGTTCCTGTCTTGGGAAGGGGACAGCTAACTAGCCAACCCTTGATGGATTAATCCTAGGGAAGGGCTAGATCACACAAAGATCCAATGCAGAGCTCCTGGCCCTCCCTCCATTCCTTTCTTGGGAACAACATGAGCCTTCATTGCCCAAAAGTGAGCAGCCAAGAGAAGGTGGAGTCCAGATCAGTGCACAAACCCAGTCAGTATTCAGCCCTGAACCATTACACACTGATCTGCCTGCCCTGCTACTTTCACAAGACAGCGGGAGATTATCCAGTAATCTGCCAGGGTCAGATCAGCTGTGGGCGAGATTTATAGGCCCAAATGGGGACAAATGGCATTCTTTCAGGCTGCAAGTCTTTAAGGAAGAAATGGAGAGGACAAGACTGCAGGCCAGATTTATTAGGCCAGGGAGGGGAAAGTGATTACCAGTCCATGAACACACTGGACTGTTTTGTAGTCCAACAATCCTTGAGGACATTACAGGGGAAACCTCGGCTATCCCCTCTACATCCCCAACCCAGGTCTCTCCAGAGAGGATTAACCGCAGGGCCCCTCGAGGAGTGGAGACACCTGGACAGCCAGGACGGTAAGATTAACCAGCAGCTTGGTGAAGTAACACTTCCCATTCTCAGACAAAAACAACATAAGGAACTCCTCCTCCAGCTGTTTTCACTGAGTCAATAAAGAGACTAAAGCAACTATCAGAGGAAGTTTGGAAAGCCTCAATTCTATATAAAACAGATGTAGGTATCCAAACTTTTTCTTTAAATGAATTGTCAGATCCATCTTGATTTGCTGTTTGGTGATACTGTTACTTGGGTACTTGTCATCTCTCTCTTAACAGCGTCCTTGGAGGCAGCAACCATGTCTTCTTCATCACCTTTATATGCCCTTCAGTGCCTAGCGGTGCCTGGTACCTTGTTGGTATTCAGTAGACAGCTAGTGGATCCAAATGGGTAGGGGACCCAGACTTTTCAAGTAAAGAAACTGGGTTTAGGGTATGAAAAGAAATATTTTAAACTCATCTTCTCTGGACTTCACTCAAGCTGACTGGTGGGGTCCTTGTCTTCCTGCAGCCTGTCTGGGGCATTTCCACCCTCCCTTCTCAGTGGTATCTCAATACAAGCCAGCCTGACATTAGTCCCTCGCTCTCTCTCCAGCCCAATACCAAGATGTGTACACCTGGAGAAGCAGTGCTTCAAAAATTTCTCTATCATCACAGTGAACTGGTGAAGCTTCTGAGGTATTAAGCAATCCATCATAACATTTGTGACCGGTTAACTTTAATTTGTCAAAATAAATCTGCAGTTTTTGCATGTTAGTAATACAGTGCTGGTATTGACAGGAAAAATCATCTGCTTACACAGAAACCTTCGTTTAGGAGCACACCTTAGGAGGGAAACGGATACACAATAAAAGGCAAATGCAGGCCGAGCAACGAGCCCTACAGCATAACAGGCTGGATGTCGGATTTGAGGATTATCTAGTACAGCTGTTTAGCTGCCGAGCTGATAAAGGGGAAGCTCTCAACCAGGTTACAACCAGAAGGGAAAAATAAACTCTCTGATTTTCCATGAGCGGTGGCCGTCGTGCCTTCAACACTTGGTTGAATCAGTTCATCAGCATCAAAACTCAATTCCAGTTCCAAGACACAGGAGAATTTTACCACACAACCTACTTGGCGCCCCCCCTTCAGTGGCCCACTGCCACCCTCATCCTGCCAACTCTCTCCCTCCCAAAAGACATGACGTGGCTTTGTTATTGCAGACAAGCTTCTTAAGTGAATAAAGAATGCATACAAAATAGCATTTTAACTGAAGTCATACAATGAAGTCTCACTCCTGTTTATTATACAATGAATTGATAAAACAATCATTTCTAGTATATATCTTTTTTTTTTTTAAAGAACTAATACTTTCAGGGTTCTGACGACCACACTCTAGCCTGGGGGTAGGGCCCACACCTGCCCCCACTGAGGACTGCTCCTTGGGCCACTGTGGAGGAAGCCTGGGCTGTCTCAATCATGAAGGGTTGTGACTGGCAGCCCAGCCACAGAGAGACAACAGGCCCAGCAGGCAGAGCCAGAACCTGGTCCTGGGGCTGCATACCAGGAAATGTGGGCTTCCTCCAAACATGGCCACTGCCTGCCCAGTCCAGGCCTCAGCAGGGCCATGCCCGGGCCTTCTGTACGCGAGTCCTTCCAGTAGTCCACACATAATGCTCTACATATTAAAAACAAACCATCTTGGTACTGTGGATAAGAACAGTTGTAACAAAGTCATAGCTACATATTTTTCTCTACATTTTGTTTATTGAGACAAACTAATTAAAAGGCACAAACATAGGGCATGTTTACATGGACATTATAACAAACATATACATTAAAAGTGTAGGAATGTGTTGCCTTCCTGCTAAACAGAAAGTTCCTAAGCTTTTATATATACAAAAGTTGTACAATTTAATGTCCTAAAGTACAAAAAGATCATTTATAAAATTATTTTACACTAAGTACTATTTATTTTATTTTTTACTATGTAGTTGAACCCCCTCGAACTATTTTGTATAATGACACACAGATACCTGTCCCTGATGTAGGAAGTCTGCCTCAGACGCAAGGTATTTTGATGCTTGAAACTGACAGTGGGGTATAAATGGAAGTCATCCAGTTTGATAGTCAGTCCTGCAAACATTCTGCAAGATTAACACAACTAATTTCCATTTCTCTTAACTGCAAGATTAAAAAAGAAAAAACCAAAAACATAATTGCAACTTAAAAAAAAATCACAGCGTCTTGGTTTTAGTATTGTTTTTTAAAAAACACGATGCTTTAAAAACATTAAATGTGTGGCATGATGGCGTAGAGTATCTGTTTCCCTAGCTTTTGGTTTCTACTTTATGTACAGAGATAAAACATCCTGCTAAGAAATAAAAAGCACATGTCTTAACGTGCACTATCATTGCTGGGCGTCTGCAGGGAGTGCAGACAGCTGTCTCCCTGAAAACCCCACAAAGCGGATACAAGTGTTTTTTTCAAAGGAAAAAAAAAGTGATGTCCATATTTACAAAGTTGAACAAATCTGCACAATACTTGATTAAGAAATGGAAGGAGAAATTTAAAAAAGATACACTCTGCTTGTTCTGAAGGGGCATACTACCTAGTTAGTGGTTAGAATAAAAACTGTATACAATTTAATATAAGACATAAACTCTAGTGAGCAACTAACACATCTTTCCCTGTTGAAACATCAACAGGCTCTGATTGGGAGAGAGAGGGGCATATTACATCCCAGTGCCTCCAGCGTCTTCCAATTTAAAGCAATATATTTCAACTGTTCCAAAGCACTCCTCGGCTCCTGAATAGGAGTCCCACGGCCTCTGTCTGCTGGAGTCGGCCTGTCCGCACACTTGACTTCTCCTGTCAGCTGCGGCCTTTTCTTACCAAAACACTATTTGTATATCTTGGTTTTTTTTTTTTTTTAATTTTTTAAAAAAGTCAACTACAATGCTATATTCCATCAGGATTAGTATGCTGAGCAATATTTACATCTCCAAATATCAGGTCACAATCCCTATTATATGTTGACGTTAGAATGATAAATTACCATATGCTTTGCATATCAGAGCTGGTATCACCTTTCCCATAGGGAATGCTGCCTGAAATTAACATATTCCCAAAGGTAAAATGCATATTCTCTGAAATGCATTTTATTATGACAATGCGTGTATTTACTCATAAAAACAATAAACACAGACAATTCTACACTAGCTCTCAATCTGTGGAGTTAGAACTTCAGGTTAAAATCAGCCATCCACCTTGACCATATGGGGAGAGGAGCTCTGCTAGTGTTTAGAATAAAACGATTTCTTGGGATTAGAAACAAATGCTTATTTTTCTTATTTTGAAATGGGTTTTGCTTTTTTATGATTGGTTTTAATTTGGGCATTTCATCTTGCCAACTACTATCCTGTTTAAGCAATGCTGTCAGCTAAAAGTAATTTCTGATTAAACTAAAGTGGTCCAGTGATATGTGACATACACACCCTACTTTGAACAATCCCAGCCAAATTGGAGAAAAATGCTACTACACTATTTTTTAACTAATGTAATGAAATCTCCCAATTTCATGGTTTACTTTTTGCTTTAATAAACTAAAAGTAAGTTGCTGGTAAATATTTACTTTAACCCATATTTTGACTTTATAATACTGTTTACCAAGGTGGTGATGTAGGCAAAGCTTGGGGTAAGAAAGGCATGCTCTCTACAGGCCTCATTGCTATATTGAGAGGGGCGGCTAACGTCATAGGCGTGGGCAGGTTCATCGGAGACGTGATCGTGACAGGGTGTGCTATATTCACTGGAGCAGTGACAGGGGTGGGGAGGTTGACTGGGGTAGTGAGTGTTAAAGGAGAGGTCATGGATAATGGACTGGTTATAGTTACAGGGTGCCCTATGTTCATTGGGCTGGTTATATTAACTGCACTTGAAACATTTACTGGACTTCTCATGCTCATTGCAGCTGCCACTGTGACTGGGTTTGACATAGTCCCAGACGACACAGAGGACGTTATATTGAATGGAGTAGTGAGAGTCACAGGTGTCGTAGCAGCCGTGGAGGTTTGGCACAGGTTAGCAGCTTCTAAAATAAGAAGACAAAAGGGCCTTTAGACTCTCAAAACAGTGAACACAATTCAGTTTCTGAATCAACTTCTTTTAATTAAAAAGGACAAACATTTAATAAATTAAATTACAGTTTTCTACCCCGTGGTCAACAAGAAGGGAGGATCCTTCTGAGCACAAGACTGGGGACCAGGAATCCCAGCATGAGAGCGGATCTCTTTTCTGATGCTTTGCCTCCCACAAGGACTTAGGCAACTTGTTTAGCCTAGGTGCTTCTGGTTTCGAGTTTGGATTTACTCACCTACCTCACAGTGAGGCTGGGAACATCAGTTAATTTCTGCAAGGCACTCTAGGGGGCAGAGATATCACGTAGGGCTAAGTACTCTCACTACCACTTCACGGAGTTCCTCTGAGTTCTAAAGACTTTCCTGGGAAGAGCTAAGCATCTGAAAGCCAGGCGAGCAGACTTGTTTACACAGAGTGGGCGACGGTCACACAATAACAGATAATCAGAAAAGTCTTCTCAGAAGGCACACGGTAACTAGCAGTAAGGTGTGTGTCCTCCGTGCTATGTATTCTAAAGCCTTCTCAGAAGTGAAGCCATATTCTGTTGTTTTAAAAATCCATTAAGCAGGGATTAATAAGCTATTTTAGTATCATCCGCTTATTTCAGTCTTACAAAAATCATTTCAGTTAAATAATTCTGTTGTTTGTGGTTGTTTCTTAACTACATTAAGAAAGAATATGCGTCCCTCGTAGTTTCACGTTCTTCTCCCAACTCCCGCTTCTTTTTCCCTTTCTGATGCTGACATAATCACATACTTTATGCCTGTCATTTAACTGCACATATTACACACACCACCAACCATACCAAGCAGGACTAACCAGGCTAGGAGAGCTGGCAGTGAGTTGGGGGGACCTGGGTCCTTGTTATCAACAAAGCCTGGGCACTTCTTAAGGAAACTTCCCTCAGAGGTGACACCCCCCCCAGCCCCACCCCTCAACAAAATTCAGCACCACCTGCTGGTGTGTCAGAAAAGAGCAGTAACAAGACAGATGGGGGTGCTGGCTGTGACCTGGTGTCAAAACGAAAAAATGCATTTGAGACATAAAGACAGAGGGTTGCACACATGACACACATGGGTCAAATCACCTCAGATGGACCCCTGAGTCGATGAGCAGCCCTTTCTTGATCAGTATGATGGAACCTCAGCATTACTCCATGCTCCACATCAGGGATTCCCAAACCTGGCTGATGATCAAAATCATTTATCCAGGGGGATTTTTTTTTTAATGGCTTCCCAGAAAATTCAATCCTGTGATTTAGACGGAACCTGGGAAATCCGTATTTTTAAAAAGCTCCTGAGGTGATGATATGATTGTCATCCAGGTTTGGAAACTTAGGTTACCTTATTTAAGCCCCAAATTTAAGGGACGTGCTGATTTATGTTCAGGTTTTCAGGTCAGGAGTCTCTTCTCCCCACAAATGTGGTATTCACTAACATGAGTTTCTAACATCAGAGATCGTTTCCAAAGAGATCCACGCTACAAATGGGAATACAATAGCATTTTGTTTCATGGGGGTCAGAAGATGAGTTGAACAACTGAGACTTATTGTGCAAGCACACTGAAATACAATACCAAACAGAAGGGTGCAGAAAAAAAGAGAATGAGGAAGAAAACCAACTCACTTTCGAGGTGATGGTAGCATTGCTAAAAATATTGCTTCCACCAAACGAGTTTTCGCTCTCCCATGTGCCATCTCCCCACCTCTCCTCCCACGTTTTCTTTTTAATCTAACCTTACTCTTTTCTGTAACTTAAGTACTTTTACTTCTTAAGTAAAACATCCTTCATAATATGCTTTCAACTCACTATGCAATTATCATAGCCTATAAACACATATAAATATTTCTCTCCTACCCCCCACTTCTCCACCCCTACTCCTGATACAAAACATTTTGTCAAAATAATGACAAATAATCATTTGGAAGACAGGAATAAGCAGCACCTGAGGCAGAGGGGGAAGCCTATCTGAACTGCTGCACTCTTTTCCTCCAGTGCCAGATGTATATGAAAAGAGTGCTATTCCTTTTATCTTTATCCAAGTCCGGGATGTTTGGAAGGGATCTGAGGAAGAGGACAGTCACACTACATGAAAGCAAAGAATGGAAGAAACTACACAGCAGAGGAATTACAGCAGAGTCTACATGCAGAGGATTCCTTATACATTTAAAGTAAACAGTAAGACATGACAGGGATGAGGGAGGAAAAATGGAATTTAGGAAATCTGTCCTGTGGCTGATGATAAACTGTCAAAATGATTTAACTGAAATGGCTGCACAAGAGTCCAGAAGCCAAAGCTACAATTAGTAAGTTAAAAAGCTGTTTTGAAAACTGATATACCAACTGATTCTTTACAGGATGTATGTGGGAGAAAAACAAACCATTCTCAATTTTAATAACAATTACAGTCAAGTCACTAACAACTGACATACGTTCATGTTAAGCTAATGCCAGCCCCAGTGACAGACTGAATGAGATTAAGGGTGAGACCAAGAGAAAAGGCAGCAGCATTACGAAGTCTGAAACACGTAAAAAAGAAGACAATTCAGGAAGAACACTAAAGAGCAGAAAATAGCAGTTGTAAGAAAATGAACTTTCATACACACAAGGATAAGTTCACCTACCTCTGAAAGTGGGAGTATTTTAGAAACAAAGGAAAAAAGAGCCCTTAATGCATGGAGGCTGACACAAAAATAAGCATAAAAAAGGGACTCTGGGCATACTGAGCAAAGGGCTCCAAATTTGTAACAAAAAAGTAAACCAAGAGAAACAACATGACAAGAAATACCGAGAATTTTTATTTCCTAGTAAAAAAATTTATCTGGAAGCTTGGAAGCTTTGTTGCCAATAACTTTACCAGGTGTTTCCCAGCATATACAGTATGTCCACAAAGTGCTCTCCTCGCGGTGGCTGTGACGTTGCCCACTCAGCGTACCTCAGGGACGCACTCCTCCAGCCACGCGCGGAGCGCTGGCAGCCTCGTCTTACCTTTCTTCCTTGCTTTGACAGCTTCTTCCCACAGCCTCAGTGTCTCCACCTGCTTCCCCGGCCAGCTGCTCACGTGCTGCTGCTGCTGCTGCTGCTGCTGCTGCTGTTGCTGCTGCTGCTGCTGCTTCTGGCTGCTGGTCTCCTCGCTCATGCATGCTGCCCCCAAGACAAACCAGAAACACTCCATTTACCTTGAAAAAGTGCAGCTATCTTTTCAAAATCGGAAACTTCAGATACTCTGACTCCTCACAACCCCTCTGATTGTTACCATTTGACTGGACAGTTTTTACTACAGTGCATCTTGTTTGCTGCTTCTGTCTATATTGGTCAACTAGGTAAATTTTAAAAATCTAGAGCTAGGGAAAACCAATGTAAAAAAGAAAAGAATTCTTTGCTACATTAAAAAGCAAGTGTCTTTTAGAATGGAACTTGGGTAATTTTAGCACAGAATAATTAATGTTCATCGAAGTATCCAACATATACCTGGTTACTTGACCACAACAATGTACACTAAAAGTAAATTTGTATGAAGTCTGACACGCTAGATAATAAACCTAATGTACTTACAAAGAAGCAAAAATGAAAGATTACACTTTTTTCTGGTGGTAGGGGAGATCTTAAACAAAAAACCTGGGTAAACACAAGTGATGAACTTTATCCACAAGCCCGTGGATAGTCTACCTTCAACTCTGAATTTATGGTAAGCAAAATATTTAACACTTCAAATGGATATGATATCCTATTTCTCTGTAGATTTGGGTTTGAAAAGTAAGCTTATTTAACACTGCTTTTATCCTTAGGTTATTAAGGACATGTTATTAACACAATCAGGAGTTCGGTGGCACTTGAGCTTGAGAATCTTCCTAACATTAAATAAAAACAATTCAAACTGCCAAGCAGGAGACGCAGCTTCCTAGTAGCCTTCTGTTGCCACAATTCTAACACACTAGAGCTTTTAATTCAAACCCCATAGAAGAAGAGACAGATTGAAAAATAGCTGCAGGGAAAATGTGCTCTTTTAACATGGGTGTTATTAGTAGCCAAGTACAAGATTAAAAGCAAAATCAGTGGAGAATTTATCAATACCATCTGCAAACATGCATGTAAAGTGTATTTCCAAATTAATATACACTCTCTTTTGATGCATGTCTGCATACTTTAGTAACAGGAGGAAACACATAAAATGAACATTAATATAGTCCTGAGAACACAAGTGAAAAATACCTTCAATACATTATAAAAACATCTAGATTCTGTCAATCCAAAATGAAAAAAAAAAAAAATTTGAAGTGTCACCTACTTTTACTGATGCCTTGTTTACATGTATTACAGTTGATGCTTTGGCTCTGCCCGTGCGTCTTTAAGTGGCTGGTGATGTATGCTGCACTCAGGAGCTTTCCGCAGATGTTACAGGATACCTTGCCTTCGTGGCGCACCATGTGTGTCCGCAGTCTGTCTTTGGTGGCAAAGGCAGCAGTGCATGTCTGCATGAGGGAGGAAAACTTTTTTTAAATATAGACTATCCTGTTCTACTCATTTTAAAGTACGTTATATTCTAGGTATTAACCTATCCATGTCAGCAAGCAGACTGAATTAGCTGAATTTTCATGGCATGTGTTACCTAGAACTGTACTCTTAACAAAACATTTGGTGAATTTTAGACTCTTACAAATTTGGGGGGGGGGGGAGAAAAAAAATATCAACAGAGTAGTGAAAAGATGTGAGCTTCAGAGTCATTTAAACCTGGATTTAAATCCAGCTCCCTCAATCACTAAACAGTGTGATACTGAGCAAGTTAGCTAACCTGTCCGAATTTTTTTCTTCATCTGTAATGAGGACAATAATACCTACCTCACAAAATTACTGGTGGATTAAGAGCCTGGCCCAAGGCCTCACACATAGTAGGTGCTTACTAAGTGACACTAGCTTCCTTCCTCCAACTGAATTTTTCTTAGAATTCAAATCATTTACTTAATAAAATCAGTCATTAACAAATTTAACTACAAGGAGCACAAAAAGATTTTCAGCAACAAACCAGAATTACTGATGCCTAAAACAGTCATTTGCTTTAGCAAGATTCTTAACATTTTTTTCTTAACATTTTCAATATCACAACTTATATAAAATAAAATCATTAACACGAGTAGATTTTTAAACAACTGGAAAATGCTCCAATTTGCCAATATCAGAGAAAAATCCAGTAAGTGATAACATTTGGGAGAAAATTCATACTTTCTTCTACTGCATTTAAAACAACCTCAACCATCAGCCCAGAAATTAATTTAAAGCATTTCATTCGTTTATTCATTTCAAATACAAAGCGACCTTTGCAAAGACAATAAATGTTTTTTTATATAACAATAAATACTGTTGCCCAAGGAAACGGAAATGTAGCTTCACAAAAACAGCATATTTACATTTTCAAATGATCTTGTCTCACAGAAACAGAAGCTGTCATTTATATTTTATAAAACTAGAATTCAAATGGACCACATTTATTCAAGTCAGTGATTTTAAGACTATTTAAAAACGGTGAGATTTGATTGGCTCAGATCTTCTGGATAATGTGCATTAAGTGCTACACTAAGGATAAGTCATTTTAACTCTTACTTGGCATTTGAAGGGTCTTTCTGTTGAATGGACATGTTTTACGTGACAGCTTAAGTGGTCAGGCCTGTGAAAGAGAGTTTCAAGAGAAGATGTAATGGAACACACACAGAGAAATGCTACTTACTGTGATGTTTACATGCTTGGCAGATTTGGGTGGGGGACATTTTAAAGAAAGCTAGCAGAATTACCAACTCCCCCGCCCCCCGTGCAAGTCTCCTTACCTCTCTTACCATAATCAAAAGTCTTAGTCCTTTACCTGTTAATTTTCTCTCCTAGTCAACATTAAACCATATTAGGTCTTTATTCTTTACAAGGACAAAATACCCAAAGTATAGTCCTAACACTTGCCAGAGACAACTTGTACTATATTAACTTTAAAAGGCTTTTAAAAATGAAAATTAGTGAAATGTTAGTAACCACAGAAAAGTGGAAAAAATGTTCTCTTAAAAACTTCAAGAGTATCCAAGGTCATGCCAACTTTCAGGATATGTTTCTTTGTTTTGTGCAGTGAACCTCATGTCTAGTCACCCAACTGAATTGAAAACTGATGGTTTTGCAGCTTTGGTAAGAAGTACTTATGTGCCAAATGAAGGCCTGAGTCCATCAAGGTACTCTTTAAATGAAATAAGTTAATCACTACGTCACCACTTGTCAACCACACCAAACTGAAATTAGACCTGAAGGTATAATACTTCATCTGTCACCAATCTCCTCTAACAACACAAGCCTGCACATACCTATTCTCACATAAACCTTTTAGATTACACAGAGATCACACTGAAACCATAATGGAAAAAAGCAAAGCAAAATGCAGTACCTCGAGAAGCCTTTCCCACAAACACTGCAAGTATAGGGTTTGGTGATGCCTCCTTCATGAGACCTCACATGGTAAGTCATCCGGTCCTTCCTCTTGAAGCGCTGATTACAAATAGGACACTCGAAAGGCTTTTCGTCCGAATGGGAGAGCTTGTGCCGATTGAGGTGGTACACGTCTCGGAAGGCCTTCCCACACATCTCACAAGCATGGTTCTTCTTGACAGGCTTACTGGGTTTCTTGACAGACTGGGTCACAGGCATAGCTGTGGTGCTGGCACTGCTGCTGGGGTTGGTGCCCGAGGAAGATGTAGTGACTGTTGACAAGATGCCTGCAATGGTTGAGACCAACGAAGTTCGGCTGCTGTCCCCAGCGATGGTGGAGATAAGGGGAACCACCGTGGTGGGGGTTTTCTTTGGCCGGGACACCAACTTGATGCCTGTGTGGCAGGACTCGTGGCGCCTCAGGTGATAGCTGTCCCTGAAAGCTTTACTGCAGTAAGTGCACACAAAGGAAGTTTTGGGTTTTTCTTTTTTAATCCCAATGGCATCCTTTAATGTTTCTGGAGCAGCCTGAGGTTTCTGAGTTATTGGTATTGGAAGCAATGGTTTCTGATCAGGGGGCTCCACAGCAGAGCTCAGGAGGGGCAGCAAGCTGTTCTGTGCTGCCTGCTGTTGGTGATGGGAGGCTTCATGGGCCTAAAACCAAACATTTACACTTCAGAAACTCAGCCTCTCATAATGACCTTCAAAATTCAACATGCTTCAGACAACAGAGACCAGAACAAACAATCAAAGAGCCTACAAGCTACTCTCTGCAGCAGAGATCCAGCAATCACCTAGGTACTCTCAGAGCTCCCAATACAAAGCATTAAAATCACTGCACAGACACAAAACTTTTGCGAATACGCTGCTGACAGTGATCTTGCTCTCAAACAGCTGAATAAACTACACACCACCCTGGTTCATAAGGGACACAGCAGCTGATGAAGTCACTTTGCATTAGTCTGTCAGTGTCAAAACCAAGTTTAAATAACTTGTCAAAAAATTACCCTCCAGACTTAAGTATTTAACAGTACCTTATAACACTAATGCACAAAACACACACTCACATACAAACACATATATACAAGTAGTCATCTACTTGTCTACTTTACCTAGAAAAAGTAATGCATTGTGTCTCTCCCTTTCCATCAGAAAACCGTTAGTGACTGAGGAAAGAGGCTGTTGCTAAGTGACAAAAAGAATCTAGTTCTCTGAATACATATGCCAGTTGTTAAGTTTACTTTGAAAGTTTTCACTTAACTCTACTGAAGATTTGATTGAAATGAAACCTGCAATTAATCAACCTGGAAGGCATTTGTGAAGGCAGCTCACAGCAGAACACCTGCCCGTTGTTTCTCAGTTCATGTACTCTTACACTAAAGTCTATATCCTTTAGCAACACTAGCTGTTCAAACCCTCAACTCTCTCAGACAGACTAGTAAGAGGAAATAAACTATAAATTATTAAAATTCCTTTCATTTTCATCTTCTTCCAGCAGTTGTAGATTTCATTAAAGTATCAGACATTTGCTGTTATAATGTGCTGCTCCACTCCAAAACTGGAGGCTGGCCACTGCCTGGAAATTTTCTTTAGCTGCACTGAAACCAAAATTTCACTGTGGATCAGGTTCTTGGTATTTATGAGGAGTTACTCTCTTGGTTTTTTGATTCTTCCAAAATTCTCCACACCTCCATACTGATAAACATTTAGGAAATGATGGGGAAAAAATTCCTGAAATAGTTCTTCCTAGTATGTTGTACTTGATCGACATTATTTTTGAAACTCTTGACAGTGAGCCCAAGCTCCTGTGCTTGAGTTTTGTAATCCTAAAAGGATACAGGCACTCAGAGGTAAGAGTTCCAAATATTTTAAGCATACAATGTCCTAGGAAGGGTCTATCCCATCATCTTAGAAGCTCTAGACACTTTTTTACCCTTCTCACTGTATAATCTTAAGACCTGCAGTTAACTCTATTAAGGAGAAAAAAAACACGGAGACAGACACACTCACACAGAGCCTCCCCTCCCCCCGCCCCCAACAGACAAAAACATCTACTACACGTTGCTCGATGTTTACTTGATGGCAGGACAACAGCTAAAACAGCTAAGCCTGGAACCAGACTCCCCCAAATCATTAGGAGGTGTGGTATCCAGAATTACCACTTGCAATGTAATAATTCTGACTGAATCTCCCTTTGAGTCCTGGAAGTACTCAATAGAAATTGTATGCTTACTTATGAGTATCTTTCTGGACTTAGTGCTCACACTGAATTACAGTCCACTTTTAATTTAATTTATGGAGCTCCTGGAACTATCAGGCGCTACCCAAGTAACATTGGTAGAAACTTTATAGAATTTGGACTCTGATCTAACCCCCTTTCCAACCTGGCTGTAGGACACCCAAGTTTCCATACAGTATACAAACAGTTAATAGCTGAAGATAGCTCAAGATATACAATTTCAAAGGCTAACAGATCAGATAATAGGGAACACAAATCTTCTGGACAAAGTTCAGACTTACAGTGTTTAGAGGCATTTTTCAATTCTAAACAACCATTAGTTCGATGGAGTACTAAAAGCACTTACTGCCATTTTACCAATTCAGATGTCTGTGGCAACATAAAGTATTTTTACAGCATTGCTGAAGCTCACTCTCACACGAGGGTCACACCAGGTCCCTGCTTCTTGGGTGAAATGCTGTAGGAGGCCTCGACCACTACGGGAATCACTTTCTGAGGATTCCTAGGATCCCCACACTTCTATATGAAGCCTTCTAAGAGGGGAACTGGGTTTCCCCAACTTGTTCTCTGGGGGAGAGACAGAGTAAAATAACAACCATTGCCTGCCTTCAGTTAAGTGATTTTTAAAAATATATAACTTCTGGGTAGACTTTTATTTGACTAGCATCATCAAAACAAAGTTTTAATTTTATCTCCCATCTCTTTCAATTACAAGGCTCTTTTTTTTTTTAAAACCCTGCCCAAGCTTTCCTTTTTCTGGGGACGGCAAGAAACAAAAATAAAACAGAAATGTTATTTCATCACCCAGGGTGGTAGGATATGGCACCATGAAATCTCCAGTGCCAGAGGATAAGATTTTGTACTGAAAGAAATTAGCATCAGTGAGTCATATCTTGAATGTCCTGTTAGGAGAATCATCCATCAAACATTTTAACAGCTATGGCTTTCACTTTCCACCAGGTTACTTGGAAATCAAGCAGGTATTAAACTGTTTTAAAATATAAATTCAATGGGATGCTCCAGAAAACAAATGAGAGACTTTAACTCTCTTATTTCCCCAGTGAAAATTACTTAAAACTGGAACTGAGTAAGTCTATTCATACCTTTCCAGAGAAAAGACTGAAATATTCTCTTTACCCATTCAACTGTCCTCGGCTCTAAATTATAAGTTTTCCAACAATTTTCACTGCACACATTGCCAAGCCCAGGATCAAATATTAGCTTTCACACTTCTCCATCAGGTGGAAAAAAAGATTTTAGTAGCTGAAAAAAATTGAATAATATAAAAATCTAATTAAAAAGTTGATCAATAAATGCTTGGCATTTGCTTTATCCAGGAAAGAAGTAATAAAAGTATTCCAAAAGATTTTTTAGCTAGTTTCCCAAAAATTAATTACAGGTTTTCCCCTCATATAAAGAACTCTCATTTTTTTCAATCTCCATGAAGTTTATAGAGAACACGTTTAATATGGTAAATCTAAACCATCCCTCATGTGAAAATCACTTCACTGACCCATTAATTCCATATTTTAAAATAACCATTTGAAAGCTTTTTCTAGAGAGGGCATTTGCCACCTTTACACCAACCTGGATGCTAGTTAGTTATATACCACATCTTTTCCAGCATTTTTAAGTTGACTTATCACATTATCAAGCTCATCAAAGCACAGTACTAGCTCAGAATGAAAAAAGGGCCAAGTCAGTGAATTCTGTACTTTTGAATATATTCAATTTTAAGAAGCCCGAATATATTCCAACAATTACTTGAAAATCAAATTACTCACATTTTAAAGAATATGTCTTAAAACAATAAACCACCCCTACGAAATAGGCAGTGTTTGAATTAACCAGCTCCCTTTATTAACTCCACTGGGATAGGTCCAGTGGCTGGGAGGATTATTTGAAAATTCTGCATCCGTTCCTGGTTAGCTCCAAAAGGTCTCAAGCGCCCAAGCTACGCGTTTGGGATTTCACGAAGTTATTCAAAGAAGGAAAATAACTGAGAGAGGCGGGAAGAATGCACTTAAAGTGACGAGCTTCCTAACCTCCTCTGGTTCCGAAGTTTCCCCGTGAGCTCATCACTACTGCCCACTAACTGGTTCGTTTGCAAAGAAACGAAGCAGAGGAAGAAAAAGAAAAAAAAAAAAGTTCTCGGTCTTCTAAATAGGGGTCCCCTCCTAAAGTGGGCGGGCAAGAGAACTGCCAGCGTATCGGCTACAGTCACCTTCAAGTTTCTTCCAAAAAGTGAAGACCAACACCCCATGAATGACTCATCTGGGGGCTTTGTAAGCGGACTTTGTTTGCTCTCTCCACTTGCCGTCTCCCCCACTTGGTTGGAGGAAACGTTCGAGGTGGGACGAGAGAGAAAGGCGCCCCGGGAGAAGGTGGGGCCTCCCGGAGTCCCGGCCGCCCCCGTGCCCACCCCCCCGGCCGGGGGATTCCCCGGGCTGAATGGGACGGCGGGAGAGCTGGACAGAGGGAGAGGGTGTCAGCTGCCAAGGCTCGGCAGAGGCTTGGGAAAGAAAAAACATAAATCCGGTGAAAAAGTTTGGGGAGAGCATACACATTCATAACACCCCCCCAACTGGGTAAACATGGGGGGGCGGCGGGAAGGGGGAGTGGCGGGGAGCCCAGGGACACTCGCTACTCGCGGGGATGGGGGGGTCAGAAAGTCAACACGCACACACACAAAAAGCGGAGAGGGAGGTGAAAAGGAGGGAGAGCGAGCGAAAGATGGATGAAGTGGGGGGGGAACTAACACTAGGGACCCCCCTCACCCCACGGTGCGGGCCCGGGCCCGGCGCGCCGTGGCCAAGCGGACCGCGCTATCCAGCGGCCCGGCGCCCTCCTTTCTCTGGGCCGCGGGTGGTGACAGCGACTGGCCTCCTCCCTTCCCCTTCAGGGCGGGAGGGAAGGGTGTGTGCGTGTGCGTGTGTGTGCTGGGGGGGCCCGGGGTTCACCCCGAGGCCTGCTCTCTCCCCCGCACCCCGTGAGGCCGCCTCCTTTCACCTCAGCAGCCCCGCTCCGGCGGGGCGGGCGGGCGGAAAAACAAAGGGGGATTAAGGCCGGGCCGGAGAGCGGAGCCGGGAGGGAGGGGAGGAGCGCCCGCCCGCCCGCCCGCCAGCCCGGGGCCCGGCCCCCCTGTCCCCCCCGTGCCCCCCCGGGGGGGCCCCCAGTACCTGGAACAGGAACGCGGTCCAGTTGGCCTCCATGGCTGTGGCGGCCGACCCCCCTCCTCCCCACTCCCCCCGCTCGGGGAGCCTCCTCAGCCGGAGGAGGCGACAACAAAGCGGCGGCGGCGGCGGCGGCAGCGGCAACGGCGGCTCCTCAACATGGCAGCGCCGAGCGCGGCCACTTCCGGTAACCTCCGGGACGCACCACCGCCGCGGCGAGCGCGGGCGGGGGGGGAGCCCCGACCCGGCCGCCGCCGCCCCCAGTGGCCCGGACCCCTCCCGGGCGTCTTCGCGGCCGGCTTGCCGCCTCGGAGCTCAGCCAGTGCCCGCTGGCGGTGGGGTCAGGGTCCCCGCGGGGGGGCTGGGGTGGGGCCGGGGGCGGGGATGGGGCGCGGCGTCCCCCCCCGCGGGGGTGTGTGGTGCTGCGGTCCGTGGCTCAGGCAGCTGGAGCAGGGGGAGCTCAGGAGAGAAGATGGAGGACGCCAGGGTCTGGCGCCGGCTCGCTGGGCACGGCGGGGCCGGCTCCCGTGACTCAAACCTGGTGCCCAGCAGCATCGCGTCCCTATCAGACCCTGAGCGGAAGGCATAGGCCACGGCGGTCACCCGGCTCTTCAGTCCCTTATGCGCAGCACAACCCCCACCTCCAGATTGGGGAAAGCCCCTTCGACTTGGAGCGTCTCTCGGCTCAGCTATTTCATCCCAGCGAAACCTTCCGCGTTCGTGCTATGATATGCATCTAACTCTGAGCGGCCTTCCAACTCAAGCAGGGAATCCCACTGGGGTGCAGCCTCAGATCCTCCCTGTGCGGAGGGAAACACTTCCCACGCGTAGAGATGTCATTGCTGGGTTATTCTTGGGTAAAAGGGCTGAGCTTCCCCATCCTCTCCCCCTGAACTCGAGATATGATGTGAAATTCTACCGAACACCCCTTCTCCCGCCAAAAGTAAAAATAAAAATACAAACAAGTGAGAAAGTATAGACAAGAAATTATTTAGTAGTTTAGTACAGTCCGCTTCCTCACCCCCCAAAACAAAACTCGAACTTCTGGTTGGACAGCGTCAGATGTCACTGTGGTGACCCCAGCCTCTGTCTGCAGTTCCAAGTCTTCCGTGTAGGCGTCACTGCTACTGGAACTTTGTATGAGGATGACCTGAACATTTTCTGTCTTTTCTCACATACGGGTAGTTACTGGGAATATCAGAGACAAGCTATTATTTAAAAAGTGCCTCCAATCCAAGTAGTCTGTGGTGGGAAGTGAGGGGGCAGGCTCTATCAGTGATATTTTTATCAACTCTGGTTTAAAAAAATTCCTCAGATGGTCACATTATTTCAAGACTTCAACATCTTTCACAACCGACTGTCTCTTATCTCATCCCCTCCATTTATTCCTCTCAAGTCACATTCTAATCAACGTTACTATCTCCAACTTCCCCCATACATATACAACAAAAGTACGGTTGCAAAGTTCTGTTCGTAAAAGCAGCTGAATAGGTATAGTAATCTGACAGTCTGTGTTTCCCTTCCATCCACCACGCGTGTATATCCCCTTCCCACTCTTTCCTTCCCTCAGTCAGCAGAATAAAGGGGCTGGAAAACGTTGGTCTGGTTCCTTTGAGAGTTGATTCCCTATTGGATATGCCTGGAGGCCTTGGGGATGACTGAGAAGTTCTGGAGTTTGGATCAGTGGCAGAAGCAGGTAACACATCAGGGAACCAGTCAGCCTAAGACAGGAGAGGACAAAAAATGATGAATAGTTTCTGATTACAATGCTCAGCTAAACTGCTACAGTGGCCCCTATGTCTCCTATAAATGTCCATTAGTCTCTTTTGGAAAGAGAAATAAAATGGTTCAGGAAGCCTGCGTTTATATATACATATAAGGAGAGAACAACGATTAGGTAAATTAAAACCTTTTTGCATTGACCCTGAACACTGCATAGTCTTTTGTTTTCATTCAGTGAATGCAAGTCTCCGCTCTTTCCTGTCTTAACATGTTCACTTCAAGGTCTCTGTAATGCCTCTTCTCAGTTTTTCTCCTCCCCTGTATAGCCTCTCCTACTCTGCTGCCTTTCAAACTGTGGTAAAAATGAATCTCTGAGATTATGAAAACTAGTACTTAATGAAGATCGTTATTCTAATGACAATATTGCTGGACTCAAACTCCTTCTCCCAGGATCTAGAACTCCTTCTTTAGCAACCTCTCTCACAATGCCTCTAGAGAGGGGTTTCCCTCACTAACAAAGCAGGGGTCAAGTGAAAACAGTTCATCCAGTTCTCATTAATGAAGAGCTGGGATTCAGAAGTATCACTTTTCTTGAAGAAAATGGCTAATTCTATCTCTATCCATGAGATGAAACCAGAATTCCTCATTGCTCCCCAAAACCCCACTTAAAAAGAAAAATTAACCTTTTAAATGCAGATGGTATTTTAAACCTTAGGATACTTCCCAGAGAAAATACCCAAGTTTGCAACAAGTACTCAAAAACAATCAGGTCCAACTGTTTTGAGGAATATAATGAAACTAGGAAGATCAAAGACTCCATCCCTAGAAGGGACATTTCTACCCTTAGGACAGACAAAATCGTAGCCACAGACAAAATGAACTCTCCTCAAGCCTGCTTCCACAGACCATATTGGGATCCAGTCAAAACCCTAGCAATGTCTAAAGACAGTAAATTCATCTTGATTACTGTAAACAACTTTCAGTGAGTCAACCAATGGTGTTACCTCCAGATATGAATAACTGCAATGTCTGGTGTCTAAGCAAAAAATTGCATGTGCCTATGTACCACCTAAATAAAATTCAGATTCCCTCCCTACCCTGTTCAGTTTCCTCTCTCCCACCTCCCCTGCCCCAGTGTGTAAAACCAGTCACAAGCTTTCAGGGCCTCAGCTTAAATGAGGACGAAATAAAAACCTATCTCACAGGGTGACTTGTGGATTAAATGAGAAACGCATTTAAAATGCTTAGAACATTTCCTGGAATATAACAGGTGCTAAGTAAATTTTTTTATTGGTGCTATTGAGTGGTTCTAGATTAACTTTGGGGCTGAGAACTCTGTATTTTAACAGCTCTGAGCCAGTTCCTCTTACTTTCTCTCAAAGTAACAGGTTTTCCCCATGCCTCATCCTTCTTTCCTTCAAAGAGCTCTAAGGTAAATAGCCAAAAGGCTAATGACATATGACAAAGGAAGATCCCTATTAAGATCAGCTTTTCCAAAGGCAACTTTTTGCAAACATTAGAAAGCAACAGGCTATTTCCTTCCCATTTTGGAAAAGATTTTAAAGTCCTGTGAGTACATTAAGGATTAAGATTAGATTCAGAATCCTAGGACTAGAAACCATATCTGCTATTGTCAATTACCTTTCCCAAGTAAGGCTGCTCCACAAACCAAATCAAATCCAAAACGTTCCAAAGAGAATATCTAGTTAGAAGCTTCAGATTGGCAGTTAATGGACTAACTCCTCATGGAAAAAAAGCTGGAACTGACAATTAACAGATCTTGTAAAAGCCAAGACTGCAATATTTAGAAATACCAAAAACATTGGCCAGAGAGAGATGTTATCCTTTATTACCAGCCTCAATGCAATCAAGGAGAAAGGAAGCACACTCTGCCAGATCAAAGGGAACAACCCCCCTCCACCCGCTCCCCCCCTCAAAGAAACAAAAACAACCAAGCCTTTCTCCGAGGAAAGCAGAAGTAATCACCTCGCCCAAACACCCCCCACCCCCAGCTCCATAACCACACCAAGGGCTTAAGCCAATTGCCTGTGGCCCATGTGGTCAGAAGTTGGGTTTGTGTTTCAGTTCTACCACCTAAACTGTCATCACTAGTTATTTCTGTTTTAACTGGTAAGGTGAGGAAGGGGAACAACAGCGAAGAAGTTTTTTTTCCTGAATACTTATTTAAGTTCCTTGACAGCTGGAACATAGCCACACAATACAAAGGGACAGGGAACAAATCCACCCATTTTCTTAGCAGACATTTAGTTCAACCAGTAGTTGAGGGTCCTTAAACACTCTATTGTTTCTAAGAAGGGCCACATAACCAAGATGCCAAAACTAAGTCCAAAGCCATGGAACCACATTTATCACCTTAACTCTTCTTGAAAGAAGCTGCCAGGAAGCAATGCTTAACCTACCCACAAAACATTTGAGTAGAAATACCTTCCGTTTTACAACTCCTAACTGGCTGACAGAGAACATCCAAAACATAGCAAGCAAAATAGCACAGGACACAAGAAGGAAAGACACTAAGACAGGTCAAAAATACACCAAGTAAGAAATTCAATCCAACTGGAAAACATACTCTCAGGCACTAACACTTCTCCTTTGGACACCTGTTCCTCCCTGCCCTCAGATGCCCCAAGCCCAGGGTAATGGCTGAGCTTGAAAAAAAAGTTGATACTTAACAGGTCATGCAAACTCGGTGAGTCTGAACCAAACCACAAAGACTGGTTCAGTGACAACATCATGCTAACAATCAAAAACATAAATTAAATCCTTACATAAAGTTATTCTGGTACAAAGGAAAAGTTCTTTTCAGTAGCTATAGCCTCTACCCCAAATACATTCCACTGGTTAAGAGGGATGTAACAGCACTAAACAACATTGTGCTAGCTACTTATCTGCATTACTATAAAAATGATACTCATTTGCAAAAAAAAAAAAAAAAATCAGTACTTGTTAATGCCTGTCCAAATGTTCTGGTGAAGAGTAGGGGCAGAGCAAAAACATAGATATATCAAGTGAATACTTTTTACCCAAACTCCAACAGAAACATCTCTTCAATTTCTTCTTCATAACAGACTTCAGGATAGTTCAGAGTTCAAATAGGATTCTGTTTCTCAGAAGTCTCCAAAGAGTTAGCATATTAATACCTGCAGATTTTATGGCTCCCTCTTTCTGAGTTGGTACTCCTTCCTCTCCCTTTCATTGGCCTAGATAAAAAAAAAAAAAAAAAAAAAAAAAAAGAGCCTCATTGGGTCAATTTGATCTTCAACTGAGGATCCCTCCATTCCTGGTGGTGAAGAAAACAGAATAATGAAACAGGTGTTGAGGAACCTATGCAATATGTCCCCTGGGTGAGGGAAGTGAGCAGTGGTGACCTAAGACACTGATGTGACATCACAAGACCAGTTAGATTAAGCTTTAGGAAGGCTGCTCCATTCTAGACAGCAATGCCAAGAGATGGCAACACAAGGCCAGCATAAGATCAGGCTAATGTTCCAGGAGAGGGATTCGCTTCTCTAAGGATGTTTCTTAGCCCCCAGAGAAGTCTCTGAACTAGAAGCTGCCTAAAGTTCTACAGTCAGTCATCTGGTCCAGGCATATAAGCAGGTGCAGGGAGCCTGGCAAGCTGGTTGTTAAACCTCTACAAAGGAACAACAGTGGTACTCAGCATTTACTCCTTAAGCTGTGTAATAAAACATCAAGCTTACATGCAATCCACAAATACTACTTGAAGAATTTCACCCTTGGCTGCCTGAGCAGTGGCAGCAAGCTCTTTGCTAGACCTGAAGAGGACCAGAATTCTAGAGGGCTGGATAGATTTTGACTTGAACAATTTACTACAGTACACAAGGACAGGTCAGATTCAGAAAATCTAGATTTTTCCTTTGAAGTAACTTTAGTCTCTGTAACAAAGCACACAAGGATCTACTCAACTGGTTGACAGAATTAGCCCTCTACCCTCAGGCCTGACCCTGTCCTCTGCTAGCTTTCTGTTTTACTGACTTTACATAAGTACCTCTCCTTTCCCCAGTTCCCAGCTGTTTCCTCTCATTTTTTCAGCTTCCTCACCCTCCACCCTCTCACTTCACTTTCTCTCCCTTTTAATTCAGCAGTGAATGCTCAGAGATCAGACAGTAAGTACTCAGTCCAAGCCACTGAAAATGCTCCCTGAGCATCAGGTATAAGGCAATCCCAGAAACAAGAATCCTGGAGGTCGAGATCAATTATTTCTGCCTTTTAGTGATTTACACTTTAGGTGGAAAAGGCGTAATATATTTATTCTTCTCATATGGAAGAATATCTTCAGACCAATTCATTAAAACTAGATTATTTGGGATAAAAAAAATGCCTTAGTTATGCTTCTCAGGGACAAGATATTTTCATCTGCATCAGAATTGATAACTTTTATTCCTAAAGTAGTTTGTCCAGTCATCTACGTAGCATACATAGCAAAACTCATGAAGCCTCAGGAAGCCCCCATATATATGTTCTATACACAAGTTTATTTAGCTAAAGATGAGTTACTCTGATGACTTAAGCAAAGCATATGGAAGGATCCAAGCTGGTACTACAATCCACAATTAGCCCTCTCACCAGAGAAGAGCTGAGAAAACTAAAAGGGAATCTTGACCACTAGAGGCAGATTTGAGATTTATTCCAGAGTGATCGCCTTTAAAACCACAGGAATTTTGGAATGGAAACTTACCTGGGAAAACAGGGAGGGGAGAGGGAAAAGGGCACCACAAGTCCAATACCTCCAATCAGGAAAGCTTCATTTAGTCTCTTCGGGTTGCTCTAAGAACCTTGGTAAACACCCAGTCCTTAGATACTGCATGGATGGTATCTAAAGAGAATCAGTTCAGATACAGCCCCAAATTCAGGCAGTGCTAATTCCAACCTAGAATGACATAGTCAAGATTTTGAAAGGCCAGCCAGGACACCCCAGGGACTAACTTTCCAGTTCATAATGAATTCTAATCAGCTTAAAAACAAAGCTTAATGTGGACTCTCTCCTTGGAAAAATGGCTCATGTGTAGAACTATGCCATAACTATTATCCTATTACAGTAAACAAATACTTACCAAGCATCTATTAAATGCCAGGAACTATACTAGCTACTGGGATACCTTTAAGAATCTCCTCCAGTAGAGAAATCAGAACTTGAAAAGAAATAATTATAGAACAGTTAGACACTTACACAAAGTGCTTAAAGAGCACTGGAAAGAAAATAAAAATTTAAAGGGGCTACTTGCTCTGATACTATGTGAGACTTTTATCTCCTTGATTCTCACATAAGTGATAAAGATTGTCATCCAGGGTTGCTGAATATCAAAACTGATGCCTAAGAGGTTGTATGCTCAGGGCTGAGTGTAATGCAGACTATTATTCCAAATTAGAAAGTGCCATGTCACCATGCATTGGCTTTTAAAACTCATCTACCTACAGTGGTAAAGCAGTTCAATCCGGTTTTGAATTTCAGATCTATTTTGCTAACACTAATTTGCTAACAAAACAAATGCTGATGTTTGTAAACATTTACTCATTCACAGGATTCTTTTTTGCTACTGTTCTTCATGAGGCTGCTGCCTAGAAAGAGTGGCTAGCCAAGCCCAGGCTGCTGTCTGACCTGCTGTCCCGTGGGGCCAGCCTGACCAGCAAGGGTCCAAAGAGGGCAAGGGCCTCTCTGATGCTGGCCGTGCACGGCATACTGGAAGACCAGGGAGCTAGGCACACCACTTTCTTGCTACTGGGCTCTGGGCCATGGCCACTGTAACTAGATTAACACCAGCTTTCAAACAGCCCTCAGCAACCCAGATAAGAACATGAATCAAAGACAGTACCATGGGACACCCTGGTGGCATCAGGTGGATATTACAGGTGATGATCACTTGGGTCAAAGACTTCTCTTCCCCGTAGCAACGTCCCCACTGGAAAAAGAAAGCTGCTTAAAAACAGCAATATAATAGTGAAATAAAAAGGAATTTGTCACTAGAAGATGTGGATTCAAGTTCTGGGCCTGTCACTTTAACATCTCTAAGCTCATTCCTCAAACTGCAGTATGAGGCTAATACCATTTGAGGATTAAAAGCAGTCAAAGCACTTCATAAAAGAGCTACTCTTTCCATTAAGAACGATAAGGTACTTACTGTCTTGCATTTTTTTCCCCTCAAAATTTTCCATTAAAAAAAGGTCGGAAGGGCATGAACCCTTACAGTCACTATTTTGAAGACCACACTACATTTCATATCTAAGCTATGTAGTCCACCTGCCTAGAATTTAATGAACATACTTATTTATCCATAAACATGTATACTACACACAGGGCATCTTGAAAGAAGTGTATAAAAGTTATTAACACAGTCTTTACTCTCAAAGAGTTAACCATGTAGCTGGGGGAAATAAAATAAATACATGAAACAACTAGACAGCAGCTAAGGGCAGCATGCAGGTGTGGGCATTACATGACACTAAATATGGTGAAGAAAGGCAAAGCAGAAATACAACGCAATTAGTCCAAGAATGCTTTAGTCTTTAGCTGATCATGGAGGGGTGGAAGAATTCTTAATGGCAAAAAGAAAGCGGATGCCTGTAAGATTTGTGCATGTGTTTGCTAAATGTTTCCTTGCTAAGTCTCCTGGCTTTGAGAACTGTTTGTTAACTGACCTATCAGTCTAAAGATCAGAGCCAGGGTCCTTGAGTAGTGTTAAGACTCTCCCAAATCAAGGAAATAATATATTACCCAGTTTCTTCACTCTATTTATGAATCCCTTTACAGATAACTAATAATAACAAAGAACCAAAATGACTCAATCTCAATGAGAAACCTGAGAAATTCTCGAGGCAGGATCACTAACTTCGGGGGTGACTTAAGGCTCCTTCTGTAAGAATAATTCTTAAGAATGTTGGGAAAAGGACAACCAGAAGGAAGCAAGGGAGAACTGCTCTACTCTTTAAGGAGACAATGGCATCAATTCTTGACGATCTGTCCTGAAAAGTATGCGCATCTTGCAAAACTTCAACTTTGCAAGAGCGATTTTGGGTGCCAACATGTATTTTTCAAGTTATGCTTGGCTTAGGCTAGCATTTAAATTACAGTTGAACTTTGAACAACACAGGCTTGAACTGCACAGGTCCACTTATCCGCCCCCCCCCCCCAAGTAAATACATATTACAGTACTACACAACCCATGGTTGGTTAAATTTGCAGATGCGTAACTGGAGCTAGAGGGCTGACTGTAGTTATTTGGAACTTTCCTCCACTGTTTGGAGGGTCAGTGCCCCTAACTCTGGCGTTGTTTAAGGGTCAACTGTAATTTACACTTCCTAGGTTCACATCTGAGGAATTATTTGATGCAATGTTAGTTGTAATTACTTTCTCCCAATAATCCACCCAGAGATAAAACAGGCTTTTATAATATTTTGCTTTTAAGGAGTACTAGTCAATCAACAGTTATTAACTGTTTCAAATAGAGAATGGGAGACAAATACTAACAGCATTTTGAAGACCCCTACCTGGCAAGTATACATTTGGCTCATTGGGAAATGCAAATATTACAAAAATTCCACTGGGCAGAAAAAATTAACACAAAACTTTCAAGAGTAATAAGGTAAATTGTGAGGAAACTAAATGTACCACAGATTTAGAGGCTTGGTTTTCAGTTTCAGAAATTAAGTTTAATTTGAGGATGATAAAGATTTGAAGCTGCAGGGTGACTACTTCTAGGAGGGAAAAAAAGTCTGAAAACATAAAACAGATACAGAACAAAAACCAAGCATGGTTGGTGAAATATTACCAGATCAACCAGAGCAGGGGAAGATGTAATTGAAAAGTGATAAACTGTAACTATAACCCGTTGTTCCATATTAGGGAGTGACATGTTTTAGGATGATCCAACTTGATGGCCAGGATGGAGACAAGTCAGCAAAACCAGCTAACGCTTTAGTAATGAATTTGTGGGGCACAGACAAGGATGATGGTACAGCAAATGGGGATGGGAGACAAAACAGCAATTTGAAGAACTATCTGGCAAGTAAACAAATCTCTCAACTAGTTCAAGTCATAGACACAATGGCACTGTAGCTAAGAACTGGCTACATTAAGTCACAGAGCTTGACTACCACCTTGCTGCACGTTCATTACCTAGTTTTAGAGGACAAAGGAGTCGTTTTTCGTTTTCTTTGCTATAGTGTGCTTGCTCTACTGCTTACCGACATTTTATTCTCCTGGTCTTATACTGTGGATGTGGATGTCACTTGGTTCAATTTGTAATTCAAGTTTTTAAAAAAAAAGTCTCCAAAAATTGCTAGAAATATTCCAGGAGATAAAAGGATGGAAAATATTTTAATGTTAGTTTCTTCTACACAATAAGTATCAATTGAATAAAGATTTCCAACTTAGAAATAGAAGAAGTTTGACTCTATTTACTGGTTATTTATTCAAGATCCTCAGAAAGCGAAAAAAATAACTCAAGTTTCTAGGTTTCTCTTCCAAGGCAATTGAATTGAGTATCTTTTGAGTGTCTGTCTACTCTGCATCGTATAGTGCTATGTACCCGGGAAGAAAGGAGAGGTTATGACCTGTTAAAAAGGATAGATACATTAACAGCTCACCAGGGGAGGCTATAGTGCAGCGGTAGAGCGCATGCCTAGCATGCAGGAGGTCCTGGGTCCAATCCCTAGTACCTCCATTTAAAAAAATACATAAATAAATAAATTTACCTAATTACCACCCCCCCAAACCAAAACAACTCACTGATAAAGGCAGAATGGCATAAGCTTTAAGATACTGTAAACAATATTCTATGGGAGTCAATAGTGCTATTCAACTCTTTATTTAGTGCCTATCATGTGCCAGACACTGTCTTGGTTCCTTAGAAAATAAAAATTCATTAATCAAGTAAGACAAGGTGGATGCATAGAGCAAGCAAGACAGGTGACATATGCTAAACTAGACGCAGAGTAAACTACACAAAGTCTGTCAATACACAAGGGAGTGCTTCTTGAGATACTGTTATTCAGGGTATATTACATTTCTCCAACTGAAGAGATGGCAGTGCAGGAGGAAGAAACAATAGGACCAAACACAAGAAATGCTGGAGAATGCCAAGTCCTGGGTTATGGAGCACATCAGAGGGAAAACCAGAGATTAGACTAAAAGGTAGGCCAGGGGCTAGGTTACCACGGGCCTCATCTGCCTAAGGAGCATATCCTCCAGGAAATGAGGTTTCAAATAGTTTTAGTCGGAAGTGACCTGATAAATTTTTCATTTTTTGAAAGATCAATCCAGCAACAGTGGATGGTGGGAGCTGGACTTGGAGTGAGGATATTACTGGATTTCTAAGTATCAGTTTGACATTCATTGACCATACAGATGATGTAACTAAAATTTCCAGGTATGCCGCCTTTAAGAACACATTTCAGCCCAGGACTTCCAAGTCCTATTCAGAGGCTGTAGGTTGTCTTTTGTTTAACTGATGCAACAGTCTATTCCTAAGTATTAAACCTTAATAATCACTGCAACCTGAAAACTTACCCCAAATTTACAAAGCCTCTGCTAATACTCGGCACCTCAGGGCACAATTCCATGCCTTCTGGCATTTTAACAATCTCCATGTTTAATATTTTTCTTTTACAGAGAATTCTAGATTTTCATTTGAATAATTTTGGATTTAGAGTCTCTTCAAAGTACTCTCAATTTAACTTGCAGCAAGGCTGCTAGTCAGCAACTACCTTCTGTTGCCTCACTTGCTACATAAAATGTCTGTTTAGCAGGCAAGGTAGTATCTATTGTGTTAACTTGATTTTTCTCTCTTTATTTGTCCTCTTTTAATGTCTTATTTCTTCAAAGCAAAGTTTCTAACATTGAGTAAGTGCCTCCATACCTGCGTTGACTAAACTGGATCAAATGAGCCTAAAAAACTTTAATAGTGTTCTTACCAACAATTTAAACAGGAAGTAAGTTTGTGTCCTTTACATTTTAACATTGTAAAATTGGAGGGGGTGACAGGAATGACAAATGTCAAAGTTAGGTTCCTAGTAATTTTCAACTTTCTTTAAATAAAATGGCATTAAATAATCATGTCAAGAGAGGTCTACGCTGACTTTTTGATCACATGATCCTCTGTGCCTACTGAAACAAGGCATGCAGAATAGAAAAATATAAAACAGCCAACCTGATGAATAATAAGCAAGGTTTTAAGTACACTAATATTCATTAAGTCTCTTAGTGATGCCGAGAACAATATTGATACCACTCTAGAAACTTTAATACCATAAAAACATACAACAAAGGTTTCTGAAAGCATATTCACTTTTTTATGAGACCAATTTTATGCTAATTTTTATGCAATTTTATGCTACTTCTTACCCAATTCTTACACTTTGGCCTTACTATTCTATACCTGAACATGTACAAGGTAGGCAGGAAAACAAGCAGATTCACATCTTCAGCATTTTCTCCTAAGTCCCAGAACCTAGATGTATTTTTCTGATTTACAGGTCAGTACTCATGAAGTATTAATCAAAACCTAAATGATCTAGAAGCTGAAAAGGGAAAGAATTCTGCTCAACAGATGGGGAGGCAGAGGTAAAGTTACAGGAAAAAAAACTTAGACCAAAAAAGCTAACTTCGGAGCTGATATAGAGGATTAAGATAGTTTCCACCTTGCTGTAAGGATGAACTGTATGGTATCTCCTGGTTGATTTTGTATCATGGCTCCCTCTAGTGGCTAAGTGATTTCCCTTAGCATTTACCCAAATACGGGGAGTGGAACATTAAAAAGTCTCATTAAGACATTTGGCATCTCTACAAATTAATGTTTTGTTCAAAGTATATTTGATGAGGATGAGTATAGCATCAATATAGTTGATAAATGATACTTCTAAGTTGTGAAAAGAGTTAAGACACTTTAACCTGGTGGCTGAATGTTAATCCTTTGTATTTTTTAAGAAATGAAGATGAAACAACCACGATCTACTGAACTAAGCGTTGTTTCATCTGTTTTGCATACCTACCTAAATGGCAACCCCCTTATACAGAGGCATGCATTTTTCCATCCCATAATCCAGCCAGGCATCTTTTAAAACCTTGTTTATTATTAGGTCATTTCTGCCTAAATTAACTTCCATATGACAAAGGCTACAGAAGCACCAATTTTTTTGTAATAGAAAAAAAAATCCCTCCAAAATTACAAGGTTATCAGGTACAGCTTTCAAAGGTAGCAGGAAGCACCTCCAAAGTTCCCAATCACAGGAATAAGCTGGTTTCGAGTATTCTGTACCTTCTTGAATCTATATGTAAAGCAAATTTTTGGACTGGATTACTATTTATTCAATAGACAATCACAATAGCCAATCCCAGCTTTCCCTATAGGATCAGATTGGTCAAAGTTCCTGTAAAAAAGAGAAGTACTGAAAAAAATTACCCCAAGAGTATTCCACTGTATACAATAGGATGGCAGAATATTTCCTTCAGTGGACTGCAATCAATTTTTGAGCCCACTGTAGCAACAGAATATAAAGAAATGTGGGTCATACCTTTCCTGGTGGCTGCTTCAGACTAAAAAGGTGGGGAATTTACAGCTCAATTAATACAGGATCCACAGTAACAGGTTTGTTTTCACTCACATGCCCCAAATCACACAGAAGCTTTAGCTCTGTGTATCCTATTACAGTTCTACAGTCCCTTATCCAAACGCTTTGGGGCAGACACACCTGAAATCCAGAGCTTTCAGTACTTTATAAAGGTATTGTATATAGACCCTTTATCACATAACATCCTCAAGCAAAGCCTGTGGCAACTGACGTGTAATCAAACACATCAGTATTTCTGCAAGAAAACGGTTTAATCGGTTGAATTACAGTAAGTGCAAAGCAAAGGCATTTTGGTCATGTTTTATATTCAATTTGCACAACAAAAAATCTTTTGTTTTGGGGAGTTTTTGGATAAGAGATCGCGAACTTGTTCTCTGCCTTTTGTGCTCTTCATATCGTGATAGTAGTAAGTTAAACCAAAGGATAGTTGTAACAGAGCTTTAGTCTAATAGTTTTAATACTATTTATGATACAGACAAAACGTAATTCATTTGCAATTTCATTACATCTTCATGTACAAAGCAAGCAAAATGGCACACATACGAAATTTATCTTCACAAACTTGTGGGGGGGGGAGCAAAAACAACCCTAATGAGCCAGGTATGTTTCAAGGACAAAACTGAGAAAGTTGAAATTCTAGAAGCCATTCTGAAACTTAAAGCACTACAAGAGTGGATATATGTGCACTCCAAATTATTAAACTATAAAACTTAGGGGGAAAAACATTCTAAATAAGGAAAATCTGTTCATATTCCAAACAGTATTTTAAAAAGAATCATTAAACTTCATTTTTAAAATAAAACTCAGATCCCAAACAATCAGGAATCAGAAAATAGGTTTCTTACCTTTTATTTCCAGAAGGATGTGGGCTGAACAGCAAGGTGGGTTACTCAATCTGATGTTATGAAAAATAATTGCTTCTTAGAGATTTAAGTTTTTCCTTGACTAGAAAATAATAAACTAATTACAGCCCCCCCCTACAATATTTAAGGGGACATAAGTAGAAAAGGGGAAAATTCAAGACAGTTTTTTTTAGTTCCCAAAAGGTGTGACTTTCTTCTAACATCTGCCAATATGGGAAGAAGTTTAAGGTCCATTTCCTAAGACAAGCAGAAAGTCTGCATCTCCCCTTAAGAGCTTTTAGCTGTCTGGTCTTGACTGTAAAACCTGTGCCCCTCTCTCAAAAATACACATTAGGTCCTTTATAATCTTAAAGAGCCTATATACCAGACAAGGAATGTTTTCTGTCTCACTTCAATCTAGGATTGGAACTACTAGAACTTTTAGTAGAGCACATTTTTCAACGTAGCTTAAATGCACTCAACTTAAAGGCAATTTTCATTTTGGTCCTGTTTCCAAAATATTCAATTAACACAAATGAACCCAGTTAAGTCCAGCTCCCATTTACCTTCCCAAAATTATAGTAGTCACTTAAAAATACTGATGTATATTCTACACATAAAAAAGAACTTAATTCAGTTTTAAATAGTAAATCTGTTCAACACTATATTTTGAATTCTTACATAAAAACTAGTTACTCCCTTAATGAATCTGTAGTTAAGTGCTTTACTTACTTAAAATGGAATTCTCATTTTGAACTTAATATTCCTTCTCTTCCTCCTAATATTCCACAAGGTTCATTTAAATGTATTGGTTGAGAAACCTTATGCAGATCTCTTTGGGCCCATTTCCTCCACTACCAACATTATTTCTATTTCTTAGGTTTTAAATTATACCACCTGAATAGCTGTCTTAAATTCTGCTTCCAACTATAATTAACACCCAAGGGAAATATTACAAAAGCTATCGTTTGAGTGCAGAAAAATAGTGGTTTGATAGTTGTGACTAGACACCAGGGAATCAGAAGAAAGATTTGGAATTTTAAGTAAAAATCCCCTCCCCTAACCCTTAAGTTGAAAACTTTGCACCAAAACACTATGAAGTAAAGATATAAAAACTAGTAGACTATAAGATAAATCACTGCTTTGGTATGTTCTGCACACAGAATTTTATGGTTGAGAATTTTCCAAGGCAAAATTCTAAAGAATGCCATTTTTTATTAGCTATGATTCACTCAAATAAGCAGTTAATCTTCTAGTGTGCTATTCATATTTTGAAAAGAAAATGTAATTTATGTTAATTCTAATCTGCACTGAACTTTTGATACTTACCAACTTTTGATATGGGTTTCATTGAGAATCTCAAAGGCTATCTCCAACATAAATTTACTAGTCATCACCCAAATTTTCACAAGCCTATACAGCCTAGATGATCACCAAAAATAAGCAGCATCTATAAACTTTTAATCAGTTTTTAATCAAACTATTGGAAGCATTATCATTCAGACTAAATTGCTCCCTCATTTACCATATTACACACAACTGCCTTACTCTCACCTTTTCTCATCTTTCCCTGAAGATTTTTTATAATTAACAATAAGACATGGCTAATACCATTTATTAGAAATTACCTCTTAAGAACCTTTAATTTACTAACACATAAACACAAGAGACAGAATCTTACCAACTTAAAGTATTAACTGAGACTAGTCACCCAGTAAAAAAAATCTTACAAGAGGAAAAAGGACAACCATGCATAGTTTTTTAAAAAATGTTTATTTTTTTTCAAAGAAAAACGGCAATAGCCAATTGGAAACCTACTTATTCTTCAACTCCAATTTTGTTTTCTTTAAATTTAGAAGTGACTTACTGATTTACTATTTTAAACAAACCCCCCCTTTCCCCTTTAAATGTTTACCATCTACTCGTGCTGAATCCTTCCAAGGAGATTGCTCCAGCGTATATCTCCAGGTCCTCGCTTTGCTCCTTTTACCAAAAAATGCAAAACAAATTCCATCGTGCATCTTAAGGGCTCCAATCGTCAAAAATAGGAAAAAAAAAAATCTTTGGAATAGCCAATTAAGTTGAATAAAAAAAAAAAAGAAATCCACACGAATGCGGTTTGGTTGGGGCAGGAATCCACTCCTATGTTCCTGGTAATCTGATCCCGCTCCATGAATCCTTGTAATTCATCCTCCCTATCCTATCCACATTATGATTTGAATCCAATGATCCAGCTCCAAGGATTGGGATCCAGTGAGCCCTCTCCAATCCAAACCTTTATAACCAGCAAAACCAAAAAAGAGGAGGCAAAATGTTAGATACTGTAATCAAAAAAGGTTTCTGGGGAATGATGAGTTATGTCTGTCATCAGTTTAACAGATGTACATCAATAACTATCAAATTCCCCAAAACAAGTTTCTGAATGGTGTTCAGATAAATTTTAGAAACTTAATCATCATAGAGACTAATTGGAAGAAGCATTTTATATTTACAGTTCAACTGATAATGCCAACACTTGTTACTGTACAGCGTATTACAGGTTTTGTGGTTGCAAAAAGTTATGTAGTTGAAAAGTTTACTGGTATTGCTACCCACCTAAGTCTAAACTAAATCTAATGCTCCCATTTGCAATTTAATCCGTAAATTAAAGTGTTTTAAACATATGAATCAATTATGAATATTAGTTTAAAGGGGAAGGTGAGACTTAAAAGTATTCCCAACTAGATTATCTACACCAATACGTTGGAATTCTATATTCTGCTTTCATTTTGTCTTAAAAAAAATGAAGTAGCAACGCTATATCAGTCACACAGAGGACATGCAGATTTAGCAGTATTGATATTATACTCTATCTGGTTGGAATTAAAGACACCCTGTACCCACATGTACACCAACAGCAGGTCACACATTAACAGTTGTAACTAAGCACTGTGACAAATTAGCCAGTTCTTCCCACATTAGTCCCTATTAAAACAAAAAAGGGAAGGGAGCAAAATTGTTACAAAATGGGCAATGTAATTTTGCCACAATTGCCAAGGTTTAAAGAGCAAAGCAATTGTAGCTAAAGATAACTGCATAAGACGTTTGCAAGTGTTTTAAGGTAGATGTATATAATTACTTTTAACCCTTGCTTTTTAGTATAAGGTCAATACTGCCAATTTCATCTGTGACAATAGCACTTGGAGTCATACCATTGCCTCCATTATTGATCTGATCCTCCTCAATCCTCCTTTTGACAATCCTAAAATGATTGAAATGTGCTCCACAATCCTTAATCCAAAGCATTCTTAATCCATCTCTTCAGATATGTCTACAGAAAGACACATGAAAAGCAAGATAAACATAAGAACTTCCCCAGGTAAGATAATCACAAACACCCCACATCCCAGATTCACACAAACCAGAGCAGAATAGACATTTACACAATATCACAGTCTGAAGAGCATGGAACGTTAACTAAATTTAAACAATCCTGTCTATGACATCACTTAAAATACAATTTATCAGACATGAGGGGAATGTAGATGTTAGGAGCAAGGGGATATTACACAAGAATGCAATTCAACACTTTAGCCCATTCTGAACAAAACAGTTTGAATTAAAAAATTAAAAGATTGTACTGAGTAAAGGAAAACTGTATACAACATGGGTTCTACAAAAAGTGTCACCAATCATCTTATGTACGAGAGCGAGATCTGCTATGACGGGGAGAATAGCGTGGTGATCCTCTGCTTCTCCTTGGGGAATAACTGCGACTCCTGCTGTTGCTTCTGCTACGGCTTCTGCTACGACTACGGCTTCGAGATCGAGATCTTCCATAACTTGGACTTCTGGGCCCATCAACTTTAACCCGGATGTAGGCAGTTTCTCCCTATTGAATAGACAGAACTTTCGATTGAAAGATCTAAGCTTTCACCTGTCTTCAGGCATGCTGAATGAATACAATGTAGCTAAAATCAGAAATCTGGCACTTTACTGGGTTTATTTGGACACTCTTGCCTGAATCTTACCTTCAAATTCCACTGTTAAGACCACTGTATCCAATTCTGGCCAAAGAAAAGAATAATTGTATAACCTACCTCATGAGATCTAAACTTAGTGTTATCCAGTTTTCGAACTGCATAGGTCATATCTTCTTTCCGTACAAACTCCACGACACCAGTGCCATCTCGGTAAACATCAGCATAACATACATCACCTGCTTCACGCATGTGATCCTTCAAATCCTGCCAGCTTCCACTTGGAGGCAGTCCTGAAAAAGTGATTTTTTTCCAATACCGATTACCCTAAATTTCTCATTATACTTAAAATCTACTTTAGAACAAACGTTACTTTAAAATTAACGATTATATTTAACATCCTGGGTTAAAGAGCTGTTAAAAGATTCCGGAATGAAAAGCCCAAAATTATTTGTAAAGGACATTCTAGGTACTGCAACCTAATCTGCTAAATCTCAATGCAGTAATCCTTGCTTACTAAATTCACCCAAAGAATTGAAGTAATCTGAGACTTGGCATAAAAACTCGCATTTGTCAAACTGGTCGTGCAAGGAAAACTTTTGCAGAAAGTGGCTTTCTGCCCTTTTTCATCAATCCGCACTTAACAGTCAACTCACCAGAGACAACCACTCTGTTTTCAGAACGCCTGGATGGGGGGCCATAGCGGCCTCGAGGAGCCCCGCCACCTCCACCCCCGCCGCCGCCTCGGCCTGTACCACGGCCACTTCGAGGAAACTCCACCCGCAGACGGTATCCATCGTAATCATAGCCGTCGCGACCATACACAGCGTCTTCCGCGTCTCTGCGTGATCACAGAAGACAGAGGTAAGAAAAGAGGACCGGGAGGGGAGGCTAACCCCGTCGGGAGCTAGCGGCCCCCTGCACATGCGCACCCGGGGCGGAGAGCCCACATGCGCTGCATAATAGGAATGGCCCCTCCCCCACCCATAAGCACGCCAGGCTCCTGACCACTACACCAGCCCTCAGCGCCTCAGTTTCCCGCTCCGGGCCTGCGAGTAGGCTCTGGGGACGTCCGTGGGGCCCAGCCACCATAGAAGGCACACCGACTCAGCTCCTTACTCGACTCCTTCACAGGCGGTATCGTCTTGCCCCCGACCTAAGAGCCTATCTCCCCATTCTCTACGTGAAGGCCTTGGAGCCTTCCCCAGCTACTTCAACCTATTTCCTCAAGGCCGCGAGCCCTGGGCCGCCTCACCGCGGGTCCTCGAACTCAACGAAGGCGAAGGGCGGTCCTCCGCGGCGATTCTTCAGATCGATGTCGCGAATAGCACCGTATTTGTAGAACACGTCCTCAATGTCCTTGGTTCGGATGTCTGGAGGTAAGTTACCCACGTAGATGCGGCAATCGTTGTTCCCTGCCGGGCCACGAATCACACCACCTCCCGACATGGCGGCGACGAAAAGCGCGGACTCGAGAACAGGCCTTCCCACCAAGCCTAGCGAACAGCAGAGCGAGTCCGCAGCGACACCACGTCTCCCGCGGCCCCTCCAAAATGGCGCCTTTATCAGCTCGGCGCACGGATATGGGGGGAGGGAGGAAGAGAAGCGGGAGGAAGCAGCTATCCGACCTCACTACGCACGCGCAAGAGCGTAACGGGTGCTGCGAAAGGTACGCTTACGCACGCGCGACGTCACCCTCCGCGCGAAGGGAAAAAAAGTTCCCGCGTTTCCGTTGTGTCGAGAGGTTTGCTAACGGAGTGACCAGCCGTGTGGTAGGAGTTAAATACAGAGCCGTCTTAAAAGGGGTTATTAACCCCTGTCGAGTCTTTAAAAATAGTCAATTTCCCCAGGAGTGGGTCTCTTAAAGCAACGGCGCCTTGGAAGGATTTGGTGAAACCTAGCCTAAAAGCTTTGTCCCATCATGCTCTGCGGTGTTAACGGCCTTTGGCGGGAAAGACTCCCGGAGGCGGAGTCAAAGGGGGAGGGACCAGGCGGTTGCTCCGGAAACGGGGCGGTCCTCGGAGAGTGCGCCTAGTCCAGGAATTGCGTGGACCGTGGTTCAACGCAGAATAGAGGCGTGACTGTCTGCTCGCCCTATCTCCTGCGAACTGGCCTTGGGCTGCTTAAACAAGTGTCCAGTGTAGGGGAACCCAGCTTAGATTCCTTAGTAAATATTCTACACCAAGTACCGTTCCACCTTCGGTTCGGAACTGAACTTTTGTATGTAGAGCTCAGTTCAACCCTCCTTGTGCTAGTGGCGGCGGTGATTCGTGCTCTCACCGGTTACTGGTGGTACCTGCCAACCAGGACGCAGACCCCCGCTTCTCTTTAATCGCCTGTCGCTAGGCCCAGCGCAGTGGAGAGGTCCAGTGAAGGTCTGCAGAATGAATTGTGCCTGTTATTTCTCCAATCCCTTTAAAAGAACGAGAAAAAGCACGGGCTTCCGTCTGTATTGCAGAGTTCTGAAATTCCTTCCTTTTTTTGAACTCACTACCGAGCCTCTCGGGTAATATGAATGAGCACAGTGGATATGTGACCACTGGACACCACAGTTGCTGCTCAGGACTGATCCCGCAAGCATACTGGCCCAGGGAGATAAGAACTTTTTACATTTTTTTCCACAGAGAAATCTGAAATCTGGATTTTTGTGTGAAATGCTGAGAGTTTTAAATGTTAGTGAGGAATTCAAATTAAAAAAAAAAGCAAACCCAACCCTGCAGTCATAAATATGGTAAAATAGATCTGCACCGTGAGTTTAAGGATGATTTTCTTCATGTTATGTATTTATTTGCAACAATCCCTCTCCCCAAGGATATGAGGCAGTTTGCAAATATACCATAAAACATTAAAACTGGTTGGAGAAATCGGGGGCAAAATAAGGAGGAAGGATTAAGACGAAGTCATGGATAAGGTTAGCACACAAAATGCATTCAGTAGTAATCTGGTTAGTTCCCAGAGATGGACTGCAGATTTGACTCTGGTCTTCCCAAAAGTCACAGTAAAGAAGGGAAAATAGTATGTACAAAATCCAAAGTACTTTTGAGATTCATGTATATATATGTGATTTAGGAGTAGGGCATGTTTTCATAGTTCTCAAAGTTGATTGAATGTATTTTACAAATGTCTCTCAATAATCCCAATATACAAATTTAATTTACTCCTTGACAGATCCACAGAGGATCTTTGGTAGTCCTTGAAATCTCTGTGATAGTTTCCAAAATTGTGTGTATATGTGCGTGTACTTTTTTGTCTATCCTGTGGACAATCCTTCAATGATCCACTTTTAAACTGAGCTTTTAATTTTAAAAAAGAAGACCCTGGTAATTTTTAAAATGAGAAGCTGACCAAAAGGGACTCTTTTGACAAATTTATTCAATTTCTAGCACTGTCCTATTCAGTTAGTAGCAGAAGAGAGAGAGGTTTTGGTTTTTTTTTTTAACATATTGCAGGCATATCATGTATGGATTTTTTCATTCAGTAGTTACTTATTGAGCACATTTTCTTTCTGTTCTAACTTTTATCCATCCATTTATAATTATTCAGATTCATCTTCTGCCGATTAATATTAAATCATTGATAACTGAAGTGATTTAAACATAGGTGCTTTTAATTTCAAAGCATTTTCATTCCAGAAAAATAAGAAAACCATGAATTTGATTTATTTTTGTCGAATTTAATGTAATCATTTGTGATTTTGTTCAGTTCAGAAGAATACAAGGTAGAATTTAATATAGAATGAATAGAACACTCTTGTTTCTCTATTGGCCTCTTTTACTGTACTTAAATGTACCTAGATTGTAGGTTCTGGGGTCTATGACAAGGTCAGGATGTAGCAGGAAAAGTCTGGATGGCTGTTTATCAAGGAGGTCTCCTAAGATGACATTAGTTTAGAGATGATTACGTTTTAGGGTGTGATCGTCTACTGTCACTGCCCCAGAGTTGATTAGCATCCTTTAATCCACCAGGGTGAAAAAGGAGAAAGCAAATGAAGCAAACCACTTGTTCATTTGTTGGGGCAGTGGGGTGAGGCAAGCAAATCATGCCGTTTCTTAGTAAATAAGGAATCAAAACAGTGAGGTGAATCAAATTTTGAGAGATACTTCATTCAGGTCATGGTGAGGCCTAATAAATGGATTTTGTGTCCCTGTTCCCTGAACAGTGCTGGTTAAAGATAGGCTAATCTTGAAAGATTTCTCCAAACAATGTACTAGACAGTTGATTAGATTTCTGCTGGCTGGATTACAACTACTTTGTTTTGCTTCATGAAGTTACAGCCTCACTTTTTTTTTCCCCCTTTATCTAAAGCAAGTGCTTTTTTTTTTTTTTTTTTTTTTTTTGGTTTGGAGAGGAAAGAGGTAATTAAGTTTGTTTATTTACTTTTTTCAAAGTGTCAGTATTGGGAATTGAACCCAAGACCTTGTACATGCTAAGTGCCTACTTTACCACTGAGCTACACCCTCCTCACCCTGTATCCTTATCTTAATTAGGGCTTTAGAGTGTTTCTAAATCCCTGAGTTACACATTCACAGTTTTATGGATTGCCCCCACAACCAGCTAATTTATTAAGTATGGATTTTACCAGTTTAATTAGAAGAAGCTGGCTTATTTTCAACACTGTTGCTGTTTTTAATAAAGTTATTTCCTCAAAAAGAAACTTTTTAAATGCTTTTGATTCAGTCCAGTAAGTGTAAACTAGTGTCAGCATATACTTTACCCTGGAAATAATTACTTGGGGGAAAAAAAGGGAAAGAAAGAAATTCAAAGAGTTAGTTACTATAAGAATTGAAATCACAAGACCCAGTTTTTCAGTCATTTTCCCAAACACTTTAAATCTCTATACTTGTGGTGATAGTTACCCAACTGTAAATATACTAAAAAAAAAATCATTGAATTTTACAATTAAAGCAAGTGAACTGTATGGTATGTAAATTATAACTCAATAGATTTTTTTTTTTAAGTGACTGGGGAAAAAAATATCTTGACAGTCAGCAAAATCACTCTAGTTACAATTCCTCTAAAGGCATTATTGGGGCTGGGGCGTGTTCCAGGGTAATTTGCACTGAAATATGGCTTCCCTAATCTGGAAATTCTGTTTTCAGCATTTATGTGTTAATCTGTATTGTTCTTTCTGGAGATAACTTAATTTATTTTTATTAAGTAAAGAGACACAGAGATTAGGAATGCTTGATTCCACTTTGTATAGGAATTACCTCCAGGAACAGTTCACTTGCATAATTCTTTAGTCCCGTGTTCCACTTGTTTTAGTGATTAATATTCTCTGAAAAAGGAAGAAATAATATACTATATCTTTTTATTTCATTTCTGTCTGTCTCATCTTCCCTAGTTAACTATGTTAAGGACAGATTTCTGCTGTAACTCCCTTTATTACCAGGAAATTCTGTTAAAAGGAATACTATTGACTATTTACTGACTGCTCTTTGAAAAAGGTGGGACGTTAGATGAGCAGAATGTTGTTTCTATGGAAACTCCATCATGTTTCTGTTACTGGGTAGACACAATGGGTACAAGGACTGTTTTTCATTTCACAGTGTAATAATGACGGCCACTTTTCAAGCCCAAATAAATCATCAGTAATAGAGTCTTGATAATCTTGTTTTAAGACTGGCCTCCTTCATTCTTTGATTTCTTTTTGTTTTATTTTTGGCTAATTCTTCCCATCTTTCTTGACACATTATCAATAACAATAGGATGTGATTTAGCCAGAAAACAGCTCTTAAAATGATCTTTTACAAAGAGATATATTTTTACCATGTCTCTCTCTTCCTATTAATATTACTCCCCCTCTCCCTCTTTCTGCTTAGTTCTTTTCTCTTAAAAATTAAAACTCCAGTTCATCGTATTGTGCATTTCCTAATTGGAGTAAATGGATGTTTAAAGAATTATATTAAGAATATGGCAGATGTTCTTTACTTGCTAAAGATGCTACCTTTTTTGGCAATTTAATCTTATAGTGTGAGTCCCATATAAGTGTTAGCTATTAGTAGTAGTAATAGTGATGTTATATGTTAATACTTCTGTCAAGTATATTAGAAATAATTTCAATAATTTTTTTATTTGAAGTTTTGAGAGTGTGACTGTTTTTTCCCTTTATTGTTTTAATAGCTAGGTTGGCCGAAAGCTCTCAGAATTACTTGTCTAAATTTGCTTGCAGAGTTGAGTAGTTGCAACCTAGACTACATGGCCCACAAGCCTAGAACATTTCCTGTCCGGCTCTTTATAGAAAAGGTTTGCCAACCTCTGACCAAGAGGGGAAAACCTGCTTTTGTAATTTTTGCTTAAACCTAACTCGGAAACTCAGTTTTGTCATGTTCTCTCTCTCGTAGGTGTTTTCGATGGGGAATATCTTATATTGTCAGTAGTTGTAAACATAAGTAATACACTTTTTCAAGTGATACATTTCTTACACATGCTTCACCAGCCATTACTACAGTCTAATGCTAAGGTACCCTGCCTGTCTGCCCAGCTGAGATGAGGAGGTGCTGCCCTACTCCAATTGGTTGCATTTTTTTTTTTTTTTGGAGTCTAGTAGACTCACAATTGCTCATTGTACAAGTGCAGGTTTCTGCAACCGTTCTTGCATTGAAATAATGTTGCATGCAAAGAGTCCATAACAGGTTTTGTTCTAAGTATCTATTAAAGTTCATTCACTGTGATCTGTAAGTGAAATTTCCAAAATTTATAGATTGTGACCCACAGTTCTGGGAGCCCACCAGATTTCTGGCTGGTACAGGTACCACTATGCTGGCTCCAGAGGACTACTCAGTGTGGATACCTGTGTCGTCTACAGTCTAGACCCATGCCCATGGGTCCTTCCTTATCTGGCTCCCATCTGCCTCCATGTGGTCAGGAGCTACCCTGCTCACCAGCTGCAATTCCTTCCTAGTTAATTTCTATTCTTTGTGAAATCCAGAATCCAGAGGAGAAAAAATTCTTTCCCTTGATTCAGAGTCCCAACAGAACAATTTCATCAGGTCATAAAGGGCCAACATGGATATATTTTCCAACATCTGGATTGTTCACAATTAATACCACATGTGAAACATTCTCACTACATAGTCAAGGTTGAACCTCATCAGCCAAACGTGGTCCTGTACATTTTTCTTTCTCCAGTTCCAGTTCTTCTAGTAAGTGATGAAAAACACATTTGAATATCCTTTATGTGGTCTCCTGGATCTGTTTCTGATATAGTGCAAGTCACAGCTTAAACAAGAACATACGCATCCCCACAAAAACAGCCATATCCATATTAAGATAAATATTTCTATCTATATGTTCCAGATCCCCCATAATAACTTTGCAGTGGTATAGCATGTCTTTGCCAAAAATAATGATTTATATGCCCGAGTAATATATTCAGCTTCTCAGCCTAAAATATCTGCAGTCAGAAAAAAAGCTTTCTTTATAATTTTTCCCAAGGTGAGTAAGTGGGTGTTGCTTTAAATTTGTGCATATGGAGAGCTCCATTATGTAGGCTTCCTAACACAAAAGAAACAGTCTAAAGGATTATTCAGATCTTCCATCTTTATAGATACAATAACTGCTTTCCACCTTAAAATGTGTTTTCCTAGCTTCAACTAAATTCAGGTTTAAAAAAAAATTATAGGCATTTCTGTTAATGTTTTACCAAGTCACAGTTCTAAAACATTTCTTATAAATTCTTAGTTTGCAACAGAACTTATGAACATTTGGGGTTCTAGTTCTAGTTCCCATCTGACAGTGTACTCTTAAAATTCTCTAATTGCTCTTAAGAGAATATATTTCTCTCCAATCAAGGAGACTGTCTCTCAACCTCTGTGACTTTAAAATCCCACCAAAAAGAGCCCCCTTTTACTGTGAGCTGTACAAACAGCTAGACCAAGCTATTTGCCGTCCAGCACAGCCTCCCCCCACCAGGCTGGCTTATAATTTGGTATCCCTTCAAACTGATATTCTTTAAATTTCTCAACTTACTTATACTTGAATAGAGAGGATATTTAAATGTTTTTCTCTTAATAGAAAAAGTAAAGAACAACAACAAAAAGAATATATTTCTCTGGATGTTTATGTACCAATTTGTATTTAAAGTATTTAAATGCCAAAGCCATCCCTTGACAGACTCACAGTATTCCCTGCAGAGCTTCAAGCATTTTTCAGCCTTTGTCTTAAATAAAAGTAAGTACTTGTTTGGGGATGGTATAAAGTGATAGAAGCTCTCACTAAGCATGATCTGCACCACACCATGTTATTAAAGTGGTTCTCAGAGTTGACACCACTATATTTAGAGATACCTAGACCAAACGACTTCTGTTAGGTAAAGCTTCAATAATAAAATAATCCCAGAAAGCTCAGTGGCTTAACAAATAGCCAGGGTTTACTTCTTTCTTATGTTACTTATTGGCAACCACAGGTTGACAGAGTCATTACTCTACAGATCTTATTCTGGAATCCGGAAATCTGGTGCTGTGGAAAAATGGGCTTTGAACAAGACGGGTATTTGTTTAAATCCCCTATACCATTTACTACCTGTGTGATGGCTTGAATAACTCCCTTAACCTATTTAAGCCTCTGTTTCTTCATCTATAAAATGAAGGGGTGGGGAGTGGTAATAATAATACTTCTAGGATTGTTGTGAAGATTAAATAACCTGCAGAAATCAACTCTGCACAGAGAGGTTTTCTGTAATTACCAGTGGCTCTTATTCAAGCTCTACACCCCTTGGATTTTCAACATTTGTGGTTTGGATGTTGGTCCACTTTACTCCCCTTTAGAAGAAGGAAGAAGTTAAACTCAAGTAAGTCTGTCTTGTGACTAATTTGGTATTGTGGATAGACAGCTTAGTGGAAAAGACAGTTGAAGGTCTTGTCTACATTAAATTTTGTTTGTTTTTGTCTGCTTGTTGGGTTTCTTTTTTTTCTTTTTTCTTTTCTTTTTTTGAGAGAGGAGATATAGCCTATGCTGAAAAAAAAGTTGAGAAATCCCTTCTATGTATCACATAAAGAAACAAAAGTACCCCTGGCCCTGCAGGATGCAGCCTCTTCTGGTCTCCAAATATGTAACTGGAGGAAATATGATGGAGCTCTTCTGCTCTTCTAGGTTTCTGAGGAATGTCTCCCTTGTGGGCTGGATGATAAAAACCTCCTGATCAATGTACTGCTTTTCTTTGTTGCTCAGGGCTTATCTATGTTCTTCTTCTTCTTCTTCTTTTTTTTTTTTTTTTTTTAAATCAACTAGCTGGGAAAACATCTCAGGTTCTCCCTTGCTAATCTGTTTGGTGGGCTGTGCAGGAGCCTGTTCTTGGGAAAGTACAGACTGGAGTTAAGCAATCTGAATTTGAATCCTGACACCTCCACTTACTAGTTGTATCATCTGGGGCATCTAAATTAATCTTCTTTTGTTCAGTGATTCATCTATTTGTATATTCACTCTCAATCAGAACATTTATGGAGCACTTCCCACTATGCCAGGAACCTAGGTTGGACCTCAGAGGTACAAACATAAGGGAATATAACACCTGTCCCGGACAGTGTGCCCTTGGTCTACCATAGTAGCCTACAACTTTCCTGACCACTCATACCATCAGTAAAACTTCTGAGCACAAGCCCTTCATGTATGTACATTTTGATATAGTTTATACATGACTTCTTCACCATTATATTGTACACATAATAAGACATTTGGTTAAAAAATGTATAGTATATGACATACCACCTAGATGCATACTCCCAAGTTTATTTTATTTATTTTTGGGGGGAGGTAATTAGGTTTCTTTCTTTCTTTGTCAGGGTACTGGGGATTGAACCCAGGACCTCATGCATGCTAAGCACACACACTACCACTGAGCTATACCCTCTCCACCTATATACCCAGTTTTAGAGGCTACTGGCCTAGCGGTAAGCTTTTCTGAATTTCACTTTACTCATCATTAAAACTGTGATGATGAACTCTTTTTCATTTCATTCACTTAACTAATTTCACTGAATACTTTGCAGTGTTAGACTCTATCTGAAGGACTAGAGAGTGCTAAATGTCAATTGTGTTTTTTAAAGTCTAAAGGGAGACTCTGTTGGGGGGGATACTATTTATACTTACTTATGTTTTAACTGATATTTAATACAAGTGGCCTTTTGTACTTGCAGGTTCCATATCTGCATATTCAACCAACAATGGATTGAAAATATTTGAAAAAAAAATTCCCTGAAAGTTTCAAACAGCAAAACTTGAATTTTGCTGTGTGTTTGCATAACTATGTACATAGCATTTACATTGTATTAGGTGTTATAAGTGATGAAATGAAGTTATTTCTAGGCAGGAGAAGAAAAATTAAACATAAAATCCTCTCTGCACCTTTGAGCCACCACCCCCTCCCCTTTAGCATACATTGTGCATCTACATTATACATTAACTAGATCCCCTTAGACGACACAGGAATGCCTACTCACCAAAAAAAAAAAAAAAAAAAAGCGATTTCCTCCTGGTGCCAGCAAGTTTACTCCTTGGGAGATAACACTTCTTTCTCAATCCTGTAAGGGATCACAATAACCCACTACTCACCTTGTAGGACTATGCAAGATGTCAATACCTTACGTTGATGTATAACCCTTCGTCTCAAAAACTTAATATAACTGTGCCTTGACCTCTAACAGGTGGAACAGTCCTCAGAGCTTTCTGAAAGACTGTCTAATCCTCAGGTTGGCTTGATTAAAATTTTCCATTTCCTTCTTAGATTGACTACTGAATAATTTTTGTTGACATAGCATCTAGAGATGATTTAATGTATACAGAAGGATGTGTTTAGATTATATGCAAATACTATGCCACTTTATATAAGGAATTTGGGCATCCACAGATTTTGAGATCCACAGGGAGTCCTGGAACCATCCCCCGTGGATACTGGATACTGAGGGATGACTGCATATTAATATTCTTAAGTTTTAAAACCTATTTTTTTAAAACTTAAAAATCTTGATAACTACTAATCTAATCATGTGTTACATAAAGATAAGATCCATTAATTTTACTTATTCTATGATTAATGTTAAATTAATACTTATGTTGGGGGGAGGGTACAGCTCACTGGTAGAGTGCATGCTTAGTGTGCATGAGGTCTTGGGTTCAATCCCCATTACCTCCATTAAAAAAAATAAACCAAACCGCCTCTGCCCAAAATAAAATAAAATAAAATAAAATTTATGTTTAAAAGATTAAATCCTCATTTAGCATATTCTATAAGTGGTTCATCAAATTTCATTAAACATTTAAATTAATTACACATTTAATGTATCTGATTCTCTCAAACACCTCAATATATATATATATATTTTTTTTTTGCTTTTTTGGGGTGGGGGATAATTAGGGTTTTTAAATAAATTTTTATTTTAATGGAGGTACTGGGGAATTGAACCCAGGACCTCATGCATGCTAAGCATGCACCCTACCACTGAGCTATACCCTCCACCACCCCACCTCAAATTCTTATCATTAGTTCTACATTAGTCAGTCACCTCTAGGTGTGACTCCTAGAGCACTACAAAACTGATCTATCAAGAATGTTGCTTCTGCTACCACAGTCAAGCAAATGGAGATCAGGAGGCCAGAACCTGAAATATTGAGAGAAAAAAACTTCTCAGTGCACTGCCTAGAATGCTCTTCAGGGATCACAGAGCTGGGGTTAGGAAGCTGCAGGAGCCACCACCACCATTGCCTCGTCGCTGGGTTGTACTATTTGGATGCTGATGCTCCTGCTGCAACTGCTTCTCAACACCCAAGAAGCTAGAGACTGGATACTGTCAACCCCAGATTTTACCAGCACTACACACTGCAAAATGTGTGGAAGATGGATCCTGCCACACTTCTGTCTTCTCTCTTTTTTGATCATTGTTGCTCATATGTGTATTGTGATTCTTCTAAGTGAACTGAAGCCTCCATGAGGAAAGATGTCATGATTTCTTTGTATTTTTTCAGCACAGGCACACAGAATTGCTCAGTAAAAACACATTGACGCTTGAGTATTCAATGTATTGATATTTGATACTGTCATTTTGATGCCTTGGTGTTGATTGATTATTCTAATCTCCCATCTCCATCAGCTCAACTTCCACTGTATCAACCATAAGCAAATGAGCATGCACAGTAAGTACTATCGAAGAACCGAATCACTTCCATTGGCAGTTGGTCAGAGACATCCATTGTAGACATTACTGTATCACTATAAAACATCTGCTGATGATAGATGTTTAGTAGTAGTTGCCTACAAAAAGAAAGTTCTACAGTTTGTTGGATTGGGGCACCAGTACACCTAACTTCACATACACCCAGAGCCCTAGCTGCACAGGTGTGTTGGGAATGGTACCCATGTATAACACTCATGGCCATCAAGCAAATTTAATATAATGGCAAATTTCCTATAAAGAAAAATAACATTACTCACCAACTCAATACCTGTAAAATTCTATTTAGGAAATTAACCAAATTCTCTTCGACTTCAGATAAAATCACAAGTATGAATCAAAACTTTTCAAGCAAAAGCGTAATTCTAGAAGATGTCTGATTTTAAGATTGCAGAGTATGGGCATTTCTGTCCCATTCTTATCTGAAAAACATACAAGTACAGAAATCAGAAATAAAACTCAGTCTTTGATGAAACTGGAAGACATCTTAAGTCATACAGGAAAGTGGAAAAAGTAGAAACTGGAAGTAGAAAGAAGATGAGTGACTTGGCAGATCGGCAGAGTCACAGGAGGGCAAAACTGGGCACCCTAAACTACAAGCTGAATTCCCACATGAAACCCACAAAAGGCTCAGAAACAGGGGTTCCAGGTACCTGAGTGGGTGAGGCTAACACAGGAGAATCTCTGGAAAAGTTCAGTTTGACCAAAAAGGACAGAATTGTAGCCAGCTCTTCCTACAGTGAAATCCTGCCCATATATGGTGCTTTCATTTAACTTTTTAGCACCTTACTCGTAAATATAGATGGTCAGTCAAAGGCTGCTAGACATTTAAGGAAAATGTCTAACAAGAAAGAGAGAGACTAAAGTGAATAAATAGGAAAAAAAGAGTCTGGGCATGTGCATGTGGTGTATATATAAAATAACCATGGAATAAAAAGCACTTTTGAAAATCCAAAATATGATAGTAAAAAACTAAATATTAAAGAAAAAACTAAACAGAAGAGTTAAAAAAATAAAATCAAGAAGACCTCTCAGAAATCAGGACAGAAAAGCAAACAGATGACAATAAGGAGAGAAAGGATAAGAAAAGTAGGGGATTAATTCAAGAAGTTTAAAAGCTACTAAGGAGTGTTCCAAAAAGGCAGAATGGTAAAGAGAATATTATCAAAGAGATACATTTCCAAGAATGAAAGGATATGAATCTACAAATTGATAGAGATCACCAAATGTTCAGCACCATGAACAAAAAGAAGACCCTCACCAAATTATATCATTGTAAAATTTTAGAATACCATAGATAAAGTATTCTCAAAGCATTTAAAGGAAAAAAAAAATAGATCACATACAAACCTCCTCCCCGCTCCCCACCCCAGGTGTTAGAATATCATTAGTAATAACACTGGAAACTAAAACAGTAACAAGCAATAATGGAGCAATTCCTCTATATTTCCTGGTGAAAATTTATTTTCAGTGTTCAGTTCAATACTGAACCAAATTCTCAATCATGAATGTAGCCAAAATTTGCAGGGCTGAATCTTCCATTCACTATTTCTCAGGAAGGTGCTGGAGCATATGTTCCACTAAAAGAAAGAAGTAAACCAAGAAAAAGGGACATTGGATGCATGGAACAAGAGGTTTAGAGAGAGAGAGAGAGAGATAAAGGAAATTTCCAGCATGATGTCAAAGGGTAGAGGCAAGAGGATAATTCTGTAGCTTCCTTAGAAGACAGCTAGTCTAGATTGAATTGGACAATGAAAAAGTGAAGGTGTGGTGTCTCTAGCAGGGGAAAAAGTAACAAATAGATCATTGACAAAAACTGTGTAAAACTTGTATTGAAACATTTCAATATTTGGGAGTATTGCAAGATTTAACTCTAAGTTCAAAGTAATGTGCATGAAAAATGAGGTTGGTATATCCATACAATGGAATATTACTCAACATTGAAAAGAAATGAGCTATAAAAAGACATGGATGAATCTTAAATGCATATTGCTAAGTTGACGAAGCCAGTCTGGAAAAAATCTACATCCTATGTGATCCCAATTATAGGATATTCTGGGAAAGACAAAAACTGTAGAGATGGTTAACAGATTAGTGGTTGTCAGGGGCTCAGGATAAGGGGAGTAGAGTAGGTGAAACACATAGGGTATTTTTTAGGGTGGTGAAAATATTCTATATGATACTGTGCATACAAGACACAAAACCCATAGAATTTTGTCAAAAGCCCATGGAATTTTACAGCACAAAGTATCAAGTTTAATGCATACAAGTTTTAAATATCATTGAGGAGTTTTGGGGAACCGAGCATGAAATGCAGAGTGTGACAGAAGAATCTGCTTATGTTGCAAATATATGAAGCACCCTCTGAAGGGGATAGGGGAATAAAGGTCTGATCTAAGTAACTTTGGAAATGAGTGGTGTCTATAAAGCTAAAGGCAAAAAGAACAGTACATAAGCACTGTACACTAGTTGATAAAAAACAAGTTGCTTTCCAGGTTAACAATTTGGAAAGCACTATATGCATATACTGTAACAATTAAGTAAATAGATGCTTGATGGAGGGAGCTAGGTTTTCATTGTTGAAATGAGAGCTTACAGAAAACCCAAGAGCACAGTATAGAAATGGGGCCGGGGTTGGGAGAAGAGTAGCTTTATAGTGGAGAGAGAGCTAGTAAACACTCCCGCAGGCCAAATGATCAAGATTAACTCCCACAGTGATAAGTTATATCACAAGGTCGTACTACATAGGACAGGGAACTATAGTCAATAGCTTGTAATAGCCTATAATATTGATAACATGTACTCGTGGTATGGTGTGATGAGAATGGTTTTCCTCCCCAAAATAAATTACTCCAGTCTAAACATGAAAAAAGCATAAAACAAATCCTAATTGAGGATTATTCCACAAAATATCTGACTAGTAATCCTCAAAACTGTCAAAAGTCATAAAAACAAAGAGAGTTTGGGAAGCCATCAGAACCAATAGGAATCTAAGGAGACAGGATCCTGGAACAGAAAAAGGACGTTAGGGAAAAACTGAGGAAATCTGAATAAAAAATTGACTTTAATTAATCATAACACATCATTATGGACTCATTAACTGTGACAAATATACCTGCTAACATAAGATGTTAGTAATAAGGGAAACGGTATGGAATATATGGACTTCTCTGTTCTATTTTTTTTTAATAAGTGTTTTTTTTTTTTTTAGTTGAATTTTTTCAATTTTTGCTTTTGTTTTGTTTTCTTTGGAGGGGGTAATTAGGTTTTATTTATTTGTTTGTTTGTTTGTTTATTTAAATGGAGGACCTGGGGATTGAACACAGGACCTTGTGCATGTTCAGCATGCAATCTACCACAGAACTATACCTTCCCCTCTTCTATTTTCAATAGTTCTGTAAATCTAAAACTTCTCTAAAATAGAAAAGTTTATTTTAAAACTGAATCAATTATGAATTCCAGAAAAACTAAATAGGCTTACAAGAAATGAAGAAAAATCTTAGTATACTATTGGATCAGCCTTGAATGATATTTACCTAGTCATGATAACTAAAATGTGAATTATGGACCCAAGGAAAAATTGTGATGTAACTATATTTGGAAGTTGGATGGGGGATGTAAATTAAACACTCTTATATCATAATGTCATTATATACCATTTGCAATTGATGAATCAAAAGAGAACAGTATACCATAGAAATATGGAGGTAATTACTAGAAAAGCTAAAAAAAATGGAAAGTGCTCACTACTGGAATTGATGAGGAACTATTATTTTTTGTATAAGCCTTAGATCGTTATTTTACTTTTTAAACTATGTTTAAGAATATAGTTTACATTGCAAAGCATGGAGTACTTTGATAAAAACATTTAAAATGTATCTAATAACATTAAATATTTAAAACTAAAATCACAAATTAGACATTAAATTCTCTAATATGTTGGGTTTTCTAAAACATTTCAAACATCTACCTCATTTACACTTTAATGGGATGGCAAAATCTCTAATTTAAGAGAAGCCAACCAACTAGATTTATTGAGTTGAAGACTCAGGACCATAATACAGTTGAATTTTTAGAAGAAACTTTTGAAACCATGAATATAATTTTACATTTTCAGTGCTTGACATTTTCTTCCACATCTTTAATGAAATATTTAAATCGTATATATTTTGAATAAAATTACGTTTTGTTTTTTAACCCTTTAAATCGGGGGGGTGGCAAAACTTTTCTGTAAAGAGCCAGGTAGTATTTTAGGTGAGGTGGGGCCTGTGATCTCTGTTGCAATACTCAGCTCTGCTGTTGTAGTGTAAAAGCTGCCACAGATAATAAGTAAATGGATGGGTGTGATTGTGTGGCAATAAATCTTTACTTACAAAAACTTTGCATGGCAGGCTGAATTTGTACAGCGGGCCATAGTATGCTGACCCTTGCTCTAGATAATTACTATCAATAGAATGTAAATTGTGTGAAAAATCTAGGTTATAACAATATAATTAGTGATTTCGCTGAAACAAAAGCAAGAAAAATGTTCTGTGGAACAAAGATATAATCATTTATTCATTAAATATGTGTTTATTTTATAGTTTATCTAAAATTGCCACACATCAGTAGAACACCCAGAGAGGCAGATAATTATTTTTTGTGACCTTGGATTAGGCAATGGTTTCTTAGATATGACACCAAAAGCACAAGTGGCAAGAAAAAAATAGAAAAATTAGACTCTATCAAAAGTAAAAACATCCGTGCTTCCGAGTACAATATCAAGAAGGTGAAAAAACATACAGAATGGGAGAAAACATTTGCAAATCATTTCTCTGATAAAGGAACTTATACCTAGAATGTATAAAGAACTCTTACCACTCAATAATAAAATGACAAATAATCTAATTAAAAAACAGACAAAGAATCTGAATACACATTTCTCCAAAGAAGATAAATAAATAGCCAATAAGCACCTTAAAAGATGTTCAACATTATTAGCATCAGGGAAATGCAAATTGAAACCACAACGAGATGCCACTTCACACCTAGTAGGGTGGCTATAATCAAAAAGTCAGATAATAACAAGCACTAGCAAGGATGTGGAGAAATTAGCACCCTCATCTAATGCTAGGAGGAATGTAAAATGGTGCAGCCACTTTGGAAAATGGTCTGGCAGTTCACCACATGGTTAAACTTAGGTTACCGTATGACCAACGCCTCCAGTCCTAGGTATATACTCTAAGACAGAGGAAAACATATGTCCAGACAAAAACTTGTACATGAATGTTTATAGCAGCGTTATTTATAATATCCAAAAGGTAGAGGAACCCAAATGTCCATCAGCTGATAAAAACAAAATGTACACCCATACAGTGGAGTATTATCTGGCAGTAAAAAGAAACAAAATACTAAAACATACGCCAACATGGAAAAACCTTGAAAACATGCTAAGTGAAAAAAGCCAGTCACAAAAGACAACATAATATATAATTCCATTTATATTAAATGTCCAGAATAGACAAAAAAGACAAAGTAGACTGCTGGTTGCCTAGGGTGAGGGTTGGGAGAAAATGGTGGTGGCAGGGGTGTGCCTGCCAGTGGGTGGGGCGTCTCTTTTGAGAGTGTTGAAAATGTTGTGATTAGATCATATTGATGTTTGCATGACTCAGAATATACAAAAACCACTGAATTGTACATTTTAATGGGTAAATTGAATGATACATGAATTACATCTCATTACAACTGATATTTTTTAAAAATGCCATCTAGCACAGTGCCCGGCCCATGACAGACACTGAAATAAAAGTTCTTTTTCCCTTTCCTCTTCCCAAACTTCCCTACTCAGGACACTGAAAGACTTTCCAGATTTTTTTCACCTCTGATAGGATTTTTCCTTACTACTATCTCAGCAATCAAGATTCTCTCTCTCCTCACAAATACCACACCCTTTAGATCTTCCTGCCTTTCCGTTTGCTGACTGCTGTCAACCTCAAAGTAACTTCCTCGGATAGAACAGCCTGAGATAACATTCATTTGATTGCTGAGGGGCCAGTGACCGGCTTTACTGCTCAGATTTCTGAGGCTCTCCTCCTCTGTGGTCACTTCACAGCTCTAGCTGGAGGCTTCTATGACTCACGCCTGCCTCACCTCTCCCTCTCTTCTTTCTCTGGTCCACCCAGATCATTTCTCCCTTCAGCTCCCTTAATCAATGACAAAATGCTCTTTCTGTCTGGATGGCAGGTCTACCCTTTAGTAAAAATGTGAAACAAAAACAAAATTAGGAAAAAAAAAACAAACCAACAAAACCCAGTGAATATTAATTTTTTCACAACTCCCTAAAACTTGTTTGAGAACTAGTCCTCTAAATCTCCAATTTACCAAGATCTCCTTGAATTAGTCCTGTTGGTGGCTTGATGTTACTTTGGGGCTTTCTTTGCTTACCTGTGAAAGGAGAAGGGTTCAAGGGTGAATAGAGCCAGATGCTCTGAGGCTACTTCAGTCCTTACATTTTTACCTTCACCTACTAGTAAGCCTTCTCTATTGGTCACTCCTAATAACGAATCATACTGCTGCCTGCAGGTTACTTCTGATTTTTATAGCATTGGTGCTGGAGCGGGTGGTTTGGAGCTCATGTGGAAAGCAAGGAAAGGAGAGCAAGGATTAGAACCTGGGTCTCCACGTTCTCTCTCTGTGTCCTCTCTCTGGAGCACAAAGCCAGGTGACCTGGAGTCCTTGGTATGATGATTAATCTTACTGTAATATGAACCACAAGGACCAAGCACAGTGCTAAGAGCTTCACGTGCATCATCTTATTTAGTTCTCCTGATAACTGTATTGTTACTTCCTATTTTATAGACAATAAACTGAGGCACCAAGAGCCCAAAATCAACCAGCTTGTGTAACAGCCGCCTAGGATCGGTACCCAAAGAAGCCCCGTCCTTAATGCAGATGTTGCATTTCTGAGGATTAATGTCTATTCTGATGATCCTACATCCATCTGAATGGGGTTCTTGAATCGGGGAGGAAGAATTGGCACTGTGACCCTTGATACCCTGAGTAGGACCGAAACAGTCACCTCGTAACAGATAAGCAGGTAATCCTAACATCTCTTGGCGAGGTTCTTGGAATGTGGGAGTAGTCTCCAGCCTCTCCTGAGTGATGGAATTTCAGTCTGGTTTGGGTTTTGAAAATATCATTGCAACTAACCCTTTGCTCTCACTTGCCTTTGGAATCCTGTTCCTGTGGCCCCAAATGAACCCAGAGCCCTTTGTGTCCAGTTAAAGCCTGGATAGCAGAAAATTCAAAATACTGGAACCATTTGAAAGGGCCTCAAGTCAAGCTGTTGCCATAAAAACACAAATACTGAGACCCGGAAAATACTAAGGAAAAAAAAAAAAGACAAAGTTTCCTTTGCTGGTAGAGATACTCATAAAAGCAAATCAAACTCATCACTGCTCCAGAGAGAGAAATGTGTATCAAGGGTAACAAAAGAGATGCAGTGATTGTCATTGGATTTAGGTCACTTGGGCCTGGGATTACCTGAGAGGCAGAGGTTTGCTTAAGCAGGGTTAATGGAGAATCACTAACTTTGAACTAAAAAGTGAGGTGGCCTCCTGAAGTTCCCCCATATGAAAAGAGGCAGTGGCTGAGCCAGAGCCGGTAACCAGGCCCCAGCTCCGGCCCACTGCCAGCATCTCTGCCCACCTGGCTGTGGCCCCGGAGAAGCACATAAACTGGTGAGGAGGGAGGTGCAGAGCATCCTTAGGGGTAAATGGAGTAGTGTAGCTGCAGGAGAAGGTTTGGGGGAAAAGTACAGCTCAGTGGTAGAGTGCATGCTTAGCGTGCACGAGGTCCTGTGTTCAATCCCCAGTACCTCCACTCAATAAACAAATAAACAAACCTAATTACCTCTCCCCCTAAAAAATAAATTAAAAAAAATTTTTTTAAAGAGAAGTTTTGTGTGGAAGAAAGTGCCACCAAAGGTTGAAAGGTGTGTGATTTGAAACCCTCCTAGGACTTGGGCTATAGCCTGAAAGCAACGGGGAATCTGGGAGCGTGCTTGAGGAAGGGGCGAGGTAAAAATGGGACTAAGGGGTATTAATCTGGGGGTGTTGTGCAGGCTGCATTTGCGGACAGATATTTGAAGGCAGGTAGGCCAGCGAGGACACTAGTGGGGAAGGCAGGTGCTGGAAATCCTGGGGTTTTATATTTTACTTCTTAATGCTGCGTGTATGAGTGTGTGAGTGTGTGTGCGTGTGTGTGTGTGTGTGTGTGTGTGTGTTGTGTATGGAGGAGAGAGAGAGGTCTTAGCCTCTGTTCAGACAGAACTCAGACTTTTTGGGATTTGACTAGTGAACAGGTTGGGCTGCCATCCAGTAGCACGAGCTCTATAAACTCCTTCAGTAATTTGCAGACAGTCCATTCCCATCCTCCCATGCCCACCTGCGTGCCGCAGCTGAAGTGAGTCTGTTCCCCGCCTCTCTGCCCAGGCACAAAGAGCCTATTGATGATGCACTATGAACAAAGAAGCAAGTGGCACCAACTGCTCCACACACCCACCCAGCCCAGAGTGGAATTCCTCCCATCCCCACAAACGGACAGATCGCGTGCTCAGGGATCCTCCTGCACCAGAGCTCAGCTCATAACTCCCCACCCCTCCTGCCCGAGGAGAGCCAGCAGACACTCAGGGTGTCCTCAGAAAAGGCCGGTGGTGTTCCACCAGCTGCAGACTGAGCAGGGCCCGACCTTGGGACCTTGGGTAGGCTTCCCCCAGCTCCACCCTGTGTCAGAGTCTCCCCTCAAATCCTCAGATCCGTTAGTGAGAGTGCAGCCTGGTCTCTCATTGGCTTCTCTCTCCCCAGTAGCCAGGCTGAGGAGTGGGGTCCATTTTTGAATGGCACCACTGTTTCTAGCTTTCTTAAGAAAGCAAGTGAATGAATCAATTTATTTTTTGAACGACCGCTACATTAAACAAGCACAACTCATGGGGAGTAATTATAAAGAAACTTGTTTTCCTCTCTTGTTAACCCTTTAGATTCAGTAGGGCTGGTGCTTCTGTTGCACCTGGATAAAAATTCAGGCAGGCCCCCTGGCTTCTTTGATCTTTCTAAGTCTGTATTCACCTTAAGACTGAATATAAACACAACTCAGTGATTAAAATGTTCATAGAATCATTAAAATTCCAAATAGGATGGAAAATTAGGACTTTTCCCCTCTTCTGCAGCTCAGGCTGAATTCTTACAGTCGATAACACTTCTGTGCCTCCTCTCCTATCTTTTTAACTGTGGTTTTTGATGCTGACAGTGTTGCAGTGGGAAGAAGCAGGAACATTCCCATTTGATAGGTGCTGGCATGGGAATCTGGCATCGGTATTCTCCGGACTTGGTAGGTGTTTAAAGCTGACTTTTAGGGGAGTGTATAGCTCAGTGGTAGAGTGCATGCTTAGCATGCACAAGGTCCTGGGTTCAATCCTCAGTAGTTCCATTAAAAATAAATAAATAAGGAGGGGAGGGCAGAGTGCATGCTTAGCATGTACTCGGCATGCACTCAGTCCTGGGGTCAATCCCCAGTACCTCTAAAAATAAATAAACTTAATTACCTTCCCCCTCCCCCCAGCAAAATAAAATAATTAAATAATACAATAGTAAATAAATAGATTAATATTTTTTAAAATAAAGATAAACCTAATTACCTCCACACACACACACCCCCCCCAAACAAACAAAAAAGCTGACTTTTAAAGGGAGCTTTCTATCCCTCCTGCTTGAATTAATTCAGGCTGCTATAGCAAAGTGCTGTAGACTGGATCGTTTACAGACAACAAAAATTTATTTCTCACAGTTCTGGAGGCTGGAAGTCTGAGCTCTGGGGGCCAGCATGAGTGGGTTCCAGTGAGCGATCTCTTCCGGGTTCCAGAACGCTGATTGGTCTCATTGTATCCTCATATGGCAGGACAAGAGTGAGGTAGCCCATGGCCTCTTCTTCTAAGGACACTAGATCCCATGCATGAGAGCTCCACCCTCATGACCTAATGACCTCCCAGAGGCCCCGCCTCCTAACATCATCACCTATGGGGTTAGGATTTCAACATATGGATTTTGGGGAAACACAAACACCCATATGGGGGACAGCCCATAACACCTCCATTACTGGGGACCTCTCATACGCAGTTCCCACAGTCTGGGTGATGTATTTTCTTCAGGTTCATCGCTTCCTCCTTCCTCCATCCCTAGGAATGTGGCCATACCTCCAGCTTTTCTTGGCTAAGAAATCTTCGCCCCTTTAGGCTGTCCTCTTGGATAGGATCTTTGACTATCCTAGGCAACCCCCTCTCTCTCTCTGTCACTCACAGCTCTCACCTTTGCCTCTACAACTCTGTGAGTATAATTACTACCCAAGTGTCACCCTCTACTGTGCCATGCCTCTTGCCCTCTTGGTTTCTCTGACTTGACACCTCTGAGAGAGGGGTGGGGTGGAACTCCTAACACAGCTTTCTCCGAAGAAATTCTCATCTCAAATCTTACCCTCAACCCTTAAATAGTCTTTGCCACTTACTTTGTAAATCCTGGTCCAGCACTTCACTTTGGAATTTGGTATTGATTGTGATTCAGCTGAAACTGCTATTTTAATATCTGCTTTCATTTGACTTAGGACACACCTTGAATCAAAACGCTTCTATTATCTGAATCCGGAGCACTGACAGGACGTTTACTTCAATTTTTCAAGCATAAGATAACTTCTAATTAAAAAGAAAGAGAAGCAGTGTTTCAAGCCAGCTTTGTAAGGCCACGGTGCATCCTCTTATGGTACCCTGGAGGGGAGCTGCTGTCCCTCCTTGCCTTCTAGCATCTCCCGGGCGTGGTGTGAGGTGGTGGAGCAGTGGCGAGGGCAGACTTCTTCAAGAGCAGACTGAGACATGGCTGGGGACTCCCTGCAGGAAGAGGCAAGAGCCAAAGGAATTCAGAAACTTGGGCTGTTTGTGACCATGAGTGAGTTACTTCTCTGAGCCTTGGTTTCCACATCTGTAGAATGGGAATCATAGTCCCTAAGCTCCTCACAACTGAGACCCTATGAAGTGCTTTCTAGATTGGGAAGTGGGTCAGGAGTGTTAGGAATAGGGACTCACAGGTAGACACTGTTTAGTCTCCCATCTTGGACTATGTGGACCACCTTGGACGTCAGGGCCAGTGTCATATTGTTTTTCTTCTATCTCAGTGTGAGTACAGTTCATTGGATGGAATGACAGTGCTGTTGGTCTGTGTCTTTTGGGAATTTGTGGTGGTGGTGTGGATTCGCTCTGCAGAGCTGTGTGTTTATTTCACACATACTTTTCATCAGGCCAAATCTAAAGAAAGTGGGTGAAGGACCAGTGCTACTCCAACTTCATCACATCCCAGAAAACCCAAGCCAGAGCCCTTTAATGATTTATGTGATTACTTAGTTTCATCTTCCAAGATATTTTTTCTAAGATTCTCCGATCCTCTTTGCCTCTACTTTTGCTGTAACACAAATTCTCGTTTCTGGAAGAGTTTTCTTGCTTTCCCCCTTATTCTTTCAATCATGTTATTTGCATCTTCACTCGCCTCTGGGTTTTTCGTGTGCCCTGTGAACGGTATTCACTTGCTCAGACAGGGGTGTGGAGGAAGCGTAGGCCAGGAAACCCCAGAAACCTCCAGCTAATGCACGGGAGCCTTTAGCTTTGTGATTACTACAATTGTTGCCTAGTGGAACAGTGAGCCATTAGCTGGGTTCTCACCCCTCTATTAGTATTACCCTGTAATTTAATCACAATTAAACTCCCAGAAACATAGACATAGGAAACAAGTAGGCAAAGGACGCAGATGGCAGAAAACAACAGCAGTTCAGGGGTTTTAATTCAAGGCAGTGTTTTCAGGAGGTGCAGGGCCAAGGAATAGTGAGGTTGGAACTTGGAACAGGCTAATTGGGCAAATGATTAAAAAGACTTTAAAAAGGAATTTTACTTTCTGGCACTGAGGGTGGGGTCTGCTGACATTGATCTCATGGGCTGGGCTGAGCTGGATTTGTTTAATAACAATAGGGATTGACAGAGGTCTTGGGAGATGACCCCATGTCCCCTTTACCTTCTCTCCTTAGGGTCCTTGGGAGGAAGGTCTCAGAGGAGGTTCTTCTTTGTCTTACCCGGCTTCCTTCCTTGGGTCCCAAAGCAAACCCCAGACTATATGTTGGAATCAACGTCCTTTCTGGGGAGCTCCCAGAGGCCCAGGCCTGGAGGTGACCATTCCCAGTGTCCTCCTGGGAAGTTTGGATGCAGGCAGTGTTTACAAGTAGGGCTGGAAGTGGAGGATTGTGAGGTAGAGGTGTCCTTGGAGGAGTGTCCCTAGACCCTTCCAAGGGACAGTTGGCCTTATTCAAGCTTCAGAAACCTAAGCTGCAGTATAGAAGGGAGGAATCCCAGCCTTTGAGCACCCAAATGACAAGGAAACTGGTATCTCAGTCTCTTCCATGGGACTGATCCAAGAGGAAAAGAGCCAAGTGGGAGAGTTTTCAGCCCAGCATGGTCCTTCTTCATTCTTCAACAGCCACCTTTGGCCAAAGTCAAGTCATTAAGGGCAGAGCTGGTGGAGGGAGCTGCGATGTGGCAGGGAGAGGGGGGAGGCTGGGGCAGAGCAGGGTGAACAAGAAATCACAAGCCTAAGCAGCTGTAAGCAAAGTTACGATGTACTTCAGAAGACTTCCACTTCCCTTAACTGTCTCTACTTCTTCTCTTCCCAGGCAGAATCCAGTCTTCCTATAAATCCACCCGTGTATTTAATTACTGAACACCCTCAAAAAGAAGTTTCTGGTATTCCAGAAGGTTCTGGAAGCCCATAGCTCCTTTCCCCAAATCAGAAGACAAGACCTGGGTGCATGGAAAAAGGACATCTCCCTTCTTCTGACTCTCTTGGCATCAAATTCTTTACTTCTCATGGTACCCTTGTGATCCTAAGTTGGGGCCTTTCCAGGACAGTTCCAGTCTGAAATATTTTATCCTGTTGTCCTCAACAGTACTTGTGAGGCCACATGCCCTGAATTTGTCATGGAAAAAAGCTGTAAGGACAACCCTAGCTCAGAGCATTTCCTGTCCAGCTGAATCTACATAAATTTTGCCCTTTCCTGGCACCTAGGCATAGTGACATTTGGAAGATTTGCTAGAATACCTGCTGAGGAAAAGTTAGCTTGCAGGTTGGTATAGAGTTGGTATAGGTGAAATCCTGTATCTTGAAGCTTGATTCTGAAACCCCCCCGAAACTTATGCAAAAACCCACCCTCATTGATGAACAGTGATTCAAACTTGCTTTCACCTTTAAGCCTCAGATGTGGTTGTGTGGTTTCAGCTTTTCGGAATTCTCTTTCCCATGAATTCCCTGATAAAAATTCGTCGAAGAGGAAACAGAACCTTTTCCTCTATAGTGAGAAGGGAGAGTTAACTAGCCTCTCTCACCTGGGGCACTGTTTTTCACACCAAAGTTCTCAACCCATTGTTGGATCACAAAATCAATTTAGTGGGTCCTGACTTTTGGCAAAACTTCAAAATGATAGCTAGATGGAGAGATACAGATTTAGATATAAATCTAGAATAGAAAAGAAAAGGCAACAGAAGAGAACATATCAGAATACATGACACTTGATTGGGATGAGTATTGTTTCATGAAACTTCTGTTTCTTGTTTTCTCTACCTCTGTGTATGTGTTTTGGGTCATGATGTAAAAGTGTCTTTTTTTCCTTGGGTCACAGGAAAAAATGTTCAAGACCACCCTGGTAGGACAGGTCACACAGTTCACACAGAGACTGAAATGACTAAGGCAGACCCGGCCCTGAGAGCTGGTTCCACCAGAAGGAGAAAAGAGTAGCAGGGGGCTGAGCACCTGTCAGGGAGGAGCCTGAGCAAGGGCGTGAGGACCAGCAGTGGAGAAAGGAGAGAGGAGGGCTCACTCTCAGCCCCTCCATAATGGCAGCCATAAAGCACTGAGTGCCAACAGTGACTTAAAGGAGTTACCCCTTTCAAGTCTTGCCACACTCCAGAAGGAAGATGTGTACTCCTATTACTGTCCCATTTTACAGATGAGGAAACTGAGGCTCAACGGGTTAAATAACTTGCCTGAGGTCACACAGCTTGTACTTGCAAACAAAACTTGGTCTCACTCAGGTGTGCCTGATTTTTCAGCTCAGGCTCTTACAACCACAGTAAGCAATTCCTCTTTGGCCTAAGAACAGGATTTGGTGTTGGCCCGGAATCAAGGATCCACGTAGACCAGCCACGAGCCCTGCCTCTGCGTGCAGGGTAGGCAGGGCCAGGAAGCAGAGGAGCCCAGGTAATGGAGGGCAGGGCCAGAGGCTGGTGGCTGCGAGGGTGGCAGCCCTCCCCCAGCCCTGCTCCTGCCGGCTGCAGGCTGCAGCTTTGCCATCGCAGAATACGCTGCTAATTATAACCAAACAATGAGCAATCACAGCCCGCTGGCGGTTTAGCTCTCGTTAGAGGCCTGGCAGGCTTTTCATTAGAACTTCCCAGCCGCCTGAAGGCGGCGGCAGGAGCTTTGGGCTCTAGCTCCCCACCCCCTTCCTGCTCCCTCCTCTGCTCCCTCCTCGGAGCCTGGTCTATCCAATTCGGCTGGTGCTTACTCAGCTCCTGAGGTGTGCAGGCTGTGTTCAGTGCTGCAGGCGGGTATCGGAGGCAGCACTTTGTTCCTGCCTTCAGGGAGCTCACCCTCCTCCCAGCAGTCTCTTGACTAGAATAAAAAAAAAAGCCAGGCCCATTGGCAGAGAGGAGAGAGGTTTTGGACAGCTTTGGGTCCTAGGTGGCTTCTCTCTATGGCCCTTCCTAGGGCTCTATGAAAATTAATTTCTGCCCTTCGGTAACGTGGGGCACCAGAGGACTGGCTCTGTGTAAACGTTCTCTAGTGGTGCTCAGTCCCACAGGATGTCCTAGGGAGAGGAACTCTTTCAAAATCTTGGGAAATGTAAACCTGGGCTGATAAGAGAGATGCACAAAGTCATTATAGGCTTGGGGACCCAGAGGAAGTTCTCAAATGCCTATTTTAAGGGCTTTGGGAAGGGCTTGAGGGAATAATCTCAGAGGGTAGAGCCCCTGCCTCTGGTTCTGAAGAAGTGAACACAGTTTACTGCTCCCAGGCCAGACTTCAAAGTGCTTCAGCTTTATCTTTTGCCTCTCCAGCCCGCATCACCCTTCCTGACATCTAACCTCCTTCAGGTATAACTGGGGACCACTCCTCCTGCTTCCATATTAGGGCTTCCTTATCTGCTATCAACCCATCACATTAAGGCCTTAGTTGAAAATTAATCAAAATAGTATCCCTCTAGGAACCTTTGTAAATGCGAGGGGCAGGAGGATAGAGCTCAGTGGTAGGGTACACACTTGGCATGCACGAGGTCCTGGGTTCAATCCCCAGTACCTCCATTAAAAAATAAATAAACTTGATTGCCCACCCCCAAAATACATAAATAAAATAAATTGTACAAAAAATAAAAAATAAATGTTATGAAAAAGCTAAATGAATGTGAGGGAACTTGGGTCCTGTTCACTGAGGAATCCTTAGCACCTCCCTAGCAGACCACCTGCCCAGAGCAGTAGAACAGGGTACCTAGTTGCAAGATAAATGAAGAGCTGGGAGGGACATGAGAGAGTACCTGGTCTTCATTTTCCAGGTGAAGATCAATGGTCCCGAGGTAGGGTGACCAACCGTCTCAGTTTGCCCAGGAATGAGGGACTCCTATGACATGGGACTTTCAGTTTTAAAACCAGACTTCCAGTTTTAAAAACCTTTAAGGAGTTGTGATGAGTAAACCTACGGGAGAAGAGCAGGAAGGAAAGAGGATTTGGTGGAGTTTTGTTCACTGGGAAGATGGGCACTTTCAACCCCATCCCCCAATTTCTGGAGAGAGGAAGGCTGAAGACTGTTCAAGATAAAAACTCCTGTGCAGAAAGATTGGAAGAGCTTCTGGGTTGGTGAATACATCCACACGTGGGAAGGGTGGTGCATCCAACTCCATGGAACAGAGGCTCCTGCATCAGGACCCTTCTGGACCTACCCTGTGTACCTCTTCATCCAGTTGTTCATTTGTACTCTTTACCCTGAAGCAATAAATGTAAGTGAAGTGTTATCTTGAGTTCTGGGAATCATTCGAGCATCCTGACACTCAGCATCATTCCTGTTCCCTTCAATGTCTATTAAATGATCTCTCCAACACTCTGCCTTTCTGTTAATTAACCCCCTCCCACCTCAGTCACCTGCTCCCATCATCTTATCCCTGATCTTGTCACTAGTACCATCTGTGCCAAGTCCAAAATTCTCCATTTCAAGCTGCTCTCTCTGGCCACTAACTCAGATCTGTTCAATTTGCTTCCCACTCCTAGTTTCCTCCACCCCCTTGTGGACTCTCTTCCATTCAGTGATGCTATAGTTCATCCATTTATCCTTCTAGACCACCCGTTTTCTCCCTTCTCAGCTTAGAGTTCATGGTCGATCACAAGAAACACACTTGCATATACCCTTATCCTTTGTAATGTCATTAAAATACGTCTGCAAGTTCTTTGACACTTGTATTAGTCTTCTTGGACTGTCATAACAAAATATCACAGAGTGAGTGGCTTAAATAACAGAAATTAATTTATTTGCATTTTGGGGAAGTCTAAGACAAAGTTCAGTTTCTGGTAATGGCTCTCTTCTGGGCTTACAGCTGCAGGGAGCTCTCTGTGTCTCTTCTTATAAAGACACTAATCCTATCAGATCACAGTCCCATCTTTGTGACTTCACTTAACCTTAATAACTTCCTTAGAGGCCCCATCTCCAAATATAGCCAGGCTCGGGCGTTAGAGCTTCAACATATAAATTTGGGGGGTTCACACACATTCAGTTCATAACAACAAAAGGTGGAGTCTAATTCCTCTCCTCTTGAACATGGGCTGGACTTGGTGGCTTTGTTCTAACAAACAGAATGTGGCAAAGAGATGCAACGTGACCTGAGTCTAGGTCATAAACGAATGGCTTCTGCTTAGTTCCTCTTCTTGGACTGCCAGCTCTGTGAGAAGCCATGTCCTGTTGTGAGGACCCTCGAAGAGCCTGCACAGGGGCTCACATGGAGAGAAACTGAGTCTGTTTGCCAGCAACCACCTCTGGCCTGCCAGTCATGTAAGTGAGTCATCTTAGAAACAGATTCTCCATCCCCAATCAAGCTTTCAGATGACTGTAGCCCCCTGCTAACATCTTGACTCCAACCTCATGACAGACCCCACGCCAGAACTGTCTAGCCAAACTGCTTCCAAATTCCAGGTTCTATCTCCCAGAAACTGAGATAATAACCGTCTATTGTTTTAAACCACTAAGTGTTGGAACAATTTTTTTTTTAACAGCCATAGGTAACTAATACAACCGTCTTCTTCCCTCCCAACCTATGGGTCTAGCAAAAATACCCCAACACTGGTCAAGTCAAACTTCCACCTAGTCCATGCCTGTACTCCAGCTGCTGCATGTGGCTGGAGAAAAACACATGGCTGTGCTGAAAGGCCTCCCTTTAAAATCATGGTCTTGAACCTCAGGAGGACCACCATACCACTGCCCAGAAATCCTACAGTCTCTCCCCAGGCAGGTCACTCTCCGATTCCTTGCGGTAACTGTCACACTCCTCCTTTCCCAAGCCGTCACACAACAGTCTCTGCTTCCTACTTTCAGCCAATGATATCATTTTTTTTTCCCATTAAAAAAAAAAAAAAAAAAAAAAGAAGAAATCAGAAAAAAACATCTTTATCATTCCACCACCAAACCTACCTACCTCCAGTACCCAGGCGCTTTTACTCTACCTCCAGCCTCTTATGATGAATAGACCATCCACGCATCTATCTGAGGCCAGGCCCTCCCCTTGTGCACCGGATCCCTTCCTTTCCTGCTTATTACAAGGCATCACTCCAGCAATTATCTGCTCTCTCATATGCGTTGTCAAATTTTCTCTCTCGAGTGGACCATTCTCATTAGCATACTAATGGGATAAAACTCTCATCTTGAAAAAAGATGCCTTGACCCTACTTACTCCTCTAGTTACTTCACCATTTGTCTGTTAACCATTCATAGCAAAGTTTAAAAAAATTTGTCTGTACTGTTTCTATTCTTCACCTCCTATTCCCAGGCTTGTTGTATCCCAGTAAAACCACATTGATCTAGGTTTCCAGGGACTTCCATGATGACAAATTCAATGGTCAATTCTCTGTTCTTTTTAAAAAAAAATTTTAGTCTTTTTGTGGGGGCATAATTAGGTTTACTTATTTATTTATGGTGGTACTGGGATTTGAACCCAGGACCTCACTCTTGCTAAGCATGCATTCTACCACTGAGCTCTCCCCTCCCTGCCAGACTCCCTCTGTATATTGCTTATCCAGAGCCACTCCTCTGAGCCCGGAAGGAATAAAGGCAAAGCTGTGCCTTCAGCTTCCTCCCTTTTTGGCATGTTTCGCCCCACCTCTCTGTGGTTTCACTTTCTTCTCCTGATATTCATACCCAAGAGTAACTGATAAGATTAAAACTTTAACTAGTGTTCAGCAGGGCCTTGCACAGAATGGAAATATTAATCATATATACCTAAATGGCCCCTCTCAGGGCCATATTTACATTTGGCCTAAAGGCAAAGTTACGCCTCTTTACTGATGAAATTTCAGACATGAGCAGATATGGTTTCATTCTAATCAAGCCTGGGATGGAAATGGGGTGTGTGTGTGTGTGTGTGTGTGTGTGTGTGTGTGTGTAGTATTTGGAGGGAGAGGCTTTTTCGGAATAGCTCAGATCAAGTTAATCTCTGACTCAGTCTGTCTGCGGCATGTACTTGGCGTTTCTCCATCTTTCTGGTGTCGTTGTGGTCAGGATAACGTAAACGGGCTGGGTAATACAGCAAAGCCCCACCCAGAATTTGAGTGGTTCCTGTCTGATTGCCGTAGTGCCATAGTTAGATCACAGTAGGGACAAACTGTGCATGCATTTTCCACTGCACTTTTCAGAGAGACACTGTTCTTTAGCCACTGACTAAATCCTTGACTTGGCCAAAAATGGTAGATATTCCAGACCAAAGATGCAAGCTAGACCTTGACATTTGGCTGAATCATCGTTGAAAGTTTCACACGTCAGAGCCTCCATAAATAAGAGAGTAATCCCTCCTCCCTCCCTTCTTCACTTTACAAGGATGAGAAGAGACTCAATGAGGTAACAACGGTCTGGAAGTTGGGGGCACAGAGTCAGTCCGTGTCCTGTCACTCCAGGCCGTGAGGTGAGTTGGATGAAGGAACTATTTGTAGGGTTCAGACAAATGACAAGGGTGAGGAAGCCAAGGGATGTGGTAAGGCGTCCCAGGGGCTGGCAGCAACAGGAACTCACTACCACCTCTGGGCTAAAGGGACAAGTGGGGAGTCGTGACCAGAGCCCAGGGGCAGCTGCAGCAGGGAGAGGGCCTGGGATGGGATCCTGGACCCACCATCAGCCCAGCAGCAGGCACCCTGATCTGCCTCTCCTCCTCATCTCTTGTCAGTGCCACCCATTGGCCAGACCTAACCAGGAACCAGAGGGCAAGGGAGCCTTTTGGTATAGACCACACAGGTCAGACTCCTGGATCTCAGAGCAGGTTTGAGAAGGCTGGAGGAACTGGTGGAGAATATCCTGCGGACTTGTTCCAAGTAACAAATATGGGAGTGGAAGCTATATGAAAGTAATGCTCTCAAGGTCGGTGGTCCATGACCCCCGGTCCCCACCAGCCAAAACAACTAAAGCTAATGTTCTATTTCAAGATGCGGTATGTGATGGTTAATTTTATGTGTCAACTTGACTGGGATAAGGGAGGCCCAGAGAACTGGTAAAACATGATTTTGGGGTGTGTCTGTGAGGATGCTGATGGAAAAGATTTAGCATTTGAATCAGTAGGCAGAGTCAAGAACATCCACCCTCACCAGTGTGGGTGGGTGTCATCTAATCCAAGGAAGGCCCTAATAGAGCCTAATAGTGGAGGAAGGGCAAATTCCCCCCTCTCTTCTTGAGCTGGGACGTCCATTTTCTCCCGCCCTCGGACGTAGGAACTCCTGGTTCTCTGGCCTTTGGGCTCCAGGAATTATACCAGTGGCTCCCCGGATTCTCTGGCTTTTGGAACTTGGATTGAATTATACCATCAGGTAGCTTTCCTGGCTCCTTAGTTTGTAGGTCATGGGACTTCTTGGCCTCCATAAACATGTAAGCCAATTCCTATAATAAATATCATATAAATATATATGTAAATCCTATTGGTTCTGTTTCTCTGGAATACATAGTATTAGAATAATATATATATGAGACTGGAAGTCTGTTTCCCCAATGATGCTTATGTGACAGGGGTAAGATTTATTGAAGTGTGTATTTTAAGGAGAGTTCTAGCTCAACTTTGATGTCCAGATCTTCTGGGATGTAGAACTGGGAGCATGAATGGGAAGAGAGACTGGAGGGAAAGAGACAGGACCTGCCACAAGAGGTTCAATCACCCTCTATAATAAAGATCTCAGAAAGAGGGGGGACATTTGGCTGCTGGAGAGAGCATGGGAGCTTGGGAAAATTAGAGAAGATAAAAGGGGGCTTTAGAAAAACTTTACAAAATATTTCTATCTCTTCAAAAGAAATAAATAAATAATGGAAAATTTTAAAAAATAATTTTCAGTTGCTGAACCATTCTTCTTTGTACGATCCCAGGCAGGGCCAGGGCCACAGGGGACCGGTGCTTTTATTGGAGTGACACCATAAGAACTTCTAGATGGTTCTGGCAATTGAGGACTAGCCAGAAACCACTCCACACACCACACTCTCGATCCCCTGAGAAGTTGCCCACAAGGCTGGAATCTTCTGAAGCCTCAGCTTCATTCAACGCTGTCTTTCCACACAGTAGAATAGAGGGAACCACCATTTCACTCTTTTGGTTCAGAGGCCAGAGAGGATGAGCGAGTTGTTCGTGATCACCCAAAGTCTGTCTAAGGAGAAATGAGGCAAACCCCAGGTCCCTGACTCCCTGTGTGGTTGGCATTCCGCTCAGATGACTGACAGATTCTGTGCCTTTCCTTTCCCAAAAGTGAAAATCCATCTCCCCTTTCCTTCTTGAGAAGGGTTAGGCTTTTGCCCAGGGCCCGTGTGGGACAAGACCAGAGCCTGAGCATTTGCAAAATCATTTCCTTTGAGTCTTTAATTCCTTTCCTGAAAGCACTTTAAACTGCACAAGAGGCAAAGCCCAAGGACTTGGGGGTACGAGCACCGAGGCATGCCATTGACACCAACGTTCTGATTCTCCCAGCCAGGCGGCACTCCAATGTCAGAGACTCTGATTGGGATGGATGTTTCCCAGTACAGGTGAATGAAATGTGGGGAGATATTGACTGAGGGGTTCTGGCAAGAAAGCTTCCCTTTCATTCATGGGAATTATCAAAAAAGCAGCTTGCTCTCTCTCTTGGGAGTAAATGAAGGTGCACACAGCGTTGGTTGCTGCTGGCGACCATCTTGCAGCCTTGAGAGTCTTAGGAGGGAACTAACACTCTGCAGGAAGGTGGAGAGACCAAAAGAAACAACACAGAGCAGATGAATCAGACCTTGCACGAAGCTCACCCACCTTGAACTTTTTATACTGTCACAGACCAGTAGGTTCCTTTTATTGTTTAAGTCAGTTTGAGCTGTGTTTTCTGTTATTACAATAAAGATCATCCATCCTTCTGATATCTCGTGGCAGCTCAGACTTTGTAACGCAGGCTCAGGAACAGGGAGGCATGGTCTAGTCTGAGAAGATCCTGTCCTGATGCAGGTGAAGTGTCACTGCATCACTGGGTTTTAACCCTCTTTCTTGGGGAGGGAGGGAAGGTCAGGCAAGTTCATCTTGCAGCTGGGGGCGAGGGGGCGACGTGATAGTCATACAGCAAAGACACAGCGGAAAGGACGCCCCGTGTGCTTGAACATGACCCTCTGGGAGCTCAGAGGACTTGGGCTGCCTGCCGGTCAGGTGGGGCAGGTATTCTTTACCTGGGGTTCCTGGACTCCTAGGAAAGGTGCCAGAAAGTCTATGAAATCCTGAAACTGTATGAGAAATTTTGTGTGTGTACCTTTTTGCCAGGTTTTCAAAAGGAAAGTGTCACTGCTCTATGTTTAAATGGTATCAATCTCTCTAACCCCTCCTCCCACCTACCCACCCCCCGCCCCGTTCTTTGTTGTAAAGCAGGAATGACTACTTTTCTTCCTTCTTCCTCTGCAGGAGGGATGAACATGAGAGATCATAGATAGTAGATAAACCTATTAGATAGAATTTTAAAAAATTATCAGGGACTGTGCCAAGATATTGGGAGAAGGGAGCAGGGGGCATGACCTGAAAAAGAAAAAAATCCATCTGGACATGAAGACAGCCATGAGCTTAGGTGAAGGAGGGTGCTGGAGATCAGTCCTACGCTCTCTGTAGGGAATCCAGCTCCAAGGGTGCATGTGAACACATCCTCATGCATGTGTGTGGGATAACGGCATTTGCATTGTCTGATGGTTTTCAATGAGCATTTCCATAACACTTGCCTCATACAGGCCATGGCAGCTAAGTCTCATGTGTCTGCCCGAGGTTCAGAGCGCCCAGGGTCCTTTAATAAACGGTGATGCTGCCACCCAAACGAAGGTGTTCCACTTCTGCTCCTGGGGCTCTGTCCTCTATATGAGTGGCTTCTAAACCTGACCAATTGGCAGCAGCACCTGGATGCTTCCTTACCATGCAGAGTCCTGGGCTCAGCTCCAGCTCTAGGCGCTCTGATTCAGTAGGAATGGCACAGGGCCTGGGTATCTGCATTTTTTGGAAGCATCCCAGATGAATTTGAACACCACTTAGATTTTTGGAACAACTGCTCCCTATATAAAGAGCACTGTGTGTGCAGTGTGTGCATGTGTATGTGTAAGTGTGTGCACACACGTGTCCCCCCCACAGACAGGCCTAGCAAACCTGCAAAGTAGGAAATACGTCATGGATTCCTCTCATCACTGCTTTTAGTGCTCTTCTACCCTTTGGCCATCTTTTTTGATGTCTCGTGGTTCTTTTGCTATCCCCGCCCTCATCAGACGGTCGCTTAGTCCCTTTTAGGTACATTGTTACAGTAGACTCTTAGGGATGAATAATCATTCAAGTCCAAAAGTGGGAAATCTCTAATGGTAGCATTTCAGGCTTTGGGATCAGCAAATGGATGTAGGGGATGCTGTAAGGAGGAGAGATGTCTTATTACACTGGGTGGTGATTATGTATTTGCCAAGACAGCTCTCTCTACCAGAAAACCCCCATGAGTGCGTCATACACTTGCATGTACTGTACAAATGTAACACTCACAAAACTCTCAGAATAAAAAGCAAACACATATAACAAACATGTGGATTTTTAGAGCATGCAACCTTTTTTAAGGGAAAAAATTTCCAAAGGATTTTTCATGTTGAGTCTCACCACAAGGCATCCTCTTGAAGCTGGAAGAGAGGCATCTGGAAACACGAGTTTGTCATGGAAACGCTGACAGGGCTTCAGCAGAGGGATGCTCACAGGTGCAGCCTGGAATGACACAGTCTCTTGTGGCTTATTTACATCCCAGCCCACGGAATGAATTCTCTTTTCCTGTTTCCTGGCCCCTGGAAAGTCAGCTGGCTTTCGGGGACCTGGGGGATTCTCACCAGGACGGTGGCTTTGTCTCTTTTGGTGGTGGTTTTCAGACTTCCGGAGCAAGGAATAGGGAGGGGGGTCTTAGAATCAGTTTCACATCGGGAGAAGGGCTCTGGGAGTGGGTAGAGAAAGGAAGGCGGGAAAGGAAACATGCTGATTCTAAGCATTAGGCATTTCTAGTCCTAGACGCTTATAGTCATCAGCTTCATGTATTTATCATGTTGGCTGTAACTCGGGGGTTATAAAAGGTTATTTCCATGTTACAGAGAAGGAAACAGGCTGGCAGCACCCAGAGTGGGAGCTTACAACCACATCCTCGGGGAGACTAGGTGGCCAGGTTGTGTAAAGGTTACAGTTTTGTTGTTGCCAAAAGCCCTCAGGCAGGGCACAGGGCCTTCCGCTGACAAGCAGTGAGCAGGCTGGGAAGGCCATCCCTCCCCGGAGAGGCTGCGGAGTGACCATCCTTGGGCCTGTCAAGGGGTAGGCGACTGACCGCAGACCCTGAGCCGTGCGCAGGCCATGCTTGAAGGTGGGCATTGTGTCCCTAAAGACACGGCTTCTCTCTTCTTCCAGGCTGGGCCCCAGGAGTCCTGGCAGGGACCAGAGAAGGCCATCAGCCGCTTTGTGGAGCCAAGGGGCGGGGCCTGAGAGGCTACGGGGGAGAGTGGGGAAAAGGAAAAGGTGGCTTCTGCCTGCGGGAAGGTTCCATGTGGTGGGGAAAGTGTCATCCCTTAGGGGCTCCCAATCCAACACGACAAGGGAGGCGAGAGCTTGACCCACGAGGAGCCCAAGGCTGATAGAAGAAAGAAGGTACCATCCATGCATGCCAAGGGCTCACAGTCTGGAGAGAGAAAGACCAGTTTCTTCTGCTCTGGCCACAGTCTGCCCCACCCCTGACCAACCATCCTAGGAGTTGAACCTCCCAGCCTGGCCCTGGACTGTGGCAAGAGCTGGAGCGAGGCAGACCCTCTCCTACCCCCTGCCCTCTGCTGCACACCTGCTGGGCCTCAAAGCATCCTCCTGCAGCCCCTTCTAACAGAGCTGCGTGCCCCGCGGGTCCAGCAGCTCTGCTGGGAGGCTGGTTTGCAACCAGGGCTGCTCAGATTGGCCCACCTTTCCCTCCCCCCCAGGAGCCTTGGGAGCTTGGGAGACATTCCAGGCCTGGCTCCGACATGAATTTGCTGTTCAGTGCGCCAGGCGATCAGGGATGAGTCCTCTCCCTTTTCCCTCGGAGGTGTTGATAGTAACAGCAGAGCCGAGCTGCCAAGTTGGCAGGAGAGCAGAGAGACTGTGCACTGCGGATGGAGGGGGCGGGGAGCGGCAAGCCGCGGAGGGCTGGGCCCGAGCCACAGTTTGTTTATCCTGAGATCCAGAGGGTCCCTCCAGTCTGGCAGCCAGCACCGTGCACGAAGAGGGGAGATCCCCGAGGAAGGCTGGAGGCCCCAGGGGAGGCCAGGGGCAGTGCTGCAGGGTGAGGCCTTTAGGAGGCTCCCAGGTCTGGATGCTGCCAGAGTCTGTGGGAGGGACCTTCTGGTTGGGCCCGAAGCCACCAGCCAGCCTGGCCCCCAGAGGCACACCAGGCCTCAGAGGCAGAATAGAGAGAGATCCACCTTCATTCCCACTGTGGATGAAGCAGCTATGGAGTTTCCAAACAGGAGTGGACCGAGGGTTAGTTGAAGCTGCTTCCTACCAAAGAGGACCTTAGGAGGGTACCCATGCTGTCAATCAAATGGACCTGGCGCAAGTCATTTGACTTCTTTGAGCCTCAGAGATGAATATCTACTTCAGAGCTTCATGTGAGAAGTAGGAATACTTCTAATTCAATGCAGTAGTAATAGCAATAACTTACCTACTGCTACCTGCACAGCAAACACTGTTCCAAGAGCTTTAGGTATGAGGATGCATTTAACCTTCTAATGACTTTATCGGGTGGGTGCTATTATTATTCCCATTCTGTTAATGAAGTAACTGAGGCACAGAGAGGTTAAGTGATGCACTCAAGGTCACAGAGCTGGTGAGTATCAAAGTTGGGCTTGAACCCAGTCTTGTGTTACTGAGGCCACGTTCCCAGCCCTCACACAAACTGCCTTCATAGCACAATGGAGTTCTCAGCACAGTGTCTGGCACAGAGCAAGTGTTTGAGAAATGTTAGCTCTCCCCATGACTCCCCCAGAGCAGCTCCACCCTGGGGATGGATCCAGGCTCCTGACATCCTTCCCAGGGGTTCTGTGGGGCCCTGGGGTTGTCTTCCCTTCCATCTTTGGTGCGTCCTACCTTGCTTAGCCTAGGAGGGGAGGATTCCTCCTTTGGAGTGAAAGCCACTGGCCTTCCTGCTCCCTTCCTCCCGCCTGCCTGCTGCCTGCCTGCCGGAGGCAGAGCAGAGCAGAGGAATTCTCAGCTTCCTCTAGTTACCCTCAGCCTGCAAAGAAAACATAGTCTGCTGTGTCTGCTGCCAGCTCCTCTCTGGTGGCAGCCACAACCCATTTGCTCAGCGCCAGCCCAAGCCTGTGCGGTGAGTTATGCTGGGAGCCTGAGGCTGGACCCTAGTTCCCTGTGAGACCTGGGGCCAGTCACTTCAAGGCTGGGCCTTGGGGGCTGGTCAAAAGGAGAGGCCTGGGCCAAGTGATTTCTTGAAATCCCTTCTGGCTCTAAGAACGACAACTGAAGATTGATGTGCTGTATTCACAGCCTCTTCCTAAGGTAGGAAGTCAAGTGTATAAACAAGTCCCTCATACTTGGCTGAGGGGTGGGGCTGTCGTTCATGCAGCCTTGCAAATTAGTAACCAGCTGTGCAAGACCACTAAGCTGTGCTCCTGGCCACCCTTGTCTCTTAGGAGATACCAGGGAATGAATCTTTTGCCCTTCTCTGGGCAGCCAGAGCTACGTCCTGTCAGCTGTGAGGTAGCAAACCAGAGCCTGGATGACTGACAGCTTCCTCGACCTGAGGTCCCCCCTGCCCTGGTCAATTAAACCCCAGCTATCGCGGGAGAAAAGAACCGCAGAGCAGATGTCTCAGAACAACAGCGTCCTGTTCATGTGTGCTGGGAAGCACTGTGGGTACGTTAGCTACAAAGTCATCATGCTAACAGTTTCCTTCAGGTAATGACTGCTGACGGGAGGAAACCAGGTGCGGTTGGGAAACTAAGGCTGAAATTCTGCTGTGGATAACTCAGAAAGAAATAAAATATTCTCAATTTTATATTTAGAGAAAGCAGGGATATGATATCTTCTAGTCAGAAACCTTTCATTTAAGGAGTCAGCTGGAACACGGTGGCCAATAATTATGAACAGACAGGCTGTCACCACCCTATAACTCCTTCCTCTGTGCTGACTAGTCGAGTAGCCCTAAGGATTCCTTAGCTGTGGGAGTGTTCTCTGTCTGGGCCAGGGAAGTGGAGGGGCAACCACGGCACCAAAGCAGAGGAGAGGTCCCAAGGTGTTGCAAGGTGCGCTGGAAGGCAGTTACCTGTCATCACACAGGGCTGACCACCATCTCAGTCTCTGGGGTCCAAAATATTGGACTTATTTTTTTGGAGATTTACTTTTTCCTGGGAGAAGAACATCTCCTGTTGTAATAGAAGTCAGAGAAAGGACTGCCTTATAGTCAACTTGCTGGCACCTATCTGTTCTGTAAAATTACAAAGGTCTTTATCTATTGCTTCCTGAAATGTGCTTACTCTGTCAGACCCTGAGGGGCTCATTTACAGTCGATGACAAGGAGTCTGAGGCGTGGGTAGAAAGGGGAGACTCCAGAGGAGTGGGGAGCCTCTCACTTCCGCCTGCTGCTGGTTATGTTTGGTGACAAGGAGCAGCCAGAAGAAAGGCACAAAACAGGAACAGTGAGAAGCAACGAGCCAGAGCTAAAAAGAGAGGAGAACTTAAGAGGGTGAGACTGAAGGTGAGAGCTGAGCTCACAGTGCAAGCGCCCCAGGGGACTGGGAAAGGAGACAGCCAGGAGAGGAGGACCTCCCGGTGGGGGTGACCTTCTTGGATGGGGCAGAACACAGGCCAGCCTGGAGGCAGGGATGTCCAAGATGCCCTGGAAGACTTCCTGCCCTCTTGGGGCCTCTGTAGAAGTCTAGAATAGGTGAGCAGAAGTGGGTCGAGGTTCAGTTTTCCTGAAGAAGTCCTGAGCTGGAGCTGAGATGCGTTGACTATTTATTTATTTATGAGGCTATCGATTATAATGCAGCTTTTCCACAGCATCCTGAGGCAGCCGGAGTTGGGAGAAGAAACCTCACCAGTTACCTTCCTTTGCCCTAGAGATGTCACGTGCTTAGGTGGGCTGTCCCCACCATCCCCCCATCCTTCTGCCCCTCCCCACCCCTTCTGCCCTTCACCCCTGGGCACCCTGAGGGCTGGGGGCTCCGGACAGCCCCTCTTGTTCCTCTTTTCTTAGGTCTGGCTGTCCTGGGTTGCTTCCAGTGTTTAGGACACACCCCAGCACCCCAAATCCCAACAGCAGGGCATTGCTTAATTCAAATACAGATGTTAAATTTCTGAGCTGTAAAAGACCTCTGAGATCCTCCCAGCAACACCCTTTTGTTTTACTGAAAAGCATCAGAGGCCAAGGGGAAGTGATTTCCCCAAAGTCACACAAAGAGAGCAGCACAACCTGGACAAGAAAAAGGCCAGGCCTCCTGATCCCCCGGGTGAGGGCCCTTTGAGCCGTACCCCGTTGCCTCCCAATCCGGCCCCTCAGCCCACGGCTGGGGGGTGCCCCCTGGGCTGGGATCACTCTCTGGGACACTTGCCCCCCTTTGCAGTCTCCCAGCAGGGCGTCTCCTAAGTTTGTGTTGCAACTGATGAAATCTTTGCTCTCAGTCGGTCCCACTCCAAAATAGAATTGAAAAGATTCTGTACAACTGCAGAGGAAAACAGAGGCTGGTGATAATGACCATGAACCTGCTCAGCCTCGTTTGGCCTTATCCACCCTACATTCCCACCTCCTTCCCCATTAGCCACCTTTCATGAGGCCTCTCTGAGACTTTGTGCCCCAACACCAGCCTTCTGGTGGCAGAGATACCCAAGTCCACTTGTCCTTGTGCAGGAAGATGGCTCTTCTGCCTCAGCCCTGATTTCAGAGCTCAGTCGGCCAGGGACGCTGAAATAGGCCCTTCCAGGTGGGTAGAATCCAGGAGACAGACCAACACTGCCCCAAGCCCCGAGGGCTGGCTCCCCATCTTTGGACGCCTTGAATTTGGCCCAACTTAACGAGGCTCTAAGGATAAGGACCATTGCTCGGGGCCAGGTGGGCACTCTGCCCTCTTAAGGTTGTCCACGTCAATGTACTTCTCCTTAAGTTCATTTTGACATTCAGTGTTCCACCATCTTACCCTGCCTGATTTACTGGCCACATCTCTTCTTTCTTCCCTTCTTGCAGGCTATGCTGCAGCCAAAAAGAATTCCTTACAAATGTCACATTTTCTTCTCGTGCTCTTATTGTCCTGGAACGTGCTACACTCCTGCTCCCTACATGCGGAAAACTCACCTTCTAGGCCACTTCCCCTGATTATAGAAGCTGACATCCGCTGAGCTCGGCCATGTGCTGGACACTATTTTGACAATAACCTCAAAATTCTCCCCATTTCTCCATAAGTTAGACTGTAAGTGGCAAAGTCTGTATTTGAACCCAGGCCTGTGGGTTCTGTCCTTTTCGCCACTACCCTTTATCATCTCTCCAAAAACAGCTACGCTTTCCAAAATCATCTTTCTCTTATGAGGATTTTTATCTACTTTCCTATCACACATCACTTTTTGATTTTTTTTTTTTACTGTAAGTCCTTATGTCATATACCTGAACCTCCTTCCTAGACTGTGAGTCTTCAAAAATAGGGGCTGGGTCACATTTTGTGTGTCCCCAGCACCAGGCCCGGTGCTAGCACATGGCAGGGGGCCATTAAGTGTGTTTGGGATGAAAGAATGAACATCTGACCAAATGGGTTTGAATCATAGTGAGGGCTAACGCCTGCCCACGGAGGAGTGGGGAGTTGGAACTCAGTTTTCTGAAGGTCCCAGCTTCATATGTCCTTTTTGAAGGCACCATGGGAAAGGAAGGGAATGGCAGTGTTTCATAGACGAGTGAGAGCAGGAAGGCAGACCCCTGTGTGTCTGCAATTACAGAGCCTCTTCGCGCCAGCTGCTGCTGGCAGCATGCTGGGCAACGTGTTTTCAGTTCTCCAGGCTGGGAACTGCAGGTACTACTGATCGCTTTGTGTGATCTGACGTGGCTGTGAAAGGAAAAGAGAGAAGAGGATAATAAAACCTGTGAGCAATGGCTTTGCCAGTAGAAGTAGTTACAGCCAGGGCCTCCAGTGTGCATCCCACCTTCCAGACCCACTTCGGCAGTGCAGAGGGGAATCTGAGCTGGACTCTTTGGGGATCGAGGCCTCCATGGATCAGTTCATGGCTGGGTGGTCTCTGGCTGGGTTAGGGGCAGTGTCAATCCACTGGGAGTCCTTCTAAGTTGAATAAGGGTAACAGGAGTCTCCTGCGTGCAAGGCATTGGGCAGGGGACCTGAAGTGTGGGCATCATCTACAAAGGGTGTGTGTGTGTGTGTGTGTGTGTGTGTGTGTGTGTGTGTGTTCATGCTCAAACCCAAAATGGGACTGTGCTTCTTTCAGGGTCTCCAGGTTCCCTGCTGGGCCCACTTTCTCCAAGGTTCTTTTCCAGACTCAGCTTTTCTGGCCCAAGTTCATAACAGGCAGATCAGGCTACTGGGCCATGGCTTGGGAGGATGGTTTCTGCTCTGCCTGCCTCTAAACCCACTTTTGTTGAGAGAAGGTAGGCTGCCTCCTATCTCTCCCCACCTCGTTCCCACAGCTATCTGTTCATCTCCTGCCCAAACAGAACAATAGTCTAAAAACCTTGCCTTTGTGCGGTGGGTGCTTTAACTAACTCTTGATAGTCATATCTTCAAAGCCTGTTTACATCCATTATCACCTTCCATTCTTACAACAGCCCCTCCAGAGGTGCAGAAAGACTATTCTTTTTTTTTTTAATTGAAGTCAATTTACAATGTTGTGTTAATTTCTGGTGTACAGCATAATAATTCATTTATATATATATATACATGTTCCTTTTCATATTATTTTTTGTTGGGTATTGAGTATACTTCCCTGTGCTATACAGTAGGACCTTGTTTTTCTATTTTATATATAGTAGTTAGTTTGAATATAGATGAAGAAGTGAGGCCCAGAGAGGCCATGTGACATGTTTTGGATCACACAGCAAGTTAGCAGTGGAGTTAGCAGCAAGTTAGCAGGGACCCCTCTCTGGCTTCCTGACTCTAAGTTCTTTCCTGTCTTCAGCTCTGGGTCCCCATCCCCCATCTCCTTCGCCTCCTGTTTCCTGAAAGGAAGCCTCCACAGAGAAGCTCACACTTTATTAGCAACATGCACATCACTTCTCCCAGTGCGGGATAAACAAGACACCCTCTTCCCTTTGTCCCCTCATTCCTAACAGCCCCCCCACCAGGAGGATGCTCATCTCAATACACCTCTCTCTGAAATTATGGGGACATGCCGGGGAGCTTTCCTGGGAAGAGAGTCAGTGCTGTTTGTCCTTGCTGGGAAGGAGCAAGGGACGGTGGTGGCCTGGGTCTCCATGAATGGGCCTGTGCAGGCCTGGAGCAGGACTGAAGACTGGAGTATATATTGCAAGTTTCTCTTTGCCTCATCTCCCAAACTGGGAATGTAATGGTCACTGGGGGGGGGGGGCACTCTTTGAGACGCAGAAGTCATCTAGTCTGGCCCTCCCCTCCATCTGAAACTCCGGTTATCTGGCCTTGGGGTGAGTCACTCATTGATTCAGCAGACACTTGCTGACTACTGACCACGTGCCAGCCTTCGCTCTAGGTGCTGGGGATGCCACAGTGAACACGACAGGCAAGGTTCCGATGAGTCTGGAAAAGGACACAGTTAGCTGGCACACAGTCATTTGGGGGTGGGGTGGGGTGAGGTCAGGATAGAGAGGTAATGGGAGCTCAGAGAAGCAGTGGAGCTGGGAAGGTCTCCTGGGGAAGAGATGCATTTAAGCTGAGGCTGGAATGATGCGTGGAGCATTAAGCCACCCAAGCAGGGAGAGAGTGTTCCAGGCACAGGGAATAGCATGTGTGAAGGCCCAGAGGCTAGAGAGAACCTGGTACACTGAAGGAACTAAGAGGAGTGCATAGGGCTGGAGTGTAGCGAGCACAGGGCAGGTGGAGGGAGGAGGTGGTGAAAGATGAGGCTGGAGGGCAGGCAGGGGCTGGGCCGTGGAGGGCTTGAAAACCGTACTGAGTGGAATAAACTTTGTCCTAAAGACAATGATAAACCAGTGAAAGGTTTTTTTTTTTTTAAATTCATTTTTCTGGGGTTTTTTTTGGGGGGGGGTAATTTGGTTTATTTATTTTAAAAATGGAGGTACTGGGGATTGAACCCAGGACCTCATGCATGCTAAGCATTTACTCTACCACTGAGCTATACTACCCCCACCACCCCAAAAGGTTTTCAGAAGATGTGTGAAATGTTCAGATTTGTGTTATAGAAAAGATACTTTTTGCTTCTGTGTGGAGCAGTGCTGTCTGATAGACACATAATTAGAGCCAGGAATATGAGCCCCAAATGTAATTTAAAATTTTCTAGTAGCCACATGAAAAACTGACAAAAAACAGGCGAAATTAATTTTAAATAATATATTTTATTTAATCTATCAAAGCTATTATCATTTAACATAGAATCAATAGAGAAACCTTAACAGGATATTTTACATTTTTTTCATGTTAAGCCTTTGAAATCCAATGTGCATTTTGTACTCACAGTACATCCCAGTTTGGGCTAGCCACCTTTTGAGTACTTAATGGTCATATGTGGTTAGTGGCTACCGTGTTGGACAGTGTAGATGTGGAGAACACATTTGAGAGGAGCAAGAATGGTGACATTGTTGCAGTTGACCAGGGAGAGAATGGTGCCTTGGGGATATAGACAAAGGGACAGATTTCAGAGATATGACTCCCAGGTTGTCACCCCAGGCCTGGAATTAATACATCTGGATCCCTTTTATCTGAAAGAGAAATAATCCCTATCTTATTTGGGCCATTTTACTTGGAGGAGGGGGTTCTTTCTACTCACAGCTGCACCTAATTTTAAAGAAGATGGAGATGTCCAATTGACAGAATTGGTGGGTCTGAATAAGCAGAGGGGTCTGAGAAAGCCACATAGCGATTTGGGAGTTACCAATTCATAGCTGGTCATTGAAGCCATGGCAACACATGAGATCTAGGGAGAATGGTCTAGTGAGAAGAGAAAAGGTTCTAGAACAGAACTCTGAGGAACACCAACACCTAGGATGGGCAGAGGAAGAGAAGCCTGCCAAGGAAACTGAAGAGACCGCTAAGACACTAAGCAGCCAGAGAGGTAGGAAGGAAATTAGGGAAGGGCTGTGCCACGGCAGCGTAGGGAGGAGAGACTCCCGAGGAGGGGGTGACCAACAGTGGTAAAGACCGCTGTCTCTGCTTGTTTCTAAGGGTGAGGGTGGCACCAGAGAGCCTGAAAAAAACCTAGATTTCTGTTGTAGCCCCAAATTCCCACAAAGGCTGGTCATATCATCCTCTCTCTCAATGCCCTTTAGTGGGCTCCAAGTTTCCTAAGGACAAAGTTCGAGCTCCTTAGCACATCCTTCAGGCTTCTCCACAGTCTGGCCCAGCTGTCCGTTTCCCCAGCACACAGTCCCCACCAGGCCTGGCTTCCTGCCATCCCCTGCCTTGGCTTCTGAGCTTGTCTCTGACTGAAGAACCTTCCCTCCTTCCCTTTTCTTTTCTCCCCCAAATCCTACCGTGTTTCAAGACTTATCTCAGATGCCAACTCTTCTGTTCCCTGATTCTTCTAGACAGATTAATTGCCCCCTCAAGCCCAGCAGCCTCCCATGAGCATTTTGCTCACTCGCAATCACAGCCCTCATCGTGGAGGTCAGCCTGTGTTAAAGTTGGCTGTGTCTCCCCAGCCAGACTGTAAGTTTGGAGAACTCATCCCCGAGTTGGCTACTTGGTGCCTTCCACAGATGTTTAAGAAATGTTTATGGATTTAATGGAATTGTTGTCTCTCACAACCCCCAAGTAACAATGTCTTGTCTAGTCTCTATCTTTTTTGTCATCACTCCATGGGGATGAGGGAGGCACTAAAATAGAGAGAACCCTGGTGTAGAGTGAAACAGACAAAGAGTTGAGCTCAAAGGAGTGGTCCTAGTCTAGCTGCCCCTGACCTAAGTAGCTTGTATCATCTGAGTGCTCAAAAATCACTTTATTAACAGAAAGGCAATAGAAAAAAATTAGTGAAATTAAAAGCTGGTTCTTTGAAGAAATGAACAAAATTGACAAGTCTGTAGCTAGACTGACCAAGAAAAAAGAGAAGACTCAAGTTACTAAAATTGGGAATGAAAGAAGGGATATTACCACAGACCTTAAAGACATAAAAAGGATTATAAAGGAATACTAAGAACAACTACATGCTATAAAATTAGATAACCTAAATAAAATGGACAAAGAAGTAAAGAGGTTGCATTAATATTGTCAAAACTTGCCACAAATTAAAATCCAGGCCTAGATGGCTTCACTGGTGAATTCTACTAAATGTTTAAAGAATTAATAATACCAATGCTTCAAACTCTTCCAAAAAATAGAATAGGAGGGAATACTTCCAACTCATTCCATGAGTTCAGTATACTCAGATACCAAAAACAAAGACATCACAAGAAAACTATATGTCCATATCACTTATGAATATAGATACAAAAATCCTCAATAAAATACTAGCAAAATGAACCCAGAAATATAAAAAGGATTATAGACCATGACCAAGTGGCATTTATCCCAGGAATGCAAGATTGGTTTAATATTTGAAAACCAATCCAATGCACCATATTAGTAAATTAAAGGACCAAACCCATGTGATCATCTTAAAGATGGAGAACGAGTATTTGAAAAATTCAACCCCCTTTTATAATAAAAACACTCAACAAACTAGGAATAGACGTGAACTTCCTCAACTTGATAAAGAACATCTACAAAAACCACACATCGAATATTAGACTTAGTGGTGAAAGACTGAAAGCTTTCCTCCTAAGATCAGGAACAAGGCAAGGAAGGATGTCTGCTGTCACCAATTCTATTCTACACTATCCTGAAAGTTCTACCCAGGACAATTAGGTAAGAAAAAGGAACAAAAGGTACTCAGAATCAGAAAGAAGTAATATTATCTCTATTCATAGATGATATAATCTTGTATATAGAAAATTCTAAAGAATTCACACACATACACACACACACACACACACACCCTATTAAGAACTAATGTATGAGATCAGCAAGGTTGCAGAATACAAAATGTAAGAAACAAAAATCAACTGTATTTCTATACACTAGCAATGAACAATCTGAACATGAAATTTTAAAAATTAATCAATTTATAATAACATCAAAAGAATGAAATTCTTAGGAATAGGTTTACAAAAAGAAGTGCAAGACATGTCCACTGAAAATTGTAACACATTGCTGAAAGAAATTAAAAAGGAAATAAATGGAAAGAAATTCCATATTCATGATCAGAAAACTTAATATTGTTAAGATAGCAATAATCCCCAAAATGACTTACAATACGACATGATCTCTATCAAAATCCCAGCTGGCTTTTTTACAGAAATTAGTAAGCTGGTTCTAAAAGTCATATGGAAATGGAAGGGACCCAGATTAGACAAAGAATCTTGAAAAAGAAGAATAAAGTTGAAAGACTCACACTTCTAGATTTCACAACTTAAGTGTTAAGTTACAGTAATGAAGACAGCTTGGTACTAGCATAAGGATATACAGATCAATGGAATAGAACTGACAGTCCGGAAATAAACTCTTATATTTATGGTCAACTGATCTTTGACAATTTAGTGGCAAAAGAGTAGTCTTTTCAATTAAAGACGTGAGACAATTGGATAGCCACGTGCGAAACAATGAAGTTAGACTCCATCTCACACCACACACAAAAATTAACTCAAAATGGATCATTTAGCAAGAGCTAAAACTCTTAGAAGAAAACATAGGAGTCAATCTCTGTGCCCTTGGGTTAGGCAATGATTTCTTGGATATGGCATCACAAGCAGAAGGGACAAAAGGGAAAACAGGGAGATAGGCCTTCATCAAAAGTAAAAACTTTTGTGCTTTAAAGGTTACTATCAAGAAAGTGAAAAGACAATCCACAGAATGGGAGAAGATATTTTTAAACCACATCTCTTGCTGAGGGTTTAGTATCCAGAGAACTCTTACAACTCAATAATAGAAAGATAATGTAATTTAAAAATGAGCAAAGGATCTGAATAGCCATCTCTCCGAAGAAAATGTACAAATTGCCAATAAACACACGAAAAGATGATCAACATCATTGGCTACCAAAGAAATACAAATGAAAACCACAATGAGATACCACTTCATACACACTAGGCTGGCTGTAATCAAAAAGACAGATAATAATAGGTGTTGGTGAAGATGAAGAGAAATCATAAGCCTCACACACTGCTGGTAGGAACAAAGAATGGTGCAGCTGCTTTGGAGAAGATTCTGACCATTCCTCAAAAAGTTAAGCATAGAGTTACCATTAACCCCAGAAATTCCATACCTACATGTATACCCAAGAGAATCGAAAGTACAGATCCCCACAAAACTTGTACATGAATGTTTATAGAGCCATTATCCATAATAGATAAAAAGTGGAAACAACCCAAATGCTCATCAGCTGATGAATGCATAAACAAAATGTGGTATGCTCATACTGTGAAATATTAACCAATCATATAAAGGAATTAAGTATAGATTCATGCTACAGGGATGAATCTTAACGACATCATACAAAGTGAAATAAGACAGTTGCAAAAGACCATACCATATAGTTTATTACTCTATTTATATGAAATGTCTAGAATAGGCAAATCCATAGAAACAGAAAGTAAATTAGTGGGGATTGGGGGGAAATGGGGGAGTGACTACCAATGAGCATGGGTAGTTCCTTTCAGGGTGTTGAAAATGTTCTAAAATTAGATGGTGATGGTTGCACAACTGTGAATATGCTAAAAATCACTGAACTGTGCACTTTAAAATGGTGAATTTTATGGTACGTGAACTATATCTCAATAAAATTGTTATATTTATATATATATAGTTACCAGTATATAGAGGTAATCCTACATATATAGGATACAGAATTATATATATATAGGATTATAGGAAATGCTTTTTGAATTCTGACTGTGTGGATAGAGAGAAAGAGCAGAAAAGGGGGATTTGAATTTGGCCTGAGGTAGAGGCTCCCAGCCTGAGAAACTTCTCCTATCCCCGGGGAATGTACCCTTTGTGATGGGGTATTGAAATAAGAGAATCATAGATTTCAGGGCTGACTGGGACCTTATAGAAATGAGCCAAACTGGGCCTGGGACTTCTCCTTTGACTCCCAGTCCAGTGCTCACCTCACCAGCTCACAGTCATGTGATTGACCATGGCTGGCTTCTCCAAGTTTCAGAGAATTGAGGAGAAAGAGGGGTAATATTTGGAGCTTGGTAAATGTCTTGCAAGGCCACTCAAGAAATCAACAAGGAACTGGAGCATATTCTGGTCATTCTAGTCACACTGCTGTCTTCCTTCGGTGTTCCCAGTGGAGACTTGGCAGAAGGGACTGGCACCAGGGTTTGCACTGTAATGGGAGTGTCAGGGTGTATGTTGCTGCCTTTCTCCATCCCCCTGGGGCCCCTGAAGCAAGTCAACAGCGAAAGGGCTTGGTCAGATGACCTCTGCCACCGCCATGGTCTCTTGTCTCTGGGTGACCCAGTCAGGTGGGGTGGGAGAGCCTGGATTGCCTTCACCTGTAAGGTGTAAGGATATCAGCCAAATTCTCAGAGTATGAGGAGGAAATCAACGCAGAAATCAGGCCTGGACTTTCCCCAGGGCTGACAATGATTTACCTTAGCTAGCAACTTGCACTGGGCAGGACGGGCCCAGTGTAAATAGTGTGCATTGCTGATTCTAGGGCAAGAGACAGAAGAGCCTGGACAGGGTTCTTTGGTTGGAGGCAGAAGAGATGAAGTGTGTCCTTCCAAGCTGTATTTTTCAGCCATTAATGATCATGATCCGTTTAATTAATACTTAACAGAGAACTGCCCGTCTACCAGGAGCTGTGTCAGATTCTGCAGCTCACACATAAATAAGATGTGATCCCTGTCACAATGAACTACAGACAAGCATGAGACTGACAAAGTATCGATAAACCATGGAGGTTACCGAAACATAGAGGAGGGGTGTGCTTCCCACGTGGGATTTAGGGAAGGCTTGTAGAGGACACAAAGAGTTAGCCAGGAAAGAAAGCCACAAGCCTGACAGGCAGGAGAACCACAGGGATAAAGTGTGGAATCTGGGTGTGGGGAAAACCACAGGCAACAGATGATGGTATCCCTAGAGCCTGAAGAGGGAGCTGGGAAGTGTGGGGAGATAAGGCAGAGAGGCTGGGGTGTGTGTTGCGGGGAGGGGAGGTAAATTATGGGAAAGAGAATGGTCTTCTGAGCCGGGAAGAGGGAAGTGCCTGGGAGATTTGCATTTTAGATAGATCACAGCAGTGTGGATTTGGGGAGAAGCAGACAAGATAGGGAACCGACTGGATGAGGAGGAGGAGGAGCACCTGATGCAGGGGCTCATTCACAACGAGAATGAGGCACTCCTAGCAAAATGGGCACAGCCTACAGAAATGGCCAGGAGGTGAGGGATGATGGAGACTTGGTAGGGAAGGGAGAAACACAAATGCAGGGGGGCTCGCAGGTCTCTGACTTAGTACCTGAGTGGACAATAGGGCCATGAACTGAGATAAATACAGGAAGGGGAAACCGGTCTGGAAGAGAGATGTTGATGATGGCTAACATTTATTAATCACTTAAATGGACCAGGCATTGTGCCAAGAGTTTTTCATGCATTTTTCTCATAACTCTATAAAGTAGATATGATTATCCTCCATTTATATATGAGGAAAAGGAAGTTTTGAGATGCTGAATAGCTTGGTCAGACCTGTACAGCTGGTTGAATGGTGGAAAGAGGTTAACATCTAGGCATTCAGGCTCCAGGGCCAATGCTTTTAATGACCAGGCAGGATATTTGTGTATGTGAAGAGTCCGAAGAGCCCGCGGGACACCCACAGCTGAGAGGTCTGGAATTTAGGGAGGCCATCAAGGCTCAGATTATGGTATAAACTACTTAAATTGACCACAGTGCCCTGGGGAACCCTTAAGTTAAAGAAGTAGCCAGAGGGTAAGCAGCTCACAGATGAGGCCAAAACAAAAGTCCCAGCTGATTTTTAAATCTGAAGACACGGCCCTGCTATCAGGGCAACAGAAAACGAGGCAATCACGAATGGGTAGTGGAATCGAACAGAAAGGTCCACCAAATTTAAGCAGACATGTTAATTGTAACAGTTACTATGTTGCATAGTAATTATGGTAAACAGTAAGCATTTTACATAAATAGTAGTAATTAGTATAGCACAAGTTTCCCAAACTGCGTCCTGTGGAATAGCAGTTCCTGGAGATGTTAATAAATGTTTGGATAAAAAAGGTCTTTGCAGTCAGCTAAGCTTAGGAAATGCTGGTACCCAATTCCTGGTTTACAGTTTTATCTTTTCTTTATGAGGAGGAGGATAGGGAAAAGGCTAAAAGTGTAGGCACTGGGAATGGACAGTCTGGGGTTAAATGCTGCCTGCTGCCAACAAGCTGGGTAATTTTGGGCAAGTTACTGAACTTCTCTTGAAGGTAGTTTCCTCCTCCCCACATGTGCCCCGCCCTCCATTCATTCACGCTGAGGCTGACATCAGAATGCCCTTGGTCTGAGGGGATACTGCAGGCCTTGCCTATTTCTTTGAAATCCCCTGGTTGAGGTTGGGAGATGACAGAGCTGTGGAAAGCAGAAGTGGGAGGGGATGATTTTTCAGGTTTCCCCCATGCTGAACATTAAATAATGATGCTCTAAATCAGAGCAGGCCAGGGCCAGAGCAAATCTGATTTCCTGACCATGGTTTGGGGCCATGAAGGGAAACTGATGGGAATGAATGGAAGTTTCTTATTCCTCATCGTGTGGCCCAAATGTCTGGCTCCCAATAAAGACCCTCACCACCCCTTTAGGGAGATACTTCCTTTATGAATCAGAGGGGTAGAAAAGAGCAGATGTCTCCTTTCCTCTGGAGCTGGGTGGGGTGGAGTGGAAGGCGGGCACTCTCCCAATGTGCACAGGCGTTTACACACACTCCCACAAACAGCCTCTTCAGTCACTAGATGGGCTGCTGTCTACAAGCACCACTTTTCAGCCTAGAAGCCAAGTCCAGGCCTGACCTGTGGGGATCTGGCAAGGGCTCTCCCCTCTCTATTCCTTGTTTCTCTCCTTTATCAGGTGAGAAATATGGATGGGGTGGAGGATTTTAAGGCTCCTCGCAGCTGACATGCTACGGTTTGCACCTCTAGGGGTTTCTATTCATTCCCCCTCCGGCCCTGTCTAACTAGACAGGTAGGGGCCTACTGACCGACCAGAAGCGGCTCACTCTCATCTCTATTCCTGGGGCCTGCGTACCAAAGACAAACCTCCCTTCTCACAGCTGTGCTTAGGGTTTGCCTTCATTGCTGGTCAAGACAAATAGCAGCTGCGACCCCAGCTGGGGGATTAGGTCCCGTGGCCTTGAGACTCCAGAACAAAGGCTGAGATGGATGGAGAAGGGGCCTTCCCCGAATGTGAGGGTTTAGGAGGGAAGCCCTGGGGCTGTTTACAGCTTTACTTCTCCGTAGGGGCTGGCTGCTCCTCTCCTTCCTGCAGTTTTGGGGGGAAGAGGAGGGGTCCTGTCTTTTCCTGAGGCTGATGACTTCACCTCCTTCCCCTTCCTAAGGTTAGGATCTCTACCCCTTCCCCATCTGCTCCCAGGATCTGAAATCTCCATCCCCCTCTCTTCCTTTATTCTTCTTCGGATTAGGGTCTTTACGCCCCTCCCTCTCTTTCCCCCTCTCTGAGCCTCTCCTCTTTATTCCTTTTTAGGCTTGGCCTCTCCAGCCCTGGTTGGAGGGGTCTGTATTCTTCCTTTTTCTCTTCTTAAGGCCATGTCTCCCTCCCCCCAAACCCTTTCCCGCTCCCCCTCCCCACCCCCTCCCTCCGCCCCGAGGCATTGTGGGAGGAAACAAGATGTGGGGCGAGAGCGGCGCGGGGAGAAGCCCGCAGTGCGGGGCCGGGCGGGCGCAGCCAATAGGGAGTGCAGACGGCGGCGCGCGCGGCGGGGGGGCGGGGGGCGGGGCGCTATTTCAGTGGGGGCCGCGCGTCCACCGGGCTCAGCGGCAGAGCGGAGCGGAGCTGCGAGGCGCCAGCAAGGAGCAGGCAGGCGGGCCGGCCGGCGGGCGCGAGGCGGAGCGCAGGCAGCCGGGGAAGCTCGAGGGCGGACAGCGGCGGCGCGAGCACTCGGCCTGGGCCTGCGGGAGCCGGAGACCGCGGCGGCGGCGGCGGCTGCTGCCGGAGGAGCCGAGGGGACACCGCCCTGTCCGTGCCCTGCCTCAGGCCATCGCTGCTCTCCCGGGGCCCAGCGCGGAATCGCCTCCGTGAAGGTGAGTGGTGGGTGGGGGTGGCGGCCCGACGCTCCGGGCCCCTGCGACCTCTTTGCCCCACGCAGGCCCCGGAGCGGGGCTGGCCTCGGCTTGACGCCCCCGGCTCCCCTCCTGCCCAGGATGCGCCACCCGGTGCCCTCGCGACCCTCGGGGTGCGGCCGGGGCCCGGGCTGCGGAGGCGCTGTCCCCCCGCCCCCCGGGATCTGCCTGCGCGTCGGGGCCGAGGGAGAGCGGTGGAGCGGGCTCGGGCGTGACGCGGCTCCTCCCGCCGCCACCCTTTGGGGCGTCCTTCCTGCAGCGAGGACGCCCAGTCACTCCGGCGCTGCTCCAGGCCGGGCGGGGGAGGGCGGCTGGCCGGCCGGGTTGGGGGGGTGGGTAGGATGCTTTCTCATGGCCCAGGTGCCGGCCTCCGGGGCCGCAGTCCTCTGGAGGATGGGGTGATGGCGGGAGAAGGCCCCTGGGGGTTCCGGAGGGAGGAAATGCAAGCGTTTGTGCGTGTTGGGGTCTCGGGGGTTAGGCCGTGTCGTTCGGAGGCTTGGCCTTTTTTTCCCGCAAGACCGGGGATAGAGGAGGGGTAGCTGTCCTGGAGTGCCCTCTTCACTTTTCAGAGGAGCCCCTGGCTCATGACTGAGGCAGCTGGCCCGGGGCCCTCGGGTCATCCTTCTGTCTGGAGGCCCAGGTCCCTTGCTTTTTCCCCAGGGGGAGGGGCTAGGGTGGCCCCTCCCTATCCTTTTCACACTGGCACCTTGGACAGGGGAGGTTAGGGCTGGGCCTCACCTCTCCGACGCCTGGGGGGCCAGGGGTGAAGAATCGTGGCACTGTAGTCACAAGACCAACGTTACGTAACTGCAGGCCCTCCTGGAGGGTAAAGTGGCTTTTAATTACTGTGACAAAATTGTTCTTTTGGACTTTGGGGATGAGGCAGTGGAGCAGGTGAGCTCGCTGGGAAAAAGGATGCCGATTTCATACTTTAACCAGGCCCCACCCCCACCCCGGGTTTGTAAACAGTGCCCCCTTCTGAGTGGTAACCTGGGATAGGCCACCAGGTGACACTAGTTTTCTTACACATAACGAGCCTTATAATAGCACGTTCTCCCTGCCCTACTGTTGTACCTTTGCACAAACCCATTGAAGTCACCTCATTTATCTTACTTCACCCATTGGTTTTTAAAATGAAGTTGTTGATTTGCTCCAGGCCATACAGTTAGGCCTTGAGCAGGGTTCTCCTGACCTTTTCCTCAGCCCCAGGTGGTGCTCATAGACTCTTCTTGAGGCTCCGACTTTTCCTCAAAGGAGTGTGGGAGCAAAGGGTTCTGACGCCCTAACCCTTTGCTCTGCCAGCCTTTGCTGAAGTGGAACCACCCCTGCTTAATTTGACAGTGCCAGACAAAGGTGCCCCCGATGCGGTAAAGGGCTGCCTGGCTAGCAGCTGGCATGCGTGCATTCTTCGCTTCTGGTGCAGGCTGAAGTACTCATGAATTCTGCTTCTCCTTTCAGCCCACAGGCTGGTGTGGACTCAGAGATCAAGGTGGCCTGGAATATACCAGGGATCTCTTCTTGAGCAGGCAGGTCCCTGTGTAACCTTGTATCAGACAGGGCTGGAACAAGAGCATCTTTTATCCACTGAGAAGGCTGCAGATTGGTGTTTTGGGGAGTGGCATGTGGGATGGGGGTGGGTTGTTACTGCTCTGTGTGACGGGATTGTGGTCAAGGACAGAGGATAGGATTTTGCAGCTCATCTCTGTTCCTGCAGAGCACCTCCCATGCTATAGACTGTTAGGCAGGTCCTGGCCAGCCCTCTTTTGAGATTCCTGTCATCCTAGGAAGGGACCATTGCGAGGTCTACCCTGGAACTCTGATTGCTATAGGATGAATGCCATGCCTTAGATAGCGGCATATGAAACAGTACTGTTCAAGTAATGATAATTCACTTTTTGTTGCCTCTGTCACCTCTGGGCCTAGGGGTTGGCAGGTTTTTTTCTGTGAAGGGCCAGATGGTAAATATTTTAGGTTTTACAGTCCACGTAGTCTCGCAGCTACTCAACTCTGCCATTGTAGCATGTTCCTTATAAAACTATAAAAGCAGGTGATGGGCTGAATTGTTTGCAGATATTCTCATATAACCTTAATCCTTATAACCACCCCTGAGAGAGAGAGCTATCCTTATTGCTAAAATAGAAGTAATCAAATACAGAACGGCTAAATGACTTGTCCAAGACCACAAGAATTCATAGTCAGGACCAGAAGTCAGGCCTACTAACTCCTAGCTCATCTTCTTTCCACTGTCATACCAATGATGTAATGGTCATTAAATCAAGGACTTACTATGTTCAAGTGTTATACCACCTGGTTTACCCTCAGGTTAACTCTGAAATCTCATTTTAAGATAATGGAATGAATGCACAAAGATTAAGTAACTTACCCAAGGGCATAACTAGTAGTTGGTTTATTGTAATATCTTGGCTGTTGGTGCTATTCAAAATATTGGAAATAGATAAGTTTAGAGTTAGAAAAGCCTCATTTTACATATGATAAAAACTGATGGCTTATTATGTCTTTTTGACTATGTACTTTGTGTTTCCCAGACTTGGGATCCATGTCTGCTAAAAATCTTAGGAGCTCCCTCTTTTAATGCCTCATGTCTGTGTTTTCTATTGCCCTCACCTTCTGTACTCCTCTCTCCCAGTGAGGCCCCACACCAAGCTGCTAATGTTCATTGCCCAGAACATGGGTTGCAGCCTTACCTCTCTGCTTCTTCTGCAGTGTCACGATGTCTGACCGGAAGGCAGTGATCAAGAATGCAGACATGTCTGAGGACATGCAACAAGATGCTGTTGACTGCGCCACGCAGGCTATGGAGAAGTACAACATAGAGAAGGACATTGCTGCGTATATCAAGAAGGTGTGCTGGGGAGCTGTGGCTGGTGGCCAGGGGTGGGGATGAGTAGCTGAGATGTGCCTCAGGGACGGCTGGAGCTGGGGACATAGGAAAGTAGGTGTATTCTATGCAAACAAAACCCTAGGAACTTTCAAAGCAGACAAATTAGAGATGAATTAGAGAGTGATTTTTATTTACTAAAGCACTCACCCTAAGAGTTCTTAATAGGAACTCTGCTGGGGTGTTTGTGTTTACAGATAATTGTGTGACTGCAAAGCAATGGGGAGTGAATCTTCAGGACTGAATATCACTATCCCAGTGTGGACCTATTCAAAATGAAGATCAAAGATATTTGAGTAGATAATAGAAGATCATATACAAATTTTCAGGGAGCTGCATCATTTAAAGTGGAATATCCCTATAGTAATCCTCATATAGGAGGTTTCCTTTTCTTTCTCTTAAAAAGTACTTGGGTACTGCATCATTCTCTTCTCCCTACCTTCTTAAGGAAAGGGTGGGCTTGAAAATATATACTATACATATATATTTAATAGATGAGCAATATTGGGGCAGTAGGTTTAGTCCCTGAAGACTTTGTGAGTGAATGAGTGAATGGATGTAGTTAACATGGAGAGGAAGCAGCTGAGCTAGAAGTAAGAGATGGTACACAAGGTCCCTGATTTCTAGTCGGGATCCATGTCCATTGGTGACATAGTCCCAGTCTTTGATATTCTCAGCTCTGGTATCCCAAGGATGCCTAAGAACAGTGGTATTCTGGCCCATACAGGTGGTACAGTGTCCTTGAGTTTTACTCTGCTTTCCTACCCAGATGGGTGGGATCAGAAGAGGAAACTGGAGTCCCAAGAGACTTTTTCTATGTGTGGAGCCAAGGGGTGCAGAGCTAGCAAGGCTGTTGGGGGTGCTGCTTCCTTGTTGAGCGATGGCTTTTCTGTCCTGTCCAGGGAGAGAATCTAGAATTATGGACTCTCAGCTAGAAGAATCCTTAGATTATATCTGGTTTAGTTTTCTTGTTTTGCTGATGGGAAAAATAGACCCAGAGAAGTGACTATGGCTTTCCTATGTTAGAGTCGAGTCAGGACTAAAGCTAGGTTTGGTGACCCATGCCCTTTTCAGTGTTCCCTGATACCTTTTGGAGTCATGTGGTATGAGGTCTGTGAGGAGGCTAAACAAGGGGGACAGAGCTCCAGGGTTGGCAGCATTGCTGGGCTCAGAGTAGAGGGCTGCTGCCCTTTCATGGCCATGGCAGGATGTATCTAGAAGTGAGCCATCTGTTTCCTGCTGTGTCCACCAGGTAGCAGGGAGCTGCCTGTCTGATTAGGTTGCAAGGATTTCCTAGGTGGCTTTGATGCTGAACTTGTACCCCTAAGAGAAAGGAGGAAATTGCCTTGGTCTCATGGCTGAGGTCCTTGTGGTGGTGTTTACAGCCCACATAGTGCCTGGCACACTGGCGTGCCTTTAATGTTGACTTACACAGAACTCCTTCTGATGTTTGGTCCCTGTTTTGCTCTAGCATCTTGGTTTTTGGCATTTGGAAGTTCTGGTTTAGTAATGTAGGAGGCAGCACGTGGCCAGTTAGGGAGGCTCGCTCCTCTGTTTTACTCATGCTGTGTGACACTGAGGTGGTCCTTTATTTCACTGGCTTTTTGCAGAAGAATCACATGGTAGGCTATTGAGTAGGACAGCTAGAGGGATGAGAGACGAACGGGTTGTAAAGTGATAGAAATAATAGAGCCTTTGTGGCGTTACATTATTAATGAGGGAATGAGTGTCCTAGCCAGCCTTAGAACCTGAGCTCCTGAGGTCTAGGGAACTAAGACCATGGGCTGGGAGTGGGATAGGGGTGATGACTAAATTAATCAGGCTTATTCTGATTTCTTATCCTCCAGCTGTCCTAATCACCTTTCTTCTTTTTTTAAATTATTCTTTTAGGAATTTGACAAGAAATATAACCCTACCTGGCACTGTATCGTGGGCCGAAATTTTGGCAGCTACGTTACACATGAGACAAAGCACTTCATCTATTTTTACTTGGGTCAAGTTGCAATCCTCCTCTTCAAGTCAGGCTAGGTGGCCGCGGTGAAGGTGTCAGTGGCGGCGGCAGCGATGGCGAGCAGGCGGCGTTGCTGGGACTGTTTTGCACTGGGGCCAGCATCAGGATGTCCTCTCCAATGGCTGTGCTACTGCATGGACTGTATACTCGATTTCATGTGTATGTCGCAGTAAACAAAACCAAACTTCTTTCTGTTTAGTTGCCTGGGGAAGAAGGCTGCTTTATGTTTATTTTTCAAGACTTAAAAAAATTTTTTTGGTTGTATTGCACTAGGAAATCTCTCCCATCCCTCCCTTTTCTCTTTCTCTCCCTATACAAAATAAAAGCCCTCAACAAAGCCTGTAAGACTAGGAGGGCTAGGGGAAAGAAGTAGGTTTCTGGAGGTGGAACTAAAACTGTGCAGCTGCCTCTTCCTGGTGGTGGATGCTGGTTTGGGAGGGCCACAGTGTGGGGGGTTGCAGGGGGACAGTGTTAGGCTTGGCAAGGAGAGAGGGATAGGAAGGAGGGTAGGGGGATTGATCTAGTACCAGGGAGAATATTCCACTGAACTGTGATTCCACGGCTTGGGGCAGAGGATGGGGCGGGGGCTGGATTCTTTAAGGGGCCCTGAGACGTGTTTGTCTGTGGTGTGTGGGAGTGGGGAGCAGACTTGTCTTGCTGTCTTTGTCAGAAGAGTTTCTAAGTAAGGGCTGTGTCTTTGTGGATTACCTTCTTTTATTCTTCCTGCCAGAGCTCGTGCTAGGAGGATGTTGAGGGTAGGATTAGCTTGATTTTTTTTTCCCCCATTCTTCTCTCCTGTCTGCTCCCTGCTCAGCCCTCGGTTTTCTCATTCCTCTGGAGTTCTCTTAGAGCAGCCCCTGTTAGTTGGCTGGCAAGGGAATTTCTGGTGACTATAGTTCCTTAGTTAGGTCTTAGCAATCAAACCAAATCAATGTCTCCCTTGATTCTCCTGTGTATGTGTGTGTGTGTGTGTGTGTGTGTGTGTGTATCTTGGTTTGGGGTAGAGGGGAGGGAGGGGCAGGACTGTGGAATCTCTAGTGGGTATGGGTATATATAGGGTGCACAGTTCTAAGTGGGCCTTTATGTTAAAAACCTCTGGGGGTGTCTGTTTTGGGGGTGAAGATGGGTATCACCCCCCTCAGCCATCTGGCATAGACACTGCTTGCCCTATTGCCGTCTGCTCCCAGGAAAGGTTTAGGAGGATAGTCCAGGAGGAGATGGTCAGGCTGCCATCCACCCTGGAGCTGGGTCTCAGTGGAGAGGGAAAGTGACTTTGTGGATGGTGGCAGCCTCTTGTGGGAGGCAGGGATGGAAGTGATAAAGGCTCTTGAGCTTTGGCAGAACTTTCTAGGAAGTCAGTCTTGCAGTGGTGAAGCCAGGAATCAGGATGGAGTAGGGCCGCTAGTGGGAGGAGATTCCAAGGGGAGTGCTGGGGAAATCTTGTCTGTGGATCAAAACGGGATGGGGTGGGGGGGAGTCATTGCTGATTGAGCTGTTGATTCTTGTAAATTGCATTAAAAACTCTCATGTGTACGGTTGATGCTGTCGGGGGGTTTGGGATCCAGCTCATTTTTTTTTTTTCCAAGTCCATTCTTCGGGTTGGTGGGGAGGCAGGAGAATGCCCCCTCCCCAAGCCTTTAATGTGTGCTGAGCTTTCTTTCTGATGCTGACTGAGGAGGGTGGGGACTGGGATGGTGAGTGAGTTCCCTATATTAAACCCTTTGGTGGGCACAAGATTGAATGCTTGACTTTAGGTTTTATTTTTTTATGAATGTTCAAATCTGTGTTTCCCCTGCCCTCCCAGACTGTGGCCAGTTGGAAATGTCTGGTTTGTGTTCATCTCTTCCTCATTTCTGGAGCAGGGGCTGAGACCCTGCCACATCTCCTGTGCTCTGCATCCACGCCTCTTTTGGACATTAAAGGTCGATTGATGCACTTCTGAGCTGTTTGGGTTTCTTTGGGAGTCAAAGGGATGGCCTGGTGGCAGTGGTGCCACACATGGGTACAGTGGGTATCAAGGGTGGAGTCGGATGGGGGCTGAAGAGATACCGATTGGCCTGAATCAGGTCTTAGTTGTAGGGCCTAGGCTTTGGGCGCCTTACGTGGGGGAAAACGAACCAGCAGCACTCACCTGCAAGATTTCTTGGGTCATTGATGAAGGTGGCCAGGGGAGCTACGTTTTGAGTCTTTGGTATAATAGATGCTGCTTCCCAGTTTCCAGCTTCAGGTCCCAGTTTCTAGCTGCCGTTCTGAACCCAGAGGAGCTTGGCTTCTTAGAACCTTTGACCAAAGTTCCAAGTCCTCCTGTTCCTCGTTCGAGGCTTCCCTGAGACTGAGAGACTGTGTCTATTAGCTAAGTGCTGCTCTAGCCACTCAAATGGAAAAGCTGGGAGTCTTCAGAAAGATAGAAACTCTTGGTGGCACCTGAGTGATTCTGACTCCTGGGTTATCCTGGTTGACCCACTTGGGGCTCCTGCCCCCATATATGTGGAGAAGTCAGCAGTACCAAGACATTTCTGAGAGTACCTGCCCACCCCTGAGCCTAAGCCATTGGTGTTTGGGCTTATGGCTACAATCCTTGTGGAGCGTGTTAGGGAGCAGAGATGCTTTGTACTCAAATCTGTTGTCAGTTACTCACTGGAAAACACTTCTGAGTTTTTATACTTGGGCCTAGGATACTGTTCACATAGGAGAATAAGGGAAATTCTGTTCTTCCATGGCATGTGCATTCCAGTGGGCCGAGCAGCAGACACGTTGAAATGCTCTTGCCAATAGTGACAAGTCCTATCAAGGAAATAAACTGGACAACGAGTTGCTGATGTTGGGTATTGATATGGGTAGTTTGAGTTCCTTCACGTAGACAAGGGTGGGCTCAGTCCTGGGGAGAAGGCTTAGCCTCCAGGGCAGTGGGGTCCTAAGGGAGTAAGACAAGGGACTCTAGAACCTTAATTTCTGTTCTGCCTTTGCTGTTATACATAATGTGATGGAGCTGGAGCCTTGGGGGAGGAGAGTGAGGCCACGGGCCACATTCTGTCTGTGATGGGTGTCTCTAGGGCTAAGGCTCATCCTCCTGTCCTGATGAGAGAGGCAGCCCAGGTGGCATCCATGGACAGCACATTCCAACAGGTAGGTGCATAGTGCTCATCTGGAAGGCTAATCCTGGAAGGCTTCCTGGAGAGGATGGGGCCCAGGAGGGGCAACATGGGAGGCTGAATTACAGAAGGGGCGCTGGAGGACAGATGGGAATTGTGGCAGAGAGGAATGCGACCACTCACTGTCAGAACTGGCCAGGTAGAGGAAGCAGGAGCGTCAACATCCCACCTCTCTCTCATCCGTTCTCCTGTCTTCCTGGGCCTCCTTTTGGCTGAACCTAACAGAAGAAAGGCAGACGGCAGGGCTGACCCAGGGATGCAGTCTGTAGGCAAGGGGAGGGTGGAGAATGAATCTAAGCAGAGGCAAACCAAGCCAGCATGGTAGGAAATTCTCCCCTGGTGTGGACAGCATGTGTCTCTCCCCAGAACTCTAGTGTCCTCTAGCCTAGGCCGAAGGTGTGACTGTCTCCTAAACTATCCCCTCACTTCCTTCAGGTCTTTGAGCAAACATGCTCTTATCAGAGGGGCCTGCTGATTTCCTGTGTCAAACAGCACCACTCCCCCATCACTGTAAACCTTACCCAGTTCAAGTCAGCACAGCACCTGCCAGTGCTTGCCATTTGTTGTTTACCTCTTGGTCTGCCACAAGTAGGATATAAATTCTGTGAGAACAGAGACATTTTCTGTTTTCTTAACTGCTTTCAAGCACCCAGAACAGCACCTGTGCTGTAGGACATGCTTGATAAATGTTGATTGCTCAAATGAGAAAAGTGCAGGCAGGCATGGGCGGTCTGGCCTTTCCTGAAGAGACTTCTGCCTTTGGCTTGACTCTCTGTCGCTGGCCAAGCCCTGTGTCTCCTGCTGTCTGGAAAGGAGTGAGTAGGTCACCTCCCAAGTGCATTCCTGCCCTAGCCCTTCTTCCTTGCCAACAATGGAAGAATGAAAGTGTGTCCATAAAGTACATTTTATTTTTTAAGCATTTCAGTTTATTTATGTCACCGAAATTTCCAAGCACTCCTCTAAACTAGACCCAGCAGTTATTAGTCCCATTTTTGAATAAGCAAACTGAATCAGAGTGGGTAAGTGACTTGCCAAAGACCGCATAGCTGGGTGCATTACGAGAGCCCAGGCACTGTGACTTAAAAGGGCTGACCTGGGTTTGACAGCACTGGTCTCACGGATACCCCTTGAGTGTTAGACCCAGCTCTCTGTGCTTAGGAGTGAATCCCTTGTTCACTGAGGTACCCTTTCCTGGGCTAAAGCTTTCGCTTAGCTTTAAAATAGATTATTTCTCAATAATATTCATGCCAATCGCACTATTCGTGACATGGTCTATTGTGGAGTTTTCAATATGGTACATACACTCCGACCCAAATATTAATAAGTTCTTTAAGTACCTTCTCCTGTTTCTTATTACAATATTAATCCTCGTTACCGCTAATAATCTATTCCAGTTATTCATTGGCTGGGAAGGGGTAGGAATTATGTCTTTCTTACTAATTGGGTGATGGTATGGCCGAGCAGATGCAAACACAGCAGCCCTACAAGCAATCCTGTATAACCGCATTGGAGACATTGGGTTTGTAGCGTCCATGGCCTGGTTTCTCACTAACAGAGTTCTGACCTCTCAGGCCTCCCCTGAACTAAAGGCACAGCCTCCCCACCACTCTGGTAACAAGAAGTTACCTGCCACCTGCTGAAGAGGTCAAGTGTACTAGTATATATATCTTTATGATGCAATAGGCTTGGTGTCCACACCAGCATTCATGCATACTCCTACGTACAGTCTGCAGCTGTGCCAATATAGGGGGCGCTCATCAGAAAAGGTCAAGGAGGTCCCAAGTCCTTGTGCCTCTCCTCCCTTGCTTTGTCCAAAGATGTGTATTGTTTGTGGTGAGGCTGCTGGACATTGCTGTCTTGTGGTGTGAGCAGACCTGGGGTTGAGTCCCAGCTCCAACCCTTAACCACTGTATAAACTTAGGCAAGTCATTTGACCTCACTTTCTTCATCTGCAAAATGAGGATAATACCCATCTACCCTAAAAGGTGGTTATGAGGATCAAATGACATCAGTGTGTGAAAATGCTTTGAAATTGGAATGTGATGATGATGAAGATACTGATAACTAAGTTCAGTGATGATAAATCTTGGGGAAAGAATAAAGGTTTCTGGGAAGTCAGAACTTCCAAACCCCCCTCACATCTCGTTGCACTGGCCTTCTCCCCTGTCATCCAGTTGTATCCATATTATAGAGAAAGAAATTAGGGACCAGACTGAGAAAGACCCTTACCTAAGGTCACATGGATGTTTGGGATAATTGGGATGTAGAACTTAGTCTCCTGACTTCTTGGCTGGTTTGAGGTGGTGTAGGGGACTAATTTATCACTAGGTGCTAAGGCCCCCACTGAACTCTGGAATGCGCTGTACATGGTGGTGGAGTATAATTCAGTGGTTTTTAGTATATTCAAAGAGTTGTGCAACCATCACCACTGTCTAATTCCAGAACATTTTCATCATTCCCCAAAGAAACCTTGTACCCCTTTGCAGTCACTCCTTGTTCCTCCTTCCCCCTAGCTCCTGTAAACCACTAATCTATTTTCTGTCATTGTGAACTTGCCTAGTCTGGACATTTCGTATAAATGGAATCATATAATATGTGGCCTTTTGTGTCTGTCTTCTTTCACTTAGCATAATGTTTTCAAGGTTCATCTGTGATGTAGCCAAGTAATGTTCCATTATGTGGCTATATCACATTTTTTTATGCATAAGTTGAGTGATTTGGGGGTTGGTTCCACTTTTTGCCTGACATGGATAGTGCTGCTATGAACATTCGTGTATAAGTTTTTGTGTGGACATATGTTTTCAGTTCTCTTGGGGCATCTTTTATTTTTCCCATGTCAGTTTACTTTTCTATTTTTTTGAACTGGATTGATATTGGCAAATTTTTTCTGTAAAGGGTCAGATAGTAAGTATTTTAGGCTTTGGGGGCCATATAACATCGTGTAGGTAGTTGTTCCAACTACTTAACTCTGCCATTGCACCATGAAAGCAGCCAGAGGCATATGTAAACAAATGAGCATGGATGTGTTCCAGTAAAACTTTAAACAGGCAGTGGGTTAGATTTGGCCTGTGGGCTGCAGTTTGCCAACCTCTAATCTAGATGACTGATTCACATGATTGAACACTCCAAAAATACAGAAGGTGAAAATTCTCCCTCCCACTTCTGTCCCCTAGCCACTGGACTCCCCTTCTTAGAAACAATTAATGTTATACTATGTGCCCCCTTTCAGAGACAGTTGATAAAGGGCATATTTTTAAGTGGCAGTGTAACTTTCCAGTGTGTTGCAGATAGTTTAATAAATGTGAAAGGACTAATGTACCTGAAGGCATGCCCTGAAAGACAGAATGCTGTGGTAGGAGTGTTGCCCTCACCTGCCCAATTGACTCCTCTATCAGGATAATCTTTTGAGCTCCTGGCATTGGCCCAGGAGTTTTCAGGGGCATGCCTGATGAATATGTTGGGTGATCCCCTTTGGATGAAAAACAAGCTCTGGTTCTTGAGGGGTGCAAGATTTTCTTAGGTGGTTCTGTACCAGTCAGTTCCACCAGAGAGACGCAACCTGTGAGTATCTATCTATCTATCTATCTATCTATCTATCTATCTATCTATCTATCTATCTATCTATCTATCCATCCATCTATCCATCTATATTTATTGTGAGGAATCGGCTTATGCAGCACCAGGAGCCAGGTAGGTAAGTCTGGAATCTGTAGTGCAGGCCATGAGGAAGGTCAGGCTGGAAACTCTCAGGCAGGAGCAGACACTGCAGTCTACAGGTGGAATTTTTTCAGGGAAACCTCAGGCTTTTTAATTGGTTGGATCAGGTTATTCAAGAAATTTCCTTTACATGAAGTTAACTGGTTGTAGATGTTACCAAGCCTACAAAATACCTTCACAGCAACACCTAGATGAGTGTTTGCTCAAATATCTGGGTACTAGAGCCTAGCCAACTTAACACATAAAACTGACCATCACAGTCCACATCTGGTCAATGTGGCACCAATACAGATCTCCTTAAACCATACTCAACCTCCAAATAAAGACAATAACGAAGCCATACTTCCACCTAACATGATGCAGTTGTCCTCTGTATGACTGAAAATGTGCTAACCTTTCCCCCAGAACAGGAGGCAAAGTCCTTGGATGATGTTCATTCCCTTCCATGATAATCCTGTAACTTCAATAATGTAAAGTTGGTCCGAATCAGTCACCCCAGCCAGTACAGTAACTCCCATCTTTGTTTATTCAGAGGGTTGAGGAGCCCAAAATGGAGGTAGCAGTCTTAACTTCCAATTCAATGGAATCATTATTGTGTCTCCCAGTGAAAGCATCCCTCCCTGTGGAATGAAGACCTCTAGATCAACAAGCATAAGGTTGCAGACACAAGAAGCAAAATTTTTCTAGTGGATCGCTGGGGTTAATAGTGAATGCTGCCATTCCATTTCCACTCCCTGATTCCTGGAACCATGAATCTCACCTGTGGGAGAAATAGCAGCATACACAGAATGCTGGAATGCTGATTTAAAGTATGTACAGTCCCCTGAAGGACACTGCCCCAGCCCTGCAAGGTGTTGTCACCTAGCTGTAACTGTAACTGGATCTTCAAAAGACCATTCAACCTTTCTATCAAGCCAGCTACTTCAGGCTGGTGGGGAACATGGTGAGACCAGGAAGTTGCTGTACTTGATTGCTGTGAAGTGAGGTCCTTGATTAGAAGCAATGCTATGTGGAGCACCATGACACTGGGTACAGCATTCTGGAAGTCCACAGGTGGTAGTTTTGGCAGAAGCATTACATGCAGGGAAAGCAAATCCATATCCAGAGAGAGTGTCTGTTCCAGTGAGAACAAAGCACTGTCCCTTCCACAATGGAAGTCGTCCAGTGTAATCAACCTGCCACAAGGTAGCTGGCTGATCACCCCAGGGAATGGTGCCAGGTCTCAGTGTTGGTCTCAGACTGGGGACTCAGCAGTGGCTGTAGCCAGCTAGGCCTTGGTGAGTGGAAGTCCTTGTAGCTGAGCCTATGCATAACCTCCATCCCTGCCACCTGGCTACTTTGTTTAGAAGCCAGTGGGCAACGATAGGGTGGCTGGGTATCAGGCTCACTGATGTCCATAGAACACGTCACCCTATCCACTTGTTACTAAAATCCTCCTCTGGAGGTCACCCTTTAATAAGCATTCCCATGGGGCACAAGTATCTTCACATTCTTTGCCTATTCAGAGAGGCCTATGATTCCTTGTCACCAGTTTTCCAATCATGTTCCTTCTAGGTCTCTGGCTATCCAGCCAAACCAATGGCCACAGCTCATGAATCAAACCTATGCCTCTAGCTGTTTCTTCCCCAAACAAAATGAACAACCAGGAGCCCAGCTCAGAGTTCTGCGCCCTGTGAAGGTTTATATTCCCATATCCTTCAGGGATGTAGAAAGGGGCTGAGGGGCTATAGCTATCCACTCTTGGGTGGTGCCTGCATATTGTGCGGAACCATCTGTAAACCAGTCCTGATTTTTCTCTCTCATTCACCTAGTCATAGGGAGTTCCCCATGAGGCCACAGGGGCAGGCTGCGAGAGGGAAAAAAAAAAAAAAAGGGAAAAAAAAACTCTTTATGTGTGTGGGTATGTATATATATATAAAATTGTACATATATATTATCATTGATAACATATGAACAATAGGATAATATATGATCCTAATACAGTAGGACATATATATATTAATATATTATATAATATATTCTTTCTATATAAAGAGATTTATTGTAAGCACTTGGCTTATGTGATTAAGGGGACTGGCTAGGCAAGTTTGAAACCTGTAGGCTGGCAAGCTGGGACTCTGACAGGAGCTGAAGCTGCTGTCCACAAGCAGCATTTCTTCCTCCTCAGGGAAACCTCAGTTCTGTTCTTAAGGTCTTTCAACTGATTGGATCAGGCCCACCTGTATTACCCAGAATTACCTCCTGTCCTTTCTTACAATTGATTGTAGATTTTAATCTCATCTACAGAATACCTTCACAGCAACCCCTGGATTAGTATTTGACGGAATAATTGGGTATTACAGCCTAGCCAAGTTGACACCTAAAACAACCATCAGAGTTTGTAAACTGAGAAAGTTATAACTTCTCATAGAGGAATCCAAATATGTTCAAAGTCATTTTTAAAAGCAGTTTTATTACACTGTGGTTGACATAAAATAAATTGCATGTATTTAAAGTGTACAATTTGGTAAGTTTTGACAAGTGTATACGTTGTTAAAACTATCACCACAATTAAGATGTCAAACATTCCCTCACACCCAAAAGTCTTTTATAATCCCCCTCATAATCCTTCCTCCTCCCTTCCTGGCCTCCCTCCCAGCCCCCATCACCAGACACTACTGATCTACTTTTTGTCACCATAGATGAGTTTGCATTTCCTAGAATTTTATAAAAATGGAATCATACAATATGTACTCTTTTGGGATACAGTTTACTTTCACACAGCATAATTATTTTGATTCATCCATCTAGTTCTTCTGTGTATCATAGTTTTTTTTTTTATTGTTGAGTGGTATTCCAGCGTGTGGATATGTAAGGTGTATTTATCCATTCCCCAAATGAGGGACAACTGTGTTCCATTTTGGTGATTATGAATAAAGCTGCTGTAAACGTTTGTGTGCAGGTTTTGTGTTAAGTGTCAGTTTTTATTTCATTTGGGTGAATAAGAGTGGGATTGCTGGATTATATCTGTATGTTTACTTTAAAAGATACCGCCAAGCTATTTTCCACAGTGGCCACACTATTTTATTTACATTCCCATCAGCAGTATATGAGAGTTTCATTTGCTGCCCGTCTTGTCAATACTGGCTATTGTCCATTTTACTTTGTTAATTTTAACTTTTCAAATAGGTAGGTAGTGATATCTCACTGTGGTTTTAATGTATATTTCCCAAATGACAACTGATGTTGAGCATCTTTTCATGTGCTTATTTGCTACCCATGTATCTCTGTTCATCTTTTTATTGGACTGTTTGTTTTCTCATTTTTCAGTTTTAATTCCATATATGTTCTGGATATAAGCCTATTATCAAATATATGATTTGCATATATTTTATCTCAATCTATAGCGTCTTTTCATTCTCTTAATTGTCTTTTATACAGAAAACACTTAAAATATTTTGATAAGTCTAATTTTTTTGTTGTAGAATGCTTTTGGTGTATCTAAGGATGCTTTGCATAACCCAAGGTAACAAAGGTTTTCTCCAACTTTTTTTCTAAAAGTTTTAGAGTTCTACAATTAGATCTATGATCCATTTTGAATTAATTTTTTATATATGATATGAGGTATGGGTTGTGGTTTATTTCTCTTCTCATCTCTTCCTCTTTCCCTTCCTCCCCTCCCTTCACATATTGTTATTTCTTCCTGTTGTTTCAATATCATTTTTGAAGATACTGTCCATTCTCCATTAAATTACATTTGCACCTTTGTAAAAATTCAACTGGCCATATCTGTATTTCTGTATTTCCATTCTGTTCCATCCATCTACTTGTCTGTCTGTTGGCCAGTATCATACTGTAGCTTTATAGGAAGTCTTGAATTTGGGTAATTTAAACCCTCCAATGTTGTTATTCTTTTTCAGAATTAATTTGACTATTTTAGTCTCTTTGCCTCTGCATATAAATTTAAGAATCATGTTATCAATATTTACAAAGTATCTTTCTGGGATTTTGTTTTGGTGATTGCACTGAATGTGGATCAATTTGGAGACAATTGACATCTTAACAATACTGAGTCCTCTGATACATGAACATGGTATATGTCTTTTTGGGTCTTCTTTGATTAACTGCTCTGATTTTCAGCATACATATTCTGCACACATTTTGTTAGTTTATATCCAAGTATTTCCTTTTTTCTATGCTATTGTAATAGTACTATTTTAAAACACTTATGTTTCCAATTGTTCGATGTTAGTACATGGAAATGTGATTGATTTTTGTATATTGACTTTGTATCCTGTGACCTTGCTAAATTCAGCTTTAAGTCCATCTTATTTGTAGATCTGATGGCATTTCCCAGATACGTTATCATGTTATTTGCGAATGGAAAGAGTTTTCTTTCTTTCATTCCTGTATACTTTTCTTTCTCTTTTTTGCACTTGCTAGGACTTCCAGTGCCTATTGCGTAAGACTGGTGAGCGTGAACTTCTGGGCTGCTTTTGGATCTTAGAAAGCATTCATTCTTTTACCATTAACTATGATGTTAGCTGTAGATTTGTTGTTTTTATTTTAATAGACGCCTTTTATCAGATTAAGGAGGTTTCCTTTTTATGCCTAGTTTCTGAGAGTTTTTACCTTGAGATGACATTTTTCCACACCTATTGAGATGGTCATGTGGTGTTTCTTTTTTACTCTATTAATATGGGAAATTCTATTGATTGATTTTTGAATGTTAAACCAAACTTATTTTACTAGAATAATCCCAACTTGTTCATGATGATTATCCTTTTTATATGTTGTTGAATTTTGTTTGCTAAAATTTTGCCTAGAATATTTGCATCCATTTTTATGAGGGATTTTGGTCTTTGGTTTTCTTTCCTTGTAATGTCTTTGCCTGGCTTTTTCATCAGAATAATGTTAGCCTCACAGCATGAGTAGGGAATTATTCCCTCCTCTTTAATTTTTCACAAGTGTTTGTTTGGATTGGTGGTTAGTTCTTTCTTAAATGTTTCTTTTATAGTATTCACCAGTGAATCCATCTGTGTATTGAGTTTTCTTGCGCAAAGGTTTTTAACTGCAAATTCAATGTCTTTAGTAAATATAGGGCTATTCAGGTTATGTCTTCTTAAGTAAGCTTTAGTATTTGTGTTTTTGATGTTATTTCTCCATTTCACCTAAGTTGTAGAATTTTTTTGGCATAAAGTTGTTAATAGTATTTCCTTATTATCCTCTTATTATCATAGATTCTGTAGCAATGTCATCTCTCAGCCCTAATATTGATAATTTGTGTCTTTGTGTCTTCCTTTCTTCCTGATTAGTTCTGCTAGAATTTTATCAACATTATAGATCTTCTCAAGAAACCAGATTTTGTTTTCATTAATTTTTTCAATTTTTCTGTTTTTTATTTTGTTTTCACTCTACTCTTTCTTATTTCCTTTTTCCTTCTTTCTTTGGGTTTAATTTGCTCTTTTATTCTGGTGGAAACTGATGTTTGAGATCTTTCTCTTTTTCCAATACAGGCATTTAGTGCTATAAATTTTCCTCTAAGCTTTAGTTGCATCCCACAAATTTCAGTATGTTATATTTTTTCATTCTGTTCAAATTATTTTCTAATTTATTTTTTATTTTTTCTTTGACTCAGGATTATTTAGAAGTAAACTATTTAGTTTCCAAACATTTGGAATAATAATTTCCAGTTATCTTTCTGTTACTGATTTCTTATTTAATCCCATGGTAGTTAGAGAACATGCTTTATATGACTTGAGTCCTTTTAAAATATTTTAGATTTGTTTTATGGCCCAGAATATGGTCCATCATGGGAAATTTTCAGTATGCATTAAAAAATAATGTATATTCTACTGCAGTTGGTGGGATGTTTTATAAAAGTCAATTGAGCTAATATGATTGATCATTTTCTGTATCCTTATGGGTTTCTGTCTACTTGCCCTCTAAATTATTGAAAGAGGAGTGTTGAAATTTCCATCTCTAATTATAGACTTGTCATTTTTCCTTGAATTTCTAGCATGTTTTTGCTTCATATATTTTGAAGTTCCTCATAAATGTTTAGAATTGGTACATCCTTTTGATGACTTGAGTTCTTTATCATTATGAAATTACCTTCTTTATCCTTAATAATACTCTTTCCTCTAAAATCTATTGCATCTTCAACTTTCCTTTAATTAATGTTAGCATAGTATCTATTTTCCCCACCCTTTTACTTTTAACCTATTTATGTTTTTATATTTAAGTGGCTTTCTTGTAAGCTGTATATAGTTGTGTCTTGCTTTTCTTTTTTAAAAAACTGAGATATAATTGACATGTTATATTGTGTAAGTTTTACAATATGTTGATTTGATACATTTATATATTGTGATATGATTACCACTTTAGTGGTAGCTAAGACCTCTACCACATCACATAATTATAATTTCTTTTTTGTGGTAAGAACAATTAAAATCTAGTCTCTTAGTAAATTTGAAATTTATAATATACTGTTGTTTACTATAATCATTATACTATCCATTAGATCTCTAGAATTTATTTATCTACTACAGATGACCCTTGAATATCAATGGGGTTTGCACTGCTAAACCCACATAGTCAAACATCCACATACAGGCATCCCTCAGTATCAGTGGGGGGATTGGTTCCAGCACTTGAAGCAGATTCTAAAATCTGTGGCTGCTCAAGTCTCATAGTTGGCCCTCCATATCCTCAGTTCCACCTCTGTGGATTCAACCAACCACGGATCATTTAGTATGTAGTGCTTTATTGAAAAATGTCTGTGTATAAGTGGACCTGTACAGTTCAAAACCCTGTTGTTCAAAGGTCAACTGTATTTGCATTTTGTATTTTCATTTGCTAAACATGGCAACCCTAGAGGGAGAGCCAACAGCCAGCACTGACTCTACACCCATGTGAGCAAGACATTTGGGAAGCCCCAGTCAAGTCTTCAGATGACTGCAGCCCCTGCCAATATCTTGACTGCAACCTCATGAGAGAGCCTGAATCAGAACCACCATCTAAACCACTCCAGAATTCCTGATTCGCTCGCTCAGGCTCTGTGTGAAATAGTAAATGTTTATCATCATTTTAAGCCACTAAGTTTTGGAGTAATTTGTTACACAGCAATCAATAACTAATACAGGAACACATACATTTAAATATAAGCACAAAGAAAGATTTAGGTAAACTTTAGTCCTCTGGGGAGGGAATTGGCTTTGGGTGGCTGGAATTTAAGGCAACTTAAAAGAAAAATGTCCATTAACTGATACACGGATAAAGGAGAGTGATACATACAATGGAATTTTTTTGGCCATAAAAAGAAATGGAGCACTGATTCATGTGTGTAACACAGAGGAACCTTGAAAATGTTACGCTAAGTGAAAGAAGCCAGACATGAAAGGCCACATAAAACCTGTGAGATAATAAATGTTTATTGTTTTAGGCCACAAAGTTTTGGGATAATTTGCTACATAGCAATAGATAACAAATGTAGTGGGTTTGTAAAGATCAGTGTGAATAGGGGAATATATGTGAGCTGTTTGACACACAGAAGGACCCCATAATAAACAGGGGCTAGTATGAGTGGGAAAAATGTCATCCAGTTCCAGAGGTTGTCCTTGTGGGCAACGAGGGATAAGGAGAAGAGTGGGCCCAGGGGCAGGGCCTCAGCACTTGCCCCAGCTGGACAGAGCCCCCTCAGGTCACTCTCTGCCTGCCCTGGAGGGAGTGGGCCCGGATACACACACACTCCCTTCCCCTTAATCCATATCTACCTCCCTTGGAGTGCTATCGCTTTGTCCACTGAAGTTATATAAATACTAGTTATACAGTATGTAACTAGCATATAGCTAATAATTACGTACATAACTAATATGTACTAGTTGTATAAATACTTCTTAGTATTTATATGCCCCAGGGCAGAGCCTTGTCTCGTTTACTTCTGCACACCTTACACACTGCTCTACACACAGCAGATGCTCAGTGCAGATCTGTGGGAAAAAACACATGAATAATAAAAGTAGCTATTGAACTAAAAAAGAACGACCCACATACATTGTCCTAGCTCATTTCTGGGAATCCATCTGAAAGGGGTGTGAGGGAGAAAGCAGCCTTGTTTGAAACAGTCAGGAAGGAAAACTTGGAAACAACCTGACCGTCCATCCTTAGGGGAGTGGGTGAGTGAATTGTGTCCCCTCTGTCATGTGGCTCTTCACAAAGAATGAGCTGAGGGTCTATCCATCGGCCTGAAAGGTTAGGATGATGTTAGGGGAGATAAGCAGGTGGCAGATGTTGGCATATGGCACGATCCTATGTTGTCAAACAATGACCAAAGCATCCTGGAAATACGATGTGTGTGTTTGGACATGGCTGTGTAAGTGTGGCGATCTGGGTACAGAGTCACATCCAAGCAGCTAATATTGAGATTAATTACTTTTTTTTTTTTGAGGTGATATACCATTGTCTCATTGGATACAATAAACATAAGTCATTTTTGTCATTTTTGAAGAGTGTAGTAAAATTCTATAGGAAACCAGCGGTAAGATCTTGGGCCAAACTGTCACCACCCTGATTTGCCTGGTGGTGGATCCTGGATGTCCCATTAGTGAGTCAGCTGAGAGGAAGATGGATCCACTTCACCCCCTGTTTTGAGGTCCACCATCCTCTTGCCTTCCTGATTAAGCCAGGGGGAGTCGCTCATCTTCTACAGGGAACCCCTTTTTAGCCTCAAAGCAAATAGCCTCCTCCCCTGCCCTGCCCCCACCAGCAGGAAGGACTGGGAGTGAGAGAAGGGATTGCCTCCCTCTGCCCTGCGTCTGGCCTGGGGTGAACTCTTCCCGGTTCTCTAGGTAGAGAGCTCCTTCCGGACCAGAGGGGAAAAAATGTCTGTGGCTGCAGCCACTTCTTTGAGGGAAGGAAGGAAGTATGGTTAGTGTATCTCTTTTAAAGGGAAAAAATTCCCAGGGACTTTCGGAGTTGACAAATTAATTTTGTTATATTACTTAAGTATGTGTAAGCATAAACAGAGGTATAAATGTATGCTTATTGCTCTTATGTGACTATAAAACCAAAACCAAACATACAAATTAAATACAAACAAAATTACAAAACCTATAAAATTCAAATGAACGACACTAATGCAATTTTCTTTCCTTCTGTATCAAGTCACACTTCCTGCCAGGAACCAGTGCCTACCAGCCACAGCCCAGGTCCTTCCATGTGGCATGCTGTCCTGGGGTGTGCCAGGTGGATCACTCACTTCTCCCCTGAATTGCTTTGATTTGAAGCCCTATAAATCTTCTCTTCTAACAAAGCATCTTGGGGTCATTTGGCTTTCAAGTGGTCTGACTGCATCATTTAGGTATCAGGTCTAGCTCATTTTTTTTCCCCCTCTCTTTGGCTCTGAGTAATTAAACTAGCCAAAGCCACCGGAAAACACAAACAAGGATACTGAAATTGGGATGCAGTTCTTAGTTTTAAAGTGGCCATTCACTAAAAAAAAGGTTATCATTGCAACAATATGGATAGGCCTTGAGGGCATTATGCTAAGTGAAATAAATCAGACAGAGAAAGACAAATACATATGAGCTCACTTATATGTGGAATCTAAAAACACTGAATTCACAGAAACAGAGTAAAATGAAGGTGGCAGGGGTGGGCGGGGAATAGGGAAATGTTGGTCAGAGGGTACAAACTTCTAATTATAAGACAGATAAGTTCTGGGGGTCTAAGGTACAGCTTAGTGACTACAGGTGACAATACTGTATTGTATACTTGAAAGTTGCTATGAGCTTTAATGTTCTCACCACTGCAACAGACTAGCAATTATGGGAGGTGAAGGATGTGTCAACTAAACTTATTGTGGTAAACGTTTCACAATTTGTACTTGTATCAAACCATCACATTGTGCACCTTTAATGTCCACAGTATTATATGCCATTTATAGCTCAAAAAAGCTGGAAAAAAACTAACAAAGAAAACCCAAAGTGAACAATTATTCTAGTGAATTCTTGTACCCCCAAGAACACTTGAGTTAAAAATGCACTGATGCACTGATGTAGGGGAAGAGGGCAGACCCGGGCGCTATGGGCCTCATCTTCTGATCAGCAGCTGTGTGTTCTTGGGCAGACAATCTTGCCCTTGTATCCTCATCAGCAAATCAGAAATAATACTACTTACCCCTCGAGGTTCCTATTGATGATTACAATAAACAAAAGAGTGCATATAAAAAAGTGCTTGACAACTTACCAAGAACAATAGAAACTGTTATTTTTAGGGGCAGGGCTCAATGAGCTTCAAAGTCACCTTGTGACTTGGCCAGATCCCTTGTGGCAGACACACATTTTCCGTCTGTAAAGTGGGGATAAAAACTGTTGCCCAATGGAGTAAGTGATGATGAGGGCAAAAGCACTTCATCTACTAATTCGGCAGATGTTTGGTGAGAACCCGCTTTCTGCCAGCACAGTTTCCTTCCCGTCTCTCTGTGGGCCTCATTTTACATCTAGAAATTGTGGCGTTTGGACAGAATTCTCTCTTTGGTCCTGCTTAGCCCTTGGTTCCCTATCTGTAGTTACAACTCACTCACTCGCTCAATCCTTATTGATCGTCAGCCAAACGCCCTGTGCTGTGAAGGCTACAGAGCAGTGGAAATCAAATCAACATTCACTAAGCACCTACTTCTTACTTTTATGATCTCTGAGGGTTAGTGTGCCTGTTTTTAAATAAAGTAGCTAACACAGTGCCTGGCACTTTCCAGTTCATATGTAGTTTCTTTCCAGAAAAGTCCCAATTCCCTTCTAATTTCGAATTGTCTTTGGTTGCTTGTGATTTGAGTGTAATGTTCTGGAAAGGAAAGGTCCACACCGTAATCCTCTTTGAACTCTGTGCCCAGCACGTTTTGTGCACAGAAAAAAATGCAATTGAACACGCACGGAGAAGCAGCACCATCTTCTGGCCCAAGAGGGTAATGCAGCCCTGGGGCCGGAGAAGAAGAGCTAGTTCTAAGTGCCAGAAACCTCTGGAGAGAGAGAGTGTGTGTGTGGGCGCGCGGGAATTCCAACTGTGGTAGATACCACTCTTGCTTTTCCAGCTTTGCCATCCTCCACATCGGAATATTAGCCAGAGTATGGTTGAGGGGTCTTGGTTTCTGAAATGAGAGGGTTGCTCGGAAGAAATCTGATCATTTGAGATCTTGCTTTTATTAGGCAGGTGTGGAGGAGTGTTCTGTTCCAGACTAATTATCTCCCACGACTGCGGCATGAGGAAGGCATGACCTTCCTGGGTACTCTACTCAGTGCCCCGTGAACTGAGTTTTTACAGTCTGGCTGGTGGCAGCAGCTCCCATTTCTGGCCCTGTGTGAGTGCCAGCCCAGTTCTCATCCTTTCAGATGGGTCTTTCCCTGGCCTCGGGTGGCTTCCTCACACGCATGCGCAGAAAAGTACCCTGCAGAGTACTCAAGGGGGAACCTCTGCGCTTCTCCAGGGTTCTCTCTTTGCGCAGTTCTTCCCTCTCCAGCACCCTGTCCTGAGAACTCTACCCACCCTGGTCCCCCCAGGCTCTAAGCTAAGTCTTCTCAGCCCAGGACTTCCCCAGGCTCCATCTGGGTCCCCTCATCCAGGACACTTTTCCTAGGCAGTAAGCTGGGGTGATCTTAGGGCCCACATCCTTTGTTTTCTGTCTCCAGATAACGGACCTTCAGTACTCACTCAATATCCAGAGTCTTGCTTGGTGATTTTGCTTATTTTAGGAAGGAAGATAAGTCTGATCCCTGATGCTTCATCGCGGGCAGGCACTTAAGCCTATCAGATTTTGCTGCATAAGAAACCACCCAAAATGTAGTGGCTTAAAACAATCCTTTATTTGTTCATGATTTGGCAGGTTGGCACCCGGGGCTGGGCAGTTCTGCTGCTCTTGGCTAGGCTAACCCACCGGTCCGCAGTCAGCTGTGAGTCAGCTCGGTGGCTCTGCTTCCTGGGCATTTGCTGGCTGTTGGCTGGAGTAATGGAGGCAACTGGGCCACGTGTGTCTCATCATCCAGCAGGCTAGCCTGGCCGTGTTCACAAGGTGGCTGTGTTCCAAGAGCACAAGACAGCAAGCGCCCATGATGAGTAATAGTCAAGTCTATTCTAGCATCACTTTTGCTGTTGTCCCTTTGGCCAAAGCAAGTCAGGAACTCAGATTCCAGGGGTTAATAAATAGACTCCACCTCTTGTTGAGAGAAGCAACAAGGTCACACTGCAAGGGCATAAATATAGGAGGGCAAGAATGCGTACCATTTTTAAGGATTAGTCTATCAATAGCTATTGTTATTTCACTTTAATCCTCATAATAAGCCAGGAGGTAGAACTTATCATGGCCATTTTACAGGTAAGAAAACTGAGGCTCAGAGAGGCTGAGAGAGTTGCATAAGATCTCACAACTAGTAAAAGGCAGAGCCAGGACTTGAACCAGGGGCTGCCTGACTCTGAGCTCTTGCTATAGTCACTGCATCATGTGCTTGGTGTGGTGTACGCACACGTGTGTGTGTGTGTGTGTGTGTGTGTGTGTGTGTGTGTGTGTGATTCTGATGAGGTACACTTGTATTCAACACCATCATCTGTTTATCCCCACCCTGGTCCCTGCTGCCCCATGGAGCTGACTGTGCTCTAAATCCTTCCTGACACTCCCACCATCCCTCCCCGCACGGAAGACCCTGGTCTGGGCCCCTCCTCTTAGGCTCTGTGGGCTGATGGCTCCTCGGGAGGGATAACTGTGTGTCGGTGTCTGTGTGTATGGGAGCTCGCAGGTGCTGTTGACCTCTGTCCCCACCCAGCTTGCTTTTCAGCTGGTTGGTCAGTCCCTTCCTCTCTGTGCTGCTCTGAAAGCCTCCCTACCTCCATGATCTCCTTTGTCCTCATCCCTCCCTCAGGTGGAAGACAGATGGGTCCATGTTGATCCCACTCTACTGTCATCAGACCTTCAGTGGCTTCTGACTTTTTTTTTTTCTAGATAAAAGCTAAATTTATTTTCCTGGCACTCAGGCCCTCCATGATCTCATCCTAACCTATTTTCCCAGCCTATTTCTCACCGCCCATGTCCACTGTCTCCAAGGGTACCATGGCTTTGTCCCCTCTGGGCCAGGCTCCTGAATTGTCCTCCATCTCTGCATGGCCAACTCCTACTCCCTTATGACACCTCCCACCTTTGCCCTAGTTTGTGTGTCACTTCTGATCATTCCACTGTGGCCATAACTTCCTGAGGGAACAGACCTTGTCTCATTTTGTGTCTGACTAATCTTAGAGCCTTCTCTGGTGCCTGATACTCAACTGGTATTCAGTAAAGTGTCCCAGAGAAAGACAGTCTGAGAGACACACCGCCTTACTCTCCAACCCTGGGGGGCCTGGCTGTCAAGTCCTGTGAGATAGACCTATGTCCTCACAGTAAATTTCCCCTTTCTGCCCAAGATGGTTTAGATGAGTTTCTGTTACTGGAAATCAAGAGAATCTTGGTCAAGACAGGAAGAATGTGTAGTGTCTTAGCTTTCTTGGATAATATTTATTGGAATCTTGGAAGTCTTAAGCACAAAGATGATCTTTAATGGTGGAAACATCATGGAGCAGAGGCAGTTAAGATGAGGAGATACTATATTTGGGAATTAGAAGGGTGTGCTTTGCTGTTCCTTGGGTCCTAGTCCTCAGGGGGAAACTTCCCTGACTGCATGTATGGCATTCAGGGGCAGGAGAGGAGAGGTGTCTCCTAGGGGTAGTTAAGACAGAGGCCTCAGGGGGCCACCAGTCACCTGCCCATTTGGTAGATTCCTGGCTCCTCTTTGAGTTACACTGAAGGGCACTGCCTCTGGGACCACTTGTCCACAGCCTTGGTTCCAAGTTTGGGCCTAAACCCTGCCTTATTGTGATAAAAGCAGCTGATAAAACCCTGTGGACTCTGTAGCAAGGTCAGGTGCCCCTCGTGACCTTAGGGGAGGGGAAGAGAGTGCAAAAATGGCTGTGTGAATGCACCAGAGTGGTGGCAGAGAACTGGGCAGGCCACAAAGTAGGGGGCAGGGCCTCTGGCTGGGATACCCACAGTTCTGGCCATCAAACACTTTGAGGTGTGTGGACCATGAGACTTGCTTTGGCTAATGAAAGCGAAAGTGACACATGTCCCATCCAGGTGGAAGCTTTAAAAGCCAGTGCTTGAGTCGCCACATCCCCTGCCCCCGGGCTGTGGTTGGGATGAGCCCGGAACCCTGAGTCATGATGATGAGCAGATCTGCCTGCCCTCCCATGCTGACCATGAGATTTGGGGTTGGTTTGTTACAGCAGCATAACCCACCCTGTCCTGAAGATACAGCAGAAGAGGCAGGATTTCAGATGTTTAAGTAAGGTGGAGAGACCTTCGATGTGTTTCCTGACAAATGTGTCAGCCTCAGAGAAGGCCTGAAGGGGAGAAGTCTAAGAAGAGGGCAGAGACTTAGAGGCGCCGCCTCCCCCCAGCTGACCTGGGTTCCCCAGATTTGGGGATGGTAACACACTGATCACTGCCCTAGAGTGCAAACATGCTGCATTTCCACAAACCCGGATTAGAATCTTGGGTCAGGTGCCCACTAGCTTTGGCCTCTGGTATGTTTTATCTCTTGTGAATTTCAGTTTCCTTATTTATAAAATGGAGTTAAGAGGACCTACCTCGAGGGCTAGAGATAACACACATAACCACAGACCTCTTGTCACGTGGTAGGCAGTCATTTAATGGCTGCTGATTTTTATTTATTTTTTTCTTTTCCTCTCTCTGCTACCCCTGGAGGTAGTGGATGGGTAGGGGTGGGGATGGGCCACAGTCATCTCAGACCACCCTCCTCATTCACTTCACAATTCCACTTCACTTCCTCAGCTGCCCCTGCTAGTGATGTTAGCCAAATACAATCATGAAATATGGACCACTCCAAACAGATGCTGGTATGGTGGTAACAAAGGTCCCTGGATCTGCCTAAGTGTGTGTGCGTGTGCATGCAGGCCCATACAAGCATGCACAGGAAGCCGAGATCAGAGGAAATCCTAACCTGAACTCAGCAAAAAGCAATTGTTTCTGGAAAAACTTGCACCAGCTGCTTGGGACCCTGAAGACAAAGGTAGGCGTAGGCCAGTCCAGAGAGCAACAGCCCTAAAGCAGGTGATGGTGATGCTGGTGATGACGGTGGTGGTGATGATGATAGCTCTATCTGTGGAGCGCCCGCAGATGAGTGTAATGTTTCAGAACAGAGCTCTGATGTCAAGAAACCCTGAATTTGAATCCTGTTCTGCTTCTTCCTGAGCTGAGGGGCATATTGGTTAACTTCTCTGTTATTCTTTGGTAAATACGGAAACAGTGGTCTCTGCCTTTTAGGGTTGTTGTGAGGATGGAAGGAGATAACATGGGAATTCTCCAGCCAGAAGGTAGTGCATAGTAAGTACTCAATACTTGGTGGCTGTTGTTAGTATTAGTACTGTCTTGGGCCAGGTACTGGGTTAAGTACTTTACATACATTTTCTCCTTTGATCCTTCCCAAAAGGATGTCATGAGAGTGTCATTATCCTCATTTTGCAAGTGAGGAAAGACAGGCGCAGAGAGCCCAAATAGCTGGCCCAAAGTCACTTAGCTTGTAATTAAAAACAGAATTTGAAACTTGGTTGAACTTACTCTGAAGCCTTGGCCTTATGTCTAAAGACTGTGATGTTTTTTTTAATTACAGCAAAAAACTGAAAATATAAACGTCTACCAGTAGGAGACTGGTTAAACAAGTTGCAGGACATCTGCACAATATATGCAGCCATAAACAAAGTATTTAGGACGATTTTCAAAATACGTTGTTAAGGGAACTGGGCTTGGTAAAGAACAGTGTATAGCACATTACCATTTCTGTAAGAGGGAAAAATCATTATATGTACATAGGCATTTACTTATACATGCACAGGATATGCAAGAAACCAGTGACATTAGTTGTCTATTAAGAAGGGAACTGAGTGACTGGAGGACATGGATGGGAGGAAGACTTGACTATATACCCTTATATAATTTTTGTACTTTTCCATGTGGTTCAGAGCTGGTCTGTAAATTAACATGTAAATAATCAACATGACTTCACTGACAATTTCTTACCATGTTCTTCTATTCTCAGCTGCCACAGCTACTCTGTGCTCTTGTCCCTTAAACACTTACTATATGATATCTTGTTCAGGAGGATTTTCTAAGCCTGACTTAGAAGAAGAGCATGGATTTGACCTGCAAGGTATCCACTGCCAGCCTTGACTGGGCCTCCTGGAGGAACCTGCAGGGTGAGGGGTTGGGAGCTTGTTTGAACATCCGTGGCTGTGTGTTACTGTCCGTGGTCCTGAACATCATTGTGGATCTTTATGATACAACTAGTTCTTCTAACCAAGGGACACTAGTGACTCCTGTGGAACATCTCTCAGAGATCTTGAGATAGATAAGGAATAAGAAGGTGAGGAAAATAGAAGGAGACAATGGAGAGAGTGAGAGCAAACAAGTGAGAGAGAGAGAGAGAGAGAGAGAGAAAATATAGAGGCTGTTGGGCACAATCCCAAAAGAGTGTCAAAGAATTTTTGGTTTTGAAATATTTGTTTCCACCATGAAAGAAACCACCTTAGGCCTGCACAATGGCCAAAATACTTAAAAACTGGGGGACATGGAGAAATTTGTACGCCAACCTAAGCAAATGTGGATGAGTATGGATAAGATTGGGAGAGCAGTATCAAGATGGTTCAAGTGAAATGGTATCGGTTATTATACTAAAGAGCCCATAGTTTTAATTTCCTTATTACATACTCATTTTAAATTAAGCCATATGGAAATTTATGTATTTATTGCATTTTTTTCACTTCATAATATTTGTATTTCATTAAATCCCGCCAAATTTAAGATTTTATCAGCCATGGACATTCTCCTTAGTATTTATTTCATATTAACGTGCAATATGTGTATTTATAATGTGAACTATTACACATTTACATGTCTATATAATGTATTAAATTTTATAATATATGTTATACATAAAATGTATTATAAATGAAATGTAATATTTCGTGTAATGTACAATATCCCTTATTATATATTCTTTATAAAGTTAAGCCATATACAAAAGTTTAAGGATGGCAACAAACTATTGAGTTCTATCACTCAGAAATACTGTAATCTAGGTTTTGATTCTAAGACAGATCATTTTTTGTATCACATAAAAAATACTGCCAATTAAACCATGACACAGTGCTTTTTATCACTTCGAATTTTTATTGAAATAACTCTTTTAGACTTATTTAAATATATGTTTTATATTATTCTTATGTAAATATAAAAAGGAAAATATAAGTGAAATAAATTGAGCAACCTAGATCATCTTCATGTTTAGTGTTCAACTCTTCTGAATCATTTTTTGACTCCAAGTCGTGTGTCTGTGTGTTTGTATGTGTCTGTGTTTATCCTCTGTGCATAAAGAGTCTGGGTGATGCAGCATTTCTTAAAAGAGAGTAGGGGGGTGGGGGAGCTAGAGCTCAGCTGGTAGGGCGCATGCTGAGCATGCACGAGGTGCTTTGTTTGATTCCCAGTACCTCCATTTGAAAAAGAAAAAAAAAAAAAGAAAAGAAAGAAAACAAAATGCGAAGAGTGCTCAGCTGTCGTCTCTGGACTTTTCTTCCACAGAACTGATACCCAGCTATGCATTTTGATGCCAGGACTATCTTTGTCTTACCGGGAGGTGTCAGCAGAGACAACTACTTCTCCGCTGGCACCTGTCCAGAAGGCAGTGCATGAGCTCACTAGATTTCAAAGTTGTTTATACATAAAAAAATAAAACTGCATTTTAAGATAGATGAAAACAGAAACTCTGGTAAACATGATTTCAAATATCTCTCTATGCTTATATAGAAGAATGACTGGATAAGTGAAAGTTTTAGATAAGGTTAGAGAAATGATACTATAAAAGTCAATCCCTACTCTGCATTTTATCAAAATATAAGCTAATTTTAATAAAATTCAACCAAAGAGAAAGAAATTGAAGTAGATCTTAAGGAAATGATGTACTTTAAATATTCTTCCCACTATAGGAGATGTTAATTACTGACAGATCTCCCCCAGGATAAAGAAAATGATTATGAAAACCATAAAACCATACAGAGGTTAGAGTCATTGATTTTTCAAACCAGTTTTAGACAATGTTGACTGATTCCCAGCTGTAAAAGCTGAGGTAGTTAGCACATTACACTTCCTCCTCCTTTTATCAATCTCCCGGTGTTACTTCTGTTGCTTTTCCTTTCATCGGGGTTTGTATTATTTATATTGTGTTCTTTAATCATAATTCGCTAATTATATAATTAAATGTCTAAAGCTGACTGCCCAGTCTTTTAATACTGCTTTGTCCATTCTTAAGTTCGTTTGATTTTGTAATTATTTCTTTTCAAAGTCATATATGCACATAATTAAAAAGTCAAATTTTACCACTTGGTTCTAAATGAAACATAGTATTTCTTTGCTTCATGTCCTCACCCATCCAAATCTCACTGCTCTGAGGGAGTAATCCTCATCTCTTGCAGCGATCTCTTTTGCTACCACATTTACACCCCAAAGCACTGACTTCCTGCTATTGAGACAGCCGAGGCTCTAGATAATTTACCAGGACCTCACCTTAATGCCTATGCATACACTCGACTTCTCTAATCCTCCAAATATAATTATCACCACTTTCCTTTGAATCAATATCCAGTGAAGAGGTGTGTCAGCATATATGACACCTGGATTGGATCATTTTTTGATCCTACTCTTCCATAAAATTGACAATTTTATTTTCATTTATCATCATGAAATAAAACAATAATAAGGGCCAGGAAAGAAACATAGAGTAAAATTCTTCTTTTATTGAACTTCATGTATATAATGCCAGTAAAAAAAGATATAAAGTTACAGTACAAAAAGGAAAAAATAATCACTTGAATCTTGTATTATTTCTAGTGGAGGTGCTTTGGATACATGAACTTGCATTTCTTAAGATTTTCTCCATTAATTTTATGCAATGTTGAAGGCATTGTATATTTCAAAATAGATCCATACATTGTTTTTTTACATTTCCCTTGTTGAACTCCACCGGATTAATATTGTTTCACATTAGTATGTGTACCACACTTCAAATTATGTTTATGAAATTAAAAATAACTACAACTGAATCAGTTGCTGGTTTCACAATAATACTGTAAGTGACTGCAAGTTCTTCCAAGTTCCTTCGGGACAAAAAAGGACAACTGTTTATCTAAGAGTTTTTATATCTACCTAATAGAATTTTTCTTTTTTAATTGAAATATGGTTGATAATTTTATGTTAGTTTCAAATGAACTACATACTGATTTGACATTTGCATACATTATGAAATGATCACCATGGTAAGTCTAGTAAACATCTGTCCCCACACAGTTATTACAATTTTATTGACCATATTCCTTATGTTGTGTATTACATCTCTGTGACTTATTTATTATATGATTGGAGGTTTGTACCTCTTAATCCCTGACATCTATTTCACCCCCACCACCCCCTCCCTTCTGGAAACTACCTATTTGTTCCTCTGTATCTGTGAGTCAGTTTTTCTCCTGTTTTATTTTTCTTTTTTTATAGTCTACATGTAAGTGCAATCATGTAATATTTATCTAACATTTCACTTAGCATAATACTCTCTAGATCCATCCATGTTGTCAAAAATGGCAAGACTTCATTTTTCATGGCTGAGTGATATTCCATTGTATATATGCATTGTATTTGCTTTTTCCATTCATCTATCGATGGACAGTTAAGTTGCTTCCATATCTCGGCCATTGCAAATAGTGCTGCAATGAACATTGGAGTGCATATATCTTTTCTAATTACCATTTCTAATTATTTGCTTTATTTGAATAAATACTCAGAAGTGAAACTGCTGGATCATAAAGCAGTTTTTTTTTTTTTTGAGGAAACTCCATACTGTTTTCCATAGTGGCTGCACCAATTACAAACCCACCAAAAATACGAGACATGAGGGTTCCCTTTTCTCCACATCCTTAACAACACTTGTTATTTGTTGTCTTTTTGATAATAGCCATTCTGACAGGTGTGAGGTGGAATCTTATTGTGATTTTGATTTGCGTTACCCTGATGATTGGTGATATTGAGTATCTTTTTGTGTGTCTATTGGCCATCTGTCTTGGGAGATCATATGTTTTTAGGAATTTATCCATTTCCTCTAGGTTGACAAATTTATTGGCACATAATTGTTCATAGTAATCACTTATGATCCTTTATATTTCTGTGGTGTTGGTTGCATCTTCTTTTTCATTTCTGATTTTATTTATTTGGGCCCTCTTTTTTTCTTGATGAATTTGGCTTAAGATTTATCAATTTTGGTTATCTTTTTAAAGAACCAGCTCTTAGTTTCATTGATCTTTTCTATGTTTTTTAGTCTCCATTTAATTTATTTCTGCTCTGATGTTTATATTCCTTTTACCTCCACTAACTTTGGGCTTTGTTTGTTCTTCTTTTTGTAGTTTCTTTAGATATAAGTTTAGATTGTTTATTTGAGATTTTTCTTGTTTCCCGAAGTAGGCTTGTATCACTGCAGACCTCCCTCTTAGAACTGCTTTTGCTGCATCCCCATAGGTTTGGGATCACTGTGTCTTTGTTTTCATCTGTCTCTAAGTATGTTTAAATTCCCTCTGCTTTCTTCAGTGATCCTTTGGTTGTTTAGTAGAATATTGTTTAGATTCCATGTGTCACTTGTGGTACAACGAGCTCCTAAAAATGGCTGCCACCAGCGCCTGTGTCCCCAGGAGGCATCCCAGCTGCCTCCTGCCTCTCCAGGAGGCTCTTCCAGGTCAGCAAGTGGGTCTGACCCAGCCTCCTTTCAAACAACTGCCTCTGCACTGGGTCTTGGAGCATGTGAGATTTTGTGCGAGCTCTTTAAGAGCAGAGTCTCAGTTTGCTACAGCTCTCCTGCTCTCCTGGGTCAAGGCCTGCGGTCTTTAACCCCAGACATTCTGGGGCCTCATCTTCCTGGCGCAGGATCCCTGGGCTGGGGAGCTCAGTGTGGGGCTCAGACCACTTGCTCCTTGGGGAGGATGCCTGCAGTAGTGATTATCCTCCCATTTGTGGGTCACTTTCCCAGGGGTGCAGGTCTCCACCACACCTCATTTCTGTTCCTCCTACTCATCTTGTTGTGTTTCCTTCTTTACATCTTTAGTTGTGAAAAACCTTCCCTGCTAGTCTTTAGGTCATTCTCAGAGATAGCTCTTCCTGCCACTAGTTGTAATTTTGGTGTGCCTGTGGGAGGCGCTGAGCTCAGGGTCATCTTATTCTGTAATCTTGGCTGCACTTCTGCTTAATAGAATTTTTATCTTTTGGTTACAGTCAGATATAATAATATTTTAGGTAAGTAACTGTTCAATAACTATTAAGTATTTTTTTTGGATAAAATCGGAATGTCTCCAAAAGGAGACATATATTGTACCTATATAGAAAATTACTGCTCATACCACTAAGGCCACATTTAATTTTCTGGATTCCTTCTTTAGTTTAAAAAAAAATTAACAGTTAGAAAGGAAGGATAAATCTCAAATTTGTAAAACATTGTGTATGAATTAAAATTTGTATTTACCAACCAAATTTATTACATCTTGCAGTCTGCACTCTGTTTCACTGTTCTATATTTTAAACACAAATAAAAATTCCAAGTGGTCACATAGAATGACAGAATCGGAGTGACAGAATGACTTAAAAAACGAAAAAAGAATTAGAGTAACTCAAGTTCTGGTTTTTTGCCTTTATAACACTGGGTTGCATTGTTTGTTTTTAATCTACTATTTAAAAGCAGGAATCTGTGATACTGCGGGGTTGGAGACAAGAACTGTACCTTACATGAGCTTGAATAATGATTCCCTACCATTATAAATTTACTTTCAAAACAATTGCATGTAGCTGAATCTATGTGTGCTGGAGACCAACTTTACACCTGGGAGCTTCTCAAATTAACTTTCGTGTAAAATAAAGTGTTCATTAAATGATAAATAGTGAAGTGAAGCTTGCAAATATATTATTAAATCTCAACGATAACTTAAAAGCTATTTATAAATTAGACAAACAAAATATTTGGTGGAAGGGGTAGATATTTTATCGCTGACATTATTTAGAATTGCTAGTGCATAGTTACAATGAAAATCAGACTGATTTTTAATAAGTTTTATTATTGTTTTTAAGTTATCTGCAGAAAATTTGCCCCTTATTGCTTGCACTTGGGGCTGACTGCTCTCGCCACCCTGCCTTTGGTATGCCACTGGTTCAGTGTTTATATTATCAAGATAATACAATTAATATTGATAGGTGAGCCACATAATTTACCATAATTACATTTCAAATTTTTGTATTTCCGGGGGTTAATAACTGTCTTTTTTATTTGCATTGGTTTCTGTGCAATAATTCATTCTGCAAATTTCCACCGGAACTGAAAATGTTTGAATTTATGTTCAGACACGCCAAATGAACTGTCTGTTCTACTTTTCTCTTGCAACTAATCCTCCAGGGGCTCTAAGTTTTCTTACCACAAACTGGATAGGTTGCTTCTTAAACCTTCTGCACAGCTGTCTTCTTGGCATTTCTGTTCAGCATTACTCAGTAAGTTCCCATTGTTTATCTCTTGCATTGACTCTCATGTTGTCTGAATCCCATGTCTTCCTCTTTCTTGTTTATTCCTTTCATCTTGACATCATGAAAGCACATTTTTCAGTAGCTTTTGGAGAAAGGGTATGTGGTAAAATTTTAAAGCCTGGCATATCTGAAAATGCCAGGTTTATACTCAGCTTTTTATTGTATGAATGTACATGGTGTGTTTATCTGTTTCACTCACTGAAGGACATCTGTGTTGTTTCCAGCTTTTTAAAATTTCAAATCAAGTTATAAATATTCATTTATAGGTTTTTATATGAACAGAAATTTTAATTTTTCTAGGGTAAATACCTAGGAGTGGAATTGCCAAACTGTATGGTCATATAATATGCCAAGTCACGTAATATGCCAAGTCATGTAATATACCAAGTCACGTAATATGCCAAGTCATATTAACTTTATAAAACTGCCAAGCTGTTTTCCCAAGTGGCAATGCCATTTTATATTCTCATCATCAATGTTTGAGAGTTCCAGTTGTTCCACATCCTTGTCAGCACTTGGTATTGTCAAATTTTTTTAATTTTAGCCTTTCTAATTGGTGGGCAGTAGTATCTCACTGTAACTTAGTTTATATTCCCTTAATGGCTGACGATGTTGAGCAGATTTTCATGTGCTGATTTGCCATCTGTGAATCCTCTTTGGTGAGATGTCTGTATAAGTATTCTTTATTTTATTTATTGTTTATTTTCTTACTGCTGTTTTGTAAATTCTTTATATATACAAATCTTTTGTTAGATATGTGATTTACAAATATCACTTCCCAGTCTGAGACAGTCTTTTCATTTTTTAAAGTGTATTTCATAGGGCAAAATTTCAATTTTGGTAAAATCCAATTTATTAAATTTTTTCTTTTATGGATCATGCTTTTGGTGTCGCATCTAAAAACTCTTTACTTAACTCCAAGTACCCCAAATTTTTTCCTTTTTTGTTTTCTAAAAATTTGGAATTTTACATTTAGACTTATAAATCATTTAAAATATTTTTTATAAAAGATATGAAGTTTAGGCTGTCCAATTGTTCCAACACCATTTGTTGGAAAGAATATCATTTTTCCATTGAATTGTTTTTGCATCTTTGTCAGGAATCAGTTGACCATATTTATGTGAGTCATTTCTAAAGTACAGTCTCATTGATCTATGTGCGTATCCCTTCACCAATACCAACTGTCTTGATTACTGTGGCTTTATTTATGGAAATATTGAAATCAGGTAGCGTGATCCTCTAGTCTTCTTCTTTTCAAAATTGTTTTCGCTATTCTGGTTTGTTTTTTTTTTTTTTTTGTCTTTCTACATACATTTTAGAATCATCTTGTCAACATCTACCAATGGAATTTTGATTGTGCTTGTGTTGAATCTTTGCATCGATTAGGGAAGAACTGACATCTTAACAGTATCGAGTCTTCTGGTCCTTGAACATAGTATGTCTCTCCATTTATTTAGGTCTTCTGGTCTTCTTTGATTTCTTTGATCAACATTTTGTAATTTTCAGCATGCAAATCCTATACACATTTTGTCAGATTTATATATAAGTTCTTCATTTTTAGAGTTATTTCAAATGTTCTTCTTTACATGTTGGGGTTCAATTATTTATTGCTAGTATCTGCCATCTTACTAAACTCACTTATTAATTTTAGGAGTATTTTTGTAGGTTCCTTGGGAATTTCTGTATAGAAAATTATGTTTTCTGAGAATAGGGGTAATCTGTATAAGTTTAATTTCTTTTTATTGCTTTAATTTACTGTCTGGGATTTCCAGTATGATGTTGAATAGAAGTGGTGAGAGTGGGCATCCTTGCTTTTTTCAATTCTCACAGCTTCTTACACATGAAGGCAGGAATCTTTAGACATCTGAGGAAACCATCTAAGAAAGAGGGCAATAGGAATCTTTCTTAGTCAGTTTGGGTTGCTATAACAGAATACTGTAGATTGGCTTATAAACAACAGAAACTTATTTCTCACAGTTCTTGGACTCCTGAGAGTCCGAGATCATGGTGTCAGCAGATTTGGTGTCTGGTGAAGTCTGCTTCCTAGTTCGTAGATGACCATCTTCTCTCCGGGTCCTTACACGGTGGAAGCAGTGCAGAGAACTCTCTAGGGTCCTTTTTATAAGGGCACTAATCCCATTCATGAGGGCTCCACTCTCATGACCTAATTACCTTCCGAAGGCCCTACCTCCTGATAACCATCACACTGGGTTTTGAATTTCAACATAATCATTTTGGGGGAACTGAAGCTCAGTCCATTGCAGAGTGCTTTCATCGGTCCCTCACACTTAATTGATATTTTGGCTGAGATTGGAACTGTAGACTGAAAATAATTTCCCCTGAAAGTTAAAGGCATTTCTTGATTTTCCTCTAGCATCCAGTTTGCTTTTTAAGTCTGAAGCTGTTCTGCTTCTTTCGTGGGTGTCCTGTTCCTTATCTTTGGAGGCTTTTAGGACCTCCTTTTTGTCCTCAGTGTTTTGAAAGTTTACAGTGAACTGTTTGATGTGGGTTTTGTTTCTTCTGTTGGTATTCGGTGAGCTCTTTGAATCTTTGGAAATTTCTTGTATTGTTTCTTTGATTTTTTTTTCACCTCTGTAATTGCCATTCTTTTGGGACTCCCTAGTGAATTAATTTCTAAGCCTCTTATGTTTCCTCTCCAATTGTTTACCACTTAATTCTTTATTCTACAGTCAGAAGTAAGTTTCACTTTATCTTCTAATCGCTCTTTTGAGGTGTTTACATCTATAAATATATTTGAATTTCTAAGAGTTATTTCTTGTTTTCTATTTTTTCTTCTTCTTATTTTGTAGATACTATATCATCTTGTCTCTCTCTGAGGATACTAATTATATGAACTGGAGGGTTTTTTCCCAAGGTTTATTTAGTTTCTTGCATCATTTTTGTTTTCTTCCCGTTAAATTTTCTACTTATTTTGTTTGCACTCTTTCATCTTGGGAGAGACTCTCTTAAATGCCTGTTGATCCTTGATTGTCTATATCTATTTAAGAGTAAGGCACTAAAGTGTTGACTGGAACCTCTATGTATAGGCAGGACTTTTATACAGATAGATTTTACTTTAGGGAATCAGGTGAGAAATCAGTAATACAAGGGAGAACTCCCAAGTGCCAGTATGTTAAGCTCTATTTTTCTAAGCCTGTTATTTCTCCAAAGAATAATCTTGGTTTCTTGCCTTTATGTTAAATGCTAACGTTTTGCACTGGGTTAAGGAGAGAGATGAAACCAAGCCCTCTTTTAGTCAGGGAAGTTCCCACCTGTATCCCCTCAATCACATTACCCATGTTCGAGTTTCTGACCCCTGGTATTATAGGAATATTTCTGTACGAGATGGACTTTGTGTCATTCTCAAGAAATGCTCTTGCTTTTGATCCATCACATTCATTCTTGTTGCCGGGTACTTTCCGACAACATGGCAAGTTGCCCACCTAGCGCTTCCATTCCAAATCCCTTTCCCTTTCCTGTTTCCTACCGAAGTAGCTGAAAAGGCCAGGTATTTGTGTTTCCAAGCCAATTGGTATGTAGGAGTAGTCATGTGATCTATCTAGTATTGACCAATGAGACATAGGGATGTTCACTGGGGAGTGTCGGGGAAAGATTTCTCTTCCCTGATTAAAGGCAAGAGATTCAGAAGGAGAAAGATCTTGTCCCACTCCCTTTCCTTACCTTCAGCCTTTGAATGAGATTGTTCGAGAACATGTATGATGACTGAAGTCATGAGGGCTGTCTAGGCTCGTGAGGGAGAGGCCAAGGGCACCACTGACTCACTGAACCAGTGTCTTGATATCACTGAGCCATGGGTCCCCGTTGGCTCATCAGCTTTGACTCCCTGATTTTCCTTAATTACCTGTTTATCCTCCTCTTTCTTTTCTTAGCTCCCATCTCCTTTTTCCTTTCTCCTCTCTTCTTTGTACCTTCCTCACATCTTTAAGGTTTCGAAGCTGGGATGGGATGAGTCAGGGGCACAGGAAAAGTGACAGCCCATTAACAGCCCTTACTAAGTCTTTTCTGAGAGAAGATGGGGAATGAAAAACAAAGGAGCCGCACCTGCAGTGTCCATCCTCTCAACTGTCCCCTGTCTCCTCTTTCTCGCTGCCATAGAGACCTTCATCTGCATGACGTCCTCCACTGGATTCTCATGCCCCACAGGATAAAATCTAAATTCATTATCCTGGTCCCTGCCACTTCTTCTGTGCACTTAGGGTTCCTGCAGTGTCTACTGTGCTATTACATCTCTGGGCCTCTGTTCTCCCTGCCAGAAACACACTTCTGTCTACACGTATAAACTTCCCCTTTGCTCACATGTCACCTCCTCTGAGAGGCCTCCCCCTCTGTCCCAGGCATGGTTAGTTGCTCCGCCCTTTAACCTTTGAGCACCCCCCTAGTAGAGCACCTGTTTGAAGTGCATTTATGTGTTTCTGGGTCTGTTTTCCCCATCACCCTGAGAGCAGAATGTATGTCTCATTTCTGTATTCCCAGCATTGAGCATAGGGGTGTACCCAGAACTGCCTCTCACTGCTCTGTAACTCTTCAAGAAATTTCATTTCAAATGATTAATTCCATACTTTTCAAAAGTTTGCCAAATGCCCACAATAGACCAGGTGAAATGTGCCAAAATAATCAATCACATTGTAATCAATTTGTAAAATAGAGAAAGGAAGAGGGTACACATCCATAACCCCACATCCCTCAACATATTTGTTACTGAGATCTGGGTATTTACGGTAGGTATTTTTGAACAAAACAACTTTTAAAGTGGTTCCAGTGAGCCTTATTAACTCCAGTGGCCATGGCTCTCTGCCCGGAGTTTCCATTAAAAGTTTATGGGCCCCAGGGGAGGTGGACGAGCCAGCTTAGACCTCCCTTGGGTTCTGACCTTCCACTGGGGCACAGAAGTGAGTCAGTTTTCAGGAGGGATTGTCAATGACATTAATAACCTCTCATCTGAATACTAGTTTCTGTTTTCCATATTCCTTCAGCAGCATTAGCTCATCTGTTCTCATGTAGAAACCTCCCTGTGCCCATTGTGCGGTTGAGGGGTGGAGACATTCAGCAAGGGGTGATGGAAAGGGCATTGGTGTCATAGTCCTTGTGTAAGACCTAGCTATGCCATTAACCAATCACGTGACTTGGCATAGGTTATATTATGTTTCTAGGCCTCAGTTTCTGCATATATGAAAGTAGAAAGTTGGATTAGATCTCTTAAGGCTTCATAGAGCTTCAAAATTCCATGACTTTATCCTCTGTTCAAGGTTATATGGCTTGTTTGTGGCAGAACCATGGCAAGAATCCAGGCTTTTTGGCTCCTGGTCCAACGCTTATCTGATCACACCACAAATAATCTGAGTCCCTCCATGAGAATTTCCTCCAGAATGAGTGGATGTTGCGGCTTCTACTTCCTTCTCCCCTGACCATTTTTGGGATAGAAGGACTTAGCTGGAGGGAGGAAACAAGAATGGGGCAGGGAGGGATGGGAAGGTGGATTTCTAAAGAAAAGGACAGAGCTCTAATACTTTGCACTCAAATCTGGGCTACAAAGAAGCATGGTCCAGGGTATAAGTGGTGGAAATCTTGGGGAGAATGTGGCTGAATCACTTTTTGGAACATTTTGGGGAAAGGATTGAAACTTGGTCACATATCTTCAATCTTGAGTAAGGCAGATTTTAAAAGAGCAAAGACAATCTCTGAAAGATACTGGATGGCAGAGAGATAGGAGAGGCACATATCTGAGGACAGATGCAAAAGTTTTGTGAATCCATAAAATAGCCTCAGAGTTAAAGCAGGAATGAGCTGAGCCTTTGGATAAGGAAAACCAGTCCTGGGTGGTTGCCCAGGGAACTAAGAGCTCTTGAGCTCCAGTTAACTCCCATTTTCTCCAGCAAAGGGTGACATTTAAAGCAGAAAATGGGAGGGAAAACGCACACACACATACAAACAAGGAAGTGAGACCCTGAAGAGGTGGGAAGGTGGTGAGTCTAGATCACTAGGTCCAGATAACATCTCCGAGGTGAACTCTGACCACGCGGGAACACAACCATGATTGTGATTTATTTTATTTTTTTATTGACGTGTAGTTGATTTACAATGTTTGTTTCAGGTGTACAGCGATTTTGTTCCTTTTAGCTGTCAGCCCTGTAAGTCCTGACCTATCTGATGTTAAGGTGTGGTTCCAATGTCAACCGACCTTTCAAAGCCCTTGCAGTGCTATTTGGGTCTGTGCCATGCGTGCGCCACCTAGTGGTCAGTCTGGGACTTCAGTGGTGGTCTACATGCTACCTCGGTTCTCAAAGCCTTTGCTGCTTCAAGTCAGTTCTACCCTTTCTCTCCGTGATTTATGCCTTCTGGCTCCTCACGGCCCCTTTCCCTGGGGCTCTGTTTACAAAGCCAGAGTTTCACCCTCCCTGTGTTGTCATGAACTTCCAACGACTGGATCTGCCTTGGGGTAAAGTGGTGAAAGTAAAGAAAGAAAAAAATATGAGAATTTCCCTCCCTCTGTTTGGACTCCAGGAACCTGTTTATCGAGGTCTTCTGGCTAGAGAGGATTTTTGTTCAGAGTTTTAAGTGCCTGTGCAGCTGCTGCAGGACTGTAGCTCCAGACTGGGCTTTACTTGGGGGAGGAGCAGAAGAAAAAGAGAAAGGGAACAAAATGGGTATCTCCCCACGTATTCCCAGTCCTGCAGTCCTCTGGCCACAAAAAGAAGGCTTTCCTTAGGCTTTTTTGTCCATGTCCTCGCCTTGTACACTTCCGGGTCTCTGGAGTGTAAGCCAGTAGCTATGGAAGGGAAAAGTAATCAGGGAGCCAGCCACCATGTTGGTTGTTTTTCAAGTTGACTTCCTCCCCTAGACTACCTGCTGTTGTCCTCTTCTCAGAGCCTTCAGATTTTAGTCTTTATTTGCAATAAGTGGGAAAATTTGGATAAGCCTTAGATCCCCTGGACTATAGTTTTGATCCGTTTGGTGGACATGTCTTTCCAGTGTGATCTCATTGTCTTTGGAATACTGGATTACTCCCAGGGGTTTCTCTTCCGTGTGGGACGTGTGATGATGGAAGGAGGTTCTGACTTGTCGGTTCTGAGAGTTTCTGTGACTGAGACCATTATGGTCCCTACAGTTGTGACTCTCGGCTTTTAGAAGTTTCAGCTGCTCTTTCTGAATTGGTCTGCCCTACTTGCCAGAGAATACCTCTTGGCTGTTTTTTCTTTTCTTTTCAGGTCTGTCAGGTGCCTCATTTCTTCCCTCTAATTCCTCCCTCACAGATGCTGAGAACTTGCAGCCCATGTGCGTGGATTTTCCTCGCTCACTTGTTGGGTCCATGGGGATACCTCCTGATTTAGTTTTATTGTGAATGTTGTCCGTGGATTTTACTTTGCTATCTAATGCTCGCTGCCTTTTTCTAATTCTTTCATTTTAGAGATTTTGGAGTAGACGTTGAGAAAAGTGACATTCCAGAGGACACACAGCTGATGTGTGGTAGACACTTGCGAACATGCCCTCTGAATCCTGGTCCAGTGGGATTTTATTTTTGTTGTTAATTAAAATTACTGCAGACTGATATGTAGTCATTGTAAAAAAATAATAAAGAGAGCTGTCTTAGTCATTTTGCACCATTTCCCCCAATGGTAATGTTTTGTAAGATTATAGTGTAAAATCACCTCTGTGATATCGCTGCTCTGCGGTTTTCATATGTGGATTCTGTGCTGCTGCCACCGCGCTCCTTCTCCAAAATCATCCCCAGGAAATGTGATGCAGATGGATCGATAATGAACAAATCCTAGTAAAGCTGTGAACTTCAAAGATAATGACACACTTTTATGATATGCAGGAGAAAGAATCAAAACACCCATAAGGAAAAAAAACTCAGATTAGCTTTAGGCTGTTCCATAACAACATTTAATTTTATAAGACAAAGAGGCAATGTCTACGTGGTCCTCAGGGAAAGAGAGCGCGAGGCTACACGCACATCCAGATACACCACCATTCAAATAGAAAGGAAAAAGATGTTTTGATTTGATCTATTTTTTTTTTATCTTCAGATTTCAGGTATTTTCTCTTTTTTAAAAATCTATTTATTTTGCTCACTGTTGGGTGAGGCTGGTCCCAGCATTAGTGCTGGCCTGCTGGTAGGCAGGGCTGGATCCGGATGGCTGGCCGCAGGGCCCTGGAGGTCCCGAAGCTGAGTAAGCACATTGTTGTGTGGGGCCCGGGTCGAGGGTGGCTATGGGCTCAGGGGGCCTTAGGGCAGCCTGCTCTGGGTAGGGCTGTGTCCATGCCCAGCTAGCTGCTCGGCCTGAGGCATCCCAGGGCTGGTACCCAGAGGCTGGTGGGTGCGGCTGTCCTAGCACTAATGAGCTAGTGGGAGGATTCCAAAATGGTGCTTGCCAGCACCAGCGTCCTCAGGAAGAATGAGCTTCCAAGTGGCTTCTGCCATTGTATATGTCCCCAGGGTGAGTTCAAGTTTCCCCCTGCCTCTCTTAGGAGGCTCTCCAAGATCAGTGGGTGGGTCTGACCCAGGTTCATTCCAAATTACTGCTTTTGCCCTTGGTCCTGGCGCATGTGAGATTTTGTGCGTGCCCTGTAAGAGTGAAGGCTCCATTTCCTGCAGCCCTCTGGCTCTCCCAAAAGCACCTCTGCTAGCGTTCACACCCAAACTTTCTGGGGGCTTTTGTTCCTGATGCTGGACCCTTGGGCTGGGGAGCCCAACGTGGGTGTTAGACTCCCTCGCTTCTTGGGGAGAATTTCTACAATTGTAATCATCCTCCCATCTGTGGGTTGCCCACCCCGGGGTATGGGTCTTGACAGTACTGCGTCTCTATCCCTCCTGCCCATCTGATTGTGGTCTCTTCTTTATGTCTTTAGCTGTAGGTCTTTTCTGCTAGTCTTCTGGCCTTTCTCATCAAGAGCTGCTCTGTGTATAGTTGTAATTTTGGTGTTGCCTGTGGGAGGAAGTGAGCTCAGGGTCTTCCTACTCTGCCATCTTGGCTATTCCTCCATATTTGGTTATATCATTTTATTTAATGATAAATTCTCTATTTTTAATGACTTTTGTATTTTATTTTTATAATATATGTTTTTCTTTTTATGTTTTGTTTGTTATTTATTTATATATAAATATATATACACATATGTAATTCTTACCAACTTTAGCCAATACCTTCTGACTATCCATATTAAAATTAAGGGAATTGATACATCCCCTGTTCCCAGGTCCCTTCCCCCTCCTCTTTTTTATCTCTCAGGTTTAGTTGTGTGTACTATCTTTCTCAGTTGTAGTGTTACTATACATTCTTTATAAAATGTAAATTAAACTCATATGTTCATTACTTGATTTATCAGCTTTAAACAACGAAAAAGGAAGAATTTAGTATGCTTAGAGAACCTCCTATTATTCTCTTTTCTATCTGCTAACTTTTGCTAATTATGTTACTATTTCCAATTCTTTGTGTTTTATAATGTGCACATTATATTTTGAAACCATGACTTCCTCAAGCATTTAAACTTAAATCTACTTTAAATAAGTTTAATGCTCTGCATCAGTACCTTTAGCATAGCCTCTCATTTATCTTTTGCTAGGCTGAAGTTCATCTTTTGTATTTTCTTCAGAAAGAGCTGCAAAAATATTTTCTGCATTCTTGCATATTTAAAAACATCTGTTTCAGTATGGAGGGTTCTCAAAAAAGCTAAAAATAGAACTGCCCAGCAATTCCACTCCTGGGTATATATCTCAAAAAACACAAAAACCCTAATTCAGAAAAATACATGCACCCCCATGTTCAAAGGAGCATTATTTACAGTTGTCAAGATATGGAAGCAACCCAAGTGTCTATCAACAGGTGAACGGGTAAAGAAGAATACTACTCGGCCATAAAAAAGAATGAAATTTTGCCATTTGCAATAACTTGGATGAACTTGAAGGTTATTAGGCTTAGTGAAATTAAGTCAGACAAAGACAAATACTGTATGCTATTGCTTGTATGTGGAATCTTAAAAAAATACAACAAACTAGTGAATATAACAAAAAAGAAGCAGACTCACAAATGTAGAGAACAAGCTAGTGGTTACCAGAGGGTCAAGGGGAAGGGGCAATAGAGAGGTAAGGGATTAAGAGGTACAAACTATTAGGTATAAAATAAGCTGCAAGGATATATGGCACTAGTTTAGCTGGTCATTAAACTAGATTCAAACTAGATTGTTATAAATGTAGGATGTTAACTATAATCCTCATGGTGACCATTAAGAAAATAAATATACACAGAAAAGGAAATAAAGAGGTAATAAAAATGATACACTTGAAGGAAAAAAATCCAACCAAACACAGAAGAAAGCAGTATTGGAAGAATTGAGGAACAAAAACAATGTAAGACATGGAGAAAACAAATAGCACAAGGGCAGAAATAAGTATTTCATTATCAATAATCCCTTTAAACATAAAAGGATTAAACTCACCTATTAAAAGTCCCTATTACAAACAGAGATTAAAAGAATGGATTAAAACAACATGATCCAACTATATGCTATGTCTTAGTCTGTTTGGGCTGCTATAGCCAAATACCATAAACTGAGTGGCTTAATAGCAACAAACATTTCTGGAGGCTGGGAAGTTCACGATCAAGATGCTGGCAGATTAGGTGTCTGGTCCCACCTCCTGGTTTGTAGGGGATAAATTAGGAGTTTGGGATGAGTGGATGCAAACACTGTATAGCACAGGGAACTATATTCAGTATCTTGTCATAACCTATAATGATAAAGAATATGAAAAAGAATATATATGTGTGTAACTGAATCACTTTGTTGTACACCAGAAACTAAGACAACATTGTAAATCAACTATACTTCAATAAAAAAAATTTTTTTGAGAATGCATGGTTTAGTTTCCACCTGTTCTCAAAACTTCCAGTTTTTCTTTTGTTATTTATTTCTAGCCTCATTCCCTTGTGGGCAGAGAAGATCAATCTTTTTAAATTTATTGGGAATTGTTCTGTGGCCTAACATATGAATTCTCCACATGCACTTGAGAAAAATGTGTATTTTGCTCTTCTTAGGTATTCTGTATGTCTTTTAAGTTTAGTTGGCTTATAATATTGTTAGTCCTCTATTTCCTTATTGATCACACCCTAGCTCTCTTTTGGTTACTATTTGCATAGAATATCTTTTTCCATCCTTTCACTTTCAACCTATATTTTGTCTTTGGATCTAAAATGGGACTATTGTAAGCAACATGCTATGGTTTGTGTCATTCCTCTATTCATATGTTGAAACCTAACCCCTATGGTGATAGTATTAGGATGTGAGGCCTTTGGGAGGTGATTGAGTAGTGTGTGTGTATGTACATACATACATACATACATACATACATACATAGTATTCATATATATATAGTATTCATATATATAATAGTAAACACATTTTCTTTATCTATTCATCTATTGATGGACATTTAGGTTGCTTCCATGTCTTGGCTATTGTAAATAGTGCTGCTATGAACCATGGGGTACATGTATTTTTCAAATTAGTTTTCTTTGGATAAATGCCCAGGAGTGGGATTGCTTAAACCACAAACTCTTAACAAATGAATCAAAGAAGAAATCACTTGGGGAATTAGAAAATACTATGAGATAAATGAAAGCAAAAACACAACAACCAAAACTTACGGGATGCAGTGAAAGCAGTGCTTAGAGGGAAGTTTATAGTTACCAATGTCTACATTAAAAAAGAAGACAGCAATCTCAAGTCAACAATCTAACTTTGCACTGCAAGGAACTAGACAAAGAAGGGCAAACTAAATCCAAAGCCAGCAGAAAAAAGGAAATAATAAAGATAAGAGTAGAAATAAATGAAATAGAGAAAAGGAAAACAATGGAAAGAATCAATGAAAACAAAAAGTTGATTCTTTAAAAAGATGAACAAAATTTACAAACCTTTAGCTAAACTAAGAAAAAAGAGAGAAGACACAAACAAAATCAGAAATGAAAGTGGGAAAGTTACTACCAACCTTATAGAAATGAAAAGGGTTATAATGGACTACTATAAGCAATTAAATACCAACAAATTGGATAATCTAGATTAAACGGGCAAATTTCTAGAAACACACAAATTATCAAAGAAGTTACTCAAGAGGTAATAGAAAATCTCAACAGACTGTAACAGAAATTGTATTTAAAAACCTCCCAACAAGGGAAGATCCAGGACCTGGTGGGAATTCTACCAAACATTTAAAGAAGTAACACCAATACTACTCAAGCGCTCCCAAGAATTAGAAGCAAAGGGAACACTTTCTAACAAAAGGCCAGCGTTACCCCAATACCAAAGTCAAAGATACCATAAGGAAAGAAAACTACAGACCAATATTCCTTATAAATATAGAAGCAAAAATTAATAAAATACTAGCAAACAGACGCTATAGATGCAGAAGAAGCATTTGAAAAAACTCAACACTCTTTCATGATAAAAACACTCAGCAAATCTGAAATACAAGGGGGACATTTATGAAAAACACACAGCTAACATCATACTCAATGGTGAAACACTGAAAGCGTTCCCCACTAAGATCTAGAACAAGAAAAAGATGACCACTTTTGCTAATCCTACTCAATATTATACTGGAAGTTCTGGCCATAGCATTTGGGCAAGAAAAAGAAATAAAAGGCATCTATATTAGAAAGGGTAAAGTAAAACTATCTTCAGTTGACATGATTCTATATATATAGAAAATCCTGTAGAATCCACAAAAACCTATTAGAGCTAATAAAGAATGTCAGCAAAGCAGGGTCCGAGATCAACATACAAATATCAGTTGTCCTACAAACTGATGAACAATAATAATAATAAAAAAGAAGTTAAGAAAAGAATTCCATTTATAATAGCACCCAAAAGAATAAAATACCTAGGAAAAATTTAACCAGAAAAGTGAAAGACTTGTAAACTGAAAACTACAAAACATTGCTGAAAAAAATTAATAAAGACCTGAATAAATGAAAGGCATCTTGTGTTCATAGGTTGGAAGGCTTAATGCTGTTAAGATGGCAATACCCCCCAAACTGATTTACAGATTCAGTGCAATCCCTGTCAAAGTTCCAATGGCTTTTTTTGCAAAAATGGAATATCTAATCCTCAAATTCATATGCAATTACAAGGGGCCCCTAAAAGTCAAAACAATTTTGAAAAAGAAAAACAAAGTAGGTGGACTCACACTTCCTAATTTCAAAACTTACTATAAAGCTACAGTTAATCAAAACAATGTGGTACCAGAATAATGATAAACTTATAGACCAATGGAATTGAACTGTTGTCCAAAGTAGACCAAAACATCTATAGTTAATTGATTTGTTTTACCATGGTAACACGGCTATTCAATGGAGAAATAATCATCTCTTCAAGAAACGATTGGGACAACTGGGTAACCACATGTGAAACTCTCTCTATAAAAATGAACTCAGCATGAATCAAGTGCCTAAGTATAAGAGCTCGAACTCTGTAAAAACTCTTAGAAGAAGTAAATCTTCATGATCTCAAATTTGGCAACAGATTTTAAAATTTGACGCCAAAAACATGAGCAAAAAATGAAAAAATAAATAGATTAGACTTCATAGAAGTAAAAAAACTTCTGTGCATCAAAGTATATTGTCAAGAATGTGAAAAGATAACCTACAGAATGGGAGAATATTTGTAAATCACACAACATATGAGTTTAATATCTAGAATATGAAAAGAATCCTTAAAACTCAACAACAAAAAGACAGCTCTAGTTAAAAATGGACAAAGGTCTTGAACAGACATTTCTCCCAAGGAGATGTACAAATGGCCAAAAAGCACATGAAAAGATACCACTGATCGTTAAGGAAATGCAAATCAAAACCACCATCATGCAAAGTGAGCTACCACTTTACTCCCACTAAGGCGGTTGTAATTAAAAAAGAGAGATAATAAGTGTTGGCAATGATATTGAGATATTATCACTGGTCATATGCTGCTGGTAGAAATATAAAATGGTGCAGCCACCGAAAAACAGACTGGCAGGTCTTTAAAAGGTTAAACCTAGAATTACCATTTGATCTGGTACTTCTACTCCTAGGTATATACCCAAGATAAGTGAAAAAATAAGTCCACACAAAAACTTCTGTACAAACGTTATGGCAGCATTATTCACAATAGTCAAAAAGGAGAAACAACTCAAATATCCAAGAACTGATTAATGGCTAAACAAAAGTGGTATATATCCCTACAATAGAATATCATCTGTTCATAGAAAGGAGTGAAGTACCGATACATGCTACAATATGGATGAACCTTGGAAACGTTGTGCTTACTGAAAGAAGCAAGACAAAGACAGCGTATCATGTGATTTCATTTATATGGAATATCCAGGATAAGTAAATCCATAGGAACAAAAATTAGATTAGTGGTTGCCTGGGACTGAAGAGAGAACAGAATGTACAGTGACTGCTGAAGCATAGGAGGTTTCTTTTTGGAGTGATGAAAATGTCCTGGAGTTAGATAGTGGGGATGGTTACTCAAGTTTGTGAATAAGCTAAAACCCACTGAACTGTGCACTTTAAAATGGTGAATTTTATGGTATGTGAGTTCTATCTTGAGAGTAAATTTAGTCGATTTATATTGAGAAGTTCACTGTAGATGAAAGGACAGCAGATCACAGGCTGGGGTGACAGATCCCTACACAGTTGTACATTGAAAAAGGCTTCGGAGTTTAGTCTATAAAGGGCGTGACCTGGACCATGTCCTAGGACATAGCTCACTTGTTCAACGACGGTGGTGGTAGGAGAGGGTAGAGGCCTTGCGCTGCCCATGGTGCTGACCTCAAGAGATTTGGTTCTTATAAACCTCCCTGGGAATTTATTTCCTTTAAGCGCCCTTAACCTTCTTCATCGTGGTCCTACGATCAGTGCCCCTGAAGTGTTTTGCCCCAGACAGTTTCCCAATGCTCATGTGCATCTGATGCAATAGCTCACATGCTTTTTAATAACTCCCATTGCTCTTGCTCTCAGCAGCCTGAACCCAGCTTCATTTCATGAATTGAGCCTAAGTATTATTCCCCGAGGAATGTCCCTCCCCTTAAGGCCAATCCTATGTGTGTTCCTGGTCTGAGAAGGCCAGGAGAGGAATGGAGCTGCAGGAGCAGGGTGGCCTGGATGATGGGGAGCTCTAAGTCCCATTGGCCTCTTTGGGCTAGAGGTAGGTGATGCCCCAGTGTCCTTCCCATGGACAAGTCAGCACTGAGAAAGAAGGATCCTGCCAAAGCCTATTGTAAGACAAGCATGGGGTGGAGGGACGGTATGGGGAAGTCTTTGGGCAAGAATGCTGGGGAATGGGATTTGGGAGACCATTGACTTTATCTGTATCTAAGATTTTTGTCTGTGCTGGCTTATGTGTTGGGTGGAATTTAGGTCAGAGTGGCAGGGAGAGCAGTATATAGATGCAAATGATTTTCCCCCCACCTCCCACACACGCATTACAGCTTCTTCCCACACCTAAGAGAAAAAAAACCAGGCCCCTCTCTCTCCCTTCCTACCCTCCAATGTTCCCCTTTTAATCCTCTTTTCTTCCTCCTCCTCCTGCTTGCTTCCTCTCCCCCTCACTTCAGGATTTTATTTCTTCTCTATTGTTGCACCGCCATTTTTCCTTCCTCTTAAATCTTGTGTTTAATAAAAACTCTTAATGTTTGCAAGATGACCACAGACTAGAGTCACCCCCATTCTTGTAACTACTTATTTCTCCTCCCCTCCTCTCTCTTAGTCCTGTGTGGACTAATGTCTTAAGAGCAAGACAGATGGGAGACAAGATTGAGTAATAATGGAAAAGCATCCGGAATCCTTCCCTTACCCAACACGCGCCTATGCCCTGCCCGTATGTCTCTTGATTGTCTTTCCCATCTAGAATCCCTCTAAATCTATTCTCTACGCATGCAGGTAGGAGAATCACTTCCAAAGATTTCTTATGAGTTTGTAGGAAGAATTCTGGCCATGCTAAGATGATGCTTCTAGGTTTGTAAGCCTGGTAATTCTGGGAATTAGGATTCTTGGATTCCCTTCAAGGTCCCTTAAACTGAACTCCTTTGTTCAGTGGCTACTCTGTCTCTTCTCACCTCTCACAGAGATCTCCCTGTCCAGGCACTCCATCCACTGATAGCATGCTTTTGGGGACCATCTATGAGAAAGGTTTTATGTACCTAAGATCTTACTGTGTAACACTCAACATTTCAAACTCACACTGAAATCACATGTGAAGTGACGGAACTGTCCTTTTGGAAAAATACCAATACATGGCAACGAATGGAAAAGCAAATTCCTGTTTGGAATTGAAGGATGGCTAAAATTCAGAGGGGTGGACAGGATGAGGAGGCAATCCAGGTCATCAGGCATTACTAGCCTGATGAAAGGCACTGAGACCCCAGGAACCGAGGAGGAGATCAGTTTCCCTGAAGCCCAGGATTCTTAGCAAGTCAGAAAAGGGTAATAGTTCAGAGTGCAAATTCTGGGGCTAATCAGACCCAGTTCAGAGTCCCAGTTCAGAGTCCCAGCTCTGCCAGTTATTCTCTGTGACCTGGGGCAAGGTATTTAACCTCTTTATGGCTCACTTATCTGTAACCTGGGGATAATTAATAGTACTTACTATACTTTATAAGCATGAGAATAATATATGAGAATTAAACAGGATAACGCTTGTAAAATGCTTAGCATAGTGCCTAGGGCATAGTAAACATGCAGTAAGTGTTTACTATTATGACAATTGTTACCACTACAGCCACAATGAATGTTTGCAGCTTCCACTACTGCTAAGTGGCAGGTGAGTCTGAAAAGAAAGGAGGAGCCAGTTTGTATGGAAGCCCCTGAAACCTCATCTGAAAACCCTGAATTTTTTCCTGTAGACAAAGTTTTTTTTTAAAAAATTTTGAGGAGAGGGAAAATGTCTTTTAGGAATCAACTTACGTACAACGTTGTATAGGGTGCATCTCTGACTGATAAAAGCATACAAGAGTGTATGACAGTTGTCAGCTAAATGGGGATAAAGACAAAAATAGAGATAATAAGGCTATGCTGTTGGCATTTTAGAAACCAATGATCAGGTGGGAGGGTTGAAGGTGAAGGGTTAGGGGTCAAGGGCTTTCTCAGAGAAGCCAAACTTTGCCATTTAAGCTGCTGCCCGCCCCCCCCACACACACACACAAAGTCTAACCTTGACAACACATGATGGAGGAAGGAAATAAAGCCAGTCTGAAATCTATTGCCCTTTGTTGGGGTTGCTCTGGTAATGCCCCAGGATGTGCTGTCTGTCCGGCTCTGCCCTGTCTCGGGGCTTCCTGCCCTGCTGTGCTGGGATACGCCCATTTTAACCCTGTTTCCTCCCATCATGTCCCACCAAACAGCTTGCAAGGGTCTCAGTGGCTCATGGGGATGCTTTACCAATGGTCCTATCCTGAGAGCTGGTGAAGCCGCAGAATAAAGAGAGTGCATCTTCCTGGAACAGCATTTTTACACAAATATTTGAGAATAAATCATGAGTTTTAGAAGAGATAAACCTGGCAATATTTTGAGCATTGTAATACCTCACAGATAATTTTAGAGAGAATTCTGTTGTATGTTTGTCTACAGAAGTTGATGGAAATCTTCCTACATGTACTCATCCAATTCGCTCGTGAACAGAACATCCGTGTGTTTGCTGCTGCCCCTCCCGTATGTCAGGTGGGGACCAGGGAGCAGAGATTGTTCTATGTTCTGTTATCTCCACACGGTGGGGCCTCAGGGAGGAATTTTCTGAATGATTAGAGAAGACAATTCTGGAAAATTATAATCCAAGGGAATGGATATTAACACCAAAGGGCTCAATTTTTCAAGTGGATGTCTTCTGGAACTTTCAGTTCTGAACTAAAGAAAGATGTTTCTTCCCTTTTCTATATTTTCTAGAGCACCTTGGTCTTTTAAAAGATTATTTATTTATCTTTAATTTTTTTGAGGAGGGAGATAGTTAGATTTACCTATCTGTTTATTTTTAGAGGAGGTGCTGGGGATTGAACTCAGGACCTTGTATATGCTAAGCATGTGCTGTATCATTTGCGCTATATCCTTCCATCTTAGAGCAACTTGGTCTTAAAACGTTTTACAAGCCACAATACTTAAGTGTTAAGCCTTCTAAAGATTGTCTAGAGATATGATTAATAGAAAATTTACATAGATATTAAAATATAAAACATGAGAGTTCGAGGAGTTTTGCATTTGTCCTGGGCTGCTTGGAGTTACCCCTGCAGATGGCCCCATGGCAACAAATGCCACTAGAAAGTATTTAGGTGGAAAAGCTTGAGAAGCTCTAAGCATCCCACCTTCACTACAGCCAAAATCATCTCCTTGTTTTTCTTCACATTTGCCTCTGAATTTGTATATGACAATTTCTTCTAATACACATCTCTCTTCCTTCAGCAAGGAGTTATACCTCCACCAGGAAGAAGCATCTATTTGATTAACTGAAATCATGTGAAAATGTATTTATCTCTGTGGGACGCTCCATTTTGGAATGGTACTCAACAAGGATTTTGATCAACTCCATCCTGATTCTCCAAAGGAGAATGATTGAATTATTATGATTTTTGTTTCATATGGTTTCTCTCTAGTCATGTGGAGAAGGTTCCATGGAACCACAGAACATCACAAAAGTGTCAGAGTTTGTCCTCTTGGGGTTCTCACAGAACCAGGAGTTTGAGAAATTCCTGTTCACACTGTTCCTATTTGTCTATGTCACCACCATTGTGGGAAACCTCCTTATCACGGTCACAGTGACTTTTGACTCTCGGCTCCACACACCCATGTATTTTCTCCTCCGAAATCTGGCTGTCATAGACCTCAGCTACTCTACAGTCACTTCCCCGAAGATGCTGGTGGACTTCTTCCAACAGACTAAGACCATTTCCTACCAGGGCTGCATGGCCCAGATCTTCTTCTTCCACCTCTTGGGAGGTGCAACTGTCTTCTTCCTCTCCGTGATGGCCTATGACCGGTACATAGCCATCTCCCGGCCTCTCCACTATGTCACCATCATGAACACTCGAGTGTGTGTGGGTCTGGTGGTGGCTGCCTGGGTAGGAGGCTTTGTCCACTCCATCGTCCAGCTGTTTCTGATGCTCCCATTGCCTTTTTGTGGTCCCAACATCCTGGATAACTTCTTTTGTGACGTTCCTCAAGTGCTCAGACTTGCCTGCACTGACACCTCCCTCCTGGAGTTCCTCATGATCTCCAACAGTGGGATGCTGGTCCTCATTTGGTTCCTCTTCCTTCTGGTGTCTTACACTGTCATCCTGATGATGCTCAGGTCCCACTCAGGGCAGGCGAGGAGGAAGGCAGCTTCCACTTGCACCACCCACATCATCGTCGTGTCTATGATCTTCATTCCCTGTATCTATATCTACTCCCGGCCCTTCACTCCCTTCCCCATGGACAAGGCTGTGTCCATCAGCTACACGGTCTTGACCCCTATGCTCAACCCCATGATCTACACCCTGAGGAACCAGGAGATGCAGGCAGCCATGAAGAGATTAAGCAAGCGCCTAGTGATTTGCAGCAGGAAGTGAACTTAAAATGGATTGACTTTCCATGACAAATCTTCTCTCTGAACTTCTGTTTTCCCACGTGACAGTTGGAAGAAAGCCTTAATGGAGTGTGGCAATTGAGATTAAAGTAGTATTTCTATGGACCTAGTCCTGTGTCAGGTATTGTGTTAGACACTTTCACACATCTATTTCATTCTTAAGAAGATGACAGTGTGTATGTTATTATTACATTAAACAGTTTTACAAATAAGAAAACTCAGAGAGAAGTGACTTGCTCAGTGATGAACAGTGAGTGGCAGAGCATGGCCAAGAGCTTGGTTCCTCTGTCTCCGAGTGAAGGCAGGAGAAATGGGTGGGTTTTGAAGTTCAGGGTCTCCCAGAACTACTAGGGAAAACTTGAGAGAGTTCCTCATCTGTGGATGAGTATCTGTGATGAATGGTCAACACTTTCATCTTAACTCTGGAGCAATCACATTCTTTTCTGCTCCCTGCCCCTCTGCCTCGTTCCCCATTATGGTATTCTGGAAGTGGCCTCACTTTTAACATTGTCTAAATATTTCCGATTTTCTAAGTATTTGCCCTTTGGATTTCTTTCTTTTCTACCAAAACTCCTTAGATAATCTGAAAGACATTCTACTTTCTTAACACAATCTTTGCATCACTTGGATGGTATGGCTGAGAGGTGGATGCTGTAGAATGGCCAGAGAGGGCAGGGCCACATCTATTAATGTTCACATTTGAGGTATGGATTCGGTTCAAGACTGCCACTTCCTGGGTTTTGTCTTTCTTTTTGGCTTCCTGCACTGGAATGAGGGCTCCTTGAGGGCGGGGGCCTTGCTCTATTCATCTTCAGATCCTCTCAGCACCTTGAACAGTTTCTTATACAGAGAGGCATTGCTACTTTCTCTTGCACTCTGCTCGCTCTTTGTCAATTTCAGAATGCACTTTTTATTTCTCTCTCCGTACCTTATATTTATTTCCTCATCTCCTTTGACGTATGCCTCACTTTGTAAAAGTCTTGGGCAATGTATAATATCGACCCAAAGTTAAGAAGATATTGCAGAAGCTTTTTGTTCCATCTTCCCTCCCAGCAACCATCCCATCCAAGAAATAAAAGTTATAGGCTCTTTAAGCCATCATGGCAGCTCTGAGTTCATCCTTTCCCCCCTTCCACCTGCCTACTCCCATTTCACACATGTCTCCCTATTCACAATGGGGCTTCCACAATGAGGGGAGAGAAAATGGACTTAGTGTCATGTCTGATCTGAGTGGTCCCTCAGAAGAGTGTCAACTCCTTTCACACTAAAGTCCTTTAAATATCTGATGATACTTTTCTCATCTGCTAATTTGTCTTTTCTCCAGATGCAGCATCCACCTTTCTCCAATTGTTCCCATTGTGACAAGTTTCCTGATTCCGCCATCCTGGCCATCTCTCCTGTCTTTACTCTCATATGACAACATCCGTCTTAAAATGGGATGCTCACCATCTGACACACAGCTGCCCTGGGGTGTGAGCTCTTTTGAAAACAATGATGATCCTCTTTGAAATACATATATCAATAAGGATGCTTTTGGCTGCAAGTAGCAGCACCACCGAATCACAGTGGCTTAAATAATGAGGAAATTATATCACTTACAAAGACTAGGTGATAGGAAATTCCAGAGTTGGTTGATTCAGCAGCTCCAACATTTTAGGACTCTGGATTGGCTGCTCCAAAATTCCTTATAATGCTAAGTGGAATGAGCCAGACAGAGGAAGACAAATACTGTGTGATACTGCTTGTATGCGGAATCTAAAAATACAACAAACTAGTGAATGTAACAAAAAAGAAGCAGACTCACAGAAATAGAGAATAAACTGGTGGTTACTAGGGCGGGGAGGGGGAATATAGTGGTGGGGGTGTGGGAGGTACAAACTATTGGGTGAAAAGTAAGTTCAAGGGTGTATGGTACAACACAAGGAATGTAGCCAATATTTTATAACAAATATATATGGAGTTTAACCTTTAAAAGTTGTGAATCACTATAATGTAAACCTGTAAATTATATAATATTGTACAGCAACTATATTTAGAAAAATAACTGTTTTTTTAAATCCAGTCTCTTGTATGTGGAAGATCTTCACATTTTATTCTTATCGGCCAGAGACAGACAAGTTATTTTACCAAGAATAAACCTTTACAGTAAAAAAAAATTAGACCTACCTAAAATCCTATGCAGATCAGAGAGCTCTATCTAGTCTTGACAGGACATTAAGGTTACAATGTCAGTTAATTCCAGTGTTGATCAATTCCTCTTAATTAAAAATATATAGGGTTGCTGTACCAGTCCTTCTGTTAGAGGCAGTAATAATTTACATGTGAAAAAGGCTAGCATTTTATAGATGATGTGGTAGACTTGGGTATGAATGGTGAAAGATCAATTAGGCTTAAAAGGGGAAGGAAAAGGACAAAGAGAAGAAGGAGGAGAAGAAGAAGGAAAGAAATCAAACCAGTCACCTCAAAGACTTGCAGAAGAAAGAGAACAGCCCTTTGTGCTGATGAGCAAGTCTGTGGTTCTTAAAGGGTGATCCCTGGAACAGGAGAACCAGCATCATTTGAAAACTTGCCACAAATGCAAATTCTTGGCCTCACCATGGACCAACTGAATGGCAAAGTCTGGGGCTGGGCCACAATAATCTGTCTTTCAACAAGCTCTCCAGGTGATTGTCTCAAGGGCAAGAATCACTAGTCTAGGAAATGGGTTCTTCTAAAACTCCCAGAGAGCCTGTTTCCTTTGAAGAGGCCCTTGTCCTTCTGAATCTTGGCCTGACAATCCTACATTCCATAGGTCTATAAAATTGTATTGTCCTTGGTCCTTTTGACCCCTAAGGAATAGCTCTCAAAGAATATGTGTTTTTGATACAATTCAAAACTTTTTAACAACTCCCATTGCTCCCCAGACTGAGAGGTAATCAGCACAGCCCTGCTTCCTGAGCCCAGTCCAGTCATTTTTCCCCAAGGATACTCCCTTTTCCCCTAGGGTCACACTCATTACTGTAGATGTGATGTAACGGCAGTGACTGGGAAACTGTTGCTGCAGGGAAAGGATCTCCAAGAAGATGTAAGACCTGAAGTCTCTCTTCCATTCTAGGCTGAAGGAGGGTGGGCTAGCAGGGTTTCCTAACCTGGAGATAGAGTAGCTGTAAGAAGGATTGAGAAGCACTTGCTGGAGGGTAGAGAGATTGAATAAGTGACCCAGACTTGATGGCAGTAAGTCTAAAGTGTGAGCAGAGCATCAGAAAGGAAACGTGGTGTGGGAAACAGATTCCTGGAGTTGCATGTGCAAAACCAGGCTTTCAACAACCAAGTGAAAAATTGGCCCTGAGATTTAGTGGGAGAATGCTGAGAGCAAAAGATAAGGAATTGCACCCCCCAAATTCTCCACATGTTGACATTGAACAAGACCATGTAATTAGAACTAATATACAATGTTAGCAAATTTTTCTTGAACAACTGCTAAATCAGAGTTGCTATTGTAGGTCTGGGGGCTACTAGTTATTGAATTTATAATCTAGTTAAGAGAGACAACAGAATAACATGAAAAGTCCTATTATGGAGGTGTTTATAAAACATTATTGGAACTCAGAGAAATGAGGGACTAGTTTCACACGGCAGAAATGGAGGAGTGATATAGAAGGGGATATGTGAGGATTTCTGGGTTGAGAAGGTCATAGAAGGCATTTCAGGAAACAGGTTTCATTTCCAAACCTACAGTAATAACCAAGCACGTGGCAAATGTGAGAGACTATGAATTCCTTGAACAGCAATCAGTTCCTGGGTAACACGGGTACTGATTAACTGGCAGATGGAGGCTACATTTGATAGTTTGCTGTTTGATATTCTGAGAGGGAGCTGCACACACACGTGTAAGTATGTTTTTCAACCCTGAATTAGTCAACAAAGCAAGTGAGGCAGCTTCTGAGGACTTGAGTTTTAAGCCATGGGCACTAGATGGTCATTAAAAGATTGTAATGAGGGAGGAAGAGGATCAGATATGAGTTTAGAAACATCTCACTGACAGTGACGTAGAAGATGGACTGGTTGGGAGAGTAGAGCTCAGTAGTAGAGCACGTGCTTAGCATCCACAAGGTGCTGGGTTCAATCCCCAGTACCTCCATCTAAATAAATAATAAATAAATACCTTATTATCTCCCCCCCCCCGACAAGAAAACTAAAAAAAAAAAAAAAAAAAGAAGAAGAAAGAAGAAAATGGACTGAAGTGGAAGGTGGAAGCAAATGGAAGCAGAAGTATGAGATTAAAATGACCTTCAATAGACCATAGATTGCAGGAGGCAGGTGAGGGGGGTGAGAAAAGGCTGGGTGAGTGTGGCAGTCACTTAACCTTCACTTGTCCCCTCTGTCTCTCACACTCCATGTCCTTCTTCACCTTTGTTCCCATCCTCTCTCACGCGCCCCACACCTTTCCATTCCCCTTCCTCCCTCTCTCTTACTCTTAATTACCCCTCTTTTTCCCCTTGTCTATTCTGTTTGTCTTATTTCACACTCTTCCTTTGTCTTCTATCTTTATACTCAATAACATCTTTTAAATCCTTGTCCCTTCAGAAGAGCTCTTCCAGTCCCCTTCATATAATACCCATCACCCATTTCTTAACTCAGAAAATCTCTCTTCCCCTTCTCTTGTCTCAGTACACATAACATATACATCCTATTATGTCACCCAGTATGGGGCCTCTACATCAGTGAGGGGAGGCACTCTTACAGCCATTCACCCACCGAGCAGTCAACACACGTGCTTTTACTATCAGCGAGGATGGGCACTGCAGGGCACAAATAAATGAAAAGATCCATATTTATACTGATGGAGCTTGGAGCTAAATGATGAAGGGAAACATAGACACGCAGAAAGTTCATTAACATTATTATGACATGTTAGATATTCCTTGAAAAATGCCTGGTACAAAGCTGTATTAGAGACTGGAAGAAGGAAGGATGTCTTTAGAGTAGGGGATACACAGAGGAGAGCGATTACCATTGGTTATTCCAGGCACTGTTCTAGAAACCTTGTGTGTTACTTTATTGAATCCCCTAGACAACTTCTATAAAGAAAACATTTTCTTTTAGATGTAACAACTGAGACTCAGAGAGATTGAGGCACTTGTTCAGGGTCAAATCTTAAGGAAATAGAAGCTCTGAAATTTGACTCTGGTTGTTGGATTCTGTGTCTTCCCAACATTAGATCACACTGAATCTTTGAGAGGCAGTTGTGCGCGTCGCTGGACAGCTGTAAGATATCTCATGAATGTCTATTCCAGCACCAACTAATGAACTCTCCAGAGACAAGGCCATTGAATCAGCACCTGGCATTAGAACTGCACATGGACGTCCATCGCCTAGACCTGGATAACTCAGTAGGAGCCCCTGAGCACTAATGCATGTCTGTCTGTGGTTTGTTTTCTTTAGGTGTGTGGAGAAGACACGATGGAACCAGGCAACCTCACGTGGGTATCAGAATTTGTCTTCCTGGGGCTCTCACAGACTCGGGAGCTCCAGCTTTTCTTGTTTCTGGTGTTCCTGTTTGTCTACACCACCACTGTCGTGGGAAATCTCCTCATCATGGTCACAGTGACCTCTGATTCCCGGCTCCACACACCTATGTATTTTCTGCTTCGAAATCTAGCAATCTTAGACCTCTGTTTCTCCTCTGTCACTGCCCCAAAGATGCTGGTGGACTTCTTCTCTGAGAAGAAGACCATCTCCTACCAGGGCTGCATGGCCCAGGTCTTCTTCTTCCACTTTCTGGGAGGTGCCATGGTCTTCTTTCTGTCGGTGATGGCTTATGACCACCTTGTTGCCATCTCCCGGCCCCTCCACTATGTCACCATCGTGAACACTCAGCTCTGCATGGGGCTGGTGGTGACAGCCTGGATGGTGGGTTTCGTTCACTCGATTTCTCAAGTGGCTCTGATGCTCCCTCTGCCTTTCTGTGGCCCCAATGTCCTAGACAACTTCTACTGTGATGTTCCTCAAGTGCTGAGACTTGCCTGCACAGACACTTCGGTCTTAGAGTTCCTCATGATCTGCAACAGTGGGATGCTGGATGTCATCTGGTTCCTCCTCCTCCTGATCTCCTACTCCATCATCCTGGTGATGCTGAGGTCCCGCTCAGGGCAGGCGAGGAGGAAGGCAGCTTCCACCTGCACCACCCACATCATGGTCGTGTCTATGGTCTTCATGCCAAGCATTTACCTCTATGCCCGGCCCTTCACCTCCTTCTCCATGGACAAGGCTGTGTCCATCAGCCACACGGTCATGACCCCCATGCTCAACCCCATGATCTACACGCTGAGGAACCATGAGGTACAGGCAGCAGTGAAGAGATTAGGGAGATGCTGGCTGGTTTGTAAAGGGGAGTGACAGGGGTACGTCACTTCTCTTTGTCTGTTTTCCACCTGTAAAGTGGAGAGGGGGCTGCTGTATCTGCCCACTTTATAGCTTGTGGATGTGTCATTGCAGAAGTGAATGCACACTGCAACTGAGCCAATGACTCTGAGTTTTAGGGAAATAAGTAATATCCTTATTTTTGTTCATAATGGTTGATTTGAACACCCTTATGACAATAAGATAGGTTCTCATGGAAACATTTGGAAAGCCACACCCTCCTTTCTGCCTTCCGGGGGACAGGTTCCTCCTAGGATGACAGGATTTCCCCAGAAGAGTGGTACTGTTTTCTGTATTTTGACTTCTTTTCCCAGCACCCCATTTTGCTGTGATTCTGGGTTGCTGGAAACTGCCTAGGATTCAGTGTCTTAAACCTTACATTTGAGGCTCTAACCGATCTCTTACCAGACTGATGACCATGGCTGAGCCACCTGGCCCTTCTGACCCAGACCTCCAGGTTTATTATAAGAATCAAATCCAAAAAATTATGAGGCCCACAGATACAGAGGACAAACTAGTGGTTACCGGTGGGGAGAGGGAATGGGGCAGGTGCAAGAAAGGGGCAGGGGATTAAGAGGTACAAACTACCACGTATAAAAGAAGTAAACTATAAGGATATATTGTGCAGCACAAGAAATATTTTTCTAAAAATCCAAAAAACTGTGAGAAAACACTGAGTGAACCATGTGAGTATATTTATTTTGTTTTCAAGTTTGAAATTATCATGACAATTCAGATTTGTTTGCTGTGTAGTTTAACATGGTATAATACTTATTACAAGCAAAGGATTATGTATAAAGTACATGGAAGTTATACAGCACTATATTATCTTCCATGAACACTCATGGACACCCTACTCAGTTCAAGAACCAGAAGTTACCAAAACCTTAAAGCTTCCTACAGGTTTTCTCCATCACGTCACGTCTCAGCTGAAACCACTTTCTTGAATGTTGTGTTTGTCATTCCATTGCTTATCAAACTAGTTCCACCACATCTTAATGTAATCAGTATATTGTTTTGTTTTGCTTTTTTTGAGCTTCATGCAAATCCCAGGTTGTACATAACACTCTGGGGTTTGCTATTTTCTCGTTCAACGTTGTGTTACTAAACTCCACGTGTTTTTCTGTTTGGCTATAGCTCACTCATTTGCACCGCTGGATACGATTCCATTGTGAGGATAAGCTTATTGGGGTTGTTCCGAAGCTGACTGGGGTTGTTCCCAGTTTTTGCTATTGCAAGCAGTGCTCCTTGTCGTGTTCTCCGACTTGTCTCCAGTTGTCCAGCTGAGGAGCTCTGGGGTATAGAGCTTGGGTGGAATTGCTGAGTCACGAGATCCTCAGAGGTTTACCTTTCCCCAATAGCGCCAGATTCTTCTGCAAAATTGTTGAACCAAATTATATGTTAACCAGCAGCGCTGAAGTGTTCCCATCAATTCACATCCTCCTAACAGTTGATATTGTCAGACTTAATTTTTGCCAATTAAGTTGATTAAAAAAGTAGTATTCCATTATCATCTTGATTTCAATTTCCCTAACATTTCTTTCCATATTGTTATTGCATTCAGGTTTCCCATGAATGCCTTTGGTTCTCTTTTCTATTGACTTTTTCTAGTTAATGTAGGGTTCATATATAAGTTGGTCACTGACCTTTGTTAGCTCTGTTTATTACAATACCATCTTCCAATTTGTGGTTTGTCTTCTTTTGGTGTTAGTTTTTGGTGTTAGTTTTAACGTAGTCAGGCATATTGAACTTTGATTTTAATATTAAATCTTATTGAGTTCTAATAACAAAAACTTTTTCTTACCCAAAGGACATAAAAATACATAGTTCTTTTATTTTAACCTTTAAACATTTTTACTATTTAAGCTATCTTAGAAATCTCAAAATTTACAGAAAACTTGCATGTATAGTAGTGCAAAGGCCTTTTTCACTCCTGAAGTTTGAAGGTAAGTTGCCAGCCTGATGACTGTTTGTGTGCCTTTTCTACAAAGTCATTTTCCTCCAATACTGTCATGCAGACATTAAAATGGATACAGTAACAATTGCCTGAATCCGATCTTTCTCCTCTACTTAAGATTTGCCAAATGTCCCAACAAAGTCTCGTACAAGGAGAATCTGGTTCAAAATCATGCGTTAAATCTACTTGTCATGTCTCTTTAGACTCCTTTGATCTGCAAGATTTTCTCTGTGATTTTTGTTATCCTGGAACTTTCAAAGATTATAGGCCAATTAGTTTGTAGAATATCCTTCAGTTTAGATTTGTCTGATGCTTCATGATGATTAGACTCAGGTGATGCACCTTTGTCACTTTGCCAGGAATATCCCGGGAGTCATGCTGTGTTCGTATTGCAGACTGTGAGGTGGGATTTTGCTTTGTCCCATTACTTGTGTCCCATCAGTTTGATCACTTGACCAAGGACGTGTTTGTTAGGCTTCTCACCTTAGCCACTCATTTTCTTTTGGAAATTAGCAAATAGTTTGTGGGCAGGTACTTTGAGACTATGTCAATATCTGGTTTCTTATCAAACTTCCCATTACTCATTTATTTATTTCTATCTGTGTGAACTTGTATTTTCCTTTTTCCATTCATTGAATTATAACCCATTGATATGATTACTTATTGTGATGCTCAGTTTGCCCCCAGATTTGGCCAAAGTCTCTTCAGGCTGGCTTCTGTGTTCTTTTTGTTCTTTCAGCACCTCCTGCATTCCTGGCCCAGAGAAATGGCCCAGGCTTACCCTGTACTGTCTGCTTCAGCTCTGGAATCAAGTATTTCAGTTAACAGGTCTGCTTCTTTTGAGTGGAGACAGTCCAGATATAGAAGTCAGTATCTGGGTGCTAGTTCTGCTTTTATATATATAACACATTCACATTCAATATTTATCCATCCGTCTGTCCGTCTCTCCATCTCTAGTATCCTTCTAGAGAAAATCATATGTTCTCACAGCTATTTCCATTCCCAATGGAACATCACAGAATTTATTGTGTTTGTCCCTTTCCGCACTTATAACTCCCTTGGTGAGGATCCTGTCTCCCATATTCATATATATATATAGACACACACACACACACACAAATATGAAAGTCACATGGCACAAAATTAATATATATTATATATATTATATAGTTTAATATATATTTAATATATAGTTTCATATATATATATATATATATGGAACTCACATGACATAAAATTAACCATTTTCAAGTGTACTATTCAGTGGCATTTAGAACTTTCACGTGCGGTGCAGCAATCACTTCTATCTAGTGCCTAAACATTTTCATCACCGAGAAAGGAAGGCACATACCCACCATGCAGTCACTCAACCTTCCCTCCCCTCTCCTTAGCTCTTGGAAACAACTCATCTGTTTTCTGTTATGGACTTACCTATTCCAGACATTTCATATAAGTAGAATGGTAAAATATTTTGTGTCTGGCTTCCATCACTTAGCATAATGTTTAATAGGGTTAATCCACATTGGAGTATGTATTAGTACCACATTCTTTTTATGGCTGAATCATATTCCACTGTCAGGATAGAGCACATTTTGTTCATCCATTCATCTGTTGAAAGATGCTGCTGTAAGCATTTGTGTATAAGTATTTGAGTACCTGTTTTCAGCACTTTTGAGTATACACCTACGTGTAGAGTTTCTGGGTCATGTAGTTGATTCTATGTGTAACTTGTTGAAGAACTGCCACAGTGTTTTCCACAGCACCACCATTTTTTATTCCCACCAGCAATTCTGAAGCTGCTGATTTCTTCACATCCTCACTAACACTTGTTATTCAGTAGTAGTAGAATTGTTATTACCATCCTATTACGACGTGGTATCTCATGGCTTGATTTTCATTTCCCTAACTACGAATGATACTGAGCACCTTTTCATGTTGAGCATCTTTTCTTGTTGAGCATTGGCATGTCTTCTTTTAAGAAATGTATATTCAAGTCCATTGCCTCTTTTAAAAATCATGTTGTTTGTCTTTTTTTTCTTGAGTTGTACAAGTTCATTATATATTCTGGATACTAGACCCTTGACAAAATTTTGACTTGCAAATACTTTTTCCTATTCGTAGGGGAAATCTTTTTACTTTCTTCATAGTGTCTTTTGATGCACAAAAGTTTTTAACTAGGGTGAAGTCCAATTTATCATTTTGTTGTTGTTGCTTGTATCTTGGTATCATCACTAAGTATGCACTGCCAAATCCATGTTCATGAAGATTTATTTCTATGTTTTCTTCTAAGTGTTTTACTGTTTTGGCTCTTATATTTAGGTCTTGGATCCATTCTGAGTTAATTTAGGTATATGGTATGAAATAGTGGTCTGTCTTTACTCTTGTGTATGTGGATATCCAGTTGTCCCAGCACTATTACTGAAGAAACTTTTCTTTACCTGTTGAATATTCTTGACACCTTGTTGAAAATCCATTAAACATAAATGTATGATTTATCTCTGGACTGTCAATTCTATTAGTTTGTTTTGTATATCGCTCTATTAAATCTCATAAATCAATAAATCACTCTATTAAAGTATTCATTTCTGTCAACGTATTTTAATTTCCAAAAACTCTTTTTTTGTTCTGTTTTTTTTTATACCATCTTGTTCTTATTATGGATATTAAAAATTCTTGCTTCTGTCAAAGGATGTTAATTGTATAAACTTCTGTTTCCTATTAATCTCTGTTTGCTTCTCATTCATTTTTCTATTTCTTTTGTTTTTCCCTTTTGTGTCAGTGGCCTTCATTAAACTCCTGGTGATCCTCGGGTGTCTACACTTAAGAGCAAGGCAATAAAATACTAATTGGTACCTCTATGTATTGAAGCCTTTAGACTTTACCTTAGGGGTTCTGGTGGAAATCAGCTATTTACTGGAGGACCCCCACATTCCAACACATGGAGGGTTTTTCTGGAGTTGTTGTTTCTGCAAAGAAAACACTTGCTTTCCTGTATTTGGTTTAGATGCTCAAATATTTTGCTGGGATGAAGAGAGTGATGAGCCTCCTTACCTCTTTAGTTAGAGAAACTCCTACCTGACATTTTTTCTCATTTGAGTCTGTGACCTCCGAAGTTATAAGACTTTTCCCGTGTAGACAGAATTTCATCACTATCAGCGTTCTCTTTCCTCTGGTCCATCATGTTTATTCCTGTTTCCAGGGGCTTTATAAGAAGATAGCCTTGTTCTTGGGTGTTTACCCAAAGCCATTCCCAACAACTTCTCCCTTGCTTGTCCTCTGTCACAAGTGTTCATTTTTCCAGAATCCTTACAAGTTGGCATGCTCATGTGCTCATGTCATCCAGGAATGAAAATTACCACAAAAGATGTGTTAAGCAGGGAACTTCTGGAAAAGATTTCTCCTCCATGAGTAGAGGCAAGAGATGCAGGAGGAGAAAGAAACTGACGCCCATGAGATTGCTCAGCTCCAGCCTTTGAATGAGACTGTGTGAGGACATACACCATAATGAAGCATGGAAGCCACCTGGGCTCATGAGGGAGAGACCACAGCATCACTGACTCACTGAACCAGTGTCTTGAGATTATTGGGACATGGATGACTATTGGCTCATTGGCTTTATTTCCCTGATTTTTCTTCATTACCTATTTCTCCTCCTCCTCCTTTTCTCAGCTCTCATCTCCTTTTCCCTTTCTGCTGTCTTCTGTTCACTCTCCTCACATCTTTGATGATTGTGAAGCTGGGATGGACTGAGTCATGGACACAGGAAAAGCTGGAACTGCCCTCATTAAGTCTCCTCTGAGACAAAATGGGATATGAGAAACAAAGGAGTTGTACCCACTATGTCCATCCTCTCAACTCCCCTGTTTCCTCCTCCTTGCTGCCATGGAGACCTCCATCTGCAGGTCATTCTTCAGCATGACGTCCTCCATGGAGATCTCTCCTCCCTCAAGGTAAAATCGAATTGTATTAGCCTGGTGTCCTAACACTAGTCAGAGTGATCCCTGCCTCCTCTCCACCCTAATGCCCCACCTCTTCCCCTGTGCTGCAGCCGTGTTGAGGCATTCAGGGTTCATGAGGGTATGCTGTGCCATGTCCCCTCTGGACCTCTGTTCTTCCTGCCAGAAACACACTTTCCCTCCTTTGTTTGCCAAACACACTTGAACTTCACCTTTGTTTAAGCGTCCTCTTCTCTGGGAAGTCTTCCTCTCCCATTCATGGTTATTTGCTCAGCCTTTTAACCCTTGAGCATTCCCCTACGTAGAGCACCTGTATGAAGTGCATTGATGTGTTTCTGGATCTGTTTCCCTATCAACCTGTGAGTTCCTGAGAGGAGAACGTATGTCTTATTTTTGTAACCTCAGCATTGAGCATTGAGATGTACCCAGACCTGCCTCTCACTGCTCTCCCTGTCTTACAAAACAATAACTTTCTGTTGTGCTAACAAATATTGACCTAAAAGAAATGTTGACTGCCAAATATTTCTCTAGGGGAGATAGATTTTTTTTCAGGTTCAGCAGAGAATTGCAGTTCAGGGTCTGCACCCATGGTGAGCCATTTGCAAGTCCTTCAGTGTATGACAAGAAGAACACTTTTACAGAGAAGAAAGGCAGGGTGGGAAGGCTACTGTAAACAAACAGTCCAGGGCTTTTCATTGGGTGAGTTCTTGCCAGGAAAGAAGAGGAGTCTTTCTTCTTCCTTTGGGCTCTGCTCTCTTCACAGGGTGTGAAAGCTCCTCCTTCTGGTCTCCCAACTCTACTTAACAGAAATTTCTGTTTAATTTTTTACACAAACATTTCTTGAACTTTCACAATACCAAGTACAATAACTCCAAAACAACATGCCACATTGGAGTCTTTTTCTAAAACAGATAAATCATCCATAATCGCGCTTTTGAGGAGTCAACTTTGGGGTTGAGATATGGTTTAGTAGACACCGTACAGTCACTTTTGTGCCTTGAGAGGAGAAATATATAAACTAGAAGTTACAAGGGCTTTCTTGTTAGGGACTAAAACAGAATCTTAAGGAATTAACCCAGGTAAGTTAATTAGTTACTATTAATAATGTTACACTCAGTGACATCTGACGGTCAAGGAGATGGATAAGACCTACTGACTCCTCTAACATCACCCCAGTCTATTTTAACAAGAGGCTGGGTTTTAAAATGAACTGAAGCTGTAAATATTGGGAAGGATGAATGATTTTAGAATCTCTTGTATGTGGAAAAAAGCAGAGCTTTACAAAGATTTTTTTTAAAAAATGAGAGGGATTTTATTTTTCTAAATATAAATATCTGTTACAAAAGATTTCAGACCACCCTGGAAATCTCATGTAAAACAGAAAATTCTCTCTGGGAAATTACAGTTTTTATGGTACACCAAGATTATAAAGCCAGTTAAGTCCAGTTCTGGCCAGTTCATCATAATAAGACAATATATCATTTCCTGCACTAGTCCTTGTATGGAAGGAAGGATCTTATTGAGTAATAAATCACATATAAGGAATAGTAGAATTTTATAGATGGTGCAATAGAACTGAATATAATTGGAAAATCAACCTTCAGGTCTCGTTGACAAAAGAAAAGACAGAATTTACAGGATTTGTTTCCAATGTGGTATACAAACATTTTCCCACCTATAACATTGTCCAAGATCAATTAATTATTTTTTTAGGTAAGTATCAAACCAGTTGTCTACATGATGTTGGAAGAAAGAACTGTCCGTTGTCCTGACAGAGAACAGTGAAACTCAAAGTCAGTGGTTCTTAAACTGTGGTCTCAGATAAGCATCACGGGAAAAATAGCTAGAAATGTGACTTCTCTGACAAAACATTGTATATTGACTATACTTCTATATGTGTTAAAATGATTTTTAATATATATATATAAAAAAAGAAATGTCACTTCTCAGGCTCCACCAAAGACCTACTAAGTCAAATATTCTTTGTGTGGGTTTCTAAGTTTTAACCTCACCTCCAGATGATTCTAATGGATGCTCAAGTGTGTGATCCACTGGTCTGTGAATTGGGTCTTTCCAAAACCCCAGTAATTTTGAAGGAATCTGTCCTTTCTGATATTGGTCTTCTGATCCCACATGGCATGAATCCTTACAATTTTTGTCCTTGGTGGATATTTGTTTTGTTTTGTTTTGTTTTGTTTTGTTTTGTTTTGTTTTGTTGTGGGGTTTTTTGTTTTTGATTTTTGTTTTGTCTGTTTGATTTTTGCCCTCAAGGTGACCTTTCAAATAGTGTTTTTGAGAGACTTAGAAACTTTTTAACAACTCCCATTGTTGTTTTGCCCCAGCAGGGATCATTCCAGCTCTTCCTCCTGAGCCCAGTCCAATTTTCCCTGAGGATATCCCCTCTTCCCCAGGGTCATCCCATGAGTTGTGTGTGTGAGGTATGAGCAAAGACCAGAAACCTGTGAAGCTACATGGAGAGGACGCCCCAGAAAGATGTAACTCCTGAACTCTCTTCTCCCATTCGGGGCTGAAGGAAGGTGAGAGACTAGGGTTTCCATGCTGGCTGTTAAGTCAATGGTAATCAGATTCTTGAAAACACCTGTTGGAGGGTGGGGAGACTAAACAAGAGATATAGACTTGATTGTAGTGAGTCTAATGTTAGAGTAGAGATTTGGGGAGCAATTTTGAGGGGGATATGCTATTAAAATAGTTGCTTCAGGTTGCATGTAAAACCCATCAACCAAGCATAGAACTGGCCTTATGAGATAGGGAACAGAGGAAAAGTAAAATCACTTCTAAAATCTCCATATAAACAATTACCTACTTAATTCATGAATTTGACAACATTTACTGAGCATGTGCTGCAGCAGTGTTGCTGTTCCAAGTTCTGGGTTGACCATGATATTGACATTGCAGTGGAGTTTGTTGAGGGGAGATGCTGGGAAAAAAAGAATGATGATAAACCTGTAACTGAGGTATGTGCTAAGTGTTTAAAGAACCCTGAGAAATGAGAAATTTGTTCTGCCTGGGAGAAATGGTGGCAGGAGAGGCAGGGAGGGTGACATTTGAGGTTGAGAAAGTAGGGAACAAAATTCCAGGAAACAAACATGGAAATAAATAAATATGTGGCATATTTAAGACTATGAAATTAAAGAGCTAGAGGTTCATTAAAGGAAGAGATACTGATGAGAAAGGCAGATGGAGTTTACATTCTACAGCCCTGTATGACTGCTGAGTTGCATGCATATGGGTAACAGGTATTTCTACCCTGACTTGATCCACAAAGTATTTGATGTGGCTCCTAAGGGGCTCTAGTGAGAATCACTGCAAGAATAGACGTGACAGAGGAACGTGTTCAGATCAGCGTTTAGAAAGGTCGCTTGGATAGCTGTGTAGAAGGTAGACTGGAAATGAAATTGAATAATAAGAAGGGACTGATCTCTGATAGATAATGGGGACCCGTAGGTCAGGTGAGGGTCTGGGAGGTGAGACAAGGTAGGGAGAGTGGGGAGGCCATTTAACGCTCACCTCTCACCCTCTATCTCTCACCCACCATGTCCTTCTTCACCTTTGGTCCCATTCCCCCACTGCCCCACCACCTTTCCTTTCCCCTTCCTTCACTCACTCTAACCCTCCATTTCCTTCCTATAATTTCCTTCCTCTCTTTAATTCTTCATCTATTTCCATTTCTTCTTCAACATTTTTATTTCTCTTCTACCCGTGGATTCAATATCATCCTCTGATATTGCTGTCCTTTCAGAAGAGCTCTCAGTCTCCTTCAAACAAGATATTCATCATCTATTTCTTCACACATGAAACAGTTACACCTCTGCCACTTGTCTCCACATGTGACCTTGGGTGCTTCACCCAGAAAGGTACCACCTACACTTGGTAAAGGGAGAAATGAAATGTTCCAGCTGTCCAGCTGTGTCCAGAGGCTCCCCTACCTGAACCTGCACACCCAATAGCTTTTCACCGACCCAACAGTTAACAGCATGTACTTACAAGCACTGACTATGAGCAAGGATGCCCACCTCAGGGCACAAATAAATTGTGAAATGAAGACCTATGTCTCTAGCACATTGTGGCTGAATTGTGGAGGGAAAACACAGACATATGAAAAGTTCATTAACATTATGATGTGGTGACTGTTGCAGGGAAAATGACTGGTACAAAACTGTATTAGAGACTGGAAGAAGGGTGTTGTCTTTAGAGTTGGGGATCCACAGAGAAGGTGATTACCATTTACTAGTCCAGGCATTACTCTTGGAAGTTTATGTGTTTTTTTTTTTTAATCCCTTAGGCAATTTCTATAAAGAACACATTTTTTTCTTACAGATGTGGAAACTGATTAAGTAACTTGCTCAAGGTAAATGCCAAGGAAATAAAAGTTCTGAAATTTGACTCTGGTTCTGTTGGATTCCAAGTATCTTCCCACCACTACATCACAGTGAAGCTTTGAAAGTCAGGTTGCATGTGTGTCTGGATGGCTTTAAGATATATCATGAATGTGTGTTCCAGCACCAACTAGTGAACCCTCCAGAGACAAGGCTGTGTAATCAGCTCTTTGTATAATGATCTGTACATAAGAATGTCCATCATCTCGATGTAGACAACTGAACTGAGCCCTTGAGGACTAAGAGCTTCATGCATGTCTGTCTGTGGTTTGTTTTCTTTAGGTGTGTGGAGAAGACACGATGGAACCAGGCAACCTCACGTGGGTATCAGAATTTGTCCTCCTGGGGCTTTCACAGACTCAGGAGCTCCAGCTTTTCTTGTTTCTGGTGTTCCTGTTTGTCTACACCACCACTGTCGTGGGAAATCTCCTCATCATGGTCACGGTGACCTCTGATTCCCGGCTCCACACACCCATGTATTTTCTCCTCCGAAATCTGGCTGTCATAGACCTGTGTTTCTCCTCAGTCACTGCCCTGAAGATGCTGGTGGACTTCTTCCAACAGACTAAGACCATCTCCTACCAGGGCTGTATGGCCCAGATCTTCTTCTTCCACCTCTTGGGAGGTGCAACTGTCTTCTTCCTCTCCATGATGGCCTATGACTGGTACATAGCCATCTCTCGGCCCCTCCACTATGTCACCATCATGAACACTCGAGTGTGTGTGGGTCTGGTGGTGGCTGCCTGGGTAGGAGGCTTTGTCCACTCCATCGTCCAGCTGGTTCTGATGCTCCCATTGCCTTTTTGTGGTCCCAACATCCTGGACAACTTATTTTGTGACGTTCCTCAAGTGCTCAGACTTGCCTGCACTGACACCTCCCTCCTGGAGTTCCTCATGATCTCCAACAGTGGGATGCTGGTCCTCATCTGGTTCCTCCTCCTTCTGGTCTCTTACACTGCCATCCTGATGATGCTCAGGTCCCACTCAGGGCAGGCGAGGAGGAAGGCAGCTTCCACTTGCACCACCCACATCATCGTCGTGTCTATGATCTTCATTCCCTGTATCTATATCTACTCCTGGCCCTTCACTCCCTTCCCCATGGACAAAGCTGTGTCTGTCAGCTACACGGTCTTGACCCCCATGCTCAACCCCATCATCTACACCCTGAGGAATCAGGAGATGCAGGCAGCCATGAAGAGATTAAGCAAGCGCCTAGTGATTTGCAGCAGGAAGTGAACTTAAAATAGTTTGACTTTCCATGACAAATCTCTCTGAACTTCTGTTTTCCCACGTGACAGTTGGAGGAAAGCCTTAATGGGGTGTGGCAATTGAGATTAAGGTAGTATTTCTGTGGACCTAGTCCTGTGTCGGGTATTGTGTTAAGCACTTTCACACTTTTATCTCATTCTTACAAAACTGACAGTTATATTATTACATTAAACAGTTTTACAAATGAGAAAACAGAGAGAAGTGACTTGCTCAATGATGAACAGCAAGTGAGTAGCAGAGCGTGGCCAAGAGCTTGGTTCCTCTGACTCCAAGTCAAGGCAAGAGAAATGGAAGGGATTTGAAACAGCGTCTCCCACAACCACAAGGGAAAACTTAGAGCATCCCTCATCTATGGATGAATATCTGTGATGAATGGTCAACACTTTCATCTTAACTCTGGAACAATCACATTCTTCTCTGCTCCCTGCCTCTCTGCCTCCTTCCTCACAGTGTATTTTGGAAGTGGTCTCCCTTTTAACATTGTCAAATATTTTCAGTAAGAGTTCTTGCCCTTTGGATTTTTTCTTTTTCCACCAAATACTCCTTGGTAGTCTGCAAATATTCTGCTTTCCTAACCAGGTTTTTACATCTGAAGAGGATACTGTAATATGTTTGGGGAACCAAGGCCAGAAGACAGGGACCCTAGTCCCAGTGGCAATCAGCCCAGCCCTGCTTCCTGAGCCCAGTCCAGTCATTTTTCCCCAAGGATATTCCCTCTACCCCTAGGGTTACACGTGATGTGTAGACCTTCTTATAGATGTGATGTACGAGCAGTGACTGGGAAACTGATGCTGCAGGAAAAGGATCTCCAAGATGATGTAAGACCTGAAGTCTCTCTCCCATTCTGGGCTGAAGGAAGGTAGGCAAGCGGACTTTACTCACCTGGAGATAGAGTAGCTGTAAGAAGGATTGAGAAGCACTTGCTGGAGGGTGGATAGATTCAACAAGTTACCCAGACTTGATGGTAGTAAGTCTAACGTATGAGCAGAGCGTCAGAAAGGAATTGCAGGGGAAATGTGTTGGAAACAGATTCCTGGAGTTGCATGTGCAAAACCAGGCTTTCAACAACCAAGTGAAAAATTGGCCCTGAGTTTTAGAGGGAAAATGCTGAGAGCAAAGGATAAGGAATTGCACCCCCAAATTCTCCACATGGTCACATTGAACAAGACCATGTAATTAGTACTAATATACTGTTAGCAAACTTTTCTTGAACAACTGCTAAATCAGAGTTGCTATTATAGGTCCTGAGGCTACTAGTTATTGAATTTACAATCTAGTTAAGAGAGACAACAGAAAAATATGATAAATGTATAAAGGAGGTATTTATAAAATGTTATTGGAACCCAGAGAAATGAGGATGAGGGATTAATTCTCCATGGGAGAACTGGACAAGAATTCACAGAGGTGATATTTCGGGACTTCTGGGTTGAGAAGGTCATAGACAGTATTTCAGGAAACAGGTTTCATTTCCAAAGCTCCAGTAGCAGCCAAGCACACGGCACATGTGAGAGACTGTGAATTCCTTGAACAGCACTCAGTTCCTGGGCACGAGGGATACTGATTAGATGGGCAGATGGAGGCTACGTTTGATAGCTTGGTATGACATTCTGAGAGGGAGCTGCGCGCACACGTGTAAGTATGTTTTTCAACCCTGAATTAGTCCATGAAGCATGTTAAGGAGCTTCTGAGGATTTGAGTTTTAAGCCGTGGGCACTAGATGGTCATTAAAAGATTGTAGTGAAGGAGGAAGAGGACCAGATATGAGTTTAGAAAGGTCTCACTAACAGTGACATACAAGATGGACTGGAGTGGAAGGAAATGGAAGCAGAATGATGATATTAAAATGACCTCCAACAGACCAGCGGTCAGGCAGGTCAGGTGGGTGAGACAAGGCTGGACGAGGACGGCGGCCACTTAACCCTTACTTGTCACATCTATCTCTCACCCTCCGTGTCCTTCTTCACCTTGGTCCCCATTCCTGGCCCCCTACCTTTCCATTCCCCTTCCTTCCCCTTTCTTACTCTTAATTACCCCTATTTTCCCCCTTGTCTATTCTATTTCTCTTTTTTCACACTCTTCCTTTGTCTTCTGTACTTATAGTCAGTAACATCTTCTAAAATCCTTGTTCCCTTCATAAGAGCTCTTCCAGTCCCCTTCATACAGTACCCATCACCCATTTCTTAACCCAGAGAATCTCTCTCCCCCTTTTCTTGTCTCAGCACACACACCATATACGTCCTGTTACGTCACCCAGTACGGGGCCCGTACATCAGTGAGGGGAGGCACTCTTACAGCTGTTAACCAACCCAGCAGTCAACACATGCGCTTTTACTGACTATCAGCGAGGATGGGCACTGCAGGGCACGAATAAGTGAAAAGATCCATATTTATACTGCCCGAGCTTAGAGCTGAATGATGAAGGGAAAACACAGACACATATAAAGTTCATTAACATTATGATGTGTTAGCTGTTGCCTGAAAAAGCCTGGTACAAAGCTGTATTAGAGACTGGAAGAAGGAAGGATGTCTTTAGAGTAGGGGATACACAGAGGAGAGCGATTACCATTGGTTATTCCAGGAACTGTTCTAGAAACCTTATGTGTTACCTTAATTAATCCCCTAGACAATTTCTATTAGGAAAACACCTTTATTCCCACCTTACAGTTGTGGAAAGTGAGATAGAGAGATTAAATAATTTACTCTGGGTCAAATCTCAAGGAAACAGAAGCCCTGAAATCTGACTGTTGTTCTATTGAATTCTAAGTGTCTTCCCAACATTAGATCACACTGAATCTTTGAAAGGCAGGTTGCGCGTGTCTCTGGACAGCTATAAGATATCTCATGAATGTATATTCCATCACCAACTAGTGAACTCTCTAGAGACAAGGCCATTGAATCAGCACCTGGCATTATGATCTGCAGATGAACGTCCATTGCCTAGACCTGGGTAACTCAAGTTGAGCCCCTGAGCACTAAGCATCTCTGTCTATAATTTTGACCTCCTTCTATTTTGACATCCTTTCCCAATAACTCTTTTGTTCTTTGTCCAGAGGGATAGAGAAGGCAGAACCTTGAGACTTAGCCTTAAATTGGGAGCATGTTATCAAGGGTAAAACCAAGACTGGAAATTGACATAAATTCAGGGCCACGTCTTCAAGACTCTTACCACTTACTGCTATCCCTCCTACCCACCGCCATTTGCAGGCTCAACACTTCTTGCAAAAAAAGACCCATTCATTTGCTCATTCATTTATTCGTATTTGCAATATGCATTTGGGTTCTAACATCCATAGAAAGTGCCCTGTAATGGTTTGTTAACTATGTACGTCTGTCTATACGTCTGTCTGTACCTCTGTTCCCATTTCTCTTTCCCTCTCTCCCTCCCGACATTAATTTCTTCTAGTTTAGTCTTCCTCACAGCCATCTGGGCCTTTTCCCCCCAATTCACTGTGGCGCCTTGCTTCCTCTCTGCCAGGACCTCCATGCCACACACCCATCGTATCTTTCCTCCACTATCAAACTGGGGCTTTGGGGTCAGGTTGTTAGGCAGAGTTGAAAAGAAGAAATAGGTTATGATTCGAGTTGTAAGGGTTGTGAACCCCACACATTTCAATAAAAAGATGGTGTTTATTTTTAGGAAGTAAAGTTCTCCCTGAAATGAGGTGAAGTTGAATATTATGGAAATAAGAAACTGTTAGGACAACACAGCTGGTCCCTCCTCCTCCCTCCCTCCATTCATCATTTCCTGCTTATGCAGTCGCCATGTACATGGCCCTAATGGGAGCCTTAGCCCCCAGACCAACCTAACCTTTTCATTCTGCCTTCCACAGCCAGCTCACTCAGTCTCTCAGGATTCCAATCCCAAAACCCCATGAGAATAATCTGACTGGCTGAGGTTGGACCCCATATCCCACATAGCTGAGGGATGTGCAGGTCCTGGGCCATAAGTTTGGCCATCCAGGTCCACTCCTTTAACAAGGACTGTGGGTGAGGATTGTCCCCAGAGAAGATACATGTAGGTGAACAGACTCTCCACACCCCAAACGTATCTGCTGTGAAAGGAGCAAGCAACGCACCTCTTAAATGGCACCGTCCAAGAAACTTGTCATGAATTCTGTCTAGATATTCATGGTTTTATTCATTCATTAAATAAGTATTTCTTGAGTGTCTACAATTCATCCTTCTGTTCTCCTTTGCTCTCTTTACCCCGAGGTTCTTGGGGAAAGTTCCTGACTTCATTTTGGCTGAACCAAGGAAAGAAAGGACAGGAGGGCATTCCTAGGAGACACACGTGGCTGCAGCAGTGGTTGACCCAATAGGAGCCATCAGCAATTTCTGAGGGATCTGGATGGAGAGAGAGCTGAAAACAGGAAAGGAGGCAGCCTGGGCACCCAAGGACAAAGATGCCTGCCTGCATCTCCACCTACAGCCCTGTCTCCTGCACCTCATGGGCACAGGGGAAGACCCAGGACAGGGCAGAGGGTGCCTATACAGGCCATGAGGGTTTCCTTGTCTAAACTCTGTAGAATTTAAAAACAACAACAAAACTGACTGCTCCTTGCCACAACCATCTCAGAATATGCACTGGGCGGTAGGACAGGACGAGTGGAGAGAGAGCAGCCCTCACTTAGCACAAAGGGCCCAGGCTAGTGGATTTTCTGCCCCTGACACTGGATGCTGGCTCCAGCCACCTTCAGCACTGCCAAGGGGCTGGGACCACTGACCCCCACACGCATCACCGGAAAACTTACACATCGTTTGCAGTTTTGAATCTTCTATGTTGTCAGGGCCCCAGGCAAGAGGCTATTGCATTAATGGGGTATCTAAATTCTTAGAGGCCTCGGGCATTTGTTCTTTCTAGAAGTACTGGGAAGCCAGGAGGCAAAAATGGATGCGGGCCCTTTCTGGTGAGAGACTGTGTGGGCTGAGGGGGCTGAGGGAGGGTGCAGCCGTCCCTCTCAGGCTCTGGGACCCTGCCCCTGCCCTCTTTTGTGCTCCTTCTGCACCCCCTGCTCCAGACTGGCTGCCACTCTGGGGGTCTGGGGGGACAATCGGAGCAGCCGAGGTGGCCCTTCAGCCTCTCCTCCAGTTCCACCCATGGGGTGGCTTTCTCAGGCCTGAGGCACCTTCCCAGCCTCTGTGTGGAGGCATCTCTCTGTCCAGGTCACACCCATGCCCTTGGGAGCCTGGGGGAGAAGGAAGCAGATTTCAGAGTCAGGCCCAGGTTGAGATCCCTTCCTGGCTGAGCCGCATTATGTTCCCTGAACCCCAGCAACACAACTGAGGTTCCAGGGGGCAGGACCTGCCTCACGGGGTGTTGCAAGGACTCAGGCAGGTCTAGTAAAGCACGGAGTGTGGCGGCAAATTCTAGGGTGGTGATCCTGCCCCCCACTCCCTCTACAGCCAGCACAACCCTCTTACTGGAACCTCCAGGCCTCCATTACCCGACAAGTGGGACAGGACGGAGGGGAAGGATGGGTTGCTGGCCTTCAGGCTGGAACCGCACACCTCTCAAGTGCCTCCAGAACATTCCTGGCCTTTGTTGATTTTACTAGCCAATCAGATGAGAGAGGTCAAGCAGCCACAGAGGCGCTGGGCCTCCAGGCCAGCTCACCAAGGGCCCACTGTGAGTTCTTCCTGGATTGGCTAAAATCAGAACACTCAGAGCTGCCTCTCTCAAGAGAGTCCTCAGCTCTGGAGCGCACACGTACACACACTCACACACACGTACACACACCCACACACATGTGCACACACTCCTGGCCTGCCGCGGCCTCTCGCACAGGGTGCAGCCCCCGCACCTTGAGCCAAGCTCCTTCCGCTTATAGACCTCAGTTATGAGATTAGAGCCAAGTACCCAATTTCTAGGAACTCCTGGGAACAGGAGCAGCCCACCCCCGCTTCCCCAGGCCCTGAGCCCTGCTCCACCGCTGCTGTCTCCATGGGGGCCGTTGGAGCTGGGCAGATAAAGAGATCCAATCAGGTCTGTGGCCAGCAGCTCCACCGTGGCTGGTGGACGGTTCTTATGAAATGGTTGCAGAATCTTGAGGTTGCAAGATGGCCAGGGGAGGGCAGGAAGGAAGGTTCTTGGGTATGATAGTTGAAAGATGCCAGGGTCTGGGCCTCAGCTTGGCAGGGCCAGGCCTGCAACAGCATCCCCTAACCCAGGGCTGGCCTGGCCCGGGGACAGCAACGCCCTTGACTGGAGGGACCAGTTCCTAATAGATGTACAGACACAAATCCACTCCCTGACCTGATAGCTGTGACTGGCAAGGTCACAGATGCTCCTGTTCCGCAAAGAAGTATGAAGGTCCTGCCAGGTGGTGGGTTAGGTGCTGGGGCTCCAGTGAGCAACAGAACAGGCACCCGTCTTCTCTGTGTGGCTCTCACAGGCCCGCGAGGAGCTGGAGCCTAATCAGACTCAACCACAGAAATACACGGATAATTACAATGACGCGAAGCTCTGTGGAAAGAGCCATACGAGTGAGGAACAGGAAGACCCGGCCACCCAAGTCGTGACCAGTGGGGCTGGGGCAGGAAAGGCTCCCTGTGGATGAGGCCCGGAGGGTCAGCAGAAGTCACCAGGCACAAAGAAAGAAGGGCCTTTGTGGTTGAGACCCGCAGCAGGTGGCAGGAGGCCTGTCTCAGGGGCCAAAAGCCAGTGGGCTTAGAGGGCAGAGGAATAGAGAGAGGAGGCAGGGCTCTGGAGAGAGGAAGTGGCAGGAGCCAGGGACTCCTGTCCTTAGGAGAAGCTGCAGGGAGGGCCAAGATGAGTCCCGGAGGGGACGGCATGCTGTGGGGCCAGCGGGGCCAAGTCCCCCAGGGCCTCATACTCCCATGGTCACCAGGGAGGGACGGAGGGAGAGCAGGTGAGGAGCTGACTGGTCAGGGCCCCAGTCCCCAAGGATGTTCCCAGCCCTTCCTCTGGCCCCTCTCCCCGGACTCCGGAATATCCAAGTGGCCTCACTTCCTGTCATAATTTTTAAAAAATTTATTATTTTTAAAATTGAAGTATAGTCAGTATACAATGCTGTGTCAATTTCTGGTGTACAGCATTACATCATTACACTGGTTTTCAGTCTTACAAATACATATCTATATCTCATGTATTTCATATTCTTTGTCGTTATAGGTTACTGTAAAATATTGAATATAGTTCCCTGTGCTAAACAGAAGAAACTTGTTGTTTATCTATTTTATAAATAATAGCACCTGCAAATTTCTAACTCCCAATTTATCCCTTCCCACCCTCTTCCCCCACCTGGTATCCTGGCACTTTTGATGAGTCCTGTGTGGCATCCACCTTGGACCCTTATTTCCTCCACTTCCCTTTCAGAGGAAGTGCTTCCCTGCAGGACTCCCCAGCCTCTGAGGTCCAGCCAGGCCCCCAGCCTGGAGGGAGCCTGGCTCATCCGCAGCAGCGGGTTCTGGACTCCACATCCACAGGGAACAGCTCACACGGGCCTCGCAGGGAACTGACCTTCCCAGGCACCTGGGCCATCCCACTCTGATGTCCCAGCCCCTGGCTGCCACGCTCAGAGGGCTGTCGATTCTCACATCCCTCCACCAGCACCCACTCTGACTGAGACAGGAGGGAAGGGAAGGGAAGGGGGCAGGGCACAGCCACTAAAATAAAGACACAGCAGTTAGCACCAAGATGGTGAACGATTCAACTCCCAATAAACCTTGAGCTTCAATATTCGCTCATTGAAACACAATTGCATGCTAAATGGTACTGTCACAGGTGCCAGGACAGTTTTAAGGCTGACCATAAAAGGTCAAAGGGTGGGCAGTGGCCCAATTCCTGGGAATCCCACCCCCTTCCCCAAAGTAGTTGGAATAATCCACTTGTTAGCAAATGAAGTCACTGAGCCCATAAAATCTAGCAACAGCGTACATCGCTGCCTCTGGCTCCCTCACCTTCCGACATGGCCCGCACTCTGTCTGTGGATTATGCATCTCTCAGAATAAATCTACTTTCTTTTTAAATTTTTTAATTTATTTTTAATCTTGGAGGGGGAGGTAATTAGATTTATTTACTTATTTTCTTAATGGAGGGAATGGGAATTGAACCCAGGACCCAGTGCATGCTAGGCATGTGCTCTGCCACTGAGCTCTACCCTCTCCCCAGAATAAATCCACTTGCACTCAACTGTGGCTCGCTCTTGAAATATTTCCTGCATGAAGCTAAGGACCCACACTTGGTGGGGTACGTCCCAGGGACTCAACTGAGACCTGGGACATGGCCATCCTCTCACCCCACATTCTTTTGCCTGTATCACTCGCAGCTCCGGCTCCCGCCCTCGGCCTGGCACCAGGATAGTCACGGGTCCCACCTAGTGCCCACACGAAGGCTCCAGGTCACCATCATGGGGGCTCCCAATCCGTGCCCCGCTTCACCTGTGTGGACTTTCAGGGTCAAGACCCTGGGAGCTCCAAATTGTCACCTGGAGAAAGAAGAGGAAATCTCATGTGGTGGGGGGAAGGACACGTCCTCCTGTCCAGGGTGAAAGATGGTGTGTGGATTCAGGGAGTTAAGCCAGAACACGGCACGGTTCATTCATGTTCCACAAACGTTCCCGAGCACCGGCCAGGCCCACAGTGCTGGGTCCACAGCTGCAAACAAGATCGGGCCTGGGGCCCCCAAAGGGCTCTGTGGCCAGTCCAGGAGGTGGACTGAGTGACAGCATGCCTTCAGCACAGCCCAGTGTGTGCGGAGAGAAGAGTCAGCACAGGGTGCTCTGTGGACAGAACACAAATCACGTTGAGAGGTGAACCGGAAAGGAATGAAGGAAGGCTTCCTGGAGGAAGTGAGGTCTCAGCTGGGTTGTGAAGATGAGTAAAGTTAGTCAGGCAAAGGGAACATGTACAAGGACCCAGAGGCGCTCCACCACTGAGCTACACTCCAGCCCCCCTGGAATTATACTTTGTGTTCAAGGTTTAAAACAGTGAAACAGTGCAAATGGTGAAATGCACTATTTTTAAAGTGCAAAATTTAATTACTACATAAATATTTTAGTGAATTCGAATATCTTTAACACAGATTTATTCTTTCAAAATGTTTGTTTATTTTAACACTAAAAAAAAATGAATCAAATGCTTGCTTACGAACTTGGGAGCAATACAGAGAAGATTAGCATTGCCCATGGTCAAAGATGACACGCAAATTCATGAAGTGTTCCCATTAAAAACAAGCAAACAGGGGAGGGTATAGCTCAGTGGTAGAGCACATGCTTAGCATGCAAAAGGTCCTGGGTTCAATCCCCAGTACCTCCTCTAAGAATAAATAAGTAAGTAAATCTAATGATCTCCCCCTACCAAAAAAAAAAGTAATAACAAAATCAAAGAAAAAGAATCAAGAAAACAGAAACTGTAATGATATTATATTAAAACTCACCAATATGTAGTTTTTTCCTTTTATTTAAAACACATTCATGTAGTTAAAAAGGATTAATCCACTACTCCACTACTCTTTTCCTTTTTATGTTGTATTATTTTATTTTTATTTCTTTACTGGCATGATTGAGTCCAAATTTAATAAAAGAGAACTTCCGCACATTTCCTTCCTAGCCATTATTATTACTTGTATCATTTAATGAGTATTCCTGGAAATAATTTTGTTCTGTAGAGGATCAGGTACCGGAAACGAATCTACTCCCATATCAGACACTCCAGGTCACTGCTGGGCAACGCTTAGGACAGTCTCTCCAGCGAGGTCTCAGTGGGTGTGATGGAAAAGCCCTTGCCTGCACCCCTCTTCTGGTCTCTGGGTCTCTTCTTTCTCTGAGTACAGAGAAAAAGCAGCTGTCAACTGCTCACCTCACCCAGTGAGGGCCACATGTATCCAGTCCTGTCCCCCAGTGATGGTCACAGCCAGAGATGGGGCAGGTGCCCAAACTGGAGGGTCCCAAGAGGGCTTCTCTCTCCATCACTGTCGCCCCACTCAGTTTCCGACAGCCTCGGCACAGGTGAAGGCATGCCCACTCCACCTTGACAGCGCTCGGAGACCAGGGTCTAAACGACCCTGACCCTGGAGACCTCCCCCTATCTTCCTGCCCTCCTTCCTCCCAGGCACCCAAGGCTGGATGCTCTGCAAAGCTGACCATCAACCTGATGGTGATTGCTGGAGTCAGCTCAGTAAAAGAAGCAACAATCAAAGCTTGTCACACGAACACCGTCCAGTGCCTGCTGTGTGCCAGGCCCTGGTAGCGTTTCACATTTATTCCCATAAACGCTCTGTGAAGTAAACAGAGCAAGGACCTCCATTCAATGGTGAGGAAGCAGGCTCCGAGGTTGAGAAGCTTGCCTAGACGGATGACGGCACTGGGACTGGGACCCAGGCCAGCTCTCAGTCACCCCTCTAGATTGCTCTCAACAAGCTCCTGGGTGCTGAGTGCTGTGGCTCCCGAGGGAGCCTTCTTGCATCATCAGCGGAGGCCTTGGAGCAGACAAGGGGGAGGATACGTTGTCTGTGGAGGGTCGAGGTGGTTGGGGCGTAGGGGCAGGGTCCCGCGGGCAGGCAGGAGAGCCAGGCGGCAGACCCAGCTTCTCCCTTGCCTGATCCTTGCCTGCCCGCCCAGCCCTGCAGCCCTGGGAACCTGCCCTCCATAGACTGGTTGTGCAGGGCCCCATGGCGGCCACTTCCTTTCTGCTTTCCTCTCATCACCACCTTGAGCAGTCAATGAACCAACCCCCGCTTCCTTAAGAGATCAGTCAACTTTGCAGGGCTGGGTCTAGAGCCCAGGTTCTATCTCGAGATTGTCCCACAGCTGTGGCAAAACCCTGGCACACCTCACTACTGCCAAAGAACTGGGGGGAGAGCAGGGCTCAGTCTAAGTCCTCTCTTGGGGGACCCTGGAAGGAGAGTGACCTGGGTTACATACACCCCACCCTGGCTTACCCCACCGTCCAACCTTTGGGGGCGTCTGGCTTCCTGAGGGCAGGGGAGGCCAGCACATTTGAGGAGCGCCCTACAACTGTTACAACCTCTCTCCTCATGAGGCCACTGTCCCCATCTCACTGGCCTGGAAACAGATCCAGGGAGTGGTGTGATCTCCCCAGGCCATGCAGGGGGTCAGCAGCAAGGAACTCAGTGGGCTTTCGGCGACTGCGCGGTGACTGTCCATCCCCATCCGGGCACAGGAGAGGGGCCCCTGCTGGAGATAGGGAGATAAGATCGGCAGGCCCTCAGCTGGAGCTTGTGAAAGGGATTGCTGAAGGGGCTGTTACAAGAGCAACCGCCGGACAGTGGCGCAGGTGTGGGAGGAGGCTGCGGAGGGCGTTTGGACTGGGTTTGGTCGGGCATGGGGGACAGAGGGCGGGAGACAAAGACACTCAGCAAGTACGGGGTCTGCACTGGGGAAGGGATGGACATGTCCACCTGAAGAAGGGGTGAGGACCACAGGGCGCAGCGGGGCGACTCTGGGGCTGAGTGCGGAGACATGAGTGAGGGCCCTCCAAGCAGAGCAGGATGGGGTTGGGGCAAAGGACAAGCAGGGCTCACCCAGGGGAGGAGACCAGGAGGAAAGGCCAGGGGTGTGAAGGCCTGGGCCCCGGGGGGAGGACCGGCTGGGGGCATGCTACCCTTCAGATGTGGAAACAGAGATGAGCCAAGGCAGTGCAGGCAGGGGCAGAGCCAAGTCCAAGCCCAGGTGGGCTGAGCCCACTGCCGTAGCCTCCCCTGCTGACCAAGGGAGCTACTGGTGACCAAGCCCAGAGCACATGAGAATTTACACCCACCACTCGCGTTGTGCTACTGACACGCACTGAAGAATCACACGGAGAAGCATGAAGCCCGAGACAGGCCCTCGGCTTGGATGGAGGCCTGCTGCCACCACTCTGCTGGGTGCTCCCCCGTGACATCTCACTGTACCCCCCAAATGGCCTATGAGGTACCCCCTTGATTTTCACTGCCAGGCCCTCCCTCTGCCATCACCTCCCCTTCGCCTGCATCTTGGAGAGAGCAAAGAGGACAGAGAGAAAGGGAGAGAGACCCAATCAATCATTGATCCTACATCATTCATTCCCTTAACCAATTTTTTGAGCACCTGCTGAGTCCCAGGCCTTATTCTGGGGGTATGGGAGGTACAACAAGAAGGCAGCCCCAGCTTCTGCCCTGTTGGGGAGGAGAGGAGCCTTGCCAATCATCTAGCCCAAGCCCCATTTTAGGGATGTGAAAACTGAGGCCCGGAGAGGGGAAGTGACTTGCCCAAGACCATATACAACTAGTTAGTGGCAGGATCAGGCACAGTCTTCAGAGGCTCACATGACTCCTCAGTCATCCAGCTAAGATTCATTGAATGACCCTCTGTGTTCCAGGTGCTGCTCTGGGCCCTGGGACAAATACATCAGTGAACCTGACAGCAAAGAGGAGTGAGCAGGTGAGGGGGAAGAACATCCCCACGCTGGTGGAGGGGGTATGTGTTTCAGTCCCATGACTCCCCCCAAAATGAGAGGGAAGTCCCAGAGCCCCACCTCAAGAGGCTGGGCTTCTGACGCCCAGGGCTCCTCTCCCTCCCTCAGAACAGGCTATAAAAGTCCCTTCCCAGCTCCTTCCAGAGAAGAGCAGGAGGAAGTGAGAGGTCAGCTCAGAGGCCACGGGAAGGGAGCAGGGGACCCCCACCTGGTGATCGCTTACCCCACTGCGGCTGGGGTCTCATTGCAGAGATGAAGCTGCTCCCGGCCCTGGCGGGGGTCCTAGCCACACTCATCCTGGCCCAGCCCTGTGAGGGCACAGCCCCAGGTAGTAGCCCCTCGGATGGCCAAGGAGAGGGGCAATGGAGCGGGGAGGACTTGGGTCTGAGGGACCTGTGGCTGCCCTGGAACCTGAGTCCCCTTCCCCCTGAACAGCCTTCTCTGGGGCGGTGGACACCTCAGTCCTTCAGAGCTGCATAACAAAGGCCAAGTTGCTGGTGGATTCTGCCTACAATCAGACTGAGAGGAGGTGGGCCTGGGCTTGGGTCTGGAGCCTGCGTGGGCCTGGGAGGGTCACTGATGGGGGGTGGACTCCAGCCAAGGGCCTCTCACCCATCAGCTGGCCCTGGGCACCTTGGGGCAGTGCCGTGTCAGTGCAGAGCCTCCCTTCCGTCCAGTCTTCTGTCTATTTCCCCTGTGCTGACTGCCCACTGCCCACGGTGGGGGCCCTGCTGGGTGGGTCTGCTTCTTCTCCTGGCCCTCACTCCTCCTCTTCTGGGCAGCATCAAGCAGCGCCTTCGCAGTGGCTTGGCCAGCCCCATGGACCTTCTGTCCTACTTCAAACAGCCAGTAGCAGCCACCAGGACAGCTGTGAGGGCTGCTGATTATATGCACGTGGCCTTGGGGCTGCTGGAGGAGAAGCTGCAACTCCAGGAGTCCAGATCCTTCAATGTCACTGGTACTGTGCACCCCATTGAGCTCCCCGCCCCAGGCCTGCCCCAGCCTGGGAGTGGAAGGGAGACAGACTGGGGTGCAGAGCACGTGGCTTTGGGGCATTGGGAGGGGAGAGGAGAAAGGGGTGGGAGGTACAGAACAGACTAGCTCAAGAAGGAGCCAGAACCCTGCCCGCTGCCCCCCCACCTCCAGACGTGCTAACGGCACCCCAGCTGCGGCTGCTGTCCCAGGCCAGTGGCTGCGCCGTCCGGGATGAGGCTGAGCAGTGCAGCAACAAGTACCGCACCATCACCGGGAGATGCAACAACAGGTGGGTGCCCGGGGCGGCACCTGGCCTGGGGTTGCCCCGTTCCCTCCCCTCCTTCCCAGCCCTGCTGACCCCAGCCCACCCACCGCCGCAGGAGGAGACCCTTGCTGGGGGCCGCCAACCAGGCCCTGGCTCGCTGGCTGCCAGCCCAGTATGAGGACGGGGTGTCGCTCCCCTTCGGCTGGACCCCCGGCAAGAGGCGCAACGGCTTCCTCCTCCCTCTTGTGAGTCAGGGCTGAGGGTCTAGAGGATGCCCCATCTCTTCTAAACGCAGGGAGTCAAAGCACAGCCCACAGTCAGCCTGCCAGGGCTCCCATCCGGGCTCTATGGCTGGCGGGCTGGGTGACTCCAGCTATGTCTCAGTTTCCTCAGCTGTAAAATGGCAGTAAAACCTACTTCCTATTGCTGTTGTGACTATTCAATAAAGTCCTTGGTATAAACATCCATATAAGATGTGATAAAGTAACGCCAGCCATTACAGTATCGTTTTTTTCCGGAAAAATTAGCATCAAAGTACCTTGCTAAACTAAAGAACAATGCACCTTAATGTAGCTCTAGCTATGGACCTAAACTGTTTCACATTTAACAGTTTATCCATTTTCTATTCATATGGTAATAGAACAATCTATCATCAACCCATCTATCAACATCTATTTACTATTTTTTCTTCCATTGATCTTTCCATCTATCCAGTTCTCTCCATATTTATTATCCATCACCTAGCAACTAGCAACCAGTCCTTGCATCTGTCGATCAATTCTACCATCTAATTATCCACAAGTCTATAACTTGTTCTATCAGTTTGATCGATCTGCCTCTCGGGGGGAGCAGGTGGGGTCTGAGCCAGCCAACCTGGCCCATCCCCCTCCTTTTACTCCTGGAATCGTCAGGAGCCAGGCCAGAGATCATTCTTGTAGGAATGACAGCAACACAGGAGGTGGGGCTGAGCAGGAAAGGGGAGAGGAGGGCTGGAGAGGACGCAAAAATACGCTAACTCCAGCAGGGGTGACCTGCCATCCCGAGTCCTGGGTTGGCTCTGACACCCCAAGGGGTCAGGAGCCTACGCCCCACACTGACTTACCTCCCCACCAGGTCCGGGCCGTCTCCAACCAGATCGTGCGCTTCCCCAGCGAGAGGCTGACCTCCGACCGGGGCCGGTCCCTCATGTTCATGCAGTGGGGCCAGTTCATCGACCACGACTTGGACTTCGCCCCCGAGTCCCCAGCCAGGGTGGCCTTCACTGCAGGCGTTGACTGTGAGAGGACCTGTGCCCAGCTGCCTCCCTGCTTCCCCATCAAGGTACCCTCCCCTAATTTCCCGGGCCCCTGGTGTGGCCTCCACCCCCAGGTGATGGTGTTATAGGCTTAAGGTTTAAGTTTAAGTTTAAGAGCTGGGACTGGGGATCTGGAGCATTAAGGAACTGCCTGTGATGCTGGGATATCACACAGAGACAAGAAGACTCCTGGTTCTGTGTGTGTTTGAGGGGTGGGGGTGGTGCAACCTGCCAGGAGGTTCAGTGCAGGCTTCACAGAAGGGAAGCAGTTGAGACTGGCCTTGACCCATGGGTCTGCTTCCAGCAGGGGAAGCCTCTGGGCTGCTGCCTTTTTTTTTGAAGCCTTTAGAGTCTCTTAGCTCTTGCCCTTCTCTCCCTCCTGGGGAGATCCGAGGTCCTGCAGTTCTTGCCAGTTCCTGGGATCTGGCCGTGAGCACCGTGCACGCTGAGAGGCAATGATAGTGTGGAACACTGGGGAAGAAAAGACGGACTCCTGGGAGCAGAGCCTCTGTTGGGGATGGAGGGGAGGTCCGTGCACACACTCACACACTCACTCGCCCTTATTAGTGTGGGGTGCGATGTGTGGGGGCCCTGGCTGGCTCCTTCCTCTAGGTCCTCAGGGGAGCCTTCCCCAGCATCCTATTACACCTTTAGCTTTTGACTTAGACCAAGCACAGCAAATGCTGCCTCAATTCAGAGTTACATTACTCTACGTGGGTGTCTGTTTTGACTGAATTACACCAGCTTCCCGCAACCTGTCCTGAGTTTTGGTGACTTTCCCAGTCTCCGAAGCACCCAGCACAGAACGGTGCTTAGGAAACACCTGTCGAACTAAATGGAATGAAAGGAGCACAGGCTCATGTGCTGGGAGAACTAGTTCTCATCCCTCCTTTCCTGCTGACAAGTTGTGACTTCCCCTCTCTGAGCCTCAGTTTCCCCATCCTTAAGATGAGGCTCTAAGGCCTCATGCATTTCTAACCTTTCATGACTCTATGACACAAAGTGCTAAGGATGCTCAGAAGGCCTGGTGAGCACCTTGAGTCTGGGTGAGTCAAGGAGGGCTTCCTGGAAGAAGGGAGTTTTGAGCAAGGTTTTGAAGCAGGTGGGGGATGACCAGGAGAAGGGAGCTTGTTCGTGAGGAGCCCCAGTGTCACAGATTCCTCTTCCATCTCAGATCCCGCCCAACGACCCCCGCATCAGCAACCAGCGTGACTGCATTCCCTTCTTCCGCTCGGCACCCGCCTGCCCCCGAAACAGGAACAAAGTCCGAAACCAGATCAACGCGCTCACCTCCTTCGTAGATGCCAGCATGGTGTACGGCAGCGAGGTCTCCCTTGCCCTGCGGCTGCGCAACCGGACCAACCACCTGGGGCTGCTGGCCGTCAACCAGCGCTTCCAGGACAACGGGCGGGCCCTGCTGCCCTTCGACAACCTGCACGATGATCCCTGCCTCCTCACCAACCGCTTTGCGCGCATCCCCTGCTTCCTGGCAGGTCTGACACGGTGGTGGTGGTGGGGGGGGTCACCCCAGGAAGCAGCCAGTCCCTGGGTTCCAGGTTGGGAAGCCACAGTGGGACGGGATGGGGTATACGGCTCCAGAACTCAGTGTTCGGCACACCACAGTGCAGATCTGTGCGCTGTCATCACAGAATCAGTACGCTGGAAGGGGTCCCTTTGCAAGTGACCCAAGGGTGGCCAGAGATCACAGCTTGACTCTCTCCAGTGATAATGGGCTCACCCACTAGAAGTCCATCTGGAGCAGTGCTGTCGGAAAGGTCCCCCTCATTTTGATCTACTGTCTATCTGCTGCTCTTCATCATGCTTCTGGGACCTCAGAGAAAACGCTCTCTTTCACATAGCAATAGCCTCTTTAATTCCCTGAAAGTAGTTTTTACTTTCATCTGTTTTTTTTTTTTTTCCTTCTTGGGGCTAACTTCCCTTACGCTCTTTAGTTTCCCTTCCACTGCTTCTAGACCCTGTCACCTGCTGCCTTCTTCTGGATGCATAATTTGAACTCTTCTGAGGGTTTTCCCCCACACCGTCCTGGTCATAATAATGATGGTCCTCGCTTCTGGTTGTTTCAGATATTTAAATGTGCCATCTCTAATCCTGACAGCAATCCTGAAAGGAGGGCACAATTATCGCCCTCGTTTTGCAGATGAGAAACTCAGGGACGGTAACTGATGTGCTCCAGAGCAGAGGGTCAGGTGGCAGAGCCCACGGTGGGAATCAAGTCAGTGCAGTGGCCAGGTCTGGGCTCTTTCCACTCTGCTCCACCACTTCCCTCGCAGGGAGTCATCTCAAGCCCCTTTTCTAAGGATCATATGTTTCTTTGTTCCCAGCAAGAGCAGCGTGCACCTTCATGAGATGTCTACTGAAACTGAGTAGTTTGAATAGGACCATGTGCAAAAGAGCTTAGTTCAAAGCCAGCAAGTGACTGTGTGTAAGGCCACCTTTGGGAACGTACTTTCCTTCCCGGCCCATGGAAGGAAGTCTGCTGACAGGAACAGGCTCTGCCCAGCCCTCCCTTTTTCTCCCTCCCTGGGGCTCCTTGGGGAGAGCAGCATGACACCAAGCCCAAAGCTGGGGAAAGGTCTAGCCCCTGGGACAGACCGTGCAGAAGGATGCAACCCGTGGGGCAGGGGGACCCACAGTCCCAAAGGCAAGGCCCCTGAGTCACTGTGTCCCTTCACTGGCTGCGGATCTGGTCATCTTGCAGAGCAGAATCATTAGGCAAAGGTTTTCCCGCCCAAGCCCAGCAGCTGCCCTGTGCTTCCCCCCCTCGCCCAAACCCGTTCCAGGGACTTCGGGACCCAGGACTCCACAGTCCTCCCCATTCTGGCCCGCTGTGTTGGGAAGGAGGGTGGTCATTGGTGGAGCCTCACCGCACAGCTGAGGAGATGGAGGTCCAGTGAGGCCAGGAATTTGGCCCAGGTCACAAAGTCCCACCACCTCTTTCTAGTCCCCAGAGCTCTGTCTGCCTTAGCAGAAAGACATTTCTGTGGGAAGAGCTCTGTTCACTCTGATCTTGGGATTTTCAAGGTGATACCCGGTCAACGGAAACCCCCAAACTGGCAGCCATGCACACCCTCTTTGTGCGAGAGCACAACCGGCTGGCTACTGAGCTGAGACGCCTGAACCCCCGGTGGACTGGAGACAAGCTGTACCAGGAGGCCCGCAAGATCTTGGGGGCCATGGTCCAGGTAGGGAGCCTGGGTCCCAGCATCCCCTAGAAGGCAATCTGGCCAGAGAAGCCATCTGAGGGAGTGACTCCCACCTTCCTCAATACATCCTCAGGGATGTGCCTCAAGTCAGCCAGGTCTGATTGGGAATGTTCCTGAGATCTGACCTGTAACCCTGACCATGTCACCCACCCTCTCTGGGCTTCAGTATCTCCATCAGACAATGGGAATTCAACATGGCAACATTTGACACCATGCCAATAAAGAATTGGTATGTCTGAGCAGGCTTCGAAAAGCAAAAGTTTTGCCCCAAGGCAAGGACGTGGGGTGGGGGCCATCAAGGTAATGATCTTCTGACATCTTTTCTTCCAGATCATCACCTACCGGGACTTTCTGCCTCTGGTTCTGGGCCAGGCCAGGGCCAGCAGAACCTTGGGCCCCTACCGGGGGTACCGCTCCAATGTAGACCCCCGGGTGGCCAACGTCTTCACCCTGGCCTTCCGTTTCGGCCACACCATGCTCCAGCCGTTCATGTTCCGCCTGGACAGCCAGTACCGGGCCTCGGCGCCCAACTCACGGGTCCCACTCAGCTCTGCCTTCTTCGCCAGCTGGCGAATCGTGCACGAAGGTGCCTGGGTTTTCCAGAGGCAGCCAGGAGTCGGGGTGGGGCCCAGCTTAGTGCAAGGAGGCCAGGCTGCTGCTCAGGTCACGGGCAGTGAAAACAGGGCAGGTGTCACCAAGACCCTTAGTCACGTGCCCCCATCCCCTCCAGGATTAGAGAATTTCTAAAAGAGGAGGAGACTGATGTCAGACTGGTGGCTGTGGTCCTGAAAGAAAGGAGCTTCCTTCCACTCCTTCTAGAAGAAGTGAGGGTGCTTTCTTTCCCTGCCAGCTCCAGCTCCCTTCCTGTCCACCTGGGTCACTGCTTCCTGATACACACATCATAGAATTTAAGTGACTGGCTTGTCCAGCTCTGAGCTAGTTTAGCATCATGGGATTCAGGGGCTTCCAAGAGGCTGGTCCAATCTGTGCTGCTCACATTCCCACCACCAGGTGGCATCGACCCCATCCTCCGAGGCCTCATGGCCACCCCTGCCAAGCTGAACCGTCAAGACTCCATGTTAGTGGATGAGCTACGGGACCGGCTATTTCGGCAAGTCAGAAGGATTGGGCTGGACCTGGCGGCCCTCAACATGCAACGCAGCCGCGATCACGGCCTCCCAGGTGAGGGGGCTGCCTCCCCTCCTCTCAGGCTTTGCCTGACCAGGGTTCCTTTCTGACTGGCACTGTCACCGGGATGTGCTGTGGCTCAGAGGCACACAAGCCTGAGGCTGAGGACCTCCTTTTCAGTATCTTCTTCATCCACCGTGGGGTTTCTAGCTTTAGGGTCGCCACAGGACCAGGACTTGGACACAGGAGCTGAATGAAGGAGATTAGGACTTTCCAAGTAGCAAAAAACAGTAGGTTTCAAAGGCAGGGGAGAGCTACCCCATTCCCCAGTACCCTGGCAAGTTCCAAGGAGGAAGCTGCAAGGATATAGAAGCTGGCTCCTGGCTCTAAGTGGAGAAAGGCAAAGAGACTGAGAGGCAGGGAACAGGTGGAGTAAAATTAAAACTGTCTTGGCTGTTCTACCCCAGGAAAGAAGAAAAATTAGGCATTTTGCTAGGAAATTTGATGGATTTCTTTTAGTCCTCCCGATGACCTTGAGAAGTAGCTGTTATAGCCATTTTTATAGGTGAGGAAATAAATCTAGTAATTTGGCCCAATGCCACAGAACTAAGAAGTAGTGAAATTCCAGTCAAGTTAAAAATTCCTCCTTACTTCCCCCTGTTCAATCCACGATGTTAGGGGAAGACTGGCCCCCGCTTTGCTGGTCTCTCCCCCTCCCCATCGCCTACTTCTCTGTCTCGGTACAACCTGAGGCCCCATCTGCCTCGGCTTCTCTGTGGCCATTGATAATGAAGTGCGGGCAATTCCTCCTGCACCTAACACAGCAGCTGGCGGGCACATAGCCGCACTCAAGAACTTGAGTTTCCTTCCTTCCCTACACCTGGGTGCCCCGGACAGCTAAAGCGCTGTGGGCGCCCCCTGCTGGAGATGTGAGATTGCTAGCCAGCCAAATTGGCACACTGTTTTTGATCCCGCCAAGCTGTCCCAGAAATATTTTCCTGATCCTAGCTCTTGCAGTCTCCTCCAATCCCGTCCCAATTCCAACACCAAATTTGGAATTGGAAAGTGTGATCTGAACTCCATTGCATAGAGGGGGTGACCTTGGAAAAGTCACAGCTGCTCAAGCTCAGCAAATACCCACTGGTAACATGGAGATTACAAAGTACCTCACAGAAGTGGGAGGGTCCTGAGAGAGATTCACACAGCAGGGCTTAGTAATGGTGAAACATCATATGGTTTTCCTTTGTTCAGCCGGGGGATGGTATTTGTGAGCTGTAGTTCAGTGGACGACTTTGGACTCCTGTTTCTTTAGGTTATGAAGAAGCTATCTCCTAACTTGATGGTCCCCACCATATTATGACTTGGTCTTGGTGTGGGATCCTGATAGCTGAAAAATCAGTATGGCTGGTCTTTGTAAGTTTCTGAGTAGGTGGGAAAAAATTTTTAACAGCTTTATTGAGAGAGAATTAACATATCATAAAATTCATTCATATAAGGTATATAATTCAGTGGTTTTTGTGTATTTAGAGTTGTGCCTCATATTTAATATCAGAACATTTCCATCACTCACAAAAGAAACCTGGTCATAACAGGCACTCCCCTGATGGAAATGTTAGCTATCTTGATTGTGGTGGTGGTTTCATTGGTGTATACATCTATCAAAAGTCATCAAATTGTACATTTGAAATATGTGTAATTTACTATACAGGAATCATACTACAATAAAATGTTAAAAAAAAAAAAAAAAACAGGCACTTCCCATCCTCACTCCAGCCCCTGAAAATTACTAATCATCTATCTCTACGTATTTGCCTATTCTGGACCTTTTATATAAATGGATTCATTTATATAAAAAGACCACGTGGTCCTCTTCTGAGCAGATAAATTTTATCTATGCTGTTCATTTCTTTGTTCACTTATGTATTCATTTATTCATTCATTCTACAAATCTGAGAGTCTTTCATGTTCTGGGTACTGTCTTCTTTGTGTCTAATTAATGCCATGAGCCCAATAATAATATCATTGTGGTTGTGAGTGCTGGTTACAACAGTGTTTTACGTTAGTATACGCCTCCGTTTGATAGACACAAAGTATGGTTGTCTGCTCACATTGAAAATTAGAGGGGAGTGATTTGGTCTTTGAAAAGCTCAAGGCCTCTTCTGCCAGCAGGGATTTTGTTCTGCCCAATATTGCCTGACCACAGAGCTCTCTCGGGAGGAATCGTGGAGAGAAGCTAATGGGAACCGGCAGAGGTAAGACTAAACGGCTTCTGTCCCCTCTCCCTACAGGGTACAACGCGTGGAGGCGCTTCTGCGGACTCTCCCAGCCCCGGAATCTGGCGCAGCTTAGCCAGGTGCTGAATAACCGGGATCTGGCACGGAAGTTCCTGACTCTGTACAGGACACCTGACAACATTGACATCTGGATTGGGGCCATCGCCGAGCCTCTTCTGCCAGGGGCCCGAGTGGGGCCTCTTCTGGCCTGTCTTTTTGAGAACCAGTTTACAAGAGCCCGAAACGGAGACAGGTAAGTGACCCTACCCTAAAGGGACCAGCCCCAGATGCCAGGCAGAAAGCACTAGAATTCCAAGACTCAACAATGAAACAAAGTTTATATATATATATATATCTGAACCACTAAGCTGTACACCAGAAACTAACAGAACACTGTAGATCAACTATGCTTCAACTTTTTGAAAAACAGTGAAAGTACTCTTTTTAGGTTCATCTCTTCCAAGATCTGAGACCAGGAGGCTCCTCCCTGGAGAGCTTGGTCAGAGGGAGAGAGACCACTTGCCTGAGGCAGAGGCACCTTTAACCCAGGAGACAGACTTCTCAGCTTCACTGTTGCAGGCTTGTGGATCCCAAAAACAAGCAGAAAAGGCTAAATCTGGTTTTCCTCCAATAAGCTTGAGGTTTAAGACCCGACTCCTTATTTGGATTTGGCATTTACCCGGGTTCAAATCCAGCCCTGGCCATGTATATTACTGTGCATTTAATCCTGGGCAATTTACTTGACCGCTGAACCTGACTCTTCCTCTATAAGATGAGAATCACACCTCTCCTGCAGGGATTTTGGACAGGCGAATGAAATCATGTATGTAAAGTACCCAGCACACAGCGGGTGCGCCTTCCTATTCATTCCCCCCGAACTTCACCCACCTCTCTCCCCCGTCTTGTAGGTTCTGGTGGCAGAAACGGGGTGTTTTCACCAAGCGCCAGCGCCAGGCCCTTCGCCAGATTTCCTTGTCTCGAATTGTGTGTGACAATACTGGTATCACCACTGTTCCAAGGGACATCTTCAAGGCCAACACCTACCCCCTGGGCTTTGTGAACTGTAACTCCATCCCCAGACTGAACCTGTCAGCCTGGAGAGGCACATGAGGCTTCTGCAGGTAAGGGGAGGCCCCCCTGCGACAGCCCTGTGCTAGGTCAGGCCCGCACATCCTTCCTTGGACAGGATGGCCGAGTCCTCTCAGGCCTCTAAGCAGAACAACAGACCTTGTCTCTAGAGATTTTTTCCTGGTGGACACTAGCTTCTGGGCTGACAAGTTAATTCCAGGGCGCTGGGACTTTGGGGAGCAATCAGGAAGGCTCCAACACCCTAAAAGCAGCTCCATGTCTGGATATCCAGCAAGTTCCTTACTTGCCCACCTGTGCCACTTCCGCAGGAGTCCATCGGAGCCTCCGGCCTTGGAGACAGGGGAACCTGGGGAAGACCACAAGGCTACCTTCTCCCCTGGGGCCACCGTTTCCTGCTGATGCTTTTGCTGGCTATCGCTCAGAGCTGGTTCTTTGGGAGTGACGGCCGGGCTCCCAGCAGCACTGAACCCTCCTCCTAACGGAGCCTCTTACCTATTAGGTTGCACATCGGCTCCAGGTGCAAGGCCTTGTGAACCAAACAAGGGGCCTTCAGGACCTCGCAAGAAGAGTCATCTGGAAGGTTTCCAGCCACTTTCTTCTATTTCCCAGCCTGTCCCTGACCCCTGCCTATGACGGGGGCCACAGAGTCCCAGCCTCTAGCCACTCCACCCATGGTCTTTCCCTGGAGCCTGCAGGTGGGCAGCACACTCTGCTTCTACCAATAAAGCACCGCTGAGGGCAGAAGCTGGTTTCTGCGTTGGGCTGGGGAGGGCATGACCTCAGTCCCATGCTTTGCTCCAGATGTTTAAGAGGAGTGCTGCCAAGACACAGTTGGCACTAGCCTCTGAGCCTCTCCCGGGGGCTGAGTTTAGAGAATCAAAAGAAACACTCTGGAATACAAAAGGCAGGGACTGGGAAGGGCAGTGGCATGGGGGCCTTGGCATTAAGGAGAATACCCCAGCCACGCCAGCGACCTGAACAGGAAATCAGGCGACAGAACATCAGTCAGTATAAAAAGTCTTTATGTAAAAAAAACACAATAAAAGATACCAGCCAGCTAGCAGAAAGGACTGGGCACTGCCTTCAGCCTTCATTTACTCCAGAAATAAGTTCTATCGCAAATGTAGCTAGCTCCCGGTAGTGGGGGAGGCTACCCTGGGAAGAGGAGCTGGACTCCGGGCCGGGACTGTAAGATCTCTCTCGCCTGCCTTCCTTCTCGAGCCTCCGTTCATAAAGCAGGTGTGGAGCGGAAGGCACCGCAGCTCTGCCACTGAGGCTGTGAGACAGGACGGAAGGAGGCTGAGTCGAGGACAGAATGAACTCTGGGCCCACCCCCAAACTGCCCTCAAACCAAAAAGCCTGCCTTGTGATGCCCACTTGCAGTGTCTGACATATGAAGAAGGGGACCACATGGGGGCCCCGGGGTCTACAGCTTTGAAGATGAGGCAGCTGGAGACGAGGCAGGGGGGCAGGCCCGGGATTCTCTCAGTGATGCCAGCTTTCAGCAGGGCATCACGATCTCTAATCAGAAAGATGAAGAGGCGGGAGGGCATGGCCTTGGCTACCACTCATCTTGTTGTTCTGTGGAAGGCCAGGGCTGCAGCGAGCTAGCGGACCATGGCTCCCGAGGGGCTCACTAGGTCCTGGGGAAGGCTTTCTCGGGCCTCCTGCATGCGGCGCCGGGCTCGACGGAAGGCCTCTGCGAGGGAAGCAGACACAGGAGTCAGCTGCCATGGTGGCGGGAAATGGGCCCATGTGGATGCTGGGTGGCTGGCTGGGGGAGGGGGAGCCTACCCAGCACATTGTGAATGGAACTCTGCTGGCTGAAACCCTCCAGACGGTCCAACACACTCCGCATCCTCTTCCGCAGGGAACTTGACTCCATGAAGGCCCTGCAGGGGAGCCCGCCACATGGCCACGGCTGCTCTCCAGCCCGTGGGATGAAGAGCCCCAAGGCAGAGGGCCAGGACCACTCACCTGGACTGCTGCAGACAGTGCAGGCGGAAGGTGACAATGCCTGTGGTCTCTGTGCGGAGTCCAAAGCGGCTCAGACGCTCCCCCTGCGGCATCCAGTTAGCGTCAGGTTTCTGTTGGCTTCTAGACCCCAGGCACCATGCTGGCCTCACTCCCATTCTTATTCCCATTCTTGGGGAGAACAGTTCTGTTGGGGAAACTTCATTCCAACACCCAGACTCCATCACCTCAAGGCTAACATTGGGCTCCCAACTGTAAATCAGGGCACATTCCAACCTCCTTTGAGTACCAGCAGTCTTGTAGGCTGCCTGCCAACCCTCTGATTCTGGAAGCCTCAAGGATGGGCTGGAAGGAGGGGCTGGTTATTCTGACAGGGACCAGGGGAAATCTCTAAGTGCACTGTTTTCCACAGCTCTCCTAGGATAGCGTGTGGATGTCTGTACCTGGTTTAAGACACGGTCAAGACTTCTAGCTGAAGCCACAGGAAGGAAGGGACTAAGCAATAATGAAGCAATGGGCAATAGGCCTTAACCCCGGTTCCACCTTTTCCAGAAGAAACAGGGACATAAGTTCCCAGCATGAAGTCTCCCCAGAGACAAAAGTCACCTTGAAGGTTCCTGGTATCCGCACGTAGGAAAGGTCCTCCAGCTCCAGAGAGCCGCCAATGAAAAACCTCCTCAGCTCAGCCACGGTGCCGAGCTCCAGGGGCCTCCACGTGGAGACTCTCAGGGTGTGTGCACCTGTGCGGGAAGAGGAGAATGGCGCCATGGCGGGGACGGGCACGCGGCCCCTCGCTGACTCCCCAGCAACGACACGGGCCTCGCCACCAGTAAAACACCTGGCCTGGTGACGACCTGGCCTCTGGTGAAGGTCATCATGGTGGTTTAGGGTCCCCATTTGGAAATCAATCAGAATTCCAATTTCTGCTCTGCCAGCTATTACCTGTGCACCAGGACAAGTTTCTCGACCTCTCTGAACCCCAGTCTCCTCATCTAGCAAAATGGAAATAATAGCAACACCGACACCTCACCGAGTGGTGGGGAGAATGAAACGAGAAGCACTTAGCACAATGCCTGGCGCACAACAGAAGGCAGGGCTGTTACTTCAAAAGGGCTTCTGATCTACTCAATACGCACCCGCCAGTAGCCCACTTCCCATGCAGTGCCCCCCTCAAGGCCAGGAGTCAAATCAAGAGTTGCTGGGAGCGGAGACCAGAGCTGCTCAATTTCTCAGTTAGCTGTCCCTTCACCCGGCTGTCTCTAATGGAGAAGGGGAATCTCCTCCAAAGGAGCAAGGAATCGTGCGAGTTAAGTGCTTCCAATTCCCAATCATCCCTACTTCTCACGGGAAGCGGCCAAATCTTCTGAAGTGCTAGTCTTGTTTCTGGGAGCGAGGGCACGTAAGCCACATGGAGGGCAGGGACAAAGGTCACCTGGGGTGGCGGGCAGCACCACAGCCCCGTAGCCTTCCACGCGATACCTCTGCCAGAAGTCGAGCGAGCGGACCTCACAGTAGAGCACGGGCCACTCCGGGAGGGCACCTGCATGAGTGGGAGCAGCAGCCAGGTCACAGGAGGCCTCCCCGGGAGATGGCCCGGCCTGCGGAGACCCACGGCCAGGGACCTGCCGGGCCACTCACCAGCAGATTCATCCTCGTGGAGGAAGGAGGCCTCAAATGTGAATGGGTAGGAGAAGTAAGCCACCTTATCCTAAAAGAGAGGAATATTATTTTATACTCGGTGTCATGGGGTGGACAGGCCCTCACTGGGAATTTGTTTTCCCTGTGGCCAGTGACAAGGTCACCCCCACAAGGGGAAAAGATAAACTATCACCCCAGGTAGGAAGTAAGAGGCTGAGAGGTGAAGGGACACCCAAATCCAAGCTGTGACCATTTTCAAAAAGGTAGAGAGGACCCTGGACGAGGCAGCCCTGCAGAGCCCACAGCGAAGGGCCAGACCCAATAGTGGAACCTTCCCCTGTTCAGCCTGATGCTCGTCAGATGCCATCCCAGGAGTCCTGCTCCTCCCAGGCGCCCCCCCTTCGTTGCTATACCATTCCCAGGGACTTGGTGGCACAGGTCTGTGTGATTCCTGAGAGCTGCTGGAACACTGGGCTCGACCAATCTGAAAGCAAAAGACCACACGTAGTAAGTTTACCTGGGAGGAGAGCAAGGAGTTGAGAAAAAGACAAAGTTCTGTTATCCATTCATTCATGCAACAAATCCTCCATTTAGCACGTACTGCGTGTCTGCTATGTGCTGTGACCAGTCACTGGGGACATCTTGGTGACCAGACAGAAAAGCTTCCTATCTCTCATGATGCTAACCTTCTAGTTGGGGGTGGAGGAGAGGTGGTGCAGACAACAAACCAACCAATAAGAGACGATTAGGTGGTACTAAATGCTAAACTAAAAATGAAACAGGGTGAAGGGACTGAGTGACTTGGATGCTCATTTAGACCAGGTAGGGAGGGACACCACTCAGAGAGGACACTTAGACTGAAGCCTAAACTCAAGCAGAACCAGTCATGCAAAGATGTGACACAAAAGGTTTCAGACAAAAGAAACGGTCCTGAAAAGGCCACAGGTGGGAATGAACTTGGCACGTTCAAGAAGAGAAAGCAAGCATGACTAGAATGTTGTAAGGGAGAGAGAGGCAGGGGCCAGCGCCTTCAGGGAATGGAGTTTGGATTCTGCTTTAAGTGAGAAGGGAAGCTGTGGGGTTTTAAGTTCAAGAGAGACAACTGAAAAATGCTCAATGTGGCAATGATATATGCGGCAAATGAACTGTTCCTCTCCGGAGCAAGACAGGAAGCAAGAGGGTAAGTTAGAAACTAAATGCTTTGGTCTAAGCAAGAGATGCTTGGTGGCTTGGTCCAGGATGCTCGAGAAGATAGATGATTCAGGACATCTTCTGGAGACAGAACTGACAGGAACTGGTGGTAAAGTGACCGGATGCAGGGAGCCAGAGAAAGTGAGGAATCAAGGATGCTTCCTAGGCTTCTGGCATCAGCTACTACGTAGATGACAACGCCATTCTGCTAAGTGGGGGAAGACAATGAGGGTGGGTTTGAGGCAAGAGGAGGAATTATGAGTTCTCTTGGTCATGTTAAGCAGAAATGACAAAGAAGTAATTGTACAGGAGTCTAGAGTTCAGGGGAGAGGCTAAGGCTACAGAGAATCTGGGAGTCTGAGACATACAAGCAGTATTGAAGCCATGGGATGGATGAAGCCACCTAGAAAGACCTAGAAAGACTGGAGAGGGAGAGAGTAACAGAAGGCCAGGCCCGGCCTTGGATACGCTAATAATTTGAGGTCAACAGAAGATGAGGAAACAGCCAAGGAGGCCTCTGAGCCACCAATGAGAGAAGGGAGGAGCATGGAGCCAGAAGCCAAGAGGAGGGTTCCAGCGAGGAAAGTGGGCTGTGGCAAATGCTTCTGAGAGACAAGCAGGGTGAAAGCAGACGTCACCACAGGATTCATATCTTGGAAGTGATCTATGACCTTGAAAAGAACAGTGACAATTTTAGTGGAGGAGTCGGGAAGGGAGCCTGACTGAATGCCTCTGGAAAACTGTCAGAATGGGTACAAAAAGAGAGACTTAGGAACATTACTTACTAGTAGTTGGCAGTTCCACAAAGAAGTGCACGTAGAGATTGTCATACTCATAGCCTTGGGCTGAAACTAAGAAAACAGGAAACGGTTTCAACTTATTTTCCTATCACCCTTAGCACCCGACCCAGTCCTGAAGGGCCCACACACTTGAAAAAATAAGTCCCTCGAGAGCCAGGAACTCTGTCTCCAGGAAGGACTCATGCCTGAGCCTCCCAAGTGCTGTGGACAACCCAAGGCGTCCACTGGGGCGGGGCGGCTCACTCCACAGCTCCATCCTGCCCTGGCCGAGCATCAAGGGATCTCCGTCTGGTAAGAAACTTACCTACCTCTCCATTTACAAAGAGCCGCAGGGCACCGGGGACGGTCTGAGGCAGAGAGAAGTGGGAACAGGTCAGGAGGTCTGAGGGCGCCGGCACCCCTCCTCCAGCCCGTGGGCAAACCCCTCGGAGACCTGAAGCTGGACGTCAGACCCACGTGTATGACTGTCATGCCTCCGCCCTACCAGCCACTTCTCCACAGATCTGTTCCCTCCATTTCTAAAACATGTAACACAGTGGGGAAAGGACCTAATTTGAATGGTGGGGAGGGCAACAAAGTATGAGTATTTTCGAGAAGAGCTGAGAGAAGCATCCACAGCTGCCTTTTGCCATATAGTGAGAACTAGAGAGCCCTGCTCCCCGTAAAGGGCTGCGGTCCAGGAACTAGGCAGTTTCCTTTTCTCATCACTTGTGTATCTATCTTATCCAACTTTTTAACACTGCACATCTGATGTTAATGCAATGTAAAAAATAATGAAAGTTCATCTGTTAGAGAGAGAGAGGGAGACCACTGGGTAATTTCATCCTTGTTTCCAGATCTAGAAATGGAACTCTTGCAGTAAGACACAGAGTAGGACCACAGAATAACTGACTCGCACTATTCTGTTTTGTTTTTTAAGAGCCAAACTATTTGACAAACAAAAATGACAGCCCATCTCTACGGGGCACTTAGGAAGAATAGCGACATGAAGAGTAAGGAAGACATTTTTCCTTCCTATATTTATAAAATTAATTATAAAGTAATAAATAAATACACTGCCACTGATAAGAACTCAAAAGTACCTAAGTTTAGAGAATAAAAAGTAAACATTCCTAATTTAACCCTCTCATCACACAACAGCCATCTGCCGTCTTCCAACCCGCCCACTCCCCAGAGAAAGTCACCCACAGTGTGTGTCCCCTTTGGGACCTTCTTCTACAGGTTAACAGTTCTAGATCAACATGCAATGTTTTTAAAACGTAACAAGGATTATACTCCACATGCTATTTTTTACTTCCTTTTTACACTGAGGAGTATGTCTTGGGGGCCTTGAGGAGAAGACAACACTCAGTGATGGTCAGAACACTCCAGCTGAACACACCCGCCAGCGGGGCTGGGGCTACAGGACGCCGGGCTCCTCACCGTCTCAAAGTCGGTGCCCACGAGGCTGCTGAGGTACTCCTTGTGGCGGCCATACAGCTGAGGAGACAAACCAAACCAGAACTCGAGAGGCGACCCCAGCCAGACCGGGGTTCAGTTCCAAACGGGAGGGAGGCAAGCAGCAGGAGTGGGAACTGCCACCAAGAGCCGGAGGCCTGAGCATCCCAGCTGCTGCCAGCTTTGTCTCCATGAGGCCCGGAGGGTGTGGAGTCCGCGGGTCTGGGACCAGCCTGGCTCTCGCGCTTACGTGACCTTGGGCAGAACGCTTAGCTGCTTCTCAGTCTCCATTGCCTCATTTATAAAATGGTAACAATAAAAGTATTCACCGCAGAGGGCTGTGGTACAGTCTAAATGAACTAAAGCATGTGAAGGGCCTCGCGCGGAGCATGGTAAATGCTCAAGTAAATGGTCATTATTATGATGATCTTACAACAGGATCAAAAGCGGGTATGTGAGATGTCAGCAGTGCTTCCTAAGTCAGGAGGGGCCGTTAAGAGCGAGACCTCGCAGCTGCAGACCTCAGCCTTGGACGTGGCCTCACTCCCCGCTCTCTGGTACTTGGGACGAACCAGCTCTTACGTCCTTGAACACACGCTGCTCCCGCTCCTCCTCCTCAGGCTGTGCGAGGGACGACACGTTGTCAATCGTATACTTCCACAGCTCCGGCTTCTCCCCCTCTGTCTCGATTCTGTAAAGTCGAAACCACAAAAGGGCTAACTCTGATGACAGGAGATGGGGTCCTGCAGACCCAGCCCGGGGATGAGCCGAGTTGCGGTTCTGTTACTCTAAGACAGAAGAGGTCAGCCCGGAGGAAAAGCCCTGGCCAAGCCCATCGTGCTCCGTCTGGGTCAGTCTCTGTGTGCAGCAGCGCAGAGAATTATTTTCACTGAACTACACTGCTGAAGTCATCACTTTCAAATCAGTGTAGCTGCACATTTTCTGAGAACAGGATGCCTAGCGTCCTAAGGGTCTATGGCCTGGAAGAGAATATGAACCCCCGGCCAGGAATTTAAGAGTTAGAACAGACGAAGGGCTTTCTGAGATTCTCCTCAACCAGGGGCAAGAAGGGAAGACAAGGAAAGGAGTGCTGGTGTCCACTGTCCCCTTCCTCTTCTTCTCACCTGTAGGGTCCTTTGAGGCCAGTGAAGTCAGGTTTTACTGCGATCACACCATTGCTATCCACCTTCAGAGTACAGAGGACGTGTTCATACTTCTTATAGCCAAGCCTAGAAACCAGGGAATCCACACCAGGGTTCAAAATCACTGGTCCCACCTCCAGGGAAAGAGGAAGAGGTATCTAGCCCACGTCAGAGAGGACAGAAGCTGTAGTGAGAATTATCGTGGTAAAATACCTTCTTCCAAAGAGAAAAAAGAAGAAAAAAATGCCTCCCTCCCATATACCTGAGATGACTGTAAAGGGGGGTGACGGGCAGGGAAAGGAGGAAGGATGAGGGTCTGAGCCGGGCCACGAGGGGCTGCACTCACTTTCCATAGGGCCCCAGGTCTGCCATGATGTACATCGTCTGAAGAGGGGTGTTGATGACATGGTTGTTCCTCACAAACTCTTCTGAGGGCTCCCAGGTGACGATTCGGGACTTAAGGATGCCACCCTCCCTGGGAGACACCACAGGAAGGGTCACTCCCCTGGCCCCCCAAGAAGAGCCTGAAGGAGGAACATAGGGGAGCACACCAGGGTGGGGGCCTCCGTAGAATGGGACACTTGAGTCGGTAGGCAGACCGAGAACACTGGCGTGGAAGGACCACAAAGGCCCCCCAGCCGCCATCCACGCTGGTACTCACATCCCTCGCCTGTCTTGCCGGCGCCGCCTGACGTTTGCCATTCGCTCGACCAAGAAGGATGGCATCTCGCTGGCTGCGGTGGTCATTTTCTGACAGTGCTGGGAAAACAGGGCAGCCCTGTGTAAGCCATCTGGTCAGGGCCACATGGGACCAAGCACCTGGAGGGAAGTCTTCCTTCTGAAACCTCACCCGAGACCCGACCCTAAGAGGCACAGCCACCTCACAGTTACACATGCTAATGGAGGGGACAACCCAAAGGAGAGTCCAACCAAGCCTTGGTTTGCCCTAAGATTTCAGCAGCATCCTACCCTTCAGAAATGAATTTATTTGTGCTAATATTAAAATGAGCTTGCAGTCTCTAAGCACATACCACCAAAGAGTTGGGTGAGTCTGCCTGCTAGACGTTGACATTCACTAGGTAGCTGGAAGATGCCACATGTAATACAAGTGTTCTGTAGAGAATCCGCACATGGGTAATGAACACTTCACTGTAATTTTCTTTTCTTTACCAAAACAGACAACCCAAACTTTATATCTACCAACCCACAGCTTTCTTAATAAAAGCATCAACCTTTCAAAAACGTTCACTTAACACCTGCTCCTTGCAGAAATCTACAAGGTCACAGACAAAAATCAGAAAATACATGCTCTACTCTCCCTCAAGGAGTCTGAAATCTCACTGAAAAGAATACACCATGCAGTGACTGAAGAAAAGGTAAAACTGAAGTCCCCGAGGGCATGTCGTCACAGGCAAAATGAGGACATAAGCCATTCCCTGTGCTGTACTGAATTCCTCTTAAAACTCATATATATTCAGTTTTGGCTGAATCCATGTTGAATTTGATCTATATGGTTCTAGATTCCACCCACCTGTCTGATCTCACGATGCATGGAGGAAGTCAAGCCCAGTGGCCGTTTCTCCCAATTTGCAGTCTGCAAGTCTAGCATTAGAGATACTGCCACATTTCTATGGACACTTTAAATGATCTCCAGGACCCTTTTGGGCAAGTGGCTTGACAGGGAAGTCCACACTGCAAGCTCATCTCACCACGATGCCATGTACCTCTGGCAGTCAGCCATACTCAAAAGGCTGAGTTTGGCAAGAGACCTGCCACCATCTCCCTGCTAAATGGTCTCTTGTGACTCAGAGTCTCAAACTTGCTTTAAACAGAGGGGAAAAGTCCCTTTCTGAGATGAGTTTCTTGGCCCAACTGTGCTTTGTACAAACACAATCTTTGTCTACTTTGGTCTTGGGGGTATTGAGAAGCAGCTGCTGAATTGTGGTGAAAAATTAAAAATAAAACAAAATAAAAATAGAGACACTGCTGGCTCCCCAAGTCCCTCCAGCAGGTGGAGCAGGGAGCTGCAGCCACAGCACCTGCGGACTGTGCCCACCTACTCTGGCCTGGCTGCCAGCGGCACACGGTGGCTCCTAGACAGGGTCTCCATCTCCCCTGAACAGGCTTCTGTCTTAACACACAGTGGGGCCAGAAAGCTAGGGGAGGCAAAGGTTAAGGGAGCTATGGGACTTGGGAAAAGAACAATACCTCCTCCAAGTTGGTGAATCTGTCAGAGTCAGTGTAAGTAAAGATTCGTCGGTTCTTCCTGCCATCCGAATCCTCCAGCTTCAGAATCTCTTGACGGTACTGATGATCCAAAGGACTCTGGCAGGCTGCTTCATTTTGATACAGATCTACTTCAAACTGAGGTCACAAGGAAACAGAGATCTACTAAGAATAGGTCAAATTTTTTTCCTATAACTGGTCAAATCAGCTCTATAGAGATGATGCAATCCAACATGTTTTCACAACCAACTCTCATTTGTCTAAACTAATGGAGGACAGGGGATCCAAAGGAGATTAGAGCTAAAAGGAACCAGAGTGATAGTCTAATTCAACTCTACTGTTACAGAATTGACATAGCAAAACAGTAATTCTTTCTGTGGCCCAGAGGTGGAAAGTGCCTTAGCCAGGATCACAAAACTGGGTAGTGGCAGGCATAATGTTACACTGACCCCATGAATACAGCAGTGGGAAGTATAAAACTGCTACAACCTTCTGGAAATTAGTTTGGCGATATGGATCAAGAATCTTTCCCAGCTACCAGCCAGGTGGGAGGTGGACCGGGTGGAGGTAGACTGAGCAGACACGTGGCACTGGCTCACCTGGCTAAAGAGCTTCTCTTGCCACCCAATCACAGCCTCCTCCTCTTCATCTTCATCTGGGCGGTGTCCACCTCCAAAGACAACAGAGAGTCAATTGTTTGAGCCAAACCAGCACCACTTCTTGCTCTGTAGTTGGTTATAGCCAAAGTCCCTGCTCTTACATTTGCCACAAAACCTGTTGGAACTCACTGGTTTATTAAGCACTCACCCTAGACTCACTCTAGAGATGCTGTGGATATGTGTGGAAGCCAAGATTAGGACCCAAGAAGTCTTAATCACTAATCTGGATAAATGGAAGTCATGCCTTCCAGGAATTATTTATTCTAACTCAGTGTGAGGCACTGAAATTTAGAAATAGGCTGAATGGCTCTTCCTCAATCCCAACTGTCAATATTTGCTAGAAAAAAACTGTGATGTTTTTATCTTTACTATTCCTGAAACCATATACCTAGAATCAAACACTGTAACCTTAAGAGACTAAGTATTAGTAAAGAAAAGGAAAGGCGAATAACTTTCATTTAAAATCTTGTCTGCAGTTAGTATTTATTCTTTTCGGATTGTACATTCATATCCTTTGCCCATTTTCTTTTTTTTTTTTTTTTTTAATGGAGGTACTGGGAATCAAACCCAGGATCTCATACACGCTAAGCATGGGCTGTACCCTCCCTGCAAAGAACTGATTTTTTAAAAGAACCAAATCTAATACATATACTCCTGGCTGAGTATGCCTTCTTCAAAGATACATGCTTCACAACCCACCAGCTCACACTCTTGCTCAGAAATATTTCTGAACAGACAACAAAAGCAGAGAGAGACGTGACCTAACATGAACACAATGTCCTTTCTTGCTCACTTTTCTGGCTTCCCAGGTAAGGAAAACTGCAAGAGTAAAAATGATGTTAATATATACATTTCCCAAGCAGACCCCCATTTGTAAATTGTTTTGAAAAGGGTTTATAAGTGTAGTTCAAGCCTGGAGCATTCTTTCTTCGAAAAAAAAAATGCCACAAATGGTATTTAGGTTGACAGGCAAATTTATAATATATCTAAAGTATGGTATTTGCTATTTCACTACATTTGACCACAATTCAGATCAGTATCTTGATGGCAGGAATTACACTTATTCAATTTTTATGCAACATAATGTAGTTTAAGCTGCCTGGGATCAAATCCTGGCTTCAACACTTACCAGCCAAGTGACCTTGGACAAGAAACCCAACCTCTTTATGCCTTTCCTCAGACTACAGACCTGGGTCTACTTTGTCTTAAGAGGTAACCTCACCCTAGGCCCTTCCCCAGATCCCCAAGGGGCCACATCACCACCATACACCCACTGGCGGTTGGGTGAGGCCTAAAAGTGGCCAAGTCTATGAGGTCCTTTCCGGGCTGGGCAGCAGGCTGGTAATGGAGGTAGTTGCTTGATGTGATTCTTTGCAGGTGGACTCTGCCAGGGAAAGAGAAGCCCAAAATACCCGTTACAAGACACACAACCAGGAGATAAACACAGAGCAAAAACGGGGGAAACAAAACACAGTAGAGGGGAGGGCTAAGGCAACAGAAAGGGAGGTGAGTGGGGCACGGGGTCCTAAGGAGAAGAGTAAGGATGAGAAAGTACACTGGGGACACAGGGCTCCGAGGAATGTGGGAAAGGAAAGGTCCTTAAAGGGTGGGTCTGGAAAATGTGAGTGAAGAGGGTTCCGGGTAGTGAGAGAGACCCGGGCAGACCGGGCAGAGGTCAGGATTGCAAACGGAAGTAGGGGTCCTGAACAACCGAGAACTGTAGTTCAGGCTCCAATTATCTGAGAGCATAAAAGCACGGAGCTCTGAGGCAATGCGACTACCGGAGGCGGAGGTTGCGCACGGGGTCCCGGGAGCGATACACGGCCTCTCCGGTGTCAGTGCTCCAGGCGGCCTCCGCCATGACAGCTGTGCCGCGCCGCGCCGCGCCGCGCCACGACTGGGCCGGAAAGCGCGTCGCCCCAGTCCCCCTAGCAACGGGGGCGCTGGGTTCGGGAGGCGGCGGAGGCGCTGCGCGCGCAACTCGCAGTTCCCCACGCGGCGCCGCAGCCGCCTGCCCAGCGCGGGCGCAACCCGGGCGGAGTCCAGTTATGCGCTCAAGCCGGGGTCCTTTTTGGGTCACCGCTTATAAGGTGTGCGAACGAAGCTTGCTTATACCCAAGGCCAGACTTGATGCACTTTACAAACGAGGAAACTAAAGCAGAACCATCGGCCCCTTTTACAGAGATTCAGACAGAAATGGTGATGGAGACCAAACCCAAGTGTCCTGAGTTCTCAGCTACCACTTTTTCCGCCACACGACTCGGCCTTCCACTGAATGCTGGGAAACTTTGGCCTGAAAATCAGTGGACGTGACTCACAGAACGTACCCATTCTTCCCCCCCTCATCAGGGGAGGTGATGACAATTACTCAGACATGAAGATACATTCTTGGAAGAAAACGAAAATGTCAGGAGATTTAATAATCCTTGTGTTGGTATTCACTGAATCAGAGAAAGAAAAAACAAGGAAGCTAACAGTAAGGAAGGAAAATGTGTTATTATTGCACTGGTTTTTCCCCTGCGTGTGTTATTTCCGGATTTTTAAGCCACCTTAGATGGCCACCTAAGCCACCTCAGGAATAGCCAACAAAATGCCATTCTGAAGACGTGCTTCATTGGTCTGTCAAAGGCAGGACACACTGTAACCTCGAGTCTGGCTCTCTGGCACCTTGGGGATGTCAACAGCTATCAGCCTTTGACATTTACTGCTCCTCCAAAAGAGTAGCCAATTGTCCCCTGAACTCAAGAATATAATGTCAGTTTGATTATATGGCGTTGGGAGCCCTAAGCAACAATGCTACTGTTGTTTAACACCAAGGACTCACCATAACAATAACCCTATTTATTTAAGATCTTCTACAGCCTGGGCACTCCGTTTCCATTGTCCCCAGTCCTCCTAGAAACCCTTTAAGTAAGTATTGTGTTCTTTTGTTTTGGTTTGGTTTGGGTTTTTTTTTTTTTTAAGATTTTATCTTTTTTTATAGTCAGTTTACAATGTATCAATTTCTGATGTACAGCATAATATTTCAGTCATACATATACATACATGTATTCATTTTCATTATAGGTTACTGCAAGATACTGAATATAGTTTCCTATGCTATACAGAAGAAACTTGTTTATCTACTTTATATATAGTAGTTAGTATTTGTAAATGTCAAACTCCCAATTTATCTCTTCTCACCCCCTTTCCCCCTTGCTAACCATAAGTTTATTTATTATGTCTGTGAGTCTGTTTCTGTTTTGTAGATAAGTTCATTTGTGTCTTCTTTTTTTCTTTTCTTTCTAGATTCCACACAGAGTGATATCATATGGTATTTTTCTTTCTCTTTCTGGCTTACTTCACTTAGAATGACAATCTCCAGGTCCGTCCATGTTGCGGCAAGTGACATTATTTTATTCTTTTTTATGGCTGAGTGGAATTCCATTGTATAAATATACCATGACTTCTTTATCCAGTCATCTGTTAATGGACATTTAGTTTATTTCCATATCTTGGCTATTGTATTCAGTGCTACTATGAACATTGGGGTGATGGATCTTTTCAAATTAGACTTCTCTCTGGATATATGCCCAGGAGTGGGATTGCTGGGTCATATGGTAAGTCTATTTTTAGTTTTTGGAGGAACCTCCATACTGTTTTCCATAATAGTTGCACCAAACTACATTCCTACCAACAGTGTAAAGGGTCCCCTTTTCTCCACACCGTCTCCAGCATTTGTTGTTCATGGACTTTTGAATGATGGCCATTCTGACTGGTGTGAGGTGATATCTCATTGTAGTTTTGATTTGCATTTCTTTGATAATTAGTGATATTGAGCATTTTTTCATGTGTCTGTTGTCCGTTTGTATGTCTTCACTCGAGAATTGCTTGTTTAGGTCTTCTGCCCATTTTTGAACTGGGTTGTTTGTTTTTTTGTTATTGAGTTATATGAGTTGTTTGTATATTCTGGAAATTAAGCCCTTGTCAGTCGTATCATTTGCACATATTTTCTCCCATTCTGTAGGTTGTCTTTTTGTTTTGCTTATGGTTTCCTTTGCTGTGCAAAAGCTTATGTTTAATTAAGTCCATTTGTTTATTTTTCCTTGTATTTCTATTGCCTGGGTAGACTGCCCTAGAAGAACATTGCTGAGATTTATGTCAGAAAATATTTTGCCTGTGTTTTCTTCTAGGAAGTTTATAGTGTCTTGTCTTATGTTTAAGTCTTTAAGCCATTTTGAGTTTATTTTTGTATATGGTATGAGGGATCCACCAGGTTTTTTTGTGGAATTGACAAGCTGATTGTAAAGTTTACATGGAAATGGAAAAGACTTAGATAGCCAAAAAAAAAAAAAAAAGTGACAAAGAAAAACAAAGTTGAGGACTTATAATATTTAATTTCTAGACAATACAAAAATATAATAATCACTAAAGTGTTCTATTGGCATAAAAATAGACATATAGATCAATGAGACAGAGAGTCCAAAATATATACAATCGATCTTTGACAGAATTCTAAAAATAATTCAATGGAGAAAGGATAATATTCTCAACAAATAAGGTAGAACTGTATATCCATTTGTAAAATACAAAAACAAAAAAAAATTTAATTCTTTACCTTACACAATTTAGTAAGTTAAAGCAAAATGGATCATAGAGCTAAAAGTAAGAAATACAGCTACAAAACTACCAGACAAAAACACAGGAGAAAATCTTTGCTCTGAGTTAGGTAAATATTTTTTTAGATAGGACTCAAAATGTACAAAATATCAAAGAAAAAATTAATAAATTACTCTTCATCAAAATGAAAAACTTTTATTCTTAGAGAACACTTGTTAAGAAAAAGACAAGAAACAGACTGGAAAAAAACTTTACAAAACATATATCTGATAAAGGACTTATATCCAGGAAAAAAAAAAGTACCTTTACAACTTGGTAATCATCAAACAAACAATCTTACCTTTAAATGGTCAAAAGATTTGAACAGGCACTTCACCAAAGATACATGATTGACAATAAGTCCGTGAAAAGATGTTCAACATCATTAGTTATCAATGAAATGCATATTAAAACCATAGTAAGATACCACTACACACCTATTATACCTATTAGAATGCTAAAATTTAATAGGTAGACAATACCAAATGCTGGTGAAGATGTGAAGCAACTCGGACTCATGAAATTGCTGGTCAGAATACAAAATAGTACAGCTGCTTTGGAAAAATGGACATTTCTTATAAAGTGAAACATTTACCTACCATAAGATCCAGCACTCCCACTCTTAATTATTTACTCAAGAGCAGTAACAACACATGTCCATACAAAGACCCAGACGTAAATATGCATAGCAATTTCTTCATACTAGTAAAGACGGGAAGGAGTGCAAATGTCTGCCAACATGTAAATAGTTAAACAAATTGTATGATATCTACAATTGTATAATATCTATACAATGGGATACTACTCCACAATAAAAACGAGGTAAATACTGATACCGAAAACCACTTGGATGAATCTCAAAAATCATTATGCTAAGCGGAAGAAAGCAGCTGGACACAGAAGACTACATACCATGTGGTTTCTTTTATATGATGTTCTAGAAAAAAAGGAAAACTATAAAGATGGAACACAGATCAGTGGTTGCCTGGGGTTGGATCTGGGAATAGGGTTTGACTATAAAGGGGCAGAATAAGAGAATTTACGGGGTAAGGGAGCTATTCTGTATGGAACTATGGTGGTGATACACAACTCGTTGCATTTATTAAAAATCTACAGAACTGTGGATCACAATGAGTGGATGTCACTGTATGTAAAATTTAAACTATTAACCAAGTTATGAGAAGGACTCAAATTGGAATGCAGGCTATGACAACGGAATCCAACTGTAACTGTGTTACAAAATACTTACATAACCACACTGAAGGGAGTGAGAAAGAAAGGAGCCAACCAAAATAACTCTGGAAAGCAGTGTTTTAATGGAAACTGAAGGCTAAAGACAAAAAACTGTCCACAAACGCCCTACTCAAGTTGGCAAATTTCTTTCTCAAAGGGGTATGAGTTACAATTCTGAAACTACTTTCTGTGTATACTAGGGTTGAACAAATAATAAACTACTAGACATAACAAGAGCCATGTTTCTGACTGTCTGAGAAAGAAATTACAAGCAAGGAAAGGAGGTAAAGGTAAGAATGAACCCTGTGGTGCCCAATCAGAGTTAGCAATAAAACCCCTGGGTATTTTTAAAAATATGTATAAAGACAGAGTCAGACATGAAATACGTATGTAAGTATGTATGAGTACTACCCATCCACACGGTACCTAGCTCTGCCCACTGAGAGAGTCCAGAAGCAGTTACTCTCCAGCAGAAATGAGCATTCCCATTACCCAGACTTGGTTTCTAAATATCATTCTCCATCACAAGGAATCAGGGCTCCTTGGAGAAATGATTGATTTCCTGGAAGAAACAAAATGGAACCTCATGGGAACTCATACTGCTGGGCTAGATAGCTTCCATCAGCCAAGGGCAGTCCCAGATGAGCTGTTATGCTCAGCATCTGGTCAAGGAAACCTGGGCAGGGCACTAACAATATCTGCTACAAGTATGCTTTGGAGAGGTTAATCCCAGGAAAACTCTGGTATGGGAGTGTTACTTACGGGCCAGCTTATTCAGGGCACCAAGAGAGTGCGCGTCCTCACCTTTCCCCAGCCCCTTCCAGGCAGTGTGTCAACAGGCAGAACAGGTGGGACCACATGGGTATTACCACATGGACATTACCCAAATCAGTAGGAGAATAAAATAGGTCAGCAGGACCCAGAAACTCAGCCTCTGAAACAGTTCATTTATAGGTCCTAGCCAGATCTCAAATGCCTTTTCTTAAGAAACATGCTCAGCTTTTGATAATTAATTGCTTTATCGTGGGCAGCCCCATTTTCTCTACACTGCGTCCCAACAAGTTAGCCCAGGTCTTCAGTGGCATGTCAAGACTTGGAGCAACAGGAGTGTTCCAAATGGCAGAACTCTGAGAACGTTGGTTCCTATGCCTCTCCCCCTTTAAGAAGAGGTTTCAATTTCTGGAAACACAGGGACTTAAAAATTTACCTTCCATGCTTCTCCTCTTGGTATTCTCCTGGAAATAAAAAGAAATTAATCTCTTCAATGCATTCTAATAAATGGCAGAACTTTCTGCCAACTCTAAGATTCTTTCAAGTTTAATCTCATTAAAATCCATTGACTTTTCCCAAATTAGCAATGATCTTTTAAAAGTCTGTATTCAAAGACAAACTTATGGTTATCAGAGGGGGAAAGGAGGTGGGGAGGGATAAATTGGGAATTTGGGATTTGTAGATACTACCATTTTTAATATTTCAGATGATCAAAAATATGAAACAGATTGATTGCACAACAATGTGAATATACTTAATACTGAACTTAAAATTGTTAAGATGGTAAATTTTATGTTTTGTGTATTTTACCACAATTTTTTAAAAAAGGAAAATAACAAAAATGACAACAAAAATATGAAAACATAGGATAATGACCACCCGTTATTGTATCCCACATCCACCTTGAACATTTCCCTATTAGCTAAGCCAATCTGAGTTGAGTTTTTGGTGACTTGGACCCAGCAAATGCATGCTGAGTATTGCAGAATTTGGTGCCAGTAAGTAGAAATGCTGTAATTAACAGATCTGAAACTTGATGGAATGGGCCAACCTGGAGAGATAGGGCTTGATCCTGGCTTAGAAAGTTAGTGATCCTCTTTAGGTGATTGTGAAATAATTGGCTTGTCTGCCTCTTGAAGTTTAATATGCAAAAAATCGCCTGGGGATCTTGTTCAAATGAGGATTCCGATCAGTAGGTCTAGGGCGGGAACTGAGTCTGTTCTTCTGACAGGCTCCCAGGTGATGCCAACCCTGCTGATCCATGGACCACACTCTGTATAGCAAGGAGTTAAACTGATGTGTCCTGAAAGAGGGTTCATGTACCACGCATGCTGTTGCATTAGGAGGATGGTGGGGAAATTTCCGGGTGTAGGATTGTCAGCAACTTCTTATAGCCCATCAGCCCATGGTGATACAGCTTAATTGTATTAAGAAGAGGAACTTCTACATTAGATTTCTTGGAGAATTTTAAAAGACAAAAATAGCAAAGGAAATCCAGGGTTATGTGAACATTGAAAATATCCCACAAAGGGGAATGATCAGAGCTACACTTGTTGGAGCCATGATCTCTTGCTCCAGATGCAGCGATGAGCCAAAAATTCACAGATCCCTAATCTGACACTGTAGACTTCTATTTTATTTTTGTAGATTTTATAAGTTCCAGGAAGGCTGAATCAAAGACAGGTTACACTCTCACACTTTGCAATCATACAATTAAAAATGTTATTTAAAAAAATTATTGTCAACTCTAAGCTCCACAGAGGCATAAATCAGATCTATCCTGAGTCCCAAGACATCCCAGAACATCAGTGCCTGGCACGTACATGACAGACACTTGCGCAATAAGTGAACAATTATCTTTTTCTGTATTTTTCTGCCCCACTGATCAGTGAGCCTACTAAGAGGAAGAACCAGGCTCGATTTATCTTTGTATCTTCGGGGCACCCAAACAATTGCTCAATGCAGAATTATTTGAATTGTCCTGGACTGAATTAAATTATCAGGAGTAGCAGTGCCCCAGGCACTGGGCTGGGATTCAGGGGGGAAATTCTAGGCTTTGGCCAGGGGAAGCTAAGAGTGAGGTCATTGACTCAGGGGGCCCAGGTGCTTGGATTAAGGTGAGCCTCCTAGAATTTGCAACCAGAACAGAAAAGAGAAAACGTGAGCAACTGTCAGCACTGCAGGCTGGCTTTAGGATGTGAGGCCAGGAAACCCTGCTAGGCTATGTTCCAGGAGACAGGCATCACCCCTGGGCAGTAGCCAGGCCCACGGGGACTTCTGAGAAGTGGCAGCATCTAGCCTGAGTGGCTGAGTTCAAGAGAAGAAATCCTGTGTGGGCAGCTGCTGTCCTCAGTCTGGAGACAGTGTTTTGCACATCCACACGACCCCCAGATGGAAAACGAGAGCTGCCTAGCTTTGCTGGGGAGATAGGGTAGAGCCTACGGTCCCTATGACCTCTCTCTTTCTCCTCATCAGAAACAGCCCATGGTGGGAGGGGTCCGTATCGTCACCAGGACCAACCGGAAGTCCAGCAGCAGAAGCCAAAAAAGAAAAGAAAAGAAATGAAACTTTCCATTCCTCCCCACTACCCCCTAGCCTGTGAAATGCAACCCAGCAGAGAGGACATGGGTCTTAGGTTTAGCTTCTGGCCTCCTCAGTAACTGGGGATTCAGATGAGGCAGCGAACAGACAGCATGCCTCAAGAACAAGTTTATGCTGAAGTAGCCGCTCACTATTATTATTATTTAAATTGTCCTGGACTGAATTAAATTATCAGGATTAGCAGTGCCCCAGGCACTGGGCTGGGATTCAGGGGGAAATTCATGACTAAGAACTCATCTCCATACTCATTGCTTACCCATGAATCATGCTTTCCGTGTCTGCAAACATGGTGGCAGTTGGCTGTCACAGCGCCTCGTAATACAGGCTGGCACTATTGTTCCCAATGGCTAGAGGAGGAAGGCGAGGTTCAGAGATGGAGTGACTGCCTGGGGTCACACATCTACTGAGCAGAGTTATCGGGACCCAGGGAGATAGATCTTCTGACCTCGCTCCAGGCTCACTCTCCACAACACATGCTACCTAAGCTGGCTGGACACCTCCCCGGGATAGCCGGAGTAGCTCAGAGAACCCAGAGCACAGGCTAAGCATGGTTCATGGTCCCTGGGGGTGTCCATTTTAGCTTGATGTTAAGTAAATTTAAATTTTTACATCGTAAAACAGACACAGATGAGTTCACAGAAGTGTGACTTTCTTAAGTTAAAATGTGAGATGTCGAATCTGAGCTGATAATATAACAATATCAGTTCACTAATTGTGACGAATGTACCACGGTGATGTAGAAGGTTAACAATAGTGGAAACTGAGACTGGGTATATGGGAACTCTCTGTACTATTTTTGCAATAATACTGTAAATCTAAAACTGTTCTTAAATAAAAATTTTATTTTAAAAGTTATGAGCTATCAAAGAAGCTGCAGAGTCTGTTTCCTCCTGGAGCACCTGGTCATACTCCTCTTTTGTTAAAGGCCTATCAGAAGCCATAGTTAAAAAGCATTACCCATGCCCTATTGTTTGCAGAGTAGAGGGATGTTCTATAGAGTCTTGAAAGCCCTGTATTTCCAAAGAGAAGAACAAGAAAGCAGGACAGTAAAGCCTCTTTCACTCCCCTCCCCTGGCCTCTGCCCCCTTCTTAGCGCTGTGAGAAGAGTGAGAGGCAAATAACCGCTTTGCCCTCCCCGGGTTCCCAGTAGAGCAGAAGGGATTCTGTTACAGCACCTCACCCCATCCAGCCTCCATCATGGTCTCCCAGAGCTGCACCCCCACCCCAGATCATCTGGGTGGAGCCCCGGGAAGAAGCAGTGAGATCTGCCATTTAGGGTAAGTCCCAGAGGGTGCTCCCTGGCACCCAGTGGGCACCGCCTACTTGTGCTGGGCTAGTCAGCAGTGGAGCGGGGTGTCTTCTCAGCGATGTCCATGCAGAACTCCAGCCTGCTTCTGGCAAACAGACCTAAGGATGGAACCTTACAAGACTAGGGTGCGTGGGTTCTGTTGCTTCCGAAAGCTTCTTCCGCCATCTGGGAAATAGGCGTTGAAGTTCCCCTTTCAGGCTGGAAAACAGGCTTGAGCTGCTGTTTTCACCCAACTGTGAAAGGACCAAGATCCAGATGCTCCTCACCATGTCCTGGCCTCTCTGTTTTTGTACAGCTCAGGATGGGCAGTGGGGCTGTACGTTGGGGAGATGAAAGAGAGAAGAGAAAAATTCAGAAACTATACCCTCTAGCTATACTTTGAAGAGCCACAGTATTTTAGTCAAGTCAGAAATGGTTTCCAGAAACAAGTTTTAGAGCTGACGGTCAAGAACTTAGGCTTGAATGATGAAGTTAAGCCACGGTCACGTTTGCACCAATGTCATCATCTTTATCATCAAAACAAATATTACTGATTGCCCAGTATAATTTAGAGCTCTTGAGGAGTTTAAGAGCTAATCTGGGCAACAGGAAGGAGGCATAAAGAGATAATAAATAGGAAAAGCAAAGGAGAGAGAAAGAGAAGCAATATACGATGCTCCCTGGGGCTCGGCAGATAGGGAAGGCTTCATGAAGAAGATAGGGCTTGAGCTAGATATTGGGCTCGGACAAGAAGGGAGAGAGCAAGCCAGGAATGGAGGATGGCAGAGAAAAAGAGGCAGAGCAGGAATGTGCGGGGCATGTTGGGGAAAAACGTTAATGGGTTAGTTTGGGTGGAACGAAGAGCTTGGGCAGAGGAGTGATGTGTGATGGACTGGGAGAGATAGAGGGGTAGGCAAGATAGAACCATGGCTGAAGCTTGAGACTTTGTCCTACGGGTAGCAGAGAGCCCTGGAGCAAAGGAAGGGGTGGAGAGGATTGGTGGCAGGGAGGCCACTGAGAAGGATGTGGTCTTGAAGCAAAACTGAGGTGAGTCAGAGCAGAACCAGAATGTAGGGAAGGCTAGAAGATGACAGATGCAAGAGATTTATGAAGGACAAATGGACAGGAATTGGTGACTGAGACAGGAGATGGGAGGATGGAAGAGGGAGAGAAAAAAGAAGAGTAGAAGCACTTGGGATAATTCACTGGTTTCCAACCTCATCATCTGTATGTTAATTGAGAAGGAGGAAGATTGGGAATAAGGAGAGGAAAAAGACAAGAAGCACATAATATCAGGTGCTCAATGAATACCTAAGAGGGAGAAATGAAAGCAAGGGGAGACAGAACACCAATGGGAAATAGGAGAATGGCCTTGACCAAAAAGAAGATTTTTGATTAATGGAGAAAAGGAAGGAACAGCATTCTGCCCACTCCAGCAGAGAAGTTCTTGGCAACCCCCTCTGCCAACTCTACTAGAGTTGGGTCCCAAGACCCAACCTTTCTGTTCCCAACATTCTGTGGCTAATTGGAGAAACTCATTGATACTGAGTTTGCCACTCAGAACCCTTGTTTTACGCCAATTTCAGAAGCCACCAAGCATCTAATGAATCCTCCCACTAAAAAATAGTTAGAGAAGACAGTGGGGCCTCTTCCTGTCTGCTGAGGGAGATACACAAACCATCCCAGACATTTTTCTCTTCCATAAATCCCTCTTCACTCTGAAAGAGGCTGCCTGGCAGTGTTCCCATCCTTTCCAAGGGCCTCTGGCTGCCAAGGTCACCATTCAGAGAACCTTTGCCATCTCCACGCCTCTCCTAAGGCCAGGATGGCTTACACCAGAGCACCTGGGTTCCTCCCTTTCCTGGGGTGAACAGTGGGTGAGTCTCAGAGAGGGTAACCACTGGGGGACTGTGAAGGAAAAGCCCAGCTGGGCTAACAAGCTAAGTCACAAATCTAAGTGTAACAAGTGTCGGATTACTGATCTGAGTTCTGCTGGGCTAACTTGTAAATCTGAAGTTAGTGTCAGTTTACTGGGCTAACAAGCTAACTCGTAAATCCAAGCTCAACAAGTGTCAGTAACGTGATCTGTTCCGAATTGATAAGCTTCAGTGTACTGATTCCTTGCTTTTGTTGTTTGAGCCTTATTGGCTAATAGCCCCATATTTGTAATTAACCCTATAAAACCTCATGTGCACGTCTTGGAGGTGCTCAGAGCTTCGGAGCAGAAGCCCCTCTGAGCCCGCCGGCGTAATAAATCTGAGTACTCCAACCCTCCGAGTGGTGCTTGTTTCTTGGCTGGCCTGTCATTTCCGTAACAGGACAAGAAGTCCATTAGTTTGGTGTTCTGAGAACCAACAAGAGGAAATGCATTTTAGCCAGGAAAGAAAAAAATTAGCTGTCCAGCTGTGATTGACAGCCAAGCCAGTGGAAGATGGGTGAAAACAGACAGCTGAGGAAGGGACCAGCTGGGTTTCCAAGGAAGGTATCATCCAAAATGGTGGAGATGGCGAGAAGGCCAGTGTAAGAACTTAAATCACCTCATACAGAGAGATCACTTTGTCACTGACCATGGATGTCCCTTTAATCAGCATGCAGTGTATGTACAGCACGCAGAATTCTACCTCTTAAAGTAGAAGAGGAGAACCAACCATGTCCAAGGTCAGCCTCGTCTATAAACCGAATTCCTGGAAAATGTGTGCGTGTGTGCGCACACTACCATGTGCCCGTGATCTTCACTGGGTATTTCCTGCCACTTCTGCTGCTGTTACTAAAATCTCTTGGAATCTCTGCCCCCATACATGAGAAGCTGTTGGCCTTCTTAGCCTTCTACTGGACTTCCTGTCTTCCAATCTCCATTTCTTATGGGCCAATTTGCCATTTTCTAATGGGGAGACATCTAACTGTGCTAAACAGAGTTAACTAGATTGAGTAAGTCCAGGAACACATCATTACACATCAGCAAAGCTCTGAAAATACAGATTAGCCACAAGACAGTTATACATCCACTGTGACTGCCTCCAGGTATGCTTCATGCCCAGAACAAAGGAAGGACCACCCTCATCTGGAGCTGACACTGCCCCACCCCTGCCCATTCCAAAAAGATCCAACCTAAGACATCATATCATCTCATAACACGATCAAGACCCAGGGACAGTCAGATCTGCATTTCGCTCTTACCCTGACTCCAGTAGCTCACTATATATTGCACACAGGAAGACAGCGTTATCCTATATGCTCTTCCAGAAGGAAGTTTCATTTTGAAATCATTCAGAACCAACTAGGTCAAAATCCATCTAAAGACACACCTTCATTAAATCATAAGGCTCGAAACCCAGAGGCGAGAGCCTTGAGACACGTGCTTCAAAGTTCAGGGAAGGATCAGACAAAGAAAAACTTGGCTGAGAAGCAGAAATGTCTTTCAAAGAAAACAAGAAGAGCCTGAAGTCTCTCACTACCTTTCCTGGACAGCTGCCTTCTTTCGAGATGCCCAGCTCATTTGCCTGGATTCACCACAAGAGAAGCAGCTTCTAACTCCATTCCATCAGCCAGAGCAAAGGAATATCACTTTTTGGAAGGTAAATTCAGGGGGTTGGTTTTTGGATGATGAGTTTCTGATAGTTCTCCAGAGTATCTTCACCCCAAAGTATAATTTCATAAAGAGGCTAATGTGTTGTCGGTCTGTAAAATATACTTTTATGAAATTTCATTTTCGTTGAACCTTCCTGTTTCCTTCCTGTATGGATTTAATGAACTTGATGGTATATAACATTATACTTGGGCTTTAAATTATTAAATTCCCGGATATTGGTGTTTTTTAATGATTGCCCCATAGAAGGTATGAAGTCGTAGCACATTAGTAATCATCTAAACCAGCCATCAATTTTGCAACTAAAGTGTATCAGGCACCAGAAGGTGAATGACTTGTCCACAGCCACACAGCGACAGAGGTGGGGACAAGTCCAGGGCTCTTCTTACTTCTCTGGTGGCCAAGAAAGGGCAGTATTTTAAAACTTGGGCCAGAAAAAGTCAACATTTAAAAATCATTTTAGGGGGCAGGGTAATAGCTCAGTGATAGAGTGTGTGCTTGGCATGCACGAGGTCCTGGGTCCAACACTCAGTACCTCCATTTAAATAAATAAATATATAAACTTAATTACCTCCCCTCAAAAAATAAAAATAAAAAAATAGAAATCATTTTAAATCTCTGTTGGCTTCCACAATGGATTGGGTGAAAGGTAAGGGAGGAATCAAAGGATAGTGAATAAATGAATGGAGAAGAGAGCCATTTATTTAATTGTTCCTAATTTTGAGAGCTATTCAGATCCCATTAAGGGCATAAAAGGGACAAGCCTGCTCAGAGATTGGAGGTTTGCCTTCCATGACTGCAGCAGGACTACGTATTTGACCTGGAACATGGGAAGAAGAGGATTTACTTCACCCAGAGTCAGTGATACTGTATCAACCAGTCCCTGCCATTCTGCAGTTTCCTCATGTGTCTGCCTTAGAGTCACAGGGTGTTTCCCGCTGAACCTAAGCGTCTCCTCCAAGCCACATCAGCCCCTCAAAATCTTTCCTTCTGGGCCTCTCCCAGAAATAAATTATGATAGACGGTATAAAAACCAACTCCTTCAAGCAGAGAAACACACCTGGCTGCCACAGGAGGCCAAGGCCCTTGGCAGGTAAGAGTCATTAATTTTAATCTTTCCTGGTTTCTGTGCAGTTGATGATGAAATTTCCTAAAGACTTCTCAGAAAGCTTGGTACTGGATTTGGACTTGTCTTCATCAGGCATTTTCTGGTGCCAGCTCTGGCTGCCACCCTGGCAGGTCATCCCCATTTTGTGTAAGGGAGATGTGTTTGAATCCCTTTGTTGGGTAAGGAGGCATTTCTGAGTCTGAAAACTGAGTCATAGAATCATAAACTCTTAGGGCTAGAGGGTACCATAGATCTCACATCCATCCTGTTGGGAACTGAGGCTTCAGAGAGATCACGGGTCCAGGTCACACAGAAAGTTAGGGGAAATTAGTCACAGAATGACACATGGTGTTCTTGAGACTGGTGTGATATGATGCGACCGCCAAACTATAGGGAAAAGTCTGCAGTGTTTTAAAGGGTTCCCTGACCCAGGGCTCTCGGATCTTCATCTCATTTCCAGCAGCTCATGCTTCTGACAGCAGCCCTGAACATCCAGTTAGCCCTGAATGTCTAGTCTCAGGTGTCTTCAGTGCCGTATGGACACTTGGTTCTCAATCAGATTTATGAATGCAGCGATATTTAGATGGGCTTAGTCTTGGGAGAATGGAGTGGTTGAATCAGTTTTTTTATTTTTAAATGTAATTAGGTGTCCCAAACCCTATGGCTCAGGTGGATTTTGTTCTGCAGTAGAGAGTGTGATAAGAGCTCTCTCTTCTCCATTCTTCTCTTGATACTGGAACTGCTCAAAAGATCAAACAGAGCATTTGGGGGGTGATGGGGTGTTTGTTGGTTTTCCTACTGGCCCATCCCACCACCCTCAACAGAGCTCTCACCATTCACGGAAAAGAATCCTTCTGATGCCTTCCCTTCTCAGTCCTTCCTGTAGCCCCCATGGTGACTTCCGAGCAAGTCTGAGAGCCAGACTCTTGGAGGTCGTGACATTCAGTGTGGTCGGCAGAGCAGCAGCATCGGCATCACCTGGGAGCTTGTTGGAAGTACAGGCTCTCAGGCCCCTTCTATGACCTTCTGAGTTAGAATCTGCATTTAACAAGTTCCCTAGGTGATGAGTAGGCACATTAAGGTGGGAGGACCCTGCTAAGGGACCATCACCACCTCTGCCTCTGCACCCTCCAGATGTTGGATTTCTCTGCCCTAGGGGTTTCACTCATTCAGCAAGCACCCAACACCTATTTTGTACCAACACTAGGCTTGGGCACTGGAAGAAACAAAAACCAGTAAGACATAGCCCTTGAGGAGCTCATGGTCTGATAGGGGAAACAGTAATATGAGATATGAGTAAAGTACTGTGGGAGGACAGAAAGAGAAATGGCCTAACTTGGCCTGGAGAAATCTGGTACACTTCATAGAAAAGGTGGCACTTGGCCTGGGCTTTGAAGAATGAATAGGAGTTTATTGGGCAGAGACGGCATTGCATAGGAAAGAGCTCTGTCTCCAGATAGCGCTTCATGTCCCAGGGAAGACTCCAAGCTTTGATGCAAACCAAAGGGCTTGGGAAATGGTCTCTGCGCTGAGCATGATGATAAGAATGTGAGTAAATATTCAAACCTCCCAGAAGCCTCTTGGCTCTGGAGTGTGCCTCCAAGATCTTTCTGCACACCCCCTGCCGCCAGTGGCATGAACTTTGCTTGGCTCGGCTTTCTGTCCCATATGCTTCGTTCACACCCACCAGGAAAGACGGCCAAGACGTGGAAAATAATTTAGCTTTGGCCTTGAGGTTCCCACCCACCACTTTTCAGTGAGGGAAGTATGAAGGGGGTTCCCAGGAAAGGAGAGGATAAATGAATATCTAAGGACCTTTTCCTGTTCAGATTTCTCAACTTTTATTTCTTTGGCGACGATATTTTTCTTCCTTGGTCTCTCTCAGATGATACATCTTTTCATAGACTAAACTTTTAATTTTTGTTTTTGATTTATTATAAAATACATTAGCCATTGAAAGAATAATATAATGAATACTTGTGTACCCATCAGTTCTCTTTAAAAAAAAAATCAATGATAAGGGGCTGGGAGGAGAGGAGGGGGGAAATGGGAGTTGGCATTTAGTGGGTGGAGTTTCTGTTTTGCAAGATGAAATAGTTCTAGGGATCTCTTCTACATCAGTGTGAAAATACTTGTCACTGTTGTACTGTATGGCTAAAAATGGTGAAGACAGCAAATTTTATGCTATGTGTTTTTACAACAATATAAAATAATATTGGGGAGGGTATAACTCAGTGGTAGAGTGCATGCCTAGCATGTATGAGGTCCTAGGTTCAATCCCCACTACCTCCATTGAATGCATGAATGAAGAAGAGATAAATAAATAAATAAATAAACCTAATTACCCCCCCAAATTTTTTAATAATAAAATAATATCAATGATGCTTTTTATTTTCCAAAACCATCATCTTTGTTTTCTCGAAAGGCCAGATTTCTGCTGGCTTAATGACCTCCTCAAATCACAAAAAGGAGGACTATGTTTCCACTCGTAGAGGTGTAAGGACAGGAGCCCACTGAGGGGTCAATCTCAACTGTCTGAGATTTCCTCTTGCGGAAAATAAAAAAGTGCTAGAGAGAATCTTGGCCAGATAGGCATTTATTCATACTTTGTCTTGTTTTTTCTCGAGTAAGCTTACAAAAAGTACATTCAACAAGATAAAAATTATTTAGGGAGATCATCAAAGGTCAGAGGGAAAGACTGAGGAGGTATGGGGGGGTCAGGGGGGCCTGAAATTATCTGGTCCAGATACACAGGTCTCCTTTTCTGGAGATTATCCAGAGAATGTCTGGAAGACCCCCTGGATGGTTTCTCAGGCAAAACTCCAGACCCACGATTCCTCTTAGGGAGCTTCAAGTAGATCTGGAGAGGGCAGCCAATCTGAGGACCTTCTCCAGGGTGCGTTTCTGGAGTTCAGTCAGTGAATGCACACTATGGGGCCCTCTTGTGAACACAGTCTAGGTACACCATCATTCCATCTGCATTCCATGGCCACCTCCCAGGCTGGAGCTAGTATCTCCTTGAAAGATATTTTGGGTCTATTCCACCAAATCTAATGAACAATCTAAGCCCAGAAGCAAACAAACCTGCATGCTTTTAATCTGACAATCTAGGGTCAGAGTTTAAAGCTCACGATGAAGGGGTTAATCGAAGAGCTGGAATCTCTCCAGGCAACCTGGCACACACAGCTGTGAGCACCTTGAGCTTTGTCACAACTTTCATTCATGTGTTCCCATCAAGTTGGCTCTCTGAGAGGGGGTAAAGCCCCTGCCGGCTTCTGAAGGTAGGAACTGAGAGTCTGTGTCTCTGGCACATTCTCTTGTGCTGGGCCAGAGAAAGACAGCTTTCATCCTGAGGGGAAAGGGGAAGGGGAACCCCTAAGATGTGTACCAGATTTGGTAACAGCATTTGTCACCGGTGACAAGACAGGTACAGGATCTTGAGTCACAGGCTGTCAGAGCAGACTCGGACATCCTGGGTCACTTGGTCCAACCCCCTCACTCAGCAGGCCAAGGACCCAGAGATGTTATGTAACCTGCCCGATGTCACAGAGCTAGTTAGAGCACGTGCAGAACTACAACGTAGGACCTCCTGACCCCCGAAGCCTGAGCTCCTTCCCTTCCATCTCTCAGTACCTACCACGGGCCTGCACACACGGGAGATGCTTAGTTATTGTGGTTTCCCCTCCTCTGCCCCAGTGTCAGGGTGTCTGGCGTTCTCTGGGCTTTCTTTGCTTTATCAACCCCTTTCTGTGATTCAGCCCCCCACCATGGGGACTCTCCAAGGCTCACGCCATGATCCTGGGTCTCGTTTCAGTGATGTGGGTCCTTCTCCATCTCCCAGTCCTTTTGGCTTCCCTGACCTTGTTCCAGGCTGCAGCATCTGACACCAATGGTAAGGGCTGCTCTGTGTTGATTTCCTGGGGTTGCTGTAACTAAGGACCACAAACTGGGTGGCTTAAGACAACAGAAGTTTATTCTCCCACAGTTCAGGAGGCTGGAAGTCCAAAGTCAAAGTGTTGGCAGGGTCTGTTCCTCTGAAGACTCTAGGGGAGAATCCTTCCTTGCCTCTTCCAGTTTCTGATGGCTCCCAGCAATCCTTGGCTTATAACTGCATCACTCCAAGCTCTGCCTCCATCTGCACATGATCTTCTTCTCTGTGTGTGTCCTCTGTGTGTCCTCTTCTCTTTTTATAAGACCACCAGTCACTGGATTTAGAACCCACTCTAATCCTGTACCTATATGATTTCATCTTAATTAGGTAAATCTGCCAAGACCCTATTTCCAAATAAAGTTCCAGTTGGCATATATTTTGGAGGGACATTATTTAAGCCACTATACCCTCCTTATTTAGAGACTATATCCTGCCCCTCCAATCTCCAGACCCCAGTACGACTGAAAACAAGGAATCTCACTTTTACTCTATACCATCCCCTTCCCTACTTCAGGGTCCTGGTGATCAGCCAAGCCCTTTGATGGACTAGCTTACGGGTCCACCTCACCAAGAACCAAAAAAATCTGCACTAGTAGCCAGAGCCAACCTGAGTGGTCACAGACTTTCTGAATCCTATCACTGGGTCCGATTAGCTCTCAGTGTCTGCGGGTTCTGCATCAGCAGATTCAACCAACAGTGGATGAAAAGTAATCAGAAAAAAAATTCCCGAAAGCTCCCCCTCCAAAAAAATACCCACTCCTGCAATTATTTACATAGCATTTACATTGGATTTACAACTAGTTACATGACATTTACATTGCGTTGGGTATTATAAGTAATCTAGAGATGATTTAAAGAATATGGGAAGATGTGCATAGGTTATATGCAAATACTATACCATTTTATATGAGGGACTTGAGCATCCTGGGAGGTCCTAGAACCAAATCCCCGTGGATACTGAGGGACGGCTATATTGTAGTGGACTCCTGAAAACAACACGGACAGCTTATTGAGGATCAGAGAGTATTCTTACCATTCGAGGTTTTTTCTCCTGGTGAATGTTTTCAATCTTGATCTTCTGCCTGCTCAGATCTGAGGGGTGGGTTAATGGCTGAGAAAGAGGGAAACAGAAGCAAAGGCCTTTCCAAAGAGTGGTGTCTGATACCCTGCTCCTTGCTCCTCCCCATCCAAGCGCAGACCACTGCTGCCGCCATGTCTGAAGCCGTGCGTCAGGTCAAGGTGCACGTCAACAAGGCTTTCCTGGATTCCCGGACCAGGTAGGTGAGATGCACACACCGCATGTGTCTCCCTTCCTGGGCTTCCCGTTCACGATGAGCACACCTGGGCCAGCCCTGGCAAGCCAGGGAGCCAACGCGGTTATACAACCTGCCCTTCCACCCTCACCTGCGAGTGTGTGGCACGTAGGAGTAACAGCCCACAATTCCTAAATCCTCAGCCTCTAAGTTACCGTGAAGGGGATGTCTAATCTGACCCTACAAGCACTTTCTTCCACGTGGCTGAGTGATTCCTTGGGTCACGCATACCAGAGTCTCAGAAAGCCTGAGGGTAGCAGTTGTCCTTTCGTTCACCATGACTTAGGTCAGGTCCCCTGGAAGCAGAGCCTGAGACGTGGATTCACATGCCGGTGACTTACTGGGGAGTGCTCCAGTGGAGTGAGGGAGCAAGGCTGGACATGTAAAAAGAAGGAGTTAAGCAAGGATTTGGTTTAAGGTCTAGCCTCAGCTGATCCCACGGGGAGATCCGGGAGTGTAGGCTGCACCTCAGAACCTGTCCTACTGCGGAGCAAGTGAGCAGAGTTTTCACCTTAAAGGTCGCCTTGACATCAGCCAGATGTCTGTACTGGGGGAGGCGGAGCACACTGGGTGGCTCCCAGGCACCTCCAGGCAGGCAGCCCTACGGACTCCGAAGCACAGGGTCAACCACCCTCCAACCTTATATGGGAGCCGGGATTCCTGAAATAAGCAGTGTAGACTGGGTCCCTGCCCTCAGGAAGCCCACCCCGGAGCTGGAGAGGCAGACAAACAGGAGTAACCATTTCACTGAGCAGAAAGCCACCTTACTCCTGGGGCTTCATTCCTCCTTGGCCCTTGAATAAACTCTCAAGTGGTCCCATAACCTTTGGGCTGACTTTTAGAGGACAAGATGTGCTCTGGTCACTTCTAGTCCCAAGAACAGTGTCCTTTCAGGAATTCAAATGTCAGTGTCAGAAGATGAAGCCCAGAGCGTCTCCCTTTCCTCAGCTCAGAGCTGCTTCCTGCTCTCACAGTGAGAGAAGGGCGCCTGGTCCAGCTTGTCCCCTCCCCCAGCCCAGGTTTCTGACTCTTAGGGGTAGAGCTGGGGGAGGTAGGAGGGGGGCAGGATGGCAAAGTCTAAGTCACCGAGACAACTTAATGCCTGAGGGTGAGGGTGGAAGGGAGGTGGGTCAGAAGCGCCTTCCCTCCTTGGGTGCTTTTCAGCTCTCAGAGATTTGCTGCCAACTCTCTGACCCAGAGAAGTTTCTGGCCAGCAGCTCACAGCTCCAACCCTCAGCCCAGGAGCCTGGGGCTCACTCCCTCTCCCCTCGCCACACCTTCTCGAGTCAGGTCCCTTTTAAGGAGGCTCCAGGAGACTTTTCCCTGCTGCTGGAGGATGTGCGGATTTGGGTCCCAGAGCTGCCCTGTCTGGCTTACTCTGCTCTTAGGTTCAGAGCACCAGCCGCCTCTTCTTTTCTTGTTTTCTTTAGGCCTTTTGGGCAGGTGTCAATCACCAGCTACAAACACACAGTGGAGCTGCCTGTTAAGTCCCTTGTTACTAGAATTAGTCCAAAGAGGAAGCCCCATGGTGGCAGCAGGGAAACCATCTCCAAATGAAAATTCTCTCTCCCTCCCTAATGTCAATCCTGTTAGAGACCGAAGGTGGGGCAGAATAAAAGCCACAAAATCGGTGTTCAGCACCTCCCTTGTGAGTTGCGCAGCACAGGAGCACCAGCCTTGCTTTCAGACTTGCCCCCACTGGTTAGTTCTTGGACTTGGGGCCTCGTGGAGATGTCAAGAATCTACATTTAAGCATCTTGTTCACAAGCACCCAAACAATCCAGCAATTCACGATCTGTGAGAAGGACAAGAAAGGAAATAAACAGAGCAGTGGCTGCGGCTCCAGGTGCAGGGATCCAGGAAGCCAGATGGAGGGTGAGAAAGAGCCAGCCATGTAGAGAGCTGGGGGGATGGCATTCCAGGGTCTGGGAACAGCAGAAGCAAAGGTCCTGAGGCAGGCAAGAGCTTAGGGTGCTCAGGAAACAGAAAAGAGGCTGGTGCTGGTGGCAGTGGTAGGAAAGTAGGAGCACGCGGGCAGAGCCTGAGGACCCAAGAATCAGAGGCAGATTTGTGGGTACCAGGGAGGAGGAGGGAGGGATGGGATGTGACTGTTCATGGGCGTAGGGTCTCCTTGGCGGGTGATGAAAATGTTTGGGAACTAGATAGAGGCATTGACTGCACAAGGTCACGAGCATGGATGCAGTAAGCATGTGGATTCACACACATCGTCAGGGAGCCAAGGAAGCACTTCAGTCAGAGAGCAGCCTGGTCTGCTTTTCATTCCAAAAAGCTCCCTCCGGCAGTGGGGTGGAGCTGGATGGGAGAAGGACAGGAGAGGAGCGAGGAACCCAGTTAGGAGTCTGCTGCGGCCATCCAGATGGGGGAGGATGCTGACTAGATAGAGGGTGGAGGCCTAGAGATGGAAAGAGTTCCTCCAAGGCCCTGCCTCCCCCCAGGGAGCCCCACCCTGAGGCAAAGCAGGAGGTACCTCCGGGGTGAGTCAGGTTCAGGCAGGAGGCTGCACGGAGCCCTGGCCCAGGAGGAAGGAAGGCGCACATAGGACCTTGCATGGGAACTTTCGGTGAAACCCTGGGAGGCCCAGCAACCCCCTTCCTTGTTCGTGGGTGGGGGACCCTTTGGGACCTGGCTGATGAAGATGGTGGCCTGGTGCTAAGGCATGTGGCTTTATTCTGTTCTGTGCCAGAGTCTGCTCTTGGCCTTTCTCATTCCTTCCTCCCTCAAATCCTATGCAGTGCTTAACCCAACTATAGGATTTAGCTGTTTTTGAGGCCAAATGATCAAATTGCATGGTTACCACCATTATCCTCATTTTGTGGATAAGGAAACTGGGTACAGAGAGGTTGAGTAACTTGCCCAAAGGCCACTAGTAAGTGGCAGCAGGAGTCAAACCCAGACAGCATGTTGCAAAGGCCATGGGCACTGGTGTCAGTGACACTGATTCCCAGTTCACAGAGGAGACACAGCTCACTCGGAGGTCACATCCATAAGCCCATCCTGGTGGAACCAGGGTTCAAACGTGACCTCTAGGCCCAAACTCTAGGTCAGTGCTGTCCGATATGGGAACCCCTGACTACATGCGGCTACTGAGCACTTGAAATGTGACCAGAACACCGAGGAACTGAATTTTTAAGTGTATTTCATTTTAATGAATTTCCATGTAAATAGCCATATGTGGCTAGTGGTTACCATACTGGACCTGCAGGAGTCTGGGCCCCTGGGCCATGAGGTCTCCTGCAACAAAAGGCAGCAGGCTTATCTTCTTGGGTTCTTTTTCACCAAGGTGGAGGGGAGGTTAGAAGCATGTAGGTCTGGTAATTAGCCACGTAGCCCCTCAGGCTGAGACACCAGGCCCCCTCACACCTGAAATAGAGTTAATAACCTGATCTACAGGGACAGGCCAGGTGTTACAGCCTGTGCAGTTCACCCCCAAAGCAGGGATGTCTTTGTGAGAATTTGAGCCACTTCCAATATTTGAGTCTTAGAGCCTTGAGTCTAGAGGGGGTTCGTGGAGAGTCTTACAGATCATCTCCTGGAGTCCCCTCAACTCACACATGATGAAGCGGAGCACCGCAGGGGCTGGAGGTTCTCATAGAGGGACTTTCTGACATCTTGCCCTTAATCTCCAATTTCTTAGTAGTAGAAGGGTTTTTGGCTTCTCATTTTATACACGGGAAATTAAGAATAAAAAGGCTGAACATCCGGCCAAATAAATGGGCAGCAAGAGGCTGGATGCTCCAGCCACATCTAAACAAACCCCAAACTCACTCTAGGGCCAGATGGAATTAAGGATGCTTTCATGGGCAGAACTAGAGGCCCAGAGGCATGGTGTTTCTAGAATTCTCAGTCCATGAGGCTCAATGAGAAGCCAGCTCCACGGTCAGGGGTTTCTTAGCCTAAATCCGTACATCCTGGGACTAAGGTGAGTCTGAGGTTCCCCAACAGATCTGGAAGCAGCCAGCACAGCTGCCACCTGCCAATTCTAATTCAGGAAGGGCTCACCTTCCTCTGCCTGCCTTCCCTCAGAAGCAGACGTCACAAAGCTTAAAGACATGCTGTAGCTTCCTCCTCCCAGAAGAGATTTTCCAGAGGCATCAGAAGAGAACACAGAAGTGGGGGGAGGTCTCCAGCATGCTGTCCACCCCCCACCCAGTTCCTCCCTACACACACGGCGCCTCAAACTCCTTCTACAGGGTCGAAGCCCAGGGGCTGGGTCGTGACTCCCCCACTGCTCTCAATTGTAGGCTGAAGGCTGCCATGAGCTCTGAGGTGCCCACCACTCGACAGCTCTCAGAGTACCTCAAGCATGCCAAGGGCCGGACGCGCACAGCCATCCGCAACGGGCAGGTGTGGGAGGAGTCCTTAAAGAGACTGTGGCAGAAAGTGACCCAGACCAACATCACAGGTACAGAAAGCTCACCAGCCCTCTGATGGCAAGAAGGGGTCATCTCGCCACAGGGGAGAGCAGAAGCCAGCAAAAGCTGCATTTCCTCTTGGGAGCCATCACCTCTCTCTCTCCTAGACCTGCAGAGCAAGGAGAGGCTGAGTTCAGCGACGCCCATGCTCTTTCCTGCAGAGAAAGGAACTCAGGCCCAGCAAGGTCCCACTGCCAGCTCGCATTGAGGGGACATTCACGCTCTTTGTTATAACGCCATCTGTTAGGTCTCTGTTCAGAGGAAGGACTAATGTCAATAAACACCAGTTCCTTGTCCCAAACCACAGTGTCACCACTTCCACCTGTGAAAGGGCCAGTTTAAGCCACCTGTGTCGAGGGGATTTACTGGGATTATGTCACAGGTGATGAGATTTCCCTCTTGTTCTGGGTGCTGTGGGGCTGAAACAATGAGCTGATGGACTGGTCGTGACCTCCCCAACCCTCCGCCCCACCCCCTACTGAATGGCACAGCTCACGGAGGGTCACGGAGGGAGGGGATTGGTCATGACTAGAGGAAGAGGCTACAGGTTCTCCCTGGGCAAACATCAAGTGGAGGAAGATCCCTGGCCTGGGTGTTTGGGCAAATTCCAAAGTTGCAAAAGAAGGAAACTGGGACAAGGTAGGGAGAAGCAGGGAGCAGTTTGGACTCCAAGATTCAAAATGTGCTGGGGCCTCTGCCAACTTTCACAAATGAGCCCCCCGAAGAAGCCCCCCAGAGCCAGACTCCCTTGCCTCCCTTTCACTGCGGGCACTGGGATGGAGCACAGCCTGCATTAGGAGGTTGGTGTCTCTCCATTCTGTGCCCACGTGGAAGCCTCTGATGCCTAAAGCTTCCCAATGTGTTATCCTCCCAAGACCACAGCGCCCCTCACTTAAATCCTGCCAGGGACAGGACCACCACAGAAACTGGAGAGAGTCCAGCCCATCTGGCGTCCACAGAAACACAGAAAGCGGAGGAAGAATCCAGCCCACTTGGCATCCCTTCTCTTTCAGACCCCAGCCTGGACTTGACTGCACTCTCTTGGGAGGTGGGCTGTGACGTCCCAGTTTCCGTGGTGAAATGTGACAAGAACAGCCCTTACCGCACCATCACAGGAGACTGTAATAACGGGTGAGTGGCCATGGGTGGGTATAGAAGGCAGGTGCCTCCCATCCCCACACCCAGCCCACCAGGCTCAGCCCACCTGCCCAGGCCACCTGCCCTGCCCAACCCAGCCAGGACTTTGCCACTTGGACATTACAGGCAGAACTCCCACTGCCTTACCCTCCTGAACTAGCGTCCCACTGGAATCTGTGCTGTTGGAACCCCCCTAACTTCCCCACCTTCTAGAGACCACTGTAATCCACTGGAAGCAGCACCTTTCCCCGGTGCAGAGGAGCCCCACGCCTTCGGAGGTGAGAGTAGCCCAGACACCCCACAGTTGAGAAGCACCTCCTCCGGGCCCCCTATCCCTCGTTCAGAGGCTCCAGGTCCTTCCCCAGGGGATCCCAGTGGGGTTTTCGGAGAAGCAGACCCCGGGGCCGACCGGCCGAGGCTGAGGACGGGTCTTGCTGTTTCAGGAGGCACCCCGCCCTGGGAGCCGCCAACCAGGCGTTGGCGCGCTGGCTGCCGGCGGAGTACGAGGACGGGCTCTCCCTGCCCTTTGGGTGGACGCGGGGGAAGAGGCGGAATGGCTTCCCTCTCCCGCTGGTGAGTGCAGGCCCGGGGTCGGGGAGAGCCCCGGGCAGGCAGGTGAAGGATGGGAGTCAGAAGAGAAGGGATGCACTCCCCAAACACTCAAGGAAAGGAAGAAGAAATAGGTGGGAGGACAAAGGGTGCGCGGTGGAGCTGCAGGAGAGATGCAGATTTGGAATTGCTCCCTGGAAGTGTTCCCCAAAGTGCCACTAGAGGGCAGCAGAGCCTGGGTCCCGGAGCCCGGTTACCTGATGGTCACTTCCCAGCTGCCAACAGACTAAGTGCCCTGGGGTTTCCCAGGCAGATGGCCTCCCTGCTGCATCCCGCTGGCGCCTGCCCTGTCCCATCCCCTGGAGTGCACCAGCCGTTGTTTGCCTGGAGGTCCTCTCTGTTGGCCTCATCTGAGTTGGCAGGCCCTCTTCCCAGAGCCCCTCCCCTAATCCCAGACACCGGGCATCTCCATGGCACTGGCTTCAGAAAACAGCCTGTCTTTCTTTTTCCCTCTCCGAGTGGAAAGAGCACTGGCCTTGCAAGCCATCCAGTCATACAAACCTGGCCCTTTGTGGCTGTAGGACCTTGGTCAATTGACTTCACCTTTCTAGGACTCAGCCTCCACATCTACAAAATGGGAGTAACGCCACCTGCCTCACAAGCTTGTCATAAGGATGAAACACACCTATCATATCATAGGTACTCAATAAACTGCAGTTGAAGCTAAATCCTTGAAGCATCTTTTTCTCCCTCTCCTTCTCTCTCCATCCATAGGCCCGTGAGGTATCCAACAAGATTGTTGGCTACCTGAATGAAGAGGGTGTTCTGGACCAAAACAGGTCCCTGCTCTTCATGCAGTGGGGTCAGATTGTGGACCACGACCTGGACTTTTCCCCGGACACGGAGCTGGGGAGCAGCGAGTACTCCAAAGCGCAGTGTGATGAGCACTGTATCCAGGGAGACAACTGCTTCCCCATCATGGTAGGCCACTGCAACTGCGCGTCCCTGACAAACCCCCTGCCTCCCTAAGGTAGCAGACGTTCCCCGCCAGGCAGTCAGCCAGGACCTCTTGGTAGATCTTGAATGCTGATTTGACAGCTTCCCAAGCCTCACACATCTATTCATTCACTCACTCGTTTACTTAGTAAATAGACATTAATCATCTACTCCGTGCCTGGCAAATGAGACACTGTCCCTTCCCTCAAGGACGAAAGGTCTGTGTAGGAAATGGACAGTAACAACTAATGGCAAAGTTGGGAAGCTGGGGAGGGCTGTCTGAGTCCCCGGCCCAGCAGCATTTGGTGTCACCTGGGGTCTTGTTAGAAGTACAACAAGACATTGTTGTCTAAGACATTGGGAAACAGACTCTACATTTTATCAGGATTCCCAGGAGATTCATTTCATACACAGTAAAATTTGTGGAATGTTGCTGTAAGTCACCATGGGGTCCAGGAAGGCTCCTTCCAGAAAAAGCTGAAACCTGATGGATGAGTCAGAATGAGCAGCCAGTATTTATGGGAATTTCCAGCAGGAAGGACAAGGAACTTGCCATGATGCACCTTTTCTTCAGGGATTTTACAGTTAGTGATTTCTTCACTGAAATAAATCAAGGCTGTGAGCTGTGTTATAAAGAACATGAGCTATGGAGTGAGGTCACTCTAGCTCTGAATCCCACATCTTTCCTTTGCAGTTTGTAAGTTCTTGGGCACATGACTCAACCTTTCTGAGCCTCAGTTTTCTCCTGGGTAAAATGGGACCAAATTACCTACCTTACAGGGCTTTATGAGGACCAGAGTGAGATAAAGTATGCATAATGCCTAGCACATGGAAGGGCCAAAATAAATAAATGGTAGCTGTTGTTAGCAGTTATTATTAACAAACCCTTTCCTGTCTCATGTTCTGCTTCCCTGTGCCGGGATCGCAGGACTCCCTCCCCACCAAAAATTTGTAACCTTTGCTATAAAAGATTGAATGAATCCCTTCAGCCCTTTTCCACAGCGGGACGTCATGAACTTCAAGGTATTGGGGGCCCAAGATGTATAGTGTCAGCAGGAGGCACCTGGAGCCAGCGTCTGGTCCCAGGGTCCCAGGAGGACACCATCAGCATTTTTGCCAGCTGCATCTGGACCTGCCCTGGGGTTGCTAGCTGTACCACCTCTGCCCAGTCACCCTAATGTCTCTGCAGTTCCCGCGCAACGACCGCAAGGTGATGACTCAAGGGAAATGCATGCCTTTCTTCCGAGCTGGGTTTGTCTGCCCCAATCCACCTTACCAGTCTTTGGCCCGAGAGCAGATCAACGCCCTGACCTCCTTCCTGGACGCCAGCTTAGTGTACGGCTCTGAGCCCAGCCTGGCCAGCAGTCTCCGTGACCTCAGTAGTCCGCTGGGCCTCATGGCCGTCAACCAGGAGTTCTGGGACCACGGGCTGGCCTACCCACCCTTTGTCAACAAGAAGCCGAGCCCCTGTGAGGTCATCAACACCACTGCCCAAGTGCCTTGCTTCCTGGCGGGTGAGTTTAGGCTGGGAACAGAGGTGCCCGAGGACAAGGGGGTTATCCTGGGGACTGAGAGCAGAGGGAGGCCAGAAAAACTTCACGAGGCCCCTGGGCAGCCTCCGGGGAGGCTTTACCATTGTTCCTTCTCATCATCTTCTGCAAAAACACACACAGAGCCACCACCGCCCCGGGCACTGTCCAGGACAGGCAGAAGGGCCCAGGTGAATACAGAATCTAAGAATGTATGTTCACTGTAAAAATAAATAAGAAAATTCACAAGATCCCACCACCCACAGATAATCATTCTTAGCATTTGAATGACTATCTTCCCAGGTTTTTTTCTATCCCATCTCTCTACATTGTTTTACATCATTGAGGTTGCACTTGAAATAATGCTCTGTAACCTGATGACTTCCCTTCATGCACCACATCATGAAATCATCTTCTACAGTAGGCTCTTAAGTGGCTGCCTGGTATTCCGTGACATTTATTATCATAACTGATTTTGTCAACCCGATTTGGAGACATTCAAGTCATTTCTGGTTTTCTTGTGATTTTTTTGTTCTTGTTTTTAAGTTAATGAGCATCCTTGTTGATGAATCTTGGTGCACATTTAAAAATTTTTTACTAAGCTAATTTCCTAGAAGAGGAAGTTCTAGATGAAGAGGAAGATATAGCTTTAATGCTTTTTATAAACTTGGCACAAAGCCCCTACTCCATACAGCCCGTGCACAACCAAATTCTCATTCTGGGGGCTCCTGTCCTCCTGGTCCTCTCTGCCTTTGGCTTTCGGAGGCTTTCTCTCTTCTAAAGATCCACTCCCCCGGGGCAAGCCCCCTGCCACCCAGACATGGCAGGAGGCCAGTCTGTAGGGCCAGATCTTTTCTTAGCTGTGTCCCTGCATCTCTCACATCAATCCAGACCAAGCCTTTTCCTGTTTTCCCCCCAAAAAATTACCCAGTACGACTAAGCATTTGTGAATTTAATAGACTTTCCTGAAGATTGGAGGACACAAAGAGAAAGATCCGGTCTTGCACCATCTATCTGACCTCCCATCCTATTCCTCCATCCCTCCCAATTGTCTCTATCTCATCCTGTATTACACAGAGGAATTGGACCCTACCCTCAAACTTGGAGTCCTAAAACCTTCAAAGTTGTTCCACACAATGAAAAGCCCCTTGTTTATTTGTGGGTCCCATCTTGGAAGGCAGTTGGGATTTAATTACCAAATTTTAATTTTTTAATGTCACCTGTAGTCTTTATGTCAGTCTTGAGGGTCGACCTTATTAGCCCCATTTTCCCAGATATGAAGACGGTGGCTTAGAAATGTTAAGTCTTAAGTCACACGGCTTAAAGTGTGTGTGTAGAGTTGAGATTCAAATCTATGAATCCCAACCCTGATCTCTTTCCACCTGACTTCCCTTAAATTAACTGGAAAGAGGGGCTTAGGAGAGGTTCTCTTTGGGACATTGTCACTGATTTCTTCGTGCAGGTTCCTGGGGTCTGGGGTTGCTCCGGGGAACCCACCTTCCTACCTTGTGGGCTTTTAGGAGATTCCCGAGCCTCAGAGCAGATCCTGCTGGCCACTTCCCACACCCTGCTTCTCCGAGAGCACAACCGTCTGGCCAGAGAACTAAAGAAACTCAACCCTCACTGGGATGGAGAGAAGCTCTACCAGGAAGCCCGGAAAATCCTGGGAGCCTTCATGCAGGTGGGCCCAGGAGCACTGCGCCACACGCCAGCCTCGCTTCCGCTCCTGACTCTGCTCTCTGCTGGTCCCCACACCTCCCGCTAGCCCCTCTGCTTTCCCCCTTGCTCTGCTGCTGCTTTCCCATCGTCTCATTCTTGTAAACTTCACCTGTGTTTCTTCTGCCTCTTAGCCCCAAAATGAATCCCTGGATTCAGAGTACTGGAGAGTCAGTCTTATGTGGTCACTCAGTGTGCCTGCCCAGGTGCCCTCATTGGGACCGTAGGCTCCATCACTCCTGGGACTGTGACAGCCCACTTATTTCGGTTGTTTTGATTGGATTATCTTCTTTAAAAATTTCTGCACTTAAGCCACATGTCTCCGGCACAGTTAATTGCTATTGTTGCCAACTGACTAGAAGAGATGTAGAAATGGTGATATATTGACTCTTACTGTTTAAACATTTTATTTTGAAATAATTGTAGATTCTCAAGAAGTTGTCAAAACATGTTCATGCACCTCCCCCAGTATTAACACTTGGCAGAACTATGTCACCAGACCACAGTCAGGAGGTTAACATTGATAACAACTACAGAGTTTATTCAGATTTCATCAGTTATAAACACAGTCATCTTCATGTGTGGTTTATGCGGTGTGGTGCGTGTGTGTGTGTAGCTCCAGGCAATTGTATCACATGTGTAGTTTCATGGAATCACCACCACTATAAAGATACCCAAGTTCCATCGCCACAAGACTCCCTTGTGCTACGTTTTTATAGCCACAGCCACCCTCCCCCTTCCCATTTTCCTAACCCCAGGCAACCACTAATCCATCCTCCATCTGTACACTTATGTTACTCCATGAATGTTATATAAATGAAATCATGCAGTATGTGTTCTTTTGAGATTGGCTTTTCACATTCAGCATATTTCCTTGAGGTTCATCCAAGTCGTTGCATATATCAATAGTTCATTCCTTTCTGTTGTTGAAAACCATCTCATGCTTTGTTTAACTGTTCACCTATTGAAAGGCATTTGGATAGTTTCCAATTTCGGGCTATTGTGAATAAAGCTGCCATGAACATTCATATCTAAGTTTCTGCATGAAAATAAGTTTTTATTTCTCTGGAATATAAGCCCAAGAGTGCAATTGCTGGGTCATATGGTAAGTCCATTTTTAGTTTCAAAAGGAACTGCAAACTGTTTTCCAGAGTGGCTGTATCATTTTTACATTCCCATCAGCAATGTATGAATGACCCAAATTCTCTGCATCCTGGTCATTATTTGGTGTCATTACTAATTTTTTTTCACCCTTTCTGGTAGGTATGTAGTGATATCTCATGGTGGTTTTAATTTGCATTTCTCTGATGGTTGATCACATTGAATATCTTTTCATGTGTTTTTTGTCATCTGGATATCCACTTCAGTAAATACCTGCTCATGTGTTTTGCATATTTTCAAATTGGATTTTGTCTTTTAATGTTGAGTTTTGAGAATGATTTATATATTCTGGATACGAGTCCTTTGTCAGATATGTGACTTTAAATATTTTCTTCCAGTCTGTACTTTGTCTTCTCATTCTCTTAACAGGATCTTTTGCAGAGTAAGAGTTTTTCATTTTGATGAGGTCAAATTTATCAGTTTTTTTCTTTCATGGATTGTGCTTTTGGTGTCAAGTCTTTACTCTTTCCCTAGTCCTAGATCCCAAAGATTTTTCTCCTGTTTTTTTTTTTTTCCTAGACTTTTTATAGTTCTATGTTTTACATTTAAGTCCATGATCTATTTGGGGTTAATTTTTGTGTAAAACATAAGGTTTAGATCAAGGTTCATTGGTTGGGGGGAGCTACCGGATGTCTAACTGCTCCTGCACCATTTATGCAAAGACTGTCTTTCTTCTACTGAACTGCTTTTGCTCCTTTGTCAAAAGTTATGTGGACATGTTTATGTGACTCTATTTCTGGGTTGTCTGTTCCATTCCACCAATCTATGTGTCTATTCCTACACCATTGCCACACTGTGTAATTAATAACTATTAGTAACCACATAATAAGACTTAACGTTGGGAAGAATGACTCTTCCCACTTTCTTCTTCTTTTTCAAAATTATTTTGGCTACTGTAAGGTCTTTCCTTTTCTGTATATATTTTAAAACAGGCTAATCTATGTCTACAAAGAAATCTTGCTGAGATTTGGATAGGAATTGTATTAAAACTATAGATCAGTTTAGGGACAAATGACATCTTTACAATGTTGAATTTTCCAGTAGATAAACATAGTATGTCTCTCCAAGTATTTAGATTTTCTTTGATTTCTTTCTTCAGCTCTTTGTAATTTTTATCATCCAGAGCCTACACATGTTTGTTTCATATATACCTGAGAATTTCATTTTCTTTGGAGGAATTATAAATATTACATCTCGTATTTCAGTTTCCACTTCTTATCAGTGTATAAATATATAACTGATTTTTTAATTGAAGTGACTCAATACTAGTCAGTTTACAATGTTGTGTCAATTTCTGGTGTACAGGGAAGGGATAAATTGGGAGTTTGAAGCTTGCAGATAATTTACGATTTTTATCTGCTGATTCTGTATCTTATGACCTTGCTGAGCTCAATTAGTACCAGGAGTTCTGTAGATTCCTTGGGATTTTCTATATAGATAATCATGCCATATGCAAATAAAGGCAGTTATATTTCTTCATTTTAAATTTCTTTTTCTTCCCTTATTACAGTAGCTATAACTTCCAGTACTATATTGAGTAAGAGTGGTGAGAGCAGACATTCTTATCTCCCAATAATAGAAGAAAAGCATTCAAATTTTCATCATTAAGTATAATGTTGGTTATGAACTTTTTGTAGCTGCTCTAGATGACGTTGAGGAAGTCCTGCTCTATTGCCTAGTCTACTGAGAGTTTTTGCCATGAACAGATGTGGAACTTTGTCAAATGGTTTTTCTGCATTGATTTGTATGATCATATGATTTTTCTTCTTTAGCCTGTTTTGCTTGCTTTGGGTTTATTTTGCTCTTCCTTCTAGTTTATTGAGGTTGGAACTTAGAGTATTAATTTGAGAGCTTTCCTCTTTTCTAACATAAGTATAATAAGTGATATAAATTTCCCTCTTAGCACTGAGTTAGCTGTAACCTACAAATTTTGATATGTTCTGTTATCATTTTCATTCAATATGTATTTTCTGTTGTTATCTTCTTTCAGACTTCCTCTTTGACCTGTGGCCTATTTAGAAGTACGTTATTTAATTTAGAAGTGTTTAAACATTTTCCTGCTGCCTGTCTGTTATTAATATCTAGTTTGCATAGTTTTCTTAGTAATTGTTCTCAGTATTGTCATATGTGCATCATATCAAAACCTACAGGTGTCAGTGTTTTATCCTTTCCATGAAGTGTAGAAAACTTACTTCCATTAGATCCCTACATTTAGCACCACATCAGATAGTGCTTTAGCCATAAACTATGATTAAAGAAACTCATAAGGTAGAAAATAATTTAGTCTGTTTGCTTCTATTTTCCATTACATTGTTCTTATTTCCTTTCTGAAATTCCCAGCCTTCTTCTGTTATCATTTTCTTTATGCTTAGAGAGTTTCCTTTAGCCAGTTTTTGAGGATACATCAGCTAGCAATAAATTCTCTTACTTTCCTTCATCTGAGAATGTCTTTTTTTCATCTTTATTCTTGAAGAATAGTTTTACCAGATACTAGATTCAGGGTTGACAGTTCTTTTCTTTCAGCACTTGAAAAATGTACCACTTTTCTCTGGCCTCCATGATTTCAGATCGGAAATTCACTGTTATTCAAATTGGTGTTCTTTTATAGGTAATGAGTCATTTCTCCTTGGCTATTTTTAACACTTTTTATTTGTGTTCAGAAATTTAATTATGATGTGTCTTAGAGTAGCTTTCTTTGGATTTTTTCTGTTTGAAATTCAGTTTCTTAAATCTGTAAATATATGGGGAGGTTTTCAAACATTATTTCTTCAAATACTTTTTCATCCCACTCCCTTTCTCCTCTACTTCTGGGACTCCATTAATATGAATATTAGATATTTTATTATTGTCCCACAGAACCCTGAGGTTCTGGTTTGTTTGAGGTTTGGGGGGGCACTTTTGGGAGTTTTTTTCAGTCTATTTCTCTCTGTTGCTCAGATTGACTAAATTCTATTGGTCTGTCTTCACTGTCACATCCACCATACTACTGGGTCTAGCCAACAAGTTTTTCATTTTAGTTAGTGTATTTTCAGTTCTATAATTTCAATTTTTTAATAAAATTCTACTTCTTTGCTGAGACGTTCTGTTTTTTTCATTTGTTTCAAGATAACATAATGGATTGTTGGAGCATTTTTATGACAGCTGCTTTAAAATCTTTATCAGATGATTCCAACAGCTGATTCGTGTCAGCATTGGCATTAGTTGATTGTCTTTCCTCACTCAAATTGTGGCTTTCCTGGTTCTTGGCCTTATGAGTGATTTTCAGTTGTATCCTAGACATTTTAGTTACTATGTTAGGAGACAAGATTCTTGATCCTGTTTAATTCTTCTGTTTAAGAATGCAGTTACTCTATTTAGGTTTGGCGTGTAGGTTCTGGCATACTTTTGTGGGATTTAGTTCCAAAGACAGTTTAGTTTCCTGAGCCCTTGCAACGGCATCCTCGTCTGCTTCATTCTTCTGGTGTTTCTGGGGTTTCAACTCAACCCCTGTTGACTCTGTCTGTAGGGCAGGAAGGTACTTTCCTGGCTCCCTTCTGTTGCTAGGCAATCTTCTAGAGGATCAGAAGCCACTGCACCTGAGTCTCTAAGCCAATGGATGAAGAACAGAGAGACGGGGCTTTACTGCTGCAGGCAGATCAGACCATTCACCAGCCTGGGTTGTGTATCAAGGGCAAAGATGGCTAATGGTTTGGATTGTGAAGTGGGTTTGGGGGCTCTTTGCTAGGTCCCTGCTGAACTTCTCCTGACCCAGTCCTCTGCAGAAAGAGAGAGAAGGCTTTTCATAGCTTCTTTTGTCTATTCCTATTGGAGCTTCCAGGGTGCCAGCTTCTCACGGACCCAGACTAGGATGTGTAGGAGCTCATCTTATTGTCATTCCTCAAGTCCTGAGGTTCTTATCCAGCCCACCTTCTTTCCAGCTTTTAGAGTCTATTTATTGTTGTCTGTTGAATAATTTCCAAGGTTTTTAGTTCTATTTAGTGGGGAAGACTAAGGAAAAATGAGTCTACTCCATCTCATTCTGGAACCAGAAGCACGTGCTCTTCACCATCAAAGAGATCTATTTCCATTTATTTCTTAGAAAAGTCTCCAGAATTCAACATTTATTATGAAAATTTTAGACTCAGAAATCTTGCTGCTAGAGATGTTTGTAGGAAATCATTCAAAGAATTAAAAATATCTACATAAAGACTATCTGAGTTGAGGCTTATATTCGTTTGGTTGAGCTGTCATAACAAAATAATGCAGACTGGGTGGCTTACACAACAGAAATTTATTTTCTCACAGTTCTGGAGGCTGGAATTCCAAGATTCAGCAGTTAGCGGGTCTAATTTCCCCTGAGGCTTTTCTCCTTGGCTTGGCCGTGTTCCCTCTGTGTCCTCACATGGTCTTTCCTCCATGCATGCACTTCTCTCTTCTTGTAAGGACACTAGTCTTATTGGATTAGGGCCCCACCCTTATGACATCATTTAACCTTAATTACATCTTAACTGGCCTTATCTCCTAATACAGTCCCACTAGAGTGTTAGAGCTTCAACATATGAATTTGAGGGAGACACAGTTCCACCTGCAATGAGGCTTCTTGGACTACAGGAGGAAGAAGCCCACTCAGACTAGTGCAGGTGTTTTGTATTGGCTCACCCTAGACAAGTGGAAGCAGGTAAGGGTTTCTCCTGGAACCCCTGGGCAGGGACTGTAGTTGGGCCTCAGAAAGGGTTAAAGCCAGAGCCTGGAAACCATCTGGAATTAGGGCAGCTACTCTCGCTCTGTCTCTCCCTCCTCTCTGCTCCTCTCTTCACTTCTCCACTCTCCTTCTCTGCAGATGGGTTTTCCCTGCTTTTCTGCACATGGTAGGAAATGACAGCGCATATCACCCCATCTGTCCCTCAGATCAGGCGCCACCAGAAACAGTCTAGGATAGCTGCATTTGAAATCTAAGTTCCTGAGAGAGAGAATCTGACTCACCAGCCTCGTCTGGTGCCACAGCTGAGCCAGTCACTGTGGCCAGAGGCAGGGGTCTGTCCCCTGCTGACTCCCACAGCCTGAGGAGCAGACTGCCTGCTCCAAGGATGACATCCCTAGATCTAAGCTGCTGAAGAAATGGGCAGCAACCAAAGAGTAAAACAATAAAAAAAAGGACCCACAAGTGCAAGAGAATATCATACACATTTAATTATATAATAGTTGTGAGCTAGGTAGAAATGTGAGAAACTTTAAGTGAAAAAGCAGAATGCAAAAGCATGCATTCTCCAGGATTACAGTTATGTAAAAATAGGTATCCTGTAGACAAAGATTCGAAAGAAGAAACAATTATTATAATTATTGAGTTAAGTGGTGGCATGATTTTTCCAAATTTTCTCACTTTATGTTAGTTCATTGTTTTGAGCAAAACAAAATGAAAAACAGATCTCTCTGCAGTGCAGCATTTCTTTGGGAACTGGAGGTTGAATGAACTTTCCTTGGTTACCCTGTGAATCATTCCTGTGGTTCTTCATTCTACTCACCCTGGCCTATGGGGAAAAGTTTAATAATATGACTTCATGATGTTAAAGTGATGCATAAAGACTGTCACTTTAGCTTCAAAGTCGTAAACTTATAGCAAAGATGGCAAAGAGAGTACATCTCAAGTGCCAAATTAAAGTGACTGATTGGTAAAGCCTACATGGAGACAAATTATGAACGAGCAGCAGAAAGTACGTCGTGATCAATTAGCAATGTCTGCCAGGGTCATAGGAAGGGGAATTGGACACATGTGCTATCCATTAGCCATCCTTGATTTTTGACCAGTCATCCCTCTTGGCTGGAGCTTCTCTCCCACCTCACTCTGCAGAGGTTTACGTCTCCTCCTGCCCTTTTCTCACAACTCGTTTTCCCTTCCAGATTATCACCTTTAGGGACTACCTACCCATTGTGCTAGGTGATGAGATGCAGAAGTGGATCCCTCCATACCGAGGCTATAACAAATCTGTGGATCCCCGAATCTCCAATGTCTTCACCTTTGCCTTCCGCTTTGGCCACTTGGAGGTCCCCTCCACTATGTCCCGCCTGGATGAGAATTATCAGCCATGGGGTCCAGAACCAGAGCTCCCGCTGCACACCCTCTTCTTCAACACCTGGAGGATAGTCAAAGATGGTATGTCCTTTCAGGGCAGCACCTGGCTGTCTCACTCTGCAGCCTGCTTCTAGGGAAACCTGGCTTGGAAGTCAGACTCCGTGCACTTCCTGTGTGACCTTGGGCAAGTGAATTCACCCCCTTGAGCCTCAGTTTTCTTATTCGTGAAATGGGGACAATAATAATATCTATCTAACTAGGCTATACAAAAATTGAAATATATGGATAGAACTTAGTCTGCAGTGGTTCCTGACACACAGAACATGGTCACTAAATATTAGCTATTATTCTTTCCTTCCTCCTCTGACCTTAAGTTGCCTCCTCTGCTTTCTTTCCCTGTCTCAGGCTTCTCTGATTGCTGTAGAAAGAATGCATGGGTCTGGTAAATAAACTGCTCTTTCTGCCTTCTCTACAGCTTTCCACCTCCATTAAGTGCCAAAGGTTGGACACAGCTCCCCTTAGGATTCCTGGGCTGGGCTGTAATGAAATTGGCTTTCCTTAAGGCCTGACAAATCAGGGCATTTGATTTCTGCCATCTCTTCCCATGCTGCACAGTTCCTTGCGGGAACATATGGCAGGAGAAGGAGCCAACTCTCTGAACTAGAGCTTGGGAAAAGGTCCCTGAGGCTGATGCTCATGCCATCATCCCCGGAGTGCCCCCTTCCCTCCACCCCGAAGGTGTGCAGTCTGAACTGGACCCCAGCCCCCAGCCCCCAGCCCACCCTGCAGGCCACAGCGGGCTCTTCCCTCCCCACTTCCAGCCCAAAAGGTTCAGTTAGCTCTGCTTTCACCTACGAGAAAATGTCTGGTGGAAGGGGCAGACAGCAGTGGAAGATGTCCCCAGCCTACCCCCATCCCCATGAGGGCCTGGTCTCCCTGCAGGTGGAATTGACCCTCTGGTACGGGGCCTGCTGGCCAAGAAGTCCAAGTTCATGAGTCAGAAGAGAATGATGACGGGCGACCTGCGCAACAAGCTCTTCCAGCCCCCTTACACGATCCACGGCTTTGACCTAGCCGCCATCAACATACAGCGGTGCCGGGACCATGGGATGCCCGGTGAGTGGGCCAGGGGTCCAGCCATGCCTGGGGAACTTGTGGCTACTTTCCAGGGTTCCTGGGGACTCTCTTCTATAGCCCTGAGGCTCTGATCAGTTTTAAAACAGAAGACCAAGATGCCCATTTTTAAAACTTACTTTGTTCCTCTGTGAAATGGAATCTTCCATTCTCCCTAATGCAGAGACCAGAAAACACATCTGGTACTATCTTTGAGCTCCTCAGATGAAAAAGAAATCAACAACTGGCTTCTAAAACCAGTTTTAAAGCCCCGAAAATATTAAGAAACAGATCATAGAGGGAAAGCAATGATTATTGGACCTTCTTAAATGTAGTACTTAAGAGCCACACTGCCTGGGTTCAAATCCCGGCTACACCTTGTCTAGTTGTGCGATCTTTGGCGAGTTACTTAACATCTCTATTCCTCAGTTTACATATTTGTACAGTGGTTGGAATAGTGCCTGGACCCAGAGCAAGCCCCAAAGAACCTACTAGCCCTCTCTAGGCTTCAGTGCCACAGTATAAAACAATGGCTCCCTGCCTACCCTGTCCCAGAGGCTGCGAATCCAGACTTTCTGGGGCTGATGCAGTGGGCGTGTCCCCCAAAGAGACTGTGGGCAAGAAGTCCCTGGGATGAGACAGCTTCAGCCTCTCTGCCCTAGGGTACAACTCCTGGAGAGGCTTCTGTGACCTCTCACAGCCCCAGACGTTGAAGGAGCTGCACGCAGTGCTGAAGAACAAGAAGCTGGCTAAGAAGCTACTGGATCTGTACAGGACCCCCGACAACATCGACATCTGGCTAGGGGGCATCGCTGAGCCCCAGGTTAAAAGGGGCCGGGTGGGGCCTCTCCTGGCCTGCCTACTAGGGAGGCAGTTTCGGCAGATCCGAGATGGAGACAGGCGAGTGACCCCACCGTGGCGAAGGCGGGGAGGGAGACCCTTCTCTGCAGGGGGCGTCCTGACATCCTGCCTGAGGACTAACTCCAGACCTCGGCATGGCCCCAATGACCTCGTTCCTACCCTTTGACAGAGTTGGGAGGGGCCCACAGCTGGGCTGATGGAGAAACTCTGCGTCTGTCTCTGCAGGTTCTGGTGGGAGAACCCTGGGGTCTTCACTAAGAAGCAGCAGAAGTCTCTACAGAAAATGTCCTTCTCACGCCTTGTCTGTGACAACACCCACATCACCAAGGTCCCGCTGCACCCCTTCCAGGCCAACAGCTACCCTCACGGCTTTGTGGATTGCTCAGCCATTGATAAGTTAGACCTCTCACCCTGGGCCTCAGTGGAGAATTAGGGGCGTGGACTCCACACTGTGCAGTAAAGCACCCTTTGGTCCGCGATGCCATTTCAAGCAAGTTCAATGACCTGGTCCCTTAGAGCACCACACCCTAGTCCCAGCCCTTCTTTCCAGCAGGATCTCTCTACACGCCCCAGCCTCGCTCCAGCCCAAGGCCAGCCTCTCTGGCCTCTCCAGCGCTTCCTCTTGAATCCCACTGCTCCCACCCGCATTCCCCCATCCTCTCTGCCTGTGGAAATCCTCCTTTCTGTCAAGACTTGGACCACTTGAGATGCCTTCCAGGTATCTCCCATCCTCTCTCCTAAACAAGTCTTGGCTGAGGCTGTGGTCTTTGCACATGTATCTTTCCTCCTGTCCCCTTGAATTAGATTGTAAACGCCTTGATCCAGGGACCACAGCCTGCTTCTAAGTGTGTCCGGTAGCCCCCAGCATGGTGCTTGGCACCCAGTAATTGCTCAATAAACTTTGCTGATTGACTACAGGCACTGGCAATGACCTTGTTCCCCTGGAAGACAGGCCTGGGAATCAATGCCAAATAAGTAACTAGATGTTTACAGTTCAGACGTGTCTCACCACTAAGAGGCGTGTGCTTGAGTCTGTGGGGTGAGAGGGCACGGTTTGGTGGGATTTGCAAGTGCTCTTAAAGAAAAGGGGGAGGCAAGAGGCTCCTGGGAAAAGAAGCCAAGGCCGTGGATGGGCAAGAGAGGGCAGTGCCAAGGGGTCAACAGGGAGGAGATCCAAGCCTGGATCCCCCCAGAGCTAAAGTACTTTCCCTTCCAGAGGCCCTTCAGGGAAATACCCTCTTCTTCTAGGCCAGTCCTTGAGCCTGTGCAGCCTCTGATGGGCAATGGGCGGGCAGCTCCAGAACATCCCTAGTGCTGCTGCTCGATACATATTCATGAATTCTTTAAAAGTGACCCTCCTGGGTCAGCCAGCCGGGGACTTCGGATCCCCTGACTGGCAGGGAGTGGGTGGGAGGCACTTAGCCCAGGACCCAGAAGACTGGGGCTGCAGCCCTGGCTCTGGCACCTTTTCTTCGAGGCCTCACATGAGTCCCTTAACCTCTCTGAATGCCCCTTTCACCATCAGTGAACCGGAGATGAGCAATCTGTATCCAGCTACATGGTGAGATGCTAATATATCTGCCTGGGGTGCCTCAGGGTACCTGAGCCCCAGCATCCTGCATACTTTCAGGTGTGGGTGCCCCTCCTCAAATGTGGGAAGAAAGGAGGGAATGGGGAGGGGACCCATCAGTCATTTATAGGGATCAAGTTCTAGGCAAGATTATTAGGGACATACCCTCCCTCCCCTCCCTCAGCCCAGCCATGTGCTGCTCCTGTCTGGGAACCTGGCCACATGAAGGTGGGAGTGAGAAGGAGTCAACTGTCCTGAGGGTCTCTGAATCACTGTGCCAGCTGCAGGGGAGCAGGACCCAGTCGTGCCCTGTCATCTGGGGAGGGAACTACCTTCCCATCACCCCCCAGCTCTTTCTCTCTCCCAGGAAAGCTGTGTCTCCTCTATTTCCCAGCACCTGGCACAGGCCTGACATGGAGTGAGTGGGTAGCAAATCTTTACTGGAGCCATGCATGAACAAAAGAGCTTGGTGACCACAAGTCCTGTCCTCTGGGGTGGTGCGGGTGGAAGGTGACGGAGGAGGGTCTGCTAGGTTTGGCTTGGCACCTAGGCTTCTAAGAACTGACTGCCTTCCATATAGGAATCAGCCAGAGGAGGACTCCTGGATGCCCTGACCTCCAGTTCAGAAAATGAAGGGCCCTGAGGCACAGACCACCCGTGTTCAAGTTCAGAGCCCGGAGCAAGCCTCACACTGAGGACCCAGCCCCACTGCAGACTCAGACAGAGCGAAGGTCCCTATCAGTGGTGCTTTATTAGAATAATCATCAGGTACAAACAAACGGTACCAAAGGGCCAATGGGCCCTAGTTCCTCTCCAGGCAGGCTCCTGTGAATAAGCAAGAGAACAGGGTAAGGAGGCAAAAGGGGAGCCATGGACTGAGCCTGACTCGCCTGGGCTCATAACTCAACCACCTCGCACTGCTAATGGCCGTTCCTCCGGGGGTCGCTGGTTCACCTCTGCTGACCAGGGACACTGTCAAGCTGTAGGGTCCACGAGGGCCAGACACGGTGTCTGACTTTTCCCAAGCCTAGCACAGTGACTGGCAGGGGGTAGGTGCTCAACAAAGTACTAGAGGATGCAAATGGACCCGCTAAGGAGGCACGACAGCTGTTATTTACAAAGAAGAAAATTCAGGCTTAGCGAGGTGGAGGAACTTGATCAAAGTCACGCAGCTGGTAAGCTGCAGAGGCAGGATCTGAACCCAAGCAGTGCGGCTCCTGAGCACGCGCTCCTCACCAATCTGCTTGGCTGCCTTCCATACACTTGGCATAGACACAGCAAGCACACACTCACGTAAATGACACGTATACACAGCAAACAAAACACTACCTGTGCTCATAGGCAACACACACATGAAATGCACACGCATACACGTGCGCGTGCACGCACACACACACACACACACACACAAGTGAATGTCTAGTCATTCATTTCCTCTGTCGGCTGGCACCCAGAACAGGGATGGGCTCACCCAGGGAAGGGAGATCTCTGTTTCCGACTGGCCAGCCCAGGTTGCCCAGCCTTTACCTCACCCTGCACCCCCTTACCCAGCCTCTAGTCCCTGTTCCTCCAGGGAGCCAGGTCCAAGGCAGGGAGTGTACTGCAGTTGACAAAGTCCCGAGGGAATGTGTTGGACATGAAGATGTTGTTCTTGGACACGACAGTGATGCCTGTGTTGTCGCAGATGATGCGGGGCAAGGAGATCTTGGCCAGGGCCCGCTGCTGCTGCGTGCTGAACACATCCTTGTTCTCCCACCAAAACCTGCACGGGAACACCCACGGCCACTGTGCCCGAGGCTCTCCTGGGCTGGGAGGGCATCAACTGTCCAGAGCTGATCCTGGATGCAAGAGGACCATGCAGACAGCAGCCCTGCAGTGCAGGAGAGCTCCGGGCTCTCAGGCAGCCTGGGCGCTTTCAAACAAGTAGAGCCCCACTCATGGCTACCCAGTTGCCTATCCCCTGCCTCCAGGGCACCACTAATGATAGGCAGGGAGCCAGGCCCACACACGCTCACCAAGCCCTGTGCCCTGGCCCTGGGCTATATCCACAGGGTAGAGAGAAACTTGGGAGTGCTTTATAATTTGTCCACCTTTTCCCCGATTTTCCTAAAAGCACAATACAGGTGAGGTGAGAAGTGGCTATGAGAGATACATGACAGTGAAACGACAGTGGGAGAGGCGGTGGGGAAGCAAGGACGGGACTGTTCCACAGGGCCAGGCAGCGCCATGGCTGCGCCCTGAGACCCGGAGCAGTGACTGGCGTGGCAGCGAGGTCTCGCTTCCCTCCTTCACAACCAGGCCCAGGTCCCTCCTTGCTACACCATCAACAGATTCAGAGCACATTAGGGGTGACCTGGAGGCTCCCCGGAACACACTGGGAAATCACGGACTCCTCCTAGCCCTTCCTTTCTCAGGAGGAAGAGGGGCCCCCAGGGGGTCAGGGACAGGCCCGGAGCCGCACAGCCAGCCTGAGCCGCTCGGCCGCCTCCTCACCGATCGCCGTCCCGCAGCTTCCTGAACTGGGTCCCGATGAGGCAGGCGAGAAGCGGGCCCACACGGCCTTTGCTCTTCAAGGGCTCAGCCACGCCGCCCATCCAGATGTCGATGTTGTCAGGTGTGCCATACTGGGCCATTAGCTTCCTCGCCAGGTTCAGGTTCTTCAGCACCGTGCCCAGCTCGCCCACTGTGCTGGGCTGCGGGAGCCCGCAGAAGCGCCTCCAGGCATTGTACCCTGTATGCGGGGAGGGGAGAGGTGGCTGTGGGTGGGTCCCAGTTAGCCCACCTTCCCAACACACCGAGGCCACATACAGAGGTACACGTGAGAGAGGAGGATATGGAGGGGCTGCCACCCCACTGTAAACCCCCAGGGAACTCTGAACCCTTAGCTCCAGCCTCTCTGGGAGCCTGAGGACAGCTGGGTATCTCCAGGAGCCTCTCTGTCTTCCCCGTGCCCTCCCACCCTGAGGTAAATCCTTAATTGCATAACTCCTGCTGGATCCAAGAATAGGAGCATCTCCTTGCCCCTCTGGAAATCTCAGACTGTGAGGGGCACAGTTTGCCTCAAAGGATCAGCCACACCAGCTCTCCCATATCATTGGGGTTAGGCTGATCTGGGTTCAAATTCCAGCTCTGTCACTGATGAGGCTGGAGACCCCGGGCAGTTTCTGAATCTCTCCAAGCCTCTTTCCTCACGGGTAGACTTGAAGTGACAATAATCTCTTCCTCTCAGAGTTCAAGTAAGATGAAACAAAACAAAATGTAGTAGAAACAGGTTTTCAGACTAGGGGTGGGAGGGCTTGTTGTTGTTGTTATGGTGATGCTCCAATTTGGAGGGTTACAGCAACACAAAAGGGGTGAGAGGAGCTGGAAATGGACCAGGGAGAGGTACGGGCCTGAGCTGGGATGGCTTCCTAAGAGCAAGGCTGGTGGGCGCGGGGCTGGGCAGCTAGGGACACTGGAGACAGCAGGGCCCTGGGCGGGAAGCGGGGGAGGGTCAGGGGGACTCCTGCAGCCCCTCACCTGGGAGGCCATGGTCCCGGCTGCGCTGCATATTCAGAGCGGGCAGGTCCAGCCCGATCCTCATGACCTGCTCAAACAACCGCTCCCGGATCTCATCTACCACGATTTGGTTCTGGCGGTTCAGCTTGGCAGGGGTGGCCATGAGGCCCCGGAGGATGGGGTCAATGCCACCTGGGGCAAGAGGAGCCAGGGTGGGGGAAGGATTTGGCTCAGTTTCAGAGCTGAAATGGAGTAAGGTAGAACTAGGGGGATTGCAGAAGAGGGCTGGGCACTTGTGGCTCCTGGTGCCACGGTGTCCCCAGGGGGCAGGTCCTCGCTGGGGCATTGAGGTCTTAGGGAATCATGCCATTCAGACTTGCAAGGTTGCCATGCTCCCAGACCCTGGCTTCCTGAGTCACTGAGAGTCACAACCCACAGGAAGGAGCCAGCTCCCTAAAAGCCATCTCCACCCCACCCTTTATTATTAGATGGGCAAGCGGAATCAGGTGAACTGAGGCTGGAAAGTCAGATCAGGTCCCTAAAATAAGAGGGAAAGAGGGTTTATTCCGCCCGAGCTTGCCGTGACCAAGCCTGCCCCCACCCCAGCCTCGGCTGCCGGCTCACTCACTCCTGGCTTAGGCCCTGCTCACCTTCCAGCACTACCCTCCAGCTGGCAAAAAAGACCCTGCTGAGCGGAACACGGGGGTTGGGCTGCATAGGCTGGTACCGATGGTCCAGGCGGAACATGAAGGGTTGGATGAGGGTGTGGCCATAGCGGAAGGCGTTGGTGAAGACATTGGCGATGCGAGGGTCCACCGAGTCATTGTAGGATCTGTACTTGGGCAGGTACTTCCTCATGGCCTCTGGCCCCAGCACCAGGGGCAGGTAGTCCCGGTAAGTGATGATCTAAACAAAAATCACCCCTCCCTGCAGATTCTCCGCCTGCTCCTGGCTCAGGGATCCCTTCCTCCTCTGTAGCCAAGGATTTGCCTCCCACAGCACTGGATCTGGGTCTCACAGAGTGGCACCAAGAGGCAAAGACAGGGCTCTACTGCTTGCCTGCTGTGTGACTCTGGGACAATTATTAACCACTCTGAGCCCCAGTTCCTCAAATGTAAATTAAGGGTAATTAAGCTGCCCTCTGCCTTAGAGGATTAAATGACAAAAGGCTTTGTTAGTCCCTGCAATAGCTCCCTTGCCCTGGAGTTACTAACGTCTCATTTCTCCTACTAACTTATAGCTCATTGAGGACAAGGGTTGTCTCTCATTTCTCTTGAAATTACTCAGTGCCCAGCAAGTGCCTGGCTCACGGTGGGGTTCAATAAATTGTCTGTAGAAGGAGGAAAGGCAAGAAGGAAAAGAGTCTCCCTAGGTGACTTCTCCCAGTGAAAAGGGCCATGTCCTGGATGACTTCTCCCAGAAGAGATGAAACAGTCTCACTCTAGATTCTAGACTCTAGAATCTCCTCTGAGGCTTAAACAAATCTCACTCAAGTTCTTAATGCAAATCAAAAACGCACCAATGGCTCTTGTAACTCTCTCCCCCGCAGAATCTAGGAATAGTAACAAGGTGGGGGCCAGGGGCGGTGTGTGTGTGTTTGTGTGTGTGTGTTTGTGTTTATGGCTTCAGGAGAGGATGGGTGTGCTGAAGCAGCACAAATTGGAGGAGGGACCCAGGAACACTGCCCGGGGACAAGCAAGGATAAGCGTTGTGGTCCACAATGGGACGGTTGACAGAGGCCGGTGACAGAGGTTGGTAAAAGAATTTACCAGAGATGAGGGAGGAAATGGTAAGGGAGTTTGTTAAGGGTACGCTGCCATAGACAACAGCAGGCCACAGAGATGAGAGGTGCCTACGTGAGCGCCGAGGGCCAATTGTTGGAGTCTTCTATAAGGTCAGGTCACAAGGTGACTGATTGGCTTGTGCACAAGTCTCTGATTGGCTGTAGGTGAAGTAAGAAGTTTAGGGTCCGTGAAGGGACACCGGGGGTTTATGAGTCTGATAAGGTGGGCTGAAACAAGCCAGCCTGAGCTACTGTGAGATTAGGCACTACCTAGGGCTATTAGTTTGTTAGGGGAAACATGCCCAGTAAAGAATGTGCTTTATCTGTTGAGGGATCACAGGCAGACATCTGAGAGCCCAGGAATGGGGGTCATTGGGCTTTGAAGGATGTCAGTTGGCCCCACAATAAGGAGAGTAAGGAGCTGTGATAGAGCCATAAAGAAGGGGTGTGTGTATGTAAAGAAGCCAAGAGCGACAATGAAACAAAGGAAAGGAGAAGCATTTACTGAACAGCTATTGTGCCAGGCACTTTAGTCCCACCTGTTTAAACATCCCAGTACCATTCCTGGCGGACAGGAAAGAAAAAGGGAGAGAAAGCCCTCGAAGGAAGGGACAGAAAGCAAGTGACACTTGTCGGGCACTTAGGATCTGCCAGGTATTTAATCCTCACAGTATCATAGGTGAAGAAACTGAGGCTCATGAAGGTTAATTTGCACAGCTAGGATGTGGCAGAGGAGCATTTGGATCCCAAGTCTGCCGAGCCCCAGCATCACCGATGCGCGGGACTGCCTACCTGGACCATGGCTCCCACGATCTTCCGGGCTTCCTGGTAGAGCCTCTCTCCATCCCAGCGGGGGTTCAGGCGCTTGAGCTTTGTGGCCAGCCGGTTGTGCTCCCGCAGTAATAGTGTGTGCATGGAGGTGAGCTCAGGCATCTCACTCGAGCGGGAGTCCCCTTGGGGATGCAAAAGCTACTGTCAAGCTTAAGACCTTCCTCCCAAGCCAAGGCTTGAAATGCCCCCTACCCAGCCCTCCTCTCCACCCATCTTTCCACACCATGCTCAGTTTTCATCTCCTCTAGAAGGTATCCCCTGATGCCCTGGTCCACCACGAGAGCTTTGCCCCTCTTTAGTGGCACTGCTGGTTGAAAATGTTCATTCAGTAGGCATCAGATCTAACACGTGATTTGCCACTTTCCCATATGTGAGGACCATGGCTTGTGCCATTTTGTGTCTGACCCTCCTATCCAACATACACCTAATGCCTGGTACAAAGTAGGAGATCCATGAACACTGTCTGGCTGACTTATTCTCTTGACTCAGGAAAGTCCAAAAAGTAGCATGCATGTTGGCTCTCCCTATTTTTCTGCCCATGCCAGACGCAGCATATGATCACAGCCCTCTCTCCTGCTAAAATTGGATGCAGCCTCAAAATCCTTCTCAACACTGGACTCTAGAAAGCCGCCACCCATTCTATGTACTGATGTGCAGCTTGATCGGGGGAGGGGGCCAAGGCACAGGATGTTTGAAGTCCACACCTGAGACTGTCCAGAAGAATCAAGTCAGACCCTCTGATCCCTCCAGTCCTCCCCTAAACCTCCTCTGGAAGGACCAGAGGTTTAGGGCCAGGCCCATTCCTGCAGGACACTGGGTTCAGTCCTCCCCAGGTTCTAAAGTTTGGTGGAAGGAAATTCTCTGAGAGCAGATTTTCCATCTCACAACCTGCCAACATGACAATCCAGGCTGAGGACATGTGGCTCAACACCACGTGGAGGCTGAGGAGAGCTTCTCTTCTACCACTCACCCCAGAAAGTCCACCCTGGTGTGACTTTTTTGGGGGAGTGTGGGGAGGTAATTAGGTTTATTTATTTATTTCCTTTTTTTTTAGAGGAAGTACTGGGGATTGAACCCAGGACCTCATACATGCTAAGCATGTGCTCTACCACGTTGAGCTATACCTTCCCCCCTCATCCTGGTGTGACCTTGATCTCCTCTCTACAGTCACTGACTTTGATCCTCTTCCCTAAGGCCTAGCCACTGGAAGCCACCAAGAGGAGAAATTGGGAGGCCAGAGAGAAGGGCCTCAGACCCACTACTGGTCTACATTAAGAATCATTAGAAAATTTCTGGGCATGGCCACCATCACTGCCCCAGCCATATTCCTAGGACTGCCAGTTGTTCACATCGAAAATCCCACCCTCTCTTATTATAGGGAATCAAGGTAGATAGGAGGTGATATTCTGGAGCAGCTCTGTCCAATATAGCTTTCTGCATTGATGAAAATGTTCTGCATGTGAGCAGTCCTACATGGAAGCCACTAGCTATAAGGCTATTGAGCACTTGAAACGTGACTAGTGCAGTGGAGGAACTAAGTTTTTAATTTAGGTTGATTTAAATTAACTTAAATGTAAATGAAAATGGCCCTGTGTGGCTAGTGGCTACCATATTGGATACTGTGGTCCCTTTAGTTTCCTCTCCCTAGAGGACTCAACTCTCCTCGCTCCCAGAGCCCAAAGGGAAAGAGAGGGACAGATGGACAGAAGATCCTTAGCCATCCCTGAGTCTCCTTCTTAGGTCTGGGTTTTTGGTTTTTGTTGGTTTTGATTTTGCCTTTCTGGCTCATCCACCTTGTTACCAAGGCAATTGGATTAATCTGAAGTTGGTGAGGAGAGTCTCTCTAAATTCAAATCTACAAGCGGCTTGCAAACAGGCCCTCTGTGGCTCCAGCAGGGGGCACCCCTGTGTCAGCCCAGGTCCCCGCCCAGGACTGACCTGCCAGGAAGCAGGGGATTTGCGCGGAGCGGTTGGTGAGGAGGCAGGGGTCATTGTGCAGGGTGTCGAAGGGGAGCAGGGCCCGCCCATTGTCTTGGAAGCGGGTGTTGACGGCCAGCAGCCCCAGCTGGTTGGTCTGGTTGCGCAGCCTCATGGCCAAGGGGTCCTCGCTGCCGTACACCATGCTGGCGTCCACGAAGGAGGTGAGCGCGTTGATCTGGTTGCGGATGGTGATGTTGCTCCCTGTGCAGGCCGGGCAGGAGCGGAAGAAGGGGATGCAGTCACGTTGGTTCTTGATGCGGGGGTCATTGGGGGGGATCTGCAGCACAGAGAGAGGCCCGGCGGGCTCACCGAGGGCAGGGACAGAGGTCAGGAGTGGCTCTCCCCCGTCCACCCTCCTGAAGGCCTTGGTCTCATCTTGGGGAGGGGGTATGGCCTGGAGCCCAGGACCAGAAGGGGAGACCCAGATATCAAAAAGGAGTTCCTCAGAACTTCTGGCCCCCTCAGCCTGCAAGGAGACCCCTCAAGGCCCACAAAGATTGGTGGGCCTGCGGTTCCACCAGCAGAGCTCCTCTGAGCTGGGGGGTGATGACTAGGACGTTGACCTGGGGGATGTGGGGCCCCCTGGAGGTGGGCGGGCCAGTCCTCTGACCCCTTCCCCCCAAACCTGCTTTCTCTCCTCTTTTCTGTGTCTGCTTCTCCCTACTCTGTCTTCTGAATCTGGTCTTCACCCTGCCGGCCTCCTCTTCCTTTTCCGTTCCTCTCTCGTAACTGTCTCTCTACCCTGTCCCTTTCCTGTCTTGCACTCTGGCCCTGTCTTTCTCTGCCTCTCTCTCAGATTCTACTTCCTTTCTCTCCTCCTCTCTACTCTGCATGTGCCTCAGCACACCAGTCCGCTCTTGGCCGGCTCCAAGACCACAATCCAGGATCTGTGTGCTGTGGGCTGTGGGGAGGGAGCCCTGTGTGGGGAAGAAAGAGGACTGAGCCTGGGGCACCTGCAAACAGAGGTTGGAGGGACAGTGGGAAGTGGGCAGGGCCAGCCCTACTGGGGAGCTGGGGAAGGAAAGCTGGGCACCGAGGGAGGTGGCCCCTTCCGGACCGATGCCCCCTCATCCACCCCAACCCCTGACCCAGCAGGCTGGGGGTGGGGCAAGGAGGGAGCACCTTGAGTGGGAAGCAGGGCGGCTGCTGCAGGCAGCTGATCTCGCAGTTGAGGCCAGTGAGGAAGGAGACGCGGGCGGCTGGCTCCGGGGTGAAGTCGAGGTCATGGTCCAGCAGCTGGCCCCACTGCATGAACATGAGCGAGCGCTCCTGGTCCGGGGTCAGCTGATCCGTGGGGAAGCGCACGATGTCGTTGGAGACAGCGCGAGTCTGCGGGACACGGGGAGTCAGGGGGCTTGGACACCACGAGGTCTTGGCCTCCGTGGGGTCTCGCCCCCTCCACGGGCCAGCGCTCACCAGGGGCACCTGGAAGCCATTGCGCTTGACCCCGGGCGTCCAGCCAAAAGGCAGGGAGAAGCCATCCTCGTACTCCGCCGGCAGCCAGCGCACAAAGGCCCGGTTGGAGGCCCCCAGTGTGGGGCTGCGCCTGCAGGGTGGTGGTGAGAGAGGACAGGGCGCTGACACCAGCTGGCCCCAGGCTGCTGGGACCCTGCCCTGAGTCGTTTTGCAGAGGCTGCACCTGTTGTTGCACTGGCCGGTGATGGTTCGGTACTTGTCCTTCTCTGGGCACCTCACCGCCAGGTCCTGGTAGGCGCAGCCACTAGTCTTGGAAAGCAGATTAAGCTGGACAGGCGTCAGCACATCTGTGGGCCAGGAAAGTAGGGCGTGGGTGGTTGCCGAGCCCCACCATTTTCATTCCTAGGCTGAAAAGCCTTGGTTGAGGGTGTAGTCTGAGGACATGGAGGAGATGCCAGGAGGCCCCTGAGACTCCCTGGAAGAGGGTGTTGGGGGAACTGCTGGGAGATGGCTGGAGTCACTAGGCGGGGTCACGAGTGGAGTGAGGGGCTGGGTTGTAGGGGGGTGGTACCTGTGACGTTGAAAGGGCCTGGCCACAGGGACCGCAGCTTCCTCTCCAGCAGGCCTAGGGCCACGTGCAGGTAGTCAGCAGCCCTCACAGCTGTCCTGGTGCCTGCCACTGGCTGCTTGAAGTAGGACAGCAGTTCCATGGGGCTGGCCGAGCCACTGCGAAGGCGCTGCTTGATGCTGATTGGCGGAAGGAGGAGTGAGAGCCAGAGAAACCAGGCAGAGACACTCAACAGAGCCCCAGCCCAGGCGAGGGACACGAAGGACAGTGTAGGCAGACCCACTGTCAGGAAGCAGGTTTCTCATTATAAACAGGGTATGGACCTGGGTATCCAGAGACTAGGCCACAGAAGGCATGGTTTTAAAGATGTTCTCACACCCAGAGACATAAAGACTGACAGACAGACAGAGGGACCCATCCCCACCCACAAATTCCCTGCTGCCTGTTTCTTCCCTGAGAGGTCCAGGGTAGCCTTGTCCAGAGCCCAGCAGTGCCCGGCACCCCACCTTTCCCGCCGCTCCTTGTAGGCCTTGTCCACTAGCCGCTTGGCCTCCTCCATGCAGGTCAGCACCACCGAGGTCTCCACTTCCCTCGGGACAGCTGCTCAGAACAGGGATCCCGAGGTCAGGAATGGGCCCAAAGTCCCCATCAGGTCCCGGAGCCCAGGTGGAATCCCTGAAACTCAGAACCTCCCCCAGCACACCATGTTTTCCCTTCTTTCTGAGCTATTACCTGGAGTGGCACCCCCAGAGGGCTGGAGCGTGGCCAGACTGGCCAGGAGCCCTGCTAGGGCCAGGGGCAGCTTCATTCTGCAACAAGACCCCAAGCCCAGTAAGTGTCCAAAGGCCACAGTGCATTTGGGAGAAGAGAGCCCCACATCTCTCCCTTCCCAGGCCCCTCACTCCCACCTTCATACCCCAGCACCCCCTCGGCAGGTTCTGCCTACAGACGGAGTCCGGGACCCCACCTCCAAAGTCCCAGTGCTCCACCTGGCATTGGCATCCCCTCTTAGCTGAATCTGGGCTTTTATGTCCTCCACGCTGGGGGAGGGGCAGGGCAGAGGAGGCCCGCCCCTGGAGACTGAACTCTCCTCCCCCACCGGAGCTGGGGTGCACAAAAGAGCTCCCTGAGATCAGAGAGATGGGCAGGAGAAGAGGGACCAGAACTGTCTCCAGTCTTTGAACTTAGCATCACCACCCCAGAGTTTCTCAGCTCCCCATTGTGTGCCTAGACTGGTGCTGTCCCCAGGGAGTACAGACAGTGAAGCCTCCTTCAAAATTCTGATAAAACTGAGTATCCAGGTTTCCTTTGAAAGGGACCAAAGTTAGGAACCAACAACCTAGGGAATTATGGGAAGCAGAAGATGAAGGGGAGACCTGGAGTGATGATGGCCAGATCAGCCTCTGGGCACCGTCCCCCACCCCCAAGTGTAACCTGGCCCCTGGGGCCGACCCTGGTGGGCAGCCCTCTATCCTTGGCGAGGGCTATAGGGACAGGAAATCTGGCTGGGGACCGTTGGGCTTCACAGGAAAGAAGACTCTGGGGTCTATGGGCTGAGGACCAAAGTAACTTCCTCTCTATGACTGCTTACCCTCTTTCTTCTTGGCTTTTGGTAGGGGGCTGTCTTCAACACCTCCACCATCTGCTCCCAGATTTCAGGAACCAGGAGAGAGCAGGGCTGGTTGTGGTTAGTGGTCAGTTAGGTGACACAGCCCAGGGCCTCTCAAGGACAAGAACAGTATAATTAGAAGGATTTTCGTTAAACTTTTGAAATAGAAGAGGGAGACGCCTTGAGGACAACTGGCAAAGGGCCTGCCATTCTCAGGCAGGAGGAGTGCCCTATCACTAATGACTGTGTTTGTCCACCTCCCTGGGCCCTCATCAGGCTGGGCACGTGTCAACTGTGTCTCCCATGTCCTGTTTGGTCTAACCACACCTCCTACCTCTAGCCACCTTCCGGCCACTCACTCCTGCCTTCTATGCCCAGACCACATCTTGGCCAAGGAACAAGGGGCAGTGACATCTTCCCAGTGTGCCCAGGGATCCTGGCACCTGCCAGGAAACAGAGCCTAGGGGCCCACGAGAGAGGAGGCCTTTCTTCCAGCCTTGCTCTGCCAGTGACTTGCTCTGTGTGAACTTGGACAAGTGGCTTTTTGTGAATCAGTTTCTAGAATTTTATAAGATTTTGAAGATGCTTCTTTTTAAGTCCTGTAAGGAGTATATTTCCATTCATGAAATGTTAGAGAATAAGTAAATAAAATATTTACAATCAAGTGACCTTATGGGTAATTTTTTTCTTTCCAGGTTTGTCGTTGTCTTTCACGTAAATAAGAAGCAAGAAGGAAGATAATTTCCCATAATCCCACCACTCACCAATAATCTTATTTCATAATTTGATATCCTGTATGTAGATATAATATGTATTTTAATCAGTGATAAGAACATACTTTAAATATTGTTTTACAATCCACTTTTAACACTTAATTTAGCTTGGACATCTCTCTATGTCAATAAATATAGATTTATTTCATTTTTATGTCTGCATAATATTTGTATGAAGTACTATGATTTAATCACTAGTCCTCCCTTGTTCAGTACTGGGGTCATTTCCTATTTTCACTATTATAAGCAATACAAGGATCGTTATCCATGCAGTTAAATCTCTAGTTGCATCTTCAATTATTTCCTTAGGCAAAAAGTCCTAGAAGTAAAATTGCCACGTGTTTGGGTATCCAAATTTTTAGGGCTTTTTTTTAAAAAATTGTCAAATGGCTTCATGAAGATTTCACCTCATCCTCCCATCAATCATGTGTGGGAGCACCTGTTCCCCATCACCCTCATCGACGCTGACAATTAGGGTCCTTTTACTCTATTAAGGGAATTGTCAGAGCTCAAGATGAAAGAGACATTTAACACAAGCCCCTCATAGCACAGATGAGAAAGACGGAGGCCAGGGAAGGAAGCGGCTTTGCCCAGGGCAGCGGTGTGGCGCAGTTCAGAATAATATAGCAATCAGGTCTTGACTTAAAAACCAGTGCTTTTTACCCAGTGGCCTCTATGCACTGATTCCTGACCTTTAGCTTGGGTTTTTATTCAACTAGTGTGTACTCACCTCTTGCACATGTGCTGGCCCTTGGGTGCACTTCACTGAGCAAAGGTCTTGTCTTCAATGAGCACAGGAGTACGCAGACCAATGGCACCCCCAAGGATGTGCAGGATTGTGCAGGATTCCTTGGGAGCATTAGAGAAGGCTTTTTTGAGGAATCAGTGCTTGAGACTATCTTGAAAAATGTTTAGAAGTTGACCAAGTAGACATACAGAGGAAGAGCATTCTGGGCCTAGAGAATGACACAGCAAAAGCCTTGACACAGGTGGGCTTCATGCAGATGCTTCCAACGTGGGGGAGAGGGTAGGGCAGGATGAGGCTGAGAAGACAGGCAGAGGCCCAGGATGTAACACTCTTGCTGACCTACTGAGAAATTCTTGTCCTGAAGGCTCTGGGGAGCCATGAAGTCTTTGAAGCCCATGATCAGGGTTCCATTTTAGAATGCTCACTTTAGGGGAGAGTATAGCTCAGTGGTAGAGCACATGCTTAGCATGCAGGAGGTCCTGGGTTCAATCCCCAGTACCTCCATTAATAATAATTATTATTATTAATTAATTAATATAATTAATAATAATAATAAAGAAAATAGTAGGAAAGCTAACTTGGGCAGCCGAATGGTAGGTGCACCGAGGGGACAGGCCCCAGAGGCCAAGTGCCAGGCAGGAAGCATTGCAGTGATTCATGGACGTCAGGAGACATGCCCTGATTTTTCATGGGCGGTGATGAGGCAGTTTGAAAAACTAAAGCTTTTTCAAAGAATGATGTTAAAATGCCTTTCACTATCCATGTGGAGCGGGGAGAATTCTCAAGATGTGTAATCCCCAAACCACCTGCCTTTTGTTGGGCTGTGGGCCTGCATTTGTGTGCAGAAGTTTGAGATGCTCCGTGATTTTACCCTGTTTCTGACCAACTAAGAATGGCCCAAATGAGGTCACTCCAAGGCCGCCTGGTCTGTACCTCTGCTGATTTCTCATCTAAGCCTTATTGGTCTGGCACAGGTGTATTTGAGGCTCAAAGGGCTTCTCAGCATGCAGAGTAACCAGAAGGAGACCATGTCTGCCTGAGGAGGTATTTCAGACAAGCCTTGTCCCGCAGATAACCCGCTAGCTCCCCATCCTGGGGGTGGCCTCTGGAGGGCACTGCTGGAACTGCCACATCTAAGACTACAGTCCTTTGAGGGAGTCTCCCCACCCACACCCCTACCTTCCTTTCCCCCACTGACCTTCCCAAACATCCCCACCCCCAGGGTGAAGTCCAACTGTCTGTGGGATAACGGGCTCTCTCTGCTACTGCTTGCAAAACAGTTCATTCTTTCTTAACACTGTTTCAGTTGGAATTGCAGCCAGATTTCCTGTGTGTGTGTGGTTGGAGTGAAGGAGGCTTTGGAAGCTGGGGAAGGGACAGGGGCAAAGACACCTCTGACACACCAATTGCACCCAGCCCAAAGACCTTGTTTTCTCTCTCTTTAAAGTTTTAAAAATTAATCTTGAATTATGCAGGTAACTAACACCTGGATATGTTTCAAATGAAATTAAAATATCACAGATCACTTTGTTTGTCCGTTTATTTTTATTAAAGTATAGTCAGTTACAATGTGAAATATCACAGATCACTTTAAAGATCCCTCTAGATCAGGTTATTACACCATTTCCAACTACTACATTCCCCTCCCCCCACTGCTGAGCCATAAACGCTGTTGTCATTTTTGTGTTTGTCCTTCCAAATCTTTTCACTTTACATTCATTCATAGATATAGACCTGTGGGAAATATCCTTCCCCCTTTATTTTTTCCATAAATGATGTCACAGTGTACATACTGTTGAGAGGCATACGTCTCTCACGCAACCATACCTCTTGCAGATCTATCATGAACTACTTAGAGAACTATCTCACTTTTTTAACTGTTACCTAGTATTCTTTAGTTGAGTAACCTACACCTCCCATTATGCGACCATTCTTCTATTGATGGAAGTTGACTTTTCCCATTTTACACTATTAAAAATGTTGTAGCAAGAGCCTCTTTGTGCACACACACAAGTGTTCTCCAGGGTAAAGACTGAGAGGTGGGCCATAGGTTTTGTGCATTTAAAATTTTTAATAGCGGGAAGGGTACAGCTCAAGTGGTAGAGTACATGCTTAGCATACACAAGGTCCTGGGTTCAATCCCCAGTACCTCCTCCAAAAAATAAATAAATAAGTAAAACTAATTACCTCTGCCACAAAAAATTAATTAAATAAGTAAAAATTTAAAAAAAAATTTTTAATAGATATTACCAAACTGTCCTCCAAACTAAAATTCTCATAGGCAAAGATTGGAATCACATTATTGTGATTCTTATTTTTTTTATTTCCTCAATTAATAGTGAGATTAAGCATCTTTGTATTTGTATTACCTTTTCTGTAAATTTCCTGTGTTTAGTTTTGTCTATTTTCATATTGATAATCACTCTTTTTATTGATGTGCAAAATTATTATGTATTCTGGATAAACAGTAATCTGTCAGCTGTCATGTATGTTGCTAATGTTTTTTCCAGTTTGTCATTTTTCACTTATGTTTTTCATAGGGTCTTAATTTTGAGGTGGTTAAATTTATCAATCTTTTCCTCTGTAGATTTTCCTTTTCAGACTTGTTTAAGAGGATTTCTTCCTTTTTCAAAATCATAAACATATTCTCCCGTATATTCTTCTAATACCTTATTACTTTGATTTTTCACATTCAGATTGCTAAAATGTCTGAATTTCGTGTGTGTGAATAGTGTAAGGTAGAGGACTACTTTCATTTTTTTCCAAATGGATAACCAGTTGTCCCAATGTCTTTAATTGAATAATCTGTCATTTCTCCACTGAATTGAGACACTACTTTTATCACTGACCATAAATGTGTATCTATTTCTAAACTATTCTATTCTACTGATTTACTGTTTATCGATTCGTTTGTCAATATCTCATGATTACAATTACCATAACTTTCTAATGTTTTGATTTGTTGCAAGATAAATTCTCCTTCCTATTCTTCTTTTCCAAAAAGAATCTTCAACATTCTAACACATTTTCTTTCTCTTGTGAATTTTTTCCTGTCTAGTTCCATCAGAAATCCAAATGAGATTTTTATTGGTATTGAATTCATTGTATACATAAATTTGGTGACAATTGGCATCTTTATGACATGAAATCTTCTCATCCATGTGCATTCATTCATTCAGCATGTATTTACTGAGCAGCTCTGTGCCAGCACTGTTCTGGGCACTGGGAATAAAGCAATTAACAAATTACTTGCTCTCATGGAGTTTACATTCTTTAATAATAAAGTACATCATTTTATCTTTCTATCTTTATATTCTTCATTGAAATGTTATTGTTTTACCTTCCTGTTAGGTTTGTTCCTAAATACTTTTTTTTTGAAAAATGTATCCAGATTTGGTCTTTACGTTTCTCCACAGAACTTATAAACATTCTCTTTCCCTTAAAAGCTTTCAAGGTAAGCATTTTTAAAGAAAAAAAATTTTAGTACGCTTCTTTTTGTTCTCTTTAGAAGATAGATTCATAGATCTGAAAAGCATTGGACATTTTTAACCTTCTGAAAGGTCGCACTCTTTATTTAATGAATAAGATTTTTAAAAATTTAAGTGAATATTCAAACTTACATTAGTTTCAAAGCATGGTTCCCAAATTTGTTTAGGGTGTATGGTAAAGGTAAAGACAAGTTAAATTACATGATTATGCAAATGTCTAATGGTTATTCAGTAAACCCCATTTATACTTGTGGTTATTGGGGGTGGGGGTGGGGGATGGGTGGTAAGCTTCCATGAGACAAAGTTCTACAAAGTAGCACTAAAAATGAGAAGCCCTAAACTCAAAAGTAAAAGAATTCAACAGCATCTTTACCAATCAGACTGGTTAAAATTTAAAAGGACTGATAATGCCGGTGTAAGTAACCATGTGAAAAAATAAGCGTAGATTGGTTCCATGCCATGGGAGAGCAATTTGGCAATGGCAGTCGAAATCCAAAATGTAGACTTGCTCTGACTCAGCAATTCTACTTCTAGGAAGGAATTTTTCCTTCAGATGCATTCTTAGGAAAACAGAAAGATATCTGCACAAGGGTGTTCATTTCAGTCTCATTTGCAACAGCCAAAAGACTAGAAACAAGTCAAAGAGCCATCAAAAAATGTTGCCATATTGTGGTACATCCACCTAATGGTAATGTTTTATGCAGCTTTTAAAACAAATGAGGGAGGTCTATATGTAGCAATACAGAAAGATGTATTACTGAAGGAACAGAGCTAGTTAGAAAAGATTGTATGCAGCATGATGGAATTCATGCAAAACACACAGACACACATACACACCATGCACACACACGCCCACACCCATATCTTAAAATGCACAGATGGTTTGATCCCAGGATCAGCATCCCCAAAAATAAATAAATAAATATAAAAATGCATAGGAAATTCTAGAAGCAGGCACAGAAGCCTATTACCAGTGAGGAATGGAACTGAAAGGGCTGAGGAGGAGGATGCTTTTACTTAAAATCAATGCCCCTCGGTTTGATAGTTTTACCAGGAAAATATAACAATTTTATCAGAGAAGAACTAATTGTCTCTCCCTCCACCTTAACCAAAAGTAGCAGACTTTGGTTTGTTTTACATAATCAGCAGTTTTAGATTATGTTTGCCTTGGTTTCTTAATATGAGACCAAACATTACCAAAGATCAAAGTGGTAACCTTGGCATACGTAGCACTGGGGATTAAGGGCTTCTTCTGTGGGAGGCTTTGGTAATGTGGCTGATAGTTTGACTAAGTATAGACTTCAAGTTCAAATTTCTTGCTCTTTGGCACTTGGAAAATACTGCTCCATTATCTTTATGCATCTAGTATTGCAGTTAAGTTCTCCATTACCAGAAGAATTCTTGTTCCTGAAATACAGATGTTAGCCCTGATTTCAGGCAAAGTAGAATGAACATGGGCTGCAGAATCCATCAGCCAAACTTGACCATGGAGATATCACAGAAGTGAGACATAGAAGTGAAATTGTTGGAGAGCAGAAAATAACAAGAGCTGTGGGAAACCCCCAGGGAGACAGAAGGAGCCTGGGACATGGTGAGGGGAAGACAGACTGAGAAGGGAGGAGGGAGGGGCAGAGGGTGGGGCTAAGGAGAGCTTCCCAGTTGTGCCCTCCTCTCTGCAGGGTGTTGCCCTCATCAGATCAGTGCCTGTCCTGCAGGGATTGCAAGGCAGGGAAACAGCTCTTCAAGGCCAGAAGTTTGCATGGGGGTATGTTATCTTGGAGGTTTGGGAGTAGAAACAACAGGTCTTTTCCTCTGCCCTGAGAACTAGAGTATCATGTCCCAAGGGGAAGTTCTTGTCTTGACAGAGATACATGGAGATTCCCCAATGGATGAGGACCCACTGTTGCGGACAGGTGGGAAACAAAGAATGGATGAGCCCAGATTGTAACCGCAGAGTCTCTCTACTCCAGCGTATGAATCTCCCACCATCCTCACCGTGACCCCTTTACCTTTGCCCTGTACACACGTCTCCACTCAATAAAAGGGGCACATCTGGGGGAATAGGCGTTCATCCTCCTCTCAAGTCATGACCAAATGGAATTTATCCCAGGAAAGTAAGGGTTGGCTGAACACTTGAAAATCAAGCAATGAAATTTGCCATAACTAGGAAAGAAAAACAGAAAAACAGTATGATTTCTCATTAGATGCAGAAGATCATTTGAAAAAAAAATCAACATCTGTTACTGATTTTTTTTTTTAGAACCTCTCTGCAAACCAGGAATAGAACTTCCTCAAACCTGAAGGGCATCTACAAAAGAAAAAACCAAAAACCTATCACTGACATCATACTGGTGAAAGACTGAGTACTTTCTCCCTAAGGCCAGGAACAAAGCAAGTGCGTCTACTCCTGTGATTTCTATTAAACATTGTACCGAAGTTCTATCAGTGCAATGAGTCAAGAATAAGAAATTAAAATATCCAAATTTGAAAGGAAGAAGTAAAGCTACTTTTTTATATACAATCTGGTCACTTAAGTAGACACTCAAAGAATCTACAAAAAAGCTATGAGAATAAGTGAGTTTAGTAAGGTTGCAATACACAAAGCCAAAATACAAAGAATCAGAAATTGAAATTTAAGGTAATAATACCATGTATAATATAATATAAATTTATATTTATGATAGTATCAAAAATACTAAATAATTAGGGGTAAATCTGACAAAAGATGTGCAAGATCTGTATTGAAAACTACAAAACATGGCTAAGAGAAATTAAAGACATAAATAAATGGAGAGATGTATTTGTTCGTGGATCAACATTTGTTGAAATGTCAATTCTTCCCAAATTGACCTGTTTGTTTCATCTTGTCTCTTTGCCTTAGTAGTTGAGAATCTTTGCAAAACAGCTGGGTGGGTACTGCTGCTGGCTTGGAGGGTTTCAGTGAGAGAGGGAAGAGGGGACCACATGTGGCATTTTGATGGCTCCTCACCTGAGCAGTGATGTTTTTTGTTTCTGCCCAGTGTTGCCAGCCACCTAAAGCGCTGCCTGGTCTCTGATCCACGCTGCCATTCCCACTGTTCTCATCTAAAGGCAGCCATCCTCACCTTTGCCCCTTGGCCCATGGAGAGAAGGAGGATGTGCGCCATCCACCTGGGGCTCCCCACGTGGAACCTCAACTAATCACGTTGTCAGCAGCCCCTGTGGTCCTTCTGCTGTTTGTGCCACCTCTCAGAGCGGAGCTCCACGCAGAACTCTCCCTCACGCGCCCTGCTTCGAGGTTTCTAAGTGCGATCTCCCATCTGCTTTGTCTGCTGGAATCCTGTCGTTTCTAGTCTTCCTCGAATGGAATGATGTGTGGTGTTTGTGTGTTTGATTGGTTTTTATTACATCTACTAGAATTTGGTCCAGGAGAATCAAGATTGCAGTATGTGTTCAGTCCCCTACCTTGAAACTGGTGCCCGCTCTCTTCCTGCTTCCCCGCCCCCTTCCCAGGCCTCTTTTGCCCCAGGACCCTGACCTGGCTCTGCGACCAGGAGCCCAGGAAGCTGCCAGACCTTCTTTGAGGAAAAGAATTCCAGAGCTGCTTGGTCTTCTTGGTGTTCATTAGTTTTGCCCCAGTCACACTCAGCTGTTAACTTCTGGGTTCTAAAGTCAAGGTCAAAGCCCACCATGACCCAGCCCCTCCAGGAGTCCCTCATCCCAGGTAGAGTCCAGCATGGGTGTTGTGAAAATAGACTTTATTATAATAAAATGTCTGTTTAAACAAATGCCCCCACCATTCCACACCCCTGGAGACCAAGGTGGTGGTGGCGGTTCAGTCAAACAACCTCCCACCACAGTGAAGGAAACATGCAGAGACACTCACCCAGCCAGAGGGGGGGGTGGGGAGGCTAGGGTGAGGGGCGAGAGCCCCCCGCCCCATTCTGAACAGGGAATGTATGAAAATAGCTGCATAAATCTGTCCCTTTCCCCAGCCCTCGGACTCCGACAGGCGCCAGAGGAAAATGATGCAAAAGAGAAGTTGAATCCAATGAGTAAAATAAGGCAAACCCAACTCCTGCTTTCTGCCCGCTGGCCCCGGGTCTTGGGTCTCGGGCCAGGAGGGCGGCTGGCAGAGGGGGAGTGAAACGGGGCGGGTTCAGGCCGCTTGGGCAAGGGCCTTTCCCCCTCCCGGCGCCGTGCAGTGGAGGCGAGATGGAGGGAGCTGGACTGAGGCACTGAGTATGTACATATATACACATAGCCCGCCCGCCTGCCGGAGAATCCAGTGCAAACTTTCCTTCAGGGGAGGAAGACATGATGAGGGTGGCCAGCGCCACCAGAGGAACAGGCCCCTCTCGCACGGGGTCCCCATCCCAGGCGTGTGGAGGCCAAGGCAGGTCTAGCACAGCATGGTGGACACTAGGCAGAGGTGGGCGAACCAGGAGTCCCAAGTCCACGGCCAGGCCCTGACTGAGGCGCTCAGGCTCAGCCACCGTGGCCGATTAGCTTCCCCACGCTGGGGCTCAGGTCCCCCTCCTGGAGGAGGAAGACACCCAGCCAGAGGACTTGTCGAGCTCTGACCTTCATCGAGTCTGCCTCCCACCCAAGTGCCACAAGGGGAACTCGGGAGGAAGAGGGCCCCCCTGCAGCCAGGACAGTGCACTGGGGCCTGAGCCACTCCTGCTGCCAGGATGGCCACGGCGAACTCACTCCTTCTTCCCAGAGCCCAGTTTCCTGAGGAGCTGCTTCCCTTTGGAAAGGAGACCCCACACCTTCTTGCTTGGGCCCAGTGGCACCCCCAGCTCAATCCTGGGGAAGCGGTCAGGGCCAGGAGCACAGGGCCAGCCTGGAGGCGCTGGGGGCCCTTGTGTTGAGTCAGCGCAGTCCTGGAATGTGAGAGACAGGGGACAAGGTCAAGGCCCGACTCCCCACCCCAATCTGCCTCCTTTACCCCACAATGTCAGGAGCTGCAGTGCCCCCAAGTCACAGACCCGTGGGAGAACCACAGCCCCCCACCCTGCCACTGCCCCACACAGAGCACAGAGAGGTGAATGGGTGCAATGATGCTGAGGGAGCACTGAGGTGAGAGTCCAAAAGCACAGGAGAGGAGTCTCAGTTCTGCTTCTGCTCACTTGGGCCTGGGCGAGCACCCACCCCTCTGGATCCTCTGTAGGATGCTGGGCTGACAGCATCCTTGGACTTGACCCTCAGGACGGATGCTCCAGCTCCCCCATGTCATCCCCTCCCAACACTCCAGGGAGGGCAGTTCCCGCACCACCTCTCAGATGAAGGAGCACGCCCACGTGGGCCAGTAGATGCAGGGTCCAAGGGCCTTCCGAGAGTGGAGCCAGTGCCCACTCCACAGAGAGGAGATCCGGACTCCTTTGAATGGCCCCCGAGAGGGCTGCAGGGAGCCCAGGGGCAGAGGGGACTCACGGTTGGGCATCACCCTGGAGGCGGCCCTGCCCACTCCTGGCTCCCTTTGCCACCCACCCACCCAGACTGTGTTGTTAGTGGCCTGAGGGCAGGGTTTGGGAAAACAGGAGAGCCACCAGGAAGTGCCCCAACCTCGCTGACATCCCCTCCTGTGCCTGGTACCGCCCAGTCAGGTCTTGCCAGCCTGCGCGTTCTCCACCCCTGCCCCCCACTCCGTTCCTCAAACTCCGGCTTCCACCAGAGCCTGGCCATCTGCTGGCAGGGCCAATCACAGAGCCCAGACCGGAGGCAGGAGCTAGGTGCCCAGCCTGGGGCCCACACTCAAGACCCTGGCGATGTGGCAGGGCCTGCCTACAGAGAGGTCTCCTAGCACCTAAAGGTCAAAGAGTCTCTTGCCAACCAGCCAGGGCTGTTGGCTGGGTGGCAGGGGCCAGGCCCTTCCCACTCCCTCCCAGGGTTCCCAGAGGGAGAGGTTGCTGGGGAAACAAATGGAAGGGGTCTCTGAGCCCCAGAGATGAATGGTTTATCTACGAACTCCAACCGTTTAAGCCTCCTCTTTTATTCCCCCGAGCAGAGAAAATTGAGAGTTGGATATAAAATCATGCATCTGATCCCCTAACAGGTCATGATGCAGAGGACAAGGGTGGGGAGACTATTATTACTGATGACATCACAGCATCAACCTTCTGTCACCAATAATAATAACCATATTATAATACCATAGTCATACAGTATCATAATATACAGACGAGTCACAGTATGGATGTCACATAATATTCTATAAGCCGTGTGAGCTATAGAATATGAGAAGTCAGCTAACATGGGACATTATATACTAAGATGACATGTATTCCTATGACAGCTGGCACCGCCCGGAGTAAGGCAAGGGGAGTGGATGATCCTATATCCAAATCTGGATCACGGCAAGATCTCCCTCCCCTGTTCCCTAGAAGAAGCGGGGGAAAGCCAGGTCAGCTCCAGTGTCGGAGACAAAGGAGCGCAGTCTGATTACAGTGACACGAAGAGCAGGGTCACACGGACATGGGGTTCAGTCCCCACTTACACATCGCTCTCTCTACATATATCTATCTCCATCTAGCACTGGACTCTTCTCCTCCTCGTTCTCTGAAGAACAGGGGACAAAGAGAGGAGATGGGTTATGGACAGACCCACGTGCTCTCCACCCAGTCACCAGGTCGCCAGGTCACCAGGTCGCAGGGGCTGGCCCTGCTCTGCAAAGCCCCTTTGCAGATGGAGGCCCAGGGTTTTCCACTGGGGGCCCTGGCCTCATCCTCTCCCTATCCTGTGAGCCTGGAGCTTCACTGTACTCCACCCACCCAAGAAGCCGGGCCTTGCTGGGCAACTGGCCTTAAAAGGCACCTGGGAGACAGGGAGATACAGCGAGGGGGCAGGGGGCTTACTGTAATGGGGGCTATGATGGTTAGAGGTGGGGGGAGATCTGGGGTCCTTCTCCACAGGGCCCCTCACTTGCACTGGCCCGGGGTGTGGGCAGCCAGGTCAGATGGGCTGGAGATAGAGGTGGCAGCCTCCCCGCTCCTCAGAAAGGGGCACATACCAGGAGGCAGCCGGCCCAGCTGGGCGCCCTCTGGCTGTATGTGGCTCAGCAGCTCCGCCCTGGGCACAGGGCACACCTGGCTCACAGCCCAGAGGCACCTCTCCCACAATGCCTTCCTGCCCCCACCACCACACCAACAGCGAGGAGAGCCAATGCTGAGCTGGGAGCCCAGGTCCTCACTGACCTGACCCTCCGCCTGGGGCGTCCCAGGCTCCCTGTCTGAGCCGCCTGCCTCAGGCTCAGGGCCCTCCAGGAAGTTGGATGGAACCAGGCCCCGCTGTCCATTCAGTTCCCCCTGAGGAGGAGATGCTGGTGAGACTGAGCCAGGAAAGAGGCCTCAGATCCACCCCCTTGATTCTGAAGCCCTGGGGGAACCATCTGGGCTCAAGGTCACAATCATGGAAGGTGACCTAGTCCATTCCTCCAGGCTTCCAACAGGAGACGTTGCTCATCCCCCTTCCCCGCCTCAGGGGCACTCCCCCACCCCCATGTTCTCACATAGTAGAAGCCATCATCGTCCATGCCCCCGAACACTGTAATGACGTCCCCTGCCCGGAAGGGCAGCTCCGCCTATGGAGAGACCAAGGGGCAGGCATCAGGCCCAGGAGGGAGGCCCTGCCACCCCCTGCCTTGGCTGGGCTCTCAGAAGGCCCTCACCTCCACGTCCATGTTGGGGGAGCTCTCCCGGGGGTTGTAGTCAAAGGCAGCCACCATGCAGCGGGGCGCTTCCAGGCCAGCAGAGGAGACCCGCTGGGGTGGGCCTGCAGGAGGTGGGGGAGAAGACACAGGACTCTCCTAGGCTCCCCCGCCCTATACTGTCCTCCGCACAGAGGCCTGCTGACCCTATCCACCACGTCCCACTAGTCGCAGGCCCTGGGGAGAGGCCAGAGGGGCCGCCCCGCCCCACCTCTTTCTTTTTCAGGGATGGCCCCTCACCTGCACAGAGCTGCGCAGGGCCTTCCGACTCAGCTGTGGAGAGAATGTGCCCGTGAGCCCCGCCCCTCGCGTCCCTCCTCATCCCAGGTGGGGGCTGGAGCAAGGGCAGGCAGGATGCTCAGCCTCAGCCAAGGGCTGCAGGAGAAGGACACTCAGAGAGCACAGTAGCCCAGCCCCTTAGCTTTGGTAGTGAATTAAAGCCCCGAAAGGGTAGGTGACTTCTCCAGGTTGCGTAGAACTAATAGTGGGGTGCTTTTTGGAACTGAGGTCCCAGCAAACTGCTCCCCATCCCCATTAGAATGAAGCTCGCCACTGGAAGGGATGGCTGTGGGTGAAGATCTGCCCTGGTTCCCTTTACCTGCTCAGGACCTCACCTGCATCTCCCCAGAGAGCCAAGCAGTGCCCTCCACCCCCCTCATCCACAGGCCCCGAGGGAGAAGGGGGGGTCTCACCCACCTTTCTTGGAGCGGCGGGGTTTGGGGGGAGGCCCAGTTGTGCGGGCTGTGGAGTACACAAAGGGACCGTTCCCTGGTCCAGAAAGGCAAGGACATGTAAGAGAAACCGAGGCAGGACGGAAGACAGGACAGTGACTCCAGAGGCTCCTCTGGGGCTGTGCCAGGGTTCCTGTACTCAAATTTCTGAAAGGCCTTTCTCTCCCATCCCCAACCTCCAGGATCCAAAATCCATGGCCCATCTCCTCTGCAACAGACCCCCATTCCGTGTGGACAGTTCGCTGCTGTGGCCATACTCGCCTTAGTCCCTGAAGGCCCCAGTGGCTCTGCCGGTGGATGAATGAGGCACCCAGGCCACTCCAGACAGACAAACTGCTTGGGCCAGGGTTGGGGTGGGGCCAGGGTTTGAGTTGGAAATGGGGTGGCAAGAGGTGGGTGAGGGACAGGAGCAGGTCATACCTGGACCCTCAACAAGGACATCAGGGGACAAATAACCCTGCTGGAGCAGCTGCTGTCTCCCGGCAGGGCTGTCCACAGCCACCTCGGCCACCATGTTGCAGGGGATGTAGCCCATCCGGCCCCCACCTTCACCCCGGTAGAAGCCATCAGCATCCTTGTCCCCAAACACCTGGAGGTGAAGAAGACCAGTTATCTCAGGAGGCCAGCTGAGCTTGCTCCCTGCGCTCCAGGCCAGAACCTGCAGCACCACACTTGGGACTACAGGAGAGTGCTCTGCCTTCAGCACGCCAGTACAGGAGATAAGGAAATGGCCAAACATAAGGATCAGAAGGATGAGAGAAAACAGCCCTTTCCACATGACCATCGCCCACTATCTGCACATCCATTCCCCCAGCCCACCCCAGACTAGATCTCCCTGACCTCAGAGCAATGGCCAAAAGCCTTCAAAAAATGCTTGGAGGCACAATAAAAGCTGTGATGTTAACAGTCAGTCAGTGCTCTATGGGCACTGAGCCATTTAATCCTCAAACAACCCTGTGAGGTAGACACTGACATTACCCCCCTCTCACCAATGAGGAAACCGAGGCCCAGAGGAGTTAGTTAATCCACTCGAGGTTACACAGCTAGAAGTGGCAGCATCAGGACCCGACCCCACAGCATCTGGCTCTAGAAGCTGCGTTCTCATCCCTCCAGTGCAGGGAAGGAGGGAGGAAGGACCTGGCCGTGAGTCAGTCACCTTCAGGATCTGGCCCTCCTGGAAGGGGAGCTCCTCCTCCCCAGCATCAGGGTTGGGTGACATTGACACGGGGTCATAGTCAAACAGAGCCACAAAGACCCTGATGGGTAGGTCCTGGTAAGCCAGCGCTGCTTCTGGAGGGCTCCTCGGAGGGGCTGTGGGGGAGAGCAATGGCAGTAAGTGCTGACCAAGGGGGCAGGGATGCCCGCTCAGCCTAGCCCAGCCCCCATCAGGTGCTCACCCAGCTCGGTGGAGCCTGGCCTGGACCCCCGGGCACCTCTCCGCAGGGGGCCCCTCCGCCCACAGATGGCCTGCCCTCTGGGCTCCCCAGTCTCTGTTGCCTGCAAAGAGAGTGCAACAGATGGCAGAATGACACACCATCCCTCCGGCGGGCACCTCAGCAGGGATAGGACCCGCAGGCACTCCCCCAGCTCGGCCTGGCAGCGTAAGCAGCACAGCAGAGCAGGGACACACATTCCTCTCCTGGAGCCGTGGCACAGCCTCGCTGGGGACATCAGACACAGCCATGGAAGGGGGAAGGGCAGGAGGGGAGGACCCAGCTCCAGCCACCTTAGTAGATGAGTGCAGTAGAGGGGACTAAGGTTAGATCTTAGAGTTGGCCAAGGAGCATGGGAGAGGGCCTCTTCTCGGCGTCAGGGTTGGGTGATGCTGGATATCACAGTCAGTGTCCTGAAGATGTAATTAGCTAAGCAGAGGGAAGAGCCACCCTGCCCGAAGGCAGGGGCCTGGCTGGCTGGTGACTAATGACAACGGAACACTGTGCATCCCAGTTCCAACTGGCAGAAGCAGCAAAGCAGTGGAATGTGGGCGGGAGGAGGCGGTGAGGGAGCCCGGAGGCCCGGCCCCACCTCTGCTGATGGACGCGGCAGCGTGGAATGGGAGCAGCCGGTGGGCAGCAAGCAGGGCCACCAGGTGGCAGCAGGCAGGGGGCTGCCCAGGGTGGGGAGTGGGCACGGACCCGGGAGGGCGACTCCTTGGCTCTGCCAGTTGCACTGCGGCCTCTCCGCTCTGGCTCCCCTTTCTCCCAGGCCGGGAGGCGTGGGTAGGGGTTGGGGCCTGAACTGGCCTTAGGAGGCCCCCGCGGCCTTCCTACGGGTGCTGTGCCCCAGGCCTCCCCATCTCCAAGGTGGCAGGAGCCGGTGTAGCTGATGCCCCCGCCGCCCGCCTCCTGCTCTTCCTCAGAATCATATTCGATGCTGATTTCCAAGCACTTCGGGGAGAGGCAGCTGGCCAGGTTGGATTCTGGGGCCCGGCCACGGGTGCACTTCCTCGAGGGAGCTGGCCGCCCTCTCCCACCAGCCTCTGGTCCAGCCCTGGTGCCCTCGACCACAGCGGGGCTACCCCTCTCCCGTGCGGGGCCTGGTCGTCCCGAGGCCTGGGACCCGGCGTTGCTGAGAAGCCGGCTGCAGTGTTCACGGGGATCTGGGGACCGCCTGCGGTTTGGGGGCTTCTCAGGAGACCCGCTTCTTCCTCTCCAGCTGCTTCCACCAACTAGTCCAGGCATGTCCTCTGGGCGGTCCCCAGCTCTGGAGGGCTCAGGAGACAAGGGACATAGGCCAGGTCCTCGGGGCCGACCGCTGTCACAGCCCAGCCCCAGCAATGCAGGTTCAGGTGGGCCAGGGTCTCGGAAGGAACAGCCTGCCCCTGGCCTCTTCTCATTCTCCTCGTCCTCCGCATTCTCCTCTTCCTCCTCCTCCTCCTCCTCCTCCTCAGGGATGCTAAAGAGCTTCTTGCTGCAGAACTGCTGGAGGGGCAGCTCCAGGATTTGCTCCAAGATCTCCTCGTCGCTGTCAGTCTCACAGCAGGGCTCGGGCTCGGGCTAGGGGTGGGGGGAGGGTAGCAGGGAAGAGAGGTCCGTAGGAAAAGGACAGAGTTGTGACCTTAGCCCTCAAATGAGGGCAGGGGTTGTAGGCAACCCCATAGCCCTCCCTCAGCTTCCTCCAAGAGGAAGGACCAGAAAGAGAGGCTTGGCCCCAAGCCACGCAGCACATCCAGGGCAGATCGAGAAGAATAATTAGGGAACACTCCCAAGGAAGAGGCTGAACGGACGCTGGGACCCCCCGAGAGGCAAGAGCATCGGGAGCAGGCTATGCCTGTAATAGCAGGGAGGCCTCCCACCCCCTCCCTGGAAGCTCCCAACGTCAGGCTCTCAGATGGCCAGGGCACTGCTTCTGGAGGGTCTGAGCAGGAGAAGATGCAGAAAAGAGCGCCTCATCTTCCCTTCCTCCCAGGAGGGCAGAGGCCAAGCATGAGCCACTTCCTATCTGAGGCACAGGACGGGGCTCGGGCCACACACCTAGACCACCTCTAGCACTCGGTGGCAGCAGGAGCAGCTGCTGACACGTGGGGTAGAGGTCCCTGGAACCAGGGGTCTAGGGGCCCACCAGCCCCTCCTCACCCCGTTACCTTGGCCCCCTTCTCCCTGATGCTGTTGCCAGCAACCTGCTTCTGGAAAGAGCAAGTCCTGACACCCAGCTCCTCCTCCTCCTCCTCCTCCTCCTCCTCCTCCTCCTCCTGGATATCTGACAGATCTGAATTGCGGCCATGGTCCACAAGAGAGTTCCCCAGACGGACCCCGAGCTCTGCTGTGTCCTCCCGCTGCAAGAGGAAAGACAAAGGAGGAAGGCAGGGCAGTGAGGCAACCCCAGGGGGTGGGCGGACTCGGGCAGGGTCAGCCCCAGCCGGAATGAACGGGGTCCCTTGGCAGGAGAGAAGGTCATGCCCCAAATGGAGGAGATGCACACTGGGGGTGAGGAAGAAGGATGGCAGCCAAGAGGGAAAGAAATCTGAACGATAAAGTGACAAAGAAACAGCCATACACAGCACAGAACAGAGCCAGAGCAGAGCAGGGAACAGAGTGGGTAACCAGACTTTGACTGGCAGAGGCAGAGAGGAGGGCCCCGATTCCTTGAGGGGTCCCAGTGTGTCCCCAGCCCCATACCTCAGCCCTGGACCTCAGCCCAGACCCTGTGTCTCCTCCACAGCAGGCCTCGGCACAGGGCAGCCTCTGGGCCAGCGCTGCCGGGGTGGAGCCGGGGGCCGTGAGGGCCTCTCCCGCGGTCTGCTCAGCCTCCTCCTTGGCCAGGGAGGAAACAGCAGGGCCAGGAACTTGCTCTTCCAAGGTTGGCTCACTGGCCTTCCTGTCCCCTGAGGCATTCGGTGCAGCTGCCCCGGCCTCCTCCTGGAATGGCAGGTAGCGAGGAAGAGTCCAAGCCCCAGACCCTTCTCCCAGCCTCCACCTGCTCCTCCGCTCCCCAGCGAGGTACCTGGGAGCAAGGTGCTGGGGGCTCCTCTTGGGATCTTTTTGGTGTCTCTCTGGAAGGGCTTGCTGAGGGGGCCCCGGGGGGTTCTTGAGTTCCACGGGGGTCAGGGCACCGAAGGGGAGAGCTGGGGTCCCCAGGCCCTGGGGAGGCTGGGGCAAGGGGTGGTCTGGCCTCTGAGCCTGGTCGTGGTGAGAGGCAGGAGACCCTGGCTGGCAAGCAAGCCTTGGCCAGGGCCGGGGCAACAGGAGCCGGGATGGAGTCGGCCGACTCGCCGTGCGGCGACATGGTGCGCACGGCCACCTCGCGGCACACCTGCAGCAGCTGTAGCTGGGACAACTCCACCAGCACGCTGCCTGCTGTGGGCGAGGCCACCTCCATGATCTGCAGGGTGGAGGGGGCACAGGATGGGAAAGGGAGGCTGAGATGGCCAAGTGTGAGGACACCATGACAGCAGCATTATGTCGGGCACTGCACTGAGCCTTTTGCGCCTCATCTCATCTAAGCCTCCTGGCCACGTGGCTTCAGTGGTGGAGCAGTTTTTGAATCCCAGTCACCTGCTACCAAAGCGCATGCTCTTAACCAATCTGTTACACAGTGCCCAAATGCCGGGTATCTCTGTGCCAGGCTGGGGAGACCAGGCCTCTGAGCATGGCAAGGAGAGACCTACATCCTGCTCCTAGGGCAGAGGTGGGCAGAGTCCCCAGGCCATACCTTTTGCCCATCAGCGTAAATGGCATAGCCTGTGACCCGGACGCCGTTGGAGGTGCCAGCAGCATCAATCGTTACTGGGAGCCAGCTGATGATCAAGATTCCAGGGGAGGGCCCTGGCTCAATCTGCACATCCAGGGGGGCATCAGGCGGGCCTGCAGGAAGGGGGCACAAGACCCGATAATGCAGGACACTCACCGCCAGAGGTAACAGCCCACTTTTCCATGTCCCTAAAAACACAAGTAGCAACAGCCTCCCCTTCCACCAGCACCTGTGGCCTGACACCCTCTTCCCGAATGTTACAGACACCAGGAGCCCGAGCGTGCATACCTGCTGGGAGTGTGGTAAACTGCAGGGTGGCAGCCTGCTGCTCCGGCCTCTCCCAGCCTGGTTCCCGGGGCCCTCGAGGTGGGAGCTGAGCCTCCACTCGGGCCTGATAGAGTGTACCAGGCCGCAGGTGGCAGAAGGTGGCCCAGTAGGTGCTGGGATGGGCAGGGGGGCACTCTTCCCCATTGAGGTAGATGGCATGGGCCAAGTTGCTATTGCCGGGCACCCAGGTGATCTCAGCAGACGTGGCTGTCAGTCGATGGACCCGCAGCTGGCTAGGTACCACCCCGGCCCGGGCACCCAACGCCACGCAGCAGCGCAGAGGGTCAGAGCTGCCCCGGCTGGTCAGGGCCTGCACGGAAACACGGAGGGGCCCCGCCCGCAGGTCCAGGTTCTCCAGCACAGCCGTGGGGGGCACCCCGGGCCCCAGGGCCTGACGCAGCTCCCCATCCACACAGATATGGTAACCCCGCAGCTCCACCTGCTCGGGAGGCGGCTCCCAGGCCAGCACCACGCTGTGGGCCAGCTGCTTGAGGATGGCCAGACCTCGGGGGTAAGGCACAGCCGGGGGCTCCCCCAGGCCCTCGGGCGGGGGGCTCAGACTGAGCTCGTCCCCTGCGGCCTCTTCCTCTGGTCTTGGCTGGCTGCGTCCCCCGCTGCTCTGGCCCCCACTACTGCTGCCACCCCCACCTCCGCTCAGGAAGCTGAGTTCGGGGCCTGAGCTGTGGGACAAATCGGCCAGCTCCGGAGGGAGGGATGTCAGGAGGTCGTCGTCGGACACCCGCTCTACAAAATTGGAAGGGACCAGGCCTCTTCGGCCGTCCATGAGCTCCCCTGGCAGAGGGAGGGCAGGGGAGGGGAAGACAGAGAGGAGGCAGAGAGATAAAACAGTCCAATAAGTGCACTTGAGCAACAGTTAGTGGGTGATCGTAAGCATTTGATTCAGATCAACATTGACCTGTCAGCACTTTTAAACGACAAGAGCAGTCAAGATCTGGATTAGAGAGTTACTGTTCGTTTTCAGAGGTGTGATAACAGTACTGTGGTAATACAGGACAGAGCAGCTTAGATGTTACTGTGCATATGAATCACCTGGAGATTTGTTAAAATGCAGATTCTAACTCAGCTAAGTCTGGGTGGGGCTGAGAGTCTGCATTTCTAACAAGCTCCCGGGTGATGCTGATGCTGCAGGAATGAAGGAGAACATTCATGTTCTAAGGAGATGCATGTTGAAGGGTGTCGAGGTAAAATGTCATCTGTCTACGACTTGCTTTTAAATTGTTTTTCTTTTTTAACCTACATATAGAAAAAGCAATTATGGCAAAATGTTAACAGCCGTTGAATCTACAGTGGTGAGTACATAGGTGTTCACCATATCGTTCTTTAATATTTCTGTACGTTTGAAAACTGTCATATTACACAGGCCTGAGGAGTGAGGGCAGGGGTGCCCTTCATCTTCCGTATAGAAAACAGACATCCTCGAAGGGAGAGGGAAGGCCCCTCTGGTCAGAATAAGGGAAGGAATCTTTAGGGACAAAAGACAGACGTGCTAGAGAAAAGAGTCCCCTATGGGTTCTAGAAGGGATGGGGGCCCACAGCAGGCTTGGATCCAGCAGCATCACTGGCAGTCAGTCCAGAAGGCAACCAGAGGTAAGTTCTGTGGCCCTGTGCCAGTTCCCCTGAACACTCGGCAAGAGAGTATTATATAACATTTGTTGTTGTTTGTTTGTGAGCTGTTAAGGAACGCGGGAATTGGGGACACAGCCTGTCATATCACAGCTAATTTGGGAGAAGGAGAAAGATTCCCAGGGGACAGATAAGCTGGCAGCTGTGTGCCTTACTGGGAGGAAGGAGGAGCAGGGCCAGGGCTTAGGGCAGAGGGTGGGTGTAGGCTGGCCTGAGCTGCAGGAGGGCAGGTGAGTTTCCCCAATACCCTCTCTTTCTGCTTATGCTAAGAGGGAAAAAGAAAAAATAAGGAAACTTGAAGAAGAAAACAAAAGAGATTTTCAATAAATTGGATAAAATAAGCACTGTAGTGGGCTGAAAGCTGGCCTCCCCCAAATATGTCCACATCCTAAACCTTGGATCCTGTGATTATGACTTTATTTGGGAAAAGCGTCTTTGCAGAAGCAATTACGTTAAGGAGCTTGAGATGAGATCATCCTGGATTATCTGGGTGGGTCCTAAATCCAATGACAAGTGTCCTTATAAGAGACACACAGGGAGGGACACCAAGAGAAGAAGAGGAGCCAATAGACTATGGATGCAGAGACTGGAGTGATGTGGCCACAAGCAAGGAACACCTGGAAGCCACCAGAAACTGCAAGGGACAAGGAACCAAATCTCCCCTAGAGCCTCGGGGTGGGGGGAGGGGGTTGGCTCTGCCAACATCTTGATTTCAGACTCCCGGCCTCCGGAGCTCTGAGGGAACACCTTTCCGTTGTTTTAAGCCCTCCAGTTGGTGGAAATTTGTTCCAGCAACCCTAGGAAATCAACACAGCCACCAACACTAAGGAGTGTGACCTTAAAGGTAGGAGCCATCACACTAAGCAGATCTACAGCCCGGAAAGGCTAGTGCTGGAGCCTGGGCCAGAGTCAGTCTCTTGCTTCCGAAGCTCGTGCCCCAGAGAGCAGCCCAGGTGGGACCAGACGAGGATGAAGCAGTCACTTAGCCAAAGTATGATGAGGAATACAGCACCTTGCACCCAGTGGTCTACGTGTCTTTCAATCATTCCAGATTGCATAGTTCAAATTCCAGTGATTTGCGTGCGGGTAGTCAATACTTATGTTTGGGGGTGGTGGGTAGAGCTCAGGGGTAGACCTAGGGCTTGGCATGCCCAGGGTCCTGGGTTCCATCCCCAATGCCTCTAATAAACAAACAAACAAACAAACCTAATTATCTCCCCGTTTTTGATGTTTTGATTTTTTTTCATTAAAAAAGTCGTTTTACTGGGAGCTACTTAATCCTGCTCTCCATTATCCATCCCTATAGAGAGTTTAGCTGTTTATTATCATTCTTAGCACCTACACAAATAACAGGCACGGGGCCCAGGGAGAAGCAGGCTCTGAAGGCCTGGCCTCACACTCTCAAAGCTCTGGGTGTTACAGACCCAGACCAAACCACTTTCCTAAATCCCCACACAAGGTTACAGCTCTCACCCTGCCCTGTCCACACCTCACCCCGGACTCCACACAGCGCCATCCTCCCCGCAGTGCCATCCTCCCCACTGTGGAAGGATGCAGCCAGGTGCCTGGCCAGGACCACCCTGGGGAGTCTCCCAGAGCCCTTTCTTCTGCAGGCCCTGCCCTGTTGCCCAGTTTCAGTAATGGGGCATCTGCCTCGGTTGCCCGATCTCCCCACAGGCACCGGAGCACTGCCCTGAAGCTCCGCCCTGCCGGGGCCCTGATAACTGCTAACCACTTGCTAACATCCTTTGCTTGGGTCTGGCCCCCGATTCCTCTTCCCACACAGACTGGAGTCCAGCATCAGATCTATGCTCCACGCCTGACCTAGGTCACTAGCGTTAGGCACTGCCACGCCCTGTCTGCCAGTACAGTAGAGAATTTAGCTGGATTCTCTGTGACATTCTGTCCACCATATGGATTGTGGTGGCCCTGTCCTGCATGGGGCAGACCTGGAGTCGGACCAGCTGCTTCCAGAGTCCTCCCTTACCCTTTCCCCGCAGGCTACTGGGTCTCTGTACGCCTTTTAGCTGAGTTAGAGAAGTTACAGTGGGCTGAGAGGATACAGATGGGTGGAGGTCTTTGGGAAGAGGAGCTTAAAAGCAGGGGAAGGGACAGAACGATCCCCACTACCTTCCTACCTTCAAAGAAGCCATCCTCGTCCATGCTGCCATAGACATAGATGTACTCGCCAGCAGTGAGTGGAAGCTCTGCCTCAGGGTTCTCATTGGGGCCCTCGAAGGGGTTGTAGCTGCGGGAAGAGGTGCAGAGGAGAAGGACGGCGACTGACATCCTCCCTCTGGGTCCTGTATCCTCTCCTCCAATGCACTCGGCCTCTATGAGACTTGGCTGTGCACTGTTAACCAAGTGGATCACTCACTGTGCCCACCTCAGCCCAACTAGGTTAAGAGGACGTGTCCAACTAGGGTCCCTGAACCACTCCCACCATCTCCAGATGGTGCTGCTATCTTCACCCGCCCCCTTCCTCCGATACACCCCAAATGCTGCGGGAATGGGGAGCAGCAGGGAGGGGCCTACCTGTAGCGAGCTAGGAAGACCTGGATCCTGGCTCCTCCCCGGGCGCCCTCCGGCGCTGCTGGGAGCAGGGAGACGCTGTCCGCCTCCAGCTCCTCCACCTCACTGGCTGTGTCCACCTGGGCCAAACAGAAAGGACCAGTCCTCCCCATGATGCAGGGCCAGTGGCAAAGCAGACAGAGGAGGCATTATTTTGAGAAGAGAATTTAAGCACATGCTGGACAAGACGAGCAGCGATGAGCCCTCATGTTTTCTAAATCAGCACCTGAGCCAGCAGGTCCTGGTAGAGCCCTGATGCCCTGCGTAGGAGAGGGGATAACCTGGATCCCTCCCTGAGCCCTGGCCTCTACTGCACCAGTAAATAAGACCACTTTCCCCATCAAAGGGGCGCCAGCCACAACAGTGTGCAGTGGGTGTCCAATGACAGTTTGTCTCCTTAAGATAAAGACACAGCAAAGCACTCTGACCTTAAAGGGCTGGAAGCACGGAGGCAGAGGGGCTGAGAAGTCCCTGTGGGGAGGGTCCTGAGATGGTGAATGGGGGCATCCACAGCCAGCACCACCTTTCTATCCCACAAGGGGGCAGTAGAGGCCCAGGGCTGGGTTCTACCACCCTCCACAACATTGGACAGCAGGGTTGCCCCTGACCTGCCCCCTCCACTTTTGGGGGTTTGGGAGTTACAGAGGGATGAGGACATCAGAAGAGTTGTTAGTGATACCAAAGAACTGGGTAATAATAATAGCTTCCATATGTTAAGCATCTCTTGTGTGCCCTGCACTGAGGGAGGCTCCATCCTTGGATTTTTTCACGTAATCCTCACAACAACCTTACCAGACAGGTTTATTAGTTCACAATCCAGACAAGGAAACTGAAACCCAGAAGGGGTCGGCAACTTGCCTAAGACAAAGCTGGGATCTGAATCTGGAACCTGCGCTCCATTTCACACAACCATCTGCTCCTGCTACAGACACTCTCCTGAACAGCCTCATTATGCAGATCTTGGCGCCAAAGTGTCCCTCTCCATCCAGCCCAGGACTCCAGGGCCTCTCTGGGTCCCAGAGGGGCGGGGCTGGGCGGCCCCAAGGCAGGGCTTGGTGGCAGGTCCCGGAGAGCAGGGGTGGGCCCCACCTAAGCTCCCTGCCCACCAGGAAGAATCCACTGGCCTCTCCCACGGGGCCTGGCTCCCCTTGGGACCCCACATGGGCCAGCAGCCATTCAACTCCTGGGGACCCTAGAAGAGGTCAGGGCCACCTCCCCATTCCCCCTTCCCCAAGGCAGAGCCAGACCCCAGGCCCCTCCCCAGCACTGACCTCGGGCGTGGGGCATGACTTGGGGCTGTTGTGGATGGACTCAGAACGAGAGGAGTTGGAGAGAGATTCTGTCTTCTTGGCAGTCCTTCGGGGGACCCCAGCAAGGGTGGCAGGGGCAGGCTCGGAAGACTTCGGAGTGCAGCGCCCTGGGGAGCCCGGTGGGAGGTCAAGGTCTAAAGAGAAGATGACATGTGGGCTTGGGTCTGTGGCCTGAGGAGTGACCAGGGACCAAAGGTCTTCCTGGATCTGGGGGTCTGGCCCTCCATACTGGGGGGAACTTACTAAGTGGAGGTGGAAGTGATCACGTATGTTATTTTGCAGGACCCTCACTCAGAGCAGCCTGATGAGATGCACTGGATGCTCCTGGCTTAAGCTTAGGACACAGGGCCCACAGAGGTTTCACAGCACCATGGACTGAGTGGAGTCAGGACCACCAGACCTGACTGATGTCCAGCTGGCTTTTCACCAGCCCACACTGCCAGCTACTGACCCCAGGTGCCCACCTCCCAGCCATGACACAGAGGTCTTGGAGGTGGAGGAGCAGTAGCCTGAGATGCCTGGGCCAGACCCTGGGACAGCCACTCCTCCAGGTTCTTTTTTTCTCTCCATCAGAGCCTGGCTGTAGCCAGACCTGGTTCCAACTTGCTCTGTGACTTTGGGTGAGTTGCTAGTCTTTGCTGACCCTGAACTCTGCTCCATACAAAAGCCCCAGGCCTGGGGACTCCAGGCTAATGTCACTGGGGTCAACCTTACCTTTGGGGCCGGCCCCTCGGCAGGGCTGGGGGGTGGAGCAGCAGCAGGGGGGTGGCGGGCGGTCCCCCAGGGTACTGCAGCCCAGGGCAGAGGTGAGCAGATCCAAGGGACCCGGGTGCAGGCGGAAGGCCTGGAGCTCCTGCGCCAAGAGGCTGAAGCGCTCAGTCTGGCTGCGACATTGCTCCTCCAGCTCTCGAACCCGGACCTGGGCCAAGACCCACAATGAGCCACCAGGCCTAGCCAGGCTGCCCGATCCAGCCTGGGTCATCGCCACACAGCCCCATGTGGGGCTTCAGATCACATCCACCCAGCCCCCAGGTCTGAACACCCCTCCTCAGCCTGGCTGCTCCACTGCCCTGCAAGGTGTCTGCCTCAGGGTGAAGCCCTGGGGTTGTGGGACACCTTCATTCCCAACCCTGTCCCAGAGAAGGCTTGGAGCCTGCCTCACGCCGCACACCCTCATGCCCCCAGCAGGGCCACTTCCTGCTTCTGGCTGCTTTCTAGGCCAAAAGGGGTCACCCCCCCACCCCCAACACCACCACCAGTATCACCTCAGAAGTTTTCTTAGCTCCATAGTTTGTCACCCTCCCACAGTCAGTGACCCAAATCCTGGCCCAGAGAGATCCCACACGTCAGTAGGGGCATCTTTGTGATGGGAATGAGCCAGTTCTCAAGAATTTTCCCCAAGTATCAGGAGAGTCCCCGTGAAGGAGATGACAGGTTGACTGGTGACGAACACCCTCGTGGTCTGAGTGACTAGGTTTTAGGGGAGGGAAAGCCCTGTGTCTGCCAGGCACAGTGGCAGGTGTGGGACGAGGGGATGGCCCACATGTCCTGCGGGAAGCCCGGCCCATCTACGGATTCTCAGGTCTGCTACCGGTCACACCCCCGCCATTGGACATGAGAGCTGGAACCACTTGGACCTGAGGGAGGAGACGCAGCTCAGCCAGTCTGGAGAGGTGTTGGGGAGGGGACCCCCCAAGGAGGTGGGGGGTGAGGAGGCTGTACCTGCATGGAATCCAGGGTAGACTGTGGCAGGAAAGGAAAGCACAGAGGAAACATTAGAACCCTTACCCTGTGGTCATCACTCAGAGAGCGAGGGAGGCAGAGAGGGGCCCCGGTGGACGCAACCCCAGCAGCTCCCAGCACTGACTAAGCAGTTGCTAAGGGGAAGGACATTTCAGGGCGGAGGCAGGCCTCTAAGGTGGGTGGCGATGAGAGGCAGCTGCCACCAGACCCAGGAGCCTCTGCCCAACTGTGCTCTGGCCTGAGAAGTCTATCAATGGTGGAGGGGAGGTCCCCAGGCCCTATAGCATTTAAGGGCCCTTCCTGGAGGCCCATACCCTCCACACCCACACTGACACCCAGGCAGTCCATCCCAGCTCTCTCGGAACCTCCCCAGCCTCCCCTCAAGCTGGCAAAGCTGGCGGCCACCTCCAGGGACCCTACCTCCAGCAGGTGCACAGCCCCTTCATGTTCCCTCTGAGCTTCTGCCTGGGCCTACAGGTGGGAGGAGGCAACATGCTGGAGGGGAAGGATGAGGAATGGGGGTGGGATAGGGAGGGCCGGAAGGGAGGAGGGGAGGAAGGGCCAAGGGGGAGAAGAAAGAAGAGGAAGAGAGAGGAGGGGAGAGAAGGCGGGGTGCTGGGAAGGGGCTGAGGGTCTCTCCCTCCGGACTCGCACCCTGGAGCATACCTCAGGCCAGAAGGCAAGAGGGTCAAGGAGAGGGGCCTATTCCGCTTCTCTCTCCCCAGGACCTCCTCCTTCGGGGTCCCCTGCCTCTCTCTCTGTCCTTTCTCAGCCTCTTCAGCCTGCTTGTCTTCTACCCCTTCTGAATGTTAGGGTGCCTCAGGGTACGGTGCTAAGCCTGCCTCATACTCTACACTCTTCCCCCAAAGGGTCCCGTCTAGTCACGCGACTAGACGCATCGGATACTCCAAAACGATCTACAGGACCAACTTCCCACGACTCCGGGCTCATAAACCCAGCTGTCTGTAGACACCTCCACTTGAGTGTGTAGCACACAACCCAAACTTGGCCAACACAGAATGCAGAACTCAGGATTCCCCACCTCTCAAGTCTGCTGCCCTCCTCCCTCCTTCCTGGGGGCTGAAAAGCCTCGACCTCCATTTAATCAGCAAAGGGATGAAAGAGTGGGGCCTCAACTGGAATCCTGCAGTGGGTCCGATCGAGTCTGTCTCCGAAATAAATTTCAAATCCTTCCACTCGTTTCCACCTGCATCTCTGCACCCTAGTCCAGACAGCCATCTTCTCCCACCTGACTGCCCCGCTTCCACGCCCACTCCCTCGGCACCCTCCGCAGCACAGCCAACGCGATCCTCTAAAATGAGGGATCAGATCTCGCTATGCGCCTGCTCAGGACCTTTCAACAGCTGCTCACCACTCAGAGAGCAAGCTATCCAAACTTCCCAAGACCGTTAAGGCCTGAGGTGATCTGGCTCTTGCCTACTCCTGCTGTTCTGTCCAGCCTACAATATTCCAGTGACCTGGTCTGGACCCCCAAGCTCCTTCCCACCGCAGGGCCCTGGCACTTCTATTCCCCTCCCCAACCCCATGAGGGGTGCTCATCAGCTGGCTCCTTCTGGCCCAGGAGGTATTCAAGGCTGACCTCTCTAAAGCAGCGGCCCCTCACCCCACCCCAGCCACTCTGTGTCACATTACCCTTCCCCCACTGACTCGTCAATGACTGAGACCACCTCACCCACGCGGATCTGTCTATGCGCTGATTGGTCAGGGACCTGGTCTTTGCCCCTCACGGTCCTCCCTGTGCCTGGTACCCACTAGGTTCTTAGTAAATGCCCATCGGCTGGGTGATGATTAAGCTGGGGTCCTGCAGCCTACCACCCTTCCCCCACTCCTGCCCCCCTCCCCCCCCCCAGACCCTGCCCCACCTGCTGTAGCCTCCGGACCTCCTCCTGCTTTTGCAGCAGGCTGAGCCGGGCCTGCTCATGCTCCACCTCCAGCTGCTGCCGCCGCTGGGCCACCTCCCGCATGTGCTGAAATGCAAGAGCCTGGGTCAAGGCCAGAGCCCTGCTCTACTGTGTTTACAGAAGACCTAAGTCACGAGGAAGCCTCAGACACCATGTGCTCTAGATAGTCTCTGCTAAAAAGGAAACTGAGGCTAGAGAAGGAAAGGGGCCAGCGGCACCAGGACTCAGCCTTAGACCCCAGGGCCCAACAAAGGGCATATGCCACTGTCCTCCTTCTTCCCCGTGCCAGGGACCGACACCCTTCCCCCACACACACGGTCCCCTCACCTTCAGCACCTGCTCCAGGCTCTCCAGCTTGCTCTGCAGGCCCTGGCTCTTGAGAAGGGCCGAGTCCCTCTCCTGTGTCACCCCCAGGAGCTGGCCCCTCAGCTCTGCATTCTCCCACTCCACCTGGAAGGCCAGAGTGTCAGGGAGCCAAGTGTGTGAGCCTCATCCCCTCAGCATCCTCATGGGGGTGGGGCGAGGGTGTGGGGGAGTAGCAGGCTTCATATTCTAGCCCAGGTCGGGGTGGGGTGGTGGAGGGGACAGCCCCTTGCCTGGGGCCCAGGACAGGAGCAGGAGCCCAGCCCCGCACCTGGGCAGAGCTGCTACCTGCTGCTTCTCCGTGGCTCTCCCACTGAGCCGAGAGTTCTCCTCCACAAGGCGAGCATTCTCAGTCTGGGCTTCCCTCAGCTGCAGTTCCTGAGAGACCAGAGGACACTGGGGAGGGTCCCAGCATCCACACTCCTCCTCTCCCCTACACAGAGGACCCTGCCCTCCCCAACCTGGAACCTGCATCAGCCTGGAAAGGAGAGCCCCGCACAAGGGAGGGATGGCGTGCTCTCAGGGCAGGAGGGAAGGCAGCAGAGCCGAGACAGAGCCCACCACCCAGATGGCCCGATGGAGGGAAGGGAGGAGCTGGCCTCCAGGAGGCCCTCAAGAGCTCACCAGCTCCTCACATCGCCTCTGCTTTTTCCGGGCTTCCTGCTCCAGGCTCTCGCATTTCTTCCGCTTCTTGCTGAGCTCGGATTCCTGTGGGGTCAGAATGGAGCTCCTCGTGTGGGAAGGCAGATCCACCCACAATAGGTCTTCTCCACCCTTGACCTGGGACTTACCAGCTGCTGCACCCTCTGCTGTTTCTCTGGCTCCCCTAGGACCACGGGTGGGTTTTCCACATCCTCCTGCGGCGTGGCCTGGAAATGGCCAGAGGCAGAAGGCTGGCACCTGAGAACAGGGCCTTAGGGCAGTCTGCCCCCAGCCCAGCCTGTCTGAGGGGGGTTCCCAAGCACCTCACAGTCAGCAAAGAGATCCCCGCCCACTCCCTCCCATCAGACACCCCTGTGCCCTCTAAACAACGTAGTGCTTTGAGATCCTGAGACCCACGCTTGCACTGGGATATGGGTCCCTTATCCAGGCCAAAGCTTTCCCTTTTTAGCTTCCAGTGCTGCTCTGCACTCAATAACTGTCCCGGGTGTCCTTCAGTGACTGGCAGAGAACTAGGCGGCTGTCTGAGCCCCCAGGGATGCAGCGTCCCCAGAGCTAGGGGTCATGGATCCACCAAATCTGGGCTTGGCCTAGAGCCCTGCAGACCTGGCCACACCCTCCTCCCAGCTTCCCTCAAGCCCACCCTCTCGCATGTCCCAGTTAACCGTGCAAACTCTCTGGGAGGACAGGTCTTGATGGGTCGATGCATTTCCCTCCCTGGGCCAGGCAGAGGGACAAAATCTGAGCAAGAAGCATCCTGAGGCCTGGATCGCTATGAAGTCTCTTCTCCCTCCCCTCTTCCCAGAAGGAGGTAGACCTGGGTGCTGCCCAGTACAGACAATGGAGAGGAGCCAGACCTCTAAGTTCTAGGGGTCCGGGCTGGGTCCCCAACCCTGGGGGCAGGGGCCGCCTAAGCCCGGCGCCCAGCGAGGGTCGCCCATACCTGGAGCCCAGACGGACACACGCCGCCCGAGGGTAGCCGGGCCGGGCCTGGAGGACCAGGAGGGCGCTGAAAGGGGCGTCCCCGCGCTGCAGCGGCTGCGGGAGGCGGCGGCGCGGGCTGGGCCCCGGGTGGCTGCCAGGGCAACCAGGGATTTGCGGCCGGGCCGTACCACTCGCGGCACGGCAGGGGCGGCGGGGCGGGCTCGCGAGCCGCAGGCCCGCGGAGGGAGGACCCCGAGCCCCCGGCGGCCGGTGCAGCGCAGGTACGAGCCCGAGGGGGCTGGAGAGCCCCAAGGCCTTGCAGTGCGCACGCCGCCACCGCTGCGTCGTCGGTGCTCTGAGCGCGGTGCAGGGGGAGACCCCCGAGTCGCTCCCACCCCTGTCTATATACACCCACACACCTGCCCTTGCGTCGGCCCTCACCTCTCCCGGAGCCCCGGGGGCAGGCGCCCCTGCTCTGGCCGGGACGGCAGGGCCCGGGGGTCCAGGCGGCGCGGGCGGCTCCCGCTGGTTGCGCAGGGCGATCTGCCTCTGTAGCCGCAGCACCTCCCGCTGGGACTCGCGCAGCAGCCGGTCGAAGTCCCGCACGTGGAGCCACTGGGGGCCCTCCTGGAGTCGGGGGACAAAGAGGAGAGTTGGGCCTAACTCCTGCCAGCCCCACACCATCCCCAACAGAGGCCGCCCTCAACCTGGCTGGAGGGGCTCCGGTGCGCAGGAACGTGCACATCCTCCCATGCAGACATGCCTGGTCATAGGTGCATGCGTACATAGCCACATGCTTCAGCTAGCCCGTGTGCAAACATTCCAAGGAACTCGTTTACTGGGCACTCACAGTGTGCCCGGCACTGTGCTAAATACCTTGTGAACATCTCTTCACACCAGTGTGAGGTATGTGTGGATTCACACAACCAGACCTATTGGCATGCAGCCTGAAGCCTGGAGCACAGAAATTCCCAGGTCTGGGACTCATGGCTCCACCCCCTTCGGTTCAGCCTCCTTCCCCCCCAACCTGGGCCGTTGCCAGGGGAACCTACTCCCGAGCAGCCTCCACCTTCTCGCTTCATTTGCATCTCATTAACATCTCGTCCACATCCCACACTGCCAAGCAGAAGGCCCTGGGTAGGGCTGAGATGAAAGGGGCGTCCAGGGCCTCCTCGCACCTTGCCAACCAGAGTGAGCCTGGCCTGCAGCTCCCTGCACTCCCGCTGCAAGGCAGCAATCTGCTTGTCCTTGGCCAGCAGGGCACTGGCTGTCTCACTGAGGTCCCGGGCTCGTTGGCGGGCCAGGGCCTTCTGGCACAACTCCAAGCTGGCCCCTGGACTGGGCATAGGAGCACTCACCTGGCCAGGGGAGGGGTAAGGTGAACTGTCACCTGAGGGATAGGACACTTCTCCCACTCCTCATCTCCTCCCAAAGGAGGGGTAAGGATGAAAACCTAGAAGTATGGCCTCCTGCTTCTATACTGGGTCAGCCCTCAGGGGACTAACAGCCTCACCTTTACTCTATCCCAGCAATCTTCAAGCAGGAGTGAAAGGGTTAACGCCACATCCTAGTTTAGACCCAAAGGATGCTGCTAATTGAAGGCTGCCACTGTGATGGGTTGTCATCCCTGCCCCTGCCAGCTCTGCACCCAGAGAGGAGCTCAGCGGGAGGCTGCAGCCAACATCAGCACGTGGTAATCCAGAATCCTGCTCCCTGCCTGCTCAGGAACTCCCTGCCCAGCCTTTCCCTCCCTCCTGAGCTCCAGAAACCTTCAGCCTCCTAGCCTGGCTGGCTTTTGCCCTTCTTACACTTCGGCCCCTGGGTTCCTGCTTTCCTAGGTTCTAAGCATTGTAAGTTTTAAGGGTCCTTGACTCCCAAGCCCCACCCTTGAGGCCCAGCCCTGGCTCCCCTCTTCCCAGTCGCCCAGCCTCCATCCAGTGGCCTTCCATCCTCACCACCCTCAGGTTAGTCTCCTGCAGCTTCCGGGCCCTTTCCTCCAGGCGCTTGGCAATGACCGCCAGCTCAGCGTTCTTCCGCTTCAGCCTCCGCACCTTCTCCTCCGTCTCGGGGAAGCTGCTCTTCCTCTGACAAGGGGTCAGCCAGAATTGGGGCATGTGGGGAGCACCCCTACCCCAGACCCAGTCCTAACAACCCAGGCCAGGGCTAGAGCCCTGGGCTCACAGTGGGTTCCTCGGCAACTCTAGGTGGGGGTTCACCCTCTCTGGGTCTTGAGGTCATGTCCGCTCCATGGAGCTCCCACTTGGAGGGGGATGTTCGTGGGAGGAGGAGGGCGCTGAGGCAGAGGGCCAGGGTGTCTGAGTCTGCCTCCCCCCAGCTCCAACCAGGACCCAGGACTCGCTTTCCAAGTCTCACCAGCATCTGGTTCTCCTCCTTGAGAATGGCACAGCGCTGCTGCAGCTCCCCCAAAGCCCTCAGCAGCTCCAGATTGGGCCTGTCCCCAAAGCCCATTTTCAGCTTGCCCTGGTGTGGGAAAAGACCACCCAGCTCAGGGCACAGCTCCTCAGGGACCCAGCCTACCTCTGGAAATCAGAGCTCTCCATATGGAAGCCTTTCCCCCTCCACAATACAAGGAGACATGAGGTTCTCCCCCATGTCCCAGGCCTTCAGAGGGGAGCACAAGAGACCCAGGAGAAGGGGCTGTTTAGTCCTCTCTGCCGACACTAGCATCCCCCAACCCTGAGACCCTCTGTGCTAGTCCCCAGTTCTTCTCCTCCCTGCCCATCTTGCCTTCTTGGGAAATGCCAGCCTGAGCTCCCTTCCCCACTCCTCCAGGCTCCTTATGGCCCCCAAGTTCCCTAGAATCCTGCTCCCTCCGTCTTCTGCAGGAGACTGCTCACACCCACCCCAAACCTTGTCCTCTCTGGCTCAGCCCAGCACAGAGCCCCCTCCCCTGAATCTGCTTCCTCTGGACTCTGATTCCACCATACACCTCCACACACCCCTGGTACCCTCTCGCCCCCAAGGACAGAGATTTGCAAAGAAGACAAACAGACACAGACAGACGGTCAGAGAGAGACTCAGAGGAAGAGGGAAGGGGGAGGACCAGAGGTAGACAGACAGGCAGAGAGTCAGGACAGACAGATGGCAAAAAATGGAGCCACTGAGATTCCTGCCCCAAGAATGGAGGACAGACAGTCACAGAGATGGAGCCGCAGACAGAGACAGGCCAGGAGAAGAGAGGTGGGTAGTGAAGCTGCCTGTCGTGCCCAGGCTGGAGAGCCCCCGCCTCACAAACCCCAGCCACCCACAGCTCCCTTACCTGAGGGAAAGCCTCCAGCTCCTCGTCCTCTAGCTTCTGGCAGCTGGGTCTGGAGCTCAGCACTCCCGGCCCCAGGCTGGGCAGCCCAGTTTCTGTTCTTTCAGGCTCAATGCCCCCCACAGGCCTGGATCTTTGGGCTCCCTGCAGCTTGGAGCTCTCCTCAGGCCTCAGTTCTCCAACATGCAGAGCTACCGGGGTGTCGGCAATGCTGGGGGATGCACCTCCAGGTTCGCCCCCCTTGTGTGGAGTCCAGCTCTGCCAGGTGGCCAGTGCCCAGGGCTCCATGTTTCCAGGGTCCCCCAGCCGTGGGAGGGGTGTCAGTTGCTCCATGGTTCTGCCAAGGGGCCCCAGGACCCGGACAGGGGGACATCACCCAGCCAGGTAGAGGGGCTGGCAAGGGTCATACCAGGCCAGACCCTTTCCTCTCTGAGCTCTTGGCTTCACCAAAGCTCCATCCAAGGTTGGCCGAGTTCTTCTTCACCCACAAAGGAGGCTGCAGGAATCGGGGCTGCCGGAGCTGGAGCTGGGGGAATGCAAGCTGTTTGCTCGTGGCTGTGTGTGCGCGTGAGTGTGTGGAAGAGCGAGGGTGTCCCCGTGGGGGTGGGGAGGATGTGCAGAGGCCACTGACAGCAGCGCCTGGGTGAGGGTGTGCGTGTGTCTCCAGGTCTGTCTGTGCCGGTCAGTGCTTCCGTGCATGTGTCTAGAGGATGGGTGCCCCCCACTTGTGTGTTGGTGGGTGGTGGTTCTGGGTGTCACCGTCTGCCTGTTTCAGAGTTACCAGTTGTCTCCGTGTGTGTGTTGGGGGGGGTGTCTGTGTTGCAGGGCTGTGGCAGTGTGCGATGCTGTCACTGGTTATGTCTGAGCGTCTCAGTGCTGTGCTGCTGTGTGCATTGCTGTTATTGTGTGTCCATCAGCGTCTGCAAGTCTGGCCATCCATCAGGACCCCTCAGCCTGGCTAGGGTCCACAGGAGCTGCTAAGGGTGATCCTCAAAGGTCTGCTGTGGTCCTTTATTTCCTGCTCCTCTCTCCGCTGCTGCTCGCCAGCTTGCTGGGTGGCTGGGCTGGTCCTAAGGAGGCCTGGGTCGGTGGGCTGCTTGCCTCATAGTCTCTGTCCCCACTGGCCTCAGCTCTGGGGACTGCAGGGGTCCCCTCCAGTCCCGGAGCCCAGAGAGGGTGGGCACGGAGGAGAGCTGAGTCTCAGAATACGGGGGTGAGCGGGGGAGAGCCAACCCTCCCGTCCTCCTCCCCCTCCCCTCCTGCCCACCAATAGGAAGTCGGCTGCTGGTTTCCATGGTGATGGCGCCGGACTGGTGGGCTGGACCAGCAGGCAGGGTCGGGACAGAGGGAAGAGCAGGTTTTTTACGGAATCTCGGCCCAGTGCCCCCAACATGTGACCTTCCATACCCTACCATGTTCCGGGGTACAGAGGCGGGGGGAGGGGCAGCAATCCTCCCCACATTGGTCCCAGCCCAAGCCTGGTAGAGGCATAAACAGGGACTGGTATGACAGATAGAGACCCAGCTATGGAGAATGGCAGGGATAGAAAAGATGGGATTTGAGATGAAACAAAGAGACAGAGAAATCAAGATAATGAAAACAAGAAGACAGAAGCAAGAGACAGAGGTGGAAATAAGCTGAGAGAATTGCTTCTGCTTCCTCCTGGCGGACAGCGTTTTGGGGGCAACCTGGCTATCTCAGGCCAGCAGGGGAGGCCACGTGGCCTGTTGAGCTGGCTTAGTCCCAAACTGTCAGGACGCTCATCTTCTGTCTAGTCTTAGGCCTTTTAGCTATGGGAAAATGGCATTTGGGGACAAGGATGTAGGAACTCCCCCACCGGTAAGTCAGCCTATATGTGAGGGCAGAGGCCCGGATGGAGTCCCTAGAGACACGGATGTTGGGAAGGGCCTCAGCAAGGCCTCTGAACCTGAGACTCAGTCCATCCGCAGCCAGTCTCAGCTAAGGTCGGGGGCCCTCGTGTGGTGCCCCCAGGGAATAGCACCAGCAGCACGGAGCCTCAGAGCCTGAGGGTGGGCTCCACATAGGCACTGGGGAGGGGGCATGCATAAGGAAGAGGTGACATCCTCACTTCCCAGTGTGCAGATGAATATGTGCACCACTACATGATGCGTGTCACTAATGTTTATGTCAATGTACACACGCCTTATGTGCCTGCACGTGTATCATAGGCATGTGCAGAACAGACAGATATTTATCTATATATGTGGGGGGTATTGTATTATTACATACACACACATCCGTATGTATGCCTGCATGCTCTTATGTGTCTGGGTCTCACTGGGTACACAGGTGTGCGTGCTTCTGCATGCGCCATTGCATATATATCTATTTGTTGTGGTGTCGTATGCTGTGATGTGCATGTGAGGCTGTGGTTGTGTGAGTGTATAAATCACAACGCATATATTATGGTAAATGTACAGGAATGCCATTACATGACCATTACACAATATATAATGGCACAAGCTCATACAGTCACGTAAGTATGTAATGACATACAATGACGTTTTTATTTCTGTCTATCTAGACATATACATCACCATGTCTTTATTGTATATTTATCATGTATGAACCTGTTACTATCGTGTACATGGATGGAACCAATGTGTTTATTGTGTGAATGTCACCGTGTATTTGTATGCTCTTCTATCCGTGATATACATCATATGTATTTATATCATGTGTGTACTAGTGAATGTGTCCTGTGTGTGTGTGTATCCCTGTATCATTGTGTAACATGGCGGCCATGTCACCTGTGTCTACACCATTGTGCACATGTGTTGATAGCATATGTATGAGGTCCTGTGTGTAAGTGCACACTCGTGCTGGTGTGTGCTTTGCATATTAACATCTGCCTTTGTCTACGTATAAGATGGTTTTTGTGTGAGCCACGATATGTTTGTGCCCAATTCTTATAGTATCAAGGACCCTCTAGACTTTCTTAGATGAGAACTGGAGGTAGGCAGCTTTCAGGCTGGGGGTGGAAAAAGCAAGCTGAGGGCAGGGCAGTGCAGGGCCAGAGTTAGGGTAAAAAGTGAGAGGGCCCCTCATAACCCGCCCCCACCTCCTAGGTCCTGCCTGCTTTCCTCGCTTTGCTGGGAGGTCCTCACCCCAGGCACGCCCTTTCTCTCCAGGCCACGGCCCGACCAGGCCCAGACCCTCTTCTGGTCTCATAGGCAGAGCCAAACCCGTTTCTCCCAGGAGAGAGGGTGATTCTCCCTCCCGGCCCTTCTGTGCACCGGCCCCATCCATGTGCCTACTGAGCCCATCCCCCCAACCCAACCGCAGCAACGGAGTCTCAGACAAAAGAGAAGCAGAGTCCATTCTTTATTAGTGTTGGGGTCCCTGGCATGCCCCCCACACTCCCTTCCACAACCCCTCCCTTCCCGCCTCTTCCTCATCCCCGCATATGCCCACTCTCGGCTGGGCCGCGCGCGGGGGCCTCCCTCCAGCTGCGCCGGGTCCAGAAGTCCGCCCGGCCTGCCCTCGGGAGGCAGAGCAGCTGATGCGGCATTTCCCCGGTTTGCCAGAACCAGGAGGACAGGCCCTGGGGAGCGGTGGTGGCCTGACAGGGGTCTGGGCGGGGTGGGGAGGGCGCCTGAGGGGCTCACCTGTCACGCACAGTCCTGAGCGCGGAGGAATCTGGTGGCGGGCGGCGGCGGCGGCGGCGTGCTCTCCGAAGCCCACAGTACACTCATCCATAAAGTAGGAAACACTACACCCTCCAGTGCTGTTAGTAGTGCTTTCTACTTTATGGGTGACTGCACTGTCTGTCTGTCCGTCTGCAGGTACTCTTCAGGCGGCCCGCTCCTCCTTCTGACTCCTGCTTCGAGGGCGCCCCCCAACCCTCCCCACTGCTTCCTAAGACCCCAGCGCCCTGCCCCATGGCCCCCCCCCCCCCCCCGAGGGCCCGCCCTAGGCCTTGTGGGCGGTGACTCAGCATGGCGCCAGATCTTCCCTCCTCTACCTCCCTCCCCCCACTTCCTCTTTGGTTCCCTCTTCCCTTCCGTCTAGGGCTCCACCCCATCCCCCTACTTTCAGAGACCCTCAGGTAGAGGCCATGGACAATCGGGAGGCGTCACCTTAGCCCCCAGTTCCGAGCCCCTGGGTGACCCCCTTCCAGCCGTACTACCCACCCTCCAGAGTCAGACCCAAGGTCTGGATCCCCAGCCTCCTCACCAGCCCGAGGCCCCGACTCCCTCACCGCCCGCCCAGCGGCTCCCCGGACAGCAGCCCAAGGCTGTCTGGACAGAGATGGTGGCCATGTTGGGTGGAGGGAGACACTTAGCACCTTTCACTGACGCTGAGTCTAACTTTTCAGCCTCTGCCCACCCTCTGCCTTCCCCACCCTACACTCCAGCCCTGTCCTCAAGGCCTTGGATCCCTCTTCCTTCATCGGGGGGCCAGGAGCCATTTTAGCTTCCTCGTCTAGAGGGAGGTCAAAGCCCAGCGTTTGGAGGAGCTGTCCCACCATGAAGATCTAGTAGATCTGAGGGTTCTTCACCTCTTTGCCTAGAGCTTTGCTAGGAAGCCTTGGCACCCAAGCTTCCAAAGCCCCTCCCCAGGGCCTCTCCACCCAAGGCATAGAACCCAAGCCCCTCACCCACCCCTGGAGGCCCAGAGTCAAGGAGCCCATTGGGGGCTGAAGTGAAGGTTCGGACCCTTACCTGATGCTGCAGGGCTGAGGGGAACTGGCCCTGTGCTCCTGGCTCCCAAGTGGGGTTCCCTTCAGGGCGGGCAGGGCTTATAACCCCGAGACCACGTGGGCCAGATCTCAGGGCGCCCAACGGTCTTGGAGCCCGCCCCCACACCACAGTGGAGATTAGCAGCCCCTCCCCTCCCTGGGGAGGACAGACTGACAGGAAACCAGAGACAAGGCGGGTATTGGGTATTGGCGGGAGGGGGGGCTGAAGAGACCATCGCACACACCCTGGGCAGGTGGCTTCCGGGCCCCCAGGCCTGCCCTTCCCCCATGGCACCAGCTCTGGGGACAGTTTAAGAATCCAGGAGTGCCACAGGGCACTGGGGGTGACCCCAGGAGATAAGGACTCCCTGTCAGGGCCTTCGGTGAGTGCCCAAAACAGAGTCCTGAATTCCAGCACAAGGAAAGGACCTTGTTTCTGAGCCCCACCCCCACTGACCCCAACCCAGAAGACTCCCTTTGCTTTGGGACAGCAGTGGCATACACACCAAGCCCTGGCTCCTCTCAATGTGCTGCCCAGAGAGGCCACGGAGGTACAGATACATGACAGGGGTCTGGGCCAGCACATCACAATATCCTCCAGGTAGCCACCCCGCCCCCAGCGCCAGCCTGCAGGAGACCAGGCCTGCGCCCTCAGCACAGTACGGGGGTCACACCCAGGCCAGGTGGGCCTGTAGGCACCAGACTGTTCATGCTTGCCTCAGGGCCTGTTGAGATAGAAGGGCAGGGCAGAGCAGTGGCGAGGCCTGGGGTCTAAGGCAAGGTATGGGTGCCATTGGGCTTGGAGGACTGGAGGGAAAGGGGCTCCAAGGAGAGGTTCTAGCAGCCACCGGATGTGGGCACGGGGCCCGCCCACCTGCATGCCACCCCCGCTTTCCCCATGGGGAAGGCAGGAAGCTGCCCATCCCAGGGCCCCTGGCTGGGGGAAGGAAACAGGGTGTGGGTCTGGGTGGGGGGCTGGGGTGAGCTGTGTCTGGGTCACACATTTTCCCAAGGTTCTCCAAGCCTCTCAGTGGGCTCGGCTCTGAAATCAAGAGGAATAGATTGGACGAGGAGGTGGCTAGATGAGAATTACCCAGTGACTCCTTTCCAGAAGGCCATGGGCCACTTCTCTGGGCCTCCCCCCCCTCCATTCAGGGTCAGGCCCATAGGGGACTCTCAGAATCAGAGGCCCAGAAGAAGGTTGGTGTGCAGGGCCGTGGGTGGGCCGGGTAGAGGGGAGGCAGCAGGGAGGAAAATTGCCTTGCATCCTTTCCTTCAGGATTGGCAACTCTCAATCTGCAAAATTGTTGTCCTAAGTGGGACAGCGAACAGGGGAACAGGGTCCTTCCCCTGCAGAGTCTGAAGAGACGGTGGGGAGGAGGGCGAGCTGGCTAGAAATAGGGCAGTGCTCCTTTAACAGACCACTGCTTCAGACCCTGGGTGGAGGGGAAGTGGCTGCCCCAGGCGATAAGAGGATAAGAATATCAAAGTGGTGCAGTAACCTGGGTTCCAGGACCCCAACCCTTCAGGGCCCCTCCTCTGTGAGCATCCTGCCCCCCCCCCAACCTTCTGTCTAAGGTACTCCTGGAGTCATCACCTCAGAAGTGTATTTTCCCAGCAAACGAGGGTCACAGGCTGGGAGCCAAGGGGCTTGACTTTGGGGCCCAGCTCTGCCAGAGGCTCCCTCACCATGTGACCTGCGACAAGTCAGACCTGAGGTTCCTGAGACACTTGTCCCTCAATTGTCCCTAACACAGCCTCTCTCCTGCCCTCCTGCTCTGATACCTACTCCTCTATGACAACAGAGGCTGCTTTTCCTTTGTTTGTCCTCAATGCCCTGGGCCAAGGCCACCACTGATTTATTTATTTTTTTTAGGAGGAAGACTGAAGCCCATCTTCTCCATCCACTGAGCCTTTAGGTCAGGTGGTTTCTGGAGGGGCTGGGGCTTTCTCTGGTTCCCACCCTGAGGCTTGGGTTGAAGAGGGGTGGAACTGAGGCACGGCTTAGGGCCCCATACCCTGGACGTCTCCCCCAGCCCAGTGATGACTCCCAGCTCTGCTGGGCCTCAAACCAAGAGAACAGGGACACAAGAGACAAAATCAAGCACAAAGAAGGTGCAGAGTCTGAGATAAGGACACAGAGATAGTAAGAACCACCAGGTGAATGGAACAGGAGCCTAGACTAGAAGCCCTGCTCCTTCATCCAAAAAAAAAAAAAAAACTAATAATAAATAAGGGCAGGGAGCATATAGCTCAAATGGTGGAGCTCATGCTTAGCATGCATGAGGTCCTGAGTTCAATCCCCAGTGCCTCCATGGGGGAAAAAAAACAAAACAAAACAAAACAAAACGCTAATAACAATAGAAGCCCTGATCTGGGCTGACACCACCCATGTGTGCGGCCTGTACGATCCAGCGACAGGAGCCTGAGGGACAAGGGGTGGGTGCCTGTGCAGACACACACACACATACACACACACAACCCAAGAGCTCAAAAAATTCACAGTCCCCATTCTAAAGAGACACAGCAGGTCCAGAACCACACAGACACACACTGTGGGCAACACCCCAGCTCAAGGCTACAAACACACTTTGAGGAAGGCCCACTGCGCACCCCTGGACACACCTGCCTCCTCTCTGGAAACAAAGGGGAAGGCTCACTTGGGAATCAGAGGCCAGTGCTTGGGACGGTGACTGGAGGGAGGTGGGGGGCAGCTTCAGAACACAGGCATCTCTGGGAGAGGGACGTCTCCCTCACCTGCCTGTTGCCTGAGTTCCCCAGAATGAGAGAAACTGCACCTTGAGGACGGCCAGTGGCTGAGCGAGGAGGTGGTTGAGAGAGGAGGCCTCTCTTTGTGGAGGAGAGAGGCTTTCGAGCTGATTCTTCAAGCCCCGCCCCTTGTTGGTAGGTCTGGGCTCAACCAGGCACTCCCCAGGCAGCCTGGGCTCTCTCGGACTCTGCTAGAAAATGTGCTCCGTGGTTGTTCCAGTTCAGGGATCAGATTCCTGCTGGGAGGTAGCACAAGGGGAGAAGAAGCAGGGGTGGGGCCGCTGGCATCAGAAACAAAGTGGGAACAGCCTTCCACCAGGCAGAGCGCCACAGCTGCTGGCCTGTGCTCGGCCTCCTGGAGGGCTCCAGGCTCACGGTCCCTCACCCCCACCCCGACCTCACTGACCTTGGGGACACCCATCTTTGTGTGCTAAGCGGAGCCTGGAGGCAGGTAAAGGTGAACCCGAGGAGAAAAGGACACAGGCCCTGCCTTTAGGGACCTCCAGTCTGATAGGCAAGACACAGATACACATGCAGGGTGTGGGAGCTTCGCGCGTCACTGTCAGTGAGCAGTTTATACCTAAAGCAGGTGTATGGTTTCAGGTCTCATGGGGACTTGTGGCTCGTACTTGAGCGGCCGCTGAATCTGGAGGGTGAAGCGGAACACATACACCCCCACACATACCGACGGCTCACCGACAAGAGCATTTCAGTCCTGGGTGAGGTTGAGGGTCCACGGCTGGACTGACATGCTGCAGTGGCAGCTTCAGGGTCCATCAAAGAAGGCTTCCTGGAGGAAGTGAGTACAGATGGAACAGGGTTTGGAAAGCGAGGAGTTAGAGCAGGTAGAAGCTGACTGGGCAAGGAGGAGACACGGGGAGATAAATGGTCTTTTGAAGGCTTAGCACCTGCAAGGGAGAGCAGGCCCAGAGGGTGGGAGAAATGTGAGGGCCTTGTCGGCATAGGAAGGTGGAGGAGAAAACCAAGCCTTCCCTCCAGCTGTGCGGGCCTGGGGCCCTTACTCACAAGCAGGCAAAGATGGCAGCCCAGATAACCTGCCTGGTGCAGAGAGAACAACAGAGAAGCCACAGAGCTTACCGAGCACAAACAGGAAGTCAGAGGGCGAGCGGGTGGCCCTCCAGGGAGCAAGGCTTGGGGGCAGGCCTGGCCACGAAGGAGGGAAACTGAGCCCCCAGCACTGCAAAATGGGTCTTAAGGACAATTTGGAGTCAATAGTCCCAAATGGTAGGAACTTTGGCCACCCTCAGCGGTGGTGGTGGGGGGAGGCGGAGGCGACACCAAGGGAAGCAGGTGCTGAGAGAGGGACGTGCCTCCAGATCCTAAAGCAGCCTGTGTCCCCTGCAGAGGTCATCTCAGCGCTTGAGAAGGCCACTGACTCATCTAGAGCCTGGGGGCACCAGGAGTGCTGAGAGGCCTCCAGACACGGAGGGTGGGCACGCCCTGTCGTCAGCCCTGCCTGCAGTGCCCAGACACCTCCCCACCCCCAAGTTTAACTTCACCCTCTCCTGTGCTACTCTGGTGAGAGGCAGCTGCAGTGCCTGGGAGGCCAGCTCTGCTCTGGGATGGGGGTCTGGCTCAGCTCTCCAGATCACAGCATCCAGGGTCTTTTCAGCAGCAAGGTCAGGCAGGTAATTGGCCAGAGTCAGGAAACTGAGCTATAAGGCCAGAGAGAGGCAGAAGGCAGCCTGAGGTCACAAAGCAAATTAGTCAAGCTCAGGGTTTTGTCCACAGCATCTGGAAAGAGGCAGGATGGGCTCAATAGGAAAGGGAGGTGGGTGTGAGGGAGAAGGCCACCATGACCACTGCTGTGGGAGTGGCCATGAAACCAGAAGCACCTTCCACTGGGGTCTTCTAGGGACACAGGAAGGAAAAGAGAGAAAACTCCCTCCTGGCTCCCTCCACAAAGGTGCCTGGTTTAACTTGCAGAGCTGCACCTCCTCCAGTTTTAACTGCTACAGATAAGCTCCGTGTGTGTGTGTGTGTGTGTGTGTGTATCCCAAGAGTGGGGCCAGGCACATCATCCCTGACTGGAACCCACTGGGATCTCTCATCAGCCCAATGACCTACTCCCAACATCAGGACCACAAAACAGAGGGCCAAACTAGGAGGTAGGAGACTAAGTGTCCAGTCCCCACCCTGTGGCTATTTACAGTGAAACTTTGGACCAGTCACAGGATCTGTCCCCAGCCCCCAGTCTTTGTTTCTTCATCCATAAAGTCGAAGAGAAGTTTGACCAAAGGACATGTTTGTACTCTAGGAAGTCCCCCAGAGCAAGGGGGCCCAAGGACCCTGGAGGAGGAAGCAGCAAGTCCTGTGTTCCCAGACCCGTCCATGGATTTCCCCCAAGCAGGCTCAAAGGCAGACCTCACATAGCTCAGAGAAGGAAGGTGGCTGGAAAGGGACCTCAGGTAGAATCCTCCCCTTATCTTGGCTGGGAACAGGGGCAAAGGGCTGGGGGACTCTTCTGTCTTTTCCCTCCTGCCAGCATCCTGCCCTCCACAAGATTCCTCACATCCCAGGGGCAGCTGGAAAAGTAGAAGGGGAGGGGTGGGAAGAACACGGAGCTCCGTGAGGACCACCCCGTGAACTACTCTGGGCTCAGTTTCTTCATTCACCTTCATGTTCTACACTCTGAGCTGGGGGGAAGGACATTAGCCAAGGCATCTAGAGAACTTTATAGAACAATCTGAACCTCATTTGATCATCATGCTGACCCAGTGATGTAAATGATGGTATCCGCACCTCAGAGATGAGGAACCGGAAAGAGTGAGGTTAAGTTTCACCTTCCTGAAAATCAGCCAACAGTCTGCAACTCATTTCTGTTTCCCTAAGAGACTCAGTTCAAAGTGTCCCCAAAAGGACCAGGCCTGACAGACCTCAGAGTGGACACTCAAAAGCCAGTGGAGATGCAGCCTGTTCTCACAAACCCAGATGGAAACAGGGGTTGGAGAAAGCAGTGGGAGGAACCTGGGGCAGACTTCCCTGCTCCCAGGCTTGTGGAGTTGGGGGTGGAGGGAGCAGAGAGGTCTAAATGGGTAACCAAGTGGTCTGAAGAGTCTCTCCAAAGGGGAACCCCACCCCACCCCACCCCAGGCTCCTTCCCTCGGAGCCTGTTAAGCAGTCGGTTGGGGGAGGTGGCCACCAAGGCTGGGGACGCTTCTGCAGCACAAGCCGCAGCAGCTCACGGCACTGGAGCCGTTAAAAAGTGACTCAACCAGAAAGTGTGTTTGAAGTGACGCCTGCCAGGGCCCCAGAGCCAAACCTCAAAAAGACGAAGTGAGAGAGACAAGCCTGCGGGGGCTGGGCTGGGGGTGGAGGCCCGCCCGGAGCGGCCTGGCCAAATAAGGGCAAATGCTCCCCAGGCCGGCCAATGGGGCGCGGGCAGCTGCGTCATGGGGCTGCGGCTGAGGTGGGAGGTGTTGGTGAGAGTCCTGGGGCAAAGCAGGAGGTGGGGGTGTCAGGGCCAGGGGGCCCAGGCCCTCCAGGAAGGGTCCAAGGGTGAGTGAGCACAGGGAGGTGCTAAGGCCTTCATCCTGAAGACCTTAGTGATGCCAACGGTTGACCTGCAAAGGAAGACAGGAGGAACCACCCCTCACCGCTGCCCTGGCCATGGGCCCTGGGTCCCCATCTGCCACTGAAGGCAGTACTAAAGGGAAGCCGAGAGGACGGCTGGGCTGAAACACCGCTATAGCCTTGCCTGGCCACTGACCATGGGCAAATAATATAACTGAAGCTCGGTTTTCTCAGGATGGTCTGAGGACCACATGCAATAATGGAGGTGGCCAGTTTCAAACCTGGTCACTGCCATACTGATATCACAAATTATTATCTTGGTAGCTATAGCCCAAAGCCTGCTTCTCCCTTATATTTCTGCCTCCCAGTTGCTGTGAAAGATCCCTTTTGCAAAGACACCACGTGGTTCCCAATTCTGGCCTCTGGTATCTATAATGGGGAAGGAGAGGTGCAGAGGCCAGAGGGGTCCTTCCAGTCTAAGCTCGCTCCATCCTGCTGCAGAAGCAGAACACACACACTCTCCTCAGGCTGATTCACCAGGGATGTGACCCCTGTGCCCACCTTGACCTCCTCCATCTCCTCATCTTTCCGCCTGGCTCTTCGGAGCTCCAGACCCCGCCCCCATCTCCCTGCTCCCCTGGGGTGCAGGGCTGAGGAAGTGAGTCTACTCAGCTGCACAGAGAAAGTACCGGTGCCACAGCTGCCTGCTCGGGGCTGGGGCGGCCGCCTGCTTCCCCCCCGGGCCTAAGATCACTCTGTTGTTCAGGCCCTGCAGCCTCTTCTGGGATCACCAGCCCAGGAGGAAGGCTGGGCAGTGGCTGCCACCCTCTTCCTCTCTCTCTCTGGAGTTCTCCTCTTTCCTAAGCATGGATTTGCATTTTCCCCTCTGCCCTCCGCTACTCAAGCCCCCAGGGACGAGATGACAGTTAAACCCCCTCTTCCGGCTAGTGGCCCCAGGGCACTCACTTCCTTCCAGGTATTTTCCGGGATGGGGGGAGGGGTTGAAAGGGTGGCAGTTGATGGGGAAGAAAGAATGAGGAATCCATTTTGGGGTAAACCTGGGGTCTCCCCACACTGGTGTCTGAAGCTGTACCTTATCTTCCCTCAAGTTCTCTCTGCAGCACAAGAGCTCTGTTTGGAGGAAGGAGAGTGCACAGTTAGGAAAAGCAGCATGGAGTCCTTGAGCCGGGCCAGCTAGTTCCCTGACTTCCTACAGGCACAGGCCTTCCTCTGCTGTGGGACGGGCCCCCAAGGAAAGCGTGGGTTTCAGGTCCTCTGTTCACGACCCCATCATGCCTGCCCTCCACCCTAGGGGGACTGTCGAGGCTAGGAATGCCAAGGTCTAGAGCGGAGAGGTTTCCTATCTTATTTCTCAGAGGTGGTATCTAGGTGCCAGCAGCCCAGGCAAAGTTTTCTCTGCACTCAGTTCCTGCATCCTGGGATCCTAAAGCAAAGAGAAATACAAGCACCCGAAGGCAAAGGCACTGAGCCAGGCACTGGAGGACACACAGAGTGAGTGGCAGTGACTCCCTCTTGAGGTCAGGCTGACCCCTGACCTTGGGGCTGGGTCTTCTCACCCATAAAGTGAGGGGGCTGACTTAGGTCAGCCCTCACATCCTCTGCATGGTCTGCCTTCACTCTTTCCACAGCCCCAACTCTCTGGACCTCACCCTCCCGGTGGTGAAGGCCTCTGAGCCCCCAAGGCCCAGGCAGACAGCTGGGCGCTTTCTTCCTCAGTCTGAGCCTTGCTGGCTTACCCAACAGGAGTTTTTACCAGTGTGGCCGTCTGTTCTCCTAGCTCAGATAAGACTGGAAGGGGGACAGCCACACAGGAGTACCAGAAGTGACAGCTGACGGGCTGATATGAATTCAACAGGCAGAAAAAGAATTAGTTTTCCCAGAACCATTTCACCACAGGATACAAAAGTGGAAGTTTTATAACAATGACTTAAGCTAAGGAGAGATTAAATCCATCCACAACCTCATATCCAAATAGAAAGGAAGTATATATTAACAAACAAACAAAACTTAGGTCATAAAAAAATGAAATAACAGAAAAAGAGATTATGATTTAAAAAAAGAGATTATGATAAAAAGCCACAGTGTTTTAAGGAAAATGTTTCAGTTTTGATATATTTGGGTATGATAGATACATTTGAACATCTCTTGCCTAGCAATGCTAGAGGAGTGACATTCTTACCTAGAACTTATCTAGACGGGGACAATTTTGAATAATGACAATCCCTTAGATACACTTAGTAATTTATGGCTCTCAAGTTGCTTTTATCTAAATTGCTGTATTTGATTCTCACAACTATCCTAAGAATTGCCAACTGCAGCTTTAAGCGAACTTTTTATTTGAAGTGTAACTGTACAAACAGAAAAGTGAACAAATCGTAAGTGCATAACTCAGTAAATTTTCAGAAACTGAATCAACCTATATAACAAGCATCCAGATCAAAAAACTATAACCTGCACCTCAGGAGCCCCTCATGACCTCCGCCACCCAACCTGTCACGAGTAACCACTCTCCTGCCACCTAACACCAGAGTTTTGTCAACTGCATTTTATAAAGAGGAAACTTCGTTTTAGAGAAGTCAACTGACCTAGAAAAGTCAGGGCTAGTGGGTGGTGGAGACAGCAGGGCTGGGAGGCAAGGACACTGGCCCCAGTTCCAGTGGAGGGCGAAGGTGCCGTAACTGTGCAGCAGGTGGAGGAAGGTGTGAGTAGAAAAGAAGGAGAAGCTGGGGAGTACCTGGCACAGGCCAGCGGATACATAAGAGCTGATGGAATGGAACAGAAGATGCAACCAGATGGGAACTGGAGGACTGGACCAGTTTCCCAGCGCTCCACACAGGGACCGTTAAGTAAATCCCAAGTCTCTCCTCCCTGGACAATTTCCCCACACTGCCTCCCTGTCTCTGGCTAACTTTAGATCTGAGGACTAGAGATGTAGGTGGTGGGAACAGGGTGGTTGGGGGCGCTCAATGCGTAGGGACATGTAACTTTCTAGTTCTGCGGAAAAATCACAAAGGGAGCAAACCTGCTGTGTTCGGGGAGGACGACACCAGAGCGCAGGCTAAACTGGGTGTGGGTGATGCGTTTCTTGAGCTAAGGCCCCACTGCTTGGTCATGGCCAGGTCACTTTAACTCTGAGCCTCAGTCTCTTCATCATTGTATAAGGGTGTTAGCTGTGACACAGAGGTTTTGTGGGTGTCAGATAAAAGAATGGATGTGAAAGCCCTTTTGTCAACTGGTAAAATGCTATTTAAATGAAAGGCTTTACTGATACTAAATATGAACCAGACTTCCAGACAAAGTGAGATATTATTAGTTTGTTCTTAAACCTCACCTACCAGTCTGTTCTACACACACACACACACACGTGTGTCAGTGAGGGGACTTGAGGACTGAACAGCAGGTTACAAACAGGCTAGGAATAAGGAGGTAATGGCCATGCCCAGAGGATCGAGGCCCCAGCCCTGCAAGCATGAAGAGCCCAGGCTGAGTTTAGGCCCTCACCAGCCCAGCCCATTACTCTGGGAAACCGCTCTCTCCAAGACCGGAAGGTTCTAACCCTTGTTCTGTCAGCCATCAATCCCTGCTTTGGGCTGGAGGTTGCATTCAGCACTGCACTGTCACTTAGCCCCTAAGCCCACAGCCCGTGGCGGGTAGGGGGTGGAGGGTGAGGAAAAGGCAGGCCAGGGGAAGGCAGCCAGGTCACGGCTGTTTCTCATCTGACTCGAGTCTGTCCCTTGTTGAACTAGGGAGGAGCCTCGACTTTCTGAAGGAGAAGCCAGACTGCCGAGCGAGAGCCCGGGCCCTTGGGGTAGACATGGGACCTCAGCAGTCCGAATGGGGCTGGGCTTGGACAGGCACCAGGGGCAGCAGACCAGCGCCTGGAACCTCCCTTCCAAAAAGCAGGCTCTCTTCCAGGCGGTGAACCAACAACCCATTTCAGCCTCTTTGGCTCCCAACAGGGGATGCAACTCCTGCACCTTACTGCCTGTCTGGGCTGCTGAGGGGGCGCCACAAGCAGGTTCGAGGACTAGAGATAGTGAGAAAGCAAACTGAGCGGCCGCTGCCAGGCAGGGCCCGCGGGAGCCTGTGAAGTCCGGTCACTGCCACTGGCCGCCCCTCCCCCAGCCCCAGCACCGCTGCCTTTCGCTTCCTGCAGGGCTGACAGTTAGGGCCCCAGCCCAGCGCGGGGCTGAGGCAGAGTGAGTGTGGTTATTCGTGCCGGCTCCTCTTGCCTCCCCTCCCCACAACTGTTTCCATTCTCACCAGGCAGCCACGTCCGGGTCAGACACGCAGGACAGCAGCTGGGGATTTCCAAGGGACTTTTCGAGAAAGCCAGTGAAAGTTGGGCGTTGGCTGCATGGCCTCGGCACTCTTGCTAAAACCCACTTCTTCCCCCTGGGATGTAAGCTCTGGCCTGGTGGCACTGCTTCCCAAGGCTCCTTTCACACTGAACTTGAACAACGCAAACCACCCACTCCCCCAAAAGCTCGCTCAGTTTGCTGGGCTGGGGAGGTCCTTGAAAAACCCCATTGGAATTGGGGTTAACAGACCGCTCCCTGAGTTTTAAGGTGGCAGAGAAAACGGTTCTGGTTTGAGGAGGACCCGTGAGTGGCGACTTGAGCAGCCCGGGCCAGTCCCAGTTTCCTTCTCATGGGCCTGAGAGGACAAGTGACGGGGGACAGCTGACTGAAGAGTCAGCATCTCTCCATCCTTCCCACACACTCCAGGTCACAGGTGACAAGAGACACTGACTCACTAGCAACACCAGGTGGCTACGAGACACAAAGCCCCAGTGCAGGCACACTGCTGAGTCAGAGCTCAGACTGCGTGGCAGCTCTAAGCACTTCCCGCACTGTTCTGGCTGACTGTATACATACTGCATGTACTGAGGAATGGCTAATAAAAGGAGAGCAAGTGAGTTTTACCTTTTATAAAACTTAAGCTACAAAATTTTCACATTGCTTTCATTTTCATCATCACAAAAATCCGGAGGTAAACAGAGTGTAATCACTTTCATTTCACAGATGGGGAACAAGAAACTTAGGGGAATAAAAATGGGGACACTGAACAGGATTTTTTGTGGAAATTTAAGTAAATGAGAATTTGTAGTAAATATTTTAATTCCAAAAATAACTTGCCTTGGCCAGTAACAGGACATCACTCAAGGCCTGCTACGAGGCCAGAGAGAAAAGGAGAGGCTCACCTCCAATGGAGGCAAAAACCAGCCGGACCAAGACCCAGCAGCAACCCGAGGGTCCCGAGTTAGGTGAACGCAGGGGAGCAAAGGAAGGGGAAGTCGTGGCTTCCATTGGTGGGCCTCAGGCACAGGAAGAATAGTGAAAAGAAGAAAACAAAGAAGGAAAAAGGTATTAAACGTGGTCAAGGGGTAAATACTATAAAGAAGCCTCAGGATTTCTTCAAGGGACACCAGCTGTGCCAGGTCTAGAGCGTAGAAGGCTGCAACCACCAGACACCAGGACCACCAGGCTGAGGGGGCTGCCTAGACTCGGGACAGCAGGCCTTCCGAGACCTGAGGAAGCACAATGGAAAGGCTCCAACCTGGAGCCTCAGAGATGGATCATGAGGAGCAGAAGAGCCTCTGCCGCCCTGGAGAGACATTTACAGGGCAGTGAGTTCTTACTGCACCCAGCTAAGAGAAAGGAAGAGGGAGGCAAGGCATGTGCTTTGGGCTTAAGAACGTTCCTAGGGGTCCACGTTTATTGGCATTTGACTCAGAGTCCTGCCCGTGGGCAAGGGCGCAGCCCTGGGCTGTGCGTAGGAAAACCAGCATCCTACTCCCCACTGAATTCAGTCTCTGTAAACCCACCGACCCAAACTGCTCCCACCCCCACAGTAGTCCAAAGAAGGTAAAATGGCCCAAGGACACATTGTGCTGCTTTCTCAACAGTCTGCTGAGTCCCAGAATCAGAGGGTGGGATGCATGTGAAGGTTCTGCCCGTTTAGTTCCACAACAAAAAATAAGCAGAGGCAGAGATGAGGAGCAAAGATGTTGGCAGCCGTGCATCTCGCTAAGTCTTTATAGCTGTGTCTCTGGATTTGTAGGCCACTCCTCGACTCTTCAGCTCCCGCACAATTCCTGCAGCAGGAAAAGAAACAGCCCTGTGAGGGGATGAGATTCCAGAAGATAAGAAAGTTCCCTTGGCTACTATTTGGTGGGGTGGGGGTGGGGGTGCTCTAGGCAAACTGGAGTTTCTAGACTGCTCAACAGAACTGCTTGGTTGGCTTCTTACCCCTGAAAATCCAAGCAAGTGCCTGGAAATGACTTGGTAAGAATGAGAAGAAAAGGACAGACACGCTGTAGTCGTCAAAAGCAAGGGTTCCAGAGCCAGAATGCCTAGGTCCAAATTCTGGCTCCTCACTTACTGGCTGGGTGACCTTGGGCAAGTTATTTACCCTCTCTGTGCCTTGGTTCTCTCCTAGAGTTCTGAGGACTGGCGTTAAGTCACGTGAAAACCTTCCATAGAGCTTGGCAGAATAAATGAACGTTGGCTGTAACTATGATTATTATTACCTTGGGGCAAGCGACCAGTGACTGACACTGCATACACACCCGGCTTAAAGTTACCTGAAAGAGAAGAAAAGTGACTACAGTCAGAGGGAGTTATGACTAAAGACCAACGGAGCATAAGCTAAAAATGAAAGAACCACTGCAACTCCAACAGGAGAGCAATCACTCCTTTTGGCTACACGTGTTAATGACAGGGCACAGGACACTTTCCCTGGCTTTCCTCCAACACCATCTTTCTCACTCTGGGGCCACTTACCCACTGATTTAAGACATCCCCACTGGACCCGACAACACAACTAGGCCAGGATGAGGAGAAAGGGAGACACTTACTGACTCGCTGCCACTTGGAGACCCAGCTGTCCTCTGGACTCATCATCGCAATGATTCTAGGAAGGGAGAAGAAACAGAGTCAACCTGAGCCACCTCTACTAGAGAACAGAGACTGAGGGAATGGTCCTCTTTACTCTGTTCCTGGCCAGCACAACAGTTCTGGGAGAGGACACCTAGGAAAAAGCCAAGTACTGCGTCTCTACTAGAAAGTAGGGGAAACTGGGTTCAAATGCTGGGAAGCGACTGACTCAGAGCTAGTACTGATAAAAGTCCTTTGCAGTTACATCCTTGGCCCACCAGTCACAGGGTAAGTCAGTCATCATCCCCCAGATATTACCCTACCAGGCTCAAAAGTATCCTTAGCCTACAGATTCCCTGGGGAATGGAACAGCTTTTGAGGTAGACGGTCAGCATTACTGATTACAACCAACATGCCACTGAGGACTGGGGCCTTGAGCAAAGGGGAGAGGGAGTCAAAACAATGGAATAAGTTAGACTTAACTAAGCTCTGTCTCTAATGAGCTGTATAGCCTGACACACATAGGGAGATCTCCCTCAGAATTTCATTTGAGGGAAAGTTGAGCTAATAAATGAAAAACACCTAGCATACAGTAGGTGCTAAATAAATGTTAGCTCTCCTTATTACCCTAACAGTTCTTTCTAGGGTAGCTCTGATCCCAGAGCACAGGCAACAGAAAGGATACTCCAGGGCCAGAAGCCTGTTATTGAGCATGACAAAAAGCATCAGGTGTTTTCAGAAGCTACAGAGGTCATTTTTGTCATTCACCCATTCAATCAAATGCTTACAGGCTGCCTATTGTGACAGATCTGTTCTAGGCACTGATACTTGTTGACTGTATCCTCAATATCCATTCCCCCTTCTCCAGCAGCAACTTTAAGATTATCTGGGAAGCTTCCTTCCCAAACCAAATCCTACATTCTCAGCCATATGCTTTGAGTGGAATGATGCCACCTCCAGGGGCAGCAGGTAAAGTAACACTTGCCTTACCCCAGCAGACTAATCTGGGATAGGCACGCTTACTGGCCACTCTCCTGGCCAAAAGTATATTCTCCTCCATCCTTCACAATCTATCATTCCAGCTTTACAGTGCCTGTTATCCAACCTTATGATTTAACCTGAACAGAATTCCCACCAGTCTCCAAACACACCTTTGTTTTCCGACCCCATGCCTTTGCTCAAGTCAGTCCCTTTATTTAGAACGCTTCTTCTACCTCTCTCACCTCAAGTTCCTCAAAAATCCTATGCTTCTTTAAGAGCCTGATTCATATGCTGTCTCTTCCATTTCTGAGTTCATCAAGCCCTGCTCTGATCTCCTTTAACCTTTAATATACTCACTCTTCAAAACTCAATATGCACCGAATACGTAAATAACTCCTACAGCTCAACAACAAAAAACCACAAACCTGACTCAAAATTGGGCAAAGGACTTGAAGACACATTTTGTCAAAGAAGATATACAAATGGCCAATAAGCACACAATAAGATGCTCAACATCATTTATTATCAGGGAAATGCAAATCAAAACCACAATGAGATACCATTTCACATCCAACAGGGTAGCTATGATCAAAAGCAAAACAAAACATCAGAAAATAACAAGTGTTGGCAAGAATGTGGAGAAACTGGAACCCTCGTGCACTGCAGGTGGGAACATAAAATGGCGCTGCCATACAAAACAGTGTGGCAGTTCCTCAAAATGTTGAGCACAGAAAAATCCAGCAATTTCACTTCTGGATACATACCACAAAGAAGTAAAAACAGGAACCTGAACAGGTATTTGTAAACTCTGTTCATGGCACCATTATTCATAATAGCTAAAAGGCAGAAGCAATCCAAGTGTCCATCAACAGATGCACAGATAAATAAAATGTGGTATATACATAAAATGGAGGGTTATTAAGCTTAAAAAGGAAATTCTGACAGATGCCACAACATGGATAAACCTTGAAAAAGTTATGCAAGGTGAAATGAGCCAATCACAAAAGGACAGATATTCTATGATTCCACTTATATGAAGGACCAGCAATCAAATTCACAGTGTAAATGGTGGTTGCCAGGGGCTGGGGAGAGGAGGAAATGAAAAGATGAAAAAAGTTCTGGAGATGGATGGTGGCGATAGCTGCACAGAAATATGAATATATTTAATGCCACTGATTTTACACTTAAAAATGATTTTAAAAACGATGCATATTTTACAATTAAAAAAAAACCACACTCAAACTCCACACCATGTCTCTCTTACTAGTTAAGTATCTCACTGTGTAACTCCTGACGTCTCTCACAGCAGCCACAGAAGTGACTCTGTTCATTCCTTAGCACTGAATGCTACAGTGTTAATGAATGAAACTGGTGTATCTGAGTGTGCACGTGCATATGTATTAAGAAAGTTTCCATAACAACATCTTTTTTGCCCAATCCTTTACTCTCCGTTAAAGGCAAACAAAGGAGGAATGGAGTTGGCCCACTGTGAAGGAACTTTACCAAGTACTGGTTTGGGCCCAGCTTGCTAAACGTTTAATTGGCCTAGAGACCAAAAGAAAATAAATAGTACCTCCTTAACCCTCAAAGAATACTTCCCTCTGGCTCCTTCCTTGGGGGAGGAAAATTGAGGCCTAGCCACTTAGGTGTCTGTCATTTCCCCTTCTCCCCACTGGACAAACTCATTAAGGGAAAACTCTACTCATAGGGCCTCTCAGAGATATCTAAAAGCATCAGCTTTGGAGCCCAAATTTACCCCTTCATTTTGAAAAAGGATCTTCATGCATTCAACAAACATTTACTAGGCATCCACCACCCTCCAGGCCCTGTGCCAGGTCATGGCACATATGTCCCTACCAGCAATGCCCTGACAGTCCAGTGAAGAATTGTCCAGTGGAAGTATAATGAAAGCCACACAAGTCATTTTAAATTTTCTGTAGCCAAGTTAAAGGAGTAAAGACAAAAACATGAAATTCACTTCAATATACTGCACTTAACCCAATCTATTCAAAGTACTAATATTGTGGCATGTAATTAACACAAAAATATTAAGATATTTTACATTCATTTTCTTTGTGCTGAGTCTTTGAGATCCAATGTATATTTTACATGTAAAGCATATCTCAGTTTGGACCAGCCATATTTCAAGTGCTCAGTGCCACACATGGCTAGTATCTACTGCACTGGACAGCACAGGACTAGTGTGTCTCAAAATAACTTTGACACCAACTAGGATTAGTGTCTCAAGAGTCTACCCACATTTACTTGGTGGGGTGGGGCAAGGGGTAATGGAGAAGAATGCAGCAATCTAAAGGGGTTTACCCATCAAAAGAAGAGCTGGTGCAGTCATATACCATCTCTCGGTTACCCTTCATCTGAAGGTATGCATCACAATTGTCACAACCATCATATTCAAACTGGTCTATAGTCTGGGAGGGGAAAATAAAAAGAGGTGAGTGTGAACAAAGTCAAAAGAAAAAAGCAGTTTTCTCCATACTTTTAACTGGTCAAGTACAAGGCTCCCTACGTTGGCTCTGTCTCATTAGGTCCCCCACCAACCATTCCCCGTTCCTAAGTTCCACTCTCAGACTCCTTCCCTTGTTCCCAGTTGCGTTTAACCTATTCCTTTCCCTAATCTCCTTGGGGTCATACACCTTCTTCGACTACTCCCGCAGCTGCAGATCTCGGCCCTCCTCTGACTCCCAGTATCTTCTGGCTCCAAAAGAAGTTCACTGAACGTCTGTTAAGGGTCAGGCCTGTGATGCGAGCTGAAACTGCAAAGGCATATGAGACCGCCAGTGCTCACGGCGGCAAGATCTGCCTGCGTTCCTACCGACGTAAACGATGGTTTCCAGTTTCTTCCCTCGTCCCCGGCCACCCCCAGACGTGGACCTGACTTTTCTTTTCACTGTCCTTCCAGTCCTGTTCCACCCTGTTTCCCTCAGCTTGGGCCCCCATCGCCCGTACAACCAGGTCCTCCACAGTCACCTTGACCAGCGAACACAGCAAACAAGCCCGCAGATGCCGCAGGTCCTTCGGCACCGTCTCCAATGCCATCTTCGCCCACGGAAGAACAGGGAGGGAATGAGCCACAGTCGTCTCTTGCAGGAAGTAAACAGCGAATTACCCAGAATGCCCGCACTTCCGGCTACTCAGACTTCCTCTTCCGGCGTGGGAGGCCGCGAGCCCCGCCCCTCACCCCTCCTTAGAAGATGGTTTCTCCCGCCTGGAGGCGGGGCCGGCCAGGAGTCACCTGGGCTGACGCGCGCCCCCGCCACCTGGGCCGGCGCGAGGGCGAGGCCAGGAGGCTGTCGGGTCTGTGGGCGGGGCCCGTGGGGGAGGGGCGGCGCGGCTGGTGCCTGCGCGGGAGCGCGCCGCGGCCCGAGCGGAAATCTGCGCGCGGGCCATTTGATCTAGGCCGCTGGCTGGGGGCCGCTGGTCCCCTGGAGGATCCCAGATGACAGCCGAGATTCTTTTTTGTCTTCCTGTCTTAAAAGCGCAGTGTTAGAGAGTCCACTGTCTACCTCTGGATTCTCTCTGCAGAGACGAAGAGAAATCCAGGGACCGCCCCTCTCCTTCCTAACAGCGAGAGCCTGATTGGGTTTCCATTTGCGTCCACAGGAATGCTGGCCTGGGAGCGGACGGCCGGGAAAATGCGTATTTAATTATTTTTGAAAACTCTTTATGTACGTTTCCTCGCTCCAGCTGTTAATTTATGCTTTGTGCAGCTTTTAGCCTTTAGGTATAGTTCCTTTCCCTCAGATCTTCTGTGGGAGTTTGTGTCTTTTTTTTTTTTTTTTTTTTTAATTTCACCCTTTAGAAAGCTAAATGCCTTGCTCTCTGGTTCAGACTGGGCACTCGACAACCACCACCTCTACCAAACCCTTTCCCGGAGAAGCAGAAGGGGAAAATGTGCTTTGTGAGGAAAAGAGCAGCCCTGTGGAATTCATACCGACACGGCACCGGCTCTTTTGATCCTCACAGTAGTCCCATGTGTAGGCAGAGGGCGGTCATTTGTGTTTATCTGACTTGGAGCTTTTGGATATAAATAGTTTCATGCCCTGCTGTTCTATCTTCCCAACCAGGCCTCCTACATAGAAACTGAGCTTCTTCAAGGCCGGTGTACTGCTTGTGCCGGTCCCATGCCGTGTTCAGCTGGGCTCTGTAACTGGGCTTAGATGTTCTCAGTCACTGCATACTTTCTACTTTGGAACAGGCTGTTGCCTCATGGGAGCTCTCCGACAACTGGCCCATTTCACGGGTGGAAAAAGTGAGGCACAGAGTATCTGGCCAAGGTCACAAAGAAAGTCACTGAAGCATCACAAATTAGAATGTGAAGTAAGCAGTACAGTAATAGTACAGATAACAAACTGAACCACAGTGAGAAGCCAGTCATGCTTTCTGTCCCTGATCTCACTAAACCATGCTTTTAGGGACTTACAAGCCACTTCTTGTTGCCAAACCTACCACTCTACTCCGTCCTTTCGTAAATCAGAGCCTGGCCTCTGATATCATAAATAACATATTTCTGCTGATGTAGGACGTAAAGTTGTTACTCTGAGAGACAGTTATGACAGAACAAAACCACGAGACCAGACCATATTTATAGATAAATATATTAGCAAATAAATACATTTCTCAACATAGTGCCTGATTCAAGCGTCTTGTCTGTTCAGATATAAATACCCATGTGGGTGCCTAGGTGCCAGTTCCCCACTGACTTTTGAGGGAAGAAGTTTCCCAGGTGGGGTCTTGTGCCCACTTTGCCCCCACATTCACATTCCAAATGGGATAATGCCTGAGGGGCCAGCAATGGTCCAGTTGCCCTGGGGTGAATGTCACCCTAAGGAGGCCCCTCAGCCTTTGCCCACTCAGTACCAGCTACCCAGGCCAGCCTTCCTGCTCCAACTCCACTCCTTCCTGTGTGTCCCTGGCCTGAATGGCTTATACTGGGAAGCTGGGTCTCTGCACCAACCAATCCCAAGGGCCGCATATTACTTCTCCTTTGTTCTCCCCTCTTCCCTAGCCCTGCACCGAGAGAAGACACCCAGAGAAAATTCTTTGTTCAGCTGTCATTCTGCCTTTTCTACCTTCATTCCTTCCTCCCTGTTCCTAAATAAGGTTCAGCAGAAATCCTCTCCTTTCTGCCTACTTTGGGACTTTGAGATAGAGCTCCAAGGAAGAGTTATTCCCTTCCCACTACCCCTATCCTTCTCCCCCAGAGGGACTGGGGCTGCTGGTGTGACAAGGGAGTTTGAAGATCAGAGGCTTCAACCCAGGCTCTTCAAGATGCTGTACCAGCTGAGGGACAGAACTCCACACCCTGGCTTCCCAGAGCCTCCCCTGTGACTTAATATAGTGGATCTGACAAGTAATGGCAAGAAGGGAAAAACATCCTCCTTTATGCACCAGGGCAGGCTCTGCCTGGAGAATCTGCAAAGCCCCTCTTTTTAGGACTCAGGGCTCACCTATGCTTCTGGGTTTATTTCTCTTTTTTTTTTGGCAAAGAAGGAAAATGATAAGAACCAGGGATGCCACTGATGCAGTACCCTTACCAAGGAGGAGCCAAAGCTGGTGTGCACGACTCTCCCAAGGAAGGAGGTGAGAAGGGGTCACGCATTCAGCAGGACCCATTTTCTGGTATGAACGTAAGGCTTGGGATGAGGGAGACCTGCTGGGGCTGGAGGAAGGAGCACCACCTTTATAACACCTATCTACCCATACCTAGCTTCCTGCTCTCAAAAACAAAAACAAAAACCAGCCTGCAAGGGAGCCAGCCCACATGGGAGCTGTTTGCCTGCTGGACACAGACTTGCTGCCCCACAGATGGTTTGCAGACAAGGTCTGGAGCTGGGAGCGGGCAACAACACCTCCTGCCACCCACCATCACCACTCCTCTTCCACTGGTTCCAGGATGTATGGCAAAAAAGAGGGTGTTTTCGGAGGTCCTTTCTTCTCTCAGGAGCAGGACCCTGTGCCAGGTGGGGCCCCGAGTCCTCCGGAGCACGCTCTTGGTTGGAGCTAGGCCTGAACATCTCACACGGCCTGTTCACACAGCTCCTCAAGCTCCTCTTCTGAGCCTGCATTTAGAGAGAGGGATGGAAAGAGGTCACTGAGCGTCAGGCCAGCCTCTTGCTTGTTCCACCTGCAAGAGAGTATGGCTGGGAGGGAACTACAGAGAGGGAGGAGCAGGGAATGGGTCCAGAAAGGGTGTTTAGATTGAAAGCTGAGGGGGGCCTCAGTTGGGACACAGAGGAGAGAAAAACAAATCTAGAGAAAGAGATACATTTATAGCAACCAGTGTGTTACCAATGCTTAATATTCACTCATTCACCCAATAAATATTTATTGAGCACTTTTGAACCTGCCCTGGTATCACATGCCAAATAGAAGGCCAAAAATATTAAGCAGGGTCCTCACAACCTTGCAGGAGAGAAGCTTTGCATGTAACTGGCAATAAGGCCAATGCGGCAGGACTGGGGTCACAAGAGACAAATTGAAGAAAGGGAAAGATCATGTCCAAGTGGAGCAATCAGGAAGGGCTTCTTGGAAGTGGAGGTAAATGAGCTGGTCCTGCAGGAACAGGGAAGAATTATGGGAATAGGAAGGCAGCAGAATATTCTGTGCTGCAGAAACTGCAGGAAGTGTTTACCTAGTTTGGCTAAAGCATGGGGCAGGGGAAGGGAAGGGGAAGAGAGGAAAATCAGGTTGGAAAGGAAGATGGGGGCTAGCGGGTGCTAGAGCCTTGAAGGCCAAGGCTCTGAACAAAACAGAACATTTGAAGATTTCTGGACAGTTTATTTGAGAAGGGTGACCTTAGCAGCAGTATGGAGGGCGGTGAGCAGGGTCACCATGCTGCAAGACTCTACAGGACGCAACACGGATGTGCAGTGCCCAGCCTTAATGGCCCTGTGAGGGGAAGGGAGGAGCTAGGAGGCTCCTGCCTCGATCTTCAGGCTGTGCCTAAGACATGGGCAGGGGCCATCAGTCCTGTGGGAGAATACGGTAAAGCTAGCAGAGATACGGTTAACAGAACCTGCCATTGACTGGGTTCGAGGAGCCAGGAAAAGGGAGGCATTGAGACTAACTATGAGTTTGGGACAGAGGGGAGGTGGTGGCCTGGCACTGGCAGCACCGAAGGTGCACTTGTGACAGGATCCAGACGGAACCATCAAACACATGGCCAAAGCCTGCATTACGTGGCTCTGTGGAAGCAACTACTTTCTGTACTCTAATAGTATGCATGCCTGTCTCTCCACAGACCAGACCTGGGTCTCCTGGTTGACAAGCTCCATGTCCTCAGAGCCTAGGCTGGAACCTAGCCCATAGCAAGCATACAACGCAGAAAGAAAAACAGAAGGAAGCAATCAATCATTTTTGCATCATTCACATAGCTCTTCTCTTATGGCCCAGAATTACGGCTGTCTGTAATTATTTCACCTATAAGATCACATATGGCCTGGGATTGTGGTTTTCAGTAACTATGTGTCCATGCTCTCCTCAAGCAACACTTCTTGGCCTTCTTTGTATTTATGGCTAATATTGAGCTGTATGCATTTTTAAAATATTGAAACACCTGCATTTGAGCTGCTGCCCCAAACCACCCCAGGTGCTTTCTGGTGTCTCAACCAGATATGGCAACTAAAGGAGTAATACCTGGCAGAGCCAGTACCCTATGCTATGCCAGTTGTTCAGTGTTTGGACCCCTGTTGTACCCTTCTCAGCTCCCATCAACCCCTTAGATGACTTCACCCTTTCTCTAGTCTCCTCTGCCCACCTGACCCGCTTCCCCAGAAGACTCACCAGGCTGGGCTGGCAGCACCTGGCAGTGTGGGTAAGGGCATGGCCTGCCCTCTGGGGTGCCAGAACTCCATTCGGAAGGCCCCTCCCCAGATGCGTGAGGTCCCAGGGGCCGGCGTGGAGTCAGGCACAACCACACTGGCTGTGAACTTGGGTAATTGGGGCCTGGAGGTTCTGGTAGCAGCCTCCTGTCCAGGCCCGGAGGTCCGAAGATCAATGGGTGGGCCTCTGGGGACCAAGGGTATGCCAGGCTGGGGCCATAATGAGGAGGAGTCTGGCAAGCTGGGTGCGCAGTCACGTTCTGGGGTCTAGAGGCCAGGGTGGGCTCTGAGGGACCCCCCCGCCGTTTCCTCTGTGGGTGTCGGACAGCGAGGCTGGATTTCTGCAAGAGGAAGAGGCTGCTGGAACTGGGGCTGGGGGTGGAGGCGTCAGCTGGTCTGGGAGCTGGCTCGGTGAGGGCCCTGGGCCGCTGTGGGTTGGGGAGCTGCCCGGAAGGGGCTGCTGGGTTGGATCTGGCAGCTTGCTGATCAGGTGAAGGCGGCTCTGGCTGGAGCTGTGTCCGAAAAATGGCCGGCCTGGACTGGAGTACTCCAGTTTCTGGGCCAGGCTTTCTGCCATGCCACCGGAAGCGCTTTTTGTAGTGGTGGTGCCGGTGGCGGTGGTAGTGGACATGGCTGGACACCTGGGTTTCCTCAGTGGGCACCACAGAGTCCAAAGAATGGGGCCGAGAGGTCACACTAGGCTGGGTCTCCTCCCCCTGGGCCCCCCCCTCAGGGCTGCAGTAAACGAGGGGGTCAAAGTCACTGCTCAGGGAGCTGTGGAAGGTGGAACTGCTGCCATGGATGCCCTGCAGGCTGATGTCCGTGCAGTTGACCACCGAGTCACTCGAAGAACCATGACAGGGCCCCGAACTGGAGTCACTGGCTGGCCCATCTGCCAGGTAGCCGCTGCGCTCTGTGCAGTAGCTTTCTCCAGACCCGCTGCTGTCGTGAGGCCTGGCCCGGCGTGGGGGTGCGGGGCAAGCAGTGGGGTGCAGCGAAGTGCATCGGGGGCGGCTCAGCCCCCAGCCCTGCGCGTAGGGGTGCTGGGCCACTGCCAGGCGCTGTGGCTCGCCTGGAGCCCGGGGATGTGCAGCTCTGGGGAGGCGGTGGTGCCGAGGGCCTGTGCCTGGCTCCTGGGATGGCAGGAAGGGACCAGGTCGTGTGGGCCGAGCCGCTGCACTCCGGGAAGGGCCCAACAAGTAGGCAGCAGGGAGGTGGTAGTGGGCGTGGCCAGGATGCTGGCGAATGAGGTGGAGTCTCCGGCCTGGTTCCTGGTAAGATCGAGAGGGTCCCAGGGAATGAGAAAGCAAATCTCCCTCTGGAAGAAAGAACCAAGAGCAAGGTGTTTGACTCCACAAACCTAAGGAGGATGCGTTCAGAAAAGTGTGGCTGCAGCGGACCTAACAGCCCACATAGCCTTCAAGTTCAGTTTGGAGAACCAAGGACATTCCTTGGGAGTGCCACTGTGCACGGCAAGCCCTGCTCCTCCCATCAGCCCATCTGGGACTCTCACCCGGGGCCACTGCTAGCCTATACTGCACCTTTGTGTAAATTAGAAAACGGTTCTCTTTCCTCTAGATACTTCATTTTCATTTTTTAGAAAATTGTCATAATATCCTGGTTTCGTTAGGATACTTTATTGCTGGAAAACCGGAATAATATACAAATCACCCAGATTTAGAATCGACAAAGTTGTGGTGAGAATACGTAGTAAAGACGTCTGTGATGGAATGGCGGCCCCTGCGGATGAGGCACTCTTGAGCAGTGCACAGCTTAAAGAACCACTGAGCCAGGCCTGCCTTCTCTTCAGCTTCAAAGCAAAACACTTTCCCACAGGGGAACCACTTCTAGACCCGTCTCTGCCTGCACACAGTAGAGTCCTTGGCCCACCTCCTACCTACGATGTTGAACATGCAGAGGGGGCAAGTGCGATGCTGATGCAGCCAGGGGTCCACACACGCCCGATGGAACTCATGGAGGCAGGAAATGACCCGTAGCTCCTGGAGAAAACAAAGGGTCTGAACCAAAGTTGTCTGTAGCTACAGCAGTGGCCAGGAAGCAGGGCATCCCTGACTCCCTCTGGCCTCTCCCTATTGCTGTCACCTGCTTTCAAAGACCTCCTAGTAGAACACAAAAGGCATGGGCTTTGTTATCAAGTAGACCTGGATTTTGCCACTTAGTTGCATGACCTTGAGCAATTTCTTAACAGTTTTCTGCTGCAAAATGAGGCTAAAAAATTAATCTACCCCCACCTCTCACAGTCATGAGGCTAAAATGAGATAATGCCCACTGCAGAGCCTGGCACAGGGTACACACTCAACAAACAGTGGTTCTCTTTCCCTGGAGACCAGGAAAATAACCAAACCTCACGGCTGTCCGTGCAGGATGCACAGGACACAGATGCAGCCCAAGAACCCACATCAGCCTTACGTGACTCCCCCCACAAGCTCCAGCCTCCCTCTCCAGCCTGGTCAGAGGGGAACCACAGCCCTGCCTTACCTGGCCCTCAGAGAACTCCTCCAGGCAGATGGCACACACAGGAGCTGAGCTACAGCTGCTACCTGAGTCTGGCCACTCAGCCCGGGCCCTCCTGCAGCCAGCCCGGTACCTCCTGGTGGCCAGCTGGCTGATGGCCCAGGCTGTTCGCTGCTGAAGGGGATCCTGGGAAGAGGGTTGGAGTCGGAATGAGGCGAGGGGTCCTCTTTCCTCACCCCCAACTCCAGCTTGCACTCGGTTCCCCATCACCCATTTAGATCACATGACCATCTGACCACCCCTGGGAGTCTGTATCCTCGGCGTTCATACATGGCTCTGCCACACAGGCCATGCCCTCCCACCCCATCCCTCCACTCATAACATTACATTTTCCTTCTCTCGATGACCCATAAACGTGACTTTTTATCCAGCTGCCTGCTTGACATCTCAGGTTGGAAATCTCATAGGCACATCGAACTTAACAGGTTCTGACTCCTAATCCCACGAACCACCCCTAACCACACACAAGTCCTCCCCTGTCATCCGCATCCCAGCAAGTGGCAATCTGTCCTTTTAGTTGCTCAGCCCAGAAATCTTGGTGCCATTCTTGACTCTCCTCACACTCCATGATCAATCCCTTAGAAAACCTGCTGGCTTTGCCTTCAAAGTACACCGAGCATCTAACTAATCTCACCACTTCTTTCGCTTCCTCCATAATCCAAGCTACCACCACTGTCACCTGGACTCTTGTAGAGTAGCCTCTGGGCTGGTTTCTCTGCTTCCAGCCTGGCCTCCCTGTAATCTGTCTCATCACAGCCGTGTTAAATCTTAAATCAGTTAAATCTTAAGTCAGATCATGGCTCTCTTTCTGCTTGAAACTGTCCAGTGGCTCCCATTTCACCCAGAGTGAAAAATGAAGTCCTGACCGTGGCTGAAACAGCCCAGTACAACTGGGCCCCTATGAACTCTCTGTCCTCGCCTCCTACTCTGCCCTCTTACTCTCTTGACTCCAGCCTCGGGGCCTTCTTGCAGCTCCTCAGACATAGCTGGCACACTTCTGCCTCAGGGTCTTGGCACTAACTGTGTTCTCTGTCACTTTCTCCCTAGGTATCTGCCCAGATCACCCCCTCACCCATTTAGGGTCTCTCCTGTAATGGCATCCTCTCAATGAGGCCTTCCCTGGCCTTGCTTCTGAAAACTACCCCTGTGCCCTTTGCATTCCCTCCCTTTTTCTATCTTATTTTTCTCCCTGGCACATACCACCTCCTAAAATACTATATATTTTACTTCTTTGTTTTGTTATTGTCTGTCTCCACTAGGCTGAAAGCTCTTCAAGGGAGGGGTCTGTCTTTTTGCTCACTGCTTTACCCCTAGTACCTGGGACAGCACCTGGCACGTGACAGGAGCTCGCTCTGTTGAATGAATGAACAGATGAGCATTCATTCTATGGAAGAGGCTGCTGGAAATCAACAGTCATTTGTTGGGCTATTTAGGTGTAAACTGTTTCATGGGCATAAGGGCAGCTTCTTTTCTCACTTTTCCTTTCCTGCTCCCCACCCCCTCACACACACGCACATGCCCACCCTGCTCACCGGCCTGCTGTGGCGGGGGCGGCACCGGATGCGCAGCACGGAGGCCAGGATGACCACGAAGATGGTACCCACCACCGTCAGGAGGATCCACACGTCATAATCTGGCTGGGGGAGCAAGCAAAGAGGGAAAGGGTCATACTTCTGAAAGGAGTGGGGCCAATCTGGGAGAACTGCAGGAGCCCAGGAGACACTGAGAATGAAGGGCCCCTTGAGTCTTCCAGCAGAGGGGAGGAAGCTACAGCTGGGCTTAGGTGGTCCCTCTCTGCCCATGGACACTCGCAGGGGAGGGTCCTCTAGATGTCAGCCGTGAGAGGTACAGTCTCAAGACTGTGTGCTTGGGGAAAGGGGGAAAGGACCCCTCTGCAAGGTGGGAGCTGCCCAGTGAGCAGCTGGGTGAGTTTCCTAGTTCACAGAGAAACACCAGCCAGGTGTCAGGGGGCCCAGGGACCACGGTTGCATTCTGGCTCTGTTACTGTATGCCATGAAACCACAATGCTGAAAACAACTTTAGATCTCAGCTGATCCAATCTGTTCATTCTGCAGATGAGGCCCAGAGAAGGGAAGAAACCTGCCTAGAGCGTACAGCTGGTGGATAGAGTTGGACTAGAGGGTTTTAAGATCTCTTTAGTTCCAAGGCTTTTGGTGGGAGCCGCCGCAGGACAAAGCCAGGGTGAGAGCAGGTGCTCGGGCTGGGGCCTGAGATCTGGAGTGCTTACCCAGGTCGGCGGCTCCTTCAGCTCAATCCTCACGTGGGCCTTTCGGTTCTTGTACACAAACTCCATCAGCTTCTCGGCATCATTACCCCAGATCAGTACCACTGGCCATGTCAGCCCCAGGGGCTGCTGCAGCTGCAGGAGGAAGAGTGCCCACAACGGTGGCTGTGCCTTGACTTCTCCTTCCCCGGTAACTTTCTCTTCCTCCATTCAGCCCCCTCCTCAAACACCCCACGTCCCCGGGTACCTGCTCAGCAGCAGCCCGATCCTCCGTGATGTCAAAGAGAACGGCGCTGGCTCCTCGCTCGCCTGCCATCCGGGCCTGCAGAGACACACAGCAGGGGTCAGAGAAGGACATGGCCCACCCATGCCCTGGCCTACCCTGCTCACACGTCCCTTTCTAGGACTTTGCACACACCGCACCTCTGCATACTCACATATATAACACGTGCAAGGGGTCAGTGGGATTAGGACCCCCTGCCCTGCCCTGAGCTCACACAGGTCCACTGCCTTCAAGGACAAAATTCAGTCCTTCCCTTTGAAATGGAACAAACTGTTAATAGGGTTTAGCTGGTGCCAGGCAGTGGGCTAGGCTCTAGGCCTAAGCACAAATCAGACACAGGCCCTGCCCTCAGGGATCCACCAGTCTATCTTCACTGAGTGCGAGAACAGAGTAGGGAGTGACCAGTACTTGCCAGGGGGTGACTGGTCCCCAGCACAGAGAGGGACGGGGGACAGCAGAGAGGTGGGGTGCTCCTTCAGAGCAGAGCTGGGCTTTCCAGGGTCCAGCCCTGCCTGACGAGAGGAGCCTGCAGAGCACCCCACCCCACCCCACCCCCCAGCCTCGGGCAAGTTTCCAAGAGCCTGGGACGCTGCTCCCACCCAAGGCATCTATGGCAGCCCCAGGCTCAGTCCATCTCAGGGCCCGCTCCCTGCCATACGCTAGTTTGCCACCTCTTTCCCCGGCTCCAATTCAAGGACTTCATGGAGTCCCTGTCCAGTGCTTTACCCCTCACCCCCTCGCTGGGGGTGGCAGTAGAGACGGGGGCGGTGGGGGGTGGTGCAGGGAGGAAGGGTCCTGAGAGGCCATTCCTACAAGGTCGGAACTGTGCACATGCGCACACGCGTGCTCTCCCAGGCTATGACCAGGCAGAGCAGAGAGCCAAGCCAGAAAGAGAACAAAAAGCAGGAATCTAGGCCTCTGGGTGTGGGGAAAGAGAATGAAGATAAGGGCTGAGGGTGCGGTGGAGGCACAAGGGCAAAGGACCAACAGACAGACCTTGCTGCGGCCTCAGTGCCAGTTCTCCCTCCCTGAACATCCTCTCTAGCCTTCCTCCCTTGGGCAAAGGCTCACCATGTCATGGCTTCGGGCTGGGGCCTTCAGTGCCTGGGGGCCTGCTGAGTCCTTAAGGCCTTCCTGCAGGCCCTGAAGGAGTTAATCCTTCTGCAAGGCCAGGAGGCTGGAGGCGGAGCCGCCGGGCTTACTCACACTTGGAGCGCTGTGAGCTCGCTTCCCTTCCCCGGGATCCTGTCGGGACAGGTCTCCCGCCAGCAGGCCAGGGGAGCGGCTCCTTCTCCGCTCCCTGATCCCCACTCCCCAGGCGGCAGCAGGGGCTGGGGGGCCCCTCAGAACAGGCAGCCTACAGGCAAGTGGGGCCTGCTTTGGTCAGGAGGGTAACTGCCCCCTTCCCTCCCTCCTTCCCTCTACCAGCGCCCAGGCCCAGCCCGGGCCCCGCTCCACAGGCTAATTGACTGGAAATTCACAGGACTCCAGGATGGAACAGCTGAAGAAACCGAGGGGTCACAGCCTTCATCCTCCTTCAGCCCACCTTCTCCCAGGAAGTCTACCCTGCCTCGGGGACCCCAGGCAAAAGCAGCTCTCCAATCTTCAGTGCCCTCCAAACCAGGGTACGGGAGCAGCCCCAGGGGAGAGAAGGCGGCCTCCTACTGCTAATCCCACGGTCCGGGACTTCGCAACGGGTGGGGAGGTCACCCCAGGAGTCACAGAACTGAGACTCCTAGATCCTCAGTGCTACCAGGGCCCCACGTTTCTCATCCCCAGACTGAGACCCTGGACCAGCCGGCCCTGAAAGGGCAGGAGGGACGGGCACAGACTTCCTTCTCTGGAGATTTTCTTACTTCCCCACCCCTCTCGCTTTGAAGGATTGGGGTAGAAACAGTGGAAAGTAATTACCCTGACGTTCAAACACCCCAGCCCATTACAGCCCATAATTACAAAGTTGTAAAAGTGATCAAAGAGAGAGGGTTGGCCAACAGGGGAAACAAACAGGACTTTCAGGCAATGGGTGCCTGTGTCCAGGGTTCTAGGAATCGAAGAGCAAGACTTGGGGCCAGGTGGCAGCCCACACTGGGGCTGTCTGCACTGCGCTGCAGCCCACCTGCACCCAAGCAAGTGGGAGGGAGAAAAGGAAGTACTTCCTCGGGGATTAGACTCTGGAAGACAGACAGAAAGGGCAAGCCCTCCAGACAGGAAGAATGGGCTTTAGAAAGACACCCTGGAGACCTCTTGGGGAGCTGCAAAGAGTCAGCCAGCCTTCTAAGAGCGGCAAGCAGGTTGCCCATGGCCTTTAGCAATGGAAGCCAACGTGTTCCAGGACTTCTACGCTACACTCTCTGCATTTCCCCAGGCCTTAGATTTTTTCCTCTCCAGACCCAGTGACAGTCACTGCGTATCTCCTTCTCATCAAAGGTGGACCGAGCACCCACGGTGCCCAGGGCACCAAGCCAGGGAAGGCCAGGCCCTCCAGAATGACGCATAATCTCGTGGTAGAGATTCATCTAGGCTTAAAAGCAAGGGTAGGAAGAAGTAGAAGAGATACGACCTTTATTGAGACCCACTTTGCCCAGACTGCTGAGGTTTGAGTCCTAAATCTGCTATCAACTAACAGTGTGAGATTTGGGGCAAGTCACATAACTGCTCTGTGCCTCTGTTTTCCTTTCTGTAGGACCTATGTCATAGGGTTATTTTGAGGACTATATAAGGTAATCCATGTAAAGCCTTAGCATAGTGCCTTTAAGTATTAGTTATTATTATATCAGCAATTACTGGGCTTTGTGTACCTGGTTTCATTTACGCCTCACAACAGCTCTTATAAGATGGTCATCAGCCCCACTTTTGAACTGAGGAAACCAAGGCTCAGAGAGACCAAACAACTTGTCCAAGGTCACACAGCTGATAAGCAGTGGAGGCAGAATGCCCACTCAGGACTTCAGCCTTCTGAGTACCTGGGTACCAGGGAGTGGTCTCTACAGTAAGAGAGGCGGGGCTTGTACCCATATTTTGGCCTCCAGAGCTCCTTCTACCAGGCAAAAGGCCCCTGCTCCAGTCCAGGCATGCGATGAGGAGGGCCTGTGTAATCATAAGGATGGCTGCGTATGGAGTTGCTGCTAAAGAAACAGAGGCCAGTCGGGTGACTGGATGGAGGGAGGGAGGTGGTGGTGCTGACAAGAATGAAAGAGTCCAGAAAAACTATGGGGAGGGCTTCAAGAGATCAAGAGAGATAACTATGAATGAAACAGACCAACCTTGCTAACGGAAAGCATGGGATGACAGAGCCAATGATGACAATAGTGACACTTGCCATCGTTTATTGAGTGACTGCTGTGTGCTCGGCACGGGGCACATCTGTGCAGTCTCCTTAATCCTCATAACTTCTGTGTGATGTCAGCCCCTCCGTTCCTCTTTCACAGATGAGGAGACAGAGGCTCAGAGGGGTGAGCTGAAGTGTCCAGGTCACACTGAGGGGCAGTGCGGACGCCAGGCTCCAGGCCCGGGGCTGTCTGGCTCTAAAGTCCAGCTCTGCAGATGGTGACAGCACCACTGAGCCTAATCGTTGTGCCAGAGCAGAGCTGACTGAGGCCAGTGGTTTCCAATTTCCTCACCAAAGACCCATCTTTCCTCTATGCTTCCTGTGAGCCAAATTTTTTAAATATGTTTTACCAAACTAACTACATTTATTACACACAACTCATTTTTTTTAATGAGGTAACTTGTATTAACATACTGAACTAATAGAATTCCCACCAAGAGCAAAAAAAAAAAAAAAAAAGAATATTTTAGTTAAGCCAGTGGGACGTCTGAAATATAAAAAGTAGCTCGGAGATCCACATTACTGCCTTCCCAGACCTCCTCTGGGCCAGGGGATCCCGGGTAGGTCTGACTTGGTCAAGTAGAAGGATGAGAGACCTAAGGGAAGCTTGTGGTGGGAGCCACACCCCCAGAGAGATGGGGGCAAAGGCTGTGGCCGGGGAGGAGCCCGGGCGGCGACTGCAGGAAGAAGAGAGGTCATGGGCAGCAGCCAGGGTGCATCTTCGGCCCCATTGCCGGTTCCCGTTTCTGTTTGAGTTAGCCCAGGCACTATATGGACCTGACATACATTATTTCCATCCTCACGAGGATCACTGGGGTAGGAAATAAAAGTCCCCTTTTACAGTGTTGGAAACAAAGCCCCCAAAGATGAATTCAGTACTTGAAAGAGCACTGACCACGTGTTCCCTGTTGCCCAGTGTCTGGGCAAGTGGCTCATTTCTCCCACGGGAGCGTGGTCCTCTAGCGACAGGAAGGAAACCTTCTATGCAGACCCTTCCTTACTGGCTGCCGAGTGTTCCCACACACGTGCTTCAGAAGAACAGCAGGGCTCCCCTGAACTCTTCTTCCCCCATCCATCTCATCTCCCTCCCCTGCCTCCTCTCACCCACATTGCCTCACACCTAGCGCTCATGAATAAATGAATGACATTTGCCCCTATTCTGTAAAGCAAGGGAAATGAACTAGCCAGAAGCAGGGTAGCTTCCGCCTCACGAAATTCTGCCACTGTTAAGGACCTCACACTCTGGCAGAGACACCACATTCTCTGTTCCTCAGATGTGTCCTGGCCCCTGTTTCCCACCTCCCCTGCAGCCCCCTTCTGCATCAGCATGGCCAGGCTGGCAGAATATCTTCACCTACCTGTGGGCACCACATTTCAGAGTCCTGTCCACATCCCTGCCCACTGTGGGATCAGGGAAGAATCCAGGCTGCTTCCTTGAGACTCGCGGCTCAGGAAACAGCCCTTGAGAAGATCAGGAAGTCCCTGGTGGGGTCTGGGCACAGGTAGGGACAGTCACCCTCCTCTTTCACCACCCCTGGGGCAGGACCCCTCTCCCAAGTCTGTCTGACGGTGCCAGCCACCATCTAGCTACACTCTGGCTTAGGTCACCATGAGCACCTTTTCAGCTATGTTCAGTTTTCCCAGCCAGAATGGGAGGCAACAGAGCAGAGACCAACAGCCCAGGTTTGAGAACTGGACAAGGCGCGGTTCAGATCTCAGCTCCGCCCCTTCCTAGCTTCCAGCCCCTTCACCCTGGCAAGTTCCTTAAATTTTCTGATCTTCACTTGTCTTATATGTCAAATAGAGAATAATAATGTCTAGTTTTCCCGATTGTTGTGAAAAGTAAATGAGAACTACTATGTCAAAAGTATCTATCCCATGTCCCACCTGGCAGGTTATAAACACAGAAAACAGTAATGTTGAAGCAGGGATTCCAGCATCTATGAGGTAGCAGGCCAGTGGGGAGCCCACGGCTGCGGAAAGGTGGCAGCTGCTGTCAGCTCCGGCTAATGGTGTCCTATAGAAATGTGGGGCCAGCAGTTTGCAATCTCGGAGGAAGAGTGTAAACTTTTTAGGGGCAAGGGCTTCTGTTTCTGCTATTCTTGTGTGGCTCGATAAATATTTCTGAAAGATGGAAAAGTTCTCTAACCAATCCCCTCTTTGCTCTGATGCTGGGCAGGGGAAGGGGTGTAGGAAATGCCAGGTGATGGGAGGGGTTGGGGGGGTGCATATGCTAGATGACAGCCAGAATGTTCTGCAGGCAGGTGGTTGGCGGGAAAAGGACAGAGGCCTGAACTGCCACGCCTCTCAGCCCAGGCACAGGTTAGGAAAACCTGAATTGGGCACATCACTCTCAGGAAACAAGCAGACAAAGAGCACAGGGGCCTCACAGCCCAGAGCTGGGTGAAGTTCAGAGTGTGTAGGGATCAAGTGTGAATCTACCTTGCTGGCCAGTGACAGGCAGGGGCGGGGGGCCCGCTGGGGACTCTCCAGCTTGACGATGCTGATGAATCCAGGCTCCAGGTTGTCGTCATCGCTGGCGTTGCACAGGTACAGGGGGTGGGACTGCAGAGAGAAGGGGAGAGACTGGTGAGGGAGGCGCTAGGGAGCAGAAGGCGTGAGCTGTGAGAGCCGAGCACTTCCCCACCGCTGCAGGCAGGTACCTGGCAGGTCTCCTGGTGCTATGACATTGCAGGCCCCCTTATTAGGTGGCCTCCCAGCAAGCTAATGGTCATCGCTGTCATTTTGGTGGGTAAGAGCTAAGGATACACGGGGTGGGGGGAAGACAGCAGTGAGGGGGGGTCCAAAACTGGGACCTAAATGAAGAGCCTGCAGCAAAGCAACTCCAACAGCCCTCAAGCCTTGCTTTTCCAAACCGGCCAGCTGCAAAGGGCTCTTCTCCTGGCCCCAGCCTCCCTAGCCTCCTAATTCTGCTCCCCAAACCCCAGGCTGAGAGCCTGTATCAGTCCCTTCAGAATCTTCCCTTCCCTCCTTGCTCTCCCAGGGGCTACTGGTGCCTGGTGCCTGGTGCCTCCTGCCTCCTCGGATGCCCCCAGGCAGCTGTTGCCATGGAGATTCCCACTGGGTCTTCTCACTTGGTGCCATCTTGCTCCTCTCAACATCCCCCGTTACCCTTCCTGGGATTCAGCAGGATGCTGATTGGGAGAACAGACTACTTTGGGATGAGGCTGAGCTAAGAGTTAAGCCTTGAACAGCAGTTCCTAGGAGTTCGTCCTGTCCGCAGGGATGATGTGGTGGAGATGCAGCTAGCTCAGACCACCTGCTCTGGGGTTATGGCAGGTCCAGTCCAAGACCTTGAGTCTCTAGGCTGACTGGTGCTGAGCAATGACAAGGGAGAAGTGGGTCCAATACACAGGACAGAGGACTCCCACATTAAAGGGCTGAGACTGCCCTCCTATACACTCTCCTCTCATTAAGGTGGTTCTAACACTCACTTGAATCTAATTCTCAGAGTACTGTGAGAACAAGGTAAGATTTATTTGGCTGTGGATAATCCTATGAGCCAGGGCTTCCCACGTGGTGGAAACCCCATGTGTCCTGGCAAGAAAGGAGATTTCTTACTAGGGAGCTGCCCACAGTTCCCCCTCTACTGCTGCTGAAGTCTAAAAAACTTCCAGAAAGAACCATCAGAGGAACCAGAGAGAACTTTGCATTTATGAAGACGGTTATGAACATAATCACGTCAATGATGGGTTAAAAGTACAGTCACTTTTTGAAAACACTTTCAGGCTCTTTCCTCTCACTGTATCACTAAGTCCCGTGAACACAGTAGGTTCTCAGTAAATATGCACTATGTCACTTTGAATTGTATTCTTGTGAATAAAAGCCTCTGGGCAGGGGGTGTTGAGATGGAGGGAGTTCCGTTCTTGCTCCAGAATTTAAGGACTGTGAGTCTGGTGGTGATTGAGGTTTGGTGTGGGAGAAAGGTTATTTATACCCCCCCCAATCCCCTGGAAAAAAGTTGGGGCGTAAGGTTGGAGGCTGTTCTCACTTCAGCAAAGCTGCAGCTCCCATCTCAACAAGCTCCATTAGTCTGTCCATCTGCCAGTTCATTTCGTCTTTCTACCAACACCGAAGGCACTCTTGGTGCCAGGCCCTGGATGACGCATTCAGGAGTTGACTATGAGTAAGATCGGCGCCTTGCCTTAAAGAAGCTCAGGAGACAAGCGTGCAAACACACCGTATCGTGATGTTATGATGCCAGTTTATCCAAGGGCCTGTGGGAGGACAGGAGGAGAGGGACCAACAATCCCGTGTGGGAGTGCAGAGTGACTTCAGTGCCTCCTTGGGGACTGAAGGGGTATGTGTTCACCCGGTGGGCCCACAACAAGGAGGGCACATTGCCCCCAGCAGAACGAAAGATGTGACACCTTCCTTCAGGCCACAGAAGTCTCCAGTTTGCTTGCTCCCCTACCCCTACCCATGGTCCAGCTTTCTCAAGATAACTCCAAGATGCCTCTTGCTGACCAGAGGGTCAATTGGGAGAAGGGGGAAGTCACTCTGGAGAAGGGTAGTCTTTAGAGAAGGGTTTGCAAATATTCAACCACCACTCTGCCCCCCAGGCCTTTGCAGGAGGAACCAGCGTGCACTATATTGTAGTGCTATTTGGTAGGATGCGGAGAAGGAGGGAAAAAATTTGGTGTCAGAGTCACCAGACTTCCCTGATCCTGAACAGACAACTGGAAGAAGGAAAGGGAGGAAATGAACCATTAGTAAATGCCTTTGGCATGCCAGAGCATGTAGATGCTATCTCACTGCGAGGTAGGTGTGATCATTCCCATTTAAAGAAGAGAACGAAGCTTGAGGCTCAGAGAAATTAAGGTCACACAAGATTAGGACCCAGTTCTGTCTGACTCCACCCTCTGGAGTCAGGTAACTCCAAAGGAACTGTAGTCAATCCTCCATTGTCCATGCTAATGATGATGATGGTGATAATTTACATTTGTTGAGTAAATACAGTGGGCCAGTGATTGTTTCACGTGCTTTTGTGTATTAACTCTTTTTATCCTAATAACAACTCTATATAACTGTCTCTATTTTAAAGATGGGGAAACTGAGGCACTGAACACTTAAGCAACATTGTGTCCAGGATGACACAGCTGAGATCAGAGGGTCAGCAGAAATGGAAAGAAGTAAGATAAGGTAAAAACCAAAGCAAAACAAAAGAAACAAACAACAAAACAAACACAACACCAACAAAAAACAATCTCCATTTGACTTTGAAAACACGATACCTTCCCCTAATCCACGACCAAGAAAATCTGCCTTCCTAATTATAGATTCCTAAAGCATGCGGGCCCAAGCACAAGGCCCTGAAATGGTGGTGACTTCCAGGAATGACCTAGGCCCTCTTCTCTTTTCACTCTCCACGGTCCCCCTGGGTGACCTCAGCCAATCCCAAGGCTGGGGTTTCCACACAGAGGTGGTAATTACAGATGTCCAGTCCAGACCGCTCTTGAGCTCCAGACCCCACATGGGGGCTGGTCATTTCTGCCTGAAGATCCTTAAATGAAACACTTCAAACTCGGGATGTTCAAAATTGAAGTGATCATTTTATCCCTCCAGTGTTCTCTGTTTTAGAGACTGGAGCCACTCTCCTTAATCCTTGGGAACATGTCACTCAAGTCAGATGTTGTCTTCCTCGTCCCCGCTAATCTCCTTCATCCACCACCCGCCCCCCCATCACCAAACTCTTAACAATTCTATCTCCTCAACGTTTCTCTTACTTGTCCTCTTTCCACCATCCCCGTGACAGCTACTCCCACACAGGCCACCATCACTGTGATGCTAATTTACTGAAACCACCACTTAGCTGGGGACACCTCACCCCACCCGTTGTCTATACTGAAGCCAAGGTGGTCTGAACTGCTAATGTGGGCGCGTCACTCTTCCTCCTGAGGCTCTGAAAAGGCTCCTCATAGCTCTGAGAATAGAGCCTGTGCTTTTAAACACAGCTTAAAAGGCTCTGCCTGCTCCAGCTCTGGCCTTCACACCTCACCTCACCGCTTACCATCCCTTCTGATGCTCCTTCTCCCACCTCCCCCCGCCAACACGCCAACGCCCCTGCCGCCAACGCGCCAACGCCCCTGCCACCCATGCTCCAGAAATTACTCATTTCCAGTCCCCAAGCACTTCTGGTGCTTGCTGCTCTGTCAGGATGGGTTAGAGGCCTCCCCTCTGGGCCCTCTTAGCACCCTGTATTTCCGCATGGTACTTTCCTTGTCTGCAGACCTCCCTCTCCCTGGGGCTGTGACCCACCTCCACCGCCTGCTACATAGGTTTTTTTTAATTAAATATTGAATGTCTACAACCAGATAACCAATAGTTACCCATAAAGACAACACAAGGCACATCAAAATCCTGATAATGGTGGCTTTGGGAGAGGAATTAGAGAGGAGAGGGGAGAGAGAGAATTTGGTGTGCTGCTTTGATTGCTTCCATCATAGGATAATCTGTTGAAGTATTAATTTGAGTTTTATTTTGTGCTGTTGTGGAAGAATAAAAAAGAATGAGAGCTATTTGCAGTTTGTTCCTGTCTTTCCCCTCCTCCCATCCCAAGAAGAGAGCCTTGCCTTCTATTTCCTTGCCTCGGGGGCATTTACCAAAGGTGTTACTGAAGACCTATCTTCCTGACTTTTGTGAAGAAGACTGAACTGCACTGAGGAAATGTGAGTGTGAGACTGGAGGTGGAGGGGGCAGGTAGTCAGAGTGCCTGGAATCCTGAGGGTGGGAGGAGGAGCCTGGAGATGTGCCAAGTTGTGGGACTCTGCAGCCCATGACCTGGAAGGGGGGGACCCCAGGAGGCTGGGCCCTGGCAGAGATGCTGCAGCTACATGGATTTCAAGGAAACACTTGAGCTTGGACAAAGGGCGTGTTGGTGGTGACCAGTGTGGACAAGTACCAGAGGGGTCCCTTAGATATTTCAGTTTGGGCTGGTGTGTGAGAGGGAAGTTTCCACGAAAACAAATTCCATCTACCTAGTGGGACAGACTTTGAAGTCAGATCTAATTTGATCATAAGAAAATAAAGTATCGTGGGTATTTCTCGTATAGTCCTATTTGTGGCGTGAAAACCACGCTCACGACACTTTTGCGTCGTTTGACTCTTTCACAGTGCGAGTTTCTCAGAAACCAAGAAAAGGCCATGTGACCAGGATGCTGTTCACTACCTCCGGGGAATGTCAGCTGGGGAAGAGGGCTCCTAAGAAGAAAACAGATCTAAATGCATCTGCCTCCTTGGGGTGCAAGATCTGCTAATAACACAGATGCAAACATGATTTCGGCATCAGGCCACCTGTCCCCTCAGTGATGCCAGGAGAGGGCCAGGAGACATGCGCTTGCACGATTCGGGGAGGGTGTGGTTGGGGAGGGCTCCTGGAAACTTGGCGGCCTTGAGGATTGGTTAATTGCATCTTCCTGAAAGGCCAGGAGATGCGACCCCCTGTCCCTGCCATGAGAGGCAAACTAAGAGGACTTGCTCTTAGGGTCCAGGCTGCTCTGGCTGAGAACTCGGCTTTGCACAAGCATTTTAAACACCTCCATAAAGACACAGGTCTTCAGTGGTGTGTGTTGTATTTCGTATTCTTGAGTTTGTAGTCTGCGTCTCTGTCCTTCTCCTTAAATTTATTTGTTCTGATTTTTGCCTTCCCTCCCCAAACAGACCTAAGGTTCAGATTCAGACTCCATCATTTACCTGTGTGACCGTGGGCAGGTTATTACTTAGCTTGTCTGAGACTTAAATTCCTCATCTTCAGAATGGAATCAAAAATGCCTCCTGATGATCATGAAGACAGCAGACAGTGGACATACGCCAGCACACAGCCTGACACTCAGTAAGTGCTCATTAAATGGTGGTTGCTTTTATGATTGCATCCGCAAGAATAAAATCCCTCCTCATTCCTGGAAGGGACAAAGCCCTTTCTGACTAATTCTCCCTTGGTGATGGTCACAGCGCCTCTGAAGGCCAGCCTTCCACCAGGCGCAGTCTGGGACAGCTCATTATCCACGGTCACTTCCCTCCTGTGCTCAGCCCTCCAAACCCCACTGAACAAGCTCTTCCAGTTCTCAGCCCGCCTCCTTCCCATGAAGGAGGCCATGTGATCTCATTACCTCCTCACAAAGGGCATTCCAGGGCTCAACTGAGCCCCGAACTTAATGCTGATCTTACTTTATCCGTGGCATCTCCTCCTCTTGGGGTGTGTGCTTTTGCAAGCAATTCTTTACTGTCTCCTGTTTCCCAGCCTCCCTCCTCCCCGCCCGGCTCTGCCGCAATAATCTCTTCCTTCTCTGATTCCACTTACAGACCTTCACCCAGGCCTTGGACAGGTAACTTTACTGCCTGCTACAAATTTTGCCTTTGTAATCAGGAACGTTGGCCAGGCATCAAAGGCGCCTTCTCCCCATTTCCTCTTTTCAGATTTTATAATCATTCTCTCCTATGCAACCCCCCATTACCTGAACTTAGAACTCCCTGACTTTTATCTCAGGTGGCAGGACACACCAGCATCATAAAGTCAAGCTCCTGTAGCGAGGGGGTTGGGAAAAGGCAGACCAGCCTGGAGTTGCTGCTTCTGGCTCCCAGCACCAGAACGGTCTCCGAGGCCCAGCTGGGTCGTCTGGCTCTTTATTTAAAGAGGTCAGGGCCCACGTCTACAGGCGAGATCTTAACAGTAATTGTTTGGGCTTGGATTTGGAAACTTCTAGACCTCATTCGCGTCTACACCTTTACCCGTGTCACTCCCTCTTCCAGAGGGCTGCGTTTCCTAGTAAATTCAGGTGGGAGGCTGGGAAATGTCAAGAGGAGTTTCCCTTTCTGTTTTGTTAAATTTTTTTTTTAACAAGGAAAACGTATGCCTGCTCAATTTAATTTTCTTTTTTAAGGTACAAAAGAAACTAATGTTGGTGGGATGAGAGAAGCATAGCCTTGGGCCACCTGATGGGAAGGGACTAGCAGGGAGAGGATGGATGACAGGTCTCTGGGATTTCTAACTGGGTTCAGAAAACCTCCTTGGGGGGCGGGGGTGCTGGTGAGCAAGAGGGTCGACAAGAGAAGGGGTGAAGGCCTGTGCCAAGTTCCCACACATAGCAGGGTGACTATGTCTGAGAGGGGGGCGCCGAGCCCACCAAAGGCCAGTCTGGGGCTTTGCATGATGTCGGCCCCCAGAATCTGGTGGAAGAATGAATACAACTTAATTTGAATCCAGTTGCCGTACAGTTTATAAGAAAGACGTGAATTGCTAACAGCCGAGCCTGGTCCAGACCTTTGACGGAACTTCAAAACTTGCTTTGTGGGGGAGGGTATAGCTCAGTGGTAGAGCACATGCTTAGCATGCAAAAGGTCCTGGGTTCGATCCCCAGTACCTCCATTTAAAAAATAATAATACAAAGAAAAATAAATAAATAAATAAACCGAACTAATGACCTCATCCCCGAAAAATAAAATTAAAGTTAAAAAAAAAACACCAAAAAACTTGCTTTGTACAGATGAGGCACGTGAGCCTCCGTTACAGACTGCCCTCCGTTTCATAACTCGTAGAAGGAGGTTGAAGTCTCCTAAATTCAACCTCAGTTCTGAACACTCCCCCATGCCACCTCCAGGTCCACACGTTGGGCAGTGTTCCGTGCGCTACAACGATCATCACCGAGTGAGGACCACGCGCCCGGACGGAAGTCTTCAGGACCTGCATTTTTAGAATTTTCAAACTTGAATCATTCTTAGCAACAAGACAGGAGCCAGGTCTGTCTGCTTCTTTTCCCTCTGGGCCGAAGCTTTTTCTGCCCAGCAGCCTCAGCTTCCTTTCTCTCCCCTCAGGCTTATCTCATCTCTTCCAGCCACAACAAGGCAGCCAGACCCAGACGCTGCTCAGAGATGCTTTCCCAGTGAATAATCCATGTTTGTTTAGGATGAGAAAGGTGTGTCCTGAAATTAGAGGTCACAGAAACTCAGGCCCAAATAATAGACATTCAGCCAGACTGCCATCTGCCCTACCGTCTCACCCCACATTAAAGACTTCATTCTTCAGTTTACAAATTCACCTGTCCCTGTCTCGGCTCGTGTCCAAGCTCCAGGATGTAACTGGATCTCTTTGCCCTACGATGGTCCCATGGTATGGTTTTCCTGACCCCACACTCTGCTTGGCATCTTGGTATGGATGGTTCACAGGGTCATAAGCAGGAAGAAGAAAGGGTGAAGAAAGAAAAAAGAGCTAACTGAGTTGCTTTTGAAAGAAACTGGTATCAGAAAACCTCCTTGGGGGGCGGGGGTGCTGGTGAGCAAGAGGGCCGACAAGAGAAGGGGTGAAGGCCTGTGCCAAGTTCCCACACAAAGCAGGGTGACTATGTCTGAGAGGGGGGCGCCGAGCCCACCAAAGGCCAGTCTGGGGCTTTGCATGATGTTACGGCCTTATTTGGCAGTAACCAGGGAGAGAGACGGAGAAAAGCCTCAACCACCCAAGAGGTAGAGTTTCTGTCTACTATATTCCCATGTAGAAACAAGTTTTGTCCTGACTCAGCCCAGAATGACCTCTAGTTACAGGGGCACCCAGAAGCTACTCATGAAGTTAAGAGCAAAGGAGAGGGAGCCCATTGAACATCATTTGAGTTACATCATCACGCTTTGGAAGGAAGACTATGAAATACAATACCAAGGTTCTGAGGCCCACAAAGCTCAGGACCTTAGAAGACACCCCAGGCACGTGGTTTGGACACTCTCCTTCCACCAGGTGAGGGACTCAGGGCTCAAACTGCCAAGAACCCGACCAAAAGGTCCTGAAATGTCATCTGAGTTCTGCCACTTGGTCAGTGAGCACTGTCCTAGGGAGATTCTGCCACCACCTCTGACCTCCATCCTGTAGGAGGCACCATTGAGGTTCCGCATACAGCCAGCCAGGTCTTGTTCAAAGAGAAAGAAAAGCTGAGGTCTTGACGCAGGTGGCAGTATCGCCAGGGGTAACACCCACTCCTCACGTTTCCAGGATAAGGGTCTAAGGAGGCTTCGGACAGGGCCCTTCCTAGGCATGGCCTTAACTCTTACCACAGTGAGGCAGTTAACTCTCACACGTAACCCAGCGTGCTGACTGCAAACAGCCTTGACACAGTCTGCTTTCTTACTCTGCTGTTCTTGTTCTAGCCAAACTCATGCCAGCGATGGTAGGAACTTAGGAAACCTGCTGGAAGCGGGTAGTGTCACACCCGCAGTCCACATCTTGAAAGAAGCCTAGTCTCCTGCTCAGAGGTTGTAGGGATTTCAAATTGCCCTGCAGACTCTGCTCCACACTGCTGTCTTCCTGGACTGCTTTATAAGCCCTTTGAGGGCAGATACTGTATCCAAGTGGGCCGGCTTAACTAAATCTATGCTCAGGCTTTAATTGTCACATTGCGAGTGGGGATGGGGTAAAGCTATGGAGCTTGGCTGATTCCCACCCCCCAGCTCCTGAGCAGTAACATACACTGCTCCACTCATACTGCAAAGTGGAAAAAATATGGAGCATGGGCCTGTGCTTCAGTCAAGAAACAATAGAGGAAATACAGGGGTAGCTGCAGTTAGAAATTGCATCAGGAGGAGGAGGACAAAACGGTTCAAGCCACAGCCAACACGGATGCCCAGAGTCTCGCCTCAGAAGCCACTAGGGGTTGAGATCAGGCCAAGGAGGCTTCTGTTCAGAAGAAGCAACCGTCAGGGGAGGCTTGTGTAGGAGACAGCCCAAGGGCTCCAGCCCAGCTGCTGACAGCCCTTTGACCACAGCTCTGAACCCCCGTCCATGCGGCGGCCCTGGGGAAGAGGCCTCTTTGGGGGGACTGTTTAATGATTTGCCAGCAAAGAGCAAGGCAAACAGACCGCTGGCAGCCGCCTGGATGCGAAAGGAGAGTCGATTTTTATTCCCACCCACAGTGCAGCCTGCTAGGCAGGGGATAAAAGGAAAAGGGAGAGGTGGTGCCGTGGGAGCTGAGGAGGGACTACCATTTCGGGCTCAGCGCTTCACTGGGTCTCTATGGATGGTGCCTGGATATCTTGGCATTGGTGCCAGCTGGTATTTCCATCCCCTGAATATTTTAGGAATTCCTAAAAGCAGCATCTCTTGAGCTCCTAGGAACTAAAAAGTAAGATATCTAAGTGGCCTCTTATGGCAGAGTTCTAGGTATTAAAGAGAATAAACCCAGAAAAACATCGTCTTTGCTCCTCAAAACCTTTTACCGAAAATGTGTATGATGGGAAAGCAGTTTGGTTCCCTGCTCCTTTCCTTTTACTTTCTCTTCCTGTGGACCTTTCCCCCATCTCCTCGGCTCTGCAGAGAAAACCAGGGGCACCTCCCATTCCCCTGTGAGCCAGAGCCTGCAAGATCTAAGTCCTACAGCTCCCTACGTCTTTTTGCCCTCGCCCTCCCAGCCCAGCCCAGACTGGGTCCTTCTCTAATCCTCTGACCAGCCTTCAGCCTCCAGAATTAAATACTTCCCCCAGCTAGTCTCCTGAAGTGCTGTCTTCAAAATTCTTAAAGGACACTTACCTCTTACAGTTAGTTGTATCGGTCAGTGTTCCACTGCGACCCACCCTCTTACCCAGTTCCTCCAGCAGAACGCCTGGTTCTTAAGAGGTGTTCAGCAGAACACTAGTCCTGTCCTCCCTCCTGTAAAGTACATGCTGAGCTCCTCCAAGTCAGGGACTAGGTCTTACTCACCCTCTAGCATGATGCCAGGTCCACAATAGAAGTTATGGGGGAAAAAAATGCATGTTGAATGATCTATTTTAATAAATAGGTTTGAGGTCAAATATGTTTGGTAGCTGCCTTGTCATCTGATCAGAATATGATTATCTTCAGACTTCTGCTTTCTCTTCAGCTCCTTCTGTCTATTTCGTATAAGTTTAAAAGTCAGCTTTATAGTATTTTGACCTCTTCGCAAGGGAGAGTTCTCTTCCTTCCCTTTTATATCATGCCTAAATTCTCCTCCATAACCCTGAACAACTCAGTTCTTTTAGGATAAACTTCCTGCTTAATAACCCATCCCCAGAAACATTTTTATTGTCTTTCCTCAGTATCATTGTGCGAGTCAAGCATAATCTTTAATGCATCTCCCTGCCAAAAAAAAAAAAAAAGGGAATAACTTCTGCTCTCAAGAGACTAAAATCTGGCAGTAGATCCACAGCCATGCATACACACGCTCATGCACAAAAGTCTTAAGGCAATTTGTGAAACAACACACAGAGGATGCAAATGCACATCGGGAGAAGGTGGAATGAATGGGAGACTAACCTGCTCTTGCTTCACTGTTTTGGAAGGGCTCCCTTGCCACTTTGGACCCTTTAACCTGCCTCCTAGATCTGATGGGAAGCTCCTTCAGGGCAGGAGTCATTTGGAGACTATTAAAAACTATTTTATTTATTTATCATCCCCACAGAATTGACTCAAAGAGACTCTTGCCCTCCACTGGCTTTAGGCCACAGTGGTGGCTGAGTGTCTCAGGTGAACTTCAGTCCCTACTAACATTTTATGAGGACTTGGACCAGTGATCTGCACGGAAAGGGATGGAAAAACTCATAGGTGATTTACTCCCAACAGTATCCCATCTTTTTTCAGAGTGGGTCTTTTTTTCACCTTTAGATTCTTTATACCCTAAAAAGTTGATGTGCCTGAAGCCCAGAATTTCAAGACTTCAGTGAAGAGCCATGTGATAGCATCACCTTTCCTTTGTTTCAGGCTCCCAGCAGCTGGATCCGCTCTCCAGCCTCCTCTGACCCTGAGGATGCAGGTCAGCTGCCTCACGCCAAATGGGCTCGTATGTTCAAATATTCCGAACATCCCTTGACTTGCTCTCTGTGAACTGTGAGTTCTTTGTTACTTCCTACTTGCTCAAACCTCTTTATTTTTCTTGCTAAGCACAGATGGTAAGAGATACCAAAAGATAATCAAAGTGCTGGTAAATGGAAGAGGAATCTTCTCAGTTATCAAGTGAGCCCTGCTGAATGGAAGTTCCTGTTTGCGTTTGTCAGGAGATTCGGGGAGGTGCCATCATCAAACTTTGTGAGTAAGGGAAGTACTTAGAGAGTTAGGGAGGGGAGCCAAATTCCTGGGTTGAGAGTTCACAGGGCAACGGGGATCGATAGCAACAGTTTTGATTTGCACACAGTTATCAAGGTACAAAGCAACACTACCCTTTGTCCTTTTTATTTTTATTCTGCTAATGGAACCCTTCACCCTAAATTAAGACTGTTACTCAGCTTTGATGTTACATTTTATATTAGCAAAGTGCTTTACAATCCTTCATTAGCTATTTTATTCTCCTTTAATTAGTACCACCCATTTCACAAATTAGGTTGACGAGGCAACGCAATGCATATTGGACTTGCAACCCGGAATCCTGAATCCTGGGCATGGATTTCATGTACTAAACATAATGAAAGGAGACTTGATGGACCACAGGGAGAATCACAGAGGAAGAGAACAGAAGCCCCCAAATTATAAAAGCCTTCGTGGGAACTAAACCTCCAATGCTTTAGGGCAAGACTTGAGATTTTTTATTTTGCTAGCAGTAAAACTGAGAGCTTTCACTAGCTTAAATTTAAAATGTGACCGCCAAACACATCTTTAATAGCCAGTTCTCTTATTGCCTGATTTCCTCCATAACAGAGTTGAAAGCAGAAAAAAAAAGGGGGAGAGGGGGGACATATTTGAACTTAATGGTGCCAGTTGTTTGCTAAGAAAGGGGGTTGATGCTAAAGCAAGACAAACATCCCTAAATTCCTTCTGATCTCTAGAGTCATCTCCTTCTTGACCCTCTCCTCACTTGCTGTTCATGACATAATACTGTTCCATTTGCTCCATTCCTCTAACTGCCCCTCATTTGTTGCCTCTTCCTTTTCTTCTCTTCTTCTCATTTAGATACAAGGTTCTGTCCTCCGATTTCCATTATCCCTCTCTGGCATTTCTTATTCACTCCCATATCGTCAATGATAATTCCAAAATTTGTCTCCAAAGTCAAATTCTACTGCACTTCAAAAGGCCTACTGGACATTCTTTCTTTGTAGTCTTATGGGTACCTCAAACTCAAATATGCCAAACCTACATCGCACCTTCTCCCTGTCCTCCACCCTAAACCAGTAACCGCTCTTAACTCACCTATTTTTGTTAATGGCACCATCATTTTCCTAGAGATCCAGGCTGAGCACCTTGGAGTCATTATGATTCCTCCTCCCTGTATCCAATCAGTTAAACTCATCTTTGGAAACCTAACCTTCTTTGTGTCTCTGGAGTCTGAACAGTTATAACAGACCACTAACTAGTCTCTAATCTCTCACCATTCTAAATCTCTCTGTCTCTGCAAGAACAATCTCCTGAAGATGGCTCTGATCATATCAGTGTCCTGTTTCAAATACCATCAGTGACTCTTCCCCTGAATTAAACTCAAACTCCTTAGCCTATCAAATCGGGGCTCTGCACTGACTTTGGAATCAGACAACCTGGTTTCACATTTCAACTCTGTCACAGATTAGATGTGTGTGACTTTGAGGGGTGGCCTAACCTCTTGAGTTTCCTTGTGGGTAAAAAAAACACGGCTTACCACCACCCACCCAAGAAGATCATTATTGTAGAGATTAAATGAAATCATGTATTTAAAGTCCTGGCCGTTCCTGCACACAGTAGGCACTCAAAAAAAAATAGTGATTCCTTCCTCTTTCCCTCTCCCCTTTCAGCTTTACCTCTGCTTCTTTCCTAAGTGCACCACACTACTTGTCCAAACCAAATTGCATTACTCACTCTTCTATTACATTCGCTTGGAATGCCTATTACTCCTATCCAGCACTTTTAAAACTCACACTTGTGCTTCAAGGGCAAGTTTATATGCTACGTCTTTCCTGAAGAACCTCTTCGTCATCTGAGCTGTCCCAGTCCCCTTGTTTGTATTTACTGCATGGCACTTTTCAAATCTTCTGCTTTATGTTCTTATCCACTAAATGGAGGGGAGGGGGTTTCTTTATAGCCCACATAACACGAGGCCCTCACATCACAGGCAATCGAGCAATGTGTGCTGAAATCATACTGAAAGCTTGCGCTTTTGATCTCCCAAGAGTCCATTCATTTGTGATTCATACTTCACACTGAGAACTCTTTAGAAACAATCTCTGGCGGGATATCAGAATTTCAAACAACTTTAACAGAGAGGCTGAGTCAGTCTAGGATTAAGTTCAGTCCTGGTTCAGCCAACAGGAATTGTCTGGACCCTGTTCCTGCTTGAGATATCATAACTGGGCAACTTGTGTGCGGCTCATTTGAATACATTTAGATGAAAACATATTTGTCTCGAGGACAGGCAAGCAAAAACAGCGTGATACCTATAAAGCCAACCACTATCCGGCTGACAATGACAATAGCTTCACTCGTACAGAAAGGAGTCCCCAGAAGCCATTTGGCTTCATAGGTGCTGAATGTGGCTCGGCTAAGAGGTAACTACACCTTACTCTGGCTTCCATCCAGTCCATTTCCTCTTGGCCCAGTTAGCACATGGGTAATTATATGACATCAGCCACCATGGGGTGGCTGGAACATAAGGTGGCTTCATGGTGCCATATAATGTGGCACCAAGTTTCTGAATCACCAACCTCAGGTGCATCGACTCTTCCCCCTACCACACCCCCCTGCCATAAAAACACTTTATCTGATATTGCTGTTGACACAGTGACTACACTAAGGTCCTGGGCACTTTCCTTTGCTTCTTCTTAGTGTTTGTTCGGGTGGGTGCCTCTGTGCAGATGCCTATAAATGAGTACTTAACGGCGCGGGAGTCACCACCCGGTCACCAGGCCATGCGCCTGCCTTTCGGCAGGCTGACCTCAGAAAGTAGCAGCAGATCAGATTGCTAAGCCCACACCTACCTGAAATGCTTCAGAGGCTGAACTCCCTTCCTAGCCAAATATCTAAGTCGTGGAGCTGCTGTCTGTCACCAAGTTTATTCTTAGCCTGGTCATTATCGGGCCTGTTTCTGGAGCCATCTTTCTCCCTAAAATAGCAGTGGCTACAATTTCCCCCAGTGCCTTTATAACAGGGAAGATCAGTAGCTCCCCAGTGTTCCTTGTCAAGAGCCAGAGAGTCACTTGATGTCACCGCTGAGTAGGATGCTAGAAGGGTTCGCACAGAGATTTTCCCCGGGGGCACTTCAGAAAGGGCCCGAAATATGGCCTCTTAGCTGGCAGGCATTTCATAAACATCTGTCCTCCCAAACCGTGCTGGGTCCTTCCCAGGAGTTACAGTTTTACTGGGGAGATAACACATGCAGGTATACACACACGAAAACGGTGGTACGTTATCACGTGTCACACTGTGTGGTACAGCCAGTAGGTCCTGTGGGCTTTGTGGAGGAGAGGGATCTGAAGCTATCCCTTAAGGGAATCAGGATTTGAATAGGATAAAAATAGTCACACAAGTCAAATAAGCAGGATCTGGTCCATAGGCAACTGTCAAATAGCTGTGGGGAACTTCCCAGCCACAGCCTTGAGAAAAAAACAAGGCGCCAAGTGAGAGGAAAAGTCGGGTTCTTGACCACGTCTTCTCAAGTTTTCGAGGTACAAGAAGACTTATATGACTGAAAAATAGATCTGCTGAGACAGTTTGGATAGTTGAGGTAGGGTCACATTGTGAAGGCCAGTGAATGACAAGAACTAGACCCTGCTGGCCGTCTGTGAAAAAGGAGTCATCCTCAATTCTGAAACAAGGGGAGCTCATGATCAAAACAGTATTTTAAGCAGAACAATTTAGTATCAAAGAAAAAATATGGTGGAATGAAAAAGAAAATCTGCAGCAGGAAGAACTTCGAGAGCTGCAGTAGTAATCCGGCATGACAAGCGAGCTTGAACTCTGGTGGTAACAGTTAAAAGACAAAGGGGTGAATCACAGAAATTATGAAGGAAGTGTTGAAAGTACTTGCCAACAGATTGAACTACAGGGTTGAAGGAGTTAAAAATTTCTACATCTGAAGAATTAGGGGGGAAATGTTGCATCAACCAAAAGAAGAATATTGGAAAAAGAAGTTAATTTTGAGCAGGGGAAATTTAATTCAGTCTTGGGAATGCTGAATTAGAGATGAATATTTCAGTCCTCTAGGGAATTTGCAATAAGAACTGAAGTTTGTGTGAAAAGACAGGATGGAGAGACAAATTCACCAAACACTATTCATATCTTCAGATTGAGTACTATTGAGGTAACATATTAAATGTTAAGTTTAATGCATGAAAATGCTTGAAGTTAAAATGGCTGCACAAATTAATCCTATTAAAAGTAGAGTTTGTGGTTGTTGGTTCACTTGAGCAGGTCTCATTACAATAAATCCAGAAGGGAAGACGCAGTGCGGGCCACCACGCTACAATGTAACTCAAATCACTCATCTTCTAAAATGATCTACTGTACAACCTCTAAGAGGTTCTGTCGTTCAGGGAAGTGGAAAGAAGAAAAATGAGAATTCCTAAAGTCAAGGCAACCTTGGAATCCTCTCTTTGAGGATGACATAGAAACTAATCGAAAGCACTGGCTTTATTCTCTTAGTGTCGTATTATTAGTTCTGTAGCTCAGCTAATAGGTTTTCTAAAAGCAAGCTCCCACCTGCTACGTGTTGCTTAAAAGAGATGGTAAGCCATTTGCCAGGTACCTGTAAGTAAAGGACTAAGCTTCAGGTCACTTAATCTCTGCAGGGAGGACAAAATCCCTCTTAACTAAGTGTCCACTTTCAGACAGTAAAGCCACAGTCACTTCAAGACAAGTTGGATGCTCCGGCCATGTGAAGACAGCCCATGTCTGTTAAAGTCATCATGGCTATAAAGTAGGCAGGAACTGAGAGCGCTGGATCTCAAAGTGTGGTCCCCAAGACCCAGCAATATCAACATCACCTGGGAATTTGTTAAAAATGCAAAATTTCAGGGCTCACCTCAGATATACTGTATCAGAAACTCTGGAGATAGGGCCCAGGAATCTGTGTTTTAACAAGCTTTCCAAAACGGATTCCGATATGCATTAAAATCTGTGAACCACTGATCTAGAGGGACCAAAATAATTGTAGGCAGTTTCCTTATTAACAGGTATAAGGAAAGCAATGAGGGTGGGGAGCCAAAATTTAAGACGGATCATTTCTCCATCATGTTAAACCTGTAAATGACCTCAAGATTAACCAAGGCATTGATTTGAGTGGATCAAATAGCATGCCTCAAAGCTTCCTTGTATAAGCACCTTATGAAGTCTGTATTTCTACAATTCTACTGCATAAATGTGATTGAACACATCCTTTCAAATAACCACTCTGTTTACCTTGAACAAATAACAATGCTGAGCAAGTGGTAAAGAAACTCGATTTTGTTTGCTCTAGTGCCTGTTTTCTTCCAAAGGATTTAATTTCTCTTTTTAAGATGGAGCTGCCTTTTTCTATGAAGTAGAGGAAAGTTCCATCATCCGGAGGTAAAAGAAAGGATATACTGAAGTGCTCATCCTCAGCAGGTGGTAAACCAGAAGCAGAGTACATGACGGAGGGCAAGGCTGCACACCCTCAAGCCACGCTTTCTTCTCTTTTAGTTTGTCAATGCTCTTCCAAAGCTACATTCCGAATCAGCGAAGAAAACTTGGATGGTAGGACAGAGGCAAACCCCAAATCCAAAAGACGAAAAGGCGATGACAAGGTGACCCAGAAAGCTGAGCAAAATGGAAAATGAAACAAAGAAGAGGCATGAGCTCAGAGCTTTCTAACTGATAAGTCATGAGGCCCCCAGGAGAATCAATTATCTAAGGCAGCCCCTTTTAACTCCCCAACACCTATTCTTCTGGAAGAATATCTTATGGCTCTATTGTCTTCCTTTAGTTGAAATAAGTAGGGCACATGTTAAGATTTGTTTTGTAGAGGGAAAGAATCTAGCTGCTTTACGCTTGGGTGTAAGGGACAGAATCTGGGGCTTTCAGGCTCCCTTTGAATACAGTGAGTATAGGATTTTATTTCACTGGTTTATTTAAAATCTGTGGCCTAAATTTTGCTCCTGTGCTATGTGGAACAAACTGCTTCAGCGACAGCTGCCCTGAAACTAATCTAAACAACTTAAAAAATCATCAGTAAAGGGTCTTCAGCAATTAAGATACTTAGAATAAGTTGTGCTTGGTTTTCCTGCACCATCTTTTGGTACCAGAATGTTCAATGGGAAGGCAGGTCTCATGACTCCATCTCTGCAAAATTCAGTTTATCAGAACAATTCTAAAAAAGGCTTAATGATTTCATTTACTAAGCACCTATAACACTCAATGTGTGCCTAGCAAAATTAGCAATTTAATGAAAAAGGCAGAAGAAAATAAATGAGAAACATGAAGGAAAATAAGTCAATTTCTTCTGAAGTACTGAAAAAAGTTTTCTCACAGAGTTGGCAAGGAGCTTCCCGGATCGCCCTTGACCACACAGCTGTTCTTGCCTCTCACTGTGAACTCCAGTAGAAACTCGCCGTGTTTAGCACTTATAAATGCTTATGGTGGTACTTATCTCTAGTACCTACCTAGTATTTCCTTTAAGTCTCAATTCATAAGCACCCTGAAGGCGGGAATGTTTGTAATCTTTAGGCTCCTTTGGGCCCAGAATTGTGCCTTGCACTTACAGTCTAATAATATTGAATAACTTTAAAGCTAACTGGAGGCATGAGATACACTGAGGGCCAAACTTAAAATCACTTTGGAGCAAAGGGACAAAATAAAAAGGTGAATGGTTAGGTTGTAAAGCTTTCAGAACATGAGTGTTGGTAGGAAAGTTCAGCTGAAAAATGAAACTTCCAATCCCAGATGATAATTGCTTCCCTACTATTTATTTCTGTTCAAGATTTTTTGGGGGTTTTCTGTTTTGTTTTGTTTGTTTTGTTTTCCCCTCGCTTTTTCCTTTTTTTCCCCGTTCCAGCATCAGCCAGGTGCAGAACAAAAGAAAATTAATGATTTAGTTATTGCTCCAATGCTGAAAGTTTGAACGGCAGTCATTTGGAGCAGGGTCCATTGTACATCCCTGCATCTTAGGCCTTGGCGGCTGCGCGCAGAGCACACGGCTCCAGTTGCCACAGTGGGGGCCGATGCTGGACGCCTGGCTTCTAAGCGAGAGAGATGAAAGGCTTCTTCTAATAGAATAACTGACGGCCTCTCAGTGCCGTTTGAACTGTTTACAGACTGAGTTAACGATTACAGGCAATGTGTATCTTGGCCAGGTGCCCGAATTTGTTACCCACCCATCAGATATTATCAAAGAGCCCTTCCATGCCTGGCTGGAGTCCTTCCAAATCACCTCACAGAGATGCCGACACAAAAGGAGGAGTGTTCAGAATGTGCTCGCTCTCTCTCCTGAGGCCAGAGCAAGAAAAGTCAGAGGATCAGGCATGAATTAGGTGCTGAGGGGGCTGAGTTTCCGGGAGTGCTCAGGACTGGGGAAAGGGTCAAGGTCAGCGCCTCGGCGGTAGAACCAGCCTCTCTTCTAAGCAGTTTAGGAGGTGCAGGTTAAGAGTCTTCACAGCTGACAGCTAGAGGATGACGGGGATAGGGGAACGAGACCTTGAGATGAAGCAGGAATCGGCCCTACCACGTGATACAGAAGCCTCCAAGACAGTAGGTCTGTGAGGCTGGATTTATTATTACGGGGTAGCTGACAGAGGAGGGAGGAAAGTATGTTGGTTTTCTGAGAGCAATGTACAAGGTGAAAAAGAACATCCCCTCAAGACTAGGAGAGAATGAGAGGCTTCAAAAATGCCAGTAAGAAAAGTTAGGGGGAACTAAGGGTGACCCTCTTCATTAAGGTGACTCCCAGGAGACGGAATGCATCTGTCTGAGCTTTATCAAAACGTTTTTCACACAAACACACGTGAGTATTAATCATGAGCTATAATGGGAAACCAGCGAGCTTATGACAGAAAAATAGACTTACCACCAATAATGGCAGAAAAGCTTTGGGTGGGGGGCAGCAAATATTAAAGAGGACTCAAGCCAGGGAGTACAGAGTCTAATTATTATTTAATTATATGCCAGTGGATGGACTCCAAAGGAAGATAGTAGAAGTTTTCACTGTTTCTTTATTAAGTACCTATTGGCCTCTGAATACATTTGAAAGCAGAATAAACAGGAGCCCCTACAACGAAGACCTATGAATCTCAAGTCAATACGTAAGTTAGTGGCACATTCACTCCAACACAACTGTCATCATTATGACTCTCTCACAGGGCAACACCTGTCTTCGAAATCCAAGGAGGGGTTATGTGGCTTTATTTTCACTCATGGTCTGATACTGAGGGAAATAGACATCACATAACTTATCACAAAATGCTCTCACAAGAAAATTTGGGGGCAGTGGATGCAATTCATACTCTTCTATCCATGTATAATATTGTAACAATGCATTATACATATTATGTATATGTGAAATCGTTATTCCTTGTGTTTTCTTGACTCTCCTTTGCAGCTTCCGTTGGATACGGCTGGTTCATTCTCCTGTCCTAACTTGCTAGGTAATGTTGCTATTGCGGAGCAGAGAGTGACCCGCCCTGTGTAGTAGGGGACAGAACTTCATGTCAGAAGACTACCCTTGGGGGGAGGGTATAGCTCAAGTGGTAGAGCACATGCTTAGCATACAAAAGGTCCTGGGTTCAATCCCCAGTATCTCCTTTAAAAGTAAATAAGTAAACCTAACTACCTGCCCCCACCAATATAAATAAATAAATAAGACATTTTAAAAAGTAATCAAATGATGCTTTAAAAAAAAAAAAAAAGACTACTCTTCAGACTATCTACCCTGAGGTAGAGATGAACTTGACATTACTGTTTTGATTACAGTGTAGGTCAGGAAACTGACTGATTTGATTTCTGAGATTCACTGTACCGTTTTACATTTCCTGCGACAGACCACAACCCATATGCTCGCACTGTGCCTTGAGTAGAAACACAACTGGATATTGTTGGGTTACTTCCAACATTCTCTAGACTCCTATCTACTGGGGATACCCTTCTCTCCTAGGGAGACATTAGAGTTCAGTTTGACTTTTAAAATACAAATCTAAATCTTTTTTTTTTTCAGTAGAGATACTGGAGATTGAACCTAGTACCTCGTGCATGCTAAGCACACACTCTACCACTGAGCTATTTCTCCCCACCCCAAAATTGAAATCTTGGTTTTAATGAAACTGCAGAAAGAATATGAATCAGTAGTAAGCTTGAGTGTAAAACTACAGAAGTAAATCCTACCAATTGATGGTGAATTTTATAAAGAAATTCCAGAGAATCCCTTAGAATTTGGCTCCAAACTCTTCCAGAAAATAGTTTTTAAGGGGGAAGAGAACATGTCTCTAGCCTTTCTATATTGGTGGTTATCAATGACCTGATATTAGCTTGAATGAAGAAAAGTAATGCATTGGATATTAAACAAATGGAGAGATCATTTAGAAGGTTATTAGGGAAATAGAAGAAACCAAGTGAGCAAGAACTTAGAGTTCTTTTGCAGTTTCGAAATATGCAGAAACAAGAGAGTTCAACCATCCTCCTCACATAGCATGGCTGAGAGCGTACCTGGAGGGTTTACTATCCCCTGCTTAGAACCTGTACTTCGTAAAAGAGATTAATACACAAGAAGTTCAAAGCAGGCCCACAAAAGGATAGAAGACCTGAGGAGATGATTCAGAGGGAAGGCAGAGGCCCCCTTAGAGGATAACAGGAGGGCTACAGGGCAGCAGTTACCTCTCCGGTACCTGGACCGCACCAGATGCATCGCCTCCATGGAACACCAGCTGCATCTTTGAACTTTAGGATTTTTGAGGGTGGGGAGAAATGGCCCCCTTTTATCCTCCCAACTCCTCTCACCTTCAGAGTTTGGAAAATCTATGAAGGCTCAATGGTCAGCTGTTTTCTAGATATTCCGCCTTAGCGAGAGAGCTGAAACTCTATCACAGGGTTCTCCAAAGGGGGGCATGGTGCTGCGCTGGCAAGTGTATCAAGAGGAAAACAACATTCCTCATCAGTGTTCCATATAGTGGGCTTGTCTGGACAGATTGACAGTCCATGAAAAATAGGTAAGAAACACCGATTTCCTTCTTTACAAGAATACTACTACAACCTCTCTGCCTTCAGTACCTAGCAAAACCAGCAAATATTAAACAGGATCTGAAATTTCTTTTTGGGGAAAAATATAAGGTAATGGCTCCGAGGAAGCCAAATGTTCTGTCACAGCATGACCTACCTATCCGAAGATTTTGGAAAAGGTATTGTCAATATGAGGCAATATAACGTGATGGTAAGTTTTCTAGCTTTGCACATACACATGACTCAATTATTTCAGAGGTCTGCATCCATGTGAGGCACATCCAAACCTACTACCATAGCAACAGCTATGAAATTATCCCTTCTTTTGAGGGATAGTTTATTGCAGTGTACACTTGAACTCCTACAGGTAGTCACAGTTCCCTGATAAGTAAATCTATCATGGCAATGAAATCAGAAAGCTATAAAACACAAAAATCTGAGGGACATTCTTTTGGAAGGAAGATCATGTAACTTAGTCTCTCACCATAAAGATTGAGTGTTAAACAAACTTTAAAAAAAAAAAAGATTAGACTGGTTTTGCAGCTTGGAAAGAAAAGAAATGTGGTTGCTCTAGCTAACAGTTTTCTAGATGATGCAGGAACTGCTGCTTAGAAACTACTTTCTAAACAAACTGCAAAGGGATGACTATAAACATTTCATCGACATATTACAATAAAATCCTCTAGGAAGCTGCCTTACTATTAAGGATAGAGAAAACCACAGATGCCGTGATTTTAGTTCTTCTCTTTCATTTTCTGTATTTTGTAATTTTCTCTAAAATCTAGGCTTTCATTTGATAGGGAGGGAAAAAGGATCCTTTTCTGATGGGAAGACACAGCTGTCAGCATGTAATCTGGCATGCAGTTGCCTGTTAATGCAGTCTGCACAAAACTGTCTCCGGATGAACAATAGCAACATCACACCAGCTTAGTCGACAAAAAGATGGCTATTTTATAACATTTACTGAACACATACAGTGAACCTGGCACAGTACCTGGCATAGGAGGGACGCCGTGAAGTCCCAACTGGTCATCAAAATCCCAGCTGAATGAGACCAATGTAACATGGAGGACACAAAAATGATAAATTTTCATAGTGAGAAGAGACATTTGATCTGATAGTGGGCACAGATTTTTTCAGGGACCCAGAATGAAAATGAGAGAAAGGGAACAGAAGGACCATTATGTAGGTTAATATTCTTAAGGACAGAGACAGCCAGCACAACTGAGGGGAGAAGGGCGAGCAGAACTTAACAGGAAAGAGAAGAAACTCAGCTCCCACGTGCTGAATTTGAGACAAGGCTGACAGGCAGAAAGACATCATTCTGTGAAGAGATCAGACTTGACTGTTTTCTACTAAGTGATATTAACTAAAATTATAAATGGAAGAGGGGGCTTCAGGGAAAAGAAGACAGAGGGGGATTCTGTCCTAAGCTTACCCATTTTGCATGTGACCATCCTCTCAAATAGGCAAAATTTCAAAAGCCAGATAATTCATTTGGCTTCAGTGTCTCCAAAGGCAGCTATTTTCAGAGACTGACCCAAGGTTTGCTTAGAGGAACTAGCTTCCCCTAAAGGATTGAGAGTTCTTAAAGTATTTAGAATATATATATATATATATATATTTCTATATTCCATATATATGCTCTATGTAATATGAATAATATATAGTCTATATATAAGCATATGGAACATATATACATTCATCCTAATCTAAACACTCATTTTCAATCCTTCATGTGTATACCATACAAACACATACATTGCCATAGTAGTTTCAGGGTGGTTGCTTTTGCATAAAGCTAAACATGATGTTAATTTCAAATAATTTTCTGTAGTGGTTGACAGGATATATATACTATCCTCATTTTCAATTTTCTATACAATATGTTGAGTTCCTTTGGTTCTGATGGAAATTTTCATTTTTTTCCTATTTTACATATTTTTGGTGACATCTAAACATAGAAATAAAAAAAATCTATGTGTGTAGAGATGCTGAAATTTGGGTGGGGATTTTATAAACTCAAATGAAAAACTAGAGAGGAAAAATAAATGTGTCTATATAAACTTGACTGTAGACTAACCTCTTTAAATCTAAAACAAATAATTCATTGACTAGGGTTACGAAGAATGTGCCCTTTTTAAACAAAACAGCACAGTAACTCCACAAACTTAAAAAAAAAAACAAGCAGCATTTAAAAAAAAAAATGAGTGATAATTCTATTCAATTCTCAAATACTACTGCCAATCAGGGAATAGGAGATTTTGATTAGTATAAGTCCTTGAATGCAGAAGGCACAAAATAAAAAGTTTGTGATTTATTTAGCTTTCCAAGGATCAGAAGGAAGTCCTTTTAAATTCAACCTGTACTATTGAAATCCTTCCTAAAATGTATTGGTGGTCTTTCCTGCCAAAATACATTATACTGAACATAATTTAGACTTTATTTGGTATCTTTGGTATCTCGTAACACTACAAGGATATTATTATGGTCATTTTTAGCATGAAATAATTTACGTTCTGAAGTATAGGAAACTGGGCTGAACTTAGAGTATCTGTAGGAAGTACTTGTATTCTTTCTAGAGATTTAAGTATTTGTTCTTTAGATCCTTTATATCTGCTTTCTTCCTTCTAACTTATCTCTATGTCATAAGCACAGTACAGAAAAAAAAATCCTAGTTAATTTGATGTTTATTCTATTTAAATGAAAATTTTCCTGTAAAACTCTGATTACAAGGTAGGGAACAGAGTTAGAAATAAAAACTCAAATGATCAGATATTAAACTAACTTTGCCACAAAGATTGCCAACCTTGAGCAACAGGTACCCAAAGACAGAAACCTCAACTGTGTATTTGTTTGCCCTCCCACAATTGTTTATTTTAAACACATTTTCAGTCATTCCACCCATGAAAAACGGAGGCGAGCAGTTGTTCATTCTCAACACCATATTGCTTAGGATCTCAAGACTTTGTCCAACAGCCTCAATAAATGTATAAAGATATCAAGAGGTAAAGGTCAAAGAAGGAACCAAGAACATCAAAAAAGACCGCTGGAAGTGACCCAAAACATCACATGCTGGGCTTTCCTTTTTAATGATAATAACAGTGATACTGAGTGTTTATCATGCCTTTATTTCAAAGAGCTTCAAATGCTTCGCAGACTTCTCTCACTAATCTTCATTAGGCCTTGAGAAGAAAACAGCTTCTCCCCCAAGAAGTGCCTTCAGAGAGGAAGGACGCTTCCCAAAACCAATAGAAGGGAAAACACTTGCCTCTGTTCATCTTTCCCCAGACGCACGTCTCCTGACTCCCACTATGTCACACTGTGATTGAAATGGATTATAATACCATGCAAGTGTTGAAAGGATAATAATGGTGATTGAGTTTGTTTCTAAAAGAGTTATAAGCTATGTGCATTTAATCATAACAGGGAACAAGTAAGTAGAAAAGATGAGAAAACCCATAATTACCTTTATCCCATTATTTACGTATTTGGAGTGGGGAGGAGACTTCAAATTGGTAGAGTTACAGAATGGAATACAGATTTTCCCATACTGCATGATATTAGTCTCTGAGATGGCTCAAAAGATGATCTTTACCTGAAAAAGATTTTCAGGCCACCAATAGTTGATAAGGTACTATGACTGAAACTGCTTATTCTCATTTTGATCTAATACTTCTCAGATGGGGAACCGGGAGTCTCAGGGACTTGTGAGATCATTTCCAAGCAGGTTACAGAATCTTATCTGCTGAGCTTCAAAGAACGACGTGCTGGGACCAGCACAGTACATACGAGTATAATGATCCGGGTGAGTTACCCCTTTACAATTCTGAACTCCTTCCCTGCTAGCCCTTGGAAAAGGGCTGCAAAGCTGGACAGAAGCTGAAGCTTCAGCATTCTGAGCAACTGTTTCAGGGTAGCAGCAGTTAAGATACTCCAAAAATGAAAAATGTAAAAGTGATATGTAATGTGGTTCTAGGATCCCTCTGAGAAGTGAAAATTCAGAAAGCACCTGCTTTGTGTTGTACCAGTGCCTACCTCACTGATCAGGGAGAGAAGCTAATGGGCTCACCAACGCAGAACAGCCACATGTACCAAGGTCCAGGGAGGGCAAGTGATTCACCACGGCACAAGCAAGGCACTTACAGAACTTAAAACCTCTGCACTCTTAGTCGTTCTCTCAGCCACCAAGGCTACCTGTTACTACATTATGGTTAATTTAATCAGCTCTTTGGCCCACAAAATTTTTAATCTAAAGCTTTGCCTTCTTAGCTACATAAAAAATACAAATAGTCTTGCTTAGTTATTTTTGGATAATGCCAACTTATCAATTCAAAAGCTTAACTGAGCCTAAATCAATAACCCTCAGATTTAATAATATTTCTGACAGTAATTAGGTGACTAAGAAAGAGTTCAATTACTATTAATAATAATAATACCTTACATTTGCAATTTTCAAAGACAATTCTCAAACATTATTTCATTTCAGGAAGGCAGACTATTACTATTATCTCCATTTTACTCATGAGGACACAGGCTCAAGGAGGTTGAGCAATTTTCTTTGAGGTCATAAAGCTAAGAAGGATCAGAACTGAGATTAAAACACAAGTCTACTTAGAACTCTTTCCACTGTAGGATGTTGCCACTCATTTTAGAACACACTTTATTGCCTTATTATCGTATCGTTATATGTGGATACTGTGCAAAGAGCACTATTTGGTGGGCATATTATCTTCAATTATCTGAATGGTGGCAGAAATTATGTTCTTAGACTGGAAGGCTTCCAGATAGACATAAAGTTGGAAGATAATGAAATAACTCTACCTTAAGGGAATCCAAGAAACTGCTCTGATAATTCAAAAGGAGAAAAGTCCTCCTCAAGGAGGTTAAATTGCCTTCAAAACAACTGCCTAATCAGAGAGCATTCAACAGGTGGCCCATCAGGTAACTTACACTTTAGGGAAAAAGAAAAAGCTGCAAGGACAGACGGTAACTTCTCACTCCCGGAAATGCTGCATGCTGTTCCGATGTCAGAGAGATGTTCCTGATCTCCTCTGGGTCGATCATACTCTCCTTCATACTTACTAGATGCATAATTGCACAAGATAATTTCCAAATAGTAAATTACCAAATGATTCATCACCATTAACAGAGGCTCACAAAAATCTTGAAAACCAAGTGGACCAGAGAGTTCCATCTCCTCCATTCGATAAACAGTGAAACAGTCATTGAATATGATGCAAAAGGCTACCTTGGAAGTCAGTGGGGGAAACTACTGGTCCAGAAATTGGGTCATCCAAGTTCTGGGGTATATGCGCCCACTGAGTGGTTGCCACCTACTAGAGTTTCTGGGTAGAAATTGGCAACAGGAGAAAATCAGATCGTCTGGCGGCCCTTACAAGGCAGGTGCAGTCATAAAGAACTTGACTTTTGATTCCATTGTCTCTGGCAGGACAGGTGGTTTGGTAAAAGTATGGAATCCTGCCAGACAGGCTCTAGTTCAAACCTCCCTTTAGAAAACAAAACAATAAAAATGGAAACAAAACGCCAAATCCTGTTCCATACCTTGAAGATTGATATTGCTTGAAAAACTAGGGCGTTTTATATAACAGCATGGATTTGGTTCAAGCACACATCAACTCAGGAGAAATGAGATTACAAAAACGAAAGGTGAGTTGCAGGTTGGGTTCTTCCTTTATAGTTGAACTCCCTATTCCCCTATATAAACTGAAGGGCACTCTTACATTTCAGTGAATTTTACTCATATATTCTTAGTGTTAAAAAAAATTATAATCTAACATTTGCACAGGAGTAACACAGGCAAGTTAGTACCACTGAGTGGGATGAAAACCTCTGGCTAATCCTGCCCACCCTACGCATCCTGACTTACTTTCCTGGTACAAAATTGTGCATTTAAAGTTTTATGGGAATGGTCAGTTGATGAGTCCATCAAAGAGACTGTCTGGTAGTTCAGAACAGAGTAAAATACAAAGGGTTGTTTCTGGTGGCAAAGATAGATAAGTGACATTTTTACCAGGTTTGGCTTCAGGGCAAGTCTTTGTGATTGATGATGGAGGCTCCCAACCACAAGGACGCCACAAGAAGGCTCCGAGGAAGAGTGCGCAAAGTATCCTTGTGGGGGCACTGTAGCTGCCACTCTTGAAATTGTGCGCATTTTTGGTGTTCCTGGAATTCTATTTCCAACCACTACTTTGTGGTTGCAATGAAGGGATAGAAAGAGATTGGAAGTCTTCTAGAGCAAATACGCTTTTCTGTTCATAACCACAGAGCCAAGATTAAAATAACAAGGATGTACTTTGCCCAGGGCATAATTCTGCCTAAATCTGCCCTATCCATCACTTTATTTTTCCTAATTCTTGTTTTTGTTGTTGTTAATCTGCTCTAGGAAGGAAAGTTAGATAATCTATAAACGGTTCCAGAAAACCTTGAAAAAATTCATGGATTCAGAGAAGGATACTTAAGAAGGAGCCATAATCAGAACAATGCCCTATAAACGTCCCAAAGTGCAAGAACCAAAATATCAAGTGAATCGTTGTTCCTACCCAGAAAATAATTCCTTAAAGTTACAGTCTTAATTCTCCCTAAATGATAAGTTCTCCCTATTCAGGCCCCAGAGATGAAGCTGTGAAGCTGGTACTTAACATGGTCGTGCCTCCTTATGCCTGACTCAACCAAACACTTTAAATCCAAAAGTAAGTTCCTCCTTCATCTACCTGCCAAGACCTGAGTTCAGGCCCTCAGGGTGCTGAGGTTTTCCTTTGTGGGAGAAAAGTGACATCACCCACACCTCGGAGATGGTAGGGAATGCAGGGAATGTGGCTCCCAACATCAGTGAGCTCATCCACTGCCCTGGGAGAAGCCTCAGATTCCCAAGAGTTGAAGTATTGATGGTTAAAAAAGAGGGGTTTTGTTTGTTTCAAGTTTATCAAAAGATTGTGATGCTCCCTAACACCAGGTTTTAACAGGGCAGGTGGAGGAGTAAGGGTACCTCTCCCCTTGGTAAGAACCTCAAGAATCAAACAGACAGGAGTGAAATCCAGACAGAGCTACTGCACTCATTTGTGTCTTACTGGGGCACATCCAACCAAAGAAAAACAGAGATTTAGTTATATTAGGCTCTCTCCCAGCTCTGAAATGAGTATATCCTTTAGGGGACTTGCTAATGTTGCAAGTCTGCATTCAAAATAAATTCTAGGCACTCACATAATCCCCCAGTCTCCTCCAAACTTTCTTTGATGTCCAACAACTAAGGACAAGGATCTTTGATTATAAAACAATTTCTTTGGTTGGAAGAAAATTCTTTGCAGGGCGTGAACAGCAGGAGAAAGAAAAGATTTTTCTGAAGTGCAAACTAGTTGGAAACCCCCTGGGGAAAGAATCTGATTCCCAGTCTTTGAGAGGAACGGGCCTGCCTGTACAAGCACCTCTAAGAAGGCGCTTTTGTGTCTACTGTATGGCCCTCAGCAACAGCGCGGCAGCCCTTCTCTTTTTTTTTTTGCCCGCGGAGGTTTTCCAACTCTGGGGACACACAATGCAGAAAGTCACGGTTTAATAACAAGGCACAGTTACTAATCAGATGGCCCCATTTCCACTCCTCCCAGATGCCTCCAGAAGCTTCCATACATACTAGAGGTTTAACCCTCAGCCCCAATCTTATTTCCCATATAATTATTCAGCTTATCTCTAATAATTCAACTTTGCAAATTATTTTAGGATGAGATTCAGCATCCTCCTTTGACTACTAATGGATCTACGCCACCTCTGGCTTTTTCAAGCCTTTCCACAGGTTCAGATTCACTTAGATGCAGCTTCGTGATTGAAGTCAGTCCCAGTTTGGTCACTCGGACAGCCTGGATGAAGGATATAGAATAAAGGTCCTCAATCCACTACAGACATTTTAAAATATAAAACTCCAGAGGAAACTCCTCTGTGTGTCTGTGTGTTAATATGTAAAGATAGTATAGGACCAGAGGACGAGGCGTGTAACTGAGTCTGGTACTTCGTTTTGCTACTCACTTGTTATGTGACTTGAAGGAATCTGGTCAGGTTTTTTGGTACCACTTACCAAATAAATTTCATCTCAGGGAAAATAAATAAATAATCAAGTTACATGTCCCTGTAGCATAATGAGTCTGTTTCTGAAATAAGCATAAATTCTAAATGTCTAGAGCTGGAAAAGAACTTAAAGATGACTTAGTTACCCCACCAACCCTACCTCCACAGATGAAAGTTTAAGTGACTTGCTTTTACCTTTTAAATGGTCCTAAGGCACCCATGGGCTTTTCATATACCCACAGGAAGACAACTAAATTTCAAATAATCTCTAATGATGATAAAAATATATAAGTTTTTTTGTATGTATACCATACATACAAAACATGATGTATACCATACAGTTTACTAACTTCACAGCAGATAACAACCTAATGTTTTTGTCATAGCAGACACATACATTCTTCTTGAGTTGGTCTTTATATCCCTTATATTATACTAAAACCAACCCATTTTAGAAAATGGGAATAAGAGATAATAATGACTAACATCAATGATAATAATAATAATAATAAAAACCCTGGTATTGAAACACATTTTCTGAATAGAGATGATATTCAAATACTTTTTACCTTCTACATGGTCTTAGTATTTTTTTCTTCCTTCATGCAGTTTGTGAAGAATTAAAACCAAACCAGTAGGATTATCAATTCAAATCAAACTCTCACACATGAAAAAACGCTCAGTATTGCTAATTATCAGAGAAATGCAAATCAAAACTACAATGAGGTATCACCTTACACCAGTCAGAATGGCCATCATTAAAAAGTCCACAAACGATAAATGGCTGGAGAGGGTGTGGAGAAAAGGGATCCATCCTATGCTGTTGGTGGAATGTAGTTTGGTGCAGCCACTATGGAAAACAGTATGGAAATTCCTTAAAAAAACTGAAAATAGACTTACCCTATGATCTAGCAATCCCACTCCTGGGCATTTATCTGGAGGGGACTCTAATTCAAAAAGATACATGCACTCCAATGTTCATAGCAGCACTATTTATAATAGTCATGGAGGCAACCTAAACGTCCAGTGACAGATGAACAGATAAAGAAGTTGTGGTATACACACACACACACACACACACACACACACACACACACACTGGACTACTACTCAGCCATAAAAAAGAATAAAATAATACCATTTGCAGAAACATGGGTGGACCTGGAGATCATCATGATAAGTGAAGTAAGCCAGAAAGAGAAAGAAAAATACCATATGATATCACTTATATATGGAATCGAAAAAAAAAGTTGGGGAAGGACACAAATGAACTTATTTACAAAATAGAGACAGACTTACAGACATAGAAAACAAACTTATGGTTATGAGGTGGGGAAGGATAAATTGGGAGCTCGGGATTTGTAGATACAACTACTATATATAAAATAGATAAACAATAAGGTCCTACTGTATATCACAGGGAACTATATTCAATACTTTGAATTGGTCTATGATGAAAAAGAATATGAAAAGGAATATATATATAAATATACGTATGTATAAATGAATCACTATGCTGTACACAGAAATTAACATAACACTAAATCAACTATACTTCAATTAAAAAAAAAGAAACAGAACTCCCAATGTGTTAAATTTTGCTTAAAGCTAAATTTTCTGTTTTAAGTTTACTACAATTTACAGGAACTTGTACATTTTAGAAAGTCAGCTTTGTAATTTGAAAAGAAAGCCATGATGTTCAGTTATTTGGACTTCTAAAGAAAACGCTACTGGGGGGGGCAGGGGGAGGGGCATGCCACCTAATGATCAAGCCCTACAATTAGCTTCTCATTAGAGCAGTGATGGTGATGCGCACTGTCTAGAACCCAATGTTGTGGGCAGAGAGAATGAGTTTGTGGGTAGGAGAGACTAAAAGAAAGAAAGAAAGAAAGAAAACACTAGTGATGAGTATTATACATACAGGAATATTTATACAGGCAATATTATAACCTGTACTTAACTGATAAAAGTGCAAATTAGAAGGCATGACTGTTTGGGCTGTAGTTGTCCTCTAGTTCTAACCTACTTGAAGTTGCTTGGGTTAAAATTTTATGTTTTTTGTTTGTTTTTTCTTCAATCATAGAGGACCCTGAGACAAAATTACCACAGTCATCTGAATGACTCCTGAGAAAATGAAAATTGGCACTCCAATGCATTTGTGCCTGCACCTCCTGTTTGGCATTCATCACACACTGCTTTCCGCTGTTTGAGCTGCATCTCCTCAGTTGAACTGAGCTGGGGTGCTGTTCTTTGTATTCCCACGGGACCTGCCACAGTGTTCCTTCCGTACACCGTGGGAGACCCACATTATAAGGCATGGAGAGAATCCAGGGCAGCCCTCAATCTTGCTAAGGTTCCTGGCCCAGACTTCATAAAGGGCCTCCACTGCTTTGAGAAGACGATCCAGAACAACAGGCCACCTGGTGCAGTGATTCTATGGCAGAATAAACGATGTATGTACCACGCAGAGTAGTGCTAAGTTGCAGCAAGGTATTTTTTTGTTTGTTCACTTATTTTAAAGTATGCCTTCCAGATGACTAGGAATCAAAAGAAGAAACAGACCCTATGGCACTCTATAATATCTTCTTAATAGAATGTTCAGGGGAAAATCTCTGCCAACATCTGCTTTTTAATCTTCGTCCAATGACTCCCAAAAGTTTAAAATAAATAAAGTTTGCTAAAAATGCTGGTCAATAAGATATGGTGGTAAATTGGTAGTTCTGGCAAACCACTAATCTCTCTGGGTCTATTTCTTCATCTGTAAAATGAAATGATTGGATTAGGTGTTTTTTTCTAGCTTGAAATTTGATGATTATACTTTACAAATGAAATAGGGTGCTTCCCTGCCCTCACACCCAAAATTGTATTTTACCCCAGGTATGGAAAACTGAATAGGAATTAATTTTAATAAAAGGCCAATAAAGTCCTTCACAAAATTAAAAAGACCTTGGCCACAAGAATTTTAAAGTCAGATAACCAATATGATTCTAAGGAGAAGATATAAAAATGAAAGCACATGAGATCTGCATCATATAAAAGATTTCCGCTTAAGAGTGGATAATTCATAAGACTGTAGGAAATAGTTTAAGGGAAAAAAGAATGGAAATCTATAATCATTTTTTAGGCATAAAACATAAGGCCTTCAGCTTCATCCAAATTATTCTACAGAAATAACAATAGCAACAGTGTTTCTCACTTATTTTATATATATATATATATATATATATATATATATATATGCTCAATAGTACCCTTTTGATATGTTAGCATGCACAAAATTGATAGGTACATGATAGCTGAATATGCCATTGAAAATTACTGTAGTCTATGGTTGATTTCCATCATAATGGAAGTAATCTCAAGTTCGAAAAAAATAAACAGGGGTCTTGAAGATAGATATGTTGCCATCTTGGACAACTACCACTGCTTTAGATTCAGGGATAAGAATATCTAAATAATCTCATTTCCTATCTCCAGGAAAAATGTGAGATTCTGTGTTTACAATTAAAAAAAAACCCCAATTTAAATCATTTTGATTATTTTGGTGTTTCTGAATTTGCAAATTAAACATAAACTCTAATATATTAAAAAGTATCAAATAAGATGTATCCATGAACTGTAATGTTTAGAACCCAGATAAAAATAAGAAGTAGCTTGTCTGTTACCTAAAAACAGACAAGCCAGCAACAGTAAGCCTTTTTTTAAGAGACTTAAAGTTTTCCATTATAGCAAATAGAAACTGAAGGACCCAAGGACTCCTACCTCAGGAAAAGCAATGGAGCCCAGAGGATAGGAGCCAGATAGAAAGTAACCGAAGTTAATTTGCTTTACAGCCCCCGTTCTCTGCATTTAGTAGTAACCAAACAGACACACAGCCACAACTGTTCTACTCATATCAAAACAAAGTAGTAAAACATCCTTTATTCTTATGGGCCTTTCAGTGAAACAACCACGATGAAGGGTTATAAGCATTTCTTGAATTAATGCAGTTGCACTTAATATTTGGAGAGCACAATTTCTTTACGACACATACACAGATCTTCGTCAGATACTAATTTTTATACCTAAGGTCAACTTAGGCCAGGCCAACCTTCTTATAATTGCATCATAATATTGTCTGTTTGACTACTAGTAATGTATACAAATACTTTTTAAATTAAGTAAACAGAGGGTAAGTTACTTTTGAGAAATTGGTTTCATTTCTTGAAATAATTGGGATTATTCTAGGATAACAGCTTTTAATCTGGACTCCTTAAATTCCTACATGTGTCTCAGAAACTCTTTAACTCACTGCGATTTTTTTTTTTTTGCAGAATTGTATGTTAAGAATATATGGTCAATAACTTTCATCACATTCTCAAAGGGGCCTGTGACACCAAACAAAGAAAAAAAAAAAAAGAAAGGAAGGAAGGAAAAAAGGTTAAAACCCACCGTGTTAGGGTATCTCAAAACCAGGATTGGGAATCACAAACTTAAGGGCTAAAAAGGTGAGGTCCTCTGGTAATATCTTATAATTACAGGTTTAAAATCAGTACCCTAATAAATTTGTCTTGGAAAATCAGAATTTCCTAAAAAGCAGGGGTTGGGCTAGTTATTAAACTAAATAAATACTATGTAAAGGAGTACCTCAAGCATACTGATTATAGTCATGTTTACAATTTGAAAATGACAATTAAGGAGACACTATGCTGCTAGTAAGTCAGAGAAATAAAGGACCACAGCATGCCATAGCAAACCCAAAGCACTCAAAACTGACTTCAGAGTCTACTTGCAAATGTGATGAGATAAATGTTTTATCCTAGAGTGAGCTCCAACCTGTCAGTTACTCAGCACCACCATAATGTTCCTCATACTCATTCCATAAATATTTATTGAGTACTTACTATGTGCAAGTCACTACTAACTATACTAAGGCCCTATTCCCCAAAATAAAGAAACAAAAACCCCTCCTTTCTCAGAGCTCACATCCTGCTGAGGGGAGACAGACCGTTACAGAAGTACGTCGCATGGCAATAAGTTTATTAAAAAAAAAAAAAAATCACACAGAGAAAAAAATGTGACAATGAGTGTGTATATGTCCATGAATAACTGAAAAATTGTGCTGAACACTGGAATTTGACACAACACTGTAAAATGATTATAAATCAATAAAAAATGTTAAAAAAAAAAATCAGGGAAGGAGAATATGAGCCCGGGGGGCACAGGAAGAGTCCTTCAGAATAGATGGTCTGGGAGGGCCTCTTTGAGAAGGTGTACGTGACACCTGGGTCTGACATTTGAGAGACTAAGAGAAGAAGATACCTGGTGTGTAAGCGGGACTAGTAAGAGGGAAGGCCCTGAGGTGGGGGTAGGCCTGGCTTAACTGAGGGACAAGGAGGTCAGAGTGACTAGAGCAGAGGGGAGGCGGTGAGAGGTGCGACTGCCAGGCCAGATGCTGCAGGGCCTCACAGGTCATTGTAAAGACTCTGGCTTGGAATCTAATTTAAACAGTTCTCAAGAGAACAATGAACGCAGGTCAGAGTGTTAGCTTATGGGGCTTTCTGAGACATAAAGTCGGCAAACCTCTTCACCAATAGTTTTTGATTGAATTATCACACTGAGCGACATAGGTCCAAAAAGAGGACACCTGAGCCATTGAAAACATTTTAGCTTTTTAGGATTTCCCTGAGAAATCCACATCCTTGGGTAACTTAAAAGTTGGGTTACTTATCTTATCTCCTGCAAAGCAAGTTGGGCCCATCTCTGTGCAACTTTGTTCTAAGATAATTAACTTGCTTCCTCTCCCATTAAGTTTCCTTTTCTACAAAATGGACTAAGTATCACCTGTTCTTATTTAGCTTGCAAGTATTTGTGAATCATTTTAAGCTTCTTGGAAGAAAATTACTACATAAATTCAGTGCAACGTCGTCATCACACACTTCTCTGACAGTAAGTACCCTGCTACCAATTCTGGTTCCTGACAGAACATTTATAACAGTACATTGCTCATTTATAACATCTTTTTTCCTCTACTATATTTAGTAATTTGAACGGAGTAAGGGAGGAGGGGAGTACAAAAAAGTTCCAATAAACACTTTCCAGTGAATAAAATGCAAATGTTTTTTATTCAAAACAAAAACAAACAAAATCATGAGCCCCAGAGACATGTTTTAAACTTTATAAAAAGTTAACTATGGCTAATTTTTAGATAAAGAAAATTACAACACACCCACACAGTTTACTACAAAAACCAAGGAAATGCCTACCCCTCGAATCAGCTAAAAAGGACACTAAATAGCCCAACAGGGGCGATAACCAAGGGCACAGCTCATTCATTACCTCCTATTAACTACAGGGACTTATGAATCTGAACTTACAACATTTTTGCTGGATTTCCACATGAAGTATGGAACTATTATGTATACAAATCTGACTGATGGGTGCTTTTATATAAAAGAGATATCTTCTTAACTTCAAAAGTTATTATTAAAAAATAGTCTGCAGCTTCCTTCTCTCTTCTGGATGCCATTCTCCTAACAACAAAGCCAAGTCAAGAAGGGATCTGCGGAGGCAAGCACCTAAGACTGCTTGTGTGCACAGGGGATTTACATCTGATGTGTGCTGCTGACCGTATTCCAAAGCCAATTATAAGTTAACTGAATATTCTGCACCCCCATTAACATAAATAACTGAGAGTTGACTGTACCTTGAATATTTATACCTCTTTCAAAGGCTGGTCTCAAAGCAAAATCACAAAATCTTTGAAATCTGTTTCCAAGGAACTCTAACTTGAGCAATGACAGTTAGATGCAAGCTGTTTCAAAGTTTATTATTTCAGTTTCCTCTATTAGATAACTTACCAGACTGTTGCCAAATGAAGAGAAAGGTAATGAAAGTTGTTACACTAAAAGGGAGATACTGAGTAAATGAACCTTCTGATTGACAAATATCTTTGTAAATGAAACACAAATAAGAGAAATAGAAGAAATACAGAGATTATCAGAAGTTAGCAGGTTATTGTACACTTTGGATCAATTTCAGAGAACAGGTCTTATTTTACTCCCTCTCTATTCTGGAAATAAGTTCATTGCTTATACAAAGCCTACATCAATGTTTTGTTCATCTGTGGCATTCTTAGATGTACAGACTTTCAGAGCTGGAAAAGCATGAACTCTAGGGTTCAAGTTCCAGCCATGTCACATATTAACTACATGATCTTGGCAAGTAGCTTTGAGCCTCACTTTGAGCCTCAGTTTGCTCACCTATCAAATGTGAAAATAAAAGCACTGTATTTCTACTGTATATTTATATGTGGAATCTAAAAAATACAACAAACTAGTGAATATAACAAAACAGAAGCAGACTCACAGAAACAGAATAAACTAGTGGATACCAGTGGGGAGAGGGAAGAGGGAGGGGCAAGATGGAGGTGGAGGGTTAAGAGGTACAAACTATCAGGTATAAAATAAGCTACAAGGATGTATTGAACAATGTGGGAAATATAGCCAATATTTTATAATAACTATAAATGGGGTATAACCTTTAAAAATTGTGAATCACTATATTGTACACCTTTAACTTATATAGTATTGTACATCAGCTATACTTAAATTAAAAAAAATTTTTTTAATCTACCCTAATCTTAAAAAAAAAGTTCTGTATTTCTCTCAGGAAGGTACTATGAGGGCTCGATGAGCTAACACATGTGAAGTGCATAGCACAAGTTCAATTTCATAGACAGGGAATCTAAAGCCCAGAAAAGTAAAACATTATTTTATCCCAAATCACCCAACTACTTAGTGGCAGAATCAGAGCTAAAAGTCAACTCCCTTAGTCACAGTTCAGTCACTTTGTCAACTCTAGTTTGCTATATAGCACCGTCTCTCTGGCTCTAGCCAAAACTTTAAAGTTTTCTCTTCCTCCCCAAACAATTCACTTCAGGCCCTGACTACAAACAAAGTAAAAATGCAAAGATGGGATAACTACGTGTTGACTAATGGGTAAATGAAGGGGCAAGCAGAGACATCGTGCAAAGGGGAATCTGTCCAGGAGGTGTTCACTGCTACTGGCCAAACGCTAAACCACCACGGCTCCCATTGTAGGTCTGAAGCCTCAGGGCAGTACATTCTAATCTTGATCATAACTTTAACCTGGAGTCTCAGAAAATCCAGGACAACCAGCTGAGCAGGAAGAGTATGACTTAAAAGAATCAGTGACCTCTGCTGTGCCCCACTAGGATCCTCTTTGCTTTGAGAAGAAAGATTAATTTTGTGTTGTCCCTCTCAATAACGTTTATTAATAAGGAACAAGAATTGAGAAAGAAAATAGGACTGCAATCACTTTTAGAAGCGGTAGCAACAATATTAATTAGAAAGAAAGTAAACAAACGTTGATAAGAGGTAAACAAACTAGAAAAGTGGACAATGGGGCAATGCATAAGCTCCAGCACATTTTGCTTCCACAATGGTGTAAACCAGGAGAAAAAGAATATATTCAAATGAACAACCAAAACAGTAAGAATAATAGTATAACCACTATCATTTTAGTTTTCTTTATCAGTCACTGCTAAGTAGTTAGGAGATCCAGAAAGTTTCCTTGACATGGATTTTTTTTTTTTTTTGGCTTCTCACTTTCTCTATCTCTTTTTTTTCAATTGAGATATAATTGACATATAACACTGTATCGGTTTTAGGTGCACAACATGGTTTGATGTATGTATATATTGTGAAATGATCACCACAATAAGCTTAGTTAACATCCATCATTACTCACAGTTACAAAAAAAATTTTATGGACATGGATTTTTTGATGGCTAGTTAGGTATGCAATACCGAGGCAGAATAGTGGTGGAAGGTGACCCTAAATATAGAAATTAAATGGAAAACAAAGATTTAAAAAGCAGAAGGAAATCAGAGGCGAGGAAGAGACAGGATTTTGGCAAATGCAGGGGAAGCCTGAGAAGCAGACACTTGGAAGACAATGGTAAACCCGCACAGGGATTTGAAATGATATGGTCATGCAAAGAAGCAGCTTTTGGTCAAAATAAGAAGGAAAGCAATATAATTTGGTTAGGGCCACGACAGGGAGTTTTGAAATGGAAAAGAGAAGACTTGAAAAATGAAAGGAATACAGCAAAGGCAACATTTCCTCTTCTATTTTGACTTTCTTCTAGTATTTTAAAAAGAGTATTATAATTTAAGACTCTGAAAATATCTTGTAAAATGGGTATAACTGTTGGTAAAGAGGAATCTAAGCACAAAGAGTGAGGAAAAAGAATTAGGACAAGATAAACAACAAGTTTACACTGTAGAGCACAGGGAACTATGTTCAGTATCTTGTAGTAACCTATAATGAAAAAGAATATGAAAATGAATATATGTATGTGTATATATGACCGAAACATTATGCTGTATACCAGAAATTGACACACTGCAAACTGACTATACTTCAATTAAAAAAAAAAAGAATCAGGACAAAAATTCATCAAGCCTTGGCCTTGTACATACAGCTATCAGATGAAGTTGAGACAAGCAAAACTATTTTTGAGACAGTTCCATGGTCTATCTTATTGTGAGACAAATTTGGGGCACATTGCCAAAGGATGTCTCTCTTTGCCTAAGGAAAATTAAAATCGTAATACAAAGGAAAACCTAGTGAATTTAGTCCTTATGAAAATGTACATAAGTACATAAATACTGAAATAAATGAGCAAAATGTAAAGAAATGTCAGATTTTCTGAAACTCTCTGGAAATTCCAGAAACTATAACAAGGTTATTATTATTATTTTTTTAAATCGCTGTTCTCATAACTACATTTCCCAATGTACAGCATGCCCAATTTTACAAAGACCTGACTGCATCTTTGAAGATGATCAAACTTGCAGCTAGAATAATTCATAGGTAGACGGATACGTAGAATTATCCAAAATTCCTCAAAGCCAAAAGAGAAGGTTGCCTTTAGACCTGTGACACCAGGGTACAGCTATCCACCAAGAAAGCTAAGTGTAACAAAGCACGGCTCTAGGACATTTAAACAGAACTTCAGCTCAGGGGAAGGCTTGGTTAACCACAGTTGAGTAAGCCTGAGTTGCAGTGTAATCTGATAAGGAACACACAGCACTGATTCCAGAAGTGAAAGCCATGTGTCCCTAACACTCTAGACTTCTTTGAAAGAGTTAATCAAATAGTGGATAAAGAAGAACTGATGGATATCATTCAAAAGTTTTTTTTTTTAATAAAGACTCCCGTAAGAGGTTATTAAGAAATTGATTAGTAGACAATAAAATTGTGGCTTAAAATTTGATTAATAGACAATAAACCAGGATCAATAGTGAAAATCTCCAGAGATTAATACTAGGATAGTGTACAAATTTATTAATGGCCTAGAAGAAGCTTGTATGAACAGAAAAGGTGAAGAAAGCCTGAAAACTGCCAATGCTGCAAAGTCTCTTCAGGAAAGCTTGAAAGGCCTTGCTAAACAATACAGTGAAATTCCCCCTTCACAAAGTAAAGAATCAATACTTGAAGTATACTGACAGACTCAAAGTTAATAGTTAAAAAAAGAAGAAGAATTAAGCAACACTTACCAGAGTGAGAAAAAGGGCAAAATGAGAGAAGATGTGATGAAGACTGACAAGGTAATGAACGGCAAAGAGAAAGCCAGCTAGTACCTCTTATGTATCTTTTCCTTTATGTAGAGCTTTATGATACTAGACAACAACAAATTTAAAATAAAAAAGGATGCGATTTTATGTGGCATATAATTAACCCATTAGACATGCTGCCACAGGACATTAATAAGACACAAAGCTTAGTGTGACTCCCAAAGACCTCAGAGATACTGAAATATGGTTCTATAGTAAAATTACTTAGGGCAAAAAATCGAAACGGAGCATATATACCTCATACTTCAGGGTATTAACTAGGTAAGGTGAGGAAGGAAGTTTTCCTTCCCATCGTTGTATAGAAAATGATCTATGGTTTCAACTTTTAAATATACCTAATTCTATCCTAAAGTTCAAATTAAGTGAACTTTTTTATCCAAAAATTCTTATGCTATTTTTTTCTAGATACATTCTTTTCACCTGTTTATTTTCTAAATACCAAAGCTTTCCTTTTCACCCAATTCTTCTTCCACTTCACTCATCCCAGCTTCAAAATATTGCCTAAGAAGTGAGCACGAAGACCCACTCACCAAGTCAAAATCGTAAAAATTCACATTTGGAAAAGAGAGTTCTATAATTTGTTAAATTTTCTTATCTTTTTCTTCTGAGTGGACAAAAGTTCAAATTGACAACCATATTCTGGCTCTCCTCACGTCACAAAATAAAAATCTGGGCTTGGATGCTGAGATGAATTACATTTAACATTTTAACCTGTGTCCAAGAGCTACGGCAAGAAGTGGCCTTTTATAAAATGAATTTTAATCAATAAGCAACATAATTTTATGGAATAAAACACAAGAATGTCACATTAGAAAGGCAGAGAGCCCTCTAGGGTCTGCCTGCACCATGGGGAATGAGCAGCTGATCTGTGAAATGCTATGGCCTCAGTCAGTTCATAAAAATTCAGCACATAAAGAGTAGGCTATGAATGAGTTGTAGGCAAAATTCACAATCGGAAAGCCTAAGTAACTATGTCTGAAAAACTTTGCGAGTCAATAAAAAACAGACGTTAACTTTAAAATTTTTGAAAATATTAACATTATGTGTAGACAAGACCAAAGTGATCAGGAGGCAAGTTTACACCTTGTGTCCATTTTGTAATCCAGTCCTCTCCATTTTGGGTTTAGCAATAGGGTGCCACACGTGATAGAAGGCCAGCCGTAGCATTCAGGCTTGACTGAATTTTAAAAGTGACCCAGTGATCAAATATGCTTCAAGGGCATTCTAGAATTTCAGGGTGCTACTAATCATTAAAATCAACCTCTTTAGTGCTCACTGCAAATCTAAACAGGATAGAAAGTACAATCCTTGAGTCAATTAAATACAAGCCCATATATTTCATCTATAAAAAAGTAGCGTCTATAACATATCATTTGCAAAGAAAGGTCTTATTATGTAATGCAATGTAATACCAGAGTTAAAAATGAATTACATTTCTAATGTAATACCAAAAAGGCAGTGCATTACCAGAGTTAAAAATAAGCAGTTGATCTTATAAAATACAGGATTTACATGTTTCTTCTCGAGTGTAAAATAAGAATTTGCTTTAGAATGCCAAGAAGGTAGTAGGCTTAACAAGATGAAACAAATAGAAAGCTAAGCAGCTGAAGCCTTGTATGGAACTTGGTTTGGGAAACAAAAAGAAGAAAGGCGTATTTCAAACAGATGGAAAGTGAAAAATAATCAAAGTTATCCTTACCTGCATTAGTTTTCCTTCTGCTGGAGTTATTTCAGCAACACCAGCAAATACACCTTCCAAAGTGAGATTCAGTTTTCCTGTGGGGTCCATTTTCAAGGGGATCACTCTGATAATAGCTTTCTGCTCGGCTGATCTTTCAGACTCCACCGCTGCTGCCAGTACCAGTCCTGTGCGTCCAAAGCCTGCCTGCAGGGTAGCCATCAGCAGCCAGGGCCAGAGGGCAGCCAGCTGTAGCTGGTGGCCACCACTCATGCTACCAGCTGCAGCAACGCACTTCGGCCATACATACTGCTTCCGCTAGCTAATACCGAACGCAGCTTCTCAGATCCAGACAAACGGAGGAAAAGAAATTTATGCTTCGGTTTCAGAAAGCCGAGTCGTAGTTTTGGCCCTTCCTTTCTCTAAAGTATATTCCCAAGAACAGGTGGCATTCCTGGTCTGGCAGGGAAGGAGGCGTTCTCAGCCTACTTCTGTTTCAGGTATGTCATTTTCTCCCATCTTCACTATGATTAGTAAAGTTATCGCCACTTCTCTTTGGAATTTCCAACTTTGCTTGAGGTTGAATGTCACATCCTGAATTTTTATTATGTCAGATCGCTTGGTGCTGGTCTTCCATATGCATCAAGTTCTCGAGCCCCTAACCCAATGTTAATGAACAAAACAAGGCAAAGTAAACGACTAAGGCCATTCATCAAAGGTGAGAGTGAAAAACTCCAGCTCAGAAAATGAAGAGATGGCCCTTTTACGCCTCAAAATTTGTCAATGGTAAAAGACTAAAAATCACAGAATTTTTTTTTTTAATGGGGAAGGAGAGGGGAACACTGTTTCAGGCCACACCTTGAGAGATGTCCCAGAGATGCTACAACATGCATTCATAAAAGTTTCAACATTAAACTGTATTTCAGAGTAGCCAGAGTTCTAGGCCCACTGAACTTTTAACACTTTTCATGAACTTAAATATACTATGATTTTTTAATGTTTTACCTAAATTTGCCTATATTAGGTCCTAATTTATGTCTTCATGTATTCCCAGGATAAACCTGAGCATTACAACCTTTTCCAATTTTCATAATTAGAATAATATTTAGAAAAGGTTCACTTTCCAATTATTTTTCCCAATTGAAATTCATATTTCTGCCTTTATTTTCCTTTTCTCTTAGAGATTCCAGCTTTTATTCTCTTGCTTGAGAATGCCAAGCACTTTGATTTCCCATGAGATGCTTTTGGAAACTACTTTATTATCCAGATTTTATAATCTGTAATTTTCTAGGTTTATAAGTAAAACAAAGGGCTATTCCTAACAAGTTTTCAAATTCCTTGAGGAGGTGGGGAATAAAAGACAGAGGGAGTGGGGAGGTGATTAGTCTAAAGGCTCTACCGAGAATGCCCTGAAAAAGGAAAAATAAACCTGAGTAGAGGAGATCTGTGCTATTTCTAGGCACACTTGAGAATTTGGGTCTTTGTACAAACAAAATCTTATTCTAAGATTTCAAAATGTGCACCCTTCAGTAAATATAAATGCACTTCAACCACAAAGCCCACTGTGTTCAGAGGTCAAGTTAAAAAATCTTATTAAGTCTTCAGAATAAGTGCTGAAAAGCCAAGCAACTGAACATGAACCTGTTATATAGATTCTTTTCTTTTGCTGAGGCAGAGGGAGAAAAAAAAAAAGAATTTCAAAAGAAATCTGCAAACCTGTTGCGCTGTCGGGCCCACTGGAATCCACGGGGGTGAAACAAATTCAATTATGCTTTTATAGATCCTGCTCAAAAAAAGGTTTCAACTGCTTAACCAAGTACAGCTCATTCTTCCACCTTCTTACTCTGCAACCAAACCAAGTGCCCCACACTGCAGGTAGGTGCCGAGAAATTCCGCAGCCTGAAAAAATAATCCATGCAGGTCAAAGGCAGAAACTTACTCCAAGGTTAGAGCTACTGTCCCCAAGAACTCTAAAAACACTTATAGAGGATCCAAAACCATTTCTGAAATCTCCTTTCTAACAAAAGTCCTTTTTCTCCCCGAACAGCGTATAAAAATGATCAAATCCTGAAAGAGAAAAGACGCAAAGTAGCAAATACATCAGCAAACAGTTCACTACCAGGAACAGAGAAAATCCCAGAGGGAGAAGGCAATATCTCTGAATCATGGATAGACTTGGAAAGTTCGGAAGGATTCGAGTGCTTCCCTTCCAGAAAGACAATTCTGGATCAGCTCCCTAGAGGAGGAAGCCTGTGGTTTGTAATTGGTGTTCTAGCTCTGACTCCCTCCCCTGGGACAGCAATCACGCTCTCTACCTGCTGACACAAAGTGAGGGTGGAGCAGCTGGAGGCAGCCACCCCCACCCCGCCCCTCCTCCTCCCGGCTGGCTAGGGAACGGTGCGCGCACACTTAACTCCACCAGACACGTCCCTGGGCTCTCTTGTCTCAGCTCCTCTACTCCCTCTGTTGAGCCACAAGCAAACTGCAGTCAATGCAATCCTCAATACCTTTCCCTGGGTAAGCAAGCTTCCACATGCAAATCGAGGCCACTCAGACAGACATCTAAGCAGATTCTGCACTCAAGAGACATAGATGGTGGTATGAGGAAATCAAGAGAGAAAAATAAAGGAAACCCAGAAGATTAAAAAAAATGGCCCCGAGGCTTTGCAAATATAAGTTCAAAGGGATTTCTGCTCTTTCCGGGTTTTAGTGTCTGTAAAAGGCACAAAGCCAGAATAAAGGGATCCTGTGCTGTAGTTCTTACTGATTTATTGCTGTTTTATGTCTGCCACTCTGGCAAGAACTCCTGTCCATTTTACGCACAGTTTTTCTTCAGTCTTTACAAATTTAAATTCAGTAGCTCTCTTCTAAACTGTGCCTGTATGAAGCTTTTAGATTAGGTGATGTCAGAGGTCTGGAATCTGTTATTTTCTTCTCACATCCTTGGGAGGTGAAATAATACTATGGATCGGACCTGGGCTTTCAATGTAAGGCTGCAAGTAAGTCTATGTCATAAATGCAAACAAAAGGGTAAAATATATATGCTTAATAAGAAGAATGTGGGCAAAAAAAAAACTGATTTTTGGCTAATTACCACATTCATGAACTACAACCCTTCTAGTAAACTTGTCATTAGAAATAAAAGTTTCTAATGTATGTTCCTAAAATTTGAATTTTCAAATTTACCAGATTATAGTTGACTGTGGTCAAATATTTTATTTTTGACCTGCTGCCAATAATCTTTCCAAATTGTACAAATGAACAACAATGTGAATATGGTTAACACTACACTTAAAAATGGTTAAGACTTACGTCCTTATTGTGGTAAAAAGCACGTAATATAACATTTAAAACAATTTTTAATTTGTGCAAAAGAATTGTACAAATTGATCACCTGTAAAATGTGGAGAATAATAATTGCATTATAGTTTTCTTGCAAAGACTAAATGACATAATCGCTCTGAAAGCAAAACGTACGAGTGACCTATTCACCTGGAGAATTTTTTCTAAACCCAGAAGAGGGTTTATGGGGATAGTTTTGGTTATTTCAGACCTAATAACATCTAGGACAGAGAGATAAATTCTAAAATTCTTAACTTAGGACTTTTTCTTTACTGGTTGGACCTTAAAAACATAATGCAAGTATACAGCCCTTTTATAGCTCCCTTCCTAAAGAATGAGTAGATCTAATTCTCCAGGAGAGAATTTTTTAAAGTCTGCCCATGATTTTATATTTTTATTTTATGTATGCCATGTAACAGTACAACATAAATAATGCAAAATATATATTACATATATCTGATATATGTAAAAATATCTTTAAAGTTAAACTAAACAAAAAGTAACCTACTAATTAACTTTGCCTCCCCTACTGCTGCTTGAAACTTGCAAAGGAATTAAGACACCCAAACTTAAGAGTTAATACAGAAACTTAGTTGAAAGAAAGAAAACATAGCTGTGGGTGCCCGCTCTTGAGGAAACTCTAAGATCTGAGAATGATGATAATATATATCATGAGCGTGGGAACTCTGAGCTACTCAGGATCAAACCAAATAGCTCTATATAGTTTAGTTCACTGATACATTGTATTTATTTACACAGTGTTGACAAGCAAAGTCACCAGAATTGATAAACAAGAGAAATTATTCTCTGGCTTCAAAGTTTTGGAGTTAACCATCAGGGGTTGATAGACCACAGCTTCTACAGAGGTGTCATAAACATGCCATCACCATGGTAATGAAAAGCCCCTCTCACTGACATCGACTACCTAATCTTACACGTGAGACGGATCACCCTTCAGGATCTACCTTCACTAAAGTTACTGAAGACCTTGATCCTTTTCCAAAAAACTAGGCTTATATAAACATGTCCAAGAATTGTCCTTATCCTTAATGGCATTTTAAAGATTCATTCTCTATTCAAGTGTAAATGAAAAAAACTCAGGACATTTTTTTAAAGTCAGATTCTTTGAAAAATAGATTCTCTTTTGAAGTTTACTATGACGATTAGTAGTCACGATGACTGAGGTTTCTGTTGATCACCAACCAAACAGTGAAAGCAGGCAAGACAACAAGTCTAGTTGAAATACTCACTTTATTGTTGACTGATTGAAATTTATTGTGCTTAAGGTGCTGAAATACTGAGGTGCTAGTCAGGAACCTTGTTAGCATGTGTCAGAACCTACTGGCTAATTCACGCAGAGATTTTATTTTATTTTTTACCACTTTGCCCGAGTCAGTAATGACAGCTTTAGTTGACAGGTAGCAGGAGATCCAGCTCCTTGGTCTGCTGCATTCATACATAAAAAAAGTTTGGAAAGCTGATAAAGGCATTTCATTAATTAAGCCTTAAAACAACTGACACCAAATCCATGCCAAGGTTCCTGCTTGATACATGTTCCTCAAAAGATAATTCCCTTCCAACATATACAAAGCCAAGAAAGGTATATTTCAGGGAAGGAATATCACCTACACAGTATATCAGCTTTTCAACATTACAGAGAAAAGGCAAAGTTCCTTCATTTAGAAATTGGGTCTCCTCTTCACATACTCTGCCAAAATACACAGTCTGGCCAAAAGATGTAAGAGTCTTGATAATCTATTCATCTTTCCAACCTTGCTCATAAAGATGAATAAATGCCCATCACATGGACATCAACTAGGCTAATCAGACAGACCAAACAGGTCACTTTTCAGAATCTACTTTCATATCTAAGCTGAGTCACCGCAGACCAATACAGAACTCATCCTTTTACAAAAAAAAGACTATCTCTGTAACATTTCCAGAGTTTGACATCATTGGGAAGGCACAATGCAATCTGAGAAATGAACTCTCACACACACAATGGCTGGAAGAGTACTTATATCCCTAAGTGCCTTTTTAACAAGTTTCATATTCCTAGGCTTTCCTTTTGCTTCTGCAGAGCTTATTAGGAAAACTGAAGCAGCATCCAATAAGATAGTTCTAGCCAATTTAAAAGACTTTAAATCAGAAAGATTCTTGCTGTCATTGGATGAGCAAGTGAGGGATCAACCACAGAAACTGGACGTCCAAGATACCTCTCCTAACAACCAAGATTAGAATGTTACAGTCTATCCCACTACCCAAAATTCTCTTAGAAGCTTAAGCCATACATAAACTACTAAAAATATCAGAGGTATAGCTTCTATTAGATGACTACCAAACATTTTCTCCCAAAATTTGCACACAGCATCTTTTTTAGATGAAAATTTATACTTACTGAATGTAAAAATCTAAAATAAGAAAACACTGTGTTAAACCTCTTAATGTTTTTGTTCACACATTGTACATTTCCCATTCAAAATAAAAATATTACACATGCATCCTTTATCCTTCTATCCTGCAATATTAATAAAAATAAAAAGCTTTAAAACTTTTAAATCTAGCAGCATTTATAAATACAATTATATTAAACAAGTTAAAAATACTTTTCTTTAGGAGATATATTAAATAAGTGATATATTAACAAAATCTTCTTACCATTTATGATAATGTATCATGAACATAAAAGAAAGATATGAAAATAGAAGAATGCTCCCATCAATAAGAAATAATCAGGGGCTGTTAAGTGTGATGGATGGTCCAAGTCCGGATGCCCTCCTCTTGAAACAGAATGCTGTGTTAGGAAGTAAGAGCATTTCCTGGTTAATCACTTAGAAAATTAGCTCTTTCCCAGAGTTTCTTCCCTGGAATTCCTGACCATTTAGACCTGTGATGTTGGTGACCTCACATGCCTTCGTTTCTCACATAATCTTCTCTAAAAGGATCACGCAGAGACTTGAAACAGACTCAACTCCCCACTAGAGTCGTGCTGACTACAGTTTGAGAGTGGCAAGATGACAGTTAGCACACTCACACACATTATTCTCTGGTACCATAGATGCAGCTGTTTTTAGATGCTTCTCGACTGTAACAGAAGGCCAGGACTTTTCATTTGAAAGGGATCTGGGCAGCAAAAACAAAAAAACAAAAAAAGGCTGCTAGATGTTTAATAGTTTGTCAAGGTAAATAATCTGAACTGAACAGCTGTGGTAAATACCAAATTCCCAATTCTCAATCAACAGAATTCTCAATTAACAAAACAAAAATAATTTTTTTTCCTTAACAGAACTAAAAAAAATTCCAACAGTGTGTCACGTGCAAGGCTAGTCTGCCTCCAGCTACAGCCAGTGCACAATGTCACATTTGTCATCCATTCCTCACTCTTTTAATTCTTCCTCCTTCGGAAAGTGCTCCTGCTTGCAGGCCACATCCACCAGCAGATGAAGATCTAGAAAGAGAAAAGATTTGTGGACTTACTCTTAGTCTCTCAAACTGCTAAGTACGATGGACAAGTCTCTAGATAAGAAGAACAAGTTGCTTATGCTTCACCTGTAGATTTGGCTCTAAAATTATATTATCTCATTAGATTCTCTATTTTTAGGGCATTCCTGTACTTCTAACGCACACAGATGCAGCCCAGTTGTTGACCCAAAGAAACCAATAAAGTTTAAAGTTTCTCTCCTTTTTAGTGATGTGGCTAAGCCTCTTTTCATTTCAACTGACTTTTATTGTATGTGAAAAACTAAGGAAAAGTGTCAAAAAGATCAAAGTGAAATAGACACATAAATGAAAATCCATTTATCCGATGCCATAAAAATAGACAGGGTTAGGGTTAGGGTAATATTACACTGTCAGAAATACAATGTTAAAATAAGTAATCACTACCTTTCCAAAGGTGATTGCCTCCGAAAAATGTCCACTTACTAACACAGCTGATTCTCTTGTAAAAACATCTGTCTGAATTGTCTGTAAGAAAGTATACTCTTCAAGGAGGTCAAAAGACAAAGTGGTTCATTAAGAATGGAAAGTCAAAAGGGGAGCTCTCAGCTCAGGTACTAGGTCGTGTAACACAAAACACTAAGACCATGCATAGAAATAGAGTTAAATGGCCTATCTGAGTAACACAGGCAGAACTCAAAGGATCCTAATGCGTCTTCTATATTCAATCTCATTACTTTACAACTTCTAAAATAATGTGAACAGAGAGCCTTTTTCAGGTTGGTTTTTAAGCTTACAATTTTGTCCTAGTAGTATTTTGGAGTTAAACTAAACTAAACTAATGAGTCCTTTATTCCCTGCTAGATATACAGAGATTTTTGTTACTATATTTGTAGAACACAGCCTCTGAGGGATTGATCAACAGCCTGGGCAAGAGAACTGATTCAGTAAAATAATTCTACCACCACCTTTGAGAAAATCAAGAGGGCAACTGGAACAGTACCTAATTTTTTTGCCATATTTTGTAAAAGGAAGACCAATCACTAGAGAAAGGTACTGGCTCATCTGGGGAGATACACTAAAACCTATCCATAAAGACCAAGCAATTTATCCACATAAGCATCTTACAGAGGGAGAACAGACCATCAGCTCATCACTTAAAACTGGCTCCTTGTACAACCACGATCATGGCAGCATTATTCACAATAGCCAAAAGCTGAAAGCAATCCAAGTGTCCATTGATGGTTGAATGGATAAATAAAATGTAGTAGATACATACAATAGAATATTATTCAACCATAAGGAAGGAAATTCTGACACATGCTCCAACGTGAATGAGCTTTCAAGACATCATGCTAATTGAAATAAGTCACTCAGAAAAGGACAAATACTGTGTGATTCCACTTATATGACGTACCTAGAGTAGTCAAATTCATAGAGACAGAAAGTAGAATGGTAGTTGCCAGGGGCTGCAGGGAAGGATGCAATGAATATGGAATTTCAGTTTGGGAAGATGAAAAAAGTTCTGGAGATGGATGGTGGTGATGGTAGTGTATCAATGTGAATGTACTTAATGTCACTGAACTGCACACTTAAAAATGGTTAAAAAGGTAAATTTTACGTTAGGTATACTTTACTTTAAAAATGGCTTCCTTACAATCTAAATAACAGTAATAATAATGATTACAGTCATATCTTATATGTATATAGTATCTTTTTTTCAACTAACTAAAATGAATTACTAGAAGGTCATCTAATTAATCCTGAGAAGTAAATAGATGACTGGAAGAATCTCTAAACTATATGGCTAATAAATGAAGCCAGTGGTTTCTAAACTTTGCTGCACATAGAAATCACCTGGGGATCTTTTGTTTTTAAATTTTTTATTGATTTATTATCATTTTACAATGTTGTGTCAAATTCCAGTGTAGAGCACAATTATTCAGTCATACATGAACATATATATATTCATTGTCACATTTTTTTCTCTGTGAGCTACCATAAGATCTTGTGTGTATTTCCCTGTGCTATACAGTATAATCTTGTTATCTATTCTACAATTTTGAAATCCCGTCTATCCCTTCCCACCCTCCGCCCCCTTGGCAACCACAAGTTCGTATTCTATGTCTATGAGTCAGAGAAATCACCTGGGGATCGTTAAAACAATCCAATAGAAAGGAACAAACTGTCACTACACAAAACAACTTGGATGAATCTACAGGGAATTATGCTGAGTGAAAAAAGCCAATCCCAAAAAGTTACATACTGTATGATTCTATTTATATAATGTTTTGAAAAGACAAATTTTAGAAATGGAGAACAGATTAATGATTGCTGGGGGTTAGGAAAACTGGAAAGGCACAGTAGTGGGGGAGTTTTAAAAGGAAACAGGAGATATTGTTATGATGTTGGAGTTGCTCAGTATCTTGACTGAAATGATAAATTACACAAACCTACAAACACACACACAAATGAGTGCAAGTAAAATGGGGGAAATCTGAATAAGACAGGTGGAGTGTATCAATGTCATCAATATCCTGGTTGTGTTATTATACTACTGTTTTACAAAAGACTACTGGGGAAACCAGGCCCTCTGTATTGTTTCTTAAAACTACATGTGAATCTAGAATTAAATCAATAAAATTTCAATTAAAAAACACACTAAAAACAAATAAACAAAACAGAAAAAAAACCAAATACATGTACATGTATGTTCAAAGCAGCACTATTCACAACAGCCAAAGGTAGAAACAGCCCAAATGCCTATCAGCAAAGATGAACGGATAAACAAATTGTGGTATATACATACAATGGAATATTATTTAGCCATAAAAAGGAATGAAGTTCGGATATACATGCTACCATGTGGATGAACCTGAAAAACATTACACTAAGTGAAATAAACCAAACACAGGTGGTCACATATTGTATGATTTCATTTATATGAAATATCCAGAGTAGGTAAATCCATAGAGACAGAACACAGATTGGTGGTTGCCAGTGGCTTGGGGGAAGAAGGAACAGGGAGCAACTGCTTAATGAATATAGGATTTTCTTTTGGAGTGATGTAAATGTTTGTAAACTAGGTAGAAGTAGAGGTTGTATCAACATTGTGAATGTCCTAAATGCCTCTGAACTTCTCACTTTATTTTTATTTTTTTAACTTTTTTTATTGAGTTACAGTCATTTTACAATGTTGTGTCAAATTTGAACTTCTCACTTTAAAATGGTTAATTTTATGTTATGTGAATTTCACCTAAAAATGTATATTCTCCTATCAGTTTGAATGATCATACAAAAAGAAGAGGAAAGCAGAAAATGGCTATTAAAAATAAAACTCATAACCAAACTCATATCTGTTTTCAATGTCAGAACATAGTAACAAGATACCGAATGATTATCTGTAGTAAGACACAGGCAGTTCCCAGCTACAGCAGAGCAGACCTGTAGAGGACACCACGTGTGTGCCCCCGCTGTACCTAGCACAGAATCAACCCAGGGCAGCTGTCAAAAAGCACTCATGAAAAGAAACCTGGAGGGTGGTTTGACTCCCCAAATGTTCAAAACGTATCTTTTGGTGGCTAGTTAAAAGATGGCTCATAGAGACAGAAAGTAAAATAGTGGTTTTCTGGGGACTGGGGGGAAGAGAGGAATAGGAATTGTTTAACGACCACAGAGTTTCAGTTAACCGAGATGAAAGGAGTTCTGGAGATGGGTCCTGGTGATGGTAGCAGAACAACGTGGATGTGCTTAATGTCACTGAACTACACACTTAAAAATGGTTAAGATGGTAAACTATGTTATATGTATTTTACTACAATTTTTAAAGACTGCTTTTTTCCAAGGATTTTTTAAAATGTATATCAGTCAGACAACAGTGTATCTGATGGAAGAAAAGGTAATTCATTCATTCAGCAAACATCGAGTGCCACAGGTAATATTCCAGGTGCTAGAGATTCAGCAATGAACAAAAACAAAATCCTTGCTCTCATGTAACTGACCTTTTAGAAAGGGAGAAAAATAATAAGTATAAAAATGTTACATAGTAATAAACACTATAAAAGAAAAAGAAAAATAAAGAATAGGAACTGAGGGAGGGCAGGACATGGGGAACAGTGTGCTGTAACAAACTGCATGGTCACAAAGGTTCCTATGATGAGCTGGCATTTGAGTAGAGAACTGAATGAAATGAAGGAACAAGCATGTGCATAACAGGGTGAAGAACATTTCGGGCAGAGAGAACAGCAAGTGTGAAGGCTTGGCGTGCTCAAAGAATACTGAAGAGCCTGCTGTGGCTGGAATAGATGAGGAGATGGAAGGTGGTAGAAGATAAAGTCAGAACAGTTGCCAGGGGCCAAATATAATAAGGATTTTTAGATTTTATTCTAACTATGATGGAAAACCACTAAAAAAATTTAAACAGGGAAATAATTTAAAAGCATCACTCTGATTGCTATGTAGAGAAAAAACTGTAGGGGCACACAGAGGAAGCAGAAAGATCAAGGTAGGAGGTGGTCGTGGCTTGGACCATGGTGAGAGCATGTACAGGTGATGAGAAATGCTCAGATTCTGGTCTACACTGAGATAGAGCTGACAGGATTTGCTCATGGGTTGGATGTGGGATGTGAGAGAAGAGAGTCAAAGAAGATTTCAAGATTTCCGGTTGACTAGAGGTGACTAGAAGTACTATTTCCTGAAATAAGTAAGGCTGGGGAAAGGGAGGGATTTTATTGCATTTGGGACACTATCGGACACCCAGACAAAGCACAGGAAATGAGGTATGCCCAGGTGGAAGTTCAGACAAGACTGAGACTTAAGATAAAACTTAGACGTCATCACTATAAAGATGATCAAAGCAATGAGATTTGCTGAGGTAACCTAGGAATCGAACAGAGAGAAAAGAAAAGAGGTCCAAGAATCGAGCTCTGGGACTCATCAATATTTAGAAGGCAGGGAAGATAAAGAAGTTGCAGTAAAAGAAACTATGGAGTGGCCAGTGAGGCTGAAGGAGAACCAGGAAAGCGTGATGCTCCAGAAGCAAGGTGAAGAAAGTACTTCAGGAAGGTTGAGGTAGTCTGTTCAAATGCAGCTGAGGGAGGAAGGCTATGGCTCAAGTGGTAGAGCGCATGCTCAGCACCCAAGAGGTCCTGGGTTCAATCCGCAGTACCTTCTCCAAGCGGAAATCAATGAAGAAACCTAATTACCTCCCCCTTGTAAAAAAATGAACAAACAATACAAGCCAGATGCAGCTGAAGCAGAGTAAAATGGGAACTGGGGCAACAGGGTGGAAACAGGAAACCTCAACCAGAGCACCGCCAGTCGTGTAGCAAGAATGAAAACCTAACTGGAAAACCTGGCTGAGATAAGGGTATGGTTTCAAGGAGCTTTTCTCTAAGGGGAACAGAAAAATGGAGCATCAGCTTGATGAAAATATGAAGGAAAGGTGAGGGGAATTACTTTTAATAGAACCTATGTCGGCATGTTTGTATGTTGACGGAAATTATCTAACATAAAAGGTAAATGTGATTATTGAAGAGCAACGGGGGTAACGGCTAAATCGGTGAGTACACAAAAGGGGATGGGATTTTGTACACAAATGGAAGGACTGGCCTTTTTCCTCTGGAGCAGGAGGAAAGGCAGAGTGTAGGGTTACACAAGTGGTAGACTGACAGATTTGTTGGTAGAAAGATAGGCAAGTTCTCTTCTAGCTCCTTCTGTTTTCTGTCAAATAAGAAATAAGGTCAGAGCTGAGAATTAAGAGAGAGAAGGAAAGGTGTCAACTGGAGAAGAGAGAAGATATGAATGATAGAGTGGCTTTGGAAAATGGGGGTGTATGAGTAGGGAAATATTACAGGATTGCTCACAACACTAGGAACCCACATAAATTTAAAGTGAGACCAGTCATTTGAAAAGTACTTAACAGTAAAAAGCATCAAAATAGTAAGTATAAATACTGCTAAAATTTTGTTACTGCCATGTACTGACCACTCATTATGTACCAGGCACCATACTAAGCCAGTGATATGTTTTATATCATTATTATCTTCATTTTATAGATAAAGAAACTGAGGCTCAGTAAAGTTAGGTAAATATGTCTAAGTTACCACAGTATATGGCAGAATCCAGATTTTAATGTAGTTTTTCAATACCAAAAGCTTTCTTCCTATTGACTGTCATACTGCCTGTAACAGATAGAATATAAATCTTACACTCACTTTGGTTAATGTCTCTTAATGTCACAGGACTTTGCATATAGCCATGTTTTCACAGACCAATTTTAAGGAGGAATAATTTGCAACTTCATGAATTGTATTTCTCCTTACATTTTCATTACAAAAGCTGGCTTTTCAGCCAAGAGATTCTAGTTTAAGCATAAGTCATTTGCTCCCTGCCCCTAATAAAATGAAAATGTGATTAGATGTCATAATAATGCCAACATTTCACAACTCTGCTGTTTCACAGCAGGAAGCCAAGGTCAATTAAGACTCATCTATCAACATCACTGACCAAAGGACATAGCTTTATTAGAGAAAAAAAAAAGGAAGAGTTAAAAAAGATAATTAATGTGCTAATTATTTTATCAGTTACACTTATAACCATCGTATGTAGTGAAAGAGAGGAAATTATTATTTTAACAGTAGGCACCAGAGTTCCTCCTGGGTAGGTAGCTGTCTTTGTTGAGGAATATATCTTCACAAGTTGTTTTGGTTTGGCAAGATAGACATTAGGAAACAGAAGAGATACCTAACCTTCTCTGCCTAAGACACACAACGCAGGGCCTGGTGATATCAGAGAAGAGAGGGTACGATGCTAGCACAGGGACAGAGGACAACATGGCAGGAGGCCACACTGACCAGTGATAAGGAAAGGTGGAAAACTGTAAAGGGACTGAAGGCCTCTTGAAAAGGACAGCTTACATTCCATTTTAAATTATTTGCAGTATTTGAAATGCAAACCTTTTCTACCTTGCCTATTCTTCAGAAAAGTGTGCTATACAAATAAATACCAGATGTAAATGTTTGGGGGAGGGGACAAATCAAAGGAAGGGGGCTCAGCTCCGCACCTGGAACGGCACAGAACAGACAGGAGACAACAGCTTTAGCAGGTGATATTTTAAAATAACCATACCAGTCTTCTCATACTTCCTGTCTGCACGTTATACCTTTTTCCATCTACTTACTTTCAACCTGCGTGTCTCCTGCAGCCAGCCTATAGTAGGAGTTTGCTCTTTTATCTACTCCAGCAATCTCTGCCTTTGAATTAGAGATTTTAAGACCATTTACATATAATAATTGTATTGGTTGAATTTAGGACAACCATTTTATTTTCTTTTCTTTGTCCTCATTTTTCATTCCTTCCTCCTTTTTTTTTTTTTTTTTTTTTTTGGATTATTTCTATTGTGTTGGTGATTACCCCTGGAAACAACAGTACGTATCCTTGTTTCTTTCTGCCTGAAGAACACCCTGTAGAATTTCCTTTAGTGCTTATCTGCTGTGGCACATGCTCTCGATTTTGTCTTTACCTGAAAATGTCTTCATTCTGCCATCATTATCGAAGGATCTTTTTGCTGGGTAGAGATTTCTAGGACTACCGATTTCTTTCAGTGTATTAAAAGTTTGATTCTACTCTTTTCTGGCTTCCACTGTTACTCTTCAGAAATAAGTCGTTAGTCTAGCTCAGGGGTGGGCAAATTATGACTCTGGGTCAAACTGGGCCCAGCACTTGTTTTTCAAATAAAGTTTTACTGGAGCATAGCCACAACCATTCACTTATGTATTATCTATGGCTGCTTTTATGCTACAATGGCAGAACTGAATGGTTAAACAGATCACATGGTACATAAAGACAGAAAAACAGACCAATGGACTAGAGTAAGGAGACCAGAAATAAACCTTCATATATATATATATATGGTCAGACGATCTTAGACAAGGACGCCAAGACTACTCAGTGGAAAAAGGTGTCTTCAACAAATGGTACTGGGAAAACTGATGTCCACATGTAACAGAATGAAGTTGGACGCTTATCTTACACCATCTACAAACATTAACTCAAAATGAATAAAAGACTTAAATGTAAGACCTTTAAACTATAAAACTCCTGAAAGAAAACATAGTGGAAAAAACTTCATGACACTGGACTTGGCAATGATGTCTTGGATATGACAACCAAAATCACAGGTAACGAAAGCAAAAATAGACAAATGGGACTACATCAAACTTTAAAACGTCTGTGCATCAAAGTACACAATCAACAGAGTGATTGTGAGTAGAATATTAGCTACATTAATTAATGTGATCTTGAACAAGTTATTTATCCTCTCCAAGCTTAAGTTTCCTGATTTTTAAGACAATGACAATACCGCTTTCATCAAATTTATTACATGGCATAAAAATGGGTATGAGGTAAATATTCATCACTGTCCTTTTCTAAATTGCCTTCAAAGTCTATGCCATTGTTTTGAACATCTTCAGTGGTATTAAGAAATCTTAATCCTTGGTCATGGATTGGACCATATACTTAACTAAAAGCAATAGTGCAAGCTAAGTTTAACGAATGAGACGAATGATCTAGACAGCTTTTAGTCGAAAAGGCATTCTGCAGAAAGAACCCTATGAGTCTGAGCAACATCTTGATCATATCACTATTAGTTTACCTTTTGGAGAAATTATCACAGATGTTCCCAACATTTCCAATTTTTATAGGTTAAAACGATTGTGTGACCTTACTGATTAATTCACTGAATTGTATGCCTCTGACATGCATATAATGGGAGAATATTCAAGTTGTCCATTGAAGACTTTGATGACTTGGTTTTAGGTTATGTAAGAAACATGTTTTACTAGATGTCACGACTTTCCTAAAAAAGTGATTCTGTCCAATTTCCCTAAAGAGTAGCACAAACTGTATGTGCCTAAAACAATCACTAACATTGGGCTCCTACAAACCACAAGAAAAATAATCCCATTAATACAACCATACTTTACAGTATCTTTATAATATGTTCAGGACAATGTCTTTAATGTCCATCTAATTTTCCTGCCACAATTTAAGCACATTTCCTCTTGTACTGTGGTCAGTTAATAAGAAATACTTCTATAATTACAAAGTCTTTGGAATCTGAAGCAGTTATTAAATCACCCTTCATCCTTACATTTTCCAAGTTAAATAACCTAAATTCCTTTGCTTTTAGTTAATATGTTCTCCTTTCAAAAGCTCATATTCTTACATGTAATAATGGAAAATAACTTTTACATACCTTACAAGGATAATTAAGAAAAAAGTTATATTAGTTATATTAAACAGCAATGTGATAAGTATATATTATAATTATGAATAATAAGTGAAGACCAGAAAAATTGTCATTCATTATTAATTCTACACTGTGATTCTACTCCTAGCATTCTAGAGCACAGTAATCCTTACCAGGGGACTTTCCTTGCTGTGAGTTGCTTCTTCGTTCTCTGTATCTGGCTGGAGTGGATAAACCTGCATCTTTACTACGCTTGCTAGCAGGCCCCACTTCTGAAATAAGGAATCCCATCTGTTCTGAAGGCAAGATATTCTCAGGTGGATTGGTCTGGCATTTTGTACTGGCATCCACCTAAAATGTTAAACCCACTCATTATTCTGAATTTCCCCCAAATATCTACTAAAAGTTAAGATATTCTATCAGAGGAGTTCTATTATAGAAACATGATCCAATAAATACGATTGTAAGGCTTTTCATCCTGACGAATGATACCATCTTTGACTTTGTTAAGCTAATCTGAGTATTTGGTAGCAAGACGTGTATTTCCCTATACACAAACCACTGAACTGTCTATGGAGCTAAAACATTTACTTATGATCAGAGGAAGATTTACCACGAAGCTGGATTTCTTTTTTTTTTTTTTTTCGGTAAAATTCACACACACAAAAATTTACAATACCATTATTTTTTCCCACTTTGGCATCCCTTCCATCAGATTTTCCATCTTGGTAATATCAGAATGGCCATAGGCATGATCCTGTTGAATGATGTCAGTAAGGCTGTGAACACTTTATTCTATTAATTTTGTATTCTTTGTCTTAATGAGACCCTCTAAATTGTATAAGCTTCAGCTCCTATAAAATCTAGACCTGCCCTGCTTATGATATATGAATTTCTGTTAGAGTTCTTTAAAATGTTTTCTTTAAAATGTCAAATCCCTTTGTCAAAGTGATCAACTTCTAAAATACTCTACTTGTTTATGAATTATTTTAAAATAAAACCATGTAATGAAATAAAGCTGAAAGTTTAAAACACAGCTTTCAAAAGCTGTGATACTCAAATTTTTTAAAAGAAAAAGCAACTGTGTGAATGCAATGTTAAGGTATGAAATCTAGTATTTTGAATGTGACTATGAAGGAACAAAGACGAATTTCATGTTCTTTCCACAGGCATATTTGAAACATAATGGGCCTATCTTTGATCTATTGAATTTATAATATTATTTTAATACATAGTATGTTGGGTCACAACAGTTGGCTCGAAAAGGACAATGAGTTGATAGAAACCTTAAGACATTTGGATCTAAAGTTATAGCTAAAAAAGAATACGTTTTGAAACACCGCCAAAGGTCATCTTGGGAATCTCTAACAATGAAGATATTTTCAATTCCATTAAAGAAAAAAAATCCAAAATGAAAAAATACATGTATCAGGCTAAGATCAAGAAAAAAAATTTAAAGTAGGAAAAAATAATCACAAAAAGTGATTTTAATTTGGATGTACTTTTATTATTTAGAATCAATATTTTTTCATTTTCTGGTCATAAATTAGCAGCAATAAAGGAATCAAGTTCCTACCTTCAGAACATATCTCTCAAACTAGAGTCAGAATTCTGCTTTAGGAATGAGAATATTAGTAAGGAAATTCAAACACAGTATGCTCCCAAGTCAAATTAGAATGCAATGATGCTGTAAAAAAGTATGAAAACACCTCCAGCCATCTCCTTACCTCCATGCTACAAACGGCTTCGGAAGTCCTGATATTATCTACGACAAAAACCGTCCCTTCTGAATAGCCAGGCACATCTACTAGTCCATCCAAATTAAGTTAGAAAGCAAAACTCAAGGGATGTTTTTAACATGAAAATAAGTCCTGCACCACAGTGCTCAATCAGACTGCCTCTCTAGAGGTTGACTTCAGACCATAACATAGTGAGAGGATGCCTGAGGGTTAAGGTTACTTCTTTCAGAATCGTCTGTGCAGAACTACTGAGACATGATCCTTCTGGAAAGCGTAATAAACTTATTAAACCCAGATAAAATCCAGGCAAAGCCTCCACTAGAAGAGTCTTTAGCAAGAGGCACTAAGCACCTTTGACATTTATCAGGATTTTTTCTTTGCCTCTTACCTGGTGTGTGCTGAACGGTAGCCCTTCCTGCACAAATACTACTGAAGTTGGAGATGGATTATGACTTAGCTGCTCCTTCAGTTTGACATGAGCTTGCTGGATGGCTGCAGATTCCTGCATTGTAGTATTTTCAACAGGCTGAGCTGTATGGATGGTATAGATGTACTCGGGTGACTGTGGTAGAGAGCAGGTAATTGCTTGTTCTGTTCCGACCACAAAAGACGTAATATCTGAGCCTACAGGAGTGAGTGGCTCCAGCTGGCTAGCCTGACTTGTGAAAGATGGATTGCTGCTGTTTGAGTTAGCTAGGATATGTTGGCCTCTGTTAGACTGAGATGTTGAGCACTGATTCTCAACAGGTTCCACCTTTACCATCTCCAATTTAGGGGAGGAATGCAACTCATCTACTATTTGAAAAACAGCCTCTAGGTTTACTTCTGTCTTTTTATTTTCATCAGTAGCACTGCAAGGCCAATTAGAAGGTAGAAATTCAACTGGATAGGAAGCTTGCATTGGAGGATTCTGGGAAAAGAGAAAATAGGACTGTTTGGATAGAAAATCAAGTATGAGGTTAAGGAGGAAAGCAACAACATTTAGGCTGGTGAGTGCTAAACGTAAACTTAAAGCTCACTAAGGAAACTTAAATGCCAGTTTTTCAGCAGTGGTAGCTTCAATTCTATTGTTAACATTTACTCAGCAACTATTATATGTCAACCACCATAAGTTTAACACTGAAATGGACCAATAATTCTCAGGGTTAAAGTATACAAAACCAAAAAAACTACAGTACCCAAATACCGATTTGCTGTTAAATGTCTATATACCAAATTCTTCCATAGAGGTTGACAGACAAAGCAACACTTGTATCTATCATATACTGTTTTAGGAAAGCAGAAAAGAAACATCAAACACAGGCTGCTCACAAGTCCACCAATGCTTCTACAGATTCAGAGGGAGGTACAGATATCCTGTTCCAAATGATCTGGGAAAAAATGGATGGAGTATCGAAGGTCCTTTGGTCCTGAGATTATTTACTTTTAATAATAAAATAAGAGATTTTAAAAAGCTGTCACTTTTAGACTGATAACTTTAAGATGTATTCTCTTATACATAGTACTTTGCACAGGACAGACATTCAATTACATGTTTGGTGATAAATGATCTCAAGCTAGAACACAGAATACTGAAGAGTGATGATTAAATACAACATGTAATGAGTTGATATTGCCAAATGCAGAGCTTTGCACAGAGTAGGTATTCAATAAATGTTTGTTGATTATCTCAGGTTATAAATGTAAAATATAGAAAAGTTACTATTAAATAAGACATGTAGTGAGTCCACGTTACCAAAACCACTACAAAGATTGTGTCAATGATCTGAAGGATACTAATGCCAAATAATATAAATATAGATGGTTTAAGCATCAAGCTATTCTACTATCGGTGATAGCACCATTTATTGAATTCTAACTGTGTCAAGCACATGCAAAGTGCTTTACATACATTATTTCATTTAATCCTCACAAGAGGTCTATGAAACGTGATAATCTCCATTTCCAAATGATGGAACTGAAGTTCACAGAAACTTCGTAATTTACCCAAAGTCACAATGAAGTAACTGGCACAGCCGGGTTTCAAATCTAGGTTTGTCTGACTCAAAGAGTTGTGGCTCTTAACCATTATAATATACTGACCATTCATGCACACTCTCACTGTACCTACAGTCCAACAAAACTAACTGCATTTATTTCCAGAACGGCATCTAAAATACTTCCCTTCTTTCCATTTAAAAATTTTATGTCTACTTTTCTCTATTTCCCTACAATGAACATGTATTGTCTTTGTAGTAAGAAAACATCTTTAAAGGTGTTTTAAATGATTAATTTAAAACATAAACATAATCCAGATATAAACACTGACAGGGTACCTCCAGTATGACCCAGGGGAGGTAATGCCTGGGTCTACAAACAAGAGCATTTAATTTGTGGGATAGTTAGTGAAGATGAATATCCTGGACTAACATGCTTGATGATATCTGTCATTAAAAATGTCCAGCTAGGTCCCCTTGATCTGATTCTATACTCTTCAAACAACAATATGATTATAATTTGACTTCCCATGTATATTTTCTAAAAAAAAAAAAAAAAGAAAAAGGAAAGAAAAAAGGAATGTTTTTTTGAGTACTGGAATGCCACCACTAATAAGACATTCTCTTAAGAACAGAAGCTGGTATGACTACGTGATATCAAAAGCAGGCACATAATTCAAATCTCTTACTGTAACATAAAAATACAAACATGGGATTTAATCTTACCCTAGAAACAGTCATCTACAATGTTTAAATCAAAGCAATTGTTTCCTAATAAATAATGAGACAATAACAGAAGTCCAGTGTTTACAATATTGGGGCTGAAGGAAACTACCACTTAAATTTCTCATTTTTGACATCATTTTTTCCTTTCCCCTTTAAAAAAGAAGTAACCATCTATACCATCTTGGAAGGATCTGTCATTTGGTGATTCACATACTTTGAGTTTATCTGGTATTCATTCTACTATGGAAGAGCCTAGAACAGCACTGTTCAAACTAACTTTCAGCAATGATGGAAATGTTCTCTGCCTATGCTCTAAAATTTGGTAGCCACTAGCCATACAAAACTATTGAACACTTAAAATGTGGCTAGTGTGACTGAGGAATGAATTTTAAATTTTGTTTAACTAACTTAAATTTAAATAGCTACGTGTGGCTAGTGCCTAACACTAGGCCTAGAAGACAGTGTAGGCCTGAAAGAATCCCCAGACATCATTTATATCAACTCCATTTTTTTAGAATTGGGAAAAACTGAGGCCACGATCCACAGCTTACCTCCGGTGACTCATTAAGATAAAGTTACACTTTGCAATTCTGCAAGGTCAACAGTACTGCACCCGAGGCACAGGGGTCGTCCACTGTTCCAAGACTCTCACCTGGAAGTAGTTGCAGTGTGCGTAGGAAGAGGCCGCGGGGGCGACACAGCTACTGAGCGCGTCCATGTGGGTGGAGGGAGGGCAGCACTGCAGCACGGCTGGAACAAATCCACACACAGAAACGTCACCCCAAGTAACCCCACAGCGCTCCAGCCATTCCTCTCTCTCAACTTGGAGACAAAAATTCCAAAAGCTTTCCGTGGTGGGTGCAACAGAATATATTTCCTTCAATTAGGTGCTATTATTTGTTGGTAACAATGGTAATAAACTAATTTTAAATATTATTTAAAAGGGTCATGTCTGCTCTTATAAATGATTTCTTTAGCACTTAAACATTTTGTTGCCTTTCTAACCAACTTTTTATCCTTACTGAAAGTAGTAATTTCCTTCTGTTGAAAATATCAGGACATACTTGGAATTTTAAAATATTTATTTCAATCACTTTAATAGCAATAAACATTTGGAGGAAGGTGTGTTTTTTTAAGGATAAAATAAGTATGAAATGCTCTCCAAACATTTCTACTATTATACAATGCATCCAGTGAAATCTTTGAAAAAATGTTTTAACCATTTAGACAAGTGGTTAGGAATTCAGATCCCAGAGCCAGAATGCCTGATTTTGGAGCCTAGCTCCAAAATATTAATAGCTGTATAAATCTGAGCAAGGTTAGTCTCTGCCGGCCTCAGTTTCTGCATCCTGTAAGAAGAGGGGTGCTAATAATACCCACCCAATATGTTTGTCGTGAGGAACGAATGAGTTAATATGCATAAATCACTCAAAGGAACACTGGCATCAGTAAGCGGTCAATAAATAAATAGCTAACAATGCTACTATTTTAGCTAAGGAAATATATTTTCCAAACTTTATATTAGGATACCATGAATAGATTGAAGTCTTTGCACAGGTACAGTCATACTTACAGATGCAGTCTTAATAATAGGTTGAGCCTCCCATTTTCCAGAGAGAGACTCACCAGAATGAATGAGAATCAGTTATAACATCACACCTTTGGATTAAACAGAGGATGACATTTACTGAGCACCCACCACGGTCCAGGCACAGTCCCAAGTGCTCTAAATACATTGCCTCATTTAATCCAAACAGCAACTGAATGACGTGTTAACATTACTTTACAAAAATAAGGAAACTAAAGCTCAGAGATGTTTAAAAAAATTTTGCTGAAAGTCACAAAGCTGGTAGTATCAGAGGCAACAGTCAAACTCCAAAGCACATGCTCTCTAATATATCATAATACTTCCCTAATTTTCCCTTCTTCCTAAAATGTAGTATTTTAAATTTACTAGAACTCCACTTGCTGAATATATTTAAGGTGTCTTTATTATAAGGTGGCAACTTCTTCTTTTTCGGTCCACATTTTTCATACTTTGAGTATGCTAACAGAATTACTGAATAATCTCAGTCTGTAATCTTTGAAAGTAAATTGGCCTAAGGATTGTAGAAATTCATGGAAATGCTTCCCTATTTCTCCATTATCAACTGATTTTTAAAATATCAGAAGTTCATAAAGGTATACTAGAAATAAATATTTTCTTATTAGATCGTGTGCACTTTAAGGCACTGTATTTTGCACGTGGAAGGAAAAAATTAATATAATGGACAGAATTTTAGTTCACATACAAATACAAGGGTTGATATTTTCTGAATCACATGATTTTAACAATTCCAGTGGTTTAAAAAGCCAGACATTACTAGGATGGCCACATAAAATTCAAGCTGTTGTCATTTCCAGTATCCTTGGAGATTATTCAGATACACAATTAACATGCTTTGAATTTGAATTTGGTTTCCCAGGACATTTGAAAGCATAAATATCCTGGGAAATAAGTTAAATCCAAAAAGCAAAACACCAAGGAGAGGTCTGCAGGATTTGTCAAAAGTGAAAAAAACTGGGATCTTTTTCTAGAGTTTTAACAGCTAAGGAAAACTGAGCCCCCTAGTGGCAGGAAAGGACTGAGTCAGGAGCTGCAGGTTTTCACCCGTCAGGGCACCGTAAGTGTTCTGCTACAAATAAAGCAACGAAAGGTATTAGCTTTTCTGATACTGCTATGATCTGACTCTATTGGTTACACATTTTGAATAGCTGTTAAAGTGTACCTTAAAATAAATTTCTTGGAGAAATAAAATAGAATATACAACAGAGAATATATTAATATATATTTGACAGCTGATTTGGTATCTAAGGAAACAGCAGCAAAACAGTGAATGTCCTTTACAGTGTCCAGCTACAAACAGAAAGTAGAAAGGTACCTGCACGAAGGGAGGTCTTGAAAAGATAATCCACAAAGATTTCTCAATGGCTATTTCCTTACCAGTGCAGTCCTACTTCGTATAGTCAACAAAACAGAACAAAGCAAGGTATCAGTAAGCTTACGGAGTATGAAAACCTAGCTATTAAAGTGCAACTGTGTGCTTAATACATGACAAATTAATCTAATGTATTATGAAACCATTGTGAGAGCACTAACACTTACACAACTGAGTTTATCACTATGTCCTAAGACACATTCATCTGCATAAAGATCTTCCAGTGTCTTCCTGAAGGCAGTGTTCACTTAAGGGCATTAAATTGCATGTAGAATAAAAACTGGAAATAATGAACAGAATTCTATTTCAGATCTAAGAGTTGATCACATTTTTAGAAACAATTCTAGTAATAAAGTAAAGCCAGGATTACTAAAACTTTATCAAAAGGTAAACATTTTCACTTCCACTACAGGTTAGGACAAGTTCATACACTTTATCCTACGGAGGTAGTTCAAATCTTAATGAAAATGTTTTAGACCTAAATCTACTCCAGAATAGTAGTGTCAACAGTGAGAAAATAACCAATATAAATACAAAAAAGGAAACACATACTAAAAGTAAATTTATTTCAAGGTGAGTTACTACAGCAACTCGAAACCCAACAGCTCACTTATGGTGAGGTGAAGAAATGGCATTCTAGGCACACACCCCAAAGTGAAAGCAGAGCAGATCAGTGTGTGACCATGTCCACGGCAGCACTACGCACAACAGCCAAAAGGTGGAAGAGCCCAGCGTCCACCAACAGACGAACAGATAAACTACATGTGGTACATTCATATGGACATTTGTGGGGAATTATTCAGCAATAAAAAGGAAAGAAAATTTGACACATACCACAATATCAGTGACTCTTGAAATAAGTGAAATAAACTAATCATAATGGGACAAATAAATGATTCCTCTTAAATGAGGTCCCTAGAGCTATCAGATTCTTCGAGACAGAAAATAGAATGGTGGCTGCCAGAAGATGGAGGGGGGAAGATGAAGTTAGTGTTTAACGGGTAGAGTTTCAGGTGGAGGAAGATGAAGTAGTTCTGGAAATGAATGGATGGTGGTGATGCTAGCACAACACTGGGAACGTATTTAATGCCACAGAACTGTACACTTAAAAATGATTAAAACGGTAAATTCTATGCTATGTGTGTTTTACCTCACTAAAAAGAAAGGAAAACATAATTGCGCTTTTGCTTAGTGTCTCCTTGCAGCTAAAGAGAACTTCCTGGTGTATCTGAGCCAAGTCTCTCTTTCAATAAGAACAAAATCAGGCCTTTTCAGAGAAACTGACAATACAGGCTACCTGAGCACAATACTACCAGCATCAGAGGCTCTTCTAACTCGAGTCTTTGTTTATGTACACTATGTAGGATTAGAAGCCTAAAGATCAAGTCTTTAAAATTTAAATGTACTTTCAAACAATAAGGCAATCCTTTTTGTCTGAGTCAACTTAGAAAAATTAAAAAATAATGATATAATGTATATTTTTCAATAAACAGATCATATGTACCTTGAGGGGAAGGGTATGTCCTTTCAAATCACTTTATTCAGACTTTGAAGTGTCAATATCGAGGCTCATTTGAAAGACAGTTTTTAAAATATTTTATCCTTTATATGTAAATAGTGTTTTAAATTTTACAGTCTATTTACATACATTAATTCATTTACTCCCTGGCCCAAACTATTACTGCCATCGTATAGAAAGGGAAATTGAGGCTGAGTGGCATGAAATGATCCACGGGATGTCACACTGTCCATAGGATGATTAACTGCAAAGCTGAGACTAGAATTATTTCATTCATTCAATACATTATTAACTAAGGGTCCATTATAGCCAAGCAGCATGCTAGGTGTAAGGGGTTACAGAAATAAACTAGAGGTAGCCCCACTCCTCGGGGGCCCCAAACTGGACCTCCCACTCTGGCAGCTGGGGTACATTCTCTCTGCTTGAGCATCTTGAGTCAACAGCCCAGGGCCAGTCCCACTGCCACCAGCAGCATAGAAGGGAAGGTCCCTCCACTCATCTCTGTCATCTACCCTATCTGGAAGTAACTCTGGGGAAGAGAAATACCAGGAAAGAGTCTCTCAAAAGTAAAACGAAACAAAAAGTCCCTCTTTGTAAAACAGGCAGACAGGCAGCAGAGCACAGTGTGCCTGGATTTGTTCCCCAGCCCTGCCTCTGCCTACCCGTGCTTCAGTTTCTAATCTATAAAATGAGAATAATTTCATTCCCTATCGTATAAGGTTGTTGTAAGGATTAAATGAATTAATATTTGGAAAGTACTCAGAATAGTACCCGGTCACAGTGATTGCTATACAAATTTTATTACTTAAAATACAAGACAAAGGGCAGCTACAAATTGCTAATCACTGCTTTGAGCTTAAAACTTGGAAAAAAAAGGCAAAGTTGATTTTGAGTCAATTCCGCATTATTCGTCAAAGAAGAATAATTCCTCAATACAGGATTTCCTCAAAATACAAATATGAATATATTGATATTCTTATGTATGTTCAAATATATAGAGAATGAGTAAAATGAAAAGGTCTAAAATGAAGTTTTTTATTAAAAAGATAAATTACAGTAGCACACTGTGAAAACAGCATCAGAGGAAAAAATCAAATTCAAGACAGGGTAAGACTAAAGAGAGTCAACTAATACTGGATTTACAATAGTTTGTTTTTGAAGAAGTGATGAGTGGAAAAATGTAAGCAAGCTAGGCAAAGAAAACAGATGCTTCAAGAGAGGAATGACAAATGTAAGAAAGAATTCAGATGAGCCAATTTATGAGTCAGTCTAATAGCAGTTTTTTAGTCTCAAATGTTTGGCTTAACTAGAGAAAAATTTATCACGTATTACAAAATTCAAAATTTACTGGTTATACTATTTGAAGACCAGATCCAAGTTTATTTCAACATAACTAATTTTTAAATGAAGTGGAGTACTGTTTTTTTTTAACTAAAATTTGATCCAAATCTTGACTCATATATTTCACTCTGAAGGGCTTCAAGTATGACCATTATTCCAAAATCAGTTACTTTATTAGGACTTAGAGAGTAGAATCTAGGGGTGATTATTATCCTGCCTGTGAGGATAATATTCTATTTAACTTTGGGAAAGTCATTTGCAAAGCTCTTCATAAACAGGTACTCACTGAATATTGGTTAAATTGCTCACTACTTTTTACTTCCTTTGCCTAAAATTTGGAGGAATTAAGTACTTGTACAGTATTTTTTTTTTTTGGCACTTTCTTTTCTACAGCAGGTCTTTTGTATTTAACAACACAACTTTTTGTTTACATAGTACTTCAGAACGTTCAAAGCAGTCTTGCCTACATTATATCATAGAACTACTCTATATATTAGAAGTCAGCATGAAATTATGAGATTTCTTATTCTCATGACCTCAGCAACTTTAGTCATTTTAGTTATCCCTAGTAAAGTTTGTTTATTTATTTTTGGAGGAGGTACTGGGGATTGAACCCAGGACCTCATGCATGCTAAGCATGTGCTCTACCACTTGAGCTATACCCTTCCCACCCCCCAGAGGGGTAATTAAGTTTATTTGTTTATTTACCTAGTAAAGAAGACAAATCAAAAACTCAGATAATACAAGATTCTGTTTCATGTGCACTATCTACTATCAAAACACCAGCAGCACTTAACTTGTTCTTTTAATGTCTTGTTCCCAGTCCTTACCTTGAACTCTTGGGAGGCAATTTTCAATTTAATTATTAAATTAATGAATTTATTTATAAACTTAAAACTAAGCTAACAAAATATTTTTAAATAACATATATCTTAAATCATCATAATTTAACAAAGAGTATTTCTATAATGAATGAATAATATTAACTAATTGTACTGTTTTCTGGTAAATAATATATAAGTAGCTCTCATAAAATTTAGAACTAGGAGCTTCCAAGAGGATTGTTTGTAACCTGGAATACGTTTTCCCATAGAAACATCATCATACCTGCTAGTATGGCTCCCAAGCCAGATTATAACCACCTGTCCCTTAACTGTGGGACTAACAGTAATACAGGATCTAGCCAACATATCTAATATGTCCATAGGAAAGTCTTTCCAAAATTCCAAATTGGAAGGCCAAGCATGTTTCTATATCTCTCTAATGCAGTCCTTCTAAATTTCAACTCCCCAGGAGCTTTTGAGTCTAACAGTTTGAGGAGGGGAGTTTGAAGGGAGGTTAGGAAAAAGAAAGAGAAACATTTATTGGTAAAAAGAGGGGAAGCAGGGGTTTTGCCCAGTTGGTGGGCGACAGAATGTAAAGCAAGTGTAAGAAAAGGTACTCTTTATATACACACATATATATATGTTCTATGGACATATGGAATGCAGTCAAAATTATAATTTAGATAGAATTACCTAATTTGTTTATTAAAATACTGGATTAAACTCCTCAGTAAAAATCTGACCCTATTTGTTGCTATACGTAAGATATATAACTTATAACATGAAATTAATCATCTTCTATTTTTAGATCACCCAGATATTTTTGTTCTTCAAAGAAGTAGCTGAAAAAAAAGAAACAGGCCTCAATCTTTTTCTATGTAAAAAAGTTTTTTAAAAGTTCTTAAAATCTCTAATAGTCAAATGATTAGAAATGCTGTATCATTTTTACTCCATATAATTCCTTCTCCTTTTCCTTCTGATTTCCACCCAGCAAAATGGTAGCAGCTCCAAAAATCTATAAAACCCAACCTAATTTACACATTGGTTTTATTGTTTTAATATTGTTAAAGTTAAACACTTTGAGAAAATAAAGCAATCCCTTTTACTGGCTAAATTTAGGAAGAATGCAATGAGCCATAATAAAAGAATATAGTTGTATGTTATCAGCTAGAAAATAGTGAGTACTGTTACAAATGGAACAGTTGCCAAATTTATAACTTTTAAAAGGCAGCAAATTATTTAACTCCCTCATCTAATTTACATTCTTTCCACTAATTTTAGCTTTTGATTTCCTCCTGCCTGGGAAAAATGGTCTAAGATAAAACTCCTAGAGATTGCTTCCAGATCTACTTATCTGAGAAAATTAATATGCCTGGAGTCTTAATTCATAGGGTAAAAGAATGCCCCATTTCCTCTCTTGCTGGTCTCTTCTGAAAGCCTTGACCCTTGAGTTGTTTCTGTTGACCTATTTCATCACTTTGTGTAAAGCATGCTACCTGAAAACACACACCACCTCTATGGTGTTTCTGCAAAACAGAAAACATGTTTGAACAAAATGGGAATGCTATTATTTTGCAAAAATGTACCCTCCCCCACAAAAAAGACATCCTTCAGCCACAAGAAGCTAAACAGATGGTCACTATCACAAGGATTCCCAGTTAGTGACTTGAGATCTACCAGCAGAACTTCAATGCCCTTGGCTGAGCTCTAGGTCAGCTGTCACTGTCAGGGTCTTCTCTCTGAGATTCCCAGTTCTTCACTGGCTGGGATTAACACTGCAGGGACTGCACTGTCAAACCACACCATCAAATTTTTACTAAAAGAATATAACTTAGTTTTAGGAGATGGTGAGCATGCTCTTTTATTAAATTTCCTTACTGAGATACTAAAATGATTTCATTATGAGGTAATCTCACCTATAAAATTAAAAAATAGAAAATACATAATATGTACAAAAATATTTTTTTAAAAACCAAAAACCAAAGCAAAAACCTGCTACACCAAGAGCAGAGTTAGAGCAAGGTCTGGTGTACTGAGTTTTAATTTTATTACCAGGACACACTTTGAATATACAAAAGTTTCACTAAAAAAATACACCTTTATGCACCAACAGAATTTTACAACCTTTAAGAACATAAGGAAATCTTGTATGTTGCTAAAAAAATATATACTCATGAGAAATCATTGATATTTCTTAGGTGAATATTTCCTATCTTTGTTTAGGCATACAGAAATGCATTAAATATATATATAAATGTTCATTATAAAGTATCTTAAGAGAAGCCACTGAACTTGAATCTCTCATACCTGTTGGATAGTAGGCTTGGGAGTACTGCGCGGAGGGTGTGTAGTTAGTATATTTTTGGGAGGAGCTGACCATTGTTTGAGGACCTTGCTGAACATGTACGGATGTGGCACTGGGCTGCAGGGTATAGGTGACCTCAGTGGGAAACCTCTGCAGTACAGAAAATGGAACCCCTTTATCTGAAAAAGTGGGAGACGTTTCCACTTGTCCTGAGTGCATTCCAAGAGAGTTCTGCCATGTTCTAGGAGGAATCGGGGTCCGATCTAAACCTTTCAGAGGGAAAGTACTGTGGTTGTGGGATGAAGTTGATACGTAGGAGTAAGGAGACAAACTATCTTGCCGGAACGACCGGTGGAATTGTCCTACAGCCACTGGTCCTGCATAAAAGAGGAAGAGCACATTTACCAATTTTATATTACACCACCTGACGTAGTAAACCAAAAGTCACAAAATACACACTATTCTTCAACTGTGAATATGCTGACTTCTCAGCCATTTTTAACACAACAGAAATGTATTGGTAAAAACAAATTCAGAATCCAGAATATGAGATTATACATACAATGCTGAAAAAGGAATCAAATTTTGTTGGGTTCTCTATACAACTGTCCTACGAGACAAAGTGGCTAAACTCTAACATTAAATCAAATGCTAAATGTCACCTTACCTTTCACCCAATTGACTGACCCAGATTTTTCCAATGCGTAAGCTACTTCCTAGAAGTTTTAGAAATTCCATTCAGTCTTTCAAATCATTTAGGAACCTTATTAATAGGTACAAAAATAAGCACTCAACCATGTACATAATATAATTACGTATGGAATAAATAAAAACTATAACAGAAACAAAAAAGAAATTTAATATTCTTTGTTCTCTTTCCAGTTTTTTTATTTTAATAATAATCTTTGCAGAAAAGTCAGGCTTGAAAACTCTGACTCAGTACTCTTTTTCATTCCTTTACTCAATCAATCATTTTCCGTGGTCTTTTTTTCCTTCAGAGTATCTCTAGTCCTGTCCCTTCCTAGATATCAATGGTTCTCAAACATTGATTTACATTCGAATCACCTGGAGAGTCTGTTAAACATCCACGTACTCAGGCCAAGAGATTCCTGTATTTGCTTTTTCTTACCTAGCAAGGTATAAAGAAATTAAATAGTAGAGATGAGGAATAGAAAGGGCAGTACTATGCAATGAGGAAAAGGAAGATATAAATGTTGCAAGCTGAACTTATTTTAAAGACTATGATTCTTTTCTTTTTCATATTTATCACTCAAACATCAAAATTTACATTTAATCAACAGTCTTTGGGTATAGGGCCAAACCTTTTGTGAATACGAATCCACTGACGGAATTCCACATCATCTCTCTTGCATAAATTGCACCCATAACAGATCATATACAGGAATTTCAGTTTTAATTTCTTTACGTTGGACTAGCGACTTAAAGATCTTGTAATATGAATATAAAACCTTCTACATTTTTTGAGTTTTTTTCCCCGAACTTTGAAAGTTGTAGACTATAGTTCTTGAACATAAATAAAGCTAGCCTGACTTATTCCTCCGGAGGGCTTTATGTATTAAATTATGTGGTTCACAAATTCCTTTCAATTTGTTTTATTAAACTAATCTGTAAAACAGAGGGAAAGTCTAATTTATGTGCTACTCATCTGTTAAAGATGGCACTCAAATACCTACTTTTCCAAATACTTAAACTGTAAAACCATTCAACATGGTATAGATCTTTCACTCTAATATTTCTATAGTGTTTAACTTCCTCTAAAGAATAAAGCATTAGGGAGTGCTCTTAACCACTTCTGGTTTGGTGCTGCCTGATTCTAATTGATTTTTGCTCAAATAAACTCTTAAAATAAAATTTAATAAAGAATAAATCATTAATGCCAAAAATAAACAAATACATACATACTTATATACATACTTATATGCATAAACAATTCAGGAGCCTGGAAACTAAGAGCTCTAAATCTAATGGGAAAAAAATCTTAGTTCAGAAGATTAAGTGTATTTAAACGATAAATACACTTAATCTTAAAAACTACTTTTCCTTTAAAACACAAAAACAATTTTTATGCTACCTGACTAGCAATTCCACATATATACACACTTTGAACTAACACTGATGATTCTTTGTCTTAAGACCTAAAGAAACATTGTTTGCTCTTCACAATAGGTATTTCTGAGGTCCCAACTACCCGCCATTTGATTTTTCCTTGGATGCTTCACATGCTAAAACATGATACTGCTATTGTGTGTGATAGCTTACTATTTCTTCTACTCTCTTCAGGGTTAAGCTGTTGAGGAATTTTCAGACTGTCAAAACTTAAGCAGATAATTAAAGAACTCTACTTTCATTTCTCAAATTCTCATTTAGATCTGAATTAAAGTATAAATTCCACTTCTATTATGGTAAACTGAGTGATGGTCAAATATTTATATATTTCAAGTGCTGCTAACATAAGGCCACTGTTAGAAGACCATTCCTTTTGATTTGTTTTTTAAAAATAAATAACTAAAACAGGCTCATCTCTTACTTATTCTTTTGTTAAGAGTTACTTCATAGGGTTTTATGCTGATCAACTTTACAGAACATCACCTGCATGTCTTCAGAACATCTAAGATATATTTGGCAAAGTTTAAATCCAGAATCCTAGGAACCTAAGGCAGACTGAATTTCTGTTCTTAAAAATTCTATTCCTTTTATGAAAGGCGACCTGAGCTAATCAATCCCCAAGAAAGAATTTGCCTCTTGCTTAAAAAAAAAGTTGCTTCTTGAGAGCCTGTTATCCCCAGGCAGAAGCAGAGTATCTACTGCTCAGACTTGTTACTTAGAGAATTTTAACAAATATCATAAAATAAATTGCCACTAAAAACAAAATAACAAGAGCGGACAAACAAAAAAGGAAAAACACATGATCCTCACATTTCTTATCAAGTACATTTTCAAAAGGTGAACAAGACAGCTGGCTCAATGGATCTAGAGAAGAGAAAACTCGGTGCTAAAGCAGAGGATTCTACTTAGAGAAAAGTATTCAAACCACAAGCTGCAGCAGAACACAGCAAACAAAACGGAAGCTACAAAGGAGCAACACAGTCGGGCACAGAACCAAGGCAAGATTCAAGCAGAATAAAAATTAGGTGAGGAAAAAATAGAAGAGTCAAGGACTTAGAACATGGAATTAAAGCAAAACAAAGTTGGACCTGTATTTTTGAACTTAGAATTACATTTCACCCAAACCAGTTAACAAAATTCCCTAGTGAACCAAGTCTATGGTGTAGACAATCCACACCTGATACATCTTCACCACATACCAACAGGCAGAATGGTAAACAACAGCAAATGCAGGAAAACTACAATAACTTAGGTTTGTATGGATTGATATATTATCTATACTGAAAAAGTATGAATTTATGTTTTTCAACAGATAATCTTTAAAATGCTGACCAACCGAGCTATACGTGAAGCAAATCAGATCCTAGATAGCCCCTGTATTTCTTTAACTAAAATGGACTTTATTCTTATAACAAATGGCTTTAAGATAGATGAGGGAAAAAAGAAAATCAGAGAAGAGAAAAAAGTGAGCAAGTTGGTTTTTACGTTCGTATGCGTGTATGTTCTTTCTCTGAAGTGGCTATCCTATTTTTCCAAAGAACACATTTTCCAGTCTTTTCTCCTTATGCCCACCAGATACACAATCTGAAAAACAAACATCCACGTCAGAGATTCTGCCAAAGGTATGCCACGGTATTGTCTCCACTGCCTTTCCCCATTCAGTTCCCCACCAAAATCAATGACCATCATACGGAAGTGGCTTAATATTCCTTTAGAATTCCTTTGGAACATTCCTAGGCCACTGCTATTTTTCCAACTTGTTACTAGAACTCTAACCTAATCCCTTATCTTCTAAATTCCACATGAATAAAGAACTGTCTCATTCATAACCCTGGGCCTAGGTTAAACTGAACATAGTATTACTTTCATGTATATATTTAAAATTTTTCCGTAACTGAAAAGCAACCCAGACACCTTTATGTGAAAAGTGTCAACAGGATGAAAATGTTTCTATTACTCTCCTAGTTGTAGGTAAAGAATGAATTCTCGTTATTACGGCCTGTTGCTTTCTTGGCCTGCTGCTTCATGACTCTTTAAGCAGCGAAAGGGAATACTGCCACCCTCACCTTCCTGGAAGAGGGGGAAGAGCAGCAGAAATTAAGTTTATAAAATAATTTTCTATCACAGACTTTTTTTTTTAAACTTTGAGTAAATACAAACTTACAAAGGTTTTTTGTTTTGAAAACTTAAAGATCGGAGCCAACAGTGAAAAATTCAAAGCCTGTAAATGTGAGCATTCTAAAATCCTTTTTCACTACAACTTGACAATGGTAAAGAAAATAGTGCCTTTATGTTTGTCTTAAGTTTGTCTCCCCATGACACCTTAAGCATCAGCTCTAAGCAGCTACAATGAAAGAGTTGTTTAACCAAGTCACTGTACATAGGGACAATATCTGGTAAACAACAGAATATGTTATTATATTTTCGCTCTTAAGACATAAAAACAACGTCTATCATTCTACACATTACTCCGGAACCTAAAATATGATTGTCAGAACACTTCTTCTAAGATTACTTAGGTGTGTCAGTGGGTGGAAGACCGCACATCTCCTTAAGGCCAAACTTCTACTCCAGGTACCCCGTTCACTTTCTCTTGGTTGGTATAAATGTTCTAAGTTTACTTTGCTTTGACCTGTTCCTTACTACCTTGACCTTCACCATATTCTCACCCTGTGCAGAACTCTGTTCTGCTTCCCATATGAGCAAAGGAGGCCCTTCAAGACCCAGTGTTTCAACAAAGGCCTCCTTCTTTTAGGTGTTCACCGTGGAGAGACTGGGTCTCGAGAAGGTTAATGGCTATGGAGGTTTGGAGCCCACGAGGGGTCAGGGAAGACTAAACCCAGAGGCCCCCTGGCCGCTAGTGTACACAGAAAGGCCTCAATGCTTACAGACTCTGTCCCGAGGAGGTGCTGGCGGGAAGGGGAGCCGCGCGAGTGGCTCCCGGGCGCATATCCCAGACCTCAAAGGTGAGGGTGCGGACGTGCCCTCGGAAGTGGCGGTTGCCCCCCGACGGCTGTGCGCCCGCCGCCCAGCGAGGACGGAGAAGGCAGGTCGGACGGGACTCACCGTGCGGCTCGGGCCGGGGCGTCTGCGGCTCCTGGTGCTGCAGCGGGGAGGTGGAGGCCGAGGCCGAAGCCGAGGCCGACGTGATGAGGAGCCTCTGGAAGCGGTTGGGCGGGCGGCAGGGCACCTCCAGGCCGGCCGCCAGCTTGGCCTTGTTGGCGCTGGTGAGCCTCTTGAGGTGCACGAGCAGCTGCGGCTGGTCGCGGCGGAAGTGCGGGCTGTGGAAGTGGTGCAGCGGCCCTTCGCCCGCCGGCCCGCCGCCGCCCGGCCCACCCGGCCCGCCCGGCACCACCTTGCGGAAGCCGTAGAGGTTGAGCTGGCGGATGAAGCTGGTAAAGTTGGTGGTTTTGAAGAGCTCTGGCTCGGCCCCAGTGCATCCGCCGCCCCCGCCGCCGCCGCCCCCGGCCCCAGGTGGGCTGAGCAGCTCGGCCTCGAAGAGCGGCTGGTCGATGAGCAGCCCCTCGCCGCGGCCGTCCCAGCGGATGGAGCGATACCGGGGGCTGTTCACCAGCCGCCACAGCTTGGCAGGGAAGTTGTTGGGGTTGATGGGGGTGGAGAGCAGCGCTTCCTCCATCGCCCCACCCGGGCCCTGGGCCTCGCCCCGCCGAGCCTGGCTCTCTCACCCCGTTCTCGATCCCTCCCGGCCTTCGCTTCGCCCTGCCCCCTCCTGCCAGCGCTGGCCGCCGCGGATCCGGGAACGGTTGGCGCACGAGCCCCCGCGGCGCCCGCCGGCGCGGCCAATGGGGCATCGAGTTCCCGCCGCATTGCCGGACGCGGCGCGAGCCTACCCGCCCCCCGGGCTCCGCGCGGCCGGGCCACGTGCGGCGGCGGCGGCGGCGGGGGACACGGCGGGGTAAGTCACGCTCCCTCGGCGTCCTACTCCCTCGGACCGGGCTGGGAATTGCGGCCACCAGATAGCGTTACGTCCCTCAAAGAGATCAGCCCGGTGTCCGCCGCGGAATACCGAGATCCGTGTGTTTAATTTCACCGTGGCCGGCGGGGTCGTAGGGCTTTGGAATTCACATAGTGTGCAGTGGGCGATACAAAACCGGTCATGCTCGAGAACAAAGGGCCCAACTCCGTGGTCTTAGTACTAACAGATAATCGTCTCTCCAAATAAAAATGGTGATGGGGATAATGTCCTGCATAAACAAATTCACCTTTTAGTAGCATTTCATATTTTTTTGAAATATACTCTTTTCAGCTAATATGTTGCTTAAGACAGTTTACTGAAGGTGGAAGGAGAACTGAGGTGCCTGTGAGCAGAGAATCAGGAGGAAAGCAGTACAATCCCCTGCGCCTGATCAACCAGCTGGTGAAATTTTAGGCATTAAAGAGAAATAAACCGCACATGAGGTGGGACAGAATCTCTGCAGTATCCGTAAGGATAAATCCCTATCTGATCAATAAATAAAAACCAAACAGGAGCTGTGCTGTTAAAAAGAGAGGGCCATTTTAAAAAATGGAAATGGTTGGGAGGAAGGGGTATATGTTTTAGTCCTTTTTCATGGTTAAAGAAAAAAATGAGTATTAAGTTTTCTTAGAAATTAAAATGAAGAAAAAGACCCAACAAAGCAGCACTAATATAGAGATTTTATTTAAATTGTATTGAGTTTTTACAGCACATTGCATGTTTGTCACAACGCAACTGCACAGTTTGGATTTTTGGCCACATCATGTCACTTACACCCACAAGAGCTCTGAAAGGAGTATTTGATGAATACATCTGAGCCGAGAGCCCAGAGTCTCTCTCCAAGGCCATGCAGTATGTTCACTGATAGGACAGTCCCTCAAAACAGCCACACAAAGTAGACAAGATACAGTCTCCTCAAATGTTGCCAATCTGACTCCCCTGAAAATGGGCAGAGTGAAGTGCAATGAAAGTTAAATTAATTAAAAAGCCACTCACAACTGGCAGTAAATTTTAATGACTGAGAAAATGCTTAGAATTCTACGTATCAGAGACAAGGAAGAGTCTGTTACTTTTTCAATGATCTCATGAATTTCCCACACACAAAATCTCCATTATTCAACTCCATTTAAACGAAAAAAAAAAAAAAAGTTCTGATAGACTGACCTAAATACGCCAAAACTTTTTAGGTTACATCCATGGCAAGTATAAAAGCACAGATGCTTCTCTGTAGGGCTGAAGGAAAGGTCGGGACAAATAACAATTCTTGTTCTAAATGCAGATCCTAGTTATTTTCGAGTGAAAATTTTTTTCCTAGGAAGCAACATGAACAAGTAGCAGTTAGACAGCTACCATAGTTTTAAAACAGGCTAAGCCTGAGTGTAATTTACCTTTTATACACGAACGAATTAAGGACAATGCACAAGGAAATCCTAGGGGATGCGTTATAGGTCAAGGAGACTGTATCTGTCCCAAACACAGTACATGGCTATATCATTGTATCTTTTGGTTAAGTGCCACTGGTACATAGTAAGATGGAAAAAAAAAAAAACAACCCACAACGTTTGGTCCAAATGGACACATTTTCTCTCCCAATTTTGGTATCAAGGCTTTATTCTCTTCTGTTTGGGTTCCATTGTTAAGTGCACAGAAATAGACAGCAGCATTTGTACTGAAACCCTCACATACCAAACAGCATATTCTAGGAGGTAAAAACCAAACGCTAAATTCTACCCTCAAGGTGTCAAGTGTTCAGGATAAGAAGCAGTGTGACCCAGAGGAGGCAGCAGCCAAGGGAAAGACGACATGAGGGAAGTGGGCAATGGAACAACAACCCCCCAAAAAACATTGTTTTATTTTCATGCCAGGAGAGGATCAAGGTGTAGCTCCTGTGTTAGCACCAGGACAACTAGGAAAAGTCAAGGCGCAAAGGGTCGGGCACAATCAGCAAATATTTCACAAGGATCATTTCTGTGTTTCCCTTCTCATTCTTCACAGCGCTACCTCAAGAGCCGCCACTGAGTGACAAAGACTACTGCTTTCACAGCTCAAAAATAACTGATTTTTGCCAGGACTGAACATCAGCAGAGTCTTCCTCTGCTCCCCAAAAGTGACTCACTCCCTAGAACTGTCCCCCTAAACTGAATATTCACTGATGCTGGCTGATGAGCCAAGTGAAAAATACAGCAAAATCTCCACTTGCTGAACCAGTCTTTAAACCAAACTCCACAGAAAGACAGAACTAATGCAACGAGAGGGAGTGTGTCTAAAGACTGAGCCTTCATGCACAGACACAGAGCACAGAGGTACAGGGTATAATGCATCTCAAATAGGATAGAAATTCCTATCTTAGATACTATAATCTGCTTTTTTCAAGGTGGAGGAGAGATGGATCTGGTTATCACTTGGAGTTTGGTTAAACATATGACTTTCTATTGCTGTTTAGGGCACGCATCACCAGGCAGTATCTATGAAATCATCATCTTGTGACCCCGGAGAAAGAAACTGGAGTCACCAACTCAACGTTAAGCTTCCAGACTCTGGGTCTGGATCAGGACCATTACCCCAAGGGGAGGGTCTCACCAGTAGAGGACCTCTTACCAAATTGGAATTCCTCTGCTCCAGTCTCATGGTACCAAGGAGGATTTCACAAGACTGTATCTTTGAGCTCTGTGATTTCATGAGCCACACCAAGGAACCTTCAAAACTACACCTGAAGCAGATCCTCCCATCAAACCTGCTAAAATTGGACAGGTCGTCTCCTCTGGCATTCAACTGGAAGCCGTAGCAATGGGTTTCTTCAGGTGTTGGCTCATGAGTTCCCTGGCCCGAGATACTTGGATATGTTCGTAACACGAGTTACAGACGAGAACTGGGTCATAGAGTTGTTGATCAGGAATGGGCAACTTCAGGTGGCAGCAGCCAGCACAAAATACATTCCCACAATTTCTGCCAAAGCACAGAGAGGGAAGAGTTCATCAGAAATGCCCATACACTGAGAATGAACGATGCTCTAAAAAGGCCTTACATAAGTAAATAAAGAGAAAAGTTGGGAGAAAACAAAACTTGTTCCTATAAAGATGTCTCCAGTTTCAGATTAATTCAGTTTAGTTCATGTCAGTGTAACTCAGGATGGCTTCACGAGCCATACTGAATCCTGTAAAACATCTTACCTGCAATGGTGTCTGCGTTTGGCCAACCAGAATTCACAGTCACAGTTATAGCAATGTGATGCCATATGGTCTGGAACCCAGCGAGTCACCTAACAGAAGGCACAAGGAAAAGTTCCAGGTCCTAGTCAACAAAGTGGAAGACCAACACTGCAATAAGGAAAGCAGCCCAGAAGACAATGACAAGGCTTAGGCGGCCACTACTTGCCTCCAGAGAGACTCAGCTGGGGACAGCACAACACTCATCTCTGAGAAATATGAGAACTCACCAGCTTGCCTAAGTACCCACCACACAATTAGACTGGACATACCTCAGTCTCTTTCTTATCAACAGGTTCCCAGCTTGCTTCCGAAAGGCAGTCTTCACTGTGATCAGAGCCAAAATCTTCTGTATCACTGTCATCTGACTCCTTCAAACACGTCTAAAGAGAATGCAAAGACATCACTGCTCATCAAAACGTTCATCATCACAAACATTTACTGTTGACCAAGTGTCAGGCGCTAAGTGCATGACATGCATGAAATTACTTAGTTCCTCACAACAGTCTTATGATGTATATGCTATTATTATCCCCATTTTACAAAGAAGGAAACTAAGCCACAGAGAGAGTTAAGAGCTGATGGGTAGTAAACCTGGGATTTGGACCTAGCATTCTGGCTTCAGACCCGTGCTCTTAACCAACATGCTGTATCACAGTATGGAGAGAGTACTTCTCCTCTTACATTGAAACCAGGACTTCGCAAACTATGGCCCACAGGCCAAATCTGGCCCATGGCCTGTTTCTGTAGTCAAGTTTTATTAGAAGACAGCCACACTCAATTCATTTACACATTACCTATGGCTGCTTCTGTGCTACAACAAAGAGCCTCGTGGCTGCAAGAGAGACTGAGTCTAAAGTATTTACTATCTGGCCCTTTACCAAGCAAATTTGCTGACCCCTGTTCTAAATCATCACCTTGAATAGTAAGAAGCTGTCAGCCCTGACCATCCCACCAGCAGAGAAGTGGGCAGCGGGCAAGTGGGACTGTCCGAGAGCTGGTTCCTAGAAGCTCCCCAAGGACCGCTGTGCCAGAACCCAAGCCCTCTCCACACAGCGAAGCCTAGATGGTCCTCATCGTCTCTCACCTTATTCCAAAACCTCTTAACCGGCCTCCTAACCTGGGTTCCAACTGCCTCATCCACATGACACACCATTGCTAGGATAGTATTCTTAAATACAAATGCAATCATGTTACTCACTCGCCAAAACTTATTGCCCTGAGGGTAGAACCCACACAAGAAGGGCACTCAAGGTGACCCTTCTAATCCCTTTCTATTTCCCAATATCACCTCCCAGCGCAGTACCTAGCTCCCTCCCGCACAGGCCCAGTACAAGTGTGCACGCGTGCACACGCTCACACACACAGCCCTTTGTTCAAGGAGCACCTGCTGCCTCCGTGCTCCTGCGAATGGCATCCACAAAGCCAAATGTGACACGTTCTTCAGCACTCAGCTCAAGCCTTACCTTCTCAGGAGGGCCTTCCCTGACCTTTCACTCCACGCTGGCCCCCAACACCTAACGCTTCCCTCAGTCAGAACGCTTAAGCACAGCACTCTTAGCTGTTTGCCTATCTCTCCCAACAGACCGTGAGCTCCTTGAGAGCAGGGACTTTCATCCTACAGCCCCACCGCCTAACTCAGCGGCACACAGCAAGTACCCAGAGGATGGCTGTGGGACGGATGGAAGGCCGGATGGAGAGGCTAAATGAGCAGCTGGACGGCAACAGGTGAGTACTTACGAAATCATCCTCATAGTCCATGGGAGGCTCTGCTGGCGGGGCACAGCAGTGACGGATATCCAGCCTCATCTGAAGCTCACGCACCTGTCGACGTAGCTGCTCCACCTCTTGCTTGTACCCTGCCTCAATCTGCCGTAACCTGTGCTGGATCACATCCGTGGGAAAGGGCAGTCCATCATCATCCAGGTAGACAGGAGGCACTGGAGAAGGGCAGCTCAGTGGAACAGGCTTCGTACTGGAGCCCTGCTTGGGGTGACCGGACAACCACATCCGGTTGTTTTTCCCTCCTGGACCAGTACAGTGTCCATTGGAATGATTAGAACAGACCGGTGACTTCACCCCTTCTCTCTGAGCCCACTGGCCCCCAAAGCAGGGCCCTGTTGCGCGCACCTGCTTACTGCTCGACCTCTTGCTACAACAGCCATAGGAAAGAAGCCGCCGAGGGGTAGTATCCCCACTCGGGAATGAGGTCACCATCCCTTGGAAGCTGTCCCAGTTGGACCCTAAAAAAGAGAACTCACTAATCTGGCTCTGAGAAATTGGCTTTCGGGCCAATTCCAATGGTACTTTCCCAAAGCGAGGGTTTTCCAGTAACTGCCCATTCCTGTTACTCCCTCTCCTGCCCGTGTCTTCCTCCCCCTGAATCAGATCTGGCACAGAACTGAGCTCTTCCAGGTGGGAGACACTTGCCACAGACCCTGGGGGGTCTTGGTTGAGAAAGTCAGCACTTGGGTCTGGAGGATTTTGGCAGGTAGCACTCGGTGGGTTGCAAAGGGTGCCCAGATTGTGATCTGGGGCACACCTGGAGGGCACACCCAGCACAGAGTCTGGCTGGGCCTGCTGGGGGGCACCTGGAAGGGAGTCCTGGGAAGACTCAGGAAAATCACAGATTCCATCACCCTTGTTGGCAATGACTTTAGAGAGCGCACGGACAGCTGCTTTCTCAGGACAAGGTTCGGGTGGCTCCTGTGTGCCATCTAAAGTCCTACCCAGCTCATCCTGGGTGGGCGGGTCTGGAGCTGGTGCCTTCGTCTCTTCCAGGACTTTGATTTCCAGATCAGGGGTGTTGCTCGTCGTTTCCTGGGGCGCGGCGGCATTAAGCAGTTTGTAACTCGGGGAACAGCTTTTGTGACTCTTGAAAGGTTTATTGCTCAAGTAGTCTTTCTGGCTGCTGGGCTGAGAGGGAGGAAGACCCACTTCTCCTGCAGTCTGCTGAGGACCTCCTGCCCCGGACTCCACGAAGGTGGTCTCCGATCCCTCGGGATTGCCGTGCCAGGCCTCCAGGCCCGCTCTGGCCTCCTGACAGTGGTTATTCAGGTTGGGGTCACTGGATGTGCGTGTCAGGGGACTGCTTGTGTCGCAGGCAGAAAGAAGATCATCCATAGATCTCGTTTTAGGTAATCTAGGATGAAAACACAGCATCACCAGGTCAGGGAATGGGAGCTCCCTCCAACACAGAGAATCAAGTCATCAAAGCAATCAAAGCCAGAATTCACAGGAAACAACATTTCAGATTACAAATAACCAATGGTCACTGGAAAACGTCTGTTCTGCAGGAAGTGCAGGACATGAACCCTGCTCTCAAGAACCTGGGCTCTGTCCTCAGCTTCATCAGTCTCACCCTACACGGTCTCCCTGGCAATCTCAACCACTCCCATGGCTCCCACTGCCTTCTAAGCTGATACCTTCTAAAGCTAGTGTTCCCGCCAGGACTACATCTCGGTCTCAAACCTAGTCGCACATGGCAAGGCAGAAAAAAGGTGGGTTCTGACGCTGGACCATACTGGCTCTGACACTGATTAGCTATGTGACAAGTTAGCGATTTAACCTCAGGCACTTGGTTTTTCTCCTCTGTAAAATGACAATAAATTACCTTGCAGAGATGCTATGAGGATTCAAAATATAGGCAACCAACCACAAACTTATTAAAGACTACACTCACAGCTCCTCATTTTTACAACATTCCTTATTATAAATTATCCCTCCATAACAGTAGTAGCCAACACAGCTTTCTACAACCACTTAGCGGCAATGTGCTCCTCCAAATCCCAAGTTACCATGGCAACTTGCCCTCGTACACAGCTCTGAGTTTCATGCACACCAAATGGATGACAGACATTTTCAAGAATGACTGCCCTGGTTTTTAGCACAATTCAGAAGTGCCACGGGCAACAAAAACTTGAGGGAAATTTGCCAGGAAACAGACTTCACTAGACTCCCTTTTTCAGATGCCCCAGTCAGTCCAGCCCATACAGAAAAATCCCTCAAAGGGAGAGTTACAGTACAGCTCATTTTTTTTAAGTGTTTGGTTTTTGAAATTTACTAATACTTTTTAAAAAGTATGTTTGTGTTTGATTGGGGGTGGCAGGTGGTTAACAAATCCCAGGAAGGCAGTAACTATGGTTATGTTTACAGCCTCTGGAGTCCCACAGACAGAGCTTGAATCTCAGGTTGGCAACTTCTTAGCTTTTCTCTTTTTTTGTTTTATTTTTTATTTTGCAAACTTTTCAAACATACGAAAGAAGTAGAGAGAAGAGTATGAAGAACTCCAATGTACTCTTTATCCAGATTCAATAGTATCAACAATCTGCCATCCTCCACTGCTGATTCCCATGTGCACCAGAGCTCTAATTAACAGAGCTGCCAGAGACAGGAACGCCTGAGGGGCACGGAACCATGAGAGCACTCATCCAGCTAACGTGGTCAGGGAAGGTTACACAGAGACGGTAGGGTTGGGGTGGGTAGAGAAGAACGTGTTGGACTTTAATGGAAAAAGAGAAAGAGAGCCAGACATTTGTGATCTAGGTAAATCAGGTCAGCTGTTAGAGAAACCATTTCCTTTAAAACCTTTGTACCACTTCTCCTCTAAATCCAACTCCATCTTGAACTGCCTAAAGCACACCCCCTCTTTGCTGCCAACTAATATTTCAATCCCAGCCTGCCTGTGTCTCCTCTTTCTCCCTGAACTGCCTCGTCTTCCCACCTTCTCTGTGTCTATAGGTGGTACTAATAACCCTCCTGGTTTCTGAGCTGGGAACCCTGGGACCTACCCCTGACTGTCATCTTTACTCTCAACTTCTACCCTCCAACACTCCGTCAACTCCAGACTGCTAATGCCTTCTCCACAATGTCTGAATTTAACTTTTTCTCCTTTCCCAGGACTCCTCCCTTCATATCTGAATCTCAGCAGTGCTGGCTGGTCTCTGTGCCTCCAACTTCCCCGCTCACTGATTAATTCTCCAAAACTCCCAGGTCATGATGACTTCATACAAAGACTTGCTATTAACAGCTGAATCAAAATAAACTCCTCAATGTTTAAAGCCCTCAATGAGCAATCGTTTGTTTATTTCTTTTTAGTCCTCAAAATAGCCCCTTCCCAACCCCTGCCGGCTCCAGAGAGGTGATTGTTGTTCTCTCTCTTTTTTTTAAATCTCTCTCATATATCCAATTCCTTTGGACCCCTTTCCACTAACCTTGTTGCCAAGCTCCCTTTATTCCACCCATTTATTTGTTTGTTTAAGCATTTACTAAAGCACCTATTATGTGCCAGGCCCCGAGCCAGATACCAGGGACACAGAAAAGCCATGGTACCTGCCTGGTCTTCCATGAAAACTTCTCTGTGTAAACAGTCACTAAATGACCTCTTTCTTCCTTAGTTCTCTAATAGCTTTGAACTACACACATTCTTACTCACTCAAATGCTAACTTAGAACTGTTCTCTAGTTGTCCTATGTCTCATCTTACAGCTTTTTAAAAGTATCTTAAACGGGATCAATATCGTCTATGTCTTTGGTACAGCCCATAAAACCTAGTGCAGTACTAGGCAATCTGTAGGTATTTAAGAAACATTTATTGATTTGAAAAATTAGATACAGATTTAAAGCAATGGTTATTAAATGGGTCATAGAACTTATCGAGAATCTGATACAAAGTTACGGCACCTCTCCCTGGAAAAGCAAACTTGTGAACCTATACCCAAATTCCGCATAACTCGGGGAAGGAGAAACTCTCGGAATCCCTGCAACCTACCCATAGGCCCCTGACAATGGACTCAGCTCGAAAGATCCTAAAACCAATCATTTAGGGAGTTGGGTGTTTTGTTTTCCTTTATAATATGCAACCAGTTATAGAAGTTATATTTTAATTTTAAAAACCTTCCACCAGTAAACAAAGATCAAAATTTGAAATGCACCTATCCGCTGAGCCCAGCATGGTCGTTTCTAGGAATTTATCTGGCAGAAGTACTAGCACAGATGCAAAGGTATATGTATAAGGTAATACTACTAAACTGTACTCTTAAAAATGGCTTAGATGGTAAAAAGTGTGTGTATTTCACCAAAAGATTTTTTAAAAGATACACATATGAGAATGTTGACTGAAACACCCCCTGTAACGATTTAAAAAAAAAAAAGAAGGAAACCACCTAAACGACCAATTGCAAGCTGGTTTTACAAATTGTGATACACTCTAATTTTGGATTATTATGCAGCCACTAAAAACAATAAAGCAGCTTTATATGTGCTGTCATGGGGTGACATCCTAACACAAAGTGTGGAAAACAGTTTGCAGAACAGTGCGCAAAATATGATTCATTTTTTGTGTTTTAAAAAAACATCTGTAAATGAGTGTGCCATCATGGCTGTATCTACGTAGAGATAAACACCTGGAAGGGTAGTCACCAAAGTGCCCACAGTGGACACCTGTGGGGACAAGGCTCAGGGAGGCAGGGCTGTCATTTTCTACTTTTATATCGTTTGACTTTGTTTTTTAGTAAAGAACAGATATTACTCTTATAATTTAACCAATCTGTATTCTACTTCCCCCCACATATTCAGCCAGAGGATGACTTTCATTTTTATGTCTCCCTTTCAATTCTGAGGAGTAATGTGAAGGCCATTCCCCTACTGGGAACCCATTTCCCTGAGAGCCAGGTGCTTCTGGAAGCTCCTGTTGGACATAGCAAAGGTTATGACTAAGACAGCAAGCTCCCCACGCCTTCTCAGTGAACATACGTCAAGCCCATTCCCACAAACCTTCCTGAAATAGTCCTTTCTGTTCTGTTCTCCTCTCCCCTGGGTATGTCACAAAGGGTGACAGCAGCTTGGAAAAAAGGTAACCACTCTTATCTTCCCAGGGGACCTTGAAAACACACAGAGTGCACTCTAAGCTAGCCATGAGTCCTGGGCCAAGTTTCTCCTTCAACTGGCTCAAGAAATTGCTTTAAAATATCCCATAAAAAAAAGAGACCAGCATTTAGGCAAGACACAAAGCAGCTCCTGCCTTCCTGGTGGGGAGAGAGAGGAGAACGAGAAGGGCTCTTCTTACCTGTCCAGGGAGCGGCCAGAGAACTCCTGGCTCTGAGCCACCGGGGAGAGGTACAGGTCCATGTTCTCCTCCCCGAGTGTGCACGGAGATGCCGCCGGCAAATAAACAGCTGTCCAGAGGTGCAGGGCCCGGACGTGGCACACGGGGTGCAGGACCTAGGTGAGCAGCCCCACACGCGTGTTCTGTGAGATGTTTCAGGCCCCTCTTCCCTCCTCGGCCTTTGGCCCTGCGTCCTGCCCGCTGACTCGGCCGGCTCTCCCTCCGGGTCCCCCAGACGCACCGACAGGGTCGGGGTCCGGACTTACCGCCTCTGAGCCTGGCGTGTAGAGGAAGTTGTGAAAGTTCTTATTGCCCGCTCGCAGAAGGGCCCACACTGAGCAGGTCCGCTTGTAGATGTTGCGCTTCTCTCGCTCACAGGGGTTGTTGGCCAGGAACGTGCCGTACAGGCAGGAGTACGTGTGCTGCACCAGCTTGACCTGCACGGCCAAGACGGCTTGTACCGGGCACCGTGGGCCGCCAGCCCCCAGCCCCAGCCTGCTCGCGGGCTTTCGGACTTACCAGGAATGCTTCGTTGAACTCGAACAGGCAGGGGAACTGCTTGAGCAGCTGATGAACAGAATCGAGCCACTGGAGGAACACAGGGCATTGCTCGTTCTGGTCCTCTGCGTTCTCCTGGTGGCCACAGCGGTCTCCAAACTTGTGCCCAAAATCCAGCCAGTCAGATTCAACTAACACTTGGAAGCCCTGCAAAGAAGAGAGAGGTTAAGCGCAGGGCCTTTCTGGAAAGGTTACAGTGCTCTTCCCCAGGGACGCCCGAAGCAGGGAGCTGGCAGCTTCAGAGAGGAACAGGCCTGACCCTACAAGAAGACTCAAAGCCACCAATGTCCTCTACTGAAAGATCCCCTAGACAGATCCAGTGGGCCCAGCACCCTCCCCAGCCACCCCTCCCTTGGCTCTTTCCCACCCAACCCCTCTCAATACCTCCAAAGTCCTGTAATACGGGTCCAGCAGTATCTTGGCCAGGGCTACAATCTGCGGTGTCCGGTCCCAGCCGTCTGAGCAGTGCACCAGCACAGGCCGGCCTTCCCGGTCTACCGTGTTAGCCACGAGCACAGCCGCCTTCAGCATCACCGACAAGTGCTGCAGCCATTTGGTGCTCTCCAGAGCCGACAACCAGCTACACCGGAGCAGAGATCGAGTCTGTCACTCAGGGAACCGAGGCTACAATCATCTCTCCACCACCCACGGGCAGCCACACCTTAACAAAGTCCCCAGTGAGAGCTGAAGCCCACAGCCAGCCCGCGGCCTTTCTGCCAAGAGATATCTAGCAAGAGGGCAGGGAAGACAGGACCTAAGGTGACAGGAGACTCAGGATCAACAGAGGAGATGGGAAGTGTCACATGCACATTTTGCCACTTCCTCCCCCAAGTTCTCTGTGTTCTCTGAGTATGACAACTAATCCAAACAAAAGGAACCCAGTGTCCTGTGGCCGTGCCGAAGCGCTGGCTGAGCAGTAGAAGTGTTCTTGGAACTGGCCCACTGCACCCGGACCCTCAGGTCTCCTGTACCTCCACACTTCCCATCTTCCCATAGACCTTCCAAGAACAAGAAGCACTGGCCAAGGGATGAAGGAATCGGAGCAGGGAACACCTACTTGCTGGGATCAGGCATCTGGCTACACACAGCGCGGAGGTACTGGAAGCTGTTCCGGATGGCATGGATGTTGGCCATTCCCATGAACATGACCTCACAGTTGGGGTAGTACTCTGCCGATGCAGAAGAGGAGAGTATGACCATCAGAGAATGTCCTGGAAACAGGCATCCAGGACAAGAGCAGTCCCAGTGGGCAAAGCCGCCCTGGCAGGGCAGAGCACTCCAGGATGGCAACTAAATACACTCTGAAAATCTCAATTTCCCTTTTACCTCTGGACGCTCAAGTCCCATGTACTGATAGTGGTAATGATAACACTAATGACAAATGATGGCCAAGTACTACTAGTCATGACAGTGTATAGTAAATTCTCAACAAACAGTAGCTGCTCTATGCCAATAACTTTATATATGTAACCTCCAATCATCCAACAACGTGGCCAGGCATGTTTTTATCCCCACATTACAGATGAGAAAATAAAACTTAGATGAAGCAACTCAAGCATAGTCCCAGCCAGTAAGTGGCAGAGTCCTGATCCCAGGCCAGGTTTGTTTGGCTCTTCCCACTACACGAGCTGCTCCCAGCCCCCTCCTCACCACAGCCAACAGTGCACAGGCTGGCTGCGGACCCTGGGGTCACAGCGGTACCTTCGCATTCACAGCCTCCACCCTTGGCCCGGTTGGCCACGGCCGCCGTGTAGGATCGGGCATCCAGGATCAGCAGCTTTTGCGGGGCGGCTGTGCTCTCCACCCCAGAGCACGCAGTCAAGGAGGAATCTAAATACACACACAGCAGGGTGAGGACCTGGTAGGCCAGCTACCCAGGCTCACCCTACCCTGGGGCACACCCTTTCCAAGGAATGCACAGCCAGAGACCCCTCACACCCCTCCACCTCCCAAAAGGCAGGGACCCAGAAACCCTACGTGTTGTCATCTTCTTTCGACCCTCACTGGGACTCCCTGGGAGCCAAGGAGACCAAGGTGGGGGCCTACTTCCCGAGGGCCCAGCACCAGCCACTCCTTACCAAAGTCAGTGTCACAGGCCTCGCTGGTATCACTATTCCCAGTGCTGAGGGAGCCACCAGGGGCCCTGGTCCCCGGGTCCAGGGCACAGGCTTTGGCGATGGATGTGACTAAGTACTCATCGTCAGCATTGCGCCAGCCCCACCAGCTGATCTCGGGCTGGCTGCAGCGGGCGATGGCAGCCCCGTTGCGGAGGTGTCTGACAGAACAGAATAAACCGTTATGCCTTTGGCATCTGCAGCCCCTGGAGGCCTACCGAGAGACCCCAGGGGGCCAGACCAAGATCTCCAGAGCCAACAGGGGCCACCAGATCACCCAGGCCATAGTGATAGCAACCAAAAGCCCTTAACCTCGTTAGAGGGCTTTACAGTTTACAAAGCACTGTCACACACATTTCTCAAATGGGCTCCGCATTCCCAAGGTGACTTTGACTCATCAGAGCTGCACAGCACCTGTTCCAGGTACAGACACCTGGCAGGAGAACAAGCCCGAGCCCGGAGTGTGAACAATTCAAACCTCACTGCTACTACCTGCCTCACTGTCTGCTGCCGCGTTCTAGCGCAGGGGTCGGCAAACGCTCTTGGGGAAGAACCAGCCAATAAATTTTTTGGCTTTGGGAGTCACAGCCAGCCTTTACCACACATTCTTCTATGTTTTCTTTTTAAAAATAACCTTTTAAAAATGTAAAACCCATTTACAGCTCACAGGCTGTATGTAAAACAGGCTACAGGCCAGATTTGGTTCACAGGCCAAGGTTTGCCAACCCCTATTCTAATGCAGTATTTAACACACACACACACACACACACACACACCCTCAAAAAAAAAAAAAAAAAGAAGAAAAGAAAAATAAATAAAGGCCCCAAAAGCCTTGTCCTTAGGGGAAAAAAAATGGAGGTAGTTTTTGTTTTAAAATTATTTCATAGCCACTTCCCTGAAGAGTTTCAATTCCCAGTTAACCACGCTGCCACACACCTCCACTTTTGACTCTCCTCCTTGCATAAAAATTGATTCCCTCCCTCCCGTTCCCCACTGCCTCACCTATACACCACCACGGGGATCCGCTTCCAGGAGCGGAAGGAAGCCACGTTCTCCAGCTCTTTATCTGTGATCCACACGGGAACCAGCAGCTTCTGGGGGTAACTGGGACACAATCTGAGAAGAGAGCAGATGGGGTCACCAAGCTTGCTGAAAGACATGTGATAACAAGATCCCCAGGGATGGCTTTGTGGGAAGAGGGACCAGGAGCCCTCCTTCCTCACAGAGCCAGGGGCTGCGCCCACTGTGCTCAGTCCCCACGTGGAGGACGTCCGGGTCCGGCCTGGTGTTTGGGCTCCCCACCCCCTGCCCTCTCACTTGTAGTTGCTGTTGATGTGCGAGACTCTCCAGACGTTCTGCAGGTCAAAGCCCATCCTCGCGAGCTCAGCCTCCTGCCGACATCGGATGTGCTCTCCTGCAACACAGCCCCCACGCCGGTCAGCGTCCCAGGACACCATGTCACGCCGGTCAGCGTCCCAGGACAGCATGTCCAGGGTGGAGGAGGGATGAGAAGCAAGAGAGAAGCAGCCTCCTAAAGAAAACAGCCTGGCCTCACCTGGCTGACACAGGTGGGTGTGCTGGTCTTCCTCGGTCAGCCCCAGGCACCAGGCATGATAGGCAAAGGCAAAGAGGTCCTCAGGCTTGGCAGGTCTCGCCGTGGCCCGGCTTAGCCGCGAGAGCCACTCTTGGCACTGCTTGAAAGTGGAGAAGTGGCACCTGCCAGACAGGAAGCCATGGAGTGAGGCAAGAGACAAGTGTGTGCTGGGGCCGTAAGGATCCGAAACCCAGTCACAAGGCAGCTGTGGGGAGAGGAGGCTGCAAAGTGGGAGGGGACCCTGGGAGGGACCAGGGACACAACACCCAGGTGACACTTCTCTTCCCAAGAACTCTTGTCCTTGAGATGTATGTACACCTTCTAATGGGGCCCAACCATTTCTGCCCTCAAATCTGAACACTGCCACATGGCCTGAATGTCTGCTACCCCTGTGTTATCTCCCACGACTCACTAGCATGAACCTTCTGTTTCAGGCAGGAAGTCCCGCTCACGTCATTCCTGTCTCCTTGTTTTTTCACTTCTGCTTAATAATGTCTCCTCTCAGCCTCGCCACTTCCTACTGATACTCTGAAGACAGTTTCAGTCCCACCTCCTCCTTGAAGCATTCCCAGCCTAATCCATTCCACAGACTCCTTCCTCTGTCATTCTTAACGTGCCTGAAGTATTAAACAGTAAGTTTTCCCATAGCATGCTGCCACGTGTAAAGTCTTTTTTCAGCAACTGGACTTTAACCTCCTTGAAGGGAAGGGAATTTGGATTCTTGTTCTGAATGCCTACAGACCTGAGCGCACAGCAGACTTTAAACTGGGCATTCTTTTAATAATCCCTGGAGTCATCCCAGACTCCTCCTCCTTTCGTATCCAGTCTGCAAATCCTATCATCTCTACCTTCAAAAACTTGACGGCTTCTCACCATTTTGACTGCTCCCACCCTGGACAAGCTTCTCAGTTAGTCTCCCAGTTTCAGCCCTGGCTTTTGCCCCCATCCTTCTTCCATCTACTCTCAATATAGCGGCCAGAGTGATTCTATAAAACAGTCAGACCACATCAATCCTTTGCTCAAAACCCTCCAGTGGTTTTCTCACTTCCCTCAAAGTAAAAGCCAGTCATATGACAGCCGGACACCCCCTTACCTCTCGGATCTTGTATCCTGCTACTCTGAAACACCGACACTCCACTCCAGCCACCGTGGCCTACTTGCCATTCTTCTACTATGCCAGGTATATAACCACCTCAGGGCCTTTGCACGCACTGCTCCCTCTGTCTGGCACATTCTTCCCTAAAATACCTACATGGTCACTTTCTTTAAGTCTGGACTCAAATGTCACCTTTTTGGTGCAGCCTTCTCTGATCGCTTCATTTAAAGCTACAACCTTCAACCTCATAGCATTCCATATCCCCTTTCCCTGCTTTATTTTTCACCTTTACATTACATTTAACATATCTTACTCATTATTTACTGCTGTTCTCTTCCCATTAGAATATAAGCTCCACGAGGGCAGAAAACTTTGTTCCCTGGTGTCTCCCCAGTGCTTAGAACAGTCTGACATAGAGTACAGTGCTTGGTAAATTCGTGTTAAATGAATAAATAAATGAACCAACAATGATGAGAGTGCTCTGTGCCAGACACCACCCTCGGCGCTTCCAGACGCATTATCTCATTTAATTCTCACGCCAACCCCATGAGCGTCATCACCATTTCTTTAGGTCAGGACACTGTGGGTAGGTCAGAAAATCGACCTCTTTTTCTTCCAAACAGGGGAAAGAGAGGCACTATTTTTTCTTTCTTGCTCCAGAGAAACCCCGCAGCAGAGAAGCCTGGAAAAGACTAGGGCCAGAGGACCTGAGCAAGGCCCCGCAGTGCTCACCTCACCACTTTGGAGTCCTTGCAGGCGATGTGCAACTGGAACATATCACGGCTCTCCACGCTGTCAATCATCCGGAGCGGGACCTTAAGAGGAAGAGCAGACAGAAGCTCAGACCCCCATGCTCACATCACCCCTCATCCCCACCCCGACCCAGATGCTGAGGTTATCAAAAGATGGAAGGAAACTGACATTTACTGAGGGCCTGCTAGGTGCAAGGTAACTGTGCTGGGTCCCCTACATATGTGACCCCAATTAATAGTCACAAGAAACCACTAGGCAGGTGTTTTCACACCATATTATTAACGAGGAAATGGCATCTCAGCTGGGTGACTTGACCAAGGTCACACAGTTGCTAAGTAGCACTCTTCCAACAAAGCCACGGTGCTGCCCCTAGAAGGGCCAGCAACAGAGTGAGGGAAAGAGAGGAGAAGGGAGGGAAAATAAGTGAGAGAGACAGAAAGACCGGCAGCTAGAAGAAAGTTAGTATGAAAAAGAACGGAACCCCAACTCTTTGAAGACATGATCGAGTAGAGAACTGGAGCAATCCCACCTTGAACTTCACAGGAATTCTGGCTTGGGTGTGGGAGAACAGGACAGGAACTCACGTTGATGACAGAGTCCTTGAACTTGATGTGCAGCCGGTAGTTGGAGATGGCAATCAGGGCATCGGCTGCACGGCCCAGGAACTCCACTCCCTCACCCTGCAGCACTGTGAAGGGCACCTGTCGAGGGGCAGAGGGACCCTCAGTCCAGAAGTGAGTCACCCCTCCATTCCCCTCCCCAATCCCTGAGCTGTAGGATCCCCTCTGGAAAGGCTGGGCCAAGGCAGGACAAGCGTCCTCTCCACAGTAACGGCACCAGGCAACAGCTACCCAGGAAAGCTGCTTTTCCTTCCCTGGGGCCAAAGGCTCCATAATGCCCGTACAGACTCCCCTCCCTCCAGAGACAGAGGAACAGGAAGCCAGAGCTCCCAGACAAGATCCCCTTGGAGAGACTGGGGGCGGGGGTTAATCAGGCAGAGAACTCTACCCACCCTGGGCCCCCAGCTCTTCCTTACCTGCAGATTCTCCTCCTCTTTCACTAGTTCCTTGGGGGGGAACAGATCCTTGGCTTGGATGTACTCCAGGCTGGGGGGCCCCTCCTCACCCTGTGGGGAAGGCCTCAGCCCTAAGTCACCAGGCTCTACCTGGCCCATTAGGCCTCACTCTGCTCCCCTCCCCTCCATAAACCCACATGCACCCCACACACGCTTATAAAGGTTCTGGTCACCAGAGGAGGGAAGAGAGACCTGGCTTGGTGGGAGGGGTGAAGTAAAGGGGGAATTTGAGCCTCTTAAGCCTAAGGGAAGAGTAAGGTCCACAGAGGAACTGGGAATCTATGCCCTTCAAAGAGGGAATCTCCTATAGGGCCAAAGTTTCCCAAATGAAAGAGGAGAGAGAGAAAACTAAGGGAAAGAAAGGTGAATGTAAGAGTGAGACGGAAGTGGGAATGCGAAGTGTGCCCTGAGGAACAGGAACCAGGTGTGACAAATGGTCAGAAAGAGGAGGGAACGCAGGCCTCTAAGGCCACTGAGGCTTCATTCTGGTGGGTGAAGGAGACAAAGAAGAGTGGGTTGCGGGATTCAGTCCCATGCCTCTAGAGGGCCTTCATGGATGCTTTCAAAAGGAGGATGTGTTTTGGAGCTGAGCTTATCCGCCAGTTAGGCCCACACGGCTAACAAGCCCCCACCACCTGCGATGCAACCTGCCCTGCCTGCTGATCTGAGGGGAATTCCTAAGGAATACCCACAGCAAGCAGAAGTAACTCCTTTCCCAACCACCAGGGAGGGGAGAAGAGGGGATCCACGCACCTGGGAAGAACCAGGAGACCCAAGGACAGCCAGGGAAGAGAGAAAGAGGAGGCGGGGGGGGGGGGGGGGGCGGGCCGCAGGGGAGGGGTGGGAACATCTGAGAGGACAGATGGGGGAAGCTGGGAAGGAACATTAAGCCAGAGAGGGAGGAGGGGAGAACTGGGAATGATGCAGAGGTACGGAAGCCTGCAGAGGCAGGGAAGATGGGGAAGAGAGGCTGTCTGGGGGACAGTCAAGGAGAAAAGACTGGCATGTCAGGTGAGGGATGGAGGGGTAGAAGGGGGAGGGGACTGGAGTCAAGGAGACAGCTCAGACATCCTGTGCTCCCTGACCAGCCCCCTAACATCCCAGACGTCCTACAAGCCACATCCCACATCCCCAAGCAAGGATGCAGCGGGTGGGACCAAGATGGAGAGGCGGAGGTAAAGGGATGTACCCCTGCAGGGCGGAGCCTGAAGATCTGCAGTCAAGGGCAGCGGCTTCGGGGCCAAGATGGGTCACAGAATTTCCACCCCAGTCTTGGACAATCCCGGGCACCCGAAGATTAAAGCAAGTCCAAGAAAGAAAAGGACTAATATCCCCTCCCCCGCCAGGGGCCTTGGGAAGGGGGATGGGCTGAAATTCGGAATCTCAAGGGCTGGCACTGGGCGGGGCTGCGGGTGCAGCAAGCGTTGGGGGCCCAGGCCCCCGCAGGCGGGGCCGGCACTTACGAAGCAGCTGAGCATGGAGCAGGAGACGCGGGCGGTCAGGCTCATGGTCGCGGGCGGTCTGGGCCAGCGCACATGTCCCCGGAGCCGCTGCGCTGCCCGCCAGTGCCGGGCGCCCGCCGCATTCCGGCTGCGGGGCCGGCCAGGTGCAGCCGCGGCGGCCAGGGGGCGAGCGCGGGCGGCGGGGCCTCGGCGCGGCTCCCGCGCGCCTCTCCCCTCCTGGCCACAATGGAGCGAGCCCAGCTCCGCCCTCCGGCACGAGCGCGGAAGGGAGGGGAGCCCGGAGAGGGGAGCGCCCCGACCGCGCGGGGAAAGCGGGGGCGGGGCGGGTTCTCGGGGCCCCGCCCACCGTCCCGGACTCCTCCCTCCCCGCACCCCCTTGGCCGCGTGGGAGGGCGTCCTCAGGGGACGTCTAGGGGCTTTCAGGAGTCCGGGCTGCTGGACTGCGCCTAAGACGGTGGCGGGGGAGGGGGGGACCGGGGGGATGGAGGCGCGAGACCGCCTACATCTTTTCAATTCCCATCTTTACACGTGAACCACCCCATACCTCTCTTTTCTCTCTTTACACACCCGTCCGCACGCCCTCCCCTCCACTTTGAGTTCCCCCAATACTTGTTCTGATTCCCAAGATGGAGCTCACCTCCCTCCACCCTAGGCCCTTTCCAGTTTCAAGACTTCTTTTCCCTCCAAAACCCATCATACCCCTGTCCATCAGTGACCTCCAATCCTCTGACTTCACCCAAGCCCACTCTCTTTTTGCCCCTTAGAATGGACACTGGTCTAGTGCCATTTTGGTCGTTCCACACTCCTGAAAGGGAAATTCTGTGGGGTTTTTTGGTCCAAGGTCCGTGCCCAGTCCTACCCTTCAGCTCCATCTCTCCCCTTGTTTCACATCCTCTGTCTTCTGGGTAAGAAAGTCCTTCTTGGAAGAGAAAGAATTTCTTAGGCTAGGCAAGAGAAGAGCTGGAACTATGGGCCACAGAAGCTATGTGAAAACCAAATTCAAAACCCAAAGGTAGGGGGATGGAGGGACAAGGGTAGGGGGATGGCGGTAGAGGGCTAAAGAATAAGGAACGTGGTAAGAGGCTCAAAATGTCACCAAAAGTCACAGAAGTAACTGTTTGGAATTCCACACTCCCTGTGCCTGGTAACTTCCAGAACCAGGGCTTTTGTTTTGGTTTTGGTCTTGGGGGAAGGGAGGAATGGGAGAAAAACCTAACATTTTATTAAGCATTTACTATGAGGCAGACATGTTTCCAGCATTATCTCACTAAAACTTTTCAACTCCCCAAGAAGTGAGACTTCAGGCTTAGAGAGAAAGTATGCAATTCACCTAAAGTATTTAAGTGGTGGGCTAGGATTCAAAATCAGACTAGGCTGACCCTTTTCAGGGTATCATAGAAAAGAAAAGGGAGTGGAGCTATCAGTTGGTGGGGACCAGGACCAGCAGGCTTTCTGAGAAGAGACAAGAATAGTACTGCACACACCACACACCCACATGTCTGTGGAGGGAAGAGTGAGTCCTCTCACCAACTGAATGCCTTGACCTGTCCCTAAGCACAAGGGGACATGTGAAGGAACCAAAGAGATATAATCAGAGCAAGGGCTTGGTCAGGGCCAGGGCCTGCAGCTCCCCACTCTCTTCTCATCTCACTGTTTCCTCCTCCTAGCTCTCAATGATTAAGGGGTTCCCTGAATTTGGAGTGAGAGAAGGGCAGTCACAGTTGGTGGAAAATTTATGATTTATGGGATCATTCTAATGGAGACACACACACACACACACACACACACACACACACACACACACACACACACACACACACTGGCCCCAGTGATATTCTGGGCATCTTAAGGGTGCTATCCTGCTGTATATCCAGTCAGCTGTCTCCTGCAGTAGCTTAATGGACAGCAACACCTTGGAACTGGAGAAGCTCCACACTTTTAGTGGAGTCACTCCTGACACACCACCTACAATATTAAAGGGGCGCACTAGGAAGTATAAGGATCTTGATATAAAGGAAGCCTGGCTTTTCAGACCAGAACAGAAAGCTTTGACCCAAGAAAAGTAAGAGAAGGGCCATTATGAAGGGTTAAGGGAGCCAGTGGTAGTGTGGGGAAGGCTTGACATAGCAGGTGTAGAAAAAGACTTCCAGAGGCTTCCTGTCCCAGTGCTGTATTTTGGCTGATGTTTTGCAAGCTAAAGAAACCCTAATTTATCTCCAGGGCAGATTAACCTGTTTAGGAGCTGAACAGAGTCGCCTGGAGCTCAAGGTCCAGGAGGGGCGGGGCAGCTTCATGGAGAAAGACACGAGGATTACAAAAAACACAGTGGTCTGAGGAAAGAGAGAGTACTCACCATTCTACCGTGGTGAGGGTCCTGGCTGCCTGCTTCTCACTGTAAAGAGACAGACAAACATAAGAGTAAAGAGCACCATTAACATCACCATAGAATCAACAAATGCTGCACAGCAACTCCTGAACTTCCCCTCAACTCTCATTCGCCTCCCTGGCAGAGAATCCAGCCTCTCCACAAGTCACCCTTCCAGACAGAGGCAATGGGAGCTACATGGGGAGAAAGCAACAAGTAATTCTGCAGGGCATGGAATCAGCCATAAAGTTCTGCAACAGGACTCAAGAGTCCTGATTCCCAGTCCCAGAAGGAGAAGTAAAACACCCCAAACCCTGGTCTTTGTGAGTGAGCAAAAGAACTGCCAACTCCAAAGAGACAGAGACTCACTTTCTAGCCCTGGTGGGGATATGAATCCACAGGAGTGCTCTGCCAGCCTCTGAGTCTGGGAGTAGCACCCACCTGACTTGTTTACTGGGGGCAGAGTCCAGAGCAGAGGACAAGAGGGAGGGGACCACAAACTGTGATCAGAAGGCAGCAGGTCTGGACATGTGCTGCTCAGTGTACTTGACATCAAGTGGAGTACAGGTTAGCTGGAGGAGACCACACAACAGGGAATCAGGCCACACAGAGGCCAGAGTAAGTACCTGTCAAAGGCCCAAGCAACAGAAATGTCAGGATGGACCTCCTTGGCCCACTTAGGGAGCCAGGCCCAGATTAAACTGACACTTTTCTTCATGCCTGCTATCCGGGCTCAGGGGCAGCTCCGCGGAAGGCTGCAGGGATAAAAGCCTCCATCTGCGGTCCTACCTGCCTCCCTGATCACAGCCCACCCTTCCTCATGGGGGAGCCAGCAAGCAGCAAGCCAGAGGTGCTGCCTCACCGCCCACTGGCACGCAGCCTCAGGGAAACGGAAGGAGGGAGAGATAAGGACCAGGTCTGGGAGGCCTAGGGTTCCCGAACCAAGGGGATCTGGCCGCCGGGGGCGGGCCAGGCTGACAGGAGAGCCCAGGTGCCCAGGTTCTAGGGGCGGAGCCTAAAGACTCGGAGGCGGAGCCCCGAATGACAGAAGGCGGGGCCCACGAAAGCCGGTGAGGCCGGGGCGGAGCCGGGCAAGACGCGGTCGTCGCGGTTCCCAGACTGGCAGTGCACGGGGCACGGTGACTCACCCAGGCGGCGTCCGCCCGACCCTCCGAGGCCGAGCTCTCACCACTTCCGTCTCCTGCAGCTGCTGAGGCCGCGCAGCTCCGACCCCACCACGGTGCCCCTCTCCCCAACCAATCGTATCTCTGGTCTGTGCCCGCCCTGGCCAATAGCCACACCAAGTCCCGCCCTGCCCCCACCACGCAGCCGCCGCCCTCACTCTTTACGCTGTTCATTGGTCAAGTGGGGCAGACGCCCTCCCAGCCTTTAGCCTATCGGGTGCCGGAAGACGACACTGTACCTGGAGGGAGGAGGCGCGGCGCCAGAGAGGAGACGCGACCAATGGGAAATCACAGCGCGTCCCTGCGGCAGCCAATGGGAGAGCAATAAAAGGGGGACTGCTGGCTAAGGCTCCAGGGGCCGGAAGTGGGGGCGGTCTGTCGCCTACTGGTAGCGCAATTGAAGGCGGGGCCTTGTAGGGGCACAGGCCTTACCGCCACTTCCGGTGACCACCCCGCCTCGGGGTACTTCTCAAATAGATCCCGGGTGGCACCTCAGTTAATCCACTTCCCGTTAGTTTCGCTGCGGTCATCCCGTCCCAAAGCCAGAAGAGGAGAAAAGACCCTGAAGGCTAAGAGAGGAGGGAGGTCTCGGTCTTCTCTGACTGGCGGGGGCAGGGTTTCCCCTCTTCCACACCTTGACGAAGGTTTCCTCCTTCACTTTCCATCAGCGAACCGACTCTGCTGTCCTTCATTCCCTGAATGAATGGTGCCGTCAGTTTTGAGTAAAGATCTCTCACCGGAGAGATAGGAAACCTGGATCTGAGACTGCCACTAGCTAGCTGCGACCTCCTGGTCTGTAAAGGGGGGGGGGGGGGAATAGGACTCTCCCGAGGATCCAGCTCTTGGCTCCTCCCTTACCGTCTCCCTCGGGGAGCCAGGGCAGGCAGCTGGGTGGACGGTGGCCGCTGGAGGTCGCCGTGGCCCCGAGATACCACCAACCCGACAGAAATAGAGGTTGATTCAGATTCTCAACCGATAGCTTCAGTTCAGGAGTGGGCCTGAACACTTTAATACCAGACCCCGGGGCCAAAATGTCTTCTCGTGTCTCTTTTATGAAACACTGGAACTTTTACTACATTTAGTAAATTCCAAGAAAACTGGAACCTTGCTTTAACTCCAAGGTTTAAAAGTGTCTGCAGCGTAGCAGATATTGAATGTTTGCTAAATGAATACTGAACTCTTCCAGGATAACGATTGTATGTTATCCATTCTGAGCACTTACTATAGTGTTTGGCGATTACAGAGGTTTCAAAAAACCTCAGTACCCTAACCCAGGCTTCCTAGAGTGCAGAGCTTAATTCTGCATATCCCTTTCCCCATATCAGGGGAAACAGGAACTTGAGGTTGCATGCAGTTAACACCATGTTTCCCCAAGGGCAGATATCAGATCCAAAACTTCTATAGAGTTGTCAGTACTGTATGCAGGAAAGATGAGAGAGGCTCAGGTTCTAGGTAGCAGAGGCAGAAGAGTCAGGAAGATGGAGAGGACAGGCTGGATTCTAGGCAGGGACTGAACCCTGTCATGGGAGGAGAAAGATTTCCCCCCTCTCCCTTCCCTACTAAAAGCCAGAAACCAGCACCTCCTGCAGTCGCCTTTTGGAACTGGGTCCTAGGACCTTCTTAGTCTCCAGGAGATGGTAAAGATACAGACAGTGACACCAGAAGCCACCTATAGATTTGTTAAACTTTATTTCCTCTGAGTCTCTGGGGAGGCAGCGGGGATGTAAGGCGAAGTTGCAGTAGCTGCAGGGGCCTGAGCAGAGCTGGTGCTGGGAGGGGCCGGCATGGGCAGGACTAAGAGGAGGTGATTTAAATATCCAGGGCTGAAAGCCAACTAATGGGTCTCCTTCATCTGTCTTTGGATTTTATGCAGCATCTCCTGCATCCGCCGTAGCTGGAATACGCATACGTATCAAAATGAGGCCTTTCAGAGAGCCTTACAATGTTAGGGAAGTGCCCCCCACCCCCGACCTCTGATCCCTTGAGCCAGGGCCTTTGTAGCCCTGAGGTGTGATGGAGTGCCTGGGTAGAACCACTAAGCCACAGTCCAGGATCCAGATATGTACCAGGGCCAGGTATCTTCCTATTCCCAAACCAAGAGACACTGAGGTTTATGATTAAGCAGGGGACCTCCCAGGCTGGCAACCTCTATCACCCCATACTGCTCTCACCTCCTCATCTTTCTCTCGGATCAGCCTCTCAGTTTCTGGATCTGTCCCTGGTGGGACAGCAGGGATGGGGAAGTCGGTACCACTCTCTCGAGTCAGTTTGCTGAGGGGAAGGGGAAAGGGGGGTTGGTAAGGCTAGGGGGACCCCAGCACCTGCTTGGATTGAGCCCAGAGCCTGTAGAAGAACAAAGGAAGGGCTTGGTCTCACCCAAGGCTACGCTTGAGACCCCACCCCTGCCAGCTCTGTCCTGGCCTCCGGCCATACTTGCGATTCCGTTCTTTCACCACCAGGCGAGTCATGCTCTGGATGCACTGTGCCCGGTAGTTCTCATAATGCGTCTCCCGTGTCACATCCTTCAGGTCCTGCATGTGAGTACGCACCAGCATTGTCCTCAGCTTCACAAAGTCGCAGTGCCCTGGGTTTTCCACTGCATAGCAAGGCTAGGGGTCAGCCAGGGACATGGGTAGGGGACAGCCGCTGAAGACAAGGAGATACCCTGGTCACAAGCTCAGTGCTTTACCTTCCACGATGCCCCAGGGGTAGAGTCGGCCCCGAACTCGTCGCCCTCTGGCCTCTACCACAGTGTTGCTGCCAATGACAGCAAATGGGATGCTTTCCTGGAAGATGTTAGGGGTGCCTGTCAACATCCCTCATTCTCACCTGTTCCTTTCCACCTATAACTTCATCTTCTCTACTTCATTCTGGGAAACCAGGATCCTCTTCCACCCCAACAGCCCGCCCTTATATAGAATTCTACTTCCCTCTTCTGCCCAGAAGAAACAAGATGGGAAAAGGATGCCCTGGGGTGGCCCCACCTTTAGGGCTTGGTCCTGTAATTTGAAGTCCTCATCCTCATCAGAGTCACAGTCTGGGAACTGGTAGACCTTGATTCCAAAGTGCTCAATCTCCTCCCGGATCTGGCAAACACATGAGGGGCCCACAGTTCTGGGGACTCCGTCCTTTCCAGAAGCCCACCTGCTCCCCTCCCCCACCAGCTTCCCTCACTTTGCGTTTCTTGCGCTCCACTTCAGGAGGTGTCAGTGTGTCCGCCTTAGCCAAGATAGGCACGATGTTGACCCGCTGATGCAGGGCCTTCATGAATTCAACATCCAGTGGCCGGAGCCTGGGGAACAGGAATCTGTGACCACCTGCTAGTGGCAGCCCTGCCCCTGGTGCTCTCAGCCTGTTCCCTTGGCAGCACCCGGTGGCGTCAGGAGCCTCAGGCTCGGACCATACCCGTGGCCGAAGGGCGAGATGAAGTACAGGCAGCAGTGCACCCTGTTGTCTTGGATGTTCTTGCGGTTCAGGCCACTCTCATCTCGGAAATACTGCTCAAACTGCTGGTCGATATATTCTGCCACAGGCTTCCAGCTGGGGCAGGGACAGACAAGCAGAGAAACTGTGGGAGTCGGGGCTGTCTAGTGAGCTCCGGGACTCCAGAGGAGCCCACGCCCTGAGCAGTTTTTGCAAGGCTTTGTTATTCCTCGACTTGCTTTACTACAACTTCGGGGAGGTGCCTGCGTGGGACAGGGGTGCATGTCGTACATCCTGATAGAAAATCAGACTAAGCACGCAGGCAGAGGTCAAAAAGTACTAGTTTGATGAGTGCCCAGCTGACCAAACAGAGCAATAGCACAGTGCTGACAGGTGAACACCAACTGGCGGCCAGGACAGCCCTCAATCAGGCCCACAGTTCAGCCTCAGAGCCTTTGTTAAGGTGGTTCCATCCTCTCCTCCACCTCTTCAAACCCACTCCATCCTTCAAAGCCATATCCAAGAACCACCTCTTCCGCGAAGGCTCCTGTGACTATGCCAATGCCCTCTGCTCTCCCCTTTCCTTCCCCACATACAGAGATTTTGTATATACAACACATATTATCTACATATATATATTCAAGAACCTCAATTTTCAAGTCCTTTGCTCTTCGTTATCTAGTTTAATCCTCACTGATAGGAGCTCTGATAGGTGGCTATTATAGGCATCAGTGCTCTCATTTGCTACATGAAGAAACTAAATCCAGTGCAGCAAAGAGACTCAATCCAGATCATTTTATCTAGCAAATTCTCTACCCACCCAAGTCCCTGGCCTTCAGTTTGCCACTACACTGCCTGACCCATTTACTAAAGTTTTTCCCTGACTGACACACATGCTGCTCCCCCCCCCCCGCACCCTCCCACTGCCACTGGGCTGTAAGCCTCTTATGACAAGGACTATTCATCCTTGTTCTGCCTCTCTTAAAATGTCCAGCACAGGCTGGACACCTAGTATGTGCTCAATAAATTCCTGCTGGTTGACTAAATATGTGGTGGTGCATTGTAAACTATGAGGTGCCAGGCAAGGGAAATTATTATTATTATGGAAGGTAGGAGGAGATAAGTAGATTTATTGAAGGAGGGAGTGATGCTTGCTAAAGTAGGTGCTGGTTGGAGCTAGAGTTTCAAGGCACGCCCAGTTTGCTGAGACATATTCCTAGATCAGGAAGGGTGATGATGACCTGGAAGGCCACCTCCATCCATTAGGAATATTTCTGCAGACCACGTACCCTGTACTAGCACAGTGCTGTTGTAAGAATGTAAGGAATGGCTCTTCTGTCAAGGCTTGAAGGTTGAAGATGAACCAGTGTGCTGAACCCAAAGCCACATGTTGTGATGATAAAGCATGTGATGCGGGTTCAGAGCACAGAAAAGTCTGGAATGGTCTGATCAGTCTGTGAGGCAACTATCCAAAGCCAGCTTCCTGGGCATTTGACCTGTGCAGTCATCCAGGGTCCCCACACTCAGAAGGGCCCACGCTTGGTTTATTCTCTGCTGTGGCCATCTTGAAATTCTTAAAATTTTGAACAAGGGGCCCTACATTTTTATTTTACACTGGTCCTGAGATTACCATCTTAAAATTCAGTGTAACATAAACAGCGTTTGCAGTTTTGTTTGTTTGTTTGTTTGTTTTGGGTGTGGGGGGGTAATTAGGTTAATTTATTTTGGGAGGAGTTACTGGGGACCTCATGCATGCTAAGCCTGCACTCTACCACTTGAGCTATACCCTCCCCAACCTTTGCAGTTTTTAGTGCACATTCACATGCATCTTTCCGGATTGATTTTCAGACTACTTGGGTCAAGTGGTAAAGGTCAGTATTTTTCATTAAAGAAATGGGAATATCGTCATTTGCTCAAGATCACGCAGTTATTAAATGCTGTCTAGGGGTCTCAGAACCACCCTGCCTAACTTCCTCATCAAAGGCACTGCCTTTTCTCCTGTCTTCATCATCCATTCTCCTCCTCTTCTACTCACTGAGTCTGACCATTGTCTGACCATCCTTCCAGTTCCTGTAAAGTAAGTCAGGGACAATTTGGGTAAGGGATGGCAATGCCACCTTTTCTTTTGGCAGGTAGCCTAGAGGGTGCCTGGGGTTTAAACAAAGTTTACCCAGGCTTTCCCTTTGCCTCTTCCTCCTCCCCTTCACCCCTCCCTCCATGCACTCACCCCTTCAATAAATCTTGTGTGTGGCACCTGAAATGTTGCTGGTGAAAGGAACGGAGGGAAGGAGGGTGACAGTTATTGAGCACCTACTATATGCCAGGCCCTGTGCTACAGGTGTTCATGTGTGTTTGCTTTTTGAGGCTCTTCTTTCCTATCTGTGTCTTCACCTTCATTACAGGATTATGGGTCGGAGTCAAAGCAACACTGGAGGTCATCTAGTCCAGTCCTTTCCCTCTCACTTTACAGAGGAGACAACCGTCTAGTGAGGGACAGTGGCATGCTTGAGGTCACAAACCCCTTCCTCCTGACAACTGGGGCTGTGTCTGTGCCTAGGTGTGACCTGTGTGTGTGTGCGGGATGGGTGGCGGTGGGGGGGCCGCTGGGGTTGTGCTTGGACAGACATACCACTCTGTGTTGTTGACTGCGTCCCCGAAACCTGGTGTGTCCACAATGGTGAGCCGCAGCTTCACGCCCTTCTCTTCTATGTCCACTGCATGTTTAGTGATCTCCACCGTTTGCATGATCCGCTCTAGAGAAGGGGGAAACTGAGGCTGGGGCAAGGGCAATGACCTGCCGAGTCAGGACACACCGCCCACCCCAACCAGTTCTGCTGCCCAAACTGCCTCGTGCTCACTGCCCCCCTTCCTGCCTCCGGGCTGCCTGGGGGCCTGTTCTCTGGGAACCAACAAGGAGCGCATTTCCCAACACAGGAAATGCCGGTGGCTGTTGGCTCTCGCCCCAGCCTCTTCTCTGCTCCCTGCTCTTTTCTTGGATTCCTGGAATCCTTTGGGGGTCAGAGACTCAGAGAGCAGGATTGTGGTCCCTGCCCTGCTTCGGCACCCAAATCTTTAGGGAACTGGCTGGTAGGCTGCCAGGCTACACAGGCAATGGAGAGATGCCGTCAGTCTCTCTAGGAAGCCATGGTTCCCTGCTTGCTGGGGAAGGCCCCATCCCACAGACTATGGAGTATGTCTGAATTCCCAAGTCAGCTCTGCCTGCCTGTCTTCATGCTCCCCTCCTTTCCTTACCTTCGGCACTGAGGAGCTTCCGGTCCCGGTACAGATCAGTGAGGAAGAGGCTATTGACAAGAGTGGATTTCCCCAAGCCAGACTCTCCTGACAGGGGAGAGAGGACAGGCACCAAATCAAAAGACCGATAGCCAAGAGGCAACCCCAGTGGGCCAAGGTGTTGGGGGAGCTGCTTTCTTATCTAATTATAGCAGAGCTAAAAGGAGGCAGAGAAAACACCTCATTCAGCCTTCTTATTGAATGAGGCCCAAAGAGGATAAGAGATTGCCCAAGGTCACACAGTAAAAGGCAAATACTAGACCAACAATAGTTAAGTGTTCTTTGAACCTCATCATAACCACCCCCCACCATATGTACACTTCTGGCCACCCATGGCTCCTGGTTATTTTGCACACGGGCACAGCCACTTACTGCCTTCTCCTTCCCTACTCGTACTCCCTCCCCCACATCCACAGCATCCCCACCTGAAACACCTCCTGTCCAGCCCTGCCCTGCCCCTGCTCTACCTGCCACCATGAGGGTAAAGTCAAAGCCTTTCTTCACGGACTTTCGGTGGACTTGATTGGGGAGGGTCGCAAAGCCCACATACTCCTTGTCATCCTAGTGGACAAAAAGGCAGAGGACATCAGGGCAGAGGTGAGAAGGCCCCCAGGGCCCAACACCAGCCTTCTGCCCCACTCCTTGGTCTTTGCCCAGCCTTAAAGGAGCAGTGCCAGACTCCTGTGAGGCCCCACCTGGGACCACCGGCTGGGCTCCTGTCCCTGCTGATACTGTCAGTTTCCAGTGCACCTGGGGGCCGACACCATAGAGCTGGGGCCGGCACAGGACAGAGAGAGGCTCCAGCTCAGCACGCACGCGTGTGCGCACACACATACACACACGTGCACAAGCACGCACACACTCGGGTGCTCTCTGCCCCTCCCTGGGTCTTCCTGCACCAGCCCATTGAAAGGCAAAGGCAGGGCTGGAAGCTCTACCTCAGAAGAGTCATAGGGATCGAGCTTGCCCCATGGGCTGCGGGGCCGGGTTGAGGGGCTGAGAGGGGCTGAGGCAGAGAAGAACTGCTGGCTGTCAGAGGGCTGGGGCCACGAGGGGGGTCTGAACTCCAGGTCATCCTGGCAGAGGTCTGAGGCCTGGGGCCTTGGCTCCAGGATTTGGGGCCCGGACACCCAGGTCTTGGCCTCTGGTTGGTGGCAGGTCTCGTTTCCTGGGAAATCCTTCACGAACTTGTTGAGTTCTGCATCATCCGTGTCCTCCAGAAAGCGCTTGATCTGAGGGTTGGGGGTGGAGTGGGGTCGGTGGGAAGGTGGCAGGAAGGGAAGAAGGAAGGAGGAAGACAGAGGCGAGAGGGAGAGAGAGGAAAGCATTTGTGGTTAGAAGAGAGAGAAACTGCCCTAGTAGCCAAGCCAGAGGAAGTGCTCCCCATCCCGCCCGCGTGCCTCACGTCCAAGGGTCCAAGACATCAGGAAAGGCCCCGGGGTCCAGGAGCAGCCCTGGGCAGCCCCCAGAGCCTAGCAACTGCTCTTGGGAGCGGAGTAGCTCCAGTACTGATGTCCCCTCTCAACAGGGCGCGGCTGAGGCCGCCCTTCCAAGCCAGGGCCGGAGACGGCCCCAAAGGCCAGAAAGTCAGGCTGGAGGCGGGGGAGCAGACAGAGGCATTGGAGCTGAGAGAGGAATGTGGCTCAGGACTCAAGGACCGTGCACAGTAAGAATGGGGCAGGGGCAGGAGGGAAGGAGGGAGGGGAGAAGGGAGCTGCCAGCCCCAGGTAGATCAAGGGCCAGCAGGGGGCCCCGCGCCTCCTGTCACTGAGCGCTGGGACTGAGGTGCAGCCTCTCCTGGAGGCCCTCACTCCCCAGGGCTCACTGCCTAGAGCTCAGTACAGCTGACCTGACCCCCCCTTATTCCAGACACCAAGCCATACTAGAGCCCGAGCCTGGGCCCCAGGAGAGGAGGGCAAGCCTGCCAGTGGGTGCTGAGCGTGGGTGAAGGGGCACTGGGAGGGACCAGGGGAGGCTCACTGCTGACAGCCTGGAACTGCAAGGGATGTACGGGGGGAAGCACCCTCAGTTTCCCCCTGCCCCCTCAGCCTGGAATTAGGCTTTAGTAGGCTGTGCAGGAGGGGGTCTGGCCTGAACTGGGAAGCACGCTGGTGGTAGGCAGGGAGTGGCTGGCTCCTCTCTGGAGACCTGTTCCATCCCATCTCCCATCCCTCGACTCCGGCCCCAGCTCTAGACCCTAAAGCTTCCTCTCTCCCTCCTGTGGGGGCCAGCCCTCTCTGGGGAGTGCCTGGCAGTGCTGGGCTCAGCTCTGCCTCACAATACCCACGTGCCACCCCCAGACAATGGACAAGGGCTGGTCTCACAGGCTGACTCACCCTGTGGGGATTGGCCAAGCCAGTGGGGGCTACCCCAGACCGCTGTGGACTCCCAGCCAGGGTGAGGGGAGATAAGATGACCACAGTCTTCCTGTAGGTGCCCATTTTACAAAGGGAAGGACTGAGGGACGCAGGCATGCACACTGCCAGGTTTACGCAGAGGGAAAGGACTGAGAGGAGAAAGCCCCCTAAGGCTATTCCTTGTAGCCCCTCAAGTCCCCACATCTGCTGGTAGCCATAGCCCCCAGGGCTTGCCTGGACAGGAAAAGAGACCCTTTAGCCTGAAACCAGAACCTGCATGTAGGGGCCAAGTGGCCGGAGGAGACTGTCCTGAGGCAAGCCTGATCCAACAGGCTTTTCTCACCGATACGATTTGTGGGGTCCAGTGGGGTGAACCATAACATCCCAGTTTATGTTTGTTGTCCTAGCATAATTGCCCCTTTTCACTCTCAAAAATGTCCCAGCTTGGATGATTAATTAAATGGCGATGGAGGAGGGATGGGCCTGGAGGGCGGCAGGTCTTGGTTTCTGGCAGCTAAAGAGTCTGGGGAATTCCAGGAAACCGTCCTTCTACACAACCCCACAGTGACCCAGGGGTTGGTCTAGGGGTCAGGCTGAGGGTGGGAGAGAGGACTGTGCTCTGTCTGGTTTTTCCAGGCACGCTGAGCAGAGGGGCAGCAGGGAAGGGAGAAGGGAAGGCACTGATGGAGACCCCCAGCCCCTGCAACCTTCCAGCAGAGCCACCAGGAACCCAGCACCACTGGTCCTGCCAGCTCTGGCTGCTCATCAGCATGGAGAGGCCCACAGGCGCTCTAGACAAGGAATCAGGACACCAGGGTCCTCACCTCCTGTCTGTCCTTCCCTGCCCCCAGCCCTGCAAGTGACCAAATCATTTTCTGACTCTGAGCCCCAATCCCAGCCAATGCCGGGAGAAGACAGGGCAGGTCCACCCACCTCCCAGAGCAGCACCTTACCCCAGCTTCAGTCCTGTCCTCGGGGACAGGACTGCCTGGCCATCCCCGTGAACGGTCCATGTCCCACACTTCGGACTCCCTGTCAGCAAGCTCTAGGTCTCATTTTATCTCCCAGGCAAAGTTCCTCACACACGGAAACAGCCTGGTCTTGATGCTCTTGTTGTAATCAGCGTCCTGACTTGCTCCTTTCCCTTTCTCTTTGAACCCCTCTGTCTCTGTCAGGGGCCAAAAAAGCCTGTGGAATGTCCTTCCCCACACCCTCCTCCTCCCCGTCCCTTGGCTCCCACCCTCCAAGGACAGCTCAGCTGCAGCAGGACCTCTGTTCTCTCTGCAGTCCCCTCCTCCTCTGATTGGCTGCCCCATGACGCCTGCCCGCTGCCTACCCCGGTGGGCACAGCACCAGCCTCCCAAGTCTGTCTGCAGCACAGGCTCTCCAGCCATTTGGCCTCTCCTGTTAACCCCCAAGGACACTGAGGCCTGTCAGGGGGTTGAGAGCTGTTCCCAAGGTGACCTGGCCCATCAGTACATGGAGACTCCATTCCCGAAGGACTCCAATCTCTTTCACCTTAACTTCAAGCAATGCTGAAGTAGAGTGGGATGTCCTATAATCCCCTGGGTATAGGTTCTGATGGAAAGGGCCCCACTTTTCTTTCCAGTGTCCTTTGTGTTCTCCCAGCGGAGAACCCCACTGCCTTCAGAAATCTGCCCCGAGATTTGCCTGCAGAGAGCCCCAGCCTTTGCTACAGGGACTTCTCCCATCCTAAGACACCTGACCTCTGACTCATGGGGACCTGTATCACTTCTATTATGCCAGCACTTCCAGAGAGCCACAGGGGAGCTGCTAGCACTTGGTCTCTGAGGGGCATGAGTTCAGGTCAGCGAGAGGCTGGCATCACAGACATTCAAAGTTGTCAGTTAGGTGGGGTCAAATTGAGGCACCTGGCTGGGAGTGTGCAGAGGGAGCACCTGACTAGGAGCCAGGAGGCCAGTGTTTCTGGTTTGGCTAGAAACACCCTTTGTGATTTTGAATAGTGTCTTAATTTCAGGGCCTTAATGTCCAATTGTGAATGGCCCTTCCTTGCCTCCCAGAAAGGCTGGGGAAAGAAAGCACTCCCAGTACCTCATGCTGCTTTGAACCTGGGCAGAGAAGGTACATCTCAATTCACCAGATGATTATTAATGTTGGCCAATCATTCTTTCATATGCCAATTAAAACCCCCTGGGGGCTCCTGGGCTGGGGAGCTTCCCCCCACCAATCTCCAAAACAGCTGGGTTCCTGACCTCTTTCCACAAAGAGACCCTCATAAAGAAGTCTGGCTCAACATGAACCAGCCAGTCTAAGGCCTGGGCTGGCTTGAGGGAAGGGGCCTGAGGCGGAAGCCTCTGGTGGTGATGGGGTGTCTCTAATTACAGAGGAACAGGGTGGCCTCAGCCAAGTTGAAAGCACCAAGACCTCAGCTGAACTGAACTTAGTGTGTGGCAGAAAAAGCCCCTCTTGGCCTCTGCACTAGGGACACTTGGCACTAGGAACAATCAGTGCTCCCCCAGGCTTCCCTCCCTGGTACAATCAGTCTGCCCGTCCCCCTGTGGGCAGAAGGATGGGGGCAGGGATAAAGGCAGGCACCACTTGGCCTCTCACAGGAAGCCCCAGTGGGGAAGGTCACAGGGTCACAAAGACTTCCTGGCCAAGGTTTGGGCCTCAGCCTAGACACAGCTTGAGAGAGAAGAGCCCAAAAGGTTGGCCTTTCCAGACCTGGAAGCTTCTGATTCCACAGGGCCCAGGCAGTTCCTTTCTGCCCACAGCCAACATCCTGCCCCACAGACAGGTCACGGATCTCCTCCTGCTGTAAATAACCTGTGCCTCCCAAAGCAGAGGGCAGGCTGAGGGTCTTCCAGGCCAGGAGGAGAAGCTGGCAAAGGGCCTGGAGGGCCTGACAACCAGCATAATGTGTTTGTGGCAGGCTCTGGCAATGATGGCAGGAAAAGAGCTGGCACCTTCACAGCCAAACATCAAAACTTCCTACCTGGGGGTCTCTAGGGAGGTTAGCTGGGGTTACTGTTTCTCCTCCCATCACAGGCAGGTGGCAGGAATGAGTTCCCCCCACCCTCCTACCCCAACTGCAGAGGGATTTAGTTTGGTGGGGGGGGGGGGAGCGGTGGAGGATGCAGCAGGAAGAAGATTCCCCATGGTTCCTGTCTCAGAGAGAGAGAGGGATATAGCTGATTCCAGCGGGTAGGATGGTAGCTGGGCTTTCCTCGCAGAGACCCCTGAGCAGAGGGTGCTGTGGGAAGGGCCTAGGTGCGGCCCCTTGCCAGGCTGTGGGAAGAAGGGCCCAACTGTCTCTCCATCCTCTTGGGAGGGCAGGCAGTGTGTGAGGGCCTCCTGTGTATGTTTTCCAAAGGAAGTTGGTGCTGGTCCCAGAGCCCCGGGTAGGTAGGCGAGGAAGGGTAGCCCAGGTAACAGCTGTCCCAGGCAAGGGCGAGGACCCTCACCTCCGCTCCTGGCTGACGCGCCCGCCCAGCCCAACCTGCGCGTCTCGGCCGGCGCCCCCTACCCACCCAGCACGGACCGATCCCTTCGTCCAAGAACGCGGGCAGCACCACGGGGGCCGGGGCCCACTCCATCTCTGCTAGGATCAGAAGGAGAAACTTGGGAGCAGCGACGCAGCGCTGTCAGCCAGCAGAGCCTGCCTGTGCCCGCGGCGGGCGGCAGCGCCTCCCGCCCCGCACAGCCGGGGCTGCGGCGTCGCGGGTCTCAGCGGAGCCGCCCGGGAGCGGCGGGCCCTGCGCGCCCGGCCCTGCCCCGCGCCCGCCCGCCTTACCATGGCTGCAGCCCAGGCCGGGCCGGCTCCGCCTGGACAGCGCCCGAGCGACCAGCGGCCGAAGCTGCGTGCCGACCTCGCCACACCGCCGGCCCCCACCCGCCGCCCCGAGAGCGGACCGGCCGGGGGCGGGGCCCGGCAGCGGGGGCGGGGCGGGGCGGCCCCGGGGCGGGGCCTGCACCTCCGAGGCGCGCGGTGCGAGCGCAGGCTGGGCAGGGGGCGGCCAGCCTGAGGGCGGACCTTGCAGCCTGCGACCCCCGGAGGCGAGGTGCAGAGAGGCACTGGGGACAGGGCTGCGCTGGTCACCTGGCTCTTTCTTACTCAGCCCCTAAAGAGTGGCCTGTCGAGGCAGCGCATCACCGTGGGGGCTTGAGCCAGTCGCCAAAAAAAAAGGAAGGGCCCACCTGGCATCCCCAGGAGAAGACGACTTCGGAAGAGAGGAGGGGTTTGCCCCGCATATTGGAGAGAAACCATTAGTTATCCCTGAAAGTCCACAAGGTTTTCGGGAATGGAATCCAGCTGATGTCCAAGTTACTGATGGTCCAGACCCTGTGCACACCTCCTAAAGTGGAACGTCAGCTATTCCCCACCTCCACCCAAGCTTTGAAGAAGAGACAGGAGGTTCCCTTCCTGCAGGACCCTAGATTAAAGATTAAAGAGGATTTGCTGCATAAATTATCCTGGGATCATCTGCTGGAAGAGTGGAAGGGGAGAGGCTGTGTGGCCTTTTGGGGCAGTGGAGCCTTGCCTGGGGCTGTGGAAGATGGGGAAGGCCTCAGGAGAGGCCATCCTAGGCGAGCAGGTGAGATGCAGTGAGGACAGATGCGCCAGAAGCTTTAGAGGCATTAGAAGGGTCAGCAGCAGCTAGGAGGAAGTAGATGCTTAGAGGGTGGGGAGTTGGTGGGGATTTCCTGAGCTAATACAGGTCTGAGCTGGTCAGTCTTCTGTGGAAGTTTCCAGAAGCATGCTCCTCCCCTGACTTCCAAGAGCCTTCCCCCAGGGTAGGCAGGCTAGCCTGAGTACACTTTGGACAAAACTAAGGGCACAGGGGTGGCCCCCTCTGTTGATAGAAGCACCAGATGCCCGCCTATACAATTTCAGTCTGATCTGTGACCCAGTGGTCATGGTTGGAATTCATCAAAACTGCCGGGTACGGCAGGTGAGATCAGGCTCAGAAAACACGGGGCTGCTAGTGGAGATGCTATTGAATATTTGGCACTGGTGGGCTGGAGGACAGAAGGGGTGCCTTGCTTAAAGCAATCAGGGATGTTCATGAGCCAGCAAGTCAAGGAGAAAACTTTCTAGCTGGGTGACCTCAATTCACCTCTCTGTACCTCAGTTTTCATACCTGAAAATGAGGGGATTAAACTAGGGCCATCAGCTTGGCTCTGATGGGAGGCAACCTCTGAGGGTATAGGAGGTTCCTGGAAAAGGCCCAGGGTAGATCAGGGGATCTGAAGCTGAGCTCAGGAAAACAAGGTCATAAAGGAGTTTCTCTGGGGGAGGGAGAAGTAGGGGGGAGATAATTAGGTTTATTTATTAACTATTTATTATTATTTATTAACATGCTCCTCCACTGAGCTATATCCTCCCCTACTATAGGAGTTTCTTTAGGGAGAAACCAACGGCTGTTGAAAGTCTGCCGAAGCAGCAGCGCTTGCTGCCATCAGACGTGAACACCAAACTCAGGCTACACAAAGCCCCACTGTTGGGAACTAGCTGCTGGCCGCTAGTACTCATGTACGCACTCAAAAGTGCTTCCACCATCAGTCTGTGAGGCCTGGGCTGGGGGTACTGGCCCCAGGGGAGAAAGCCTACATCAAGGAAGACAGGCCCCTTCACAAAGCCTCGTTTTCCACAGTCATAACGTCTGTCCCTCCTCCCCTCAGTTCCGGCTGCTTTCCCAGCGTGGACACAGGCACATCTCAGCTAGCTCATCCTCAGCTGTGGCTGGATCCCGGCTCTGCTCTGGCACCTGCTGCCCAGATGCCAGAGAGCCCTGTGTTTCCTAAGACACGTTGGTGCCAACTTGCTTTGAGGGAAATGAGGCCCCAAGAGAGGCTAGGGACCATGGAACTCCTCTCTAAGCCAAGAATCTTGGGGTCTTGATGGTCATGGTCCCTTTATAATCATCACACCAACATGCAAAATAAAAGCCTAAGACAGACTTTGGGCCACTCTACCTGCACCACCCTGCATGCTACCCCTGTAGCACTCAGAGGCCTCCATGAGAACTTGACATGGGAGTAAGTCCCCATGCCAGCTTTGGTGACTACCTCACTGCTTGGAAGTCCCTTGCCTTCCCTGTGCTTCTGCTTCCCCCATTGAAAGAGAGGACTGTTCTCCCCTCAACTCCAGTGCTCTTGTTCTGTGTGGATACAGGTAGAGTCTGACACCTGGTCAGAAGAAGGGCTGAGCTACAGCAGCCCCCGTGTGAGCCACTGACCACTGAACACTATTCTCCGCCTCCAGGCGGCAGGTGGCCTAGCCAGCCTTGCCTCAGTGCCCCTCAGCTCCTGGAGCTCTAGCCGTCTCTTGAAATTCAACATCCCACCAGGCACTGACGTCCTTAGCTAGAGCACTGTTTCTGGGGCACTGCTGGGGTGAGGTGTTCAAGCCAAGTGTCTGGAGAGTGGACACTTAGCTTGGCACAGAGGGTGACTCTTCTGGGAAACTTGCATTCGCAACCACAGCCCCTGCCTGCTGTCCTGGGCTCCCTTGCTTAGGTCAGGCCAACATGGTCTGTATAGAAAGCCTCCTGGCCCTCCCCACTGGATCTTTCCTGCTCACCCATGGGTGATGGTTGTGTGGCACAGAGATGTCAAAAAAACGATGTTGCACTTAGGTCAAGCCAGGACACAGGTTCAGAGTGAAGAATAAAGAGTGATTACTACAGGAAATCAGGATTTCAGATCTGCTTGGCTAACAAAGGCTGCTTTTACCCCTCGGTAGCAGTTTCCCTTAAGTGGTACAAGAGCTGATAGTACCTCCCTCCTCCCAGATGTGATGAGTCAGTGATGATACATTCAGAGAGCCCCAGTGGGGCCAAAGGGCTATCCATCACTGGGTTGTGTCTTTCAAGGAAACCTCAGCCAGTCTGTCAGCAAGGTCTGTGCAGAGGCAAGAAACCAAAACACCCTAAGCCCCACTCATTCCCTTATTGTTCCCCAGTGTCCCAGGATTCAGAGGCAGGCAGGAGATGTGGATAGCAAGGTCAGACAGCGCTGTGTTTCCTGGCACTTGCTGAACAACTGCAGCAAGGGCCAGTTCCAGAACCAGCAGGGCAACAGAAGCCAGCCAGAGGGCCCTTCCAATACTCGCTCTGCAGCAGTGCAGAGCACAGGAGCTCAGGGATGCTTGAGCCACTATCCGCTGGATGTATGACTCCCTTCAAAGCACCCCTTCCCCTTGACCTCTCAGCCTGTTCTTTAATATTTTCCACGGCCAAAAACTCACTGACTCTAACAACTGCCCTTCAATCTTTGAGTGCAGAGTTACCAAGGTCTCCATTATACTGAGCCAAAATTGGACTCCCCCTGGCCTTTACTCCCCAGATGCCTCCATGCTAGAAGTTTGCTGATTCATTGCACTGGACTTTGTTTGTCCTTTGATCTCCACATCCTTTCGAGGGACCCATCTGTATACTTTTCTCTCCAAATTAACCACAAGCCCTTCAAGGACAAGGAGTATGTTTTCTATTTTAACCTCTACTCACTTCAACACAGGGAATATGTCATGTGATGTCTGCCTGGGTGACCAGGCCCCTGCCCGCAGGAGATGCCTGATCAATGTGGATTGACTGAACGGATTCATTGATTACTTTCCACTCTGATTTTGGAGTACAGACAAGCCCTGAGGCCCCAGGCTTTGTTGACCCATAACCTGCCCTTCATTCTGGCTCTTTATCAGCTCACACCCATCTCCCAGTCTCTTAGTTCAAATACAGAGACACAGATATTACCCCTACTAAATCCTTTCCTCTCACAATTCTTGATACCTAAAGGTGCTGCTGAAATACCATGAAATACCAAGGGTTTCTACACCACATATGAACCCCTGGGGCCAGATGCTCCCTAAAGTGCTCCTAGTTCTGGTGAGCAAGCTCTGAGCCTCAGTTTCTTCATCTGTGAAATAGGGAGAAAAAGTCCACCTCATAGGTTTGCTATGAAGATTCACTAAGACAACAAACTCAGCATTGGTATAATCGCTAAAATAAATGGTAGCCATTACCTCAGCGAACACCAGAATTGTTAACACCAAACCAGCAACTGTCAACTGTGACTATTTCAAATGCCTTTCCCTCCAAAGGATTAGACATGTGCATTTGTAATGGGTATAAAAGGATGGGAGAAAAGTGACATTGGAATGACCATGCGGCCCCCAGCTGTGGAGTCAGCGTCTTCAGCTAGATGCCACTCCAACTCTAGAAAACAGATCTTGGCTTCAGACTTACCGAGCCCAAAGCCACTGTTGAGACCCCTGGAGCTAGACCACTCTGCCTGCGGTAGGTGTGCCAAGGAATTGACTTTGGCTGACCCAGTCCTCCCACCTCCAGCGTCAGAGTCTGAGCTTCCCTCAGGATCTGCCTCACATTCCGTCCCCCTCCTCCAGGTCTTCGTTCAGCCCCCAGGGTGCAGCTGTCCCTGGCTTCTCCCCTCACGGCAGCTGGACCAAAGGCAGCTGAGCAGAGGAGGCTGAAGGGACATGGTCATTTCTGTCTCTCAGGACAGCCTTCCTCTGGCTGAACAGCTGTCAGGATGGCTTCTGCATTACAGAGTTGCTTCCTCATCCAAGTATGCATCTTGCCCCCTGAAGCCAAGCTCCCTTGTCTGCTCAGCCCCACTGTCTCTCTTCTTAACTTGAAAAAGCCACCATTTCAAAGACCATTAAACTTCTCTGATAGAAATATGTAATGTTGGAACCAAGTAGTTTCTGGAAATACACTAGAAAGTCCAAAATGGATGTGGCAGAGTCTTCCTTCTGTGGGAATCATTCTGGGCAGAATAAAAAATGAAGGGATTCTGGCCTCAGTTCTGCTATCAAGTTGGAGAGGAATGCATAGCATCTTCCCGCCCTCATTTGTTAGCCAGAGGGAGCAATCTGGACAGGTCTCCCAGTGGTGGTGGGACATCACCGCCCTGCCCTGTGCTTCCAGAGGCTCTTGCTGAGGTGTGCCACACCGCCTGCCCGACGGTGACCGGCTGTCCCAGTTTGCTCAAGACCAAGGTAGTTCCCAGGACACAGGACATTCAGTGCTAAAGCCAGGAGCATCCTGGGCAAACCCTGATGAGTTGGTCAACACAGCCCATCCCCAAAATAGCAAGTTGGGGCCAGAGGTCGCCAGCCTCCCATCCTTCCCTGTGCTTGGCTGCCCATGGTAGCTGGAGTGAACAAGATACCATGTGACAGGAAAAGAAGCAGGGTAGCGAGGGTCAAGCTGCTATGAAAAGCCTCCTGAGGTGTCCTGCCCCATTTTCAGCAGCTCTGCTCCATTATTCCAACAACCGCCTTTCCTCTCAACTATGAGCCTCTGCACAAAGTAAGAGAGAATGACGGGGCCGAAAGATGGTTTTAGCATTCCGACCAGATAACCCATATCCCAGGATTCTGTTAACATCCCCAGGAGTGCACAGCCTCCCTGCACTGCTCCTAGGCTCTGGGTTCTTCTTTACTGAGTTAGTCTACCTGAGCAAATCCTCATCCACCAGGGCCAGATGACATGTCACCCTGAAGACACTGAAGCCTGCCTTAGGTGTCACTGAAACAGCCTCCTCTGGTTCGTGGCCTGTTTTCCAGGGTTGGTGTCTTGCATAATTGATAGATCTTGCAAGGAATAAACCACCTTGTCCCCTGACAGCCTGAGAAGTCATATTCAAGGGCGAGTAGGTTAGGTGCCTTGAGGACACAGGGTCTTGGGGCCAGGGCAGCCCCTCCCATCAAGAGCTGCTTTATTCCAGGGAACTCCCCAGGGCTGTGTGAGAAGACAGCCCCCACTGACCCCAAAGGGAACACGCAAAACCTTCCAGTTGAGCTTCTGCTAGTTCTGATACCAAAAAAAACAAAAAAACAAAAACAAAAAAAAACCCCATCAGGAATGTTTCCCTCAGTGAAGCATAACTCCAGCCCCTAATGTCCCAATCCAAGGTTGAGAAGCCTCTGTTCACCCTGCTCCTTAGACAGAAGGGTCTTCAGGGGCCTCCTGGGAGGAGACTGACAGAGAGATGGGCTGAATCACGCCCAGCTGTGGACCCAGAAGGGCGCGACGACATACACGCTGCTGTCCACGAGCTGTGGTTGGGTCCCCAGAGAACTCCTGCCGGGAATGGAATCCGGAACAGACTCCACTGTCAACCATTCCGAGATGAGTGGAACCACAGGCCCTCGACATCAGCACCACAGAGCCTCCGTCCTGGGACCACCTGCGGGCCACGCAGCCTAGGGGACAGCGAGAGGAAGGCCTCGCCCTCGCATGCTCTGTCTGCCTCCATGCCACCCACTTACAGAGATCCAGAGAAGACCAGCAGGCTCAGATGCCTGGGAGCCTTCCCTTCCCAGCTTCTGGGGAGCAGCTCTGCTGCTGAATAGGGCTGGAGAGCTGCAATTATCAAGACAGGATAAGAGCTATTTTGGGAAGGAGCCGTCCTGCTGCCAAGGCTTTTGACTTCCTAAACTAAAACAAGATACATGAAGAAAGGGGGTGAGGGTGGAGAACAGGGAGGAACTCGCTCTATCAAAAGCATCATATCCTGAAGTAGGGGATAAGCTTACCCCTTCCCGAAGGTATAGATTTGCATCAAGGGGTGAGCAAGAGGCTGGCTATTAAGATACCCACCCCACCCCGGCTTTGGGAAGGAGTGGGTAACCTGACCACCTCCCCTCCCCTCAAATCCCCTGCTGACTCCCTCTCTGTTAAGACCCTCCAAGAGCACTTACTCAGGCTGTTTCATATATTTCAACATTAGAGCACAGACTATTTCATATTGTTATTTAAAGGTTTCCTGTCCATGTCTTATCTCCCCATCCAGATGGTAAGCTTCTCAAGGCCAAAGACTGTATGCTGTGAAGTTTCAATGCTTTTGCCAGCAGTGCCTAGCAGAGTGCTTAGCATCCGAATAAAAATTGTTTATGGAGAGAAGGGAGAAAAGGAGGAAGGAAGGAAGAAAGAAAGAAAGGCAGAAGGGAGAGAAGGATTTACTGTCTTGTACGGAGATAATCTCTAAAAGTAGCTTCTCCCACCCACAGCTGAGCCCAGGGCACAGGGCTAGAGAAGCAGCCACGGCGAAGGGGTGGCAGCCGCATTTCTGGCACCTCCCCTGCAGCTGTTCCGTTATCTGAGTTCAGGCTGTCCCCCTCCCACCCCCAACCTCATTTGATTCCCATCTGTAGTCAACTGTCCATTCTGGGCTTCCCTGTGGTTGGGTCCCATCAGAGGCCACACTGGGCTCTGGGTAAGGGAGAGGTATGGCAAGAGAAGGAATGAAGGCAGAAGAGCTCATCTATCTTATCAAACATGGGCCAAGAAGAACGAAAGTACTTATGGGAACCATGCACTGTGAAATCAGGACACTCTGCCAAATTCAGGACACGGGGCTGCCGAGAGCAGAGTTCACCTTGTGCCTTTCCAATCTGAGGACTCAAATAGTGTATAACCCAGAAAAGCGTCCCCTTTCTGGAGTGCCCTAGGCTGGAGAGGGGAGAGCCAAGTGGGGACAGATCCAGCCTATGGCTTCTCAGACAGTCTTCCCCAAGAGCCCTTGGCAGGATTCATCATTTGCCACAAGATCTCCACTCTTTCTCTCTAGGGTTGCAACCAGCTCTGGTACCTTCATGCAAATCCCTCTCTGGGGAGAGGCAGCCCTGTAGGTGCACAGCTTGGCAAGTGTGACACAGGCTAGATTTCAGCCCCTGCTTGCTCTCTCTGCCAGGTGCCCTTGTGCAGTGAACAACCTGCCCAACCATAGGGAGCAGTCTATCTGTCTCCTTTCACACCTGCTTCCATCAGAGAGCAAGGAGAGGGACTTGGATAAGGGCGAGCCCAGGAACACTGGAAGTAACTTCCCAGGGGTGTTCTTACCTCCTCATCTGCCATAATGGAGAAGTAGAAGCCGGGCATTCCCAGGGGGCAGCAAATGGAATTCAGAGAGTGCCAACAGGAGGGGAAAAAGAGAATTTTACTAAAGATGTCCTGTGGACTTGGGCATAACCTGGCCCAAATTCCTCCCTAGTGCAAGTGGCCCAGGCAACAACAGCTAGCATTTACTGAGTGCTGGCTGTTGCCAGGCGCCATGGTAAGTGCTTTACCTGCAATAGCCTGGTGAGTCCTCACAAGAACCCCAAGAGGAAGCCATGGGTCTCATTAACAGATGGGGAAACTAATGACCGGAGAGGGAGAGGTAGAATCTCTTACCCAAGGTCACAGTCAGAAAACAGTGGTCACAGGGCTCAAACCCAGTAATATAACTCCAGAGTGCATTTTCTAAAAACCTCTCCTTCGTGGAGCTTTACTCCCTCTGAGGGGCAGGGCTGCTGTTGGGGGCTGGACTGCGTTCCCAGGACCCTCTCCTCTTCAGGAACATCCTCATGCGGAGCCCTGCCCCCCTCGTTCTCACAGGGCTGCAGCATGTTTTGGTGCACAACGCTTGAAGCAGGAACTCCTCGCTGCAAAGATTCTCTATCTTAGGGTTGGTCCCCACCTTCCCTTCCACTAGAGAGGTCAGGAGCACAAAGTGAGTAGGAAGGGTCCCAGCCCCTGGGGATTCTAGAGTCGGCTGCAGGACCCACTGATGTCAGGGCCTAGACAAATCCCCAGAGATGCTGCCTGGGCAGCAGCCAGTAAGGAACTCCTAGGTCCTGGGATGGGGGCTTGAGGAGGGTTCTGAGGAAGCAGAAAGACACATAAGGAGAGCCCTCAACCTGAATTAGTAGGGAGTTAGCCCTGCGTAAGACTGTGAAGCAGGTAGTTTGTTGGGGGGGGGGCATTTGTTTGTTTGCTTTTTATCATGATAGGTAAGACCAGCTAATCTGAGAGGCTTAAATTGTTCTCCATTCCCAAAGTGACTACTTCCCACTAAAAGGAGATTCTTGAAAATAAAAAAGTTTCCACGTCCCAAAGGAATGACTCTAATGGTAGAACTTTAGGCAAGACAAGAAGTTCCTCTGCTCCTTCAAGTCGAAACCCCAGCATGTACCACCCTAGTGGACCCAGCTCTGCAGGTACACAGCCACCCTCCCACCTGTCCTCCTGCCTCCCAACCCCCCACTGTGGACCCACGGGGAAAAGCACAGACCTTTTAGCCACCAGATGACACGATTGTACATTTCCTCAGAGACATCTGAAAGTAACAGAGATTGTTGCTTTTTTTTTCTCTCTGTGGGATGCATATCCCCTCCCTGCACTACTTAACATCTCCCTTTCTAGCTCTACATTTCTTTACCCAAACGTGCCCTCAGCCCTTGATCCTAAGAAGCTCCTCCCACCTAGGACCAAATGTCACATTCCCAGTCTCCCTCTCCCTTTTCCCCTACCCTCTCTTTGTGCCACTGCTAATGCCTTGCCCCTCTTGGAAGTCTAAGTCCCAGCTCATTTACACCCCACCTTCTCTACTTTGTTGGCAGAATGTTTACCTGAGGACCTTATTCTCTTTACCAGCCCTTACCAGCCTGCACCCCAGCTCAGTTCTTCATCTCCACTCTCGGGAAGCAGCTTCCCACCCTGCAAGCCACTCTCTACTACCTTCCATTGAAAGGTTAAGCAGCGTTGCCTGGAAGAGTCAATGCCTGACGCCGGCCCAAGCATGGTCATCGATGTCATTAGCTTGGAGCTCAGAGAAGCTGGTGGGGAAGGAATGGAGCAATGGGCTCAAGGACGGGTCTAGCTCTGGCACTGGCAAGAGGGCAGCTCTGAGGCCCAGAATGAAGAGGGGGCCTTTCTTGCCCACCCCAACGTCCCACCTCACTAAGTCGGGGCTGCACCTGGGCAGTCTGCTTCTTCACATACCCAAGAAGAAAGCACTAAACCTTTGAATGGGTTGTTTGGAGGTGTGCTTGGGGGCCTGGGGCACTTCCCTCAGCGGTGTCCAGCTTGGAGGCTCCTCTGGTGGTGCTGGTGGTGGTGTTGCCGGTGCTGGTGGTGGTGGTGGTGTTGCCGGTGCTGGTGGTGGTGACGGGCTTGCCTTTCCCCTCTGGAACATCAGATCCTCACAGAAAGGGCTTGAGTCCATTTCAAAAAAGGGCAGTGAAGGGTCTAGGGGAGAAGGGGACTCAGGCTCGAAATCAAGTGTTGTCGGCTGGCTTTGGGGCATTTCAACTTCAGAGTTGAGTAAGGCCCACCATGAGGAGTCAGGCCCATATCTAGGTAAGGACCGAGGGGGTAAAGGCCGAGGGCTCAGCTCCAGTTCTGCCTGGACAGGGGGCTTTCCAGAGGGCTCCGGATACCTGAGTGTGGGTCCTGGGGACGTGTAGATATTTTCTGAGGGTCTTTTGGTGTGCTGCTTAGAGACGGACTCCGGAGTGACAAACATGGAAGATTTGCGGGGGCTCTCAGACAACTTTCGCGGCGTCACACGGGAAGCTGACTGTGCTAACAATCCGCTGGGGGAGATGGTGACCCTGCGGCCAGCCTCGCTGTCTCCTCTGATTGGGGACTTCATGTTGGACTCCATTTCTGGTGATGTTAATAAGACCTTCGGGGAGGGCTTGTTTTCGGTGTAGACAGAATGCTTTCGGATAGACTCAGGCTCTGGGCGTGTAGAAACTTTGTGTCTGCCATCCAAATCTTTAAGGGCAGACAGTTTGAGGGGTGATTCCAAGTTCGTATTCCTATGCAAGGCCTTGGGTTCTGTATAAATTAAATTTTGACGGCCCATTTCAAACTCTTGGCCAGGGATCCTTCTCTGGGTTGTCCGAGAGTCTGCACAGATGCGGCTGCTGCGTTCTGGACTGGAGGGTCTCCTTGGAGATCTGATTTCAGCAGCAGTCAAACTCTTTCGAATGGGGTCAGTTTGGACTGCTTCATCCTTTGGGTGAACCAAAGTCCTACGGGGAACTCTGACTCCTTGTGGGTACTGGACCTTGGAAGGTGGGTCTTCTTCTTGCAAGACTGTTAAGTTATCCTTCTGGTCTACAAAACTCAACCGGTAAGAGGATCTGGTACCTGGAATTAATGAGTAGCGATTACTGACGTCACGCCCTGGTTTGCTCTCACCCCCTCTTCTAGCTGATTCCTCTCTGGATGGACTAACATTCCGCGGCATCTGCATGGCACATGGAGTTTGCTGGCTCTTTCGAGGAGGCGAGGCATGGCGGTATGCGTCAGATTTCGATTGGGTCTCAGTTCGAGGGCAGTCTGGCACTGAGTGGATGGTGGTGGGAGGCCCAGCTTCTGATCTTCGATGGGGTGAGGTGTTCACAGAGATTGTGGCTCTCCGCTGGCTCGAGGAAAGGATGTACCCTTGTCCCTGCTGAGGGGTTGTGTTCAGAACCTCAGCCTCTTTCTGTGCTGAAACCGCTAGCTTGGGCCCAACTTTATTTGTCTTGACCATCTGATAGTATGTGCCTCTATGGGTAGATTCCATATTTTACCGGCTGACTTGTATTCAGGGTCCTAATGAAGCCTGAATATTTACCCTCAGTTTTAAGAGCTGCTGTTCTTGCACTCCCACAAAAGTGGCTGTTGTTCTAACAGTCCCCTTAGCTACCTGCCTGGTGATGTCATAAAGGAAGGAGCCTCCTATTAAACATCCTGGCATACAGCCACAATTCTCCAGAGAATCTCAAGCAGTAACTGCAAGGAAGCTGTGGATTTGTCTTTGGAGTTGACACCACCAAAGCTTTGACCAAGTTCTTAGCAAAACCAGGGTTTCCTAGTGTATAAGGGAGGCTCCCTTATTCTCTGCAGATTCCAGGAATTCTCAGAGACTCCTCCAGAGACAAGGAATCAGCCTGAATATCCTAAGGCACGGCTGCTCAAATCATTCACACTGCGTTAGCCCGTTTTAATAAAGTGCACGGTGCAAAGTTGTCTCAATTTGGTTTGGAACTGCACTGTATACAAGTCAAAAAATAAGAGCTCCAGCTTTTTGCAGGTTTCACAAGTGGTTTGGTTGACCCTGGGGTGAAAATCCCAGGTTACTCAAATCATAAATTCTCACATTCTTGGCCCAGGAGTGGAGTGAGTACAGGATTGGAGAAGAGTTTTGGAGTTGGTCACTGGTTTCGGCCACAAACGGTTACTGTGTGCCTTGTACAAGTTACCTGACTTGCCTGAGACTTGGCTGCTTCGTCTGGAAACCATTGCCTGGTAGGTGCGAGTCACAATAAATGTTAGTGTCCTTTCTCACGATCCTCTCCTCTCAGCTTTCCTAATGAGCTGGACTGTGGCTCCTTCTTGATTTGAAGAATGACTTTCCAGCTTGGATGACCATTCTGGGTAAGAGAGAGGCAGTCATCTTTCTCTCCCTTTCACATGCTGGTTCTCTGTCTTGCTGACACAGACCCTACCACGTCCAAAATTCCACTTTTGACTCTGAAGCGTCATGGCAGTTATAGGATGGTCAGATTCATTGTTTCTGGATCTTTATATTCAGCTTTGATTAGAGGCAAAGTTAAAAACTTTAAAAACCACATTTTAATATATCAGGAATCTCAGTAGATTGAGAAATTTTGAGCTACTGACTCAGGTCTTAAGAATATAAAATATGGCCCTTGGGCCCGCAGGCCCCTGGAGGCAGGGACCCGAGGGCCTCCCTTAGCCTCCTCTCGCTCCTGGGTCCCGGGGGTGGCTGCTGGACCCAGTGCTTCTGGCCGGCTCTGCGCCTGCACTCCAGGCCCGGGGAGGAGCTGCATCAGAGTGAGATGGTAATGGAAAGACTAGGAATAGATTTACAGAAGCTCTCAGACCAAAACGGTACTTTTAAAAAGGCAACTGTCCTGCAGCTAGGAATCTGAATATTAGATGTACTGGAATATATACATGAAAATAAATATGTTCACGGTGATACAGGAGTAGTGAATCTATTTTTGCATTACAGAAACCAGATGGGGTTTATCTTTTAGATTATGGATTTCCTACTAATACCGTCCCAGTGGGAACTACAAACAATATCTGGAATATCCTAGAAAAGGCCATAATGGGACATGGAGTTTACTGGCTTGGTTGCCCACAGAGGAGTAGGTTAAATAGCCCAGTATTCGGCACACACTCATAATTCAGCACACGACGAAAAGCCAAACTGTCAAGTACTCAAGAAAATTCTGAACCCAGGTGGAGTAACTTCAAGACCACTGGAATTTTCCACTAAAGGAGAGAGTAAATGTGTCTACTCCAAACAATCAAAAAATTGATTCATGAAAGGCTGCAACAAAGCGAGTTAATCAAATGCAAAATAGGTTAATAGAAAAAAAGTCCACAGTGAGAGAAGTGCCGAGTCCTCTGCAACGTGGAGAAAAGTACAAAAAGAGGAGGAGCTTACTGGACTGCTTGACAATGAAACAGCCCAGGAAAGCACAGGAAGGCAATAATACTGTGGATCTCAAGAACTGAAGTAAAAAGTTCTCCACAAAAATCCAGCTGTATACAATTCCCAAATTCATTTTAGGAAGTCTATCAATATTTTACCAGTTCAGATACATTCAGCAAGTCAAGATCTCCACTTTGGTGCACATAGACTTCTGCGACTGGTATGGAAGTCACAGAATTAGAAAGTTCTAAAGGATCCTGGTTTACAATTTCCCAGTTTACTCTTAATGAAAAGACAGAGGCAGATGTGAATTACTATGGCTTCATCATTCTTTTTCTTTTGATATTAGTTTGTCTTGCTTTATATTTTCTCTAAAGATATCAAATTAAAAAAAGGATATAAAACATTTGGCTAGCCATTATATCTTGTTTTATAGAAAAGAATAAAAATGGAAGAGCATTTACAAGTCAGGTATCTTGAGGACACTAAGGGTAAGCCTTGTTGAAGTGCAGATAATTTATTGATTTATGCTTATTTGATATCTTGTTATCATAAAATTGAGACTGGCTGACTTGAGCAAAGCTTTCTTATGAGATTCTATTTTTTAAAAGTATGGTTTGCTGATACATAGCCTTTAGCCATGAGACTATCATGTTCATTTGCTTGTCTAGGAAGATTATATTTTTCTTTACAAATTTAGAGTTTGAATTTTCCCATCAAATGTAACATTAATTGTGTTATCACCATTAATGAATCGATCTTTTCTGATCTTATTAAAACCATCTTGGTTGTTTGAATAATTTTTTATATTTTCTTAATGTTGGAGAAATCAATATTTTCCTTTCATTATTCAGTACAAGTAAACATGAAGGGTAATTTGTAGCAGAAATGCTGCAAAACACAACACAGAATCTTGAAATTTTCCTCCTCACAAATAATCTAACTCTATTAGCCTGAGACACAGATGGGTTCATTGAGAGTGACCCTCACTTTTCTTGCTCTCCCTATCAGCAGGGTTGTGATGAAGATAAAAGGGGATGACAGATGTAAAAGCTATAGTACACTGCTTTATTTTGAATGAAAGGCATGCAGTGAGTGTGCCAGGAATGGCCACATGGTTGATGGGTTCCGGGGTAGCCAGTCTCCGAGATGGTCCCCAGTGAGCCTCGCCTTCCAGTACTCATGCCTTTGTGTAGTTCCTCCTCATTCTGAATCAGGGCTTGCCCTCTGTGACCATTAAAATATAGCAGAAATGATGATACGTGATTTCTGAGGCTAGGTCATAATGACATTGTAACTTTCACCTTGGTCTTTTGGATTGCTCAGTCTGGGGGAAGCCAGCTGTCATGTGGGGGGAGACCCATGTGGAAAAGAGCTGAGATCCCTAGTCAACATCCAAGACCAATCTGCCAGCCATGTGAGTGAGTCAGCACGGAAAGGCATCAGACTGCAGCCCCCTGAAAGGCCCTGAGCCACAACTTCCCAGCTGAGCCACTGCCAGATTCCCAACACACAAAACTGTTAGAGATAATAAACAGTTGTTTTAAGTCACTAAGTTTTGGAGGTGATATCTCATGCATCAGTAGATTATATAGGATTCATTTCTCTAGTATATATTCTCATTAACCAAGCACAGAGCCCAATATATAAAACAGAATAGTAACTTATACTGATATACTTTGAGACACACAACTGTTGAGCTGACTGTAAAGCCAGGTCATTCTCTCCCTATACACAAACTTTAAGAGGAACAGAAGTTGCTTGGTGAACATGGACTTGGATCAGAAAGTCAGCATGATGATCCGCAAGAGGGCAACACTTGCCACACCTGAGCACTAGGTGGACCCTCGTGCATCTACTCACAATGCTTTCACTGGGCATCCCCAGTGTCTGGTCCCTAAAGCTTCACTTTCCTGTGCTTCACACTCATCTTTCCTTTCTGTTAAAACAGTTTTTCTTCCAGTGAGTTACAATAAAATTAATTAAGTTTATGGTTATTTAATTATAATGACATTCTGGTCCTGCCTCTCATAGATTTCACTTCTAAGTATTCCCAAAGTCTTTCTATTCTCCAAAATGAAAACGGCTTTACAGAGAATTATAAAAGTTGAAATCCCCTGGAAGGACCACTTTACTATTTTAATAAGCATCTTTCCAGATGTGTCTCAATGCATTTACCACATGTAGACGTTCACTATAAATATATATAAATGGGGTCCTATTATACCTACTAGCATTATTCCATAATATGTTATGGACACTTTTCTGTGTCAATAAATCTATAGTTATGACAATTTCTAATTAGTCCACTTATGGTTGTTCAATAATTTTTTTAAAATTTACTGTAGTAAGATACACACAGCATAACACTTACCATCTTAACCATTTTTAAGTGTATAGTTCAGTGATATTAAGTATACTCACATTGTTGTAAAATCATCACCATTATCCATCCCCATAACTCTTTTCATCTTGTAAGTTTACCACTTTGACCACTTTAAAATGTACAGTGCATTGGCATTGAGTACATTACCAATGTTGTGCAACCATCACCACCATCCACTACCAGAGCTTTTTCATCATCCCAAACAAAACCTCTGTACACACTAAACGATAACTCCCCATTCTACTCACCCCTAGCCACTAACAGCCACCATTATACTTTTTGTCTTAATGACTTTGATTACTCTAAGTACCTCATGTAGGTGGAATCACACAGTATTTTCTTTTTGTGAATGGCTTATTTCACTTACCACAATGTCCTCAAGGTTCATTCACGTCATAGCATATTGCAGAATTTCTTTTCTTTTTAAAGCTGAATAATATTCCATCGTATGTATACACCATATGTAGCTTATCCATTCATCTGCTGATGGCATCTGGGTTGCTCCCACGTTTTAGCTATAATGTTGCTATGAACATGGGTGTACAAATATCTCTTGAAGACTCTACTTTCAGTTTGGGGCTATATACTCAGAAGTGGAATTGCTGGGTCACATGGTAATTTTATTTTTTACTTTTTGAGGAACCGCCACACTGTTTTCCATAGGACTGAATACTCCCATCAACAGTGCACAAGGGTTCCAACTTCTCCACATCCTCACCAACACTTGCCTTCTGCTTCTTGACAGTAGCCATCTTAATGAGTCTGAGATGGTATCGCACCATTGTTTTCATTTGTATTTCCCTGATGATTAGTGATGGAGTGTCTTTTCATGCGCTTGTTAGCCATTTATTTATCTTCTTTGGAGAAATGTCTAGTCAAGTCCTTTGCCTAATTTTGAATTGGATTTTTTGTTGCTGTTGTTGAGTTTTAGGAGTTTGCTATATATTCTGTATATTATTCCCTGACCAGATACATGATTTGCAAATATCTCTCCCATTCTATGGGTTGCCTCTTTTCTTTGTAGACAGTGAAATTTTGAATTTTCATTAAGTCCAGCATGTCTATTTTTTCTTTTGTTGCCTGTGCCTTTGGTGCTGCATCCAAGAAATCATTGCTAAATCCAATGTAATAGAGCTTTTTATCCTATATTTTTATATAAAAGTTTTATTGTTTTCAGCTTTGCATTTAGGTCTTTGATCTACTTCAAGTTAATTTTTGTATATGGTGTTATACAAGGGTCCAATGTCATTTTTTTCCAGTTTTCCCAACATCATTTGTTGAAAAGACTGTCCTTCCCCCATGGTCTTGGCACACTTGTCAAAAATTATTTGACCATATATATGAGAGTTTGTTTCTGGAAAAAATTCCAGTTTTGTTCTTCTTTTGCAAGATGGTTTTGGCTTCTCAGGACCCACTGAGATTTTATATAAATTATAGGACTGGGGTTTTGACAGGGATTGCACTAATCTGTAGATCTCTTTGGGTGGTACTGACATGTTAACAATATTCTGTCTTCCATTACATGAACATGGGATGTGTTTCCATTTATTTGTCTTCTTTAATTTCTTTCAGCAATGTTTTGTAGTTTTATAGTATAAGTGTTTCACGGCACACTGCTTTGTCTGCAGCCCTGTGGTCAGAAGGAGCAATCAGTGATCAGAGTGCAGATCCCTGGTATTTTTGCCCACACTGCCTAGCATAAACTGTGTGCAAGCTGCTCCAGGAACATGTGCACAGCTGCCTGCCACACAGCTGGGGGTGAGGGATGGGTAGCTGCTACTGTACTGAGAGCTAAAACTGACCAAACCTAAATGCAATTACCATCCAAGCCCTCCCCTAGAAGTTACAAGCCTTCAAGAGTCTCAAAATCATTACATCAGACAAGTTCTGCCAATACAACTGTTGTCTAGGTGGGGAGACAGATCTGTGGTGCTTCCTGCTGGCCCATCTTCCCAGAATCCTCTCTGTTTCATAAATTTTAAAACCAGTACTTTATGGCTGGACATTTAGGTGACTTCCAATTTTTCCATATTATAAACAATGTTGCAGTAAAAATCCTTTATGTAAATACATCTTTGTGTGCAGCCCAATTGTTTCCTTAGGACAGCAGTCCTCAGTCCCAGCTGCACATTAGAATCACCTGGAGAGCTTTTAAAGCCCCTGCTCCACCCTAGACCAAAAAAATCAGATAATTTGGTGGTGGGGCCTGAGCATAGCACCTTTTAAAAACTCCTCCAGTAGTTCTGGTGTGCAGACAGAGTGGAAAACCAACTGCTTTAGGAGGAAGTCTTCTATGTCCTCTCTATTCATAGTGTGGTAGATGAACCCAGAGCACCAGCAGCACCTGGGAGCTGACTGAAAATGCAGAAGCCTGGGCCCCACCCCAGACCTCCTAAGTCAGAATCTATTTTAAAAAAATCTCCAGGTGATTCATATGCACAATGAAATCTGTTATGAACAACTGGTCTAAATGGAATTTCTGGGTCAACAAATACTAACACTTAAAATACGTACTGACAAATATCCCTCTAGAATAGTGGTGCCAGTTTCTACCTCTAACACAGCAAACGAAGATTTCTGCTTCCCCACACTCTCACCAGCCTTGAGCATTATCCGTGTTTTCCCTCTTTAGGCTCTATTAAGTCCAAAACAGTATCTTGTTTTAATTTGCATTTCTTTGATTACCAATGAAACGGAACATCTTTTAATATACTAATTGGCCATCTGTATTGCTTCTTTTGTGAACTGTTCTTTGTCCATATTCCTTTTAAGGGGTATGTCTTTTCCTCACTGGTTATTAGAACACTTTGTATACATTAGGGACATAAACCTTGTGTTTATCTAACAGACTGCAATTATTTCCACCCAGTCTGTTGACTCTGTCCTTGTTCAGGGATTTGTAGTAAAGCAGTTCTACATTTTTATATATTAAAATCCATCCATCTCCTCACTTTGAAGTTATAGCTTAGAAAAGCTTTCTCTACTCCAAGATTATAAAACACCCACCTACATTTTCTTACCTTTTATGTATTTATTTTTTAATTTTTGATTCATCTTTTTTTTTTCTGGTACAAGGACTCAGCTTTTGTATTTTTCCAACTATCCCAACACCATTTGTTAAATAATCTAATTTGACATATGTTACCTCATATTCTAAATTCCCAAACTTTATATGCCTTGGTATCACCATTTTTAGACTATTATGTTCTATAAATCTTTCCAGTCCCAAGCCAACACCACACTGTTAATCACTGCAGCTTTATACTCTGCCTGAACAGCGAGGCAGCCAGGTGGCGAGAAGTAGCATGCTGGCAGGGAGAGCAGCATGTGCCGTGATGTGTCTAGAAGAGCTGAGACAAGCTCAGTATTCCTAAAACCCATGAGCAGAGATCTGAGCAGGATAATGAAATGATGACTTCTGGATCATCAAAAAGACCATTGTGGAGAAAAAAAATTAAACAGGAGCAAGAATATCAAAGAAATTCTTTAAAAAGGTAAATCAGTTTCACCCTACTCTCTGCCCCTTTGCTTAGCACCGCCCACTGGATTCCACTTTTTAGCTTTCTATCACCCTCTCCACAACTTAACTTTGTTCAGACACACTGGCCTTTTGCTGCTGCAGCATGGTGCTTCCCATGGGGCCTTTGCACTTGCTTTTCTCTTTGCTAGAATGCTCATCCCCCAGAGTCACAAAAACTGGCTCCTTTTCTTCATTCCAGTCGAAGCTAAAGGTCACTTCTTCAGAGCAGCCTTCCCTTGAATATCCTGTTTAATGTTAAGCGCCCCCCACTCCGTGCAATCATTATCACTTTAACTGATTTTTCTCCACAACGCTTACCACTACTAATATTATCTCTTCATTTGACGACTGGAGACTCAAGGAGAGTAGGATTTCTGCTTTGTTCACTATTTCACCAGCACTGGAGGTGCTGCCTGGCACAGGGGAGTCTTTCAAAAAATATTTGTTGAATGTGAGACTGGATGCAAGAGGCCACTCAAGGAGGCTGTTACAATGGCCCAAGTGAGAGCTACTAGAGGTTGGATGAGGGTAGCGGCAGCAGAGATACAGAGAAGTGGGTCTAAGGGACATATGTTTTGGAGGTTGAAACAAGTCTTAGTGATTGATATTTTGATATGAGGAATAAAGAAGTAAGAGGAGTCAAGGATGGCTCCTGGGTTTCTGGTATGAGTGGCTCAGTGGATAGCAATACCATCAGTTGAAAAGGGAATTCTGGAGATGGAGGAGGTTTGTGATTAAGACCATGGGTTCAGTTTTGGGTTATTATTGTTGAAGCTCAAGGTCCACTAGAAGGCAAACTTCTGCCATCTTGGTTCTACCCAGTTTGTGCTATCCTCAAATTGTGTCATTCCTTCAATGTTTGTGCCCTGACCCCTTCCCTCCTGTCTCATTATCAGTAAGACACATGAAAGAAACCCTAGTGGAGACACTGAAAATATGGGTAGATATGTGAGCTCAGAGAAGTCTGGTCCTAGACCACAATACAAATCTGGAAGCTGTCAGCATGCAGAGGCTAAGTGAAGCAATGCAGTGGGGGTGTGTGCACAAATTCTCTTAAGAGAAAAGCCTGGAGTAAGAAAAGGTAGAGGCGGAGCCCCAAAGGAGGTTGAGATGGAGTAGCCAGAGAGACGGAAGGGAAACCAGACTGTCACATCAGGGAGCCCAGGGAATAGTCTGAGAGAGCAAACTGGGTCATGAGGCAGGAAGAGTGTCCCTGGGATTTAGGAACATGGAAGTCATCAGTAACCTCAGGACTGCTAGGGAATGGAAGGAGCAGAATTCAGATTATAGTGGGGTGAAGAGTGACTGGAGGTGAGGCACTAAAGACAGCAGGTGTAGACAACTCTTCTAAGAACTCCAACCACAGTGCGAGGAAAGAGGCGGGGCAGTGGCCGGAAAGGGACGCGGGATCCAGGGGATACTTTTAAAGATGGGAAAAATTCCAGTGTGTCAAGTGATCCAAAGAAGCTAATAAGGAAGGGGCTGAAGCTACTGACAAGGGAGAGGGTAACCTGAGGGTAACTCTGAACAGACAGAAGATGAGGCTGGCCTTGGACAGGAAGAGAGACACCTCCTTCAGTGTCACAGGGAGGAAAGCAGAGAGAGGGCCACCCCTAGTTTAGGGTGGACTGCTGTACCCGCAGCTGTTCTAGTCACAGAGACAGATGCCGTCTTGCTAGTAGTTTTGGTGGTGGGAAGCCAAGCCAGTTCCCATCTGATGGCTTCTATTTTCTCTGCAAAGTTGGAGTTACATCATCTGTTGAAAGCTGGTAAGAAACGAAGAATAAAAGTTTGAACTAAGAGCTGCTGAGGGTAGGAAAAGCAGCATGCTTTATATAACAAGTATATAAAGTACCTGGCACAGAATAGGTGCTCCATAACCCATGTTTATTGTTATTTATTAGAATATATTATAATGTTTATTATTATTACTGTTAACATCGGCCAATATTACATAGTCACTGACCAGAGAGAAGAGTCTACTCTGTAGACAAAAGGATTACAAAGCACATCCGTGCAAGTTTGTGTAGAACCTGCAGCCTTGACTCATATCATATCATGATATCATAACTCGCCATTTATCATGACATGTCTGCCATTAGTTCTTACATTTTTAGATATGTTGGTTTTGTCTCACCAAATGAAGGTTTTGACAGAAGGAGTGCATGTTAGTAAGTCTCGGTACCCCTCCAAGCTTCTTGCACGTGGAATTATTTGTAACCTGTCATAGTTTTCCTCTGGACAATGGCAAGCAACTGTTTCCTTGCTTTACAATGGTCAGATAAACTGGTAACTTCCTGTTTTATTTGTGCAGGGTAAGATTCGGGGGAGCTAAGAACTACATGAATATGACTTCCACAACAGGAACTATTCAGTTTTCACAAACAGAAGACCAACTACTTACTTACTGATAAAATGTCAGCTGGCTAGCACCGCACAAGAGGCTAAATTAGAGAAAATGTAGGGATCTTCCTTACCACAGTTTCATTCTTCTGAGACACTAAGGATGTGGGATGCACAAACTGAAATATTCAGAGATGATGTTTGTTGACCTTAAAGAGTTCAAAATATCTTGGGCTTTTAATCCTACCAGTACCGTCCTCATGTAAGCCCATCGTAGCTGGAACGGAATATGGCAATCCCAGCAAAGAGGGCAGTATTTCTGTTATAAAACATGGATTACTGGTGCCTGTTGATATGATGGGGGTAGCAGTAGCTGACTACTTGTCAAACTGTGTAACAGAAATTGAAACCTCTTTGAGTGGTGGTTTCTCTCCCAATAACCATAACACAGAAATGTATCTTACAGCTGAAACCTAACTGGTATTAAAAGGAAACATTTTATTATATAACAAGAGTGAAAGTTTTTTAAATCTATGTCAAAAAAACTGAACGCCATTCTGGGCACAGTGAGACAGGTTTACAATCGAAACGACCTTTTACTTTTCAGAAGTCTGACTGAAAACAAATGGCTCAAAGTGCTGTAAACAAACTAGTCATTCTGCCTCCTGTGGCAGCTGAACAGAGCGTGCGCTACAGAAGCCCTACGGACTAGGGAAGCAGAGAGCTCCCGAGCAGGACGCTCAGACTCAGGCCAGGAGTCCACCTGTGGTCCACTTCCCGTCAGTCGGACAGGTCACTCTGATCCAACACGATTATCCTGAACAAAAAAAGGCAGTTTTGAGTTGGTGTATAGTTTTTTAAGGACACAAATAACAACCTCATTCTATTCTAATGAATTCGAGGGAAAGAAATTTTGATCTTTATAATCAAGAGAGATTATGATAAACAAGCGTATCGTGGAAACGCAAAATGACTGCAAAGCAACAGACAGCAGCATCTTCCATGGCCCTCCGTCTAAAACCGTCCTTGTGCCGACTACCAGTTACTTACTCAAAGTTGGCGTTAACTTCACCTTACATTTTAATTAACTATAAGCATTAGCATTTAAAAAGTTGAGCGACTTTGAATTCAAGTCTTAGTCACTAATGTTTATTTAGATACTGGTAAAAGTTTGAAGTCTGCTCATGTTGTCTATGAACAGTGAACTTTGACTTACAAACATCTGGTGTCTTATTACCTGGATGGTTCAGACCAACCCAGACGCTTCCAAAAACAGGGTTTTTTTAGTTCCTCTTGATGAAATATAGGAGGAAAAAAAAACAACTTGATTACTTTCTGGGTCAAAGGTCCAATATTCAGAAGTCACCATATTACTCTCTAGGGTGGACTGTTTTACCTCCAACAATAGTTTTCTTCTACAAAGATAGAATCTTTCTAAAAACACAGTGACTGGGCTCCCACTTCTAACATCCTGCAGCGCCCTGTCATAGCAACAGACACTAATGATGCTAATCTCACAAAGTCCCTGAATTATGTTCTCAGTAAATTCAGTACTAGCTAAATGCTCACATGCTCTGGGTTCTGTGCCAGTCAGGGTCCTGGAGGAAACAGAAATACACCCTCAGGCCTTTTAATGAAGTGACTACTTACAGAGGTGTAGTCAGAGTTAAGGGAGCAAACGGGGGGATAGCAAGGCATCATTACTAGAAGCAATGGGAAGCCAGTATCATCCCGAAGTCTGAAGGGACTAGGGGGGCAGAGGTGGGAAAGGACAGTTACTGGAACCCAGTGAGAGCTAGAACTGGGAAGGATGGCCTTTCCTGTAGAAGCCGTGTCTGTGGAGGGGCCCCACTTCTATGCAGAGACAAGGTGCTGAGGGAGGCAGGCAGGGCAAGTAATACCCCAACTGCTCTCCTGCCCTCTGATCTTCTGCTGGGGCCTCCCACTGGCCAACAGGAAGCCAGCTGGCCAGGAAGCCTAGAAGATGCAGTTCTCAAGGGTCAGCATGCTGGGGGTACAAAGCAGGGCAGAAAAAGGAGAATGGGAATGGACTGGGGGAGGGATGACACGGATACCAGATGATCTGAAAGAGTTAACGTTTCTAACTTCCTGAGTAGGAGGAACTTAAATATGGGAGGGCATCATTTGTGAACGGTGCCTTAAAGCTCTATCAAAATCGTTCTGAAATTAAGGTTAATTTATACCTTTCACATTACTTATAGACTCCCCTTAAATTCCACTATTTATGATTTCTTATTGGATTCTGAAGTCTCTGTGTGAGCTAAATTTAGAGCTCTTTTGAAGACACGTTAGAAGCAAAACATCTTTGCAGACAATATACAAGATAGGGGTGATGAGACTAGCTGAAGGCTTGCTTTAGGAATAGAATTGGATGTTGTTACTATTCTGTGATGAAGATATAATTGGCAATTAACAGAAAACCTGGGCTGAACTACAGGGGAAAAGTGTAGGAGGATTATGTATAGCATCTGGAAAACATTTCTAAACAACTCTGATGCTCAGTGAAGCCCAAGGACTCCAAGCTACATTGTCAGTGATCATTCATTCATACCTTCTTCAGAAGTCCCTAAAAAGCTCTCTGATGTCCTTCTCACTGGCTTGATGCTTTCTTCCCCTTTTCTCTTTTTTTCGCCAACTTCTTGATCCGTGGTATTTGTCTCCCTTCAACGACAATGATTTTGGTCATTAAACCATTTGTACAACAGCACCGCTCGTCACTAACACAATCACAGGCTCTAGAGCTGGAGGAGGCCTTCAGGTTACCTCCTCCCTCTGTCCAAATGCCCTGCACCAGACAGTCATCCAGTGCACACCTGGTGGGAGGAGCTGCTGCTAAAGTAAGTGTAAAGGCGGCTGTTTTGTCTATCAGATCGCTATGGCTATTAGAAAGACTGTGCTTTACTGAATAAAAACCTCTCGCTCTGCAGCTTCTAGTCACAAGCTCTGCCCTTTGGGGCAGAAGAGAGTAAGCTGACTCTCTGCACTTTACAGTATTTCAGGTATTTGGGGCAGCTATCAAATTCTCTACTCCATCTGCTCTTCTGAGCCTCCCCAGCTCCTTCAGCTGTTCTCATATGACAAGGTTTCCAGACTTCTGACTGTCCTGTGGCCACCCTCTTCTGTTTGTAACTGTCCCTTTTAAAATGTGACACTCCAAAAGGAGCCCCACGATGAGTCCTAGGAGTCCTCTAACCGTTAACCTCGATCTGGACAGTTCATTTCAGTCTGCTCAGCATTAGTGCTGCACTGACCATCTTGGCAACTGCATCAAACTGAGGTCTCACGGGGTCGCTGTCCATGCCTTCTTCAACAATTTCCTGAATTCTTACTATGTCTCAAAATGCATGCTAAATGCTGGGCATATAAAAATAAGACATACTTCCTATCTTCAATGAAATTACAGTGAGTAGGAGCTTCTGATCAAAAAATTGTCTACTAGGTTAGAACTCTCACATTCTATACTTCTGGATTTAAATGCTTACCTTTTTTAGAGAAATCTAACATTTCCACCTGTCAAGACCATTTTGAATCCATAGTCTATCACCCATCACATTAGCATTCATCCTTAGATTTGTGTTACTGAAAACTTTGATAAGCATGCCTTTTCTGATTTAACTCAAATGACCAATGAAAATGTTGAAGGTGATAGAGCCAAGATACAGCGCTCTTAAGAGGCCTCTCTCTATACTGATATCAATCTGCTAATCAGTATCGAGCACTGTGGGTGGTTGGAGGAAGAGGGGCAGACAGGCATCAGGGCTGGCTTATCTATAGCAATGTAATGCCATCACCAAACATTCATTCTCCAAGGAGTCGATGTACTACTTCCTAAGAAACTGAAGTGTGGTCTCCCTTCCTGAAAAAGAAGAAAATGACCCCCGATGGAGAATAACCACCTTGCCGAGCCCGTGGGGAGATCCTGCAGCTCCGTGATGTCCTCAGGTGGCTGCAGCCATCTCTCCAGGTCCTCATCCAGAGTAGAGTGAGCTCTGTCCAAGGGTAAGTGCAGAGAACTAAGACAGCAGTCACTTCCCCCTCCCTTGATAAGGAGGCACAGCACTCTAGAGTGGGAAAGGACCTCCAAACTTGCACCTTCACTATACGTATGAGAAAACGAGAGGTCGGTGAGACTGTACCTGGAGTTGTAGATGTCACTCAGATCTGATTTAAATGTGCGCCAAACCCCTCCTTTTAGCCTCTTGACAAAAAGCCTCAGCACCCACGATATCACTGCCTCCTAAAGTCTGATGCTAGACTCTGTCTCAATTCTAAGGCATTACATCAGCTTCCACCTGAGGCTGCAACTGTCCACTCATTCCCATAGTTTTTCAGATTAAAAACTGCCTCTGAGGCTACAGAATGCAGAGAATGTGTCTTCAGAAGGCCTGAAAAGTTCCAACCATCTGAAAAAATATCTTCTGCTCTGGCGTGGTGCCAAGGACTGAGATGACTGAGCATTTGTGTCCAGCACAGCCAGCCCTCTGGAAAATGAAGAGACAAGGATAATACCAGCTAACTTTTATTTATTATTTTATTTTATATATTTATTTTTTAAAAATTGGGGGGTAATTACGTTTATTTCTTTTAATGGAGGTCCTGGGGATTGAACCCAGGACCTTGTGCATGCTAGGCACACACACTACCACTGAGCTATACCCTCCCCCCAACAGTAGCTAACTTTTGATCATGTCCAAAACACTTTATATTCACCCCCCCCCCAAAAGAACACCTCTCCCCATTTCCTCTCAGGTCCTAGGGCGCTAGTCTCCTCACTTCCTAGACCTTTCCTCCCAGGTCTCTCTCTTCTCCTTCCTTGTGGAGAATAAATTAGCTCTTGAAGAGTGTGATGGAAACTGAATTCACTACCCAAAAGTTACTCATAACACTCCCCTCCCTACCCTCCTCTTCTATAGCAGCTGAAAGCTAAAAACTCAACTTCCAGGCTCCCTGGCAACCGAGGTGGCCATGTACCACATTTGGCCAACGAGACAGAAGCAGACATCTGCTGAGAAGGGCTTCTAGGAAAGTTTTTGCTTTCCAGAAAAAAAAGGCACAGAGTCAGCTAGACTATTCCTGTGCCCCACCCTCTTATTTCTGCCTGGTGTGTGGACAGCAGCCACCTTGTCCAGGAGGTGATAGGCCTGAAAGCAAAGGCCAACATGCTATGGTTGGCAGAGCACGAAGATCAAAAGAGCCTAAGTCCCTCGTGGCATCACTGAGTGGCTGCACTGGCTACACCCTGCCAGCCTGTGGGCTTCTTGTCGTGTGAGACAGCTCATTTAAACAAGATGACGGGGTTTTCAAACATCTGCAGCTGTAAGCAAGCTGCAGGGCTTCCCCAAGGATCTGCTGGGCCAGGTTAGGACGAGGCAAGTGGTACAAATGCAGATTCAGATCCTCTTTCTTTAAAATTTAAATATTTTGTTTATCATGGATTCTTTTTTTTTTTTTTTGCATTAGTACTGATCTTTTAAAATAGTACTTATCTTGACTTCTGAGTTTTTTGGTGCCTCCTTCAGTTTTGTGCCCAAGGAGCGTGTCTCACTCACCTCCCCCCAGTCCTGGCCCTGAATGAGTTAGGACAAAGCAGGAGATGTTAGGAGGTAAAGGAGGTGAGCTGAAGTGGTTTACCTTGCAGCACAGGTCAAAGGAGAGCTCCAAGTTAGGAACAGAATTGGGTTTCTTGAGGCAAACTTGTTTTTTCAGACTGAACTGTCTGGATGGCTGCTCCTGTTTTCCCTTATTTGGCTAGAAAGGTCTAAAAACTGTCTTCCAAGGCCTTTAACTAAAGCGTTTTGAAAGAAACCGAAACCTATATTTGCCTCACAAAAATGAAGTAAAAACAAACAAAACCCAACAACTTGACAAGAAAAAAAATCCTATTTAAAAATGGACCAAGGACTTGGATATTTCTCCAAAGTTATACAAACAGCCATCAAGCATATGAAAAGATGCTCAGCATCACTAATCATTAGGGAAATGCAAATCAAAACTGCAATGAGATGTCACCTCACACCCATCAGGATGGCTACTATCAAGAAAACAGAAAATAGCAAGTATTGGCAAGGAGCTGTTCATGGGAATGTAAAATGGTGCAGCTGCTGTGGAAAACAGGATGGTATTTCTTCAAAAAAAAAATTTAGATTTACCACATGATCTAACAATACCATTTCTGGGTATAAATCCAAAAGAATTAAAAGCAGGTGTCTCGAAGAGATTTGTACACTCACATTCATGGCAGCATTATTCACTAATAGCCAAAAGGTAGAAGCATCCTAGTATCCAACAACAGATGAATGGATCAACAAAATGTCACACACACACACACACAATGGAATTTAGCCTTAAGAAGAAAGGAAATTCTGACACATGCGACATGGATGAACCTGAGGACATTATGCTGACTGAAATAAGCCAGTCACAAAGTAATGAACACTGTATGACTTCCCTTATATGAGGTATCAAGAGTGGTCAAACTCAGAGTAACAGAGAGCAGAGCTGTGGTTGCTAGGGACCGAGGGAGGGCGAAAATGGGTGTTGCTGTTTAATGGGTATAGAGTTTCAGTTTTGCAAGATGAAAAAGTTCTGGAGATCGGCTGCACAACAGTGTGAGTGTACTTAACACCACCCAACTGCACACTGACGAACTTTTAGGTTATGTGTATTTCATCACAATTAGAAAAAAAAAACTTTTAGGAATAGGGGCTATAGGGATAGAATGGAAAAACATCACTTTTTCCTTATTAGTTTTTAGTATCAGAAGAAAAACTAATAAAAACTAATACTACAGTTTTTTAAACCCTTTTAAAAAATCCAGTTTTTTCTGTTACCTCTCTGTGTCCTCTTCTAGATCCTCAGTTTCTTTGGTCCAGAGCATACTGCTGTTTTCTTTTTTACTGTTAGTTTCTTGTTCTTCTAAATAGCTTTGATCTAAAAACAATTGGAAGACTTTACTAGAACAAACAAAAAAAATTAAGAAAACCTGCTTTAAAATGAAGTGCAAAAAAAATTAAGGTTAATTAGTGGACCCTGAAGTATGCAATACACGAATCCCCCTCTTCCCAGAAGAGCAGGGGGGCAGATGGCATTCCGCAGGGTGCCTGTGTCCACAGCAGCTGCTTCTGGGGTCTTGGGAGTTCTTTGCCAGGTGAAGCTGCAGGAAACCTGGCCTGTGCCAAGGCTCAAGAGAGAGAGAGGAGGCAGAGGAAAGAAAGGGCACATAAAAGAGGAGGCAAGAGATCCTGAAAACAAACTGTAGAGATTTATGTTGGGGGACCACCCTGTTCCCACTTGTTAGATGTTTCCAGATGGGAGCCCCAAGGAAGGAATTTGGGCGGGGAAGGGTGGTATCCTTTAATGTATGCCAGGCATTTTACATATGTGATCTCATTTCATACCACCAGTAGTCCTATGAAGGGAAGGAGACTCATATTTGTTAACTACCTACAATGTACCAGGCACTGTGCATGGGCATCATTAGGTAGGAATTATCATCCCCATTTTACAGATTGGGACAACTGAGGCTCAGAGACATTAAACAGCTTGACATACCAAAGTAAGTAATAGAGTCAGAATTGAGGTGAAGTTATGCCTGACCTCAAGATCCACATTCCCCCAAATGTACCACCGTGCTGCCAAGGACAGTTACAGCAAACCCTGATGAAAAAGATCTAGAGATTTGGCTTACCACATGCAGTGATGTCCAGATGACTTGCTGTGTTCTCATCCACCACTGTGGATGAGGCCTCTTGCCACTTTAACTGCTCTGTCACAACATAAAGCAGAAAGCAACTTATTTCTTCACATGTTACACCATTCTCGAGGGCAGCAGTTCTCAAAGAGTGGACCTCAGACCAGCAGCCTCAGTATAACCTGAGAACTTGTTACCTATGCAGATTCTCAGGCCTCATCTCAGACTTACTGAATCTGAAACTCTGGAAGTGGGGGTGTTTTAACAAGCCCTCCAGGTGATTCTGTTGACTGATGAAGTTTGGGAACCACTGCTTTAGGGCATCTTATCTCATATAACACTAAAAATAAAAATGATAGGTAAAAATAATAAAAAAAAATAGGTAAAAATAAAAATGATAGGTAATAAATGATAATAGGTAACACTTGCACAGCCCTAAGTGGCAGGTACTATTTCTAATTTGCATAAATTGATTCAGGATTAATATTCACAATTAATCTTCACAACCCTATGAGACTGATCACATTATCGTTGTTTCTGTTTAACAGATGAGGAAACTAAGGTAAAGAAAGGTTAAGGAACTTGCCTAGAATCACAGCTATTAAGAGGTGGAACTGGGATTTGGATTCAGGCAGTCTAGGTCTAAGGTTTATGCTCTTAATCTCTATTTCATATACTTTCTCAAAAAGTTGGCAACATCAGAGTAGTCCAAATTTTCCCCTATCTCTAGTGGCCTAAATGTCACATTTTTCACCTGGTCTATGGAAAGACAGAAGGCAAAGAATACAATTTCCAGTTCCTAGAGAATTGATCGCTAGACCAGGACAAGCATCTACTAAACTCAGTACACTGTTTTGCATGTGCTGGATGCTCTGTTTCCTCAAAGTGCTCCCGGAGCACAGCAGAGTCAGCTGGGAGGCAGCACAGACAGGAAGCCTGGGCTCACAGGCATGACCCTGTTGTGTGCAGGCACAGGTCTCGCCCTTCCAGCAGGTCAGGAAGCAAGCCCTACCTGTCAGCTCCTGGGCATCAAACGGCCTCATAAGATCATTTAATATAATTTGAAATTTAGTAGTCCCTTACTGATCTTAAAAAATCATCTATATCTTACGGTTCTAAAGGACCCTCCTCCCCTTTAGGCCCTGGTCAGAAGCCTAGCCTAGAGCTTTGGATGGGTGCCCTTCCAAAGAGCGTGAGTCAGCTACAGGTCCCTCCCAGAGCTCTCCGGAGAGGAAACAACAGAGTGGTGATAAACAATAATCGGGTGGGCGCACCCATTATTAGGAGAAACTACTCAGGTGCCCTCTGCCCTTTGTCTTTCCAGAAAATTACTGACTCATCTCAAAGTACATGCATCACCTCGAAGCCTGGCCCAGATAATTCCCTCAAGTGCACTCAGAGAGGGTCTCTGCAGAGCACGCTGCAGTACAGCAGAGCTGTGACGCCAGAGCCCAGGTGAAGGCCTGGTGACAGCTGCTGAAATGGGGGGGTCCACGCAGTGACTGCAGAGACAGGAGAGCAGGATCCAGAGAAGAAGGCTCACTAAGGTTAAAGTGCAAAGGCGCCTGCAAGTACTGTGCTAAGCCACAGCCAGGAAACAGATAGCTCTGAGCATCTGCTGAGCAGGACATGAGCGGGCAGCGTCTGATCTCACAAGCAGCAGTTCTGTTACTGTATTAAGGAGAGAAACTGAACAGGAGGGATTTGCAAGGGCTCCCTAGGGGCTCCAGAGGAGGAAAGCTGGTGTGGGGGTGGAGCCCTAAGAGCCTGACCTCACAACCCTGTGCCCTGTACAGCCCTGTGGCACTGGGGGAGGAGGGTGATGAGGCAGGAAGGGCCTATGACTACAGAAAAAGAAGGAAACCAAGGAAGGTTCTGGCAACTCTGACTGGCTCCACCCAAGTTCATAAGGCTAACAACTGGGGCTGGGGGCTGGGTAGCCTAGACGGTATCTGTTCGTCAAGTCAGACCTCTGGCCTCTGGTTCATCAAGGTAAGGCCTCTGGCACCTCTCCCTTCCTGATGAGACACAAAACCTCAGACACCCTGCAAACCAGGAGATGCCCCTCAGGAAATTCCCTAGCAGCCTCATAGCAAGAACTGGACGATCAAAGGTCTGATGAGATGCATCCTCTGAAAGCGCAGGGCTGGTCGGCCAGGCTGTCAAGAAGAGAGCAGCCAGTCCTCCCTGGGGAAGAAAACCATGTGCCCCCAGTGTTTCTATCACCACGTACCATTTACTTTCAGCATCAGCTCAGCTGGGTGGAGGCAGCTCATCAGCTGCAACTAAAATTGAACAGGCATCCCTCAGTCTGCCTAAAATGGAAAACTCTGGTCTCACTGGGTCTTGTGCCACTGACTTCCCTGCCCTCAGGAAAGGGATTCATCCACAATGCCAACACCTTAATCTCCCGCTAATGGCAAATCAGAAAGCACAGGGCATTTTGGCCCAAATTGCCAGACTTCAGTATGGCTTACGTATGGCTAATCTGGTTCAAAAAGGACATAAGAATTCCTTTGATAAAAGAAGTTCATCATAATAAATATCTTGAATGTTATTTCCTCTTAGAATCATTACTGGACATTTTAAAGTAACAAAATGACAACAGACAAAGGCCCGCTATCCTGGCCAGGCTTCGGTAGTAATCTGAAGCTCATTTCAGTGGGAAACTGCCCCTTCCTGAATTTTGTACATTTGATCAGATCTTTGTAGGGCCTTCTCTACTGGTGCTCACACCTGAGACAAAGAGACCATTATGTGGTCAACGTGAACCACAACCAGCCAGGCGGGCCAGAGTACATTCTGTGTTGAACATCCCTTACCAACTTCATCAAGCAGCTCCTGAGATGGTGGTGGTAGCTCATCAATGTTATGTTGAGAGATGGCTTCTACTAGTTCTAAAAAAGATAAAGGGGAAAGTGATTAATGCCTCCCTCGACCTGAACTAGATTTTCTGGGTTTCCACATGGATTTGACTTAGGATTTCTCAATGACGAAACAAGCTAAGACAGGGAGAAAGCCTCTTTGCATTAACAGTCCTAGTTGAGACCTCATACATGAGTAGCTTTTCTCTCCCTTTTACTCCAAACCCTTTCTTTCATCATGTTTTGCCCCAGTACCACCTGGTCTGTGCCCGTCCCCAAGGATATTTGGGGTAGGTGAGGTACAAATTCTTTCTAAGAGGCTGGGGGTTCAATCTGGAGCAAAGCTGCTGAAGCTCTGGACTTGTCAAAATGAACAAAACACAAAGTAAGAGGCCTTTCTCTATAAATGTTCAGGCCAGGGGATATAGGAGACCACACTTTGGGCCTTCACCTAAGGGCTCAATTACAACATTAAACAAAACTTCGCAGTGTAGTTCGTAAAACGCCTATCCCCCTGAGGGAAATTCTAAGAATTGTACCAAAGACACAAGATGATAAGATTAATGGAGCAAATGCCTCAAGAGCAGTTAACACTCTCATACCCTTTGATTTGGAAGTTGTCTTCTAAAACTCTATTCCAAGAAAAGGATCAGACGTTCAATTACAGATTTTTGTACAAAGAGCAAAAATTGGAAAACGACATAAATCTTCCACGTAAGGGCATGGTTAAACAACACATGTAGAATGGACTATTATGCAGCCATCACATATATTTATGAATACTTTTTACTGACAAGTAGGAAATCCTAAAATACATCATCAAAGAAAAAAAGCAGGCCAGAGCTGACACACCATATGATCTCAACTATGCTAAAAATACATACATATTTTTGTATATTTCTAAAAATATAAAAAAAGATATGCACCAAAATTGTACAAGAGGTTAAAAAAATGGTGGTAGAATGGTGGTTTTTAAGCTCTTCTTTATTCTCTAGGTTTTCTATAATAAGTATGTTTTACTTTTATAATCGGGGAAAACAGCATTTTTGTTTGAATCCACTATAGCGTCAAAGATGAGATGAAGGCGTCCTTAAATTATGATCTTGTGCTTTAATATTAAACACAGGGTACCTTTCGGCAGGCTCCTTTTCTGAGTAGCAGGGGATGATATGTCAGGCGCCTTAGCGATGCTAGAGGAACCAGCCCCAGGGAATGCAGGCAATCTTCTCTACAAGATATAAACATGGTAACTGACACATGTATTGAGCTAAAAAAGACCCACGAAGCGCAATCATTTGTGTATCACTGAAGGAAGAAGTCACTTGTTTTGTTGATCAAATCATACTCATTCAAATGTTACCTCCTTCTTGGAAGCCTTCCCACCCCTCCCTCCCCAGCACTCAGTGCTAACCTCTGTGTAACATCACGCCAGTCTTTCTCACTAGCTGGTGAACTCCTATGGGGCGGGGACTTTCTTATTCACATTTGGATGCCTAGAAGAGGGCTGGCAAAGTGCCTGGCACTTGGAACCTGCCCCATTAACAGTTTGTTGAAGGAGAGCATAAAATTCTTTCCTTCCCTACTTCAGAGTGAGACCTTTTGTAAGTCAAGTGCCCAAAGAAGATGACAGTCGATTTTTCCCTGAAGGCCAAAGCAAGTAATCAATCTGCCTACAGAATGGTCAGTCAACAGGCTTTTAATGAGCAGTACCAAGTAAGGATCTGGTAGTTTTCTTGTAGAGATTACATATATGAAATATGAGGGAGAGAGAAGGGAAAAAAAAAAAAACCAAATAAACAGCAGGGGGAGGGGGAGGAGGCAAGGAGAAGGTAGGATCCTATTAAGTGTTTCTACTGCAGACTATTGGTTCAGAAGTTCAGAGAAGATAGAGATCAATGAAAACCCTCAGAGAACTAACCAGAGGATGCTTCAAGGGGGACAGAGAACTCAAGCCTCCTCTTAACAGGTAAGATATGGTTAGGTAGAAAGAATAATGCAAGGGGGCGGGGGCTAGGGTAGGGTATAGCTCAAATGGTAGACATATGCTTAGCATATGCGCACGAGGTCCTGGGTTCAATCCCCAGTACCTCCATTGAAAAAGTAAATAAAAAATAAACCTAATTACCTACCCCCTGCCAAAAAAAATAATAATGCAGATGGAAGTACCATCATAAGCAATGGCAGAGGTTGGCTCTTTACAGGACTCACCAAACATCTCTGGGGGTTAATCAAAAGGGTGAGGGGCATAGAAACTGAGGATTCAGGATCCATTCTACGATACAAACTCAGAGAGGAGGCCCAGGGAAGCCTGGCGAGGATTCAGCTTACTTCTTCCTTTCTTTGTAAAATGTATCTGGAGAAACCTTGGCCTTTTGGATCACTGAGGCCTCTGGACTCATACTCATTCCGTGAGTGTGCAACAGAGTTGGTATACTTACGAGATTAGTGAGTCTTGAAGGGGGAGTTGCAGAGGAAGTAAGAAGGGAATCTAGGCGCTTTGCTCTCTCTCGGACAGTTACAAATTTATCAGACAAAGTTTGAATAAATTCTTGACGGTTCCAGCATGAGGTAGACCCTGTTTTAACCTGAAATGTGATACTTTCCAGGCAGTCTTTATATTGACTAACAGCTGAAGAAACTGACCCTGCTGTAGAAACAAGGACAGTTAGTGTTTGAATCCTTTACATTATTTAAAAACAACAACAAGAAAAAAAAACCCATAAAACTCTGTACCTGTAACAGGATGTTCCAAATTGCTAATAACTGAAATAATCATTGATCTGAGACACAGCTCCTCAAGGCATAAACTTGGCCATCAGAATAAAGGGAGAGTATTTGAACCACAAATGCTCCAGAAATAAGGATACTGGAGAGCAGGTATTTGATGCTGGCCACATGCACTTGCAGGACTCAGAACTTTGTATGTTTAAGTACAAGGTATTGTCTTAAGTTACAAACTCTAGATAATCCCATTTAAGCACTAATTCAACAGTGCTTAGAGGACAAAGTAGGCTCTTTATTTGCATGTCTCCACTGCTAGGGTAAAAAAAAAATCTCCTTATAGCTGCTTATAAACCACCACCACCACCACTACCTGGTCTCACATGGGATTATCCCCTTCAGCTCCGGCCCTAAAGAAACCTCTCTGCACTGTGAGAAAACACATTAGGAGGTCTGTTCCCACAGTCTGGCTTCCCACAGCCAATGAAGCAGGGGCTGTCAGTTCCTCTCCCAGAACATCTCTCCTCCCTGCGGGTGATTACCTGGGCTGAGCGGCGTGCTGACGCTAGTAGGCGCATGGTTTATTTTGGGTGTTTTGCATGAGACTTCCTTAAAAGAACCGTCTTGTTCATAGGAGATACTAGACAGGTCCTGAATATCTGTCAATGATCTAAAGAATCAAGAGCACACAGTAGTTGAGGGATGTTTAAAAAAATTAAACACTATATTCCTAAGAGGTACTTTTTAAGGATGCTCTTGACAAAAATCTTTATTTGGCAAGAGGCCAAAATTAGAGACTATCTTAGAATATCCATAAGGTATCTATAAGATATTTAAGATATCTTAAAGAGAATACTGCAGAGTATCTTAAAAAGAGATACTAACTTTATTCCTATCTCAGCAGCTAAAAATAAATTCCATAGGTGACAGTGCATTTATGTGGAAAACAGATTTAATCTACCTCAAGTATAAACTTATTATTATCACTGTATTCCCTTGACTGTAAAATGCTATTAGTTTAGATCACATCATCAAAACAGCTTTTTGGTGAAAGAAGTAACAGGCTCACATTAAATGCACACATAAAAATGGGAAGAATGCAAATTCGTACAAACAAGGAAATACTATTTTCCTAAACCCAAGGCTTTGCACAGAATTTGCAGGCAACCCTCTGGTGGCCATACATGTCTTTCTCTTTCATTTCCTTTGGTGACTCCTTTAGTGTCTCCTCTTGTTTGTCTTCAGTGCTGTAAGAGAGAAAACGAGAAAATGCTATGAATCCCCTGTCAGCAGAGTGCACCAACATGGTACAAGGGACAATTTGATTGGCCCAGTGGGAGAAGCAGTGGGAAAGGCATGGAGCTGAGAAGTAGGAAGTGAGGGCTCTGGTCCTGCAGCTGCCACTGACTAGTCACATGTTCTCAGGCGTGTCTGGGCCTCAATTTCCTCTCCAGAGACTGAGTAAATACTCTCCAAGGGTCAGTCTGTCTGAAATCAGACAGTCTAATATCTGATGTCTAATGATGCTACTGGCTAAGCAAGCTTCTGAGGAAATCAATGAAACTCAGGAACTTTGCTGGGGATAGAGACTGGAGCAAAGGGCACAGCCCTGGGGCTTTACCAACTGTGAGACTGCTTCCTGGAGGCCAAGAGAGGCTTGTGCCCAAAAAATGGCCAGAAAAGTATACTGAAGACAAACCTGACCTGTTTCTACTTTAACCAATATTTAAGATTCAATTTCAATATTCAAACACAAACTATAAGACTGATTCCACCCTAAATCCTTCCAAATGTTTTTACATTCTTAATTTTTGCAGCAATCCTGTAGACCAATGGTGCAAAGGAAAGAGCAAAGATTTTGGATTAAGTTGTGATTATTAATTCTGTTCACAAAACATTTGTTTTTCTTTTGAGCACAAAGTAGGACAGTACTTTTTGGCCCTCCTGATTTATACAAATGGCCATGTGACTTGTTTTAACCAGTGAAATGTAAGTGAAAGCGATGTGATTCACTTTGGGGCAGAAACTTTAAAAGCCCAGTGCACAATTCACCAAGCTCCCTTCTTCCTGCTTCAGCAAGAAAGGAAGCACAAAGACGTAGTCTCTCTCAGCCTAGACTTCTGATAGAAGGTAATATAGCACAGAACACTCCTGGACAACCCATTATGGACATGAAGCATAAGCACAAAATAATTTTTTGTTGTTTTAAGCCACTAATATCTGGAGGTTGTTTGTTACATAGCATAATCTAGCCTATCCTGACTGATATAACTACTTACTAACTGTGCAAACTTAGAAAAAATACTTTAAACTCTCTGAACATTGCTTTCTTTATTGGCAGAATCAGAGGGTTGTTATTTCAATTAAGTTTGACAAAACAGAGAATCTGGCATAGGGTAGCTACTGAAGAAATTCTAGTTATAATTATTATAGGTAAGGAAACTGAGGTCCAGAAAGGAGGAAAGTAATCTGAATGTTACTATACCAGGCACTCAGCATCTATTATTAGTTTTTTAGTTAAACTTTTTATTTTGAGATAATTCCATGTATACTCACATGTAGTTTTAAGAAATACTCTTTACCCAGTTTTCCCCAATTTCCTAACATCTTGCAAATCTATAAACAACACCAGAACCAAGATATCGACATTAACACGGTCAAGATACAGACCATTTCCACCACAAGGACCCATCATGTTGCCCTTTCATAGCTATGTTTATTTCTCTCCCACTCACACCTCTTCCTTAACCCCAAGAAACCACTCATTTGTTCTTTATTTCTATAATTTTATCACTTCAAGAAAGTTTCATATAAGCAGAATCATATAGTAAATAACTTTTGGGGGTTGATTTTCCCACTCAGCATAATTCTCTCGAGATTTAACCCGGTTGTTGCACGTATCAATAGTTCATTCTTTTTTTTTGCTGAGGAGTATTCCGTGGTATGGACATACCACAGTCTGTTAAATCCTTCACTTGTTAGATAACATCTGGGTTTCCAGATTTTGGGTATTATGAATCAAGCTGCTATAAACATTCATATATGTGCTTTTGTGTAAATGTAATTCTTCATTTCTCTCGGATAAATGCCCAGGAATCATATTATTACTTTTAACCTCTATGTCAACATTCCCAGAGAGGATTCTTATCACTATTTTACAAATGGAGAGCTAGAAGAGAGGGGTTGAGAAATCTGACTAAGGCCACACAGTTAGAAAGGCAGAGTCAGGATCTAAATACAGATAATGGCTCCTTTTCATAACCCCTCACGATTCTGCTGAACAAGTCCTAATGCAACTAAGCTGCCCAAAGTTTATCATTATAACATGATGGCTATTACATTCAAAGACAAGCAATATATAAATACGGGGCATTACCATCATTTAACAATACTTCCATGAATCTGAAATTGTGAATAAAATAATAGCATATACCTTCGTATAGGTTGGAATTGATACTTGGTCAAAATTTCAGCATTCTTTCCAAATCTTTTTCTCATTTGAAATTTTTCTTCATCTGGAAGAATTAAATAAATGCATTTTTAGTGAATTTTTACCAACCCAGAATATTATTGTCATTCCTTAAAATTTTTTCTTTTTCTGGTCCAGAATGAGAAATAATCTGGATAATCAAAGTGCTTCCTAATTGGGTTTGGACTGAGTATTGTGGAAGAGGTTTTTGCTCTGAAAGTTTATTTTTCTTTCTCGGAGGAGAGAAGTGTATTCTGACACTCAGAATACAATCAAGCCATTTACTGGCCTTTCAGTTATAACTGCACAGTTATTTCTGGAGACAAATGTTGTTTTTGTCTTTTCAGGAAGGCAAACTGACCTGGTTCCTGTCAACAGACACCAGGGGGCGTTGAAACCAAGAACTGTTTGTTCACTAAAGATTTCAAAGAGAAAAGACTATTAGCTGGGCATTCCCAGAATGCTAACTGTGTCTCTTGGCCACCAAACACTACTTAACAGTGGGGGTGGGGTCTTGAGTACTAAGGAGCTAATTCAACTGTCTTCTGTTCTCATGGGCATCAAGCGTCTGAAGTTACTTCTTCCCAGTTCTCAGTAGGATATTTTGCAGGCCTCTGGGGTGCACAGGGCCAGTGTCCATTTTCCTTCCCGCCTTTACACTGCTCTGGTTTATAAAGAAGGAGACAGACAGACCAGCCTGCCCTGTTGACAAACGCTCATGATCCCCCTGCCATTCTTCAGGCCCGGAGGTAGTCTGGTGGGCAATGGGAGGCCCACCATAATAGTGCCACCTTCAGCAGAAGCCAAGATGCTTTGAAACCCCACCAGCGGAGAAGCACTGGGGTTCTTCTTACAACCCTCTTTCAAATGCCTAGAGAGCATAAACACCTAGAAAGCATAAATGAATCCCTAATAAGCACAATTTAGAGCTGGAGGGGAACTTAGAGATTTTAAAGTCTGACTCTCTCCTTTACTTTATACGAGGGGAAAGTATGGCCCTGGAGTGAAGTGACCTGCCCAAGGTCATGCAGAAAAAAAAAAAATCAGTGGCAGAACTGGGCTTGGAATCTAGCATGTATCTAACTGTTACCTCTTAGTACCTCCTGGGATGGAGAGGATATATGTCAGAGCACTAGAAGAGGGGAAGAGAAGGGCTGAAAGGTGGGAACAGTAGAAATCAGAGGCTTCTACATGTACTTCAGATGTCTGTACCAAACTAGTTCTGGTTTTCTGACCTACCTGCCCTATAACTTCTCTATTCTCCTCAACCCTCTTCCAGATACAAGTGGAGTGGCCACGCACAGGCCAGGCTCACACAGAAGGTGATCCTGGGCAGAGACTCCACAGAAAGAACTGGGTGGCCAGAGACCCAGGTCTGGAAATTTTAACTGTTCATCCAAAAGCTTACCTATTATCCTGAGAATTTAACTGTTCATGTAAAAGCTTACAGCCACTTAAAAAGCTTGAGGCCTGAATCAGGTTAGAGATGGACGCTGGAGTATGCAGCAGAAGGAAGGGAGCAGGTTTAGAACCCATGCCCGCCCTGCCTAGGCTGTTGAGACATGACCGTGAACCAAGCTTCAGTAGGCTAGTAGGTGGGTAAAACAGATGGCTGCATACCTTAAGAGCAAAAGTGCACAATTTAAAGTGTCTATATGAACACAGAAAACAAACTTACGGTTACCAGAGGGGAAAGGGGTGGGAAGGGATAACTGGGAGCTCAAGATTTGCAGATACTGATTGGTACATATAAAATAGATAAACAAGTTTATACTGTATAGCACAGGGAACTATATTCGATATCTTGCAGTAGCTCACAGTGAAAAAGAATATGAAAACGAATATATGCATGTTCATGTATGACTGAAGCATTGTGCTGTACACCAGAAACTGATACAACATTGTAAACTGACTGTACTTCAATAAAAAAAAGTAAAATAAATAAAGTGTCTATATCAGAACCTGTGGTTCACTTGTATCTTGTCTTGTACCACACCCGGGCTGCTGATCCAAGGTTAACTTCCCAGGTAACAGAAAGCAGTTGCTAAGTTTACAGAACCTAAGGTCCTCCGGTGGAAGGGTGTTATATTGACTGTACTACTGACTATTATTAACTCTTTGCTAAGATGCCAAGCAAGCAGAAGAGACGGTGAAACTCTGCCTTTTGGGGGTAGAGAAGAACATGGAAACCTATTTCTTGTTGTTGTTGGGTCAATGACTAGCTGTGTGGCCTGGGCAAATCGCTCAGACAGATCAGCAAAGATAACTGAAGACCTGCTATGTTCCACAAAAGAGCCTGAAATCTAGGGAAAGACCAGAGAAGCAACTGCTCCAGCGTGTGCTGTAAGAATGCAAGGGGTGTAAGTAAGGTGACGTGTGGGTGTCAGGAGGCTAGTGAGGGAGGGGCAGGGGATTCATCCCAACGGGGAAAGCACTGAGCCTAGGTTTTCTCATCTATAAAATGAGGGGACTGGAAGGTTATCTCTAAGGACCTTTCCAGCTCTATGTGTGATCTGATACAAAGTGAAGACACGATTCTCAAAGGAATCTGCCCTGAGGACTTATTACCAGAAGCTTGAGGTTGGGCACAAGTATCCGGTGTTCCTTCAGAGTCTTCTTCAATGGGACTTGAGGTCTACAAAAGAATGAGAGAGCAAAGAAAGGAGGTTCACTGGACGCAGACAGATCATCAAAAGGTCGAGAGAGAATTTCCTGATGTTCTCAAATCTTGAAAATCTTTCTAAGATCCCGGCACCTTTCATAGAAAAAGAACAAACCTTCTTCACAGACATTAAGAACTCATTTGTACTGTAAGTTTCTCCTCAACAATAAGCCCTCCCACCTCCTATGGTGAGGGGGAGCTGGGTGACTTCTCTTCTTTATGGCATTATCTTCTCCTCCCCACAACCTTCCAACTAAGATGTTTTGACTCCTGGGAGCTTTATCAGGAAAGCCAAAGAAGGCTGGAAAAATGGCCTAGACTGCAAAGCTACCCTATGGGGTGAGAGCTCGGAACACTGGTTCCCTTGAGGGGAGGCAGTGACTGAGAGGAGGAACAAGGAGGTCTTTGGGGGGACCAGGAACGTTCTAGTTCTTGACTTGGGTGCAGGCCACATGAGTGTGTTCAGTGAGTACAAGCTCATGAGCTGTACACTAAAGATGTGTGTACTTGTGTCTATGTTACACTTTTTATATACATGTACATGTTACATGAATGTACATATGTAAATATATATACTTTACATCTTTTGATTAAAGATTTTCTTAATGTCCCAGTACACAGTAAAATCAAGAATGTTTAAAGGATTACTCTGTGTTTTCATTTTTGTTTTTTTGGGGGGGGGTAATTAGGTTTATTTATTTATTTTTTAATGGAGGTACTGGGAATTGAACCCAGGACCCTCATGCGTACTAAACACGGACTCTCCCATTGAGTTATACCCACCACCCATCACCGAGTTTTCAGAAGTGCAGATGAGGGAAAATTATGCTTTTTTATGCATCATTGAATTCTTCTTGTTAGTCAAATGTGACTGACACATACAGTCCTCTCTTTCCTCTACCCAACCTTCCATATTGGTAAAAAAAAAAAGCCTCAAAAGGTGGCGGGTTAAAGGGAGGTGAGGTACAAAATTATATGAGTAAATAAGAGGATCTAATGAGTTTCATTTTATAAACGAAAATACTCTGTACAAATAGGTTCTTGCAAAAGCTAGGCGGAGCCCAGAGAAAGCCGTGTGTACTAGACAGCCTCACATCCACTGCCAAACCCGAGCCTCTGTTCCCGGTTCTCCCACCACTAAAGTTTGGCAGGCCAGGGCTAACTGCCTCTGCTGGTGACAGCCAGCTCTTCTTCACGCAGGCTGCCTTCTCTACCCTCCGGGGAAGGATGTGTGAATTAGATAACAAGAAGACAAGTGTTTTGAAAAAAAAAGTACAAAATGCTGTACAAATGCAGAAACCACAGTTTTGGAAGAAAAAAATTTACAATCTTCATTACCCGAAAAATGTGACAATGGATATATGTATGTTCATGTATAAGTGAAAAATTGTGCTCTACACTGGAATTTGACACATTGTAAAATGACTATAACTCAACAAAAAAAATGTAAAAAAAAATTTTTTTAAATAAAAAGATAATTTAAAAAAAAATCATTACCCGAAATCTTATTTTTCAGATTGTTTTTTTTCAAATACATGAAAACACTGATAAGCTGACATTATATACTTTAATGTGTGACCTGTTTTTCTTAATAAAAATAATTTTAAAGGAATAAGGCAACAGAGAAAGCTGAAAATATACTTCATCCTGAACTGTAATTTTTTACCTCTAGAGTCAAGTTTTCTTGAGCAGTTGAAAAGTAAAAATATTCATAGTCTGGAGTCAAAAATTCATCTGTTACATCTTCAGAAGACTCTGGTGAACAAGTTGATTGCCTGAACTGATCCTATGAATAACGCAGGAAATCACTTTTAAGTTGATGTTCAGTGTAAATGAATCCCTGTATAGCTAGATGCAGCGTTAATGACGGGGTATCAGGGTGACACTGAGCTCTTCCCGCCTACTAGCACCTCTGCCTCTGCCCTCCTTCCCCACAGTGAGCTGTGAGCCCGCCCTGAGCAAGTGTGACGAAGGACAGTCCTCAATCTCAACATCCTAATCTGCACAATGCAAGTGTAGGGAGGCTGGGCGACCTTTTTGCTCTAAAATTCTCAGGAAGAAGAAAGGCCCCAGACAACTCAAGCTAGGGACTGAGTTTAAACACCCTGACCCTCAGGGCACAGACACAGGCTGTGTGTGGGAGCCGTCCTCCAGGCTGAGGCTGCTCGGGCCTGGGGACCCCCTCGGGTGTTCTACATTAAAGGCAAGTGAAGGAGCATGATTTTTTTAAGTATCAGTGCAATCTCAATAATAAAAATAAAGTAAAATAATTTAAAGTAAGTTATTCCTTCAGTACCTCTGCTCTCTACACCTTATTTTTCTGCTGTTTCTCTACATTCAGGCCCTGATGACCACGTGGCCAGATATTGGCTTCTTTCCTCACCTTCAGTCATCCCTTTGCAGAGGTTTTGTGGTTCGTTTCTTTGGACATTGTTTTTGCCACAATCCCTCTTCTGTGCACTTAGCAGCTGCTTTCCTTTACCTCTCACATCAAATTGAAATTTCTCAGACAAGCCTGGCCCCCTCGCACCGTCCCCACTTCCCTGACAGACCTGCTTCCCTAGCCAAGCCAGTATGCCTCTTGTGGCACATCCTTCCAGCCCTAACGTGAGAGGAAGAATGAATTGTCCTGTGAGTGGTTTGTGTGCTGTGACTAAATACAACACTATGTTCTTCAAAAGACCTCAAATGTTATCACAATTGTATTTGTACACTGTTTCATTCTCAATTGCTATTTATATTCCTTAAATGATTGTGGCCCCACGTCAATGACGGTTAAAGAACTTTTGGTTCCTTACTCTGGCTGGACTATGGCCCAACTGCATGCTTGAAAAATGCAAGGCTGCAACCCCAATGCAAATGCTAAGAAATGACTGAGTCCCAGAGATCTTGCTGAAGCACGGTTTTCGGGCATGAACACATTGCCTCCACTGAGCTGAGAGCCAGATTTGGGTCTCAGATGACATTCCAGGCGAAGGTACTCTCATCACAACCCTGGCCTTGCTTTCCCTACTTCAACCTAACTTTAGTCACAAGCTTTGGGAGCTGACCTCACACTGTGCTTTAAGAGTGGGTCTTGGAAGGGAGGGTAGAGCTCAGTGGTAGAATGCGTGCTTAGCACGCACAAGGTCCTGCGTTCAATCCCCAGTACCTCCACTTAAATAGATACATACATACATACATACATACATACATACATACATACATACATAAACAAACCTAATTACCTCCCCCTAAAACAAAACAAAAAAGCAAAATAATAAAAACAGGAATTGGTCTTGTCTACCCCGCTAGACAGAAAGCTCAAGAACCAGAGCTGAATCTAACACTTGTCTGTGTTTTCTTCAAGCTCCAAGGTACACAATGCTTTGAGCTGAACTAATGCAAAAAGTATTAGGCACGGAGGAAAGACTTCTTCATTCATGTCAGAGACATGAGGGCACATCCTCCAAAACAAACAAAAAAAAGCTCCTGTAGATATTATTTCAATGTCATATTACAGAACAACCCAGTTCTACTTTATTAGGTCCTCGGGCTCAAGCTGGCTCTCCAGGCTGTATTACTTACACTGTAAGGTTTCTCAGTGACCACAGATGCATCAGAATTTGCTGGAAAGACTTTACTGTGCTCTGGCTGCTCATTTTTTCTGAGGGGCAGGTTGCTGATACCTAATGATTATAACAAAATCACTGTCAGTGATATTCAAATGGCACAGAAGGGGCAAAGGACAGTGTGGGAGAAGAGATGCATGCATATTCTGCCAAGGGTGACCATGTTTCATATGTCAGCTTCAGTCCAGAAAGTGGAGACTGTTAGTTTAGCCTGGCCCCAGCACGCAGCCTGGATCGTCCACCCTTTTGTCCACCCACTCAAGAGTGATCCTTGACAAGGAAGAGAATTTAAGCACAAAAAAACCCCCCAAGCTAATAGATTTTCTACCTAAGATAAATGATCTTTTAAATGTGCCTTTCTTTGACTTGCAAGCACCTGTGAAATGATATCCCAGGCCCTGACTGGAAGCAAATTACCAGGTGGAAATACACAGCCTTCAGTTTTAACCTGCAAATCTCTAAGTGATGACAGTAAATGGCATTTGCCTCTGGGTTCCTCTGCCACAGACTCTCTGAGAGCCGGTGGAATTTTTCTGGCTTAAAATGCAATGCAAAGAAATGGACAGTAGAGAATGGCCTTCCATCAATGCCCTCAGGTAAAAGGTGCAATTCCTTGCCAGGTTAGACCAAGCACCAGGCTCAGAGCATGGGGGTTATTTCACTTCCTTCGGACAAAGGAGTCTGCTCCAGTAATAGAAAAACTCATGAATCTCTGGATTTCTTTACCTGTGGGAAGGACAGTGGGATCAGAAGGGCATGCTGCTTTCCTCTGGAAGTGAGGATTCCCAGACAGATAGGAAAGGAGAGAAGACCAACCAAAACAAAGGAAACATTCTTGGAAGTTCACTTGTTTTTGAGAGCTGGCAACTCGATCAAGCTCACCTACCCCCTCACCTACCCCAATTCCTCCAACTGATCTTACTAGTGAAACTTGGAGGCCCTGGCTGTCTGCCACGCTGGTCCCTGTTACGGTCACTGTCGTCTGTTATGTCACACTTCTCATTTCCTCCCGGCGCATCACTTTTCTTGGGATACTGTATAGCTCGCTGCCAATCCACGTGCTCAGAGACCCGACTGGGGGGCTGCAGCAGGGGAGCAGGCTCATTTTCAGCCTCATTCTCTAAAGTCAAACTGTTCTGAGGACTCCAAGGAAGTACCGCCAGCTGCCCCGAAGCTGCTTTCTCTGCCATTTCTTTCACCTCCCCTGGATATAAGAGAAAGTGGCATTTAAAACAGCACAACCAACACTGGAAGCAAAAGCTTTCGATTCTTCAAGAGTCATGTAATACTTTTACAGCTCATATTGTCACAATGGTTGCCTTTTTAGAACCAGCATCTTGTCATCCTGAGCTTGCCCCATTTGGCTTGAAGCGGAGGAGAGGAGAGAATTAATGACACAGCGAGGAAAGGGCAGAATTTCAGTTAGTTACAGCCCTTTTTGCTGAATTTCAGAATAGAAGGCAGCAGAAAACTTCTAGATGGACTTTCTTGCTGTGAAGATTTTATAAGAAAATGACAACCGAAGCCCCTAGGCTGCAGAGGCTAATGGAATGAATTCTATTCGAGTGTGTCTAGCCTTTCTAGACCACACTCAGCTCATAATTTGGGAGTATATATATGAATGTACGTGTGTGTTTTCATTTAAATTTTCAATACTTTTGCAATATCACTTAGCATTAGTATTAAAAAACTCAGACACTGTATCCTTTTAAGATTACAAGACAAAACTGATACAAAAGGATACTGCCCACAGGATGTGTGAAAGTGACAGGGCAAGCCCTCTACTTTCATAGTTATATGTTAAATATGTATATTGTGAGATTATCTATTTTTACTACATTTGTCACGTAACATTCATCTATATAGAGAGGAAGCAGGAACATTTCCTATATAGTCTAGAAATGGAAAAAGCACTTCTGCAGTTTGTAATCAGAAAGGTCGTGCTTTGAAAACGGAATGATCTAGCAGAAGAAGAGAATGTAAGATGACGCTGCAGTACAGGCTGTGTACTGAGAGATAACAACCAGGTGAGAAAAATACTTTAAATTTCATTTTGTCCAATAGAACCCATGACTTTATACTCACTTTTCCATTTTAAGTGTGTCTCTCCATCATCTTCACTATTTCTTGACTTTGCGTTAAAGATTTCAGAAGACACTGATTCCATACTGATCCTGAATTGCATAGATTTTGTGGGGGAGCGAGTGGACACAAACACATCAGTTTGCTCAAGTTCTTGACAAAACCCCAAGCCCATCAATCCCCCTAGAGGACTGTCCCCTATTCTCAGAGCTGTTCCTGGGGTTGCACTGACTCCTACCCACCACCAGAGGGCAGCAGGCTCCCCAGTGTTCAGCCTGCAAGGCTCTACTGGGTAGAGCCCCAGCCAGGGCTGGATGATGAGGGTGGTCCTTGTGGGTGGCTTGGCATGGTGAGGAGTGCACTACTGAGCTGTGTCATTTTGGTTCGGGCACTGGACTCTCTAAGCCTTCCTTGGCTAAGAAACGAAAGGACTGGGTTAAAAGGTCTTGAGGTAGAAGACCCACAATTGAAACATAGTTTCACCAGACAGACTCCTGGTCCTTGGGCTGTAGCAGGACCCTCCCACAATGACACAGAACATAGGTGATGGTTCAGTAACTATTCCTGCCCTTTGATCAGAATTCTCTGGTGACAGAGCCACCTGCATATCAGCGATAGCATAATTGCTAACATTTGTAAAGATGGTCTTAAGGCACAAGGGATTCTGAAGACTATTCAGAGATCTACAGCCTAGTTTCACTGAGTTCTAGATCATGATTAGCCACTAGCTAGCTCTCTGACTTTGGCAAACTGCAATCTCTCTGAGCCAAGGTTTCCTCATGTGCAAAACAAGGGAGTCTCTTTTTCCTCTAAATATCCAATTATATATATATATTTTATTTTTATTTATATATATATATAAGTTTATATATATATATATATATATAAAATCATCTATTAAACCAACTCTTTGAAAATGTGTGACCTGTGGCATATATATGAATTTCCTTTTATTCAGAATATCCTACTCTCCTGCTGGACCAGAGTGCAGAGAGAGATGGTTGAATCAGAAAGTCACAAAGGATCAGCTTCTTTAAAGAGCAATTTGGCAACAGCTCTCAAGAATCTTTAAAAATATTCAAACCCTCTGACCGACTAACCCTGCTTCTGGGAATCTATCAAGGACTTAACCCAAAATGCAGGAAAAAATTTACTGACAAATCACTGTAGACCTATTCATTAAAAAAAAAAAAAAAGAAGAAAACCACTTAAAATTCAACAATGGGGGAAATCCAACAATTTCAAAGTAAGTTTACAAGATGTTTTTAATAACAAGGGATAATGCTCATGTTTTAATGTAAAGTGAAAATTCAGGATATAAAATTTCCTACACATATATAATTACAATTTTTTGAAGCATACAAAAAGACTAGGTGGATTGGTAGAAAAGTCTTAAATTTTTCTTTGGTCTGTTTTTTGTTCTCTTGGGGGAAGAGGGTGGAGCTGGACAGGGGAGGCCACAACCATACTTTTGCTTTGTCATCCAGTGGCTACACTAGCACCCCATCTACTTTTATCAATCATGTGAGGGCTAAACTCTCTGATGCCAGTTAGGTGATTCTTCAATAATTTCCCTCGTAAAGGTAAAACACACTAATCTAGAATGTCTGGACATTTTCCTTGATTCTCCATTAATGCACATATTTGACCAAACTGAAAGGAACAGCAAACTCTTGTCATTAGACTCAATCACTGCTGGGGACAGGAACAAAATTTTTTTTCTAGGAGAACTGACTTCAAAGCTATGTATTAATGCTGTCATTTAACCACAGAAAAGGAAAACTAAAACTGATATACTACTCTGTCTTGAAAACAAACATTTATTGCTCCTTTAATAACTCCTCCAATGCAAAATAAAATGCTTTACCTAAGTTTTTAAAAGCCCAGTTTTGGGGGGTGCTGTATAACTCAGTGGTAGAGCATGTACTTAGCATGCACAAGGTCCTAGGTTCAATCCCCAGTGCCTCCATAAAAAACAAACAAACAAACAAACAAAAAAAACCAGCGTACACATGTGCTTTCCTTCCAGTGATCTGCGCTGAAACCACAGCAGATCCCCCCAGAGTCAGCCATGCTTATTTTGAACAACCCAGGTTTTCACACAGCTGATTTCTGGAGCACTGGCAAGTGGAAGCTGGTGCTTCTTTTTATAAGAAAAACAATCTGGGCAGTTAAAGGTAGGATGCTTTGCCTTTGACAACTAATGAGTTCTGTCTGGTTAACCTGCCAAACACTTCACCTTTGATGTCTCCTGCGATTTTATACTCCTCTTCCCGCTCACTTAATGGAGAGAACCTGCCAAGATCTGCTTCTGTGTTACTATTCCCTCACCTCTCACAATCTCTTTGTCAATAGACACATGAAGATCAGTAAGTGGCCTCAGGGTGACACGGGAATCTGAAGACATGGTGACACAAAGAACAATAAAAATGTTAACCCACCTGCTGGTATGTTGGTTCCTCTTTCTTTCCGAACTGTCCTTGGCTCCGTGAGTGGGCTGAAACTGTTCGCCTGTGCTCTGTTTTCCAGGGTCACAAAGAGCTGGCAGCTTAAAAAGCAGCAGACATGTTTCAGTGCTTTGATGAAGGAATTCCGCTCCTTTTCTCTTCACTCTCACATTCTATTTTTAAAGCAATCTTGTAAATATGTAGAACTAACCAGACCTCCCAAGACAATTTCCTTTTGCATGTTTCATTATCTAGTAACTCATCTCTTAGCTGGAGGCCCTTACGTAGAAATGTTGGCCCCCAGGACCCCAGTCCAGATGGGGTGCAAGACAGAATAAGCAGACAAAACAGACATCAAAAATCTGGGGTGGGAAGGAGGGTAACAGCTCAGTGGTAGAGCGCGTGCTTAACATGCACAAGGTCCTGGGTTCTATCTCCAGTACCTCCATTAAAAAAAAAAAATCCAAAATCTTTCCCCTATAGTAAGGCAGCAGGCTTTGTGGCAGGAGCCCCAGGCCCTGGGTTCTAGTCTAATCCTTATTGTGTTTCAGTTTCTTCATCCACAAAACAGGGACAATATCTGCCTAAATCTACCAGTGGGGGTGCAATCAAACAAAGCCTACAATATTTGTAAATAGTAGAAGTAAAATAAATTAAAGCCTTTGCCTTTCTCCAAAGAGAAAAACTTTGGAGTCCTACTCCACCCTGGTCTCGGTCACACCAACGGGTCTCGGGAAGTTCAAGTCCCTGAGCTCGAGCTTCACACTCTGTCAAAGGATGGGCTCAATCCACCTCTAAAATCCTGACTCAAGAGGCAGGAAGCTCTCTATGTGTGAACTTGTTCAGATTCATTCATTTATTCACTCCCTCAATGACCATTTATTGAGTACCTTCTATGTGCTAGGCACCTTGCTAAGTGTGGGGACAGAGAATGAGTGAGATCTGTCCTTAAGAAGTTCACGGACAAACCACTCTTCAACCCATGGTTTCTCACATCCTCTGAGGCATCTTCTTTGAATACCAAGTTCTTCTCTGTGTTTGAGCTACTCAGAGAAGAGCTTGTGGTTCATCCATCATAATATCCCATAGTCTAATAAATAGCTGCTGTCTCTATAAATGTTTGCTAAATGAGTGAATGAGTTAATTAAGCAATTTAGAATGGGGATTAATACCTGCCCAAGATATCACACTTGGTGAGCTGAACTATGTAAAATTGTCAATACTTGATTACTTTGACCTATAAAACAGACATTTTGCATGGGTCAGCTTGATGCATACAATTTGCAGAGGACATGGGCCGTGTGCTGGGTCTGGAATGGGAGGTGAAGAGTATCTCCGTTGGAATTCCAACCTAGAGGCCTTATTTCCCAAAGCCCAGAGGGCTCCACCCCGGGGCGGCTGTGTTTATGGCAGTCCTTGCACGCAGGTCGGGGGCAATGCTGAGGCCAGCTCCCGATCCTGCATCGGCTGCCCTGCCCCCACTTCTCAGCCTTACCTGATGGTCCTGCTCTGACTGATCCCTAGTGCTTTCTTCTGCGAATTCGGTGAAAGATGTCCAGCCACAGCCGCTTCTTTTCTTGGACCTTCTGCCAAAATGTCCTCCTTGAAAGTCTCTCACTGTTCTTGGAGACCGTGCTGGGGCTGGGCAGCCGCCACCAGTGTCCGGCTGCCTGCCCCCTGGCAGCTGCATGGCAGGAGGAACACAGTTTAAAGATGGGGGGCTCACGGCTGCCGGGAAGTCGCGGGCACGTGGAACTTCTCTGGAGGAAGCCCACAAAGACCAGCGCTCCTCCAGCTCCTTCTGCGTCGTTTCAACCTCATCTAGTTTCTGCTGGATACTCCGCAGCAAATCGTCATTCTGGTGCATGATGGTCTGTGAAATCTTCAGGTTCAGCACACACTTACTGATGTACTCCTCGGTCGTGGCCCTGCGGCTCACAGTGCCGCGGGCTCCTGGGGCAGGCTCGGGCAGGCCGAGTAAACTAAGTGAACTGTTCTGCCAGTCCCAGTCCTCAAAGGAGAGCTCTGTGCCGGCTTCTGAAGAGCTCTCATCCTCGTCGTGGAAACAGCACGCCTCTCTCTCCATCTTTTCCAACTCTTCTTCCATGGACTTCAGCTCATCTACCTGGTTGGACGACAAGCCAGCGCCCAGGTCCAGGCAGCCTGAGTAGATTTCGTTGATTTCAAAGCTGCAGAGGCTCGCCAGACCCGGGCTGGAGCTCCTGGCCTCTTCAGCCACAGAGCAAGCAGGAGAAGCAGCATCTTGGTTCTGAGGCTCCTGGGCCTCTGGGCTCGGGTCTGGGACCGGAGGCTCTAGTGTTGCTTTCTCAGTGGGAGAAGAGGGGCCCCTTGGTGAAGGAGGCTGACTACCTGTCGGAAGAGCAGTAACATGCTGTTGACCACAGTGACTGCACACGCGGCTCAGCACGAGGGGCAGGACAATGTGGGAGAAGCTCTGTAGTCCCCCCGCCCCTTCCCAGGAAAGGAGACGGCCAGATGCACCCACAGGGGTGAGAGGCTGTTCCCAACTATTCTGATGTGGGTCGAGGTAGAAAATTTGGGAGTGTTCAAACCCAAGAGGAAATGTTCTAAGCTTACGTAATAGTATGTTCCAAACATGTACAACTGTCAGGACATGCAAACTACAGGCCCTTGAATCTTAAAGACTACATTCATACCTTTTTTACACACAGAAATGTTAGACTATTCATGCTAGTTAAAGTTATGCTCTTTGTAAGCATTTGATAAAAGGAGCTGAGACACTGCCCAAGAAGCCACTGCACTATGAGAGAGACTACTTCAAAAAATAAGGCCAGGACTGACCACCCACCACCCTTGGGTGATGGTGTACAGCTTGCAGAGGATGGGACAGAGGAGCCAAAGTAACGAGAGCTTGGAGGGCCACTCTGGAGGCCTCCATCCCTGTCCAAAGAGTCAGAGAATAGTCACTGAGCTGGAGTTGGAAGGCCTGGGTTCCAGCTGTGTAACAAGCCTGGAATCCAGAGCAAGCCACAATCTCTCTGAACCTTAGTTTTCTCATCTGGAATGTGAGGGCATTAAGCCAGACAACTGCAAGGTCCTTTCCAGCTCTGAGTTCTAAGGTTTCCAAGTATACTCAAAAGTAGTGATGCTGTAGGAAAAAAGTTTGGAAGGAAACACCAAATATTAACAAATTATTTCTGAGTAAGTTTCTTCTTTGTATTATTTAAAATTTTCTATAATGAGTAGATAATTTTTAAAATCACCGTTTTTATTTGTGAAGCAATTAGATAAATTCCTAAATCATACTAGAAATAAACTGGTTGTTACTGCATAGTTCTGGATCCAACCAAGGGGTAGATAGAGCCCAAGAGCTTAATTTAATAATTCTAAGGCTCTTGATTTTTCCCCAAGACATCCACCTTTCCCAGTATGAATTGTGGGTTTAATTTGGAGGAGGTGATTAGTTGCAGCTCATGACTCTCAGAACACACTCATCAAAACCTGAGGGTTAAGGCCATACCCGTTTCCTTCAGCTCTTTTACTTGCAAGTCAAGGGTCTCTTTTGGATGTTCTGAAGTCAGTCCTAGATAGACATTGACATCAGGATGGAGCTCATATCTCTGCACCCTGGGACTTTCGGCTGGCTGAGTCCTCTGGGCTCCAATAAAATCCTGTAACAAGGGAAATACTGTCAAAGACGTATTTGCAATCATCTGAATGTCACTGGTGTTTCAGAAACAGATCTGAAATATACTCCCTGTTACTCCAGTTAGGTAGACTGAGTATAGTCCTAATTAACTAGCTCATTATAATTACCAGTATTTAAAAAGCAAGAACAATAGCTGGCATTCACTGAACCGCACTGTGTGCCCCCAGGGTGCCCCTCCTATGTACTGACCCTCCCCAGCCTCCCTCCACAATTCCCTGCTGCCCTCACCAAGCTAAGCAGTTAGGCTTTTCTTGGGAACACAGAAAGGGTGTAATAAAATGAGGATTTCTAAAACTTCTTACAACTTGGTCTCTAGCTTCTTCTTGGCCTCTAAGTCTACACTCCCCTGAGACAGGTAAGCTGAAATAAACTCCTAACAGCTTCAGATCTTACCTTTAAGTCATTCTTCAGAATATACTGGATATCTTGAAGGTTCATAGTTCGGTCTTTCTGCTTGACCCGGATGCCTGACTTAACAATATCATAGTATGGTTTTGGAAGCCTGACATCCGCTTCTAAATAATTTCCCAAGACTATGGTTTCTTTAACAACTGAGCCATCTAAGCCATCCCAGGGTATGCTGTCTGTTGAGGAAAAAGTCATAGGAAGGAGAGACATTAAGAAATCAGATGGTGGGGAGAGTATAGTCCAAGTAGTAAAGCACATGCTCAGCACGCATGAGGTCCTGGGTTCAATCCCCAGTACCTCCACTGAAAAACCAAATAAATAAATAAACCTACTCACCTCCCCCCTCAAAAAAATTTTTTTAAATGAAAAAAAAGAAAGAAATCAGATGAGGGGGAGGGAATAGCTCAAGTGGTAGAGTGCATGCTTAGCATACACAAGGTCCTGGGTTCCATCCCCAGTACTCCCTCTGAAAATAAATAAAATAAGTAAACCTAACTACCTCCCCCCTAAAAACTTAAAAAAAGAAATCAGATGAAATTGGCTAACCTTTGTTAAGTCACTCAACCTCTCTAAACATTCATTTCTCTGTAGAAAAACTAGCTGAATCCCAATAACACAAGACAGGACACTTGACCCACTTAACAGGGAAATCCCTGCCACAGGGACAGACTCATGGAGGTACAGATTCCCTGCAGGCAGACCTGGGGACCACGAAGGACTGTTCCCTGGTATCAGGCTGACTTGCCCAACGCATTCATGTCATGGAAGGTGTGGTTTTGCTTCTGAGACTGTAAATACTGCTAAGTGGGGCTTGATTCTCACCCCCTCAGTGAATGTGTGTATGTACATTTGTGTCCCTCTCCTGAAGGATTCCTTTTGTCTTCACATGTGTGACCATTTCCTTTACATTACAGTCCCGTATGTTTGGAAGGGCTTCTAATTCTTTCAAATGACACTGCTTATACATACCCTGGACCCTGGGTGTGTTTGATTTTAGTTTACTTCTCAAAGGCCATTCTTTCCCCCTCATTTACAAGTTCTTAAGGGGTACCTCACAGAGACCCCTACGCACTGACAGCAATCTTCAGTTTAAAAACTTTGCCTGAATTAAATGCACTACCACTGACAAGCTGAGTCTTAAAAAGCAGGTTAAAAGAGAAGGATTTCTAGGAGATCATCTTATATCTTCCATAAGCACAAAGATGTTTCCTTAAAGAAGTCTCTTTTTCCTATGTCCTACATTTTCAAAAAACTAAGCAACTCTTGGGGGGAAAAAACTCAACCTAAGAATAGGGTCTTTGGTCACCATCAAAGTACTCTTCGATCTACCTGTTAAAATCTCCTGTATGATCATAGAAAAGCTGTAGATGTCTGACTTCACCGTCGCTGCCTTCTGTAAGATCACCTCTGGGGCAGCCCAGTTGTACAGCTGGGTGGGAAGGGGTACTTGAGTCAGGTCCCTGTGTACACCTCCGTCCTGGCTACAGGAAGAAACACAAAGTAGGGTTCATGTCTTAAAGGACCACTGTGATCTCCACGCAATACCTGTACGAAGCATTTACCTCTGAAGACTGACAACCTCCTTGAGCTTCTGGAAACCCAGCTAGACCCCGAGCTAATCCACACTGCCTGCTGTTCCAAGGCCTGCAACTTTTCACTGTTCTTACCCAAGCAGGCCCTGCCCATCCTTCCACCTCATCTGACCGCTCTCTCCTGCTCGCTCACTCACTCCTCTCAAAGCATAGGGACCCCCTTTCAGTTTCTCCAACATGCCAAGCACGCTGCACTGGTGGCTGCTTCTGCATGGCATGCTCTGCCCACAGATCACAGCATGCCTGGCTGCTTCTTGTAACTAAAGCATTAGCTTAGAAATCACCTCCTCAGAGAGGCCTCTCCCAACCACCTAATCCAAAGTAGTCCCATTTTATTGGCTTCAGAGCACTTGTTATCTGAATTTTTTATTTATTGATTTATTGTTTATTACTTGTCTCCCCTCCACCAGGGTAGGCACCTTACGTGTCTCCTGTATCACTGTATTTCTAAACTTACACCAGGGTCTCAATGCTTACTTCTGAATAAATGAACCTAAGACTCTTTGAAGAACCCCTCAAGCTCCACCTGCCTTATCAAAGCCTTCTGGGACTCATCCAACCACTTGTGATCGCTTCTTTCCTGAGCTCTGCACTCTTGGGAATGAGCCCTCGCAGTTTAGCAGTCAAAGGTTCACTGATTTGCTTGAATAACTCAACTTCCCAACCAGGCTCCTTGAGAACCAAGTTAGAGTGTCCTAAATGTCTTCCGGGCCAACAAGAGTCCTTAGGATGAAATCAGCACTGACTTCCGCCCACAGCTATCATGAGCATCAAATGAGATCATGCGTGTGGAAAGACTCCATGAGCCACAAAGCACTCAGCAAGTAAGGAATATGAACATTATGGCAGCCATTTGCTAAAGACTTGACGACTGCTGGTTGATAATTAAGAATTAAGTTTTTGGTGGGGGAGGGTATAACTCAAGTGGTAGAGTACATGCCTAGCATGTGCAAGGTGCTGGGTTCAATTCCCAGTGCCGCCTCTAAAAACTAAATAAATAAGTAAACCTAATCCCCCCCAAAAGATAACAAACAAACAAAAAAGAATTAAGTTTTAAAAAATCAAGTAACCAGAAGTTCTTTTGAAGGCAAAGGAAAACTTTTAGAGGATGGGATGGGCTTCTCAGGTTTTGAGCAAACTTCCCTAAATAACAGTTCTTCCAGCAGAACTTTTGATAGACGGCAGCAAGTTCAGGAAGCCTTAAAGTTATAAAAGCTGGTATTTTTACTCTTTATAGTTTCACTGCTGAATAGGCAGGTGTGGCCCAGTGTCATGTGAACAGCATGGATACACAATAAAATATTGTATTAGTATCACAGGAAAAGCAATGGAGTGTTTTATTGTCAGAGGTATATTCTGAGGACCTAGCATACTTGGCTCTTCACATCCCAGGGCGATTGTCCAAGGGGGACACTCACTGATCTTCTCAGGCCTCTCAGGCTGCCTAAGGCAAGGGACAAGTCACTTCAACCAAGATTTATATCCTTTCTCTTACTTCCACTCATCTCCCTCTCTTACCATCCCTCTTCCTTCTCTGTTAAAGCTGGTAGGGTGTGGGAAGGGGCCTTCTTTTCTGGCTGTCATTCCAGGGCAGTTATTTTTCTGGGCTTCAGCTCTGACATCATTAAAATTACATTTAGCTACAGTCGTGTGATACCACTTGCAAGATCAATTCCAGCTCTAAAGATTCCACTAAGAAGGAGCTGAATAGGACAAACTATTGTATCATTTTTACACCAAGAGATGGGGTGCTACCCTTGACAATGACATTCAACAGCCAGACCTGTCCAAATAGAGTGTTACCAAAAATAAATTTGGAATTGAAAGCTATTTTGGACTCTTGGATAATCGGCTCACGTTATCAGCTGTCAAATGTTGCTGATGGACATTTCTGCCCGAAGTTCCATTCTAAGGTCAACAAGCCCAAGAGAACTCAACAACTTCCTACCCAGTTACCCCACAGCCCCTCACCTGGCCAGTCTGTGGACTCCGGCTCCTCAGTGAATCCCACATCTTTCCCTTCTATTTTGGTTCCTTGGTCACCACCAGGCCCTGCCCTGTGGCCTCCTAGCTGGTCTTTCTACTCTCAATCTCCAATTCATCCTGCCCCTACAGCCAGGAACATGCTCTACCCCCTGATCCTAGCCACAGCTGGGTAACTTCAGCAGACCATCTCTTCGCCTCTCTGGGCCTCAGTTTCCCCATCTATAACAGGACAGGGGTGGTTGGGCCTGGCCATCTCCGAAGCTCCATTTCACTCCTGGATTCACATTTCTATTGGAACGCTCAGGTCAAAGGAACTGTTATACCTCCATGTCAACAACAGATGGCGCTGCATCACTGCCAAACAGCTTGGGCTCAGCCTTCCTGAAAAGCCTGCTGTCAACAGCAAAAATGTCCAAACCCCTTAGCTTCCACTGCTCCTGAATATAGAGCCAAAGTGTTCTGAATCATTCTCTTCTGAATCATTTCAAGTTTTCCCTGCAGCTAGACTCATCCATTCACTTCAAGTGCTTCCTGACACTTACTACGCGGCAGGCCCTGAGCTGGGTGATGAAGATGAACAAGCCGTGGTCCCTGCCCTCTCAGAGGTCACCGTCTGGTGGGGCAGACACACTCGACCGTGGAGGAGTGAAATCCACTCAGTGATGCAGGGACAGGGCTTCAGTGTAGGCTTCATGGGGTGCGGTGGGACACTGTGTCTGAAGTGAGTTTAAAAGGATAAACAGGACTGCCAGGTATTCCAGATGTGGGGAGCAGGACCGGGAAATGGTACGGACTGAAAGTGGCTTCAGACGGTCAGGCAGGGAGGGGGAAGTGATGAGGTTGCCACTGTGGGCAGAGCCCCACCTTGGAAGGCTTCCCACCTTGCAAGGTGCCTGGACTTGATCTTGTAGGCAATGGGAGCCACTGTGATTGAGGATGAACCGCATCTGAGGCCGTGCAGCTCAACTGGTGATAGCCGTCTGGCCTCCATTGGCTCCCACATGGAAAACTGCTCTAGTCAGACCTAAACTGCTGCCCTGCCTCTCTCTTGTGCCATCACAGTCCCTTCTCCACAAGCAGGAGCAAGAGGGATCTTCTTAACCTATAAATAAGCCATGACACCATCCTGCTCAAAAAACACCTTCACAGCATCCCAGCATTCCTGGGACAAAATTCAAACTTTTCGCCAAGGTCCACAAGGCCAAGCACAATCCGGCCCCCGTTCTCCTCTCCAGGCGGAGAGACAAGGGGCATGTGAGGTCCAGGAAGTGAGAGTCTTTCCAATTCATTCATTTGAAAAAATGCTGCACTCCTGCTGTGTGGAAGCCCCTTCTAGGGATCTGAGATACGGCGTCAGACAAAACAGAAATCCCTGCCTTAGCAGAGCTTTCCATGTAGTGAGAGAAAGAAATTATGAGTAGGCAGAAGCAAAGACCTGCTGAGAGACTTAGAAGCAAAGCCTCAGTGACGGCTGGTGAGTGAGGACAAGGGTAAGCGGAGGTTTAAACGGATCTAGGCCAGGGGTCTGCCCGTGGCTGAGGCCTCACAGCAGCACAGAACCAACCCTGGGCCTGAGGCTCAGAGCTGCGGATGGCAGCGAGGAGTACGGAGGAGATCCTCTGCCCTGCAGGGCCTAGGGGCAGGAGATAGGGGCCAGCCCCCAACTCTTAGGAGGACTCTGACTCCTGCCAGTGGGAAATGAAGCCTACCCATCCACTTTTGAAGGCACTGTTTTAGTCACTGGCTCCTTCACTGCACTGAGCCCCACCCACCCGGATCAGGACCATAAGGCTCACCAGCACCCATCATCTTCTCTCTCCTTCCAGGATGCACAGCTATGGTGCACTTCCCAGCCTCCCTGCAGTGAAGAGGTGACTGGACTCTGGCCGTTCACTTCAGGTAGTCCCTAAACCCCATCGTGTGTCCTTCCATGCTTTCTCTTGCTCACTGACCAGCAATGCAGAGGACACAGTGGGAGACTGAGGCCTGGGGGATGGCAGAGCCATGGAAGGGAGGAATGCAGAACACTGTGAATGCCCCTCTCCGACGCACACGCACGAGACTGCAATGCGAGTGAGTAACACCTCCGTTGTGTGAAGCACTGAAAATTCTGAAAATTTACCCATGCTGGCCAATAGGTGCTCATGCTTATTAAATGTTTATTAGAAGTCCTGAGCAAAAATAACTTCCCCGAAGTCCCTCTAACCTTGGCAGATAGGGCAAGGCGTTTGGGAAACCTCTTCCTCCATTGACAGACGGTTTGGCCCACCAATGAAGAGTCCTGCCTAGATCAGATTTTCCCTCTACAGCAAAGCGCCCCCAGGGGGACCCTGTTGGGAAGTCATGATCAAGGTGCACCTACCTTTCCACCACGTACTCCAGGTTGGCCAGCCTCGCTTCCCCTGTGGAGATGATGTGGATGGCGTAGGAGCTGAGGGAACGGTGGATAAAGCCCCGAGTATGCAGGTATCTCAGGGCATCAGAGATCTGGAGCAGCAGGTGCACAATCACCTCCATGTGCAGCACCGGGAACTGGGACCGCTGCCAACAGGGGATCAAACGGCCAGAACAAAGGGGACTGGGCCCCAGTGTCCCCCAGGTACTGCAGAATGCTTTGTCATTTCCAAAGTCTTTTCAACTGACCTTCACGAGCTAACTAGTGTCCCCATCCTATAGCTGGGTAACCTAAAGCTCAGTAAGGTTAAGTGATGGCCTTACGGTCCCACTGATCCAGGCCTCCTGGCTCAAAACCTGGGTTCCTTTCCCTCAGCAAAGCTGCTTCACACTAAGAAAAAGGAAGGAAAGTCCTCAAAGTCTGGTACACGCCTCCAGTGCGGGAGCCACCACCATCACCTGCCCTGACCTGCCCCGATCCCCAGCCAAGCCTGCGCTGTGGGAGAACCTGGACGCTTCAAGGACAATTCAGCCCCTCCCGTGGGTCAGATGACCTAGAAAGTTTCTCCTAAGAGGACAGAAATACCCTCACACCAAGGCACCCAGCTGATTAAAGTCATTTCATGCCTCTCCCCAGAGAAGTGGCTTTATAAGTTAATGCCCTCACCGGAGGAAAGGAAGGGGGAATACAACACCAGGAGGTGGCGCTCAGGCAGGAGGAGCGGCTAGCCATTTCGGGGAAGGGCCCTTCCTGGAAGGTTTCTTCTCACTCCTGCCCAGGGTCTTTAGAACAAAGGCGTGGAGAGAGGAAAACAAATCTTTCAGGACCTGAGATGTGAAGCCACATCTCAGCGCATTTCCCAGGGAGTCTGTGGGCCAGGGAAGATGACGCCACCCGCCCCAGGAAACCTGAAAAGCGACAGGGGACTGATAAAGGCTTGCATATAAACAGACAGCTCTCTAAGGTAAAGGGCCTGTGGGGCACAAGTGAACATACAGGGAAATCAGGCCAGGCTGTTTGATTACAGGTTGCTCAAAGTGTGGTTATGTGTTTTCTGGCTCTACTGAGCCCTCTGATGTCTGATAAAGAAGCAGGACTAACAATAATAAAGTCACACTAGTTCCAGTGTGCTTATCGGCCTTAAATGATGCATTATGTAGCCCCCATAAAGTAAAGAATTAAGAGATTTATCTTCCATGCATGCACAAATGGGAACTCTACTCCTGGGGGAGAAGGAAGAGGGAGGGAGGGAGAACTGGGGAGGGCAGCAAGGGAAGAATCCATGGAAACGGCCACTTACCCGTTCATGGAGGACAGAGAACAGCGAGCCAACTGTGATGCGCTCGTATACAAGGCGGGTCTTCTCCAGGTCCTGGGATAGGCACACGGCCATCAGCTGCAGCAGGTGGGGGTGCCGCAACTTGCTGCAGAAGAAAAGAATCTTCAGGTGAGGCAAAGAGAAGGAGGACATGATGAAAAAATGGGTGCTTTCCTTTCTTCTCAGCCCCTTGAATGCATTCCAAACAAATACCATTTGCACACAGTGGTTTTCTAAAAAAGCAGGGTGGGGTGGGGTAAGGTATCTCTGTTGGTGGAATCCTTGGCCCCTCACTGGTCAGAACCTGATGACTTAGAGTCATCAATGACAAAGTCACTAAGAGCTACTGAGGAAGGCACTTTACGTACAGCATCTGGATCCTAACAACCAGCTCCAAGAAAGGCATAATGACACGTATCCTTATTTCAGAGATGAGGAAACCAAGGGAGATGTCAGGAACTTGCCCAACGTCACACATGCCACTCAGCCTCACATCAAAATCCATGCTGTGTCCATGAGCCTTTCCAGCCTCTTTGGGTCCCTTTAGGCTGACTTCCCCAAAAGGACAGGTTTGGCCTCTTACAGGAGCTGAGTGACCTCCTCTGGAGAGAACTCGATGAGCCAGGGTCCATTCCAAGGCCTCAGCAGCCCTGGTATGAAACCAAGAATGGAGCTCCTGCCCCAGCAAGAAACCTAAGGTACTGAGACCCATGGGCGTGTCCTCAAAGGCAGAGACATGGTTCCTCAGACGTGTGGGTCTCAAGCACAGCCATGCTCTATAACAACAGGACAGCGCATGCTGTCCTGATGGGCACAGGGCCCAAAATGTGGGGGCCTCGGGGGCTGCAGGAGAGCCAGCCAGGCCTGAGGGCTGGACCTCAGAGACCTGTGTTTTGCGGAGTCCGTCAGCTGACAGAATTGAGCCCCCTGTACCACCACCATCCCCACCCCTCAGGTTATTCCTTAATTCTTCTTTCTTGGCAGCCCTTGGAAGTCAGATCAACCAACAATGAGGAAATGCTGAGGCTGAGGGTGGTCAGTCTCCATACCTTGAGGACAGCCCTGCACAGCCCTGAACTTGGGTCTGTAAAGAGACCTGGACACGAAGTGCCCTGGGGTTTCCTCCTCACCTGCTGTGCTCTTGCTCAGCAATTAACAAGTCAGCCAGCCGCAACCTGCTGCAGTGTGGGTGGGTGGGGAAGCTCAGCTCCTTCACTGTCACCCTGCTCCCATTCCACGTCAGGCTGCAAGGGCAGGAGAGAGGTACGAGGGGGAGTGAGCAGCCACTTCTTCAGTGAGGAGCCCTCCGGCCAGAGATCGGAGAAGCAGTGTTGACCCAGATTCTGTAAGCCCCCCACCCCAGCACTACTAGGTCCTCCCTCCTCCTCCCTCCAGGTCCTCAGGAACTTAGTTCAGGTGGCACAAAGCCACTGAAGGATTTAAGGGAGGGAGTGACTTGATCAGGTTTGTATTTTAGAAAGACAACTGTACCAGCAGCATGGGGAGTGGTAGGGCGCAGGTGGTCTGGAGGATGAGAGGCCAGTTAGGAGGCTAGCCCGGGGAGGGACAGTGAGGAGGTGGGCCAAGGCCACAGCACGGATGGAGGACAAGGGGAACAGCAACACATCTGTGGCACGGGCAGGAAAGCAAGCGGCGTATGTGCAGGGGGTCCGGAGCCCCGCGAGTCTGCACAGGCCTTTTCAGAAGGGTGTTTCTGCTAAGCAGGGAGCCCAGAGCAGCCAGGCTCAAGAAGGACAAGAGAACCTGGCCAGGACAACTCCTGCAACCCCTCAGGAGGCAGGTCTCTGGGGACTGAGAACAGCCCAGGGACCATTGTCACAGGTGGATCCTGTTACTGCTGCCTCCGCTGCGTTTGGCAGGTGAGAGGCACCAGCTGATGCCTGCAGGGCTCCAGCGCCCTTTGGTATCAGAGGTCAGTCACCGCTACACTGCTCTAATTCTCTAGAGAGCAGAGAGGTGGAAACACTGTCGTGAGTCCACTTTCAGGGCCATTTGGTCGGGGGCCCATTTGGCCAGCTCTGTAGACATTTTGGTTGTCACAACCACAAATGCAGGAGATGGGGGCAAAGAGAGCTGCTCCCGGCGTCCAGGGAGTAGAGACCAGGGACACCCCTAAACATCCTACAAGGCACAGGACCACCCCCAACCACAAGGGCTAACAAAAATGTCAACCATGTCCAGGTTGAGGAATCCTGATTTAGACACCTGCTTTTCAGTGTGTCCTTGTGTTTGGGCAGAAACCCTCCACACACGAGGAACTCACACATTTTTCCTGTGGCACTAAAACAGACCTCCCACTGGGCAGCTCCCGCTTACTTGGTCATGACCATGTAGGGTCCACTGAAGAAAGAGAAGGTGGGCTCATCATCAGCTTGAATCACTTCTTTTTCTCCAATTATTGGAAGAGATCCTAGGTAGGCCAGCTGCGTTCCCCCTGTAAGATAAAACTGAAAGCAAAAAATTAGAGCACAGCTTCAGATGGTGAGGAAAAAAGAGAAAAAAGTAAAATGCCTCCAGAATTCTATCAGCCAGCTAAAAATAATGATATCTACTATTTACCAATTTGCTAAATACTCCTATACACTGGACATAATTCCTTTTTATTATCTTTAATCATCTAAGAAATCCTGCAAGGTTATCATACTTTTTCCCTTTGGCTAGTGAGGAAACTGAGGCTCATGGAAATAGGCCAGATGCCTGCCTGAAGCACCAGGCTGGGGCTCAGGGGCCTCTTGTGTCCTCCACAGACCCCAGGCCTGTGTGCAGCCAAAGCCAACATTCCTTTCCCCCACCCCACCCCACCCCAGGCTGCCTCGGCACAACCAGCAGACTCAGGGGTGGGGGCTGAGCTGTCAGCAAACGCCACCCAGCCACCCAGCAACATTTCCCAACGGTCTCTTTGATGAGCAGAACCGAGGATCTCCAAAATACTGTTTTCCCTCAGAAGATTTCTCAGTGTAAAAATCCCAGTTTCTTAAAGGCATTCCAACAATGCTCAAAAATTGGTAAGAGGACAAGGTCAGTCACAGATAAGACCCAGGAGGTCAGCTTTCTGCCTCCCTTCAGAACACGTCTGGGGCCTTCACTGGGAATTAAAGGATCATTTTTCTAAACTCCCCATATCCAGCCCAAAGTCCTTCAAGGGACTTTTCAAGGGTTTTCACCATTCTTCAGTGAGGACAGGAACACTAAGAGGTACTTATCCTGTGAAAGCAGTAAAGAAAGAAACACTTTGGAGAGGAAAAGTAAGGAGGAGTTGGACAAAGTCATGGGACATGGGGCCAGGGCCAGGTATCCCCCAGTTAGTCCTGCAAACACTGGCTGTCGGTGACAACCTCTTACCTTTCCAAAGCCAAAGCTGTAGATATTTTGGGCAGAAATGACTCCAGCTTTAAGCAGTCGGTTAGGAGAGCCATTAGGGTTTCTAGAAATATTTAAAAGAGGGGGAGAAAAGTAAGGATTAATTACCCAAACCAGAGCAACAATGCTGAACCAAGTTGTCAAAATGTGTGGTTGGTTTTGTCTTTACTCTTTGACAGTGGAACTGCAGATGCTGTAACAGCCAGCCTCTGAGAGGGCCCCCATGACCCCCACCTCCTGGTATTCATGCCCTTGGGTAGCCACTCACAGGTCAGAGAGGGCTGACCTGTTAATCCAGCAGGATATTACAGAAATGATACAGTGCTGTGAGTTCCAAGGCTAGACCCAGCAGAGCATCTGCCCTGATGTCTCTTGGATCATGTGCTCTGGAGGAGGCCAGCTGCCATATTGTGGGGCCACTCCAGCAGCCCAATGGGGAGGCCCAACATCCAACACCAATTTGTCAGCCATGCAAGTGAACCATCTTGGAACTGGATCCTCCAGCCCCAGTCAAGCCTTCAGATGACTGCAGCCCAAGCTACAGCTTGACTACATCCTCATGAGAAACCCTGAGCCAGAACAACCCAGCTAAGCCAGTCCCTGATTTCTGACCCACAGAAACAGTATGAGACACAAATATTTATTATTGTTTGAAGCTGCCAAGTTTGGGGAGATGATTCATTATGCAGCAATAGATAATGATGACAGATGGTCAAAACTGGAAAGAACCATACATAAGGCGTATCTTGTCCAACTTTCTCATTTTTCATATGGGAAAAATGGGGCCAGAAAAGGGTAACCTGAGGTCACCAAACAGCAGCAGGGATTGGGCTTTGGCCCTACTAAAGGAACTTGGTCTGCCAAGATCCTAACGCTGGCAGAAGAGGAGGTATGAGAGATGGAAGAAGCTGGATCACGAAGAGGCTCCAAGGCCAGATGAGGGATTTGGGAGTTTATCCTAGTAGCCATGGGGAAGACCCTAAGAGGGTTTTTAGCAGAGAATGGCATAGTTTGATTTCCATTTTTAAAAGGTCATTCTGGATGCTGAGTAAAGAACCAAGGTGGGCAAGAGCGGCAGCAGGGAGAGCAGTTAGGAGTCACTTGTCCTCGGGGAATCACTAACTCATCTTGCCTGAGAAGCCAGTGGCATCCAGGTCATGCGAGGAAAACCAGGATGCATGTGCACAGAATGGGATGGGGGAGCCTGTGAAGACTGTGACAAGTCTAGTCACACTGATCACAAGAAAAGATGCCATCAGAGAAAATCAAAATGGAAAGAATTCTCCACAAATATACCCTAAGTCAATAAAGCCCAGGGAATTCAAAACTTAACTCCCTGAGGGTGGAGAGAAACCTGGATGGAGCCCCACTCCTGTAGCTGTGATGGGGGCAGGGGAAGCTGCCCACCCAGGCGGCACCAAGTCTTACACCAGCTTAAAACAGCCCAAGGAACCTTAAATTAAGCACTTATCAATAAGGGAATATGCCTCCGGTGGTTCAGAGATGACAAAAAAAGCTAGCCACTTGCTATGCTGAGAAAGGGTTTTCTGCTGGGCACCCCAGACCTGAAATGTTCCTCCCTTGTTAACCGTAGGATGGTTCCCACTGGAGCCCAGAACTCATTTCCCTCAGACATTCTTGGAAATACGAGGACAACCGAAGGTTTTCAGAGGACACATCCTCTCCTTCCAAGCTCACCCCTTTGGGTGGGCCAGATGCTGGAAGGGACTGATGTGGAGGGGACAGAGGTGGCCCCAGCTGCAGGGCTCCCACGAGCAAGGCTGGGGTGATGCAGAACATCCCACTCTGCTTAAGGCAGCACTCACCCTGGCATGAGGCCCCCAAACCGGGGCAGGCTACAGATGAGCCGCTGTGGGGAGTCAATCTTCTTCAGGAGGTCATAGGAGAAGCCCTGGATGATGGTCTGCATGTGCAGGGCGCAGCGGTGCATGAACTCCACCATCTGCAACACACGGCAGAGACACTCAATGCCAGCTCGGCTAATGGCCACCCTGGCCTTCGATGGGGCTGGAATGGACTGAGGTGAATGGTCTGAGGAGCCAGGAGGCTCTGACAGGGAAACCTCTGGGAAGGGAAGGGCCCAAGTGACTTCCTAAAGATACGGAATGAGATGATTCCACTTTCAGGGAGATGAGTTGGCAATAACTTCCTCCAACTCCCTCCCCATTTAACAGATGAGGAAACTGAGGCAGGAGGAGTAAAATTACTTGTCCAAGGCACAAGAGCTAAGGAGCAGGAGAACCAGAGGGGGCGGGGCCTCTCCTATCTCCCCCTTCCCTCCACGTGCCCAGCACTATGCATGCTCTGTGTTCTTTACATTTGTTAGGTTATTTAGTCCTCATTAAAACACATTACACTTGCTAGTGTGCAGCCACAGGCAAGGTACTTAATGCCAATGCACCTCAGTTTCCCCATCTGTAAAATGGGGGCAACAACAGTACTGACCTGAGAGGGTTGTTGTAAAGATTGCATGAGTTAATATTTAGCTAATTTAATTCAGAATGTCTAATGCATGGTAGGTGCTAGTTAAGGGTAAGACAATTACAATTGTTCTCCCTCCCCACTGACTGGATGACCAGAAAATTTCACTAGACTTGCCCAAGGTTTTACAGCTGATTAACTTGCTCCAGCCCAGGCCTGTGTGTCCAGAGCCAATGACAAGGCCACTGCAAGCTGTGTGCTGCCCCCAGGACCAGCCTCTGCCCTGGGCTCCTGACCCCCAGCCCAGCGCTCTGCCTCAGGTGTGGCTGCGGTGGGCCCACACTTACCGCGGTGCTGCGTTCCTTGTCTGCTGCCAGGGCCCAGGTTTGCGGGTTTCGACCATTCTCATCGTGGAGTCGAAGATCACCCCCTGCATCCAGCAGTTTGCTGAGGATCCACTGATTGCCTGAAAATGCTGCTGCGTGGACAGGGGTGCTCCCATCAAAGCAGCGGCTATGGGGGAGGTTACAATGAGTGTCCATGGCAACACTCCTCCCCTTCCACGGGTAACACAGGACTCCCTTTCCACAAAGGCCACTTTTGGTGGTGAGGGTGGTAAAAACACCTTGTGAGGCCCCTGTCTGGGCCAATGTATCCTCTTTTTCCACCTTATCTCCACCTTCAAGGTGGTATTATTTCTCAATTTATAGATGAGGAAACAAAAGGGCAAAGCCGAGATTCACACCCAGGTATGGGTCTGGTCTGAAATTCAATGTTCTTTCCCCACTGCCCCCTGACACTGGCTGCCCTGAAACAATTTCTTCATATCTGTAGTGTCCTGTGATCAGGCTGGTGAAGCACAACCTAACCAGAGACCATCTCTCTCACGTGAGAATGCCTGGATCTCCCCAGCTCTATGCTAGAGGCCCACAAAACTTGGCATCAGCGATCTGGTCAAGGATCTACAACTCAGAAAAATTTAACCAAAGCCAATAAAATGAGATACGAAGGGACAGCCTAAAGGATACAGCTAGACGTATTATGCAGCTGTGGTTTCCTAACCTGGTTGCACATCAGAATCACCTAGAAAGCTTGCTCTCTTTAATTGAAAAAGAAGCACAAACAGGAGAAGGAAATAGAGGGAGAGGAAGACATAAAATCAAAAAGGAGGAAAAGGAGAAGAACGATTAAGTCTCCCAACTCCAGACCCCAATTCCCTTGCCCAGAGGCAACTACTGTTACAAGTGTTTGTATCCTTCCAGAAATTCCCTATACATATACAGGTAGGAATAAGAATATGTCACGTTAACTGTTCTGCATTTAAATTTTTTCATTTAACAATATACCTTGTATGTCATGTTAACTGTTCTGCATTTAAATTTTTTCATTTAACAATATACCTTGGAGAAACTTCCACATGAGAACATACAAACCACCTCAATTCTTTTTAACAGCTGCATAGTATTCCAACGTATGGATGTAGCACAGTTTAGTTAATAAGCCACTGGAATATTTTTCAAAAACACAGATGGCTCAGATTACACGGCAGACTGGGTCAGAATCTGCAGGCAAGGGGCCCAGGAATGTGTGCTTTTTCCAAGTTCCCCAGGTGATGCCAATAAAGCTGGCCAGGGAACACCTGGGATAGCTCATTGTGAGCTTTCTCCTACTGCTGAGTCTAAAAAGCAGTCCAGCACACTGCACTATGGGAACAGTAATATCCTCTACGCTTTAAAAATAAATGTGCGTGTTTTACAGCCTTCTGATCATTCTTTCTATTAACAGTAAGAGAGCTGGGTAGGGAGAGGGAAGACATTCTTTTTCATTTCTCTTGAATGCTAAGGAAGAAAGGAATAATGGTTTTTATACCCAACTAAACCTTACAAGGGAATCCAGGTCCAAGTGGTATTAAAATGTGTATTGTTTCATTAATTTACCCTAAAGGTTGAAAACCGGAGGCCCACAGACTAATCTGGCTACCCAGAGACATGTTTTATTTGGTCCACACAGTGTTTCAAAAAAAGAATTTAAAGTAACGGGCAGTATTTAATACTTTAGAGATTTCGCATTAACAATTGGGATTTTCAACCTCTTGGAAATTGGGAAGATCTGGCCTCCCTGGCTCCCTTTCCTGCCAACTGCAACAGAAGCTCCTTAGACAGAGCCTGTACCCAGTGACCCTGCTTGGTCCTCCAAGCACCTGACTCCGTGACCTCAGTAAGCCCAGGCCATCACAGCATTTCCATTGAGAACTCAGGAATACAACCTCCCCCCAGAAATCTTCCTTCATGTTGATGGAAGATATTTTTTAAGTATATGAAGGCATTCCCGTCACAAAATAAAAATCCGATTTGCCTTCCTCTCCTTGATATCGCCTTTTCCCACCTCCTCCAGCATCACGGGGGACTTCTAAGAAGGGAACTCCTCAGTTTTTCAGGTGCTGAGCTCCTGGTCTCAGTCCTATCATTAATACAAATGCACCACGACGGGCCAGTCATTTAAACCTCCCGGGCATCAGTCCCCTAATCTGGAATATTAAAGATTTGAATGATTTGTTCTTTAAAGAACCCAGCTCTAAGTTTCCACAAAGCAGATGAATGGGAAATGCTGCATTTTTGCTGAGAAACTGCAGGGCTAATATGGCCTCTCCACATAGCTGTTAACTGCAAACATCAAGTGAAAGAGCCCTTTATTTCTGAGCTTTGAAATTAAATACTGATACAGTAGAAACAGAGTTTATATGAATCCAGAAAAATTTTGGGAGGAAACAGCAAAATGTTCACTGTGTTATCTCTGAATTACAGAATTCTCACACTGATTGGTTTTTTTTCTTTATACTTTTCCAAGCTTCCAAGTTTTTTCCCACTAAGCAAAGTCATAACAAAAACAAGCTTCCAACATCAATACTTCTTTAAAAAATACATTAAGCAGGGTCTCCTTATGTAAGATGCAAAAGCTATTTTATGACTTATGATTGTTCATATTCTAGCATTCCTGTGAAAATCAGCTGGAATCAAGTAAATGCTCAAAACTTGTTTCTGGTTCTGTCCAGTGGGAACTGCAAAAATACCTGCTGTCCTCTGTCAAAGAGGTGGTTGTAAAGCTCTAGCGAGCTAGTGTGTGGGAAAGCCCTGGGAAAAGCAAAAGCCCTATATAAAGAGAAGAAATGTTTTCTTGTAGTGGATTCATTACATTGGGTTGCTGTTCCATATTAAAATTTGGACCTACTATTACTCAGATTCTTTTAAACCACCACTGCAAAAGTCATCCTGACGAAGTGATGCCAAGTATATTAATTTGTGGAGAACTTGGTTGTGGGATATGTTAAAGTGCTTAAGCAAATCATAAATTATAATGTGGGGTGGAACTATATAAACAGTACTTGTTAATGACTAATTAATGACTAGTAAGTTTCTCTTATTTCAGAAGGTCTAATAAAATTGGAAAAAATTTTATTAGCAGTGAAAATAATGTTTCAACATAAGTATACAAAGTATTTCACTGATATAAATTAGTAGAGGAACTTTTAATATGTTGTCAAATTAGTTTCCAAATGCCCCAACTCATCCTGAGAGCATATTTTCTAGACAGCGATGTTATTGTACTTACTGATTTGGATCTGATCCATAATCCACCAGGATATCAACTAATTTTGTAAGGCCTAATAATGCAGCAATGAAAAGTGGTGTTTGGCCCAGGGAGTTAACTGCATCAACATAAACTCCTGCAAAGCAAATACCAGAATCAATACCAATGTAAGGAAATCTCTTGAGATAAAACTTGTGAAATTCATATTAGGGAATTCTTTTATACAGTACTTTATCACTACTGCAAATTTATCTTTTTAAAAAGGAAAAATAAAAGCTTTCATTAGTCATAGTAACAGAAAAGGCCATACATAGATCAACAAGAAAGCAACCATAGTGTTTACATATCTACAAAATTTATTTACAGAAAGTTGCACTGAAACATTTCACCACACTCTGGTATGCTAAGAAAAATAAAAGGGATTAAGATTGTTCTGTCTTCATAAGGCATGAAAAAGGGAATTAATGATAGTGTGTGTTAGGTACAATACAAAAGGATGATTCGGAACAAAAGTCACCAACATTAGAGCCCACCAACTGAAATATACTGACAGAAGAAAAATAAAAGATATCAACTCCCCAATACTACAGAGCTACAGTAATCAAAACAGCGTGGTACTGGCACAAAAACAGACATATGGATCAGTGGAACAGAATAGAGAGCCCAGAGATAAATCCACACACCTGGCCAACTGATCTTCAGCAAAGGAGAAAAGAACATTCATTGGAGAAAGGCAGTCTCTTGCGAGTGGTGCTGGGAAAGCTGGACGTGTGTATATGTGAAGTTAGAACAATCCCTCATGCCATACACAAAAATAAACTTAAACATAAGACAAGACACCATAAATCTGCTAGAAGAGAACACAGGCAAAATATTCTCTGACATAAATGGTAGCAAAGTTCCCCTAGGTCAGTCAGTCTACCAAAGCAACAGAAATAAAAGCAAAAATAAACACATAGGACCTAATCAAATTTATAAGCTTTGCACATCACAGGAAACTATAAACAAAATGAAAAGACAACCTACAGGATAGGAGGAAATATTTGCAAACCATGGGACTGACAAGGGTTTAATTTTCAGAATATGCAAACAGCTTATACAACTCAGTAACAACTAAAAAACGGGCAGAAGACCTAAACAGACATTTCTCGAATGAAAACATAAAGGTGACCAATAGGCACATGAAAAGATGCTCAATATCTCTAATTATCAGGGAACTGCAAATCCACACTACAATGAGGTAGCACCTCCAGGCCAGTCAGAATGGGCACAAAGAATGCTGGAGAAGGTGTGAAGAAAAGGGAACTCTCCTACACTGTTGATGAGAATGTAATTTGGTACAGTCACTGTAGAAAACTCAAAACTCCTTTAAAAACCGAAAATAGATTTTACCTAAGATTCAACAACCCCACTGCGAGAAAAGTAACTCAACAAGATACTTGCTCCCCAACGTTCATAACAATATTACTTACAATAAACAGCGAACACATGGAAGCAACCTAACCGCCCATCAACAAATAACACAATAAGGAAACTGTTGTATACTTTATGTTGATGGAACGTACTAGTCAACCATAAAAACCAACACAACGGAGCTACTTCCTAAATAACCTCCCCCCAAATAAAACATGTTATAGCTACCCACGTGCAGAATATCCCGAACTAACCAGAAAAATTAACTTACAAAGCAGACCAGAAAAAAAAAAATACGAAACTATACACCAAACAATAGTGAACGCGAAAACAAACTCTGACACTAAAACCCGTACGTATACACAACGCCCTAACAAAAACACACACTTCAATTCCTGACACAGTTTAAAAACCGAAACCACTCAGATTGCGTTTTCTCCCTCTTACTCCCCCAAGTGGAAGAGAAGAACGATCATCAATGGCAAATGGCAGTCACACAAGCGACACCAAGAGCCGGCTTCACGCTCAGGAGAGAACGCTACGCCTCCTCCTCGTGGTTTCGGGTGCTCTACACGTTCAGAGAAACTTCTCTAGTAACGAACTATAGAAATGATCCCTGAAAGTATAGTCTTAACCACACACTGTCTGCTTTGTCCTTGGTGTACGGAGCCCACACATATTTAAGTGATGGTGAGTATTTCTTACAGCATTATTCTTTCGAAATGTAAACTGGCATGTGTTTTCTAAAGAACTTTTCCATTACCGAAGCTCAACAAAGCGTTTCAATATTCTTGGGGTTTCAGAAGACACTTCAAATTATCACATTAATTAACATACTGTTGTTAAACAGCCAATCACAATCACACGCCACATAACTCCAACCCCGCCCCGCTTCGCGCGGCAGTTCCGCAGCGTCAGGTTTACGTGAAACGCTGACGACTGCAAAGTGCGCCGCAGCGTCAGGACGCGTCCCCACTTAGACTGGCGGTTGGCGCGAGGCCGAGAAAAACGAAGACAAAAGTGGAAGGTGAGAGCAATGACCCAAAAGCCAAAAACGATGACATTTGCAAAGCGCGCCCTTTATACTATGACCAGAATACCAAACGTGTAAATATTGTTTGGGATTTTTTTTTCAAAACTAATTTTTTATTTACATGAAACTTGTGAGGAAAAAAAATGTGTTTAAATAAGCAGGACATCATTCCCCTGCGTAAAGCTTTAGCAGCTTTCCAGCTCTTGGACTAAAGACAGAATTCTCATTTACAAGGTCCAGCATGGTCTGGCCCTCACTCACCTTTCCAGCCACATTCCCCCTCACTCCAGCCATCCTGAACCACTTAACAGTTCCCCATACTCATCATGTTCCTTCACACAAGCTGTTCTCTCTGCCAGGAAGTTTAGAAAGGATGGCTATTTCACCCTAGTCTGGAGTATTCAATAAACCAATACAACATGAAATGAAATAGTGGAAAAGAGAAACTTTTCGTTTATCCTTGAAAAAAAACTGAAAAACGAGAAAAAAAATTCAGATGTTGGAAAACAGACACTTTCCTATAAATACAGTTGGGAGTGTGACTGGGTATAATGCTTTTGGAAAGCAAGATGGCAGTATCTTAAAAATTTGACCCAGAAATCCCACTTTGAATATTAAAAACATTATGTAAACATACATTACAAAGTATTTTATCAAAGCTTTGTTTCTGGTGATACAAACTTCAAAAAAGAAAATACTAATATCCATCAGTAGGAGCACAGCTGAATAAATTATGGTACATACAGATAATAAAATAATAAAGTTATTAAAATGAATTAGATCTGTATTAATTGGGTTACAGATAGACAGGATATACTGTTAAATGGGAAAAGCAAGAATCCAAGCAGGCAGGCAACATTAGAGAGTTCAATCAATGAGTGGTGTAGCTAAAATGATGGAATTGAAGTATCTAACAGAGTTTAGCAAATAACTACTTTATAAATATTAAAAATTAAAACCCCAACATTCTTATAACCAGTAGAAGGATTTAAGCTTAAAAAATAATCCATTTTGCCCAAGTGATATGGGTTTCAACTAATGCAGCATTCAGTGGTGCCCCATGTTTTGCTATGTGTAGTAGAAGCTCTTTCACATGGGATTTATGGCACCATATAGTCTGATCCAATCTGCCTTCCAGTCTTTACTTCCTAAAGTCTCACATACATACCACACACTTCAGGAACACACACACTAAACTGCTTGCTATTTGTATGCTCCTTTGCTCCTGTATAAATTCCCTCTGCACCATACTTGTTGAATGAACAACCGAATGAATAATTAGAAACTTATAGTATCAAATTATCCACTATTTTGTTTAAGCATTAAGAAGAAAAAACAGCATAGAGGTCTCTAAATCTCTGCTGATATGGCACAGACTGATTTCTAATGGCTTCTTTGTCTGTTCATGTTTCTTGAAACACGTGAATTTCAAAAAAAAAAAAAAAAAAAGCCCAAGAAAAGCAAGCAGCAGGATCTATATAGTACTGCTGCGGGAAAATGTGTTACAGCTTCGCTGTGACAGCAACCTGGATCCTAGTGAGAGACCAACCCAAAAGCTGGAGAACTCAGAAGGTTTATTACACCAGCAGGTTCCGAAGAGTCAACACTCCAAGCTCTAAACCCCAGCTGTAGCTTTACACCGGCTTTTATAGGCTGCCAGTTCACACTTTGCAACATCATTTGCAAATGAGGTATAACAAAAGTTGACTAATTAGGAACAAGCTTTGTAGAAATGGCCCAATCAGGAGGGAGAGAAATAACCAATCAGGAGTGAGCTCAATTCCAATGAAGTACTACAAATGGACTAATCAGAAGTTAGGGAAATGAACCAATCAGGAGTGAAGGAAATAACCAATCAGGAGTGAGCTCAGGGAACCAATAGAATTTCAGGGGTAAGTAAGCTGTTTCAGACGCAAAAAGTGAGATAGATCTGGGCCAGGGAACCGGATGGTCCTGGCAGGAAAGTTGTGGCCTTTCCTGGGAGTCCTGCGGGTCTTTTTATGGGGTTATCTGCCTCAGTATGATACCACGTTCATCAAAGCAACTTTAGAAAATATATATCTTTGACTCCACTGGTTAAAATAACCTATTTTTTTGTAATAAAAACATTTTTAATAGGAAAAAAATGCTTTTAAAAGATCACCCAAGGAAGCCTGAGAAAAAAGGGGTTTCCAGTAGGTTCTTAAAGCCATGAACTCAGGTGGAAAAGTGAGAATAGGAGAAAAGTGATAATCAAAATTTTAAGAACAGGGACCAGGTTAAGTGACCAAGTGAAACTACAAGGGGAAAACTGGTATGAGAACTGAGTAAGTGGGAATCATGGATGACACTGACAATGAGTTACAAGGCACTAATACAGTTCTGGATCAGTGGTGTGGTCTCGATGTTCCTGAATTCCTAATAAAGCTCATCTCCAAACAAAGGAACAAAGCCAAAGCTTCAACTCGAACTCCAAGGAATATAAACAGAATGCCTGTAAAGGCTCCACCTGGTGATGAAGAAGGATTTAATTATAATGAAGAACTGTAAAGAGGGAGAAGTATTTGGAAACCAGCAAAAATTTCCTAGACACCTTTTTTGGGACTTTCAGATAAACATCTTAGGTGAAAAGGATGATACACCAGTTCATTTCTGTGACAAATGTGGATTGCCTATTAAAATCTATGGGCGAATGATTCCATGCAAGCATGTTTTTTTGCTATGACTGTGCTATTTTACATGAAAGAAAGAGGTAAGATGTGTCCAGGCTGTAGTGATCCCATGCAGTGAACTGAGCAATGTACACGCGGTTCTCTCTTCATGGGTAGCATTGTGAAAGGGTGCAAGAGAATGTATTTGTCTCAGAGAGACTTACAGGCTCATATCAACCACCGCCATACGAGAGCTGGAAAACCTGTTACCCGTGCTTCACTTGAGAATGTTCATCCTCCTATTGCCCCACCAGCTGAAATCCCGGATCGGTTTATAATGCCGCCAGACAAGCACCACATGAACCATATTCTGCCAATCATGATGCCATCACCTCATGATGCCACCACCTCCTTTGCAACACGTGCCACACGAACACTATAATCAGCCACATTGAGGATATTCATGCTCCTCCAGCAGAATTGTTCATGGCTCCACCTCCTTTGATCAGTCAGGAAACCTTTCATATTTCAACAAGAAAACACAGCAATTTAATAATTGTCCTTATTCAGGATGACTCAAATTCAGGTGCTAAAGAGCCACGACCTCCTGCCCCAGCACCTGCTCACCATCATCCTGAGTATCGGGGTCAACCAGTGGTATCACACCTTCATCATATTACACCTCCACAGGAACACTATGTACCACCCCCACCTCCTCCATCACCAATAAGCCATCCAATACCATATCCTCCCCAGCCTGCAGGTACTCCTCACCTGGTTTATAGCCAAGCTTCACCTCCACCAATGACCCCTGCTCTGCCACCAAAAACCCCTCCCCCTGGGCATATTATTGCCCAGATGCCACCTTATATGAATCATCCTCCTCCTGAACCTCCCCCACCTCAACATGGTGATCCATGTATAACTGTACCCCCTCCTCACCAGTATAATCCTAACTCTCTACCCAGTTCACTGAAGATCAAGGAACTCTGAGCCCTCCACAACCAGGAGGAATGAGTCCTGGTATATGGCCTGCACCAAGGGGGCCACCTCCTCCTCCATGAATGCAGGGTCCACCTTCTCAAACCCTACTTCCTGGACCAGATCATCCAGATCAGACAAGATACAGACCATGTTACAATGACAATAGTATTTTAAACTAAAGATATAGTGAGGAAACAAAACCTCTGTATAGTCAATCTTTTAATTAAGCTTTGACTAGGGAAGGAAAAGCACCTCTTGCTGTAAAACACTCAGGGTCTTGTCTCCTAAAATGGTTTTAAATCTTGAAAAATTGATTTCAAGTGCTATGCCATAGTAAGTGGCTCAGTTGAGCACAGCTGTACTTTAACACCTTTGTTCCCCTAGTGTGGTAAATTGACTCAGAGGCCACCTTTGTAAAAAATTTGAACAAAATTTTTCATCATTTCACTTTCAAAAGCATTGCTTTTGTTAAATCCGATATTTAGTTTTTCTTGTGGTACATTTTGTTAATCTGCGTAAAAGGTTTAAATTTCTATATGGTTATAAAAATGCTATTTTTATGTGAATTTAAGTGCAGCCACATATATTTTTTAAACCATGTTTTACCACTAATTTCCCAAAGTTACAGTGAAACCCTAAAAGTAAAAAAAAAAAAAAAAATTAGTGGAACATATGCTGTGTAATAATAGCAGTTTTCAAAAGCATTACCACCTCCAACAGGAAATGAAGCCTGCTTTTTCCTAAAGTGAACTATATCACATAATAGTTGGTAGAATTAGGAGATTTTGCTGATTTTTCTAGCCTACTGTGCAATGACAAGTTTGATGTGTGAAGGGCTCCAGTGCAAAACCAGAGTAACTTCCTAAAGCAGATGTCAGGAAAAGCATCTCATTATTCTGGAATAACTTTAAGGTGAAGTTCAAATAACAATACAGTTTAGATTAAGCAAATGAAAAAAGTGTCAGTGCAACAGACTAAAAAGGCTGACTTAAAATTATCTTTAGCTGAAGTAACATAATTAAAACAAGAAAAACAGCACTGAGGGGGAAAAGTATACACTATTTTAACTAAGGACATACCAAAATTTATGTCTAAAGCTACTTCAAGCCCATTTTCTGGGTAACTCTTACTACCGTATTGCTTATAGTAAGACACTTCAAAGCCCAGACATGAATTTATTTACAGAGACATATTCAATGCCTAACACCAGGGTTGAGATGGCAACACCATAGAAGTCCTACACTCAAAATCAAAAAGTTATTCAAACACACATCTTTGAAAAACCCACATACCAGAGGTAAACACAACACATTATTAGCTTAAAACCACTAAGAACCCTCGCAGAAAAATACATCACTTTTCGAAGATCTTCCTCCCATTAAACTAGGTAAAAACCAAAAACCACTCAGATAGTGTCCTCTCCCTCTTACTCTTCCAAAAGAAAAGAAGAACAGTCATCAATGGCAAATAGCAGTCACCCTAAGCAACACCAAGAACCAACTTCAGGCTCAGAAAAGAACACGACACCTTCTCGTGGTCTATGGGTGCTCTACACGTTCAAAGAAGCTTCTCTAGTAACAAACTATAGAAATGATCCCTGAAAGTATAGTCTTGACTTTATCTTCGAGGCCTCTGATTGCTCTGTGGCAGCCACGCACTTTTCACTGATGGCAAGATAATTTCCCCACTTCTAGTTCTACTAGAAAAAATAGAAAGAGCTTTTGAAAATACAATCTTTCAAATGCTATCACTTCCCAACTCATTTTAACATTTTAACTGGAAATGTAATTTAACAACTTTTAAAGCAGTCACACTTAATTAACATAATACTGAATGACAGCCAATGACAATCTGCGTCTTTAAAGCCCGGGAGGCATGCACTCCACAGTTCTGGTATGGCGACCTCGCCCCTTGAAAGCTATAAAGGAAAGGGTGGGTCTTTGCCTTTGCTAAGTGAGAATCTAGCTGATTCTAATGATCAGTAAATCTTAGCCATTCTAATTCAAGGCTGTCCTAAAAGTTCGACTTCAAAACTCTGGTAAGAGGTCACCAGGACTGTGGCAGGAAGGGGGACTGGGTGGCAGAGAACCAGCACTGGAAAACAGAACCTTTTGGTTTTTGTACCATATGGTTGTTCACCCTTTCTGAATTTTTAAGATGGAGCGGGTAGGTGGATTTGGCATCATTTCTTCCCTCAACAAATACCTAAGTGCCAACCATAACTATACTAGCTACTATTTATTGTGAACTTGCCAGGCACCAGTCATCATTCTAAGTGCTATTCTATGAGATAAATACAATTATAATCATCCCAGTTTTATGGAATTTAGGCACAGAAAGATTAGGTAACTTGCCTGAGGTCTGTAGAGCGTAGTAGAGCATAGTGGGTGTCACCTTAACGATTATCCCGATTTTTTATGTGCTAAAGATTATTCTAGGTACTGGGCAAACAGAGGCACAGTGGTGAGTAAAGGTCCCTACTCTCACAAAAAGCTTACATTCTAGTGAGGTAGAGAGATGACAATAGATACCCAAGAGGATCAGATGATGAGGCATGCAGAGGACTTAAAGTGCTGAAATAGAGAGGGACACGGCGGCTACTTTAGATATGAGTGCTCAGGGAAGTCCTCTCTTTAAAGGTTGCATTTAAGCAGAGAAAACAACTAATGCCAAGACCCAAAGAAGGGAGCAAGCAATTTGAAGACAGCTAGAGAACACAGGGTATAAGGGAGAGGGAAGGTGCAGGCAGATGATGTCAGATAACTGAGGATTTTCTAGGCATGGCAAGGCCTGGGGAGTCTGGATTTTAAGTGGGAAGGGAAGCCACTGAGAGGTTTGAAGCTCTGGAGACCAGTTCTGAACCGCTGCAAGGAGAGATCATGGCAGCTTGCATTTGAGCACAGCAAGAAGGGAGGAAAAACTTGGGCTGTTCTGGAAGTTGAGCTGATTGGACTCACTGGTGGACTTGCTCAGGGGGTGGGGTGTCAGGGGAAGAGGTTTGTTTCAAAGGTTGACATGTTTTGTGCCTGGAATAACTCAATGGATGGTGCTGTGCAGGGAAGACTAGCAAGAGACGGATTTCTCATCTAAAGGAGGGGCTTTTTCTCAGTGGGGTAAGGGAGTGTTCAACTACTATACTTGCTTTATCTAATTTTAACTCTTATAACAACCCGGTGTTTTGATGCTATTAGTACTACATCTGTCTATTTTACATGGGGACGGACTGGGGTTAAGGAACTTCCCAGGAACCCACAGCTAGTAAATAACAGACCAAGGAGTCAATTCCAGAGTATGTACTCCTTCTCTCATGATTCCCAACCTTTTAAAGAGGACCAAGAACTAATTTAGGGCTCACAGTGAAAGCCTGGCCACTATGGATACAGCAGGAGAAAATCAAGGAGAAACTATATAGTACATGGTTAGAGTGGAAGAAAGAGAAATTAACTGTGATCCTGGGATCACACACTCTCAGGAGGTGTCTTTTCCTCACCTGCTCCCTGGGATGATTAGTTCATTCCTTCTTTATTCTCAAGCCTCCTATCCCTCCTCACCTACCTTCCTCAGCAATGATCCTTTCTCATATTTGGCAAAGAACTAGAAGCCATCACTTGAAAAGCCCTTAACATGATCTCATTACACAGACGAACCCACCTACATCTGAACTTTCCACTTTCTCTGGCCGACTCAAAGGCCTCTTGCCAGCTGAGAGCTGCTCTCTCCCGTAGCTCAGTTTCTCCTACTCTCCTCAGTCCTTCCAACTGCACTCAGACTTGCTCTCCCATCCTAGTTAAACCCTAAATGCATCCCACATCTTGCCCCCTTCCCCTAGCTGAATGCACACGTACCCCATATACTCTCCCTCACAGCCTGAGTTTTTCTTCTGGGAGTCTTTCCACCAAGTGGCAAAACTTCACATCATTCCACTGATCAGTCCATCCCTAACCAGTTTCTGTTTCCACACAGGACCAATGGATACTTTTCTATCTTCATCTTAGTCTCTCGTCTGCTTTCCACACACTTCATTGTGTCCCACTTGGCTTCCATCAAGCAAGCTCATGTGGTTTCCCTCCTACCTCTCTGGCTGCTCCTTCTTGGTTTGCTGTGGGAGTTCTAACTCCTTTGCTATTCACCCGCTTAAAAAAAAACCTCCCTTAAATGTTCCCTAAACTGAACTCTACCATCACTTCCTGCTCCATTACCCTACCTAATTCATTTTCCCCTCCACTTTCCCCATTTAACATATGGTATCATGGTCTAATCATTTGTTCAAGCCATAAGACCTGACAATTATCCTTGACAGTTCCTCTCACTCACACCTACATTGAATCTGATGAAATAAAATGTATATTTTAATGCAAGACAACAAAAAAATATAAACATAAAATTCTCTCTTTGTGTTTGGGCCTCCTCCCTCCCTAACATGGAGTGTGCATCTGCATTACATATTAACCAGAGCACCTCAAAGATGCGAGTGCTTGCTCAACTGTAAAGATCAATTTTCTTTTCCTTTCTTCTGATACTGGCAATGTAACTTCTTAAAAGAGTATCGTTCTTTCTCAACTCTTTAGGGGGTCATGGTGACTTACTTGCTGCTCACTTTGTACAAGCTTATTTTTACCTGGACTACCTGTTCTTTGGTGAACTTTATGTAAAATATCAGTATGTCATTTTGAAGTACAATCCTTTGTCTCAAAAATGTATATGACTGTACCTTCAACTTCTAACAGTTTTATGAGAATCTGCTTCTTGGGTTAAATCCTCAGTCTGGCTCGAGTAAGATTTCCTTTTTTTCTTTTTGATAGTTAATTGAATTTTCATTGACAAATCAATCCCCAAGTCCTATCAATTTTACCACTTAAATATCTTTCAGATCTGGTCTTTCTCTATCATCGCAATCGTCTTCTCCTGGGTAGCTGAATACAGTAAGTAACTAACTGGTCCTTACACTTGCCACATCACCCCTGCCCACAAACATAATCGTCACAGAGCATTTAGAATGACCTTAAAATGCACAGCTGATGAAGTAACCCTCCTTCAGTAGCTGCCCACTACCCTTAGCTTTCTGTCCACAATGCTTTGGCCAAACTCTGCCTTCTTTCATTCCTCCTTCTGCTGAAGTCCTATAAGCCCTAGGCCTACACTCTATTTCCTTAGCTAGGACTGAGATAGAGAAAGAAACCACCATGGAGGAAAGATAGGGATATCTACGTAGGTGTGGGGAGAGTGACTTGACTGACAGAAAGGAGAGGGAGAAAGGGATGCTAATTTTGTTTCAATACCCTCGAGCTGCCCTGAACACCGATGTGTGAAAAAGCTCAAATCATGTCACCCATAAACCCAATCAGAAAACAAATGCCAAATTGCCTCAGACAAATTCTTCCTCACTGCAAAGAAAAATTACAGCTTATACAATAATCTGGCCAGGATATAACCCACAACATCTACGGTCTGTGACAGTAATATAAGCAGAAGCACTCAGGTACCCTCCCTCCCACTCCTCCAGAGAAGGAGAAGCAGCTTAGAAGAGAAGGCCATGAGTCCTCGTGCTTTAAGGTGCTCTACACCAACAGAGAAACTGCTCTAGTAACAAACTAAAGAAATAACCCCCTAAAAGTAGAGCCTTGACTGACTGCAACCTCTGCTGGGTCAGTGGCAGCTGCACACTTTCTGCTGACAGTGACATTATTCCACATTCCTCTCATTCAAAAATCTCATATAAATTATTTTCAAACTACCGTTTCACATACAACTTAAAAAAAATTCTGAATACTCAAGACTTCGTTTGCTTTTTAAGAAACTAAGACTTCAAGTTCTTAATTAACCTATTAAGGACAAACAGCCAGTCAGAAGTGCTTGCCTTTCTGTTTCTAAAAACACTACCAAACCAACACTGCCCGGACTACTGTAAGACAAAGGTGTGCTCGGATGCGTCAAATAAGTTTTCTAATCTTAAATACGACATGCAGCCCCTGTGGGTGAGATTATTTTATTTTTTAATTTTTAACATTCCAAGATCCTTAATTTTGATTTGACCCTTTTAACTTTGAGATCCTCTGCTGCTTACTCACGTTGAGTGTGGACTGAATATTGGGTTCACCTGGGTAATTATTTTTTCCAAAATAATGGACCTGGGCCAATCTTAAATGGGGGAATGGAGAGTATTATTTTGAAAAACAATTCTCTCCATATTTTAACAAATTAGTAATAAAGTAACCAAAACTGTACTTTTGTGGGATTTTGGGATTTTTGGCCAGCAGGAAGTTGGAGGGGTTCTGTTTTTAGTGGTAATTTGGTACCTTTCTGGACTGAAATTTTTAAAAACTTTACATGTATCACATTTAATTTTAAATATCAAGTCTATTTAGACCTTATATTATTAAAAAAAAATAACATACTAGGTGACCATGAAAGGTTACACACCCCAACCTCTACCAACAAAACACATGACTTCAACATGGTTTCTCTTCTTCATTAAAAAAAATTTTAAAGATAAAGGCTACGACTTCCACAGTACTTTAATATGCTCCAAGTCATCTACTAAATCCTTTACATGGATCACCCACCCTGCTTAATCTTGGAAATAACCCTGAGATGGAGAAAATAGAAATTTAGAAATACATACTCTCGAAATATAAAATATTCATAACCCAAAACTGGCAAAGTCAAATACTACAATATATTACATTATGTTAAATACAAAATATTATTTTAGTGGTGGAGGGTATGCCGAGCACACATGAAGTACTGCATTCAACCCCAAGAATCTCCATTTTAAAAACATGAATAACCTAATTAACAAGATGTACGATAAAACACAGGAGATGCCAAAGTAACTCAAAAGGTGCAATATTTACTCTTACAAAATTAAGAAACAAAAATAAACAAAAAAACCCTGAAACACACGGGTTTCAAAGATCTTTCACGTGCTACTTAAAAACTGCAGTAAAAAAACATCATGCGAATAAACGAAAAATAAAAAAGCTAAACTGCGATTGATTACCACACCACGACATAAAGTATTTTTTCCCTAGTATAACTATAGGTACAGAACCGAAACAAAAAACATGAGAAAAAAAAAAACCACATAAAAAAAAAACAACCATCTACTATTGTTAAAACAAAAGTACAAACGAGACCACTCAGACGGCGTCCTCCCCCTCTTACTCTCCCCAAAAGGAAGAGAAGAACGATCATCAATGGCAAGTGGCGATCACACAAGCGACACCAACAACCAGCTTCACGCTCAGGAGAGAACGCTGCACCTCCTCCTCGTGGTTTCGGGTGCTCTACACGTTCAGAGAAACTTCTCTAGTAACAAACTATAGAAATGATCCCTGAAAGTATAGTCTTGACCTTGACCGCGAAGCCTCTGACGGCTCCGTGGCAGCCGCGCACTTTACACTGATGGCGACATTCTGTCACGTCACTCGTCGTCCCGGGAACATTTTTTACTTTGTATCTTATAAGTATTCGGTGAAATGCCAGAGTTCAAGCACCACTTTCGCCCGTAAATCTTCCAGAAAGACTTCAAAAGCAGCAACAGGCCTCATTAACATATGGCTTCCTAGCAGCCAATCACACGCCGCGCGCATCGGACTCCTACACAAGACTCCTATTACCCCGCCCACCGCGCCCGGCGCCACCTGGGTCCAGGTGGGGTCGCCTCGCCCCTCCGCAGGCTACGGAAACGCTGTTCCCCACACTGGTCCGTGTGGACTGCCTCTCGCCTGCTACAGGAATATGCCTACTTGGAGAGACCACGTTGCCTTGGCCTGAAGGAGAGACGTGGGGGGAGAAGGAGAAAAGACAGACAGACAGACAGACAGACAGACAGACAGACAGACAGACAGACAAAGAACTGGTGTACACTTCTGATCTCGCGTAACGACAGACGTAACCATGGTGGTCTGTGAGTGCCTTCTCCGTGATAGGCATCTTAACCCGCTGTCTCCCTTCATCCTCTAAACACCTGAAGGAGAAGGGGGTGACTGTGTCCCCATTCTTACGGATGCTGGCTACAGTATCTGTCACACAGCTGAGGGCACCACACAGGGTAGGTACCTAGGTACCTCTGGCACTAAATCAAGTCCGGGTTCTTTCTGGAAGCTAAACTGCCTGTCTCCAGAGGTCGAGGCTCCAATCAAAGTCCTTTCTCTAAGAAAGCACTAAATACACTATCCTTCAAGGTTCAGTCTTGAATGACTGATCTGCCTGGCTTCCAAATCTCAAGAGGAAGCCTTCACTTGTGGCAAAAGTTAGTCCCAGCTTCTCCTAAAGAACACGCTTTATATATGATGGTGTATGACTTTTTAGTCACTTCCTGTGGTTAAAGTGCTTCTGCCCCCACGTCTTCCAGCCTGCCAGAAAGCACAGCGCCACGTGGACGTCCACATGGTTTTCTGAACCAAACACACTTTTTGTTTGTTTGTTTTTTACTGCATTGTAGTTAAGGTGACCAACGTGACCATCAGGGTCATCTCATCTAACCACTTCGAATACAACCTCCTTGGAGATAGCCAAACGCTCTGAATTCAATTCCTTCAGAGAAAGGGACAGTGTTGGGGCAATCTGGCCAGGTCTGGGACACATCTCCTTGGTGTCAGAGCAGTTGCTTATGTCTTGAAGCTAGAAGGTGATTTCCACTCCCTTTCACCCAAGGGCCCTCGTCTCTGATCTGAGCCCTTCTGAATCTAAGACTTTTCCATTCTGTGTTCCTCCAACCTTTCTGGGGACCCCTCACCATCCATGCCATCCTTTCGCCTCCTAGGAGCAGATTCTCCAACTGCATATGGGTCTGATTATCACTCCAGCACATTCAAAGACTCAGTTCATGTCATCTCTTCTGGATGCCTTCTCTGACCTTCCCAGCTCACAGTGACCACTATGTGCTTTGTGTCCCTAATTATCCTTGAATGTGCTTCTACATAGCTCTCTGTGGTCTAAGCACATTATCTCCCCCTACTCAACTGTGAAGTTTTTAAAAGCTGGAACCAGATCATATTTATCTTTGTTATCTCTAGCCCCTTATCCTGTGGAGAATAAAAAGACCCCACCTACTTACGATATTTAGGAGTTATCTTCCCTACCCGGACATTAAAAAGTAAAGCCCAAAAAAGGAAAAGCTCCACTCATACCCACAAAACTTTCAATCAGCTTCTTTCAACCACCCTTTTAGTGGGTTACTTTAAAACATAGGCCAGGATCAACCTAAACTTCAGGAAAGCCCTCAGTGAGAGCGAGCAAATAAGCAAATAGGGAGAGGGGTGGGAGGGAGGAGGGAAACTAGAAGGAAATATCAAAAAGTATAGCAACCTCAGGAAAAAAAAAAAAATCTAAAATTCAAGAATAGAATGCCCTGAAAAAGTATAACTGATAAGAGCAAATACTTAGGAACAAGACAGGGATGCTCACTTTTGCCACTTTTATCCAATATAGTAATGGAAGTCCTAGCCAGAGCAGTTAGGCAAGAAAAAGAAATAAAAGGCATCCAAATTGAAAAGGAAGAAGTAAGACTGTCATTGTTTCCAGATGACAAGATACTATATACAGAAAATCCTAAAGACTCCACCAAAAAACTGTTAGAACTAATAAATGAATTCAGTACAGTTACAGGATACAGTATCAATATACAGCAATCTGTTGCATTTCTATACACTAATCACGAACTAAAGAGAAATTAAGAAAATAATCCCACTTACAATTGCATCAGAAATTTAAAAAAAAAAAAAAAAAAAAAAAACCTAGGAAAATGTTAACCAAGGAGGTGAAACACCTGTATACTGAAAACTATGGCACTGATTAAAGAAACTGCAGAAGACAGAAATAAATGGAAAGATATTCTGTGCTCGTAGATTGGAACAACTATTATTGTCAAAATGTCCATACTACCCAAAGCAATATAAGATTCAATGGAGTATCCATCAAAATTCCAATGGCATTTTTCACAGAAATAGAACAAAATTCTAAAATTTTATTGGAACCACAAAAGATCACAGAGTCAAAGCAATCTTGAGAAAGAAAAGAAAGCTGCAGGCACAACATTCCCTGACTTCAAACTATATTTCAAAGCTATAGTAATAAAAACAGTATGGTACTGGCATGAAAACAGACATGTAGATCAATGGAGTACAACAGAGAGCCCAGAAATAAGCCCATGAATTTTTGGTCAATTAATTTAAGACAATGGAGTCAACAATATACAATGGGGAAAGTAAAGTCTCTTCTATAAATGATACTGGGAAGATTGGACTTTGCCAAAGAATGAAACTGGACCAGTATCTTACACCATACACAAAAATTAACTCAAAGTGGATTAAAAACTTGAATGAAAGGCCTAAAATCATAAAACTCCTAGAACACATAGATGGTAAGCTCCTAGAAACTGGTCTTGGTGATGATTTTTTTTGGATTTGACACGAAAAGCGTAGGCAACAAAAATGCAAAAATAATCAAGTGGGACTACATCACACTAAAAAGCTTCTGCAGAGCAAAAGAAACCATTAAGAAATGAAAAGGCAACCGACTGAATAGGAAAAAATACTTGCAAATTATGTATCTGATGAGGGATTAGTATCCAATATATCAAGAACTCATATACCAGAACAGCAAAAAAAACAAAACAAAACAAAACCCAGGCCGCCTCTCTAGCTCTCTCCTCTTCGGAGACGGCCCACACTCTGTCTATGGAGTGTGTACCTACGGTTACTCTAACCTGAGCATGCAACCTCACACCTCGTGGCCTCCCCACACCTCATGGCCTTTCTCTTGCCTTACACTCTATGCAGTATGTATCTCTCTAAATAAATCTACCTTTACTCAAAACAAAACAACCCCAAAAATCCAATAAAAAGATGGCCAAAGGATCTGATTAGACTTTTTTTTTTTTTCTAAAGAATGTACACAGATGGCCAAACAGGCACATGAAAAGATGCTAAATCACTAATCATCAGGGAAATGCAAATCAAAACCACAAAGATATCACATCACCTCATATCTGTTAGAATGGCTATTATCAAAAAGACATCTGGCGATGTGGAGAAAAGGGAACCCTTGTGCATTGCTGGTGTAAACGTAAATTGGTGCTGAACTACCAAATGCTTCAGTAATTCTACGTCTAGGTATTTATCCAAAGAAATGAAAAATACTAACTTGAAAAGATACATACACCCCCATGTTCACTAGAGGTGTGAGCGAGGGTGGAGATGGGGGAAAGATGGGTGAAGAAAGTCAAAAAGTACAAACTTCAGTTATAAAAAAAAGTCATTGGGATGTAATGTACAGCATGGAGACTATAGCTAGTAACACTGTGTTGCATATTTGAAAGTTGGTAATAAATCTTAAAAGCTGTAGTTATAAGAAAAAAAATTGTATAACTATATAGGGTGACGGTTACACCAGACTTATTGTGATCATTTTGCAATACGTACAAAAGGATGGAATAATTACGCCTACGCCTGATAGTGTGTCAATCATAAAACTCAATTTAAAAAAAAAAGAAAAGCTCTCTTGGAAAGTAAAACATTCATAACCAAAAGCACTAAAAAAGAAAAAAAAAAAAAAAAAAAAAAAAACCCCACAGTGAAGTAAATATCCCACAGCAATACAAAATAATTAAACGATATGAGTTAAACCCAGCGAAGTTCTAGGATTAACGTAGGAGACCCAACAATTGGCTAAAAAAAAAAAACTGAAAAAACATTGACCACAAAGCACGTAGAAAAAAAAAAATAACTTTGATATACTAAATCAAGAGCTCCTACTGTTTCGTTGAAACAAGATTATAAACGAGACCACTCAGACGGCGTCCTCCCCCTCTTACTCTCCCCAAAAGGAAGAGAAGAACGATCATCAATGGCAAGTGGCGATCACACAAGCGACACCAACAACCAGCTTCACGCTCAGGAGAGAACGCTGCACCTCCTCCTCGTGGTTTCGGGTGCTCTACACGTTCAGAGAAACTTCTCTAGTAACAAACTATAGAAATGATCCCTGAAAGTATAGTCTTGACCTTGACCGCGAAGCCTCTGACGGCTCCGTGGCAGCCGCGCACTTTACACTGATGGCGACATTCTGTCACGTCACTCGTCGTCCCGGGAACATTTTTTACTTTGTATCTTATAAGTATTCGGTGAAATGCCAGAGTTCAAGCACCACTTTCGCCCGTAAATCTTCCAGAAAGACTTCAAAAGCAGCAACAGGCCTCATTAACATATGGCTTCCTAGCAGCCAATCACACGCCGCGCGCATCGGACTCCTACACAAGACTCCTATTACCCCGCCCACCGCGCCCGGCGCCACCTGGGTCCAGGTGGGGTCGCCTCGCCCCTCCGCAGGCTACGGAAACGCTGTTCCCCACACTGGTCCGTGTGGACTGCCTCTCGCCTGCTACAGGAATATGCCTACTTGGAGAGACCACGTTGCCTTGGCCTGAAGGAGAGACGTGGGGGGAGAAGGAGAAAAGACAGACAGACAGACAGACAGACAGACAGACAGACAGACAGACAGACAAAGAACTGGTGTACACTTCTGATCTCGCGTAACGACAGACGTAACCATGGTGGTCTGTGAGTGCCTTCTCCGTGATAGGCATCTTAACCCGCTGTCTCCCTTCATCCTCTAAACACCTGAAGGAGAAGGGGGTGACTGTGTCCCCATTCTTACGGATGCTGGCTACAGTATCTGTCACACAGCTGAGGGCACCACACAGGGTAGGTACCTAGGTACCTCTGGCACTAAATCAAGTCCGGGTTCTTTCTGGAAGCTAAACTGCCTGTCTCCAGAGGTCGAGGCTCCAATCAAAGTCCTTTCTCTAAGAAAGCACTAAATACACTATCCTTCAAGGTTCAGTCTTGAATGACTGATCTGCCTGGCTTCCAAATCTCAAGAGGAAGCCTTCACTTGTGGCAAAAGTTAGTCCCAGCTTCTCCTAAAGAACACGCTTTATATATGATGGTGTATGACTTTTTAGTCACTTCCTGTGGTTAAAGTGCTTCTGCCCCCACGTCTTCCAGCCTGCCAGAAAGCACAGCGCCACGTGGACGTCCACATGGTTTTCTGAACCAAACACACTTTTTGTTTGTTTGTTTTTTACTGCATTGTAGTTAAGGTGACCAACGTGACCATCAGGGTCATCTCATCTAACCACTTCGAATACAACCTCCTTGGAGATAGCCAAACGCTCTGAATTCAATTCCTTCAGAGAAAGGGACAGTGTTGGGGCAATCTGGCCAGGTCTGGGACACATCTCCTTGGTGTCAGAGCAGTTGCTTATGTCTTGAAGCTAGAAGGTGATTTCCACTCCCTTTCACCCAAGGGCCCTCGTCTCTGATCTGAGCCCTTCTGAATCTAAGACTTTTCCATTCTGTGTTCCTCCAACCTTTCTGGGGACCCCTCACCATCCATGCCATCCTTTCGCCTCCTAGGAGCAGATTCTCCAACTGCATATGGGTCTGATTATCACTCCAGCACATTCAAAGACTCAGTTCATGTCATCTCTTCTGGATGCCTTCTCTGACCTTCCCAGCTCACAGTGACCACTATGTGCTTTGTGTCCCTAATTATCCTTGAATGTGCTTCTACATAGCTCTCTGTGGTCTAAGCACATTATCTCCCCCTACTCAACTGTGAAGTTTTTAAAAGCTGGAACCAGATCATATTTATCTTTGTTATCTCTAGCCCCTTATCCTGTGGAGAATAAAAAGACCCCACCTACTTACGATATTTAGGAGTTATCTTCCCTACCCGGACATTAAAAAGTAAAGCCCAAAAAAGGAAAAGCTCCACTCATACCCACAAAACTTTCAATCAGCTTCTTTCAACCACCCTTTTAGTGGGTTACTTTAAAACATAGGCCAGGATCAACCTAAACTTCAGGAAAGCCCTCAGTGAGAGCGAGCAAATAAGCAAATAGGGAGAGGGGTGGGAGGGAGGAGGGAAACTAGAAGGAAATATCAAAAAGTATAGCAACCTCAGGAAAAAAAAAAAAATCTAAAATTCAAGAATAGAATGCCCTGAAAAAGTATAACTGATAAGAGCAAATACTTAGGAACAAGACAGGGATGCTCACTTTTGCCACTTTTATCCAATATAGTAATGGAAGTCCTAGCCAGAGCAGTTAGGCAAGAAAAAGAAATAAAAGGCATCCAAATTGAAAAGGAAGAAGTAAGACTGTCATTGTTTCCAGATGACAAGATACTATATACAGAAAATCCTAAAGACTCCACCAAAAAACTGTTAGAACTAATAAATGAATTCAGTACAGTTACAGGATACAGTATCAATATACAGCAATCTGTTGCATTTCTATACACTAATCACGAACTAAAGAGAAATTAAGAAAATAATCCCACTTACAATTGCATCAGAAATTTAAAAAAAAAAAAAAAAAAAAAAAACCTAGGAAAATGTTAACCAAGGAGGTGAAACACCTGTATACTGAAAACTATGGCACTGATTAAAGAAACTGCAGAAGACAGAAATAAATGGAAAGATATTCTGTGCTCGTAGATTGGAACAACTATTATTGTCAAAATGTCCATACTACCCAAAGCAATATAAGATTCAATGGAGTATCCATCAAAATTCCAATGGCATTTTTCACAGAAATAGAACAAAATTCTAAAATTTTATTGGAACCACAAAAGATCACAGAGTCAAAGCAATCTTGAGAAAGAAAAGAAAGCTGCAGGCACAACATTCCCTGACTTCAAACTATATTTCAAAGCTATAGTAATAAAAACAGTATGGTACTGGCATGAAAACAGACATGTAGATCAATGGAGTACAACAGAGAGCCCAGAAATAAGCCCATGAATTTTTGGTCAATTAATTTAAGACAATGGAGTCAACAATATACAATGGGGAAAGTAAAGTCTCTTCTATAAATGATACTGGGAAGATTGGACTTTGCCAAAGAATGAAACTGGACCAGTATCTTACACCATACACAAAAATTAACTCAAAGTGGATTAAAAACTTGAATGAAAGGCCTAAAATCATAAAACTCCTAGAACACATAGATGGTAAGCTCCTAGAAACTGGTCTTGGTGATGATTTTTTTTGGATTTGACACGAAAAGCGTAGGCAACAAAAATGCAAAAATAATCAAGTGGGACTACATCACACTAAAAAGCTTCTGCAGAGCAAAAGAAACCATTAAGAAATGAAAAGGCAACCGACTGAATAGGAAAAAATACTTGCAAATTATGTATCTGATGAGGGATTAGTATCCAATATATCAAGAACTCATATACCAGAACAGCAAAAAAAACAAAACAAAACAAAACCCAGGCCGCCTCTCTAGCTCTCTCCTCTTCGGAGACGGCCCACACTCTGTCTATGGAGTGTGTACCTACGGTTACTCTAACCTGAGCATGCAACCTCACACCTCGTGGCCTCCCCACACCTCATGGCCTTTCTCTTGCCTTACACTCTATGCAGTATGTATCTCTCTAAATAAATCTACCTTTACTCAAAACAAAACAACCCCAAAAATCCAATAAAAAGATGGCCAAAGGATCTGATTAGACTTTTTTTTTTTTTCTAAAGAATGTACACAGATGGCCAAACAGGCACATGAAAAGATGCTAAATCACTAATCATCAGGGAAATGCAAATCAAAACCACAAAGATATCACATCACCTCATATCTGTTAGAATGGCTATTATCAAAAAGACATCTGGCGATGTGGAGAAAAGGGAACCCTTGTGCATTGCTGGTGTAAACGTAAATTGGTGCTGAACTACCAAATGCTTCAGTAATTCTACGTCTAGGTATTTATCCAAAGAAATGAAAAATACTAACTTGAAAAGATACATACACCCCCATGTTCACTAGAGGTGTGAGCGAGGGTGGAGATGGGGGAAAGATGGGTGAAGAAAGTCAAAAAGTACAAACTTCAGTTATAAAAAAAAGTCATTGGGATGTAATGTACAGCATGGAGACTATAGCTAGTAACACTGTGTTGCATATTTGAAAGTTGGTAATAAATCTTAAAAGCTGTAGTTATAAGAAAAAAAATTGTATAACTATATAGGGTGACGGTTACACCAGACTTATTGTGATCATTTTGCAATACGTACAAAAGGATGGAATAATTACGCCTACGCCTGATAGTGTGTCAATCATAAAACTCAATTTAAAAAAAAAAGAAAAGCTCTCTTGGAAAGTAAAACATTCATAACCAAAAGCACTAAAAAAGAAAAAAAAAAAAAAAAAAAAAAAAACCCCACAGTGAAGTAAATATCCCACAGCAATACAAAATAATTAAACGATATGAGTTAAACCCAGCGAAGTTCTAGGATTAACGTAGGAGACCCAACAATTGGCTAAAAAAAAAAAACTGAAAAAACATTGACCACAAAGCACGTAGAAAAAAAAAAATAACTTTGATATACTAAATCAAGAGCTCCTACTGTTTCGTTGAAACAAGATTATAAACGAGACCACTCAGACGGCGTCCTCCCCCTCTTACTCTCCCCAAAAGGAAGAGAAGAACGATCATCAATGGCAAGTGGCGATCACACAAGCGACACCAACAACCAGCTTCACGCTCAGGAGAGAACGCTGCACCTCCTCCTCGTGGTTTCGGGTGCTCTACACGTTCAGAGAAACTTCTCTAGTAACAAACTATAGAAATGATCCCTGAAAGTATAGTCTTGACCTTGACCGCGAAGCCTCTGACGGCTCCGTGGCAGCCGCGCACTTTACACTGATGGCGACATTCTGTCACGTCACTCGTCGTCCCGGGAACATTTTTTACTTTGTATCTTATAAGTATTCGGTGAAATGCCAGAGTTCAAGCACCACTTTCGCCCGTAAATCTTCCAGAAAGACTTCAAAAGCAGCAACAGGCCTCATTAACATATGGCTTCCTAGCAGCCAATCACACGCCGCGCGCATCGGACTCCTACACAAGACTCCTATTACCCCGCCCACCGCGCCCGGCGCCACCTGGGTCCAGGTGGGGTCGCCTCGCCCCTCCGCAGGCTACGGAAACGCTGTTCCCCACACTGGTCCGTGTGGACTGCCTCTCGCCTGCTACAGGAATATGCCTACTTGGAGAGACCACGTTGCCTTGGCCTGAAGGAGAGACGTGGGGGGAGAAGGAGAAAAGACAGACAGACAGACAGACAGACAGACAGACAGACAGACAGACAGACAAAGAACTGGTGTACACTTCTGATCTCGCGTAACGACAGACGTAACCATGGTGGTCTGTGAGTGCCTTCTCCGTGATAGGCATCTTAACCCGCTGTCTCCCTTCATCCTCTAAACACCTGAAGGAGAAGGGGGTGACTGTGTCCCCATTCTTACGGATGCTGGCTACAGTATCTGTCACACAGCTGAGGGCACCACACAGGGTAGGTACCTAGGTACCTCTGGCACTAAATCAAGTCCGGGTTCTTTCTGGAAGCTAAACTGCCTGTCTCCAGAGGTCGAGGCTCCAATCAAAGTCCTTTCTCTAAGAAAGCACTAAATACACTATCCTTCAAGGTTCAGTCTTGAATGACTGATCTGCCTGGCTTCCAAATCTCAAGAGGAAGCCTTCACTTGTGGCAAAAGTTAGTCCCAGCTTCTCCTAAAGAACACGCTTTATATATGATGGTGTATGACTTTTTAGTCACTTCCTGTGGTTAAAGTGCTTCTGCCCCCACGTCTTCCAGCCTGCCAGAAAGCACAGCGCCACGTGGACGTCCACATGGTTTTCTGAACCAAACACACTTTTTGTTTGTTTGTTTTTTACTGCATTGTAGTTAAGGTGACCAACGTGACCATCAGGGTCATCTCATCTAACCACTTCGAATACAACCTCCTTGGAGATAGCCAAACGCTCTGAATTCAATTCCTTCAGAGAAAGGGACAGTGTTGGGGCAATCTGGCCAGGTCTGGGACACATCTCCTTGGTGTCAGAGCAGTTGCTTATGTCTTGAAGCTAGAAGGTGATTTCCACTCCCTTTCACCCAAGGGCCCTCGTCTCTGATCTGAGCCCTTCTGAATCTAAGACTTTTCCATTCTGTGTTCCTCCAACCTTTCTGGGGACCCCTCACCATCCATGCCATCCTTTCGCCTCCTAGGAGCAGATTCTCCAACTGCATATGGGTCTGATTATCACTCCAGCACATTCAAAGACTCAGTTCATGTCATCTCTTCTGGATGCCTTCTCTGACCTTCCCAGCTCACAGTGACCACTATGTGCTTTGTGTCCCTAATTATCCTTGAATGTGCTTCTACATAGCTCTCTGTGGTCTAAGCACATTATCTCCCCCTACTCAACTGTGAAGTTTTTAAAAGCTGGAACCAGATCATATTTATCTTTGTTATCTCTAGCCCCTTATCCTGTGGAGAATAAAAAGACCCCACCTACTTACGATATTTAGGAGTTATCTTCCCTACCCGGACATTAAAAAGTAAAGCCCAAAAAAGGAAAAGCTCCACTCATACCCACAAAACTTTCAATCAGCTTCTTTCAACCACCCTTTTAGTGGGTTACTTTAAAACATAGGCCAGGATCAACCTAAACTTCAGGAAAGCCCTCAGTGAGAGCGAGCAAATAAGCAAATAGGGAGAGGGGTGGGAGGGAGGAGGGAAACTAGAAGGAAATATCAAAAAGTATAGCAACCTCAGGAAAAAAAAAAAAATCTAAAATTCAAGAATAGAATGCCCTGAAAAAGTATAACTGATAAGAGCAAATACTTAGGAACAAGACAGGGATGCTCACTTTTGCCACTTTTATCCAATATAGTAATGGAAGTCCTAGCCAGAGCAGTTAGGCAAGAAAAAGAAATAAAAGGCATCCAAATTGAAAAGGAAGAAGTAAGACTGTCATTGTTTCCAGATGACAAGATACTATATACAGAAAATCCTAAAGACTCCACCAAAAAACTGTTAGAACTAATAAATGAATTCAGTACAGTTACAGGATACAGTATCAATATACAGCAATCTGTTGCATTTCTATACACTAATCACGAACTAAAGAGAAATTAAGAAAATAATCCCACTTACAATTGCATCAGAAATTTAAAAAAAAAAAAAAAAAAAAAAAACCTAGGAAAATGTTAACCAAGGAGGTGAAACACCTGTATACTGAAAACTATGGCACTGATTAAAGAAACTGCAGAAGACAGAAATAAATGGAAAGATATTCTGTGCTCGTAGATTGGAACAACTATTATTGTCAAAATGTCCATACTACCCAAAGCAATATAAGATTCAATGGAGTATCCATCAAAATTCCAATGGCATTTTTCACAGAAATAGAACAAAATTCTAAAATTTTATTGGAACCACAAAAGATCACAGAGTCAAAGCAATCTTGAGAAAGAAAAGAAAGCTGCAGGCACAACATTCCCTGACTTCAAACTATATTTCAAAGCTATAGTAATAAAAACAGTATGGTACTGGCATGAAAACAGACATGTAGATCAATGGAGTACAACAGAGAGCCCAGAAATAAGCCCATGAATTTTTGGTCAATTAATTTAAGACAATGGAGTCAACAATATACAATGGGGAAAGTAAAGTCTCTTCTATAAATGATACTGGGAAGATTGGACTTTGCCAAAGAATGAAACTGGACCAGTATCTTACACCATACACAAAAATTAACTCAAAGTGGATTAAAAACTTGAATGAAAGGCCTAAAATCATAAAACTCCTAGAACACATAGATGGTAAGCTCCTAGAAACTGGTCTTGGTGATGATTTTTTTTGGATTTGACACGAAAAGCGTAGGCAACAAAAATGCAAAAATAATCAAGTGGGACTACATCACACTAAAAAGCTTCTGCAGAGCAAAAGAAACCATTAAGAAATGAAAAGGCAACCGACTGAATAGGAAAAAATACTTGCAAATTATGTATCTGATGAGGGATTAGTATCCAATATATCAAGAACTCATATACCAGAACAGCAAAAAAAACAAAACAAAACAAAACCCAGGCCGCCTCTCTAGCTCTCTCCTCTTCGGAGACGGCCCACACTCTGTCTATGGAGTGTGTACCTACGGTTACTCTAACCTGAGCATGCAACCTCACACCTCGTGGCCTCCCCACACCTCATGGCCTTTCTCTTGCCTTACACTCTATGCAGTATGTATCTCTCTAAATAAATCTACCTTTACTCAAAACAAAACAACCCCAAAAATCCAATAAAAAGATGGCCAAAGGATCTGATTAGACTTTTTTTTTTTTTCTAAAGAATGTACACAGATGGCCAAACAGGCACATGAAAAGATGCTAAATCACTAATCATCAGGGAAATGCAAATCAAAACCACAAAGATATCACATCACCTCATATCTGTTAGAATGGCTATTATCAAAAAGACATCTGGCGATGTGGAGAAAAGGGAACCCTTGTGCATTGCTGGTGTAAACGTAAATTGGTGCTGAACTACCAAATGCTTCAGTAATTCTACGTCTAGGTATTTATCCAAAGAAATGAAAAATACTAACTTGAAAAGATACATACACCCCCATGTTCACTAGAGGTGTGAGCGAGGGTGGAGATGGGGGAAAGATGGGTGAAGAAAGTCAAAAAGTACAAACTTCAGTTATAAAAAAAAGTCATTGGGATGTAATGTACAGCATGGAGACTATAGCTAGTAACACTGTGTTGCATATTTGAAAGTTGGTAATAAATCTTAAAAGCTGTAGTTATAAGAAAAAAAATTGTATAACTATATAGGGTGACGGTTACACCAGACTTATTGTGATCATTTTGCAATACGTACAAAAGGATGGAATAATTACGCCTACGCCTGATAGTGTGTCAATCATAAAACTCAATTTAAAAAAAAAAGAAAAGCTCTCTTGGAAAGTAAAACATTCATAACCAAAAGCACTAAAAAAGAAAAAAAAAAAAAAAAAAAAAAAAACCCCACAGTGAAGTAAATATCCCACAGCAATACAAAATAATTAAACGATATGAGTTAAACCCAGCGAAGTTCTAGGATTAACGTAGGAGACCCAACAATTGGCTAAAAAAAAAAAACTGAAAAAACATTGACCACAAAGCACGTAGAAAAAAAAAAATAACTTTGATATACTAAATCAAGAGCTCCTACTGTTTCGTTGAAACAAGATTATAAACGAGACCACTCAGACGGCGTCCTCCCCCTCTTACTCTCCCCAAAAGGAAGAGAAGAACGATCATCAATGGCAAGTGGCGATCACACAAGCGACACCAACAACCAGCTTCACGCTCAGGAGAGAACGCTGCACCTCCTCCTCGTGGTTTCGGGTGCTCTACACGTTCAGAGAAACTTCTCTAGTAACAAACTATAGAAATGATCCCTGAAAGTATAGTCTTGACCTTGACCGCGAAGCCTCTGACGGCTCCGTGGCAGCCGCGCACTTTACACTGATGGCGACATTCTGTCACGTCACTCGTCGTCCCGGGAACATTTTTTACTTTGTATCTTATAAGTATTCGGTGAAATGCCAGAGTTCAAGCACCACTTTCGCCCGTAAATCTTCCAGAAAGACTTCAAAAGCAGCAACAGGCCTCATTAACATATGGCTTCCTAGCAGCCAATCACACGCCGCGCGCATCGGACTCCTACACAAGACTCCTATTACCCCGCCCACCGCGCCCGGCGCCACCTGGGTCCAGGTGGGGTCGCCTCGCCCCTCCGCAGGCTACGGAAACGCTGTTCCCCACACTGGTCCGTGTGGACTGCCTCTCGCCTGCTACAGGAATATGCCTACTTGGAGAGACCACGTTGCCTTGGCCTGAAGGAGAGACGTGGGGGGAGAAGGAGAAAAGACAGACAGACAGACAGACAGACAGACAGACAGACAGACAGACAGACAAAGAACTGGTGTACACTTCTGATCTCGCGTAACGACAGACGTAACCATGGTGGTCTGTGAGTGCCTTCTCCGTGATAGGCATCTTAACCCGCTGTCTCCCTTCATCCTCTAAACACCTGAAGGAGAAGGGGGTGACTGTGTCCCCATTCTTACGGATGCTGGCTACAGTATCTGTCACACAGCTGAGGGCACCACACAGGGTAGGTACCTAGGTACCTCTGGCACTAAATCAAGTCCGGGTTCTTTCTGGAAGCTAAACTGCCTGTCTCCAGAGGTCGAGGCTCCAATCAAAGTCCTTTCTCTAAGAAAGCACTAAATACACTATCCTTCAAGGTTCAGTCTTGAATGACTGATCTGCCTGGCTTCCAAATCTCAAGAGGAAGCCTTCACTTGTGGCAAAAGTTAGTCCCAGCTTCTCCTAAAGAACACGCTTTATATATGATGGTGTATGACTTTTTAGTCACTTCCTGTGGTTAAAGTGCTTCTGCCCCCACGTCTTCCAGCCTGCCAGAAAGCACAGCGCCACGTGGACGTCCACATGGTTTTCTGAACCAAACACACTTTTTGTTTGTTTGTTTTTTACTGCATTGTAGTTAAGGTGACCAACGTGACCATCAGGGTCATCTCATCTAACCACTTCGAATACAACCTCCTTGGAGATAGCCAAACGCTCTGAATTCAATTCCTTCAGAGAAAGGGACAGTGTTGGGGCAATCTGGCCAGGTCTGGGACACATCTCCTTGGTGTCAGAGCAGTTGCTTATGTCTTGAAGCTAGAAGGTGATTTCCACTCCCTTTCACCCAAGGGCCCTCGTCTCTGATCTGAGCCCTTCTGAATCTAAGACTTTTCCATTCTGTGTTCCTCCAACCTTTCTGGGGACCCCTCACCATCCATGCCATCCTTTCGCCTCCTAGGAGCAGATTCTCCAACTGCATATGGGTCTGATTATCACTCCAGCACATTCAAAGACTCAGTTCATGTCATCTCTTCTGGATGCCTTCTCTGACCTTCCCAGCTCACAGTGACCACTATGTGCTTTGTGTCCCTAATTATCCTTGAATGTGCTTCTACATAGCTCTCTGTGGTCTAAGCACATTATCTCCCCCTACTCAACTGTGAAGTTTTTAAAAGCTGGAACCAGATCATATTTATCTTTGTTATCTCTAGCCCCTTATCCTGTGGAGAATAAAAAGACCCCACCTACTTACGATATTTAGGAGTTATCTTCCCTACCCGGACATTAAAAAGTAAAGCCCAAAAAAGGAAAAGCTCCACTCATACCCACAAAACTTTCAATCAGCTTCTTTCAACCACCCTTTTAGTGGGTTACTTTAAAACATAGGCCAGGATCAACCTAAACTTCAGGAAAGCCCTCAGTGAGAGCGAGCAAATAAGCAAATAGGGAGAGGGGTGGGAGGGAGGAGGGAAACTAGAAGGAAATATCAAAAAGTATAGCAACCTCAGGAAAAAAAAAAAAATCTAAAATTCAAGAATAGAATGCCCTGAAAAAGTATAACTGATAAGAGCAAATACTTAGGAACAAGACAGGGATGCTCACTTTTGCCACTTTTATCCAATATAGTAATGGAAGTCCTAGCCAGAGCAGTTAGGCAAGAAAAAGAAATAAAAGGCATCCAAATTGAAAAGGAAGAAGTAAGACTGTCATTGTTTCCAGATGACAAGATACTATATACAGAAAATCCTAAAGACTCCACCAAAAAACTGTTAGAACTAATAAATGAATTCAGTACAGTTACAGGATACAGTATCAATATACAGCAATCTGTTGCATTTCTATACACTAATCACGAACTAAAGAGAAATTAAGAAAATAATCCCACTTACAATTGCATCAGAAATTTAAAAAAAAAAAAAAAAAAAAAAAACCTAGGAAAATGTTAACCAAGGAGGTGAAACACCTGTATACTGAAAACTATGGCACTGATTAAAGAAACTGCAGAAGACAGAAATAAATGGAAAGATATTCTGTGCTCGTAGATTGGAACAACTATTATTGTCAAAATGTCCATACTACCCAAAGCAATATAAGATTCAATGGAGTATCCATCAAAATTCCAATGGCATTTTTCACAGAAATAGAACAAAATTCTAAAATTTTATTGGAACCACAAAAGATCACAGAGTCAAAGCAATCTTGAGAAAGAAAAGAAAGCTGCAGGCACAACATTCCCTGACTTCAAACTATATTTCAAAGCTATAGTAATAAAAACAGTATGGTACTGGCATGAAAACAGACATGTAGATCAATGGAGTACAACAGAGAGCCCAGAAATAAGCCCATGAATTTTTGGTCAATTAATTTAAGACAATGGAGTCAACAATATACAATGGGGAAAGTAAAGTCTCTTCTATAAATGATACTGGGAAGATTGGACTTTGCCAAAGAATGAAACTGGACCAGTATCTTACACCATACACAAAAATTAACTCAAAGTGGATTAAAAACTTGAATGAAAGGCCTAAAATCATAAAACTCCTAGAACACATAGATGGTAAGCTCCTAGAAACTGGTCTTGGTGATGATTTTTTTTGGATTTGACACGAAAAGCGTAGGCAACAAAAATGCAAAAATAATCAAGTGGGACTACATCACACTAAAAAGCTTCTGCAGAGCAAAAGAAACCATTAAGAAATGAAAAGGCAACCGACTGAATAGGAAAAAATACTTGCAAATTATGTATCTGATGAGGGATTAGTATCCAATATATCAAGAACTCATATACCAGAACAGCAAAAAAAACAAAACAAAACAAAACCCAGGCCGCCTCTCTAGCTCTCTCCTCTTCGGAGACGGCCCACACTCTGTCTATGGAGTGTGTACCTACGGTTACTCTAACCTGAGCATGCAACCTCACACCTCGTGGCCTCCCCACACCTCATGGCCTTTCTCTTGCCTTACACTCTATGCAGTATGTATCTCTCTAAATAAATCTACCTTTACTCAAAACAAAACAACCCCAAAAATCCAATAAAAAGATGGCCAAAGGATCTGATTAGACTTTTTTTTTTTTTCTAAAGAATGTACACAGATGGCCAAACAGGCACATGAAAAGATGCTAAATCACTAATCATCAGGGAAATGCAAATCAAAACCACAAAGATATCACATCACCTCATATCTGTTAGAATGGCTATTATCAAAAAGACATCTGGCGATGTGGAGAAAAGGGAACCCTTGTGCATTGCTGGTGTAAACGTAAATTGGTGCTGAACTACCAAATGCTTCAGTAATTCTACGTCTAGGTATTTATCCAAAGAAATGAAAAATACTAACTTGAAAAGATACATACACCCCCATGTTCACTAGAGGTGTGAGCGAGGGTGGAGATGGGGGAAAGATGGGTGAAGAAAGTCAAAAAGTACAAACTTCAGTTATAAAAAAAAGTCATTGGGATGTAATGTACAGCATGGAGACTATAGCTAGTAACACTGTGTTGCATATTTGAAAGTTGGTAATAAATCTTAAAAGCTGTAGTTATAAGAAAAAAAATTGTATAACTATATAGGGTGACGGTTACACCAGACTTATTGTGATCATTTTGCAATACGTACAAAAGGATGGAATAATTACGCCTACGCCTGATAGTGTGTCAATCATAAAACTCAATTTAAAAAAAAAAGAAAAGCTCTCTTGGAAAGTAAAACATTCATAACCAAAAGCACTAAAAAAGAAAAAAAAAAAAAAAAAAAAAAAAAACCCCACAGTGAAGTAAATATCCCACAGCAATACAAAATAATTAAACGATATGAGTTAAACCCAGCGAAGTTCTAGGATTAACGTAGGAGACCCAACAATTGGCTAAAAAAAAAAAACTGAAAAAACATTGACCACAAAGCACGTAGAAAAAAAAAAATAACTTTGATATACTAAATCAAGAGCTCCTACTGTTTCGTTGAAACAAGATTATAAACGAGACCACTCAGACGGCGTCCTCCCCCTCTTACTCTCCCCAAAAGGAAGAGAAGAACGATCATCAATGGCAAGTGGCGATCACACAAGCGACACCAACAACCAGCTTCACGCTCAGGAGAGAACGCTGCACCTCCTCCTCGTGGTTTCGGGTGCTCTACACGTTCAGAGAAACTTCTCTAGTAACAAACTATAGAAATGATCCCTGAAAGTATAGTCTTGACCTTGACCGCGAAGCCTCTGACGGCTCCGTGGCAGCCGCGCACTTTACACTGATGGCGACATTCTGTCACGTCACTCGTCGTCCCGGGAACATTTTTTACTTTGTATCTTATAAGTATTCGGTGAAATGCCAGAGTTCAAGCACCACTTTCGCCCGTAAATCTTCCAGAAAGACTTCAAAAGCAGCAACAGGCCTCATTAACATATGGCTTCCTAGCAGCCAATCACACGCCGCGCGCATCGGACTCCTACACAAGACTCCTATTACCCCGCCCACCGCGCCCGGCGCCACCTGGGTCCAGGTGGGGTCGCCTCGCCCCTCCGCAGGCTACGGAAACGCTGTTCCCCACACTGGTCCGTGTGGACTGCCTCTCGCCTGCTACAGGAATATGCCTACTTGGAGAGACCACGTTGCCTTGGCCTGAAGGAGAGACGTGGGGGGAGAAGGAGAAAAGACAGACAGACAGACAGACAGACAGACAGACAAAGAACTGGTGTACACTTCTGATCTCGCGTAACGACAGACGTAACCATGGTGGTCTGTGAGTGCCTTCTCCGTGATAGGCATCTTAACCCGCTGTCTCCCTTCATCCTCTAAACACCTGAAGGAGAAGGGGGTGACTGTGTCCCCATTCTTACGGATGCTGGCTACAGTATCTGTCACACAGCTGAGGGCACCACACAGGGTAGGTACCTAGGTACCTCTGGCACTAAATCAAGTCCGGGTTCTTTCTGGAAGCTAAACTGCCTGTCTCCAGAGGTCGAGGCTCCAATCAAAGTCCTTTCTCTAAGAAAGCACTAAATACACTATCCTTCAAGGTTCAGTCTTGAATGACTGATCTGCCTGGCTTCCAAATCTCAAGAGGAAGCCTTCACTTGTGGCAAAAGTTAGTCCCAGCTTCTCCTAAAGAACACGCTTTATATATGATGGTGTATGACTTTTTAGTCACTTCCTGTGGTTAAAGTGCTTCTGCCCCCACGTCTTCCAGCCTGCCAGAAAGCACAGCGCCACGTGGACGTCCACATGGTTTTCTGAACCAAACACACTTTTTGTTTGTTTGTTTTTTACTGCATTGTAGTTAAGGTGACCAACGTGACCATCAGGGTCATCTCATCTAACCACTTCGAATACAACCTCCTTGGAGATAGCCAAACGCTCTGAATTCAATTCCTTCAGAGAAAGGGACAGTGTTGGGGCAATCTGGCCAGGTCTGGGACACATCTCCTTGGTGTCAGAGCAGTTGCTTATGTCTTGAAGCTAGAAGGTGATTTCCACTCCCTTTCACCCAAGGGCCCTCGTCTCTGATCTGAGCCCTTCTGAATCTAAGACTTTTCCATTCTGTGTTCCTCCAACCTTTCTGGGGACCCCTCACCATCCATGCCATCCTTTCGCCTCCTAGGAGCAGATTCTCCAACTGCATATGGGTCTGATTATCACTCCAGCACATTCAAAGACTCAGTTCATGTCATCTCTTCTGGATGCCTTCTCTGACCTTCCCAGCTCACAGTGACCACTATGTGCTTTGTGTCCCTAATTATCCTTGAATGTGCTTCTACATAGCTCTCTGTGGTCTAAACACATTATCTCCCTCTACTCAACTGTGAGGCTCTAAAAACAGAAATGAAATCATATTTACATTGTATTTCCAGCCCCTTGCCCACCGAGTAAATGCAGACTAACTGAATAAATGATGAATCAATGAATGTTTGTTCTTTCCCTCACTCCAGAAACTGACATTAACTGTTGGAAATCACTTGGTTTTCCCCTCCTTTTTTCTCCACTCCTGCCCCAACAAAGGCAGCCTCTTTGTAAGAGAGTGACGTCCCTGCCAGCAGTGTTCTTGGCCCTCTTCTCTTGATCATCCTTGATTTCAAAACATGGATGTGCACTCAGACCTCTTCTGAGCTGCTGCCTCATATATCCAGCTTCTCTTTGACACTTCATTTAGCTGAATCACAGGTGTCTCAAACTCACCCTACCGAAACTGACTTTCAATAACTTCCAAACCTATTTTTCCTAGACCTTTTCCTCTTCAATGATACCACAGTCAACCCACTTGCTCAAACCCAAAAGAAGTCACCCTACTCTTCCCTCCATCTCCTCACATACCTCATAGCCTTCTGCAGCCAGGGCAACCATTTAGAAATAGACATCTATTCCCAGGTACCTGGCACAAGAGGTCCTAAAACCCTTGGAATTTCCTGAGTGATATGAATAAGTGTCTTTGGTATGCTCTTGACAGAACTTCTGGCTGAGGGGTTCCTAGATAGCTTCAGGATGGGGGCTGGTCACCAGAGACCAAGACTAACTCATGATTAGAGGATTGGGACTTTCAGCTCTGCCATCTCCATTCAGCTCAAACCCTGCCCCACCTCGGCAGAAGAGAGGGGCTGGAGATTGAGATCAATCACCAATGGCCAAAGATTTAATCAATCATGCCTAAATTATGAAATTTCCATAAAAACCCCTAACTGATAGGGCTTGGAGAGCTTCTGGGTTGGTAAACATATAGAAGTGCTGGGAGGGTGGTACCAGAAGAGGGCATGGAAGCTCCCAGCACCCCACACACACCATGCCTTACCCATGTATCTCTTTCATTTGACTGTTGCTGAATTGTGTTCTCTGTAATAAACCAGTAATAGTAAGAAAAATGTTTTGAGTTCTGTGAGTCATTCTAGCAATCATTGAACCTGCATAAGTTAAGACCAGATTAGAGATGACAGAGGAAGAGTCACAAACTTGACAAAAGATCAAGAGAAATTATCCCATCAGAAGGACACAGTGATTAAAGATTGAAAAAGAAAATCAACAGAGCTTTGGGGGCTATGGGGCAGTATCAAAAAGTCTGACATAAGTGTAAGTGGATTTCCAGAAGGCAAGGAGATAACAAAACAGAAAGAGTATGTGAATAAATAATGGTGGAAAAGTCCCCAAATTTGGTAAAAGATATTAATTTCCATATACAAGAAGATCAGCATACCCCAGGCAGGATAAATACATGGAAAACCACACCTAGGCACATCAAAGTCTTCAAACCACTGGTAGCCAAAAATAAAGAGAAACTCTTGAATGAGACCAGAGGAAAACAATCCACTGCACACTGGTGAACAATGGTTCAAATGACGCTTGGTTTCTTATCAGAAACTATAGAGGCCAAAAGACAGTGGCTGAAGTGAAAAAACATTCAACCTAGAGTTTTATATCTAGTGACAATATCCTTCAAGAATCACAGTGAAACAAAGACATGTTTAGAAAACTAAGAAAATCTGTTACCAGAAGACCCGCAGTACCAGAAATGTTAAAGGAAATTCTTTAGGCTGAAGAAGGAAACTCAGGCCTTTTGGAAAGAACAAAGAGCACCAGAAATAGTAAATATGTAGCTAAATATAAAAAACTAGTTTTTCCTCTTAGTTTGTTTAAAATATATTCTCTTTAAAGTAAAAACTATAAAATTGTATTGCAGGATTCATAACTTAAACAGATGTAATACTTACAGCATCTTTAATATAAAGGATAGGGGAAGGAGAGAACTGAGCCTGTATAGTTGTATATTTTATGTGACATGATATACTATTAACTCTAAGGAGAACAAAAAATTTAAGACGTATATTGCAGTCACTGGAAAGGCCACCAAAAAAATAACGCAGTGAAGTACAGCTAAAGAGCCAATAGCTACATTAAAACTGAATTCTAAAAAGTATTTAATGAAATCAAAAGAAGGCAGAAAAGAGGGAAGAGAAAAAAACAGGACAAACAAAAAGCAAATAATATAATAAAATGTTAACGCTAACATTACCCCTATATCAATAATTACCTTAAATGTTAATAGACTAAACAAATAAAAGGCAGAGAGGATCAGAATAGATTTTAAGATGCAAGTCCCAACTCTATGCTCTCTACAGAAAACATATCTTAACTCTAAAGATATTCCTTGAAACAGTAAGCATAAGGAGCCTAAAATGGCTATATGAACATCAGATAAAGTAGACTTCAAGACAGTATTACCAGAGATAGAGACATCTCATAATGATAGTAGGGTCAATTTACCAGGAAGACATAACAATCCTAAATATGGATGCACCTTTTACCAAAATCCTTCCAACAGCGCATGAGGCCGGGTCCAGCTGCAGCTTACCTTGCCAGCTTCACCCCACACCATTCTCTCCCACCACATTGCCTTTTTCTCCAACTCAAGTCATCCACACACTTTTCTATCCTCAAGGCCTTTGTATCCCTTTCATCTTCCCTTGCCTCTAACGTTTATCTTTTACTTCTTCCACCTCAACTTTTCTTCTTTAAGGGCCTGGCCTAAATATCATTTTCTCTAAGAATTTCCCCTTGTTTACCTCCTAGTCAAGGAGGCTGAGATGTACCTGGTGTGCTCCTTTTGCCTCTTGCCCTTCTCAGGACTTCAATTACTAACGCATGTCTGTTTCCACGACTGATTATACTCCTGGAAGGCAGGGCCACACGTCTTTCCTTGGCTGCTCTAACCCCAAGGTTCAACCAATATATATATAATGAAAAAAAGAATAAAGTCTGGGCTGAGCTTCTGGAACTCATCTTTTGGGTTGTAGAACTCATATAATCTATAGTGTCTGGTCTTGAGTGGGCTGAACTAAGTAGGATACAGTCAGGAAAGTTTTTCTCCTTCCACCTCCCTCAAGTTTACTCTGTCAGCTGGCTCTCTCTTTCCCTCAGGCAGATTCCATACTCTTTCAGTCACTTTGTGGTATTCAAAGCAGTCTTATTTTCGGGTAATTAACTGTCCAGTCCTTTTAAAATCAAAACCTCTCCCCTGCTCTTCCACTCCTCTGATCTCAAGGCTGTTTCTGACAACTCCAGAGTGGAGTAGGGGGAGAGCCAAGGGGCAAAGGTCTTTGTCCTAAGCTGATGCTCTTTGTAGCTTTGGGCTTTGTCCTAATGCCTGCTCTTCTGTGGGAGGGGTTAGTGGGTCTAACTCTTCTGCACACCACCCTAATGCAGGCCCCTGCCCTCTCCTGCTGACTTCTTGCTACAGCTCTAGGCTCTCTGTTGGGATTCTTCCTTCCTTCATAGGTGCGGTCCCTTTAGACAGCTCAGCTACCTTCCGTAGACTCCACCTGCCCCACAGCTGGTGGAAGTATAGCTACTCCAACTGCTGGTCTCTCGTGCTCATCCAGACATCAAGGACTGCTCCAGGTAGAAGGCAGATGGTGGTCCTCCTGACCCCTAAATTCCACATAACATGCCAGGTTCTATTCATGCCTCCTTGGTGGCAGCTGGGGTGGGCTGACATGGTTCTCCTGTTCAGCAGGCTGCCACATAGGCTCCCAACTCTCCTGCTTGCAAGCACCACAATCCTCTCCATGAGGTTTACCTGAGAGGCCTCTTAACTTGGCTTGAGGCTGGGAAGGAGGGGAAAGCCTCAGCATCCTATTCCTGTAAGTGCCTTTTAAGAATCTTTTCCACTGACACTCCCACCACTACCCCATCACTGTCTCACCTGCTCTTAGACAGGCCTGAGGAGGGTGATGGAGTTGAAGTTCCAAAGATCGTTTTGGCCATCTCCTAAGAAGCCCTGCTGTAGACTGTGAGGGCATTTATCTCCTCCTGTTCTTCACTGTGCAGCTTCATATATAATATATGAAATCCTGCTTCATATCCAGTTATACCTGCCAATCCTACCCCCTGCTCTAACTTAATGTCAAGTATCTGAAGATGCATTAAGTCAGACAAAGAAAGACAAGTACCGTTTGATACCACGTATATGTGGAATCTAAAAATAAAACAAACTAGTGAATCTGAGAAAAGAGAAGCAGGCTCACACATATAGAGAACAAACTAGTAGTTACCAGTGGCAACAGGGGTGTGGGGGAGGGACAGAATAGGGGTAGGGGATTAAGAGATATGACCTACTACATATAAAATAAATAAGCCACGGGGATATATTGTACAACACAGGGAACATAGCCAATAGTTTACAATAATCATAAACGGAGTATAACTTTTAAAACTTGTGAGTCACTATGTTGTACACCTGAAACTTATATAGTATTATATACTAACTCTGCCTGAAAAAAAAAGGGTCAAAAAAAGAATCTGAAGATGCAGAATGTTCAGGAGATGTTAAGAGAAAATAAACATTCTAAATTTCTGCTTTTCACACTGGATAGACAGACACTAGAAATCACAGCATACTTCTATTGAATATCAATTTTTATACTAAAATACATGAAGATGTGTTAAGAAATAAACTGCAAAATTTTGAGGGGGGAAAAAAACAAGACCTTTCAAATAAATTAGTGAGTTCACCATCAGCTGCTTCATCTATAGATTCCAGGGGTGGTACACGGCAACATTTCAGAATTTCTTGAGAGAAGTATTTTGTGGAGTGGTTGGATCCTACAGGAACTGATGTTACCTTTCCAGAAGTCCTCAGGAATATGTTGAGGCAAATGGAGAAACACTGACGAGAAATCAGGTCACCCTGACTGTTCCAACCCAGCTGAGAGAAGCTTAATAAGTCTCCCCTTCTATACTAGGAAGGAAGAGGGGGAATCTAACAGGACTTCTGGTTACTCTGGAAAAAGCAGGTCTGGATCTCTAGATCAGGGGTTAATACCATCAGTTGTTGTGTATTTTGTGTGTGTGTCTGTTCTGTTGAAGATTGCCTGAGCTATGTTTGTTATTTCTGTCTGCCCTACAGGCTGAGATGCCTCTAGTCTACAGCAAAAAAAAAAGTTAAACAAAAAAACAACCCTGAAACCAAAAGCACCAAGTGCCTCTAAGGAGCAGGAAAGAGGAGAGCTATGAAGACGGGCCTTCTCACTCCACCACAGGCCTTGGAAGACTCAGTGGATGCAACAGATTTGAAGGAGAAAAGGGAATCAGGCAGAATTCAAGGTGGGTGGCTGGGGCCTGAGGAGAAGCCTTTAGGAGCCTAACAGTTGGAAGACCTTATGGTTCCTCAGTACAAACAAGACACAACAGCCTCCAGTGATTTAAGACCTCTACTGAGCAATATGACTTCACTGGCAGAGAACATCTCAGCTCTAAATTTAACTTTCGATTTCCCTAAGAACTCAGTTTTATAATGTACCTGATTTTCCTTCCAATGGTATCCAGTGATGTGAATCAAGTTGCATCTGCCATTTCAATACAGTGCCTACCTTTCTTAAGAATCTTCTTCACTTTCACATAGTTCCCCTGTTTGACATACTCATGAAGTTGTGCTTCCAAAGAGTCATTTCTTAACGAACCAAGCTGAACGGGACACGGAAGTGGAAGATGAACGGCCCGAGACATCCTGTTTCAAAAGAAAGCAACATACTTATTCTCACTGAATCAGAAATGCAAGGAAGCAATTTAGATTCTTTCACATTTCTTTCACTTCTTGTCTACTTTCATTTATAATGAACAGGATTAGGGGAACAGTTACTGAAATTCTGCAAGATTAGTTTATTCTCAATGTTACTGTTGAAACTGAAGAACTCAGTATATTTATCATCAATTTCTGAGAGTGAAAAAGCGATGACTACCAGGAAGTAAAATTAGAAATATACATGTTTGTTGTATCATTAAAATAATTAGAATAGTATTAACTATGAAAGTTTAGTATACAAACACATTTATGTAGGAATGTAGACAGTTATGTGGGTTGGGTTCATAGTTCAGACTCTGAAATTCTGGTCCTGACTCCATCACTTCCCTAACTGTGTGACCTCGGAGAAATTATTTAACCTTGGTGGGCCTCAATTTCTGCTGGGAAACAAGTTGCTGGACAACAAGCAGCTAGAAAAGAAGCCACTCATAAATTTCCATGAGCTTAAAATATTGTATTCACACTTAATTGCTTAAAATGCACATGCTTGCTTTGTTTAAATGTTTTACACAGTAGATGAAATTTGTGGTGAGCAATCCTGACATTGACCATAAGGGCACAAAGGAAACAATGGACGGTCTTGGAAAGCCAGATAATTCATTAACAGAACTTCATTCTGGCATGAAAGCTTGCTGTTGAACACAGGGGAAGTATCTGCTATCTTGAGATGTCCCAGAGGCAACGACAGGATAGACTCAGAAATTTTGCATACCCCAAGGAGGGTGATTGTTCCTGGAAGGGATGGGCCTGAAATTAATCAGTTAACCAGCAAGCAGAACTTAGTGCTTATCATATGAAATATCTAAAGCCCCACCTCTTTGATCGCATTTTTTACTGAGCTGTATACTCCTAATAAATATGATGTTGACTAGGCTTTTGGCACTCTAGATCCACGAGATCTTGAGTCCCCTGATCCCATCTTTGCTCTTTACTTTGTCTCTTTGTTTCTTAAGTCTCGCGTCGCCCATCCTCAGATCCCGAGCTGCACGGACGCTGCAAATTTCCTTATCTATAAATGAGGGTAATAATAACCAGAGTTGCTGAGAGATTAAATGTGTAAAGCACTTAGAATTCTGCCTGGCACCAAGGCGCTCTCTGCAGTTGTTACTGTGCATGGTAAGAATCATACAGAGAAATTTTAACTTTCCACATATGGCATCCACACCTCGCCAGTGACTGTGGTATCCCTACCATGTGTCTCAAATATGAGGTGTTGTGTAAGACACCTAAAACAGGATCACTGTCGTCACAAAACTCGGTCTAGGGCAGACAAGTGGCACCATGCTGGTGCTCCACAGTCAGTGGATATGAGAGGAAGCCCCAGCTGCATGACTCAACAAGGATCTATATCAGGGTCATAATTGAGTGTTCCATGGAGAGACAGAGAGGATGTGATATGAGGTGAAGTGAAAGAAACACCACAAAGGCTATCACATTCGGTGGATCTTCACCAGCCAAGAAGCATTTAGGTTCTGAGAAGTAACACTTTAAAAAAAATTAATTATTTAAGAAAAAATTTTATTGAAGTGTGGTTGACTTACAATGTTAGTTTCAGGTGTACAGCAAAGTGATTCAGTTATACATATACATACATACATAGTTTATCCTTTCAGATTCTTTTAATTTTTTTGATGGGGGGAGGTAATTAGGTTTATTTATTATTTATTTATTCTTAGAGGAGGCACTGGGGATTGAACCCAGGACCTTATGCATGCTACGTATGTGCTCTACCCTCCCCCTTAGATTCTTTTCCATTATATGTTGTTACAAGAAATTGAATATAGTTCCCTGTGATATACAGTAAGTCCTTGTTGTTTATTTTATATATAGTAATGTGCGAGTAACACTTTCTTAATTTATCCACTGATAAAGTGTGGAAAGTGCTAATAACTTGTGTTTTAACTTCTTAGTCTTCTGTGACTTACATATTTCACTACGTCCTCAAAGTTCACCCATATTGTACCATATGTCAGAATTTCTTCATTTTTAAGGCTGAATAATTTTCCATTGTGTATATAGACGTCATTTTGTTTATCCATTCATGCCATTAATGGACACAGGTTGACCTCATCTTTGGCTACTGTTAATAATGCCGCTATAAATATGAGTGTAATTTGTGATATTCATGAGTATTTCTAATCTTACATCCTTTTTCTTTTTCAGTCACCATCGCATGTTATTCTTTTTTTTTTTTTTATTACCATCTGGGGAGTACTGGGCCTTAAAATGCTCCCCAAGTTTCTGAACATTACTAAGGTTTTTTGTTTCTGAACAAGCTAGCTCCTGCAACTACTTAAACTTGTAGTTCACTAAGTTTCAGCTACAATCACATTGCACTACTATAATTTTGACCCCTTTTCCCTCTAACGGAGCATCCTACAACTGGAATAGACATTCACTAACCAGTATTACCCAGGTAAACAAGAAACAACTTTTCTAGCCCAAATCACATAATACAACACATCACAATGAGACAGATGACTTCACAAAGCAGAACACTAAAGACAAAGTAAAAAGTTAATTGTTGCTTATTTATCTCACACTACCAAAAAAAGTGTCTAACAGAACAAGTACATGTGAAGATCAAATATATGCATAACACACTAGCTCCTAAGATTAAAAAAATACAAGACTTAAAGAACCAACAGATCAGATAAAACCTCAACATCTACTTTCGTTGAAACAAAATTATCAGGGGAAAGCGCGAACGCAGTCCCCCACTACCACAAATTATGCAGTCGAGTTTCCCACATTTGGGGAAATCGCAGGGGTCAGCACATCCGGAGTGCAATGGATAAGCCTCGCCCTGGGAAAACCACCTTCGTGATCATGGTATCTCCCCTGCCAGGTAAGTATGAGCTCACCACGCTGCCTCCAACCTCACCCTCACATTCCAAACACTTCAAACATACGGTCATGCACTGCACGCACGCTCCAGACCGTCACTTACGAAAGAAACACTTCTACAAACTGTAAAAGACGGACAATCAGATTTTTGCAGAGCTGGACACTGCAGAAAATAACTAGTATCTGCACAATGTGAACAAGACCAGCAGACACTGCGGTCATTTACATGCTCCAAATATCTTTTAGTGACGTCATTACACAGCGCCCGACAAACACATCTCAGGCTTTTGTTGATGTGGTAGGCTGAATACTCACCCACGAAAAATGTCTGCGTCCTAATCCCCGGAACCTGTGAATGTTACCTCACTGTAGCAAGACTACGTGATTAAGGCTTTGAGATGGAGGTGGGTAAAGGCCCGAAACATCCAGGTGCACCTACTGTGATCACAGGGCCCTTATAGGAGGAGGCAGGCAGGCCTGAGACATTTATTCATTTACTATTTCTTCGTGCTGTATTTTGGGGAAAAGGGAGATACTTAGCTTTTTATTTATTTTAATGGAGATAGTGGGGATTGAACCCAGGATCTTGTGCACGCTAAGCACAAGCTCTACTACTTGACCTATCCCTTCTGGACCCAAGAGGTTTAGGTCTAAGGACAGGAGAGAAGTCAGCAAAAAGGAAATGCCACACTGTTGGCTTTGAAAATGAACGAACAGATTACAAAAAACGTTTTTGTACAGACAGCCTTCAGAAAGCAGAAAGGGTCAAAAAACATACCCTCTCTCCAATACCTAGAGCAGTGAAATAAACTTAAGTCACTACTGTTCACAGTAACTTGACCTTTAGAGAAAAAAAGAAAAACAAAATCAACCTTCTGAGAGAAAACACGATTTGCTTAATATAAAAAACAAAAAAAGAACTCTAGTGTTGAAGTGTAAAACAAACTAAGGCACAAAACCGAGAACAAAAACAAACACTTCCGTCTTTCAAGTCAAAAACATGTATACCAGGGGAGAGCGCGAACGCAGTCCCCCACTACCACAAATTATGCAGTCGAGTTTCTCACATTTGGGGAAATCGCAGGGGTCAGCACATCCGGAGTGCAATGGGTGACCCTCGCCCTGGGAAAACCACCTTCGTGATCATGGTATCTCCCCTGCCAGGTAAGTATGAGTTTCTCGTCTCGCCTGGCACTGCACCCTCGTCCTCAGCACACTGTATAGTTATGGTCAATTATATTCCACGTCCTTAGGCCTTTGTTTAGAAAATTCAGGGTTATTCATATGACACCGATGAGGATCCAGCCTTTTGGACATTCAGGAGAAATTGTCCCATTAAGAATGAATTCCATCCGACAGGCACCGCACTCCTCATCTACATATGCCCTCCTCTTATCACTTGTCACGTGACGTTACCACTTTCGGAAAAACTGTAAGTTCTCTGGAGCTATGCCTCTCAACAACCAAAAAGACAATTATCGACAAGTGTAGGTGGGAAGGTTTGTAAATTCCTTGCCATAGATTTCTTCAGAGTCCGCATACTGCGCTGCAGGGCGGAGCAGGGCAGTTGGGGTCGGGGGTAGAGGCCGTCGGGTGAGGGGGGGTGAGGGGGGGGGTTGGGCTGCACAATCCAGTTATTCAGGTCTGAATCGCTCTGGGATGTTTTTATATTAGGTCGAACAAAGAGACAATTGTGGAAAAGTGACTAATATATATGGGGAGGCTAAAAGAAGATACTTATTTGGACAAGACCTGTTTGCACAGAAATATCCAGGTTTTGTCTCCCTTTCTCTGGCAATGTTTCTTCCCCCTGGGTTAGGAAAGACATATTTCACTTGGGAGCTTTATCTCCTGCTTTCAGGAAGAGAAAGGGAGGTCAGACCGCTCTTCTTACGTATGTCGTTTTTCAAGTGCTTTTAGCTCAAAATAACCCTTATGCCAAAGTGAGACAGGATGGAAGGGGGCAGGGCACAGACACTCAAGGAATGACAGCAATTTAACACCAAAATGGTGGAAGATTCACCTCCTATATGGTCTTAAGGATTAAGAGGTTTGACTTCTAGTAGACCTTGAGCTTCATTATATGCCTGTCATAACAGCATGATAAATAACATGCCTGCAGGCGCCATGACAGCTCCAAGGCTAACCGCAAAAGGCCAAAGAATGGGTGATGGCCCAGTTCCTAGTAATCTCAGCCCCTTACCCAGGGCAGTTGGAATGGTCCCACCTGTAGGCCTGGAAGCTACTAAGACCATCCTTTTTTCACTCCGTGCTCTTTGGAGAAGGCCTGCACTCTGTGGAGTGTGTACCTACTTCTACTTTAACCTGAGTACCCAATTCCCACACCTTTCTTTGCTTTTCTCTTGCCTTACACTCTATGCAGTATATATCTCTCTAAATAAATCTACCTTTACTCAACTGTGGCTTGCACTTGAATTCTTTCCTGCACGAAGCCAACGACCCACACTTGGCGGGGTATGTCCCAGGGGCTCAACCGAGACCTGGGACATGCCCTCCTCATGCCCCACATCTGTTTTCCTGCATCAAAAGTGGCACATTTTGGGGTGGCTATTTTGCAAACCTTTGGTAGTTATTTCCTCCTTAGTTCACATGGCTTTGTCTTTTTTGAGGATATTTTAAATTACTACAAGTGATAAATTTCCCTTGTAGATAATTAGGAGAACACAGAAAAGTGGTTTTTTTCCAAAATTAAAATTAACCACAATGCCACTACAAAATCACCACTGTTAACACTTTAATATTATGTATGATAACTCCAATTCTTTACGCATATATATTCTTAATAGAATTATACTTCACATGATCTTTTGTAACACTTTACATTCATTTTGTTATATATTGCCATAGATAACTTATATGATCAATATTCTATTGCTTCCAGTTTATTATTTTCTATTTAACTGCAGTGAACAGCCTTGTAGGTATATCTTTGTGAATTAATGATTTCTTAGGGTAACTTCTAGTAGTTTTCTGTTATTTTAATATTTTAGTCATCTTAAGAAATGCCTCAGATTATTTGAGGGAGGAGAGGTGACATATGGTATTTTTAAACTTTAAAAGTTACTTTTCCCTGATTCCTTTCATTTTTCAAAGTCCAGATCTCTCTAATTTCAGGGTTCACAGTTAATTATAAAAAGAACTTCAAGTTTGTTATGAATGAGAGGAAAACCTAAACTGCATAACAATGCATGCAAAAAAAAGCACATAAACGAAATATGTACTATGATTAAAACTATTTCTAAAAATGCAAAGTTTAAGACACTTAAAGGAAATACATCAAAATGCAAGGTAACATAATTATGTTAGTGTCAATACCGAAATATTTACTAATGTATTATCCCCTACATATTCTGTGACATGATTGAAATAATACTTGTAATATTTTTAAAAATTTAACACTAATTATGTACATTTAGTGCCACATAAGGTCATACATTTTGAGCTAGAAATTTCATTTACTAACCTACAGCAAGTAATTCTACAGGAAGACAATGCCCTATGCACAAGGGTGTTCATCACAGAATTACCAAAAAAAAAAAAAAAAAAAAAATCACCCAAAACCCGTAGAATCAAAGCAACAGAGAAATGGAGTATTAAGCAAACATAATAGTAATATAACAATTAACAACATGAAAAACATTTTCATCATATAAAGTTAAGAGGAAAAAAGGGTATGAAATGATATGTATACCATGAGTGCAATTTTGTGAAAAAGTGTATCCTTAAGGAAAATTACTGGAAGCAAATGCATTGAAATGATATCAGTGTTACTGGTTGTGAGATACAGGTTACAGACTTTCAAGAATTTGTTAATGAAAGTAATAATTGTTTCTGAAAGTCTAATAACTTTTTAGACTGTTTTTTTCTTCATGAAAAGGAGACCAAACCCTGGTGGAGCCATCACAAGAAGTATCTGGCACAATATTTAGTTTTGAACACAGGCTTTAGAATCAGACAGACTTATGTTCAAATTATGATTTTATCATATTTTAGATATCTGTGCTTGTTCCTCTAGGAACAATGATAATTATCAGCAATAATCAGTCAATATATATTCATATACATACATATATATATTCATACACATAGAATAAAACAACTCAGTGACCAACTAACTCACAAAGACCCCTGTTGGCCGAAATAAAATCACACAATGTAAGAGTGGTGGGTTAAGTTTTATTTGAGGCAAAATGAGGACTATAGCCTAGGAGACAGCATCCCAGAAAGTTCTGAGAAACTGTTCCAAAGAGGCAGGGGAAACTCAGTATTATATATGATTTCAGTAAAAGGGGGACATGCAGTCAAGCACACTTATAGGCAGAGGCTCGCTGCTAGTCACAAGGAGCAGATGTCACAGTTAATGATTTTATGCTTTTCTAGATAAAAAGAGACGCAAGAATTGGAGGTCATAAAATCTTCTCCTGAAAATATCTAACTATCTAGAGGCCTGTTCAGCCAGTTTCTCCAGAGCACTGAGTACCTCATTCCTTTTTTTTTTTTAATTGTATAAAACATTTAATTTATTGGTCTATTTGGGGAATTTACTGCATCACTGGTGTATTACAGCTGAGCCATTAATCTTGTAGCTTCATCAACATTAACTGGTTTGTCTTCATGACATTGCTCAGGAATCAGCTGTTTCTGCAGAGGTTCAAGGGAAAGGCCTTTTGAGAAATGTGCAAGTTCCTTTTGTATACCTATAAAGGCTTTATTCACTGTTCACTTTTTCATCATTCACAATTTTTACCTTCTTAAGATTAGTGGTAACTGGTTTTGCTTTTTTTTTTTTTAACTTTAAAGCTTTTTTGGCTGGTTATGTGGAATACATTCCTGGACTTCTGCCCTCTTTGTTCTTGGCCATTGTCTCGGATATCCTTGTGCGGCTGCTCACGCTCCAGGTGATGCCATTTGCACGCTCAGATTACCTCATTCCTGATCTCCATCCTGAACTCCTTCCATGGAGTGTTGGAGGTCAGCGGTTGCAGCAGCTCGTGATTTAATCCAAGCAAAGTTAGAGGGCAAGTGCCAACATGATCCAATCCTTGTAGAGGCAGGTGGCAAGTGCCAGTTTTTAGTTAGCACCCCAAATAAGCCAAGGCAGAGAGGCCTAGCCCTTCCCTAAATACAGTAAGTATCGTAACAGTTCCCACATACCTGGATAGGGGCGGCACTGGCACACCCACCTCTCTCTGAGATTATGGACCCTGCCAACTAAGACGTCCTGTCCCAACAGACATGCCCCTCAGTCTGTGAGTCTCACCTTATCTATGAACTTCCACCCATACCTTAGCCTCATGGGGGGGGGGGGGTCAAGGAAAGGTTGATGTTGAAAAATACAATGAAGGCGGCAGTAACTTTTAAAAGCTGACTTTTGTTATATAAGTTCATAGAGTAGGTGTGACTGTCAAGAAGTCCATAGCGCTGATAGAACTAAATCTAAATGTCTGTTACCAGGAAAGCACGAGGAACTCTACAGACACTACACAAACACCCTGGGTTGCAGGGAGCCAAACTCATTCACCTCTGACAAGCACCGGCTGGCCCTGGCTCTGCATTTCCCATCCTCAGGGCTCTGCAGTATAAACCAATCTCTCTACTTAGACATTTGCTAGATACTCTCATCCACAAAGTGTGATCCAGCCCATCTCATCTCAGTTATACAATATGATTTCATTATTGAACTACCCTCCTAATTTCATTCCAGAAGATTTGCTGTTTTCATGGTATCCACGAATGCCAGGCTGGCCAGAGCTCTGAATCCTCTAAGGACTATTTGTGTCCCCCATAGACATGATTTCACAGATATTCATAGGCTTTTTTTTTTTTTTTTACTACTATGCTGAGGGAACTCTTACTTATGACCACGTTGCCTACTCCAGTGCTTTTACCATTCACAAAGTATCCTTGAGTTTCTTTGAGTGCTGCTAATGATGAAACAAAAACAACAAAAACTGGTTCTCAAGTCGCTACTCATATGTATGTAGTAATGTACAGTCACTTAAACTTTTAAGGTGCCAGCAACTAGCCTAGGCACTGGAGATACTAAGAGTAACAATGCAGAGATAGATTCTGCCTGCAATAAATAAGATCACAATCTGTAGGGGAAACAGATCTGCCAGAACTATAAGAGTAATGACCACTAATAAAAGGGTTAAGGATCACATTATGACTTTGAAAGATCCTATATGCTTTTGCCTTTGTGGACCCTCCTTTATGAAAAACATAAAAAGATGACATTATTATATGTAACATTTTCTTCTACCTAAAAATTCATCTTTTTTTCTTCTGACTTTAAAAAAATTTCCTTATGCATAATGCCTACAGAACCTAATGTTTTAAGTGCATCCAGGGTTCAGCGGGAAACCGGGCAGCTTCACAAGACAAGAGCATGCATTTTCAAAGTTGATGAGAGAAAGCAGGCCATTCCAGGAAGAGAGAACATGTTAACGGAAATAACTCAGTAAAGGCCCCCTGAAAAATTACAAAATAAAAGAAAGTGAATGAGTAATTAAAAGTGCCTCAGTAACCACACAGAAAAGAATAAAAAGAAACAGCTGCAGGCAACCAGAGTAATACCACGCCTATCACACACTCGGGAAACAACATCACTCAAAAATGTGACTAGCGAATACAAATACAGTAACGCACCTTTGACTACACGACTAAGCACTGAGCTCCCTTAATTAAACCTTCAACCACGGTAGTGAAACAAACGTTAAACCTCCCCTTCTGCTATTAGAACGCAAAAAAAAAAAGATACCAGGGGAGAGCGCGAACGCAGTCCCCCACTACCACAAATTATGCAGTCGAGTTTCCCACATTTGGGGAAATCGCAGGGGTCAGCACATCCGGAGTGCAATGGATAAGCCTCGCCCTGGGAAAACCACCTTCGTGATCATGGTATCTCCCCTGCCAGGTAAGTATGAGCTCACAACGCTGCCTCCAACCTCACCTTCACATTCCAAACACTTCAAACATACGGTCATGCACTGCACGCACGCTCCAGACCGTCACTTACGAAAAAAACACTTCTACAAACTGTAAAAGACGGACAATCTATTTTTTTGTAGATCTGGACACTGCAGAAAATAACTAATGTCTGCACAACGTGAACAAGACCAGCAGACACTGCGTTCATTTACATACTCCGAGTATCTTTTAGTGACGTCATTCTGTAGCGCCCGACTAACACATCTCCGGCCTTTGTTGATGCGGTAGGCTGAATACTCACCCACCAAAATGTCCGCGTCCTAATCCCCAGAACCTGTGAATGTTACCTCACTCTAGCAAAACAGACTGCACATCATTCAGGTTTTGAGATGGGAGGATTGGGGGACAGTATGGAAGGCCCTGGGGGAAAGGCCCGAAATATCCACGTGCACCTACTGTAATCACAGGGCCCTTATGAGACAGGAAGGGGGCAGGGCACAGCCATTCAACGAATGCTACAGCAATTAATATCAAAATGGTGAAAGATTCAACCCCTAAAAGGCCTTGAGGCTCAAGATGATGAGAGATTTAACTTCTAGCAGATTTTGAGCTTCATTATACACTCACTGTAATACAGTAACATGGTGAATAACATGCCCACAGGCACCATGGCAGTCCCAAGGCTAGCCACAAAAGGTCAAAGAGTGGGAAATGGCCAACTTCCTGGGAATCCCAGCCCCTTCCCCAGGCTACTTAGACTGGTCCTTCCACTTATTAGCATATGAAGCCACCAAGCCCATAAAAACCAGCAATACAGCATCTTGCGGCAGCCTCTCTTCCTCTTCGGAGACAGCCCACATTCTGTCTATGGAATGTGTACCTACTTTTAATCTGAGCACTCAACCCCTACACCTCGTGGCCTTTCTCCTGCCTTTCAATGTATCACTCTGAATAAACCTGAGAAGGAAAAGACACGCTCAGCTAATAAGCTAACTCATGAATCTAAGTGTAACAAGGGTCAGTTTGCTGATTTCCTGCTCATGGTTTTGTTTTGTTTTGTTTTGTTTTATTTGCTAGTCAGCTGGATTTTCAAAGAGACACATCTGGCCTTGAAATGTTGGTTTGCTCCCTCCCCGCCTCTACTTTTGTGATAATGATGCTGCTAAAGCTGTTTTGTGCCTATTGGCCTAATACCCCAAGCTTGTAAATTAACCCTATAAAACCTCATGCACACGTCTTGGAGGTGCTCAGAGCTTCGGAGCAGAAGCCCCTCTGAGCCTGCTGGCTTAATACATCTGAGTACTCCAAACCTCCCAGTGGTGCTTGTTTCTTGGCTGGCCTGTCATTTCTGTAACAAACCTATCTTCACTCAATTGTGGCTCGCTCTTGAATTCCTTCCTGCGCAAAGCCAAGGACTGACACTTGGCGGGGCATGTCCCAGGGGCTCACCCGAAGCCTGGGACACGGCCCTCCTCACGCCCCACATCTGTTTTCCTGCATCACTTATAAGGAGGCAGGAAGGCCCGAGACTTTTTTTTTTTTTTCATGTTATTTTTTGGGAAGGGGGAGATACTTAAGTGTTTTCTTTATTTTAATGGAAGCAGGACATTGTGCATGCTAAGCACGTGCTCTACCACTGAGCTATCCCCTCCCCCAAGCCCGAGTTTAGGTGTGAGGACAAATGTCAGTCAGCAAGCAAAAAATACTAAACTCTTGGCTTTACAAAGTGAACAAACACAAACAACAGACAAGACAGAAAAAGCCAAAAAACGTACTCTCTTTCAATGCTCAGAACAGTAAAAGAAACTTAAAACAATAAACGCTTACAATAGGCTCCCTACAAGAATAACCAACAGCTTTTGGAAACGCTATTCTCACTGCTCAGAGTGGAAACCCACAGTTCTAAGACCCAAGTGAATCAAACAGTTATAACTCACAAACTAGAACAAAGACACAAGACTCACAAAGAACATAATCTATTATTAACCCAACTACATCAGGGGAGAGCGCGAACGCAGTCCCCCACTACCACAAATTATGCAGTCGAGTTTCCCACATTTGGGGAAATCGCAGGGGTCAGCACATCCGGAGTGCAATGGATAAGCCTCGCCCTGGGAAAACCACCTTCGTGATCATGGTATCTCCCCTGCCAGGTAAGTATGAGCTCACCACGCTGCCTCCAACCTCACCCTCACATTCCAAACACTTCAAACATACGGTCATGCACTGCACGCACGCTCCAGACCGTCACTTACGAAAAAAACACTTCTACAAACTGTAAAAGACGGACAATCTATTTTTTTGTAGATCTGGACACTGCAGAAAATAACTAGTATCTGCACAATGTGAACAAGACCAGCAGACACTGCGGTCATTTACATGCTCCAAATATCTTTTAGTGACGTCATTACACAGCGCCCGACAAACACATCTCAGGCTTTTGTTGATGTGGTAGGCTGAATACTCACCCACGAAAAATGTCTGCGTCCTAATCCCCGGAACCTGTGAATGTTACCTCACTGTAGCAAGACTACGTGATTAAGGCTTTGAGATGGAGGTGGGTAAAGGCCCGAAACATCCAGGTGCACCTACTGTGATCACAGGGCCCTTATAGGAGGAGGCAGGCAGGCCTGAGACGTTTATCCATTTCATATTTCTTCGTGCTGTATTTTGGGGAAAAGGGAGATACTTAGCTTTTTATTTATTTTAATGGAGATAGTGGGGATTGAACCCAGGATCTTGTGCATGCTAAGCACAAGCTCTACCACTGACCTATCCCTTCTGGACCCAAGAGGTTTAGGTCTAAGGGACAGGAGAGAAGTCAGCAAACAGGAAATGCTACACTGTTGGCTTTGAAAATGAACGAACAGATTACAGAAAACGTTTTTGTACAGACAGCCTTCAGAAAGCAGAAGGGGTCAAAAAAACATACCCTCTCTCCAATATCTAGAGCAATGAAATAAATTTAAGTCACTACTGCTTACAGTAACTCGACCTTTAGAGAATAAAAGAAAAATAACCAACCTTCCGAGAGAAAACACGATTTGCTTAATATAAAAAAAAAACAGAAAAAGAAACCTAAAGTTAAAACCTAAGACAAAGTGCATATCATAAACAAACTCTAAGACACAAACCCGAGAACAGAAACAAACACAAAAGCTCTTAATCTTTCAGTCAAATACACATATACCAGGGGAAAGCGCGAACGCAGTCCCCCACTACCACAAATTATGCAGTCGAGTTTCCCACATTTGAGGAAATCGCAAGGGTCAGCACATCCTGAGTGCAACGGATAAGCCTCGCCCTGGAAAAACCACCTTCGTGATCGTGATATCTCCCCTGCCAGGTAAGTATGAGTTAAGGGGTGGCCCCGACACTGCCCGCTGCTGTGCACACCACTGTAAGGTTTCGGTCACTGCTGAAATGATTCCAAGTAGCCTTTATCTAAGAAGCCCAAGAAAACAGATTTTCATACTATGTCTTAGTATTGGTAATAGATAATCCAGCACGGCTTTCCAGGCAAGACGGTTCCAAAAGGCGCCCAAAACGCGCTTTCATCTACATACTCCACCTCCCGGCAATACGTCACGTGCAACCGGCAGGTCCCAGACGGCAGCAGCGCTCCCGGGGGTTGACGGCTGCGCCCCCTCCCGGCTGCTGGGGAAGACTTCTTCCTCCTCCCACTCGCTCCGACCTAAGTGGCGTGATCAGGCTACTTTCCTGACACAAATCCACCCCTCCCCCAATGTTGGCGTAGCCGAAGGTCTCCCTTTCACCATGTGTGAAGTCCCCCGAGCAAACGGACGCAGAAGACCTTTTGTCGGGAGCCAGCTTCAGCCGGCATCCTTGCCTGGATACCAACGCTCTAAACCAGCCCCGCACCGTTCCCTCCTGTTCCACAAAGGGGGAGGAGCAGGGCGTCAAGCCGAGAAAGTCGTGACTACCTGCTAGAAGGGTAAAGAGTGAAGGGTTTGGACTCCAAGATCTGGACTCCAATTTAGTGTCACACTGCACAGTTCGCGATAAGCTTCTAGCCCTCTGAATCTGTTCCTCGGTTTTACAGAATGAGGAGGGAGATCCAGTCAGATCCCTTACCTAGGTTTTGTCTCCCGCCCCTGCCCGTGCTGTTAACCCCGCCACCTCACACCTTGACCCCGCGCTTCTGAGCATGGACAGATGTCCTTAGGGAATACACAGCGTCCATTCCTACGTTTCCCCTCTGGAGTTTTTCTTCTGGTCTCTGTGACTTTCTCTTTTTTTGCTAAGTGATACATGTGAAAAATCTGTTTTGTTGCTGTCATATTCTCCCACCATTTTATGTGTTTTGAACCAGCGTAAGTCTCTCTCAGCCTCCAGTCTACTTCTTGCCAGAGAGGAAAATCTGACCACTCAGTTCACTTGATTCTTCAGATTCTAGATGCCATTTGACTCACTAGCCCCTTAACCACCTCATCTTCCTCCCTTTATGCTGCAGCATAGCACACGTCCTCCATCAGGGGATAGATCCAACAGTCACCTCCTTTACGCCCATTTTCCCCAGCACTGCTGGAGGAAGTTGTGATCCTCCAACTACAAATTCATGCAAACTGTAACCACATCTTAGCTGCTTTCTGGCATTCCTTTTATATTATATTTACATCTTTTAAATGCCCTCTGCTCTGCTATTTCAAACCTCCACATAAACCAGTAGTTCTTGACTCTGCCATCACACTCAAGGGGTAGTTTTGAAAATGCATGGGGATATTTTTGTTTCCTTGTGTAGCCACACCAAGCAGTTACATATTAAAATATTTTATGATAACATTTAATTTTTATTTCTTCTTTATTTTACAGTTAGGACATTTATGTCACTTGTGCGGGAAGTATATATATACATAGCTTTTATTTTCTATGAACATCTTGAATATTCATATTTTCTATGAACATACTACAAGTAGTAAAGGGAACATTACTATTTGTTATAAAAGGGGACTCCAGGGTGATAAAAATGTTATAACATTTATTGTGGTGATGACTGCAAAACTGTGAGTATACTAAAAACCATTGAATTTTACACTTTAAGTGGGTGGATTGAATGCTACATGAAAAGGAAGGAAGGGAAGGAAGGAGAAGAGGGAGAGAAAAAGAAAGAAAATGAGGAAGGAAGGAAGGATGGATGGAAGGAAGGAAGGAATACAGCCTTTGGAAAAGCAAATTATCAGGGAAAGCATGATTGCAGTTCCTTTCCATATTCCAGCAGAGTTAAACATCTATTCCCAACAGTACAAGCTGATTGCACCACGACTCAGAGAAAAGGTCTTTATATACTGCAGCCTCTCTAATTTGTGTGGGTGTGAAGTTTTTTTTAAATGCCACAGACCAACACCTGTCTCTATCTCTGAAGCCTGAATTCACTTTTTTATTACTGCTTATGCATGGAGCTAAGAGGATTGATTATAAACAACATGAAAAGCAGCCACTGGAACTACTAAGACAGCAGTATAACCCTGGTAAGATCACTTGGGAGTTGTACCAGAGGTTGGCCTGGTTCCTGTCAGTCAATTTTAGGACACAGTAACACCTGTGCTTGACCTTGAGTGCAGTCTAGACTGTGCCTATGTTACTGCCTGGATTCTTCTCTGCCTGGCATTCAGGGTTACTTCCCCCACTACACTGTAGGCCTTTCGAGCAGGGCTTTTCTTGTTTGCTTCTTTTAAAATAGTTGAAATAGCACAATATATAATTACTGCATGTATTACTTTACCCATTAGCTTCATTCTCTCTCATTAAAAACTTACAGGAAGCAAAATTTAAAATTTCTTCATGATAGTCATCTTATGATTGGATCGTAATTCATATAATCATTCCCTTTACTGCTGGACATTTAAGTTGGTTCAAATTTTCACTACTGCAAATAATTCTGGGTTTTGGGTAGAGATGGTATATTGAATACCTATAAATTTCACTCCCTCCCAAAACCCCACAATAACTGCAGAAAAGCAGTTTTTAAAAGGCAACAACTTTCAAGGAGAGAACAGAAGGAACAGCAGTAACATGTTTTTGACAGTTATAAATGATAAATGACACAACAAGACCTGGGATGGCCAAATCTTAAGCCAGTTCTGGGGAAAACTGAAAACTAACCCGAATGACATTGCAGAATACTCAAACTCCAGATTTAACAGTCCCAGAACTTCTAGAACCAGGTGAAATGGGAAAATACTAAAGAACCAAGTTTATGGAAAGCTGTTCCAGAAGAGATGTCCACACCCCTCTTTCCCCATGCTGCTGGATAACTACCCTACCCTGGCACTATCTAAAGTGGTGAGAAAGGCACAGCTGAGGCTCTATGGAGAAGCCTCAAAGCTCAGGTGAAAGTTTAAACATCTACCGGAAAGAGGATGTATATATGCATTCCAATGGCTGAATGCTGAGACCTCCTCCCTCTCAGCCTCCATTTGGTTTCCAGGACATTGGCAACCAGGTCCTTAACCTTTGAGGATACTGAACATTTCCTCTGAGGAATGTGAACACCCTAGAAAAAAGTTCCAAAGATGTTAACAAGGACTTTCTCTACAAAGATGTAGGCAGATCAGTCTACAGGCAAGCAGAAAGACCATCCACCTCACCTTGGCCCCCAGAGCTTCCAACTAGCTCCCTAGTTGTTAACATAAGGAGACGATTATAACAGCAGCTAAACCAACCAACCAAAACAAGACAATATGGAGGAGACAGTCTATGCAAAAGAAAGAAAACTAAAAAAGGAAATGAAAACTATCATTAAAATCCTCAGAGAGAGGGGGAGGGTATAGCTCAGTAGTAGAGCACATACTTAGCACGCATGAGGTCCTGGGTTCAAATCCCAGTACCTCTACTGAAAAATAAAATAAATAAATAAATAAACCTAATTATCCCCCCAAATCCTCAGAGAGATAATAGAAGAACTTGCATCTGAAAAACAAGTACAAGAAGCTATACAAACCAGAAACTAAAAACAAAAAAAAAAGTTTTTAAAGATGATGACAGAAATAAAAAACTGAATACATGAGCTGAGCAACAAAGATGAATTGATGGAGAACAGATTTTTTTTTCCTATAAGATGATTGTAGGAGTTCTAACATCCAAATATGGAGAGTTCTAGAAGAATTAAAAGCCAAGAGAAAAAAAAAAAAACCAAGGGAAGGAAATCACTAATGAAATAATTCAAGAGAACTTCCCAACATGGAAGGCTTCCTGGTTGAAAGGGCCCTCATCAAGTGCCCCATACAGCGAATGGCTTTAAGATACACTGAGGCACATCATTAGGAAATTACAGAGAAATAAAAATAAAGAGATGACTCGTTAACTTTTCTGAAAATGAGACGATCAGTCACATATGTCACATAAACAGGATCAGGAATCAGAAAGCCTTCTCAATAGCTTCTAGAGTCTAGAAGTCAAAAAAGTGACACCTTTGAAATCATGAAGGAAAATTTAACTCCAAACTAGAATTTCATACCCATTTAAAACACGCAGTAGGCTGAAAGAGCACTGGATTTAGGTAGAAGAAAAATGGAACTAGACATATCTCTAGAAAAAAAAAACACATTTAAACTAGTAAGACCACTTAATATGATTGACCTTATGGAAAAGAAGAGGCTATTGGAAGGTGTGGGAAGAATCAGGAATGGGTAGAAGTAACCGAGTGAAAAAAAGATAAACTGAAGCAGAGGGGGAAAAAACTAACCAGAGGAAAAACTAAATTAAAGGAAAAAAATGACACTCAGTGACAATGCTCTGCTGTGAATAATGTTTCCCTAAGAGTAATATGAACACCAAATATTGATTTAACCAAGTGATTTAACCAAATGTTTTTTAAACTATACTAGGAAAAAGAGAAAAGACATGGTGGTACAAGAGAGCTAAATCCTCATTTATCACTATCAAAAATAAACCCTGTTTTGACACAACATTGTAAAATGATTACAAATCAATAAAAAATGTTAAAAAAAATAAAATATATTGAAAATAAACAAATAAATAAACCCTGTCAAAAATGGATGCACCAGAAGATAACATTATGCACAATGGTTTAGAAACATGGAGATTCATAAATGTCAGAAGAATCAAATTTTAGTTGTTTTTAGAGTGGAAAGTGCCTCCCTCTGAAATGGGACCTGAAGAATGAGAAGAGGTGGGCAAAGAACTCAGTTTGTAAGTCTAAAAGGACTACTTGACTTTTTAAATGAGGCATATGTATTATTTTTGATAGAAATTTTAAAAGCATGTTGCAAAATACCTGTACTTTGTGTCTCTCATTGTTCAGTTTTAAGCAAAGTCCCCAAAATAATACTCAGGTGACTAAAGAAAAATTTTAATTGACGTACAGTCGGTTTACAATGTGTTAATTTCTGGTGTATAGCATGGCAATTAAGTTATATATATTCCTTTTTATATTCTTCTTAATTACAAGATGTTGAATATAGCTCCCTGTGCTATACAGTGGACTTTGCTGTTTAAATATTTTATATATAGTTAGTATCTGAAAATCCCAAATTCCCAACTTATCCCTCCACGCTCCAGTGGAATTCCTCCTTGGTAACAAGAAGTTTGTTTTCTATGTCTGTGAGTCTATCTCCATCTTGTAAATAAGTTCATTTGTGTCCCCCACTTTTTTTTTTTTTGATTCCACATATAATTGGTATCTCATGGTATTTTTCTTTCTCTCTCTGGCTTACATCACTTAGAATGACAATCTCCAGGTCCATCCATATTGCTGCAAATGGCATTATTTTATTCTTTTCTATGGCGGAGTAGTATTCTATTGTAGAAATACACGACAACGATGGACTTTTAGGTTGTTTCCATGTCTTGGCCATTGTAAATAGTGCTGCTATAAACACCAGGGTGCAAGTGCCTTTTTAATTAAGGTTCCCTCTGGATATGTGCCCAGAAGCAAGATTGTGGAATCATATGGTAAATTTATTTGCAGTCTTTTGAGGAATCTCTATACTGTTTTTCATAATGGCTGCACCAAACTACATTCCCACCAACAGTGTATGAGGGTTCCTTTTTCTCCATACCCTCCCCAGCATTTATCGTTTGTAGACTTTTTGAATGACAGCCATTCTGACAGGTATGAGGTGATACCTCATGGCAGCTTTGATTTGCACTTCTCTGGTAACTAGCAATATTGAGCATTTTTTTCATGTGCCTATTGGCCATCTGTATATCTTCATTGGAGAACTGCATGTTTAGGTCTTGTGCCCATTTTTGGATTGGGTTGGGTTTTTTTGTCTGTTTGTTTGTTTTTTGTTGTTTTTTTTAAGTTGTATGAGCTGTTTATACACTCTGGAAATTACGTCCTTAGTCTCACCTTTTGCAAATAGTTTCCCCCATCCTGTAGTTTGTCTTTTTATTTTGCTTATGGTTTCCTTTGCTGTGCAGAAAAGGTGTAAGTTTAATTAGGTCCCACTTGTTTATTTTTGCTTTGCCTGGATAGACTGCCCTAGGAAAATGTTGCTAAGAGAGAATAATATCCTGATTATTTCAACACCCTGAAGAATCCAGATTTCAAGGTGACCCAAAAGACCAACCAACCTATGACAAATAAAGCTTAGTCCTTTCTTAACCACACATAAAATGAGGAGGAAAAAAAAAAAATTAACATCATTCTTTTCACTGCCAAAAACCAGACAGGACTCCTTACTGGGGAAGCATAGTTTTAAAACCTTTTCGCTCTGTCAAAAAGCATAAAACATACCCTCACCTGAAACCTAACTGTACGTTATACATAAAACCACATGCAGACATTAGTTCCCAACTACTATAAACTTAGATCTACCAAACCTAAATTCTCATTACACGTATTAACAAGCAAACAAACGATAACCTCACGTTTAAGTGCAAACAACCCACAAACTCACACCCATTCTTTAACACTACACTTTTTCTCTTACAAATATCTACAAAACACTGAAAACAACAACACATACTTTCTTTTAAAAACACGAAAAAAAATCAGGGGAGAGCGCGAACGCAGTCCCCCACTACCACAAATTATGCAGTCGAGTTTCCCACATTTGGGGAAATCGCAGGGGTCAGCACATCCGGAGTGCAATGGATAAGCCTCGCCCTGGGAAAACCACCTTCGTGATCATGGTATCTCCCCTGCCAGGTAAGTATGAGCTCACCACGCTGCCTCCAACCTCACCCTCACATTCCAAACACTTCAAACATACGGTCATGCACTGCACGCACGCTCCAGACCGTCACTTACGAAAGAAACACTTCTACAAACTGTAAAAGACGGACAATCAGATTTTTGCAGAGCTGGACACTGCAGAAAATAACTAATGTCTGCACAACGTGAACAAGACCAGCAGACACTGCGGTCATTTACATACCCCATGTATCTTTTAGAGACGTCATTCTATAACGCCCGACTAACACATCTCCGGCCTTTGTTGATGCGGTAGGCTGAATACTCACCCACCAAAATGTCCGCGTCCTAACCTCCGAAACCTGTTAATATGTTACCTCACTCTAGCAAAACAGACTGTACGTCATTCAGGTTTTGCAATTGGGGAGACGGGGGCGGGCGGTGTGGAAGGCCGCGGGGGAAAGGCCCGAAATATCCACGTGCGCCTACTGTAATCACAGGGCCCTTATAGGAGGAAGAAGGAATGCCCGCTACGTACATCCACTTTTCTTTCCCCATGTTATTTTTGGGTTGGAAGGGGGAGACGCTTATGTATTTTATTGTATTGGCGGCAGGACCTCTTGCATGCATGCTAAGCACGCGCTCTACCGCTGAGCTATCCCCCGCCCCCAGCCTGAGAGATTTAGGTGTTAAGAGGACAGAAGTCTGCTGACTGAAAATGCACGAACAGATCACAAACAACATATAGACGTAACCTTTAGAAACCAAAAAAGGCCAGAAACGCATCCTCTATCCCAGTAGTCAGAAAGTAGTGAAAGAAGTTTATCGTTTATACCTCAGATTGTTCACTACGGCAACAAAAAGATCCTTGGAAAACAAAAGAAATAAAACCAAACCCCTTAAAATAGAAACAAAAGTCTCCGCAAAAAATTCACGGTTCCTACTTTTAAAGACGAGAACCAATTAAAAAAAAAACACCAATATACATAATCTACAACAATAGAAAACCAAAACGACAAACTTCCTCTTCTCTTAGAACAAAAACTATCAGGGGAAAGCGCGAACGCAGTCCCCCACTACCACAAATTATGCAGTCGAGTTTCCCACATTTGGGGAAATCGCAGGGGTCAGCACATCCGGAGTGCAATGGGTGAGCCTCGCCCTGGGAAAACCACCTTCGTGATCATGGTATCTCCCCTGCCAGGTAAGTATGAGTCGCTGGCTTCGCCTGGCACCTCACCCACAGATTCAAATCACTCTTTAGATAGGATTACTTTTTTCAAGTATTTTTATAGACCCCTCCCCGCTTCTAGAGTAGTCTCCAAACTATATTTAGCACGCAGCAATATTTTATGTATCTAGATATTGCCAAAATCTTAGGAAATATATGCCTAGTGTAAGCATAACTGTCAGTCACTGGGCTTATCTACATATTCCGCACCCCTTTTGCTGATGTCATTTTGTCCCTCCTGGTATAGTGAGTGGAATAAAACTTAAAAGCAAAGACGCTCTACGGATGTAAAGATGAACAACAAATTAGTTCCTCCTTCAAGGGCTGGAGCTAATGACGTCGCTGTGATTCTAGCAGTTCAGCAAGCCGCTATCCACGTAACTGAAAGCACGTCTTAAAAGATGACATTGGGAAAACTACATTTGAAAATCCAGTCTATGTAGTGCTAAAAATAGGGTGTCAGTTCAAAGCTTCAAGCACAAATACAAAATACGCTTTCAGATATGAGGCAAATGATCACCCTTACTTGCAAGATCAGTTGCACAAACACTAATTCTAACTTTGAACGGAGTTAGAGAAAAGCTCACAGAGTCCCCTCCTACAACACAGCCATTTGGATAAATCGTAAGGGTCTGTTCAGTGGGAATGTGATGATGACCCTCACCTATGGAAACTACTTTTGTGATCAGTGTCTCCCCTCCTAAGCCAAGAGTAAATTGTGTTTCCACTTACCCTTAAACCCTCCTGAGCTCAACACTACAAATATGGGGTCATATGTTTGCTTTTTCACGGATGTCTCTGAAATCCAGAACAAGACTACTGGAGAATCCATTCTACAGGAAACTCCTGAGCCCTCCTGGACTCGTATTAGACTCTTTAAAAAGAGCAAATCCCATCGCAGGCAGTAATTTACTGCCTTAATAATTTACATATTTCATGTCTACATAATCAATATTATCAGTCTTCTCAATCCTCTCTTTCCTGCCTCACTGTAAATTAGCATCAGTTTTCAAGTTTAACTGTTCTTCAGCTGTCTCTCCATGAACACACTAGAATCCCAACCCCACCCTATTTCCAAAGTCTTTTTATCTTACAAAAGGACTCTTCTGATTTTCTCTCCTCCACGAAAATAAAATACCCAGAGTTTTAGGTCTCTAAAGCAGGAAGAAATAATGCTATTTGTAAAAATCTTATTAAAGATTAGCAATAAGTGACAAAACAGAGAGGTGTGTGAGACAGATAAAAAAATATTGAGGTGGAAGGGGGAGGTCATGATGTGAACTACAACTATTCCTGGAGGCTGACCTTTTGACAGTCTACCAGTTTGATTTTTATAGACTCTCTCCCCCAAAGAAAGAAGTATTATGTAATATATATATATGCTTATATACATACATGTATACATAAATATATATGTGTATGTAATCTAGAAACAAAATATCTACATTTTGTTTTGTGAAATAAAAGTTAGATAACTTGAAAAAGTTGGGAACCACACATGTAAAGGAAAAAAGTGGTATCCATGAACTAGGCTACTGTTATCACCAAACAACTCTTAAATTCAAAATGCCATTTTCAGAACATTTGTGACTAGCAGTATGTATGTATGTATGTATGTATGTATGTATGTATGTATTTATCTTAAAAGTATACTTGATTTTACAATATTGTATTAGTTTCAGGTGTTTAGCAAAATGATTCAGTTATATATATATTTCAGGTTATTTTTCATTATAGGTTTTCTAAGATATTGAATATAGTTCTGTGTTATTTGGTAAATTCTTGTTGCTTATCTATTTATGTATAGCAGTTTGTATCAGTTAATCCCATACTCCTAATTTATCTCTCTCCCTGCCTCCATTTCCCCTTTGGTAACCATAAGTTTATTTTCTATGTCTGTGAGTCTGTTTCTGTTTTGTATATAAGTTCATTTGTATTAATTTTTAGATTCCATATAGAAATGATATCATATAATACTTGTCTTTCTCTTTCTTCACATAGTATGATATCCTCTAAGTCCATCCATGTTGCTGCAAATAGTAACATTTCATGCTTTTTTATGGCTGAGTAATATCCCATTATATATATTTATATATATATAAAAAAACCACATCTTCTTTAACCAATCCAATCATCTGTTGCTGGGCACTTGGGCTGTTTCCATGTCTTGGCTACTATAAATAGTGCGAGCAGTGCTTTCTTAAACAAATAACACAGAGCCCTTCACAAGGCTAGTTTCAATATTTCACAAGAACTTCACTGCTGTGGACCTAGTTATCAAAATATTTGTCCAAGACAGTCTGCCTTAGGGCAAAAGGTGACTGCCCTTCGCACTTCTGCAGCTCAAGCAGGTTAAGAAAATCATTAATGCTGTAATTCTCACAGAAGCCCCACCGATCTTACTATCCTTTGAGGTGAGCCACAACATTTCTTGGATTAGAAGAATATAAGGAGATATATATATTTGTTTAAAACTAACATAAGTTAGCATAGAAGAAATAGAGAAGCTTCTTAGTTCATTTTGCAAAGGTTGTAAAGCTCCATTGCCAAAACCAAAGGAGACATAATCATGTCACAGATTACTCTCACTCACGAAAAAATGCAAAACTCTTAACTAAGCCTATAAAATCTTTATGAACTGAATCTAGTTGGATAGTGAAAGAATATACACAATAAATATGTCTTATATCAGGAATATAGGACCTAACTACATAAAAGTATATGATAAAGGTGGCATTTCATATAGGGGGGAGAAAAGATTGATTACCTCATAAAGAGTGCTTAGAAAATTGGCTCACCACTGGAAAGAAGGAAAAAAGATGCTTTCTTCCTCCTACTTTACATTAAAAAAAATCAGATTAAAAAATTCAAATTAAATCATAAACTGCAAGTAGAAAAAACAGATGATTATGCTTATAATTTTCTTTTTTTAACAGAGGTACTGGTGATTGAACCCAGGACCTCGCGTATGCTAAGCACACACTTTACCACTGAGCTATATCCCGACTCCCCCATGCTTATAATTTTGGAAGAAAAGAAAGACTTTCTAAGCATGTTACTGAAGTAAGAGTTAAACACAAACTTTGCATATACATGACCTCAATAAAATAGAAAACCTCATAAAGTTTAAATACACATGACAAAGTGGGAAGGTATCTGCAATATACAGATTAGGCAAATAGCCTGTATGATAGAATAGGCGCACGTGAGAGAGTTGGCAGCATATGGATTTTGGGTTTTCATGTCAGACAAAACTGAGCAGAATGGTTGGCCTATGGTAAGTGCAATAAAGATTAGTTATTGTTTCTGATAATAAAAACATTGACCTATTACAAATACATATTTCAAATTAAAAGTAGCCTAGTTAAAAAGTGGGAAAGGATAAACACCCATGTTCACAGTAGCATTACTCACAGTAGACCAAAGGTAAGAGCTACTCAAGTGCCTATTCACAGAAGAATGGGTAAACAAAATGTGTTATATACATACAATGGAATATTATTCAACCTTTAAAAGTAAGGAAATTCTGATACATGCTATAACATGAATGAACCTTGAAGACATTACACTAAGTGAAATAAACCAGTCATAAAAAGAAAAATACTGTATGATTCCATTTGTACAAAGTATCAAGAATCGTCAAACTCATGCAAAGTAGAATGGCTCGTCAGTGGCTGGGGGCAGGGGAAATGGTGAGTTGTTGTTTAATGGGTATAGAGTTCTAGGTTTGCAAGATAAAAAAGTCCTGGACATCGATTGTACAACATTGTGAATATAATTAACAATACTGAACCTTACACTTAGAGATGGTTAAGATGGTAAATTTTTTGTTATGTGTATTTTGCCACTATTAAGAATTAAAAATGGGAAAAAGAGATAAATGAGATAGTTACAATGATAAAATATACTTGGCCAATAAAATTATATGAAAAGACTTTTAAACTTTCTTAGTCATAAAAGATAATAACCATTTAAAGTCAATTATGCCTCAAAAAAAAAGAAAAAAAATAACCATTTAAAGACTGCTAAGGGCCAGTGCTAGGGTGGAGGCAGGAAAATCAGCCCTCATCCACTATTAGTAGGAGTGTAAGTGGTGCAAACATTTGGCATTAAGATTCAAAATGAAAATGTACATGCTTTTTGACCAAGGAATTCTACTACCAGAAATGTATGGAGAGAGGGGGGGCATACAGGGAAACATTCGAATAAGCCAGCTTCAGAGCACATCCTACCTCATCACAGCAGAAAACTAGAAATAATTCAACTGTCCAATTACAGGCCACTGATTAGAAAGATGGACCTAAGGACAGAATAGTATGCAAACATTAAACTTAATTTTTAAGTAATTTTTAATCATAAAGAGAGAGCTTTTGACAAAATATTAAGTGAAAAATAAGATATATACATTTCTTCACAATTTGATCACAACTATGATAACAAATATATACATTATATGAATTTGTAGGAAGATTAAAAATAAATGAAAATGTTAACATTATTATTTCTGAGTGAAACTGAGTCCCCCTAAAAACGAGTTCTTCTGCTGAGTTTATGATCAACCTCTCTATCCAAAACTTTATTACCTTTCTTGTCCTGCACCTGTTCCCCCTCAAGACTGAGGAGTATCAAAGAAAAGGGGGGACTGTAACTGAGCAAGACCCTATGGGGCCTTTATAGGACTGATCCCCCCACCCCCCCACCATGTCCTTCACCTGCCTCTTGTTTATAGAAAAACTTTAGCCTCCTAGGCCTTCCCAGAGTTCCAAAGAACAAATTTAATCAGAAAAGAGAAAATACAGAAACAAAAGAAAACAGTCAAGCAAGACAAAATAATAACAGTTTAGCCATTAAACAAAGTCAAGGACCTTTATTTAGTTTCTCAAGGGCTATGGATAATATTCTGAGTCATATCCTTGAGCTTTTTGCAGATTCTGAAACCCCTACCAGGTGGAAGAAGTTAACTACATGCTAACCAGGAGCACACAGACCCCAGACAGGTTGGAACCAGAAGAATGGCAGTGTTTTTGCTCCCTATTACCTCCCCATCTACCAATCAGAAGAACGTCCATGAGCTGATCAAGCACCCCACAACCCTCTCTCTCACCCTGTCTTTAAGCCATCGGGGAGTTTGGGTCTTTTGAGCATTACCTGCCCACAGTCCTTGCTTGGCCTTGTAATAAATGCTGTACTTTCCTTCACCACAACCCAGTGTCAGTAGACTGGCTTTACTGTGCACTGTGAGCAGACCCAAGTTTCATTTGGTAACATGGGTTGAAGAAAACATGGAAGCAACCTAAATTTTCATCGACAGATGAATAGATAAAGTGTGGTATATACATACAATGGAGTATTACTCAGCCATGAAAAGAATGAAATAATGCCATTTGCAGCAACATGGATGGATCTAGAGATTATCATACAAAGTGAAGTAAATCAGATGAAGACAAATATCGTATTATATCACTTACATATGGAATCTAAAAAAATGATATAAATGAACTTATTTACTAAACAGAAATAGAGTCACAGACATAAAAAAACAAATTTATGGTTACCAAAGGAGAAAGGGGAGGGTGATAAATAAGGAATTTGGGGTTAATGGATACACATTACTATATATAAAATATATACAAAGACCTCCTGTATAGCACAGGGAATTATATTTAATATCTTGTAATAACCTAGAATGGAAAAGAATCTGAAAAAGAATATATAGATATAGGTATAACTGAATCACTTTGCTATATACCCGAAACACTGTAAATCAACTACAATTTAAAAAATAAAACCGAAAAGGTCTATGAATTAGTTTTACATTCCTTACATTTCTGGTATTTTATTTGTTTTCTACAAGTAGATACTTTCTACAAGAATATACTTTCCACCATATTTAAGAGTACAAAACAGAAAAAAAATAGGGAGAGAGGGGCCAGTCAATCATCTAACCATACATTCTTCTAACATATACTGAGCACCTCCTATAAACCATACACTGGGCTGGGGCCCTAGGAAAACAGCAATGAGTAAAATCCACCTGGTCCCTGTTCTACTGAGTCTTTCATTCTACTGGGGGACTCATGTGTTAAATAAATGATCACACAAAGACATTTGGTGCTATGAGAGCCTTAAGGTGGGAGATTTGACCTAGTCTTGAGGGGGGTTGTTAAAGGGACAGGTTCAGGGTCAGAGAAGGGGGTCAATGAATACTGAGATATGAGATAAATAGTTAATTAAGTGAAGCAGAGAGGCCATGTGCAAAGGCTTTGTTGTATGATGAGGTCTGGCACACACAGGAATTAAGGTCAGGGTGGCTGGCGTATAAAGAGCAAAGAGGAGAGACGGAAAGGTTGCAGCTAAAGAAGTAAACAGGAGCCAGAACATGCAAGGCTTCTTGTAAGTCTCCTTAAGAAATCTGGTCTTTATCCTAAGATCAAAATAGGGGGTTATGTGAACTGAAATACACTCTAGAAAGAACCCCCAGCCTGTAGCATGGGAGAACAGTCTAGAGGGGAGGGGAAGACAAGATTCAGAGAGACCAGCTAAAAGGTCCTCGCAGTACCTGTAAGTGAAATGGTGACAGCTTGGCCTAGAGAAGGAGACATGAACATAATTGAGATATTTTAGGGAGAAAATTGATAGGGTTTGTGGATATACTGAATATGGAGAGTTAAAGGGAAGGAGGTGTGGAGGATGATTCCTAGGTTTCTGTTTTGTGCAGATGGAAGGATATTCAGAGGCAAGGAATGCCTGAAGAGGACAAAAGGTTTTAGGGGCTGAAGATAATGAGTTAGGTTTAAGATAGTTGGAGATTTAGCATTGTACTGTATGCATATTAGATATTTGCATCTGGAGGTCCGAGAACAGGTCAGAGTTAGAAAAATAAATTTACAAATCACTGACGTATAAATAGTCACTGAACTGTGAATATGAATAAGATAGCAGAGAGAAAGATAGAGAATGGGAGAATCAGAGAGGAGAGAACAGAACAGGACAGTCAGTGAGAGGTCAGCAATAGGGCCTTAAAAGAGTTGTAACATTCATGCCCAGGTTATGGAGGACAAACTTGGAAGGGAGACAGAAAAGCCAGATGGGTAGGTAGTAAATCAGGAGTGTAGCATCTCAGAAGTCAAGTGAGAACAACATTTCAAGAGTTGGTGGACAACAAATATTTTGAGCTCCTATTTGGTATTAGGCCTTGTGCAATTTTGATATTGCTATTCCAAATATAAATGATTGAGGCCTTAAGATTTATCACAACCATCTCTAAAGCCAAGCCTGGATTCAGAGTTTTTCCTTAGTCCAAACAGCACTCATTTATCTTTCTTATGCCCAAATTCACTTGAACACGCAAGGTCACCATCTTTAAAACTTCCATGTTCTTAGGCTAAAAGAAAATAAACCTCTCCTCAGGTGTAACAGAAATATTCATATGATTTCTCCCCCACATCTCTAGAAAATAGCCCAGTTGAAGGAGACAGAGAGCTAGGGAACTGAAACTGGGACCTGTTGCCTAGAGACTTCTTTAAAATTTAAAATTAAGTTATAGCTGACCCCAGAAAATGCTTCTGCTGAGTAATGGAAAAAGCTACTTTACGGAAACACAAAGCCCTCACATGATCTGATTTCTTTTTCCGTACTGTTTAAGGAGCCCACTTGCTTGCCTTGCTTGTTCAACCTAGCTTGACCACATTGTTTGAGGGTGCCTGATCATGTTTTTGCAGAGTGTTTGTTCCACAGAGCAGAACAAACTGGAAAGCAAGCAGGAAAAGGGCAGCCATTGAGAAGGAGACAAAAGAAGCCACAACAAAGAGGAATAAAAGGACCCAGCCGGGGACTCTAAAAGTGGGAGTTGTTATGTCAAGCCACCTGGGCTTACAGTTCCTCTGCTTGAGTGTCTTTCTACCCAAGTGTCAAGTGTCTTTTCCTCTTTTCCTTTTATTTGAGCAGTAGAACAGCTTTCACTCTGCCCCTTTATCTCCACTGTGAATTCTTTCACAGCCAGAAGACAAGAACCACTCTTCCGGGTTCTCCTCCTTTTAAGGGGCTTCCCCATCCCCCACCCCCCAGTGAGCATGAAAATGTCTTGTTATATAAATACTTTATAGATATTGACAGCATATTGGTACCTCATTCCTATCCTTAGTATTATATCTAGACAATAACACAAGTCAGAAATGCAACACAAGTCAGAAATACTCAACAATAATCCTGATTGATTATAGGCTCCATGAGCCCACAGACTCTTTTGTTTGCCCTGTCAGCCTGCAAAACCTAGCAGTTAAATATTTAATCTTGCTTAAGTGATCCAATCTTAAATGTGTTAATTTTAAATGGGGACCCCAGGAAACTGTTCACAGGATTACTGTAAGGATCAAGTCAAATAAAATAAAAGAGGTAAAAGCATTTTTCTTTGGCACCTTTCAACTGCAGGTAGTTTTTTAAAAAAGGCTCACAGCATTAGCATTCTGCTGAGCTAGGTGTTCAATAAGGCTTTATTCAACCAAATACACATATTAGAATATTTTTAAATAGAGAAAAAATTTAAGATTTATGTACCTTTTCTGTGCTAAATACTTTATATTTATTAATTTAATCTTTCCCACAACCCCAAGAAATATTATCTTCCATTTGCAGGTGAGGAAACTGAGTAACTTGCTGAAAGTCCCACAGTTGGTAATATCCAGAGATGTGATACAAACCCAAATTTGTATGACTTCAAAGCTCATACCTGTTATGCTTGCTTCTCAAAATCCAGTATTCCCAAACCGAAGAGGACAGTAATAACATTCCCAGGAGGATTTGGAAGACTACTGAAGCATCCAGTTTGAACTGGATCTTTCTTCAAAGTCTCATGTTTATCTTAAAATTTATTTTTATATTTGCATTTTACTCTACAATATATTAATGCTTATTTAATACAAAACATTTTAAATGGCTCACCACTTAAATTATTCAACTCTTCCCTCTCCAAAGAAATATTTGAGAAAAACTGACAGTATCGGAAAGTGTACCTTCCATAAAAATTTCACAGCTTTGTTCAGTTTCTGGCGCCTGGCCTCATAAAGCTGGATCCCAGTTTGAAAACCTGACTATAGAGCAAACTGCATAAAAGAAATCTTAAGAATGATGATGAAAGCAATAATTATTATAGCAAATCAAGGGTGAGAATAAGATACAAACAACACATAACAGTATAGCTACAGATAAGACTAGTTTCTTTACTCTCCACTGCCAATGAAACACAATTCTAAACACGACCGATTGCACTGAGTATGACCAAACTACCTGAAGAGCTATCCCTCAATGTGTTATATCATCTCTTCTTCACCCAAGAGCCTGGTTGCTTTATAAGCATAAACCTGAATTCTCCCTGTGGGAGGACATTTTTGTAACGCTCCCTGTAAGTCCAGATACGCAGAAATTAAGCAATGTACAGTGGCAAATCAACCGTATTTCCTACCAGATTTTCACTGCCCTACCGAATGAGGGAAAAATACTTTTCGAAATTTCCCCCCACCCCCACCCCAAGAGCTGTCTCACAATTTGGAGGTAGGTGGGGGTAGAAAAAAAGGTGCTAGGTTTTAACTTCGGCTTCAAGAAACCTGTGCTCCGAGCTGCCGCGTTCTTGTTTTCCTCATGGCATGGCTGTGAGCATTTTAAATGTGTAGGATTTGCTAAGGTGGTCAACATGTTTCTTTCCTTAGATCTTACGTACTTAAAAGGCTCTGATTTGCAAAGTTTAAGGAGTTCTTTACAGCTGGGAAGAAAAGTCTAGAATAAAAATCGTAACCAAAAGGTAGGGAATGAGTTACTCCCTTACATACATTATACTCTTCTAGGCAAGAAAACCTTCCAAACCGCCTCTCAATTCCCTCAAAATTCTCTATTTTAGAAGTGGTCCCTTCCCAACTCTGTACCAGAACAGGAGCTCTTGCGTAGCCCAACTCCTCCCTCTGAGGACCGGGGGAGCCCAACCCACTGTGGGGACATTACTTGCTTACTTTTCCAGCTACTTCTGGGCAGGCCGTGAAGAACTAACAGTCTCAGAAACCACCATGTTCCGAACTCGACTCGCAGGAATACGTTGGTGGGTGCGGGGATTCGGCGCTGAGTGCGCCCCGTGGGTGTGGGGGGCTGACCCACAATCCCTTGCGAGGGCGAGGGCGGGAAAAGCGACGGGGGCAGGCAAGGGGGGCAGCCGCAAGGAGACTCAATACAGTGGAACCTTACAACGAGGATGGAGATTAATCTTTATTAATCTTGTTAGATACCCCAAACCAGTAACTGGCCAGTGAGTCTGTTACTCCCACTAGGGGAGATCATTCCTACTAACAACTCTGAGGCCTCCACCCAAGGGGTCAGGATGGAGGTGAGGAAAGTAGTACGACTCTGCATCTTGCCGTCTCCATCCATCTGTTTACTGTCAGGATGAACGTTTGATGTACAAACTCTAAATGGGGCTACGAAGAATCACAATGGAAACTGTGCCAACGTGTAAAAATTTAGTAGGCTTCCGCTGAGCGAAAAAGCCCAAGGCCTCGTGCAGCCAGGCTGCCGACCCCGCCCCTTCTGCCTTACGTCTGACGTCATACGGCGCAGCCCGGCGCTGGCTCGCGGGCTTTGGCGACTCTGGGTCTGCGCTGCCGCGCGCGTAGGTGTTTGCCTTAGAAATGCAGCGGGATTTAGTGAGTTTTCCTTTGTCCCCGTCTGTGCGGGTGAAGCTGGTGTCTGCAGGTTTCCAGACTGCTGAGGAACTCCTAGAGGTGAAACCTTCCGAGCTCAGCAAAGGTAACGACTCCGGACGCAAGCTGAGGCGCTCTGGCCGCCGTCTGTGCCGCATTCATCTCCGTTCTCCTGACTTAAGGCTTCAGATTCTGCTGCCGCCCACAGCCGCGTTTACAACGTGAAACAGCTGCTCCACTTAAGCGTGGGTTAGAAAACGATGGTCTTGAAAACTTTCACTAATTACTTTCTCTGCCAGTGCCTGCTGAAGGCTCTGAGGATTATCTCATCTATGCTCAAAGAACCGTCTTTCGTGGATTATGTCCAGTATATAGATGAAGGAACTGATATTTGGGGAAGTTAAGTAACTGAATTATGGGTGGGCTAGGAAGTTCTGGATCCAGTATTGGAATCCAGGCAGGCTAATTTTTGCTGTTCCAAAACCCAAGGGGCTGGGTTTAAATTTAAGGAACGCAGGATTCGCGATAGGCTTAGATAAATTAAGAGTGTAAAAGGGAGTAGAATCCCCAGAACCTGGAGAGAACAGTAGAAAAAAAGACATCGCTTCTCTTAATGCAATTCACTGAAAAACCCCAAACCTTACATGCCGGAACATTATAGATTATATGTTGGTGGGAGCCACTGCTTCCTGAGGCATACAAAAATGAAGCTGTCTGTGGTCACTCTCACTTGCGCACATTACACTACGGTATGCCATACTGTGTTATTAACATAGAAGAGAATTTTAAGTCATTGCCCTTAACAGTGGAAAATAAGGTTTCAACTCTCACTCAAGAACAAATGTTAGAGACCTAAGGTTAACTGTTTTAAGTCTTAAAACAAAGGCTGTATCCCCAAGTTCAAAGGGCTCGTCTTTAAACAAGTTGGTTTTACAAAAAATGAGAGAATCTGAATAATAATAATAGTTAACAATTATTGAGCATTTTGGATGGCCTTTTCTACCAAGGTTTTTACATGTATTGTTTCATTCTCGTTTTACAGAAGAGTCTGAGGCATAAAAAAGTAACTTGCCCATGCTTAGTGACTACAAAGTGGTGCAGGCAGGATTGACAAACCTAAGTAATCTGACTCCAGAGTTAGGGCTTTAAATTGAATGGGATTTTCATTTCCTCAGCACCATTGTTGTCTCCAGATTTATAGTTCATATCCTTACCAAGTCAAGCACTGATAGACCAAACTCATATTATCCTCACCGTTGTTTTCTCCATAGGCAGCTTGTTTTGTAATTTGCTTCTCAGGCCATATTGTCAGATAGTAATGTAATTATGTAGTTGAGGAAGCATAAGTGTATTGTTTAAAATATTTGTGCATCAAATAACTATTCTCATTAAATACTTTGGAGTGATCCATGAGTTTTTCATTCCAGTGTATTCATCAAAAGTTTCATTATGAGTAATAGAAGCAAATGTACTTCTTAAAGTTGCATCTTGTCTTAGGCAGTTAAAGAGGCCATTTTCATTCTTTTTCAAAAAACAATCTGTATACTTTATGATTGCAAGTTAATTACAGTTTTGTAAGACCAAAAGAGATAGTAAAAAGACCAAAGAATTAGTAAAAGGATCAAAAGAAAAAAAACTACAGTTTCATTTCTACCTCCTGAGATTCTCTTCTAGTTACTCAGAAATGCTCTAGAGGTTTAGGTTTCTGAATTCTGTTTCTGAGGTAATAGATAAATCTTAAGTATGTGAACACTAAGAAACCATAGGTTAATACCTTTATTAATGCCTTTATTAACTTGATAAATAGTTAATCGAATGTTACATTTTTATGTTGCGCTACTCTTGGCATCACTCTTGTTATTTGAAAATTAAAATTAATGAACACAATCCAATAGCATATTAAACCATTTTAAATCTCTAAAATCTGGTGTTTTTGTTTTTGTTTCTTACTTTCAGAAGTTGGAATATCTAAAGAGGAAGCCTTAGAAACTCTGCAAATTATAAGAAGAGAATGTCTCACAAATAAAACGAGATATCCTGGTACAGCTGAGTCAGGCAAGAAGTATACAGCACTGGAACTTCTTGAGCAGGAGCATACCCAGAACTTCATAATTACCTTCTGTTCAGCATTAGATAATATTCTTGGGGGTGGAATACCCTTAACCAAAACAACAGAGATTTGTGGTGCACCAGGTGTTGGAAAAACACAATTATGGTAAAATAAAATGTTCCCCTCTTAAGAGTAGGCTTAATAACATTTTATGTAAGTAGTATTGTGTTGTGGGTATACAGTTAGGAGACCAAAAAAGGCATGTATGTGTTCTTAATTTTGTGTGTATGTGTACATCAAACAAATCAACTTACCCTTTGCCTTACTTCAGCACCCCATCTTGATAAATTGATACAATTATTTTGATATTAAAAAATGTTTCTTTTGCAACAGTATAGTGTGGTCAGTAGGGTAAACAGGCAGTCTTCTACTTTATTATAGAAATAATTCCTGAGGATACATTTTAAAGTCAAAAGTTTGAAATTAGATTTATGTATAATAAGAAAAGGTTCCATTCCAGAACCCTAAAAACCACTGAAAAGTCCTTAACCTTGGTTTTAGAGGTACACCCTCCCCCTAATCCAAGCATCAATTGATTCACATATGTTTGGATGCACGGAGAGTTAGCTATCTCTGTTGCTTTGGAGATTATATTTGTGCCTATAAAACATTTAGTGGTATCTAATGAGTGGTGATCTGGAGTTGGAAAAACACTGTCTTTGATGATCATGATAATGATTTGGTCATTTCACTTATTTTGATAGTATGCAGTTGGCAATAGATGTGCAGATACCAGAATGTTTTGGAGGAGTGGAAGGTGAAGCAGTTTTTATTGATACAGAGGGAAGTTTTATGGTTGATAGAGTGGTAGACCTTGCTACTGCCTGTATTCAGCATCTACAGCTTATAGCAGGAACACAGATGGCAGAAGGTAAGTTAGCAAGTGCACCTCCTTTTTCTGTATAGTAAAAGTAATTTGCATTTCTATCTGTCTCAGCCTTAGCAGCAGACCATTTGGAATGTGAAGTTTGATGATTTGACAGTGTACTAGTCATACTACTCTCATACTTCTCTTACAAAATGAGAAATGCACAACCTGGACTGGCCTTTTCTTCCCCTTTTAAGGCCCTCACTTCTTACTGAAAGAGCTCTGGAGCGAGACCTTTGTGTATTTCGATGAATGACTTCAAAATCATTATGATCTGAGTTGCCAGGTGTAAGCTAATGTTGGACACCTTAATATAAGTAAATGTTGTCTCAATGCATTCAATGTATATTGACTTTCATACTTATTTTTCCAAAAACCAAGGATGGCTTTGAAAAAATCATGTCTAGAAATGTTTGGAACATTAGGCTGATTGACCTTATGTGGCTCTGAGTAGTATGTAATTGACTTCATGACTGTGTTTATTGTTAAAGTGTTGGGAAGTTTTTGCTTTATTTTTCAGGTGTACGATCTTTATTCTTTTCTCCAGAAGTTTTTAAAAAAGTATAAGGCTTATCATAACATGTTTGTATTCCCTTTAAATAAATATAATCAGCTATATATTTTGATTTTCATTGGAGTATTTATTGTCCTTTTTAACTAGGAACCAATATACCTACTGAAAGTCCCTCAAACTACCCACGTCACAGGTGTAATTTGTAATAGTGTCTTAAGATCATATTGTAGATATTGTGGATGTAGCTTTGGAATAGAGAGTTTTTAATGATTGGTGTGTGATTAAGCTGTTATTTTTTGATTAAAATTGAACTTCTAAAATGTATATGTGTGTTAGGCAATGTTTTCTGAAATTTAATTTCTTGATATTTTAATTTTAAAACAAGTGCATTTTAAAATGCAATGATTTTTAAATGGTTTCTCTCTGAAATATGTACAAAATCAATCTGATTATTTAAAAAAATCCAACCTAAGGAGGGAATTTAATTTTATATCATTGTTCCTACATAAATATCAAAGTATACTATGGCATTTAAAGGAAGAATATGCTTATTTTGAACATTTTTCCTTTTTAATTCTTTGGAGAAAAACAAGAAAGAGAAATTCCATTATGTTACTTGTATTTAATGGAAGCTGATAACTAGAAATATGAAAAGGCAGGCATTAAAAATCTAGTTGTATACATGTATAAACTACTTCTAGGTAGCCCAGTATATAAGGAATCAGTGGGAAAGGTGAAAACAAGAGGTCAGAAGTTATGATAGTTTATAGTAATTTTGCTACAATTTTATCATCTTTCAATTAAAAAGAGATTTGTTATTCACAGTGAAACATTTTGCTGTTCAAAAGTATTGTTTTTCTACAATCACCAATATATCAAAACAGGTAAAGCTCGTTATTTTAAGATTGTTTAAGATTGTTTTGTTGTTTATTTCAGAGCACCCAGAAGCTTTGCAGGATTTCACTCTTGAAAATATTCTTTCCCATATTTATTATTTTCGTTGTCATGACTACACAGAGTTACTGGCACAAGTTTATCTCCTTCCAGACTTCCTTTCAGAACACCCAAAGGTATGGCTCGAACTACTGAAATGTGACTAAGCATCTTTGGACATGTTTGATTAGCAAGTAAATAGTACACTAGTATAAACCAATTGAGAAAATCTCTTCCTTGTTCTACAATTTATTTATATTTACATGTATTTTATGTATATATGTATGTGTATATACATATATATGTTTTATATCCAAAGTAGGAAATTAAAATAGTAATGAAAGAGATTCTACCTCTTGATTGAGTAATGGTGGAATAGCTCCTATCTAACAAACTGTATAAAAAGGTATAAAATAAAAAATAAAACTTCTCTTCAGCTACTGCCTCCTCTTGTCAAAGTTGATCACTCTCATTATTAGTAGTTTCTTGTCTGTCTTCTCAAAAAACAATTAAAAAAAATTTTTTTGATTGGGGGGTAATTAGGTTTTTTTTTACCTTTTGATGGAGGTATTGGGGATTGAACCCAGAACCTTGTGCATGCTAGGCATGCACTCTACCACTGAGGTATACCTGCCCCCTTCAAAAAAGTTTTATGTATATTTTTATATCTCCCCATTCTTAATATTTTTTTAATAGGAATATTCTGTATATTCTGCACCTTCCATATTGGCTTAGTGTTTTGCATATTTTTCTGTATCAGCACATATGTTTAGATCTCATTCTTTTTTCAGCTGCATATTATTTTAAGAAGGTACTTTTCACCATTGGGAATGTAAAATGGTACAGTCACTATAGAAAACAGTATGGCAGTTTCAAAAAATTGAAAATTGAATTACCATATGATCCAGCAATTCCACTTTTAGGTTTATACACAAAAGAATTGAAAGCAGGATCTTGAAGAGATACTTGTACACTCTTATTCATAGCAGCATTATTCACAATAGCTAAAATGTGGAAGTAACCCACATGTCCATTGATGGATGAACAGATAAGCAAATGTGGTATATACATACAATGGAATATTACTCAGCCTTAAAAAAGAAAGAAATTCTGACATAAGCTACAACGTGGATGAATCTTGAGGACATTATGTGAAGTAAAATAAGCCAGTCACAAAAAAGGTCATACTATATGATTCTACTTATGTAAGATACCAAGAGTAGTCAGAATTACAGAAAGTAGAGTGGTGGTTGCCAGGGCCTGGGGAAAGAGGAGAGTGGGGAGTTATTGTCTAATGGGTATAGAGTTTTGGTTTTATGAGATGAAAAGTGTTCTGGGTTGTTTTTTTTTTTTTAATTAAGGTCCTGGGGATTGAACCCTCAGGAGGTCCTGGGTTTAATCCCCAGTACCTCCAATTAAGAAAGAGAGAAAGGGAAAAAAAAAGAAAGAAAGAATAAAGTGTTCTGGAAATGGTAGCACAACATTATGAATGTATTTAATACCACTGAACTGTACACTTAAAAATGATTTAGATGGTACATTTTATGTTATGTGCATTTTACCACAATAAAAATGAATGGGGGAGTAGGTACCTTTAAGCAATCCTCTATTGGTGGACTTTGAGATGCTATTATTAACAATTGTTTGGAAATAATCCTTACACATAGATCTTGGGGTACATTTGTGAGTATATTCATGGGATAAATTCTAAGTATTAGAGTTGTGATATTAAAAAGTATGTGCATCTTAAATTTTGATAAACATTTCATATGACAAAGACTCTCCTTGACCCAACTTTAATCAGCCTCCTGTGAGCCCTCTTTTTAAATAGGCCTTTACCTTGACCCACATCCTATCTTTGGCCTAAGCAGCCCAGTTCATTGTTGTGAATGTTGCTAAGAATATGAGTGTACAAGAGCAAGGAATCCTGCTAAGTTAGTTTAGAGAGAATCCCCTACCCTTGACATCTGATCACCCTTGATATCTCAAGTTCTTCATTCCCCACCTTTGATATATATACGTCTTTGGCCTGCCCTTAGGAAGAGTCCTCCTACTCTTGGTGTTTCCTCTTAGTAATTTTCTGTTTGACACCCTCATACTGCTCTTTAGCTATAAATCCCCACTTGTCCTTGCTGTATCTGGGATTGAGCTTGATCTCTTTCCCATATTGCAGTATCCCTATTGCAATATTCTTGGATAAAATCTTCCTTACTATTTTAACAAGTGTCAGAATAATATTTTCTTTAACATAAATTGCCTTTCAAAAAGGTCATACCAGTGGATCAAAAACGAGACCTAACTAGATGTCTGCAAGAAACCCTTTTAAGTATAAAGATACATGTAGATTAAAGGCAGATGATTGGAGAAAGATATACTATGCTAACACTTCATCAAAATAAAGTGGGAGTAGCTATATTTACTTCAGAGAGCAGACTTTAGACTAAGGAAAGTTATCAGAGATAAAGAGGAACATTACATTATTCCTCTAAGGAGACATAACAGTCCTTAACTTGTATGTGCCTGACAACACAGCATCAAACTACATGAGATAAAAACTGATAGAACTGCAAGGGGAAATAGACAAATCCACTTATATGGAGACTTCAACACTTCTGTATCAGAAATGGACCGATCCAGAATGACATAGTTGAACACAATCAATCAGCTGGATGTAGTGGATATCTATAGACTACTTTATCTAGCAACAGGAGAATACACATTCTTCTCAAGTTTACATGGTACTTTCACCAAGACAGACATTGTCACAGAACTATCAAATCTCCCATCTGTTCTCCTATGGGCCCATTTATCCTTCCAAAAAGTCATTTGTTTTCTTATAAGTACCTTTTCTCCATCCTGTGGATTTTCTTTTCTCTTTCTTGATAGTTTCCTTTGATGCACAAAAGTTTTAAATTTTGATGAAGTCCAGTTTATCTATTGGTTGTTGTTTGTGTTTTTGGTGTCATATGTAAGAATCCATTGCCAAATCCACAATCATGAAAATTTACTCTTGAGAGTTTATAGGGGAGAAAAAATTTTCCTTGACCGTTTTAGGATTGCTGACTGAGTCTGAAAATTGAACTGTTAAAGACAGCATAATGGGAGACAAGCACATACATTTTACTGAAGTTTTACATGTATATGGGAGCCTTGTACAAGAAATGTACAAGAAAATGAAGACCCGAAGAAGTGAGCAGTACAGAAAGCTTTTATACCTTTTAGACAAAGAAACAATACGTTTGTAAGGAATTAATGAGACAGAGTTTGGGGCTAGAGGTGGACAATTACGAAGAGGTACAGTAATTTGGAAGATAGGGATTAGTTTAAGAAGGTTTGTTTATGCAGCCTTCTCAGCCCTCAATTCCCTGTCTCTGGTGATAAGGAAGGTCTCCCTTCCTTCTAGGACAGGGAGAGTACCTTTCTCACCAGAGATTTATCTCCTGCTTTCAGGGAAGAAGAACAAGGGAGGGAGATTAAGTGACCTTTCCTGCTTCAACCATTTTCTCAAACTCCTTTAGCTTATGATACTACAGTATGCCAAAGTACCATATTTTGGGATAGCATGTCCTGAACCCCATTAAGTTTAATAGCTTTAACTCTTTTATTTGGGATTTTGATCCATTTTGAGTTAATTTTTATACATAGTTTGAGATAAGTGTCCTCCTTCATTCTTTTGCATATAGATATCAAGTTGTCACAGCACTACGTGTTGAAAAGACAATTCTTTCCCCATTGAATGGGCTCGGCATCCTTGTTGAAAATCAGTTGGCCATAAATGTGTGGGTTAATTTTTGGACTCTCTTCTATTGATGTATGTGTCTATTTTTATGCCAGTATCACACTGTTTTGATTACTGTAGCTTCTTAGTATGTTTCAAAATTGGGACATATGCGTCCTCCAACTTTGTTGTTTCTTTTCAAAATTGTTTAGGCTATTCAAGACTCCTTGCAATTCCATATGAATTTGATCCATGTGAATGGAGACTTGTTCATTTCTGCAGAAATGTAGTGGGGACTTTTAGCAGAAAGTACATTGAATCTGTAGATTGAGTATATTGCTATTTTAATATTAAGTCTTCTAACCTATGAACATATGATATCTTTATTTATCTAGGTCTTCTTTAATTTCTTTCAACAGTGTTTTGTAGCTTTTAGTATACAAGTATTCCTAAGTATTCTTTTTGATGGTATTGTAAATGGAATTTTTTTAAATTTCATTTTTGGATTATTTATTGCTAGGGATAGAAATACAACTGATGGGGGGAGGGTATAGCTCAGTGGTAGAGTATGTGCCTAGCATGCACAAAGTCCTGGGTTCAATCCCCAGTACCACCATTAAAATAAACCTAATTACCTCCTCCTCCTTCTCCTCCTCAAAAAGGAAAAGAAATGCAACTGATTTTTGTAAGTTGATTTTGGATATTTCAACTTTGCTGAATTTGTTTATTAGGTTTAGTAGTTTTTTGTGGATTCTTCAGGTTTTTTTATATATAAGATTATGTCATCTATGAATAGAGATTTTTATATCTTACTTTCCTGTTTGAATGCCTTTTATTTCTTTTTATTAACTAATTGCTCTAGCTACAACTTCTAGTGTAATGTTGAAAAACAGTAATAAAATCGGGCATTCTTGTCTTCTTCCTGATCTTGGGGGAAAGCTTTCAGTCTATCAACGTTAAGAACAGCTTATCTTCACTACTTGCAGATTCTATAATTGTGAATTTAACTACTTGCTAAAATTTATTCGTAATCCCAAAACAATACCCCCAGTGTTTTCACAGTCATTTATAGATGTATTGGGCAGCTCAGGCTGCCATCATAAAAATATCTTAGATTGTTTGGCTTTAACAGCAAAAATTTGGTTTCTCACAGTTCTGGTGGCTAGATGTCCAAGATTAAGTTTACAGCTGATTCTGTTTCTGGCAAGGGCTCTTTGTGGATTCCAGAAGGCCACCTTCTTGCAGTATCCTCACATAGAAGAGCAAGAGAGTGAGCTCTCTGGTACCTTTCCTTTTAAGGACTTGAATCCTGTCTTATCAGGGCCCTGCCCTTTTGACCACATTTGACCTTACTTCCTTAGAGGCCCTGTCTTCATGTACAATTATATTGTACTTGGTTAGGTCTTCAACATACGAATTTTGTGGAGACGTTAATTCAGTACATAGTAATGAACAAGTTAAGTGGCATAAAATTTGAGTCTCCTAACACACATGTTCCTAGCTGATATTGAACAAGGTGATTCTCTGCTACCTTGTTTCAGTTCATACTCTGAGGCAGTGTCTTCAATATGGTTGATTAAATGCCATCTTTTTTTGCATTTTATTGATACTTCCACTGTTTAACATATACCTCAAGCAGTGCTGAAGTGCTATCTGTTGTTCCTCAACAGAAGAAGGGTGTGATGTGCTTTATGGAGAAAATACATATGTTAGATAAGCATTGTTCATGCATGACTTACCATGTTGTTGGCGACAACTTCAGTGTTAATGGATCAACATTATATATTAAATGTTTTTAGGTAGAAATACACATAAGATATGGTTGTATATTGATCAGTTGACAAAAATGTGATCAGAAGCTCACAGAAACTTGGCCCTGTATTTCCCCTAGGAGCAATGGTTCAGTATTCCCTCAGTCAGTGTTTTTGATGACTTTATAAAACATAAAACTACAAATTATGAAAACTAACTTAATGATATTAGCTGTGGACTCTTTATCAAGTTGAGGAAGCTCTCTTTTATTCCTAATTTATTGATTATTTTTTATCATGAAAGATGTTGGATTTTGTCAAATGCTTTTTCTGAATCAATTGAGAAGATCATGTGGCTCTTTTTCCCCATCATTCTATTAATCTGGTACGTTTAATCATTGATTGATTTTCATATTGAACCACCTTGCTATCCTAGAATAAAACCTGCATGATCATGGTAATATAATTTTTTTAAATATACTACAGGATTTAGTTTGCTAGTATTTTGTTGAGGATTTTTGCATCTGAAATTGTTCTGTAGTTTTCTTTGCTGGTGATGTTTTTGTCTGACTTTGGTATCAATGTCATACTGGCTTCATAGAATGAGTTAGGAAGTTCCCTTCTGTACTTTTTGGAATAGTTTGAGAAGGATTGGTGTGAAATCTTCAAACATTTCATAGAATTCACCAGTGAAGCCAACTGATCCTGGTCTCTTCTTTGTTGAAAGGCTTTTGATTACTGATCCAATCTCTTGGTTCATTGAGATTTTCTGTTTCTTCTTCAGGCTGTTTTGGTAGTTTTGTGTCGTTTGGTGAATTTGTCCATTTCATGTGGGTTATCTAATTTTGGGGTGTACAGATGTTCAATGTATTCTCTAAGTTTTTTTTATTTCTATAAGGTTGGGAGTAATGTCCCTACTTTCGTTCCTGATTTGAGTGATTTGAGTCTTCTCTCTTTTTCTCAATTTAAAGGCTTGTCAATTTTGTTGATCTTTTCAAAGAATAAACTTTTGATTTCAGTGATTTCCTCAACTGTTTCTTTCTTGTATATTTTTATTTCCACTTTTTTTTAATTGCTTCTTTCTACATTATTTGAATTAAGTTTGTTCTTTTCCTAGTTTTTTAAGGTAGAAGTTTAGGTTGTTGGTTTGAGATCTTTTTTGTTTCTTTTTTTAATATAGCTGTTTAGAGCTGTATATTTCCTTCTGAGTACTACTTTCACTGTATCCATAAATTTTGGTGTATTTTTTCATATTCGTTCAACTTTAAGTATTTTCTAATTTCCTTTGGGAGTTCTTTGGCTCATTGTTTATTTAAGAATGTGTTGTTTAATTTCCACATATTTGTGAATTTTTCAAGTGTCCTTCTGCTTTTGGTTTCTAATTTTATTTGATTCTAGTCAGAGAAGATAATTTGTATGGTTCCATCTTTATAAATTTATTGAGACTTATTTTGTGACATAACATCTAGTCTGTCCAGGAGGATTTTCCATGTGCATTTGAGAAGAATGTGTATTCTGCTGTTGTTGAGTAGAGTGTTCTATGTATTTATTTGCTAGTTCTAGTTGATTTATAATGTTGGTAAGCCTTCTCTTTCCTTGTTTATCTTTTGTCCAGTTTTGCCTATCATTGAATATGGGGTATTGAAATTGCCAATTATTATTGTAGAACTGTCTTCGTCCTTTAATTTTATCAGTTTTTGCTTTATATATTCTAGGGCTCTGTTGTTAGGTGCATATAGTATGTGTCAGTAAATATCTGTTGAATGAAAGAGGGAAAAGATGTAAAAATGGCTTTGTCTCACAAAAGCTTTTTCTTTAACCTAGTCTTAATTAGGTAGAAAAATACAACCGTGTAGTTTTTTTGTTTGTTTATATTTGGGTTAGTTTCCAGTTTCTGTTTGTTCTTGGATCTTAGGTTTATATATTACTCTTAACTTCACCATAGGAGCCATTATTTGGGCTATATTAGAAACAAAACTGTCTTGAAAATGTTTATCATCTATAAGTAAACCTTCTTGATTGGAATTCAAGACAAACCTGCCTCATGCTGAATTCTAGTTATAATAGATTCTGTAATGGTTAGTTGCCCTATGGTATATTTTAAATTAAGAAGAAAAAAGAATTAAGTTTTTGAAGAAAGTTTTATAGTTTAATATTTGAGAGGTTTTTTTTTTTTTAATGTAAAAAGAACCAGGGAGATAAAATTGACGTTTAATTGAGAAATTGATTTTACTGCAATTCCAGAAGAGCTTTTCCTCAACGTAAAGCACCTCTGTAAAAACTGGGTGTATTGGCACATTATAGGAAAATTGTAATTGTTCCTTTTTCTTTCTGTCAAATTACTTTTTTAAGGTGATAGCTTATCAAACCAAAATATATTTTAACTTTTGGTGATTAGTGCAGAAAGCGTTAAACAGATTTAATTACTCTCCAAAATAAAGCTTTTGAAGAGTTGGAAATAGAACCCTGAATTTTTTTTTTTGGTGTTGAAGTATAGTTGACTTACAACGTGTTAGTTTCTGGTGTACAGCATAGTGATTCATACATACATATTTATAAACATATTCTTTTTCATATTTTTTTCACTATAGGTTATTACAAGGTAAGAACTCTGGATTTTAAGGTTTTTTTTTTTTCCTGTAATGGACTCTGCTTTTTGGCTGCCATTTATTATTTTAAATACCAAACCTAATATCATTATCTTTTCTGTATTTAGGTTCGATTAGTGATAGTGGATGGTATTGCCTTTCCTTTTCGTCATGACCTAGATGACCTATCCCTTCGTACTCGATTACTGAATGGCCTAGCCCAGCAACTGATCAGCCTTGCAAATAATCACAGATTAGCTGTAAGTATTATTAGTCAGGAGAATTTTATTATAAAGTCAAGATTATATAAAATGTTAATGTCTAGAAACAGCAGAAAGAGAATTTGCCTAAAAGCAAATATAGACTCACAGTTTTGAATGTAGTTTTGCTTTGGTTTGTATAAAAAAGTTAATTCCAGTCATAAGTGTTGTATATCAGTTTTCCTGGAAAATAAAAAAGCATAATCAAGATGCCATATTATAAAAATGAACTTTGATAAGGAAATACCACTTTTGGTAGTTGCAGTGTTTTCTTTGTAATATACTTCATGTTTTTCAGGTAAACTCTTCCAGCATCCCCATTTTTCTTTTATTCTTGAGTCTCTGATTACTACATAGAGTGTAATCACAGACTCAGATTGTTAGAAAAATTGCATAATGTATAACCTAGATGTTTGGAGGTGGAGCTAACTCTTCTAGATTTGTAATGTGAGGTGAGAGGTAAAGGTAAGCTCAGAAGTAAAGAGATAAAAAAGAGTGAGGTAAAAATTTTTTTTTACTGTCTATTTGCATCACTTCCCACTCTGCAACCTCATCTCACCACTGAAACAAAAATACTTGTCTGATGGGATTTCAAAATTGTAGAATAGGTAAACAAGATTATACTGTATAGCACAGGGAAATATACACAAGATCTATGATAGCTCAGAAAAAAAAATGTCTCAATGAATATATATATGTTCATGTAAGACTGAAAAATTGTGCTCTACACTGGAATTTGACACAACATTGTAAAATGATTATAAATCAATAAAAAAAAAAAATACTTGTCTGAGAGGGAGATGGGAGAAGGTCAAACTGATCTTGTCTTTACCCTGATTACAGAGTCCTTAGCAGACACACACATCATTAGTAAGTAAAAAACTCCTCGATAAAATCATTTCAAAACATAAATTTTCTCTTTTGAGTTTTTAGATTTTTTTTTTTTTGCCATGTGCTGAAAAGCATAGTGCCCCATTTTAAAATTATTTCTTGCAATTTATTGGCAATTTAGCATTCTGTTAATATCAATGAAGAGCCCCCAGTAGGGGGCACTCAAGGCTAGTGGGTTGCATAGTTTCTTAGGTTTTTGTTTGGTTTTAATAGAAATAGCTTCATCTTTTCTGATTAAAAAAGTAATCTAAACAACAACATGGAATACTATACAATGTTTAAGAAGAGCAATGTAAATATACACATACTAACGTGGAACAAGATATATCCAGATGTATGATTAGGTGAAAAAATTCAAGTTGCATAACTGTATGTTTAGTGTGATCCCACTTTTGAGGAAAGTAAAAGTTACATATGTGTAATTATATTTATATATATGAATAGAAAGATCTGAAAGGACCAAAACATTTTCAGTGGCTACTTCTAGAGAGAGGATTTTGAAGGTTGAGGTCATACTTTCTCCTCTTACTTATAAATTCTTCTTTGCTTGATTTTTAATTTCCCAATTAGCATGTAGAGAAGCATGTATCACTTTTGATATTAAGTGCATTTTACAATATTAAGTTATATATGCTTGCTATAAAAAAAAAGTTCTAAGCAATCAAAACTGTAGAAAGTAAGCAATCATATTATCTATATCCCAGAGATGATCATTTGTTGAGTTTGGTATATATATTTTTCCAAGCTTATTCTACGCATACATAAAAATTTTTAAGTGAGATCTTATTATGCATGCTGTTGTGCAAAGCGGTTTTTTTGTTTTTCACTTAATGTATGAACATCTTCCCATACATGCTACTTTATGTCTACCTCAACCTAATAGCTGCATAGTACTCTATTGTATGATTGTAACATTTTTTAACCACCTCTCTCTCTATTGATTGTCTTTAAAGTTGTCTCCAGGTTTTCACCATGTACAGCATAGCAGTCAGCAACTTTATTTGTGCTTCTTAGTCCATGTGTCCAGTTACTTCTGAAAGTATTAAGCCAAAGGGATGTCTCTATTTTTAAACCTTTTGTTATATATTATCAAATTACCTTCAGAAAGTATATTCCAAAGTATGTTCTCTACAGCAATGAATGGGAATTCTTTTTTTTTTTAATTCAGTTAGAAAAAGATAAAATTGTATTTATTTTGTTAATTTGAGTACTATAAGAACTCCCATATAACCTTTCCCAAGATTTACTTTATCACTCATTCCTTCTCCCTGCTCTCTCTCTATACACGCACACGTGCACACGCGCACACACACACATACACACAGTTTATGTATATATTTTTCTGAACCATTTGACAATGATTGCATACATCATATTCTTTTACCTGATAATATTTCAGTGTGTGTTTCCTTAGGACAAGAATATTCTCATATGTATCCACAGTCCACAGTATAGTTATCAAATTTAGGACATTTAATATTGATACAGCACTTTAATCCATATTCCCAGTTTAAAGTGTACAAGTCAGTGCTTTTGAGTATATTCAGAGTTATGCAGCCATTACTACTACCTAATTTTAGACCATTTCCATCATCCCCAAAGTCATCCCTTACCCATTAACCATCATTTCCCATTGCACGCTCCCTTCACCTGCTAACAACCACTAGTCTGCTTTCTATCTCTATGGATTTGTGTTTTTTGGATATTTTATATAAATAGAATCACACTATGTGGTCTTTTATATCTGACTTCTTTCACTTAGGATAATGTTTTTAAGATTCATCCATGTTGTAGCATGTACCCATGTTCTTTTTATGACTGAATAATTTTGCATTGTATTGATATACCACATCTTGATTACCCATTCATTCATCCATCGAAGGACATTTGGGTAGCAGAAGTATTTTGAAAGCAGTGAAGTTCATAATTTCAAAATGATTATTACTTCACTATTTTAAGACTCATTCTTTCGGAGCTTGGAGTAATCATGCAATAATTTTTGTTTATATCATGTTAAACCCAACATTTTTTGCAGTAGTGTAATTATTTTATAAATATCTGCTAACACAGCAAATTCTGAATTTGGGATGTTGAACAGCTGGTAAGCCAGCACAGCACATCTATTTACAGTTTCCTCAAGGTGTGTAATAGATAAACTAAACCAATATTGTGTTATAGAACTTTCTGCAAAGATAAAAATGCTCAGTCTGATGTAGTAGTTTGCATGGCTGTTGAACACTTGGAATATGGCTAATGCTGCAGAGGAATTGAATTTTTAGTTTTTAATTAATTTTGTTTTAAGAAGCTGTATGTGGCTGATGGCTGCATTATTGGATAGTGCGCTTTTAGCCAAAAAGTGTTGGTGTAAATAAATATCCCAGTTACTAGAGATTAAGCACTTGATAGTATGTATAGTAAAGAGCATTATTCAATGTATTGGAGATGCCAGTTAGACATATAGTTCAGTTAATTACCAATTTAAATTCCTGCTTAGCTTGTTCTAAGATGCCTGGAGGAAGGTAACACATGGGAAACCACTATGGCACTTAAGGGTAGAGGAACTAGAAGAAAGTTGTGTCATCCAGTTTGAGCCTAATTGAGGTGTAGATGGGTCACAGGTTTCTCCTTTGTAGATAAAAACAAATTTTAGAGTGTTGACCTCTGCATTGGGAACAGCCAAACAGCCTTTTCTTTCTCAGTTTTCTTAAGGAATTGATGACTTTTCAGAGTAGGTATCTTTTCTCATTGCTTTTCTTAGACATTCTTTATCAGTTTCAGCTTGTAGTAGTATCCGTCTTATTTCTGGAGGGAAGATCTGTATTAGAAGAATATTTTAAATAACCGTTGGTGGAGAATTTTGGATGAGTAGATGCCAGATAATCTGACTTTTACTATGTTAAGTCAGCCTTAAACACTTTCTTTTTCTTTACTTTAAAATTATTTTCTTTCTAAACATGGAATCTTTTCTGTAGGCCTGTATTTAATCCAAAGGAATTAGCAATACGTTTAGCCTTGAGGGCCATCTTTGAGTAAGGCAACACCTGTATCTCTATTACCAGCAGATTGGCATAGTCATAATTTGAATCTGTTAACTGGGTTTTATTTTTTTCCAGTTCTTCTGCTGTGCTCTCTATATAATTTCAGGTCTCTTCTCATAATTCTTTACCTCAGTTTCTTTTTTTCTTCTATATAATCACAAATGGTAATACTGTATTTGTCTCTCCCGTAGAAATGTAGACTTTGAGTTATTTATTAAAGATTTTATATTCCCTTGAATAAAGAACGCAGACTCCCATGTTTCCAATGCTCCCAGTTATGAAGTTTTTACACATAGTCTCTTTAGATCTTTATGTATTATCTACTATATTTTTCTTCATTGATTTTTACAGTAAGAGCATCTTTGTTCTTGTCTTTTAAAAATGTTTTATATTCAGTAGAATCATGTTTTCAGATAGTTTTACTCATTTTTATGGGTAAACTTAAAAAATTTATCAGAAAAGTTTTTATTACCTAAATAAGTCTCTCTTTAAATTAGAGTATATTCAGAATACTAAAATCCCAGGACTGTTTACTTGATAATTTTAGAGGGAGACTCATCTAATTTTCTCACATTTTGTTTTTGTAGGTAATTTTAACCAATCAGATGACAACAAAGATTGATAGAAATCAGGCTTTGCTGGTTCCTGCATTGGGTAGGCATTTAATCAGATAAACATCTTTAGTTAAATACATTTTTTTCTATCTCTTTCATTTGAATCTTGTTGAGGACTGTAAGCTCCATGAAAGCAGAGACCGTATCTGTCATGTTCACTGGTAAATCTTAGCATGGAGCACAGTGCACTTAGATACTGACTCATCCTTTCAGTTATTTAACACTCATTGAGCATCTACACTCTGGCAACTCTTGTGTCAGGTCCTTAGCATATAAATATTCATAAGATGAGTCTTGCCCTCAGGAAGTGCACAGTCTTAGGCAGGAGGAAGGGCGAATCCATTTAAATACAAATCACACTAGTGAATAGACCTACGACTCTGTTCCTAACCTTACTCGTGGTTTTGTTAGAACACAGTGCTTCAAGATTTATTTCTACTAAAATCTGTAAGAATATTCTGAGTTTTTGCTTTTCTTCTGGTGGTCAGAAACATGTTAGTAAGCTTGATGATAAGGAAGTCAACAAATATGTTGACTGAAACTATTAAGTTTTCTAAAGCAAATAGAGGTTAATGATAATGATCTGCAGTATTTCTACAGATTGGTAAAAAGTCTACTAATCTCAGGATGTTACCCATGTACCAGTTTTTTTTAAACCAAATAAACTTATTATGTTAAGTAAAACTGTATTTGGTCAGAGGCATTCTGAAAGACTTATAACCTAGTTAGTTATCGTGTTCTTTTTCCCTCAGGGGAAAGTTGGGGACATGCTGCTACAATACGGCTAATCTTTCATTGGGACCAAAAGCAAAGGTCGGTATAGAAACAAGTTAGTAATTCTGAGTATTGGGTTAATTACACTGAACACTCATCAGTTTCTTAGAGCTAGTCCGGTGGATGAAACCTACAGTGCCCATAAAATAAAGCTACTGTTACCTTCATTGCCTAGAGCAAACATAGAAACTTCTTATTATACTGCACATTTAGCTACATAGGAAATTCTTTGGAATATTTAAATGATGGGGTGCACCTGAAATGAGTAGGTGGCCACAGAGTGCTACCTTCTAAAGCTCTTTGAAATCAAGTACCATCTGTTAGCCATGTAGAGGGAGGTGGGTACTCTGTGTTCTGGAAGGAATTGAAAGGAAAGTAAAATCAGGACAAAAGGAAAGCTTTTGAGGTTAGCTTTAGGACTAACTGATGTGGAAAATAGGATGGTGTTTCTTAATATATTTCTTGTATGAAATTGTGTTTACTTTTGCTTTCTTTTATATTTTCCTATTACGCTTTTATTACCCAGTTACTTACTTGCCTTTCACAAGTATTGTTCTTTAAAATAAAATTATGGCAGCGTGAAACCTTTGTATTTGTTTTTAAAGTTGCTGAGTATGTGAACAAATCAGCTTTCATTCTCTTTAAAACAGGCGGTTGTAAGCTGTGGAGTCTTTTATTCTACACTTCTAGAAATGTCAGATTTATGCCAGCCTCTCTGCTTTGAAATTAATTGGTATAGCCTAAAGAACTTGCTTTGGAAATGCTCCAAAAATGGGGAAATGGGAAAACTGAGACAGCACGTGTACAAAGATGGAAAAAAGGATTGCTTAAATACATATTGGGTCTGGTCAAAGATAGCATCTGTTTCTTTATCTGCATTTCTTCATTCTTGGACAAACTGAAAAGAATCACACCTGACCAAGTTAGATTTTGCTGTTCCTGAGCTCATAATGGAACCGTTTACACTTGTATCTTTTGTAACTAGTTCATGCAGTTTGTGTCTCTTTTAAAGATGACATTTCCAAAGACCTCAGGTAACTTTTTCCCCCTATAATACATAGTACTTTGCAAATGACTCCTATCCCTCTAGTTTTGTAAATGTCATTATATACTAGATTCACAAAAGCAGTTCTTTTCTCAGCAACAAACCCTATTGTAAAGATTTGGTATCAGTTCTCCAGATCAGAGTCTTTTGAACATCTTGCTTTTATTTTCCCAGATTTAGGTTTTCTGTAAAGTGCATTGTACTATTTAAATGTTCTTAGAAATTCCTCTAGAGCTAGTATACAGTAGTGGTCTTTCACTATTATTCTACTATTATCACTAATAGAATACATCTGAAAAATAAAAATAGTAGGAGCTGAGAAAGATGTTCCTTTCATCTTTTAACTCACTCATCAGAAGGAGAAGTTTGCCTTCTTTCTCAGATTCTTGAAGTTAGCATTGGCTAGGTACCCATGAGATCAGAAAATCATGCTTACTTTTTTTGAGAGTTAATCATTGTATGACTTCAGCTTCTTACTAAGCCTTCCCAAGAAATTAGTAGTGTAGAACATTGACATTGAATAGATAGATTTAGGGGAAGTCTACCATCATGTAAAATTTTTTCTATATCCCATACTACCATTTTAGAGAGTGCTTGCTTGTGCTACGTACTAATCTGGGCACCTCATATACAACATTTTAACACCTTATATACAATATTTTGTATAATCCCTTCAATCCCCTTTTTTAAAATTAAAGTATAGTTGGTGTACAATATTATATAAGTTAGGTGTACAATATAGTGATTCACAATTTTTAAAGGTTATGCTCCATTTACTATGAAATATTGGCATCTTCTCTGTGTTGTACAGTATGTACAATATGTAGCTTATTTTATACATAATAGTTTGTACCTATTAATTCCCTGTTCCTACATTGCCCCTCTCCTCTCCCCTCTCGCCACTGGTAACCACTAATGTGTTCTCCAAATCTGTGAGTCTTTCAGTAACTCTTTGACGAATCTATACCTATTAACATTAACTGTGAGAAGACCAAGGCCCAGAAAGATTAAGTAGTAAACAACAGCTACCATTTTTGAATATTTATTAACCATGCTTTATTGTGCTAAGTGCTGTCTGTGTATATGTTTATAATTTCATTTTGTTTTCCAAATAACTCTGTGAAGTAGGTAGTAATATCCACATTTTATAGCTAGAGTCAATTCCTTTTCTCCTATAATTGCTGTTTATAGAATATAATTATATTATTGCATTGATTGCCAGCCAATCTAAAGATACAGTTCTTAGCCTTCTTTTTAGGTAAAAATCTTTTTCTCCAAACTGCTTTTTCCCCCAGGCTGTGGATATATGATAAGTAATGTGCACTTTATTGTAATCAGAAAAAGCTGACCTCATTTAATAGAATCAACATAGTTTTGTTCTTCATTGTTTGAAACCAGATGTCTTTAAGTTATTAAAGTTGCATGAAATCTTATATGCATTTTAAAATTTAGTTTATCTTGAAAGGATTGAAATAGAAATTCACACGGGAGGAAAATAGTTATAAAAATGCACACTTCTAGTTTGAGCAGAAAACTAAAAACCTTGACTAGCCAAATTTATAATGAGAATCAAACTTAAGTGTCGCGTCTCATGCCCCAGGCCCAATCCTTCACCAGAAACACCTGATTTTTACCCTTTGACTAATAATGGAATAACATTCCAACAGTTATTAAAAGGAATACTTTTGTCTCTGTCCTGTGTACCATGTGAGTTTTCTTTCAGTTTGCATATTCATGATGAGGCCAAGATTGTTCAGAATTATACCACTCTGCCAAGAAGATCTGGTGGTAGTGTGGAGTAATATATCAACACCCCCACACAGTGTTTCATATGTGTGCTCAGCTTTAGAGCACAAGTTGTGCTTCTGTCTTGTTTCTTCCTGACCTAAACTATGTAGTTCAGCCATATGTTAAGTTTCATCTCAACTGGGGCCATGAGCCAAGTGATTCTTTGGTTTAGCTTGTTTAAAAGATCTCTTCAGATGCAGACATGAAGTATAAAATTTTACTTTTACCTAGAAATTTGAGGAAGATTTTCAATCTGAATACTTAATGCCCATTTGACTTTAGTATTCTTAATAAACACGTAAATGCTTCTTAAAAGCTTATTTACTTCTTAATAATTTTCTCAGAAAAGTTGGATGTACTGGGTACCTCTTTGGACATATGGTGATATGAGGTGACTTAGATACTAATTTTTCAGAAGGTTGGCTAATCTTTGTTTTATTGAATCAAAAAGAGAATGTGATTTTTTAGTAAGGTGGGTTAAAAACACCAAGCCACTATTTTTTATTTTGCATTGAAAATAGAATATCAACCCTAAAGCATTGTAAAAATTTATGATCTCACTCCCTAACACAACATAACGATCCTTATATTACATATTACTTAGCAGTTATTTTATTTATGTATACAGTTGCAATGATAGAGCATATGACATTTTGGATTCTTCTATTTTCATTCTGAAAGTACCAGCCTAGAAGTTAACGAATGATGGTCTCTGCTTCTCTTACGAATTGTGCTTGAGTAGAGAGGCAATTTCCAAATTATGAGAGTAACAGATCATAAACCAAAGTGTCCTTTTTGAATTATCTTTGAAAACCAGTCTTCATTATATTATATGTAAATAAATGACCCTTTTAACTCTGAGACTATGATTTTTGCCTTAGTTAAAGTTAGAATCTGCATTTTGTACAGTTATATCAGTTTCAAAAAATTGTGGTAAACTATACATAACATAAAATTTACCATTATAACCATTTAAGCATACAATTCAATGGCATGGAGTACATTAATATTATTGTGCAATCATCACCACCATCCATCTCCAGAACTTTTACAACTTTCCAAATTGAAACTCCATGTTTATTAAATACTAACTCTCCATTCTCCCCTCCTATTGGCCTCTGGCAACCACCATTCTACCTTCTGTCTCTATGTATTGGACTACTCTAGGCATCTCATAAGTGGAATTGTATGATACTGGTCCTGTTGTGACTGGCTTTATTTGACTTAGCATAATGTCTTCAAGGTTCATTAATTTCTTTCTTTTCTAAGACTGAATAATATTCCATGGTATGTGTAGACTACATTTTGTTTATCCATTCATCTGTCAGACGCTTGTGTTGCTTCTGCCTTTTGGCTATTGTGAATAAGTTATATCATTTTTAAAGTAATTTTTAAGAGACACTTAGAGGTTTTTGCTTATATAGTTGGCCCTTGAACAACATGGGTTTGAACCATGCAAGTCCACTTATAGGCAGATTGTTTTCAATAAATGTAGTATATATATTTTCATTTTACAGATCTTTAAATGTGGGGAAAAGTTTTCTGTGTTCGATTAGAGATCACAAGAACTAGAGTTTGAGTCCTTATTCTATCCAGACTGTTTCAGCTTCCTGCCCTTGGGTGACTCCTTTGTCAATTTCTTTGGTTTTGAAGCAGAGTACTTGGATTTTAGACTGCATGGGAGTCTGTGCCCCAACCCTGACATTGTTCAAGGATCAACTGTATTTGTTGCTATTACAGTATTTGAGTGTAGTTAATATGAACTTAGAATAATAAAATTCTAAAATTTTATTAATAAAAATAAAATTTTCAACTACTTTCAGCTTTCAGCTTTATATTATTTACTTTGTAGAGTACATAGTAAAATCCTACCTAAACAGACCTTGTTCTGTCATGACAGTGATTTTTCTGAACATAATCATTTTGAAAGAGTGTGTCTTCCTATCTTATTTGTATTAGTATAATATGAGTATGTGTTCCTCATTTATATACCAGGAAACTGTCTTAATACTTCTATTATAACACACAAAAGATACACAATTACTGTACAGAGTTTGAAAGATCTAGATAACCAAATTAAAAAACAACCTTTACCTTGTAATAAGAACTTTTTGATTATAGTCTTCTAGTAATTTTTCTAAAACTCATAAATGTGGGATCATACACTATAATATACTTCATATATTATTTCCCTATCTCACTGAATATTTTCTTCTACTTTATTTTCTTAAGTGTAAATAGTATCTTGTCATGTACAAAATAATTTATTTGAATCAATCATTGGATATTTAGGTTGTTTTAAAATATCACTTATATAAACAATTGTTACATGTATACATAGAGCTATTGTTTGAAGGGAATATTTTTGATATTTCTTTGCCTTCTGTATTCTTAGCGAACAGTAATAGAATTATACTAAAAACTATAAATTTAAATTATGAAATCAGTCATCTGAGCTAATTAAGTCATATGTTTGTGTATATTTATTCTTTTTCTCTAAGCAGGTTGGCAACATTGTACAAATCACCAAGCCAGAAGGAATCTACAGTACTATTTCAAATCACAGTCAGTATTATTTGATTAGAGTGGGATTTTGGTGTTAGTGGGCAGTAATTATCTGAAGAGAACGTTTACAAATTGCTTCTGTTAACTTCTGTAGGCAGCAAGCATATTTGACGACAGCTTTTGATGCTTAGAACATTATCCCCAAAATAGTAGTATCTATACAGAATACTCTAGTTACAATTGAACTGAAATTTATTCTTAAGAACAGAGGAAATACTTATTTGTAGTGTAGTGTGTTCCATGCCATATGTAATGTCAGGATATTAAAGATTTTTAAAGTAAAAGTTGTTAAAGGTTTTCAGAAAAGAAAAAACACCGACATTACTCATTCTGATCAGTATATATTGTAGTTCTGTCATAGCTACCAAATATATCCCACTTTTTTCTTTCTTTTATTGAAATATAGTTGATGTGTAATATAAGTTACAGGTATATAATACAGTGATTCAAAATTTTTAAAAGTTATACTTCATTTAAAGTTATTTTAAAATAGTTACTATGTTCCTTGTGTTATACAGAATATCCTTGTAGCTTATTTTTGATACAAAATAGTTTGTTCCTCCTAATCCCCTACCGCATTATTGCCCCTCCCTACTTTCTGGTCCCCACTGGTGACCACTAGTTTGTTTTCTATATCTATGAGTCTGTTCCTTTTTTGTTGCATTCACTAGTTTGTTGTATTTTTTAGATTTCACATATAAGTGAAATATATCTCACTTTAAAATGTTAAATATCCAGTAATGTTACATCATAGAATGCACATTTTTGGCTAAAATAATGCATACTTATCAATAGTATTGAATCAGATATATTCTTGGCATCTCATTTTTTAAGGACAAAAACAGAGATTCTGAAACTGAATTATCTACTTACTCTTTGCACTGCTCAGTTGCATTTAAAGTATCCTAATTGAAAAACTTTATTTTAGAGTATTGTGAAAATAAATTTCTAAAGTACCTAAATAATTAGTACATGTTACTTCCTTTCACTTCCTCCAGTAAAGCTACCATAAAGTTTGTTAGGATTGACTTTTAGAGAATATTTTTATAATACAGTGTTATTTCTGTGTGTATGTATGTGCATGTATAAGTGAATATATAAAATATTCTAGTATAGCCCTGGCTTGGACACTTATCTGTGAAGTTTATCCTCTTTATTCACAGTGGTCGATAACTTCTATCTCAAGAATAAAGTAGTTCTTTTATCAATTATCTTAAAATATTTGGAAGACTAGTTGTTATTCTAGATGTTCTTAAAGCATACTTGTGTATTTTTTTCATCTTGCAGCCTCAGGGATTTCGAGATGCTGTTGTTGCTACTGAATGTTCATTGCGAACAGAAGGTTCATTGAATTCCCGGAAGCGGTCACGAGACTCAGAGGAAGAACAGAAATCCAAAGACTAGTCTCAAAGTATACGTGTATATTGATGCTATGAGAGATGCAATGTATACAGGTAGTCGACTCGTTACTTTATAATATAAATACACTATGGCATGAATGAATCAGGTCTATATTAAGTGAATGGGAAAAATACTTAACAGATATGATTCTTTGAGTTTTTCTAAAGCAGTGTTCTGCAGTTATATTTTGCCCTGTTTTCATTTTTAGTAATATTCAGTAGAGATGATACAGGTATTATATTTTGCAGATGTGGAAAGCTGATCTCATGTGACCAATCTGAGTTTACGATTCAGACTGTTTTTCGCTCCTTTCTTTGCCAGTTGCCTAGACATTTCTAGGAAGAAAACATTTCTTTCACATTCCTATTATGTTTTCCTCTTTAAGTGTAGCTTTGATAATCTTAAAAATGACCTGTTTCTATTATAAAGAAAAGCCAGCACCATGAGTCAGCATATCATTAGGTTCAGTATATGGGTAGAATACAAATTTTAGATGGCCAGTCTGATTTTAGTGACCCCCAATCCTAAAATCTAAGTCATTTGTTTATTTTTTTTATACTATTTTATAATGTTAAAGGAAGGACTTTGGAGTTGTTATCCCATGTAAAACATTGACTGGAACGTATATCTTCCAGAATAGTCAAGCTGATAAGCTCACAGTCATTTATTTCTATATTTTTGAAGCATGGTGTGATTTAGTTCTAGGTGTACTGACATTTTTGTTTGAATAATCTTAACACTGCTTGAATAAATTAAAAATTTTGATTCTTGGGTGATTTCAAAATCATCTAAAAATGTTTGGTACCTGATTCTTCTTAGTATTTCTTAATTCGTTTACAGCATTTACTTTGGCTCTCAGTGGAAGAAAATTATTTAAGTAATTTAATGTTATGTATTGTGACAACCGTATTTTCCAGATTTTAGTGAACAGGTGCTATTTCCTGTACCAGACTGAACACTAAATTCATAAAATGTTTATAATATAATTTTTCTGTAATTGATTATACATAGACAAAATCATAGTTTGCCAGGATTTTTTTAAGGGTGAAAGTAGGCACTGCTAACAGTTACACCAGGACATGGACATAAATCAAGACTGTCCCAGGCAAATCAGGCGTATGGTCATCCTAATTATATAAGACTAATTTCAAGTGACTAGTATAGGCTGACTAATTGTAACTATCTTATTTTTGAGGGCTTTAAGGCATATATTTTTATTATAATTAATGCAGTCAGTATAAAAAATTACCTATCATTTTATATTAGGTCTATTCAAATCATAACATCAAGAGAGTAAGGGGGTTGTTAAGTGATAAATATTAGTGTTACCAGACATTAGATACTGTAGGAGTTTATTTTATAAAGCATTCGAACACTGTACTTTAAAAGAACTATAGGACCCTGAATATAGACAAAGCAAAGTGTATTTCTTTTTGTTTGCAACTCTTTTAAAATAAAATTTACATATCATTGCCTTTCAGAGTTGTTGCTATTGTTTAAAAGATACTTATTTTTCTAGTTATAAATATAATATACACTTAAATCGTCTGCTTGGGCTGCAATAACAAAATACCATAAACTTAAATGACAAAATTTTCTCGAGGTATTAGAAGCTAGAAGTCTGAGAGCAGTGTGCCAACGTGGTCTGGTTTTGGTGAGGGCTGTCTTCCTTGCTTGCAGTCAGCTGCCTTGTGTGCTCACAAGGACTTTCCTAAGTGAATGTGTACGGAGAGATCTTTTTTCCTTCTGTGTCTTACAAAGCCACCAGTCCTATGAGAAATCCACCCTTACAACCTCATTTAACATTAATTATCTCCTAAAAGCCCTATCTCCAAATACAGTCACATTGGAGGCAGGGCTTCAACATATGAATTTTGAGAGGACACAATTCAGTTCATAGCCTTCTCCCCCTGACTCCCCTAAATTCATGTCCTTCTCACATGCAAAGTACATTCATTCCATCCCAAGCGGCCCAAAATTCTTAACTCATTCCAACATCAACTCTAAAGTACAAAGTCCCATTTAAATATCCTCTAAATCAGATGTGGGTGAGAGTCTGGGTACAACTCTTTCTCCAGCTGTGAACCTGAGAAATCAGACAAGTAAAGTGTTTCCAAAGTACAGTGGTGGGACAATGGTAGGATAGACATTCTCATTCTAAAGGGGAGAAATCAGGAGGGAAAAAGGAGTGATGGATCCCAAGCAAGAATAAAACCTAGCAAAGCAAATTCCATTAGATCTTAAGCCTCGCTATTAATCCTTTATGGTTTGATTCTGTGCCTTCCAGGCCTACCGGAGTGACATTACCCTGCAGCTCTAAGTGGAGGTTCTGCCCCTGAGACTGCTGGGAGGCAGAGGCCATCTAGCCTGTTGAAGATGAGGCAGTGGCCCTGAAGACTTCTGAATGTCCTTCAGGGTCATTTTTCCCTCTTCTTGAAGGATAGCCCATGTTTGTAGAAAAATAGCTCTTATCCAGTCCTCTCTAATCCAAGAAGTCTGTCAGCCTTCTTTCATTTTGTCCTGTCTCTGTCCTCTTCAGTTCAAACTGGCATTACTTCTGCTCATATAATCCCATAAGCTTTTTATGGATTGATGGTCCAGCCACACCCTTGATGTTCTGTTCAGAACATGCTGTCTTAATTTTTTTTGCAGTATGGATAGGCTGAGAATTTTCCAAATCTTAAGGTTCTGGTTCCTTTTTGTTTATCAATTTCTTCTTCATATTTCTTATTTTGCATTTTACTGTAAACAGCCAGGAGGAGCCAAGCCACTCCTTCAATACTTTGCTTAGAAACCTCCTCAGCTAAATAGCCGGTTTCATCACTTTTGCATGTTCTGTCTTCCACAAAACACTAAGTTCAGCCAAGTTCTTTGCCACTTTATAACAGAGATCACTTTTTCTCCAGTTTCTATTATTGGTCTGCATTTCCATCTGAGATCTCACCAGAATCACCTTTTACATCCGTATTTCTAGCATGTCCCTCCAAACTCTTCTAGCCTCCACTCATTACTCAGTTCGAAAGCTTCTTTCACATTTTTAGGTATTCCTTAAAGCAACACCCCACTTCTCAATGCTAAAATCTGTAATAGCTTGTGCTGTCATAACAGAATACCATAGATTGGGTGGCTTAAGGAAGTTTATTTTCTCACAGTTCTGGAGGCTGGAAGTTTTAAGATCGAGGTGCTAGTAGCATGGTCATTTCTGATGGGGTGAGAGATCTCTTCCAGGTTTGTAGACGGCCTCTTCCACTATGTTCTCACATGACAGGGTGAGAGAGATTGAGAGCATGAGCAAGCAGGCTTTCAGGTGTCTGTTCTTATAAGGGTGCTAATCCTATCATGAGGACCCTGCTGTTATGACCTCATTTAACCTTAATTATCTCCTAAAAGCCCTGTCTCCAAATATAGTCACATTGGAGGTTAGATCTTCAGCATAAAATTTTGGGGGAGACAGTTCAGTCTGTAGCACTATAGAAAATAAAATATTTACAAAAATATAACTTAAAAAATTGTAACCTGCTTTATAAAAATCCTAATACATCCTCATGTGTTCCACATATTTTTTCTATGATAGTTTTTAATGATTGTGCATACTTTTAAAATTTCTTTTTGAAGTTTGGATTATTACTGTGTTTTTAGTGTTAAACAGTTCTAATAAAGCAGGTAAGTTCCTTTTTAAAGAAATTCAATTTGTATTTATTTCTTATTGCTGCTGTAATAAACTACCACAGATTTGGTGGCTTAAAAGAACACAAGTCTGAAATCAGTTTCAAAGGGCTAAAATTGAGGTTTCAGCAGGCCTGCATTCCTTCTGGAGGATCTGTGGGGAGATCTGTTTCCTTGCCTTTTCTAGCTTTTGGAGGCTGCCTACATTCCTTAACTCAGCTTATCTTCAAAGACAGCAGTGTAGCATCTTCCAGTCTCTTTTTCTGTGTTTCCATTGCCTTTTTCTTACTGTCTTTTCCTGTGTCCCTCTTAGAAGGACACTTGTGATTACATTTAGGGCCCCACTAGATAATCCAGGGTAATCTCCCCATCTCAAGGCCCTTAATTTAATCACACCTGCAAAGTCCTTTTTGCCATGTAAATTAACATTCACAAATTTCAAGGATTAGGAAGTCACTATTCAGCCCCTCAAATCACGTGGCAACATGATTCAAGAAATAAGGATCCTTGGGTAATTCATTAAAGTTTGAAAAGCACTGGGACAGACTTGGTATCATTTTTTAACTGTTTTCATAGATGGTCATTTCCATTAATGAAACTAAGTTCCTTAGCTTTTTGAAAAATTTTTTTAAGGAGTATTATTCTTTCTTGATTATAAAATATATGGTACAGGCATACCTCAGAAATATTGCAGGTTTGGTACCAGACCACTGCAATGAAGCAAACATCAAAGCGAGTCACACAAAGTTTTTTGATTTCCCAGTGCATATAAAAGTTATATTTACACTATACTATAGTCTATTAAGTGTGCAACAGCATTATGTCTAAAAAAATACATTAATTAAAAATTAAAAATATTTTATTGCTAAAAAATGTGAGTCTTCAGTGAGTCATTATCTTTTTGCAATAGTAATATCAAAGATCACTGATCATAGATCAACAAAGCAAATATAATAATAATATGAGAATTACCAAAATGTGACACAGAGACACAAAGTGAACCTTGCTGTTAGGAAAATGGCACCAGCAGACTTGCTCAGTGACGGTTGTCACAAACCTTCAATTTGTAAAAAACCGCAATATCTGTAAAGCACAATAAAATGAGGTATGCCTATAATTTTCCAAACATTCTTTTCTTTTCTTTTTTTTTTACATTTTTTTATTGAGTAATAGTTATTTTACAATGTTGTGTCAAATTGAAACATTCTTTTCTAATTCTAATTTCTAAATTTTAATTTCTAATTTCTAATTCTTGATCTTACAAACATTTTATCCTTTATTGAAGTTGTATTGTTTTTCAAAGTGTTATGACTTTCATTTTAAATTTTGGGGGTGTATAACTTAAAACATATTTATATTTATATAGTGCCTTACGGTTTTGAAACACTTTTACATTATTTAGTTGGATCTTTCTAGCAACTCTTTAAGGTAGATATGATAGGCTGGCCTGTGTGTTTTCATTCCTTCCATCTATCTATCCATACATCTAATGTCTAACACATACACATTTAACAACTACTTGCTGAATGAATAAATATTTCAAATAAGATTTATAATAAATTCTGTTTTTCAAATGGTCAGGTAAGAATACTGTTTGGTTGTGCATAGGATTGTGTTTCTGAGCATTCTTTATTGTTACAAAATAAATTTATGTAATTTAATAGTGGTCTTTTAAAATTTTTTTTACTTTTAAAAATTGAGATAAAATAGAGAGTACTTAAAATTTGCCATTTTAACCATTAAGTGTACAATACAGTGACATTTTTAAGTGTTGTACAACCATCACCACTATTCTTAAAACTTTCATCATCCCAAACAGAAACTCTGTAACCATTAAGCGATACCTCATTGTTTCCTCCTTCTAGCTCCTCATAATCTCAAATTTACTTTCTGTTTCTATGAATTTGCTTATTGTATATATTACATAGAAGTGGAATCATTCAGTATTTTTTGTTTTGCTTATTTCACTTAGCATAATGTGTTCAAGGTTCATCCATGTTGTAGCATTGGTAAGAACTTCAGTCCTTTTTATGGTCAAGTATTATTCTGTTATATGTATATACCACATTTTGCTTATCCACTCATCTGTTGATGAACTTTTGGGTTCTTCCTAATAGAGTTTTTAACGGTTTATAAATTTGTATGAGTAACACTTTTCATTTCTTGAACCTTTTACTGACTACTATTGTTTATGAAGTTTGGGACGGTTGATCTATCTTTGGAATATTTTCAGGTTATTCCTACTAGCTTAAATTTTAACCCTAATAGACTTATTTTGATTTCTTAGATCAGCTATTTTAATTTTCTCTCTATTTACTATATTTTATTTTTCTTGATAATAAGGTCGTACTAAAATGTTTACAATAGTTACCAGCAATAAAATTTCAGTACAATGTGGTAGATAGTTGAGGTAGCTAGGACTAGAGTCAGAAGACCTGCATCCTATTCCAGCTGAGACATTAATAAGCCTTGTCAGTTTTGACACCTTTGTTTTCTCATGGCTTTGCCTTATTTATAAGACAAGATAGGGCTAAATGATTGCTAAATTCATAAGTCAAAATTTTGTGATTTCAGTTTTTATAGAGGGATTTTTTAAATATTCACTTTAAATGAGCAATACTGAAAATATGGAAGAGTGACATTTACACTTTTTTAATTTTCAAAATTGATAATTCTGTGGTTTCTGTTCCAATACATTGCATTTCAGTTTTGAGACATGATATTGAAATGTTCTATTGCTTTTAAAAAAAAATTGAGTTGCAGAAGAGAGTCTGACTGTTCATAATATGTATTTTTAGTTAACGTCAGTGCCTAAATTTACTGTTGCTGTTAAAATTTACAGAACATTTTGCTCCCTCAGCACTGATTTGGCATAAAACATGTTGACAAGATTTCATGTGTTTTCGACCACAGTATATTCCTTTTCCTGTTTTCAGATTTAGTTCACCATTGACTTAAGCCTTTTTGTGCTTCGGCTAACCATTTGACTCTCATTATGTATACTAAGATGTGAGTTTTTAAATACATCATTACTCTGATAGTGATTTTGTGTAGCTTATTTTATGAGAATATAAAAGTTAGCTTCACTCAAAAGTGCTTGAGAACTTAACGAAAATTGTCCTACCTGCTTTCAAAATTCAAAAATTAACAAAGGTAAAAGACAAAAGTGAAGAAGCAAAGTAAAGAGAATTTGTAATAAGTCATATAAACCAAGAGAAAGAGAAAGACATAATTGTATAACTCTCTTAGTCTAATGATGGGAAATTGTTATTTATGGGTGATGGGAATATGTTATAATTGCTATAATTATTCTTCAAGAGAAAAATGTTTTTCTAGTCTTTGTTTTTTAATTTCTTAATTAGTTATTTTTACCAAGTAATATTTGCACAAGGTTAAAATTCAATGAAAAGTAAGTCTTCTTTCCTCCCCTGTCCCTAAGTCACTCAGTTCATTTTTAGGAGGCAACCATCATTACCAGTTTCTTGTGTGACCTTCCAGAGCTATTCCATGTATCTAAAATATAAATATATTTTTTCTGTAACACTGAATCTTAACCCAAATCTTCAACAACCAAATCTGCACCTTATTTTTGTATTGGTATATACTGAATTTTCTCAGTTAAAAGCCACTGTGTGATATTCCATTGTATGAATATCTTATTATTTAATCATTTTAAGTTGATGGATATTTAGGTTAATCAATTTTTTTTATGAGGATGTAAGGAATTGGTCCAGTGTATGTACCTTTAAAATTTTGATAGATGTTGTCCATATGTCCTCCAGAGAGACTACTGGTTTATACCTCCACCAGTGTTGTTTGAGAGTGATTGTTACTTTTTCCCTTGACAACACAGTATTTTATCTTATTTTGCCAGTTTAATACGTTTATAAAAATGACCTCTCACCATATGATATTAACATTTTCATGTTCTTTTCTCTTTTTATAAGTGAGGTTGAATGTCGTTTCATTTGCTTACAAGTTACTCTATTTCCTTTTGCATGAACTAGCTGTTCATATTTTTTTGTCCATTTTTTTATAGGTCTTATTAACCTGTGAGAGTTCTTTACATATGAAGTAAGATATTTTTAGGCTTTTTTTTAAGTCTTTATGACTTTTATTAAATCCTTACAAAACAGAATACATAATTCTGGCATTGACAGTTGGTGTAAAGGAAAACTTTTGAGCTGTATCAGTTCACCTGGTACAGTGGAGTTAAAGTGCTTTGATGTTTTTCCCCTACTTTAAAAAGATTTAAGGTTTTTGGGGTTTTTTTTGTCTTTTTCACACATCTAGGCCTTTCTGATATGGCAAGTATTTTCTCCAGTTTGCCTTATTTTTTGCCTCAAAGAAATTAGATTTTTATATAGTCAATTTTTCACTTTTATTTTGTTTCCAAGTTTTATGTCCTGTTTAGACCTTCCCACTCCATGATTATTAAATTCTCACATTTTTTCTTATCGAACTGTCAGCAAGTGTTATTTTATGTCTAAATGTCTCCATCTGGAATTTATTTGGAGCCATGACCTTGAGTTTTGAATTTGACAGAGGGTCTCTGATTAAAGGGCACTAAGTGGTTAGAAGGCAGTTATATGGAAAATGCCAATGTAGTCTATCTTATGTCAGCCAAAGTCTGAAGTCAAGATCTATAGGTGAAAATTAGTAGAATATGGTAGTATTATAGCTAATTCATTTTTCTTCATGAATTTTGGGGTTTCTTGATTCATTTATTCTTAACATGTATTACTTTTTCAAAAATTTAAATCAGCCAGAATTAGCTTCTGTTTATAATGAAAGAATCCCTTTGGATGTACACTTTTTTCTCTAAAAATGGAAAGAATTATCCTAGTTCCTTATTTCAGTTGTCATGTTAATCATTTTTTGTGTCCCAAATCAACATATTAAGCTCTATCACGCATGCTCCAAATGCATTGCTGCCTGCTTGTTTTTAATTGACAGTGTCATGGTTTTATTAAATATTTGGCATACATAATATCAAACCCATTTTTTCCCCAAATTGGTTTTCTTTTTCTACTTAATTTCTCTTAATGTCAGAACCTTTCTGAAAGACTCACTTTCATAATGACTACATATCTAATCATTTGTCAAATTATTTTAATTCCATTAAAGGTACACTCAAGTATCAGCAAGTTGTACTGTAAGAACATAGAAATCAGAGAAATAAATTTGCTCTCAGAATTAAACTGCAAAATTTTCAAGACCCCTTACTAATAATAGCTAACATTTATTGCATGGTTGCCATGTGCCAGGGACTATGCTAAGTCCTTTATATGTATTATCATAAGTAATCCATTCAGTAACTTTGCTGTTTTTATTCTCAGAGAAATTACATCTATTTGTTTGTAATCTTCAGTTGTAAATAATGAAAAGCTAACTGGCAGGTTAAACCCAAAAGAACTTTTTGGAAAGATATAAAAAAGACTTACAGAAACAGTAGTAGGGCAGAAGTCAGCTTGGAAATGCATAACCTAGTTAATTAGTTACAGAGCCCCAGACAGCAGGGTCTATAGAAACGATCTCCTGGTGGGAGACCACTGAAATGAATGAACTATGACCCTTCTCTATCATTTCTTGCTCGAGATTCAAAGTCAGGGGAGTGAATATTCTATTGACCTAACTTAGGTCTGTGTCTGACCCCCGGATGTGAAAGGATCTGGGAGAACAAGCCAGGAAGGTTATCTTTGGCTTCTACAGGAGGAGGCCAGGAGGCCTACCAAAACTACACAGTGGAGGAGAGGTAATTCCCTCAAAGAGATTGAAATGCTGCTAGGAAAGGGATATAGCTGCTGGGCAGCCAAAAATAAGGAATGTGCGTTATGATTTATAACTTGCTCAAAGTCACATACTAGGAACAAAGTGTAACTCTTAGAGTCCACGCTCTTATATTAATCAAGTGATTGTCAACTTGGGGTGATTTTGCCTCCCAGGGAACATTTAGCAGTGTGGAGATACCTTGTTTATCACAATATTAGGGACAGGTGCCACTGTCATCTAGTGGGTAAAGGTCAGATATGCTGCTAAACACCCTAAAATATACATTACAGCCCCCATAACAGAATTATTAGGCCCAAGACATCAGTAATGCTTAGGTTAGAAACTCTAACCTGAGAAATTATGGCATGGAGCCATATTCTTTCAGTATGTCCATCATAGATGTTGACAAGCAATACAGTATGGTAGAAAAAGGAGGAGCAAAATGGAGCAAACTTTGGTGTAACCACTCAAGCCCTGTTCAAGGGAATGAGGGTCCTTCTTAGATTGGTCCTGATAACTCATCCTAATTATGGAAATGGTTGCATCAGGCTATCTCAGTTTGATGCTTTAATTATTTGAATCATAATGAACTCTTATCCAGTTACATGCACATCAATTATCAACCTGCTGATGGTTGAATTTCCCAGGTTCTTTGTTTATAGCCAGACCAATACAAATGTCTGATCTACATGGAAGTAATAATTCTCATTATAAATTCATATGTTGTCATTGTGATTTTTATACATCAGTTTCTTATGAGACTTGGTAGTGTTAGTTGATATACCTCCATGTAATTAAGTTTGGAAGACTCACATTTTCCCCCCCAGTTTTATTGAGATACAGTTGACATATATCACTGTATAAATTTAAGATGTACAGCATAAGGGTTTGACTCTTAACTTTGGTATGTATCATACAGCAGTGTTAACTATACATCATGCTATACATTACATCCCTAATACTTACTTATCTTGTAACTAGAAGTTTGTACCTTTTGACCACCTTTCTTCAATACCCTTCCCCCCTACACCCTGCCCTGGTAATCTGATTTCTTTCTGAGTTTGTTTTAAATTCCACATATTGGGATCATACAATGTTTGTCTTTCTCTGTGTGACTTATTTCACTTAGCATAATTCCCCCAAGGCCCATCCATGTGGTTGCAAATGGCAGGTTTTCCTTATTTTTATGGCTGAATAATATTCCTGTGTGTGTGTGTGTGTGTACCCCAACTTTATCCAGTCATCCGTCAATGGACACAGATTGTGGAACACTCAAATTTCTGAGCCTCTAAGTTCAAGTTGCTAAACTTTGTCATAAATTCTTGTAGGTAAATGACACTGTGATAGTTTTAAAATGAATTATTTGATACTCCTTCCATCAGGAGAAATGGTGTGTTAGGTCCCCTTCTGTTGAATTTGAATGGGCCTATTACTTCTTTGACTTAATATAGTATCATGGAAGTAATACTATTGATTTAAGACACCAGTTTATAAAATCTTATGCACCTTCTGTCTTCTGCACTGGAAACTCACTCTTGGAACTGTAAGCTATCATATAAGACATCATATTACCCTAAGGCCATTATGTTGGAGATGTTACATGTAGACAGCCCCAGCTGAGTTCCCAGTTAACAGCCAGCCTCAACTGCCAGTTTGGAAACACAATCAAATTAATATCTTGAAAGTAATTTACATATTAGTCATTTTTCCACTCAATTATTTTCAGTATTGATGAAAAAGTGTAGTGTTGAGTGAGTCTCTTGGACATCCAGCCCAATTGAGCCTTCAGATGATTTTGTTTCTAACCAGCGGCTACGGGACTGCACCCTCAGGAGACCTAAAAGTGAGAACCACCTGGCTGAGCCCAGTCAACCTACAGAGCTGTGAAATACAGTAAAGTGTTTTTTTTTTCTTTAGCCACTGAGGTTGTGAGGTAGTGGTATGCAGCAATAAATAGGCAAAATAGGCACTTGAGAGCCTCTGCGGTGGGTTGCTGGCTATTCCCAAGTTGTTTCTTCAGGTATCCTCTTAGAATGTCAGATCTTCCAGTAGAGTGTCTTTTAGCTTCTTCTGTTCCTTTTCATTCTGACACCATTCTCTTCTGTACACTCATTATCTCCCATTGCCCAACTCATCTTTCAGCCTTCAGTCTCTCTTCTGAAAGAATGTTTGTGTATCACATTTTCTCAAAACATAGTTTTCATCACATTTCTTTCAAATTCAATATTTTTGCCAATACTTGGCACAAATAATTCCATCTCCCAGTACAGTTTAGCTCTAATCTTAAACTTCTGCCATGCCCATAGGCTTTATACCTTCAAGAGTCATGAAATTATTTTTTCCAGAGATACAAAATTCCAGGATTTTATGTGACAAAAAGTCATTTGAAAGGGGGAGAGTATAGCTCAGTGGTAGCGTGCCTGCTTAGCATGCACGAGGTCCTGGGTTCAATCCCCAGTACCTCCATTAATAAATAAATAAACCTAATCCCCCCCCCGCCCCCACTGCAAAAAAAGACTAGCCAAGAATAAAAGCCCCTTTAAAAAAAAAAGACACTTGAAAAATAGTTTTATATGTGAAGGACCCAAGTTTATTTTGCATAGACATTTTGATTTGCTGCCTTTGTGCAAATAGCTGCAATGCACTGTAGTGATATTTAGGTATGTGGAGGTTCTTCAAATCTTAATAGTTCTCAACTTGCAGAATTACTGGAAACCACGTGTGCTGTATTGGTGCCAGATATGTCATTTATAGATCACTCTTTCATAAGCCAGCAAACCAATTAATATGCCCAAATCATTTCCTTTCTGGAGAAGATACATTGTGTCAGCATGGTTACCATGTGTGGTAATTGATAATGTCTGTGCCACATGGCTTACTTTACCCTTGTCCAACACAGCTATTCTACCACCTATGATTACCATATGTTACAGCACTCTAGGTTAATGGAATCATTTCCATCTTCCCGTCTAGTCACAAATGTCCTTGTGGCTCAATTCCATCAGCTCCACACTTAGCAAAGAATAAAGTATTTGGTACTATCTGAGCATAGAGGACACCTTTGTGAACAGTTTTCACATTTACTTGTCTGCTTCATTTTCATTTAAAAAAGCAGTTGGATTTTTTGATGAATGCTCCAGAGTGGATAATAGGCATCTGCTGACTAAAACAGAACATGATGAATATCACTCTCAATTTTTGCTTGTATTTATTCTAAATAAATATATACAGGGAGTTAAAAATTAGATGATAATAATCAACATAGATTTTTACCACCATCATGGTTTTTTTTTTTTGTAAAGAGAAAATAGTAGCAAAATATTGAAGTGGATTTTTTTAATGGAGTCAATTCATTTTAGAAGAGCTATTCATTATAGAATGAATACACCACGTTAGCCATTTATATGGTATGTTCACCAGAAATTACCATCAACCCCTGCCCTCTTCCTATTTCATAAGCATGCCATAATAAGTTCAGAAATAATTTTGATTCCTGAAAGAAATATGCAAGATTAAAAACAAAGATTATTACGGTTAATGGTTAAAACATTAGGAAAGAAAGTTAGAACTTGTTTGGGGGACTTCTTTGCTTTTTAAAGCTGGTGAAAATAGTGCATGTGGGCTTGTTATTACCTGATGGGAATTTTAATTTTGACAGCTGTGGACTGTTCCTGAAATATGAAATATTAGCAATAGAAAAAGAATAAAAATTAATACAGCAGTAATATTTTGGCAGCAAATGGATAGGATTTAAAAGTTGTATTGTTGATCTAGAGTGTAGAAGATGTAGGTAGGTAGACTCAGGAGAAAGGAGGAAGATGTTCTCATTTGAAAACATTTCTATGTGCTTAGTTTTTTCAGTTGTCAAATATTCTCTTGCTTCCTACTAGTCACTTTGACAACACAATTGACTTAAAAATACTTACATATTAGTTATCTTTCCATTCAATTTTAAAAATGTGGATGAAAAATTACACATTTTTATATTTGCAATGTAACACTTGTCATTAGGCCTAGCCTTAAACATTTGCCTAGGCACTAGATCAGAGATATATTAGTCCCCCTGACATAGTTTCCCCAATTATTAACATCTTACGTGAGTGAGATACATTTGTTACAATTGATAAATCAATATCGATACATTATTAACTAAAGCACATAGTTTACATTAGGGTTCACTGTGTTGTATCTCCTATGGTTTTTGACAAATGTCTAATGATGTGTATCCACCTTTATAGTAGCATACAGAATAGTCACTGCTTCCCTAAAAATCCCATGTGCCATCGATTTATTTTTCCCTTCCTCCCCATGAGCCACGGGTAGTCCATTTGTAGTTTTTAATTCTAGGAAATAATTTACCGCTAACTTCAGGTAAGCTAAGTGTTCCATCCAGTAGCACCTTTAAAGACCTCAACTTGTTTTAATGTCAGCTTAATCCATTTATAGTTCTATTATATATAATCCATTATATAGTTCTTTAAAGTATTATTTGTTATTGTATCAATTGGGATCCAGTTAAGAAATCAGAGGTCATAGAATGCAGGAAATTGGTTACACAAGAGATTGATGAGCTAAAAAGCCAAAAGGGAAGGGAAGGCAGTGTCTTAGTCTGTTTGAGACACTATTTAAAAAATACCGTAAACTGGGTGGCTTCTAAACAACAGTAATGTATTTCTCACAGTTTTGGAGGCTAGGAGGTCCATAATCAGGACTCTGGCTGATTCAGTTTCTGGTTCACAGCGTGTCTTTTTACTGTGTTCTCACATGTCAGAAGTGGAGAGGGGTCTCTCTTGGACCTCATTTTGAAGGACACTAATCCCATTCACTAACCACTTCCCAAAGGCCCCACCTCCTAATACCATCTCCTTGGGGGTTAGGATTCAATTTAGGAATTTGGGGAGAACACAAATATTCAGCCCACAGCAGGCAAGATTCGGAAGCTAAAAACTGCTACCATCTCCAGGCCGATGGACAAACGGAAAATGATGTTTCTGGAGCTCAGGGACTGGTGTCACAGGCAACAGCTGGAATCCCAGTGGACATGTTCAGGGGGAGCAAAGCTGTAAAGGAGGGACAGCAAGCATTAGGACTGAGGGAGGGGATGGAAGAAATATGCTGGCTTTTCTCCTTTCCTCCCACTTCTAATTTCCTGCTGATGCCTCCCACTGGGTGAATCTCAGCTGGAAGTCAGCTGTCAAGGAACCTGATGAATACAACATAAAAAGGTCAGCACCCCTACAATACAGAGGAGAACAAGGTAGGAGAAGGAATGTATAGGAGAACAACAACAAAAAGACTAAACAGTAATCAATTCTTTTTAATTTTTAAAATCAACTTTATTGAGGTACAATTTATGTACAATACACTTGCTTAAAATGTACACTTTATTTTGACAAATGAATACACTTACATAACCACAGTCAAGATATAGAACATTTTGATCACCCTGTAAAGTTCCATCTTACTCTTTTGCCATGAATCCTCCATCCCACCTCAGTCCCTGGCAATCACTAATCTGCTTTCTGTCACTGTAATTAGTTTTGCCTACTCTAGAATTTCATATAAATGGAATCATGTAGTATGTACTCTTTTGTGCCTGGATTTTTTTCACTTAGCTTATTTTTGAGATTCATCCATGTTGCTGTGTTCATCAGGGTTTTTTTTTTCCTATTGTTGAGTAGTATTCCATTGTATGAATATATGACAATTTGTTTATCCATCACCTGTTGATAGACATCAGGGTTATTTCCAAGTTTGAGCTATTGTGGATAAAACTATTATAAACATTTATATATAAGGGTTTGTGTGTGTGTGTGTGTGTGTGCGTGTATGTGAAGTGTGAGCGCATGTGTTTGGTGGACGTACTTTCACTTCTCATGGGTAAATGTCCAAGAGGGGAATTACTGCATCACATGATAAGAAGCTGCCCAACTCAGCAATCCGTTTTTTTCTTAACTTTATTTTTTTTGTGTGTGTACATATATATATATAGTTAGTTTACAATGTGTCAATTTCTCATGTACAGCATAATGCTTCAGTCATACATGAACACACATGTATTCATTTTCATATACTTTTTCACCATACATTACTACAAGATACTGAATATAATTCCCTGTGCTATAACAACAGTTCTTTTTAATCTTATAAGTATCATCATTACCATGAATGTCCATGAAAGGACAAGTGCATTTCCTCCAAAGAGTTCCGGGTTAGAGAACAATTCTTACTACAAATCTCTAAAAAAAGACTTAAAAAAATTTAAATGTACTTGATACATAGGCTTTTCATAGCTCAATATTTTTAAATAGATAGCAAGAAAGGGGATTAAGGAACTAAAAAGGAAAGTAAAGCAGTACAAAATAATGACTAAAAAGACTTCTTGACAATGGCAAAATCATCCTACACAGCTGCTCTGAGATCCCCGCACTGCTGTCAGCAACCTTCTGGCAAAGCTACTCTGTCAAATGGATGCATTAGGATCCATATTAGTCTTTTGTGAAGGAATATCTTTATTAATATAAGCAAATACACCTCTCATTTATTGTAATATGGAGGTGTGTGCTTTTTCTTTTACTCTTAGTAGTAATGTTTCCCCAATATATAACACTTATCTTTGATATGTGGGTTGAGTCATAAATTAGTGTCACAAATAAATGTCATCTAGATGAGGGAGGCAACTACATCACAAAGTAGGAAGGTGTAGCTTGATATGAATTGTTACAGTTGACAGCTATGTACTCTTGAACTAAATGTCATCATGTAAAATTCTGAGATATTAAATAGTTGTTGGAATGTAAAATTGTGGACATTTAGGTTTGTAGCCTTGTAAGTTTTGTCAATCTTTTCTAGACATTCTGAAGTGGAAATGAACAGGTGGATTGAAAACAAAGACAAATGAGGAGTTTAAAGACTTTTTTGGCATTTCATAAAGAAGTCATTCCACACTGATGATGTTTTAAATACAACACATATAAATACTTTTAGCTTGTCTGAAACAGACTTATTTATTGGATCTTTCCATTTACCTTTGAGACAAAAATAAATAGTTATGAAGGACTCATGCATTACTCACTATGCATTTTCTATCATGTATTATTTAACCTTAAGCTAGGAGAGAGAATGGATGTCTATTTTACATGATGCCATAGAGTACATTTGTGAGATCAACCCACTTAATCTTAAAATAACAGTATCAGGTCAGGGATTTGGAATACAGTGTTATATGAAATCAGTTGGCAGGGAGACTCCTTCTTCTGCCATTAACTGACTAGAAATGGCATTTCAGACCCTAAATCCAACTGAAACCCAGAAACAATAAATGGAGAGGATGGGGGGGGGGATAATTTGTGAACATGTTTTTCAAAGTAGAGAAAGAATCACTGTGTTTTTGCTGAATTATATGTTGCCATGAACATAGCAGTATGCAGTAATGATGTTATCATCTATACAGCTGTATAATAAAACAGCTTCTCCCTCTCCCACTCCCCTCAGTAAGGCTTGAAAATAATAGGTTTGTGTGTAGTTTGGTAAGAAAATTAGAATAAAATCGTTTCAGTTTCAGTCCACGAATGAAAGAAAAGAGGCACAGGGGGATGAGGAAGAAGAGTAAACAAAATGTACCAAAAAATACATATTGTGTAATAAAGTATAATATGTATTATACAGACAGTAAAGAAAGGTGTCTTGGTGTGCTGGAAAACTGATGGCTCTGCGGTGAAAAGACCTGGATTTAGTCTTTGTTGCTTCACTTATGTGTGACCTTGAGCAAAATCACAACATCCTTTAGGCTGTTTTCTCATCTGTACGATGGAATCGTAATGGTAATGTCTTCTACCTTGAGATGCTATTGTAAGGACTAAAGGGGTGAAAACAACTTTAAATTATAAAGCCCTTTAAAAATAAGGCTTTATAGATATATTACACTGCTGAATCTTTTGAAGCAGAGAAAAGGAAAAAATCTAGAAGAGCTTTGGAAGCTGACAACCTGAGTTTTCTAATTCCAATCCCATGGCTAGTAGCTTTGACACCTTGAAGCAAGAAAAGTACTTAATCTCGTTTACTTTTTTTGAAAAATGAAAACACCACTTTCGTAGAATCAAATGAAAGAATGTAGGCAAAGAAATCTTCCACTTGGTAGGTATTGGATGCCCTCTCCCCCAAACTACTTATTAAATAAGTGTCATCAACAGCAAAAGGTTTTCACACTGTGATATCTTTCAACAGATAAGGACCCTAAGGCAAAGCAGGATATGGAAAACTGAAGTAAATCCAGTCCAAGTGGGAACCAATAGTTCGACGTGGAGATGTCTTAGTTCATTCTTATGCACTTGAGCCTAGGATATCCGTACAATGAAGACATTCAGAGTTGGAAAGCGGGCGAGTCGAGTGCCCTTTCGACTCCGCGGACTCGACGGGAGGGACCCTGAAATTCTTAATTAGAGCCGGTTGCCATGGCGACAGTCTCCAGGCAGTGTGGGCTGAGTTCTCGGTAGGGCTGGAGGGTGGGCCGCTACTGGACCCTGCGCACGCTCCCGCTACCAACTTTCCCTCCAGACCAGAGCGGGGGGCGCGCTCCGCCCCCGCCCCCGGGCCGCGCACGTCCGAGCTCGGCGGCGCGCACGCCTGCGGGAGCCCTCTCCAGGCAACCTAGTGCTGATCGCCCGTGCCGGTGCGGCCGTTAACCGCCCTTGCCGGAGCCTGAGGCTCAAGAGCAGCCCCCTCCCCTTCGTGGGCTTACCCCCACCCACTTCCCGGTCGGCTCCGGGGCATGAGCAGCGATGGCGGGCTGTATCCCGGAGGAGAAAACTTACCGGCGCTTTCTGGAGCTATTCCTGGGCGAGTTTCGCGGACCGTGCGGCGGCGGCGAGCCGGAGCTGGAACCCGAACCCGAGTCGGAGCCCGAGCCCGAACTGGTAGCGGCTGAGGCGGCCGAGGCTTCGGTCGAGGAAGCCGGGGAAGAGGCGGCAACGGTAGCCGCGACGGAGGAGGGGGAGCAGGAGCGAGACCCCGAGCCCGAGGAGGAGGCGGTGGAGGAAGAGACGGTGGCGGCGGAGGGCGAGGAGGAGGAGGCAGCGGCAGCCCGGGGGCATTCGGCCGTGCCGCCGCCGCCGCCGCAGCCCCAGCTGCCGCCTCTACCCCCGCTCCCGCGACCGCTGTCGGAGCGCATCACCCGCGAGGAGGTGGAGGGCGAGAGCCTGGACCTGTGCCTACAGCAGCTCTACAAATAGTTAAGTAGCGGGGCTCGGCTGGGGGTGGGTCCGCTGTCCCCGCCGCGCCGGCCTCGGCGCGGTTCCCTCGGCCCCGCACACTGCTCTCTTCTCCGCTCTTCACCCTCCACACCCGCTCCTGGCGCGGTTGAAAGCGTCCCCGCTGCTCGGACTCGGGCGGTCGGGTGCGAGCTGCCCACGCCCGCCGCGGCCCCCGCGCCTCCTGCCCGGTCCCGGAGCCGCCCCCCGTGCCCCCCTGGGAGGCCCGGGCCCCTGCTTCCCCTCGGCCGCCCAGTTCTAGCTCCACTTCACACACCCTGTCCCCTTCGGGCCTCGGAAGGTCCTTCCAGTCTTGAGAGCTCCCTTTTCTTCCCAGCTCCCTTCTTTTGCTGGAGGTTTCCTCCCACACGGGTCTGTCTTTACCCTGCTTGAGTCCCTTGTTGTTTGGCGGCGAAGAGGCGCGATTCCTTTCTAGGCTGAGCTGCGAGGTGCCTCCTGCGTAACCGCAACGATAATAATACCCAGATCCACAGGAGCAGAGACTGGGGTAGATTTTCCTTCAGGTTCTCAATGTTGAAAGTGTAGATGGCTTAATACGCAGAAGCTAACTCACAGTTGTGGGAGATGGAAGGAATGAGGAGGGAAGAGTAAGCACAATTTTATACGAGAGTCTTCAGGTGAAAGAGTCATAATTCGTTAAAGTGTAAAAGTCTGGCTGGTTTGATAAAATTGCAATTAGGTGCAATATTTTCAGTCCATTAAGTAGATGGGGTAGGGGAGAGAAAGCAGATGGCTTAGCTACACAGATGAAAGTCTAAAATAGAAAGGTCAAGGCTTTGCCTTTCATCCCAGTTCTGGCTTTTATGGGCTTGAAATAGAAACGGTTTACAATTGTGTTTCTTTCTAAATGGAATTGTTCTGAAATAATGACAAAAGAGAATACTAACAGGTTTCTGAATACACTGGTAAACCTTGGGAGTCTTTTGCCATTCTGCTGATAATTGTAATGAAAGATGTTACTCTGTCCACCCCCACCCCGCCGCCTCTCCAAAAAAGTTTACTACTGCAAGATTCACTGCAGTTAAGTTCAAACCACTTCTTGAATTTTCTCAAAAACCTAAATTAAGAGAAGGGCCTGGAAAGTAAATGTTTTGTCTTCATTCCCCCTAACAGACACCTGATCAAATCATTCTTCCTATTAAAACAGAAGCTTGTCGATAAGGAAGAGGCATTTAACATATCTACTGTAGAAGAGGGCTCTGTTGATGTCCCACACTTTATAAGCTATTCAAAATTTAATTTTGAAATACTATCTGGTTATCAAAGTAGTAATACTTTTTGGGAAATGTAAAAAATAAAATGGCGTGTAATACCACCACCCAGAGATAAACAGTATTAACATTTTAGAGTATCCCTAGTGTTTGTAAACTATCATAGAAAAGGGTTTATGAAATATCATTTTTAATACTATATAAAGACACTTAAAACTTCCTGCTTAAAATAAAATAGAAATGTTTACTTAAGTGGAAGAATTTGTCTCAGCATCAGACTAATTGTATTTTGACTATTCTTACCTTTACAAATGCAGTTGCAGAATTAGAAAAACACGCATTTAAACATTAGAGAAGGTTCGTTAAAAAAGAGAGTCATTAGTTTAGAGCAACCATGAACATGTGCCATTCAAAAAGGTTTTTTAAAAAATGAAATCTGTGTAAAGAAGATGGTAAGTAGATGTGTGTTTTTTTCCACGTGGAAAAGAAGCAAGATTAATTTCAATACATGTTTATACTAGAAAAAGTGTTCAGATTATAAAATGGCCATCTAATTGAGAACAGAAGTTTAGATTTGAAGTAAAACTAGCAAAATTAAAGTTGGAAAATATTATTTCACCTTAAATCAGAGATTTCATCATGTATACAGTATTTTGTGCAGAAGCTATTAACCTATTTTTATTCAGATATAAAATGGCTGGCTTGTTTATGTAAAGTATTTTCAAGGTCTTTAACAGATCAATAAAACCCTCAGTGTTTAAAAACATATACTTTTAATGCTTTTATTTTTAATTTTATTATTTATAAAAGAAAATCATATCACTTAGCCATACTGGAAGACACTGTAGAGACAGATCATTTTTCTGTCCACTTTGTTTTACAGATGAGAAAACTGAGGATCCAGACTTATAAATGACTAGTTAATGTACAAATGATTCCAGCATTTCTCAATGTAATCTCTAAACCTCAAAACTCTTCCTGACATATTCGAAATGTTGAGTTCTCAAATTTCCTAGGAAATACTTTGTATTTGATTAGGAATATGTTGGAATTGCTGATTTGGAGAAGGTAAAAATTTTTTCTCAAGTACCCACTCTATTTATTTTGGGAATTCTTAATATTCTTTAAAAACTCTATCATGCTTGTCAAATGGTGGTAAAATTCTTAAATGAAGTTACTTGAAACAGTCACCAATTTCACAGTTGGGACTAATGTAAGAAGAAAATTACACTGCATTTAATACAAGTTTCGTAAGTCTCTAGTGTGTATTTTCTGTCAATATTTTAGGAATATACAGTATGAAGCTGCTAAACATACTGAGTTTCTCTGAAGAAAAGAATAAAGGTACTTATCTTCTCAATACTTTTATGTATACACTGGTTGAAATTTTACTTTTCAAAAATATAGTGAACATTTTTCTTAGTATTTTACTTCTCTCAGAGTTTTTAGAATAAGAACAGCAGATATATATATATATATATATACACACACACACACACATATATATATATCATCATTTTGGTAAATTCAACGCTTTGGATTAGCATGAGATAAGCAGTTACTTAGATATCTAAGTAAAGGATCAAGGTTTAAATGGACAAAATATAGTTATAATTAGCAACTTTAAAGTTTTTCAGAGCAGTATTTGGGATAGAGTTTTTTCCCTTTAGGCTTCACAATAGGAAATATGTACTTAGATATTTATTTACAGGATAAAAAAAGGTAACATTTTGAAAGAAAAATAATAATTTGAAAATGGCAAAAATCCCCTTGGATGAGAAAGATCACTGTTGTGGGATATAAATACTTTTTAAAAGAATCATGTAAACAATTTTATTTCAATTTATTAAATCTTAAGAATCAATAATAAATTCATGCAATATTTTAGAACTGTTTCACTGAATTAGTCTATTACTTGTCAATAAAAAATTCCATGATTTGGAAAATTTAGCTGCTAGTATGAAAATGATCTGCTTTACTCCTTTATCTAAACTAAAATGCCCCCCAAGAGATTAAAATATTTTTAAATGACATAAAATTAGGATTTCTGACTTTAATGAATCTCTCTGAAAATGTGGAGGTGAGATATTTTATAGCTTTGAAATGATTTGCAAATAAAATCTACAACTGATCTTATAGCACATGTGAATAACCTTGGATAGGTTACATGGGTCAATACTGTGTTTTATTTCTCTGTGTTATACTAGGGATAAATCTATTTGTTTTAACCCAGAAGAAACAAATATCTTAAAATGTTTATTAGGGCTATATGTCATTACATTTTTAGAGCAGTTTTTTCCTCAATCATTCATTTAGTCTGGGTGGACTCCTTAAGGGGGAGACATATATCTCAGCAGCCTGGCAAAGTTAAATACTTCCAGATGGTTTACAATAGTAATGAGGGTGGACACTTTAAAAATGACTTAGAAAAGAAAATCATTGTTTATAGATAGTAATAGTTCAGTTGTATTGAATTATCTGAATCATTAATGACTTTGAGTTGGTTAAAAAAACCATTAAATTTTGTCTCATTTATGTATATATGGAAAAATACATGGATACAAATTATACCACTCATTTAAAACACCTTTTTTCTTCTTAAAAAGTAGTAAGAAATAACAAAGAAGAAAATAAACACCAACCATGCAGTGTAAGCCATACTCTTCAGGTTTTTCTCCTACCTCTCAGGCTCCCACTTCTCTGTGAGCTTTTTAATACTCTGCCTACCCCTTTAATATTGGTGTGTGGTCCTTGGCCTTTTCAAGCCTGGTTGACTTATTTGTCTGTAGACAACATCAATCTCTCCCGTGACCTTGGTTATTATAGTTATGCTAGCGGCTCCCAGCTCTGTCTCTATTCCTGCTTTGACTGCTAATGGAACGGCTCTATCTACATGTCGAAATGGCTTCTCAAATTTACCTGTCCAAAACTGAATTTAATTCTCCAGCTCTCTCTATCTCCCTCCTAGAAGACAAAGCTAAAATCTTATTCTCTTTCTGGGGGTTTCATCCCTGATTTCTCCTCCTCTCACCCTCCCATTCAGTCAGTTTTGCCTTATCTGATAAATATGCCCCTCACCATTCCCACTATCATTGTTATCTCTTGCCAGTCCTACTCTTCTCCAATATATTCTCCGCAGTGTAGCCAAAATGATTCCTGTAGAATCCAGATTATATAGATTGCCTTATTGTCACCCAATGCTTAAACGGTTTTACTCTTTACCCAGAGTTAGCCAAATTGTGAGGTTATAAAGGCACAGTCTTCCAGACAGGCAACTGTACCTGAGGCAGAAGTCTGCAAGGAGTTAGGGTCCAACTACCAAGTTAGAGGGAAGAGTCCACACAAGACCATCCTCACTTCTGACACCAACTGTAAGTTTAGGGTTTTTCAAAACCACATCTGGATTTGGTAATTCACTAGAAAGACTCACAGAACTCACTGAAAGCTGTTATACTAATGGATTATAATTCAGTATAAGGAAACGATACAAATTAGAACCAGCCAAAGGAAGGGATGCATGAGGCACAATCTAGGTTTCAAATGTGAAACTTTCATTGTCCTCAGGAATGTGTTACTCTCTCAGGATCATCGATGTGTAGCAGTACACATGGAGTATTGCCAGCCCAAGAAGTTCACCTGAGCTTCAGTGTCCAGGGCTTTTATTGTGACTTATTGATTGATTGCCCCCATAGTTGAACTTAGTTTCCAGGTCTCCCTTCAGGCTGATACCATGTGGTCCAAGGGGCCCACCATGAATAACAAAGACATTTCTATTACTCCAGAAATTCCAGGAGTTTAGAGGTTACCTCCCAGGGGCTGAGAACAAAGGCCAGACCTCTCTTTGACCAAGGACAAATTCTATACATCTTCATCACATACCTCTCCATTGCCCTCCAGATAAAACCCAGACAAAGCTTTATAACCTTATCAGGCACATCCCGGAATCACTGTCCACCTACTCCATCCCATTTCTATATCTCTAGAAACTGCACTTCAGCTATTTTAGACTATTAATATCTTAGTTTGAATGTGGTATGTTTGTTCTTACCTCTGCACCTTTGGACATAACATACTGTTCCTTCTGCTTGATCTGCCATGCTCTCCCACCCTCACCTCACCCAATCCAATCTTTTACCCATTCTTTAGGTCTTCATTTAACATCACTTCCTTTCTTCACCAACCCTACACATAAGTTATGTGTCTCTTCCATGTCCTCTTACAGAATACCCAGTGCTTATTCCTCTTGTAGCACTTGTTTAATTTATTATTTTTTTGTCCACGACTATTTATATATCTTTTACTAGACTTGTGGTTTTCAAAATGAGGTGTACCCATTGGGGTGAAGGAATAAAATATTAAAATCTATTTTCTTGTATACAAATTATGAAGTTAAGTGCTATTAATATTTGATACATTGATTGAGATTGGCAGCTTGTTCTGTATAACAACTGATTTCATTTTAAGCATGGCAAATGAAGTATCCTGATGAAGTGCAAGTTTCATAGCTTAGAATAGTTGACGATGGCACCCTCCCTCCAATTTTCAGAAGTTTATGAAGTATTGCAGTTTACCTACTTTGATTAAATGGATTTATTAATTATATTTCTTGGTTTTATCAACATTAACCCTCACAAAATAGACAATTGGCTTTCAAAATTCCTGCAAAGAAATCATGGGTTGAACATAATATTTGTAACACAAGTGTAAGAAGCAACAAAACTTAAGAGCCTATACTTCTCCCATCCTTAGTTATGTTAGATTTTTTAGGGTGATATAATTATATTTGATGAGAAATCAGCAAAAATGGAATTATTAAGTAAATTATGTAGAATAGAGCTTACTCAAAGAAATACTGATATATTGCTGGTGAGAGTGGTATGTTTGTATACACATGTGAGTGTGTATGCATGGAATTTATATGTGTATACATATATATACACACATATATATGAGAAGAGTTATACATACGTTGGGGTTGGGGGTATTTATGATGCTTCAAATTTTTTTGATAGGGTACTTGAGCAAGAGTTTGGAGGTATTTGCATTAGATTATTAGTTACATGTTTGCCATCACATCCCTAGGTCAATAATGACAGGCACATAGGCAACACATGATAGATATTTGCTGATTTAATGAATGAGCCAAGAGGTTAAAAATAAGACATTGTTCTTACTATTTTAACTACTTAAAAAAAAAACAACTTAGGGTGGGGGAGGGTATAGCTCAGTGGCAGAGTGCGTGCTTAGCATGCACAAGGTCCAGGGTTCTATCCCCAGTACCTCCATTAAAATAAATAAGTTAATTAATAAACCTAATTATCTACCCCCCCCCAATTTTTTTTAAAGTAAATTTTGGTATTTTCACATTTTAAAACTTTTTATTGTAGAAAATTTAAAGTATATTAAAAAAAGCATGCTTATCACTCAGCCTCAGCAATGATCAATTTGAGACCAGTCTTGTTTCATCTCTCCCTTCACACATCTCACCCCGCCTCTCATTTTATATAATTTTTAAATAAATCCACAGTAATTTAATCACAATTCTATTGGACATTTTAGGTGTAACCAATTTTTGATTGCTCTAAGAATATTGTAATGGTCATCCTTTGAGCAAACCTTTGGTTTTCTTAGAGTACATTTCTATGTAGTATACAGTGTTGGGACTATATTAAAGATATTCACATATTTAAGGCTTTTGGTACATTTTAAAATGTCCACTAACAAGATTTTACTAGTTTATTCCCTAAGCAGATATGTATGAGAAAAATATTGTTGGTGTTATGAAATGATTTAAACATTTAGAAAATAACAGAATAATAAAACAATATCCATATAACCAACATCCAGTTTCAACAAATTAACATATTGTTTAAGATTATTTTAAGGAAATAAAACATTTCATACGGAGATTTTGTTGTCACTCTCTTCTCTGAACTCATTCCCTTTTCTTCTCTCCCAGAGGTAATTCTGGAGTTTGGGGAATGTATCCTTTTGGCCTGTATTTTTTTGTGTATGTTGATAAAGTTTTTATTTATTTATTTTTTTATTTTAACTTTTTTTTATTGTTATACTCATTTTACAATGTTGTGTCAAATGCCAGTGTAGAGCACAGTTTTTCAGTTATACATGAACATACATATATTCATTGTCACATTTTTTTTCTTTGTGAGCTACCACAAGTTCTTGTATATATTTCCCTGTGCTATACAGTATAATCTTGTTTATCTATTCTGCATATGCCCGTCAGTATCTACCAATTTTGAACTCCCAGTCTGTCCCTTCCCACTCCCCACCCCCTGGGCAACCACAAGTTGTATTCTATGTCTATGAGTCTGTTTGTTTTGTATTTATGTTCCCATTTAAACTTGATCAGTATTAAAATATTATTGAGACAAGCCAAATTTTAAATTTATACCAAATTTTTAAAGTCATGTGTATATTTTATACTTAAAGCACATCTCAATTGGAATATCAAATTTAAGATATTTAGTAGCCACCTGGGGCTAGTGGCTACCATATTGAATGGCACAGGTTTAGACTTAATAACAAAAGTTTTAATTCTATAACATATATCTGACATTTAATTTCAAAGTCATATTTATGGGTGCTCACTCCAATCACAAAATTCATCTTTATCTAGCCTTTGGAGAAATAGCAAGCTAAATTTGTTTTTCCTAGATTTCTTTCTATAACTAGAGAATAATATGATTTAGATTACTGAATTATTAATTTCTCCTCACATAGTTTATGGGGTGGTAGTTTTCTATTACTTTTATATAGCTGTGTAACATGCTACTGAAACTTAGTGGCTTAAAATAACATCCATTTATTATCCTACAGTTCTTTAGGTCAGAAGTCTGGGAATGTTCAGCTGAGTTCTCTGCTTAAGGTCTCAAGTCAAGGCTGAAGTCCAAGTGTCAGCCAGGCTGGACTATCTGGAGGCTCAGGGGAAGACTTTACCTTCCAGCCCATTCAGGTTGTTAACAGAGTCTAGGATTCAGTTTCCTTGCAGACTGTGGGAGGTAGTGGTGGTGAGCTGATTATCACTCCCAGAAGCCACCCACATTCCTTCTGATATATGGCCCTCTCCATCTTCAAACCAGCAATGGCACATCAAGTCTTTCTCATACTTTCTTATGTTTTCTCTCTGGCTTCTCCTGCTGTCTGCCAGAGGAAACTCTATGCTTATAAGGGCTTATGTGATTGGATTGGGTCCACCAAGATAGTCTCCCTGTCTTAAGATCAAGTTGCCATGTAACATCACACCATCACGGGCTCGTTATCTCATTAGTATTCACAGACTTTAATGATTAGAGTGGGGCATCTTTGAGTGACCATTTTAGTAATTTGTACTATAGTAGAGAAGCAAATGGAAGAGCATTTAAATTACTTTGTTTAAAGGTCTTTTAATTAAGCTAAATGAAAGAAAAATACACACTCATTTCTTTTTTTCTCCACTCCCACCAGTGTTGTCCAAGCTTCCATCAGCTCTTAGCTGTCTATAGCAGTACTCTTACCTGCTATTTCTTGTTCCAGGTTTCCCTCCCTTCAATCAGTTTTCCATACAGCAATCATCTGGTCTCACCTTGCTCAGCCTCTGCTCTTTTTCAGTTACTATACTTAAATTTATAGTGGTCTTGATTTAGTTCCCAGAACCTGCCATGCTCTCTCCTGCCTGAGGGCTTCTGTACTTTTGTTTTCTTTGCCCAAGCAACTTTTCCTCTTCTCTCTAACTGTCCAACTCAACTATTAGGTCTTATCTTAAATATCTCTTCCTCATAGAGATATTTCCTTACCTATGGTCTAAATTAAGGCTTGGTTTTTGGTTTTTATAGTATCCTTTGCTTTTTATTTATATCCACTTATCACAGTTTATACCTATATATATTCAGGTATTAGTTATTTGATGTCTCTGTCCCAGACTGAGGGCAACAGATACAGAATGTTTTATTTACCTCTGTGTATCCAGCACCTAGTACAGGTCCTGGCACATAATAGGCACTCATTAAATGTTTGTTGAATAAATGAACAGATCTTCAGCTTTTTTGCTACTCAGTCTAGGTTGTTTCCTTTCCAGAGTTTTGTAGGTCTGTCCTCATTACCTTGTTTTTCTTATTACTTTCTTCCTCTGCTCTGCTTTGAATGGCAGAGGAGCTTGGCTCCCTTTTTTATGTTATTGGTCTGTGTTAACAGTTGCAGAAAAAAGTTTGCAGTTTTTATTACTGATTAATACTACACAACTTTGTAAATGAATATTTTCACGCACTTAAAAGAGTTTCTCATGTGAACTCTTTGAGAATATTGTGAACAATGATGATTTTGAATAATAATAATACTGTATAGAGAGTAATGAGCTAGTTAAAAGGTTGAGTGTATTAATTCCTTGTGTGCATTTTCACTTTAGATTTTCCCTTATGGTGTATAGCTTTGAGGAAAACCAGTCCATTACTTCCTATCTTAGTTTAAGTTATCAAAGAAAAAGAACCAAAAGACTAATCTACTGGGTTAGAAATATCAAAGATAATTTTCTCCCAGATGACTTGATTCCATAATGAATTATAGTATTTCTACAGAAACATTACAGTTTTTGTCTTTTATGGGTTTGAAACACTTGACCTACTTCTACCATAAGGCACCACCTCTGATCTTTGATTTTTATATAGTGATTTCTTATTCACATTTTTCTACTTTGTCAATCTAAAATACAAAAACGAAAATAAAAGCTGCTTTACTTTTTTTATTTTTCAGTTTTATTAGGTAGAATTGTTAAAATTTGAGCGCACATATACAATCTATTGCATAAATACATATATACAATATACTGCACTTTTTTTTAGTTTACATATATACTGGTCATTGTTTCTAAGAACAGTTTAGAGCTTTAGCTTTTTAAACTTACATAGTTATCAAAAGAATAAAGCCAGCCACAAAATAAGAATCAACAGAATGTGGTAATCCAATCATAAAGGACAGTCAAATATGCTTACACATATTCAAGAAAGCAATCATCTAAGTTATAAATAATAAGTAGTTCATTTGTGTCTTTTTTTTTTTTAAGATTCCACACATAAGTGATATCATATGGCATTTTTATTTCTCTTTCTGGCCTACTTCACTTAGAATGATGATCTCCAGGTCCATCCATGTTGTTGCACATGGCATTATTTTATTCTTTTTTATGACCAAGTAGTATTCCGTTGTATAAATCTTCTTTATCCAGTCATTTTTGATGGACATTTGGGTTGTTTCCATGTCTTGGCTATTGTAAATAGTGCTGCTATGAACATTGGGGTGCATATGCCTTTTTGAATTACATTTTCCTCTGGGCATATGCCCAGGAGTGGGATTGCTGGATCCTATGGTAAGTCTATTTTTAATTTTTTAAGGAACCTCCATACTGTTCTCCGGAGTGGCTACACCAATCTATACTCCCATCAATAGTGTAGGAAGTTTCCCTTTTTTCCACACCCTCTCCAGCATCTATCATTTGTAGACTTTTTAATGATGGCCATTCTGACTGGTATGAGGTGATACCTCATTGCAGTTTTGATCTGCATTTCTCTGACAATTAGTGATGCTGAGCATTTTCTCATGTGCCTATTGGCCATTTATCTGTCTTCATTGGAAAATTGCTTGTTTAGGTCTTCTGCCCATTTTTGGAGTAAGTTGCTTGTTTTTTGATATTAAGATGTGTGAGGTATTTGTGTATTTTGAAAATTAGTCCCTTGTTGGCCACATCATTTGCAAATATTTTCTCCCATTCTGTAGGTTGTCTTTTCATTTTGTTGATGGTATCCTTAGCTGTGCAAAATCTTTTAAGTTTAATTAGATCCCATTTGTTTACTTTTGCTTTTTTATTTCCATTACTCCAGGAGCTAGTTCAAAAAATATATTGCTGTGGTTTATGTCCAATAGTGTTCTACCTATGTTTTCCTCTAGGAGTTTTATAGTATCTGGCCTTATATTTAAGTCTTTAATCGATTTTGAGTTTATTTTTGTATACTGTGTTACAGAATGTTCTAATTCAGTCTTTTACAGATAGCTGTCCAGTTTTCCCAGCACCATTTACTGAAGAGACTGTCTTTTCTCCATTGTATATTCTTGCCTCCTTTGTTGTAGATTAATTGACCATGAGTGTGTGGGTTTATTTCTGGACTTTCTATCCTGTTCCATTGATCTGTGTGTCTGTTTTTATGCCAGTACCATACTATTTCGATTACTGAAGCTTTGTAGTTATAATCTGAAGTCAGTGAGTATGATTCCCCCAGCTCCATTCTTCTTTTTTAAGATTGTTTTGGCTATTTGGGGTTTTTTGTATTTCCATACAAATTTTAACATTTTTTTGTTCCAGCTCTGTGAAGAATGTCATTGGTAATTTGATAGGGACTGCATTGAATCTGTATATTGCCTTGGGCAGCATGGCCATTTTAACAATATTGATTCTTCCAGTCCAAGAACACGGTATATCTTTCCATTTGTTTATGTCATATTCCATTTCCTTCATCAGAGTCTTATAGTTTTCCAAGTACAGGTCTTTTGCCTCCTTGGGTAGGTTTATTCCTAGATGTTTATCCTTTTTATTGCGATGGTAAATGGTATCATTTCCTTAATTTTGCTCTCTGCTATTTCATTGTTAGTGTATAGAAATGCAGCTGATTTCTGTATTTTTGTATCCTGCAACTTTACCAAATTCATTGATGATTTCCAGTAGTTTTCTGGTCATTTCTTTAAGGTTTTCTATGTATAGTATCATGTCATCTGCAAACAGTGACAGTTTTACTTCTTCATTTACAATTTGGATTTCTTTTATTTCTTTTTCTTCTCTGATTGCCATGACTAGGACTTCCCAAACTATGCTGAATAAGTGGCGAGAGCGGGCATCCTTGTTTTGTTCCTGATCTTAGAGGAAGTGCTTTCAGCTTTTCCCCATTAAGTATGATGTTAGCTGTGGGTTTGTCATAAATGGCCTTTATTATGTTGAGGTATGTTCTGTCTGTGCCCACTTTCTGGAGAGTTTTTAATCATAAATGGATGTTGAATTTTATCAAAAGCTTTTTCTGCATCTATTGAGAAGATCATATGGTTTTTATTCTTCAGTTTGTTTATGTGGTGTATCACATTGATAGATTTATGGATATTGAAAAATCCCTGCATCCTTGGGATAAATCCCACTTGATCACGGTGTATGATCCTTTTAATGCATTGTTGGAGTTGGTTTGCTACTATTTTGTTGAGGATTTTTGCATCTATATTCATAAGTGATATTGGCCTGTAATTTTCTTTTTTCTTGATATCTTTGGTTTTGGTATCAGGGTGATGATGGCCTCATAGAATGAGTTTGGAAGTGTTCCTTGCTCTGAAATTTTTGGAATAGTTTCAGAAGGATAGGTGTTAACTCTTCTCTAAATGTTTGGTAGAATACACCTGTGAAGCCATCTGGTCCTGGACTTTTTGTTTGTTGGGAGGTTTTTAATTCCCGATTTAATTTCAGTACTGGTAATTGGTCTGTTCATATTGTCTATTTCTTCCTGGTTTAGTCTTGTCAAATTGTACCTTTCTAAGAAATTGTCTGTTTCTTCTATGTTGTCCTTTTTGTTGGCGTATAGTTGCTCATAGTAGCCTCCTATGATCCCTTATATTTCTGTGGTGTCAGTTGTAGCTTCTTTTTCATTTCTGGTTTTATTACTTTGGGTCCTCTCCCTTTTTGTCTTGATGAGTCTGACTAAAGGTTTATCAATTTTATTATCTTTTCAAAGAACCAACTTTTAGTTTCACTGATCTTTTCTGTTTTTTTAATCTCTCTTTCATGTATTTCTGCTCTAATCTTTATGATTTTTTTTCTTCTGCTAAGTTTGGGGTTTGCTTATTCTTCTTTCTCCAGCTGCTTTAGGTGTAAGGTTAGGTTGTTTACTTGAGATTTTCTTGTTTCCTGAGGTAAGCTTGTATCACTATAAACTTCCCTTTGAGAACTGCTTTTGCTGCATCCTAGAGGTTTTGGATCGTTATGTTTTTGTTTTCATTTGTCTCAAAGTATTTTTTTACTTCCTCTTTGATTTCTTCAGTGATCCATTGGTTGTCTAGTAGCATATTGTTTAGCCTCCACATGTTTGCAGTTTTTGCAGAAAAACTGCTTTTTAATAAGCCTGTTTTTGAGGAGTATATTGTGCTACAGCCAATTTTCATATTTGCATATGAAAACAAGCAACAAAAATAAAATGTTATGCTTTTAAAGTAAATATATATAGTATTTATAAAATTGTGTTTAAGGTATGTGATGTATAAAATTGTTTCTGATGCTAAAACTCTAGAGGGCAAGAATCATGTTGTGAACATGTTCTTACTGAACCTAACAAGTTATCACATAAATATGAAAGGTGACAGTCATTAAATCAGGCTGTCACTGATTTTGCAATAGGAATGACCTGTGACGTTTTGGAATTTGATTTCTGGCAACACTGAATATATATTAGTTCATATAGTCTTGGTTTAAGGCAGTTTATAGATAATCTAATATATATCTTAGAGACTTGTCTTATTATTCACAATATACTTACATGATCGGAGGAACAAAAATATTTTCAGCTTTTCAAGGTCATATGGAGAGTTAATTGTGCATCTAAAAATAATTTTTTGGTCTTTTAAAACAGATAAGTAAAACTTTGCATTTAATTGTGCTTTACCAGGATATTTTTTAATAATATCTTTCTACAAGACTTTGTTAAGAGTGTAAACCTGCAGAGGTTTACACCTCTGCAACTGAAATAATAACTGTTGAACTAGTAATAATAAGCTGCTTCTGTTTCTGTTACTGCTACTACATTTATTGAGAGCTTGCTCAGGCGCTTTTTTATATTTAATACTTCATTTGATCCTCACAAAAAGTATTTGATATTAGGTTCTATTATTGGCCCACTTTGTAGATACGATGGCCACAACACAGAAAGTTTAAAGAACTCATTTCCACCATCAGCAGTGTCACTAGGACATCAGTCAGGTAGACTGACTCAAGAGGTTATAGCTATGATGTTCATTTTATGATTTTTATGCTATTTTACAAACATTTCTATAGGGGAAAATTTCAGTGAGGGTGCAATTCAATCGTTTGAATTTTGAGCACTGTCATTTCTGAGTTCAGGCTCTTACCATTTCTTACCTTGATTACTTTAGTAGCCTCCCAACTAATTTACCTGCCATTAGTCTCTTTTCCTTCTAATCTAGGCTCACTAGGTTTACTGACATAATTGAATTAATTCCAATTCTCTAAAGATAACATGTTATCTCTTGTCTCTCTGATTTTGTAGATGCTGTTTCTTCCTCATGGAACATCCACTTTCCTGGCTAACTATAACTAATCTACCTTTTGAGGGAGAGAGGATGGTTGGATTTTTCTTTTTTAATTGAAATATAGTTGGTTTACAATGTTGTGTTAATTTCTGGTGGATAGCACAGTGATTCAATTATACATATATGTAGGATTTTTATTTTATCTTCATAAACTCCTATAAATAGAGAACATGATAAAGTTTTTGCACCAAATAGTTTTCTAAGCTCTTGCCTCTAATGAAAAGATTAACAATTCATGCTGCTTATTAAAAACACAGTTAGTAATCCAGAAATGCTTTAAATAATAGACTGAAAAAAGTTGACAACTTGGTGTATAGTTCACAATAATGGCAAACAAACATCATTATTCACTCACTAAGGTGCCTGGAGATTTTTTTTTTCCATTTTGCATTTGACTAATCCTGCAAAATATTTTGATTTTTCAATTTCAATATTAATTGTTGAAGTAGCCAAAGCCGCCTATTTTTTATAGTTTTAATGCCTAATATAATAGTCATCTACTCAACATAGTGTCCCTTTTGGAAGGAAATCCAAAAAAAAAATTTTTTTTAATTGAAGTAAAGTCAGTTACAATGTGTCAGTTTCTGGTGTACAGCACAATGTCCCAGTCACAAATATACATACATATATTTGTTTTCATATTCTTTTTCATTAAAGGTTATTATAAGATATTGAATATATTCCCCAAAAGATACTTTTTAAAATCTATTTTTATATATAGCAGGTAACATTTGCAAATCTCAAACTCCACCAAAATTCTTTTAAACTAAGTATAAAGAAAAGAGAAATATTTTTGCTCAATTAGTTTGTAGTCTATATTAGTCACATATTCAGTATGTGATATTTTAGAAGCCAGTAAAATATATACTGATCATTAATAAGCAGTGGATTATAAATTAACATAAGGCACTGATCACTTTATTCTAGAAGTGTATTCCCATCATTGAGGTCCATATGCTGTAACACTTTTGGAATCATTATCATTGTAAAATCATTATTCCTTTGCATAATACTCTGCAAAATGTCTCAAAGTAAAGCTTGTCCTTTGGAGTCAGAATTTCATTTTATGTATAAAATACCTAGTTTATGTTCAACATATACAGAATATTAAAGTTAAACTATCCTTGACTATCAAGGAGAGGAGGAAGAAATAGGGTGAGTGATATCAGCTTCTAGTGTAGGTCTGTAAAAATATATTGAAAAATATAAAATAGAAACATTCTCTCAGAATGAGGCCATACAAATACTCAAACCAACTAATTAAACATTACGATGGAAAAATTCATTAAATATCGCATTAAGTGAATAGTAATTTTTATTTTCCTACATAGGTCAAAATTACTAAACCATGAAACTGAATTTTTTCTCATTTCCCCAAAAACTATATGAAAGAGATTTTAATTAAGCTTTGCTATGTTAAGAGTTTCCTTGATTTTAGAAAGCTGTTTACTTTTCTAAATGGCAGACTATCTAGCCTTATACGTGGCTTGGTAATTTTGTGGCTAATATATGCCATGAAAAAATTATTATAGGTATTCAGTTCATGAACCATATATGATCAGCTATGTTCAAGCAAGATACTGAATCATTTGGTATTTCATAGTATGTATAATTAACAGTAAATCCTAAAAACAGTATGATTAGAATTAAAGACAGTATCCTTTTTTGAAACTGATGTTAATGGAGTTCATTTTCTTGTTTACTTGTTTCCCACCTTACTACAGAAGGATTTCAAGTGGCAAATTAATTTCACTGTAATGAGAGCAGTGTTTATTTAGTCATCAAAAAACATTAAGTATCTACCATATGCCAAGCACTGATGCTAAATGCTACTTATACAGAAATAAAATACATGTTCCTTTCCTCAAGAAGTTTTCAGTTTAGAGGAAAAATCAGACAAGTTTACCAGCAAGTACAGTACAATGTGAGTATAATAAAAATGACTATTAACTCTGTTATCTATGAGATGATATACTAAGAACATTACATTGTTGGTTTCTATTTTTAAATTAGAAAACTAATGTTTAGCAATATTAGGTAACTCATCCATTATCACACAGTAAGTAGTAGAATCAGAATTTGAACTCATATTTGTCTGACTACAAAGCTTGTTTTCTTGCTACCTCTGTGTACTGATAAGAGTTAAGACACAGTGATGCAGTAGATTTTTATGGGAATGCTAAGATGGATGTGCCAGTGTAGGCCATTAGATTCTGGAAGAGGATGCATAAATTGAGTTTAGAAGACTAAATAGGAATTAGCCAAGAGGAGGAGGAAACTGAAGAGCTTTCCAGCAGAGAGACTACCTTGTGCAAAGGCATAGAGATGAGAAAATATAGCCTATTTGGGACTTGTCTGGTAAACCCTTATTTCTCTTCTTGAGAGAGGGGAAACCTGTAAGAAAGCCTGGGGAAATAACTCCAAATCATCCATTCGTTCATTTATTCAGTCAATATTGGGCACTGTAGACTCTGCATCCACTGCATCTCTGGGAAAATACAGGAATTTTTAAAACTACAAGTCATAGAAATGCCAATAATGTTAAAATGCCCAATAGTCAGGAAACAGAAGAACCTTATGCTCTTTTTCCTGCCCTCTCTCTAATTTGTTTTATTTGGCTTTTAGAACGATGGCTTTTAAATTGTAAAATCTCTCTGTCTCCTTTGTTTTTTTTTATTCTGATCATTTCTCTCTCCATGCTACCTAATGCCAACCTGTGTGGAGATTTGAGAACTGAAGACTGCCTAAAGTATTCTCATTTCAACTATGCTTAAATCCCATTTACTTCCTAAAGATTTATGAAAGGATAAGTATGTTTCTCTGTATCAGTATCCACTGTGTAACCTCATCTTTCAGAGGATAAAGGTACTAAAGGTACTAAAACAGACCCTTCCAAGGACATGTATGGAGATATACAAGCACATCAAGTTGCTGGATGGATATACAGGACAACACAAGACCATGACACAGATTATAAATCAACATATAAAATCTAGGAGGTAGGGAATAGTTTTTCTGAGTTTGAAGGAGTGATGTTTATCATTAGATATGTGTATCATTCGGTGGTAGGATTAATTATTAGTTTGTTTTCTCCATCTTTACAATTTGAAGAGATAGCCTTAGACACTTATTTCAAATGCTGTCTTCTGGAAGAATTATAAAGCAGTAGTTACTAACTGTGATGAATTGTGATTTTTTGTATTTTGTTTTTGAAATACGGTTGTCACATTCGTCCAAACTGATTTTGCATCTCAGTAATGGGTTGCAGCCTGCAATTGGAAAAGTATTGTTCTCTTATATGAGTATTCTGTAATTCAGTTTATGACCCTTTTATTGGACAAATTTAGTTCTTTTCATTTTTTTTTTTGCCAGTAGGTATAAGTTTTAAAACCGTGTATGAGCATATTTACCACAGTAATTCATGCTGGTTATAATAAATTGTTGTTGAAGTGTTAAAATGTAAAAGTCTTCCTTCAGTTTGATGTATAGCGTTTCAGATTTTCCTTTTTTGTTTCCATGTGAAGATGAGATGATACACTGTCAAATTATTAAAATTATTTTTATGGTGCTCAGTGGAGTTTAATAATATGCCTTAAAATTGGTCCTGGGCATGAACTTGTGTTTTTGTTCATTTTTTCCTCCAGCTTTACGGAAATATAATTGACACATAATATTTTTATAGTGTAGGGTATAAAAAGCATTGATTTGATAGCATATAGTGCCAAATGACTTTCAGATTTTTCTATGCATTCATTTACTTTCTATATCAATATCTATCTATACACGTTTTTTCCCCCTAAACAAAACTGAGGTTATTCTGGCACCTTTTAAGCTTTTTAGTTAGTGTATCATGGATATGTTTTCATAACAACATGTAGAGATTTACCCCATTCTTTTGTCTGCTCTCTAGTACTTTATTATAGGTGGATCATAATCTAACTTTTCCATTGTTAATGAAGATTTGTGTTGCTTTTTTATATTACAAAGCATGCTGCAGTGACCATTCTTGCACATAGATCTTTGTGAACATCTTCATATATTGTTGTAGAATGAATTCCAGAAATTGAGATTGTTGAAATATAAGGTATGCATATTAAAAAATTTTTAGAAATTCTTCAAATTATCCTTCTGAAAATGTATATCAGTTTGTACTGCCTTTAATAGTATATGAAAGGTGTTAACATTAGGTATTTTCAACCTTGATTTTGCCAGTCTGATGAGCTAAAAAAATCTCTTTTTACTTTGAATGTATTGGATTAGCAGCTTTTCATATGCTTATTGGTGATTTATGTTGTCTACTAATGCTTGTTTATATCCTTTGTGTATTTTTGTGTTTATTTTTATTATTGATTTGTAGGAAATCTTTTTGTATTATAATTATTAGCCTCTTGAGTGTTATATGTTGCAAATGGCTTCTTCCAGTTTCTGAGTTATCTTTGAAACTTTATTATGGAATCTTTTTCCATATAGAAGTTTAAATTTTTGTACTTAATCAAATCAGCTATATTTTTTCTCTATGGTTTCTGGGATTTGTGTCATGTTTTAAAGGTTGTAACTGACCTTCTCCACTAATTTTCTTGTATTTTCCTCTGAATATTTATAGCTTTTTTGTTTATTCATTGAGAATTAATTTTTGTATTTGATATCATTATATTTGGCTATTTAAAATGGATATATCTAAATATTACTTCTGATAACTGACTCTTACAATTAGGAAGATTAGTGAGTTTCTGAAGGGAGTTCTGATTTTGTTAAAATGCTGAATTGATGGCAAAAATAGTTGGTTTGAGCATGAATCAAAGATTTATAAGCAGTTGGAGTAAGGGTAGATATTTTTTGGATAGGAAAACATTTAAACAAAAGTGCAGATTTCTCAGCAGGCTTCACAGCCAACCAAGTTCATCTGACAAATTGTTATCTTGCTGACATTTTCTCTCTCAGAATGTAGGGGGAAAATATTTATTTGTATGAGAAAAAATCTTGAAGGATATGCACCAAATTATTAGCAATGATTTTCTCTGGCTGGAGAGATTTCAGATATATATAATTTTTTCTACTTACTGTGTTTTGCATTTTTATCACCAAAATGTTATTTGTTTAGTAAAAATAATATAGAGGAGAGGTATAGGATGCAATGAAAGATACTGCTACTCTGGATCTATTTATAGCCAGTAAGGAAGAATTGCTTGGTGGATAGGAATGAAACCTTTGGAGACAAAATGACCATATCATTATACAAAAATTTGTTATAGCTGGGGCAGAGAATTCTAGAAGTGACCACATCCATACATACTCTACATGGTAGGAAGAAGACTTTTAAAAAGTAAACAAAAATATATATAGTCATGACCTTACGACCTGAGACTAGGAAAGTTGAGAAGAACACAAAAATAATTGTACAATTATACAATTACAGATTATAGCAATTGTAAAAAGCAAAAGTAAATAAAACTACTTTGACTCCATTTGGAGCAATCTTAGCTCAGGTTTTAAAAGGATATTTATAGAAAATGAATATAAGTAACACAAACTTTTTTTTTCAATTTTTTAAAAATTGAAATATAGTCACTTATAATGTGTCAATTTCTGGTGTACAGCACAATGTCCCAGTCATATATATACTTACATATATTTGTTTTCATATTCTTTTTCATTAAAGGTTATTACAGGATATTAAGTATAGTTACCTGTGCTATACAGAAGAAATTTTTTAGAATCTATTTTTGTATATAGTGGCTAACATTTGCAAATCTCAAACCCCCAAGTTTATCCCTTCTCACTCCCTTTCCCCTAGTAACCATAAGATTATTTACTATGTCTGTGAGTCTGTTTCTGTTTTGTAGATGAGTTAGTTCATAGTATCCTCTTTTTTTCTTTTTTTAGGTTCCACATATGAGTGATATTATATGGTCTTTTTCATTTTCTTTCTGGCTTATTTCATTTAGAATGATGATCTCTAGGTCCATCCATGTTGCTGCAAATGGCATTATTTTATTCTTTTTATAGCTGAGTAGTATTCCATTGTATAAATATACCACACCTTCTTTATCCAGTCATTTGTCGATGAACATTTAGGTTGTTTCCATGTCTTGGCTATTATAAATAGTGAACATTGGGATGCATATATCTTTTTAAATTAGAATTCCCCCCAGATATATGCCCAGAAGTGGGATTGCTGGATCATATGGTAAGTCTATTTTTAGTTTTTTGAGGAATCTCCATACTGTTTTTCATAATGGCTGCACCAAACTACATTCCCACCAACAGTGTAGGAGGGCTCCCTTTTCTCCACACCCTCTCCAGCATTTGTTGTTCATGGACTTTTGAATGATGGCCATTCTGACTGGTGTGAGGTGATACTTCATTGTAGTTTTGATTTGCACTTCTGTGATAATTAGCGATATTGAGCATTTTTTTCATGTGCCTATTGGCCGTTTGTATGTCTTTACTGGAAAATTGCTTGTTTAGGTCTTCTGTCCATTTTTTGGATTGAGTTGTTTGGGTTTTTTTGTTTTTAAGTTGTATGAGCAGTTTGTATATTCTGGAAATTAAAAAGTGACACAAACATTTAAGTGTGTCAGAAGAGGTAAAATCCAGAAATCACAGATGTGGGGAATATGCTAAAGATAACTTTAAAACCTTACAATTATATTCAGAAACAAGAATAAAGAAGATAAATGCCTACTCAGTTTTAACAGCTCTTATTTGGTTTCCACATTTTCACATTTTCTGTCAAGGAGAACAATCTTTATGCTGTAGTAACATAAAAAAAAAGCCCCTAGTACCTAGTAAAGGAGAATTAAAGTTGAACATATATGAAATTAATTAAGGAAACATCTAACTGCTCAATGTGACTCTCTTTTATAACCTGAACCAGTTATATCTGAGGATGCTGTGAGAATTTGTAGGTGAGAAAGCTAAACTTTGAGAGATTATGGGGAATAGGAAGAATGGAAGTGAGCAACAAGTAAGGACATTGACAGCATGTTGATCAAATTTAGAAATGACATAAACTTGATGGACCTTTATGCAAAACATGAAAATAATTTGTAAGTCTGTAGCAACAAAGATTTAACAGAGTGGTTTAAATAAGAAATTTAGTATAACTATATAATCCTACATTTGGGTTAAAAAAAATCAGTTGAGGAATTAATGAAGGATAAATAGCCTAGTGGGAGTATTTATGACAAAGGGAATGTCCTTGTTGGTAAACTTAATATGAATCAGCAGCATGATTTGCCTGCCAAAATTTGATTGTTATAGCTTTTCTGAACCAGGGAGGTTCATTAGGCCACACCTAGCATGTATCCAGATTTAGGTACCACATTTGAGGAAATTGGTGTAAGTCCAAATGACAGCAGTATCAGACATTTGTGGTGTAAAAAAAGGATTAGACTTAATCTGAACCATAAAGCAGTTCTGGGATCAAAGATTATGGAAAGACAACTTTCAACCCAAAAGAAAGAGGAATTTTCTGGTGCTTAGAAAATAACAGGCTGCCTTGAGAGGCAGTAGTTTGTGTAGTGTTTGTACAAGGCTAGTTTACTATCCAGGTAAAGATGATAGAGAAGGTATTAAAATTCAAATGACTTTTGAATGTATTAGTTTTGCATCTTTTCATACGCTTATTGGCCTTATCTTCCTTGGAGAAATATCTACTCAAATCCTTTACCATTTTTCACTAGGTTGTCTTTTATTATTGAGTTGTAAAAGTTCTTTATATATTCTGGATACAAGTCCCTTATCAGAAATATGATTTGTAAATATTTTCTCCCATTCTGTGAGTGCTTTATTTTCTTGATGGTTTTATTTGCAGCACAAAATTTTTTAAATTTTATATAGTCCAGTTTACATATAGGCGTACCTTAGACATATTGAGGGCTTGGTTCCAGACCACCACAATACAGCAGATACTTCAGTCACACACACAAAGCAAGCCACATGAATTTTTTGGCTTCTAAGTGTATATAAAAGTTATGTTTACACTATACTCATAAACTATGCAATAGCATTATGTCTAAAAAACAATGTACATACCTTAATACTCTATTGCTAATACTCTGTTGCTAAAAAATGTTAACCATCATATGAGCCTTCAGTGAGTCTTTTTTTTTTGCTTGTGAGGGTCTTGTCTCAATGTTGATGGCTGCTGACTAATTGGCTGGTGGTTGCTGAAGGTTGGAGTGGCTGTGGCACTTTCTTAAAACAAGACAACAGGGAAGTTTGCTTCATCAATTGACTCTTCCTTTGACAATTTCTCTGTTGCATGCAATGAGATTTGATAGCATTAATTTTTATCCATGGTGGAACTTCTTTCAAATTTGCAGTCAGTCCTCTCAAACCATGACACTGCTTTATCAACTAAGTTTATTTAATATTCTAAATCCCTTGTCATTTCAACAGCCTTCATAGCATCTTCTCCAGGAGTAGGTTCCATCTCAAGAAACCACTTTCTTTACTCATCTATAAGAAGTAGCTCATCATCCATTAAAGTTTTGTCATGAGATTGCAGTAATTCACATCTTCAGACTCTACTTCTAATTCTAGTTCTCTTGCTATTTCCACATCTACAGTAACTTCTTCAACTGAAGTCTTGAACCTCTCAAAGTCATCCATAAGAGTTGGAATCAAGTTCTTCCAAAGTTCTGTTAATGTTGATATTTTGTCTTCTTTCCATGAATTACAAATATTTTTAATGGCATCTAGAATGGTTAATCCTTTCCAGATTTTCAGTTTACTTTGCCCAGATCTACCAGAGGTAACATTGTCTATGGCAGCTATGGCCTTATGAAATGTATTTCTTAAATAGTAAGACTTGAAAGTAGAATTACTCCTTGATCTGTGGGCTGCAGAATGGATATGTGTTATCAGACATGAAAATAACACATATCTTGTACATTTCCATCAGAGCTCTTGGGTAACCAGGTAAATTGCCAAAAAACAGTCATATCTTGAAAGGAATCTTTTTTTTTTTCTGAACAGTAGGCCCCAACAGTGGGCTTAAAATATTTAGTAACCCAGTAGTCCATGTTGTAAACAGATGTGCTGCCATCCAGACTTTGTTGTTCCAATTCTACAGCACAGGCAGGATAGATTTAGCTTAATTCTTAAGGGCCCTAGGATTTTAGAGGCTACTGCTGGGTTATTAATTGGCCTGATTTCAGTACTCTTATGTCTCAATGAACAAGGAGGCCCAAGAAGTGGGAGAGAGGGTACCTGCCAGTTGGTGGAGCAGTCACAACATTCACACAACATTTATTAAGTCTTATATGGGTGTGGGTATGGTACTCCAAAATAATTGCAATAGTAACATCAAAGATCAGTGATCACAAACCACCATAATATAATAATTAAATATTGCAAGGATTACCAAAATGTGACACAGTGACGTGAATTAAGGAAATGCTTTTGGAAAAATGGCATTGATAGACTTGCTTGACTCAAGCAGGGTTGCCGCAAACTTTCAGTTTATGAAAATAAGCAATATCTGGGAAGTACAATAAAGCAAAGCTCAGTAGAATGAGATATGCCTGTATTTTTTTCTTTTATTACTTGTGTTCCAGGTGTCGCCTAACTTAAAGTCTCAAGGATTTACTCCTATGTTTTCTCCTAAGGGTTTTACAGTTTCAGGTTTATTTCTGTGATCCATTTTGAGTTAATTTTTTGTGTATGGTAGGTGCAAGGATCCAACTTCATTCTTTTACGTGTGGATATCCAGTTGTCCTAGCATCATCTGTTGCTTTTCCCTATTGAATTGTCTTAACATTCGAATTTTTAAATAGTATAACTTTTATTCTTAGTAAAAATATAATGAAACTATAAAGATAATAGAGAAAATAATGCATAATGCTATCACCCTTGCTCAACTTCACTATTTTGTGTATTCCCTTCTAGTCCCTACCCCATAAATGTATACATTTTCTAGAGCTGCAATTATAATGTATTAATTATATATTTTACCTTTCTCACTTAGTGTATGAATATGATGCGCACTTTCCGTACTGCTATATAGATTTCTAAATTATGTTTTTGTTGTTGCCTGAATGTTCCATCTGCAGGCTATACATAATGAATCAGTCCCCTATTTTAAATATTTGGGTTTCCTCTTAATTTTTTTATTATTTAAATAACATTGTAAGTATAATCTTTGTGCCTTCTGTTGGATAATTTCCTTAGATAATTTTCTGGAAGGATTTCTTCCAAACATATATTAAAAACCAACTAGAAACTAGTTATGCAATTTTGATTTGGGGAATTCTGGGGTGTGTGTGTTGTTGTTGGCTCATTTAATATAACAATAGCAGCTTATATCTCTGTGGGTCAGGCAATATGCCAAACAGTTTGTGTAGCTGCATTTAATTCTCCTACAAATTCTTTTAGATAAGGGATTCAAGGCCAAGATTTGATAACTTTTCCAAAATTGTTTAACTAATAAATGTCAAAAATGGCATACAGGGCTGTGTGATTCCAAAACTCCACGGGTTCCCAGACTGGACATAAGCAGTTATAATGGCAAGATTCTTACAGAATAGCCTCTGTTAGATTAGGTACTTTGTGCAGAAGTTCTTTGAGTACACATGACTTGTTAATTATGAATGTGTTATTGGCTCAAATTTGTTTTTGAAAAATGGGAATCAAGACTGATTTTTGTCTGTAGATTTAACAATTCATTATTCTTAGAGCCCATGAACTAATCATTTTATATTATTTCCATTTGTGTAGTGTTTGCCATTCCAGAGAATCTAGAGAGCATATATAACCAGTACAAAAATTGTTTCTTTACTCAGTGCAATAAAAAAGAAAATGGAAAATGAATTAGAAATCTTTAATACTTAAATGTAAATCAAATTTTCCTGAAACCTTAAATTTTAGTATTTGGGGGACAATATATACCATAGCATTTCTGAACAAGACATCTAAGTCATATATAATATATATTTAATAGTGTGCAGCTGTTAGTAGCTATTTGAATTGTAGAATTATTAAATGTGTTTAGTATTTGAAACAGTTATCTAGAACTCATAATTATTGCCCTAGCCTTAAATATGAAGGGGAAAATCACAATTATAAGAATAAAGTGATTCTTGAAAAGAAACAATAATTTTGAAAAGCTAATAATCTGAAAAAAAGATGGCTCTGCCACGATCAGAAGTAACAGTTTTCTTTAAAGCATGAAAATGCCGGTTCTTTACACAAACTCTTATTCCAGGTTTCTGTTTTCACAGTCTTTCAGTACATCAAACTGCATAAAGTCTTTCTTTCCTTGATTTTCATCCAATGTGGCTCTTTTAAAAAATTTTTTTTAATATATTTTTATTGAAGTATAGTCAGTTTATAATGTGTCAGTTTCTGGTCTATAGCACAATACTTCAGTCATATAGGAATATACATATATTCATTTTCATATTCTCTTTCGCCATAAGTTACTACAAGATATTGAATATATTTCCCTGTGCTATACAGTATAAACTTGTTTATCTATTTTTCATATACTAGTATCTGCAAATCTCAAACTCCCAATTTATCCCTTCCTACCCCCTTCCCACACTGGTAACTGTAAGTTTGTTTTCTATGTCTCTGAATCTTTTTCTGTTTTGTAAATAAGTTCATTTGTCTTTTTTTTTTTTTTTTAAGATTCCACGTATAAGTGATATCATATGGTATTTTTCTTTCTCTTTCTTGCTTACTTCATTTACAATGACATTGTCCAGGTCCATCTGTGTTGTTGCAAATGGCATTATTTTATTATTTTTATGGCCGAGTAGTACTCCATTGTATAAATATACCACAACTTCTTTATCCAGTCATCTGTGGATGGACATTTAGGTTGTTTCCATGTCTTGGCTATTGTAAATAGCGCTGCTATGAACATTGGGGTGCATGTGTCTTTTTGAATTAAGGCTCCCTCTTATATATGCCTGGGAGTGGGATTGCTGGATCATAAGGTAAGTCCATTTTCAGTTTTTTTGAGGAATCTCAATGCTGTTTTCCATAACGGCTGCACCAGCCTAATTTCCCACCACCAGTACAGGAGGGTTCCCTTTTCTCCACACCCTGTCCAGCATTTATCGTTCATGGACTTTTGAATGATGGCCATTCTGACTGGTATGAAGTGATGAAAGACTCTTTTTTTAAGATGGCAACTGGAGTAATTGTATGCCCTAGACAAGAATGAGCCTCTTTAGTCTGGTGGAATGATCCTCTTTAGTCTTTCATCAAAGTGTAGCTTCAAGAGGAGTTCACATATAATTGTGATGGAAGAAGGTACATTTACTTAGCAGAAGAAGTCTGTTTCATCAAATGCCAATTCCCAGAACTTGCTTGTTTTTGACTAGTTATTGATTGATTTTCATATTCTTAGTAACATTTAAAAGAATGTTCAATTTGTTTCTGCTCCAATTCCTTGCTGCTGCTGAGGAGATAGAGAAAAAAAATTCATATTCAAGACTATAATTGCAATGAATGTATTCTTTATCAGTGGGTAATTTGGAGACTTTAGGCCTAGTCCTCTTTCTTTCTCTGCCTCTCAATATCTGGCAACAGTAGCAGGGATTTAGGGCAAACAAATTGAGCATTCCTTTAAATGCTACTATGAAGACAAATTCTGTCAACTAAAGACTTAAGGTGAATTCAGTGACTTGGTTTTTAGATAAAATGATTTTGATAAACTTACTTTTAGCCAGTGACCCAGAGCTCACCTAACAAGATCAGCTGAATTCATCCTAGTAATGAGGTGGTAGATGCTTTAGATATGTTGTTTTCATATCATCAAAATTGAGAATTTTCGTAATGACCACAAAATGGACCATCAAACCTGACATACAAAATGTACAGTTTTTTGGACTGAAAGATGGCCTAGTTAAAGCAACTAAGTGACCTTTTCCTTCTTTTATGATAATAGACTTCTACACCTCTAGCCTCGTCATCTTAGTGGAGCTCAAGCCCATATTTCCAAGAGAACATAGGAAACATGGTCACTTTTTTATTTTAGTACACAGAAATCAAGATTCTTCCTCTTTCCTCATCAAATAGCACCTCTTTAGAATTTCTAAAGGCTCACAGTCATCTCATTCTTTTCCATTCTCACTTCTATTCAGTTATTCCCCACTTTCATTCTGTCATTTTTTGAAATGTCTCAGATTCTCTATTCTTATTGCAACCACCTTAGTTCAGGTCTTCATTCTTTTGCCTTCTAGTTGTTCCCTGCTTACATTCTCTCTTATAGTAGGTTAAATTTACACTGCTTTCATCATGTGTCTCTCCGAGGTAAACCCAGGAACTGCAAAATTCACTAGCTAACCTCTCTGTCTCAATGCAGGATGTTTTATTAGAAGAATTAGCTATGATCCATTAGTGCTTTTTTTTTTTTGCCAACTTCATATCTACCTGCTGTCTGAACAAAAGACATTTTATTCGAATTTTTTATACTTAGATGATTTCTAGGTGTGATCCTTTGCACGGTACTTGAAATCCTAGCCTGTCGCCTTCTCCTGACGTGACACATAAGAACCTTGTTGCCTATGTCAGACATTCAACAAGTACTGTAGTTTATCTAATCCCATACTCTCAATTTATCAAGTAACCTAATTTCTTAGGCTTCAATTAGATATCCTTAGGATCTCTTCCCTGACTACTGCCACCATAATCCTCATCCCCTAAAGAATGGGTTACACATCTCACCCATGTTTTATACAGCATGTAGCACACTATTTTGAAATAGCCAGGGTTTGTTTTTTTTTTGAGATATTATTGACATATAACAGTTTCAGATGGATAACATAATATTTGTATATATTGCAGAATGATCTCAATTCTAGTTAACATTCATCACCATACATAAACATTTTTTGCTATGAGAACTTTTTTTTTAAGATCTACTCTCTTAGCAACTTTAGAATAGACAATATGGTATTAGTACAGGCACCACACTGTACATTACATCCTCATGACTTAGTCATTTTATAACTGGAAGTTTGTACCTTTTTACTTCTTTCACTCATTTCACCCATTTCACCCACCTCCACCCTCAGCCTCCAGCAACCACCAGTCTGTTCTCACATATATGAGTTCAATTTTTTGTTTTTAGTTTTTTAAATTCCACATATAAGTGAGATCATATAATATTTGTCAATCACCATCTGACTTTTTCATTTAACATAATGCCCTCAACGTACATTAATATTGTTACAAATGGCAAGATTCTTTTTTATGGGTGAATAGTACTCCATTGTTTATATATACACCACAGTTTCATTATCTATTAATCTGTCAATTGACACTTAACTTATTATCATATCTTGGCTATTGTAAATCATGCTGCTGTGAACATGGGTGTGCAGGTACCTTTTTGAGTTAGTGTTTTCATTTCCTTTGGATAAGTGCCCAAGAAGTGGATTTGCTGGATCATATGGTAGTTCCATTTTTAATTTTTTGAGGAATCTCCAAGCTGTTTTCCATAGTGGCTATACCAATTTACATTCCCACCAACAGTGCACAAGAATTCCTTTTTCTCCACACCCTTGCCAATGCTTGTTATTTGTCTTTTTGATAATAGCCATTCTAACAAGTGTAATATTTCATTGTGGTTTTGATTTTCATTTCCCTGATGATTAATGATACTGAGCATCTTTTCATGTACCTCTTGTCCATCTGTAAGTCTTCTTTGGAAGAATGTCTATTCAGATCCTCTGCTCGTTTTTAAATCACATTTTTTTTTGCTATTGAGTTGTTTGAGTTCCTTATGTATTTTGGATATGAACCCCTTGTGAGATAAATGATTTGCAGATATTTTCTCCCATTCAGTAGTTTGCTCTTTCATTTTGCTGCTGTGCAGAAGCTTTTTAGTTTGAAGTAGTCCCACTTGTTATTTTTACTTTGGTTGCCTTTGTTTTTGGTGTCAAATCCAAAAAAATTATCACCAAGACCAATGTCAAGGAGCTTACTGTCTGTGTTTTCGTCTAGGAGTTTTATGGTTTCAGGTCTTACATTTAAGTCGAAATCTATTTTGAGTTAATTTTTGTGTATAGTATAAGATAGTGGTCCAGTTTCAGGGTTCTGTTTGTTTTTGTCTTTGCCACCAGAAAATAAACTACTTGAGGGCAGACACTACAAAATTTCCATTCTAGCATAATGTATGGCAGTTCTTGTCTACTTGTGAAATTTTTTATTGAATCAATGAATTAATTCAGCAAACATTTATTGAGGACTTACTATGTGCCAGACAGTGTGATATCCATATCATTGAAAAAGGAAGATACGGTTTCTGCCTTAAAAAAGTTCATGACCTGGTGGGAAAGGCAGATACTAAACAAATGGCCAGTTATGGTGGTCTGTAGTGTACACCATCAATTCCTTCCCTTTGTATGCGTACTATTTTTCATGTCAAGAAATAGAATGTAATTCTCCTTACCTTGAATTTGATCTGGCCTCAATGCCTTGATGAAAACAATGTGGCAGAAGTGATGTTTTGGAACTTTTGAGACTAGGTCTTAAGAAGTCTTGCAACTTCCACCTGGGTCTCTTGGAATGTTTTCTCTTGGGATGATCCCACTCAAACACAGCCACTATATCGTGAGAAACTCAAGCCACATGGAGAGAGAGGTCTTGTGTAGGCACTCCATAGCACTAGGTGAGCTTTGAAAGCATCAACTGGCCATGTGAGTGAGCCCTCTTGGACATCCATTCCAGTTGAGCCTTTAGCTGACTTCATTCTCCAGTACCATCTGACTGCAACCACATGTGAGAATATCAGATGAGAACTACACAGCTAAGCCTTGACAACCCACAGAGCCTTGAGAGACAATGAATTGTTTTAAGCTGCTAAATTTAGGGGTGGCGTGTTATACAGCAGTATATAACCAGAACAGAAATTAATGCAGATTATCAGATAGTGATAAATGCTGTAAAAGACATGAACAGGAATAAAGGGAAAACCTAATTTATATGATCAGAGAAGCCAACCTTTAGTTGTTTAATAATGCTTTCTCTTTCCTGCTCAACTGTACATTTCATGAAGGCAAAGATTATTTCTGTTCTATTCTTAACTCTATCCTCAGTACATGGCATATATGCTTGATATATGCTGAAGTAATGATGAAGATCTTTTACTAGATTCCCAAAGAAGTCTATAACTCCAAAGAGGTTAAGAATTACTTCATTAGCAGAAAAACATTCCTCCTTGTCCGTTTTGTATAGCAATGCTTCATTCTATTCAAGCACAAAATTCTAGGTTTTCTGGACTGACTGAATATCCACACCCAGGGCCCATGTGCATGGGGCATTATTTTCCTTCCAGAGATTATGGGTGGGCACTGGGCCTTTGAACTTGGGGAACTTAATACTGATGAGTGACATCACATACATAGAGTTTAGGCAGATGATGAGACAGACTGATGCCAAGGAGCACAGAAGTGGGCCTACTTACTGGAAGAAAACTAAGGCTCAGATGAAGTCTGTTATTCTATCAATATCCTCTGTAACCCTTACCTATTTTATTTTCCATTATTTCCCACATGAATTACCTGCCTAATTTCATTTTAGTGTGGTCCAGGAATTAATTCTCTACTTGGGTTCTACTTAACATTGCTTCCTTACCTGCTTCTTGCCCATACATCATCCTTAGTCCAATCTTTGTGTCTTATTTGCATGTGTCTTTCTCCTTCCTCTGGGTAGCCTGCCTTCTCCTTGCTGCATATATATGTATATATGCATATATATCTTTTGGGAGCCATTTTAAGTCTACTTCCTCTTTGAAAAGTTCCTGGAAGATTCCAATTTAAGTATATCTCTCTTCCCTGAGCTTTTATTTAACTTTACATGACTTCCTTTTTAGTGGGTGTTTAATAATTATGTTGGCTTGTCAGATAGGTTTTGCTCTCCGTCTTTTCTTTTTATTCCATTTGAACTTGATTCTCTTATTTCTTCCTCTTGAATTTTCCCAATTCCTTAACTGACTTCATCTTTTTACCTCAAGCCCTTGTTGTTCTCTCTCTGTATATATGTTATAGATAGAGATATAGTATAATAGTGTACATATGTATGCATTACTGCATATAATACACTAACAGCACACATTTTAAAATGCATTTTAAATGCTTTTGTAAAATACTGTGTTTAATTTTATAAAATAATAAAGTTAAACAAACTACATCTAAGATCTGGAGTGTAAATTTTACATTCAATACATAATAGTATTATTTGTTTAAATCTGTACAGTTTTATAATTATTAAGTATCAATATCCATTTTGTCCATATCAGTAAGCAGAATTTAATACTTAAAACATAAACTGGCTATAGACTACATTTTAAATATATCTAACATTTTCTTTCTTATTCTAATACTTCGAATTACCACAGTTAAAATATGAACTATTACCACTTGGGTTTATAATAAGAAACTGATTCTTGAGTTTAGTGTTCTTTATTTCAGCTCTGAATATTTTTTGTGAGTATCACTTAAGATCAAGTGTAGATCAGTTTTAAATTGTCATTCAGCTTGTCTTAGTTTGGAATGCTTAAAATGTTAAGTGATTGAATACTTTCAGCAGTTCTTTACCTTTTAATATGCTGGCACTTTAACTTGACATTGACCTTTATCTTTTGAATGGTATTATTTACTTCTTTGATTTTTGTCTTTCTCCAACATTTTTATCAATATTTTCAAACACACAGAAAAGTAGAAAAAATTGAACAGTAAACACTCACAACTTTGATTCTACAATTGTTTTACTATATTTGTTTTATCATGTTTTATCCACTTATGACCCTTCTATCCATCTTATTTTTGTTTGCATTTTAAAATAAGTTGCAGAATTTGCCCTTAAATTCCTAAACAAGCAAATATTGCAATAGTTCAATATTTGTTTACCTTCTTAAAGTAAAATTCATATACAATATAATGCATAAATCTTAATTGTACTATTTGATGAATTTTGACAAATGCATGTGTCTGGTAAACCCTATCAGGATTAAAACATTACTATGATTCTAGAAGGTTTCCTAATGTCCTTTCTCATCTCCATCTGCCAGAAGAACCATTACTCATTTTTCTACCACAGATTAATTTTGCATGTTCTAGAATCTTACGTAAATGAAATTATACAATACATATTCTTTTGTGTAAGACTTCTTTCAAGCAGCATGTTTTTTAAGATTCACCCATTTTGTTGTATATTTTTAGTTTACTTTTATTGCTGAGTAGTATTCCATCATATGAATGTACAACAGTTTGTATATATTGGAAGTTAAGCCCTTGTCAGTCATATTATTTGCCAGTATTTACTCCCAGTCCATAAGTTGTCTTTTTGTTTTGTTTATGTTTATGGTTTCGTTTGCTGTTCAAAAGCTTATAAGTTTAATTCGTTCCCACTTGTTGATATTTGCTTTTAATTCTATTGCCTTGGGAGACTGATGTAAGAAAACATTGGTATGATTTCTATCAGAGAATTTTTTCCTGATGTTCTCTTCTTGGAGTTTTATAGTGTCATGGCTTATATTTAAATCTTTAAGCCATTTTGAATTTATTTTTGTGTATGGTGTGAGGGTGTGTTCTAACTTCATTGATTTACATATGGCTGTCCAGCTTTCCCAACATCACTTGCTGAAGAGACTGTTTTTTCTCCATTAGATATCCTTGACTCCTTAGTCGAAGATTAATTGACCATAGGGGTATGGGTTTATTTCTGGGCTTTCTATTCTGTTCCATTGATCCATATATCTGTTTTTGTGCCAGTACCATGCTGTTTTGATTACTCTAGCTTTGTAATATTGTCTGAAGCCTGGGAGGATTATGCCTCCAGCTTTGTTCTGTTTCCTCAGGGTTGCTTTGGCAATTCTGGGTCATTGGTGGTTCATATAAATTTTAGGATTATTTTTCCAGTTCTGTGAAAAATGTCATGGGTAATTTGATTGGGACTGCATTAAATCTGTAGATTGCCTTTGGTAATATGGCCATTTTAACAGTATTAATTCTTCTAATCCAAGAGCATGGGATATCTTTCCATTTTTTTGAATCTTCAGTTTCTTTTATCAATGTTTATAGTTTTCAGCGTGTAATTCTTTCACTTCCTTGGTCAGATTTATTCCTAAGTACTTAATTTTTTAATGTTATTTTAAAAGGGATTTTTAAAAAATCCTTGCTTTTGACTTGTTGCTTTGCTTCCTGAATATGAGGATCTGTGGTTTTCATCAAAACCATAGATTTCATCAAAATTTCATCAAAATTCTTAACCATTATTACTTCAAATATTGCTCTTGACTAGTCTTTCTGTTTTTTTCTTTTGTAACCCTGTTTAGATGTATTAAACATTCTTCCTCTTTGCTCTTTGTCTCTTAACTCATCTCTTTTATGTCTTAATTTTGCATCTGAGTAAATTCTTTTGATATCTCCTCTGGTTCAATCTGCAAATTCTCACTTTAGGTTCATCTATCCTGCAGTTTAACCTTTCTACCAAGCTTCTAATTTTGATTGTATATACAATTTCTAGAAATTCTATTAGGTTCCTTTTAAAAATCTACCTGCTCATTGAGTGGAGTTTGTTCCTTAGTCATATTTTTATATGCTTTCATGTTTCTTTAAATGCTACTCTGCAGCCATTAATTTTTACTGACTTTGTGAGTTAGCTTCATGTTTATTATTTCTGCTGACCCTTAATCATTTCCTGTGTTTTGTGATTTTGATTGTGAGTTTATGTTCACTGATCTCATAGTTTGAAAGATGATTTTCATAGTTTAGTCAGCACTTTTTTTTTCTTATTTTTGTTTATTTTTCTTTGGAGGGATGAGGAAGTAATTAGGTTTGTTTGTTTGTTTGTTTAATGGAGGTACTTGAGATTGAACTGAGGACCTGTTGCATGCTAAACATACACTCTACCACTGAGCTGTACCCTCCTCCTAGCCAGCATTTTTAGGTGACTTATGAGGTTTTTTCAGGGTAAATTATTGTTCTGTTTGCCTGAAATTGAAGATATAAAATATTTTAGTTGATTAATTAGGAAAAATAGGAGCAATAGTGTATCTATAGCAACTTGAAATGGGACTCTGCTTTTTAAAAGAGAAATTTTTCTATTAAAGAATAGAATTTATTCTTTGCACTGTCACATCTTTTGTATTGTTAACTGTTGTCTTAAACTGTAGGCATCTATGTGTGAGGTGTCCTATTTTTACCTGTGTCTGTAAGATGTTACTAAGTATTGATTAGCAGGCATAAAATGAATGAATTTGTGCTGTTCCTCTAATGCACATTTTGCTTTTGAAGTTCATATCATTAGCATGGATTATTTTACTCTGCAGGTTTCCTCAAAAGCAAGTGGAAAATGAAAATAATCTCATTCTTCCCTTCAATTTCTGTGGCAGTCTTAAGGACCAAATAATGTTGTATGGTTTATTTAGAGCAGTTGTCATAATAATCTGCGGTACAGCACTGAGATCAGAGAAATATTTTGAATCAGTGTCAATAATATATGATGTTCCTTATTATTCTCAAGTTATTTCATATGTTTATTTTTCTCCTCCAAAGAAAACCCAAGCTCTTTTATAGCAGAGGTTGTCTTCTGTTTTGTTTGTATATCTCTGTCTTCTTTATGTCAAACTTTAGGCGCATATAAATCTCCAGCTTACTGAAAATGTCTTGGCTAGCTTGTACAATGGGATCTTTCCTCCTACTTCTCATGGAAACCTCATACCTTGGCATTTCTCTTACTATCATAGAAAAACTGTGGACATGGTGGAGATAAGCCCAATTTAAGTAGACTTAATGTGACTTCCATATTTGTGGAAAAATCCTAGGATGTGTCTCTGGGCCATTTGCTTTTGGGTATATCCAGATTGTTCTTTATCCCAATGAAAACAGATATGAGAGGCTGTACTGTAATTAGCTAGTCCTATAATTCTTGCCAGGATAGTAGGGGTTGCTCATTGTGAACACATTCTGCCACCAACAGCTGAGTTGGAACATTGTGTTTACTTGTGAGAGGATTTGGTATGAACAATTTGGTTTAAAGACTAAATGAGGAAATAAATTCTATTGATAAACCTCATGAAATCATTAATCTTTTAAAGAAGCATCTCTAACTTATAGAGAGGAGTTCATATTTAAAGCATCGAATATTATACTGAACAGGGTAGAAATTGGAAAGTCTATGTATATCTTATTTAGAAGAGTTTTCTAGCTTTCCTCTTCCCTTTTTGAACAGTGGACAGATGTATTGGAGGCAAGCTAGCTTGCTGTGATAAGCAACAGATTGGAATATAGTAGAACTAGGTATACAGTGTCAGGAGTCCAATTCAATGTATATTTACTATGTACAAGAAACTTTTGATAGGTGCTGTTAGGCAGGGAGGGAGGTTGAGATGGATGTAAGGATGAATAAGAAATAATCTCTTAAATAATGTAAAATCTAGTGGGAGAAACAGATCCGTAAATAATAGAAAATAGAATGAAACAAATATTAAACAGAGTTTGAAGTAATATGCTATAGGGGAACGTAGGAAAGAGCAAAGAAGATTGATTAGAGATTCAGACAAGGTGTCACCAAGAATGTGGCATTTAAGTTGATTCTAGACAAGGAGTAGTATTTGGATAGATGGAAGGTGTTGGGAATAGGAGTGTGAGGATCTCATTTTGAGGGACTGGCAAATGTGAAGGCATAAGTGGCTAAAGCCGCGATTTAATGAAAGAATAAAGGAGAATATAAGGCCAAACTATATGAATATTTAATTTTTACTCTGTAATGTTAGTAGCAACTAACATTTCTCTAATATTTTCATGTACATATTTGAGACTTATAAGATAACAGCTTTGGGAGGTATTGTTACTAGCCTCAGTTTATACATGGTCTTACGTGATTTAGTAGAAAGATCTGGATTTGAAAGTTGACTGTCATTTAAAAGCTATGTGACCTCAGACACATTATTTGCTATTACTGAGTATTAGGTTTCTCATCTATCAAATATGCATAATATCTTCTTCAGTAGGTTGTTGTCAGGGTTGCTGAGTAAGCTTGTGCACTGCACTGTTACAGGAGCGGCATTCACACAGACCAGAGATCGGCAGGGTTTTTTTGGTAAACCGCTAGTAAATAGTTTTGGCTTTGCAACGATAAGGTGTCTGCTTCAACTGCTCATCCCTGCTCTTTTAGCACAGAATCAACCATAGGCAGTATGTAAACAAATAGATGCGGCTTTATTCAAATAATATTTCATTTACAAAAATAGGTGTTGGGCCAGATTTGACCGATAGCACAATGTTTGCTTATTCCTGACATAGACCAAGATAAGACTTGATGAACCCTTAAGCTGTGCAATTATGTGGTATAGGTTGTTTTAAGGAATAAATTACATGAGCTGTAAGAAATATTTATTTACAACATAGAAATATTTCTACTTCAGAGCATCATTGATGCTCAGTGATAAAAGTCCATCCATTTTCCTCTTTTCCCTTTTAAAGTTATTGCCATTGCATTCTTGGGTAAACCACTTAAACCTTTGCCCTCATCTTAATTCTCAGTCAAAAAATAACTACCAAATTAACTATATTTAGGTGTGTAATTTAGAGTGATAATCCTAAATGATGTATTGAATTCCTTACAATCAGTGTTATTGGAAATTATCACTGAGACATTGTTATAACTGAGTGCAACTGTATCCAGTAGTCTAAAACACAACATGATAGGTAGCTTGAAGTCTGAATTGATGGGTCTGATATTCAGTGTCTCATGTGATTTGTGTTATTTTGTGTAAACTAGAATTTATACCTGGAGAATGTGTACTGCTTTGGATCTATGCAGAATTAGCATATGGTAGTAGTGCCGTCCTGATTTTGATCCCTATCACATCAGACTGCCACTGCATCATTCTTGAATTAAGTTAATAATTGAGAAAAAGCATGTGTTTTACTAGAGATACCCAGAAAGGGGTGAGGAGAGTATGGACTTCCTCTTGACTTTATTTATATTTTTAAAAATTTATTTATTTTAAATAAGACTTCAGTCTATTTTTTTCAGTTATACATATATATGTATATTCCTTTTCATGTTCTTTTTTCATTATAGGCTATTACAAGGTATTGAATATAGTTCCCTTTGCTGTAGAGTAGGACCTTGTTGTTTACCTGTTTTTTATTCATATATAGTAGTTAGTATCTACAAATCTCAAACTCCCAATTTCTCCCTCTACCTCACCTTTCCTTTTGAAATATAATTGATTTATAATGTTGTATTAGTTTGTAGTGTACAGCGAAGTGATTCAGTTTATATATATGTAAAATATATATATATTCAGTTATATATATATATATATATTCAGTTTATATATATATATATAAAAATTCTTTTTCAGATTCTTTTCCATTATAGATTATTACAGGATATTGAATGTAGTTCCCTGTGCTATACAGTAGGACATTGTTGTTTATCTATTTTATATATAGTCGTGTGTATATGCTAATCCCTAACTCCTAGTTTATCCCTTCCCACCTTTCTTCCCCTTTGGTAATCATAAGTTTCTTTTCTTTGTGAGTCTATTTCTGTTTTATAAGTAAGTTCATTTGTATCTCTATTTTTAGATTCCACATATAAGTGATATCATATAATATTTGTCTTTCTTTGACTTACTTCACTTTATATGACAATCTCTAGATCCATCCATGTTGTTATAGATGGCATTATTTTTTCTTTTTTATGGATGAGTAGTATTCCATTGTATTAATATACCACAGCTTCTTTATCCAGTCTTCTGTCGATGGACATTTAGGTTGCTCCATGTCTTGGCTATTGTATATAGTGCTGCTATGACCATTGGGGTGCATGTATCTTTTCGAAGTATAGTTTTCTCTGGATATATGTCCAGAAGTGGGATTGCTGGATCTTATGATAACTCTGCTTTTAGTTTTTTAAGGAACCTCCATACTGTTTTCCATAGTGGCTGCTCCAATTTACATTCCACCAACAGTGTGGAGGGTTCCCTTTTCCACACATGTTCTCCAGCATTTAGTATTCATAGATTTTTTTAAATGATGGCCATTCTGACCAGTGTGAGGTGATAACTTCATTGTAGTTTTGATTTGCATTTCTCTAATAATTAGCAATGCTGAGCATCTTTTTATGTGCCTATTGGCCATCTGTATGTCTTCTTTGGAGGAAGTTCTCTTGACTTTATTTAGTTGTAGCTTTTGTTAATGCTGTTCCTTTCAAGGAATATTTCATATATTTTTTCAGTGCTGTGAAGAGTTTTCATATCAGATTATGTAAATAAAATGTTGATTACCTACTAGGGTTGATTCTGACATTGCTTTTGTGTCTTGATTAGGAATAAAAAGTTAATTGCTCTTTTTAGGATATTATATGCTAAGCATTGTTGTGAGAAGATTATGATGTTGAACTGCCATACATAATTCTGTTGTCCCACTCTTAATGTTAAAAGAATTTTTTTAATTGAAGTATAGTCAGTTTACAATGTATCAATTTCTGTTGAAAAGAAATTTTTTATAGTTGTCAATTTAACTGTGGAATAAATGATTTCCTATTTCTACACTTGAAAACGTTTCTCCTTATTCTCTATAATGTATACATTGTACTTCCATTATGTTTTTTTTAACTTTTTAAAAATTGTGGTTAAGATATATATATAAAACATAAAATTTACCATTTTAATTATTTTTAAGTGTACAATTCAGTGGGTTTAAATATATTCATAGTGTTCACTACAACATAAAATAAACAAGGACCTACTATATAGCACCAGGAACCATATTAAATATTGTATAACAACCTATAATAGGAAAGAATCTGAAAAAGAATATATATGTATATGATATATGATTACACTTTGCTATACACCCAAAACTAACATGTTGTAAATCAACTATACTTCAATAAAAAAAGAAATATTCTGTATAAATATTTTTAAAATGTAGATTTTCACAGTGTCATGTAACTATCACCACTATCTCCAGAACTTTTTCATTATCCCATACAGAAACACTGTACCCATTAAAAAGTAGCTAATCACTCTCTGCCCTTCCCTCTGCTCCTGGTAATTTCCATTCTACTTACCATCTCTATGAATTTGCCTTTTCTGAGCTCATTCATTTAAGTGGAATCATGCAGTATATGTTGTTTTTGTCTTTTATTTACTTAGCATAATGTTTTCAAGGTTATCCATGTTGTAGCATATATCAGACTCTCATTTTTTTCATAGCTGAATAATAGTCCAGGTATGTATGTACCATATTTTGTTTATCCATTCATCTGTTAATGGGTACTTGTGCTGTTTCCACCTTTTGGCTGTTGTGAATATAATGCTGCTGTGAACATTGGTGTACAAATTATCTGGATCCCTGCTTTCAGCTCTGTTGAGTATATACCTAGGAGTGGAATTAATGTGTCATATGATAATTCTATGTTTAACTTTGAGGAATCACCAAACTTTATCACAGTGACTGCACCAGGCATTATGTTTTAAAAGATGGTTTTGGAAGGCTTTTTCTTACCTTATTTTGAAAATGTACTATTTTCATTTTAATTTATGAAAATGTCTTAGAATTTTACAAACGTAGTATCATTTGGGGGCAATAACATTTCTAGATTTGCCTTTTTGGTACTGTTTTTCATTTCTCTATTTAAAGTATTAAATACCGATTTCTTTGTTATACATTCACTGAGAAGCTAGAAAATTTTTTACATTTCAGCAAATGAAACATGCTGTAAATAAACTATGCCACTCCTCAAACTAGTTAACACTCAGCGTTTCCAAGTATTCTGAAACTTGTATAATAATAAAATGCTAAATTATGTTTGTCTCCTAGGAAATAATTGAGTTTCCTAAGAAGAATAAACTCTATTGTTTTTCTGAAGTTAAATTTGTGCTGGATCTAGTCCATCATCAGTACCTTACTTAAAAAGTAAATAATATTAAATGGCATGAGGAAGAGGCAGTATTTAATAATGGTTAAGTTTTATTGAGTGCTTACTGTGTCAGACCCTGTGCTAAGTAAAACACATTAATTCAACCCTCACAACAACCATCAGATAGGAACTCTTACTATCTTTATTTTACAGATAAGGAACGTGAGGCATATGGAGAGGCTAAATAAGTTGCCTAAGGTCACACATGTTAACAAGTAGTAGATTCATATTTAATTCAGAACATCTTACCCCAAAACATATTTTAGTGACTGCTTGTTGGCACTGACAAAGATAATAAATGTATCTTTATTCCCATCTTAATGAATTTACAATAAAGATGATCCCAAACCACTTAACATTACTATTGTAGGGATACAGGGAAAAAGAAAATTGAATTTTAATTATAAATATTCGAGGGCTACTTATTTCCTTATACAGGCTTTAATTAATGTAAGCTTTTAATATGGTACCCAAGTTCACTAACTTCTTGGTATCTCATGCACTGGCAACCCATATGTAAGCCAGCAATATTTGATCACTTAGATCCTGGGTAAATTTTACTGCTGATGATTACCATCTCCATTTCGTACTTTGTCATATTGTAGCGCCTCTTTCTTAGTTCCTTGACACTTTCTTGCTTCATGGAAAGACCTCTTTATATAAGCTCCTTAAGGACAGGAGTATTTGAACATTGCTTCGTACATACTAAGTGCACAATAAATCTTTGGCAAATAGATTTGTAAAAATCGTTTTTCTCTTTATAAATTCTTATCAAATGAGATGATGAAATCTTATAACTGTTGTTATGGCTGTTGATTTTCCATAGCCATACTTCTAATTACATGTTTTTTCTTGAATACATAAGAAACAGTATAACACAATGATAAAGGGTATGGATTTCAGTGTCAAAAAGACTTAGAATTAATTCTGGCTCCACTTACTAATTATGTAACCTTGAGCAAGGTACTTAACCTCTCAAACCTTGAGTTTCTTATCAGGAAGATGGAGTTATATAATACTTTACAGGATTGCTAGGAGGATTAAATACATGATGTGTTAAACTAAGTGCAGGACCCATTTTAATCTGCAATAAATGTTATTTTCTTGTTTCAGATTACTTGGGAATCAACTGTATAAGACATGATCGGTGTCTTAAAGGAATGTACCTATTATGATATAAATAGAAAATGCATTTATACATAAGTTTAAAACTTTGACAAAATATCTGAATAAGTTAGAATGAATAAAATGGGGTATGAATACACATCAGTAACTATTTTTAAAATAAAAAACTTTATATATTTATTTTTGACAAATAATAATTGTATTTAATGTATATAATGTTTTGATAAATGTATGCATTGTAGTAAAATAATTACGATAGCCAAACTAATTAACATATCCATCCTCTCCCATAGTTTCTATTTTGTGTGTGTATGTTACTTGAGATTTACTTCTTAACAAATTTCAAATATATAATACATTATCATTAACTATGGTCACTATGCTGTGAATCTATTCATCTTATAACTGAAAGCTTATACCCTTTGATAAGTATTTCCCATTTTCTCTACCCGTCTAGTTTCTGGTAACTACCATTCTACTCTCTTATTACTATGAGAATGACTTTTTAAAAAAATATTTCCACATATAAGTGAGATAATGTGATATTTGTATCTGTCTGGCTTATTTCACTTAGCATAATGTCCTCCAGATTCATCCATGTTGGTAGGATTTCCTTCTTTTTTAAGGCTAAATAATATTTAACTGTGTAGATATATATATATATATATATCTCCATTCATCTGTCCACGGACAGGTTGTTTCTATATCTTTGCTACTGTGAATAATGCTGCAATGAACATGGGAGTGAAGATATCTCTCCAGGATAGTGATTTAATTTCCCTTAAATATATAATCATTGCTAGATCATATCGTAGTTCTGTTTTTAATTTTTTGAGGAGCCTCCATACTGTTTTCTATAATGACTGTAGCAATTTACATTCTCACCAGCAATGCACAAGGGTTTCCTTTTCTCCACATCCTAGCACTTGTTATCTTTTGACTTTTTGATAATAGACATTCTAACAGATATGAGGTGATACCTCATTGTGATTTTGATTTCCATTTCTCTGATGATTAGTGATGCTGAACATCTTTTCATGTATCTCTTGGCTGTTTGTCTTCTTTGGGAAAATGTTTGTTTAGGTCTTTTGCCCATTTTTAATCAAGTTGCTTGGTGTGTTTTTTGTTGTTGTTTGTTTTTTGCTATTGAGTTGTACGAGTTCCACATATATTTTGGATATGAACCCCTTGTCAGATATATGATTTGCAGATAGTTCCCCCCATTCTATAGGTTGCCTTTTCGTTTTGTTGATTATTTCCTTTACTGTGCAGAAACTTTTTAGTCTGATGTAGGGACACTTGTTAATTTTTGCTTTTGTTGCCTGTGCTTTTGATATCAAGCCCAAAAAATCATTGCCAAGACCAATATCAAGCAGCTTTTCCTCTATATTTTCTTTTAGGAATTGTATGGTTTCAGGTCTTATACTTAAGTATTTCTTTAATCCATTTTGAGTTCCCATCAATGGCTGTTATTTCATCATAGTGTCCAAATTGTGCTAAAAACTCAGCAGAATTATTCTCTGTGTGCTAAGTTATTTCATTTAGGTATACAAACAAGTATTTAAAAATAAATACATTTAAAGTATACCATGAATAAAAGAAATTACTTGTGGGAGTGAGTCATAATTAAAGGTTAGTAGCAATAGTCCTACTGATTTTAGATAAACAGATAAGCTGTACTGTATGAACAACAAACTATGATACCAAATTTTGCATTATAATAAAATAAAAATTACTTAATCTGAGACATTTAATGGTGTGCTTAATTTTAATTGTAAGCTGTGATCTTTAAAGTGTAAATGGTAAGCAATCTCTATAAGTGATTATACTATATTTAATATTAGCATCCTTCAGCTAGACTTTGTGTTTTTATAGTTACCTGGTTAGGAGGAAGGAGTTCACCAGAAAAAGAAGAAGCTATTTCATTGTATTTTGTATTTTTTATTTATTTTTTTAAAATATAGTTCATTGTGCTGTACAGTAGGATATTGTTACCTGTTTTACATACAGTAGTTTGTATCTGCTAATCCCAAACTCCTAATTTATTCCTCCCTACCCTCTTTCTCCTTTGGTAACTGTAAGTTTGTTTTCTATGTGAGTCTGTTTCTGTTTTGTAAATGAGTTCATTTGTATTATATTTTAGATTCCACCTGTAAGTGATATCATATGATATTTGTCTTTCTCTATCTGACTTAACTTAGTATGATAATCTCTAGGTCTGTCCTTGTTGCTGCAAATGGCACTTTTTCACTCCTTTTTTATGGCTGGGTAGTATTCCACTGTATACATATACCACTTTTTTATCCATTCATCTATCGATGGACATTTAGGTTGATGCAGAAGCTATTTCATTTTAATGTGAAGATTCCTACATTCAAGCCCCTTGTCCAGTGGGTGCCACTCACAGGGACCAGAATAATCATGCATCTTTGTATATACACTTTTAGATGTTTGATATAACTTAACAGAGCAGGACAGATACTTTCCCAATATAATGAGAATGGACTCTCTCCATTGAAAAGCAAATATTAGGGCTCAGGAAACTAGTAGAAGAGATAGAAACAGAATAGCAACTGAAGTCCTCTTCAACAATGAAGGGAATTTATTTTGAGAGTTGATGGGATTGGTGAAAGGGTTTTCCTAGGCTAACTTCATTATTTTTTGCTAGAGACGGATTGGGAGTGCACTGAATTGTGTGAAATCCTAATAACTTTCTAAGATGCATCAAGGTGATGAGATTTTGAAAGAAGATCAAGAGAAATGTAAGAGATCATTTTAAAGGCATGAGTTGATGAAGGCAAAGCTTTAAGTGGCAGTGTCAAAGAGGAATCTGGCAGGCCAAAAATAAAGACTGCTGAGATAGAAATGAGGATTACTAGAAAGAGAAGAAAGATATAATGATGGAGGTGGGCAAATAACAACAGCAAAAAGCAATATAAAATAAATCGAAGAAAGCACTGAAATGTGGCACTGAATGAGATAAACAAGTGACTAGGAACAGGCATTATAAAGCATGAGCAGTAGTGGGTTGTTTACTTAGAAGGATAGTTGCCAACTCTTTCTCTCTTTCTCTCACCCTCTTACCCTCTCACCCTATTCCCCCCTCAACCTCAACCAAAACAAGAGAGAATATGACCCTGTTTCTGATTTTGTTATGTGTTTAGCTGATAATTAGGGTTAGAACAACTTAAAGGTATTTGCTATATTGTTAGCTGGTAGGAAGAATGTCAGAGTTGGAGAGAGTTTCTGTTTCCTTTCTGTTCTGGCCTTATGCTAAGATTTAAGTGTTTTCTAAAAATAGAGAGTGCATTCCCATTCCTAAAGGTGTAACCCACAGCCATTTGTAAACTTGCTCATTGGTTAAGATAGTGCCTATTTTATTTATTTAGTTAGTTAGTTAGTTAGTTTTTGTGTTTTTAGTTTTTTTAGGGGGGATTAGGTAATTAGATCTATTTATTTAATTACTTGTTTAATGGCAGTACTGAGGATTGAAGCTGGGACCTTGTGCATGCTGAGCATGCACTTTACCACTTGAGCTATACCCTCCCGCCCTGATGGTTCCTATTTTAAACACTGATTGGCCATGAATAGAAAATGTGAAAGTTTGGACCCAATAGGTGGTTCTTTTCTGGAATATAGTTTGTGTATGTGTGTGTGTGGGGGTGTTCTATAGGCAAATTCTAATCATAATAAGCATAAGTTTAAGCCTCTGGTTACCAAAGCTATGATATCAGACAGGTCTACCATACTGCTAAGGCTTGCTGTTGGAGAATATGGATTGTAATTGATTCTGTTGTTCAGAGTCTGTAACCACTGCAGGCTGCCAAAGTCAGTTGCACCAGTCTCTCCCTCTTGTCACTTAAAATAGGGAGGCAGCAAAGTGTTGTGAAAAAGAAATGTCAAGAGAGCTGAGTTCTGATTATTCTTGCACTTCTTGTTTGACCTAGGGCAAACCCTTCTAGCCTATTTTTTTCTGATTTTCAAAATGAGAATAATCTCTCTCTTACCTATGTCAAAGCATTGTTTGTGCACCAGATAATATAGTGTATGTGAGCACTTTTTACAGTATAAAGGCAAAATAGAAGAATAAATTCTTATCCTCATTTTCATCACCTAAGAAAAATTGTATCTAGTTGAAGAGAAAATTAAATAGGCATATTTCTGCCATGTAAGCACTTTTGATAAATTGTTCAAGGAATGGAATGGGCAGAAAAGGAACTATAAAAGTAACAGGAAAATAATCATGTGGGTACTTGCATGAAAGGCAGACTTACTTGATATTCCAGGCACAGGAATGATTTCTTAGGATTGTAATTATTCTGTTCTCTGAAAGATTTAGGTGAAAGGGAAACAGCCTCATTTAATAATTGGATATGTTTCATTTCAAAATACAACAGAAATGAATATAAAATAGTTTTTATGCATCTATTGTAAACCTTTGAAATTTGGAAATAACATTGCTGCTGCTATTTGAATTGCCTGTTGTTTGATTTCTTAATATTTTTTCCTTAGGAAATTGTCTTATACATTATTTAATTATTGTAAAATTAAGCATAGATTAAATATAGACAAGGTGAAATTTTAGTTTTTATACAAATTAATAGCCTATGCCCAAATATACTGATTGTAAGATACTATATTTGCTTTTGAAACATACAGATTATAATTGCAGAAAGGGATTTGAAAGGAGATGAGCACAGAGATGAAAACCTAAATCCAGGAAAGAAAATGTATATACTAATTATCAGTTAATACATTTATTTATACATAATTTAAAAGTTTTTTTTTCCTGTAGGCAAAAACTGTAGGTTGTTCTAAATATAGCAGTTTTAATCTGAGTGATCTATTGAGCCAACACTTTGTGAGACTGTGTAGCATGGGCACAGATCCTATCTAAGAAAGAAGCTGCTAATCAGCTGCTACATGCTGCAGAATAAACCTTTTATTTTTAAATTGGGTGTACTCAAAATGTTTATCAGGCAAAGTAGACATTTCTCCAGTCTAATTATTATAAGTCATTTTAATAGAACCAATATAATCATTTTGAAAAGAGGATTCAGCTGTAAAATATTTATTCTATTTTTCTTAATGAATTTAGTTTGCCTTAGCTGCTGATAAATATTGTTTTATGTAAATGCCAGTGTTTACTTCTTTGTGTATTGTCTTGTATTTTTTAACTATGGAGGGGAGAAATTCATTTAAAATATCTAAGCATATTTCAATTCAGAAAAAGGTTGATAATTTATAAAGATTTGTGTTTATATTGATACTTCTTCAGGAAACAGTGCAAGCAGGCATTTTCTGATTTATTCTATATAGTTTATGGTACATTTGTATACATTTAATGGTACCTGACATTTTTCTCAAGTTTATTCAGAATAAAGGAAAACTGCTTTTGTGTCTTATAAAAGAATTTAGCTGGACAGATCCAGCTGTTGTATTTATAAATAGCTACAGACATCTACAGCAATAAAGGGTTTACTCAGGTTGTTATGGCAACTAAAATTCAGCAGAACCTCAAAGATAAGCTATATTGAAGGAAAAGAGTACATTAAAGCTACATTTAATCCAATTATATGTAAAAATTGTTGCTTACTATCTATCATTTTAGATTGCAAGAGAGAAATTAGTTTCAGCTTGTCAATGTAAATTACTATCTTTAATGTCCAAAGATTCTTTTACTAACTTAACTGTCTGTATGGCTTTTTTAAGGAGGTTTTGGATTGTGGTGATGTAGTGGTGATGGATTGTTTTTACCCATTTAAACTCTTTTTCTTGGTCCTCATTGTAATGAATTGAATGTTTATTTAAATCTACTGTCTAGGATTGAGGGTGCATTTTTGAGTTTATGGAACATGGCAAAGTCTGCATTGGGCTTTAAGTCCATGATCTTTCTTTTTGTCCTTTTTTTTTTTATTAATAGACTTAATTTTTTTTAGAGAAGTTTCAGGTTCACAGCAGAATTGAGCAGAAAATACAGAGAGTTCACACATAGCCCTCCCCACCCACACATATATATTCCCCTACCTTCAACATCTCTCATCAGTGTGGCATACTTGGTACAATTGATGAACCAACATGGACACATTATTATCAGCCAAAGTCCATAGTTTACATTAGGGTTCACTCTTGATGTTGTGCATTGTATGGGTTTTGAGAAATGCATAATGACATGTAGCTACTACTATAGTATCATACAGAATAATTTCATTGCCTTAAAAATCCTTTGTGCTCCATCTGTTCATTCCTCCCTCCCTCCCTCTCCCCAGACCCCTGGAAACCATGATCTTTTTATTGTTTCTGTAGCTGTGCCTTTTCCAGAATTCAGAATTGCTACAATTTATTATGGAAAATTCCAGTTTTCAACAAGAAAATATGAGTCATACTCAGGGGGGGAAAGCAGTCAATAGAAATTAACTTTTGAGTAGGCCCAGATATTGGATTTAGCAGATCAAGATTTAAAAATAGCTATTATAAATATGTTCAAGTAATTAAATCAACAAACAAATAAAAACTAAAAGAATAAAATGGAAATACTAGATTTGAAAAGTACTATAATCAAAATGAAAATTCAGTAGATTGGCTAACAGACGATTTGAGATGGCAGAAGAATGAATTGGTGAGCTGAAATATAGATCAAGAGAAATTACCCAATCTATAGAACAGAGAACTGGAGACTGAAGGAGAATGAACAGAATCTTAGAGACTTGGGAGACATCAAGTGTGTACCCATGTAAGTGTAATAAGAGTCTCAGAAGGAGAGAAGAGAAAGAAGCAGAACAAATATTTGAAGATATAATGGCTGAAAACTTCCTAAATATGAAAGAATAACACAAAGAGATCCACACCTAGATACTTCATAGTCAAACTATTGAGACCCAAAGAAAAACAAAATCTGGAAAGAAGCAAGAGAAAAACAGTTCATCATGTACAAGGGAATAACAAAAAGATGTAACTGTTTTAGTGGAGGCATATTCAAAGGCAGAAGAATGGCATATTCAAAGTTCTGGAGGAGAAAAATACTGTCAACCAAGATTTCCATATCCAGCAAAACTGTGAGGGTGAAATAAAGGCACTTCCAGATAAACACTGAGAAAATTACAAGATATACCAAAAGAAGTACTTTAGGCTAAAGGAAAATGATACCAGACCATAACTCAGATCCACAGGAATAAGAACACCAGAAATGGTAAACATTTGGGAAAATGTAAAAGTTGGTATAAATATTTTTTTTCTCTTTTCTTAGTATCTTTTCAAAATATAAGATTGTATAGAGCAATAATTACAATACTGTTCATTGGGCTTGTAATGTATAGTGATATTGTGTATATAACAATAGTAGGACAAAAGAAGGAGAAGAAAATGGAGCTATGTTGTGGCCAAGTTCCTATATTTTACCAGAATTAAATTAGTATTAACATTAAGTAGATTATGATAAGATATATATTGTAATCTTTAGAGCAACCGAGAAAAATACAGAAGAAAATAACCCAAAATTATAGTTTAAAAATCAGAGATCACAGACAGAGAATACAGACTTGTGGTTACCAGGGGGGTGGAGGGTGGGAAGGGATAGACTGGAATTTCAAAATTGTAGAATAGACTACACTGTATAGCACAGGGAAATATACACAAAATGTTATGATAACTCACAGAGAAAAAAATGTGACAATGAGTGTGTATATGTCCATGAATAACTGAAAAATTGTGCTGAACACTGGAATTTGACACAACATTGTAAAATGATTATAAATCAATAAAAAATGTTAAAAAAATAAATAAAAAATAAAAATCAGAGAAATTAAAATGATGTACTAAAAATTGTTTAACATAAAAGAAGGCAATAAAAAAAGAACAGAGAAACTTAAAAGCTGTAAGACACATAGAAAACAGATATCAAAGTAACAGACATAAATCCAACCATACTGGTAATTACATTAAATGTGAATGGACCAAACTCTACTTTAGAGAGTAGGATTTTTGTTTGCTTTTTTATGTCTGTCTGTCATTCAGATACCCTGGAATGGGTATTTCTGAATTATGGTGCTTTAAATATTAAGTAACTGCCCTTAGATTAAGGATCCAATTTCTCATAATGGGGGTGAGGATAATGTGCTATTAGTAGTTCAAGTGGGATGTTTTTCATTAAGCAGGACTGTCTTATGTATTATAGGATATTTAGCATGAATCTTGCCCACAAATGCCAGTCAGTAACAGTCCCCCACCCTCAACCTCCAGCTGTATTGTAGAACAAAAACTACCCTTCCACTTAGACATTTCCAAATGTTCCTTGTAGGAGCATATACCACTTCCTCTATTACCATCCTATCTCAACCCAACCTTGTTGAGAAGCAATAGAAGAGATTTAAACAAACCATCTCACTGTATACTAATGTATTTTAAAGTGAATTACAGAAAATATAATAAAGGAGAAAAGAACAAAATAGCTTGGCATGTTTGAGGACCTGAAAGGAGACATATTACTGGGGTACTAGTGGATAAAAAGGAAGGTGGCACATAAAAAGACTGAAAGAGAGGCAGAATTCACACTGTATAGGGATTTTATAGACTACGATGAGGTTAGATTTTATTTTAAGTGAATTAGGAAGTCATGAAGAATTTTAGGCATGCGAGTGACATGATTTGATTATTGCTCAAGTAGACATATATAACAATGCTTTGAATCTGTTTTTTTAAACTTCAATCCACAGTAAGAGATATACCGTGACTTAGTGCATATATGCACTCTCACACAAATAGAACCTTAAATGAAAGTTTTATGAAACTTAAAATAGTGGGCTGAACTGTGATATTTCTATTCATTTTTTTCTATTCATGTTTCTAAAATGTTCACTAATAAGTTGATTTTACAATCCATAAAAAGACCTTCTGTTTGAAAAACATGATTAATATGGAATGTATGAAGAATATATATATTTTAATTTTGGGGAAGGCAGCTCTGAAAAATTATGAGTGAGGGGATTTTGAAGATAAAACAGTTCAAATATAAAATTGAGTTTATGTGTCTGTATGGTGTTAATACCTGATCCAGTGATAATTTGTTCTATTCTAGAGCAGAGGCTGTAGGCATTGACTAAATTCTAAAGAGGAATGAGGTAAGGATGTTTCTCTTGTCAGTAGGAAGAATTTCCTAGGTCAAAATATCTTTAATTCTGCCCAAATAAGGGAACTGTCTCTGAAAACAAGAGTTGATCCACTGTTTTCCAAGTCTTTAACAATACAATATTTATTTAGGTTCTATATTAGTGTCCTTCCCTCCTGGCCTAATAGAGATCTTGTACATAATATAAAAGACCAATAAATTACCTGCATTATATTAGTGATTTTACTCAAAACTTTCTTAATTTGAATACTGGTAGGAAGTAATAATCTTTTTTTCTTTCCTGAGTGGCAGTTTCTGTAACTGCAGTAGATAAGGAGCTCATTCGTATCTTATATTCATCTCACAAATAAATATTTAAAGTTAGACCTAAAGAAATTGAGAAGGATCTAACTGCTTGAAGAGTATGAGGGACAAGGGACCAGAAAGAAGGGTAAAAGCCATGAGGCACTAGAGAGCTGCCATAGAGGCTGAAGTTTTGTGGATGGGGAAGAGGGTAACCAGATACGAAGTTGGAGAGATTTGGCAGGAGTCAAGTCAGACCCTCATACAGCCTTTGTGAGTCCCATAAGGAGTTTGAATTTTTTTTTAAGCGAGGAAGTAACATGATCTGATTCACATTTTAAGAAGACAACTGGCTGCTATGTGGAGAAAGGACTGGAAAAAGGTAAGAATTGAAGTAGATCAACTGAGAGGCTATTGCAGTAATCTGTACAGGGTAGGGATAATAGTCATTTGGACTATGGTGGTAGCTGAGGAGATGGAAAGAAGTAGATGGGTTCAAGGTATATTTGGGGGATAGAATCAGCAAAGGTTTCTGATAAATTAGATGTGGGGATGAGAGAAAGAGCAGAATCAGGAACTCCCAGGTTTGTGGCTTGAGCAACTGAGTGAATGGTGGTGCCATTTATTGGCTGGGAAAACCAAATAGGGCGGGGGCACTTTTCAGGTGGATGTATTCATTTCCTAGGGCATCCATGACAAAGTACCACAAACTGGCTCAAAACAATAGAATTTTATTCCCTCACAGTTCTGGAGAGTAGAAGTCAAAAATAAGGTGCCACTGTAAGACCTGTAGAGGAGAATCATTTTTGGCCTGTTCCTAGCTTTCGGTGGTGTGCCAGCAATCCTTGATGTCTCTTGGTTTGCAGCTGCAGCACTTCAATCTCCTTCCATCATTACATGTTATTCTCCCCTTGTCTTGTGCGTGTATGTTGTGTTTTAGGGACTGGAGCAGAAAATATACAAAATCAGCCTGGAGCATCTTGTAGTGGCAGAAAGTAAGGAAGTGCTTAAAAAGCAAAAAAGCATGGGCAGGGGTTATGTCAAAGGGGCAGAGGAGCAAACTGAGAGAGCTTCTGATGGGCAACCTTGGAAATATTTGAACACACACACAAAAATAATAAATAACACAGTACCATATACAGTAAATATGAATCCATACTGATATAAATAAATAATTGGATAAAGTAATAAATGGAGGTGAAGAGAGACATCTCTTCATACAGAATAATACCAAATAAATTATGTAGGGGAGCATAACTCACCACTCCTAAAGTATGGGCTGCGCATGGTGACTTCATTGCAAAGAGTACAATGTGGGAAGTGGGGACAGGGAGAGAGAGAATAACTTTACAGGAGAAATCTGACAAACACTACTTTAGCCAGATAAACAAGGTCAACATCAGGAGTTATAAGTCATATAAATAGCTTTTACCCTTGACATGATGTGATGAAAATGGCCCTTACCTCTGTGATCCTCCTTACAAAAAGTCCTTAACCCCAGTCTAAACATGAGAAAAACATCAGACAAATTCTAATAAAGAAGCATCCTACAGTTTACCTAACCATAAGTACTCAAAACTGTCAAGATCCTAAAAAAAAAAAAACAACATAAGTCTGAGGAACGTTCACAGCTAAGAGGAGCCTAAAAAGATATGGTGACTAAAATGTAAGTGGTATCCTGAATGGGATACTGGAACAGAAGGAAGACATTATGTGAAAACTAAGGAAATATGAATAATTATGGACTAGTTATAATAATATTCAGTATTAGTTCATAAATTATAACGTGTACCATACTAACGTAAGATGTTAATAATAGGGGAAACTGTTGTGTGTTAGGGCAGAGGGTTGTAATAAACTCTCTGTGACATCTGCTCAATTTGTCTTTAAATCTAAAACTGTTAAAATAGTTAAAAAGATAGTCCTGTGGAACAATGAAGATATAGGGAAAATGGTATGTGTAAAAGTGATTAATCATAACTAAGAGCCCCAGGCATACAATTTAAACAAATGTCTGACCTTCAAAGGAGGGGGCAAGGTCTGCTTTGTAAGTATTTGTTTTAGGAAAATCATTGTAGTTTCTGTCACAACATTTTCATACATTTTTATATACCATATACAATTAGACATGGAGATGCATTATTTGGAGGATTCAGTTCATAAGAATTAAATATTATTTTTTGAGACGTATGTTCCAATATCATTTTACCTTATATAGGTCCTGAGATATAAGAGAATTTTACTCATTTTAGTTGTTAAAAACAAACATGCCATGAATTATTATTTGAATTTGTTGTGAAGATTTTCTAATATGATGAGTTGATTTTAAAAGTTACCAAGATTTCTGGTATGAAATGAACTACTGGTAATTATAACTTATATTACAATGGTTATATGGAAATGAATGGTAATATTAAAAGGAAGAAAATAAAATGTTATAATAAAGATGAGAACATAATGTTTATAGATAAAACAGTGATGTCAAGCTATAATTTTTCAGATGAGATTAAAGACTATGAAGAAAAATGTAAATAAACATTGTATGAGTGCTGGCCTTTAGAGTATATCCTTCAGTGTCTTATTTAGTCTGAAAAGAAAGGGCTTTTCTCATTAGTGGAAGGTGTAAATAGCTGATGTGGGCTTTAAAAGACAGTTTACCACCTTGCCACTTGGGACTTTGGAAGGTTGTCACTAAATTTACTATCTCCATGAAAATGTGTTAATGGAATTTATTTCACTATTGAGTCTTATTTCTACCTAGAGTCTTTTAAAGAGGCATTATATTTTGTAAGAATTCAATGAAAAAAAGACATCAGTCTTTGGAATGTTGGACATTTGCAAAAATCTGATTTTTGTGATATTTGCACCCGACTAAAAAAAACATTCTAACTGGCATATCACATGATCTTACAGAAAATTTGGTTAGAATTGACAGACGAAAGAGACTTAAAGATTAAAATATTTTAAATTAAATATTTCTGCTGATAACCTTTTATTCAAGTATTATTGAATGTTATTTTTTTCATTAGCTAATTGGATTGGCTTCTCATGCAGGCATAGCATTTTTCTGTGCTTGGCTTTATTGTGCTTCGCAGATGTTGTGTTTTTTTACAAATTGAAGGTTTGTGGCAACCATGCATTGTGCAAGTCTATCAGCACTATTTTTCCAACAGCACTTGCTGTCTCTGTGGCACATTTTTGTAATTCTTACAATACTTCAAGCTTTTGTTATTATATTTGTTATGGTGACCTGTGATCAGTGATGTTTGATGTTACTGTTGTAATTGTTTCAGGGTGCCATGCACTGTGCCGAACGGCAAACTTAATTGATAAGATGTGTGTGTTCTGACTCCTCCACCAACAGGCTGTTCCCCCACCTCTCTCCCTCTTCACAGGCCTCCCTGTTCCCTGAGACAATATTGAAATTAGGCCAAATTAGTGACCCTACAGTGGCCTCTAGGTGTTCAAGTGAAAGGAAGAGTTGAACGTTTCTCACTTTAAATCAAAAGCTAGAAATGACTAAGCTTAGTGAGGAGTGGATGTCAAAAGCTGATGTAGGCCAAAAGCTAGACCTCTTGCACCAGCTAGTCAGGTCATGAATGCATAGGAAAAGTTCTTGAAGGAAATGAAAAGTGCTGCTTCAATGAACATATGAATGATAAGAAAGGGAAACAGCCTTATTGCTGATATGGAGAAAGCTTTAGTGGTTTGTATAGAAGATCAGACCAGCCACAACATTCCCTTAAATCAAAGCCTAATGCAGAGCAAGGCCCTAACTCTGTTCAATTCTGTGAAGGCTAAGAGAGGTCAGAAAGCTACAGAAGAAAAGTTTGAAGCTTGCAGAGACTGGTTCATGAGCTTAAAGTCAAGAAGCCATCTCCGTAACATAAAATCAAAATGAAGTCTCACATGCTGATAGAGAAGCTGCAACAAGTTATCCAGATGATCTACCTAAGATAATTAATGAAGGTGACTACACTAAACAGATTTTTCTTTCACAAAACAGCCTTCTATTGGAAGAAGATGCCATCTAGGACTTTCATACTAGAGAGGAAAAGCTAATGCCTGGCTTCAAAGCCTCAGAGGACCAGCTGACTCTCTTGTTAGGGGCCAGTGCAGCTGGTGACTTGCAGTTGAAACCAATGCTCATTTACCATTCTGAAAATCCTAGGACCCCTAAGAATTAAACTGAATCTATTCTGCCTTTGCTCTATATAAATGGAACAACAAAGACTGGATGACAGCACATCTGTTTACTACATGGGTTACTGAATATTTTAAGCCCACTGTTGGGACCTACTGCTCAGAAAAAGAGATTCCTTTCAAAATATTACTGCTCATTCACAATGCACCTGGTCACCCAAGAGCTCTAATGGATATGTACAAGATTAATGTTGCTTTCATGTCTGCTAACACACATCCATTCTGCAGCCCATGGATCAAAGAGCAATATTGACTTTCAAGTCTTCCTGTTTAAGAAATACATTTTACAAGGCTATAGCTGTCATAGATAGTGATTCCTCTGATGGATCTGAGCAAAGTAAATTGAAAACCTTCTGGAAAGGCTTCACCATTCTAGATGCCATTGTTACTGAGACTGAGTTCGTACTGTTCATTGAATAATAGGACAATAAATCCAAAGACAAGGTGTTGGGGCAAGGAATAGTGACTTTATTCGGAAATCCAGCAGAGAGAGAAGGTGGCAGACTAGTGTCCCAAAGAATCATCTTACGCGAGTTAGAATTCAGGCTTCCTTTATACTAAAAGGGGAGACAGTGTGACTGGTTGTTGCAAACTTCTTGGTGCCAGTCAGACCTGGAGGGGATGTTACAATCCTTTGTTTTTGCAACTGTCCACATAGGTCTAGTCACCTGATCAGAATGTTCCTGTAAACCGCCAACAAGACAAATGTTACTCTTTGTTCTGCAACTTTTAAAAAATTTCTGTATGAAAAGTGTTATACCTTTAAAGGTCAAGCCTGAGAGGCAGAGCCTTGAGAAAGGTTTGTTATGTATATTTCAGACTATAGGCAACATTCCTTTCCAAAGGTGCAGAGCCAGCATAACTAAGCCAAGCAATAGAGCACAAAGTTAGAGCTAAAGGAAAAGATCCAGTATGGAGTTGGATTTGTTCTTCTCTGTTACATCATTAAGAACATTCCTGACTCATGGAAGAGGTCAAAATATCGGCATTAACAGGATTTTGGAAAAACTTGATTCCAGCCCTTGTAGATAACTTTGAGAAGCTTAAGACTTAGTGGAGGAAGTAACTGTAGATGTGGTGGAAATAGCAAGAGAAATAGTAGTAGAACCTGAAGATGTGACTGAATTGCTGAAACCTCCTGATAAAACTTTAATGAATGAGGAGTTGCTTCTTATGGATGAGTAAAGTGGTTTCTTGAGATGGAATTTACTTCTGGTGAAGATGTGAAGATTGTTGAAATGACTGCAAAGGATTTAGAATATTACATAAACTTAGCTGATAAAGCAGTTGATAAATCCTCAGGGTTTGAGAAGATTGACTCCAAATTTGAAAGAAGTTCTACTGTAGGTAAAATGCTATCAAACAGCATTGCCTGCGACAGAAGAATCATTCATGAAAGGAAGAGTTAATCAATGCAGCAGACTTTACTGTTGTCTCATTTTAAGAAATTGCCACAACCACCCCAGCCTTCAGTAACCACCACCACCTTGATCAGTCAGTGACCATCAACATTGAGGCAAGATCCTCCATGAGCAAAAAGATTATAGCTTGCTGAAGGTTCAGATGATGGTTAGCATTTTTTAGCAATAGAGTATTTTTAAATTTAGGTATGTACATTTTTTTATTATTATTATTACATAATGCTATTGTTTGCTTAATAGACTGTACAGTATAGTGTAAACTAACTTTCATATGCCCTTGGAAACCAAAAGATTCATGACTCACTTTATTGTGATATTCATTGTATTGTAGTAGTCAGAAGCTGAAAACAATATCTGTCCAAGGTATGCCTGTACAGTTGACTGTTGGACAACATCTGTTGGAACTGCATAGGTCCACTTATACACAGTTTTTTCAACAGTAAATAGTACAGTAGTACACGATCTGCAGTTGGTTGAGTCTTCAGATGTGAAAACTCGGATATGGAGAAACTGCAGATAGAGAGGGTAGACTATAAGTTAGTAGTGCATTCAAGGAGTGGTGTGGACACTTTGCCCATTATAATAGGCTTTGCCTATGTATGAATGCCCGGTGTTGGTGTAGCCAGTCATTTAGAGTTGTGTGACCAAATCCAAATTTGCTATAATTTTCTCATATAGTATGTATCTGGGTGTAATCTGATAGTCATCATTAATTAGTATTATCAGGAAGGAATCAATAGTAGCATATAGCAACCTAGTAACTACATTTACTTTTACAGATTTATTTCTCTGTAATTCAGGTCATGGTCCAAGATTTTCAACTAAACGGGATTAATTCTTTAAAATGGTATACCACTGCATATAATATAGAGATCATTTTCTTCTGGAATAGCTTTAAAACTCCTTTCAAATGTGAACCATGAATCAGTCTTTTGTCTCCTAACTGAGGCTACTCCTATCCCAATATTGAGGCTGTAGTCTTTTGATCAGTAATATTCAGCACTTAGATTACACTATGCAATTGAAACAAATGGATTTGTCAGATAGGGCAGGGAATTTTGTTAGAAATGTTTAATAGAAATGTTTATTGAGATGACTTTACACTCAGATTTAGGAAAGGAATTTCAGATGAACCTATTTCCAGAGGGGCTTATTTTTTAATAATACAGGAATATTTTCACAAAATAATGACCTTAAATTATTCAAATTGTAAACTGTATAGGTGAATGACTAGAGATCTACTCTGAAGCTATTTAGTAAAACTTCCTGGAATAATTCATAATAGATGTTAAAAAAAGAGAAATAAAAAATTAGAGTTAGTAAATCATTCAATTCTCTGGCCACTTGTTTAAAAAAAATCAACTGAATAAAACTTATATTATTTAGGGGGGAGAGTATAGCTCAGAGGTAGAGCACATGCTTAGCATGCACAAGGCCCTGGGTTCAATTCCCAGTACCTCCATTAAGTAAACAAGCAAACAAACCTACCTCCCCCCTCAAACAAACAAACAGAAATGTCTATTGTTTGAATAATCTGTGGGAACTCCTCTATCAAAGCAAATAATTTATGGTAAAACTTCATAAACTGTGCTTACTATAAACACTACTTCCTACATATTATACTTTGTTCCTCTAACAAATATTTTGAAATTTTTTCCCACATATATGATGTCACACAAAGAATTGAGAACATTTTGGAATTTTTTTAATTCCTTAAGAAACTTTGTTATTACCAATTCCAGAAGATGTGTTTGAAAATATATGTTTTTATTTCTCATTCTTAACCTTTCTTATAAAGTTATTAAATTTTCCATTCACATTAGTTATGCCATCATAGGTCTAAACTCACATTTTATCTAAAACAACTTCTATTTACTACAGATAAATTTTCCTAACTCTAGGTTGGTCTGATTAATCACTTCATTATCAACAAAAGTTAGGAATAACCCTCTGACATTTTCTGTAGGTATATTCACAGATTTACAGCAGATATTTTACTGCACTATTTAATTGGTCTAATTTGTACTATCAGCATTATTGTTTTTCTAAAATATAGCGCACTCTTATTTTTAGTTATTGTTTTCAAGTGATCACAGTTCTCAAGAAAGGAACTATACCAATTTGAGTCTGAAATATCACATATTGAAGTAGAATACAGGATTTGTCTTTGAAGTGATGGAAAACCATTTATCAAAAGAAGTAAATTGGTGAGCTGACAGGCAAACAACAATAGCTAAGGTATAAACAGCTGATCTTCGTTCGATTAGAATAAAATGCTCGTAGTGTTAGTTTTCTTTTTGCATGATTTTTGCACTACTGTGGAAATAAGGACCACCCAAAATGAGAACAAACAGGCTGTGTATTCAGAGCTTGCTATAACAAGGTTACCACCATTACCTTGTATTTGAGAGATTCACATGGGAGTGGGCAAATTTTATGGTGAAAAAAAGAGGAGACTTTAGATGTGCTCTGATTGAAGATTGTTGGCATGGTGAAAGTGAAGTGGGCTAGCTAGAAGCTAAGCATCTTAGGTGATTGGTTTGGGGAGCATATTTGTCTTTCTCTGGTTGGTGCTGAGTTGAAATCATATGGAGGTGATGGGTGGGCTGCAGGCAAAAAAAAAAAAAAAAAAAAAAGGAAGCTGGCACTCATTGACCAAATCCTAACTCTTTTGGGCTGATTGCTGCAGAGATTATGATTTGACTTTCCAAGCTAGTTGTTGAAAGGATTATGGATCAGAGTTGTGTATGGTGGTCTGGTCATTGTCTATTTGTATACTCAGCCTCTCACTACTGAAGAATGAATAGATTAATGTTTTATACTTTATAATTTTATGACGGATTATATTCGTGTAGCTTTGAGAGTTCTATCAAGATTCTAATAGGTATAGAAAGCTTCCCAGATGAAAATAATATTTCATATTTGAGAGTATAAAATATATTATGGGGGGAGGGTATAGCTCAGTGGTAGTGTGTGTGCTTAGCATGCATGAGGCCCTGGGTTCAATCCCCAGTACTTCCATCAAATAAATAAATGAATAAACCTAATCACCTCCACCCAAACAAATAAATAAAAAAATATATATTTAAAAAAAGATGAATTTTGCCAAAATGTTCATGCCATAAAATGTCTTTATGAAGATGTCATTACTTAGGTAGAAATGGATTCTGGACCTCAAGAGATACCAGTTAACAATAATAATATGTACTGACGTGGGTCTCTTGAGAAATTAGAACCTTGTTTGGACAACTTTAGAGAGCCTTGGGACTTTTAAAGGTGTAGAGGAGAAAGTAACTGACTTTTCATTGAAAACTCAGCATTGCTGTTTTCTATACAGCCTATGTTAAAGAGATTGGCTGTAATGAGTGTATTTGAGTTCCTATATTTTTTCTAAATTAAATTTTTATTTTGAGAAATTTCAAAATTTAAATATTTTATATAAAAGTAGTGAAACATGAATAGATAAAGCTAGAGTACCCTTTTATCGTCTCTTCACCCCTTCTTTGTCTCATTTCTGTCTCTTCTTTGGCTTATTAGTTTTTTACTAGCATGTTGTTTAGTCCCCACGTAAGAGGTAACCTGTCATGAATTTGATGTACTTAACTCATAAACTGGTTATTTCTAAAAACAGTAGACCTTCTCTCTACTTAGCTAATTAAAATGTGAAAATAGAAGGTCTGAAGGACTGCACATTTCTTTTAGATTGATAAATTAATGTAGGATGATTAATTGAGAAACATTTTCTACTAAGTAGTTCACTAACCAAGTAACTGTATATTATATGTTAGAAAACACATGCTCTTTGTATTAGCATTGGTTTGTCTAGCAGCAGGCAGCTAGGAAGGAAAAAGGAAAGTTTGGGGAAAAGAACCTTATGAAAGAAAGTAGGGTTTAAATTGAAGAATGTGTAAAAAAGTGAGTCAGAGAGTTTCCTCTCTCAATCTCAGCTGATGGTTAGGTCTCATAAGTTTACTTTGATCTTTCTTTGCTAGGCTCTTATAGGAGCAGTTCTTTTTCCTTGTTTCAAGATGGACAGGCACAACATAGATAGTAGCCCCTCATATCTCCAGTTTTGCTTTCTGAGGTAAAGATATTCATGCTAGTTTTGCTATTGCATCTCAAACTAGAAAAGTTTAGGACCACAGTGCTTGATACAGTGCTTAGTTAATATGGAAGAGGCATTAAATTTTTAGACAGAGAGAGATCACATGCACATAACTTTTATTATAGTGTAGTTATAATTGCTCTATTTTCTTATTGCTTGTTAATCTCTTACTGTGCCTAATTTATAAATTAAACTTTATCATAGATATGTATAAAAAAAATAAAGTATACCTAAGGTTTGGTACTGTTTGTGGTTTCAGGCATCCATTGGGGGGGGGGTCTTGGAACATATCCCACATAGACAAGGGGGGGAGTGATGTACTATACTTGTAAATCCCAGTGTTTTATGTGTTGCCATTTTGAGATCCTTATGACAAAACAAAGTTCATTTAGCTAAAATTATAATCAATTCTCCAAGTATAAGTTATCTTATAAATACCTATATTAAAAAAAAAAAGCTTAAGTCCCAGAACATAATTTCATAGACTCCTATCCATCTTGTTTTTAAACACTCCTGTAATTTTCATGGACAATCACAGTTGACTGAACAAAGAACTATATTTAGTACCTTATTTGAAAGGTACTGTAATAAGTCTATGTTAGTTCTAATCTAACAACATGGATAATATGAAAAGGGGGAAAATTCAGCTCATCAAAGAAGAGACCCCCAAGATGGGATGCAGCGAGTTTAAATCTTAGACATCCTGAAGATGTCAGCACATCTGCACTGTCATTAATGAGAGATATTTTACAAATACCTCATCTGAAGAGAATGACTCCTTGGAGTATATATGACTTTACGTTTCTTCAATGGATAAAGAGTTCTTGTTTTTCTATTGTTTGAGTGTTACATTTTGTTAAACTGACTACATGATGAACACTATGGTTTGTGATTTAAATGTATTATGAATATGAAATTTTATTTTGCTTCAAGTTTTGTTTTGCCCTGAGGAAGCACTCAATTCTATTCATTCAGTAGTAGTTTATTTATTTGTAGTTTGTATAATGTTCTGTAGAATTTCTTCTCCAAGGATAAAAATTTTATTGTGTTTGTGTAGAGAGATAATTTTATATAGATAAAATTTATATGATCTTGATTAACTTTTGAAGAAATTTTATTTTTTGTTCTTTTTCTATTTTTATTGGAAAGAAAATAATTTATTGTATATGAGGAAGATGATTAAAATAATTTTATATATCTCTAGTAAACTAATTTAAATGTAAATTTTTAATTTTTAAATACACTTTAAAAGCCATTACGCACAGTCCCATAGTTCAGGTGTTCAAGTTTCATTTTCTCAAAGTTGGAAAGCACTTGAAAGATACGAAATTCAAAAGAAACCAGATTTTTTCTTTCTCCTTAATGTGCTACCTTTACTCAAGGGTATGTCTTCTCCTCTCTGTTACTTATGAAGAAACTTTATTTTTATTATCCTTAACTTTTTAATTGGGTTTTAGAGTATTTTCCTTGTATTTGTAGACAAGAAACTATAGTCTTCATTTTGTCAGAAAAATAGGAAATATTTCCTCATATTTAATCTCCATGTTGCTTTCAGTTTTTGGCTTTCTTATAGGTAACCAAAATGCAACCAATAGGGAATTCTGCAATCTGAGAGTGATATTTTGAAACCTGCTACAATTATTATATAGTGATTTTTTTTATCCTTTCACAGAAAATTGAAATACTGGCAAGCTAAAAGTATTTATACTTGTTATTTCTACTCTTCTTTCTGAAGTGCAAGGAATTAAAATTTAGCCATTTTCTTATAGAATAAGTCAGAAATTGATAGTAAATCCAAAGACTGAAGAAAATTTTCTTTCTGATAGTTTGTTAGTATATAGAAAACAACAAATTTCTGTATATTAATCTTGTATCCTGCAACTTTGCTGAATTCATTTATTCTAATAGTTTTTGAGTGAAGACTTTAGGGTTTTCTATATAAAGAATCATGTCATCTGCAAATAGTGACAGTTTTACTTCTCTTCCAATTTGGATGCCTTTTATTTCTTGTTCATGTCTGATTATTGTGGCTAGGACTTTCAATTCTGTGTTAAATAGAAGTGGTGAGAGTGGGCATCCTTGTCTTATTCCTGAATTCAGAGTAAAGGCTTTTAGCTTTTCACCATTGAGTATGATGTTAGCTGTGGGTTTGTCATAAATGGCTTTTATTATGTTGAGATATATTCCCTGTATATTCACTTTGATGAGAGTTTTTATAATCAATGGATGCTGTATTTTGTCAAATGTTTTTCTGCATCTATTGAGAAAATCATATAATTTTTATCCGTTTGTTAACATGGTGTATCACATTGATTGATTTATTAATGTTGACCCATCCTTTAATCTCTGGAATCAGTCTCACTTGGTTATGGTGTATAATCCTTTTAATATGTTGTTCAATTTGGTTTGCTAATATTTTGTTGAGATTTTTTTCATCTATATTCATCAAAGCTGTTGGCCTGTAATTTTCTTTTTCTTTTCTTTCTCTCTTTCTCTTTCCTTCCTCCCTTCCTTCCTTCCTTCCTTCCTTCCTTCCTTCCTTCCTTCCTTCCTTCCTTTTTGTGTGTGTGTGATGTCTTTGTCTAGTTTTGGTGTCAGAGTAATGATGGTCCTCTAGAATGGATTTGGGAGTGTCTGTCCTCTTCAAATGTTTGAAATAGTTTGAGAATGATAGGTATTAATTCTTCTTTATAATTTTGGTAGAACTTCCCTGTGAAGCTGTCCAGTCCTGGACTTCTGTTTTCTGGGAGTTGTTTTTTTTTTTTTTTTAAAGGGAAATGAGAAAGATCTTTATACATGGGGAGAAAAAAGCAAAATGTAGAATATAGACCTTTTTCATAGAGAGGCATTATAAATATATTTACCTATTCATTTATATTTTCCTAAAGCAACACTGGAGAGAGAAACCAAAAATAAAGACAAATCATTACCTAAAAAGACAGGACAGAGAGGACAAGATGAATATGAGATTTCTCTGAATTATGTCAATATTTTGCAGATGCAAAAAAAAAAATACAATTAAGATGTTAAGATACAGGGAAATGAGTGCGTCTACTCTGTATCAATTTGGTGACATAATCACATAGAGAAAAGAATAATTTCAAGTAATGTTAGAAGATATTATTTAACCCATCATCCATAGTGGAATATTTTGTAGGGAGAAATAGAGCTGTAACACAGTGTTAAACTCCATTCAGCAATTTTATTGTTTGTAGTGATACTGGTAATACTACTTTGTGGTTATTTTACATATTTTGTAGCATAAAGTAAATGAGTAATTTTGACTCAATATTTTCAGGGAAAAGGGAAAAGAAATACAGGTGTTTAAATCAAAGGAGATAAGCAAAATCCCTGCACTGTGAATTGAAAATTTCAATAGTAAGTGATGGTTTTAAAAAATTACGAATGGGGAGATAAAATTGATGATGTTTAAAGGTACAGACCTACAGTGAGTAGTAAATAAGCCATAGTGATCTAATGTGCAGTAGAATGACTATGGACAACAATATTTTACTGTGATTATGTTATGTGATCAATACCGATACAACGGCAACCATATTACAAGATATAAACGTATCAAAGTAACACGTTTTACATCTTAAATTTTAGAAAAAAGAAAAAAAAATTACTAGCCCTTCTTAGAAGCAAAGGCAGCTCTGTAGCAATGACCATTCTTAATGCCTACATGGTGGTCTCTAGATACTATTTCCCATTGAAAGGAACCAATTCTGGGACAGAAAATGCATAAGTCAGCCAGGTCATTTTGGTGTGTCAAAAAGGAAGGAAGTTTTCAAAGACTAGTGGACTCAGTTCAAAACAACACACTGGACAGCATGAAGGAGCACCATTGACCAAAGTGCTGGGAGTTTTTTAAATTACAAATTAAATTTCACTACTAGTGATTGGTCTGTTCAAATTGTTTGTTTCTTCTTGATTCAGCTTTGGCAGGTTGTATCTTTCTAGAAATTTGTCCATTTCTTATAGGTTGTCCAATTTGTTGTTATATAATTGTTCATAGTATTCTCATGACTTTTTGTATCTCTGTAGTATCTGTTGTTATTTCTCTTCTTTCATTTTTTAATTTTTTGAGGTTCTCTCTTTTCTTCCTGGTGAGTCTGGCTAAAGGCTTATCAATTTTGCTTATCTTAAAAAAAAAAACCCATTTCTTGGTTTCATTCATCTTTTCTCTTTTTTTAATCTCTATTTTATTTCTCCTCTGATCTTTATCATTTCCTTCCTTCTGTTGACTTTGGGCTTTATTCTTCTTTTTCTAATTTCTTCAGGTGTTAGGTTGTTTGAGGTTTTTCTTGTTTCTTGAGGAATTCCTTTCTGTATGCTATAAACTTCCCTCTTAGAACCGCTTCTGCTTAATCCCATAGATTTTGGAGGGTTGTGTTTCCATTTTCATTTGTCTTTAAGTATTTTCTGATTTCCTCTTTGATTTCTTCATTGGCCTACTGGTTTTTTAGTAATATGTTGCTTAGTCTCCATATGTTTGTTCTTTTCCCATTTTTCTTTCTGTAGTTGACTTTTAGTTTGATACCATTGTGGTTAGAAAGGATACTTGATGTAATTTCTATCCTCTTAAATTTGCTGAGACAGATCTTTGACCTCCATGTGATCTAAGGTGGGGAACATGCCCTGTGCACTTCCTTATGTTATTTGTGCTTCACAACGCCTGTAGCAGGAGGATTGGAATGGTTGCATTTTGAAAGTCTAAAAAGTATTTTTGGAAGCAAGACAATGATGGCTTTATGGGCAGAATTGATTATGGCATCAGTAAAAAGATCATCATCATAAGAAGTATAATATTAAAAAATAAATTTATAATTTAGATGTAGAGATTACAAACAAAACATCTGAAGGAGCAGGAGAAAAAAGTAATCTCAAGTGTTCCCCAGAAGGGCTTATACTTAGAGACTGATGACATGATTCCTTTCATCCCACACTCTAGACTAAATGAATGTTATTTTATTAAGGAGCAAACAAAAAATGCTGAATTATCCCACACAAATATAAGGCTTAGCTGGAAAAGATAAATACCAAATTCAGGTTAGTAGCTTCAATGGCAGGGAAGGGACAGGCATAGCATTAAGGATGACTACGTAGGGGACCTTCAACTTGGATTTGCAATGCTTACTTTAAAAAAAAAATCTTTAAATAAATATAGCCAAACATTAAATAATGGTTGTGGGTTTACTGGTGTTTGCTTTGTTATTTTTTTCAACATATCTTTATTTTTGGAAATTTCAAAATTAAAATCTACCATAAACATCTATTCTAATTTTTCACTGAGTATAAAGTTTCTCCTCTGCAGTTTAGAATCAGGAGAGTCTGATACAGAGATTAGCGCATTGCTCTGTTCAGTACGTCCTTGTTTGCAAAGAGTAAGTTAAAAGGTAAGGTAGTTTAACAAACCTGATTGTTTAGTTCATTATTCATTCCTTTCCAAATAAAGCAGCTTCATCCAAATGAAAAAAGAAACAGTGAAAAACGAGATAACAAGAGATGTTCACTGGTATAAAATGTATAACTATTTCCACTTCATATAGTCTGAAATTTTGAATTAAGACAGACTCATTTGCAGAGAGGCTTAATTGATTCATTTAATAAAAATTTATTTAATTTCAACTATGTGACAGACCCTGTGATAATTACTAAGGACACAGAAACGAATGAGAAAGGGTCCCTGTTATTAACGAGCTCATAGTCTAAAGAATCCTGAAAAATACTAACATAAAATGTAATAAATGTTATAAAAAGAAATGTACAAATTGATATAAGATCACCAAATGAGTATTGGAGGGAAGGCTAATTATGTGATGTTTGAGATGCAACTTGAATAATGAGTAGATTGTCAATAGATAGAAAAGAAAGGAAAACATGTTTCAGGCAGGAATGAAAACTATATATGTATATATTAGGTCCACGTTATTCATAGAATCTATATTTGCAAATCCACCTACATATGGACTAAAATCTATTTGTAACCCTGAGTCAATACTTTCATAATCATTCATGGACATACACAGAGTGACAAAAAGTTTGAGTTGCTTGAAGCACGCATTCCTAGCTGAGGTCAAACAAGGCAATGCTCACCACTCTGCCTTCTTGCTTTAGCTTACATGTTGTAAAAAAGTGTCCTTTTCAGTCTATTTCTTGTTATGCTTTTCCCATTTTTGTGCTTTATGTTGGTGATTTTGCTGTTTAAAATGGTCCCTAAGCGTAGTGCTGAAGTACTAAATAGTATTCTTAAGCACAAGAAGGTTGTGTTGTGCCTTATAGATAAAATACATGTATTCAATAACCTTCATTCAGGCATAAATTTTAGTGCTGTTGGCTGTGAGTTCAGTGTTAATGAATCAACAATATATTAATTAAGATTTCTTTACACAGAAACACACATAAAACAAGGTTGTATTGATTGGTTGATGAAAATGTTGTGACCAGAGCCTCACAGGAAACTTCCCCTAGGAAAAAATGGATCATTATTCACTAATTCGGTGTTTGTGGTGATTTTATTGAACACAAGTATTGTGAATAATGAGAACTGTGTGTGTGTACATTTATATGTATTCACTAGTTAAGAAAATATTTCTTTGAGTAAAATTTATTGATAGGAACCACTGACTACTTTGATTAGATATACATAGCATAATACCTTGTCTTGAATAAGTAATGGATAATTAACTATAATGAAGATAACTCACAGCTTATTATGTACACTTATAATCTCTAAAGTCTTTAAGTAGCATGGTATTATGAGGTATTTTGAGGTTTCTAGCAGGGGCAAAAAGTCCTCGCTTAAAGATGGCCGAATACTTGCAACCACTTAAGAGATGCAGTAGAAATTTATAGAAGCAGATGTGGCATAATTTTACTGATTTAGTTATTTCTGCAAGGTATTTCTGTGGCTAAATTGCAAAAGCAGTATGGTAAAAACTGTGCAGTAGAAAAATTCTAGGATGAGTTTTAGTGGTTTCCTCAATCAGTTAACAGAACTGAACTGTTACTTTCCCAAAGTGATTCCAATGAGCAAAAACATAGAAAACCCCCCACACAAATTAGCTCCTTATAATGAAAAAGAAACAGGTAGTATCCTTAAAGTCATGCTGCTATATGGTTAGTCTTTATAGAAAAGTGGAGCAAGTGAGTTGTACTATTTACTATTTTGTGAAGACTTTTTCTTAACATTTACATTTCTTCTAATAATGATTCCAATAGCTTTGAAGTACATGATTTGAAAATTCACATTTCCTTTCATTCGAATAAAAAAATGAAAAACTAAAATGAACCGAAAAGAACACATAGACACTTAGGCCATGGCTGACAATGATTTCATAAATCCATATCTGACTGAACTGTTACATTTTAAATTCATAATGCAAACTCTTCCATCTCTGGTGAATGGCCTGCATCTCTTAAATTATATCCAACATTTCAACAATTAAGGGCTGCATATTACACATTTTAAATATCTGCTTATAGTTTGGGAAGATAGTTGTCAGAAGCTGATGAGACTGACAATGCTATAGATAAAAGCCTTCTGACAATTTTAAATTCTTAAAAATAATAAGAAGTGAGGATGAAAATAATTATTTAACAAGAAGATGTCAGAAGAGAACAAGAGATCAGTATTCCACAATGTAAGAAAAAAATGTTTTCATTGTATGTATTGATAGTAATTGTAAAACTGTTCTATGGAAAGCGCTCATATACAGTTAATGCTTAAATTTGTATCTCCAGTCATACCTCTCTTCTGAACTTCAGGGTTTTTTTTTTTAACATTTTTTATTGATTTATAGTCATTTTACAATGTTGTATCAAATTGCAGTGTAGAGCACAATTTTTCAGTTATACATGAACATATATATATTCATTGTCACATTTTTTTCTTTGTGAGCTACCATAAGATCTTGTATATATTTCCCTGTGCTGTACAGTATAATCTTGTTTATCTATTCTACATTTTGAAATCTTAGTCTATCCCTTCCCATCACCTGCCCCCTTGGAAACCACAAGTTTGTATTCTATGTCTATGAGTCTGTTTCTGTTTGTATTTATGTTTTGTTTGTTTGTTTGTTTGTTTGTTTTAGATTCCACATATGAGCGATCTCATATGGTATTTTTCTTTCTCCTTCTGGCTTACTTCACTTAGAATGACATTCTCCAGGAGCATCCATGTTGCTGCAAATGGCGTTATGTTGTCGGTTTTTATGGCTGAATAGTATTCCATTCTATAAATATACCACATCTTCTTTATCCAGTCATCCATTGATGGACATTTAGGCTGTTTCCATGTCTTGGCTATTGTAAATAGTGCTGCTATGAACATTAGGGTGCAGGTGTCATCCTGAAGTAGGGTTCCTTCTGGATATAAGCCCAGGAGCGGGATTCCTGGGTCATACAGTAAGTCTATTCCTAGTCTTTTGAGGAATCTCCATACGTGTTTTCCATAGTGGCTGCACCAAATTGCATTCCCACCAGCAGTGTAGGAGGGTTCCCCTTTCTCCACAGCCTCTCCAGCATTTGTCATTTGTGGATTTTTGAATGATGGCCATTCTGACTGGTGTGAGGTGATACCTTGTTGTAAGTTTTGATTTGCATTTCTCTGATAGTTAGTGATATTGAACTTTTTTTCATGTGCTTATTGATCATTTGTATGTCTTCCTTGGAGAATTGCTTGTTCAGGTCTTTTGCCCATCTTTGGATTGGGTTGTTTGGTTGTTTCTTATTAAGTCGTATGAGCTGCTTATATATTCTGGAGATCAAGCTTTTGTCGGTTTCATTTGCAAGGATTTTCTCCCATTCCGTAGGTTGTCTTTTTGTTTTTGCTTATGGTGTCCTTTGCTGTGCAGAAGCTTGTAAGTTTCATTAGGTCCCTGAACTTCAGGTTCTTTATCCAACTACATACTCAGTATTTCCACTTTGATAGGTGCCACAATCTTAATGTGCCCAAAACCAACCTCTTGATTTTTTCCTTTAAGCCTGTTCTCCCCAAAGCCTTCTCCATTTTAGCAAACAGCAATTTTATTCTTCTAATTGCTCAAGCCAAAATCCCTGGACTCTTTTCCTCTCATATACCACATGAACAAATACTATTGTTTCTTCCTTCAACATATATCCAGGAACTGACCACTTCTTACTGTTTCCAAGATTACCTCCTTGGTCTGAGCCATCGTTTCTCACTTGGACAACTGTGTTAGCCTATAAACTGCTCTCCCTTTTTCTAGCTTGTTCTCTTCAAACTCTAGTTTCCATACAGCATCCAGAGTGATCCATTAAAAAATAAATCAGATGTCCTTTCTCTGCTCAAAACCTTCTATTGCCTTTCTATTTCATTCAAGGAAAAAATCAAAATTCTGACCATAGCCTATAAGGCCCTGTTTGATTTAATTTCTTGCCACCTCTCTGACCTTGTCTTCTTATACTTTCCTCCTTTTACTTTACTCCGAGTTACACGAATCTCTCTGCTGTTCCTCAAACCTGCTAAGCAATCTCTCACCTCACTGTCTCTGTACCTTTTGATTCCTCTGCCTAGAAAGCTTTCACCTGGATGTCTACAATATCTGTTTAATCATATCAGAGAGGCCTTCCCTAATTACCCTATAAAAATAGCAAACTCCCTGTGTACCCCTATCCGCATCAGTCTCTAGCCCCCTATCCTGCCTTTATTTTTTCCTTCGTAGCACTTATCAAAACCACCTGACTGTAATAATTAGTGTTTATTTTTCTGTCTTTGTACTATTATGAACTCAAGTTCCTAGAAAGAAGAGGCCTTTTTTCTTTTTGTTCACTGCTACATCCTTAGAATCTAGAATAGTACTTGGCACATGAAAGATACTCAGTAAACATTTGGTGAATTATGAATCCAAAATAATTATTTTTTGTAATTAAAAAAATTTACTTATGTATTTTACAATATCATTTTTTAAGTTGAAGTATAGTTAATGTACAATATATGTTATTGGTATACAATAGTGATTCACAAATTTTTAAAGGTTATACTCCATTTATAGTTATTATAAAATATTGGCCATCTTCCCTGTGTTGTACAATCCCTTGTAGCTTATTTTATACCTGATAGTTTGTACCTCTTAATTCTCCACCTCCATCTAGCCCCTACCCCTTTCCCTCTTCCCAGGGGTAACCACTAGTTCCTTCTCTATATCTGTGAGTCTGTTTCTTTTCTATTATATTCACTAGTTTGTTGTATTTTTTTAGATTCCACATGTAGGTGATATCCTACAGTATTTGTCTTTCTCTGTCTGACTTATTTCACTTAGCGTAATGCCCTCCAAGTCCATCCATGCTGTACACCAGAAACTAATACAACATTTTAAATCAACTGTACTTCAATTAAAAAACAAACAAACAACTCATTTAAAATATGGGCAGAGGAACTGAACAGACATTTTTCCAAAAGAAAATGCATATGGCCAATAGGAACATGAAAAGTTGCTCAACATCCTATATCAGGGAAATGCAAATCAAAATCACAATGAAATAGCATCTCACACCTGTCAGAATGGCCATCATCAAAAAGATCACAAATTACAAATGTTGGCAAGGATGTAGAGAAAAGAGAGCCCTTGTACACTGTTGGTGGGAATGTAAATTGGTGCAGCCACTATGGAAAACAGTATGGAGGTTTCTCAAAAGCCTAAAAATAGAACCACCATATGGCCCAGCAATTGTACTCCTGAACATATATCTGAAAAAAACAAAAACATTAATTCAAAAAGATACATATACCCTGCTATTAACAGCAACAATATAATTGCCAAGATATGGAAGCATCCTAAGTGCACGTGAATAGATGAATGGGTAAAGAAGATAAAGCATATATATGTAATAGAATACAACTCACCTGAAAAAAATAGGATATTTTTCCATTTGTAGCCCTTCATTCTTTTTTTTTTTCACTTCAAAAACCAGAATTTTATAACTGGCATAACATTTCCATTGCATTAAAACAACAAAATACCTAGAAATAAACTTAGCCAAGGAGGTTACCTATACTCTGAAAACTGTAATACACTGATGAAGGAAATTGAAGATGATGAAAGAAATGGAAAAGTATCTTATGCTCTTGGATTGGAAGAATCAACATGATCAAAATGGCTGTACTACCCAAAGCAATCTACAGTTCCAATGCAACCACTGTCAAAATACTCATGACATTTTTCGCAGAACTAGAACAAACAATTCCACAATATATATGGAACCATAAAAGACCCCTAATTGCAAAGCAATCTTTCGTGGGTCTTTTTTTTCTCTTTCTCCTTTTTTTTCTCTTATGATTTGATAACTACAGAAGTTCTTTTAACATTTGTTGTAAAGCTGGTTTGGTGGTGCTGAATTCGATTAGCTTTTGTTTTCTGTGAAGCTTTTGATTTCTCCATCAAATCTGAATGAGAGCCTTGCTAGATAGAGTATTCTTGGTTGTAAATTTTTCCCTTCATCACTTTAAATACATCATGCCACTCCCTTCTGGCCTGTAGAGTTTCTGCTGAAAAACCAGCTGATAACCTTATGGGAGTTCTTTTGTATGTTATTTGTTGCTTTTCTCTTGATAATTTTAATATTTTCTCCTTATCCTTGATTTTTGTCAATTTGATTACTGTGTGCTTTGGTGTGTTCCTCTTTGGATTGATCCTATGTGGAATGCTCTGTGCTTCCTGGACTTGGCTGACCATTTCCTTTCCCAAATTGGAGAAGTTTTCGGTTATTATCTCTTCAAAAATTTCCTCAGTTCCTTTCTCTCTCCTCTTTCTGGGACCCCTATAATGTGAATATTAGTGCGCTTCATGTTGTCCCAGAGTTCTCTTAAAGTGTCTTCTTTTCTTTTCATAATTTTTTCTTTTTTCTGTTCTGCAGTAGTGGTTTTCACTAATCTGTCTTCTAGCTCACTGATCCATTCTTTTGCCTCATTTAGTCTATTCTTGGTTCCTTCTAGTGTGTTATTCATTTCAGTGATTTTATTCTTCAACTCTGATTATTCTTTATATTTTCCAGCTCTTTGCTAAAAACTTCACTCTGTGCATCTATACTTCTTTGAGTTCTCTGAACATCTTCGCCATCATTACTTTAAATTCTTGGATCAATTGCCTATCTCTTCATCACTTATTTCTTCTTCTGGGAATTTATCTTGTGCCTTGGCCTGGGAGATCTATTCCTCTGCTGCCTCATATTGTCTGTCTATTTGTATTTTTAGATGGGTTAGTTACGTGTCTTGACCTTGGAGAGGTGGCCCTTTGTAGGAGACATCCTATGATTCCCAGCAGTATACTCCTCTCTTGTCACACAAGGGCCAGGGTTCAGCCTGTCCCAGTGTAGAGTCTGGCCTGTGTATGTGTGTGTGTGTCCACACAAATATACATATACATATAGTCGCTGTTTTTTAAATACTAGTATCCGCCAAGAGGAACCAGAGTTCGCTGTAAGAGTTGCTGATTCCAAGCTGGAGCAAGGATATACAAGATGATTCTCGAACATCTTGTGCGTAAAAGTAACAAGGTGCTCAAAGAGTGATGGAAAGATGTCAAAGAGACAGAAATAACCATTTTGAAAAAAAGATGAAGCAGTTTCTTATGAAAGCAATTTTATATATGTACCTAACCAATACTCAGTCTTTATATATTTAAATATTGCCTCTTCCTCATTGTTTCCACTCTCCTTCTGGAACTCTGAATATTAGACCTGTTCTCTATATCTTCCATGTCTCTTAACTCTCTTATATTTTTTTAAATTGAAATATAGTTGATGTACAATACTATGTTAGTTTCAGGTCTACCACACAGTGATTTGACATTTGCATACACTATGAAAGGATCACCCTAAGTCTAGTAACCATCTGTCCCTATACAAAGTTATTATAATATTATTGGCCATACTCCTTATGCTGCATATTACATCCACATGGCTTATTTATTTTATAATTGGAGGTTTGTACTTCTTAACCCCATTCATCTAATTCCCCCACCCTCCCTCCACCTTCCCTCTGGCAACCAGCCATTTCTTCTCTGAATCTATGAGTCTGTTTTCATTTTGCTTTGTTTGTTTTATTTTTTAGATTCCACATATAAGTGAGTTCATATGGTTTTTGTCTTTCTGAGTCTAACTTACTTCACTTAACATAATACCCTCTAGATCCACCCATGTTGTTGCAATAGCAAAATTCCACTTTTTTATGGCTGAGTAATAATATTCCATTGTATATGTGTGTGTGCTTTCTTTATCCATTCATCTATCAGTGAACACTTAGGTTGCTTCCATGTCTTGGCTACTGTAAATAATGCTTCAGTGAACATTAGATTAGGGTGCATATATATCTTTTTTGCATTAGTGTTTTTGTTTTCTTTGGGTAAATATTCAGAAGTGAAATTGCAGGATCATGGCCGTTCTACTTTTAATTTTTTGAGGAACCAACATACTGTTTTCTGTAGTGGCTGTTCTATTTTACAACCCTACCAATAGTGTAAGAAGATTCCTTTTTCTCCACATCCCCACTGACACTTGTTATTTGTGGACTTTTTGATGATAGCCATTTTGACAGATGTGAAGTATTATCTCTTTGTGGTTTTCATTTGCATTTCTGTGATGATTAGTGATGTTGAATATCTTTTCATGTACCTGTTGGCCATCAGTATGTCTTCTTTGGAAAAAATGTCTGTTCAGATTCTCTGCCCATTGTCTAATCAGATTCTTTTGATATTGGGTTGTATGAGTTCTTTGTATATTTTGGATATTAACCCCTTATTGGATATATCATTTGCAAATATTTTCTCCCATTCAGTAGGCTACTTTTTCATTTTGTTGATGGTGCCCTTCACTGTGCAGAACTTTTTAGTTTGATGTTATTCCATTTGTTTATTTTTGCTTTTGCTTCCCTTGCCTGAGAAGACAGATCCAAAAAAAGTATTGCTAAGACTGGTGTCAAATAGTGTCCTGCCTGTTTTCTTCTAGGAGTTTTTTGATTTCAGGTCTTACATTTAAGTGTTTAATCCACTTTGAGTTTATTTTTGTAGTGTGAGAAAGTGGTCTGGTTTGATTCTTTCACATGTAGCTGTCCAGTTTTCCCAACATCATTTATTGAAGAGGCTATCTTTTCCCCATTTTATATTCTTGCCTTTTTTGCCGACCATGTAAGTGTGGGCTTATTTCTGGGCTCTCTATTCTGTTCCATTGATCTATGTGTCTGTTTTTGTTCCAGAACCATACTGTTTTGATTACTGTAGTTTTGTAGTACAGTTTGAAATCAGGGAGTGTGATGCCTCCAGCTTTCTTCTGCATTCTTAAGATTGCGTTGGCTATTCAGGGTCTTTTGTGATTCCATGCAAATATTAGGATTCTTTGCTCTAGTTCTGTGAAAAATGCCCTTGGTATTTTGATAGGGATTGCATTGAATCTGTAGATTGCCTTGAGTAGTATGGTCATTTTAACAATATTAATCCTTCCAATCCATGAGCACAGTATATCTTTCCATTTGTAATGTCTTCAGTTTCTTTCATCAATGTCTTATAGTCTTCAGAATACAAGTTTTTTACCTCCTTGGTCAGATTTATTTTTAGGTATTTTGTTCTTGGGCATTTTATTCTTTATTTTTGATGCAATTATAAATGGAATTGTTTTCTTAATTTCTCTTCCTGATAATTTGTTATTAATGTATAGAAATGCAACAGATTTCTGTATATTGATATTGTATCCTGTGACTTGACTGAATTCATTTACTCTAATAGTATTTTGGTGGTGTGTTTAGGATTTTCTCTATATAGTATCATATCATCTGCAAACAGTGATAGTTTTACTTCTTCTTTTTCCATTTTGGATCCCTTTTATTTCTTTTTCTTTCTTTCTTTTTATTTATTTATTTTCTTGTCTGATTGCTGTGGCTAAGAGCTCTGTTACATTTTTCATCTCTTGCTTCTCTGTGTTGCATTATAGAGAATTTTTTTCAGATTTATATTCCAGCTTAATAGTATTTATTTCAACTGAATTTATTCTGTTCTTAGTCTCATCCATTGAGTTTATATTTTTCATTTCTAGATGTTTGGCTTGATTTTTTTTTTTTTTGGATGTGTTTGTTTTTTACTTATATTTTCAGGTCTTTTATATCTTAAAACATAGTAAATAGAACTATTTTATAGCCTAATTATGATAGGTCACATGTCTCATTTTGTGGTTCTGTAATGTTTTATTTCCACTGACTCTTGCCCATGGTGATTTCTTTTCTTGTGTGCTTTGTAATTTTCACATGAACTATAATTTTCCTTGAATTGTTATGTGGAAAATTATTTCAGGCCTAGAATAAAGCTTGGATTTATCCAGGCAGGATTTTGAGTTTGCTTCTGTTGGGTGCCCTAGGGGTATTACCAGTAGAACAACTTTCAACTAAATTCTTAACATAAATGTTTTCAGACTTTACAGAGAGCATGAATGTGGGTTGCAGTCCTTTGTGTGAGCCACATTGAGGTTATGAAGCCAGAGGGGAATTTTTTTTTCCATCTCCACTTAATGTTATGATTTAAAACAGGTGATTTTTTCAGGGGAAAAGGTATAGCTCAGTGGTAGAGTACCTGCTTAGCATGCATGAGGTCCTGGGTTCAATCCCCAGTACCTCTACTGAAAAAAATTAATAAATAAACCTAATTACCTCCCTCCCTCCAAACAAACAAGAAATTAAATAAATAAAAAACAAGCGATTTTTCTAGCATTTGAAGTTGGGAGTGGGTGGCATTTCCGGTTTACCTTTACCTTGAGGGTAGGTGGTTTGGGGAGTCCCTCCTTTAAGAGGGTAAATTTTGTTAGATTCCCCACTTTGGGAATACTCTGGGCCTTGTCTCTTGATGCCCAAATCAATCTAAGCTCTGAAAATGAAAGCTTAGGTCACCAGTCAGCAAATGTTCTCAAGGAAAGTACCAGCGTCAGTGTTCATCTTACTTCTCTGCGTGCTCCCTGTCTTCACTTAGTTTTTTGGTGTGAGTATTGCATAATTTTTGCTAACTAATAGATGTGTTAAAGAAGATTTTTAAATAGCATTTTAAGTTATTTTCAGTGGAAGAGTTAGTCTAAGTACCTAGTCTCATGCCAGAAGTTAAAGTTTACATACAATATTTTAAAAAGATGATTTTAAAATGTTGCACATGACACAAATTTAAAAGATAAAAATGGGTACACAGTAAAAAATGTGTCTTTTTCTCACCTCTGTCATTCAGCCTCTAGTTCAGTAACCAAAGGAAGCCATTGTTACAGTTTTTAAAAAATGAATTAAAAATACTTATTCTGTAATTCAGTATCAGTGGTTATTTTACACTAAAATAACCCAGATCAGTTTTGTTATTTTGTAATTTCATTTTTCAGAATCATCAGTTTTTCCTCTAGTTTTCTAAGCTTTAGGCTTTTTTGTATGAAAGTGATATTTTATACATGAAATGACCAAGAATGTTTCCGTATAAATTTTAGTTTGTGAACCTGAGAATTTTTATTTTATTTTTCATTGTGAGAACTGCTAATGAATGAAAGGCATAAGGATCGAGATAATGGATTTAGATCCTTTTTTGCTTCCTCCCCTTCGGAGATGGCCCGCACTCTGTGGAGTGTGTACCTGCTTTTACTTTAACCTGAGCACCCAACGCCCACACCTCTTTCCTTGCCTTACATTCTATGCAGTATGTATCTCTCTAAATAAATCTACCTTTACTCAAAAAAAAAAAAAAAGGATTTATTTCTAAGGAAAAATATTGTGGGCTCCTCTATGTTCAGTTTTTCATTTTAAATTTTGTAATATAGTTCTCTTCATGGTTACTTATTTGCCCTCCAATTTTTTTATTCACTCATTTCTTCTTATGTAACAAATATTAGTAATTTTTCTACTCTGTGCCAGATATTATCCTTTGTACATAGAGCAATGAACAGATTAAGTCCTGGCCTTCATGGAGGATTCTACTATGGGGATAGAGACAGTGAACAAAGACAAATATATCAGATTAGATGAATTTATGGAGAAAAATGAAAGTAAGGGTCATAAAATATGCCAAGGGGAAGAGACTGCTGCATAATAGAGGGATAAGGTAGAGTTGTGTTCATATGAAGTGAGTATATACTTCCTTCAGATAGAAGAGAAATTCCTGGTAGAGGAACAGCACATGTGTAGGTCTTGAGTGCCTGGTATATTTGAGAAACAGGCGCCAGTGTGCTTGTAAAGAACTGAGTAATAGGGAGAGTTAGGGCTAAAAGTTGAGGATAGGGAAAGATTCAAATTATTCAGGGCATTGTAGACCACTGTAAGAAGTTTGACTTTACTTTGAAGGTAATGGGAAGCCATTGGGTTTTGAGTGAGACATAATTTGACTGACATTTTTCTTCCCAACTTTTTATTACGAAATTTTCTGAACATTCAGAACAGTTGAGAAAATGGTACAATGAGTGTCCATTTACCCACCCCCTGGTTTCAGCAGCTCTTAACATTTTGTCTTATTTGTTTTATCTCTCTGTCTGTCTGTCTATCTATCCATCCATCTATTTTTGCTGAGCCATTTGAAAGTTGCAGATACTACAACACTTCATCCCTAAAAAATAAGCACATTCACTTACATAACCACAGTGTCATAATTTCATCTGTTGACTCAGATATCCATTAATGATTGTTGCCTGAATTCATCATTTCATTGAAGTTTGACTTTGGTTTGGAGTTTGATCTATTTGGTTACAGTGTGGGAAATAGGTGATAAGTCTCTGGAGAGGCAGATTCCAGCTATTTGACTATCACAGGAGATGCCCTAGGGTGATAGCTGTGGTGATGCTGAGAAGTGGTCACAATCTGGATATGTTTTGAAGAAAAAAATCACCTGTATCTGCTGATGTAGGACTGAGAAAGAGGAGTCAGAGGTGACTTGAAGGCTTTTGTCAATAAATGGAGTTGCCATTAGCTGAGATGGAGAAGATGGTGGGAGGATCAGTTTGGGAGCTGGAATCAAGAATTTGGCTTTAGTCATATTAAGTTTAGAACATATATTAGACTTCCAAGTTGAGTTGTTGAGTAAGCAAGAGAAAATAGAGGCCTGGGGTACAGATGAGAAGTTGGAGCTAGAAGTAAATAGTAGTGAGTCATAAGGAAATAGTGATTTTTAAAGCCACAAGACAAGATCATTTAGGGAGTAAGTGTAGGCAATAACACTGGTTCAAGGACTGAGCCCTGGGATACTCTGATGTTTAGAAGTCAGAAACAAGAAGAGGAACCAGCAAACAAGACTGAGAAGGACATCACCAATTATTAGAGAAACCAAGAGAGGATGTTGGCCCAGAAATTATATCAAGAAGGAGGGGAGAGATTGTATCAAATGCTACCAATAAGTCAAATAAAATGAGAATTGAGGAATTATCATTAGATTGGTAAGTCATTGGTGACCTTGACAAAGACAATTTTAGTGAACAGTTGGCTATTTGGGGTCTTTTGTGTTTCATACACATTTTAACATTTTTGTTCCAGCTCTGTGAAAAATATCATTGGTAATTTGACAGGGACTGCATTGAATCTGTATGTTGCCTTGGACAGGTCCCCGGTAGCTCGCTGTGATTGTATAGTGGTTAGTACTCTGTGTTGTGTGTGTTGCCTTGGGTAGTATGGCCATTTTAACAATATTGATTCTTCCAATCCAAGAACATGGTATATCTTTCCATCTGTTTATGTCATCTTCAATTTCTTTCATCAGTGTCTCATAGTTCAGAGTACAGGTCCTTTGTCTCCTTGGGTAGGTTTATTCTTAGGTATTTTATTCTTTTGGGTGTGATGGTAATGGGATTGTTTCCTTAACTTCCTTTTCTGCTATTTTGTTGTTAGTATATAGAAATGCAACTGATTTCTGGATATTAATTTTGTATCCTGCAGCTTTACCAAATTCATTGATGAGCTTTAGTAGTTTTCTGGTTGCTTCTATGGGTTTTCTATGTATAGTATCAAGTCATCCAGGAGCAGTGACAGTCAAAACACAGATTTTAACCCACATTCAAAGCCAATGCTTTTCATCATGATGTGCAAGCTGGTCAGTTCTTCTAGACATGCAGCTAATTTGGGAGAAAGGTAGTGGTGTGCTGTGAGAAAGACCTTTTGAATTTGGGGCACAATTAAGTCTGTTTAAGATTAAGTCTGTAAATCAGATTCGAAGTGTAAAAATACCAGCCTATAGGGAAAAAATTACTACCCTTGCTAAAAGTAATTTCTACCTCCTCTGATCTCCTATAGATTATAACTATACCGACCTACCACTTGCTCTTTTATTTGGGCAAGATTCTTAACCTATTTCAACTTAAGTTTCTTCATCTGGCAAATAGAGATGATAATATCTGCCAAGCCTGATCAAGCGAAATACTGTATAAGAAAGACTTGTAAAGTAGAATTATGTTTTAATTCTTTTAAAGGACTATACTTGAGGGTGGTCACTGGGTTATATATTTTTCTATGCACAGCGCACAAAGGGATCATTTTATGATGTTTTGCAGGCACTTGGTAAATATTAGTTGAATAAATGAATGATTCATCAGACTTTTCATCCATTATAATAACCTGCAGCAGGAACATGTGGGCTGGCACAGCTTTGTTAGTGATCCCAGTTATATTGATGCCTTTGGAGTTCACCTGAGCGGTATCTTGGATCTTAATTCGAATAAAACACTTTTTGCTTCCGAGAACCATTTTAGTTCATTTTTAGCAACCTTGCCTGATGCGTAAACAGTTTGGCAGAGAGTGGGAATGTGATATAGTGGAAGCAGTTGGCTTGCTGACGCAAGAACACTTTGAGTTTGTGATGCTTCGCTGGGTGCAGATGGGTTACTGTGCCAGATGCTGTACAATATCCTCTAGAAACAGGTAGATTTTAATATGACCATCTGAATTAAAACTGGCTCTTAGGCTTTGGTCATTCAAATTAAAATCTAAAATTAAAGAATTAATTTTAATAAAATTAAAGAAATTTAAGAATATAATTTGGCACCATTATTGTCTGAATAACATGCTTCTACCAAATCTGAGAAATTAGTTTTAGATATGAGCCTTTCCTGTTTAAAAATATCACTGTTCCAAAGTTGTTTGAGGTTGTCCTCTCCATAATGTACATATTCAGAAAGGCAGCTTTAATTTTCTGCTTGGCTCTGATCATATTAATTTTTAAAAGTCTCTGTACATTTCTTCCTTCGTTTTTCACTGTAACGCAAGAATAGGGGATAACCTTAAACCACTTCTCGTGTACTAAAGAATAATGTGGGCCTTAGGACTAGATGAAGTTAGCAATTATCTGCATATGATTTCAAGGGGTGTTTGAAGGCTGTTCTATTTTTAAATATTTCTACTAGTTAATAATGATGTCTAAAATTACAACACCAGAGGCTTGTTCCTTTGATTTAAGGTTTTGTTCTTGTTAAGATGCAGATACCCCTGAAGGATTTTTTAAAATTTGTTTTTAGGTACTGTTCTAGATGCTGGAGATAAAAGCAGTGAACAAAACTGACTGTGCCCCTGTGGAGGACAGGAGGGAGACAGAAAATATATTCACAAATAAGTAATAAGAAAAATGGTAAGGAGCTGTTTTTTATACAAAGTCGGTAAGAAAATCCTCTTTAATAATGTTACATTTGACAAAGACTTGAAGGAAATGAGGGTGAGAGCCATATGAACATCTGAAAGATCATCCCAGAGAGAGGCAATGAAGCAAGGAACAACGGGCCTGAAGGGAGTGCATGATTGGTATGTTTGAGAAATAACCAGGAGGCCAGGATGGCTGGAGTGGATTGAAGACAGACTAGAATTGTAGGAGGTGGTCAGCAATGTAATGGCATTAAGTTTGTAAGTATGCAGCCTTGAGTGGATTTTTTAAAATAGACTTTTTTGTTTTGAATAATTTTAGATTTATAGGAAGCTGTTAAAATAATATTCTCATCTACCTCTAACCAAATTTCCCCTAATGTTTTCATCTTACATTACTGACAAAGCTGAGAAACCAGCATTGATACATTACTATTAGCTAAATTCTAGACTTAATTTGAATTTCAGTTTTTCTGCTAGTGTCCCTTTTCTGTTCCAGGATCCAGTCCAGGATACCATATTGTACTTAATAATCATGTTTCCTGAATCCCTTCTGGTCTATGACAGTTGCTCAGTCTTTCACTGTTTCCTATGACCTTGACAGTCTTAAGGAACTCTGGCCAGGTGTTTTATAGAATGTTCTTCAATTGTGTTTATCTGATAATGTTTCAAAATGACTAGACTAGGGCTGTAGTTTTTTTTAGAAGAATATACAGAATTGAAGCACACTTTTCCAGGAGGTGGAGTTAACTCCATCCCTGCCTTGAATGCTGACTCACTTTCAAATTAAAGTATATAGAGGAACATGGTACACACTGTCTTAACCAAGTGGTCAAGGTTAATATTACCAGGGATTTCATGTTGATAATGATGTGATGAACTGATTTTGATATAGAGATAACATGTGAACAAAACCTGATTTTTGAGAAAGCTTTGTCTACTTTATGACTTTTCCATATACTGTACTCACTAACAGTACACATAATCTGTGGCAAAGTTAATTTAAATCTAGATTTTTGACATTTCTCCTTATCTTCCACAATTATTCACTACTTAGTGTCAGAGGTTATTGTCTTTTTGTGGTGCGTGTATAAGAGAGGGTGAGAGAAGAGAGGGAAAGAAAGAGAAAGGAAAAGGAGGCAGGCTTTGTTTGTGCCTGTTTTGTAGTATAATCCACAAGTATATCATATCAGTAGTTGCAGTGACCAAAGACTATACTGAATTACATATGGTCAGTAGTTTGTTAATTTGAACAGTCCTAAATTTCATATCTTTATAAGTCTCATCCAACTCAGAGTTGAATTATCTCAATTATATTGGGATATATATTATTATAGCCCCAAAGTTTTATTTTTATTGTAAACTTAAGGGACTTTAAAAATGTTTATCTCTTTTAAAATGCGTTGTAGCTTATCTACTATGCAAGGTGGAATGGAATTAATATTGGACTAGTAGTTTGAAAATCTGTGTTCTAGGTTCTGTCCCATTACTTCCTAAATACGAGTAATTTGCTTAACTCACTTTTCACATCTGTAAAATGGAAATAATCATATCTTCCTCTGTGTCTGCTATTTAACATGCATTCTCAGAGGTGCTGCATTTAGATAGATTTTAAAGGTCATTACGTATTTTGGGGAAAGAATAGTTTCTAGCAAAATGTTCCAATTAAGCAGTTAATTGCTGCTCTTTACAGGTTGTTGTAAAGATTAAATGAGATTATATACATAAAAACTGCCTGGCACATAATAAATTCTCAATAAGCAGAAAATAGCTGATAGAGGTTAAGTTTTCTGTTGCCCTGCTTGCCTGATCCTATTTAAATAAATACCCAGTTTAGCCTTGTTCATTCTTCATAAATCTTGATAATTCCCTGTCACTACAGAAATTATAACAGAAGCTAATTAATCAGATGTTATGGATACTGTACAAAGAATTCCTACCTGTAAATTTAGAAGTTTACTAGAGAATTCCTATGATTCCTTCCAATTTTATGATTTTATGTATTAATACCATTGTACTTATCCCACAGGGTTTGATAAAGGATAATATATGTGAAAACCTTTTGTAAACAGAGTACCATACAAATATGTGATATGATATATGACTAATTGGCTAGTTAACAGAGATTCCTTCAGTAAGTATGTGAACTATCGATATTCACTGGAAATTAAATGTGTTGAAATTTCTTTTTTTCTGGTGAGACCTAGAGATTATTTTTATTGTTGTTGTTGTTGCCATTGTTATTATCTATTTATTTATGTTTGTTTTCCTAGCTAAAGTATTACAGCACTTTTCAAATATAGCATCCATTCTCCTATATTTCTTTCAGTCCATTTACTTCTATGATAGTTTTTCCTGAGGCGATGCCCAGAGGCATTACTATGGTTAAGGTTATAACTCAGCATTTCCATTAAGGAGACATCTTTCCAAAAACCAGTTTAAAACAGACAGTAGTTCTCTGCAATCAGATTCACTCAGCTTGATGCCACTGCTCTTGGCTTAACTTAAATAGCACAGAACCAATTTTATGGTGACTTCAGAGGGGAAGCTATAGCTGGAAAGCAAAATGATTTTGAACCCTGCTACAGTGTCAATTGACAATTATTTCTTCTTTTCATTATGAGAATAACACAATGCTTTGTACTGTTATGGTTCTTTACCTAAAAAAAGTTTTACGATTATCTTTTTTTTTTTTAAGTTTTTTCAGTTTTTATTTATTGACCTTATTGGATCATTTCAAAGCCAAATTGTACCATGATGAACAAAGGTATTTTCCTAGATGTTTTTCATATAGTTCCTGAAAATAATTTCTCAAATTTCTCAGTAACAAAAGCCAGGCTGATATTCTTATTTTGTCCCTTGTTGCTATATTTTGTTACTTCCCCTGTCTTCATTCCTATTTCTTTTCTTTTCTTTTCTTGATTTTCTTCCCTAGTTTATTTTCTGAATTTAACAGTGGGGAATCCATTTGACTGTGCTCACAGCAGGTAATAAGTACTAAGGTCGTCACTGGATGGTTAAAAGAATAAGGGTAATTAAGCTTTCCTGAAGCTGCCAGCTTTATTGGGGGTTTGGTGCATATTTAAGGCTTATTTTAAAACAGTTCCTTGAGAAATTGAACTATTTAACCAGTAGAATTCCTAAGGGCATATTCCTTTATCAGGTAGAAATTACTTAGATGACTGGAATTTGTGTCAAGTAAAGAAAATCCTTTTTAATGTAAGGCTAGATTTAATGCTGTACTATCTCAATGTGACTTTTAATGTTTAATTTATGATTTTAGTTTGGTGCTTTTTACCTACCTTAACTTCCCTGAAGGAGCTATTTACAAACAAAACACACCTTAAAAATTCATCCTTCCAAAAAACTGAATAAGAAACACTTATTTAGCCTTGGAGATCTGGACGGGCTGGGTAGGTGAAACAGTCCACATGCCTTTGGCTAGAGACTTACTGCATCCTTCCTTGGAAGAGGAAAAGAAAAAACATAAAAAGAAACAACTCTTTCAAAGTCCAAATTCATATTTTAAGAATGTAGAATGTCCAGGTTGCTACAAGATTACCACAGTTTTCAGCCAAGCTCAGACAGTGGTGCTTTGTGTAGGTTGTTCAATGGTGCTGTGCCAGCCAACAGGAGGAAAGGCCAGACTTACAGAAGGGTGTTCATTGTAAAGAGAGCAGCACTAATGATCCACACAGCTTCCTGAATTTGTGTGATATCACAGAAAGCCTTATCAGTTCAGTAATTCTAGTTAACCTACCAAGATAATGTAGTTTTGTTTAATTTTGTAACATACACAGCAATGCTCACCTATTTTGGTGTCAGTTTTTCAATAAAGTTTTGATTATGGGCAAAAAAAAAAAAGAAAAAAAGAAACATTTATTTAGATACTTTCAAAGATTTGAGTTCATGTATGATCTTTGCTTCTTGAATCCAAAATCTAAATCTAGATAAAATATAGAAAAGACATTGTTTTTTTAAGCTGTAGTTATAAGATAGAAAATTTTATTAAGTAAACTGGGATGTTGATATCTTTAAGACCCCAGGCAAGTCTAACTGAACCATGAAGTGAGAGCAGCTATCAGCTCTTCTAGTCAACACAGTACTGCCCACTTTTACAACTTCTATTCATCATAGTATTGAATGTTCTAGTCAGAGCACTTAGTCGAGAAAAAGAAATAAAAGGCATCCAAATTGGAAAGGTAGACGTATAATGATCTGTTTGCAGGTGACATGAGCTTATATGTAGAAAACCCTAGAGATTGCACACACACACATAAAAGAAATCTGTTAGAATTAATAAATGAATTCTGAAAAGCAGCAGGATACAAAGTCAACACACAAAAATCAGTTGCATTTCCATACATGAGCAATGTGAATAGGGAATTACAAAAACAATTCCATCTACAATAGCATCAAAAAGAATAAAATACTTAGGAATTAATTTAACCAAGGAGGTAGAAGACTTTTACAATGAACTATAAAACATTGCTGAAAGAAATTAAAGAAGACAAATATGTATTCCGTATTTGTGCATTGGAATATGTAATTTGTTAAGATATCTACCCAAAGTGAAATATAGATTCAGTGCAATTCCCATCAAAATCCCAGGTATGTTTTTTGCAGAAATAGAAAAACCTACCCTAAAATTCATGTGGAATCTCAAGGGACCCCAAATAGCGCTAAAATAAACTTGGATTAAAAACAGAAAACCAGAGGACTCAGACTTCCTGAACTTACTATAATGCTTCAATAATTTAACAACTGTGGTACTGCATAGAGACAGATACAAAGTCCAATGGAATAGTATAGAGAGCCTAGAAATAAATCCTCGCGTATATGGTGAACTTATTTTTGGCAAGGGTGCCAAGACCATTAATAGGTAAAGAAAGGTCTTTACAACAAATGGTGCTGGGAAAACTGGATGTCCACATGCAAAAGAATGAAGTTGGACCCTTATCTAATACCATATACAAAAGTTTACTGAAAATGGATCAAAGACTAAAATGTAAGATCTAAAACAGTAAAACTCCTAGAAGAAAATCTAGGGTGAAAGCTTTACTACATTGTATTTTACAATAATTTCTTGGATATGGCACCAGCAGCATAGGCAACAAAAGGAAAAATAGACAAACTGGACTTTATGAAAATTAAAAATTTTGGGCATTAAAATACACTATCAACAGACTAAAAAAAATAACCCAGAGAGTGGAAGAAAATAGTTGTAAATCATATACCTGATAAGGGATTAATATCCAGAATATACAGAAAACTCCTAAGGCTCAACAATAAAAAAACAAACCCAGTTCAAAACTGAGCAAAATACTTGAATAAGTATTTCTTCAAAGACGATATGCAAACAGCCAAGAAGCACATGAAAAGATGCTCAACATCACTTATTATTAGGGAAATGCAAATCAAAACTATAATGAGATACAACCTCACACCTATTAGGATGGCTACTATCAAAAAGAAGACAGAAAATAATAGGTGTGGGTGAGGATCTGGAGAAATTAGAACCCTTGTGTACTGTTTGTGGGAATGTAAAATGGTACAGCTCTCTGGAAACAGTAGGATGGCCTCAAAAAATGAAAAATAGAATTACCATATGAACCAGCAATTCCAATTCTGTGTATATACCCCAAAGAATTGAAAGCAGAGTCTCAAAGAGATATTGTACACCTATGTTCATAGCAACATTTTTCACAATAGTTAAGATGCTGAAGTAATCCAAGTGTCCATCAACAGATGAATGGATAAGCAAATATGATATATGCATACAATGGAATATTGTTCAGCCTGAAAAAGGAATAAAATTCTGACACATGCTACAACATGGATGAATCTTGAGGAAATTATGCTAAGTGAAAAGTCAATTACAAAAGGATGAACATTGTATGATTTCCCTTATATAAGGTACTTAGTGTAGTCAAAATCAGAGAGACAGAAAGTAGAATGGTGCTTGCCAAAGGCTGGGGTAGGAGGAAATGGGGAGATAGGAGATTTGTTGTGGGGAGTTTTATGAGTAGAGTTTTAGTTTTACAAGTTGTTATGTTTCTGGGTGGATGTAAGTTTTCACAAAGCTAATATGAAACACTACTGGATTTCTTTGTGTTACCATGTTACTTTGTTTACATACATCACTGAGAAGTTTATCTAATCTCAACTCATTATTTCAAATTCTGGTAAGTTTAGAAGGTCTTAAAAGTGGGGTAAATTGTCATTATTTTCAATATCAGAAAAATTTCTTCCTACCTATGTCCTGAGAATTTATTTGAGGTTCTATCACAATTAATAAGAGGCAACTATTTGCAGAACCATTTGTTGGACTTTCTGTATAACCATGTGGATTAAAATAAAGTAGGAAAATATATGACAATTTTTCCTCCTTGGTAATTTATTTAAATTCTGATGAATGTAGTTAGTTTAGCATGTACGTTAGCTGTACAGAGTAGAAAGAAGGAAGGTATAACCTGCTAAAGATTTTGCCTGGCTTCAGTTTTCTAGGCTTGTTGGAGTAATTTAGAGGGCAGGAAGGAGAATGGAAGGTAATTATAAACACTTCATAAATTTTGGTTGATTTGACATTAACTCTCTAATTGCTCAGTTGTTACAAATTTATACTTAAACAGGATCTCTACATTCCATCCAAAGTACATGCAACAAATAATTAAAGACTAAGTTTACAGAAAAAAATCTGAGGGAAAAATGCCTAATACAAGGTCATAGCATAAATTAAATAGCATAGAATCAGAGTTTAGAATTACAGATTTCTCACGTACCAATTTTCATTCTGAAATCACTTCTTTCCCTAATTTATTATGCTTCATATTTGAATGTATTTGATTCAACTCATTGAATATGCATTCCTTTAAGAAAGTATTATTTTATCTTGTTTGCCATACTCAAGAATCAAGGTAGACTTAATGCATGTGCCTCTGTATTATGGAAGTAATTATCACTCTCTATGAAAAGCATTCAATCCCTTGTAAAAAAAATAAGGGCTCATTACAGGTGTTAAAATAGTAGAATAACAATGACATTGTCTGCTTCTCTCAGAAATCACCAGGAAAAAAAAAATTGAAGGATGAACAAGAAAAAAAATGCAAACTCCATCTTTAATAAGAGTCAGAAATATCTGTAACACCAAATCACAAAATTGAGTAAAGGCTACCAAATGCAACAAAGACCAGATGGGTTTGAGGAAATGATAGAATGCCTTCATTTGAAGATCTCAGTAAAAGCCTGTAGAGTATAAGCCCCAGAAATGGTTGTGTGCCCTGGGGGCCAAAAACAAACAATTTTGGAACCATTCATATGCTACCTGCAGGAAATTCCCAATACCTGCTTTGGTACCAAGAAGGAAGAGAGGATAAGCCAAGGAATTGTAAATACACCATATTTAAAACAAAACAAAACAATGTGAGGAAGGAGAACCTGTCCCTATATTATTAGCAGCTTTTTAGTTTCCAATCTGTGGGCTGAGGAGAAGTCAAGAATAAAATAACTCCCTCACACTCCTCGAGAACTTCATTGGAAACTATAAGAATTCTTGCTAGCCTGGAACACAGATCTGGTCCCTTTCTCACATGAACCTCTTAGGAAGACTTGATCCAGGAAGAATGTACTTCATTTATAGGTTATTATCATAAAAGAACCTGCAGGGATTTTATATTAAAAGATTACAATTTTTAAAACTTGAAATGAACAAAAATAAAAAATAACAATTGAAAAATACTCCTGAGTAATGAAAAACAGTTGATGAAAGTTGTAATAAAATATATTGTCTTGAATGGTAATTTAAAAAAATTAATCTTGCAAATGCTTCAATAAAACTAGAACTCAAAGCAGAGATAAGTCAAGGAAGATTGCAAAAGGTGAAGCTTAGCTACCAGCTCAGGAAATAAGTGGAAGAGAAAAATAAGATTGTCAGTGAGATGAAGGGTGTATTCCAAGCAGCAAAAAGGAGAAGAGACGTTTCTGAAAAACATAGTGAGGTACATGGAGAGTAAAATTGAGGGAAAAAAATGAACAAAATGAAATAGAAATTAGCCACGTGTCTAAAAAGAAAAGAGAGCCAGTGTTAGATATGGCACGTGGACAAAGAAAATAATTGTTGTCCTCGAAGAGTAAAATCCAAATAATGGAATATAATATTTACAGATATTTTACAAGGAAACCACTCAGAAGCAAATGCAGATTTGAATCAATAGATTGAAAGAGCACATCATGAGCCAGGAAAAATTTACATAGAACAGTTAACATCAAGGCCCAAGCTAATAATGTGACTGGACAGCAAAAAAAATTTTTTAGGGGAGGGAGGATATATAGTTCAGTGGTAGAGTGTGTGCATAGCATACACAAGGTCCTGAGTTCAATCCCCAGTATCTTCATTAAAAAATAATAATAATAAGTAAATAAATAAACCTAATTACCCCTCTCCCCTTCAAAGGAAATAAGGATAAAACACTGGGCTTAAAAAAAAAGTCTTATCTGCAAAAACAAAACAAAACAACAGAAAACTCGTCTAACTGAATACTTAAGACCTGTGCATTTCACTGTTTATACATTTACTTCAGAAAAATGTTTAAAAAAAATTTTAATGACTCCAGAGTAAAAGAATCAATATGAGGAGGAGAAAGACTCAAATTGGCTTTAGAATTCTTCTCAGAAAAGTTATGTCAAAAGACAGTAGAGCAAGATCTATAAAGTCCTCAAGGACAAAAAGTTTGACCCAGGAACTTTATATCTAGTCAAACCGTTGTTCTGGTGTAAAGGAAAGGCAGCAGACATTTTTAGATATGTAAAAACTCAGAAAATGTGATTTTCCTAATGTCTCCTTGAGAAACTACTGGTGGATACACTTCAGCTAACCAAGCGATGAAAATACAGCAAAAGACCTGATGTGAGTGTTGAATTCATAGGATTAATGTGGGGCTTACTATTCTAGGACAGAAGTTGTATGTTATAAACTCTGATACTGTAGATATTATATGACTGAAAAGAATTGGAAGGATAAAGGAGAGAGATAGTAGAAGCTGGTAAAACTATAGGAGGAGGTACTCTAGCAAAATCTAAAAACCAAGTTAGTAAGGATCTAGGAAACAGGAGAACCAACACAGAAGAGCTCCGTAAGAATGTCCCAGAATGTCATTTGTACAACAAGACTAGAGTCCAGGGTGCTTTCCGGGGGGTTAAAAAAAAAGGAACTTGTTGTTTGAACATACAGAAAATAATTGAATGATGTGCCACAATGGTTTTGGAGTATTTTGAAAAAAATTACTGATAGGTGTGTTGAAAACAAAGCAAATGAAAAAAAAGAAAATGAGGCAGTTATCAACTCTAGGGGAAAAAAGTTGCACAACAAAGGAGTTGTGATCTTCATGTACTCCAGAAATTCACACTGTTCATATAGCTGTAATATTTTAAAACTTACTGATTTAACGAAATATTGTGGGACAGGGGAGTTGTCTGTGTGAGAAAAATCATTATGGTGAAAAGATATAGATAATATTGGTAAATCACAAAGAACCAACATGTCTTCTACCATGGGAAGAAGATAATATATATGATACCTAAGATAAATTAAGAAATATCAGTATAAACATTTTATTTAAAATGATGGACACAGGAGAATGGCTAGAAAAGTTGAGGCTTGTGGCCTCTACAGCATAGAAAACACTGGGTAAGGGTTTTCTGTCTTTTGTTATGAGTCTTTTAGTTCAAGTTGACTTTTAAACATATATATATGATTGCAATATTTTTAAAATAATATAACAAATAATGGGTTATATATATATTGGTACAGTATGCACAAAAAGGCATTTAGTGATGTTCACTGAAGTGTTGTTTATGGTATTAAAAATTATAAATAGTCTAAATATCCACTTATAGAAAAACTATGTAGCAGCTTAAAATAACAAGTTTTGTGTGTGTTCACGCACTATCATTGGCATGGAAAGTTCTGTAAAACAGAACTAAGGGAAAGGTACATTTTATAATAACATGTATATAATTTAATTTATTCTACAATAAATCCAAAACAAAGCTATATTTTTCTGTTTGTATGTAATGCTTAGAAAAAAAAATCTGGAAGGATATAGTAGACTTTTACCTTTTTACTTTAAACACTTCTGTATTCTCTGATTTTTTTTTCAACAAGAATGTAGCATGTATTACTTTTTTAATTAAAATAAATGAATAAATGCATAAGCTATGTTTATGGAAAAACTAGAGTAAGGGACTGGAATTCATGAAACATGTTTCTTGTAGCCACCATATTGTTGGTAAGCTATACAACTTTTAGCAGAGTACCTTGTATCTCTGTTTTCTTAATCAGCAGAATCTGATTGTTATCACGTGTGGTCCTGAGATAAACAATGATGAGAAGTTTATAATACGGCTTTCAAGAAAGTTGTCTGGTTTGATTCTTTTGCATATAGCTGCCCAGTTTTCCCAGCACCATTTATTGAAGAGGCTGTCTTTTCCCCATTGTATATTCTTGCCTTTTTTGTAATAGATTAGCTGATTGTAACAGTGAGGGTTTATTTCTGGGCTCTCTGTTCTGTTCCGTAGATCTACGTGTCTGTTTTTGTGCCAGGACCATACTGTTTTGATTACTGTAGTTTTGTAGTATAGTTTGAAATCAGGGAATGTGATGCCTCCAGCTTTCTTCTGCTTTCTCAAGATTGCTTTGGCTATTCAGGGTCTTTTGTGTTTCCATACAAGGGTTAGGATTCTTTATTCTAGTTCTGTGAAAAATACCCTTGGTATTTTGATAGGGATTGCATTGAATCTGTAGATTGCCTTGAGTAGTATGGTCATTTTAACAATATTAATCTTCCCAATCCATGAGCATGGTATATCTTTCCATTTGTGTTGTCTTCAATTTCTTTCATCAGTGACATAGTTTTCAGAGTACAAGTCTTTTACCTCCTTGGTCAGATTTATTTTTAGGTGTTTTTTTCTTGGGCATTTTATTCTTTTTGATGCAATTGTAAATGGGATTGTTTTCTTAATTTCTCTTCCTGATAATTTGTTATTAGTGTATAGAAATGCAACAGATTTCTGTATATTGATAGTGTATCTTGTGACTTTACTAAGTTCATTTATTCTAATAGCATTTTGGTGACATCTTTAGGCTTTTCTATACATAGTATCTTGTCATCTGCAAACAGTGATAGTTAAAGTCCCCTACTATCAGTTTCTTCCTGTATGTTTGTTAGTATTTGTTTTATGTATTTAAGTGCTTCTATGTTGGGTGCATATATATTTACAATTGCTATGTATTCTTGTTGGATTGATTCCTTTATCATTATGTACCCCCTTCTTTGTCTTTGTTACAGGTTTGGTTTAAAGTCTATTTTGTTTAATATAAGTATTGCTACCCCAGCTTTCTTTTTGTTTCCATTTGCATGGAATAACTTTTCCCATCCCCTCACTTTCAGTCTTTGTGTTCTTTTTTTTATTTTGAAGAAATTATTTTTAATGCTCAAGATGATTTAACTTCAGTGATATTCATTAGAACATGAACAGAAAAAAACTCATGATTTTAAGAGTCTCCTATAATTTTCTAATAGTTTCCTATGTCTATTTTATTTACATGTAGATACTACCTCATTAAGATTTTATGTTTGTGTGAGATATGCAATAGAAAGGGACTTCTCCCATTCAAGTGGAAAAAAGTCAACGATTCATTGAGTAGTTCTGGCTTTCCTAGCTGACATGAAATGTCTTCTTTCTCACTAGCTAAACCCTTATTCCTACAGATGCCTCTTGAGTGCCCTGGAGCAAATGAGATAAGCTCACCAATCTGGTTCCTCTTTTACAAGGTACAGCTACTATCAGAACCTTTACAAAGACAGCAGGAAGCATGCAACACATGGAAGTGCTCAGAAGCCGTCAGTGTGTAGCAAGAACCCTGCCTCATAATAGCCAGGCAGTGTGGGAGCCTTAAAGCTCTGGTACTAATTGCTGGGTTGGGGGTAAGGGAGCAGTACACTGCTCAGGTAGGGGAAGCTCACTCTCTTCAGCTGGTCCAGCTTCTCCTGCAGCTCACCACACCTGGCTGTCCGAGCAGCTTGACCCTCTGTTTCAGGGTCTTCAGTTTGCCGTTCTTCTCCTCCTGCTCCCACAGGCAGCACACTTGGTTCTTGTTCTGCCAGGAGGAGAAGCAGTAGGTGAGCAGCAAGTTGAAGAGTTTGCAGGTCCCCAATGCTGACAGGATGACGTTTTTGATGAACATGGGGCTGGTGTCACCGTGCTCACTTAGCACAGCTTAAATGCCTGGCTTCAAGGTGACATCTGTCAGAGGGGTGGAGGGGCTCTGGAAGGGCTTCTGAGGCATTGCTGTGAGTGACAAACTTCAGGGGCTCAATGCCAAGCCCTTGTAGGGCCCCAGGCTAGTCCTGCTGCAGCCAGGCTCCATGTCTCTCTTCAGCCTCTTGTTCCACAAGGTTTAAGGGAACAGACAGCCTCTTTCCATGTGCTTGGAGGAGAAACTGTAAGAATGAAGTGAGCCAATAAATTTGCATGCCCTAGACCCTGTGAGGGTAAAGTCATCTATGGAAATGCCACTCTTATCGCTCAGGGGAGGAAGTGGTCTCATTGCCAGCATCTACAGATGTATTTGCTTCTCCCTGGCTGTCTAACACTGCAGTGGCCAGACTCTCTCCTGGAATTCTTCCAGAGACTGCTGTGTCAGTTTCTGACTGGTGGCTTCCTGGGTGGCCCTGGGTGCTGTTTACCCTACAGTGTATCTCACTTCAATTTTCAAGACTCTGGCTTGGCCATTGGGTTTTCACTTGAGGATGTTGATGACCCTGCAGCTCCTTTCCTTTCTGCTTCAGTCACATGCACCCTCATGCCCTGAGGCCCTTCTGGTATCCTTTCTCCTGGTGTAGCTGTGTCCTCCAGCTCTCTTCTCAGTCAGGTGGAATTTGGAAGCATGGCCGTGAGCTTGCGCAGTCAGTGCTGTCCGCCAGCCTCTTGGAAGCTATCTGGTGAAATGTTTACTACAGAGTAAAGAATACTTAGTGGGGATCCAGTTATCCTTCTGAACAGCTTTTAATCACGGGATCAGACATTTTGAGTCCTTTAGGGGAAACCGGAGGAAAGAGACAGTGCGCTTCTCCTCCTTGTTCTGTCAATTGGAGTAACTCACAGATACACAAAAGATCACCATCCTGGGCCTCGGGCGCCATTCCACTGCCAGGCTGTAGTCCTTGCCTTGCTGAGCCAGCCCAGAGCAGGACCACTCTGAGGAGAGGGTGTAAGGCAACTTGGCTGCAGGACATGGGAACCAGGCACATGGCTCCGCTGTATGGCAAGATGTGCCAATTGGCCAATAAGCCCTAGGCCTGTTTTTGTGTGTCTTTAGACCTGAAGTGAATGTCTTGTATGTGTCTTGTTTTGTTATCCACTCAGCCACTCTGTGTCTTTGACTGGAGCATTTTAATCTATTTACATTTAAAATAATTATTGATAGGTATATACTTGCTCCCAGTTTGTTAATTGTTTTCTGGTTGTTTTTGTTTCTTTTTTCTTCTTTTGCTCTCCTCCCCTGTGATTTGATGACTATCTTTAGTGTTTTGTTTGGATTCCTTTCTCTTTTTTGTGTATGTATCTATTGTAGGTTTTGATTTGTGGTTACCATGAGGTTTAAGTTGATCTCTTAAGTTCAAATGCATTTTAACCACCCTACATGTTTACTCCCCCCACCACATTTAATGTTTTTGATGTCATATTTCACATCTTTTTGTTTTGTGTATCCCTTAACTACTTGCTTACTGTAGATACAGATGATTTTACTGCTTTTCTTTTAACCTTTCTACTAGCTATGTAAGTGGTTGAGATACTACCTTTACTGTATGTTTGCCTTTACCAGTGAGATTTTTCTTTTCATAATTTTTATATTTCTCATTGTAGGCTTTTCCTTCCCCCTTAGAGAAGAAGTCCCTTTAACATTTCTTTTAAAGCTGGTTTAGTGGTACTGGTTTAGTGGAACTCTTTTAGCTTTTGTTTGTAAAACTTTTTATCTCTCCTTTAAATCTGAATGATAACCTTGCCAAATAGATTATGCTTGGCTGTAGATTTTTTCCCTTTATCACTTTGAATGTAACATGTCACTCCTTTCTGGCTTGCAGAGTATCTGCTAAGAAGTCAGCTGATAGTCTAATTGGAGTTCCCTTGTACCTCACTAGTTGCTTTTCTCTTTTAAGATTCTATCTTTAATTTTTGCCATTTTAATTATAATATGTCTTGGTATAAATCTCTTTGGGTTCATCTTATTTGGGACTCAGTGCTTCCTGGATCTGGATATCTGTTTCCTTTCCCAGGTCAGGGAATTTTTTAGCTATTATTTCTTCAAATAATTTCTCTGCTCCTTTCCCTCTCTCTTCTCCTTATGTGACTTCTATAATGCAAATGTTAGTATGTTTAATGTTGTCTCAGGGGTCTCTTAAACTATCCTGCTTTGAAAAAAATTGTCTTTTTTTCTATTCAGTTTGGATGATTTCCACTACTCTGTTTTCCAGATCACTGATCCATTACTCTGTATAATCTAATCTACTGTTGATTACTTCTTGTGTATTTTTAACTTTCAGTTATTGTATTCTTTAGCTCTGTTTGCTTCCTCTTTATGTTTTCTAACTCTTTGTTAGAATTCTCACTGTGTTCATCTATTCTTCTATGTTTGGTGAGCATCCTTATGATCATTACCTTGAACTCTTTATTGGGTAGATTACTTGTCTCCACATTCAGTTCCTTTTCTGAATTTTTGTCTTGTTCCATTGTTTGGAACATATTTCTTTGTCTCCTCATTTTGCCCAATTCTCCGTTTATTTCTGTGTGTTGATTATGTTTCCTGATCTTGGAGAAGTGGCCTTTTTTAGGAGATGTCCTATGGGGCCCCAGAGCCCACTCCCTTCTGGTCACTAGAGTTATATGTTCTAGGTGTATACCCTGTAGGTGGGCTGCATTCATGGGCCCTTCTGTTGTGATGAGCTGACTACTGTGGGTGCTCTGGTAGGCAGGGCTGGCCCCTAGCCTGGTTGGCTGTGAAACTGTACCCTGTGTGGTGGCTGTGGGCCAAATGGACAGTAGGTCAGGCTTCCCATATGGTTGACTGTGCAGCCTGGAAGGTGCGTGGAGCTGCTGCTGGCCTCCTGGTCAGTGGGGCCTGGTTCCCACATGGCCATATGCTTGGCCTGGGGATTCTTGGAAGCCCCTTCTTTCTTAAACCTTGTCAATCACTTAAACGTACTGGTTGAAGGGGGCAGGTATACCTCAGTGGTAGATTGTGTGCTTAGGATGCACAAAGTCCTGGGTCCACTCACCAGTGCCTTCATTAGAAAAATATTGGTTGAATTAGAGTTCCTATTAAAAAGGCATGCATATTTAAAAATTTTTAATATATTATCTCTTAGTGAAAGGGACCAAAGCCTCTGGTATAAATGAGGTGTCAGTGTAAGTGTAAATATAACCGTAATTCCCACTTGCCAATGGTTATCACCTGTCTAGTAATGCTAGCCCAAGCTTTGTAGCCTACACGTAAGAACTCAATATCATGTTATGTGGAATACTCTTTCATAAATGTATTGATTTGCTACTCGCAAGAAACATTCATTCTAAGGAGTCAGGGAATGGCTTAAACATATATAAATCAAGAAGACAGAAGTTTATGTATTCAGCAGATAATTATTGATCACTCTGTGCCAGGGCACTGATCTGGACATTAGGCATCAGTGACCAAAAGCAGACAAAAACATCTGCAGTCTAGTGGGAGTAAGAATGGGTTCATAAAATAAACAATAAACATAAGAAATAAGAAATGCATATAGTATGCTAGAAATTGATAAAGGCTATACAAAAAGGAAAAGAAAAGACTTACAAGATGGTAAGAGGAATTCCAAGTACAGGAAGAAAGAGAAGAACCATCAAAAGAGATTGAGAATACAGAATCCTGTGAAAGTCAATATTCTAGAAACCTAGAGAAGGAAGTACATCAAAGTTGAGGGAATAATAAGAATTCATATGCTCCTAAGTGAGATGAACCTGAGAATCGACTGTAGGAACTAGCAGCAGGTATGTCTGGTGATGTTGACAAGTTTCAGTAAACTTGTGCAATTTAATTCCTTTTAGTCGTGGAGGAATAATGACAAAGAAGATAATCACTGCTAAGCTCTCTTCTTTTTGTGGTCTTATGGCACTAGTGGTAGTTTGATCTTTGGTAAATGTGTAACGTCTAGACTGCTGTTCACAGAAAATTTAGGATACTGTTGGCTTTGCTTGAATATCAACCTGGTCAGTGTGAACAAATGACTGTTAAGATTACACTGACAGCAACCAGAGGGAATGAGATTTCTGTTATAAGAACCCCAAACCCAGAACTTCAGGAACTAGTCATTTGGTAGGTAACATTATTTATATTCAGAAAACCTAAGAGAATCTGTGATGTGTGGGCATTACAATCAGCTGACTCCAGGTGGCATTCCTAGAGGTTGCTATAGAAAGAAAAGAAAATAGCTTAAAGAGGAAAAAATTGAGCCCTGATTTTTAACTCCATTTGGTCCACTAAGAAAAAGAATACCAAGCCTGGTGGAGAATTTGCCTTTATTTTTAAATTAATGTGTTATTCTAGATTTAGAATACATATGAGTAACTTGGGGGAGGGGATTGATCAGAAATTCAACATTTACGTCTCGTCACCCTAGCAAGGACATACTGAGTAGGTAGCATCATCGTAATACGTGGGCTGAGATGAAGCTGCTCCAGACGAGTATCTCTCAAAGTTAATTGATGGAAACTTCCCACCTCCAAGAATTTCTATAACCTTAGCAATGCTGTGCCAAGACTGCTGAAACACAGCTGTGGGTGCTGTGCCGACGCCCACGTTGCCAGTGTCAGGAAGGATGTACTTTTAAACCTCTAATTTATCTAATAACGTCTTTAGTGATTTGTGTAGGTTTGTCATTATAAGGAAAATGCTTCCTGGCTTGGTTTATAACAAGAATTCAGTCTGTAGTCTTAAAATGTGTATTCACATGCATGTGGAAGATACTAACAAGTCAACTTAGAAAAAAGACCTGACTAAAATACTATCCCGTCCATCTAACAGACCTTATGCACCCATGATATTTGTATATGAATGCAAATTAAGTGTTTTTATGCTAGACTAATCTACTTATCTATTGGTTTCTGCTTCATACCAAGATGGCAGGCAGTATGTAGTGCTGAAAGGGTCAGATTTCGTAGTCAGTTCCAATCTAACTCCTTTCCTTTTCTCTAATGGAAAAATAGGATCTGATTCATGTCAGCCTACAGAGGGGAGAAAGAATAATAAGCCCTTGTAAACATTTTTTAAAAGGTACGAAATTGTACTCTCTTGTTTGAAATATAAAGCTTCATAACCAGTTGGTAACGATATTATTTTATCTGGTGTTTATGGTATAGACATGTCTCTTTAAGAAAACAAGCTATACAAAATCTGAGGAATTCTTTCCTAACTGGTGGATTCACTGCAAGAATTGATTACGTTTATCAATGTAAATATACATTCAGCTTTTAAGAAGACACCTAGTTCGTTAAGCAGAGTATCCCCATATTGCTTACAAAAGGAATATATAGAGTTTATTTCCATTCTGCTGGTAAATATAAAATATTTGTTTGGATCTGAAGTGTGTTAATTTATACCTTTAAACTGTGTTTGTCCCATCTTTGAAATTCAAAACCTTATTGGAATAGAATCATAGAATTAGAATTTTAAACTGGAAGAGACTTGAGTTATTTTATTTCAATTTCTTTAGTTTTCCCATTGAGAAAACTGAAGTCCAGAGAGTTTAAGCATCTTTTCTAAGGTTACCCAGCTAGCATTAGAACCCAGCTTTCTAACTCCTATTTCTGCTATAACCTCCTGTCTCAAACAAGTTAGCTGAATAGCAATTAAATGATAAGTTGGCAGAAATTTTAGGTCTCCTTTGTGTGCAACTGTTTATGTCCAGGCTTCAGAGTTAGTAGTGATCCCTGATTATTCTTCCTCATTTAAAAAAAAATCCTTGCAAGCACTGTAGGTGAAAGTCATGCTAGGGATTCTCCTATGACTTGCCCCCATTATGAAATCTAAAGAAATCTACAGCATAAGAAATGAACATACTCAGTACTGAAGTTTTGCTTCTCTATGCTGATCCACTAATTATGATAATGATTTGAGTAGTTCCCATAATGATTTTCTTAGTCCATTTGGGCTGCTTTAACAAATTACCATAGACTGGAAGGTTTATAAACAACAGAAATTTATTTCTCACAGTTCTGAAGGCTAGGAAGTCCAAAATCAAAGCACTGGTAGATTTGGTGTCTAGTGAGGGCATGTTTTCTGGCTTACAGATAACTGTCTTATCCTTGTGTCCTCACCTGGTGGAAGGGCCAAGAGAGCTCTCTGGGGTCGTTTTCCTAAGGGCACTAATCCCATTCATGAGGGCTCCACTCTCATCACCTAATCATCTCCCAAAGGCTCCATCTCCAAATACCATGACATGGGGGGTTAGAATTTCAACATATGAATTTAGGGGAGGGGCAGAAACTTTTAATCCATAACAGTTACTTAACATCTGCTTCATCCTTTTTTTTTTTTTTTTTGGTTCATCCTTAAATACTGCTCCCAGATATACTGTATTGCTTTTTAAATTTGGAAAAGACTGATTTAAAATAAAACAACATTAAATAATGTGTATAAACATTGATGAGTACTAAACTGTTGAAGGTCACTAGAATACAGATGTATTTTTATGATTCAAAATCTTCCACCAAGCATGTTTTGGGCTTTGGTTATTTCTGAAATAGAATTGAGGGCTCAAGATTGACCTACCCAGATAAATATTCTGAGGATAAAGATGACACTAGCCAATACGAGCAGCAGGGAAGAACAGTCAGAACATTCATGAAAATGGGGTATATTCTGTGTGTCTGAAGAACTCCTATTGTTAGCTTTGTTTACAGAGTTCAGTTAATGAACCTTAGTAGAGCTGGATTTCTGTTTCACAATATATAGTGTTGAGAAAGTCAGTATATGCAGAAATCCAAATGTGCATTCATGTATTCATTAGCATATAGCTTTGATGAAGTGGAATATTTTATTTATGTGACCAAACTTAAACATGAAAACTAACTGGACCCCTAATTAATGATATTTCAACATTGTTCAAAAGCTGTTTATGCATACAGTTTATATTTGGCTTAGACATAAACTAGACAAGGATTTTATTTTTATCTATGAATATATAAAGTCTGTACTTTGATTCCAAAAACAAACAAGAAAATAACAAATTTGTATGTATGAAAACACATTTCCTTTTGTTCTCAGGATGCAAATTGCTTGAAGATAGGAATGGTAAGCACTTTAGAAATATCTGTTAATATATGTAAATAGCAAAGGAGTGTTTTTGGACTATATTTGAAGGGCCTAACAAGATTAATTTGATTTTAAAAGAGCAGTCCCCCACAATGACACACACTGCAAAAATTAAAAAATAACAAATCATATTTCATATTCTACTGCAGCAGTGTTCTCAACATAATAGTATTTGTAACCCCACTTCTCCAGGCTGCCATGATTATCGGTCCTCCTCTGATATTTGCTATGCAATACATTTGCCAAACTTTAAAACTTTAAAACCTTCTGTATAAGGATCTTTCAAGCATTGTATGAGAAATGATGAAAGAAAGCAGTTTGCCATGTTATTATCATGTTAGTCGCTCTCAGTAATTCTCTTCAAAATGACAAGCTTTAATGATAGGCTTTTATTTGAGTCGTATTAAATATTCTCTGATGTGACTATGTTTTAAAATGTATTTGCAATTCTGATTTTTCAGAAATAATCACTTTCAATTCAGAGTCAAAACGGTAAGAACTTATTCATGCTAAGTGTTACAGCTTTCTGACATGTAGGAATAGCTGATGTGGGTGAGGTGTCTAGCTTGATGTTTTATATCTAGCTATTAGTCACCTAATCCTTCTCCCTACTTCACTGAAAATATTTTCATTCTGTCTGACAAAAAGTAAAAAATTACATTAACTGTGACTAAAAATGTGTTGCAGATGACACATTAATGGGACTTATGGTTCTTGCCTTATTCTCTAAAGTTTTTATATTCTTACCTTTGGTGAACCTAGATCCAGATAGTTTAATAATTACACAAGAGATACCCTTTTTGGGGGGGAATGCTAGGAAACAAGATTACAATAAAGGTTTTCAGATATTTTTTAAATATAAATTTTAAAACAGCAATGGGATCAAGTAAATGTTATAACTATATACTAAAAGTCCACTTAGGCAAACTATCTGGATGTGTCCAGTTAATCAAGTAAAAGCGTGACAGAAGGTAAAGACAAGCCATGCTGACAGAGTTTAGGTCCGTGAAGAAAGACTTTGACTCATCAAGAAGAATTCAATTAACTTAGCGTGAAATGAGAAATAGTAATTGTTTATAAAGCATTTTGATTTCAAGGGATGCCATAAATTTATTTTATAATTGTTAAAGGGCAGTGGCTTTCAATTTTTTTTTCTATCATGATCAGGATTCAGTATATACTTACATATATATCTGGAATATTTAGCCTTACCTCATGTACCCTATTTACTTTTTTTTTTAATGGTGATCACGATTCATAAATTGATTTAATTATCCACTAATGGCCCATAACCTATAATTTGAAAATATTGATGAATGATAAAGATAATTTTCTAAGTTTTTTTTCCTTGAGGACATTGCCATTTTATCTGTTACTAAACCACTCACTTTCTTGGTCCCACCTAAACCTTGTTATCACAAAAATCTGCAGCTTCGAAATTGTACACACAAGCATTCTGTTCTCAGACTACAACATTCTGTCCTTTTAGTTTATATGCCCAAGTACTCCCGCTGTAATTCTTTAATTACACTTATACCACATTGATTTGCAACTCATGTCTGTTTCTTTCTTCGCCAACTTAGAGTCCATGGTCTAACATTGTAATCATATCCTCAACTTCCATGTCTCTGCTTTATAGTACTCACCTTGCAAAACTTCAAATCTTGATGAACTAGACAATTATTTTAATTTACCTATATTGTTGCACATGAACGTAGATGGAGAAAATCATATACACAGAAAGACTAATTTAATTTAAAAATTGTCTCAAGCTTCAAATAATCCCTTAGCATTGTCTGACAGTCTTACTACTGTCTGATAGGACTATTTCATATCTACTTTCTCTTCATCCCTCCTCCCCCACATGCTTTCAACCCTCACCACCCAGTTGATGATCTAACCCAGTGGTTTTCAAAATGTGGTCCCCATACCACCAGTGTAAACATCATCTGGGAACATGTTAGAAATGAAAATTCTCAGACTCTGGGCCTACTGAGTCAGAAACTGAGGATGGAGACCAGAAATCTGTGTTTTAACAACCCCTATAGGTGATTCTGATGCGTGTACAAGTTTGAGAACTGCTGATCTAGCCTCATACTTCATTGAGAAGCTGTTCTCTAGAATGTAAGCTCCAAAGACGGGGGTTTTGTCTTTTATGGTCATATATATATATATATCCTGAGCACTAGAACAGTGCCTGTAACACGATGAGCCTCAATAAGTTATTGTTGAATCAAACCATTAGATGAGAATTCTCTTGTTTTCCTACTAAGAAATCTGGAAACCTACCTGCACCTGTATCCTTTTTCTTCCTTCCTTTTCCTATCAAAGGTTAGTATTTCCATATATGGATTGGATCTTATCCCTTCTTTCTTTCTCAAGCATTTGGCTCCTTTGGCCATCCCCTCTCTCCCATGTGATCTATCAATCTCTCACTATTAGATGATTTCATTTAGTATACAGTCCAATTTGATACCATTCTAAAACAACAAACTTCCCTGGTCCCTACATCCCCTTTCAGATACTGCCCCATTTTCCTTCACTGCCATACCTCCTTGCCTCCCATTTACTAACTCATTCTAATCTGATTTTCATTTCCACTGTTCAGTGGTTCTTGACAAAGTCAATGGCTTTTTAAAAATCTTCACTGAGATATAATTCACATACCATCAAAGTTGCCCATTTAAAGCGTACGATGGTTTTAGTATATTCAGAATTGTTTAACCATCACTATAATCTAAGATTTAGAGTATTTTTACTTACCCCCAAAAGAAACGCCCCTGCTCACCTCACCCCTGGGCACAGCACAAGGCTGCCACTACTCTACTGTTTCTATAGATTTGCTAATTCTGAACCTCGCATATAAATGGAATCGTACAATATGTGGTCTTTTGTGACTAGCTTCTGTCATCTACCATAATGTCTTCAAGTCTTATCCATGTTTTTGTATATATCAATATTCTTTTATGGCTGAATAATATTCCTTTATATGAATATACTGCCTTGTATTTATCCATAATCCATTGATGGACATATGGTTGGTTCTACTTTTGGCTATTATGAGTAATACTATGAACATTCATGTACAAGTTTTTGTGTGGATGTATAGTTTTATTTCTCTTGGATATGCACCTATGAGTGGAATTGCTAGGCCAATCCAGTGTTATGTGTAAGATTTTAAGGACTGCCAAAGCTGCTCCACCATTTCACATTCCCACCAGAGATCTATGAGAGTTCCCAATTTTTCCACGTAGTTGCCAACACTTGTTACACTACCTGTCTTTTTGATTATAGTCATCCTGTGGGTTTGAAATAGTATCTCATTGTGGTTTTGATTAGCATTTCCTTAATGACTAATGATGTTGAACATCTTTTCATGTGTTTATTGGCCATTTGTATATCTTCTTTGGAGAAACACCCCTTTTCCACTTTAAAATTGGGTTTTCTTTTTATTATGAAGTTATAAGAGTTCTTTATACCAGATACCAGTTCCTCATCAGATATATGCAGATATTTCTACTGTTCTGTGAGTTGTGTTTTTACTTTCTTGATTTGTGGCATGAAAGTTTTAAATTCTGATGTAGTTCAATTTAACTCTTTTTTTTCTTTTGTTGCTTGTATTTTTGGTTGTCATATTTAGGAAAACTGTTGCCTAGTCCAAGGTCATGACATTTTACTTCTATGTTTTCTTTCAAGATTTTTATAGTTTTAGCTCACATTTAGGTCCTTGATCCATTTTGAGTAAATTTTTGTGAATGGTGTAAGGAAAGAGGGTAACTTGTTTATTTTGTGTGTAGATAGCCAGTTATCCCAGCATCATTTGTGGAAAAGACTCTTCTTTCTCCTTTGAATTGCCTTGGCACTCAGTCAATGATTTACATGTTACTAAATTCAATATCTAAATTTTCTCTTATCTTATTTGACTTCTCAGCAGTATTGACACATTCCCTCCTTCAAATTGACCATTGGACCAGTTGACCATTCCCTCCTTCAAATATTCTACTCTCTTGGTTCTCCTTTTACTTATCTTGCTATTTCTTTTCAGTATTTAATGTTCTTCTCTTCTACCAAGCTTCTGGATGTTGGGTTTTCAGTTATGGCTGTGTAACAAATTGTACAGAACTTAGTGGCATAAAACAATCATTTATTATGCTCACAGTTTCTTTGGGCCAGGAACTCCAACTGAGTAAAGCAGGGTCAGCTTGTCTCTGTCTCATGATGTCTGGGGCCTCAGCAGGAAGACTCAGACTGGGACTGGTATCATCTGAAGGCCTGTGCCGTTACATGTCAAGCAGATGATAATAGCTATTGACTGGGAACCTCATTTGACACCCACATGAGCCTGTCCATGTCCCAGGGGGAGGAGATGGGGGGACAAGGGAGAGGAAAAGGAGGAAGGGGAGGAAGAGAGAAGAGAAAGCCAGGGGGGTGCTATGTAGTCTCAGAAATCACACAGCATCACTTTTGCCACTTCTGTTTTCATCTCATTCACATTCGAAGAAGGGGAAACAGATTCTGTCTCTTCATGTGGAATGGTAAGTTTCTTAAAGAGCATGTGGGAAAACAGTCTGCCACAGTCTCTTCTGGCCACACAATTCACATCTTTCCTACATGCAGAATACCCCTCAGTCTCCCAGTTTCATCCCTTAATGACAGCAGGTTCATGCTTGAGGTTCAGGATGTCAGTGAGGTTTGGTCCAGATAAGATTCCTCGGGTTTAATTTCTTGATGACAGCTCCTTCAGCATAGTTCCATTTGATTTGAAAACTTGGGAACTAAAGAGGCAAATTATCTACCCGCTTCCCCACTACTACCCAACGTACAATGGTGAGCAATAAGATAATCTTCCTATTTCAAAAGGGGGAAAATAGGAGGCATATAGGCACTGGTCCATAGCAATTCTCTTTTTATGTTTTCTCTATGCGCTCTATTCTATTTCTATAGTTTGAAATACTGTTCATACATTCATAGCATCCAAATTTCCTAACATCTCTGAGCTCCACACTAACATATCTAGTTAACCATTCGACATCTTCACTAGGATATCGTACAGATTTTTCCAAGTTAACATGGCTAAAATGAACTCTTGTTTTCTGCTTTACCCCTTTGCCTCCACAAACTTGTCCTTTTCCTGATTTTTCCATCTCGGTGAATGGTGGCCATCATTCATTCACCTAATTGCTCAGACCAAAGCCCAGGACTCAGCCTTTTTTTCTCTCTTTCACCTCTACATTCAGTAATCAGCGAGTTCTATATTTTCTTTCTCCAAAATATACTCACTTTTTTTCATCTCACCTGGATTACAGCAAGCTCCTTATTGGTCATTCTCCTTCATCCTTGCTCCCTTCCAATTTCCTTTGAAAAGTAATTAATTAATATGTCTGGTTATGACACTCTCTTGCTCACAATCTTCCATGTTTTCCCACTGCGTTTTGAGTAAAATCCGAATTCCTTACCATGGTCTAAAAGATCCATATAACTGGCCTATTCCTGTTCCTCTGACCTTATTCCCCACCTCCTTCCCCCTTACCCACTGTACTTAATCTTTGGGCTTCTTTCAGTTCCTCAAACATACCGAGCTCTCAGAAAGGGTCTGTACACATGCTAAGTCTCTGCCTGGAATATTTTCTCCCAACTTGCCACCCCTACAGGCCTGAGGCATGGCATTCCTGACTGTTCTAGTAGGTACTCCCCTTTATTGTTCTCTATCCTGTTTGTTTCCTTTATAAAGCTTATCCCAATTTTAAGTCATATCTTATTTGTTTACTTATTTATCATGTGTCCCTAACCAGGCTGTCAGCCCCACCAGATCAGGGGCCATGTCCGTGTTATTCACAAGTACATACCCAGTGTCTGGGCAGAGTGCCAAGCACATAACATGGTCTCAACAAACAGGCACTGAATATTGTTTAAAGGTATAATTTTATTTGAGACAGTATGTTAATAATAATAAGTAATTATTAATGTTAAATGTGATGATTCCTACTTCTTACTGAAATAGCCTTTTATTTTTCTCTTTCAGTAACTGCCCTTCCTTTTTGGCTGCTGCTTTAGCCAGAGCCACATCAGACGAAGTCCTTCAGAGTGATCTTTCTGCACATTATATTCCAAAGGAAATGGATGGCACAGAAGGGACTGTGGGTGAGGACCTTTCAACATTGTTTGTTTAAAGTATTAAAATCTTTTCATGTGTAGTGATCCACAGAAAATGTCTGCAAAATACTATATCTGGTCATGTTTACCTACTACTTGATTTTACAGCAGTAAGCAAGAGAAAAAAAAAACGGAAAAAATATTTTTTCAAGCTAATCAATAAAAGTAGGGAAAAGGAGGGGAAAAATACAGGCATATTTTGAAACCATGTGAAGGTAACTGGAACAAGAGATTATCCTAACAATATATTATCATAAATAATATCTAGATAAATGGAAAGAATAAAGTGAGAAATGTGAAGACACAACTTCACATGAGTAAGAGAGGGGAAGGAGACTTTGAGAAAACCTATTTAAAATGTTAGCTTATCTTTAAGAAGTTAAGTAAAAAAATCAGGGAAGAATTCTAGAAATCAGTTGTAACAAAACTCATTAATTAAATTTTTATCTGCCAAGCAATAAAGCTCTTTACGACAAGTATGTGACATGTGATTTAAGTGCATAGATAATTGTACATCTTTTTTCCAGGTAAATTGTGAGGCTTTATTTATTAATGAAGGCATATTTATTAATGTTTTAAGCTTATACATATTTGACAGATTCTAAAAAATACTGATTTTTGCAAAAATTAGGGAATTGCTACTCAAAATTGAGGAATTTCAATGTTTCATTCTACTTGTTTTATTTTAAGCATTGCCTTTAAATGTGGTACGTAAGGAGCAAAGCATGTATTAATGGATCAGAGCTAGATCCCAGAGAATGTGAGGCAGATATAAAAGTAAACATCCTTGTTCTTCCTTTCTCTCTCAGATCATTTTTGATAGAAATTTGGCAAGGAAGGAATTCCTCTGCTTGTTTTTACTGAGAGTAATTGATTCGCTTGGAACCAAATTGTTCCAGAGTCAAGTTGGATGGAATTCCTGCTACAAAGCATTGGTCTTTCCTCTGGTACTGATGCATGAAATAAAAGCCCTGTAATGAAAAGATGAGGGAGATTAAATTCTGCTTCACTGCAGCCAGGGTGATGGCTGACTCAGCTCTAGCTCAGCACAGTGACATTAATGACTGATGAGTAATTTACAGCTGTGAGGGGGTGGACTGCTACTTTGGACAATTTTCTCCTTTTCGCACCTATTTTATTTTATTTTATTTTATTTTATTTATTGTATTGTATTTTAATTTATTTTATTTTTTCATTTCAAGCAGCAATTATATATATAATGATGTTCTTACACCACTTCCTGCAGAAGTGGCAAGAGTGAAGTGTTGCCCTATGTGCCTATTTTGAAAGAATTTTCTGAACCCCTATCAGCTAGCAAAAGTGAAATGAAGGGTTTTCCTTTTGGTGGATATCATTGGTCATTCTGATTTTACATTTTTCCAAGAGAGAATCCAGTAATGTCTCCATGCCATTGCTGTGATTCAGAATGATCTATTATAATTCTTAACTATTTGCAAATCCTTAATCTGTTTAACCCAAATCACTCAGCGTGAACTATGCTAGGAGAATGTCTACAGGGCGTATTGTGTTTATCCACACATCAGAGTGGGAAGTGAGCATACTGAATAAGGTCTGCTGTCATTGTCCTAAAGGCACTGAAGTCCTTACTGAAATGTCTTTTGTCTCTCCTCTTAGGTGTTTCCAGAAACAGACTTAAAGAAAAAAAAATCCTTCAAGTTCTTTTTATGTTTAAGTCATCCCTAATAGGATGTTTGTTAAACAACCTTGCATATCTGTTGGCAGATATAAGTTCTGTCCAGACAACCTAAAATCAATTTGAAATGTCCTGTAAAAGTTAAAAATAAGGTGAAAATGATCACTAACACAGAGGAAATTAAAAGAATTATGAAAACTTTGTGTAAATTATGAAAACTCTGGTTTTTTTCCTAGAAATATACAAATTACCAAAACTGTACCTAAGAATAGAAAGAGATTGAGAAGATTGTCAAGGAGCTATCTTCCTAAAAGGACAAGGAGTAGGTGATTCTGCAGGTGAACATTTACAGTCAATGACAGATAATTCCAATGCTTTTTAAAATGAATTATCCAGTTGCATAGAAAGGGATGGAAAATTTGCGTAGCATAACACTGATAGCAGAACTTGCCCAAGACAAAACTAAAATAAGAAATGAGAGATCAGTGTTAGTAATCAATGTAAAAAAAATCTTAAGTAAAATATTTGTATGCTGAGTACAACAATTAATTCATTTGATGAGTATTTTATTGAGGGCCTACCATATGCTTAGCACTGGGCTGGAGAAACAGCAGTGAAAAAACCAAAAATATTGGGAAGTTTATTAGCATAATTTGTATTTATTAATAGGTCAAAAGAAAAAAAAAACCAGAGTAATCTCTAAAGATGCCCAAAGAAGCATTTGATAAAATTCAATATTCACTCGTAATTTTAAATATGTACTTAATAAAGTAGAACTAGATTACATCTTGGACACTGTAGGACAAAATCTGGCTCATACCAAAAATCTAACATTTATGCTTAAAGTATACTCAAGAATTTTTTAGTTGCAAGTGGCCGTTAACACAATTCAAACTGGCTTCAGTACAACAGCATTGGCTACCCTTCAAGGTAAGAGCTGTGCCGCTAGATTCAAGGCTCCACATGATGACATTAGGACCTGGCATTGCTCCAGCTCTCAGCTGCACTCTCTTTGATTCTGATTTTATTTACAGGCTCCATGTGGTGGCAAAATGACTGCTAAGAGCACCAGATCTCCATCTGCCCAGGTTCAAATCAAGCAGGAAAATAAGAGTGATTTTATTCAGTTGCTCTTATGTAAATCACAGGATTCACTCTAATCAGCCTGACTGGGGTTATTTCCCATTCCTGAACCAATAACTATGGCCAGAGGAATGTGATTCTCTAACTGGCTAGACCTGAATCACATGTTTTACCCCTAGTGCACATGGACTGAGAATAGAGAAGAAAATGTTCCTGGTAGAAAGAGGAATGTTTGCTAGGTGGCAAATAACACATTAAAGCAAAGTTCTGACTCAAAACAGCAAATAAATAAAATAACTAGGAATAAATTCAGTAAGAAGTAAGAAGGACCTGTTTTAAGACTCTATTGAGCAACATTAAAAGGATTTAAATTAATGGCACAATATAACCTGTTCCTGGATAAGACTTAGTATGAAAAAGAAGTCAATTTTTTCCAAATTACTCTATAAATTCAATGTGATCCCAAGCACAGTGGCAACAGATTTCCCCCCCTTGAACTTGGCAAAATAATTAGTTCATCTGGAAGAATAAACATATCAAACTACCCAAGTGAACATCTTTTAAAGTTAAGAATAATAGGAAAATTAGTCCTCCTTTTATATTAAAACATGTTATAAACTTATACTAATTTTTAAAGAAATGGCACCATTGTAGAAATAGTTGGAGAGATCAGTGACGCAGAATAAACACTCAAGAAGCATACAGATGTTTTAATATTTTAGTCATTATTTAATTTATTTAAGTTTTCATATTCATTTATTCTATAAACATCTAACAAGCTCCTGCTATCTGCTGGGTCCTGTACTCTGACTAATCAGGGACAATTAAGACACAGTCTCTAACTGCAGTCTGATCTGGGGAAAGTAGAACATGGGTGTGAGTCAGATAGGCCTGGGATTGACAACGGTATTACCTGTTTGTGAAATGTTCCAGAGATACAGAATGTAGCAAATACCCAATAAATGTTACCTATTGTCACAAAATGTGGGAAGAGCTATAGTAGATGGTGTGAACAAAGTGTAATGGGAACATCAGGGAAGGAACTCCTGGGAAGGGGTAGGGAACGGGTCCAGTGGTTACTAAAATGTCTACACCAGTGTTGTCCAGCAGACAACACACTAATGGAAATGTTCTCTCTCTGCACTGTCCAACGTGGTAGCCAGTGGCCGTGTATAGTTATTTTGTACTTGAAAGATGGTTAATGTGACCAAAAAACTGAATTTTAATTTTATTTAATTTTAACTAATTTAAAGTTAAATTGCCACATGTGGTTAGTAAGCTACCCTATTGGACAGTACAGGCCTATATAATAAGAGTGATATAAAAAGTATTCAAGCCGGAGAATGATACAATGTTTTATATCATTATCTGGGAATCTGGGAACTATCCTGATAGTTAATATCAGTTATTTGTTTCACTCCACCCCATGCTCCCTCAGAGCTTCTGAATTCACTTACTGTTTTGCAGTCCTCTGTTCTGATTGGGTCGAATGCACACCCAAATGTAGGGTCTGCATTTGGGGGAATATGCTGCTGCAAAGACCAGATGGGGTGGAGTTATACAAACAGGGAATTGCCGGCTGAAAGAGACAGTCTCTGGCAACTGGTGCTTTAAAAAAAAAAAAGATTGGAGTTGCTAAAAATGATGAAAATGTTGGGTTGTCTATTGGCCTCAGTTTTTCCCCCATACACACCTCCTCAGGTTGTATTTGCTCTTTGAACTTCTTTTCTCTTGCAAATGTACCCTTGATTTTTAATTATATAAAAATGTCAAAGGGGACAAAGTCACAAACAGGGTTTGCCACCCTGTATTACGTGAATGAGGAAAAAAAAGCAACGAAAACCTTGCGATCAGCTTTCTGAATACAGCAATTAAAAAAAAGAGTTTTGAATAAGAAAACAGGTAAATGTAGTTACAGATTAAGGTAACAGCAAGGTAAGGAATAAAAAATGGGAACCTAAGTTCCTAGGCCAGTCTAGAACACACACTCTCTCCTTTGAGATTTGTGTTCTAGATCAGAAGAGGCATGTGCAGCCATTGCCCATCTGGCACACATTTTCTCAGGCTGTCAAGCTACATTGGATTTAGTAAAATAAAAAAATTTTTTTTCTCTGAGAATTCTTAATTTTTCACTTGGGATGTAGGAGGAACCTCTAAAACACTGGCCTGAGACAACCTAATCTTCCCTTGGTTATTTCAAAGCTGCAGCTTGAGTACAGGACAACTTGAGTGGAAGACGACGTGAGACAGAATCTCTTCAGTACTACTCAGTGCTGCTTAAAAGGCTTACACATCTGTCTAGCCACCGAGGGATGCAAGACAGCCGCAGAAGTCGGCTCGTCTGCTCCACTTAATAGGTCAAGTAGTAGACTTAATAGTCCAGGGTGAGGAATGCTCTGATGGGCACCTCCTTTTTTCTGTCTAGGGTTACACACGTGGACAGAATTTAAGCACATTTTCCTTAGAGAAATATAAAACTTTTAGACTCACTTGTTAACCTATGGTCTAAACTATTTAAGCTACTGCCTAAAACTTTAATTAAAAAAATCAAATAACAAGAATACATAATGTAGTTCTGAATTATGACCAGTCATAGGGAAGAAAAGCTAGGGAACTGGAGGGAGGTGAAGGAAGAGGTCAGCAGAAAAGAGACTAAGACGAATGGTAATCAAAGTAAACTCTTCTTACTCCTGTAGCCTGCAAATAAATGCTCTGTATTCATAAGCCTTTCATTTTCCAATTAGTTGGATAACCACTGCTCATATTTCAGTCATTCTTCTAAGCATAGGGGGCCTGGGTCTCCAGATGACAACCATGGCAGCCAAACAAAAGCACTCTGAACTAGGTAGCAGTGGCCAGAGCACTTCCCAGGCTGGAAGAAGTCCAGCCTAGGGAAACGTCCAGCCTGGTCGGAGGTTTTCTCCTTGTGACAGAAGGACATCTTAGAGGCAGCTGCTAGTGGATGATTTTCTACTAGATGGGGTGTCATTTTCTCTCTTCAGAAGCAACACATCCTTTCTCTTGAGAAGGAATTTCCTCTATTCAGGAGGAGTTTGACTAAGGTGACCTACTTCTGTCTTTACCAAGCGGGCAAGTGAAAAGCAGTTTTACAAGACTCTTCATTGGGGGTTTCTGTGTTTCTTTCACAGAGATTGAGACAGTGAAACTGGCCCGTTCTGTCTTCAGCAAACTACACGAGGTTTGCTGCAGCTGGGTGAAAGACTTCCCTCTCCGCAGGAGACCCCAGCTTTATTATGAGACGTCAATCCACGCCATCAAAAACATGCGCAGGAAAATGGAGGACAAACACGTCTGCATTCCCGACTTTAATATGCTCTTCAACCTAGAGGTAAAGGGCGCTTCTGAAGAGTCAGTAAGATTCTTAAAAACAAAACAAAACAAAACAAAACACTATCACGGACCTGTTTTCTAACAGGAGAATTTCCAATATGCTCTAAAAATACCTTGGATAGGCTGGAATAGGACTAAGGGCAAAATGGCACAAATTTGCTGTCTTTAGACAAAAGAAAAGGAATATTTATTTTATGTTATTTTGAATAGGTAATGCATTCACATGGTTTGTAGTCAGAAAATACCAATCTGTCTCTTATCCTTGCCTCTCAGACACTTCAGTTCCCCTCCATGGAGGCCAGCAAAGTTACCAGTCCTTGCGTAACCTTCCAGAGACATTTTATAAACATACAAACAAAAAAGAAAACTGTTATATCTCAATAAAGCAGTTTTTATTTTAAAGAAACTATTTCTGTAGTATAACCCAATATTGTCTATTAAGTTCCCACATTACTCTGTTGCTGAAGCAACACAAAACACAAACATAAAAGAATGAATTTGAGACTGAGACAGTTTTCTGATTTCATGTGACTTTCTTTTTTAAATCTTGGTTTCTGAGATAGGAAAGTAGCTGGAGTTACATTTCATGAATCTCTGTGACTGACAAATTGGATCATATGAGCCTTGTCAACTTAATAACCATTTTCTTGTTATCTTCCTCTTCTTTTTCTTTTATGTTAATGCAAACAGAGGTAGGTTTGTTTCCTTTGCCTGTCACTTGCCTCTTTTCTTCACTCAAGTCCATAACTTAAAAATTACAATGTAGTGAATTATACAAAGCATGCTGTTTCCTTCATTTAGGAGCTAAATTTAAATTTTAGCTGACTGTTATGATCTGATAAGCAGTGATGGTGGGCAGGTAATTGGTGCTTACGTTACAAGGTAGATCAGCTGATACTACACCATGCAAGTGTAACCCCAAAGGCCTCAGTGTGATCAACAGTCCTTAAATCACTGCACCCACTGGAAGGTTACACTCAGGTTCGAGGGCATCACTGCAGTTTGTTGATCTGGTTGGTTTTCATTTTGCCTCAGAAGCAACCCAAAGGCCTAACTGAGAAAGGAGCACCTTGCTATCAATGCAGCAGGCTTTGAGGTCAATTTGGCAACATATACTTAGAACCTTATAAATTTTCACACCCTCTGATTTAATAATTATACCTTTAATTTTGTATTACAAGGAAACAGAAATGCAGAAAATTGTTATGTATGTTTTATTTGACAAGTGTTTTACACAACATTGTCAATAAAAAACCGGAAATGATCAAATCATTACAAATAGGAAATGATAACTATGATCTGCTCATAGGCTGTGTAGTACATATCCATTTAAAATAATGTCTGAGTAATCCCTAGTTACATCGGGGAGATGCAGTGATAGGGTAAATGACAAAAAGCAGGATATAAAATTTTATGTACATCATGATTCTTATTCTATTAAAAATTTGTATGTATAGAAAAAAGACTGTCTGTCCATGGTGGGATTGTAGATATTTATCTCCTTCTGTACACTTCTTTACTAGTCCGAATAAACATATATTGTCTTTATAACAGGGGGGCACAGCAGTATTTTCTTTTTTTAAGAGATCCACTTGGCTCCTTTCTGTTTCTTCTGATAGCATATTGTTTAAGAATCTCCAACCAGTCTCACATTGTTTAAAGTTATATTCTCATGCCTGCATAAAGCTGTTACTGCCCCCTTCCTCTCTGCAATGATCCCACAGCAGCTCACTCATCATTGAAAAACTGCTTGGATATGCTATTTTTCCATTTTACCCTTAGCCTGCCAATTGAATTGTTTAAAAATGACTGCATTAAAAAAAATCTATTTATTTATTTTAAATAAAAAATTTTTATTGAGGTATATTGATATACAATATTAGTTTCAAACATACAACATGTAAGTTAAAAATATTATAGATTATACTCCATTTAAAGTTATTATATTGGCTATATTCCCCGTACTACATAATACATCCTTGTAGCTTATTTATTTTATACATAGTAGTTTGTGCCTTTTAATCCCCTTATTTTACCCCTCCCCCTTCCCTCTCCTCACTGGTAACCACTAGTTTGTTGCCTATTCTGTGAGCCTGTTTCCATTTTGTTATATTCATTTGTTTTATCTTTTAGATTCCACGTGATAACATACATATTTTCTCTCATTTATTTCACTAAGCATAATACCCTCCAGGTCCATCCACACTGTTACAAATGGCAAAATTTCACCTTTTTTTTTTATGGCCAAGTAATACGCCGTTGTGTGTGTGTGTATGATATCTTCTTTATTCATTCATCTGTTGATGGACACTTGGGTTGTTTCCATGTCTTGGCTATTGTAAAAGGTACTGCCATGAACATTGAGGTGCCTCTATCTTTTTGAATTAGTGTTTTTGCTTTTTCTGGATATATATCCAGGAGTGGAATTGTTGGGTCATATGGTAGTTCTATTTTTAGTTTTTTGAGGAACCTCTATTCTGTTTTCCATAGTGGCTGCACCAATTTACATTCCCATCAACAGTGTATAAGGGTTCTCTTTTTTTTCCCACATTCTCGCCAACATTTGTTATTTGTAGAATTTCTGGTGATAGCCATTCTGACAGGTGTGAGGTGATATCTCATAGTTACTATTTGCATTTCTCTAATAATTAGTGATGTTGAGCATTTTTTCATATGCCTGTTATTCGTCTGTGTATCTTTGGAAAAATGTCTACTTAGGTCTTCTGCCCATTTTTTGATTGGGTTGTTTTTTTGATGTTGTGTTGTATGAACTATTTGTTTTGGATATCAACCCCTTGTTGAAAAATGAGTATTTCTTTAGTACAAGGTAGAAATTCTACATGTCAAGACTTTTTTTCTAAAGAGTTCTGTTTATCAGTATCATCTTTAATGACATTATAGGTGGTATTGATTAAGTTGCTAAATTAACTAGCTGTAATAGCTGTATTAGATAAAGATTTCATGATATTAGGGTGTTATCATTACTTTATGGACACTTATATTTGGTACTTTAGTAAATGTAGTATATCCTTTAAAAAGAACTTTTTCCCGATGCAATTATACCTGTTGTCTTGGTAGTCCTTCCAAAGCCCCGTGACATAGCAACTCATCCCTACCTAATAGGTGAGAAAACAAGTACAAGAAAATTATATGATTTACTTTGTATATTTTATTTACTTTGAATGACAGGGCCTGGACTCATCTGAGCTCTCTGAACCCAAGGAAGAAATCAAAGCTTGCAAATGAAACTCATTACGTAGTGTTGCCTAAAAGGAACCCAGGATTCAGTAAGAGTTCAGGGAGTTACAGATCTCTCAAGTGAGCTGGATCTGAGATTTAAACACTTGAAAAGAAAGGAAAAACTAAGTACTTAATGGGTTAAATGTCATCTTGTGATTAGGCTTCCTTTGTCAAGACAAAGGACAGGTTTGGAAGACCCTGGCAGTTGCCTTAGGGCTTCAAGCAGTGGGTGAGCAAGGAAATGTGAAGCTACATCTTAAATTAGGGGACAAGGTACAGGGCATATAGACATCTGTCATAGCTCAAGTTTGGCTAACCAATTGAGAGACAGTGTTATTTATGGTGAGAATACAGTGTGACCGTGGATGATTTATGAAGGTCATACTATAGAAGTATGTGTATGCTCTCATTATCTCTGTGCATTTTAAACAATCTAATTTAATTGGCTTTATGCTTGGAAGGCCAATTATTCCTGTTGTTCTGTTTCTAATTTTATTAAAATACTTTTATTTTGGAAAAAAAATCCTCAATCCAGAATAGCCTTTGCTCAATTTCTTCTCATACCTTTCCTCCCCCTCCCCACAACTTGTAACAGCAAGCTTGAAGCAAATGTAAGTGGGTGGTTTCCACAGTACAAGACAACAGCTTTCATAGTGAGAGAGGGCACTTCAGCCCGAGCTAATTGGGCATGATGTGTTCCAGCGTTCTGGTGTGTAAACACAGATGCCCTGATACTGCAGGTATTTTAGCAGTTGATCAGGCATGTCAGAAAAAGGAAACATTCAGTCTCCTTATCTAGGTGACAAATGTCGTGGAGGATGGGCAGTAGTGCAGGGGGTTGGCTCATCTGCGTTACGCTGTACCTAACACCCTTAACTGTTCGTGTTTCCACTGACAGGACCAGGAAGAACAAGCTTACTTTGCAGTGTTTGATGGCCATGGGGGCGTGGACGCGGCCATCTATGCTTCCATTCACCTGCACGTTAACTTAGTACGCCAGGAGATGTTCCCCCATGATCCTGCTGAGGCCCTGTGCCGGGCCTTCCGGGTCACTGACGAGCGGTTTGTACAGAAAGCAGCCAGGGAGGTATGCCATTTTCTCATCCGTTCCGGTCATGAATGCACTGGCTGAGCTCAACTGATTCGGTGGTTAAAGGGCTACTTTGGATTGTGTCTCCTGGGGTAGGCATTATTTAAAGCTCTCATCCAAACTATATTCTTGACACACAGTATTGGGTTCTGTCGTCGTTCTAACTCCCTTTTTAGTAATAGACTTAGTGGGGTGCTATCATGTACTGTATAGAAATTCCAAGCTGTAATTTTTCTAGGAAGCCAGTCCACTGCTGGATTTGGCAGGTGAGTTTTATCTTATTCACCATTGCCTGTCAGGTTCACACCAGGACCATCTCTTTAAGCAGACTTTTGCTGACAAAAATCTAGATGTGGTGATTAAAACAATGATCTAAAAAAGAAACAGAAGCTGGGATTTCTCCCATACATTTGGTTCTAAATTGGTTGGCAGTGTTTTGCTGTGTATCTCTTGAGGAAAATCTTGCTTGCAGAGAGTGAATCCTTAGATGATCCTTAAACTGATTTTTTTTTTTTTTTAGACAGGAAGAAAAGTCAGAGCTCATGTCCTAGTTTCTTAAGGTTAATCAGACCTAACGTTTTACTCTGAATGAATGACAGGGGCTCTATATTAAGATCTAGAAGTAAAAACTTTAATCTAATTATCATTCCGGGCATTGGAACATAATTAACTACAGTACTCTATATTCATTTCTAACTGGGGACCAACAGAAAGAGAATAATTTTTAACTTTAAAAGTAATTGCAGAATTATATACACACAGAAAATAAGACTCCTGCCCTATGATTTAAACATTAACTCTTTTTGAAATGGACTTGGAGAGAGAAGGGTGATCATTTAATCCATTTCTTTGATCTCATGGTTATGCTATACAGCAATAGTGGGGTTTGGAATTAATGAAGCAATAATTCAGAACTACTTGGTGTTGAGCAAAGGAAATATTCTGTATTTCCCCACCTGACACCCCCCCCCAGGTTTAGATTAAGATGGAAATCCAACAACAGTAACCACTAAGGTCTGCACTGAGAGGTGGGGCTAGAAAACAAAATACAGCTGTTGACCTCAGACCTTGCCAGTCCCTTGAGGGCGGGCACTGCTTGGCTCTGCCTGCCTCGGAGCTGCTGGCTGTCACCATCCTGACTGAGGACAAGTCCTGGCCTCTGAGAGGTGATCTGTAATCATCAACGTGAAACTAAAGAGAGTAACTGTCTTCATCCTCTGTTCTGTCCCTTTCCCTCTGTGTCCTCAAAATCAAAGCTTTTTTTTCTGACCATGTTCACCTGATTTGCTTTGCCAATGATCCCAGTGTCTCTCGGGCTCGCCAGCAGCTCTCCTGAATAATTTAGGATTGTCTCAGCAGTTGCTTTTCTCCTCCTTGTGCTTCCGTGTGCTGCTGACTGCTGGGAAGCAAGCAGCTCTTCCCGTTGTGAGGCAGCCCTGCCTCCTGTTCTCTCCAGGGCATGTGCGCTGAGTGTCTTTATCATGTGTTGCAGGGGACTGAGGTTTTGAACATTCTGTGTAGGAAGACAATTTATTGGTGGGTGAGGATTTATAACAAACTTTCCCTATACAGGGAAAATGAGAAGTTGTTTTCTCATTGGATACAAGGGGCCTTCTACCACCCTTGACGCATTGGTTCTAATTTAGGCCAAGTCCTTAGTAACAGAAAGTCATACTCGTTTGGTGGTGACTCACGTCAAATGGAGACGTCATTTTAGTCCAGCAGTATCAAGAGCATGAAGTACAGTGATACTGAGCTACTGTGGTGAAATTTCAGGCTGTTAGTTTCTTATAGAACGTTCCAAAAGCAAAGGCCCCTAAAATTATTGTAGGAGTTTTTTGTTTTTGTTTCTTAAAGGTATAAACAACTTAGCACTCCAGGGAATGTATGTTATCTCTTGGCTCCTATCTTAATATCCCAAGTATGGAAGCATTTGTTGTGTGTCAGTCAGATGCTTTGTATGTTACTTTGTGAAGCTAGGACTCAACCCCTGATTAGGTCAGTAACAAAACAGAGACCAGAATATGGAAATCTTTTAAGGGTTGATAAAATGGTTTAGCACTGGACTAGGAGGAAGAATTTCAGTTCTATACGAATCAGTTACCTGCCCTTGGACAAGTCACATAACCTGCCATAGTTTTCTGACCTGCATATAAAATGGAATTGATAATCATCCCTGCCTTGCATATCACAGATAAAATGGGTCTGTGTTTGTGTGCACATATAAATACATACAAACACCTGAAAAAGCACCGAGAAATAGAAATTGCTATTTGTGAAATTGAGTTCTTAGTAGTCTAGCTTTCCACTGAAATGTCTGTATTACCTATAAATTGCTTCTCAATGAGAATTAGATGTCTGCTTATTTTTACTGACTTTTTTAAAATTTATTTTCAGAGTTTAAGATGTGGGACCACAGGAGTGGTGACGTTTATCAGAGGCAACATGCTTCATGTGGCCTGGGTGGGTGATTCCCAGGTTATGCTTGTGAGAAAGGGCCAAGCTGTTGAACTAATGAAGCCACACAAACCGGACAGAGAGGTAAGTATGGTCTGTTCTGTTAAGGTGCATGCCACAAAGGCAGTTTTCTCATTACTAATTTCACTTAATTATTCTAATTATCACCAGTTACTCAGCAACCATGCCCAACTTCCAAAGGAAAACTAAAGAGAACCCTTCCCGGGAAGCTGATGAGTATCGTTATCTGTTGCGTACTGTTAAGGTAGATGAATAAATCCTGAACCCAATTATTTGCTTCTTTCTCTTGCATTGCTGTGTAGGATGAAAAGCAGCGAATTGAGGCCCTTGGAGGTTGTGTAGTCTGGTTTGGTGCCTGGAGGGTGAATGGAAGTTTGTCGGTCTCCAGAGCTATTGGTAGGAAAAACCAATTAATTTTTGTCTCTCCAAACTGTCCTCTTCTAGCACATTGTCTTATATTAATCTGATACAACAAGGGAACCTGAGATAATAACTTACATTTTCAGAGTGTTTAGTAATGTATAAAATAACAATCAGATAATCCCTCTTTTAATTATTTAATTAACCTACTCATATAAATTCCATTATTAAAAGGGAAAGTATATTAAGAAATACAGAATTTACTAGTTTCTGTCTTTTTTTTTTTTTTTTTAATAGAATCCTTTAAATCTTTGGTTCACAAATCTGCTTAAAACCATAGTGATCCTCATTCTTCATTCCATTTTGGGTCATATTTAGCTTTTAATAGTATTTTCCAGAAAAATGGAAGTCCCCCATATTTTTTTACCTTATATCTTTAATTTTTTCAATTAATTCTAAAGTGTAATAAAGAACAGAGAATAAATTCATCGGAAAAACATGCTCTTTAGATGAAAATAATTTTTACTGTATTAAAATGAGAAAACTAATTATACTGTATGTGGAATGTATGTATGTTGTCAGATAACCCTGGGGTTTCAAAGAATCTGCCTCCCTGGGAACTAAATTCTTCAAAAGAAGGGGAGTCAATGAAACTCTTTATCTAAAATTTATAGAGTAAACAGCTAAGTTGACTGGACAAAATGCAAGGGTGTAAGTTCAAAAAACTGAGCTATAGTCCTGTTGCTGTCTGTTTCACTTTGGTGCCTGAGTTTATTATTTTAGGCATCATGGCTTAGCTTCACTTTCTGTTTTTTAGAAAGAATATATCAGTGTGTGTCTCTGTGGGTGACATGCATATATACTGCAGTTGTTTGTCACTGCCTCCTAGGTAATGGAGTAGTTTGACATAGTGATAAACATGGATAAATGGAATTGACATCTAATCCCCAAAGTTTGCTTATCATTACCAAAAAATTCCAGAACATTAACAAAATTTCAAAGGACTGATTTACTTTCACCCCTGATATGATTTCCCTCCCACTCCTTGGGAAGGTGCTGGCAAGCTGTGAAGTGGCCCAAATGTGAGCAGAAGGCTGAGAGAGAAAGAGGAAGCTCAAAGATTCTGCAAATACCACCTGAGAAATGGAGAGTTGGCTTTACCTTAGACTGAGGGGGTTATTAGGGACTCTGGAATAAGGCCAAAAGGGGGCAATTTCTGATTTCTAAAACACACCCTCATATAGAATTATTTTTGACAACTCCAGCCAAAGACCAATTCTCTTGATCTTACTGTCTTTGTCAAGAGTATTGAGAGGTATTTTTAATGCTTGGTATAGAATCAACTTTACTAGCGAATACTTGCCTTTTCTTGTTTCTAAAAATATGACACACGGGGAAACTAAAGCAGGGAAGGAATGTCCTTGAATAAATGACAACCTAAGAGAGAACAAGGCCGACTTCAGAGAGGAAGTGACTTCTGAGTTGCACATGGAGGACAGTGTTTAGAGGACATGAAGGTGTAGGGAGTACAAACACATGGGCATCTACAGGGCCCGTCTTGTTCTAGGAACAGTGACAAGCAGCGGAGGCCAGGGCAGAGGGTGGGAGTGCTACGAGATAAGTGTTGGCAACAGACTATGAAGGAGCTTAAATGCCAGGCTAAGTAGTCCGGACTTTATCAGGTGAATAAGCAGAGGCCCACAAGGACAGGCTTGTATTTATAAATATCTGTAATGACCATGGAAGACAAACTAGAGTAGAAAGCCTTGATGAGAGATCATTCAGGAGGCTGTTTTGTTAGAGATGAGGACAGCTGAGAAGGGATACAGAGGAGGGTATAAATCGACGAGACAGAACTGACACTGTGGGGGAAGAGGAATGTTAACTTCCAGGTTTCTGACTTACGTGACTCAGAAGGTGATAAAACATTTGCAATAAAGCAGCAGCAGTGGTTTGGGGGGCAGGGAGGAGGGCAGCAATGAGTTCATTTTGCATGTATTTTATATTCTAGGTACCTATGGGATGTCTTAGAAGACACAATTTATATGCAGTTGGAAATACAGATCTGGAGCTTAGCAGAGAGCTCTGAGTTGGACAGATTTGGGAATTTATCCCATTTTGGCAATAATATTAGCACCCTGTGAAGTGATTTTATACACACACACACGAGTTGAAACTATAGGCCTGGATGACATTACCCAGGAACATGTAATGTGAAGCGAGACCAAGGATGAGCCTCCTTACTTACTTACGGTAGAATAACATGAAGTCGTGCTCTCTGGGTCTGTTCTCTTGGCTCTGCACTTTACCAGCTGCAGGCCCTGGGAAATTTACTTAACTTCTCTGTGTCTATTTGTTCCTTTGTAAAGTGGGAATAGTAGCAGTACCTAATTCATAGAGTTTTTGTACTAAATGACATATAATACAGGCACCACACTTAGAACCCTGCCTGGCAAAGTCAGTCAGTGATTATTGGTGCCATTATGAAGTGAAGGAGCCAGTAAAGAACATCAGAGACACACAGAAATGGGGCATCACAGACGCTAAGGGGAGGGGGCTTCTAGGAGTGAGTCGTCACCAGGACCAAGCGCTACAGAGGTCAAGTGAGATGTGGGTTAAAAATTCAGGCTTTTGAAAATAGGAACACGTATAGATTTCATTCCTTTGGCTATTTGGTGGTGAAGGGAAATACTGCGGTCATTTGAGGGAAAACCTGATTTGCAAAATGGTTGCTTTTATTGTTTTATGTTTTTAGGATGAGATTTTAGATCAGGGCACTTTTTTAGGCTAAAAGGAGAGAGCAAGTGGAAGAGAAATTGACAGTGAGAGAGAGAGAGAGAAACCAGAGTCACAGAGAGACAGGTCCAACCGCACAGGTCAGCTCTGAGAAGGGCAGGAGCACACCTTACTCTGAGACAATGGCTGCGGATGAGTGGATCTCTAAAGATTTTTTAAAACACCAGGGGTGAGGGTGGGTAGGAATTGAGGGAATTCAGGCCTGATAAACTTAATTTTCTTTGAAGTAGGAAATGAGGTCATCTTACCCAAATCCAGTAGCTTAATTGGAAGGAGATGAATATGAGAAAGATTTAGGAAGCTCATGGAACAAAATAAGGGGCTAAAGAGGGACAAGAAAAAGGACTCCTGAGCAGAGTTCAGCTCTATTTAGAAAATAAGTGACACTTAACACTTTAAAAATAAAAAGCTTTTCAACTGTGTCTCCCCATGAGCCCTTCAGATTTATGATCCAAAGGTGACAGAGGCATGATATGTTTCCTAGCATATGGAGAGAGGAGGTTGAAGACAAAAGGATGGTGCCATTTCTACCATGAAATGGATAATCATGCCCTCCTACCAAATTTGGGGGCGAAATGTCATGAATTTGACATCAACAGTAGAGCAGGTGAAAAGCCAGAATTTTGGCAGCATTTTCTCTGCGCAAATCTTTGTATGTTCTGTTCCAAACTAACAGTTGCAGTAGCCTTTTAATTGAAGCACTAAAACAAGATTTTTGGGAACAGTATGACTCAGATCACATTTATTTTTAGAGCTGGAATTCAGAAAATAATGATGATAATAATACAGTCAAGTGGATTAGGGGATGAAGAAATTTAGTAAAGTGGATTGGTGGAGGACACTGAATTCCTGTGCCTGGAAGTTTTAATTAGCTTTAACAGGCTATTGGGAGGTGTCATAGTATAGAAGTGAAGTTGACGAAATCAGTACCATACTTGAGGAAGATGGTTCTGGCCAGTGTAAGAAAAAAGAGGAGTTTCTTACCTTATAGATAAACTAACCTAGGTCATTAAATATTAAGTTCAGGGTATCCCATCATGCACCCTGCTGGAGAGGCATGTGCCCGTGGTGGTTCCAGGCAGAGTTATCCATAGGTTCCCAGTGCACTTTCTGGGCCCATCTGAGGATTAAACAGGGATGTGAAATGTTGGAGAGAACTTTACTTGGGTAGGAGAAAACCTGTAACACATACCAGAAACAATGATAATATGGCCACATCATTTAAGTAAGTATAATTATCTTCATTTTATCTTCCCCAGTCAAAAAGTTCAGTTTTACTACAATAAAAAAGACAGTAATTGAACAGGGTTTGTAAGTAACAAATGCTAGGATCCAGATCTGGGCAGTCTGACAGTGCTTGCATCCTTAACCACTAAGCTGTATGCCACTACTTTAAGAATGATAAAGCACTTTGTTAAAAAAAAAAAAAGCAAAACCCAAAAACTACTGTTTACCAATGAATGATGATACCCTAATCGAGGTAGGAACTATTGCTCAGTACTCTTGTTTTTTATGTAAAGAAGTAAATGAGTATCCCTTGTAGTAATAAGTTACTTGGTTACCAAGCAGACTGAGGACCCTTCTGCTAAGGCTCTCTCCAAGCACTAAAGGAAAACGATGAATGTGAACAGTTAATGGATCTGGAAGTTCCACAGTGCAGTGCAGACGATCAGTTATCTCAATCTTCTGGTGGTAGAAACCTAGCTTAGCTGAGCCCGAGGTCTCTAGTCTGCAGCCACCCCAAGCACCCGGTGTTCAGCTAGAGACTACTCCCTAGCAGTTGCCTGTCTTTGCTAATGCTGTTCCTCACCCGAGGGCCCTTCTCTGCGTCGGACATTTGAGCTGGCCATAAATATTCCTACATGCACGATAAACCAAAATCTGACCTATTTTCTAATTCCCACAGGAGATGCCGAACATAAGCCATATATCTGTGGGGATGCAGATTCTGCCTCTACTGTTTTAGATGGAACTGAAGACTACCTCATTCTGGCCTGTGATGGCTTCTATGACACCGTGAACCCCGATGAGGCAGTGAAAGTTGTGTCTGATCACTTGAAAGAGAATAATGGAGACAGCAGCATGGTGGCCCACAAATTAGTGGCATCAGCTCGTGATGCTGGGTCAAGTGATAACATCACTGTTATTGTGGTATTCCTGAGGGACATGAACAAAGCTGTAAATGTTAGTGAGGAATCAGATTGGACAGAGAACTCTTTTCAAGGAGGGCAAGAAGATGGTGGGGATGATAAGGAGAATCATGGAGAGTGCAAACGCCCTTGGCCGCAGCACCAGTGCTCAGCACCTGCTGATCTAGGCTATGATGGGCGCGTGGATTCATTCACTGATAGAACCAGCCTGAGTCCAGGGTCCCAAATCAACGTGCTGGAAGACCCAGGCTACCTAGATCTCACACAAATAGAAGCAAGCAAACCTCACAGTGCCCAGTTTTTGCCACCAGTTGAGATGTTTGGTCCTGATGCACCAAAGAAAGCAAATCTTATTAATGAGCTAATAATGGAGAAAAAATTAGTTCAATCATCATTGCCTGAATGGAGTGGTGCTGGAGAGTGTCCCTCTTCTTTTAATTTGGGTTCAACAGGGCAGCAGATATACAGAATGGAGAGCTTGTCTCCTGTCTGTTCTAGGTTGGAAAATGAACAGTTCAAATTCCTGGGAAAGAGAGTTTCTAGATTGTCTCATTTACGCTACCACTACTCAAAGAGGCGGCACGGATTCAAGTTTAATCCAAAGTTTTATTCATTTCTCTCTGCTCGAGAGCCTTCCCACAAAATAGGCGCTAGCCTGACCTCACTTACTCGAAGTGGGAAGAGAAATAGGATGTTAAGAAGTTCTCTGCCATGGAGGCAAAATAGTTGGAAAGGGTACAGTGAAATCATGACAAGAAAGTTCGAAAAGAATGATATTCCATACCCAGATCTTCCCTGGAGCTTTAAAATATAATACTTTCTCTTTAAAGTAGGCTAGCTAGCTCTCCCCCAATAAAAATATCACCATCAGAGTAGAAACAAGGTAGACATTTCTGAAATATGCGTGCTTCATTATGAAACCATGGATGGTTCAATTCTTAAATGTAAATAGATCTCTAGGAAACTCAATACAGTGTTTTCAATCTAATAAAAAAGTATTGGCAGTTTCACTAGCAAAATTACACAACTGGTCCCTGTGATGTGTCTCCATACCTACAGACAACCCCCACCCTGTGACCCCTTCACGTCACTAGTGGAGGCTTAAGAGTTAGTTATTTCAGCCAGGATACATATAGTGTTGAAATCTCAGTGCAGGTGAAAGCTGGTCTGATGTGCCTAATATCTCTCTGGAAAACTTAATGCAGAATTTGATCAAGTTGGGGAATGTTCCTCAAAAGACTGGGGACTATGAGGGAAAAAATCTCTCCCCCTTTTTTGGGTAGGTAAGACTAAAAGCCATATGGGTTTTAACTGGTAACAATGAAAGCAGAAAACTAGGGTAAAAATGTCATATTCTGACTTGTGAAGCGGTATACAGTCAAACGGATTCACTAATTTTTTTTCTGTACCATAAGACTGAAAATTTTTTGAATTAAAAAGTATTTCCTAGGGCTGTTAGCTATCTGGGAGTTTTATTACCTGTTACGGTGCTTTTGACAGAATTACTTATTATTTTAGAAGACCTCTGTCAGCTGGTTTTAACCTATGATGCTAATGTGTTTTTCACTGTACCTTCATCTCAGGAATAAAACTTGTTTAATGGAGATGATTTCAGGTACAAATATACCAGAATCAAATTGCCATTTTAAAAGAAAATCAAAGTGTTTCTATTTTTTCTGCCTTTTTTTTTTTTTAAAGTTCACAGACAGCAAAGGCATATACTACAATAAAATCAGGGGTTTTGGAGAATGAAAAATACTAGTTTTAACTTCTCTAAAATTGTTTCCCCCAAGGTAATGAACTAATTGGTGTGAAAAAGGCTGAAAGTACTGCCTATATGAGCCCAGAGGCCAAGTGCCGAGAGAATGCAGATCACTGAAATGAGGTCTGTTCAGCTGTAACTCAGTCTTGCTACTACCTGCAGCTTCAGACTGCACAGAAAGGACATATGTTTTTCATTTCAATATTTATTTACATTTGACATTTTGAAATTGTCTTCTTTTTTGCCACTTGTGCAGTTTCAAGTCAGAAGCGTATCTGTACCTAGAGGCAACAAATAAACTAATAATCAGATTCATCTGGTGAGGCAGCCTGATTCTCTGAGAATCGTGTCTGTCTCCACATGAGAGTTTACCCTCCCCAGTCAGGCATGGAGCAGCCACGCCAGTGCCCAGGAGCGGCCTGCTGTCCTGCTCACTCCCTCTTACTGCTGGGAGGCACTAAATGCTCTTGCTGAGAAATGTCCACTGACAATTGTGTGTTTACGTAATACCAATACAATTACGTTATGTTCCCCAGACCCATAATGAAGGACTAAAATCCCTAGATTTTAAAAACACAGAGGACTAGCACATTTCTAGGTGCCAGGGTAGCTATATCAAATAAATAAAAACAGCTTCACTTTAGCAATAGTCAGATTGTTAATCTACAGATTTTATTTTTAAAAATTTGGATGTACGTAGAGATTTTCAGTATTTCTTTTCTCACGTCTTGTGACACATGGCTGAAAAGGAGGGAGTAAACATGGCTCCAACTATAGTACCAGAATCTTTTCACCATCCCGAGGCTTTGCCCCCATACCTGGACCTCACTCACATCTGTCATTTTCTGAAGCCTAGATCTTGTTAACAACCCATCAGGTGCAGTGTCAGTTTCAAATCAAATTATCTAAGGAAACAAGAAAACAGAGGCAGAACATTGGTATATATTATAGTCCAAAGCACTTGAATTAAAAAAATTCTTGGAAAAATTTTCTTATAGTTGTCGATTGCTAATGATTTTGATCAGAATAAAGAAAGCGAAAGGAAAGAAGGTGTACAAGTAATAGGGTTTTTTTTCAGTGGGGAAAAATGGTTGGGTGAAATTGGGACAAACAGACTACATCTTTAAGGGTCTGAATTTTGTAGGTGTGACTAATAAGCAGTGTTAACTCCATTTCTCATACTAGTAGCCCTCTAGAAAATAAAGCAAAGTAGTTCTAGTGTGGTCAAGTTTTAAGCCAATATTGTAAAAAAAAAAAAAAAAAGCAACTATTCATTTGTTCGCAACATGCATATTTATAGAGTAGATAGGTAGGTACCATTTGTAAGGTAGGTCCTTTAAAATTCTAGAATACATTTTAAGTAGTGGTTATTGGTCTGATATATGCTGCTCTTGGTTCTATAAACTAGATAAAAAGCAGTGCTTTGTGAAATGCAGTGTTATATCTTAATGCCACTGGTGATAGAAAATAGTTCCCTTCAGTTCAAATCCTGTGCCCTTATTTGCTGCTTGCTGATGTAAGCAATAAGTACCCCTCTAACTAATGGTATCTACACATTTCTGTAACTTGTATTTAATGATGGTGTATCTGGTGATTGTAAAAATATTAGACAGATATAAAAGTATATAATATATATTAACTGTTAATGCTGAGGTATATAGTCTGTGAATTATGTGTTTTGTACTTTTATTCATTGTGTAATTTAGTGGTGGTGGAAGTTCTACACTCAGTTCCTAACAGTGGCAGTATCCCTTTTACAATTTAACATGATCTGCATCAATTTGTTTGCTTGCTAAAGTTTTGTTAAAATAGGAAACAGTAAAACAAATATAAAACAGAAAGTGTAGTAATGGTTAGGGAAACAGACTTCAAGTCACCAACTGAAGTCAGTACAAACTCCTTGTACATTCACTGTGAGTTTCAAAGGGCATCAGTCCCTAATTTAAAGGCTTCCTTTGTTCACTTTCTAAATGTGTACTTTTGAGGGCTATCTGAGGTTGAGCAACATTACAGCACCAAACACTGGGGCTGTACTAAAGAGGATGGTGGAAACACATGTATATATCTTTCCTTTACCTAAAAGTGCCATCCATTGTCCTTGAATTAATAAGATTAAAGTTACTGTTACATTTAATTTAATTAGGAGGATCCCTGAAAGTAACACTTTCCCCAAGGACAATGTCAACAATGTCAACGTCAACACTGAGTCTGATTCTGACCACATTTATAGTGGTACAATGTCAACGTGGTGGTATAGTGTCACGCTGCATCTTCATGACAACCACACTCCGCTGCTGGAACACTGTGGCCAGTAAGAAATGCAACAGCCAGTGGGCAGACGAAATGATGCATAAAAGAAGTTCAGTGTTCACAGATGAAACTGCTGTCATTCAAGTACTTCCTTCTACATCAAAGGCTTGCTGAGGCTTTGTGAGAAAGTGATCAAAATTATTATTTTAATGTTTAAATGTAATTTGTTCACTCAGTGATCATTCTCACCTAAGCCAGGCCATAAAAAGGGATACTACAGTTTTGGTCATATAATTTGGGACAGTTTTTCTTCGGATCATAAGTTAGCAAAAGAGAGAACATAATTTTTTCACTTTTCAAAAATCACATGATGTTAAAGGACAAATACCACTCCTCTGTTCTGACCTGTGACTAGCTTACGTGTTTTTTTTTTTTTCAAAACAAGATACTGCCAGTATTATAACATGACTATTTTCCAGATAAATGGTACTGTGTTGAAAAATAATTGTTACTTCCTCCAGCAGCATTTTATCTTCTATTTTGAAGACTATTTATTGTACTAATTAGAAACTATGAAATAAGATAGGGACCTCCAGACTGACAGAGCAGTTGTTCTGGAAAAGGAAATACTCTAATAAACTTTGATGTATTAAGCAATCCAGATACATCATTGTTAACTCTTACTCTAGGTGCTCTTTGGTGAGAGACAGGCTTTGTTCTCTTGTTCATGACATTTCTCTGCAATGAATTCTCTATGGAGTGGAGCGAATGAAGTAAATCATTTCTTACCAAGTAAATTTATCAATTTACAAACCTTCTCTCCAGCTCACTTGAGTTCAGTTGTAATCATGAGTGAGCCTTCATATTTTATTAAAACTGTTCATTCAGGTAAGAAATATGTTGAAATTTTGCCAATATCTTAATAAAACCCAGCAATTTAAAACCACTAGTCATCTGTCTTTTTATTCAAAGAAAAGTTATTTTGTGGTAGGATTCAGGCTGATTCCCTCAGAACTGCAAATTAAAATCCTGAGGTGGTAGTTTTCTTAAACTTCAAAGTGGGAACATTTTATTTATTTTGGTTTTGTTTTTTTTGTTGTTGTTGTTTTTTGGGGGGGGGGTCATTAGGTTTGTTTATTTATTTTTAGAGGAGGTGCTGGGGATTGAACCCAGGACCTTATGCATGCTGAGCATGAGCTCTACCACTTGAGCTATCCCCTCCCCCGCTAAAGTGGGAACATTAAAAAAAAAAAAAAAAAAGCTTGCTAAGTGCTGCTATAACTATTATTGTCTCCCTAGAAAACCCAGAAGAGCTATATCTTATCTTCTACATGTTTTCCCCGTAAGTTTAACATTGGGGGCAGGGGTTAGTATCCTAAAATAGACGAGGAACAGGACCTGCCAATGGCTAAGTGTTGACTCCTCAAATCTCCCAACAGTACTATATTCTTCAAACACTGCTTCCAACCAGTTTTTCCCTTTCACTTAGTCTTTCCGCTTTTGGAAAGAAAAGAAAAGAAAGGAAGAAAGAAAGGAAATAATCAGGTGAACTGTGGTTGACAGTCTGTCAGGAGAAATGCTTTTAAAAGAGTAACAGGAGATAAAAAGAAACAAAGGACAACGTGGGGGACAGAAATAAAGCTGATGAAAGCAAGACACCTGCATCTAAGGGAATGGTCATTAAACCCGAAAAATAAGCAAACCTAGTGAATACACTGAACTGCTACCCTCCTCTCCCCACCATTAAGTCCTAGAAAAAATTTCACAGTTAAGTCTTCACAATCTTAAATTCCCAACTACTTAAATCCATTCAGTACTTAGTATGATTTTATATAAGAAATAAGAATTAAGAGGAAAAGAATGAAGGCCTAAAAGAATCATATATTTGCAGGAGTTTGCAAAAAAAAGGAAATGAAAGAAAAGGAATATTTTGATAAGTATTATTTATACTTGAAAAAAAATCCCCTATGGTATGTATTAGTTCAAAAGGAACGTGTTTCTGAGGTAGCAGCACAAAGCAAGAAATTAAGTGAACCGCCATGTGAGCTCATTTGAATTTAACAGAGATTTACCTACATAACCAAATTATCAAGTATGAATGCCTAAATGATAAGGTGTTTAACTGCTCACTTCCTTTTTGCATTACAAGTTTGTCCTCTTTCATTTTAACACCAATTAGTAAAGAACAGTCTTCTATGATACCTTAGGGAAACCTACTCTTGCTTGTCCAAGAAATAACCTTATGCAAGATCCTTTTTTATATTTCAAACAAATCTGGTTCTTCTCTGAGACCCAAAACTGTAAGTGGTAACCAGCAGGAAAGCACTCTTGTCCTGGGCAGCTGCGTTTAGCATCCCTCTTATGCTGAGCTGTAGGATGTTGCCTAAGACCCCCAGTCATGACACCTCCGATGAGATGTGCCCTGCTTCATGGTGCAAGCAGGGCCCTCACACAAAATCTGTGATTTTTCTTATCCTGCTTTAGGACCAAGGGAAAAAAAAATGTGAAAATCTGTCAGGAATGATACATATTTGGACAAACCATCTTCCAAATGAGTAACTGGAAGTTAACCAAAGATGAAAAAGTTGTCCCTGCCAGCTGTTAAACTGGGTGACCCTAGAGCTGGAGCATTCAGGGTGGGCAATTAAGCTAAATAAGAGTTGCCATGGGATCACTGGGTCAAATGAAACTGAATGGGAGGGAGACCTTTGGAGAAGGCTTTCTTAAATGCACATAAGGAGACACACTTAACTGCCCAGAAGGACTCAGGCAAGGGCTCTAGTTGGGCAGAGGCGCTGCAGAAAAGCAATGGAGGAAAAAACACAAACGTGCCAGCCGGGGAAAAGCGTTTTTAGAAACAGAGCAGTCCATACAATTTATGTCCTAAACAATACAATGACTGATGTTACCATTTGCTCTCAACCTCCTAGACAGTGTTAAAACTTTTCTGAAACTTCTGTAAGACTGTGAAGCCATATATTGGCTGATGTGAGAACTAGAGATAAATGAAGGGAAATCTAAAAACATTACAATAAAAAGACTAAAAGGAACACACACACACACACACACACACACACACACACACACACACACGGCTCTTTCAGGTTCCTATTTCCCAAGCTTTCTATAATCTTATCACCTTTATGATTAAAATAAAAAATTCTTTTGGATATAAAATTTAAAATAGTTCATTACTTTCTGATTATGAATCTGAAATTAATTAAACTTATCACGTTTTTAAAAAAAACCCAGTACTTCTAGCTTCCAACACTGAAATGTAGAGCTTAAAGGATTATTGCTTCCCTTCTTATCAAAAAGAAAAAGCCAGATTAACTTCAAATTAGGACTTTTTCAAACCCATCAGACAAATCAGGTTAAACTGGCCCAAATCTAAAGAGGGGCATGTGCCCACTGGGAGAGGAGCCTGGTTTACATAGGGTGAACTACTAGTTTTCACAGGGTAGTTGTAAGCAGACACTGGAAAAACAGTTTAGCTCCGCAGTGAGCTGGAGCAGGCAGAATAGGGCTGGCAGGACAGTGTGAAGTCCCGGGGGCCGCAGCAATTAGTGGAGTCATCACTCTCTTGCAAATTCTACCAGGTGTTCATAGAAAAGATTGGAAAGAGCCCTAAGAAGGGTCAGTGGTGTCTAGACCCAGCAGTGGGATGTGGGAAGGTCAAGAAACTCTTATCAGATCCTTTCGCCCATCTCTTCCACAGGACAGAAGTGTTACTCTATAGGGCAAGGGGCCACAAATACTGCCACCCTTAGGGCACTGATGAAAAGTCACTGCAGCTGACCAAGGGAGCAGGGAAGAAAAAGCCGACTCCTCCAGGGGAGGCAGGAGGATCACTGGGCCGATCACAAGCTGTGGAGGGGCAAGTGGACAGACGGTAAACTGGAACACACAGCGCCTAACGCTGCAGCTTAACCCAAGAATGTCAGTCCCTTTCTGCCTCCGGTTGAGCTTCAAATAAAAGAACACATCTGGCAGGACAGGAGAGCAACAAAAGCATGCAGAGGTGTAATGACTCTCTGAGGCACAGTACAAAGGGAAGCCCTGCACTCAGGGGCAGAAGAGACATTGTTCCGGTAATCCAACCCCAATCAGAAATGCAATGTGTTGCTATGGGAACTTAAGGCAATAGGGTTAATTACAGGAACGACAAACCTCAAACTGAACACAACTCCTAACTAGATGAATTCAAACTCCACAGTGAAGGCCTGCCCCCTTTCAGGTGTAAAAATTATTCACCAAACCATCTACCATCCACACCAAATGTGTCCCTAACAAAATATACAGGGGCATAACAAAATAAGAAACAATGTACTCTTAAAAGTAATCATGAGAACCAGACTCTGATATGACAAAGATTTTGGAGCCAACAGAATTTAAAATAACCATGGTTACTATGTTGTGGAAACGGTGGACAACACGTAAGATCACATGAGTTATTTCAGCAAACAGATGGAAACTAGAACAAACAGAAATGCCAGAAGTGAAAAATACTGTAACAGAGACGATGAATGCCTTCAATTGTCTAGCTGATAGATTCTACATTGCTGAGAAGAAAATTAGTAAATTTAAAGATAAGTCAATAAAAATTACCCTAATAAACATAAGAGAAAAAAGAAGAGCAAAGAAAAAACAAAAGCAAAATAAGTCCGGAACAGCACGTCTAAGAGCTGTGGGGCAGTATCAGTCTCACAAACGCTTAACTGGAAACACTGGTGCGTGGCTGGTGGGGATGCAATGGCAGTGCCACTGCTAGAAATTTGGAAGTTTCTTACAAAGTTAAGCATATGCTTAGCACATGACTCAGTGCAACGATTCTGACACCAACTACCTGGAGTTTATTTCCAACCAGTTGGCTACGAATCTGGGGGTTCCCAGTATCCCTTCCAGGGTTGACAATTCACTAGAACAACTCACAAAACTCAAGGAAACACTTTACTCACAATTACAGTTTTATTATAGCTAAGGGACACAAATCAGAACCAGGCAAAAGGGAGAGACACATAGGGTGAGGTGCAGGAGGGTCCAAACCTGAAGCTTCCTTGTGCTCAGGGCGTGTTACCCTCTGAAACATCACTGTGTGACAACACAGAGCACTGCCAACCAGGGAAGCTCACTTGAGCTTCAGTGTCCAGAGTTTCTCACTGGGGCTCTATCACGTAAGCATGACGGACTCACTGGCAATGAGGCTGATACCATGTGACTCAGAGGCCCAATCCTGTAACCACGTGGCTGGTCTTTGTGGAGTGATTAGTCCCTGTCCCAGGTCACCTCATTAACACAAGCTATCAGGATCCACCATACGGAGCAAAGACTCCTATTACTCAGAAAATTCCAAGCACTTAAGATACTACATCTTAGGAACCAGGGACAAAAGCCGGCCACATTCTTTATCATATACCCAGTAACCCCACTCTAAGGCAAATACTGCCCTAGAAAATGAAAACTTACAGTCACACAAAAATCTATATACAAATGTTTATAAGGATTATAATCACCCTAACCTGGCAATAACCCAAATGTCCTTCAATAGGTAAATGAACAAATTGTATACATCCATACAGTAAAATACTACACAGCAGTAAAAAGGAATAAAGTTCTGGTTCACACAAGGTGGATAAAACATAACTGTATTTTGCTAAGTGAAAGGCTACATATTGTGTGATTCTATTTATATGATACTCTGGAAAAGGGATAAACTAAAAGGACAGAGAACACATCATGGTTGCCAGGGGTAGGCGGGTGGTAGTAGGGGATTTAACTATAAAGAGCCAGCAAACGGGAATTTGGGGGGTGACTGAACTGTTCTGTGTAGCACTGTGGTGGTGGATACATGCCTCTGTATTTGTCAGAACCCACAGAACAGTATATACCATAAAGACTGAATGTTAATGTATGCAAATTTAAAAATGAACTAGGATATGTGTGGGAGGACAAAATGAAGACTACAACAGATGAATCTAACTGTATTACAAATGAATCACATAATCACACTGAAGAGAGAACAGGGGAGAAAGTTACTAATGTAACTGGATCCTAGGATCTAAGTAACTTTGGAAAAGTGTTCTGACATGACGGGTGGTTTTTCTTCTCAATACATGTATTCACATGCACATGCACAGGCACAGGGAAGTACATTTAAATGTGTGTGCTTGTATACCCATGGAAAGCAACACTCTAGTTAACAGTAAGCAAATCTGCACCCAAATCTTTGTTGCTAAATACCACTGTCCCCAAAAAGGCAGAGAAAATACAAGTGAGCCTGAAGACCTTTGTGAAGGGAGGAGAGGAGTGAAGAGGGGGAGGAAGGAAGGAGAAGGATAGAATACATCCAAAGGATACACGATGCCAAACTGAGTGCTTCCAGCAGCACAAACTGGATCAAACTGAACTGTAAAACAATGACTGTGCTGGGTAACTCAAAGAATAAAATAAATACCTGTGAGTCCACACGGACATAAATAGGCAGCTGAATAAAAAACTAAGTGGGGAAGAAAGGACAACTTTTCTTTACAGAATTCTAATAATAGACGTAGAAGAAATTAGGGAAACAGAAAACCACCGTAAGAAAACACTGCAGTAATCATTGTTGTAGGCAAGATCCACTGGTAGATCTAAAATCAGTGGCTAAAGACCTTAAACAGAAACAGAGTATTTGCATAGTCTTAAAGTATCTGCCTCAATTATTTAGTAATTACAAAGGGAAAAAAGTAAATAGTGGGGAATCCTGGCATATACCACCTTAACCAAGTAATCAGGATCAACAACATCAATAATAAACACCTGCATCAGGAAACAAAATTAATACAGAGAAAATCTGCTGCACTTCTTTACACTAACAGCGAGATATCAGAAAGGGAGAGGAAAGAAGTTTACTTTTAAAACTGCATCCAAAAAACCCAAAAACAGTACTCAGGAATAAACCTGACCAAGGACTTACATGCTGAGAACTATAAAACATTGCTAAAGGAAACTGAAGACGGTTCAAAGAAATGGAAAGATAGTCCATGCTCTTGGATTGGAAGAATTAATATTGTTAAAATGGCCATACTGCCCAAAGCAATCTACACATTTAATGTGATCCCTATCAAATTATTCATAACATTTTTCACAGAACCAGAACAAATCATCCTAAAATTTATATGGAATCACAAAAGACCCAGAAATGCCAAAGCAATACTGAAGGAAATGAAGCTGGAGGAATAACCCTCCCAGACTTCAGGCAATCAAAAAAAACAAAAAACAAAAAACTACAAGGCTACAGTAATCAAAACAGTGCGGTATTGGCACAAAAACAGATATATGGATCAATGAAACAGAACAGAGAGTCTAAAAATAAGCCCACACACTTATGGTCAATTAATCTTCAATAAAGGAGGCAAGAATATACAATGGAGAAAAGGCAGTCTTTTCAGCAAATGGTGTTGGGAAAGCTGGATAGCTGCAAGAAAATCAATGAAATGGGGACACTCTCTCACACCATACACAAAAATAAACTTAAAATGGCTTAAAGACTTCAATATAAGACATGACACCATTAAACTCCTAGAAGAGAACAAAGGCAAAACATTCTTGGACAGAAACTGTACCAATTGTTTCTTATGTCAGTCTCCCAAGGCAATGGAAATAAAAGCAAAAATAAACAAATGATATCTAATCAAACTTATAAGCTTTTGCACAGCAAAGGAAACCATAAATAAAACTGAAAGACAAATTATGGACTAGGAGAAAATACTGGCAAAAGATGTGACAACAAGGGCTTATTCCAAAATATACAAACAGCTCATACAACTCAGTAACAAAAAACAAAAAACTCAATCAAAAAATGGGCAGAAGACCTAAACAAGCAATTCTCCATAAAGACATACAAATGGCCAATAGGTACATGAAAAAATGCTCAATATCACTAATTATCAGAGACAAGCAAATCAAAACTACAATGAGGTATCACCTCACACTAGTCAGAATGGCCATCATTCAAGTCAATGAATGATAAATGCTGGAGAGGGTGTGGAGAAAAGGGAAGCCTCCTACACTGTTGATGGGAATGCAGTTTGGTGTAGCCATCAAGAAAAACAGTATTGAGATTCCTTGAAAAACTGAAAATAGACTTACCATATGATCCAGCAATCCCACTCCTTGGCATTTATCTGGAGGGAACTCTAATTCAAAAAGATACAGGCACCCCAATGTTCACAGCAGCACTATTTACAATAGCCAAGACATGGAAACAACCCAAATATCCATCAACAGATGACTGGATAAATAAGATGTGGTATATTTATACAATGGAATACTACTCAGCTGTAAGAAAGAATAAAATAATGCCATTTGCAGCAACATGGATGGACCTAGAAATTAACATACTAAGTGAAGTAAGTCAGAAAGAGAAAGACAAATACCTGTGACATCACTTATATGTGGAATCTAAAATATGACACAAATGAACTAATTTATGAAACAGGAACACTCACTGACTTAGAAAACAAAAAGGGAAAGAGGGCAGGGGAAGAATAAATTAGAAGTTTGGAATTAACAGACACAAACTACTACATGAAACAGATAACAAGGACCTACTGTATAGCACAGGGAACTATATTCAGTATCTTGTAATAATAGCCTATAATGGAAAAGAATCTAAAAAAGAATATATCTATATATCTGAATCACTTTTCTGTACACCAGAAACTAACACGACATTGTAAATTAACTGTATGTCAATATAAGTAAATGCATGAACTCATACATACGTATCTGCATCACGCAGCCCTGATAGGAGGCGCTAAGAAGGGCACACCATCTCTTGTGGAAGCCTTCCCAACAACGCACCACTTCAACCGAGTATGAGAAAACTTCAGATCAACCCAAACAGAGGAAAATTCAATAAAATAATTGGTCCTCTTCAAAAACGTCAAGGTGGTAAAAGACAAGGGAAGACTGAGGAACCGTCACAGACTGAGGGATACTAAGGAAATGGGACAACTAAATGCAGTGTGGGATCCTGGAACAGAAAAAGGACATAAGTGAGATAACTGGTAAAATCTGCACAAATTCTGTAGTTTAGTTAACAGTTTGCAAACAAGGCAAAGTTCTTATTTTTGATCACTGGCCTAGGGTTATGTACGATGTTAAGAAAAGAAGAAGCTGGGTAAAGGGTATATGTGAACACCCTCAAGATTTTTGCATCTCTTTTGTAAATCTAAAACTATCTCAAAATTAAAAAATTTTAAATGGGACAATATTTAGTTTTTAATTATTAAGTATCAAAATGCTGGGTTTGGCTGAAGTATGATGAATTGGAAGAAGTACTAGGATAGGAATTCACTCCGTCCTTGCCAGTGTTGTTGAACAACCTCCCTGAACCTCATGTTTCTCTGCCAAATGGGTATGACACACAGTTCATCTCCCTCAAAGGTCACTTAAGGATTCAATGACACAGTGGGTCTAAGTTGTCCAGAAACGATATGCCCGTGTACAATGCAGGCCCTGCTGCTTCATCTTTAGGCCCAGGAGAAAACACTGTGACGGAGAAGTTTTCTAGGACCAAATGAGATCATCTAAATACTAAAATACTAAATAATGAAGCTAAGAGAAAATACGCCCTTCAGTAAAAGGAGAAAAAATTTAAAGGGAAACAAACAAATAAAAAAAGGTTGGGACTCTGTTAGGGTGTTCTAGAAAGGACCAGAAAATGGGCCAAGTACAGTAGAGCAACTGATTGGAAATCTGGGCCCACTGCTCATAACATATTTACACTGTGGGTGATGGCAGTCACAAAAGTGAGAGGCTGGGGAAGAGATCTCTTTTGCACCAGATCTCCTGCAGATCAGATCAGGAACAATCAATGTGTCTTCTCCTATGCCTCTTCCCTTCCTCACTGCCACCTAAAATCTAGCAGGCGTACTGCATTAGGGAAGAGGGAACCACGAAGGTTCCTGCTAACACTGAGGAGCTGGGTGCAGACTTAGTATGTAGCACACGGTGTGTGTGGGGGGGTCTTACTTTTCAACGATTCCACTAGTAAAAGCAAACAGGTCCTTCATCTTTGAAGTTTTTTGTCTTTCAGTCTTATTATGATTCTAGAATGAATAAAATAGAAGCTGCCCAACATCCCATATCACAAAACTAAGTATGTTTGATTTTTTTGACTTAAAAATCATGCTTTTTTCTCAAATCCAAACCAAAAAAACCCCGTGAAATTCCCATTAATATAAATGACAGAGCAGAAGTCAGCAAACTTTATCAGAAAAGGGTGTGGGAGTAAATATTTTAGGCTCTGGGGTCATTTGTTTCTCAACTCTGCCTTGTAGGACAATCGGTAAATAAATGGATGTAGCTATGTGCCAATAAAACTTTATTTACAAAAACAGCCACTTTGGGCCAAGGACAGAAGTTTGTCTACACCTACAGAGAATGCCAGACAGATACTTGTTAACTGAATTCTAGAGGTTTTCCTCAGTGGACTGTGAATTTGTATACGCTGCGTATTTCCTGCTGTTTCATAATGCACAGATAACACAGTACTTGAGGTGAGCTGGAGCCCAACAAGACATGATTTTCATCATCACAGGAGAACTGCTTGAGCATACCATTTAGCTACCTACAAGTTTTTGGGGTTTTTTTTGGTGTGTGTGTATGAAAACTGTTGTTGACTTTAATTACAAAAAAAGAGAATTTTATGCCAGGAGGGCAGTTACAAATAATTTCTTTAGAAGCTTACTTTTTTTGCTTTTCAAAAGATAAGACTGCTCTTAAATATGGAATCAGAATATGGTACAAATGGCTTGGGTTCCTAAAATACATGAGACGATAATATACCAATTAAGTTCAAACAATTTTCCCTATACAGGTTTTGTGCAAGCATAAAGAAATAAGTATCTTCAAATTTTCCTATAGCTATAAATGTCTTGTTGACACAGTGAACTCAAACTCCACCAGTGTAAAAGGGTCTCATTCAAATCTCAATTTATCTAAAATAAGGGCAGCACTCCTAATTGTTTTTATACATAACCTGAGAGCAAAAGTCAGAAAAATACTTGCAATCCAAAACGTCCTGCCATTCAAATATCACTGTGCCATTCTGGGGAATCCACTGACTAAAAAACCCTCAAGGTCATGAAAAATAAGAGTAAAGATTACGAACATTTATGCTTAAAAAGAGAAACAAATACTTCCCCCCAATAAAGGACAGAAAGACACCTCAGAATGCCATTATTATGGATTAATGACCCATGAGAATCTCATGATTAAATCACTAGCACCAAAAGCTAGTAAAAGCTCTTACAAGTGAATTTCCCTAAATGAATAGTCTATTCTCAGGTTTCTCTTATTTCTTAATCACATGTGGTTTTCCATATTTTGAAAATAAGAATTATAAAGGTATATGGAAAAGCACTCAGTTCTATACCAAATACAGGTCAAGAAATGACTAGGCAATAGCGAGAGATTCAAAGTGGAGTCAATCACACTTGCATTTATGGATTCTGAGAAGCCTCACACACACACACACACACACACACACACACACACACACACACACACACACACACACACTCTCCTACAAAATCAATTCTTACTATGGCTTGCTCTCAACACTAAAGGTGCAAAATTCTTATAGTTTCAGCCATTACAACATAGTATAGAAATAAGAGAAAGTTGGGTTTAAAGTATGGTCTCATCAAAATGAAACGAACATGAATACATTTCCCTTTAATACAAAATGGAATGTTTTAAAGAACTTACTAGTAATTTTTTAGAACACCACATCTGCATGATAAACTACCTAATAACAATACAACAGCACACCAGCACTATCGCAGTAAGCAAATGCTAGATTTTTACTTTTCATGTGACTATAGTACTTAAATATTTCCAACTAATTTAAGGAGAAAAAGTAACCATATACATTATGGAGACTACAAGTAAGTCTTCTAACTTCCCCGTGCATTTACTAACAGCTCAAAAGCCTTTACTACACTACTACACACAGGAAACATGAATAGAAAAAAGTGGGGGGGGAGGGGGGCCTCCTGTCCCACTTTTAATAAACTGCAGAGGCATAACATTTTCTCAAGTTCATTTTATTAACAAAAAGTGCAAACTGTTTTGAACAAAAGCAAACCATGAATCACAGCATTCAGCAAAACATTAGATGTGGAAAAGGGAACAATATTCATTAAGTAAAAAATAAGCAGATGAGATGCCTCTTATACATATATATATTATTATATATATATATTCATGCTTTTCTATAGTCTCTTAGTCAACTTTCAGTGTAATTTTCACAAACGGTACAGCAGCTCAAACACAAATGCAGGAACACAATGGCAAAGTTTGGCAATTATTTTGGACTAATTCTGAGTATGAAAGTAAACTTTATACCACAGTTTCATGTAAGATATTGTGTAGTATGTACGATCTTTAATGTACTGACACTGACATCAATGTTCAACTAGTGAAAATAAAGGAGAAAAGAGGGCTTTAAAATACTTGTTGCACTATAGTTGTTTAGGAAGAAACAGGGAAAAAAATGAAATAATTTTAAATGATCTCACGTGTATGTGTTCATATGACCAGAAACATAACCAATCCACATTAACTTAATTCATTTAAAATTTGCAAAAGCCACAAAAGAAAGATTGTGTGCCATTACTCAGTGTGCCTGCACTTGCACAAACCAGGAAAGATAAATAAATTCACCCTAGTCAGTCAACATATTCCAAAGAGGAGATTCAGCCTAGTGTTACTAATAATAACATAATAAATTCACATGAAGTGTCTACAGGGCAGAATCTACACATAAGTAATTTTTCTGTTCACTAATCTACAGGCGCTAAAGAAACTATAAACTGTGATTAAAACCCAAGACATGAGGGTGGTCGTTTAAACACAACTGAGTATCTAGCCAAGGGCAGAAGAGCACCGATGCTGAGCGGGTAACTGAGCGCGTGCACTGTCTCTAGGTACGTTTTCTGGCAGTTAATTGCTCTTCTGTTGTAGCAGACAGACTGCCTTTTATGAATATACTAATTGACTAAATTAATTGAGGACTACACTGCTATTTCATTACAATACACAAAATTCTTCCCACACTGTTAATTTTTCCTTATATACTAATGTCTTATCACTAGAATTGTGCTACTTTCTAAAGTTTCAGAATTACTATTTCACGTAGAGATAATGAAAAAAATAAGACCAAATCTGATTATCTGACTGATGACAAATTTAAGCACCAACCACTGCAAATTTCAGTGTCAAGGTAGCTTGCAAGTCAGTTCTCTTGATTTGAAAATTACCTTCCGCTGTTTTCATCAGTATTGAAGCTGAGATCTTCAGGGCCAATTTGTTCACCATCAGGAAAACTGGAATGCGTATCTAGGATAAAAAAAATTTAAAGCAGGTAACATTTTTTAAAGACCAGTATATTCTTTTCCATATCTCTAAATGATCTTATCAAGTATGTTATTTAAGTGATAAAGATGTGCTAGGTTGTGAACAAATCTCTGTTTTCAGAGAATTTTTGACCTGAGTCAAGTATAAGCAAACATGAAAGGAAAAATAAAGAGAAAACAAAATGTGTAATAGATACCCATAATTAGAACATGAAAGGCATTGCCTCCCTTTGTCCTCCTGGGGACAATGTGGGAACAGCTGAAGAAGGAAACAGGAAACCATGATAATGTACACTCTGAAGACTGATTTTGTAAATATAAATGTATTTCAAAGCCAATTAAACTGCACATGGAAATATCACTATAAAAACCCATCAGTACTCAAAATAACTTACCCCAAATTTGGCTGCTTCTTTTAGAAGCAGAGAAAATTACTAAGAGTATCTTAATACCTAAGTATCAACAAACACTTGGCTCTTTATTGAAAAAGACACTAGGATATCAGGGAAATATGTAAACTATGAAACTGACAATTAGCAGAAGCCTGACAATGTTGTCATTCCAGGAACTTTCACAAAGGAACACTCAGATTAATCCTGGGTAAAATATTTAAAACAGGTGATGGATGTTAACTAAACTTATTGTGGTGATCCTTTTGTAATGTACACTGTATCAAATCATTATGTTGTACATTTAAAATAAAATAAACCAAAACTACTAACAATGGGTTCTCTCCATGAGTTTTTCCCCTAAGACTTTTTTGGGAGGAAGAGGGAATAAAATCGGTGATTCCATTTTCTGCATGCATTCCTAAAAGGTCAGAAAAAGTTATCTTTAAAAAAGTTATCTTATGAGGCAGGCTACATATATCTCTGAAAAGAACAAACAAACATCTGAAACCTCCTCAGGGGCTGGCAAACATTTTCTATAAAATGGTAGACAGTAAACGTTCAGGTACTTGCAGAACACAAATGGTCTCTACTGAAGAGTCTTCTTTGTTTTGCTTGTTTTTACAACTCTTTACAACGTGAAAGACATTCTTAGGTCACAGGCTGTACCAAAGACAGATGCCAACACCTGCTCCCCCTAATAGATGTCTGACCAGGCAACTACCAAGTTTACCTACCAAATATTTTCAGTACTCACCATTTAGTTTACCCCACAGAATGTTGTCTCACAAATGACAGTAATTTTAAATAGGAAAAGAAGCAGAAGCAGCAAAGCAGAAGAAGCAGAAGCAGAAACAGAAGCAAAGGAAGAAGCAGCAGCAGCAGCAACAGGAGAGATGGTTTTATTAATCCCTGTGAAATGACATCATGTGTTGCACCTTCATCTGGGGGCTGCGCCATGAAAGAGTCGCTAAATCCGCCCATGCCGGTGTGCTCTTCCTGCTCCTCATTCTCAGTGTCACACTCAATATCACTGTCGCTACTCATTCCTGGCAGGAAAGAAAGGGAGAACATGCTTCTGGTAAGAAATCACTGCAAGGAAAAGGCAATCTCCCTATCTACTAAACTGAGATTCCTCCTGAATGTTACACTGAATGCCAACACACTAAGCAAACAAAACAAGGAAAAAAGTAACCACATAAACTTCAGCTCTCTTTAGTTATTTAGAGCAGTGTTTATTTTTGTTCTCAAAGATTAAAAATGCTCTTTTCATAATACCTGAAAAGTTATAATTTGAAAACAGTATTAATTTCATTATACTGAGAATATTTTTCCAAAGCAGTTTTCTTCTAGTCATAAGAGATAAGAGGAACTTTTAATCCTGATTCAACGTAGTTTTTAACCTAAAACATATATAAACATGCACAAACACAGGCACACATTTACACTTTTATCTATGCGTGTGCATAAAAAATTCCAGTAATTCTAGCAATAAATGAGTTACTATCACATTTGGACCTCCAATTTTGTTTTTTTGCATATAAGTTGATTTTTTAAAAAAAAGTTCTATAGAATTCTTATAGTATAGAAAGTACTTCTATTTCAATGAGAGTGATCAAGAAAATCTGAAAATCCTTCTGCTGCAAACCTTTATAAATGCTAGATAAAATATAAACTTAAAAATTACTTTAATGAACAGCCACATTTAAAAGAAAGAAGGGAAACCCAAAGGTATAGAAACAAAAAGAAAACTACTGGGGTAGATGCAGTTGCCCGAGAGCTTGATGTGAAGGCCTTTAACACTCCTTTGGGGACAGGAAAAAAAAAACTTGGATCCACCACAGAAAGAAGGATGAAACTGAGACTAAAACTCCAGTCTCTGCACATAGCTAAAATTCTTATTAAAAGAATAAACTAGAAAATTCTGCCTACTGGCACAGGAAGATGGCAAGGAATTTTGTCTTGTTTCTAGGCTCAGCTCACCTCAAAATTCAAACTAAGGCCTGTGTGCTTAATTTAAGTTTGAGATTGAAAGCTGAGGTTCAAATCTTAAGAAATTAACATAAAAATTGGTCAGGAGCTAGTGTTATCTGAATAAAGCAAACGTAAAATCCTCTGGAGGGAAGGTTCCAGGTAACATGGAATAAGCCCATTCCACTCCATCTTTCCCACTAAGTGCAGTTAAAAAAACCTGGACAGAATGCATGAAGTGGCTATTTAAGGACTCCGAAAAGTAAATAGGAATAGGCATACTGGTGTAGACCAGAATTTGAAATACCAACAAATGGGCAAATTTAAACAACACCCAGAGTCTCATGACATCGTATTAAAAATGTCTAGAATGCAATTTAAAATTGCTTCAGCATATGAAAAACCAGGTGAAGACAAGCAGCAAACAACAATGCTGAGATGACAGAGATGTTGGAATTATCTAACACAGATTAAAGCAGATATAAAAAGGCTCGTGAACACTCTTGAAACATATTTAAAAGACCTCTCTGGTGGGAAGCTTCCACAATCCAGGTCACAAGAATTACCACAGGAAAAAAGAAAGTGGAAAAAAAAAAAAAAAAAAAAGAAAGAAAAAAAAGGAATTCTCACAAGGGAGAGAAAAAGTCTCAGAAAGCTATGTTCTTTAAAAAAAAAAAAAGAGTTGTCTATTTTCTTTAGTATTTTATTTATCATTGTATTATTTAATTATTTTATTTTGGGGGTAGGTAATTAGATTAATTTATTTTTAGAGGACGTACTGGGGGTTGAACCCAGGACCTCACGTATGCTAAACATGCGCTGTACCACTTGAGCTATACCTTTCCCTCAGAACGCTATATTCTAATCAAAATTTACAAACAAGGCAGACAATCCACCTGATGTAAGAGTCAAGCAGATATACAAATAGGACAATAACACAAGTTTTTCATAAAATCACCTGAGAGAGACTACACAATTCAGTTTTTTTTTTACACAATTCAGTTTAATGTGGAAAAAAGTATAGATTTAAAAAAATTACTAAATAGACTTTCCAGAAATGAAAGTCATTAAAGTTAAAATAATAGATGAATTTAAGACAAAAAGAAAAAAAAAGAAAAAAAAGAATAGATGAATTTAGACAAGGTTGAAAAACTTAAAGATAGAACTGATAAAATTAACCAGAATATTAAAGAAAAATGACTATTACATAAAAGATACTATGAAACAAGGGGATAAAAGAGTATAATAGTTCAAACTGTATCAACTAGACAGCCATAGGGACAGCAAAGGAGAGACAAAAGGAGAAAATGGCTGAGAATTTTTCAGAATTAATGAAAAGTACTCTGAATCGAATAAAAATAAAATTACAACATATCAAAAGTTTAGGGATGTGGCAACAGCAGTGCTTAAAGAGAAATTTATAGCATTAAACACTTACATTAGAAGAGAAAAAGGCCTCAAATTAATGACCTAAGCATCTACTTTAAGAAACTAGAAAAAAAGAGTAAATAAACTAAAGTAAAAGAAAGGAAATAAATAGAAATAAAATTAGCAGGAAAGAATAGAGAAATCAACAAAATAAGAAGACAGTTCTTTGGAAAGGTAAATACAACAGAAAGGTTCCTAGGCAGACTAAGAAAAAAGAGAGCAAACAAAACTAGTAACATTGGGAATGTAAGAGGGGACATCACTACAGATTCTACAGACATCTTAGATAAAAATGGAACACTATAAAAAACTTAATGCTCATCAAATCAAGAACACAGATGAAATGAACATTATTTGATAGACACAAAATACCAAAATCATTCAGGTAAAAATAGATAATCTAAATAGGTACTTTAACTATTAAGGAAATGGAATTTAATAGTTTAAAAAACTCCAACAAAGAAAACTGCAGCCCCTGATGGCTTTATTGGTGAATTTTTCCTCTTCTGTTTTCAAGAAGCGTTTGTGTAGTATTGTGTAGCATTATTTCTCCCTTAAATATTCTGAAGATATAGGCTGGATGTATGGATGTTTGAAATGATGTATGTATGTATGTATGTATGTATGTATGTATGTATGTATGTATGAAATCTCCTTCCTGAGCAAAGGAAAAAGCTTCCCTGCTCTAGGAAGTCAAAAGTGACACATTACAGACCAAACCACCTACTTGCATGAAGCATCATCTCCATCTTGTGGCCCTTCAAGGAACTGTTGCTGAGAACCCTAAACCCAACAACTTGAAATTCTAGACACAAATTTGGCCTCTTGGTACTATGGTTTCTGAATTCCTGACATACATTAAACTCCAGGAGTCACAAAAAAGGAATTGGAATTCTCAGGAATTCTCAAAATCTTAAGTTATTTAAATACTTACAATGTATCTTTAAATTTTTTAAATTTAGTTTGTAGTATTTTCAAGAACTGTAGCTTACAATGAATATTAAAATCCTGAAAAATGCTCTGAACATTATTGTGTTAACAGTTGAATAATGTAACATTTAGAACTCTTAGCAAAGTTTATAGCACTACATAGACTCACATGTCAAAAATGCCAATATACAGAATTATTCTGCTTCCAAAACTTCCTATGTCTTGGAACACCACTCATGAAACTCCTATACAGTTCAATATAGACTCATTAATATTTACACAGCAGCAGACAGGGCCATGAACACATCCTTATAAAATGACAATATCTGTAACCAGGACTGATTTGATCACAATTGCTTCTTTCCAAGGTGCTCCTGTTGATCTTAGCCTTTGATTTCAGGTACCAGCATTTCCAGTTTATACTTTCAACTTACCATAAGGGAATTCCTTCAAAGTAGTCATGTTTCTGTGCTGACTGTTAAGAATAACTCTAACAGGAGAATTAGAATAATTTTTTTTTTTTTGATTTCTTGACTCATTTTTCTCAGGATTTAGGAAAACATGTATTTCTTAAGAAATGTTGAAAGGGAATTCCTGCAAGAAAATACTGCTTGGTCTTTTACTAAGTCCTGCAATCTGAAGTTCCCTAGCTTTGTGAATGTAGTGAGAAAGACAAATTGGTCTCTTGACCTCTAGCTTAAAACTGGCCTGCTGGTCACCAGGTCCTGTACAAACCACTGCCATCAGTGAGAGGGAGTAAATACAAGGTCATACACTTTCATTTTTTGGAAATGAAACTAGCCACTGTGAAGCAATAGGTCACAAGCTATTTGCTGTGTGCCTTGCCCCATACATTGCAATGTCTAACCTCTAGCTATTTACCTAGAAACAATTCTGAGATAATGTGAATTTATGAGGTGAAGGCTGAAATTTAAAAGTCCAAGTCATCCCTCACATACTTTAACATGCTTCTAACCAGTTTTCCTGTCCACAGGGTTCCACATGCCATCCTACTCCCTCAAATCCATTCCCCTCAACGTAGCTAGAGTAGGAATGTTTAATTTTATTATCTAATTTCTTGCTTAGATCCCATTTAAAGGACAAAGTCCAAATTCTAGCTAGACATACAGAGCAACTCTTCATGATCTGACCTCTGCCTCCACTCTGGCCCCATCTTCACCTAACTCAAACTCATCCCTTAGAATAATCTTTCCAAGGGTGGACTAGGTTAGTAGAGACGTGACAGTTAAAAGCATTGGCTCTGTGACTTTGAGTAAAATAAGTTACATCTCTAGGTGTCTGCCTACTCATCTGTAAAATGAAGATAATAAAGTAACTACCATGTAGGGCTGTATTAAGAAAATGTAAGATAATACTGGTAAAGCTTTTAGCAGTCTCTAACACATAACGAGGACTTACAAATATTATCTATTATTTCTATTATTACATATCTGCTATTTGAGCTCCCTATATATCCTATCACAACATTCATCATTTTATAATTGGTTATTAACTGGCCTCCAACACCTGACCAGTGGTTTTGAATGGCTCTCCCTGCCCCCTCCCACCAACACATATATTCAGCATATCTGAGAACTACAACTTGCTCCCTCCCATTTGTAACTGTGACCTATTCTGGCAAGTGATTCTTGAGGAGTTGTCACCCTTGACTGAGAGTTATTCAACTCAACCAGTGGTTCTCAACAGTTTTAGAGGATGGTTTTGCCTCCCAGGGGACATTTGGCAATGTCTGGAGACATTTTGGTTACTGTAATTCAGAGGAGGTACTACCGGCACCTAGTGTGTTGTTAAAGCCAAGGATGCTGCTAAACATCCTACAATGCACAGGGAAGCCCCCTACAACAAAGAATCAGCTGGCCCAAAATGTCAGTGGTGCCAAGGGAGAGAAACCCTGAACTAAACAGTAGGTTCAGGAATTACTTTATCACCAGCACCAAATATAATGCCAGGCAAATTAGAAGCATTTCATAAATGCTGAATAAATAAAAGGAGCCTATAATTCCAGCACATGCTATAAAAATTTAAGGCACTACAGTTTATAACCAGTATGTATAAATACATGGAAACTAACTCATTCCCACAGATTCTTTCTATAAAGATCATCAATCATAATTTTTTTCCTTAATGTTTTAAAAATCAACAGTTCACTCTAAAACTCCTTTCCATTTAATCTCTTCTACTGAAATAATGCTGCCCGCCACAGGAGCACCAACTAAGAGGGAAAACCAAAATGTTTAGTGTTCTTCAACTGAAAAACCTGAAAATGCCACCACCCACACACACATTCTCACAGGGCAGCCAGAGGTAGATGCTGGCATCTTTATGTATGCTTTGAGCTACAATTCACCAGTCGTTGAAATTCAAATGACTGCACAGGTGATAAGTGGCAGAGTTTCACTGAGAAATGAAATAAATTTCAATGTCAAATATTAGTAATAAAGTTGACTGACATGCTTTCCTGCTAACATATAAAGGACAAGCAAGGGCAGCACACACAGCCTTGTTTCAAGACCTTCTGTTACTCAAAATTACACAGTATCTTCTATGCTTTTAAATAAAGAATAATGAACCTGGAAAAAAGAATAATGAACCTGGAAGAACATGTAGAAGAATACTAGAAATGTAACAGAGAATGAATTGGCAGAGTTGAAGTCGGTTACCATAAAGGATTTTTTAAACAGATAAAGTTTGAAATACTCGTATAAGACCAAAGCAATCTACAAACATTAATCAAGACTGACTTTAAAAGACAAGGTACTTGGGGGAAGGTAGAGCTCAAAGTGGTAGAGCTCATGCTTAGCATGCATGAGGTGTCCTGGGTTCAATCCCCAATATCTCCTCTAAAAAAAAGTAAATAAATCAATAAACTGAATTACCTCCAACCCCCACCCCCAAAAGACAAGGTACTTAATATTTAATATTCTAATTAGTTGTTTGGGGGCATGTTTTCCCCATAAGATAGTGAACATATGCAATTACATCTTTTCATATTTAGCAAGACTTCAATGCCTATCATGTAGGTGGCATAACATTTAATAAATGAGCCGATGAAGTATCTGCAGATTCTCCCCCCTGTAAATGCGCCTTCTAGTAAGACATGTCCTTTTATGCAGTTATCCATTTTGCCTTCCCCTGTGCTTAATGTCCTAGTAAATCAAACACAGTGGCACAATGAATGCTGTTTTCAGATCAAACAGGTAGGACAGTAGATAATGTCTCAGTAACTGTATTATTAAACCAACCACTCCCCACTACACCAGAAAAAGATCACTATTCCGCCTCCAACCTAATTAATGACTTTATCACTTCCTTACCTTCCTCCGGGGCAGCTGAAGCTCCTTCAGGTAGTATAGGCTGTAATTCCCCAGTTTCAGAATTATTTTCCAAATCAGTCATTTGCATTCCTTCCAGACAACATCCTTTAGCATTAGTCCTCAAAGAGAGAGAAAATAACCTGATATTTTTGTATAACTAATCAGTGATACAATAATCTAGATTTTCTTCTTGCCCAGAAACTGAATATCAAACTAAGGAGAGAACAGGGCACTGGTGTTTAGTACTAAATTTCAAGTTTTATTTTCAAAACATTCACTAGAAGATTCACAATGAAAAGTTATAAAGTCATGGATTACATTACTGTCCATATCCTGTGATAATGTATCAGAGTTTTGTAATTGTTATGATTGGGGGAACTGGGTAAGGTACACACGCTCTATTACTTCTTATAATTGCATGTGAATCTACAGTTATCTTAATAAGAGTTTCAATTTAAAATCAATATAAACAGAAGCCCTAAATAATTCGTCCTCACCAACATCGAACAACTTTTGAAATATACTGAGTGCAAAAACAAGGTGCACTTTTTGTATTTAAAAAGCCATATAGTAACAGCTACTTAAACATACCTAAAAACTGAGAAGACAGAACATATATAAAAAATTAAGAACCGAAAAACCAAAAAACAGAAAGAAAAAAAAGAGAGACCAAAAAACAACAAAAATATTTTTTAAATTAAATTAAATTAAAAAAATTAAGAACAGCAATGTATGTGGGCAGGGAGTTGGAAAACAAAGCAGATGGGAGACAAAGATGGGGAAATTTTAACTTAATATTCTTTGTTAATAATACTTCCATTTTTGAACCATTTATTATTAGTATTTAAAATTTTTGCTTACACTACTTTAAATCAGGCAAGGAAAAAAAAAAAGACAAGCTGGAAAACACCACGAGCCAGCCTGGCAACATAATTAACTGTAAAATGAGGGTTATAGCTATGAGCTTTACACATTTATAAAGGATTTTACAGTCTAGAAAAAGATGTACATTCATACACATTTAATCTTTATGACTAAAGGCAGATATAAATATCTCCATAACAAATAAAATATAAAAACAAGTTGCAGCTTCACCTTGAAAGAAACATGTATAAAACCAGGCTAGGTAATGGGGGAGGGCAAGACAATCTCCAATGACTGTAACAACTTTCCACTGCTTAAATTAGAGCTAGAACAGAAAACTATGGCACCAGCTGTTCTTTTGTATTTGGTAATTTATCCAGATCTTAAAACTGTATAAAATTAAGTAAACTTAAGGAATATTAATCTTTCTCTAAATTTAATTCAGATTTCTTTTCAAAGTCTCCAAGGTAGAACTATTCCATTGTTTGAAATTAGAGATGTATTTAATATCCATAGAATAGATCAGCAGATGGATATTAATGGCCCGACTAGCACATTCACAGACAGCACATTCCACAATCACACTCCTTTGAATGAATGGAAGTTTAACTGGCATGGCTGGGATCTGAGTTTGCTTCCTGGGAGAGAGATAAAGGTACTGACAATATGTATTTCCCCTTTTGGGAAATTCCAACTATGTGTTTTAAAGACACTTTAATAAGATGAGAGAAAAAAGGTGAGATTAAAAACAGAAAAGTAGTGTTAAAATACAACTGCTAGAAGCGCTATACTCCAAACAAAATATGTGCAAAAGACCTATGGGACATAATACAGCCCAGCACAAATGTCTTTGAAAAGTGTGGAACAGATGGGGAAAAAAGTTGACACAAAAATCTCACAAAGAGTTCACACAAGGTTAAACAACATTATTAAAATTAGTGAAAATGATCTCTAATATATTTAGACTGAATTTCTGGTACTATCTCATTCTGTTGAGGGAAAAAAAAAGTAAGGTCTCTGATATTTTAAAAGTTACATTTTAATACTAAAAAATTAACAAAGTGGAAATTAATTTTGTTCATTATGTTGCAGACTTCAAGTGCCAAAGCTAGTAGCTATTATTCCATTACATAAACAAAAGAACTTAATTTACCCCAAGGTGACCATTTTTCTCCTTTTCTCCACCGTAGGTAAGCCATTAAAAACCGCAACCACAAGAGCACCTGAATCCAAAGCTTGACACTGCCGGTCTTCAGATTTCGGCAGAATGTCACTGATGCTGCCCTGTGTCAAGGCTCGGGGAGAACTATGCCTGCTCCCAGACTGAGTGCTTCCCGGGGAGCCTACAGAAGAGGAAGATATTCAGAAAGAAGGCAAACAAACAAAAAGTTCTCTCTCTAAGCTTCCATGTTAGGAGATCTCACTATTACCTACATTTTTAAACTGTAGGATAAGTCAAAAACAATTTTAATGTATATCCCAGTCTTTCTGATGCCCGGTATTTAAAATTCAGGAGTCCAGAATATGGAGTCTAATGGTTGCATTTTCTTCCTGATGGCTCTAACCTGTTGCGTGATCAAGGAACTTTCAAATTAAGTTTCAGCTATTTTGGTGCCTTTAGAGGTCTGGAGCTATACCATAAGATCAATTTCAAATAACAGACATCTACCCACCCAAATTACGTTCTGAACTCTCCAAACTTACCTTCAGACAAAGTTTGACAGTCTCCTTTTGAACGGCTATTTTCCCCAGAGTCTACTGCTCTTCGAAGTGACAGACTACCTGCTATACTGGACCGAGCTGGCTTGGGTGAATTACTCTTCTTACTTGTGGCTGCAAAGACATTTAAAAACATTTCTGATTATGATAAAATAGCACAAAACTCATTACCTAGGCAGTCAGAGAAAGGTTTAATCTTATCATACAGGGAAGGTATTCCATCTACAGTGTCCAAAAATAAACAGAACACTCTGGTCCCAACTGGTTTATTTGGAGTTTTTTGCCAAAAGTATTCCTGTTTTGCTGTTTGTGGAGCAGTCTTCAGTTACAAAAGTAGAAAAACATCAGTTAACTCCAACAGAAAAATCATACCAGACATGAACTCCAATCTCAATGCAATTAAATTAAATATTAACAACAACAAAAAAACTCAAAGCACTTGGAAACTGTAAAATACTACTGGATGAAAAAGTAAATCAGTGCTGAAAGAAATGAACCACAATTATAATACTTCAAGATGTCTGTAGCTAAAACAGTAATTAGAAGAAAATGTACAGCCTTACAACAAATTAATTAAAAAAAAAAAGAAACTAAATGGCCCAACATGCAGACTCAAGAACTTAGAAAAATAATAAAAAGAAATTAAAAGAAAGTAGAAGAGATGCACTAAAAGATAATAAACAGAGTCAGTAAGGTAGGATGATATAAGAGCAATAATTGTCTTTTTATACATCAGCAAAGAATAATCCCAGAATGAAATTAAGAAAACAGTTCCATTTACAGTAGCATCAAACAGAATAAAATACTTACAGAAATATTTAACAAAGAAATGTAAGGCTTGTACATTGAAAACTATCATACATTACTGAAAGGAGTATAAAGAAGATAGGAAAAATACTTCATGTTCATTGGCTGGAAGACTTAATATTGTTAACACAGTAATACTCCCAAACTTGATCTATACGACAGATTCAACACAACCTCTATAAAAATTTCAATCACCTTTTTTTTTTGCAGAAATTGACAAGCTGACCCTAAAATTCATAGAAAAATGTCTAAGATCCAGAATACCCCAAAACAATCTTGAATGGAAGACTCACACTTCTCATTTCACAATTTGCTATAAAACTATAGTAATGAAGATTGTGGTACTGGTATAAGATAGAAATACAGATTAATGAAACAGAATTTAGACTCCAGAAATAAACCCTTACATTTATGGTCAATTAGTTTTTGACAAGGAGGCCAAGACAATTCAATGAGCAAAGAAAACAAAAACAAAAACAAAAACCATGGAAAATAACAAGTGTTGATAAGGATATGGAGAAACTGGAACCCCTATACTCTGCTGGAGAATGTAAAACGGTGCAGTTACTTTGGAAACAGTATGGCACTGCCTCAAAAAGTAAAACGTAGTTCCCATATAACCTGGCAATTTCACTGTTAAGCATATACTTAGGATAAAAAAAAATGCACAAAAAATTGTATATGAATGTTCAAACAGCTTCACTATTCATAATTACTCAAAAGTAAAAAAAACACAGAAAAACAAAACAAACCCCCAAGTCCCCATCAGCTGATGAGTAGATCAAACAAAAAGTGGTACAGACATACTATGAAGTATCATTCAGCCATAAAAAAGAATTGAAATACATGCTACTACATAGATGAAAACATTATGCTAAGTTAGAGAAACCAGATATAAAAGGCATTCATATTGTGTGATTCCATTTATATGACAAGTCCAGAAGAAACAAATCCATACAGACAAAACAGATTAGTGGTTGCTAGGGGAGGGGAAGATGGGGAGCAACGGCTTATGAGTATGGAGTTTATGGGAGAGAAGTGTTGAACATGTCCTAGACTTAGATAATGATGATTGTCACACAACTGCTGAATTGTATATTTGAAAAAAAAAAAAAGGGAAGAAAGGATGCTCTAAGAAAAAATTATGATCAATTTTTCCACTGCAAAGTATACATAAAATATTGGTTAAGGAAAAAAATGAATACAAGATGCATTAACAGAAACAAAGGCAAAAACTAACATAATAATAGACAGAAAGCAGTAGATGTAATAAATCTAAGTATTAGGTCTTTGAAGAGATGAATAAAATGAATAAGCCTCTAGCAATTCAAGTCAAGGGAAAAAATAAAAGAATACAAATAAGCAATGACATAACTGAACAAGTTAACACCCAATATTCAGAGGAAGTTTTTAAACTTTAAGGGAACAGAATAAGGGACCTTATACCAATGCATTAATCTAATAAAATGAGTAATTTTGTAAGAAAATTAATTACAAAAATTGATTTAAGAATTGGCAGAAATATGAGACCAATACACACTTAAAAATGAAAAAGGCTGTTAAAAGTTCTATTCCTGAAAGAACTCCTAGTTTTTTCAGTGAGGTTCATTAAACTTTTAATGAGCAGATAACATGTTAAATTTTAACAGCATAGAAAAGGGCAAAAGCTCCTGAATTTACTCTATGAGGCTGGCGTAAAATAGGAACTCAAATGGGTTAAGGATAGTGTAATGAAACTATATAGCTCGATATTACTCATGACTACATAGTCAAGAATCCTAAGTAAAGTATTAGCAAACTGAGCATAGCAGTACAGTTAACCTTTGAACAATACAGGGACTAGGGGTGCCAACTCTCCAGAGTCAAAAAACTGGGTATAACTTTATATTCAGCCCTCTTATCCCCAGTTCAGCTCCCACTGATTAAACCAACTGAGGATTTATTGAAAAAAAAAAAATCTGCAGGTAAGAGGACTCACACAGGTCAAACCCATGTTGTTTAAGGGTCAACTGTATATTAAAAAATTACAGTGCTCACTTTGGCAGCACACATACTAAAATTAGAACGATACACAGAAGATTAGCATGGCCCCTGTGCAAGGACGACATGCAAATTTGTGAAGCATTTCGTATTTTTTGTAAACTGGCTATACTTCAATTAAAATAATTAATTAATTAAAAATCACAAACCATAACCAAGTAGAAAGATTCACTCTAGAATTTCAAGAATGGTCAATGTTAGATATATAATGTAATTCTCTTTGTTCACAAAGTAATAGAGCAAAATAACATGATTATTTTGACGGATGACAAAAACGCATTTGATGTAATTCTATACAACTTCTTGATTTAAAAAAAACCCTTAGTAACTAGGAAAAGAGGTAGTTTGGTGTAATGGGAGAACATAGGCTCTAAAGTTCCAGTTCCTGGCTCTGCGATTACCACCATCAAACTCTGAGGACCTTTGATTGCTCCCATGCCTCAGTTTCTTTATCTGTGAATTGGGGATAAAAATAACTTTCTTCATAGAGTTGTTGTTGGGATTCAGTGAGTTAAAACATTTGACTTAGAATAGTTAAGATACCTGGCAAAAAATAAACACTTAGTAAATGATAATCATTACTGCCACTCTTGTTAAGAATGGAAGGATTTATCTTTCAACTTGATGAAAATTATGCATCGAAACAAACAGCAAAATTTGAACTTAATCAGGTAAAAAAAACTAAAGGAATTCTTAAATAGGGTTGGAAATACTATAAAAATTCTATTATTGCTATTAGTTAAATTGTTCTGAGGTCCCAGCCTCGACAACACAATATCAAAAGTAAATAAGCAGGAAAGGTGTGGACAAACCATGATTATTGCTGATGATATGACTGTCTACTTAGACAATTCCATACAATTGACTGAAAAACTCAGAATTAAAAATTTTCACTAAGTGGGCTGAATATAAGATAAACATATAAAACCAATAGTCTTCCTATATGTCCATAACAAATAATTAGAAAACATTCCAGAGGGGAGGAAGAGATTCCATTCACAATAGCAGCCTAAGTTATAATATATCTAGAAATGAATATAACAAAACATATACAGAATTTATATGAAGAAAACTAAAGCTCTGAAGAAGTATACGTATGTAACAGATGACCTGATAAACGGAACTACCATACTCCTAGATGTGAATGCCTTAGTGCTGAGAAGATGTCAGTTCCCCAAATTAAATGTCAATTAATGCATTAAATGTAACACAATTCCAGTTAAAATGTTTTTTCTAGAAGAGTAAATGTGTAAGAACCATCAAAGACACTCTGAAAACAAAAATAAAATGAAGGCAAACATAATACAATATAACAGACTATAAAACTATAATAGTTTGAAAAAAAAGTGTAGGTCTGGTAGACAACACAACAAATATTTAGTTGAACAGTATCAAATTGCTGTTTTTGTATGTAAAAAAAAAGTTGCATATTGGCAATTTTAACTGCTTCAACCCATATGAATTTAAAAACAACCATGAAAATATAGGACTTTGGTCTATAATATAAAGGATAAATTTCATACTGTTGGACAGAGTAGATTCTTCAAAAACCATGTTTCATTTACAGGAGAAAACAAATCACTGAACTCACTTCACACACCATCAAAGAAAATAAATTATACACGGAATAATGACCTAAATGTAAAAAACTTAAAAACAAAGCCAGAAGAAAATAAGTGTTTTTTTATAAACTATAGTTGAAAAGGCCTTCCAAATAAAAACATCAAACTCGCAAACCATGAATATTATTAATAGATTTCAAAAATAAAAAATTTAAAACTTCATGTTTGGCAGAAAAAAAACAAAAACAAACAAGTGACAATGGTGGGGAGGTATTTGCAGAAACAAGTAACAAAAGCTCTGCACAAAAATCCAACAAAAAGCATTATTTCTTTTGGTTTTAAATTGTCATTTCCCTGACAACCAGATACGGTTGAGTATCTTTTCATACATTTACTGTCCATTTGTATTTCTTATGTTAATGGCCTAATCATAACCTTTATTCATTTTTCTATTAAACTGTCATCTTTAAGAGAATTATATGTATTTGGCAATTATCCCTTCTCTTATTCATCTTCACTAGATTAGTACCAAGCATTAATATATCCAATTTTAACAAACACATGCATGGAAAGCCCAGAAATAAATCCTTGCACACATGGCCAAATGATTTTCAGCAATGGTATCAAGACCATTCAAGAGGAAAGGAAAGTTTTTTCAACAAATGATCCTGGGAAAACAGCACACCCACACACACAAAAATAAAGCTGGACCTTTATCTAACACCATATACAACAATGAACTGAAAATGGATCCAAGACATCTATAAAGAGCTAAAACTATAAAACTCAAAAGAAGAAAACACTGGGGAAAATCTTCACAATGTTGGGTTTAGCAATGCTTTCTTGGCATGTGACACCAAAAACACAGGCAACAAAAGAAAAAAATAGATAAATTGTACATCAAAATTTAAAATGTTTAGCATCAAACGAATCTATCAACCGAATGAAAAGACAATCCACAGAATAGGAGAAGGTATTTGCAAACACGTATCTGATAAGGGATTAACATCAAGAATATACAGGGAATTCTTAAAACTCAAAAAACAGAAAACCAATCCAATTCAAATATGGGCAAAGGACTTGAATAGACACTGCTCCAAAAAAGATATATAAAGATGACTGATGAATACACGAAAAGATGCTCTCTCAACATCACTAATCATGAAGGAAATGGAAATCAAAACCACAATGATTTACATCCATTAGTACGGATATTATTTAAAAAAAAAAAAAAAGAAAAGAATAAGTGTTGGGGAAGATGTGGAGAAATTGGAACCCTTGTGCACTGTTGGTGAGAATGTAAAATGGTGCAACCTCTATGTTGAAAACAATATGGCGGTGTTCCTCAAAAAATTAAAAATTGAATTACCATATGATCCAGTAATTCCACTTCTGGTTATATATTATATGTCCAAGAAAACTAAAAGCAGGGTCTCAAAGAAATAAACAACCATGTTCATAGCTGCATTATTTGCAACGGCCAAAAAGTAGGTGCCAACTTAAGGGATAAATCAGGAGTTTGGGATTAACAGATACACACTACTATAGATAAAACAGATAAAACAAGCACCTATTGTATAGCACAGGGAACTATATTCAATTTCTTATAATAAGCTGTAATTGAAAAGAACTGAAACTATATGTGTATATATATATATATATATATATGCATGTATATGTATAACTGAATTGCTTTGCTGTTCACCTGAAACTAACATTGTAAATAAACTACACTTCAATAAAAAATAAAATTAAAAAAAAAAAGAATAACAAATCCAAAAACAAAAGAAAAAAATTAATGGGTAAACAAATGGGTACGTATGTGTACACACACACACACACACACACACACACACACACACACACACACACACACACACACACACACACACAGGAATATTATGCAGCCATGAAAGGGAAAATAATTCTGACACACGCTACAATATGGATGAACCTTGAGGACATTATGCTAAATGAAGCAAGCCAACCACAAAAGGGCAAATACTGTATTTTTCCACTTATATGAGGTACCTAGAGTAATCAAAATCAGAGACAAAAAGCAAAATGGTGGCTGCCAGAGGATAAGGGAAGAAAGGAAAGTTATTGTTTAACAGGTATAAAGTTCAGTTTTGCAACATAAAAAAAGTTCTGTGGATGGATGGTGGTGCTGGCAGCACAACAATGTGCATGTACTTAGTGCCATTAATAAACAAGTACACTTAGCAGCTGGCTCCATAGCTCAGGGGTTAGAGCACTGGTATTATAAAACAAGTACGATTAAAGAGTGAGATAGTAAGTTTTGTTTAACAAAATGTGGTAAAATTTACCATGATTAAAAAAAATTTTTTTAATTAAACACAGAATTAAAATATGAGCCAGCAATCCCATTCTAGGAATATACCCCCAAAAATGGAAAGCACAGACTCAAACAGATATTTGCACATCCATGTTCACAGCCACATTATTAACAACAGCCAAAAAGTAGAAACAACCTAGATATCCATCAACAGATAAATGGAAAAACATAATGTAGTTCATACATACATACAAGGGAATATTACTCAGCCTTCATAAGGAATGAAATTCTGACACATGCTACAACATGGATGAAACTTGAAGATATTATGAAGTGAAATAAGTCAGACACAAAAAGACAAATATTTTATGACTCCACTTATATGAGATATCTACAGTAGTCAAGTTTATAGAAACAGAATGTAGAGCAGTGGTTACCAGAGGGTAGGGGAAAGGGGGAGTGGCAAGTTACTGTTCAATGGATATAGAATTTCGCTTTCGGGTAATGGAAAAGTTCTAGAGATGGACAGTGGTGAAGACTGTACAGCAATGTGAATGTACTCAATGCCACTGAATTATACAACAAAGAATAGTTAAAATTGTAAATTTTATGTTACATATATTTTACCACCAAAAAAAAAAAAAGGATATATGCTTAAGAAAATGAATACAACACACAGATAACAACAAACTCTTGACTCCGTACCCCCTCCAGGTACCACCCAATTTATTATGAAACTTCTTGAATGAGCTGAGCAATCATGCCCAGTTTCTCATCTCAGTCACTTCTGCTATACCCCTCTCCATGCGAATGGCTCTTAAAAGGGCCACCCACCCTTCATTTTGACACCTCAATGGTATGACCACTCTATTTCTTTTTGAGATCCTTTTTAAAAAAATTTTTGAGATATCAGTCCTTCTGATTTTTCTCCTACCTTAATGATTGCTCTTTTCAATTTCCTTCATGAGCCTCCCCTTCGTTACAAGGCTTTTAAATGTTTAAGTGCCCCAGAGCCAAAATTCCTCTTCTCCATTTAACCTCTGGCTTTCTTTAAACAGCATCTGATACCAGTGACTCCTATCTGTTTATATCCAACTTTAACCTCATAAGCTTCAGGCTTATGTAGTGTTCAACTGCCTATGAGACATTTCACTAAGATACCTCAAACCTTAACATGTTTATTTATTTATTTGGGAGGGGTAATTAGGTTTGTTTGTTTGTTTGTTTGTTTACTCTTTAATGGAGGCACTGGGGATTGAACCTAAGACCTCACGCATGCCAAGCGTGCACTCTACTACTTGAGCTATACCCTCCCCCTGCAAACCCTAACATGTTTAACAAAGAATTCCTGACTTCCTGCCCCTGTGACCCACAATCCCCACACCTGATTCTTCCTTGTTTGATATGCATTTCAATTAAAGACACCACCAGTCACTAAGATGCATAGACCAAAAACTTTAACATCATTCTGAGTTTTTTCTTTCCCTAAAACCTTTCTTACTAGGGTTGTGGGAAATAATTGAGTCCTCCTGGTCTAAAATATCCACTGTATGTACTAGATTAACTTCTCTCCTACGTATCTAGAATAGTACTAGCCATATACCCATCCTTGGGAGAATTAAGAAAGATGGGACCTCAGTCAAGAAAGGCTGCTAGACAATGAGCAAGCCCACCTACCCAGTGTAGTCAAGTCCAGAATAAGTCATCGTATATCACACAAGCTATTGTTACAGGCTGTTTATTGGTCTCACAACTCCCACTCTCAACCTTTTTCAGACCCCTCTCCACACAAAAAGCAAAGTAATCTTTGTAAAAGGTAAATCAGATCGCAAACACTTCCCTGATTTTTATTCTCTAAAGAATTCTCCTAAAATCAGGATAAAACTCAAACTCCTCCCTGAAGTCTTCTTAAGACCCTACCTGATCTAGGAACTGCCCACCTCTGATTTCTCTCCTATTATTTACCTCTGCTTACTTAGTTCACCATGTTCAGCTCTACTGGTCTTCCTTTGAGCCTTCAAACACACAGAACAAATCCTGTATTAGAGACTTCGCATTTTCCATTCTGCTTACCCCGAACCAGTGCTTCCCCTAGATCTTTGCATGGCTGCTACCTTCTCAACCTTCAGATATCAGTTCAAATGCTGCCTCCTCAGAGACGCTCTCAGACTACTTACCCTAGGTGAAATAGCACACTTCTCACTTGCGCTTTCCATCCCACTCCTCTGCTGTTTCCCTCACAGTACTTTTTACCAACTGAAATTATGTTTACTGGGCTGTACGTTTTAATGTCCGATTCTTACCACATGAGTACATGAATGCAAGATCCATGGTTAAGGATTTTGTCTTGTTTGTTGCCCAGTATAGAATAAGAAATCAAGAAATAGCTCTGATACATATAGCAAAAAATATAGAGTCAGTTTTGGGGTGGGAGAAAAAGCTGTATATGCAGTCTTAATTCATTGTGGGAAAGATGTTCAAACACTATTATTCTGAAAATAACCTGTCTTCTAGCTTCCCAAATGAAACGTGGAGAAATAAAATCAGTAAGATTCTTTCACTTACAGTTTCGTATGTAACAACTGGCAGCTGATGACTTTGCCAAGAGCTCCATTTCCAAATCCTGTAATCTGCCAGAGTTTTCGGTTCCACATGCAGCCAGAGCTGCCTGGTCAGCAGAAAGAAGGCCTGCTGGCATGTCTCCAGAAGCAGCATTGCTGCTTTTTATTTCTGAAAGTGTATTCTTTACATCAGTTTTCATACATCGAACTTCAGCCATTTGAGTTTTGAGTCTTTTTAGCATCTTTAAATCAGAGGGAACTCGCCACATCGCCTGTTGCTTCCTTTGGTCTTTATCTTTTCGAGGATATGCTGCTTCAGAGAAAAAATGACAAGTCATGTTAGTATAGACTTCAACATTCATAAACCGATTTTGTACTATGAATATATAAGCAAATTTGATGTGTAAATAACCTAAGGTGCTTTAAGTGATAAAAGCATGCATTAAATTTCATTAATGAAAAAAAGAGACACAAGTATCCTAAGTTTATTCACACCCACAAAGTTAAAATCTGGGTCACATTACAATCACTCAAATCTGAATTATATATTTAATTCTAAAAGCTGCCCTACTGCCTGTGCTTTCTTTTTTTATACTTCTCCACTTCTCTCAAATTTTCTACACTGAGCTTTTATTATGTTCACAATTTAAAAAAAAGAACAGAAAAAAACATAAACCTAGAAGCTAAACACTTAGTCAAATATGCTATAAATAGTATACAAAAATACATATTCTAACTAAATTTAAAAAGTTGATTTATTGAGCTATTACCCAATGTAGATGTAGCTACTAAATGCTATGGACTATCATTAAAAAAAAGTTCCCTGTCACTGAGTCTCTGCAGCCACTAAACTAACATTGTTTTCTCTCTCTTCCCAGAGAAAGTGTTGAAATTGTTTTTAATTTCTTACCCCACCCCAAATATTAAAGAAAGGAATGAGCAAGGAAAACACACACTTTCTATTGCCAAAAGGGAAAAAGAGGCAGATATTTTGGAAATGAAAGATTATTATGAGTGACTCAAAGCAAAAAGAAATCGTCTTCTACCTAAAAAAAACCCCTCCTCCCCCGAACAGGGTACCAACAGGTACCCTAACTAGGCAAAGAAAAAGTCCTTTATCAACAGGAATGACAGCTGAACCTGTTTACACATTGCAACAATCTTCTGACATAGAAGAGGGAAAAGGTAGACACTGTAGCGTGTCCAACAGCCATTCCTCCACTTCTAGGGTCTAGGCTCATGCCAAAAGAACCCAGATTGTGTTCAGGTAATCAGGCGGGCAGCCGTGTGCTCAGGGAAGTTAGGTCTGCCCTTTGTTCAGCTTCAGAGGATGTGAGTCAAGACTGGTCTAAGCTCATTCCCCATTTGAGTGCTTAGGGTGGGCATATGACCCAAGAATTCCAGGCAAAAGTCAGGGTGGGGGGAGGGAAAGATTTTCTGTCCTGATAGGGAGATTTTATTGTGTTAGGTAACAATAATTAGAGGAGCTTGATTTCAAACTGAGGAGTCTACCTCCAGAGTCAGTGATCTTAGTAACCTTGCTCTCCAGTGTCACAGGAATAGGTCTCTTTTCCATCTAGTCTTTTCTTTCCTGCTAGTGACACATTCCTGTGAATACATCTTGCCTGAAGCTGTGACAGTCATCTTATTGCCATGGCAGAAACAACAAGAGAATCACAGGAAGAACATCCCATGTCCTGCCTTTAAGTATCTGATGATCCTGGAATCACTTACCTCCAGACTTAATGTGCACAAATAAAGTGCCTTCATTAGTTAAGCTACCATTAGCAGCATTTCGCTACTTGCAGTGGAAAGCATTCACAACAGAATTATTAGGAGAGATTTTAGAAACCCAAGACTTGGTCTCAGATCTACTATTTAGTTACTGTAACTTTCTTTAAGTCTGCCAACTTCTGAGTCCATTTATTTACTTGTGAAATGAAGACAATAATATACACGTAACAGGGCTGCAATAAGGCTCAGAAAAGTCAATGTCTGTGAAAGCACTCTGCAGCTTAGTTCCCATCCAACCCTCTGTCAACCAACGCACCAGGGCAGTTTTCTAAAACTCATCAGATATAATCTGAAATGTCCCCTTCTTCAGGCACCTAAACCACCAACTGCTCCCCTCCTTCCGAATCAGTTTTTACCTAACTTTGTATACAGCACGTGGAGTCTACTGCTATTGCAGCACTTACCACATGGAAGACAAACATGCAGAATGTGAACAACTTGAAGGTGGAGATTACATCCTAGTGATTTTTGTATTCCAGCCCAAGAAGCTAAATAAATCTTTCTGGCTCCCACCTCCCACTCCACATCTACCTGGACTTACATACAAAAATCTGTACCAATCCACATGGTTCAGTTTATTATTACTAGAAACTGACAAGAATTTTTAAAAAATAAAAAGCCCAAATGGGAAAGTACAAAAAAGACTTAAACAAACCTCCATCATCTGATAATCAGTCAATAACAATCAATGAGCCTATTTCAAATGCTATGCACCGTGCTAGGCAGGGGTTACAACAGTGAACGAGACAAACACTTGTCTTGGCCCTCACAAAGGTCACAGTCCAGCTGAGAAAAATGCAACTCTATTTCAGTACCGTGTGCTAAGAGCCAACACAGGAAAGAGTGAGGTGCTATGGGATCTTTTACCAGGGGAATCTGACAACTTAAGGATACTGACCACACTTGATGATGTGAAGTCTTCCTGAATTTGCCAAGTTAAAGGTGAATAGAAATTAAAGTCTCATCGGTAACACTTCTTTCATAATACTCAATTAAGTCCTTCAAGAATGACAGTTCTCTACAGCTCTTCCTCCAGACCGCAGTGTCTGTCAATGCTGCCACCCTCCTCCTGGTCACCTAAGCCTATTCAGAGTCCACATTACAATTAGCTGCCAAGTCCTAAAACCTCTATCTTCATAAGCATAACTGTCATGCTGTAAGTAAAATCTTAATTATACACTGCCTAGGTTAAACGGTTCCCCAAAGGTTAAGCAGAACTTTATAATGTCAAAAGAGTCTGAAGACCTTATTTTTAAGGTCCAGTATTTTTAAGCATATGATTGAGAAAATACACAAAAATGTATGAATTCTCCCTCTAGTACTAGAAACTACACTGAAATAAACTTCTACAAACGTACCCAAACTACATTTCCATTTCTGATAGTTTTCTCAGTACTAAAAGCTTTCTAAAACAGTTTGAATCAAACTACTAAACTGAAACAATGGCTCCCCACTGTCCACTATGAATAAATTCCCTCAGCAAGGATGCAAGGCCTTCCACAGAATGGATCCAACTTGACTTTCTAGTTCTAATTACCACTGCACATCCCTTAAAATCTGGTTCAGCTATATTACCTGTTGCTCATACCCTGATGCCTCTTACAATGCTCCTTTTACAGCACAGTGGTTAAGAACAGGAACCTGCAGTGAGTCTGATACGTGATAGATGTTCACTCAATGTATGTCAAAAGAAACAATAAAAACATAATAATAAAAGGAATGCCAACAAATCTGATAACCTAGATGCAATGAACCAATTCCTTGAAAGGCAATCTGCCAAAACTCACAGAAGAAATATGAATAGGCCTGTATCTATCCATTCATCTATCAAAGAAACTGGATCAGTAACTAATAACTTTCCAAAGCAAAGAATCTGGCCCAAACGGGTTTACTGGTGAACTTTACCAAACATTTCAGGAAGAATTAAAGAAATTCCCTACAATCTCTAATGACAGAAGCAGAGGGAAGATTTCCTTACTCAATCTATGAGGTCAGCATTACTCTAGTATTAAAACCAAAGACACTAGAAGAAAATTAGACTAATAACTCTCATGAAGACAGATGCAAAAACCCTTAACAAAATATTAGCAAACTGAATTCAACAATATATTTTTAAAAAATCATATACCACAACCAACTGGGATTTATTCCAGGTATGCAAGCCTGGTTCAATATTCAAAAATCAACTAATGCAATCTATTACATCATATCAATCGATGCAAAAATCCATTTGACAAAATCCAACAACCATTCATGCTAAAACCCTGGAATAGAAGAGAACTTCCGCAACATGATAAAAAATAGCTACAGAAAACCTACAGCTAATATCATACTTAATGGTAAGAAATTCAAAGCCTTCCCACCAAGATGAGGGAATACCCTTTCACCACCCCTTTTCAAACTGTACAGGAAGCCCTGGCCAAGGCAGTAGATAAGAAAAGGAAATAAAAGTAAACAGATTGAGAAGGAAAGAATACACAAAGAACCAAAAAGGAACATCAAAATCCAAGCAAGTCTATAACTCAATTAAAAAAAAAAATCCAAGCAAGCATTAAAAAAAAAGAGCTGGATCTTTCTGCAACATCAGCTTTTAAATTCCCTCTCATAGAAAGGTTATTTTCATTTGGCTTCCATGACTCTTGTTCTCTTGGTTTCTCGCCTTTCCAAAGGCTCTTCATCTGACTCATCTTCTACACACTTAATAAAAAGATGTTCACCATGATTATGTCCCTAGCCCTTTTCTTTTAAAAAATTTCTTGAAACTCACTTTTTTGCAATCCTACTCCCTTAGTTTTAATTATTCAGTATGACCTCTAGGTAAATAACTGCCTGTATTCCAGTTCTTAATTTTTAGTTGTCTACTGGGCATCTCTACTCTGATATCCCATTGGAATGTCAAACTCAAGATGTTTAAATTCAAGCCTCTTCCTCTTTACTATTCCCCTCATCCTCCTTGTCATCAGCATTTTAATCACCTGGATTTGAAACTCAAGTCATCTTATTTATATTATTAATTTTAATAGAAAATTAAACTTATTTTTAGAGAACCTAGATCTTATCCTGTTTCTGTAGACTGCATTTTTCCAATAACATTAAGCATTTTCAAAAATATGATTTTAGCTGTCTATAAAATATTATTGCATATCTAAACTATAAGTTTTTCAACCATAATTGTATTGTTGGCTATTTTCAAACACTTCTGATTGTTTTCTCTTTGGGATATACTCCTGGAAGTGAAGTTACATGATGAAAGGATAGAGGTATTTTAAATCTAGTATAAAAATTTCCTTTTTGGGGGAAGGGGAAGACGGAGGGGTGTGGATTATAGCTCAGGTGGTAGAGTGCATGCTAAGTATGCACGAGGTCCTGGGTTCAATCCTCAGTACCTCCATTAAAAAATTATTAAATAAATTAACCCATTACCTACCCCCCGAAATAAAACTAAACTAAAAAAAATTTTTTTCCTTCAAAAAGGTTAAATCAATGTACACATCTATCTGTAGAACTAGAACTTGTCTGTTTCACTGGGTATTTGCAAATAACACTAGTTATAATTAAGCAAAGCTTTTACCAATGTGATAAGTATTTTTTAAAAGGTTATTTCTTTGTTGATCACAAGAACTATGTCTAATTTTTATTTTCTTCTTTATAATTTTCTTTATTTTTCAAGTTTCTGCAATAAAAATGCCTCAGGAAAAAAATGTAAAATTATATACAATGTGGTAAGTGCTCCAAAAGTACAATCATAACACAAAATATACTTGGGCCATAGATAAAAGGCAACTGTTTCATAATCTAATTGGAGACAGTCTTTCAAATTGAGGACTCAGGCTTCCAAGAAGTATACCTTAGGAAAAAAGGGGCCTAAATAATCCAGGGTCTGATCTATACCCAACAGAGCAGCTACATTTCTCTGTTTTCTACACTGAGGCTCTGCCTTAAGCTCTGTTTGAAAAATGAATTCTGCTGCTTTAAAGAAGTGTCAAAAACACTTTAAAATCACTGATTTGATTTGTGTAATATGATTGTTTAGATGGGTAGAAAAATGTTAAGTATATTTTAGAAAGCTTTCCAACAAAAATGGTTTTTAAAATGTGTCATTTAAAGGTAAATGCCTTTCTTAGAGTTTCAAAAGGTCCAGGTCTGACTATATACCCAAATTGTGTGTACATATTATAGTAATACAAATGTAATTTCTCTCTAACAAACAATCTCTGCAAATAAAACACTGCTGTTGAACTATTTACAATAGCCAAGACATGGAAACAACCCAAATGTCCATTGACAAATGACTGGATAAAGAAGATGTGGTCTATATATGTGTATATACATACATATATACATAATGGAATACTCCTCAGCCATAAAAAAAGAATAAAATAATGCCATCTGCATCAACATGGACCTGGAGATCATCATTCTAAGTGAAGTAAGACAGAAAGAGAAAGAAAAATGCCATATGATATCACTTATATGTGGCATCTTAGAAAAAGGACACAAATAAACTTATCTACAAAGCAGAGATAGACTCAGAGACATAGAGAACAAACCTATGGTTACCAGGGGGTAATGGGGGTAGGAAGGGATAAATTGGGAATTTGAAAATTGTACCTCTTGGGGAGTGATGGAAATGCTAGCTATCTTGACTGTGACAGTGGTTCCACTGGTGTATACACTTATCAAAATTCATCAAATTGTACATTTGAAATATATGTAGTTTACTGCACAGGAACTATACCACAATAAAGGTGTATGTATATATGCATGTATAAAGAAAGGAAGAAAGGAAGGGAGGAAGGGAGGAAGGGAGGGAGAAAGGAAGGAAGGAAGGGAGGGAGGGAGGGAGGGAGGGAGGGAGGGAGGAAGGAAGGAAGGAAGGAAGGAAGGAAGGAAGGAAGGAAGGAAGGAAGGAAGGAAGAGCAAGCCCAGTTTTTACAAGCCAAAAAAGAAAAAAAACCCACCACTGTTGACTGGAATACATTTTTAGGCTACTAAACATCAAAGTGTTAAGTAAACCTTCTTTTTCTATTATTAATTTAGACAAAGTTCCACTCAGAAATTAGGTATTCATGAGGCCTGCAAAACTCTAAGTCCATTCACAAAGAGGACAACTATACCTCATATGTATCAGACTATTAATTTGTCACGGTCTAAAAGGCAAATCATATAAATACCTTCTTATAGGCATTTTGACATTATTTTTGCATGATACAAAGGTGTTCAAATAACAACAAAATATTAATTTGATTGATACAAATTTTTTTTAACATATAATAAAAACTCAGTTTGCTACAGAAACATACCATGTTCCAACACTTAAACATTTGGACTAAAATTTAAGAGTTCTTTTTGGAGAACCACAGAAAAAAAGGAAATTATTGCTAATATTTTACCTGCAGGCTGCAAAATTGAAGCAGGTGGGCGAGGCTGTAAGCCCCACAAATTTTCCATACTGCTCCGGTCCTTAAGGTCCAACAAATGTATTAAAATTAAAGGATCAATGTCTAATAAACTACTGGTAGCAGCAGAGCATATATGTGCTCTTCTTGACATTCTGCTACTGGCACCCACATAGCCATGGTTACTACCTGCAAAAGAAAGAGATGTAGCAAATGAACACTATATATTTGCACAAATTTAAGTATACTTAGAAGAAAAAGTAAACTGGTTAATTTTGTCTGAATACTTGTCTATGGACCTCTGTCTTAGGAGCTGGTGTTCATGATGAGAAGCACAAAGAAGAAACCAGACTGCCAGAGAGGTGTGCAACGAATGGTGACTGAGCACTGGCCTCATTACTACCCAAAATTCAGGAGCAAACCTCAACCCCATCGAGTCCCAGAAATAAAAAGGTAACAATGCATACAATACATACAATGAGGGGGATGGAGGGGCAAGGAAAAGGAGAATATATCCCAAAATCCAGCAGTCTTGGATGAAAGACAAGCCCCTGGTATAACAGATCCCAAGGAACTAGACACCAAAACAGCAATCTCTCCAGGTCTCTGGACAGCAAAATGGCTCAGGTCATGACAGTTTGGCAGACTCTTTTTCTACTTCATTAAATATTGAAGTACAATGTGAAGTTTTTAGACTGAACTTTGTTAACAATGGATGCATAATATAAACATCTGAGAGCAAATGTCATATCTATATTACTTATACTGGACTAAGCTCCTTAAGCCAAGGAAACCATCTGACTTTTCTCTAGTGCCTAGCACAGTGCCTAACAAGTATTAAATATAGAAATGTTGGTTAAAATTGACCTCCTTAAATAAAGCTATTTAAACATATTCTAAAGAAACACAACATTAACAGATGTTACATCCAACAAAGCCTTAAAGTAGATAACGTAAAAATAACATGAAATAATCAGGTTCTGACTATTCATGAGTATTTCCAAAGAGATCTGGCAGAACAAACAAACAAAAATACAACCAACACAACCAAAACAAATCAAAAAACACCTTAGGAGATAAGTCCAGTTATCCAGAAGCTTCAGGCCAATTATTTACTTACACAATTTTCATCTATATTCACATCCTCATCTTACTTTCTCCTACTTCTTCATCTTCTTTCTCTTCTAGGGACTATCCCATTGCCAATTTTTCTCTTTAGCCTCTGTACCCACTTCAACTCCTATTAAAAAAGGCAGAAAACTATGCCCCCTCCATCTGGAAACTTTCACCAGTGAGTAAAAACTTTCCTTTGTGGTTCATGCCCTTTGGGTACTCCTTCCCTCCCATGTTTCCATCCTTCCTACTCACTATCACATCCATTCACAGGCATCAAAGACTTCAGCATCTATTTAGTTTCCCTCTCTCAAAGCTAATATTGCCATCATTCTGGGGTATGTTTGTGTGTGTGTGTCTGCCTCACACATAAGTATACAGCCTAGTGAATTTTCACAAATTAATGGCACCCCCCAAAATTCCTTCATTCCTCCTAAAATTGCTAACCTTCCTTCCCAAAGGTAACTTCCATCCTGAGTTAAACACTATAGTTTTGCCAGTTTTTGAACTTTATATAAATGTAATGATAGAGTATGTAACTCATCCTGCTTCTTTGCTCAATATGATATCCATGAGATTCCTCTGTAGTGCTATTTATAGCACTTTATTCATTATTGCTGTGCAGCATCTCAATGTATGAATATACTCAATTTCTTTCTTTACTCTCGGGAAGGAATTTGGGTTGCTTTTAGCTTTTGGCTACTAGGAATAAAACTACTGAATTTGTAAGCAGATAACTGCTCTTAAAGTTCATATGGAAAACAAATAAAACATCTCATAAAAAAGCAAACAGATCTCCTCCTCCTGAGCTGAGCCAGGTTAATCCTGCTAAAATGTCACACTAATCTACCTGAGTTCTTGATTTTATCACAGTGCCTGTATGCATTCATTAGCATGACATTTAGAGTCCTATACAGTCTAGTCACAAACTATCTCTCCAATCTTCTCTACTTTTTCATATCCTTTACTTTGTTATAAATTAAGTTTGTTTGTTCTTAAATTAAAAACACACAAAAACAAACCCACCTAAAAAATGCCGCTCTAAATATTCTTGTAAAACTCTACTGGCAAATATCAGCTCCCATTCTGCTAGAACTGGGAAAGCCACAGAATGTGTATGTTCAGCTTTAGCTCATATTGCCCAACAGTTTTCCAAAGCAGTGGTATCAATTTTCATTCCCACCAGCAGGGTATGAGAGTTTCAACATTTAGTATTGGCAATTTAAAAAATATTAGCCATTATAATGAATGTGCAATAGTATCACACTAGTTTTTTATCTGGCATTTCCTGGAAAAAGAATGAAGAAAAATGAACAGAGTCTCAGAGACCTATGGAACTCACCAAGTGTACCAACATACATATAAAGAGAGTCAGAGGAGAAAGACTATCATTTAAAGAAAAAGGAATCAAAATTTCCCACATATAATGAAAACAATCCACACGTCCAAAAAACTCAGCTCAGCAAACCTCATGTAGGATAAAAAACTCAAGAGAGCCACACTGGGACACATCATGATTTGCATTTCTCTGAGTAAAAAAGGCTGAGCACCTCTAAAAATGTGTGTTGTTAACCAAGATACACTCCTTTGGGAAGTACTCCTTTTGCCCTTTTTTTTCTAGGAGGTTATCTTATCTTTGTTACTGAATTATAGAAGTTCTTTATATATTATGGATGAATCTTCTGGATAATATTTTTAATTAATTCATTTATTTGAATGAATAAAAATTATAATGCTTGTTAAAAAAAATCAATATACATTTCTAAACCAGACTGCACAACTGGGATCTTCTAAGCAGCCAGATACATGGGTCTGGAGATCAACAAACAGTGCAAATGGCAGCATTTCATTCTTTTTTTATGGCTGAACAGTATTCCAATGTGTGTGCATGTGCACGTGTGTGTGTGTGCACATGTGCACGCACGCACAACTTCTTTATCCAATCATCTGTCAACAGGCAATTAGGTTGCCTCCATGTCTTGGCTATTGTAAATAATGCTGCTATGAACACTGGGGTGCATGTATTGTTTCAAATTAGAGGTTTCTTTGAATATATGCCCAGGAATGGGACTGCTGGATCATGTAATAATTCTGTTTTCAGTTTTTTAAGAAATTTTCATACTGTTTTCCATAGTGGCTGCACCAAATTACATTCCCAACAACAGTGATCAAAAGATTCTTATTCCATATTTGTTAACATGATGTATTACATCATCACACTGATTGATTTGACTGATATTTTGTTGAGTTTTTGCTTTCATGTTCATCAGTGATACTGGCCTGTAATTTCTTTTCTTGTGGTGTCTTTGCCTGGTTTGGTATTAGGGTGATACGGGCCTCATATAATGAGTTTGGAAGCATTCCTCTTTCTTCAATTTTTTGGATAATTTGAGAAGGATAGGTGTTAATTCTTCTTTAAATGTTTGGTAGAATTCACCTGTGAAAGCATCTTTTCTAACCACAACACTATGAGACTAGAAATCAAGTACAAGGAAAAAAGCTGCAAATAATACAAAACCTTGGAGGATAACAAAATGCTACCAAACAATTGAAGAAATCTAAGAGGAAATCAAACAATATCTAGAGACAAATGAAAATGGAAACACAATGATCCAAAAATATCTATGGAACAGACCAAAAGCAATTCTAAGAGAAAAGTTTATAGCAATATAAGCCTACCTCCAGAAACAAAAATATCAAACAACCTAACCTTACACCTAAAGCAACTAGAAAAAAAAAAAGAAACAAAAGCCAGTTAGTAGAAAGAAAGATAAAGTTATAACCAACACAACAGAAATACAAAGGGTCATAAGAGATTACTACAGTACTAGACAATTATAAGCCAATAAAATGGACAACCTAAAAGAAATGGATAAATTAGTAGAAATGTACAATCTCCCAAGACTGAATTAGGAAGAAATAGAAAATATGAATAGACCAATTACCAGTAATGAAATTGAATCAGTAATTTTAAAAACTTAACTCCAAATAAACAAAGGCCCAAGACTATATGGTTTCACAGGTGAATTCTACCGGCTTTCTCACACTGCACAAAAATAAATTCAAAATGAATTAAAGACTTAAATGTAAGATCTGAAACCATAAAACTCTTAAAAGAAAACACAAGCCGTATGCTTTGACATCAATCTTAGCAATATGTTTTTGGTGATGTCTCCCTAGGCAAAGGAAACAAGCAAAAAGTGACTGTATCAAACTAAAAAGGTTTTTTTGCACAGCAAAGGAAACTGTCAGCAAAATGAAAAGGCAGACTACAGAATGGGAGAAGGCATTTGCAAATGATATATCTGATAAGGAGTTAATATTCAAAACAGACAAAAGAATTCATACAACTCAACAAACCAATCTCATTAAAAAATGGGCACAGGACCTGAATAGATGTTTTTTCCAAAGACATACTGAAGACCAATAGATATGTGAAAAGATGCACAGTATCACAAATCATCAAGGAAATGTAAATCAAAACCACAATGAGATATCACCTCACACCTGTCAAAATGACTATTATCAAAAAGGCAAGAAACTCCACAAGTGTTGTGGAGAATGTGGAAAAAGGGAACCTTGATGCACTGTTGGTGCGAATGTAAATTGGTACAGCTACTATGGAAAACAATATAAAGGTTCCTCAAAAAACTAAAAATAGAACTGCCATATGATCCAGCAATTCCACTTCTAGGTAGTTTTTCAAAGAAAACAAAAACACTAACTTGAAAAGATAAATGTACCCTAATGTTCACTGCAGCATTATATATAATAGCTACCTAAGCATCCACTGATAGACGGAAGGATAAAGAAGATTTGTGGGGGGAAGCGATAGAGAGCACATGCACACGTGTGTACACACACACAGACACACACATACAGGAATATTACTCAGCCATAAAAAGAACAAAATCTTGCCATTTGCAACATTATGGACCTAGAGAGTATTATGCCAAGCGAAACATGTCAGAGAAAGACAAATACCACATGATTTTACTTATATGTAGAATCTAAAAAACAAAACCAATGAACAAACATAACAAAAGAGATACAGTCATAGATACAGAGAACAGGTGGTTGCCACAAGAGAAGGTCGAGAGGAAGAAAGAAAAAAAAGGTTACTTATGAGGTAATGAGTGCTAATTACTTTGACTGTGGCAGTCATTGCACAATGTATATTTATATGAAACCATCATGTTGTATCTTAAATATATATAGTTTTTGTTAATTATACCTCAGAGTAAAGCTGGGGGGAAAAATGAGCAGAAGCCACCCCATGCAGGGCCTTGTATGCCATATTAACAAGTTTGGACTTCATCCTATAAGTAAATGGAATGCAATAAATGGTTTTTAAGTAGAGAAGTGACATGATCAGACATTATTTTGTTGTTTTTTTTTTTTTTTCAGACATTATTTTGAAGGAAAAAAAAATCACCTCATTCTGAACTCATGTCATGGGAAACAAAATGGAAGGAGTAAAAATGGATACAAAGAGCCCCAATGAAAGACTGTTTTGAAAGACAATGGCCTAGACCAGAAATGGCAACAGAATGTCGTACAACAAATGAATTCACACACCATTCAGGGGAAGAATCAACAGATTCTGGTAACATGTTACAGGCAGAGTTTGAGGGAAAGGAACAGGTGAAGAATGTATAACACAGTAAGTCACTAAATGGTGACTATTACTGACATGTCTGCTGGCAGATGAAAAGGTAAATCATTTCTTTTGGGGTAGATGCTAAGCTGAGACATCAAAACCAGGCTGTTATATTGGTCTGGAGTCTGGAAGTCTTGAGGAAAAAATGGGTAGAGATACAATTTGAAGAGTAATCAGCATATAGATAGAACTGAAATACCTGTGTGACCGAGATCATCTAGGAATAAAGTGAGAAACAGGGAGAGTAGAGTGCATAGGTGGAAGCTGAAAGGCTGAGGAGCAGCAGTTAAGAGGTCTTTAATTATCCAAGCATGCTACAGAACATACCAGCATTCATTCCAAGGGCACCACTGGCAAAGTAGGAGCAGGACAAAGTCAGCTGATGATTGTTCTAGCCAAGATTTCCATGCTTAATTAGACAGGTCCAAGAACACAAAAGAAAAACCCACTATTTAAATCAGGTAATCCTAGGAGGAGCAGTATAGTTCGGTTTTCAAAATACTGCGTCCAAGAAGACAATGTGAGGTTCTAGCCTGGCTATACCAACAACACTGATCGAGGCAACTTCCATACATAAAATGAGTTTTCAAAAGGTCCCTTGTAAGCCAAAGGTCCAATGATTCTATTCAGATTATTCTGTGGTAGAAATAGATATACAAACAAGATACAAATATACAAAAAAGATAGTATATAAGAGCAGATAAGATAATGAGCTTTGGATTCAAACAAACCTAAACTCTAATTCCTCTCCTTCATTTACTTAATTGTGAAAAGACAGTATGTTGCTTAAGTTCTTTACACATCAGTTTCTACAGTTATGAAAAGCAAATACTAAAAGCTACCTCCCAAGAATTTTATAGGTAAAGGAGATTAAGGCATATATAAAGTGCTTTTTTTGCACAGTACCTGGTGCGTAAGAACATTTATCAAATTTTAGCTATTATTACTGTTATAAATGCTAAAACTTTGAAATTCATACATAAAATAGTCCTTCCAACATCATAAGCCACGGAGAGCAATGGGTGCAGCATGTTAAAATGATACACTCAGAGAAGAGCAAAGAGAGGACAGCACTGCTGGTGGGGCGTGGCCTCCATACCTGGAGGTTCTGCAGCAGCTGCATCTTCCATGAGTTCTCCCTCTTCCAATTCCATGTTGTTGTATTCGACATCATTTTCTCCAGACCTAAGAATATACAAAATTCATCATTCTGTGTAGTAGGCAGAATTAACACTATTTGTCACACCTCAACAAATTTTCAAACTACAGTGCCTTCTCCTGTGAAGATAGGTATTTCTAAATACACAAATGCAGAAAAAGACTTTTGTCATTATCACATGTATGCATAGTGTTTATGTTCAAACTACCTTTTTAAAATACCAAGATAGGCTGGCAACATTTAATTTTTAAAACAGAAAATCTGAGAACCACTGTAAGCAGAAGAGATTACAGCTTCAAAGAATGTGTAACTTGATGGTAGTAAATAGGTTTAAAATACTACATTTTAAGATTAAGAAAGATGGTTTCAAATTACTGTTCAAAAACTGAACTTTCAATTACCATCCAGCAGCTGCACTTAACCTAGAGAAATGATGATTTATGTTCATACAAAAATCTGTACATGAATGTTTACAGTAGCTTTATTCATAATAGCCCCAAACTGGAACAATCCAGATGTCCTTCAAAAAGAGAATGGTTGAACAAACTGTGGGAGATTCACAACACAGACTACTGCTCAGCATTAAAACTAACAAACTATCTACACACACAATAACCTGGATGAATTCTCCATCCCAGAGATGGAGAGAACTAGGCAGAGTAAAGAAAAGCCAATACCTAAAGGTTACTGATTCCATTTATATAACACGATGCCTTAACTTAATTAATATGCTTCTAATAATTACCACTTCGATGCCTCATAGTGGTAGTTAACGTGAGACACTCACATAGTTTCTTCATCAATGTCATTTTCTTCCGTGTTACTTGTTGCTGTGGAACTGGCAGAGGAGCTGCTGCCATCGAGGTGATTTACTTCATCTTCACCAACAAGATCCAGGTCCAGATCTCCATCTGAAAGCTCATGCTAGATCAAGGCAAAGAAATAAGATTTCTATCTCAAATGTTGTGATCATTCCATCCAGCCAATGGACTAAGCACCAAAGAATAATGTGACTAGCAGAATTCTCTGCTCCTGTGCCTAAGCTGCTGAGTCCTGTGAAGATACATCACACAACCATGTTACCTGATACCACTGATAATCTCTGGCTATTTCAGCTGGACCTTCAACGTTTCATATGTTCCAAGTCAGCTTCCAGTAAGGCTCTTCACAGAAAAATATTTCAAACTATCACTCAAAGCCTATCTAACTTCTACTATCCTTAAGGTGATTATAAAACCCTGTCATCTATCTACATAGAAAGACATACTGGCTATTAAGCATATATGGCCCCAAATTTCAGCTGCCACACCTGCAAACTCCACCCTTCCTTTAGCTCATTCTATCAAAGGTTAATTGTTTCACCTGAGTGCTTCATTCCAACCTCTACTATCTCCTTAAATAGTTTTGTCAACACCTGGAGTTCATCTTCAATTTCTCTCCCCACTGATTCCTTCATTTTAACATATACCTGAAACCTCCTATCTTAAAAATAACTAACAAAAAAAAGCTTATCTCTACACCTCTCTCTTACCTTAAACAATAACAACCAGTTCCTGAATTCTCATTCTAGTTGCTGTTTGGCTGGGACAAAACCTGACTATCTCCTCAATCCTAAATCATTCTACCTACATATGTAATGATAAGGCATTTAACTAGGTTCAGTGAATGGAAATAGGACACATTTTTAAAATCTAGAATTTATATAGTTTCTGGAATGTACATCACTGTTTTGTAGAATGTACAGTTTTCTAAAATTAATTTTTGGGAATGAAACATTTTGATTCAATAACTTCTGACTTAGTAACATTTACAGAAGGGAATACACTAATAAGGAAAATAGATGGAGAACATTTTCAACCCACCAATTCCCCCTATATCATATGTTGGAAACCATGATATTTCTCTTTTCAAACACAAAAAATTAAAATAGGTCTAATTATTACATGATAATCTTCATTCTGAATCTTCTCCTCATCTTCTTCATCTTCTTTGGCCTCTCTTACAGAAGCTGTAGTAGAACTATCCTGCAGAAGCATATCAGCACATGATCCAGACTTCTTAGCTCTTGTCTCAGGAGTGTCATCATTTTGGGGGCTAAGATGATTATCAGGTGGTGACAAATCTCTAGATTTCTGAGTTCGAGACAACTCAATAGTAAGTCTCTTTTAAAACAAGAGCAACACAAATAAACGTAAGTCATAAGCAATGCTTCACTTTTAAGTAAAAATATATATCCAGATGTTCCTAAAACCATTTCTTCCATCCAAGTACTAACCAGGCCCGACCCTGCTTAGTTTCCGAGATCAGACGAGATCGGGTGCATTCAGGGTGGTATGGCCGTAGACCTTAAAACCATTTCTTGAACCATTTCTCTCATCCCTTCCTGCCTTTTGCTTATGGAAAAGTGTGTAACAAAGAAAAACTGCCCAACTTATTCTCATCCTTTTTCTCATTTCTAGTCCAAACTACTTACACAATTAGCAAACCACATAGTAAATAAGGCAGTTTTGCTATTTATTTTTAAATTTTTATTTTATTCTATTTTTGGGGGGAAGAGAGGCAATTTGATTGATTGATGGATGGAGGTACTTGGGATTGAACCCAGGATACCGCATGCTAAGCAGGCACTGCACCACTGAGCTATAACCTCCCCCAAGGCAGTTTTAAATAGCACACTTACATGAAAATTTCTGAAAGTATTCTTATTTTCCTCCTTCATATATTAACTACTCTCAGCACTTTAAACTTCTCACCCTGTCCCAATACCTACTGTCAGAAAGAAACATACCTTACATAATCTAGTTTACCTTTGTAAAATAAAAATTAACTGATCCTAACACTCAATTCAACAATTGTGAGAATTCAAGATGGAGCAACTTTAAATTTTTCTATAGTTTAGAATCCTCTAAAGTTAAGATTGCATGGGGAAGAGAAATACCTAAATCACTGAGAGAAAAACAAAGAGCTCACCTCAAACTAGAGCAGCACTGTCCAATACAATTTTAATGCAATGATGGCAATGTTTTATATATGCCATTTCCAGTAACAAGCATTTAAAATGTGGCTAGTAGCTACTCAACTGGAGAGTCCAAAACTAGAGGCTCAAAGGTAGAGAGACTAAGGAACAAGACAATTGGATTTTTCTACAAAATTACAAATAGCAGTAATATCCAAAATCTGATTAAAATCAAATGTAACAGGCCAGTAAGACAATATGAAACACTAAACCCCAAATATACATTTTTTGCTTACCTCTTTAAGGTTATTTATTTGTTGGATATAACTAGTCTGTGCAGATTCCAATTGAGTAATATACCAATGCTGGTCCCGGCATTTTTGAAAGAAAGTTGGCGAACGAACCTGAAACCTGAAAATAATAGCTGCACATGAAAAATAATCCAAACAGTAAAATATTATCAACCAGGCCTTAAATCAGTAACTATAAAGTCTACAATTTTAAGTTTATTTGACTACATTACAAGGCCAAAATTCAAAATGAACTCAGAGCTCCTGGAATTTGCCATTTACACATGTAGCCCACAAGTTATAATGACATAAGGTTCTGGTAAGTCATTTATCAGTCAGTTGTCTAAACTCAAACTGTAGTTTTCTGAAGAAATAACATTACGCATCATGGGTAAACTCCCAAAGTAATCTACTAAAACATATTTATTATAATAATCTTGCTCAAATACAATGTTGATCATAAGCTGGGAAGAAGAGGACCAACCACACTATGCTGGAAGGAGACAGCTAACGTTTTCCTTCTTTCTTGCCTAGGCCAGACCCTAGGAAAATAAGCAGTCTATTTTAGGCACTGCTCTTCTTCATTCCCTCTCCCACCTCATGTTCCCGTATTTTCTACTCCTCAGTTAAAAAAAAAAAAAAGAAAAAAGAAAAAGCACTTAAAAAAGGGTCAACTACCCAGAAATCTTCGCTGTCCCCCAAAGAGCTGTATGCTGTAAATAACTTATATTCCCAACCCTCCAGATAGCAGCTTAAAATCAAAACTCTCCGTATATCACAATATGGCATATTTCAGGTAATGAAATCACTACACAATCAAGATAGCTAACATTTCCAGCACTTCCCAAGAGGTGCAATTTTTGAATTCCCAATTCATCCCTTCCCTCTCACTTTACCCTCCAGTAACCATAAATTTATTCTCTATGTCTGTGAATCTGTCTCTTCTTTGTAGATAGTTCATTTGTGCATGACAGGATTTTGATCTCTTCAGAGTTATCTGTACTTTTTAAAAACTAATACTTACTAAAGAAAAAAAACTACCTTTGTTTGAACATGACTCGATTTGCAGTGAAATAAATTACAGTAATATATAAAGATGTTTCTGAAGAAAGGGAGTGTCACAGGAGGCAGGACTAATTTGGAAGCCTGCAAATCACCCTTCCAGTCTTGCTACCCTTATGTAAACTACCATTCCATTTTTTTCTAGGATTTTACAGCTAGTGTAGGAATCTATCAACTATCTAACATCTATCTGCAGCAGATAACTATTTTTAATCAAGGATACTCATGCATCAGAGGATAGAGATGATTCACCACTCAGTGCATACTGCCAGACAGCATACACTGGTAAGACATTAGTAAGACTTCCTAAAAAGTATTATCTTTAAATGACCAATGAAACTGGCCAATCCTATAATTTTTAGCATTTGTGCCATTATAACAAAAGCAAAACAGCAGGTAAAATTCTTTAACTATCTCTTTTGATGAAAGAAGAATATTTGTATACAGTTATAGAAAAGACTTAAGAAACTTTCTATTAAACAGATATAAAATTCCATCAGAATCTTGAATCAGGTCTAAATTTTGAGCAATCTCTCATTAAATAATTCGTATTATGAGTAATAGGATAATTAAAAGCCCCTCTCCCTGAACCCCACAGCAATTTATTTATACTGCCATTACAGCACTATCTTGTACAGTAATAAATTCTGTTTTTAACCTGCCCATTTCGTCTAGTTTCCTGAGGACAAAAATCATGTCTTACTCTTTCTTAATATTAGCTCAGTGCCAGGCACAGACTTAGGAAATGTTGCTGAATGAACGATAATTAAATACCATAATAAGAATGTGTTCCTGTACTAATATTTAAGCCTATGAGTAAAAGTTGTTATAAAGTGGAATGGCCAAAATAAAGAACTAGAGGTTGGTCCAAACTGCATTAAAGAAAGGAAACACATCGCCACCAGAAAATTCAACATTACTATGGCTCCAACAAGGAGAGGACTAAGGCCATAAAAAAAAAAATGGCTATTTTGTAGGCCAATAAAATTGTTATTTGAATAATTTCACAGTCTTATCTGGTTAAAGTGTGAAACAGCAACAAATTACTTCTTTTGATGAGTAATTTAAGAAAACATAAAAGGTGATAAAATGATACTAAAATAATCACCCAAAAGAAGAGGTGACAAAAACATGAATTTTTTTCTACATTCAAAATGCAATTAGCTCTTTTTTTCATTTTTTTATTCTCCCAGAAAAGTTACGAAGAACACGTAATAGTAAAGGGTGATATAATAGCAACTCATCCAGCATGCTCAAGAATAAAGAAATCAGAATAAGTGAAACTTAAAGAGGATTATCTAATCACTTCTTTGGAAAAAAGCTTTTAAAATTATTTTGATGGTAACTTACTAAATTGTTAAATACTTTGAAACCACTCAGTCAAAACATATTTGAATTTAATACTCAAGCTCTCATTTTGATCATCAAATTAAAACAACATGCAATGATACCCCAAAACTGAATTGTAAAAGTTACTCCGACATTAAATAGGGTTGCTGTAGTTTTTTTTGGGGTGGGGGGCAGTGAGGAATTAGGTTTATTTATTTATTTATTTTTAGAAGAGGTAATGGGGATTGAACCCAGGATCTTGTGCATGCTAGGCATGTGCTTTACCATTTGAGCTATACCCTCCCTCCAGGGCTGCCATAGTTTTATAGTCACTTTTTATGTTTTGTCCTTTCCTACAAATACCACACCAACTATCATCACTTAGTCTATTTTTATCAATATCCATCTCTATTCTCTTACTTTTAATTTCAGAAGAAATTGAAAATCTTTTTTGAAATTAACGTTGCAAAACCAATCACCTGAATATTATATACAATGTCAAGTGGAAAAAATAAGCACTTGATCCCTCACTATTCTTTATTTTCCAAATGGTGAGGTTGCTAGAAGTTCAACAGATAAATGGGACATTATCACATTTATTGGAAGTAGTTTATTGTTTATGGAAGTACTAACTAGATCCCAGCACATTTCTAACTTATTTTATTCACTGACTACACTTAAGGGTTCTGAAATGGTTAAAAACATGGTAAGGTTTACAGTTAGTATGAATTTTAATATTTATCTTTGTTAAGTGAAAAGACTTCAAAGTTCTGATGACATTATTCCCCATGATAAAAGCCACAATATGTTTCCTTTTACCTTAAAATCACTGTATCATTTTGTCGATTCAAGTATCCTTCATTTGCAAGTAAGTCCAAACGGAAAAATCTATTATAACCCCAGCATTCTCCAACTTCAAAGTCAGATGCAAATTCTCGAATGATATTTTTGGTAGGATCATTGCAGGACTGATGAACCATCTCTACACGATATTCATACCTAAAATCGAAAAACAAGACTTATTAATATAGTTAGTAAAGCAAGAATAAAAGACATCAAAACAATAAAGTCAATGAGTACCTGAGAAGAAACTTACTTGTATACACAGTTACATTTCTTTCAGAAAGGACTGAATCATCTATAAAGACACCAGTATTGTGAACAGGCTACCACAACATGCCTGGCACTAAGTCCTTTTTACCTCTTAAAAATGTTTACCAATATAGCAGGTATAAAACACCTCAAAAATTGAATACATTTTGTATAAAACAGTTTTTCAAAGTTACGTGTTTTAGCAACACTGTATGTTTTTTCCAAATATTCATTATCTGTTTCCTTATATATAAATATTTTGCCACTCTTTGAGGTTTATCACCATGCAATTTTAAAATAAATAATAAATGTTGAATATTTTACTACATTTTTCCAATTCAAGTTATCATAAATTAACTATTCAGAAAGTCAAGCCTATAAAATTTTCTAATAGAAGATAAGTATACAATAGGAAAGCCAGTATATTCAGATTTCCATATCTTTTATAGCACAAAACTCAAGTCTTCAAAGTCATTTTTACTAAGAAAGTACTATACTGCAAGTAGAAAGGAAAGTGAAAAAATAAAGATAATGAGAAGGAACATTCAACAATAGCCATAAAGCTTCTCTCTCTTAGTGGAGATAAATGTTTTAAAAAAAACCCAACGGCTCATTCTGTTATTTCTGCTGGCAAAAGTGAAAAAAAAATTATAGCTCTTTACCTACAAATGGATGTAAATACAGTTGACCCTTGAACAACATAGGGTTGAAATGCACCGGTCCACTTAAATTTGGAATTTTTAAAAAATAGTAAATACTACAGGACTACACGACCTGTGGCTGGTTAAATCCGAGAATGCAGATACGGGGCAAACCTGGATAGGGAGGGCCAACTCTTAAGTTATACGCAGATTGTTGACTGTGAGGAGGGTTGGCAACTCCTAACCCCTGTGTTGTTCAAGGGTCAACTGTATTTCTTTAAGTGCTGTCAAGTGATCTTTATATTAATTATCTCTCACAATGCATTATCTAGACTGATAGCACAAAAAACTAATACAAAAGCTGTGACATTTTGTCTGCCTAGATTTTGTGGCAATCATGAGGCCAGCTTTGTAGTACAAAGGTTGGCATTAAATGTCCAGAAATAAATCCCAATATCTATATGCAATTGGTTTTTGACAAGGGTTCTAAGATGATTCAATAGGGAAAGATTAATTTCTTCAACAAATGGTGCTGAGAAAATTTGATTACTACACGCATATTTCATATACAGATTTCATATATATATTTCATAAACAACTTTCTAATTTCATATACACAAATTAACTCAAAATGGATCAATGACCAAAAGAGCTAAAACTATAAAACACTTAAGAAAACAGGAATATTCATGAATTTGAATTTGGCAATGGGTTATAGATCTGACTCCAGAAGTATGAGCAACAAAAAAACAGGTAACTTGGACTTCATAAAAATTAAAAATTTTTGTGCATCAAAAGGGCATTATCAAGAAGGCAAAAAAAAAAAAAAAAAAAACCCATAGAATGGGAAAAGGTTTTCAAATCGTATGTCTGATAATGGTTTAGCATATAAAATATATAGAGTTCTCATAACTCAACTAAAAGAAAATCTAATTTAAAAATGGGCAATGGACATGAGGTAGACATTTCTTCAAAGAAGACATACAAATGGCCAATAAACACATGAAAAGATAATCAATTTCACTGGTTATTAAGGAAATGCAAGTCAAAACCACAATGAGATACCACTTCATATTCACTAGGATAGTTATAAATATAATCTAAAAATGGGAAATAGATGTTGGTAAGGATGTGGAGAAACATAAACTCTCGTACATTGCTGGTAGGAAAAAAGAACAGTGCAGCCACTGTGGAAAACAAGTTTGGCAATTTCTCAAACCATTAAACACAGAATTACAATATAACCCAGTAATTCCACAACCAGGTATATATCTGAAAGAAATGAAAACATATGTCCATGTAGAAACCTGTACATAAATATTTATAGCAGGATTATTAATAATAGCCAAAAAATGGGGGAAAAAAACCCCCAAAGTCCACCAACAGATGAATGGATAAACAAACTGAAGTATATAGATACTATGGAATATTTTTCAGCCATATTAAAAATAAAGCTCTGATACATGCTTCAACATTAACTGAAGCCTGAAAACACTATGCTAAATAGAAGCCAAACACAGGTGTCTAAGACTAGGGGAAAGAAGGGATGGGGACTGTTTACTTAATGGGTATGAGGTGTTCTGGGGAGAGGTGGTGATTGCACAATACTACAAATGCACTAAGTTCCACTGAATTGTGTACTTTAGAAGGGTTTATTATATATTATATGAATTTCACCTCAAAAATTTCTATTCCTATTTTAAAAGTGATAGTGACTATATATAAAGTAGATAAACGAGGACCTACTGCACAGGGAACTACAGTCAATATTTTGTAATAACCTATAATGAAAAGGAATCTAAAAAAGAATATATATATGCATAGGTATAACTGAATCGCTTTGCTGTACACCTGAAACACTGTAAATCAACTACAATGAAAAATTTTTTTTAAAAAAGTGAGTAGTGAAAAACTCAAAACTCATAGAGAAACAACCAAGAATATAGAAAATCTGGGGAGCAAGACATTAATGCAGATGGTTAAATACATCCAGGATCAAGACAGGTAAAATTTAAAACAATATTGTTTTTGAAAATTTTGGGGGTTTTGTATGAGAAGGCATAAAATATTTGAAAAAAGATCATTTTAAAAAATCTGCATTAGTTCTTTAAAATCATGACAGACATACACTTATGTTTCTATTAAATATAGCAATTAATCCAAGTTGAATTATTTACAGAGCATCTCAACACTCATCTTAGATAAAACTAAAACCTGAAATTTGAATATCCAACTTAAATTCTTTCCTGTTATCAAACTGAAAGTCTGAATAAATTTAACAATTTACAACTAAAAATTTTAGTCTCATTAAAACAACTCCCCCAGGGAAAGTTCTACTCTTTTCTTAAGTAACTCAAAGAAATTCCCTTCTCTAAAATGAAAGTCAACTCAGTAAGTACTGTTAAGCATCAATTCAAGGATGTCACTCATCTGCAAATTTCCTCTGAAAGCCTACACAAGTGTATGCTAACACATACATTTATTGAGATATTTAAGTATAATGAAATTATGAAAGTACTTCAGGGTCCCAGACGTTATTAAAATCTACTAGATAACAATACAATGATTTACAATTTTATTTCATATTTTGACAAACTACCTCACTGTTAAACTCTGAATTCCATAATTGAATGACATTTCAATAGTTATTGAAAAAGTATTCAAAACCATTCTCTAGGCTTTCTGAAGTGTTAACAGGATTAACAGATTGGTAAGATGTCTGCTTTTATCCAAACAGAGTATTCTCATTAAAATATTCAGGTAATATCTAACAAATCTTTTTGATGAATGGTATTTCACCATCACTGATAATGTTATTACTGTTTATAAGACAATGTAAACTTCAATAAGTTCCCAAAGTGTATATGGTCAATATAAGCAAAAGCACCAAGATGAAACCTGTGCCAAAAGCAGTAGAAATGTCACAAAATCTACACATCATTAAGAGGAGAATCTTCCCACAGCAAGAAGCAGAGCTATCGACACACTTCGTTTCATTGTGCTTCTGCTTTACTGCACTTCACAGATATAGGTTCTTACAGATTGAAGGTTTGTGGCAACAATGCATCGAGCAAGTCTAACAGTGCCATTTTTCCAATAGCACTTGTTCACTTCATGTCTGTGTCACATTTTGGTAATTCTCACAGTATTTCAAACTTTTACATCATTACTGTTATACTTGTTATCATGATCTGTGACCAGTGATCTTGGATGGAACTATTTTGGGGCACCATGAACTGTACACATATATGACAGCAAACTTAACTGATGAATGCCACGTGTGTTCTGACTGCACAGGCTGGCCATCCTTCCCCTCCTACCACCGCCTTCCCACTTTACCTCTCCCCTACCCCCATCTCCTTCCCTCTCCTTGGGCCTCCCTATTTCCTGAGACACAACAATATTGAAATTAGGCCAATTAGTAACCCTAGAATGGTTTCTAAGTGTTCAAGTGAAAGAAGAGTCGCACGTCTCTTACTCTAAAACAAAAGCTAGAAATGATTAAGGTTAGTGTGGAAGGCATGTCGAAAGCCAATAAAGGCTGAAAGCTAGGCCTCTTGTGCCAGTTAGTCAAGCTGTGAATACAAAGGAAAAATTCTTGAAGGATATTAAAAGTCTGACTCTACTGAATTAAGAAAGCTAAACAGTGTTCTTGGTGACACGAAGAAAGTTTCAGTGGTTTAGATAGAAGATCAAATCAGCTACAATATTCCTTACACCAAAGCCTAACTTTGGGCAACAGTAAGGCCCTAACTCAATTCTATGAAGGTTGAGAGAGGTGAGGAAGCACAAGTTGGAAGCTAGCAGAGGTTGGTTCATGAGGTTGAAGAAAAGAAGCCATCTCCGTAAAATGATGCATAAGGTGAAGCAGCAAATGCTGATATAGCAGCTGCAGCAAGTTATCCAGAAGATCTAGCTTAGATAACTAATGAATAGATTTTCAAAGTAGTCGAAACACTCTTCTATTGGAAGAAGATGCCACCTAGGGCTCTCATATTAGAGAAGAGAAGCTAATGCCTGACTTCAGAGCTTCAAAGGACAGGCTGACTCTCTTGTCAGGAGCTAATGCAGCTTGTGACTTTAAGTTGAAGCTAATGCTCGTTTACCATTCTGAAAATCCTTAAGAATTATATTAAATTTACTGTCTGTGGTCTATAAAGAGAAGAAAGCCTGATGATAGTGTATCTCTTTACATATGGCTAGATGAATTCTTGAAGCCCACCGTTGAGATTTACTACTAAGGAAAAAGAGTTTTTGCGAAATACTACTGCTCCTTGACAATGCACCTGGTCATCCAAGAGCTCTGATGGAAATGTGCAAGATTAATGCTGTTTTCTTGCCTGCTAAACACATCCCTTTTGCAGCCCGAAAATCAATAAGTAATTCTGACTTTCAAATCTTATTATTTAAGAAATGCATTTCGTAAAGCTATAGCTACCACAGATAGTGACTCCTCTGAAGAATCTGGGCAAAGGAAATTGAAAACTTTCTGGAAAGGATTCACCAGTCTAGATGCTATTAAGACCATTCACCATTTCAGAGAAGAGGTCAAAATATCAACACTACCAGAACTTTGGAAGAACTTGATTTCAACCCTTGAGGATGACTCTTGAGGGGTTCAAGACTCCAGTGGAAAATTAACTGCCAATATGGTAGAAACAGCAGAACTAGAATTAGAAGTAAAGCCTGAAGATGTGACTGAATTGCTGCAACCTCATGAGAAAACTTTGATGGATGAGAAGTTGCTTCTTATGGATGAGCAAAAAAAAAGGTTTCTTAAGATGGAAACCACTCCAGGTGAAGATGCTGTGAAGATTGTTGAAATGACAACAAAAGATTTATAATATTACATAAACTTAGTTGATAAAGCAGAATCAGGGTTTAAGAGAACTGACTCCTATTTTGAAAAAAGTTCTACTGTGGGTAAAATGCTATCAAACAGCACTGCACTCTACAGAGAAATCATTCATGAAAGGAATGCGGCAAACTTCATGTTTGTCTTATTTTAAGAAATCGCCACACCCACCCCAGCCTTCAGCAACCTTACCCTGAGCAGTCAGTAGCCATCAAACAAGGTAAGACACTCCACCAGCAAAAAGATTATGCTCACTGATGGCTCAGTGATGGTTAGTATTTTTTAGGAAGAAAGTATTTTTTTTCTTGATTTTATTTCTTTTTTTTGAAGTTTTTTACAAACCCTTGTGTCGAGGGCTGACTTTCAATAGATCGCAGCGAGGGAGCTGCTCTGCTACATATGAAACCCTGATCCGAAGCAGGTGGTCTAGGAATGGTTTAGCACCAGGTTCCCCACGAACATGCAGTGCATGATGGGCAAAGGGGCGGCCACCTTTCCAGCTGTGCCCTACGTCCCAGAACAGAAGTACTCTCGGCACGGGACCCCAGTCCCGACGCACGGCGGCGCGCAGGCACATGGGCGACAGCCTGGCGGCGAGGAAGAAAGTATTTTTAAATTAAGGTATGTACATTGTCTTTTTAGACATAATGTTATCGCACACTTAATAAACCATAGTTTGAACATAACTTTTATATGCACCGGAAAAGCAAAAATGTCACGTGACTTTTATTGCAGTAGTCTGGAACCAAACCTGCATTATCTCTGAGGTTATGCCTAAAGGTAAGAAAATAAATTAATAGACAAGAGAACCAAGATTAATGGTGGTAACAGGGATATGAACAGATCCTGTAATCACTGAACTTCTTATAATTCTGCCTAAGATCAACCACCTTCCAATTACAAGGGCTGATTTCAGGAAATCAGAGCTTTTGGTTAAGAACAAAGAATACAGCAAAAGAAAAATCTGTTAATAAACAGATTGCAGTTTAACAATGTTGAACTTGAGTGAATAACTTAACTAAGCCATTGTATTTTCATCTCTGAAATGGAAATGATAAGAAAAACTATAGCTCACAAGGCAAGATTTTATGTACTATTATGTAAAGTTATGTAAAGCACAGTGCATAACACAAACCATATATTCCGCAGACGTCAGCTGTTACAGTAACAATACAGGTGAGTCCACTGATTGGGAACGCAGCCATGACTAAAAAACACTTATAACTCAAGGCCAGAATCCTTTCCATAATACTAGCATTATTCAAAGGTTGACTCACCAGTGGTGGCAAGAATATTCTGCAAAGGTTAGTCTATGCCAGAGGTGGTTGTGTAGGCTGTGTACCACTCAGGGGTCGGTCCCTATGATTCTTTTAGCAATACAAACAGTCAAAACCACCTTCATAATAACGCTAAGATGTTATCTGCCTTTTTTGCTGTGTTGACATTTGCACTAGTGATTCAAAAGCAATGAGAGTTAAAATGTACCAGTAATCATATTATTCACCGCTACACACTTCCAGATGGAAAAAAATTTTTTTCAATGTCTCTCAAGAATGTCTTTGATGAAGTAGTAAAAATGATAAATGTTATGAAACCTTAACTCTTGGTGTCACAAATGGGAAATATGGGAAAAATGCACTTGTGCTGCATAATGATGTATAATGGTTGTCTTGGAAAAATCACTTTGTTCAACAGAGTTCCAAGCTCATTAGTCACTTTCTTGTGAAACATCAAACTGAAAGAACTGACAAACAATAGTTCTTCAGTTGTGGATACATGACAGACATTTTCTGGACCAAAACAACTACGGAAAAGAACTGTCAGCATTTGTTGCCGATGATATAACACACACTTTCAAGTGAAAAAAAAAAAAACTCTAAAATTTGTATGCACATGAGCTCAAAAGCTTTTCAGTAATTCAAGACGTTCATTACGAAAATGGTGATATCAATGAAATGTAACTGCTTGATAGTACATAGTGAAATGTGTCAACTGTGTATTTAGTAAACCATTATTTTCCAAATGATCAATGCATGTTGTTACAAAATCAAGCATGAGTAAAAGATCCAAGCAAAGTACAAGACAGACCCATGAAGATTTTACTGTTATTTTTTCTTTTTTGAGTAAGACAGCTTCAATAAAATGTAACTCAAATAAGCTGCACATATCTGAAGCGTACAATCTGGTTAAGTTTTCACATATATATGCATATGGCCATAAAACCATCACCATTACCACAATCAAGATACTAAACATATCCATTGTCTCCCAAAATTTCCTCTGCATTTTGTAATTCCTCCCTCTTACCCCCTCCCTCCACCCAACTTCAGGTGAGCCTATTCCATCTAAGCAACCACACACTGCATTCTGTCACTGTGGATTTAGTTTGTATTTCTCTAGAGGTGTATATAAGTGGAATCATATATATGTGTTTTTTTATATGGTTGCTTTCACTAAGAATAATTAATTTAAAAGTCATTCCTGTCTTTGCAATGTATCAACAGTTTATTACTTTTTATTGCTGAGTGTAATTCCATTATATGGACATACTGAAATCTGCTTAGCTATTCATCTGTTGGTGGCAATTAGGGTTGATTCTATTTGGCTACTCCAAATAAAGCTACTATAAACATTTCTGTAAAAGTCTTTGTACAAATATATAGTTCCTTTTCTCTGGGGTAAATATCTAGAAGTGGTTTAGCTGAGTCATTCGGTAAGTATATGTTTAACTTTTTAACAGACCACCAAATGGTTTACAAAAGTGGTTTTATAATTTTATTCCCACCAGAAACACATGAGACTTCAAATTTCTCTATATTCTTGCCAACATGTGGTATGACCTTTAATTTTCTCCTGCTTTCTCCAGTAAGTTTTATTGTTTCAGGATCTAAATCTAAGTCTATGATCAATTTTCAGTTAATTTACATATATAGTGTGAGAGATGGAGCCAAATTCAATTTTTTGGTATATGAATATCCAAATGTTCAACCACAATTCGTTGAAAAGAGTATATACATTATCCACAGCACTGCCTCTGCATCTGTCAAAAATTAGTTTATGAATGTGGGTTTATTTCTGGAATTGTAGGTTTCCCCCACTTTTCAAAAGTTCGCTTTATGACAATTCACTTTTTAAAAAGGACCTATATTATATTAGTATCTGTTTTTGTTAACCAAAAGAAATCTGAAGAGAAATTTTGCTTTTACAAAAAAGCTGAAAAGTAAAATTAGCGTTCAGTGCTTGTTTTGTACTAAGTATTACAGAGGCATACCAAGCAGCAAGAGTGGCACCACCGAGCTCCTTCCCTGGGAACTACACCCAGCATCTCAGCATCAAGCCACCATGGCTTTGAATTGAGTATATGAGTATATATGCTTTCTCCTGATATATTTTGTGCATCCGTTAGCAAGATGTGTTCTAAGGTAATTGCTTCTTCACTTTGTATCATTTCAGTTTACAAAAGGTTTCATTTTGGATAGTACTCTAATTTTGGATAGTGGAGGAAACTTACACATTCCATTGATCACTGTGTCTGTTCTTATGCTAATACTATGATGTATCATGTTCATATTGTGCCTTTATTATAAATCTTACAATCATATAGTGTTAGCCTTCAAATTTTGTTGTCCTTTTGATTTCAATTTTCTCTACTGTGTTTTTTTAAAAATTCCATTGCATTCTGCTTTGATCTTTGTTATTTCCTTTCTTCTGCTTACTTTCCATTTAACTAGTTCTTTTTTCTAGTTTATCACAATAGACGTTGAGATCACTGATTTAAGACCTTTCTGCTTTTCATATACAGGCATTTAGTCCTATCAATTTCCTCCCACTTACTGCCTTAAGTAGCATACTACAAATTCTGGTATGTTGTGCTTTCATTTTAATTCAGTTCAAAACACTTTTTAAAAATCTCTTATGATTTCCTCTTTGATCCAGGATTTATTAAGAAGTGTGTTATTTAACTTTCAAAAACATCAGATTTTCAAAATATGTTACTAATATCTAAATTAATTCCACTATGGTTTAAAAAACACATAATCTGAATGATATGAATCCCTCTGAATTTATTCAGACATGTTCTATGTTCCACAGAATGGTCTGTCTTGGTAAATATTCTGTGCACACTTAGGAATAATTTGTATTCTGCTACTGCTGGATCAAACGGTCTATAAATGTCAGTCAGGTCAGGTTGATTGCTAGTGTTGTTCTGTGTACTATATCCTTGAAGATTTTCTGCCTACCTGTTCTATAAATTGAAATAAGAGCTTTTGTCTATTTCTCCTTATACTTCTATCAGTTTTTGTTTCCTGTATTTTGAAGATCTGTTAGCAGGGTATAAACAGAAATGTTTAGAGTCGTTATATGTTCTATTCACTAACTGATCCTTTTATCACTATAAAATAAATTTCTTTATCTGATAATATGCTTTGCTTTGAAATATACTTGATAATCAAGACTTGGTCTTGATTAGTACTAGTATGGCATATCTTTATATTTAAAGTGCATTTCTTCTGGTTAGCATATACTTGAGTTTTGCTTTTCTTTGGCAATCTGACAACCTCTGCCTTTTAATTGGGGTGTTTAGACCATTCACGTTACTATATCTTGGTATTTGTCCCATCTGTTGTTACCTGTTATCTTGTTCTGTCTTCATTAAGATTAGTATTTGTTTATAATTCAATTTTATCCCCTTTGTTTATTAGCTATATATTTTTGTCATTTTAGCAGTGGCTTTAGTTTATAGTAGTGGGAGACTGAATAGTGTCCCCCAAGTATCCACATCCTCATCTCTAGAACTGTGAACATTACCCTTTTTGGGGGGGGGGGATTAGACTTGTTTATTAATTTTTTTTTTTAATGGAGGTACTAGAGATTAAAGCCAGGACCTCCTGCATGCTAAGCACACACTCTACCACTGAGCTGTATGTACCCTCCCTCCGAATGTTATCTTTCATGGCAAAAAATGGGAGTATACAGCTGTGACTAAGCCAGGGATCCCAAGATGAGACTCTCCTGGAAAATCCATGTGAACCCTAAATGTAACCATAAGTGTCATTATAAGAGGAAAACAGTGGAAGAGAAGAAAGAAAGAAAGAAAAGAAAGAAAGAAAGAAAGACGGAGGGAGGGAGGGAGGAAGGAAGGAAGGAAGGAAGGAAGGAAGGAAGGAAGGAAAGAAGGAAGGAAGGAAGGCAGGCAGGCAGGCAGGCAGGCAATGTGACCAAAGGCAGAGATAGGAGTGACACAGTCACAAGTCACGGAAAGCTGACAGTGAGCAAAAGCTGAAAGAACCAAGGAATGGATCTCTCCCCTAGTATCTCTGGAACTACTAAAATCCTGCCAAAACCTGGATTTGGGCCTAGGAATAGTTTCTGGATTTCTGGCCTCCAGAACTGTGAGGAAAATTTTTTCTATTGTTTTAAGTGGCCAAATTTGTGGCAATTAGTTACAGCAGGCAAGAGAAAGTAATAGAACAGTATATATCTTTAACTTACCATAGTCTAGTTTAATTGCCAGTATACCACTTCACATACAGTGCCAGAATCTTACATTATATTTCCATGTTCTATCCTTTTGGCCTATAAATACCATACTATACTATAAATGTTGTCATGTATTTTGCTTCCATGTATGTTGTAAATCCCAAAGTACAATGTTATTATTTTCATTTAAACAGTCAATTATCACTTAAAGTTACTTTAATAACAGAAAAAAAATTTTATTTACCCATGCAATTTCCATTTCTGGTGTTCTTCATTTCTTTGTTTAGATTCAGAGGTCCAACTGGTATTATTTTCCTTCTATCTGAAGCCTCTGCTTTAACATTTCTTAATAGTTCAGGTCTGAAAATATCTTAATTTCACTGTATTTTTGCTAAGTACAGAATTCTATGTTGAAAACTTTTCCCTTCAATTCTTTTAGAATGTTGCTATATTTCACTTGTATTGTTTCCAGTGAGAACTCTGAATTCATCCTTATCTTTGTGCCTCTAAATATAACGGCTTTTTTTCCCACTGCCAGTTTAAAATCTTTTGTTTATCATTGGTTTCAAGCAATTTGACTATGATGTGCTTTGGTATTTTCTTCATGTTTCATGTGCCTGTTGTTCACTGAACTTTCTAGATCTGTGGGTTTAAAGTTTTCATTAAAGTTTGGAAAGTTTTCACCATTATTTCTTTACTTTTTTCTTCCCACCCCCTCCCCTGGAGGACTCCAGGTATCTGTACGTTGAGCTGCTTCAAGTTGTTGCACTGCTTTGGAATTTGTTCTCCTATGTTCACAGTTTGGATACCTTCTACTGCTATGCCTTCAAGTTCATTAATTTTTTTCTTCTGCAATATATAATCTGTCATTCATACCATCTAGTGTATTTTTCATCTCAAATATGGCTCATTCTCAAGAAGTTCAATTCGAGCCTTTTGTATCTCCCACATTTCGATTTAACTTTTAAAAACAAATGAAATGGTTTTAAAAAACCATCTTAAATATTCTCTAATTCTCACATGAGAATCCACGTTTTTTTGTAAGATGCACAAAGATTTCAAAAAACACAAAACAAGTTTTCCCATCATTATTTTGCTTTAGAGAAAGTTCCTATTCATAGAAATATTATTTGTTAATATGCAATAGGTTTATTATTTTTAAGTGAATTAATTTTTAAAATTTGTTTTAATTTCTAATTCAGAAAATATCAGTAGATATAACCCACGTTAAAAAAGTTCTTACTCAATTTAAGTTGATTACTCTCCTCATTATTGGTTATGTCTTCCTGCCTCTTTGCATGCCAATTAATCCTTGATTAAACAAGATATTGTAAACTTAACTTTGTGGGATGCTGGGTATTTTTGTGATCTTATAAATTTTCTTGAGCCCTGTTCTGGGATGCAGTTAGGTTACTTGGAAACAATTTCATCTTTTCAGGTCTTACTTTTGTTTGTTAGATGGGTCTGGAGCAGTGTCCAGTTTCCCACTACTGAGGCAAAAATTTCCTGAGTACTTCATCCAGTGCCCCATGGATTACAAGTTTCTCCACTGTAGTGGTGGGAATAGACACAGTTAGTGACCCTGTATGAGCACCAGACACCACATCCTCTAATCCTTTCAGATGGTTCCTTCCCCAACCTCAGGTAAGTTTCTTCACATGCATGCCCTAAGCAGTACTCTGCTGAATATCTGAATGGAATCTCTACAAATCTCTGGAGTTCTCTGTGCAGCTCTCTCCTCTGGTTATTCTTCCAATGCAGCATTCTCTCATCAACTTAGGGAGTCAGTCAGGCTCGACTGCAGTTCTGCCTCCATGTGTTACAGCCTGAAAACTCTCTCAAGGTTGTAAGCTGAGGCAATCATAGAGCTCACTTGTCTATTTCTTGTCCCTTGGGGTCTGCTTTCATTTGTTGTCTCATGTCCAGTGTCTAGGAAATGTTTTTCTTTTTGGCTGTTGCAGAAGGGTCATCCCTGTTATTCCATCATAACTAGAAGCAGACATCTCATACTAAAACAACAGATTTTAATATAATAGAGTAGAATAGAATAAAATTCCCTGATATGGTTCCAGGTTTCATACTGCAAATCACATTTAACAATTTTGGTGTAATATCAAAGATGATTTACAGTTATCTAAAACTGCTTTTTAAAGTGTTCCTCCCTAACAAAAAGTAGATTAATGGTTGCCAAGGACTGGGTGGGGAAGGGAAGGGAAAGTGACTGCTAAAGGGTATAGGATTTCTTCATGGGATGATGAAAATCTAAAATTAGATACTGGTAATAGATGCGGAACTCAGTGAATATAGTAAGATCTACTGATTTGTACACTTATTTATAAGGTGGATTTTATGGTATGTGAATTATATCTCATTAAAAAAACCTTTCCCCAACTACATATGAAATCCAAAATCTGAGAGGCCAGATTTTATACATATACTTCAACCAAAACAATTTACTGCAATAAATTGACTAGCGAAGCAAAAGTGAGAATTCAGCCATCTTTAAGCCAATCAGAGATTTTTAAAAATACAAAATGATACCAGCTTTCTCACCAAATATTATTTTGCTTTAGAAAAATAGCTATTTTTCAAGAATATATTACTTATGTTAATACATAATAGGTTTATTGTTAAAGTGATTAATAAAAATTCAAAAAGTTTCTCAGTTTTAATTTCTAATTCAGAAACTATCAATAGATATAACTCCAAAAGGAAACAGTCTTTTGTGTTCCCAATAAAATTTAAGAGTACAAAGAGTCACCAGGTCATATGATTTGAGAACTGCCAGTCTATGCCACCATACTATGCCAGGGATTCCATACTAGTATACATTTTAACAGACATAATATAGTAATTAATGAAAGAATTAATTTAAAAAATGCTACAAGGAAGGTATGTAAACACACACTAAAGTTTGTTACTTCACTGAATATCATACTTACTTGGAAGTTTCTGGCAAGCCAGCTGAGAGTTCCAGAAACACAGATAAGTAGTAACCCCGAACAACTCCATTTCCATCCTTAAAAAAAGAAAAAGGCAATATTGACTATAGCCAAGAGGTAGAAGCAATCAAGTGTCCATCGACAGATGAATGGATAAACAAAATGTGGTATATACATACAATGGAATATGATTCAGCGTTAAAAATTCTGACCCATACTACAAAGTGGATAAACTTTAACATTATGCTAAGCAAAAGAAGCCAGTCACAATATGTAGAATAGATAAACAAGATTATACGGTATAGCACAGGGAAATATATACAAGATACTGTGGTAGCTCACAGCAAAAAAAAAAAAAAAAAAAAAGTGACAATGAATATGTGTATGTTCATGTATAACTGAAAAATTGTGCTCTATACTGGAATTTGACACAACATTGTAAAATGACTGTAACTCAATAAAAAAAATGTTTAAAACTGCAAAACAGGAAAAAAAAAAGCCAGTCACAAAAAGACAACATATGATTCCATATATATAAGATATATATATGGAACAAATGTACAGCTCCGGTACAGGATACACTGATAGCAGGGGAGGCTGTACATGTGTGGGGTCAGAGGGTGTGTACAGAACTTTCTGTACTTTCCACTCAATTTTGCTATTAGCCTAAAACTATTCTAAAAAATAAAGTGCATTAAGTAAATTTTTCAAGACATACATACATATTAACCCCTCCCCCCTCCCAAACCCCCATAAACATTTACTTATGTTACTCCCTAGTTCTATTCATGACAGAAGCCTAGAAATAGTGACCAACCTGGTCAAAATGAGCATCCAGTTTGGTCTTGGAATATAATTTTCCCACTAAAATCAGGGCTCTTTGGATAAAATGGCCAATTTCAGCTACAGAGTAGGAAATGTACAAGATGAGACTAGAACACCTTGCCATGGAAGAAAATAAGAAAGCTAACTACTAGTGTCACTACTAGGCTATTAAGGTCAGAGCAAAGTGACACAGAAGCCAACTTAATGAGATTAAATATGTATAAATTCATGAATTCCTAATGATAATTACTTTCAGAAAACAAGGGAAATTGATAAGTAACAGGAAAGAATTCTGCCTCTTCTATATAAACTGTTATTTTGGGTAACCAAATAATAGGTAAAGGGAAGCATCTCTTTATAAAAGGATTACAACTAATAAATAATCACTATCTTGCAACTCCCAGTGAATTAACAGATGTAGGCAATGAGCACCAATATCCCAGAGAGATGCAACTAGATATGATGTGATAAAAGCACACTCTACTGCTTATGTTCTTGACAGTGGAACTGACTATGCATCTCATCATACCACTGGATCCAGCTGCAAATTTGCAGCACATACACAGGTCAAAGAAACATACTGGAATGCATCATGAGTATGCAATGAGCATACATGTGTTTTTGATGACCTTCTGTATATTTTATTTTTATTTCAAAAATGATTTTTAAAGTAAGAATTTTAAACATGTCTTCTAAAGATAAATATCTTTCTATAAACAAGAAGTAAAAGATTCAGTAATGTGCTGGGGTTTATACTGTTCATATTTAACTCATTTTTTTCATAGATTTAGCCCATAAGCCCTATAAAGAAACATAAAATTGTCATTGCTTTAATCCCTTACTCCACTAAAATAGTGAACCAGTGTACTACAGAACCCTGAAAGAAAGATCTTTGTTTCAAAATTTATTAGTAATAAATGAAAAACTTACTGGGTAAACTTTTAACCTCCAACAAAGTCCTGAAACTTGAAGAGGTGGACTGTAAACAGGATCTGCTCTCTGGCGCAAAGTACTGAAGTAAAAGAAAACCAACCAAATCCCAAGATCAAAACTGTTGTGAAACAACAACAGGCAAAACTAAAACCCAACCACTTTATTTATGTTACTTATTTGAGTCCTGGACAAGTAAATGAAGGCAACTGAAGAAGTCAGAATTCCACTGTGTAAGAGTATATATGCTTAAATTCTGAAATAAAAGAAACTTTAATGATATAGGTAAATATTCAGCAGTATCTTTTCAGTTTTCAGGTTAAAAAAAAACCTCAAAAAATTGTCATTTAAGGGAAAAGAAAAATATAACTGTCTTGAATTTAATTACCACTTCAAAAAGGAGTTTTCTCCCATTAAAGTATTAAAAAAAAAAAAAAGATGTGTTTCTTCCTCACATTCCTATGGAATACTCCTTCTGTAATACAGAAAAAACAAAATACAGGGAAATCCTCAGAAATTTTTTATTTTAGCCACAAAATTATCCCATAAGAAAAAAAAAAGTTAAACAGAGTGGTATAAATTCTCACAGTTTGGCCTATTTTGATGGTTATCAGACTCTTAGAGTTTCTCTTCCCAAGGTTAAGACCTTATATTCTTGGTTCCCCATTTCCATGCAGCCCTTTAAGACAAGCCCTCTAAGACCTTTGTGTTTTAAGATCTTGGCTTCTAATCTTAGAGAAAAAGCAGTATAAGCTAACAAAATTAGGATGCAAATTACAAAACTTACAAATTTCTTACAATGTCCCCTCATCCACAATTTCGCACTTTGCACTAAGATAAATGGACGCAAATGGACTTCTTCCCATGACTCTTATTTCTGAAGACGAGTGGGAGGGCTCACCAATCTCTATCATCCCATTTGCCTCACCTTATTAGCAAACGCTAAGTGAACTCTCTTCTTAAAAAAAAAAAAAAAAAAAAAAAAAGGTTCCTTTCCCCAGAATAGAGAAGAAATCTGTCCTGAAGATATAATACAATCCAGAAACATGACCTCTATGTTTCTAATAGGAAACTTGTTTCTTCTAAGACTACATACTGAGTGACACAGTTCATTAGGTCTGTCCTACTCTTGCTGGCTCTTACTTATGTACACATCTTCCTGGCTCTTACTTATGTACACATACCAATGGGAAAAAAACCCAACACCAAAGTTGTCAAAAACTCTTACCTGAAATTCTCTAAAACAAATGTAGCTGAATCATAAGATGGTACCAATTCACTAAAAAGAAACAAAAGGCAAAAAAAAAAATTATTTGGCTTATTTAAGCTTAAAATTTCATTTAGTTAAAACACGAAGTCCCTCAGTAGTATCTTGAAAACCTTACTAAGTCCCTAAAAATATTTTTAAAACCTTTTAAAATATAATATAAATCAAATGAATTCATAAAACCATCAAAATCTGACATCAATAGTTTGCAATTAAATCGGATACTCAACAAATACTTTATAAAAGTTTTTTTAAGGCAATATGTGATTAAGTATTAAAATAAGTATAAGAGACATTTAAAAAGTAGTCATGGAAATAGGAAAAGGAAGAAATTGGTGCTTAGGCCAGGAACCTGAAATATGAAACAAATAAACTTGTTTAAAAAAATAAAACAACAAAAGGAAAAGACATTACAATAAATCCCCAAACTTCCTGCTTCAGAACAAATTATGAGGAATGTTGACAGATCTTAAATACTTTGAGACTATTTACTAGCAAATAAATCTATACAATTTTATAGGATAAGAATATATAATCACATGGGGGCAAGTAGGATGAACACATTAACAGTTTCTTGGCAAGGCAAGATACCTCAAGTAACTTCAGTTCTATGCACTATTCTCCAAAGAGAACTGAATTACAACCACAGGAGACAGGCAAAGGGACAGTCCATTCTGCTGATAACTATGCTTTGAATATGCGAATAGTCTGTAGTACTGTCATTAGAACACCTCAAAAGTCAGAGATAGTAAAACATTTATGATAAAAACACTATCCTACATAGTGTTGTAACACATTTATATATTTAATATATAAAATTTAAAATGTACCAAAAAGATAAATCAAAAGCCATTTCACCACATACTCAGATATATTTTCTAAAGTTCAATTCATGAAAATGTGTTATTACCAAAATAAGATATAAGATACATCTATAGCATAACACTGTGATGGTACCTAATCAGAGGTTTACCAATGGAAATATGGTGCATATAATTAAAAACACATTAGTCTTTATTTTATGTTAAGTATGTATAGCTAAATAGCTCCGGTCTTTTTCACAGTTAAGTAGATGTATTTTACCTAGCAACTGTTAACTGTATAGCTATTACCCAACTGTCAAGCACCCCTAACCAAATCCCTAGGCAGCTGAGACTCACATTCCTCATCCCTACACCCTTTTGTCTTGTCTGGTTAATCCCTACTATTTCTAACAGATTAGAAGTCACATACCTTTGGAGGTGTGCTAAAACTTCTCCCCATGATACACTCTCCTAGCACTCAATACACACAAACCCCAGTTAGCAGGACTAAGACAATTAATGCCTTGGAAGCCTTCCTGGAACCACAAACCTAATCAGAGCTCCCAGGAATTCTCCCCAGGATAGTCTTCAAATTTGGTCAAGTTATGACATGCTTTTGGCTATAATTTTGTGCAACTTCCAGTCGTACAAATGTTGGTCAGTTCTCCCACCAAACATTCTTCATAAAGTCTACAGACATCAACCAACCCCCAGTTTCCTGCTGATCTTCTTACTGTTTCTTCCACCATGTCCTTAAACAGTGTGATATAATTCCTTTGTTGTTACTGTTATTTTTATATTAAGACCAGACTATCATCGTCATATTTTTATCAGCCAGTAAGAGTCAAAAGGGTTCACCAAAACACAAAATAAACAGAATACGGAGATGACACGTTTAACTCAGAACAGTGAGATAGAAAGCATATGAGCTAACAGGTATAAAAGCCATCTAACCAAGAGGGTACAGGATGGCTCTCACTTGTTGGGAAAAAAGGTCACATTCAGAACACAGAAAACAACTATCAATCCTAGGGTATTGTGATATACTCCTACATATGTATAATTTTTTAGGAAAACTTTTCAGATACAAATAACATTAAAACAAATTAGTGCTACGAGGAAACATTAAAAACAGGATACATGTACTTCCTCTATCACCAGTCATCCCATTTTATTTTATTACTACTTCAATCATGTATCTTTTTCACTAAATCATAACCTGAGGCAGCAAGAACTCTACTGTGCTCACTACTTCTACCTAGCACATGCCTGGAACATAGATGGTATTCAAATATTCACGGAATGGAAAAATGTTCACAAATACTTGCTGGAAAATTCTTGTAATTTGGTAGACATATTTGCTCCAAAATGTCTCTTGCTTTCTTTACATATATACACAAAGCCATACTGACTGCTAAGCCATCTAATTCTACCAATCCTACCACCCTTAACTATTTATTAACATCTCCACATTATGCTCACGCATTCATAGGTTATCTACAATTATATTGGTGCTACCACTCTTTGCCTACAAATCAGGCACAGTTTCATCTTCTCAAAGCTTTCTCTATTTCTATACTTCTTCTGCTCTGGTTTTTATGTCTGGATTCATTTCATGATGATGTCAGTGAATCTTAACAGAATATGGAGCGACTAGCCCCCAAACATCTCTAGCCCAATAGAAAAATACTGATCTGCAAATTTTTAGACCAGAGACTTCATCATGACTTAAGCAATACAGGAAAGAAAAATAGGACAAGTATCCATTTTTTCCTTGAGAAAACAGACTGGTCAGCTACACAAAAACTGGTTTTCCACCCCGATTTGACCATTTCTCACGAAATTACAACTCTCTGTAGACTGAAAGCTACACTATTCTACCATTTAAGTCCTCTCTGCGGCCATCTACAATGCACCAGCAAAACAGTCCTTCAAACCCTGGTTGAAATGATTTCCCTGCTGAGCTCCAAATATAGCAGCTCTTATCACATTCCCATATTTTGATTCATACATACGTATCCTATTCTCATCTACCTAATGAAATCCTAAGTATCTTTCAAGGTCTTCCACAATTCCTTTCTAGGCTATAAAGTCATCTTGACCAAACCAGTTTCTACACTGACTTCTTTTCAGAATTTCTGATATAAGACAGAATATATCTGAGTAACAAGTATTTGATTTTAATATACAAATCTCTACCATTTAATGTGGAATATATACCCAATAAGATTATTACTTCCTCTTCCATGCCTCCAATGCAGCACCTACAACAGTGCTGAGCATATAGATAATCTTTAATAAATAATACTAATTGGCTCCATCACCAATCATCAACTGATAGAACATAAGGCAATCAGTCCCATGATCTCAAAGTTTAGAAACAATCACCACATCTCTGCACATCTGAACTTTGGTCTATAACTGAATGTCAGTGAATGCTGGTCTTTCTTATTTGGGCCTCTTCTTTGCTGATAAATCCATCAACAGATAAATACCTGCTTCCTATATATTACAAATCATAAGCTGAGTTTCTAATAAAAATTACAGTTAAATTATAAGCCAAAATTTCCAGTAAGATAGTAAGGTTTACTGAAAAGAAGGACCTAAGGTGACATTTTCGCATGGAAAGCTCCTTAATTATCAGGGTGGGCAGGGTGGTTTTCTCCTTATTGATATGCCTCCTCCCTCCCTATCTCAATCTCAATTTCAGTTCCTTCCATCTATACTCCCCCAAAAAAGGTAGTGAAAAGAAGGGATTATTGGAGTTCTGAGTCCCTTGAGTAATTAGAAAAGAAAATCAAAACAATCCCTGGATGTGATCGAGACTGACCCTTGAGAAGTCTAAAGCAGAGTTGCCTGACCGATGAGCTGCTGCAAGTGGTATCAGTATAGGAGTTTACCTGTATCAGTGGTTCCCAAACTTTAGTACAGAATTAGGGTGCTCAAGATTCATCTTCTGGAAACCATTTCCAAAGACTGTCAGGGAGCAGATCTGAGAATTTGCATTTTGGACAAACACTCCAGCTGGCTCGGATTTAGGAGATCCATGTACCTTTCACTGGAAAATCTTTATCTTTATATATAGTATCTATATCAAAACTTATGTTTCATTCCACTGGTGATGGATGGAATAATTCAGAAAAGAATCTTCAAAACTGAAATGGCTGACCACACTATCAAAGAGACAGCCTTGGGATATTAATGAACATCCTTAGTTGACTCAAATCTACTCAATAATAGCCAATACCCAGTCCTTTTAATAACATTCAGTGCTTAAATAAAATATGTATCAGTTTGTTCATTCAGAAAGAAATAAATACTTATCTAACTGGTTAGGGAGAACTACCTGAGTTCTAGCTGTCTGCAACAGCATTCTTTTGAAACAAACATAGGCATCTGCACATAAACTTCAAATAAAAATGAAGTTAGAAAAAAAAGTGCCATACCTGGTAAAGTCTGGTGGAACAGGAGTGGTAACAAAGGATGCCATGGGCTTTCGATGAACTTGCTGAAACATCATAAGGATCTCTGAGCTCTTAGATATCAATTCACTCTTACTACAAGACCGCAACTGTGTGAGGGGAAAAAAGCTGTCTGAATAAACAAAATTACCATACACTGGCACCTTAAAATCTTTAAAGAAGAAAAATGGAAATTATTCTGATTATATACTGAAAACAACAAGGTCAAGAAAAATAGAATAAGTCAAAGTGGGTTTGAGAGTTAAGAATCTATAAAGAATCTAGGCTTACTTATTTCCATTATAACAGTAAATGCATTGAATAAGTATTTCATTTTAATGTATTTTTGTCTCCTTGTATATTAGCATAAATCCAATTTTAAGCAACTAGAAATATATACTAGACAGGTACGGTGATGCCATTATGTACATAAATGAACAAAAGTCCAGAGGAAAATAGCCTTCAAACAAGGATTTCTGAAACTGCACTCCTGGGAACAGAGAAATGTTAAGATGTAATACACAGAAAAAAGTCTCATTAATCTATATCATTTTGGGAAACATTAAGTTATACCAAAGGTAAAAAGTGAAGAATCCAACTTTAGCAAAATAAGCATGGCAATTTTAAGACTACTACTGATTTTGTACTCGAGACAACCAGTTTGAAGTCCTAGTCCTGCCACACACGAATTATATGACTCAGAGTCTGTTAATATGCAAAACTGGAATGATATCTCCTGCTGAGTTTGTTACACTCATGAAGCTGTATGTGAGACAGCTTTGTAAACAACTGTTAAGGGCTGAAATGTGTCCCTGTCCCAAACTCATATGTTGTGGTCCCAATCCCTAGTATCTCAGACTGTAACTATATCTGGAGACAAGGCCTTCAAGAGACACAGACAGAAGGCAGCTGTCTGTGAGCCAAAGAGAGAGATCTTGGGGAAAACCTAACCTGCCAATACCTTGATGTTAGACTACCAGTCTCCAGAACACTGAGAAAACAGATTTCTGCTGTTTAACCCCTGAATCTATAATGTTTTGTTATAGAAACCCTAGCAAACTAATACACTACCAAATGCCGTATGAATGATATTCATTAAACCCACTATATCTGGGTTTATCTTTTAAATGACAGCTGCTTATAGGTCACCCAAAATAATGATATGACCTGACTGGTATCATATGATAAATAAAAAATTATAGCTTTTATTCAAATATTTATTGAATGCATAATATGTGTATACTTCCTTGACCTTATTTTCTCCAAAGGTAAACTTCTGAATAGATACCTTTACTAAAGGTAAAGTAGTTCCCTTTTACGCTAAATTTGCTGAATTATTTAGCCATGAATGAGGATCAAATATAACTGAATGTTATGTTAAAAATAACACACTTCTGAAAAACTCATAGGTCAAAGAAGTCACAAGGGATATAAGAAAGTATTTTGAACAAAAAGGTCTGAAATCATTAACCCCAGCTTCCATTCTAAGATCTTAGAAAAAGAAAAGCACGTTAAACTCAAACTAAGCAAAAGAAAGAAAACAGATCAAAACAAAAATTAATAAAATAGAAAGCAGAAAAACAACACAGAAAAAAACAAAAACAAAACCCAGTTCTTTGAGAAGAATCAACAAAAATCAATATCCTCTAGCCAGACTGATCAGGGAAAAAAGATGACACAAATTACCGATGTCAGGAAAGAGAGAAGCGATGCCATTGCATTTCACAATTAAAAGGATAATAAGGGAATATTATTAACTTTATGCCAATAAATTCAGCAAGTTCAAATAGAATGGAATAATTTCTTGAAAGACACAAACTACCAAAGCTCACTCAAGAAGAAACAGGTAATACGAACTGCCCTATGTCTATTAAAGAAACCACTCCATAAATAAAATGAGGCCCAAATGGTTTCACTGATGTATTCTATCAAACATCTAAGGAAGAAACATTATCAGTTCTACACAACTTCTTCCAAAAAATTGAAGAGGGCATAATTTAAAATTTAAATACTTTGAGAAAAGAACACTACAGTGTAATATCCCTCACACAAAAATACAAAAAATTTAAACAAAATCTTTTCTAATCAAATCCAATAATATGTTAAAAGGACAATACATGGACCAAAGCAGCATTTTTATCCCAAAAGGTAGTTTAATATTAAAAAAAAAAAGTTAATCCATTTTAAGAACTAAAAAGAAAAACCATACAATCATCTCAATACATGCAGAAAAAGAATTTGACAAAATCCAACATTCAGTTCTAATGAAGACTCTCAGCAAAACAGGAATACAGAGGAATTCTTAAATCTGATGAAGGACATCTATAATAAACCCACAGCTAACATCATATTTAAATCAATATTATACTGGAAGTTCTGGGCAGTAATACCTGACAAGGAAAAAATAAATAAAAGGTAGCCAGATCAGAGAGAAATGTCTTTATTCAAAAATGTCGAGACTATACGCAGGCAATCCAACAAATCTACAATATAGCTGCCAGAACTAATAAATAATTTAGCAAGATTATAGGATACAAGATCAATATACAAAAATCAATTGTATAGACACAAGTGAGAAATTAGAATTTAAAAAAAATACCTTCTATTATAGTATCGAAAATTCTGAAATACCGAAAAGATCTGACAAAAGTTCTGAAATAGTGAAATAAATCTGGCAAAAGACATGAAAAGCTTATACTCTAAAAACTACAGAACACTGTTGAAATTATAGAAGATCCAGATAAATGGAGTCTTCTTAGTGAAAGAAAGACTCAGTATTGTTAAGATGTCACACATCTCTAAATTAATAGATAGACTCAATGTAATTCCAATCAAAACCCCAAAACTTTTTTTGGTAGAAATAACAAGCTGATTTTAAGGTTCATATGAAGATACAAAGGACCTGGAATAGTCAAAACAATTCTATAAAAGGAAGAGCAAAGTTGGAAAGCTAACACTATCTTTTATTACAAAGCAACAGTAATCAAAACAGTGCAGTAGTGGCATAAAATAAATCAACAGACCAATGTATATATATTTGAATACGACAACTATTTTCCAAAAAGATGCAAAGGCAATTCAGTAAAGAAAGGCTAGTCTTCAACAAATGGTGCTAGAACTACTGGATAGCCATATACAAAAAAACAAACAAAAAGAAAAAAACTACCTTGGACCTACACCTTACATACAAAAATGGGACAAAATGGATCACAGGCCTAAATACAAAACCTAAAACTACAAAACTTCTAGGAGAAAATCTTTGTGATCTTACATTAGGTAAAGATTTCTTAGCTATGACAGCAAAAGAACAAAGTGATAACTCACCTTTCATCAAAATTTAAAACTTTCCTTCAAAAGATACTTTTAAGAGAATGAAAAGACAAGCCATAGACTTCAAGAAAATCTGCAATACACATATCTAATTAAGGACTTATATTCAGTTCTTTATATAAAGAACTCTCAAAGCTCAACAAGAACGTAAACAAGTCAATACAATGATGAGCAGAAGAGCTGAAGAGACACCCCTACAAAGAAGACATATAGACGGCAAAAAAGTTCAAGAAAGAATTCTTAGCTTCATTAGTTTTAAGGCAAATGCAAAATAAAGCCATAATGAAACATTGTTACACTCCTATGAGAATAGCTGAAATTCAAGATTGACTATATCACGTGTTAGCAAAGATATGGAGGAAATGACACCTTCAAAGTTTACTGATGGAAATACAAAATAGTACAATCGCTTCAGAAAACAGCTAGCATTTATTACAAAGTTAATCACACATCTACCGAGACAAAAGGCAATATAGATCCATATATAGATTTGTAAATGAATGTTCACTGCCATTTAATTTGTAAAAGCCAAAAGCCAAGAAGCAAACCAAATGATCATAAACAACTGAATGAAAAAAACAAATTGTGGTAATATACATAAAGCGGAGTATCATTCAGCAATTGAAAAGGAAATAACTATAGATATAAAAATAAACTGTAAAATAATTTTGCTGAGTCAAAGAAGTCAGCCATAAAACAAGTATATAATGTATATGATTTCAAATATATAAAACTTTAGAAAAGGTAAAATTAGGGATTTGCCTGGAAAGGGAAATGTTGGGAGAAGCAGAATGAGAGTTTATAAAGAGGCAGAAAAAAATTTGGAGGAATAGTCACTACCTTGACTTCGGTGATGGTTTAACAGATGTATACCTTTGTCAAACTTATCAAATTATGCATTTTAAATACATGCAACTTATTTTTTGTCAATTATTCTTCAATAAAGATGTTTTTCACAAAGTGCATAGTTCCCCAGATCCTACCCCTACACCACCACAGCTGGTTTAAATTTGTCCCATCACTCCAGCAGTTTATTCTCTGGAGGGGATAAAATAAAGTCTCTGAACTAGGGGAATAATATGCACAATAAGAACAGGAGTACCGAAAAGAAAAACAAGAATATTTAAATACTTATTTACTGACTTCTGTCAAACTGTCAACCAGATGTAAAAACTGAATAAAAACATTTTCAGACATGCCGTCTCAAAATACTTATTCTGATTACCCTTTCATGAAAGCCACAGAGGAAGCATGATACTGAAACATGTAAATCAAGAGCACAGAAGCCATGGGAATCAGGAAACATGGAATTCTACCTAAGAAAAAAGTGAAGGGAATCCCAAGGATTATAATTAAGGGAACAATCACGGTAGACAGCTGTGTATTAGGCACAGAGAGGAATTCAAGAATTCCAAAAACCAAATTCAAGGCAAAAAAATTTATGAAATATTTATGTGACACTATATATTTTATCTATTCATTCACTATGACTTTATCCCCACCTCTAATCTTAAATTATAAACTCTCTGAGGACAGATTTTATTTTTTGCCATTTTGTCCACTGCTGTGTTCCAAACTTCTAAACCAATGGCTGCTGTCTATTTGGTATGTAATAAAAATTTCCTTAATAAATAAAAATGCTAATTTTATCCTAAGAATCACTATACATAAGTAATTGGCAATAACATTCTATCTCAGTCACCACTTAAGTCACAATGTCAGAAGATTTTAATCTTTTACAGATTTATAGATTCCTATTGGCTAGTCCTAGCAAAAATATTTCCATTTTTCCAAAAACAAAATAAATCTTATTAATTTTATCTAGTTCCCAAATATAATGGAGAAAATTTGAAAAGAATCAGCTGATTCCTATTTCATAAAAATCCCTGGTATAGCACATAGATCCCCAAATCTTTTGATCTCATGTAAATCTGTCAAAAAAAAAAAAAAACTTTTAGAGCATATGAACAAAAAAAAAAAAGAATTTTATCTCATTTCATTTAATATTTCATCACCTGGTGCTCTACCTCCTGAAGTAAGGATTCCAACAGCTCTGTTTCTTGTGTCAGAGATGTCTTCTGACCTATTTAAAACAGCAAAAGACCAACATTCAGGCTCATTATTGGTTTAAGAATGAAATTAACTTTCAGTGAACATATTCAATAACAAAGAATCAATTTCAAGTAAGCAAAATTCCTTCATTATAGCTACCCTAAAAAAATTTTCCCAGAGTTTTAAGAGGTCGAATCTAATATTATAGTAGCTTTGATAAGAGGATTTCAGAACCAACCCTAACTAGTTTTAGACAAAATGCAATATAGGTCTATTAAATTCTTTTAAGAAATACATAATGACAATGTATCTTGTAACGAAATTAATGTTATTGTTTCTTTTAAAGGAATATAAAGAAGTAGAAAAGTATAGTTTTTAATCGATCTACTATTCTGAAATAATTCCTCCCCAAAATTTAACTGCAAACTAAGACGAAGGATGTAGTAAGTGGACAGATGTTTATACTAAATGTCAGCAAAAGGTATGTTCTTTGAACACAATAGGAACCTGTAAAAAAGAATGCCCAGAGAGGAAAATAGTCAAGAAGCTGGAAATAGACAGGGATAAAGGAATTATTATTACAGAAATTATTTTTATAAAAAAAGAAGAAAGAAGTTGCTTTACATGTTTAAAAAAAAAAAAAGAAAACAAGATAGGCATTTTCTTTGTAAATGACCAAGTCTGAAGAACTGGAAGCATATTCCATGAAGTCAAAAGTATCAATTTGGTGTAATGTTAATTGATACAGAAGGACAACTAATAGGTAGCACTTTTATTTTTTAAAGCCATCTTATCTTAGCCTATAACAACGCACCAAACTTTACCCTTCAAAGACTGAACCACAAGGAGGCTCAAAGTACATGTACACAAGCAGCATAGAAAACACTCACCCATCAGTGTAATAAGCTTATTCTTCAGCTGTGTGTCTAACCGTGCAATCATCATCTCCACTGCATTTCTAATTTCCCGAACACGCTCATCTTTTGCATTTCTTACAGCTTCTACATTTCTTTCCTAGAAGATAAACAAGTAAAAAGTTTTAATTGAAGAATTTTTTAAACAGGAATAAACAGACATTACTGCAATCACTGCAATTATTCTTGAATTCAGTTGATTTCCTCTTTAAAAACTGTAAGTCAATAAAACTTAATTGTTCACATCACAGAAAACTCAGAAAAAATTCTTAAAGATAAGCAATTAATGAATAAAGTACATGATATTTTAATACTTAAATAGAAAGATATGTAATTATGAAAAATTGCTTTAAGTAACACATACAAAACATACTCAAACCGCCAAGCATATAGGAAACCACTGTTCAAAAACAAAATATACTAAAGCCAGTTCACTTCATGCAAAATCTTAAAAGAAATGAAAAATTTGAAAAAACCGTATCTACTCTAGTTAACAAAGTTTTAAATTTGTTCCAAAATTAAACACAGAAAGACTGCAGAGTACATACAAATTTTTTAATAGCATACTATCAAAAATAAAAAGCAATCTTTCCTATACTTACTATTATTATAAACAGCACGAGCAATGAGAATCTCAAACTAGAACACCCTCCCTAATGACCAAATTATAAAGTGACAAGAGAAAATAATAGAATAAAAGGCAGTTAAATGAAGGCCAAATAGAAGCCATCCAACTTGTCTGTATTCCAAAATGATTTTGCAGGTAGCATACACACAACTCAAAAACATTATTTTCTGTATAAAGGATGTTATAAATGATGATTTTAATCTTAATTCCTGCTGGAGTGAAATAAAGATGACATCTTAAGTTAGGAATGGTATGCAAACCTCACTAAAAACAACTGTCATTCTGGTAACTTTAAACAAAACATATTCCAAAAGCATATTTAGTACTTAAATGATGCTTATTACATTTTCCCATAGAAATAATACTACATATGGTAAATAGATCACCAAGGCTGTTTGACACATATAGTATCTAAAGAGCAATGTTACATATTACTCTTTAAATTCTGTAGAGTTCTAATTCAGGACATCAGAAATAGTCCATTCCTTGGTAGCAGAAACTCTCCCAAAAGCTGGGGGTCCAAGCAATGAATGTCTTAATAATTGTAAAAGTCATTATTGATTCTGTTTAGGAGTCAATTATGGACTGTAACAAATAGGTTTATTTAACTCACTCATTGAGTCTCTATTTCTGTATAAGAGGCAATACTCTGGCTCCAACCTTGAAACAGGCAAGAGGTTTGTATGCAGAATTCTCAGCTAGTTTGAAGTTGTGAGAGTGACTATAAATATATCTTACCAAATTTTCAAATCTTAAGTTCAACGTCTGATTGATTTATATTATTAAAAATACATAATTATAGACTACAAAAGGGAGAATAAGCTTTTTAAAATTTTTTAATACATTTTTTTGTGGGGGGAGGTCATTAGATCTATTTATTTATTAGTTTTTTTTTTTTTTAATGGAGGTACTGGGGATTGAACCCAGGACCTCGTGCATTCTAAGCATGAGCTCCACCATTTGAGCTATACCCTCTCCCCAAGAATAATCTTCTAATAGTAGTCTTACCACTTCTTGAACTAAGCTGATCAGTTCCATGAGACGTCGACGAAGTTTGGCTACCTCTTCATTCACTTTAGTAACATGCTGCTCATAAATTTCCGCCAAAGGTTTAAAGGTATGTCCACCATGCTATTTAAATTAATAAGTAGTTTTAGAACATTTTCAAATACCTCATTTACATTCCTTTCTTAACACTCTATGGATGTTAATGAACTGACAAATAATTTCAATTTTTTATCTCTTGGCTGCCTTTACTTTGTTAAAACAGGCCAGAGCTTGCTTAAAAATCACTTGGCCCATGTAGAAAATCCTTCAAGATTTTAGATAATGGACTTAGCAAAATGTTTACAGTTATCTAGAAATCTTCACTCATTAGAAAGAACCAAAATCCTTAACCATGGCCCAAACCATCTGACACAACCTTATTTGTCACTTTTCTCCTGGTCAGCACTAGCCTTCTTTCACGTCCTCAAACTTTTTCCCACCAGGCCTTTGCAAAAGCAACTCCTTATTCAAAAATAATCCTTTCATCCACCCTCTCCAAATTCTCCACCCACTTAACTCGTACTCATATCTTTAGGCTGACAGGGTCAGGTCCCATGGTTATTCACTCTTATCTTCAATATATACTTATCCTAATATTTATCACAACAGCAATTAAATATAGAACTAGTAGTTTGACATCTGTCTTGTTCATCACTGAACCTGTTTCTAGCACAAATGAACAAATTAGAAAGGTACATGAGGGAAAGACACATGGTACACTATTAGCAAAAGCAATGTAGTACCTGTTCCTCACACCACAAAGAGTTACTGTGGAGACAGAAGGCCCATACAAATTAATCTCACAAATCCAGTTATGTTCAAAGAATAATTTTTGGTAGCTAACAAACTAAAACAAATTTTCTGTCTAATTTTAGTATTGTCATTCACAACTCTTGATTGGTAAACAGAACTTAAATTTCTATTTTAAGAAACCTCTTACAACAGATAAGTCCTTATTAGAATTGTGTTGTTCAGCCAAGGCACTCAGCAATGGTCTCTAAGAGAAAAAAAGATACGGATTTCTGCACATCCACTTAAAGTATGGAAAAGAATGGTTCCATTGCTTCTTACAAAACTGTTCATTTAAGTACTAAATTGTGAGAACTTACAATTTTTTTAGGTCAGCATATTAGTGTTCAAATTCTAACAGAAAGATGTCTGAATTAAGCTCTACTCAAGCAATTTGCCTGCCATTTTCTCCCTAAAACATGCTGACTGATGCCCAAAAAATGAGCAATTCTCATTGTTAACAAGGACCTCTGTATGTCTACCCACTTTTGCTCCCACCATGACTAACTTTCCCAATCAAGAATCTATTATGTTTATTCTCAAATCTATTTATGCTAATTGTACTTACTACTTTAAATATATAACTTAATTATTAATTAAACAATAAAGACAATTGTAAAATAAAAATTGCTTCTAAAAAAACTAAATGTTTTAGACTTTATAAAGGTAGATTACTTAAAAAAAACTTCTGAATTAAATTGGAAAAAAGAAAATAAGAGATTAAAAAATAAGATCTAGATGTCTGCATTCATATTGTTTCATAAATGTCTACTAATATGTTGTTCTGCTTTAAAGAAACCAAAACTGGAAATCATGGCCAGGATATCAGATCAAATGACCAGAGTATCAGATCGAAGAAAAGACCTTGATCCTACAACAGAAGATTTGCAAATAAATATACATTTTACAGGTTTTCAATTAAAATAAAATATTTATGTAAGGGGTGCACATCCAATACCAAAATCTCCCACAAAAGAAGTTTTTCTGGAACAACAAAAAGTACAATACGTTCTGCTATAAAGTAGATGCATTTAATTTTCATTCTCTAAACATTAGAATATTATTTTCTATTTAAAAACAAGCATTTCAGTGCTTTCTAGACTTTAAAAATATTATGATGAATTTGTTCCACTCACCATTCCTCCCCAAAGTGCACACTGATGGCAGATACATTTCTTACAAGTCCAGCAAAATACACTAAGTTTTTCATGGTGATTTTCACATCTATATGTTATGAAAAAAAGTATAGTTATAAATTAATTAAATCAAAGCTGGAACATAGTTACCTCAACAAATTGCTAACTTTGGGCCAACAGGTCAGTCAGTTTTATACTTGGTCTTAGCCAAAAGGCCAAGAAGCGATAGGTCAGTTTTAAATGACCACATCTTAGGAAATATAAAATGTATCCCATGGCTTCTGTGAAGTAAGCTAAAGAATTGCATGTGAGCACAATTTTTTGAGTATTGTTTTCATTAATCTCTAAGGACTTTACAATCACATGAAAAATGCATACTAGTTTCTAAGTAAAGTATAAAAACATCAATTCCAAGCATCCACATAGATGATAAATTCTAGCGTACTACTACATTTCAAGCAAATCAGATTATTGTGCCCATACCTACATGAGCATGTATGCATGCACAAATATTTTTTCTACATGTGGCCAAAGTTAACAATAACCAAGAAACATGTGATAAGTTGCACAATACCAGATTCTCATCAGAAATGAACAACTCAATTTTAAGAAGTTTTCCCTTAAACTGAATATTCACATGCAACAGAATAAAGTTGGACATGGTTATTAACTGAACTGTCTGCCCCAAATTCCTCCATTGAAGTCCTAATGTAACTATATTTGGAGGTAGGGCCTTTAGAGAGGTAATGAAGGTTAAATGGGATCACAAGGGTGGAGCCCTAACACAACAGGACTGATGTCCTTACAAGAAAAGAAAGACAGCAGGAATGTGCACTCACAGAAACAAGGCCACACAGCAAGAAAGAGACACATCAAGTCAGAGAGGCCTCATCAGAAACCAACCCCAACAATACCTTGACCAGCCTCTGAAACCACGAGAAACTAAATTTTTATTGTTTAAGCCGAGTCTGTGGTATTGTTACGGCAGCCCTAGTGGACAAAAATCTTTCACTTATTTCATATTCAAAAATTAACTCAAAATGGATCAAAGACCTAAACATAAGACCTAAAATTGCAAAACTCTTAAAACACAGGGGAAAAGCTGCACGGTATTGGTTTCGGCGATGATTTCTTGGATATGGCACCAAAAGCATACACAAAAGTGAAAACAGACAAACTGGACTACATCAACATTAGTAACTTCTGTACATCAAAGGACACAATGAAAAGAATAAAAGGGCAATCTATGGAATGAGAGAAAACAGCTGCAAATCATGTATCTGATAAGGTGTTTATACCAAAAGTAGAAAAGAACTCAAACAAACAAACAAACCCCACCAAAAACAAATAAAAACAATTAAAATATGGGCAACATATAAATAGACGTTTCTCCAAATACATACAAATGGCCAACAAGCATATGAAAAGATGCTCAACATCCTAATCATCAAGTAAATGCAAATCAAAACCACAATATTTCCTCATACTGATTTGCATGGCTGTCATCAAAAAAATAGAAAACAGATGTTGTCAAAGGTGTGGAGAAATTGGAAACTTGTACACTGTTGGTGGGAATGTAAAACAATACAGCTGCCATGGAAGACAGTATGGAGGTTCCTCAAAATATTAAAAGCAGAATTACCATATAATCCAGCAATACCACTTCTGAGTATAAATCCAAAAAAACTGAAACAAAGTTTAGAACAGATGAACACTTATGTTCACAGCAGCATTATTCGCAATAGCCACGAAGTGGAAGCAATCCAAGTGTCTATCAATGGATGAATGGATAAACAAAATGTGATACATACACATAATGGAATACTAATCAGCCTTAAAAAGGAAGGAAATTCTAACATATGCTAAAACGTGGATGAACCCTGAAGATATTATGCAAAGTGAAGGAAGACAGTCATAAAAAGACAAATACTGTATGATTTCACTTATGTAAGTACCCAAAATGGTCAAACTTTTAGAAGTGGAAAGTAAAATTGAGGTTGGCAAGGGATGGGAAATGGGAAATTATTATTTAATTGATTGAGAGCTATAGATGAAAAAGTTCTGGAGATTTGTTGTACAACAATGTACACACACTTAACACTACTGAACTGTACACTTGAAAATGGCTAAGATAATAAATTTTATGTTATGTTTATTTTACCACAATTAAATTTTTTTTCTCTTGCCTATAAAGAAAAGCCTTTTCAGTGATGAATTACTGAGCTTAGAGAAAATACCTAAATAGGTCTGAATCTTATAGTTCTCATTTGTAAGTAATCTGAATATCAAACAGGAAATTGATCAAAGTATGAAGAAACATCATATTAGATACTGTCTGAAAGCTAACTCAGCATGACTTCCACATAACCAAATTTAGAATATAGCTTTTACAATACAGGAAATTTATCAGAACAATTAATCAATGGCCTATATGCAGCTTCAGCAAACCCAAGGAGGGGTGCCCATTAGGCATCAAGAGGCAAAGAAGGGAGATCAGTGACTAGCAAATTGTGGCAGTTCCACAGTTTACAAGGGCTTTAATAAAAGAAGTCAGTCAAGAGTTAGGAGAGTCTTTCCAAATAGATAACCTACACCACGCCAGAAGAAAATTACCTAAGTGTTCACCTACGAAAATTAGAAGAAACTTTCAATAGTGTCATTAAAATAACACATGGCAAAATCTATGAAACATTTAAAGAAACTGAGAACCTACTTGTCCTTTTCATTTTCTTCATGTTTGGTGAGACTGCAGAGTTGAAGGGTATCAAGCTGCTGTGTTACTTCTTCTGCCCAACGACAGTTTACTAGTTCTCGTAGCTGGAGGGGAGCACTGGAGAGAAAATTTATGTATGTATTCTCTCGTTCAGGAATTTGAGATCATTTTCTAAAACACATCTCAAAGGTAAATACTGAGGTTATGGATGTGTTAATTGACTCAATGGCGAGGGGATCCCTTCACAGTGTATATATATATTAAATAAGTACTTGGTACACTTTAAATCTCTTTCAATTACGCGTCAATAAAGCTGGGAAAAAATCATGAAGAAAAAATAAACACATTACTCACAACAGAGCTCACAATCATATTCATACCATATTACTACCAAAATGGTAACAGACACAATGAAAAGTATGATTTATAACTTATTTTTACATTAATGTATCATCTACAAAAAAAACTGAATAAAAAAATTAGCAATTCAGATTACAGATAAAATTTTCAATTCCTTAGTCTAAAGCTATACTGTTCAAAACGATAGCCACTAGCCACAAGTGACCATTTAAAATAAAATTCAAATTAATTAAAAAAAATTTTATTACATAGTCACCCTAGACGTACTTCAACTGCTCAGTTGCCACATTGTACAGCAAAGCTACAGAACATTTCCATCACTACGGAAAGCTGTATTTGATAGAGCTGGTCTGGTCTTCTTAACAGTTAACAGAAAAATGTGAACAATACATGAAGAAAAATGGCAAAAGATATGAAAAGGTAGTTTAAGAAAAAAAGAAATTATAAATGGCTAAAAATGTTTCAAAAGATATTCAATTTCAATCATTTTTTAAAAGGCATGTCTTAAGTGAGATATAATTTTTCACTTAGGAGATTGACAAAAAATGACCAGTAATATCCAGTTGGCAAGAATGTGTGAGGGAAAGGCATTTTCAATATCTATCATTAGGAACATAAAATGGTAAAAATGTAACCAAGCAGGACCCTATGGGGCCTTCCTGGGACAGATACCTCTCCCACATCCTCTGTGTAGCTTCTTTCTGAAGTATCTAGATAATAGTATCTGATGCACACTTCCTGAGTTGTTGTACAAATGCTGCTAAAACCACCACCAAATGGAAGAAATTAACTACTTGATGATCATGAGCCCCCAGATCGACAGGCGCCTAACCACCCTGTTACCTCCACTTCAACCAATCAGAGAATTGTGCACAAGCTAATCACATACCCTGCGAACCTCCACCCTCACCTGGGTTTTAAAAATAGTTTCCTAAAATAAAACCCTTTGGGGAGTTTAGGGTATTTTGAGAATAAGCCACTCATTCTGCCTGCTCAGCCTTGCAATATACTTTTCTACGCTCCAAACTCTGATGTTTTGGTTAGTTTGGCCTCACTGTGTGTCGAGCACAGGAATTTGTGTTCAGTAACAAAAACCTTTTCTTCAGTGCAATCTGGCATCATTATTTGAAATAACCAAAAATGGAAACAACCTAAGTGTCTCTCAATATAAATATAAATAATTCAATGTATAGTCTTACAGTGGATTATTATTCATTTATTTTAAATAACATGTATATACTATTAAGAAAGGTACCATCTTATTTTACATGGAAAAAATAAGCAAACAGCAAAATAATATTACATTATTTGTGTATTTTAAGACAAAATTTATATGTATACATCTCAGTATACACACAGAAAAATGTCTAGAAGAACAGATACCCAAACGTAAGTTTCTTCTGAAAGTGTTATTTCATGAAAAGATCAGATGGAAAGTATCAGAATCAGGAAGCCTTTTTATTACTATCCAGATTTTTTTTAACAGAAACCTTTTAATTTTTTAATTACAAAAAGTAAATTGAGAAGTTACACAATCATTTTCCAAAAGAAGCTAAACAACATAATGTATTCTACATAGTTCTAAGTCAGATAAATTATTCTGCATTTCTTTATATAGCTAGACTGCTCATTTTCTTTTTAACTGTATTTCACAAAGAGGAGAAATGTGGCACACTGCAGATAGAACTTTGAGTATTAGGGCACATTCTGACCCCATCACCTTACTATTTTCCAAATTCACAAGTAATCATAGCAAAATACTTACCGGCAATGAGGACACTGAGCTCTCTGCTCTGTCAGCCAGCGCTAAGGAGACAAAAAAATTAGATTCTGATTGCAGAAACACCATTACTTTAATTTGTACATATCAAATACTTACATACAAAATTTAATGAGTTTAACTCTCTAGTGCCTGCATTAATTATAGAGATACTTATAGAAATAGCAGGCTATCTGTCTCCTCATTACCATGACAAGGATAAACTTTCAAAGGGACAGAACTCATTCTAAAATAATTATTAAAATGCTGTTCTCTCACAGGAAAGAAAGTGATTCTAGGACTATCTGGATCTCACAAGGAATAATAGGATATTATAGGACTATCTGGATCTCACAAGGATAATCTCCACAAAGATAATAATGATACTGTTACCACCATCCCCCAAAATAAACCACTGTGATCTTTTACTTCTAACTAACCCCCAACAAATCTCCAAGAAATTTTAAGGTACTACTAAATTCCTTTTTGAAAAGCAAACTAATTTTAAAGAATATACATCATGGATATATAAATTATGCCTAAAAACACGAATAACCAATACAGCAAAATTTTGTCTTAAAAGAGTTCTGTGGTTCAGTAATTTAAACATCTACATAAACTTGGTTTCCTCATAATTATAAAAAGGTTTTACAAGAGAATAATATCTCCACTAAATCTTAGATTTTACTAAACCTTAGATTCTATCAATTTAACCATTTTAGTTATTACTGGGTATGGAGCAGTTTTATACCATATACAATGGAGATGCTATGATTTTCTGAATATCTTTCGAAAAACAAAAAAGCTCCACGGTTAAATATTTTGTTTTAATTGTAAATAGCTTCTTACATAAATAAGTATATTTATGTAAATAAATATACTACTCCCCAGGAAACCTTAAAGAACATTAAAAGACCAAACAGGGAAAAATGTACTTCATAGCACAGAAAATAAACCTGGAAGAAAAAGAAAATGGATGGAAAAGGATTCCATTCTTAATAACCTTGAACATTATTCCTGAGCAAAGCAAGATATAGGTCAGGTTTCTTTCCCTCAGACAATGCTCTGCTAAAGTCAGAGCACTCCTCCAGGACTGGTCCTCTCCAGTTTCATCTGTCTCACCCTAGGGGATCCAGCAAGATTACGCCTTTAAATACGTTTCCCGTCTCTGCAGAGGATATTCTTCAACACTTGCCTTCAACTAGATTATCATGGCTTATTCTTTAGATTTCAAATTATATGTCACTTCCTCCAGAAAGCTCTCCCTGCCTGCAGACTATTTTAAATATCACTACCATGCTCTACCACAGCAACCTATACTTCTCCTTTCACTGTATCTGTAACATTTTATTACACTGACTTATTGGTTGGTCTCTCCTGCCCTGCTAGACTACGAGTTCTAGACAGGTTGAGACTATGAGAGGGAATGATCAATCCATATTTTTAAATATGTCCCACCCTTCCAGTAAAAACAGGCTTATTGCCGCATATATACCACTCTTGGCATCGTATTTGTGTATCTGCTTATACCGTCCCTCCCTCCATGTGCTGTCCCATGGGAATGTCCATTGATACATCTATAAAACTTTCCTGCCTATCCCAGGTTAGTGATCTCTCCTTTCCCTTCTCTTAATATTTGTGGCATTTTTAACTTGTGTTCTATAATCTAATTTAATCACAAAACAAATATGGCAATTTTAATCCTATGGGGAAAAACAATTTTTCTACCAAACCAAAACCAAAGGTAAGAACAAGTGATACAATATTAAAGAAACACTTTTACAGCAATTCTCCCACATTTAATTTAAGAATAATTTCTTGGGGTAGTGGGTATAGCTCAGTGGTAGAGCACATGTTTGGTGTGCACAAGGTCCAGTTCAATCCCCAGTGCTTCTTTGCAGGGGGTGGAGGGAAGAAGAATTTCTCTCTTTCATTAAAATGGGATAATCACAAGCTTGAGACATTATTTAAACCTGAGTCTGAGCTTGGAAGCTCTGGTACTTACTATGTGACACCAGACACCTGACCAAGCATAAGCCTCCTCATATGCAACAAGAGAATCAACATTCCTACTTTGCAAAACTGTTCAAGGGAAATGCTCAACGAAAACCTAAAAAACCAAATTCAATGCTATATTATAAAGATTACACATCATGACCAAGTGGGATTAATTCCTGGGATTCAAAGACAGTTTAACTTGCAAAAATCATTCAATAAAATACATCATATTAAGAAAATAAAAGAAAAAACCTACATGATCATCTCAGTGGATAACAGAAAAGGTATCTGACAAAATCTAATATCCTTTCACTTGAGATAAAAACACTTAAGAAACAGGAACAGAAGGGAACTTTCTCAACTTGAAAAAGTTCATATATAAAAAACCCACACTGAACACCACACTTAATGGTGAAAGACTGAAAACTTCTCACAAAGTTAGAGGACTCACATTTCCTGATTTCAAAATTTACTACAAAGCTACAGTAAATCAAAATAGTCTGGTGTTGGCATAAGGACAATGAAATAGAATACAGAGCCCAGAAATAAACAGAAAAGGACAAATATTCTATGATTTAATTTTTATGAGGTACTTAAACTAGTCAAATTCATAGAGAAGAAGGAATAGTGGTTTCCTGGGGTTCAGGGAGACAGTAATGGATAAAAGTAATGAAAGTATATACCCTTGCCTTTTCCTGATCTTAAGGGAAAAGATGAGGTACTACTATATACTTATGAAAACGGCTAAAATTCAAGACTGAACATACCAAGAGTTGCCATTAAAGTGGAAGAACTGGAACCCTTATTTGCTGCTGGTGAGAAAGTAAAATGATACAGCTATTTTTGAAAACAGTTTGACAATTTGTTAAACAGTTAAACATACACCTATCACATGATCTAGCCATTCCATTCCTATCTACTCAAGAGAAAAGAAAGCATAAGCCCATTCAAAGACCTGCATACAAACGTTCATAGCAGTTTTCCGTGTACATGCCAAAAATTAGAAGCAACCCATATGTCCACCAACAGGCTAATGGATAAACAAATTATGGCATATGCCTACAATGAGATACTACTAGTCAGCCATAAAAAGGAGTATTATTGATACACACTATATTGATGCATCTCAAAATAATTTTGCTGGCTAAGAAAAGCCAGATCAGTAAAAGTACATATTGTAAGATTCCATTTATATAAAATTCTAGAAAATGCAAATTTATCTACAGTGATAGAACACAGATCACTGGCTGCCTGGGAACAAGACAAGTAGAGGGAGAGATTACCAGAAGAGGCATAAGGAAACTTTGAGGGATTACAGATGTGCTTATTACCTTGGCTGTGGGGATGATTTTTCAATCTGTCAAAACTTATCAAATGGCATATTTTAAATATGTGCAGTTTATTGTATGTCAAGTATACGTAATTTTAATAGGCTGCAAAATTTAAAACAAAACAAAGTCAATAATTATAGGCAAACATAAATTGTTACCAATGCTCAAAATAAAGCAAGCATCAAAAAAAACAAAAACAAAAACAAAAACTGGATGGAAAAGATGTGAGCGAAAAAAAAGGGGAGAAAATACAAACTAGGAACTGGTAATGAGAGAAAATCAAATGAATGTAGCTAGACAAATGAAGTCCTGGCCTGAAAACACAGCCAATGCCACTGCCTTTCGGTATGTGTGTGGAAGCACCAGAGTCATGGGTAGACTGCCAGCCTGGGAGTGAGCCCAGTCCTCGTCTGTCACCACAATTAGATGACTTAGGGCAAGTCTATTCACGGGTCTGGACCTTAAGTTTGTTAAAATGACACAAATATTTGGACTTTCAAAGAAGGTTCAATTTCTGTGGACAAATGAACAGAGATGGAATGGAAAAGAAGGAGAAGCATTCAAACAATGCTACAATTTGGTTGGGTGGAGCTCTCAGCTTCTCAAGGACTTTGCTCCTGTAGTTACTCCTCGTCTCTTCAGCATTATTAGCTATTCTCTCTCTGCTGGTTCAGTCCCAGCAGGATAAATCTCCTTAAAAGATGACTCTCAACATCCCCTCAACCCACTGCCTTATTTCTCCCCTTTACCACAAGAGTCTCTGACAGTGTTTATACTTGCTGTCTCATTCTCCTCCCACTCTCTGACATTAAGTTTTTGCTCCCAGTGCAGTCCACTGAAACTATTTATCAGGGTCACCAATAATCTATATATTCTCAAATCCAATGGTCAGTTCCCAGGCTAGAACCTATAACACAACTAAACTACTCCTTTCTGAAACATGTTTTTCAACTGAATCCTGTGACACTTCATTCACGGCTCCTTCTTGTTATCTTCCGCTGAATCTTCCTCCTCCTAACATCTAAATGTTGAGTGAGTTCATATCTAAAAATCTCTTCCCTTAGGAGGTAATCTGGTGATCTCATTCAGTCTCTGGCTTTAATTACTATCTATATCCTAATAATTCAGTCTAACATCCCCTTCCTCAAAGCCAGATTCATATTTCCAACTGCCAACATCTCTAATTAGGTACATAATAAACATCTCAAACTTGCCATGTTAAAAAAAAAACAAAACTTCTATATCTATAGCCTACCCAAATCTGCTCCTCCCCAAGTTTTTTCTACTTCAGAATGGAAAACTATTCGTTCATCCAGATGCTATAAAAAAAATTTCATCTCATCTGTATGAAAATCCATTGGTTCTACTTTCAAAACATACCCAGAATTGCCCCATCTTTTTACTACCTCCACTGTTACCATTCTGATCTAAACCACCATTCATTTTTCACAAATAAGGCACATCCTAACTGTTCTCTTCACTCTCTCCTACCTGCCTACAGTCCACTTTCCACACAGTAGCCAGAGTGATAGCTTTCAAAACATTGATTTCTTCAAATCACTCAAAAGCTTTCAATGGCTATCAGCACACTTAAAATAAAATCCAAGGTCTTTACCAAGGCCCCTAGCTACATCTTCAAACTCATTTCCTTTCCCTCGTTCCCTCTGTTCACTCAACTGCAACTATACTAACTTCTTTGCTATTTCTCAACACACTAAACACATTTCTTTCTCAGGGCCTTTGCCCCTTCTGGTTCCTCTGCCTGCAACTTTCTTTCCCTAGACATTCCCATCACTCCTACATTTCATCTTGGTCTCTGCTCAAAAGTCATCTCTTCATTGAGACCTTCCCAGATTACCCTATCTAAAATAGCTACCAACCTGCCTGTGTCCTCCTCAAAGTTCCCACTCTATACCCTTGATCAGTTTCATTTATTCTATGAAGAATATCTAACAGATAGCTATTTACTTTTTTGTCTATATCCCAACTAGTAAATTAGTCAATTCCTAAAGAAGTCAATGCCTAACTCCAAGTAGGTGTACGATTAATATTTGTTGGCTGAATGAACAAACAAATAAACGGTGCATTCAGGAACCAAGACAATTCTAAAAAGAAAGGTCAGAACCATATTATCCAGATGGTCTGAATATAAGCCTAACATTCTTGGACTTTATCCTTCAGGCAATAACTCTGAGGCTTCTAGGAGACAAAATAAAATGACATTACTGGAAAACATCAATATGGTAGCAAGATATAAAATAGACTAGAGATAAGAAAAAACTCAAGACAGAGAGATCAGGTATATGGTAACTATGATTACCTAAGCATGAGGTAATAAATTCTATATTTCTCTATTAGAAAGGTAATAATAGGAATGAAAAAGTAGGACAGATGTAACTGACACTAGGAGATAACTGACAAGACTTAAAAATCACTGGCGTCAGAGGTTTCAGGTTTGAGTGACTGGTGGAAAAGAGCAAAAAAAGAAGTCAAAAAGAGTCAAGTTGAGAAAAATAATAGGAAGAATTTGATCTGGAACAAAGTTCGAGATGCTGGAAGGATAATCAGATAAGACATTTATAGGTCAATGTTGAATGAATAGATTTAGGAGCCAGACAGAGATGATAGCTAAACCTGTAGGAGTAAACCAAATTTCTCAAAGTAAATGAAAATTTCCCAGAAACTTCATAATAGAGAATGCCAGCAGCAGTATTTCAGAAATAAATGCTTTCAAGGAACAGGAGGAGGAAGAATTAACAGTGAGGAAATGAAGAATCAATGAGGTATAAGGTAATAACCAGGTCATATATGTATACCGGACCTTCATCAAAAGAGCTGAGTCCAGATCCACTCTACCAATTAATTAACTACTGTGATGGAGGTCAATCACTTAATGTCTCTAGCTTCGGCTTCACCGTTTATAAAATATAAATAATGGTGTGTGTATTCGTTGCTGTTTTTACAATACAGTAATACCTTACAAGTGGAGAGCACATTTTAGTTTCTAAATTATTTTTCAGCTTATTTCATTTAATGCCCCAGCCATCCTGTGAGACAGATCTTGTTATCCACATTCTGTAACTGAGAAAACAATGCTAAGAAGGAAGGATCAAGTCTCTCCGTTGATGAGTGGGGAGAACCAGCATGGCATGTACTTAGGTCTTCTGCACGTGGTGAAGTGCCTAAGAACACAGCCTCTAGAGCCAGACCGCTAAGTTCAGATCCAGCTCCATCACTTACTAACTGTGTGACTGGAAGCAAATGATTTAAATATTACAGTTATTACTCTTGACAAAGGGAGATTTACCTTCCTCAGGCAGGAATAAGGAACTACAAAGAAATTCTGAGGTGAAAAGCACGTTAGATGACTGACCTTCTCAGTAAAGGAATAATCTACCAAGAGTAATGTGGGCAGGGGCAGCTTTCAACTGTGGCCTGCAGGTGTGCTGCTGAAGCCCCACACACAACCAAAGTAAGTTCTTCTGCTTCACATCTTACACTTTTTCATAGTTTTGTTTGTGGGGTTCACCTACATTCAACTTTTAAAGCCACTGGATTCTATTCATCTTTAAGGTCTCTTTTATCTGTAAGATTAAACAATTTTATTTTTTGTCTTTGAACCCATTACTAGCTTTTTCTCTAGCTCACCCATCAAACAAGTATAAACCCTCCCTCCTGAGTCTCACAGCACTTTATGAGTGCCTCTTTATGACACTACCCATTCTTCAATATAAACACAAAGTCCATTCTCTCAATTAGATTTAAGCTCCTGCAGAGCAAGCATTTTCATCATTTATCTTAGTATCCCTCAACCCCAAACAAAATGCAGGCAAGCACTTTACAAGTACTTGTTACATGTGCAGTTGAGTTAATAATATAAACATACTACAACTACACTGGGCTTTGGTTTCCAGAAATTTCATGGCAATTATCACTTGATCATCATTCCTCTCTATAATATTAAGCAGTGTATGGGCTCCCTATTTGGAACATTCATCTAAGACATTTTTTAAAAGGGCATAAAATGTAAAATAAGAAAAAGATAAAGAAAATGGTTAATTCTTACGCTATATTTCTATATATACTAAGTGCATGTAAAAAGAAATACAACTTACCCTGATGCAGCTGAAACAACAAAGCTTGGAGCAATGAGGACACAGGCGTGCATCCCGCAATTTCTCCATACAAATGAAACATCTGAAAACCTCAGCAATGCTCTGAAAATAATAAAAGATGTAGGGTTCACCAGATTAGGCTATTGAATCAAGAATAAAAAACGTACTTGAAAATAATTCACTAGACATTTAGATTTATTTTGAGCTGATAATATCTCAGTTTTAACTACATTCCATATCCTGACTTGGTTAGTCAAGGTCCAGGGTACCTCAGAACATCTCCTAGGGAAAAAATGCTTCCTTTTTTCTAAGCTTCACAATGGTTCTATTCTAAGGAAAGAATATGAAATGCAAACACAGACTTAAGCACATTTTCACTGAAGCATTAATTATAATGGCAAGAATCTGGCTATAGCCCAAATGTTGAAATATTAAATGATGTTAGTTACCATAGATTATGAGAGTCACTAGAAATATTTTTGAATTATTTAATGATCAAGAAAATCCTTATAATGTACAATAGTAAGGGGAAAAAAGGCAAACTATATGACTGAATGAACAATACGAACTTTTAACTTTTTCTGCAATTTCCCCAAGGGAGATGGACTGCTTTTATAATTTTTTTAAGTTTAAAAAGATACATTAATGGCAGCGTACCCTGGTCAAGAGAGAAACTATGTGATTCAGAATCCACAAAGTGGAATTTCTGCCATGATGCTGCAACCTACTAGCTACTTATTTGAGCCTGAAACTTTGCCCCTTTTGAGAATTTTGGTTGTAGCTCCATGAAGGCTTCAGGAAGAAAACAAAATTACGCAAATAGAAAAAACAATATTATCTTTGCTAACCTCAGATAAGTCAATTTAGGGAGTATTTGACAAGAAAACAATTATAATAAAATGTAGGTTATTACACATTTCAAATTTATTTTTACAGTACTCACATTTATTTTTACTCCATTCCGGGGGAATTGAACTCTCCTAAAAGCAAGGTAAGGTTACAAAACCTTTATAATACTTTCACATGAGGAATTAAGGAGAAAATTACTTATGAGTCTAATCATGACTCTGCAGGACCAGAAAGAACCTGTGAGATGCAGATGCTGGGGGGTGGACAATAAGACCATTGGATGAACTAGCTTCAAGTGGAGTCGTCCCTTACTAAGAAGCAAGGATTTAGTATTTTACTAATTGGAAGGCTCAAAATTTGATAACCATTATATAATTATGCACAATAAGCAATCTTTTTTTATGTTCCTAGCCTTAACGTAAACATCTCAAATGTTTGAAATCACAGTTTACAAGAGTCAAGTGTAAAAAGAATAGGTTGATTCGGAAAACCACAGAGTATATCCTCATTTAGTCTAGTAAGGGCAGATGTCTACAAAATGCACCACTGGGAGGGAATGATTATTCATTCGGAGGGAGATTTGGATCCTTGCTTGAACTCGTTAAGAATTGGTAAGGAGTCGCAGGGCACGTCCATCTAATGAATTTGCAGTTTTGCTCTGAACAGGCTATAGTTTGCAAACACCCTGTGGGGAGGAGTACCGGTGCAAAGACATCCTGAAATCATCAGGATACGCACCACTCGAAAGCGGCAACGGTCAGAGCGCAGGGCACCCAGAGGGCTGCAGAATGAGCACAGCGTCCTCCGCGCTGGGCCAGCGCTTTCCTCAGCTGCAGCGGTGGGGTGGGGGTGCCCTACGAGAAAGTGGACCAGGGCAAGGCGCCCCGAATAAAGAACGCTCAGCGGGTGGCAAGAGTGACTAACCACCACCCTTCTCAACCCCCCTCACCTCCACGCTCTGTTCATCCATTGCCTCCGGCTCTCGGCGGGGGCCTCGACGACCCGCGAAGCCCGTGGTCTGACCTATTAGGCGCCGGCCCGAGGTCGCCAGGTCAAATCGCCGAGGAGAACAGCCAGGCGCTCACGTCAGGGGCCTCCGACGACCGCCCCACCTGCGCGCCCCATCGCTTCAGGTTCGGCGCCAGCTACCCCCACTTCGCCATTTTTATCCGCGCGCCCGCCCTAGGGCGCAGTGGGAGAGTGAGCGATAGCCGCAGCTTCTTTCCTCCCGGCTCACTGGCCCGCCAGCGACCGCGAGGGAACCTCGGCCCACGTGATGCGGGCGCGCGCGTAAGGAACCGCTGCTGGAGCCCGGCGGCGCTTGTCTCAGCTAAGAAGGTGCTTCAGTGAATTCGCCAGCACCAACGGTAACCAGGGCAGCGGAAGGCGCGGTCTGAGGAAAGGCGCGGCGCGCATGCACGCATGCGCGCGTGCCGCTGCGCTAAGGGAGGGGACCAGAGAGGCGGCGCCTAGTTCCCGCGGTGCGGGGGCGCACACGAGATTTGGCGGCTCGCTGCCGCAGGGTTGCGTGCGGTCGGCCCCGGCCAACGCATGCTCCCCTGCGCCCCGCCCCCATCAGGGAGGGGCGGCGCTCCACCCGTCTCAAACGTTTGCGCGCCAAACCCTGGAGCCACCTGGAGTGTTTGTGGAAAGTACGGTCTCTGGAGCCACACCCCTAGGTATTCGGGCTCCGCGGTTTTGGGTGTGACTCCACGAAATCAGTGTTTTAATCAACTACTCTCTGTGATTTGGCTGCAGGTGGCCTGAGGCCCGCGCCTATGAGAAACGTTAGTGCAAAGGATTCGTGGCTAGTGGTTCTTTCTCGGAGAGCAAGCCCAGATTCTGGGAGTTTTAAGACTTCCGCCGCACCTACTGAAGCAAAGCTCCAGATTGTGAAGCCTCGAGTGGTAGTTTCATTTTGGGGATGGGAGGATAGGACCACGGATGGTGTGTAGAAGTCGGACCCACACCACACCACATTCGCCCTACCATTTCTTGCAGCTTGAGTGAACTGTCGCCATGGAAAATTAAGGAGTATCAGCTGTATTCAGCTTCCCTATATTGGCGTCTGCTTTCTACAATTTTCTAGCGTAAGAAATGTTTAAAGAGTGCAGGAACTGAAGGTGTGAGACAAAGGACATACATCAGATTCTTACTTTGAATTTAATTTTTCCTTTCCAGTTTGTTGCAAACAGCTGTTACATTTAACCCAACCTTGAATGCACATGAAGAGAATCAAGAATAATCTAGGAACAACTTCTTGAATATCAAAGCATTGGGACTTTCTTACAAGGTAGTGAGCAGTAACAATTTTTTTAACTACATAAGCCGTGGACAAATGTCATTTTGGAAGATTAGTCTGTACCTGAAAAATTCTTGCACGAAAATTTATGGTGTTGGAACTACATAGAGATGGTCGCATAACACCTTTTATACTAAAATTTTAATAAAGGTTAATGGTTAATTTTATGATACGTTAATTTTACCTCAATTAAAAAAATTATTTGTGGAACACCTGGGATGCAAAGAGTAACATAACAAGAAGTGGTCTTTGCAACCCAGCATAGTAGAAAACAAGACAAATTAGTGTATGATAAATATTAAAAATAGGTTCTTATACTAATAGATACATTTGATCAAGGTCCTCAAAATGTCTAAAGACTTGTTGAAATAGTTCATAATAGTGGAAAATTAGGAAACATGTACAAGTTACCAGTGTTAAACTGGTTGTGCTTTCAATCCGGAGAAAACCTAGTTAGGGGTCATTGCTTGCAAGCACAAAGTCAGATTCTGGCTAACTTAAGCAAAAAGGAATTTAGTTGGCAGGATATTAAGCTAACCTGTGTGCTTAAGAAAACTGTGATCTGCTCCATCAGAATTCCTTAAGGAAAGGCTGAGCTTGCTGCCCTTCCCCTAATCCCACCCCCAAAAATGTCTCCTGACTTGTGTGTTACACAGCTTAAATGCTATCAGTGAGGAACTGGTAAAAATTATAGTAAATTTATATATACAGCTGTTCAAAAGAATGGCAGAGGTGTGATATGAAGACACCCAAATATATTTAAAATGAAAAAAAGAATTACCTCCCTTCAAAAAATAAATTTAAAAAAATTTTTTAGTGAAAAAAAGAAAAACCGAACTGTAGCTATAGTACAATTATGGTATCAGCCTATTTTTATTTTTTTTAAATGTTTTTTTAACTTGCATGTAAAACATCTGAAAAAACTGCAGATTGCTCTGGAGAATAGGCATACTTTTATTTTTTAATTTCTTAAAGTTGTATTAGAATACAACCTAATTAATTTTTGTGACTTACAACTTAAGACAAAAACAGTATCGTCAAAGGAAAGTTATCAAGATGAGAAAAGTCTAAATTGGCTAGTAAGAGTGACGATAAAGTGAAGATTGGATAGTATGAACATTTCAAAAATAGAATTACAGATTTTATTGATTAACAAGATAAAGGGGTACAAACTTTTAAATTACAACTAACAGAACAGTGGCCATTAATAAAATAACAAAAATCAGTAGGTATTCTGGAAACATTCAGTTTGGAAGGCAGCTATGCTCACCACTATACCACCAACGCTACACAGCTGGAAACACTCAGTTTTGAATATTCAGGTAGAGATTTCTATTGGATATGTGGATCTAGGTTTAGTGGAATAAGTTATATTTGGGAATCATCCCCCATGAGGCAATATATGAAGCTTGGGAAATAAATGAACACATAAAGAAGTGCATAGAAAACAATTTTAAGGGAGATGAGGGTAAGAACAAAAGTTTAGAAGGTAACTTGTGAAGGAAGTCAGAGGGAAAACAGTACATTCTAGTCTTTTTTTCCAGATTGAAAGCAAAACCACTTTAACACCAGTAGCTTGCTATGACCTCTTTGTGATACTACCATTTTTCAACCTTACCAATCAACATCACATCCCAGAGCCACCCCATGACAGGAACTTCCTCAGTATTAACTGCCTGAGTACTGAAGAAAAATAGGTTACTGAGGTGTGACTTATTTCTCTGTAATTTAAAAAAGAGGGGAACATTCTGTTCTCAAAATATTCAAAATAGGCAGGACAATTTTAACTAAAGCTACTTTCCCAAACCTGCTTGTTAGGTATTATAAGTTTGCTAATAACATAACAAAAAAAATTTTTTTTTAATTTTCTAAAAGTATAGTTCTAGAACCTACAGAACTAACATTTTATACAATTTTCCTAGTTTTTTCAATAACTTGTTTTTATTACATATATGGAAATACTGAAGGATTACTAAATATCAAATCCTAACACTTTAACATCTCATTGTGCTTCCATCCATCCTGACACATACCAGTTAAGTGAGTTGCTCAGCATCATACAGCTAGAATTTAAAACCAGCTATTTACAGCTGAGGTATGACTTCAAACTCAATCTTAACTACAAAACTATAGAGCTTCCCCTCTCACCCACTTAGCATTTCCCAGAACATTAACAGTAATAATTTATTGGCAACTTGACCCCCTAGTGGATAGATATACTATGATTTACTTTCCTATTTACTTGCCATTAGGTTTTTTTCCCTAACAAATAGGGAAATTCACACACACAAAACTGGCAAGTAGCAGTTGCCAGTGATCCTCTCATTTCAGTTTCTTACCTTTCATATAGAATAAACAATTACAGTAATGTAGAGGCAAAAGGAGAACAAAGGTAGTATTGAAATACAACACAGACAGTCTAAAACAGCATTTGAAAGCAGCACTCATGCTGCCAAACATTAGCAAGCAGAAGGAACAGGACAAAAAGAAACACAAGTGAGGCTGTCACAGAAAAGCCAGCTTCTTACCAAAGTTAGGTTTTGTGGGAGATTGTAAGTCACATATTAGCAGCCTCACTGATAATGTGACCACATCTGTGATCAAAATTTTCAATAATAAAATTATATACACATATAATGTATAATATAATACAAATATGTTTCTATCCTTTAATTTCCAAAGCATGCTCATTTACACTTGACTGACTGACTGACAGTACATACTCTTTTACAATAAGCCAGGACATCTGTGTCATCCCAATTGTATAAAAACAGATACAAAATAGTGTTGAGTTCCTTGCCTGAAACTACAGGACTAAGTGTATGTGCATATATTTTTTAAGTCCTTTATTTCCATTCCATCCTTTGACTGAACTTTATTAATATAATGTCTGTCCTTCTTGTATTCCCTTATCTTGTGAAAGGCATCACTATCCAGTCACCCAAGTCAAATCACCTTTGCCATCCCCCCACCACTAGTCACCAAGTGCTAACAAGTCATCTTCCTAAATGTCTCTGGAATTGATCCCTTCTCCGTCAGAGTCCTCTTTTGCAAGTCCATTTCTTCATAAGCCTGGCATGTAAGCTTTTAATTGCTCTGCCGCAGTTTTCTCCTCTTCAGTCAATGGTAACAGCTAGAAAAAAAATGACAAAATCTTTATTTCAAAAACCTCTAAAGATTGTTAAATTAATTTAGTTAACTTCTGCTTTGTCATACAAATAAATGTTTACATAAGCTTATACTATGTATGTAATCACAAATTTAGGAAAGCAAGGAAAATACATATTGGCTATCTATATCCAAGGTTCTTTGGTGTTTGAGCTTCCAAAGAATTTACAATTAAATTGAAAAAACAAGACCAAGAAATCAAACAATTTAAAGATTGTAATTTAAAAGAACCACGGAAGTCACATTTGAACACCATATTCTAAAAGCATTTTTTTGTTTGTTTGGAGTGGGTAATTAGATTTATTTATTTAGTGGAAGTACTGGGGATTGAACCCAGGACCTTGTGCACATTAAGCCACTGAGCTATACACTCCTAAAAGCATTATGAAAAATAAGTGTGAACAAAAATTTTATCGATACGCAGAGTTTTCTCATCCCAGGGTTATGTCAGCAATGAGGAAACTCTAATTTCATACTTCCAGACTTTCCCCTCTCACATGTTATTTGGGTTACAAACCAATTCCTAAACCAATGTTAAAGGAAAATCCATTTCCTTTGCCAAACAGGCACACCCACACCCCTGAAGCTGAGGATAGCACCAACTTTACCTCAGGCATGAGGCTGTGAGGAATGGCACACATCTCAAGAAAGTCAGTAATCTGTTAAGCAGGAAGGGAGAACAGATGCTGAGAAAACAACCAGCGAACAGAATCCGCAAAAGCACGTAAGAGGAAAAGCAAAGGGAAGAAAGAAGACAAAGTTGTAAGGGACTTTCACAGAGCACCAACAAACAGGCTAGCTGAAACAAAGGATTAGTGGGGAAATGATAGGAGGTACAATCTGAAGAATCACTCAAATAGTTACAAATCTGCCTAATTATATAGGTCATCTCTAGAGAAGGTGCCAAGTCTGGAACACCCCAGACCTACAGAATCAGAATCTCTAGGGCATTGCTTTCCCATAGAACTTTCTATGATGCTGGAAATGTTCTGTATCTACAGTGTCCAATTGGTAGAAGAAGGACTGAATTTTTTATTTTACTTCATTACTTCTCATTTTAATTTACATAGCCACATGTGGCTACTGGTTCCAGCTGATCTGGCTGATCAAGCCAACATTTGTTCAAAATGTTCACATGGATAAAATGAAAAACAATCATATGCCTTACTGCAATGCAAATAGTTACAGAATTTCCCTCTTCTATCTCAAAAACAGGAAATGGTATTATTGTGGCAAGATTCTGCTTTCCATGAATCCATGTTTCTCTTTGTGATCACAGTTTAAGAGATTTCAGACCATCTGTTTAATAAACCTTCACAGAGTTTTCCCAGGAATTAACTAATCTAAAATATATAGAAATTTTTCTTTTTTAACACCAATGTTTCAGAGCATTGATGGAATACCACACACATTCTATTTTTAATGCCTTTTTAATTTTCTTTTTACTGCTGTGTTTTTGTTTTGGGTATTGTTTTGCTATTTTGTATTTGGAACAAGTTTAGCTCTTTTTTTCCTTTTGATGGTCACCTATATAATTAAGTATATTTAAACCTCAATGTCTTAATATCAACTAAGAAGATCAAGAAATTTATATATTACCCCCTTCCACCTCCTTTCTGTTCTCATCTCTCTATTTATTTTTAATATGAATTCAAATATATTTTCTACCTTTTCAAATGAAAAGCCACTTACCTTGATAAAAATTAAAGCAAGATAGTAACTGAACAGTTTAACTTCTGTTGTTTATAGACAAAGCACCATTTGCCCCAAGTAGACATCCCTTCCATGTTCCTCATGTTCCCAAAATAATTTTAAAAGTCCTTTTGGTTATTTTAGAAAATTTTAGAAGCCTCAGCTCAATCTAGCCTTTGGCTTTCTTAACTATTCTCACAGTTCTGTCCCTATAACTAATATACCTCTGTTTATACCTGGAATCCTTTATATGTCCTTTAAACTCTGGGCTCATAGAACTGTTTTTGGTTATACAGCTCTCTTCAGATGCTGTCCTCTTTTCTCCTACATTTCAATCATAACAATTTTCTGTGAACTTTCTATTACTATCTCATTTTTTAACTGATAGGTACAAGACCCACCATATCTAACATTTCCCAACTTGGCTAAAGTTGATTCTAAAATATGATCTCCTTTTTCAAGGTTTATAACCTACCTTTCAGTCATTTCTCCTTATTTGTCATTATCTGACCCAAAATGAAAAACTCCCTTAGCTTTCTACTTTTTTTTATAATTATTGCTCATTTCAGATACTTTGTTTTGGTATTTCTCAATTCTATCATTATTTTATTATTAGTTACCTTTTTTCTAAGAGTGGCCAATAGAGCTATTTGACTAAATTAATGGCAAGTAAATATGAATTAAATATTTTATTTTTAAATGGAATTATAATGAACATACATATTATATTAGTTTCAGGTATATAACATAGTAATTCAATATTTTTAAACATTATGAAATGATCACCACAATAGATCAAATTCCCCTCTGTCACCATACTAAGTTGTTACAATGTTATTGACTATATTCCCTAGCTCATTTCAGATACTTTTAACTAAATGAAGACCTTCATAGATATTCAGATTATGGAAATCCCCTATCACTATCATAACTATTTTTCTGTACCACTCTGTAATCTCAGAAATATGCCATCTATTTATTGTATCCAATGGAGACAATTTTAGTAAATATTCAAAAAATCTAGTGAACATTCAAAAAATATTCAATTTGTTCACTCACCCAAATTTGTGCTTCAATAAATTTATGGATTTCTCTACATAGGATGTTGATATGTACATCCAGAACTACTCTTAATCTCTCTTCAAGACTTGTTTCCTTAGAAGAAGTTTATGCTTCTACTGTTAGGCTCTGATCACATATGATGAAGAATATGTGACTTGATTTTATTTATAGAAAGTTATCACATACATACCTTTTTTCGCATTTTATTTACTAGCATGTGACACCACCCTTTGCTTATTACCTACTGTCTCTACCCTCTGTCCCTTTTTTAATTGCACTCCCCTCCTCCAGTGTTCATCTCCTCATGACAAAACAGATACACTTAAGGTATCATTTTATAATTTTAACCAGGCATTGTTCTCTTTTCCTCCATTGGCAATATAAAGGATTCTTGATCAAATTGACCTGTGTAATCACCGTTTGAGATTTACTCTTGCTACCAGCCAATAATTGAAGTATCTTAAATCATAATTTAATTCAGACTGCAAATACCATGTATGCTGCCCCTAGCGGCATGACCAGGTCAGTCAGATAGCCTTTCCATGCCCAGACACAGCTCCTTAAAACAGCACTCTAAGCAGCTATTATCAGTCGATGGGGTTAGCACCAGAGATGAAAACCTATTGGCCATCTTTTGTCCAGATAATTAAGTCCTACTCTATTCCATCTACATTAGGCTATCTTTTCTTTCAAAAGCCCCCAACTTGGCCTTAATAGTAAATAAAAATGCTAATAAACCCTTCAATTGACTGTTCAAGATCTTAGTGCCTCGGTCAGCAACACATATTCTTTTTTTCCACTCAAACATATCTGAGGGTTTTACACCTCAGTGATAGAGGGTCACAATTATAAAGATTCTTACACTATATGAGAACGGGAGGCAGAGTGGAGGAAGAGAATGAACGTCAGGCTTACCCAAGCCCACCAACTCAACTGAAGGAAAAGAGAACTAAAATAAATAAATAAACGTCACTGGGATAGATGCTTTCTAGATTCTCAATCTCACTAGTTCTTACAGGAATCGGCAGAACTGGTACATTTTAATAAGTATTAGTATGTTTTCTCTTCTGCCATGGCTACAGAATCCAAGACAGCATACCTCTTCATTAACCAAGTCAAGTCCACATGCTTATTTTAAAATAAAAGGAGATAAGAGCTTGAGAGAATCAAGAAAATCTCATTTTGATCAACAGCTCAAACTGACTGTTGAATTTCAAAATGAGAGTTACTGGGGATTTATCTTTCAAGTGACACTCAGAATTAAAACTCTACAACTGCAACAGGTCAAATGAAAGCATTACCTCCAGGTCTGTATGCTTTTGTAGTTCTTGTAGCAAGGCCATAGTCTTATTGAAAGTAGCACAAATGCGGCTCTTAGTCTCTTTCTGCTCGACAGCAATTGGTTTAAAGCGTGCATGCAAAGTCTGATATCGAGACTTTATTGCTGACAATTCCTTTAACAGTGTAACTGGATTTTTCTATATCAGGAAAAAAAATCAATATATATTAATTCATGGAAAGGAAAAAGTTTCTTTTGAGAATTAATATACAACACATTCCATTGTCCATTTAATAGAACATTGTATTTAATTATGCAATTATGTGACAGAGGATGAGGATGAGAGGAGGGGAAGAAAGAAGTATAAGACCTATATCCTATTCTCAAGGAATTAAAAGCCCAAGTACAGAAATAACCACCCCAGTCCCCGACTCACACTCACAAAATAGCAATGTTAAATAGCAAATAAAGTCACACTAGATACATAACATTTGGTACATAGTTCACAATAATTAATTATACAATACTTCTAAAATGCAATTCTAAATGTTATTCAGAAGATTAAAGGAACTACTTTGATTTGTTCTTAAAGAATAAGACAACTTGAAACCACTTATAAAATTCTTAAACATACTGTCACGGGGCTTAAGCATATATATACGCCAATTCATTCACCTCAATATACAAAATTCATGCCAACTCAAGCAACTATATTTATAAATTACATTCATTTTTCAAATTCATTTTGGAATATAAATAACCACTATTCCATAAAAGACATTTCAACTGGGTCCTTTCTGCCACTTGAAAATTCTTTTCATTCCCTGATGGTTTGTTAGCAAACCCTCCAAAACTAATTATTTCAAACTTTCTTCCACTCCCTCCAGTTCCCACCCGCTCCTTCTTGGCACAAGATCTCACCCCAACTACTTTACGAAGGAGACAGAAACCATCTAGGGAATTTCTATTCCTCTGCCTTTTCAACTGAAAATGAAAACATCTATGGACATTCTGACCCTTACTCAGCCCCTAACACTACCACTATTACTGTTGCTTCCTCCATATATCCTCAAGAACCTTAAATTTCCTATATTTCAATAACCTCATAGCTCCCTTTATACAGACCTCAAATATATATAGATCTTCCCTATACTGAGGGTAAAATTAACTCATCTCTTGATTCTGTTGCCACTTTTTGCACTCCATTTGCCAACAACCTTCTAGATTCTATAATAATATACTTCTTCAGGTGCCAAGTTATTTTAAATCATCAAAAAGTCAGACCTGCCCTATAGCATATAATTTTGACATGCACCCATCTTCTTGCCTCTCCTTATTCCCTTCTTGTACTAATCTTCTTAAAATGGACTCTTGATTTCCAGAAAATGATGCTATCTTGGTTATGTTCCTACCCTTCAAATATCTCTTTCATGGACCCTAACTCATGGCTGTGGGTAGAGGCTCATTTCTCTACTCCCCTCTTCCTTGGAGCTTTTTCGATAAGCTTTTGATGATGGAAATGGTAAATAAAGATGATTCTAACAGGATGAATTAGACCCAAAAAAATCTAACTAAGTTAAACGACTGTTGAAATAGTTCTCCAGTGATCAAGACCTATGATACAAGCAGTAGGAGTAGGAAGAGGACAGAAGACAGACTCCGTGAAAAAAGTTAAGAAAACTTAGTGGTATGTGCAAAAATATAACAGATGACACCAACTGTATAGTCTGGTAGATAGAGGAATAGTGTGTATTAAGATGCCTTTTGTGGTATCTACTCAGTAAGATCCCAATGACACTGAGACCTGTCCCTTCACCCTTCACTTCTTATCACGTTTCTAGATGTTCTAAGAGATTGCCAGTAAAAAAACAAAAAACAAATAAACTGGAAAATGCAGTCGAAAATATCCAAAAAAGTAGGGGGGAAATATACAAAAATGAAAATAGTTAAGAAAAGATAAGAAAAATAGAAAATAGATCCAAAGGTTCAATATCTCACTACTGGGAAAGGCCATAAAAGAGGATTTCTTTTTTTTATAAATATACAGGTGAGAAAATTTATAAGACTTTAGACTTACATGTTTTCAGATTTAAAGAACCCCACCAAGTGACAGCACAATTAATGCAAAGACCTATCCTATAATCATAAAATAACTATAAAATTTCACAGCATAGATAATATATTCTGAAAGTTCCAAGACAGAGTGTGATGCAGGGGTGTGTGTGGTTTTGTTTTTGTTTTGTTTTGTTTTATTTTTTGCAGGGTAGGGGGTGTGTATAAAATAAAGGAAGACACACAAAGGATCAGGCATTAGAATGGCATCTATTTCTCAACAAGAACCTTGGAAACTAGAAAACTACAAAGCAATGATAAATTTAAGAGAAAATAATCTCCAATTAAACCATCCATCAACTAAAGGATTAAATTTAGGGTTAAATAAAGACATTTTCAAATATTTTATGTCTCAAAAAGTTAATATTCTGTGCACTATTGCTCAGGAAGCTTCTAAAGGATCTGTTTTACCCAATCAACAGTGATACAAGAAACCAAGAAACAGTGATACAAACTAAGGGAGTAAAACAAAGAGAATTACCCAAAATATGGTAAAGAAGGCCCAGAAACACAGCTGTGGAGCAAGAGGATAGAGAGCATCAGAAGGGATGTGGAAGACAATGAAACTTATCAATGAAATGTGATATGTCTGACACTGTTGACAAGAGTTTTAGAGCTCTGTTAGAAAAGTCTAAAGCTGAATTAATAACAAATGCATAGAAAAACTAAGCAAATTGAAGGGGAAAAAGGAAAACAATTATTAGCTCCAGAAAAACAAGTTGTACAAGATGGGTAAAGCAAACAAGTATATTATATGACTTAGATAAAAGCAATATTTGCAGAGTCATAATTGCTATGGTCTGCATGTGTCCCAGCAAAATTCATCTGTTGAAACGTAATCCCCAAGGTGATGGAATTAGGAGGTGGGACCTTTGAGAGACTTCTTGGGAGCCACTGTGTTCTTTTATTAGTGTTTATAAACTGTGCTGCATTTTATTTAATTTTGTGCCTATAACATTTCAATTAATATTAGGGTTTTATTTATTATAAGTGGGTGATCACTTTTAAGAGCTCGCAAGAATATGCAAAAAGTGCTCTGGTAATGATAGTGTTAGTGATAAGAAAAAAGAAAAGCCAACATGAAAGCAAAAAACTCAACTCAGTTAGGTGTTTTGAAAGAAACAAAAAGAAACATACCATTAGTTGTGTTACTAAATTTAAAAGAATCTAAAGAGAAAATGCTCATGAAATAAAATTATCTTTCTGGAATAAATACAGGTGATAATCATGCTAATTGGAGCCTGTAGTTTATTGTATCTTTATGAATATTCTATTTTTAAATGTTCACTTTTATGCAGAATTACTGACAGTCTCCAAATCATGAGGACAGTACAGCTAAATAAAATTATATGCATGTATGTGGGTGTGAGTTTACACGCACACCCCCCCACCGACACTGGTTGGTGCATAGTAATGTTCAATGAATGTTCACTACCACCATGTAGAGGTATTAGAAGTTAGTGCTAATAGATGTTTCCTTTCCTGTTCCTTGATACACATATAATCATTAGGACTAATGTCAGTGAAATCTACAAAGACTAAGTTCATGGTTTTCTTCCCAAGTGTAACACACACAAAAAAGGGAGTTACCAGATAAGTAATTACAGGTATTTTAAAAGTTGAAGTTCAAAGGTTGACAAAGAATTATCACATGATTCCGCAAGTCCATTTCTGGGTATTTATACAAAGAATTGAAACACAAGGACTCCAACAGATCTATGTACACCAAAGTACATAGCAGCATTACTAATAATATCCAAAAGATGGAAACAATTCAAGTGTCTACTGACAGATGAATGGATGAACAAAATGTGGTATATACACACAATGGAGTATCATTCAGCCTTAAAAAGGAAGGAAATTCTGACACATGCCATGCCATGGATGAACTCTAAGGACATTATGCTAAGTGAAATAACCCAGTCACAAAAGGACAAATATTGTATAAGTCCCCTATATGAGGTATACCTAGAGTAGTCAAGTTCATAGAAGGTAGAATGGTAGTTGCCAGGGGTTGGGGAAGAATGGGGAGTTATCATTTACTGGGTGCAGTTTCAATTTGAAAAGACGAAAAAGTTTTGGAGATGGATAGTGGTGATAGACTATGATGTGAATGTACTTAATACCACTGAACAGTCCACTTACAAATGGTTAAAGTGGTGAACTTTATCTTGTAAATTTTATCAAACTTAAAAAAAAAATCAGGGGAGGGTATAGCTCAGTGGTAGAGTATATGCTTCACAAGGTCCTGGGCTCAATCCTCAGTACCTCCATTTAAAAAAAAAACAAACCAAACCCTAAGTATGTAATAAGATGGTACAACCACTTTGGAAAACAATTTGGCAGTTCCTCAAAATATTAAATATAGTTACCATGTGGCCAGCAATTCCACTGTTAAGTATATATCCAAGAGAAATGAAAGCAAATACCCACACAAAAACTTGTACATGAATGTATATAGTAATAATATCATAATAGCCAAAAGGAGAAAATAACCAAATGGTCTATTAATTGATGAGTAAATAAGAAAATGTGGTACAGCCATATAATGAAACATTATTCAGCTATAAGAAGGAATGAAGTGCTAACTCATGCTGCAACCTGGATGAACCTTTAAAACATGCTAAGTGAAAGAAACCAGACATAAAAGGCCACAAATTATATGATACGTTCAGACAGCAAAATCTGTACAGTTTATAGAGCTAGAAAGTAGATTAGAGGTTGGTAGGAGCTGGCCAGGGGCGGGGAAGGAGGTGTTAATGTGAAGTGACTGTTAGTGGGTTTCTTTCTGAGGTGATGCAAATATTCAAATATTTATTATGGTGATGGCTGCACAACTCTGTGAATACAATGAAGACCACTGAATTGTATACTTAAAAGAGTGAATTTTATGGTATGAGAACTATGGTTAAATAAAGCTGTTTTTAAAAAAAAAGTTGTAACAACAAGGACCTAACCTATAATGGAAAAGAATCTGAAAAAGAATATATGTCGATGTAGATGTATAACTGAATCACTTTGCTGTACACCTGAAATTAACAAACACTGTAAATCAACACTTCAATAAAAATAAATTTAAAAAATAAACTATATCTTTAAAAAAAGGTTGTAGAAGAGAAAAATAATTGGAAATGGAACAAAGACAAGAGATGGGAGGTGGAAGAAAAGTGGAAGCCCCGTATGAAATGTCTTCCACATAGTACTTGATAGATACTGACTCAGATGAGGGATTTGGCCAGTCATTAGATGGTACCACTGGACCAGAATTGGCTGGCTGTTCTTCAGTCACAAAGAAAAGAGGAAAAGACAGTCAAGTCAGTTAAGGAGCTAGAACAGTTCAAACTATACTCCCACAGAATCCTGGCATTCCATGAAATAAACAGTAAAAACTGAACGTTTACAATGCTTTCCCATTTCATATAAAATGTTACTTTAATTTGCACTTCCACCCAATCTCCCCGAACTGTATAAAATTTTTTGAAAGACACTAAAATATGATATTTCTTGTCTGCTGGCACAATTATTTATGTGGTAAATTAATGTTAACAGACAATGTTTAAAAATTGTTTGCTTTTGTCTATAAAGGCATGTGTACATGTAGTTATAATTTTATGGCATGTAAACAGTTAATATTTTAATATTTCTAATCAACCTAAACTTAGAATAACTAAGTATGTAATTTTATGTAAAAATCATAGTTCATATAACAAGTCTAATAGTAAATCATCTTCCTGAGAGAATATTATAACTTCTAAGATTTCTCCCCTCTTAACCACTGCCTTAGAGGTATTTATAGTCTCTCCCAGAATTTCAGAGGCTTCCATAGTGGTTTATGCCTCTGGATTCAATGATTCTTATTTACAGGTTTTAAAAAAAAAATGTAACCACAAGTTTCCTTGACTATGGGTATAATCTCTCCAGTGTTCTGTGACTAAGCTTCCAACACAAAAAGATTCCATAAATTTAATAGTTAATAATGTAATTGTCATAATTAACTATTAGAAATACTATCAGTGAGGGAGGGAAATAGCTCAGTGGCAAAGCACATGTTTAGCATTCAAGAGGTCCTAGGTTCAATCCCCAGTACCTCCATTTAAAAAAAAAGAAAAGAATAAGAAAGGAAATACTATCAGAAAATCTTTTATAAAATATTCTCTTAAAAAGACATTTAAATTGGCACAACATTGTAAACTGACTATGAAAAAAAAAGACCAAAAAAAGAGACATTTTACTTTGCAGATTACCTTGCCTGCTGAATCAGGATGATTAGTCTTGATTTCATATTCCAGCCTGTATTGAATGTAATCCAGATCAGAGTCAGCTTTCTGGAACTAAAGATCAGCACATAGCATTATTTTGTGAACCAAAAGACACATTAATAAATAAATGCTGTAACTGTTCTTTCTTTTCTCTTTATGTTTTTTAGTACTTTAATAATGTGACATACACTCATTTTGAAAATATGGAAATAGAAAACTATATAAAACCTCCATCATCCTTAATACCCATGCTCTATTTAGAACAATGGCTTCAAGAATTCCCTTGGGTTACTGACAGTCATCAGCAGGTGTTTGTCTACCCCTAATAGGAAATGTGATTTCATGTTAAAACAGAGAACAAATTTATTTTCAGGGATAATCACGCTGTTAACATTATCTGCAACCTCTTAACCAAAGAACTACAAATATGTGCCACACAGACCAAAGTTAGAGGGCTTAAAGATTCATAAAATACACAAGAAAAGCTACATACAGTACAGGAGTAGCAGTCTGAATAAATCCAATTTTTTGAACCTGGGTGCTAACATGGGACCTTGATCTGCAGTAAACTTCTAAGGAAGGAAAAAGGGGAAAACTGCCACAGGCCATAAAATATGTGTGTGTACATATAGAAAAGGTGGGGAAGATATATATCTCTGAACGTGAAATAATCTACAAATTATTCTTAATTTTTGGAATTTCTACATCTTTTACATGATCTTAAAGCACGTACTGTCTTGAATTTATGGTCCTTTGAGTTTACTATGAAAGTGATAAAAGAAATTTTCACATATTGAGGTATGGAGAAGTCATTCTGGCTTATCCATAAGTTAACTTGAATTTTATGCTACTAACTAAAACAGCCTGTTTGTGGTCTCTCAAACATACATTGTACATCTGCTTTAATTATTAAAGAAAAGGGCACACTGACCAGAAGTAAAGAATGGCCATGTTAAAAATAAAGATCAAATGAAATGCCAATACTGGTATTCCTTTGATGTTAAGACTCCCTTCCCAGGTGCTAAGGCCATTCTGTATGTGTGCATGCTCATCTGTTTTGTTTTTTTTTTTGTTTTTTTTTTTTGAAACCTTGAAGAAATGTATCCCTGTCTTGTTTAACGTTCTTTGTTCTGACAAGATATAAAACAGTGCTTGTCCAGAGCAGTTTCTCAGAGCAATCTGGTAAGCGGATTTCTGGGCTAGTGCTCAATATGCCTCAAATAAAACTCTTGTCTATTCTTATTATTGAATTGTTTATTGATTATTTTCATCAACAAAGGGCAGAACATGATTTCCTCATGGATGGTCTCCCATTTCTAGCCCCCAGCTGAGGAAACTGCTTTGGGGAGAAAGTCCAGACCTTTCTATCAACTTAAGTTCTGGACCAAATATTGCTTCTTGAAAATTTGAAGCCTTAATGGAAAGAATAAAAACCTACAAGAGTAGTTAAAAGTAGTTCTCAGGTCTAATGAGAAGTGGTGTTATTTTTATTTTACAAAAAGTAAACCAAGGGTTCTACTTTGGAATGTAAAGCAAGACAAAATGGCTCTCAGAAGTTAAAATGCTTCTAAGGTCAGAGGCTGTCATTATTGAACAGAATTTCAGAAAGAGATAAAACTAAAGGTTTCATCACTAATAATTTCTCTCATCATTGGCATAAATTTAAATGCAAACTTGGCAATTTAACAAAATTCTCTTAATAACCAAAAGCTTTTGGAGTAGAAATAGAAGATAAGAGAAAGTCAATCTTTGTTTTTAAAAATTTTCCAAGAATCAGTATTTGATTTGCATCTCTAACAGCAAAAAAGTTGCTGTGAGCCAGAAAAACAAACGCAGAAGTTCTTTGTTTAAAATTATGTGTAAAATGTTTTCTACAACTGGAGGCATTTCATTTGTCTTATATACTTAGGTTAGCTGCCATGATTACTCAATAATTAGACTTCTTTAAACATACTAATAATTACTATATATGTATATGTGTATATATAAAGAAATTCCTGTTGGCCTCATTTCCCATTATTAGAATATACTCAGGTATTATCTTTTCCTTTATATTAAAAAAGTACACTAACCTATACAGCATGTGGATGGAGAGTATGGGGATCGGACAGGGGAAAGGGTAAATCAAATTAAGCAAAGGCACTAAGTATTCAAGACCTGATTTGTTTTAATCATTGAAATAGACCACAATTCTGTGACTTTATATATAATTGAAGGCCTTGTATAACATTCTAAAGCATAATTTTAAATAAAAGTATTTAAAACATATTAAGTTACCAGAAAATTGTTAGGATTATGGTATTTGTTGCTCCAGGGTTACCTTAAAACAGAATCTCTATTCTAGGAGCCTTTAACTTGCTTATAAAACAGATACTCTTAAGCCTACACATTTTTTAACTTGATATTTTGGTTCTGCTTAAATTTAACTAGCATAATCCCACAGTCCATTTAACAATGTCTTCTCTTCAAGAGAGTGGTTTCAGCTATGGCTTCCTGTAATACTTGGGGGTCCACAATGTATTAAAATCACCAAATCGTACCAATAAGTGGTTCCTGCTTTTAAGTAATTTACATTTCAATAAGATACTAAAGAGTGTGCTTCCAATCAATGATATGATGGACCTAGCTAAATTTTCAGGAATTTTTGCAAGCCAATTGTTAAACACAGGCACCACTAAAAATTAAATCATATAAATTTATAATTAAATTATTAAAAAGAAATATATATACAAAAACCATAACTTCCTAGTTATTTACTATATTTTACTCTTATCTATGTTCTTGTGGTCTATCATATCTATATAGTAGAAATATATCACATGCTACTATTGCATTTCTTTTCAACTTCATCTTCAGTAACATCATGCTAAGTAGCTTGAAATTATTTAGGATGGAAATACACCAGGAAAAGTGGCAAATGCTAAAATTCAGGACTCCTCACTTTCTCCCCACAGCTGCATTTATATGTATATCACTGCCTTCAAAAGACTTTTTTTTTTTAATTCCCATTCAACTTGTAATTACTATGCCCACACTTCTATTTGGAAAATATTTCAGAGAACAAATAGAATTTTAAACAGACTTTAAAAGACAGGGGGTAGGGGAAATAGGGAGTTACTGCTTAATGTATGCAGAGTTTTAGTTTGGAAAGATCAAGTTCTGGGAGATGGACGGTGGTGATGGTTGCACACCAACGTGAGTGTACTTAATACTGCTGAGCTGTATACATTTGAAATGGTTAAAATGATACATTTTATGTAATGTAACTGCAATTTTTTAAAAAAATTTAAAAGACATGAAAAACAGCTTGAGAGTAGAACGTCATTCTCCTTGAAGAAGTGAACAGAACATTTTATGATAATACATAGAGAGAAGTATTTACTTATTAGTGAAGTCAGTGGGCTAGGGAATAAGCAGGGGACCAAAAAGGAAAATAGGTGCCTATGCAATGTTGAGAAACAGAAAAATAATCAAAATTCTCTGATCTGAATCCTTCATTTTATAAATGAAGAAACAGTCTAAGTGACTTCCCTTTAATTCTATTTTCATTACTCTGTTTTTAATGTAGTTAGACCAAAGTTATACATGACATTACAGGCAATAAGAGTTACATAGATGGCGGGAAAATGTAAAGACTTTACTTAACATTAAATTTAAATCGTTTTTTTTTTAATGTTAAACCTACTATCTCTGCAGTTAGTCCATTAAAAAAATTCCCTCTGAATACAACCTGGTAAATATGGTACAAAAAAAAGAAGAAAATAAGAGGATTAAGATGTGTTGTAAGAGTTGTAGCCCTGGTATCACTAACCAGCTTTGTGGCCTCCATTATCTTTCATTTCTCTGGGTCCCTCCTATTAAACGAGAGAGTTGGAAACCTAAGTCCCATTCAACACTAAAATTCTATTATTTCATTATACTACAAGTAAACCAAAGTTTAGTTTATCAAAATGTTAAAATTTAGAAAAGTTGTTTCCTCCTTCTAATAAGTTAAAATTTGACATTTGAGTTTCAGATTTTAATATTTATATTGAAAACTAGCTTCTGCTATTTGTTTTCTTCCTAGACAAAAAAGACTGTTGCTCCAGTTTCAGCTACATCATTTCTGTAACCTGCCCATCGTTCTTCCCAAACACCAAAACCCTATAAGCAATATTGCACTACTCAGAGCTATTTACACAGCAGAGACAATATCGATAGGGTTCTAGGATCTGGTGATGAACAGGAAATTTTTTAATTACATGGAGGAAATTTACTGACCAATTATGATAGTCTCCAAACCTCATTCATGTCTAGTTAAAAGAGCAAAAGATTGATCAATTTCATTCATAACCCTCAGTTATAAATTACCCTCTTGGAAGCCTTGTAATCAGTGAGGTTGTTGTTTAATCAACTTTGGCTACCTATTATTATTTTTTAGGCACATTATTATCTAAATATTTTTAGAATATTTAAAATAAAACTAGTAAAGTTTTAAAGCCCAAGACATTCATATTTCATATTCACAGTTTTCTTCTAAATTGGTAATAGACACAAATGGGAAGTTTTATATCAATCCTAAGAGTGGTTAATAAAATACACAACTTAGCTGGGAAAAGTCCATAGAAATCAATGTTAATGCCCCAAACACAGCCAAATTACATTCTGCCAATTGGACATCCTTGGAAGCAGACTGGGACTATAAGGAAGATACTGTACAAATGGGAAAAGGAATAGTTCAGGAAATAATTTTGAGTTTACAGAGCATGCTACATATTTCATAAACATGTAACATTCTGTTATACTAGTTTTCATCATGACCAGCTTAAGGCTTAAGGTAAAAGGCACACTATTACATACCACTCAACTATTAAGCAAGCAACTATTAAGCAAGGAGAAAAGACTATAACTGCAGTCCAGTTTAAAAACACTTCTTTACAAACCCATAGATTCTCACTGTCACTAAAATGGTTCCATTCAAAAGGACCAGGGCTTTTAAAGGTTCAAATACATCCTCTTGTAAGAAAGCCTGTCTCAATAGCATCAAAACACAGGGAAGAGATGGCGGGAAATATGGCAGTCTTGCCAATGGCGAGAGGAGTTGGTAGAGATATGTTCTGGAGTCGGTAGCTAGGCTTAAAAATACATTTTCCATAGAAACAATGTTTTAAGGGAGAATTAGGTATCTTAACACTCCAAGACTTAGGTAGCTATATTATCAACCAAAGAATCTACTTAAAGCACCCCTCTTCTTACATTCTCCTCTCTCCAATGCAGATTTAGAAACACCTTTATCTAAAATAGACAAACAACAAGGTGCTACTGTATAGTACAGGGAACTATATTTAATACCTTGTAATAGCCTATGATGAAAAAGAATGAAAAGGACTATATATAACTGAATCACTATGCTGTATACCAGAAATTAACACAACATTGTGAACTGACTATATGTCAATAAAAACAAACAAATAAATAAATGAGATGGAATGCCAGCAACAATATCTCTGGAACGAAAAATTACATGAATAAATAAATAAGTTCACATCAAAAAGGAAACACCTTTATTTACTCACATTTAATTTGTTCATGGCTATGGCTTACAGTTTCATGTATTATAATCATTTGTTTGCATGGTAGTGTCACCACTTGATTTCAAGTTTCTGGCTGGCAACAGCCTTGTCATTTCACCTTGATATTCCTAGTTTTTAACATAGAGCCTAATGCTCAATGACAAGAGGAAATAGATTAAAGAACATTTATTCATTTGAAAGAACAGCCTGGAACCCAGCCCCCCTTATAGCTTATTTTAAGAAAAAATATTTCTAGTTCTAAACAAGTTGAGGGTCACCTCTAATGCCTACACAGTCACAACTGGTTTTTAGTATATATCTGCTAGAGAACTGACTTACCCACTCTCTTCCAGATAGAACAAACGCAAGTCTATGCTAGTCTGAAATACATATGCAGTGACATGTACAAGCACCCGGTTACAGACATGTTAATTCAGGCAAATAGTAACACCAAAGCAGAAGAAAGTGTGAAGTTTCAGGTTCATCAGTTCCTAATCTGCAGGCATTTATGGAACAATTATGAGGGTAGTACACATGAGCCCTGTCTGTGAAAGACTGATTTTATCAGTTAAAGTAGTCTAACTGATAAGCCTTTTTAAAGCTTTCAGGATCCTAGGTTATTTGTATTAACTGTGCTACGGACTACAGGGACAGATTTTCATAATACATAGAATGAACCTGGGTTAGAAAAAGTTAAAGATATACCCACCATTTGACACAACATTGTAAAATGATTATAAATCAATAAAAAATGTTAAAAAAAAAAAAAAGATATACCCACCAAAAAAATCTAAAATATACAACATAGTCTCAATAGTCATGGAACTGTAGGGTTTTTTCCCCTCTTTTTGCATATCTGCCTTCTGATTAAGTTACAGTGGGTATGTATTACATGTCTAATAACTATTTGAAGCAATTTTTTAAAAAATGTAAGTCCATTCTGTACTAAGTCACTCTTCACTTAAAGATCATTAGGGTTTCCCAATGCCTTCAGAATTCCAACTCTTAGTATGATTCTCCACAAGATGACATTAACATTCTCTCCACTGAAGCTTCACATTTTATACAACCAAAATGAATTTCATTGTCTTTTTTAAAAGTCACCCATCTCTAATGGCACCTGGCAAACAGCATCCTCTCAAATATTATATAGTTTAATATATAGAATAATACTGTGTAAAAGGTTCTAGTATTGTGTAATATGTGTATATAAAATAGTCATGATAAACTGTCTTCAGAGTACAAAGTTAGAATATCATCTAATATGACACAACAGCTACATTCCTAAGTTGCAGGACATAATTAGAATAGTGAGCATACTTGAAACAAATTATCTTGAGGGAATACATTTTTGGCAGCAATTCTTGCTTACACAGATACTTAAAAGGATATAAGATTAATGATGTTTCATCACTTAATTTCCAATCATTTCAGCCTCTGAATAGCAGATATCCCACGATCCAGGGCAAGGATCTACAAATTGCTCTTAACAGTTGGCAGTTTTATCTATGTACATTATTCTGGTGAGATGGAGCTCCTTTAAGGATCTATAACCCAAAGAAAAAAATTAAAAACTGTCGCTTTAAGGGAAATGTATCTTCTGTCTTACTGTCAATGACAAAGTAACAAAGTAGACTGCCAAATAAACTGAACCTCTGAACTCCTACAGGTGGAGAGAGAAAACTGGAAAGTACAGTACCAAGAGACAATCTTTGTCATTCAAAAAAAAAAAAAAAAAGCTTTGAAACCCAAATGATAAGCATATTCTAGTGTATAAAAAGCAGAAACTGTCCCTTCCCTTTTAGAGCTTCTCTGAATTTATAAGAAAAACTGTAAGTTAGGCCTCAGGGAATAATATGAAGATTAAATGTCTGAGCAGGAAGTATCTAGGAAAGATTTTTAAACCATTATAGCCAGTAGTGCTGAGTCATTCTGAATCTATACTAGGAGATAAAGTCACTTCTGTTATTTATGCTATCCTATACCAAACAAATAGCCAATAATGAGTCGAGAACACAAAAATCAATATGACTTAATCAGAAGTCACTAAATTTCCCTATATTCGACCCAAAACCTTAATTGGATATTTATATGGAGAATTTTCTTTTTAATTTAGGAACACAGGTTCATGATCACTACCGAACATGCATATTTAAAATAATTTAAAATGTTTAGGGATGGAATAAAGGAAAAGTGTGGTGGACGTTCTCAACTTAATAGCTAAAAATGATTTTACTAGTTCTTCATCCAACCCTCCTGTTCCCTATCTCAACACTGTACTGAACCATCTGCAGTTCCCCTTACTTGTACAATACCTCTCTTCTCTGGACTTCTACTTACACTGGTTCCTCTGCCTGGAACACTTCCTATTTCCTTCAGTGGCTAATCCCTACTCATTCTTTCAGTCTCAAATTATATCTCACCTCTAACAGGGAACCTTCCACAGGTTAGGTGCCTCTTTCCAACGTACCCTCCACAACACCTGGTATTTACTTGTCCCATCATGGCGTCTGTCCCAATGTATTTATCTGTGTCTCCTACTTAAGTTCCTTAATATCTTTAGCCTCTAGTACCAGCTTGTCCTGTACTAGTAGAAACACTTACTGAGTGAAGTACTGTCATCTAAAATTGGGGAAATTAAGGGGGGAGGGATAAATTAGGAGTTTGGGATTAACAGATACACACTATTACATATAAAACAGATAACAAAGACCTACTGTATAGCGGAGGGAACTATATTCAGTGTCTCATAATAACCTATAATGGAAAAGAATCTGAAATATATATATGTATTAAATCAACTATATTTCAATTAAAAAAATAAAGTTAAATAAATAAAACTGGGGAAATTAAGAGAGGAGAGGATGAATTTTTAAAAGTAACTACAACTCTCACATTTCCTAACCAAAAAAATTGTTCTGAAAAGCTAAATTTATTTTACAGTGACTAATCACTACGTGAAAACCTTAGTAAAAACTGAGATTATTTCTTCATTTATAAAAGAACAAAAACACTGAATCAAAAAATCAAGGACTGACTTATTCAAACATTTAAAATGTTATATATTAAAATAAGTTAGAAGTATAACCTTTTAAAATCTAATTGAGAATAAATTTTATTTATCTGGGATATTCCTAACAGTGAAACTCTGTAATGTTTGACTAAGAATGGTAAATTATTTTTTGTTTGCTTTAAAACTTTTACCTTGCTCCAAGAAAGAAGAAAATTTCTCACTTGATTTTAAATGAGCTCATATGGATGACTTTTCATACCCTATTCTTAAAACTGAAGATATGTTCAAACCAAAATATAGTCCAAGACAGAAGAAATATTCCCTTTCCTCATCAACTGATAAATTTTTAAATTCTTTTTTATTAATACATAATCTTTTACCCCCCAAAATTTTATACTCAGATAGAAAGAAAATCCAATGATATCTAAAAAGAAATTTTATTGTTATCAATTCACTATTTCAGAGAAAAGAAATGAGGTCCTCAAATAAGGCAGTTTTGTCTCTTAGTCCCTCCCCATGTAATGTCCTACGTTGTTAAAAAAAACACAAAATTCTACCCACTGCTCTAACAGCCCACTACGGATAGTGAGAAATTAAAAGCCAAAGAGGAAAACAGCCACAGTTGAGGCCAGGTGGAGATTAACTTAGAAAGAGACTTTACATAGAAAATTTGGAATAAAGTGGCTTTATGATGAGCAATCACATTCTTCATTCCTTACAAATGATGTCTTTGAACCCATTCCTAACATCTCAGGTTTCTTTCTTCCCTGATATCTATTCTCCCAGTCATCTTTTAAGGATATTTGCTTAACAAATAGCTTACTTTTTTCTGAAATTCAATGCATTTAGAACACATGTTGTAATAGTTCTTGCTCTACTTTTAAGATACAGAGCACCAAAAGAAATCACACTAAGCAGGTAATTAAAAAATTATAAGACCTATAAACTGAAAACTGCAAAACACTGTTGAAAATTTTAAAGACCTAATAAATGGAGAGATAATGTTCATGTACCACAAGACTCAATATTGCTAAGATGTCAACTCTCCCCAAATTGTTCAGATTCAACATAACCAAAATCCCAGGCTTTTTTGTAGGAAAAAAAGAAAGTGACCAAAAAAACTATTTGGAAATGCAAAACAGTTTCAAAGTTTTAGAAAACAAGAGCAATGGGTGAGGCCTTACACTAGATGATTTCAAGGCTTACTAACAAAAATTAACAAAAAGGACTGAGATCTAAATGTAAAAACTAAAACTATAAATCTTCTAAAAGAAAACATTTGTGACCTCGAGTTAAGCAAAGATTTCTTAGATAGAACACAGAAAACTTAAACCATAGAATAACATGTATAAATTGGACTTAATCAAAAATTTTTAAGTGAGAAGGCAAATAACATAAAAAATTAAAGGAATCATAGTGTGATAATAAAAAGAACTCAATTTGAAAATATGCAAAAGATTTTAACAGATGTTCACTAAAGCAGATATACCAACTGCAAATGAGCACATGCAAAGATGTTCAATATCATTAGCCATTAAGGAAATGCAAATTGAAACTATGAGATACCACTAAACACCTATTAGAATGGCTAAAATGAAGACTGACAATAATCCTAAGTGTTGGTGAGGATTCATAGAAGCTGGAACCCTAACACATAGCTTTGGAAAAGATTTCAGCAGCTTCTTATAAGATCAAGTATACTTTTTTATAATGCTACCCAAGAGAAAAGAAGGCATTATGTCCACAAAAAGACTTGTACTACATGGTTTATAACAACTTTATTCATAATAGGCAAAATCTGGGGGAAAAAACCCAAAGTCCATAATCTGGTGAATAGACGAACAGTTTGTGATACTCATTACAATAGAATACTACTCATCAATAAAAATAGTCCAACTACTAATACATATAACAACATGGGAGAATCTCAAAAGCATTATGCTAAGTGCAAGAAGCCAGACACAAAAGACTGTAAGCTCTGTGTATAGATTCCATTCATATGAACTTCTAGAAAAGATAAAACTAGAGATCAGTGGTTGCCAGAGACTTTGGAAGGAGGTTGACTGCAAAGAGTCATAAGGGACCTTTTGAAAGTGACAGAAATGTTCTGTATCATGACTATGGTGGTGGTTAGATGACTGTACACATTTGTCAAAACCCATGAAATTCTACAACTAAAATCGTTGAGTTTTACAGTATGTATATTATATCTCAAACTGATTAAAAAAAAACAAGTGATGGATAAACCCTTTATTATATCTCATAATTACAAAAAGAACTTTAAAACACATTAAGTTTTAAAACACATTCTTAAGTTTTAAATTCAAGCCTTTACTATACAATACACAAAATTGACACCAATTAAGATTTCAGGCACATTACCACAGGAAATATACAGCAGAGACTGTTTTCATCACTTACTAATTCATCTTCACACTCAGTTAAATAAAAACTGAGATTTGCCAGAATCTGTCCAAATCTATAACAGAAACAAGCAAATGACAAAGTACTGCTCTTTTAGAGAAGACACAACAACTTTAGCTATAAAATGTATTCTTTCTAGTGTTTCATATTGCATTACAGCGGTGAAGTTTTAATTAGTTAAAACTTTTTTTTTCAAATTATGATTTTCTAAAACATACACTTTTGGTAATAAAATTATACAGTTTTCGGCAACAAAGGTAGTGGTAAATTACTCACAGGCACTGAAGAATGACGTAAGGCAAGAATCAAAATTCTGGTGTATATTCTGCTTTCAGATGCTTTGACAATACTATTGCACTGCTAGCTGTAAAGTACAGTAGTGCAATAAAGTCAGAGCATTCGTTAGCAGTAATAGGTAGGAAAGAAACACAAAAGCATCTTGCATCAGTTGAAGCTTCAGTGAGAAAAAAATTTTAAAAAGGGTTGCCACTTTGGACATAAGACATCCAAAACCTAAAAACATTTATATCAGTGTTAAAAAAAAGAATAGGATTTAAAGATCAAAGTGATACTGTTTTTTGATGACTAAAGAATGGTTATTATCCAAAATGAAATATGTATAGATGTAGAAAGGAATTTTGTAAATGGCATTAAGTTTTATAAGTTATTAACATGGATATTGTTAAGACCTTAGGACTGGTATTAACAAAACAGGTTATAATTACTACTAAGGCAAACTTGTGAAAATATTTCTCTTCTGCTGAGATGTGTTGGTTAGCTCCTCCATAGCAATTGATTAGCTGCCATATGAAACAAGCCTTTTGAGAAAGATTATCAAAGAAAACAAATGAAAAGTAAAATAAGGAGTTTCCCAATTTCTATAAACCCATTCTATTTCTCTGGAATCTAAACTATATTACAAAAAGCACTTACCATCTTATCTGCAGAGTTTACAGAGTTCCAGGGAATCAATATGTCCTAAAGAGGACACCATTAGCCCTACCTAACTGAATACTATGGAAGGGGATTTTAAAATTTCAGTTAACCCCTAAAACATCTTAAATATAGGAGGAAGTCATCTCCATTTCCTTCAAATGCAGAAAAATCAAGGAGAAAATAATAATGGGAGGAGATTAAGAATCAAGTTTCCTTGGATTTAATCCAATTAACACCCTAAGCTTTTAACTGGTGAGAAACCATTATAAAGTCAAATGTCAACCCAGAAATAGAAATAGTAAACAGTATTATAGTATCATATTGCAGTATCTTTGGTGCACAATCACTAGCGGCACCACAAAAGGACACTAAAAAATACCAATAATAAGTGAAGGGAAAAAAGTTAGAGAACAAAGATCACCCCAAAATGAATGAGCTTATTCCTCCATTAATAATGTTGATTGATGCAAAAACACTTCCCATTTCTTTCACCAGTCTTTCTTTAAATATCCAGTTCAGCTATGTGGTTGGATTGAGCCTAATAAGAAATGAACTCAAATTCAGGTCAGCTGGAACATGAATGTCTTGACCGCAAATCCTAGGCCACATAACTCAGATATTAGAGTATTTCAACTCTGCTAGCCAAGTATCAGGTTTTAAAGACAAGTATTTAAAACAAATGTTTAATTTTTCTGAATTGGAAGTTAATACATACAAGAAAAAATGATTTTTTTTAAATTAAGAGGATCAGGCTATTTGTCTACAAAATTAAGATAAATTCTTTAGTTTCAAAGTTAATTATATGCATTTTATTTCACTTATTAAATATCTAACATGGGTTCCTCAACAAATTCTTTATTTGAGTAATATAAAACCCAAAATCAGAGGATTGCACAGGAGGTCATTTACCTTTGGAATCTTAGAAAACAAACCAATTCACAGATATAGTATTTTTTCCTAAAGGCACATGGCAAATCTAAAGATAAGATGCACTGTCTTATACCATCCAACCAATACAAAGCAGTAATAATAAAACTTTAATAATAGTTCAAAAACAATTTTTAAATACTAATGATTATAGAAACAAACTAATTTGAAGGGTGGGGGGCGGGAAGCTATGACTAGGTTACTTGCAGGGAATTTAAGAAGACCACCTTCTTCGCTCTCTCTTAAATAGAATTTTTAAAAACTATTCCATCATTCGAACATTTAAAAGTTTAAGAGTCTGCTTACATCATAATTTTCTAAAACTGACTTTTTTCAAGATGTACAGGTAATTGTTTGCCGCGTAAAATAAAATGTGTTCAATCTAGAAAATGTCCTGTGAGACTCTAATGCCAAGTCCAGAAAAGGCTTACTTAATTGGTACCTTAAAATTAAAAGCCAACTTGTAGGGGGGGAAAAACTATTAAAAACAGAATTAGTATCATTTAGCATCTTACAATTAGGCAGAACCATCCATCTGGAAGGAGGAATTCAGAATGAGGGAGAACAACAAGATATTAACTATGTCAGCTGATAGAATCAAACTACAATACTTAACACGTTGGTTCTTTTTCTTTCTTCTTTTTTTGGAAATATAGTTAATAAGAACAAAACTTAGAACTAAAAGTTCATTATTACAGCTTTGGAAAGCTGCAAAAAAATTCTTCCTTTTCTGCAGTCTTTTCTTGCCTTCCCAATCCCCACACACACCCCCTACAAAGAAAATTAAAATTCAAAACATTAGAAGCAACTGAAAGCTTTCAAGTCGATTTTGTATATAAGAGGCACTACAATGCATTAATACATTAGAAGAAAATAGTAAGATATTTCAAGGTCTCACATTTTATGAGGTGAGAATGGTATTCAGTTTCTTCCAGAATCACTACATATTGCAGATACTAGAGAGACTCACGGTTCAGCTTGGAGAGATGAAGAAAAAAGATTTTGGCTTTTATACTTAATCTTGTAATTTAACAACAACAAAAAAAGGATAGGAACTTAATGATGGGTGGGTCCTCCAAATTCCACATTTTAAAGGAAGCCAGCCCAAGCCAAACACTGGTAATACTGAGGGTAAAGGACTGAAGATAGGACAAGGGAACTAAGAAAAGAAAAAAGCGCGGGCGATCAAGCCAGTAGTCTAGAGATGGAAAGGAGAAAATAAAGAAGACAAGCGAGGGAAGGATCCACAGAAAACGAGGACAGCCCTCCAGTTTAGCGCCCTCGAGCAGGCCAAGCAACAGCGGGAGTCCTTTCCAATTATTCGCCCCCGCCCTCTACTTTCACAGTGAATGAAACTAGGCAACTCCAGAGCAGGGGTGCCTTCCACGTCTCAGTCCAGCCCGCGCGCTACAGGAAAGGAGCTCGAGGTTCAGATCCCCATGGCTCACACCTCTCCCCCACCGAAGGACTGCCACCTTCGGGCCAAAGAGAAACTGGTCTAGGGGCTTCCTTGGCTGCTAGGAAGTTGTGCACGCAACTCTAGCAACCTTTCTCAGACTTTCTTAGCCAGCCTTGGAGACTGTGAGCGGTTCAACCCCAAAGGGATTTCTCTCCGCCCCTCTCAGTTTATTCCCCACCCTACCCTCCATCCCTCTTTCTCGGAGCGTGAACGACCTCTCCCCTTCTTGGGACGCTTAGTGACCATTCCAGTCACGTCTTTTGATGGAAATACACGGAACGCCGTCTACATCAGCCACAGCTCCTTGAGGGGTGGAAAGGTGAGGGCAAGCTGCAAGGAATTCCAAAGGCCCCGCACCCTAAGCATCTCCCGCCATTTCCCTCACGAGTTTCCCGGATGTAACCCCTTCCCCTGCGGCGGTTAAAAGAGACCAGGCGGCGGCGACTCCCTTTGGTGCAGGAGGAGGAAGCTCGAGTTTGGTCCAGCCTCCACCGCCCAGGGTTTCTGGCGACTCCAAATTGTGTTCCACCTTCGAGGCTATCGGGGAAAAATAAACTACCCAGTAGATCTCCTTCTCTTTACACTCACCATCAGTTCCAGCTTATCGACCTCCGCCTCCATGTTGAATAGTTGACATTCCTCAGACCGCGGCGGCGCTTAAGCCGCAAACCGTACTAGCACTGAGGGTCCCTATTGGACAGCTGTCACTCAACATTTAGCACTCATTGGTCCCTCCGCTTCACCGGCTCCCGCCCATTGGCGTCTGGGAAACGCCCCTCCGCATGAAACACCTTTTCCAGTTGGGCAAGGACACAAAACGCCACAGGAGGATTGGCTGCTGTACACTTTTTTTTCCCCATTGGCTGCACCCTCATCTCTACTTTCCATTTCACAGTTGGAGTTCAACAGAGAAGAGCTTGCGATTGGTGCAGTCGGAAGAAGAGCCAACCAATTACACAAAAGCTTCCACAAACAGCAAAGGAGACATGACACACCTTTCCTCTTCGGCTTCCCCTCCACTTCGCTCCCGCCTTCCCCTCTATTCATACAAGAAGCGCCTCAGCTCTGATTGGCCGGAGCATAATGCTATCTCAGCCAATCACAAGCCAGGCTGTGCTCCTACGCTACCCGGAGAGCGAATGGTAGAGAAACCAAGGCTATGATTGGTTCCTCCACCGTAAGGTTTTAATTTTGAATTTTTCTTTATGGCGAAGGAGAAGCCACTGCCGGGACTCCATCGAATCCCCGGGCTCTTAGACTAGTAAGTGCAGAGAGATCTTCCTTTGTTACCTGGGCTGTTATTTTCCGTAGCTGGGCTTCTTGTTGCTTGTGTTCTTACGGTTTATGGAGGTGGAAAGTTTGGCTGGTCTCAGAGGGGAGATGGGGCGCTTTAGGGTTGGGCAAGGAGTGCTCCGCCAGGCTCCACCCTAAATCATACTTATATCTAATTAACGCTCTGCAAAATCTGTTTTGGAGCAAAGAATCTGCTTTCCTTTTGCACATCCCTGTACATTTTTACTACTCAAAATGTGGTCTGCGGACCAACAACATCTGCTTCACTTGGCCCAGGTTAAAATTGCAAATTATATGGCTCTACCCAGACATACTGAATCAGAATATGCATTTTAGCAAGATCGCCTCCCCATCACCGTGATTCTTATGCACATTAGAGAGCGTACATTTCTTGACTGGGAGTAGTACTATGTTTCTTGTATAGTCTTAATATCGTCCGATTTTCTTTGAGGGTGTCAATTTTTAAAATGTGCTTTTTTACTATGTGCCTAGCACTCTGCTGGACTAAGCTTTAGGGAGCTACAGTCTCTTTAGAGAAACAAGACAGGAACTACAAAAGCAATGTTACACAACATGAAGTTGAAATTAAATATAAGTACCAGAAATAGCCCTATGGATGTTCAAGAGGAATTAGTTGAACTGGTTATGGAAACTGATTAATTGACTGAAAGCTGTTTGTGGGAGACTGTAAGAAATGGAATTGTTTGGCTCACAAGCCCAGCCAAAAGCTCTTGTGCTGGCAGTGCTGAGAGCCAAGCTCTGATAGTGGAAGTTTACAGCAAATAAGAATTTTATTGCAGGGCACCAAGCAAGGAAGTGTGAGACAAGTCTTAGATCCACTCCAACTTGGTGTCTGAGTTTGGAGTTTTAAAAGGGGAAGAAAAAGGAGCTGGGGTTAATCATCTTAACTATCTAGGTCTCCTTGTCTTTGGTCCAGTGGTCTGTGACCAGGGGTCTTGTCAACATAATCTGTAAAGGTCATTTTATCCCGGAAGATGGGTAACTCAAAACAGCACATAAACAGTGATGTTTATGGAAGAGCTGTGGCTCAAAGCACTGTACCTTCATTACTCATTATTGATTAGGTGAACATGTCATCAGACAGCTATTGGGTAGGCCAAAAGGAAACAAAAACAAAAACAAAAGAACAAAAACCTCGGCATTAGCTTTAATTAAAATGAGTCATATGACTTGGTTTCAATCTGTGTTGCTGCTACAGCTTTGGAAGTGCCCCCTGACCAAAATCACTTTCCATATCACAGGATGGAGTTTTAATAGAAGCAGCAGTGCCAGTTCTTGCAGAGGATTGTAGTTCTTACACTATTATTTATTGCATCTTCCTACTGGTAGTAGTTTTGGATCCATCCTTTAACCATATGAAGTTGTGTTATGTTTTGAAAAACTAAAAACCTCCCTTACCAAGAGATTTTCCAGAATGTAATTCTATTAAAGCAGATTCCTTAAATAAAATGGAGAACCCTTGCTGGCTAACACTTAGCAGATGTGATTTCTTTCGCTCATGCATTTATTGGATGAAACATTATTTAATGCCTGCTATACTCTAGGTCCTGGGGAAACAGATGAATAAAATTCATCCTACCCTTGAAAAGTTCACCATCTAGCCAGGTGACAAACATGCAAACAAAAATTACAATCCAGTATAATAAATGTTACAGTAAGTGCTATAGAAACACAAAAGAGATATTTCAGTCAGTATACATTCCATAAAGACAGACACTATGTTGATCGTGCTTCGAATTGTATCCCAGCACCTACCTTAGTAATTGGTGGCTTATGATCACTCAACAAATACCTGTGAGAAAAAGTACCAGAAGCTGGATGGCTATATAAGTAGACCTGGCGGAGGATACCCCAAACAGGGGGAAAGGCTGGTAACGCTATAGGAAATACTTGGTGTTTGGCATTCCTGAAGTACAAACTGCTAATCATTGAAAGAAAGGAGGCTGCAAAGGACCATTAGAGCTAAATTGTGAAAAGCTTTGAAAGGTATTGTTACTGAATGCAAGTCCGTGGGTGCCCTATGAAGTGAGGCCAAACAAAAGGAAACGAAGTTTGGCTGTGACCTATACAGAGAGATAACTAACAGATAACAATTGGTGAATCTAAATGAATGATATATGAGTGTTAATTATACTATTCTTATAAATTTTCTCAAGGTTTGAGATTTTTCAAAATTAAAAGAGTTGGGGGAAATCGATTATATCGAAAGAGAAAAACAGGAGAGCGCACGGAAAGATGGTGAAGGTAGCTGAAGTTAGAGGAAGTTAGAAGAGGGCTGGTAAGGAGAAGGGATAGGAGTAATTAATGGGAGAAATATTTCTGATTCATGTATATAAATAGTATATATATATTTACTTTATTGTATTCTACAGTGAGTATCCTAATTTCCTCAAGGCAAGTAAAAAGGAAGGAAATGTCTTTTTCAATTTAAAAAAAAAGAAAAACTGCTTAGAGGAATCATGAAAGAATGAGCTTCTATCTAGTGTTAACTATTGTAATCCCACCTAATCTAGAAAAAGAATTTGTCTTTCTCATTATTCTTTTAACCTGGATAAAGATTGCTCTATACCCTTTAAATTGGATAGTTAAACTCTGAAGAGTATCTAAAGCTTTTAATAAAGGAATGATAATAGAACAAGCCTTATCTTGCTCAGTCCTGTCCTGTTTGAGGTAGGAACTCGTTATCTTTCATTTCTAGAAGAGCTATGATTATTGTTGAATATAATGTTAACCTAGGAATTATCACAGACTGCATCTTCCTATTCTGACAGATTTGACATATTCTCTTAATTCTCTGTATGTGTCAATTACTGTGTTTAATTAGAAGGCTATACAAGTAATAATGACCCAGCGCCCAGGACACATACACAAAGAAGAGAGAAGAGAAAATATGATTTAGTTCCTAGATACTTTTCATTAAAAAATAATTTGCAAAATGACGTATATCAGATTATGTAGAACTCTTTAGAAATTAGAATGCATGGGCACTGGAATAATCACCAGGAAAGGGTTAGAAAGAGATGGCCCAGTTTCACAGTGGTGGTATTCTTTTTTTTTTTTTTTTTTTAAATGGAAGACCCTGGGCTAAGCACACACTCTACCACTGAGCTATACCCACCCCCTTGCCAGAGAGTGGTACTCTTTTTTTTAACATTTTTTTTATTGAGTTATAGTCATTTTACAATGTTATGTCAAATTCCAGTGTAGAGCACAATTTTTCAGTTACACATGAACATATATGTATTCATTGTCACATTTTATTTTCACTGTGAGCTACCACAAGATCTTGTATGTATTTCCCTGTGCTATACAGTATAATCTTGTTTATCTATTCTACATTTTAAAATCCCAGTCTGTCCCTTCCCACCCCCCACCCCCTTGGCAACCATAAGTTTGTATTCTATGTCTGTGAGTCCGTTTCTGTTTTGTATTTATGTTTTTTGTTTGTTTGTTTTGTTTTGTTTTTTAGATTCCACATATGAGCGATCTCATGTGGTATTTTTCTTTCTCCTTCTGGCTTACTTCACTCAGAATGACATTCTCCAGGAACATCCATGTTGCTGCAAATGGCATTATGTTGTCAGTTTTTATGGCTGAATAGTATTCCATTGTATAAATACACCACATCTTCTTTGTCCAGTCATCTGTTGATGGACATTTAGGCTGTTTCCATGTCTTGGCTACTGTAAATAATGCTGCTATGAACATTGGGGTGCAGGTGTCATCCTGAAGTAGGGTTCCTTCTGGATATATGCCCAGGAGTGGGATTCCTGGGTCATATGGTAAGTCGATTCCTACTCTTTTGAGGAATCTCCATACTGTTTTCCACAGTGGCGGCACCAAACTGCATTCCCACCAGCAGTGTAGAAGGGTTCCCTTTTTTCCACAGCCTCTCCAGCATTTGTCATTTGTGTAGTAGCAAACTACTACTTTTGAATGATGGCCATTCTGACTGGTGTGAGGTGATACCTCATTGTAGTTTTGATTTGCATTTCTCTGATAATTAGTGATATTGAGCATTTTTCATGTGCCTATTGATCATTTGTATTTCTTCCTTGGAGAATTGCTTGTTTAGGTCTTTTGACCATTTTGGGATTGGGTTGTTTGTTTTTTTTCTTATTAAGGCGTATGAGCTGCTTATATACCCTGGAGATCAAGCCTTTGTCGGTTTCATTTGCAAAACTTTTCTGCCATTCCGTAGGTTGTCGTAGAAGGGTGGTACTCTTATTTTTCCAGGTTGACTGTCAAATACTACTACAACATTTATTCTATACTTAGAAACAAACAAACAAAAAATGATAGTCATCTGAATCCTCTCTCTATAATCCTGACTCCCACCTGCCAAAGGCAACACTATCCACTTTTGTCATTGTTTCTGGCATTTACCTCCCTGTTTCTAAGTAACATAGTTATAATGTGAAGGAAAAGCGGGCTGGGCCTAACTCGTAAATCTAAATTTAACAATTGTCAGATTACTGATCTGAGTTTTACTGGGCTAACTCATAAATCTAAGTTATTAAGTGTCAGTTTGCTGATTCCCTGCTCATGGTTTTTTGTTTGTTTGTTTTTGTTTTTGTTTTTGTTTTTTGCTAGCCAGCTGGAATTTCAAAAAGACATATCTGGCCTTGGAATGGCGGTTTGCTGCCTCCCTGCCTCTGCTTTTGTGATAATACTGCTAAAGCTGTTCCATGCCTATTGGCCGAATACCCCAAGCTTGTAATTAACCCTATAAAACTTCATGCACACGTTTTGGAGGGGCTCAGAGCTTCGGAACTGAAGCCCCTCTGAGCCCGCTGGCGTAATCTGAGTACTCCAACCCTCCGAGTGGTGCTTGTTTCTTGGCTGGCCTATCGTTGCCATAACAATACTATTTCTTTCCCCCCCCCCACAAGGTTAAACAGTATATAAATTTAGACAACTGCTGATTTCCACTTTCTTTCCATCTTCCCAATATACCTATATCATAATTTTTAGTTAAGTAAACATTCAATATTTAAACTATAAAATATTGTGTAACAGCTGAACTATGATTTCGTTTCTTGTACAACTTTTTTTCTAGACATTTTTATACACTGATTTTTTTAAGCACTTACCAGGAATTTGGCCCTAACTTTACAGAAAAACAGTAAACTGCTCAGAATGGCCAAACACACTAGGTAATTTCTTTCTTTGTTTTTTTCCCTACTGAAGCCCTCTGTTACTCTTGCTCACTTTACTAGCTGTGTGTTAAGTCAGGTGTCAGCAAACCACTGTTTTTATAGGTCTCATGAGCTAAGAATGGTTTTTACAATTTGTAATAACTGGAAAAAAATCGAAAGAATAATGTTTTGTGGCACATGAAAATTCTCTGAAATTCAAATTTCAGTGGCCATAAGTAAAATTTATTGGAACCCACCCATAATCATTAAAGCCTTGACTAATGGCTGTTTTGATGCTACACTGGCAGAGTTGAGTGGCTGTAACAGACCAGATGGCTTCCAAACCCTAAAATATTTATTATCTGGCCCTTCACAGGAAAGGTTTGCTGACCCCTACCCCTGGTTTGCTGCAAAGCTGTCTTCCTGGGATTTGTGGTTACCATTATCCTGGAAATTTCCATTATTGATCTTCTTTCTTCACACTTGACTGACTGTAAGTTTGGCCAGGTATAGAATTTTTGGATGATAAACATTTTCCTTCAGAATTGCCGTGTGGTTGTTGAAATCTGAGGTCATTCTGTTCTCAGTCCTCTGTATCTAAATTGTGTTTTGTCTCTGGAAGCTTTTAGAATCTCTTTGGCCATTTTTGGTAGAACCCAAATGTCAATATCTGTAGGTCTCTTTTCTTGGCCAGCCAATTTCCCTGGAGAAGAATCCTCTGATCTCCTCGAGGCTGAATGAGAGGTGTAGGGGTTTGAGGCAGGGAATTAAACCTGGTGCCCTGTGTTTTGGGAGTTGAGAGCTGAGGAAGGGAATTGAATGTCTCATTTTTTGGTTCAAAATCATTCCATGTCTTCTGCATAGTGATAGACACGTGACCATGCTATGCTTGGTGGCCCAGAATTCAGTCCCTCTAGGTTCAACTTCTCCAGAGAATAAACCTGTCCAAGAAATGAAAGCCAGGCTCCAAGGACTGGAGGGCAGACCGTCAAAGGCCTATCCAATCCTTATGAAGACTTCTAATCAGTCCAGTTTAAGCCCTACCCCAATCCTTCAAAAGTACCAAGTGCTTTCAAGTCCTGGATCTTCTCAAAGTTCTGGGACTTGTCTTATTTCCTCCTGGCTTCCCTACCAGGCAGTCAAGCCTCAGCTTTTCCTCTGCTCTGCCAAGTCAGTTACCACTGCTTTCCATTTTCCACAATTTAGTTGATATCTATCATCCACTATAGTGTCTGCACCCATTCTTTGTCCTATGGGTTCATGCCTTTTTTATTTCTTTACTGCCTTTTTATGATGTTTCAGAAGAGAGTAGAGCAATAGTGTGCTAATAAATGTTTAATACATGTACATGCATAATTTTATTATAAATTTGCTGATATTACATACTAATAAAGTATATAACATCATTATTATAAACAACAATAAAATGTATAACACTCTTATAAATTTCATGTAACCAGTTGAGTCTCACTGAATGCTATTATTGATTTTTTTTTAATAGACTTCTTATATTTGTAACCAACATATGGTTGCAATTTATGAACAAGCTTGGTCCTGATGTAAATGTTGGTTGATATTTTCATTTACTCTGGAGTGAGACAAAAGCAAAACACAGAGATTTACATTGGAACTTCACTTCAGTAAGCAACTTCTTTGATGAATCAGATAATGGTTTTCAAATACTGGAATAATATTCCTTGATTTTTTTTTTTGTGCTGTTCACAATGTAACTACTACATACAGGGTACACTTTTAAGTTTAGTCAGACCTATTAACATTTTTTTCATCATTTTCTTGACAATCAAAAAAATAATAAATCAAGTCCTAATTTGTAGTGTTTTGTAGTATACATGGTGTAAATACTCCCATCAAGGCCAATTTCAAGTTTCCAGTGTGAATTGACTGAATGGGGAGTTGGGAAAAAAATAAGAAATTACTATACACCATTCTATAGCATTTTCACAATAAGGTAAAACAAACAAACAAAAAACCTCAAGAGCATACAGCATAGTAAATAATTAGGAATGTGGGACAAACTGGCATCCTTCAAAGTCCAGCAACCCCCATTCCTGGGCTCCCAGATGTCCACCTGCAGTCCCTCAGAAGATAAAGTATGTTCTTTTCTGACATGTGTTTGCCCTGGCAGAATGAATGGCCCTAGGTAATGCCTAATCCCACAATAACTCAGGCTGGTTGGTTTCAACCATGTCTACCTTATCAGAGTCATAAATCCCACTGCCCCTTCACAGATTCTAACTTTCTTACTTCACCTACAACCAGTCAGAAACCTGTGCACAAGCTGATCATGCAGCTCCCTGTGTTCACCAGCCCCTTCCCCATAAAAGACCCTAAGCTTTCACCTTTGGGGCACACAGGCACCTCCCATCTGTGTGGCCCGCTGTTGTCTCTGGCAGTGTACCTAATAAACTTTACTATTCCCCTCCTTTGTCTCTAGTACATTCTTTTATTGCCCACAAACCCAGCCCACCAGATCCCACAAGGAAGTGGTGAGTTTTGTGTACTTGTTTCCTTATAAAATATAAATTATCTAATTGTATAGTTCGTATAATTTAATTTGAACACTAGATTTGTTTAACAACTGACTCACAGACTTCCTAAAAATGTACTAGTTGGTGCCAACCCCAGCATCTTATTGGAGTGGAGGTTAAGGTACAGAGTCACTCCCCCAAGTTGAACCGGATTGTCCAGCTCCTTTTTAAAGTCTATTTTCATAACTGAGAGATTGATAAATACAGAGAAAAGGGAGCAGGAGGTCTGGTCTCTCTGTCCATTTGATCTCTAACAAAAGACTTCAAAGAGAGAGAGAGAGAACAGAAGAGGGGAGGGCTGCAAAGGGGCAGATAGAAGACAAGGGGATGTTACCATGGAAATCTCAGATTCTGGGCATCTCAGTTAAGTCTGTGCTTTGGATAGAGGTTTCCAGTGACTTTTCTTCATAGGCAGTCTTGGTTATGCATTTGATGAGGTTTAACTTCTTTTCCAGGCAACTACAATTTTGTTACTTCCTGAGGCTTTCCTAAATATCTTTATTTCAGAGTATTTTTCTTTTGTGTTACTTTAAGTGTTTTTTGTTTGTTTGTTTTCAATCAATCAATCCTTTAGACATCCCTTGTGTTTAATAATCCCTGCTCAGCCTTCCTTCATAATTTCAGCAGGAAGGGAAAATGGTAAATATAAGTGAAGTCTGCTAACTATTTCTGTGGTATGTCTACCTAGCCTCTAAGAACAATTAAGAAAAACACTCTGTTAATTTGAGGCCTGGCAATTAGTTAAATAAAATACTATGAAGAACCTTTACTCCTAGAAGGGCTGTTGATGTACAGTCTGTCATCCATTTCCATGAAGAGTGCCCTCCGCAAGTCCAGTGCTCTTGGAGCTAAAACCTTTCTTAGTTTTTACAACCCACGCAGGGTTGGGGGAGGTTCTCCAGCCCTTGGAATCTGAAAACTGAGCAAGCCTAGTGCTGCATACCAAGTGCAGGAAGATTGCAGGGTGAACAAAAGTGGAATGAATGTGCATTTTAAAAGCCGATTGTTCCTATTCAAATGTAAGTTTGAAGAGAAGGAGGCCCAGCCCTTGAGACCATTTTTCAGTTCTGCTACTTGAATAAGGACATCTTTGTTCCTCAGGTAGCAACAACGAAAACCAGCAAAGACCCTCTTCACATCAAACCAGCTCGGACTTAATTTTCTTCAGAAAAGCATCTGGATTAAAATTTAAATATACTAGTTAAGTATCTCATAGTGGTTTAAAATAAGCATTTTGAAACACCCATATCTTAGATTTGGAGTCATTGTTATTACATTGTATATCTCCTATTCTACTATTGCACCACAGTGTATTAGGAAGAACGTGGTCTTGGGAGAATTACAAACCTAGACTTCATACTTTATTGCGTTACTCAGGCAAATCATCTCATCTTTCTAAGCTTCAGTTTATTCCTATGTAAAAATGGAAATAAAAATCCTCTTCCTCAGGGAAAATATCCTGCATGAAAATGACTCACTGAGAAAATGTATGTGAAGGTGCCTAAAAGTAAATGAGCATTCAAAAATGGTTAATTTTGTTTCTTTCACTACCAATTCCACCTAGTACAGTTGATGCTCAGTAAATGTTAGTGGCAAAGGAACTCACTTGTTTTTAATAACTTATGTAACCCAGCTATAACCATCTTCTCTGTTATTGTTACCAAACCAAACTTGGGTCCACTTTCCCAACGCACAGCAAAGCTAATCTACTGACACCAGTTGTAGTGAAGGAAGGTACAACATTTATTTGCAGGGCATCAAGCAAGGAGAAAGGGCAGCTAGAGCTCAAAAGACCCGAACTCCTTGATGGCCTTCAAGCAAGGATTTTTAAAGGGAAAATTAGGGGTGGAGGTCACAGGATGTGTGATCTTCTGGTGGACTTCCTTCTGACTGGTTGGTGGTAAGGGAACAGCGTGATGTTTTGGGAATCTTAATCACCAACATTGTGGTTCCAACCAGTCTTGGCTGTAGTCTTAGTTTCTGCACAACTCGAAGATATGCATCACATTGTTATGTATATCCCTTGAGGAGGAACTAGGAGTCCTGTGACTGTTTTATCTCTGGAAGATTGTTTAAACTAACATTACTTTTCCCACTTGACTCTTTTCCTTTGTTTCTGCATACCCTCACCTCTCTAGTTTGTAACTGCTTGAGTCTGCTCTTTGGAACTTAGGGAAGACCTAAAAGACAACAAACAAGGGGACATGGAAGGGCTTCTGTACTGGGGAGGCCCTGCAAGGTCCTGCTTGGGTTCTTTATTTCTTATCTTTTTTTTATTGAAGTATAGTTGACTTACATTGTGTTAGTTTCAAGTATACAGCAAAGTGATTCAAATATACGTGTGTGTGTGTATTTTTTCAGATTCTTTTCCATTATAGATTATTACAAGATTACTGAATACAGGTCCCTGTGCTACACAGTAGGTCTTTGTTGTCTGTCTATTTTATATATAATAGTGTGTATATGTTAATCCCAAACCCATAATTTATCCCTTCCTTCCTTCCCCATTGGTAACCAAAGTTTGTTTTCTATATTTGTGAGTTTATTTCTGTTTTGTAAATAAATTCATTTGTCTCATTTTATTAAGATATCACATACAAGTGATATATGATATTTTTCTTTCTTTGTCTGATATACTTCACTTAATATGATTATCTCTTAAGTCCCTACAGTATTTGTATTTGTATTTCCATACATACAGTGTTTGTCTTTCTCCAACTTACTTCACTAAGCATAATACCATCTAGGTCCATCCACATTGTTGCAAATGGCAAATTTTCATTCTTTTTTATGGCTGAGAAATATTCTGCACACACGCACATGCACGCACGCGCATGTGTGTGTGTATAAAATCACATCTTCTTTGTCCAGTCATCTGTCAGTGGACATTTAGGTTGCTTCCATGACTTGGCTATTGTAAATAGTGCTGCTATGAACATATATTTTTTCAAATTAGTTTTATCTAATTTTCTCCTGAGACATATGCCCAGGAGTAAGGTTGCTGGATCATAGAGTCATTCTATTTTTATTTTTTTAAGGAACCTCCATACCGTTCTCCATAGTGGCTACACCAATTTACATTCCCACCAACAGTGTAGGAGGGTTCCTTTTTCTCCACACCCTCTCCGGCATTTACTACCTGTAGACTTTTTACTGATGGCCATTCTGACTGGTGTGAAGTAATACCTCATTGTAATTTTGATTTGCATTTCCCCTGCTCGATTTCATTATAAAGAAAGGAAAATTCACTTGTCTTAATGAAGAAAAGCCAAACAAGCAAAACAAAATTACAGAGCAATATAATGCCAAAGCCAAGGTGTCTCTAGAGACAGTTTAAATCTGGGTTTAAATTTTCCACCAGTTCAAGGGAGTTCTGGGTTGCTAGTGATGACCTATTTCCTCACCAAGGCAATGGTTACAAGGGTGTGTTCCCTTTGTGATAATTCGTTGAACTATACAGTCAAAACTTCTGTATTTCCTATGTGTGTGTATTATTCTTCAATAAAAAATGTAAAAACAAATTTTCTCTACAGAAATCATGCCCAAGTTCAAGCAAAGAAGAAGAAAACTAAAAGCCAAAGCTAAAAGGTTATTCAAAAGAAAAGAAGCTTCTTACTTTCAGTCTAAGCTGATTACACCTCCTCCTCCGCCACCCTCACCAGAAAGGTAAGGCATAATGTGGAACAGAGAAAATATTAAAAACCTAATCAATTTAGGAACAAGTTACCAGATTGAGCAAATAAAAATATAGAATGCCCAATTAAATTTGAATTTTAGATAAACAAAGAATGCTTTTTGCATTGTCCTGTGCAACATTTGTAATATACTTGTTTCATTTATTTACTTACTTATTTATTTTTTAATTGAAGTATAGTCGGTTATAGTGTATTAATTTCTGGTGTATAGCATAATGTTTCAGTCATACATATACGTACATATATTCATTTTCATATTCTTTTTCATTAAAGGTTACTATAACATATTGAATATAGTTCTGTGTGCTATACAGAAAAATTTTGTCTTTTATCTATTTTTATATGTAGTAGTTTGTATTTGCAAATCTCGAACTCCCAATTTATCTCTTCCCACCCACTGTAATATACTTGTGATGAAAAGAGGGGAATAGGACTAGAATTTAAATCTTCATTTTGGTGAAGTTTGGTCATTTATTCTCTAGGATTCAAGGCTTAAATGTGTTATTAAAAGAGACTCTAAGTTCTATGAACTCTAGGGTAGTAGGTTTCACAATAATATACTTTATACATTTTGTTATAGCTCTCTTTACAGAAAAAATGTGAAAACAAACAGACCCTCAAAAAGCAGTAACCATGACATCATCCTTAACTCCTCTCTCTCCTGAATATTGAAAAAGCCCCCAACTGGTCTTTCTGCTCTGTCTTTGCTCCACCTTCCATGTATTTCAACATAGCAGCCAGAGTGAGCCTATTAAAATAATGTCATATTAGCTCTTCTGCTTAAAATGCTCCAAGGTCTTCTTCTATCAGAGTAAAAATGAAAGTACTTTGTAAGACCCCCCCCCCCCAAAGGCCTTTATGGTTTGACTCACATTATTTCTTCATCCTTTTCCTTTCAGTCTTTCCACTCTAGTCATCTGGCCTCCTTCCTATTCCTCAAACACTTCCAGCAAGCTTCCACCTTAGGGCCTTTGCACTTACTGTTGCCCTTGCCTGGAATGCTTTTCTCCCAGATATTTGCTTTGCTGGTTTCTTTACTTCCTTTTTTTTTTTTTTTTTTTTTTTTTTTTTTTTTTTTTTTTTTTTCCCCTCAGAAGTCACCATCTCAGTGAGACATTCCCTAAATTTTCACCTCCACCCAACATTTCACATTCCCTCTCTCTTGCTTTATCTTTTTCTCCTTAGCATTTGTTCCACTGTCTGACAACCCACATGTTGTTTATTTACTTATTTTTACTTTTCTTTCATGAAACTGTAAATTCTGTGAGGGCAGAGTTTTTGTCTATTCTGTTCATTACTAAATCTCTGATGTCTATTTCTTTACTATTTTATTTTATTTATTACTATTTATTTATTCAACAAATATTTGTTGCATAAGTGAATCTGGAACTCTAGAATTTAATGAAGAATTTGACTTTCAGTAGTCTCTGCTCCTCAGTCATACTATAAAACTAACATTATTTAATTAGAGGCTGTTATTCCAACTGAGGAGTTTCTGCTTTGTTTGGTTTTGTTTTTCCCACAGAGTGGTTATTCCTTCAACAGATACAACCCTTAGCAGAAGCTGGCTGAGACCATCATGGAACTTCAAATTTCCCAATATCAAAGATGCGGTAAAGCTTTGGACAAATAGAGTATGGTCTTTATACAACTGGTGCCAGAACTGCGTGGCCCAGGTATGGGTTTGACAAATGACAAATGTGTTTTCAGCAATACTGTTTTTCTACACACTTGGTATATGTGTGCACATGTGTGTGTGCTCAGGTCAGCCAAACACTCAGGCTAAGCTCACATAAGATGAAACGGTGTGGTCATGTCTGCTTTCACTTTAAAAACATACATCACACCACTTTCTTGTCCTTATCATGTTACTCATTGGTTTCTGGCATGTTTATTTTTGAATCTTAGAGTTTAGAAGTATTGAAAGATTGCATCTTTCCATCCCGTTTCTGCCACCGAGAACTTCATACCCTAAAACAACGGTTTTGCATTTTGGAAAGTGAATTATGCAAGCTCCAGGAAGCCCTGAAGGTTAGTATTATCAAGTGAAAAACAAACCCAGCATTAGGTAAGGAAGGAAGGGGTTGTGCCCCACAGGAATCCCAGTGTGCTTTTACCAGCAGGGGGAGTGGCTACAGGGTAGTGCTAGTCCTGGGCACGTTTGCCCTCAGATCGATTCCTTAAACTTCAGAGGCCCTGCTCTGTGCTGCGGGGTACAGTGGGGCTGACCCCTGCTGGCTACATTTCCCAAGCTCCCTGTCACCTGGCTCCTGGTTGAGCTGGACTAATGGGAGACACTGATGAAAGATTAGAGGGAGGGAGAGGATGGGGTGTGTTTTTCCCCTTTGTTCTCTGTGCTGGGTGATTTCTCCTGTGATGGCTGTTATTGTCTCCCTGACTCCAGCTCCCACTGGGTAAGTCCACCATGTTTCTTGATTCTCTGGGTTAACCCAGCTCCAGAGATCTGATTACACTGTCCTTCTCTTTGTCCCTCTAGCCTCAGGGTGTTCATGGCTTTATGCTGTTGCTCATCATTGGGCTGCCTCACTGTCCCCTGTGTGCTTCTCAGCTCCTCCGTCAGAGTGTAACCAACCTCCTATATTACATGTCCCCTCTTTTAAATACTCAGGGTGGTTTCTATTTTCTTGACTGATATGGGTAGAAAAAAAATGTAAATATCACCGTCTCCAAACTCCCTTAAGCAAGACCCCTGCTTTCAGTATCTAAAACCCAAAGAGTAAACATTGTGCTCATTGATTTGGAGAGAAGGAGAGAAGCTTCTGGAATTACACCCTTGCTTCCAGAATTTGTACCTCAAGATGATCGAACCAGAGGAGGAATGGCAAGTCACCTCACAACTCCGGACCTCAGTCTCTTCATCTGTGAAATGGGGTAGATACCATGTAGTGGGCTGAATGATGGCCCCTCAAAAGATATGTCCAAATCCTAATGCATGGAACCTGTAAATGTTACCTTATTTGGGAAATGAATCTTTGCAGATATATAATCAAGTTAAGGATTTTTGGATGAGATCATACTGCATTATCTGGGTGGACCCTCAATCCAGTGACAGGTGTCCTTATAAAAGAGACACGGAACAAAAAATACACAGAGAAAAGGAGGACAAATGGGACCACAGAGGCAAAGACTGGAGTCATGTAGCCTCAAACCAAGGAATGCCAGTGGATATGAGAAACTGGGAGAGACAAGAAACAGATTCTTCTTTCAGAGCTTTGAGGGAGAGTGCAGCTCTGCTGACATCTTTGTTTCAGGCTTCTAATCTCCAGGGCTGTGAGAGAATGGATTTTGTTTGTTTCAAGCCCCGTGTTTGTGATAATTTGTCATAACAGCCTCAGGAAACTAACATACCATCTTATTTCATCGGGTCATTCTATTAGTTTGCTAGGGCTGCCACAGACTGGGTGGCTTCGACAACAAAAATGTGTTTTACAGTTCTGGAGGCTAGAAGTCTAGGCTCAAGATGTTGGCAGGGTTGGTCTCTTCTAATGCCTCTTTTCTTGACGTGCGTTCTGTGTCTGCAGATGGCCTTTTCTCTGTGCACATGCACCGCTGGTGTCTCTTCTGGATGTTCAAGTCTCTTCCTTTTATAAGGACACCAGCCAGATTGGATCAGAGTCCACCCTAATGGCTCCTTTTAACTTAATCACTTCTTCTTAATCCCTAACTCCAAATAAAGTCACATTCTGAGGTACCGGGGTTAGGGCTTCAGCATATGAACTGGGGTGGGAAGAGGACACAGTTCAGCTCATAGCAGTCATGTTCCAGCCCCTTGATCTTTTTATCAGTTCCTTGAATGTACTATATCCTTGGCTGCATTAAGTATTCTTTTTCCCTCTGCTGGAACTCTCTTCCCCTAGTCACTGTCTGCCTTCTTCACCTGGTAAACCTAAATTCATCCTCGAGATCATGGCTAACTATCACTCCCCTGACCTCTAGCTGTTCATGCTCTCGGGACACTTCACGGCTCTCATTGAAGTATTGTTTTGTTTTGTTTTGAATGTGTTTGTGTATGTTTAATGTATGTCTTCCTCACCGGACTGTCAGTTCCATGAAGTGACAGACAGGGCTCGCAGGTGCACCCACAGTGCCTAGCAATATAGCACATGAAGAAACAAATACATGAATGAATGACTGAGTGAGTGAATGAATGAGCTTGTGATAAATGAGGAAATACTACAGAGCACATGCTATACTGAAAAAGCAGTCAATACACAGTAGCTAAGATTTTTGATGACTCTCAGCCACAAGAACCAAATTAATTTGTTATTCACTTGCCAAATGTAATGTTTTCTTCCAGGCCATCTCAGAAAATTCTTGCTGTCCAAGCTGTGGTCAAAGGTGTCACGTGCATGGTAAACTTATAAATGTGCCTGCATGTGCTCTTCCCACCCTTGGAGACTCCGGAGCTGGACTTCCTCCCTCACTGCCACAACCAGTCAGCCATCCTCCTCCTCCTCCTCCGCCTCCACCCCCTCCACCCCCTCCTCTGCCTCCGCCTCCACCACTCAGAGCACCTTTGCTGCTCAAAAAGTCTGATCTCACTAAAGCACTTCAGGTAAGAAGCAAACGAGTAAAGGTGTGTTTTGGTCAGTGTGTAAGGACTAAAGCCAGGAAGCCTTTGAAGGCTGGGCTAAGGGCTTTGACAGGAACAGCTACCTTTTGTTCTGAGTCCGTATCTTAATTATATCAATTATTATTTAAAAACTCAGTCCCCTGGGAACTCGGGAAAGCTGAATTTAGAAATGAAAGTACTTTTTTTTTTTTTCTCAAGCATAAATGAATGAAACCCAAGCAGATTGGGAGATTCCTGTTGGATTCTTAATATACCTTTTTACCAAAAGGAAAACTTCTCTAGGAAAACAGATTGAAAACAAAGATGGCTTGAAAAATTGTGTTCTACACTGTAATTTGACAGAACATTGTAAAATGACTATAACTCAATAAAAAAAGTTAAAAAAAAAAAAAAAGATGGCTCACTGAGTGAAGTCAGGAAGAAAGAAATTAGCGGATCCTAAAGTACAATGCCATTAAGCTGGAGAAACAGTCTCCATTAGAATTTCTTATCTGCCAAGGGGACCAGAATATTTATGAATCACTAGGTATGGCCCTATTTTTAACAACTACAAATATGTTTGGTTTAAAAATGGCTGAATTAAATCCAGAGCCTGCCCTAATGTGTACCTCTCTGAGTATACTTTTTTGTTGTTTTTTGTCAAGGGAGGTACCTGGGATTGAACCTAGGACCTTGTGCGTGCTGAGCAGGCGCTCTACCACTGAGCTCTACCCCCCTGAGTATACATTCATGCTCCATGGGAACTGAGCCATCTCTTTAGGTAGTTCAGACAAAGCTTCACTTTGATTTGAAGAACTCCAACTCTTGTCGTGTTATCATGACTCCTAAGGAGGATGCGTGGTTGCAGGAAATTAGCCCATGTCTTCCTTACTAGCAAAGCCTTACATTTTGACGAATACTCTTCAGTAGCCTTAGGATCCATGGGTACTAAAAACAGGATCATCCTTGGTAGAGTGGAAAGAACTCAATAGGCACCCAGAGCAAGTAAGAGTTACTTTTTAACTCTGAGTCTTTAAAAACAAGATTTGGGTTTGCATTTGACTGGGTATCCTGGTTCCAATTTGAATTCTAACCTCTCTTTATATTTTAAGGCTGGACCACTAAGAAAAGATGGACCCATGCAGATAACAGTTAAAGATCTACTGACTGTGAAATTAAAGAAGACTCAGAGTTTTGATGAACGGAGGAAGGTAAGATGTCATTGACCATACAAGTGGTACTTCAGCTTTTAACCTCATTGTCCCTTTAGGGAAAACAAGCATAAGTCATATATAGAAGCCATTCTGAAGTAAATATTTTGTTTTATTTGAGTAGTTTTGGATTTATTCAACAAAATGTGTAAATCCCAAAATTATTTAATTAGGCAGTTTTATCTACCAACCATTACTCTGAAGAGGTAGAGATATACTTTGACACTTTAGAATAAAAAGTAAGTGGATATGTCTTATACATATTCGGCACTCAAACAGTCACTGTTTTAGTATGTTTACATTTTGAATGATATTTTTAAATGTGTTTTTAATACTGTCTCATTTTGTGATTAAAGCTTGTACCATCACCAAAGGAAAGAAATCCACTAGTTACTGTCTCTGACCTGCAGCGTGTTACCCTGAAGCCCAAGTCTAAAGTGTTATCAACTCGAGTTACAAACGTCTTAATGTAAGGAACTGCACAATATTAGACTATACTGCTACTTAAAATAATGATTTTTTTGCTCATTTCTAACTTTAAAAGTTACGTATAATCAGAAATGTTTAAAGAAAAAAACCAAAAATCATCCAAATAATCCCATCATTGGCATTAGCCACTATTAACATATTGTTACTTATCGTTCTAGTCTTTTTCTAGGCATATACTCTATTATTTCCATTTCATGATGCTGTCTATTATAAGACACATCATTGATTTAATAACAGATTTGGGGGGAAAACATTGTCAAGAATTTTCAAAGCAGCACAATTTCAGAAATAATAAAATATGAAAACTAGTGTGTCTTAGGATCAATGAAATAGGATATGTGTGTGTGTACCTATGTATAACCATACTATGCATACCTATTTAATGTGCCTTATTTAAAATTAGTTTAAAGCATCATTTTGACTTCAATAGATGCAGGTTATTATATGTGAATTTCATAGATAAAATCCTGTTCTGAGACATTTCGGGTGTTTGTGATTTTTTTTTATTTCTATAACTCTTTAATAAACACCCTTGCCCATCATCTGTGCACATAGCTGAGTTTTTTCCCTAAGATGGATTCGTATATGTGTCATTACTAAGGCAAAAAGTATTACTTATTAGAATCATTATATCACCTTCTGCTCCTCTCAGTATCTACTGCTATTTGTTAATGTAACAATTAGTAACAAATGTAACAAAACTACTTTTGAGGATGTTGCCTACAGAAATGACTGCTTTGCTTTGGGGAAAATGATAAAATCTGGCAAGCTCTGACTTTTGTATCTTTCTCTTATCAGCACTCCTAGTAAAAGCCAGCTAGATCTGCGGAAACTACTTAGAAAAGTCAATGTAGAAAGGTAATCCCCTCTCCTAAATGTATGCTTTCTGAATCCATTTGAAAAGTTGACTTTAAAACATAGCTCCTAATATTTTCAACACCTTTGCAGGAGTCCAGGTGGAACCCCACTTACTAATAAAGAAAATATGGAAACAGGAACTGGGCTGACCCCAGTAATGACTCGGGCCTTGAAGAGAAAATTTCAGGTAAGGCTTTAAAAAAAATTTGGCTCTTTATTCTTCAAGTTCATTTCTTTAGAATCATAATCTAAAGCATCTTTCTTAAAAAGAATGGTAACTTTTAAATAGTTCTTTATGCTTTATAAAGCACTTTCATATTTAGACTTAATGAAATTCTATGAGATAGCTAGGATTATCATCTCCACTTTAGCAATGAATGTCTGGTTTATTAACTACATTAATAAATACTTATTAAGTACTTCCTGTAGGCCAGGCACTGTGCTGGAGTACTAGGTATAATAGTGGTAAGCAAAAACAGACACAGATCTACTGTCTTGGAGTTTTCAGTCTAGTGGGGAAAATAGGCATTAATCAAATAATCACAAATTGTAATAATTTTGCACTGAAGTAAATTCTGTGAAGAAAAGGGGCAAGGTTCTGTGGAACCCTTGGAGGAACTTGATCTAGCCTGGATGATCTAGGAAGGATTCCCTGAGGAAGGTTGAATAGGCATTAACTTGGGAATTGTACCTATGGGGTATGGGGATGAGCCTACCATGGCTGTCACGGAGGAGAGTTCAGGCAAAAAGAACAGCATGTGCAAGGGTCTCATAGCTAGAGGGAGCATGGCCTATCTGAGGAACTGAAAAGTGGCCAGTGTGGCTGTATTAGAGAGACAGGGGTGGAGCTGGAGATAGCAGTCACATCCTGCAGAGCTGATAGGAAAAGGTCTTGGCAGCTTTCTCTTTTGCCACTGACATGTATGATCCAAACACCAAAGTCCAGTGCATCTGCTGTCCCTTGTGTGATTTCTTCCAAGTCATCTCTATCATCAGATCTGTGAGGAGCAGCCATCCTTCCACAACCCCTGCTAGAATGCTGGGGCACTGGGCTGCTGGTCTCTTTGGCTGTGAAGCTTAAATTTCTATCCCTTTCTGGCCCAGGAGACACACCACACACTCCACTGCAGACACTCTCCTACCCCAACACTCTCCCCCCTTTGTTCCCTCGGAAAAAATCAGTGCCTTTTGCCAACAGCTTGGTTTCCCTCTTGCCGACCAGTCTGGCCCTCCTGAGGACCATGTGGCCTTCTTTGGAGATGTGGCCAGATTCCTTTTTCCTCCTTTTGGAGCATCCAGTAGGAGCCTATCCCCAGATCACGTTCCTTGGTGATACTGTAAATTGTGGAGGGGGGCTTGTGGGGAGAAGGCAGAGTCCTCACTGAAGGACTAAGCCCCTTTCTTTCTTTGTTCAGCTCTAGGATCCTTTTTGTCCCTGCCCCATCCGAAACTACTACAGTGGATCGGGTAACGTGGAAACAAATAAGAATATAATGAACGATAAACCCATGTATTGAGCAACAAAACCAAAAGTCACAGATATGACCTATGCCATATGTGGTGCTACCCAAAGTCTGCTTACCAGGAGGATATCTTGTAAAAACTGTTGTTAGACATGGAATAACTGTTCCCACTCCTTAGACTTCTTTTTTCCTCTAACTCTGAAACAACTGTATTAGTTAAGTCTTTGAATTGGCTGCAGGTAACAGAAATCTCAATGAAGTGGCTTAACCAAATGGGGGCTGATTTTTCTTTTCTTTTCTTTTCTTTTTTTTTTTTTTTTTTAGGTGGGGGAAGGTAATTAGGTTTATTTATTTTTAGAGGAGGTGCTGGGGATTGAGCCCAGGACCTTGTGCATGCTAAGCATGCACTCTACCCCTTAAGCTATACTCTTTCCCCCAGGGCCAATTTTTCTTCTCTGCATATTATCTTAGAAAATACATGGTACGTAACGGGTACCACAGCTTAACCATGTCATCACTGCGCTTCTGTCCTTAATGTGTGGCTCTTATCCTTATGGTGTAGAATGTCTGCACTTCCTAAAGTCTCAAGTCCACACTGTAGGCAAGATAAGAAGGGCAGAGGGCAAGAGGGTGTGTCAGCTAAGCTACCCTTCATCTCTTTAAACAGGTGATATCCAGGAACTTCTGATCATATCAGGAGAGCTGGAAAAACTGGTTTTTAGAATCTGGATGCATTGCTGCCTTGCATAAAATCTGGGTTCTGTTAGTGAGGAAGAGGGAGAGCTGTGCCAGCCACAGGAACATAATTCACATTATAATTAGGACCTTTTTTTTTTTTCCATAGCTGGCTCATCCTAGAAGCCCAACTCAAACTCTGCCACTTGCTACAAGCAGCTTTGATGAACAAAACTGATGCCAACTCTGCCTGATTCCATGTAATGGTCCATAAAATATACAGAAAAAACTACTCCAGCCCTTTTTTTAAAAATGTAGCTGGGTATGTATAATTATATTAATATATAACTCATTTGAAGAATTAAAATATGAATGGAAACTATATATACTGTAATATGAAGTGGGTATTTGGATATTTTCTAGTTTATGTGATCAATGAGAGAGCAGATGGGAAAATGCAATCCCCAGAGTGATGTTTATCCTGTAATTATCCAATTTAGGTTGGAGAGGTTCTTCAAGTTTAACTAGATAACTAATTTGTACTCTATAAGTGCAGTTACGACATTAAGAAAGTAACCTGGTGCCCGTTCATCGTGGGTATTCTCAGGTAATTGAAAAGTATTTCAGCCTGTAATGCTCATGCATTCATTAAGTGCTACAAAATTGACCAATGAAAAAGATCCTCTAGATTTTATATCTGCTCACTCTAAGCATTTATGAGATAAGACCATTCCCCATCCAAACACAACTATTCCAAAAGGATTTGAAACAAAAGGTCCCCTGTGACCTTAAAAATTAGAATGTATCATTTCTAGTTTCTTCTATAGATGGTTACATTTGGCTCACTAAAGTCTGAGATATTCCTCGGTTCACTATCTGCTACCCACTTTCCTGCAGCTAAATATAAATTTCATAAAGACCTCAACATGAATCTTATATTTTCCACAGTGCCCCACCGAGGATTCTCTTAGGTCCATAGCAGGTTCACTGTAAGACTTGACTCCCTGTCCTCAACAGCCTGTTAGTTCAATAACAGTAATCATGCACACCTCACTGGATTTTGTTTTTTTCCTGCCAGTACAAGGTTGCCAGATTTAGCAACCATAAATACATAGCACCTCATCAAATTTTAATTTCAGATAAACAAGTAACTTTTAAGTATAAATATGTCCCATAAAGTATAAGTATGTCCCAGATATTTCATGGAACTTACTGATACTAAAAAATTATTCATTGTTTATCTGAAATTCAAATTTAACTGGACATCTTATATTTTATTTGGCAACCCTATCAATCAGTCTCCTACAAAGTTGCCAAGTATCTCTGGGAGCCCCCAGTTGGTCAGACATGTCTACTTAGCATCAGATACTACTGCAGCTTCAGTCAGAACCCCTATCACTAATGTGCTAAATATCCTGGAGGAAGAGGAACTCTCATTAGGGTGAGTGTGACTTTGAAGGCACAGGATTAGCTTTGATGCTGATAACTTTGACTGCAGTTCCAAGAATAAGGATAGCAGCTCCTCGTGGAGAGGAAACAAGGGGTTTCAGATTTTCACTGAACTTTCTAGCCTGACAGGAAGCAGCTACATAGATAATATCCTTAAAATATCCCCTGATTAGCTTAGGCTAAAAAGGCATTTTAGCAATTTCCCAGAAATGCACGTATTTCCTCAAATAAGTATAGTTTTGAGATGCCAAATAGAGTGTTATGGAAAGTCACCAGACTGGAAAGCAGACCTGGGGGCAATGTTTTGTTTTTCTGAGATCTACATTCATGTTTATATTTGTGGATGAAAATTAAACAGCTAATGAAGTTAAGAGATATATCTGCTTCTAGTACAAAGAAAAAGTTTTTAAAACCTGCTCATTACATTTATATTATGTAAAATAAAGGGAATGATCACTGAGAATAAGACAGGTTTTTGTAACAATATTTTATGGGGCATTTGTAGTATTTATAATATTAATAAACCACTGTGTATTTGTATCAATTTAATTTAAATGATTTGATCTTTCTTTTGAGATAAAGATTCATTTAAAAAATAAACTAGCAATCCTACAGATAAACATTTGTAGAGCTGCTGTTACCATTGTACCAGTATTAAAATGTGTCCTACCTTACATCTTTTACTAATTTTTATGACAGGTTTCATCTTGTACCCATTTGAGAATCCTGTAATTGCTATGGCTTCATTAAATTGTTGCTATCATATGTTTCCAACGTTTATTTTGAGACTGAATGTCAACCAGAGAATATAAACAACCAAGGTACATCTGGTTATGTTTCTAAATAAAGAAAAATACAAAATCTTTGGTCTTTCTTTTTTTCAATAGTTTTTACTAGAAATACAACATACAGAAGAGCACATAAGACATAAATATATAAATTAGTAAACTTAAAACCCTCATGTAACCCCCAAGAAAGGGACATTTAAGTGTCTTTAGAAGCTCTGCCTGTTTCCCTCCCTTACCATAATCCCTTTACTCAAGAATTAACTACTGATCTGCTTGCTTTTCCTTGCTTTTACCCTCTAAATATGCAAGCCTAAACGCTATGGCTTATTATGCTTGTCTTTGAATTCTACATAAATAGAATCAACATTACGTATTCTTTTGTTTCTGGCTTCTTTCAATCTACATTTATATTTAAGCTTCAACCATATTATTGCACAATGCTATGTATCATTTATTTTTGATGTATGAGTAGAGTTATTAATTTATTCTGTTGTTAATGGACATTAGGGTTGCTTCCAATTTTTGGTTATTATGAACCATGCATGCCATTATGAACATTCATTTGTGAACGTACATTTGTGCAAGAGTTACTTTAGTGCGTATGTCTAGGGGTGGAACCGCTAGGTTATAAAACACCTATTTTCTAGATACTGTCAAACTGGTTTTTTAAGTGGCTATACCAATCTGTGTACCTTCACCAAAGTATGAGGGTTGTTGCTCTTGTTTTCTTCAAGAGTCTTTTCTATTTGGTTTTTCAACATTTTGCTTACCTGGGAAATCTATACAAATGCATATGATTAGTATACACTATTTTTCCTGGATTTATTATAAGTCAAAGGATTTTTTAAATAATCTTATAGTAGCAAAGTCACATACTAAACATAGCAAATAATCCACATGATGAGAATCACAGTATATGTAGATACACATGTACAATTTCTCATTTTAGGTGGCTTTTGAAAGAGAGAGAGGGTCAGGACATATACAAGTAGAGAAGGGAACAAATAAAAACCGGATAGACAAAATTTTAAAAAATACATTTGAAAGCCCACCTCTATTCCTTTCTAAATTCTCATTAGTAAATAAGAGTTGGTTGAGAATTTTTGGAAGCTCAACACAGCTTAATATATTAAAAACACCATCACCAGGGCTTAGGACCCCTCCCTTCCTTTGAGAATTAAATGAGATAATTCTTCCTCCCCAGTTTTATTGAGATATAATTATAATTGACATATAACTGTATTAGTTTGAGGTATACAAAGTAATGTTTTGATATATGTATATATTGCAAAATGATTTCCACAATAAATTTAGTTAATATCCATTACCTCATATGGTTACAATTTTTTCTTGTGATGAGAACTTTTAAGATGTATCTCTTAGCAACTTTCAAGCATATAATACAGTATTGTTAACTGTATATAATCACCATGTTGTACATCCCCAGAATTTATTTATGATATAACTGCAAGTATGTACTTTTTGACCACCTTCACCCATTCCCCTCCTACCCATCACCCATTCCACCCACCCCCATCCCCTCCTCTGACAGCCACCAATTTGTTCTCTGTTTCAATGTTAGGTTTGGTTTTTTTTTTTAAGATTCACGTAAAAGTGGAAACATGCATAAAAGAGATAATTCTTGGTAAGGATTTAGCACAAAACTGTACACAGTAACTAATCTGTTTGACTTTTATTATTTTATTTCATTTTTGACATGCCAAGTAATAACTCATTAAACACACTGTCTAATCCCATTTCTACTTTAAAGCCAAGAGTATTTTTTAAAAAACCAAAACATTCAAACATCCAATCACCTAAATCAAATATTGAATTAAGGCTTTCCACATTTCTTCAAGGAAGAATTTTTTAACATTACAAATTGAAGAAAGTGTTCATTGTAGAAAAATTAGAAACTAGAGATATAAAAATAAAAGAGTGTGTCCACCTCAAAACCAGTATAGAGATGTTTGTAGGAGCTTTATTCATAATTTCCAAAACTTGGAAGCAACCAAGACATCTTTCAGTAGGTGAATGAATAATAAACTGTGGTACATCTAATAATAGAATATTCGGTATTAAAAAGAAATGAGCTAGCAAACCATGAAGACATGGAGGAAATTTAAATGCATATTACTAAAGTGAAAGAAGCCAATCTGTAAAGGCTGTCTAATGTATGTATGAAAATATGACATTCTAGAAAAGGCAAAACTATGGAGACAGTGAAAAGATCAGTGGTAGCCAGGGATCTGGGGGAAGGGAGGAATGAACATGTGGAGCATAGGAATTTTAGCACACTGAAACTATTTTCTACATGACACTTTAAGAGTGGAGACATCATTATGCATTTGTCCAAACCCAGAATGTACAACACCAAGAATAAACCCTAATGTAAACTATGGATTTGGGGGAGATAATATGCGTCAAAGTAGGTTTAGAGATTTTAACAAATGTACCACTCTGGAGCCAATGTTCATAGTAAGGGAAGCTAATGCCTGTGTGTTGGGGTAGAGGGTATACAGAACTCTGTACTTCTCAATGTAGCTGTGACCCTAAAACTGCTTTAAAAAATAGTACCAACTTTTTAAAAAATTAGGAAAAAAAGATTACAGGGGGAAAAGTAAACAAATCCCAACAAATTTTAAACATTTTGGTAAATATTCTTCTGAAACTGATTTTTTTTCCCCATTGATGTGAGTAAAGAAATCTGTTCACTTTGCAAGATATTTTTAGCGCGGTGCTTCTCAAACTGTGAAGTGTGCGCAAATCACTAGGATTTAGTTCAAATACATGTTCTGATTAGTAGGTCTAGGGTGGGGCCTGGGATACTGGATTTCTAACGAGCTCCTCCTTTGATCTGCAGACCACACCCTGAATAACAAGGGTCCAGAGTTAAAGTGAAACAATCTTATTTTAGAAGAGTCCCTTGACACTTTTGCAGAATTTTTGTATCCCTTAAAATGCAAACGAACTGCTTCCAAACGTCTTTCTGGTATCTCAATTCCTACAGTCTCGGGTTGAGGAAAATCTTAAACTGTCTTTGATATGGGACTAGGTGAAACCTTAGCGAAAAACTTGGACAGGAGAAGCTAGAGGCGGAACCTAAAGTGAGAGGAAGGCGGAACTGAAGAAGCGGAGGAGGGATTTCAAACTTGGACCAGAGCCGGTTACATTTACGCGGCGGACCGGAAGAACTCCGTAGTCGCCGCACCATGGCGGGTCCTGTCAGCCTGCGAGAGCTTCTAATGGGCGCTTCAGCCTGGACAGGCCCTGAAAGTCCTGAGGGATCCCCTACAGAGGGTGGTGGGAGCGCGGCTGGCGGACCGGACCCTCCTTGGCGTGAGGATGAGATCTGCGTGGTGGGAATCTTCGGCAAGACGGCTCTGCGCCTGAATTCCGAGAAGTTCTCACTTGTGAACACGGTCTGCGACCGGCAGGTCTTCCCCCTCTTTCGCCACCAAGATCCTGGAGACTCGGGGCCTGGAATCAAGACCGAAGCTGGCGCCGTCGGGGAGGCTGGTGGAGCCGGGGACCCTGGGGCCGGGGCCGGGGCCGGGGATCCAGTTCGGGGAGCTGTAGCTGCTGCGGAAGGGAACCGAACTGAGCCGGGTTCCCAGGACTATAGCCTCCTGCAAGCCTATTACAACCAAGAGAGCAAAGTTCTGTATCTTCTTCTCACGTCCATCTGTGACAATTCCCAGCTTCTGCGGGCTTGTCGGGCCCTTCAGAGCGGAGAAGCTGGAGGTGGCCTCTCTTTACCTCATGCAGAAGCACACGAGTTCTGGAAGCACCAAGAGAAACTGCAGTGCCTCAGTCTCCTTTACCTTTTCTCTGTCTGCCACATCTTGCTTCTGGTCCATCCCACTTGTTCCTTTGACATCACGTACGATCGAGTATTCAGAGCTCTGGATGGACTGAGACAGAAAGTACTGCCCCTCCTCAAAACAGCCATTAAGGATTGTCCAGTTGGCAAAGATTGGAAGCTAAACTGCCGACCTTGCCCGCCTAGACTCCTTTTCCTCTTTCAACTCAATGGAGCCCTCAAGGTGGAACCCCCTCGGAGCCAAGACCCAGCTCATCCAGACAAGCCCAAGAAACATTCTCCCAAAAGGAGACTGCAGCATGCCCTGGAAGACCAGATCTATAGAATCTTCCGAAAGAGTCGTGTCTTGACTAATCAGAGTATCAACTGCCTCTTTACTGTGCCTGCCAATCAAGCTTTTGTGTACATAGTTCCCGGAAGCCAGGAGGAGGACCCAGTAGGCATGTTACTGGACCAACTTAGGAGTCACTGTACTGTGAAGGACCCCGAATCTTTGCTGGTCCCGGCACCCCTTTCTGGGTCCAGGCGATACCAGGTGATGAGACAGCACAGCCGACAACAACTTTCTTTCCACATTGACACCAGCAGTTCCAGTTCTTCAGGGCAGCTAGTGGATTTCACTCTTCGAGAATTTCTATGGCAGCATGTGGAGCTAGTCCTAAGCAAGAAAGGTTTTGATGACAGTGTGGGCAGGAACCCACAGCCTTCCCATTTTGAACTTCCTACTTATCAGAAATGGATCTCCGCAGCTTCAAAACTGTATGAAGTAGCTATTGATGGGAAAGAGGAGGATGCGGGATCTCCCACTGGGGAACTAACATCTAAGATTTTAAGCAGTATTAAAGTCTTGGAAGGGTTTTTGGATATTGACACAAAATTCTCGGAGAACCGGTGTCAAAAAGCTTTACCCATGGCCCATAGCGCCTACCAGTCAAATTTGCCTCATAATTACACAATGACTGTCCACAAGAATCAGCTTGCCCAGGCTCTTCGAGTATACAGTCAACATGCTAGGGGTCCAGCCTTTCACAAATATGCCATGCAGTTGCATGAGGACTGCTACAAGTTTTGGAGCAATGGCCATCAGCTCTGTGAGGAGAGGAGTTTAACTGATCAACACTGTGTCCATAAATTTCACTCATTACCTAAATCAGGTAGCTAAAGTTTTCTCAACATTTTGAAATCCAGACTTTAAGCAGTATATTCTTGTTTTAAGAGAGTTTGTTCTCTGTGCATTGACATCTTGAAAGGAGAGCCCTACAGAAATTTAGGTACATCAGATTTAAGTTTTCTCTCCTGCTGTAAAAAGAAAAACCAGCTCTGATGACTAATTATTTTCTTGTATTTAAAGAATGAACCCTAGGGGATTAGTAAGGGAGCACTATTAAATAATACTAAATTTCAGAAATTTCATATTAACATTTTTTATCTTGGAGTTTTCGTTTAACCGAAATGAATATAATGAAGTATTTCGTCACTCTGATGATGCTCACATTTACTTAGAAATGCTAAGCCTTTAGATTAAAATATGTGTTATTTTAGGCATTTTCACTTGCTCCTTCTGTTATATGTGTTTAGTCAAGGTTTTTGTGTTTTTGGCGTTTTGGATTTTGGGGGTTTTTTCTCATTTCCAAAGAACTGTTTGGAGAAATTTGGGGGTTAGATACAATCAAAGCAAAATAAATGTGACTCTGCACTGTGTGTATAAAATTAATAGTGATGTATGTTTTCCAGGAGAAAAACCAGAGGCTGATAGAAATCCTCCTGTGCTATATCACAATAGCCGAGCTCGGTCCACTGGTGCCTGTAACTGTGGAAGGAAACAAGCACCTCGAGATGATCCTTTTGATATCAAGGCAGCTAACTATGACTTTTATCAGGTAGCCTACATTTTTTCTCCTTCCTCTTCTATTTCCTTCTTCTTCTTCTTTTTTTTTTTTTTTTTGGCTAACTGCCATCTGACTAAAATATGTATTTTCAGAAGCAAAACATCTAGAAAAGTAAATTTGACTTGCAGTGTGATGTGTAACAAGAGAAAGTTCTTTATATGTATTTATTTGCTTGCCCATTAATTGTTCATCTTGGTTTTTAGAGTGAAGAATGTGTTGTTTTCAATGAGAAGTTCACAAGATTCTTTTGTTTGTCTTTTTCCTTCCTCCATAGCTTCTGGAAGAAAAATGTTGTGGAAAATTGGATCATATCAATTTCCCAGTATTTGAACCAAGTACTCCAGATCCTGCTCCTGCCAAAAACGAATCGTCTCCTGCCCCTCCAGATGCAGATGCCGATAAACTTAAAGAAAAAGAACCTCAAACCCAAGGAGAGAGCACAAGCCTGAGTTTAGCTTTGAGTTTAGGCCAATCCACAGATAGTTTAGGTACCTATCCAGCTGATCCACAAGCAGGAGGAGATAATCCAGAAGTTCATGGTCAAGGAGAGGTAAAGACTGAGAAGAGACCAAACTTGGTTGATCGACAGGCATCCACAGTTGAATATCTCCCAGGCATGCTACATTCAAATTGCCCCAAAGGTCTCCTCCCCAAATTCTCCAGCTGGTCTTTGGTTAAACTTGGCCCTGCTAAGTCTTACAACTTTCATACTGGTTTGGACCAACAGGGCTTTATTCCAGGGACAAACTATCTTATGCCTTGGGACATTGTCATCAGGACTAGAGCTGAAGATGAAGGAGACTTAGACACAAATTCTTGGCCTGCTCCAAATAAAGCTGTTCCTGGAAAGAGAAGTGCAGTTGTAATGGGAAGAGGAAGACGGCGAGATGACATAGCTAGAGCGTTTGTGGGCTTTGAATATGAAGACTCTCGAGGTCGGAGATTTATGTGCTCAGGACCTGACAAAATAATGAAAGTAATGGGAAGTGGGCCCAAGGAATCAGCTTTAAAAGCCCTGAATAGTGATATGCCCTTATATATTCTGTCATCATCTCAGGGTAGAGGGCTAAAACCACATTACGCTCAACTTATGAGGCTTTTTGTTGTGGTACCCGATGCTCCTTTGCAGATAATACTAATGCCTCAGGTAAGAAATACAACCCTTTCTGTCCTCAGACAGACAAAAAGTGCTGATGCTTGTTTTGATTGTTTGAAAAAGAATCAAACTAATTAAACGGATCTTAATTTTAAAAGCCTTTTAAACTGCATACTCTGTTGAAAAATAAATCATAAGTGTGTTAATCAGTTCTCATTATCAATTCACATCATTTGGTTAGATGCAGAACTTGAAGTTAAAAATCTGTAGAAAGGCAAGATAATATTTGAGACTATTTAATGTAATGTTAGGTGTGATTGGAGTTAGAAGTGTTCACATTTCATGCTTAATCTTATGTGCTCTTTGAACCTATCCTTTGTTTAGACATTCGTCTTTTAGGTGTTTCTTAATTGAAAAATGTTAAAATAATTACATTTCCTGTGTTTTTCAGGTGCAACCAGGCCCACCACCATGTCCAGTATTCTATCCAGAAAAACAAGAAATCACTCTCCCACCCGATGGCCTCTGGGTTTTGAGATTTCCTTATGCCTATGTGACAGAGAGAGGACCTTGTTTCCCTCCAAAGGAAAATGTGCAGTTAATGAGTTACAAGGTGCTCCGGGGGGTTCTTAAAGCAGTGACACAATGAGTGTTTTCCAGCCAGTACAGTCCTAAACTTGAGCTGGTTTTTGTTTGGTGTGTTGGGGGTGTTTTTTGGTATGTGATAGTGTGTTTTCTTGAACCCGAAATGTGATTTGGTTACAGGAGTTCAGTATTTGGGCAGTAATTTTTCCACTGTTTCATGACATTGTTGATATTTATTGTACACGGGGGTGCAGCTTCCTAATAAACATGAGTTATTCTAGAAAAGGACATAAAATACATGGTTGATACTTCTATGTTCTCTTGTTTTTGATTCACTGTCCATAATAAAACATATTTTTATTATAACTGATTGTTGCATAATCATGTTGATTGAGCCAAAACTTTGTTTTTGCTAAAATGATGCTTTAGCTGGGATTTTCCTTAAGATGCTGCGCCTGAAATTATCTTCAAAACAAAATGATCTAGTAAGTTATTTGGTAATGGTATGAGGACTTAATTGCAAAAATATGCCCAATTGCTTGGGTCACAGTTCTTATACCAGAGTTAGATTGTTTTGTTCACACCATTTTATTCTTGGACTGATGAGATACCATATTTGAAATGAATGCTATCTGAACTAAAACTTTTTAATACAAAATATTAATACACACTTTATTCTTTAAAAACTGCTATACTGTGAAACAATCTTCTAAGTGATACAAATTTTATCAATTCATACCAAGTTTAAGTCTCACCAGCATCAACATGGTGACACTGATATATCACTAATAAGACAAGTATGCAAAATAAGTTAATATATCAGAGTTCTAGTACTTGATTATATTTTCCTAGACACATTGATTTTGAAACACTGGGCAAATAGAATTAGAGAGTTTAGTCTCAGTATATATAAAGTACAATATTTGTATAACACATCTTGCTACCAGCTTAAAGTAGTTATTTAGGTTTTGTTTTTAAAATGTATAAAGATTCATAATTGGCAGCCAACTTAAAACTGTAATTTAATTAGGCATATTTCTATGCCAATTATACTGTAGTATTATTAGGAGAAGGAGAATCTGAGCCAATATTAAAATTAGTCTACATTCTTCTTCCATTCCATCCTTATTTTCCATCCTTTTCCTTTATATCTTTCATTCCTTTTATATCAATTTTTAAAATCACCATTACTTTTGTACTTAAGCATGGTTCTTAGTTCCTGCATTTGGAAATATAGCTGGATTTTTCTATAGGACATGTACTAATAGTTGTTTTGTTTTTTCAGTAGCCTCTAAGATTTGAAAAACAGATTGGATAAACTGGTAGGTCAAAGGAAATGTAAGAAAAAACTTTATGAGAACAAATAGGTTTCAGAAGAGCAAACCTGTGTCTTTTCCTTTTTGATGTCATTCCACATGGAACAACTTTACATTCTTGCATAAATTAGTAAGTGATTTTACTTGATTATTTTTGGTTACAGAAGCTACCCAAATTTGAATTTCTGTAACATCTTTAAATACAAAACTTTTATGCTATTTGTATTTATAACTTGCTTAAAAGAAACTACCTTTCTCTTTAGTCATATAACCTTATTTTGGCAAATTTCAAGTGATGATTTTATTAAAGAAATTATATTTCTATATTTCTTCTGTAGCAGTATTTGCATTATCCTTTGCTTAGCAGACTTCTTTTTCTTTCCTCTTCTTTCTTTTTTTTTTTTTAGATATAAGCAGATGTTTCAAATTGATTTTTTTTTAAGAATCACTAGGAGACAAGGACATCCTTTGGCCTATTGGTAAGTCTTTTGATGTGTCCATGAAAAGCTGTATAAAATTTAACATTTTTAGAAGATAAATTATGTCTTTTTCAGGGAGGGCTTTCTGTTTAAAGGACTAATATAAATCTTCTTGTAAATTGCATTAATTCTAATTGTTTAAAAAATGGCTTCACATGTTGGTTTACTTAAGGTTTCCCTGTACTACTTATACAGTGAATCTATTTCTTACTTTAAAAAATAAAATTAAATGAAAAATTTAAAAAGATTTTGAGGTAACAGGGAGAAAATTAGAAAAAATGAAACTAGAGAAGCCTGATTCATAAAAAATAACAATAGCTACTCTATTGAATGGCTATATCCAATAATAATAGCTACTTCATGAATATCCACTTGGTAGGTACTTTAGTAAGTATTTTGCATACATTTCCTATGATCCTCAAAACACTGCAAGATAGATATCATCCATATTATCAGGAAATTAAAACTTGAAGTGGTTAAATAATTTATCCAAGGTCACATAGCTAGGAAGTAGGAAGTCAGAATTTAAATTGAGGACTCTGATTTCAAAGCTATTCTCTTCCTGTGTTCTGCCTTCTTAGAAAATATAAGAATGAAAATAGCATGTCAGTTTCTCCAACTGAATATTTTGACTCTGGTCTTAAGACTTGCGAATGGATGAGTTTTTAATGTCAGAAAAATGAGGTGTGATTACCCATTTCATCTTAATTTCTTTGATGACTGTGAATCTTAATTCTCTCTAAAACTGTATTGAATCTTATATTCTTACACTCTTTTCTTGTTCCGTATGTTCCCTTGTATAGAATACTACTATAGTAAGTTGAAGCCAAAAAGAATTGACTCCACCTCTTAAGAAACCTGACAATTTACTTAATCCTTGAGTGTCTTTTCCCCTAAAATTATAATTATTACTATTTACCACAAAGAGTGGTTGTGAGGATTGGAGTATACATAAAGCCTGTTACAGAGGGGCACTAGATAAATTCTTAATAATAATTATAATTTATTTTAAATTTACTTTTTAAAGAGATCCCATCATTCTAATAGTTTGGGAGTCTTGGTTAGTTTTAGTCCTACCTTTTATAATGAGGTAAACAGTGCCTAGTACATGTACCTGTGGTAAGCACCACAACATAATAGCAGTTTTATAGACTTGGTTTGTAACCCTCCTCTTGTATCTTTCTGTGGTCTTTTAAAATTGGGTTTAGTTTTTATTAGTCGGTTTATGCTTTATATAAAGCAGCCACTCAAATCCCTTGGCCATTTAATTGCCCTTTTTCTGTCTCCCACAACTTTGTGTGTGTCCTAAGATGTGGCAAATAGAACTGCACTCAACTTTTGGAACACTGCATAGTTTTGCACAAAAGCCAGCTAATCATTTGTTTAATTTTTAATACACTTCGTAATGTTTATCGGTCTGAGTTGGCACAGCAGCTCACTGGGTTCATGTCTTGAGGAGATAATGTACTGCATCTCTTAATACTGGATCCCATCTAAAGCTTCAGCAAATTAATTTGTAAAATGGAGGTAATAACTCCCTTATGTACCTCAAAGGATAACTGTGATTCAAACACTTAAAGAGTATGTTAATTGAAATCCTTTACAAACTCTAAACTGTTTTATAAATATAAGGGACAGTTATTATCCCATGTTTGTAACTGATGGCTCGGATCCAGTCATCTTCTAAATACAGTTTAGTTATTTTTCCAAAATCTTTCCGTACTGAAAATAATCCTGTCCGTAGCTATAGCTATTAAATTATATGTAATATATTATATTATATATATAATTATAGCTATAGCTCTATTTGACTAAATATAAGAAAAATTTCTAAAGTTTAAATTATATCCTGTGGTTCTTCTTCGTTCCAAACACTCTTAGAGGACTGTATTACCATAGTTGCTTATCACTTCCTTTCTCCTACTAAGTTACATGTACTTGAGTATTGAGTGACATTATTCCTTTATTTTATCCTGCTATTTTCTCAATATAAAAGCTAGACTATCTAGTTTATAATCCCATTTAAAACAGTTTTTGGGTTTGACTACCTTTGTTGTTCTTGTAAAACTAATATGTAGTCATTGTATCTGTTATTTAATAATTTTTTAAGCAAAGATAAGAATAAGTTACCTGGAAAAAAAAAAAAAAAAAGAATACATTACCTGAAATTCCAGTGCTCTGCTAGTGCTCTGCTAACCACTGGCAACATTTTAGTGAATATCCTTCTAAACATCTCATGCATACATGCACATGTGGATTTGTATTCAATTTTACATAATTGCAATTCATCTTGCTCTGTAATCTAGTTTTTTTGCATTCAATAGTATGCAGTACACATTTTTCCTGTCAATAAATAGAAGTATTATTAATGGCTGCATTGTTTTCTCTTATGATTTATATAATGTGTCCTTCATTGTTTGATATTTAGGTTCTTTCTAATTTAAGACTTCTACTAACGATAGAATACCGTGGTGCATACATCTGTTATTAATATTTGTGAATTTTTCTTTGCAGAACATACTCTTATAGCTGGGATTGATGGGTCATGGGATACACACATTTTACATTTTGATACACATTGCTAAATTGTTCTAAAGAAAGTTGAACTGTGCTTTAACCTACTAACAGATGCCCATTGTCAGAGTTGGGAATCCCGATGGCAGTCTGCCAGTCGAACAGCACACTAGTTGTTTATTATAACAGTTTTATTTTGAATTGTGTCACACTTTAATTTATGGGTTGCTTCAGAACTCTTGGGTAAATGCCTTCTGGTCCCAGTGATATATATTCCTAATCAATTGCATCTGCTTTCTAGAGCACTAATAATTTGGGCAATGCAATTGTAGATGGGGTTGAAATGACAAGGAATCACCTGACTAGCATTCAGTGTTCTTTTCACTATACTGCATCCTGGATCTGCTACCTCTGATACACTTCAAAGGATAGTTTTTAAGTGGGTATTTCCTTAATGCTATCTTCTATAAAGAGCAAGACTATTTTTCAGATCTTTTATTTTTCAGAAGATCAATACTATCTTCTCTAGCCCCTTGAACTAAGTTAAGATTAGTGACCTTGTTGTTATAACATCAGCCCCTAGCTATATGGTCTTGAGCAAACTACTTAACCTTTCCAGTTTTCTCTTCATAACAAAACAGGCCAGTGATTTCTGATACCCCTTCTTTTTCAACATTTCCCCCCATGATAATTGATTGCTTGTACTAATCTTACCTAGTTTAAATAATGTCATTAACTTTGGAGGCTCTAGTAAATTTCCCCCAAATATGGCCATCTTGGAAGATACTTCTGGTCATATTGATGCAATTTTGAAAAAGATGCTTTTCTAGTATTATAATTCATCTGTTCTTTCGTTAATTTTCCTGGGTCTCCAATAAGGCATATGTGCTCCTGCTTGAGTAACTCTGTATACCTTCCCCAAATTTGTTCATAATGTTTTAGAGAAGGAAACAATTCTATCTTTTGATATAATGCTTTACTTAAATAGGATACTTTTAATGCTTTCACTTCCTTCAGTCCTCAAAACATTGATCTGTGGTTAGATACTATTATCCCCCATTTTACAGGTGTGAAAACTGAGGCTTAAACTAAGTGATATGCCCAAAGTCATTCAGCTTGTAAATGGTATAGCTGTAACTATAGGTTCTAAATTCAGGGCTCTGTCTGCTAAGTCCTAGGTGCCTCTGTATTTGAAGGTTAAATATTCTTAGTTACATAGATTTTTTTTCTCTGGTAATACTTATCATATTCATGTGTCATACTAATCAGAAATAGCAGTCATAAAATTTAAAGAGAACTTGCTATCAGGTGAGATTTTGGAAAAGGGAAACCACCATGAGCATCAGCTGATCTATAAGATATAATTTGACAGCTCTAAACAGATACTTTCCTTAATTCCTAATAAGGCAGTATTTTTCAGCTTGTGAGTTTCTTTAAAATGTTTTGAATTTTAAGTTTAGTTGTATTTAGAATTTTTCATACTTAGTTCTTTTTCTTCTACAAAGGCTTTACTATTTCTTTGGGTATATTGATGATAAATCAAGAAATGAGACTACGGCTGGTGGTAAACTGATGCAAAAGTCCTTTTTTGCTACTTTTAAAAATCTAATGAAGACCTCTGTTTTCAAGAATCCTCTAAATTTTATTTACGCCTCTTAATGGAAGCTGGAATCTTTGGGAAGTCATCATTAACAGAATGTGAGAGTTAGAAGTTATCATATAGTAAAAGATTCCTCATTTTTCGTATAAGGAAATGAGAGAAATTTGCTTCAGGCCAGAGTCAATCACATGATTTTAAATAATCACTCTGCATTCTGCTTCTGTGGAAGACCCGTTCTGGCCAAATTTTCTCCCTCAACCCTAGGTTAATTCTTTCACACTTAGATGTGGCTCTGAAAATTATAGTAGTTGGGCATGTGTGGGATCAGAGGGAATTTAGTTTCCAGTCTTCCCGAGACTTTTTAAGTGGTAACCTATAACTCTGCAAACTTTTCCTTATTGTAAACGGACTTGTAAGTAAACAAACATTTCTTGACTGCCTACTGTGTACAAGGCATGAGGTTTGCCTTTTTTGTGAACAGTGAAATGAGAGAGAAGCGGTGCCCCTCAAATATTTGACTGATAAACTAGTACATTTTATTATGGTATGTGTGACCATAAAGTTCCTTCTGGGCTAGACGTATGGGTAGGTTTACTGTTTGTTTTAGTAAGCTTTTAACTCCTCCATCCGTAACAGTTCTTTGCATTTCCTCAAGTAGGGGGCTAAAGAGGAGCCTTGGTATCTTCCCTTTTTGATGTGGACTTTCTAAATATGTGAGGCTTTCCTGAAGGCTATCCTTGAATAGCCTTTTCTGTTGCAGTGATGGCGAAGGCACTGGCGGGTTTCCAAGCTTCCGCTTCATTTTGGAGCCCTGCAGATCAGACCACAAAGCTAGGTGACTAGCGCTCGCTCCAGGACCTGCAGGTTCCTACCCAGCAGCCGGAGCGCGCCTGCGTGCCGGAGCCCCTTTGTTGCTCGGCTGCCGGGGTCCGGCTGCGCCTGCGTGGTGGGCGGGCGCCGACAAGTGCGCTGCACCGCCGGCACCAGCTGGGGGCGAGCAGACTTCGAACAGCCGCCGCCGCCGGTGCAGCCGTTACGATCGTCTCAGCGGAGTTCAGAGGGCCAGGAGGTGGGAGACTTCCCACACGGTGGCTGAGATGTCGTCCACCGCGGCTTTTTACCTTCTCTCTACCCTGGGAGGGTACTTGGTGACCTCATTCTTGTTGCTCAAATACCCGACCTTGCTGCACCAGAGAAAGAAGCAGCGATTCCTCAGTAAACACATCTCTCACCGCGGAGGTGAGAGGGGTCCCCAGAACCCGGTGGGGGAGGCGGGGGAGGCTTTTTTCCCCCTCGACTAGAGCTGAGGGTCCTCAAAAGGCCGGCGGGTGGAAATACCTGAGAGTTTGAGGAAGGATGGGCATGTGTGAATGAATTGAGGGCTCCCTCAAAGGTGAAGGTAATGTGAAAGCGAGGTCGCCTGAAGGAAGGAAAGGGGTCTTCAGACCGCCAAGGTGGGGATCACTCGTGTGCAGCGATGTCAGGGCTTCTCAGAAGGAGGAACGACCAAGGTGAGAATGAAGGGTAGGTAAAGCGTTTCTCGGCGGGTGGAAGGATGGATCGCAAGGTCCCTTCCTCGCAGCGAGGCACAAGGGGGCAGCGCAGGGCCGGCCAGGGGTACCCGCCGGGGAAACCGGGAACAGACTGTTTCGAGACACGGAGACAGCCAGTGGCTGAGCTTGTAGAGAGACCGGGGCGAACAGCTTCCAGGTCTGAGGAACTGCGTGAACCTGGAGCGTGCTGCTGCCCGGGCATTTGCAGCCTCTGGGGGCCGGTCCCAAGCCCACCCCGACCCCTACCCCCAACACTGAGCACGATAATTGAGAAGAAGGGGAAACCAAGTCCCCGAGGTCTCGATTAGAGCTGGGGCTGGACTGGGACAGAATCTGGACCGTCCTGGTTCCCAAGGCAGCAGACCTCACACCAATTTTTTTTAACCCCACCTTGCACCCTAGCAGTGACACGTGGATTTCCAAAAGACAGAAAGATGATTTAGTTTTGGACAGGACAGTATTGTTTGAAGAAAACAAAAGAAGTTTCTTTTGGAAAAGTGTCTTGCCAAAAGAAGCCTAGATAGTCCACCCTCTGATTTCCCAGACAGCAGGCCAAATCTTTTCCTCTTCATTATTGTCTAATAATGTGTCTTTATTTCATTTCAGATACGATGTATAAAATGTTAAATTGAATTATTTCAATCAAATTTTAACTGTTCTTTAGAGATAATGTTAAACTAGATTAAAATTGCTTGGAATTTACAATCATACTTGAAATGGTAAATGCCGGGAGTTTACAGTCTAAAACTTGGTTTAGTACCATGACTCCTTTTCTAACAAGAATTGGCCAGGAATAAAGTTTTAAATATTACAGAGATACATTAGCATTCTCTTGTACAATCTGTATGATGTTATCAGTTAAACATAGTACTAACAAGGGACTTCGGCGCTTATGCCAGTCTCCCACTCGTGAAAAGCATCAAAGGTTTTAAGAGGTCTATCCCTGGCTAAATGCTGCGTTATTTCTTACATGGTTTATCTGTATTTTAATAGATAACAAAATTAAACTGTAGGATGACGTGTGACTACCAATGTGCCTTCAACCATTAAAGCCAAAACCCAACTTAAAGTTGTTGTCGTAGAAGCAATTTTCAATGGTAGTAGTCCCATTCTGGAGATAGGCAGTACTTACTGCAGTTGTGTTTACTGATTTAAAGAAAAAAAAAAAATAGTGTGCTTACTAAAAACCTAAACCAAAACAAAATTAGGTCCTCTAAAAAGTTATCTAAAGTGTCATTATTGAATGGTCTTGATTTTATTTTAAAAGAAATAATCTTAATTCTGCAGACTTGAAATCTGTTTACCTGTATGACGCCCTAAATCCCTGTAGTAAGTGCCTGTGTGTTAGTACTTAATATGCTTTAGCTGAGTAGGTGCACCAAATAATACAGTTGAACCCAGAGTGATAGAGGATATGTTTACTAAAAAAACACTTTGTAATTCAAGATACTAAGTTTCTAGAAAAATAATAACTATGAAGGAGTCACCTCCTTGCTTGCTTTTTATTTTTGTCTTAGACACTGATAACAGCAATCTGTTTTCTGTGCATCTCTTTCCAGGCATATCACTAACTTTGGGCCTAAATCTTTTTTTTTGAACATTTTTTATTGATTTATAGTCATTTTACAATGTTTTGTCAAATTCCAGTGTAGAGCACAATTTTTCAGTTATACATGCACATATATATATTCGTCACATTTTTTTCCCTCTGTGAGCTACCATAATATCTTGTATATGTTTCCCTGTGCTATACAGTATAATCTTGTTTATCTATTCTACAATTTTGAAATCCCAGTCTATCTGTTCCCACCCCCCGCCCACTTGGCAACCACAAGTTTGTATTCTATATCTGTGAGTCCGTTTCTGTTTTGTATTTATGCTTTGGTTTTTTTTTAGACTCCACATATGTGCGATCTCATATGGTATTTTTCTTTCTCTTTCTGGCTTACTTCACTTAGAATGACATTCTCCAGGAGCATCCATGTTGCTGCAAATGGCGTTATGTTGTTGGTTTTTATGGCTGAATAGTATTCCATTGTATAAATATACCACATCTTCTTTATCCAGTCATCTGTTGATGGGCATTTAGGCTGTTTCCATGTCTTGGCTATTGTAAATAATGCTGCTATGAACATTGGGGTGCAGGTGTAATCCTGAAGTAGGGTTCCTTCTGGATATATGCCCAGGAGTGGGATTCCTGGTTCATATGGTAAGTCAATGCCTAGTCTTTTGAGGAATCTCCATACTGTTTTCCACAGTGGCTGCACCAAACTGCATTCCCACCAGCCGTGAAGGAGGGTTCCCTTTTCTCCACAGCCTCTCCAGCATTTGTCATTTGTGGATTTTTGAATGATGGCCATTCTGACTGGTGTGAGGTGATACCTCATTGTAATTTTGATTTGCATTTCTCTGATAATTAGTGATATTGAGCATTTTTTCATGTGCCTATTGATCATTTGTATTTCTTCCTTGGAGAATTGCTTGTTTAGGTCTTTTGACCATTTTGGGATTGGGTTGTTTATTTTTTTCTTATTGAGTCATATGAGCTGCTTATATATTCTGGAGATCAAGCCTTTGTCGGTTTCATTTGCAAAAATTTTTTCCCATTCTGTAGGTTGTCTTTTTGTTTTACTTATGGTGTCCTTTGCTGTGCAGAAGCTTGTAAGTTTTATTAGGTCCCATTTGTTTATTCTTGCTTTTATTTCTTCTAGGAGAAAATTTTTGAGATGTATGTCAGATAATGTTTTGCCTATATTTTCCTCTAGGAGGTTTATTGTATCTTGTCTTATGTTTAAGTCTTTGATCCATTTTGAGTTTATTTTTGTGTATGGTATAAGGGAGTGTTCTAGCTTCATTGTTTTACATACTGCTGTCCAGTTTTCCCAACACCATTTGCTGAAGAGACTGTCTTTATTCCATTGTATATTCTTGCCTCCTTTGTCAAAGATTAGTTGACCAAAAGTTTGTGGGTTCATTTCTGGGCTCTCTATTCTGTTCCATTGGTCTATATGTTTGTTTTTGTACCAGTACGATGCTGTCGATGACTGTAGCTCTATAGTATTGTCTGAAGTCTGGGAGAATTATTCCTCCAGCCTCTTTCTTTCTTTTCAGTAATGCTTTGGCAATTCTAGGTCTTTGATGGTTCCATATAAATTTTATTACGATTTGTTCTAGTTCTGTGAAATATATCCTGGGTAATTTGATAGGGATTGCATTAAATCTGTAGATTGCCTTGGGCAGTGTGACCATTTTAACAATATTGATTCTTCCAATCCAAGAGCATGGGATATCTTTCCATTTTTTAAAGTCTTCTTTAATTTCCTTCATCAATGGTTTATAGTTTTCTCTGTATAATTCTTTCACCTCCTTGGTTTGGGCCTAAATCTTTATTGCCCTAGCTGCAAACACCTGATATTTCATGTAAACCAGATGTATGACCATTCCAAGACTGAAACACTGATCATTATATGTGTATAAAGTATATACATTTGAGTTGCTGTAACTTGAAACTCTTAATATATACTGTGTTGTGTGCTATAAAAGCATTATCACCTGAGTCAGATTTTGGATCTATCACTAGTTAACCTTGGGAATAAGTCTTAATTTTAGTTTCCTTATCTAGAGATAGAGACCATTTACCTTACTTCTTTGGGGGAAAGTAGAAAATACTCTATTTCAAAAGTTAAATGCTGTAGGCTTGCTTTGTTCTTACCTCTTTAAATCATACATTGTATTGCATTATATTATAATAGGATATGTTAGTACATCTGCTTCCCTTACTAGACTATGTGCTCCCCAAGGGCAGCTTTTATTAATGCTTGTGTCTCTAGCTTCTAGTACAGATCCTAACATATACTTTAAATAATAGCTTATTGTCTGCTAATTATCTAATGCATGTTAGATACTTTCTATGTGTTTTCTTATCTGTTTGACCAAAGAACTTTTGGTAACTACAGTGTATTGATGAAATACCAGTAGGACAAAGGTATATACTTTGGGTTAAATCAAGAGCAAACAATACTCTCAAAGATTAATTTCATAATTTTTCTATGAAGTTATAGATTTTATTAATATCTTTCCCAATTGCATATGTAACTCATGTTCCTTGTAGAAAATTTGGAAAATATAGAAATGAAAAAAGAAAAAATAGTTTCTAAAACTATCTAGACATAATCTCTGTTAACATTTTGAAGTATTTCCTTTAAGTACATATTTTACTACATTTGGAATCATACTGTGTATACATTTATTTCAGGTGCCTACTGAGTTAACTAGAGATAGGATAGCAGGGAAATAACTTACCTGATAATTTATTTCAGGTACTCTCTGACCTATCTCTATGGTCCAATTAAATTAAACAGGCTTTTTAAAAACAAATCTGTTTATTAGGGTTCAGTGGCCAAAGAATAAAAAAAAAATCACTAACTGATAAAATCCTTACCTTTCCTCCCAGTCCTTCACCCCTGGACTCAAGGTAGAGTACTGTCACAATCTGGGCATCCTGCCACCGACTGATTTGGCAGGTGATATGTTTAAGTGAGGCTAAGGATTGCTCATAGACACTGGCTGCTTCTTGGCCCTAAATTTTAGTTGGTTGTTCAAGGAGGAAATTGAGGCATCAGTTTGAGTCTCAGAGTATTACTGGAAGTAGCATTCTGCAATTGCATCCTGAAACATGTACTCAGCATCAGGGTACTGATTCTTTCCCTTCAGCTTCTATTTTTCTCTCTCCTTCCTGTTTTCAGGGAACTCCTCCTTACTTGTCAGTGAAGACTTTTTTTCCAGCTGGCTTGCTCGTTCCTACTGATACCTAATTAACAAGAGTAAATTATCATTTATTTAATAGTATTTTTGTGCTTAATAGAGCAAATTAAAATGTGCATACTTGTTTTCAGCCATGGAGATATACATTTATAACATAATACACCGTGTATCTTAAACTGTATACAAACATAGGAAAATTAAATATTGTTACAGAAAAGTTATTGAAATTATGACAAGGTATATAACAAAAGCCACTTATCATTGAAAAGAGCATACATGTGGTTAGTTGGTAAATGCTCCCTCAATATCAGTATACCTTTTGAATATCATCCTTCTGTGCTACTGATGTGTTTACTTTTTTCTTATACCTGCAAGTATAAATTTCACTAATATTTTTCCCTTGAAATATAGAAACAAGTCTGCAGTGTCCCAGGGATCTCAAATTGAGAAATGATCTTTTGTATATATCATCTCTAGTTCTTACAAGCTCTTTATGCTCATATAGAAAACATATATACTTTTCCAAGGCACATTCTAAATGCTGAATGAACAAATGAATTTAGAAATGAAGAAGGAATTTCTTTGTTGCTTGATGTACTGAGTAACGACATTTTAAACTGAGATAGGAATAAATCTGCAAACATTAGGATATGTTTTATTTGCACTAATCTATCTTTCCCAATATCAGACAATATTTAATTTTGAAAGTTGTTCTTTCATGGCTGGTGCACATTGTCCCATTTGTCATTGGCTTTATAAACATCACACGCATGCACACACATATATATAGCATGTATACAAAAATATTAATGATAGTGGTGATTGGAGATAAATAAAAAACAAGTCTACAATGTTTATTGAATGTTTATTGGTATATAAAACATTTGGGACATAAAAAGGAAACTGAACAGACAGTTCTTTCCTTTACAGCATTTAAGTCTAATCAAAGACACAAAAGTATGTTTCTTTTACTTTTCCTATCCTAACAGAAATTAACCAATCACAAAGTAATTATAAAGCACTATACAAGAGAGCGAAAGATAACAAAGAGTGAAAAATTGGTAAGTTAGCTTTGTATAGTATTGAGAAATAAAGCTTTCTCAAAGAAGTGAAAAATGTGAGCTGATGAAGATGGAGGCAGGAGGACATAAGCAGAGAAATTATGAACAAATTACATTAGGACAGCATATAAAATCTATGATACTCAGTCTCTTCCACATTTTATAATTAATTTCATTAACTAATTAAAAATTAAACTTTTGTTTACATGTAGAATGGTTGTTCTCAAAGCCAGGCATTAAGTTGATTTTTGTGGGAAAAGAAAAATTAATGGCAAGCATGCTCTGTGAATGATACGATGATAATTGGAAGGAAAAGAAATTTAAACCATTCATAAGAGAAAAGCTATTGCCAAATAATTCCTTGGAGAGGAATGACATTCTTTTAAATTAGTCCCTTAGTTACTCTCCAGACTTTCACTGTAACAAGTAATTTGTGAGTATTATCATTGTGGGATTTATCTTCAGGCTTTACAAACAATTATAAGAATACTGAAATCAATATGAATAACTTACCTGAAACTGAAATAAAGGTTTTTTATGAATGGCAGCATAGAAACTGTAGCATAGTTAGTGATAAAAAAGAGTATGATCAGAAGTCATACTGCTTTGTGCTTGAATCCAAGTTCCCCTTGTTGGCTGTGTGACCTTACCTAATTTTTTTTTTCCTGGAAATAGTAATACTTACCATGTTATGGGCATTTTAATGAAATAATATATAGAGTACTAAGCACAGTGTCTGGCTTCTGTTAATTGTTAACATCTTCACCACCTTTTCAATATTTTGTTTTATCTAGTACTGGCTATTAATTTCATAAACTTGTAAAGCAGATCAAAGATCTTAAGTAGCAATGTTTGCATGCCTAAGCTATTAGGTTTCAGTGAATTACAGTTAAAATTAATATGGAAAGCAGTCACAAAAGACAAACAGGTAGACTTTGAATGTAAATATTAGTAGTAAATGTTGTATTAACTGTGGAGAAATTTATTTCAGAGTTCTAAGTCTCTATTTTATGTTTTTCCTAACTCCATTCCCCCAAACCAAAAGATCAAACAATAAGTATCATTTTAACTTTTTATTATGGCACAATTCAAGCATACGCAAAAGTAGTAAGATGCCTTCACCCAGATACAAACAATTATCAGCTAGTGCCTAGTCTTGTTTCATCTGTATCCCTGCCCATTCTTCTAACCCAGATTATTTTTTTAACATTTTTTATTGATTTATAATCATTTTACAATGTTGTGTCAAATTCCAGTGTAGAACACAATTTTTCAGTTATACATGAACATATATATATTCATTGCCACATTTTTTTTCTCTGTGAGCTACATAAGATCTTGTATATATTTCCCTGTGCTATACAGTATAATGTTGTTTATCTATTCTACAGTTTTGAAATCCCAGTCTATCTCTTCCCATCCCCCACCCCCTTGGCAACCACAAGTTTATATTCTATGTCTGTGAGTCTATTTCTGTTTTGTATTTATGCTTTGTTTGTTTGTTTTTAGATTCCACATATGAGCGATCTCATATGGTATTTTTCTTTCTCTTTCTGGCTTACTTCACTTAGAATGACATTCTCCAGCAGCATCCATGTTGCTGCAAATGGCGTTATGTTGTCGGTTTTTATGGCTGAGTAGTATCACCCAGATTATTTTTAAATGAATGTATCATTTCAAACTTAATAAATATTTATTGAACACTATTTTGTGGAATATTCTAACAGGTGCATATTAGAAAGTCCTTGCTATTGGAATTTGAGAAGGCTAATAATAAGTAACACTGCTTACTTTCCTTTCCCAAGTTTGGAACCAGTTTAGAATAAAATGCACGCATCAGAAATATGGAAATAAAAATATTAACTGTATGAACCAGTAGAGCTGAACTTGGACTCTTAGTGCCCTCTCTGAATTGAACTTAACACTAAAACTGCAAGCCTTTTGCCTGCATTGGCAGGACCTGCCCTGGCAAACTCTCTATGTAAGTAAGTGAGCAGAAATTCTGTTCCTTTTGAGGGTGGGCCACTCTAAATTAAAAGGTTGAGTTACAGATGGACAGACAGCTCTTTCTCCTATGTCACTTCTGCTCCCATAGAGAGGCGTAGACGAGGGAGTAAAGAAGGGTTAAAAGTTTTCTTAGCATCAGAGATTTTTTACTCCCTGATAGGCAGGGTCAATGCCCCTACTTAGCCTGGAAGCAGTTTCAAAAGACAGACCTTCGCCCCTCTGCAACCGCATAAGATTATGGGAGTAAAATCTCTGAGGTGGGGAATGAGACAGGAAGAGGGCAGGGCAGGGCCATTCAAGGAATGTCACAGCAGTTAATACCAAAATGGTGAAAGATTCCACCCCCACTAGGCCTTGAGGCTCAGGATGATGAGAGATTTAACTTCTGGCAGATCTTGAGCTTCATTATACGCCCATCGTAATACATTAACATGGTGAATAACACGCCCGCAAGCACCATGGCAGTCCCAAGGCTAGTCACAAAAGGTCAAAGAGTGGGGAAATGGCCAACTTCCTAGGAATCCCACCCCCTTCCCCTTAGACTGGTCCTTCCACTTATTAGCATATGAAGCCACCAAGCCCATAAAAACCAGCAACACAGCGCCTCGCGGCCACCCCTCTCTCCCTCTTTGGAGACGCCTGCATTCTGTCTATGAAATGTGTACCTACTTTTAATCTGAGCACCCAATCCCCACACCTCGTGGCCTTTCTCTTGCCTTTCAATGTATGTCTCTGAATAAATCTACCTTCACTCAAAAAAAAGTGTTCTTTCTGTTCTTTTCCCTTTTGGAGACTAGAGTGAAATTTTCCTTCACTAGGTGGAAACAGGTAGTGGGAGATAGATGTTTCCCTCAATGCTTGCGGCATAAAGCCTTCTCAGGGTTTAGGTGGATGTACTAGAACATAAAAATTCTAAAACTTAGAATTAAAGGCATTTTTTTTTTAATTTATGGATAGCATAGATGTTGTAGCACTAACCTTAAGTGCACGGCTTAATATTTTAAAAAAATATGTATACACCCAGGTAGCAGTTTCTCAGATCATGATATAGAACATTTCTAGAATCCCGTAAGATTCCCTTGGTTCCCTCCCTAATCTATCCTCTTCCATCCCCAGGGATAACCAATCCTCTGATTTTTACCATCATTGATTATTTGAGACAGTGGTTTTCAAAGTGTGGTCTGTGGACTCCTGGGACCTCCTGAGACCTTGCATGGGTCTACAAGGTCAATACTGTTTTCATAAGACATTATTTGCCTTTTTCACCATGTTGACATTTGCGCTGATGGTGCAAAAGCAGTAGTGGGTCAAACTGTCGTTGCTTTAGCATGAATGAGGATGATGGTTCCAAATGTACTAGTAGCCACTGCATTCTTCAGTGTCATGCACGTGAAGTTTTTTTAAAAAGGCAGTTTCACTTAAGAATATCTTTGGTGTATCAGTAAAAATTACTAGTTTTATTCAAGTTCAACCCTGAGTACACGTAACTTTTAATATTCTGTGTGACTAAATTTGGAGTACACACAAAACACTTGGTGCATACCAAAATGTGATGATGATTGTCTTGACAAAAAGCACTTGGGCAGTTGCTTGAATTCTGAGCCGGATTAGCCTTTATTTTTTTCCACAGAGCAGAATGTGCTTAAAAGTTTGATTCTCTCCTTTAAAAAGTAATGCATCGTCATTATAGGGGGTTTTGTAAGGTATAGAAAAATGTATATTAGATATCATTTGTATTCTTATCATCTGGAGATAACTGCTCCAATTAATTTGATTTGTTAAACTACTGGTTTTTTACTGTACCAAAAAGCAAGGAAATTAAAAAAGGACACAGAAGTCAGCTTGAAGAAGCTAATGACATTGACTTTGACTTTCTTCTAAGGACAGACTCAGTTTATTAAGTCTGAAGAACGTATCTGCCGAGTACTCAAGTCTGAAAGTCTTCTAGTCTTTTCCATCGTAAAGTTACTCTCTTTCTGTTTGTAATGAGTGTTTTTGTAGGAAAGTACTTTGAAACTACATAAACACTCCATTTCTTATCAAACTTCCAGTCCATTTATTAAAATGGATTCAGAATATCCTATTTTGTTCAGTGGTTTAAAGTCTGTTACTATCATTATTTTGATGCTAACATCGTCTCGAGTTTAGCCATTGAGAGCTCCTTCAAACTGGCTTCTCTGTCCTTTTAACTTCCTTGCTTTTTGGCACAACAAGCAGTCAGTAGTTTAACCTATAAATAACCATTTTAGCACCACTTGTCTTTTTGGTAATATCCTAGAGTACTTTGTTCTTGAATATTGATTATCTGTATATAACATATTACCATAATTTTTTACTAAAACAAGCACTGACTAGATTTTTGAAAGTCGTTTAACCTCAAAAGAGCACTTACTTTTGAAAAAAGCTTTAATCTCCATGTTTGCTTCATCTGTTTTCTATTGTGCATCAACTCTAGTAACTGAAATGAACCTAAAATCAAAGTAGCTTTTTTTCACATAAATATCCCTTCTCTCTGCTAAATTGATGGAACTTTTAGAACATTAGGTTAGTATATTCATTTCTTTATACCTTGTGTTTCTATTGGTTATTAATTAAGTTGTCATAAAAATAAATGTCTAAAATATAAAAGAAGAAAATTTTGCAAATCTGTTCATATGATATTGTATATAAAACATTTTAATGTTATTAATGTTATTACTTGAACAGTACCTTAAATTTTGAAGTGCTTCTTTTTGTTAAGAAATTGGCTGTTTTTCCGAAGTATTTTTCCTGAGCATTCCATTAATTATTTAGTAATACTGAAATCTTTTAGTTTTAAAATATCTATAAACACAAGGCTAGTGTATATTGTGCTAATTGGTTCTACCTAGTATGTAACATTAGATAATTTTAGGTAATTAGATAGTTTTTATCTGTGTCCTCTTTGTCATTACACTAGTTTTTATTACTTCAGTCAGTGGAAGCACCAGTTACTACAATAATGGCAATAGTAATAATAATGGCAATAATCCTTTACTTTTACTGAATATTTACTATTTCATTGACTCTAATGTCATAAGTTATAAGATGCCTATTTTTAAAGCATTGCTAAGAAAGAGAAAATCTTGCCAGTTAAACTATTATACACCATCTATTGTAAAAGGCACCCTAACTTCAGAGATGTTAAAAAGTGAAAAGCTATCATTTTCTGAATTGATGACATATAGCCCTTGACATATTAATTCATTTAATTACAATAATCCTATGATATCAGTGTCATCATTATCCCCACCCTTACAGATAAAGAAACTCTGCCAGAAAGAGGTTAGGTAACTTTCCCAAGGTCATACAAGTATCTGATAGACTTGGGAGCGGAGATCCCAACTGCAGAGCCCCACCTTCAGCTGCCCTCAGCCAATGTGATTTTATTTACTTACTTACTTACTTACTTACTTACTTACTTACTTATTTATTTATTTATTTATTTATTTATTTATTTATTTAAATTTTTTTATTGAGTTATAGCCAGTTTACAATGTTGTGTCAATTTCCAGTGTAGAGCACAGTTTTTCAGTCATACATGAACCTACATATATTCTTTGTCACGTTCAGCCAAGGTGATTAAAACAGCCACTCCTTTTAAGTAATTCATGGGAAAAGGAGGAGAGAGATGGCTAAATAATTTATGCTATAATGTGATAAATGCCTTAGTAAAGAGATGTATAGCAGACTATGGGGATACAGAAGAGAGACATTTTAACTCTGAGGAGGTGTGTATGTACCAAGTCTTCTATCTTTTCTATGACAAACAGATATCATAGCTAAAAAATCATGTTTAGGTTCTTCTAACGTTGCTGTGGCTGTGTTTTGATCTTCCTGGTGCAGCTGAAAACAATTCAAAATACCATTACATTCTTTAAAATACTTGTAATGTCTACATAATATATAAACATGATTCACTTGATGTGCCTCATTTAAGTGAATTTCTGGAAAAATAAAATGTTCACATTAGCTCAGTAAATGAAATTTCAATTTAATATTTTCACAGGTGCTGGAGAAAATTTGGAGAATACAATGGCAGCCTTTCAGCAGTAAGTATATAAAAAGGTATTTGTCTCTTTTACAGTTTATTTTGAAAGTGATGATGATTCACACAGTGAAGATAGTATACACGTAGCATCCACTTGTGATAGTTGTTTCTATTTTATTAAAAGCGCTTTTTTTATTTAGTTAGTCTGAAGTGTTACAAAGAGTGTTTGGCTTCTACATGACGGAGAAACTAGATCAGAGTTGTGGGTAATCAAAAGATGCTATAGTTCCAAAGCTGAAAGAAGGCATTTGTAACAAGGAACATACTGTGTATAATGCTAATTAGTCTCGGAGAGAAAGAGAAAAGGAGAAAATGAAACAACTGTTAAACTGGCCTTTGTTTGTGAGGAGGATTATGTGTCTATTTAGTAATTTTTCTGCAGATCTGAACCTGTTGTCTGGTATTTCTTCTTCGAAGCCTTATGAGTGTTGATTTTTTTAAGTAAGGTAAATTAACTTTTTTCAAGTTTTAAATTATTCCTATTTCGTAGAAATGTCTTTTAGAGCACCTCACAGAGAAGCAGCAGCAGGAGAGACAGGAATGACAGCTGATTGGTACCTTGTTCTTTGTTTTAGAGTAAATGATTATCATCAGTCTGTGGTAACGATGAGAACACTGTTTTCTTTTCCCTGAAAAATAAGACAGGGGATATGATAAGCTAAACCCCATGAAAAAACATAACTATCCATATTTAGTGAGAAAAAAATGTTTTCTTATATAATTTTGAACCATTTTTATGTATATAATTGGGGCTAATAAATCAGGAGAATTTGGCATAAATTTTTGTTCTGCTTCTCATTATTCAGACACTTTAGAGATGATTTATTCTGTTATCAGGTCTGAAGGTACTGCTTTTCCTATTCCAGTTTCACCTAAATCAAATCCTCCTATGTTTGTCATAGCTTACTCTTGCTGTTCTATAATATGATGCCTTTTGACTGTAATCTAAGAAATCTCTTACAGCCCTAAAATGCAGAATCTTTCCTCCTGTCGCTGACTGTGAAACAGAATAATTTAATTTAAATTACTTTGTTGTCTTCTCAACTGAGATTATACAGCTAGCTAGCTAGCTGTAACAAAATACATATTTAATTTTATGTAAACAACTTTCACTGAGATACACACACATATACACAACCTCACATACCCACATACACTATCACTTATCAAATATTTGTTGCCTGGGATATATACTGATATATATTACTTGGGGGAAAAACTGCTCAGAAGTTTGAGTGACTTTAGCATTCTTTATGTATAAAGTATAAGTTTTTCCTCCATGTTTTTTGCTGAATTTTTACCAAGCACCCTTATATATTTATGAAATTAAAACACTAGATTGTATAATAAGCTGTTTCCAAGGATGGTACATTTGTGTAATACATTATTTCTAAGGATGGTACCTAAATATTTTTTATCTTTGAGGATTTCAATCCTCTGAAAATTTTTTTGATGTTCAAAGAGTTTAGATGGTTTCTACTCGCTAGATACAACATTTCATTTTAAAGCAGTTTTTTGTATTGTTTCATTCAAGCAATAACTAGTAAAAAGTGCCATGGCCTTCTCCATCATGTGGTAGCTTTCTGTAACTGTAGTTGTTTGAAAGTTTTTCTAGTACTTTATTTATTTGGGGGGGGCATTAGGCCTATTTATTTATTATTAGTTTTTTGTTGTTGTTGTTAATGGAGGTACTAGGGATTGAACCCAGGACCTCGTGCATGCTAAGCATACACTCTACCATTTGAGCTACACCCTCCCCCTTCTAGTACTTCAAAAGAAGAAAGCAGCTCTTCCGTATGTTAGTATTTGTTAGATATATTTATTTGTAAGTTGGCTTTCTTATTGACTTTGAAATTTATGTAAAACCTAAATCAAACAGGCTTTAATTTTAACCTTAAACATTTTGTTGTTGTTACTGTTGGTGGTGATTTTGTTTTTTGTTTTGTCTTGTCTTATGCAGTCAGTACTCTTGCTATCAATAATATCAACTTTTTAAAAACTGTACTTTGTTTTTCATTTGCTCACCAAATTTTTAAGACCCCACTTTTGGGGGGAGGAGGTAATTAGGTTCATTTAATTACTTTTGATGGAAATATTGGGGATTGAACCCATGACCTTATGCATGCTAGGCATGCACTCTACCACTGAACTATACCCTCCCCCATGTTTTTCATCTACTGATATTCTTCTATTTCTTTAACTGCTAGGACACTTAGAAAGTTTTTTTTTTTTTTAGGTATACTTGTTCCATGAACAAAACAAAACAAAAAATTGTTTAAGCATGCTATTTGCAAGATACCATATACTAAAAAGATAAAGAATTATATTACATAATTGACAAAAGACAGATACTGTGCTTAAATATGCTGTATCCTTGATAGGATAAGTAGTTGGGGCAGAGATAATAAAAATATAATGAACAACAAGAACGTAGATCTTATTTATGTAAAGATTTAGATATATACTTCACAAAGCATACATATTATGATGTGGAGGTGAAGATGATATCAGAGAAAGTATAAATAGTTGGTATGGGCAGCCTAGTTAAGATTAACCAGAAAATTGAAAAGATACTAGGACTAGAAGAGCTATCATTTGGTGGAGAGGAAGAAGCTATTTTAAAAATGTGAAATGTTTGAGGTTAAGATGTGAGGGTACGTGGACAGGCTATGTCTCAGAAATTGAAAGGACCTTAAGAATGTAGAGAAAATTAATTCATTATGTATTCATTATATTATAGTAGGGCTAAAGAAGTAATTAGGACTGACAAAGAAATAATTACATCTCAAAATTTATAAAAAATTCTTTAATGTGGTTTATAAAATAATTTTTCAAACACGTTAAGTTATGAATAAGGCTCTTCTTGGATTCCTTGGGAGCAAGAATCTTTGCTTATTGATCTCTCAATCCCTAACATCTAGCTTTGGTGCTGACTGGCTCTCACTAGTTGCTTCCTGAATAAGACACGGAATGGGGCACTCAAGAACAAACTAGAATATTAACACAAGACAGATAGAGACAAAACCCCATCCGTAATAAGCACAGAACCAAAAACTAAGGAATTGTACTATACATGTGTATACACACACACACACACACACACACACACACACACAGAGTCACTAAGCCCTTGAGTATGTAAAATCTGGTTCTTAAGAGCTAATAAAACTAGGTTATTAAATCAGGCTGCCTTTGTAAATACCCATAGGACAATTTGATCCCTGTGGTATTAACATGAATGGTTAGAGAAAGAAACAAATTGTATTAGCAATAGCTGGAAGTGTAAGTTGGCAGATACTCAAAGTAATTAATCAGTGACCTGATTCTCATGATAAAATTTTTTAGAATATCTAATTAATACAATACTAATTATCTCATCTCTGAAATGGGACTAACAATATAACTTCAATGTTTTGGGGAGTAAATGAGATTCAAATAAATTCCTCAAATATGATCTTTTATAAGTTATTATGCATTGTTTCTGTGGAGTTTCAAGTGATTTCACATCCTCTTTTAGAGCTAGAGTTTTTTAGGTTTCTTTATTTTCTTCTAGGAAGTAATAAACCCATAATTTTTAGACTGTGATTATTTACCAGGTAGTTTGTGAGATGCCAAACATGCTGCCAGTGAATGAAAAAAAAAAAAAGAAATAAAACCAAAAAACAACGCCCCCAAACCCCAAATTCTACTTTCTGGTCAGCACAGGAGGATTAGCTGTTTTTTCCTATATAATTGGCAAGTTTGTAGAGCTAGAGTTTTATTTCTTTTTCCGGAAATGTTGAAGCCTTGACTTCCCTAACTTTTTTCTGTGTTTGTCATCAGCTTATCAGAAATTTGGCTATAAAATATCTGGTCTTTCAAATGAAGTAGAAGCATATTGTTATTTGTGGAAAATTTTGGAGGCCAAAGTGATAAAAGTTTTCTTGCTATGTTTTAGCTATTTGTATATCAAGTTTGAGATGATTTTATTAGAATAACTTACAGATTGTTCTAGATGCACTTACTATTGTCCTAAATATTTATTTCTTATCTTGTTAATAAAAGATAAGCATACAATAAATGGAAAATATTTTTCATATAGTTCCTAAACATTTCTAAACATAGCCAACATTTCAGCTAATGAAAACTTCATATTTAGAAAAATTTCTTAGGTAGTATGTATAATTTTTTTAATACAGGAAAATATAGATAACCCCTGCTCTTATCCTCCCTTCACAGACTCATACAAAATAAAAACAAAAGTAAAAGAAAATGAAACATGTGTGTGACCAAAAATCAGCAGTACCCAATCATTTTTTAAATATACACAAAGATGAAAATTTAGAATTTTATTTTAAAACTGCTGGATATATATGTTGTTTACCGTGTCTATATTTTTTATTGTTTTTTTAAAAAAACTAAACACACTATAACAATATTTAAGGTGATTTTTAAATACAGAAAAATAATTCTACCAACCTAAAAACTATTTTTGTTTGTCTTTTTGGGGATTTTATTTTTACACACTTGTGGTTCTAGCAAACAAAATTAGCAAACAATCTCTTTTTAGGGTGGATGTTCTCTAGAAGGGGACACATAAATTTAACAAGTTATTTACATTTAGTGAGAATTACATTAAGAGCCAGGTTTGTTTGAACTCCTCTAACAATCAGTGGTAATCAGGACACTAAAGGGAAAGATTGTTTAAGGAGAGGTAGGGGAGACTTTGGCGCAAGTCAGCAGGTGGCTGTTGGGTCTTTTTGAATGATATGCTGATGGGGCGAGATCATCAGAAGTAGACCAAGTAAGAGAAAATGGCGAAGTGGTTGGCTCCAAAGGTATATTTTGCCAGCTTCATAGTTTTAGAACCATTCAGTCTGGGGATGGCCAAGGATTTTAAAAATCATCTAATCCAGTGGGAGGGTATAGCTCAGTAGTGGAGTACGTGCATAGCATGCCCGAGGTCCTGGTTGCAGTCCCCAGCACCTCCATTAAAAATGACTAAATCTAATTACTTCCTCCCTGCCCCCCCCACCAAAAAAAAATAAAACAGAACAAAATTTAAGGGGGGAGGGTATAGTTCAAGTGGTAGAGCACATGCTTAGCATGCACGAGGTCCATGCATGAGGTCCTGGGTTCAGTCCCCAGTACTTCCTCTATAAATAAAGAAATAACTACTAGCGTGGAGGAAGGAGTAACTAATTATCTCCCTCTCCTGATTTTTTTTCATAATGTTACTAAATCATCACTAGGAAAGCTAGTAGTTGGGATGTCACATAATTATGCCAGAATCTGGCAAAGGTGGTGAAACCAGCCATCTGAATCCAGCTAAATTATAAAAACATAACCTTTTTTTGCCCTTCTCTCTTGTTTTTGGAGTAGGAGGGCTCCACTTCACATGCCTATGGGCCAGCAGCAGGCTTGAGTTATAATGTGTAGATTCCTTTTGGTTATAGTTGCAAGAGAAGCCTTCAAATTCTTGAAAGTTTGACATCTTTTGAAAAGAAATAAGCTAGGAAGCAAACTGCTGGTCTGGATTTGCTCAGATGGAAAACATTTACACTAGGAGTCCAGTTGATATGCTGTTCCCGTTGAAATCACCAGGCCAGTACTGGTCTGTGAGTTTAGACAGCTGATCAGGATCCTATCCCTAGACTTTTAAGTGGTACATCTGAAGTTCTCACAGTGAAGTTGTGGCCTTGGCTCCATCAGCTGCAGTTATTGTCTTTGATTTTCATGTCCATCAGTCTTTACCAGCTGTAGCAGCCACTACTTGCTAAAACTTTGCCACGAAGTCTGGCTCACTGACCTCCAACTGCTTGATAAATTCATTGTGTTGCTGCTCAGCCCAACCTCAAAACCACTGATCCCAAAGACGTATATGACAGTCAAAGATACAAGGTGGTTAGTTTGTTCCGGACACACTAAGCTGCTCCACACCTTCCAGGAGTGGCTGTAATTTTCCTGGCACTGCCTTGGCTACCAGGTCCTGTAGGAAACATTCATGCTGGGGACCTGACCAGCTGGCAAACCAGTGAAGACTACACTTCATCTCCTGGAAAGTGATGTAAGACATTGGGGGAGGGGAAGAGTCAGAAATATTGCCTAGTACTGAGGGTGAGGGAGAAGGGAAGGATAGTGGCATTGAAGAGGAAGAGGATTCCAGTGGCATCCTCCCCTTTCCTCTCACAGAGCACCCAGCAACCATCACATGAGTACTTAGTCTTCAACTATAAGTGCTTATGTATTTAAAAGGATGTTCAGTTTTTCTTAAAGTCCTGCTGTAGTTCATTCTGTTGATGGTGGATAAATTGATGTTCATAATGTCTTCTAGATAAAATATATTCATAATGGACATAATTTTTTTCATTATGAAAGTTTATATTCTTAAAAATTCAAATAATTCAAATAATCTATGTAAAGTAAAAAAAAAAAAAATTGGCCTGCCCAAATCTTTAATTCCATTCCCAGTAATACCATTTATAAGAGGTAACTACTTTAGTGATTTGGCATATATCTTTCTAGTCTTTATATATATATTTATTATATGAAGTGTATACACACACACACACACACACACACATACACATACGCACACTTTATTTTACATCACTGGGGTCATACAATCCCTACTTTTTTTTCATTTAGATATGCTCAAACAGTGCCATTCCATGTGAATGTTTTATTCTTTGAAGTATAATACTTACTATGGCTATGGATTATCACTGATGAACATTCAAGTGCTAGCTAGATGATAATTAATTAAAATTTAACATGTTCATAGACGTTGGTAACCAAAGTATGGCTTCATTCCATTCATTTCGAAATGAGTTGAATACCTGCAATATGGCCAACATCATGAACATTAGAGTATAGGGAATAGCCACAGGCCCTTCCTCACCAGGAATTTAGGATCTAGTTGTGGAGATGTGAAAGAACTTTCTTTTAATTTATATCTGTAAGATTCGTCCATGATGCGTGAAATAATCTTGTACATGTTTTTTATGTGGTCAAATGCATTTATCTCTCCCAGATGTATACTTAGCTGAAGTGAAATTGCTAGGTCATAGGGTGGGTGCATATTTATACTTTCCAAAAAATTGTGCCATTTATGTTCTCACCAGCAGTGTAGGAGAGTTCCAGTTGCTCTACTGTCTTGCTACTTTATTATCAGTCCTTTTAATTTTAGCCATTCTGATGGGTATGCAGTGCTGTCTCATCGTGGGTTTAATTTACATTTTCCTGTTGAATTTTGTTGTTGAATAACTCTTCCTGTGCTCATTGGCCACTTGGAAATTCTCATTTGTGAAGTGCCTGTTCAAGTTTGTGTCTGTTATTTTATTCTGTATTGTTTTTCTGTGAAAGACATTTCAGGCAGAGGAGGTATTAAGAGATCATGGGGCTGCTTGGAGTGTAAGGTGCAAGGTGGGGAGGAGGTGTGGAGAACTAGAGTTATCATCACTGTTTTCCATCGTGGCAGCACTGTTTTACATTTCCACCAGCAATGTACGAGGGCTTCAGTTTCCTCACATCCTGGCCAGTAATACATGTCTTTTTCTAATTTTGCTTGCTTGCTTCCTTCCTTCTTTTCTTTTTCTTCTTTTTTTGATAATAGCCATCTTAATGGGAGTAAAGTATCTTATTGTAGGTTTTATTACATTTTCCTAATGACTAGTGATGTTGAGCATCTTTTTATGTGCCTCTTGGCACATTTTTCTGTCAAAATGTCTATACATTTTTGAATCTGATTGTTTGTTTCTTATTGAGTTTTGGGAGTTCTTATCCAATATATTGTGGATATTAATTCTTTATCAGGTGATTTGCAAATATATTTTTCCATTCTGTGGATTGCCTTCTACTCTGTTGATAATGTCCTTTGATGCACAAAAGTTTTTTAATTTTGATGAAGTCCAATTTATTATATCTATTTTTAATTTTGTTGCTTGTGCTTTTGGTGTCATATCCAAGAAATCATTGCCAAATCCAATGTGATGAAGCCTTTTCTGTATGTTTTCATCTAAGAGTTTTTTGTGTTAGGTCTTTGATCCACTTTTGAGTTTATTTTTGGATATGATGTTAAGTAAGAATCCAAATTCATTATTTCACATGTGAATATCCAGTTTTCCCAGCACCATTTGTTGAAAAGACTGCCCTTTCCCTATTGAATAGTCTTTGCATCCTTGTCAAAAACCACTTGGCCATCTATGCAAAGGTTTATTTCTGGACTTTTTCTTCTATTTGTCCATATGTCTGTCTTTATGCCAGTATCACATTGTTTTGATTACTGAAGCATTGTAGTAAGTTTTTGTTGTTGTTGTTGTTTTTGGGGTGGGGGGAGGTAATTAGGTTTATTTTTTAATTTATTTTAATGGCAGTACTGGGGACTGAACCCAGGACCTCATGCCTGCTAGGCAAGCACTCTACCACTGAGCTATACCCTACCCCCTGTAGTGGTTTTGAAACTGTAAAGTGTGAGTCGTCCAACTATGTTCTTCTTTTTCAAGACTATTTTGACTATTTGAGGTTCCTTGAGATTCCATATGAATTTTAGGATGGATTTTCTATTTCTGTAAAAAACATCATTAGAATTTTGATAGGAGTTGCATTGACTCTGTAGATCAATGTAGTATTTACATCTTCTCAATATTAAGTGTTCCAGTTCATAAACATGGAATGTCTTTCCATTCATATCTTCTTTAATTTCTTTCAGCATTTTATAGTTTTCATTGTACAGGTCTTTCACCTCTTTGGTTAAGTTAATTCCTTAGTTTTTATTATTTTTGATGCTACAGTAAATGGAATTGTTTTATGATTTTCTTTTTAGATTTTCATTCTTAGTAGATCAAAATAAAACTGATTTTTGTGTGTTTATTTTGTATTATACGATTTCACTGAGTTTACTACTTTTGACAGTTTTAGTGTTTGTGGAATCTTTTTTATGATTTCTATACGTAAGATCATGTTATCTGTGAACAGAGATACTTTTACTTCTTTTCCAGTCTGGATTTTTTTTTTTTTTCTTGCTTACTTGCCTTGCTAGAACTTCTAATCCTATGCTGAATTTAAGTGGCAAAAGTGGGTATCCTTTTCTTGTTTAATCTTTTTTATTTTATAGATGTGGAAATGTAGGCCCGGAGAAGGGCATTTACTCACAGAAAGTTACATGACAGGTTCGTGGCGAAGCAGGAACTGGTGCCCAAATCCCAACTTCTGGTCCAGTGTTCTTTCATTTATATGGGGTTGCCAGAATTAACAATTGCTAGTCATGAAAAGGAGCTAACATGAATCTCTTATTCTAAGTTCACTTAGAATATTTTCTTATCAATTATTCATAATAAGTAACAGTGTTGAGGAGAAATTTTAGTATTATGGAGTTTTCAAACTATTTTGATTTGTAACTCTGAACTTTTTCATCTGTATCTATGTAACCTAAATGTTTGCTTCAGTTTCAGAATGTCATTATGGTTTGTATTTCTTCAGTGCAGTTACAATTGGAACTGATATGCTGGAACTGGACTGCCATATCACGAAAGATGAGCAAGTTGTGGTGTCACACGACGAGAACCTAAAGAGATCAACTGGGGTCAATGTAAACATCTCTGATCTCAAGTACTGTGTAAGTGAAAATACATGACAGACTAACAACCGGTAGACATTAGGGCCAGTAAGATTTTTTAAAACAGTGAATATCAGGTAGTACTTCAAGAAATAACAAAAAATAAATGATAATGATTAAATAATGACTGTCAAAGGAAATTTTAAAAACTCTTCTGACTTCCAGTGATGATTTGTATTCATTACATACATTTGTGGTGACTTATTTTGATAAATATTTAAACAAAATTACCAAAGTCCTCAGAGTTAAAACTCCTGAAGTTCAACTTCTTTGAAGTGTTCTATAATTTATTCGATTTAGAATGGATATGTGAATTAGTTTTAGTCTTCAAGTATAGGTAAGGACCCTTTAAAAATCTGATTTTAGTAGTTTACATGCTCATTATAGTAAATACTGATAAATGGAAGGAAAAATAATACCTGATTCTATAACCTAAAGAAAACTTATGTTAACAGGATACTATCTATAAGTATACTCTGAATTTTTTTTTTTACATAATTGTATTCTTACTGTATATTGTTTATATTGCATTTTTAAGCACTTTAACATTATGGTATGGTGCATATTTTTTCCTTTTCTTTTTTAAATAGACTTGCTTTTTAGAGCAGTTACAGGTTCACATCAAAACTGATCAGAAAGTGTAGGGATTTCCCACATACTTTCTGACCCTACATAGGTACAGGCTCACCCCACTATCAACATCCTGCACCAGAGTGGTACATTTGTTACAGCTGATGCACTTACACTGATACAGCCTCATCACCCAAAGGTCATAGCTCACATCAGGATTTATTCTCCGTGTTGTACATTCTATGGGTTTTGACATGACATACATTATAATGAGATGTATCCACTAATAATAGGTCCTACAGCATAGTTTCACTGCCCTAAAAATCCTCTGTGCTCTGCCTCTTCATCCTTCCTGCCCCCCCAACTCCTGACAATCACTAGTCTTTTTACTTTCACCATAGTTTTACCTTTTCCAAAATGTCGTATAATTGGAATCATACAGTATTTAGCCTTTTCAGAGTCTATGCTGATTTTTCATAAACATTTCAAATGACTTCAGTTATTCCACTGAGTGGATATATAGTTATTTTTAACCATTTCTCTATTGTTGGGTATTTGAATTAGTTCTAAGTTTTCACAGTTATATGTAACACTGCACTGAACATCTATAGGCATAAAGATAAAGCTTTGTAAAGATAAAATTTTCTATATATTTAAAATTATTTCCCTAAATTAACTGCCAACAGGGAAATTATTGGACAAATGATTAGGAATATTATAGTTTCTTTCTTTTCTTTTCTTTTCTTTCCTTTTTTTTTTTGATATCTCCTGCCTTGTAGTGGAGAGTTTGTAGATTATATCATCCTAATTTCTTGGCACCTCCGAAGTACCTAGTATGTCACTGATGCACAATAAATGACTAGACTCTCAGCTGATGAAAGATTAGGGACAGCTCACTGGGCATCACTGTGACGTGGGTCAGAATGTAAGTCGGTCCCATGGGAATGGTATGAAGTTGAGGCAGTCTCTGGAGTGCTCCCATTTCCCCAGAGAGAGAGACACCAGCTAGGATTAGTGGTGCTTAAGTGTTGTGTGTATCTTCTGACTTGGTCCCACTTGTGAGTGTGCCTAGGGAGCAGAGCGGGCGTCCACACCATCCTGAACATCTGCAGTTAGGAATATTATACTTTCCTAATATATATCGAAAGCTGCTATCACTAGCTTGCTTTTTTTTTTTTTTTTTGTAAAGGTAGATTTATTTAGAGAGATACTTACTCTATAGAGTGTAAGGCAAGAGAAAGGCAAGGAAAGAGGTATGGGAATTGGGTGCTCAATTTAAAGTAAGAGTAGGTACACACTCCATAGACAGAGTGCGGGCCGTCTCCAAAGGGGAGAGGGCGAAAAAGGGCCCAGCTTGCTTTTTCAAAGTATTTAAAAGACTTCTAATATCTAATACTAGAAGAATTCCCATTTTGCCATACTTGTATTGGTCATTATAATTATACCTAAGAGTTCGTAATTTGCTGCATTAAATTTTAATCAGCATTTGCTTATTAGTGAGTTTAAAGATTTTTCTTTATGATTGTTAGTCTTTTTTTTCATTTTTTTCCTTTGAACTGTGTATTCTTGACATTTGTCTACTGAAATCTTTGTGTATTTATTATTGACAAATGGTTCATATTAAATAGCACAGATTTGTTTTCTTGTAGGTCATGAAAGTAAGTAATTATATGGCTAATTTGGAATTGGAGATGTTCTGCTAGAGTGCCCTATGTAAGCATTTATAGCATTTCATTCTTTTATTTTTCGAAGAAGCAGATCTTAATGTAGGACACTAAAAAATACTTTTTTTTTTTTTTGAGAGCTAACTTTTTTCAACCATATCTTTTAAAGGAACTCCCACCTTACCTTGGCAAACTGGATGTCTCATTTCAAAAAGGTAATCTTTTATGTCTGCAGCTTAAACATTTACATTAAAGTATATTCATTTATGTTGAGAATTATATACATGCATATTCTCTTGTGATAATAAGTTCCAGCTAAAAGTATTGCCCTCAAAGGCTTTTCTCAGGCCTACAAATCTGAAATTTTTCTTTCTTTCTCTCTTTTTTTCTTTCATTCTCTCTTTCTTTCTTCTATTGAAATATAGTTGATTTACAGTATGTTGTGTTAGTGTCTGGTGTACAGCAAAGTGATTCAGTTATATATATCAAATCTGAAATCTTGATGGTCGACTGACTCTGAGATGGTGAGGCCCAAAGAATTAACTGGCTTATTCTATGTAAATTAACATACAGTTAATTTAAGCCTGAATATTAATTATAAGAAACCCAGATATTATTAGAGATACTTTGCACTTCTAAAGCTTCAAGTTTTAGAATATTACTACAACTTTTGGTAGATCATTCATCGTAAATAAAAAGAATAAATGGAAAGAAATTAAAGGGACACCTTTCAGATCCTTACTAATTCTATAATTTTTAAATTCAGTGTCACTTAGCTCCTCCATATTTTTAATTATTAGAGAGAATTCTATTATTCAAATAAACTATCCATTTCTTAATCATCTTCATTTTTTTAATCACCCGCATAGAAGTTTTTTTTTTCTTTTGAGGAAACGTTTCTCACAAAGAAACATGTCCAATGACCGAGTGTGTTAGTTATGTTAGAATGGAGCATGTTAGGATACGAAATACACCACCTCAAGATACAGGTGCTGAGCTCCCTCACCATCACAGCTCAGCTTCATGTATTGAATGATTCAGATGTAACTCAGTGTATATGCATGACCGGGACTTTGTGCTATACACCAGATATTGACACATTGTAACTGACTGTACTTCAATTAAAAAAAAAATGTAACTCAGTAAAACTGTAAGATACTCATGTTATGGTCTTTGGTATGACTTGTATAGTTGAAGCATTGGTTAAATGTCAAGGATCTATTGTATTGTACTAACTTTCAAAAAGAACTTTAACTGCTCTGTGAACTAAATTTAAAATTGGCCAGTATAATTTCTCCTTGATGGGGAAATTTTAGACAGCCAAATAAAAATTAGAAAACTGTGAATTAGCTATCTCTGTGGGATGTTTCTATCTGATGTTTGTTTGACTTTGCCTTCCAAGTAAGTATCATTAAGCTTTTGCTGATTTGAGGAAACACTGTTTTCATTCTTATAATTAGTAGGATTATATTTGCAAAGCTATTCAATATTGGTGCCAACTATGGACTTGTGAAGGTTAAGAAAATATCATAAGTGAAGTTTTTCCTGTTTTTCCCTTAGTAGAGCAAAGCCAAAGCCTCACAAAGATTAAAAGATACTTTGAGAAAAAATATATTTTAATTTTTTTCCTGGTTTTATGCTTCCCTCATAAAGTCATGAAACTTTTGAATGTGAAGAAACGGTTGAGACCATCTAATCCTGTCTCCTCCTGTAATAGAAGGGAAACTGAATCTTAAAGGTGCAAATTAACTTAAGGTCATACAACAAGTAAACAGAGCTGGGATTTGGAACTAGACCTTCTCCTTACCAGGCCAGTACTCAGCCACTCCATACTGCTTCTCCATCTGAAGAATCTCTTCAAATCCCATAGCAGTAGCAGCGCAATGTACTCTCAAGTTTAGTAACTAACAATAATTAACTTTTCATTGATTTGTATTCAACACAGAGCATGATTAACTTAAAGACTATGCCTCAAATATGAAGCTTGCTGCATTTGAAACAGACTAAATATATATAACACTGTAAAAACTTGACTCAGATTATGCAGGAAGTTGTTCAGTTTTTTTTCTACCCTATTCCCCTGCTCAGAACTCTTGCTTTCTTTTATTTAAATACTGGAGAAAGAAAGAGGAAGACTATCAGCTGTCAGAGGAATACAAATTTCAGGCCTCTTTCTTTGTGGTTCAGAACTTTACTGGAGAGGAACTGTTTCCTTTTAAAAGGTGCTCTGATGTGCCACGGGCTATGTTAAAAAGTAAATGTAAAGAAGGAACATAAAAATGTGTTAACCGAAGTGTTTGTTAGTAACTATCCTGCTTACTTGAAAGCAGCTTTTTTTTTTTTCCATGGAAAATACATAATTTAGACGATCTAGAGTTGACTGCAATGATCAGTTTTCAAGTCCCAGCCTGCTCTAGAGCCACTTCACTTGTTCCATCATCCAACACATCGTATGGCATGCTCCATGCCTGGCATTCTTGTTTACTATTATCATCCTCTTTCCCTTTTGGTAGAGTCTCCCAGCTGGTTATTCTCTGCCTGAAACAATACTGGGGACAAACTTCTTTCTTCAACTCTTTTTCTACATTCTATGCTGGCTGAGTCCTCTAATTTAAATATATTCACATCCCCTTAACACACATTTTCTTCTTCCTTAGCACTTTTATTTCCTTGATTCCCCTACTATTTGATGCAATCTTATTCTTATTTTGTGATGTGCCATTTTGCTGTTCCAAAGTTACTTTTGTCTGTTTGACCTTTTTCCAAATTGATCCTTGCCTACATCTGACTTGGGTGTGAATAGGTACTGCCCAGGGTTAATTCTTTTGACTGCAAAATTAATTTTTCCACACTTAATAATCTAACAATTTTTATTTGACTAGAATACCATTGTCTGAATAGAGCTTTTTGTAATGATAGAAATATTCTAGTTTGCACTGTGTGATACAACAGCCAATAGCCACATGTGACAATTGAGCTCTTGAAATGTGGCTAGTGCACCTGAGTAACTGAATTTATTATCTAGGATTTGTTTTTGTTTTATTGGGGGGGGGGGCAGTGGTTAGGTATATTTGTTTATTTATTTAAGTGTAGAGGAGGTACTGGAATTGAACCCAGGACCTTGTGCATGCTCTGCATGCACTCTACCACTTGAGCTATACCCTCCCCCATAGAATTTTCTTTTTTTTAATTGTAGTTGATTTACAACATTGTGTTAGTTTCTGGTATACAGCATAGTGATTCAGTCATATATATATATATTCTTTTTCATAATAGGTTATTACAAGATATTGAATGTTGTTTCCTGTGCAATACATTAGGACCTTGTTATTTATCTGAATTTTTAATTTTATTTCATTTTAATTTAAATAGCCCTTTGCAGCCAGTGGCTACCATATTGGACTGTGCAGAACTAGAACGTCATGTTCAAACTTTTTAGGTTATAAGTAACAGAAACCAGTTTACATTAGCTTAAGGGGAAACAAAAGACATTTATTTTATCATTAACTCTCTAGGATATGGTGGATCTAATATCAAACATTATTGGATCCATGTGTACAATAAAAGGACTCTTTGCTTTATTCCATGCATAGTTCTGCTTCTCTGGGGTCTTATTCTCTTTTACTGTAGATAGAGTTTGTCCATGTGACAGGAACATGATCACTGACAACTATAAATTCACATCCTGCTTGTACTGACACCCCAGGGAAAGGAAAAGTTCCAGAGAAAGATGATGATTGGCACAGTTTGGGTCATGTGTCCATCTTGAAATACTCACTGTGGACAGAGACAGACTATTTGATTGGCCAGACTGAGGTCATATCCCTATTCATAAGAGTAAGTGAGGAGTGGGTCCTGTTTTTGACAGCCCAACCAGAACAATGTGGAATGAAGGAGATGCAGTTTTCCAAGGGAAAGAAGGATGCTGAGCAGGTAAAAATAATAGCTAACTTTTTATATATTAATATAATTAATTTTATAGTTCAATTCTGTAGTCTTTGATAAATCTAGACTCTTTCAGTTATAAGTACTAGAAATCCATCTCAAGATAGTTCAAGAAAGTTTATTAAAAAGAATGTATTCTCATAACTAAAAAGCCTGGAGGTTATATGCCTTCAGACATAACTTACTCCAGTTGCTCAAGCAATAATTGCTCTCTCTCTTAGCTCCGTTTTCTGGTTTTGCTTTCATCTATGTTAGCTTTGTTCCTAGGCACACTTTCTTCACATAAAGGTGGACCTCTGATAACATCAAAGGTACATGATCCATTCAGCTGAGGATTTGGGGAAGCCTCTCCTGTTGTCCATATTGTTATGTTTAAAAGGTCATATGCTTTCTCTGTGGCCAGGGAGTCAAAGCCAATGATTGAGGGTTCCGTCAGAATGATCCAGAGCCCCATCTGAATTTCAAGGACTAGTAAAAAGGCAATAAGAATAGAATACAGAATACACAAAACAGTAACAGATTTTTCCTTTTTTTCTTTCCCCATTCACATGCTGCTTTTCACATGAGCCTTTATTATAAGACATTTTTTGGCATGGATATAATTTACTTTTTTAATATGCTCCTTTGTTTTGATTTGCCGTACAATAAGGATGAAATAAAGGATCTTTTGCCATTTTGTTATTCACAGATTAGTGGAAGTGAAGTTTCAGGTGGAAGGGGACATTTTATAATAGTTATATGGTATATATAGTGTATCATATAAATGATTAGAGGCAAAAAGAACCAAGGGAAGAATAAAGAAAATAACCCTCAGGAAATAAAAAGAATATTTAGAATCCTCTTCTAATTTTTTCATGACTCAATTTTCTTTGAATAACGGCACTGATTTAATTCTTCAATACATTACTGAATTAACATATATTTCCCTTGCCTGAATGTATTTTTCTCAGTCTTTGAAAAATTCAATGATACTATCATAGCAAAACTTTAGAAACAATCTTAGTGCCTACTAGTAGGAGCTAGGGGAGGAACAAATTTTTTTTCTTCTACCCTTTTAGGATCTCAGCTAGACTCTATAACAAAAGAGAGATTAACAGGAGAAAAACAGGAGTTTATTAATATGTATGTCTCATGGGAGAAACTCAGGGATGAATAACACAAAAGCATGGCTAGGCCTTGAGTTTATGTAGCATCTTAACAAAAACCAAAAAATTTTCAGAGCAGTGACAAGACAAAAGAAAGAGACTTGGGGTGTCTAGGTTGGCAAATTGTGGGAAGGTAAATATATGGGGGAGTAATGGAGGATAAAGGCTAGTCTGTAGTTTGTTATGTAGAGTCCTTTGGTGCTGATAAAGTTCTAGGGTTGTTGGCAATTAATTTTTGTACAGTTTAAGTCTCATTCTTAGGCAACTGGGGGAAGGGCAAAGAGCTTTTCTTGTATGTGCTTCTTCTTAATTATCTTCACTTCAAAATAATCCTTATACCAAAATAGCATATTTTAGAGTGGCAAACAGTGCTACCCTTCAAGGGGAAAGGTTAAATTAGAATAAATTGTTGTATAGCTACTCAGTGGAATATTTTAAAGCCTTTTAAAATAATAATTGTAGAAAAGATCAGTAGATCATCTCAAGGTCAATATCATGGTTAGGATACTATACTACAGTTTTGCAAGAGGCTACCGTTGGGGAATCTGGGTAAAAGCTGCACGGATCTCTGTATTATTTCTTATAACTGCATGTGAATCTACAGTTATCTCAAAACATTTAATGGAAAAAAATATTAATCATAGTTATAAATCTAACATATTAACATTCAATATTTATTTTTACTTATGTAAAAAGATCAGTTTAAAATCTGAAGGTACACTATATTATAACTGTATTAAATTATGCATAGGAAAAAAAGAATAGAGGAAATACACCAAATGGTCACAATGGTTATATCTAGGTTGTTGGATTTTAGATGATTTTTCTTTTCTTCTTTATACTTTTCATCATTTTGTAAATGTCTTATTATGACTACATACTGTAACTCTTCTAATCATCAAAAAAGTAAGAGTTCTACCTTTTAAAAATACATTTAAAAATCTTGCTTTCTCAGCATGCCAGTGTGAAGGAAAAGATAACCGAATTCCATTACTGAAGGAAGTTTTTGAGGCCTTTCCTAACACTCCTATTAACATCGATATCAAAGTCAACAACAATTTGCTGATTAAGAAGGTACCTAAGGCATTACCTACTCTAAGTGTGCTGCATCCGATTTCACAAACTAAATAAGGCTAGAGTAGGTGTCTGCATAGATTGATAATGTTCAAGGAAATGTGATACTCTGGGGATCAGTATTGTTTTAAATGCCGCCCTGGTAGCAGAGATCACTGTCAGAAAGCCTATTTTCAGAGTGACTTCTCATGTCTCAGTCATGGATAAAAGTGAGCTCATATGAGCCAACTGTTCTGGCATTTATATGATTAACTTGTTCTAGTTTAACTTGTTTCATTTGTACTTTGTGTATGTTAAATTACTAAACAGTTGTGTTCTACTAGATAAGCCATATAATGGTAAAAAAGTAATTTCCTCTTATATTTTTAAAAAACAATCTGAATTAATATATCAGTCCTTCCAAAATTTTATACTATGCACTGGCAGGTAGTCAACTGTAATCCATTTTTTAAGTGAAGTCATGTAGATGGATTTACAAATAGACACATGCATAAAATTTTGAATTTTCACATGTAGGTTTCAGAGTTGGTGAAGGAATACAGACGGGAACATATAACAGTGTGGGGTAATGCCAATTATGAAATTGTAGAAAAGTGCTACAAAGAGGTAAGCTTCAAAAATGATACAGAACGATCTATCTTTGTTGTTGTTGTAGATCTATAAATGTTAAGTAATTACAGTAGTAATTTCTAAAAATTATCTTATTTCATAGCCTTGATACAAAGTCAGATGGTACTGGACGGAAGCAACTAACTACAAGTTTACTACTAGAGATAATAAATATATAGATAATGGATTCAATACAGATAACCGACCTTGCAATTTAAGTTCAATATAATTTGACTGGCTCACAGAATTATTATCTCCACATGATAATATTTACCAACATTTTATTACATTTTATTATGTATATTGTAAAAGAAAGTATGATTTCTTTCTTTTAATGTCTGTTTTATGTTGGGTAATCAAAAATTTTTGTGTGTAATTTCGAATTAAGGAAAGTATTTAGTCCTTCGGCTCTACAGCTCAAGTTTTTCTTTACCCTACCTCCCAAACAGAATTAATCAAATTAAGTAGGATCGTGATTATGAGGTAGTATATAAAAGTAAGGCCATCCACTCACTGAAATTTTTCTGTTTGAAGAAAATGTATCTATAAAAAATTAATTTGATATATTCTAAAATGGTATGCTAAACCTCTATAAACAGACTTAACTATGTAGTCAGCTAAGAGTATTTGAAATTCAGAGTTTTAAAAAATTTTAAACAATGAAGACTCTTTCAGAATACAAGTGATAGCACAGAAGGAATATCGTGACTCAAGTAGCAACTCTAAAATATAAATAATTCTTTTGGGAAGGGCTTCCTTCCTAGAAAAGAAGGCTAAAACAGATCCAAGATCAGCACCATTACAATTAAAAGTACAATTAAAAGTGATGAGGTCCTGGGGGAGGGTATAGCTCAAGTGGTAGAGTGCATGCTTAGTGTGCACAAGGTCCTAGGTTCAATCCCCAGTACCTCCTCTAAAACTAAGAAAAGAGATAAACCTAATTACCTCCCTCCCCTAAGAAAAATAAATACATTTAAAAAAAAAATAATGAGGTCCTTATTAAGGCAAGTAAGTTTTATTTATGTGCAACAAGCTCTGTGAGATCCTGAGGTATCTGTGTACAAAAGGAGAGAGCAGAATAACCAATGGACTGAGTGGCTTCAGAACCCCAAGAATTTAAGACTTCCATAACTAATTGATACTATTTTCACATGTCATTAAAAGGGAGGTCATATACTGGAAGCTTCACAACCTGCTGATCTTTTTACATCATTCAGTTTTTTTTCCCCAAATTAAAAAATAATGATAATAGCAAATACTACGGAAGATGAAGAGGAACTGGATCTCTCCCACATTGCTGGTGGGAATGGAGAATAGTGCAGCCACTCTCTCAATTAGTTGGATAGTTCCCTACGAAAACTGAACATACACTTACCATGTTAACCAGTGGTCTTCCTCTTGGGCGTTTATTTCAGAAAAATGAAAACTATGTACAGAAAAACCTGTACATGAATGTTTATAGCAGCTTTATTCATAATACCAAAATACTGGAAGTGACCCAGATGCCCTCCAGTGGTACATTGCTGAACAAACTGATACATCCATACGATGCAATACTGTTCCGCCATAAAAGGGAATGAACTGTTGATAACTGCAACAGCCTGATGGTCCTTGAAGACGTTTTGCTTAGTGAAAAGAATTAACCTCAAATGGCTATATAATTCCATGTATATAACATCCTCATAACTATAGACATGAAGAGCAGATTACTGGCTTCCAGGTGACAGGGACTGGGTGTGGGATAGAGAGTGGATGCAAATACAAAAGAGATAGCAGGAGGGAGTTTTGGTTTGGTGATGGACAGTTCTGTATCCTGACTGTGGTGGTGTTTACACAGATCTATACATGGGTTAGAATTGCATTGAACTCTACACATGCACAAATAGATGCAGGTTTTAAAAATGGTGAAAACTGAGTAAGGTCTACAGTCTAATTAACAGTAATACAGTGTCAATTTCTGGTTTGATATATCTGGTTCCATCACATGTCACCATTTGGGGCAGCTGGTTAAGGGTATACAGGACTCTATTTTTACAACCTCCTGTGAATCTATAATTATTTCAAAATAAAAAGTTCACTTTTGGCCCAGAATCACAGAAGTTTCCCCTTGATTCACAAATCTTTCTAGAAGCCTCTGGCTTTCTATCATTTTAGAATTTAAAAACTCCAAAATTTTCAGCAGTAATTTTCAAACACCATACTAAGAATGTCTCAATAATAATTGTCACTCATATTAAGAACATGCTGTGTAATTGTCATACAGCTTTTACAATTCTCAAAGTATGATTTATAATAGCTTCACATTAGCCCTTTAATTCCCAGATGCTAGAGACTTAAAATATAAAAATAAAGGAACGCAGGGGACACAGAAGTGATGGGAAAACATGTGGCACTTACTCACATTTAGTGACTTTTTATTCACTCATACTTAATGCAGTGGTTCTTAACCTTGACTGCATGTTGGAATTACCTGAATAATTTCAAAGAATACTAGTGCCTGGGTCCCATCCTGGATGTTCTAATTTAAAAGATATGAGGGTATTGTTTTCCATAGTGGCTGCACCAATTTGCATTCCCATCAGCAGTGTACAGGGTTCCCTTTTCTCCACATCCTTGCCAACATTTATTTGTGTTCTTTTTGATGATGGCCATTCTAACAGGTGTGAGATGATGTCTCATTGTGATTTTGATTTGCATTTCCCTGATATTAGTGATACTGAGCAACTTTTCACATTCCTCTTGCCATCTGCATTTCCTCTTTTGGAAAAGCGTCTATTCAATTCTTCTGCCCATATTTTAAATGGGTTGGTTGGTTGTTTCCTTTTTAATTGAAGTTCAGTTTATTTAAAATGTTGTATTAGTTTCTGGTGTACAGCATGGATGGACTTGGAGGGCATTGTGCTAAGTGAAATAAGTCAGACAGAGAAAGACAGATACTGTAAGGTATCACTTATATGTGGGATCTAAAAAAATACAACAAACTAGTGAATATAACAGAAAAGAAACAGACTCACAGATATAGAGAAGGAACTTAGTGGTTACCAGTGGGAAGAGGGAAGGGGGAGGGGCAAGATGGAGGTGGAGGGTTAAGAGGTACAAGCTATCAAGTATAAAATAAGCTACAGGGATGTAATGTTCAACATGGGAAATATAGCCAATATCTTATAATAACTATAAGTGGAGTATAACCTTTAAAAATTGTGAATTATTACATTGTATACCTGTAACATATAATATTTTACATGAACTTATATTTCAATTTAAAAATATGATATTAGAAAATAAATGCATAAATAAATAAATAAATTTAGAAAATAAAAGATACGGGGGCTGCCAGTTGTTATGCCAGTGGTACACCAGCATACTGCTCCCAGCCCTCTCCCACCAGCAAGCAGCCTTGCATGGCTCTCCAGAAGTACCAGTTACTACTTTTAGTTCTCTGATTCCAAAGTTGCATAAACTTTGAAGTCAACCCCTAGGCCTCTTTCCTCGCATGGGCTCTGTTAGTGTATGAATTTGCAGAAATCGAAGTTTTTTCAGGGACTTGTGTGTTGTGTTGCAGCTAAAACATCTGTAAGCTGAAAATATTACAAAGCAGCATGTGAACACAGGAGCAAAAGAAATCCTCAAATTTACTTTAAATACAGGAATGATTCAGAGCTAATATTTAAATAAATCATGTTTTTGCATAATTTTTCAATGTATTACTGTTGCACAGAAAAATTCAAATTTATCACAATTTTTATTTGTTTTAAAGACAAATATAGGAGGAGCTAGGGGTGGGAAGTATGGAGAGCTGTTTAATGGGTATAGAGTTTCAGTTTTGCAAGATGAAAAGAGTTCATATACGTATGAAGTTTACATTCTAAGGGTTTGGGGACCTTGATGAAGATATTTACTTTATATATATATGTGTATATATATATATATATTTTTTTTTTTTTTTTTTGGAGAGGGGAGGCAATTAGATTTATTTATTTTTAATGGAGATACTGGGGATTGAACCTAGGACCTTGTGCATGCTAAGCACGTGCTCTACCACTGCGCTATCCTCTTTCCCCTGAACACATTTTTTAATAGAAACTTAAAATGGTGGTTAGATTCTTGGGCTAGTTTACAAAATCCTATTTATATTTGAAAATATGTATGTGTAGTGGAAAGATGACATATTTGTGACAGTGTTAATATGTATCTATAGATATTAATGTCTATATCATATTCTATTTAAAAACATGTAACTCTTCATAGTTACTGGATATATATAATGTTATCGAATATTTCACATCTTAGTTTCTTTATCTTGTTCCATTAAATTTGGTGTATTTAATCTTGGGTGATAAGGACTAGCACCTGCAGACTAAAGAGGTGTTGCAGAAGCACAGATTAGGGCATAAAGAAACTTGGGTGTCATCAGTTAACACTATAGGGCTCCAAGATAGACCCTGACCCACTGGTCAAGGGCTAGTCATTTCTAAGTGTAGTGTGTGTGGAAATGGATGTTGATAATTCAGGAAGTGCTTTTAACAGATGTCAAGATACAGTCTTGGGAAATTTTGAAGTTTGTGAAATAATCCTCTTTATCTGAATAGTTATAAAGTAACATATAATATTGTTTCTGTCTTTTAGAACTCAGATATTCCTATACTCTTCAGTTTACAACGTGTTCTGCTCATTCTTGGTCTGTTCTTCACTGGCCTCTTGCCCTTTGTGCCCATTCGAGAACAGTTTTTTGAAATCCCAATGCCTTCTATCATTTTAAAGTAAGTAGTTACCCTGTTTTCATCGATTATCAATTACAAGAGAACTAAGATGAAGGCTCATTAATTTCAATATCAGTGATGAAGAATAGATTATTGTAGTTGTTTCCATATTTGATTAGCTAACCTATATTAACAATGCTTTTAATAAAATTAAGATACATTCTTTAAAATGAATAATAAAAGATTATAAGTATTTAATCTGGACCAGTTTCAGGTCACAATGACTTTGATGCCCATGTGCTCAGAAGTCAGGTGAAGAGAACTGAGCTTAATTATTGAAACTTAATAATTCTATCACTCTAACGTCTAATAGCAATTTCCCTCCAACTTCCCTTACTTCTTTCTACTTCATTGACAACTATACCCAGCTGAAATTCCATTAAACTCCAAATTCACTACTACTATCAATACAGTCAGGAAGAAAAACCACCACCACCACCACCAGAACAACCACCCCTAAAACCCTCAAGGATAGAGTTAGTTTATGTAAGATACTTCCATATTTATGTAATTTCTCTACTGGGTGCAGAGCCTTGCTTTTCCAACACTAATATGCTAAAAAGATAAAAACATATAAAACACTTAGAATTGCCTGGCAAATAATAAGCACTCAGTAAATGATAGCTTTTATTGTTAAATTATCTTTTTTTTTCATTTCATACCCTTCTGTACTATTTATTTTTATCGTTATTATTAGAGAAAGAACTTCATCTCCCAAAGCTGCACCCTTCGAATGTCCTTTCTAATTGTAAATTTCTAATAATAACTGAGTCATAACAAAGGGATTCAAAGCTTGTGGGGAGATCATTTAAGTGTGATTTCACCTGCATGAAAACTTTTTTCATACCCACAGAACTGTAAAAAATCAAACCGAACATTAGTGCAGCAGTCATTAGAAAATATTGTTAAGAGAAACAGTTTGGTCCATATGCTTGTACTCAGCAACTTTGTTTCATGCTTGTCTTCCAATCTGAGTTTCTTAGTGATGAGCATGTTTGTCTTATCTTATTCGCAATTATATTTATTAGCAGTCTTTGTAACTGTTTCCCAGACAAAACAGCAGAAATCACTTCTTGTCTACAAATAAATCATTTTCATTTGCTAGATTTGAATAATTCCTAACCATTTATTCCTAAAGTACTTAGCTTTCCTCTGGCCTGGAATGGACTAGATCATCTCCATGTGTTCCTTTTAGAAGCAAATATTATTAAAATACAGACATGTAGACAAACTTCATAGAATTTATTTTTTATATAAAAAAAGTGATGGTGGATTAAGACAGATAAAATATTATGTGTTTGTATGTTTTAACTTTTTAATGAAAGACAATAGATACTTCTTAAGACAACATAATACCTTGTGTTTATTGAGGTAATTAGTATTTTGAGATATTAAATCCCTGAGATTCCTGAAATTCCAATCAGGACTTTCTACCTGGGCTAAAGTTGGGAGGAAAAGGAGTTCATTTAGAGAGCTTCAGATAAAAAACTGAATTCAGAGAAAAAATGAATTTAAGTGTGGAGACTCAGAGTTACCTTAAACGTGTAAATAAGAGGAGTTAGAAAGGAAATAAGAGTGAAGATTTGGGGAGAATGAAAGTCATTGTGTTCTGTTAAACTTAGAAAGAAGCTGAGGAATTGTCATAGTAGGGAGATTGACTTCTCAGAGATTTCCTCTGGGAAAAACCCCAAATCAATGACACATTGCTGCTCTAGGCATCAAAGAGATTGAAGAAGGAACTCAGCAAAGGTCTAAAAGTCAAGTATGCTCTCTTTCAGTAGGAAAGATAACTAAAAAGGACAGTCTTGGTTTTCAAATACTGAAAGGGAAAGAGGGAAAAAAAATGGCTTTAGGTATTTTAGTCTCATTTTCACCCCAACTATCTTTCAATTCATAGTAAAGAGTAGTTGTATGTTTAAATCTGCTATATACAAAATTACAACAGGCAAAGCAAGAGAAAGAGGCTTCACCAAAAATGAGATGAGACATGAGTTCTGGGCACCCAAGGTCTCTGGAAAGATAATTTTTTTTTTCTGGAAAGATAACTTTTTAATTTTGGCCTTTGAATAGTGGTAGCTAAAAAGTTAGCTTGAAATCAGTGAAATTAGAGAATCCAAATGGGCTTTGTTTTAATTTGTTTTTGTCCTTTTCCAAATATTTTTTGACCATATATGAAGTGCAAGCAAGGCACTGTTTTTGTTTTTGAACTTGCTTTATTTTATTACACTAATGATTTAAATTTTATTTTGCCTCAGGTTAAAAGAACCGCACACCATGTCCAGAAGTCAAAGGTTTCTCATCTGGCTTTCTGATATGTAAGAATTTTAGTTTCTTCATGTACAAGTTACTGTTTTAGCTCTACCTATTAAGTACTGTGCGTATAATTTAAAGCAAACTTTCTACGTGTAATTTGCAACAAGGACAAGTTGAATACCTACTATACAAATGGATGTGTAGGAATCATTTAGGACTAGCTTAATTACTAGTCACAAACCTTAGGAGGAATCGAGAGAGAGAATCTCATCAAACTCAGGAGAAACTGAGCACCACCCACCCAAAGCTAAGCGGTTTACTTGGGGTTAGTAGCAAAGCCAGAATATGTCCCCATTCCCTTGTGCTTACTCATGTTTCCACTAGGCTGCAGTCAAAACCATGGTGAAAAGAAGTGTGCACAGCAATGCAAATATATGTAAGAGTATATATTGACTAATGGCACATTTCTCAGAAAAATCTGCACTGAGACTTAATAGCAGAAAGGAGGCACTACCTGTGGGGTGGGCATCTACTTTAAAGAAAATGCCTTAAATTCTAAGACATGTTGAGTTTAATTTTAGGTAAAACCCACAAAGTTACTGTGCTATACTTTGCTTTAAAATGGAACCTTGAATGCTTAAATAACAGTTATAAAATACAACCTTTTATTATTTACCTCCTCTTTCATAGATAACTAGTTTTATCTTTTCTCTGCCACGGGATTTATTCCTTTTGGCTTTACTCCTGATTTAATTTCTAGTTTTTAAGGATGCATTTCTAATTGGTGTTAAATGCATGACTTTTAGTTTTTGTTATTGAATCATTCTAATAGACATAAACAGAATAGAAATAATATGTATAACTTTCCAGTACAGTAAGTTCCCTTCTTGCTCAAGTGATGTGTATTCTAAAAGTTCACTTTTAAGTTAGTTATTTGGAACTAGAAAGAAAAATGCTTTTTTTCCCTCTATATAAGATAGTGTAATTAACAGACATTAGGTTTCTAAGCTCACAAAAGACTAATTTATTTTATAAGTGGACTGTGATATGATATGATGGACTTGACCCAAGCTCACTGCCTTATTTTAACCTGGGAAGTTAGGAACACCGACTTCCCAGTTCTTTCTCACTCTCACTGTGGCACCAGCAGGGAAAGCGAGGGAGCCTCTTCTCCACTGAGCTGCTTCAATGAATGTGGGTCTCCTGGGGCGCTAAGGGCAGCAAGGAGTAGAAAGGAGATCCAGTAGTTAAGACAGAACTGCATCCACAGCAGCTGTTACTACTCGAGAACTCCAAATTAACTAAATTAGAACTAAGGACTAATTTGAGTCCTTCCTTAGAGCTAAGGATTACCTAAATCTGTTCTGCTTTTCTTTTCTAGTTTACTAATGAGAAAAGCTTTGTTCAACCACCTCACTGCCCGAGGCATTCAGGTAAGTTTGGAATGATGCGTTTTAGAAACAGGGTAGTTGACCAGTTTAACACAAGTTTAAGGGGCAGGAACATTTAACTGACTTAATTTGGTCCCGACTCTGCTGCTGCTGCTTTGCTGGTTTGCAGATGAAGCCCGTAAGCTCGTCCTTACAGTTAACAAGAAAGTACTGGCATTTCAGTAGCTCGAGTCCATTTCTGTAGGTGAGAAGGGCTGAAGCCGGAGGAATGGGACAGTCTATATTGAATGAACAAAGTGGACTTTTTTTAAAAAAGAGTTCAATGATTCTTAAAACTGCAGGTTGTTAAGAGGGTAATTCTAAGTATGCTGAGATTGGAGTACGTACATACTACCATAAAAATAATTTTCTATTTTAACATTTCTTATCATATTTCTCATGTTTCTGATTTTCAGGTGTATGTTTGGGTATTAAATGAAGAGCAAGAATACAAAAGAGCTTTTGATTTGGGAGCAACTGGAGTGATGACAGACTATCCAACAAAACTTAAGGATTTTTTACATAATTTTTCAGAATAGAAAAGGGGGTACTCAGAAACATTCAAAGAAAACATGAAAAGCCCTAAGGAAAAAAAATTTTTTCACCATTTCCCTAAGCCATTTCCAAGAATGGTAAAAGGTTTAATCAGTTAAGTTTTTATTACCTCATTTTTAAGCCTGTCTGAGAATGTAGAAACTATATATTGTATATTTATTTTAAACAATATTGCATATTTTACATTTGTAAATTGTTTAGAAAGATAATTGGTTATGCGATGTATGTAGAAGATTAATGATCAAGATTTCTGTATATGAGGCAGTATTCTACTATTATAAGTAATTCTGCAATCAAAGACTATGGGGTAAATTTGACATTAGCCTTCACTAGAATAAGATCAACTAATTAGTAAAACAATTGTTGAAGGCCGTTACAGCTATCTGAGTCACCTTGTTATCTCCAGGCACATCTCAGTTAAAGGAGAAAAAGACAGTGGAAGGAGAGCTTGGAAATCAGTGATATAATTATCTGACAAGCTGCACATTGTTAACAGAAGGCAGACTCAAAAGGAATAACTGAAACTTTATTACATGATTAGAAATAAAATGTTTCAGTTTCTTGAATTCAGTTTCTTGGTTTCTGTCGTTAATAGGGACCTTGTATTTAGAATCATTTTCAGGTGTGTAATAATGCTACCATGTGTTTTGTGTGTGTGTGAACATTAAAATTGAACTTAATGATTGTAAATTAAAACAAAATGCAAATAGTCACACTTTTGTTTATTTTTCTTTATTCTCAAGAAATGTAGGTTTTCCATTTTTGCCAGTGACTAACTGGGCCTACATCTAGATTTTACGTAACGTCTTGAATCCTAATAATAACATGAAATTGCCGAAAGTGAGTATCGTTGTTTTTAATACTTACAGTATAAACCACCTCCTCTTGACCTTTTAAGAATTTATCCTTCTGAGTATTAAGTGGAACCAGAATTTCCCAAAGCATTAGGCCTCACTTTCTCAGCTCTTCTGATGTGACTTCATGTAAACCTGTTTATAATCTTTTTGACTTATTTTCATTATCACTTTGGGAGGTGAATATAATCTGGAGTAATAAATATCTTTTACTTAGATTACATCTCTCATTTGGAGTTTGCCAGCTGTGAGCTACGAAGGGTGATCATACTCTCCCACCTGTCCCTGGGTGACATAAATAACTTTGTTTGTTTGTTTAAACTGCAATAAAGTTTTCAAGAACAAGAGGATTCCCCACTGTCTTTTTTTTACAGTTGTAATTCCAAATATGCTTTATGAATTTTTTTTTTTGCAGAATTTAATGAGGTGGTGAATTGACCATATGAATAAACGTACCTGAGACTTCTCTCTAGTATAAGGAAAATAAAATATGGAAAAATATTTATGGTAAAGAAATTGCTTTTTGGCATTTTAATAAATAACTTGGGCAGGTAATCCATTAAAATTTGTCATTTTCACTTTCACTTGTAGTAACTTACGATTATAATTGCTAGAGATCACTTTGATCATCTTTGATGTTATTCTTTTTCCTATTTCTCCTTTCCAAATTTTGCTTTGTTATGATTCAGTTATAGCACAGTTCATTTTATAGGGCCAGCATATATTTTGTGTCCACTGGTAGAAGATAAGTTTCCCAGTATGGTAAAGATGTTTAGAAAGTCATGTTTTAAAAGCTTGATAAAGATGACTTTAACTCACTTAATAAAAGTACAGTATCTGTAATAAGAGAGTTAACATTTACAATCGGATAACATCTGAATACTGCTTTTCTAATTGGGGCATCATGTTTTAAAAAGAGTTAAATACTCTTGCATTTTGAGATAGATGTTGCTAGGCATGGTGAACAGCATGGGGAAGGCTAGAGAAGTAGTCAAAAGATGTGACTAGACCCTTTTGCTGGGATGAAGTTGGTACTAGATTTGACAGACTCAGCTTACAGGTCTGGACCAGCGTACCGATGGTATCCTAAATACATGGCAATGGACAACAGTAGGCAAGTATTTCAGTAGGAATTGGCATGAGGGAATTTTAACAGGTAGTAAGTAGGACTAGGTTCTTGGGCATATTACCATGGCAAAATAGGACACAACATACCAGAACTACGACCCAGGTCTTGGAAAGAAGCTCATTTAATAGAACTGAAGAACAGAGGGTAACACTGAACTAATTACAAGGGTAAATTAGCACTGAGTCCTAGAGCTATTCAACCTCTCATTTCTGGCCAGAACTGGTTCTAGAAATTGGGGTGAGGCCCTGATTATAGGTGAGCATCTAGAAGCCACAACTGTGGAAAAAGAATGGCTTCAGGGGATTAGGAAAAGAGAACTTAAAACATAAATCATAGTTTGTTCTAGTATAGGAAACCACTAACACATATTACAATGTGAATGATTCTGCTCAGAGCTGTGCAGCACGGTGGCCCTGGAAAAGTTAAAAAAAAATTTTAAATAAATTGTCAAGAGAGAATCTGCCATAGATAAAAGTAAAAGTTGCCTTTCCAATTAAGGAACGCCATGGATGCCAGGTGGAAGTTGTTCTGAATTGAAAGTCGTGTGTCTTAAGTGGGTGGCTAAACTTGAGACATTAAAAACAAGAACTGAAACTGCTAGGCAATAATATATAACATAATCATTTCAGTACCAAAGGGAAAATGTAAAAAGCAGTTGGAGACCAGGCACCAAAACGAGATCAGGACTAAAGTAGTCAGATCCAAGAGTCACAGAGCTCAAAATGCTGGGAGCGTACCAAGACAATTCATAAAGCCACTAGTGATGTTTAGTTTTGCTGCCTCTTTTGTATAACACTGACTAATGTTTGGACAATTAGATCATCCTCTAATCTGAAATAAAGATATGAGCTTAGACCAAAGAACAGTCTAGAAACCAGATCAGAAGGCTATTCAGATCCAGTGAACATAAGATTGCATCAAAATTAATTTGGCAATAGTCTACAGGATGGAAACTCTTGCAGCAGTCCAGGCATGGAGTAATGAGTGTCCAGATGAAAGTCGTGACAAAGTGGGGAAATGATACATCTACACGTCTCTCTAAGGGAAGAGTTAATAAGAGTTGGTGACTAGATGAGCTTAAAAGGAGAAGGGAAAGTCACTACTAACTCCAAAGCTGCAAGAAAATGGGGAACTTGGAGAGGGGAACCAGTTTGGTGGTAAAAACGATGTGTATGGGTATTCTCTGACATGACAGAAAGGCATGTGAGTGTAGGTTCATTAGCTCTTGGATGAAAGGATAAGTCTGCAAGAGTAGATTTGGGAGTTTCATATACCTTGTAGGTATTGTTGAAGCTAGCGCTTTCGAGGTGATATTGGTTCCTTCTCAGTATTCTACTTGCAATTCGAATAGGTTGCTATGCCACTGGATGCCTACGTTGTGAATTGCATGATTCATACCGTAGTGAGCTTGAATGACAACATTCCCACTCATTTATGCCTTTTTCTTTGAAAAGTAGAGAACTCTATCACAACAGGCATAATTTTAACTCATCGTATTACTTATGAAAATAATACAAATTCATTGATCTTGTTTGTCCAGTTAACTTAAATTTTAGTTTCTTGAAACCCTAAGATAAAACAGGGCCTAGATACCTTCGCTAGGTGAGTGGGGACAGTTATACTGAGGAGGGGGCTGAGCAGGTGTAGCTAGGTGTTAACCATTCCCAATTTGACAAGAGCTGCTCTGCTTTTTTTGTTTCGTATGTGAGTCCCACAGAAAGTTTAACTTTAAAAAGTTTTCTCAAAAAAAAATTCTTTTTTTCCTGCTTCTGAAACCTTTGATCCATGATCTTTTCTCCCCTCAGGGGAGACAGAGAAGGTGTGGTCTGAGAAATGAGAACGAGGGACAGTACAGTGTCCTCAACCCCACAAAAGTAGATAATTTTAAGAAAGAAGCTGGTTATCAGCAGCATCCAAAATAGAACATGGAGTTCAAGGAAAGCAAGGGCTGGAAACGATGACTGCATCTGGTTTAAAGGGAGGCCTTAACTCCCCATGCTTGATGGACCTGATACCAGATTGCAAACAGATGAAGAGCACTGACTGGTACTAAATGAGGCTAGTAAAAATCAGCCACTTATTCAGAGAAAGTGGAGAACCAGCATAGTTGAAAAGACAGCAATATCAAGTGAGCTGTGTCTTAAGATGGGAAAGTTTATGCATGTGTGAAAATAAGGAGCTACTGGAGAGAGATTGGAGATATTGGAGAGAGAAGGACATGTGAGCAAAGATCTCTTTCCAGACTGAATTTATTCAACAAATAGAATGTCTGCATGCCAGGCACCTGAGTTACAGGTGTATGTGAACCACATAGAACAATTCTTGCCCTCCCGGGTACGTGTGGTCTAATCGAGAGCTGGGAGGAGAGGAGGAAGTATAAGAATCTTTCTTATACTCCAGGGTGGAGTTCGAGTGTGAAAAACTGGGATGTTTTGCACATGAAAGAGGATAGAAGAGCTAAAGGTGGTAGATTAGTTGGCTCAGGCTGCTGGAGCAAAATACAACGGGCTTAAATGACAGAAATTAATTTTCTCAGTCTGGAGGCGAGAATCCAAGATCACAGTACCAGGAGGATTAGTGTCTGGAGAGACCTCTCTTCTTGGCTTGCAGATGGCACTGACTTGCTATATCCTCACATGGCCTTTTGCACAGAGATATGCGCACACAGAGAGAGGTCTCTGGTGTCTCTGTCTTATAAGGCATCAGTCCTATGAGATTAGGTCCCATCCTTATGACCTCATTTAATGTTAATTACTTCCTTAAAGGCTCTAAGTCCAAATACAGTCACACTGAAGTCTAGGGTTTCAATATATGAATTTGGGGGGCACAGTTCAGTTCATAACAGGTGGGGATGGGGGTCAGCATGGGAGAGCTGGAGATGGAAAGGGTAAACTGAGGAAATCTGAGACACCTGGAGAAGGAAGCACTTGTAGCTGACCACGGAGGGGGGAGGATAGAGGGGAAATCTAGTGTGGCCAAGAATTGTCAGAGAGAAGCTGCTCTGTATTTCTTAGTTTCCTAGGATACCTACTTGGAGATTCACAGACAGCTGATACCAAAAAAGCCCATGGGTTGCTAGAGAGGAAAAAAAAAAAAAACCTTTTCAAATATTCTCAATTCAAATTAAGCTTCAAGTAACAGTGAGTTTGAAAGTTTGGGTATTGCTGAATAATGGGACATTTATATAACTATTTAGATTTTACTTACTTTTACATACATATATACATTCTCATGCATTTCTCACAGTAGCCTGGTAGAGTAGTTGACATTATCATATTGCCACTTTTTAAATGAAACAAATTGAAAGAATTTACAAGGTCACCTGGCTAGAACTGGTGTGGTTGGGTCATAACCTTTGCACCCATCCTGATATTTCTAATTTGTCTCTAATTCACCATTCAGTGCTGAGAGAAATATCAAAAATCTGGTAGAAGAGGAGGTTGCAAGTGTGACCTCATGAAAATTGAACCTTCCAAATAAAAGCTATAAAGGAGAAAACTTCCACGTGTCAGATGTATGTACTGTTCTCTGACGTGGCCGAGACCACTAACCATGGGAGGAGATGGAACACTACCACCACGTTCATGAGAAATTCAGAAATCTCAGATAAGAACAAAAAACAGTGTTCAACATTTGTGAATCTAACATCCAGAAATGACAACTGTTAATATTTTATTTTACATATCTTAGTTTCTTTCTAATGGAAGAAATATAACCTTACAGGTAAAATTGCTGTCTGATCCCAGTCACAGTCTTCTTCCAGTTTGGCCAATAGGGAGCCCCAGTAGGAGACCACGAAGAGGAAGGACAGCAAGGATGGAACTGCTTCTCTCAGACTCCTTTCTCTAAAATCAGTGTGGGCTCATTAAGTTCTCTGACTGGAGGGCAAGCTTACATCGAGGTGGCTTTGTCTCCAGGACTCTCTCCTTCCAGGACCCGGTAACAGATCCAGTAACCTTTCTCCATTCTCTGAATGGCAAGAGCTCTATTACTAGTGATTGGGCATTGTACTAGCCTTGTAGTTTCCTCTTACCTTTATAAATGATCTCTTATCAAACAATACTCAAACTATTCTAATTTGAGTGCGCATTTGTTACTATTTGTTTCCTGACACATTCACCTGGGAAGCTAGCCAAAATGCAGATTTTCAAGCCTTCCTGCCCTTTCTTTAAAAATTAATTCATTTAGTTATTCATTCATTCAACAACCATGTAAGGGCGCATGTGCCTGGCACTGGGCAAAGTGTTATATATACTATGGTAACAAGACAGAGTCCTTGCCTTTGAGAATAGACAAACAATAAACAAGGAAGCAACATAACCATGGCTAATTTTGATGTGATAGAGGGTTAATGGATCAGGGGGCAACTTTAGTTTCAGTAACCAAGGAAGGCCTCTGAGGAGATGGCATTTCAGCCTGAAGAATAAGATAAAACCTGAGGGAAGGGTGTTTGAGGCAGAGGAAACCACAAATGCAAGAAGTGATAAAGAGCTTGGTGTTTTCAAGGAGCAGAAAGGAAAGCAGTGTGCTTGGAGCAAAGTAAACTGGAGATGCACGGTAAGGCTGGAAGCTCGGTAGGAATCAGATGGTGCAGAGACTTCTCGGCTGCCCATGGTAAAGAATTTGCATTTTATTCTAAGGGCACTGAGGAGGCATTAAGGTTTTTAAGCAGAGGAGTGATGTGTATTTGTAAAGATTATTCTTGCTGAAGAGTAGGAATAGATTGAAGATGTACAAGATGGAAAAGAGCCACAAGTAACAAATATTGGTGAGGGTAGAGAAAAGGGAACCCTCCTACACTGTTGGTGTAGCCACTGTAGCGGTGTCTCAAAAAACTAAGAATAGAGCTACCATGTGACCCAGCAATTTCACTCCTGGGTATATATCCGTAGAAAATGAAAACACTAATTTGGAAAGATACATGCACCACAGTGTTCCTAGCAGCATTATTGACAATAGCTAAGATAATAAGATAGCATTATTTACAATAGCTAAGCAACCTATTGACAATAGCTAAGATAATAAGATAGCATTATTTACAATAGCTAAGCAACCTAAGTGCCCATCAACAGATGAACATGTAAAGAAGATGTGATATATACACAGTGGAACACTATTCAGCCATAAAAAAGAATGAAAATTTGCCATTTTTGACAGCATGGGTGGACTTGAAGTGTATTACGCTTAATGAAATAAGTCAGAGAAAGATACTATATGTTATCATTTATATGTAGAATCTAAAAAATTAACTAGCAAATATAACAAAAAAGGAAAAAAAGATGGAAGTGGAGATTGGCAGTGAGAGTGGAGACAAAGAGAAGTGGCTAGATTTGAGATGTATTTTTTTTTTACTTTTTTTTTTTTTTTGTTAGGGGTGGGAAGGGAGGTAATTAGGTTTATTTATTTATATTGGAGGAGGTACTAGGGGTTGAATCCAGGACCTTGTACATGCCAGGCATGCACTCTACCACTTGAGCTATACCCTCCCCCCTGATATGAGATGTATTTTGGAGGTAGGACCAATAAACTTGGTGGATGAAGAAAGGGGAAAAACTCTAGGCTGATTGATAGGTTTGGCTTCTACAACTGGATAGTTGGATGGCATAGCCATTTACTGAGATGGGAAAGAAACATATTTCTGGAGGGAATATAAAAAATTCTGAATCAAGTCATTCTCTGAGAAACACTACTCAGTGCCCAAGTGTTCATGCTTTAAGCTCTACAAAATAACCAAACAATTCAGAGCCTGCTTTGGGAAAAGGGATGAAGTTAACATTTATCCAATATTTTTTGTATGTGAGGTTCTGTCACACCTCTTATCTTCTTTAATCTTTACCATAGTCCTATAATCTTACTCTGGTTTATAGATGAGGAAACAGAAGCTCTGATGGGTTGAGTGACTCATGTAAGACTGCACAGCTAGTAAGGTGACAAACCTGATATGCAAACCTGTTTCTTCAGAGACGAAGTTCAAAGCTGTTTCGCCACACAACACCGCTGTTAATAGGCTGGTTCTATTTTCATAAACTTTGTGTCTGAATTTCTTAAATACGATCGTGGAAAGAGTGTGGTAAAAGGAATTAAATTAGCTGTTATATAATTGTTTTCCTTTCTCTTCCAAGCAAGACTTTTGATTAAACAAATTAATATTTAATATAAATCAGTGCTAGTCCTCTTCCAACAGTTGTATGGTGTTACACAGAGGATTTTTTTTCACTTCCTCATTCTAACCATTTTCACCATATTATGAAATAAAGATATTTGAGTTTTAAAAGATCCAGAAGCTTCACCATTTCTCTCTTCTGTGATCTTTGAGGTCAAATATTAAAACTTACCAATAAAGAAGCTACAGTTCTGTGTACTTAAGTAAAGTTCAGATGAACTGTGTAACTCTTTACAACTTCTTTCCCAGTGCCTCCTCCTCTGTCACTGATTCATTTCCCTTTTTCTTGGGTATATTCACACAGTCATCATTTTTAGGGCATGTGGTTCTAAGAAACACTTAGGTGGTTTTGCAAAATGTAACAGGATACACCTGATCCTATTAATCTCTAACAGCAATCCAAATATAACCTACCAAAAACTTAGATATATGATATCATCTCAGAAAGGGGGAAATGTTAAGAAGTATGGCAACATTTTTCTCAGGAAAAATGTTGTGTTTTTCTGAATTCAACAGTTTTGGGAATAACTTCACCCAGACAACTTGTTTTAAAAAGTTATTAGAACCACCTCAAATCATTAGAATGACTACTATTTAAGAACATCCAGAAAATACTCATTTATTGGAGAGGTTGTGGAGAAACTGGAACCCTTGTGCACTGTTGGTGGGAACGCAAGATGGTGTGGCTGCTATGGAAAAATAAAAGGGCAATTCCTCAAAAAATTAAAAGTAGAATTACCATGTGACCCAACAATTCCACTTCTGGCTAAATATACAAAAGAATTGAAAGCAAGGACTTGTCAAGATATTTGTACACTCATGTTCTTAGGAGCATTATTCACATTAGTCAAGGGGTAGAAGCAACCTAAGTGGCCATCAGTAGATGAATGGATAAACAGGATGTGGTGTATACATACAATGGAATGTTATTCAGCCTTAAAAAGGAAGGAAATTCTGACATATGCTACAACATGGATGAACCTTGAGGACATTATGATAAGCCAGTCACAAAAATACAAATGTATGATTCCACTCATATGAAGTACCTAGAGTAGTCAAATTCATAGAGACCGAAAGTAGAATGATGGTTTCCAGGGATTGGGGCAGGGGGGAAGGGGGATTTTTTGTTCAATGGGTAGAGTTTCAGTTTTCCAAGATGAAAAGAGTTCAGGAAATAGTGGTAGTGATGGATGCACGACAGTGTGAATATACTTAGTGCCGCTGGATTGTACACTTAAAAACAGTTAAGATGGACTAAATAAAAATATAGTTTTAGAAAATAAATTCAAAATAAATTTGATAAACTTGGGGTGGTAGATAATCAGGGTTTTCCCTCTACAGAGTCATCCCCAGAGGTTACAATTGAGCCTGTAATTTTTGCCAGAGCATACGACCTCACTCATTTGTAGGTTTTTTGCTTGTTTTCTTTTGTTTTGTTTTTGTATTGGGGGGAGGTAATTAGGTTTATTTATTCAGTTAGTCATTTTAATGGAGGTACTGGGGATTGAACCCAGGACCTTGTGCATGATAAGCATGTGCTGTAACCACTGAGCTGTACCCTCCCCACTACCTCACTTACTTGAAAACAAAATGTGAAAGATCATCTGTGTGTAACTGACCAATTGACATTTTATTAAAACTCCATCCAGAACAAAAAAAACAAAAACCTAAGATAGTAAATTTTAGGTTATAGATATTTTGCCACAATTAAAAATCTAAAAAGAAATTTTTAAGGTTATTTACAAACAGACCTTGACTGTTTGGAAAGATAAATGTTTATTTCACCTGTTTTCAGACAGAATTTGAATGAATGGAAATATTTTAGATTTTTAATATTTTTAGAATTTTAGCACTTATTGATCATCCATTCTAAACTTACCCAAACAGAGATACCTGTACCCCTAATAGAAGAGTATTTACTCTCTAATTATGCCCTTCCATTGATTGGGAGCACTCATAACCATGGAAAGCAACTTATTTCAGCTCCTTGATGCCCACCTTTGTTTACAACTCAAATTTCCTATGCTTTGCTGCTTGGGCAATCGTCATTCTAAGTGAAATAAGCCAGAAAGAGAAGGAAAAATACCATACGATATCACTCATACGTGGAATCTAAAAAAGAAAAAAGAAGACACTAATGAATTTATCTACAGAACAGAAACAGATTCACAGACATAGTAAACAAACTTAAGATTACCAGAGGGAAAGGGGGTGGGAAGGGATAAATTGGAAGTTTGAGATTTGCAAATGTTAATTACTATATACAAAATAGGTAAAAGACAAATTTGTTCTGTATAGCACAGGGAACTATATTCACTGTCTTGCAGTAACCTATAATGAAAAAGAATGTGAAAACGAATATACATGTATATGTATGACTGAAACATTATGCTGTACACCAGAAAAAAAAGAAATGGAGTCATAGATACCGAGACCAAACAGGTGGTTGCTGGTGGTGGGGGCTGGCGAGGGGAAGAAAGAAATAGTCGAGAGAGATTAAGAGGTACAAACTTCCAGTTGCAAAATAAATGAGTCATGGGCATGAAATGCACAGTGTGGGGAATATAGTTAATAATTATGTAATATCTTTGTATGGTGACAGATTGTAACGACTTATCACGGTGATCATTTTGAAGTGTATAAAAATGTCAAATCACTATGTTGTGTAACAGAAACTAACATAATGTTGTAGGTCAATTATATTTAAAAAAAATGAACAAACTACTGCAAAAGGAAATCAAATTTGTGATTTTCTGAGGTGGGGAGTGAGGGGAGGGGAACTGGATGAAGGCAGTCAAAAGGTACAAACTTCTAGTTATAAGATAAATAAGTACTAGGGGTGTAATGTACCACATGATAAATACAACTAACACTGCTGCATGTTATATATGAAAGTGGCTAAGAGTGGAAATCCTGAGTTCTCATCACAAGGAAAAAAATTTTTTTTCCATTTTTAAAAATTTGTATCTATGTGAGATGATGCGTGTTCACCAATCTTATGATAATCATTTCATGATGTATGTAAGTCAATTCATTATGCTATATACCTTAAACTTATATAGAGCTATATGTCAATTATATCTCAATAAGTCTGGAAGAAAATACATAAAATCCAAAGGCAAAGAAGAAAAAAAAAAACGAACGCATTTGACTACATAAAAATCAAATCTTTTGGAATTATATGCTCCATGAGTTATGTCCCAGTGACCTATTAAAATTGTAAATATCCTATATATCCAAAAATTCCCCCAAGTCAAAAGACAGGGGAAAATATTTGCAGCAAACGTGATAGTTGAAGTGATTAAGTTTTCTGGTGTTCATAGAGCTCACACCAATGATGAAAGAAAAGATGAACAATCCAAAAGAAATAAGGGCAAGTAATATAAATAAGCAAATTCGAGAAAATAAAAGTTTTGAGGGCATTTGATCTTTAGAATTTACTCATGCTGCTTCTCATCCCCAGAGTCTCCAATCCTACTTACTCTTTTTTTTTTAATTAAAAAAATTTTTAATAGAGGATACTGGGGATTGAATTGAGGACCTTATGCATGCTAAGCATGAGCTCTACCACTGAGCTATACTCAGCTACACTTCTGTTGCCCTTTTAGTTGGCTGATATTTTTGTTGTTTTACCATCTGGTTAGTTTAATTAATTGGAACCTGAATTAATGAGATGCTGGGTGACTTTGATCACCATTAGAATTTGCAACTTCTTGCTAAGAGGAACTGTTTCATACCACTGAACCCTAGCAATCTGCCTCAAAGTCTGTGCCATTATGCACAGGAAACCTGAGAGAAATGGTGGCCGGGTCATTGCAAACTGTTGAGGAGGCTTGAAGCACAGTATCGAACTGATACTGTTAGTAAAGTTGTCCTCAGAATGAGAGGCATCAACACTACCAGCCTTGGAGTGATTTTTTTCCTTAATGTGCACATTCAATTTTTTAAAATTTAATACACACATGTGGTGTGTCTAATGTGTATAAAACTCCATGGTTGTGTCCTACTCTCAGGAAAATCACATTTTAGAGAGAAAGACATAGAATAAGAGCTTAATGGTCAAGGACTGTTTCTAACTTGGCATCTTATATTATTATAAGATACCCTATTATTAATCCACAAACTATAGTAAAGGTTGCTATGTAATAACTGATACTTATAAAGTATTCCTTCAGTCAGAATTATGTGTCTTCTATGTACCAGGCACTTTCCTAGACACTGGGGATCTGATAAGGAATAGGATGAAGTTCTTACTCTTGAGGGATTGGTGAGGAATTACCATCTGTAAGGCACTTTTATTCACATTATCTTCCTTGATTCTTGCAGAAGTCCTGGAAGGTAGTCATGAAGAGACAGAGACTCAGATAGTTCCAAGAATTACCAAGGTTGATGACCAAATAAATGACAGAGTTTTCAAACTGAGTGTTTCTAATGGCATAGCTCATGATATATATAATAAGGATTAATATTTAGTATCTGAACTTGGAAAGAATCTGGAGATCTCCCTTATTCCTCTGTATTTCTTTTCTTTTTTTATGGTAGGCAAAAGGAAAGTTTTATTCTTAGCTGGTAATGCATTTGCAGTTAATATTTTGGAATACCAGCGGTGTTCTAGCTATTTATCTCTTGAGACTAGAAAAGAATCTTTAAAAGATCGTAAATGATAGCATAAAAACTCCAAAGTGTTCTTGTTCAAATTTTTGTTGCTGTAAAACTAAAGTAAATTCTGTCTAAGTGGAGTAGAGATTTCTTACATTTTTCCTTTTGTCTGGAATGTGTAGCAAGCGTAGGTGTATATTTTACTTTCCCTTCCGATGTTGCAGTCACATAAAAAAACAACTTTTATTGCACTGAGCTTCTGGGGTGCAGGAATCTCACCTCATTCATCTCTACTATCTCCCTCTTTCCCAACTTGGCAAAATGCATATGAGGTACACGGTAGATCTTTGTTAGAACTTCAAGTTGAAAAGAGCAAGGAAAGAGAGCAAGGAAACTCTTTTTGGGGAAAACAACAGCAACATTCTTCAGGGTTAATACTTCAGAAAATTGTAATTAATCCCATATTTGCAATAAAAAATATAGCTAAAGGATCTATGAATTTCTTTCAATATTTAGTGAAGGAAGATAAAGTGACTTCCTTTGTGCACAGAAGAGCGTGCCGGTTTGGGTTTTGCTTTGTTGGTCAGTGTTTTCGTCTCACATAATGAGCAGTTTTTGAAAAACACTTCAAGGAGGAAAGAGCTTTGATGCAGGAAGAGGAGGTATAGAGGTTGAGCAGGGCGGCAAATCATGACTTTGCTTACACTGGCCCCAAACCCTGTCTGATGTTGGCTGGGATCAGAAATAAATATCCCCGTGGAGCCTTCACTAAATGTTAACTATACTTGTTCTTTGACATAAGCACAGAGAGGGGGACAGGAGCCACTAGGTTCCTGAGGGCCTTTAGTCCTGAGATTGAGTAGAGGTTTCAAGTGTTGCTGTTTCAGTTTCCCCCAAACAATTAGAGGCCAAGAACAAAATGGTTCATTTGTTTCTTGAAGAAAATATGAGACACAGTAGCCAACCTTCTTCACAGGTGTGTGCAGAGATTTGAGTACTCACAAATATTTGACAAATATTTGAGCACTGAGGCATGACAGCTCTAGGGTACAGTAAAAAAAAGTGAAAAAGGCAGGCAAGGTATGTTGTTCTCAAAATCCATTCTGAAAGGTTTAACCCAACTGTGTGCAGGTTGATGAAATCACCATTGTGTATTATCTGACTCTAAGGACCCTCTTCTCTTTTACTAACTCCCCATGGAAAAGAACAGTTGAAGAACAGAAAACATGAATAGTATCCGATTCTAGCTGATTGAATGGATTAGTATTCCTTTCCTTTCTTGGAAAAGTGATCACTCTTCCTTTCTATTGCCTGGAAAGAACAAATGCCAAGCGCTGCAGGTAAAAGCCATACACATGCAACATTAACCTGTTTCATTTCTGCGCTTTTCCATTTCTAGGATGTCCTCAATTGCATTTTGAAGATATAGGGTCCTTCAACTGTTATTTCTTCCTTGTGTACACTAGTACGATATCGAGTAGGGAATTAGCAAACATGATCTGTGAAACACTAGATAGTAAATATTTTAGGCTTTCAGGCCATGGGGGTCTCTGTCATGACTATTCAACTCTGCTGTCATAATGCAAAAGCTACCATACAGCCTCCCTAAATGGATAAGTGGGGCTGTGTTCCAATCAAAATTTATTTATGGACGCTGAAATTTGCATTTTATGTAATTTTCACATTTCAAAAAATACTCTTCTTCTTTTGATTTTTTTCAACCATCTAAAAATGTGAAAAACCATTCTTAGCTTATGAGCTATGCAAAAACTGGCTATATTCGGCCCATGAGTCATCATTTGCCAAGCTCCGATGTAAAGGACTGGTTAGTTCAGTTAATTAGTACCCGGTGACAGGGCCAAGGCTGTGGATTTAATCCTCGTGTGGATGATTAAATCAGGTTTGCCCTGATGAGGCGGTAGCAATCTGAAGTTTCACCCTCAGTTCTGGCTGGTGACTTGAAGATGTGGGCACCAGGACAAGCCAGCAAAAGATGTCACTTCCTCATGCTTTCATTCCTGTGGTAGCTTACTGATGACTATTCACACTTTTTCTGTCACTTGAAAGGTTTTGAATTCCACTTTTTCAGAGTAGGGTGACACAAATTGTGTGCTCTTATCTTAAAATGTAGTGTACATAGATAAGAAGGATGAAAGTTGGGAGGAATTTGTTGAAATGGAAAAACAAAACACGGATTCTGCATGAAGTGGATCCTATTCTACGATTTCTGAATATTGTAATAAGGTTTTGTAAATTTTCTCCAATTTAATTGTGTGGCAGTCTTAAAAGTATGTGAAATCCTCCCCTTGAGGATTTGTCTGTATAGCTTCTGCAAAATATATACTAATTCTTCTGTAAAATATGTTATATAAAAGATGTAGATTTGAACAACTCACCCCAGAGGAAATGGGTCATTTATTGAGATTAACAATCTTGCCTGGGACATGGATACAAGTGGAGGTCATATACCATAAGCGTAACTATTTTAAAAATTAAAATAGAAAACTAAAAAAAAAAAATGTAGTGTACCCTTATTAAGGTAGTAAAGACAGAAATTTATGGGGTTTTGTTGTCATGTAGGAAAACTGGCTCCTAAGCATTTTGGCTAAGTCCCTGAGAAAGCCCCAACGGCTGTGTTGTGCGTATTTAATAGTAATCTTGAACTTTTTTCTCGACCAGGATCATTTGGTTCTGTGGATGCTCTGTGCAATTCCCTCAGGCTTGCTCTCACATTGGGAAATGAGAGGAGCACTTTTGTTTCCTGCTTAGGTCATTTCTGAGCACTTTTGTAAGACCTAGAGTTCAATTTACCTTAACTAGGCATTGCAGATAGCTTTGTGCTATTCTCTTAAGACAAGGTGTTAGCTTTCCTAACCTAGATTCTCATGCCTCTTTCCCACCTCTCAGTTCTCTGCCTTTGCGACGGCTCTGCTGTTGAGGTGAAGCATCTGGCCAATGGGGGTTTGTGAAGTGTTTAGAGCACTTGGAGGAGATTTGTAAACAAAGCCAGTCTGAGTCAGTTATAATTGTAAGCTGGCTTAAATTCCTCCAGTAGAAATGATTTTTTGATTACAGGTATAAGTAGGTTCAAGGCTATTCCAGCAAAGCTTTGCCACATGGAATATTTCCTAAACTTGATGTCATCATTTTGAGGTCTGAAGGACTGACCCCTGCTGAATTCTCTATGTGATTAATTATACCAAAAAAGTTTGTGCAAAAGACCTCAGTTCAATCCCTGCTCAAGTCTGAAAACTTGGAATAATGCTTGAAACCCTCTTTTTCTTATACCCCAATTCCAAGAAAGAACCCTGTCAGGTCTGCCTTCAAAATGTATCCAGAATCAGATCCCTTCTGACTTCTTCCTGTGATGCTGGAACCCTGACCTAAACCCAAACCATCTCTCTCCTGGATTCCTCCCTGCTCTGCTTCTTCGCTTGCTCTTCTTCAGTCTGTTTTCAACAGAGCAGCAAAGGAGCTCCGTTAAAAACTTAAGTCAAGGGCTTAATCAGAGGAGTGGTAAGATAGCAGAGTAGGAAGATCCTGAGCTCACTTCCTCCTATGGGCACACCAAAATTACAATTGCAAATTACAACAGAGACACAGATTGGTGGAACAGAATAGAGAGCCCAGAAGTGAACCCACACTTAAATGAGCATTCAATCTAAGACAAAGGAGGCAAGAATATATAATGGGGAAAAGACAGCCTCTTCAACAAATGGTGTTGGGAAAACTGAACAGCTACATGCAAAAGAATCAAACCAGACTACTCTCTCATAGCATGTATAAAAATAAATTCAAAGTGGATTAAAGACTTAAATATATGACCTGAAACCATAAAACTTCTAGAAGAAAACATAGGCAGTATGCTCTTTGACATCAGTCTTAATAATGTATTTTTGGATATGTCTCCTCAAGCAAAGTAAACCAAAGGAAAAATAAACAAGTGGGACTACATCGAAGTAAAAAGCTTTTGCACAGCAAAGAAAACTATCAAGAAAACAAAAATGTCATCTACCAAATGGGAGAAGATATTTGCAAATGATGTAGGGGAATAAGATCCAAAATATAAAATGAGCTCATGCAACTTAACATCGAACAAACAAACAAAACTCAACCCTGATTAGAAAATGGGCAGAGGATCTGAATAGACATTCCCAAAGAAGGCATACAGATGGCCAACAGAAACATGAGCATCTTTGCTCAACATCACTAATCATCAGGGAAACCACAATGAGGTATCACCTCATACCTGTTAGAATGACTATTATCAAAAGGAAAACAAATAAAAAGTGTTGACAGCAGATGTGAAGAAAAGAGAACTCTCGTGCATTGTTGCTAGGAGTATAAACTGGTGCATCCACTATGGAAAACAGCATGGAGAGTCCTCAAAAAATTAAGAGTAAAGAGGGAGGATATAGTTCAGTGGTAGAGTGCGTGTCTAACATGCATGAGGTCCTGGGTTCAATCCTCAGTACCTCCATTAAAAAATAAATGAATAAATAAACCTAATTACCTCCCCCACCCAAAAAAATTTTTTTTCAATTAAGGATGGAACTACCACATGATCAAGCAATTCCACTCCTGGGCATTTATCCAAAGAAAACAAAAATATTAATTAAAACAGATATATGCACACCTATGTTCATTGCAGCATTATTTATAGTAGCCACGATATGGAAGCAACCTAAGTACCTGTTCATAGATGAATGGATAGAGAAGATGTGGTATATATAGTTATATATACACAATGGAATATTACTCAGCCAAGAAAAAAACAATGAAATCTTGCCATTTGTGACAATATTGATTAAAAATAAAATAAATAAATGTAACAAAACAGAAACAGAGTCATAGATACAGGGTTGAAAAGGTGGTTGCCAGAGGGGTAGGGTGGGAAGAGAAAAGAAATATTTGAGGGAGATAAATAAATAATAAATATAATAAATAAATAAATACATAATAAAACTGAAAGAGGTACAAAATTCCAGTTGCAAAATAATTGAGTCATGGGTATGAAATGTACAGCATGGGGAATAAAATTAATAATTATGTAATGTCTTTGTATGGTAACTAGACTTACTGTGGTAATTATTTTGAAATGTACAGAAGTATAGAATCATTATGTTGTGTAATAGGAACTCACATAGTGTTGTAGGTCAATTATACTTCAAAAACAAATTCATAGAAAAGAAGATCAGATTTGTGGTTGCTTGAGGTGGAAGGTGGGGGAGGGGAAATGGGATGAACATAATCCAAAAGTACAAACTTCCAGTTATAAGATAAATAAGCACTAGGGATGTGATGTACCACATGAGAAATATAATAAGCAGTGCTGTGTGTTACATATGAAAGTTGTTAAGAGAGTAAATCCTAAGAGTTCTCATCACAAGGAAAAAAATTTTTTTCTATTAATTTAACTTTATATCTTTCTAAGATGATGGATGTTCACTAAACTTATTGTGATAATCATTTCACCATGTATGTAAGTCAAATCATTATCTTGTACACCCTAAAGTTATATGTGCAGTTTATCAATAGTATCTCAATAAAACTGGAAGGAAAAAAAAAAACCTTGAGTCAGATCATGACTTTCTTCTGCTTAAAACCCTCTGATGAGGGGGTAGGATATAGCTCAGTGGTAGAGTGAGTGCTTAGCATGCATGAGGTCCTGGGTTCAATTTCCAGTACCTCCATTGAAATAAACAGATAAACATCTAATCATCTACCCCCTAAGGAAAAAAAACCCAAACTTATAATGATTTCTTTATCTCAGCATAAAAGCCTAAAAGCCTTCCAACAGCTTACTTTATCCTTCGCCCCAGCCCCCACTTCTCTTACTTCATTTCCTTCAACCCTCTTTACTGTTTACTCAGTTCCAGCCACGCTGGCCTCTTTGCTCCTCAAACTCAAACAACACACTTCTGCCTTCAGGCCTTTGTACTTCTCTTCCAGAAGCAAATGCTGCAAGCAAAGCATACTTCCTTCAGATCTCTTGCTTAAAAGTCATGTTACAAACACGTGGAGTGGCTAAAATGAAAAATCAAGTGTTAGCCACAATGTGGAGGAACTTGAGCTCCTATACTTTGCTGGTGGAAGTATAAATTGGTTCAATCACTGTTTATTAACTACTAAAACTAAACATATACCTACTCCATAACCTAGAAATTCCACACCTAGGCATATACCTAAGAGAAATGATTGCATGTGCTCACCAGAAAATATATATAAGAATATTCATAGCAGCTTTACTCATAATAGCCCCATATCAGAAATAATCCAAAGGTATCAATAGAAGAATGAATAAATTATGATATAATCATGAAATGGACGACTACATCTCAAAGAGAATAATTACCTTTACATGCAACAGGATGGATTAATCTCACATACATTTGTGTTAAGTAGAAGAAGCCAGACACAAATGAACACATATTTTAGGATTCCTTTTTTTTTGGGGGGGGGGGTTCATTTATTTATTTAATTGTGTGTGTATGTCTGCTTTTTTAAGTTTATTTTTTATTGAAGTATAGTTGATGTACAATTTTATATGTTTCAATAGAATGATTCAGAATTTTTATTTTATTTTACTTTTTGGTGGACTGTGGGTGATTTTTATTCCATTTATTACAAAAAATTTTTTTTCAAGGGGGGTAGCTATAGCTCAGTGGTATAGTGCGTGCCTAGCATGCATGACATCCTGGGTTCAATCCCCAGTACCTCCATTAAATAAATAAATAAATAAATAAATAAATAAATAAATAAATAAATAAATAAAACCTAATTACCTCCCCCCTGGAGAAAAATTTTTTTAAATTGAAGCATAGTTTACTTACAATATTTCAGGTATACAGCAAAGTGTTACACACAGATATATCATAATTTTTTTAAGTTATACTCCATTTATAGTTATTATAAAATGTTGGTTATATACCCTGTGTTGTACAATATATCCTTGAAGCTTATTTTATACATAACAGTTTGTTCCTTTCAATCCTCTATCTCTATACTGCCCCTCCCACCTTCCTTCTCCCCACTGGTAACCACTAGTTTATACTCGGTATCTGTGAGAGGATTGCATTTATTTGAAGTTCAAGAGCAGGTAAAACTCATCAATGGTGACAGGAGTCAGAATAGTGTGCTCCTGGAGGGCACTGACTGGGAAGGAGCATAAAGGAACCTTCTGGGACACTATAAATGTTCTATTTCTTGATGTGGGCAGTGGTTACATGAGTGTATGTAAAAATTCATCAAGTTGTACATAGCTGTACACCTTGCATACTTTATAGTATGTATATTATGCTTTAATAATTAAGAAAAGAAAAATAAAACAAACAAATTCACTTATCTAAAATAGCCCTTTCTACCTTCTTATCACTTCTCACCCATATTCTATTTTTATCCATAACACACATCACCAGCTATCATACTTTATGTATATTAATGTATTAGCTTATTATTATCTGTGTGTCCCACTAGGATATAAGTTCTGTGATAGTGAGGACTTTGTTCTGTTTACTGCTTTATCTTAGAGCTTAGAACAACGCTTGGCACTTAGGAGGTCTCAATAAAGATTTGTTAAATAGATGAATTACTATATTGCAGCTTTAGCTCTGAGTCTACTTACAAATCAATTTTTGGCTGGAATATGAGATACTCCTCTTTCCTGAGAATCAGCACTATGACTAATCTACAAACTGATTACAGATTGCAAAATATGTTTGAGGTCAGTGATGTCAGTCTTTGGGTTGAGTTGCTGGCACTCAGATTGTATTGACAAAGACGTTGGTTGGTTGACTTCTGGGCCCAAAGCTAAGAAGGCAGAAGATTAGGGAATATCGGTTCATATTTCTCACTCTGCCAAGATTGGTGAGTTGTTCAGAATTATTTTCTCAGAAGCTGGAAGAGGAAAATGAATAAGTCATTGTCTCCCTAAGCTAAGCTGCTGGTGCTGTCATCAAGATCTTTGACCCTATAATCCTATAATTAGCAAAGCAAATCTTAGGAAATGTGATATTAAAAAAAAAAAAAAAAGAAATGTGATATAGTAAAGCGAGCAGGGTGGAGGAGTTGATCCCTGCAGACCAAGAAAGCTCCTATTGATTCAAAAAAGGTAAAAACACAGGGAGACAATAAGGAATATATAACAAAAAGTAATTTGGGGGTAAAAATTAAGGTAGAATTCAAGCGTCAGAATGTAGACATGAAAAAGGAAATGGGTAGAGGATTTTGAGAGATCCAGAAGCACGAAAACAGTGATGAAAAATCAAGAAAATTTCTCAACAATAAACTCAGGGTAGGAGCTGGCTTGGCTGGAAATAGTGTTTACTGCATACATACTCTGTATTTGGCATTTAATAGGTTTTTCTCATTTAGTACACACAACAGGTATTTAGGTAGGTATTATTGGCCTCATTATTTCATTAAAGGTCAGGAAATTGAGGCTTGACGGGCTACAGAATTTGTTCTCAGATAATGAGTGCACGAGCTGGGATTCCTACCCAGGTGGGACTTCGACGACAAGATTATCTTCCTATTTGGTAATAACTCCCTCCCCTGAATGCCTACAGTTGTAACTATCTGTGCCATTCACCATCAGTGGTATATTTTACTGCTCTTCCACTTATTTGGTCTTATCACTTCATTATCTGCAGGTTAAGGTCCAAATGGCAGGTTTGACTCCCCATGGCATGTAATGTCCTTCACAGTCTGACTCCCATCATTTTCCCAACCTTCTCTCTCCCCAATCCAAGACATCCTTGGTGCCAGAATAATTTTTTTTTTTTTTGTCAAAAACTAGTTCTGATCAAAACTCCTGCTTCAAAACCTTTGTTTCCCTATTACTTTTCTGATAAAGTTCAAACTCCTTAATGTATTATACCACTACCTACCTTTCCAGAATCCACCCCCATTCCAAATACCCAGAAATTCAGCAACACCGAACAGGTGCCCCATTCTCTGTGCTGACAGCACTATTCAGCACCTCCCCAGCAATCCTCAATTGCCTTCCCTCAGCCCTTCAACACAGAAGTGCCCCAACTTCCCATACCTTTACACAAGTTCTTTCTGTTCCACAGAATATACCTTCTCATTTCTTTACTTGGTGAACTCTTGCTTATCTGATATTGTGTGACAAATATTACTTTCTTGATAGCGACTTATTGGCCTTCCCTGTGGCACTTTAATGCCCTGCTTTGTGTTATTTTGACCTTGTATTTCTCTTTCCTAAGAGTCTATCAGCTCCTGACGGGCAAAAAAACCCACACATTTATCCATGTGTCTTCAGAGGCGGGCATACAACATGCATTCAATAGATGTTGTGATGAGTTAATTAATTAACAATTCTTCTATGAGGCTCCACTAGATTATACACTTTTTTACATTAATTTATATCCTCAATGCCTAACAATAACCAGTAACAATGTCATAGAAAGAGACCTTCCTCTGTACCCCTTATACAAAGGCAATCAAAAGAAAAATATCACTGATTAATATTAACAAGAAATTTGGGTGACAAAACAACCATAAATTACTAAGAAGTACAAAGAAATACCTGAGTAAGTGGAGAAATAAATCATATTTCTGAAATAGAATACTAATTAGTTTAAAGGCGACATCATCAGATCAATTCTTAGTGTGGTTTAGTTTCCATCAAATCCTCAAAGAGGATGTTTTTGGTTTGATTTTGTTTTTATTTGAGTTTTGAAACAAATGATTTCAAAGTTTATCTGGGGGGCTCACTGTACAATTCTTTCAACCTTTCTTTGTATTTTAAATTTTTCATAAATAATTATGGGTAAAAAGCCTGTTTGGAAGAATGAGAGCCAAGACCAGTGAGGAAAGGGTTATCAAAAAATAGTGGATATGAATGTGGGCTTGCCCTACCAAATTTTAGAAATGCTGTTTCACTAATCACAACTAGAACAGAAACAGTGGAATATAAAGAAGTATCCTTGAAACAGATCTTTGGACTGTGAATGACATTTTCATTGTATTTATTATTAAACAAATACTTACACAAAGTTTACTATGTTCTGAGCACTGTTCTAGAATATTTATAAGTATTAACTCATTTATAACTTAACTAATTTAATTAAGAATGGGTCTCTGGAGCCAGACTACCTGTGTTCAGATTCTGTCTCTTCCATTTACTATCTGTGTGACTTTGGACAAGTTACTGAACTACTCTGTGCCAGTTTCCTTAGGTGTAAAATGTGGGTAATGATAATTACTTGTCTCATAGAGGTTGTAATAGATTAAGTAGGTTAAATTTTTATAAAGGATGTGTCACAATAGATAAGAAATTATATCATTAATTGTGTGAAGAAAATTGGATAAAAATACTTTAGTTGGGGCATTACCTCATGCCATTTACTGAAAATAAATTCCAGAATTTAAAGAAGCATATCTAAAAAATGAAAGCATAAAATATTTAGAAGAAAACATATATGGATATTTAATTAATACTAAGATGATTTTTTAAATATAAAAGAAAAAGAAACAAAATTTAATATATCAATAAACACTGGAAGTTAGAATAAGAAAAAACTTGGAAATAGATAAAATAAATGGGATAGATGAAGGTAAATACACTTTTGTGACTTTTAAAAATCAAAATACATAGAAAATTGGCAAAATACAAAAATATTTATGGAAGAAAAATGCAAATAGCCCAATGACTACAAGCACATGGGAAAAAAGGTTCAATCTCATTGATCAAATGCAGTCAAACTAATAAATTGGTTAAGACTTAAAAATAGAAAGCTTAATGCTGACAAAGGTGTCATAAGACAGGCACTCACTAAAAGAATAAATTTGGTCTGATCTTCTAAACAGCATTTTGGCAAAAAGCACTGTCTGAAAAACTTCATATATGTTGATCCTGTGATCTATTTGTTATGGGTTGAATTGTTTCCATCCAAGAGACTTGTTGAAGTCCTAACCCACTCTACCTCAGGCTGTAAATTTATTTGAAAATAGGATTGTTGCAGATGTAATTAGTTAAGATGAAGTCATGCTGGAATAGGGAGGGTTATTAATTCAATACGATTCATGTCCTTTCAAGAAGGGAGTATACCATGTGAAGACAGAGACACACAGAGAGAAGATGGCCCCGTGGCTGTGGAGGCAGATATGGGAATGGCGTATCTATAAGCCACGTGATGTCAAGGATTGCCAGCAAACAATAGAAGATAAAACGAAAGAGTCAAGGAAGGATTTTTTTTTCCCCTACAGTTTTCAGAGGGAGTATGGCCCTACCAACACCTTAACTTTGAATTTCTGGTCTCAACAGCTGTCAGACAATAAATTTCTGTTGTTTGAAGCCACCTAGTTTGTGACAGTTTGTTATGGCAGTTCCTAGGAAACTAACACATTGGAATTAGGGAATAGTTGGTGTAAATTAAGACATATATTTAAGGATACTCATCACTGAATTATGAATTATTGAATTATGAAAATTAAGAAGTGATCAAAATGTATAATGATAATAGAATCATTAAATAAATTATAGATATAAGGTAGAATATTATGGTGCCAATAAAAACCATATTTTTGAAAATCTCAGTTAATGTTTCACAATATGATAATAAGGAGAAAAGGCAAGAAACAACACTGCGTATATCATATGATTCAAACTTCATTTTAAAAATTATAAGTTTACATGACTACATATTTATAGAAAAATCTGATGATAAATACTCTAAAGGGTTAGTTTTTTTTCTGTAATTTTCTACAGTTATCAAAGTATAAATGTTAGAAATGTCTGAAAGGAAAAAGAGACAGAGTATGTTTAAATTTGACGGTCTCAGAGACAAAGATACAGAGACAAAAAAAAAAAAGAAAAAAGGGAAAAAAGAATGACATGCATCCAGTTTATACTAGTTCATTTCTTCATACAGCTGGGACTTGTTTCCCCCTTGAAATCTTGCCTATTTCTAGAGCAGAAGGTGGCAAAGATTTAGTTCAGGCCCAAGCCTTTGTACCTAAGTACAGAACCAAATGTAGAAGTTATCAATTTGACTCGTATTTTATTTTCTTCATATTATAGCCTCCACAACCTAAGAGAAAGCACTTAGAGGATTCTAATGAGAGTCAGAGGATATTCTTTCCTGTTTGAAATGCTCAGTTTTACCCAAGGATTATCACCAATCTCTTATCTGACCCCAAGTGCCTCACAAGGAATGAAACCTCACAGGCCTACAGGAGCAACAAGAAAAGCCAAAACGGAGCAGTTTACAGGAAGAGGGATGCGCAGATTCTCTAAGGAGTGATAAAATCTAAGGGTTCTCTCTCTCTCTCTCTTCTCCCTGCCCCCTTTTTCCTGCTTAAAGTAATCTCAAAATATTCTTTCCTTACAGATTTGCACTTTTAGGAAGATAATTCATCCATGAAAGTAACATAACTTAATAAAAACTTATTCCTAATAATTTTTAGCTAACTTTAAAACAATTTGTGGGGTTGTAGTAGAAATGGCCAGCTTTTGCTTTGCCTGTGGCATTGTACATTGATACAATCTTTTGGAAAAGGCGAAATGAAAATAAGTTCCAAGAGTCTTAAGGGGGAAAAAAAGACTTATTAAAAAAAAAAAAAAAAGAACCTTGAGAAAACCAAGAAAAAAAAAGGAATAACAAGATAATTTGTCTATTTGCCAGGATCATACCTTGTACTTGGCAGACATGATATTGTTTAATTTTCTCAATCCCCAGAGGATCTGGGAGCTTAAGCAAATCAAGTCACATGGGTAGTAATGGGCAGAGCTGAATTTTGTACCCAGGTTATCTAATTCCAGATTCTGTGTTCCTATCCACTCTGCTATGTTGCCACACTGTTCATACTTTTTGACTCCAGACTTCTAGAAAGGAATTCTAAGGAAACACTGTAACTGAAGAAAAACTATATTGCAGTGTTAGTTAGAAAAGAGAAAAATTTGAAACAATGTAATTGTCTACAATGGGAGAATGCTATAGTATGGTTCACCTATGTTATGGAATATCATATAGACATTAAAAAACAGATAATATAATAGCAGATAATAATATAGCTCAGTGGTAGAGTGCATGCTTAGCACACACAAGGTCCTGGGTTCAATCCCTAGCACTTCCATTTAAAAAAAATAACGGAGACTCTAGGAATATGAAAAAAATATTTCATATACTGTATTCAGTGAAAAAAGCAGACTATGAAGTGGTCATACTCATTGATTGCAGCAACATAAAATACATGTGTATGGGAAATACAATTGAAAGTAGTTGTAGATAGTGGTTGTACAATTGGACTGGCTGCAATTTGTTCCCTTAAAATTGTTCTTAGTTTAAAAAAAAAACTTATCTCAAACGAACGCTTTCATCACAAAATCCCCCTCTCAGAACACTGGCCCAATTCGATTTCTTTCTCTTCCTGCACCTTGTCTGCTCAGAACAGCTCCCTAAGCTCTCATTCGCTTCTTCTCAGCTTCCCAGCATGAGCCCTCTCCACTCAGGCCCATGTGCAAGAAATTGGCCCAAATAGAAACTGCAGATATCCAGGGGGTCACTTCACCATTTCCTCTATTTCTGCTGTGATCAGTTGTGTTGCACTGCACATTTTATTGAAGAATTTGTCTTTTTTTTTCCTCACAAAACACGGTTTTCCTCCCTCTCCATGATAACAATATTCCTTTGAGCATAGCTGTCACCTTTATACAGCTGTATACAGCTGTTGGCCACAGGGCTTCTCAACCTCAGCGTTATTTACCTGTCAGCTCAGATAATCCCGTGCAGTATGTGTCCTGTGCATTGTAGGATGGTTAGCAGAATCCCTGGCCTCTTCTTACTAGATGTCAGTAGCATCACAACCCCCCCCACCCCCATCCTTCCTCCCCCCACAAAGTGTGGCAACTAAAGACATCTCTAGATATTGCCAAATGTTACCTGGAGCTTGGGGTGGGGGGTGGGGGGCGGCGAGGGAGAGGGAATCGCTCCTGGTTGAGAACCATTCGACAACTGGGGGAATGTCGGTGGCTCAGTGAGAACCTGTAGCTGGTTGGTTATGCCCTTATTCAACCACGAGAGGTCTCCCTAGACCTCATTATGGTTCTATTCTGGAAAATAGGCCACCACCAAACAGGTTAATTTTCATGATTTGGTGGGTGATGACAGCAAAAGATTTCCAAACAAAAGCATCTAATCAATCTCGCTTGCCAAAGAATTCCAAATAGATTACACAGATATTCCACTTTAAAGGAGGGGAGCTTAATTCCCATAGAGTGGGCTGTACGTACTGATGTGCTGCCAAAGAGTACAGTATGGGAGGGGGAGTGGGGAGTAATTGCAGTGGAGAAACCTGACAAACACGAAGTCAGCCAGGTGATTGAGGTCAAGATCAACACTGATAAATCACAATGATAGTGTGCACCCTTGACATGATGTGATAAAAATGGCACTTTACCCCTGTGACCCTCCTGCCCGAACCCCATGACCCCAGTCTAATCATGAGAAAAACCTCAGGCAAATTCCAATAGAGGGACATCCTAAATTCCTAAAAAATAAGGAAAATCTGAGAAACTGTAAGAGCCAGGAAGAACTTGGAGACATGACAACTGAAGAGAAAGGGGTAACCTGGATGAGATTCTGGAATAGAAAAAGGATATTAGGTAAAAATTAAGGAAATCTGAATAACTAGGAGCTTTAATTAATAATAAAGAATCGATATTGGTTCATTAATTATAACAAATATATAACAAAAACTAATGTAAAATTTTGATAACAGGAGAAATAGTGTGCATGGGCAGATTATATGAAGACTCTGCTTTATTTTTCTATAAATCTAAAACTGCTCTAAAAATTTAGTTTTCTAAAAGCATCTGATTAAGCACTTGGTAAAATCAATGAAGAAGATTTTTAAATGATGAATTTGCTTGAATTCTGATTTAAAAGGACTTATCTGATAACTGTAATGAGAAAAGCCACCATATGGAACCAATCAAGCCTTTTTGCAGCAGTATCAGGTAAGAAAGGTAACGACTGATACCAAAGACGACTTAGAATAGAATAAAGGAGCCCAACTACTTCAAATAATTCTTAGAAATCATTTCTACCCTAACAAGTAGGGAAATGTGGCCTGATCATATAATGAGAATATCACCTTTTATATCTCATTGATATCCCTTTGAAGATGGTACTATAGTCCAGAACTATATCCAGATGAGAAAAATTGAGTGTCAGAGAGATTGTATATTTGCCCAAGATGGTAGAGCTAGTAAGTGACAAACTGAAAGTCAAATTTTTACATCTGATTCTACAATCTTTGCTTTTAACTCCTGTGCAATATTATAGGGGCTATATGTGACAGCCGAGGTTATCCATGTCACTGTAGAGTACGTATTACATAATTTTAAAAGTGCTGAACAAAAAACGGAAGTCTGCATCCTCATTTGGCCCAGGATATCAATTTCCTTACAAGAAAATTGTGGGTAATAATACCTGTCCTGCTTACCTCACTGGCTTATTTTAGGAGTCAAATGAAAGATTACATGAGACAATGTCTTGCAGCCTGTGAAGTGTGGCATTGTATCATTAACACATTTTTACTTTTGGAGCTTTTTGCAAATATGTCTGTGAACTAACGGCAAAACGGAATTTGTGAAGATGATAGAAGGGAGCTTTGGACCAGAAGACAGAAGAGACTTGTGTCGGCTTCATATCCTCCCTTGGAGTACACGATCCCAAGTCTGTGATCTTCACCACTGACTGCACTTAATCACCTGGGGGAATTTTTCAAAGGCATCCATGCTCGGGTTCGGTCCCAGACCAATTAAACCGCAATTGCTATGAGTGGAGCATGGGCAATACTGAATTCAAAAAGCTCTCCAGGTGATTCTAACATGCAGCCAAAGCTGAGAAATGCCATCCTAATTGATGTAAAGTCAGCCCAGTCCCGCCAGGTCCACCCTACCCCTCGCACGCATAGGCTGCTCTTCACTCCTAGAAATTGCTGGAGTTGGAATATTGCCAGCAGGCAGTGAGGCAAAAATAAAAGTCTGGTCAACCAAGCTGCTGAGGCAGCTGATGGTACTGTCATTTGACTAAAGGAAATGGATCTATGTCAGTTTTATTCAAAGAAGGAAGAGTCCAGTCACGGGAGGGAGAGGGCTGCAGAGGCTGGCTCTGCAATTATCTGCCAGGAGAGCAGAGAGGCTGCTCCGAGCCTTTGTAAACTCAGCTCAGCGGGTGAGTTTATGTTGGCTATTGTGTTGTCTGAAGAGCCTTTGTTGGGAGCCCGGGCCTTGGTGCCTGGCAGATCAAAGCAACAATCAGCATACAAGTTAGTGAATTAACACTGCTCAAAAACTGAGATCACAGAAGAAAAAGCTGATGAGTAAGAATAACATTAGATGTGCTATTGAATAAATGCAATTCAGAGCTAGAAATTGCCTACTCTTAGAAACAAGGCCCAGGTTCCTAGATGTATTGATTTTCAGGGTCTTTGGTAAAAAAAAGATTTAGGCTACAGCACTGCCAGGAAAGAGTACTGAGATGGAGAAGTCAACTGGGCAAACTGAAGGTCCCTGTCCTCCGGAGACTGGGCATCATCTTGACAAATCCAGGAACTCATTTTGTCATAACACTCAGAGGTGAGCGATCTCTTGGGGGTGGATCCACATTAACGAAGCTCGCAAGAGTCCAATACTGAGTTACACAGTGACCAGGCATTAACCCCAGATGCTACATTCTCTACTACCTGTAAGAAAGCCAATCTGGGGAGCCACACTGGAACCATAAATTATACTTGAAAATAAAGGATATAGCTAAGAAGTGAGTTAGGTGATCTCAAAAGATGGCATCCTCCAAGGGGAGGGTATAGCTCAGTGGTAGATCATATATGCTTTGCAACCAGGAGGTCCTGGGTTCAATGCCCAATACCTCCATTATAAAAAAAAAAAAAAGGTATCATCAAGCTACAGTAGCTGGATTCACTCAGCCTCTGTAGGAGTGACTAGTTAAGCAGAATGAAATATCCCAGACTCTGGCTGGGGACCTTCTGCCTGATTCAGGGTGGAGAGTCACTGATATTCTGGCTCTTCTAGGGTAATTTTTTTCTCTTTTTCCTTTGGGCAGAGGAGGAAATTAGGATTATTTATTTATTTTAGTGGAGGTACAGGGGATTGAACCTGGGACCTTGTGCATACTAAGCATGCACTCTACTGCTGAGCTATATCCTCCCCAACTTGGGGTCATTTTTTTCAAACCAAGGGTCTCCAAACTTTTCTGGTTGTGCATTCCTAACAGGGGAAAAAAAAATTGTAAATCCATTTTTTTTTCAAATCACATGTGGATAATTTTGAATTGTTTTGGTATCATCTACTTGTCAGATCTCACAAGACGATTATTGCTTTTACTGAGTAATGTGGCTGACATCTTATATTAAAGGTAAGAGAAATGTCAACCCTACCATTTTCTTGTTTGCTTGTGCTTTAATTATTAGCATTATCTTTAATTTGTGGTTTCTTTGCACGAATCTTGGTAAGCCCTTGTCCATTTCATGAGGGTTAACTTAGTGAAAACTGAACACTGTCGTATAATACAATCTGTAAACCCATTGAACAGGGCACAGTAAACTGCAAGATGCCCCAGGCTCTGCTGAGAGGAAGCCAGGGAGTGAGGTGCCACTGTCAGCCCTCCAGTCGTGGAATCCCCATTCTTTGCTGGGATACCTCAGTAACGAATAGGCTATTCTTTAGACAATATACAATACAACGCATTCACTCAGAGACTAGAATATTTTATAGCTTTGGATACAATAGCAAAATACAATAGTTCTTTCTTAGAAATTACGCCCTAATCTCTAACTGTATATGGGCAGTCGTGAATCTCTGTCTACCCATTTGCCGACTAGGGGAGTCTTTGGTGTAGATGTCCAGTGTCTTCCATCACATTTAGATTCTCCTAATTGTTACCTCCTGAGGGGAACTTTATCTGAAGTCTTGAGGGTGACTGAGGACCACACAGTTCTACACAAAACCACAAAGTGAGTATGAGGGAGCCAGAGCCATCATCACATTTTACTACTAGGAGAATGGTTTTATTTAAACTCAGAAGCAAAAGAGTTTGGTTGAAGGGATCAAGATGAACTAGTTTCAGCCCTCCCTCTTTAGAGACTTCCATTCCTGGGAAGCTTTCCACTGGGTTTGAAAATGATGGCTCTGGGACACTTAAAATTTGTCTGAGATGGAGTTTTGCTATAATCGGTATTGTATTATAGGTGAGTCTACAGGAACTAGAGACAAAGGAGATGTTGTGCACAGTTTGCGATGAATTCAGAACAAAAGGAAGTATTCTGATCCATGACTTTTCCCCAGGATATCATAGCATAGAGTTTTGGAATTTGGACTCTATAGTCAGACAGTGTTAGGTTGTTCTTTTTGTTTCCTCCATAGAGAATTTAACTCTTTTTTAAAATAGTACATACATGTGATACTAAATAGGAAGGCTCCCTCCTATTCCTAACTCCTATGCTCTCACTTCTCCCCCTCAGCAGCAACCTCAGTTACCAGCTTCTTGTGCATTCTTCTAGAATTAGTAAAGGCAGTGGAGCGTACTTCTATACATACTACATATAAATAGATTTTTAAAAACAAATGGTGGCATACATCATACCGTTGTTCTGCACCATGCCTTTCCTCCCCACTTAATTCTTGGAGTTTGCTCACTCATTTCATTCATTCCACATATATTTATTGAGCAGTGTGATAGACTGGAATATTGCTCCCTACTCCTCACAGATAGGGTTATACATCCTGCTCTCTGCCTTGTGACTTTTGAGACTCTTTCAGTAAAGAAAGTGAAGTATACTTCTCTTCCCTCTTGACTTTGGTTTTGGTCAGTTTTCCTTGACCAGTGGATTCTGAGTAGAAGTGACAGTGTGTCAAAGCAGAGGCTTCAAGAGGCATCGTATGTTACCATGTACTTCTTAAACATCCGTGGTCGATAAATGAGAAGACACTAGGAGCCAACCTAAACCCAACCTGTGACCCTCAGCCTGGAGTAGTGCCATGATAGCTGCCCTACATATTCATGAGAAAAAAATAAATTGTGTGTGTGTGTAAGTCACTGATAATTTGGGATTTTTTTTTTTTATTACAGCCAGAAGCAAACTAAGACCACTCTGTGCCCAGGCATTAGTCTAGGTGCTTATGTTCATTAGGGAAACAAAGATCTTTGCCTCCATGGAGAAGCTATGTAGAAACCTGCCTCTTTTTAATGGCTGCATAGTATTCCTTTGTGTAAGGGGCATTGTAATTTATTCAACCAGTCCTTTATTAATGGATTTAGTTTATTTTAAAGCATTAGTCTCAAAAGATGAAAAGCATATTTGTAACATAAATGCATAGAAAGCCATATATTAATGTTTTATTTAACTCATTAATGAAGAAGCCATTAGGATGACAAATTTGGGTCAAAAGAGAACAAGAAAGTTGAAAATTGTAGTTAGTGGATAAAAAAAATCTGAAATAACATTGCTAATTTTGATATAAAACTGGTTAATAAAAAAATAATAAAAAAAATAAAAATAAATAAAACTGGTTAATGTCCTACAGGGTGAAAATAATAACATTTGAGGTTTTATTCTATTGAACAAAACCAAAAACAACCCAAAACATTCCCCATGCTCAGTTTTAGAGAGTTTTAAAACCTCTGGGCTTTAAACAACTGCAAAATTACATCCCCCAGAGAGTCAGACTATTTGCTGATACTAACAATGTTACAGTATCCTTTAATATCCATCTTTGCACACCTGCATGAATCTATCTTAAGGATAAATTCCTAGAAGTAACATTTCTGAGTATATTAATTTCTAATTTTGAGAGAGTTTATCAAATTGTCCTTCATAGAAATTGTACTAATTACCTTAGTGCAAACAACGTATGAGTGGCTGTTTGGTCACATTTTCTCCAATACAATGTTATTGAACCTTCTACTACTTGCCTATCTGAGAAGATAAAAATAGTACCTCATTGTAATTTTAATTTGCTAGTTTTCTTGTTATAAGAATGTTTTGATTTTTTAATATCTTTATAAGTTATTTCTTTTTCCTCTACCATGAATTGCTATCTCATATTCTTTGCCTTTAGAAAAATTAGCCCTTAGTCTGTCATATGTGTTCCAATTTTTTTTTTCACAGTTTCAGACACATTTCTAAGTGTAGCTCTATTATTTACTGTCTGTGCGACCTTGGGCCAGTTACTTAACCTCTCTGAGCCTAAGTTTACTCCATTAGAAAACAGGAATAATAATGTAGTCCTCAAGCCCATATTTGAAACCCTGATATAGATGTGTTTTAGATTATAGGATCTTTCAGTGCATACACTGTATATTACATAAAACCCTAGGGAGTATGAGCTGTTTCAAACACTAATATTCATATAAGAAACATGAATACACTAGGTGGGATTAATAAAGCTTATTCATGACCGCACGGTTGAAGTTTGCCATCAAATAGGCTGTGTCAATTTATTTTTTTAAGTGGAGCATAGGAAATTTTTCTATGGTTTGTTACATCAGTTTAAAAATTGTGCAGAAGAGAGACATCCTCAATGCTGTTATAACTGATTGTGAGATATAACCTATTGATTAGACAAATATTGAGACTAGCCCACATGGGAAGGACTGGAAATCAAAAGATACTCAATGAGAGTACTGTTAGTAGCTTGTGAAAGTAAAGAAGGAAAATATTATTGCTTGTATCCTGCCAAATATTTTTCACCCTACAGATTTTAGTTATTGAATATTACTGTCCTGTTATTGTGCCATAGGAGTAACAACAGTGTCAAACTTACTTTTGATTTTTAGAGCTTTTTGGATTTTGGAACTGTGGTTAAGGTATGTAGACCTCCGGGGTCTTCCTCATAAGGCTGTTGTGAAGATTGGAATAAACTGAGCAATGTGTGTCAGGTGTCTATACCAGCTCCCAGAACACAGGAAGCACAATATGAATATTGTTACCGTTGCTGTTTTAGAGATGGAAGTGCTAAGCCCTGACAACTCTTGTTTCTGGGCCCTTTAGCTTGGCATAAGGTTTTGCTTGATGCAGTAGTCTGAGGTTCAGATGAGTTTCCTTGTAAAGGTGATTGAGATATTTGAAGAGAACAGGGGAAAAGGATTTGTACTCTTTGATGGTGTAGAAGAAAGAGAATGAATGGGCTTTGAAGCCAGATAGATCAGGGTTCAAATTCCGTGGGATCAGCTTCTTTAAGAAAAAAAAATGGCAGAAAATACCTATCTTGAGGATTAAAGATAACAAGATAGAAAAGAAACTGCTCCTGTCCATAACATGTGCTCAATAAATGAGAGCAGCTCTTTTGTTCGGAGTGTGTTGAGGAGGGCTGACAACCCTTACCCACTTACAGTCTGAAAAGCATATAATCAGCCACTTCCATGACTGAAAGTGAGGGACTTGGACAAGGATCAGAGAAAGCATTTATTGTACATAAAGAAACAAAGCACTGTTGCCATGACGTGTCTGCAGGAAGATGGTACCATGCCCTCCTCTGTGATGTAATGTCATGGGACTTTCCCTGAGGGGGAAGATGGGAGGAGGGGGGTCCAGTGAAGCCTGGGAGGGGCAACTCCCCCTCCCCACACAGGCAGAGGGGAATGTTTTCCCAGGTGGTACGGTAGTATGAGTGACTGTAGTGTGATTTTAAAACGTAGGCAGCCCCTTTCATTATTGAATATCTTGAAGTTTCAGGTTAATATTGTCATATTGTGAAGTAAGACTGCTATCTGTTGATCAGCAGACTCTGAAGACAGACCCTATACATTCCTGCTTGGATCCTGACTAGATCCAACTCAGATATAAACCTGGAGGGAGGGTCTGCCATGTGCCAGGTGCTGAAAATACAAAGACGATCTGACCTGATAAGGTTCCAGCCCAGGAGGGAATGAGCGTGAGGTTGGATAACTGAGAACTCTAAGCAGGAAGTGCAGAGTGTTGTGATGTGACAGAGCTATGAATACAGTGCTATGGATGATACTAAGAAGGGAAGATTGCTTTTTCTAGAGAGGTTAGGGGAAACTCTTCCAAAGAAGTGACATTTGATCTCATCTCTAGACTGAGTCATCAAGCAAAAGGCTTTGAGATGGAGTGAGGAGAGGAGAGAAGAGAGGAGGAGAAGGGGCGGAATAAAGGAATGTAGAAGAAACTGCATGGACCAGGGTGTGAGGGGACAGGCATAGCCGTTTATTTGAATAGTTATTTATTCAACAAATATTGGTTGAGTGCCAGACACTGTTCTTGGCATTGGGGCTTCAACAGGAAGCAAGACAGACAAAGTCCCTGGTGCTTTCATGGAATTTACATTTTAGAGCTGGATGGGCCAGGAAAAAAAAAAAAAAGTGACCGAGGTAATTGCAGAGAGTGATAATTTGAGAGTAGGTAGGATACAGAGCACTATGACTGGCATGTAGGATTAAGTATTGGGGAGGGGGTGTGACTCTACAGAGGAAGCGTTTGATCTGAGACCCCCCTGGCAAGGAGGCAGCCTTCTGGAAGCAAACTGTTCCAGGTGGAGGGAACAGTAAGTACAGACGCTATAACAAGACGAGGCCCAGTGTATTCGAGGAACAAAAAGGTGGCCAGCTTGTGCAGAGCAGCGTGAGCCAAGGAGCCACCAGGACAGAACAGAGAGGTTGGCCAGACTGGTTAGTAGAGCCTTGTGGCCATCATAAAGGGGTTTGTTTTGAAGAAGTACCATCTGGCTGCTGTGTAGAGAATGGATCGGAAACAGGGAGATCAGTTGGGAGGCTGTTGCTTGCTTTAGGTGAGAGAGTTGTTGGCTCTGACCAGGGTGGTAGCAGCAGAGATACGTGTTCAGAGCAAATACATTTTTTTGAAGTAGAGCTGATGGGACCTGCTGATGTATTGGTGTGGGGGTGAGGGAAAGGAAGATGTAATCATGTCAAATACTGCCAGAGGTTGAGTAACATGAGCACATAAAAGTGACCTTTTCTCAGTCGTAGTGATGTCAATGTGGCAACAGTAAGAATTGGGATTGGAAAGGAAGCTGGAAAAGAATGGCTTTGAGAATGAATGAATTTGGCCTCACACAGTGGAGACAAGGGTCCTGGGCCAGTAACAAAGCCTAGCTGATAACCTGTCTGTGAGGCTAGGAACCTCTCAAACTTTTACTAGTAGGATTAAAACAAAACAAAACAAAAAAAAGGATTCTGGTTAAATCTGAATGAAGTTATTTACATCTCTCCCTATATTTCTCCATCTCTTTTTTGCCCTACAGTATAAATATCTTTCCATTCTCACACACTCTACATTGGCCTCAGCGTCTCTCCTCTCAGTAAAGTCTTTAGAATATTATCTTCCAAGCCAAGCAGGAAATTCTGCACAGAATAGGCACTGAGTAAACGAGTACCGAGGGGTGATTAGAGGTGCTTGCTCTCAGAGAGAAAGAGAAGTTGCTCTTACAATTTTGTTTCACTTCTACCTTCTCACCTAACAACTCACAATGCTTGGCTCTTTTGGCTGGGAGGAGACATGATCCCGCTTATTAAATATTTTTTGTTGGCTGTCTGGCTGGTTCTATTGTCTCCTCATCTTGCAGTCCCGTTGCCTCTTCCAGTTCCCTGCATACACACAGCACGCCTGCAGGGGTCCTCAGATCTCCCTCTGAACCACTGCACCAGACTTGTCCTCCTTAGCTAACATTATCTTTTATTTAAACAGAAACAGTAGCCACCAATCTTGTTACATAACATACCAATATCCTAGGGTGTTAAGCTAATGCAACATCTATTGTTGGGGAGTGGAGATCTGGCAACACGAATATTCACTAGGAGAATATTGCTGCAATGTTGTAACAAGTTTGACTCTCTGGCCCCGCTTAGATTTTAGAGCTGGAAGGGACTTTAGAGATCATCCTATTTCAATCTTCTTTGTTTTACACTGGAAACCAAGGCAAAGAAATTTGCCCAAGAGGCAGATCAGGGCAGAAATCAAGCTCTTGATAATCTAAAGAATCCATCACCTCTTCTTAGATTAAGTATTAAACCTTTCTTATTCAAGATTCTCTTTTGTTTGTTTTTGTTTTGTTTTCCTGTTTTAGACTTTCCAAGTTTGTCAACTGCAAAAAGTGACATGGTGGTCCTGCTTACACTGAAACAGCATTCGAGACTGATACATAGTCATGATACTGATGTATTGGAGGTATCTTTCGTTGTTTTTTACTAACATTAGGATAGGATTCACATCCAACCACATAAAGTCTATTAACTGAATACAATTTGAATGCAGTGTATATTAACTGAATCAAATATATTTTAAAGACAATTGGGTAAAGTTGCTGTGAAGTTGGAGCCATCTAGGGAACGACTTCAACACCATTTTCCCTTTAAATGTGTGGCGGGTGGGTGAAGTCAGCAGCACCTCCAGAAGCATCTCATAGTCTGACAGCTCAATAAACCATGGGGCTTCCTATTGCTTTCTGAGGAACTGCAGAACCACAGTGGCCAACTGAAAAGGCTGGGCTGCTCTCTGCTCCTGATCCCTGGCAGCATTCTTTCTCAAACTGACCTGTTTTCCTGCTGGGAGACTGCCCCACTCCACCCACCTGGTGCCTCCCTAGATTTCCTGACTGCCCTGGGCTTATTTTTTAACCTTCTCTTCCTTGAAAAGCACCACCCCAGTGACCCAGAAGGTGGGCGCCTCCCCTGAAGTCATTGACCGTCTACTCTCCTGATCATCATTTCTCTGCAAAAGCCTTAGAAAATCAGCAACAATAGGGGTTAAGGTGCCTTCCAGTTCTCCTAAGACCTCTTTTCTACTTTTAATTCTCCGAAATTAAGCAGAGCTGAGAGGAGAGGGGGAAACGCCTTGCTTCTGAGTAGGGCCCCGTGGGGCTAGCACTATCTTATTAAATTCAGCTGCCCTCGGTCTTGACAGTCTCTTCAGGTAACTTAGGCTCCGGGTTAGGGATGGCTAAAGTGTGAGGACGGAGCTACTACCGTGGCCCTCCAACAAGAAGCACTTTAAAGCCTCCCCTCTCCCTCTCCCGGGTTCTAGAAACCCCAGCCATGACCTAGGGACAAACTCCAAACCCAAATAAACGGTCTCCTCCCGCGCGCCGAGAGCCACCCATTCTCATCACCCTTTTTCCCTGTTCCTCCGGCCAGTTGCCCTGCTTAGCCAGGTTTCGCCGGCTGAGCCTCATCGGGCCAGACTCGGTACTAGCCGCACTCCCCGCACCCAAGCCGGGCCGGGTCAGAGAGGTGGGGGGTGGGAGGTAGGGGAAGCGAGGGGCGGAGTTCCGTCCTTCGCTGATTGGCTCGGGGCGGATGGGCTGCGGCCGGGCCGAGCCAACCCGTGGCGTGTTGCTATGTGCTGAGCCGAGGGGATAGGCGCGGGGGCGCGTCCGTCACCCCGCAGCCCCCGGCCCCGACGCGGAGGGATGCAGAGTGGCGGCGACGGCAGTGGCGGAGTCTGTGGCTTTAAGAGCGCGCCCGGAGCCCGGGATCCGGCCGGGCGGTCCTTCGCTGCTGCGCAACCCCGCGGAGCCAAGCTCAGCGCTGGCCGGACGGGGCAGCCTGCTGTCGGGTAAGCAGACGCGAGCGCGGCGCGGGCCGGGCATGCGTGGGCGTGGGGCGCGCTGTCAGCGCGGGCGCCTGGCCCCGGGCACTGGGCGCAGGTCCTGTGGCCCCTCCCGCCCCGCTCCCGCCGAGCCCGCGGCGCCCTCTGCCCTGCGCGGCCGAGGAGTGGTCCGGCTGGGGGTCTCCGAGGGGGCCGCGGGCGCCGGGGGCGGGGAGCGGGCCGCCGGGGCCACGTGACCGGTTTGTTTACAAACACTGCCGGGCCCTGGCGGCGGCCCGCGACTGGAGCAGAGGTGGCACGGGTTCCAGGGTCGGGGCCTGGGACCTGCGCGAGGAGCTGGGCGAGTCTGGGGCGCGCGGTTCGGCAGGGGAGACCTGGAGACCCGGTCGCTGCTTCTCCTTCAGCATAGTTCCCGCAGCTCGGACTCCGTGGGGGCCAGGATGGGGGCTTCGGGCGTTTTCGGTCCCCGGTGACCCTGGGTCTCCGGTGAAGACACTGGGTCCGGGGGCGCCGCCCTTGGTGCCCCCGCCTTTGGGGGACTGGGCGCTCTCGAAACTCCCAGGAGCGCTTGGCGGGCCCTGGGCCGAGGTAACCGCAGCCGAGTTCCTGCCTGGCCGCTTCCCGGCGCCTCCCCAGTGCCCTTGCCAAGGGGGTGGGAGCGAGTTCTCTCCTGCCCAACGGAATGTAGGGGCCTCTCCAGCGAGTACCTCTCAGGAACTGGCGCTGAAGGGCAGCCCCGATCTCTCATCGCTTCACTGCTTCAAGTTCACCCTCCTTGGCCGCTGACCTCCTCTGTGTGTCTTTACCCAAGTCGTGGCTTTTCTCACGTTGGCGGATGGGGGAAACCACCTGTTCTTTTGGACCCAGTCCAGGAGACTGACACCTCTGACTTCACTCTCAGCTTGCAAGAGCTTACAAACCAAGTGAGTGAGTGTCCTCCGTTCTTCTCTGTTCTGTATGTAGCTGACCCTCCCGCAGTCCCGCGGCGGTCCCACATGAAACTGCTCCTGGGCTTTGCTGGGTATTTTGCTTTCTGGCCTCCTCCTCAGTTTGCTCTTCTCGGGTGTTGAGGTTCATTTCAGTAAGTCTTTGCTTCTGATGAGTCTAAAAGCTAACAAGATGGCCAGCTATTCATCTTTTTTCCCTTGCCCTTCCTCCCTTGTTTCTCTGTTTTGGTCCAGCAAGATGGGGCTCCTTGTCCTAGAGCGAGGAGCAAGAAGGCAAGCTTGATGTTTCTCTTTATGGCACTTGCTCACGGAACATTTGCAGTGCAAGGAATCTAGGGGGTTGAGTAGTTAGGTGACTTATCCAAGGCAACTTATGTCACTGGCTCTGGGGCGGGACTTGACCTCACATGCTTGGTGCTCCCGGTTTCTTGTTACCAGTGGGACTGGATTCACCCTTCTCTGACTTTCATTTGACCTAATCACTGCCACAAAGATGGGCTGCACCTGAGTTCTGTCTATCCCTTCCCTCATTTCCAGGTCCAGCCTCAGGAGAGTTGTGCAAACTTCTCTTTGGCACCTTCCCTTGTCCCCAGCTCCATGGAAAAGGGTCTAAGGCTGGAGCAGAGTAGCTCACCCTCCTCCACTGTTTGTAATCAGTTTAGGATTTGATAACAGATTCTGGGATCTGTCTTGAACTAAAATCCAGAAGCTTGGAGTTAGGGGTAGAAAATGGAAAATAAATGCCATGCACAAGAATATTGTTTTCCTTTTTCCCTCTAGGAGAGTGGTTTCCAAACTTTGAGTGGGATCCACAGTGTGGAATACATTTTACATCACTGCACAGAGGTCCACAACTGTATAAGTTCTAGGAAAAACAGTTGCCCTTACTACCTGCAATGTGTTCTATTTATGTTTTTCCTACCTAATTAAAAAAAAAATAAATCAACTACTGGTCATGACTCATTAATTTGATTTCTTGACCAAACAGGTCATGACCTGCAGTTTAAGAAACATTGCTCTAGAGCAGAGGTCCTCAAACTTAAATGTGCATAAAGATGACCTGGGTAGTGTTTAAAAATGAAGTTTGTGGGTTCAATCTGGAGATATTTATTCTCAGCAGGGCACATTTTTAATAAGTGGGCCATGAGGTTTGAGGCAGGTGGTTGATAAGAAACCCTGATCTAGTGGAAACTGGGGAGAATGAACAATGACAGGCATTACTTAAGATATGAAATATACTGAACCTTAGTCAGATATGTGACCCACACAGTCTATGCAAACCCAGGATCCCTCAACTAGCCCAGGCTTTGAAAAGTCTAAGGATATAGTGTTATTTGCCTTCAGCTGCCATGAAGCCTTGGCCTCAAGAGACAGCACCCCCCCCCCCAAATCCCTTCCCACAGCACCCTGCCCAGCCCATTTGAAGGCTGGTGTTCTGCTGTTCAGTACCACTGTTTCTAGGTGTGTGGGGTTGGGGGTGTGAGCAGTGCTGATGAGCTTGCTGTATTATTCACAGATTATGTGAATTTTTACTGCTTTAATGACTTTAATGGTTTTGAATTGGCAACGCAGTCATTGCACCTGGGACATTAACAGTTGGTCAACAGGAAAGGTTGATTTTATTTAATATCTAGGTATTCCAGGCTGTGTAATCTAGGGGAAGGGCAAGCTGGTGATTTTATTTTTGTTTGGGGAGGCAGGGAATGGGGGAACCAGGGGCTTGTCTGTCAGCAGTTCTTAATAAGAAGAGGCACAAGTTTTCCCACCTCAATGCCTACCTGCCTCACCTGGTTCTTCCTCTGTGACATCTCCGCTCCTGTGTGCAGGTGGCTCTTGTTAATCATACCATTTCTGAGGCTGTTACCGGTCTCTTCTTTCAAGCATAAACATACACACACCTGATACATCCACATGTTGGATGCTTCCCCCTTATTGTGTCCAAACATGTTGGTAAAGAAATTTTCTTCAACTTCTCAAAGCTGCAGTTTAGCTTCAAAAAGAACTCTAAATTATCCAAATTCAAATTCAACTATAATCCTCCCTGTCAAGTGTATGTCTTGTATGGGTACACTAACTATAGGAATGTTGAAATTAACCTCAATAATGTTCAGTCTGGTCAAGCAACTCACATTTAGAATGTTTAGTTTTGAGCTCATGGAAAAAAGAAAGCAACAAAAGGATGACAAAGGATAGGATATCCCAGGATAGGAAAAGCAGAGGAAGAGACAGTCAGGTGGGATTCAAATGGAGGACTGGATCAGTTTCCCTTGTAAATGATCTTGGCATTTCCCTAGGGTCTGTCAACCAAACTATCAGTTGCTCTGACAATTAATTGCCTTCCCTTAGTATGAAGGGGTATAAAGCTCTAGAAAAGGAAGCATCTCTTTGAATTTTAGCCTTCAAAGATGGAAAGCCGGGGCCTACAAGCTAAAGATATTCTGTTAAGAGCTGGTAGTTTTCAGTGATATTATCCCTAACAAAAGGTGGTAACATACTTGCATCTCTGGAGTTGTGAATGTGGCCCCTGAGGTGGGGGTGGGGTTTAAAGTAAATAGGGGGGAAAAAAAGTAAATAGGATTATGCCACTCCTTGTTTAAAACTTTCCAATGGCTTCCCATCAGAAATAATCTAGCCCCTTTCCCTGTAGGCATTGCACTGACGCCCTCTCCCACCTTCTCCCACTTCATCTCCTACCAGTCCTCACCTGGTCTACTCTGCTTCAGTTGGCTCCAACTTCACCAGCCTTCCTGAGGTTTCCAAAGCAGGTCAAGTTTGCTTTTGTCATCTGGCCTTTCGACTGAAAAACAACGTACAACCTAAAAGTTGAGAATTACGTTGTATTCAGTAGACTTTCTGAGGACTTCAAGCCCGGAAGCAGCCTCTCAGAGAGCTCTGAGGGACTGCTCCAAAGGGGTGAGGGAGGAGCCAGAATATATAGGAGTTTTGCAACAAAAAACAGGTGTTCGAAACACCAGAAGATTACTGTTCACTGAGGAAAACCAATCATCTCAAGTTAATGAATTTAGCACTTTTCTGTGTGTGGGAAGATGCTGCAGTCCAGGCTCACTGATATCCTTCCTTGTAAATATGCACCTTAGCTGTCTAGGACCAGTATCCTCTTTCCCATCCTGAGTTCCCTCAGGGGTGGGCTGTAGTGTCTTGATGGTTACCACATCCTTTGTTTACTGATATGGCAGGCAACATTTTTCATTCACAGGCTTTTCCACTGGTAGTCCCTGGTCACAGAACTCCTTTTCTCCAAGTTTTTGCATGATTGGCTTCTCACTTGGGTCTCAGAGAGCCCCTCCCTGACCTGTTATCTAGAACAGCCCACCCCTCCCTGCCCCTCAGTCTCTCTTAATCCCCTGTATTATTTTTTTCAAAGTACTTTAATACCATCTGCAAATGCATTGTCTACTTGATGGCTAGATTGGAAGCTTGAGAGTCTTGCTCAGTGCTTGGCAGTGAGTAGCACTGGATATACATCTAGTTGTTGGTGGAATGAATGGATGATAGACCAAGAGAGCCAAGGTTTTGAGTCTTTTAAGAGTAGGAGTAATACTTACCTTCAAGAGGAGGAAAAGAAATCTCTCTTTTCTGGGTATTCCTGCTCCCCTGGAATTACTGTCTTTTGGGATTTTTGCTTTGCACAATACTTTTCATACTTTTATTCTTTTCACAGGTTGCCAAAGCCTCTAAACTCCCCATTGTTATTTTGTTGTTGCTAATAACTCTTGTCTCCCCCACTAGCCTTATTCCAGGCCTCACTATTCTGACAAGCATTTCTACCAGTAATCACGTTTCATTAATATGAGGAGGCACTGTAAGGAGGGCTAAGATCCTGGGCTTTGGAGTCAGAACGATCTGAATAGTTAGGTCTGTGACTTCGCACAATTTGCTAAAATTCTCTGAATCTCTGTTCCTTATTTGTAAAATGAGACTATTAATAGTTATTATCACACGAGATTTTTGGAAGGATTAAATGAGAGAATGCTCAGGAAACCAGGCACAGAGCCTCACACATAAGCACTTGGTATTAGCCATTAGTGTTGTTATTAATACTAATAATGAGAGTTCCCCCCAACCCCCGGCAGGAATTCCCAATCCATTGATTTGGGAGTGGGCAGTAAGAGGGAAGACTACCAAATCCTAAATTAGTCTAAGTAAATGAAGACAAAAATGTCACTTAGATTTATCAGAACTGGAATGGAATTTAGAAGTCATCTAATTGCAAACTGCGGTCCAACTCTTAATAAACACCCACATGGAAGAAGTAATATTTATAGACATTTTTAGAAGGACATGTTATCTACCTGGTCTTAGTTTTATCCTTGAACTAAGCTGGGCCAACTGCAAGCAGCTTACTTGGGCCATGTTAGCTCAGCCCCTCCAAAATTGTTTTCATTGAGACCATCTCCGGTGTCCTGCCCTTTGCTTTACGGAGGGTCACTGTCCAAAATAGCTTTTCTATAACTTGCTGCTATGTTTCTTATAAGGCTTTACATTGTTGAAGACTTCAATACAACTTCACTTAATGTCCCTGTTAATTGGAGAAATTTTCTTTCAGAGCCAAGTACCAGGAAAAGCTTTCCATCTCCCAAGAAACTGGCATGATTTTTCTTTGTGGACAATTGAATATAACTGATCATGTTTCTTTTCATGCTCTGGCTGCTGGGAAGCACAGATGGAAATTTGTGGCTTGATTTTAGTAACTGTGAGGCCCTGCATCCCTTTTTTTTTTTCTTTTCCTGGCATTAACCTTGTAATTCTTATTTTCTCTGATTTCAAGTTAATAATTTGCAACTTTCTATTCATTAGTTATATGCTGGATTGGGTATTAAAATCCATTTTAGGTGTTACACTTTAGAGATACTAACACTGAGGCTCAAACAGGAAAAAAGGACTTGCTTAAGACACAGAACTAATCAGAGCAAAGCACAGAGTATAAACCATACCTTTTGTTTCTCAGGCCCAGGGCTCTTCCTACTCCTGTACGTTCTGGAAGAGTACCAACTCCTGACTAAAACCCTAAGTAACTCATAATGTCTCAATACTAGGCAAAGCCTACCTTCTCTCTGTGATGGGGTGAAGGAGCATCTGCCAATGAGCTGTTACCTTGCCACCCACATTCCTGTTTCCTGGCTGTGTCAGCAGCGCTGTGCTCCCCCGTGGCCTTGAGAATGTAGTATGTCCAGACTTAGTGGGTTTTATGTGAAACTAGATTGCCAGCTCAGAATGAAATTAGCCTCTAGTGCCTGGAGTTCCCTTGTCTGTTTTCTTTTTTTCAGTGGAGGTACTGGGGATTGAACCCAGGACCTCGTGCATGGGAAGCATGCACTCTACCACGGAGCTGTACCTTCCCCCCCTTGTCTATTTCTTGCCATGAAAGGAAGGCTTGATATCTAGATGACAGATGGGTGCCACAGAAGCTCAAACAGTGTCTTCTGGGTGTGAACAGTGGTTGAGTTTGGTTGAACTGAAGAAAGTGGCTTTATTCTCTCTGATAAGAAATTTAGTTATAGAAAATATTGACCTGCCTAATGAGTTGTTTTGTTTTCCCATGGTGTTCTGGTTGGGAGTACCTGGGGCAAGAGAGCATAGGCTTGGAACATAGCCTGCCTGAGTCAGGAAATTTTTGATTCCTATTTTGAGAGCGAAGAGGAACCTCTGGCCTGGGGCTGAAACTCAACCTTGGTTTTGTTTTATTTTCCTGGGTAATAATCATTCAACAGATAGGAAGACCTTTGGGAGACAAAGTTATCATATGGCCCCTGCCCGTAAGAGTCTGTCCTCAAATAGGAGTGATTAAGGCATATGTGTCAATAACCAGAGTACAAGGTAGAGAGTTTAAACACATTACAGACATAGAGAAAGAAGGGTGGGCATTTTGGAGATGGGGCTGGAAAGAATAAAAGAGGGTTGAAACATGCAGAAACACGCCAGGGGAAACTGTGCAAAGGCACCGAGGTATATATGAAAGGTAACGTATGTGGAATGCTCAGGAGGCATGTGAGATGCAGGAAGGAGATACTGCTTGGGCTACCATTGCTACAGTTTAGAGTAACTCCATCGAACTGGACTGTGACTTACATCACAGTCGAACTCCGGGGGGTGAAGACCTGTGAACAATGGCCAGCTGATGTAGATAAGAGGCACCCTCAGAGGTGAGACTGCCCCTCAGGATTCTCAAACCTTGTTGCCGTAAGAATTCCTAGCCCAACCAAAGGCCTATAAAATCAGAATTTTCGGGATGGGGAATTTAGTAAAAGCAAGCAAATAATAATACCACCACCACCACCCCCTTTACCCCCACCCAAGTCTCCCTGGTTTTTCTAATGTCGTCTACACCCTCACATGTTGAGGTAGTTGATGTCACTGGCAGAAACCAACTGCTAAACATCCTTGACCTTTGGCCTCCTTTCCCTTACGTTCTATTTTTGCCTCTTCCTTTTCTTCTTTTGTTTGTATGTTCCTGTGTGCCATTCATTATATTTGCCTCCCCTTTATCTCTTCTTTTACCACTTTGGTCTTTGTCTGTTGGGGGTCCCTACCTAAATTGACCCACCACCAAACGGACCTAAAGTTAAAAATGAAATTCTCTTTCAGTGTTTGCTGTGTTAATAGTATAAACATGAGTATTGTGTAAATATAATTAGATAGGGCTTTTGGTTAGTTTTGTGTACATGATTCTTAATTTGTTTCCTTTAGGATTTGAGGGAAAAAAATTGTGTCCCCTCACGTGACTGCAGCCTTAAAGGGAAATATCCCATTAGCAGGAAGAGATGACAAGAACTGAAAATAAGCTTTTTCTTGTGCCTAATCTGTTGTCCCACCTTCTGGCTCAGGTTATTCCTGTCCCTCATTTGTTCTCTCAGTTTTTTCTAATTAAAAGTGGATGCATTGAGCCAACCCCGGGAGTCTGAAGATATTTTCAGAGAACTGGACATCTCTGCTTTGCATTATGATTAATTGACTTAGACTCTCCCTCCAGGAGATATTCTGCCTGTTGTACTAAGAGGCTCAGGAATCAAGGATGCCCATCTTCAGACCCCTCTCTGTTGCCTGGGTTGAAGGATCCAGTAGGGCAAGTTGGGAAAGTTTCCCAGGGTTCAAATCCTGGTTCTGGTACCTTCTAGTGGAGTGACCTTGGACAAACTGTTCAACTTCTCTTGAGCTTTTTCCTCATCTTTCAAATTGGGGTAATCCTAACAGTGCCTGCCTCCCTGGGTTGTTTGTTGTGAGGATTAATTGCGATAACGCATGTCAAGTACACCGGCCCCTCATGGGCCCATAATAAGAAATAAATTGTAGATTCCTGGAGGCTTACTGACAGTTGCTGTAAGGCCTCAGATGACTCTTCCCTACCTCCTCCCCTCATTTCCCACTTTCCTTCAGCCAATACTTTCTGAGCAGTTAGTGCCAGCCAGGCTTCAGTCTAGCTGTGAGGGGTGATTAACCAGACGTGGTCTCTGGACGTGGTCAGGAATGGCTCAATCTAGTGGGAAAACTGACCCATAAACCACAAGCTTTAAGGAGGTTTCTTAAACTGTATGAACAGGCTGCACTGGCCACGTGCATGGCTCCCCTTGATGTGCAAGGCCTGAGCGGAAAAAGAGGCCGTCACTCTCACTAAAATCTATCTGCCATTCCCATAACAGGAGAAATCCAGAAATTTGCTCTAGAATCAGGCTCTCTCTCCCACCCTATTCCTTTTCCTCTCCTACAATTCAGTGAATGGTAACACTCAATGACAATTTAATTCTTAGGACAGAATCCATCCATCTTTGGGCTGGTGATGGCTAGGACTTTGGACATTAAGGTATCCTTTTGAAAGTGCCTCTGCCCTTTTTTTCTCCTGAGTTTTAAGTTCAGTATCCAAATTCCAATTGTGAACAGGCAGGGAGCCCAGCCACAGATGTCAGGGTCTAGAGTTTTGGATTTATTTGAATTGGGAGATTAAAGTGAGAAAGCCAAAGGCATGCTGACAGCTGAACAATAGAATCGTATTGGCAGATTTGAGATGGATGGTTTGTAACTAATTGGGTCCCCAGCTGTGCCCTGGGGGAGCAGCAGTTAAAGAGAAATCAAGGTCACACAGTGCCCAGAGTCCAAAAGACATTCATTTTCTTTTTCAAAAGACTTTTCATTTATTCAGTAAATAATATTGGATATCTGCGTGTGTGAGACACAGATAACAATCAAATAATCACCTCAATAAAAGTAAAATTACAACTGTGAAAAGTGCTGTGCATATGAAATCAGGAACCTGACTTAGTGGGGATTGGAGAAGTCTAAGGGGAGGGTTCCAAGACTGGCCATATCTCTTACTCGGCTTTCCAGGACTTTGTTTTCTTGCTAGATCTTTTAAATGGCTGTTTTACATTACAGTTCAAGTGTAGCACTGTCTGGGGACAGAGAAATGGACCCTACCCCTCACTGGGTCCCAGATCTCGGGAAGAATGTATTCACATTGTTCTAGCTAGGGTCATCATCTCTGAGTATGGCAGAGATAATGTGAAGGACTGACACTGAGGGCGGCAGCCTCTGTGGGCTGGAGGAAAGGGCAGTGGAGCAGAGGCCGGGTGGAGGGACCCCCTTTTCTTGGCCTGAACTAAACCTGACACTGCATTTTCTTTGGCTCAGTCTTGCCTAGAGCAGCAGCTCAGACTGGGAGAAAGAATGTTTCTGAGTGGGAGGTTTGAGGGTTTCTCTAGGGGTTTCTCCGGAAGCCAGTGCCAGCCCTGGGAGTGTCCCCTGGGACGCTGCCCTAGGGGGCACACAGATACGGCAGGAAGGGCCAGGAGAGGCAGAATGGGTAAAACCATCAGAGGTTCTTGTGGTGTGGCCCATCAGAGACATGGTGCCACAGTCCTGAGTTTCAGACTCCATCTGCTAGCCCAAGTGAGTTGGCATCGTAAGAGTTTGCTGGCTTTTGAACTTTGCGGAGCATTCATGGTGAGTCCTATGTAATGCCCAGAGTTTAGTATTTTAACTGTATTAAATAGTGGCAGAGTCAGGAGACTCAAAAATAGCTTTACAGGGCAGCACAGTGCCAGTGATGGTCACTCATTTTACTCAGTTATCAAGAATTTCCAATGTGCTGGACACTAGGAGTCCTGGGAAAACCAGAGGGGTGTAAAGACTGGACTTCTGACTGCAGGGAGTCCCCAGTCTGGGAGACACATGACAATGGTGTGACGAGAAGTTTTTTGCATGCTGGAAGGTGGCCCCCAGCTCTGTTTAGGGTCTTATTTGAGCTGGGTAGCAAGGGATGAGCAGGCATTTTACTGGGCAGAGAAGACAGGTTAAGGCTCTGCAGGAGGCTGAAACAACTTGAGAAAAGGTAGTAAACAGGCTTGGTCTGCTGGGGAAACAGGTTTGGAGTGGGGTGGGAAGGTGATGAGAAGATAAGGAGAATCGGGTCTAGGTTCTTGGTGCCACCTAACGGGTTGGACCTTGTCCTGTAGGCTGCTAGGAAACCACTGGCGGTTTTGAAACATGAGAGAGATGTGATCAGATTGTGCTGTATAAATAGAATTCTAGAATGGGCTGGAGAGGTAAGAGCTGAGTCAGGGAGACTAGTTTAGGGAGCTGTCACGGTCGTTCAGGATGAGAGAGGATGGGGCTCCCACAGTGCTGCTGGCTGTGACTGAGGGTGGCAGTGGGGAGGGTGGATTGTAAAGGTACAACCATCTAGGGGGCAGATAGTGTATGACACAGGAGGGAGAGAGAATAAAGGGCGTTTCCTGCTTGGTGACTGGGTCTTCAGGAGGAAGGAGCAGAATTCAGGTAAAAGAAATAGGAGCCGGGGGAAGGGGAACCACAGTACTGGCTTTGGAAGAGTTCAGTTTGAAGTGCCTTCCTAGGAGCCAGGTAGGGCACCTTTGAGAAAGGGATTCTGGGTTCAGGAGCTGGAGACAGAGGTTCAGAAGACTTGGGTGTGGATGATAGTTCCCCAGGGGGACCAGGCAGTCAGGCACATGGTGGAATCACGTCCAAGGAGGAGGAGGATGGAAGAAGAGCAGTCAGGGAGACAGGCTCAGTCAGGGAGACAGAAGAATCCTCAGAGGCAAGATGAGGCCCATAAGGGAGAGTTTCGGGGAAAAGCAGCCCACGAGAGGGCTGAATGCAGCACCAGGGCCAAATAGTGTTAGCATTCAAAAGTATTAGTGTTTGGACTTGGCATGTTGGAGGCTGCCCTTATTTTCTGTTACTCAAAAGCGTGGTTGTGATAAATGATATTCATGGAGCATTGCCAGAAGGCTCTGTAGCTCTTCCATTCCTCTGGAGAGTCCATATCACTGGATCCAGCTAGACCATCAGAAAGCCATGTTCTCGGGCTGCCCTGGTTTGACCCCGTGTAGAATCCGTTTTACTGAGTTGTGCTTTGGTGTTTATTATACAGTCTGTTTTCATGGAGGGAACTGTAAGAAAGTCTTACTGGAGGGCTACATTGTAGGAACTGTTGATGTGTGCTGGGGCTCACTGGCTGGTTCTTGTCTCCTATGACCACCCATAGGAGACATGTTTCTTAGAAAATCTGTATCCTGAGTAACCAAGATGCTCTTATTTCACAGGAAATATAAATCTTACAACTTCTGATATTTTCTTGGTTACTGGGGAGCTCAAAGCCAAATTTATAATTGAAATTCAGTAAATATTTAGAAATTTGACAGCATGCATTTCTGTGTCCTCTCCTTTTGTTCTTTTATTCCTCCTACCCTAATTAATCTATTTTAGTAGTATTGTATTGTTTGTTTATTTTTTTGTAAGCCACCTTAAATCCTTTTTTCGATCCAGGAGTTGTATAAGAAAAAGAAGGAAGCCATTGATGAGCTTTAACCAAGTATCCTTGGTAATGAATCTTCAGACAGGTTATTTTTGGTTGAAATTGTGGAATCAACCCAAAGTAAGATCTGATCACTCCATAGCCAGCTAGCAACAGCTACTTCTGTGTAATATCTAGTAAATTACATGCAAGTTTCAGGATGTTCAAGGGGAAGTGCCCCTTCTCTATGCAGATGTTCTGACAGATTTAAGCTTCACGTGGGGTCCTCCCAGGCAGAGTGCTGAACTAAGAGCCATGTTTAAATATATTGCTTTGCTAACAGATGTTGCAGAGCACTGCTTCAGCAGCCATCTCTGAGTGGACTCTGTGAGACTGGCACGTTCTGTGACCTCGCTGAAATCAAGGTCTCAACAGAACGAAGGTTGGCTGGTGGGTACTTTGCTCTGGGGCAGGGTTTGGCTGGCAGAGCCATCATTTTACAACATGAAATCAGGACTTTAAGAGCTGAAGGAATCCTAGAGATCATGTAGGATTATCACCTGACAGAGAATCCCCCTGAAATCAAGGCTAGGCCCTGTATCCAGGCTGGAGATGAATGGTGGGTTTTTTTGTTTTTGTTTTTGGTAATTCTCACAATGTTTCAAACTTTTTCATTGTTATATTTGTTATGGTGCGATGTTATCAGTGGTCTTTATTATTTCTTTTCCCTTTTTTAAAAAAAAAATTATTTGCTTTTTCAAGCTTTGTTTTTTGGTGGGGGGAGGTAATTACGTTTATCTGTTTTTTGCTTTGTTTTGTTTTGTTTTTTTAATGGAGGTACTGGGGATTGAACCCAGGACTTCATACATGCTAAGCATGCGCTCTACCACTGAGCTATCCCCTCCCTGGTTTTGTTTGTGAAAGACAGTGGTTTCTGGAATATTCAAACTGGTTTTTATTATCAACTGGAAGGATTTGAAGTACCACCTGGGCCCAGTGCTATAAAATGGTTAACTATGAAATGATGGCATTGATTTTCCTGTGTGTCTTGCAATCAGCTCCGTGGCAGTTTTAATAGGGGCGTTTCAGTAAAGTTCTCAATGGTGGCCCCATCCTGGGATTAGTAGAGCCAGTGCGGACCACAAAGGTAACTTCCACTGTCCTGAGTGATGGAGTGGTCTATTGTCCGGAATGATACTGCAGTAGTGTCAGATCCCCAGCTAAACCACAAAAACCTACTTATATCACTGTATACCTTTAAGTGGATTAATTTGGGTCTAACCCTCTAACCACCATGAGTCAACCGGGCAGAGCAGAGCATTGCTCGTTTAGGTCTCGTGAGTACGAACAGTCCCTGTGCTTTTTCTCCCGCGCTGGTAAGGATGATCATGGCAAATCACGGTTATTGAGGACTAAGCCCGTGCAGGCGGTGAATGCTACACTTGCATTGTCTCACTTGATGTTTTTGTCTCTGCCACGAGGTAGGCGCTGTTATTCCCTTTCAGTTTGCCCAGTGGTGGTGCAGCTAGTGAGAAGACCCAAGGCGGAATCCAAGTCCATCTGTCTCTAATCCTGTCCTCGTCTCCAGTGGATGACACCACCACCCACTTCTCTTATTTGGCAGCCAGGGAAACTGGGTCTCTCTGCTCCCTGGTCTGGGTTTAGGATTCTGGTGAGATTAGGATTGGGGATAGAGAACGATCCTCCTGGGATAGAGACTTTCCACCGCCATAGTATCTCTTTTTTCTGTCTCCAGTCTCAGAAATGGCTGACGTGTCCCCTTCCCACTGCCACCTATTTGTTGCATCCAACCTGGGCTTCTCTCTTTCCCTCTAGAACAGACTGTTCAGCCAGGCTCCTGTCCTTAAAGCCAGCATAAAGTCCTCTTCGGGCTTTCTAAGAGTTTCTACAATAAATAAGAGACAGAAAAACTGGAAAATGGTTAAGCTATACCCCCAACAGCTATATATATAAAACACATTATATTATTATATTTGACCTAGACCCTGTAAATGTGAAAAATGGGCATGGATAACAATGACAGGCTTTTTTTTTTCTTGAGTGAAGGTAGATTTATTCAGAAAGACACATTGAAAGGCAAGAGAAAGACCACGAGGTGTGGGGGTTTGGTGCTCAGATTAAAAGTAGGTACACATTCCATAGACAGAATGTGGGCCGTCTCCAAAGGGAGAGAGAGGGGCTGACAGGCCTTTGATTAATGTTAAAAAAATCTTCTATAGCCCAGAAGAACTATAGTTCTGGCATCTCAGCACAGGATCTGAGTAGAGGCTGTCGGGGATGAACAGGGTTCCATGGTGCCCGGAGCCCCACTTTGCATCTTGCCTCGGTATTGGCAGGAGGAAGGGCGAGGCCTCGGTCATGTCTGCTGCCCACTAGTCAGCAGCCCAGTGGGAAGCAGGGGGAATTCGGTTCAGCAGTGGCCCCTACTGTATGCTCCATGCTGCCGAGTTCAGGGGGTACAGAAATGACTAAAATGTGGCCCCTTCTCTTGGCTCTTACTTCTAGCAGAGGATACAAAGGCAAAAAAGGATAATATCCATTTCAATAGAGTAAATATTAAGATGGAGGTGAGCACAGAGGAGGGGCAAATAAGTCCAATGCTGAGGGGACATTTGAGCTGAGTCTTAAGAGACAAGTTAAGGGCCTTGTGATGAGACATGGGAAGGGTGTGTCAGATCGAGGGAATGACATCAACAAAACCACAAAAGGGTGAAATGCAGGTGTGGTGTATTAGGAGGAACTGCAAAGTTTGGTTGCCATTACTGAGCACTTAGGAGACTGTTCCTGACACATGGTAGACCCTTAAATGTCAGTTCAAAAAATGGAGTGTAGAGTAGAAGGTGGTAGAGATGAGTCTGAAGCCGTTCGTGGGTGTCAGTGGTAGATGGTTGCCAGCAGTAATACGTACTTCGAATTTGTATATTTGCTACACACCATGCTGAGTACTTAATATATATTAGCTTAGCTAATTCTCACAAGAGCCTTATGAGGTCAATATTAGGGTTCCTAGTTTTTGATGTGGAGAGCAAGGTCCAGAGAGGTTAAGTAAACTATCCAAGGTCACACAGCTAGGAAATGATAGAATTGAGATTTGAAACTCTCAAGTCTGGTTCCGTTACCCATCTTTTTTTTTTTTTTTAAATGAAGCTATAATTAACATACAGTATTATATTAATTTCCAATGTACCACACAGTGATTTAATATTTTATACATTATGAAATGATCATTACCCATTATCATCTGTCACCATGCAAAGTTAATGCAGTATTGTTGCCTATATTCCCTCTGTGTACATTTCATCCCCATGACTTATTTTATAGCTGGAAGTTTGTACCTCATCTATTTCGTTTGTCCCCCTACTCCTCTTCCCTCTGGCAACCACCAGTTTGTTCTCTGTATCTATGACTCTATTTCTGTTTTATTACATTTGTTTATTTGCTCTGTTTTGTTTTTTCAGACACAAGTGAAATCAAATGGTATTTGTTTTTCTCTGTCTGACTCATTTTACCTTGAGTAATCCCCTCTAGGTCCAACCTGGCAATTGGCAATATTTCATTCATTTCTATGGCTGAGTAATATTCCACTGAATTTAAATACCACATCATCTTTATCTATTCATCTATCGATGGGCACTTAGATTGCTTCCATACTTTGGCTATTGTAAATAGTGCTTCAGTGAACATAGGCATCCGTAGATCTTTTTGAATTAGTGATTTTGTTTTCTTTAGATAAATACCCAGAACTCATCTGGTTACCTGTTGCCCTGTGTTACCTTTCTGAAGGACGTGAGAGAGATGATGTGGCCAAATCTGCTTTTTAAATACGTAACAGTGACTGCAATGTGGAGGGTGGATTTAGAGGAGAAAGGAGGCTCAGGGGCCTTCATTGGGCTGTGTGAATAAGACACTGTATTCCTGGCAGTGCTTTGGGGCCTATGGGAGCATGGCCACTGGGGAAGCCACCTCTTAGAAGAACCTCAGTAGTGATGAGGGGAATACTCTGGTTCCCCCGGGGTCATCATCACCTCCTCTCACCATGAAAGGAGAATTCAAGGTTTAGAGAAATGTCATTCCAGTAGTTCCAGCTACAGTGCTTGAAGACAAGTTGGAGAGTCCTAAGGGAAGTGGCAGGCAAACTGTGTCTGTCTCTGAACTCCTGGGCCTCCTTTTTCTTTTTCCTCTCTTTCTAAGCAGCAGCATCGCCACCCCACCCCCACCCCAGTTCACTGACCACTAAAAATCATAATAGCTACAATTTTGGTGTGTTTTGTGTGCCAGCACCGCGTATGCAGTTACAACATCCTTGTAACCCTGTGTATGTTGGTATTATTAGAATTGGGGAAGCGGAGGATCAGAGCTGTTGAGTAACTTGCCAGAGTCATTCAGCTAGAAAGGAGCAGAACTGGTTTTGTGATTCCAGAGCCCACTTCTTTTCCAGGCAGTCTCTGCCTACCCTCCTCCAAAACACCCCACAACAAAACAACAGTCCGGAGGCACACCTGGGGATAGTCTGCTTCTCTGGCTGAGGTGTCACATCGCCTGGTGAGTTCCATCTTCTCAGTTTCTGGAGCTCTGTGTGTGGCTGTTCTGCCTTGTCTTCCACATCGTTTATTCAGTTCCTTTATGACTTACCTGATGAATCCGTACCTCCTACCTCTCCATCCTGGTGACTCAGAAGGTTCTGTTTTGATTTCCACCTGCAGTTGTGACTCCTTATGGAAAAAACCAGTCTGCAAGGTGGGACAGCCAGGTTTGCTGTGTGCTCCCTATGCATTTGGCTCTCAGACTGGTGTATCTAAGGTCTTTGTTTTTAATCATAATATTTCACATCTTTTCTTTCCATGCTGATCAGCAGGAGCCAGCTGGGGGTGGTAGCAAATCTTCCTTTAATTTCCACTGTGATGGATTATTACTTCACTTAAAATGGTGTTTAGTTTGTACATGTGCCCTGAGGCTTTTAAATATTGAGCTCATTTGATTATTGTTGGGAATCAATTTGGACTCCACAGTATTTTCAACTCATGAAGCCCCACGGAGCCTGTGGCCCCATTAGCAGGTACCCAGAGTCCAAAAATTAAAATGTGAGTTCGGCAGCCCCATACTCTTAATTTCTTCCTTTAAAAAAAAAAATCTATTTTTTCTTCCTTCCTAAAAACTGATTTCTTTCTAAAAGAAGTAGCTTTTAGCATTTTCCCTTAAAGAGGAAAGAAGATGGTAATAGGTGACTTTTTCGGTCCTCAGCTCTCATCTTTTTCTCTCACTCGGTCCATTCTCTTCTTTCTTCTCAGACACAAGGACTCCCTCTTGATCCTGCTTCCCCTTGCTTTCCACTTTCCCCCTCTCATTCCTTCTAGTTCACCCTGCCCCAGTTGAACAAGTTGTGTATTTCCAAAAGCCACTTTTCTTTCCTTTCTTCTCGGGGCACAAGGCACCTTTTGTGGGTGCCTTCACGTTCCTCTGGAAGAGCAGGAGGAGCAGAGTCTAGCAGCCAAGTCCAAGACCTGTCTTCTCGACTCCTCGGGGCTCCCCTAGCAGCAGGCAGCCTGGGATGTTGCTCACGTGGCCCATTTTTCTCTCTTCAGTTTCTGCGGTGTGGTGTGCAATGGTTGTGTGTGCCTGGGTACGTGTTTGTGTGTGACGTACTCACGTTTCATGCAGAACGTGAATGCTGATTCTTCAGTAGGTAGCTTTGAATAAGTTGTGAGATTCAGATTTGAAGTTGAGCATAACCAGAAACCCCTCCCTGTGAACTTTTTTGGGGGGGTTCCTACAGAAGAGAAGTGAGCGAAGAAATAATTCCGCTCTGGGGAAATGCATAATTTAGAAGCCGTCTGTGTGTGTAAGAAAACAGACTCTGTGGCCGCTCTGTAAACCCAGACTGGCAGCCAGGGCTCATTGTTTCCTTTTCCTCCCTCAGTGTTTGTATAAGGCGGACTGACAGGGCCGGTGCTCCCACTGCTCCCCGCTGGGCAGCTGAGGCTGTGGACTTCAGAAGCGGCTGGCCTGGGGCAAGCCTCCCACTCGCTTGCCCTGCCTCTGTCTTAACTTACCCCCTGACCTATCACCCCTTCCCTTCCTGGAAATGCTGTCCCTCCTGAGAGTGGAACAGGAGTATTGGAAAGTTCAAGGGTATTTCAGGAAACCCCTACTTTGCTCTTTCTACCACCTGGAACGCTTCAACACCCAACAGCATTGGTCTGCCCTGGGCTTTGGTTCTGAGCCCTCACCTTACCACTACGGGAGGACACCCAGGGTGAGACGAAGGGGCTCTCTGCTCCCTGGAGTCGTGGATCTCCCTCATCTCCTGTTATGGCCAGGTCTGACTCCGAGGTGGAGCTGGGGAGACTAATTCTCACCTCCACATTTTCCACATGTTACTGTAATGTTCAGTTTAATCTGATTTCACATCTTTAAAAGTAGTGGTGGAAGACTGAGCAAGGAAGACGTTATGTCTGGGCCCCTGTAGGTCTGAATCCCTTCAACAGGGTTGGACATCTCATGTGGAACTGGTCACCCTGGAGGTGGGGCTTGCTTAGCGTAGCTGCTCAAGGGACATGCAGGAGAAGAGCTAGTGACCACTGTTGTCCTTCAGTCTAGTGCTGGCCAGTGGTGTTGGCCACTCAGGAAGATACAGAGTCCCAGGGGTACAGTGGCCTTCAGTGGTGCTGTGTTGGGAAGGATGTCAGGGAGGAGGACAGCTTCCCTGTGAAAGATTTGGTTCCAGAGGTTTAGAGGAAAAAGAGGACTATGATTTGCGGACTTTGTCTAAACATCCAGATGGATCCCAGGCATAATCCAGCAAGAAAGATCTGATTTTGTTTGTCTTCCTCCCCCGTCTCTCTAAATAATTTTATCTTCAAAGCATGACACAGGCTTTAATTAACACTCTGGCTCTCCTGGGAGGTAGACAAGTGGGAACACCACCCCCGTTAGTGAAGCCCAGGGAATAGGTAGGTCCAGAAGCCTCAGGTATGTGAGCCTCAGTGAAGCAGAGTGGGTCTTAAACCTTGGAGTTTTGCCCTCAGACCTTTACTTGGACGTACCCTGGGAGCCACCCCACTTCTCAGTGTCCTTGTTTCTCATTAGAATAAAAGAGCTGAGGCTGTGGTAGGAGAAATGTTTGGTACTGTGGGATGAGTAATGGAAAGTTTGAGGGTTGAAGGGAAATTCTGGAAAGATTCACCGTTACTGTGAATTTTAGATGCAGGAGTCTGATTATACCATGAATTTCATTCATTTACTTGCCTTCCCCTCCAAAAAGTATGTATATTGTATATATGTATATGTGTGTGTGTGTGTGTGTGTGTGTGTATGTATGTATGTGTGTATATATATATATGTGTGTGTGTGTGTGTATATATATGTGTGTGTGTGTGTGTGTGTGTGTGTATATATATATATATATATATATATATATATATACACACACATACTGAGCATCTACTTCTGGGCAAGATATTGCAAAGAGAGTCACTTCTCCCAAAAAGACTGGCCAGCCATGAGGGACCCTGCTGGTTGAACTTGATCCTTTGTATCCCATGCTTATTAGTTCATAAGCAAAAGGTAGGATGGGGTTTGTTGCCTCTGTGGGTGGTGGTTTCAAGGGTGGGAGGACTCCTGGCATCTGTAAATGGATGAGAAATCCACCTGTGACGGTTGATGTAGTGAATCTCTAGAGAGTAAGCTTTTTCAGCCTATTGTCTTGCTTGACTCAGGAGAAGGGGCGCCTGAGGAGTCCTCTCCTTGGGGTTGCAGGTGGCATATCTGGCCTTTTCTAGGGCTTCCTGGGAATGGTATTCGTGTCAGTTTTCTGGATGTTGGTAGGGTGACTGCTGAGAGCCCTGAGTTGATACTGAACCTCCAACTCTAGAACAGCAGCAATACTGAGATCTCCATTGGCTTCTTCGTATTCATTGGGCATCTTGGCACAGTGTAAGGACAGAGAAGGGGGTCGTTTTATCCTGTAAAAGCTGCCTTCTCTCTTGGGTGGCAGTTGGACTCTGCTTGGTTTGCCGGAAGCCCAGCTCCTTCAGCTCATGATATTCCCTTATCTTGGCACTGCAGGCTGCTGAGAACCAGCCCTCGACCTCTGCCTGAGGGTCCTTCCTCTGAAGACATCACCAGTGTGTGGAGCCTGCCGCACACCCACCCCTTGCCAAACCACGGCCTTTACCTGTGTCTTCCGGTGTTTCCCGTGCGACCCATCCTGTGGGAGTGCCTCGTGGGCCACCCCGGAGTTCAGCCCACGTTCAGCAGCGCCAATGGTGAAGATGACAAGATCCAAGACTTTCCAGGCATACCTGCCCTCGTGCCATCGGACCTACAGCTGCATTCACTGCAGAGCCCACTTGGCCAATCATGATGAACTCATTTCCAAGGTACATGTTCCCTGCAGGCCTTCCGTGCCTACCCATGGGGTGGGGCAAGGGCACTGCTGGCTCCTGGGTTTGCAGAGGTTGACACGCTCTCCCAGAGAGCCTGGGACCTTTGTACTCCGTCTTTTGTCCCGCGTGGTTGTCTCACTCAGCTGAGAAATAACTGAGTTGGAGGGAGGGTGTACTAGTTTAACGTGTAACTTTGGAATTTAGATGTCATCCCTGTTGGAGGCTGTGGGTGCTGGCAGCTTGCAGGCTGAGGAGTGATGGGAGCCTTTCCTTCCGCTTGCTTGGCCTGGGTTGGCGGGTAAACGCGATGTAGGGGGCTGCCTGCCTGGAAAGGGAGTTCTAAGAAAGGTAGGATCATGTAGTAGGGGTTATTCTCTTCAAGCCCCCAGAGAGGTTACCAGACAGTCAAATTACTAAAATGGGTGGCCTTTGGGAGGACCAAAAGTGGCTTGGTGAAGAGCTGACCCAGTGGCTTATGGGGACCTTTAGGGCTTCTACATGAGGTAACATGGCATGACATTTGTTCACAATCAGAAGAAAGAGTGGAATCCCATTTCCCTAAGGAGCCTTGGCAACTGCTTCCTGAAGTGGGGGTGGGGGTGTTAATAATAAATAAATAAATACACCTAATGCCTCAGTTGTGCAGTCCAAGAACTAGCGCCTTCCGGGAGCGTTCTCAGGGGGACCGCCTCCCTCCTGGCCCTAAGTTTCCAAGGGAGGAGAAACAGCTTTTACTTGGCTGCATGAAAAGGAGAAGGAACCCATGGGGGACTTTTCCCTTTAAAAAACACCCTGTTTCAGAATCTGGACTTCATGCCATTAAAGTAAAAAAAAAAAAAAAAAAAGAAGAAGAAGAAACCTTTACGCAGACTCAGACTAAGTTAAAAAAAAATTGGTGTTTTTATTCTGTTTACAAGAACTGCTAGAAATGGTGGCATTACTTTCCCTGCCTCTGCCTTGGAAGCCCCAGCCAGAGAGGGAGGAAGTTAGAGAAGAGCCCTGTCCAGCTGGCTGATTTGACAGGAAGTGGAGAAGGCTGCTGAAACAACCACGGCTGGGAGTGGGGTTCTCAAATCAGGGCCGCGGGTGAAGCTCCTCCTGCGAGGCCTCTTCCAGGGTCTAGGGTTACCGCAGAGCTTGAACCCTGGGGCCCTCAGAGTCCTGGCCTCTGGCCCACTTTCCCTTCTCTAGGTTTCTGCTAATTCCTCTCCTCTGTGCTATTTACATTCAGCCAGCCTCCAGCTTCCTTCTCTGTCAACTAACTCATCTTGTCTTGGATTTTTCTTGAATCTGCTGGGAACCCCTTGAGTCTGGAAGTTTGGATGTGGGAAAGGCTGTGTCAGTGAGGGGAGAGAGGAGTCAGTCCTCTTTGCTTTGGAAGGGGGCCCGCAAGCTTGGAGGGAAAATGTGAGCTGTCCTATTTCTGGAAATCTCCAGAGAAAGTGGAAGCCAACACATATATCTTTTTAGTATCAGGAAGAAGTGCTATGTATCATAAGAAATGGAGGTCACAATAAACTGTACTAAAGCACCTTCTGTGTACTAAAAACTGCCACTTAACCCTTTATAAATGTTACCTCACTTAACTGTCACAAGAAGCCTTAAGGTAGATGCTGTTAGTCAGATGTTGTATGGATGGAGAAGTTGAGACTCATACAAGTTGTCCAAGAACTCAAATCTGGAGTTCTCAAAGGAGAAAGGGCAGTTACCTCGAGGGTGCTGAAGAAGGATTTCTGGAAGAGGTGGCATTTGAGCTGGGCTTTGTCGATGGGCAGAAGTGAATATGTGGGGGTGGTAATGGCCTTCAAAGTTGATATCTTATCTCTTTGGCCTGGTACACGGGGCCTTGCATGATCTGGCAGAGCCTAGTTTTTGGAGTTAGGGCCCCTGCTGGTCCTTGCTTTATGTTCCAACTAAGCAGCATTCCCTGAATATGCAGATATGGGTATTTCAGGTCTCTGTGCCTCAGCCAAGAGCATCCCTTCTCCTTTACCTCCTTCCTCTCTCCCAAGAGCCCGCACACGTCCTTTTCCTCCTGGGACCTTGTCCTGCTAGCTTTGTATCTCTGGGTCAGAAGCTGACCCACAGCAAGAGCTCAGTAAATGAGCAAATGAACAGACGGGTGGATCCTGGGCCTTGGGAGAAGACAAGGGATGAGCCAAAAAGACCTTGTTGGCCTTGTTGGCCTCATGGTCTCCTTCCTGCCCCATTTGGGGCAGAAAAGCTCCTTCCCAAGTCCAGGCCAAAGTCAGCACAGGCTTCAGTTTCATTGGCTACAACCGGTGCACAGATGGGGTGCATTAGAGCTTGATGATTTAGAGAGTTGGGTTAAATGCCTGACTGTGGGGAAAGTGAGGGAACTGTGGTTGGCACTGCACAAAGATTCCTTTATTTCATTCCACAGCCACCCCCGGCATTAAATAATCTATAGATTCTTGTGCAGGTCCGCTTAACGGAAAGATCACGGCCCCCAGCCCCCTCCTTGGAAAATGGGCCTTTCTTTTCGTTTTGTTTCTCTCTTCCATTTAAGAAAGTTCAGGGAGAGAATGTTTCTCCTGTTCTCCCCTCTTGACATAATCTCCTATGCGGTTTCAGAATCCACCCAGTGGGAGTTAGGAGCTGGGAAGCAGCAAACTGGAGCAGCAGTGTAATTAAACAAGACTTTGTACTTCTAATAGAGCCTTTCGTCTGGAAGCTTGACATTCCATTGTTTGGGTGTTTTTTTTTTTTTTAAAGTCAGTCTCCCTTTATTATGGAGAAGGCGACACAAAGGTCCAGAGAACTAAAGGTATGTGGGGTATGTCGCTGGCGGAGAACTGGGAACAGAATCAGGACTTCAGGCTCCCTTCTGATCTGTGTGGCTAAACCGACATGGAAATGTGTAGTTATCAAGTTTTAAACAATTAGGTTCTGCATTGATATGGTGGTGGAAAGACTCCTGTATGGGCTTTCCGTCTTCCGAGTGTGGTCTAGATTCTTTGAGGCCTCGTTGCCTGGAATCAGCTGTCCAACCTGAGTCTCATTTTCTCACTGATGAAATGAGTAAAGTAACATTGGCTGGGTCTGATGGTTAAGACCTTGCCCTTCTAGTGCGCGTACTCTGTGCCTTTGCTGTAACAGTCCTAGGAGGTGGGCCTACCTTACTTGAGTGTAGGGGGAGTAGGTTTACCTCACTGGGTTGTTATGAGGCTGGGTGAGGTCACAGATGTGTGGATGGTTTGCAAATCACAAAGCTCTATGCAAAGATAAAATAGTTTCCTTTGCTTCTCTTGGCCTTGATGTCCAAAAAAAAAAAAGGCAAGGAGGTAGGATGGAGGGGTTCATTACTGCCTGACACTAAGCAAATTTGGTTTAGCCAAGACAGTTTCACTTTAGAACCTGGGGCACAGGAGTTGGATTTAAAAGGATAAGGCAGTAGAAGAGCAGCAGAGTTTGTGTGTGTGTGTGTGTGTGTGTGTGTGTGTGTGTGTGTGTGTGTGTTGGCAGAAAGGTAACAGCATTTGCTCTGTAGGATGTGGGACGGGTTGGGGGGAGTGGGGGGGTTTGAATCGATGACAGAACTATCTAGGGAATGTGCTGAGGCCTCCTACAACTTCTTTCTTAGGGGGTGTTGTGGTCTAAATGCTGAAGTGTTTGCACGCAGAGGTATTTTGGGTTAGCACGAGGAATTGCTCACAGTTTCTCACTTAATGGTGCAAGGCCCAGTATAAAAATATGCTTTGGCTATAAAATAATAATAGTTTCAATTGGAGTGGTTAGTTGTCCCCAGTGAGAACCATCTAATGCTCATGTAAGTGGATACTGTCTATTATGGGAACCTGGATCTTCACAAAACTTTTCCATAGAAATTTTCTATCTGTAGTCCTTTCCTTGCCTCCTTCCTGCTAACCCTTCGATGGCACTGCAAGTAGGCCATTTAAGAGTGGTAAATTGTACACAGTAAATGTTGAAGCATGTTGCCAATAAAAAGAACCAGTATTGTCAAAAAAAAAAAAAAAAAGAGCGGTGAATCGGATTAATCTACCATGAACCCACTTTGGCTTCATTTCAAGACACAGGTTGCAGTAAGTGCACTGGATCCTTAGAGGGAAGGTGTCATAGGAGGCGGTAAAGTGGGCAGGTCAGTGACCAGCCTGAGGTGACACAGCCTCGGGGCCAGGCCGCGTCTCGGCCTCACTGTGTGTGAGGAGCTGGGCCTCCTTCTGAGGCTGCAGTCTAATTAGGAGGCAGGTCATTTTTGTTCCCTGCAGGGTTCCATTAGGCTTACAGTGGTGGCATTTTGGTTTTACCTTCTTGCCTAGATATTAGCTATAGCATTGCTTTGAGAAAAGTGGCAGGGAGGGATTTGCTCTGAAGCCTGAAGCCTTGTATTGACCTGGTGGCTTCTGAGAGGCCCGCTCTGCCTCAGGCTCCCACCTCTGCGTCTGAGCATGAGTGTTCTCCACCAGTGATGCCCAGCAAGACTTGTACCCCGAACACAATGACTTAGAGACTGTGGACCACTTGAGAATTTGTCAGGGATTTGTCTCTCTAATTCCCACCACCCACCAGTTTGTCTTTAATGTGCAATAAAGCTAACACTCCAGAATATTAATACAGTTATTTATGTCCTGAAAACTTAATGTAAAAATTAAATGCAGAAACAGAATTTCTAAAACATCTATTCATTTCTTTTCTTCTAAATGCCCTGGAAAATGTTATAGTGAGCATCAGATTATATTAGGAGTGTTAGTGACTACCGCATAACGTTAAGCAGCATAACTCCTAAAGAACACATCCAATAAGATGGTCCTTGAAGATAATTTTGTGAGCTTTTCTAACTTGCAGAATATATGTTATATTGTAATTTTGTTAGCCAAGAAATTTTAGGATCCAATGGATGACTATTATAAAACCATAATTCAATAAAATTAGTATTTCTATTCTAGGAAAAAAGCCAGATTGCATGTAAACCTATGTCTGTCTGTCTCATTAAAAGTGGTTGTTTTTGTTTCTAAAATAGTGGGGACCTAAGACCAGAGTGATTGATAGGTTTCAAGAAACAAAAGGTTGAGGATAGTCAGTGTTGCACAACCCATACCATAGTGGGTGCTTTTGCTTCTTTTGCAATATTAGCAAAACATTATTGTGTTTTTGTCAGTTTCCTAAAGAGCATTTCTGAGGGTTCGGTAAAAGCATAAGTGATAAATTATGGAAGAGTTCCAACATAAGCCAGTAAGCCCAGTTTACGAACACATTCAGTTTAACTTGTAAAGAAAAATCACATATCCAACCTGCAATTACTTCTTTTCCACAACTATTTGATCTTTGAAAGCCCTAATCTCCTACTAATGGAGTGTTATTTCTGGAGGGGCGCAAATGAGCTGTCTGCTGACCACCCAGGAAGGGGTGACAGGTGAACCAAGTCTGTACAGCAAATCTCCAAACAGAGGCATGTGGTTAGATTATAGTGTTTCTTGGTGAAAAGAAATTATTTAGAATTTGTATAATATAACATCTTATGATATCTTCTCCACATGGGGACAGAGATTGAATCAGTTCAGGGTGAGATAAGCCACAAATTAGGCTGGTATAATTTGTATAGCATAATTTTCAACATTGGGACCACCTTAACAGGAGCTCAGAGGCCTCTGGTACATGTGGGTGATGGCAGTGGGGACTGTGCCTGTAACTTGCCCTTTTGTTTCATTGGTTCCGTTCTGTCATTGCACAAATAGTAAATATGTTCTCTGTGGGCATGGTGGGGTGTGGGCACTGTACTAGATATTATGACTCTACCCTCATGGATTTTATCCTGAAGAACTTTTACTCTAGTTAGGGAGATAAAAGCTTCATAAGCCATCTCTTCCTTTTCTTTTCCTTTTTTTTTCCTGAGAACAATTTAACAAACCAAAATCAAAACCAAAGCACACATATGTATAGATCTTGAGATGTTATAGCAAATTTAAAATATGTATGTCAGCATGATTCAGATGGTTTCCATTATGGTGGGTAAACAGTCATTCTACAGTATATGTTGAATGGATGTCCACATTGTGCCGTGAAACCATACTCTTTGTTTCTAAATTTGAAAGCTAGCCATCTGGAGCAGGGGGCCAGTCAACCTTTGCAGATACAACATCCAGCTCAGGAATGTCTGCAGTCACAATTATCAGGGAGCCAGTGTTCAGCTTGGTTCTTACAAAGCCTCCATGTACAAACTCTTCATTGTAGGTTCCAGCCTGGGTCTTCAGAGGAGAAAAATGGCGCTCATCCACGTAGCATGTCTCCATGCATGGAGTGAATGGCGTGAGTTCTCACAGCTAGGGGCCTCTTATGAAGGCCCTGGTACAGGTGTTTTCTGGTCAATGTCTAAGTCTCATCTGGTTCTGTTTCCTTTATATCTTAAGTTGTAGAAGATCTTTTCTGCTCGTCTTTGGGTCATTCTCACTGACAGTTGCTCTCTAAGTAGTTGTGATTTTGATGTGCCCATGGTGGGAGCGGGGCTCAGGGTCTTCGTACTCCTCCATCTTGACCAGGCCCCCAAAACTCATCCCTTCTTGGAGTTTGTGCAGTTGGCCCTCTATATCCACAGTTCCACATAAGGAATCTGAGCATCCTCGAATTTTGGTATCTGAAGTGGATCCTGGGACCAATCCCCTGCGGCTATGTACTTTACCTTAGGTTTATCTTAAAGCATTTATCACAGTGTGATGATGAATGTCTCCCATTAACCTATGAACTACTCGTGGAGATGATCGTGATGTCATCCTGGTGTCTATAGCACCTGGTCCAAGTCCTAAAGATTGGCAAATTTTCAGTGAAGATCTGAGTGAATCACTATCAGTACTCTAAAATAGAGACAGAATGAGGGATTCTTAATCTGGGGTCCTTGGACTAACTTCAAGGGATCCCTGAAATTGTATGTTTAATTCTGTGTGTATGTATATTTTTCTAGGGAGGGTTCCATAGCTTTCATTAGGTCCTCAAAGGATTGTTGATCCAAAAAACCCCTCAACCACCCCCACCCCAAGAAAAAAAAAAAACACCCCTTAAGATCCATGTCTAGAAATAGAAGTTCTGGGAAGACTTGGTAGAAGTGACACTGAGATGTACCTTGAAGCAAGAACCTAGACGTGAGGGGCCAGTAAAAAGAGCAGCATGAATAAAGAAGTGGGGGCCAGGAGTGTGTGTGGGGCAGCTGTTCTTTTGGGGGAGATCATTGAGGAGCTGTGTGAAAACAGATTGAAAGAGTGGGCCAAAGTCAGATTGCTGGGAGAATAGAGGTTCGGACTTCGTCCTTCTGGCAGTTGGCTGCCACTGAAGACTTGTGAGCAAGCAGTGACATGACCGGAGCTCTGCTGTCAGATGTCAGATGTAGGAGGTAAACTGCTGAAGAAGAGACTGGAAGTGGAGAGACTAGTGCTTACACACCCCAGTGGTCTGAGGGTGTTCTGGCCACATGGTGATCATTCAGTACATACTTGTTGACCACTGCTTGGGAAAGAAATACAAGCATTCTAAGGTTAAAAAAAAAAAATCCTCCCTCTCATTTATAGCCACAGTAAAAGGGAATTGAGTTCAGGAAGTCACACTCTTTGGTTGGGAGGCGGATCTGTCCCACGGTCTGTGAAAATTAATGATCTGGGCATAAGTAGAATTGCTCACCGATTTATTATCAAAGGAGCTGCTAGGGACCAAGTCGAGTGAATCATCTGTGTTTTTTGCTGCAGACTGCAGGCAGCTGGAGCACAAAATCTGCTCAAATGTGGTCCTTTCTATGTGGTTGCTTTAAATACCGAAAGGAAATGTTGACTTGAGCTATGAGGCGTACCCTGAAAATTAACTCTGTGGTTTGCAAGTGCCTGTAAGGTTCCAGTCCTAAGATTGTGCATTCATGTCTCAGCATTCAGCAAGGACTCTGGTGGTTGCAAGCTCGTGTTCCTAGTGAAAATCCAAACCCTCTTCAGCAGAGAGTTCTCCCTGAGAAGCAAGAAGGAAGGTGGCACCATTGCTGCTTTGGCTGTTTGTATTTTTGGAATCTGCCATCATACACTGGTTGTTCAATTCAATAATATTTTTTGTGTTTTCAAACAACATGCCAGGCCCTCAGCTGGGTGCTAGGGACAGGGAGCAGAAGCCAACATGATTCCTACTCTCAGAGAGCCTGCGATCTTTGGGGTACGTGGGAAAGTAAGGCTCACCGTGGAGGGCAGAATAATGTTCCAGATGCGGTTGTGTTGGTGCCATAGAAAACCCCAGAATGAAAAAATCTCGCATTGCTGCTGTTGATTACTATTTATTAAAGACCTACTGTGTGCCAGGACTCCTTACAGCATCACTTCAAGGTGGAGGTCACGTGACTTGCCTAAGGCCATCGGGTACCATGACGCTGCGTGGGATGCAGCTCTTGTTAGGTCTCTGCCCTCTTTACCGTAGCCTGACCTAGGTAGCTCCGCCGACTGTTTTCTGGAACTCTTGGTAACATTGGTAGTTAATCCTACCCCTTCTTCCTCTTACCTTTCTCTTGCCATAGAGAGTTCTTCCCTTTTCTCTCTTCAGTTTGCACCCATTCTTGAAGACCAGCTTAAGTATTTCCTAGGATGTCTTCCTGGAGTGCAGGCTTCTCTCCCTCCACTGGACGTCTGTAGAACTCACTGCCTGGTGGTTCATTTGGCAATTAGTAATGACTGTCTTGTAATAATATGGTCTGTGTCATTGTGGTTACATGCACTTTTATGTATAATTGTCTTGTTTCCTAATAAGATTCCAAATGACCTGGAGTCACGGATTATCCAAATTTTAGAGCTGGAGGGGCCTCTGGGTTTTTCTAGTTCGACCCCTCATTTTAGGGGAATTAGGAAGCCAAGGCCCAGAGAAACCGAGTCCCTCTGACTCTGCACTTTGCCACCCCCTCCCTGCCCCACCGCCTACTGCCGTACACATAACAGGTGCTTGTAAATGCTGGGCGCAGCCCTGGAGGAGAGGGCTGGCAGCTCGGAGAAGGCTGGTATCAAACTGCATGCTCTTGGGCAAGACTGTTTTCTCAGGCATTAGCTTTGACTGCCACTAAAAGTTCCAGCCACCTCCCCCGTCCTCCCATTCTAGTATCATCCCCAAAGCTGATCCGAGGTAACTTAGTGGTTAGCAGTCTTAACGTCTGAGTCAGACTACCTGGGCTCAAACCCTGGCTTTTTTGCTTAGTAGTTTTGCAAGTTAAGTAGCCTCTCTCTGTCTTGGTGCCCTCATTGGGAAAATGGGAATAATATTAATATTAGACACCTGTAAGATTTTTTGTGGGAATTAAGTGAGTTGATCAATATAAAGTATTTATCATAGAGCCGGACATTCATAGTAAATGCTCAGTAAATGTTGGTTATCTATGAAGATTCATTAAGAAAACCAAACAGAAAGTGGCACTCAGACGTAACCAGGTGCTGGCACCCATAACAGTCCTGGTATATCTGCTCCTTCCTCTCTCGAGGGTCTCAGCTCTTGCCCTTTAAGTGTACCATGTCGTCAGTGGTCTTCTGAAACCTGTAGAATCACTGAGTCTCTTGTTCCTTGTAGTAATTCCAAAGGGCCCAGCAGGTGTCTGGAGGTAATTAAGTCACAAGCAGCGGCAGCTTCCACTCTGCTCAGCAGCTTCCACTCTGCTCGTGGGGGGTGGGGGGCTTATCTGCAAGCAGCTGGGAGACCTCTCTAGAATTTAAGTGGAAAAATCTGGCCCTGCCCCCTTCCCCTCTAGTCTGCCAGGTGGTTATTTTGCCTCTGAACAAAACATCAACCGGTTACAGAGACCTCAAACTACTGTGGCAGCTGGAAGAGAATTCTGGGTCTGAGCGTTGGAGCAGCAGAGGAGAATTGCTTGTCAGTTTGGTTCACTCTGTGATGCTTCACCGTGGGGGTGGAATGAGGTTCTTCTGCTAGAAGCCATTTTCCTTACCTTTGAAAAACCAAAACTAGAAAAGAATCTCCAGCACTTTTGTTTTAAAGCACTCAGGCAGCTCCTGAAGGGAGGGTTTGACCTGGTGACCCAGAGTATTGTTTCTGGGGTCAGGGCTGCCAAGCCAAGGAGAACTTTCGTTCTCTGCTTCCCTCCGCACCACCCCGCCCCTTGCCTATTGCTAGTGGCTGGACAGTGACTCAGGGGAGGAGGAAGGAGGGGAGGCAGGAGAGGAAGAGAGGAGGAGACAGCTCCGCCAGCCGCTGCTAAAAACAACAACATCTAATCAGTCTATAAACTCCCTCCTGTCCAGACCACAGGGATGTCAAGAGGCCGGGCAGGTGGCACTGGCTCTCCCCTCCCCCCCACCCCCGGCCCTAACATCTTTGGGTCTTTGAAGGGGCAACTTAAGATTGTCAAGAGGAAAATTATCTATTTGGGGGGGCCCAGGAAACTCCTTTTCCTCCTTGTGAGGACTGGTCCCACCAAGAGCACTCACTGAAGTGTCAACCCTCTAACAGATAAATGAGGGGCCGGAAAAGCATTTCTTGCCAAAACAAAAGATCCTGGAGTGAGAACTCCTGCATGCACTCAGCCCTCTCCATTCTGCATTCAGTGAGCTCCTCTTGCATGTTAGATATCAGGGATACAGTGGAGGTGTGTGCCTTGCTTTCACCCAGCTTGTACCCAGAATCCTTGGTTACTGGAAAGCCCACCGTCTGAAGAAGCAGCTCGTGGCAGTATAAGTGGGGAGCTCCATCCTGAGCCTGGTACCCAAGATTGTCTGGAGCGGCTGAGAAGCCGACAGTTCCATATTGCTGTCTGTCCAATCTGCCTGATTTTCATGAGATGCCCAGATGTGTACAGCTTTACCCTCGCACTGCCCCTGTCCTCCTCGACGGTGTCAGCCCAAGCTGTAAAACTGCCAGCTGGGCTCTTAAAGCTCGAGGCGGTCAGTGAATCAGACTTGCTGTGCTCTGATGTGTCTTGGGAGGAATGTCTGTTCTTAGCACCAGGCCTCTCACCACTGGTGGCTGCTCTGCTGACTTTACCCACAGCTGGCCCCTCCCCTTCACATGCCGGATGTTCCAAATGACAGGTAGGGCTCTGAGGAGTCCTTTCAGGCTCACTCCAGACTGATTCACGTAGGAAACCCAAGGACAGAGGAAGCAAGAAAAACCAGACTTCCTGCAGCTCCTTTAAGCTCCAAGTCTCCATATTTCTCGATCCTCCCTTTAGTGGGAGAGGAAAAAAAAAAGGCAAAGTCTATCTGTGGGGGAGGAGAGCTCCTCCCAGTCTGTCTCCTTCTCTGTAAAAACAACAGGCCCGTCTGCCCTGGGCACTGTGGGGGCAGGTGCTGGGTAAGTACAGGAGGAAGGAAAGCCGATAAGATAAGGCCTGACAAATCTAGGTCACCAGGCTACTGCTAGGCACCTGTGTGACTGGTCACCTTGAAGCTGACAGGAGGGAGGATAGACCTCGGTTCAGGGCACAGACTGGCTGACTTCCTGTGGTTGGTTTATTTGATAAACATGTCTTGAGCATCATTATATGCCGGGCCACGTGCTTAGGTGTTTCAGGCCCCTGGGTGTCTCTGAGGCAAAATCTCCTCCTGGATCCCAGGCCTGTAACCATTGCTAAAAAAAGAAATGACATCATGCAAAAGCCAGTTGGTCCACGAGCTTCCAGAGTAGGGGCAGCCAGTCTCTTGGTAGAAGGGAGGGGCTGTTTGGAGACTTTATTCCTTATTCCTTCGCCGTATCAGTGGTCAGCAAAACTTCTTCTGTCAAGGCCAGATAGTTAATATTTTTGGCTTTGCTGGTGATGTGGTTTCAACTCTGCAGCCGCAGAGAAGACATAAGCAAATGAGTGTGGCTGTGTTTCAGTAACACTTTATTTACAAAGCAGGTGAGAGGCCCGGTTTGGCCCTAGTGTGCTGTTTGCCGACTCCTTGCTAGATGATTGGAATGACTGTTGTGAAATAGGTGTTGGAGAAATGGGTTTGTTTATGTGATTTCGGGAGTCCCAAATCAACCTGGGGCTTCACTGGGTAGGGAGAGTGTAGGAGTTGATGGACTGTGCTCAGTGCCAAGGTCTGGTTGACAGAAAGATTTCCACTGCACAGGCCAAACTTCAGCCTGAGCCACCCGGCACCCGCAGCTTCCCACTAACAGTGGCAAGGTGGTCCAGCGAGGCAGTGCACATAGTTTCATACAATCTCATCACTTGAATGGGAAAACATTGTGGGGTCCCGTGGATGGTGAGCCAGTGGCACCACTTTAAAAGCCCTAAACGAAGAGTCAAGCCACCTTTGCTCTAGGCCTGGCTCTGCCGTTAACTGTTGAGTGTGGCACTGGATCAGGCACGTACCCTCTCTGACCAGTCAGCACGCACTGAGTACTACTGTAGGAGCAGCGGGGATGCAGAAATGGACACAACAAAATGTTTGTCTTAAGTAGCTTGTGGTCTAGTGGGGAAGACAAGCAGGTGAACTATTATTAGTGAAAAACAAGCTTCGAGTAGGCAATTGTTCAGGATGCTCTGGGGGCAAAGAGGATGTGTATTTACTAAGTGAACAGGAAAGGGGAAGCCATTCTGAGCAGAGGCAGAGAAACATTCGAGAGGAGATCCAGCCTACGGGCCCCCAGGTAGGAGGTGGAGAGGCCGTGTGAGGGGGAAGCAGGAACTGAGCAGGGGTGGATCATGTCCGGCCCAGAAGCTCAGCTAAGGAGTTTAGACTCAATTCCGTACGCTGTAAGCAAGGGAGTAATAACGTTCGATTCAGATTGGACTCAACTTCTCTCTAGCTTCTACGAACCATATATCCACAAGCTTTGTATGTATAGGAATGTTGATATTGTGTAAAGTTAATAAGCACCGACAATTAAGCCAGTAGCTGTAATTAATAACCAGGCTCCGTCCTTTCCTGGTGATGCTTTCAGCTAAACAGATAAATCATTGTCAAACACCAAACACCCATAACTCTGAGAAGAGGGCCTTTCAAAGTACCTCAGGACCTGGGTTCCCTGGTTTGCTGAGTGAGAGACTCCCTCAGGTGACCTTCCTGGCTTCTTAAGGCTCACTGAGTCATCGTAAGCTGGCAGCTGCAACCCCACATGTCTGAGTTTTTCTGTTACTTTGAAAGGAGAACTGAGTTGCCAGACTCAGATGGCTCTGCTGTAGTTTTGAGGTTTAGGACGGGGAAAAGAGAAGGGGCAAAATAAGTGGCTTCTGCAGTCTTCATGGATTTTAGGGCCTGAGAGTAACTGAAAATGGCATTAGAATGTGGGGGTTCTTGAGCAGTGATTCCCAAATCTGACAGTACGTCAGAATAAGCTGGGATAAAGGCCGGTCTCCAGGTCCCACCTCCAGAGATTCCTATTCTATTGATCTGAATGTGACTGGGAATCAGAGCCCTGACTAAAGGAGGGAGACAAGTCACCTAACACCAGATTTAAGGAGGCGCTCACTCTTGGTCGAACAAGTGCAGAGGCGGCACGTCAGAGCGGGTGCCTCCTTAAATCTTGTGTTCTAGCTTTTTGGCTGGCCTCACCCTAGTCCCAGGCCTACTAGGGATCTGTATTTTTAACAAGTACCCTTCCTCTCCCCTCTGAGATTCTAATGCATCTAATACTAATATTTGAGAGCCACTGCTCTAGGACACGTGTCCTCAGTGCTTGGAAAATAGCTGTACATGCTGTCCCTACCATCCGCTATCTACCACCCAGCCCTTTCCACTCCCGAAGATCCAAAGTGTGGTCAGGCACTTTAGTCGGCACTTTTTATGTGACTCGTATCTTTTGTGCCAACCCAGAGCAAGATGCACTGTTGTTCCCATTTCAGATGAAGAAAGTGAGGCTTAGTCAAATTGAGTGGACCAAGGGGAACCAGCCAAGGAAATGGTAGAACCAGAATTGGAATTCATTGTGACCCCCGCCTCCTCCCCAAGCCATGCCCCTAGGTGCTCTGCCACATGGCCTATTTTTCGGTCTGGATTAGCAGAGGAACCTGGGCCGGCCCCCTCTCTTGGTCCTTCACAGGCTGTCTGCCTGGCTCTGAAATCACCAGGTAACTTCCTGTACCTGGGGTTTTGTACTTGGATTAAATATGGCACCCCAAATTTTCATTGGGTGTTTCGTTTGTTGGTTAGTGGATTTCCTGACACATACAGCCATGGCAGGCCGGGGGAGGAGCGGAGGAAGAGCGCAGGTGACACTCAGCAGGGGCAGAAGACTTATTCTTTCTCAAGCTGTTTACTGATTAACTCCCTTTGCTCCTGAAAGAGAAAGAAGAGTCAGCAGGGCTCAGAAGCCCTAACTTGTGGTCCAGCTGGGTCAGGGGGAATGACCCTGTGCAGTACCCCCCACCCCACCCCGGGGCATGTGTGTCACAGCTCACTAGAGCAGAGTTCCATGCCACTGGAGGGAAGGGATTCCAGCCCTGCTCCCCCACCCCACCCTCCTAGCCCAGGGGAGTAAGATCTGTGAAGCCCATGTCTGCCTATGCAGTCCTTCCTCCCTAGCCCTCTGGCTGGGCTCCTGCTGGTGTTAAGTTGCCCCAAATACCCAGTCTCTTATTTCACATCCTCAGGCAAAGATCCTGCGGCCAAGGTGCCCTTTCAGCTTAGCTTTCCCATCGGCTGCTCAATGACAGATAAGCTCCTAAGAGGAGGGAAGTGGGAGGGTGGAGAGGTGGATAGAACCCAGAGCCCATGCCTTTGTCCCTTTGTCATGGGGCACAGTGGGTCCTGCAGATCCCCAGTTTTGTGTTTAATGGGACGAGGCCTGTGGGTGGTGGCTAGCTGCCTGGCCCCAGTCCTTTACTGGCAAATGGAACTTGACTTGGCTGAGGCACAATTGTACATATGCTTAGGCTTTACCTTAGGGTGGAAACTGGAGGCTGCAAGTTTAAGTGTCAAGAGACAAGGAAACTCTGTGTTGAATGTGTGGGCTGGGAGAATGCAAGGGTTCCTGGGCCAGGATCTGTTTTTGCATAATCTGCCACGGCCGTGCCAAACTCCCTGTCCAGACCTTGCAGAGATGTTTCATTCCTTGGGCTGGAAGAAATTGAGACACGAGTGCTGCTGCAAGTCGGGAGGGGGAAGAAGCCGGTGAACAAAATGTTCCTGCGCCTGGATGGACCAGCCGCAGCACAGGCTGGGTCCCTGCAAGTCGAGATGAAACCTTTCTCCTTTCTTTAGCCAATCTGTATCTTGAGTAACAAATGAGTTACTGCAGGATGAACTGGTTTTAATTTCTATCACTTTCTCATTAAGTGATAGATGCACTTAGAAATGAGAGTGACCAGGAAGTCTGCAGTTAGCTTTACCAGTCTCACAGTCTCACTGCTTCCTTCCCCCATGTTTGCAACCAAAGCTAATATCTGGAACCTGGCTTTGGGGATCATGATGTTAGGTGGAGTTAGTCCGTATTACAAACAGTCTCAGGTAATTTTCCCAAGAAGAGGTCTCCAGCCATGGCTTCCAAAGATAACCTTGTAGGTAGGTGCCGGAGTTACAGAACCCTAGAACTGGGCTTCTGTGTGTAAGTTGGTATCCAGAATATATTTAAAATGATATCCAGACTATCCAGAGACTGTTTAAAAATGTGTACAGAAAGGTAGCAATTAAATGTTTCTCTTGGAATAAGCCTGGCCTCTGCATTCTCCCAGGAGCCCTTGCCTAGGGAAGATGATTAAAAATAGATCTGAGTAGCACTTCCTGCCCGGCAGATGGCTGATAGCAAACGCTAGGGCTTGCAGCTGACCTTTCCTTTCTGAAATCTGCTCTGTGTTTTCATGATGCTAATTGAGTCCCTCTCTAGACCTAATCAAAGAGCTGATTGCAAAAAAAGAAAAAAAAGAAAGAAAGAAAGGCCGGCTTGCCAGTCTTGGCTGGGCTCAGTTCATGGAGCAACTTAAAAGTGCTGGAATTTGCCTGGAAACACCCACTCTGTGATCCAACTGGCTGGTCCTTGTTTAAAAACTAACAAGTTCTGCTTTCAAATTTGCTGTCCAGTGCTGTTAAGGATCCCACACCCTCTCCACCCCCATCAATAAGGAAAAATCAGTGGATAGGGGAATGATAAGACTGCCCTGTGTTTGGATGTGTGCACAATGGTCAGTGCTCACCCACACTTCCAAACACAGTAGGTGCCCAAAAGAGAGACAGAGGCTTCTTGGGATTTGGCTTCTAGACTTGGCTCTATGCCCGTCAGCTGTCTTATAAAACTCAGATAGTACTTAAGATAGTACCCTGAGTGTAGTAGCAAACTATGGAAGATACAAGATATTGTTGTTTCTCTTATTATGTAGCAAATATCTAGGGACCGCTGCTGACTTCTCATTGAGTTACTTCCTCCCCCAGAAAAGAGATGGGCACATAGATAGACTCATATTTGAAGCCTTCACGGTTTTCTTCACCCTCTTCCTCTCCAAGGAGAGCCCCTTGCTGGAGTGTAAGCATCCTGAGGGCAGAGCTGGCTTGCTGCATTCTTGGTGCTGAGCGAGATCTGGGACACAGCTTCTCGTTAAATATTTGTTGATTTATAATTATGAAGGCACAGCCTTCCTTCTTATGACCATATCACAAGATTCTGAGCCGTATGTATATTCCTGGACATCTCGCCTTCTCTCCTTTTTTTTTTAATATCATGGACTGCGTTAGTGTGGGATAAAACCTTTCCCCTGGGAGATGATTTTCCAAGTACCTGATATTTCACAGTGTGCCTCAGGCTGTTCTGTTGGCCAGGGAAGAAGGTTGAGCACCAGAATAGGTGAAGGGGATTTAAGTCTCTGTCTTGAGGACGAACGTCTTAGTGAGGAATTAGATAAAATAGGTCAGCTGATGAGCAGGAAAGACCTTCTATGCAGATCAACAGGAAGTTTAAAAGCACAAGGGAAGAGGTCTAACTCTTACTCAGAAACGTTGGTTTAATGTGCGAGGCGTCTACTCTCTTGAGAATATGGACTCAGGATATTCACCCTTGCAAGAAACCTTACTCAGCCCCCTCATTTCATAGACGATGCAACTCCCAGTTCAGAGGATCAGGGGATCTGCCCAAGGACGTCATGCTAGTTGGAGACAGATGAGCTGGCCTCGCCTGGCAGGGATGGGAGTGGCTAGGCTGGTTATTGATTCTGACCCTTTGTGTTCCGTTTCTAGAGGGAGTACTGAGACCAGTGCCCAGCTTTTGCACTCTGGCAAGCATCTAATGCTCAGATCTTCCCGACATACATACTCAAGTCTCTTTCACAAGAGCTCTTTGGCTGTAATTTCCTCGAGCCCCCCATTATGATCCTTTTAAGTAATAATGTCTCTTCCTTCATAACTGTTTCAGATAACTCTACTCCTAAACCCAGTCCCCGGGGGTATATGAACACAGAGGTTAAATGTAGATGTATGCTAATACCCCCATGGGAGGAAAGGCTGATAATACTGGACAGCTGCCACGATGGGGAAGAGCACATTAATCACCCTGCTTTAGTTTGTATGTACAACCTGAAGCCCGATTGTTTAAATAAGGCCTTGTGCTTTGATTAGCACTTCCAAGAGAGGAAAGTGTTGAAAATGTTTAGGGAACACCGAGTATGAAATGCAAAACCGGGCTACGAAGGCAGCGGTCAGCTCGGTGTGGGTAAAACCATGCCGCATACAGGAAATTTGAAGGAGTTGGTGGAAGGAAGGGTGCTGCCACTTCTCGAGGGCCTGTCGCAGGCCAGGCACTTTGCTCTTTGTAGGGCGCGTATTATATCCCACCTGGCAGAGGAGGAACCTGACACCAGGAAGGTGAATGTATCCAACAGCATACAGCAGAGACAGGGCCAGAACTGGGACTTGAATCTCGTTCATCTACTAAAGTGGGCGAAGTTTAGCTTGTAGAAGGAAACCTTGCTGTGGCCAAGACAGCAGATGTAAAGCTATAACTTGAAGTGTTGTTTGGCACCAAAGGATGTAAGGATGAGGATTCCGGGAGCTCTCAGGAGACAGAGTTCAGCTCACGGAAGGAGTTTTTGTACTGTCAGAGCAGCTGGCAGTAGAACGGGCTTCCTGAGGAGGTAGGGAGTTCCCTATCCCTGCAAGTATTTAAGCAGAGGTTTGGTAGAAATGTGGACAAGAACCATATGCATCCATATGCTGAGTGGTTGACCTTGGGATGCCTTCAAATTCCAATGGTCTATGAAATTAAAACTGGATAAAGTCATATGTATGTTTTGGTCTTGAGATCCGCCACTCTACTCAGACTGCAATCCACTGCATGAGATTCCTAGAATTGCAATTAGTTAAGTATTTCTCTTTCTGCAAACTCTCCAAAGCATTCTTCTGGGTTCTCTGCTCGTTCTTTGCCATGAAGTCCAGGTGCCAAAGAAAGAAGGAATATTAAAGGGCTTCTTTGCTTTTTAATTACCACCCCCCACCCCAGGTTGTGAAATGAGACTCACTCATTCAGGAGTCAGCAGGGAAGGCTGTTTTCAGGCTCAGTTGTAGAAAATATTCTCTTGTTGGTCCTCAGTCAGCCTCAAACATTGTGGGTTTACAATTTTAATTTTATCCATTCACTCAAGAGTGACCAAGCTCTGGTGATGTGATTCAGTCTAACACAACTCCCAGGAAGCTAATTGGTAAACCAGAATTCTAACTCATTAATTTACCCTGGAACAGATAATCCTGAAAGCTTGGACTGTGTGCTATCTTCCTTGAAGGTAAACCCACTTGAGCGAGAGAATTAAATTTAGGCAGTTGCTAAGTAAATATGGAATCAGAGCAGAGGGAGGTGAATCGCCTAAGAGACTTTCATCAGTTCTGACAGCTTGATCCATCCTTCTTCTTCAAAGAGACAGATTTTCCAAGTGAACACGCTCTAGAAAAATCTTGGGACCTGGAGTCAGAAGCTGTAGGCTTAAGTTCTGACCTTGACTTAACAAGCTATATGAAACCGGGTAAGTCACTGGAACAGCTCTGGACCTCAGATTCCTCCTCGTTGTTTTGGAGATTAATCAGTTAAGGGATGTAAAAGTGCTTTGTATATCCTCAGATCTTATGAACACATCAGTGTTAGTCTAATTCTGTTGGGCTTCTTTCTTTTAGGAAGTCCCTTGGACAACACCTTTGTCATTCCATTTCATTCTTCCTTAGATTTTGGAGCCAGACTACCTGGGTCTCTGTCATATATTGGTATTTGACCCTGGGCATCTGCCTTACTTTCCTCATCTGTAAAATGGGAACGATGAAAGTACTTGCCTGATCAGGTTGTTGAGAGGATTAAAGTACCTGGCTGATGTGAAACAGTTTGAATCCTGCCTGGTATAGAGTGAGCCCTGTATAAATGTGAGCCATGACTCTTACTTCGCAATTTCCAATTTATGTAATGCACCACCTCAGTCTCATCTAAAAATTGTCTCCAGGTTCACTATAGTGATTGGTTGTTAGAAAATATTTGAAAGGCAACCCCCTCTCTAGCATGTGGCTTTCATCTTGGAAGGAAGCCTTTTCTGTCCTTTTTGCCTGAATTGATTGGAGGGGAAGACTTGCCTTGAGAGTCTGTAGGTTTTGCTCACTGACTTCACGAAAATCCTTCGCAGTGTAAGGACATTTTCATTTGCCAGTGTCCAGATGGCGTTGGGAACAGAAGTGTAGATTGAAATATACCAGGGAACTGGTATGTTCTTCCCAGGTAAATTAACTTGCAGTGTCTTTTTAACTTCAGCAGCTTATAATGAATTGTTTTCAAAGACATGAGAGAAATTTGAGTTCCATTATTTCAGTCCCCTTAAAGTTTTAGCTTATATTTGAACTGCAAAGGGCCCAGCTATTAATGACTGGCTGCTGTTACATTTTAATTCCACCTCTTTTGCTCTGTAACCCAGAAGCCAGTCTCCATGTCAGGCTTTCTTCTGTAGAGGATGGGGACTGTCTGATTAGAGGAACCCCATGCTCTTTATCTTGTGGAGAAGGCATGTTTTCCATGCTGCCTCTTTGGAAGAGCTAGGAGGGAGTGCAGGTTGTTCAGAGCTGACAGCATCTGCTGAATTTGAAAGGCCTGGTCATTAAGTGACTTAGATCCCAGAATCTCTCCGGTTCCGCCATAAAATGTGGCACCCAGGCCCTGCACCACCTTTTGTCTTTGCCATTCAGTTCCTTGCATCATTTGCATCGCCAGTGCTCCCATGCCCTTGGAATTTTATGACTCCACACAGCAGATATTTCCTCCTTTAGAACCAGTCCCTTCCTTGCCCCTCCCTCCATCTGTTTTGGGAATTTGAGGGTGATTTTTGAGATCTACCAAAGCTCAAAGCCACTGTAGGAGGGCTGGAGGTGGCCGTGCTTCTGCCTCTAGGCAGCACACGTGGCTTTTTACCCCATCTCAAAAGTTCCTAGACAGATAACGTGAACACTTTCTGTAGACCATAAACACCTACAAATGGCTTTTGTTCTTTCCTGGTGACCTGTGTCCTAGTATGGAAGTCATATAGAGTCAGGAAATTCTTTCCTTATAATTAACCCAAGTCTCCCTTATTTCCATCTAAGTCCATTTCCTCTTTTTCTTATTGCAGAGAAGATGGAAGAAATCCCCTTTAATCTTCTTTCCTCTTAGCTAACCGTCCAGTTGCTCCTGGGTTCTAATTATGGAAGTTTTCATCATTCTCATTGTTCTTTATTATCACCCTTCCCACTTTCTTGATATGCCTCGTCGAGAGTGAAATCCAAACAAGATCCAGTATTATTTTGCTTTGGTTTCAGCTCTTTGGAATGGAGCCCGTGGTTTACTTTGACCCTGGATAGCAAACTCCACCAGGCCTAACCATGGATGCAGAAGAGAGTGAGGAAGGAAAAAGGACCGACCTGACCCTCCCCAGCAGAATGCCCAGTCTGTTGGGGTGGGGTGTTCAGCCAGTCCTCTTCTGTACTTCTGCTACCTTCTCGCTGAGTCAGCCTTTTCATCTGTCTTCTCCAGGCTCCAGAAAAGGCCAAAGAAGGAAGACAGGGAACCAACTCTCTTTTTCCTCTGCGCTTCCATTTACCTAGTGTTACTTCTTGGTCCCCAAAACCTTATGAAGTAGGCATGGTTTCCATCTACAGATGTAAAAAAATGCAGAAACTGAGAGAGGCTAAATAATTCTCCCAAGGTCGAGTAGTTATTCAGTTGAAGTTGTAAAACCAGGATTTTATCCTGAATTTCTGAGCCAAGGCTAGATCCTCTCTTGTACGCAGATATAAAGGGCTCGTCTAGCTCCTAGATGTTAGTGCCAAGTAGTCGGGTGCTCCCCTCATCTCTGGGCACCTCCTGGGGCACGTACTCAGTTGCTAATGATTCACCTTCCCAGCGACAGGGGCTTGAGAGGGTCTGCTTCGTGCCAGGAGTACTTCATGCTTGAGTCTGAGTGAAGGAGGAACCCACATGTTTGCTCTGTTGCTGCCTCCCCCAACAAATACTCGTTTTTCAGTGGTCCTCCTACTTTAAAAAAAAAATGCTGCCTTCCAGACTTTCAAAGGGGCCAGAAATCAGTGGTTTTGGCTACTAAACAGGAAACTCAAAGCCCTTTCCGTTCCTTTGAGCTGGCTGGAAGGGCTGGGCCTGGAATTATTACTTTCCTTTAAAGGACAGATGAAAAGTTTTGTGTAATTAAAAAAAAAAACAAAACAAAAACAAAAAAACCCTTCCTGGAGTCCTGAACACCAGCCTTGGTTGATACACAACATGGTGAAGAGCTGCCTTGTTGCCTGGCAGTAATGACAGCAAACAAATGTGTCTGACCGTCTGTTTGGGATCTCCTGGTCTGAAATTCTGTTTGCTTCATTCTGATTGCTTCCTTCACTTCCTCTCAGTCTCCCCACCTTCGGTACCACCCTCACCCAAGGGAGTGCCAGGCCGTGCCTGCTCGCGCCAGGCTGGGCCGGGCCCCACAGGATACAGCGCCCCAGCCGGGCTATTCTTGTCTGTGTCTATTTGTAAGATGCCTGTTGTTCTCAGTGAATGTTTTTCTCGTCATAAATGTTGGCTTGGCAGGGGCCCAGCATGGAAGCCATGGTGGCAAAGCTTCCAGAGTCCTGCCCCCGGGAATGCAGCTGGTCCTGAGGGCCAGGCTGAGGAGATGGGTTCACGGATGCTGTTGCTCAGGGGGTACCTGAATAGGTACTGCCACCAAGGTAGCCCTGTTTGGGTTCGGCACCTTCTGCAGAGTGTGGGCCTCTGCCAGCACGCTCTTGTGGAACAGGCCTGGAGGAACCGTGGTGGCCTCGCGAGGCGCCTCTGGGCCTGGCTGGCGTTCCTCTTCTCTGCTGCCGTGTGCCCTCCCCCACCCAACTCTCTAGGAATTCTAATCTGTGTCAGGCTAGACGAAGGTCCTCCAAGGCCCTGCCCTGAAACAGATCGGAACCCCCAGGGCAGTGACCTCCAAACGTTTAAGATCATGTGCTCCTATTAGTAAAATGCTCGAGCATATATTCCTAATATGCCCTTATGTCTGCTTACTTATAAATGATACACATCTGTCACCATGTAATATGCACACTATAAACGTGTATCTAAAGTTTTTATTTATAGTTTATGTAATGTAGAAGGCTAGAAGAAAGAATAAAACAATTGTACATTTGTTTCTAATCTTATTTTATTAAAAGTATATGTGATTGAATATGGTCTTTTAAAACGTATCTTGGTTTATCTCTTTCTGATTCAGTAATTCAGAGGTGTGTCCTAAGGAGAGTGCACTTAGTGCTTCATCTTAACAGTTGTCCTTGCTGAAAACTTCCTTATAAAGAAGGTAGTTTCAAATGGAACGTTTGCATCTTTGAGCTTACAAAAATCATGATCCCCATTTTCAAACCCATCGACCAATTACAGAAAGGATTTTGCTGAACTTTGCAGTTGTTCTTGCAAACTTTTCATAAAACTGTCTTTTGACAAGGCTTCAGACCTCTCTGAAACTCTGTTTGGAATACCTTTAAATAGGTCAGGAAATCTTACAATTCCTAATTGTACAAATACAGGAGTACAGTGTACAGAGATACAGGCGATTTTAGAGATGGCTGATGATTTTTAAACTTTTATTGGATTTCACCAGTATGAGTAAATTTTACTGTATGTAAAATTTAAAATAAAAATGAAAAAATCCTCTGAGTTTTGACAAATGCATAGTCTTATGCACTACATAAATTGAGATAAAAGTTCCATCTCACCTGTTATCCCTTGGAGTCAAACTCTCCCCTTACCGTAACCTTTGGCAACCACTGATCTTAGCCTAATGCATTTCAGATTTTTCCACAATGTTACTTGTATCAGTAGTTGGTTCCTTTTTTGTTACAGAGCATTATTATGTGGACGTACTGGTTTGCTTAACCATTCACCAGTTGAAAACTTGTTTCCAGTTTTGGACGATTATGAAATAAAGCTGCTGAAAACATTCCCAGACAGAGAACATAGGTTTTCACCGTTGGGTAATTGAAACCACCAAGCTCTTGTTCAAATGGCTGTGCCGTTTTTCAGTGTCTGAGTTCCAGTTGTTACACGTTCTTGACAACACTTTTTTTTTTTTGGTCAGTTAAAAAACTTTTTTTGACCATTCTAATAGGTGTGTAGTGAGTGATACCTCAATTATGTTTTTAGTTTGCATTCCCCTAGTGACTAGTGATGTTGAGTATCTTTTCATGTGCCTGTTTTCCGTCTGTCTATCTTTGGTGACATATTTTCAGATCTTTTACCCATTTTAAAATTAGATTTTTTGTTTTATTGTTGAATTTGTTTTCTTATTTGCATTTTATATATTTTAGATACAAGTCTTTTGTCTTTTATCTTCTTCCAGTCTATAACGTATCTTTTTTGTAATATGTATTATCTTACGAATTATGAATTATCTTATCTTTTCCAGTCTGCTTTCTTCTAGAATTTGTTTTCCCATAACCACCTTCTTCTAAGCTCTAACTTGAAGGTCTTGACAAATGATACTCCTGATTATCCATAGTGTAGGACTTTGGAATTATAAGAGAATATAAGTTTGGAGCTGGAAGGGAACTTGGAGGTCAACTAGTCCAAATCCCTTAGTAAAATTAAGCCAAAAATAAATGAACTGTGGTAAATTTATAGACAGGAATATACTCAGCAGTAAAAAGAGAATGAACTATTGATATATACAACAACATGGATGAATCTTAAAAGAATTGTGCTGCTTGAAAAAAGCCAGACCAAAAAAACACTACATACTTTATGACTTCATTTATTTAAAATTATAGGAAATACAAACTCTAGTGACAGGAGGCAGTGGCTGCCTGTGGATGAGTGGGAAGGGGGGTGAGGAGGGAAGGCAAAGCTGGATTAAGAGGAGCTTGAAGAAACTTTGGGTGTGACAGTCTGTAATCTTGGTTGTGGTAATGGTTTCACAGGTATGCAGATAATAAGATTCATCAAATAGCACACTTTAAATATGCACGGTTTATTATTATATGTCCGTTATATACTAGTAAAGCCATTTAAAGAAAAAAAAGGAAATTAGAGGCAATTGACTCATGAAATAAATAATTTAATAAATACCTACTGTATGCCACATTCATGCTATGTGCCCTGGGGGTTCAGAGAGAGACAGAAGACATGGTTCATGCCTTCGGGGAGCTCACAGTGTGGTGAGAGAGTTAGACAAATAACTAGACAGTTTAAATCCAGCATGTCAAGAGCTAAGGGAAAGGAACAGACTGGGAGCAAGAGGCATCCAGTACGTGGGTGCCAGTGGGTGCCTTTTCCTGGGGAGGTTGGAGAAAGCCTTACCAAAGAGAGGAGGCTGAGCCCGGGCTTAGGATCAGTCAGGTGGAAGAGCCTCCCCATCTGAGAGAAGATTGTGGGCAAAGTTGGTGAAATGTACGTTCCAGGAATTGCACGTGGTTCAGCCTGACTAGAGCAAAGGACGCAGTGGGAAAGTAGCAAGAGAAGAGGCCGCAGGGGTGGGTGGGGCCAGATCATGAAGCTTTTGCTGTCCTGGCAGTGCTTGGGTGACCTGTGCCCCAGAGGTGAACTAACAGATTGACCACATCTGTGGTCTGTATTACTGGGCCACTGTCTCATCCAAACACTTGGCATGGACTTCCAGGTTCCAGGTTTTGAGACACTCACATCCATCCATACTCAGTTCTAGTCTGGAGCCCTTATGCTCCCCAGGGATGTTTTAAGACCCAAAGGAAAGAACGCTGGTCCAGGGCCTGAGCAGCAGCTGGGGGACATCTGCTTGCTCCTTGGAGCTGCACCTAGGACCAAAGTCTTCTGGTGCATTTGTATGTTGGAGGCAACCAGGAATCCAGCTGCCCCAAAGGCAGTTTTTTCACAAGTCAAGAATTTTGCCTTTCTCTCTAGTTGGCAGCACCAGTCCCTAAAGTCCTGTGCTTCTGACAATGACTGTCCAGTGTGCAGTGATCTGTGTCCTGTCCGGTTCGCTCCTACCTTTTGGTCATCTGTTAACCAGTCACCCCTGGATTTCTCCAGCCTCTGAATAACAGAGGTCATGAGAGAGTCCTTGGTCTGTTTGTTTATTTTTAGAGTGGTTTTTCAGAGCAGACTAGGATGTTTAATTCAGGGTACAGTTGTCAGACCACATTAAAAATGCAGCAGCGATGCAGGACATGGCTGGCTCATGTCAGCCAGACGTTTCAGTGTAACCAGAGGAGGAAAACACGACTAGGGCCTGTGTTAATGGAAGTAGACGTTGTGACGCCAGACTGCATGGCAGTCTCTGGCTCTTGCTTCCTGCCATCCTCCAGCCAGAAGAAAGCTCATGTTTAAGCCAGAAGTTAAAATGGGTTTGCTGCTTATTAACGAGCATTCCTGTGATCTGGAGATCAAGTGAGCGCTCTCATGCTCCCATTTAGGAGATTGTAACTGTCATGGCATTCAAGACCTACAAGAAGCAAGACCAGTGAAAAGTGTGGGCTTGTTCATTTATTTTTGCCTGGGGGATTCTTTGCTGTCTTCTGCAGGGTTGGACCAAGCGAGCAAGCAAAGATGCATGTGCTGGTTTCCATGCCTTAGCCAACTTAAGGAAAGCTGTGGCCAGCACAGCTGGTGGAAAATAAGTGGATCCAGGAAATACCCATGTGCATTAATTATATCTTCTTACCTGGGCTGGTGAAGAGAGTCCAAGTGTGGGCTGGCCCGGGCTCTGTAGATCCATTTATGCTGCCCTCTCCTCCCGCCATGCCGTCTGCCAGCTGGACTGTTAACTGGCTCACTGCTCCCTTTTTGCTGTGTCAATCCGGCAAGGTCATGACTGTTGTGATTTGGGGCTGGTTTCCCAAATGGGTGGGTAAAATGGATCTCTAACTATTGTTTTGTTTTCTTGCATTTCAGTCGTTCCAAGGAAGTCAAGGACGAGCATACCTCTTTAACTCAGTGTGAGTATCTCTGAATGGTATATTCATTGTTCAGTTCAAATTTTTGAGGGGTGGGGAAAAAACAATTCTCAATGACAATTAAACAGTGGACCCTGTCCTCTCTGCCACACACAAGAGCGCGCGTGCGCGCGCGCGCACACACACACACACACACACACACACACACACACACACACACACACACACACACACAGAAAACCCCATGGGGCATTACTCACCACAATTGGTAGCCAGCCATTCTTGGGGAGTATTTTTGGCAGCATCTTTGGCTAAAAATCGTGTATCTGCTACCCCTGGTAGGCACATCAGAGGGCTATAGTCTCACAGGGAAAAGCTGAACCTCAACATGGAGGTCTCAAAACTAGATCTAAGAGATGTCACTGAGGGAGAAAAGGAGGGCAAACAGAAGACACGGGGATCTGCTGAGGGGCTGAGTCTGGGGGGAGCCTTAGCGAGGTGAAGCCAGTGAAGAGCTCCCATCCCCTCCTGGAGACACACAGTCCTTCGCAGCCCTCAGTCATCGCTGGGAACATCATTTACAGCCTGTTCCCAGAAGGCAAGCCTGACAGACTGTGAAAGTGGAAATCTAGCATGTTCAGCTTGAGATAGCGGGTGCTCTGTGAAGGAGTCTAGTATGTTTGATAGCCGGGGCTCACTCATCCTTGTGACCAGGACAAGACTGTGCCATCGTGATTGATGCCTCTGGCCGCACTCAGTCCTCAGGAAGCTCTGAGGACCTGTGCTTGTGGCTGTGGACCAGCGTGGTTGTCTGTTTGTCCCCTCATCATCAGACTAAAAGCATTTGTGATGCATTTGCAGGCTCAACTATGAAGACTATTTTTAGTAGACATGTTGCACCAGAACTTGCAGATCTGAAATTCATCTCAGTGGAGATGTTTCCATGTGACTACCTTTAGGGGGTTGTCACTGGTTTCAGTTAGAGACGATGCTCTTCGTGTTGGCTTCCCTTCGGGCAGCTGTACTCAGTTAATTTTGTGCTGGAAGTTCAGCTTGAACAACTGACGATGAGCATGTGCCTGACCCCTCGCGCTCTCTCCCTGTCCCTTGGCACAGAGTTAACGTGGGCTGTGGGCCTGCGGAAGAGCGTGTGTTGCTAACAGGACTGCACGCCGTCGCAGACATCTACTGTGAAAACTGCAAAACCACTCTGGGCTGGAAATATGTAAGTACTGAGGAGTCTGGCTGGTGGAGAGGGGGCCCTGAAGGGATTAGCCAAGAGCCCTGCACTGAAAGAATGCTTTCTTCTACTTGCTTCCTGTGGCCTTGTGGGATTATCTTTGACTAGATGGGAAACTGAGCTCAAAGAGCAGTTCCTGGCATACTCTTGTTTATCACACTCGTTCCCTTTTCACTGACAGTCCACCCCTCCTACTCATTCTTTCCACTGCTCCTGACACACTCCTGACACACTCCTGACTCACACACACAGACAAACTTCCCGATTTGATTAGAAATAATAATAGTAGGGCATAACATTTCCTGACAGCTTACTGTGTTCCAGGCATACATTATTTTATTTACTCTTCGCAAACTCCCTAGAGGGTAGATCGTATTTTAATCCCTGTTTTATGATTGAGGAAACGGAGGCTTAGGGAGGTTGACAGTATGTCCGGTGTTATCTAGCCATTACATGGCCAGACTGGGATAGAAGTCCAGATTAGGGGGTCTTGTTGTGGAAAAATGTGTTACAGCTCGGTGTTGAAGTTCAGTTGTGACAGCAACCTGGATCCTGGCAAGAGACCAAGCAGCACTCGGAGAGTTGGAGAACTCAGGTTTATTACGCCAGCAGGCTCAGAGGAGTTAACAATCCAAACTCTGGACCCTGTCTGTAGGTTTACACAGGCCTTTATAGGCTGCCAGTTTCACACTTTGCAACATCATATGCAAATAAAGTATAACAGAAGTTGACCAACCAGGAACAAGCTTTGTAGAAATAAACCAATCAGGAGTGAGAGAAATAACCAATCAGGAGTGCACTGCTTGCAAATGAAGTACTACAAATGGGCCAATCAGAAATTAGGGAAGTGGACCAATCAGAAGTGAGAGTAATAACCAATCAGGGGTGAAGGAAATGGCCAATCAGAAGTGAACTCGGAACCAATAGAATTTTAGTGGTAAGTAAGCCGTTTCAGAGGCAAAAAGTGAGATAGAGCCTCTGGGCCAGGGAACCAGATGGTGCCTGTGAGAGTAGTGGCCTTGCTTGGGGGTCCTGTCGGTCTTTTTATGGGGCTTCCTGCCTCATTCTGACTACAGAGCGCATGTTCTTTGATTCTCCAGTTAGTGTCCCCAGAACGTCGCATAGGTCCAGCCCTGTGCTAGGCATCATCAGACATTATGTGAATTAATGTCTGCTGTCAGATAAAGTCATGGCTGGACTTTCCCAGCTACACATTCATTGTTTAACTCAACAGATATTTTTAGCATCTTCTGGGTACCTAGGAGAGTGAGCACTCCTTTGCCAGGGTGAGAGGAGGTGTCTGGGTTCAATGAAAGTCAACTTGCATCATTGTTGTTGCCGCTTTTATCTCTTCACAGTGCTTTTCTTTGCCCTCTCTGTCATTGTGGGGATTTAATAAAAAAAAGAAAGAAAAAAAAAGAATCTTCCTATCTGTGGGAGGGCAGTTTATTCCACATAAAACGCCTCAAATGCCCCATCCTGTCAGTTGCAGAGGGTCAGTGTGGGGGATGGCTCATGGGACCTGCCATTAGCCAGCTTGGCAAGGAGCCTGAAGGAATAGTCACAACCCCCTGCAGAGCCCTAACGATGTGTCAGTGTCGGTCTGTTGCTTGTAACAAATGCACCACTCTGCAGGGCTTTGAGAGGAGAGGAGATTGTGCCTATGTGGGAGCAGAGAGCACAGGGGAAAGCTCTGTGCCTTCTGCTCCTTCTTGCTATGACTCTAAAACTGCTGTAAAAATATGAGTCTGTGTGAAAAAAGATGTTGAGCAAAAGAAGCCAAACATAGAAGTATGATTCCATTTAAATAAAGTTCAAAAATGTGAAACTCTTTAAAAAAATTAAAGTAAAAAATCTTAAGAACTGCTGCAGCTAGAGTCTGCAGTGGAGCAGCACTGCCTTTAGTTTCCATCTTTCATGTCTTCCTTGAAATGTTCAGAATGACAACGAAAAAACCTGGACGTTGTATTTCATGATGCCAGGAAGGTTCAGCTACAGCTTCCTATGGGAGAAACTGACATTGGCCATTCTGCTCCCCGTCTAAGACCACTAGCCCCCTCTGTGTGATCTGGGGGCCACAGTTCTGGCTTTGATTGTCCAGAAATGTTCTGCCCCTTTATTTCCCAACTTCTTAGTTATCTTATTCCTTGAGGATGTGCTGGATTCCAGACAGAAGATACATCTCAGTTGGTTGGTTTTGCTACTTAACTTCAGGCAAAAGGATTCACTCCTTCGACAGAGCTTTTTTTTTTTTTTTTTTTTTTTTTTTTCTCTCATTAAACTTTATTTTAATGGGTCTCAATTCTGTGACAGATTTTTGGTCAAGTTGTTTCCATTAGATACTGATTTTAAAAACTAATAACTTAAAGCTGCCACACACACACACAAAAACAAATGGTCCACGGAATAGTCTCCATTCCTTCTGAAAGGTTTTACAATGTATTGTTATAATTAACCAGTCTTTTACTGTTAAACTTAAATGGCCAATTGAGACAAACAGTTCTGAGTCCATTCTTCCACCGCTGATTAAAACTGGGGTGGCAGGTATTGGGAATAATATTCATCCTGCCTTCTGAGCTTTCTTGGGACCTTGCCAGCTTGACATTTTGCAAGTGCCCTGTGCTTGGGAGTGTTGAATTTTTTTCCTTTTTTTTTTTCCTTTCTTTTTTCTTCTCTTTCTTTTGTTTTTACTTTTGTTTTGAGTTTTTTTGTTTGTTTAATACGGACCCACTGTCACTTTCCTTTAGTTTTGTTTTTCCTCCCCCCACCCCCTTCCCCGCAAACACACTACTGTGGAACAATAGATCTTATTCCCAAACCACATTCCTCTGTTGTGTACATATCACACACACACACACACACACACACACAGACGGAGCCGGGGGATAATGAGGTGTCAGGGAAATTACTGCTGAGCCCACAGCTCTTGTATGTGTGTGGTGTTTGCACTTTCTCTCAGTGCCCCTCCTCTCTCCACTCTGTGGAATGGTCCTCTCTCAACAAGAGACTCAAGTCTGAACTCTTGTTCTGAGACCTAGAATCCCTGAACTCTAGAATAGGAGATACAGTTCATGCAAATGCTGCCCAGAACCTACTGACAGTAGGATTTAGCTGCCTCCTAATTTGTGGGACTCAGGAGGGAGAGCTGAGGTCCACTGCTCTGCACATCAGGCATCACCATCTGATGGCTCTCTGAAGCCCAGTGTTTTTCAGATGATGCACCAGGATGTTTTATGTGTCTATGTCTGCAAATAGAATATCACCTTAATCTTACACTTATGTGGGACTTCTTTCTGTGGGGCTTATTAGCTGGGAGACCCTGCAGTGCTGAAAGTTTCAGATGATAACCTCCCAGCTGGTTTGTACTGGGTTTTCCCTCTGGAAGCCTGGCAGCTGCATAGGGCTCAAGGGCGGCCAGGTTCTTCTGCCTGGAGTTCACGCAGCTCCTGTCTCCCTGGAGAAAGGCAGTGAGGGGAAAACAAACTTAACACATCTGACGTGGAAATAGCAAGATAAGAAATAGAAAAGAGACCCATGTTTGGCCTCACAATATACTTTGTTTCTCTCCCTGCCTGTCTTCTCTAAGCCTAACAAAGCCCAGTTTAAAATAATGACAGGGGAACTTGGTGGATACAGCCATGGGGCAGATTTCTGGTTAGCATCAGAAACCAAGTGCCCCTGAGATTTTATTTATATGTATAAATATTATAATCTATTCATTCATTCATTTAGCAGTTATTATTAAAGATCTGTTATGTGCCAAGGAGTTTCTAGGCACTAAGGATCTATCAATGAACAAAACATGAAAATCTCTGCCTTCCATGAAGTTTATATTGAGGCAGTGGGAGGCAGACAATACACAAAGTAGGTATGCACGTTATACTGCATGTTTGAACATGACAAGTGTTGGGGAGAAAAATAAAGCAGGACAAGACGGAGATACAGGGAAGGATTGCTGCAGGGAAAGTGGTGATTTTCAGTAAAGTCATTGGGAAAGAGCTGACTGAGATGGTGATGTTTGGGCAAAGAAGCGAATGAGCAAAGATCCTGAAAAAACCCGATTGCAAATACTGAGAAAATATTTAGAATATTTAAATCATGTCTATTTAAATTTAGAATATTTAAATTTAAAAATATTTAAAATCTCCTGTAAATGTTGTGGAAGTCCTGGCATTGCCTCAGTGCTGTAGTTAAGAGAAGGGGACATAGCGTGCTTGAGTGGTGGAAATTCTCTCAGGGCATCTGTGTGGAGCTGGGGCCAGACTTCAGTGGTCCTGATGCCTGTCATCGGCCCCACCTTTGCTCCAGCAGTCACCTGGTGTCTTTTCTCTTCCTTTGTGTTTCCTAGGAACATGCCTTTGAAAGCAGCCAGAAATATAAAGAAGGCAAATACATCATTGAGCTAGCACACATGATCAAGGACAATGGCTGGGACTGAGCAGAGAGCATCTCCCCAATCCAGTGTCCGCGTGAACGCCATCCAACCGAACATTCTACCCAAGCGTGAGAGAGTGACTGAACACTTGGTTCCATCCATTTAGGGGCCTTGCCATCTGGGGCATTCTCCCATCCTGACGCCATCTTTCTGGTGACCGGCCTCTAAATCGCTGTCTCTCTGTCTCTTTGCTTTGTATCTGTTTGTGAGTTGATCCTGGCTTCTCTCTCTGTTTGAGTGTTGGCTGAAAACGAAACAACAAAAGGAACAGATGTCTGTCCGCATGGTGGCAGCCCACTTTGAGAAGGGCCCCGAGGCCCAGGAAGAGCTGCCTGATGGCCTCTTGTCAGGAGAACAGTGGCACAGCACGGGGGTGTGAGGACGAGGGGAACCGCGAGGGTCCCGGGGTGGGGAGGGGATGGGAAGGGAGAGGTAGGAACAAAATTGTGCTGCTCCTGGAGACCTGGTAACTAGGCTTGAAATGGTCGACTTGTCTAAATGGACAAAGAGAAAAAAAAAATACCTCATGGCTGCATTCTCTGATCAGAAGCTTCTGTTCCTGACACCAAATGTGCCAGGTTAGCGAATGAGCACAAGAAATAGCCCTCATTCTGGCTGGTGGGGCAGGCGCCCGGTTCTCCTGGGCCGAGCCGGGGAGTGTCCTGGCAGCAGTGAGAGACTCGGCAAAAGCCCAGGTCGTTTTGAGGACCCTGATGCCTCACTGCTCCTCTGGGTAATCTTCTTTGCCTCTTCAGCCGCTGTACAGGGGAGGGGACTGCCCATTTGCAATGGGTGCAAGTTCCAAACATCCCAAAGGCTTTGACCAGCAACCAAGTAAAATCAGTAACTGAGGAGAACAGGGAACAAAGCGGGGCGGGGTGCTGCTTGGGAGCTCCTGCAGAAGTGGCTCAGACAGTGGGCCAGAGAAAATACAAAGTAGAACCAGTTAGCAATTCTGACTGACCTTTTTTCTGAACCTTAGTAAGAGAAGAGCATTGTGGCAAGGAAGTGGGGTGGGGTAGGGCATTGCCGGGAATAGTTTAGGTTTGAACCATTACAAGTCAGGTGCATCTTTCTTCTTTGGTTTGCTGTGGCTTCACTGACATCAGCGATTCTTTGTACGTAGAGTTTGGGGGTGTTTTTCTCCAGTTCTGTCGTGGTAGATCGTGGAAAGTGAAGTCCCAAGGCTTCAAGCTTAGTGATAACCTGGCTGGCAGATTCCTCATGCTCCTACCCGTCCTCCTTGTTCTCGTGTGGGGAGAAGTCTGTCAGTATGTTCCAGCAACGAGGATGGCTTAGATTTGATGTCAGACATCCAGTATTACCACCCCCCACCACCTTCCCCATCCGAAGTTGTGTCAGGGAAGTGGAGAACAAATCCCTGTAAGGCTCATGAGAGAGAGAGAGAGAAAGAAGTTCGTTACATTTAATCAACACTGTGAAGTCTGTTTGTTCTACAGCAGTTTAGCCAGTATGCCTTGCCTGACCGAAAACTCATTTAACTGAGTTAATTTCATCGCTTAGGCCGAAAATACTATTATTGCTAAGATAGGTGTAGGTTATGTTAGGTAATTCTCAGCATTTCATTCCCCAAGTAGGCTGAGCCCGTAAGGAAAGTTCACCTGAAAAGTCACGAAGGAGTGAGTTCGTGGAGACAAGAATCTGTAAAATTCTTACCAAGATTAAAGCAGCCAACGCAGGACGTTGTCAGAGTTGCACCACATTTCCAGAGGCAGTGAGTCTCTTGCGGAAATGCCCTTTTTTGTATCTCTGTGCTGAATACCAAAGGAGGGCCCCGAGGTGGGGGTGGTCCTGCCCTGCAAGCTGGGTACCCCAGGGTTAGCAGTAGCCTGCTTCTTTAGACAGAAAGGATTCTTTAAAAATCTGATTTTGTTCCCAAAGGTTTCTTGCCCTCATCTTTTGGTGCTTTAGTAGCCCTGGGAGATTAAGTTGTTCTCCCCACGTTATTAAGAAGCAGAATGAGGTTCAGAAGAAGTCTTTCATTTCTGATCCCAGAGAAACAGTTCCTCTGGCTCCCAGGCCCAAGATCTCAAAAAAAAAAAAAAAAAATTTTTTTTTTCCAACTTTTACATTCCTAAGCTGGCTTGCCAGCACAGAAATCACAGATTCCCCTCTCCATCCACCCTGAAGGTAGTGGCCCTCATGTGTGTATTCTGGTTAGCCCCTTTACTCAGGGAGAGTCCTGGCTGTTGGCAGTCCTTTCCATAAAAAGAAAATGGTGGTTAAACATGGGTAGGTGTTTTATCTTGAAAACTGAAAAATGGAGTGTGGTTACACAGAAACTGGACATGGGGTGCCCTAGAATTTTCAAGGGGCAGAACAATGTGCCACTGTTCTTCCGTGGGATGGGCCTCTGCCTGTTGCATGGATCAGAGCAGACCCTGGTTCTGGTGTTTTCTCAGTTACTATCCATTGAGTAGCCAGTGGGTGCAGGGCGCCCTAGTTGGTGCGAGAGATCTGAGCAGAATGTTGGTTTTTCTGCAACTACAAGGGAATTTAAAAAAAAAAAGAAAGAAAGAAAAAAAAAACCAACTCATTAGGCTTTCCCTTTGTGTCAATGAAACCAAAAGTGCTTCTTATAACTTTAGCTCCATTCCTGGCTTGTCTGTCTAACATCCAGTAGTATTGGAGAGATGGAGATGCATCAACTCAAGGCCTCAGTCAGTTCATTTTTTAATTTCCTCACCAAATTATCGACTCAGAGCATAACCAAAGACCTCGTCCATTCACCCCTGGTCGGTTCGGGGAATTGGAGTTCAATGGGAAAGCTTGGGTGGGGTGCGGGGAGTAGGGAAGGGGAGAGGGTGACGTGGGGAAGGGAAAGGCATGAAGTTCTATACCTCAGCCAGCAGCTGCCATCATTTTCAACTGAAGTCCAGCCGTCAAACTCTCTTTCCATCTCCCCTGTGCCACCCCGGGTCACATGGCCTTGGTGGCCCAGAGTTAGAACCGGCCCCGCCCCCCGGGATATTAGTCTCAGGCTGCTGATGGGTTGACTGGACATACACGAATCACAGCCGAGCTTGGTGTCTGCAGATTGTCAGCTGGGCCTGACTGAGTGCTCCCCCAACTCCTATGACAGTAAGATCCTGGAGGTAGGATGGAGTGACTCTTTACTGGTGGATCAGTGTGTGAAAGAGAGGTGTCCCCTTTACAAAAAGATTTGCAAGTGGATATATAAGAAACAGTTGCTTGTGAAATATACTTTTGTAAATAATATTTAATTTTTTAAATAATATATTTGGTGCTGTCTTCTCAGATCCCCTGAGAGCACTTTTTATTTTCATTTTTAAATTCTGTGGTTTCCTCAGCATTTCTTGAAGTATATTTTAAGGGAAACAGTGATTGATCACCAATATACTCTTTTTTTTTAAAAAAAAAGATCTCCATCACTTTAGTCTGGACGGAGGCAATAAAGCAGTGCCTCTGCATTTTTTTTCCCCAGTGGAACAGACTCTGCAGTACATTACCAGATTGAGAATTAAAATATTTTCTTGGCCCATTATTGGCTAGAAAAGAAAATAAATAAAATCAAATAAATTTATCAACAACTTAGAGTGATTCCTCTTGTTGGAAGAATTTCCAACAGATGGGAGTCTTGTTTTTAAGTATGTGTCTGTGTGTCTGTGTGTGTGTGTAAGCACTTTGAATTGTGCCTCCTGTTTTCGTTTTTAACTGGGGACACTATACCTACAGTTTACACCTTGGGCACATAAGATTTTTCTTCTCTTTCACTCTGGTGGTTGTTTCTGAGTGGACCAGCAGCACAGACCTCGAGGATTTTGTGTTCCCGAGCATGGAGCTGTTGCCTGTTGGCCCCTTTGTCTCTCTTTGTGTGCTCAGCTTTTACAGACTGTAAGGAAGTTAGTTGTTTGTGTTTCTCACTGAGATGTGAGTGTACTCATCATGGATCCAGGGCTCTCGTTGTGGAAGCCACACCATCCACATCATGTTAAACATAAAGTTGGTCTGGGTTGAAGGAATGTCAACATGATACACATACCTTGTAGGTAAACAGCTTTTTTTTAAAAATTTTTTTTTAAGGTCAGATTGCCTCAGGTTCAGGAAGAGGCTGGGAAATCAAATCTTGAACACAATCAACTTACATATTTTAAAAAAGTCTGCCTCGAACGAGAAAACATGCTAGTGGTCTAGGTAGAGGAAAGAGATATTTAGTATTCAAAATAAAAATACAGTCATGAAATCCTGCCAGCAGTGAAAGATAAAAGCCAAGAAGAAACAAGCTGTTCTCATATTACCAAATTCTATCTGCCGTGTGTTTCTGTATAACATTTTGGTGAAAGTCAGTGAGTCAGTTCCCTTTTCCAACCTGCAGAGACTATCTTTCAGTACAGAATCTGTCTATTTATGCCTGTGTTTACAAACTGTATTTGTTGGGTTTGGGTTTTGTTTTTCTTTTACCTTTTTTTTTTTTTTTTTTTTTTTAGTGGCATTTCCAGGTCACTTTGCTTCAATGACAAAGATGATTTTTTTTTTCAAATAATTTGTCTTCACCTTTTCCTGTATTTGTACATAGTGATTCAGTATTAGAGAAAAGTGCATTGTTTCTGTCATATTTCCAATCTGTGTTGGTGCTCATTTGAGAAAATAAAAGTTTTCAAATATTAATTCTTTGGAGGGCTCATTTGTCTCAATTGACCCAGCAGTTCTGTGTCTTGCCATTTACCATTTAAAGCAACTGAAAGGCCTGCAGGAGGTCGTGTTAAACCCCATTCACAGATCTGTCAGCTGAGACCCTGAGGGGTTATATTCTCCAAGGACAAGTTGGCTGATTAATGAATACAAATCAGGTCTCCTGCTTATGTACAAAAACTTCTGACTTTAGAGATCAGAAGTGCAGGAGTGACCTTTTATCATTTCTGTCTACTGAAGCCCATTTTCTTAGATTCTGCAACCTTTTTTTGTTTATGCCAGTTTCTTTGGTGGGGAAAGAATTGCATCAGATGAAGGGGAAAAAGAAACAGAACAACAAAATAATGTCAAAAAGAGGCAGCATTATCTCTGAATGATTGGCTAACAGAGGGAGATAAATAGTTACAATGTGTGGAAAATCAAGTCTTCTCACTCTCTGGACAAATATTAAGCATCCATTCGATTTTAACTGGGCAAGGCAGATTCAACCATCCTGTAAAGCAGCTATTTTTGTTTCCCAAGTATGTTTCCTCCAGTCTCGTCCATATGCACACACAGTCTTGCATATCCAGCCATTGTAAGAACAGTTTTGTATTCTGGTGGCCTCATTTAACAGGCCAAACAAATTTGCCTGGACATCATCAACTCATACTCAATTTTAAAGCACTTTTTCAAAAGCTTGCCTCCATAACTGGTGAAGTTCCCACCTAAAGCAAAACTTCATTAAAGCTACACACGTTGATGTGTTTGTGTGTTTTCACATTGGCGATAATATTTTAAAAGTCCTATGAAATAGGAAATACCTTCTCTACTCTCCTAGAATTTTTACTTGCCCGTTCTGGGCCCACCTACAGTTGACTTTTGTTTGTCCTTGAGTGCATTATCTTCTTCCTGTGACCTGTTTTGGTTCGGTGGCTATGCCTGTTATCATTTCTTTGTTTGCCTTTGGCAGGCAGGGAGGAGAGAAAAGATAACGTGTGTAGGAGACAACCAGTCTCAAACCAGCGATGCTTGGATCCCCCTCACCCTTCCAAGCTCTCATAGCCTACAGGGGCTGTCTAGGAGATCAGGCTGGAAGAAAGTGAGGGGAGAGCTCTGATGTTCACTGAGAGCCTGGTTTGCACCAGACTCTGTGTTGGGTGCTTAGTGTATGTGACTAAGAGGTACAAGGTACTTCCTAGGAGCTCTTAACCACCTGTGGGAAAGCAATGACAAATGCTGATCATCTGCACTGGGTAGCTGATGAAACTGAGGTTTGTAAGGTTTCCTAGCTAATGACGGGGTCAGGAATCATAGCCCGTCTGACTTCACAGCCCTGTGTTCTTTCCCTATATTATGCTCCCAATTTCAGCCTCTCTCTTCCTCCAGCCTTAATTCTAGCGTGGCTTCACAGGACCCTTACCCAGTCTGCCCACCATGACTGCTTAGTAAGTAAGTGTTCAGGGGATGCAAAATAGAAAATTAATGTAAACAAAGCCACAAAGTTCATTGCTACCTGAAAGTTATTGTGTATTCCATAGCTGAATATAATAAGCGGGGCTTTATTGTTTTTTAATGCCCTGCAGTGGATTACATATGTCATCTTTGGCCTCTCAATAGCAGGTATTTACTGAATTAATGTGAATGGTGGAGAATTGGCAGCATAAAAAAATCTGTTTAACATGTTAGTTTCCCTAAGACAAGAATGGAGAAGTTAGCGTTAAATGTTACATGAAGTAAATGGTCATACCGTGAACAGTCAGCTTATTAATTTGCATTTATTTATTCAGATAGCACTTTTTGGACATCTAATGTGCCTAGTCCAGGCAAGAAACTAACCCCAGAGAGCAGAAAATCAGGGGTACTAGTTGTGCTGAGTGAGAACAAAGGATTATGCATGGCCTTCCCTACTTTTGGCCAAACATCCAGCCACATGGACCACCACCCTCAGCTGTTTCCTGCAGAAGCAATTGCTCATAAATCCTTTAATCTGAACCCAATAAATGGCTCGTGTCCTAGAGCAGGGCACAGGGCAAGCACTGAAATTAGAGCACCTGGTTTCAAATACTGGTTTCCCGTAATAAAAAGGCAGTCTATGGAAAGGGCTAGCCCAGTGCCAGTGAGGAGACAATAATAAAATGATTGTTATTATTACGAATTGCTCAAGTCTATTTTGACTTTGAGAATGGGATAAAGAAGACTATTGTGTTTGCTCTATGTGTATGTTACTTGTTTAATTTCTCAACAACTCTGTGAAGCAAATACCCCCATTTTACAGAGGGAGAAACTGATGCTCTAGAGAGCATGAATAACGCGTCCCTTAAAGAGCTGGGATTTTTAACTCTTGCTCTGATTCTGAAGCCCACACCATATCTGTGGCCCCAGTCAGCCGTTCAGGAAACAGGAGTAACTATCAAATAGGAAAACTTCTGGAAGATCAGACTCAGCACACACCCAAAATGTCATGGCTATTTTGTTCACTCTTATTTTACTTTTTCATGAAATGGAAACCCTGGCTCTTACATTGGAAGCCAGGAGCTTAGAACTGAGGAAGAGTTGTTGTATTATGCCTTTACTTTATAGGCTTTCAGGCCTGTGATTGCAGCACTATGATTTTTTTGTTTCTCTTGAAGGGAAAAGAAAAAAAAAGTGTTACTTTCAGTTGTTCAGACTGATTTAAAAAGATAAAACTTATCAGTGCGGAAGTAACTAAAGTATTCTAACACATACCAACATCTCTATGGGGCAATTTGGGGCGGGTGCTCCGGCCAGGTTGAAGAAGCCAAGGATTAAAAATTCACATTCTGTGAAGGTTCCTCTAATTCCCAAGTACTGTGGGATCGTTTTTTTTGATGAGAGACAGAAGAGCTAGAGAAGCTGAATTTTTCAAGGCATTCGCAAATTATTTGAAAGCTCTGACAGAACTATGGAGGTATATTTATTTGGAATTAAATGTTCGTGATTTATCCCACGCTCAGATCTTAGCAGGGTCAGATGGAAAGGAGGCTGGCTTCGGAGTTGGAAGGATGGGGATTTGAAGCCTGACTGACCGCTTAGACATTGGTCTATGAGAGAGGGAGGGAGAGGAAGTCACTGCGATTCTCAGGACTAGTTTCTATCCTTTGTAAACCAGGGGTGCCAGCAACCACACAAGTTATTGTGAGGCTCAGATAATAGCCAGAAAGTGCCCACTACATTGCCCAGACCAAATAGGCCTTAGCATGTGTCACTGTCTTTTTTTTTTTTTTTTTTTTTTCTGGCTGAGTGATTAGAATTCACTGTTATAAGCACTGCTAGCACATAGAACATTTAGGATCCAGTTTTCATCCCTCCAACCCACCTCTGCAAAGGAGACTGACATCCAGGGAGGTTAAGCAACCAGCGCTTGGTCACTGGCCTGGTAAACAACAGAACTGGAACCCAGAGCACCCAGGCAGTTAGGCTAATTGTCCCCGCATCACATTGCCAGCTTTTACTTCAAGAGGAGTGTATGTACTTTTATGGAAAGAAAGGAAGGGTGTCAGCTAGAAAAACATCCTTGAATTTTAGGATCCTGTTTGAGATGTTTATAGTAACCATCTTTGGTCGTCTTCCATAGAGCTAAAATTGCTCATTATCCTTGTATCCTGGTCTGATGTGAGGGCAACACGTGGAAGAAGCAGCAGAATGTTCTCAGACTTGCTCACCTCCCCAGCCTCCCCTGGGCTGCCCGCCTCCAATTCCGAGCCACTTCTCCAGAGCACAGCCACGCAATCACTGCAACCAAGTAGTTCACTCAGGGATGTTTTATTTATGGCTTTAATAATGGAGTCTCTTGGGAAAATTTTGGTTTCCCATTCCCAGAAGCAAAAATTCATCTACAGAATGCTCTTGAAATTTATTACTGTTTTTTTCTCCCCTACCACATTCTTTGAGCCACCTTAATAGAGTTTAAAACATCCCTTCACAAAAGTAGGATAATTTGAGCTGGCGTTCATTTGGCTGATATGTTCTGCACCGAGCCAGCACGGTGTCGGAAATTGAAAAATATAAGTTGATAATGCTGCTGTTGACATAATCTGACACCGAGCACGGTGTTTATTATGAAAACTGTCACTAATCCAACAGGAGCTTGTTTTAGCTTTATCCAGTTCCCAAACCCTTATTTCCATTGGAAGAACAGCACCCACATCTCCTGGAGGCACTCCGGGTTGCAGTTGTTTCCATGGTGATGAGACGTACCCAAGGCTCAAGTTTCATTTTGGTTTTATATCTCAGTATTATAAAGAAGTGGTACCAGTGAGAAAGCCGGCCATCTGAGGGAGCAGGGCTGAGGAAAGAGAGAGCCCTGGCTGTAGGAGGGAGCTCTGGGAGTTTCTGTTTAACCAGAGGAGTGGGTAGTCATCTTGCAAAGAAAAGGTCAGAGTTACCACTGAGATGACTGGTTTGGACCTGTTGTGTCCTCTGCCTCAGATACTTCATCTTGCCTTGGGTAGAGCTAGATTTAGCCCAAGGGAAGCTCGCCTGAAAGAGATAAGGCAGGTAGAGCTCAACAGAAGAATGCAGAGATTTTTTTCTGCCTGTGGGCAGGAGACTACCAGGCAGAGGGGATTAAAAAGCAGGCTTCCAGGCTCTAGTTTGCTGTGTGACCTTGGATAGGTTGGTTCCCTTCTGAGGCTCAGTTGAGTCCTCTGTAAAAGAGGGCTGCTGTAAGGACAAAGTGAGATAATGCCTGGCACCTGAGAGCTAAAAAAAAAAAAATGCTGATTAGTGTTCCTTTAGTTTTGGTGAAGGCAAGGCATGGGTGTATGATATTCGAAGTGGGAAAATGCATGTGAACCACTGGTCAGATGACAAGGGTTGTTAGGCTCATTTATAATGATCCTCCTCTTTGCATGCACTTTCTGACCATGTTTTTTTTATTTCTTTATGTCTGTATATTTAACAAATACTCAATATCCCCAAATACAATAACTTAACGTGTTCTCTCAACTAGTCTTTAGGAGCCAGGAGTGAGCTAGGGATAAACAGATGAGGTCCCTGCCCTCAGGGAGAACAGATAAGGTCCCTGCCCTCAGGGAGTTTTCTTTCTTTCTTTTTTTTTTTTTTTTTGGCGGAGGGTGGGGGGTGGGGCGGGGGCAGTAATTCGGTTTATTTATTTATTTTTAGAGAAGGTACTAGGAATTAAATCCAGGACCTCTGATACATGCTAAGCATGGGCTCTACCCCTTGAGCTACACCCTCCCCACCCCCAGGGAGCTTTCTCAATCTCTTCAGGGAATGCTTGTTTATTTAACAAGGGGGAGTGAAGGTTGCCCACTGAAGAAAAGGTCAGAGTTAGACAGGAATTCCTGGTCTGGACTAGAAAGCAATGTTCTAGAAAGGGTTCCCAGGGGCCCCTTGCCGCCCGTCTTCCACTGGGTCCTTGTAGCACTTGGCCCAGGCCTCTGTGGCGGTCTTCACCAGGTTGATTGTCCGTCTCCTTCCCTAAGACTTCCTCCTGGGCAGGGACCCAGACTCTAGAGCTGGCCAGTGAAAAGCTGATGAACTGATGGTCTTCCAACAAAAGAATTCTTTTCGACCCCAATGCAAAAGGAAATTAGTGACATTCATCGAATATATGGTGGGGGTGGGGGTGGGGGTGCAACTTGCTTTGGCTTTTACCTTCATTCCATTGGAAACAAGGTACAAGAGAGAAGTTTAGAAGACAGGAAAGGTAACTAACGTGGGACATCTCCTGGTGGGAGTGAAGGTTCTCAAATGGTTTCATTCAGTCTAACCAAGTTCAAGTGCTGGGAGTGTCGGGTAGCTGGCAGTCACTCCCGTAACAGCAAGGAGGAGGATGTCTCCTCCTGGTGTATGTTGGACAAAGAGCTGAGCAAAGTCTTAGGGAATCAAAGTTGAGTCATTTTAGCTGGCTGGTCAGAGGGTGATGTGCTATCTGCTGCCCAAGGAAAGTCCTCACCAGTATGGCCTGGACACAGGCAATGCAAGGTTGCCCATCACTCGATCACAGGCTGGGAAGTGGTGAACATGGACCCTAATCCTTCCTGTGGGTCCCTTTATGTTCAGCCTCTGCATCTCCAGGCCCCACTATTCTCTCTGATCCTTTCCTCTTCCTCTCTCTTCCCTACTCTCTTCAGGTCTAGGGAGCTGTATTGTTCTATGAGTTTTGCCAAATGTATACAGTCATGTAACTAATCATCACCGCAATCAAGGGATAGACTCTTTCCATCACCTCAAAAAGTTCCTTCATGTCCCTTTTATAATGAACACACTTCTTCCATCGCCAGCCCCTGACAACCACTGATCTGATTTCTGTTCTGTAGTTTTGCCTTTTCCAGAATACCATACAATATGTATGTAGCCTTCTGAATCTGGATTCTTTTGTAATGCCTTAACATAATTCTTTAGAGGTTCATTCATGTTGTTACATGGCTCAGTATGTCATTCCTTTTTATTTATTTATTACCCACCAGGTGATGAACATTTGTTTTGTTTCCAGTTGCTGGATATTATGAAAAAGCTGCTATTAACATTTGTGGACAGGCTCTTGTATGTATTTTGTATACTTTTTCACTTCTCTTGGGTAGATTCTTAGAAATGAGATTGCTGGATCATATGCAAGTGGATGTTTAAATTTAGAAGAAACTAACAAACTTTTTCCAAAGCAGTTGCATTCCCAGCAGCGGTGCATGAGAGTTCTTGCCAGCACTTGAAATTGTCTATTTGTTTATTTTTCAGTTTAGTCATTCTGATAGATATAGATACTCTTTTTATTTTCTTTCTGATTTCTCCTGCCACATTTCTCCCTTGGGATGAATGTGCAGAAAATCCTATCTGACCAAATAAAGTAAAACCAAGAGGAAACTGAAGAGTAACTTCACATAATAAACAAAAACATATTTTGCTTCATAAGAAAACATAAAGGCAAGAATGAAAAAATAAAGAAGAGAGAGAGCAGGTGTTGGGAAGAGGGACCCAGGTATGGGATCTCACAATCTTTCCAGCCTGATTTCTTTTTTCTTTTTCTTTTTTCTTTTTTTTAATGGAGGTACTAGGGATTGAACCCAGGACCTCCTGCATGCTAAGCATGCTTTCTACCACTGAGCTATACCCTCCCCTCCTGGCCAAATTTTCTGATTAATCCATTTGGAAAAATCCACTTCTGCTCTCTGCATAGATGATAAAACCAATCACTTTCTGTTAACTCCTGTTTTCCAACCTAGGCTCCTTTAAACCAGAAATGCCAGCTCTCCCAGAAAGATAGTTGGGACAATAGCATTGCTAAAATAGCCACATGTAACATGATTATAAAAGGTTGTACATTCAAAGCAAGTCCTCACCCTTGACCCAAAATTATGTTTGTTTTTTTTTTTTTAGTTCTTTAGAAAATGATGTGACATGAAGAGTCTTTGAATTCTTTTGAGCAATCATCTTGTTCTTTTCCTTGTCGCTTCTCATTCACTTCATTGGCACACACATTTGTGGGATAATCTTGCAATTTATGTCTTGGCCATTTAGTTTGAGGTTCCATTGAGACTGTCATGACCTCTAATAAAAGAGGCTGCTTGAATAGAGATCTAGAAAACTCAGGTCTGAAACAGAGACTGCAACACCCTCATGTATGAAAATTGAAAGGAGGGCACTTCCTCCAGCTGGGTTTGGGACCCACACCGGGGATTTTGTTTACCTAAGGTCACTTTGTACACCTCTGTGCAGCCTGCAGAAGGAAAAAAGCACCCTACAGCCAGCCCTGACATTCTGTGTCCCACTTCCTTTCCTCCAAGGAGAAATTGCTGCTCATATCCAAAACTGCCTACACCAATCACCTCTCTTTTACCAAACGCAAGGGAGAGCCAGGGGGCAGAGGGACAGGAACTTTGAATTCAGGTAATCTGCTGACTGGTTAGCAAGGCTTACTTTTGGTTTCTAAGCAATAAATCATGACTTATAAGCAAAAGGTGACTCCTGCCTTCAGCTGTCACCTGCTTCCATATTCCCCAAGTCATGACCCAATACTTTGGCGAATGGAGAGTGTGCTGAAATTGAGCCTTCGTGTTTGAGAACCAGACTCCAGACATTTGGTTCAAAAAGTGATGGTGACACAATGGGGTCAAGCAAAGCTGTCAGGAAAATAGCTACTAATAATAGCACATATGTACTGAGCACTAGCTCTGTGCCAGCCACCAAATGCTCCACATGGTCTTTTTTTTATTAGCCCTCACATTAGCCCTGTGATAGGTCCTATTATTAACTCAGTTTTATAGTAGAGAAAACTGAGGCTTAGTGAGAGGGTAACTTCCTTAAGAGCCCACCCGTAGCTAGCAGATGGTAGTCCCAGGTTTTAAAACCAGGTAATGTGAGTCCTCTTTGTTAGCTACTATGACATTCAGTCTCAACCAGAGCCCCTCGGCAGCAGGAATCCCCAGGTAGAGAAGTCTAACAATGGGAAAGTGAGGACCAAATGTTGCCCAGATTTTGAAATCTACTTCGAAAATCAATTAATTTCAACAAGTCATTCCTTTACTCATTTAACAAAGATTTATAAATATGCACAGATGCTGGGGATACACAATAGTAACAAGATAACCACGGTTCCCCGCCCTCAAGGACCTTACAATCTTAGAAAGAAACAGTTTGTGAACAGAAAATTACAATAAAAAAAACTACGTGTTTTATCAGTGCTGTGAAGGCACAATGCCAAAGAGAGGGAAGCGGTGCCTCTATGGGATTGTGAGAATGAGGAAAGGCTTCACAGAGAAGGCATCTTAGCAACTGAGTCTCAGAGAATAAAGAGGAATCACGGAATAGACAAGGAGAGTGTGTGTGTGCGTGTGCACAGGTGCTCGTGCACATGGGGTGGGGGGGGTGTTGCACAGACGAGAAAAGGAAGAAGCGTAGCGTTCATACCTGAGAGTGCGTGTTTGGTCTGCCTGGAACACGGGTTTCGAGGGAAACAGCAGGAGAGAAGGATGAGGCTGGCACCAGGTATTTGAAGGGCCTTATAAGGGTTTTTAACTCATAGGCAACAAGAAACCAATAAAGGATTTTGAGCAGAAGCATGACCTGGTCCGACAGGTGTCAGATCCCAACTTGGTCAGTTATGGAAGGAAGGATAAGAGAGAGGCAGGAAGGCTGGATGGGAGGTAATAGGGAGGCAGGGAGGTAATTTAGGAGGATGGGGCAATTTCAGAGATGAGAAAAGATAAAATGCCACAGGAGGGCAGTGCCCACGGGGATGGGGAGGAAGAGACACCTGAGAGTATGATTAAGACGGCAGAGTCCACGGGATGGAGGATTGTTTCACCGCAAGGTCATGTGGTGTTTAGCCGTCCAGGCTGTGGCTCCAGACAGCACTGGTTCCATACACTTCCTGGCAGTGTGACTTGGCCAGTCAGTGGCCTCAGTGTCCTCATCTCCAGCATAGCGCTCATAGCAAACGTCAAATGAGAGCCATGCGTCGAGAACAGTGTCTGGCATAGTAAGTGCTCAACAGGTTTTGTGTTTATGTCATAGTGAGAGAAGGGGAGGGATCGAGGCTGGGCCCCACGTTCCTGACCAGGGTCACCGGGTCGACATAAACTAGGTGCAGGCTACCCTCAGGGAGAAGGTCGTAGTCTAGCAGAGCACCTACCAGGAACACCGGGAAACTGGGTTCTAATGGGCCATGGCTAAGATTTGATGTACTTACTGAGCCGTGGAAGTAATCAGTGGCACCCCTGAGTAGCTCCAGGTTCTGGGCTGCCTGGCTCATAAGCAATATTTTTCTGCCTTTGTTCTCAGAAGATATTTTTCAAATATCAAAAATATTTCATGTGATCCTAATGCTCTTAAAGTAATCCCAGATCACCGAAAAAAGTACTAGGAAATGCTCCCTGAAAAGATCATTTCTTCAGATTTCTAAGTTTTCTTTTTTAACGTGACAAAGCTTTTTAGAACTTTCTATGGTTTCCCCCTAGAGACTGAATTCTATCTCCTCGGAATTCTTGGAAATAACTCTAGTGGGAATTTGTACTTGGTGCCTCTATTTTTGCCTTTCAGGGGTAGTTCCTTTCGGTTTGAGTTTCTTTTACTCTCAGGGAGACACTTTGGTACAGATGATTTTCAGCATGTGATGTTAACTTCTTCCCATCTATTCATTCATCCGTCCTTTGATCCATCTGTCCACCCATCCACCTACCCATCCAAGACGGACTGTGTGGTTCACCGGTGAAGAGCCTAGAGTTTGCAGCCAGACACACCATTATTAAGCTTTACCGTGCAACACCTAGGAGACCTTGAGGCTGTCAATTAACCCTCTGAACCCTACTCCTTGTTTGTGAAATGAGGGTTCACACAAGTATCTCCTCACATTTCTCTTGTGCAGATTAAATGAAAATGACTACAGGGCTGGGCACGGGCTACACACTCAATCATTGGCAGGTGGTTGCTTTGTCATTCTGCAAACCAGCCATTGTGCCAGGACACGGAGCACACAGCAGTGAATGAGAGAGTTAGGGGCCCTGCCTTCAGGAACATATAGTCTAGAGAATGAGAAAGACATGGAATACGTAATTTCTCCGAAACAATCCCATCTTATTAAACAGCACTACTATTCTACCAGTTTATTAGGTTCAAAATCTAGCAGTCATCTTTGAATTCTCTCTCTCTTTAAAAAAAAACAAAAACTTTTTATTTCACTTGGGGGGGGGGCGGTAATTAGGTTTATTTAGATGGAAGTACCAGGGATCGAACGCAGGACCTTGGGCATGCCTAGCAAGTGCTCTGCCACTGAGCTCTACCCTCCCCTCTGACTTCTCTCTTTCTACCACCCCACTCCCCGGCCCCCATATCTCACCTACGGGTAAGTCCTGTTAGCTCTACCCTCAAAATATATATCTCAAATCTGGCCAGTTTTCACCGTCTCCCCTTATCTGGACTCGGCAACAACCTCCTTACCTGGTCTCCTTACTGTCACCCGTGCGCCTTGTAGCTCATTTCCAAGAATAGCCACAGGGAGCTTTTCAAAACGTAAATCAGACCAGACCTCTGCTTAAAAACCTGTAATTAGAATAACATTCAATCTTCGTGGCCCTACATGCTCTTGCTCCTGCAGTCTAACCACAGCCACACGAAGATCCCTCATCCTGCTGTGCCCGCCTCCTTCTCACTGGTCAGGTCTCTGCTCACATGTCGTCTCCTCAGAAAGGACCGTCTCTGGCCGCCCCACTTCATCACCCTCACCCCATCGCTCCATCCTGTTGCCTTGTTTTATTTCCTTCGTATCACTTCTTTTTCTTTTTTTCTCTAACTCCTTTTCCCCTCCCTTCCTTCCATTCTGTCTCTCTTTCTTTTTAAATCTCTACAGATATCTGATCTCCATGAGGGCTAGAATTTGTCTTCCTGCCCCCATATCCCACGTGACTTGAATAGTACTCGGCACATAGTAACTGCTCCGTAAACATTTTTGAATTACTGATTGAAGAACTGAGTGAGTAATAAAGTGTGTGTGATCACAAGAACAGTTCTGCTGGGGCAGCGTGGTGATGCCTGCTCAACTATGTATTGGAAAAGACTTCCATCTGTCTGAAATTTAAATTCAATCCTGCCTGATGGCAAGAACTTGGACTCGAATTTTCTCAAGATTCCTTCCAATCCAAGATTCTGGGATCCATGCCCTTTACCATGTCCTGAAATGTCCTCTTTTCACCTGGTTTTTTTAGCGATACTCAGATTGAAGAGCTACTGTGGCCAAATGGTTGGTGAAATAGAGACTTGGCCACCATTCTTAAAAGAGCAATCAATCACCTTCCTAAAAGAGGCACTGCCAGAGCTCTGCTCAGGGTGTTTATAGCTGGTACAGAAACAAATGCACCTACTACATTCCATCCACTTTGCATCCCTCTTGGCTAATTCTTACAACCACTCTGCAGAGTACGCATTCTCTTCCTCTTGCATGTAAGGAACCTGAGCCCAGAGGAAACTCCTGACCTGCCCAAGGTCACTAAGCTTGTTACAGTGGGGAGCTGGGATTCAAATCCACAGCTGTCTGGCTCCAACGTCTGGGCTGGTTCCCCAACAGTCTTGAGGGAAAACCTCCATGCAGGTGGTGGATGGCATTGATGTCAACTTAGCCAATGCTAATTGAGGAGAACAATCCTGAGAGAGAGAGCAAGAGAGCGAAGACCCTGATTAGCCTGCGGGTCCAGCAGGAATGATGAGTTTTATCTGTTGCGGGTCACAGCTTTTTGGCTTCTGGAGATCCATAGGCAGGACTGTGGGGACCTTGGAGAAAACTGCTTTCAAAGACATGAGCTGAGCTGGTGAGGGGCAATGTCCTCCCAGTGATGAGAACCTGCCGGGTAACAGGAACAAGGAAGAGTTGGCAGGGAAACAAATGTAGCAGAAAGGCCCTGGGCAGAGGGCAGATGAGTGCTGGGGGTGCGGGAGAAAGGGGAGAGAAGTAAATGTGCGCACGGCAGGACAGCAGGAGACTTGGAAGAAGGGTTTGGTGGCAGCATTCGTTCTCCCAGAATGTTCTTCACTGCATCCCTGGCTGAGGGACCCTTTCATTCTTCTTAGAGTCTTTCATTAAGAGAGAAGGGAACTTAGCTGAGCAGTGAGGGGGTACCTTCATGGCCAAATGCCACCAATATTCCATCAGTCAGGTCCTTAACTGTCACCTCCTCAGAATGGCCTCCCCTGACTATGAAATCAGACACCCTCACCACCGCCATCATTCTGTAACTGTACCAAGCTCTTCTCTCACTAGGCATGTCTCACCATTTGAAATACATACCCATTTACTTTCACACTCATTGTCTGGCTCCCACCCCTCCAAGGGCAGAGAGCATCTTTGTTCTATTCACCAATGTCTGTTCAGAACCTCAAACAGTGCTACTGTGAGGTTAGTGTTCAAAAACTATTCGTTTAGTGACTGAAGGAGTGATCGGTGTCTGGGTGGGTGATCTCCATGGCATGTAAATAAATGACAGTGTGCTCATCCCCCTCACCATCTGCATATAAGAAAATCATGTGAGAATTAATACCAAGGGTAGGTCCCAAGGGGACACCAAGAGGTATCGGGGCAGTCCTGCTCCTTTGGCTACTGAGGCGGAGGGGATTCTGGGCTGCTTTTATGGAAATGAGCCCAAGTCCACTCAGCCTGTCTCTCCTCCCCACCCCAGCCCCCACTCAGTGCCCAGTTGGGGGCAGATCATGCTGGGGCTTGCCCCACTTTGTGCCGCTGGGAGCCCTGGCTGCCTCCCATCAGATATATGCCGGCTGTTGGCAAGCGAGAAGGGAGCAAACTGCAGCAAGAACAAAGTCTGCCACCTTCCCAGACTTGAAGTAGTCGCTGAGGGAAGCCAGCTGGTACTGGGTTAAGGAGACCATTATTTGCCATCTAATAAGCAGGTGTTTGAGGGCAGATCATTTCTCAGCAGGCATGACATTTTGTTTCTCCTTTGGCCTTGCTGATAGCAGGGTTCACCCTGGAGGTCTGGTTGACCTGGTTCTTTGAATGGGGACCTTGAAATGTAGCTAAGCATACAGTCCCTACACTTTGCCTTACCCATTCTTCCTCATGCCATCCTTTTTTTTTTTTTTTTTAAATACACAATATTTGGGGGTGGGGGTAGTATTTATTTACTTATTTATTTAATGGCAGTACTGGGGATTGAACCCAGGACCTCATGCATGCTAAGCACACACTCTACCACCGAGCTCTACCCTCCCCTGCCATCCTTTGTTTATCAACTCTGAGACCTCCAATAAATGTCATTAGGGAAGATAAATGGAGCCAGAAGACTCCTCACTATGGCCTCAGCAAGACGCATCACAGTCTAGATTGGGCCTCTCTTTGGGACTCTAAATGGTACGAATCCAGAGAAAGGAAACGAGGTTCTACTTGTTCTTGCGAGCTTTCGTGTCAGAGATGTATCTGTCATGGGTCTGCACATTTGGAGATGCTGCCCATTTTCCCCCACGAGTGTGAGGTGCCTGGACATCCTTGGTTTGACCTCATATTTTCCTGACTTTTTATTTTCTGGAAAGAAAATTAAGACTGTTTATTGATCACCTACTATATTCCAGGTACTGTATCAGGATTTTTGCCAAAGTTGTTTCATTTTACTTGTATAAAGCCATTTCAGGATAGATTATTATTCCTTTTATATACATGAGAAGATGGAGATTCAGGAAAATTGAATAAACTTACTAAACCCTCTCAACTGAGAGATTGAGTCAGAATTTGAACTCAGTGCCTGGCTCCTAAATTTGTGTCTTCTTCCCTCTCTAGGGCTAACAAAGAACAAGAATGCTGGAACAGAATATAGGGCAACCCGAATACATTGCTTGTCAGTATGAATTTAATACCAAAGATTGTTCAGCATGTCTGCTTTTACTAGGGAGAGACAGAGGAGGGGGTGGAGAATGGCATGAAAACAATTTTTTTTTTTTTTTTTTTTTTTTTTTGCCAGGGTTCAGTCTGCTCTTGGCATCCTGTCGCACCCAGAGAATCCAAGCCTCTCTAACTAGGCCACCTTGCTGCTGTAGTGTCAGAGAAAAGGTGACCTTGGGAGGGACTAACCCTAGCTTGGCCCAGAACTTCCAACCAGGGTAGCTGAAGGAACTGCATCATTGGATGAAAACCACACTTTTTCAGTGCTACCCAGGAATATCTGTGGGAATAAAGGCTCCAGTAAAATGGAAGTTCACCTGCAGGCTTGTCTCCTGCCCTAAACCAAAGGCATCTCAGTAAGAGAGAAATCGCAAAGCAGTGCCTTGTCTTAGAGGCCAATCTCTAGCCAGCTGCTCCTTCTGCAGAAAACAAGCCCCCACCTCTGCTTTCTGGGGGGGAACATGAGCTCTCCTGGCCTCAGCAGCCCAGCTCCAGGCAGTTCCCTGCTTCCTTATTTGTGACATATTATTAAACTGTAATCATACCGTGCGTGGAGCCAGCCAGAGCAGTGCCTATTAATAGGGAGGTGAAGAAAGCTGATTCAGGGGGAAGCTGACTTAGACTGGAGGGGAGATCCTGGCCACCTTGGCCTACAATCCTCAGCCAGAGGTCAGCGAGATAGAGGGGGGTGGGAAGACCTGAGCTCTTCTCGTTCCTGGGCCGGAGTCAGCGCAATCTGGATTTCTTAACTTTGCAAATAGAAACCTAAAGAAGTCCTGCTCCAAGGGATATGCAGCCGTCTTTCCCAGGTCCTTAGGGAGTCTCAGAGCCCTGAGGACAAATAGCTTAAATAGCTATGACTCAGCAGAGCAGCAGCTCTTCCCTCTCAATGTCATCAGTCAGTGCGACTTGGAAAGGTGCTGGGCTACCTCCCTGTGGCCTCCCTCAAGTGGGAAGTCAGCTGCCCAGAGCTCTCCATTGGCAGAGATGGCTGAGTAGGGAGATTCTATTTCTAGCTTCTTGATAAGGCTTGGGGAAGTGGGTGTTACAGAAAGATGCCAGCGGAGAGGTGAAGGTCCACAGAGAATGAAGGGCATGTGCAGAAGGGCATAATAATGTGGGAGAAAGTTTTCAATAATTTCTGAAAATGCAATGCCTTTTGCAGGGAGTTAAATCTTAGCCGTTTGGTAGACTTGCCATCATCTGGCAGCTGGAAGCAAGCTAGAGTCCAAAATTTGGCCCACAGCGTATCACAGGAAAGCTACAACTGCTCCTGGATGCTGGGTTCAGAGCATCCCTTACTCTGTACCAGGCACAGAACACATGCTCTACAGATGTTGTGACATTTCGTCTGCACCAACCCGCAGGTGGGTACTATCACTTCTCTTCCCAGAGGGAAAAAAGTGAGATTCAAAAAAGTAAAGTGACTTGGTCAAAGATAGGAGTCAAAGATAGGAGTCAAAACTAGGTCTGTCTGAGGCTAGAGGAAAAGCCAGGCTTTGTGCCCAAAGCACATCCGATCTTCTCTGCTGCTTCTACCTTGACCCAGTCGTCCCCGCTCCGTAGCTACACCAGTACCCGCATGGAGGACAAGGTGATAAAGGTCTGTGTGTGCGTGTTGCTGGGAGGTGCTGAGAAGTGGGTCAGTGGTATGTTGTCATCTTCTCCCCTTCCTTTCAGTTGGTTAGGCATGCCTAGGTATGTTTCCTCAAAGTAGATTCACTTTGGTTCCCAGATCTCTGAAGAAGGAGGTTCAGATGAAGTTAGGATGTGGGAGATTTTTTTTCCCCCTTCCTACCTAAAAATAACTACTAAGCACCTATTGGGCTCAGCTCTGGGTGGCCTGGGCACGTTCAGGTCATAGAACAATTGAATGGTGTCATTGATCTGGTATTTTTCTCTGCTGTTTTGCACGTTTCCTAGGAACTATCCGCATGTGTATATCTCTTTAGAGTTACACAGGTGTCATAATCTTATAGGCATCTATAAAATACCTCTTCACAGAAAAGAAAGAAATGACTTTCCTTCCTTGTCATGTGGGCCACTTTCCGAACCTGAAAGAGATCCTGGGGCCCCAAACATCAGGTCCTAAGCTCTAGCAAATACATCAGGTGAGAGTTTCGGCCCCCAGCTCTCAGGGTGGCTCCACAGAGATGGGACCAGACCAGGCTTGGGTGATTTCCAAGTCCTCAGGCAATAGAGCATCTAAGTGATTGTTTTGGGGTCTTATGCATTCTTTTGGTCAATTCTCTTTTCTTCCTTTTTTTTTTTTTTTTTTGAAAGGCAAACAAGTAGCCTGACAAACAGCAATGACAGTCAACAGGATGGTGGCAGCATCCATGTTCAGACAGCAGCCTCCTCTCACTGTACTCAAAGTTAATTAATTCCCACTCTACCTTGAACTAGGTCACCTGCAGGTCTGTGCTGGGGCCTGACCCGGCTGGCAGGGGAGGGTATTTCTAATCTGGCTCTCGGTGTGCTGTTCTGGGCGTGGGGGTGGAGAAGAGGGTATGTTTCACCTTTGCGTGGGATCGTCTCTCCTCTTCTCCTACTGGGAGGTGACCGTTTTCAGATCTGTAGGTGGGGAGGAAAATCTTCTCTTCCAAAAATAATCTCTTTCTGCAGTGGGGTTTGAAGCTGGACCAGGCTGCTTGTGCTATTTTTACCCAGCTTGCAGTTCAGGGTGTAAATAGCAACTCTGGCTGTTTTTTTTCCCACAGCTGACAACAGAGTCGACCTCTTCGAGGCAAAGGCATTCTGGCGTTTTGCAGAGAGGAAACCCAGCAAAGATTGTCCTCGGGCCCCGGGGATGATTCCTTGACCACTGGGTCAGTACGTAAACAGGGGTGGCATCTCTGTGGTTTTATCGTCTCCGGCTCAGCTGTAAACACTAAGCCCCAGATAGCTGCTTGGCTGAGGCTGATTTTCCAGAAGCTCAATGCGGAATCACGAGGGAGAGGCCAGCGCACAAGTCTCGAGTTTTGGCCTGAGCACTGACGGTTCCAGGAGCTTGAGCAGCTCCAGGCCCCCTCTGGCTGCCTCCTTGCCCTGCCTCTTGCATTGGTAAACACTTCCTCCAAGGTTGCTGCCCTTGGAGGGTTTCTTGCCCCAAACTCACCAGATCAGGAGCTAAGGAAAGATGGGGGGAAAAAATCCACTTGAGGCTGCTCAGATGACAGAATGTCTCTAACAATAGATACCTCCTACTTCTCAAGTAGGCCCCGCAGTCTTCAGTGTTGGAAAGTGTCATTTAGAGGTCATGGTAGGGGAACCGGCTCCCTTCATGTTGCATGTGAGCAGAAGCTGTGAGAAACTAACCAAAGCCTTGGATTATGCCTCCAGTTGGCTTGGGTGAGGTGGGTGGGAAGTTCAGCTTTACCACGGACCTTCACTACTGCCGATGAACAAGATAAACCAGAGAAGACTGAGACGTGTCCATCACAGCTGGCAATTCCCCAATTGCTTCTCGTCAGGGGAATGAATAAACTTCAGTGGCTTTTCTCTGAGGCCAAGTTTTTTACCCAAATCTTTCCCTGGGGTCTTTGGTCTGAAATTAGAAAGGGCTTATGAGTCAGCTCCTTGCTATGAATTACACAGCAAGTCCTTATGGAACTGCCCGTTCCCTTTCTCTAGGTACACATCAAGTAGAGAATTTCTCAAATATCTACCATCTACTCAGAATTGGGCATTTAGGCACACGTTTCAAGTTTCAGGTTCTTCCAGCAGATGATGTGGGGGCTAAGAAAAGGACTGGAGGACAGGTAAGCAGCTGAGTAATCCCCAAATCTGCTTTTTTGGAAGTGGTTTCTGCGTAGCTCCTTGAAATTGATTGTGGGCAGCTGTTAATTGCAAAACGCATTGCCAATTATTGATAGCTAAAGTGGCATTGGAGAGCTTCTCATGGTACAAATTGGGGCAGGTAATAGCTAAGAAAAGAGCTTTGCATTTGCTAAGAGAGGATGGGAACATGTTATTTCAATCTGGGTCTCCATCGTTGGCTTGGGTTCTCTCCCAGTTCTGGCCAGTGACCTCCAGCAAGAAGTCCATTAAGGGAGCTTCTCAGGATGAGATCAAAGCTTTGTCTTAGCAGCCACATAAGAGGAGATCCATGCTGGCATCAGGGCATCCTGGTCCTCACTGTGTTCAGAGTCACATTAAACATCCAGCACCACAGTTTTCAGTAAAACCTATTAAATTGTACATGTATTGTAGGCTAATGGGGGGGTTGTTATTGTCCAGTTGATGTAATTTATTTGTCGACCAAACTTCAAATTAACAAACAATGTTTTTTTTGGGAAAGCCTCTTGAAGCCTGAATGGGAAATGTTTACCTTAAAAAACAAACAAACAAAAAACCCCAAAACAAAACAACAAACAAACAAAACCTGGAGCAGGATAAAGTGCCCTGGTGAATAAAACAAAAAGCACGTGGCAACAAACTGACCATTTGTTTCGGAAAATGCCTCCAGCCCCAGCCTTGACACTGGCAAAACTGGGAACAGTAACAGACTTCCTGTCAAGTATTTCCCTAGATTTCCTGGAATCCAATCTGAAGTGCCGTTTCCCCTGTGCCACCAAGGAGTTAAACTTTGGCTCTGCTCTCCGGTGACTAATAGGCACCGTGTGGCTCTGAGATCAGCGAGAAAGAAACTGACAGTCGGCGTGGGAAGTGTGTGAGATTTCAGTGCTCTTGAAATGCCTTTGATGGGCATGGTGTGCGAGCACAAGGACTATTGCCACCTAGTGCCCTCAGTTGTGTACTTTTATCATGAATTGTTGGTTCTTCCTTTGAATTTTGCATGATTTTCAATGAAGATCTCGAATTCCTTTGGGAGCTTGCTGTGACTGTGGTGTGTGAGCTAATTCCACGGAGAATGATATTGTAGACAGCAAACACATTCCTTCACTTTGAAAAATAACACATTTTGATTAAAAACAAAGCAGATTCAACCGACCTGACCGAATCACACTTGCCTTATGTCAGGGAGACTTGTCTTTTCCACTCTTGCTGTTTTCTTCCTGGTGGAAGGAGCCCAATTAGCAAAGCACGCCTGGTTTCTCTCCACCTCCTCATTCCTCCCTGGGAAGGAGTGGTTCAGTATGACTGGTGAGTTTCAAAGGAGAATTTGTGCCTCATAATATCTTCTCTTCCTTTCTTCTTGGGAGATGATACTGCTCCCCCAGGATGGGGCCCAGCTGCCTGTCGCTGAGTGGTCAGCTCTGCCTAATTCTGAGTTTGAATACTGTGAAGCTCTTTTGCCAGACAATATAAGCCACATTCTCTAATATCAGCTTTATTAGTAATAAAGGACACTTTTGGTCCTCATCTAGCTTATGGCTATTTACCTCTGATTTAGTTCAAAACTCACAGAGAAAGTAGGGGGTGGGGAGCGACTGCTTTTGTGGCCTCCTCAAAGACCCTCACGTGTTTACTCCATCAAAGACCCTTGGAGGTTAGAAACAGCCTTGTGTTGGGGTAAGATCCTGGCTTCCGGAGCCACATCACCACTTTCCTACAGAATACTAGGTTCCTTCGTTGTCAGATGAGTAAAGGGGAGTTTATAGAAGGTGTTCCTTCCAGCTGAAATGTTTCCATTCAAAATTTGTTTATTGAATGCCTACTATGTGCCAAGGGTGATCAAGGTGGACCCTCTCTGCTGTCACAAAGTTTATAGTCTAACTAGGGTGTATCAATTAGAAATTTTAATGTTCCGAGCGAAATAAAACAACCTCAAACAGGCTTAAGCAATAAAGAAAATTTATTGGCTTACTGGGGATCCAGGCACAATTTGATCCAGGACTCAAACAACAGGGATCCATTGCTTGGCTCTGCTTCCCCCGGGCGGGATTCATTCTTTTGTTGCCACATGATGCAACCCCTCCTCTCTCCTGGCAGCTTCAAACTTTCCACTATGGCTGCAGCAGAAACAAGACATAGCATTTACCAGGCTGAGAAGGGTCCAAGTCCCAGCATTCCCTGCCAACCCCGGAGGTCGCTCTGATGAGACCATTTTAAGTCACAGGCCATCCCTTTAGGAACCTGGCTTAGTGTCATGGGGTACACTGATGGGCATAAACCTAGTCCCTACAGGGCTCAGAAATTCAGGGGCCTTCTGTGTGGCAGGGCGGGCACGTGGAGCAGAGAGCTATGGGCACAGTGCTTGGCAGGAGATGGGGCAGCTGAGAGCGGAGTGCCTCCCCTGCCATAGCCAGAGTGAGGGATAGTCAGGGCCCCTGGAGGGTCTCAGGAGCCTCTCAGGGCCGCCAAGGGGGTTGAAAGTCCACCCTAAGGGCCTGGGGCCTGGAATGGGTCCAAGGGCCTTCCTGGAGGCAGCTTGGGAGGGGATGGGCTCCGGGAGGGCCTCTGGCTTTGTGCCCTTCCCTCTCTCCTTGGGTGTAAAAAGAAAAGGAAAAAAAAAATTGGGGGGACCTAGTGGGAAGGAAGAAGGGGCAGCAAGCTGCAACTGTCCATGATAGAAGGAAAAGACAATAAATAAAATAATCCTGCTCTGAGGGAACAGTTCAGCTTGCAGAAAACACAGATATCCCATTATTACCTGGTGAGTCAATTACAGGCCTAGGAATCAGAGATTTGGATCAGAAATTCTGTGCAGGGCACAAGAGGCCCTTCAGAAAGTCATTCATGAACTGGCCCCTCAAGAACTGCCCTCAGGTTGAATTCTCCTGCTTTGTGGTCCCTTTTCTCTTTATGGAAAGGAGGAGAAGGTGACTGAGGAGCATGCTAAAAGGGTAGCAGAGGTGATGGCCTCCGAAGCACCTGTCACTAAATAAACCCGAGCTATTTATTGGCATGTGCTTGTTATTCTTTCAGATTTATGGACATTCAGCCAGTGGTTTAGGGGTTAAACATTAACCACCCTGGGGCAGATTAGCACTACAGGAGCTACGAACCCTGAAGACATACAGGCCTTCAGTGTCCTAAGTTCAAAGATCTGTGTGAAATAATATACAACCCAAATGAGTTGAAAATGGGCAGAAATGCAGTCAGACATGCAGGGTAGGGAGAGTGCCCCAGCTAAGTGCCCAGGAAATCTGACTCCGTATCAGATCTGTTTCCTTTCCTTTAACCTTTGCATTCTATTGCTTTTGCTACAAGTTAAGAATGTTGCCCATAGCCTGAGATATACCCTGAGATATACAGGACAGCCCATTCTCCAGGCTCTGACCTTTAAAGGTATAACATTTTCCCCTTCACATAGAGATACGGAGTTGCAGAATAGCGAATAGCATTTGTCCTGTTGGAGGTTTACAGGAGCACGGTGACCTGACCTACGTGGACAGCTGCAAGAACAAAGGATTCCAATACCAAGAAATTTGCAACAAACAACCACACCCCCTTCCCTTTTAGTAAAAAAGAAGCCTGAATTCTAACTTGGGTAAGTTTGTTCTCCGGGATGCTAGTCCACCATCTTTGCTGTCTGCTGGTTTTCTGAGTTGCTACCCCTTGCCCCAGCAACTTGTCTCTCTCAATCATTGGCCTGTTGTGCAATGAGCAGTGTGAGCTTGGACTCTCTCAAGAGGTCTCAGTTCTTGCTAGACATCTCAAGAGTTCTGGCAGGGCCAGAGCAATCCTTTATTTCTTCATTCAACAAACATTTATTGGGTATTTTCTGTACAAGAAGCTATAATAGGAATACATAATTTCAGTTATGAGGCTGCCACTTAAATTCTTTTTGGAAAAAAAGAAGGAATCTCCATTTACGATAAATTATTATAAGAAACCAGTTTACTATAGGCAAACCTAAGATGAACTAAAGATCTACTGTTGTATCAGAGGCAGAAAGTAAAGCTAGTTTCATTTGGAGGTGGAAGTTGGAGAAGAAATGGGCCATGGGTGAATTTAAGTGAATCTTGCTTTAAGGCAAACAAATATATAGGGTTAAATTGAAAGATTGCAATCAATTACAGTATTTTTTGGTCTTCCAAATAAATGTGACACAGTCCTCTGAGCACCCAACAGCGGCAGTTCATTTGTACATTTCTTACTGTTCGTATTCTGACTCCTATCACAGTCAGTTATTTATTCATTCAATTATTTTGTCGGTCTCTCATTGAACATTTATGGCAGGCTTGTTATGCACCAAGTACTGGGTCAAAGGCCAGGGTACAAAACAGAGTGAGACGTGGTCCCTACATTCCAGGTCCCCTCAGTCCAGAAGGGGAAGAGGCATATAAAACATTTAACACAAGAGGTGCTGTAACAGAAGCACACACTGTGTGCTTGGAGGTGAAGTCTTTACAAAGGAGATGATATTTGAGTGGATCTTAAAGAAAACAGGAGTTTTCTAGGCTGAAATTCCAGAGTATCTGGAAAGTCCCTGAAGGAGCCAGCATGGTATGTCAAGGAAATGGTCTATAGTTTGGTATCAAGGGATCTTAAAGTATGTAGGGAGCGTGTCAGAAGAGGAGGTTGAAAAGGTAAGTGGGGTAAAAGGTAAGTCACGCAGAGTGTCATGCATAGCTCTTGCTGTGGGCTTTGGACTTTATTTCACAGATAAAGGGGATTTGTTGAAGGACTTTAAGTAAAGGAAGGTACAGTGTTCAGTTTGGGCTTTAGAAAGACATTCTGGCAGCAGTCTGAAAGAAGAGTTATAGTGGGGAGGGATTGGAGGCAAAGAATCAACAGGGAGGTATTTCAACAGGTAAATCAACAGGAAGGTGAATTAACAGGGAGGTATGAAGTGATAAGGTCTTGACAGTTGAAAAAGAGGAACAGAATGGGTTCAAGGAAGAATTGAGAGATTAAATCAACCAATGAGACTTGATAGTTGATTGATGGGAGATGACATGGGAAAGGAAGAGTTAAGAGTGGCTTAAGTTCAGAATCAGTAGCCAGCCCAGCAGAGGAAATGAGAGTTCCACTAACCACAGTAGGTAATAGAACAGGTTTGGGAGGAAAGACAATGACATGCTGGCCTTAAGATGCCTACATGACATTCCGATGGGCAAGCTGTGGAGAGTTGAGCCTAGAGATTGACTAGGGTTTAGGTAGGTGCTGAGGCCCTGGAATTAATTGGCACAGACCAGACTACTAATGGGCAAAACTTGTGACATTAGGAGCTTAATAGTTCCCAAAACCCCTGCCCTAGTACTTTGCATAAAGCAGGTAGTATCCATGTAAAAATCTACAGAAACATACATAGATATGCTAATTTGGAAATTGCTAGTAAAAGCTAGATGCCCAGAGACCTCAAATTTGGAGCCACTGCAATATTAAAGACTTATTTTAGGGTTAAATGGGCAATAAGAAGCATACAACTAACAAATGACTGTGTATAAAATAAATGAGCAACAAGGATATATTTGTACAGCACAGAGAAATATAGCCATCATTTTGTAATAGCTATAAATGGAGTATAATCTATAAAAATGTTGAATTGCTATGCTATACACCTGAAACTGATATAATATTGTAAATCAACTATATGTCAATAAAAAGAGGACAATTAGCATACTAACATTCAGAGATTCTAGCCTTCCCCTAAATTTCATTAAACAGTACAGTTTCACCTTGTGTATTTATTTGTGTTTTGTTTTGCAGATAAGATACAGGGTTAATACTATAAAATGAGGAAGCTGGGGAAATACAGTTTATCAGAATAGGGGAGTTCATTCCTAGTTGCCGGAACACAGAAATTGGAGTCAACATGTTTGGCCTTTAGCAAAGTCATTCCGAGGGCAACTTCGTGGTGTTTTAGGAACTAAGCAACTTCTTCAAATGTCATACAATGTTATAGTTCTTTTACATTTGCTCATTCTTTCAACAAACATTGTTTGAGCACCTCATATGTTCTAGACACTGTGCTAGGGACAAAAGACATCTTCCCATCCCTCAAAGAGCTCACCGTCCAGTGGAGGTGGGTGTGGGGACATCGACAAGGGAATACATTTCAAATATACTGTGAAGCGCTATGATAAGAGGTAAGCACTTTATGCAGTTGAAGACAGACAAGGACAACCCAATGCAGAAGGTAGGAAATGAGGGTGGCAACATGTTTAGAGAAGTCTTTCCAGAAGAGCCAACACCTGGCCAAAGTGATACAAGGAGGAGGAGAGGTTGCAGATCAAGAAGCCAGCAATGAAGAACAGACTTCAATATGGCTGAACACAGAGCACATGGAGGGGAAAGGCAAGAGATGAGCTGGGAGAGGTGGTCAAGGGCTATAAGCCCTTCTGTGGAGTCTAAGTTTTTAGCCTGCAAGTAATGGAGGGCTACTGAAGGGCTCTTTTCTTTCTTTTTCTTTTCTTTTCTTTTCTTTTTTTTTTTTTTTTTTGACTCTTAAAGAGGACTTCAAAGGAAGTCTTTTGCTTTTGACATTTTTCTTCCTCCCTTTCTCCTTTTCTTCTTTCCCTCCTCAAAAGCATGCTTTTGGAAATTGCAGCTGATCTGGCCTATACCTAAAGGGCAAGGGATTTATTTATGGTTTGCCCATGCTTGGGCTAGAGAAAAAGGAGTTGTAGATCCCTGAGACCAGAACTTTGTTGGCAAACAAAATTATGAGGATCTCAGAAAGAATTCGTATCACCTAGAGACTCTCCTTCCACTCAAATCTGGAGATGCCTGTGTTTGGTTTTAACAGAGGGGCTGTTAACCTGCAAGGTGTGGAGGTCTCTTAACTGGAAAGAGGTCTATACTGTTGCTGCTTCAAATGAGGCCCCTGGTCCAGCAGAATCAGCATCACCTGGGAGCTGGATTGACAAACAGAATCTCAAGCTCTACCCCAAACCTGAAACAGAATCTGCATCATTAACAAGATGCTCAGGTGATTCCCGTGCACATTCAAGTCTGAAAAGCCCCGATTTACAAAATAAAAAAACTGCTTAGCTGGTAAGGCTTGTCACCATGTTACAATCTACGTTGTAATGCATGGCCCATTGATATGTAGTCGATTTGTAACCTCTGTGATTATGATTTCTGTCCAAGAGTAAACTCAATCAGGGGTGAAACCATTTGTACTCTACTAAACATTTCCAAGAAATCCCCTTGGAGCCAATGAGGTTGAGATCCCTTTAAATGAAGGGGTTGCTCTCTGGCTGATGAGTGAAAGATTCATTCCACGCATCCACCCCACCCCCACCCCACCCCCGCCAAACTGTGACAAAATATACATAACATAAAGCTATCATCTTATAGGGCTTTTTTTTTTTTAAACAGAGGTACTGGGGATTGAACCCAGGACCTCATGCATACTAAGCATGCACTGTACCACTGAGCTATACCCTCCCCTAAAGTTACCATCTTAACGATTTTTAAGTGTACAATTCATTAGCAATAAGTACATTCACATTACTGTGCAACCATCATCACCATTTATCTCCAAAGCTTTTTCATCTTCCCAAGCTGAAACTGTACCCACTAAACAATAATCCCCATCGCCCCCTCATAACGTCCCTTGATGACCACCATTCTATTTGCTGTCTCTATGAACTAAATGATTCTAGGTACTTCATATGAGTGGAATCATACAGTATTTGTGCTTTTGTGACTAGCTTATTTCACTTAGCATAACGTCTTCAAAGTTCATCCATGTTGTAGCTTATATCAGAATTCCCTTCCTTTTTAAGACTGAGTAATATTCCATTGTATGTAGCTAGCACATTTGGCTTACCAAATTTCATTGTATGTAGATAGCAAATTTGTTTTATCCATCAGTGGACTCTTGGGTTTCTTCCCTGTTACTGTGAATAACGCTACTATGAACATGGGTGTAGAAAGATTCATTCTTACAGTCACCATTTGTGCCAGGCAGCAGCTCCCCTCTCGCAGCTTATCCACACCATCTCCAAATGGCGTGCCACAAGGAACATGATAAAATTCACTGTTAATGGATGTTCTAAATGAATTTTCTTTAGTATGTCAAGCCTCTAGTTGACTCCTCATTAAGAAAACAGAATTTGCTGTTGTTTGGAGAGAAATGTCTGTTCCATTTAGCATCTCTGTCTGGGAGCAAGGGCCTGCTGAATATAAACTGAGAGCCAGAGCCAAGACGTTAATTTGCAAAGCTCAAGTATTGATTTGGCAACACCATTCTCTTCTCTGATGCTATTCCTATCAACCTGGATTATCTCTATGGACACAGGAACCATTTTTTCCTGGGTGTGCTGGGCCACTGGTGACAAGCTGCTTGCTAATAGGCTCTGACAGAGATGAACAGTCAGCTGCTCTGGGCAGTCGAGGCCATCCCTGCCAGAGTGTTGCTGGGCAGAGGAATTTGCAGCCCTGTAGCCAAGGGGCAGACATCCACCCGGACAAACTCAGGGCTCTATCCTGATTTCAGTGACCTGCAACAGGGCTCAGATAAGAAGAGTCCTTGAGCTTATGGTGGGAATATTCTGAAGAATTATTTAAAGGGTATTATCTCCACATAATAATCATATTTCTCTTCTGGACACTCCGGTTTACTTGTGCTGCTTCAGGAAGCAGGTGGGTGGGGGTAGGGGTAGGGTTAGGGGTCAGGCTCTCCTTATGTGCTTTCCCACTGGCATCCAGTGGGGGCGCTCTCACACTCTACATTTCATCCCGGCTCTTCCATCCCGGGAACAACTCTGGGTTACCAGCGTGAAGAGCAGAGGGTTAAGATCACACCAGCTCATTTGGAAAATAAACACTGGAACTCTGGATTTCTTCTGTGCAATCACTTTTGCTTTGTAAACTAAATCTAGACGTAAACATGGGGGAACTACGAAGTTCCCCATTTTCATGTTAATTCCTGACCTTCGAGGATGATTAACTTTATCTAGAAACCGAGAACGCATTTGGGCTAATCATTTCTGAGATCTGATTAAGAGCTTTACAGAGATTTGCCCCGTGTTTGAAAGGCTCTAGCAATATAGGAGAGCGCTACCTGTAAGGAACTGCCTTTTACCGAATTCTAAAATAAAAGCTAGAAACTACACAAGAAAGGGGTGAGGACTTGCCTTTTTGAATGCAAAGAAAGAACAGTTTGCAAGTTTGGTGAGCACATTTGAAGAATTTCCATGAGAACCATTGATTAAACCAAAATACTTAACATGAGGTTCTATGTGTGTGCAGCCACAGTAACGTGTCCCATGCTGGAAAGATCCAGCGGAAGTCTGGACACATGCATAGGATAATAATCTGTAGGCCACTGCCTAGAATTTAGTTTGCCTACTGATCTGTCCTCTAGAAGGGCCTCTCCCTGTCCTTTCCCTCTTCATTCGTCCATACTTCTCAAAATCTCACCAACCCGGGGAAGACGGCGCAGCTGACCCCTCTTCACTGTAATCATTCTTTTGCACCCTCTCAAAATGTGTGTCCTATGTTGTCCTAGGGCAGCCCACATGGCATTAATAATATACATTTCTTATTGGTCATTTTCAGGACATTTCTCACACGTGTGGTCTGAGCTCTTAAAGCAATCTATAAGCCCCTTTGAGGTCGGGACTGTCTCTTTGTCTGTTGTCGGTTTGATCTTTTCTCCCAGGTGTCCTAAAGCAGCGCTTCTCAAACTTGAACACGCAAGGGAACCAACAGGGAAATCTTGCTGAAACGGAAATGCCGATTCAGCAGGAACGGGCTGGGCCCGGGATTCTCCATTTTTAACCAGCTTCCAGGTGTTGCCACGGGTTGAAAGACCACATTTGAAGAGGCAAGGCCCTGTAACATCCAGCATGGTGCTTTCAACAGAAACAGGTAAGACTTTACATTGACAGTAGTTTTGGGAAAATTCCTCTTCTGAGGCCTGGCGCCTTCAAGCTAATGCTGCCTCGCAGTAAGGTAACCTTTGGGTCACTAGACTCTCCTGTAAACCAACTGAAGCCTGGGGACATGATTTTGTTAAAGGGCAGTTTGGATTTGTGTTTAACTTCTAGGAATACGGGTGGTTTTAGTAATGTAAATCAAGAGGACTGGTGATTTATGTGGCTGTGCGTGGCCCAGCCCTGCTATGCTATAGGCCACTTGTGATCAGAACCACAACAATACTGGCCAGTCCCCAAAAGGGGCACACGCTGGCCTGCTGAGAGCTGTAACTCCCCTTCTGGAATAGGGGCCCTCACTTTTCTTCCCGGTGGGTTAGTTTGGTAGAAGCAAAAGTAAGGTTTAACCTGTGTTTTCCTGCAGCCAGTTAAGTCTCAGTTTCCTACATAAAGTCCTGCTGTATTAGAGGCAGGGAGGCACTTCTCCATTTCACCTTTGAGGCTAGGAAAATTAGTCTTTATTCTTAGCAGACCTCAATAAATGCTTTTTAACCAGAGGGACAGGGCAGAAGGATAAGCTGGCACCAGTGAACCTGCCAAGACAGCTGACTGGGCCCATGGCATGGCGACAACAGAGGCCAAGTCAAATCTCTCCAGGCCTCGGAGGTGTATTTGTCATGAAATCAAGATGTTGGACTGGAAGGTTCTATCAGTCCTTCAAGTCTGATTCTAATCGACACATCAGGGAAAGGCACAGAGGAGACAAGAACTCCACACCTGGCTTCCTGAGGGCACAGTGCGACTGGGAGCCTTTTGGCTCTTATCCTCTGCCTGGTCTCAGCCCAAATGCTTGCCCTGATCTGGCGCTAAGTTATCCCTTCCTAGACAGTTGGGTGCCTCACATCCGCCTGCCCGGTTGGAGAAAGACTGGAAAAGATATGCCCTGTGCTGCCACCTAATGGTTCCTGCGCTGTCAAGTCGATTCTTCAGCGCCGTTTGGATCTTGCAGAAGCTTTGGGCCCTTTATACATAATCCACCAGCTATGAGACCCTAACAGGAGACAGTAATAATAGGGGACTTCCTTCCAGGTGCTGCCTCATTAAGGGAATCAGGGACTACGACTGCAAGAACTATATGATTTTTTTTTAACTTTGTAATTTCCTCCTTATTTGTTATTTCCTGTCTGTTTCCCTGTAATGATTAGCGGTGCAGCTCTAAAAACAAGAAGGGCCACTGTGTTTGTTTTCAAGGGCAGCGGGGAACTGGGGAGACTGCACTCCAGGGTTTGAAGTCAACAACTCCAGGAGATGGAGTGGGTGGAGGGAGCGGAATAGCGGCAAGGAAAGCAGGCTGAATCCTCAGGCTTGTCTGAAAAAGGAAAGAGGGGGCGGGAGGATGAAGTTTCCTTCTAGTTGGAATGAAGGTAACGGTCCTCATAGCACTGTTGCTCTTTCCTGTTTTGCTTTCAGATGTGCCGGTCTGTTTTCAAGCCAGGAAAAGGAAGCAAAGGTATAGAAAGTGTTGTAGTTCAGGGGCCTTTGTAGCAAACGATAGTCCTTTAGAGTAAGGATGCTAAATGCAGATGTCTACAGAAGGACCAGGCCGATAAGGTACCTGGATGGGGGCAGCCTGGGGTAAGACTGTGAGGAGTAGTGGGGACTGTGGTGAATTGGAGGGCACTTACCCCATCAAAGGAGGCAAAAACTACTTAAGCCCCAGGTGGTTATGACCCTAACCAAACTGTATACCCACATTGCCTGATCGTTCAAATTTTCAAAAGAAGCTGGAGATTTGCATTATTATGAGAAGTCTCCTTATTTTTAAATGTTGGCAGTTAATGCTGCTTTCAAAACAAACAACAGCAGCCTTGTGTGGGCCAAATAAAACATGTCAATGAGACATATTTAGCCCAAAGGCCAACTCTTTGAAAACTTGGATTCAGAGCAATTTGCATTCTGGAATCTCAAAGCATTTACGTGATCCTTGCGAATCATGTGGTCTTCTGTCAACAGTAACAAACTGCAATCAAACAAGCAAATACCAGATAAATTGGGGAAGCACAGACTGCTTTGTGCTTAGATGTATTAATTTGTTCACTTTTTTTATATCCAGCTGGAAAGCCTTGAATGTGGTCATTCAGAAAATCAAGAAGCATTTATTGAGCACCTAATATGTGCTAAGTAATGATAAATAAAGCTTTTTCTGTAAAGGGCCAGAGAGTAAATATTTTAGGCTTTGTGGGCCAGAAAATATCCATCACAACTACTTAGCTCTGCTGGCTGCAGTCGCAAAGCAGCCTTAAACAGTATAGAAACAAATAGGTATGGCTGTGTTCCAGAAAAACTTTGTTCCCAACAGGCAGTACTTCAGATTTGGCCCATGGGCCATGGTTTGCCAATATCTAAGAATATCTAAGAGAGCTTGCAGCCTAATGAAACAGTTTTCTTTAAGTAGTCCTACATGTTTATGCTTTTCCTATTAAGACAAGGGATTAGGGTCATATCACTACAATTTTAAAGTTATTTTTGTAAGTTAGATGCCCCAAATAGCTCTCTATTATCATTTAGTGTAACACAAACGATCATCACTATTCTGTAAGCATAAACAGAACATTGGAGATAACACTGGCCCTACCTAGCTACTGACTTTACTTCAGCAAGGCTGTCTGAATATGAATTTCAGGTAGGATATTTTTTTCATAAAAGGAACTATTTACACAGGAGAACATTGACTATTTGACTGAGCTAGTTATCTCAGTGGAGTGATTCAATTCCTGTTTTGTCTGGATTTGAAACGTTGTCAGGAGGAACCAGGTGGCTGAGCACACCTGCTTGTTTCCTGAGTCCTAGGAGTTAAGTACTTGGAACTTTCGTAACGATTTTCTAAAGAGAACAAATGAAGCAATGTATCATTTTCATCTTTATATCCTCAGTGAAGTAACAGCACATAGAAGAAGCTCAACATTTTTTTTTGCTTTATGAATGGAAGGCGTATAGACTATGGCCATGTTAATTTCTCCCAATGTAACTTCATAAAATATCAACTAAAGATCCATAGCTATTTATATGGCTCTAGATACTGTGAATTGGTTGCCAAAAGCTATTTGTAGCCTTTTCCTCCTTTGCTTTCTTCTACTGTACACTCCCCTGCAGGTAAGGGGACCATATGTTCCAATTCTAACCAACAGGGTGTAAACACAAGGATCTGCTTGGGCTCCTAAGAATGTTTCCTACTAGGGACTGACTCAGTTTGGCTTCATATCCCTTCTTTCTTCTTCTTGACCTAGAACTTAGACACAATACCTTAGAGGTTCAGTAGGATGCTGGAATGAAAAGGAAGAGGAAGGCTTGATGACATCACTGAGCAACTCCACTAGCCCTGAACTGACCACCTTTGGGTTTCTAATTACATGAGGAAAAAATAAAGTCCCTGTAGGGTAAAGCCATTATGATCTGGTTTTCTATTACTTGCAACCCCACCCAATCCTATCTATTTGAGGCTATTTAGAGTTTCCTTCTAGTCTCACACTCCATCACCGTCACTCAGGAAATGAAATTTCTGGTGTCTAATGAAGTTGTATTAATTCTCCAGCTCTTCCTGTGCCACTTTAAAGAGTTTTAAAATCTTGTTACAAACTCAGGTAATATGTAAAGATCAAACTTCATCAGTTTTCCTAGGAAGTCCTATTATAATACATCAACATCAAGTTCAAAGAAAATGTTCTATGATAAAGCTTCTGAGAAAATCAAAGGTATTGTCAAAAGATTCCTTCTGAACTAGTTTTAGGTAGCAAACATTTTACGCCAACAAACTATCCAAAAGATAGTTTAAAATGTAGACTATATTCATATATTTTTAAGCTTCATGGCCCCGAAAATCATCCTATTTTGTGACATGTACATTAGCCTGTTTTAAAGACTTTTCAAATTTTGGTTTTTAAGAGCTCCCAGTTGCCAAATTTTGGACAATTTCAGCATATTAAAAGGAAAAAAGTAATGGTAGTAATAGATGATAATACTTTAAATGAAATGTAAAATAAAATCTATGAATCCACAGTGATTCACAAGGATGCCAGCTAATAAATGTAGGCAAATGATAGCGTTTGCAACTGCCAATGTAATAATTGATTTAGGGTAGGACCATTAATGGACGCTAAAGGCTTTGAGTGAAAGAATGTTGAGAAACAAGATAATGAGATGGTTTCAAAGTAGCATCCCACAGCTCAATTAATAATTCCCAAGGGAATTATTATCTTTTTATTATTATTATTATTATTACTTCCAAAGGGAAAATCTCCTTTATCATGGAGAGATCTGTCAGATGCCATCTTAACCAAGAGATCAAACTTGGCATCACCAATGGTAAGACAATGACCAGCCTTCTGATGTTATGCAAGGGGTGCACAATACTGCTTATGCAGAATTCTTGCCCGAATGCTTATCCTGAATCTAAACATGAAGAAATAATGAGTCAAATCCAGAATTTGGAAAAAGCTGCAAGACAACTGGCTTAAATTTTTTGAAAAAGTTCAATGTCATGGAAAACACCAAAATGCAGAGATTTTTCTCTACCAAGAGAGACTAAGGAAAAAAAACAACCAAATGCAATGTGTAAATCTTAATCAGATTCTGGATTGAGGGAGAAAATCCTGCTATATATTTAAAGACTATTAGGGAAATTTGAATAGAAATAGAATATCAAAGAGTATTATTATTTATTATTTTTTAAATTGAAGTACAGTCAGTTACAATGTGTCAATTTCTGGTGTACAGCCCAATGTCCCAGTTATGTGTATACATACATATTTCATATTCTTTTTCATTAAAAATTATTACAAGATATTGAATACAGTTCCCTGTGCTATATGGAAAAAACTTGGTTTTTTTAATCTATTTATATATATAGTAGGTAAATTTGCAAATCTCAAACTCCCAAATTTATCCCTTCCCACTCTCTTTCCCTGGTAATCGTAAGACTGTTTACTATGTCGGCAAGTGTACTTCTGTTTTGTAGATGAATTCATACTATCCTTTCTTTTTTCTCTTTTTTTAAGATTCCATCTATGAATGATATTATGTGGTATTGTTCTTTCTCTTTCTGGCTTACTTCACTTAGAATGACAATCTCTAGGTCCATCCCTGTTGCTGCAAATGGCATTATTTTATTCCTTTTTATGGCTAAGTAGTATTCCATTGTATAAATATACTACAGCTTCTTTATCCAGTCATCTATCAATGGAAATTTAGGTTGCTTCTATATCTTGGCTATTGTATATAGTGCTGCTGTGAACATGGTGTGCATATATCTTTTTGAATTAGAATTCCCTCTAGATATATGCCCAGGAGTGGGATTGCTGGATCATATGGTAAGCCTGTCTTTAGTTTTTTGAGGAATCTCCATACTGTTTCTTATAATAGCTGCATCAAACTACATTCCCACCAGCAGTGTAGGAGGGTTCCCTTTTCTCCACACCCTCTCCAGCATTTATCATTTGTAGACTTTTGAATGATGGCCATTCTGACTGGTGTGAGGTGATACCTCATTGTAGTTTTGATTTGCATTTCTCTGATAATTAGTGATATTGAGCATTTTTTCATGTGCCTATTGGCCATTTGTATGTCTTCATTGAAGATTTGCTTGTTTAGGTCTTCTGCCCATTTTTGGACTGGGTTGTTTGTTTTTTTTGTTATTAAGTTTTATGAGCTGTTCATATATTCTGGAAATTAAGCCTTTGTCAGTTGCATCATTTGCAAATATTTTCTCCTATTCCATAGGTTGTCATTTTGTCAAAAAGTATTACTGAATTAATGTTAATCTTCTTAGCTGTGGTAGTAATGGTATTCTGGTTATTGGTAAAATGCTCTTTTTCTAGGAGATCCATATTGAGATATTTAGGGGTTAAGTATCATGATGGCTGTATTGTAATTAAAAAAATTTTTTTTATTTCCTATTTTTCTCATTGTCTTTAATTAAATCTTTTAAGCGTATTTCTTTTTTGGGGGGAGTGGGTAATTAGGTTTATTTATTTATTTTAATAGAAGACTAGGGATTGAACTCAGGATCTCGTGCATGCTAAGCACGCGCTCTACCACTGAGCTATACCCTCCCCCGCTGCATCCTACTTTTTGACAAAGTATGGGGGGGGGGCGTGTGGAGGCAAATGTGACAAAATGTTAATAATTGGTGAATCTATGTAAAGGCTTTAGGATGTTTATTGAACAATTCTTTCAACTTGTTTGGACATTTAAAACTTTTCAAAAAACCAAAGAAAAGAAAGAAAAACGTCTTGGGCTTCATGCTATGCCTTGGAATTTTAAGTCTTATTGTGACCGATATTCATAATCACCTTTTGGCAGATATTAAGATATGCTTAGCTAGACATCCTGACACAAGGTCTAGCTATCACATAAGAATTATTCAGTAAAATGTTTTGAGTGCCTACTACGAACCACACACTATTTTTGGCAACTTGGATACTTAAATGAAGAAAACAGAGATCTCTGGTTCCATGGAGATCACTTTCCAGCAGGGGCAGACCAACAGAAACAATAGATATAATTAATAAATAAACTTTGTAGCACTATGGAAAAAAATAATAAGGTTGTGGGGGCAATTGGGGATTATTAAAGTGGAGGCTTAGATCAGTGAAAGGAGCACAGAGATTGATTTAAGGAATACTGAGAAAATGTCCAAATTTTTTATAGTACCCTAGGATATGTTGGCTTAGCTTCACTTGAAATAGTGAACTCTTCATCTCATAAAGCCATTTCCATTGTATCACAGGAAGACTAGGCTGAATCCCTTCTAGAGTGACCAGCTGTCCTAGTTTGCTCACAACTAAGGGATTTTCTGAAGAATGGGACATTCAAGGCTAAAACAGGAACTGTCCTGGTCAAACTGGAATGACTGGTCACCCCCAGCCATCCTGCTGTTTTATCACTTATGTGATCTCGAGCAAATCATTTAGCTTCCCAGAGTCTTGGCTTCCTCATCTGTAAAAAGGAAATCATCTACATGCTACAGCACGCGTGAACCTTGAAAACATGCTCAGTGAAAGCAGCTAGACACAAAAGCCACATAATATATGATTCCATTTATATGAAATTTCCAGAAGAGGCAAATCCGTAGAGACAGAAAGCAGATTAGTGGTTGCCAGGGCCTGGAGGGAGGAGGAGATGGGGATGATTGTTAAGGAGTAAGAGATTTCTTTTTGGGGTGATGAAAATACTCTTGAATTAGATAATACTGGTTGCACAACTCTGCCAAACTGTACATTTTAAGAGGGTAAATTTTATGGCATATTAATTATATCTCAATAAACCTGTTATTTAAAAAAACTCAGTAACATAGAGTTACTATATAACCCAGCAATTTCACTTGTAGGAATAGACAAATCCATAGAGACAGAAAGCAGATTAGTGGTTGCCTAGGGCTGGGAGAGGTGGAGGATAATGGAGAGAGACTTCTTTCCCGAGTGATGAAAATGTTCTAAAATTGACTGTGGTGATGGTTGCACATCTCTATCAATGCACTAAAAACTATGGAAGTGTAAATTCAGTATTTACAGGTAATATTGTAAAAAATATTTGATGTTAAAAAAAGGAGATTGAAATACTTGTGTGAGATCTGAGTCTCTGCTCTCCTAAGACCTCAGGCTCCCCTCCCCAATACACACTATCTATCACATCAAATCATCACTGAGCATGGGTTTGTGTTGCCCACTGAACTGAGAGCCCTTTGATAAGATAAACTTTGTAATTCACCCAGGGCCAGCTTCCTGAGCTTGCAACCGGTGAGTCACACAAGCTATTCAGAAGGGTTTAAGTACATTTGGCTGAATGCTCTGCTGTCACCATGTTGAAATTCTTAACAATTTTGGAACAAGGTGCAGGTGCTGCTCATTTTCATTTTGCACCGGCCCTGCAAATTCAGTCGTCCTGAATCCAAATTTGTATCCCCAGTACTTGGCACAGTACTGATGCTCTGTGGGTGTTCAGTAAAGGTTAGTTCGCCTTCCCGGTCCCAGTACCCCGAGACGTTCCTCGGCAACGCACTGACTACAACACAGATTTACCCAAAGACTCCTCTGTGCCAGAAACTGTGTCAGCAGCTGGGGATGCAGTGAGGAGCCAAAGCAGGCAGCTGAGCAACCACCCCTTCCCCCTGCAAGTCCTTCCCAGCAGGAGAACCGCTCAGAAGATAAGCCCACCTAACCCTTTGTCTCCAACAGCAATGACAGCGTCTGACTCATCAGTACTTTTATTTAGAGAGAAACACGTCACCTTGGGATCCTGATTTTGTGAGTTCTGCTTTGTTACAGGAAACAGAAAGCTCTGATAAAGGCAGATGAGGCTTCCGTTCTTTTCCTCTGCATGAGTACAAATCAACTCTGCCTTTTTCAGTATGTTTGCGGTCTATCACGATCACGTCTATTATTAAAGAGATCCGTCAGCACCTTTTAATTCAATTCGGGTTCTATGTACAAAGCACTATGCTAGGCAGTGCTGATAGGAAGATTGTAACTGGATCTTTTTCAGTTCATCACAGGAGCTCTTTGGACAAAGATTACGGTGGGCTGCAACTTCATGGCAAGTCTGCAGAGAGCAGTAGTCGAACTGAAATTCCTAATGGACCTGGCTTCCACTTGCTAAATGTTTTTATTTTTGTTTTTGCTTTTGTTTTTTACTAGCAGTGAATCCCAGGGGCACAGTTTTTAAATCTCTCTAAACTTAATTTTTTTAATCACTTAATATGACCCTGGAGTCAAAGGGCTATTGTAAAGGCTAAATTAGATAATGCATGCCCAGCGTCCAGCTCTTAGTAAGACAGCCACAACAAAAGCAAAACCTAAAACATCTTGTAAAATTGAGCTATTTTGCATCATGATGGCTACATGGTCCTGTTCCTGGCACACAGCCCCATTTCACAAAATACATCTGCCTGCAACTTCTGTTTTTCCAGCTAGAGGTAAAGGTAAACAACTTCAGCCAACATCGTCTAACGCTGTGAAGTCAGTGAGGTCCTCTTCCTCCCTTTCAGCGTTGGTAGTGATTCCCACACTCCCAGGCTTGCAAAGTCTTTTGAGGAGAGAGTCTGAGCGGTGGGGGTGGAACGCTAGCAGCTGCTAATGGGGCCATTAGGGGACTGGGTTTGATGTGTCCTGGAATCTTTAGCTTCTTTGGAACCTGGAAGCCACGCCTCCCTAGCAGTCTGCTCATTGAGCACCTAAGGACTTGGGATCCGCACCCCATCCTACCCTCCTACCCCACACTATTGCCCCCTTGCCTCCCATCACTGGCCAGTCATGAGGAGTGGCTGCCCTCAAGGACAAGGACATGATCTTGGACAAGTCAGCTCTCTTCAGTTGAGGGTGAGCATTTCTTGGAGAGACACTCATCTGAGAGCTGTCAGCTGAGTCTCCCAGCAGACAGGGGACTGAGTGCTCAGTCGTGAAAGGGAGAATCCAGGTAGGCAGTTTGCTGCTGAATCCGTTCCAATAGCTAAGTGGTAGGAATTTCTCTTCTACATTTCAGCCATTCCTAGGAGTTCTGGTTGGGGGAGGATAGAGAATCGGGAGATAGGCCATCTGATAAATTTCATAGTTGATTATCAGGGATAATTCATTGAAAACTGCAATATTATGGCTTTATGTATATTTAACCAAACTTAGATCCAAAAAGCTTTAAAGCAGGTTGATATGATAGCATTGGTGTTTACTTAACACGAGGTAGCCAGAGATTTCTCTGAGGGGATGACTTTATGTTGAGGTCTGAATGACAGGCAAGAGTCAGGTAAGTGAAGATCAGAAGATAGAATATTTAGAGAGAGAGCTCAGCTAGTACAAAGGCCCTAGGGCTGGAACAAGCTTGGCTTGTTCAAAGAACCAAATGTCCAGGTGGCTGGAGCATGGTGAGGGGGAGGCTGAGGAGCACACACTGTAATCCCAGGTTGGTTTACCCTGAAGTCAGTGGAATGACATTTTGCAGCATTTCAATAACTCAGAAATTACAGGTCTCTGATTTGAGTATGAAGTCAATCTTCTTTTGAAATCTTTTATATTTAGTTATTATAAGGCTGAAAAAATCGGATTGAAAAGGAGTAGACTAGGAGGGGAGGGTATAGCTCGTGATAGAGTGCATGCTTAGCATGCACAAGATTGTGGGTTCAATCCCCAGTTACTCCTCTAAAAATAAGTAAGTAAGTAAGTAAGTAAATAAATAAATAAATAACCAAACAAGCAAACCGAATTACCTCCTCGCTGCCAAAACAAAACAGTTAAAAAAAAAAAATTAGTAGACTAAAGGTCTGAGTGAAGCTCACAGTAGAAAAAGTTAGAATATGAAATAAAAGTGATAGAGATGATCAATTTAATAGTCAATACTCTGACATTGAGAAGTGAAGTAGACAACAACAGAAGTTTTAGATTCTACAGAAAGTGCTAATATGTTAAAAGGAAGAGACAAAACTTGAATGGAAGTTATAAATAAACTCTTGGATTGTTTGCTAATCCAGTTAATGAAGATGAGGGAATCATAGGAACTCATCAGAAAAAGATTCTGAATTCTTGCTGATTTGATATGAAATACTGATGTCAATGAAAGTAATGTAACACTCAGAATTTACCTCTAAAATAAGGATTTCAACAACAAACCAGTTAAATGGTTATTGTCAAATCAAAGAGTACTTAAGATTAATTTTTTAAATTCTTTTGGGGGGGTAATTTGGTTTATTTATTAATTTATTTATTTAAATGGAGATGCTGGGGATTGAACCCAGGATCTCGTGCATGCTAAGCACTCACTCTACCACTGAGCTATACCCTCCCCACTTCTTAAGATTAATTTTTTAACAAGAAAACATGAAATGCCCTGAAATCTTTTAGATCATCTGTAATTGAAATCTGATAGCAGTTTGGCCAGATTTGACATCAGTCCTAAAATTTTACATAATGAAGAGTTGTGAAGCTGAAAGAAACTCTTCTAAATGATGATAAAAAACAAATTTTGAGTAACTCTGCTGAAGGAAAGATGAATTATCTTTCTATCCTCTCCTTGGGAGATGAAATTTAAGGTGATGTTAAAATTTGTTGTCTTTTGAAGGCACAAATAATTGGTAGGCAAAAATTGTAGAAAAAAGTAGTATAGTTGTGTTAAGCAGTTAATTAATAAAATATTACATTCTATTGTTTTTCTGATATTTGTAATTGTAATATTTGTAAGCTTTTATAAGTTTGAAATTTATTGTAGTTTCTTCTCGGATTTTAAATAAATGTTTATTTTCAATTAGTTTTTTTTTTGAAAACATCCCCAAATTTTTGAATGCATTATGTGACATGGATTAACAAAGACATTTAAATTTGGATTAAAATGGCACAGATCTAGCATAAATTATGTATTTATTATCATATAAGAACAATTAGAATATATAATGTTTATTAATTAGTTAATGAAGTGTAGCTAAGACAATATTTTTTAATATGGACCATAATAAAATGCATATTATTTTTCAGTAATTGTGAATTAGTACCCATAGTAATCCCATGCTTTCGATTTAATTTTTCATTTGTGGTTTTATATTTTTCCTTACAGAGGCTACTCCTCCTCCCCCCACATAAATTGTATAAGTTTCAAGTTCCACAAAACTTTAATCTGCCCGTGGGTGTAAAATGAAGTATGGCTTTGTTGGCTAAGGGAGGGGTCTGGATTTTCTTCTAGGTATGATGGGAAGCTATTAAAGAGTTTTGGTTACACAAGTGACATGAACTGACTGATATTTTAGAAAGATTGCTCTGGTTCCTGGGTCATATGCAATTAACATGGTGTTAGTGGGGCCATGAAGAAGAGGGGCTGGTCCCTGCTTATGGTGATGAAGTGTGTGGAGTGGCCCCAGCTGTGCTACAGTCAGACACCACAGAGAAAGAGCCAGGACAGGGGTTTGGGGCAGGAGGTGATAAGCCCCAACTGGAAGAAGGTAAAATAGATCTGGGTGGATTCAGAAATATTGAGGAAGAGGTTGAATTTCTTATAGATTAGGGGCGTGAATGAAGGGATTTCTGATCTGAGAAGGCTGGAGGTCTTAGTGACATGGGGAGGAAATGACTGGTAGGGAGATGAAAAAGACCCAGAAAAGAATGAAACACAGGACACCAAGAGGACCAGTGAGAGATTACTAGGATGGAAACAAAGGGTAATAATAATAATAATAATAATAATAGTAGTAGTAGTAGTAGTAGTAGTAGTAGTAGTAGTAGTAGTAGTAGTAGTAGTAGTAATAATAATAATAATAATAATAATAATAATAATAATAATAAAACACTTCCACAGTGCTCACCGTGTGCCAAGTACTGTGTTTTGCATGCATTAACCCATTATTTCAGAAAGATGGGCTGTAGTCAGATCGTGATATGTTCTGTGCCAGGCTAAGGGATATGGACATATTTTATTCTATGTACAGTGGGAGTCACTAAGGATTTTTGAGCAGGTATTATTAGGAAATAAAAGAGAAGAATAAAAATTGCTTAGATAAGAGAGCCCAAAGAACCCCTGAATTTTTGAATAAATGTGTGAATAGCCATAGATTTCTTTTTCAGAGGGGAGAATCCATGGTGTCAATGCAATCTCGAAGGCATCTGAGACTTCAAAGAAGGCTAGGAAGCACCACTTACTTAGCAGTTTCATGCCCAGATGACCAGTAGGATGGCAGTAGCTTTCAAGAAAAAGAGGTACAAGGAAGAAGTCAGGAGGTGGGGTTGGCTGGAAGAGAGTAGAGGTGATCCCTTCCCGCTGAGATCTGTTGCTTTCACGATGCTGTAGGCGGATCTTCCAAAGGGCACTGGCTATGGAGCACCCAGGCCACCAGAGACTGAGCAAGGCCCCAGACACAGGCAGACGCAGCCTCCATCACAAGCTGGAGTTTGAATGACACTGTCACGGAAAACAGAAAAGGAGACCAAGGCCAGATCTCTGAACATATTTAATCTGTCTGCTGTGCCTTTTCCTAAGTGCTTTCTGACAGATTATTTTTCTCTACACAGGAAATTCACATTTTGAACTTTAGTTCCTATAAATACATTAGGTCACATTTTGGCTTCAAAGGAGGGGCAGGAGGGGATGCACATAATGACGATTTAAGTGGTTCACTTCTCATCTGAGGAAATTATCTTTTCAAAATGATCAAGGTGCTCCTGACCCTGTTGGAGAGAGTGTGGGTATTTCTGAGGTAAGTTAGGAAACGTGTAGGATAATTGTTAGCACTCAGAGGACCTAGTTCTAGCCCGGTGTTGACATCTCAGGAACCCATAGAATTCCTCCTCTCCCTGCAGGGAAAGGAAAATACCTGTTACTCTTTCCCTGCTCATTACAGGAAAGCAACTTAATATATTTGGGTAGACTGCAAACTGTTAGTCCCCATCCTGAGTCAGTGGTTATAATCCAGCTATACTCTTTTCTAGAAATAGCCCCCCAAATACCAGCATTTTTCCAAGGGTGTGCGTAATTCTGTGTGGGTGCATAATTTCAAGAAGAGAGGAGCAGGAGTTCTAAACTGTCATATCCAGAAACTACTTCATCATCAACATCATGAAACTTGGTGGAAGCAGTCAAATGTAAGTGGCCGTCATGGTCACCACAGTTAACATATTGAATGTTCACATTTTACCAGGCACTGGGTTAAGGCCGTATATTCATTATTCATTTAATTCCCACAAAAATCCCATAAGATAAATTTGATTTATGGGTCTCATTTTCTAGAGGCAGAAATTGAGGTTTAATGAACAAAGTTCATGCCTGTAGCCACTGCCAGGCTGTTCCTGCTTTACCCTGGGGCACGACCTACCTGCAGACCTTTATGTGGCCATAATCCAGCCTGGTGGGCCCAGGCCATCCATACAAGGGGGCAGCAGTAAACATCTTTAGATCTACCAAGTTGCACTCTTGACTTTTGTGTGTTCTTCCACCTGGTTCTCAACCTTGCCTGTCTGATTCGAAACGTCCTCACTTCCATGAACTTCAAGCACTGCTGGCTTCCCTTAGGATGCAGCTGGGGGTGGCCCCAGCACCTGAAGAGGTTGGGGCACAGCTAAAGAAGCAGGGAACTGCATTAGCACTCTCCCCGAGGTGAGGCCTGTTCTCAGAGGCACACACTGGACTTTGAGGAAGTCTGCTCAGGCAAACAGAAGCAGCACTGGCAGGTTAGGAGCCTAGAGACCCTCACCCAACCGTGAGAGCTGGAGGTGGAACCAGATTGCTGAAAGGGAGCACGTGGACGGGCAAAGGTCAGTGCAGCAGGGCAGAAGGCCCAGCCCAGAATATCAAGGGCTTGCTGATGGGAAGGTAGTCAGTAGTGAGAAATTCTGGCCTTTCCTCACCTATATCCCCTGTTATATGCTGAACTGTGTCTCCTAAAAATCTATCTTTTAAGTTTTTTTTTTTTTGAGGGGATGTGGGTAATTAGGTTTATTTATTTATTTTAAGGACAAACTGGGGATTGAACCCAGGACATCATGCATGCTGAGCACACGCTCTACCACTGGAGCTCTTCCCCTCTGCCTTTCAAAATCCATTATCTTGAACCCCTAAGCTCCAGTATCTCAGTATGTGATCTTATTTGGAAAAAGGGTCCTTGCAGATGTAACTAGTTCAGTTGAGGTCATTAAGGTGGGCCCTCATCCATTATGACTGGTGTCCTTAGAAATAGGGATAATTTGACACACACACACACACACACACACACACACACACACACACGCACAATGAATGTCAAATAAAAGCGCTCTGCCAGAGCTCGCGGGGCTGCAGAGCTCACTAGAAGTCAGCAGGCAGAGTGGCGGGGACACCTCCAACCCTGCCTGGAGCCTTGAGGATGCTGTCCAGTAGACACTGTGGCCTGAGGGAGGGGGTGCCCGATGTAGAGCTGAGTCCTAACTCTCTTGAGGGATGAAAATATTCAACCCCCAAGTGATTAATTTTATTTAATCTGGATCCTTAAAAGTCTTTGTTGTCAGCCTCTCTCTCCATCATCGCCATCAAGGGCTATTACCGACTTGCGTTTGGTCGCCTGAGCAAGGCAGCAGGTTTCCATGGTTACCTACAAGCATGCAGCAAGGTGTCATTCCTAGGAGGCCCTGGGATTAGGAAAATAATCAAGACAGGGCCTCTGGCACAGTGATAATAACCTGGATTCAATGATGGGAAAAGGATACTGGGGGCAACTGGGTCTCAGAAGCAAGTCAGAAGCCTAGTTGTTAGAACTGGGCACGAAGGCAGAGGCAGAGCAGCAATCCAGCTTAGAAGTAGTGTCTGCCGGATTCTGAGCCCCTTATTATGAAGGAAGTGCTACACCAAGCACTTCGTGGGCATTACCGCCCTCTGGTCCTTGCTTATTAAAGCTCTCTTTTTATCAGTGAAGGAACTAAGCGTATGTGACTTGTTGAAGATCACACAGCTGGTAGGTACAGAGCAAGGATTTGAACCCAGTGCCGAGTAGCTTCCATCTGTCCCTCCAGACCCACTTTCCGCTCTTCTCCACCCCAGAGGCTGACCTGCATGGGCTGCATCAGTGGCCCCCCCACAGATCAGGGGCAAGAAAGGAGAGGTGGCTTTCCTCTGGCTGAGCCACAGAGTGGATGCTTCTACAGAATCCTCTCCTATCTCCTCCCCTCGGGTCTCTGAGTCGAGGGCTGCTATTCCAGGCTACTGCCCAATCCCCTGTGGTCCCTGCACCTGCTATTTTGTAGAAAACCCCTTTATAATAAGTCCTTCTTTGTGATCTTCTTTCTAGGGAGACTCTGACTGCTATGCCGGGTAGAAGGCCTTGCCTTTAACTCTGTCTCCCGCTTCTCCCCATTCCCAGCCGTGAGGTGGGGTTGAGTCCCCGAGTGTTGGATCGGTGCTCTTTAACCCCCCACAGTCTAAGGCAGGATTGGTCTCTGAGCCTTGGGATGGTGGGAAAGAGGTGCTGAACTTGAGGTGGGTGCTCCGTGGTTAGAGGTGCCGGGAGGGGGCCACGGCACACCCTGGAGGGTTAAGAAGAGTTCGATACCTGTAAAGACTTTCAGATCCCACTGGTCCTTGTCCTGGCAACTCTTAGCTACTCTACTGAGTATAGCTAACTGTACATTCTGAGTGACCAGTCCCCACAAGCCTGCCCTCACTTCAAACTAGCTGGCTACAAAGTCAGAGGTTCCCATGACCACCTCATCTTCTATAATTTGCTAGAACAACTCGCAGAACTCAGGAAGTGCTACCCTTAAGAGTACAGTTTTATTATAATCAGTCAAGGGAAGAGACGCAAGGGCAGAGTCCAGGAGGGTCCAAACACGGAGCTTCCGGTCATCCTCTCTGAATGGAGACGTGGAGCCCTGACCTTGATGTGTGACAATATGTGCATGGTATTGCCAACGAAGGCAGCTTACCCAAAACTTTGTTGTCCAGAGTTTTTAACCAGGGCTTGATCACATATTGTCCCTCTGACTGACCTTTAGTCTCCAGCCCTTTCTGGAGGTCGGAGCTGATATGGTGTGACCCAAAGCCCTCATTATAAATCACATTATTAGACTGTCAAATGACTAAAGGCCCCAGGTGAAAAATACCACTCCGGTCAGGCAGGACATTCCAGGGGCCTGGAGATTACCTCTCCATAGCTGAAGCCGTAGGTCAGACCTCTCTTGGGTAAGTTTCTTATTACATAGCTAATTTGTCCCTTTACTATCCCTGAGACCCTCTTGGCTATATTCCTGGTCCTGCCTCTCCTGGCCAGCCCAGGGGTATCACCATCCACGTATCCATCGAAGTTTGAAATGAGGCTAAGGCGATATTCGATGCAATCCATAGTGAGCTTTTACCCACTGCAAGATTCACCACTGCAACCACCATCCCTGCCACTGTGCTAGCAGATTCCGTGTCTGAATCTGCTTTACTATTAAAAAACCTGCTTTGCAAAAAAGGTCCTCTTTGTGTCACATGGGGGAAGAGTCCACAGCCTTCTTCTAAATGCCCTTGCATAAAACAACTGTTACCACGGGGAGAATCGTGGTGGCCCCACTCAGTCATGATGAACATGTTCCGTGTTCTTCCTTTTTTTTTTAATTGAAGAATATAGTCAGTTTACAATGTTGTGTTAATTTCTGGAGGTACAAGCATAGTGGTTCAGTTATATATATATGTATATATATGTATATATTCCTTTTCCTTTTCATTAAAAGCTATTGCAAAGCACTGAATATAGTTCCCTGTACTGCACAGTAGGACCTTGCTGTTTATCTATCCTATATATAGTAGTCAGCATCTGCAAATTTCGAGCTCCCAATTTAACCCTACACCCCTTCCCCTCCTCTGGTAACCATAAGCTTGTTCTCTATGTCTGTGAGTCTGTTTCTGCTTTGTAAATAAGTTCAGTTGTGTCATTTTTTTTTAGATTCCACATATAAGTGATATCATATGGTATTTTTCTTTCTTTTTCTGGCTTATTTCACTTAGAATGACAATCTCCAGGTCCATCTATATTCCTGCAAATGGCATTATTTTATTCTTTTTTATGGTTGAGTAGTATTCCATTGTGTATTTATACACATCTTCTTTATCCAGTCATCTGTGGATGGACATTTAGGTTGCTTCCATGTCTTGGCTATTTGTAAATAGTGCTGCTATGAACGTTGGGGTGCATGTATCTTTTCTAATTAGAGTTCCCTTTGGGTATGTGCCGAGGAAAAGGATTGCTGGATCTTCTGGTAAATCTATTTTTAGCTTTTTAAGGAATCTCTGTACTGTTTTCCACAGTGGCTACACCAAATTACATTCCCACTAACAGTGGAGGAGGGTTCCCTTTTCTCCACACCCTCTCCAGCATTTGTCATTTGTGGACTTTTGAATGATGTTGATTCTGACTGGTGTGAGGTGATACCTCATTGGAGGTTTGATTTGCATGTCTCTGATAATTAGCGATACTGAGCATTTTTTCATGTGCCTATTGGTCATTTGTCTGTCTTCATTGGAGAATTGTTTGTTTAGGTCTTCTGCCCATTTTTGGATTGAGTTGTTTGTTTTTTGTTACTGAATTGTATGAGTTGTTTGTATATCCTGGAAATTAAGCCTTTGTCAGTTACATTGTTTGCAAATATTTTCTCTCATTCAGTAGATTGTTCTTTTTGTTTCGTTTATAGTTCCCTTTGCTGTGCAAAATCTTATAAGTTTAACTGGGTCCCATTTGTTTAATTTTGCTTTTATTTCTACCGCCTAGGTAGGCTGTCCTAGGAGAACATTGCTGAGATTTATATCAGAGAATGTTTTCCTGTGTTTTCTTGTAGGAGGCTTATAGTGTCATGGCTTATATTTAAGTCTTAAAGTCATTTTGAATTTATTTTTGTGTATGGTGTGAGGGAGTGTTCTAACTTCATTGATTTACATGCGGCTGTCCAGCTTTCCCAACACCACTTGCTGAAGAGGCTGTCTTTTCTCCATTGTATATTCCTGCCTCCTTTGTCTAAGATTAATTGACCATAGGTGTGTGGGTTCCCTGCTCTACCTTTATTCTATCACCTACCACATTGTCTGTCTGCTTCCTCCGCTAGTCTTAGGCCTGTTGAAGGGAGGGTATGTGTCTTATTATCTTCCACCTCCAGTGCCTACCATGTGCTAGTCTTTCCTGGGCATCCTGTGAATGGACTTCTCCAGTTCACCTGCACAGGAGCACCGTTTCGTGTTTTTAGATAAGAGTTAGGAGAGATGCCTCTGATTGCATGCCTGCCTGCTCTTTAACAGTAGTAACTCATATGTATCTCGGAGGTTTATCCTGTTTACAGATATTTTCTCTTTTAACCTTTGCACCTGTGGAATAGGTACTCTTACTATCCTGCTGATGGAGAAATTGAGGCAACGAGAGCAACTTCCCCAAGGTCATCTGATCCCAGGGTGGCCCAGCAGGGATGAACTGGGTCTGCTGGATGCCAGAGCTGCAAGCTCTGAACCACTATTTCATAATGGACTGGGGCAGTCCAGTGAGATCAATGCAATTGATAGGCCACTTCCAGAAGAGGATTTAGCCTGAAATCAGGTTGAGAGTTAGGAGTGAGATGATAAAATAAAGTGACTTTGAGTAATCTGTGAAGGTGTGATGTAGAAGCTAGTGATTATAACAGAGGATGTACTGGAAGTAAAGAAAAAAAAGATTCAGTTTTTTTTAAGGCAGTAAAAAGCCACTGCAAGTGAGTGAAAGAGATCATTGTTAAATCCACAGGTAAAATCTAAGCTGAAATATTTCTGTGTGTGTGTGTGTGTGTTTTCTGACCTTAGAGTAAGCTTTATTTGCAGCCAAGTGAGAGAGCCCAAGATAAAACTGCCCACTGGAGCTCCCTCCAGTTTCCTGACTCATAAAATCACAAGCCAAATCACATGGTGGTTGTTTTACATCACTAAGTTTGGGGGATAATTTATTATGTAGTAATAGTGACTGAAACACTGATCAGGTATAAGAACCAAAGTTAAGGGTGTACAGAACAATAAGATTGCTTTACACTGTTTGAAAACTCAAGCACTGTGTCTGAAAAAGTCATTAATCTATTTGGACACCCATAGTTTCATTTATAAATTGAGATACAGGAAGCAACTTAGGTCACCTCTTAGTATCCTTCTTGTTCTAGCATTTCCTAGCCAATAACAACAAATAGGCAATTTTTTTTTTACATAATTCATCCAGTTTTTCCCTTATCTGCAAGCTATCTTTTATTTAAACAGCATCATTTATTAACTTTCAACAGACATTTGACTCAGGCATTGTCGCTAGGTACTGTGCACTGTTCTGGTGTCATCTAAGGGAGCTTTTTTTTTTTTTTTTGGAAGTAAAAGTGATTTACAATATTGTGTTAGTTCCAGGTGTACAGCAAAGTGATTCGCTTATACATATGTATGTATGTATCTATATTCTTTTTTTTTTATTATCTTCCATTAGATTATTATAAGATATTGAATATCGTTCCCTGTGCTATACAGTAGAAACTTGTTGTTTATCTATTTTCTGTATGGTAGTCCCATATTCGTAATTTATCCCTCCCTGCCTCTTCCTAAGGGAACTTGTTGATCCAAAATTAGGCATGCCATAAGCAGAGCAACTGTCCCACATCTTCATCGCCCTCCCCCCAACCTCCTTCATGCTCTTGCTGGCTTACTATGGTCAGCACTAAAACACTCTTTTCATGGTTTTTTTTAATCTTTTCTGAAGAAAAGGCCTTTTTATTTAGAAATTACCGTATACAATACTGAACTCTGTTCACTTGGGTATATAAATATCAGGGAAACTGGCTTGGATACATAAATATCGAGGAAATTGGCATTAAATCCTAGGTAGTTCCATGGCAAAACTGCTACAAAAATAAATAACGTTATTATTTTATGCAACAGTGTTTGGTACTCTTAGGGTACACTCCTGGACCGACATTTGGAGTTTGGGCTTTGTTCTTAGGCTGGAAATGAGACGAGCTAAATGAAATGAAAAGTTAATGTCTTCTTTGCTTAGGCAAATAGATGAGAATGTGGGCCGAAGAGAAATTAATTTGAATTTTAAAGAAATGTCCCAGGTGAGCCTGGGCTCCAGTTCAAAAATTTTGTTTGCTTGTGGTTTCATTAAAAAAAAAACCACATTAATTTTATCATGTTAATCCTGTGTGTGTGTGTATGTGTGTGTGTGTACATATATATACTTTTTTTTCATTACAAACACATCTATAGTACTTAAATGAATCAGTGTAGTTAGTCTGCACTTTGGTTTCTGCCTAAGACATGAAGGTAAATTAAAAATCAAATTCATTCTGAAGAAATTAATGCTGTTCTTAGAAGTAGGTTGGGAGTTAGAGGTTTAACTTCATCTCCTTCTGGAGTTAATAGGATTGTTGGTGTCACCCAAATTTACATCTCCTGCCCAGATTCCCCCTCACCATCCCCCACCGACTGAGCCTCAGACATATATTCAACAACCTGCTTGATAGTTCAGTTTGGTTACAAGCTACAAAAACTAATTCTAGCTACCTAAGGAAAAGGAAATTTGATGGAAAACGTGAGGATGTAACAGGAGCGGTCAAGAAAGCTGAAGAAGAGAGAAAGGAGGCTGGCACTTCCAGAATGTCTTGGTAGTAGGAACTGCTCAGCTATCTCCCCCTGTGGTTTCTTCCATCTCTGGGTCACTCCAGACAAGGTTCAAAGTCCTGGAGAAAGTTTGGTTGGCCAAGCTTGGGTCATACCACAACTCTGTGGTTGAGCCAGTGTGATTAGATTCGCAAAGATGTAAAGTTTACCAAGCCCCATTGCTGGCGCAGTTGTGTGGAAACAGGCATTCTCATCCTCTGCTGTTGCAAGGAAATTGCCTCAGCTTTCTTCTGGGAGTCAGTTTGATAGTACACTAAAATATATACATACATATTTTAAGTACATACTCTTTGATCAATCAATTTCACATTTAAGAATTTTTCTAAGAGAAAATTGATTAATTGAGCAAAAATATAGATGGTTGGTTATTTTATTATTGCTTGGAATAGCAACATTGGAGATGCCCTAATTGTCCAACAATAGGAAACTAGTTAAATAATGATGATACAGCCATATGTTAGAGTGCTTTATAGCCATTAGAAATTATGATGTGGTCCCATATTTGTTTATATGGACACTGTCCATTATGTACTATTAAATTAAAAAAGCAAGTTATAAATAGTATGTACAGTATGTCCCTAGTTTTATAAAAATGAATAAATATATATATACAGTAAAAATTTTTTTATTGAGGTATAGTTGATGTACAACATTATGTAAGTTTCAGGTGTGCAACATGTATGTATTTTTAACACCTTTATTATGGTGTGATTCCTGTACAGTAAACTACACGTATTTGAGATGAACAATTTGATGAGTTTTGATAAATATAACATATATGTATTTTAGACGTTTAAAAGAACATAGAACATTTGCAAGCAAGTGTGTTTGCACGTCTATGATGAGAAAAGACAATAAACTTATTTTAAAAGGGAGTGTTAATAAGTAAAAGTAGAATCGATAATACTTAAATGTGCTTGGAATTCTTCTAATGCAGGTGAGTTGGAAAAACACTCCTGTGTTTCTTCTTTATTCTCACACTATTACTACACAATACTTCTAACACCAAATGTGTGGGTTTTCCACACATCAAGCAACTTTCAACACGAACTGAGTGTCCTTACAATGCAATTCAGTTCTGACACCATCCACCTGTGGTTACCTTAACCTGTTGGAATCACAGGTTAAGCACTCAAATGCAGAAGAGCATTCTCACTTCAGATGCCAATTGTAAGGCTCAGATAGTCACCGGTACCTCTGACCCACTGGCTATAAATCAGAATTCCCATGCCCCCCTCTTTGGGCTCAACAGTTAGCTAGAATTGTCACAGAACTTCAGGGAAACACTTTATGTTCACTGGTCTATTACAAAGGGTAGAATAAAAGATATGAGTGAACACCAGATGCAGAGATATATAGGATGCAGAAGTGTCCAAGTGTAGGAGCTCCTGTCCTTGGGAAACTAGGTGTGCCACCTTCCTGGTAGGTAGATGTGTTCACCAACCCAGAAGCTCTCCGAACACTGTATTATTTATGAGGGATATTTATGAGGCTTCATTACACAGGCATGATCGATCATTAATTCCATTACTAGTCTCTCTCCCTTCTCTGGAGAAAGGTGGGAGGAGTGAGCTGAAATTTCCAAGCTTCTATTCATTGCATGGTCTTTCTGGTGACCATCCACCATCGAAGAGCCCACCAAGAGTCACCTCATTAGAACAAAAGATGTTCCTATCACCCAGGAAATTTCAAAGGATTTAAAAGATCTGTGTCAGATTCTCCTATCACCCAGGAAGTTATAAAGACCTCAGGAGCTCAGTGTGAGGATTCAGGGTCAAAGGTAAATGTTAGAACAAAAGAAACTTCTAGCATCCCTATTTTATCTATTTGGCGGGGGAAGGTAATTAGGTTTATTTATGTATTTATTTTAATGGAGGGGCTGGGGATTGAACTCAGGACCTCATGCATGCTGTGCATGTGTTCTACCACTGAGCTATCCCCTCCCCCTTAGCATCCCTATTTACAAGAGTTTTAGGAGCTCTATGCCAGGAACTGGGGACAGAGACCGATATATATGTTTATTATTATTTCATAGTCGATTATTCCTATAAAATGGTATTTCACTTTTAACTTCTTGATACAGCCTCCAAGATTTTAATTGTCATGATGCTGCCTTATTAAAAATATCATCAGTGATAATAATAATTAACGTTTATGGAGCACCAGGCACTATGTTGAAAGCTTTCTATGCATTATCTCATTCAATGCTCACCACAGCCTTATGAAGTTGATATTATTATTGGCTCCATTTCACAAATGAGGAAACCAAGGCCTTAGATCGAGTCAGCGGAAAGCCCCAGACTCCCACCCAAGTATGTTTAAGTCAAGCCTGTACTTTTAACCTCCAAGCAATCTTTCCTCTATAATTAGGAAATTAAGTTTGAGCAAGATCATTTATTTATTTATACCATTGCCTTGTTCCAGAAAGGATTTCAGGCATCTGGTTAAGTAACGTGTCCAAGAATCACCCAGACAATAAGTGGCAGAGCCAGGAATCGAATCTCTTTCTCTCACGAACTATATAAACGAAGTGAGATAACACAGATGTAGACCCACATCATATAGTTCCTCATAAACATGAAAAGGGGAAATGGGGACATTTTCTTTGGCTGGTTTTCATTTTCGTTCTGCTTGGATTTGTTCTCAGTGTTAGGAGCTCCTGGCTGCATCTTTTGAGAAGGGATGAGTAGGACAAGGGGGACTCAGGAATGACAGGACTGGGTAGTAAGTACGTGGGCCGCCCATGGGGAGCAGATGACAGGAACACACCTGAGGCCTTCATGAGAAATGTGCTTGGTACATGGCAGGCAACCTGCAAACACAGCTTAGCAAATAAAAAGAGTTCGGGGCGAAGGGTAAGAAAGAGTGAAGAGAGGGTCAAACGGGAAGATGAAGGAAGAGCTGCGAAGCCTTGAGGAAACGGAGAGACGGCAAAGGGGGTGGGAAAGAGAGCACATACTTGTTCAAGAGTAAGAATAAAAATAATAATTGAATTTGGTTGTGCAAGATTTCAGAGAAGAAAAGTATGAAGGGTAAATACCACCGAAACAGCCATTAAGAAAAAAAAAAAAATCCTATCCTTAAGTATCTCAAGTCAGGGACAGTCCCTTCAAGTCCGAGCAGCGAACAGTTTTGTCAACCCCCCTTGGTCCTTTTCTTCTTCTTGGACCTGTAGCATTGTTTCTCTTAAGACAAAGAATCCATTTCTTTACCTCTCAGACTCAGTCCAAACAGGCTTGTGTAAAGAATGGTCTTTTCTTGGCAATAACTTGAAAAATAAATAAAATGAAACAGATCCTCATTTTTTTGGTCTGTGCCTAAAAAGTGGAACATTCATTTGCTTTCAGTTTGAATTATTATAAAAACATTGCAGAACTTGTTCTTAATCTTTTTTTTTTTTTTTTTAAATGAAGGGAGCCTGTCTCAATTTAGGATCCTTAACCAAACATGCTTCAGTCTCAGGGCAAGAACTGGCTATAAAGAAAATATAGCTCTTTTTACTAGTAACTCTTGATGCCTGGCTGTTCACTGAAAGCTCACTATGAAGGCAAGAGGTATTTGAAACTCTCCTCATTAAGAACCATGATGTTTTACTTCAGTTGGACTTGGCCACTCTGGATAATGTGAAACAGAAGTCACTTACTGAGAGGCAGGGACAGGAAGAGGAAATGGCTGACCTGTAACTAGAGTTCTCCAAAGGTGATAGGTACATTTATTAATCTCCTGGGACCGATACTCAGTTAGCAACATGAGCTAACTAGCACGTGTGCTGAATAATGTTTAAGTCGTTAGAGTGCACATATACGAACTTACCGTCCCAGGAATTTATTTCCTCCCCCATCCCTCCTTTCTAGACATTTCCTTTTTTACCTAAACTATGCACACAACATTCAGAAAAGGCAACTCTGTTCATGCTTGTTGGATAGAATCTCGTAGAATATTGATCATGAGAATGTCTCTTTTTCCACCAGACGTGGACAAGGAGTTCTCTGTTTTGAGTAAATTAATCTAGGGCCAAGAAATTCCCACATCTCCTTGAGTTTAGTTTGGAATTATTCCTTCTTTCTCCAAAGGTGATGTAATGTATATATTTATTTTTAAATATACGTATTACGTTTATTTTAAATGTAAGCAATTTAATCTTGTCTTTAAACAAAGATCAAAGATTTAAGATTAAAAAACCTCTCTAAGATAACTGAAGGAGTTGCAAATTCTACCAAGTAAACAGCAAAACTATGATGTTCTGGAAATACTGTATATAGAAACACACACAGCACATAGTAGAAAATGTATCATGATAGTTAGTGGCTAAAAGCCTGACATAAATTTATTTTAGTCCTTCATCAACTACTTTTTTGTTTTTTACGGGAGGAAAGAATTAGGTTTATTTATTGACTTATTTTTTAAGTGGAGGTACTGGGGACTGAACCCAGGACCTTGTGCATGTTAGGAAGGCACTCTACCACTAAGCTATCCCCTCCCCCCTCATCAACTACTTTGTAAATCTTCAGGTCTAATATAAATAACAGTCCCAACACACAAATGGGACAGAGGCACAAATATATTAGATGTCAACGCCCAATAAAATGATATCAGACGGAGAAGATCTGTGCCCTGATATATTTTTAAAACTTACGATGTTCTCAGCTCTAAGAACCCCTGAAAGAAAAATGACTCATTTCATAAGGACATTTTTATAAGCAAAGTGGATTTAGAATTTAACAGTGACATTTTGTCGTTATAAAGCAGGTAATTTGATATTTATAACAGCATCATTGTCAATTACATTTGTAAAGAGTAAAAGTGAGTCAAAAGTACTTGATGAGCAAAGAAAGACAAAATTGAAGCTGTAATGGGGTTGTTAGCTGTTAAGGGAGAAGAAAAACAAAGGGAAAGTTGTAATGTTTGTAGTTGTTTGTTTTTCAATTGCACTGATTTTAAGGTGCGCATCATAACAGATTCAAAGGCCCTTAGTAGTAGGTAAATGTATGTAAGTTCAGATTTCTTGATGGCCAAGTCTTGTGGATTTCACCATTGCCTTTATTTTTCTCTGCAAATTACTCATCTAATAAGCTAGTTTCTCTTCTGCAAAGCTTAAGATTTTGTTTCGTAACAGTTTTTGGTTGGTGACCCATCCTTAAAAGAGAGTTGTTTACTACATTCTAAAAAAGCCACAAACAAGGAGTGTTCCCATTGTTCTTTGGCTACACATTCCTGTCTATTCAAATTGTGAACCAGCTTGTTTTCCTGTTGCTTGTTGTTCAGCCTCGTAAACTCTGTAGCACCTTCTGAAGACAATGCAGGTATTGTAAACATCAGAAACACAGGCAAGTGATCAAACATTGTATAATATATTGTGCCAAGAATGTATATTTCACACATGGTGTGTGAGTGAAATTGGAAATAAAACTGAAAGTGAAGTGTTTTCTATTAGGCAGAAAATGGCAGGTGCCCCAGGGCAAAAATTAATTGATCCTTACATATAACCTATTGAGTTTTAATTGAAATCTTGCTTATTTCACAAGTGTAAATCTATGAGCTGAGTCGCAGTTTGAGCCTATTAGATTCATGACTAGAATAAGTTTAATGCTGGATTAGCTCTTATAAAATGTGCTTTCTTAGAATAATAGCATTAGCTCCAAAATATACGTAGGTTCTTTGGTTGCTTTATTGCACCCAAAACAAGATTACTGAAATTTGATGATAGATGAATTTTGATGATACAATATTTACCTTAATTAATAATAGCACATATCTGAGTATAAAGTATGTTCAATAATTGTTTCTTGAGAACCCAGCATCTGGAAATGCATCCCCAACATCACCTGACCAGCAAACAAATATTTCATTTTTAGGGCTGAAAAGATGAAGCTTTAACTCCTAATTATTAAGGCTATGTTTTACAGAAACCATAGTATATTGCAAGGTTTTTTTTTTTTTTTTTTTTTTCCTTTGTGAATGTCTGCTTTGAATTTTCATTTATTCCTTGGGGTTTGTGGTTTGGTAAAACACAGTGGCAAATACATTTATCTAAAACTTAAAAACAATTTTTTTCTCATGACTCTTTTAACTCCCCAATTGAAATTTTAGAAGATCAAAAGGGAAGTAAGCAATAAGTGCTAATTTTTGAAGGATAAAATAAAAGAGTGCCTGGCTCATTTATTTCTAATTAAGACCTGCATGAAACCATAAAAATGGAAATGTGTTTATGTAACCCACTTAAAAGCTAGCCAATCCAGAGAAAACAGCCCTCACTGGGTGTGTCAATACACAGTTTGTAATTTAAGAGAAGAAAAAGTGACCAGAAAAATAAGATCCAATGGTTAATCTCTTTTCTTAAAATAATTTTCCTCTACTAAATATATAAGTGCGCAAATAAACTAAGTTAACATGCTGGTTTGCCTCTAGGTATTAGGGGAAAACAATGATGAACACACTGTGTAGAGAAATTCATCTCTTTATTCACCCAGAAAGACTTACTCAGTATCCAGTTGTGTGCCAAGTACTGTGTTCCTTCTATCCAAGCGCCAAACACTCAGTAGAATAGGGTAAATTATCGTCTCTCTGCAGTGAAATTGTATCTGTAGATTGCCTTTCATTTTCAACCCATTGTTTCATTGAAATTCATATTCCTTTAGACACTTTCTCTCATAGTGAAAGCTAAATATAATTTTTCTTAAAAAGGTTAATTTTAGATCTTTCATCATACAGACTCAGTTTGAAAATGTTCTCTTTCACACTGTCCCAAGTAAATTATCCCATGTTTTCAGGTCTGAGTTCTGAGGCTGTCAGGCCTGTTTAAGCCACAGCCTGTTGAAAGATCCTGTGGGTCAGTGTATTACTCTCATCAGAGATTTTTTGCCCAACCAAGAGGACTGTATTTGACATCTATTCAAAATCATGTATCATTTGGTGGCAATATACCCTCTTCTTTCCGGGATATTTGCCTATGTACCTGTCAATGCCAGTCTCTATTTTTGGTCTAAAAATTTAGACTTCTTGGCGTTTTAATTTTTAGAGCTATCCCCGCTCCACCACCTGCAACAGTCTGTTTGTTGGTATTGAATTTGGACTTTCTAGATTTATTTTGTTTTGTTTTGTTTTTAGTTTAGAGTTGGACCCTCATTTTGGCTCCTTGATTTGAATTCTCTAATTCTGGTGAAAGAGGACTCTCCAGTATTAAACCAAGATGTCTCCAGGGCAACAGAGCAGAGAAGTGGTAGGATATGCAAAATAAGGCTCTGAGCGATTTCAAATATTATGTGGAAAGCAACCAGGAATAATCAAAGGCACTACAGAATTTCAAAGAAGGGCACTCTTTGAATGAACCTATACTGAAGAGATAAAATGCATGTTAAACAGAGACAAGCATGGTATCTCTTGCATAACAAATATAGGGAAATAAAAAACATATTCACGTTTGATTATATTTGCATAAACACTGGAAGAATAAACAAACAAACAAAAAAAACAAACAAAAATTAATTACCCATGAAGTAAAAGAGCTAGGGACGGGGGAAAGCATAGAATCTCTTTTTGTATACCTTTTTATTTAGTTTGACTTTGGATCATGAAATACAAAATTAAAATAAAAATTACTTGTAGGATGAGAATTCCCCAACTACTAGATTGGGATCTATAAAGTTATCTTTGGGCCTCCATCCCATCAGATCCTCCATGCGAATTGCTTCCACCAGCCCGTGAATCCTCAGCTACTCTTGTTCAAGCGCTAAATTTTCTGCACCTGGATTTGATGCAGGTGTCAGAAAACCCAACCCAAATTGATTTCAGCAGAAAGGGAATTTATTGATTGAGGTACATCAAAAAGTCCAGGCATTGATCTTCAGACACAACTTGATTCAGGCATTAAATTAGAGAACACTGGGGTCCAGTCCTCAGCTCTACTTCCTCCAAATGAATTCTGTTCTGTAGTTGCCAATGGATAAACTGTCCCTGGCCACTACAGGCTGTCAACATCACAACAACCAATTACAGAAGAAAGGTCCACTTTTTCTCTAATGGCGCCAATCAAAGTCCCAGCATTGAGTCTTATGGGTTTTGATTGGCCTGTTTTGAATCATGTGCCCATCTCCCAACCAGTCACTGTAACCAGAGAGCCAGCATGCTAGTCATTGGCTTAGTCTAGGTCACATGCTCCACTGTGGGCACAGGAGTAAGTGCGCTTCCTCTGAAATGGGCAGGTTGAGAGGAGAGAAGTAACCCTCCCAAGTGGAACTGGGGTGCATTGTCAGGAAGGATGCTAAAGGCTAGGCAGTAAAAACATTCACTACAGCACCTCCTCAGAAAGACTCCCCCTCCCTCAGAGGCTGTCTTCTCAGGGCTCGCTCCCACCAGACAGCTCAAGTTTTGGAGAAAGATGACCAAAAGTAGCTTTTAAAAAGAGATTTGAGATGCCTGAATTAAGTAAGAGTTTCTCAGCCTGAAATAGGCTAGGCAGAGAGAACATTTTACTTTTCAAAGCAGGTCAGAAAAATTGCCGTTTTAATCAAGAAAGAACAAAAGTTAAATACAAATTGTTTCTATCCCAAAGACTGAAATTCGTGAAACAGTTTATATTGAGCAGTTTCATAGAACTGCCTTTCTTGAGGTAGACAAGACAATAAACTATTTTTGTGTATGTGATTCTTTTGTTATAAAAGCTGGGGAATTATTTGGGCCTGTAAACCCTCTTTTTAATATGTATTATTTCTGAACGATGACCATAGCCAGTTTTGAAATAAATAAATAAATACTCCACAAAGAAAAGACTGAAAGGAGGCATTCTTTCCAGGGGAGGCTCTACCCTGTTATTCCATGGCTGGTCTCAATTAGCTTTCTGCCGCCGCCACGCATTAGTGAAGCCAGTAACGGGGCTTAAGGAACATGCCCATAGGTCCGGGGGAAGATTTCCATTTTTTTTTCCATTTCTGGCACCACTGGAACACTTCAGTCCGGCACACATAATCAGTTCGAATGCATGCATAAGACTCTACTATATATAGTATGAGTGAATTCCAGGATGCAAACTATATATAGTTGAGCTAAAAAAAAAAAAAGATGTTGAGTGTTGTGTTACTCAGCTTGGCAACGTTGAAACACATTAAACAGTTCTTTCCAGTCATTTCTTTCGGGTGCTGGTCCTCACTGGTGCCTCCTTTGTGCACCCTTACGTTCAGCTGGTCTGTTTTCATAAGTCTCATTTTGGACGTGGGTCACGTGGGATCTGTTTCTGTCTGATTTCCATGTACAGAGATGGCTCTAGCATTTCTAAGCAGGAGGAGCTCAGGGCAGCAGTCTGGCTGGGTAGTTGCCTGGAATCTTTTTGGGAGTTACTTGGAGCGGGGCGGTGAGACTACAGAGGAGGGAGGGCTAAAGGACTCACCCTGGATCATCTTTTGGTGCTGCCATTACCCGTACATACCTGTTTGTTTTCTTGTAGAAACTGCTTATTCTGGCAGGCTCTTGTCCAGACAGTTAAGCCAAGCTCACCCAACAGAAAGTCTCTAATTTTTCTCTGAACTTCCCATTTCCATCAGCAGGGCGTTGAGTGCTCCTATGTGCATTTATGTGGACATTGGGGATGTCCAAATGAACAGGATGGTCCTTGCCCCAAGTTGTTCACGGTCTAATGTGGAGTGGGGGTGAAGGGACATACAAAAACAAAAATAAGACATATGCAATGACTGTACTGTCATGGTGCTTTGCAAAATTAACAATGTGGGCCCAAGGGAAGGTTGCATATACCTCAGATAGCTCTCTGCATTTGCTGCATCTCTCTCTAGTCTCATTCTTCATTTTCTCCCACATAACAACTCATTTAAGAAATATTTATTTGTTATGCTCTGCTCACTGCTGGGGCTTCAGCTATGTTGGACTTTTATTCTAGTTTGGGAATCATAATAAACCAAAAAGATATTATATAGTGAGACATAAAACAGGCTAAGGGTAGGTAGTGACTGCTGGATGGGGAAGGGGGATGTGAAAGGGGAAAGGTTGCCACCACAGGCACGGAGATCAGGGAAGTCCTTTTTTTTGGAAAGGGGACAGGTGAGCTGAGACCTGACTGGTAAGAACTCACCAACCGTGAGGAGATCTGGGGAAAAGCGCTGCTGGCAGGTGGGGAAGTTTGGTGTCGTATTACTCAGCTTGGCAACGTTTAAACACTTTAAACAGTTTGGGGTGTTTCCAGAATGGAAAGGCCATGTGACTAGAGTGTAAAGCAGAGGGGGAGAGTGATGGGAACTGAGGTCAGAGAAATCAGCAGGGACCAGAGCATGAGGGCTGGGAGATCTCTGTAGAGTGTTTAAATTTTAGAGAGGAGGATATACTTTTCCAGTTAGGCATGGTTCTTGTCCAAGGTACTCTCTTCAGCATCTAAGGAAAACAGAATTACAATTAAAATATTGGCTGCTCAGTGAGGGCAGAACGAGAGAAAAGGTAAATGGAAGCTCTCGAGGGATGTTTTATATGGGCTACAGAAGGATCCCACCGCTGAGGATTTTCCCATCTGAGTGTCTGATGTTTACGTGAGCACCAAAGGGAACACCCTCCCTTGAACGCATTTTCATTCCCTGGGTTTCCTTGTGTTTTATGGTTAACTGTCCACTTGTCTGTATTCTTTATCACACCGTCACCTTCCCTCACTGCCACAACTTTCAGTGCATCCAAGATTCTCAGTTTCTAGATGAAATGTTGTCACCTCAAGGATCGAATCCAAAGCCTGTTCTACCAGAGATCCCCGTGGGAAGCATATGGTTACATAACATCCCATCCACGTTTAGTGAGTGAGTGTCGGAACCAGACCTGGAGAGGGAGACCTCCTGATTTGGTCTTTGGGTTTGCAGGTGAGAGTGAGTCTTCATTTCAGGCTTGTCACCCTGTAATCACTGACCATGATATGAATACGGTGTTGATGTAACATAGAATCTTTACCCGAAGAATCTGTCCACCTTGCAAAATACAAAACACACACAAATTAAGGAGAGACGTGACTCTCCTTTTGGGACCTCATTTGCTTGTTCATTCAAGTACATGCCCCCCCCCCGCCCCCGCCCAGGCAGTGTGATAGGCAGAGGGGATAAAACAGGTGCATGAAGTACTCCTAGCATCAAGTCTAATAAAGCTTTCATGTGTATCTCTGGTCCTTAAAACGAACAAGTTGTCCACTAACAAACTGTTCACTTATAACTGCCCTGGATTTACAGGGTGTGTTCTCCATGCAGCTTACAAATATCTGCCTTTAATCATCTTCGGAAGACGAGCAGCCACCACAGCTTCTGGTTTCCCCTCTCTCCTCCCAGCTTCCTCCTTCCTACCTCCAGAGCCCTTAAGGCTGTTGCCATGACAACTGGAATGAAAAGCCTCAGCATCTTATCTCTTACTATGGGTACATGCCTCCCCCCATAAGGATGTTACTGTACGTCAGCCAAACTGGACTCTGGGGGCTGTTCTTTAAATATACCATTAAGTCATGTTGAAACTGGAACTCAAGAGGCAAGATTATGATGGCATTTAGTCAAAGACCTAGCAATTCTCGTATCTTGCTTTCAACCGGCCCTCTCTTTCTTTGAGATCTTCAAAGAAAATATGTGCACGAATGACAAAGTAAGGTATAGGAATGCTTTTTACCCCCTGGGGCTTCACATCTAAACCCCATTTCTAGTGAGGACACCCAGGCCTGCTGGAGATCCCTTTTGGCCAGGCCAGTTTGGCCTGAGAAACCTGCTCGACCACTAAGAAACTGGAAAAAAGCTTCCCCTAGGCTGGGTCCTAGGCTCCGGCAGCCATCTGCCTGCTGTCTGACTCTTCACCTTATCAGTCTTTCTCCATCCCTACTGTCCCCTAATCTTCCTCCTCTCTGTAAACAGTCCAACATCCAGCCAGTGGCCCAAGCCAGAGAACGGGGCATCCTTGATTCTTCCCTTTCCCTTGTCTTCCTCCACACCTCGTCCTTCTCAGGTTCCCTGAGCTCCACCTCTGCGACTCAGAGAGGTCTGCCGCTCCACTCCCACCTCTTTAAAACAAAATGCAGCTGTCGTCTGCCTGGACTATTTTCGTAGCATTCTGACTTTTCTCCCTGATTCTGCTTGTTTTTCCCTGAAGCCCTTCTCCATGGAGTGAGCTTTGAAAAAGATAAATCAGATCCTTTTCACTTTGCTCTTTTAAAAAAAACTCTTCCTGGCTTCCCGTCATACTTGGAATAAAATCCATACTCTTCAACGTGGTTCACAGTGCCCTGTCCGGAGTACTCTGAGTAGCTTGTCCAGCCTCATCTTGTACCACTCTCCACCTGGCCCCTGCTCCTGTCACACTTTTGTTCCTTCACCTCCCCACATACCTTGCAAATATTTGTCTTCAATCTCCTCTGAAGTCAAACAGCTGCCATAGGTCCCGGTTTTCTGGCCAAGCTCTTTTCCCAACTCTAAGCATTTACAGTTCAGCTCCTTCCACCTGAAACCCATTTCCCGCTGCCCTTTGCCCACTCCATGCTCGGTGCCATTCCCTCCCTTCTCAACCCTGAAGTCTCAGCTAAATGTAACCTCCTCAGTGAGGCCTTCCCTGACCACCCTCTCCAAAATCGCCCTCCCCACCAGTGATCCTCTCTCAGGGCACCCTGTTTATTTCCTACAAAATATTTCCCAGGACATATAACTATTTTGTTTATCCATTTGTGCATTTACTAAATTTGTCTTCCAACTAGGAAAATAAATTCCTTAAAGGCAGGGACTCAATAGGTTTTATTCACAATCAATGGCACACAGGAGGAAGGTGATTGGCATCTGTGAGATATGTGAATGGTCCTGCCTGAAATTCTGCCCGAGACTTCCGCACCCAGGAAACGTTAAGAAACTCTTTGGGTCAGGATCTTAATGAATGGAATTCCACTCAGATGGTACAAATGAAGACTTGTTTGAAGGGATTTTTAACCGAGGTGTGGACAGGGTTGAGAGAACCAACACGGGATGCTGAGATACCAAGAGCAAGAGCAGGGAGAGGTTATACCTCCAAGACAAGGGGAAGGGTGGGGTGGGGGCAGGCAAGGGGGGAGTGAATAAATGATGTTCCCAGAGCCCAGTAAGAGCTGGAGCTGTGGAGGAGGGGCTGCCCTGCTAGAGAGGTGGTCATGGGGGGACGCAGACACTGTCAGATTGGCAGCAGCTAAGAAGAACAGGAACAGATGAAGAAACACCACACTGTTACGGAAACGACAGGCCAGTCAAGAAACAAGCACCACTCGGAGGGCTGGAGTACTCAGATGTATTACGCCGGCGGGCTCAGAGGGGCTTCTGCTCTGAAGCTATGAGCACCTCCAAGACGTGCGCATGAGGTTTTATAGGGTAAAGTACAAGCTTGGGGTATTTGGCCAATAGGCATGGAACAGCTTTAGCGGCATCATCATCACAAAAGTGGAGGAGGGGAGGCAGCAAACCAACGTTCCAAAGCCAGATATGTATCTTTGAAAATCCAGCTGGCTAGCAAAAAACATGAACAGCAAACCAACACTAATTAACCTAGATTTACAAGTTAGTCTAGCAGAACTCAGATCAGTATTGCAATACTTAGACTTGTTAGCCCAGCCCAGCCTCTCCTTCACATTCCTAGACTCATGAGTTATCTTGTCAGACCAGCCCGGTTTTTCCTTCACAACACCACCCCCTCCCCTCACTCTCTCATTTCTGGTCCACCCTCCTCCTGGCCGAAGCCGAGCAAGCGAACCCAGGTGAGTGAATCCATTCGTAACTCAGCCGCCTAGATCACAGAGCAGGTGATAAATGGAGAATTATTAGCTCAGGTGTCTCCTAACAGCTGGTACTCAGGATGGCCTTACTCCTGTGACTTAGAGGTCAGTCAGATTCGGGGGTTATACTTGGAATTTAACTACCACTTATACTACTATGCCTAAGGAAAAGTCATTTGGATTTTCTCTTTTTTTTTGAGGTGGCAATTAGATTTATTTGTTTATTTATTTTTAGAGAAAGTACTGGGGATTGAACCTAAGACCTTATGCATGCTAAGCACGCACTCTACCACTTAAGCTATACCCTCCACCAACCACTTGGGTTTCTGAACAACCAACTAAGTAGTAAATTTGGGAACACAACTCACTAGGGCATTGGAATCTGCCCTTATAGCGAACAAGAGGGTGAGTTTTTATTATTAATAAGCACAGCACAGCCTCCTTCTATAACACAGAAGATAAGATTATAGAAGAAAACTCCTATAATCTTATCTTGCTGTTGCCGATAGATGCAACCGGTGTTCCAGGTTCTTGTCCCGTCCCAGAAAGAATTCAGAGACAAGACTTAGTGGTTAAAAAGGTAAAGTGAGGACTTATTAAAGGATGGATGGTACACTCTCAAGGGGAGAGCGGGCAGGCTCAGGTGAGCAGCTGCCCTGAGTTTCTTTGGCAAGTTAGTTACATAGGGTGTAAAAATGAATGGGCGGAATATTCACTGGGGAGGGAAGGGTTTGGGGTCATATTCCCTGATTATCATCCCAACTCCACCTTCCCAAAAGGAGGAGGGATTTTTGTCTTTATGTAGTCTGGATCGGAAGTGTCATGGAGTCAGTGCATGATGGGGACTTCTGATCTGCAAGGCTAATTTTATTGAAATGAGGGCATAACGAGCAAAAGGTTACATTTGGACACTGGAAATTCCTGCCTTTTCTCACCTTTCTTTGTTCTTCTCCAGGCCACTTGTCACCCCAAAAAGCATGATCCCTTATCAGCCCCAAGGTTCCTGCTTTTCTTTCTCTGCCCAGGGACCCCTCCCGCTTACATGATGTGTGGTTTCCTGCATTTGGCTTGTGCCCCTCCTTTCTGCCCAACTCCTGCCATTTGGTCTGTGTCCCCCTTTCTCTGCTCATATCTAGCTATCTGCCTGCTCTAACATTGCCACCTCATAAATCAAATTATGGAGCCTTCTGATGCTGTACACAGTATCCTCACAAAAGATATGGGACCGGTTTTTGGCAGATTTGAGTTCTAGGTTCTTTCAAACCGGTTACAGAGGAGATATAGGTAGAACTTTTGCTGAGTCAAAATGGTTTGTCTTTGAGTTCTACTTCCCCTCCTGCTCTGAACAGTTGTTGAGTGAGAATGTCCGTTTCTGACTCACTAAACTCTACAAATACAGAATCGCACCCAGCTGATTTCACAGATATTGGTCATCTTGGAGTTTTCATAAGGTTTTACAGACATATGCTGGGGAGAAAATAAGGAGTGAAATGCAAATCTTCCTGAAAGCTGATAATGCCGCTTGGGGGAAAAAAGTCATTTCATGTTTATAACTCTAGCAGTGGGAGCTGGAGTGACCGGGAAAGGGGCAGGGGGGAAATCACAATATTAATATACAACTCCTCTCTAAAAATCTTTATTTTAGAGCACGACTTGAATGCTCAGACAGCTATACTGAAGTCTCAATAGGAACAGAGGGGTCTTGGGGACAGAAAAGCAGCTGTCCAGTGTTATTGTATCTTTGTTAATTAAGTAGCGAACACGTGAATGCGGCTCCATAGTAGCAAACAGCAATCTCATTTTTCAATTCATTTTTCTCTTCGCTTAAAATGTTCTAAATATTGGAAATAAGAACTACCAATATTTAATTTGCACGTCCCTCCTTTGTCTACTCTGCATTGTGTAACAAGAAAGCATACAATATACTTATTGTGTTTATTGATTTATTTGTGCTTAGAAAATAATAGAATGCTAGTTTAAGAGAGGCTGGACGGTATCTTTCCACTACGTAGAAAAAGACTCAAATGTTTGAAACACAGAGGCTTATAAGGAAAATTCCAATCTGCCTCAGATTTGCTTGTGTTCCGAGATTCCACAGACAGAAAATTCTCTCCTAAAAGAACTGTATACCACCTGGCACCTATCCTGAGAGAAGCAAAGCAGGGCGGATGGTAGAGTGAAATATAAGCTCAGTGGAAAAACACTTGGAAAGCCATTTTATAACAATAAAGATCTTAATTAAATCACCCAGGACCTTATTCCATAATGATTTTCACCTGGTGTTTCTGCTCCCATTTAATCAGCTCGGCATCGTTCCCCTTTTGGAAACCACACATACTGTTGGGGGTGTATCCAGCCAAAACACACATCAGTGCAAAGTACAATGCTTTTAACAACGTGTTTGTGTATATATATATATATATATATATATCATATATATGCATATATATGTATCATATATGTGTATATATGTATCATATATGTGTACATATGTATCATATCTGTGTGTATATATGTATCGTGTGTGTATATATGTATCATATGTGTGTATATGTATCATATATGTGTGTATATATATGTATCATATATGTGTGTATATATGTATATATGGCCTCATTTCTTTTACTATCTGTGGACTGACCTTAACGGGTCACCCAGGATGAAGGATGAAGGAGAAATAAGGCAGTTCCACGTTTATAAACACAAAATCACAATAACTGTAGTTTTATGGAAACTAAAGTTAAGAAATGCAAGGCATTTACTGGTTTCTCTCAAAAACCTCTCAGATGTAGGCAAAATATGTGTGAGCTTTAGGCTTTCATTTATCCAAATATGAAGAATTTATTTGCTAGACTCAGCCGACGGACAGTGGATGGAAAAGATTAGAGCAGGTCCTATTTGGCAGGCATGCTGGTAGTAACCCATGTGCTCTATGACACTGATTATAATTATTTTTCCATCCTTCCCAGGTTACGTTCTTAGCAGGAATGTGAGCCAGTTCTTTCCCTGGGAAGGCGCCTGCTGTGAAACCATCTTTGGCAATGACTCTTTAACAAAAGATCAGGAACTTGACATTTATTTTTAAGCATGAGAAGAAAATGTGTGCAATGTTGGAAGCAAATACAGGGATAGGAAGAGCTTCTAAACGGTTGCAGGGAGGAGCAGTGGAACAGGAAGAAAGGTTATATGACACGCCAGTGGCTTTACTTTTGTGAAATAGTAACTGATGACTAGGTATGGAATATGTAGACTGTGTACATAATGTTAAGCATTAATGTCTTTTTAAGGTAGAAGATGTAGAGGCAATGTGTTTAATTGTTATTTTGGATCAGGTGTGCCTTTATGATTTTATATTCATCTGATCATCAAAGAGATTGTTAGGACAGTGGTTGTAACAGAATTTTAGGATAATCTATTAAGTAACAGGAAGGGCAAATAAATCATTTTTGCTCTAATTGACTAGATCAACAGAGATTTTTTAAAAGTTTTTGTTTGTTTGTTTTTTTCAGAATGAACACATGCATTTCAATTTGTGAATCCCCTCATTTGAGTGTATGTGGTGGGTGAGTTCCTGGTGGAAAGGTTAAATGCAGTACTCTAGGTGCTTCCTAGAAAAATTCTAGGAGAATTTTTCCTCCTCACACTGTCCACCTCCAGTAAGGAAGTTTCTTCAAAATTAATTTACAAAGCAACAGATGCAGAAAATAGCATGGCTTTCAGAAAATTACCAAGTTAAACATAAAAGGGTGTCAGCCTCTCTCCTAAGGATGGTTATTTCTATCTCATGGCTTAGTGCACTGTAATGATTGGTTTCTCCACTAAAATCAAATGCAGAATATAATTAAGTCATTCAGGTTGCGTGTCTTTTAAAATTCCACTAGCTGAAGGACTCACCAGAGGAAGTAATAAGTACTGTAATAAATGCCTTGTGCCATAGATTTAGTTCAGATGTGACAAAGTCTGCATAAAACTCATCATAGGCAGGGTAGAGCCACTAGACTGGCGATTTTTTTTTCTTCTTTTTTTGCTGAGTTAGACTTTTCTAACCTTTGGGATAAAGTTTCTAATGATATTCCTCTTTTTACCTTTATGAAAACTTTAGCACAGATAGATGTGTCCATGTTTATACATGAGAATGAGATCAAATGAAAATTTTTGATTTAAAAAGGAAAACACAAATTATTGAAAACTGAAATGGATCCTGGTAACAGACCTGTGAAAGCTACATCAAAACTCACTGCAGGAGGGTAAATTACCCACCCTTGTAATAGAGTTTTTAAATATGGAAAATGTATACTGTTCCTCATGTTTTAACACGTAGATTTGCATTTGGTTACATAATCAAAATTCAATTTCCATCTCAATTTTCATTGTCATTATATCAATACAAAATCACATTTCTAGAAACCATTACCATTACTTGTACTTGGGGTCCATTTTTTTTAAAACCCTCTCAGTTTGTCATAGCCAGTTTTCTCATTGTAGGTAGAGATGTCAGTGATCATGGGGAAAAAATAATAATTCTCTACTGCTAGGCAAATGAACATACCCACCAGGGTAGAAGAAAGTTAAAGAATTCCTATTCATAGTCTGCCTTATCTCTTCATTAGCAGAACAGCTAACATTTACCAAATGTGCAATGTTGTCTGCTAAACATTTTACATGCATTCTCTCCTTTAAATCTTATACAAATTTCAAAATATTTCACATACTTAAGCCCCCCGACAATCCAATGAGAGAGGTAATAACATCCTCATTTTATACTGAAAAAACTGAAACTTAGAGAGTTGAAGTGATTTGCCCAAAATCTCACAGGGAAGAAGTCATCCCTTGTAACCATCTGTGTTAGATGTGTCTTCCAGGAAGTAAGAGTGCAAGGAGTTGATTTGGGTAAAATGCCTGTGAAAGAAAAAAAGGAGAAGAAGCAGGATTAGACAAGGAAAGCCCTTGGATCATCATGTGATGCTGACACTTGTGAAAGAAACGTGCAGAGGAAACAGGATTGAACAAGGAGGGACTCAGAACACAAGGCAGATCTGACAATGTTTTGACCAACTTAGTAGGAGGCTCTGGAGCAAAGATGGCCAATTAGAGGAGATCCAAGTTGGGCAGAAATAGTTCGGGCCATTGTTCAATAACCAAGTTCAGTTATTGTCTATGGGCTGTTCAGGAAGAGTGTGGCTTAAACTCAAACACTGAAGATGCTGCAGCTGGATGCTGTCAAGCCAGTTGCTCTCAGCAGCTGGATGGTTGGAAGTTCTTTCTTCAAGGGAGATCCAACTGGTGCATCTTCCTGATGGCCATAGTGCGCCCCCTGGCACCACGTAGATCCACTTCTTTTACATTTCGGGAACAGCTCCTCCCGGGCTCCCGGGGACCTTTCTTCTTGCAGAGGAACTTAGAAGAGGAAGGTTAGTGGGCTAAACTGTAGTCCTCATCACTGCAGTTGGTCTTGGGGCCACAACTGGTATGCATGCCCTCCCCTCTCCACTATCCATTCTAAATTTACTTGCCCTTCGCTATCATCTCTATTTGTCTCAGCAACCTACCTGGTGGTGGAACACAGCCTTCTTTTCCGAAGGATCTGACCACTGGTAATCATACATTTCTCAGGCTGAGGTTGCTCTACTTGTCCACATACAATCTTGGCTGGGCAAGGGAGTACCATAAAACACCCAAGTGGATCACCTGAGTTCCATACATAATCTTCCTTGCCCCTGTTTTGTAACCACAGCCCTCCTCCTCCTACTAAACAGAGCCATTACCCCTGCCAAGATGGCAGCTCTTCTCACCTGCTCATCCACGGACACAAAGAACTAAAAGTGCCCGGGAAGGAGCCACAGCTTGAAGTTCAAATGGAGCTCTTGCTGCTTCTCCAGCCATGACTTTTTATTAGGGCAACCAATCTCAGCCTCCTGCTGCTCCATTCTTGCTTTCTTCTGAGTTCATATATTAAGCAATACCCACATTGGCTGTCCATCTGTTTTGCCCCTTGGGATGCCATATTCCACGTACCATCTCCACAACTCTCTTTGGGTCAAGTCCCCTTGGCTGCCATTCCACTTTGCTGGTCATTTCGGTAATTGCGACCCCCCTGGATTCTGGTGGTTAAGTGCTGCCCCCTGACCTCCATTGCTTCAGAGCCCCCACCAGGCCTATTTCTATCAGTGAACCAAGCTCTGTTCCTCCCGGCAGCCTCAGCCACCCCTGAACTTCTTACTGATGCTGGCATCTCTCTCACTAGCATATTCCTGATGGTTCTGGCAAATGAAGTGTACTCTGGACCTAAGTGTGTCACCTAATCCTCTGGTGGGTCTTCTGGCCTCACATAAAATATCTATTCCAACATGCCCACTTCCCTCGGCTTCTTTATTCCTTCCTCTACCATCTGTCAGGGCGATGCAGACATTTTGACTTCACTCAGCGTGGACAAGCTTCAAAGAGCAGTGAGTTTTCCCCTTCCTCTGGGGCCCTTGCCGAGGGTTAAATCCCGTAACCTAGGAGAGTTGCGATAGAGAAGTTAAAGAAACATTTTTCACCAGTGTTATGTACTGGCCCCTTAATCAAGCGCTTCACAACCCAGTTGCACAAGTACTTGGGCTCCTCCTGGCACAGGCTGGCTTGTTCCTGCAGCTCTGTTGGGGTTAGTCCCTTTTTTCTCTTATCAGATCCAGCTGAATTATGCTACAACATGACATAGTTGTTGACGTAGCAGCCAGGAGAGGGGGTGAGGCAGATGCTGAGAGGGATCCCCGTTTTCCTGTGAGGTTGAGGCGTCTACAGTATCTTTGCCCCCCTGCGAGTCCTCACTTTAAGTAGGAAGGGGCGCACCTCTGCAGCCTCCGAGGGTTCAGAGGAGTCGAGGGCATCAAAATAGTCAGGGACCTGCACAAGCCGTTCCCATGTCGTGAGTCAGGTCCCAGATTTCACCCACCAGGGCCCTGACCATGGCAAAACAGACAGGCTCAGCCAAGCATTCAATCCTGTTTGAAGTTCTGCAACTCTGGTGATTAAATCTGGAGTTCAGTCTTCAGCTTTTTCTGCTCCCCTGTTGCAGGAATAAGGGCTTGTTTCTAAGCTACAAAAGGGAGCAAGAAGTCTTCTCTTTTTCTGCTTGGAGCTATCAGGTCATTAACCCGCCACTGCTGATCACCTTCTTCCTACCATGAAATGAAAATATGCCTGAGAATGAAGCCAGCACGGGGGGCGGGGTGGGGGGGGGGGGGGGAAGCAGGCATCCAGACACCTGCGGTCCTGATAACATCATTTAGCCCCTGACTCCAGATTCGCTTGAAGTCAGTACATTCCTGGATTCTTCTAGTTACACAAGTCAATACATTTCTTCTTCTTCTTTTAGATCGTTCAAGCTGGGTCTTCTATCACTTGAAAACAACTGACTTCTGAGAGTCATCTGATATTGAGTATTTTCAATGTGCCAGACATTGTCCCAGTGTAGGAATATAGCAGTGAACAAAACAGGCAACTCTGGAACTGACATTCTGGTGGGAAGAACAGAAGAAGAAAAAATAAATAATATAAAGACGTACCTCAGTCAGGCATAAACTTTGTGGGGGAAAAGATAGCTTGGTAAGGGTTAAGTACATGTTATAGGGGACTCAGGGACAGCCTCACTGATACGATGACTTTGAACAGACCTAAGATGTGTCTAAGGAGTCAGCCATGAGATAAGGAAGAGGAAACAGGAAGTTCAAAGGCCCTGAGGAAGGCGTTTGCTTGCAGAGCAATGAGGCCAAAGTACCGGGACTGTGGTGAGCAAGGAGCTGGGGGTAGAAGATGAGATCAGAAAAATAGCAGGTTCAAACCATCCAGCCCTCGACAGCCACTGGAGCTTTGTGGTTTTACTTACTGTGTGATGGGAATCCATTGGCGTATTTTAGGAAATGGGATGACTTGGGTTAACACATTTTTCAAATAATTAATTTGGTTGTTGACTGGAGAGGGCAAGGGCGGAAGCAGGGACTCCTGTTCAGAGATTGCTGTAATCCAGAAGAGAGATGATGGTGGCTGGGGCAGGGGTTGGGGGAGCAGAGGAAGTGGAGAAGTGGACAGACGTGGGGTATATTTTGAACGTAAAGCAGACAGCATTTTCTCATGAATTGGCTGTGGGGATGGGAGAAACAGAGGAGTCAAAGATGACTGATGTCTGTGGCCTGAGCAACTGGAAGTTTGGGATAAAATTGCAATCCTTTTTCACTAAGTCTGAGATGCCTATGACATATCCAAGATCTGCCACCAAGAGATTCACGGGAGAGGTCTAGGATGGAGATAACGCATTTGGGAGTCATCAGTGCATAGATGGGATGTAGAGCCATGAAACTGAATGGAACATGAGTATAGACAGAGAAGGGATATAAGGACTGAGTCGTGGGACACCCCGTGTTCAGAGCTCAGAGTGACGAGGAAGAACCAGTAATGAAGACTGAGAAGGCAGCTGCTTCTGTATATGGGAGGAAGTGATCAGCCATGTAAAAGGTATAAGAGGTGCTGGTTCCTGGGACAAGAAAAACAAGGGCAGGGAATTTATTACTGGATTGAGCAATGTGGAGCTTTTAGCATTTACTGCTCTCTCTCATACTATCTACTGACATTTGTTTATTTGCTATCTCCTCCCATTTAGATGTAGGCTTTCTGTTATGTTCACTACCACATTCCTAGTGCCTAATCATGTCTGGTATATGGCAAATGCTCATAAGTATTTCTCAATACATATTTCTCCAATGGAACATTGTGAAAAACAAGAAAAACTTGCCTTTTATTTCTCAATTCCTCTTTGTACAAAGATATCTCGCATTTTGTATTTTGGTAGAGGAAGTAATGGTGGGGCACTAGGTTTCGAATTATGTTGAAAATCTGGCAAGGGATTTAACCTCACTAAGCTTATGTTTCCTTAGTCATAAAAGGAGATGGATAAATAATGTTTGAGCATATACCCAGAACCCTGTGTAGCACATAGTAGGTACTCAGTTTGTGCTTCTTAAATCTGAAGGGGTCACGTGGACCAGACCACACAGTGACTTGCAAGTTTATTTTAGATAAATAAGTCATCTGACTTGGGAAGTTTCATTTATTTGACGAGCCTGAAAAGAGGAAATGCAGCTAGTAGGTTACATTTCCAACAAAATGCATTTGAGTGTGTCTCAGGATGGGATAAGGCCAAAATACATGGAGATTAGTGTTGCTATTATGATTATTTAGCATTCAAATGTAATAGATTTAGTGCTTTTTTTTTTTTTTTTTTGTATTTATGTCTTATTGTAGATTCTTTAGCTCAAGTACCATCACATTATAGACCTAAGATGAACAGATTTGGGTGAGGCCACTTCCCCTAGACCTGCACCTTCCTCTAGATTGCCCTGACCTGAATCTTACAGAAAGCATGGACTTGGGTGGAGCAGATACCAAGGCTTTGGAAAAACTGCAAATTCATTGTGATCCAAGCATTAACCTTAAAAGGATAACTAGGAAGTTCCTAGGGATCTTGTAAGTTTAAATTAGGTAAAGATTATATTTTAAAAGAAATTGGCCTTTAGCGGGGGAGAAATGTGCTGAGTGAGGAGGTGGGATAACCAGTCAGAGTTGAGTTATTCTGGATTATCATTTAAGCAGCCGAGGCAAGCAGCCAAATCTCTTGGGTTAATATTTCTTTTCCTTTGTTGTCTAGGACTAGGCAACAACATAGCCTTCTGTCATTCTGCATCTCTTTGTCTATTAAAAAAAGTCAACAGGTGATAACCTGAAGTCTCTTTGGACCCAGAATATTTGGCCATCACCTAACCCTTAGCAGATGCCCGTGGTGGATGGTATTTTGGTATCGATGTATTGATACTGGACATTTTGGGGTAGAAGGACACAAAGATGATGAATGAAGTTCTGGTTCCTTGAAATTCAGTGCTCTTGGCCAGGTACTAGACATTACAGGATGCTAAGAACTTGAAAGACAAATATTTAGAGAAAGCCTCCAAGCATAAACTCCCAAATAGGGGCAAAGTTTGCATTAGCATGCCGACTCTTCTACCTCTCTTAATAATATTAACCTTTGCCACGAAATGTGACTAGTGATAGGGGAAGAGAGGCTACGACAGAAAGAATATTGAAATGTGGCAACAAGAGAAAGGATTTTTAAGTCTTAACATCTCGCCTTCAAAGAAATGGCTCAAAGCATCACATTGCTTTTTTTTTTTTTTTTTTTTTTTTTTTTGCATCACATTGCTTTTTTTGTGCTGGGGCGTCACAAGGGCAGTAACATCTCCCAAGTTACTAAGTCTGATTGGTTTTCATCTTTATTACTACTGCATTTATTTAACACTTCCTAATATTAGACATTGTGCTAGGTGTTTTACATGTATTATTCCATTTCCTTCACACACACACTTAAAAAGCCCCTTATGAGATAGGCACTATTAACATTCTTACTTCTTACAGGGAAAACTGAGGCTTCATCCTAATATGAGTAAGACCTCGGGGATGTGTAGCATCTGGAGAGTGGGAAGTAAGTGACTAGCCATGGTGCTAAGAAGAAAAAATAAACACAGTTAGGAGTAATTTAACAAAGAGTTATCATGGAATAGGACAATGCAGAACTCAGAAGAGTGCTTTTACAATGCTTCTAGAACTCCTATGAAAAGAAACATATACATTAAGTTTTTCATTCATTCATATTTCGCCTCCTTCCATGAGTTGGCCACTGTATTGGGACTGGGAATACAATAATGAATAAATGCAGTTTGCAGGCTACTGAAAGACAGATAACGGTCATATGAGAAATCCTGTAATATGGGGCAATGTTTCCAAAACTTTTCTGAACATGAGAATCCCCTGGGTGACTTGTTAAATATACAGATTACCAGCCTTCTCACATGGAACTTCTGAGGTCCTGCGTTATTCGTAAAAACACCATAGTTGAATCTTACATTCAAGAAAGTTTGAGTACGTGCCCAGTACTTTGAGTGATCAAAGGTGGGGTCTCTACCCAGCCTGGGGCATTAAGGGTGGCATTTAGAGGCGGTGGCAACTGAAGAGGAGGTGTGGGGACAGGATGCATTGAGAAAGCACTGACCTATTTAGGTCACTGAGAGCAATTAGATGGTGTTGGACCACAAAAAATACAAAGGGAACTAGCAAAGGATAAGGCTGGAGAGAAAGTTGGAGTCTAGATTATGAGGCTCCTGGAATGCCATGTGAAGAAATTTAGACTTTAGGAGATGCTTTTTAGACTGCTTCAGCCTTTATATAATTTATATTTTATATATCTATATTACATCTATTCTATTTATATTATATGTTATTTACATAATAGCTACATATTATTTGTATATGTATTTATGGTTAATATCATTCATGAAATATTTCTATATTATCATAGTAGGATATATCATTACATTTATTGCATTTCTGTTTAGTGAAATTAATTCATTTTTAATTTTCCTTAGGCAAGACTTGGTGGTGCTTTGCAGAGAAATGAGAGACTTGTTTATCCGGTCTGCAGCAAAAAGGGTGTTGGCCGCGCTGCTGGGAGTAGATGTGGTCATATTAGTGCAGGGAATCAAAACAAGAGAATGTAGGTAGAGAGGCAGGCCTCCCGGGAAGTGGGCTGGGGGGAATGGAGTAGCCGTCTCCGCCTCCTTGCACTCTTCTCTGCTCAAAGCCAAAGAGGATTTTCTACTGTTTTTATAAGACTGAATGTTTTCCGTACAAAACCAGGCCTTAAATGTTTACATATAAAATACTGAAATCCAAAATGGCTTTTTATTTAAATATTTAATTTATTAATCATATTATTTAATTATTTTATTTTGGCAGGGGGTGGGGGGAAGTTATCAAGTTTAGTTATTTTGTTGAGGAGGTACTGGGGACTGAACCCAGGACCTCATACATGCTAAGTATGCACTCTACCACTTGAGCTACACCCTCCCCCTCAAAAAGGCTTTTAAAAATGTGTACTTAATCACAAAGTATAAGGAACCCTCTATTTTAATTCAAAGGAATATTACGCGCTCCAGGGAAACTTTCTCTGCCTGCTTTCCTCTCTCTCCCCCTGGTTTATGCACCTCTCCTGTGCACTTTTGTAATATCCTCTGTGTGTCTAACCATATTGCCTATGCATCTTTTATGTTTGTTTATTTGCTATTGCATATTATATGCTTATTTGTCTGTTTTCTCCATTTCATTGTGAACACTTTGAAGGCAAGGAATGTGATTTATCATTTCTGTATCCATAGGAATGAGCAAAGGCACAAAATGAATGCTCAGTAAATGTTTTTTTAAATGAAAGAAAAGAGATTGAGTGAGTGAAAGAGAGAATACTATGTTTATTCTTTGAAACCACATTATTATCAGGACTTCTGACTAGGTAAGAAAAGGGGTTTGGGTACAGTTCAGTGGCAGAGCGCATGCTTAGCATGCATAAGGTCCTGGGTCCAATCCCCAGTACTTCCATTAAAATTTCTTTTAAGAATAAGAAAAGAATAAATGCCTTGTCTGAACAGCTTACAAGCCAGGATCTGATATGGTTTAAAAGCACAAAGATGTGTTCCTCTGTTATGGTGTGAATTCATGCAGTAATTTCACAGCTGTAGTTGGTATACAGCACATTTAGGCTACACTGTCCACAGAAAACATGTAACGCTATCATCTGTATTTTAAAGAGGATATTTCAACTCAAGCTCTGAAGGAAAGACAAAAAAATTAATACTGACTTCTAGAAGTTTAACTCACTTAAGCTTGTTGTTTTGCTAAGAAAAATTTTCACTCAAAACTCATTAGAAGATTTATAAGCAACATGTATAAAAACTCTAAAACAGAAATCTATTACATTTTTTATTTCACATGCATCAATTCTTTTCATTTTTGATGAGAAACAATTAAAAATTGTTTCTATCATCTTTGATTTAGTTTAGCCCTGATTTTGCAGGCTGGTTCAATGCCCTGTAATTATTGTACCAAGATAATGAAATATCTCAAAACAATCCTTTTTAATAAAACAATTAGATTTCTAGGAAAAGAACCCATGTTTTTTTCTTTTGTTTCACTTCAAATTTCCATTACTGAAAACTTTCTAATTGCTTTTAATGGTTACAAACCTGTTACTTTAAAATCATTTTATCTCGGAAAAAAACAATTATTCTGCAATTATTACTTTAAAGTCTTGGGTGAAAAACTTATTTGGATATTTGTGACAACTGAAACAGAAAAGTCAGGCTTCAGAAAGGACTGGCCTTGGCAAATAAATATTTTGCTAAATGTAAACATATGTGTTCTCTATAAGAACAACTTGTATCAGAATCTATTATTATTTATACAGATCTTAATTGAGTGGAGAATTGTATATCTGTTCAATGAAGTTTCGTGAAAAGGTTAATTCATTTTAGGAAAAGAAGTAAAATTACTAAACAGATTAAAAAATAGAAAAAAAAAAAACAAACAAAAAACAACTGTGTAAGTCCATTAACAATTACGATTCAGGCAATTTATCCAAGGAAGTAGTTCTTTGCATTTGTGAAACTGAGGCACAATGTTGACACACTTCATTTTCTCTCATCAGACCGTCTTACTTAAAGTCATGAATGGCTGAAGTAAAACAGAATCTTAGACATCATCTGAGTGTGCATCAAAATTACCTGAAAAGCTTTTTAAAAAATGCCCATACTCGGGCCCCAAAACTTTGTCATCCACCCCGCACCCAGTCTGACTCAGTTGGTCTGGCATGGGGCATCAATATTTGTGTGTGTGTATTAAAATATACAAAACATGAAATTCATCATTTTAACCAGTTTTAAGTGTACAGTTCAGTGGCATCAAGTACATTCACACTGTCTTTGAACCACCACCACCATCCGCCTCCAGAACTTTTTCATCTTCCCAATCAGGAATTCTGTATCCATTAAAAAATATCTCCTTGTTCCCTCTTCCTCCCATCTCTTGGTAACCACCATCCACTTGCTGTTTTTATGAATTTGACTATGCCAGGTACCTCATACAGTATCTGTCCTTTTGTATCTGCATTAGTTCACTTAGCACAACATCTTCAAGTTTCATCAATGTGACGATGTGTATTAGAATGCATTCCTTTTTAAAGACAGCAGCAACAGTAGTTTGAAAAACTCTCCAGATGGTTCTAACGTGCAACCAGAGCTGATACCCACTCATCTCATCCAGTTCCCTTCTTATTCAGATGAGAAAATTGAGGTTGAGAGAGAGGAGGTGACACTAACTTATCATCCACTCATTCAGCACATATTCACTGCTCATCTACCATGTTCCAGGCACTGTGCTGGGTACAGTTAAACTCACACAATGCCTAGGAAATTGGGACTCAGATCTTCTGATCTGAATTCAAGGAAGCTTCACAGGCTGCCCTGTTACAGTATACCCTTTCCTTGTGTTTGAAAAACTTAAAACTTCAACAACAGTAAAATAGTGTTTTTCCACTCTGGGGCTATTTTGGGAACCAATTTTTAATATGCTTCTATTTAGAGTTCTATTTAGAATCACTTTATTTTCTCTAATTATAATCAAAGTTGAATATAGTAATCGTGAATCAAGCCCAACTATTAATTTAGTTGAGGATAGCTGATTTACAGTATCTTTAAGTTTACCCTCTAGACCAAGAATGACCTGGCAAATAAAAATAACAGAAAAGCCTTAAAATGTCATTTCTTTAAAAGATGGGTGGGAAACCTCCAGCCTTCAATTTAATTTCATCTGGCCATAAGAAAAATCCAAAGAATTTGTGCCTAAAGCCATGAAATTGTAACTTTATTTTAAAGTATATAATAGCAAAGCCCTTAAAATGTACTTTTGTGTAATAAAAATCAGCCAGCAAAGTCCAAAAAACAATTTTTAAAAAAACAATTTTTAAAAAAACATTTTGTATTTCTTTAAAGATAAGGTAATAAATTCAAATTACATAAAATATGCATGACATAAAATTTATCATTTTAACCACTTTTAAGTGTACAATTCAGTGACATTAAGTACATTCACTGTCCTGTGTAATCATCACACTATCTATTTTCAGAACTTTTCATCATCCCAAACAGTAACTCTGTATCCATTAAACAGTTACTCCCCGTTCCTCTCTTCCTCGGTCTTTAGTAACGTCTTTTACACTTTCTGTCTTTATGAATTTGCCTATTCTAGGTACCGCCTATGAATGGAATCATACGGTATTTGTGCTTTGGGTCTGGTTTATTTCACTTAGCATAATGCTCTCGAGATTCATTCTTGTGGTAGCATATGTCAGAATTTCATTCCCTTTTAAGGCTGAATAATATTCCTTTGTACGTATATTCATGTGGTTCATCCATTCATTTGTTGATAGACATTTGGCTTTTTTCTATTTTTTGGCTACTGTGAATGTGGGTGTACAAATATCTGTTCAAGTCCCTGCTTTCAGTTCTTTTGGGTATATACCTAAGCGTGAAATTGATGGATCATATGGTTATTCTATGTTTAATTTTTTGAGGAACTGCCTTACTGTTTTCCACAACAACTAAACTGTTTTACATTTCCATCAGCAATGCACAAGGGTTCCAATTTCTCAGATCCTCCCCAACTTAAGTCAACTTTTAACCTTTATTTATATAACCCTTGATATTAAAGTCTTCTAACCCCCACATCTTTAATTATTCTGCGTTTCTAGGTCACATTTGTTTTTCAGTCCAACGTAAATGTTTAAATTCTAATTTTTTTATCCTATATATCTACCTTCTCTGATTATTAAAGTAATATGTTCTTTTTTGGGGGAGGAAGGAGGTAATTAGGAAAAGCAATATGTTCTTTTTAAAAAAATGTGTTTTTACTTAAAAATGTTTTTGTCATTAACAGAGGCACTGGGGATTGAACCCAGGACCTCGTGTGGGCCAAGGACGTGCTCTACCACTGAGCAATACCCCCCACCCCAAGCAATACGTCCTTATTGAAAACCTACAATTCATATAATCCATATTTCTCCAGGTTTCACCAAGCTGAGAATACTGATGCGGTCACATTTAGTATCTGAACTTTGACTGCCTCTTGTTTCCAGGCAAATCTGCCTTCCTCCTGTTATGCCCTTCCAGGAAGACCTCCAGAAGCCTCTGCTTTAGCAGCGGGATATTGTCACTGATGTAATTCCTGGAGAAGCCATTAGAGGGCAGCAGCTCCCTCTCACCCCTTACCCCAGCCCTGGAGAGGATGCAGCCATCAGGCCAAGAGCATTTCTGAAGCAGCAAAGTGCTACATGGCAATGACTATATAGAAGCAGGGGGGGTACCCATCTTCCATCCTCTTGGTCCCACTTTGTCACCTTGGTTTCTAGAGCCCCACATGGAAACTCAAGCACAGTTCTGAATCCAAGATTAACAACTGGTTGAGAAGATGGGGAGAAAAATGGCCCTGACAGCTAATAGCTGACCACAATGTCTCCCCACTGAAGACAGACAGTTTCACAGAGTAACAGTTATCAGACAGGTTCACTCTGACTGTGGAACAAGACAATAACAAGACCACACCATAATCATATCTGAACATGGACTGAAAAAGGCGTTAAACAACCACAGAAGTACCCAAACACCCCCCTGTTGCAGTTATATGAGTGACTCCAGCTTCCTCGGTGAAAACTCAGGTCCCCAGTCATTGACTTGCCCCTGCTTCGTAACAGAACTCAATCTGGAACAAACCCTTGCTTCTCTCCAGATCATCCAGCCCAAGTCCGAATCCTAACAAGACCCTTCCAACTCCTTTACCTAGACACTCCCAGATCTTGGCGTGTTCTCCTTCGAGCATTCTCCCTTGCTGCAGCAGTGAGCTTGCAAACCTAACTCTACTTTGACAATGGCTGTATTCCTGGTGGCCTTTGGGTGGAAACCTTAGCTGGAGATGTTTTAGAGATTTAGGCCGCTGTTCCCATTGGACCATTGCTTCCTCATTGCCTTCATCTGCCTTCCTCTCAAAAACATTCTCAAGCAGACTGATGCCTGCAGAACGGCTGGATTTTAGGTGAAGATTTTTTTTCTTTATTTTCTGAAAATTTGCAATGAACACAAAATACTTTCATAATTTAAAAAAAAAGAATTATACCTTTAAAACAATAGTACCTAAGAATATATTCTTTTGCCCACTACTCCATTGATAGGGAAATTTGAACACCCCTATCATTTTCTCCTTGCTTTACACATCAAAATTAGCTACTGTATCCTTTCTCTTTCTCTCATTCAGTTTTCTGCCTCTTCACAGTTCCTCTTTTTTTCACTTTTTACACTCCAAATGCTTCTTTTTCTTGGCTTGTGCACATATTTTCACTTCTTTTACTCCATGCTTCCCTCTGTAAGATCTAAATTCTGTAAGATCTGAGCTCTCAAATGGACAGCAGCTTCTGGCTAAAATGGCCCCATATCTTCCTGCCTAGCTTGGCACAAACCACTGCTTGATCATAGCTCTTGACTCTGAGTGGCGCTTCGAAACACTGCTCAACACAGCCCTCCTCACAGCTGCCCATGACACGCTGGGGCTGACCTGGACGAACATGGTTTGTCATCTCCTGAGATAGGTAACAGTCTTGACAGCTAAATTCCCCCTTTTTACAATTTGTGATCACGTCACCTAGACTGGGACAACACTTACTCTTGAACAGCCTTTAAAGAAAATGATGTTGGAAGGGTGATATTTAAGCTACTTAGATTAGAAGAACAAATATGTTCGTTTTCCTTATTCTCTGATTTTCTCACTATAATGAGGCACATGTAAGAAATGCTGCTAATTACAAATGGATCTATCTTATCTGATACAATGAGAACTTTATGTAGTAATAAACTATTTTCCTTTATTAAATCTTTTAATTCCTAAATTTTTAATAAATAAATGTTTACTTATTGACTACCCACCTCAATTAATCTCAACTAATGAGATTTTTAGGTTCCTACAATGACAGTTAATATTTCAGAGTCATGCATATCTTTTTTATGTTTCTCCAAATATATCCAAGTTGAAACATTTATAACTTAAAGTTTTGACAGACATATGTCCCAGACCAGCCCAAAGGAACACCTAGGAGCCCTTTTCATTTTTAGCACAAAACTCCACACAATGTGACCACCAGAGACAGTTCTGTTTTTCAAATTTTTGTGTTCCTACTGGCATTAGATTTTTCTTTTTTTAACCACCGAAAAGCTTACCAATTCTCAGTGTGGGGGCCCAGATGAAAAATCTTTGCAAGTTCAGAGAAAGGAAGATTTTTGTAAATAAAAGACTGTAGACACAAATGGAAAAATATTATTAAGATCAGTGTTCCTAGTGTATTGTTGCATTCCTGAGGCATGTCTTTATTCTAATCAAAAAGCCTGAAAGTTTTTGAGAGGTAGAGGAAGGGGGGAAAACCTCAGTTTTGGCTTTTCTTTTATTTTATTACTAATTAATTAATCTGTTTGTACTTAATTTTGGATCTAATCAAAGTAAACATTTATCTTAGGCTCTCCATGTGCCAAGTCCTCTTTTAAGGGTTTCATGTGTATTAATTTGCTTATTTCTTACACAACCCTAAGAGATCAAGACTATTCTTAAACCTGTTTCTCGAGTGTACAAAGTGAGGCAGAGAGAGATTAATAAGTTACCAATGTCATTCACTAAGTAAGTGATAAAGCTAATATTAAACTCCAGAAGTCTGGCTCTCATATTAGTAACCTCTTCTCTACTGGATGCAATCTTCTGAGATAGTAACAAAAATCTTCCCTGATCCACGATGGGCCAAGCTTGGCCAATTAAACACTCCCACCCTGCAACTCCTGTCCCAAGTCACAGGGGAGAAAAGGCTGCAAATGTTTGGAGTCAGTGCATCCCAATGGATGGGATATCCTGACAGACCACCAGGGCCACAAACTTTTCCTGTGTTCTTGCCCCGACCCTCCAGATCTGCCCTGTTTCAAACTGGTATCCAAGCCTGCTTTTCCAGCCTTCCCATGGATTCTGTAAGTTTGCCACATAACTTCCAATAAACTCTCTTCCACTTGAGTTGCCAAAATTAGTTTTTATTTCTTGCAACCAAAGAATGCTAATCGATACCCACTGGAAGTTGGGGAAGGTATCTGTTATTTCTCTAAATTCTCTCTGCTTTACTAGTGCTGCACGCAAGGGAGGGAGGGAGTCACTGAGAAGGGCTAGCCCTGGAATTCAGCTGCCTAAGTTCAGTCCCAGCTCCACGACTTGCCAGTTTCTTATCTATAAAATGGGGCTAATAATAGCACCTGTCTCAAAGAGTTGTTGTGAAGATTAAATGTGAGAAACGTATAGAGTGCTTGGAAGGGTATCTGGCATACAGTAAGCACCTAATAAATGCTACCTTTTCTATTATCATCATCTATTTTTCTAGCCAGTTCAAGTTATTCCAATTGTAAATGTAATATACAATAATTTTAACTCAACATTAAATTTTAATCTTCCATGTATATAAGTTCTCCCATATTTAAGGTTAAATTTAATTTAATCTAAAATCTCCAGAGAGAAAATTTTTGAATAAATCTATATTTATGAAAAGATGTACTTTGGGTTCTGCAACAGTCTCCCGTTTTAAAATATATTTTATCTGGCGAGCTATTTCTTCTTATTTTAACTATTGCCTGAGAGACTATGCTGTGAATATATTAACTTCATATAAGTAAGTGAGTATCAATAATGAAACACTGTAATAAATCTTATTCACACTGAGATAATCTTGAAATCAGTATAGATACAGCCACTTCAGTTTATTTTGTATAATTAATGACATTTTAAAATATGAGTTCTGAGTAAAATTTATAACATTTTTTTCCTCCGAGAAGGATGAATTCACTCTGTACTTTTTTGGTGTAGCTACAGTAGACAAGTGATTGTCAGCTTTCTGAATTAGCTAAGTGAGAAACAGATTAAGTTATTTTTTTTCCTATGGAGCTCAATTATCTTAGTTGGCTCCATCAAACTCATAAGATGAATATTTAACCCCCAAATTGTCTTTCCTGTTTAAAGGATCAAAAAATGCACTGAGAATGGTTTCATTAAAAATGCAGTTCCATCTAAAATAGAGGCAGCTATCTATTAAATACCATACCATCAATGTTAAGCTATCACTGCTTTTAAAATAAAAATTTAAGTTTCAATTATGGGACTAAACATAAATAGGTGAGAAAGAACGTTCTCATCAGGAAAAACAGAGACCAAAACAAATAAACAGGGCAAAGACAATTAGAGGCATTGAGCTAATGCAAGAAGCAAAAGAAAGCATCAAAAATAAAACTATTAGAAACATTCTCAGAGAGATAAAGGTGACTATGCACTCAGGAAATTGAAAATATTGTAGCAGGAGCAAAAACTTTAATAAATGATTCGGAAGATAAAGTTGAAAATCTTTCAAAAAGAAGGAAAAAACCCCCCAAAAGATGGAAATTGGAGAGGAAAAAAGTATGGGATCACTGCGGAACATCCAATTTCTACCTAAAATGTGAATGGATGCATGAGGTCCTGGGTTCAATCCCCAGTACCTCCATTTAAAAACAACCCCCCCCCCCCCAAAACAGGCTATTGAATGTGCCTTCATTGCATGCAATTGCAACAAGTAGAAAATGGAGGCAAAAAAGTGTAACACAAAATTGATTCTCAAACGTCCACTAACAAAGTAAAAAAATGAATAATGCTTACCTCTGGTCAGTATTCCTGTGGTAACCAGGGCTAGGGATAGTGCCATAAGGTTCCATGAATGTGGATTGTTGGTTGTTGACTGTCCAGACCCTTTTAATGGTAAGTGATAGAAATTCAACTCAATCTAATTTTAGCAATGAAAAGAATGCATAGGCTTCAGGAAATGGGGGGTCCAAGAAGCAGGTCCTGCTTCTAGCATAACCAGATCGGATCTAAGAGTGCAAATCACATCATTAGATCTCTCCTTCTACCGTTCTCTTTGCTTCCTCCTTCTTACTTCTGTTTTTCTCTGTGTGGCTTAGTTTTTCAGGCAGGCTTTATCCATAAGGGACCAAAGACAGCCACCAAACAGCCCCGGCTTACATTAGTCTCGCAACTAGCAATTCCAAAGATAAGAGTACAATTTTGCTGCCCCAGCATCTGAATCAATCTTTTTTTTTTTTTCAATTGAAGTATAGCTTATTTACAATGTTGTGTTAGTTTCTGAGGTCCAGCATAGTGATTCAGTTATATATATGTAAATACATACTCTTTTTAATTACAGGTTATTACAAGATATTGAATATAGTTCCCCATGCTAAACAGTAGGACCTCATTGTTTATCTATTTTATATATAGTAGTTTGTATCTGCTAATCCCAAACTCCTAATTTATCCCTCTCCCTATCCCCTTTCCCCTTTGGTAACCATAAGTTTGTTTCCTATGTCTGTGAATCTGTTTCTGTTTTGTAAATAAGTTCATTTGTCTCATTTTTTTTAGATTCCACCTATTAGTGTTATCATGTGATACTTGTCTTTTCCTGACTTACTTCATTTAGTATGATAATCTCCAGGTCCATCCATGTTGCTGCAAATGGCATGGTTTCACTCTTTTTTATGGCTGAGTAGTATTCCACTGTGTGTGTGTGTGTGTGTGTGTGTGTGTGTGTGTGTGTACTACATTTTCTTTATCCAGTCCTCTGTTGATGGACATTTATGTTGCTTCCATGTGTTGGCTATTGTAAATAGTGCTGCTGTGAACATTGGGGTGCATTTATCTTTTCAAATTGGAGTTTTCTCCAAATATATGCCCAAGAGTGGGATTTCTGGATCATATGGCAGGCAACTCTATTTTTAGTTTTTTAAGGAACCTCTGTACTATTCTCTAGAGTGGCTGCACCAAATTGCATCCCCACAAACAGTGTAGGAGGGTTCCTTTTTCTCCACACCCCTCCAGCATTTATCATTTGTGGACGTGCTTCAGTCTTTGGAAAGAACTTGGATTACGTTACTTGCTCCCTTCTGGACCAAGGGTGTATCTAGGGGAATTAAGTACTCTGAGCAGCCTGATTCATAAACCCATGTAACTGACAGGTCCACCAGAATCCCGTGGAGTGAGAGAGAGAGATTTTAAAAGGAAAGAATGGGAGAAGACTCCTCTGTACCCACCAACTCCAAATGTGTAATCTACCCTCAGGAGTCAAGATTCTTCATGCTATAGGAGATTAAATAAAACTCAATGGTTTTATGAACCACATCCTTGAGAAAATTATCACCTTGAAGTGATGGATGGCTTAATTAGAATTTTAAAAAGAAAAAAAAAAAAAAACTCAACCCACAACATTATCCAAATTACTGGAGGTAAAACATCTTTGTTTTCTAGGAGATATGTAAATGATTCACTTGTATTTTTAATTTGTAAGTAAATGGTGCCAGGTTTCTAGCTTGAGACTGAAGACACATCTTTAATCCATACAACTTCACACAAAGAGGCACATCTTGAAGATGAATACAAATCTAAAATTATTCCTATCCAAATGTGCCCTGACATTGTACCTAATATTTGCTGGTCATGATATTCTCATAGCTCTGAGTTCTCCGAATCTCATGTGGACTCTTATTCTTTTCAAAAATAACCCCTTTGTAGTACTTTAATACAGCTCCAGGACTTGACCTGACCAAAACACATTCTATTAAACTTGCATACTAAATAATCTTTCCTTGTATCTGTCAGAACCTGCCTGAATCCCAACTTCTATATCCTCCCTCTCCCCACAGATATCAACCATCTGACTCCTAAAATAAATCTTGGCCTTTGGAAGGCACTCCTACCCATCACCCAGGGACTTGGCACACAAAGTTATACTCGCTGCTAAACTTGCTCTGACCTCATGCTCCAATAACCGGGCTTCTGACTTGTCTCCAAGACCACGCTTTCTAGTAATCAGTCCTAGTAACTACATCTCTGTCTGTTTCCTGTGCCTGAATCCTTGACTTAGAAACCTTCCAAGGGCCACGGTCTCTCTAGACCAGGAGGCTCTGCCTTGTTCTTATCATTCCCTGTTCTTATCACACCAGGAACTGAAGGTACACACTGTTGACTTGAAACAAATAGACTGCCAGATATTTCTCCAGCAAAGATCGGTTTATTTGGGGTCAGCAGAGAATTGCAATTCAGGGTCTACAACTGTAGCAAGCCATGTGCACATTCCCACACAGCAAGAGAAGGAGAACACTCTTGTGGATGCGAAAAGGAAGGCTGGGAGGACTATGGTAAACAAGGAGTCCAGGATTTTTCATTGGCTGAGTCCTGGCCAGGAAAGGGGTCTTTCTTCTTCCTGTTGAGCCCTACTCTCAACACAGGGTGTGAGAGCCTCTCCGTTCTGGTCTCCCAACTCTACTTAATTGATATTTCTGTTTATTATTTTTTTTATGGCACCATAATCTCAGCTTAAATACCTGACAGGTAGGTGGCTCTCAATATTTAGAGATCTATGTAGAGAAGCATTAAACATCTTCCATCAGAGACCTTCCAGCTTCTCTGTGTTGGGCCGCTGCTTTCTTGGCTTGTAGCCTGCTGTCTCTTACCCTACCTTCCCGAGGTAGATTTCGTCCCAGCATCTGTAGCTCTATCTGTCCCTTTCTAAGCCCATTTTACCCCAGCAGACGGGAACCCACTTTCAGGCTTTCTCTACACCTCAGAGGAGAGCAAGATTATTTCCTGTCCTACTGCATTTTCTCAATATCCTGAGTTTAATTTCATGGAAAATTTACTCTTTAAGAAGAGTAATTTAATTGCGTGCTGGGAGAGGAAGGCCCAGCTGGATTGTAGTAATTTTTATACTTCTTTTGTGCTACTCTCATAAAAATAATTTATCCTTAACTTCCCTTACCATTCTGGATTTTGTCATTTTTTGTCTCTCTAGCATCCTTAGTGTTGGGGAACATTAGTTCCCCCATTTCATAGGACTTTTAGTCACAAAACTCTGACAGCCTTGGTCTCAAGGGTAAACCCAGGATCAGGATCTGGCCATGATCTGAAGATGATCTGACCGTGATCTAACCAGGATCAGTCCCTCCCTTCCCTCTGATCAGAGTGATTGGTTCAGAAGGTAGGACCTGACCAAGGCTGGCCAACCGGAGAACTTCCCTAGGATTTGATGTATACAAGTGTGGGGAGAAAAGTGGGGTAGTTTTGCTGTGATGTCGGTCTGGTGCTGCTGGGGCTCTCTTCCCCTCCACATGGAGAAAGGCTGAAGGTACCAAGCATGAAGATATGAAGCCAAGATATGAAGATATGAAGTCAGAAAATGAAGCCAAACCAAGTAGAGATGAGAAATTAGAGACAGAAATTTTTAATTTAACACTCAATGAATTCTTCCCAAGATGGGAGCCAACCGCCTTCTTCTTTTTTTTTTTTTTTTTTTTTTTTTTTTTTTTGCTTTAGCCAGTTTGAGTTGAATATTTGTCTTTATAATCAAGAGTCCAGATGAATAGAATTCTATTTCAAGATAGCCACATATCTAACCAAAATCCATCCGCTGAAGGTCTAGGGGCTAATCTCTCCCCTATCTTCCCTGTCAAGTTCTAACCCATTGGAAAGCAGATGTAGGGAGGGTTTCCTTACAAACTGTGTGGAAGCAATGTGGCTTTAGCCTGAGGCTAAAGTAGGGTGACTCTCAAGTCTCCTCTTGTCTAGGCCTTTCAGCCCATCTTTAGGGAGAGTGGGGTCTGCAAGCAAGACATTCCTTCAGCTAGCAGTGCATAGGGTCAGGGGTGGTCACACATCCTGTCACCAGCAGAACAGAGAGAATACTGATGGTGTAAGCCTCTAGAGTCCCTTTTTCAGTGCAGTGCTGGCTTCCAGTTTCTTGTCCTGGTGTCACTCCTACTTGCTGGTGCCCTCAGGGACCCTCAGGGAATCAGATTTCCACCAAGGTCTTTTTCTTTGGGAATGTGAAGGAAAGTCACTCTCCTTCTTGTGTCCTTACCTCCCTTCCTTTGGCATCTCAGCCTGTTTCCTCCCACATTATTCATAGTACATCACCCACAGGGGCTGGCATAGGGCTCAGATGGAACAGTCAGAGCCCATCTCTTGACTTTCTGAATTGAATTCCAAACTTCTGTGCCCCATTCATCAGATAATGTCATCTTCAAAGTCACTTTTCTTTCTCGGGGACTTCGTACAAGCTGTGCCTCCGCATGGAATGCTTCCTCCTGTCGTCACCTCACTTGACTAGCTTTTTGTCTTCCGTTAGGCCTCTGATGGAATAAAATTCATGTGTTATAACAAGACAAAGAAAATATTAATATAATTTTTTTCTTTGCCCGTTTGGGCCTCCTCCTTCCCCTTTAGTGTGTATTGTGCACCTGCATCACCCAGACCTCCTCAGGAGGTAACATTCCTTCTTAATCTTGTAAGGAGTCCCGGTGACCCACTACTTGCTTTGTACAGGCAGATCTGGAGTGTCTAAGCTGTCAATGTGTCATGTGATGTATAACCTTTTGTCTCAAAAATGTGATCTCCATTGCAGCCCCTTGTTTTACAACAAAAAGAAATGATCATTATATTTTAATTACAGACTGATATAAGAAAATAGAATATATGTACAGCTAAAAACATGAGATGTGGAAGTACATTGAAGTGTCTTTTAAAAATACATTAGAAGAGAGAAATAATCCCAAACTTGAATTGGAAAGAAATCAGCATTCCTGATAAAATGTGTAAGGAGTTTTCTGACATTTAACTCATTAGTACTTATTCTGGAAAAACCAATCACCCGTCCATTTAATTGAGTCGTGACTTAAACTTTCTTTTATATTCGATCTAAAAGTGATTAAACTTTCTATTTTTCTATAAAAGAAATAGCATCTTATAGCATCTTTACTTGCTCTATTTGTTCCTAACTTGTTTTGCCCCTTCCTTGCAGTGGACTATAAGCTATTAAACTGTGAGCTTCAGTGGGGCAGGGACCAGGTTTGTATTATTTATTTCCAAGAACAATTAGCACAGTACCTGGCAAATAGCAGGAGCTGCCATGATATTTGTTAAATTAATCAATAGTAAGTGAGTAAAATGTAAATATGTGCCCATTTACAAACTGGACACATTTAAACAACAATTTGTGTGAATCTTCTCTTTTCTTGTGGTGGGACTCAGGACACGCTACTGCAGACTGCACAAGGTGAGAAATTGAGCGTGCAGTACAGTAGAGAAGGAACCAAAATATGAAGCCTGCACCCAAGGCAGTCACAGGAATGATCATTTGTCTCTAGGCTGTCGGCTGAGGCACTAAAAGGATTAAATGATTTGCCTTGGCTTTTGTTCTTATTAGCGCTGAAACAGCTAGTTATAAGTCAGTGGTTATTATAGTTATTGACACCTCAACAGGTAAGGCTTCTCTGTGTAACTTCTAAAAGAATGCATTGCAATTACCCTCTGTATGATTTTTAACTCATTTAATGCTCCCTCATTTAAGATTTTTGAAGGGGGTGCAGGGGGGATAATTAGGTTTATTTATTTAAATTTTTTTTAATGGACACACTGGGGATTGAACCCAGAACCTCATGCATGCTAAGCATGTGCTCTACCACTTGAGCTATTCCCTCCCCACCTCCAAGATGTCTTTTATTGTCTTCTGAATGCAATTTTTTTCCAATTAAAAAATGCATCACTAAATCCTTCATTGCACTAGTAAATGCTCCAGATGCAATAGGCCTCCTCCACGTCTTCCTTCCTTTTGCCAGTGCATGTGGGCTGCCAGTTACATGAATGTAGGTCTAAGGACACCGGAGAAGAAATTGTCAGCATCTCACCATTCAAGCAAATGTTTCATGTCCAACCAAAGAGCTAATTCTATATGGGACAAAAATAGATGGAAATGTGTTATTTGCGGTTCAGCTTGCCTTGTTTTTTTGACAGAACAGAACTGACTTCATTTTTTTTATCCTGCTCTCTTCTCTACAGTGGCTTAAAAACATAGTATAGAAACTTTCAAAAGAGTTTCTGTTATTCCCAGTGGCCCCAAATGGATATGAAAAAGAGCCTAAGAGCAAAACAGAATGCAATTCACTGCAGTGCTGCTTTCAGTATAATTTGGGTCTTTTTTGTTGTTGTTGCTATTCAAGACACATACTGTTTTTTCATCGATTATTAAAGAAGTGCATATCTATTGTGAAAATTTATAAAATGCATGAAATAAAAATCAGTAGTAATCCCCAAAACCAAAGGTAATGACTATTGACGTTTGGGGAGATTGTCTTTCAGTACTTTTTCTACAGACAAGGCCAGTTTCAAGGGCGTGAGACCTATGCAGACACACAGGACTCGTGTTCAAAAGGGCCCTACATTTGTTTGAAGGCTCTACTGTGGCTATCTTGAAATTATTAATAGTTTTTGAACAAGAGGTCCTGCATTTTCATTTTGTACTGAGCCTTGCAAATTATGTAGCCAGTTCTGTCTATCAATGTTCATGCACTCACACATGCTGATTATATGCACATATACATATATTACATGCAAACATGATATATTTACAATCTGTGTCATAAAAAGTCTTTGTAAATGTTATTTTTAATACTTGCATAATATTTCATCATGTGAAAACATAATCACTTATTTAATTATGTTCCTATTTTTAACCCCTAGATTGTAAAAAATTTGGTATTATTGTAAATAGTAATGAGGAACACCTTTTTATATTAATTTTTCAATGTATTTCTAATTATTTCCTTAAAATAACATCCCAGAAGTCAAACTGAGGTGATAAATGGATTTGAATGTTTTTGATACTTTGTATTTAAGTTGGTAAGTAGCTTTCCAGAAAGATTATTGTTACTAGAAGAGTGTTAGAAGCTCTCTCTTCATACCCTGAGTGGCAAAAAATATAATAATTTAAAAATACTTGGTAATTGAATAAGTTAAAATATTATCCAGTTACTTTAATTTCTGTTTTTTGACTATTAGTAGAGGAAATATATATATTTGAAAATACATATATTTATTAGTCATTTTTGTTTTTTCTTGGAATTGCCCTAGAAGACAAACTTCTCAACATGGTTTTTAAAGCCCTTTGTGTCCTACCACTCTGGCTTTATTTTTCACTGCTCCTCTCCTACTCATCTCCCCAATCTATTCTAAACTCCAGCCATCCTGCATGTTACTCAGTTGCGAGAAATTGTCATGCTTTCTCTTGCTTCTGGCCCATTAAACATTCTACATGCTGTTTCTGGACATCTCTTCCTGTATCTCCTTGCCTGACTAGCTTCTATTTGTCCTTCAGTTCTCAACCTAAACATTATTTCCTTGAAAGCCTTCCTTAAACCCCAAATTCAGTTGGTGCCTCTTCTTCTTCTTTAAATAAACTTTTTATGTTGGAATAATTTTAAGTTTATAGAAGAGCTTGTGAAGACAGTAGAGTTTCCATACACCCTCTACCCAGCTTCCCCTAATGATCACATCTTACATAATAGTGGTACGTTTGTCAAAACTGAAACCTGAAGACACATATGACACTATTAACTAAACTACAGACTGCATTTGGATTTCGCTTATTTTTCCACCAACGTTCTTTATCTGATCCAGAATCCAATCTAGGAGACCATACCGCACTTAGTTATCATGTCTTCATAGTCTCCTGTATTTCATATGTTCTTTATATTGTGTATATTTTATTCCAATTGCATCCCCTTCTAGCATATAAACTCTGTGAGAGCAGGGACTATGTATCTTTCACCTTTGCATCCCCAGTTCTTACAGTATCCATAGTAAGTAGGTGATGTATATGACTGAGTATAAAGCAAGGTTTTTGTTAAAGAATCTCTAAAAAAAAAAAAAAAAGGGAAACCACCTTCCATTTAAGTTCTTACAGAATCTCTTATATTGTTGTATATTTTCTCAATTATTTTATTCAGAACTATGAGGAACACACATCAGCCTTAAATGACCTCACTAAATGCTTGGATGCTTGTAGAGATCTTCTGCTGAAATCAGTAAAAAAGATAAAAAATGGAGGTAAGGACATTTTTAAACATTTAGTTATCTGTGTTTTAGGGGTTGTGACCTCACAGTTAGAGGGGCTGGATGTCCTTATAAACAAAGCTTTTAAAAGGAGATGGACCCAAAAAAAAGGAGATGGAGACTGAAGGGTAAAGGTTTATTATAAAGTGCACTTTAAAAAGCAATGCAGCTATTCAGGGTGGGGAGGAAGTGGAGCACTTCCCTGGTCACAGCTACTGTCTCTTTGCCTGGAACTGCTCCAAAGCCTCCTACATGGTGCCTCTGAACCCTCTCTTGTCCATCTACAATCAGCTCTCCATCAACATCTGGAGTGATCTTTTCAGAATTCAAGTCCCCTACCTAAAATCCTGCAACAGCTTTCCAATTGATCTTCGAATAAAGACCAAAATCCTTAATGATAGAGACACTGCCTTGGGAATGATCCCCAGTGCTCTCCTTACTTGCTGCAAGTAATAATAAATCCTTCCTTCTCCTGCAAAAAATAAAAAATTTTAAAAATCTTAATGATCTAGAAAGCCTTGAGTGCGCACTCTCCTGCCTCTACCCTCAGCATGCAAATCTCAGCTCAAGCCTCAATTCCCTGACCGTGTCTGTCCATCAGGTACATGTTCTCAGCATTCAACTGAGCTTTTCTTAATAGCCCTTGTGAGAATTATAACTATACACTCTATGAGAGCAAGACCCAAGTGAATTTTTGCTCACCCTTGTATTTCCAACATCTAGCAAAGTACCTGGCGTAAGTAATTTGAAGCACTTCAAATTAGTTGCAAAAATGAAAAATGAGCCCCTTTAGTAAGAGTGAATTATCTACTCGGTGGTTTAAGAGAATAACTTTTAATATTTTTACTTTTAAGTTTCTAGGCACTCAAACTTTACTCTGAGTCTTGGCAGCATGAGAATTGGCCATCGAACCTGGTTAAGATCATTCAGTTCTGCAACTCTGGGATCAAATAGCTGTCCAGCTTAAGTGAAGCCTTATTTGGACATCCTCATTTTTAGATATCTTATATATCAAGCTAATCATCAATGACTGACGTCTGCTGCCTGATGTTCTGAGAAGTCTTTCATCTCTACTTAATTTCAATGTGATATTTACCATATGAGAATTCTCTCCCTGAGCCCTCTCAACCGTGGTCCTTTTTTAGACTTTCCAAGTTGTTCGTCTGGTTAAGGACATGTCAGGCATCCTACGTGGAAATGAGGGCTCGCTTTCAGGTATTTGTAACTGACATAGAGAAAGAACATAACTCTGTGTATCATGGACTCCGTGAAATCTCCTTGGAGAATAAAATGTTGCTTCTCTGTATCTCATTCCGTTCTGTAGCTTGTGTACCTCTTGTAAGGATCAAGAGTAATTAGGAATCACCAGGCAGTTACATAGAAGGACCCGCCAGCTCTCTGTAGTGTGTACTGCATGTAGTCTGTTCACGCTATGTTAACAGCATTTGTATCTCCCAGGGGTACGATGCTCTATGCAATGTGTCCTGCCTATAACTTGCTTAGAAAAAGTCGTTATCAAAAGTTATGTCTTGCTCAGAGAATCCATGATGTTCTACATACCCCAGGCTACTTCTTTACTCCCTGGCCACAAGCCTAACCCAGAGTTCTAATCTTCAAGAACTCTTTGCTCCCTAAATGCTCCATTCACATCTTCTTTCTCTTTCTCCTTGAAGGTCATCATAGTTGTCTATTCAAAAAAATCACGGAGTTAAAAAGAAAACCTCTTTTTATGTTTTTCCATAACACTTATCATCATCCAATGAAGTAACTATTTTATTTGTTCGCATGGTTTATTATCTGTTTCTTCTCACTAAAATGCTTGTTCCATGAAGCAGAGTTTTTTTAAAATTTCTTTGTGTGTGTGTGTGTGTGTGTGTGTGTGTGTGTGTGTGTGTGTTTGATGGGGGGGGGTAATTAGGTTTATTTATTTTTAGAGGAGGTACTGGAGATTGAAGCCAGGACCTCCTGCATGCTAAGCATGCACTCTACCATTGAACTATACCCTCCCCCACCTGAAGCAGAGATTTTTATCTGTGTTATTCACTGTTGTTGTCCTATTGCTTAGAAAAGTGCTTAATACATAGTAGGTGCTTAATAAATGTCTGTTGATAAAATTAATGATGACCAACCCAGAGAATAAAAAATATTCAAGATTAACTATACTGTGCATAGGGTTTAATGCAGTTCTTTATTTCAAATTGTGGAACAAAATTCTCAAAGATAAGAAAAAAAAAAGCCCCACTACTTTGGAAGAGAACGCAGACATGTGGAAGAACTGAGGTGCTGAATTAGGGAATTTAGACTAGAAATACCACTGAGGAGTGAACACTTGGAGACAGGCTAGATATAGCCCTATATCACATGTGCAGCTGGGGCTTAGGTTGCTAGAAATAATTGCCCTGAATAATTTCTGAGAGTTTATGCCATCCCTGATTTGCCTGGCTCCACCTGTCCCTTGGTCTGGGCCACTCAGCTTACTTCCTTGCCAGAAAGGTATTAGGAGGTGATAGCAGACTGGGGGCTTTATAACCATGGGAATGGGTGAGGCAACCTCCTGGGGGTGAGAACTGGGCTACAACAGCAGTTTCAGGAACCTCATTCCACCTGACTGGACCCATGCAGGCTCTGGCTTCCCCAGAGTTTTCTTGGAGAAGCCAGAAATGTAACTGTTTGCCCATTTTTCCTGCCCTCCAACAGGTTGTTCTGAGACCCACACATCCTCTCCAGAGATGTCCCACATAACCAGGTAACCAGTTGTGTCTCTTTCAGAAACTGTGACCCTTTCCCCCTTACTCTTCCTTCCCTGGAATCATACTTCTCTCCCCTCTCCACCCACCCCCTCTACACAATAAAAATGAACCCTCTAAACTTTGTCTCAGGCTTTGTTTTCTAGAAAACCCAGGCCAGGGCATAGAGAAGAGGGAGGAGTTGTCACACTTCAGTTTCAGAAAGATTGCACTATACCATAGACGTATCAGAGTTCTAACCCTTTTCTCGTGTGCTTTACTGCAAAAAAGTATGATTCTGCTTCAGAATAGTTAAAATATTACTATCTAGCAAAAGTCAAATAGCCATAAAGTAAAAAAAACTGGTAGAACTTCAAATGAAGACTAAAAGACATGGAGATGAGTTATTGTAGTCAGAAAGACCACTCTAAAATGTATTCATTCATTCAGCAAAGAGTATAAAGCACTAATTTAGGTGCTGGAGGTATAGCAGTAAGCAAGACACATGGACCCCTCTTCCCCAAGGAGCTTAACTATTACTGGAAGAGACAAGTGACAGGCAAATAAGAAATATTTAGTATAGTGTCAGATGGTAATGAATGATATGAAGAGAAATAAAGAGCAGGAGATGGTAGAGAATGATGAAATACTCCTTTAAGCAGCATGGTCAAAAGAAACCTAAGCAGACACCTTCGTGAACTAAGAGAGGAATCCACGTGAAAGGCCGAGGACTAGCATCCAGCTTTGCAGGCTCATCCGTTGTTTGTCAGATTAGCTTTCAACTAGGAATAAATAGAGTAACGGAAGGAGACAAGTTTTGCCTTTTTTTTTTTTTTTTCAAAATCATCTAAGCCTGTCCTAAAACCCTCCTAAATTCTTCTTGGTGACTGGTTGTGTTTTTTTTTAAAATCAATCAACTTAGTGGAAGTCCAAGATGCTTCCTCCTTCTTCAATGCAAGATCATTCCTAATCTCTTCTAGCTCCACGATTGCTATTTATTTATGTATCTCATATCCATGTAACATGGCATATACTTCGAAAGCAAAGTCTGTATATTTTCAGCATTACATTCCCTGAAGTATCTAGTACAGTGCCTATCGCAAGAGTCAGCAAATAATTACTTGTTGAATTAAATTTTTTATTTTTATTACTGTAAGTACTTTTTAGGACAAAATCATCTGACTTCTTGAAATTCCTAAATCATGAGTAAGTCTTTAGCCTCTTTTGAAAATATACTTACACATGCACTGATTTAAAAAAAATAAAATACGTGATCTTGGACAAGTTTACCTAACCTCTCTGCGCCTCAGTGTATAGCAAATAGAAATAATAATTCAAATAGAAATAATTCTTATTTCACAAAACTTGTTGGTGCAAGAATTTTAAAAAGAACATAAATCACGTGGTATAGGACCAGACATGTGGTGGTATTTATTAAGTTGTCGATCAATTGAGAAATAAGGAATTTTCAAGGTGAATCTAAAACCAGGTTATGTGATCATGTAAAGACTGCACTGATTATTTGTTAACAGTATTTGTTGTTAATTTCCTATAATGAAATCATGATATTATCACAAGATCCTTTCTTTAATCGGCTTTATTGAGATATAATCTACATGCTATAAAATTAATCAGTCCACAGTGTACAGTCTTTGAGGAATGCACACAGCTGTGTAATCACCACCAAAATCAATACATAAAGTATGAACATCACTGTAAAAAGTTCACTTACACTCCCTTTGCAGGAAGTTCCGTCTTTCTACCCCCGGACTTGGCAACCACTGGTTTGTTTTCTGCAAAAGTTACTTTTTATTTAATTAAGCAAATATTTATGAAGGCCTTCTATTTCGAAGTCCTCGAGCTAGATACTTCACAGAATACAAAGATAAGTAAGACACAGTTTGTGTCCTAAAATAGCTTAAAATCTAGTCTAGTTTTATATAACTTTGAGATTACTTGTCTACCAATAATATGGGACTGAATTTCAATATGAATTATGCCCACTGAAGAGGAATAAGAAGAAAAAATATTGTGAATGATTCTCTTATTTTCAGAACACTGAATGTAATTATGTACCTTCATGAATGCCACTATGATTGCATGATATTCTGGATAATTGTTAAAAAGTAAACCATTTTTAAAATTAAGTAACACATATTGGAAAAAAGTGCAGAAATCATAAGCGCACAGCTTGATCTTTCCAGGTTATTTAATGTCAGCCTAGACCAGCTCTCTCACCAACACAGTAAAAAGGCAACATCCCAAAGCCTTTCAGTTTAGAGAGAATAATTACACCATTGAAAAAAAAGAAAGAGATAAGAGAATAATGCGCTGCAAAGGCTCACCAAGAATTGTGGGGATAAGTAGTGAGAAAATGGATGGCACATTAAAATTCATGAGGAAATGACAGTTAAGTTCCATGAATAACAAAGCGATTATTATGCAGAATCAGGTTTTTCTTTCATCATTACAGAAAGACACAAAATCATTATTGTGATCCACCACGAGGTTTTCTTTTGTTATTAGATGCTGGGACTGGCCTATTAAATGTTCCGTGTTACCCAGGGGGATGGTCACAGAGGCGAGGAACGGTGGTTGCTGTGCACGTGGCTTTGTATGGTTCTAATTGTATACAGACTAGAAGAAAGGAGCAAATTAAAAACAAGGGCAGAACGGCTGGGTGGGCATTTTCTTGGTGATTACAAAGAACTGGATCTGTCCTCAACCTTACGGCCCCTTGCTTCATGCATTACACCTGCCAATTCCAGAATAGACAAAGCTGGTATTTGCATTTAGAGCCTCCTTGGCCAACACAACGGGGACTACAGTTAATTTCAAAAGGAGTGTACATGTGAATCGAGGAAAGGTATTAAAAGGTGAAAAAACAATCTGGAGAAATAATCCTATACAAATGTGTATAGTGGGTCAAAAATTGACCACACTGTAAATCCAATGTGCAAAGAAATTATTGCTCTTTAGTTTCTTTGATGGACTTAATTTTCTTTGCAAGCTTCATTCTGGGAGGGGGAAACAAATCCCAAGCTTTAAGCCTGTCAATTCAAGGTAACGGTTTTTTTTTTCTTTTTTCAATTTAAATAAATGGTCATTTTTGAACACATTTTCTTTTGGGTAGTTGCAAAAATCTTTCACATTCTTCCCCCTTATTCTTGCTTCTTTTCAAAAAGCGTCTAGCTGTATGGAAGGATTTGTGACCTCATGGTGGCAAGGGGAGGAGAGGCCTCAGATCCCTGTGGGGGTCTCAGGATGCAAATTTGTCCCTGCAGCAGAACAGCATCTCTGTGGACTGGTGGCCATTGAGGGCCCCTTTGGAGATGTGGTAGGTCTTACCTGGCCTTTGGGCCGTGAGCTGGTATCATCCCTGGGTCAGTGGTTCAGGCCATTTGCTCTACACACGGCCACCTCTTAGTTGGTTCTAGTCTCATCCTTATTTCTGTGCTGTCTCACCAGAATTCCCTGAAGATCACACAGGAGCCAGGACCACTGCTTCAAGCTAATCCATCCACCCACTTCTTTCTGTCGCCGCCCAACAATCACTGTCTCAGCTGTTGGACCGAGTCAAATAGAAGCAGGGCATGAGCCCTTTGATTCTCAGCTTTCTCCTCATGCTGTCTCACATATCTTCCTTCTCTAGAACATTGCCCTGGAAAAGAGCACTCAAGACACAGAAGTCTAACTCCTCTTTCTCCTTTCAGGACCATCATTCACCCTCCGCTCCTTCTCTCGCTGAACAGGGTTTCTCTATAGCCTCCTGTTTCACTAGCAGGAGATGGGAACTCCCTGGTTCAGTCTTAATGGCAGAAAAGAGCATCTTTTCTTCATTACAAGACTATTAGGAGTGATCCTGACAGGGTAACAACTGGGAACTGGGGTTTACAAAATACTTATTTATTTTTCCCGAATATTGTTCCAATTTTTTTTGAAGAAGCATGACAAATGCTCCCCAATTATAGATGACACAGTATTCCAAAATTATGACCATTAAGGAGAGAAGAAAGAAATTTGTGGTTTCATATTTTAGGGTGGTGGTTTTTTAGGGCTTTTATGAAAATAGAATTTCAAAAAATTTATATTTGACACTTGAAATGGGGTACATTAAAGAAGAGTGTATTCCAATTCTTATTTGGAGGACTTAAAGCTCAGTTCTTTTTCGTTTGGCTCCTTCCTCTCTTGTCTGTCTTCTCCAGCACCAAAGATTCATCTAACTCTCCCAATGACAAAAGACCCACAATTGCCTTGAACCTATGGAGTCAGAAAAATAAAAACATGGATGCGCCAAAGCTCCCGTAGGAAATGTGTCCCTTTATTATATGCTTCTTTTTCTTTCCTTCCTTTGAAAAGTACTGAACATTGGTGAAGGGAGTGTTTTGCATGTATTGGAATAAGACAGAAATACAGTTTGGATCTCAAGGATCTTCCACCTTCACCTTCTCTGCAGTAGAGGGTCAAAGTGATGACCAGGAAAACACGAGATGTGGTACACCATCTTTCCTATAAGCTGTGTTGACAACTGATGTGGAAAAGACAGTTCAGCAGCCTCCTTCAATGTCCTGACAACCAGTGAGAAGATATTTATAAGTACTTAATTATTTATTTGCTCAAATAGGCTTATTTACTGAGGTTTTTCTGAGATAATGTTTGGAGGGTTTTTAATGTAGAGTTAATTTTTCAGATATTCATAAAAGAACAGAACAGAACATGATAACATCTAGGTACTCAACAGCAAACCTTAACAGGTTGCCATTTTGGTTCAGATTCTTTTTTTATTTTAATTTTATTATTTGGGTTCTTTTAAGAGAAATTAAAATTACAAATACAGTTGAAGCAGCAGTCCCACCTCATTCCCTTCCCTACTTACCACAGGTAACCTGTGTCCAGAAGTTAGTACATATCCCATGTTTTTTTATAATTTTACTACATAGGTATGTATCCATAAGCAATGTTACTATTTTTTCTCTGTGTTAGAAATGTCATTTAAATAGTATCATGCTGTGAGTTTAGTTTGGTATCTTTATTAATACAGTTTATTTCTAGTATTTTATTTTGTGTTTTCTACTTACTATGCTTTTATTTTACTTCCTTTTCTACACTTTCCTGCCTTCCATTAAGCTATTGAGTTATTTCTCCCCCACTTCTACTGGCTTGGATATTACACATTGAAAAATATTAACCTTTATTTATTATAGCATTAAAAAGGATTTGCTGCCACACAAGTGGAGTTTCAGATTTATTTACATAAAGCTTTATGTGATACAGAAAAAGTACCAGAAAACAAACTATGCTATTTTCTTATAGGCTTACACGTTTTGAAATCTACCTTTTCTTCACTGTAATTATATACAAGCTTTAAACATTCTTCTCCCCTTGGATTCTGTCTCTTCTGGTGAGAAGTTCATGGCTGTCAAATATATTTTCTTCATAGTGGTGAAACTAACAAGAACTTAACTTGCTTCACTTTGACATTTATGTAACAATATACACTTTCTTTTTTTCATTCAGTGTTGGCTCTTAAATTTATAACACACACATTCAACTGAGTCTAAGATATCCTCAGCCTTTTTTAGAAGCCGCAACCCTCCTGTCATTCATGTTATTATAGTAATTAGGTTTCACTTTTTCACAAACTCTCAAGTTAGAAATACTTTTTTTTTTTAACTAACTTTTCTGTTCACAGTTAGGACTTATAGCCAATGCTTTTTTCCTGGTTTCATTTTTCTTCATCTTGAAATACATACTTGAGTATATTTTAAGCAGCAACTTATTACTATTAAATTACTTCAGTATTTGTCTGAATATACCTTAACGTCAGTCTCACTTTTGAATGTTACTGTGAGTGCAGACCTCGATTATTTTCCTTAATAAAGTGGTGATACCTGTTATTCTATTTCTCTATTTTTGTTAAATGAGAAACCTGATGATGATGTATTACTATTCCCTTGTACAAAATATTTTTTATCTTGTTGCTTTCAAGATTTTCTCTTTTTCTGTTGTGTTCTGTGTTTCACTTTGTTTAGGCATATATGATTTTTATTTTCTCCTGTTTGGGGTTTGCTGATTATTTACTCAGATATTGCTTCTTTCCTATTCTGCCCCTTTCTGACTCTGGAACTCCTTTTCAATATATATTCAGTCTCTTTATTCTAGTCTCCGTATCTCTTAATTTCTCTTTCACGTCTTCCATCTCTTCACATTTACGTGCTACATTCTGGGTGAGTTCCTCAGCCCTGTCTTCTACTTTATTCTTTTCTCTTGATTTGTTTAAAGTGTCCACTGAGTTTCTAATTTCCATGAATATATTTTTAATTTTTTTGACATTTAATTTTATTACATTTTCAAGCCTACCTGTTTTTGAAATGTTCTCTTGTTTCACTATGTTTCTATTTAAAAAATCTTTTTAATAATTTAAAACATTTATTTTACAGTCTCTTTCAGATTTTCCTATTACTTCTAGTTCTAGGGGTAGTTTTCCTGTTTGTTGGGTTCCTTGATCTCTCTCATGATAGTGTTTCTCCATGTGACGTGTAATTTGTTGTTGTTGTGAGCTCAGTTACAGTAGGGGATGTTTACTCTATGAGAAGTCCTTGCACCCTAAACGTGTCCTCACAGAAGACTGTCCCCACAGAACAGTGTTTAATTTTCCTGTAGATAGATTTGCATTCCCTATTTGTTTCTGACATCTAGGGATTTTTCTCTTTCTTATATTTTATCAAGCACACATGTGTTATTGTTGCATAAGGCAAGGTGGGATCATTCAGATTTAATTCACCAGGTTTGCTGGAAGTCCCAGGTAGTAAAAAAGATGAATTTTCTGTCTAATTTACAATTAAATGAAAGGAGATGTAGCTAATTTAATGTAAAGTAAAAAATTATGCATATGTGCAATCTTAGAATTATCAACTAAAATCTCATCATTTTAGTAATCCCTAGGTTACTAAATTACATTTGTTTCTTTTGTCTAGATTATGTTGCCTTCCTGTGTATTTATTTTGTGATGAGATTTGTAAACTCAGTGGCATTGGATAAAGCTTAGAGGTATTTTGTAGGAATTGGGTTTAATTCTGCTTAGTCAAATACCATGTAGTATCTAGAAAAAGCACTGAAAATGAAGTTTTAGATAAAAGCCTACAGTTGCAGAAAAATCTATATTTAAGAAATAGAAATAAAGTTAGTGACTCATTCAATAAGGAGGCCACAAAGAGTTGGCAGAGAAGGCAATAGCCTGAGATTTGGAAAGTTGAACCCTGGACTTCGCTCTGCCTCTGTATAGCTGTATGACTGTGGACAAGTCACTGGGGATTTTAAGGTCTCAGTTTCCTCATATCTAAAAAAAAGTGAAAAAATTGAAAAACAAAAAATTGAAAAAACTGTCAAACATGACCAATCACAGATTTTAACCGTATGATTTAAAAGGGTGAGTCTCTTCCTCTGTTAAATTTTCCTCCTATGAAGAAATGATATTGAACAATCGGACATCTACATAGAAAAAACAACATTGACCCCATACCTTGTATCATATACAAAAATCAACTCAAAATGGATTACAAACCTAACTATAAAACCTAAAATAATAAAATTATAGAAGGAAACTTACAAGGACATCTTTGTGATCTTGGATTGGGCAAAGATTTCTTAGGTATCACACCAAAAGTCCAATCAAAAGAAAAACATTGATAAATAGGACTTCATCAAAATTAAAAACCTCTTCTCTTTGAAAGACATGATTAAGAAAATTAAAAGTCAAGCCATGGACTGGGTTAAAATATTTGTAAAGCACCTGATAAAGGACTTGAATCCAGAATCCATAAGAAACTCTCAAAACTTAATAATAAAATAAGTAACCCCTCCCTCCCACACACAAGTAGACAAAAGATTTGAATGGACGTTTCACCAAAGAGATATGCAGGCTACAAATAAATGCATAAAAAGATGTTCAACATCATTGTCATAGGGATATGTAAATTAAAACCACAATGACATCCCACCACTACCTATTAGAATGGGTAATATAGACAGACAAATTGACAATATCAGGCCCTAGGAAGGATGCAGAGCAACTGGAATTCTCATATATGTTTGGCAGGAGTGCAAAATGGACCAGCCAGTTTGGAAAAACAGATTGGCAGTTTCTTGTAAACATACATTTATCATTCGACCCAGCAATTCCACTCCTACGTATTTACTGAAGAGAAATGAAAACATGGTCACTCAAAAACCTGCAAGTGACTGTTTATAGTGACTTTGTGCATAATTACCAAGAAACTGAAAAGAACATAAATGTCCCTGAATTAATGAACTGATAAACAACTGTGGTACATCCATACAACGGAATACTACTCAGTAATAAAAATTATTGAATTATTAATACACACCACAGCTATATTCAGCTATAGCTGAATCTCAAAGTAATTCTGCTGAATGAAAGAAGCCAGACCAAACAAGGGTACAAATTTTATGATTCTATTCATGTAACATTTTGGAAGGGGCAAAACTATAGAGACAAAACAAATCAGTGGTTGCCAGGGGCTAGGGGTGAAGGAAGGGACTGACCACAGAGAAGTATGTTAGAGTAATGTAACTGTTCTATATCTTTATTATAGTAGTGGTTACACACCATATGCACTTGGCAAAATTTATAAAATGCATGAAACTATACACTAAAAAGGATGATTTTTACTATTTGGAAATTATGTCTCAATAAACCTTACTACACCCCAAGAGACTTATACATAGACTTACCATAGATTTTAATGGTTATACTTAAAAGTATAAGCTCCTTTTTTCTCCTATGAAAAAATTATATCATAACTGAGAAATCAATAAGGACAATAAAAACTTAAAATGTAAAGTACTTGCAATATAAAATCCATGTGCTTTAAAATAAGCAGTATTAAATATGTACAGTATTTAAATGATTAACTTATGTTAGTAATTTCGATCTTTTTCACTTTTCGATTTTACAAGTTAAATGTCAATGAAAGTTTTTTTTTTCCCCTCAGAAAAACAGTAATGTTTCATTTTTCCTTCAAATAAGGTTTATGCTGAAGTTTCTCAGATAAACCCAGCTTGCCACCTTCAGGCAAGTGAAAGATTTACAGAGACCATCACCAGAGATAGGACATTAACTTTGCAGATTTCTCAATCACTCATAATTAATAATATCTTGGTAACTCTATTAGTGTCTTTGTGAGATTTCTTCTATCCAGGATTTTTCCCTGGCATTTACTGAAGCCTTGGCAACTTTCAAAGCTCCATTCAAATGCCACTAACTTCAAGAAGCCTTTTCTGATTACTCTATTAGTTCTTCCTCCTCTAAATATTTATCTCCTTGACTACTTCTAATCTCATTGAAAGTAATGATGATCTCTTATACATATTTGTATCCCTCTGTGTAGCTATTAAAAAGGGTACATAATATAGCTGTAGATTCTAATACTTATTGGGTGAACATATGAATGAATGAATAGGAAGTTAAAGTACTCACTGAGCTTTTACTTGAAAGAAGTCCTATTTTATTAATAGAATAATGGAACACACACATTGTGGCAAGATTATATGCATAGGTGTAAAGCATCAATTTTCACTGATGATGACTAAAAGTGTCTCAGTTATTATTAAGCTTTCAATTAAATAATATCATTGATGAACGATTTAATGACTGCTTGGTAATACTCAAATCTTAATATCTGGACACTTAAAACCAAAAAAGAGAGAAGGAAGAGGAGGAAGTGTGATGATGTTTTTTACTTTTGAACTGAAAGGTGGATACTTTCATAAGTTCTATGGTATGGACATGTAATTATTTCCCTCTAAATGCCCAAACTGCTAATGTCCTATAAGTGAGTCAGTAGCATATGTAACAGTGGCATGGGGTCCCCTACCTCACTCATAGGAAAATTCCCTATTTTTACCGTCTAACTACCCAGTTTAGGGAGTGAGGTTCTTCGTTATGCCTCCATTACCCCCGGAACATAAGAGCTCCCCTCTTGTTCCAGGCCTTTATGTATCCAGGACTGCTAAATGACTAACTGATCATAGGCTTTGGTTTTCTATTTATTTTTAATGGAGGAATGGTCCTCACTTTAGATGGCTCATCGTCTTGAATTCCTTCCACCAGAACTTTGTAACAAAAGATCCTCTTTCTCTTGCCTACTTTGAGAGCTCCTTATTCCTTCGATCAGTTCTTCCTTTCTCATGACAGTCTCTCTTTTCTCTGCCCTCCCTAGGCTCCATCTCATTTGTCAGAGACAGACAATAACCAGTTCTGCAAGCATGCATAGGTGGCACCTATCTTGGCCTTTAGGTCAGCAGTGACTCTGGATCTTTGTTTCTGCTCTGGTGAGGGCCGAGGAGGAAGGAAGGTCCTCGGTTTACAAGTGAGATAGAAATAAAGGAGGGAAATAATGGAGGAACAATTAGATTCATATTTTGGGATACAAATCTGCCAGAAGGTAGAGTTATTATACCTGCCTTGACTAAAAGTTTGTTCTCTTTCCTCCAGTCCTGCATCCTTTCTCAAAATATGAACTTGCTTTTTCTCCTTCGTTAGTACCTCTGTGTTTCAGCTCTCCAAAACACACCTACTTCAGTGGTACCCCAATAATTCCATTGACTGTGAATCATCATACATACACTGTAGCAGTGGCATCTTTTTCTGGCTATTCTCTTCTCTCCATTCACTTACCTTAGTTGATTCTAACCAAATGCATTAAGTACATTTTCAGTTTGCTCTCTAATTCTCTTCCCACCCACTTAAAATCTGACTCCTATGTGCTTCTCTTTACCAAAACAACTATTGTTTTGGTCAAATTCATGGATTAAAAAAATACGGTGTACTTTTAACACCATTGCTCATTCTCTTTCTGTGCCTTCCTGTTATGATTAGCTTTCTGCATACTGTCATTTGTCTGGTGTTTTTAACTTTCTGGATTTTATTGTATTAATATCTTTGATAATTTTCCTTTCTGCTCCAGTTATTTCTTTTAAATTATAACAGTGGTTCTATACTCTCCTTTCTTTCCTGAAGAGGATTAAAAAATTCTATTCTGCTTTTGTAAATCTTTAATATTGAGCTTCCTTCCTGTGTTTCTGATGCTCAGAAGCAGATTGCTTGGATTTGAGAACATTTTGAAAGATGGCTTATGAAGCAACAGCAGCAGGGTGCAAGTCATACTTCTCACACTTCTTTGAATATCATTTGTCTCAGGTTTTTCTTGTGACCCAAAGATAACAGGAAAGATTCACTGTTGTTGGGAACACTGACTTTTTTCCTTTGAAACATTGACCTTTCTTCTCAAATTCAATCCATGTATTTTCTATTTTCAGTCTGTATTTGGATCTTGTTTGCCTTTGTAATTTGTAAACTCACTGGGCAGGAAATAATTGTTGATCTTTCAGTTTGGAATAGCCCTGAGCACATGGTTATTAATGGTAACATGTTTTAAATGTCCTTGGTTTTAAAATCAACAATGTTAAACGATATTTGAGTTTTTCACTTTTACTTTTCTTTATTCTTGGCTTGCAGGTTTTATTCTGGATACTCTCATTAGGTGGTTCTCATATGAGAATGGATCATTCTATAATAGTTGATTTATAAATATTGAAAGAAAATATATTAGCCACCAAGACTTAGATAATTCTATCTCACATTACAGTATAGTAGTTATTAGTGTGGCTTTGAAATTCAGTCCTATTACCTCTTTGTTTTGTTGTCCTGAGCAAGTATGTGAGCCTTGATTCCCATATGTGAAAACTATCGATTACAACCCACCTCAATGGGGTTTTGTGAGGAATAAATGAAAACAATTTATATCAAATGTTTGACCACTAAGTGCTCAATAAATGGTAATTATCATTGGTCTGAAATGATTTGCTCATTTTCTTAGAAAGTGACTTTATTATGCCACTGAAATACCTTACCCTGAACTCACTGATACCTTGCCTGAACTACAAATGTAGTTTTGCTTTATGGTTTATTTTTCTGATTTGTAATATTTTGAATTTTTAACAGAATCCAGAAGGTTGGGAGATTCCCTTCAAGGATGAGAGAAATCTGAGACGTTCTCCTATTACCAGATTTATTCCTGTAGTTTCCAGATTTTGGAGATATGAAAGTTGTTAGAAAGCTGCCCTCACTCAACATCTGATAAATTTGCATTTTAAGAGATGTTAATCAGTCCCATTTAAAAGGATTTAGTGTATATACATTTTTAATGAGCACAGGAAAATCTTGGGGGCCAATGACATCTTTTGAAGCCTGGTTAGATGGAAGAGTAGTGGCCTTTAGTTAATGTAAAGTGACAACTTGAGTTGTCTTCTTTAGCAGTTAAGTGTTGGTCAATTCTAACAGCAGGAACAGTTGAAAAGTCCGAGAGATAATCTTCTTGCACTGATTTTGTTACACTTGACATCAGTTACAAAATCGTAAGATTCTATAACAGAAAGATCTCCTCCCTAAGTACCTTTCCTGAAAAAGTCACCCCACCTGATTGTTGTATATCTGTTTAACTTTTCAGCTTTTGTGGTTTCCAAGGAATCCACAACCATTAAGTGGGCTCAGTATCTCTGGAGATCAATCATTCATTCATTCTTTCAGCAAATTCAAATACTGACGGCCCACTTTGAATCACTTTGCTGGACTGAGTGTACCATGGTTTTCTAAAGTTGCTGCCCTTGTGTCTTTGTGGTTGGGGCAAAGGGGAAGAAAATAAACATAGAAATAAGTTAAAATGCAGGGTCCCATGAAGGAAATGAACAGTGTCGGGGACGTTAGTCCTGGGCACTGTAGAACTAGAAATTCAGCTCTGCAACCCATTAGCTGTGTGCCTTGAACGGGCCATTTTAGGATGAGCAAGGTGAGACTTTCGTGGAACGCTGAACTCTAGGAGGGTTCCAGCTCCTGGCAAAGGGTCATATCACTTTAGCTGTGTGAATTCAGGATACGCTTGCAGTGACCACTGTGGCCGAGAAAAAAGGAGTCGCCTGGCCCTTTTGCGCCCAAGAAGAGAAACAGGCGAGGGCCCTTCCGGATCCGGGTCTGGCTTCGCCGTCGAAGGCTCAGAGCACGCGGGCAGATGGCGGGAAACACTCGTGGGTGGGCCCTCGGCTCGCCGCCCTGTCGCGGGGGCGGGGTAGCTCTCCTGCCGCCGCGCGCCACGTCATCAAACAGCTCCCCCTCCCCTCGCTCGAGTCGCACGCGCGGAAGTAAACACCTCAACGTCATCAGGGCGCGTCTTCTCCTTTCCCCTCCCATCTCCCTGGATCGGTGGACGTGCTCACCTCCGCTCCGGGCCAGGTCTATGTCCCGGTTTCCCGCTGTCGCGGGCAGGGCGCCAAGGCGGCAGGAGGAGGTTGAGCGCTCAAGAGACCTCCAGGAAGAGCGGCCTTCGGCTGTTTCCATCGCGGATAGAGGTGCGGTCGGCGGGACACTACGGAGGCTAGCGGGAGTTATGGCATGGGGTTTAGGGGGGTAAAAGTCCTCCTTAGGCAGGTAGAGAAGAGTAGGGTGAGGGGCGCATCGTTCTTCTCGGCCTCCAAGCCGGAGGCGAACTTTGCGTCCAGTGAGCACTTTGGTCTAGAGGGGGGCGGTCCCAGACCCAAGTTGAGTGAGAACCCCGCTGGGGGACAAAAAAGTGAACCCCATCGCCGAGACGCGTTCGGCTCTTAAACAGGCTCATAAAGCCTTTGTTCTCTACCCATCCACCCCCCCACCCCGCCCCTTCGTCGGGCCGCCAGCCTGCCTTTGGGTATGGTATGAAGGGAGCCAGTTTCCAGGAGCCAGTTTCCATGGTTACCCACCACTTGGCCTTCTGGGATATCAGTCACTCTGAACAGGGACCTAACTTGAACCATGAATCAGAAGCAAACACAGGTGGCTTTTAATTCAGCTGAGAGTTTTTCCGCTGTGTTCCAGTTTTTGTTTAATAAAATTGGGTTTTGTTTAATAAAATTGGGTTTTGTGCTTCTGTATAGGTATGCTTGCAATACATTGCCTTGTGCTAGGCTTACTCTGTCAGATACTTTGAGTCATGCATTAGTAAATGCTCAGGTTGTTAGATTTCACTGAAAAGTTGCTCTGGACTTGCTAATTGGATGTAAGTGATTTAACTGAGAAGTCATGGGTTGATTCTTGCCAGCCCTGAAATTGTCTTCAAGAAATGTCATTCTCTTTTCAGTTCTGGCAAACTGAGTCAGAGAAATCTTTACAGGCATTTTAATTGAACAGTTTCTTTTTTTTTTCTGTTATTACAGAGGAGAAAGGATGCACATCACAGGAGGGAGGAACTACTCCAACTTTTCCTATTCAAAAACAAAGGAAAAAACTTATTCAAGCTGTGAGGGACAATTCATTCCTTATTGTTACTGGAAATACAGGAAGTGGTAAAACAACTCAACTCCCAAAATATCTATATGAAGCAGGTAATTTTATTCTGGGATAACACTGGGAATATTTTTTAAAATATCCTCTTAAAAGCTAATAGAACTTCTGTATTACTCAAACTCTTGCATCCCCTGTTCTTCTTTTAGCACACTTTCCCTGCATCTTCCCTGCTTCTTTGTCGTCTTATTTTGGATGCAGGAATTAGCTGAGATGGCAGGTTTTCCATTTTTAATTACCCTTATAATTCCAAATAGAATTATAGGTAGATGTTGATTCTCTGCTCTAAAATAAGGTTGTCTTGCAGTAGACTATTAAACATTGGGTATTGAAATAATTTTCAGGGAGAAGGGATTATATTGATATCTACCGCTGACATTAGTATTTCTTGGTTCTTTCTCTAGAGCTGTATCAGGTAACTGTTGATTACTTGACTTTGCTAACACCAAGCCAGCTAAACAAATTACCCTTACAGTGTTTTTCCCTTCCTCATGGTAAAACTTTCTATCATAAGTTTGGTACAAGACTCATAGACATAGAATACAAACTTGTGGTTGCCAAGGGAGCAGGGGATGGGAAGGGACAGACTGGGATTTCAAAATGTAGACTAGATAAACAGGGAAATATATACAAGATCTTGTGGTAGCTCACAGCGAAAAAAAAAATGTGACAATAAATATATTTTAAAAAAAAGTTTGGTACAGAGCAAAAGTGTGTTGGATATTATTCATATAAAAAAACACCAAAAAATTTAGCTTATATTAACTTACTCTAAGGCATCAAATCTGCCATCTATTAAGACATAGCACTATTTTACATACTATTAATAAAGAAAGGTGTCATCAATTATAAAATGCATCTCCCTTTCAGAGATATTAAGATGGTATTAAAAGGCTGTAGAATCTACGAAAAGTTGTATATTTAAAATTCTATTTTAGGATGTGTGTGAAATTTTAGATTCCTAAGAGTTAAAAATTTTTGGCTTATTCTTTAGATTAAATCTTCAGATTGAAATTGGAAAAAACTAAAATATGTACTTTAGAATGGTTATTAATATGTATTCTTATTTTAAATTTATACTTAAATTTCCATGGCACAAATGTAATACAGTGTGTTGTTAATTTGCACAGTTTTCTTTTAGAAACACTTGAACGGTTTGTACTGATTGACCAGAAACAATTGAGCTCTAATAGGAAGCAATTGTTAACATTTTGTGGTTTTTACCTCTGGTTTTGATAGGGTTTTCACAACATGGTATGATTGGTGTGACTCAGCCACGAAAAGTAGCTGCCATATCTGTTGCTCAGAGGGTTGCTGAAGAAATGAAATGCACTTTGGGATCCAAAGTAGGATACCAAGTTCGTTTTGATGATTGCAGCTCTAAGGTACAAAAGTTTGCATTTAACTACTGTAAACTTACAGAAAGAGTGGAGAAAGTTATGAAAGATTTTAACTTCAAAATCCCATTTATATTTTAAAGAAACAAAGCCTCTGAGTAGAGTTAGTTTGTGTTGCCCATTGTTAATGCTTTAGCTCTGTGTTGTCTAATTTATCCCTTCTCCCTTAGTTTATGTGACAGTTATCTTGATTTTTCGTAGGTCTCTTATTTTATGTATTTAGCTGTGAGGATCCTTGGCGTGTAATTTCCATTTGTATTCTTAAAAAAATTTTTATTATAGTAAAATATACGTGACATGAAATTTATAATTTTTACCATTTTTAAAAACTATTTTTAGGTGTACAATTCAGTGGCATTAAGTACATTCACAGTGCTGTGTAACTTATCACTATTTTCAGAGCTTTTTCACCATCCCAAACAGAAACTGTGTCTGTTAAACAGTACCTCCACATTTCCATCTCCCCCCAGCCCCTGGAAACGTCTCTGTGCATTTCCATGTTCTAAGTACCCTGTATAAGTGGAATCATACAGTATTTCGTCCTTGGTGTCTGGCTTATTTAGTTAATGTTTTCAAGGTTCATATAAAGTATAAGTTTGTATTCTTGAAGTCAATGGAAAACCGACAACTTAACAAAATTGGTAAGCAAATATTTATTGAGCATCTTCTGTATTCACGACAATAGTTCATAGTTACTGTTTACATTCCCACAGGATTTCTTAATCCTGTACCAGATACAGAACAATCACTGATTTGCATATGGTCATGAATAGGAATGACCATCAATAGTGCAAAGAATGACTCCTTAAAATACTATCTTTGCCTTCCTAGTGGTCACTGGTGGGAATTTTTTGTTCTTTCTTTTCCCCCTTGTTTTATGTATGTCACTGCTGTTAACTCCTCACCTTTGGACCTTATTTGCCCTTTGTTTTAATGCTAGTCAACTGACACTATTTTTGTAATCGGAAAATGGGCAGAGAACAAGAGGGTAAGAGAAAATGATACACCTTACCACTTCCTTTGCCTTTTCTCCTGAGTCCTCTAAAATAGCAGCTGAGACAGGGAGATGAATCCCATTTCATTGTTTCCCACAGCTTGCTCACCTGGAATCATCGCATTATCTTAACCACTTTCCACTGACTTCATTATGTTTCCTTATTGGTCACCTTTGTTGCTTTATTCCGGAACATCCACCTTAATTCCTTATTCCTGTCTATATATAGATTATAAGTTTCATAATTTACCATGCATGTTATTAGATATATGTTATTAGACTATTTTATGTTCTTTTTTGTTTAGTCAGATTAGTTTGATCACTTACTGTCTACATTTTGGGGGGAAATTTAGTTTGGGCAGCAGAGGTGAATTTCTGTGATTCATTCTATCTACCTACCTACCTATCTATCTATCTGTCTATCTATTGATGTACTCTGCTGTTTGAACATTAGGATACAGCAATCAAATACATGACTGATGGATGTTTATTGAAACATATTTTGGGAGATCCAAATCTTACCAAGTTCAGTGTCATTATTTTGGATGAAGCCCATGAGAGAACTCTAACTACAGTGAGTATTTTAATATATTGGTTATTCATTAGACAGTTTACTTTTTGGGGGTAGCTTTGTCCTGTATAGTGAATTGCATTCTCTTACTTACATTTTAATCTATCCAAATAGGAATTCTTTGCTTAGGTGAGCAAAATATTTAAAATAAGTTGGTTGTTAGGTATACTTGTGACTTCAAGAAATGTACTTTTTTTTTCAGGACATCTTGTTTGGTTTACTGAAGAAGCTATTTCAGGAGAAGTCTCCTAACAGGAAGGAGCATTTAAAGGTCGTGGTGATGTCAGCAACTATGGAATTAGCCAAGCTCTCTGCATTCTTTGGAAATTGTCCGATATTCGATATACCTGGAAGACTTTATCCAGTCAGGGAAAAATTCTGCAATTTGATTGGTCCACGAGATAGAGAAAATACTGCATATATTCAAGCGGTATTATTTGGTTTCTTTATATATATGATTCTAGTTGATTGAGTAGTTTGATAATTTATTTGTTCTCTTTTATTTTAATGGCAGCCCTAGGTCCTAGGATTTTTGAGACCAAATTTAATTTTTTTGTGGAACTAGGGGAGGTGGTGGGGGTGGGGGTCGAGGTTGGGGATTATGTTTCCACTAGCGTGTGTTATGCTTGTGTTTCTTACTTTAGATTGTGAAAGTGACCATGGATATTCATTTGAATGAAATGGCTGGAGACATCTTGGTTTTTCTGACTGGTGAGCATTGAGTATCAGATTTAAAATTTTACTGTTTGTAAGAAGGAAATGTGACATCACGATTGAGTGTTACCTTTGTTGTGAAATCTAGGCTCTACTCACGTTACCCTAGGTTTTTAAGATTATCTGAGTAGCTTTAGATATTATTTGTATTATAAGATATATAAGATAATTCCTCACTGCCCCCAAAAACGCCAGTCTCATTAGTAAACATGTGAAACACACTGACCTTCCAATAGAAAGATATTAAATGATAAAATATTAATATTTGTGGTACTCTATTTTATATAGAACTGTTGCCACACTGAACAGTCCTGGATCTGAATGATTAATTTCATTATTCCCAAAGACATCCTACTAGCTCCTTTCTTATTTGAGTGGTGAGATGGTACTCTGTGGTAGCAGTGCATAAGGTGTGGAATTCATGTCTCATAGACTAGCCTTTCTTGGAGGTCAAAAATAGAAAAGTTAAATCTCAGACTAGTGTGATTCTTCAAGTAGCAGCATCCTACTAACAGATATGAGTCATTTCATGGCTCACCTCCTACTCTGCCTTGTGCTGATGTCAGAAGTGAGCCATTGTAACAATCTCTTTGCTCTTTTGAGATTACTTAAGTATTTTGAAATAAAACCTAAATGTAGTCTCTCATAGACTAGCTTCCCCTATGTTAATGATTAACTTTACTGAATCTTCTTCAAATACCATACTAACAAGATGAAGGTCTTAAAGATTATAAATATTTTAATTTTTTTAGAGATTTAAATTCCTTGGAAACTGGTGTTTCTTCTATTTCTGATTTTATTGTTGAACACATGGGTACAACCTATGTGTTTATCGACTTTGGATCAAATGAGAGATTTAGAATAACTATCATGCAAAACTAATATTAATCTAGAATCCTTTTTTTTATTCTTAAATTAATTTTGCTGTTCAGTTGCTGACGTTATTTTCCTCATTTCAGGTCAGTTTGAAATTGAAAAAAGTTGTGAGTTACTTTTTCAAATGGCAGAGTCAGTTGATTATGATTATGATGTTCAAGATACCACTCTAGATGGCTTGTTAATATTGCCGTGTTATGGATCTATGACAACAGGTAATTCCTCACTAGAACAGAAAATTTGATTTTTAAAAAGCTTTTTATTGAATAATCACATACATATGGAAGAGTGCACAGATGTAAGTGTTTAGGTCAATGAATTTCACATAGTGAACTCACCTTTGTAACCAACAGCCAGATCATGAAACAGAGCATTAAGAGAACCAGCATCCCTTAAGAGAAGTGATTTTTTTCTTGAAGTCTTTTTAAAAAGCCGTGGACATCCATCCCTCTTACTGTTGTTAAGAGTGGTCTGTGTCCTCTCCCTGCAGAACAAAAGTGTTGTTGGTAATTTTTTGAAATTAGGACTATAATTCCTTGATAGTAGTACTATAAGTTAAGTCTAATTTGTCACTGCTACAGAATTTCTAGAAATCTTATGTATCAAGATACATGAGATAACCTAGTATGTAGTTTTCTTTTTAAGTAGCCACACATTAGTCTCCTTTTCAAGAAAGATGTTCTTTTATAAATTCAAAGAATAAATGCAAACTCTTATTCTAATATTTGTTCATAATAAATATTGTTGAATGAGGTTTAGAATTTGTTTTGCAAAGCTATTTTATTATGTAATTTGACTTGTAAACTAAAGGGAAGTTAACCGTAGTCTATTTGGAGTTTGACTGGGATTAACATTTAATGTAATACAAAAAACATTTAAACGTTTTTATATTTTATGTGTATTTTTGTTTTTGTTAAGTGGGTGGTTCTTATCCTTATATTAACAAAAAAAGTTTAGAAATACATGTGTTGGTAAATAACCAGAGACCACACGCTATTTTGGAAATCTCTTCTGTGATGATATTAGGCCCTTGCTCTCAATATTTTTCGATTTTTACATCTTTAAGGGGATTCTTAGGATAATTATGAGATATTTAAGGGTCTCATTGTGTTTTGGAGATTTGAGCTACTAACTCTATTGTAAGTTACCTTGTAACTGGTAAGGTAATTCAAAGCCCATTACAGTTGCTTTGTTATTAACCATTAACTATATATATATTTTTTTTTCCTTTTTCTTTGTGAAGTAAATAATTTCATTCTTACTTGTGTCTTACTGCCCCATTGAAAATAATGTTCTGTATCTCCCATTGCTTCTTGTTTATCTTCCTGAAATCCAGTTTTTATACTATTTAAGATTGCTAGTGACCTCCTATTTCTCAAATCTCATGGCTTTTTTCTATTAGTTTGCATTTTGATTTTGTAATAATGAAAAGTCTCCTTCTTAAATGCTATTGTCTAGGATAATATTTAATTATTTTGTTCTCCTGACCACTCTCTCTAAGGCTGCTGCCTTCCCACCCTCCCTGACCATTGTTCCCCTCTTACTGTGACTTTTCCTAAGGTTTCATCCTTAGCTTGCTGTTTTCTGAATATTCTCTATTTTGGGGAAGTTGGCTCCTAGGAGTTACCTGTCACTTCTTTGTGATGACTTCTGGAAGCTGTTGCTAGTTCATTGTCCTGCACTCTATACCTACTGGGTTTCATGGGGCTTTTTGGTCTGTGCATCATATCATCCTAGATCATATAATTCAAATAAGTGGCAACTCCTACAGGCTTTCTCTTACCTTTGTCTCATCCAGATTCCTTTTTTTTTTTTTTTTTTTTTACTATCATTAGAGTTGGGATCCTTAATTTGCTATCCTGAGTTATTAGTATATCCTGCTAAATTATTCTTCCTGATTTAGTTTACCATCCTACCTGCCATAGTGAGCATAATCTTCCCAAAGCACCGTTCTGATTGTGTCAGTCTCCTGTTGGGTACCTTTAGCTATTTTTCTATTGCCAGCTGAATTAAAATGCCAGCTTAATAACTTGGTGTTCGTTATCCTTAAACGTGACTTCAACCAGCTTTCAGCCTTAATTCTCAGTGTATTTGATTTTCTTTGTTGGTGTATATGTGTAAATTGAAAAGGTGTGGGATTGGGTGTAAGTAGAGCCATTACTGAAATATTTTGTTTATTTATTTTAGTTTCCTTTCTGGGTCCAAGGGCGCTCTAAGGGTGAGCTGTTGATAATTCATTATGAGCATAATAATATTTATTATCGTGATTTGTAACTGTGCAAAGAAGCATTCAGATGGAGCTGATGAGGTACTAAGTAATGGGTGAGGCAGAGTTGGATGAACTAAGGAGAAGGTGGCAGATTCCTGGGATCTTAAGCTTTCTTTTTAAGCCTGGTTAATACAATACAGCATTTATTTTCCTTATTATTGCTACCTTGGGTGGTTGGGAGAGATACTATTATAATGTTATTTCCTGTTAGCTTCAGGAACAGAAAACTTGGATTTAGAGGAGAGGGAAGAAGGGTTTCTTGGTTGTAACCTAGTGAAGGGAGTTCAAAAATGACCCATACCTAGGTTTAGTGAATAGGTAAAAATTATGAGGTAGATATTTTATATTTGCTCTTATTTCTGGAATAGCCATGAAGGTGGCTGACTGATTTAAAGGGGCATCTTAAAATATCTCCGTAATTGACTTAAATTCTCATCTGTCAGATGTGAAGAGGTGCTGTGGTTTCCTTTCTACCAAGATTATATGAACTGCTCCCTGGGCTAAAGTCCTCCTTACCCACCCCTACTCCACTTTGTGATGTTCCATCAGGCTCTCAAATGTAAGAGTTATTTTTGATGCCTTTTCCCTCTACACCTTTTTTTGTGACTCCGTATTTCCATTTCCTGAACTTGAACTCCTTCTTTCCCTTTCATTCTCCCCTCTTTGCTGGTCAGAATCCTGCTATTTTGTTTCACGAGTGCAACCAACTCCATAAAAACCTTTCCTGATTTCCCTCCCCACAACTGGCTTTCATTTCTTCTTCATTGGAGCCTCATTGTGCTTTACTATACCCTCTTGTGGCACTTAACCCATTTATCTTGTTATGATTGTCTCATCACCTCGATGAGATTGTGAACTTCTTGAGGGCAAGTACCATATGTTGAAAAGTTCTCATTAAATATTTGTTAAATTGAGTTTTAGATTTTTCCCTTTCTGCTGGATATTCTGTTAACATTTTGCATAAAGCATTCTCTGAACTTTATTCTTTTTTCTCTCAAACCTTTTCCCTTCTGACTTCCTTCTTTTGTTCAGATTTTGCACCTCTTCAAGTTTGTCATGCACTTAGGAAAAGCTGAACCCTACAAAAATGTATGAACTGAAATATACCTGTTACTTCATAAGTGACAATTATTTGCATGGAATTAGACAATTTTAGCACTGAAGTAATTATCTAATTCAGTGCTTCTTAGCCTTTTTTTGGAGGGTGGGAATCACAAATTTTTTTTTTAAAGTATTGAAAGCCATGGCTGTTTTTTCCTAGAAAAATGCACATATACCCATATATATGTTTTTGCATAATCAGATTTCTTTATTTTACAGATAGAGGCTAAGTGATGTTCCTGAGGTCACATGGTAAATCTACATTTGATACCTGGTTATTTATTCAGTAGTGGGGAATATAACAGTACATGTGTTTCCAGAATACATGAAGAAAAGGAGAGGAGCTTTACCTTGAATTAGTGTACGGCATTTTAAAAGAGGAAAAACTGCTCATTTAGATTATTGCATAAACCCCAAATATCTTTTTTTTTGTTTCTTATGCCTGAAAAACAAAGATGTTATCTCAATATAGCAATTTCCAACTGTCTAAATAGTTTTTTTAAATGTTAAGATTAAAGAAAAGATATGGGGGAATAAGGCTAGTGAGCTTTACATAAAAATTCTCAGTTTGTGTGGAGTCTCCCCAAATGAGGAAAGTTTTCTTTTGTCTTTTAAAGGAATATATACTTTTTAAAAACAGTAAAATCAGTTAAGTAAGAAAAGTAATTAAACTTACTAGATCCCACCATGATTAAGTGATAATCACTATTAATATTTTGAGGTATATTGTTCTAACCTTTTTCTTTATAAATTTAGGTGTATTTTTATTGCTTAGTTTTTTTTTTTTAACAAAAATGGGTTAACATATGCTCCTTTGTTTTTCTTTTTTGTTATTTGTAGAAATTTTAGAAAAGTACCCCAAAAATCCATTTTCCACTCTACAGAATTAATACAGTTGGTGTCTCAGTATATTTGTTATTGTTTTCTTTTAAGAAAAAATCAATTGAGGAAAAATGATACTATTTCATTATAAAGAGTGCAAGCAGTGTACACAATTACAAAGGTGAAAGTAAAGAAATCACCTCAAGCTCCTCCATCCAGAAATAACCATCTTTAACACTAGGAGAAACGTTATTTAAAAACTCTGTGTGTGTGTGTATGTTTTTGTGTATATTTGTGTTACATTTAGAAGGATAAGTAAGTAGATAAGTAGGTTGATAGAAATACTTTTTAAAAGTGAGATTACACTATTAGTTGCTTTTTAAAAAAATATTTAATTTTACTTGAATTTACTTGAAGGAATTGTTAAGCTTCAAGTGAATCTTTACCACATGAGATAATAACTCATTAAAGATTGTTAAAAATATTAAGCTGAAGTTAATATCTTCTTTTTAGACCATATTTGAATGGAGATCTTACCTGTTGCCTCTCTGATTGGAAAGATGAGGGCTTAAGTACTTTTACTCTTCTATATCCTCCCCTTCTGATTTTTGTTAGTTATTTTTACATTGTTTGGGTGTATTTAGTGTTTACCATCAATCCTTTTACCATGATTTTTTGATTCCTAAGTTACTTTTAGTTAATTTTAGATTCATTAGATTTTAACTTTTTTTAAATATAAGGGCTCTTGGGTGTTATTTTATTTTTTTTTTGTAGTTTTTTTTTTTTTTTGTCTAAGAATGTCTGGCTTTTGCCTTTATACTTGAGCTACATCTTGGCTGGGTTTTATGTTCTTGGGTCACACTTTCTTTTCCTTAGAACTTGGTAGACGTTGTCCAGTTGTCTTCTGGCATTGAATGTTGCTGCGGAGAAGTCTGAGGCCAGCCTGATTTTTTTTCCCTTCCTTGTAAGTGATTTGCTTTTTCTGTCTGATTGCCTGAAAATTTCTGTTTTTATCCTTAAAGTTCAATAGTTTTAATTAGAATATTTTTTGGTGTTGAGTGTTGTATATTAAAATTTCCTGGAATTTTATGTGCTCTTTTAAAGAATCAACTTTACTGAGATATAATTTACATATAATAAACTGTGCCTGCTTTAAGTATACAGTTCAGTGAGTTTGACAAATGTACATACCTGTGTAACTACTACCAATACAATAAACTTTTTTGAGTTGCTCCTTTTATCTGCAAATTCATTTCCTCATTTCAAGGAAGTTCTCTTGTGTTATATCTTTGAATATAAGTTTTGTCTATTTATTGGTTTCTCTACTTCAGGGATACTAATTCTTATGTTGGATCACCTGTCTTCCGTATTTTTAAGCTTCCTCCTAGTCAGTTTATCTTTTCAACTGCATTTACTGATGATCTCAAGCCTTTTCTCTGTATCAGAAGTTTGATTTTCAGCTGTTTTAGTGAGACTTCTCAAGAGATTTTTGACTCAGCCAAAAATGACTCCCAGGGAGGGTAGAGTTTGAGCTAAGCAGTGTTGTATCTCTTTGGTTCTGTTCCAGAATCATCTTTTTCTCCGTTTGATTGACAATTTCTGTTTACTGCTTTAAATTATGTTTCTTTTATACCATACACACACTTTCTCACACATACGCTTTCTCTCTCTCTCAATTACGCTTCTGCTTTGGGATCAATTTGAGACAAGAAATCTATGAGGAAGTTTCATTTCGCCTTAATATATGTCACATATTCACATATTTTAGGAGCATCACTCTGTGTGGTGTTAAGTGGTCTATCCTCAGTATCCTTATTTCTTGGTAGACTTTGTAACGTCTTTCTGCCTCTTTGACAACTTTTTCCCCTGTTAATTTACATCCTACAACCTTATGAGGTACTGAGATAGATGGAGTAAGGTGTATCAGAATCTGTCTTTTTTTTTTTTTTCAGATTTATTTTACTTTTTTTGGGGGGGTGGAATTAGGTTTATTAGTTTATTTTAATGGAGGTACTGGGGATTGAACCCAGGACCTCATGCCTGCTAAGCATGCAGTCTACCACTAGACTCCCCAGAATCTATTTTAGATAGGAAGATCAGGCAGTGAAAGTAATCAGAATTTCTACATCTTAATGAAAGTATTCAATTTCCCTTTTCCTTTGTGGAAAGTGGGAATGTGCTTTAGGGTGTATGTATTTAACTTTTTCCCAAACATTTATAAATAAACATAAAATTGACATGTGTTTATACTTGTGGAATATGGTGTTAAAGTACATGGGTGAAATGTAAATGTGAAACAAACATGAGTCTTTTCAAGCAGCAGTTTCAGGACTTTTTATTTGACTGTAGTGAACAAAATAATAAATGAAGCTGAAGTTTTGCTTGAACTGAAGACTAAAATTAGGTACTTTTAGAAATGGGTTATTGAAAACAGGGTTGATAATAGATAAATATGTTCAGATTGGACATTTCTAATTTATATATAAAATTTTAGGGTTATGTCAAATTTTAAAGGTAGAAAAATTTCCACTTATTTTTATCATACATTTTAAAATTTATCAATTCATCGAACTTTATTGAGCACTTTCTATGTTCTAGGCATTGCAGGTACTGGGGATACGTCTTGAATAAAAGAAAGTCCTTGTTCTCATAGAGCTACATTATAGTAGAATACATAGACAATAAATAAATGTATAAATCTATAATTTGAACTAAAGTAGTTTATGGCTTCTTTGAACCATCTGGAAGAAATGAGCTATCTAAATCTAAGAAATACCTAAGTAATTTTTCTCATGTATGTATAAGCTGCCTCTCTAGCACTTTTTTACTTGTGAAATTAATTTCAGAATGATGTATTAGAATAACAACAATACTCGACTTGGTTTTAAACTTGCCTGTCTATATTTACATCTGGGCAAGTAACTTGACCTCTCTGGGCTTTAGTTTTCTCATCTATAAAATGAGATGGTTGGCCTAGTAACATGATTTTAAAATTGTGCTGATATGTGTCACTGCTTTTTTCCCTCATAAAAGTTCAACTTTGATCTGTTTCGTATTTTGGGAATACATGGATCTTTATATGATTTTATATGGAAACAAGTTTTGTACTTTATTTAAAAACAGATTTGATTAAGATTTTCTTGGCTGCTGAAAATAAAACAACTTGAAGTTGCTCAAGTAGAAAAAATGAACTTTCTAAACAAACATGGGCATATCTTGTGGAAATCAAATGCAGCTAGGCATTAAAAATTTTTTTCTTTTTAAAGTATATGTAAGTACTTACTGTTCTAATATATAGTATAGAATAATAAACACATATGAAACAAAAAGTTTAAAAGGACGTTATGAGAAACATAGACACGCTAATAATTTCTTTTTATACCCCAGTAGATTGACTTGTGTACTTCCTGGAATGATTACTCCTAATTTTTGGAGATCACTGAAATAGACAGTCTACCTAAATCCTTTGCTTGACCTGTCTAGCTTAAGTGGTCTTTTCCTTCATCCTTCCTCAGCCACCCATTCAGAAACTTGTTATAGATTTTGTCATTACCATCATTTATGATCTCAGTTTTAAACATCTTTCTGATGATTCTGAATCCTGTTTCTGCTAACTAATTTCTGTTCCTAATTCAACAATTTTCAGAATGCATCGAGATTTGTCTTTTACCAGCCAGCACTTACCTCCTTTTGTCTATGCCATAACCATTTCCTTGTAAACATTAATTCTCTTGTCCGGTTCTCTGCTTAACTGGCAGGAGGGCAAATCTGGCCAAATCCATCTTTCATTTGTTTCATGCCCAGGTCTCCTAAGGCCTGGGAAGTGCCAGGAACCCAGAAATACTCTCTTATGAACTCTCATGGCTGATTCATTTTTTTCTCTCTTTAGCTTTACTCCATGTACACTAGTCACTTCCCTGTGGTTCACAAGTTAATTTTTCATCTTTGCAAGAGACTAATCTAATCAAATCGATCATCTCTCAGACCTGGAGAATCAGACTGGCCCACTTGGGGGGGGGTATTTATCCAAATTCACAGGAGAATCAGACTGGCCCACTTGGGGGGGGGGGTATTTATCCTTGGTGCCATAAACTGTGGCCAAGGAGCAAGGTAGCATACTATAAGCATTGCTTCTGGGGCATACCCTTCAGAATGTGTGGATAGTGGAAATCAGTGTGATGTTACTTGTTGAGACATGTAGTCATAAATTAGGCAGACATCTGAAAAAGTAAAAGCAGCCTTAGCTAATCAATCCTTAAAACATAGATAGGTCCTTAATCTGTAATCCATAGGTGGGCTTCAGGGAATCCCTGAACATCCTGATATTGTTTGAAATTTTTTGTGTGTGTGTACATATGTGAATTTTAATGGAGAAGAAGCCCACAGTTTTTAAATACTCTCAAAGGGAGCTATGACCTACATAAATGACTGCTGAAGGGTTTATTTTAGCAATAGTCTGTGATTCCATGGATCCTAGAGATCTTAACAGTGAAAGGTGAGGAAAAAATAGTTTGCTATTATATTTTGAATTCAAGATAATTAGAGGTGAAGAAAACAACTTTTAATGAAAAGAAATTAGTTTTTCAAAACTTGAGTTTGACAAATGCATGTTGTCAATTAGTATTTTCTCTTTACATATATTTTAGATCAACAGAGGAGAATATTTTTGCCACCACCACCTGGAATTAGAAAATGTGTCATATCCACCAATATTTCTGCAACATCTTTGACAATAGATGGAATCAGGTATAACTTTTAAAATTCCTCTTAAAGCCAAGGAAGCCACTTAGCTGATCATAAAACATGAAGTTTGTGTCTCTGTACCCTCCAATTTCCTTCTCCCTACTTAACTTGAAATCACCTATTGTATTTTGTAATTATTGATTGCTCTGAATAGGAAGTGGAGTAGGAAGTGCACGTAGCATTTCTGTTCACACGTGTTAAATACTTGTACTGGCAACTGCTAGTTTTCTCTTCCCAGATTTAAGGTTGTGTGTAGTACTTCATGAGTTTCATTGAATGGGAAGCCAAACCTGTTTCTCTGTGCTCCCATTCTCAGTGTGTACCTAAGATGATCTGCTATTCCCTTCTCTCTTCTGTAGTAACTTTGTATATCCAAGTGTTTATCTGGAAGTACTATTTCTCACTTTTCACCTTTTTGTGAAATGAACTATGACACAGGCCCTTTATTTTTAATGTAATCAGCGATCCCCTCAAATTTTTGAGTGAATTTAGTAGAGAAACACTTGGAAATTTTAAGTTTAGCTACCTAATGTGAAGTTCTTTTAGACTGTTGAACCACATTCCTTCTGGATATTTATCTTTTCCTCCATATATTTTATGTTTTTAACTAAGGCTGTCTGTCTGCCACAGGAAGACTGGCCCTGACCCAAAGATCCTATATATTTTGGGTAAAATGATCATCCAGATCTGAAAGGAAGTTTAATTTCCTCTGCTTTTATCCTTCACTTTAAAAATAACGGTTTCACTAAGGGCTTAGGGGAGCAGCTCTCTTGAATAAATTAACCTCTGAAGATTTCTGTTTCCAGCAAAGGCAAAAGTTATTAAATAGCATGTTTCAGAATGTTCCCTTAGTGAATGATAGACTTACTACTGTTCCTATTTTAATTTTTTACCTGACTTGTTATCTGTTTAATTGGCTTAAAATGGCATTGTTAAAGGCTAACTGGAATTAGATTCTGAACCTGTTAGAATGGTTTAGAGCGGATTTTCAGGTTTGCTTTTTTTTTTACAGGAGAAATCCACATAACATAAAACTAACATTGAAAAGTGAAAAATTAAGTAGCATTTATTACATTTACAGTGTTGTGCAACTACCACCTCTGTCTAGTTCTAAAACATTTCATCACCTCCAAATAAAAACCTGTACACTTTAAGGAATTGCTCCCCATTCCTCCCTCCACCCCTGCCCCGGCCAATCACCACTTTCTGTTTCTATGGATATCCTGTTCTGCATATTTCATGTAAATGGAATCATACAATATGTGACATTCTATGTCTGGATTTTTTTACTCAGCATATTTTTTGAGAGTCATCTGTGTTGTGTCATTCCTTTTTATGGCTGAATAATATTTCATTGTATGTATCTACCAAAATTTGTTTGTCCTTTCATCCCTTAATGGTTAATGGACATTAAGGTTGTTTCTACCTTTTGTCTTTTATCAGGGGTCCTCTGAACTTATGTCTACAAGTATTTGCTGAGTACTTGTTTTCAGTTCTTTTGGGTGTATACTTAGGAATGGAATTTCTGGGTCTATGTTTAGTGTTTTGAGGAACCTCCAAACCGTTTTCCACATTGGCTGAACCATTTTACATTTCCACTAGCAATGTACAAGGGTTCCAATTTTTTGACTTTCAAGTTTTACACTTAACGTAAAGGTTGTCATGTAGATGTTAGTTTGGTAGAAGAGGAGAACCCAAAGTGGTTAAAAATTAACAAGTCTTTCCTTATTTCCTGGAAACTTAACTTTTTTCATTCTCCTTAGATATGTGGTAGACGGTGGCTTTGTGAAGCAGTTAAATCACAATCCCAGATTAGGACTGGACATCCTAGAGGTGGTTCCAATTTCAAAGTAAGTCTCTGTGTTAAGCCTTTTTGTTCAAAGAATAGTTGATTAGATAATTTCTAGCTGGTTTGGGGGTGGGAAGTTAATTACTTAGAAAACTCACAGAATATTTTCGGGACTTTTTTTTCTTCTAAAGGAGTGAGGCATTACAGCGAAGTGGCCGAGCTGGCAGGACTTCCTCAGGAAAATGCTTTCGGATCTATAGTAAAGATTTTTGGAACCAGTGTATGCCTGACCATGTGATCCCTGAGATTAAAAGAACTAGTTTGACATCTGTAGTTCTGACCTTAAAGTGCCTTGCCATACATGATGTTATAAGGTATGTAGACAACTTGAAAAGAAAACGGAAAAATTTGTTAGGGAGCCAGGTTATTCCTGAGAAATTTTTAAAAAGTATTTGACTTGTTTATCCCTACACTGCAAGGTTCAGCTGAACCTGAATAAGGCTTTTTTGCATTGCTTTCCTGGGATTTGATCCCTTGCTCATGTTTTAACCTTGGCTTAATGGACTTTTTCATGCTGATGTTTACTTGGATCATTTAGTGACCACTGTTTATCTGTAATGGAAGATATATAATGACCCTAATCAAAAAAGTGTCTTGTTTTTTTGTTTGTTATGTTTGCTTGCTTGTTTTTTTGTAGCATCTTTTTTATGGCCAGCACTGTACCAAGTACCATGAGAGACAGTGGTTTTTTTGTTTTCACTAAGCTTCAGTTATAGTGGAGAGACAAGATTCAGACACATGAAGCAAAAAATAGAATAATTATTAAATTAGTTAAATGTTAAACTATATAATTAATTAATATAGAACTCAATATTGTAGGGGTTTGAAATTTCATATTATACATGGTAGAGGAAGTAATGAAATGTCTTGGTCTTAAATTTTGGTCTTAATTGTCTGGGTGTGTAAGTGTCAGGAACCTTGGGAGAAAGTGACCATGCATACTTTAAATTCATAATAAGAAGGGGAGTGATTACTAGATGCATTGTTTACTCTTGGAAAGGAAAATTTTTTGATAGTTATTATCATAAGACTACAGATTTTCTAGAGGAGAATATAAATTCTAGACAGAGGAAGGCAAAGATTTGAAATTCTAACTGTAATCATAAATGATACTAATGAGAAGGAAAAGCCACTTAAAGAAATCTAAATTGCCAAACAGATGAACCTAGATTTTAAAAATAATATTTAGAAAGGATAGCAGAGCAGCATGAAGAATAATTTAGTGAAGAATAAATATCTTAGAAAAATAGGAACAATAATTACTTAATAACATCTGCCCCAAGTTATTTTTCCATCTTAAATTTTAAGACTTAGAATGTAATAAAAGTCCTTAAAATGCAAGAGATCAGGAAAAAAGACTTCTTTCCTCCCTCTTTTTTCGTCCAGTTTTATTGAGCTATAATTGACATACAGCACTGTATAAGTTTTAAGGGGAACAGAATAATGATTTGACTCTACATGCATCATAAAATGATTACCACGATTAGTGAACATCCATCATCTCATACAGATACAAAATTAAAGAAATAGAAAAAAATTTTTTTCCTTGTGATTCTTAGGATTTACTCTTTTAACAGCTTTCATAATAGCATACAGCAGTGTTAATTATATTTATCATGTTGTATCTTCTCTTTTTAAGATGTGTATAGGATTTGGACAGATAGAACCAGAATTTGAAATAGATGGTATTGTATTCATAGCTGACAGAAAGAAAAAACAGCTTTTCAATTGTTATTTTGATTTCCGTTCTCCTTTATTAAGAATGATTTTAAAACTGGAACAAGTCTAGATAAGAAAGCATTAATGATCAATATGGATTAGGAGATAATGAGAGAGAACCTAATGACCATAAATGAGTTTGTCTTGAGGCTTTATTTCCATGATACTAAAAGAACTTACAGATAGAATGTCGGAGGTATTGTGGGTTGTGTGTGAGAAATTATGCAGTATGGGTTATCAGAAAATTGTGAAAAACGCAAATGTCTTGATTTTTCCATTTAAGAAAAGGGCAGGTTATGGAAACAACTGCTCAGTAAGCTTGACATTGATTTTTAGCAAATTCTAGCATAGTTTATTGAAAAATGATTTAAGATAATTTAATGGTGATTTATAATAAGTATGAATCAAAATGGTTCACAAAGAACATGTCATAGAAACTATTTCTTTTTCAGTTTGAAGATAGGACCATTCACATAATGGGTGCCCCACAAGAATTTATTGAATGATAACCTAATGGCTCTAGTTTCAACACAATATTTAATAAGATTACATTTGACATCTCTGTGAAGAAGGATGTGACAATACTGCTGAATTAGGATGTAGTTGTCAAATAGCTAAATCTAGAAAGAATTGATTAGTTGCTTTGTGTAGCCTAGATGGGGGTTTTACTGGTACAGTACTGAACTTCACTCTTTCCTAATAAGCATTTTTAATGAAAATATTAAATAAAGATATTGAAGTCATGATTATCAGATTTTTGGAAAATGTCTTCATATCTAATTGGTAGGTGATTAAAACCAAGATTTAGAATGGTCTACACAGGCCAGAACCTTGGGTGGAAATCAACAAGGTAAAAGACTAAAGGGTACATCTTATATCCTGCATTTTGGTTGCACATTAAGGAAATTCACTGTAGTGGGGGTGGGTGTAGCTCGGTGGTAGAGCACATGCTTAGTATGCATAAGGTCCTGAGTTCAATTCCCAGTACCTTCACTAAAAAAGAAAGAGAGACGAAGAACGAAAGAAAGAAAATCAATGCAGAAAAGATCTGAAATTATCAGATTACTACAAACTTAATATGAGCTTGCAATTAACAGAATTATTATTTTGTTTTAAAAAACAATTTAAAAAGTCCCATTAGCATGGACTTTGGTTATATTAATAGACTGCAGTGTCCAGCTGACTGGCAATTATAGCATTCCTGTTCTGTGCTGGTCACTCTACATTTGGAGTTCAGTTTTGCATATCATCACATTTTATGATGAGTTTGACAAAGTAAAAATGGTAATTAGATATGGTGGGTCTCTTAGAAACCAAATAATACAAGGAGTGTTTGGCAGCTTTGGTAATTGGTATAATCAGGGGAGAAAAATAATTGTAGTTTTTACAGATCTGAAAGGGTTCTTATGTAAGAAGACAAAGTTGACTAGTTTGGTATTGCTTTGGACAGTCATTGGCAAAATATGGTCCGGACTCATTGACTGTTTTTGTCACTAAAATTTTGTTGGAACACGGCCATGCTCATTCATTTATGTATGGCTGTTTTACTTCAGCAGCAGAGTTGAGTAATTGTGACAGAAACCATATGGCCTACAAAACCTAAACTATTTACTATCTGGCCTTCTTTAGAAAGTGCTTGACAACTTTTGCTCTAGGAGATACCAGGCCTTGTTGGTACAGATTGTAGGAAAGCTGCCTGTAGAGCAACAGTCTACCAGATTTTTGTTTGTTTATTTGTCTTTAAGTAGAACTGTCAATCCTGGCATGGACTTTTATGTAAGGTGTCGGACCTTTTGTCCTTTTTTGCACCTTTTTTTCAAGGTGAGAAATTGGAGTAGATGATTTATCCTCTCAAGACCAATGATGGAAAAAAATAATCCAGTGCAGATAATACTAAGTAATTATTGTTCCTATGGAAAAAAATATATATTCATGCTTGGTTATATCCTTTGTGAATATTATTAATTGTCATGTTAATTAATGATATTGTGGTGCATCCTTATTTAATAAGAGAGTGTCCTTATTTTCAGGGGATACAAGCAGAAATATTTTGGGGGCAAACTGGCATTATATTTGCAGCTTGTTTGCAGATAGGGAGAAAATGAGTATATACACATACATAAAGCAAATTGGTAAAATTAATTGAAAATATTTACCATTTTATCAAAAACCATTTTGAGGTACTATTAAATAATTTGTAGCTTTTGGCCACTTTCAGTTAATTTTCCTTCACTGTTTTATAATGTAATAAAAACTGTAGAACAAAGAATAAAAGAATAAAGACTGTTAAAAAAAAAAGACTGTAGAACAGAGTAGAGATAAAGAATAAAGACTGTAGAACAGAGCAGACTTGATATTGGCTATAAAGAATGGGGAAAGATTAAGATAAGTAGAGAGGAGTGGTGAGAATGTTCCAGATAAGGGGGATCAGAAAGGAAGTACTTCTTGAATTAAACAGAAGAGTATGATTCAGAAAAAACTGTTTACTCCTTTGCTGAATGTTGATCATGACCATAGAATACTTCTTGAAAAAAGAAAGGGAAAAGAAAGACTTGAAAAATAGAAGGAGAAGTAAAACATTTTAAAGGAATTTTCAAGTGTGTATAAAATCTTACCATGTTCAAGGAATGGAATTTCATTTTATATCTCATTTAAACACACAGGTTTCCCTATTTGGATCCACCTAATGAGAGACTTATTTTGGAAGCTCTTAAGCAACTTTACCAGTGCGATGCTATTGACAGGTAAAAAACCAACCACAACAGATGTTAATTGCTTTTTAAAATAGAGTTCATAATACTTTCCTTTATCAGTACAGAGTGATTTGTTTGAATTGGATAGATTGTCTCACCTGAAATTAGAATTCATCAGCAACCTTTCTTCACCATAATTCTGAAAATGTACCATAAACCTGTTTTGGTTTGATACTGGTATTACTTAACAAGTAATTTCTGAGAACCGTTTCAATGCCAGGCATTGTGTTTGGTACATCAGAATGATAAAGAGCCAGAATCCTTGTACTCATGATTGTGTGATGGGAAGAGATTTGATAATTATCACTGTCTCATATCTTCAAGGACATCTTCTCTGTTTCTGTAGCATTTTGTGTCTTTTATTATACTACTTTATTCTGCCTCCTTATTTAGTTTTTCGGATATATTGGCCCTTGACAGCAGGTTTATCATCTTTACATTTCTCTTATCAATGACCACAGTGTATCATGTTTCTTATATTGAACTGAATTTCTGGAGGTGACTTAAGGAAATCTAAATTATATCTGATTTATTCTGAATGATGAACATTTCATTTGTGCTCTCCCAACGTAGAAAGACTTAATCTTTTCTTTCTATTAAGGAGTGGCCATGTGACCAGATTGGGTTTGTCTATGGTAGAATTTCCTCTTCCTCCACATCTGACATGTGCAGTAATAAAGGCTGCTTCTCTGGACTGTGAGGATCTGTTACTTCCAATAGCAGCAATGCTGTCTGTGGAAAATGTCTTCATTAGACCTGGTAAGAAGTTTATTGATGAGTTGGTTTTTTTTTAATTAATAGATTTTATTTTTTGGAGCAGTTTAAGTTTATAGAAAAATTGAGGGAAGGTGCACACACACAGTTTTCACTATTATTAACATCTTTCATTGGTGTGGTACCTTTGTTACAACTGATGAGCCAATATTGACGCATTATTATTAACTAAAGTCACTGTGTAGTAAACTCTATGGGATTTGACAGATCCATAATGACACATATCCACCATCACAGTATCATAGAGTAGCTTCACTGCCCTAAACATTTCCTGTGCTCCACCTGTTCATCCCTAAATCCCTTCCCCCAAGCCCTTAGTAACCACTGTTGTTTTTACTTTCTCCATAGTTTTGCCTTTTCCAGAATGCCATGTAGTTGGAATAATACAGTATATAGCCTTTTCAGATTGGTTTCTTTAACTTAGCAGTGTGCATTTAAGTTTCCTCCATGTCTTTTTGTGGCATGATACCTCATTTCTTTTTATTGCTGAATAATATTCCATTCTGTGGCATTTAACCATTCACCTACTGAAGAACATCTTGTTTGCTTTCAAATTTTGGCAGTCATGAATAAAGCTGCCATAACATCCGTGTGCAGATTTTTGTGTGAACATTGATTTTTAGCTCATTGCCGAACTGTATAATAAGAATACGTTTAGATTTGTAAGAAACTGCCAAACGTATCTTCCGAAATGTCTGCACCATTTTGCTTTCCCACCAACAATGAATCAGATTCCTGTTGCTTCAGATTCTCACCAGCTTTTGGTGTTGTCAGTGTTTTGGATTTTAGCCATTCTAATAGGTGTGGAGTGATATTTTGTTTCTGTTTTAAATTGCAGATCCCTGATGACATACGATGTTAACAATCTTTTTATGTGCTTATTTTCCATTTGTATTTCTTCTTTGGTGAGCTGTCTGTTCTGGTCATTTTTAATCGGGTTGTTTGTTTTCTTACTGTTGAGTTTTAAGAGTTCTGGAAGGAATTGACATCTTGACAGTGTTATTTTCCTAGACAGGTACATGGAATATCTATTTCGATCTCCAGTAATTCACTGAACATTTGTTTTTTATTTTTAATAGGTGTACTGGGGATTGGACCCAGGACCTCTTGCATGCTAAGCACATACTCTACCGTTGAGCTATACCCTCCCCTCCCACTAATGAACGTTTTTGACGGCTTATATCTAGCCCTGTGGGACATGAAACTGAAGATAAACAACTTTTTCATTCTGTTATCCTTTAACTTAGTTTTTGAATAGAGAGTATATATTGTTCCTGGCTGAGAGTTAATTTCCTTTCACTAGTAAAGGAAGATAGTATGGTAAACCTTTGCCCTGTTGTAGTACCTTAGTAATATATTAACCTTTTTTTCCTAGAATCAAAAGAAATGGTAGTTCAGCCCTTGTACCCTTAGAGATGTGTTTTGAGGTTTCCATGTCTTTTTTGTTTATTCTGTTTCTTTCCTTTCTTGGTGTGTCGGTATGGGGCACAACAAAACACCTTAGTTCATCACTTGTCAGGTTTGCTTTCTTCCAGTGGGGTTGGTGGGGGCAGTGGTTGTCACAATATTTTTCTCCCCCAGGAACTTCTGAGTAGATTGTGTATCTTGCCTGCAACCAGAACTAACAATAGAGTGTGTTATCTCATTAGCCATATCTCTTTATGGCTGTGAGTGCTGGGTCCAGGTTGGTTTATTATTGCAATGATTATACTGGAGGGTATGTTTTTCTATAAAAATACTCTATAGTTTATAATCAGTGTGCTACCTATCCCAAATAGATTGCAGTGTAGTTTTCAGTGTCAGAATTTTGATTCTAATTGTACCCCTAATTGCAATTATATTTTTTCTCGTAAAATACTATATGCAGTTAAATAAGGGTGACGGGCTTTCATTAGGTAATATCAAAGCTAAAAATACTCTAGAAACGATTACAGAGTATTGAAGTGGGAGTCAGGAGATCAGGATTCTAACTTTCCATTGCTAGCTAATCATCTGACTATTGGCCTAGTCTTTCTGGACTTCATTTTTCATTTGTAAAACCAGGGAGTTCGATTAAGAAAAAGGAAATGTTTTTCCTTTTGGAATACTTAAATAGATGAAACAGTCTGGTGTTAGCCTTTTGGGGGGGAAGGGTAACGTATTATTGTAATACAATTTCAAACTTACAGAAATATTGAAAGAATATTGAAGGAACTCTTTTGTGCCTTGTATCTAGCTTCTGCAGTCTTTAACATTTTGCTGCATTTGTTTTATTCTTTCCCTATATGTGTGTATATGTGTGCATGTATACATGTATATATTTATAAAAATGCATTTTATATCTTTTTCTGAATCAATTTAGAGTAAATTGGAAACATTGTGCTCTCTTACCACAAAATATTTACATGTGTATTTACTAAGAACAAGAGCAATCTCTTATTTAACCATAGTACATTTATCAAAATTAGGAAAGTTAACATTGATACAATACTGTTATCTAGTCCAGAATCCATATACATATTGCCCATTGTCCCTAGAGGATACAGAAGTAGTTTCAGAATTGCTAAGCTATACCACTGTGAAAGGCAGCCGTATTACATAACTAGAGTTCAATATTTGCTTACAGTTTCTTTTTTTTTTTTTTTGAGGTAAAATTTACATGTAGTGAAAAGTATAAATCCTAGGTATATAAGTCACTGAATTTTGTGAAATGTGTTCACGTATGTAACCCACACTTCTGTCAAGATATGAAACAGTTTTATCACTCCAGAAAATTCTCTCAGTGCCCCTTCCTAGATCCCATCCCACTTCCTCCCAAGCCAGCCACTTCTCTGATTTTTTTTTTAAAGGCTAATTTTGCTTCTTCTGAAACTTCAGTATACATATAATTATACAATTTGTGTTTTTTTGTGTTTGGCTTCTTTTGGTCAAAATATTGTATGTGAGATTAACCCATCTTCTTGTATGTATCGATGCTTTGTTCTTTTTACTGTTTAGTGGTATCCTGTTGTTTGAACATACTGAAATTAGGTTATCCGTTATCCTATTGATTTGTTTCTTGTTTGGTGCTATTTATGAATACAGCCGTCTTGAAAGCGTTTGTGCAAGTCTTTTTCATTTTTAATTTCTCTTAGGTAAATACCTAAGAAAGAAATAGTTGCATTATTGAGTTTAATTCTTAGAAATTGCAGACTCTTTCTGCAAAGTGACTGTGCCATTTAAAAATCCCATCAGCAGTGTTTGAGAGTGCAGCTTGCACCTCATGTCCTCCTCAGCATTTGGTGTTGCCAGTCACTTTTACTTTGTATATTCTATTATATATTAGGGATACCTCTTTGTGGTTTTAATTTGCATTTTATTGATGAGTAATAATTTGGGTTCCTTTTTTTGGGCGGGGTGGTAATTAGGTTTATTTATTTATTTATTTCTTAATGGAGATACTGGAGATTGAACCCAGGACCTCGTGTATGCTAAGCACATGCTCTACCGCTGAGCTATAACCCCCCCGATCACTTTTTTATGTGATTATTGGTCATTTAGCTGTCTTCTTTGTGTAGTATCTATTACAATCTTTTGCCTATGTTTTTTTTCTTTTGCCTATGTTTTAAATTTAAAATATGTATATATTGAATCTGGGAATTCTTTATTCTAGTTATAAGTTATTTGTTAGGTATGAGTTGCACGTATTTTTTCCAATCTGTGGCTATTTCTTTTTTAGTGGCAGGGTGGGTAATTAGGTTTATTTATTTATTTGTTTTAACAGAGGTGCTGGGGATTGAACCCAGGAGCTCCTACATGCTAGACATGCCCTCTACCACTGAGCTATATCCTTCCCCCTGTGGCTTTTTCTGTTTACTTTCTTAAAGGTGTCTTTTGATGAGAGAGGTTTTGAATTTTGATGAAGTCTAATATATCAGTTTTTTTTCCTTTGGTGGTTATTGCTTTTAGTATATAATTCTTTTCTTCCCCCAAGATAGTGAAAATATCCTTCTTATATCTCTTGATATTTTGACTTAGGAGCTTTATAATTTCTAGCCATTATGTTTTGGACAGTGATCCATCTGAAATTAAGTTTTGTCTGTGGTGTGAGGTAGAGATCTAGGTTACTTTTTTTCCTGTGAGTATCCACGTGTTTCAGCACATTTGTTGAAAAAACTTACTTTCCCCCATTGAATTGCTTTGGCTCCTTTGTTAAAAATCTATGGAAAGTATATGTGTAATAGTCTATTTCTGGACTTTATTTTAGTCCATTGATGTATTTGTCTATCTTTATGTCACTGCCAACTTTGTATTGATTATGTAGCTTTGTGATAAATTTTGAAATCTGATAAATTTTGAAATCACAGTCTGTTTCTTTTTCAGTATTGTTTTGGTTATTCTATATTTTTTGTTCTTCTATATAAATTTTAGAATCAGCGTCTCAGTTTCCTCAAAGTAAGCTTGCTAAGAATTTTGATAGGGATTGTGTTGAACCCTTTGTTGACTTTTTGCTATCTCTTAATATATCCTTGCTCTAGGGGTTATAATATACATCTTTAATCAAAATTTACTCAAAATTAAGATTTTATTCCTTCATGTGAAATATAAGAAACCTTGCAATAGTTTAGTTCCATTTACTCCCCATCATTTGTGTGACTGTCGTCATATATATTAATTTACATACATTATAAACCCCACAATATAGTATTATAATTTTTCCTTTAAATATTCCTATGTCTTTGAAAGAAGAGAAGAAAAGGAAAATTAAGTCTCTCCAGAGCTAGAAGTAGAAGTCCAGGTGTTGGTTTTTAAATTCTTACTTAGAATCCTCTGTCTATGGGTGGGCTGTTGACTTTTTTTTTTTTTTTTTAAGCCTTTCATGTTGTTGAGGTCTTAGGTTTTAAGTATGTGTTCTTTGGTTTTTATCAAGTCCTTGAGGTGGCTTTTGATATCTTGAAGGCCTTTATTTGGGACCTGCACTTTAGGAATACACTGAAAGTGAACTGCATATGTAGACACTCAAGGAAAAGGGAGGCTTCCCTTTGCTAGCCTAATACTTGGCCTTGGTATCTATGGACAGAGGGCAGTCTAATTCTTTAGAATATATTGAGATAATAGCCAATAAGACTATGTCTTGTGTTCTGTGCTTTGATTTGATGGGAAATTTTTCAGTAAGTCTTGCCTTTGTGAAGCACTTTATGTGAGTGATGTTAATGGATATGACACTTGAATTACCCTGAAAGCACTGAGATAACACAGATTTATCAGTGTTTCTAAATACTCCACACAATGAAAATGTAACTGTAAAGCAATGAGTGGCCTTTTCTGTTGTTTTGTTAGAATTAGATTTATTTTCCTTAGATACTGACCTAGGCCTCTTTAAAAAAAATAGGTAGTAACATGTGTTGCTGTTGTCAGATATATTATATTTCTCTGTTATAGGCTTAGCAATACAATTTTATACATAATGTTTCATGTAATTTCTTTTAAAATTGCATAAAAGAATAGAAGAAATAATGATTATACACTTTTTAAAAATTTTACCTACATAGTAACTTTTACTAGTGCTCTTTTATAGTGTCATTCTTGTGTTACTTCCTTTCGTCCTGAATAACTTCCTTTTTTATTCATTGTAAGGCAGGTATGCTGGCAACAAATTCTCTCAGGTTTCGTTATCCAGGAATGGCTTTATTTTGCCTTCATTTTGAAAGATCATTATGCTGGATGTAGGATTCTTAGTTGACAGTTGTTTTCTTTCAGCATTATAAATATATCATCCCACAGTCTTCTGGCTGCCATCATTTCTATTGAGAAATCAATTATTAATTTTATTGAAGTTCTCTTGTGCACAGTAAGTCATTTTTGTCTTGCTGCTTTCAGTGTTTTGGCTATAATATATCTGTGGATTGCTTTGTTTTTATCCTACTTGGAGTTCATTAAGCCTCTTGAATGTGTAGATTAATTTTTTAATCAAATTTTGAAAATTTTTAGCCATTATTTCTTCAAAATTTTTTCTGCCCTATTCTCTCTCTTCTTCTGGCACTTCCATCATGCATGTGTTGGTGTGCTTAAAGATGTTCCGCATTTCTCTAAGACTGCTTATTTTTCTTCATTGTTTTTCCCCTCTGTTCTTTGGATTGCATGATCTCTCTTGATCTGTATTTTGCCACTTCTTTCTTCTACCAGCCCAGATCTGCTGTCGAGCCCCACTTACCAAAGTTTTCATTCTATTTATTGTACCTTTCAACTTCAGAGGTCAGCCACTGTTGGGTCGGGGGTTGTACCCGAGCCCCTTAAGACACTGATGTTTTCACCCTTTACTGTTTGGGTCTATTTTGTGTGATTTGGAGACGATTTTCACAGTTCAAGGAGTTTATGAGTTTGTCCTATGTTCAGCCAAAGACCAGAGGCTCAGACATTCCCTTTGCTTTTGCTCCTCAGAAGGTACAACCTTGGGCATCTACAGTCTTCCAGAACATCAGGACAGCTTTGGTTTTAGCAAATTTCTCAGATCTCTCTGCTAAATGTTTGACTGGTCTCATTTATGACAAACCCATAGCTAATGTCATACTCAGTGGTAAAATGCTGAAAGCTTTCCCTGTAAAATCAGGAACAAGACAAGCATGCCCACTGTAGCCACTTCTGTTTAACATAGTATTGGAAATCCAAGCCACGGCAAGCAGTCAGACAAGAAATATAAGGCATCCAAATTGGAAAGGATGAAGTAAAACTGTTACTATTTGCAGATGATATGATACCTTACATAGAAAACCCTAAAGTCTCCACTAAAAAAATCGTTAGAACTAATACATGAATTCAGTAAAGTTGCAGGTTACAAGATTAACATTCAGAAATCTGTTGCTTTTCTATACGGTAATAGTGATCTATCAGAAAGAGAAAGCAAGAAAATAATCTGTTTAAAATTGCTTTAAAAAGAATAAAAATACCTAGGAATAAACTTAACGAAGGAGGTGAAAGACCTGTACTTTGAAGACTATAAATCATTGGTGAAGGAAATTGAGGATGATACAAAGAAGTGGAAAGATATCTTTTGTTCCTACGTTGGAAGAATTAATAATGTTAAAATGTCCATACTACCCAAAGCAATCTATAGATTTAATGCAACCCCTATCAAAATGCCCCTTACATTTTTCACAGAACTAGAACAAATAATCCTAAAATTTATATGGAACCACAAAAGGCTCCAAATTGCCAAAGCAATCTTGAGAAAAAAGATCAAAACTGAAAGTAACATACTGCCTGACTTCAGACTATACTACAAAGCTATAGCAATCAAAGCAGCATGGTACTGGCACAAAAACAGACACATAGATCAATGGAACAGAATGGGGAGCTGAGAAGTAAACCCATGCACTTATGTCAGTTGATCTACAACATACGAGGCAAGACTGTACAATGGAGAAAAGACAGTCTCTTTAATAAGTGCTAGGAAAACTAGATGGTTCCATACATGTAGAGTGTGTGAAAAAGCATGTATAAAAGAATGAAATTAGAACATTTTCTCACACCATTTATAAAAATAGACTAAAAATGGATTAAAAGAAAAGAAAAGAAACCATAAAACTAGAAGAGAACATAGGCAGAACACTCTGACATAAGTCATAGCAATATTTTTTTAGATCTATCTCCTAAGGCAAAAGAAACAAAAATAAACAAGTATGATCTAATTAAACTTAAAAACTTTTTCACAGAAAAGTAACCATTGACAAAACAAAAAGACAAAAAAACCTATTGAATGGGAGGAAATATTTGCAAATGATATGACTGATAAGGGGTTAATATCCAAAATACATAAATAGCTCATGAAACTTAATATCGAAAAAAAGAACCAAACTGATTAAAATATGGACAGAAGACCTGAATAGACATTTTCCAAAGAAGATATACAAATGGCCAACAGGTACATGAAAAAATGCTCAATATCGCTAATCTGCAGACAAATTCAAATCAAAACCACAGTGAGATATCACCTCACACCTGTCAGAATGGCTACCATCAAAAAGTCTACAGATCACAAATATTGGCAGGGATGTGGAGAAAAAGGGAACCCAAGTATACTATTGAGAATGTAAATTGATGCATCCAGTATGGAAAACAGTATGGAGGTGCCTCAGAAAACTAAAAATAGATCTGTCTTATGATCCAGCAATTCCACTTCTGGGTATATATCAGAAGAAACTGAAAACACTACTTTGAATAGATACATGCACCCCAGTGATCATAGCCATAGCCATACATTATTTACAATAGCCAAGATATGGAAGCAACCTAAGTGGTCACCAACAGATGATGGATAAAGAATATTATTCAGCCATAAAAAAGGATAATATTCAGCCATTTGCAACAACGTGGATGGACCTAGAGAAATAAGTCAGAGAAAGACAAATACTATACTTTTTTTTTTTTCATATTTAAGATGCCTACAAAGAGGTTTTTTTCTTTCTTTTAGGCAACAAAATATTTTTCAGTCCTTGACATCTCACTCTCATCTAGCACCACAGATGCAAGACAAATACTGTTTGTTATCACTTATATGTGGTCTAAAAAAATTAAAACAAATGAATTCATATAACAAAACAGAAACAGACTCACAGATACAGAGAATAAGCTAGTGGTTATCAGTGGGGAGAAGGAAGAAGGGATGGACAAGATAGGGGTGTGGGAATAAGAGATAGAAACTATTATATATAAAACAGAAATAGACTCATGGACATAGAAAACAAACTGGTTACTGTGGGGAAAGGTGGGGAGGAATAGTTTAGGAGTTTGGGAATAAAAGATACACATTACTATATGTAAAACAGATAAACAACAAGGACCTACTGTATAGCACAGGGAATGATACTCAGTTTCTTCTAATGAGCTATAATAGAAACATTTGGAAAAATACCTGTATATGTATAGCTGAAATGCTTTGCTGTACTCCTCAAACATTGTTAATTGACTACACTTCAATAAAAAATATTTTTTAAAATAATAAAATGTAAGGGGATTTTAAAGTCAAAAGAGGAACTACTGTGTATAAAATAAGCAACAAGGACATATGGTACTGCATAGGGAAATATAGCTATTAGTTTGTAATAACTCTAAGTGGAGTATAATCTAAAAATACTGCATCACTGTGTTGTACACCTGAAACTAATACTATAAATCAACACTACTTTAATAAAAATAATTTTAAGGGAGAGGGTCTAGTTCTATGGTACAGTGCGTGCTTAGCATGCATGAGGTCCTGGGTTCAATCCCCAGTACCTCCACTAAAATAAATAAAAATAAAACTAATTCCACTCCCCCCCCCCCCAAAATAAAGAGAATTATAATTAAGAGAAGTTTGGCTGGTCTGCCTCTGTTTGTATCACACTGAGCTGTTAGTCTCCACTGATTGGTAGCTGATTGCTCTGTTGTTTTTGAAAGTCCCCTGGGGCATAAATTGCTCCATAGTTCGATCCAGATAAAAGTTGGGCACCTCAGCAGGGGCAGAGTATTGCCAATCTTTGACAGTCCTTGTTCCTGCCCTCCCCTGGGAAGAACCTCTGTGCTGTGGAGCAGGAGCTGAGGGTTGATTGGGAACGCCTGGTCTTCTCTGGTTGCCCCAGCTGGGCCCTCCCTATAGAGCAGAAGCTTGCAATGGGAGGTGCTGGGAACTGGTTCCTACTTGAATGCAGTGCTTCCTGCTGTTCTTACTGAAATCCATAGATTCAATCTCCAGAAGCTTTGAATATTTATCTTTGGTAATTTTGACTAGTTTAACAGATGTCTCTGAGAGTGCAGTTTCACCTAACTCCTCATACCACCATTCCTAATATACATCAGTAGCTGAAAATTAAAACAGAAAAGGAATTAAGTGAAAAGCAAGTCTTCCTGTCCTAAACATGTCCCCAGGTCTGATACCTGGAGGCAGCGATCGCTGCCAGTTTCTTACTCATACTGAGAGAGATACTCTTGCTATATATGCACATATGATCTAGACTTCCTTTTTAAACTTAGGTCATCAAGAACTTCAGCTGCCGCAAAATGCAGCTTCAGTTTTTGAGCATGTGACTTACTGAGGTCTTGTTACACCCAAAAATGTGTATTGGATTTCCAGCTGCTTTTAAGTGCGTATATGGTCTTTGTAGGTTAAACAGTCCTTTCTGGCTTGGATCTTAGTCATTGTAGATCACCTGATTTAGTTTATTACATACTTACCGGTAAGACCAGTTGGTATTCTCAAATCTAACATTGAACAAATATTTTAAACATCGAAATGATGATACTGTCACCATTTTTAGTAATCTCTTTTGCTCTAGTAAACTGTACACAATGTCTGGTGTAGATACTGCTTTAGAAGTCAAAAAATGAAGTGAGGGCTCTTAAATATTTTTAAGCCTTAAAATGAAACAAATTTAATCTAACATTGTGTTTTAAAGTTTTTAATTGTTTTAACTGAGATATTTGAGAAGTAAGGGGTACTTAATGTGTATATGACCCTTAAAGCTTTATTCCCCTGCTTCAGCTCTGAGGATTGTTGTTACAAAAGCCCTTCCTGTGTGATAGTTTTGTATTCTGATTGATTGTTAGATAGAAAAGCACTGAGTTCTCCTCCCAAAGGGAGAAGTTCAGCTGATACACCTTGTTCTGCTTCTTCAGCTTCTTATTTATAGTTTTTGCCTCGATAGCATCTACCTATTTGCATGAGGTAAAACCAATAATAGAATTTCATCTGGGGAAAGATAACAAGTTAAAGAAAATGACAAGTCTACTGGGAAAGGAATTAAAGATGGATTGTCAAAATATTGTGTAGTCAGAGGATAAACTTACTGAGATTGTCATAACTGTGTGTGATACGGTTTTTGATTTTCCTATACAAATCCTGAATTTACTGTGAGACTTCTGCCAATTTTAATTTTAATTAATTAGATTATTTTGAGGGAAGAGTTAGGGAAAAGGAACACAAATATGTTCTGTATGTTGTCTTCAAGAATAAAGGGGGAGAGAGAGAGGCACAGAGAGAAGGTAACAGGAGTGTGGGAAGGACAGCCGGAAAAAGCAATGTGCCTTCTGCATTTTTCAGAGTGTGAGCAGGTAGCCACTCTAAACAACAGAGATCCAACACTAACCATGCAGTTAATTTTCACAAACTATAAACTGAGTTTAGAATTTTAATCCACTAAAACTTATTGTAGTTATTCCGACGTTTCAATAAGAGATGGTAAGCCATCTGTGTAAATTGCTAAAGCAGGTATTAGAGCCAAATCGAACATTTCTAGGATTGCCTGGAGGCAGAGAAGGGAAGAACTGAACCATAATGGGAAGCTTCTCTGAGGCTACATAGCCCAGGCATCCAAGGTAGCTGACACTCAACATTTTTATAGCAGGGAATTCAATTCAAAGATCCAGGAGCCCCTGGCTGATAGGTAGGCTTGGCTCCTAGTGTTGGCAGCCAAGGCAGCGTTGATACTTGAATCTAGTACAATTTGACTTTTGGCATAATACCTTCCAGGCAGTGGATTGGGTGCATGAAATTAGGTGTTTTGACTTAAAAATCAGTATCCCTAACTGGTTCAAGCATTATATCTTCAGCTTGGTAGCGTCATTTGTATGACCTATGATAAATCATATTCACTCTTTTTTTGTCTCCAGCTGCTTCCTTCAGTTGTTACCTACATCACATAGGTGGAACCCACTTAAAGCCTGGGATGGAGGACTTTGTATCTTCATGAGTGTTTTGTTTAATCAGATTGCTTTCCTCCTAATACCAGGAACTCCTGCTTTGCAGATTCACAGTGTGGTCTGTGTAAGTGCTGCTCCCTGGCATCAGGCAACATGGCGCCTCTGCTAAATCTAGTTGTGATTGGTAGACTGATGGAATAGGAATTGTGGTTTGATGTCATACAGAGAGGAAAGAATCCCTGGGAAGTTTGTGGGGGGGAAAGGTGGAGGGGTGCCCTCTGAAAGATTAGCCTGGGTAAAGTGGTATGTGGGGAACTTGAGCAATCAGAGAACAAATCATTCCTGAGTAGGATCTGGTCAAAGTCAGTAACAGATAAATATCAAAAACATGATGTTAAGCAATAGAAGCCAGACACAAAGCGCATTTATACAAGGTTTAGAAACAGATAATACCTTTCTGTGGGGTAGAAGTTAGGATATGGTTATCCTTGTGGAGGGGAACAGGTAGTTATTGGAAGGATAGCAAAAGGAGAGCTCTGGGATGCTGATAATCTGCTTGTTGATCTGGGTGTTGGGTACATTGGTATGTAATGTTTGTGAGCATTCACTGAGCTGTACACTTATGGTCTGTGTCATTTTCTGTATGAGTGATATACTTCAGTATAAAGTTAAAAAAGAAAAGTTTGTAGTAGTTCAGTTCTGCATATATGATGGTCCTAATTGTCCATAATTAGGAATTGAATTAAATAGGGACTGGTTACATAGTTTTATGTTTCTTATACTCCTGAGAAATACAAGGTAGGTTTTTTGAGAATGAGTAATTCTGTATGTACTGGCATTAAACTGTTGTTAAATAAATAAAGGAAGTTTCAGAAGGTATATCCCACTTCTGTAAAAATAAACCGCTGTACACAATGCTTGTATTATCTATAGAAAATATCTTGAAGAACACACACTAAAAAATTAACAATTGTTAGCCTAGAGGATTGTTTTATAGATAATGTGTCAAAGTGGGGAACTTTGAGCTTTTACATTTTATATATATTATATATATATTTTACATTGTATGTATATATATATTTTCTGTGAGCATGGGTTACTCTTATGGTAAAAAATGAATTTAAAAAATAAATTCCAAACACTATTTTAAAGGTGAATTGATTAGCAGAAGTAATGTAGCTATTCTGATAAAATCTCCCAAGAATGGTTAAAAGAAGAAAGGAGTCGTGGGAGTAATTAGATTCCCTGCAGAAGGGTTAGTATAGTTCTTCCTTATTCCACCCCAGAGGATGAGGCAGATTTTAATGAGCTTGAATAAAGGAAGTGAATGTACGCACTTGATGTAAAGTAGAACTAAATTGCCTCACCAATTGCCATTTTAGTTGATCCAGAGTACCAGAAGGAAGCAGAACAGAGACATCGAGAACTGGCAGCTAAAGCTGGAGGATTTAATGACTTTGCAACTTTAGCTGTCATCTTTGAACAGTGCAAATCAAGGTATGTGAGATAGTTCTATGTACTGGCAAGTGCAAGTTTGAAATAGAGCTCCGATATATACTTTGTGACTTTAGATAATAAGGTTCTGTGGGGATGATACTGACCTCAAGGTATTTTTGTGAACATTTGTGAGATTTATCTATATCAGATGACTATGACTTAGTAATCATTTATTATGTAACATTAATTCTCTTCTTTCTTCTCTCCTTAAACCTTTCCTGAAAATGACCTTATAGAATTTTGGTTCTGTTTAAATAGCTTAAATGAGAAAGTGATTGGATATTTGTTAAAGCATGTTTGTCTAAAAAGAAACCTATTTACAAATTATTTTTTAATTCACTCAGAGGCACCTACATCAATTTGTTTTTTTTCCAAATTCCTTAAAGTGCTTTTTAATTAATTGGGCAGGTCTCATAAGAGAGCTGATAGTTGCTTATGGGTTTCTAGTTTTGCTATAGAAATGAGAATGTTAGACTGTCCTTCCCTTATAGAAGATATTTTCAAGACACCAGTATTTTTGCTTTGCAGTGGAGCTCCAGCTTCGTGGTGCCAAAAACATTGGATTCATTGGAGGTGCTTATTTTCTGCATTTCGTGTTGAAGCTCAACTTAGAGAGCTAATCAGGAAGCTTAAACAGGTGATTGCTATACTGGTTTTTCCCTAGAGAATTATTTTCTCAAGACCCTGTGAGTACTCTACCCAAAACCATGTGTGTTATAAGGTGTTCTAGAATGGCTTGTAGTAATAGCCGCCATTCCTAACCCTGTTTAAGCACCCAGCTCTGTCCTCCCTTATCCTTTTAGGAGGTTCTTCTCCTGGCCTTGGGTAATTTCCTCACGTTCATATGCTAATCGGTCCTCAGCTGAACACTTGGGGCCCTTCTGCAGATCTTTGGAGTTGTCTGTGCAGTTCTTTTATCTCCTGAACTCTGGCCTAGGAGCTCTAGCTATCTTGGTCTTCCTGGATTCTCAGTTCTGTCTCTTTAACTCAGGGAGTTCTCCAGGATTCCTCTTGGGTTTTTCCTTTCCTGCGCCTTGGTCGGGAATGTCTCTCAAGGTTGACTGTAAGCTGGGGCAGTTGTTGGGCTTACTTCATTTGCTTTCCTTACTTCATTTACTTCCAGAGATCACTGTCCTTCATTGCTTCATATATAGTGTTTTGGAAATCATTATTTCATGTTTTGTCCATTTTTTTGGTTGTTTCATGCAGGAAGGTAAATATGGTCCCTCTTACTCCATATTCACCAGAAACGGAAGTCTTTAGAAATATGGATTTTTCAAAATAAAAGATTATTTCAGATTGTTCTGTGGGATTTACCACTATACATATATTCTTTTGATAGCAAAGTGATTTCCCAAGAGAGACCTTCGAAGGCCCTAAACACGAAGTATTACGAAGATGTCTTTGTGCAGGTTATTTCAAAAATGTAGCTCGAAGGTAAGCGAAAAGAGCTTGAGAGATGGCTAGAGGAATACTGCTATATTTGATGACAATATTGAACTATTTAATATTAAAGATTGACAGTTTGATTTAAGTTCTGTGATTATGATGACATCAGTCACAATGACCTTTTTCATAATTGCCACTTGTGCAGGGGGAGCTGCGGTGACTCAGAGTGGGATATTAAGCTCAAGTGGGGTAGGAGGGGAGTCTGTAGGACAGCTGACCAGAATGAGATATTAGCGTCTAAGCTGAGTGACAGTGGCTTTCTTGCAGAGGGGCAAGGATTGGGGAAGGTACTCACATGGGGGTCGTTTGGTGTTGAGTGTCAGAGTCTGAAGGCATTTTTGTAGGGAAAGGGGTAAGAGTGGTGGTGATGGAGATTTGTGATACAGAGGAATTGATCACATAATTGAATGTATTAAGGATAATGGTGAAGGGAGTTAGAAATACTGAAAGGGAGAAAACAAGAATGAGCCCTGTGGTGCTGATTGGGATTTCAGGTTTTATGGTGGTTTTAATATAGTTAGATGGGTGGATAGATAGATATGGTAATAAAAATAGATGTTACTGTGTGTGTATATATAAAATACATATATTTGTATGTGTGTAAATATTTACATACATATGTACCCTGTGTGCTGGACTGGGAGCAATGACGCTATAATAGCAATAAATACACTTGTGCCCAGATCTTGACTTGGAACAACCATCTGCTACATAAAGGACCCAGGGCTCTTTGGAGAAATAGGGCTTAGAAAGTACATAATGGGCCTGAAACATCTTATTTTGCCAGCAAGCAAAGAAGTGATTATTGAAGGTTGAGGCCACGTCAGAAGTACACAGGAGCCAGCTTGAATAGGCCTCAACTGATCAAAGATGCGACATTTTGAGCATTGAAATAAATAATGATAGTAATTGATTATATAACCCACTAAATAAAATGAGAATCATGGGTCTATAATCATAAAATGATAAATCAATAAATTAAAAGTTTAATGACAACTGGAATGACAACATAGCGAGCACCTTTTCCACAAAATTCTTGTTAATTACGAAAGGGAAAAGTAACTTCTCAGTGAAGAAACCTGGCCAATGTTCCCTAAATCAAGCGATCAAAGTGAACATCAACAGTAATGAAACAAATCGAAAGCATATTCCTCCTGATAGGATATAATGGAAACACAGCATCACTTCTGTGATGTTCCTGCCAAAGACCTGCAACCTGAATCTAATCCTAAAACAGACAAAATCAAATTGAGGGACATACTACAAAATAACTAGCCTATAATCTTTAAAGGTGTCAAGATCATGAAGGTTGAAGAAAGAGTGGGGGGGGGGTGTTTATTCCAGAATGAAAGAGACTAATGGGCCATGAAAAGTAAAGGCAATACATGATTCTGAACTGGATCCTTTTGCTATAAAGGATTATTATTAGGACATGTGATAAAACTTCAGTGGGGTCTGAGGATTAGATGTTAGTAATGTATCAGTGTTAATTCCCTGGTTTTGATGGTTGTATTATGGTTTTGTAGGATAATGTCTTTGATTATAGGAGATGAACAATCGGGTATTTGGGGATGATGGGGCATAAGGGTAGTGACTTACTTTCAAAAGGTTCAAGGAAAAAAGATTATTGTGTTGTACAAATATGTACTAAACTGTACAGATATATATACAAATAATTATAACAGTCTGATCTGGGTTATAATAGGAATTGAATATATATAAAGTTCTATAGGAAATCAGTTGTGACAATTGAGCTAGGGCTGTTACTTTGACAAGTTTTTGGAATAATATCTATGTAGGGAAGGATAGAAGAAGATAATATGAAGTTAAGAACATGAATTAGAAAAATTATAGACAAAATGTTCTAATAGTGAAATTTAGAATAGTGAAAATTGTTTATACCTTTAAAAAGAGATAAGGCATGATATAATGTAAATACTGTATTTAAGTCAGAAAACCTATATTTGGGACTTACTTTCACCATACATTAGCTCCGTGGCCTTGAGAAAGTTAATTAATTTATTTGAATCTCAGTTTTGACCCTTTAATAATGTACCTGGCTCATAGTTCTTTTGAGGCTTTATTATAAAAGCATTTTGGAAATTCTAACGCATAAATACAATATTATTGTTAATTAACCAGAAATATTTATACTGAACTGAAATGACTAAGTTGTATCATTAGTTTTAAAATGAATTGGTAGAGAGGTTATAGTGGCAGTTGAATGAATATAAATCTCTGCTCATAGTGCTCTCTGTAGTAGAACACATTGTAATTGTTCATTGTTAGCGCTCTACTTATTTCATTGTTTTACTCTTCTTGTATTTATCCTTTGGTTTTTCGGTTCTTAGATCTGTCGGGAGAACATTTTGCACAATGGATGGGCGTGGAAGCCCAGTTCACATTCATCCTTCCTCAGCAGTAAGTACCTTATTTTTAGTAAAAGGAAGAAATGTGTAAAGATGTAGGAATAAGTAATACACCGATGTCTTCTACTTTTTGCTTTGAGGATAAGTTTACATATATCTATATTACATATAGCTGTAAAGGCATTGGTTGGCCCATGCCTCCTGTTTGATTAAAGAATATAGAAATTAATTCAGAAGAGTTTGTGCTGTTAGTATTTGGTTGGCCTAATATGGAATAAGGCAGGTTATTGTGTTATCATCCTTAAATGAATTCTTTTGTGTAGCTTCATGAACAGGAAACCAAACTTGAATGGATCATTTTTCATGAGGTATTAGTTACCACCAAAGTCTACGCAAGAATTGTATGTCCAATTCGTTATGAATGGGTAAGGGACTTGTTACCCAAGTTGCATGAATTTAATGCACATGATCTGAGCAGTGTGGCCCGACGTGAAGTGAGAGAAGATGCAAGAAGGAGGTGGACAAATAAGGAAAATGTGAAACATCTAAAGGGTGAGCGAATTGCTTGTTCTGGAGCATAAATGTCCTAATTCTCATAAAACTACAGAAATATTATTACAGAGCTTAGATTCTGGCTCTGTCTCCTCAGAAAAGTAAAGAGTTGTCATGAGTCTCAGACTCCTTCTTCCCTTCCAGTTTATCATGTTTTCCTTAGCCCCTCTGTCCAAAATTATTAAAAACAATATCTATTGAGCTTTTGCCATGGGCTAACATTACCCCGTTACTGTAACCCATTACAGGGTTTTACAGTAACCCTATGAGGTAACTACATATTCCTACTTTACAGATGAGGAAACACTTAGCAGTGTGCAATAATTTGCTGAACACTCCATAGCTAATATTTGGGGAATCTGGATTTGGAATTCAAGGAATTTGACTCTGTGGCCTCTACTCTTAATCATTACACTATATTACTTCCCGGTAGTGCTTTCTTTACTTTTTTTTGTTGTTGTTTATAAAACCTCAGAACATCTTCTACCCTCCACCCCCACCCCCCAAGGGGATTCTTCCTTGATATGTTAGGTCCTTAGTTGGGAGGTAGAAACAGTTGTGGTACTGAACTAGGACAGCTTAATTCTCAGCTCACATATAATTGATGGAGCAAATTATATTATCCTTATTTAACAGCACTGAGAAATAGAATGGTGGGTTTTGCCCAAGATTATAGAAGAGTCTTTGGAAATGTTATCTACCAGGTGTTCTGTTACAGTGTGTAACTACACTGCATGCTTGAATTAGGGTCAGTTTTTCTGACTCCTCAAGGCCACTGTGCTCTTATTTTTTAACCATAGACTATATCTTTTCTTTTGAAAGGGCAAAATTTAATTTCCTTTTTTCCCACTTAACATTGAAAAATCAGGGCATCTCTTTCTCTTAATATTTCTAATACTGAAACTCAAAGTTTTACTGGATTAATTTGTAATGTTTTCAGATGGAATATCAAAAGAAGTCCTAAAGAAAATGCAAAGAAGAAATGACGATAAATCCATATCAGATGCGCGTGCCCGTTTCCTTGAGAGAAAGCAGCAGAGGTCCCAGGATCACAGTGACACACTGAAGGAAACAGGCTAAGCAGTGAACCCTCCAATTCAGGAAGTAGGAAAAGCAGCCAGAAAATGTGCTTCTACTTTGCCATTTATGTCAGACAGCACTACCAAGAGGAAGTGGTCGGCAGCTGTTATTAGCATACGAGTTAAAAGCAAATCAAAGTTCATCAGTACCAATAAATGGAATTTTCAAAGGAAAGATTGGGTGGCCATAGTCATAGGCAATGACACATGAAACCAATGAAAGACAATACACGTGATGTTTTCCTCACTTCAATTTTGCTGGCCTTAACTGGTATCAAATGCTGTCATTGAGATATTTTCAAAGAACATTGAATTGTATTTAATCAGCGTGTATTCCATTTGCATTGAAGCATTAAAAATTATTTTCCTTAAATCTCTTTAAGGCCTTCTTGTTGCTATTAGAATAGTATATCAGGTTATCAGGTATGTGACCATTTCCTTCAGAAGGCTGAACATAAGAGGTTTTTACTCAGCAATACTTAGATGTCTAACCATATAATTGCTACAGAGCTTTATAGATATTTAGAGAAAAGAATCAATTAGTAAATAAGAAAATTGCCTATGGCAAGATTCTTTGTTGAACTAATATTAATCTTTAAGTTGATTTTTCTGGGATTATACAAATTCCTTTTTATATAAAAGTATATTGTTTAAAACAGTAGCTATAGCCATTAACCAAAGGACAGATGATATATATATATGTTCTTTTTTCAGCTGTCCCTACATACTTGTATCAGCACCATGTATGTAGGTATGACAGTGTTTAAAACAGCCCCTCCACTGGCCTACTCTCTTGCCTCCAGCTGCTAGGGTAGGACCATTTAAACATCTATTATGCTGATCTTGAGATGGGATTTTCAAAGCAGTGAATACTACATCACCAGTGTTTCAAATTGGAACCTTGAGGCTAGTTAGTATCACACTCAGGCCACACTCAGCACTTGCCCACTCTTGTTGTTTACTGCCTTGTATTCTAGTTATTTGTGTATTTGTCTGTCTCCCCCACTAGATTATACGCTCCTTGTGGGCAGGGACTCTGTCTTTTTCATCTTTGTATCTTTCATGGCACCTAGCACAGTGCTTTGCCCATAGTAGTCACTCAGTGTTTGTTAAATAAAGCTATTAGTGTCATTAAAATTCAAAAGGCAGTATAATGTGTGTTTTTAGATATTTTCTTGCAAAATTTAAGACTCTAAAATTTGTATAGGTAACTCACTCTTCTGCAGTTATTTCCTTTGGCATCTAAACAGTTTTCTGTTCATTATTAGAAACTTGAAGACTTTATTGAAAAATCACATGAGGATTCAAATCCATGTGTTTGTTCTTGAAGTAAGGTGAGTGGTTTCTCTGAACATTCCCAGAATTGTTAATTTGTTCATTTAAATCTTCAGTGTTGTAGACACTGTTTCAGCACATGAGTCCTATCAGTTTCTCTTTTCAGGTTTATATGTCAGGAATTTCCTTAGATATGATGGGGGTGTATGTGGATTCTTAGAATGAAAGCTCTTTTATTTCAGTAAGTATTTATTGAGCATACATTCTAAATCTGTGGCCTTTATTTATAATATCATCAGCTGTCCCTATAATGTTCTTTTTTTTAAACATTTTTTTATTGAGTTATAGTCATTTTACAATGTTGTGTCAAATTCCAGTATAGAGCACAGTTTTTCAGTTATACATGAACATGCATATATTCATTGTCACATTCTTTTTTGCTGTGAGCTACCACAAGATCTTGTGTATATTTCCCTGTGCTATACAGTATAATCTTGTTTATCTATTCTACATATGCCTGTCAGTATCTACAAATTTTGAACTCCCAGGTCCCAATAATGTTCTTTATAGCATTTTCCTCCAGTTGAGGATCCAGTCAAGAATCATGTATTGTATTTAATCTCCTTTAACCTGGAAAAGGTCCTCTGTCTTTCTTTGTCTTTCATATTTCACATTTTTTAAAATTGAAGTATAGTTGACCTATAATACTGTGTTATTTCCAAGTGCACAGCATAGTGATTTGATATTTCTACACAATGATTATCACAATAAATCTAGTTACCATCTGTCACTATATACAGATATTACAGTATTATTGACTATACTTCCCATATTTCATACCCATGACTCATTTATTTTGTAACTTAAGTTAGTACCTCTTGATCTCCCTCACCTATTTCACTGATCGTGCTTCCCCTCTGGCAACCACTTACTTGTTCTCTGTATCTATGACTGTTTGTTTTGTTATGTTTGTTCATTTGTTTTTTAGATGCCACGTGTGAGTGGTGGAATCATTCTTTTTTCTAGCTGAGCAATATTCCATTGTAAATATATAAACCACGTCTTCTTTATTCATTCATCCATCAGTGGACACTTAGGTTGCTTCCATATCTTGACTACTGTAAATAATGCTGCAATGAACATAGGAGTGCATATATCTTTGAATTAGTGTCTTTATTTTCTTTGGAAAAATACCCAGAAGTGGAATTGCTGGATTGTGTAGTAGTTCTATTTGTAATATTTTGAGGAACTTCTATACTGTTTTCCATAGTGGCTGTGCCAATTTACATTCCCACCAACAGTGTATGAGGGTTCCCTTTTCTCTACATTCTTGCCAACACTTATTTGTTGTCTTTCACATTTAACATTTTTGACATTTTTAAATAAGTTAGTCATTTTATAGAATGCCCACAATTTGTATTTCTCTAATGTTTCCTTATGGCTCTGCATTTTTGACTGGAATTTTGCATAAATGATACAGTATCTGTCCCAAGGCATCAAATCTGGAGGTACATCGTATTTGCCCCTTACTGCTATTATTAATTTTGATTACTTAGTTGGGATATTTGATTTTTTTCAATCTAGTTACTCTTATAATTAATAAGTAATTTGGGGGAAGGATACTTTGAGATTATGTGAACTAGCCTGTTCCTCATAAATTATTACCCTCTGGATTATATCATCAACTGATGGTTCTTACCTGAATCAGTTTTATTCTTATGGTTGCAAAATGGTGAGTTTTTTTTTCCCCAATTCTTTCCTATACAGTTGACCCTTGAACAACATGGGTTTGAACTGCACAGGTCCTCTTATACACAGATTTTTTCCAGTAGATATGTAATATAGTACTACATGATTCTCGGTTGATTGAATCCAAGGATACAGAACCATTGATACGGAGGGCTGACTGTAGAGATATACGAGGGTTTTGGACTGCTGGGGTAGGGGTGGACTCTCAACCACCTCATTGTTCAAGGGTCACCTGTATAGATTTGTTGGCATTATACTGTAAGCTTCCCTTGAAGAAGAATTTCCAATTAACACTTGGGTATTAGGAACAGCATAAGTCAAGACAGAGAATTGGAAAGCACAGGGCATATTTGAGAGGAGTGGCAAACGCTCTAGTTTATTTGGTGCATAAAGTGTATATATAGGCGAGTAATAGGTTGAAAATATTGGTTGATAATAGATTATGGAAGGCCTTCAAAGCCAAACTATGGATTTGGACTTACTTTGTACTATATATGAATTTACTGGAGGGGAATGACATCATTACATCTTTAAGGTAAGTGTGACAATGGTGTTGATAAGAATCGAATTCCATTGAGTGGGCTCTGAGATAAAGTATGAAAGGAATACTGCATCTCGTTAAGGATGTGGAAGGAGTCTTGGAGGAAAGGTAGTGGTTATGGAGATGTTTGTTCTTAAAAGAAGTGAAGATTCACCTTCAAATTACTAAATAAAACAAGTAATGAAGATGAATGTTACAGAAAAATGGACAAAGGACATGGTCAGTCATTTCATAAAAGGAAACATAAGTGGTCAATAAATAAGATACTGAATCTTACTAGTAATTCGGGACATGCAGTTGAAAATAAGTGAGATGCCATTCTTTTCCATCCAATTGGCAAAGTTAAAATGCCTGAGAAGTGTTGGTATAGGATAAATTGCTCATATTTTAGAGAACATTTTGGCAATATCTAATAAAATTGAAGATGTGAACAACCTGTGACCTAGCAAGCCCAACTTTAAAATTTATATCCTAGGAACTCCTTGAGACTATACAATATGTTCTGTTCCTCATAAAGCTTGACTCCCATAGATGTAGCATCAGTTGATGATTTATGTTAAATACAGCATTCATAAAACTGTTATGTACTTGCTTCTAATAGCAAAAAACTGGAAAAATATGTAAATAACTATCAATAGGGAAATGTTTGAATAAATTGTGATATGTTCTTATGGTTGAATTCTTTACAGCAGTGAAAGTGATCTTTGAGACTCCTGTTGCCTACTTACAAACTGCTCTGCAAGACAGATGAACCAGTTTGTATTCCTAACAGCAATGTAGTAAAGTACTATCTTATTGGAGCCTTGTGGCCCCTCAAAAATATTCTTGTTATTATAGACCCAAAAGGTGTCATTATTATGTTTATTTATTTAGATATTCAGCTCTTTTTTCTTAGTCCAAATTGTCTATAAGAAATGAAATTAACTGATTTGAATTTGATAAGGCCAGATGGTAAATATTTTAGGCTTTCAGGCCAGTCTCTATTGCAACTACTATGCTGTTGTTTGTTGTAGTATAAAAGCAGCCATAGATGATACGTAAACAAATGGATTGGCTGTTCTCCAATACAACTTTATGGACATTGAAATTTGAAGTTCTTACAATTTTCCCATGTCAGGAAATACTCTTTACCATTTGCACTTTATTCCAGAAAAGCTACTTTTCACATACCCATTCTAATTCACATTACTTCATTTGAAAGAAAAGACCTTTATTACATGAAATACTGAGATACTTTTGGTTTTTACTTTTTCTTTATAGAAGTGACAGGATTGAACATGTCAGAAATCAAAAAATTTAATTTGTAATCTTTATTCTCCCAAAGATTTTCGAAGCAATCTGTATTACTTCTTAGCTGTTCCTTTAATCTGAAAATGTGAATAATACAAAACTCTTATGAAGCTATTGAAGATTTTTTGAAGGACAGAATCATATTACTTGTCCAGATAAAAGCTAACATAATGTTTCTTAACCTAGTATTACTTGGTGCTCAGTTAAATCATAGGAAATAAAATGGGATAACCCCATATACAGCCTAGCATCCAGGTTGGTGCTTTCTGTATATGACAGGTATTTATAAATGATTGTTGTGCTAACTCCAGGTGTGACTACTATTTTTCCCCCATGATGGGCGCACTGGGGATTGAACCCAGGACTTTGTGCACTCCAACCACACACTCTACCACTGAGCTATACACCCTACCCCCACAGATGTGATTATTAACAACATAAGTTAGCCTAGGCTTCGAATTAAATAGGTAGCTATAGTCAATAAACGCTGTAATAGCTTAAGAAGTAGGGTAAATGGATTTTAACGTGAGTTTTTAAGGAAGAGTAGGACTTGGATTAGAACAAGAATGGAGACACTGTGTATGGATCAGGAGAGGAATCAGATAAACAATTGAAAGATGAACAGTGTCACCTTGAGAAGGGCTTTTTTGAGGTATTTTGAGGTTCCCAGTTCTGTAACTTGGGTTAACACTAAATAGGTCATATGCAGGATAATTTAAGTGCTAATCATTCTTGCAGCTAGAAACATTTGAGTCAGCCTGGACGGGAGGTTTTCTTTCATAGCGCGCAGCACTTTGAGACTGCCATGGTGTGCTAGTTGCCACTACTTCCGGTTCCTTTTCAAGAAATGGAATTTTTAAGGCCTCTGCAGTAATGAGCACAGTCTCATCTCCACATCTAATCTGATGGCTTAGCACGATGGTCCCAAAATACGGAGACAGTAAAGGACAGTCAGGTTATTTTCACCCTGTGGAAAGCTTTGTATTTGGTCGGCTTTACATATAGAGTGGCCTAAACTCAAGAGGCTTTTTCATGCCTCTTGGTGCTAACAGGGTTGGCTTAGAAAAGAAAAATAAAACTAAAATCAGTAAATTTGAGGTAGGCTTATATGAATGCTACATATTTTTCATTACTGGAGTGTTATGGAATGAAAAATAATTATGTGGTTTTGTATACTGTACGACATTAACTCACAGTTATTTGTAATATAAGCAACAAGGAGAAGGAAATAAATAGGTTTTGGGTTTGTTTTTTTTTTATCAGTCATGACACATTGAGGTAAGACATTTAAAAAGCAGTAAATTTCTAGTGTGTCCTAAATTTGGTACATATTCATATCAGGCTCCACAGTGATGAACCTGAGGCCTTTAAGATTCAGAATTGCTTTCCCCATATAAAAATATATTTTTAAAAGCCTTGTCAAAAGATTTTAACATTAATTTTTCATTGTTTATTCTGAAGTATTTGTTGACCAAGTAAATTATACTTTCTTGACTTTGTTATTACTGAATTAACCAAAACTTTATCAAATCTCAGTCCTCAATACTCTGTTCTGAGTTTACTACCATAACAAGGCTGCACAGGTGCATTGCTACTGGTAGAACTATCCCCGGAGTGTGACAGAATTTTAAGACTGTTTGAAGAACATCTTTGTGGGTCATGCCTTTCTTTAGAGACAGTAACTCCAGGAGGTGAAATGAGACAGTTCTACATATTTAGAAAGGGGTAAGAAAAGCTCATAACAATCATTCCCACACCTTGGCCTTCACGGCCGCTTCATTCTGTAGATCCTCTCAAGCTTCTTTTAACTTTCGTGTTTGGATGTGAAAGGAATGTTGTGACGTAGCATGTGACTGTTGATCAGTAGTGCTCTAACTCTCCTGGGTTTTTCTGTCCCCAGTGCTGTGTATCACTATATTTGAACCAACTTTCTTGAGATGACTTTTTAAGGTAATGTTATGAGCTACTTCATTCCTCTGATGGGATATGATTTAACCTTTAGAAGACATGGGAGGAGCCTGTATTATATGCTAGATTCCAGATTATATTCCCACAGGGCTGGTCTGTACTACTCACTTGGAACATGTTTGATCCTGACACAGAATAAAGATTCACTATAGATCTTACTGGTATCCATGATACATTATAAACTTGTCTATATAAAATTAGGTTTAGGACAAGCCTGAGCAGTGAGTGTTAACTGAGTATAAATTCAGGTCCATTTCATACCAAAATAAGGTCATGAAAAATTTTTTTCTTGCTTTGTAAATGTTCTTTTTGGGAGAGCTTTGCCTATATAATCAGTGCCCTTGTACCAGGCCAAAAAAAGTGGGTACTGTATGTTGACTGATACCTGAGCCACTTACTGGCCTTTGATATGCTCTTCATCTAATCCTGCTGGGATTCTTATCAGTGGCTGTAGGGGGCTGAGATGTTTCAAAGCTGCTGTTTAAATGGCAAAACCACTTAGCTTACTTAGGTGATGCTTAAGTATATCCCTCTTGGTTTCATTAAAATCTGAATTTTAAATATTTGGCACAATGGTTTAGGTTTTAAAGTTCTGCTTTACAATTAATCTCTTAATATTTGAGAAATATTTTTACCCTGTGGCTTTTGCAGTGCAGCCAACTCATGCTGTTTTCAAAAGGTCAAGTTAAAAGGCGGGGGGCCTTAAATCTGGGGTTGCTTGAAGATGAAAAACTACAGGAATCCTACAATGAAAAGTTATTCTGATGTGTCATTCCTGTTGGAGGTTTTATATATATAAAATAGTTCCTGGCAAAAAAAATAGAAAATTAGGGACACAATAAAGGTTTCTTGCACAGCTTCTGAGAAATTGGCACTCCTCAAAATAACAGACGAGCAATGCAGTTTTTGCTAATGACACTTGCTGTGACTCAGAGCAAGGACCTACTATTGAATAATCTGCTAAAAATACCTTCAAATTCAAAGAACTTGACCACTTGTTAACATGGATACCTTACTAAAACATTTTCTAAAACCAAAAGCTGGGATGATAATATATTTATACCAGTTGTCTTATTAAGACTTTGTCATACTTTGATAACCTAATACACCAGAAAACAAATGCTTTTTTTTTCTTTCGTCTCCTCTAGTTAAGGTAGTGCCTGCAAACAAAGCCATTCAGCTACTGCTCAGATAGCTGTTAACAGTGACTCAGCCTTTGGGGACTTCTAAACCAAAAATTGACAACCTTTTTGCCTGTGCCTATACCATTAGCAAGAACAGTGTACTACCATAAAATGCTATCATTACCTCAGCCAAAATGACTGATCTTTAAAAGGCACAGGTTTGGGGTTGTTTCTCATCTGGACCATTTTTTTTCTTGAAAAATTTTAGGTTTTTTGATTTGAAGGATACAGTGTTCAAAATGAGTTGTATGATAAATCTAAATTCTTTCCAAATGATTTCTGAAAATAATGCATTTATTAGATTTCTGTGTGTGATGACACAGAAGTCACTAACAGAATCTCAGCACTTTTGGTTAGATACTCCACACCAGATACCCAAATTAAAATCCATTGCTTTGGGGATTCTACGTGTATTTAAAATTACAGGTTTGTATGAAATTTCGACAGTTATTAATAAATTAAAAGAAAATTTTGCTGGTCTGTCCATGATACAGTTCTTGTATCCCAGATTCTGAGATTGGAAATGTAACTTTACTGCTTTTACTGTAATAAAACAATAACTCCTTTAGATTTTTAACTTAGAATTTGTCTACTTCCAAAAAAGATTCAAAGCAGTTACTATTAAACTGGTAATAGAAAGGTCGTTTCAAATGCTCTAGAATACAGAACACCTTCAAGTTTGTGGCTTAACAAAACATAATGAAATTTTGCCAAGCATACGTCTTCACTCTGAGGACATGGTGGCAAGGCTTTCCTTTGCAGAACAGTCTCTGCTCTCTTAACTGCCAAAGATTCTTCCCTCATCCTCAGTATGTGAGATACACTTCAGGAAAAAACATTAAAAGCAATTTTAATGATTGCTAAGCAAACTTCTCTAAGCAAAACTGCTTAACACACAAAATTACTGTTTTCCTAAGAGTTTTATGTTTAACTGAAAAGGGCACTAAAAATAATTATTGGGTACTTGAATTTTTCCTGAAGATCTTTCTGGAAAAACAATCACACCTCATAAGATGAAAGGCACAGAATGAAATTTTTTTGTCCTTTATTGTAATTTGTGTATTATGAAATATTATTACAGATTATACATTAGCAATAAAGTGGTGGCAAGGTTATCAATCGATAATGAATACCGTAGATACCTTAATGCTGTTAGAAGACACGATGCTTCAGCTTTGAAGAGCTTGCATTTCCAAATACTAATTTAATGCTGAGGTGGTCCCACCGAAATACACCACTAATAGTTAATCCCTTTCCCCAAGAGTATGCATTAGCCACACCGAGGAAACACCTTAAGGTTTTACAAACCATCTTTAACCTAATTATCTAAATCTTTGAGGCTCCTTAATTACTTGATATGTCTAAAAAAAATACTCCTGCTACAATTTTGTTCCTATTCTTTAGCGTATTTATGCTACTCAAATTCTTCAACACCAGATAAATTACTAAGCTAAACCCATATACAGTCCGCCAAAATGTCCGCAGAAACGTTAAGAAAGGCTAACACAAGGCCAGCGTGAGATACCTCACAAATGGCCTTCACTGTCCTAGGCCAACTGTCCATTATCCGAAGAGACTACTAGTTAGAATCCAAGCGTCAGCTTCTCCAACCGTCAGAGGGACGCGCGAAAGGGCAGAGGATTTTAAACGCCATTTCATTCCCCCTCCCTGGATGTAACACACCACCCACCACTTGAAACTAGGCGGGGGAGGAGCGCTGCAGCCGGCTGCCAAGAGCACCCTGCAGGGAGGCCGTTTCCCTGAGTCACGGAGAGGGCGGGAGGCTGGGCCCATCTGCCCACGCCACGTCCTCCTCCTTAGGGACTCGGTTTAGATAGGCAGGGCCCACAGGGGAAGGGGAGCAGCACCGCCATTCCTCAAGGCGGCCCACCAGCCAGCTCATTCCCAGGAGACGGTGCCTTTCCCTAGAACGCGCTCTGCATTCTGGCAGCAATCAGCCGACCTTTTCCGACCAGCATCACGTGCACCCGGATGTACGTGGGCGGGACATAAAGCGCCCACGGAAATGACGTTGGTCGCCCCTAGTCGCATGATGTGGCAAAATGCAAAAAAAAAAAAAAAAAGGTGGGGGGAGGGAAAAGCAGGCGGCTGGGGAAAGTGATGAGGCAAAAAAGTAGTCCCTTCGATTCCTCTATTTACCGTCGTGTCGCCGCAGTAAGCGAGGCCCTCAGCGCACTGCGACCCGAATTCCTGCGCTCCGCTGTACCGCGGCGCTCCGTGGAGGGGTACATAAGGCGGAGGGGGTGAGGTGACTTGGGCGGAGTTCTGTCGCCAGGATCCCTCCGCAGGGCTCAGCCGTTTCCGGAGTCTGCGCTGCGCCCGGTTCCGCCATTGCGGCTCTCCCGGACCCTGGAGCCTCCGCCCCCGACCTGAGCTCTTTCGTCTGCCTGCCAGTTTCCTGCGTCCCCGGAGACTATCCTGCTGAGCCCAGCCTCCCCCCTCCCCCTTCTCCTCCTCTCCCTTGGAGAGCCCGGGCAGCCACTGCCCCGTAGCCCCAGTGACAGGAGGAGACCGTACCCCCCGACAGCGCCATGGCCCAGATTCTGCCAATTCGTTTTCAGGAGCATCTCCAGGTGCGGCTGGCCCCGGGCTGATGAGGGCTGTGGAGAGAGGGAGGGAAGAGGGAGCAAGCTGGAGTCTGAGCCCAAGCGAAAAAGAGGCTCAGAGGTGGGGGGTGGGGGTATCGGTGCCTGGGGTAGATGGAGGATGGGGGCACTATCTTGGAAATCTTAAAGGGTTAAATGATGTGGGGCTTGGAGAGAAGGGACGAGAGTCGGGGTGCAAAGGGCAAGCGAGACCAGGCCTAGGTTTGAAGGCCTCTGTCTTCGCTTCCTGGATGACTGGAACTGCGCATACTAACCCTTCCACCCCCTGGTTCTGTTCAGTTCATTCATTTGGGTAGGTTGGGGGTAGAGGGGTTCTCATGCGTTTCTTCCGGAGCAAGAATTCTCATTCCTTAGGCCAGTGCAGGGCTGTCACCTCCCATTGCACGCTCTTCCCTTTCCCCCATCGTGTCTGCACCCAGGAGTTGTGGGGCGGGTGGGATGGGGAGGAGCAGTTTTTTTTCTTCCTCCCGCTGCGGCTCTCCACGGGAAAGGCACCTTCCCCTAAGGGTGCGGGGGACGGCAGTGGTTCGTCTCTTGCCTTCCCCAAGGCAAGAGGAACAGGGAAGGTCACTGAAGGCAAAGGAGGATAGAATGGGGGAACGTATTCCTCAGGGCGGTGGCAATCTTAGAGTGCGTGGGGTCAGGGTTCCTAGGGGGAACTCGCGTGTTTTTTTTCCCCCCGTTTTTTGATTTCTCTGGGAATGGTGCGGCTCTTATCCTCTCTTTGATTCTAGAAGCCAGAAAAGAGTTATCCAGAGGTTATCTTGGGGTCTGCTGGAGGTAGTTAACTTGGGCTGAGTACCTCCCTCAAGACTGCATGGAATTGAACGAGCCCTGGGGATAGAGCACACCTGTTCTGAGATATGCAAGGTTATTTGGTCTGCAATTGGCTTCCTTTAGTAGGTTCTAGAGTTCTTCCCGATGGTGCATTATCCTGTAGGCAACAGACTGTCTTATCTGGCATCATGCCCGTGGCGGGCCCAGGCAGGTGATCGTTGGAGGGTTTGACTGAATTAAGTCTTATGAGCTTCTGATTTTCCTAGTTCACCTATCTTGGTTTTACTTTGGCTGAAATAGTTTGTTCATAAAATACGCTTTCTTCCCAGTTACCTTCTTTAAAGAAGCCTGCCTCAGCTCAGTCATTTGAAGGGCTAATTTTGTAATGATAAAAGATGCCAGTGGTTTCACATGACACTAATATTAGTGACCTCTTGGACAATTTACCATTGAGGGCTGTTTTTATTTACTTTCTGTCATTGTTATGCATAAAGGATTCTTCTTAATAAAAAGGTTTAATTGGGGCTATCAGTAACATAATTTCATATTTTTTACAGGTATCACCTTTGCTTGCATCAGCAAGAACTTTCCTTTTAAGTCCTGAAATATAATGAATAATAAATCTTTACTCAAAAAATGAGTTAAGTAATGCACTTTCTTCAGTCATCTTTGGTTTTCAGATAACTCATCTGATGTAATAGAACACTTTTACAGAAAGTTAAAACGTTAAATGACAGAATGGACACAGGTTTTTGTTAATGCCCAAGACAAACTTTAATTGCTGTGGTTACAGTTCTGTTCAAGTGGGTAGTAAGTGAATGTGGAGGGTTAGGAAAATAGTATTCTTGAGGGTGAGGGGAAAACACACCCTTGTCCTCACACCAAAGTGCTTCTGGGGTATAATCTTTCTACAGACAAAAGTTTGTAAAATCATACACAAGAAAAGCGGTTACAGTTGCTGTTTACAAAGCAGAGGTATAGCCCACTGGTAAATCTTATTTCTTGACTAGTGGTGGTTTGAACAATAGTTTTCATTTCTATTAAAAAGGAGACAGGATTGTTAAATAATCCCAAAGATTGGACTCCAACCTTGTCACTAATTGAAGACAGATTTAATATGGGTCTGATTTCTAAGTGGTTCAGAGTTTTTGCAAATACTTGAAGCCATTTCCTTCTCAAATAATTTGAAGGGTATAAAGTACGTTAGCAAATAGACTTGAAGAATTCATTTATTTTTTGGAGTAGTATATATGCCATGCTTAAGCTTGCTATGGTGACTGTATACTCCAGCTGATGATTAATTGTGCAGAGCCCTGGTCACCGACCTCTTCCAGGATAACTCCTGACTCCTCATTTTTATCCCTTCCCTTTAAAAAAAAAAATGAATGATTATTTTAATTGGCATCTTAGGTCTTTGGCCTCTGAATCCCCGTCACTTTGCTAAGTAGCAGAAAACTTTCTGAAACACGATAAAAATTGGGAATAAGAATTAAGGAACTTTAGTGTAGAATTCACCTGTGAAGACTTCAAAAGGTGAACATAAATGATTTTATTTTATACCATGTAACTGCTTTGGCCAATGGAAGGATTTGTCATCAAGGCCTGGAACTACATCAAATTAATGTTAATATTTTAAGTTATGAAGGAATTTTTTCTTATTTTAGGATGTTTAGGCTAATAGCAATGAACAGATGAGTGCTTATTTGAGCAAGACTTTGCTAGAATTGTAGGTTCTGAAAAAAATCCTAAGCTACATATAGTGTTGCCTGTTATTCTCATTTCTTGGCTCATTAAGTATCTGTATGCCAGTTGACTCATTCCACTGTATTCCCAGGTTCTTTGGGTCTGCAGTTAATCTCCCCACCCTATTCTTTTCCCTTTGATCCATAAATACAGGCGTGGAATGTGTTGTGCATTGAATGGCAGGGGTTCTTGCTCTGTTTATTTTGACTTGCAAAGAGAAAGCAATGCCAAGTATTACTGGGATATGTTATATGCTTAACTATGCTGCCTGGAATTATGCTGCAGTCTTCTGTAGGAATAACTTCCAAGCTTAAGATGTATCAGGTTTTTGAGAATTTTCCTAATGGTCAATTTACTTAGCTTAAAGGGGTGTGGCTAATTCTAGTGAATGTGCTTTCACTCTGTTTTGGAAATAATTTGACATGGAATTGGTTTGTGTGTGTGTGTGTGTGTGTGTGTGTGTGTGTGTGTGTGTGTGTGTGTGTGTAGAACCACAGTCATTTTCATTTTGGACTGCAGTGAAATACATGATTTCAGGAACCTTAGCCTGTGATGTTTGAATTATATTTAACAATAACAAGATGTTTTTCTGTCAGTGTTAATGATGCATCTTTTCCTTTTTGAGAGTAACTGTCCAGTAGAACTTTCTTCCATGATGAAAATTTATCTGGCTACCTAGGCACATTGAGCACTTGAAATGTGCTAGTGTGACTGAGAAACTAAGTTTTTACTTTTATTTATTTTTAATTAATGTAAATATGAATAGCTATATGAAGCTGTGACTATGACATTGAGCTGCACAATTACAGGCCACACAGATGTGCTTTGTAAGAGTGAAGGTTTATTTGGCCACCCAAATTTATATGTTTAAAACACTTTGTTAGCAAAAATTAAAACATTCATAATTTGAAAGTGTTAGTTGAATACTGTCTTCTCTTTTGGGAAGCAGTGGTGATGAGCAGTGTCCAGTGAGTGGAAGGAGCAGCAGACTTCTATGAAAACTTGTGTCCTATGAATGTGACTGGGTGCTTTCAGGTCTTTACTTAATCCCTCCAGACATCCTTCTTAAACAGTTGAAAGTGAGACTTGAAGTGGTACCCAGGGGAACACTGTCAGAATGGGATTTTGAACCTGGGTCTTCTGATACTAAATATTTCAAAGAAAAAAAGTGATTGGCCTTAAGTTGCACAGGTCCTATTGTGGTTTTTTTTTCTGTTGGAGTCTACCCTGAAAAGTGATTGCTCTACTGGCTTAAAGTGTGATTAATGATGTGGTCTACTAGATAGATCAGGGGTTTGGAGGTTTTTGAGACCATTGCTGTTCAATAGAAAACTATGAGCCACAACTATAATTTTACATTTTCCAGTGGCCATAGTAAAAGTAAGAACAGGTGAAATGAACTTTAATGCTTTGTTTAGCTCAGTATACCCCACATGTTGTAATTTCAACATGTAATCAGTATAAAATTTTCAGATGGGATATTTTACATTCTTTTTTGGGGGGGTACTGAATTTTCAAAATCTGATGTGTATTTTGTACTTAGAGCACATCTCAATTCAAGCCCTATTTTCATTGGATATATTTGATCAGTATTTAACTTTCATAAAATTTACAGTTGGAAAAGCAAATTTGCATATGTAGGTTGTTCCAGACATACTTAAGTTTTCCATAATTGGATCGACTATCAGTTACTACTTTAAGATTTAAAATAATTCAGTCACAGTAACCACGTTTCATGTGCTCGGAACCACATGTGGCTTGTGAAATGTGGCTACAGTGTTGGAGAAAGCAAGTTAAGACTAACCCCTTGCTCCTTTTTCTCTGTAAAATAGGTATGCTGCCTTACAAAGTCACTGTGAAGGTCTGAGACGGTGTATGTGAAAGTACTTGGTGTAGCTCTTGAGGAATATTCATTGTTAACCATATAATTTTTGTCCAGTACGTTTTATTCAGGTACCTCTCAACCAATGACACAGCATTTTATTTGCAGACCTAAGACCTAGATATTTATGATTTATAAATATTTGGTACTGACCTGAGATTTGAGTACTTACTATTTATCAACAATTGTGTTAGACTAGGGACAGTGGTAACAAGACTGCAGATTGCATTTGTGCTTGTGTTGATTAGTTGGCAAAGGCTGTCCACACATAATTGGAACCTTGGATGTTATTGAATGTTAGAGAATGTGCAGAATTCAAGATAAACATTCATATAACACAAAATTGATCCTGTTCTGAAACTGCCCAAAAGAAAGAAATTTTTAAATTAATCTTTTATTATAACCCGTGAGTGCTCACATGTGCCATTGGTTCATTTTTAATTAGTATTCTTTGTTCAGATATATTTGAGAATCCTGATAAATCACATCTGATACCTACATAGAATGTCAGCCAGGCTTTTGTTAGTGTTACTATTATGGCTGTCCCTCTATAAGATGGTAGCGCTGAAGCGAATGTTCTCACTTAGATAGGAAATGAGTTCATAGCTGATGTTTTTGTCCTGTATATTAGAATGAGGCTAGTTCTTTAAATTTATTTACTACATACATGCCATGCAGAATCTACTTTATGAAATCAAATTGTAAGCCATAGCAAAGTTTACAGCTCTACATGTCTTTTTTTTTCCTTCCCCTCTTGGCCAAGTGCCTGAGGCTAATGCTCTTAACTCAAGGGATGGCAGGAAGCTTGGATTGGAATGTATTATGCAAAACCCATCTGTCATACTTGTATTTTTTTGTCTCTCCTTTTGTTATGAAAGACATAATTTAAGGTATTTTATCCTAGTTTAGAGGGAATTACTATTCATTTTAATAGTCCGGGGGAGGGTATAGCTCAAGTGGTAGAGTGCATGTTTAGCATGCTTGAGGTTCTGGGTTCAATCCTCCATCAAAAAACTAAATAAATAAAGAAACCTAATTACCTCCCCCTGCAAAAAACAAAAAACAAAAAACAAAAAAAACTAAGGAAAACAAAGGACAATCACATAAAAAAAGATAAGTAAACATCTTAATATCCTGAAATCTACAAAAGATGAAATTAAATTGACCATTACAGCTATTTGAGCACCTACTGTGTGCCAAGAACTCTGCTAAGTATTTTATGTTCATGTTCTCATTTAATTAGCAAAAACATCCCGTCAGGTAGGTAGGGTTAGCCTTATTTTGCAAAAGGGGAAGCCGAAGTTCACAGCAGTTAACCTGTAGAGTCACACAGCTAGTGAGTGGGTAGTCACACTTTATAACACTTGCTCTTCTTTCAGTGTGGCACATGGCCTCGTTTGGTGAATGATCTGTAAAATGTGTGTGTGTGTGTTGTGGTGTATATTCTACTAGTATTTAGTTTCTAGCTCTGTAGTTTTTATATTATGAGAAATGTAGGGGGCCAGTGAACCTACATCTGATTTTCTATGCCTTAAATGGTTATTTAGATGATGTTTTTAAAGAGCTTTGTCCAGGTTCCCACTAGAAAATTGTGCAGAATGATTGGGATCATGTTAACTTGTAATTACCTAGATTATCTATATCCCTCTCATAAGGCTGAATGTCTCGAATTTCTCTTAGACTTTTCCTTAATGACAAGAGAGTGTATGTGTTCCAGTCTGAAGTCACTTGTGAAAGCAGGAAAGTTCTGCTTTCTATTTTACTATTTTCATGTTTTTGTGTTTATACTAATGTAAAACTTGAATAGAACCCAAGGAAGACAATTGAGCATGGGGTGGGGGGAAGAGGAAGGTGGAAGTAGAACATGCTCCCTCAGTTTAAATAGCATAACCATAGAGGGGAAAATGGATACAAATTTGTAGGACTGTGCTTTGGAGGCAGAACTGCCAGTAATATTAGGACTTCCTGTCTGAATCATTGGGTAATTGAGAAATTTTAAGTTCTGAAGTAAAGCAGATTTAAAGCTTACTTTTGAAAGAATGGGAACTGAGTCCATTAAAGCCATTTTGTCACATTAAAAATTTTAAATTCTGCAGTGTGTTATTGTGGGAAAATGTCTCAGATGTTTGATTGAAGCTGTATCTTTTTATCTTTTCTCAACTTCCTCATTTATTATATAATTAATACTTTCTGTACAGTTGTAATGTTAGACTATAGTATGTATTTGTGGTTATATCATAATAGTTGGCCCACATAGACACTCAGATAATTAGTTCTTGGCCCCTATGCTGGAGGGGAATCTCTATCCAGTTGAGTTGAACAAATGTTATGCTACAGGGAAAAACTACCTTACCCAGGTATTGAAGCCAAGATCTTGGAATTACACCAGACTTTGTCCTCGTTTTCTATGTCTAGTCCATTTCGGGAGTAGGGAAGGGAAGAACTGTGGGTCCTGGGGATTGCAGTTTTTAATGACCTCTGTCTATTGAAACTGTGGGAATCATAATAGATGAAAAATGGGAATTGGGTTGAGAGTTCCTTTCATCTGTTTCTGACTAGTTTCTCATCTGAGAAAGGGCTTAAAAACCACCAAAGTGGACAGAGTGAAGCCAGAGACTATCCATATATGCTAAGCTTAGCAAACAGCTGACTTTGGGTAGATCTCATTATTTGAGAATTAATAATTAGGGGGAAAAAACCTTTAGGGACAACATGGTCTACAAAATCCATCTCTTTCTACACTCTACAATACCCTACATTCTCTCCTATGCAAATCTAAGGCAGGTTTCTTTTCTTTTCCTTTTTTTTTTTTTTAACCATAAAATATTCCTCAGGAACTGAGTGTCCATATTACTGAGTCCTTTCATAGTTATTTCTGTTTGAATTGAGTGCTACAACAATGTTCAGTGAAGGCTACCATGGGCTTGAAACCAGCTGGATTGGTACGAGGTAAATTTAACACATCTAATAATTATTTCTCTCTGTATGGCCTCAATTACAACTGTTGGATGTTGTAAGCAAACATTTTAAATATCATTCAAATATCAGTCCATTAGGGATGTATTTCTGGAGATTATAATCCAAAAACCAACTGTAAAACTAACTCTCCTAATACAGAAATAGAAATTTGAGGCCTTTTTTAAAATTCCCATGATTACACCAGAATGGATATTTAAAAAGCACTTTGATAGAATGGAGATGACTTTCCACTGCTAATGAAGACATGTATGATGTAAAAAATGTACTTGAAGAGTTTGAAATGGTTTCTGAAATGTGAAGAGTAGAAAAACATTTCAAAGTGAATTATTTTTAAAGATGTCTATATAAACTACGTCAAATGACTACTTGAATTATACATTAAGTATATCTAATCCCTAAGAGTTCACAATTTAACAAGACCAGAAGCCTTTTTAAATTAAGATAAAATTGATATAATTTAAAATTAACCATTTTAAAGTGAACAATTTAGTGGTATTTAGTATATTCACAGTGTTTTGTGACCATCACCAGTTTCTAGTCCCAAAAGATTTCATTACCCCAAAAGGAAACCCCGTATCCATTAAGCAGTCTCTTTCCTGCCTCCTCCCATCCCCTGGCAACTACACTAATGTGCTCTCTGTCTCTGTGAATTTACCTATTCCTTCTAAATGGAATTGTACAACATGTGACCTTTTGTGTCTAACTTCCTTCATTAAGCCTCCTGTTTGGGGTTTATCCGTATTGTGGTATGTATCAATACTTCATTCCTTAGTGGCAGAATAATACTCCGTTGACTGGATATACCACATTTTATTTGTCCTTTCATGTATTGATGAACATTTGGCTTCTTTCCACCTGGGGGTATTGTGAATAGTGCTGCCATGAACAATAATGTACAGGTTTTTTTGAATACCTGTTTTCAGTTCTTTGGGATATATACTGAGAAGTAGAATTGTTGGGTCATGTGGTAATTCTATATTTTAACTTTTTTAGGGACTGCCCTACTATTTCACAGCAGCTGTACCATTTTACATCCCCACCAACAATGTATGAGAGTTCCAGTATTTCCACATTCTCTCCAACAGTTGTCAAACACTTTTTTGGATGTCCAGGGAGTAGTCTGTTTGGGAAAATGAATATATATAAAATATTTGGGCATATATGGTATTTTTTACTATTGTATGTTCTTGCCCAGTCTCTGCATATCTGCCCTCTCTTAAATTACGTGTCTCGTCTTAAATTGTGTTTCCATTTCTTCTGAGACAGCACGTGTACCTCCACCTGTAACCAGTCATAGCTTTAGTTGCATTCAGTTGTTTTGTGTCAGCTGAATGGCATTTATACAGAAAAGGGTATAACCTTGAGGAGTCATACCCATCTGTAAGATTTGGGGTATAAAAACTTCCCTGTATTCCTCTGCAGCTTGATCAGAATTAATATGTGATTATTCATCTAATTATTGGATAATTATTTTTAAGAATGAATCAAATTTAAAGGTTTTTAATTTTGTAGTTAGTAGTTGGGTACAGGTAAGAAAAATTCTTTGAGTCTCCTGATAGTTTACCAAAGCTAATAGTCTTTTTTAAACAGCCCCTGTCTCCAACTATGGTTCCTTCCTGAATGTGTTAACAATTTGGAATTAGTGACCAGAGGAAAAAATTCTAAGAATGTTTGCCACGAAGACTTAACAGAGGGTAGAAACAAGTATGTGTATTTTTAAGTGTGGGGTCAACAAGGGTTAAAGGCATTTTTATTGCTTAAAATGTGTGACGGGCATAGAAAACAGTGGCTGGTATACAGCTGATGAAAGAATTAAAGTAATGCTGCATTTTCAACATTTTTATTCATTTCCTGTAGAAGACAGAAACTGCAGTTCTTATTTCATATTCTGCTAGTTTCCTGGAAGGGCTCAGTGAAGTGACTACTGTCAGCATGTTTTTCACAGTGATTAATACTAGTGAAGGTAGAGGATGTTTTGGAACTTTCAAAGGAAATTATGCTGAGTGAAATCCTTGGGATAGGAAGTTAACCAAATCTTCAAGCACTAAAAAATATCTGTCTTGGGTGACATCCATGTATCAGCAGGTCTCTCTAAAATTGTTGACTTCTTAACTCTGTAGTGATCACACCTATTAAGTCTTTATTAAGGTACAAGATCCATTTACAGAAAAAGTAATGGATATAGGACTATACATAGAGCACTTCCAAAATCGCCTCGTCTGAAACCCAGTAGCTGTACATACTTCCTTTACATTCTATTAGATGAAACGAGGAAGGAACCGGAAAGTGTAAAGCCAAGCACTGATTGTGAAACATTATCCTTAATAATGCTGTTGTAAACACAAATTTTAATGTATTTTGATTTTCAGCTGATTCAGCTGGTAAATGAGTTCTGTTCTGAGTTTGCTAGTCATTCATTAGGAAACAGACTCCCCAGATGTGCTTATAAAGAAGCTTGTTTCCAGTGAGTGTTCCTGTCTGATCAAGTGTAAAGAACTGCTGGTTGAAATTAGTAGGCTCAAAGCAAACTTACTACTCCTTTAATTGTGTGATATTTGTAGGCATAGACACAATTGTGATTGACTGCTGAGGCAGACGTGCTAACAGAGAGTGTCGTCTTTAGCTAGCCAAAGAATTGGGCATTGAAAAAATAGTGTGGTTTTACTTGGTTGAACTGTCTTACACTAGAATTTTCTGCCCTTTTTGCTACATGTATCCTATTGTATTAAACACTTGCATGGTCCATTTGGTTCCTTTAACAATATTACTAATTTATTCTAACATGGTTCTGACTCACCGTCAGTAGGTTTCCTGATTCCTTGACACATGAAGGTTTTCCTATCTGTCTTTAGTAATGTCAATTTTGAACAAAGAAAATTGGCCTACCCTTGTTCTGGGTTTGACTGTGTAATATTAGTAGCATCACATCAGAGCCAATCTATTTGAGAATAATTTGTCATAATACCGTAGTCCTAGAGCTAAATAATTATAAAAGGATAGAAGTCCATAAAATAGAGTGCTTGTATGCCACATTTATAATCAAATCAAGTACAGTTTCAAAACCAAGACAGGAAAAAACAAAGTGTTAAAAACTGATGAGCATTTAACTTAGATTTCTGAATCTAATATTGTTGAAGTTAAAAAAATTTCACCATAAATCTTTGATTTTAGTACAGTCTGTTTCACCATTAACATTTTTGAAATTGGGTATTCTTCTTAACAGTTGTGTGCTCTTCTGTCAAAATCTTTATCATATTGAGCATCTTAGAAATTGAGGCAGTGGTAGTTTACCAGGCACAGAGATGGGCCTCTCTTGTATTCTCTGAAGAAATTACATCTTATTTTATCTGCACATTCTCAGTCCTTCTTAGTCCCTTGTAACCCAGGGCCTAACCTATTTGAATTTTTAGTGATTTCTTTAAGGGGAAGAATCACCCAGACTGAGAAGTTTTTCCTTAGGCTCTCGTTTCTGCTAGCATTGAACTCTGTAGATTTTTTTCCCCCAAGCCTCCTCCAGATACTGGACTCTGAAACCTGAAAGTTCTAATTTTTTCTACTTTTCCTTGTGTTGTCTGAAATCCTTATATAAGATGAATGTGTCTCTTTGCCAGCTGTCCTTTATATTTGCCAGAACTTAATATTAAAGTTAAAAGTTCTTGTTGAACTCCCAAGAGAAATTTCTGAAAACAATGCTGTCCAGTAGAACTGTGCAGTGATGGAAATGTTCTATATTCTTTTGCCTTCCAATACAGCAAGTAGTCACATGTGACTGTCGAGTACTTGAAATGTGACTAATGTGCCTGAGGAACTGAATTTTAAGTTTTATTTACTGAATAAAATTAAATAGCTGCATGTGACTGGTGGCTGCTGTATTAGACAGTGTAGCAAAACCTCTTAGTTCTGATTGGATCTGTACGGCTCCTTTACAGAGCGTAACCTCTTGCTCTGAAATTACGTCACTCTTTGAATGGCTTGATTTTCATCTTTACCTTTTGAGATGGTAGTCTTCCTTCCTGCCCTAAAGGTAAATTGCCTAATAAAAGCCTAATCCTTACAATTATAATTTACTTTTCAAGTTCTATAACCTATAAAAGAGTGGAGGTTCATCCCTTTTTAAAAACTTTAAAAAATAATAAATTTGCAAGCTTTCATAAAACTAGGAAGAGCATATACTCTGTCATCTAGATTTTTCTTTCATTTTTCCTGTTTTCTTTGGCCTCTAGGTTTTTAATAATATTTTGCTATATTTGCTTTTTTGTTTTACTTAATCTGATTTTTTTAAAAATTTAAATTTATCATGACATCTCACCTCTAAATATTCCAGCATCCATCTTTAGAAAATAAGGAACTTTTCTTACAATCACAATATCATTATAACATCCTAATAGTTTACAATCCTTCAATACCAATCCATATTCAGATTTCTTTGTCCCCAGATGTTAACTGGTTTGTTTAAAGCAGGGTCCAAACAAGATCTACATGTTACTTTCAGTTATGTCCCTTAAGCTTCTTGTAAGAAACATTTTATTTCTACAGAGTTTCAGATTTACAGAAAAGTTTGAAGAATGGTACAAAGATTCTTTCCACACTTACCCAGGTTTGTCGGTTCTTAACATTTTTTTTTTACTATATTTGACTTATCTTCTTCAGCCTCTCTGTACATTTTTTATTGAACTGTTTGAAAATAGTTTGCAGACATGATGTCTCTTTGCTACTACATACTCTAGTGTGTATTTGCTAAGAATAACAACATGGTCTTAAACTACAGTGATCAAAGTGAAGAAATTGACTTTGACAGAATACTGTTACCTAATTTCAGGCTTTATTCAGATTTCATCAGTTGTTCCCATAATGTTCTTTATATCAAAAGAAAATTCAGGATCATGAGTTGCATTGAGTTGTCCTGTGTCTTTAGGTTTCTTTCATCTGTAACTGTTTGTATTTCAGTATGTAGATAATTTTGAAGAGTACAGATCATTTATTTTGTGGAATGTCCCTCAGTTTGGGTTTATCTGATAGGTCGTCATGATTGGATTCAGATTGTATAACTTTGGCAGGAATACCACAGGAGTGATGTGTTTTTTTGTAGTGCATTGCATCAGGAAGCACATACTGTCATTTTGACCCACTGCTGGTGATACTAACTTTCATCATTTGATGAAGGTTGTGTATAACAGATTTCTTCACTATAAACCTTTTTGCTTTTGTAAGAAGTATCTTGTGGGGAGATATTTTGAGACTATGGAAATATGTTACTCCTCAAAATTTCATCTATTAATTTTTAGTATCCATTGATGATTCTTGCCTGAATCAGTCATTGTGATTGCAGAGTACTAACTTAAAAAATTCCATCAGTCTTTCACCATTTTTAAGTTAGCTTTCTTTCATAAGGAGCAACTTTTCCTTTTTTATTATTTATGGTTTTTATTTATATTGGTGTAGACTTCTGAATTTCATAAATCTTTTAATCTATAATTGTCCTGAAAATAATTAACAGTATGTATATGGAAAAGAATGTTGTCCTCTATAGGAAGATTCTGGCCTCAAGAACTTCAGGCATATTGAAAAGCAGAGATGGAAGAGACTTTCATTCTTTAGGAAAGTTCTTTTATTTGAGGAGCTTAAAATTTAGTTGGATAAATTGACCTGAAATTGTGGGACATGGGCAGATGAGGAAATTTTGGTTTTGGCAAGGTAGAGTATAGGGGACAGAGAGACAGTGTGTGTCTGTCTTTGAACCATGTGGCTTCAACTTTTCACATGGAGGGCAAAACGCTGTGTCTGCTTTCCATTTCACCTTCTATTTCTTAGTCTTGAGCTCTTCAGGGTGAAGAGAATTTTTGGTGCTACTGACCATATGCTGTCTGTTTGCATTAGCTTCCCCAGCTTGCTCCTTCAGCGAAGGTGTAGGAAACATATTTGCCAAGTTGTTAGAAAGTCTTAACAGTACTGTTCCATGTTGCCCCTAAAAACAAGAATTGAAATAAAATAGGGTTACTTACCATGAAAATGTTACATGATTCCATGTTACATGGTGTTAAAGATTCCAGTCTCTACCTAACTTTAGTTAGGCAAATTAAAGGGCAGAATTGGAAGTTTTAAAGAGTAATTTCCTTTTCTCAGAAACAAAAAACAAATTTCGGTGTTTTGAGTAAGTTAAACACCCAGAGACCGGTAATCTTTTATCAGTAGTCAACAGAAATTCACACCCAGGGTTTCAATCAACTTCTAGGACAGCTGAATTAAGCAGATAATAAAATGCAAATACGAAAAAAAAAGCTAACTGTGAGCTGGCCAAAGTACTGATGTGTTACATGTACTAGGAGTATCTGTTGAGGCTTTAGTATGAGTCAGGCATTAAATCTTCATGTGGAAGATGTACTGTCATTTCAGATGAGGAGACGGATATGCAGGGATAATTGATTTACCCATGATCATTTATGTGGCAAAACTAGGACTAAACCCATACATCTTGACTCTTATGGGAAGTCCACAGAACTAACTCTGGATAGTACTTGTACTTTATAATCAGAGCCGTACATTTCCACAGTAATTGTCTACTTGAATGAAGAACCTCTGTGTTCTTTAGATTTGGAGAATCTGAAGTATTTATTTCTCACTACAGAACTAAGAATGCAGTGTCTTTTTTCCCTAGCATGTTAATCCAAATTGGGGTGAGGAGGGAACGAGAGGAAAAGGCATTTTTGTATCATTTGTAAACTAATTCCAGGGCACTCCAGAGTTTTGGTTGTGCTGATTAATGTTAAATCAGTTTACAGTCAGCCCTCCCCTCCACAGCAGCCACAATTTCTCATCCATATAAAGGACTTTTGAGCATCTTTGGGGTTTTGGTGTTTGGGGGTTGGAGCGGGGGTCCTAGAACCAATCCCCAGCAGATATCAAGGGATGACTATTTATTTTTTGGAATTTGAACTAGACTTAAGTGTCGAGTCTTAACAGTCATGCTACGTGCAGACCAGTGTCCACAATCTAGCCTGGAAACCGAATGAATTACAAAGTACAGGTAGGTTTCTTTAGAAGGGGAGCAGTTGATAATTTGTGTGCTTTTGTGCATGCGCTGTTAATGTTTTTTAAAAAGGGAGAATGGAAATACGTATTTTCATATATACATAGAATATCTAAGATGGAAAAGTATTTCTAATTGCTAGGGGGAGAGAGGTATTACTGGAAACGTGGAGTGGGTGACTTCATAGTACTTAGACCCTTCTGTGTAGTATGAATTCTTTGCCATATGCATGTAATAACTATTCAGAAGAAAGTAACCCCTTTCCTTGGACCTAAATTTATTGACTCCATATCCTTATTTTATAACAGCCAAAAAAAGTTATTTGAAATTTAAAAATAAACCACTTTATTATGGAAACTTCCAAGTATATCTCAAAATAGAATATTCTTGGCTTCAACAGTAGCAACACTTTGCCAGTTGAGAGAAGAAAAAATGTGGCTGGAATTCGGATATTATTGTGTATTCTCTGAAAATAGCTGCAAGTTTGGAGACTCTTCTGTGTCCTGTGAATTTATTAGTGTTTTGTTCCACAGTCTGTAATTCAGTTTCTGTGGTAGATAGTCGATGCACCATCAGACCTTTATAATTGACTAGAATATTTTATGATTAGTATGTGCTCTTTTGAAAATGAAACTTGTTTAAAAACATATGTTTTAAAGTTTTAATCTGTGTAACTGTTACTAGACACAGTCGTCTAGTATGATAACCCTCTTACATGATCCTATTTTAAGAGTGCTTCTAAGCCAGAACTGTGGTTAATGGTGGTGACTGTCCTATGACTGCGTGCTTTGCGATGTTTCCCTTTTGAATATATCATAGAAAAATATGGGAAGAATTGGTGAGTGCTGTGGCGATTCTCACTGAAAAGTATCACCAATAAGTGAAAATTCTTATTGACCTTATTTGAAGAAGAGGAAACAAATGTAACTTTCTTTTATCTAGTAGGAATAGATCACTTGAAGTTCTGTCGCTTATCCTAACAACTGGGAGAGGATTTTCAGGAAGGAGCAGTTTCCTATTTAGTTGTGTAAATGGGCATTGCTTAAGTGTACTTCTTGAAATGTTTAAACATGTAGATTGGTAATAAGAGTTTGCCACCTCCCTCTTATTTAATTTTGTTTTTTAAGTAGAAGGTGTTAAGTCTGTTTCACATGGAGTATTTTGAATAGTCCTGGTACATTCCTTTTTTTTTTTTTTTTTTTTTTTGAGTGCTAGTACATCTTGATAGAGAATACTAAAAATTTATATGCATAGCTTTCTTGGTAGAATGTGTTTAATGAAAAAAGAATTACAGGGATTACATAGATTGCAAGAAGTGCAGAATCCCCATCCATTTTGAACCAAATCTTTGCCTTTTCTGCAAATAAAACGGCTCTGAGACTGAGGGTCAGTGCTCACTTTTGACGACGTGCTTTTCTGGCTGCATATATCTGGAGTTCTGTCAGAGAATAAGAAACAGATTTCTTGATTTTTCTTTTTTCCTCCTCTACTGTCTTTTCTGATAGTGTGTTCTTCTCTTACAGTTGTCTTGTACCTGCCTCTTATGTGGAGGGATAAAAAAGAATCTATTAGAATCATTTGTGGGTTCAGTTAGTAGTGTTTGTGGTTTGCATCCTTGTTTTACTTTTAATTTTACTGTTTGACTAGCCACTATTTTTACTTTTTATCAGACACTGTAAGATTTAAGATGTGACAGTTGAGACTCAAAATTGTCTTAGGTGAATGCTCTGGAGTGACTTAGAAACAAAGAATTCTTATTTTACAGAGTAGAAGGTAACTTTTTGCCTTTATATATGTAGTTCTGGGAGTTCTATGAGCTATTGCAATGTTTTCTTTAATTATGGAAAAGTAAATATCAACTGAACTTAAAAGAGTCTGAGGACTGGTCTACTTAGAAAAACGTCCACCTCCCCTGAAATTAGACAGCTTGGTTTGTATAAGGCTTCCCTGCGGCCCCTACACTGACCCCGTATGTGGAGAACCACTTATTTTTACCTTCCCCCATTAGTTCTGAAACTAAAAGTCACTATAAGAGTTAAAGTCAGGAGAAATGAAAATTAATAATTCATAAAGTTTTACTGTAACCAAACTCATTTATAAGTTACAGATCTCACAGCTAGTATACTTGCCTTGCTTTGCAGCATATGCTTGAGCTTGTAAAGCTAGTTAATCTTCTACTTTATTACCATGTTTTATTAATAGTTAGAAAATTGCTTGACTCCTTGCCATGGTATTCAGTGACTAAGTTACTGTAACTACACTGTGTAATTGGCTGTGCCTGTGCAGTCATTGAAATATAAGAGGGAAGTGAAAGTAAAATGTAGTCTCTTAATCTTATGTTGTATCTCATTCAGATCCAGGCCTGGTTATGGTTAAGCACTATTAACAGTAGAGTTTGGCAAAAGAATTTAAGTAAAATACCATTAACTAGGTTTGGCCAGTCCATAAAAGAGTAGTGACAGTGGTGGTTGCTGGGGAGAGAAACTGGATATTTGGAAGACAAAGGCAAGAGGAAGACTTGATTTTTTTTTTCCTGGGCTTTTTCATTCTTGTTTGTATTTTGTTCCATATGAATTTGTTACATACTGGAGGACAGGAAAGAAAAACAAAACAAAACCTAGGCTGGCCAAAGCTAATAAAGCCTTCAGGTAGCCTAAATCTGTTGAACAGTCACCCAGAGAAATGACCTACTCTGGTAGAGCTCTCCTTGTAACAAGTGTCTTTTGTTCTTACACAGTTAACTAGTTTTCAGAGTACCATCTTTAGATCCTATATTTTTGTTTAGCAAATACTTTAATAGCTTCTGAGTACACAAACTGAGTACACAAACAGATGGCAAACTGATTCCATTATTTTCCTTGTTAAAATCCTTAAGTAGTTTCCTTTGCCTGTAGAATAAATTCAGGATTCTTACTGGGGTGCATTTAGCTTATCATTCTAGCCGTTTCTTGTGTTCATAACCTTAATTCTCTACCTTGCAAACCTTTCGTAACCTACACTCCTAGTATTACAAAAGTTCTTACAGTTACGTTAGTAGACCACACTTTCACATCTCTAGGCCTTAGCATTTGTCCTTCTCCTGTTGAGCATTCTCTAGAGACCTCCCTTGAACACACTCCCTTACCTGTTGGCCACCTTCAACCAGATCTCTTACATATCTTTGTTTTGGCACTTCTGTAGAGTATTGTAACTTTTATATGGCTAGTCCAAGTTCTTTTAGATCAAGAATTCTGTGAAATTTTTAAATGTCTCATTTTATGCTGTAATTTAATTTTCAGATTTCTGAAGTCCAATGTATGTGAATAAGTTAACTATTAAATGTTAAAGGGATTAGAGAGGACAGATCCAATAGTTCAAAGATCCTAAACTGGGTAACATTGATGACCTCAAGTCCCTTGGCAAATAAAGGCAAGCTCTCAGATGTAACTCTTTCCTTTATATCTGTTTATTCTACCTCTTAGTTATAACCATAGGATTATACATCTCTAGTTATAACTACAAGGTTATAATAAAAGAATTGAATGCTGTATTTGTTAGAAGATAGAAGGTCCATTATATTAATTGCCTCACTTGAATCAGTGTAATGCAGTTGTCCCTGTTGACCTGGAAGCAATAATTGTTAAATGAAGATTTGAAATGATGGCAATACATGAATATCAAGTCTTTTCTAATTCATTTTGTAACATGGTTTATTGATTTTTTTTTTTTTCCCTCCTCAGCTCCAGAACCTGGGTATAAATCCAGCAAACATTGGCTTCAGTACCCTGACTATGGAGTCAGACAAATTCATCTGCATTAGAGAGAAAGTAGGAGAGCAAGCCCAGGTGGTAATTATTGACATGAATGACCCAAGTAATCCAATTCGAAGACCAATTTCAGCAGACAGCGCCATCATGAATCCAGCTAGCAAAGTAATTGCGCTGAAAGGTATATTTAAAAAAAAAAAAATGATGGGCTTTTTCCTTAAAACTCTTCCTGTGTACAGTTTATTCAAATACAGTAATTAAGATCGTCCAGTTTTAGTATGTTGATTAAGTTTGGTTAAATAGATCTGCAGAGTTAAAGCTGTTACTGAATTTGATTTTTAACTCCTTTCATGACTTACTTGGCTTCTTTCTTGTGAGATGTCTTACTTTCTACTCAGCATAGATCTACTTGGAAATTTTTAAGTTTTAGATTAAATGAATTTAAATTTTATACCTACAGTGTGAGAAGATTGCTAAAAACGTAACTCTGTATACAGTAGACATAAGAAATTAGTGATTCATATTCTAGAATAAAGTATACTTTACTAGTATTAGCACCTAAACATTACAGAAGTTTGCTGTGATGATAAACTTGCTGTTCATGCTGTGCCTTTTTTATACTTCAGGCTTGCATTTCATCTAGATTATCAAGTTCTAAAAATGGCTTGAATTTACACTAATTTTTAAGTGTAAAGAGATGGGTATTAAAGCTTTGGAATCAAGGATGTCATAGTTTATTCAGACTAACTTATTAATTGTCACAGTAGGTAACTGTACAACCTGTCAGTCTAAACAAGAGTGCAGAGAACCTCATACTGTCTGGGAGCCTAACTTTTTTCTGGACTTTAGACTGAGAGTGTAATTGAACCTTTAAAACAGAAGTTTTTGAGAGGGCTAGGTAGCAAACTGGCTGAATCTGAAAAAGGCATTTAATTGCCTGTTTTTTGCTTTGTTGTTTTTCTTCTTGGTAGTAGGAGGAAGAGTTCAGATTCCCAGTAATTTTTTGATGAATTTGTGAGTGAGTTCTTAGAGGTGCTGAGATTTTTAAACAGACTTTTCTTTACATGATTTACACTTTGTATTTAGTAGTAACACTGGTTGGAGATATTGGGGGACGTGTGGGGAACAAGCGTATTTAAACAAGTAAGTCACCATTATAATCCAAGATAGGCCTTGATCTCATCTCATAGCCCAGCTTTTACCTGGGACCACTTGTTTTGTGACAGTAAGCTTTTTGCTTCTATTAAATAATACCTATTACACTTTAAGGTATTAAGCTCCCTTCAGCCTCCTTAAAGAATTTAAATTCAACTGCTTAGCAGCTCCCTCACCTCTTAAAAGACCATCATTTTAATTTTCTCAAAATTCTTTTCTATTTTTAATGTTATTGTTATTTTATCACATTTCTTAATGCTTTCTTATGTGTGCAGATGGTGAGTTATCTTAAATTAGATTGTATTAGTTATTGTCCTGTTATATAAAAAGAATACATTGAAAAGATTTTCAGAGCATTGTACAATAATAGCATTATAGATTTGTGTGTGTATGTCTGCACTGTAGAGTTAAGCTGTCATCCCTTGCCCTCCCCGAGCCACCCTCCATACATACACTCCAACCACTTTCATGTAAAGAATAAAAAGTGTAATTCTCGAGGCTGAGGAAGGCAGCAAAGGAAAGCAAATCATTCCCAAATACTGCTTCCTTCTGAATCCAATTTCAAACCCCTTGGTTTCTTTTTATAAACAGGACTATAACTCTCACAATTTTTCAAGTTTGATTGTGGTTTACATATTGTGTGGGATGGGAATAACACTCTTTGTTTTATGGAAGAAGTTTTTACCCATGTAGTAAGAAGGGTCATGATACAAAGCTGTATGTTTTGTGTCCCCTCCCATCCCTCTCCACCTCTACCCCTATACCAGCTTCATTTTTGTTCTTCAGGAGCCAGATTCTCTGTGGCTCAGGAATGGAGTTTTCTTTAGTCTTTGAGGACTAATCTGGATTAGATAGCCTAGTGACAACTCTGAACTTTGACCTCTGTTAATTTAAATCAAATTACTTTTCCGACTGTGATGGATTTCAAATTATAAGTGCAAGCCTTTGCATCTGACTCGGTGAACTCTTAACATTCAAGGCAAATTTCATCCTTTTACTGAATGTTTGCTGTCTTACTTGGATGAAGCTTGAGCTTTGTTCTTACCTCCAGTAGACTAACAACATCTGAAACTCTCCTTTGTCTCCCTGTCCTTTCCTCCAGCACCTCTACTTTCCCTTTGTATCTTAAACCAGTTAAATGTAGCATGCACTTCTCTTATGTGCTAGTGGTACAAGGCAGAGTTGAAGTAGATTCTCTTCCAAGAAGTTCCCACGAGATTTAGTTGGATGGGGAACGACTGCTTTTTCAAGAGTAGACATTTTCCCCATGGGCTTGAATCAGATTTGCTTTGTTCTATGTACCTACAACTAACTAAGTTTATGGGTAAACATTCTTAAGTATGAAGATTACAACCTTTGATTACCATCATTGTTAAGTGAGCTGTTCTTTAGACTCATTTTTAGTTGGGATTTAGAATTCCTTGGAAGTTATGCTATGTTTAAAATGTCTTTATTAATGGTTGTAGAGTTTCTGCTTCAGATGTAGATGGTTTACTCAGTCTTAGCTGTCTCTTCAGTGGTTGTGGCTCTGTCAGTGTGACTTCCGTAGTTGGTTAGTGGTCTCATGATAGAACCATTTTGTTTGGAAGTTACAGATTTTGCTGTAAAGCTAGTCTAGTCCCGCTAGATAGTAATTTATCCTGAACTTTGCTTTCTTAGTGATTCATAATTCTTACTTTTGTTTTTAGCTGGGAAAACTCTTCAGATATTTAACATTGAAATGAAAAGTAAAATGAAGGCCCATACCATGACTGATGATGTCACTTTCTGGAAATGGATCTCTTTGAATACGGTTGCTCTTGTTACGGATAATGCAGTTTATCACTGGAGTATGGAAGGAGAGTCTCAGCCAGTGAAAATGTTCGACCGCCATTCTAGCCTTGCAGGGTGCCAGATCATCAATTACCGTACAGATGCAAAGCAAAAGTGGTTACTTCTGACTGGCATATCTGCACAGGTAATATTTTTCTAGTTTTTATTAAAGAAAAGGTCTAGAGAATTAATGTGCCCAGAATGCAGTTTGTTTTGAAATTAGGTCTTCTTTGCAAACCTGACTTATTTTGGAAGACTTTTTTTTCCTTTCTTTTTTTATTTTTAAGAAGTTAACATTGCTGGCTCATTACTTTTTTACTGACACACAGTTCAGAGTACTCTTACCAAGTGTTTTTAGGTCTTAATTGCAGGTTGAGTGGATCTTAAATTCTTACATGAATGATTTGGAATTTACTGTCGACATTTACTGCACAACATGTACTCCTATATCCCTTTTTTTAAGATAGTGTAAAAAGATGGTTGTAAATGAGGCACATGTGAAACATTCATGTTAAGCTTTAATGAGATAATGTTTGCAACTAAGTTTTAAATTAAGAGGTATCAAATCTTCATTGAGAGAACTAATAAAGAATTAGAAATCCTGCTAAAGATGAGAAAACATTCTAATTGTTTCACTAGTTGATGAATCTGAGAGTTACTGATTCATTGGGTCATCAGACTATTCTGCTCAATCTTTTGTAGCAAAATCGTGTGGTGGGAGCTATGCAGTTATATTCTGTAGATAGGAAAGTGTCTCAGCCCATTGAAGGGCATGCCGCCAGCTTCGCACAGTTTAAGATGGAAGGAAATGCAGAAGAGTCAACGCTGTTTTGTTTTGCAGTACGGGGTCAAGCTGGAGGGAAGGTAAGTTTTGCTTTTGGAAATTATTTTAGTTAAGAACTTGTACTTTGTCTGTTTGCTACTAATTATCTAATTTCAAAATATTGTCTCTTTTTCTTGTTAATTTTTCTTTAACATTCAGATTTGTGGTGACTTTGTTGAAATTGTTTCTAGTGATACTTGTCTAAAATGAATAATCTTTAACAACTTTTTTTGTGTATCAGCTGTTTGTAATAAGACTTTATTTTCATTGCCTTTACCAAAGGCCTTAATATGATGTTTTTCAGCTTTAAGAAGAGTTTAAGAGTTTAAGAATCATTAGCATGGCTAAAATGCACATTTGTGTGCCATCCGTCTAGAGTCTGATTCAGTAAGTGGAGCTCATAATGTGTGTTTTATATACTCTTAAGTGACTAGACAGAATGTGGATCACAGTGTGAATACCACTGCCTTAAGTCAGAGCTTCTCAACCCTGACTGTGCACTGAAATCACCTGGACAGACTGAAGTGCTTTTTATGTTAGGATTCTTAGTTGCAGACGACAGACACAAGGTCTGGTTGATTAGAGCATAAAAAATTTAGTGAAAAGATAATGGATAGTTTACAATAGCTAGGAACATTTTGAACCAAGCTTGTACAATGAAGAAGAATGAGGGAGAATGGGCAGCAGCCAGGCCCCCAGCCAAAAGCCCTGCCACAGAGCTCGGAGGACCCACTGCTGTGACTGCACTGCTGGATGCCCCGGTTAGCGCTGCTGGCCCGCGAAGCTCAGGTTGACTTTGTTCTCACTGCCATAGTAGAGTCTCTGAAGTCTCAGTATTTTTCATGGTAAGTAGTTTTTAAAATCAAGATAGAGATTGTGTAAAATATGGTAATCAATAGCCAGTAAGCTGGGAGAGAATATATGCACCTAGAGTTAGAATTCTGCCTCAAATTTCAGAGTGGGAATCCCCGAACCAAGGAATGATCCTACCAATCTGGTATGACAAGGATAGGCTGTGACATCTTTCAAAAAGTCCTCTTGGAAATAAACCTTGCGTATCATTTTTGTAGTAGTTTATAAGTTCTTGAGCCTGTTTGATGTGTTGTGCTGTTATCTTTCATGATCTGCCATGGTTTTTGAAGGAAGATAAACTTTTCAGTATGGCTAATCATCCTAATTAGGGATGAGACCCTGTAACTTTCATATGGTTATTTATCTTGAGAACTTCTTTTTTGTCTTAGTCCATTCCTGACATGACTAAGCAAAATATATGACACTCTTTCATTGACAGTATTCACTTTCTTCTGCCTTGCTCACTGATGTGCAGTGTCAGACATTTTAAACCAAAATGTTCTCATCCAGTTTCTGAGATGTATATGATTAGAGGGACAACTCAGCTTAGGTGTACGCTTTCAATCTGTGTTTAAGTAGGTTTTGGCAGAGAAGAATTTAATAACTTAAGTTAGATTTCTATTTGGGAATACTAAATTATAATTGAAAGCCATGAGAAAGTACCTTTGTGGTTATTTTACCATTCTGTGTACTTACTTTAAGGTAAATTGAGGTGTGATTGTTTGAGCTAATCAACTGACTTTATAAAATTTTTATCTTAAGATAATATACGTTGAGAGGAAGCTATAAAAACAGTAGGGACAGATCCTGTATCCTTTATCTAGTTTCTCCCAGTGGTTACGTCTTACATAGAAATGTTGTACAGTAGAAAAACCAGAAATTGACATCAGTACAATTGTATAATTTGGTGTCATTTCATCATGACAAGATTCAAGATACATACTATTCCATCACCACAAAGATTTCCCTCTTGCTACCCCTTTAAAATCACAACCATTTACTTCTCCTTCACCATCTGTAACCCCTCACAGTCACTGATTTACTCTGTAAATTTGTGTAATTTTGTCTCTTCAAGAATGCTGTATAAATAGAAAAATATAATATGTAATCTTTTGAGATTGGCTTTTTTGTTGTTGTTCCCAGTGGGCATAATGTCCATGATATATGTATGTATATGCATGACTGGGACATTGTGCTGTGCACCAGAAATCGACACATTATAACTAACTATACTTCAGTTTTTTAAAAAGTTCATTTTATTACTGAGGGTATTTTATGGTGTGATTGTACCATATAGTTTAATGTTCACCTTTTGTGAGACATTTTGGTTGTTTCCAGTTTGGGGCTATAAATAAAGCTGCTATTATCCTTTCAGCAGTTGATGATAGGTTTTATTTTCTTTTGGACAGTTACATATCATTGAAGTTGGCACACCACCTACAGGGAACCAGCCCTTTCCAAAGAAGGCAGTGGATGTTTTCTTTCCTCCAGAAGCACAAAATGACTTTCCTGTTGCAATGCAGGTATTTTAAGCAAAACAAATGGAATTTTAAGATCTCTCCTCTTAACACAATTAATTCAAAAACTACTACTCACAGTCAGTATCATTTAAGTGGAGCTTAAAAGAGTACCCTTTATCCAAAAATAAAGTTTATTAGTGAAACTTTATAAAATAATACTCTTATTTTCATGTAGTGTGTAAATTGGGTTATCCTAAGTTTTTCAGAGTCATGTTTTCTCTTGTATATAATTTATTAATATTCTTGTGTTTTATGGAAGAGCATGGGGTTATCCCATATTTGAATTTGCTATAAAAATGAGGAAACCATAAATACTAGCTTTTAATTTTCTTATCAACCTCTTGTCAAAGTTCTAGAATTTCACAGTCTCTAAAATGGATGGAATAAGTTTTGTTTGTAGATTATTTTACTGAAAGTTGATTTTCTTTATACAGATCAGTGAAAAGCATGATGTAGTATTTTTGATTACTAAGTATGGTTATATCCACCTCTATGATCTTGAGACTGGTACCTGCATCTACATGAATAGAATCAGTGGAGAAACAATCTTTGTTACTGCACCTCATGAAGCCACAGCTGGAATAATTGGAGTAAACAGAAAAGGACAAGTAAGGAAACATTGAAAAGTAAATTGTGATAAAATAAAATAGCACTTATTACTGTCAGCTTTTTTTCAAAAAGTAAATGGTAACTTTGGATGTCAGAAAATAATCTATACCTAAAAATGCAGAAGCATATGATACAGTCTCTCTTTAATCCTGTCTCAGAGAGGGAAACTGGCATACAGCATCACCACCTAAGATCGTATTTTTGTCTCTGTTACAAAAGAAGTGCCTTTTCATGCAAAGAAACTATTAGGGTCACATTTGATAGGCTGTAGACATTTTATAGCGATCTTCTTCTTGTGATCTCTGAGACAAATTATTAACTACAAGGAAAAGAATTCTTCCTACATCTTTCTTCCTAACTTTAGTAACTATCACTAAATGTTTAATGTTGGAAGGTGATACGTTACAGTAGCTATTGTGGGGTACCTGGAAAGTTATCCAGTTAGATAGGGAACATGTTAACTGTTCTAAATTTGTCACACTTGATAAACCTCTTCACTCCACCTAACGCAAGTGATCCTTTTTCTGTTTTCTTAGTATTCTAATGTAATTTAAAATATTCTGCCAGGACGTATCTTTTTTTCTTAAAAATAAAGGTTAAAATTTTAAAAACGGTACTTTTACTGGTCTTGCCTTTTACTAGTTTTCCTCCAAATTAGTATTTTTTCTAGATGGTAAGCAAAGGAAGTAGGTAGGCTCTTTCCTCCTTTACTCTGTTAATTTCCAGAAAATGGTATGTGTATGAGGAGGGAAGTACTCTAGAGAAAGGGAGTCTTTCCCTACCTGTCCATCCCCTACCTCAGTTCTACACCTGGTGAGGTGCTTTATGTCCCTAGATCTTAAGTGGCCCTCCTCATGGCACTTACCACAATGACTTACAGTTGCTCACTTAACTGCTTCAGTCACTGTTATCCCTTAGGAAAGGGGCTTTTCTTTGTTTAATTGTATTTCTACACCAGTTAGTGTCTGGCACAAAAGTGACTTTAAAAATTCAGTAGCTTTCATTTATTCAGTGGCATGTGTCTCTCGGAAGAATCAAGAATGAATTGGTCTTTTGATAAACTAGGTTAGTGATTATTTATGAACATAAAGTTGTTAAGCCAGAGACTTTATTTCTGCTACTATGCTTATGTTTTTTAAGATAATGCTTAAGTTAAGCCAAAGTATCTTGAATGATTTTCACCATATATACTTAATATTCATGACGCTGATTCTGGGACCTTACTTATTATTCCCCTCCCTTTCCCCCACAAATTTTCTTTGAGTAAGGAGATGGATGTTAACAGTAAACTTTAGGCCTCAGGACTTTTCTCTGTTCTTTTGATCAGAGTCAATTACAGCTGGACCTAAGCCCTGAAGGAATTAAGTGCGTGGTTTCTATTAGTTGAAAACTTAAAAGTGATCAAGGTGACATTATTGCCAATATCTGGCTTAAATTCTGAACTTGGTAGAACTGAGTACTTTAGAAAATACAGGAGAACCTTCTTTGTCCCCTGTAGATCTTAAGTACTGGTTGCTAGAAATCAGCTAGTACAGTCTAAAAGCAGAGTGAAGATGAAACTATGGATTTGGTGTTTGGGGAAGATTAAGGTGATGCTCATTAGGAAGCTTCAGGAAGTATAGTTAGAACTGGGTTTGTTCATTTCCTTATTTTTCCTAGGAGGTAAGTATTAAAGGTGAGAGTCAGGAATGCAGATGACTGTAAGGAAAGTAATTCCTTTCTTTTTTTAAAAGGTGTGTCTTAATATGGAGTAGAACGACACATTGCCAATATAGGATGGCCTTTGAGGATGGAGGTCAGACCTGTGGAAATGGAAAAATTTTGGAGGTTAAAATTCCATCATTTTCCTCGTAAAGAATAATAGAGGAGGCAAATAGATGTTGCTTATCTAATTGAGTTCTCAAATTGTATTCGATTCTTGTTGTTCTTGGGACAGAAATTTCTCACATTCATTTATTTAACAAATATTAAGTGTTTACTCTGTGCTAAACAGTGTTTGGTGCTTGTAATACAGTTAAAGATAAGTCCCTTTCCTTATGTGGAGTAGTGACTGAGAAACACTTAGACAGGAAAATAGTATGACGAGTGTTGTTGGAGGTGAAATAAATAGCTTACTAGCTGGAGTGTGTGACCACCTCTGGTGCTGGGGAGAGGAGTGGGTGCACAGTGGAGGGCTTCCTTTCTCTGTGGCAACTGACACAAATTCAGCTTTTGGACAAGTAGACCAACATTATGGGGAAGTGACTTTTTAGGAGGACTGAGGGTAGGTGACTCTTCGCCAAAAAGCGGTTGGAAATTGCTCTTTACCAACCGCCATATTTATTAAGCACCTATTGTACACTTTGCATTTTATTAGGTATGTTGGATTCAGTAGGTACGAGGATTCAGTGGTTTCTCCCCTCATTGAGTATATAATCTGAACTCTAGGAATGTAAATGTAATTAAAATTACTGAAAAATCCTTGTTAAAAAAAAATCCTTGAGTTAAAAGGAATGTGCCTTAAACTACTTCTAGGCAAGTCCGTACCATGTTAAGAATGGGTGGTAGCAAAGTATTTAGAGTTTGGACAGTATGAAGTAGGGAGTTACTTATATTACAGAATGGCCAAATTTTAGGAACCCCCAAGTGGCTTAGCATCCCTGTGTCTTCTTTTTTCTGGTCTCTATTTTTTCTTTTGTATTTTTGTTTGTTTTTTTTTTATGACAAAAAGAAAGCAGCTGTCACAGTATTATTACCTTTCTGACTCAGTAGTAGTTGTCTGTAAACAGATATGGTATCATTGATAGTCAAATGCACACACTGCATCTATTCATTAGATCTTAAATTGCAGGTTCTCTCAGTATGTGTGGAAGAAGAAAACATAATTCCTTATATCACCAACGTTCTACAAAATCCTGATTTGGCTCTGAGAATGGCTGTCCGTAACAACTTAGCTGGTGCTGAAGAACTCTTTGCCCGGAAATTTAATGCTCTTTTTGCCCAGGGAAATTATTCAGAGGCAGCAAAAGTGGCTGCTAATGCACCAAAGGTAAATAGCTATGAAGATGAACTTGCCATGATTGGATTCATGCTAACATGCTTTATTTTATTACTGTTATAAGCAGAACCAACTTCCACAGAGAAACTAATCTGTTTTAGGTCAGATTTTCCAGTAGAATGAGTTACTTGTCAGTACCTCTATATTTGATTAATTACTTTTCTGTGCTCTAGATTTAGTTAGCTTTTTAAAACTCAGAATGTTAGAATGATATGTAGACCTAACAAGCTATGATTTACATAGATATAATAATGTTTAATTACTTAGTTGTTACACTGTTTGAGCCTCATCTATGATAGCTACTGATTTTACTTCCACAAGTTGGAGATTTAAACAAATCCTGTTGAATTTATGGTAGGAAGAGTTGTCTGAAATAGAGCTGAGTTTATCCTCATCACCTGTGAATTATGTTGGACTGAATTAACGCCTTACTCCCTGACCAGTGTAATGATATTTCCACTTAATGTGAACCTGCAATAATAGCTTAGCCATAACTACTTATGAATATGCTTATTCTCTTACACATTGGCATTATAATTAGGTTGGTATATTTCTGATTCAGAATAATCTCATAGCATTGAACCAGAAGTGTGACCAACATTGAATCTTTACTATTAAATATACTGAAGATTTGAGATTTGGTATTCGTAGATGGAATCATTCCTCTGAGATTGATCTAAGAAACCCATGAAGTTATTAGCATGATGTTGGATCATCTTTAAAGGGAGTCCTTAACTCTTCTCTTTCTTAAAGGGAATCCTTCGTACCCCAGACACCATACGTCGGTTCCAGAGCGTCCCAGCCCAACCAGGTCAAACTTCTCCTCTGCTTCAGTACTTTGGAATCCTTTTGGACCAGGGCCAGCTAAACAAATACGAATCCTTAGAACTGTGTAGGCCTGTACTTCAGCAAGGGCGGAAACAGCTTTTGGAGAAATGGTTAAAAGAAGATAAGGTATGTTAATTTACGTGAATATGTTTTTGCTGTGATTGCAGTAGACAGCACATTAGCAAGGTAAAAACATATAGACTGTGCCAAAATGTCTCCATCCATTATTTATTGCTTTAGGGGATAGAACAAGAACAGACATGGCATGTGATGATAAACGTATATCCTTTTGAAAATGTGTTTTAATTTTGTGGCACGTTGAGGTGGGATATCTTTATTTTTTAAGTGGAATCCAGGATTACTTGTTGAGTGCTTAAAACTACTAACCTGGAAGCAAGTTGCTGTCCTTTTGCCTTAGGAAAAGCTTAGTGTGAGACCCTTAATTTAGTATACATTCAAATTTGTCAACATATGTGATAGTCATTTGGACATAAGAGTATCTTCTATCTCCCACATTGCACACTTGATATATACAGTAGTGTCAACCATACATCATTTCTTTTCTTTTAAAACTTCTGAAGTATCAAAATTGTCATATTTGCTGCTAGTAATCATGTTTGGGTGTGCGAGGGAAATGTTATATAAAATGTTGGATCACAGATAAGTTAACAAGGCAGCAGGGCTGTCTCAATTAGCAGTGATATCGATTTCCAGAGTGATTTCACGGAATACTGATAGGCATTACATGAAAAAATATTTAACTTAGTTTCTTGAAATTATTTAAATAATGAATCTTTAAAAACAGTTGTTAACCATCTTTCTTTACTGTAGGGTTTCTCTATGCCTTTTATATTCGCTTAGTACTTAATTTCTTTTTACATAGAGCATCTGATCGTACTATGGTTTCTAAAGTACATGTGGTAAATGTTGCTTCTCAGTTAGACAAATTACAGGGTTAAGCAATCCATTAGTGATATTGTCCCTTTCATCCCACCAGAGAAAGCCTTTCTCCACAAAGTAACAGTAATGATTGCCATGTCTTATGCCATTGTCAAAAACCGAGGTGGTTCTGTTTAAAACACCCTGAGTAGAGAATACCTTTTAATGTTTATTACACCATTCAGCGTTAGTGTATGTCAGTAATATTTTTACATTACTAATTCTAAGTCCTTGTTTCTTGACCCAGCTTCTGGTAGTCTTATACTAGAGAATAGTACGTCAGGGTTGAGATGCTCGGACGGGAGTCTGCTGAAGAGTTGTTACTAGCCACACTAGTATTTGAGATCCGTCTTAATTATTTAAGATAAGGGAGGATGGGAACAGCCAAGGTAACTGAGTTGACCAGCATAACAGCGTGAAAGCTTTTTGAGCATCATTACTTGTTTGTGTGAATGGTCATATGGGATCCATTTGTGGTTAAAAGGACACTGGTCAACTCTTCATTTAGTTAGCATGTTAAGTTAAGAGGTATAGACTCTGGTAGAGCTTCTCAGTATTGACTTATCAGGGCTATTCTCTGACATAATCAGAACAAGTAGAAAATCAGCTCTAGTGTATAAAGCAAAACTCTCTTAGAGAAGCTGCTTTCCAGATTGGGCAGCTGACTGAGGCAGGTTGAACAGTACAGAGGATATTTGCCTGCATGCCACCTAAAAATTCTAAAATTTTTATCTGTTTGACCTTGTTAAATTAGTGGCCTTATTTACAACCTTAAATCCAGACGTCGAGAAGTTAATGGAACTTAGATCCTTCAGACATACAGATTCTGCTCTAATTTTAATAGTGGTCCTTGTGGTAAGCCTCATCTGACTCCTTAAATCAGATTTTCATTTGATAACATTACATTAAGGATTGCATTGTTCTTGAAAAATTGGGACCACGGGAGTCTGACACCTGAATATTTTTAATAGTTAGAAGTACAAGATTCTGCTTTTTAATTATTTACATTTCTAAGAAGATAGTTGGTAATACTGGTAAGTGTGAAGTCTTGGTGGGTTTTTAATCCTTGTTTAAGTAGGATGTGTGGAAAATTCTCTGGAGATACTGCTGTGAATGCAAAATCAAGAGTCTTTATAAGCACAACTACTGCATATTTATCATACGTTTCTGGGACAACTGAGTAACTGTCATGTTAGTTATTATTTGTAGGGGAAGTTGTGTCAAGTGCTGGTTATAAAATACCTCATGGATTACTAAACAGGCTCTCTTTCCTTTGGACAGCTGGAATGCTCTGAAGAACTGGGAGACCTTGTGAAATCTGTGGACCCTACACTGGCACTCAGTGTGTACCTAAGGGCTAATGTCCCAAATAAGGTCATTCAGTGCTTTGCAGAAACAGGTCAAGTCCAGAAGATTGTTTTGTATGCTAAAAAAGTGAGTTCAGTGAAACAAATACTCAGCATAAATTCACTAAAACATTGAGAGAAATGAGCCTATAGTAACTCTCAGTGACTTTAAAAATTTAAGGAAATTCACTATTAATTACTTGGAAAAGTATAAAAACGGTGTTACTACTCTCAGATAAAAAATTGCACTTCAAAAATGGAGATAGTTACTTTTGCATGACTCATCAGGGTTTAAGTTGCTAGAGTATGTTTAACCTGTTAGAACAAATTTTTCTGTGGTCATTGAAACTGAATAAGCCAGTGAAAAATTTACAACTATTTGTTCAAGCATGTTGTCACCAAGGTATCTTTGTCTTATATAACCAAGGTTAAATTAAGCTTCTGAGTTAAAACTGAATTTATACTTTTACCAATAGTTCTGAATTAGCAAGATTCTATTATAGAAAAAGCTTTAAATGATGTCAAAATGGAACTTTGCAGCAGGGGTTAAATTTTTCTGTGTTTGTAGGTTGGATATACTCCAGACTGGATCTTTCTGCTGAGAAATGTCATGCGTATCAGTCCAGATCAGGGACAGCAGTTTGCTCAAATGTTAGTTCAGGATGAAGAACCTCTTGCTGATATCACACAGGTAAAGGAATTTAAATATATTTTGTAGAAGTTGATTTAAACAGAGAATGAGGGGATCTTTGGAGAATAGGTTAACTTTTCTGTTTGTAGAAATTACTTTGGAGAATAGGTTAACCTTTCTATTTGTAGAAATTAGAGCTATGTCTGTTTTCATGGATAAATCTCAAGTATGTTACCAAAATAAGCAAGTTGCAGAAGAATGGACAGTAAGATACTATCTGTATATAATTTTAGAACATGCAAAACAAACACCACCTTTTTTAGAGGAGGTATATGTATTAAAAATATGAAAAACGTATGGGAATAACAAAATGCAAGGATAGTCATTCCCATTAGGTGAGGGGAGAGGGAAGAGATGCATATACGAAGTGGGAGTCACAGACTCTTTCATTTTTATGTTTTTCTGTGTTTTAAATAGTTCATCAAAATTTTAAATTTTTATCAGTTTGTATTCTGCTATTATATAGTATCTTGAAATAGTTTTTACTCGAACTAAAAGTCACTCCAGAAGACAAATTTTTTTCTTAAGTTATGAAGTTAATGTTGTCCAAATAATATTCTTTAAATCTGAGATTTGGTCTGGCAATTTTTTGTATGTAAAGGAAGAAATAATGTTTAATTTCCTTTTGTTTACATATTATCAACAGTATCATAAAGCAGCTTTTAAGCATCTTAAAAACAATTTTCTTCAAATCTTTCTTTTTTTTTTGCAGATTGTGGACGTGTTTATGGAATACAATCTAATTCAGCAGTGCACTGCGTTCTTACTGGATGCCCTGAAGAATAACCGGCCATCGGAAGGTCCTTTACAGACACGATTGCTTGAGATGAACCTTATGCATGCACCTCAAGTACGTGTTTTCATGCTTTTTTGGCGTGTTTTGTTTCCAGCACTGTTTCTGTGGTTATTCAGAGCTTCTTAGATTAAGTTATTTGAAGCTACTGAGATGCCTGTTCCTCATTTAAGAAAATTCAGCTAACATTCCTTTGTACCTTCTCTCCTTTATGTGTTCATTAGTGAATCTTATGTAATCTGGATATGGGATTACTGATATAAATGGGGTGATAAAATAAACTCATCCTGTTTGTGATTTTATAGGTCGCAGATGCTATTCTAGGGAATCAGATGTTCACACATTATGACCGGGCTCATATCGCTCAGCTGTGTGAAAAGGCTGGCCTCCTACAGCGTGCATTAGAGCACTTCACTGATTTGTATGATATAAAGCGTGCGGTTGTTCACACCCATCTTCTTAACCCTGAGGTATTTCAGTCTCTTAATAGTTATGACTAATTAGTATACTGAAAATGTGTTTGCGTTACTGAATGATAGTAATTTCATATCGCCATTATGTTCAACATTATTTTATTTATTTTGTCCTCTAGTGGTTAGTAAATTACTTTGGGTCCTTATCAGTAGAAGACTCCCTCGAATGCCTCAGGGCCATGCTGTCGGCTAATATTCGTCAGAATCTACAGATCTGTGTTCAAGTGGCTTCAAAGTATCACGAACAGCTGTCAACTCAGTCTCTGATTGAACTTTTTGAATCTTTCAAGAGTTTTGAAGGTAATTATGAGTTTCTGAGTTGTTTTAAATTATTTAAGATAGCCAAGAGGTGTTATTGGTATGGTCATAGGCTGTTGGAAATTCTTTCTACAAGCTTACTTTGATGGGATAATTTAAGTTTTATTATTCAGTAAATGTTGTCAAGCATCTTTTATGTCAGGTTCTAGGGATGAGCAATGAGCAAGACTGCATGGATATTCTATAGGTGGATTAAAGGCAGAATTTTAAAATTCAAATATATATAGTAGCTTTGTCATAAATATATAAGATTAAAATACTAATAATTGGATATAGTAAGATTTCATGCTTATATTATCTGATTCTTATTGTGGCAAAGTTTCTAGCCAAGGACATTCTGTGACTTGTCACTGTACAGCAGGTTTTCTCAAGTTTAGCACTACAGACGTTTTGGGTTGGATAATTTGTTGAGTTGGAGGATGTGTTGTGTGCATGCAGGATATTTAGCAGCATCACTGGCTTCAGTCCACTAGATGCCAGTAGCATGGGCTCCACCAGTTGTGACTACCAAAAATGTCTCCTGGGAAGAAAATCACCCCCAGTTGAGAACTAAATACTAATGTGATCACTGTTAGTGGCTTTTAGGTTCATTAGCTAAACATCTGGTTCCCAATTACCTTTCCTTCCCTCTCTTTATAGTACTGCTCTAGACAGAAGGAATGAGAGATTTCTACTGATTTTCTTAGTTTTTTCATTTTCTGTTAACTATGCGCTGCATTTATACTGTTCATTCAGTATAGTAGCCACCAGCCACATACAGCTATGTAAATTTAAAGTAATTAAAATTGAATACAATTAAAAATTTAGTTATTTGGTCACACTAGCTACATTTCAGATACTCATAAGCTACATATGGTTAGTAGCTACTATATTAGATAATACAGATATAGAATTATTTGGATCACTGAAGAAAATTCTGTTGAACAGCACTATATTAAATTCTTAAGCAACTTTTGCATGTTTCCCATTAATTGCATATAGAAAAACACCTGTTATAATGGACTTCGTTTAAAATTTCTTACATGGAATATGGTATGATAATAGCTTTGATATTAAGCAGTTGCCTCCTAAGTGTTTCTCAGCTACTAGAAAACATTGGATTGAATTTTCTGTTTTGTAGGGATTAAAGTGCAAATCTGTTTATTGAACTGAATTCTCATTGAGCTTTTTAAGCAATCAGTTTTTATTTGGGAGTATTCAGTATAATAGTGTGTTTGATGTTTTTTAAATTGAGGTATAATTAGTATAATGTTTAATTGCTTAGGTATTTTTTATTTCTGTTATTCTCAAAGGTGCACCTGTGCTTAATTTTAATTATTTGTTTCTTTAAGGTCTTTTTTATTTTCTGGGATCCATTGTTAACTTTAGTCAGGACCCAGACGTGCACTTTAAATATATTCAGGCAGCTTGCAAGACTGGGCAGATCAAAGAAGTAGAAAGAATCTGCAGAGAAAGCAACTGCTATGATCCTGAGCGAGTCAAGAATTTTCTCAAGGTAATTGGTTTTGAGTAATGCATCTTCTGGTTGGGTTGAAGATCAGCAGTTCTACAAGGGTTTGCTCATAGTTTTAAAATATTTTTCCCCTAAGTGTGAAATTCTTAGCATTCTCATATTGTGTGCTGAATTATTTCTTCCAAATTTAATACTTTGTGGTTTCCTTTGAAATAGGGAAGGAAATTGGTAAGTAATACTTAAGAATGACCATCTGTTTAAATGGAAAAAAAAAAAAAAACACACCCCACTATCTCAGAGGAATTTTCTTTCTTTCACTTTATTTTTGGAAGAAAAATTTCAAAAAGTGGTTGTAGATGCTCAGTATTTTAAAATATCATTTAGGCTCTTTTTGAATATTAAGATCCGCTTGCCCTCAGTGTCATGTTAAGGAGCCTCTGTTATATATAAATATATATATATATATTCTATTGTGTAAAGAACATAGTTTTTCTCTTAACAAATTAGCCTGACTCTAGAAACTGAGTATTAATCATTTATTAACTCATAAATTTAAGTTACAATCAAACAAAAAAATCTTCAGCTTTTGTGACACATGAATTTGGTTGTAGAGAAGTAAGGGTTGCCTGAGTTGGAATGAAGAGTAATGATTTAAGGATTCTTAGCCTTTAAAGCACACCTAAGGGCAGTTAATTTTGTTAAATATTTAACTTTAGCTTCATTCTCATACCTACTAGTTACTTTGTGAGGAAAATAATACTTTAGAATTGGCAGTTGCTTATAAAAATTAGGAAAAGTATAGAATATTTATGTATTTTACATTTATATTAAACATATATGAAATGATTCCAGAGATAGTATATAAAATTCTTAAGTATTTTTTTCTTCTGGGAGATTTTAGATTGAAACTGAAACCGAAATGTTTATTGTGAAATTTAGTAGGAAAAAATAGGCTTTCCTTACTGCAATCATCATTTTTAGATAATCTATAGTTTTAGCTGTTTGTTCTTTTGAAGAACTTAATACTTAGATTAAATAGCTGAACCCTTAGGGGTTGTAGTGTAATGATGTAATTAGAAGTGCTGAAGTTGCCCTATATTTTAGATTAAAAGATAAACTTTCCCCCAAAGTATAGCTTTATAGTGTTTTAGCCATCATGAATATTCTGAGTAGCCTGCCTGGCTAGTATGATGTGTCTGAACCCAGGACTTTCTGGTGTCAAAAAACCCCTCCAAATGAGAAGGATTTCATGCTCTATGCTTGGCTAGTGTACCCATGATACCAGTTCAGTTCCTCCTTTGAGTATCAGTACTGTTTCCTTTTTTAAAAAATACTACCACATCTGACACTGATTTCTTTGTGTTTTTATTAAGCTCTCAACTTTTATGCTTCAGTTGTAATTTCTTTAGTATTAAGTTATCGTATAAGTAAAGCAGGACTAAATTAACTGTTTTCACCTAATTATGATGTTCTTGAGCTTCAGGAAATCCTCTGGAATATAGGATGGTGCAGTCTTGTGGTGCTTAGCCCATGAGATCTAATTAGATGAGGATTCCCCTCCACACTTGGGAACTGGATGCGAGTCTGTTAGAGGAGAGTGGATGTGAATTATGGGCTTTTGAACCAGTCAGACCTAGTTCAAATTCCATTTCTTTCTGTTTTTAGGTATAGTTTATTCATTCAGTAAATATCTAGCTGTTACCTCAGGCAGATTAACTAATGTGTCTCAGCCTCGGTTTCTTCAACCACAAACTGTGTTTGTCAAGTACCTTGTATGCCATAGGTGTTCAAGTGGTAACCATGGTTAACAAGCCTTGCAAGTAAGGCAGAGTTAGCCTTTCTGTCAGGCAACTTTTGTTTCTTCTTGGTTTTTAGTTATTCCTGACTTCTTGAAGGAATTTTAATTCCAGGCTGAGTTAGGGAAACATGGTGTCTTATCATTAAATAATCTGAAATGTGAGCTCATTGCTAAGATTCTGCTGTTGTATATTCAGCCTTTCACGCCAGTAATGAGAATGAAAGTGTTAAACCATTTACTCACTCGTTACTGACCTGTAGTATGTACGTGCAATGCTACATCTCATCATTATTGTTATTAAACTTCATTTTAGAGGTACTAGCTATATAATTGACTGGTGGTGTATGTAAACTGTGATAATAAGAAAAATACTTCTCTGAATCTAATCTTGAACATTAAACATGTATCATTTATATGCTAGCCACCAGGAATACAGAGATTGGTAGAATATAAATTCTTTAAAGTAGCCTGTAAGTAGGATGAAATGGTGTCATTAGCATTATTCAGTTCATGCCCTAACCTTCTGAAACTGTAGCCCTGAACAGAAAACATAGAGCTGTTCTTCAGACCGATGAGCCTCTTCTTGCTACCTTTGATCTTATTTTTCTATCCTTTTTCCTCTCTTGGTTTTGCTTCAACCTCGTTGGCCTGCTTGCTATTCCTGGAACTCCCTAAACCCTCTCCTGCCCCAGGGCCTTTGCTTGTGTCGTTTTCCAGTTTCTTCTCAGACTTTCATGACCTGTTCCCTTACCTTCTTTCAGATTTCTGATCAGATGTCATGAGAAAGGACACCTCAGATTACCTATCTAAAAATAAAATAACACCTATTCCTATTCCATCATCACTTCTCCTATATCTCGCTCTTTTCCTTTATAACACTTAACACTATAAGACAGTGTCTCTTCCCACTAGAATGTAAGTCCTTTTGGGGAATGCTTACTTTGTTCTCTGTTAAATCTCCAATGCTGTATTTCCACTTATTCCAGTGTCTGGTACATAGATACTTAGTAAATAATTAGTTAAATGAATAGCTTTATGTTTAAGAAAGCCTGAATTTGTTTACATAATTTCAATTTTAATCTTAAAGTCTTTAACCATATAACAAAAGAGAAACCTTTTAGTAAAAATTTGAAGTATTAATAGCATTATTCTCATGTATGAAATCATGTGCAAATTTAGGCAATCAAGAAAATATCTCCAGAGAAAGACAAATATCATATGATGTCACTTATATGTGGAATCTAAAAAAATGACACAAGGGAACTTATTTACAAAACAGAAATAGACTCACAGACATAGAAAACAAACATGGTTACCCAAGGGAAAAGGAGAGGGGTGATACATTAGGAGTTTGGAATTAACATATACACACTACTATCTATAAAATAGATAAATAATAGGGACCTACTGTATAACACAAGGAGCTACATTTATATTTAATATTTTATAATAACCTATATTGGAAAAGAATCTGAAAAAGAACATATATATACACACATATATATATGACTGAATCACTTTGCTGTATACCTGAAACTAACACAGCATTGTAAATTAACTATACTTCAATTAAAACAGAAGCAAGCAACCAAAATTCAAAATTCTTTATAAATTAAAAAAATGTATCCCAGTTTTTGTCTATTTTTTTCAAATTTAAATTTTCTTTGCAAATACAAATACTTGTCTTTGTAGTAGAAATCTTAAACACATATGTATGAGACTAGAATACCTAAGTAGTCTTAGATTACTTGCAAGTGTGTTTTTTCCCTAAGTGGTGAAATACGCTATTTAATATCTTACATACATATTAAACAAGTTGAAGATTAATGTGTTGATACTTGTTTAGTAGGAAACACTTGGCCTACAGAAGTCTTTCACATTGATCAATCAAACATTCTTTTTAGAAATGATTGCAGCAGCTGTTAGTACAAAGTTTCCATGGTGCTAGTAACACTTGCTTGAGACTTTCCTCGATGTGAAAAATCTGCAGCTGGACATCCACTTCAGATTTACAGCCATTTTGATTTTTTTATTCAAGATTTCTTACAACTCCCGGATTTAGTTTAGTGTTCTCTGAGTACTTCATAGACTAATCTTCTAATTATTTATAATTGGGTGACTGATCGGTGTTAGACTTAGGAAACATTTTATTTTGACCTTGCAAATGATGTTCTTAGTGGCTGTCATTGAGGAAAGCCCTACCCTGCTTATTAGTTCTCCTTCCTTAGTAGACTGTCATAGAGGAATCATTTATTGAGGAATGTTTCACTGTGTATAAATGAATTCCTGATGGAAACTGTTGTTTTTTGTGCTGTACCTAATGTCTGTGGAATGTAACAGGACATGTATCAGGTAAATGCCCAGTACAGGTGTTACCTATCTGTCTGTAACATCTGTGTCAATCTATATGTAGGATGATAGCTTGGTATTTGTAATGATAAAAGCAATTGGCAGTTTAAAGATGCTTTAGGTGTTTTTTTTTTTTAACTTGTATGTTATAGCAACATATGGTGTATTTAATTCATGGCCATCACCATCATGCTGCTCTTGTAGGCTTTATTGTAATAGTGTGTTAGAAGCTGGCCATATAGATTGGAATGGGGAGGGGTAAAAAAATAAGTCATTAGTTTGAAAGAAATGTGAGCCATATATACCTAGTTTGACAGTATGACTATAGCTCTTAAATCAGCTCCATATTCACTTGTTACTATTAATTAAAGTCCCAGTGTGATTATTTATACCCTCAGTGTCACTGGTGGCTCACAAATCTTGTTGCCTGTTTTTGTAAAGAGTATGTGTGGGAAGGACCTGGTATTTTGCTGTGACTATAGGTATTCATAAAAATTTACTGAAACTGGGTTAGGCATTCTTCAGCTATTGGGATATGAGCCAAGTATAAAACAGCTTTTCATATTTTACATTGATAATCTCACAGAAGAAGAAAATTAATGTTTCTTTTTGTTTTGTTTTTCAGGAAGCGAAGCTAACAGATCAGTTACCACTTATCATTGTATGTGATCGATTTGACTTTGTCCACGATTTGGTGCTCTATTTATATAGAAATAATCTTCAAAAGTATATAGAGATATATGTACAGAAGGTAAGTAATCCTTAGATAACTTAAAAATATAATCTTGTAGATTTTACTTCTCACACTGGAAATTTTCACCCTTTTGAAACTCTGTGCCCAGTAAGAGTGAGCTACAATGACTTTCAACTTTTTTTTTTACCCCAGCAGAATCCTTTAAAATTTTATGTGCATGCCAAGTACATAGAATAGAACAGAGCTGCTATCATTGAAAAAGTTAAGTGGCCTACACCCTACTTATTTGATAGCCTCTGAGGTATCTGAGTAGAGGCCATAGACTCTAAAGCACAGTATTAAAACCATCTTAACTAAAGATATTAGAAACTTTTATCTTCTCACTCCCCAAACAGAAAGGCAGTGTTGCTATAATGGAGGCCTTTTTACCAGATGATGTTCCATAATCATTTCATGACTGTAGCATCTTTGGACTTACTTATGCTTTGGAGGAATGCTGAGGTAATTAATTAACCCAAGCCAGACAACTGAATTTTAAAACTGAGCTCCAAGAAATAAAAAAACAAAACAAAACAAAACAAAACAAAAAAAACTGAGCTTGAAGAGGGAAATGAGTTTTTTTTTTTTTTTTAATTTCTTTTGGTTTTGCTTATGAATATTACGACTTTTTTTTTTTTAACCGTAGGTGAATCCAAGTCGACTTCCTGTGGTTATTGGAGGATTGCTTGATGTTGATTGCTCTGAAGATGTCATCAAAAACTTGATTCTTGTTGTAAGAGGTCAATTCTCTACTGATGAGCTTGTTGCTGAGGTTGAAAAAAGAAACAGGTGCAGTACTGTTCTCATCTTCATAACTGGAATAAATTACTAGTCTCTCCTAGTGTGGTAGTGAATAAAAGTATAACCTGTCAGTTGCCTTAAAAGCTACTCAGTAACTCATAGACCTTAATTTGCTGGAGATGCCTAATTTAGAAGTGATAAGCTAGCTATAGCTTGATGTATAGCGCTGGAAAAAAAAATGTTTTGCTGTTTTCTGAGATATTATAGAATATCTGTTAACCTGGTTGATCAATTTTTTTTTTTACATGTTTACAATTACACAGAGTCAAACCACATAGCTGTTTTTCATATAAACTATGTAAAAAGCCTCCTTTTAGTTAGGTATGATACCACCATATTTAATAACTAATTCTTCTGTGATAAATTCTTATCAGGTATAACAAGAGAAAAGAGTTTCCTCTATAACCCTGTAACTCTATGTTAAACTGATTTTTAAGTTGAACCTTAATATGATAATGTGAATTACAAATTTCCAATAGAGGAGAATATATGTGAGTGTGTCTAATACTAAAAAAGTACATGAAGTATGTTTTTTTAGTTGGGACATTTTGATGAACTAGTGTTCAGAAAGTGCTGATGTAAATGAAGTTAGTGGGTTAGAAAAATAGTATAAGGTTACTCTATCTATGAAAAGATATCAAGAAAGCCTATGGGGTTTAATTTTAAACTGTGTTGGTATAGGTGTTCTACTAATGGTATTCATAGAATTTATATTGGAATGTTTCGAACATGGAAAAATTCTGCATTTAAGGACAATGAAGATATAAAATAGAACACTGATTTTTAAAAGCTTGAGACTAATTTAAAGTGATTATAGGTCATAACAATTTAACATGTTATTTAAACCATGATAAGAGTGTTGGTCATCTGGACCATTGAAATATAAGCTGTAGCTTAGCAAAGCCATGTCCCTTGGTGGAGTGATCATATGACTGCTAGCATTATTAAGCCCAGAGGTTCTAAAGCTACCAGATTTTTGTTCCTGGTATGTATTTGGGGTACTGCTTCTTTTGGCTATAGGTAATGATATATGTTAATTGTGTTAGAATTGAAAGGAACCTCAGATAATCTGGCCTATTTTCTTGTTCCATATCCCTATCCTACTCCTAGGCAAGATTTATTTAGGTCTAGATACTTTGACCAGTGTAAAAAAGAACAGTCTAGGAGGAGGGAATAGCTCGACTGGTAGAAGCGCATGCTTAGCATACACCAGGTCCTGGGTTCCATCCCCAGCACCTCCTCTAAAAATAAAACAAATAAGTAAACCGAATTACCATCCCTCCCCTGCTGAAAAAAAAGGGTTAAAAAGAAGAAAAAAGAACAGTCTGTGAATCTGTCATCTCTTCTTTCTATATCCTATCTAGATAATGTAGCTGATAGATTTGGGAGAGTATGAAATAGTCTTACATACTGTCTGTGTAATCTTGGGCAAGTCATTAAACCATTTCCGGGTCTTAATTTCCCAATTTGTAATAGGATTGTTGGAGAATTCAAAATAATACATGGGAAGCACATTATAGACCATAAGGTACTTACATAGTTAGCATGTCAAAAGTGTGTTATTTACATATAATACAGTATGTGTATATGTGGGTTTTTGTGTGTGTTTTGTTTGTTTGTTTTTACTAGATTGAAACTGCTCCTGCCATGGCTAGAGGCGAGAATCCATGAGGGCTGTGAAGAGCCTGCTACTCACAATGCATTAGCCAAAATCTACATAGACAGTAATAATAACCCAGAGAGATTTCTTCGTGAAAATCCTTATTATGACAGTCGTGTTGTTGGGAAGTACTGTGAGAAGAGAGATCCACATCTGGCCTGTGTTGCTTATGAACGTGGCCAGTGTGACCTGGAACTTATTAATGTGAGTACTGCTAGCTGAACCATGTGGAGAGAAGACTGCATTTTTACAAACCATTTTATATTTTGATAGTTTCAGAGTGGTTTTAAGTAATAATGGGGCGTTTTTGGAAGAGACATGCTTTTTAAAAAACTTTGCCGATGATTATGAACTTTAAAGTGGCCAAAATAGTAGATTGTCTGTACTCACCTGTTAACATTTAACCCCACTAGTTTTATCACTTGTGTTCTCATACACTCTCATGTACACATAATACACACCATATATACATACATGGGTGTATATATACACACATTTAAATTTTTAACCGTGTGAGAATAGGTTGCATACATCATGGCTTCATACCTCTTCCGTGTGTGTTTCCTAAGAATAAGGATATTCTCTTTCATAACCACGTTATAAATAGCAACCTTGGTCAGTCTGACACTGATGGAATAAAATAGATTTTAAAAGAAATTCTGATTTTGTCAATTGACCCAATAATGTTCTTTAAAAGAAATTTTCCCCTCCAGTCTAGGATTACATATTGAATGTACTCATATCTTTCTAGTCTCTTTTGATCTGAAACAATTCTTCAGCCTTTCTTTGTCTTTTATTGTCAGACATCATTGTACAAATAGACTTTTTCTAACTTTTTATTAAGGTAAAATTCACGTAACATAAAATTAATCATTTGAAAGTGAACAACTGGCAGTTAGTGCATTTACGATGTTGTGTAATCACCAGTCTGTCTAGTTTCAAGTTTTCATCACCACATAAGGAAATCCGGTACTCATTCTCTGCCTTCTTCCAGCCCCTGACAACCTACAAACTGCCTTCTGTCTCTGTGGGTTCACTTACTCTGTATATTTCACGTGAATGAAAAGTCTCTTTTAAAAAAAAATGTTCTTTGAGTTTTTCTTATAGTTCCTACTGATTATATTTAGATTGTGCATTTCCATCCAAAATTTATGACTGAAGTTTTGTCTTTCCCATGCTGTAACGTGCAGAAGCACCTGAAGTCCTTTTGTCCTTCATTTGTGGAGTCACTTTTTATCAAGTTGTCAGTCTTCCATTGTATGATTATTAGATTTTCCCCTGCAGTTATTGAGTAGTTTGTGAAGAGACACTTAAGACCATGCGAATATCCTGTTGTGTGTGTGGGTGGGTGGGTAGTCCCCCTGCCCCGCAGTTTGGAATCTACTGATTCTTCTTAACCATTCTTACTCTACACTGGGTGCGAAATGACAGTACTCCAACTTCATTGCTTTCTCCACATTTATCAGTCAGCATGGGTATATTCGTGCACTCATGAGTTCTGTGGGTTATAATCCAATAATGTTTGTTTGTTTCTTTGTGTTTTGATTTTCAAATTATCCCAGTTTTGACTGATAGAATAACCTTATCAGCCTGCCTCTCATGGCTTTGGGTCATGGTCTCATTGCTGTTTGAGCACTTCCTAATTTCCTGCACAACAAGTTACACCATGCTCATTTTATACCCTCCCCAGCCCTGGATCTTTCATTTTTCTGGGAAGCTTTGATCCCTTTTATAAAAAGTGTAGAGTAACAATAGAAACACAAATCTAGGCTCTAGGTGTATTTCCTTCTAGGATTTTTCAGTGGTCAGAGCTAGGAAATAAATGCATCTATGTATGCATATACACATGGGAAGATAAAGACACAAGAATAGCTAGTAAGGGGAGGGCATAGCTCAGTGGTAGAGTGTATGCTTAGCATGCATGAGGTACTGGGTTCAATCCCCAGCACCTCCATTAAAATAAACAAACCTATTTCCTCCCCCCCCCCCAAAAAAACCTACAAAATAATAAAAAATTTAAAAAGAAAGAATAACTAAACACTGAAAAGAAAGCTGTGACTCACCCTACCAGATACTAAAGCACATTACAAAGCCTCTACAATTAAAACATGCATCCTGGTACAGGTATAGACAGACCAATAGAGTAGAATTTAAAGCCCAAATATAACTCTAACATCAGGGTATTTTTTAAAAGTCTCCAAAAATGAATAGCTGTTTTTTCTGTTGACCGAATTTTAGTAAGAAAAGCATGATTGTGACCTATTTAAGATTATATGTAAAAGTGACTTTTTTTTGCTATAAATTATTTAACAGGGTATAATTATAAGGAAGTAATCTTTAAAAGTAAAATCAGTCTATAAAAAGTTTTTATCTTTTACTTTGACATTAATCTTTAACATCTCATTTAGGTTTGCAATGAGAATTCCCTCTTCAAGAGTCTTTCCCGCTATCTGGTACGCCGAAAGGATCCAGAATTATGGGGTAGTGTGCTGTTGGAAAGCAATCCTTACAGGAGACCCCTAATTGACCAGGTAAAATTGGCAAATGTATTTAAAAGTCATCTTTTTAACTGTGAATAAAACCTTTCCCTCATCACATACCAAATATACTCAAATGGATCATATCTAACTGTGAGAGATGGCAGTAAAAAATAGAAAGAAATAAAAATTACACTAAAAATTACTAAACATATGTATCATGTTAACAAAAATGAAATATATCTCCTCCAAGAAAATACATTCCCAAAGAGAGAATTTAATTATACAGAACTCTCTCAATTCATCACAGTTAAAAGGAGAATACTAAATTAAATATTTAATAAAATGAGTTAAGAATTGCTATTGTTAATACCTGAGAAGTGACAGAATTGATCGGAGACATTCAGGACAATGGTAAGTCAGCAAAGAATAAGGATTGGTGAGAGAAAATAAAAATGACTGAGTAGGTGAATGTTAAATAAACTCAGTAGTAAGCTTAGAACTGCAAGAGAGATTTAGGCTTATAACTATATAAAATTGAAAGCATTTTTAAAAACCCTAAAAATTGAAGATTGTTACTATGGTTCTTAAATTTTCCTGGTAGAAGTATAAATATGGAAGAGGATAAACTGAAGACTATTAATTTTTTGTTCCTCTCCTAGGAAGCATTTCTAAGGAAAATTCCCAGTAGATACAAAGCTTCCTGGGAAAAAAAATTCATTGCAGCATCTGAGAACCATGCATATAAGGCAAAAATAGAGGGACTACTAAGTGTATAATGCCACATTTATGTATTTGATTTATATGTGGCCATTAAAGTGATAACGAGGGGTGTTTGTGGGTAATATTTTAAGTAGGGGAAAGATAGGAATTAATATAGGTAGGGTGCTTTTTCAGGAGTATGGAAGTACACATGTTATGGGTATACCTGGATTTGCATAGAAAGACATTTGGGTGATATTTTAAAGGTATTTCATCTCATTCATTCGTTTTCACCTTCAAGTTTTCTACTGAGAGGCCAGCTTATTCTTATTAGATAATATCTTCAAAACCACCTTGATTCTCAGTGTTTATTCCCTATATATCCTCTGTAGGTTGTACAGACAGCCTTGTCTGAAACTCAGGACCCTGAAGAAGTGTCAGTAACTGTCAAGGCATTCATGACTGCAGACCTTCCTAATGAACTCATTGAGCTGCTGGAGAAAATTGTCCTTGATAACTCTGTATTCAGTGAACACAGGTATGCTGTGAGAGGGGTCCAGTACCCTTTATATGCAGTCTTTAATTATGGCCTGTCAGTTCTGGGAAGGAACGAAGAGACAAAGATTAGAGAACATTGTCTAAATTCTGACTTTTTTTTTTTTTTTTTAATTCTCACTCTTTTAATATCCCTTTCTCACTCTACCTTCTGAGACAAAAACCTCTCTATAGCTGCAGTGTTTTTTCTTTATGACTAATGAGCTTTTAAAGCATTGCATTCAAATCTTTTTTCCTTAAAGGAATCTGCAAAACCTCCTCATCCTCACTGCAATCAAGGCTGACCGTACCCGTGTTATGGAATATATTAACCGCCTGGATAATTACGATGCCCCAGATATTGCCAATATCGCCATCAGCAATGAGCTGTTTGAAGAAGCATTTGCCATTTTTCGGAAATTTGATGTTAATACCTCAGCAGTGCAGGTAAATCTTCAGATGACCTGAGTTGATTTACTAAATGTAATGCCTTCTCTTGACTCAGTGTATGCATTGTCCTGTGAGGATGGGCATAATTTATTGCTGTGGCAATAAAAGAGCAATAAAATCCTAACCATTTAAATGTCATTGCTATGTGGTAAGATTCATTGTACTGTAATTTTTTAACTAAAAATTGGTTGCCTAGGTCTTAATTGAACATATTGGAAACTTGGATCGGGCATATGAGTTTGCTGAACGCTGCAATGAACCTGCAGTTTGGAGTCAGCTTGCAAAAGCCCAGCTCCAGAAGGGCATGGTGAAAGAAGCTATTGATTCTTATATCAAAGCTGATGATCCTTCATCCTACATGGAAGTTGTTCAGGCTGCCAATACTAGCGGTACGACTTCTCACTTTTCATATGTTTATCTCCTCAGAAAATGTACATAAGCTAAGCATTAATTTAGTTGCTTATTCTGAATTATATTGGAGTTAGAGACTACATGGTTACTTGCCCTCCATCTTAGTGCAGATAAAGAGAGGCTGTATTTTGTGAACTTAAAAGCTCCATGGGGAAGTTTAGTTTTCTGTTTTGAAGTCTCATAAAATTCTGATTTGGCTCTAATCTTATAACTTTAAGGAAAAGGGGAATTCAGCTATTCATTTGGTCAGTAATAATAGAGGCATAATAGAAGTTTTGCTATTTTGATACATTTCACTGTTTACATTTGTTACTCTCTCTTCTGCTTCCTTGAAAAGGAAATTAGTAGCTTGGGTGAAAAGATAAATTTGGATATGTTAGTGTGTTTGGATTTATTTATTTATTTTCCTATATGCAGGAAACTGGGAAGAACTGGTGAAATACTTGCAGATGGCCCGTAAGAAGGCTCGAGAGTCCTACGTGGAGACAGAATTGATTTTTGCGCTGGCTAAAACAAACCGCCTTGCAGAGTTAGAAGAATTCATCAATGGGCCAAATAATGCTCATATCCAACAAGTGAGTTTCCTCTTTTAAATTTTCCTTTAAAAGAGTGTAAAAATAGTTGAGCGGTTTTATTAGCTGAATAGGAACATGTGACAACTGAAGGTTTCCAAGGAGAAGTCTTACAGGAAAAATACTATTTCTCGATATTAAATTGAGTTGTGACTTTGGAAAGAGGATTGAAACGGTTTGTGTTTTTTTCAGGTTGGTGACCGTTGTTATGATGAAAAAATGTATGATGCTGCTAAGCTGTTGTACAATAATGTTTCCAATTTTGGACGCTTGGCATCTACTTTGGTTCATCTGGGTGAATATCAGGCAGCTGTTGATGGAGCCAGGAAAGCTAACAGTACTCGAACATGGAAAGAGGTGATCTAAATAAACAGTTTGAATGAAGAATTAAGATGCTATTTAGGAATGCTCTTTAAACTTACTAATTGAATTAACCAGCCACGTGTACATGTGAGTTCACATAATTGAAATTTTTTAAATTGTAGGTCTGCTTCGCTTGTGTCGATGGGAAGGAGTTCCGTCTTGCTCAGATGTGTGGGCTTCATATTGTTGTACATGCCGATGAATTGGAGGAACTCATCAACTACTATCAGGTAGTGAACCGGAGTCTTTTGCATTAATTGAAATCTTTTGCCACAGATATTCTTATTTTTAATTCCATTATTTCCTTTACTTAGGATCGTGGATATTTTGAAGAACTGATAACCATGTTGGAAGCAGCACTGGGACTTGAGCGAGCTCATATGGGAATGTTTACCGAATTAGCTATTCTATATTCTAAATTTAAGCCACAGAAAATGAGGGAGCACCTGGAGCTGTTCTGGTCCAGAGTGAATATTCCTAAGGTAACCAACCTCTAATTGTAAGGCAACTCTGTAGCTAAAAATCATACTTCAATTTTAATTTTAATTTATTTATTTGCTATTAGCTGGAATTAGAGACCCATATCTAAAGCAAGTAAATCTTTCTTATGCAGGTGCTAAGAGCTGCAGAACAAGCTCATCTTTGGGCAGAATTGGTGTTTTTGTATGACAAGTATGAAGAATATGATAATGCTATAATTACCATGATGAATCATCCCACTGATGCATGGAAAGAAGGGCAATTCAAAGATATCATTACCAAGGTGTGTACCTTCTTCAGAAGATAAAGGCCTCAGAAAAAGAAAGCTCAGTAGGAAATAACGCTACCTTACATGTGGACTTTTTCCCATTTAGGTTGCCAATGTGGAACTGTACTACAGAGCAATACAATTCTACTTAGAATTCAAGCCCCTGTTGTTAAATGATTTGCTGATGGTGCTGTCTCCACGGTTGGATCATACTCGCGCGGTCAATTATTTCAGCAAGGTAATAATTTTTAAAACTTACTCATAGCAAGGAACTGAGGCACACTTGGATAACTTGTCCATGGACCTTTAGCAACGTGATTCATTTGTAACAAATTCTTATTTTAAAGGTAAAACAGTTACCACTGGTGAAACCGTATTTGCGTTCAGTTCAGAACCACAACAACAAATCTGTGAATGAATCACTGAACAACCTCTTTATTACAGAAGAAGATTATCAGGTAAAACTTTTTGGTTCCTGCATATATTCTCAAAACTCAGGTTATCATTGACTTGTAAAGTTGGTGTGCTTTGCAGTAAAAAGGCCCATTATCCCTTAGGATTACAAATAGAAGGTACTTGTGTGCCTCACATCTAAATTTTGTGAAGTTTCCAGGATTGATAAATCTGATGTCTCCTAATTATGTGCCAAGTTTGCAAAATTCGCTTAGATCTTGTCCAAGTTAATGCTTTAGAAAAATACTCATCCATCTGGACTATAGGTTGAGTTGAAAAAGTCTTTTGATCTCTTAAAACTAGGCCATAAAACTTACATGGTATTTGCTATATTTTATTCGCTGTTTTTCTTCCCAGTAGCGTATCAGTCTTTAGTGAGCTTTCCCTTGTGAAGGATTTCACAGAAACAAAATTAAAGTTAAGGATAAGCTAGCTGCCCTTTCTTTCTCTTACTGTCGACATGATTTTCTTTCAGGGTCACTTCCCATGCTGATCTGTATGACTGAATATCGTGTTGGTTGTATCAGTAGTTTCCCTCGAGCATAAAATCTTACCCTCCAGATTTTATAACCTCCCAATTTTTTTAACCATTCAAGTTAGTCCTTGATATTGAAAACCTTGGAGAAAATTGTACCTTTAGAAATTTTATAGTACCTTTGAGGACTTAATTGTTATACAGTTAGATTAAAGAATGATACTTGTTCAGATTACAACTTTGCGGTTTGATGCTTGAATCTAGGCTGTCATATTACAGTAACGGCTTATTGATCAAGTCATATTATACATACATATTACACAGTATGTTGATCACATATAATCAGTCATATACAATAATGGCTTATTGGTCAAGAATGGTGGAACATAAAATACAAGCTAAAATGAAATACTGATTTGGCATTTAAATGGCTTTGTCTTGTTTTTTAAGGCTCTGCGAACATCAATAGATGCTTATGACAACTTTGACAATATCTCGCTTGCTCAGCGTTTGGAAAAACATGAACTCATTGAGTTCAGAAGAATTGCTGCTTATCTCTTCAAAGGCAACAATCGCTGGAAACAGAGTGTGGAACTGTGCAAGAAAGATAGCCTGTACAAGGTGAATAAAGTTGGTGGGGGCAGAGCTGTTAAACCAAGTACCAGATGATCTGTGTTAACCTTAAAATGGTATGTTACAGGTGATTATGGTCTATAAAAGTGTTAGTTTTGTGAATCTGAGAATTGCCTCTTAGTCCCCATTTGAGGACATAAGTCAGGCAACTTCTTGGTTCTGGAGACTGTCTTATGTTAATGTCAAACCTCTCCTGTTAACCTGTACTTTGCTTTTTTTCAACAAGTCTTTAACTTAAATGATGTAACTGGGAGTTTTTGTCCCCCATTGTATTATTTGGTTTACTAGTTCAGTGTATGAATTTAATGTCTGACCTTCATCCTTTCCTTTAAATAGGATGCAATGCAGTATGCCTCTGAATCTAAAGATACTGAGTTGGCTGAAGAACTCCTACAGTGGTTTTTGCAGGAAGAAAAAAGAGAATGCTTTGGAGCTTGTCTCTTTACCTGTTACGATCTTTTAAGGCCAGATGTTGTCCTGGAAACTGCATGGAGGCACAATATCATGGATTTTGCCATGCCCTATTTCATCCAGGTCATGAAGGAATACCTGACAAAGGTAATGGCACCTCTTAGAACTAATTATCTTGAGGATATGTAAAATTCAGTTTTTTCCCAAATGTTTTTTCTCTAATATAAGTAATTTAGTTGATCTTACAATATTCCTATTCTCCTGAAAATTTTAATACCTGATAAATGACATTGAGTGGAAAGGGAACTCAAACATAACTTGTCAGAATGTTTACCCTCAATGTATTTCTGAAGGGTGAATACTACCATATTGTATTTTTTTTAACGTTTGATAAAATCTTTTTTGTCAAAATAACATCTTCCTCAGATCAGTTCTTGTAACTCAGATGTCCATAACTTAGTAATGTGTATTTCCATCTGTTTGATTGGTTTTTGAGTTTAATATGTATGCCTATTTCCCCTGGGGAAGCTATGTCTATATTCTTAATATCCTGTTAATCTTCATATTTTGATAGTTTAACCCCTAATTTAAAAATAAGGTTAACAGTTAATGACACATTTCCTAAAAGCACATTAAACAAGCTGGGGTATAATCATTTTATAAAATTCACTATTCATCTTAGTGTTTGTTTTTGATGTTAGGATATTTTTTACTTACTGTCCTCAACGGTTACTAGCTTTAACATTTAATTTAAATGGTCCTAAAGGATCCATTTTAAATGTCAAAGCAAAACATGCTTATTAAAATCAGTTTCACATCTGATCTCTTTGCATGCCCGAGTGAAGAGGGGAAAAAGCACTGCTAACACCCCCTGTGTAACTAAATGTTTCCTTAGGCTGCCATCCAATTAGATACCATTGTGTTAAGTTGTAATTTTGTTTTAAGAATTAACATTTTCTGTGTAAAAACTGCTTAAAGTCCAGTGTAAGAGAAAAAACAGTTGCCGTATCTTAGCCATAGATGAGAATAGCTTCCTTTCTTATGCGTAATGCCAACTTGTGAGACCTGGCTCTAAGCTGCTGTTAACCAAAGTGCTATGAATTTTACTAGCGATTAAGCTGCTTTCTTTCACACTGACTCTAGCATAAATTCTTCTGCAATAAGCTCTGAAGTTAAAAAAATACATATTCTAAATTTTGCTTCCAGTATGCCCTTTATTTTCACTTTTCTCATACCTTTTTTAGTGGTTAGATGTTTCTCCCCTAAACCTTTGTTGCTGACTCTACCTTTTTATGCTCATTATGGAATTTGATTTTTTTCTAAGCTGCACCTTCTGAATTCCTTTGCAGGTTGATGCAATAAAGGAAAAGGTGAAAGTTGATTCTTTTCCATCTTTAAGTCTGGAGGACTAAGTCTAAGGAATTTGCATGATTTTTTTTCCTTCCTTTTCTACACTGCTGCTGCTGCTTTTTCCCCCCAATAAATTTTCACTAAAGCCTCTGCAAGTCCCTTGAAACATAACTATAATAGAGCTGTAGGACATTAGTAGATGTTTGCTACTAATCGGCTAATAGGCTTTAGGAAGGGCAGGAGGCTAATCAGTAGTTGGTTCACAGTCTCTCTTAAATGTATTATTAAAAACTGAGCATGTTGAGTTTCTGTATTAATTCCAAAGTTTCAGGAAATTTCTCTTCCCTGTCAGGGTATCTGGACCATAATAGGATTTTCTCATTACTCTAAATAAATTTAAACAGCCTCTGGTTTTATTTTGTGAGCTTGCCTGACAGTTGTTGAATTTATATATGTATATACATGCCCTAAAAGGCTTTTTGGGGTTTTTTTTTTTTTAGTATTGAAGGACTGTGATCCAGTTTCTGATCTCTTGATTCTTACTAATTTTTTGCTGAAGTAGATACAAGAGATACTAGCTGCTTCCGAAGAGACTTTCCTCATGTTTCTCCAGGTGTCCAGTTCTTATGGTGCTAGTCCGTTTTTAAAAGGAATCAAAACTTTTTTTTAAATCATCAGAGTAGCTTGCTCTAATTGTTGCTAAGCAACATGGATATTTCTGTATTTAATGAAACAATATTAACTTCTACTTTCTGTAACGAGGCACATCTCTGAAGCTACAAATTTGCTCTTACTCAGCCGTTGGCTTGTCCAAGGTCAAATTTAGGCACCTTTTGGTTGCTGCTTCCTTCATTGGCTTATCTCCATCCCAGTATAAATGAAACAAACTTACAAACTTATGTCCAGTATCAAATTGTGATAAGAAAAGGGTGGGAAGGTAAAGGACAGTTGGAACAAATTTAAAAGAATTTGGAAGGGGGACAACAATGCCTTGAAATTTTGTTGAACCAAACTGGAGTCACCATTGGAACTTAGGGCTAACCTGAGTAAAATACATTGTGTGTGAGGCCCTTCAGCAGCTAGTAAGCAAGGCAGTTAGAAAGCGTGTGTGTGAAAAATAGGTAATTGAACTGCAGTGTTACGCGTTGTTTTAAATCAAGCATGTACGGCAGTCATTGCAATTACATCATAGTACTTTTGAAACTCTTAAAGCATTGCTGTGGGCTGTGTGTGTTTCTTGAGAGCCTGTATAGCAACAATCATCTTCAGATCTCACTTCTTGCTTCAGTACTTTTGCCTTTTTTTCATGCACACATACACCAAAATAACTGACTGCATGTTAACTTTTCCTCTGCAGCATATTGCAGTCTTTGTGGAAAAGCCTTTTACATTACAGGGAATTTCCAATAGTACAGATGGAACTAAACTCAGTGACATGCTTACCTGTAATTTTTCTTTTTAAATCCAAGGATCAGAAACTTTTGTTACAGCTCTTAATAAAGCTTGTGTTCATAAAAGCCTTCTCTGCTTTTCTTTTTTGAGCAGCCTAAATTGGGTCAGTGGAAACAATAATTGGATATTGCTGTGCCAGAGGCTGTCCCATTATATAGAAAAATCAAAAATTTTTTTTGCTTAGCTCAATTCTACTCCTTCAGAGTTGTTTTTTGTTTCTTCCCTATATCCAACCTGCCTAAGACTATGCCTGGGCATTGTGACATTGCTAGCTCTTCTAAATCATTAATGTAATTCTGTCTTCAACATCTGACTCAGACATTAACTTCTAAACATGTGTTCACTTCAGATTCTTTTCCTTGAAAGTCTGGAAATGTATTATGCAGTGGTGGATTTTTGTTGTTTGATTTTTTTTTCTTCTAGAAACTATTAATGTACACTCACCCGTGGTTTTTGGGGGGGGGGCAGGGGTATAACCCTTTAGCTCACTCTTGGATACTGTTTAGGTTAGCAAAACACCATCTGACCAACCCTTAGTGGCACAGACTGTGCCTTAAATTAAATTACACAGTTGTAACAGTTTTTAAGTTTGGGTGCCAAACAGTGGGTGTTTCTTGTGGTCCTTATACTCCATAGTAGTCTTTAATTTGATGGGTAATTTGTAACACATGAGCACTTAGGCTGTAAAGTGGAAAAACAGTATACAAAAGCAAGCTAACCCGTCTTCCTAGGGTAGGAAAGCCACACTTCATCTGAAGGTGTCTAGAGCCTACCTCTGCTTACTTTTCTCACATTTTGTTCCCTGGCAGGATGATTAGACCCATATTTATGATATTTAATATGAAATGATTAAAGTATGTGTAAAATACTGTCCTAAATAACCTTAATGGCCTGTATGAGGATTGAAACACACTGTTTTAAATAGTTTCAAATAGAAACTAGGGGCTGCTTTGACCCTGTGGGGACCCAGTCTTCGTAGCCTTTTCACTGAAGTCTGCATGTCCTTGTTTGGTGATTTTTCACTTCCCTTTCTGAAGAACATGCAGTGATCATTCATAAAAAGTTCCTTCCTCCACTCTGTCTCCCCATCTCACCCAGAACACTTACCAGTTGGAAAACCACTAGTAATAGATAACGTTGAGATTTGAAGTTTAGTTTTACTTTGATTGAGATCTCAACTTTTAAATGCAGTCGAAAAGACAAATACAGTATAGTTTAAAAGGCAAATGGAAGTTGTACGGTGAAGGTTCCCTAATCCCAGTGTCCTAATGTCATTCTCCCCAGTCCTTCACAGAACTGCAGAATCAAGTCATGTTAGTCCTAGAAGGAACTTTATAGAGTATCTTGTTCAGCTGACTCACTGTATAGACAAGGAAATCTGAGGGTCAGTGCAATGGTTTACCAAGATCACACAACTAGTTAGTGGAAGGATCTATGTATTCCAGCTCCTTTCTTTCACTGATGTGTTTGGACTCCTCTACAGTATCTGCTACTATTCACTTTTATTTAGAGTAGCTAGCATATGATAGCTGTTTGCTTCTTTGGCTTGAAAAAGAAAAAAAAGATTTCTTCCTCCAAGAAGTTTGGGCAGAATCAGGCTTTCCTAGTTACTTAGAAAATAGAGCGTTCACACATGCAGCCTGTCTTTAAATAAAAAGAACAAATATGGAGCCACTTCAGTCTGCACCTGTTGTCAATAATGACAGAAATTGTGCACAGTTGGCAAAAGATAGCTTATTCTGCACAAGTCCTTGTCCAGTCAGTAGACTCATTTCACTTTTTTGAAGACCATTTCCTTTGGGGAGGGAAATCTTGCCAGGTCATGAGTTCATTATTATTATCTTTGATAGGGTTTAAACTTCGTTTGAGAAAGTGGTTCCTTCTTGTTAATCTCCCTCCCTCAGGCTGGCTGCATCCTAGCATGCCCAGTTTTAGCCTGGCGTGAGCTTTTATGGCATTTATAAATCCCTCCTTCCTGAGGGTTTATAATGACAGTGCTAAAAATCACCTTGACTGAAGTATGAACATTGCCACTGAATTTGAGGGGGATCGAGAGTGTTCTTTCTAGTCTGTTTTATTTTGACAAAATTTAACACACTAAGGCTTTTCCACTTTCTGCCATAAACCTAGGTTTATAATACTTTTGAGGTGCTAATTACCGTTACCTGTTTTTCTCCAGGTGGATAAATTAGATGCTTCAGAATCATTGAGAAAAGAAGAAGAGCAAGCTACAGAGACACAACCTATTGTTTATGGTAATCTCTCTCTCTTTAACCTCACAGAAATGTAGTAGACAAAACAGTTCATTCTGTAGGGATTTGACCTCAAGATAGAAATATTATAAGCTCTAAAGAGCAAAAACCTCACTGAGTTAAGAAATAATTCTCTCTACTACCTTTGTTTTCTGAAAAGTCTTAATGCAGACATTGGCATCATTCACTAAAATAATCTTAAATGCAAAGATAATCTCAAAAAATAGTCACTTGAGATCATAACCTAAATTACTGAGAAAGAAGTATTGATGAACTCAATTTTCAGAAGTACAAAATGTGAGAGAACATGCCAAGGCCATCTGAAGGATGCTTCACAGAAGTAGTACATCCTCCCTTTAAATTCTGACTGGGACACAGAGAACTGGGTGGGGTTTCCATTTGAGAACATTCCAGAGAGATAGGATCTTCAGACTCTGAGTGAATATTGAAGGCAATTTTATTTCTTCTTTTGTGTGTCTGTCTAGACTACTTCCCCTTTCTATTTCACTCTTGGTGAACAGATTCATTTGAACAATGAATTTGAAGGATATAAGTTACAGCACTTTAACCAGGTGGTTTTGGGAGGAGGGTATAAAATTATGACTATTATAATCTCAACCCACTAAAGGAAATGATAGTATATAAATCTACTATGGCATTATCTCCCTTTTCTATAGATAAAAAAGACTGGGAATTTAGAGGACAGGGTAGTTTTGATATAGTTGGAGAAAATAAAATAGATTATTAGAGGTGGGAGCAAGATGTTTGACATAACTGAGTTACGAAACAAAGTAGAAGCAAAAACAAGGTGGGTGTAATAATTTGGGGGCACCTACTGAATTTGGCTTATCTTAAGGGTATTTAAACTTCCTAAAAGTGTTAACTTAGTATTTGAGAGAGATTGTACGCGCTAATGTATTCCATACCTGATGCATATTTGAATAGGTCTTATTTTTTTTATTGCTTTTTAAAAAAATACTGGATACTTTGCTAGAAATGCATTAGGTTTTATTACCACTTAGACATGTTGAAATCAAATTTAAATCTGATTTTAAAAGTTCAGTTGTGTTTAAAAAAAATCTGTTAAAAAATTGTTTCCCTGTGCTAATTATATTGTCACCAGATACAGTGTGCAAACACCATGTGCCAATAGGCTTATTGCTAAGTGTCTTGCATGTCGAGCATGCATGTGCATATTGCTTTAAATGATGCGTGAAGTAACAATTACTGTTAGAGTCCTGGCCCTGGCCCTGCACTGTTTTTGTTGGCTTTTTAGGCAGGACCCTTCTTAGGGTGCGTGTCATGCTGAAATTGAGACTGTCTAAAGTGCCCCCACCAAATTCATTCTAAGTTGTGATTCCATGTTGCTAGAGTAGGGAGATCGGGTGTGGTCATCCTACAATGCTAACAGTTTCTCCCGCTTCCTTGCCCCGTACCCCTGCTCCTTTTTGTTTCCTTCTTTAGGTCAGCCCCAGTTGATGCTGACAGCAGGACCCAGTGTTGCAGTCCCTCCCCAGGCACCTTTTGGTTATGGTTATACTGCACCACCCTATGGGCAGCCACAGCCTGGCTTTGGGTACAGCATGTGAGACGGAAAGCTGATCCTGTAGTCGCCTATTTTCGTACCGAAACATCGTCTCTACCCGCTTCTCAGTTTATAACAGGGGAAAACAGGCACATGTTCTTGTAACCTGTATTTCATGAAGGACTACTTTTTGTTTCTAACTATAAACTTCAATCACCTATATTAAAAGCTTATTTCACATTCCGCATCATTTTAGAATTTATTTTCAAAGGGGAATAGTTTCAATGTTTATTCACTTGGGCTTTTTTTCTTTCCCCTCATTCTTTGAAGAACTGCTTAATATTCAATCTGTTGTGAAGAACCTGATTTGCACTCTGTAGTGTTTAAAGAAAAAAAAACTCTAATATTGAATCTCTTAAATTTAGTGTATGTAAACAGCTTACAGTATGTATTGTCTAAATGCATTTAAATCTCTTTTATTCAAAGAAAAGCTAAAGTGAAAACATTGGTATGTGACCATGCAGGACTGTCAATGCCAACAAAGACAACACTAATCAGCATATCCTACATTGGATTGCAGTGCTCTCCAAATTATTTGAAAAATGCATTACAGACAACTTGCCTGACTTTTAAATGAGCATAAAAAAAAGGCCCTCTAACCTATGCAGGTTTCCTCATTACGCATATAGAAAATGCTAGTGTGTTTTTGCTCACTTCATATGTAACAGGTGCCCTTATGTTGTGCTGTATCCTGTGCTTTTTCTGTGGGACCATTCCATTCAGGAACAAAGAGCACCATGATTCCAATCTGTGTGTATTTACTAACCCTTCCCTGAGGTTTGTGTATGTTGGATATTGTGGTGTTTTAGATCACTGAGTGTACAGAAGAAAGAATTCAAACAAAATATTGCTGTTCTTCCGTTTTGTTTGTGGAATTTGAAATTACTCCAATTTAAAATAAATTACTGGACTGTGGAAATAATATGTAGAATGGCAGTTTTAATTAATCTCTCAAACTTAAATCAAAAGAAACATCGTTTTGGTGGTTTCATATTGGAGACTGAGGCAGTGTAGGGAGGCAGGAGAGCAGAAGTGGAATAAGGGTCTTGGGACATGTGCAAACTTGGCATTACATTGTGTGCATTCCAGTAGTTAATAAGGTACATGCAGTCGTGTGAAGAACCAGTCAGTGCTGCAGTGGGCTACATTTCGGCTACCTCCATCACTTTAACCAAGTGGCACTTGAGGTGTTTATAAGCATTTCATTTTAATGAAGAAATCATGGATGTTAAATTATATTAACTTGAAATAAGAGTACATAAGCACATAGTTTACATGCTGTTCTTCACCATGAATTTTAAGAGTCCCCAAATTATGGGTATTTTAAGGTTTGTTTTTGTTTTTTTAAACCAGCATTTGAATTCAAGTTTTTAGCTTAGGGCAGAGAATGATACTTTACCTTCGTTTGACTGTTAATCCTCAGTAGAGTTAGAACGCCCCCTACCTAGCCTTGTATTGCTCTGCAACTCTCCAAGTCTGGCCAATGGCCATAAACTCCTCAGAAGTTTTTTTAAACTTAGAACTCTTGCCTCTCCCCTGCTCCAATTTTCCCTTAGGAAATTACAGTATTAGTTGGAAAATCCCTTTTCCTTTTTTGGTTTGTCAGAAGCAAGTCATCTTGCTGTTCAGGTCCTGGCTGTACTTGTGTTTCTCCTGGATCTCTGCCTGCTCTCTTCATTATCAAAACAAGAGGGAGAACAGTGATGGTCCCTGGGAGCTCATTCTTTTCAGAGTCAAGATTTGTTCTCCTGGACAAACTGAATCAGCTGGTTTTCATCAATGGAATGACTGTCTCTTTCCCCTTCCCTAATAGAAACAAGTTAAAATAGTAAAGGTTTCCTTACAGGATACTTAAAAAAAATTTTTTTTTAAAGCCTTGTTTAAATCTGGTGCTGTGTCTCTGATACTGAGTTGCCACTTAAACCATCCATAATGGGCTGCAGTAGAAAGAGAAACTGCTGTAGTGTATGACTTAGGTCCAAACTGAGAGCAAGCTGAACTTCTAAGCTTGTTCTCTGATGTGTATGTTCACACTGTACGTACTTTTCAGAATTATTTGTTGGAGTATGTTTAAACCACAAAATACCTAGCTCAAGACTTGGGCAGTAATAAGTATTGTACAGTAAGAGACAGAATGAATTGGTAATAAATTGTAACTTAAGGGATCTTCCCTAACTTCACTCTGAACAGGATGATAGTTGATAGTCTGGAAGAAGGAATTGAAACAGAAAACCAAGAGTACTAAGAGTTCTTAGCACTCTCTAAAGGTAACAAACAGGAGGGAAGAAGGGGAAAGAGATTAATGGGAAACTTCAGGAGGTAAATGAGCTTTCAGTGATCTTCCTCCCTAGCATCCAAATATAGCCACTATACAAAAAAAAAAAAAATGATAGTGTTGACAACCATTTCAACATAGACGTTAGTATGATAGCAAGAGACTGCTGACCTCCAAGTAGGGCTGCTTGAATTTTCTATAAATTTGCTTTTGTCATTTAGACATTCTCATTCTAGTAGTTCTCAAACTTTCTTAGGATCCTTTTACACTCAAGTTATTTAAGATCCCAAAGAGCTCTAGTTTATGTGGGGTTATATCTATTCACATTTACTATGCTAGTAGTTGATTTTTTTAAAGTACTAGCCCATTTAAATATGACAGTAATAAATTCATTGCATGTTAACATAAACAATTATGAATTAACCGTATTTCCCAAAAAATCAAGGGAGAAGAGTGGCATTTTACTGTTTACAAGTCTCTTTAAAGTTTGTCTTAACAGAAGACTGCTGGACTCTCATATCTGCTGCTGCATTCAATGTTAACATTTTGAGGTATATGAAAAAGATCTGGCCTCATGCAGATATGTAATTAGGAAAAGGAAGGAGTATTTTAATAGCCTTTCAGATACTTGTGGTTAGTTGAAATGTGGACTCTGAAGCTATAAAAGTGAACTTTTTGTAGTTATAGCTGCCAAACATCCAAGTCTGGATAACTAGGTTTTTGTCAGTTGTTCCTGTAAGTAAAAATGTTCCATGATAAAAGCAGCTAGTTTGCTCAGGACTCAGTCTCACAAGTCTTTTTCCTCAAGATAACAGTAATATGTCGATGTGCACTAGAAAAATTTGAGTATTAAGACATAGTTTAGGGTCAGATTTAGTAATTTTTTGTACTGCTTCATCAAGTACACAAATGAAACTTTTTTTTAACAGTTAAGTGTAGGGCAGTGGAAAACTACAATGACTACTTGTACAGGTAGGTGCCCCTGCCTTGATTTGTGAAAGGTGCCAGCAGTTTTACCCACCATTGCTTTTTTTATCGTCACTGTAAATGTCGAAACATTGAAAAAGAAAAATAATGTCTTAGGATTATGAGTTTTGATCCCCTGAAAGGGTCTTTGAGACCATAAAATAAGATTATGAACCCTATAAAATAAATACTAAAGAACAAGTGAGCTAGAAAACAAGCCTGTTTCCATAATTACCAGAATTTGTATACAAATCATCCTAGTCGATATGCCAAGATTTATTGCAATTACTTCTATCAGCTGCACACAGCGGACCATCCTGTTGGGAATGCATTGTCTTTGGACCTGTAACCATCAGTCTCTGGGGCAAGCCTCAGAAATTACCTGAGCCAGAATCATACATTTAGGATTGCACTGTCTTCAGCTGTTACTTGCTGTTGCATCACTTTCCAATCCAGTATAAACATTCTATTTAGAAACAGTTGCTACTGTGGCATCACTCACAGTTGCAATTTCTTCTGTGCTGTCAGATGCCAGTGGAAACCATAAAACTGAACAAATATTAGAACCTTTAAGGCTGGCTGCAGTAGTCTTCAGTGCTCTGCCCAGACTCCACTGACCTTAGACCTTGAAGTTGTAATATTTTGCTGCTTATGTTGATGTTAACTGCTAACAAATGCTCATTGTTTAAGTTAACCATGGAGAGTTGCAGTCACTTAACATGCGTCTGTTACCAGAATTCTCCCTGACAATCACTGTTCTTTGTGATACACTGAATTCAGAAATAGTGTCAGGATCCCCTAAAAGAAGGCTTTCAGGAAAAATGGCTTTTTGCAAAGAGATCAGGAAGCTATGTGGCTCTTGGGAGCTGGGACCTTCCTATTCTGGGCAGCTGTTGTAACAGAAATTATTGGAATTCTGTCATGCTAAATATATAAACAAACAAAAAAATAAGGTGCCCTTAAATAATTGAACCATCCAGTTCCTTAAGTTCTAGGTAAAGAAATAGTGGGATGTTGGGGTGATAAGCTAAGTTTACTTCACAATTACCATAAATTTGTTTAATTCCTTATTTATTTTTTAAACATTTTTAATTGAGTTATAGTCATTTTACAATGCTGTGTCAAATTAATTACCATAAATTTTTAATGGGCCCATTACCACCTTCAGCAACCATACAAGTCACTTCACAAGTGTCAATGCCTGCATTGTTAGGAAAGAGGGGAACTAAACATGTAGAACAAAGGGCTGAGAAACGGACTAATGTAGGTGAGGGAAATGAACATGAAACACTGCACAGGTTTCAATGCTAGAAAAACCTCAACTTTAAAACAAAAAGAAGTCCACAAAGTTAGATTCTAAAGCTTGTGGGTGTCTAACAATGATCTATTTAGTAAAGCAAGTAGGCAGTCATCCAAAAACTGAGAGCAGGAGAAACAAACTGCAGTTTGCTTCCAATGGGAATGCCCTCGAACCCCTGATTCTCCAGGGGGACAGCACCACGATCTTGGGGAAGAAGAGCTATTAACACACAAAGGGACCTAACCACACAAAGGAAATGCTGTTTCCCACCTCGTAATCCAGTTTTATCGTGACCTGTTTCACCTTAAGTACTTATTTCAGTACCCATCACTTGAACCATCAAGACTATTTATTAACCAATTTTTTTTTTTTTTTTAGCCCAAGATGTCTGTGTAATTTTGCCAAGTACATGATAGAAGAACACAGGAATGGATTTTCATCTCAAGAATACTTAAGTTGAGGGAAGAAATTCAGCTTTTATTGTTAGACTGTGACAGTTTCAAACACTTGTGGTGGTGGGATGACCATCATTATACAAAATTCCACCTAGTAAAGTTTTAGGTGACCAGTGACCTTGTCAATTAGGTCTACCGGTCCTGGTCCAATTCCTAAAACAGTTCGAGAGCCTGGTGCAATCTGAGTACGTCCAGCATCTTGGATTAAACTTACAGTCAGTCCCAGCATTTTTGCATGGGTCAATAATTCAACCAGAGTTTCTTCATCAGGGGCTTTGACCACCACTTTGGGCTGGCCACAGTATTCCCACTGTTGGAGTAATTCGGGGTTTCTCCTTTGAATTTGCTTGTAGGCAGAAACAGCAGCATGAGAGCACTGGGCAGCCACCTTCCCTTTTCCCATCTTTAAGTCACTTCGAACCACAAGAATCATTTTGTACTCCCCACTCTCTCCTAAGATGCTTGCTTCAGTTCCAGTGTCGGTGTCTGTCTCACTCGCTGAGCTCCTGGGGGTCATCCCAAAGCGTGCTCGGAGGCCCCAGCCCAGGCACATGCCACAAGCAACTCCAGCAGCCAAACTGAGTGCACCAGGATGAGCCAAATACTCCATAACCAAGGATTTGGAGATCATCTTAAAGGAAAAGAAAAAAGTTACCACTATCTAGCAGTGGAAAGTTAGAGGCTTATCAGATAAAACACACAATATATAAGCAGCAATATTTTAGTTCATCCAGAAAAAAGGCAAAATATGTTTTGGGTCTGAGGCATGTATTGATTTTTTTTCTCCCCTATGTATCAGAAAAGATTCAAGAATACAGATAAAGCAGTTTAGGTCATTTTGAATCTCTGTGAGGAGTACATCTCTCTTTCTTGGACACAACAAAGCTCTGTTCCTCAGTCTTCCCTAAGTCTTTTGGAGAAAGGAAATGTTCAGTTTTACCAAGATGCCTAAAGGATATAGATATAAAGAAACCAAGAGTAACTAACTCACCCTCTTCGGGAATATAGTGCTTATTGTGTCTTCATAATGCAGCAGTTCTCAACAGGGATGGTACCAATCCCTTAGAGAAGTTCCTGGTTGTCACAGCAATGGGCCCGGAGTGAGGTGCACCGCTGACATTTACTAGACCTTGGCGTGGAATGTTAAAAGCCGCACAAGTGAAAATCTGTCTCACTGGACATGACTGTAGGCGAAAAACTACTATACCTAAAACTAGAACCCGACTTCATTTTGTGTATGAACACAAAGGTTTTTTTTTCGTGGTTTTAACGCACACTGAATTTACCAGTAGTATAACTATCATAGAAAACAAAGGAAGATTATCCTTTTTCATTTTAGAAATTCCTGTCACCCCAGCAGAGCTGCTCATATTTGAATCATCAACAAAAAACACCTATATCAGTCTACATTTGAGTCTGTTGGATTCATACTTACATGTATAGGCACAACAACCATCAGCTTCTTCTAGCAGAACAGTATCTAAGCATTTATACATTGAGATACATGAGGACACCATGTTTCTAGTGCTTATAAGTAGTGCCCTTGGAATCGTGCAGTACATAATCTGCATGGATAGACAGCATTTGTAGAAATACATATGTTATCATAAATTCCCTTTTTGTACTTATTTAAGTTAAAATTAGGACATTATATTAATGTTTCTGAAAGAAAGAATGTGTTGGGTCTGGTAGGGTGAGAACCACTGCTCTAAGTGCCTATGAGTCAAGTCTCTAATTCAGAAACAAAATCTCCAATGCCTTTGCAAATAGATTTTCATATAAGTCACGGCTGTCTCCAGATCTACACGGATTAGGAGGATTATGAGAGAAACTGGGCCAACAGACCTTCAGTAATTGTTAGAAAATGATAAATTACACTCTATCTGAAGAAAAAGAAAATGTCTATATAAGTTTGTGTCCAAATTATAAAAGTACAATTAACACATTACTGCTGTGCTATGTATCTTGCTTTATAAGGCTAGATCTAGGTCAAAGTACAGTTAATAAACAAGTGAAACAACCCAACATCCCACACACTTGCAATCTCAAATTCAAACCTTGCCCTCTCCTCAACAAAACTAATTTCCCTGAAACTGCTACTTAATCTTATAAAACCTGTAGCTACTGCCCCTTCCTTGGAGTCCATTAGAATCCTTTACTATTCAGATACTTTCTGAAACACCTACCAAAAACCCCTCTGCATTTTTAGTTTATGCACCCCTTTCTCTAGTTGGAGTTCTTTCTGAAGCTACCTTCGTTAAAGCCCAACTTTTACAGATAACGGAGGCAAGAATACCAGGACAATGTGGTGAGCAACATATTTCCAGAAGTTCAGAGCATTCTAAGACACTCTTTGATCCTTAGGACGTTCTAATCTCCTATCAGCTTGATCTGATTATCATCTAACTCCTCTAAAAGGTGTTTCAGCCTGTCCCCTTCTCTGTGTATCTCTTATAAACCAGTAAACTTATGTATCAGTAAACCCAGTGTTTGAGACTAAGGTAAAATAACTACTCTTAGTCTCATTGATAATCCCAAGCAAAACAAACAGGTCCTATGAAACCCTCCTCTTGGTGCCTTCCAATTCCTCTGCCAGATTAAACCCCTTTCACAAATGCTCCTGATCCCATTACCTCTAGAACCACCCTCCACCCATTAATCTTGTTTCACTGGCTATTGCCCCTTGGCGTTTTCCAACCTTAAAAAAAAAAAAAAAAAACTTCCTGAATCCTCTTTGACCCTTAAATCACTGTCTCACTTTTCCTTTAAACTTCTTCAGTTACCTGCCTCCCTTCCTCACTCAACTGAAATTCCTAAGGAATCAGAAACTAGCCAACTGCCAAATGAGGTCTCTTTAGTTTTTGGCACCACTCATTGGTAACTTTTCCTTAACTTTCTTCCCTTGAATTCCTTAACCCAATTTTCACCCTATTATCATCCTACCTTTCTGACAGCTTTTTTCCATAGTCTTTCTCTGGCTATACATCCTCTGTTTGCCCCTGATTTATCTATCACCCAAGCTTAAACTTTAGCCCTCAGTCTGTACGTATGTCGTCCTATGTAGCAACCATTAGCCAAATGTTGTTATTTAAACTTAAATTAATTACGGCCAAACTTTAAAATTCAGTTATTCTGTTGCACTTAGCCACATTTCAAGTGCTCAATAGCTCAACAACTTAAAAGTGGCTAGGTGCTGTTCCATCAGTCAGTGAGACAGAGAACATTTCCATGACTTTCATGGCAGAAAGTTCTACTGGACAGGGCTGGTCTATATAATCTCTTTCCATTCTATCAATCAATCAGTATCTACTGAGGGCCTACTGTGCACTGTTCTGGATCCTGGAGATAAAGCACTGAACAAAACAAAGTCCCAATATTCATGGAGCTAACATTCTAGTAGGAGGAGACAGACAATAGTTTGTCAGATGAACAATCTCATCTATTCCTGAACCATCATATGCTGAGGAATCCTAAAGCCTCTCCCAGGCTCCACGCCTGAACTTCCAGCTTCTGCTGTATTTCATCACTTAGATGAATATGAAGTAGCCTGAACTGTGTCCTAAACTGAACTCAGTATTTTCCCTTCCCTCTCAGACTTCCTGTAATCTTTCCACATTTGGTTCACTTGTGCTTTAGGTCACCCTAGTTCATCTGACATTGTAATTAATTGCACTTCTAAAGCACAAATCTCATCCTGTAACTTCTCTGCTCAAAAATCACTGGATAAATGCGTAAGGTATGACGAAACTGAGTTCCCCTAAAACTGAGTCCTCTTATTGGGTTTATAATTAGTTTCATTAGTCAAAACTTTATTCCCTTTCTTGTCTGCTGTGATCTCAATCTTGCACTAATTCAACACTAATCAACCAGAGTCAATGACTAAAACTGCTGTTGTAGATATCATCATTAACATACAAGCTCGGGTTGTTTCGCCAGGGCAAGATGAACTAACAGACTCTTGAGCCAGGGACCACCTGGCCGGGAAAATCATAAACCAGAGATATCCTGACTCCTGAATTAAAAAGTGTCACAGAAATGTCAAGAGATGATTAATCTAAGCCTCTCTGTTCTTAAAAAAAACCAACCAACCAACCAACCAACCATCCAACAAAACTAACTCCAAGACCAAACTGGAGTGGAAATGAGGCTTATCGCCCACTCCCTTGCTTGGGGCAGGGCCCCACAACAAACACTCCTTTCCTTCACCACAACTCGGGTTGTCAGTATTATTGCCTTTGCTACCCATCAGGCAAGTGGACTCGTTCGTTGGGTCCCTTAGCACAAATTCAAAGCACTACACAATTTGGTTTTGATCCACTTTACCCTTCTAACCTACTTTCCTGTCACATACTGTACTATTCAGCCACACCAAATTACTATGTATTTCCAAACAGCAATTTCACTTAAACACGCAAACATCCTCTTCACCCATGAAGCTGCAGTTCAATGAAACCTGTCTCTTAAGTCTTTACCATCCCCCGGTCACCTTATTTACTTTTCAGAGTCGCTGTAGCAATTATACATAACCACTGTAGATCATATTCTCAACGTCCAGTACAGTTCCTGGGGTACAATTTGAAGGAGTAAATACTTCTCTAGACATTGTATCTGTGTAACACAGGAGGTCAAATTTTTGGATCATATTCTTAGAGATCTTTTCTCTCCTCGTAGGACTCAACAACTTGATGCGCTGTGGGTATTCAACTAATACTCATCAGAGCGTGAGGCCTACTCGGTATCTTCTGACTTTTGGGGCGAGTGCATCGATACTGCCTATGGAGGCGTTGCCTGGAAACTAGAAATTCTGGGTCCTTCCCCTCCCCAGCAGCTTGGTTCCTTCCAAAAGACTGGCCGAACCAGAACAGTGGCTCCAGCGGCCACTGGGCGGAAGACCGTTTATAAAGGAGATGAAAGGTTGGAGGAGGGCGAGGGGGTGGATAAAGAATGAGATGGGAAGAAGCATTTCAACTGGGGAGAGAACGGGAGAGAACGGAGAATAACATCCTTCTCCTTCGCCCCCTGAGGGACCGACCTACCTACAGTACCTCTCCTCCGTTTCACCCGCGACTTCGCGTTCTTCACTTCTGGGCGGCGAACACGCTTCTTCCGTGCGAGTTACCTCTTCCGGGGTCTCTTAGACAACAAGTTCCGGATCAAGAACCGCGAAGAGAACAGTCATTCTTCCTTTCGCCCCGCCCACAGGTCCCTAACCTAGACCCGAGCTGAAATCCCGCGACAATCAGCGGAGGTGGCCAAAAGGAGAGGGGAACGCTTCTCTTTTGGAGGCAGTCTCCCAGGGTGGGGCGGGGGAAACGGACCGGAAGTGACGAAGGCGAGTTCCGGTTGGCCGGAGCCCAGCGGCGGGTGTGAGAGTGGGTCGGAAGCCGCTTCCAGGATCCGGAGATCCGGAGAAGCTGGAGTCAGAGGGGTAGGTAAGCGAGCGCGGGGATTTGGGGACGGACGCGCGAGACTATCCTCAGAGCTTGGCTTCTTCTGAAGCGCTCTCAGTTAGACGGTGCAGATCTGGGGCACCGTGATTTCGACTTCAAGCAGTGTTTTAGGGCGCTGCTGACTGTCTCAGTCTGGCAGGAGCCAGGTTATTTTGGGACGCCTCCCGGTGGTTGGCTACCGGCACATTGAACCCATGCACTGGACTCCCAGCCTCTCATCGCCGCGGACTTGCAAAGCGTTCTAAGCTTCTGTAGAGTACCCGTCTCCTCTTCCTCCTCGGGTGTCTAGGACCTTGGAATAAATGGAGAAAGATCTTCCCTGCTGATGACCAAGCTGTTTCTCAGGGTCTGTCAGTTGCTCTCCCCAAACACTAACGCATCCATTTCTAAACAGAATTCAGAGGTTCAAGTGCCACCTAAAACGTTGGTGACCAAGGGAATGGGGCCTTGGCTCCGTAGATCTCTTGCAGATGACCTGAAGATTATCCCCCACTATTTTCATGAAGAATAGCGTTCTCTGCCTTTTCCAAACCCCTGACCCAGTGACCTTTTTATTTCATTACAGTGGAGACATTTGCAATAAAACGTGAAGGTTGTCTTAATCTCTAAACTTCCAAGAAGCCATATGTGACCCAGTGTCACGCTGCTAAGATTTATGACCTAAGTTTTACACTATTACCTTTTGTTTTTCTGCAAATTCCTGCAGAAATCTCATAATACATAGGCTCTGGCACTGTTTTCCTGTCTTGATAACATAGCTCCTTTTCCTAACTTTGATACCTTTCCATTATCTTTTGGGGCTCTTCAGAAGTTTTGTAGGCACATTGCACTGATCCTTCGGAGAAGTTTGTACAAGTATTTCTAATGTAATGATAGAAAATTTAATGTTCTGACTGCTACTACCTATTAATTGTATTATCATCAGCTCTGATTTTTGTTGTGTATTCTTAGCATAAATGATGATAGTAAGAAACTTATCTACTAGGCAACATTTTATGCATTCTGGATTACATTTTTATTGACCTTTGGAAGAGGTGGTGGTACTCACCCAGACAAATGTGGCTGATTTGTATAGGTGTGAAATGACTCTACAGAAGAAATCTTTTATATTTTACTTCTTTGTCTATATTATTTTAAAACACTGAAGCATTTTTTCCCTTTGAGATATATATCCTGCTTCGTTAATACAGTTTAATTCCTGTGATTCATGTTCCAGAATAACCAAGTGTCTGAAATTCTTTGATAAATGGTTTAATGCCTTTTAGCAATTTAATGCCTTATAGCTACTTTAATTTACATATTATTTTTGACTTAGAAATTTTTTTCACGTTTGTCTTTGAAATGAAGTGACAGAATTTTTTGAGATGTGGAATTATATAAATTAGAATTATTAGTTTTAACATCTGATAAATTTATTTCTCGACTTTATAACTGCCAAACTTGGTCTTATATTCTTTTTATTCAGTTCAGTTATCTAGGGACCAATTATCCAGATTTTCTCACTTTCCAACTTCTTCCTGCCTTTGACTTGATTACCACTTTTTATGATTGCAAAGATCATTTAACTTTAAATCAGAAGACCTGAATTGAAGTCTGGGCTCCAACACTTGTCAGCACTGAGTGTATGTTGACAAGTTACCTAATTTTCTCAGCTGATCTGGATTGTGTTGATAAAAGTATTGCTCACTTCATAAGACTGCACAATGAATAAGTAAGATAGTAAATATGAAATCACTACATAAATGAAAATATGGTGATATTGTCATTGTACGCTGAAAGCAGGAAATATATCAGTGCAGAATACTGTTACTTTGCATCATTTCAAAATTTGATTTTGTTTAATACTAAATGTGTTATTGATCGGAAAATATTATCACACACTTTTCTGAGATGATCTTTGTCCTACTTTTGAACACAATAAAAGCTAGCCAGGAGTAGTTTGAAACTGTAATCAATTGAATTAGTCACCTTGGTTAATAAGTAGGTGGCTGGAAAATGAGTATAGTTTTGCATCTGGAGTTTAAATTTGATCTCTTTGGCCATCGTGTATTGTCACTCAAGAATTTCCAAGTGCAGAGGGAGTTGAAGTTTTGGGAGCTTACCTGTAGTTAACTAAAGCCCTATTTATGTATATACTTGCTTATATTAAGAAACTTTGTCATTCTTCTGAAAGCAGTATTTAAAATTAGAAGCCCCCTCTGTGAACACATAGATTCTTCTTATTTAACAGAGGAGAAAATTAGGGCCCAGAAACAGTAATTGGCTTGCCTGAAGTCATATGGCTTAGGTAGTGCCAGAACCTGAACTGGAAATGAGGTCCCAAGTGTTCTTTCTTTCTGCTTAGGTTGTCTCTGGGTATCTTTATTTGGTTTGGTAATACTTCCTGATTTGCATGAAAATGGTTTCTTATGTATTAAAGGGATCTATATGTGTGTACGTATTTTTCCCTTTTTAGCTGATTTAGTTGTATGAATTCTAGGAAAACAAAAACTATGCTTGGCAGGATTTGCAGTGGAATGGAATAAGGAAAGAAAAAAATTAGTTCTATTCAGAACAGTTACTCTGCGTTTATGCTTCATTACTATCAGGTATCAAGGTGTCTTCTTTCTAGCAAGTGGAAAAGACAGGATCTTTGCAACACATGGCTCCACTGAGTGAGTGTTGTTGATGAAAAGAAAGCTGTGTTATTTCTTTGCTTCTGATAAAAAAAATTTCCCCAAGCTGTTTGTAATTTTCATATAATTATTTCATTCTGGATAAATAGCCACTGTAAAAGAGTTATTTTTTTTGTCTTGTTGGGAATCCTTTTGCTTCCACTGATTTCAAAAAACTTGTTTAGTCTCTTCCCTTTCTTGGAGATTATAGTGCCAGGTGTTTATTATTACTGTTGTTTTGCCTAAAAGTGCTCGTTGTTGGTGTTTCTCTCTCTTTGGTATAGAAATAAAGTCCAGATTAGAGAATTCTGTGTAACCTCAGGAACGGATTGGATGAACTGAAACTGAAATTGATAACTTGCTTGTTGTTGTGTTAGTTAATCTGTTCTCAGATTTGCAAATATTTTGGGCAGTAAGCTTTTAAAGTATTTATTGCTTCAAGAAACTCCTTTTTTGTCTAAGAAAGCAACTTTGTATGGAGTTTACTTAACTGCTATTATGTATCATGTTAATCCCTTAAGTAAAACTCATTTCAAAATAATAGGTTCCTGAAAGGTTTTGGAAATTTGAACAAGATGTACTTTCTGTGTCAGATAAAAGGTGATACTTAAAGTTTGAGGCATTTTTAAATTAAGCAAGGGCAGTCCATTGAGTAATCCTATCCCAGCTGGTCTAATTGTGAAGAGTTTGTCAATATTCTAGAAATACAATCTTTTCAGTAGGTTATTGTGGTTTTTTCTCTTGTTCTTGAGGTTCATTAATAATAATCTGAGTCTTTATAGATTTTCCTGGAAGGACTAGGTAGATAGCGTTAAGAGCCTGAGCTATGAATTTAGATTTCCTTGGTTCCAATTCCAAATTTACTGCTGTGCAACCCTTGGGCTAGTTATTTAATTTCTTGCTATCTCAGTTTCTTCCTAGATGTTGAAGTCAGTACATGCCTTTATTGTTAGGGGTGAATGAATACATTTAAGTAAAGCATTTAGAACAGTGCCTGGCATATAGTTAACCATGATTGTTACATCATCATTATCTTGTGGCCTACCAAGCAGTTGCTAAAAACTTTCTCAACCCTCTTTTGAAAGCATATCTTTGTGTCTCTTTTTACTTGATTATTATTTGCTCATTATTAATATAGTTTCAGTAAATAAATATATATATATATATATATTTCATTTTGGAAATATTTTACAACATATGCAGGATTCTTTACCAAATGTGTCCTTTTTGTAGGCCATTACCTCAACCTTTTTGTGTTATTATTAACAGTTTACGTTATATTTGTTAGGCCACAACACAGAATTTGAGAATTGCAGCTTGGAGATTTGATGTTTAATGATGTCTTCTAGCACTTACTTTCTTTGCAAGAGAAGATCATTTTGCAGTGATATCTATCGCCTTGTCTATCTGTTCATTCATCCAGTCAGTGAACAAACATCTTGTGTCTTAAGCCTTTTACCAGGTTCTGGGGAGAACAGTGGGAAACAAAGACCAATAGATATTTTAGTTAGGAGCCTGATAGAGGAAAAAAATACAAAAAATGAAAGACTAAACACTGTGTAATAAATGTTATGAAGGAAACAGGCAAGGGTCTGAGAGAGTTAGTGCGGATATGTGCCTGTTTAAGACTCTAGCACAGTACACCTAGAATATGGAACATGAGATGATGTAGGAAACAGCCATAGTCCAGGTTACATAGAGCTTTGCAGTCCATGCAAATGAATTTGGATTTGATTTTGAGTATAATAGGAAATCATTCTACAGTTTGAAATAGGAGAGTAATATGATTTATAAGAAGTTTACTCTTGCTCATTTGTGAAGGATGAATTGAAGGGAACAAGAGTAGAAATGGAGAGAGGTTAGGAGTCCATTGGAGTAGTGCAAGTGAGAGATGAAAATGGCCTGGACCAGAGTGGTGGCAAAAAAGGGGAGAGCAGTGAGTGGATACTAAATATATCTGGAATAGGACTTGGTCCTGGGTTAGATGTGAGGAGTAAGGAAATGAGAAGAGTCAAGGATGACTGTGCTTCTGCATTTAGTAACTGGGTGGATGGTTGTACCAAGTACTGGAAGAGGGTAGTTTTGAGAAGGACCAGGTTTGTTACAAGAAGGGGGCTAGGGAAGGAAAAGAAAGTACATGTTAAATTTGAGATGCTTAGAAATTAATTATCCAAGTGCTGCTATTTGGTATACACATCTAGAGGTCAGGACCAGAAGTACAAATTCAGAGTAGTATTTTAAACTGTGGAGCCACATAAGTCACTTGGGGAGGCAGGGAAGAGCAGAGGGCCCAGGTCAGGTAAAACAGAGAACTGGTAACGGTGACTAAGGAATGTTTGAAGAAAGAATGATCAGATACACAAAACTAGTAAAAGTGGTCACCCCTTGCAGGGAGAGTATTAGATGACAGAGGGGAGCGAGGTTTTTTTCACTTTTTTTCTTTAATATTTTAAAGCATACGAAAGTCAGCTTATTCAGACCTCGTTAAGAAATGTTCAGGGGGTGGGTATAGCTCACTGGTAGAGCATGTGCTGAGCATGCATGAGGTCCTGGGTTCAATCCCCAGTACCTCCAATTAAAAAAAAAGAAAAGAAATGTTAGGCTCTGTCAAATGCTGCCCACTGGTCTACAGAACGGGATAAATTCAGTAAAGTAGTATTGGTTAATCTGATTAGCCACTTCTAACCTCATCATTAAGACTGGTTCCTTCCAGTAACTTTTAGGTCACCACGTTCAAAAGCATTTAATCAAGAGAATATGCAAGTTTCTTTCACTCTTTATTGAGTTTTTAAGGTCTATTTAGAGGAGATTTTAGTACTGCTTTTGTGGGGCAGAGGAATTTTCTTTAATTTTTATTAAATAATCAGAGAGATCTCTAGAATCTCTGTATCTATAGAACTATGCTTTTTAGGAATTTGAATATTTGAATTTATCAGTAACCTTAATAACTATTGGTAGTTAAAACATGCCAGGCAGATTCCTGCCTCAAAGTCTTTGCACGTCTTTTTTTCTCTTTCACTATAGTGCTCTTCCCCATATTTTTCATGTTCCTTTTCTAATGTCAGATTCTCAGAGAAAGCTTCTCTATCCACCCTGTTCAATATTGTGCACAAACACATAAACACACACACCAAACTGCTTTATTTTTCACTTGTAGCACTTACTACTGTCTGATACATGTTTGAATTTCTTTGTGTTCACTGCTGTGTCTCTAGCATCTCAAACTATGCCTGGCAAGTAGTATATACTTAGTAAATATTTGTTAAATGAGTAAATGAAAAAATTCGTTTTCATAGCTGTATAATATTCCATTGTGTAACTATAACTTTATTTATTTGACTTCCTGACAGTGGACATTTGAGTTGTTTATAGATTTTGCTGTTAAGACCAGTGTGGCTAAAAACATTATTGTACACATCAGCTCTTCACATATGCAAGAGGTTCTTTTGGCTATATACCTAGGCACAGAATTGCTAGCAAGGGTATACCAGTATTCAACTTTATAAGCTATTTCCCAAACTTTGCTATTACCATCCTTCCTAATTTTTGCCAAAGGAAAAGAAAGCATGTAAAGAATGATGTAGTGAATTATAAAATTGATTGTTGGATTATAAAATGGTCACAAATTCATCTCGTCATTGTATACATACCCCTCTGCAATGTGATTTTACTTCTAGAGTCTGTTATTCCACCCCTAGACTCTGTACTTGGCTGTGTGACTTGTTTTGGCCAAAGGGGCATCAGCAAGTGTGACCAAGGAGAGTCTTGAAAAGCCTGACTTCTCTTACTGCTCTTTGGAACCCGGAGCCCACTGTGTGGAAAAAGCTCAGGCTAACCTACTGGGTCAAAGAGGACCAGGTGGAACAAAGACAAGGCATCTCAGCTTAGTCCTGTCTAGCACGAGAGCCAAGCCAGGTGAGACCAGAACTGCCCAGCCTAACTCACAAAATCATGAGAAATTTTAAATGATTTTTTAAAGTCACTAAGTTTTGGAGCTAAGTTGTTACACAGCAAAAGATTATGGATACAAATGATACCTCATTATGATCTTGATTTATATTTTTTGATTGCCATTGAGGTCAGGTAGATCCTCTGCTATGAAATATCTCCTCATGTCTTTTGCCTGTTAGTTTTATAAGGTTGTTTCTCTTTTTCTTAACATTTTAAATTCTTGATGTAGTCTGCCTTATAGTCCTTTTTACTTATATGTTTCTCTGGTTTATCTTCTCATTTAAGGAATCTTGTGATGAATTTAAGTTTTAATTACAATACTGTCCAATTTATCAGTCTTTTCCTTTATGAATAGCTCCTTTGTGTGTCTCAAGAAATCCTTCCCTACCCCAAGGCAGAACGCTGTTTGTTTTCTTCTAAAACTTTTGCTTCTTGACTTTTAAATCTTTAATCCATTTGGAATTGAATTTTGTGCACGGCTCAAAGTAGGATCCATATTTTCTTTTCTTTTATGGATAACCAGTTTGAATAGTCTCTTCTTTCCCCACTGATCTGTCTTGCCATCTCTGTCACATAGAGTTCCAAGTACAGAAGAATCTTTTGAGAGGTCCCTTTTTCTGTTTCTTGATTCATTTGTCTATCTCCATATCTATACAACTTTCATTATTAATATAACATATCCATAGAGAGAGACAGCTATACTCTGGATACAAGAACTTTGTCATATACATGTAGTGCAAGTTTTTTCTCTTGTTCCATGGCTTACCTTTTTTTAACAATGTTTCAAAGAACAAGTTTTTAAACTTGATGAAGTTCAGTTTATAAATATTTTTATGATTCTTTTTAAATCCTGAGAAATATTTGTCTGCCCCAAGATTGCCAAGATTTTTCCTGGTTGTTTTTTTTTTTTTTTTTTCCCTAGAAGCTTTATAGTTTTAGTTCGTACATTTAGGTCTATGTCTGTTTCAAATCAGTTGTTGAATATGAGAGATAAGAGACAATGTTCATTTTTCAAAAGAACATGCAGTTATTTTAGCACCATTTGTTGAAGACTTCCCTTTCACCATTAAATTGCTTTGCACTTTTGTTGAAAGTTAATTGACCTTATATATGTGGGTCTTTCCTGTATTCTCTGTTCTGTTCCGTTGAATGGTATCTATCCCTTTGCCAAAACCACACTGTAGCTTTATAGTAAAGGAAGTCTTGAAATCGATTAGTGCAAGTCTTCCAACTTTATTCTTTGTCTAAATTGTTTCATCTATTCTAAATTCTTTGCATTTCCATATAAATTTGAATCCATTTGACATTTTGCTTGAGTTTTGATTGAGATTGCATTAAACCTATACATCAGATTGAGGGAAATTGACATAATAACAGTATTGAACCTTCCAAATGATGAGCATGATATATATTTCCCCATTTATTTAGGTCATCTATGATTTCTTTAAAAAAATTTTTTTAGAATAGGTCTTGTACATATTTTGTCAAACTTACCTGTAAGTATTTCATGTTTTCAGATGCTACTGTAAATGAAATTTTTAAAAATTTAACTTTCTGTTTATTCCAGGTATATAATAGAGAGTGTTGGTTTTGACTTTTTATCCTGTGACCTTGCTAAATTCACTTAATAGTTCTAGTAGTTCTGAGCATTTTTCACTTTTCTCTCATTTTGACCCGAGTTAGTTAGAACTGTGTACATTAACTTCTAAATATGTGCAAATCTTATATTTTTGTTGCTAAAATTTGACATAATTTCTGGTTGAAAATGTGGTCTATGATACCCATTGTTTGGAATTTGTTAGTTATTTCTTGACTTGATCATAAGTGGCTTATGAAAAAATCTGTATTCTTTGTTAGATGCTGAATCTTATACATATCCCTTCCTACATTTTAGTTACTAATTTTATTGTTAAATCTACTATTTTACTTGATTATGTTTTTTATTTGCTTGAGATGCCAGTAATTAACAGTCGTTCTGTGAAATCGCCCAGTAAAATGTTGGATCTAGCTCTGTGTATTTTTATCTATTTTAATGTTATAAATTTTGATGCTATATTCTACTAGGTGCATTCAGATTTAGAATTCTTACAGTTTTTTTTGGTGAGTTGAACCTTTTATTATTATGTTCTCTGTTCCTAATGATGACTTTTGTCTTATTTTTAACCTTTCTATATCCTTATTTTTTATATGTTTTTTAAAAATAATTTTATTTAATTTATTTGTGGAGGGAGGTGATAAGGTTTATTTGTTTTTAGAGGAGGTACTGGGGATTGAACCCAGAACCTTGTGTATGCTAAGCTTGTACTCTACCACTTGAGCTATACCCTCTCCCTCCTTATTTTTAAAAATGTGGATTTTTAAAAAATATAATTTGCAGCCAGTTTTTAAAGGGATGAGTTTAATCTGTTTATGTTTATTTTGATTATTCACATATTTAGACTTGTTTCCAAGAAGTACTATTTTGATACTCACCAACTTTAGAACACGTTAGCTCTAATCTCTCTCTTCCTGATTTATATACCATTGTCCAAATTTCAGTTCTTTTAAAAATGATCACAAACTAGACTCATTATTTTATACAAACTTTTAAAAATTTGCCTTTATATTTACCATTTTTCTACATTTTGCATATCTCATCCAATTTGGGGGATTATTGCTTTCTTCTTATAGAATATTCTTTAGAAGTTTCTTTTTTAGCAGATTGGGTGGTAAACTCTGATTTATTGCTTACTATTAATGTCTTTATTTTGTTGGGCACACACTCAGATGATGTAATTCCATTGTTTGTTTTCACTTTCATTGTTATTTCTGAGAATTCTGCTTTCATTCTAACTGTTCCCATCTTCAGCAGTCAGTCCTTTCTTTTTGACTTCTTTGAAGATTAAGAGATCTTTGATTTAGTGGTCTGTAGTTTTTAGTTCCTGGATGGGATTTATTTTCATTTGTTCCTAGATCTGTGAGCTCATTTCTGAAAAAAAATTAGGCCTTCATTTTTTTTTTAATTTACATTTCTCCCATTATTTCTATTTTTCTGGGGTTCCAGTCAAACAAATGATAGACCTTCTCATTCTGTCCTCTATGTCTCTTACTTACATTTTCCATTTTATCTCGCTGCAGTCTTAATAAATTTTGTGAATAGCTCATCCAGTTCACTTCTGATCTGCTATATAATCCATCCATTGGCCTTTAATTTCAACAGTTATATTTCTTATTTTTAGAAGTTACATTTGCTTTTCTTTCCTTCAAATCTGTTTAGTTGTGATAGTTTTTATTGTATGCTCATATTTGTAATTGCATTTTTTTCTGTAAACATTTTATACATAGCTATTCCATAATATATTTATTCTTCACCTGAATCTCTAATATCTGTTGTTCTTGTCCTGAAGGAGTAGGGGGTGGAGGGTGGGGTCTATACTAATAATGGCTGCTAGCATCATGTTAGCTAATCTACATGTGAACTGTAAATCACTATACAGAAGGAGTTATTATGTAAATCAAAAACCCTGGCCTTGGGCTGGGTAGAATTCATAGACTATTAGAATAGAAAGAAAATTATGTCAGTTTTTTATTCTGTGTGCCTGATAATTGGATGAGGAAAGAGAATTAGGGTGTGAAATGACATTCCTGAGGTCTCTCAGTCAGCTGAATCTCCCAACTCTAAGACTATTAGACTATTATTCCTTTTGCTATCTTAATTCTTGACCTTACGCTTACTCCCCCATCTTTTTTGGTGAAGATGTTTTGCTGAGATTGCAGTAATTATGAAAAACAGTATGAACATTTACGAGTAGATTGAGAGAAAATGCAAAATGGGGTTTTTTAAGTTGTAGTTTTACAAGCTGTGCGTTTTCCCTATGAAAATAAAATCGTATTTTTTACACGTAGGAACATAAGATGAAGATGATATTTTTACATACTAGAAAGAGAGTTGAAGAAACCTTCCCCCAAATCAGTCAGGCTTGCAAAAAAGAAGTGTCTAAAATGTCTTCCAGGTTGTAGCTTTCTAAAATTTGGATTTTTACTTAAAATTTTACCTAGTGAAAAATTAGATCTGGAGCAGTGGCCTTTTCAACAATTAGAAGACTGTGATGAGTTCAATGTATTTTACACTTAACTAAGTTGAGGGACATTTTAGGCCAAAAATATATACAGTCATAACCTGCTAACCCATTATTAGGAGATTTGTTGCTTTTCTCTTGCTGATTTTAGTATTTTCTCCTTATCCTTAATTTTTGTCAATTTGATGACTATGTTCATGAGTATGTTCCTCTTTGGGTTGATCCTGTGTGGAACTCTCTTGTGCTTCCAGGACTTGGGTAACTGTTTCCTTTCCCAAGTTGCGGAAGTTTTGGGTTATTGTTGCTTAAAAAGTTTTCTTAAGTCCTTTCTCTCTTCTCTCTCTGAGACCTCTATAATGCAAATATTAATGTGCTTCATGTTGTCCCAGAATTCTCTTAAACTATTGTCATTTCTTTTCATTCTTTTTTCTTTTTTCTGTTCTGCAGTAGTGATTTCCACTAATCTGCCTTCTAGCTCATTGATGCATTCTTCTGACTCATTTAGGCTGTTCTTAGTTCTAGTGTGTCATTGATTTCAGTGATTTTATTCTTCAACTCTGTTTGGGTATTCTTTATATTTTCCAACTCAGGAGGAGCTGGTGCCTGCCCACTGCTGGGTGAAGCTTGGTCATGGACCTCTGGCAGTTAGGGCCTGTGGCATTTGTGGCTCAGGAGATCTGCTGATGTATGGAGTTGTGTTCCCAACTCATATGTTGTTTGGCCTGAGGCTTCCCTACAGGCTGTTGGGTGGGGCTAGGTCTTGGTGCTAATGATCCAATCAAGATGCCAGCCTCCAGGAAAGCTCATTTATATGAACACTCCCAGAATGTCCACCACCAGCTTTTATCTCCCCTGAGTGAGCTGCAGCCGTCCTCTACATCCCCAGGAGACCTTCCAAAACCAGCAGCAGGCCTGGCCCAGGTTCCTATGAAATCACTGCCTCCCCTTGGACCCGGCACATGCAAGATTCTGTATACACTTCCCATGAGAATGAAGTCTGTTTCCCCTAGTCCCCTTGGGGCTCCTGGAGCTAAGCCCCACTGCTTCAGAACCAGATGTCTTGGGGTCTCCTCCTCCTCCTGATGCAGGAAAAATGGATGTGGGGCATGAGGAGGGCCATGTCCCAGGTCTTGGTGGAGCCCCTGGGACATGCCGCGCCAGGTGTGGGTCCTGGCTTTGCACAGGAGAGAATTCAAGAGCGAGCCACAGCTGAGTAAATGTAGATTTATTTAGAGAGATACAAACTGCATAGAGTGTAAAGCAAGAGAAAGACCACGAGGTGTGGCGGTTGGGTGCTCAGGTTAAAGAAAAAGCTGATGCACACTCCATAGACAGAGTGCGGGCCATATCCAAAGAGTAGGGAGTGAGAGAGGCATCTTCAAGGCGCAGGGTTGTTAGTTTTTATGGGCATGGTATCTTCACACAAGTGGGAGGACTATTCCAACTGCCCTGGGGAGGGGGCTGGGATTCCTAGGAACTGGGCCACCGCCCACTCTTTGACCTTTTGCAGTTAGCCTTGGGACTGTCATGTCGCCTGTGGGCATGTTTTTAATCATGCTAATGTGTTACAGTGAGCATATATGAAGCTCAAGTTCTGCTAGAAGTCAAACCTCCCGCCATCTTAATCCACAAGGCCTACTGGGAGTTGAATCTTCCACCATTTTGGTGTTAATTGCTGTCATTCCTTGAATGGCTGTGCCCTGCCCACTTCCCTCCTGTCTCACTCCGAATGCCAGAACCGTGGTCTGGGGAGCCTGACATGGGGCTTAGAACTCTCACTCCTGTAGGAGACCCTCTGCTACTTAATTATCCTTCAGCTTGTGGGTCCCCTACTCAGGCGGTATGGGGCCTGATTATATCGTGAGCATGCCCTTCCTGCCATCTTGCTGCGGTTCCATCTTTTGATTTCCAGTTGAAGAAGATCTTTTTTGCTAGGTTCCAGTCATTTCTTTGATGACTGATTAGCAGTCAGTTGTGGTTTTGTTGTAGTTGCGAGGAGAGGCGGGCTCATGGTCCTACCACTCTGCCATCTTGATCAGAAAGTCGCATTTTAAGGGAGGTACTGGAGATTGAACCCAGGACCTGGTGCATGCTAAGCATGTACTCTACTACTGAGCTATACCCTCCCTTCCCCCCTGAAAAACATTGTGTTTTATTGAGAAAGCTGACTTAATATTTTTGTGAAAAAGTAGAAACAGTTGGATAGATGATTTTCTCAAAAGGTAGTGTGTTCATTTTATTTTGGAATTCAGTGATGAAGAAAATTAGAATCAATGGCTTCACTGCTCTATTTTCTTTTCCTTTTCATCTTGTTAAATTCTCCAATAACTCTTATACAACTCAGTGAGTTGCCATTTTCATTTCATCGTTAAATGTTTTTTTGTCGCTTTGGGGGACTTAACAGTAGATTAGTTTCATACTGTTTTTGCATTACAAGTGTAGCTAATGTTTGAAATGAATGGAGTATTATATTCTTAGTGCACAGGATGTACAGCCTACAAAGAAGCTTTGTGAGCTGAGTTTAGCAGCGTTTTCTGAGCACTTCTGCCAGAACCCCACATATTTTAATATCAACCTTATATTTTAAGTGCTTCAGCTGTATTTAAAATCTGCTAGTTACTGCCTTTAAAGTATTTCTTGTATCTATATATAGCTTCACAATGAAAATTATTTGATATTTGAGTTATGCTTCTTTTCTATTTCTGTCTTCTCATCCCATCCACAGACCTATAGAGTTTATTTCAACAGCTTCATTCTTAGAAACAAAACTAACTTAGATGCTTGCTGTTCAAACTGGTATTATGGCCCTCATTGCCAAGCTCCATTGTATGTCAGAAATATGTCGTGTGCTTGATTTCTGTTTGAGAAGATTTCAGTATTTTGAACAGGCTAGTAATACTTTGAATTTATTCCCACATCCAGGAATCTGACTGACATTGTTTAGTAACAAGTTTCCGAAATTAATGCTACTTCATTGAACTGTGAAAAGTGGCTCTCCTTAAAAATGATTATTTCATTTTACTCTAGCTACGTTGGCTTGAGCCCTTTTACCATGTAATAATTTTTTAACAGATTGTCCTTTTGATACTTTTCAAAATGTTTGGATTGATGAAACATAACTCGCTTTTGTTATCCAACATAACAAATTTTTCTGTGGATGCTTCTGTGTAAACCAGTTACTCAGGCTCTTTTATATAACATCAAGATATGGAAGACAAATGCCTATAAATGAATACTTGGGGTAGTATTCACTATGATTATTTTGGAAAATTGTGACATTCATGAAAAGGGTGTGGAAAAGCTAATTCTAAGTGCTGCTATGTGCCAGTCACTGTGCAGGACAATTATATGTAATTTTTCTTGAATTAGAGAAACTAGATAACTGAGAATCCCTTAAAGCAACACAAAAAAAATATAAGGATGACATGAAAATAGGAATGGGAGTATTTTACAAATAAACTCAAATACAGACATTTAAATAACTTACCCAATGTTATGCACCTGTAAGTGATGTTGGTTTTAGCACCAAAGAAATAAAATTACTTTCAGGTGGGAAGGAGAACAATTGGAACAGCATAGATGCCTTCAGTCTTGAATTGTGGAGTATGGATAAGTACCCAGACCAAATGCTGCTTACCTAGACTTGGCCGCAAGTCAGTTGAGACATATTGGCAGCTTTGGGGCCCCGAGTCTTCCTGTTTCCCCATAAAAATGGTTATCTTATAATGAGGAAGATGATAATGAGTATGATAACAGGGTATGCTGATGCTAGATTATACGTAGTCTGTTGCAGTTTGAAGGCACATGCAGTAAAGTTCGTAGGGTATTTCCTGGATAAAAGATAGGCTGGCATACACAGCTGAGTCCGCTTAGGGCACCTGGATCTACATCTTAGTGTCTGATCCTCAGCTTTATAATTTAGAAATTTGACGTTGTAAGCATATATCTAAAAGGACTCCAGAGGATGTATTTACTTCTGCTAACCAAATTCACACACCAGGATACCAATTTATCAACATTACCAAGAAAAATATTACTGTCGTGTTATCTGGTTCCCCTTGGTTATATTAACCAGCATTGGGTTAGTGTGCTGAGCAGACTAACAGAATAACACAGATTGGTTGATTTAAACAACCAAAAATTTATTTTCTCACAGTTCTGGGGAGGGGAAGTCCAAAATCCAGGTGCTAGCTATCTTCCTGGCTTGTGGATATACCTTCTTGTGTCCTCACTGGCCTTCCTCTGTGTGTATGCAGAGAGAGGGGTCTCTGATCAGTCTCTCTTCTCCTCTTGTAAGGACACCAGTTCTGTTGGATTAGGGTCCCACCCTTAGGACCTTATTTAACCTTAATTACCTGCTTCAAGATCCTAACTACAAATACAGTCACACTGGCGATTAGAGCTTCAACATATAAATTTGCGGACAAGGGGACACACATTTCAGGCCACCACTAGCATAGTCTCTCCTTATAGAGTAATTGTGGCATATGAAATATATATTTGGTCTTTGTCCCAGTTCCAGACACAAAACTCCTAAATCCCTTGTAGTTTTCCTGAGTGATGTGAGTAATAGGAATGTCTTTTGTTCTAATGAGGCAACTTTTGTTGGGCTCCTAGAATCTTCCAGAGTGGGAGTTAGTGTTAGAATTGAATTGAATTGTAGGGACAGTCATTTTATGTCTGGAGAGTTGAGAAGTTGGTTGTTGGTGTGGAAAAAAACCCACACATTTGATGTCAGAAGTGTTGTGAGTAAAAACATTTTGGACTAATCCTCCCAGAAGACCAGGTTACAATCAAAATATTTGGTGAACATACAGTCAGTGGAAGGTAGCAAAGATAATCAGTGATAATCATGATGCTATATGCCCCACAGGCATGAGATTTCTAAGTGCTGCACTGCATTGGAGATATATTTTCTATTTTTGTCCTGTTGAGCCTCCCTTTTACCATAAAACCAGCCTCCTTAAATTACTGTTTTTCCTTCAGATAGTAACTTTATAGTTATTGTCCCAGTCTCCTAATACCTTCCAATTTATCAAAGAAAACTCAGACTCACCCCTACTCTGACTGGATGAGATTTAAGTTGAGCCTTTAACTCTTAAATCACATTATGGACCAATTCAAGTTGGGCTTATCTCTTTCAAGATTCTCAGAAAAATAATCTTAAATTTAATTTTGAGATGGGGGGGTTATCTTACAGTAGGTAAATGTCCTCCATCCTGTTGTTGAGACCACCTGTATGCAGACACCCAGGTTTGCTGCTAACTTGTTCAGTGACATTGTACAAGTCACTTTACCTCTGAGACTCACATTCTTTGTGAATTGTAGGGGTAGGATAGGCTTTCATGCTAAGATCTTTTCTATGATTGTACTTACTTTTGCCACATGGACCATCGTTCTACTTTTGAAGAGAGAGAGAATTATACATGGTATTTAAGACTGCATGAATACATGACATCATTAGGGAAAGAGTGCAGAGAAAACACAATAAGGATTCCAGGACCAGACATTGAAGACCACCAGGAAGTAGAGCAGTGGGAGCTATCAATGGAGTAGGCATAGAAATAGGAAGAAAAACAAGAGAGAGTATTTCAAGAAAGGGAGTGATTGCTTGTGGTGAGTGAAGACAAGAGGTTCATTAAGGTGTGTCCATTGGATCTTGCAATGTGGAGGTCACTGGTGACCTTGACAAAAGAAATCTGTCTTGATTTGTTGAAACAGAAGGCGTATTGCAATGGTTTGGAAAGAGATTTGGTGATGAGGAAGTGGAGACTATGTTTGCCTAGGCAGCTCTCTGGAGAAATCTGTCTATGAGGGACTGAGAATGGGAAATGCTAGATAATGCTTATTTGCTACTGAGAGTAATCCAATATAGGGGAAAAATTGATGACACAGAGATAACTGAAGGAGCAAAGTCCCTGAGAGGGTAAGCGAGGATATACAAAATGTATATTGACTTGGTAGCCTTTGCTGGTAGAGGACACTGCCCCTGTCGTAAAGAGAGGACGAATGCTAACATGGCTGAAGGTATAGATAATTTAGTAGATTTAGTGGTAGAAAGACTTGGGGAATTCTCCCTCTGCTTTCTTGATTTAAAAAAAAACAAAGAAAGAAAATAAATGCCTGAGAGTAAGGAGGGGAAAAGTTTGAGAAGAAAGAACAAGGAATGAAAGTATGAGAGTGAAAAAAAGTATTAGTAAGAATGAGCATCAATTTGAGGTTTGAGATTTGGCATCTCAAATAATTGTCACATGATGAGTACTTGATAAATATCTGTTTAATGAATAAGTGAAATGAAAGTGACTGTGCGAGTGTGTGATTTTTCTCCAGCTTTGTTCAGCTAATCAGTTATTCCATAAAAATGCAGGTTGTTCCGGGAGCATCGCAGTTTTGCAAAGTATATATGGGACTGAGGAAGATAGGGACGAAGGAATGGAGGATATTTTTAGGGGAATTTTAAAAGACAAGGAGTTTGTGTAAGATATTTTGGAAAATGGTTAAAATGCAAAAAAGTTTTTATGCTTTTATAAGCTTAATTATTTAGGTCACAAGTGATTCATTACATTTTTGGCTTTATATTATAGTTCTGTTGGGAATGATAAAAGTTTTTCAAAAGTTTTTTTTTAGGTTTCTTTTATTTTACAATGTCATAGTTTTAAAATTGAAGTATAGTTGATGTACAATGTTATATGTTACAGATATACAATATAATTCACAATTTTTAAAGGTTATACTCCACTTATAGTTATTATAAGATATTGGCTATATTTCCCATGTTGAACATTACATCCCTGTAGCTTATTTTATACTTGATAGCTTGTACCTCTTAACCCTCCACCTCCATCTTGCCCCTCCCCCTACTCTCTCCCACTGGTAACCACTAAGTTCCTTCTCTATATCTGTGAGTCTGTTTCTTTTCTGTTATATTCACTAGTTTATTGTATTTTTTAGATTCCACATGTAAGTGATACCTTACATTATTTGTTTTTCTGTCTGACTTATTTCATTTAGCATAATGCGCTCTGAATCCATCCATGCTGTACGCCAGAAACTAATACATTTTAAATCAACTGTACTTTAGTTAAAAAAGCAGACAAAGAAACAACCCATTTAAAATATGGGCAGAACTGCACTGATACTTTTCCAAAAGAGGAAATGCAGATGTCCAAGAGGAACATGAAAAGTTGCTCAACATCACCAATATCAGGGAAACAAATCAAAATCACAGTGAGCTATCATCTCACACCTGTCAGAATGGCAGTCCTCTGTCCCAGCAGTACACTCCTCTCTTGTCACCCAAGGCTCAGGGTCCAGCCAGTCCCAGTGTAGAGTCTGGCCTGTGTTTGTGGATTCTTTCCACAGGCTTTGGGATTGTTGTTTTCTTATTTCTGGTACCTGCCCCCTGGTGGATGAGGCTGGACTAGGCTTATGCAGGTTTCCTGGCAGGAGGAGTCAGTCCACTGCTCAGAAAGTCTGCTGATGGGTGGGGCTGTGTTCCCATCCTGTAGGTTGTTTGGCCTGAGGCTTCCCAGCCATTAAGCCTACAGCTGTTGGGTGGGGCTAGGTCTTGGTGCTAATGATCCAATCAAGATGTCAGCTTCCAGAAAAGCTCATGTAGATGAAAACTCCTGGAATGTCCACCACCAGCTTTTATGTCCCCTGGGTGAGCTACAGCCATCCCCTGCATCCCCAGGAGACCCTCCAAAACCAGCAGGTAGGTCTGGCCCAGGTTCCTATGAAATCACTGCCTCTGCCCTTGGACCTGGTGCACACTAGATTCTGTGCAGGCTTCCCAAGCGAATGGAGTCTCTGTTTCCCCCAGTCCTGTGGGGCTCCTGAAGTTAAGCCACACTGGCCTTTGAAACCAGGTGTCCTGGGGTCTCCTCCTCCTCCCCATGCCAGAACCGCGGGCTGGGGAGCCTGATGTGGGGCTCAGAACTCTCACTCCTGTGAGAGAGCCTCTGCAATTTAATTTTTCTCCAGCTTGTGGGTTGCCCACCAGCGGGGTATATGGTCCGAATATATAGCGAGCACGCCCCTCCTACCATCCTGCTGTGGTCCCCTCTTTCTGTTTCCAGTTGAAGAAGATCTTTTTTGCTAGGTTCCAGCCTACCCCCCTCACCATGGTTGTTTAGCAGTCAGATGTGGTTTTGCTGTAGTCACGAGAAGAGGCGAGCGTGTTCCTACTATTCCAGCATCTTGACCAGAAAATCACAGAAGTTGTTTTTTAAACTGTGAATTTATTTTGTTTATAAAGAAGTAGACTGATTAAAAGAAAATAACTTAGTCTCGTAGGTTATTTCTTTAAAAACGAGATTCCAGACTATTTTTTTTCTAGAGAATTTTTTTTTTGAAAATTTTTTGAGTAGGAAATGTCAGTAGACCTTTTTTTAAAAAGCATACTGTGTAAGGACACATTTGCTCAAATAAAAATTCCTGTTGAAATTGCTTTAAAAACATCTTTGAATAATTGTGTAACACCATTGTTATAAGTAAGAACTTAAACAGACCCAAGTTTTGGATAAAACTCTTACAGATGATACTATGGGAAAGGGTAATACTGGGGAAATGAACTCAGTTATCATTGTTTTTCAGGGGGAAAGGTTTTAGAATGTTTTCTTCGTAACACAGAAGGCCTTTTATGCATTCTTTATCTTTTTACTACAAATTAATTAAATGTTATTTGTGATGATGCAGATGAAAGTCTTTTTGTCTCTAAAATGAATTACCTATAGAATTTGGCTGAATATTAGTTCACACAGTTTTAAGTATTTACAGAACTTAACTATGGCTTCAAGTTGAATGATTGAAAGATGGAAAATCTTTGACTGCTTTATTATATGGTCCATTTCAGACATCTTTCGTTAATTTTATTATTAAAATCCAGAAAGCTTGATTTGTGGAACAGATTCACATTGTGTAAACCTATTGTGATGCTTTGATTTTATAGATTTTCACAAAATATCTTCATCTTTCCTTTTTTTGGTAATTGCTTGTCTAAGTTTGCAGAATCAATTTTCAGCTTCTTTGACTCCTTTGAATGTGTTGCCCTCTGAGCTCCCATATTTTCTCCTGTGCTTTCTTCCTCATCATCATTATAACTACTATATATTAAGTTCATACAAAAGGTGAGGTAATATATTGGTATTTTATATACAATACCTGCTTTAATCCTCATAGTAACCCTTTAATGTGTGTCATGTTATCTCTATTTTGCAAATGAAAGAAACTGATGTTTAGAAAGATTTAGAAACCTGCCCAAGGTCAGAATAAATACTTGTGAAGTTTGGATTTGAATCCAGTTCTGCTAGATTCTAAAAGCTGGTTTTTCCCAGTAAGTTATTTACTTTGTATCTCTTTCATTGTATTATATTATAATTGAAGTCTTGTACTCATCTGGCTTCCCTGCCGGACTCTGACCGTCTGGAGGACAAGGATCTTGTCTTATTTGTATTTATACTTTCAGTGCCTGTTATAGACCCCAGAACTTTTTTTATTAGTGTTGAATGAAAGACACTGACGTCACTGATATGGTAGCAGTGAGTCATGTGTTATATAAAGTGGTATAGAGAGTTTCTAGATTAACTGCTTCATATAGCTCCTACCCTTTTGATGTATTGCCTTTTACAGTTATATACACGCATGCATGCCCAATCACACACCTTCATCCTCATCGATCCTGTGGAAGTGAGAGTTTTTGTCCTCATTTTATAGATCCAGAAAATCAAGATCTAGGAAGAAATGAGACTTGCTTAAGATCACACAACTAGTTAGTGGCAAATCTGGTCTGCATATCCAGATTTTAGACTTTTAGTCATCTGCTCCAGGCTATCCATCTGTGCTAATGGAAACCTATACTTAATTTCCTGATACGTTCATTGGTTCACATTGTCCACAAGTGGATTGTCTAAAAGAAAAGATCTTCTGTTGGAGTGATGAATGTGTGCTCTTTTCTGAGTCTTTACAGCCTTTCACTTATTTTCCTTTATGAGGCATACCTTTTGGGAATAGTAATTATGGTCAGAATTTTAGTCAGGGAATGAAGTAGCTCAAACTAATGAACTGTAGGAAGATTGAACTTATGACCACATCATATTCTAATCAGCTGAATGTAAGTCTAGCAGGACTCGGCACAAGCAGAGGACTCAGCACTGAGACTTTATTGAAGTGATATGCTTTCTGAGTAGAAAGATTTGTTTTACTAACATCTGAGTGATATAGGCACAGGTAATCCGTGTTTTTGTGTAGAATAATTATGTCAGCACAATTTATATGTTGTAATACAGGGACTTAAAGTAAAAATTTACACCTATACTTGTAATGTGAAGCATGCTATAAAGAGTACCTTTAATATACATTAAACATTTAAAATTTTCATCTTCTATGCCCATATCATTAATTTTTTAGATAGAATTGTTGCATGAATAAAATTGACCTTGCATCTGTATGTTAGCATTTTTGACATATTTGGTAATATCAATTTTTTTCTAATGCTAGAAGGACTGAAAAATTGGTTAAATTTGAGTAGATAATGTGTATGATATTAAATTATGAATCAGAATGACTCTAGATCTTATAGGTTATCAATATTTGAAGGTACTAGTACTTAATATCCTTCTGTGGACAAACTACCCCCAAATTTTAATCTGGAAAATTGTTGGAATAACTGTTTGGAAAAGGTTTACAACAACATGGCTTTTATATTTTAAAATGGCTTTTATGTTTTTACTACTTCTGTTACAGTTTCTATACAAATTATTAAATCTTGATTATAAAAGAGAAATTTAAGGTGTAAATACATTATTGAAACAGCCCGGGTGGTAGTACTGCCATGTTGTTTCTGTATTCAGCGTTATTCAGTTGTAAATGCAGAGCAGAAGTATGTAACGTATCCCTGGACTTTATTTTGTTTTATTAGCTCCTCAAGAGTTACTGATCTATGAAATGGCAGAGAATGGAAAAAATTGTGACCAGAGACGTGTAGCAATGAACAAGGAACAATATAATGGAAACTTCACAGGTGAAGTATGGTGGTTTAGAGGGAGAAGATCTATGGGTTATCCTTTTCATTGGAGTAAAATAGAAATAGATTATATATAATATTTATTATCTTTTGTTAATGAAATAATATATAAAATACAAGATATGTAAAATTCATATGTATCTTGTAAAAGATTAGTTATCATTTGTTTACTCTTCATAGTAAATTAAATTATGGGTATACAGGGCCTATAAGTGGTTTTCCACAGTGATAGCAGAGGCGGCCTGGCCATAGTTACATCAGCAGTGTTCTAGGTACAAGGTAAATATTTATTGCACCACAAGATTAAGAAGTAATAATTTGGCTTTATTTGGTGCTCAGTTTTATCATGCTATTTTATAACTTTAGAATTAGATTATAAATTTACTTATTATGATAATCCTAATTATGTAATTATTCAAAAAGTCAGAATGTGCTTATTGTGGATTTATTTTTAAATTTTAGTTTAAGGCAAATTTATCTTTTAACTGAATTTGGAATTTGTGGTAAATTTCAGTATATTTGTCTCTTATTCATACATTTACCCGGAAAATTATAGCTTTCATTTCTATAGAGGATTTAAGTAGGAACTTTGCTTTATATGTTCAAAGGAAAAGGAAAAGTTTTCCTTTTCTGTTCATTGTAGTAGTTTTCTTTTTAACTTCTAAATCATTTGGCATCTCAAACACATTGCAAATAATACTTCGGCATAGCAATATTATATCATAGAAATTTTCTTGCATTGGAAGAACCACAAGCTATCTGAAATAGTAGTTTCCACTTGTTTGATTACCACATTGCCTTGCAGAACACATTTTGCAAAATTTTTGACTTTTGGGTTACTTTAGCTGTCAGAAGTTTTGCATCATTTTACGAAGAGTTTCAGGATTCAGAGATAGGCATTGCATATATCATAGTCTCTTCCCATTAGGAGCTTATGCATGTTATTTTTTCTTACCTTTCTTTTAGCAAGCACATACATTTATATATTCTTTCCCTCCTGCCCACTCCCTTGGAATTTAAAATTAATGTTAGTATGGCACACTTATTCTTCTGTACCATGGTGTGTGTTTGTTTAGGGTTTTTTCCTTAATATTTCCTAGAGATTGTACATGAAGATCTTATTCTTTATTACGGCTGCTTAGTATTCCATTGTCTGAGTGTATCATATTTTAATCACTCCTCTGTCCTCTATTCATAAATTTAAGTTGTTTATAATCTTTTACTAGAACAAATAACACTGCATTGAATAAACTTGTACAAAAGTCATTTCCCCTTATACCTAATTATTCTTAGAAATGGAATTATTGGGTATATGCATTTGTAATTTCAAGAGATGATGCTTAGAGAGTTATCATTACTACTAATAATAACTAACCTTAATTGCATGTATACATTCTTATATTAACTCAGTTATCTTTATAAAACCCTAAAAAGTAAGTACTATTTTTATCTTTGTTTTATCTTTGTTTTAAAGAAGAGAAAACTAAGGCATAGAAAGGTTAGCTAACTTGCCCAAGGTCACCTGACCAGTAGATGGCAAAGCCAGGATTTGAAACCAAATAGTTTGCCTTCACGTTTTGAGCTCTAAACCAGTTTGCTCTATGATACGATGCTAAACTGCCCTTCTTAGAAAGTGGGCTAATTTAGTATTTCAGTAATGTACGAGAGAAACTTGTGTCCTGATGACAAAATCATTGCAAAAATAAAGAGTAGAACAGCAGGGCCTAGCCTAGACTTGTCACAATGTGAACAACATTATTTGTTTTTTGAGGTTTATATGCAGTCCTTCAAATGTGGAATGGGGAGGTAAGTGAATTTTGAAAGTGATTGGGAAAAGTGAGCATTCTGTTTTAACCTCTGCCCTGATCTTTTTCAGATCCCTCTTCACTGAGTGAAAAGAAAAGGAGGGATCGGGAAGAAAGGCAGAATATTGTCCTGTGGAGACAGCCACTCGTTACCTTGCAGTATTTTTCTCTGGAATTCCTAGTAATCTTGAAGGAATGGACCTCAAAGTAAAGAGTCTTCCATTACTTTTTATATAAACCTAATTTACTAATTTTAGAAATCTTCAACAATCTCCTCCCTGCTCTGTCAAAATGGATTAATTACATTTAGAATGTCATAGAAACATTTATTTTCCTTTCTCTGTATAGTTCGAAGAAAACTAGGTTAGGGGAACATATTTCTATTTGCTCACTGGATTATTACAATTGACCGCTTTCTCATGTTGATTCTTCTATGTAAAGGAGAACACTGAAAATGAGAAGTTGTTTTCTTCTGGCTTGACCTGCAGGAGAAATCAGACCTGTGTGCATTAAATACACTGATTCTTTAGTAGGTCAAGGTTCAGGATACGTGGCACTTTTACTGATAGTTTGAACCAGTGAAAGAGGACTCTGCCATGGAAATTGTGTTCTATCTTGAAATTTAGTACTTGTACCTGTTTCAGATAAAGAGCAAGTTGAACTTTTATTTGCCTTAATCATTTTCTGGCTTACCTTTCCAAGTTATCTGTGACAATATTTTAACATTTTTATTGTACTTAGAGTTTATAAAACGTTTTCTAACATTTTCCAGCTCATTTGACCCTTAAAGGAATTCTGTGAAGAAGGTAAAACAAGTATATGATCATTATGATTTTTTATTGCTGTTGTTGGATCATTCTGATTTTAAAAATAAGAAACAGGATCAGATAGATTGAGTGTCTTACTCAAAGCACAATACTTAACGAACTCTGATCCAGGTCCTCTGACTATAGGCCAGTGCTCTTTCCATTGTGTTATAATGCCTGTCCCAATTAGAAGTTAGGGTATATACAAGATCAGTCTTTGGATAAGGGAAAGGCTATGATGGGGTGTCTAATAAGAAACTAGATTCTATACCCATGTACCTTCTATTGACCCCCTTCTTCACCAAGAGACCATAGTGCTTAAGAACAAAAGACCTTCAATCCAGAAAGAACCACTTCTGTAACCAAGCTAAATAACCTGCTTCATCAGGAAGTTGTTTTGAGAGTGATGAATCCTGAAAATGAGACTGACATATTTCATTTTTAAAAAATTTGTTTTCAAGATTATGGCATCGTCAGAGCATTGTGGTGTCTTTTTTACTGCTGCTTGCTGTGCTTACAGCTACGTATTATGTTGAAGGATCACATCAAAAGGTAAGAGGTTCAGCACCTCTGTTCCTATTCTTGTATCCTTCCTAATCCCAAACAGTTTCAAAATGGGCCTGTTGTGCATTTCGTAGAATTTTTATCCTCAACATTTTTAGGCTTGGTTGATTTTTTTTTTAATTTATCTCTTAATTAGTATCTTGATGTCTTAGTTTTAAGACCAACTAGTAAAAACTATTCTTGTCGTAGTTCATGGATGCTCAGCATTTATATTTGGTATCTATCATTCCTTTTTACCTTTAAGGATTTAAATGTAACTTTCCTGATGCTGTTTGGTCAAAACAGCATGAATCCTTTCATCACTACCGAAGTCTTCATATTTCCTGTAACACTCCTATTATCTATCCAAACTGATATACTCATCCTAGATTGAAGGTTTGGTTTTATATGTATAAAATGGGAAGTTCATTTGCCTATAATCTGTAAGGAAAGCATAACTGAAGGGAAAATAGAACATTTTATTAATGACTTTTGTTAAAATAGCAAAAGGTTAATGTGTTCTAATAGGACGTGGTTCTAAAATGGTATTACTTCATATTTTAAAGCAGTTTATCTCTAAATGCATCAAAATGTTGATTGTCTCTGAGGGGGGTAGAGATTACAGGTGATTGTTATTTTTAGCTTTATGCTTTCATGTATTTCTAGTTGTCTAATAACCATATTGTTTGTAAAATTGGAAAATGATAAATGTCATTAAAAATGGGGGGAGGGAAGCAATTTAATCTCAGAGACATTCTTAAAGTTTTAAATGCATTTAAATATTTTAAAGAAATCTGTGTGTGCTATCAAGAGTGCAGGGAACTGGCTTGAATTTACTTGCCAATGTGAAAATCTAGACTCTAACGTCTGTAAATCTTCCAAGTCCGTATCCCAGTGGACTTCAGTTTACTCTTGTTTGAAAAGCGTCTTGGTCTTCAATATACAAAAATAATTTTATTCCCGTTTTTGCCTTGGATAAACAAGAATACAGTCTGGTCTCAAACATTATATAAATAACTGCTCTTACCAGTATATATTATTACGCTTTTTTAAACAAAGTTTTTGTAACTTTTAAGTATCTTAAAAATTTTTATTCTCATAGTTATCAGTAATTTGCGTTTTTCCTATAAATGTTGTTATAATAGGATTTTTTTTAAATGTAGAAATTAGCTTTTTTCCTATTAGAATAACTTTTTTGCTATCTCTGCTACTACGTGTTAGAGGAAATAAGCCTCTTCATGGAGCTTTTAACCTTAATGCTTTCTTCCCATTGGAAACTTAATTGGTTTGTTTTATTTGGATTGTAGTTGATAAATACCACATTTCTGTTTAAGAATTCTGATTTTGTTTTCACCTCATCCCTTTTGTTTTTCAGTATGTGCAACGTATAGAGAAACAGTTCCTTTTGTATGCCTACTGGATAGGCTTAGGAATTTTGTCTTCTGTTGGGCTTGGTACAGGGCTGCACACCTTTCTGCTTTATCTGGTAAGAATGACTTTTAATAAGCAAGGCTGAAAGAGATTATGTTTTAATTCATTCTTTTACTTCAGAAGTTAAAATTCTAAGTTTTGTATTTGAATACCTTTGTGTTTCATATGCATGCTAATCTTCTGGTCAGTGCTTTAAGTTTGATTTGGAATTCTGTTTTGTTTTTCCTGTTGGTTTGAGGATTTAAAATGAAAAGGGAGGAAAAACCTTTAGGCAAATGAGATTGTTTACTTATATTAATTCAGCCAGGAAATGTTTTTTCCTTCCAGAGCTTGGAGTAATGATTCTCTTGCTTATGCAATGGTCATTTTAATAGTTGAAGTTATTTAAATGTATAAAATTCCATGTAAGGCTTAGAATTAATTTGGACAGTTTATTTTCTCTGTTAATCAACAAATGAGAGTGTCTTCCCTCGCATCTTCAAACATCGTGTACATACCTGGATAGTTATTTTGATATTCTTATTGAATGTAATTGATGAAATATTACATATGTAGAACTAATGCTTTCTTAAACCCTTTAAAATCAAAGTATAAAATGTACCCTTCCTAAAAAATACTTTTTTACTTAGTTGAAATTAGAGAGAAAAGATAGATTTTCCTTTAGACATTGACAGATATACTGAAATAATAGCAAATCTAGGACTAGGGGTGACAAGCAAGACATGTAGGGCATAGAATTTACGTAGGCACTTCTGGGGTCATGTGAGTGTGGAGTTGATAAGTGAATGCCTCCTTAAATTTTGTGCCCTGGATGCCTCTCGTGTCACTCTCTTCCTGCCTCTGACTAATATATTGAAAACAATTTCATACTTGAAAACAACTTGACCTTGATGGAGAAAAACAGCTGAAAAGTTGTCACAGCAGTACTGATTGTGGAATAAAGTTCAACAATGCAAACACTTCCACTCTGTGCTTCAGTGAGTTCATCTGAAGCAGGTGTAATAAATATTAAGATATGATTATTCAAAGGGTTTCTTTATTAATGGTTTGAAGAATAATTTAAGAATTAATCTGTAGTACACAACTTCTCCAAGATTATGGGACTTTTTCTAAAGTGGTTGCAGTGGCTGTGGCTTGGGATGAAACAAGACAGATTTTGGGGAAATTTTATTGCTTTAGTATGGGGAAGAAGGAGCCAAAGAACTGCTGGTTTTTGAAATGAGAAAATGTTGATTCCATTAGCTGAATAGAAACCTGTTAAATATTCACTTGTTCTTTCAGAGCATAGTATATATTCTGAAAAGAGAAATTTAAAGAGATACTGTAATTATGTTGCAAGGTAGATGAGAGCTTCACCTGATCCTGGTGGGTTGCTGGTGCCAGAGGCTGGATAGAGAGAAAGGGGAGATTTGTGAAGGACTAAGAACACTTTCTTTTCCTTTCTTTTTTTAATTAGTAGGCTTTGTTTTTCAGACCTGTTTTAGGTTTATATGAAAATTGAACTGAAAGGATAGAGTCCCATATACCTTTACACATGTACAGACGCACACAGAGAGTTTACCCTATTTTTTTAAATCTTAGGCATAAATGATGTATAACATTATATTAGTTTCAGGTGTACAAACATGATAGTTCCCTCTATTATTAGTATTTAAAGTTTCTACATGTCTTCATGGCTTGATACCTCATTTCTTTTTATTACTGAATAGCATTCCAGTTTCTGGACTTAACCACCACAGTTTGTTTATCCATTGACTTACTGAAGGACATCATGTTTATTTCCAGGTTATGACAATTATGAATAAAGCTGCTACAAACATTCATGTGCAAGTTTTGTGTGTGTGTGTGTGTTTGTGTATGCATTCAACTCTTTTGGGTAAATACCTAGGTACAGGATTCGTGTATGTTAATTGCTGATATATAGGAAAGCAACTGACTTGTGTATTGATGTTGTATTCAGCAACCTTGCTATAATCACTTAATAGTTTCAGGACTTTGTTGTTGATTTCTATGTAGAAAATCATCTCATCTGGAGGTAGCTTTATTTCTTCCTTTTCACTCTGTATACCCCTTCATTGTTTTTTTTTTTCATTGTCTTATTGCATTAGCCAGGTCTTCCAGTATGATACTGGATAGTAGTGGTGAGAGGGACATCCTGCCTTGTTCCCAACCTTAGTGGAAAAGTCTCTAGTTTCTCACCGTTAGGTATCATGTTAGCTGTAGGTTTTTGTAGATGTTCTTTATCAAGTTAATGAAGCTGACTTCTCGTCCTAGTTTGCTGCAAGTATTTTTTTCCTGAGAGTTTTTAATCATGAATCGTTATTGATTTGTGTCAAAAGAACACTTTTTTAGACAATAGTGATCAAAAATGGATAAAAGGCTAATATAGCAAGCAAATTCAGTACATAAAGCCTTGGAGAGCAATAAATATGTTAATATTAAAAAGAAATATAAAGAGAGACCCAGCATATCCCATTTCCACTTGACCATATTATCTTTAGTTCTTTGATATTTTAGTTTAGACACAAGATTCCTTCCAGGATTCCCTAGGTGTAACAGGAAGAATGAAGAAAAACAAACATTTACCAAAAAAAACATTTTCAGAGAGCTCAAGCAAAAGGAAAATAAAAGATGTCACTGATCTTTTATTTTTCAATTGCCTTGTTGGGATGGAAGTCAGACTACAAGAAATTAACTACTTCTGTTGCTAATAAATACAACAGACATTATCATCATCATTGTCATCAGAGTAATACTAGCTGAAGTCAATTCTGTTGTTTCTTATCCATATTTGGTGCTCATTTTTGTGGTATCTATACCTGCGGGGAGATGTTGCATCCTCAGCCTGTTGAACTGCAGCCATATGGTTTGCTTTGACCAGTGAAATCTGAGCATAAGTGGTAGGTGTTGCTTCCTGGCAGAAGCTTCAAGCTTTTGTCGTACTGTCTTTCACCTGAAGCCTGAGTCTCTGGCTTTGATGAGCAGATTCCTTTTGCTAGCCTCTGATGGATATACAGAGTAAGGGAGAAATAAACTTTGTGATTTTAAGCGACTGAGATTTTAGGATTGTTTGTTCTTACAACCTGTCCTGACTGATAGACTAGCTAACCTTTATTGACTATTACGCTCTGTGCTCAGCACTTTACATGAATTATCTCATGTAGTCCTCCCAGGAGCAAAGGTAGTCAGCAACCAATAGTGTAGCAAAGGTGTAGTAAAAAATATCAGGGAGTATAGACCATGCATTTGTGAACTTTGGCAAATAGAGAATAGAGAAAAATAGCCAGGAAACCAGAGGCAAAGCAGAATCAAATAAAGGATTAAGAATTTGATCTGTATTATTATTTAAGAAGCTAGTTGAAATAATTTATGGTTAGATTTTTAAATCTTAACATTTTCTTGGTGATAGATGGTTGATAGAGTCATCCTTACAGATCACCATTCCTTTTGTTTTATATTTGCAATGTGCTTGTGTCTAGAAAGTTCTAATTATACCTCCTTTCCTTTATGAGCCTTTACATAATCGTCAGCTAGGGAGATGTGACATTAACATTCTCATGTCATACATTTTTGTGCTGATAGTACAGGCACCTTTTCCATATACATATAATTCCTTAGTCAAGAAAACAAATGACCATATTAAAAGAGTGATCTGGTCAGAAATATAACCCTTCTTTTAACAATAATTTGCAGCAAAACAGTTAAAAAAGAAACTGAGTTTAACAGAGGGAGAATTAATTCATTCTTGATCATGGTTCTCTTTACTGGAAATCATGACTTCAAAGTGAAACAGAAAAATTTTTCCTGCATAGACAAAATTTCTCAATTAGATTCTTCCCAGTATGGAAGTTAACCTCTTTTGGAAATATCATTCAGTTAATTATATCTCATTATACAACTAAATGGTGATCTAGAAATGTTACTATATTTCCTAAAATATTAGATATCTATGTATTTACCTTTAAAATGAAAAAGTTATCTTGATTTTTAAGTTTATCAGTCAATAATTCCATTTATATTTTTAGATACAAGTGAAAAGTTATGACTTTATGTAGATGTCCTGGAAATTCTCATAACTTCTTTAAACATTAGAAGTAAAAAGTTATTTGGTCCACACTCAATTTAGTGAAAATCAATAGGGAAAATGATTAGTTTGGTCTCATATCAAATTTTGTAAATTCGTTTGAGAACGGTAGAAATCTAGTAGTTTGCCGAGGACAGATACGTAGCCACAAAGGAAAAGTAAGATACTGTTTACACAGGAATAGTGCTGCTAACCCAAGAGGAAGCGATGAAGGGAAAAGTGAACGGTTTCCTTCTGAAGGCTCAAGGGGAGCTCTTGGGCCTCTCAGTTAGTTGGTTTGTTCCATTAGTATTAATAGTCAACAAATGGGCTTTAGGAGCTCTGTTAATTTCCTGAATGGTGTACGTGTTATGTGTCTTTGTAAATATGCGTCTTTTGGGCAAAAAGGACCTGTAGTATTAGATTCTCCAAAGACTCTGTAACCCATAAAAGGTTAAGAACCACTCTTCTAGGACTTTTTTTTCTTAGTATGTCTATATTAGTTTGCCACTAGGTGGCATTCATTGCTGATACAGCCAATATACTGGACTATATTTGCAGGTTCTATTCTGGATAAATATGAAACCCTCAAATAGCTCTCCTTAGGTTCTATTATTTACCTGTATTTCTATTATTCTATTCTATTCTATTCTTTCTCTCTATATTATTTATCTGTACTTATGACTATATAATGCCAGTACTTTAATGTACTTTAATCCATAATCAGTGTGTTCACGTAAATTTGAGAATTTTGGCAGAGCATTAGAAGCTACAAAGGAGAGCAAATGGAAATTTTAGAATTTAAAAAAAATAGTAACTGAAGTTAAGAACTCAATTAATGAACTTCAGTAGACAACAGCTAAGAGAGAGGTAATAAACTGCAAAATAGGTCAGAGAGAAATATCCAGAAAAAAAAGGAGCGATGGAGAAAAAAAACATACTATCTTCAGAAGAACTCATTTGCCATCATTGATTTTGCTGAGAAGTCAGATGACTGTGGAATGGTATCTTCAAAGGGCTAAAAGAAAATAACTACCAACAGAAGATTCTGTACTCAAAGTGTCCCTTGACCGATATAAAATAAAGATATTTTCAGAAAAACAGAAACAGTTTGTCACCATTAAACATGCTCTAAAGGAAGTATAAAAAATATTCTTTGAATAGAAGGAAAGTGATTCAGGATTGAAGCTTAGAGATTTGGGAATGAATAAAGATTAAGGAAAGGGTAGATATATGGGTAAATTTAAATTGGTTGACATTAGAAGCAGTAATGATGGAGGGAGGGAGTAGCTCAAGTGGTAGAGCTCATGCTTAGCATGCATGAGGTCCTGGGTTCAATCACCAGTACCTCCATTAAAAAAAAAATTCAGTAAACCTAATTACCACCTCCTCAAGAAAAAAAAATTTTTTTAAAGCAACAGTAATTATGTTTTGAGAGATTCGAAATAGAATTAGAATACATCATATACAAATCATGTGGAATAATTGAAATTAAATTATTCTAAAATCTTTGCATTGCTCTGGAAAATGTAAAATATTGATTTATATAAGACTTCAAATAAAGATTTCTATTATAATCTTCAGGGTAAGCAGTACAAGAATATACAACTATTTAACTAATGGGCACAGGTGAAAATCAAGTTATTTTTAAAAAGTCAAGCCAATAGAGGGAAAGAAAGGAGGCCAAAGGAACACAGAACAGGCAGGATAAGTAGTAAGCCTTTGATGGTAGATTTAAATTCAAATATATCAATAATTATATAAATGTAAGTAGAATAAATGTTCCTTCCAATTATCCAAATAAATATTAAGAAATTCAACTATTTGCTATATCCAATCTACATACCTAAAATATGAATACACAGAAAGATTAATAGTAAAAGGATGGGAAAAAATGAGCCATTCAGTGTCAACAAAGAAGAAGCTCACGTAGTTATATTGAAATCAAAGTAGAATATGAGGCAATAATTGTTAATACATAGTGTTCATTGTTAGATTCAATTCACAAGAAAGGAATAACACTTCTAAATTTGTATTTAATAATATATACTCAACGTATAAAGAGCAAAATTTGACAAAACTAAAAGAGAATGAGATAACTTCCACAAACTTGGAGAGTTAATAGGTAAGTATAACATAGATCAAAATACGTGTAACAGTTGTATTTCTGTATAGTACAGTAAACACTTAGAGAATGAACATTTTTAGAAGCACCATTTGTCATAACATTTTTAAAAGCAAACATCTAGGGATAAATCTAACAAGAAGTGTGCCTGGCCTCCACGTAAAACTGTAAAATATTATTGGAAGCAAAAAGATCTAGGTAAAAGAAATGATATATTATGTCAAACCTACTCTGAGTAAGTATTTTTGTGGAAATTGACAAAGTGATTGAAAAAAATTTTTATCACAGCAGCTTTGTAGTAAGTCTTGACAACCAATATTATATATCTCTCGGGTGTTTCTGTTTCTTGATCTAGATAGCAGATACCTGTCTGAAATAATTTATTAGGATTCTTGCGTTATATACTTTTCTATATGTACTATACTTAAGTAAATACTCTCATTTTAGAACATCTGCTCTTTTGTTTTAGAATTTTATAGTCATTTTTGGGTAAATATACCTGAAAATAATATCTGTTGTAGTTATTTTAAATGGGCATCTAACTACTTCCTAAAATTGGAAATGTTACGTTTAGATAACATTCGTTTTTCTGAGACTTTTTTCAAACTAGAGCTGGTATATCCTCTTTTTTATTTCCCCAGTAAATAAAACTGTATCTACTCTCGGCTTTATAAATCAACATTTTAATATGCTCTTTGCATTAAATTTACTTAAGATAACAGGCACAATGAATGGCTTAAATGTGGTTGTAATTTTTTAATGTATGCAAACATGCTTATGATCTCTGATGTATCTGTGTAGTAAGTATGTTATATTTTGATATAAGGAAAGAATCATTATTATATAATGGATTAGAAATAGCATTTGTAAACTGCTTTTCTTCTTTTTATTTCTTATGCAGGCACTTTTTTGTTCCTTTGTTGAATGTCTTATTTCATGAGCAAATTTTGCCTGGCAAATAGTGCAGGTTTACTGAGTTCATCCATTTACTTTATTTGTGTTTTTTATAAGTAGATCAGATGCATAGAAGATTCTGTGGCTAGCAGATTTTTCTAAGATCACACCTTATAAGCCCTCTTCTCTTGGATACTAATTTCCTGAAATCCATTAACAAATTTGTTTTAGTCTTAGCAAGCATGTAGTGGGTTTCCTTTCAGAAGATCCGAAACACAAGTTATCCAGGAATGCTTATTTACTAGTGGAAATTATGCCCAGAGTAAAAACAGTAAGTTAATGAAGGGAACATGACTGCTGTTAACCTCTTTGATGCATCTCTGTGTTTGGATGTGGCAAATTTTTCACCTTAATAATGAGTTGACCCAAGGCAAGACAGCCCAGGGGCACCACTTTTTCTGTAAAGAGGCCAGATAGTAAATATTTTAGGCTTTGCGGGTCATACAGTCTCTCTTGCAGCTCCTCAGATGTGTCACGGTAATAAGGAAGCATCCAAGGGCAGAGTATAAAAGAATGAATGTGACTGTTTTCTAATCAGCCTTTATTCACAAAAACAGGTAGCAGACTGGATTTGATCCGCAAGCTATAGTTTGCGAACTCTTGCTCTAACTCATGGGATGACAGTAGTATACCAGAGAAGCGTATCGAGCTTGGGAGTCTTAGTGAGCTAGCCACCTTCCAAGATTTTTACATGACATGTTATCCATTTGATTCCTCCATTTGCCAAAAAAGGATTGTCACTTCCCTTTTCCAGGTCAGAATATTAGACGTAACATGGTGTTTTAGAAGAGAATATAGTTATGTGAGTCTAGAAAACCATCAAGGTAAAAAAAAAATTTTTTTCTTTTTTTTCATAAAGAGAAAAATGGAAGAATTTCTTCCAAATGAGCTGCCCGATGAAGGCAAGATTTAGTTCTAATTTCACGTTTAAACCATTGATGGATGTGATTATTAAATGCCATTTTTTTCAACACTGTATTCATTTTGAGAAATAAATAATTTATGGATTACATCTATATTGTTGCAAACAATTGGTAGAAGTGATAGGGTTGTTTCAGTAGCTACCTTAGAATTATTTCCCGTTACTAGAAAATATGATTCATAATTTTATAAACAACCAGGTTACAAAGACAGGAATTTTGATACTTGATAATGAGAAATGTATCTCAGACATGCTCCTCACATGCATGTACATTGTTATTCATCAATTTATAAGGGAGAAGATTTAAGAGCCATTTGTAAACTGTACGCGCCATCAGTGATTCATAAAGTCTGCCCTATATAACAGTAACAAAGAGAATGAGCCCTTTGGCAAGAATTTACAAATAATGTGATATATGAAGTTTTTGACACTAGGTGGAGTGGTTTCCTGGAGAAAGGCTTAAAAAAACTGATACTCCTTTCAAATAAGCCCAGCTCTTAGACAAAGAACTCTGAGAACAAAAACTATCAACAATCATTTAAAAATTTTTAAAGATACTTAAATATTGAACTATAAATAGAAAACGGACTATATTTTATAGATAACTTTTCTCTTTGGCATGTGTCTTAGTCATTGAATTCCCTCGCCTTTGGAAATCAAAATGGGAGGGATTTTCACAGGTTGAAATCATTGGAACTGTCTGTCCTCTCTTGATGTGGTTTGGATGTAGAAAAGTTTGGGAACTATTCAGTTAAACTGTAAAATAAATCAAGTTTTTAAAGAAGGCATAACATCAAAGCATTATTATCTGAATGGTATTTATAAGTCATTTGTTTAATGTGACCATTTTAATAGAAAAAAATTTGGCTCTTTGTTATAAAATAAATACAAGAAAAGTTAGTCATGAGATATTCGTCTCTGTAAGATTTAAACTTTCTGCTGTAAAGTTTAGGGTTATTTCATCAGTAAAATGGGGTTAAAAATTGTGTGTCTTTTAAAATGTGACATCTTGATTACTATCAAATATTTATAGAACATCTCTGTATATAGCACCCTGTTTCCTTTAATGAACAAGTACTTTATAGTATCTATATAGTACTTTATAGTACTATTTTATATGTATATAAAGCTCTTTCTTACACTTTTTGACGCTTGGCTATTTATTGCCTAAAGTAAATGTTACTTGGAAAACTGTATGTACATGGATTGAAATGAAATGGCGAAGTACTTTCAGTAAGAGAAGTATTGGAGCAATTGTTTAATACCATGAGGTGGAATAATTCTTTTGAAAATTGTTAGCCACCCCCTTCACTTTTTTTCTGCTTGACTTCTGATTATTGCTCCATTGCTTACCTGTCTATTCCTCTGTAAGACAAAAACAGGAAGAAATTGCCAAAAGTCAGTTTCTAGTGTGACTTGATCTTGATCTATATAGGTACAATGACTCTGACTATAAGCATGCAGTGACTCAGGGCTTTTGCGGGAAGACCAACAGGCCTTTCTTAGAAAAGGTCTGTTTGCCCTTTTTTTTGATGAGGGTACAGTCAGCTCTTCTCCTGTCTTTCCCCCAAGGAATGACTCATGTATTAACTCTTAAGAGCATCACATCAAAAGTAGAACCCAAGGTCTCCAGGACATAGGGCTGGGTTTTCACCACCCAGAAGGGTATGAAGAGACTGGCTGACTTCCTGCCCTAAAGTCCCTATTTATTAATGTCTACTTAAATGAACGCTAAGAAGATTCAGTTTACGCAAAATCTGTTCTCTTGGATATATATTTTAAATAATTTATAATAACCTTTTTTAAAGCTGTCTTTATAAATGTGTAGTCCATTTCTCCTGAACACTTAAATCAACTCAGTGATCAAAATTGCATAGGTTTAGAGAAGAAAAGTGCAGTATTGTTTTTATTTACAGATTGATTTAAGTAAACATGACTCTGAAGACAGTTCCTTATAACTTGAAGCATGAACTACAGAGTTTACACCTTTTTGTTTTGGTTATTTTATACTTATCATAACACTTTTAGTATATAAATATGTAACTTCATACATTGCTCTGTTACCTAGGTTGTGCAGGCATTATTATTATTAGCTTTTCATCAAATAAGGAATATGAGATAGAAGTCTGATCACATCTAATAAGTTACTGACAGATTTAGAAAACTAAAATCTGCATTAACTAATGGCTGGTACTACTGCCTTTTTACGTACTATACTGCATTTTATAGGGAGAGATGGGGCGAAGGTCTTTGTTTGTAAACTGGGGACCTTCTTCACAAAAAGAATATAAGCACTAGTTAAATTTCTCGGTGCCCATTTGGAATCAACAGTTTTATGCTCCAGCCTTCTAGAATTATTTGTTGTACACCATAACCTTAGGTAAGTTTTTTTCTGGCTATGATGAGAAAAGCAATGATTAAAAGAATTTGAAGAGGAGAATTCCTGTTTGCAAGAGCATTTCTAAAGTCCCCTAAAAGTCGGACTTAAAGAAAACAAAGATTTTGCAAGCATGCAGACATTCATTTGTCATCTCCTTTCATTTATTTATCACCCAGATATTCCTAATGAATCACATTCCAGACTAACCACTGCCTCCTTTTGTTCCTTAGTGAAGGAGTGTGGCAAACAAATGTTTTCCCAGTGAATCAGCGCAGGATTCTTGATTTTATTACCTTTGCTCTAAACTTTCCAGACAAAACTAATTGGAAATTTTGCCTTTGGGATCTCACTTGACTTCTGTGTATGGATGATGGATTAGGCTATGAATTGACATTACAGATGTTGTGCAAACAACTCGTCTTTAGGAATGTTTTATCAGTTCTGAGGGAGCCGCCTAAAGTGGAAGAAAGTCTGTCTGTCTGTCTGCTCATCTTCCTTAAACAACTCATATATACATATACTGCATTCTTAATGTGATATCATGTTCATCTTGGTTGATAAGAAGTCTTGGCTAAATTAGGCTGGTTTACTAATATGACCATTATAGGTTTCTACTTTTTAAAAAATGTTTCTGGGCCCCCCAATGAATCCAACAGTAAAATTAAAAATCCAGAAAACACTTTTTTCCCAATGAAACGGCAATACATATAAAAATTTGTTATTTACTAAGGCAGTTATTTTCAGTGATTAAGATGTGACTATCCCTTTCTTTACAAAGACCCTGATTAGTGTTTGTGGCACCAGGACTACTTTCTCAGAGCTTATATAGGTGTTACATTATTATCAGGGCACTACTTAGAACTAACTTTGACTACCAGACTAGGATATTTTTGTGTGGTATAATTTCAGGAATGTTAATTTTGTCTCTAGGATAATTTTTTTAATTCAAGATTTTCTTAATTAGACAGAGCTAGTAGTATATTTACTATTCCTGAAGCTAGAATAAAAGTTGATCCCATAGAATTTTTTTTCAGTCACTAAAGCTTCATCTTTTTACACTATTCATGAAAGAGTGTACATTATAGAAGTGTAACTTTAAAATTTTATCTTAAAAGAATATTTTAAGTTAAAACACTTTTTCCATAAGTACCTATATCTGCTCTTGTTAGAAATCCTACCCCTGATCTGTCTATGGTTTTGCTCTCATCTAGACATCCTCTTGCCTGGGCAAGCACTACATCTTTTATCCTGGACAAAGCAAAATTATTCCATTATCAAAACTTTGGAAAATATAGTGTAATACAGCTCATGAGACTAAGATATATGAGGCTTTGAACTGAAGCAAAACCAGATGTTCGATATGTCACAAACAGCTGAACTATCTTGTTGAATTGACTTCACTTGCAATGACTATACTAAAATACCTCCCCACCAGTTAAGGACCCTAAAATCATGTCACTTTGATAAGAGTGTAACTTTTCATCACAATCATTAAGTTTGACCTATCTATCCTTTAAAGGTACGTCCATTGGCAATAATTAGGAAGTCTCAGGGGCTATCTGTACAGTTAGTGACTGTTACTTGTGACTTAGTGGCTAACTAGGAAATTTATAGAGCTTCCTGGGGAATAACAATGTGGGCTGTATATATAGCTGTTTAACTTCCTTCGATTACCACCACATAGATTAAAGGACACTATCCTTAAATAGAAAAATTAACCTTTGAGGACCTTCATTTGCTACTTTTCCTTAAGCAGTACTCCTTGTGTTGATCTTAACCTTGCCACATGGCACAGTCTTTTAAATGTCCTGAGGCTCATTTTATACCACAGCATATGGTCTATCTTGGAGACTGTTTCATGTATATTTGAAAATAATATGAATTTGGCTATTGTCAGGTATAGTGTTCCATATTGTTCAAGTGTTCTATATCCATACTGGTTTTCAGTTTATTTATTATATCAACTTTAAAAAAATAGGTTGTTGAAATTTCAACTATAATTGTGGATTTATTTATTTCTCCTTTTAGTTCTGTTAGTTTTTGCTTTATGTATTTTGACATTCTGTTATTAGGTGCGTGCAAATTTAGGATTGTTCTGTCTTCCTGAAAATTAGCCCTGTTATTATAAAATGTCCTTATTCATTTCTAATAATATTCCTTCTCCTGAAGTCTACTTAATCTGGTATTAATATAGAATACTCCATCTTTGTATGATTACTTTTACATTGTTTATGTTTTTTCATCCTTTTACTTTTACTTTTGGGTCTTGATGTAGACCTGATGGACTTTTTATAGACAGCATGTACTGAGATCTTGCTTTTTTAATCCAGTCTGACACTCTGCCTTTTCTGCCCAACTATTTTTTTATTCTTTTTTTTTCCTAAGTTCTTTTGTATTGAGCGTTTTTTTTTTCTGTAAATAATGTAACCACATTGTAACATTGTACCCCATTTTCTCCATCCCATACTTTATGCTGTTGTTGTCATATATTTTACTTCTATATATGTCATACTTTTTACTTAAAACAACTAGTTATTTTCTATTTCCAGCACTCTGCACTCCATTGTGTACATTAAAGTTTCCATCTTGTATCACTTCTATCTGAGAATTTCCTTTAACGTTTATTGTAGTGCAGATCTCCTGGAACAGATTCTTTCGGCTTTTGTTTGTCTGAAAAAGTTATTTCATCTTTATTTTTGGAATATATTTTTCATGAATTCTAGGTTGACATTTTCTTTCCTTTCAGCATTTTAAAGAAGTAATCCTGTTGTTTCTCAGTTTATTTCTCATGAGAAGTCCTACCTGTATTTCCCTGTAGGTGACTCAGTCATACCTTGGAGATATTGCAGGTTTGGTTCCAGATCACCGCAATAAAGGGAACATGGTGATAAAGCAAGTCACACAAATTTTCTGGTTTCCCAGTGTGTATAAAAGCTATGTTTACACTGTACTGTACTCTATTAATTGTCTAAAAAATTTTTATGTACCTTAATTTTAAAAATAATGCTTTTGGAAAAGTGATACTGATAGACTTGTTTGACATGGGGTTGCCACAAACCTTTAATTTGTAAAAATCTCTGTATCTTCAAAGCACAATAAAATGGGGTATAACTGTAAAGTGTTATTTTTACCTCCTGTGATTGCTTTTAAGATTTTCTTGTTATTGCTCAGTTATAGCAATTTGATTATGGTGTGATTTTTGATGATTTTCAACAATTTAATTATGTGTTTTATTTCTTTGTGTTGATCCTGACTGAGGTTTGTTGAATTTCTTAAAAATGTAAGTTGATGGATTGATATTTTTCACCAATTTTTGAAAATATTTGGCCATCCCTCCCCCAACACACACACTTGTGTGCACACACACACACTTTCCCTCTCTTTTTGGGATTTCAGTTACATATATATTAGATTGTTTGGTAATATTCCACGGGTTCCTGAGGTTCTTTTCTTCCATAGTGTTTACTCCTTATTTCCTTTAGTTTAAATACTTTCTGTTGCCTTGTCTTCAAATTCTCTAATAATATCTTCTGTGGTGTCTAATCTGTTGATTAACCAATGAATTTTTGTATTCAGATACTATATTTTCAGCTGTAGAAGTTTCATTTTTTTCTACTTTGTATTTCTTCTCTCATTATGTTTATGTTTTCCTTTAAATCAAGGATCAGCAAACTTTTTCTGTAAAGGGTCATATAGTAAATGTTTTAGACTTCATTAACCATAAGTCTCTGTCAAAGGTACTCCGTTTTGCCATTGTAGCACAGAATTAGCCAGAGACAATGCATAAATGAATACACATGCCTGTATTCTTTGAAACTGGTGCTGGGCTGATTCTGGCCCATGGGTTGAAGTTTGCCAGCTGCTCCTTTAAATTCTTGAACATATTTATATTCACTGTTTTTAAGTCCCTGTCTGCTAATTCCATTATCTCTGCCATTTCTGGCTCTGTTTCTATTGACTAGTGTTTCTTCTGGTTATAGGTCATATTTTCCTGCTTCACATATCTAGTTATTTCTTACTGGCTGCTGGAATGTGGTACTAAGTTGTTGATTGTATGGATTTTTTTTAATCTTCTTTTATAGACTGTCAGTTTTTTCTTTTGGGAGAGAGTTAAGTTACCTGTGGATCAGCTTGATCTATTTAAAGCTTAAAAAAAAAAAAAAAACCACACAAACCAGAAACCACCGTGTTTTGGCCTATTTAGAGTGGATTTTTCTCTAGGCTCTTTCCAAGATCTTCCCTGAATGCTGAGTCTTTCCGCTCCAGCTAGTTGAAGTTGAGATGTTTCTCAGCCCCGGATGAAGTCTAGGAATTATACAGTTTACAGTCCCGTTACTTGGTCTTTTCTCACTAATTATACTTTGCCTGGCCTCATGGAGTCTCATCATAGCATGCAACCCAGCTTAGTCTGAAGGCGACCCCCATGCATATTTGTGGAGTCCTTTCTCTGTGTAGCTCGCTCTTCACTAATGTTCTACCCCACAGATTTCAACCACTCAGCTCCCCAAACTCAGCTTTTCTTTTCAGTGCAGCAAGACCACCCTACTCTGCTTGGGGTCTTCCTCTTTGAGTCATGGATTTTGCTGGAGACACAGAATATGTCTACAAGTGGAAAGCCAGGGTCATCCCAGGGCTTCCTCATTCACATCCCTTCTCTCAGCAGTCAGAAGTACTATACTGCCTATGGGACAATGTCCGAAAAGAAATGTTCCATATACTTTGTTCACTTTTCCTGTTGTTTACTGTAGGAGTGAAAGTCTGTAGCAGTTACTTCATGATAGGAGGCAGAAAACCCTTAGCCGCAGGCCAGGGTCTCTAACCCATTTGTATCAGTACCTGCGTAATCCCACGAGAGCTGGAACCTCCTGCTCAGTACATTGTGTTATTTTTACTTTTTATGGCAGATCTGTCCAGGTAGCCTTTTCTACTTATACTAGAGCTGTTTATCTTTATCCCTTGTTTCTTCACTTAGTGTAGTTTAAATGTGATTCTTTTAAATTTGATTCCTTTTAGTAGGAGTTTTAGTAAAAAACAGACTTAAAAGATAGTTTGAAGATGTGTAACTTTTAAAATTCTCTTAATTAAAATGATCAATTTTTTTAGTTTTTGTGTTGAATTTTTCATGTAAACTAATACTTATTTCAGTGAAGTCCATTCTATGTAGGAACCATTAAACTACTATGTTGAAAAGAACGTGTGAGGTTTCCTATCAGTTATCATAGTTTAAAATGTCAAGGTGCAAGTTAGACGGGCTCTTGAGAATGAACAAAGCAAGAGGCTGACTTATTCATGTTCACTTAGTCTGGGAACCACCACATCTGCCTCTAAGGCTGAGTAATCATGACTTATTAGTGTGGTTATGGAAAGTATACGTCAGTTTAATTGTGTAAACCATCCCTTCTTTAGGGAAAAAATTCTCATCAGATTGCTGAAAATTTCCCTTTTTAGAATCGTTTAAAATTAAAACTATGAGCATGTCTTTTATCTTGTTGATTAACCTGCTTAATTTGTTGGGGTGCATATTTCACTTATATTTCGGGAATAAAATATTTTTTCCTTCCCATATATCTGAGAAATCTCATTATTTTATCATCTGGGACAGTTCAGTTTTTGTTCACCTAGAGTTCATTTCTAGAGGACAGTTTTGTGGGGATATCACAGACAAACTATTGAATTTCTTCTCTTTTACTTAGTAATACCACATTTCTCTTTTGTGTTTTCAAACAATAAAGGTGGAAGTTACAGTTGCCTTTTTTTTTAACTGCATGTGATGCTTAGCTGGAAGTATACAGTGAGAAATTTTTCACCAATTATTCAGTTATTCCGAATTCTACACTCTTGGGTTTGTGTGTGTATAGGATCACAAAATAATTCTTGTTTTCTTTAACTGTGAAATATCTTTTATGCACATAATATTTAAAGAAACAGTTGTAGATTTCATGGTTAATCACAATTTTAAAAAAAAAGCCCTGAATACTCAAAACTATTCCTATTTTAAACATTCTATAATTATTTTTAAAACTTATTACTGTTTATTGTTTTCTCTGACTTAAAACTCAAGAAAAAGAGGAAGAGACTAAAAATTCACATAGGTTTTTTTTGTTTGTTTTTTTGTTTTGGTCTAGAAAAAAACTTACAGTTAATTGATTCAGTGCTCAGTATCGGGCTTCATTTTTTAGATTTTTATTTGAACACAAAATACCAACTGCATTTAGGGAGAAATGTAGCTTAGAGTTATGAGTATCTTTCTTTTTCATATTAGCATGCAACAAAAAAGTTTATAATCACCTTTTATCTCAATAACCGTATGAGTTCTTTACTGTTTTATTTTCATCAGTATTTCTTATGCACTTTGTCTTTGAACCACAAGTTTTTTCACCATGTAGTTTAAAAATCCTTTCTTATATCCAATGATCCCTTAGCTTATGTGTATCTGTATATAAGATACATGGATGTGTGTGTATAATTTTACTCTACAAATACAGTATTTTTCTTCGTAAGAGCTAATGGCTTATACTTTCGGGGGGCTTACTATATGCCCAGCACTGTCCTAAGCTCAGCAATTTATATAAATTAACTAATTTAAACTTCACAGTATCCCCAGAATATAGATCCTGAAGGTATTTTATTATTCCCATTTTATAGATGAGGAAAGCAAGACTTAGAAGATAAGTGGCAAAGGTCAGAACCTGAATCAGAACATCTGGGTCTAGAAGTTATGCTTATGGCAGCTGCTATAAACTTTGTCTACAGCATTCTTTAAAGTGAATACTTACATAACATCTGTTAGAAAAACATGTTAAGAATGTCCAACTTCTGGAGCTTGTATTTCATGAGAACTTTGGAAATTAGCAGTAGATTTTATTGATATACTTGATTATATTTAGGTTTTTGGTTTGTTTTTTTTTAAACTTTGAAGCTAGATAAAACCATAAGATAAATCTAATACTTTTGCCTTGCAGGTGAGTAAACTGAGGTCCAGAAATGTTAAGTGACTTGTCTGAGGTTGCTTATTTTCTGACCATTAATAGCTTATTAAGAACCTAACCTATTTGAAACTCAAAATGAGCTTGTTTAAAACATACAGGTTCCCCTCCTACACTTTTGGTGGGAATGTAGTTTGGTGCAGCCATTATGGAAAACAACACGGAGATTCCTCAAAAGACAAAAATAGATTTACTCTATGATCTAGCAGTCATACTCCTGGGCATGTATCCAGAGGGAACCTTAGTTCAAAAAGATGCATGCACCCCAGTGTTCATAGCAACACTATTTACAATAGCCAAGACATGGAAACAACCTAAATGTCCATCGACAGATGACTGGATAAAGAAGTTGTGGTATATTTATACAATGGGATGTTACTCTGTCATAAAAAAGAATAAAATAATGCCATTTGCAGCAACATGGATGGACCCAGAGATTGTCATTCGAAGTGAAGTAGGCCAGAACGAGAAAGAAAAATACTATATGATATCACTTATATGTGGAATCTAAAAAAAAAAAAAAAAAAAAAAGATAAAGATAAATGAACTTATTTATAAAACAGAAACAGACTCACAGACATAGGAAATAAACTTAGGGTTTCCACAGGGGAAGGGTATGGGAAGGGATAAATTGAGAGTTTGAGATTTGCAGATACTAATATATATAAAGTAGATAAACAACAAGGTCATACTGTATAGCACAAGGAACTATTTCAATATCTTATAGTAACTTATGATGAAAAAGAATATGAAATCAAATATATGTATGTTAAAGCATTGTGCTGTACACCAGAAATTGACACAACATTGTAAACTGACTATACTTCAATTAAAATACACACACACACACACACACACACACAAAGAAAAGTTAAAAAAAAAAAACTTACAGGTTCCCATGTCCACCTGTTGAATCATTTTATGCTTAGGGGACCCCGAATTTGTATTTTTAACAAAGTCCTCCCCTTAGCATACATGTGCATTTGGGAACCATTGTGTTTACCTCTTTATCACACATCTAAATATTAATCCATTTTAATCCATATGATTATAATCAGTTTGTAATCTTTCAGAATAAAGGTACAAAGCAACACAAAAGCTTCCTTAGAAAAAGTTAGTTTAAAAGAAAAACTCTGATACTGGTTCCAAATTTTTATTTTCATTTTGAGTTCTCAGTGGGAGAGATAAGTGAGGTAGTTACTTCATTAACCGTTTTTCAAGTAAGGACAAAAAGTGGTATTCTCAAATTATGCCTAAAGGAATAGGGGCACAGGAGGTTTTATCATAGGGAATAACATTCTTACAAATAAGAAAGATGGATAAATAAAATAAGAATCAAGCTAGAAAGCATATGGTTTCCAGGGGCTAGTAGTGCTGACGAAGGAGACTGAAAAAGGATACAAGGGAATTTTTTGCAGTGATGGAAATGTTCTATATCTGTATCTTGATTGATTATGGTTATATGGCTGAATATAATTGCAAAACTTACTGAAGTATAGACCTAAAAAAATGACTCTTACTGTGTATAATTATACCTCAATGAATTTGAAATTGATTTTTAAAAAAGCAAACTGGGAAGAGGTTCTGGGAAGGATAATTTTTTCAAATTATCAATTGCAACTTGTCCTTTAAAAGCTAACATTTTTCTCTTAATATATAATGATTGAGGTACCATTAAAAAAAACATGTCTATTGATAATTCCTTTTTCATTAATATTTCTCACCAGAGGTTTCTCATTTTTTTTTAATAGGGTCCACATATAGCTTCAGTTACATTAGCTGCTTATGAATGCAATTCAGTTAATTTCCCTGAACCACCCTATCCTGATCAGATTATTTGTCCAGATGAAGAGGGCATTGAAGGAGCCATTTCTTTATGGAGCATCATCTCAAAAGTTAGGATTGAGGCCTGCATGTGGGTAAGATGTCCATTTTCGTATTTGTTTAAAATTAACCTCACTCTCTTGACTCTTTGTTGTACCTCATTGAAACTGAACCAAGCATATACCAAGTCAGTAGATAATTAATTCATAAACTCACCAGCTACCTAACTTCCAAGTAAAAGAAACCTTTGAGAGCTTCTCCTGTTCATGAGTGACATTCAGCAGGAAGGCAGGAAACGCTTGGTGCCGCGAAGCACTGATGCCATGTAGACAGCAGCAGAGGAAAGAAATATAGGTAATGCAACCATACCATTTTGTAAAGTTTTAGTAATGTTTGTAAAACTTGACAAACACGTAACAAATGGTTATGTATCAGTCCAGATTGGTAAATATTATATGTCTCTCTCCTAGATATAAATACTCTGTGTTTATTCTTAGACGACTCATTTCATTTTCTGAGTTGTTATTATACTGAGGTAAGGTCAATATTTATTTCTTAATAAACCACGCTTTACTGTAGTGGAGGGTATCAGACTATATCGTTGTATACGGTGATCTCACTTTCCAGTCTACCAATTATTCTTTTTATAGTTTGCTTAATATATTTTGGTAAGTTTTAGACTGCTTGTTCAATGGTAGAAGTATTTTAATCCACATATCTACACAAAGCATTTTTTTTATATGCCTAAATTCATTCAGGTGTCTGTCATTGGGGAATAGTTCATTTGCTAAGAGTTCCTATTACTGTTTGAAATATTATTTTAATATCATTTGGAGTCATTAAGTTATATGTTCTCTGTAACATTTTTTCCCTAACAGTTTTCTTATAAAATAAAAAAATGTGGAACAGACCACTTAAAACTCTTAATTAAAACGGACATGAATACCATGCCCACAGAAGAGGCAGAGTTTTCAAACACATTTAAATGTTAGCAACTTTGTCATGTTTTAAAAGAATTAAAAGGGAAATGCCATACATTGAATTTGTTGAATGTGAAAGACAGGAAAAACTGTCATGTTTCCTGTTAGTCTTTTATAAATACTGGAAACAAATTCATTGTACTAGTTGCATATGTTTTATAAATTTTACCACATTAATCGTTTGATGAAAAGCTATTAATGAAATAACTGGATACTTAGAACATGCTAGAAAGGGAGTATGTATATAATAGACTTCGGTTTTCTGTTTTTCTTTTGTTCTTTCAAAGATGATTTACGTGGCTGGATTGACACTAATGCCAAGAAAGAAAATTTTTCATCCCAGCTGGCAGCGATACCTGCCTCTCCAAATTCCCATAGTGCATACTGTCTGAGGTGCTCATTTGGCCTAGCTCCATGCATGCCTCAAATTAGTTAAATTGGCTGGTGTGGTCGCTTACTTCCCCAAACAGATTTAATCTCCAAAAAGAAATTCAGACTGTACCTTATATTTATTACCCTCACAGCAGGCAGCATTAAGCTCTGCGCATAGCGCAAGAATGTCAGTAAATACTGATTAGTTAGCTGAATTGCTCTTCCTATTCCCTTCTTTGAAACTGTCTTTTGTTATGTTAAAAAATGTCGCACATAATCATGTTTAAATTGGTTCTTACTGTTTTCACCATTTACAGTGACAGTCCCTTCAACAAAGAATATTGAGGAAACTGAATATCCACATGCATAAGAGAGAGGTTGGACCCTTACCTTACACCATACGTAAAAATGAACTCAAAATACATCAAAGACCTAAACTTAAGAGCTAAAACTAAAACTCTTGGAAGAGAATATAGAGACAAATCTGCATGATGATTTGACAGTGGTTTTTAAAATGACACCAAAAGCAGAGGCAAAAAAAAAAAAAAAAAAATAGATAAACTGAACTTTGCTAAAATTAGAATCTCTTGTACATCAAAAGACCACTATTCAGGAGAATGAAAAGACAACCACAAAAAGGGAGAAAATATTTATAAATCGTATATCAGATAAGGGTTTAATATCCAGGATGTTTAAAGAACTACAACTCAACAACAAAAAGACAAACAACCAAATTAAAAAGTGGGCAAAGAACTTGAAGAGACATTTCTCCAAAGAAGATAGACAAATGGCCAATAATTGCACAGAAAGATTCTCCACATCATGGGTCACTGGGGAAATGAAAACCCAAACCGTATGGAAATACCTCTTCACATACATTAGGATGGCTGGTTTTTGTTTTTGTTTTTGTTTTTTAAAGGAAAGTAAGAAGTGTTAGTGAAGATGTAGAGAAATTGGAATCCTTAGGGGGTGGTTATAGCTTAGTGGTAGACCATGTGCTTAGCATGTGCAGGGTCCTGGGTTCAATTCCCCAGTACCTCCATTAAAAAATAATGTCCTTACTTATTAGAAATATGGGATGAAGAGATACATACCACTATATATTTTTTTAAAATACGTAAAATAAATACCTGTCTATTATCTAAGTCTTTCTGTCTCTTTATCTACCCTGTTGGTTTTGATCCTCTGGAGAACCCTTAATGCAATTTATTAAAGGCTTTTTTATTTAAAAAAAAAAAAAAGAGAGGTACTCTGGATTGAACACAGGACCTCATGCATGCTAAGCACGCACTCTACCACTGAGCTGTACCCTCCCCAACAAGTTTGTATCTTTTTGATCTTTCACAATTTGGCTATATCACTAGTGCAGGGCTTCAAAAACTTTCTTTTCATTTATGAATTCCAATAATATAATAATAATAATAATAATTAAATTCAACAATATTAAGCATACGAACATTGGAGATTCAGGCTGATCAAAACTTAATGGTCTCTACCCTCATGGAATTTTACATCTTAGTAAGGGAAATAATTATGGGAAAGATATATATAAGTATCATTAAAAAATATACATATAAATATTTAAACAAACAGTGATAAGTGTTATGAAGGAGAGATCTGCATAACATAAAAATTTTTCCTAGTCTGTGATTCAGAGAAGATTTCCGTGAAATAGCAGTGTTTCAGTGGATATCTAAGGATCCTTGTTAAGTTCATGGTTTTGTTTTTGTTTTTGTTTTTCTATTATGGTAAAATACTTATAACATAGTTTACCATTTAACCATTTCTAAGTGCACAATTTGCTGGCATTAAATACATTCACAGTGTTGTGTAACCATTGCGAATATCCACTTCAAGAACTTTTTTGTCATCTCCAAACAGCAGCTCTGTACCCATTAAACAATAACTCCCCATTCCCTCCTTTCCCCAGTTCCTGGTAACCTCTCTACTTTCTGCCTCTATGAATTTCCCTATTCTTGATACCTCATTTAAATGGAATCATACAGTATCTGTCCATCTGTAACTGGCTTGTTTCACCCAGCATGTTTCAGGTTTCATCCATGTTGTAGTATGTATCAGAACTTCATCCCTTCCTGAAGCCACTTTAAAACTGATCTTAAGGGAAATTGGAAGCATATTTTCCCTTTTTTTTTTTGTTTGCAAAACTGTCTGATAATTTTACTAGAGTTGGTATAGTTGTTTTTTAAACATTACTGTAAGAGCCCTGAATTTCTCAATGGTTCCAAGTTACCCTGCAAACTTTTGCTTTTAACTTCTGTCTCATGTTTTTAGTTGGAATAATTAATAGAAAAATGATTTTGTTTTTAAAGATCATTAACACACTGATAATACCAAACTGCTATAATTTCTGAGTGGTCAGCATATATAAAAATTTCTACTCTCCAGATTTTTACCATTTAATTTAGGATTCCTAACAGAAAAAGCAAGATGCTGGTGATTTACTTGTGAACTCACTTGACAAAACTTTTAAAATATATTTTTATTGAAGTATAGTTAGTTTACAATGTTGTGTCAGTTTCTGGTGTACAGCACAATACTTCAGTCATATAGGAAAATACGTATATTCAGTTTCATAGTCTTTTTAACCATAAGTTGCTACAAGATATTGAATATAGTTCCCTGTGCTATACAATATAAACTTGTTGTTTATCTATTTTATATATGACAAAACTTTTTAAAAGCATAACAGTTCAGGATTTTTCTCCTCCCCCAAATCTTTGAATAAAATTGACATTCCAGAAAGATACTTTTTATCTTTTGATTTTGTATATTTTGTTGCATATTAAACTCTTTTCCAATTCAAGAAGCAGGGACTTCAGGGTTAATAAATTGATACACAGCAGATAGTTTTTAGAAGAGCTTTATGAATTATTGCTTGACTAAATACAAATTGTCTTTCTTTTGCAATAATAAAGCCAGTCATCTCTTTCCCTTAATTAAACTTAGGCTGACAGTTTTTAGTGTTCCACAGTTTAGTTTTTTTTTTTTATATTGATTTTGTTTGTAGTAATTTTAAAATTGTTTTGTAACAACTTCAGTATCTAATTTGAGATAACTGACTAAACTTCTGTGTCTAGACAATAATGTATTTTGAGGAACCTGTCTGGATGATTATATTTTCTTTTTATTTTATTTTATTTGTGTGCATAGAAAATAGAACCCTGGCCCGTGATCACCATTCTTATTCCTTGCTAATATGGGAAAACATGAGCAGAATTAAAATGTAACAATGAATATGATCAGCTAAGATAGTACATAGTTCTTGATTTCATCTCAATACATTACTACTTCCTTTTTAACTTTAAGGAAATTTGTCATGAGTTTGAATCATATGATTGTTTTCAGAACTATTGAGCATTTGACTTAATAGCTTTTAAGAGAAGTTTATGTTTTGAATGAAATGTTGCAATTAACTTTTCTTCCTACTTTGTGTTAAAAAAAAATTTAAGTATAGGAAATTATATAATTAATTCAAAATATTATCAACCAACTTCAGCTAATATTAACTCCTGGCTAATACTGTTTTATCTAGACCCCTCCTCACTCTGCTCACAATTATCTTGAAGCATATCCCAGATAACATTATCATACCTCTACTGTAAATATATCAACCTGAGGACATTGTCGCACCTAAGAGAAATTAGGAATTGTTTCTTCAAATCAGTTACCTGATGAGTGTCCAGATTTTTCTGATTGTGTTTATTTCTCTTTTTTCTTTTCAAATGTATTTGTTGATGAAACTGGATTGTTTGTCAAGTACAGTTTTCCATAGTTGATTTTTACTGATTGTATTTTGGTGTAATTTAAATGTTTCTCTTTTTCCTGTGAATTGATAGCTGGATTAAGAGGCTTGGAAAACAATTTTTTTTGACAAGACTGCACTTTATACTCTTGTGTATTTCTATCACAAAGTGCAATATAAATAGAAACGTCTCCTTATCACCAATTTGGTTACCCTGAGGTATCTTTTGTATAGGTTAAGACAGGGTAAATAATTGATTATTTCTCTCTATTTACCAGTTTTTTTTAAATAATTAGTTGGTTCTTTAACATCTTCCAAAGGTGAGTAACATTAACTCTTCTTGTTTAGCAAAATATGATTTGAATTTTATTTTCGTATCCTTCTATGTATATGTGTCTCCTCTTCTCTCTGTTCTTTAAATATAGTCTTATTCTTCTGGCACTTAAGTATGCTCTTTTTATAACACCTGATTCACATGTGGGTAATGGAGTTACACTTGGGATTCCACACTCTGGAAAATAACATTGATCATGAAATATTTGAATTTGATAATGTTCCTTGGGGATTCTTGTCAATGCATTTGCAGGTAGAGTCATAGGACAGAGCAAATAGAAAGGCCTAAAGTTGCTTCTGAAAATGAGCAAAGCTTTTTTATTCACTATGATTCAGGACAGAGAAGGATGGCTCAAAGTTAAGAATTTTCTTAGAGACTATAGGCCCCTTGTATTATTATCTATCCTGTATTTAAGCCATTTAAGACCAACCAAGTTCCTGATTCTTTTACCTTTGTTTTCATCCTTTTGTCCTAAGTTAATTGAAAAAAAATTATCTTCAAAAACAAGAATCCACAAAGTGACTGAAACATGAGTCACTCAGTGTCCTGAGGAAATCAACATTTTTCCTGTGGTGAAAATTTATCCATCCTATGTTAAGATTTCAAGTGGCTTCCTGACCACAGTTTGTTAAAAGCTTTAATTCTGCACAAAAAATGTTATATTGGGATTAAAGCAACAGCCTAAATACCAGAAGATTCCCTAGAAAATATGTATCTTAACAGCTATCCTAGTGAATGCTCATTAGCAAATCATTTGAATATTTGAAAATGGGGATGACAAAAATAACTGTGTGTGTGTATGTGTGTGTGTGTGCACACAAAATCTAAAGAATAAAACAAACTAGAGAATATGTCTGAGGAACAGATTCTCAGATATAGAGAACAAAATAGTGGTTACCTTTGGGGAGGAGGGAACAAGAGAGCTATAGGGGATTAAGAGGTACAAACTACTATGCATAAAATAAGTAAGCTACAAAGATACATTGTATAGCACAGGGAAAATAATCAATATTTTATAGTAACTTTAAATGAAATATAATCTGTAAAAACTTTCAAGCACTGTTTTATACCTGAAACTAATATCATATTGTAAATCAATTATACTTCAATCAAAAAAAGATGTCATAACATGTCAAAAGTCTAGAAAAGCATATGTTATTTCTAAAATTAGTAAACGGAAAAGATATGTGAAAACTAATAACAACAGAGGCTGTAAGTAGAGATGCTTGACAATTAACATTAATTTAGTGTCTGCAATGTACCAGGGATTGTCTAAGATTTTGGTGTATGTTTTCTGGCCTGGCATTACATAGGTCAGTATTCGGGTCAGGATTCAAACTCATATCCTCCTGATTATATAGGATAGCTTTTCCTCCCTAATACATGCATGTTAGCATGCTTTTTGGTGAGAACTGACAAATATAGATTTGATCTGTTTAGCATCGCTGTGTTGAGAAGAGAATCTCATATAGTATTTTGGTTTTTCACAGGGTATCGGTACAGCAATTGGAGAGCTGCCTCCATATTTCATGGCCAGAGCAGCTCGCCTCTCAGGTGCTGAACCAGATGATGAAGAGTATCAGGAATTTGAAGAGATGCTGGAACATGCAGAGGCTGCACAAGTAAGATCAGTAGGGGAAAAAAATAGAATAATTATCCCTTAAAGAGGTTATGATTAAGGTAAAATTGTCAGTAGTTACTTTGAAGAAGAAAACTGCCAGTGTGAAAACAAAATCATACATGGTTTGTTATAAAAGATTTCGAAAAGCTGAAATATAAAAGTGATTATAATCATGATCTTAGAATAGAGAAATACAGAAAGAGTCAACAAGACAACTCAGACTAAACCCGGGTAAATTCCTCTAGCCAGTGAGGTTAAGGAGCTAAACATTATTTGTCCATTATGTGTTTACAAGTGTTATCAAACAGACCACTGAATAAGTAAGGGGGATAAATAGTCAGGCCAGGCTGTAGTCCAAAATAAGAGAACTTCTTACTTAAGTTAATTTTAAAAAAAATAATTAATTTTAATTGATTAATTACTTTAAAAAAAATAACAAAACAGTTCACCGTGTTTAGAAGAAATTTAACTCCCAGTTAAGAAAGGACAATTAAGACAAACTTATCCTTTGTTCTGGGGGAAAAAGGCCAAGTCCTTTTTATACCTGAGCACAAACTATATATCAACCTGTATCTTAATGTTACAAAATAGGTGTTTTTTTTCTTTGTAGGAAAATTCCTAAGAACATTATTAACTGATTGAGTCTCCATCATAGGGATGACAGTAGAAATCAGCCTAGACATAAATCAAAGATTTAAAGGAGAGATTTTTGAAAGAATATATATAAAAAATACATCTCCCTCTTGAAATTTGACCATTACTCTATGAAATGTTTAAGAAATTGTCTTATTATTGTGTGTCTGTAAGTGCGTGCGCCCACATAAGTATGCGTAAGTTATTTTGAGGAAGGAGTTCATAGTTTTCTTCTCAGTGGAATCTGGGACCCAAAACCTGCTACCCTAGAGAGGAACAAATACGTACTTTTTAGTGACAGGTGAGCTTTTTAAAAAAAGCATTATTAAATGGAAATCACCTAAGCATAGTTAACGGTTTTTAATTGAAAATACAACTTTCAAATATAAATATAGACTAGCCAAACATAAAACAAATGAACTGAAGAGCTATGGACAACTGCTCAGCATGGAAAGAGGCAAGTTGTCCTTCAATCTGCTTTGTCTTCACCAGATACTGTGCCTGTCCTCCTCACATCATAATGTTTATATTAATGCTAATAATTATTACTAGTAATACCAATAATACTTTTAAATTATTTTTAATGCTTTTTAAAATCCAGTCTCTAATTTGACCCTAATGTTAACTCTCAAGTAGTATGGAAAGGTGCCATTCTTCTAATTTTATAGAAAACTGCAGAGCTAGAAGTTGTTACCTCCTTAATTTTACATGCTTAGAAGTAGAGCTGGAACCAGAACTCAGAATGCCAGCATTACTGGTAAATTCCATTTACTGAAACTGTGTCCATCTGTAGACATAGATGGTTAAGTACCCTTGTTTGGGATAACTCTGTCATTTGTGACACTAATTAGTGCATGGCATTTAACACATCAAAAACTTTTTTCACCTATGTAAAATCAGCAAGTTGAAGTAGAATCAGTGTAGGATGGCATGCAGCTTTAAATCTTTATGCTATGATTAGATACCAAGCAGGTATAAGTATTGTTTTCTGGTAAGCCAACTAATAATACTATGATTATTTTCCTTTTTTTAAGAAAGTTTTTTGGTTTAGAATTAATAATTTTTCATTGGCATAGTTTCTTCAATCTCTTCTCTTCCTTCATCCGGCTCTGTAAAACACTTCTCAACATCACTTGCCACTTGGTAACACATTTAAGTTCATATCACTTTTATTTGATTGATTGACAGATTGATCGATCGATTGATTGATTTTTGGAGTCATCATTTTGGATTCATCCATGCTCCCACTCCAGTCTGTATTTGGTGTTCTCTTGGCCCTCTGCACGGGTGCTTCCCTCTTGATTTGGGACCCTTACCTTCCTCTTTCTGGATTTACTCCCTCATTTTAGTTGAATATATTCTGCAGTGGCTTTCTGAGAAAGGATGAGTAGAAGGAAAATTCTTAAAATACTGTATTCATTCACTTTTAATCAATTAAATGAATATAGGATTCTAAGTTGAAATCACTTTTTAACTTAAGATTGGAAGGCATTTCCCAGTCATCTTCAAGCTTCTAGTGTTGATAGTAATATACCTCATGCCATGGTGAGCCCTCTTTATAGGTAGTCTTTTTGGTTGTTTTGTTTTTTTCTCTGAAAGCTTTTAGATTTCATTATCTGAAGTATGGATCTTTTTAAAATATATTCTGCTAGGCACTCAGGAAACTTGTCAACCTAGAGTCCCTTAGTTTTGGGAAATGTTCTTGTATTTTTTCTGTGTAAGTTTACCCTCTTTGGTCTCTACTCTTGCTTTCTGGAATTATCATTATTTTGATATGGGGACTCCAACACCCATTATTTTAATTTTTTTTATCATTTTGCTGCTAATACTTACTCATTTTACTTTGTATGCAATTTCTTCAACTTTATCTTCTAAACCTAATATTAAAATATTTTTCTGCTGATAGATATTTATTTTCAAAAATCAATTTGTATTATACTTCCAAAAGATGGCTTATCTTTTTGAAGATTTTTTGTTTCTTCAAGTTTTCTGTTACTCCAGGCATTTGTTTTCTTGTTTGTTTCTCCTTTGTCTGTTCTGTCTTCTGTTGAAACCTTTCCTCAAAACCTGGTGATCCTTGTTCATCTGTTTATATATAAGAATAAGGCACATAAAAGCTGAATGGAAAGTATGTATGTGGACACAAGGTGTAGGAGTGGCAGACCACTGGGTTTATTGGAACCTCTGTTTATCAGTTCCTGTGCATCTTTCCTTTGGGATGGTTCATTTTCTCTAGAGGTGGATCCTCTAATTTCTTGCCTAGGGAATATAAACCTTGCTGCTGACATTCTAAACCTAACCTGTGAAGGTGAATTAGAGATCTCCATTTAATGTGTAGCCTTTCATTTAACCTACTTTGTGTTCAGTCTGTGGATACCTGCGCAAAAATGTCCTGAGCCCAGAACTTTCGGTTCACTGTGTCCGGAGGCTATGCTTGATGTCTTCTTTGGGACTAGCGGAGGAAGTTGTCTGGCTGTGCTGAGTACTTCTTATATAGTCTCCTTGTTTTCAGCCCTATCCCAGTTTTGGAGTTCTGTAGTACAAATTACTTCTCTTCCATGTCTCCACTGCAGGCTTTCAGGTATAATCTTTTCTTCTATCTGCATCTCTCTTCATTTATTAATGCTAGTTTCATCAAAGACAGAGTTCATGTTCCTATTTTCTATGTTTTGGTGTCATTAAGATAAAGCATATTCCAGTTACCTACTGCTGAATAATAAACCACCCCAGTGTTTAGTGGTCTGAAACAAGAATAGTTTATATTGCTCACAGATGTGCAGTTTGGGCAAAATGGCTTAACTATAAATTGGAAGATCTACTTCCAAGGTTTACTTACATGATGAACAGGTTGATTCTGGCTGTTGGTTTGGGACCTCAGATTACTCTTCGTGGGGCTTCTTGGGCTTCCTCATAGCACCTGAGTTCTAAGAAACAAGTGTTCTGAAAGAACGTCGCTGGAAGCTGCAAGGTTTCTTGTGACTTTATCTTGGAAATCCCAGTCACTTTACCACTTTATGTTGGCCAAGTAGATCACTAAAGCCAGCCCAGACTCAGAGAGGGGAATTAGACCCACCTCTCAGTGAGAGCAGTAAGCAAGAGTTTGCACCCATCTTTAATCTGCCACAGGGGCAAAGGTCTTATATTGTCATCTTGAAGTGGAAAACGTACTGTAATAACATTTTTAATAGGATAGAACAAACTAAAATTATTCTAGAAGGGGGAATGAGATGGTAGTTGATCTTGACATCATATAATGTAAGAAATTGTTGAAAAGAATTTAGAAAGGGGGAAGTGATGGGCTTGTCAAATATACAAAAGTTGTCTCTCCTCTGGCAAGAGCACATACTCATGCTGAGAACCTACAGGGATAAGTTTTGTCTTAGAATTAGCAGGTTAAAATTTTCTAAGGCCCACATTGGCTCAGTAATTTTTTAAAAATTCCAAAAACTCAGGTCTTCTAGAATTTGATGAAGAAATAAAGTGTGCTTCATCTTATATGTATAATTTGAGCTCTTGAAGACTTTTGCACCTTGAAGACTCTTAGTCTTTATCTAGCTCTACTTTGCAAGTTTTGAGTTGTAGAAACCAGAATGCACACAATACTCTGATGGTCAAGAGGGTTAGCTGTTTTCATCTTGTAAAGCCAATAATTACCCATCACTATTTTAGGATAAACTATTTCTTATTCCCTAATATCATTTTAGCTTATATTAAAAAATCAAGTAAACAAAATGTGCACTTCTGTTTCATGTTCTTTAGTCAGAAATTATATACTCTTTCTGAGCATTTTATTTAAAAAATTTATCCCAAATTACTGTCATATGTAATGTCAGTTGATTATGCAAACTAAAAAATAATGAGTAAAATAATGAGTAAAACAACCTCTCCCTGACAACTTTGTGATCTTCCCTATTAAATTTCTAAAGTCAATAAAAAAATCTATGAATAAGGCACTTGAATGAAGTGTGTCAGTACAGCTATGAAGCAGAAGATATTTTCCCTGATTTAAATAGGAAACACACTCTCAGAGCCATTACCCAACCCAGTTTTCTGACTTTGAATTAGTGCTTTGCCTACTGTAACACAATATAGCAACATTTTCATCCTGGTTAATGGAACAAAAAAGTGAAGAACCGATTACAGTTTTTTTCTTTCTACTACATTTGATTTTTCTTTCTTTGTTGCCTTTCATGCTTTTTTTTACCAGTATCCGTCAGTTTAGTGGCTTATTATAGATTTCAATGTATGTAAGTATATTTATCCCTTCATACTTTCCCCCAGGTTTAGATAAGGGGTTGTATGAGGATTTTTAACTTTTATTTATTTATTTTGTGGGTAAAGGAGGTGGAGGAAGAATAGTTGGGGAGGGGGCTGTTGTCAGTTTTCCACATTTTAAACTAACTTAAATAGTGCTAATGTTTTAATTCATTGTTCAAAGAAGAGTTCTTGCAAAGTAAGTTTGGCAAATAAAAGGTTTTTGTTTTTGTTTGTTCTTGCTTAACACTGTGGAATATTGCTAGAGCCAAGTAAGATACCTCAACTGCTTGATAACACTTTTGTGATGCATTCTTGTTTTTGTTTTTCACTTTCACTGTGCAAATAAATTTACAACAATTTAAAAGGATATTTTTTGTCATTTTAGTTCTAAGTCAATGATTTTACATTTTTTTAAGTTTCTAGTGACAGATTTGTCTTACACTTTTTGTTTCTATTTTTTCCAGTTTTGCATGTTTTTGAATTATGTAAGTGCTTATAGATTGAAATATTCCAGCAGTATTAAAACTAAAAAGTGAAAGCCCACACACGTACTCCCCAAAGTAGAATAATAGTCACCATATTCTAAACAGTTTTCTTTGTATAATTTTTTTAATACAAACTAAAATCATACTGTATATATTAGTCTTAGGGTCCCCTTTGACATACATATTATAGACATTTGATACTGATTTTTAAAATTGTGTTCTTACTAAAAAGTGATTGCATACAGCTTATTGCAGAAAATTGGTATTTGTATACTTTTAAAAAAAATCCCTTTTTCCTTCAGTCTATAAATATTTATGAGTGAGTCATATTCTTTTTATTGTTTTGTGACTTGTTTTGAATATAAAAACATATTGTGAACATTTTTCACTGTCGTCAAATATTTTCCACATCTTTTTTTTAATAACAATTTTATTTCTCACTAAAAAGTATGTTTATCATATAAAATGTTGAAACTACAAAAAAACAAAGAAAAAACTTTCATCTAACTGGTTCATTTACCCATTTTTAAAATATTTAGTGTATCTTTTCATTTTCTTATTGATAGAACTTTTTAAGGAGATTCCATTTGTCATATGCTGACAGTATTTTTTTCCGTATTGTTTGTTGTGTGTTTTATTGTGTTTTGCTTTTTGGATAAATAAGTTTACATTGTTTCTTTATTCTGATATCTTAGATGTTTCCTTTTGGAGTTATGCCTAAAATTTATCTTCCTGAACCATTAGGATTATGCAGTAGATATTCAGCTGCATTTTCCTTTAGTATTTTTATGTTTTTATTTTTACCTTTAAATCTTTAATCTATTGAAATATTCTTACCTGTCATACAATATGGGAATCTAGGTTTCTCTTCTTCAGCTCATTAGCTATTTATGTATTGTTCCAACACCATTTTCCCAGTGATTTTAATGTTAGTTTTCTCTTAGGTTTTATTTTCATAAATTGGATATTATATTTTTGTAAATAATTATTAATGGTATAAAGATACTAGATTTTTATTTGATAAGCCGTGACTTTCCTGACATCTTTTTAGTTATATCTTATCAATTGTGATTTAAAAGGTTTTATAGTAATCAGTTTCATAAAGACGTAAAAGTTTACCTGATTTTGGTGCTGGAATCTCCTTATTGTTGGCATGTGTTTTTTAAAACCTCCAGTTTGACAGGAGCAATAAACTGTTAAAAAAAAAATTGGATTGACTGTAGCTAAAACAGCAAATTAAGTAAAATGAAATGAGGTGGGAAATGTATTTTTTATTCTTGAAGGCAAATCCCTTTGGTAGAGTAAGTTTATCAGCAGGAAGAGTAAAAAAAACACTTGGCTCTCATTGCTTTCCCATGTGCTCTCCAACTAGATTAAAGTGTGTATATACTTTTACCAGGAAATTGTTACTAGGTAGCAATTTTATAGCTAAGTTTTTGCCTAAATTTCAGTTTTGACTAATGGTTGGATTTTGTTTTATAGATATCCTGAGGGGAAAAAAAGATTATTGATGCATTTATTTGAATTCTGATTCCTTATGGTACCTAATTTATTTTCGTGACCACAGTATTGAGATTAGGCAGTATTTTTCCACTAAGCTGACTTCCTTTTGCTCTTGGCTTTCTATCGTGTTTTTACTAGATGTCTGTGGGAGGTAGACATGAATGAATGTAGCTTCCTATAACTTTTAACAATGATAGCATTGTTTATAAAAGTTAGGTCTAGATAGCTGTTGTGTGCTTTGTGGACTATTTCTTGCAAAGCTTAATTACTCTCTTTATGATCTTTTTTTGCCTTTGTTCATGATTTCTGTTAATGATATCACCATCCTCTTAATCACTTGGAGTTCAAATCTGACTCCCTCCTTACCTCTCATATCTAGTCATTCTTCAAGGCTTGTTGATTCTGCCTCCACAGTATCTTCATATTTGCTCTCTCTTTTTCCCTTCTCACTATTGGTTCATACCTTTATCACCTCTTCTCTGAACATTTCTGGTGACTTCCTAATAAGGTCTCCTCTTTACTAGTCTTTTTTTTTTTTCCCAATCTATTTCCGCATAAAGCAACAAAAACAATTTACTGAAAAATTCCTCTGGTCATGGACCTTTGCTTCTCAAAAATCGTCCAGATCCCTGAGGATTGTCTTGCTGTATCTTTCTTGTGTCACTTACCACTTTCTCCCTTCTTTTAAAACTATTTGTGAACTTTTCTCATTTCTCCCAGGAGTTTGTAAGCTCCTTGAGAGGAAGCCACAAAAATGTGTGTATTTTTGACACTGCCTGCATTGACTTACACATCCTACTTATGTAATAGATGCTTTGAATGAACTAAGAAATATTAAGAGAAAATGTACTATTACCTGAAGCATGATCACTTAATATTCAGTCTTTTTTGTAACATCACAAATAAGATTTTTTTATTTATCACCCTTATAGTTCTGAATTTTAAACAGATTTTTGGACTGGTGGCTCATATCCATCAGCTTGTTCAACTTTAGCATCTGTCTTATCCCCAGTAGCTTTTGCAAAACCACTGCCTTCACTATGATACATGAATTCTCCCAATTCAAATTTGGGGATTCAGCATTTTTGCTTTGCTATCAAAGTCATCATAGGGCAGATTACTAGATTGGCATACCTTTTCTATGTCTTTTCCAACACTATCTGAAATCAATTTATTGACCACTTTTTTAAAGTCATTTGTATGTACCTGTTGGGATATAATTTCCATCATCTTCTTCTGGATTTGGCAGTCCTGTTGGTGCTGCATGTGAGGTCTTCTGAATCTGACTGTTGCGTTTTTAAGTAAAACCAACACAGAATAGATAGAGCTAATAACCACCCGTAGTCTTGACATCAACATGAGCATCGGTCATGGGCTGCCATTTTTTGACCGTGCAGCACATTTTATCACAGGTAAGATCTGTGCCCTGGAAATTAGTCGAACAGTTTTTGCCTTGAACATTCTCCGTAATTAGCTTAGTTTTCTAAATGCAACTTCATCATTCTCCAGATCAGCAAAGCACACTTCAAAAACATGATTCTTCAGGCCATCAGATGTGATTTTGGTTCCTTAAGTTCTCATGACTAGTTTTTTCAATACTTTTTATATTGAATATAGCTGGTGGTTTCACATCTTACCAATCTTTCTTAGAAAATGGATCAACCGTTTTCCTTTCGGCTCCCTTTTTGCTGCCTTTCATGAGGCGCTTGTTCTTGCAGACTGCCATGTTGCTGCTCAGAGAGACAAAAGGGAATATTCAGTCTTATTCCAGTGAAAAATAAAAAATAAAACAAAAAATACAGTGAGCACAGAAATCATCTTACATAAAAAAGATTGAACTGTTTTGCATATTTGAGTTTAATAATCTGATTGTAAAGCACTGTAAATTAAAGAATCTTTCATTCAATTAAAAAAATCATCTGAGAGCAATGGTTGAAGATAATATAGAAAACATCCTTAGTTAAATGACTTGTAACCTTTAATTCACATTAAGTATAATAATGTTTGTAAAGTTAAATACTTTAGCAAAAATAAAGGTGGTTGTGATGGCTTGTTTATTATGTAAGCTGCATAATCAAACAAAAAGGAAAATTAAAGACATTAAGATTCAGAGAATTTGAAAAATAAATTATTTGCTTGATGTATCCTAAAAGATTAGTGCAGCCAGTATTATTGATGAGGAATGGACGGGGGAGAGTGTAGCTCCAGCGGTAGAGCGCATGCTTAGCAGGCACGAGGTCCTGGGTTCAATCCCCCACACCTCCTCTAAAAATAAATAAGTAAACCTAATTTCCTCCTCTCGCCAAAAAGGAAAAAACAGAAAAGAAATAATGAGGAATGGATGGTTGTGGTATTTTTGTGTTTAAAACTTACACAATAGGGTAGGAATGTTGTACATATTTACTGAGAAGAATATGGTTTGAATAAGTTTGCTTTTCTAAACATCTCTTCAAGTGACCGAGCTACTTGGATTCTTTTTCACAAAGTATTAGGTTACTGACTGTGTGAAACTTACTGTTTCTTATTACTCCTATCAATATAGGAAATTGAGAATTATGTTAGAAATAAGAAATGTAAATTTCTTAAAACTTCATTTTTTTAAAGGATACAGTATTTTCCTTCATGTTTATAGTGGTTAGCTTTCTATTGAGTATAATTCATGAGTTTGTACACCATCTTAGATTAAGTAGTTCCTCAAAGGATGTTTTATAGTCACTGGATTTAATCTTATTTTAAGGGAGCATTTCTTAGGTTCTGTTTAGGACTGCTATTTTTAAATTAATTAATACTTGCCACTTAGTCTGATTTATTGAAACTAAGCCACCAAATTAAGTTTAAATATCTTTTACTACCTTGCATTAAACGTATTTAAGAATGAAAAATACTTTATTTTAGCTTTAATAGGATCCTTTTCTCATTCAGAAATTTCAAGCTATTTACATTATTTTATTAGTGAAAGCATGCAACACCAAAAAAAAAGTTCATCAGTTGTAACGTAGCTCTCATTCTTATGGCCAGTGCACTTTCTTTTTATGCAGGAATAGATTACCTATAAACATCCGCACTACGCATGAGGTGATAATTAAAGTTTTTTTTTAAACATTCTTTTGGTAATGATAGAATATATGTTTGGTCATTTGATTTAAGAGACAATGGGAAAGGATTTAATAGTGATTATATACTCGCTGAAGTGCTTTTAACATTCATTTGATGGTATTCTTTGTTAAGCACATTTTCCTATGAAGTGTTTGTCGTCGTACATACAATGTCAATGCCTGCTGGTTTTTCCCCTGTGAAATATCTGTTCTTTCACATACAGAGATCTATGAAAGAGTTCAGGGTGTAGATGATCAGAAACCCAGCAGGATGCATTTTCATATAATTCAGTGCCAGTTGAACACTCTGGGTGTCGGTTGCTGCTGGGACCTGTTTTTGACTGTCTTGAACCTTACTGGCTGTGGTTTGTCTGGCCATCACATGACTTCTCTGAAAATTCCCCCTCCCCTTCATTTCCAGTAAACTGTTTGAGTAGGAGTGAGTCAGAGTGAAACCAGCTTCCCTGTAACCACAGGGCTTGTTAAAGAATTTGTCAACGTGGACTCTAGAGGGTTTGCATTAAGCTTTGCAGTAACTGCTATGGTTTGTGTTGCGTCAGGAGTTCCACAGAAAAGCTTCCTGCTCTCAGACTCTCTTGCTTGTTTGCAAAGGGTTAAACCTTACCGTGATGCACATTAGCGACACACGTTTAACACATTTCTTTATCATTTAAAGGCCGAATCAAAGCTACCGAGGCTCACTGTAGTTTCTCTTTTCAGAGTCACGCAGCCACACCCAACAACGTTAAGTTTTTGAAAAGGCAGGCCTGCTAGATCTTCTTTCAGAGCTGGCTCATGATTTTACCACAAAGTACCATCAAGATTAAGCAATTTTAAGTGGTCTCTTTTGAAGGATTCTGTTGCAGGATGTTGCGACTACTAGCACAGTTAGCTTTGGTACACAAAGGTCACTTAACTTGCATTTGGTTGAACAAGAGAAGATACTTAAAACAGTTCTATAGTTGTAGTTTCTAAGCACATTTAGCATGATTTAGAGTGGAATTCTTAATGCCTCATTTTACTTGCTTTCTCAGGAAGGTTTTACTTTATTTTGAATTCTTCTCTTGCCTCTCCACTCCCAGACTTTTAATCTTTCTTCCTTTTCGGACTCTTCTCTATTTCTTTAACCCATTGTTATAGTAGTATTAACTAACTAAACAGGAAAGAGTTGCAATTTGATGCAAGCTGCCAAGTGAATGTCTGTTGTGTGCATTCCCGAATCCGTTTGTTTTTACATATTCATTTCTATACTTAACCATGTCATCTCGACCAAACTTTTATTTTAAAAATAAATTTAATGAATACATTTAATTTCAGCCTCCTGAAAATCATTTTATTCTGCTAACCTTCTATCATAACAACAACAACAAAAATTTAGGGAAAAGAACATGGTAGAAAATTTTGAGCTAGTTATTCCTCACAGGAAAGGATACTACAGAATAATGAACGTTTGAAATTGTTTATTTTAGCAATGCTCACTAACTCTCAATGACCAAATTAAAATAGAAAAAGAAATAGTTGTTTTAATGAAGAAACAATTCTAGTTGAAATTAAGTGAGTTAAAAATGAAAATAAGAGGTTAATTCAGTGATTTACAAAGTGCGGTAAGTAACAAATGTTTAAGGCTTTTCTTGTTAGTTTGCTTTACACATTGGAGAAAAATAATAGTTTTGTTTTATGTCTGCTTTGTTCTTTTCATTTGCACACCTGTTTATAGATATGGGGGAGAAATAAGCAGTGGGCAGGCATTAGGTTACCTTTGTTGAACTAATTTAAAGATTTTTTTTCAGGTTTATGTTTCAAACACCTTTTGTAAAATGCCTTTAGAAAGGCCCCTTTCATTGAAACTTGGACCAGCAGACTGTATGTATGATGTGCTTTTTTTTGCTCATGAGTTTGCAAATCAGTAACACATTAAATACAAACCCACCCTCTGTTGTAACTGCTGAATGCTCCTAGGGGTCCTTGCCTAAGATCAGAGTTAATGCAAGACACGGGCAGCATAATAACTATTATGCTCATTTCCTATTACAAAAGATGTTTTTATTTCTAATTAGTCAAGATTTTTGGTTTGCCCATAATAGATCTGTAGTTCCCGCTTCCTGAGTATTTTTTAAGGAATTTTCTCTGGTAGAACGTTCTTCCCATTTTCCTGTCTTGGGCCTTACAAATGATTGTCATGCTTTTAAACATGCATTTAAGTGGGCATGATAATTCATCCAGTGTTCCTCTCAGAAGTAGAAGTGTACTCTAGATTTCTGTGTCCCGTTTCCCTGATGGGGATCTGCATCAATTAATGTATCAAAACTTGTAAAAATTTATATTTTTACTACTTCTTAAGGTAAAGACATTAGTCAGTTCATAGCCTGTTATTTAAAGCCATGCTTCCATTTGTTTGAAATTTGCCTCTTTCATGTTATAAAGGGTACCACCCTCATTCTAGTATTGCAAGTTTTTTTTTAACATACATCCCCTTTCCTCTTTTCATACCTTTATAGATTTTAGTTGGTTCCCCTTTCTAAAGAAGATAATCATTTACTTTTTATATCTGATAGCCCCAAAACTCTGATCATTTTAATACCCCCTGCCATGGATTTTTTTTCCCTAAATTCCTTATATCTTTTCTAACATTTAGTTGTCAGAACTGCACGTGATTTTCCAGGGACAACTACATAACTACACTTTTTTTTCAGATTTCTACAACTGTATAGTCCTATTAGGCAATGTGTTTTGCTGATGTTTTTAATAAATTGTTGACCTCAATAAGCTGTTTACTTGGGAGACTACTCTTTTCTTTGTTTATAGCTTAAAACTTTTATAGCCCATTATTTTATATTTAAATAATTTTCCCTTAAATATGTCATCTTGTTCTTGTCCACTTGGAAACTTACCTGCCATGTTTCCTCTTTTCCCCTCAGTTTATTGCCATGAATTTGACACTTCCTACTTTAAAATTTTAATTTCAGCTGTAGATTTGTGGTTTTTTGTATTTATATATATTTATTAAAGTATAGTCAGTTTACAATGTTGTGTCTGTAGATTTGTTTTTGTTTGTTTTTTCCCTCTTTTTTCTGCTGTAGATTTGGAACTTAAACTCTTCCTTTTTCCAGGACTATTTATAAACTTAAGTAGGATGATTGGTTCTATCTTAGGAGAGAATCCCACTATTTACATTTCTCCTAATAGAGATGGACCCATTTATCTTTATCTTTTGTTTTCAGTCTCTTAAGTTTCCTGTCCCTGACAGTTTTGTAAATTCTGTACCGACATAGTTTTCTTAGCTTTGCATGTTTAAGTTCATCTCAACCATTTTTACCTTTTTCTTTTTTTTTTTTCCTCACAGACTAGTATTATTGTTTTCACATGTACAGTAGATTGTCATATGCTTTCTGTTTTTTAAATTCCAATTTGAATCTGGACATAAAAGTTATTCATTAATTACTTGTAACTAAAATACAATCTGTTATAAAGTGCTAAAAATGAAAGGTGATTTTTTTTTCCCCTAGCATCAACTAAGATTTGGTAAATACCCTTTCTGATGAGACATGAGGAGATCACATGAGGAGATACTGGCTTCAGACAGGAAAAAAGAGAAAAGAAAAATGCATTACTTGTGTAATGTGTCATTTCTCATAAATCTTGCACACACAGACAGTTTCCCTGAGTGTCTGGAGCACTGTTGTTCTTCCTGGGCTGCAGGGTTCATTGTTATTTCAAGTAGAGGCCAGGCAAGCACTGATAGGAGGAGTGCCTGCCTGCCTGCCTGCCTGCCTTCCTTCCTAAGAATTACCATATGGTTTCTTCTCAACAGAAATCTAAGCAGGCAGAGAGAGAGGAAGGAAAAAGACGCAACAGATACTGGCCAGTTTTACTGCTGGTAACTTAAGACCGTGAAAAGGAGGAAAAAGCTCTGTATACTTATCTGGAACTTCCAAAAATACTTCTCTAGTTTTTTAATCTGAAAATGTTAACAAATGGTGATGGTCAGCCCCTGAGAAAGCCTCCTGAAACCTTACTTCTTCCATCTCTTCTTTCCTCCTAGACTACCCAAGAGGTATTTTATGTCTAATAGATGATTTGTGCATTTTAAAATTAGTAATCATAGTGAGGTAACCATTACAGGTGTAAATAACTAAAGAATGCCCTCTTTATTTTCTGGAGACAAGAATATGTTGATTAAGAAGGAGCATTCAGGAGCAGTAATCTCATCCATCTTTACCCTCTTGCGATGGAGTATTTAGTTAAGCTAATTGTTTGCACTGGCAAAGCAGGTTTGCTAAATTTTCGATCCTTAATGCATTTTCTTCCTGAACCCTCCTCTGCTTTATAGCCCTCTTCTTTCCTTGATATTAACATGTTGCTTTTCTTTTTGAAATAAACGAAACAAAATAAAAAATCTCATACCCCTTACTGGTGTGTGATGTTGCACTAGCACTGAGCTCACATGTTTGACTAAGAATTCTGAGTCTTAGGATTTTTTTATCTTTTGACAGAAATGTAACTCTAGTCTAAACGTTTTGTCACATAATCAGTTTTGTCTCTTAATTATCATGGTGATATTATTATCATCATTTTACAGAAAAGATGAAGAAACTGTGGCTCAGAGAAGTTTGAGAACAACATAGTTGGTGTGCTATCATTTGATGTCGCAGAAAGTCTGTAGAATTGATCTTCATATTCTGTTTCTCTAAGCATTTTTCATCTTTTTTGTTTTTCATGCTTTCCTTTTCATTGTATGTTTCCTGAGCCATCATTTCTTTCCCCTTCTCTCTACTAATTGCAACCCACCACTTACATACACATACTAGATTATTTATTTATCTCAAGGGAAAAAACTTGCTAGAACTCTCTTCCCCTGCATTCTCAGCCTGGCTTATTCGCTCACCTCCTTTGGGTTTTTAATATGTCACCTTTTCTGTCAGACCTTCTCTGACCATCCTGTTTAAAATTACAACTTCCCTGCCACCTCATGCTGTAGTTTTTGTCTCCTCTCACTAAAATGTAAGCTGATTGAGGGTCCAGATTGTTATCAGTTTAATTCAATGTTGTATCCCTTGCTCCTACAGTAGTGTTTGGCATGTAGTAAATACTTGTTAAATATATGTTGAATTAATGGATGAAGCATGATGTCTTTGTATTCTTTATTACCACATGTGAGGGGAGGATAGTTACCAGCTTTATTGGGTTGAATTGAATAGCTTTTAAATAAGAATTCTCGTTTTTGAAAAAGATTCTAATTTTGTCTTCTAAAATTCTATATGAGCAAAATCTACATGTGTTTTATTTTTCAAAACTCAGCATTTGAAGCTTTTCATTTCCTCTTTTTATGCTTGAATTTATTCAATCTTCATATGTTTGAATTATCAAAGCTGTTAATTATCTAACACTCACTAGAACCATCTGTAGGAGAAGGGGAAAGTTTAGGGTTTTTTATTTCAATTGAAATTTATTATCAGTTGGCTACAGTGAAGCAATATTAAAAGTAATATTAATACTCTTACAACAAAAGTATTTTGAAAGGGGTTTGGCACTGTCTAGTAAAGTTAGATGTAAACATAACTTATGATCCAGCAGTTCCATTTTGTAGATTTATACCTAGCAGAAAGATGCTTCCAGAGACTCATCCAAGAATACTCATAGCAACGTGATTCCTAACAGGCCCCAAACTAGATAAAACCGTAATGTCCACCACAATAGAATAAATTAACTTAATTTTGGTATATTCATATAAAGGCAACAAATTGATTATTGCTACATGCAAGTAGGAATGAATCACATGAACATAATATTAAGCTACATAAGCCAGAAATAAGAAGATCTACTATATAATTCCATTTATATAAAGTTCAAAAATAGGCAAGCTACATCTATAGTAATAGAAGTCAATGATAGTGGTTATTCTGGGGGAAGGAGTAATTACTAGGAGTGCCACCAGTGGGGTTTCTGAAGTTTTGGTTATGTTCTATATCTGGATCTCGGTGGTAGTTAACATGGGTGTGTTCATTGTAAAATTCCACCAAGATGTATATTTTAGACTTGTATGCATTACTGTGTATTTGTTGTACGTCAGTTAAAAAAATAGTTTTACCACCTTCCGCTGAAGTAAATTTGGTGGCAAATATATGAGTACGTGAAGAAATCCATTTAATTATGACCTTGAACCAGATAGCTGGTAGCTTGCTATTTTAGGCACAACTCTCTGAAATGTGTGTTGTTCACAGATTATAGATTCCATGTGTGTTATTTTTTATGTGGAAAAAAAATCTTACTAGTCATGCAAGATACAATGTGGATGAAATGTCTTAAACCTGCTACAGACACAGTTGCCTTTTTATTAATGAGTTTTGGGTCTTTATTTTTCCATATCCCATAATACAAACTGCATTGATTGTACTTTACAGTATACATCCTGTGCATGTATAACTGAAATAACTGTTTCGTGAGGCAGTTATTTACTTGTGTCACATGTATTGATTTCACATCTTTAGTTTGTTCATTAAAAAACAGAATACTGTTTGTGACCCACTAAATTTTCATAATATGCAGTCTAATAAAACTGCATTAAGTAATAGAAATGTATGAACAGGGTTTTTAGTACTTATTAAATTTAGCTAGTTGCCAAAGTAAATATTTCTTGCTGTTTCAAAAACTACATGAATCTTCTTTACTTTATAGATTTTGATTGATGTGAAATCTGATTTTTTTGTTTTTTATATAATCCCGCCCCTTTTTTTGAAGGGGAAAAGATGGTCTCTATGTTATTCAATTTTATTTTTAGTATGTCAGAGAAAGGGAAACCATATCCCATATCTAGATAGTGACAAAAGCAAGCAATTGACAATTCTAGCTATAGAATCCAGTACTGTTTTACGATCATTATTTTTAGCTCCCTAAAAAGTGTGCTTGTTAGCTGGGATATGAAGAAGGCAAGATAAATGTTTACTCGTTACACATTGAAGTACACACACAGATTTCTCATATTTGTCATTTACAATCTTGATTTTTGCCACATCTGTGAGCCAGTTGAACCATTACTTCCTTAGTGGTTTGCTTTTTCTTCATTTTGAACTGCTGAATTTTTATTTTTTTTATTTGAGATATAATTGGCACATAGCATTGAATTAGTTTTAGGTGTATAAAATGATGATTTGGTGTATGTATATATTGCAAAATGATTACCACAATGAATTTAGTTAATATCCATCACCACATATTGTTACAAAATTTTTTTTTTCTTATGATGAGAACTTTTAAGATCTACTCTCTTATAAACTTTCAAATATACAGTACAGTCTAGTTAACTAGAGTCACCATGCTATACATTACATGCCCAGAACTTATTTATCTCATAACTGGAAGTTTGTGCCTTATGACCACCTACACCCATTTCGTCCATCCTCCATCCATCTGCCTCTGGCAGTCACCAGTCTGGTTTTCTGTATCTGTGACCTCAGGGTTTTTTTGTTTTGTTTTGTTTTGTTTTGTTTTTTTGATTCCACATATAAATGAGATCATATAGTATTTATCTTGTTCTCACTTATTTGACATAACATAATGCCCTCAGCATCCATCCATGTTGTTGCAGATGGCAGGATTTTCTTCTTTTTTCATGACTGAATAATATTACAGTGTGTGTCTATCTGTCTTTATGTATATATCCCACATTTTCTTCATTCATTCATCCATCAGTGGACACTTAAGTTGTTTCCATGTCTTGAGTATTGTAAATGATGCTGCAATAAACAGATTTTTTTTTCAAGATAGTGATTTCATTTCTTTTGGATCAATACCCAGAAATGGAATTGCTGGATCATATCGTAGTTCTGTTTTCACTTTTAGTAAACTCCGTACTGGTTGTAACAATTTACATTCCCACCAACAGTGCACATCTTTTTTTCTACATTTTTGCCAACACGTGGTATCTCTTGTCTTTTTTATGATAGCCATTCTAACAGTTGTGAAGTGATATCTCAGTATGATTTTTATTTCCCTGATGATTAGTGATGTTGCACACCTTTTCATGTACCTATTGGCCACCCTTGTGTCTTTCTGGAAAAATATCTGTACAGGTTCTCTACTTACTTTTTAATCAGATTTTTTTTGTATTGAGTTGTGTGAGTTCCCATATATTTTGGATATTAATCCTTTATTAGATACATAGTTTGCAAATATTTTCTCCCATTTGGTAGGTTGCCTTTTCATGTTGTTGAAGGTTTCCTTTGCTGTACAAAAGCTTTTTAATTTGATGTAATTCCACTTGTTTATTTTTTATTGTTATTGCCTTTCCTCTGGTGTCATATCCAAAAAGCATTACCAAGACCAATGTCAAGTAGCTTACCCCTTATGTTTTCTTCTAGGAGTTTTATGGTTTCAGATCATATGTTCAAGTCTTTAATCCATTTTGAATTGATTTCTGTGTGTGGTGTAAAATAGGGGTCCAGTTTGATTCTTTTGCATGTGGCTGTCCAGTTTCTTCCAACACCATTTATTTTTCAACATCATTAATTGAAGAGACTATTCTTTTCCCATTGTATGTTCTTGGCTCTTTTGTCATAAATTAATTGATCATATATATGAGGGTTTATTTCTGAGCTCTCTATTCTTTTCCATTGATTTGTGTGTCAGTTTTTAAGCCAATACCATACTGTCTTGATTACTTTAGCTTTGTCATACAGTTTGGAATCAGAAATCATGACGCCTCCAGAAAAAATAGAAAGAAAGCATGATGCTTTGTTCATCTCTACCAAGGTTGCTTTGGCTATTCTGGGTCTTTTATCATTCCATACAAATTTTGGAATTGTTTTTCCATTTCTATGAAAAAATACCACTGGAATTTTGTTAGGGGTTGGATTGATTCTTTTAGATTGCTTTCAGTAGTAGGGACATATTAACAGTGTAATTCTTCCAATCCATGAGCTAAATATATATTTCCATTTATTTGTGTCTTCAATTTCTTTCTTCAGTGCCTTATAGTTTGCAATGTACAGGTTTTTCACCCCCTTAGTTAAATGTATTTCTAGATATTTTGTTCTTTTTTTTCACACAATTGTAAATGCAATTGTCTTCTTAATTTCTTTCTGATAGTTGACTATTACTGTATAGAAACACAATAGATTTTTGTATATTGATTTTTTTAATCCTCTGACTTTACTGAATTAGTTGATTAGTTCCAACAGTTTTTTGGTGTAGTTTTTAAGATTTTCTATATATAACATCATGTCATCTGCAAACAAAGACACTTTTTTTTTTTTTTTTTTTTCCATTTGAGTGACTCTTTGTTAATTGCTCTGGTTAAGACTTTCAGGAATATATTCAATACAAATGGTAAGAGTGGGCATCCTTTCTTGTTCCTGATCTTGGAAGAATAGCTTTCAGTTTTCACTCTTGAGTATGATATTAGTTGTGGGCTTATCATTTTTGCCTACTTTCTTTTTGTACCACTTTGTTGAGAATTTGTGTCATAAATGGGTATTGGGTTTCTTCAAATCCTTTTTCTGCAGCTATGAGATGATTATATGATTTTTAACCCTCATTTTGTTGATATTGTGTATCAATTGATTTGCAGATGTTGAACCATCCTTGCATTCCTGGAATAAATTTCATCTGCTTATGGTGAATGATTCTTCTAAAGTGTTGTTGAATTCAGTTTGCTTAAAAAATTGTTTTTCTTGGAGATTTTTGCATCTGTGTTCATCTAGGATATTGGCTTGTAATTTTCTTTATGTGTAGTGTCCTTGTCTAATTTTGGTTTGGGGGTAATGCTGGCCCCTTAAAATGAATTTGAAAGTGAACCCTCCTCTTCAGTTTTTTGGAAGAGTTTGAGAAGACTGATGTTAGTTCTTCTTTAAATGTTTAGTAGAATTCACAAGTGAAACCATCTGGTCTTGGACTTCTCTTTGTTGGGAGGTTTTTGATCACTAATTCAATCTCCTTACTAGCAATTGGCCTGATCAGATTTTTTATTTCTTCATGATTTAGTATTGGTAGATTGTAGGTTTATAGAAATTTATCCATTTCTACTGGGTTGTTCAATTTTTCAGCATATAATTATTCATAGTAGTTTCTTATGATCCTTTGTATTTCTGGGGTATCAATTGTCATGTCTTCTTTTTATTTTAAATCCTCTTTTTTTTTATGAGACTAGCTAACGTTTTTGTCTGTTTTGCATATCTTTTCCAAAACTCAGCTTAGTTTTGTTGACTTTTTTTCCTGTTGTTTCTCTAGTCTCTATTTATTTCCACTATGATCTTTGTTATTTCCCTCCTTTTACTAACTTTGGGCTTACTTTGTTCTTTATGTTCTAGTCCCTTGAGGTATAAAGTTTAAGTTGTATTTTTGAGATCTTGTTTCTTAATGTATGCATTTATCAGTACAAATTTCCCTCTTAGAATTGCTTTTGCTGCATCCCTTAAGTTTTGCTATATTGTATTTCCAGTTTCAGTCGCAAGGTATTTTTTTATTTCACTATTGAATTCTTTGAGCCATTGGTTATTTAATAGCATGTTGTTAGATCTTCACATATTTGTGAATTTTCCAGGTTTCTTTTTGAAATAGGTTTCTAGTTTCATACCATTATGGATGGGGAAAATGCTTGCTATGACTTAAGTCTTATTAAATTTATAATATCTGACTTACGTTCTAATACATAATCTATCCTGGGTAATGCTCCATGTGTCCATGCTAAAGAAAATGTGTATTCTATTGCTTTTGGATGGAATGTTCTGTAAATGTTTGTTAAATCCAACTGGTCTTATGTGTCATTTAAATCCAGTGTTATTTATTTTCAGTTTGGATGATCTATCCATTGGTAAAAGTAGGGTATTGAAGTCTCCTACTATTAGTGTATTGCTGTTTATTTCTTCATTTAGATCTCTTAACATTGCTTTATTATTTTGCTGTCTCTTAGTTTGCTATAGTCTAAAGGGTCTCATGGACGCAAGCCCTGTAGGCTTCCAAAGCTAGATGTTTTAGGGTGGAAGTAAAAGTTGGGGCATCAGGTGTGGGTTTGTGAGGAGCCAAACCTTTCACTCTGCAGGAAGAAGCTGGGAGTTGTGGGTTCCTCCCAGTTTTGTGTCACTGCACTGGGCATGGGATATATGGTTAGTGTGTTTCTCAGCTTCTCCTACCCCTTCGATGTGGGTTTTTATTCATTCACCCAGTGTGTAGGAATCACCCTGTGAGTTTCTGGATTTCTTTCATAGGGAATTGTTCCTTATGTAGCTATAGATTCAGTGTGTTGATGAGAGGAGGTGAGTTTAGGAACCTCCTATGTTGGCATCTTGAATCAGAACTCTATAATCTTTTCTTAAGACTTCTAAATCCCTAAATCATCTTCCAAATGAAATTGCTTTGCTTTTCTGAAACGTGTTTATATGATGTGGGTTTTTTTTTTGCACTATTACAGAATTTTACCCTAATTTCCAATTTAAGTAGACAGTCCAGTGATTATCTCTGACTTAGTAATATAAAAGCTATAAATTGGATATTAAAATTTCATTTTCAAATGTAGTTGTACAGCTCTGTTCTGATCACTTTTTTTGGCAAAGGTATGTGTATTTTGTAATCCAGCATCCCATAGGTACTGTATTAAGTAATGTATTAATTACTTCCTATTGTCATAATCACTTTATTTCACCAAGTTAATACCCCTACTTTTTCTTGTAACTCAAGAGTTTATTTCCTAACAATCTTCATCTCGTAAGTTTGAGTCCATTATAACTCAAAAACAGAATAGATGATATATGACTCTTTTGAAATTTTACTTCATTTAAAGGAGGCCTATTCAAATATGCAACATTAAAACATATTAATTACATTAATGATATTGTTGAGGATATCATTAGTAAGATAAAATATTTTATTCACCTTGATTTTAATGAATTCATGCGCTATATCTTTATGTGAAAATGGCTCATAATGAGTCTTGATAATGGGTAGGCAATTGCAATTAAGACACACTTCAGTCTATTTTTAAGAGAAGATTTAAAAATTATGAGTTATATTTCATTTAGTTTCTGTGAAGATGGTCGTATCTTTTAATTATGTTATTTACTATGTAACATTATTTCATTGTAGAAAATATGTAATTACATGCTTATTAGGATCTTAACAAGTTAATAGTGTAAAATGATGGTCTACAATGTTGAAACAGCTTACAGTATTAAGTCATTACTGTTCAGTTCTATTTCTGGTTAATAGAGAATAATAATATGACACAACATATTTGATTAGGACACAGGAATAAACAAGTCATTTTTAGACTTCACAAATATGGTATATTTTAACATAAATTCCTATTATACACAAGGAATTATTGTTTGAAACAGTTGCTCTGTGGTTTTTAATATTGACTGTGGAACTACTTTAATGTCAAATCCAAGAAGAACAATAGCTCAGCAGAGGTTGTAACATATAATGGGTTAAGATGGCAGTTAATTTATAAAACTACTGACCAATTACCATTACATTGATGGTGATAGGTCAACTAAAACTAACGCTAAAACTAACTAAAACAAGAAATCTTGGAATTTCACGTGATCACTTCTCATGCAAATGAAAAGGCTTATTGTTACCATTAGAAGATAAATATATTTCATATATATAGATCCAAGTTAATCTCAATTCAAAACCTAGTATTTTGCAGGCTAATTATAATTAGCCATACAGTTTTCTGTTCTCTCTTAATCATAAATATGTTTCTTAGGAAAATGAAATGTGTAGCAAAAAGTAGTACAGGAATATTCATATTTGAAGGCATTGTCTGCTTTTCTTTATTAATCCTTGAAATCTCAGTGGTAAGGACTTATTGTAACTTTTCTTCATTTTTTCTTCTGTAGTCACTGGAAGAATGTTCCTAGTGTCTCTCATTCTTAGTTTCAGAAGCATGATTGATTACATACACAATCACTGTCTGTGGGAAGGAGAAAGATAATTTTATTTTCTAGTATTTTGTGCATTTATTTTTAAAAAATAGAAAGTGATATATGATTATTAATTATAAATGCATGCTACTTATTTAGGTAGAACTAGAAGGTGAAACTTTCCTCTCAGGCACCAAAAGTTGTGAAATACGTAAATGTTGTGAAATGTGAATCCAGAGAAATGAAACTACTAAAAGGAATTTGGTTTTAGTTGTACAGATTTTTTTTTTTTTAATGAAGAATGACAGTTGAGGAAGTAATCAAATTGAACTTGCTACACTGTTCCCACAAACAAACCAAAATGATTAAAATGAAATATTAATTTCCTTTGAATATTTAACTTGAATATTGAATACCTAACATGTTAATTTGTTAAACCTTTTCTTTAAATTATTGTTGTTTATTTTTGGTTCACATTTTTTCTTGGCTAGTTTATTTTATTTGGTGGCCTAAGAAGAATGAAGAAATTTTTGTTCGAAGTCATTCTTTTAAACTTTAGTTTTAAAAAAGGTTGGCTTTTTGTTGTTGTTGTTTTGTTATGTTTTTCCATTTTCTGCTGAGTTTGTGTGTATGTGTGTGTGTGTCAAGTTGGGTTTATTGTCTACTATTATACATATGGTACATTTCTCTTTAAAATCAGACAGGAATATAAATATTTTAGTGCATAAAAATATTACTTTTACATCATAAGAAAGCTGTCAAATTATGCAAATAATGAAAAAGTACAGAAATTGTTCAAAAATAAAGAATTTTTAAAACTACAAAGCAGCAAATAAGGAACATACAATTACACTTAATATGTAACATTTAGAGAATAAAAGCAATGTTTTCAGTAAAATCTCTTAACAAAGACTTTAAGGTCATATCAGTAAGTTTTGAATATATGACTTTAAAAGTGAAATAAGTTTACGATAAAAACAACAAAAAATAGTTGTGTGTTTATGAAATCTAAACATGAGTTAATTTACTATCATAAAATATTTTATATTTGGTACCAGGACTAGTATAATGTTTCCTTGAGTTCATTTTCATTATTCTGGCAAGGAAAACCATCAAGAAAATACTGCCTCAAGCTGCATACTCTGCTACTGTTGGTTTCCTGTAATGAAGCAACTGTGCAGACTTCGTATTAGTTCAATTTAAGTAACTTTTTATGAATTATTTAATATATAAATGTAATTTTAATTCCGAGAATATTGTGAAAGACCTGGAAAATAGATTACAGGAACTGAAAGTAGCACAGTCATTGTGTGTGTGTGTCTGTGTGTGTGTCTGTGTGTGTGTAACACACAGTAAATACGATTTATGAAATCCATTTTCCGTAGATTACTTTCAGGCTTTTTAAAAAGTAAAACTCTCCATTAAAAAAGCACTTGACTTATTTTCCTTATAAGCCATGCTAGCTAAAAATTAATTTTAAAAGGCGCGGGAGGTAAAGGGAGCTTTCTATTTCACTTATTTGGATAGAGTAAGTCTTCCTTCAAATAAAGATTCTTGAAGCAACATTAAGGATAATTGGTGATGGGCAACCAGGCATCTGAAAGAACAAGGAGTCTATCTTCCCTTGTTCTTGTCTGATTTATTTTCAGCGAAGAGATTCTGCCAAGGGATATATAGCTCCTTACTTTCAGGATGTTTTTAAAAACATGATCTCTGGAACTTTTGTATGCTTAAATTTTTTTTTATTTTGTATGTTAGGTGATCTGCATAATGTTAAACACTTTTTCTTTATATAAACCAATTAGTATTCTTACCTCTTTTCTAGTTTAAATGTATGTGTGTATGTATCTCTGTAGTAGAAAAATACTATCAGTTTAAAATGATAAAAAGTTTCTTCTGTGTAGCACAGGAAACTGTGTTCAATATCTTGTAATAATCTTTAATTAAAAAAGTATGAAAATGAATATATGTATGAATATGCATGACTGGGACATTGTGCTGTACACCAGAAATTGACACATTGTAATTGACTATACTTCAATTAAAAAAATTTTTTTAATATATATATACAATGGTGGCAGTATCGTAGTCACTTGGTTTAAATAAATAAAAGATTCTAAAGCCTTGAAATTAAGATAAAAGAAAACAGGACATCAGACATTTTAAATACAACACTTTGTTGATCTTGTCTAATTTTAAATATTGAAGACTGCATAAATACTATGATAGAAAAATGTTCCCACATCAATCTGACTTAGAAAATAGGTTTATAAAAAGTTGTGTTGTCTTTAGAATAAAATTTATATAATTATTTTGTTTGTTTTACTTTTTCTTCACAATTGAGTACCATTTTGCCTCTCTACTAAAGTAGATTTGCTGTGAAGATATCAAGGGCTGTAAAGAAGATGTTTTCCTGAATTTATATTTTTTAACCCTTTGGCTATCATAATTAAATTTTTATAACTAGTTCATAATCTGACAGTAATTTTTGGTATTTTAAAAACTCAAAACATTTCTATTTATTATGGCCAGTTTTTATTTAGTGCTCTTATGAATTAAAAATTTAGTAATTTGTGAATTGTGTAAATTATTCAAAATAAGTGGAAGTGTAGTTTGTTTTAAAATAAATTACATGGGAAAACTGATTTTGTTATATGTTCCTAAACCGTTTTTAAATCAGTACTTTACATTTAATGCAGTAAATGTTAATTTAAGAAAAATATCTTCAGTTAGAAATAGGAATAAAAATACAAAGAGTCCTTAGCTGCAGTAATTCAGTTGTTCAAAATTATTAAATCTTATATAATTTACTTACTAAAAGAGTAAGCCAAATCCTAAGAAGAAAAATTTTGTCTTTGGAAATAAACTGTAAAATTACAAAGTTTAGTGATTAACTTTAAGAGCCTGTATATTTGAATTTGAAAGTGTTTGTGTTAACTGTTAATATCTCTTTTTTTGAGGGGAAGGTGATTAGGTCTATTTATTTTTGATGGAGGTACTGGGGATTGAACCCAGGACCTTGTACCTGCTAAGCATGTGCTCTACCACTGAGCTATACCCCACCCCCCACTTTCAAAATCTATATTATGGTTTAGTTCCTTTGACTTTTTCACCATTATCATCAAGTAATTAGGAGGAAGGTTTTGTTTTGTTTTTAATTTCAGTATTCACTGTTGTGATAATCTGATAGAGCTGTTCAACATAATATTATGGGTTAAAAATTTTTTTTGCGTTTATTTTTTAAAATAGAAATACACAACTTCTGTTGTGGATTAGCGAGGTGCTTTAAGCCCTGTTTCTATTCTCTGAAGGAACCTTCTACCAAAAGATAATACAAAAATATTATGATCATTCTATAAGATTGTTGCCTATTAGAGTATTGAACTAAAGAGAGAAGAGGTTCTATGATGTGAAGACTTATTGAAATTTTGGAGTACATACCATTTCAAGACCAGAAAACAGTTGAAGTCAAACTTCAGATTGAGACTTTTAAGAAAAAATTGTGTACATATATTTAATTGCAGCATCCACATGCTGAAAGAAGAAATTGTGAAAATAAACCAGTAAGCCAAATGCATGTTTCAGCATGGGAGGTGGCATAGTGAAATAAAAAGGGCTGATTTCAGAGACTGAAGAATCTACATATACCCCAGGATTATTAAAAGGCTCAAATGAAATGTTTGTGAAAACCATTTTATAAAACCTAGTACAAACTTTACAAATATAGGATAGTATTTGTTTTGGGGGGTAATGAATGCTTAGTTATTGCCACGTAACTAGGTTTTTTCCCCCCATCTTCTGGCTAGTGGTCAGTAGAGGTGTCTTCATTGGCTGTCTTAAAATCCTGTGATACAATACCGTGATGTCAGTCAGGGAGTAAATCTGCTGAGTTATTGAAAGAAAGAGAAAGATATGTGGTGGGCTAGAATTTCCAAAAGAATGAGTTGGTTCACAGTTAGTTTATAGCATTTTGTTCACCCCTAGATAATCCAGAAAGAATCTGAAAAATAAAGTAACAGTATTTTGGCTTATTTTCGAAACGTGATAAAAGTTTATCTTTAAGGATGGGTAATTAATGTTCTATCAAGATTTTATTTGCATGTCTTTCAGTGTAGCCTGCTGTGATTTTTTTTCATCATTCATCTCATCAAATGAATCAATGCTTTCAGATTATGAGACATTTAATATGATAAACTCTATAAAGAACCATTTTTCCTTCTTCCTTCTACTTTTCATTAATGTTTTGATATCCTCCTTTTATACAGGACTTTGCCTCTCGGGCTAAACTGGCAGTTCAAAACCTAGTACAGAAGGTTGGATTTTTTGGAATTTTGGCCTGTGCTTCAGTAAGTAAATTGTATTTTTATGGTAGATTTATATTGTTATCAAATTTATTTAAAGGTACATGACCAATTGAACAAAAATGTTATCAGCTTTAGGGAGTATATAATTTTATTAATCATTCATCTTACTCATCAAATGAGCTGTTTCCTGTTGGATATGTTCCTATTTTGTTTATTGACTTTTAAGCATTTCATCATACCATGATGATTTCAGATCTAAATGGCTTGATGTAGTAAGAACAACAGAGGCAAAATCCATCCTTCCCATGAAGAAAATAGAGTAAAGTGCATTTAACCAAATAACGGTGACTGAATTCTTTCCAGGGTTATAGATAGGTAGTCTTTTCGCGAAGTTTCAGGCACTAGTTATAAAGGAAAATTCATATAAAACCTGCCTTAAGTGATTTTAACACCTGGTTAGGTATTTGAAACATCTGTGGCAAGGTTAGGGCATCTTTGGCTATTTGTGTAAAAAAAACTTAATGTCTCAAATTGCAGATTTGTGAAAATGACATTCCTTGATGAGTTCATGTTTATCCCAGTCCTTCTCTAATGTAATAGAAACAGTTATATTTGAAATGGAGTATTTTGATCAGAATTTTCTTTGTTACTCTGTACACAATTGGTAGTTTCGTGGTGGATTTGGCCAAAGTGATATGATAAAATCTGCAGTTATAAGTAAAATTCAGAAAATTATTGTCTACTGACACATAGTTACTTTGTCCATTATATATTACTATCTCTTGGCAATACTAGAAATTTTCATAATCTAACTTTTCTTTTTAATGTAGAAGCTCTTTATCACAATATTGATCTCAACTGAGTAATTTGCAGGTGTGTTGTGTTGTGGTGTAGTGGGATGAGAACTGGCTTTGGAGTCAGGCTTACTTAGGTTCCTAAACCAGGTTTGCCTCTTAGCTGTGAAACCTCAGTCAAGTTAGTCTCTTTGAGCCCAAGATTTCTAATTTTTAAAATGGAGCAGTTAAGACACTCTGCAAAGGCTAATGTGAGGATTTAGGATATTATATATGAACTAACACAGTACCTAGAACACAAGTACTCAGCCATTTTTTATTGTTATTCATCAGTTTTGTCTCAACCACTGAGTGCTTGGATGAGGAAATGAAAGGGGAATTTCCTTTCCTCAAGGATCCTGAAGTCTAGTGAGGGAGACAGTTTAAATACAGTGGTAAATGAAAGGTGCCGTGGAAGCCCAAAATAGGATTAAGCTCAGAGGCCTAAAGGAGGATAACATCCTTAGCTGAGAGGCTGAGAGGACAGCATGGGAGCCGTGTGGCTGCTTTGAAATCCTGCTGTGCTGCCGCTGACATGAAACAAATTGCTTAACTTGTCTATCTCACTTCTCTTACTGGTAAAATGGATGTAATGATATTGTATATAGCATTGTTTGGGGGATTAAGTGAGTTACTGATGTAGAAACCTTAGAAAAATACCTAACAATTCAATATGGGGAAAATACAAATACCTTTAATTTATTACAGAAGACAATTATTCTTTAGCACTCATCTGTGCTTTTGTCTTAACCTGCTAGAATTCCACTTTCTGTATTAGCCAGTCTTCTTTGTATTTGACTAGGAATAGTCAATATTTAACATAAATTAACAGGTCAATTTGACCCTCTAGGAACTCTTTACTAGAAAAACTCTAGTATTAATAAGTATGTAGACTTGATTTAAGGTGTAAGAAGTTTATTAATTAGTTATTTTGTTAGCATTTAAACTAAGATAAACTAAACTCCTAGTTGGGGGAAAATCTTAAAACTACTTAATATTCTTTTAATTTTAATCTTCCTTTCTGTGTATTTAGTTAGCAGTTGAGAAAAAAGAATAAATAACATGCACGTGTCACAACAAATTCATTGGTTATGCTCTTCTGAGAGTATCCAACATATACTGAGGTGTCTGACATGTTAACACATTCTAATTTTTATGTACTCTGATTTACGTATCTTGTATACTTAAAGTTAATTACCATTTCAATATGTAATGAAGTCTGATAATAAAGGAAAACAATTAAAATTTTAATTCATAGAGTTGTGAGAGTCATGAGAAAATATAAGAAATAACAGCTGTAAGGATGTAGAAGTGGTATTGCTATTACATGGTTGTAAGATAGATGAAATTGCATAGAGCTTTTGAATTTGGATAAGAAAAAATAAAACTGAGTTATTGAATCCAAGTGTTATTAACAAAAGAATACTTGAATTCTAATTTAGTTATGGCATTGTTTTTAAAAGAACATACGTGACAAATATCTTTTAAACAACTGGGCTTTTCTTTGAAAGTTCAAACATGAAATTACATAAATTAATTGGCTTATAAATGGTTTGACCAACTGACACAAGGAGAAGAATACTTCTGTGGGAGAAAAATGGATGAAATGCTCAAAAACAGCTTGTGGTTTCTTTGCATTTTTACATGAAATTGTCCTTTGGCATTCCTGAAATGTGGGAATGTTCAGAAAAGGTATTTGTTGTGAATCACTCCTTTGTCTGGGACCGATTATTCACAACATATGAATCTGTGCTCTTGTATTTCCACACTTGATTTTCATTCTAAAATAAATCACATGGCCCCATGGCCGGCCTTGGGCTGTCATAAAATACAATACAAATAATGAATTTTTTTTAATGTTGAGAAATTAAAGCACATCCACCTATAAATGTATTTGTGAATTTACAAGAATGCTTTCTATAGATTTGAGCGCTTTCTAGATAATCTTATTTTAAGCTAAAGATTTTAGAACCCTAGTAACTACTGAAATAATCTTAAGGCTTTTTCTTCATTTATACCTTACCTTATTTGTGCTAGAAACTTGTCCATTTCTTCTAGATTGTCCAATTTATTGTCATAAAGTTGTTCATAGTATTCACTTACGATTTTTTGTATTTCTTTGGTGTTGGTTGTAATTTCTCCACTTTCATTTCTTATTTTGCTTGTTTGTGCTAGAAACTACTTTATACCTTACCTTAAAAGTCAGCTACTGGATGGCCAAGTATCTACTGAATGGGATTAAATTCCTGCTGATCAATTGACTTTTTAAAAAATTTATTTTATGATTATTTGGGGGAAGAAGGGAGGGAATTAGGCTGGCTAGCTTGCTTGCTTGCTTGCTTGCTTGCTTGCTTGCTTATTTATTTATTTATTTATTTATTTATTTATTTATTTGTTTGTTTGTTTGTTTGTTTGTTTGTTTATTTTTTAATGGCAGTACCAGGGATTGAACCCAGGACCTCATGAGTGCTAAGCATGCATTCTACCACTTGAGCTATACCCTACCCCCTGATCCATTGACTTTATCCAGTTTTAATGTGATGAAAAAGGTATATTTACAGGGCATTAGCCATAAGTAATATAAGCAAAAGGACAGCTGGGTTTGCTTTGAACGGATTGGACAACCACCTGGGATGAATATGAGACCCAGCTTTTAGATACATTAGAATGCTTGTCCAGCCATCTAGACAGTCTAGTACTGATCAGGGAACCCACACCTCTCTTTCCAGTTGTAAACAAGGTGTAAAGCATAATTCCACACACCTATAGGTGGTAAAATTAAAGTGTTCTTTGGATTATATATGAATGTCCCATTTTAATTTTCTTTTTTTAAACAGATTCCAAATCCTCTATTTGATCTGGCTGGAATAACATGTGGACACTTTCTTGTACCTTTTTGGACTTTCTTTGGTGCAACTCTGATTGGAAAAGCAATAATTAAAATGCATATCCAGGTAATTATACTCTGATACCCTGCTTAATGGTGATGACCCTATTAAAAGTCACTGGAAACATATTTCTCTTGCTCCAGGATCCAAGGCAAATTGTAAAGATTTTGGTTCTGCTTCTTGGTTGGTAGTATGCTTAGGTTGTCACCCATGAAATGTCATTTAGAGGTTAGTGAATTTGGTGCAGAATTTCCCTTCTGTTGGAAAATTGTGCCTATTTATTATCTTTCTCCTTGTTTTATTTCTTGCTTTCTTTCTTCCTCTCTCCTTTCCTTCCTCTCTTTATTTTGCTTTTTTGCCTTGTGAAACTGTTTCTCTCTTTGTTCTTTACCTAACAAAAATAATGTTCTTATATAGGAAAATGCACACCATATTAACATACATAGTCCAAAAATGTCGTATCTCTACTGACCATGAGCTGGGGAAGTACTGCCTTTCATTATTTCTACTTTTCTTTCACACACTCTATATATAACACTTCCTCTCAAGGAACCAGTACCCTTTATAGAATACCAGTCAATGTGGAGAAGAATGGGGAAGAAAGGGAGCCCTGAGGTGGCAAAGAGATGTGGTTTGTGGTTAGAGAAGTGAGAATCTGCTAGTCTTCAAAACCACTCTGAACAAAATCTTTAGGGTAGGTGTGTGTATGTGTGCATATATGATGAGAGGAGAGAAAAGAGGCTAAGAATAAGAACTTAAATGAGAGGAAATAGATACGTGCTTCTAGGACTATGATATGAAAGGCAAATCTCACTAGAATAAAATAAAATTAACCTGAAAAGAGTGTCTTAATTAATGAGATTTGCAACAAGGAAGCATTCACCAAAGGACAGGCAAAAACAGTGAATAATTTCTTTGCCCTGGTCTGATTCCCTAATAATTAAAAACACTTCTATCCCCCAAGTTTCTGCTTAATACCTCTCTACCTCCAGTTCTTAGAAGAGAATGAAAAAGGAAAATTTCAGCTGCTTCTACCTGCCCAGTTTCTAATATTCGATTTTGGTGTTTGAGATAAATTCATTGAGCTTGTCATCTACTCTCCTGCCATGATAGTCACTCAGAATTTCAAGTATTTATTTTTCTTCCTTCAAGGAATATATTTTCTCCCACTTAAATTAGGTACATTGTTCGATGAAATGGGTTTTTAAATATTGGAATGCTAGTTACTTCGGTAAAGATTTAAAATCCCATGACAGGATTTTTCAGATAAACTCGTTTAACTTTTTGGAGTCCTTTGAAAGTAGTAATACCTAAGGAACAATAACAGATTATTTAAATTCCCTTTGTAACAGCAACTTCTCTAGGAATCCATAAACTTTATACATCCTGCTTTAGGTGCTAACTTTCTGTAAATTGTAATAAAATGTATTATGCTAAAAGTACCCTACAGGGTAACTTACTGGACCTTTCATTACAGCGTATTCAAAAATAGTATATTTTTAAAACATCCTCAGGAAGTTTTTTTCAAGTTATGATGATGCTTAATTTTTTCATGTAATACTTCACACTTTAAAGTACTTAGTATGCCATCTGATTCAATTATTATAATCCAGACAGAGAAGGAGAAATTCTTACTCTCATTTTGTAATTATCAAACTTAGGTAAATAGGTGATAGTTGCCTAAGTAAGTAAATAACAGCTGGAATTTGAACCTGAGTGTTTCAGCTTCAAGTCCCGTGTTCTTTCCACTCTTTTGCGTTGACTTCTTAACTATCACTTACTTATATGATTAAGAAAATGGAATTATTTAATGACCTGCCAGGCAGTTGTCATTGCTTATCTCAGAACAATCCTGTGAAGTGGTAATATCTATATTTCATAGATGGAAGAAGCAAGTGTTAGAGACGATAAAATATATGGCTAAGGCCCTAGAATTCAAGCCAAACTCTGTAAAGGCAAAGCTCATTGTCTGTATCTATCTGCAAGAAAAAAAAAGAAAGCTAAAATCCATCTGTGTTTCTGAAAGGAAAGAATCTGAGTTCCTTCACTAAACTGAGACCATGGGCTATGTTTTCTGTGTTCTGTTGTGTGAGAGAGACATACTTTGTAAAGGCATACATCCAGATGTGGCTTGGGGCAATAAACATTTCTCATTCCTTGGGTAAGCAATATTACTGAGTGATATAAACTTTATAACTATTTCTGAAATAACAGCCCCCCTGTTATACAGATTTTTCTGTAATCTAATAGTAAACCTATCTCTTCTCCTGGTTCTCTTCTCTTTTTCCCTCAGCTTAAACTAGAAAACTTTCCTTGATGTATATTGTTATTTTTATTGATATCATTCTGTCTGTTAAATTTCCCTAAAAGTCTCACATCAGCCCACCTAATAGTGGTAATTAGGGATTTCTCTTTCCACTGAGCAAGTTCAATTCCTGTGCCTGTAGAAGGTCCCTTAGAAACATTTCCTTTCTCCCAAATAATGAGGAAGCTGAGAAGTCAGCATACTGATGTATATAGTATTTCATGTACATATAATTTACTTATCATGTGTTTTATTTATTGCCTCTTAAGACCTTCCTCCGTCTTAACCACCACACACAAATATACAGAAATATAAGCTCCATGAGGGTAGAGATTTTGTTTTTCTTGGCTCACTTAGGTATTCTAGTGCCTAGAATAGCATCTGGCATGCAGTAGGCACTCAGTAAATATTTAATATACAAATCCGTCTAAGGTTCTTCTTTCCACTGAAAAACACTTTTTTTTTTACAGGTAGGTAGTTTCTTCTTTGTTCATTCTAGCACCGTTAGTTCCCTGCACCCATATCTTTGTTTGTATTCCTCCTCTACCCTTCCCTTTATTTCCTCTGTGCACGTGGTTGAGTGGCCTCTTTGGGGATCTGTGCCTCATGTTTATTTGGTAGATTCCCCACTCAGCCCTCCGTCCTCAGTATTCTGAGACTTTTGTTCTCAAATGTCTTGCCCAGCACAGTGAATTTTTAAACTGTTACATATAAAAAGAAAGTTTTGTTTTCAAGAAATGAAATTATGCAATTATCTGGGAATTGGCTTGTTTTGAATGGTAGGAAATGATGGTAGGAGAAACTCATGATGGTGAAATCACGAAGAGGCAAACCATCAACCCTGTTTCTTAGTTAAAAAAAAAAAAATTATAGCTCCAAGTAACTGGCTTTTAGTATGGATACTAGAAGAAACCTCATATACTAATGCTTTTCTCCCTAAATGATTGTAATAATTTATTATCGTCAAGATCTTCATATATCATTTGGATAATTATTTATAAATCATCATCCATCTCGTAACTATTTGACATCTATATGTTCTTGCTTTTTTCATGAGATAGATATCTTTTTCAAGTTAATAGATGCATAAACAAACATCCAAAAGAACTATGAACTTATTTCCTTCAGTTTTATTTTCTCATATACAGCCTCAAAGTCCGAGCTCATTCAGGATCTGAGAATGGAGCTTTCATGATACTTCTATAAATTTTCCATGAAGGGCATACATTCTTTCAAGGGCCCCTGGATTAGATTTAGCCCAGATTACTGTCATCAGGCTGATCAGCTTTAATGTCAGTAGTGGGGTCTCTATGGGAACTCATGACTTAAGTTGAGGACACTGTTCTAAGGTACATAGAACATGTGGAACGTCCACCCAGGCTTGAGTTTCATGACTCATATTTTTCCCTCAGACATGGTCATGTATCCTGGCAAGACTAGTACTGTGCTTAAGGAAAAACGTCTTTAAAATACAAAGTAGGTAGCATTTGTCAAATGCTGTTTTGTTTTGTTGAAGAATTTTTAAAATTGCATTTAGAAGCAGCACCTCATCTTTTTAGACTATTATCAGAATTGTGAATTTATATTGGGTTTTTTTTTTTTTTTTTTTTTTTTTGATAAGAGAAATATTTATCTTAGCTGGCTTTTTTTCCAACAGAAAATCTTCGTTATCATAACATTCAGCAAACATATAGTGGAGCAGATGGTGGCTTTCATTGGGTGAGTAATTCTTTAAGGACTAATATTAATATTATCACTGTTTAAATGGGAAGAAATGTATTTAAAAAAGTGTTTATTGGGATAGAATTTTTGTGGTAGCTCTTTGTTTTTTGAGAAGGAAAAATCTTTTGTCTTGTTTTAAATTGGAGATGAACTTCTTTCCCTGCAGCAGGAAGGGATGAAGCTCAGATTATCCTTGTTTAATTTTAAACCAAACTTGTATCAAATCATATAGTTGTTGATTTAAAAGGAGCTTTGGAGTTTGAGACTTGCCCCTCCAAAAAAATGTGAAATTCTCTTTATGTAGCAGACATGCGTGTATCCTTATAATTTATTTAACAGTGCTTTAAAAACTTGGATGCCAGATACACAGTTGTATTTCATTTAAATATAAATCTCTCATAAAATATTAATATTTCACTAAGTAAGGCATGATAAGATATTACCAAACTATGTCTGTTATGAACCTATTAATTACTTCACTAAAGAAAAATTAGGCCATTTAGAAAGACTAAACTATCCAAAGCTTTTTTAACATATGCTTTAAATGATAATGTTACAAATTTGTGGAGTTTACTTTGATAAAACAGTAGAGAAAGGCTTGTTTGGTTAATCAAATTAATGTCAACTGAAATGTGAATGCTGCCAGATATTAAATGAAATTTTTTTCAATATATGATTTTTTATTCAGTGTTTATAGGAGAGAGGTTTTCTTTTCATTTAATAGTGTAACTGCCCAGTGGTGGAAAAATTTTAACTTCAAGTGCCCTTTATGTAGTTTTAATACAAATCTTTATTTTAAAAGCCACTTATAAAAAAAAAAAGTAAAGAAAAAGAAACAGGGGAAAAAATAAAAAATAAATAAAAGCCACTTATAAAGCAAAATATTTGTAAAAGTTTTTGCTATTAAAAAATTACTACTTGGAAGTGAGATCATGGGTTTTATTACTCTTTGAACCACATTATATGTTATATTTACTCTTCTATATATGTTTTATAATAAAATCATTTTTGGTATTTTCTGTATAGTATTAACGTAATAATTGAGGGAAAATATATTCTTGAGAATATACTCCATGGAGTCAGCTGCTGATTTTATTACTTGCTCAGTTTCTGATTGGAAATATAGATTATAGCTTGTGAATTAAATTTTAATTACTCTAGTTTTTGTTGCCTGAATTCTTACAAATAAAGTGGTTTATTACCTCCTCCACCAAAAAAAAAGAAAAAGAAAGGAACATAATAAAAATTGAAATAAAAAAGTGGTTTATAAGTCACCATACATCACATTCAAAAAGAAAGAAGGCATCTGTTCTTAGAGATTATTGTGCCTTGAGAGAATTCTGAAGGACATACAGCTAACTCCCACTCAAATCCATATGTTGTAAGAATGACTTGTTTTCCCTTTCATTCTTAAGATAAAGCTAAAACTGCTTAACATGGTCTGTATAGCCTTGAATGATCTATCCTCTACAGTTTTCTCTGCTTGGCTCTCCCACCATTGGTCTTTGCTCCTGATTTTTCCCTTTGCCTCATTCAGGGTTTCTCAACCTTGGCACTATTGACATTTCAGGTCAGATAATTCTTTGTAATGGGGGACTATCCTGTACATTGCCAAGTGTCCCATGTCAGCCCCTACTGTTACCACCAGTCCTGTTGAAAACCAGTGACCTAGGCAATGTCCTTTAGATTTCAGCTATTATGTTCACAAATCACTTTCTCTAACTAGGTCACAAATACCCTCTTTCCTAGGGACCTCTTTTTTCAGCAGCATGTACTACATGCACTGACAGTTGTATTTTTACGTTCATTTTGAGGGTGTATGATTACTGTACTTCTACAACTAACCTGTAAGCTTCTTACTGGCAGAGGCCATGCCTGTTTTTGTCTATTGTTGTGTCCAAAGCTCCTGGCATCTTGATTGACACATAGCATGTGCTTGATAAATATCTAGTGAATAAATGAACACATGGTGTTCAAATAAAAGTCCCACCAACAAGAATTAGCAGATCATTTGTATAGCCCAGATTCTTCTGTTTCCCCAGCCTTTGGAGTTTCTAAGAAATTATATTACTTATCTCTAGTAAGTAGAAATAAAAGTGTGTTTAAGGTTAGGCCAATAAATTGAAGTTAGAATTTCGTATGTTTTTCAAAATCAGTAGTTGCTTCCCTTTCCTATCTCCTCTAGCACAGCCCCTCAAAAAAAAAAAAAAAATCCACCGATTCTTCTTAAAGGTGGTTTTGCATGAAGTTATTCTAGGTGTTGAAGGTCTACTGGAATGGGTGATGGTTTTGTTTTGTTTCGTATGTCATATTTTAAAAATTCTTTTCAGGAGACAGATGTTGGAATGTGCTGATATATTCATCTTTTCCCCAGTGCTGTCTACAGGGATTACCCATCAACTTCTTGTCTAGATGAAATATTGAACAGTATAAATAATTAGACTTTACAACAGATAATAATTCTTTATAACCAGATGCTAATGGGTACCTTTTCCATCTTTGTCCGTAATAACATTATCTTTTAATAAGATGCTCTGTTTGAGCTTGGCATGATTTTCTTTCCTACATTTTGAAGTAGGAAATGCTATACAAGTGTTCAGATGATACTTAATAAATAGTGTCAGAAAACCTAGATTAAAAATTAAGTTAAACAAGGAGAATGAATTTTCAGTAGACTTGAACTTATTATTTTGTATCATAATCGTAAAACTTAGCAGTTTTTTTCAGGAAAGGGAAGGAAACCAGTCAGACTGATTCCCTTGACTCATTGTTGAGTTGAAGTGAAAAGACTGCATGTAATCTGCTCTAGAAACATTCTCCTTTAATTGTTGGTTCTCCCTCTGCACACTGTTAAAACTCTAAATGGCATGTATATCAAATCATCAAACTAAACTAGTAAGGTTTGGAATACAACTTTTTGAAGGATATTTAAAACTATGTGCCATGATAGAGTGAAAAATCAAAAGACAAGACCAAAAAAAAAAAAAAAAAGTCAGCAACAGTTCAGTTTAAAATAAAGTTATGAGATACTAAGGCAAAGCAGAATGAAAAATGAATCCCAAGAGTCAAAACAGCTATGGAGTAGAATATGAAAAGAGCACACAGGCTTTGGACAAAACAAATCTAGGTTTGAGTATAAACTCTGCCTCAGGCCAGTTACTTAATTCCTGTCTGTATCCACTTGTAGTTGCTATTCTTTCAAACAAGTTTCTTTAAGTAGCGTTTCTTCCCCAGTTCAGGAGACCACCTTTCCAACTTCCAATCAAAATGTGAAATGTCCTGTCTCAAAACATCTTACAGTTGAGTTGAAATGTACTCATGTCAGCGCTTTAAAATTCTAAGGCATGTGAATTTTTAAAATACCTTTCCTCTCAATTTTTGTGTTGCCTGTGTCCTTAAAGTCTCATTTTTTCCCCAGAGTTTCTATTGATGTGAATAGAAAGCCTGCTAGGTGACTATTTTGTTATGCTCTCAGGGAAGATTGAGGGAAAGCCTACTTCTCCTTGAAGAAAGTTCCCATTTCTTTACTCTCTGATGAATAAAATGCCTTTAACCAGGACAAAGTTTTTCGTCAAAGATTATATAAATAATTCTTGAGGATACTATTTATTGAACATCGTGAGCACTTTACATACAGTTATTATCAAACTATATATGTAATCTCTGGGGGCTTTTCACTTATTATGTTGCTAATATTATGTGCTGCTGAAATTGTTCATTTTGTCCATTATATTTTATTCCATTGGGTAATTATTCATCCACTCTCCCACTGATGGACATTTGGAATGTTTCTATGTTTTTTTCTGTTTTGAACAAGTGTTTCTGTGAGCGTTTCTTAGTGCAAGATAGGTAAGCACATAATAAAGATCTAGAGTATGATAAAAGGGCAACACAGAAGAGGGGAAAAGTGAATAAAAGAAAGATTGAACATAAGCAAGATAACCCTTAGTCTTTGATAACTTAGTTTTTGCCTAGGATGAGATTTTGCCTAGGCAGGTCTGCCTGTGGCCTGCCGTGTTAAGCTACTCACCACCCCCCAGGTGGCAGGCATAGTTTGTGTGGACCATTACGTCTCTGGTGGTGAGGGTGAGTATCAGTTTTATGTAGGTTTGAATGCTGTACTGATGACTGAAAGAAATACCCTTTCCCCAAATGGCTTCTAGTCTCAATAAAACTGTGAAATGGCCCAGCTACATGTGATACCCTAAAGTATTCCTTTGGCCTGTGGAAGTTTTAGTATGGTATGTCATCCTATGACAGTCTAAGGTCCCAGAGATAATGTAAACCCTGTCGCAAAAATTTATTGTCATTTTAAGAGTAAATAATTCCCATCGCTGAACTAGAAATAATTTGTAGGTTTATTTCTTGGACAGTTCTGGAAAGCAGTCGTTAGGATCTCTGGGCTTAGGGGAAGATATCACTGTTGTCTATTCCTAAATCAAAGGGTTTGTCTAGTTATATATGGAAATATGTAATGAATCAGTTACATATTCTGAGAGAGGTTAGAATAGATAATAGCCTTGAGGAGAAGGCCTTTTGGTTTATGGTGTATTTGGCAAAGAGACCAAGAAAGATTAGGCATGTAATGGAGTTTTCTCAATTTGGTATCCTGGGTTGAAATAAGTCAGAGGACAGAACCAAAGAACCAGGGAACTTTACAGCTTCAAAGGCATTACATTTGTTGCAGTCTTTTTTTATTTTTTCATTAAGATTTAAAACTAACTTTATTTAATTTTAGATTTTCTCCAATGAGAGCAACCTGGAAATGTTTCTTAAAAAGCATGACCAACTTTAAAAAAATGACATGTTCCGGGTATTCTCACCAAATAGAGAGGATGAGAATTCCCAGAAAATAACATTAAGCGTATGACTCGTAGCAAACCATATGCAGAACATTGGCTCGTTGTCAGGTTGCCAGGGTCTTATTGGAAGACAAAGTCCCCAGTTTTACCACACAGGAAAGTTTCCGTAACTCAGTCATGGAACTCGGGGGATGGGGTTGGCTGGAGCAGGGACTTTCTACCAGATACAGAATGTTCCATGCTCTTCTTTGCTGTCTCCTGTTTCTGAGTTAACTTGACATTTGACCTCAGAGTCGGATTTGCCTGTGGCAAGAGAGATCATTTTAACCAGTGAGTAATTAAGTGCTTGAATCTTAATGTTGTTTCTTGTTCCTTACTCTGTGACAAGTGGTCAGAATGAGCTCTATTGGCCTGGACTTTTTCTTCTAAAGAAAAAAAATCTATCCTCTCATTTTAAAATATAAAATGGTTTGTGTGCTTGGTTCTCTTTGGCTTTTTTTTGATCGCTGTAAGAGAGTCAGAAAAAGTTATGGACGCATGAGACACACACATTTGTATTAACCAGAAGAGGATATATATGTTTTAAAACCCCAGCAGCTGAGACCCAGTTGTACATTCTGATTTTAATATAGTCTTCTGCAGTTCAGGAGGTCGGGGTGTAGTTCAGCTGGTACAGCGCATGCTGAGTATGCACGAGGTTCTTGGTTCAATTCCCAGTACCTCCACTTGAGAAAGGAAAAAAAAAAAAAAGAAACCAAAATGCCGTTCCGGTAGAAAACGCCTTCCTTTTTGTGTCCTCTTCTTAGAGTTGATCTTCTTTTTTGATTCTTAACTCTTTTATATTCTTGTTATAGATATTGGGAGGCAGCATAGATGAAGGTTAAAGCAAGAACTCTGGAGTTAGACTGTAAGGTGAGAAATGGACATTGTATTAGGAAGTGACTATTAACATAACTAGAGCATTTCTGTAGAATGATGAAAACTAAAACTCAGCTATATTAGACTACACAGAACTATTGGGTAAAGGAAAAATCAGGCCAAGGTCGTGCCTGACACATTTTAAATGTTCTATAAATATTTATTGACTAAATGAATTCATGTATTCATTATTAGGAGAGACCTCTGTGTATTTTAGGCTGAGGGAAATATTCTGGTAAAAAGCTGGAGATGAAAAATACAAACAAAATAAAGAAAAGGCATGGGTTGGAAGTTAGCATTTAGTAAAACACTCAGTGTGCCAGAACTTTACCTACATTTTTATGATCCCTAACAAAACCTGTAAGCTAGTATCACTGTATAGAAGGGGAAACTAAAACGTATCTAAATTCATGTAAATGATAAGAGATGTAAGGAGATAGGATCAAAAGCCTGAGTGGATTGGCTTAACCACGTCCTTCAAAACTGGAATGAAGATTTCAAGATCTTTTGAGGAGCAGACGGACTTTGAGGGAATGCCGTAGAAGGCAGTGCGGCAATTTACTTTCAGTGGGGTTTGGGTGAGAGTGCTGGTTTCAGATGGCTTTGTGAATTTGTTAGGGAGTCAGCATGAGTTTTTCCTGTCCGCTCTTCTCTTCTCGTTCAGACCTGTCTGTATCTACCTGGCACCTCTGAAACTGGTTACTACTGGTGTTACTTTGAGAAACCTGCTGGGTTCTATACTCTAAGTTTGTGAAGGTTTATATGCATTTTTTTCTATCTGATCACCCTTCTAGATTAAGTTCATTGAAGGCAGACATCGTGACTTTTTTGTATTGTAGACTATCTGCTGCATTTAGTGATTTTCTGCCTAAAGGTTGGAGTAACTGGATTTTTCTTAGATGAGATTAAATTCCAGTCAGTACTGTCACTTTTTTTATCCAGTCACCATCATGCCACTTTGAATGATAGAAAGACCAATGAGCTTCTGTGCCGTTTCACCGTAAACTGAAAATTCTTCAAACTATTCTTTGGGTCCGTGGGTCCCTGTTGCTGATTTCATTCTTTCTTAGAACTCGGAGGGGCATCCAGCCAGCCACAGATTGATTTGTCACCATATAAAGCTGCCATCAGCTGTCATTTTCTATAACTGAAAGCAGTTGATTTTCAACAGGGTTTTGTTTTGGCAGCCAGTCACTTTTACTTGGTTCTTACAGACTACTTCTTTAACTCTGGCCTCATTCATTAACATAAATGCCTGTTTGGTTCCTACTACTCAAGTCTGCATTCTGAAATGAGGTTTTGTTTTCAAAAGCTTCCCTTTAATGATAGAGTATTTCAAAGAGTAGCTGCTAATTATAAGGAGATCTTAACTCCGTTCTGATTCTTATAGAAAACAATTCCAAATGTTCAAAAGCAAGGGCAGTTGCGATTTTTTTTTTAAAGAAGGCTGTGATAGAAATACGCTGTGAGGCAGTAGAAACAAAATACCTGACGTTTCTAGATAAAGCAGTGGTCTTCTTCTACACAGCCACTAAGAAACTGATGGTGTCATGTGTTTATAATACTACTCAGCACACAATGGACTAGCTTGAGTACAAAAGAGGTTTTAATAATTTGAAAGGGGCACAGCTGTGAATGAAATTCAAGATGTTTTAATCCCAAATTCTGAGGTTGAATCACAACGAATTTTAGACGGTGCCAGAGGCTATCTATCAACCCAAACTTGTACATATGAGAAAGCCCTAGATTTTTTTAGTGTAGCACATAATTTTCGTTTTGAATTGATTTTTATGTTGGGGCACTATTTGAACATCCTGAGATGTAAAAGGAACTTGGTTTGGGTCAGGCTTCCACACTTCAGATCCAAAAGCAAGTAGAATATATCAGTTACCAGTTTTTTTCTTATAATTATCAGCTTCAAAGATTCAGATTCACAACTTAGTTAAATTTTAGTCATATAGGATTAATAGATCCTGTTTCTACTAGGTTAAGTTGATTTGCACCTAGCACTAGTTCATTTACTTGTCATATTCCTGGATTAATTAGGTATCAATTTATTTCTCTCTCTCTCTCTCTCTCTCTCTTTTCTTCTTTCTCTAATATCTGAGGACTGGAAGGCTGTAAATATTAATGGAAGTCAGCATGATGGCCTTTGGCTTCTTCAGAAAGATTGTAGGATAAACTCTCCCTCCTCCTCCTTGCCCGCCTGAGCTCCAGAGCAATGGACCTCAGGAGGAAAGACAGTCCCCCCCACCCCCTCATTTGTAGGGCAATCTATCATCGTTGAATCAGGCCGGGTGTCTGAGATCCATTCTGAGTCACTATGAATAGAGTTCTAGTATTGGTCAGGCCCCAGGGAAACTGGTGGTTAAATACTGTGAGAATCTTTATCAGACAGGAAATGACAACTCATTAAAATACTAACCGTTAAGCCTGTTTAGATCGCAGCCTCATTGCAGGGGGGGTGGGGGGCAGTTGTATTTAACTCTACAGTGTTTGACTAAAAATGTGCACATTTCTGAAAACAAAGAATTATTTATAAGACTTATCAAGAAAGAGAATTGCTAGTCCATCTTGTCGCTGAATCACTGAAGTTCCATGGTACTGTCATTGCATCTTTTGTTCAGCGGACAGATCAGCACGTAATAGAGGTGGAATAGGGAGAGGCTTTTGCTTCATCCCTGAAAATGTATCCTGCTAGTACCTTACTGGTAAAGTTCAGTCTCTTTAGCAGAAGACTCTGTTAGCTTCAGTCTGGAAGAGTCTTTTTAGGGTTCTACTCCTCTGCTCCCAGACCAAATCTCAGTTGGTAGAAGAATTCTCTAGAGTCAGAGGATGAATCTGATCTGTTGATTTACATACAGTGATCCTCAATCAAGAAAATGCTAAAGAGCCTGATGTTCATTTAAAACATAAATAAAAGTTTAACTGTGGGCACAGGATTTCATTCTCTTGATCTTTGTCTGTCTAGATTCTTTAAGGCCCTCGTGGGAGGATGAGTGAAAAAGAGACACCTAATCTGGATCTTTCTTTTTCTCTAGTATGTTACCTAACAATTTTGCATTGAGTTGGTTGGCTAACTAAGCCTTAAGATATTTTTGACTTTTTGGGAACAGGGTATTATATATTTGTACCCCTTGCAGTTTAGTTTCAAGGTCTAAACCAGTGGTCTCCACCATCAGAGTGGGACTAAAATAGAACTTCTGTTTATTTTCGTCTTTGTTTTTTTCTTTTTTGCATATTTTTGTAATGTATATAACACTATGGTAGCACACACATACATATAGTTTATGTGGCCATACATACATGGAGGATGTAGCTCACCGTTAGTCTGATCCTCATGTCAGAATATCACATGTTATTACAAAAGTAGGCTGAGGTAAGAATAGGAGTTCCACAATACATTAGGGGCCTATAGTGGGCATGCTGCAATTTATTGTGTTTTTTCTATGCCCTATTAATCAGAAATATTTACTAATGATAACATAAAAGCCATCATAATTATTTAAAGTAGCAATTTAAAACTTTTATTTAGATTTCATCTTCATTTTATCCAGTAATTTCTATTTGTGCATTCTGCGGTTTGCATAAGTAGCATATACATAAAACAAAAATGTTTGCAGAGCATTGGTCTAGACTCTCCTGCCCTTAAAAACTGCTTTTGGTACTATCACAAAGTACTGGTCATTAGCAGTCTACTTCAAAAGATCTCTTTTATGTTTTCTGAATTAGAGCAGCAGTAGAATTGGTTAAACCCTTCTTTTCTCTTTCTTCTAATACTACCCTGACCTGAATCTTATTCTAAAACATTTTCTCACATTTTTAAACTTTCAGTGGTTTGACTAATCACACCCTGAGAATGTTATTTAGACAATTCAGTTAATCATCAGAGGGATGTTAAATAAATCAGCCTCAAAGTACTGCACAAATAGTGAAACGAAGGTTAAAAAAAAATTTTTTTTTGCCTGCACTTTTTTTTTTCTAAGAAAGATAAAGGTTTATTGCCCTGTAGACTTACTATGAGTCTATGTCACACAGTATGGTTTCTGGAAAACCAATGATGTAACTTATGTGACCACATTAATGCTAAGATCCTCAAAAAAAGTGGTTAAGAAAGGAACAGAGCCTTTATTAAATATTTACTTTATTAATATCTGTTTAATTCCCTTAGGTATTTCAACTGCCTAACCTTTATATAAGCCCTGTGTAAACAGAGCTGAACAAGACAAATCAATTTTTTTTCAAGTTTATATTCTCTCTATTAAGCACTGTGCCCCAGTTCTATGATGGCACATAGTAATTTTCTAAAAACCCACATCTGGCTGGAAAAATCCAAACAGAATCATGAACAGGAAAATTTCAGGTCATCTAATAGCAAGTCCTAGTTTGATGATTATCTCCAGGATGGAGAAGGGATTCAAAGTAAATCAAACGGTGTGTTTTTTGTATCTGGTGAACCAATTTGTGTGAGAGTTACATGATTTGAAAGGAGTCCCTTGAAAACAGAATAAGAATGACCGATGAATTTTTGTAATGGGTGTATGCTCAGGACTAACCAACAAATGAAAATTTATGCATTGTGGATGAAAAACTGGAATAATCACGTCACCCACTCTCTGCAACCTCTGCCAATTGTGATGCTTCCTATGGAAGATTTTCTGGCTTTTTGTGGGAACAGAATGCAGACCTTTATTTATAATGAGTCAATATGGGGAGAGTTCAAAAATACAGATTTCTTATCAGATAAGTGATTTCCAGAAATAGAGTCACATATGCATTAGAAACTGTAAAAAAAAAAAAAATAGACTTTTGTTTGCATATTGGTCAGGGCCCTCGACGGAATTTTGTAAAGCAGTTTGTCTTGTTTGTGTTTTAACACATACTTGGGTCTATGAGCATGGCAAAATAGTGTTCCCATGGAACCATTTTTGAGCTCTGGGTGGGTTTAGACTTTTGTGGGTTTTTTCTTTTTTCCCCGTCTTTTATTTGTATTTTCTGAGGGCTTTTTTTTTTCCTTTATTAAAATCAGTAACAAAAGCTTAAAAATTGCCATTAGAATAATTTGCTGGAAATTAGTTTCTTCTAGAGTTATATTATCTGAAGTGTTTGTGCCAAGAAAATAAGTATCAAGATACTCCTACTATCCACAAAGCTGCTTCTGCCCACCATGCTGAAGGTCTACAGCAATGAAAAGTAAATGAGATCAATTTTATTCTTGCTTTTTTCCCCTTCTTTAAGGCTTTTTTCACATAGAGAAAGTGGCTATTTAAAAGCCAAGTTTAAGCACTGACTGAAAAATAGTTCTGTGTGTTTGTTCTCCGCCTACCTTATGTTCTTCTGTATCACAAATCTGTAATACTTTGAACTTAATTAGCACCTACTGGCAGATGGAGAACTTCACCCACTCACTATGGGTTGAGATGAGAGTCCTTAGCCAGGTGCACAAGGTACTTTGAATTTAATGGCTTTCAGAAAATGACATTTAAGTTCTTTCTTAAGCTAACTATAAAAAGACACTGAAGGAAAGCTGTATAGCTCAGCAGTAGAGTGTGTGCCTAGCATGTAAAAGGTCCTGGGTTCAATCCCCAGTACGTCCAGCAAAAATAAAAAACTAAATAAACTAATTGCCCCCCACACACAAATAAACTGGGAGGTGGGGGGAGACACTGACCTGTGATGCAAGTTATTCCTCCGCATTTTCCTCATGTGTGTACCTTAAATTAATCCTGAATGTCAGAATGAACTCTTACTTCTGTCTGCTGCTTGAAAATAACTTGAAGGATGAAGTTCTGACATGGTGTTATTATTTTCCTTAAATGCATGTTAAGAGTGAAAGCTGTAATTTCCATTTTTATCTGGGCCATTACTCAAAGAGCTTTAGTTAAGCTCTTAAGAATTAAGAAAACTATAGTATAAGAGTGCTTTGTACAACCTGAGGCATGTGTGGCCTAAGCCATTGTTTGTAGACATAGAGAAATGAAAATAAAACTAAAATTTTGATGAATATATTTTAAAAATTAAGAGGACCTAACAAATAACTCACTATGTAACACTTAATACCTAGATTTCAAATATGTTAACTTTTTAGATTTATTTAGATCATGTGGCATTTGTTCATGATAGTTTTAATATATTGCTATAAAAACCTTTAACTTCTTCTCTGTTTTTAACTGTTCCTAGTCTCTTATGAGAAATTACATCTCCCATTCCACCACCAAATCTCTCCAAAGCAGGTAACACCATACATACCATAGCACCTTGAAAAATTAATTTCTGCATTAGCCCAAGATAATTCTTTGAAAGTTACACATCATGTAAATGTACCATGACACAGTCTCTATTAGCTAAATAGTAGCTCTTAATGGACTTAACAATGGCAAATCATTTACATTTTCCAGTTATTTTGAAGGGAGTTTACAATGATTGTTGCCTGTCCCTTCCTCCTTCCCTTAAGCAACAACAAGGTAGAACCTTTCTAACATTGGCTATGGTTCTTAATTTTCCCTTTAAATAATGGCTTGACCCTGGAGCCCTAGAATGACTTGAGGAAAACTGTAAGCCATATTTCTGCTCAACTCTAGTCTGAAGTCAGATGTCTGAAGAAAGAACAAGACATACGTAATGGAATCCATCTCTTGGAGGACATCAAAAAGGGAATTTTCAAGTTATTTCTTGTACAGCCTAGCTGTTCAGATAAGCATATAATCATTTCAGCCTCTAAATAAAGTTTTTCTTAACTTAAAAAAAAATAACATAAGGTATTGTTATTAAGAGTGAATGAATTGATTTCTGAAGGAAAGATCTTATAAATCTACAGTCTTCAAAGCCAATCTTGGGCATTTATTTTACTAGGTTTTTCTTTTTATATTCATGTGGTTTATTTCAAGTGTAAGTGGATGAGCTATTTGCATTCCTTTATGTGTTATATAAGAAACTATTCAAGGAAAATATTTTAAAGTGAAAGTTTGTACTATGGTTGCTCCTCTGTAGAAGAGTCATTACCGACTGGTAAACAACAACGGAGCTCAGAGACAGCTCTTCTGGTTTACACTACTAATATAAGGCCACTTGAAAGTCTGTGAGAGGGAGAGAAGACTGTGGGTTAAGGGGCTTTGCCCTTCTCCATCTTCGATGTCTGTCATATGGGTCTTTTGGAATCATCGGTGCAGTCATTGCCTCTACTACGTATGTCAATTCAGGCCTTTTTACATATACTTCAGTATTTATTAAAGGACTTTTTAAACAACTTCATCCCACACCGATCTCTTTTGTCCCTTCAGTTTCTTTGGAAACTTCTGTACCAAAAATGGAGAAATTTAGTACGGATTTGTAAATTCTTTGTTCATAAATTAGTTCGTGTGTGTTTTGAATCTACATAATGATTTGGACATAGACCATTTCTTGTAATTTTTTTCTTTTCCCATAGTACCAATTACAGTGTTGGATACAAAACAAGGACTCTATTAAGGGTTTGGTGGTTGATAATTAAAAGGATCAAAGAAAAGTGTCAGCCAGGAATTATATACTTGTTAACCTCTGGTAAATATAGTAGCCAAAAATTTCTCTTCCTCTACTCTTGCTTTTTGTTACAGAAAGCAGCAATTGAATTATTGTAGGGAAAAAAGGAGGTGAAATTAATTTAATACTTACTTTAAAAGGAGAACATATTAGGCACTGTTGCAAATATATAAAATACCTTTTGCTGGCCCCAGGAAAAAGATTGGGCTCATTTAGCTTTTAGCCCTATTATGACAGATGAGAAAATAAAGGGTATAGAAAATAGAGATGTTTGGTTTTCTAAGTTGCCCCCAAGTTACCATTTTTTTTTTAAATGCCTGCAAGCATTTCTAAACCGGGAGCCCGATGGCTGCAGTTGCCAAACCGGTTTAACAGCGCTGCCTCCACGTATTCTAGGTGAGAGGGAGCTCCGAGCACATAAACTTATCAGAGATCTCCCTGAGATCCCAATCATCTCAGAACAAGTTGTTTAGTAATGTACTGTAGTTTCTGTGCAAACCATCTACCATAAACCACGAAGTGATTCAAGGTTCATAGTTCCTTCTTTGTTCCTTTGTTAATCACTGACTTCTGACTAGTGGGAGGTGCCTCCCAAATTTGCTAATGCATTCTTTTTGGATAAGGATGACGCACAGATTGTCCTAATAAGGACTTGGATTGAGAAAGGACCGCCCCCTCTGAGAAGATGGGACAAGTCAGAGAGAGGGCGGGCAGTTTCTTTTTCAACTGGGGATGACACAAGCATAAGTCATTTCCTTATTAATCGGTTCAAACCAGTTCTTACAGGAACTGGTGGTGATAAATGTGAGACTTCTCAGAAGTCATTCATTTTATTCTTTGTACCACACCAGGGTGCAGCATCAGCCGGGCCGGCCTCACTCTGAGAACTCACTCCTCTGCTAGAAGGGACTCTCAGCCCCTAGGTTCTTCTTAAACATGTTGGTGGGAGAGATTTTTCTCCCTTATGGGGTTGTTAAAGGATGGATTTTTATCCACTGCAAAGAGCTCCCAGGGTTTTGCCAGCTCTGCTGATTGTAGTTTACTTTTCCTCTATCTAATCCCTGCTTCTTGAGTCGAGGCGGTAAGTGGATTTTTCTTTAACGTTTTTCCTGCTTTTCTTCCCAAATGTATCTTTTTTCCTTGGGTTATTGTACCCTGCTTCCAGTGCTGTCCCCGGCATAGGTCCATCTCTGCAGAAGCCATTCCAGGAATACCTGGAGGCCCAGCGGCAGAAGCTTCACCACAAAAGCGAAATGGGCACACCGCAGGTGAGACTTCCCTCTGCTTTCTCCTTTCCCCACCCCGACGGTTTCAGGCTGAAATTACATTCATAGCACTCCCTGGCATTTTTAGGCAAATAGAGTAGAGGTTTGTTTGTCTTCTTTAACAGAAGTTCGAGGCTCTGTTTACTCTCTACTGGCAAATTTGTCTTTGTCTGAATCAGAAAATGTGATTTCTCTTCTGTACATCTCCCCAAAATCAGGGTTGAGCTAATGGAAAATAATAGGTCTGTTACGTAGAATGAGTTAGCTTCTTGATCTTAAATGATTTATTAGCAAGTAAACTTTCCCAGTGGATTAAAAAGTTAAAATTTATTGCATAACAAAGTGTCGAACTTAGTGAGGTCCTTTGAATATCTTCCTTCATTTTTGCTCTATTTTTCTTTTCATAGGTGGAAAAATCTTTTTTTTTTTTTTTAGTGGAAATCAAAGCTGTTAACATAGCTGAACTTAAAAACTTTAAATTAAACGAAGCCTGCCTGTTCTATAAACAGCTCTGTGGCAAAAGGAAGTGACTAGAAGAGGATGAGTAGGCAATGACCTGAAGTGGGAAAGTTGAAGGAAACATAGTTTTAATTTTTGTGTGTTTCTTGTTTGCTTTTTTATTTGAAGGCCTTGCACTCTTTATGTGGCCCTTTGCTGCCCTCAGTAGACCAAACATGACTTCAGAAATAGATAACATTTATATTTTAAAAGCTGCTCCTAATACTGGAGATATAATATATTTACATATATATATATATTATAAAAGTATCTTGACACTACAGTCTACAAGTATCTACGGGGTTACTTCAGGTAGAATTTAATCAAAAAAAGAAAAACAAGAAATGACCTCACTCTTGTCCCCTTAAACTATGTGAATCAACCTGCACTTTATATCCAACAAAGTGAAATCTTAATAACTCCGTATAAAAAGGCCTGAATGTAGATTTCACAGTAGCTGAAAACACAAGACTTTTCGTTTTTAATTGTTTCGGCTTTATAGGTTCTAAGCTCCAAGTTCTCCTTATTTTCATTAAAACATGGTAGGTGATCCTCCTTTTACTAGTGAACTAGTGAAGCATTTCTCATGGGTTGTTCTGCCTTCATTCCTGCAGGGAGAAAACTGGTTGTCCTGGCTGTTTGAGAAGCTGGTCGTTATAATGGTGTGTTACTTCATCCTGTCCATCATTAACTCCATGGCACAAAGTTATGCCAAACGAATCCAGCAGCGGTTGAACTCAGAGGAGAAAACTAAATAAGCAGAAAAAGTTTTTAACTGCAAAAATTAATACGGATGGGTTCTGCCTTAAATTGGGAGGACTCCAAACCAGGAAGGAAAATTCCCTTTTCCGACCTGTATCAAAATTTTTTTCCCCCTGAAAGCAGTTTAGCCCATATTTTGCACTGACATACTGTTCCTTTGTGTGTTAAGGTAAGGTATCCACCCTCAGTTCAATCCAAGTTGTATTTTATTAGGGTGGAATGTGATGGTCAGCAGCAAATTTAACAGAAACTGGCCTTCTGTTTGTTACTTTCAAAGGCCCACATGGTACGATTAAAGAATTCCGGACACCAAAAAAAAAAAAAGTTCCTTATATGTTAAATAAGTCAGGCTTTTAAGGCTTGTCACAAATGACTTCTTTGTTTTTCTAAGTCATCAAAATGTATATAAATTATACTAGATTGGATACCAGTCGTGCATGTCTATCATGGTAAAATTTAATATGCCATCCTGCCCAGTCTTTCCTCTCCCACCTTTGAAAAAAGGCCATTTTACAATGCGTTGCACACCCTCTTGGGAAACTGATCTTTAAATTTTGAGACAGTATAAGGAAAATCTGGTTGGTGGCTCACAAATGAGCTGACACCATTTTTTATTCTGTATATTTAGAATGAAGTCATGAAAAACTTTATAAAGACACCTTTGATCATTCCAAAATTGTGTCCGTTTTCTTGAGCGTTTTGATTTTTTTTACTTCCTTTTAACCTCTACCAGCTAAATGCAGCCTTGCCAAATTCACCTACCACCACAATTTCTTAAGCCTTTATTTATTTGCGTGGAAGAGCTACCACCGAGGCATTTTTTGCTAGGATGGGACTGGTCAGTAGCTACGCGCTGATGAAATGGCGCCTTGGGGACTGGCGTATGGAGGGGATTTCTTTGTTTGTGAAAACAGAAGAGATGATGGTACACAAATCAAAGGACACTGGAAGAATGATAACTTTAAAAAAAAAAAAAGAAAGACCTTTCTCATATCCATTTTTAATTTAGCACATACTCTGGTTTTAACAGACAGAAATTTACTTTCATGTGTAACCTAATTTTCTTGTCTTCAGTGTGTGTTTTGTCCTTACGTGATTTTACCTCTGGGATGTTTCTGGTTGAACTTGCTCATCTTGTTTTGCTTGGGAAAAAAATAAACAATTTTACTTTTTTCCTTTAGGAAAATTGGTACTGACAATTATGTTGAATGTAGAATTGGGTTTAAATGCGAACAGGCCAGAAATGCCTGGTTTGTTTCATCAAATCCTGCCTGAATGTCCGCTTGTTTGCCTCCGTCGTGACATCTCCATGGCTGTACCACCTTGTCGGGTAGCTTATCAGACTGATGTTGACTGTTGAATCTCATGGCAACAGCAGTCGATGGGCTGTCTGACATTTTGGTATCTTTCATCTGACCATCCATATCAAATGTTCCCATTCAAACATTACCCAGCATCATGGTTTCCAAGTTTAAGGGAAAAAAAGAAAACTGGTGCTCATGTCTAGTGGCACTTCGAATCTTTTATGCCATGATACTGCACTAGTTTCAAGAGGATTTATTGGAAGATGGGGTTAGTCTCTGTGAGCAAAGCTAAATAAACAAAGGACAAGCAACCTGCTCTGTGGGTTTTGAAAAGGTTACTTCTTAACAGTCTTTTTTTCCCTGCCCAGGGACTTTCTAGCAGTATGACTTTTAACCTTACTTGAAAAGCAGTAACCGAATGCTTTATCTTAAATAGATTCACATTAACCAACATAATTTTTTAGATTCTTCAGGGTTAGTGTGTTTCTAAATCAGCTTCCAGTTGTGTTTCATCTCCTTCACCTGCATTTTATTTGGTGTTTGTCTGAAGAAAGGAAAGAGGAAAGCAAATATGAATTGTACTATTTGTACTAAATCTTTGGGATTTGTTGGTAAATTTATTTCAGGGTAAGGTATTCAAAAAAAGAAAGACTTTTTTCTTAGGCTGAAGGTCTAAATGATTATAATACATTTAACTCATGATAACGGCCTTGTTCACTCTTTCAAATGAATTTGCTTTGAAAACAAATGAAGAGCAGCTTTCCTCTTCCCTCCGCTAAGTGTCAGGTGTGGCATGCGCAGACGATCCAGTCACCCTTCTGTTCCAGCGTTTGGTTTGTCCCTTTCTTTTATCCACCAGAGTGAATCCCAAAGACGTACCTAGTTAATTCCAGCTAACTGGAGACCAGAAAATTTGTAAATGAGTGGTTTGGTATTACTGCAAATAAAAAAAGGGCCTGGGAATTCTTTTGATTCCATCTCTACTTTGTTTAAGTGTCATTTTCTGTCTTAAACATCTGCAGCGTCTTACCATGTGTCAACTCAGTTGCTATCAAGCACTACAATACCGTGCAACACATCCTCAGTTTGCACACTTAAGTCCTGAGGAGCACCTCCAAACAGTGTGAGGTGGGAACATGCAGTGTTTTCTGTATTCTCTGTGTAAAACCATAAGCTGGAGTGTGGAGCTTAGAAGAAAGGGGGAATTTTAATTTCATTTGGATAATGGCCATTATTTCCATTCTCTGAAAATCCAGAAAAAGACAAGGCTAGAAGTGACATTTCTGAAACACACTAGTTAATTCAGTGTATATAGTGGCAAGTGCTCCTTACAAACAAACATGGCCTGTGTTCCAGGGTGCTCTGTGCTGTTTGTAGCTTTATTTGGACAGCTTAGGTTTGTCTGCTTTCGCTAGTTACTCAAAGTGATTAAGCACAGATTATGCTTCCAGGTAAATAAAATAAATGTGCATTAGTTAGTTATTGATGGTTTAGGTTTCTGCCTCTAGAGTATGTGACCTTGAGAAAGTTTTTAACCGAGCCTAGATTTCACCTATAAAAATAGAGTTATAGCCAGGTGTCCTAAGAATTAGATCAGACAAAATGTTAAGACGCTGTAAGTGTTAGTATGTTACCAGTTTTTAATTCATCAAAGACAGCATTTGCTACGCATACAAGAATTTTACAACATTGCATTTATTCCAGAAACAAAAATAGATTTTTAAATGTTCTCTGCATGTATGCCTTTGTTTGGGAGTAAATATTCTGTCTAAAAATTATTAACTAAATCCAAGATACAAATTAATAAAAAAAATAAAAGAAGAAATTAGTCAACTAATGACTTGATTAGTAAGACCGAAACCTTAAATCCAGAAATAGGCCTCCAGCTAGCCTGGTTAAGGTACAAAGCATAGTGAACGCAAAATTTCCTATGAAATAACTGAAAATACTTTTCTAACCTTCCCACCTTTAAGTGTTGACATTTTCTAATTTATTTTTATTACAAAGACAGTTAATACTAAAAAAAAATCTGGAAGTTAGAGAAAGAAAAAGGGAATGATCAGCTTTTAGTACCTTGTTAGAAGCGCTCCATCTGGAATATTTGGTGAGTTTTGCTGGGTGTAAATAGGTTTTAAACGGTAAAAGAAATACTTGATTCGGTGGCACCCCAGATCTTCCACAATAGACCTGAAAGTCTCATTCTTGTTGGAAAAACACAAAATTGGTTTATTTTATTCACAAATAGTTTTTAATACACTCACAAAAAGTTAAGACAACCTAAGGACGTTAAATAGCCATGGTGGGGGGTGTAATTAGGTTTATTTATTATGTTTTTAGAGGAGGTGCTGGGGATTGAACCTAGGGCCTCACACATGCTAAGCATGTACCCTACCACTTAAACTATATACCCCTGCCTTTAATAGCCATTTTTTTTAACAAGGCAAATATCCTTTTTTTGTAACGTTTTTCTATTGAGTTATAATAGCCATTTTTGAAAGCCAAGTAACATTCCATCTCTAACTCACATGATCAAAGCTTCTCTGGTATTCACAAAATTCACATAGTAAATGAGATGCTCACAAAACTGTTTCATGTGAAGTGTTTTGTTCCTTTATTCTCAAAGACAAGAAAAGAAAGCACATAATGTACTTGAAAATTCTAGAAGCAATTGAGTCATTTGTGTCTGGTAGTCAGGGGCTTGGTTCCTGTCCCTCCCTTCCCAGCAAGGCCAAGAGTTCACCTGAGGTGATACATTTCCCTTGAGGGTGAGGACTTGAATTGCAGCAAATAACCTACATATATTTGCATATTTAACCAGTACTCACAAGAGGGACTATAACAAAAACCTGTTCTGGGCAGCTGCTTACTCACTGCTTTTAGAACTGTGTGGCCCTGGGACAGGCAGGTGCCAACTGTTTGCTCATTCTCTTTTGACCTACTAGCCTTCCACAGTTTGCTGTGTGGGTGTTGATACTACTAAAATAAAGATTTTTTTTTTAAGTTGTTTTAGATGGCCCCCACTCTCTACCCAAACACCCTGGATTCACTTGAGATCTTGGATTCTAGTTCTGTAGTTGGGACACTGTCCCAGACTGTGGCCCAGAGAGTGAGTCAGTTCTAAGTGGCCGGCTGACTCTCTGGGAACAGAAATGAAATGCAGCTTAGGGGGTTTGTCAGCCAAATCCACAATTGTGTGGCTTTTTGAAACATTGGACATCTGTTCCTCTTAATTTAAAATAAACCTTTTTAAAAAAGCACGAAGTTGCTTGGCTCCCTGTTTCTTTGTGTCAGCAGCAGTTGCCGCTCTAGCTTAGTAAGCCTAGAATCAGAATTAGAAAATTTGGAATCTTTCAGGCACACTTCAGAGAAAGTGGAACTGAGCTGCTTTGGGAAGGGAAGAGATGATTTTACAGTAGAGAGTCTGTTTGGAAATCCCCTTCTGGGGTAATCAGCCCAGGTGTTCAGCCCCTTTGTTAACCATTTCCAAATGACTCAAAGGACATAAAGGGAAGGCTTGGACACACTCCAGCACTATTTCTACGATGTGTAGTATCTGTTTGCGTTGGAAACCACATTCCTGAATTCTTGAAGGGAAGACTCTGGCTTTTTCTCGGCATCTTTGGCTCAGAGCGACCCCTCAGCCACCTATCTGAACTAACAGTCGCAGCCTTTTCAGAGTTTCCAGGGAGGAGTGTGGACAACTTGCTTTGACGGCCTTCCACTCACAGGCCTTTGGGGAGAAGCCTTGTTCACTCAAGGAGGCCTCCGAGGGCCCCTTTCCTCTCCTCCCTTTGTTACCACCTATCCCTTTTAGGGAACAGAGCATGAGCAGCTTTTTCCTTCAGGCCACGTTTGCCAGACCCACCCCGACAGCATTGCTTAATTGTGTCCCAGCCTGTTTCCGGTGGGGGAAAAACTGTTTTCGTGGAGTGAGACAGTTTGGAATTTGAAAAGAGGGATGGTTCTGCCTCTCCCCGAAGGTGGGGGATGACTGTTCAGGTCGCTCCCGTCTTCCTTTGGCTCCTCACCAGCTGTGTTGGAAACAGGGCCGCTCGGGTTCACTTCCCTTGGCAGTATGTGCCGAAGCCCAGCGCTGTTCGTCACCAGAGAACCTTGTTGTTCTCAGCCTCTTTTCATTACTTAAAAAGATGAAAGCCAAAAATAACGGCAGGAGGCCTTTTGCTGCCTCTGCGCTCCCCCAGCCTCTTGAGAGTCACTTCACTTGAGTGTCGGCCCTAAACCTCTTGCAGCAGCCAGATTTTCTCTACCTAAACTCGGCCACACCCTTGAGGCTCTTCAGACACCTCCGCTCCATGCTGCCCTTTGCAACAGCCCGTTCCCACTCCCACGTCCCCTGCGTGGTGTGTTCTTTGTAACCAACCACACGACTCCAGCAATCAAGATTAGCTCCCAGGAACCTCCTGGGATGGGCCCTGTACCAGGAAGCACAGTGGATTTATTGTAACTTTGAAAATGACTAGCTTGCTTACTTTGTACCAGGCACTGTTTTCAATGCTGTTTTACGTGTATTGTATTTAATCATTAAATCCTTACAACAGCCCCATGAGGAAATTAAGGCAGAGAAGTTCAGTGATTTGCTGGAGGAAGCAAGGAAGCAGAGCAAGAATGGAAACCTGGGTTTTCTGGCTCTTCGCCACTCAGCTCTGCAGGAGAGTTCAGTGCAAAAGTCCAAGCTTCTGCTTACTTACTTCAACTTGTGATCACAAGGTAGGTGACGGGGAAAGGAAGACAGCAGAAAATCAAGGCCACAGCCTAAAAAGTTTTGCATTTAAATAAATGCGCAGACTTTGTGCTTCCCTGTCCAAGGGTTTGGAAAAGACAGCTCCACTCCTAGCCATCCTGTGTGGACAGGTTCCCAGAGTGATGTTTGCTATAATTACGATTACAAAGCAATTTCCATTTGTACGGATCTTTTTTCTTTTTCAAAGCACTGCCACATCTTGAGTGTTATTTGATCTTCATGACAACCCTGTGAAATAGGGCCAGTAGTGGTATTAGCCACATTGGGGAGAAAAAAAACTTTATTCACTTTAAAAAATCTCTACTAATTTAAGGTACTGGGGGGAGGAGACAGCTATTGACAAACGATCTCCCCTCCAGGAGCTGACAGTCTTCTTAGGGGTGCTGGGCATATGTGCAGGTGACTACCACGCAGAGTCAGAGGAAGGCCACAGGAATTGGGAAGAGGAAGAAATTGCTGACTAGGAAGGAGCGGAGGAGGTTTCGTGAGGATGTGGCATTTGAATTGCCAGGTAAGGGTGGGGCGAGAGAAGGGGTTCTAAGTCAGGAAGCCCTGTGAGAGCCACCAGGAAGGCACAGGTAAGGGAGCCGCGTGCAGGGTGGGTGGAAGAGATGAAGCCAGTGAGTCATCTACCTGTCATTCTTTGTCTAGCCCCATTTTGTTTCCTTTAAAGTACCTACATATAATTCACAACTAGTTTGTCTATTTTCTTGATTTTGCAGTTTCCTCCACTATAACAGAGGCCCCAGAAGGGCAGGCACTACTGGGCTCTCCTTTGTAAGCTCAGAGCCGAGCACAGGGTAGGGTCGCAGGGAGTGTTTGCTGAATGGATCCCGCAGTGGTCCAGGTGAGGCAGCAGTGGAGATTCAAAGGCAGGCAGGTGGTGCTACCCGGGTAGTGTCCAGGTAAGGGTGGAATATACATGAAGAAGGTACCAAAGAACCCTGAGAAGACGGCACTAACCATCGCTCACCGAGCCAGGAATATAGGAGGAGCAGCAAGTTTAAGGGAGAGTCACCGCTCCGTTTTGAACATACAGAGCAAAGATACTGATAGAATACAGACCCCCTATGGGTCTGTATGTCAGTTTTCCCAACTCAGCTCCTAGTGAATGTGCTGTCCATTAGACACTCTGTAATTTCGCCCTATCAGAGAATAAACTAGATTATTTCAGAGAATTCTCAATAGTATGTCCTCCGTACTTTCCCATAAGCGCTCATCTGAGCCTTGACTTGTTACGCAGCCCTGTTCTTGCAGAATGGTACTGCGGCTGGACCTTGGGGCCACCGGAAACTGCTTTAGAATTCCTCTCTCCAGTTGTATCCTGCCTGCTTAACCAGTGGCTCCTCCCTCTGAGAACTGGGAGGATGGTAATTCCTGGACAGATCATCTGTCTTTATAAGGAGAAAAGTTTGGCAATGTGATTTCCTGTGTGTTTCTGCTGGAGTCCAGGCTTCCTGTAGCGCTAGCCCAGACAGCGGTGGCAGCCACCTAGAACCCAGATGTCATTAGTTCTCCCCAGGAAGGACGAGGACATCCTCCCAGCTGCCCTTGCCAAGCCCAAAGGCCGAATCCCAGCTTTATTACACCTCCTGGAGCATGTGGTAAAGGCAGCTCTCCATTTGGCTGCTTTGGGGCTGGGCTTGTTTACATGTTTCAGTAAATGAGTTATGCTTATTGAAGTTGGCTGGGTAGGAGTTCAGAATAAATGACATATGACCACAATTCTGCCACTCACCAGGAGTGCCAGAGTTCAGAAGGGGAGATTTACTTGTATAATAATCCTCTGTAGAGAAGAGAGGTACAAAATCTGAGTATTCCACTCTCAGGATGGTGGACAGTTTTTGAAGCCTGGGAGAATCAAGAGTGTCACCGTTCCTGGCTTTCTGGTGGAGTCAGACAAAACGAGATGTCTGTCTGGTAAAGGCACGTGAGTCGGGGTGCTTTGCACAGTTTTAGAAGAAAAAAGAGAGAGAGACATTGAAAAATAGTGCTTGTAGAAAAAGATAGAGATCAAAGGCACTTTCAGATGTTCCGCATTTTCTTCTTCAAACATAAAGAATCTGTCTGAGCATAAAAGTCATTCCAGGTCTCTGCAAGGAGGAAATAAAAAGGTCTTTCATACAGAAAAGATTTCCTACTTTATACACCTATACACCTCTTTTCAGGCTGCTCCCAGCCTTTGTGTGTGATACATTTTCTAGTCTCCCTGCAGCAGGAAATGGTCATTAGAACAACATGTTGAGACAGAAGGACCCTAAAGTCAGTCTATTTTCTCCCTCCCTCCTTTGCCCCTGCAAGAACCTGGAACATCCTGTGGTTCCTACAGGCTGTTTATGTGACAGTTTACAGAACAGCGACGCAGCTCACTGCTTCCACGGCTTGCTGCTGCCTTCTGATTCATTTGACTTACTCCTCCATTCCTCAAACTGTATCCAGGTCTTAACATCCTTTAAAAAATCATCTGAGTCATTTTATCTTTATGTCAGGTTTTTAAGGCTCTGTTTAAAAAGAAATGCAAACCAAAGAAATGCATAATACAAAAAAAGAAGGAAATCCCGTAAGACATTGCCACAAAGAAATTACTACGGAATCTAGTGTGTGTCCTTTCAGGCCTGCTCAAAAATCTTCTGAGCCTCCCTCCCGTTCCTGGATCACTGCAGCAAGTCTCTCATCTGTATCTTCCGGTCAGTGACAGGCGGCTCCATCCTGTCCTTACTGAAACCACCACATAGACGAATCCCTGTTTTTTTAATAACAACACTTAACAGCCATTTCTGTCTGTCTCGGCTACAACAGTACACGGCAAGGGAACTGTGGCAGAGAGGGAATGGCCGAGCTTTAGAAGGCTTGGAATTCCAGGACAAGGAATTTAGATTTTCGGTAAAGACTTAACAAATAATGTCAATTCTTCACTTTCTTAATATATTGTTTGAACTTAGATTGCCTTACATGGCTTTTAATTGTATCAGATGGCTTCAGAAGTAAATATTTGAATACATTTCCGGGTCCTTAGCTGCATCTAGTTGTGAGATCTGTTGCTAACATGGGACCTTTAACTGGCTTCACTATGTCTGTAGGTTTGCAGCTTTATGTCTCTTCCATAGTTTTTTAGACACAGTTTATATTAATCTGTTCAGTAAACAGGGAGTTTCTATGTGAACCAGGCATATTCTTTGCAGCAAAGGATATACCAAATGGTGAACTCCTTAAGCGTAGCGGCCAGGTTTAATTCATTTTTAAATTTCCCTGTCTTTGCACGGTGTCTTCCCCTTGCAGGTGTTCAGTGGATGTTTGTTGGATTAAGCGCACATCCTGCCTCTTTCATGCTGTCCACATCCGCAGAGCTTAAGCAAAGGCCTGTTTTTTTCAAAAAAGGAAACTCCCATCTTTTGCCTCATATCATGTTTCTTACTATCATGTTCCCATGAACTCTCACCTAGTAAGGACAAGCTTGTTCAACTCCAGTTTCTACAATTCCCAGGACTTTGCTCCTGAAATGTCTAAAATAGCCCTGTCCAATAGAAATACAAGCCCTGTATCTAATGTTAAAAAAAATTTTAGTAGCTACATTTTAAAATTTAAAAGGAAACAGGAATTATACCAATCTGAATAATTTATTTAACCTATTATGTCCAAAATATCATTTTAACATGTTGAAATATTAATATTTTACATTACTTTGTTCATATTCAAAATCCAATGTGTATTTTGCACTTACAGCCCTAACCACATGAGGTTAATGGCCACCTTATTCGACAGCCAATATTGGATAAAAAGACTGGACAAAAATCTTTGAACTTCCGTGTACTTACCATGTAAATAATTAAATTCAGATGGGACAAGAGAACCATAAAACTATCCATCAAATTGGCTCCATCATTGGCAAAGGAGCTAAATTCAGGTAAGACAGAATTACTTGCTAAGTGACATGTAATTTAGCTTACTGTTTCTTTTTATGCCAATTTTGTAAGCTACTCTTAGGTTTTTTATCATTAGGTAAAGCCCATAATTCAAAAACCATCCAGACTTCTCCCCTTCTTCCCCTCCCCCTCCTTTTTTTTGAAATGCTTGTGAGCTATGAGCATTTCTCTGGGGGCTTCATCCTTCCCCAGACCTTCCTTTTCATCTCTTCCTGCTTCACTGGCTCTCTAGAGTCTATAAACGATTGGAATTTTCTCTTTTCCTTCTCCACTGAATGTCACATCTTCTCCAACACTGACCCAACACTGGGTTCTCCAGAAACTTGAAATATTTACATTGTTTATCTTAACATTCCTGCTAGTAGAAATGGGATTCCATTTATTAATCAGGCTGACACTGCATCATCTGAGACATTTCAGAGTGGAGGAGTAGGAAGTTATTTAGTTAAAAATATAAAGCCAGATTTGGTAGCTCACATTCCTAAAACCTATAGGAAACAATGTGATTGATAGAGACAAGCAAATATCTCAAATTAAATAACTGATTATTTGCCAGAAATGACAAGAGAGTAGGCAAAGCCATATTTGGTAGGTAAGTGGAAGAACCAGAAAGGGTTGACTGCTAACCTTGGGCTCATGGGGAGAGAACAGTGGGATGGGAACTTAGGGAGCGCGTTTTAAAACAAAGTTTTGGACAGGAATGCAAGTGTGATAAACATGGTGGTCAGGAGAAGAATCACTGGTATGTCCACTGCACAGAGAGGAGATGCTTCAGACAAATTTTAAGCCTCGACTAGAGATCCCAGTTCATTGTTCTTTACCTTGTACCACATCTCTTGTAAAAAAAAAAAAAAAATTGAACGTGGACATGGGCAAGATAATAAGCAATAATTAGGAAGCTAGAATTGTAGCACCAGATGTGCCAAGAAACTTAACCACGTTGTAAGCGTCTTCATTTAGACTAAGTGGTATCGATCCCTATATCCCATAACATCTGTTCAGTGCCTAGCACTGAACAGATACTGGTTGAATGGACTAAGAAGTGTGAATTGTGGGCATACTTACCAGGTTCTAAGTGACAGGTTAAATAAAGAAGAAAGATGCTGCAGATTGATTAAGAGGCTGGGGAGGGAGGGAGTACCCAAAGGTAGAAGGAAGAGGGAATGAATGGGAAAAAAGATATTCTACAGCTTAAAGAGCTCTTAAGAAAAGCACAAATAGGGGAGAACGAAAACACTTGAAAATAAGCAGCAGTTTGAATTTATACCGTACTCACTGCCTATAACGTGCGCCCTGGCTCTGGGGGACAGTGTCTGAGTGAGACCCAGCATGCCAGTTACCCAGGAATCTAAGAAATTACACGTTCAAAGCTTTTGAATCTGTATGTCCGGGAAGTCATGATTCTAATGTCCTGGCTGATTGGTCGTTATCTGCACACAAATCAAAGTACATTTCCAGCGCCACCCCTTCTCTTGAAGCTTTGGCATCAGCTTCTCTGTGTTAATTTTAAGTTATCACAATTCTAATAGCAAAAATTTTATATTATTCCAAATAGACAAGAAAAAATATTTTCCATGTAAATGTTTAAAACAATTTTGTAACTATTTAGGTATCTACACAGATCAAATAATGCAGCTGTGGATCATAAAAAAGGGCCAACTCACATAAGTGAATGGACCCAGGGGTCTGTCTAACTGGAGTTTACTTCCAGTAGTCACCTGCCATTGATTCTATGAGTTCAAATTAGAAATACACTTGTCTCCATTAGCACATCATGCATACTTTCTCAAATACAAAACGATTTCAGCTAAAGACTTTCTTTAAGCTTAACTTGGATCAAGATTTCTCAGAATCAGCTTACCCCCTCGTGAGGTAATTCAGTTACAGATCTTCATTAATGCTGGTTTAGTATGGGAAATTGTTTCAGTCTTTGGATCTCTGCAACGCTAAACTATTACTTTTAACTGTAGTTTGCAAAAATTATGATCTAATTATTTTCAAGTGGACTTGGGTTAACAAAATGCAGCAGTGGGTGTGCCTTTTAGCAGCTGAACAGACCACTTTTTACATTCCTTCGAAGTAAGATATGGTTCAGTATTTTAAATCATAGCAACAGTTGATAAGAAAAACAGCAAAAAGGTAATCATTTCCATATGGAAAGAAAAGGAAGAAACCAGTGAATCTGTGAACTGTCATTTTTCCATATAAAAATAAGTCACCACTGGTAGATTTGGCAGAAAGGACAAATGTTCCTATTTGTTTCCCATTTTACATTTGTTAATACAGTGCATGTGATGGGTTTTATTGAAACACACCATTCCCTTCAAACTCAGCTGCCAGCGTCCAAATGTGTTTGTCCTTCTGAGTAAACCCATATTTGTACATGTCAGTTTCATCCAGCACGGTGTTTCCTTGGTGATAATCTTCTCAACTTAGTGAAATTTTGGTGAAAGCGCTTACCCCTTTTACTGAAAGGCATAACCATCTTCCACATCAGTCAAATACCTGTAATTTTAAAACACTAATCGAATAAAATCAGTTCCTGCTCTGGCATTCTAAGATCTAAAAGAAAACTGCAATTTTTGGATGCCCTGAAAATTTAAGAAAAGCAAACAAAGTAAACACTTACTTATTTATCTTTGTATTAAAGCCTGATATACATTTATTAACAAAATCCTGACATTTATTTTTAAATAGTTGCCTAAAGTAGAAAATCTTGGAGCGGAAGGCATAGCTCAAGTGATAGAGTGCATGCTTAGCATGCACAAGATCCTGAGTTCAATCCCCATTACCTCCTCTAAAAAATAAATAAACTTAATTACCCCCCCCAAATTAAAAAGAAAAGAAAAGAAAAAATCTTACCCTGTTACAGAATAATAGTCAAAATAGATATTCACACTATTTGACAACAGCTCCCTCTTGTGGTTCAAAGCATTCACTTCAAAGATGATTACCTTTAAATACAGAATTACAATTCCTTAGCTTCAAATTGTGCTGTACAAGTTTAGCTCGTATTTAGTGAATGCTTTTTGGAATGAAGAGGGAAGTTTTATGAACATGAGGACAAAGAAGAATATTCCCTCTTTTGGATAGCTCCAGAGTTCCAATATCTTAGCAGTGTTCCCAAAGTTTTTTAAAGAAGCACCATTTTTTTTCTTACAAAGGAAAACAACCAAGTAGATGTTTTCTTTGAAAACATGCTCCATTTAAAAGGTTTCCCTCCTTTTCTGTGGGTGTATTATGCAGGAGGAATCAGCATTTAATTTTGTTACGTTAGCAGATAGGAATTTGAAAAACTTACAGAGAAAAGTGTCAAAAATATTTCAGTCCAAAAATGACTTAAGTCAAAATCAGAGGTTGCTGTAACTGGCAATAACCTGTTCTAACAATGCGAAACCGTCCAAAAAGTCCTCTTCTTCAATTCCAAATTTTGTATACTGATGAAGGTAGGCTCTGGTGAAAGAAACAGAAAGTGTGAAATAAAAATCTCAAGCAAATGAGTAACTCTTAAAATCAAACAATAAATACACTTTGCCTAGCTCACGAACATTTGAAGATGGCAGACTCTCTTAAAAGTCGTTATCTTTGCTTCAGTGTTTGCTCCAAAGGTTAGCAAACTTTCAAAGTTTATGTCTATTTAATGTCCAAGAGTGTGACAATAAGAAACATGTAGGAAAAAGCAGCCCATTCAGGTGTGGCGTCTACTCGGCACGTATTCATCACCCTGCGGGAGATGACTGGGTTCAATATAAACTCTAAAAAGTGCCTAAGATGTTTTATCTAAGGTTTGACACCGTAGAAACACATTGGTCTGGTCCCCGAGATGAGGTGAAGGCTCCTAAGTGTTTTTCTGACACTTAATTTCCAGCTATTCCAGGCGGTCCTCTTAATACCCCATCCCCCCAAAATGTTCTGAGGCAGGAGAAATCATGTTAAAAAGAATATTAAGCGCAGGCATGAGTTAAATTGATGAAATAATGGCTGCTACCATTTAATTAGAGTGGGAAGAGAACTACACCAGAAAAGGACCAAGAGGTCACAGTCCTGAGGAGTGGGGGCTTATGGAGTGGTCACGTGCAGGATGGGGGGGGGGGTCCTTGGGAATCCTGGCTAATTAAAGTAGAAGCTTAGCCCATCATTTGAGGAATTTGGCTTTGACATTAAGCAATTGTGCCAGAGGTCAGGAAACCTGATAACACAATTCTTAGTATCAAGTAGACACTTTTTTAGTATCAAGTGGAGTTGAACTTGCAATATTTCTTACTGAGCAAGATCAGGATCTCTTCTGTTCTCAAGGATCTTATTTTGGAAAACTATCTTATTGTCCTTGCCTTATAATGAAATGTCTACTTTCATTTCATTTCATTTAGAAACTACTCATTTAGTCAACAACAACAATAGTAATCATATGGAACAATTATTGAGCATTTACTAGTTAGGCACTGTACTTGGGTATTTTTTACATTATTATCTCATTTAATCCTTGCCACATCTTCACTCTCAGTTTGGACCCATCGTACAGAAAAAGAAAGGAAATGAAGAAAAGTAACATGCCTCAAAATTTATACCTACAAAGTGGTAGCCATGCCTGCTCATGCTATCATATTGAACGTGCTCCCCCCAAATCCATCCGTTGAAGATCTAACTCCCAAGGTGATGTTTCTAGGAGGGAAGGCCTTTGAGAGGTGATTAGATCATGTGAGTGATCAGATTCTGGGCCCTGATGAGTGCGATTAGTGTCCTCATAAAAGAGGCCCATGAAAGCTCCTTTGCCCTGCCTGCCGTTTGAGCACACAGCAAAAAGATACCACCGATGAACCAGGACGTGTGTCTTCACCAGACATCGAATCTGCCAGCACCTCAATTGTGGACTTTCCAACCTCTAGAGTGGTGAGAAATAAATTTCTGTGGTTTATAAGCTACCCAGACCGTGCGATTTTTGCTAGAGGCCCAAATGGACTAAGACACTCCAGATCCTGCCTTGTGTTTTAACATTATATTATCTGCCTAAGGTTAGAAAAGGTTTGTAGACTTATTTTTTACTTACTTTGAAGCAAACATATTCCACGCTTTGCCTACAATCATATCCAGTGGTTTTACTAAGGACTGGCTATTGCTGACCAACGCTGCAGACTTCTCATATTTGCTGAAGGCTCGCTGGGTCTTCCACACGTTGAAAGCGGTAACAGGCTCTAACCAGGAAGTATAGAGAGCTGGATCTTTAAACGCCCCTACAGTAAAATGACATAAATCATCAATTCTGGAAACAAATTAATAAACAGATATTTTCATATCCATTTCACCAAAAGTCTTTTGTTTTGCCTTTTAAACTAACTTTATATTGCTTTTGGATAAATGAGCCATATGTAGCATAAAAAATTAATAATTCAGAGCATTCAGGAAAGTATTATGAAGAAAATTTAAAAGTCAGCTGAACAGCTGAAATGTCACCACCCAGAGATAATGACTATGAACAGTCTGCTGACCCTTTTTTGTATTATCATTTTTTAAAAATTGAAGTGTAGTTGATTTACAATGTTGTGTTAGTTTCTGGTGTACAGAATAGTTATCAGTCATATATACATGTATATATATATGTGTGTATATATATATATATATATATATTCTTTTTTATTATAGGTTATTATAAGATATAGAATATAGTTCCCTATGCTATACCATAAGAAACTTTACACACATGCTTTTATGTAATATGGCCTTCTTTTTTTTTAAAACATTTTTTTTTATTGAGTAATAGTCATTTTACAATGTTGTGTCAAATGTAATATGCCCTTTTCAATCACCAGTATGTTGTGAACCTCTTTTCCATGTCAATAAACATCACCCATATTTAAAGGCTCCTTACATGAATATACCAAATTTATTTGACACATTTCCTACTGTTGGGCATTTAGGTTGTTTCAACATTTCTGTTAGTGTGAAAGATACTGCAGTGAATCTCTTTGCAAGAACATCTCTATGTATCTGCATTATTTGCTGTGGGTAAATTTTTGGAAGTTAGATTATATATCTTTTTATTAATTCTTCTATGTTAAAATCTAAAATGAAGAATATGATGAATGTACACCATCTGACTGACTTGAAATGATCTCTTTTTAATTATTACTAGTGTTTTATTTAAAGGATATTACATGCGACAATGAATATATGTATGTTTATGTATAACTGAAAAACTGTGCTGGAATTTGACACAACATTGTAAAATGACTATAAATCAATAAAAAAATGTAAAAAAAATAAAGAGTATTACAGGGATGAAACCGTTTGACTTTCTTTCTGTCACGGCTGGAAGCAGCCAACTGGATGCTGCTGGACTCATCAGATAAGGAGAACATAAACCTAGAGACTTTGCTGCAGAAACACAAAGCTAATAGACTACTGCTTCTTTCAGCTTCCTTAAAACGCTCCGCACGATGCTTGTCACGGAGACCATTAGTTGTCCCGCAATGCGTGTTCTCCTCTTCTTCTTTAGTAACAGAGCCCCCGAATTTTAACTGTGCTCACAGCCACCCTTGCAGCTAGATGTGGCTCACAGTTCAAGTCAAAGGGCTACAAACACAAGTGTGGTGTGTGGCCCTAGGAGGAGGGGGCATGCCCTTCTTTGCTTATTCCTATGTGATCTGATGGCTGAAGTTCAAACAGATGTCTTGAACTATAAGGAGGAAGCCACAAGGTGAGGATGACAAAGCAACCAGGTTCAGGAAGAAAGAATTAATCTCGTCTCTTGTTTACATCACTTCTGTTTTGGTGTCCAGTCACATACTAATTGATACGATGGTTACGTTTTACTACTAAAACAGATAGTTATTATTTTCCTTTCTTTAAGAATAAATTCAGGGACTTTTTTTTTTTACCATGTGTACCACGTACATGTGCAAAATACACATATTAATTTTTGCCTTAACTTTTGCTTACCCAGATCCGCACTGTGCACATCTTTCCCACGAAGGATGACCAAGTTAGCAATGGAAGTGTTAAAATGCAACTCCTTGCTGAGAGGCATTTTTCCAAGAGTAGGAAGTCCTGATAAAGGAGGCCGTACCTGCCAATCAATACCTACCAAAAATTTAAAAAGCAAGAGATTTTACAAATGGCTTTGAACAAGAAGAGAAAAATGTATTACAGGATGTGTATTTTACATAAATTTCCATTTGAGCAGTATAAGTTGTCAAAACTTGTCAATTAAATTATTTTGGGGCGAGGGTAGAGCTCAGTGGTAGACCGCATGCTTAGCATGCATGAGGTCCTGGGTTCAATCCCCAGCACCTCCAATATAAATAAATAAATAAATAAATAAATGAGCCTAATTACCTCCTCCCAAAAAACAAACAAAATAATAATTTTAAAAATTAAAATTAATTGATAAATAGAAATTTTAAAAATAAATGTCAATTAGATTATTCACTTACAATCAATCTTATACTTATTCAGAGTTCTTTTAGAGTTTATTAGGTTTATATTAAAAAAAATCATATATCATTCTTGAGCATACATAAAAATATAAATATAACAAAATAAGTCGGTTAAGGTTTTCCTAAAACGTTTTCACATTCAGTGACTTTATCACTCTTTGACTCGGCATTAATGATGCCTGTGTTTTTTCACACATTATTGTCCTTGTGTCCCTAGAACATGGAGCAGCATTCCTTAAGGGAATCCATGAAAATGCGAAGTCACTGGCTCAGTCATGGTGAGCATGTCTACCTTTGACTTCAGCTTAAGGAATGTTGCTAAACTGGTCTGTTTATCATGCTGACTGCTTCTTCCCCACCCTAGCAGAAAGCTAAAGGTTTATTTTCTGGAGAGGATATGATTGAGGGTCTCTGGTCTGAAGAACACCAGACAGAGGTAAGGGCAGGGTTCGTACCAAAAGCAGAGAGCTCAAGTGAAAACTAGGAAAACCACGACCCTCCCTTCTCTGCCCCTAGGTCACTGGGGCTTTGTCTCTCTGAGTAGAATCTCCAACACAGCAAACAGAATATCCAGGATAACAAAAGAACCTTGCTGAAGAGGGCAAAAAAAATCTAGACTGAAGCAGGTCAGAAGCTCTAAGGGAGATTTCTAAAAGAAGATGAAACTGACAGTATACCTAAACACAGGCAGACCTCGGAGGTTTTGGAGGTCTGGTTCCAGCCACTGCAATAAAGTGAATTATCACAATAAAGCGAGTCACACAAATTTTTTGGTTTCCCAGTAATTATAAAAGTTATGTTTTTTTACTACTATACTGTCACTACTATAATGTAGTCTGTTAATTTGCAGTAGCATTATATCTAAAAAAACCCAATATACATACCTTAATTAAAAAAACAGTTTATTGCTAAAAAATGCTAACCATCATTTGAACCTTCAGCAAGTTGTAATTTTTTTGCAATAGTAACATCAAAGATCACTGATCACAGATCACCATGACAAATATAATGATAATGAAAAAGTTTGAAATATGAGAATTATCAAAATTGTGACACAGACACGAAATGAACAAATGCTGTTGGAAAAATGGCGCCAACAGACTTGCTCGATGCAGGGTTGCCACAAACCTTTGGTTTGTTAAAAAACATAATATCTGCAAAATGCAGTAAAATGAGGTGTGCCTGCATATCAAGAAAAAATTCAGACAAGTAGAGAAACAGGACTGAATAACTGACAGGTACACAGAAAAACTAAGCAAATAGGAGAACAAAGCAATTATTAACTCCAAAGAAAATTTAAACATTACACAGGAAGGGAACAGTATTCACAGGATACTCCGTCGCCCAGCTGTGAATACCATGTATTTGGTCATGATGATGTAAAGCTCAGTATTGCTTTAATCCAGTGATGACACCACCACTATATTAAAAGGATGAGGAGACAGAGGATGTTTTAGGGCTTAGGGGCCAGTGTGAGAAAAAAGCTAAATCCTAACCTTCCATGGTGGGAAGCAAATAATTAAAAAATCTATAAATGGCAATGTGTAGATAAATACAGCAAAAGAGTTCTGAAAAACAGTTGTCTCTGGGAGGGAGACAATAGAAGAAGGCTATGGACTAATAATTTTAACAACCTGCATTGTAGAATTACTTGACTTTTTAATCTATGTATATATAATGTTATGGCACATGTACAGTACACAACTTTGTAGCTACTAAAAATAATAAGGCATGTCTAAATGTACTAAATTGGAATGAAAGCCAAACAAAATATGTTGAAAAAAGGTGTGGAACAAAAAATGCATATAATACGATGCCAGTTTAATTTTTAAAGTCTTTAAGGGGAGGATATAACTCAGTAGTGGTAGAGTTCATGACTTGCATGCACAAGGTCCTGGGTTCAATCCCCAGTATCTCCATTAAAAAAAAGCAAATAAATAAATAAATCTAATTAACCTCCCCCCTCCGCCAAAATCTGTTTACATACACCCTTAGAATTCTGACTCTCTAGTTCTCACATGAATAAATTAATAAATTAATCCAAACTAGCCAAAAATAAGTCAACTAATAGAATAAAATTTTTAAATATGTTTTAAATAAAACAAAAATAAAAGTAAAATTATAATATAGCTTGGTTCAGAGGGCCAAGCCAAAAGCCATGGAAAAGTCTTCCCAGGCCTTACATTTTAATCAAGAAATTGTCAGCGTGAGCCCTGCTGAATCCTTATAGACCAACGGCTCCCATGTGCCTTTCATTTCCCCCTTTTTGAAAGGGAGTGTCTACCAGTCATCCTGCGCCTGCTCCACCATGGTCTGTTGGCGGTGGGGTGTCCTTAAAGAGCTACACTCAGGAAATCACACCTGAGGAGTGTAAATCCACACCTGGACCTGGTTTTAGAGGACAAGATTCTGGACTTTAGGCTGAGGTGCTAATGGGATGTAACTTTGGGGGGCTTGGGAGGGATTCAGTACATTCTGTGTATGGGAGGGCACAATTCGTTAGAGGACAGAGACTAGCAGCCAGCCTCCAGGATGAACCCCAGGGATCCTTGCCTTCTCCCCATGGGATAGGCCTGACTTTAATAACCAAAAGGATGGTGCAAAATGATGGTGTGTCACTTCCAAAACTAGGTCATAAACGACAGTGTAACTTCTGCTCACTCCCTCTTGGATCACTCACTCCTCCTGTTGCTGGGATATGTAGAAACAAGATACATTGCTGATGGCAATATTAATGGGGCCAATCTGCATACAGAGTAGTCTGACACACATAAAGAGTTTTAAAACTTCATCCTTCAGGCTGTTTAATGACATTAACATATTTATTCATATATTAATATTCATATGGAAACATTTATATGTTCAAAACTCTTGTCTATAATTGTGAGAAAATGTTGACAGTTTAAATTCCCAGACTGGGGGGTGGGGAAGGGTATAGCTCAGTGGTAGAGCACATGCTTAGCATGCTTGAGATCCTGGGTTCAATCCCTAGTACTGCCATTTGAAAAAAAAAGAAAAAAGAAATTCTCAGATGGGAAAATGACTAAACAGACTGGTTTACTGACCTAAACAGGACATCTTACCCTGAGGAACACTGTGTTCCTTGAGATGATAACAGGTATTGCTAGAAAAACTGGTACTGTGGCCGAGAAGTCCAGGAAGCATTAAGATGGGAACTTTCTGCTTATCTCCAAACCTCAGGCACTATTATCTAAAATCCATTAGGTACTACAAGTACATGTAGAGGGAATTCACTTTCACATTATTGAAACCTAACTTACTGTAATTTGTGGTCAAATATATGCTACTGAAATAATACACAGTAGTGACTGCCAGTTAAAAGTGACAGACTGAACACATCAGTTTACTCCCTAAATCTCACTAACAAGACACTACAGTGATTTTTTTAAAAGGCATAAACAAGAAAAAAAAATGGCATGGGGAGAGAAGATGATGGTAACAAAAATTTGGAAATCAAATGAACCAGTAGTTACTGACTTAGCAACCAGGGGAAGGGAAACTTCTGCCTACAGTGGAGGTCCTGGAAGCAGGCCAGGTACTTCTGAAAGAGGAAGAGACAGGAGGATTAGTTAAAAATCTGTATGAGAAGCAGTTAAGAGTCCCAGACTCTTCTCCAGTGAGGGGAGTGCCCCCTCCATCCATCAAGATGCTTCCTGCTCAGGAAAGGCTAAACCAGTGAGGCTCTGAAAATACAGCAGTAAACCCAACAGATAAGGATCTCTGCCCTCATAAAGTTTACTGCCTCCTGAGATACAGCAAAAATCCACACTAAGGAATTCCAGAATGCTAGAGACAAAGAGAAAAGAATCCTAAAAGATACAAGAGAGAACAAAACAGGATTAGGAATTGAATTAAAGTGGGACTTCTCAACAGCAACACTGGAAACTGGAAGATAACAGAGCAATGCCTTCAAAATACTCAGCAGAAATGACGCCCAGCCTCGAATCCTTTACCTGGACAAACTATCAACCAAATGTAAACGGAGAATGGTGACATTTACAGCCTTAAAATTTTTACCTTCCCTGTACTCTTTCTTGGGAAGCTCCGAGAGGGTAGGGTCTATCAATATGAGGGAATAAACCCAGAAAGAGGAAGATGTGAAATCCAGGGAACAGAGGCCAGAGCACAGAAGGAGGCAGAGATGCCAGTGCTGGCTGCTTATCAAGCCTGGAGAGTAACCAGTGCAGACTGGACAGGAGGAAGAAGGCCTCCCGAGGGGACATCTCCAAGCAGACAATGGAAATGATGATTACCTGAGAGGTCTGAACATGCTGGTTTCATTTTTATGGAAAAGTTTAGGGGTAGACTAGTAATAGGTACGAAGAATAGCAACCAAATCAAAATACTTATTAACTCTAGGAGGGAAAAGTAAACTGTATGTGAAATAAAAGGTGATAATCTGTGTGTACAGTCCATAGCTCCACTGTGAACACTATTTACATAGCAAGAATAACACAATAATACAAACACTGAAAACTGATCTAACCCAAAAGTGTGTTTTAACTAGATTAGGAGGAGGGAGGATGGAGGGGGTGTGTGTGTGCCCTATATGTGTGTAGGGGGTGGAAGAAGATTCAATTCTCAACTTCACTTTAGGCAGGCAACTGATAATATCTAAACCTGGAAAATGAAAAAAAAAATAACAGTATAAGCAAGACCTTTAGAAGTATGGAGGCAAATTCCAGAAGAAATAGCTAAAAACATTGAAAGTTGTTTCTGCTGGGCAGTAGGGAAGTGTAGGATAGGCTGTTCTCTTCCTCATTATAAATTCATGCTGGACAATTACTTGACTTTAAAAAAAAAAATTGAGATGTAATTTACATAAAGATGTCCAGACTTAAGTATACACTTAAATGAATTTTGACTATTTGATTAAAAAAATTATGTTCATATATTACTTTGAAAAAAATTAAAATAAAAGTAAATGTCAGGGGGAGGGTATAGCTCACGTGGTAGAGCGCATGCTTAGCATGCATGAGGTCCTGGGTTTGATCCCTAATACCTCCCCTAAAAATAAATAGACCAAATTACCTCCCCCTGAAAAAAAAAAGTAAATGTCACACTAATTTGAAATTTTTTTTGAGAAATGAAACTGTGAAGCGATCAAGAAGTCCTACTGGGATGTTCTGGTGAGTTTTTACAGGAGCCTCCCTGACCAGAAGAAGGCACCATTATTTCAACTGGCCCATGCCAGTGTATATCAAGAAGCCCAGGACAGGCATTTTTCCCAGCTTGTGGGCTGCATATTTTAAAAATATCCCTTACCTTCTTCCATTTTTGCATTAGAAATGAGCATCTGTCTCAAATGCTTGAGGAGGCCAGCCCAAGTAAACGTGCTGTATGCCAGGGAATTCTCAGACATTTGAGGAATGTTACGAACACCCAGCATCTTGAATTCTGGATGGGGAACTAAATCCTCCATTAAGTCTCCTGCAAAGAAAAAAACAATTTTTTTGAACTAAATTTTTAAATTCCACATTGTTTCTGCTGGCTCATATACAACCACAATTTGATGGCTTGGGGGCCAAATGTGTTTTCTCCTCTAAGGCCAAAATTGCTTAAATTTTAAAACGTAAATACAATTTCAGAGACAATATCTATTACAGACCACATATTTGCTTGATTTGGGCACCTACTTTGGCCTGAGTGAGAAAACACACTTTGCCAAAAAGGAAACAAGAGTTTCTTTTCAGCTAAGTAACTGGAAATGCGAATGAAATATGTAGCTAAATCCCAGGAAAACAAAGTGAACATGAGCGCTAATGTGCTTTTATTGTCATTCTGTATTCATTAGATATTCCTTTAGAAATTTCCCTAGATCTCTTATTTACTTTATCTGGTTAAATGATAATCAGAACCTGTTAATATCAAACTCTACTAGGAAAGAAGACAGGATCAGTAATTCCTGAAGACAAGAATATGCCTACCTTTAGAACATCGTATTTGTAATGAAACAATTAAGGAGAAAGGCTAATTTGTTTTTCATCCGGAGCTTATTTGATATATTTTTAAAAATCTTTAAAGTTTTAATATACCTTTTATATTTTTATGTATTTTATATTTTTTATATATGTATAGAAAATACCTAAAGAAAGAAAAATATCTTACCATAACATGAAGTTAGAATTTTACGATAACATTGAATGCAAATTCATATCCTATGTCCTAACAGAAAGAACAACCTTTGATACAAATATCTACAAAATGCCACACAAATTGATCTTAACGGCTAGTGGAGTTTCATTTAAACATAAGAATCCTTTCTGTAAAATACCTAGAGCTAAATTCTATCGCATAGCACGCATAAACAAACAACAGCCAGCAAGTAATTCCTGAGCACTGATGCACAGATTGTTACAATCTGCTTTTCCCTCCAGCTTTCTTGTTCATTTATGCCCTCATCTGAACCATTCTTTTTTTTTTTTTTAACAGCAACATTATTTATAATTACCAAGAAATGAAATCATCTTAACCATTCTTGACCTTGTCAAACCCTGGTATGGACTCAAAGTTTGTGTCCCCCCCCCAAATCCACACACTGAAATCCTTACCCCGAAGGTGATGGTATTAGGAGGGGTTAGGAGGAGGTGGGGCCTTTGGAGGTGAGGTCTCTTTATAAAAAGAGACCCCAGAGAGGTCTCTCGCCCCTTCTGCCATGTGAGGACGCAGTGAGAAAATGACCATCTGTAAACCCGGAAGCGGGTCCTCTCCAGGCACTGAAATGACTGGTGCCTTGATCTTGGACTTCCCAGCCTCCAGAACTACAAGGAATACACGTCTGTTGTTTTATGTAAGACACTCAGGCTATGTACTTCTCTTATGGCAGCCTGAGTGGACTCAGACAGAGCCCAAGCTGTGGACCCTTGATTTATTTATTTATTTTTAAAATTAATTTATTTTTTGACCCCCGCCTCCCCACACCGATTTCTCAATCCTCAGTCTTGCCCTTTCTTCACTTGCCTCTTTACTCATCTCCTCACCCCTCTGTCTCTTCATCAAATCTTTCTGGTGAAAATCCGATCTTGGCTCAGCCCCACTCCTCACATTATCTGTGCCTGTCAGAAAGGCACCCCCCACGGCAGACTGGGGCCGCCTCGGAATTCACAATCCACAGACACTGATGCCCACTGATGCTGATGCCCTGATATCTCCACAAACACCTGAGTGGAGCCACGTGGATATCTGAGGTCATTTAGTGCAGAGACCCAGGGGTATGGCAGGCATGTCTGGAAAACGGTGTGGAGGTCAGTGTGACTGGAAGAGAGTGAGTGAAGGAGAGCTGGGTAGGATATCAGATCAGGAAAGTAATGAGAGACCAGATAGAGCAAAGCCTTGTATGTGACTCCCGTGGGTGAGATGGGAAGGTTTTGAGTAGGAGAGTGACCAGATCTGATTTAACCCTTTCAACACCGTAAAGCCAGAGTTCAGTCTGGTGGCTGCACTTAGGAAACGGCTGTGTGTTGGCAAAGGTGGAAGTGGTTAGACTAGGTGAGCTGTCCTCCGGCCAACTGGCTCCACTTAGGTGTTTGAAGATGTCACTAAGATATGGCAAAGGCACCCACACTCAGCATGTCTAAGACCCATCTCTTTCTCTGCCTCAATGTGCCCTGTAAATCAGGGCCTTTTCTAGTGTCTCCAGCCTCTGCTAACAGCACCACCATCTATACTGCTGTGTAAACCAGGGTCCCAGGAACTATGCTCTACACCTCTCATTTCCTAGATGCAATCCAGCACCTACTCCTGTCTATTTTACCCCACACCCACTCTCTCTCAAATCCATTCTCTTTACTCTATCTTCATTTGTTTTGTCCCACTTAGCAAGGACCTACTATACGGCAGGCACTGCTCCGAGGACATGGGATACAGTGAACAAGCCAGACTAGGTCTTGCCTTCACAGAGCTTCCATTCTAGTGAGTAGAAACAATGAATAAAAAAGGTAATAAACGAACAAAAGAATGACAGAGAGTAAAAAATCCTGGGAAAGAAGCCAACAGGATGATACTATAGGCAATCACTCTACAAAGAGGACACTGGAGGAAGGCTATTTAAAGAAGGTAACAGTGAGCTGACACTTGAAAGATGAAAAGGGAAATACGGTCAAGATAATATTCCTGGGAGAGGGAGCAGGAAGACAGGAGGGCGGTAAGAATAGCCACCCTGGTGAGCATTACAGGAAATAATGAGGAGGCCCCTAGCTCCTGAGCTCGTGAGCAAGGGGAGAGTGCAAGAGAGGAGAGAAACTGGAAGAAGGAGACAGATCACATACAACCAAAGCCACTGTAGGCTCTACTGTAAGAAATTTGGACCCAGGTTTTTAAAGTTGAGCAACTGAGGGATTGAGGAAGGAATAGGGCTCTGAGGGAAAGCTTAGTCATCTGTTTTAGACACATGTTTGGGATGTCCATGTGTACATACAGATGTTGAGAAGGCCGCTGGACACAGAAATCTAGAGCTTAGGGAATTGATCAGAGTTGGAGAGTAACTGGTAGGTTGGAGGATACAAATAGTGTTTAAAGCCATGGAACTGGGTCAGTCACCTGGGGAGAGGGTCCAAGACCAGCACTTATAGCTTAGGAAAAGGAAGAGGGGCCTAAAAAGGACGAAAAAGGAGAATAAAAGGGTTAATGACGAGTGAGGATGAGTGATGAGCGAGGAATTAAGTCCCTGAGAAGAGAAAGGGGGACCCAGAACCCAGGCGAGAGGCTGGCCTTTGACAGGAGCAGGACACTTCTCCCCCTGGGACAGAAAGGAAAGGGCAAATGTGGCCCCAACGCCATTAAGTTTGCACGTGGTGCTAGGAGTCAAGGGAGCACCCATCTACCTTACTGCTTTTATTTTCTGAGTACAGTTCCCCAGAATGTGTTTGCTTATCTTTAAAAGTAACACACCAGGAATGTCCATGTAAGCCAAGAATGTCCATGTCGATGTGAGCTTCTGTTTTTGTGCGAAAAAGAAAAAGAGAGAGGAAAAAGGAGGCAGAGAAAATAGAGAGAACTCTGTATTCAGGGGGAGTATGCAATATTAGTTGAGAGATACTGACCAACTGAACCAATGTGAGAGAGACAGGGAGGGAGGGAAGAATGCAGACAGATGGCAGAGATGGCATTAACAGGTCTGAGCATACTGATGAGATATGAGGACCATGGGAGAAATCCAGGTGGCAGGAACTGAAGAAGAGGAGGCAGGGAGAGAAGACAAGAGGAAAAATGATGACTCCATTCAGAACATGCTAAATTTGAAGAAGCAGAAGGCAACTAAGAAAACTGGGATAGGCAACTATTTGGGGAAGAGATTAGAACTAGGGGACATAGATTACAGAGTCATTGTGTCTAGATGATTTGAGTTGATAAAGCACCACTTGATAAATAAGCTGAGAAAAGAATGGTGGGTTTCTTTATGGGGTGATAAAAATGATGGTTATACAACTTTGTGATTATGCTAAAAAAACACTGAGTTGTACACTTTAAGTGGGTGAATTGTATGCTATGTGAGTTATATCTTAAAGTTATTAAAAAGGAAAAAAAGGAGAGAAAGGACCCTGAAGAATGGAATTAGTGGAAACCCACTACTCTTTTGAGCAACTGAGTAACTTCTCACAACTTCTCAATAAGACAGAGGGGAGGAGTCAAGAGAAGATAACGGTAAGGCTTTCAGAACCTAAGACTTTCCTACAAATAATACACAGGAGGACAAATACCTAGTGGATTTCTTCTGTAGTGAAATGAGCCTTCCCCAGAGTAAGTAGGCTGGAACACACTTCCCAGCTGATGTGCTAGGACTTGATTTATATCACGAAAGGAGATCTGCTTGATATTCATCAGTTTCGCACAGATCTTATGAACAGCATCATTTTCGTGGACAAGGAGGGCGTCTGAAGATCGGTACAAGTGAGAAAGAGTCAAAATGGAGTTGTAGTTCTGAACAATAACCTGGAGAGAAAAAGGCCAGAAATACAAAAGGCAGGAGAGAACAGAGGTTAAGAGGGTACGTTTCTAAGGACATCTTGGCCTGGGTTCAACTCCCAGCTCTGCACTTTCTAGCTATATGATCTTCGACAAGTTATTTAATCTCTCTATGCCTCAGTGTTGTGTTCTCATTTAAAAAGGGGATAATGATTATACCAGCTTCCTGGAGTTGTAAGAACTAATGACAGAATGCAAGTAAAGCACTTAGAACAGTGCCCTGTATATACTAAGAGCTCAATAAATGGTGACTATTACAATCAGGCTTTCTTCTTACATCATTTCCTATGATGACTTATTTCATTTCCATTTTATTATTTCTCCTACGAGGCTGATCAACAGGAAATTGGCCTACAGAGAAATTTCCTTTCAATGGAAAGAAGTGAAAATTCTTTGGAGGTTGGCAATGGCACAAAGTCAAGGTCCCTGCTTTACATACAGTAGCCAGAGGGACTAATCCAGGAATGGATTTCTGAGAGAGGATGCACAATTGTCTTCCTTGGAATTTTTAAAAACAAGGACACCTCATTGTTTGGGAAAGTTTAAGCAAAGTTAAATGAATTGTTCACAAAAGTACCATATTGTATAATCACTCCCGATGCAGTAACTTAACATTACCAAAGAAAGGATGGCATCAATCTCTTACCAACATTTGTTTTAACTGCAAAGAATACAAAATATAAAATTTTCAATTGATATGTTCATACCTCACCAGTTCCATAAGGCCATATAATCTGATTCATTTTCAAAGAGTTTGAGTACTGATCTTGTAAGTTCTGTGTAAGGAAGGCTCCCAGCCCTGATCCTGTGCCTCCAGCCATACTCATTACGATGAAAAAACCACTCAAAGAGTCGCATTTCTCCACTTCCTTCTGGATGAGGTTCATTATAGATTCTTCATGCCTGGGTCCATGGACAGAGTAACTATGCAATGTAAAAGAACAAAAGACAAACATCTTTCAACCTAACCAGAGAAATGGAATGCAGAGATGATAGAAGATATTGAAGGCTTTTTAAACCTAAAGAAGTGAACTAACTCTCATGAAAGGTATACATACTCTGATTGACAAAATTTAAAATATACAAGTTAAATATTTTTTAAAGTCTTTTTTTTTTTTTAATGGAGGTACTGGGGATTGAACCCAGGACCTTGTGCATGCTAAGCACGCACTTCATCACTGAGCTATACCCACTCCACAAGTTAAATATTTTTAACAGGTGAATAGGACATCTAGGTGAGTGAATTTACTGGGAATAGAAAATTCTCTTTTATAGGCCATTCCTTTGGCTGCAGACTTCAATTACTATGTAGTCCTGCAAGTTTATGGTACAACATAATATTCAATTTTCATAGCAATACTCCTAAAGCAGTGGTTCTAACTTCGCTACACATTAGAATCACCTAGAGAAGCTTTAAAACATCCCCACATTCAGATTTCATCCAAAATCTATTAAAGCAGAATTTCTGGAAGTGAGTCCTAGGCATTGGAATTTTCCAGAGAACCCTAAGCAACTGTCTTGTCATATTCCCTAGAAACTGGAATACCTGCCAGATAAAGATATTGTACTGATAATAAGTTAGCTGGCAGAAGGACAGCAAAGAAGTAGAAAACCCTGCTGCAAGAGGGTCTTGATTTCATCACTACCTGGACCTGAAGCACAGACATACGTGAGGCAGAATGAGCATCTTCTGGACAAAGTCACACTCTAAATTTTAAAAAGGCAATTTCAAGATTATGTGTTTCATATATAACCACTGTGCAGCTGTAAATACACTATTAATTGACTATGCAGCTGTATCTAAATGGAAAATCATGAGGAATTATTCTTACCCATATGCCCAGTTGTTTCCAGAACCTTGTTTTTGACAGAGGTGTGAATGCTGGCCATATTTCCAACGGCCAGAATGGGCAGCCTTTGACAGTGTTTGATTGATAACTTTAGGTTCCATGTCAACCAGTACAGCACGGGCAACTGGAACTAGAGAGGGGAAAAAAAGAATCAAAAGAAAAATATTTCATATGTCTTATTTGGGTTAACTCAGAGCATAAACGTCTATATCCAAAAAAGAATTTTTCAAAGACAGAAGATAGAAAGAGCTGTTCATTCTGCTTAGAAATTGAAGTAGGAAGCAGCAGGTGTATGCAGATGGTTCATAATGCCTGGCATTCTGCTAGGCAGGTTGAATGAATGTGGACTAAAATGATGACTAAGTCAAGTCTACAAACATCTGCTGAGTGCTTACAATGTGCTATGTGCTGTGCTGGGAATACAGGGATGAAGACATCAATCTAGCCCTAGGAGGACCAGTGGGAGAGAGAAGATACATCAACACTTAATCACAGTATGAAGTGATACGACCCTCAGCAAATCTACACTAACAGAACAGCATATTCAGAGGTACAAAATACCAGGGGCAGAACAAGCAGATCAGGATTGTTGAGGCAGAAGATGGAGAAAGAGGGGGCATGAGAAGTGATGGATGGGGATGGGAAGCAGGCAAGGCTCAGATCTTGGAAGCCCTTGCATGCAATGCTAAAAAGCTTGAAATTTATTTTTTAGGTAATGTGAAACCACTGAAAATGTTCAAGCAGGGGAGGAATAGTCAGATGTCTTTCTCAGTACAGCATTTGGAAGACAGATGTGACAGACACAAGAGACTAGGCAGGGAAACTCAGGAGTGTCTTGAAACAGTCCAGGTGAGAGAGGACAGAGCCAGAACTAAGGCAATGACAGTGAAGACGGAAAGCAGAGAAGAGTTTTAAGAGCTATACAGGAGGTAAACTAAGCAGATTTTGACGTTTAATGGTTTGTGGACAGGAAGAGCCAAGTTTCAAAGGAGAGATAATGAACGCCCTTGAGTATGGAGATGTTAAGTTTGAGGTACACGTGAGAGATGCAGGCGGAGGTGTTCACTAAGCAAAGAGAGGCCACACTCGAGATTTGAGAGTCACTAGAGTAAAAGATGTAGCAAAATTCGACAGTAACTGAAATTGCCCAGAGAGAACTATATAAAGTGAGGACAGAGGAGAGGCTGAGCTGCAACCACCAGACAAGAAAAGTTCAGAGACTAAGGAGGAGTTTTAAGCAGGGAGTTTTACAGTTAATGTTATCAAATCTGGTTAGAGAAGTGAATTAAGAAAAGAAAAACAGTCACTGGATCTGGTTAATCAGGAGATCATTGGGAATTTTTCATAGAATAGCTTCAGTGCTGTTATAGGGCAGAAGCAGAATTAGAGTTGGTTAAAGAAGGTTCTCCTTTGAGAATCTTAGATGAGCAGGCAAAGAGATAAGAGGAAGAAAAAAGCTTATGGTCAAGAGCTAAGTTTTGTTTGTTTGGCTTTATTTACTTTTTGTGAGGGAGGGGAGGTAATTAGGTTTATTTACTTATTTTAATGGAGGTACTGGAGATTGAACCCAGGACCTCATGCATGCTAAGCACACACTCTACCACACTGAGATATACCCTACCGCTGTTTGGTTGGTTTTAGATTGGAAAGATCTGAGCATGCTCACATGCTGAGGGGAAGGTGTCAACAGGCGAGGCAAAGAATCTTTAACAGAGAAACAAAAGGCTGAGAGCAAAGTCATTCCCCAGTAAGATAGAAGGGGATGGGGTTCAGACACCACCTTGAAGAGGCTGGTTATGTCAGAGTAAAGGAGAGGACTGTGGACCACACATACCTCCGTCTTCCTCCTCACTGAAGAATCTTTCTTTGCAAGATGCTTGATATGCCTCATTCTCTCTTTTAGAGCAGAATTTCTGGGGACAGTGTGAGTCACTAAATAAAGCATCAAACACTTCAAAACCAATCTGATTGCCACACTGGCCAAGTTGCACTGTTACTATTGACATACTGAGACACAAACTAGGCCTATCTCCTCAAAAAAGTGAGCAACCTGTAATAGAAAAAATACAGTCTTTGAGAACCACTACATTACTAGTAAAGAACAAACAAAATGCTGTATTTGTTAATATACATTAATAAAATATAATTTTTAAATACAAAGATGCATATAGTGTTATAGATAAAATAGCTATGTTGTCTAGGAGCCAGTCATTTAAGGAAGTTGTTCTTTTTCTCCAAAAGGTTTTGGGATTCGGGATTTACTGTACCCAAATCCATTCACACACAACTCAAAGGCTTCCAAAATCTCATTTGTAATCGCTATTTTCCTAAGCATGTATTTAAAATAAACAAAACAAAACTAATGTTGGTTGAAGGAATTTGTAGTATACACTTCACATCAGAGGAATATTTAGAATGCATAAGTTAGCTCTACAATAGTATATTTAATTAACACTAATTTTCTTTCTTCTAAATAATGACTTTCTCTCTCCACCAATCGCCTTTCTGTTCTGGTAACTACAGTAACACGTATGAGAAAGACTTTGTGTTTAGCTCAGATAGGACAGCCAAGGAAGACGAAGCTTGGGAAAAAAGGAGACCAGATGAAATATTAGAGCAAGTATTCACTACTTTTAACAATGAAAAGACAATTTTTGGCAAAGACCTCACACCGGCTCTATGCAGCACTGCAAAGAGCAGTGGCTTGTGAGCCAAACTCTACTTGGATAATCAAACAACCCTGCAAAATAGGTATTTATTTCCATTTTACAGGTAGGAGGCTCTGAAAGGTTAGGTGACTTTCGCAAGGTCACTCAACTAGTAAATAACAACGCCAAGAGCCTTCCATTCTACACAGCCCCAGGAGTTCCCCATTAACCCCACTCACTGACAGCACCAGGACCAGCCGTTTCTGTCCGGTTCAAACTTCAGAACGCCTTCCCTCTCACTATGCGCATGCTCACATTTAATACCAAAAAAAAAATAGCTACAGACTACGAATGCGCATGTTCTACAAACGGAGAGATTTGTTGTGGGTTTTGGGCTGGGGGGGATGTTTTTTTTCTTTTTTTCCCTATTCAGAAAGGCTAATTACGCATGTTCGATTTCAATTTAGCTACTTCAGACCTGGTACGCATGCTCACTGTCCATCAAACGCTTTAGCCGACAATGCGCATGATCTGGCTTCCAGCAGCGGCTTCGGCTGGGCTTCTGCGCATGTTTCTGCCAGTACCTGGTTCCTGGCAATGGTTCTACGCATGTTCACTGACCACAGTTCGGCTTCACAGACTCCTGTACGCATGCTCCAGCGCTGAACGTGAGGAGCCAGTCTAGGGCCTAGGCGCAGACGCACTGAGCCCAAGCGGCCGGTGATGGCGGCAGTGGCGGCTGTGGCTGCGGCGGGTCCGGGCCCATGAGGCCACGACGGAGGCGGGACGGCTTTTACCCAGCGCCGGACTTCCGAGACAGGGAAGCTGAGGACATGGCAGGAGTGTTTGACATAGACCTGGATCAGCCAGAAGACGCGGGCTCTGAAGATGAGCTGGAGGAGGGGGTGAGGCCCGGGGTCCCGGGGGGCCCGAGGTGACAGGGCCAGGGCGGCAGCACGGGCCCTGGAAGCCCGGTGCGTCCGAGAGCGGGGAGACCCAGGGGGGCGCGAGTAGTCTGCGGGAGGAGCCGAGGCGCCGCGCGGCCCGAAGCAGGGGAGCGGGCGGGGCGGACCTGGCCCTAGGTGTGAGGCCTCTGCGGGGCTTGCAGGTGCAGGTCGCGCCCCCAGCCCTAGATCAGCGCAGCCAGGATCAGTCTGTCTGTGGAGGGAACGAGAAAGGGCGCGTGGTCGATTCCTGGAGCTCTCGGACTTGAGTGTGACCGGGCGAGAGTGGTGTTAAAGGTGTGTGTGTGGTTGGGCGGGGGGTGGATTGCGCTTGCTGAGTGTCCCGTAAGTGCAGGTGAAGTGCGGAAGGGTTTCCCTTCGAGGGTAAGATTTCAAGTATTAAATCTTCAGACCTCCCACAACCACCTCTTTTCTCGGCCTGTCGCTTCTCTCCTAGGAAGCGCTCAGCTGTTAGAAGTGACAGCTGAAAACTTCTGTCGGGAGTAGCGCTGCCGCTGCTGTTACAGCCACCAGGAGTTTTATTTCGGGAGCAAGGGGGCTCTGCTGCATCTTCCAGGGTTTGTTTGTTTGCTTTTTTTTTTTTTTTTAACCCCCTTCCGTGTGACTTAAAAAAAAAAAAACCATTTATAACGACACACGGCATTTGTAATTTACTTCTCCCCTAGTTGAAGATGTCTATATTTTTTCAAAATACTTGATGTAATTTTGGGGCGGAAAAAAACCAGCGTTGACAGCTGTGATTTGGCTTGCCAAAAATAAATTGCTTGAACTGAGACTTGTGAATGGTGGTGTGAGGGCTTTCCTTGCTGTAATTTAGGGCGCTAAATTTAGAACTGTTTTTCCTAATGCATAGCTTGGTTTTACCTTTGCTGTCTTAGTAGTTTGTTATTCTTTATTCAGGATTTTTTTTTTCAACATAAATTGTGAAAAATCACAAATTGTACCTGATGTTCAAAAAATGGTGTTGTCATACTAAATCACTGATTCTGGGCAAATGATCATCAGTGATAACCTCATGGTAATTTAGATTCTAAATTCCATTGTCTAGATAAGTACATGGCTGATGTCAGATGTTTGCTGTAACTACATATGGGGCTTTCCTTTCTTTTCCTCACCCGATTTTCCTCCTCTGGCAAGTAAGTTTTGCTCTGCTTGTTGACAAAAGACTGAGATGCTATGTGTAAAAGAACTTTGAACACTTGAAGAAACTACATGGGCTAAAATACTGTTCTTTTCATAATCAAGTGAGTCTAAATCAAAACCAGACAGTTTGGAAGGTGGGTATTTAGATGTGTACTTTTTAATATGTTTGCATATGGAAATACAGTTAGCTTCTTAATGGAACATGTGATACACTAATTACGATTTGGAAGAAATATGGGATTACTTTCATTACGTATAACATGCTCTAATCAATTATATTGGTTCCATATGGCAGTGGCTTTGGAGCAGAGCAGAGGGGAAAACAGGATAGAAAGGGTGCTTTATAAAATCTTCATCAGTTGAACTGATAGAATTTACAGACCATGGATTTATTAGGGGTTGGAAGTAAAATACGGTATTAAGATTCCTGTTAGGAACTAGGATCTCTCCTGGACATTTGTTTTTCTGGGTACAAGCAAGTAGGATTTGGGGAGGGTGTGGAAGAGGAGGCCAGGGAAATTGGTGGAAATAGGAAAGAGAAAGAAATGGGGTCACTACCTTGGGGAGAGGAGCTTTGGGGAAAGAGCAAAAGTAATTATAGAGGATTTTGAGGAAGAGCCTTCAGCAGAATACATCTTACTTACGGAGCTGAAAATGTTTGTTTTGAGTGTATTATTCTAAGAAGTATAAGGTGGACAAGCAGAAAGAGTTGGGAGTGGGATTGGGTTGGCCACCCAAGGAGATTCAGTGACATCCAGGTTTACCTAAAATAAAATTTAAAAGTTCTGAAAAATGAGAGAAATTTAGGTTCTTAGAAAGTCTGGCTACTGTGAATGTGCAATAATATAATTAATATTCTGGCTACTTGTGAATTTATATCCTTTAGTACACAAATGTTTTTAAACATTGGTATGTATCAGAGTAGCCTCACTTCTTCAGTTTATAGTAAGGAAATTGAGGAGGGAGTGTATAACTCAGTGGTAGAGTACGTGCTTAGCATGCACAAGGTCTTGGGTTCAATCCCCAGTATCTCCATTAAAAAATAAGTAAATAAACCTGATCCCCCCCTCCCAAAAAAAAGAAAAAAAAATCTAATACAGTAAGGAAGCTGAGGCATCCGCCAGAGAGAGAACTGTCTAAGACCATGGAGGTAACTAGTGGTGCTATCTTCTGACTCAGTTCATCGAGCTTCATTGCATAGCTTCTTCATTGCATTTACTACTCTTGTTCATAATATATCTGTTTGTGGTGTGTCAAAAGTGAATTCAGGTCCCTCCAGCCATGCTCACTGACTGTGTGATCTAGAATAAGTCGCTTAATCTTTGTGACACTTTTTTCATTTCTGTAAACTGAAGATTACATGCGATCAGGTATATAAAGTACTCTCAAAATATCCTGGTAAATTAAGCAGTTAGCTAGTTTATGGAAATATAGCTTGTCAGTGTTACTCATTGCCAAGGAACCAATCATTCAAGTTTACCCTCATCTATGCCTAGAGACTTAGTAATAAATGCAGTTATACTAGAGGTGCTGCATTTTTAGAACTGTACTTTGTTTTTTTTCTTTCCTTCCTTCCTTCTTTCATTCCTTTCTTTTTATCATTGGCCTTATTTAGAGATATGTTACACTGAGTGCACCTGTATTAGTAAATATATGCATTTACATAGCATAGTTAATTCTTCAGTGAGATGAAGAGAGTAAATTAATACATTTTAAACACTGTATTAAAACCAGTGGATGGTACTTTTTTTTTTTTTCTTTTTCTCTGGTGATGGTATAATTTGGGGACAGAGTTGAAACTAAGGGAAAATTTTCCTCTAGAGATTTTCGTTAGATTAAGAAAATGTTGGAAACCTCTACTTTTTGTGGAGACACAAAGTTAAAAAATTGTTACTGCAACTTTAAAAAATCCTTACTCTACTAATTCGAAATTTTTACTCTACCAGTTCAAATCGTCACAGAGCCTTACTGCACAAATTACGGATTGGGCTATTAGATTTTTATTGAGCAAAAAGTTTGAAAATTTTTAGTATTTTGAAAAACAGTGCTATACAGATGGTATGTTCAAAGAATGTCTGGATTGGGGATATTTCACCTATTCGGTAACAATTTATTTACATTTTTATAAAATGTGCTCTTTCACTGGGACTTTAGGCATATTAACTTTAATTTATATACAATTTTAATTTAAAACTTTGTGAATAGTCATTGTGGTGGGCTAGTCTGAAACGGTGTATCTTGTGTAGTACCTTAGATTAGGAAGATTCGGCTTTGTCAGCCATAGTGGCACACATAAAGCACCGGATGGGTCAGGGCAGTAGAAAAAAAAAAAACCGGAATAGTTTCCTGTTAAGGAAGGTGTCAGTATGTATTATATAATAACTTAATGATTCCGTTGTGAGACTTTCTAAAGGTAACATTTAGTAGCAGGAAAGAATTGTGCCTCAAATGCTTCTGTTCCAAGAAGGTAACGGTAGGAAGTCATAAACCCAGATGCAGGTGGTAATGCAGGCCTGGCTGGCTCCGGAAATGAAACATAGCCACAGGACATATCTTTCTAGGTGGCTTCAAAGTCATATAGTTTAGTGTTAACTACTCTGTGGTCTTTGATTTAGAATTAAGTGAAATGAACATTAAAGAAAAAATAATTATATAATACCAGTTTTATAGAAGTTAGTTTTTTGTCTTTAAAGTGAAGCCATCATAGGTGATTGTATGAAGCACCAGAGACCAAAAAAAAACCCAAAAAAACCCAAAAACTACTTATAGCCACAACCACCCCTACCTGCCCGTCCTCACACAGAAAAGAAACTATCAAGTTGAAACTGCAAGAATTTTTTTTCCCCTTGATACTGCCCCTCCATTTGCCTGGATCTAATCATAAAACATACATGGCTGGTGTTAGACATCATCCTGACTTGTTTACTCCCTGAGCAGGTTCTGACTAAAATAAACTTGTGTTTTGTGGGGGCATTTAAGCATCCATTGTGTAAGAATGCTGTCAGTTTTCTTTGTGTATCTTGACTGTGTAGTGGTATCTTTGAAGAAAGATGAGTCCATTTAAATATTTTTTTGAATTGTTCTAAAATTTTCAATAAAACCTTTAATCGTCCTATTTTCATTTAAGTGATACACTTTTATGTAAATTGAAAGAGTTCATAATCAGACTGTATTTAAGAATACTCATTTTAAAGCTATAGTTTGTAATGCTAAAAACTGAATTTCTGCTGTCAAGTTACCATTTTTTTGTAAAAATTCTGTGACTTTTCTATTTGTAGAGTTGTACAACCACACCTTAGTTTAATTTTAGAACGTTTCTGTTGCCCTCAAAAGAAACTTTAGGCCAATTTACAGTCTCTCCTCATTGCCACCTCCAGCCCTAGGCTTTACCAATGGTCTACTTCTCATCTCTGTGAATTTGTCTTTTCTGGACAGTCCATGTAAATTGAATTATACGATATGTGACCTTTTGTGTCTGGCTTCTTTCACTTAAAATAATGTTTCTGAAGATCATCTATGTTGTAGTATATCAGTACTTCATTCCTTTTTATGACCAAATAGTATTCGATTGTTAAGATCACCCACATTTATCATTTCACCAGTTGATGTTCGTTGGAGTTATTTCCATTTTTTGGCTGTTGTGAATAATACTGTTTTAAACATTTGTGCCTAAGTCTTTGTGGAACATACGTTTTCATTTCTTTTGGTTAGATACCTAGGAGTAGATTTGCTGGATCATATGGTAAGTCTGTTTAATTTTTGAAGAAACTGCCAAACTGTTTTCCAAAGTGGTTGTAGTTGTACCACACTGCTGCCAGCAGTGAGTGAGGGTTCCAGTTTCTCTACATCCTTGCCAAGCTTGTTACCATTTGTCTTAATTATAGCCATCCTAGTTGATATAAATTGGTATCTCAGTGTGGTTTGGGTTTGTATTTCCCTAATGACTAATGATGTCAAACATCCTTTCATGTGATTGCCATTTATGTATCTTTTTTGGAGAAACACCTGTTCAGATCCTAACTCATTGTTTTTAAAATTGTTTTTTTTAAATTATTATTATTGAGTTGTAGAAGTTCTTTATATGTTTTTATTCTGTGGATTTTCTTTTTACTTGATAGTATCTTTCAAAGTGCAAAAATTTTAAATTTTGAATAAATTCATTTTATCGGTTTTTTTCTTTAATCTTTTATGCCTTTTGTGATCTGTCTTAAGAAATCATTGCTTACCTCAAGATCATGAAGATTTACTCCGTCCCAGGTTTCTTCTAAGAGTTTATAGTTTTAGCTCTTCTGTTTAGGTCTGTGATCTATTTCGCTGTACGATGTGAAGGTAGGGGCCCAAAATAAATTTTTGCATGTGGATATGCAGTTATCCCAGCACCATTTGTTGAAAGATTGTTCCTGTCCCATTGAATTTTCTTGGCATCTTTGTTAAAAATCAGTTGACCATAAATGTAAGGGTTTATTTCTGCGCTCTCAATTCTATTTCATTGATTTATATTTCTGTCCTTATGACAGTACCACACTGTGTTGATAACTGTTGGTTTGTAGTACATTTTGAAATCAGGACATCAGTTCCTCAACCTTGTTCCCCTTTTTAAGGACTGTGTTGGCTATTTTGGGCCCCTTGTGTTTCTGAGTAAGTTTTAGAATTAGCTTGTCAATTTCTGCAAGAAAGGAACCTGGGATTTTTAGAGTTGAGTTGAATCTGTAGACCAGTTTGGTTACTATTGCCATCTTAAAAATATTAAGTCGTCTGATCTAAGAATGTGGGACACCTTTTGATTTATTTAGGTCTTTTATAATTTTTTTCAGTAATGCTTTGGAATTATCAAATATACAAGTCTTGCACTTTTTAAAAAAATTGTAGTTGATTTACAATGTTGTGTTAGTTTCAAGTGTACAGTAAAAGTAATTCAATTATACATATACACATATATGTATATTCTTTTTCAGATTCTTTTCCATTATAGGTTATTACAAGATATTGAATATAGTTCCCTGTGCTATACAGTAGGTCCTTGTTGTTTATCTGTTTTATATATAGTAGTGTGTATATGTTAATCCCAGACTCCTAATTTATCCCTTCCCCTAGTCCCTTTCCACTTTGGTAACCATGGTTTGTTTTCTGTGTCTGTGAGTCTATTCTGGTTCATTTGTATTATTAAAAAAAATTTTTTTGGACCACATATAAGTGATATCATATGATATTTGTCTTTCTCTGTCTGACTTAACTTCACTTAATATGGTAATCTCTAGGTCCATCCATGTTCCTGCAAATGGCATGATTTCATTCTTTTTTTTTTAATGGCTGAGTAATATTCTCTTGTATATAGATACATACCACAACTTCTTTATCCAGTCACCTGTTGATGGACTTTTAGGTTGCCTCCATGTTTTGGCTATTGTAAATAGTGCTGCTGTGAACATTGGAGTGCAAAAGTCTTGTAATTCTTTTGTTAAAATTTTTTCTAAGTATTTAATTCTTATTGGTGCTTTTATGAATGGAATTATCTTAATTTCATTTTTGAATTATTATTGCTAGTATACAGAATCTTAATCAAGTTTTGCACTCATTTATAGTATGGTCAGAATAAACGTTCGGCCAGCATGACTCCTCAAAATTTGAAAGAGTTGTTTAATTGTTTTACTTTGGTCAGCCACATTATACACCACAATATCTTGGACTGGTTATGGTTACCTTAGGCTTAGTTAGTTGTAATTACATAAGGTTTATAGCAGTGTGTTAGTCTTATGTATCAAAAACATGTCAGAATAGCACTTTGTGTAAATCATTTGATTAACTCATACTTAGAATGTAGTGCCTTTAGTTTCATAATATACAAAATACATTTCAAAATACATTTTTGAATAAATGTAATTTTTGAAGGAAAAATCACCTGGTTTTGTTTGTAGATCTTTGATGAGTAGCATCTGTAGCTTAGTTGTCAAATAAATTAAAAGTGAAATCCCCATAGTATTGTTTGTATACCTTATTTCATTCATCACCACATTTGCCTGTTATTAAAGAATAGAGAATTTTTGAGCTGGTTTATTTGATTCATTCTCCTTCAGTAATGGAGTGAAGCATTAACATTTTTTATTTCTTATTTATGAGATTATTTATTTTTAACCCTTTAACATATTTTTCAGGGTCAGTTAAATGAGAGCATGGACCATGGGGGAGTTGGACCATATGAACTGTAAGTTTACATGAAAAGACTTCATTGTGCTGTCTTTCTTATAAGTAGGTTATATCAGTTCCACTTCTTGTGTGATTTTAATAACCTGTTATTAAACATCTAGTCATATATAGACTTGGTTTATGTGATTTTAATAACCTGTTATTAAACATCTAGTCATATATAGACTTGGTTTATTAAGTTTGGCACCAATATAATAACATATTTGGGGTTTTGAGATCATGTATGGATTTTGAAAAAAAGATACTCATTCAAATTCAGAGTATACTGAATATCAGTTTGAGTGGGTTAGGAATTTCTTAGAGAACCACCTTTTCTTACTGAAAAATAAAAATTTTAGAAATGCCTCCAAAATCAAATGCTTCTTGTTTTGCTTTGTAATACAAACAGATTTGTACAGTCTTGTGTCATTTTAGGCAAGCTCCATCAGATGAGTGTGGTGATTAGTCTACTCTCTATACCAGCATCAAGTAAAAAGCTTTGGGTGGTGGGAAGGCTGAGATCATCACTCATATAGAAAGCATTTAAGAGGCAGACAAAATTGCCACCCTTTTTGGAGCCTTTAAATTCAACAGATACGGAAAGATGCATGGATACAATTTATTAGGTAGAATTTTTGTAGCATAAAAACTTGAACTAATTGGGTACTTTCAGAAAGCACTCCGATTTTCTGCTGAAGCTGCCAAATGAGGTTGGATAATACCTAATCTCACAGGCATTTTGAATGAACTAAATTGGAATAAGTAGAAGTCTTTTTTTCCTTCGTTGGGAGTAAACTTGTTCTAATAAACTTGTTCTAATTTATCTTAGCTTGGGGGTGCTGGATGTTTATGAAAATAGGTAATCAATAGCACATTCTATAAATAAGCAGATAAGCAAACAGTTATCAAGACACCCTAATTGTGACCTATCATGTTATTGAATCATTAGTTTACTAACAGCACACACTAAATTTGCTGTTGTGTACTTTTTCCCTTTTACTTCATTGGATTATAATTCTCTTTGTAACGACATGCTGAAGGTAATTTAACTTTTTGCAAATTTACTTTTGGTTTTGCTTTTCTCCCCAGTGGCATGGAACATTGTGAGAAATTTGAAATCTCAGAAACTAGTGTGAACAGAGGGCCAGAAAAAATCAGACCAGAATGTTTTGAGCTACTTCGGGTACTTGGTAAAGGGGGCTATGGAAAGGTAGGAAGTATTTTTGAAACGAGAGCTGTTGTCTGTCTCAGAGAGATTAATTTTTATACCCTGGTTCCAGCAGTCCTCTTGAACCTTTGTTTGCTAGCCATCTGCAAAGGATATGATCACTTACCTGGTATTATCTGAGTGATGTGCAGAAGTTTTCCTCTTCCTACCACCATTCACATTAAAGCCTGACACACTATAGGCACTCAGTGAATATTTGTTGAATAAATACATAAGCATCTGTGCCAGGCAAAATCTGTTACTAGAGGATTCATTTCTTCCTTTGGTTAAGTGGTACATGCTATACGTATCCTCTTAAAAAACAAACCACTCCTTACTTTCAAGAGACATGGCACATTAAATTGTTATCTGTTACTGAGACCTTAATCTAAATTGGTTTTCTTTGACCTGCAGTGTCTGGAGTTAGGAAGCTGAAGAATATGAGGGGAGAAGAAAAATGAAGAGAACTTATTAGTTTCATAGTTTTGCCTGAGGCTAATTTAAGACCTCACCTTTGCGTGTTCTGCCCAAGAAAATTTATACCTCTCTGTTCTCCATCAAAAGACAGAATTTGGATAACATTTTAGTAGTTGGGATTAAGTTTGAGAATGACTTATGCTATTGTGTAGTGTTAATTTTTGCAGGACATGCCGTTTATAGTTTATTCTTAGGCTTAAGGACACATTCTAGTATGTTCTAACCATCTTGAATGTGTAACATGCACTGTGTCAGGTATTTTATCTGTTGCATGAAAATGTATTATAGCTAGCCATTTTAAAGAACAGGCAGTTCCTGTCAGGTATTATTAAATAGTTTTATGTGAGGCATCCCTGGAAGAAATTTATGAAATATTTTATAATTTTTAAGTTTGATATTATGTGTCTGGGAACCCTGATGATAGGTTTTTCTGTGCCAACTTGGTTTTTATGTGTAAAGTAAGAGTACTCACTATTAGATGGTCATTGCCCAGCTTTGCCACTAGATGTCAGCAGATCAACAGGAAAGTCTCATGTCGTATAACTCTTTTCACTGCTAATATTTAATATAGTCTGCTTTTTTAGCCCATCGTTTTTGTACCCAGTCCTTCATGGCACTAGTTTTTTTAAGAATATAAACTGCTGTATCATTTGTTTCTTACAAATAGGAATTAAGGGAGTGTGACTAGCATGGTTTAGCTTTTAATAACACACGAACACTTTTATTTTTCATCCAGGTTTTTCAAGTACGAAAAGTAACAGGAGCAAATACCGGGAAAATATTTGCCATGAAGGTGCTTAAAAAGGTGATTCCCTCCGCCCATTATATTCGTAATTGCTATCAAATCCACATTTTGGTCTAAAATTCGCAGTCAAAAAATACATATTTCTAACACAATTATAAGTCCTCTTGGAATGTGGGATGTGTTTCATTGTTGTTATTCCTGTTTTATTTCTGATTGGTGAGGGTTGGGAGGAGAGCTCTTTGAATTCTCCTCTGAGGTAACTCTTTTAGCTCTTTGTTCTGGTCTCTGTATTTCTAAGCAATAAGTGTATTCTGCTGTCACTTAATTCAGCAGTTTTAGAATTATGTATTGACTTCTGTTTTATTCTTTTTTACTCCTTTCTTGCTTCTTCCCATCCTCATCTTGCTTCATTTTCTTTCAATCTACTGTTATCTTTTTATACCTTCCATCAATTCTGTAAAACACCGTTCAGGCCCAGTTTTCAATGCTCACAGTTACTAGGTAATCTATTATTCCATTTATTTTCCTAGAGACATCCCATCGGAACCTCCTGTCCTCACCTGTACTGATAGTTCTTATTACGGGCCGTTCCCTTTACCATAATCCTTGGAATCCTCTTGGTTCCTTCAGTGTTAGAGCCTTTGTTTCCTGGGTCCCATATCTTTCTTCTTAGTTTGTGTCCTTGTTCCCTTATTCTGGTAACCTTTTACTAATGGATTCTGAGGAACTGTGAATGAAGTAAATTTTTTGGAAACATTGCATATTTGAAAATTTCCTTTTTATATCCTTATACTTGTTTGATTGTTTGGGTGCAGTTTTGAAATTGAAACTCATTTCCACACAGGATTTTGCTCCATTTTTGTCTACCTTTGAATGTTTCTATTGAGAATTCCCTTGCTATTCTGATTCAGAATCTTTTATAGATTTGTTTTTCTTTAAGATATTTAAGATTTTAAAAAAATTTTAGGGGTGGTTAATTAGGTTTATTTATTTATTTAATGGAGGTACTGGGGATTGCACCTAGGACCTCATGAATACTAGGCATACACTTTACCACTGAGCCATATACCCTCCTTCCTAAGATTTCATTTTAAATGCTTTTTACAGTGATATGTCTTTCTTTGATTCTTATTATTTTATTTATTTTTAACTCTTTCAATCTTAAAAGTTTTAGTCTTTTCACTCTAGGAAATTTTCATAAGTGATCTTTTTGATAATTTCCCCGCTGTTATTTTCTTTTCTTGGAATTGCATTTAGTTGGATGTTGGACCTACCAGACTGATCGTCTGTTTTTCTTACCTTTTCTGTTCTTTCATTTCTTTGTCATTTTGTTTACTTTCTGAGATTTTTTTCTAGAAATTTATTTTCTAATCATTTTACTGATTTTGTTAATACTATCATTTGTGTTCCCAAAGCTCTGTTTTTTCTTTTTATAGTGACTTATTTTGTGAGTACAGTATCTTCTTTTATTCCTCTGAGGGTTTTAATTATTCTTTGAAATGTTCTTTTGTTCCATGCATATGTCTCTTCTAAGTTCCTGTTTTCTTTGACTGATTTAGTCCTTTCTGCCATGTCAAAGGCTTTCTTTAGATGTCTGGTATCCTTCATTGATTGTTCATATTTAAGAGTGGAACTCTGAAAATCTGAACAGAGGCTCTGTGTGTGTACACTTCTCTGTAGTGCATTCATGTGGTTAGCTGGCAATTGACTGAAAACTTCCAGTATCTGAAGGTCTTTTTTCTGGTATGGATCAGTTGCTGCTGAGAAAGATCCTCTGTACTTTTGCCTAGAAAAAGCATTCTGGAGCTGATGACCAGGAGGCGATGGAGAGCTCACCTTTCAACATGCAGATTTTCACTGAAGTCAAGTTTTTACTTTAACACTCTCCTCTGTATCTGATCCGTCACCTTTTTTTTTTTTTTTTTTCCTTTTCTAAAAAGTACATCTCTCCAAGCAGTAGTTCCTTGGCTGGTTAGTGTGGGGATGGGAATCTTGTTGGTCTGTTTGTTCCTTATAGAGACTTTCAGATCATCTCCCAGTTTTTAGTGCTCTGCCTTCTGCCTTTTGCAGTCCCTAATGGCTCTATTTTTTTTTCCTTTTTTTCTTGTTATTTTTGCTTATGTGATTTTTGAACCTTGCTATGGTTCTATACGTGGATTCAGTTTCTTTTGAGTTTCTTTTTTAATAGACTTTATTTTTTTTGAGCAATTTCAGGTTTACAGCAGAATTGAGCAGAAAATAGAGAGTTCCCACATAGCCCTCCCCACCCACACATATGTACTCCCTTACCCTCAACATCCCTCATCAGTGTGGCATATTTGGTACAATTGATGAACCAACATGGGCACATTATTATCAACCAAAGTCCGTAGTTTACATTAGGGTTTACTCTTGATGTACATTCTGTGGGTTTTGATGAGCATATAATGACATGTAGCCACCACTATAGTATCATACAGAATAATTTCATTGCCCTAAAAATCCCTTGTGCTCCATCTATTCATTCCTCCCTTCCTCCCTCTCCCCAAACCCCTGGAAACGACAATCTTTTTATTGTTTCTGTAGCTGTGCCTTTTCCAGAATGTCATTTGGTTGGAATTATACAGTTTGTAGCCTTTTCAGACTGGTTTCTTTCATTTAGTAATATGTCTTTTTAAGTTTCTTCTATGTCTTTTGTGGCTTAATGGATCATTTTTTTTTTACTACATATATATTTTTTAATTTACATATAAGTACTGTTCACTATTTCTAAGAATGTTTAGAGCTTTAGCTTTTTAAACTTACATAGTTATCAAAGGAATAAAGCCAACCACAAAATAAGAATTAACCCAGAAAGATGCATACACCCTGCTATTAACAGCAACATTATTTATAATTGCCAAGATATGGAAGCATCCTAAGTGCACATCAATAGTTGAATAGATATTGGGGATGCATATATGTATATACTAGAATGGAATACAACTCACCCAGAAAAAAGAAGGCTATTTTGCCATTTGCAGCCCTTCATTCACCTTTTTTTTTTCCCACTTCAAAAACCAGAATTTTATAACTGGCAGAGACATTTCCATTACATCAGAAACAACAAAACACCTAGAAATAAACTTAACCAAGGTGGTTACCTATACTCTGAAAACCAAAATGACACAAAGAAATTGAAAGATTTCTTGTGCTCTTGAACTGGAAGAATCAAAACTATCAAAATGGCCTCACTACCCAAAGCAATCCACAGATCCAGGCAACCCCCATCAAAATATTCACGACATTCCTCACAGAACTAGAACAAACAATTCCAAAATTTATAAGGAACCACAAAAGACCCCGAACAGCCAAAGCAATCTTTTGTAGGTCTCTCTCTTTTTTTTTTCCCCCTCTTTCTTTTTGTTCTCTTTTCTTACGGTTTGATGAGAAGGTCCTTTAACATTTGTTGTAAAGCTGGTTTGGTGGTGCTGAAATCTTTTAGCTTTTATCTGTGAAGCTTTTGATTTCTCCATCAAGTCTGAATGAGAGCCTTGCTGGACAGAGTATTCTCGGTTGTAAGTTTCCCCTTTGCATCACTTTAAATATATCGTGCCACTCCCTCTGGCCTGTAGAGCTTCTGCTGAAAAATCAGCTGATAACCCTATGGGAGTCCCCTTGTTTGTTATTCATTGCTTTTCTCTTGCTAATTTTAATATTTTCTCCTTATCCTTAATTGTTGTCAATTTGATGACTATGTGCCTTTGTGTGTTCCTCCTTGGGTTGATTCTGTGGTACTTACTCTCTGCGCTTCCAGGACTTGGGTGACTGTTCCCTTTCCCAAGTTAGGGAAGTTTTTGGTTATTATCTCTCCAAAAATTTTCTCAGGTCCTTTCTCTCTCTCTTCTCTTTCTGGGACCCCTATAATGTGAATATTAGAGTGCTTCATGTTGTCCCAGAGTTCTCTTAAACTATCCTCATTCCTTTTTATTCTTTTTTCTTTTTTCTGTTCTGAAGTAGTGATTTCCACTAATCTGTCTTTTAGCTCACTGATCCGTTCTTCTGCCTCATTTAGTCTATTCTTGGTTCCTTCCAGTGTATTGTTCATTTCAGTGATTTTATTCTTCAACTCTGGGTATTCTTTATATTTTCCAGCTCTTTGCTAAAAACTTCACTCTGTGTGTCTATACTCCTGTTGAGTTCTCTGAACATCTTCGCCATCATTACTTTATAAACTCTTTCTTGGATAAATTGCCTATCTCCTCATTACTTATTTCTTCTTCTGGGATTTTGTCTTGTGCCGTGGCCTGGGAGATATTCCTTTACTGCCACATATCGTCTGTCTTTCTATGTGTTTGTGGATTCCTTCCACAGGCTTTGGGATTATTGTTTTCTTATTTCTGGTATCTGCCCCTGGTGGATGAGGCTGTACTAGAGGCTTGTGCAGGTTTCCTGGCAGGAGGAGCCAGTGCCTGCCCACTGCTGGGTGAAGCTTGGTCTTGGACCTCTGGTGGGTAAGGCTGTGTCTAGAGGCCTTTGTGGCTTAGGAAGTCTGCTGATGGGTATGGCTGTGTTCCCACCCTGTATGTTGTTTGGCCTGAGGCTTCCCTACAGGCTGTTGGATGGGGCTAGGTCTTAGTGCTAATGATCCAATCAAGATGTCAGCCTCCAGGAAAGCTCATGTAGGCCATCAAAACCAGATGTCCTGGGGTCTCCTTCTCTTCCCAATGCCAGGACCTAAGCTGGGAAGCCTGACGTGCGCTTAGAGCTCTCAGTCCTGTGAGAGGGCCTTTGCCACTTCAGCTTGTGGGTCGCCCACCCAGGGAGTATGGGGCCCAATTATATCGCAGGTACGCCCCTCCTACCATCGTGCTGTGGTTCCCTCTTCATATTTCCAGTTGCAGAAGATCTTTCTGCTAGGTTCCAGTCTTTTTTTGATGGTTGTTCAGCATTCAGTTGTGGTTTCATTGTAGTCGCGAGGGAGAGGCAAGCTCGTGGTCCTACCGCTCCACCATCTTGACTGGAACTCCGTTTCTTTTGAGTTTTTCCTCTTTGCAGGCATTTAGTTTTGATCACACCCCGGTCTACTAAGTCATGCACCATGGCTTTATCTCCATTCTGTCTTCGCTTTTTGAGGTGTGGGTTACATATGTTTCCTAGTTTTATTGGAGATGGATTATGTGTGTTTGGCTTCTTGTTCTTTTTGTTTGGGGTTGATTTCTGAAAAGATCACACTGTCTTAAACAAATCTTAGTTGGAAACTTTACTAAAAGATAACCTAAGTGACATTTAAAAAAAATTATACGGATGGTAATATTTTGGTCCTTATCTCATTCCTTATTTTTGCTTAAGTGGTATAAATGACTTCTTAATTTAAAAGCCAAGGAACAGATACTATGACCACAATTTTATTGGTGTTTGTCTTAAAGAAGCAATTTAGATATTGTCAACTTCAATTTCTGCATCAGTAAGCCCGAATTAATCTGCTATGTGGCCTTCCCACTGGAATCATTTGAGATTAGTGGTTTTTTTAATCTGTAAAATATGTTAGGCCTAAAATTAGAGACAGTATAATAATGCTTGTTCTAGAAATGTTGAAAGAAGTACTGGTGAGGATGCTTAGAATAATCCATTCCTTTTGATACATTGCTTATACGTGCCTAATAATCAGGGCTGACCCAAATTAGTCATCATTAAGTCTTGAGTGAAGCATGTTTTCTGGCACAGGTATCTTTAATAGAAAGAATAGGGTGTTGGGTTTTTTTCCTACTTGCAGTGAGTGGGCGTGGTGTAGAGAAAGCCATAGCCTTAATTACTGCTAAATGTCAGGCCTCCTTTTTGGGCCCAAGCATCTAAGAGCTAATTTGCTTGCCCCTCCTTTTGCTTAGTTACCATTTCTTTCCACTGTCAGGGTTTTTCTTTCCTCGAGCCTGGCTAGAGAATCAGATACTGCCTTGTTCTTTCCTTGCTGTCCCTGAAAATGAGCTCACAGCAAAAATAATGAGAATGAAAAGGTTGCTAAGGTTGGGTCCAAGGTTTTAATTCCTACATTCCTAGGTAAGATGACTGAATACTCCCTGTGAGTTTCTTCCTTCTGATTTCGTTTTCCTGGAAGCACAGCGAGCGTACCAGCCCTCTTGATCTGAGTATGTGGTAAAAATATACCTCTTTACTGCCTTGAAGATAAAACCAGAGTAAAGCAGATGTCCCCTTATCATGCATGAGTTGGTTACATCTGGACGATCTGCCTGGATTTCTCAGTTCTCCTGGGATGTTTACTTATCATGAGAACGGTCCCATTTGGGTACTTGTTCATGATAGGATGTTGAGGAAAAGACTTTCCAGCAACTCTCTCTCTACCATACCAGTCACAGCAAAATATACTCTGGAAGCAAAATACTGTTGCCCATGGCTCTGCTTGAGCCCGCACTGTAAATTTTAGAACTTCTGGCTGAAGGCTTGCGGCTCACAGTTGGTCATACTTTCATTCTTCCTTTTATTGACCCAGCAGAGATCCTGCATTGTGCCAGGCGTTGTGCTAGGATTTATCATTTGAGTCAGATGTAGTCTCTGCCTCTCACTCTGCCTGCTGTGTGATTCAAGGGAAGAACTGATAAGCTTATCCTTACAATTTCCCTTTTCCTCTGTGGTCAAAACCCTTTCTACTTTGAATTTTAAGCCAATGCCACTTCCTCATCTTGGATCGGTCTTTACTTCTCCCACTGCCAAGTCTTATAGTCCTGGGTGTCTTCACAGTCCTTGTAGTAAATAGTAATCAGTGACCTAGCCTTGTAATTCCTTGTTGATCTCAACTCCGTCAGCTCTCGCCCCCATTCCACTTCACCAATGCCCATAGCTGTGTCCTCCACCTCTGAAACATTGGACTATAATAGAACAATAACTTTCTCAGCTTCTTTACTCCCTGGTCTTTGGCCCTAAGCCATTCAGTCCTTTGACTTCCGTGTTTTTTCTTCAAGTTCTTAGCCCCTTTCTTATTTTAGTTTATTCCTAATCTAGCCTAATCAACACAATCTGCCACTTCAGTCACCTGCTATCCCCATTGATCTTATGTTTAGGATAGTTGTACTCTTAATCATTTTGGTTGTTAATGCTCCTTTATTCCTGTATATCAGCTACTGAACATCACTAACAGAAATCACATAAACTTTTAGATTGCTGCTGGGACAAATTCATCGTTCTCAATTCATGTGGACCCTCGGTACTCACCAGCCATTTTTCTGCAAGTCCCTAGACAATTCCTTCTGTTCTTTAAAACTGTGAGAGCCTTTACTGTCAGTCCCTCTACTCTTTTTAGCAGACCACCTCTCTTCTTATTCAAGGCTGTCAGATATGATTCTCCTTGACTTCCTGTTCTAATCCCTACCCTCAATACCATACTGCTCTGCATTTTCACCTGTCTTTACTTCCTTCTCTTCAGTCTTAGTGGGAGATGTGTTCCTCCTTCTTTCCAAGGCTAAGCCCTCTCTTTATAATTTGAATCCCGTCCCTTTCTGCCTGTTCAGGGTCTTTTCTCTTTTGTCTCTTTTTCCATCCTCTATCCTGACTACTCTCTTTATTTAAATATATCCATATCTTTGCCATATTTAGAAAACAGATCCTTCCTTCACTGGAGGTCTATCGTAGCTTCCAGTCTCTGCCTTTCATAGCTGAATTTCTTGAGAAGTCATGTTTTATTATTTTTTCACTCACATTTTGAAATAATGACTCTATTTTAATGAAACTCTTGTCCCCTATGTCACCACTGATTTCCTAATTGCTGAATCCAGTGGTCTTTATTTACGTAATTCACCCTTAGTTTACCTCACTGTTGCATTGATGCTGTTGACCACAGCATTTTGAAACTTTGTACCCCTGACTTCTGTGACTCCCCTTTACTAATTTTTCATCTTATCTCTCAGTCCCTTTCTTCTCAGATTTTCTCAGAATTACTTATTTAAAAAATTCAAACCTGAGCAGTTAAAAAAATAACACATCTTTGACATTTTTCACTTTCCAAAGAGTTATAAGAATAGTACAGTGAATTGTTTGCTGTATTTTCTTTGTCTTCCCCTTCCTCCCTCTGTCTCTCCTCTCTCTCTATACGTGTGTATATTCAAAAATTTTAATTTTTTTTTGCTGTACAATTTGAAAGTTAGTTGTAGACATGGCACTTCACCCTTAAATTCTTTAGTATGTATCTCTTAAGTATAAGGGCATTTTCATATATAACCACAATGTGATAATCACATTTGGGAAATTTAACATTGATATACTATACTGTTTTCTAACACATCCATACTCAGACTTCCCCAGTTGTGTCAGTAATATCCTTTATAGGTATTTTGTTTTGTTTTTAATATCTAGGATTTAGTCACATTGCACTGAGTTGTCCTGTCTCTTTAGTTTCCTTTACTCTAGAGCTATTTCCTACTTTTTTTGTCTTTCATGACATTGACATTTTTTGAAGACTTCAGGCCAGTTGTTTTGCACAGTGTCCCTCATGTGGATATGTTTCATTGTTTCCTCATGGAAATGCTTAAATTTTTAATTTAGGTGAAATACTTTTTGCAGGAGTATTGTGTCCTCAATGCATGTGTTCAAGAGACACATAATGTTAGTCTCTCCCCATTTTTGGTGAGACTGAGTTTGATCACTGGTTTGAGGTGGTGTCCACCAGATTTCTTGTTGTACAGATTAATTCCCTGTGTAATGAATAAGTATCTATGGCATGATAGTTAGAGACTGTGAATATTCTGCCCTCATAATCTTGTACATCCACTGGTTTTATCATCCATTGTTTTTTATCAAAATAAAATAATACTCTGGTGATTATAAAGTGGAGACTTTTCTGTTTTTATCATTTTTTTCTGTTGTCATTCTTCTGTAAAGAAGAGCTTTTCATACTTCTTTTATAATGTAATTTTTAAAAAACAGTATGGACTTTTTTTCAATACATAATCCATTTCTTACATTATTCAAATTTTGTTCCTCAAATTGTCCCAAGTTTTGCTAGAGAGAGCTCTATTAAGATGGCTTCCATGTCCTTCTACCATGTCCCTGTTAGTTTCTGAGTTCTTCCTTACTTTCTGTACAATAGAGTACTCCAGGTTTACCTTGCACTTTCTCTGACTCTGACCTAGAACCATCTGTTTCTCTATGGAACCCTGGTTTCTTTGAGTAGAGAAAACAAGATTTGGGCCATGCTGTGCTCCTTGCTACTAAAGTATCATTGTTTCTGGCTCTTTCAGTGTTTTGTTTTGTTTTTAACCATGGCTTCATACTAATGTTCTTAATTTCAGTCCAATTCTGTAGGGTTCTTCTTTCCTTAGTCCATGTTTACGTATCTGTTTATCCACAGTGAGAAAAGCCTGGTAACAAAATCAGTACATTTACTCATTTGCTTACTTGTACAATGTATGCATAATAGTTTCAGAATTATAATACCAATACTGTTAATAGTTACAAACCTACTAAGTATGGTTTAAGATTTCTTTGCAATTCTTGTTACACCTATATAAATGTCACTAAAAGTATACAGTGTAAAGTTATTTAAATATCTTTTTTCTCGTTTGTGGTAAAATTATCAAAGTCATAGTCAGTTAAATTCATGTATTTCAGTTGTGTTCAATTTTATTTCTCTCCTCCATCCTTGTTGACTTAATTTTATTTTTGAACTGTATAAAACATCAATGTGGTTCAGAATTTAAGCTCTCCATTTTATAATCACAATACTAATACTTGATTTAGGTAAGAAAAAAAAAGGAATGATAAAACCATTGAGGTTTTACTCAGACATCCCATTCCCTTTCCTGCCTTTCCACTGTCATGAGCTTTTGACGTATCTTTGTTGTGTTCATTATTGCAGATATAAGCAGGTACATATTATATGTATTCTTACTTCCTCTTTCTTACACAAAAGGTAGCTGTGTATACTACTGTGCCAAATAATGTTCTTCTGTACCTTGCTTTCATAGAGATATTCCTCATTGTTTTTATACCCTTTTTTTTTTTTTTACAGCCAGTATCCTCTGCATGGGCATTTAGGTTGTTTCTTTTCTTTCTTTCTTTTTTTTTTTCTACATTTTTTTATTGAGTTATAGTCATTTTACAAAGTTCTGTCAAATTCCAGTGTCGAGCACAATTTTTCAGTGATACATGAACATACTTACATTCATTGTTACATTTTTTTTCTCTGTGAGCTACCACAAGATCTTGTGTATATTTCCCTGTGCTATACAGTATAATCTTGTTGATTCTACATTTTGAAATTAGGTTGTTTCTAATGTTTCAGTTTTACAAATATTGCAACTAATAACTTTGTGTGCTTTTTCATTTTACTGGAGATGTACAAGAACTTAGTCAGAGAACTGAGACACATGTCCAAAACAATGTACCATTTTCCCAAAACTTTTTTCTTTGCTTCCATTTCCTATTATTGAATGACACCATTATCTATCCTATTACTTACACAGAAGCCGTGATATCATCATTTCTTCTCGTATCAAGTTAGCAAGTGCTAATTATGCACCTTTATCCCTCCCCGCATCTTCATTTTCTTAGTTAAAGGTTTTACTTTTTGTTTCATTTATTGGCCTCCTAACTGGTTTCATTTCTTCCCTAAATTCTGTCCACACTGCTGCTAAAACTGTCTTACTTAAAGCCAAGGGTTATTCATTTTCCTTACGTTAATATTTCTCCTTGGCCTCTAAAATAAGATTCAGCTGCCTTTGCCTAGATGCCCAGGCCTTCCATTTCCTGGCCTCCACCTACATCTCCAGCCTAATTCATCGCCTAACCACTTCTAACCATACTGAGCAACTTACGGATTCTCTAGACACATCCTGTCCTGTCAAGCCTCTTTTGCACTGGGAATGCCTTTTTTTTAACCCTCCACATTTCATCTTAATAACTTTTTATGATACAGCTTAGGTATCACCACCTCTAAGAAGACTTTCTCAGGTCAGATGCTGTTACCCTGTTCACCCGTAGCGCCTTGTGCTTACCTCCAGTGACTTATCTCTCTTCCCTGGGACTTTGGGCTCCTGTGGGCTGGAGACTCCTTCTGCTAGTTCTGCTTTCTTGTTAAAAGCCTGGAACATAGTAGACATTCAACAGTTAGTGAATATATGAATAAACTTGATCTGTTTACATTAAAAAATTATTTAGGTTTTTATTTACATGTTCACTGCAAAAAAATCCAAACAGTGCAGATGTATATAAGAAGCAACTGTCTTCCATTACCCCATCTCAGTATCTAGTGGAAACTATGATAATAGATTTTCCCGTTACTAGAGTAAAAATGTCTACTATTTTGTTCTTATAGATCATCTCTTTTCCTTTAGGCAATGATAGTAAGAAATGCTAAAGATACAGCTCATACAAAAGCAGAACGGAATATTCTGGAGGAAGTAAAGCATCCCTTCATTGTGGATTTAATTTATGCCTTTCAGACCGGTGGAAAACTCTACCTCATCCTTGAGTATCTCAGCGGTCAGTACGCAGTTTGGTGTAATTTTTTGCATTAGCTCCAGAAACTGGGTCAAAACATTATTTTCCAATGGAAAAATGCTTTTTTCCCAAGGTGATCAAATAGTTCTTAAAACTGACAAATACATTGATACAAGGAATTCAGATGATTGACCACATGTTTCTTTTTGCAGACAAATGTGAAGGAAATTGTAAAGGTTAAGTCTTTTTCCCCCATCTGTAAAATTGTATCTTAATCCTTTTGTAATCACTTAACAAAATAACAAACACCTAATTAACAGCCATCAAATTGACTGCACTTGGGTAAGATAACATAATTTAAGTAAATTACTAAAGTATTCTTTTAAACTGAAATAGAAAACTTACTTAGAGTGTTCTTTAAGATATTGAGTATTTCTGGAATTATATCTTTAAACAGGAGAGTTGTTCTGTTCAATGTAGTCTTACTGATATATTTTGCAGTTTACATTGGAACTCATCCACATTTTCCAGGGCCTGCTCCCGCCTGGGAATTTGTGGCACCCCAGAACATTTCTCAGTCACAAGTATCTACTTCCAGCAAACACATTTCAGTTTCCTGAAAAGCAGATTTCTCAATAGCTTGTAACATGGAACAGAAAGCTGTAGAATTCAGTAACTTTTCTGTCTGTTGCCATTTTTCTCTTGTAACTTTATTTTAACGTAGTTTTAGATTTCCATAAAAAAGTTGCAAGAACAGGACAAAGAATTTCTGCTTAGTCTTCACCTAGATTACCCGAGTGTTATCATTTTACCCCAATTGTTTTGTTTCATCATTCTTTCTCTCCCTCTCTGTATATGTATATATGTGTGTATATACACACGTGTGTGTATATATATATATATATATATGTGTGTGTGTATATACATAATTTTTTTCGGAACTATTCAAGATAGTGTTGCAGACATGATTCCCCTTTACTCCTAAATACTTCAGTGTATATTTTCTAAAGTTAACAACAGTATCTTACATAACTGTATTAAAATTATCAAATAGGAAATTAACATTGATACTGTAATCTCTCTCCTTAGTTTCCTTTAGTCTGGGACAGTTCTTCAGTCTTTCTTTGTCTTTCATGACCTTGACATTTTGAAGAGTACAGTCCAGTTACTTTGTAGAATGCATCAGTTTGGGCTTATCTAATGTTTCCTCAGGATTAGATTCAGGTTATACATTTTTGGGAGGACCATCGAAGTGACATTGTGTCCTTCTCTGTCAGAGCAGGAGGTACATGATATTTATATCTTTGTTCCATTACTGTTGATGTTAACTTTGATCATATGTATGAGGTGGTGTGTGCCAGTTTTTTCCCTGGTGAAGATTTCCTTTTGTAGTTAGTAAGTATCTTGTGATGCTTTGAAATTATTTAAATATCTCATCTCTCATCAAACTTTCACATAGTTTTAGCATCCATTGATTCTTGCCTTAAACAGTTAACTGTGATGGTTGTCAAGTGATTTTTCTTATTCTTTCATGCCTCCTTCATTTATTATTTGATATCCTGTTATAACAAAGAGCTTTCCCTTCTCCCCCATTAAAAAAAGTAATTTATTTATCTGTTCATTGATTGACATCATTGTGGACTCATGGATTCTAAGATTATTCAGTGGAATATAATCCTTTATTATCATTGTCTATTTTGATACTCAAATTATGCCGTGCTATTTACATGGCCACTGGCAGGTTTATCCAGTTTACGAGTTCTGAAAATATGGAATATGGGCATTTACTAATTTGCAAGGATGGTTTAATTATATACTAGCAGTTTTCTACTTACAGGTGAAATGTTAGAGAAGCTTTAATCAAGGTTTTTTTTTTCAACCTCAGGTCTGGAATCTATCTGTAAATATTTTGAAGTTTACAGACATAAAACCTAGAAATCCAAAACTTATATATTTCACATAATAAAAACACTGCTAAAAATGGAATCCTGATGACTTAGATTTAAACCTATAATTTTTAGGATTATTTTTTTATTTTTAAAGGGCTGATGTCTTTTAAGTATGCTCAAAAGAAAAGCACAAACCCTCTCATTAGAAATGGGTTGGAAATAAAGATTGTTTTGTTTCTAATGTCTTTTATTTTCTTTACAGGAGGAGAATTATTTATGCAGTTAGAAAGAGAGGGAATATTTATGGAAGACACAGCCTGGTAAGTGAAATTTTTCTGGTTGCATGGATTCAGATAATAATTTATATAATTAAAAGCAAAGTCCAGTTCCTACTGTGGGCAGCCAGATGATTCAATAGATTGTTCTGGAGCCAGTCAGTCACTTAGGACTCTTAGGGGGAGAAGCACCTTTGGGACTTGGCTGTTATTAGAGGTCACATCATTCCTCTGCCCCCAGGCCTTGGGTGGAATGCCCTTCACACCAGTTCCTAACAGAACCGTTCTCACTGGGGCTTTCTTTCCTTGAATTGGTCAGCTGCCTGCCTTGGCTCTGGGTGAGTGTGGTTTTCCAGTGAAACTTTATGTGTGGAGCAATGGAAAGTGTCAGATATTATCTCTTTTTTTGTAGACTTTCCAGTTCCCAAGGTGCAGCCTTAGGGAGGTAATAAGCCTGCACACATCATCTGTGGATTGATTCACTGGCCAGGATGGGATCCACCCTCCTATTTCTTAAGATGGCATATGCTTCAGATTAAAGATATACACACCTTTTAGTGAGATGACAGTATGGGTAGCAATAAATCAGTTTATCCTACACATTAATTGAATAGAAAACACTAAAATGTTTTTTCTACCTTAATTACCAAACTGCATTCCATTGTTTAATTTCAGGCCTTTTCTAACACAGAAGCTGCATTTAAGAGCCTTAGGGATGAAGTGCCCTTTTTTGGAGGAGGCTCTCTGAGCCGTGTTTGTGGTCCTGCTGGCTGTGAAAGTGCCTCAGTCCTCTAGGACACACCCTCTCCATCCTGGAGTAATCTGCAGGATTGCAGCATTGTTATGCAGCCAGTATTGCAGTGCCTTGTGCTTTTCGAATCCAGACAGGGTTGACTCAGCCCTTTATTCTTTTGAGGTAGATAAATTTGAGTGTCACACAGTTTATAGTTGTGGGCTGGCTGGCGAGAGGGGGGGCAGTTACTGTGGGCCTGAGCTGTATATAAATATGCAGCTTTGTTAAGTAAGGGATGAATGGGCTTCTAAGGGTCAGGTTATAAGGTATCTTTTGAAACTAAGACTTGATCTCTGAGAATAACAAAGTTCCTATTTCCTGTGGGATTTTAAAATTGGGGGTGGGTGGGAGAAATGTGCTTTGATCTGAATGACTGTTGGCCCTATTCCTACACAGACAGAGTAAAACATAACCAGTGACAGTTTGGCATATTCTGGACTTTGGCATATTCTTTGAAATTTTAGCAGTATGCTCTAATGATGAAATAAAACATTTTATAGTTTCACTAAATGAGTGAAACATAGATGTCTTCATGCCTTTTGGCAGCATTCAGTGCTATTTCTTTCCCCCATACCCACCCCCACCCCCCACTAATTTGGTCTTTGGTGCATGTCTGTTTCTTTCAAGGAATTTTGTTCCCTACCTGAACTGCTTTGAGTAGATTACTCTTTTTAATTTTATTAAATCACTTTTGTTTGCAGCTTTTACTTGGCAGAAATCTCCATGGCTTTGGGGCATTTACATCAAAAGGGGATCATCTACAGAGACCTGAAGCCAGAGAATATCATGCTTAATCACCAAGGTGGAGATGTATCGTAAACAGTTCTATAGTAAATAATCATCTTAAAATCCTCCCACACAGGTCATGATCATTTTCAAAGCCCTCTAGTGATGTGTCTGTTGTTTTACATTCCTCCCTCCGAATTTATGGCATTGTGATACTTGCTGAGATTTAAATGTTTAAGTACTTAAAGTTGATGAGATTAAAGAGAATTGAGGATAACTGGCCACGCAACTACTGTTTCTAGTTTAACTCTTTCTCTTGATAGCTTTCATTCTTTTGAAATCCTTACATAAAGTGTGGTGAGCCAAAAGCCAGTGCAAACACTAATTTTGGTTGGTTCCTTAAACTGGAACATGAATCTTAACTCTAATAGAGTTTTCTTTAATGATGATAATATGTAAGTACTAGAAAGCAGTACTTTTAATGATAATTTTATTAAAACGATTTAAAAGGAAAAGACTAGAATTGAATCAAAATATCTGATGTAGCCTTGGAAATAAAATGTTTAGTAGGCATCAGTTTATTCTTGCTGTTTGTAACAACAAACATACAAATCACACCAACTAATATTCCATACAGCTATAGGTACAGCAAAGTGAGCTTTGATTACAACTACCCGCTGCTACAGACAGTTCAACTTATGTGAGAGTAATCTGGGGTGTTCACTTACATCCAAAAGGAGCAACCAGCCCACCAGGATATCTGGGGGCTGATGGCAACTGCTGGTTATTAGGTGTCTACCAAATGATGCATGAGGTAGTTAATGGTTTTAAATTCTTGAACAGAAAATGGTCTTTAGATAGCTGACACCAGAATAAATGTGTCAAATTATGGGGTTTCTTTTCTTTCCTTTTTTTTTTTTTAAAGGAGAAATGCTGTACTTAACCAAGTATATCATGGGTGTCTATGTATCTCCCTTCCTCCCAGTTCTGTCCACATGTCTCCCGTCCTCCCAGTTTGCCCCAAACCTAGATTCTGATTCTGAATTCTAAGGCAAGGGATAGAATAGAAAAGTGCCTAGCGAACTTCTTTGATCCATAAGCTTGGTTCTGTGAAAATAATGGTCGTATTTCTTTACACAGTTACATTTGAGTTAATAGTTCATGCCTTTTCTTTTCTTGGAATGTGGAATAGTAGGCCCCCAGGGTCGCTGAACCAGTGGTTAGCTCATCACAGTTCAGTGAAGCTAAACTTGAACTGAAATATTCTTTATATAAGGTGGTGAGGTGTTCACTGTCTGGATCAGAGATAACGGCTCCATGCCATGTAGCAGTTTCATTTCCTTTTCTGAACTGCATGGACAGAAGCAGCCAAGTTGTTGCAGTGACTGTCTGAGACTGTTCTAAGAATTGTCAAGTCACAGTTCATGGTGATAAAAGCTGTATGTTTGAAGTACAGTGTCACACCATTATTTAAAACATACAGACTATCTTTAGGGTCTGTGTACTTAATCCATACTTCAAGGTTTCGCAGGACTTACTTTCTCAGGATGATAAAGGATTCTTGGTATATAGGTCAAGCCAGCGCTTAGACAAGCTGTTTCACCTTTTTCTCATCTTTTTTTTCCCCTTGACTAGATAGATTATATCCTTGGCCAAAGTAATTATGTCCTGTCCTTAAAGATTTAGCATCCCGTTTATGGATGGAACCTTGCTAGTTCTTGATATCTCAAAAAAAAAAAAAAAAAAGGTGGAAAAAGTAAAGTGGAAGGCTAGATGATTGTCTTGTATGATATGTTCAAACATTTGTACATACTTAGAATTCTCAGAATAACCACCTGTAATCTCTCATTGTAGGTCATGTGAAACTAACAGATTTTGGACTATGCAAAGAATCTATTCATGATGGAACAGTCACACACACATTTTGTGGAACAATAGAATACATGTGAGCTGCATGTTGAAAGAAATGTTACTGGTGTGGGGGTAATAGCTAACTGTTGCCTGTAATAATAGTGTGCTAAACAGGTTCAGTAATAGTGTGCCACATTTTCTGTAGCAACGTTTGGTTCTGTGTATTGTGTTTAAATTTTTACTTCAGATGCTTTGCAGATAGTGGATTTTTAGGCATATTATTTTTCTCATTGTAGGGCCCCTGAAATCTTGATGAGAAGTGGCCACAACCGTGCTGTGGATTGGTGGAGTTTGGGAGCATTAATGTATGACATGCTGACTGGAGCAGTAGGTGCACAGTTAAAAGCTGCATGTATTATGGTCTGTGCTGAGCAGTTATTAAGTCACTAAAGCAAGAAACCTTTCCTATTTTGAAATGCTTTCAAAATGCTTTTTGAAAACGTTACCAATGAAGTTATTTTTTAAAAATTTAACACTCCCAGTGCTTTACTAGTAGTATTATGGCCTCTGTACTTTTATAAATATTTTCACTTAAACAATCTATGTCATGGCAGTCCTGTGACATAGAGGTAAAACAGATACTGCTCTTATTTATAGATGGAGAACATAAAGCATAAAATCGCACGGCTCACCCATTATCATACCAGTTAATGGAGGAAACCCTGTTCCTTCAAGACATTGCTGCTTCCTCTGTGCCACTGTTTAAAAACTACAGGTCTTTAGCAGTCATCCCGTATCACAGCATACATTTCTGATCTCTATGCATAACTGACTAGTTCAGCAAGTGGATAATTCTGTTTATTTAAAATTTGATTGTTTTATATGCTAACTTTTCTCACTCTCTTTTACCCTTAGCCCCCGTTCACTGGGGAGAATAGAAAGAAAACAATTGACAAAATCCTCAAATGTAAACTCAATTTGCCTCCCTACCTCACACAAGAAGCCAGAGATCTGCTTAAAAAGGTAGGGTTTTAAAATAAGCACTCAAACCATAAGCCTCAACTATTAGGATTTAAATAGATAGAACTGAATGTCCATTTTTGAATATAGACTCATATACAGATGTTGAACAAAAAAAGCTTACAGAAATTTTTTTGCAGGCAGAGTACAAATTTATTTCCTTTTTTTAAATTCCCAAACAATATTTAGTTGTAATTAATAAATCATATGTTCTCAAGGAAAAATAGATAAGCAAATTCTCTAAAAACAATAAATAATCAACCTGACTAAGTCAGGTTCATCGGTGATTTTTTTTCCTCCCTAAAGCTGCTGAAAAGAAATGCTGCTTCTCGTCTTGGAGCTGGTCCTGGGGACGCTGGCGAAGTTCAAGTAGGGATTGGCACGTCTGGTGGTCTTAGGGGGAGAGAATGCTAATTTTATGTACTTGTGAAAGTTTTATGTAGTTGCTTATAAGTGTAGCTTATTTTTGACTGGTAACTTTAACCAGACAGTTAATCTGTCAATCCGGTGAAGTCTGTTCCCCTTGACTTTTCTTCCTGTTTCTTTTTCCCCTCAGGCTCATCCATTCTTCAGACACATTAACTGGGAAGAACTGCTGGCTCGGAAGGTGGAGCCCCCCTTTAAACCTCTGTTGGTATGTGTATATGAAAGCATATAACTTGGGGGGCCTGGTACTTTTTTAGAATAAAAATCTCTGAGCAGCCAGAAACATTATATTAACAGTTAAAAAAACTTTGGTCTATCCTTCTTTTCTTCAGAATCTTTATTCTGTGCAGTGTTTTCAAGAACTACTGCCTGCAGCAATTGATGGCTGGCTATATAAACTGTTTTTAGGTTGGTTGCCTAGGATATTGAAATACTCCAAGTCGTTGGGATTTTGGTGTTTTTTTTTGTTGGGTTTTTTTTTTTTGCTTAACTGACCCTATTTTAAATTCACTTTCCTATAACAAGTTGTCAAACTAGGTGGCTTGAACAACAGAAATTCATTATGTCACAGTTTTGGAGGCTAGAAGTCTGGGATCAAGGTGTTGGCAAGCTTGGTTCCCCCTGAGGGCTGTGAGAGAGAAGACTGATGCCTCTCCCCCTGCCTTTGCTGGCAGTCTTCGGCATTCCTTGGCTTATAGGCACATCGCCCTGTCTCTGCCTTCATGTTCACGTGGCATTCTCCTTGTGTGTGGATCTGTGTCCAGATTTCCCTTTTTTTATTAGGACACTAGTCACATTGGATTAGGCTCCGTCTCTATTCTGGGGTGACCTCACCTTAACTAATTAAATCTGTAATGACCCTCATTCCAAATAAGGTCACATTCTGAGGTACTGGGGGTTAGAACGTCGTCATATATATGTTGGGGGGACACGATTCAAACCACAGCAATATGTTTATGCGTAAGTGAGTTAGTGTATTAGTTCCTGTCTTTCTCCCATCTCAGAATTTGAGAAAATACTGTTTCTTTTTCTATTTCTTGGGATGACAGTAGAGGAGAAGGAATATGGATAATGATGGTGATGATGATTTGGTCCTGGAGCACAAGATGACTTGCTTTAAAATTTCAACATACATACCTGTAAGGATAATTAACCCTCATGTACCAGGTGCCCAGCTTCAAAAAATAATAATAAGTCATCTTGTTTAAACATAAACGTAACCATCATGCTGTCAACACAACTAAAAAGCTGACCATTTCCCCGTTGTTTCCTTTTTCTTTGCTTTTGTTTTGTTTCAGTAAAGATTCAGTCAAATCTATACAGATTGATTATTACGTCTCTTAGATCGCTCCATCTGCAGATATCCCCTCTCAGTTCTTCCTTTGAGGACTTACTGAAGAAACTGGACCACTTGTCCCATAGTGTTCCTCACATTTTTATTTTGCAGATTTTAACCCCATGATGTCCTTATCCGTGTTCATCTGTTCCTCATATTTCTGAACACTGATAGTTTAGATTTAGATGCTTGTTCTGATTCAGATTAAACTTTTGATGCTATACGTGTACTTGTATTTCTTTTCATGATGTTAGCGGTCATTGATCATTGCCTGTATCAGTGGTTCTCAGCCAGGGTTGACTTGGCAATGTCAGAGTCAAGCGTCAGAACTTAGAGAGGGGGCGCTACTGGTACTTAGGGGTAGAGGCCTGAGATGCTGCAAACATCCTGTAATGTACAGAACAGCCCCTTACAGGAATCATCAGACCCAAAATGTCAGTAGTGCTTAGGTTGAGAATCTGTAGCCTAGTTCCAAGATTTCATCAAGGGTTTGCAAAATTGTCTTATTCTAATACAAATATTCATTTATTAGGTAGAATTCCTCTATAAAAAGATACTTTTACATCAGTCGTTTGGTTACCTGAGGTGCAGTTCACACAGGCAATGCAGGATAAATGTTTCCTTCCCAGTTTTCAAAGTAATGAATTAGTTCCCAACCATCCTCCAAAATTGATTTTTTAAAATAAAAGTGTAATTATGAATTCATGCCTTTTAACATATTTGTGTTTCAATCCATTGCAATTATTTTTATTGACGTTCAGTTTTTCTCATCTTTAGACACTGGGTGCTTCTTCATGTTGGTTCCTGAGTTCTTTTGACACAACCACATAGTCTGTACCAGATGATGTACCAGAGAGAAGAAATTAAAGAAAAAGATCTGGTGGTTAGATTTAGGTGATAATATTCCTTCACAAGAAAGTATACTCATACAGAGTAGAGTATTATTTTTGTTCCTTGAAAAATTTAAAGAAATGAAATAAGCTATAGGAAGCAGCTTTAACTAGACCGTCTTACAAATGTGCTTTGTGTTTAAACTCTGCTTCAGTAGTTTTTCAGGTTTAATACGAATTTGCCAACTGAGCAAATTATCTCTAAAAGGGAATTTAGACAGTGGGCTAGGCATACTGAGGGAAAGATTGATAGACTTTTAGTAGAAATAATAACTGTGTACTAAAATCTATTTTAACATATGTTTAAAATTTGATGATGTAATTTGACATTTGATACTTCCCACCTGTATTTTTTCTTCGGTGTGTGTCTAAGGCTATTCTGATATTTTATTGCAGTCAAACCCTGAGAAAAGAGCTTTATCTAGAGCTTTCTTTGATGCACATAATGCATTTAATTGATATGTGTAATATAGTCTATTCATCATTTTCTAATCATTGTTTCTTATAAAGCAATCTGAAGAGGATGTGAGTCAGTTTGATTCAAAGTTTACACGTCAGACACCTGTTGACAGCCCAGATGACTCAACTCTCAGTGAAAGTGCCAACCAGGTCTTTCTGGTAAGTGAAAGAATTTCCATGTAGCCGTGGCAAATTTAAGTATGAGGACAGGCCCTAGAAAGAAACACCATTTTCAGTGAGAAGATTACAATTTGCTTGCTTTGCAATTCATGTAGATAACCTGAGGTGCTATTTTTTCAAGTTACCTCCTTTTAACTTATAGATGAGTTAGAAAATTGATTCTTAAAATTCAACATTCCATTTTAGCAATTAGTCAAGAGTATGTGATTCCATTTTTGAATGGGCCACTGACTTAAAATATTTGGCTCAGCACCTTAACTGAAAGCCACACAGCCGTGGCAATAGAAGAGCTCACAGTAACTATTTTATTCCTGAAACAGCTACAGATACTTGCTTCTTTTAACGTAAGTCTCTAGGGGAGTTTTACCATGTTGACTGAATATTTGACATCAAAATATATTGGTTTATGTGAGATACTAAGTAAATTAATCCCAATGAGGACGTATCTTATTTCCTCAGATAGAAAAACAAAGCTTTTAAATTTTGATCCGCAGAAATGATAGATTTATATTTTGCCTAATGCTTATTTTATTACTGTATTTACATGTTACATGAATACCTACCTTATTTTACATCATTTGTTTCCTTTGTCATTTCTTTTTGGACTACCTCTAGGGAGAACAGAATATGGAGAAAGTAATCATTTTGAAGTTGGTTTTTCCCCCCATTTGTTTCTGAGTTCACTGGATTTGTCACTAACTTAATTCTCAAACTTTTTTTAATACTGCTCATAGTATAACACACAGTAGTGTTGTATCTTTTGGGGCGGAGGGTAAGTTCTAAAGTTAGCATGGAATGCAAAAATTGTGTATGGTCAAAATTACTTTTAAATCACCATAGTACAGTATGTTTTCTGAGTAAACAATGTTGAATAGTAATAATTCTTTAAATGTATGATCATTTAGTGATAAAAGAACATACATGTAAAATACAGTTTTATAGTATTTTTAATTACATAAGTGAAAGACTGCACGTTAACTTTATGTCTACATGATGCAAAGTCACTGTGTCCTGCTTAGTAAAATCCCTCATCAGTGAGGGAAGTAGGCATGATTCATTTTAATTCTAGCATTGCTTTCTTTTTTTCCCTCATGATGTGGAATTTTGTTTTCTACTAATGTGGGATTTATACCTTTGATTTAACATACAGACCTTTTCCTTAGTTGAGCATCACAGAGTTTTAACTAACTGACAGTTTTTCCCCCATAAAAAAAGTCTAGAAACATCTTACCTTGCTTCAAAGAAATCCAAAGTTGTGATGGCAAAAGTTATTTTCATTCCAGTTCAAGTACTATTGAGCTTTCCTTAATTACTTATATTGGCCAACTAATGAACGTAAGAACAATTTTTTAGGTTGTAGCCAGAATTCTGTATATAAAGTGGATCTCTTTTAAAATTTAAAACAGTAACATCTCACTTATCTGGAGACTGTGGCTGTAGCAACTTCAGTTCAACTAATATTTTAATTCCTATCACAGAATTAAAGGAAATTCAATGGTCATTAAGGCACAGTCTGGTCATCTTGGTAGTTACAGCTTTGGCCCACTAGAGTGTGTGGGGAAATGGCCTCGGAAGTCCACGTGTAGCTGTAGCTGTCACAAAACGTATGCCGTACCGAATTGCACCTCACTCTTTAGGACTTCACCCAGAGCCTTATTGAGTCTTTTTACTGTAACTCAAATGCCTACTCATAGGTGACTAGAATAATAAACAGAAGGGAAGACAGGTGGAGGGCTGATTGTTAAAGGGATGAACACTAACAGCAAGATAAATGATAGCTGGTAGGCTAACAGCAAGGTCCAAGAAAGAACTAAAGCTAACAAAGCTGCGTTTTGCCTCTTACAATCAAGGGTTTTCACAATGCTGACGCTTATTCATCAGGAAATTACCAAATCTATCCAGTCCTTGGCCAGAAAGATCACGTGTCAAGTTAGAGGATTGTTGGTTTTTGTTTTTGCTTTTTTTTTTAATGGAGGTACTGGGTTGAACCTAGGACCTTGTCCATGCTAAGCATGTGCTCTACCACTGAGCTACTTCCCTCTGCCCAAGAATTGTATTTTTACTTTGGCCTAATATTGAGAAACTGTTTTGGGTGTGATAATCTTAGTTGCTTATATACACATCGCTAGAAACGCTAGAATTTTCTTTGCATTTATCTTTGTATTTAAGATCTTAATGTAGAGCCTGCATTTTCCTGTTTTGTTCTACTCCTTTCAGTGGAGTGAAATTTTGTTCATTGGTATGTGGGGCTCAATAGTATTCTGCTTTCTTGAGGTATATGCTCAAGAAATGGCTGGGAGGAAGTTAAGAGCTGTGAAATGAGCTCGAGGAGATGGGAGAGTATCCGGCTCGGTGATTGTAGGTGTGCATCACTGTGTTGGTGTGTCAGAGACTGAACAACCACATTTTCTTGATATATGTAACAAAATACCATTCTGTAGCCCACTGTTACTGTCTTTTAGGGTTTTACATATGTGGCTCCGTCTGTACTTGAAAGTGTGAAAGAAAAGTTTTCCTTTGAACCAAAAATCCGGTCACCTCGAAGATTTATTGGCAGCCCACGAACACCTGTCAGGTATTCAAAATTTGTTATTCTCACTTTTTTTTTTTTTAACCTAGAAGTGCATTGCTTAAGAAACGTATGCCAGCTGACAGAGATGAAAGATCTTTCATTCTCTTCGGCTGACATACACACAGCATCAGTACCACGTTAGACTGCAAGTGCCTAGTCTGCGCCTAAGCAGTGATGACACGCTAAATCATTTACCTTCCCTCCTGGAAGTGAGCTCCTGGCCTTGCAAGTGTCCCCTTTAACCTCTCATTCAACATTTACTGTGTACCAGGGGTTGTCCTGCATGCTGGGGACACATGATTAAGACAGGAACTGTCCTTGTCCTGATGAAGCTTACAATTTAGTGAGATTCAAAATAAACAAAGGAGGAAATACAAAAAATCTGTAATTATAAGTAGGGCCAAATGCTTTATATATTAAAAAAAAAAGTGTGGTGGTAGAGAGGGAAAAAAAACCAAGGGGACTCCTCTTCATGATGGTCAGAGAAAGGCCACCCTGATGAAGCAGCATCTAAGAATGAAGAGAAGGAGCTAGCCATACAAAAGACAGACGTACAGGGGTGTCACAGGGAAGAGAACAGCTCATGCAGAAGCCCTGAGGGAGGAAAAAACTGGGCCTTTTCTTGGAAATGAAAGGGAGCTCTGCATTCCTGAAGTGTGGTGGGTGAGGGGAAGAATGGCACAAGTTTGGAGAAATGTCTTATTTTAAATGCAGTAAGAAGCTGTTCTAAGTGTGGAATAAAATCATTTTTTTCCAAAATAAGTATCATTGAAGGTTTATGGGGGCAAGTATAGAGGGAAAGAGACCACTTAGGACACTAGCAGTCTAAGGGAGAGATGGCTCAACTATTCCCTTTGTGCCAGTCCACGTAAAAATAAAATTAAATGGAAAAAAAAAAAGTTATTACCCTATGCCCTTTAAATGTAAGGGAAATGTTTCTTATTGAGATACTACTTGAGACAAATGAATGATAGCTCTTCCTTGTCTTAAAGCCCAGTCAAATTTTCTCCTGGGGATTTCTGGGGAAGAGGTGCTTCGGCCAGCACGGCAAACCCTCAGACACCTGTGGAATACCCAATGGAAACAAGTGGAATAGAGCAGATGGATGTGACGATGAGTGGCGAAGCTTCAGCACCACTTCCAATACGACAGCCGAACTCTGGGCCATACAAAAAACAAGCTTTTCCTATGATCTCCAAACGACCAGAGCACCTGCGTATGAATCTATGACAGAGCAATGCTTTTAATGAATTTAAGGGAAAAACGGTGAGGAGGGGATGTGTGAACATCCTGCAAGGTGAAACAAGAAGACGCAAAGGGATGGTCTCGAAGAGTCAGTGTCATTACATAGAACACTGTGGACAGAGGAAAAAACATGGATTAAAAAAAATCAATCAATGGTGCAAAAAACTTAAGTGAAAATAGTATTGTGGAACTCTTTAGGCACATCAATTAATTGATTCCTAGCGACATCTTCTCAACCTTATCAAGGATTTTCAAATTGATGGCTCAAAACTGACAGTATTAAGGGTAGGATGTTGCTTCTGAATCACTGTTGAGTACTGATTGTGTCGAAGAAGGGTTATCCTTTCATTAGGCAAAGTATGAAACTGCCTGTTATACTTGCAACTAAGGACAAATTAGCATGCAAGCTTGGTCAAACTTTTTCCAGCAACATGGAATCAAAGACGAAAGAAACTTATCGATTGATGTTTTACGTGCAAACAACCTGAATCTTTTTTTTATATAAATATATATTTTTCAAATAGATTTTTGATTCAGCTCATCATGGAAAACATCCCAAACTTTAAAATGCGAAATTATTGGTTGGTGTGAAGAAAGCCAGACAACTTGTTTCTTCTCTTGGTGAAATAATAAAAATGCAAATGAATCATTGTTAACCACAGCTGTGGCTCGTTTGAGGGATTGGGGGTAGACTTGGGGTTTATTTTCAGTAACCCAGCTGCAATACCTGTCTGTGATACTAGAGAAAAAAAATTCTATTTAATCATTTCTACTTGCAGTACTGCTATGTGCTAAGCTTAACTGGAAGCCTTGGAATGGGCATAAGTTGTGTGTCCTACATTTCATCCTTGTCCTGGGCCTGCATTGCACTGGAAAAATACCACCGCCTGTTCTTATACCAGTATTTGGTTCAAGACGTCAAATGTGTTTAGCCTATGGCTGAAGAAGGACGGAAAAGAGTCAGGATAAAATGCATATTGATGGCGGCAAAGTGAGGGAAATAGGAGGGAGATCCAGGGGAAGAGGGTGTTGCCTTGGTCCACTCTCTGTGTCTGATCTCTTTACAGCAAATGTTGAGGTTTTACGTTTTACTTCTTTGTACTGTTTTTTGCTGTCTGCCTTCCTTATGTTTTTTTTTTCCTTAACAGTTTAAAAAGGAAAAAGGGTATTTTTTTCTCCTATATTGGGGCTACATTTTTTGATTGTAAAAATATTTGATGGCCTTCTGATGAATGTCTTCCACAGTGAATAAGAAAACTTAGTGGCTTTATTTAGGATACATGTTAACGAGATATCATGTTTTTGGAATTGTAACAGAGTCTACATAAGTGATTTACAGGTACAAAGAATAAAAATAAAGGTAACTTTACCTTTCTTAAATACTTTCTGCCTTAAAGAGAGCATTTCCATGACTTTAGCTGGTGAAAGGGTTTAATATCTGCAGAGCTTTATAAAAATGTATTTCAGTGCATACTGGTAAAATAGGTGATCATGCAGTTGCAGCTGAGTCTTATCACCTCTTTTTGTTTGTTTTTTATAAAGTCTTCAGTTTATGCAAAGTCAATTTGTAATATTTTGCAACCCTACGATTTTTTTTAAATAGATGCTGCTTGCTATGTTCTCCAAACTTTTTTGAGCCATAGGATCCAAGCCATAAAATTCTTTATGCATGCTGAATTCAGTCAGAAAAGAGCAAAGCTTTGCTTATTTAAATGACAGTTCAAGAGATGAGATGAAATCCTGACATTAAGCAAAAATAGGACCATGAAAAACGATTGGAAATACACCTTTTCAATTGTGGCAATAAATGAAAAAATTGATTAACAGTTCATCTTTGGACAGAAAGCTTTTTGTTTTTTTAATCACTCCCTCTAGACCCCCTCTTCCCTTACTGCAGCAGCCTACTGAGAACTGTGTAACTGTAGCTAGTACATTAGGAGCTACGATAATGCTAAGGGCAGAAATTGTACTTGTGTGAAAAAACAGAACCCAGAAAGCTGTGGTGATAAGTACAGGCTTTAATTTCACACTGTCAATGGCTTGTACCACTCTGATGGTTCTTTTCAAATGTTTACTAACTGTGGTGTTGACTGCCTGACCAAATTCCAGTGACATTTTTACACCAGAATATTCCTCCTCAGCCCTGTTTGCTAGTAATACTTGCGCTGTGATTGGCTGGCTTTAACCACCTCAGAGTTAAACTATTTTCATGCTTAGCCCTGCCAGCAGTAGTGGCAAACGCTGTAACTTTTCAGCGTAAAAAGCATTGATTGCACACCTGCCATCCACACAAATAGTATTTCAAGCTTAACATTAAGTGAAATTAATTTCCTATATGGTGGCAAGTTTATTGAGAAATTGTGTTCCATAAATGGATATCCCTACTATGACTGTGAAAACATGTGAAGTGCCACTTTAGTGTCACAGACAGCACACACCTATGCAATACGGCTTACCCTGTATTTATTTGTAAAAACCCAAGCATAGTCTAAAATATATGTCAGTAATACTAGTCTTGAGTTTCTAAGAGGGTTCTTTATGATTATTCCAGGTAAGTGTATAAAAGAGATTTAAGTGTTTTTCTTTCATCATTTCATTATTTTCTTTAAAATCAGCTATTACAGGATATTTTTTAATTTTATACATGCTGTTTTTTAATTAAAATATAATCACTGAGAACTGAAGTTTACTAATTTTGATTTTATAAGGTTTGTAGCATTACGGAATAAACTGGGATTTATAAACCAGCTGTGATTAACAATGTAAAGTATTAATTATTGAATTTGAACCAGATTTTTAGGAAACATGTTATTTCTTTTTCCCCTTTAACTAATTTGAATCCTTCAGAAGGATTTTTCCATACTATTTTTTAAGACAGATAATTGGGGGAGAAGAATGCATGTATGATACTCCATAAATTCAGCATTCTTTAAGAAATAAATGATTGTTAACATGCTGCATCTTCAATAGTATTAATATTCCCAAGCCTTGGATTTTACACTTAATATAGGACTTAATTATTTTGGTTACTCAGTTAGTCATATGGTTCCTTGCTAATAAGGGCTAGATCTAAGAGTATTCTCATGAGAAATGTTGAATTTATGAAGAATGGATTTTGAGGCTCTGAAAATGGTTAATTTCTCAAATAAGAACATCAATGTCCAAACATTTACCTTTTTTCATAGGAGTAGACACTAGCAAGCTGGACAAAACAATCATAAAAGTATTTGTCACACCATGACCTGTGGTCTGTTGCTGACTGATACAAAATTCTTCATGTGTGATTCTTCACTTACCACTACAGCACAAGTATTATCTCAGTGGATTATCCGAAGTAACATTTGAAAGATGGGTTCATCTGTGTTTGCTCTTTATTATTTTTTTCCTATCCCAAGTTGGCTTTGCATCTATCAGAGTAAATAAATTCTTCAGCTGCCTTATTAGGAGTGCTTTGAGGGTAACACCTTTTCTGCTTTTCATCTTGTATTTAGTTTACTGTATTAAGAATTTGATTTCAGATTGAATGAATGTAAATAGAAATTAAATACAAATTTGAATGAACATAAAATAGAAGTGATTTTTTTTTATCATTATCTTAAGATAGGAAGAAATAACTAACAGATGCACAAATGGTTTCAGTTTTTTCCACTAACATGACAGATGTGTTCAGGCTCTCATGTTTAATAAATTTTATATATATATGAAGAATGTATATATGTAAATGAAAAAAATTTCTCTGTTGAGAACTTGAAGATACTTAAATATATTGTAACTTTTAGTACTGGTTTTATATATTAGTTGTTAAACATCTGTGATTTCCAAGTTCTGTCAAATAGAATTAAATTGGTTGCTGAAAAAAATATTCATTGGAAAAGTTACGGTGAAAGCCAGCTTCACATAAAAACACTGGAAGACTTTCTTGTAGGAACACTCAGCAGTTTTTTCAGCCACACTGTCAACAATATTTATTTGATGTGTATGCACAAAATAACGTAGTGCACAAATCTGCTTTTAACTAATGTCTCAATATATCTAATATGTTTGTTTTGTATAAACCACTTAGGTAATTCTGTCACACTTGCCAAGATGATTTCTCTGTAGAAGTTCTCAAACTGACTTTTTTCTAAAACATAGTAGTGATTCTTAATGTTGATAAATCAATCAGAAGATACGATCTGAATTCACAGAATAAATGGGTTTTTGAATCCCTATTCCTGTTTTTGAGGTGAAGGCATAAGAGAGAACTGCTTCTAGTTCATCAACACTGTTAAGTCAATGGCATAGCTTTCCTATTACATTTCCCTCCTTTTAAGTTCACATGTGAACTGCTTTCTCCTTTGTTAAAAAAGATCAACCCCCCTCACTGTCCACCACAGACCTCCTTTGTTATTAACTCATGTTAAGAAACAAAGTTATCCATATGGCCATATAGTGAGTAGGTATCGTAACAGGGCTAAAGTCACGCACGTAGTAAGGTGCTATTTTTTATCAAGGAGTCAGCATGTCCATCTTTCATACCCAAATTTGAGTCCCAAATTGCCTTTCTCATCCCCTGTTGTATACCTAAAAAACAACTATTAGCTTCACCACAAAGTCAGGAAGGTGATTTAAAGCCAAGTAAACATGTTCTTTTTGCAGTAGTTCTCGTAGGTAGTAGAGTTAAGTATGTCATTACTTTAAAAACAAACAAACAAAAAACCCAGACACAGTTGTACTTACAACCTAGCAATATTTACCTGGGGAGAAAAAGTTACAGGCCTTCTAATGTTCTTTTGTCATTTTGTGTGGCCATAATTCATGAAAGTGATTTAACTTGTAGCTGGCTGGTCACTATCCTTTTTAATCCGTATGTTGGTTTAGCCTTTGTATCGGCACTGCAAATTTGTTTTCTACCTCTGCCTCCTAACTTCTTCCCACTACCATCATCTTTTTCTTGTAGAAAAACTGATATAGATGGTAGAAGAGAAACTGCGCAGAGGCCTTTGACTCTAAATGTAGATAATAACCAGCCGGTAACACTTCTGTTACAGATCTTGAGTCCCCGCTTAGAGGTTTCAAGGGGAGAAAGTGCTCCACTCCTTTTCCCACCCTGTACAAATACCTAGAGGCAAACCACACTATCCACACGATTCTGGTTGCCTGAGTTCAAGCTTTAATCTCCCAAGTAATGGTGATTACCAAAACGCTTCTAAGAGTTTGAGTTGGTCTTGTCACCTATTCAAATCATCAGTGAAGCCAGCTGTTTACAATCCATGTGAATTATTTTAATAGTTACTTCAATACAGTCCATGGCACTATACAAAAAAGCAAGATCATGAACATTAAAGCTGACAGCAGGACAGTATGTATAATGTTCACAAACAATAGGAATTTAAATCACCTGTTCTCAATGACTGCTAATCATATTACAGAAAATACAGTATTAAAATAGTTCATCCTCAGTACATTGATCTTCCTTAGAAAATACGATTGTTACAAGTAAAATATAGCATTTAGAACTTTCATTTAAAAATACAAATTTTATGAAAAAGTTGAGAATTTTTTGAGTGGGAATTATAAAAGTCAATGATAAAGAAAATTCTACTTTCAGGTAATGTGTACTTTAAAATATCGTGAAAAATACTTTTTATTCTAAAAACAATGTCAGGAAAGAATACCCAAATTCTTCTAAAACCACTAGTTCTAGTTATGCAATTGTTATTTTGGTAACATTAACAAGAAAACACATTTACAATTTTAACACTGCAATCATCTGTCAGATAATTAGGATAGAATAAATGTTGCATATGCATTAGGTTGAACATTATGTATATATATTTAAATATAGCATTCTTTTCATTTAATCTTTGATAAATTGGACTACACACTTATGTCTTATTATAATACTCTAAAATGATTTGGAAACATTTTCCTTAACTTCTAGCCCTGAAAATCCATTCTAATGTCTTTGTCAATAGTCACTGAAACCAAATGAAATTATAGTGTTTTGTGGCTTTAATATTAAGTTGAGAACTTAATATATCTGAAGCTGTGATGAAGTGGCTCCATCTTTCCATTTGTATACATGGTCTGAAATCACAGTTCTGCACAACGGACATGTTTTCTCTCTGTTAAGCCATAAGGTAATGCACTCTTCACAAAATATATGCTGCAAGGGAATTAAGAACTAGATTTTATAGTTGATAACATTTTAATCTTAAACTCACCACACTGTAGAGAATCATACTCTAGAGCTCAAAGGGTTGTGGAGAACACTGATCCCTCCATTTTACAAATGAGAAAACATAAGCAACGTTCAGGAACACACAGCGGGCTTAGTGGTGGAACCACTAGCATTCTTTTGACTCTTACCATTTTAACCACTTTTAATAAAATTTAAGCTACCTTTAGGTGATATAAGATCAAGTGTGACTTAACAGCTTTATAATAAAGTCTTTGAGAGTTCCTGGAATAAAGTACAGGAAAGGGCCTTAGATAATTCAGTAACAAATGCTGGCCTTTTATTCTAAAAGACCAGTATTCAATTATTAAAATGGTCTGTATTCCAATCGCTTTGGCATCCAATCTGCCATTGGAATTATTTGTCCCCTTCAGTCTTCTACATCAAAATCATTAGAATATAAGGGACAAGATTTAATCTTGTCTAATCTACCAAACCCGTAATCCCAATAAGAAATTACAAGTGTGTGTCCTGAAATGCTACTTTCTGCAGTGAAGATTATTTTTTCCTTATAGCTAACATAAATATGAGTTATGTGTGTGACTTTTGAAAATCACAGAGAAGTGTGTTTAGGTTGCTTAAAAATACAGTTACCTGACAGATGAGAAGAATTGGCTTTTGAAATTCAGCTTGACATACTGAACAAATACCATACGCATCTGAACACTGTCTCTTGCTGGCAGCCACTCCGTAACTCTAGAAAGATAAGAAGTTCCATTCATCTACAAACTTCTTTCTTTCCTGTTCCTCAAATACATAGGTGATACTGTATTTCTACATGCCTGTGGAATTAGGCATTTGAGAACTCCCCCAAAGGACACAAACATTTCTAAGTTGAACTATGGATGCAGAATCAATGATGCAGAACCAAGATGGACTGCATCTTGGTGAACTTATGAAGTAACACATAATAGAATGCTGGGAGATCGTCAGATTCACTGGATTCCCAAATAATGATAGTGCTTCAAATTCAGAATGGTTTAAGAGACTAAGTGATTTGAAATATAACCAACCATTATATAATCTATATTCACGTACCATGTGACACAGTATTGATTGCCAAACTGAGCCCATGTATTATGATGGCACTGGTTCAAAAAAGTCAATCCAGAGCTTGACTAGCTGAATGTAACTTATTTGGAGACTGGTTTTGTTTTCTGGGTTTTTCTTGGGGGGCTGGTAATTAGATATTTACTTATTTATTTTAATCAAGGTACTGGAGATTGAACCCGGGACCTCGTGCATGCTAAGCATGTGCTCTACCACTGAGCTATATACCCTCCCCATCTGGAGACTGCTTTAAAGATAGATTTCTGTGCTCCACACTGGAGATTGTGTCAATAGGCCCAGAAATAATCCAAGAATCTGTAAATTTTTTAAAGCTTTCCACATGAGATCAACATGAAGGTTTGGAGACCACTGAACAGTGTCCTGCCACTATATCTAAAAATAATTTTAATTTTCATCCTTACTTATCACTAAATCAGCATTTAGTACTAGGTAAGAAAATTTTACAAAAGAACTGCAGTAGCAAAATGTCCCGGGTAGAGTTACACTGCCAAAACTGACTGAACAATCCTACAGATCTTTGAATTTCCTTTTCTTCTAAAGTCTTAAAAAAGTTTCTGATCTCTTAGGATCTTAATAACTTCCTCACCAAATTCAGTAGAATTTAGTCATTAACTAGACATGACAAAATGTTACAAATGAGATCAGCTTTCTGTAGAAATGATGTGTAAAAGCTGGCCGTGGAGAGGAAAGAACACCCAAGTTTTTAGTCATCGTTATGAGAGTTAAAGCATGACTTGACTCAACAACCTGAAGCTGTAATCTAAACTTCCTGTATAAAATACTGAGGGTTAGGAAAATTAAACTAAGACCCAAAAGCTGAAAATACTGGAAATTAAGATTTTTTGAGACTGGTGATGTTAAAGATTTCAGAAACAGATTGGGATACTGATGACCTTGGTGCCAGTTGCCCGTAAGTAAATGTCAGTTGGCAGAGTACACTGCAAGTATGTACGCTGACGGGCTTTTAAAACAGCACTCTTCTCTGGCATTTTGCGGACTCCATTCAGGTAAAGACTTAACCTGATGGTGACTTCCATTTTCTTGGCTACATTAAGGAACATGAGAGTCTCAGAAACAAATCAAAGAGGCTGATGACTGTGATAATCTTTCTATGCTTCACAAAGAAATAATATCAAAAGTATGTCAGCTCAAGCCTTACAAGATTAATAAACATAGCAAAATGGCTGATACTCACATAATCAACTGAATAAACTTCACCAAAGCTGAACTCTCAATTTTATTCTATTTTGTCTAAAGAAGTCTGAATAGGATGCAGCAAAACTTGTTACTACATTACTAGCTATCTTAGGGAGAGGGTGCCTTGGCCAGTTCAGGCCACTGTGTAGGTATAATCCATTTTTTTAAAAAAAACATGTATTATTAGGTTGGCATTTTTCTAAGTCACATCCCCTAAGTCCTGACAAAGTAATTGTATAAGTACCTAACAGACTGCAAAACTGAGACCCAAACTCTGAAATCTGGTGGCCACACATACTGAGAACCTTTGAAACTACTAAAAGCAAATGAGTCCATGACACCCTTTCTCTGCAGTTTGTTACGTTAGTAGAATCACATAATAATCAAGTTTATAACTGACACTGGAGTCTCGATTTATTGTTAATTCCACGCTGTGAACTTACTTGTGCATACAGAATTGAGTACTGCTGGGGGAAATTTTCCAGTTAAAATTTCAAGGGACATGATTTTTGGTAATGAGCTTTTTTCATATACATAATAAATTATAATCTAAACACCTTCACAGAAGCTGAAGAGTTAATGGAAATACACAAAGCCACCATTTGTGGATTTAAAAAGGAAGAACAACAAAAGTTCACAAGATTTTTAAGGGAATGTTTATAAACCCTTAAGAATGTCAAGTGATTTGAAGGGACAAGAGGCACACTCAAATATATAAGCACTGTATCAACTATCAGGTGGCTGTCAAAGTGCAAGAAATTGATCACAAAAATAAAATCTCTAAACCATTATAGCCCCAAGTGCCAAAGTACTAAGAAAAGGTTTTTTTTTTTTTTTAAATCATGTACTTATGAAATCTGCATTTGTGGGGGTCAGGGTATAACTCAGTGGTAGAGTACGGTTGGTGTGCACGAGGTCCTAGGTTCAATCCCCAGAGTCTGTCAAGGGGGAAGAAAAGAAATCTATGCTTGTAAAACTGCTGAACTGAAAAGATTTTTATAATGAAAAAAGGAAGGTAAAAAGTTTTTTCTGATAAAAAAAAATACTTACCGGTCGTGTAAAAAAAATTCGCAAAACCCGTCTGAAAGTTCTTAGATGTCCAAAAAAGTCCAGAAGCTGAAAGAGAAATTAAGTAATTCATTAATTCAAAGAGCCCGGGGAGGACTGCCAAAATAGTGGAGTAGTAGGATTGCCACAAATACACCAAAAATTACAAGTGGCAGACTGATCAATTTGCACAAAATGCCCACTGAACTTTGGCAGAATATCTCTTATTTCAGGAATACAAGAAGATTCCCCCCCCGGCCCCCAAAAAAGAAAAAAAAGAAGGAAATTGATGCAGGACCTGTTCTGCAGGAAGGGGACGGCAAAGGAGGAAAAGCGTCCTCACTCTGGGACACCCCCTGTCCAGGGGGGAGGTCAGCAGGAACAGAAAAGGGGCTTCTGAGGCTTGGAGGAGAAAGCAGCAGCTGTTAGGCAGACAGAACTGACAGAAACCAGCACAGAGGGTCCCTGCGACCCCCAGCCTGAGACGCAAGCCAGTGGGGGTGGGCCAGGACTGCCTGCTGGAGCTCGGTCTTTTGTGGACGAGCTGGGGAAGAGGACTGTGGCTGGAGCGTGGTGTGGGCTGCAGCTGGGAGTGTGTACAGGACAGAACAGCCTGAGACCCCCATAAAAAAGTACCACTGCTGGTGTACAGGGGGGCACAACACAGCCAAGGCCGTACCCACCATCTCTGCTAGCCCAGAAGACACTGCTCAGCACCACCACTGGTGAAAAGAGAGGTGGGATTCAGACACAGCCATCTTCTTGGCTTGCTCCGGTGCTTGGCTCCCAGGTGGAGGAGGGGCTGAAACATCAATCTGTACCCAGGGGTCCCGCAACTTCACAGGGAGGACTGAGATTTGAGTCTTGCCCCAGGCAGCAGTGGCAGATTTGCTCTGCTGGTACCTTTGTGGACCCATGTGTTTAAGACAAACGAGCAGACTTGTGGTGGATGGTGGGAGTGGGTTTGGCATTAACAGCAGGCCTGCGGACCTTACGTGGACGCAGGGCCAGGGTCTGTGCTGACCCTGTGGCGCACCACTGGTCCAGGTGTGTGACCACACACACCACAGCTGATCCTAGTGCCTGATGTCGGTGGATCTGCACTGGTGGCTCTGCGGGCACAGAAACTGGGGGACACTAGAGTGGGTTGCTAACATTCCCACGGCTGAGACGGGGACAAGGGTATCATCAACAAAGTGTACTTTGTAAGTCTGTATAACAGGTGACAGACAACACCACAGAGGGCACTTCCCAGTGGACACCTCCTGTGGACATGCACCCAGCAGCGCCTCTTCGAGCTGAAGCACTCCAACCCTGCCTACCGCTCACTGCAGCTCAGAAACGGGTCTGGAAGCCTCTATTCCAGCAACAGGGGAGCACACCCAGCCCCGTCAAGGCTGTAACAACCACAGGACAAAAAAGGAGACCCCGCTCAACAACAACAATCAGGGCAGGTTCTGATCACCATAACTCCAACCAACCCCCATCGAAGGGATAACAGCCAATACATGTGGAAGAAAGACATGGCAACCATCCATAATAAGAACAGCCTTGGCAATAAAACTACTGGACGCTCAGTCTACACAGGGACGCCCCTACTTTAAAAACAAATTTAGAAGAGAAATTATTTCAAGCGTCTTTTCTGACCACAATGTCATGAAACTAGAAATCAACCACAGAAAAACAAATGAGAAAAAAAATTACTGCATGGAGACTAAACAACATGCTACTAAAAAACCAATAAATCAACTCAATGATGAAATCAAAGAGGAAATCAAAAAATACTGAGACAAATGAAAATGAAAACACAATGACCCCAAATTTCTGCAACACAGCAAAAGCTGTTCTAAGAGGGAAGTTTACAGAGATACAAACTTACCTCAGGAAACAAGAAAAATCTCAAGTAAACAACCTAACCTTACACCTAAAGCAATTAAAGAAGAACAAACAAAACCTAAAGTTAGCAGAAGAAAAGAAATCATAAAGATTAGAGCAGAAATAAATGAAATAGAGACTAAAAAAAATAGAAAAGATCAATTAAACTAAAAGCTGATTCTCTGAAAAGATAAACAAAACTGATAAATCTTTAGTTAGACTCATCAAGAAAAAGAGGGAGAGGGCCCAAATTAATAAAATCAGTAATGAAAAAGGAAAAGTTGCAACTGACACCACAGAAATACAGGGATCGTAAGAGGCTACTATGAGCAACTATACACCAACAAAAAGGACAAGTAGAAGAAATGAACTATTTCTTTAAAAGGTACAATTTGCCAAGACTGAACCAGGAAGGAATACAAAGTATAATTAGACCAATTACCAGTACTGAAATCGAATCAGTAATTATAACTCTCATACAATGCTATGATTTGATACATGTATATACTGCAAAATGACTACCATAATAAAGTTAGAAAAATCTCCCCCACCAAAAAAAAAATCCCAAGAAACAAAAGTCCAGGACCAGGTGGCTTCACAGGTGAATTCTACCATTTAGAGAAGAGTTAACATCTATCCTTCTGAAACTATTCCAAAAAACTGCAGGGGAAGGAATACTTCTGAGCTCATTCTGTGAAGCCACCATCACCTTGATACCAAAACCAGACAAATATATCACAAAAAAAAGAAAATTACAGGCCAATATCACATACGAATATAGACACAAAAATCCTCAACAAAATACTAGCACCCAATGTTCATAGCAGCACTGTTTACAATAGCCAAGACATGGAAACAACCCAAATGTCCATCAACAAATGACTGGATAAAGAAGATGTGGTATATACATATATATACAATGGAATACTACTCAGCTATAAGAAAGAATAAAATAATGCCATTTGCAGCAACATGGATGGACTTGGAAATCATTCTAAGTGAAGTGACCCAGGAAGAGAAAGAAAAATGCCATATGATATTGCTTATATCTGGAATCTAAAAAAAAAAGACATAAATGAACTACTTATTATTTATAACTTAGATAACTGATTTCCTGAATATGTGTAACCACATTTGACTGCCCTTTATGATTAGATTACTGCATTATGTTGATTCTTATTTTGTGGTTGGCTTTAGTCTTTTGATAACTATGAAAGTTTAAAAAGCTAAAGCTTTAAACTGTTCTTAGAAACAATGAACAGTATATATATGTAAATTAAAAACAAAAACAAAAACAAAAACAAAAACCCACCCAAGGAGGCAAAAGACTTGTACTCTGAAAACTATAAGACACTGATGAAAGAAACTGAAGACAACATAAACAGATGGAAAGATATACCATATTCTTGGACAGGAAGAATCAGTATTGTTAAAATGGCCATACTACCCAAGGCAATATACAGATTCAATGCAATCCCTATCAAATTGCCAATGACATTTTTCACAGAGCTGGAACAAAAAAATGTTAAAATTTGTATGGAAACACAGAGGACCCTCAAATATCCAAAATAGTCTTGAAAAAGGGGAACAGAGCTGGGGGAATCACACTCACTGACTTCAGACTATACTACAAAGCTAAAGTAATCGAAACAATATGGGACTAGCACAAAAACAGACACACAGATCAATGGAACAAGATAGAAAGTCCAGAAATAAACCCACACACTTATGGTCAATTAATCTACAATCTCTTTAATAAGTGATGCTGGGAAAATTGGACAGCTGCCTGCAAAAGACTGAAATTAGAACCTTCTCTAATACCATATACAAAAATTAACTCAAAATGGATAAAGATCTAAATGTAAGACCAGACACTATAAAAATCCTAGAGGAAAACATAGGCAAAACACTTTTTGACATAAATCACAGCAATGTTTTTTTTTTCAAACCAGCTCCTAGAGTTATGGGAATAAAAGCAAAAATAAACAAATGGGACCTAATTAAACTTAAAAGGTTTTGCACAGATAAGGGTACCATCAACAAAACAAAAAGACAACCTACAGAATGGGAGAAAATATCTGCAAATCATGTGACAGATAAAGGACTAACTTCTGAAATATACAAATAGCTCATACAGCTTAATATCAATAAAACAAGCAACCCAATAAAAAAAAAATGGGCAGAAGACCTAAAGGGACAGCTCTCCAAAGAAAACATCCAGATGGCCAACAGGCATGTGAAAAGATGCTCAATATCGCTAATTGATAGAGAAATGCAAATCAAAACACATGATGTATCACTTCACACCAGTCAGAATGGCCATCACTGAAAAGTCCACAAATGATAGATGCTGGAGAGGGTGTGGAGAAAAAAGAAGCCTCCTACCCTGTTGGTAGGAATGTAGTTTTGTGCATCCATTATGGAAAAGAGTATGGAAATTCCTCTAAAAACTAAAAATAGACTTACCATATAATCCAGCCATCTCAATACTGGGCATATATCTGGAGGGAACTCTAATTCGAAAGATATATGCACCCCAATGTTCATAGCAGCACTATATACAATAGCCAAGACATGGCAACAACCTAAATGTCTACAAATGACTGGATAAAGAAGTGGTATATTTAGACAATGGAATACTACTCAGCCATAAAAAAGAATACAATAATGCCATTTGCAGCAACATGGATGGGCCTAGAGATCATCATTCTAAGAGAAATAAGCCAGAAGAAGAAAGAAAAATACCATATGATATCACTCATATTTGGAGTCTAAAAAAAGGAAAAAGAAGACTCTAATGAACTTATCCACAAAACAGAAACAGATTCACAGACATAGTAAACAAACTTATGGTTACTGATGGAAAAGGGGGTGGGAAGGGATAAATTGGGAATTCAAGATTTGCAAATATTAACTACTGTTTATCAAACAGATAAATAAGTTTCTTCTATATAGCAGAGGAAACTATATTCAATATCTTGTAGTAACCTATAGTGAAAAAAGAATATGAAAACAAATACATGTATGTCTGAAACATTATGCTGAACACCAGAAACTGACACACTGTAAAATGACTATACTTCAATAAGAGAAAAAAAAAGAAAAATGAACAAAGAGCCCTATCTGTTAAAACACAAAGATCAAAGCTAGTATCGAATACTGATATTAACTTAATATTCACCGTGTATGACAATAATTTCATTCTAACTATAAAGTCCAATTATGGAATATTTTACACATCGATTTCAGTCAACTCTTAACCAAAATGAAATACATCTGAATTCCTAGAGATACAATTTGGTCAAGACAAATATGAACTTAACTATGTCAAAGGCCAGGCAATTTTACCTGGTTCACATGTCCTTAACATATTTAAAGTTTCACACAGTGATTAAGTTGAGGGGAGCAGGCATAGGGGGAACAGGAGAAGATACTCCACTAGTTTGATAATTATGTGTATGATAATGCTACTGGGTATATTCTATTCTACTTGTTTCCCCCACCTTAGATAATCCACAGTATATGGAGGTCCACTCCGCCAATAAAATCTGGAACAATTGGATTAAGATAAACATACCTATTTCCATTTTCAAGTAGATATAGAGCCTGCCATTACTTCAAACTAGTGATTTAAAGATAAAATACACTTTAACTCAACATTGTAAACCAACTATACTTCAATTAAAAATAAACTATAAAACAGTTAAAGAGAAAAGCAGTAGTATATAAAATCTACAAATATTACATGCATCATTACAAATGACAAGATTAATTGCTACCTACTTTTAGTATGAGGTAGAGTAAAGCCAGCAATATCCCAAGACTCCATCTAGTTACATTACCAAACTCCCCATAGCTTATAAGGTAACGAAACCAAACTGGTATGGGAACAAAAGTTCGGTAATACTGACATAATTCTTCTAAAAGCATATACCAGTAACCCTAAAAAGGAAGGAAAAAGAAAACAAATAGAGTCACCCAAGCTACTTACATACATAAAGCAAACAGTTCATATTGGATTGAGAACATCATGAGTATACGGTACAGTAACACAAATAACTATAAAGTTAATCTTCATAATGATAATGGTTATGACTGACAACCTTAAACTGGTTCTCACATATTACAGTCACTGTGTGGTTTGTTTTTCAAAGAATTTCTAAAGAGTGACATTGAAAATGTTTTACACATACTAAAACATTTTGCTGATTATAAAAATTTATATTGAAGTTTTTACTGAGTATGAAAAAACACTGACTAAATGCATACAGTTACCAACTGTCAATCAATAATGCCCTGGAGAAGTACAAAGCCAAATATTTTCCAATATATGATGTGGGGACTGATTTTTAAATTACTTCAAAGCAAATATAATTCTGATTTTATTGGAACAGATTAATATTTAGGTGCAAGTCCTTGAACAAATAATTGCCAGTCTGAGATAATATAGATAATTAAAATTAGCTTATTCAGCAAACTGAAAAATTATAAAAGGAGTCACTTAAACAAAGACTAAATAGCATTAATGTGGTTTACTAATATCATTCCAATAAAAGATGTTACTTTCTTACCTTGGATTTAAAAGGCATAATGAAAGAAGGCACCAATAAAATAAGGCATTTTAAGCCCATGAAGAGGAATTTCAGAATGAAGTCTGTAATTCCAACAATCCAAAGCACTTCCCAGAAGTTCGAATGGTCCAAAGAAGGATTTAAAAAAATTAAGCTACCAAGAGAAAAACATCAAAACTTACCAGAGCAGCATACAAAGATAAAGTGTTGATAGGCGTTCTAATTTGCTACCAGTTTACTTTAATTTGATGTGTGAAAAATTGGGAGTTTGGCGAGATGCTAATGTCTTATGTTTTATGTTATTAGAATGGAAGATCATTTTGCTTATTTTAAAGAGGCTTTTTAGGTGTTTGAATTTCAAATCTTTTTTCTATAAAGAAAAAGAAGAGTCTTCCTAACTTGTCATGGTTATTGTTCTAGCCTGTAATCTGTAAAACATTCACTAACTAGATAAATCTGCCATTCTCTCCTCAACCGATTCCAACCAGGATTCTATCCTCTCCTTTCCACTGAATTGGTTTTGTCAACATCATCAACTCCCTCCTTCATGCTAAATTTAACAATCACTTTATTGTCCCCTCTTCCCCCCCTGAAATATTTTCTTCCTAGACACCACTCTCTCCTAGTTGTTCTCATACGTGACTGACGGTTCCTTCTTGAGTCTCCTTTGCTACACCTCTGCTGAGTAATTGTGGGTATGTCCAGTCCTGGTCCCTCTTCTCTGTCTCCACTTCCTTTTCCTGATTAATCTTGTCAAGTTCCATGGTTTTTAAATATCAACATATGCTGATAACACCCAAATTTTAGCCCTAACCTCTACTCTGAGCTTATGACATATTTATTTATTTAAATTTATTTTTGCTTTTTTGGGGTGTGGGGAGGTAATTAGGTTTCTTTGTTTATTTGTATTTTAGAGGAGGTATTGGGAATTGAACTGAGGACCTTGTGCATGCTAAGCATGCGCTCTACCACTTGAGCTATACCCTCCCCACTATAACTTTTAACAGTTATACACAACCTCTCAAACTTACCATGTTCAAAAGAGAATTACTGATTTTCCCCTCAGAATCAGTTCCTTCCCCCATCTTTCCCAGTCCAGTAAATGGCACCACCATCCAGTTTCTCAGACTAAAAACCCAGGTGTTACCATTTATTCTTCCCCTCTACCTACCCACCCAATCCAATCCGGATGATACTGGCTGTATCTACACACTATATTGCGGATTTGTCCATATCTCTCCATCTGCACTGAAACTAGAATTTCTAGTTATCTCATTAAGGCCAAAAATTCAGAACACTTACATCTGATACAGAAACTTATCAACTACTGTACTTTAGCAAGTTTTCTTTTAGAAACAAAGATCGAGTGTTCTCATCACACATATACACAGAAAAAAAAAGGTAACTAAGGGAGGTGATGGATATGTTAGTCAGCTTGATTGTGGTAATCATTTCACAATATATACATATATCAAAAATGTTGTACATCTTCAATATATACAATTTTTATTTATATAAAAATAAAAAACACCACCAACAACAACCTAATGGTATTTAATATACGATTATATAAGTAAAATTTTAAATATCAAAAATTAAATATTTATTGAGCACTTGCTATGAGGTAAGGCACTGCACAAATGGGAGTAAGTCACTTCAAGCTTTCAATCTTGGAAGGAAACAGGTAAAACTTGAACTCTAACAATAAATATGTGCAAGTAAGATATATGCAAAGTGCTATGGAATACGATTACATTAAAATGTGATTGTGTACTTGGACCTCTAATTACCTGTAATAAAGTGATTGAGAATGAAAGGTGTAATATAAAAGAACAGAAGATCCTGCTAAGAATACCAGTAACCAAGCACAATGAATCTTTGAGCACCTTTCCTGAAAAATAAACAATTTTATAATTTGTTACTTTGAATTGTCAGAATTTTAAATATTATTTTACTTTAATAACTTTAATTTAGAACATTTCAATAGATTACCTTAATAAAAATATAGACTATCTTAAATTGTACAATCATCACATTCTATTTTTATGTATCTTTAGTGAACAAAACTATATTTTAAACAAATTTTTAAAATACAATTTCTTCATTGTATAACATTAGCTATGCTTCAAAGAAGCCAAATCTTCTACAAACTGACATAAAGTACCCACCGAAATGAAAATTCTACCTCTGCAGCTCCTATTTTTGCCTCCCCAACAAAACAGAATTTTTAAAAATGCGTTTATCATGGTTTATAATATAATATTTCAAAATCTCAGACAATTCAGTAAGAATTTAATAATCTGTTTTTAATCTCACTTTTACAATTAAATTTCAATTACTAATTTAATTAAAAGTTTTACTAGTTTTAAACCCTGAATTAAACTTTTATGGTTTGACAGGTTCAAACAACAAACTTTCAGGTCAAAATGTATGATCCTTTACACAGATATAGCCCTTTAAAATTTCCTTAAGGTGAGATTTTATAAATTAATCCTATTTTCCCAATAATTTATATGAATAGGACTCTTATCATTTGTTATGGAAAAACTTTTGGGGTTTAGTTTTCTTTAAATCAGAGATCTAAATAAATAGTTCAATACCCACCTATTCAATGTACATTTTATTTAACTATTTTAAAGCTTATAATACAACAGCTGAAGTTTTTAATGATGATTCCATTACTTAGTATGGTTAAATTAATTCAAAACGTGAAGGCACTTGACAAATCAATCAAATAGTGCATTCTAAACCTTCTAATCCTTCTGCTTTTTCTTTCTCTATCAGGAATCCAACATACAAAGAAAATAAGATGAAACAATTTAGCATTAGGACAGATCATTTATTCCAGGTCACTTAAATAAAAATATATTGTGGATGTTCTAGCTATTTAAATTTGTCAAATAAACTATCTATATTCCTACTTCTCTCAAAAAAGAGTATATAATTCTACAGGGAGAAACATTTAATGATTTTTTAGTTGCTGGTTATACTTACTCTTAGAAAAACCTGATTTACAATGCTTTTGTTTGCATATATAAAAGTTGTAAGCAGCCCAATTCCAAGAGAAATGCCTGTTAGAAAATAAGGTCCAGTTAATTGAAAGAAAAAAAAAAAGAGGTAACATAATGACATGAATTTAAAGGAAGCAAATACAGTTTTAAATGCTAACAGAAAATAAGTAACTGAAATACACAGGTTAAAGTAGATTACCAATAAAGAAAGAAAATTTGCTGAATTTAGCAATGAAACAACTCAATGTTTTATTATACTCTACCTGTTATATGCTGCATAAAAAGTTTGACACCCAGAATCAAAATATATGGAATACTTTTTTGCAACCATTTGAAGAGATATCGGAATTCTGAGGAGGAGCTACTACCATGATCTCCAGACTCCGTGTTTGTATCATCAGGCTGCCTTGCTTCACTGTGGGAGTGACTCCGGAAGCGACTATGTGCACATCCATGGGTACAGCTATGGACACCTGACCTTGTATTTCCAGAGCTTGTATTTTCAGCACATTCTTTCAGCATGGAGTTCATCTGGATATGAACATCTCCACAATAAAGACAGGAAGCTTCTCCTGTCAATCTTGTTTGAACACACTGGGAAGCTGCAGCATCCTCACTGCCTGCAGCTCCTGAAGGGCTGTGAAGTTGGCTACAGTTGGCTTGCATGACCCTTGGATACTTTTTCCGTGATCCAGATTTCTTTGCTTTAGGGCTCTGTCTCCTAAAAATCAAAGAGCAGAAAATATTCTAAGAGAACAGTTAAATGCAGGCAATATATTGCTCGCTAAGAATCCTTTATTCACTAAAGGAGAGGCTGATAGTCACAGAAGATACATTATTTTGAGCTTATCTATCACCTGTTATTAGATTCCTCCCTCTTCACCCTTTGTACGAAGGCTCTGCTGCCCTACACAGACTATCTTTTAAGGAACATCTGCTACAAAAACAAGTTCAGATTTAGATGCCTCCAGTTCTGTAATGACAGAAGAAATCAGCAAAACGGTCAAAGTACCAGTGCCTACCAGATGTACTCATTCTTACTTGAATACTTTAGTAGATTTCTGTGCTTAGCTGGAGCAGTTTCATCTCTGATGTAGATTCTACACTTCCTAAGAGTGAGTCTGTAATTTTTAATGGTTGGAAAGGCTAGGAAGATAAAAAAACATTAAATCTTAACTCCTTATTAAGTACCATCATGGAGAACTAAAACATTTCACTTAGGTGACCTACAAGTTTCGTTTTATACTGAAACAGCTTTCCCAAAGCTAATAAAAAGGTTTCCAGTAATTAATACCAGGACTATTACCTTCCCTCCCCTCAAGAGACTGTTGCCTAAATACCTGTAAAATAAGGAGACTTGGGGAGTCGCCATGTAATTATTAGATGACTCTTCAGTATGAATAAGGATGAGGGGAGGCGGTGTGGGGAAAGAGAACAGGGGCAGAGGAGGATCCCTAAATGACGAGCCTGAGTAGCCACCGACGATGCCTGAGTCCGAAACCAGCTGACAAATCGCAGAGACTTGCTGCCGTGTCTGTACGAGGAAGCTGGGGTCAACTTCAGGGCATGTTCTGTGTCATTCTACTTCATTCCTAGGTTTGAGTTTTTCTTTTTTTTAGTTATACTGTTTGGCAGTTTGGTTTTTAGTGCCTTTCACTAAAGGCTTTCACCGATGCTCCAACGCCACGACCGCTACTGATCTCGAATCTCTAAAGACGGACGTTGGACGGGGCAGTTTCAGCGCCTTTTTCCATTAAATAAAAACGTAGAACCCTCCCACTTTCCTCCGTGCACGAGCAAGAAAGGGAAGAAAAGTAAACGCAAACGACTCTTCCAGAATCGCCAGGACAGTTTTCCACCCACGTTCGAGCTTCGAGTGCCTCAGTTATTCTCCCCAGAGCCCACTCGCCGCAGGCCCTCGCCGCCTCCGCCCGCTTCCCCTAGGCCTGACCTCTCATGACGATGTGCGGACCGAGGCTCGTGCAGCGACTGCAGGAACACCGGGAGACGCCGCCTCTAGGCCTTCAGTCACGGCCATCACCTTCAACCCCACAACCGGCAACTCCGGCCCAGCTCGGCGGCGGCGGCGGTTGCGGCGGTTGCGGCGTTGGTGGCGGCGGCGCGCGCGCTCCCCGCACGTCCTCGCGCGCGCTCCGCCCCCGCGCTACGCGCCGACGGACGGGCTGCGACGACCGGTGGGGGCGGAGGCCGCCGCGGGTGTTGGCTTTGAAGGAGAGAGGGCTGAGCCTGAGAACTGCCTGCGGCGTCTGCGTTAAGCAGTGAGGCGCCCTCACGTATGCGCGTACTGTGTCATCCGCCGCAGGCGTCAGAGCTCTGGACGTTTTGAGGTGACAAATGTTTTGGCTTCGGGAACCTGCCCTCGGGGGAGGAGCCTGAACTTGGGGGCTGGCCCGGTCCCGCCCCCGGCTCGTCTGGCCTCTGAGGCGTTTTGGTCGCGCTTGGGACCGGAGCTGTAGGAGCCACGTCGGCGAGGGGTTGGCGCGTCCCCCGAAGAGCGGGGCGGGGCGGGGCGGGGCGGGAGCCTTCGGGTTTCCGCGAGCTCAGCTGACCCAGTTGTGGCTGGGCGGTGAAGTTTTAACAGAACTGGGTTTTCATGACAGCCCTCAAGTTGCACAGGGTGTCCTAGGCCCTCCCGAAACCTGAGGAGATCAGAAGCGGAGACAAGTAGGGAATAGTATAGGTGGAAGTAGAAGTTAGTTTAAAAGCCCTGCCTTGTACGGGGGTATGGGGAACTCTTCACTATCTTCGCTATAATTGTTAACCTAAAACTGTTCTAAAATGAAAAGGTTTATTAAGGAAAAATTTAAACTAAGCAAAAGAAACAAGAAACCTTGCCTTTTGATCCCCAGCCAAAGTATATTCTAAAATATAATTACTTGTATTCCATGAATCTGCCCCTTCCCCCACAACCACCGATAGCCTTTCCATTTTGAACCTCAAGTTTTTGACCTTTAATTTCTTGAAATTAACGTGGAGTAAATAACTCTTTATAGTCTTCCTACAGGTGTTGAAATTAAATATTCCATTCCGTGGGCGACGGGTGCAATCTTTCCTCACTAGAGAGGATAAATATGCGTACATATACACACATGTCATGAGTTGAATATCTAGTGAAAAGAGTGATACTTTGTGCTTTTACTGGTCACTGCCTGATTTAAAGCCATTCACAACAACTTTGCCCAAGTTAGTTTGCTGGTGTGTGATTTTTGAAGCTCATTAATTATGAAATTGCACCTTATTTTTTCCCATATCTAAGTACAACTGGACCCACTGTTTAACCTGAATTATCCATTTTGAGGCTGTAGTTAAATCAGATTAATTTTATTAGCAAACCATTTCCCATGGTTAGAAGGACACTCCCTCAATACCACCAACCGGTATTAGATCTGCTTCCCACTGTCAATTGAGATACTGGCTTGTGTGTGTGTGTGTGTGTGTGTGTGTGTGTGTGTGTGTGTGTGTGTGTGTGTGTGTAAGTCTCCATGAGCCCCATTAATGTAAGTCTCCCCAGTAAATTAGGTTTCTAGGTCAGTAAGTCTGTCTTAGTCTATAGATGGATGGCTTATAAACAACAAATTTTATTTCTCACAGTTCAGGAGCCTGGGAAGTCTGAGATCAAGGTGGCAGCAGACTTGGTGTCTGGTGAGTTCCTGCTTCCTGGTTCATAGACAGATGTGTCTGGCTGGGGCCTCATGTGGTAGGAGGGAGGGGGAAGCTCTTTGGAATCTCTTTTATAAAGGAACTAATCTTCCTGAGAACTCTGTGTTAATAATCTAGTCATCTACCCCTGTCTCCTTACAGTATCACATTGGAGGTTAGGATTTCAACATATGAATATTTGGGGAGGCACAAACATTCAGTCTGTAGTAAAGGCTGAAGACAAGCTCTGGTCTGTAGTGAATTTTTCAGAGAGACTTATTTGTATAGTATATTGTATCATTCCAACTACTATATGGATGTTTTTATTTTAAATTTTAAAATTTTGAGAATTTAGGAAACAGAAAAAGAGATGCAGTCTCACATAATCCAGCTACCTCCACAGTGGGACGTCAATATGTTTTAGTACATTGATAATTTTAATATATTTATAAATTTAGCATATTTATATTCTTAATATAATGTTTAAATTTTCATTTTAACACATTCATAATCCATTGAAGGTATATTAGTTCACAGTGTAAGTTCATTAGCACGCTTGGAACTGCATTCCACTCAGTAACTTGACTGAAAAGTAACATTTCAAGAAGAGTACTGAATTGATGACAAGATTTGACAGTGACAGACTTATCTGATAAAGTTTCTTTGTACTGTCATCTGGAATGTTGGAAATGAACATTGTAATTGATTAATTCAAAAAGCATTTTCTGAGCACTTGCTAAGTGTCAAGAATTGTACTAGATTGTTGGAGAGCTAGACATTAAAAAAGACATAATCCCCATCCCACAGTGAAATAAGTGGTTAGACAGGTAACAAGTAATTACAGTATATGGGAATAAACGCTATAATTGAAGGTTGTGTGAGATGCAGTAGAAGCAAGAAGTGGGAGCATTTCACTTCAACAGGCAAGAAATGCTTCCTTAAATTTGTGGCATTTGAGATGAATCTTGAAGAATAAGTTGAAATTTGCTGGGACACAAGTAGTAATAGGACATTCCAGATAGAAACAACATTATATGTAAAGTCATGGTATTGAAATACCACAGCCCTTTGAAGGACTTAGTTCTTTGTTTCTGAAAGAGTAGGGTGCTTATGAGGGAAGAGTAAGAGTAGAGAGAGGCTAGAAAATGAAAGTTTGTGGGTCCCATTTAGGAATTTATTCTTTAGTTTATTCTAGTGGCCAGAGGGAAACTATTGAGTTTTAAGCAGGAGAGTTAATGTGACCAGATTTTTGTTTTCCAGGAAATTCACATGCTAATAACTTACAGCAATGCAAGCTCAATTGGGAGATTATTACAAGTAGTTGAGGTAGGACCTGAGAAGGTCTTGAACTCCTCAGTGAATTGGGATTCTAGAGGAAGAATGAGATTGGAGAGAGGAGATAAAATCGATAGAATTAAATGTGGTAGATCTTTACAGTTTTATGCCCCTGATTTTGAATTATGTTTTCATGACTACCTGTATCCATACCCTTGGTTAGTCCTCTCTGAGACTAAGTCATGTGACTTGTTTTGACCACTGGGATGAAAGCAATTGTAATTTAGCAGAGGCTTGAAAAATATTTACACAGTGGGACTTGCTCTTTTATTGCTGGCAACTCTTCTATCACCATGTAATCAGATTAGGGCTAACCTCTTAGAAAATGAGGGACCACTTGGAGAGAGGCCCTAGGTGTCCCAACCATCTCAGCCTTCCCAGTTGAGGCCTCAAACATATGTATGAGGCCATCCTAGACCATCCAAACCCAACTAAGATGGTTCAGACCAGAAGAATCAGCCAGTCAACCCACAGAATCACAAGAAATAATATTTTGTTTTAAGCCTCCAGATTTGGAGCAGATGGTTTCATAACAAAAGTTAATTGGTACCCTAGGTGACCAAGTAGATGTGGAGTGGGTAAGAGGAAATCTAAGATGAATTTCCATTTTGTAACTTGGGTGGATGGATAAATCAATATTGGAAAGCTACAAATATTAGAACAAGTATAAATATTAGAACAAGTAATAGGTTGTATTACAAGAGAATAGAAAATATATTTTTTTAAAGACCAAGTCTGGAAGGATAACAATAAATTCAGCTTTGGAAGTACTCAGTCTTAGGAGTTCTTCAGACATACAGGTGAAGATATCCAGTTGGCAATTTGATGTAAAGATCTGGAGATTAAAAATTTGGAGTAAATGCTGTGGCTTTGAATGACATTGCCCATTCTCATTTATTAGATTTGGGAGCTTTTTTTTTTAGATTTGTTGATATTTTGTACTTAGCATTATCTACAAATAGAGATAGTCTCTTCCTTTTTAGTCTGTATGCCTTTTCTTTATCATTTTGGCTGCAAATGCCACTAACATGTTGAATAGGAATGGTGAGAGTAGACATCCTTGCCTTTTTCCTGATTTTAGGGGGAAGATCTTCAGTTTTTCACTGATAAGTGTTAGCTCTAGTTTTTCTTCTGTAGATGTTTTCAGGTTAGATCTGTTCACTTCTTCTTCTAGTTTACTAAGAATTTTGTTTTGATTTTATTTTTATCTTTATTTTTCTTCCATTTTAAAATTTATGTATTTTATAATATCATATTTTTTAAATTGAAGTGTCATTGTTGTACAATATTATATGTTACAAGTGTACAATATAGTGATTCACAAATTTTTAAAGGTTATACTCCATTTATAGTTATTATAAAATATTGGCTATATTCCCCATGTTGTACAATACAATATGATTTACTAATATTTTGTGGTGGATTTTTGCATCTATGTTTATGGGAGATACTGCCTTTCATCTAATGTCTTTATCTGGTTTTGATAACAAGGTCATGCCAGCCTGAATTGGAAATGTCTCCTCCTTTTCTGTTTTCAGAAAAGATTGTATAGAATTAGTATTATTTCTTAATCTTTAATTTGGTAGAATTTGCCAGTGAAGCTGTTTGGCTTAGAATTTTCTTTATGGAAAGGTTTTAAACTACAAATTTAATTTCCTTAGTATAGGATTATTCAAGTTATATACGTCTTCTTGAGTGAGCTTTGATAGTTCATGCCTATGAATGAATTGGCATAAAATTGCTTATAATATTCCCTTATTATCTTTTAAATATCTGTAGTGTCTGTAATTATGCTACCTCTTTCATTCTTAATTTTGGTAATGTGTCTTCTTTGTGTTTTTTTTTTTTTCCCCCTGGACAGTATGGCTAGAAGTTTATAGATTTTATTGATATATTCAATAAATTTATTTATTTTGGTTTTTACTTACTTTTCTCTGTTGTTTTCTTGTTTTTAATTTTAATGATTTCTACTCTATTATTTTCTTTGGTTTGCTTTGGATTTAATTTGCTCTTTTTTATCTGATTTCTAAAGGAAAAGTTTAAGTTATTGATTTAAGATCTTTATTTTTTTCCTAATTTAAGCATATAATTGTATGTATTTCCCTCTAAGCACTTTTTTAACTGAATTTCATAAATTTTGATATGTTGTATTTTTATTTTAACTCAGTTCAAAAATATTTTCTAATTCTCCTTGTGACTTCTTCTTTGATCCATATTTAGAAGTGTGTGGTTTAATTTTAAAATATTTGTGACTTTTCCAGGTATCTTTCTATTATTTATTTCTAATTTAATTCTGATATATTCAGAGAACATGCTCCTTATGATTTCAATTCTTTGAAATTTGTATTATGACTTAGAATATGTCTTGATGAATGTTCCAGGTGCACTTGAAAAGTGTTTGTATTGTGCTGTTGTTGGGTAGAGTGTTCTACAAATGTCTTATGAGGTCAAAGTTGATGGATAGTGTTGTTCAGGTCTTCTCAATTTTTTCACTGATTTTCTGTCTACTTATTCTATCCATTGCTGAGAGAAGTACTGAAGTCTCCAAGAATAATTATGAATTTGTCTATTTATCCTTTTAGTTCTTTCAGTTTTTTCTTCATGTATTTTGAAGATCTGTTTTTAGTTCCATACACAATTAGAATTCTTATGTCTTCTTAGTAATTTGATCCCTTTAATAGTGTGTAATATTCCTCTTTATCCATTGTAATACATAGCAACTCCACTTCTTTGATTAGTGTTTTAATGTTATGTCTTTTCCCATCCTTTCTTAACCTATCTGTGGATTGCTTCTTTTCTTTTCATTGAATCTTTAAAAAGAAATCCAGTTTGACAATTTCTGCTTTTAATTGGTATATTTAGACCATTTACATTTAGTGTAGTTATTGATATGGTTGGAATTAGGTTACCATTTTCTTATTTTGCTTTCTGTTCGTCTTTTTTGTTTCTCTATTCCATTTTTCTGCTTTTCTTTTGGATTATTTGGGTATTTTTAGTATTCTGTTGTAATTTATCTATTGGTTTTTTGGTTAGCTCTCTTTATAGATTTTTTTTTCAGTTTCTTATTTTTAATTGTAGTAAAATACACATAACATAAACTTTACTTTCTTAACTATTTTAAAATGTGCAGTTCAGTGTAGTTAAGTGTATTCACCTTGTGCAACCAATCTCTAGAACTTTTCATCTTGCAAAAAACTGAAACTCTATACCCATTAAGCAACAACCCCCCATTCCTTCTCTCCCACCCCCTGACAAACACCATTCTACTTTCTATGAATTTGTCTACTCTAGATACCTCATGTAAGTGGAATCATGCAGTATTTGTCTTTGTGACTGGCTTATTTCACTTAGCATAATGTCCTCAAAGTTCCTCCATTTTATAGCAGGTATCAGAATTTCCTTTCTTTTTTTAAAGCTGAATAATATTCCACTGTATATATTGCATTATTTTATCCATTCATCTATCTATGGACACTTGGATTGCTTCTGCCTTTAGACTATTATGAATAATCTGCTGTAAATATGGGTATGCAAATATCTCTTTGAGATCCTGCTTTCAATTCTTTTGGATATACACCCAAACTGGAATTGCTGTATCAATTTTTAATTTTTTGAGGAACTGCCATACTGTTTTTCATAACAGTTACATCATTTTACATTCTCACCAACACTGCACAAGGGTTTTTAATTTCTCCACATCCTCACCGACACCTATTCTTTGCTTTTCTCTTCCTTCCTTCCTTTTTTTTTCTTTCTTTTCTTTTTTCTTTTTCTGTCTTTTATAGTAGCTGTCCTGATGAATGTGAAGTGAGACCTCATTGTGGTTTCCTTTTATCCAGCTCTGTCGAGATATGTGACATGTAACCATTGTGGTTTTGATTTGTATTTCCATGATGATTAGTGATGTTGAGCATCTTTTCATATGCTTGTTGGTCATTTGTATATCTTCTTGGAGATTTATTGTTCTTTAGTGGTTACTCCAAGAATTATAATATACATCCCTAACCTTTCACAGTCTACTTGGAGCTAATCTTTTATAAAATGTCAAAATCTTACATCCATATGGGTAGGTCCCTTTGTTTTCTTCTTTTCTCTTATAATTGTCATGTTTGTTACATCTATATCCTTTGAAAATTGTATCAAACTGTTACAATTTTTGCTTGTAACAGTCATAGAGATTTTAAAGAACTTAAGGAAATCAAAAGAGTGTTTCATATTTATCTAGATATTTACATTTCTTATGCTTTTATTTCATCCTTCAAGTTCCAGGTTTCTCTCTGATATCATTTCCCTTTGTCCTGAAGAACTTTTTTTAGGATTTCTATTAGGGCAGGTCTGCTGGCAGTGTATTCTCTTTGTTTCCATTCATCTGGTAATGTCTTTATTTTATCTTCATCATTGAAGGATATTTTGATTGACATCTAGTTCTAGGTACAGAATTTTTTTGGCTTTTCACAGGATTTCTAATAAGAAATTCACAGTCATTCAAGTCATTGTTCCTCTGTATGTAGTGTATTATTTTCCTCTAGCTGCTCTCAAGAATTTTTTTTTGCCTTAGGCTTCCAGCATTTTCTTAAATTGAGATATAATTGACATACAGCATTATATTAGTGTACAAAATAATGATTTTATATTTGTGTATCTAGCAGTTTTATTATGATGTCTTTGGGAGTGGTTTTCTATAAGTTTATACGGTTTAAGATTTGCTAGGCTTCTTGAATTTCAGTAGAATTGTAAATTTATGTCTTTCATCAAATTTGGTGTATTTTTGGTAATTGTGACTGGTGTCTAAATTAAGGGCAGTCTTATGAATCTTACGCCTGTGGAATCTGACACTTCCCAAAGTAGAATTGAATTAAATTATAGGACACCCAGTTGGTGTCCAGAGAGTTGAAAAATTAGCTGATTTGGTGAAAAAAAAAAAACAACAAAAAAACACGTGCTTTGTGTCAGAAGTGTTCTGTGGGTAGTAGAGAAACAGTTTTCCTTTAGTTGGTGTCAGAGAAATGGGATTTGCTAGAATGTAGAATGGCTCCTGGCTTAAGCAAACATGTGGTTTGTGAAAAGAAAAGCCGAAAAGATGGGGAATGCGAAACCTCTAATCCCCATATGGCTACCTAGTCAACCCATGGTATGAAACTGCAGCTACACTGCAATCAGTTACTAAAAATTACCCATGGGATTTAGAAATGGTGGTACACCTGACTCCTAAGGAGTTGGCTTATTGGATATGTAAGGAAATGCAAAATAATAAGAAGCATGCTAACCTTATAATCCCCTGGTTATTGTTATATGTAATAGCCAAAATGGAAGAAAGTGCTCTGTCAGACCTTGTTGCTCAGATTTGGGTTGATTTACTTAGATTTTGGTTGATCTGAGTTTTGGCCACTAGCCTCAAAGGGAAAAATTATACCAGAACAACAAAAATTGCCTCTAATACCTCTGTTGCCAAGAATGTAGTCTACGTGTGGGTTTTAGAAACTGTTGAAACTAAAGGATTTAGTGTGAAGGAACTGTCTCATTTTGTAGATCCGTATCATTAGCTTTCTGTAGAACCTTTACTAAAATGGATTGTGAGAATAACTAAATTAGCAATATCTTTGGTTTTAAATGCTACAGAGTAAAAGAGTTGTTTGGGTTGATACAGGACCCAAAGCTCACTGTTAAACAATCACAGATGGCTATACATGATCCAGACACACAGGAGATTATTCAAGAAGGAACAGTCAGCCTCATGGACTGGACAAAAACCATAGTAAAGTGTGTTTATCCTGAGAAGGGGGACCACCTAACTCCCCCTGTAATTACCAAGTAGAACACCCCAGATGAAGCAGCTGATAATGCTTTGTATGCAAGCCATGTGAGACTGGTTTTATGATGACTGAGATGTTCCCCCACTGAATATGCCCATTACTCAGGTTATGGTAGATGCTGTGATTAAGGAGGCCCCTGTTACATAGACACTCCATATAACTCTTACTGCTGCAAAATCAAACAATCTTGAGAAGTCCTGTCAGGTTTGCCATCTCTGCTTTTGAGTATGGGTCTTACTGAAACCAAGATCATTAGAGTAATTAACAAGAAAATGGGAGTGAGACAGAAAGGCTTATCTGGGTAGAGTGGAAGTCTTTATATGAAGTGGGGTAAATGTGGTAGACATTGATGGTGTTGAAACGAAGGTGTTGATACAAACTTGGGTGGACCAGTAGGACCCACTGCTAGTCCCCCAACATTTTAAGGCCCCAAACAAGTCTGCTCTATTTAATTTAGTTTGGAAGAATTTAAAAATCCAGAAGTCATATATTACCTTGAGAAACCCTACCCACACTTGCCAGGGGTGATGGTCAGGTATTAACCTACCTGACCTTCTCCAAGGTAAAGATTTACCAAGGGACCGGGGTCTTCTGGCCTGACCCTCAAAGCCACATGCATTTGTGTGTATAAAGTGGTCAGGGGGTAGAGATATTTCTGGAACTCCTTTATATCAGAGCCCCATGAACTGTGGTATAGAAAGCCCTAATTTGGACTTCAATCAGATTGAGAGATTGTAGAAATGTAAGAGTTGATAGGATTATAAAATTGGAATATTTAAACAGGTTTTATATAAAGAAATTGTGTCTCCTTTATCTGAATAGTTAATGGGAATGAGTATGTTTGTCTGGGGAATGCCTCTTCTAATTAGTATTATAAAAGCAGAATCTGTTGATGGAGGCTATAGAGGATTGTAAGGGTTAATAGGATTGAAGTGAAAGTCTGAAAGAGAATTGGTATGTTTGCACAGGCTTTTTGTTGGGTTTCTTTTACCTGCTTGTATTAGGGGGATGAACATTGTGTTTCACTGGGGAACATGTCACCTACCTAGTATTATAAAACACAACACGTGTATATCTGCTCTTCAGGCAGTGTTATTTGGACATGCTAAATGGATACCAATAAGATTGCCTGAGTCCAAACAGTGTAGAACACAAACTGGAGTGCCGACACAAAGTCTCTGTACAATAGCTCAGTGTAGAGCATAGATTGGAGCTTATTGCAAGTCTGTGAGCACCTCCTAGCACTGACTACGAGGATTTTAGTCTAGAGAATTCCCATCTAAGGGGCAATTACAAGCTTGCTATCAGACATTAATTAAAACTACCCCTATGGCTAAAGAGTAGAAAATAATCTTGAAATCTGAAATTCCTATGATATCTTGGATGCTGTTGAAAAGACACTCTTACCGGGATGGGCAATGTCCGGAAGAGTTCCTTCATAAAATGGAAGTAGTTTACACAACACCATGCTACCTATGGAATGCAGGGATCATGTGCTTATAAGCAGGGAGCCTCTTTTCCCCTAGGATTGACTTTGAAACTATATGAGGAGCCACCAGATTCTGTCATCACTTGGGCAGTTCCCTATAAATAGCTCTCAGCTGACCAACAAAGAGCTGCTTGATTTGTGGATGGTAGTTGTAAGGTAAACAGCATCCTGTTTGAAAGGCCACCATTCTGATCAAGAAAGTAAAAACAAATCAGGTAGGTGGACTGAATTGCATGCTGTTTTCTTGGCAGTGACGGGAGAATTGAACAATGATAAAAGCCTGTAAGTTCTGGTATTTACCAACTTGTAGACAATGACCGATGAAGGGCAATGAAAACCTGGTCTTTTAAAGGGGTGCCTTATGGGGCACAGCTCTATGGAACTCACTACGGAAATTTGAGCGGTACATTAAAGTAGGACATGTTGATGCCCATCAGAACTCCCGTCGGACATTCTGAATGTCATACTGTTGTACTCTGAGTCCCATTAAAATCCTCTGAAGCGCATTGATTTTTGTTGTTGTTTTCAGCACTTAGTCATCTTGGTTGGATTGAGACTACAAAGTCTGTCTTGCCTTTTTTCCCCTAGAGGTTCCAACATCAGGGTAGTTCTGTCCCACTTCTGTGCTACTCAGGGATTAGTCTCAGACTTGTGTTTTGCTTTATATTGTGGTTCAGTTCTCAAGGACTTTGCTTGCTGCTTTGGGATGTTCTGTGTATGTGTCCCTCAGAAATGAGCCCTGGACATATGCTGATTCATACATAACAAAAATAGGAGAAGTCTTTTTCCAGTTCTCTTCTCTCTCAGATTCTCCTCAGTTTCCTGTCTCTCTCCTCCTGTAGTTGGAATGATGGGGTTTCTCTAAGGAATTTTACTTGCCTATGCTACAGCAAGAGAAAAACAGAGTGGAAAAAAAATGGGGATTTTTCCCCCCACAAATCTTTGAACCCCAGGGACCTGTTTTCTTAGTTCCTCTGTCTACAAAGATAGGGTTTCTCTAGGAGTTTTAGTTGCCCACGGGGCCACTACCACAGCTTCACTGGGCACCCATCCTCAGGTAAAACACACACACAAACACACACACAAAAGAGGAAACTCACTTCTGTATGGGTCCCTTTTCCAAGTTTGACTCTTGTCCCCAATGTTGTTTTTGTTTACTTTCTTGCTAAGGTACTTGCTTTTTGTGTTTCATCCAGAGTATTTAGGTATAATCAGCAGTAAAGACAGGCTTTAGTGGACTACGCCTTCTTGGCTGGCACTGGAATCTCTAAATACGTATTTCTTAAATTAGCTATTTAATGTCTGTCTCTTCCATTATACTCAATGTCAGCAGGGATTATTTTGGTTTTGTGTATTACTGTATCCCCATGCCTAATATAGTTCTTGGCATATGCTAAATAGCCAGTAAATATTTATTGAATAAATGAATGAATGGACACTTTTCAGACCTTATCTTACTTGACATTTTGGCAGCATTCTAAACGAAGGGTTGTCCTCACCTGGGTTCTTTCTTCCTTAGGCTTCCATAGTACTATATTCTGCTGGATTCCCCACTTCTCTAGCATTTCTTTTTTCTTTTTTTATTCTTATTTTTTATTCCAATGTAGTCAATTTACAGTGTTAGTTTCAGGTGTACAGCAAAGCGATTTAGTTATACATATACATACATACATATTTTTTCAGTTTCTTTTCCATTACGGCTCATTACAAGAACTTGAATATACAGTAGGTCTTAGCATTTCTTTATAGGCAAGTTGCTACTTCTTCATGATCCTTACAGCTTTAGAAAATGCTTTTGAAAAGGGGACAGAGTCAGCCCACATAGGCACAAGCACAACCTTAGTAATAAATGTTTAGTCACCATTTCATCATCCTAGAACAGCATAGATGTTTGTTGACTGCATGGTGGCACTCCTTTGGTGTCCTCTTGTTACCTGTTATTAGGTCCTCTGCAACTCTTCCCCCACTTATCTAGCTTATTATTACTTTTTTATACACATTCTTGCTATAATTTTCAAAAAGTTAAAAACATGACTCATTCAAATATAAAAGAAAGTATTTCAAATATAATTCAATTTATTAATTAATGAGAGAACATATAAGATATCAAGACTGGTTCAAAGAAAAAGTCAAAGAGAACTTAAATAGTCAAAGTTATGCTGAAATAAATTTATCAATAGATGAAAACTACAAGGTGGGAGACATAATATTTGGGGTTACGTTTTTTACCAGATGAAAAACAATTAAATTTCTACCAAAAGATTTGTGTTTATATTGGTCAGGACAGGAATCATTTGCACTGTCCTCTGATAGGATGAGCAATTGCTTTGTTTTCAGTTTTCCTACAAGTTAACTGCTACCCCCATGAAGTTCTAAAATAGCCTAGTCAGTACAGTCAAATTAAGATGCACATTCCTACATAATCAGATAATTCCCAGAGGGTCTGCTAAATTACATCCTGCATTCTATTGAAAGGACCCCAATAATCTCTTCTGCCTATTTCCAAGTTTTGTATATTTTTTCTTAATACTCTTTGCACTAGACAAAACAACTTTACTTTCTTTTTTCCTTTGTATCTGTTCCCTTTGGTGTAAACTATGACTGATCTTTTTTTAACAGACATTGCATTTACTAACTCAGGGATGGTAAATACATATCACTTGTGTTACCACTCTACCTGTCTATAATATGATAGTTATTGACAATTGATATCAAACTCATTCTTTTTTTAATTGAAATATAGTTGACATACTGTATTATGTTAGGTTCAGATATATTACATAGCGATTTGACATTTGCATGCATTATGAAATTACCACCGCAATAAGTCTAGTAACCATCTGTCCCTATACAAAGTGATTATAATATTATTGACTGTATTTCTCATGTTGTATGTTACATCCCTGTAATGTATTTATTTTATAACTAGAGTTTAGTACCTCTTAATCCCCTTCACCTATTTCGTCTGCCCCCTCACCTACCTCTTTCAATCACCTGAATGTTCTAAGTATCTATGTCTGTTTTCATTTTGTTTTTTCAGATATAAGTGAGATTATACAATATCTGTCTTTCTCTGTCTGACTTATTTCACTTAGCATAATACCCTCCAGATCCATCTATGTTATCACAAATGGCAAAATTTCATTTTTTATGGCTGAGTAGTATTCCATTGTATATCAATACCACATCTTCTTTATCCATTCAATTATCAGTGGACATTTTGATTGCTTCCATAACTAGGCTATTATAAATAATGCTGCAATAAACGTGAATGGGCATATAACTTTTCTAATTAGTGTTTTTGTTTTCTTTGGCTAAATACCCAGAAGTGAAATTTCTTGTTTATATGACAGTTCTCTATTTTTAATTTTTTAAGGCCCCTCCATGAAGTTTTCCCTATCAACAGTGCAAGAGGGTTCCCTTTTCTCCATGTCCTTGCCAACACTTGTTATTTGTTGTCTTTTTGATGATGATAGCCATTCTGACAGATATGAGGTGATATCTCATTGTGGTTTTAATTTGCATTTCCCTGATGATTAATGATGTAGAGCATCTTTTCATATGTCTGTTGGCCATCTCTTTGTCTTCTGTGGAAAATGTCTATTCAGAACCTTCATGCACTTTTTAATCAGGTTTTTTTTTTTTTAATTGAGGTACCATCAGTTACAATGTGTCAACTTCTAGTGTATAGCACAATGTCCCAGTCATGCATATACATACATATATTCATTTTCATGTCTTTTTCATTAAAGATTATTACAAGATATTGAACACAGTTCCCTGTGCTATACAGCAAAAACTTTTTTAAAATCTATTTTTATATATAGTGGCTAACAATTGTAAATCTTAAACTCCCAAATTTATCCCTTCCCACCCCCTTTCCCAGTAACCATAAGATTGTTTGCTATGTCTGCAAGTCTGTTTCTGTTTGTGGATGAGTTCATAATGTCCTTTTTTGTCCTTTTTTTTTTTTGGTATCATATGGTATTTTTCTTTCTTGTTCTGGCTTACTTCACTTAGAATGACGATCTCTGGGTCCATCCATGTTGCTACAAATGGCATTATTTTATTCTTTTTTATGGCTGAGTAGTATTCCATTGTATAAATATACCACAACTTCTGTCGATGGACATTTAGGTTGCTTCAATGTCTTGGCTATTGTATATAGTGCTGCTATGACCATTGGGGTGCATGTATCTTTTCAAAATAGAGTTCTCTCCAGATACATGCCCAGGAGTGGGATTGCTGGATCATATCATAAGTCTGTTTTTAGTTTTTTGAGGAATCTCCATACTGTTTTCCATAATGGTTGCACCAAATTACATTCCCCTCAGCAGTGTAGGAGGGTTCCCTTTTCTCCACACCCTCTCCAGCAGGGTGGTTTGTTTTTTTGATGTTGAGTTGTATGAGTTCTTTGTATATTTTAGATATTAACCCCTTATTGGATATATCATTTGTAAATACATTCTCCCATTCAGTAGTGTGCTTTTCGCTTTGTTGATAGTTTCCTTCACTATGCAGAAGCTTTTTTAAAAGTTTGATATAGTCCTGTTTGTTTAGTTTTGCTTTTTGTTGCCCTCGCCTGAGGCAGCAGATCCAAAAAAATATTGCTAAGACTGATCAAGGTCAAGCATACTGTCTATGTTTTCTTCTAGGAGATTTATAGTTTCAGGTCTTACATTCAAGTCTTTAATCCATTTTGACTTTATTTTTTACGTGATATGAGAAAGTGGTCCAGTTTGATTCTTTTGCACATAGTTGTCCAGTTTTCCCAGCATCATGTATTGAAGACACTGTCTTTTCTCCATTGTATATTTTTGCTTCCTTTGTTGTAGATTAGTTGACCATATAAGCATAGGTTCATTTCTGGGCTCTCTGTTCTTTCGTTTGATCTATGTAGCTAGTTCTGTGCCATACTGTTTTGATTACTGTGGCTTTATAGTATAATTTGAAATCAGCAAGCATGATACCTCCAGGTTTTTTGTTCTTTACCAAGATGACTTTGGCTATTGAAGTTCTTTTGTGTTTCCATACAGAATTTAGAATTATTTGTTCTAGCTCTATGGAAAATGCCATTGGTATTTTGATAGATGTTGCATGGAATCTGTAGATTGCCTTGGGTAGTATGGTCACTTGAACAATATTAATTATTCTAATTCATGAATGTGATATATATTTCATTTATTTGCGTTGTCTTCAATTTTTTTCATCAATGTCATAGTTTTCAGAGTACAAGTCTTTTACCACTTTGGTTATATTTATTACTAGGTATTTTGTTCTTTTTGATGCAATTTGTATATGGAATTGTTTTCTTAATTTCTCTTTGTGATAGTTCATTGTTGGTGTATAGAAATACAACAGATTTCTGTATATTAATTTTGTATCCTGCTACTTTATCGAATTTGTTTACTAGTTCTAGTAGTTTTTTCATAGAAAATCTTCAGGATTTTCTGTATAGTAACATGTCATCTGCAGAGACTGACAGTTTTATTTCTTTACTTCTAATTTGGATTTTTAAAATTTCTTTTTCTTGTTTGTTGTGCCTATGCCTTCCAATATTATGTTGAATAAAAGTGGCTAGAGTGGGCATCTTTGTTCCTGCTCTTGGAGAAGATGCTTTTAGCTTTTCCTTTAGAGTATGCTGTGGCTCTGGGTTTGTCATACATGGCCTTTATTTTGTTAAGGTATGTTCCCTCTATACCCACTTTCTTTGTTGAGAGTTTTTATCATAAATGGATGTTGAATTTTGTCAAAAGCCTTTTCTGCATCTATTTAGATGATCATATGATTTTTTATTCTTCAGTTTGTTTATGTAGGATATCACATTGATTGAATTGTGACTATTAAACCATCTTTGCATTCCTGGGATACGTTCCATTTGATCATGGTGTATGATCCTTTTAATGTGTTGCTGAATTCGATTTACTAATATTTTGGGGATCTTTACATGTATGTTCATCAATGATATTAGCCTGTAACTTTCTTTCTTCCTTCCTTCCTTCCTTTCTTTCATGTGTGGTGTCTTTGTCTAGTTGTGGTATCAGGGTGATGGTGGCCTTATAGGTTTTGTGTGTGTGTGTGTGTGAGGGAGGGAGGTAATTATGTTTATTTATTTATTTACTTTTTTTATGGGCGATTGAACCTGTGACCTTGTTCATGCTAAGCATGCGCTCTACCACTTTGAGCTATACCTTCCTCTGATGGTGGCCTTATACAACTGAGTTTGGAAGCATGCCTTCCTCTTCAGTTTTTTGGAATAGTTTTATCATTTTAGATTGAAGTATAGTGGATTTACAATGTTGTGTTAATTTCTGGTGTATAACATAGTGATTTATATATGTTCTTTTTCATTGGAATAGTTTTAGAAGGATAGGTATTAACTCTTCTTCAAATGTTTTGTAGAGTACACCTGTGAAGCCATCTGGTCCTGGACTTTTGCTTGTTGGGAGTTTTTCTCTTTTGTTACTGATTCAATTTCATTACTAGTAATTGGTCTGTTCGTATTTACTATTTCTTCCTGATTCAATCTTTACAAATTGATTTCTAGGAATTAGTCCACTTTGTCTAGGTTGTCCATTTTATTGGTGTATAACTGTTCATAGTAGGGTTGACCCTTGAGCAACATGTGTTTGAACTGTATGGGTCCACTTACATACAGATTTTTTTCAATAAATGCATACTACAGTACTACATGACCCATGGTTGATTGAATCCATGGATGTGGAACTGGGAATATAGTGGGCAGACTATAAGTTACATGCAGATTTTTGACTGGGTGATGGGTTGGTACCCTTAAGTCCCACATTATTTAAGGGTCAACTGTAATCTCTTAGGCTTATTTGTATTTCTGTATTGTCAGTTGTAATTTCTCCTTTTTCATTTCTGAATTTATTTATTTGGGCCCTCTCTTCTTTTTTCCTGAAGAGTCTGACTAAAGTTATGTCAATCTTGTTTATCTTTTCAGAGAATTAGCTCTTAGTGTCATTGATTTTTTTTTCTATTTTTTGTCTCTATTTTATTTATCTCTGCTCTGATCTGTTTATTTCTTTCCTTTTACTAACTTTGGGTCTTGTTTGTTCTTCTTTTTCTAGTTTCTGTAGGTGTAATGTTGGATTGTTTATTTGAGATTTTTCTTCTTTCCTGAGATAGACTTGTATTACTATTAACTTCCCTCTTAGAACTGCTTTTGCTGCATCTTATAGATTTTGGATTGTTGTGTTTCCAATTTTTTTATTACCTGGTGTTTTTTGACTTCCTACTTGATTTCTTCAGTGATCCTTTGGTTACTTAGTAGCCTATTGTTTGGACTCCATGTGTTTTAGGTTTTTTTCCTTATAGTTGGTTTCTAGTCTCATACTGTATGGTTGGAATAGATGCCTGATATGATTTCAGTCTTCTTAAATTTATTGAGACGTGTTTTGTGGCCTAGCATGTGATCTATCCTGGAGAATGTTCCATGTGCACTTGAAAAGAATGTGTATTCTGCTGTTCTGGTTGAAACAGCAGAATGTATCTGTATCTGTATGTATCTATAATTAAGTTGGTCTGATGATGACGATGGTCATTTAAGGCCAGTGTTTCCTTATTGATTTTTCTGTCTGGATGATCCATATATTGATGTAAGTGGGGTATTAAAGTCCCCTATTATTATTGTCAATTTCTCCCTTTACATTTGTTGGTATTTGTGTTATGTTTTTAGGCGTTCCTATGATTGGTGCATATCTATTTACAGTTTTTATATCTTTTTTTTTTTTTTAGTTTTTATATCTTCTTGTTTCCTTTTATCATTCTGTAATGTCCTACTTCGTCTGTTTGTCTCAAAGCAATCTTTGTTTTAAAGTCTATTTTGTTTGATATAAGTATTGCTACCCCAGCTTTCTTTTCATTTCCATTTGCATGTTATATCTTTCTCAATTCTGTCATTTTCAGTCTGTGTGTGTATTTAGATTTGAAGTGAGTCTTGTAGGCAGTGTGTATATATGTGTGTGTGTGTGTATATCTTTTTAAAAATCCATTTAGCCACTCTGTCTTTTGATCGGAGCATTTAGTCCATTTATATTTGAAGTAATTATTGATAGGTATGTATTTATTGCCATTTTGTTAATTGTTTTGGGGTTGTTTTTGTAGTTCTTATTCCTTTCTTCTTTTGCTGTCTTCCCTTGTGATTTGATGATTCTCTTTTGTGTTATGTTTGGATTCCTTTCTCTTTTTTTGTGTGCGTGTATATATTACAGATTTTTGGTTTGTGCTTACCATAAGTTTTAGATATAGTGTGCATGCTCTCTCTGTTTCCCTCTCCCCCAAGCCATGTATATAAGATTATTTTAAGTTGATGATATTTTAAGTTTGAATACATTCAACAACCTGATATTTTTACCCCCGACCATGTTTAATGTTTTGACATTATATTTTATATCTTTTTGTTTTGTGTATCCCTTAACTGCTTATTGTGGGAAAAAATAGTTTTACTACTTTCGTCTTTTAACCTTCCCAGTAGCTTTATAAGTGTTTGATCTACCTTTAGTATATGTTTGGCTTTATCAGACTTTTTTGTTTGTTTCATAATTTTCATATTTCTAGTTGTGCCTATTGTTTTCTGATTAGAGAAGTCCCTTTAAAATTTCTTGTAAAGCCAGTTTAGTGGTGCTGAACTCTTTTAGCTTTTGCTTGTCTGTAAAACTCTTTATCTCTCCTTCAAATCTGAATGGTAAGCTTGCTAGGTATTCTTGTAGGTTTTTCCCTTTCATTGCTTTGAATATATCATGCCACTCCCTCCTGACCTGCAATGACTGAACAGTCAGCTCATAGCCTTATGAGAGTTCCCTTTTATATAACTATTTACTTTTCTCTTTCTGCTTTTAAAATTCTTTATCGTTAATTTTTGCCATTTTAATCATAGTGTGTCTTGGTGTGGACCTCTTGGATTCATCTTGTTTGGGACTCTGTACTTCCTGGACCTGGATGTCTGTTTTCTTTCCCAAGTTAGGGATGTTTTCAGCTATTATTTCTTCAAATAACTTCTCTGCCTCTCTCTCTCTCTCTCTCTCTTCTTCTGGGACCCCTATAATCTGAAGGTTATTACATGTGATCAGATGTTTCTCAGACTATCCTTAATTTTTAAAATTCTTTCTTCTTTTTTCTGTTCAGCTTGGGTGATTTCCACTACTCTGTCTCCAGATGACTGATCCATTTCTCTTTATCATCTGATCTACTATTGATTCATTCAACTATGTTTTTTATTTCAATTATTGTATACTTCAGCTTTGTTTGATTGTTCTTTATATTTTCTAACTATGTTAAAATTCTCATTGAGTTCATCCATTTTTCTCCTAAGGTTGGTGAACATCTTTATGATCATTACTTCATTTCACTTAGTTCTTCTGGGGTTTCATCTTTATTTTTTTTTTAATTTTTAACAGACTTTATTCTTTTAGAGCAGTTTCAGGTTCACAACAGAATTGAGTGGAAAATACAGAATTTGCACATAGCCCTCCGCATCCACACATATATAATCCCCTACTCTCAAAATCCCTCATCAGTGTGGCGTATTTGGTACAACTGATGAACCAACATGGGCACATTATTATCAGCCAAAGTCCATAGTTTACATTAGGGTTTACTCTGTATGTTGTACATTCTATGGGTTTTGACAAATGCATAATGACATGTATCCACCATAGTATAATACAGAATAATTTCATTGCTCTAAAAATCCCCTGTGCTCCATCTGTTCATTCCCCCCTCCATTCCTCTCCCCAAATCTCTGGAAACGATGATCTTTTTATTGTTTCTGTAGCTGTGCATTTTCCAGAATATCATTTGATTGGAATCATACAGTTTGCAGTCTTTTCAGACTGGCTTCTTTAATTTAGTAATGTCTTTTAAGTTTCTTCTGTGTCTTTCATGGCTTGATAGATCTTTTTTTTTTACTGCATATATATTTTTAAATTTACATATATGTACTATTCATTGTTTCCAAGAACATTTAGAACATTAGCTTTTTAAACTTACATAGTTATCAAAAAAATAAGGCCAACCACAAATAAGAATTAACTCAAAAAGATATATACACCCTGCTGTTAACAGCAACATTATAATTGCCAAGACATGGAAGCATCCTACGTGCACATCAGTGGTTAAATAAATAATGGAGATGCAGCATATATATATAAATAATGGAATACAACTCACCCAGAAAAAAGAAGTCTATTTTGCCATTTGCGGCCCTTCATTCACTTTTTTTTTCACTTCAAAACCCAGAATTTTATAACTGGCGGAGACATTTCCATTGCATCAAAAACAACAAAACACCTAGAAATAAACTTAACCAAGGAGGTTACCTATACTCTGAAAACCAAAATGACACAAAGAAATGGAAAGATTTCTTGTGCTCTTGGATTGGAAGAATCAACACTATCAAAATGGCCTCACTACCCAAAGCAATCCACAGATCCACGTAACCCCCATCAAAATACTCACTACATTAGTCACAGAACTAGAACAAACAATTCCAAAATTTGTAAGGAACCACAAAAGACCCCGAACAGCCAAAGCAATCTTTTGTAGGTCTCTCTCTCTTTTCTTTTTCCTCTTTCTTCATTTTGTTCTCTTTTCTTACGGTTTGATGACTAGAGAAGGTCCTTTAACATTTGTTGTAAAGCTGGTTTGGTGGTGCTGAAATCTTTTAGCTTTTATCTGTGAAGCTTTTGATTTCTCCATCAAGTCTGAATGAGAGCCTTGCTGGATAGAGTATTCTTGGTTGTAAGTTTCTCCTTTGCATCACTTTAAATATATTGTGCCACTCCCTTCTGGCCTGTAGAGTTTCTGCTGAAAAATCAGCTGATAACCCTATGGGAGTCCCCTTGTATATTACTCATTGCTTTTCTCCTGTTAATTTTAATATTTTCTTCTTATCCTTAATTGTTGTCAATTTGATGACTATGTGCCTTGGTGTGTTCCTCTTTGGGTTGATTCTGTGTGGTACTGTCTGCACTTCCAGGACTTGGGTGACTGTTTTCCTTTCCCAAGTTGGGGAAGTTTTCAGTTATTATCTCTCCAAAAATTTTCTCAGGTTCTTTCTCTCTTTCTGGGACCCCTGTATTGCGAATATTAGAGCGCTTCATGTTGTCCCAGAGTTCTCTTAAACTATCCTCATTCCTTTTTATTCTTTTTGCTATTCTGAAGTAGTGATTTCCACTGATCTGTCTTTTAGCTCACTGATCTGTTCTTCTGTCTCATTTAGTCTATTCTTGGTTCCTTCTAGTGTGTTGTTCATTTCAGTGATTTTATTCTTCAACTCTATTTGGGTATTCTTTATATTTTCCAACTCTTTGCGAAAAACTTCACTCCATGCATCTATGCTCCTCTTGAGTTCTCTGAACATCTTTCTCGGATAAATTGCCTATCTCCTCATTATTTCTTCTTCTGGGGTTTTATCTTGTGTTTGGCCGCCTCATATCGTCTATCTTTCTATGTGTTTGTGGATTCCTTCCACAGGCTTTGGGATTATTGTTTTCTTATTTCTAATTTCTGCCCCTAGTGGGTGAGGCTGGACTAGAGGCTTATGCAGGTTTCCTGGCAGGAGGAGCCAGTGCCTGCCCACTGCTGGGTGAAGCTTGATCCTGGACCTCTGGTGGGTAGGGCCTGTTTAGAGGCCTTTGTGGCTTAGGAAGCCTGATGACAGGTGTGGCTGTGTTCCCACCCTGTATGTTGTTTGGCCTGAGGCTTCCCTACAGGCTGTTGGGTGGGGCTAGGTCTTGGTGCTAATGATCAATCAAGATGTCAGCCTCCAGGAAAGCTCATGTGGATTAGCACTCCCAGAATGTCCGCCACCAGCTTTTATGTCCCCTGAGTGAACCACTGCCATCCCCCACGTCTCCAGGAGACCCTCCAAATCCAGTAGGCTGGTCTGACCCAGGTTCCTATGAAATCACTGCCTCTGCCCTTGGACCTGGTGCACATGAGTTTCTGTGTACGCTTCTCAAGAGAATGGGGCCTCTGTTTCCCCCAATCCCGTCAGGCTCCCAGATCCAAGACCCCCTGGCCTTCAGAACCAGATGTCCTGGGGTCTCCTTCTCTTCCCAATGCCGGGACCCAAGCTGAGGAGCCTGACGTGGGGTTTATAGCTCTCACTCTTGTGGGAGGGCCTCTGCGACTTAACAAATCTTCAGCTTGTGGGTCACCCACCCCAGGGGCTATGGGGCCCAATTATATCACGAGCACGCCCCTCCTACCATCCTGCTGTGGTTCCCTCTTTATGTTTCCAGTTGCAGAAGATCTTTTTTGCTAGGTCCCAGTCTGTTTTTGATGGTTGTTTAGCACTCAGTTGTGGTTTTGTTGTAGTCATGAGGAGAGGCAAGCTCATGGTCCTACTACTCTGCCATCTTGACTGGAACTTCTGGGGTTTCATCTTGTTCCTTTATTTGGAACATATTGTTCTGTCTCTTAATTTTTCCCAATTCTCTGTGTTCATTTCTTTATATATAGATAGGTTGGCTGCATTTCCTGATCTTTAAGAAGTGGCCTTATGTAAGAGACGTCCTATAGGACCCAGCAGCAAGCTCTTCTTGGTCACCAGAGTTACATGCTCTAGTGGTGCCCCCACAGTGGGCTTTGTGTACCCTTCTGTTATGGTGGGGCCGACTGCTGTGGGTGTGCTAGCTGGTGGGGCTGGGCCCCTGCCCCAGTTGGCTGTGAGGCCATATCATCTATCATGGCTGCAGGCCTACTTGAGGGTGAGGTAGGTTTCCTGTGTGGTTGGCTCTGCAACTTGGGGAGGTGCAGGACTGGTGCTGGCCTGCTGGAGGATAGGGCCAGGTCCCTGTGCAACTGTCTGCACAGCCCAGGGGATTCGGGGCTCGTGCCAGCCACTAGTGGGCAGGGCTAGGTCTGCTCTAATAGACTGGAGGAAGGATTCCAAAATGGTGCTTGCCAGTGCAGTGTTATTGTGGTGGAAGGACCTCCCCAAAATGGATTCTATCACTATTTCCAGCTCTTGGCAGAGTCCCAGCTGCCTCCTGCCTTTCTGGGAGGCTCTTCAAGATCAGCAAGTGGATCTGACCGAGGCTCCTTGCAAACTACTGCTTACAATTCCGGGGCTCAAGAGTGTGTGAGATTTTGCATGTGCCCTTTAACAGCTGAATCTCTGTTTTAGCCCTCTAGCTCTCCTGAACATAAGCCCTCCTGGTTTTCAAAGCTGGATGTTCTGGAGGCTTCTCTTCCTAATGCAGAATCCCTGGGCTCGGGCCTGATATGGGGCTCAGACCCCTCACTCCTCAGGGAGTACCTCTACAATTGTGATGTTCTTTCCAGTTGTGGGTCGCTAACCCAGAGGTGTGGGTCCTGACTATACTGTGGCTCTGCCCCTCCTACCCATCTCATTGTGTTTCCTTCTTTATGCCTTTAACTGTGGGAAATGTCTTCTAGTCTCTAGGTTGTTCTCATAGATAGTTGCTCTGTAAGTAGTTGTAATTTTGGTGTATCTGTGGAAGGAGGGATGTTCAGATTCTTCCTACTCTGACATCTTGGCCATCTCATATTAATCTAATTCTTGTTCAACCTGAGAATCCTTGACACAGAATTTTTGGCATTAACTATCACTGAGTTGAAGTGGGCACAAGGTGGACATGTTTTAAATGAATGCTTTTAGGAAAAACGTCATAGAGCAATCTGGTTCTAGAGCTGGTGTATAGGGAGGTAATAATTTTTGTCTCTCTCCCATAATAAAAATGTCTTTTAGGAATTGTTCCACATTAATTGGTTATATGAGGTTGATTATATTTATAATCTTAAAAAGTATATTTCCCTTTGCTTTTTAAAGCTAAAACATCCAAAGTATCAATGCAGATGCATTCCTTATATAAAATTTGTTTCTATCATGCAGCTAAGTGGTTTATCTTCTGGAAAATAAAGAGATAGATTTATTAATCTATTTTCAGTCCTTGTTTTTTTTTTTTCCAACTTCCCAACTTTTCTTTCTGGTGCCTGTGGTTTGTCTTGAAAATACCATCTCCCTCTGCCCCAAAAGTGGTAGTAGAAGTAGTAAAAAATAGAAGACATCCCCCACCTATTGCACATGGACCCTATATATAAGCCCACTTGGCCAAGGCTGCGGAGACTCCTGGCCCCTGTTCACAGGGGAATGGGTGACCAGGATGGCATTAAACTTGGGGGCAGGTGAGAGGGGGGACCTCCAGGGCATTCTCAAATCCCTGTTCAGGTGGGGGATGGGTAACAGGGGTGGCATTACACTGGGGGACGGTTGAGAGGGATGACCTCCGGGCAGCCAATCTAGTCCTTGTGCTTCCTGGTCCTTGGTCCCTTCCTGGTCCCACCTCCATTCTTAGTCCCCCCCCAAAGACATCCTCAGTGCATCTTTTTAGATGTATTTACATTTTACCCTAAAGTAATGTGGTTTAGATTGAAAATTTATTTGAATTTAATAAATATAGAGAGTTTTGTCATAGATCAAAGAGGGTTCAAAACCAGAAATTAGTTACCTTCTTTATTGTAGAAGAACTTTACAATAAACTTTAGATGTATCATATGTCCAAAGGAAGCATTTGGTGTTTTGTAGAGGGCAATTCAGAACAGAAGATAAGAAGGATCTATTGGCTTGTTTAATGTTCTCAGAGCTCTTGATATATATCTAGAGTAATTATCAAAAACATGGTCTGTGGTGCCAAACTCCCTGGATTCAGCTTGGACAAATTGCATAACCTCGCTCCTTCTCAGTTTCCTCATTGTAATGGGGTTATTGTAAGGAATATTTATTTACATAATTGTGAGCATCATGCACAGACATCAGCATTCATATACGTATATCCATGTATGTCCATATACATACATACACACTCATGTATATATAGCATTTTAGTCTAAGAACTTGGTAAGCACTGTACATCTTATTTATCTTTACAAATTAAACTTAATACCATTCCTCAAATGCTTACCAGTTCCAGATCTTTTCTCATGAAAGAGTATTAAAATTTATTTAATGTTTATATATCATAATTACAGATTTTTTCTTTTTGTAATTAAGTTCCTTGAAAGAGCTGTTTGCTCAAGAAAAGAAATTGTCAATTTGTTCCCATCCAGAAAGAATAGATAAATTTGAAATACTCTTCATAAAATGGCTGTAAGAGGCAGTAGTGCTGAGAAACATGAATTTATGAACATAGCCACATGCTTTTTTTTCTTTCAGTTTGATTTAAATTTAATTATCCTCCCACAATGGAAAGTGATTTACAATGAAGAGATGAACTGGAAGGAATAGGAAAATGGAAACAAGATGTCATTTCTTTTTACTATTCAACAGATTTACCATCTGTTTTAAAATGATGTTTGACCATTTACAGTAAATGAAACAAAATGCTTTTTAAAATAATGTAACACTTTAAACTGTTTTTACTACCAAACTCTCCCTCCCCTGTGAACACATTCATCTTACTGAGCAAAGGTTTATTTAAGCTACACTTACATCTATGTTGTTTTTAGCTCATTTCCTTTGTAAAAAAGCAATTGGTGAGTTTATATCCCAGTTTAGCTGTTACAATAAAATATAAAAGGCATTTCTGTTTTGGCCTCTTGTGTAGCATTATCAAAAGCTACTAGAGTCATAGCAAAATATAGGCCAGCATAAAATTAGAAACTGCTGGTGTTTCCTTAACAGCAGTTACTGCACTTGTAGTTGTCCCTCCTCTTGCTACCAGCAGAAATCTGAAAGTCACCTCTGTGTACCAGACAGCAAACCCTGAGTGTGTTTTTTAAATAACAGCTTTTTTGAGATATTATTCACATAGCATAACATTTACCCTTTTAAATTACATAATTCAGTAGGTTTTAGTATATTCACAGAGTTGTGTAACCATCATCATTATAAATTTAGAACATATTCTTCACTCTAAAAAGAAATCCAGTGCCCATTTATAGGCCCTCATCCTCCCATCCTCCCTGCCACTCACTAGCAACCACTGACCTACTTTCTGACTGTATGGATTTGCCTATTCTGGAATTTTCATATAAATGGAATCATACATTATGTGGCCTTTTTTGACTGGCTTTTTTTACTTCACATACTGTTTTCAAGGTTTATCCATGTTGAAGCATATCTCAGTACTCCATTCCTTTTTACTTCTCAGTAATATTCCATCATATGGATACACCAAGTTGTTTATCCATTCACCAGTTGATGGGCATTTGACTTGTTTCCCCCTTGTTGACTATTAGGAATAATGATGCTATTAACATTCATGTGTATGTTTTTATATTGGACATAAGTTTTCATCTGAATGAAATAAATGGAAATTAGGTAGGTAGCTATCAGTGTCTACCATAAGAAATAGGTTTATTTTATTCCAAATGTATACTCAGTTATTCTAGCACCATATAATAAATAAAACTCTTCTTGAGTCTCATGTATCTTTTAATCAATTTCTGGACTCTCCAGTCTTTTTACTGATATATTTGTCTGTTCCTGTGCCAATAACATACTATTTTGTTTACTATATCTTCATTTTAAATTGAATTATGGTAAGATGAGCCTCCCTTCACTGGTCTTCTTTTCCAAATATTCTTGACTATTCTCATGTATTCTTCCATATGAATGTTAGTTACTGTCCCGTAAAATCCATGTATCAGTTCATACATTACTGATGTAAAATCAATGTATTCTGACTGGAATTGCATTTATATGTTAATTTGTGAGTAATTGACATCTTTATGATTTTAATTTTTCCTAGTCAAGAATATAGTATGTCTTTTTTTAAAGTAGTATTTTTATGTCATTTAAAAGGTCTAAGTTTTAATCTTAAGTAGCCAAAATTTATAAATTCTTTTTTCTGAATTTGGTAACATGCTCGAAAAGGCCTTTTCCACTCCAAGATTATAAAATATTCATACATATTTCTCTTAGTATTTTTATGCTTTAATATATCTTTAAATGTTGATACATATGGGCTTTATTTTGGAATAAAGTAATGATTCAGCTTTTAAAAAAAAGTCTGAACAGTTGTCTTGTTACTTTTATTGAATAAGCCATCTTTCTCCCACTGACCTGGAGTGCTAGTTTTATCATATATTGAATTCAGTATGTATTTGAGTCCAGATTTGGTTTTTGCAGTTTGTCCCATTTCTATACTAATACAGTAAACATTTAGCCTCTTTATACTTCTAGGTGATTTCACCAAGATGTTTAACCTCTAATTCTCTGTGAATTCAGTATTTTTCTTCCTTTTTGGGATAAGGAAAATGAGCCTAGCAAAAGTTATTTCTCAGGTGTTTGGATTTGGCAGAGAAGCCGCTTGTCCTTTCCCTAGGAACATCAGCTAATCTTCATTACCTTAGAGTGAAGATGAGCATCTGTATTAGAGGATACAGATGAAGTTCGGAGATATTTTTATGGTATTAATCCAGAGACCAAGGAATGCTTGGGTGCCCTCCTGCCTTTGGTGTCTCAGATTGAGGGAGCTATATGGAGCTGCATACAGGGGTGAGAAGCCAGTAACTCCCACTACAGAGCTCTGTTATGTTGAAGCTTTTCCTCCCTTCTACCAAACTAACATGGCACAGTCTTCAGAGGCACAGACCCCAGTAAGAGGCAGAAAAGAAGAGAGACCTGAGTGAGGAAGAAGAAGCAAATAAGACCTAATAAATGCCTTGGACTTTGACCAATCATTTAACCACTCCTCCTAAGGGCTTAGGGGCCCAGGAAAGCCTTTTTGGGTTGGTGGCATGAGAAGATGGAGCAGAATTGTTCTCTTCCCTCAAATCTGCAAAAGTAAACCATATGCCTGCAGTGTAACCAAAATGTTCCGGAGATTAAAAATTGAGATGGGGTTGGTTGTAGATGTGGTTAGATCCAGTGTTCCCTTAGTCTTTTTGTGTTCTCAGCCTATGCATTTTCACAACTTTTATAAGCCCCAGTTCCTCAGAATTTCTCACTAGAAACTTCAAGAATTACCTTTAGGGTACTTGACCTTCTAGTTGCTGGTATCTTCCCCAGTCTCTCTGAAAATATCATTGTTTCAAGATCTTTTTTGAGGTAGTCTTGCTAGGACGTAATTCTAGGTTGACAATTATTTTCCTCTCAGACTTTAAAGATACTATTCCACTGTCTTCTGGCTTCCATTGTTGCCACTGAGAAATGTCCTGTTATTTTCATATGTTCCTTTGTAAGCTGTATTTCTCTCTAGCTGTTTTAGAATCTTTTTCTTGTCTTTAGTTTTCTGTAGGTTCACTATGGTGTGTCTTGGTGTGGGTTTCTTTTTATTTAGATTTGAATTCATTTAGCTTCTTCAAACTCAGAATTTGAGTTTCATTAATTCTAGAAGATAGTCAGTTACAATTTTTTGAATATGATCTCGTCTCTCTCCTCTCCATTTTCTCCTTCTGGAGTTCCAGATGTACATTGGACTTTTGCACTTTATTATCTATGACCCATAATTTTCCTCTCATCCTTTCCATTTCTTTGTTTCTCTGGTACATTCTAAGTAACTTCTTTGGGACTATCTTCTAGGTCACTATGTATTTAGCTGAACTATTCGGCTGTTCAATCTTTCCATTGACTTCTATACTTTAAAATATTACATTTTTTATTTTAGAAATTCTGTTTGATTCTCTAAATACTACCTATTCTCATGCTATTTTAACCAAGTCAGACTGCTTGCAGTTCCCCATATGGTGACAGTAGTTCAAGCTGGCTAATGGATATGTGGGGTATTCATTATACTCTTCTATCTACTGTAAACAAAAAAATTTTTTAATGGAGGTACTGGGGATTGAACCTAGGACCTCGTGCATGCTAAACACATGCTCTTCCACTGAGCTAAACCCACCCCTCTTTTAATTTTTCTAAATGTGTATCTACTTTTGATATGTTAAATAATTTCCACAGTAAGTTTAAAAACTGGAATGGAGGACATCATCAAATTTTAAAAGGTTGGAAACAGTTGAACAATTGGCCACTTGAAACCGTGGGAATTTAAACTGGAGCATGGAGGAGACAGAATTGTGGGACATAGAACTTTTCGTGGAATGCAGTGGAGGATTCTGAATCGGCGAGGACAGCAGGAAAGGAAGCTGTGAATGTGTGGGAGACAGGAAAGGGGACATTGAAAGTAAGGTTCTAACCCTTAGTGGGAGGGCCCCAAAGCAGTCTATTTAATTTTCCACAGGGCCTAGAATTAGAGAATCACTAAGAATCATCTCATGTACTACCTTTATTTGAACATCATGGATTGCTGATGTTTTGGGTTTAAGGGATTTTGAAAAGGTGAAAACTCTGGCTTCTGCCAGGTTAGCATCATTGCTTCATTCTGGCTAGTCTGGTATAGCTAGTTTGACCTCTTTTTTTTTTTTTTTTTTTAACATTTTTTATTGATTTATAATCATTTTACAATGTTGTGTCAAATTCCAGTGTTCAGCACAATTTTTCAGTTATTCATGGACATATACACACTCATTGTCACATTTTACTAGTTTGACCTCTTGACTTAATTGGTTTTCCCAACCTATCCATGCACTGCCTTGCTGAGAAAAAGAGATTAAGAGGCAATGAGGAGACAATGAATATATGTATGTTTATGTGTAACTGAAAAATTGTGCTCTACACTGGAATTTGACACAACATTATAAAATGACTATAAATCAATACAAAAATGTTAAAAAAAAAAAGAGGCAATGAGGAAAATAATAGTTCAGACTTCTTAGGTGACTTAATTTTCTCTTTCCACTTTCTCTCCTGTCATGAAAATTTGAAGAAAATTTTTAATTTAAAAAAATCAGCAGAGCCCCACATCCAAGGATTTTCTGCATGCAAAGCAACCCCTAAAATATGTCCTTGGAACCACCAAGGTTTCTCTTGCAAACATTTTAATAACATTTCTCTCTTTTAAAAGATGTGGTTACATATGTCATGTTATTAGATCCTTACAGCAATTCTCTAGGGTGAGGCATTTATTACTAAGTCATTTTATAGAAAGAGAAAAAAACCCAGTATTTTTTTCTTTTCTTTAGTAACTTTGAGTTCCTCAGTTTGACGTCTTATTCCTGGCACGTAGTGGGGGCCCTCAATACATACTTGTTGGGTAAATGCCATTTAAAATGTGATTGGATTTATGAGATTTTTGATTTTACATACAGTTTTCAAAAAAAATGAAATTCTCTTGGCTCCCTCGGGTATGGTCTTTTTGAGTAGAAAGAAATCTGTTTGCAATGATTTAGACAAGTAAATTTTTATTTGGAAAACTGAGTTAGAAATGACCTGGTGGAGCTGTTACCCACCCCTGGAAATATACAGTCAGGCTATCACATATAATTAACAACTTAATTGGATACAGATTTTCATTCAAGCATGATAATAAAATAATATTATGATGAAAAACTTTTAGCAGTTTTAAGGAAAAACTCCTTAAGCCATTAAAATTTGAACCAGAACAATAATAACTTCAGTTACTTTAGAATAAAATTTGGCATATGAAAAGCTTGATAGGGAGTGGCAGTAGGATTAATCACAATCTTTAGCATTTACTGAATGATACTTGAAGCTATTATAAATGGGAAAATAAATTATAATTGTATTGCTACTGAGATTAGTCCTTTTTTAGATATCTAAAACATTACAACAAAGACACACATGAGGGCGCTCTAATCAGTCAGAAACTGCAAGAGCATAAGCATTTGTTACCAGGAATTAGAATTTAAAAAATCAAAACCAGTACTACACTTATACAGATCGAAAATTAAGGCCCGAAGAGATTGTGAGTCTATACACTCAATTCTTTAGAGTAAATACATTGGATATTAAATTTTTTTTTAGAGATTGTACAGCAGTCCCTTGTCAGTGAATTTACGCTGGAGAATTTTGACTCTGATACTGGCAACTCTATTTAAAATCTTTACCCATGACTTGATATAATTTATCTACAAGATGTAGGAAGAAACTGTTATTTAGAATATTTATTTCTATGAGTTTTTGCTCCACAAAATGTTAATTGTGCTTCATTTATACTTAAAGCTCAACTGATTTCTTTGGTCACAATCCTTAGTCTTTTCCCCGTTTCTGATACATTCCTAGTTTGTTCTTTGACATTCATTTAAATATAAAGTTACCAAGCTGCCTGCAGATTTTCCAGAGAGAAGGCCTATAAACATCCACAAAGATTTTATTAGAAAGAAACTATAATGAGAATATTGAATGTAGATATTTTTCACCCCTAAAAATCAGTATGTTTATGGCAATATTTGCTTTATAGGCAAATTTTCTTCAACTTATGTATTACCATTGTCACAGGAGGATTTGCTTCGTTTAGGTACCCAACACAACTTGGTCAATTTCACATTTCTATTTTTTCAAAGGGGAGTTTCTTTTCCTTAAATAATAAACTCATTTTTAAAAACAGCAAATTAAAAAGAAAAAAAAGAAACAAAACAAGACCTAGGGCTCTGAATGAGAAAGATCTCTCCCGTAAGGTATTAGGTGATGGGAAAGAAAGTATATCATGAATTTTATTTTCTGATTTGTCTTTGTTAATAACATGTACACACACACACACACACACACACACATTTCAGTTCAAGACATGGCTATACTCTTAATCACCTAAATTTATGTGTATTTTACAAATCAGAAATTAAGCCTCTTCCGCTTTTGCTGAGTAGGCTGTGAGCTGGATGGGTTTTGAGAGGTGGAGGTGGGGAGTAGGGACAGAGCAGAGTGAAAGGATAAAAGACAGACGGTAGGAAAAAGAGATACAGTTACAGGATACAGCAGATGGGCCGGTTTGTCCTGTGATATGTGGTGGAGCTCTCTCCTCTGTGATCTGCCTTCAGTAAAAATTTGCCTTCATCAAAAAAAAAAAAAAAAAAAAAAAATGAAGGAAATTAAGCCTCTTCCTGTCCTTGAAAGTACTTGACAATACTATAACACAAAGCACAGGGTTTTTAAGTCAAGGATGCAAATAACATTGTATTACAAGTACTAAAAGTTGTGTTTTTATTTATGTTTTGTCACTATTTAGTTAAATATATCAGATAAGTAAAAATATAATAGTATGCATATGACTCTATATGATCTGGCCCTGCCCACCATTTTGCTTCCTGTCTTATTACTCGCCACTGAGTCATTCTATGTTAGTCATACTGGTCTTTCTGTGCAGCAAACAGCCCAAGCATCCACCTGTAACAGCAGTATTGTACTTTCTGTTCCCTCTGCCTGGAATATTCTTATTAATGAATTTCTTTTCTTTGATCATTGGAATTAAAACTCTAAGATGGCAGCGTCCTTATTTGTCTGGTTTAGTAAAGGTCTCAAAAGAAAATAGATGATATGCTCAGAATAATTTTAGGAATACTTTTTTACTAAGTGATTATTTAGGGGTTATTTACAAAGATGCAAGTACAGGGAAACCACAGAGATTACAACAGTATCCTCGAGGTGGTAGCAGCTGTGATATCACCACTTTTAGGCCTAAAATGGCAGGAGGGATACCAGTTAGTAGAACCTAAAAGAAACAGCGTGTAAAGTTGACTCCCTTGGAAGATCAGTGACCTTGCCTGGAAAGGCAAGGTGTCCTCTCAGGGAGGGAGCCAAGAGAATAAATATCCTGATTCCACTTTCCTTCCCACTCTGATCTCCTGCCTGGGCTCCCTGTTGACCAAACCCAACCAAGGCATGAGAACCCTTTTGATGTGGTCTGTTAGATCAGCCTCTATGGGCAAAGCACGTAGTGGAGAAGGGTGAGGAGTGAACCTGGAAGGGTAAATGGAAGACATATGTCAATGGCTATATTTGTAGCACCTAGAACATTGCCAGGCACATAACAATTGTTTTAATATAACAGGCTTTATTGAGGTATAACTCACATGTCATTACAGTTCACCCATTTAAAGTGTGTAATTCAGTGGGGTTTAGTATTCTTACATACTAAAGAGTTGTACAACCATTATCATAATTAATTTTAGAACATTTCATCACCCCCATATAGAAACCCCATACCCATTAGTAGTCATTCTCATTTTATCCTTTCTCCAGCTCAAGGTAACCACAAATCTACTTTCTGTCTCTATGGATTTGCCTATTCTGGATGTTTCATATAAATGGTATCCTTAAATAGATGATCATTTATGACTGGCTTCTTTGGCCTAGCATGTTTTCAAGGTTCATTCATGTTGTCGCATGTATCAGTACTTCATTCCTTTTTATTGCTTAATAATATTTCATTTTATAAATTTTACCATATTTTATTTATTCAGTCATCAGTTGATGGGTGTTTGAATTGTTTCTGCTTTTTGGCTATTATGAATAATGCTGCTATGAACATTCATTTACAAGTTTTTATATGGACATAATGTTTTTATTTCTCTTGGAAATATACCTAGAAGTAGATTTGGTGGGTCATATGGTAACTATATGTTTAACATTTTGAAGAACTGCCAGATGGTTTTCCAAAGCAGTTTCACCATTTTACATTCCTACCAGCAGTGTATTAGGGTTCCAGTTTCCCCAAACCTCTCCAACACTTGTTATTATCTTTTTTATTATAGCCATCTTAGTGAATGTGCAGTGGTATCTTAATGTGATTTTAATTTATATTTCCCTGATGGCCAATGATATTGAGTATCTTTTCATGTGTTATAGGCCATTTGTATGTATTCATTGGAGAAATGTCTATTCAGATCTTTTGCCTATTATTTATTTATTCATTTATTTATTGGCAGTACTGAGGATTGAACTCAGGACCTCGTGCTTGCTAAACATGTGCCTTATCCCTGAGTTATACCAACCCTCACCTATTTTTAAACAGGGTTATTTCTTCTTTTTAAAACTGAGTTGTAAGTTTATATATTCTAGATACAAATCCATTGTAGATATGTTTTTAAAATTTTTCTCCCATTCTCTGAGGTGTCACAAAAACTTTTAATTTTGATAAAATCCAATTTATCTATTTTTCTTTTGTCATGTGTGTTTTGGTGCTTATCTAAGACTGCCTAACCCAGAAACATAGAGATTTAGTCCTGTATTTTTTTACTTCATCTGTTTGGGCTACTATAACAAAAATACCATAAAGAACAGAAGAAACTTTTGAGTGGCTAATGAACAACAGAAATTTATTTCTCTCACTTCTGGAGACTGAGAAGTCCAAGATCAAGACTCTGGCAGATTTGTTGTCTGGTGATGATCTGTTTCCTAGTTCACAGTCTGTTGCCTCTCGCTGTATCCTCACATGGCAGAAGGGACAAGGGAGCTCTCTGCAGTCTCTTTTTTAAGGTCACTAATCCCATTCGTGAGGGCTTTACCTTTATAATCTAGTCATGTCCCAAAGGTTTCACCTCTGAATACCATCACTTTGGGTGTTGCAATTTAACATATGAACTTTGAGAGATGTGACACTCACTCTATAGCAGTTTTGTTCTACGAATGTTACAGTTTTAACTCTCACATTTAGGTCTCTGATCCATGATGACTTAATTTTACACATATAAATTTTAATAAATATTGTTGAATAAATAGTATTGTTAGGTTTAAACTATTCATAATATCCATTGTTGGTGAGGATATCTGAGAAATAAAAACTCTTACACAATATTTTTGGAATATAAATTGGGACAACCTTTTTGGAGAGCTGTCTGACAATAGCTGTATAACTTTCAGCTTACTCTAATCCAGTAATTTCATTTCTAAGAATTTATCTCACAAGTATATAGTAGTTCTGTTAATCAGTCTCCACTTAAACAGCTCACCAGAATAACCAACACTGTAGTTCCCTCTCTAAAGTATGCTGACAGGTGCCCACAGCCCACTGAGCTTTACACTGGGGAAAAAAAAACCTGAAATGGGAACTTGTAAGCCATGTGTTTTGGCCATGGTTTGTGCAAGAAACATAATGTGAAACTATATGTAATCAGTGAACTCATTCTCAAAATAAAAGACCTTGACTCTTTGTCAAAACATTGGAGAAGAAAAACACATACATGTGTCCTAAGTTAATATAAAGCATTTAAAACATGTTGTATCAATTTTTATGATTCCTTGCTTAAATTGACTAACCAACCGACTACTGGTCCCAATAGGGTCAGATGAGATGGCTTCTACCCTACTTATTCAAGAATATTCATTATAGCATTACATAAAATAGCAGAAATTTGGAAATAACCGAATGTCACACAATAGGAGGTTGGCTAAGTAAATTATGAAACACTTAATGTAATGAAATGCTAAGCGATTATAAAACGTGAGGTAGATTTATACTGACATCAACAGATGTTTAACATATCTTAAATGGGAAAAAAAGCAAATTAAAAAGCAGAATTATAATCTCATTTTATTAAAATAACAAAAAAACCCTCTTTATATAATAGATAAAACCACACATGTGTGATAAGGAAAGAATGTAATATTATGAGTGTTTTCCTTTGCTGCTCCTGCCCCCCCAAACTTTCTAAAGAGGAAAGGTCCTTTATTTACTTGACTAATTAGCCAACTGTGGGATTAGTTTGACCAAAAACTGGAAAAGCCTTCGGACTGCTTTATTTGTGAAAAGAAAAGGGAACATAAAAGATAGGGAAGAGGAAGGAGGTTTGAGAAAAGGTGGCTATGTATGAGTTTGGGGAAAGAGATGGAATGAGAAAGCAGTTTTGTGAGGTGGAGGTAAAATAAAGTGAACACTTGGGAAGTTTTATAATGACATGCAATGTAATTTTCATATTACTCATTTTCTCGGAGGTGTATGAAGGCTTTCTATTGCTCTCCAGTGCTTTTGGAGTTGGTATTGTGTTTTTTAAACACAGATAGATGCTGATATCATATATGGATAGAAAAAAAACTCTGAAAAAAATATATACCAAATTACTAGTAGTGGTAATCTCTGGGGAGATAATTTTATGGGGGAACTTTCATTTTCTTCATTGTGTATTTCTGTAAGGTTTGAATGTTCTGAAATGAGCATGCATTCCCTTAGTTAATAGGAAGCAAATGGTAGAACTATGGGATTTGTTCCTTTATTTCGGGGCAAAAGGCTAAAGTAGTGAAGTAAAAATGACTTAATTTTACCCACTGCTTTTAGATCAAAGTTTTCTCATTGATAATACTAAAATAGCCAGCTTCCTTTATTTTTTATTTTTTTATCGAGGTATAGTTGATATACAATATTACATGTGTCAAGTGTACAACATAGTGATTCACAATTTTTAAAGACCATGCTCCATGTACAGTTATTATAAAATATTGGCTATATTCCCTCTGCTGTACAATATATCCTTGTCAGCTGCCTTTATTTTTGAAGGCACTGAATAAACTTAATTTTCGTTACAGATATTCACTCATGTATAGTAGCACTTGGGATTGTCAGCTATGTAAGTTATGGGTATGTGTGTGTGTACGCATAGCCACATACTGTTGAACACTTTTAACAACTTTAATTCATAAGCCTTTTGCAGACAGTTTCAATGACTGCTTGCTTATATATAATCTTTATCTTCTTTCTAAAATAGACTATTTTGTAGAGAAGTTTCGGGTTCACAGCAAAATTGAGAGGAAGATAAAGAGATTTCCCATGTACTCCCTGCCCCCACACATACATAGCCTTCTCCATTGCTAATATCCCCCACCAGAGTGATGCATTTGTTACAATTGATGATCTTACATTGACACATCCTTATCATCTAGAGTTCATAATTTACATTAGGATTCACTCTTGGTGTTTCACATTCTATGAGTTTGGACAAATATACAGTAGTAAATAAATATATAATAATATATAGCCACCATTATGGTGTCATACAAAGTAGTTTCACTGCCCTAAAAATCCCCTGTGCTCATACTAATCATCCTCTTTCTTCTAAACCCTGGCAAAAACTGATCTTTTTTACCGTCTCAATAGTTATATTTTTTCCAGAATGTCATGTAGTTGAAATGGTATAGTACGTAGCTTTCCCAGATTGGCTTCTTTCATTTAGTACTATTGTGTTTAAGTTTCCTCCATGTTTTTCATGGCTTGATAGCTCATTTCTTTTTAGTGTTGAATACTGTTCCATTGTCTGGATGTACCACAGTTTATTTATCCATTTACCTGCTGAAGGGCATCTTGGTTCCTTCCAAGTTCTGGCAATTATGAGTAAAGCTGCGATAAACATCCACGTGCAGGCTTTTTGTGGACTTAACACATAAAAATCCTTTGCGTAAGTACTAGGAGCATAATTGCTGGATTAGTATAGTATAAGTATCTTTAGTTTTTTTAGAAACTGCCAAACTGTCTTCAAAGTGGCTGTACCATTTTGCAGTTTAAACAGCAGTGAATGAGAGTTCTGTTGCTCCATGTCCTTGCCAGCATTTGGTGTTGTGAGAGTTTTGGCCATTCTAATAGGTGTGTAGTGATATCATATTGTTGTTTTAATTTGCATTTCCCTGATGACATATGATGTGGAGCGTCTTTTCATATGCGTATTTGCCATCCTATAGTTCTTCGTTGGTGAGGTGTCTGTTAAGATCTTTGGCCCATTTTTAAATCAAGTTGTTTGTTTTCTTATTGTTGAATTTTAAGACTTTATATTTTGGATAACAGTCCTTTATCTGATTTTTTTTTGCAAATATTTTCTCTCCATGTATGGCTTGTCTTTTTATTCTCTTGACAGTGTCTTTTGCAGAGCAGAAATTATTAAGTTTAATGAAGTCCACCTTATCAATTTTTTCTTTCTTGGATTGTGCCTTTGTTATTGTAACTAAAAAGTCACCACCAAACCCAAGGTTATGTAGGTTTTCTCCTGTGTTATCTTCCAGGAATTTTATAGTTTTGCATTTTACATTTAGGTCTGTGGTCCGTTTTGAGTCAATTTTGTGAAAGCTGTAGGGTCTTTGTCTAGGTTCATTTTTTTGCATTTGGATGTCTTAGTCATTCTAGCACCATTTATTAAAAAGATTTGTCTTTTGTCCAATGTATTGCTTTTACTTCTTTGTCAAAGATCAGCTGACTATATTTATATGGAGCTATGTCTGGACTCTGTTTTCTGTTCTATTGATCTATTTGTTTGTTCTTTTGTAAATACCACAGCCTTGCTTACTGTAGCTGTATAGTGAGTTTTGAAGTCAGGTAGTGTTGGTCCTCCAACAGTGTCCTTCTCTTTTAATATTTAGTTGGCTATTCTGGGTATTTTTCCTCTCCATATAAACTAAAGAACTTGTCAGTACCCGCAAAATAATTTTCTAGGGCTTTGATTGGGATTGATTGAATCTATAGATTTAGTTGGGAAGAACTGACATCTTGAAAAAACTGAGTATGTCTATCCATGAACATGGAATATCTCTTCACTTATTTAGTTATTTGGTTTTTTTATCAGAGTTTTATAATTTTCCTTATGTATGTAATTTTCTATGTTGCAAATTGACCTTAGAAATTGTAACAAATTATTCACTCTATTTACATAGTAGGTCATGATTCAAATAAGGTATGGGAACAGGAATCTAGAAAGCAGTACTAAGGAGCTGTCCAGTTTTCTTGTTTGAAAAGGCACATCTTCTGGACATTCATTTTTTTTTTGCACAATTATGCTAATATTGTATTGTCAAAAGCACTTTATAAGAAAATATAAATATGGCTTCCAATAGGAATGTTATACCTGGACTTGGTACCGAGCTCACAGATTTTACTTTTGCAAGGAAAAACAGGCTTTCAGGTTCAACAACAATTTGTAACCAAAACTTTAATCCCAAGGATTGTCACAAAACATTACAAATGACAGCATGAAAAAAATCTTGCACAGTAACTCAAAAGTTCAGCTCTAAAATGTATCCTTAAACTGGCAGGACACTGGTATCTTGAATAGTCTCAAATTTCCCAGTAAAGAATGTTACGAAAAGCTATATATTCATATACAGCAATCACATAAGGAACTTATGACCTAAAGCAAAGGTAAACTAACTTTCTTGAAACTTAAGATTCTATACCACTGGACAACCTCTTGTCCAGTGTGAAGACTGGTGAGATTTTTAAATCTCTAATCTAGCTTAATGGTGCAACTTTAATGTTTACCTGCTGGCTTTTATTCAGAGCAGCTTTTAGACTGCTTGTTCAACTACAGCTGCATACCATATCCCAGCTGTGGAAAGTCTTTTCACTTTTTGCCAGTTTTGTTTCTGTAATATTAATCACACTTTAGCTGGGGAGCTAGAGGTTATTATCAGTCTGTGTAAGACTAAAAGCAAATTCAGTTTTGCATAAGGGAACATTGTAAAGTAACGATTCTTGGTATTACATGCCTCATATGATCCATTTCAAACCATAGAGAATTACATCTTTATGTGTCACTGTTCCAAGAGACAAACAAATGTGAACAGCTAAAACATCTTAAAAACGCATCAAGCTTATGAAGTCTCAAACCAAACATGAATTTTTTGTACATACTCCTGTCAAATGCAGTTATTTCCTGTACACCACTCCTCTTGCAAACTGGTCTTCTGCTTCCTTTCGTTTGACCTAGATCGGCTAGGAGACTTAGAGAAAGAGAGGGTTGGCTTATGATTTCTTTCCCAAGACAGCGATCTCTCTCTTCTCATATCTCTAGAAAGGGACCTGCTCCGGCTGCGAGAGAAGCTTCTTGGAGATCTCTCTTTCAGATCTGCGGCGGGTTGGAGGACTCCTCCGATAATCATCTCGAGGGCGACGACCCCGAGAGGGAGGTGGGCCACGATTTTGACTTCTGTTTTCACCATTGGACAGTTCCACCCTTACTCGGCAGCCACATAGTGTTCTCCCATCTAGCTCTCGGGCAGCATCCGCTGCATCTCGGGGATCTTCAGATGCAACAAAAGCAAAGCCAGGAGGGTTTCTAGCAACCCAAATACTTCGGAGTGGTCCATAATAGCCAACAGCTCATTCCAGTTCAGTCTTGTTACCATTGTTTCCGAAATTACCTACATAAACTTTACAGTCCAATGGACAGGAATCACAATGCATTTCGAGATCTCTGTTACAAGCACGGAGGCTCAAATCCACATACCCTCGGCAGGATCATCCCGCTCCCCACACGCCTGACTCTTTTAGATGCTCACGCTGAACTGGCGTCCACAAAATGGCCTGGACATTCATGTCTTAATGTAGAGAGTAATAGCAAAGTTGCTAGATTCTGTCCTTACTCTGCATTAAGGTAGTGTAACATGGTGGTTATTTGTAGTAGCTCTTAGTTCTTCATCGCTTAGATTCAAATCCTAGTTTTGTGACCTTGAGCAAGTTAGTTCACCTACCTGTGCCTCAGTTTTCTCATATATGAAATGAAGATATCATAAGGTTGCTATAAAAATTAAATAAGGAAATACATACAGTGTATGTATTGCTTAGCCCCTAGCATGTAGTTTGTACTCAGTAAATGGTAGCTAGTAGTTTGCTATTGAATTTTCTTTCTCAAGAAATTTCAAGCTATGTTAGAAACAACAGATAGCGATCAGCTTTACCAAGCTGTACACTGAATTCAATTTGATGTAAATCTAGTTGTGATCATAATAAGATAGTAATGAGAAAGAGTTCTGTTTGTTTGGTATTTGTTTTTTAAATTAAGTTATGAAAGGATTTCAAAGGAGCAACAGAATCAAACACATATTTACGTGGTGGAACAGTTCTCCCTTACACCTACTTCCCTGTAGTCATCAGCATTCCCTGCCTTGAGCAAAGGATGACACAAGTAAAAAGCTTTTGAATTATAAGAACCTGAACTTTTAAGTTTAAAAAACCCAAGGCCTAACAAATTCAAGGTATAGAGTTCATGCCATGAACAGTGGATTTAGAAGAATAGGTGGAATCAGTCTGCCTACTCCATCCTGGATTAATAGAGTGTTTATGAGCCCAGCAGGATGTGGGAACAAAGGAATGTTATTCATGAGTTTGTATGTGGAGTATGAGGCAATAGGCCTAAGAGAGAGCCTAACTCAGCAAAGGAGCCAGCAGACTCAAAGAGGACCTACAGCCAGAAGCAGGAAGGTACCCCAATACCTAGCAGGGCCCAGGTAGGAATGAACACTTGTCAGCTTGAATAGATGGCAACTAGAAGCCCCAATACCATGTCCATCCCTGGAATTTAGGTGCAGCTCAGGAAAAGGCAGGAGAAGGACATTTTGCATTCACTGAGATTAAGTTCCTGCTGTTGGGCAGAATGGGAGCTCAAAATGGGAATTAAGTGTAGTGATACAAAAACAAAGTTAAAGTTAATTTCTTGTACTTCTGAGTTAAGGTCTTAAATCTATTTAAAAAAATCTAAATAACCTTCCAATATCTTACTAGAATGTTTTGAAATATAATATCTTTCTTGGATCTGGAAAACTGTAGGCCACTTTCTAAACATCATGACCAGGAAAAAGGTGTCATTGTCCATGATGCTAAGTACATATTACATAAAGAGTAGACGTTTTAATCATACATATATAGAATTAAAACAGTTCCTTGATGTATTCTCAACAAAAATATGTACTTATATTCACTAAAAATGTGCTCCAGAATATTCATAGCAGCATTATTTGTAATAGCCAAAATCTAGAAACTTAACTAAATGCCCATCAACAGTAGAATGGAGAAATAAAATTATGGTAAGTTTAAACAGTGAAATAGTATGTAACAGTGAGAAGGAACAAGCTATATATGACAGCATGACTGCACTTCACAGATCTAAATTGGGTGGAAGAAGCCATTCCCAAAAGTACTAATGTATTATCCCATTTATATAAAGTATAAAAACAGGAAAAATGAATCTATCAGCAGTTAGGATAGTAGTTACCAATGGCTAGTGGTTAGAAGTGAGTCCAAGTGGTACTTCTGGGGGGTTAGTAACATTCTGTTTCTTGATCTGGTTGAGGATTGCATAGATATGTTTGTTTTGTGAAAATTCACTGAGCTGTATTTATGTGTGCCTTTTAAAAATACTGGGACTATGATGTACATGTTCTTCCTTATTGTTCAGTTTCCAGTTTATGATTTGTCAAAAGTAAATAGTCAGGTGAAAAATAAAAGTTAAGCCCTGAAAATGGGATGATCAGAATTTAAAACAATTTTTTTCTTTCTATTATATTAATAGATATTTTCTTCCACTTAAAAGATGATAAACTGCTCAAAACAGTAGAGCAATTTTGGAAAGAATTTGAAAGAAAACTACATTTTGGAATACCCAGTAGTTAAGATGATTTCCATGTATAGACTCTAAGGGGTCTAAACTTGCTTTATGAAGATGAGCTTTCTCAAACACCACCATCTAGATAATTCAGCATTCAGAACAGCAATGAAAACTTACCACTTTAAATCTGATTGGATTGTAGATAGAGATTGTCATGTTAGATTTAGTACAACTGTAGAATTAATACTCAAAACCCCCATGCTGCACAGTTTTCCCATATGCTACATAAAAATGCTATATAGTTTCTCACAAGCTGCTATATTAGAGTGCTGATTTTATGCCTTCAACTTGCTTAATGTTTTCATTTATATACAATAGAGTTTTACACCACATTGGTCAAACAACCTATTGCAAAATAATTTATAGTAAAGTTATAATAAATTTATACAAAGGATTGATTTAGCATTAATTTTCTAACTGTGGAAGTCAATGAACTATAAATCTGTAAATAAATTGGTGAAGCAAAAGACATAAATGACAAAAAATTGGTCACTGTGTTGTACATGTGCTTTTTAGATAGCTACATGGAGAAAATATATGGGAAGAAACTTCATAAAATTTAAAATTAGTAACATAAAAATAATATAATGCACAAAGAAGTAGACTATCCCAGCAAAATTGTGAAGAAAACCACCCAAGAATCTGGTTCATAATCTTGACATACTGGCATCAGAATTCAGTTAATGATACCCTGCAAAGGAAAGCATCTTCACACTCTTGTGCTTCCAAATTTTTTTGGAGGCAGATCCATAGCACAATCTATTTAATTCTTAGAATATCATGTTTCTGTTTGTGTGCATGTGTTTGAATATCTTTACTATTTAAAAGACCACACTGAAGACATCACCTTGGCAGTGTAACAGTCCAAGTCCCGAGTGGTTGTTTGAATCCCCTCTACTACATGCCTTAAACAGTCACCAGCCTGGCTTTGATCACCTGCAGTGGTAGAAGGTCACTACCTCCAATACATTTGATCCATTTCTTCCAGCCTTGACTGGTTACTTAGAGATTGTGGCAATGCCAGTTTAGTCTCCATTTTTTTTGTCAGACGAAACCTTTTTTATAAAAAATCCTTTGAAACCCAGTCTCAGTGGTGTCAACTGGGAACAAGAGAGGCCAAGAAGGAGAGTCACTGTGTTAATGAAGATACCATCATCATTGCTTGGGAAAAAAATTTTAAGTCCTTCATTTTGAGACATTTAATTGATAGTTGCAGTCTTCATTAGGTACTATTAGTGTGAAAAAAGGGTCAGAGTTTTTATTTGGAAAATTATGTCATAAGAGTGTACATTCCCATCAGGAGTCCTGAGAGCCACTCTGATTGGGCTAGGTTAGGTTTAGTTCATGTGCCCACCATTGACCCAGGGTCCAGGGGAATGGGATGCATTAGGCCCGGTCATGTGCTCTAACTCTGGTATATCCTATCAGATCAAGGTGACTGTGACAAGGTGAGCAGTGACTCACATAGGAAAATTAGGGCTGTGGCCGGGTATACAGTGAATGTTGTGCAGGTTGTGCACTGCACAACTCCAAGGGTTACCATTCAGACAATCTGCATTGTGACTGGCACTCCCTTGGAATGTGTGGTGCACAACCTTTGCAGCTATATGTAGTAAACCCAGCTGTGACTTGAAAAAGGAATTATTATTATGATTATTATTATGCTGTAGAGACAAATTACAAATGTCCACTGCTCTGATTAGCTATATTTGCTTATCTGTTTGTTCCCAAAAGGTTTATGAGTGTACTTATGATCCTCAATATTTGGTCTAATTATATATTCTGTCTCTGCACCAGTGGTTTTCAATTCTTTTTTTCCTGCTACAACATGCACAAAGAAGGATTTTCATATAAGTTCATATCTAGGTTACATAAATCCTGAAATGTGTGTTCTAAAACTCTACTCCTTTGTCATTCACTCAAGAAATCACACCTGTTATCTCTTGAGCACCATAGAAGAAGAGAGGCATGGGCCTGGTAGGGAGTGTGTTAATGGTGATAGGTAAGTTCCTCCCCTCCTCATAGCAAGCCAAGTAAACTGGGAGATACTTAGAAGATCGCTTGTAAACTGTGTTTTGAGGAGTGCCTGCAAGAAGGGGTGACTGGCATTTCAGTATCCAAATGTCCACACACCTGCTTAGGTAGCACACCTGATCTATCACCTGTGCCTATCTGAGCAAGGGAAGAGTAAATAGGAGAGAAAGGGAGAGACAGAGACAGGGCCTGGTGGAGCAGCCTGCATTCCCCTGGATCAGGACAAGGATGTGAGCATTTTCCAAAGGGTCGGGAGCTGCCGAAGACAGCTACCTGTCCAAGAGAGCTCCCCGCTGGCTGAAGGCACTCCAGCAGCAAGAGGCTGAGGGAGACAGGGACAGAGGTGGCAGAAGTGAAGCTGGAACCAGACCTCTCAAGACTGGAAACAGTTGTACTGAGGCCCTGCCAGGCTTTCCAAAGAGCCCACACAGTAACCTCAGGAGGAAGTGGGCAGTTGGACACCTGCCACACAGAAGACACCTGTGGCAGTCATGGTGGTGAGCTGCCCGGATCTCTATTCAAGAAAGAACTTGCTTTTTGACTTTAGGGAGTGCAGTTAGCTGTCAGCCTCCAGCTGTGCCATCAGCGTCAGCTGCGCCAGTTGAGTTGGGGCCTGTGATTTTCCTGGGTACACCCTAGTCGGTGACAAAACAGCAGGGATACTAAGGCCTGGCCATTTCTGCCCAATGCAGGACTCCTCTTAATGTGCAGTCTCTTCTCCAGAGTCCCTGGTGGTTAGCTGAGACTTTGTTAGACCTGCATCACAGTCTGAAATTCTTGTCAGATTCTCTTCCCCCACCCTATTCCCTACGTTTTGGCAGTATTACTCCTCAGTAAACCTCTCGTACTCCCAAGTCCACTGCAGCATCTCCTTGGAGAACTTGTACCGACACAGTATCCTTGACCAGTTAGCATTTACTGGAGAAATGATGGTAACACTTTCATACCAAGTTAGAGAAAGAGATGTTTTCCTTTTTCAGAACCCTTCTTGCCACCACCAAACTGGTAAGGAGGGAGGGTTAACAAAACAGACTGTGCCTCCTCCTTACTCCACATTCTTCTAGCCTTTGGGTAAACCTGCTCTGGGAAGCGAGGCAGGTAGGGAAGAAAGGAAGTTAAAATTAGGATTACCAGATTCAACAAATAAAATATAGGGCACGAAATTAAATTTAAATTTCAGATAAATAATTTTTTAGTATAAATATGTTCTAAATATCACATATTTCTAAATGAAGTGTTTAAGTTTGAAGGTTTTACCAGGCCTAGACTTTTTTTAAGGGCTAGCCTTAACATTTAAAAGGGATCAGAATGTTATAGGATCTGCCTAGGACATTAAAGGGAAGGAGGAGATTAAGTATATCACAGTTGGGCCCCTGAGAGAAAAACAAAACAAAACAAAACAAAAAAACTTTTCACATTTATATTCCCTGAGTTGAAACTTTTCAATAGACTGGTTACATACATAAGCATATAAAGTAAATCTTTCAAACACTTTCACAGTTTAATTGTGATTAGTAACAATCACTAGATGCCAGAAGGCAACAACAGTTTCTAGTGTCTTCTGGTGAAACCTACTCTCAAACACACGCCAGTGGAACATCACTTATGTAAGTCTAAGGGTGTCAAAAACTCTCCTATACTCACAAAAACTCTTTGAGCTGACCAAAAGAAGATAAAAGATAAGAGCCTTGTCTTTTTGCTCTGCACTTGCTTGAAACTGCTGAACCTTTAACCTCAGGTGGCAAGTTCATCCCAGCAGCTTCTAGCCATTGTTGCCTGCTGCAGGAAAAAAAGTAGCTACCACACCCTCTTCTTTTACCCCTCTGCCAAGATCAGCAGCTACACAGAGCCCAGAGTGAGAGGACAGAGCTTGAAATTGCTGATGAAATGTAATTGTTCAGAGGGGGCTGTTTTTGATAAACAAGAGACTATTTCCAGAGGGCAAGAGAACAAAGCACAGTCAATAAACATAGCTTGGACACACCATTATTGCGTTATGTATGAATTGGAGTCGGGGTGGACAATTCTAGGTTTATGGTCATTAATTAATGAATTAATTAAACAAATAGGTATATCTTGATTCTTGAATTTTAATCATACCTATAAAGAGTATTTCCCTAGCATTTTGAAAAACTTATTTTAAATCAAAAGCCAATAAAATACTTAATGGCAAAAGACTGAAAGTATTTCCATTAAAAATCAGGAGGCTGCTAACTCCATTGTTGTATGGTAATTCTGAAAGTCCTTACCACTGCAGTGACACATGAAACAGAAATAAGGCTTGTTAACAAATTATGACATGTCAATAAATGAAATACTGTATAGACACTGAAATGATATTTCCAAAAATTATGAAAGAGATAAAAAATATTATGAGTGAAAATATAGGATGTGAAACACTGTGTCTGTGGATCAAAGTTAACGTCATCAATAATTGACAAATTGGCAACATGTGCCTTCTGAGAACATAACATCAATTATATGTTTTTGCTAAAACAGTATAACTTGAACCTAATCATGAGGAAACATCAGACAGCTCCAAACCAAGGGACATTATAGAAAACTAACTGGTCTTTATTCTTCAAAAATGTCAATGTTGTGAAACATTAAGAAAGTCAGAAAATTAAAAAGACATAATCAAATGCAAAGCCTGACCCAGGATTTTCTTATGTTATAAAGGACATTGTTGGGAGAATTGGCAAAACATGAGCAAGATCAGATACAGTATTGCATCAATGTTAATTTCCTGGTTTGATCATTGTGCTGTGGTTATTGCAAGAGAATTTCTTGTTTTTAGGAAATACACAATGAACTATTGAGGTGTAAAGGGGAACCATATCTCTAAGATACTCTGAAAAGTTTCAAAGACAGAAACAGAGTAAATGAAAGAGAGAAAGGGAGAGGGAAGGATCTTCACATAGAGCAAATCTGGGTAGAAGGGAGTTCTCTGGACTCTTTTGCAACTTTCCTTAAGTCTGAAATCAAAATAAGAGAAAAAATTGTTCAGTGTGTATTTATTTAAAAGTACGTATTATAAATATAAAAATATATTATAGACATGCATATTATTAATATAAAATACATATTATATAAAAATATGTATTATGACTGGGAAGAAATATACCACAATGCTATTTCTTAGTTGAATGATTTTTTGATATAACCTTTCTATGAACTGTGTATATATCTTTTTTATGATTCTTAAACAGACCCATTTATGTTGGCATTTTAATGCCTTTAAACAAATTCCCATAAAATAATTTTTTTCTTACCTCTGTTTACTTTTTGCTTATTTTCAATGTTTATGGCAACGTAATGATTAAATTAAGGTTTGTTTTTTGTCTGAAACTGAATTGAAAATGATTACCCACTTGCCTCAATCAGTCATATAAGTGCAATGAATAATGGAGAATTTTGATTTTTACCTCATGCACCCCATAGCCTTATTAGAAAGGGTAGGTTTGTAGATTTGTAATTGGGCGTACAAGACCAACCTAAATAATTTATATGTGATATTCCATTAATGCAATGTTGTATACCTTTAAGTGAAGGAAGTACTAGATAAGAACTATCAAATTTATGATTCTTTTATTATCAGGCATTGTATAGAGAAATATTCTGTAAAGGCTGCATAGTACCTGGGTTCCACATAATCCAGGTTATAGATTTCACATCTGTAAATCAACAGTCTGATCTTTACATGGACTCATTCCACTATATGCCTTATAATAAGTTTAAATTTAAAACTATGCAGGTTTTATGTTTTTTCAACAGAACAATAAAATCCCAGCATAAAAGTCATCAACTGAGCTTCATTCCTCTAGGCAGATTCATAATTAAGTCATCTTAGACAGGTAATTGTCCATCCCAGTGAGAGTCTGTATCATGCTCAGTAATTCATTCCTATAATGATCTTTCATTAGAAGCTTCTTTATTATGTCTAATTCAAGTATTTGCTTTTCAGTTTAATCCCACATCATCTGACTTTATAATTCACTTAGGAACTCATCCCAGTGTAGAAGCTTATGCAATAAATATCCTTATTCTATCATCCTGATGAGAAAATATTGTTTCATTTCATATTCATCATTAATGTTATTTGCATATATTAACTTTATTTTCTTTCTTCTCTCTTATCAGAGTGTAATGATTTGCTGTTACATTGCCCATTTCATTGAAATCTGTATATGGCTCTTTGAAAAAAAATATGGTGCATTTTTTGCTTTGAAAAGCAAAAAGTAACCTTCATGTATTTATCTGTAATTTTTGACTATATTATGTTGTAGTTATTTGATCTCATACAGATGACTTACCTTAAGATACGTTACTGAAGAATCCTGAAATGTATGTAGATCTGAGAATATGATCATCCACTATCATGTCCATTGTTTCTAGTAACCTGTCATTTTACTAGTTTTTAATTGTCAGTATCTAGCATAGTACTTAGCACTAGGGGTAGAAATAAGCATGAATAATAATCTTGTCATCATGATGCATCTCCCATTCATAAAATATTCCTTAAAAAGAGGACAATGCTTATTTCTTATATGTCTGGACAGCATGGTGCCCACATTCTCCTTCCTTGTCACACTGAACATACTTGTAATTCCAGATTACCTGAATATTACACGTGAGCAAGAATGGATTCTCATCAAAGTAGGCATATCATAGAGATGAGGACATATCCAAGGTGCCAGGCACATAGGTTATGTACAATGGAGAATGTCTAGAGATGAGACTAAAAGTGCCACTTAGTGAAGGGCCTTGTGTGCCACACAATGGAGTTTGGCTTTTGTTTTTAAGAAGGATTAGTTGAAGTATTATGCAGGGAAATTGAAGATGTATTAATGCAGATTTAGATTTTAGAAAGAGCACTCCACAAGACAGCAGTGGAATTCGAGGGTACAGATAGAAAAATGGCAAAGGCGTGATCAAGACAATGATGCGGGAATGAAAGGAAGGGTTGGAATTGAGAATTATGAAAGAAGTAGAATAAAGAGGATTGAGTGGTTGATTAAATATGGAAGGAGATGAAAGATAAGGAATATGCCCAGGTTTCTGATTTACACTTTGGGGTGAATGGTGATGCTCTATAATACTGCCTCCTTAAGTCATTCCATTCAGGGTTTCCTCACTGAATCAAACAGGATTCTTGGTCGGAAGTAATAGAGACAGACACTGGCCTATCTTAAGTAAAAAAGTAATTGTGGAAAGTGTGTGTGAGAGAGTGTTAATCATTACATAATTTCTGTCCTGTCCTTTTTTACTCACTTGCTTATCAGAATAAAGACCACATTTCCCAGCCTCCCTTGCAGTTAGATCTGGCCATGTGACTAACTTCTGGCCAGTGGCATATAAGCAGAAGTAGCATGTGAAATCTCCTGGACTTATTCTTAATGGGTGGAGGCATAAATCTCTTTCTTTTACCCAGTCATATATGTGATGGCTGGAGCTCCATTTTGGACCATGAGGAAGAAGTCCATACCTTAAGGATGGTAGAACAGGCAGCTAGAAGCATTCTGGGTTCCAAGTGATTGCAGAGCTACAATAAGCATCCTAAAATGCCTATATCCAAACTTTTATGTGAAAGAGAAATTTGAACCTTGTTTAATTGCCCATTATTTTGGGTTTCTATTACATGCTACTGAATCCATATCTCAGTAACATAGGTGAGCACTGGGGACTCACTAAACGGACAGAAGGTGGGATACAAGGGAGGCACGGAGTACATAAACTCAGCACTGTGCTACTGCTGCTGGGAGCAACCTGACTCCCAGATTCCTCCAGACTTTGGTTCATGATTCAAGGTGCAAAATCCTGGCAGGGAGCATTGTATTGCCTGTGTTAGGCCATGTGTCTGCTCCCTAGGGGCACTAAAGGGCAGCTGGAGGAAGGATCTGGCTCTTTATTTCCATAGAGAGCCTCAGCAGTGGGAGGTGTGTGTCAGGGGTGGTCGGCACATGAACAAAACACACAACATAGGGTTCCCTCCAAGGGAAGACTGAGCTGCTGATAGGAAGAGGGACGGGAAGTATGCTGGACAGCCAAAACCCCCAGCAAATATCCACTACACTCTTCTTATCGCTGCTGAATCAAGGCATATTAAGAAAGGCTATTATGATTTTTTTTTTAACTTTCCTATTTCAGTGGATCCATTTTGCCACAAAACATTGCAGTTTCTTTCACAATACCCTTACTTTAAGTGGCACACACTTACCATTTTTTTCTGAATTCTGTTGCAAGCAGATTCACAGGCTTCTTATAGTACTCATATGCTCAACCCTTTTTTTGGCAATAGCAGCATGAAAAATAATGGCAACATTGTGTAATAGCTACAATCAAATTTCTATTTTTAGATATTCAAACTACTTAAGAACAGTTAGGAGATGGTATGTGTAAAACAAATTCTTAGCAACTCAGAAGTTACTAGTGTTCTTTCAAAAGTCAGCATCAGTCTTGGCAATCTTGAATTTTTTTCAGCTTTGTTGAGATGTAATTGACATAGAACATTGTGTAATTGTAATGTGTGCACCCTGTTGATATAATATATTTATATGTTGTAAAATGATTACTACAGTAGGGTAGTTAACACTTCTACCTCCCATGATTACAATTTCTTTTTTGTGATGAGCAAATTTAAGATCTACTCTCTTAGCAAATTTCAAGTATATTATACAGTACTGTTACCTATAATCACCATGCTGTCCATTAGATCCTCATATCCACTTATACATCTTACAAGTGGAAGTTTGTACCCTTTACCAACATCTCCCCATTTCTTCTACCCCTAGCCTCTGGCAACTGCTATTCTACTCTCTGCTTCTATGAGTTCAGCTTTTTAAGATTCCATTTATAACTGAGATCATACAGTATTTGCCTTTCTCTGTCTGACTTATTTCACTTAGCATAATGCCTTCAAGTTCCATCTGTGTTAATGCAAATGGTAGGCTTTCCTTCTGTCTCATAGCTGAATAATATTCTATTGTATATATATATACACGCACTAAATCATATTTAGCCATTCATCCATTGATGGACACTTTGCTTGTTTCCATCTTGACTATTGTGAATAATGCTGCAATAAACACAGGAGTGCAGATTTCTCTTCTATATCCTGATTTCATTTCCTTTGGGTATATACCCAGAAGTAGAATTGCTGGGTCATAAGGTAGTTCTACTTTTTTTCCCCACATGGTTTTTGGTTTTGTTTTTTGTGGATTTTTTTTTTTTTGGTAGTTTTACTTTTATTTTTTGAGGAACCTTCATGCTGTTTTCCATAGTGATTCCAATTTACATTGCTGTCAATAGTGCACAAGTGTTCCTTTTTTCTCTCTGTTTTTGACATACCTTTTTTTTTTTTTTGTCTTTTTGATGATAAGCATTCTAACAGGCATGAGGTGGTAATCTCATTGTGTTTTTTGATTTGCATTTCTTCAGTGGTTAGTGATGTTTTGCATCTTTTCATGTACTATTAGCCATTTGTAAGATTTCTTTTGAAAAATGTCTATTTAGGATCCCTGCCCTTTTTTATTGAAGTATAGTTGATTTACAATGTTGTTAGTTTCTGGTGTACAGTGTAGTGGTTCAGTTATACATATATATGTATTCTTTTTCATTATAGGTTATTACAAGATATTGGATATGGTTCCCTGTGTTATACAGTAAGACCTTGTTATTTATCTTCTATTTTATACATAGCCAGTATATACAAATTCCAAGCTCCTAATTTATCCCTCCCCCTCCCTTTCCCCTTTGGAAACCATAAGTTGTTTTCTATATCTGTGACTCTGTTTCTGTTTTGTAAATAAGTTCATTTGTGTCTTTTTTCTTAGATTCCACATGTAAGTGATAACATATGATGTTTATCTTTCTCTGTCTTACTTCACTTAGTGTGATAATCTCTAGGTCCATCCATGTTGCTGCAAATGGCATTATTTTATTCTTTTTTTATGGCTGAGTGGTATTCATTGTATGTATATACACCACAACGTCTTTATCCAGTCATCTGTTGATGGACATTTAGGTTGCTTCCATGTCTTGGGTATTGTTAATAATACTGCTATGAACATTGAGGTGCATGTATCTTTTCAAATTAGAGTTTTCTCTGGATATATGCCCAGGAGTGGGATTATTGGGTCATATGGTTACTGTATTTTTAGCTTTTTAAGGACTCTCCATGTTGTTTTCCATAGTGACTTCACCGAATTATATTTCCACCAATAGTGTAGGAAGGTTCCTTTCTCTCCACACCCTCTCCAGCACTTACCATTTGTGGACTTTTTAATGTTAGCTATTCTGACTGGTGCGAGGTGATACCTCATTGTGGTTTTGATTTGTATTTCTCTGATAATTAGTGAAATTGAACATTTTTTCATGTGTAGACATTACTTCTTTAAATAAGCTTTCTACTTCTTTCTCCTTCTCTTCTCTTTCTGGAACCCCAGTAATTTTTCAAATTGTTTTTGATGGTATTCTATGGATCATGTAGAATTTCTTCACTCTTTTTCATTCTTTTGTCATTGGTCTCCTCTGACTGGATAATTTTTAAAATTCTGTCTTCTAATTTACAGATTCTTTTTTCTATTTGATCTCTCCTGATGTTGGTGCTCTGTATTACATTTTTTCATTTCATTCATTGTACTCTCTAGCTCTAGAATTTCTGTTTGGTTCTTTTTGAAATTTCAATCTCTTTGTTAAAGCTCCTATTTTGTTCATGTTGAATTATTTGCGTTTTCTTGTAGCTCACTGAGCTTTCTTAAAACAGCTATTTTGAATTCTTTATTGGGTAAATCTCAAGATCTCCATGTATTTGGGATCACTTACTGGAAGATTATTGTGATCCTTTGGTTGTATCATGTTTCCTTGATTTTTCATATTCCTTAAAGTCTTATGTTGCTATCTTCATATTTGAACTAGCAGTTACCTCCTCCAGTCTCTACTAACTACCTTCTTTATTGTGTCTAAACTTGGAATTTTTTGCTCCAGTTGTATGCTGGAACTTATCTGCTGGAAACCTGGAGTTCCATAAAGACTCTCTTATTTATGACTAATTGTCTACAACAGTGTTTTCCAGGGGTTCCCAGCCAAGAGGGGCTGGAGTCAGTTCGTAGGCCACTGCAGGGTCCACATCTGGGACTGTGGTCTGTATGTCTATTATGTGAAGCACCGGTGGGTGAGACTCTTCCAGATCCTTTGGCATATGGTGCTGAATCCCATAGCTTCCACAAAGGCATTTTTGTCTGAAGATGGATGCCAAATTGTGGTTGAGGAGGAGGGACATCTTATTCAGTCATGTTTCTGATGTCACTCCTCTGACAATCTTGTGTTTTAACTTGATAGTTTTATTGCATTTCAGAAAAAAAAAATCACAAAGAATTCAACCTCCTAATTTATTTTTAAAAATCTTAATCATGTCCTCCTTAACAGGAAGACTATCAGGTGGGCCCAAAATACAGTTGTTGGAAATGAGGAGTATTTGAAATTAGCTCAGTCTCATTACTGTTCTATTGCAGTTACCTGGCAGTTTATGGAAAATGATTCTTTCCTTTTTTTTTTTTTGCTTTTTTTGGTAGGGGGAGGTAATTCGGTTTATTTATTTATTTATTCTTAGAGGCGATACTGGAAATTGAACCCAGGACCTCATGCACACTAAGCATGTGCTCTTCCACTGAGTTATACCCTCCCCCCGCCAAAATGATTCTTAATACCTTTTTTTTAATGAGTAAAAGTAAAGATTTATTCCAATGAATTTTACAAAAATAACTCCTTAAGAAAAGAGCAAATTACTATTCCTAGTACAAGAAGAACATGTTTAAAAAAACAAACTTTGACATTCATGTGATACCTGTTTTCTTAAAGCCTTCCAAATTAGTAATATTGGCTGACATGCCAACAATTTATAAATAAGCCTTATGTTGCACAAAATTAAGAAATTATTCACAGTCACACCAAATAAAACATCTACTTTTATAACTCTAGCACTTTCATAAAAGTCCTTCACAAAGACGGGAAAAACTTCCTCCCTTCCTCCCTACTTCTCTTCCTTCTTCCCTCCCTCCTTTTCTTCTTTCCTTCCTTTCCCCCTTCCTTCCTTCCTCCTTCCCTCTTAATCAAATTTGGCTTGAATAGTGAAACATTATGGTTTACACCATTTCTAATGAAAACTCATGTGCCCTGTTGGAGCGTGATTTTTTTAAAATAATTGTTTACCATGATAGTGAAAAATGTAAAGTGTGTGGAAATTAGCCCTACAATCACTTCCTGAAGATCTGATATATGTTTGCATTTTATGTTCATTATGTAATCATAGCTGCTTTAATCAGTGGCTCCAACTTGACACTATATCCTGTTAGACAAGCTTTTCTCATTGGAGAGCACGACATTACAAAGCTGACAACAAACTGGTATTTTTTTAATGGGTTTCACAAAGATATAGTCAGATTATTCACCATAAGCAAAATTTACGTCACTTGTGACAGAGTGCCAAATGTGTCTCTCCATAAAAATGGGTTTAGAATTTTAATAGGTAGTACATGCACATTATATAAAATTAAAAACATATAAAAAGGTATACCATGAAAAGTCTCCTGCATCCCTGTTACCCTGCCATCTAACTCCCCTTCCGGAAAACAGTTTCATGTGTGTCTTTGCAGATATAATTCACACATATGGTGACGTATTAAAAATATTCTCTTGATTTATGTAAGTAAACCATACTAAACACAGAGACCTTCCCCTCCCTTTTTTTTTTTTTAACTTAACAATATGCCTAGGAAATGTTTCACATTCATTGTGGTGAATTAAAGATGGCTACAAAAACATTTATTATTTTCCCATAGAGTTGATTTCTTCATCCCTTGAATTTGTGTGGCTCTGAGAATGCTTACCTAGTAGAATGTGGCAGAATTAATAGTGTACCAATTCCAGGCTGAGACTTTAAAAGCAGCCTCTGTTTCTACGTTCTTGGAATACTTGCTCTTGGAATGTGTGTTCTGGGGCAATGCAACCATGGTGTCAGAGTCCAAGTACCATGAAATCATGATATTGTAAGGCCAAGTTAGTGCTATGGAGAGGCTGCATGGAGAGAAAGAGAGAAAAGGAGCAGACAAGAGAGAGCGATTGAGAGAAAGAGAGAGAAATGTTGATTGATTTGTTCTTGGCTAGTTCTCATTTACTCCATCTGTCCCAACTAAGACACAAGCATGTGAGTGAAGAAGCCGTATCTTGGACATGCAACCCAGTCAAGCCTTCAGATGACTCCAGTCTTAGCTCCTATCTTATTACAATCTCATGAAAGACTCCAAGAGAGAATTGTACAGCTGAGCAAACCAACCTGCCAAATTATGAGAAATTATACAATATTGTTTTAAGTCACTAAGTTTTGAGGTGGATTATTTTACAGCAATAGGTAATAGGAATATTTGTATATGTGGAGCCTTTTCTTTCTCTCTTAATGGCTAGATAATACTGTTTTAAAAATATATATCACAATTTAAACTCCAGTGTTTTGCTATTAATAAAACAATAGTGCAGTGAGTATCTGTATACCTATGTTATATTGCATGGTGAAGACATATCCATAGGACAAATTCCTAGAAGTGGATTTTGGTTCAAAGGGTTTGTGCATGTGTAATTTTCTTAGATAAAGTTCACAGTAGCTCCATAGAGTTATGCCAGTTTTCATTCCCTTCTAAAATGTCTGAGAATGTTCTTTTCACATCACACCAATGTAGTATGTAATCCACTGGTTTGCTTTTTTGCCAATCTTCTAGGTGAAAAATGGAAAAATAATTGTAGTTTAAATGTGCATTTTTTTAATGAGAGAATTGGAGCATTCTTTTCAAACTTTTGAGTCATTCATATTTCCCTTTCTGTCATCTTTCTCTGCTAGATTGCTAGTCTTTGTTTTTATTGATCTGTTAGAGCAGTCAGATGGTAGAGATACATAAGACAAGGTATGGGGAAGGGGGCAGAGAGCTTCCATGCTGTCTGAGCATGCCAGTCTCTCTAAATCTCCAAGCGTTCACCAACCTGGAAGCTCTCTGAACCCATAGTTTTGGGTTTCGATGGAGGCCTCATTACATCGGCATACTGATTAAATCATTGGCCATAGGTGATTCAACTTGATCTCCAGCTTCTCCCCTTCCTTGGAGGTCAAGGGGGTGGGACTGAAAGTTCCAGGCCTCCAGTCACATGGCTGGTTGCCTTGGCAGCCAGCCTCTATCCTTATGTGGTTTCCAAAAGGCACCTCAGTAACGTAAACTCGGGTATGGTGATTTCTTTCGAATATCAAAAGCCCTTTATTGCTCTTTCACTTGGGAAATTCCAACAGTTTTAGAGCCCTGTGCCAGGAACTGGGGCAAAAAACAAATATATGTTTTTTACTGTGTATCACAATATCAGATGATAATATTAAAAGAGTTTGATGCCTGAAAAACTGAACAAATTATAGCCTTAGATTTGCACATTTTTACTATCATTTTTAAATGTTCCTAATTTTTAGTTCTGAATTTAGTATCAAAATTCTGAATTCCAAGAAGATAGTGGCAAGTAATAGCAATAATAATGTCATTAATGTCAGTATATTTTTCTTAAATTCTGGTGATCTGGTTATAATTTGTTAACAAATTCATTTGGCATATTTAGTTTCATCCTGATTTTTTCATTAATTTTTTTCCCCTTAATATGGAGAATAAATATTTTAAGTCAGTATGAAAGGAAATAAACCATTGATGTGAGAAATGGGCATTTGTTGGCAACAGTACAGAAATAATGATGTTTTGTTAAATATCATATTTACCAGTTACTATAAACTTTATTAATAACTTATTTGCTTGATTATGGGTCAGCAGATGGTAAAATAGTTTAAAATCTATAATTGTAAAGTGATCCAGGGAGACAAAATCAGTTAAGGTATCTGTTTTAGAGAGTCATCATCTTATATGTTGTTCAATAAAATAGAAGTTTGGTCTGGAAAAAAACATTTAATTATTTAAAACAATATATGCAAACAATGAAAAAAAATCTGATAGATTGTTAGATTCCATATGGCAAGGTGCTGGTTTGCATAGTTTCCAAAACTCTACACATTGAAGACTCGAGCAAGCAGATGCTTTATATATCCTGGGATAGTTCTGTCGCCAAGTGTTTCTTTCACATCTGTCCCTTCATTTCCATTTTCAATGATACCATCCTATTTCAGCTCCTTATGTCTTCTTCCACAGTCTATGGTAATAATCTTTTAATTGGTCTCGCTTTCTTGGAGCTTCCCCATTTCTGACATTTTTTTTTCTACAGAACTCCAGATTAATCTTAATATGATTCTCTTCAGTTGTTCTTCATAACCTCTTGAGTGAAAACCAAGCTTTTCAGCTAAGCATTCAAAACCCACTGTGAATTCTAGCCTCACTCCCTGTCAGGCCTAATAACTCATGTCTCCTGAGGACTTAGAGGCCTGGGAGTGGAAACAATGGACTCACCCTGACAGAAATAAACAATATTCTCCTAGCTCAGCCCCACCCCTAATGCTGCAAAGACCCCTGTTATTTCTTTGGCTCTTTTCCCTTATCCTTGGCTCTATTGTTTTTCACTAGGGTTGTCTACTGAGGTCTCCACATTCCTGATGAACCCCTTAATAAAATAATAACACTAAAGAGTGACCATTTCACAATGTGTACAAATATTGAATCATTATGTCGTATACCTGAAACTAATATAATGTTATATGTTAATTATACCTCAATTGAAAAAAAGTACCACTAATGATTACTATGAACCAGACACTGGATCACCATGTTCACATATGTTACCTGAACAAATCCTCAACATTCTGTGGAGTAGGTACCCATAGGATCTAGTAAGTGTCAATGCCAAAATAAAGCCCAGGAAGGCCAGTTCCAAAAGCCAGGCTCTCAGCCACCAACCTATGAGGTCATCTTCTGATGTCACCATGCACCATTGAGGATGACGACTTCCACATGCTTCCGAGCTGTCTTCTCCGCTTCCACCTCATAGTACTGCTCTCCCTACTTAGAAGCCAATGGTTCTGATGTCACCAGAGCCTCAGGCCTGGACCTGCACCGTTCAAACCACTGGTGAGCAGGAATTTTTGATGTGTCAAAGCTTCATTCTGTCTTCCGGAACTCTCCTAGTGTCATAGCCCTGTGGGGTCTCTACCCAGGTAGGCAGAATACATTCTCACCCTTTGAGCTATGCTGTGGTACCAAGGTACCTAGGCTGTCCCTATGACCATCTTGTTTCCCCGGATTCTTTCAGAGATTTTAGTGAACATAGATTTTTCCACTTTAAACTTTGGATCGGCCCCCCTGACCTGGCTCCTAAATGTGGGTCCTTGGACTGAATGAGGAGATCTAATGTGAACAGAGGCCATTGGGATGAACTCAGAATCACTTCCTCCCACACTAGGAGGCTGGGATGGGAGGGAGAATCATTTTTCACTGAATGCCTCTTTGAACTGTTAGACTACATCTTCCTTTTTCAGTTAACAAAATCTAGTTAAAAACAAGCAATTATAGAAAATTCAGACTCCCCTTCCCTTAATCCCCCATGATATAGTTATTAGACAGAGTGTGTGTAATGTTTTTCCCAGGAGGCTGCTCAGTCTCTTACATAAACAGATACCTGGCAGGTTCCAACTGTGAGACTTCTGAGTTGAACCCTATTTAGACTCAGAGTTGAATCCCATTGTACTTACTTATTTCCTGCAGTTCCCATGTGAACCCTCCATAATCTGCCAAATGGAAACACACACCAAACCAGCCCTGCAGTGCCTTTTTTCATGACCCTTCCTTCACCTAAACCTCCTCACCACCTCCACCTCCCAAACCCCTGTCTTTTAATGCTCAGGCCCAAGGTCCCTCTTCCAAGAAACCTTCACTGAGCACCCTAGAAGTGAACTCTCTCTCCCTGCTCTAAACTCCTTAACTGCTTAAGTCACTTTCCTGGCACTTGAAATGGACTTTGTTTTGTCTGTCCAGCATCCTTTTTCATTATCTCCAGTAATAGGAGCTACTACCACCTCTTTTCCTTTGCACACTGTCTATGTAACTCTGATCTGGATACCAATCACAATGACTCATTGCACTGGACGAGGGGTAACATATACCCCGCATTGCTGATCATAGCACCCGACTGCTTTGGCCTGAATGATTGGTGAGGGATGGGGACATGTGACCAAAGCAGCCCCAGTGAGTCTTGCCCTGTGATCTACCTTTATAGAATTGAGGAAAAAGAAGTTCTTTCCTTCTGCTGGGTCGAAAAACTGACATGGTGTTAAGAGGTGCCTTGATTTATATGTGTGTGTATGAGGTGGGGGGAGGGCACCCAAGAATTTGGTTTGAGTCCTTCAGTCTACTGCATTCTTCCAAGTTGCATGAACCAATAAATCCCCTTTATTGCTTAAGCCAATGTGAATTGGTTGCTACTACTTGCAACAGAAAGAACCTGGGCTGTAAAAGAGCCTGCCCTTATAATTAACATGATTATTTATTTGGGGGCATCGTTATTATTACCTGCTAGATTACAAGCTCTTGCTGGCAAACACTACACCTTTTTCATATTTCTATCTCCTCAGTGCCTAGCACAATGCAATTAATTGCATAATGTGAGCCTAATAACATGTTCTATGAGTGAATAGCTTTGTATGCCATGCCTCAATTGCCAAGCTAAGATTAAACTATTTATTTCTCCTTAGACTGTCTCTACATAAATTTATCTGCTACCGTGTACACACTAGTATTTTGTTATATGATCTCCACAGAATGATAGGAATGTACTAGTTAGGTTTATTTCACCAAGTTAAATGAGAAAAAGATTTATTGGAAAGATATAAGGTAGCTCATACATTCATTTAAAACTGAACATCCAAGGCTTTGGACATTCCCAGGAAAGACTGCCAAGGCTGGATCATGTGCCCACTCCTGGTCCTGGGGGAGGGACCAAATCCACTTAAACTACACACAGTTAGCAAGTGGAAGGGTGATCTCTCCAAGAAAAATTAATACCAGAAGAGAAGACCCTTTTAAGGTGGACTGGCAAGTCTACCTTAGACATATAACTTAGGTACAATTTGAAGTACTTTCTATGAGCTGAGAATTATGAGGAGTGAAAAACAAGGATAGCCTATGGTCCCTGCCTGCTTTGAAGAATGGGGAAACAAGACTTGTGCACATGAAAATAAATATAATGAACAAATTAAAGCAGCATAATATTAGCATTGAGTTGAAGTTACCAGAGGTGTGAACACTATGGCAGCAAGGATTGGCTTCCTGAAGACTCAAGGCCATTTACTAAATGGGCCAAGGATTTTCAGGTCTCTATGTTTCCTTAGTCTGCAATGTGCTTTCCTCCTGTCGAAATCCCATGTATCCTGCAAGACTCAAAGACCACTTCCTTATGAAGTCTTCCCAGCTGAACACCTCCACCAAAATTCTCCCTTTCCACAGAGTCTTCTTTGTTCTTCTGTATTACAGCATTTCCCTCATTCTTCTGTATGTCCTACCTGTCTTTACTATCATTCCTAAAGAATAGGGATTGTGTAGTTTTCAGTGATGGTTAATTTTATGTGTCAAATTGGCTAGGCGATGGTACCCAGTTGTTTGGTCAAACACCAGTCTAGATGTTGCTGTGAAGTTTTTTTTTTTTTAGATGTAATTAGTATTTACAATCATTAGACTTTGAATAAAGCAGATTACCCTCCATAATGCATGGACCTCATCTGATCATTTGAAGGTCTTAAGAGCAAAGATAAGTTTTCCAAAGAAGTAATTCTTCTCAAGAATGCAACATAGAAATCCTGCCTGAGTATCCAGGCTGCCAGTCTACCCTACAGGTTTCAGAGTTATCAACTCTCACAGTAACATAAGCTGATTTCTTAAAATCAATCAATCAATCAATCAATCAATCAATCAGTCAGTCTTTCTCTCTGGGTTTTGCATTTCCTCACATATTTAGTGAGAGTCTACTATGTGTCAGCACTGTTTTAGGCCTTGGGGATACAGTAGTGTACAGAACAATAAAAAATTCCTGCATTCATGAGCTTATAATGCTAGAGACAGAGGCAGATCATAAACACATACATAACATACATAGTATATCAGATGATGATATGTGCTATTAAAAATAAGGCGGAGATAGGGAGACAGGGAATACCATCAGTGGAGGCAGGGTGATGTAGTATTAAATAGAGAGGTCAGAAAGGCTTGATTGATGAGGCGTCATTTGAATAATGACAGGAAGTGAGGGATTGAGCCATATAGGTGGATATTTGCAGGGGGTGGGAGGATGCTCCAGGCAGAGGGAATAGCAAACGTCAAAACTCTGAGGTGGGAACATGCATTATGTGTTTGAGAAACATGAAGGTTCCCACTGTGTCTACAGTGTAACGAACAAGGGAGAGAAGGAGAGGGAGTCAGAGATCATGTAGGCACTTATAGGTTGGTCATATACCCATTTCTAGATAATGAGGTAGAATAAGATGTCTGCAAACTTGATTCCCTTAAAGAAAAAAAAGAAAAACTAGGGCAAAAAATTTCTAAGCAAATAAATTTTAAAAGCCATTGAGGCAGAGTGCAGAGGATTTTTAGGGCAGTGAAAATACTCTGAATGATACTATAATGATGGATACATGTCATTATACGTTTGTCCAGACTCATGGAATGTGCAGCACCAAGAGTGAATCCTAAGGTAAATTGGACTTTGAGTGATTATGACATGTCAGTGTAGGTTCATCACTGGTAACAACTGGGGGATGTAGATAATGGGGGAGGCTGTGCATGAGTAGGGGGTATATGGGAAATCTTACAGTTTTGCTGTGAGCCAAAACTGCTCTAAAAAATAGTGTTTTTTTAAGCCATTGAGACATGGTTTTTGTTTGTTTGTTTTCAGATAAATGCAGGTAATGGAGAGACTAGTCAGATTTTAGCACCTTTATGGAAATTGATAGATATTGTTGTCTGCTTGGGATTGGATTTATCTCATTTCCTTTCCTAGGAGTGAATGACAGTTGGGAAGGGTATTTTTATTTGTTGGGTTTCTGTAATATTTTTAGCAAAGACTTTGAGTAGTCTTGCCTTGTATATCAATTCTCTCCTCCATAGCTATATCGCAAATGTAATTGAAGTAATTAAAATAGCATGAATTTATGAAATTAAAAAGAAATCTGCAGGAGTGAGGGACTTCAAAACATTTTTGTCTCCTAATAAAAGAAACAGAGGACAACTCCTCTACTCCCTTCCATTATGACCACGGATGTGATCATTGGAGATACAGCAGCCATCTTGAAACCAGAAAATGATCCACACCAAAGACAAAGGCCAATATGCTAATGATGGCAGAGCAGAAAGAAAGAGCCTGTATCCTTGATGGCATTTTAGAGGAGCTGAACCAGCTGTAATATTAACCTGTCTCTAGGTATATAAGATAATAGATGTCTGTATTTCTTAAGCCAGCGGTTCTTCAGTGTCAGCTGTAAACCACCAGCAGCTTGGAATCACCTGGGAACTTGTTAAAAAAATGTGAATTCTCAGGTTCTACACTAAACATACTGAATCAGAAATTGCAGGTGTGGGGCCCAGCAAGCTGTGGTGTAACAACACATCATCCTCTGGGTGATTTTAATACACACAGAAGTTTGAGAATTTAAACCAGTGCTTCTTGAACTTTAATGTGCATAAGCATCACCTGGAGATCTGGTTAAAATGCAGATTCTGATTCAGTAGGTATACTGATGCAGTGGTTGCACCCAGATCCCCTCTTAAGGGCTGAGGCACTCATTCCCCAATCTAGGGGTATGTTGGCAGATGATGGCCTTTGGCTGGGGACCTCCCTGAGAATTGTCTTCAGCCAAAGAGAGCTACCTCATGTAAGATCAGACCCCCTGGCAAGGTGAAGCCTGCATCTGATGGCTGGTTGATACGGAGAAATAAAGTCCTACCCTTCTTCCTCAAGGCAGAGAGCTTTCAAGGGGGTATCTGATCTCTAGGCCTCCCTGTAGAGTCAGCTGAAGCCCCACTTGCTTCACAGTTCAATTTCTCCCCACTTAAGCCTGCTTTCTGCACCTCTCATAGGTGTTGTTCCCTAGATAGGGTTGCCAGATTTAGCAAATATAAATACAGAATGCCCAGTTAAATGTAAATGTCAGATAAACAAGAATAATGTTTAATATAAGCATATAAATATTGCATTATTTGTTGTTTATCTGAAATTCATACTGAACTAGGCATTCTGTATTTTATCTGGCAACCCTGTACCAATAGCACTACCAAATAAACCTCCTGCATCTAAATCTCAGAGTCTCATAGTCTGCTTCACGGGGATCCCACTGACAAAATGACAGTTGGCCAAATGACAGTTGGTACCAGGAGATATTAGGAGAAACAGACTAAAATGGGATTTTGGAGCTGTTTCACCCAACAACTGGCTGACAGTGAAGACCTGATCACTGGTATAGATGTTGACCCTTTGCAAGTGGCTGAGGTGTAATTGTGAAAACTTCACCCGTGAGGAACTGGGCTAGAAGACTGGGGGAAGGGGATGCACTGGAGGGTCATTTGAGAGTTTCAAGAGAAGCAAATAATTATATAAGGACTTTGGAACCGGATGGCTGTTTTTCCCAGCTATTAAATACATTAGAGAAAGACAATGAAAGGCTGGGGGTCATTAATCACCTACATAAGATGAACTGGAGGCCTTCCTTGGCAGAGTATAAAGAGATTCCTATCGCCTGGAGGGCAGAAAAGGCTGAGGAGCAGAACTAGGACTTGTAAGAGTAGCGGAGTTCCAAAGAAAACTGGGTTTTCTGTCATGTCAGATCTGCTATACCAAGGTCAGGGCCCTGACTGGGAAGAGGTGGGACCCTAAGATTTGGGATGAGAGTCTGTATTGATGAACTCAGTATCTGTGAACTCAAAATCCTCTGAGTCAATGCCCTAAAAATTCCTCTGAATCCTCTGGGCCCCCAGAAGTAGCCCACTTCTCCCTGTTAAAGGTTACCATTCCCCCCTTTTCTTGAAGATGGGTCTGGGGGTGCTGCCTTGCAGGACAATTCATGCCTTCTATAGGATCCATTCTCATTTTCTCTCCTTTGCCATAGAACCAGTAACTAGGGTCAAGGCACAACATAATCTAACAGGGGAAGTCTTAGGCCTGCTGAGGGAGGAAAGGACTGTACACTAAAGGAGCGGTAGGGGCTAGCCTACCTATATCCTTAGGAGCTGGGAGAGCATATAGGCCATAGACTGAGTTCCCCGGGAAACAGACTCAGGTTGCTAGATCAACGAGCACTGAATAAGATTGGATAACAGAGTTTATTGATGTGGGACCCATGATATAAGATTTAACACCTGTTAAGGATCCAGGGAAATGGTGTTATTAAGCTTTTTGGTTGCCTTTTGGAGTCTTAAAAAAGTGACAGTCCACTCTAAATGAAGCAGAAATGCTAGAGCTATCATGGCAAATCATGAAGGAAGAGATCAAAAGGCTGAGAGAAGTCGGCATATTAGAGTGGATATTCTGTATAATGCCAGAAAACCCACCAGCCAGCTGTGTTCCACGTGGGCCTGGAGGACACTCTATCTACCAAATCCATAAGAAATGTTTACTGGGGGAACCAGCAATACTAAGAAATTCAGTGTGGTTGTTATGTGTGGGCCAGTGTTAACGGTAGGACATGCTGTTACAAAACCAAGTTCTAAGAACATTGGGGCTGATAGGATGCCAGGTGGTAGCACTTAAACCTCAGAAACAAGGTGGGCCCAGTTATCATAATAGCAGCACCATAGAGACAGTCAGGAGGAACTGATCCAAGGAGAGCTATGGAGAAGGTCAATAAGAATGTGCCTCCTAGGGGCTAGATGAGTCACAAAGTGAGTTGTTCAATCTATACAACCAGAAGAAATCAAGAGTGGATAATTAGGAGTTTGAGGGCAGTCAAATAACTTAGAACCTACTGACTGAAGGAGAGGCCAGGTCTCCAGGAAGAAGCACCACAGCAAGTATATATGATCATTCCCTCAATCCTTCTTCAAAGGAACCAATGGCCGTCTCCTCAGGAAAGGGTGATGCCCAAATATATTAAGGATTGTTGCATACAGAGCCTGACTTGACATTGATCCTTGGGCACCCAAAGCTTTATCACAATCTCCCTGTTAGAGTGGGAGTGTTCTGGGGCTAGGTAATGAATAGATTACACTGTAGCTCACAGTGGATCCAGGGACCCATCTCACTTTGCTGAGTCTCCAAATGTATAATGACATGAGTGTACTTGTGAGTTAGCAGATCTCCCACATTCCTGTCAGGGAATTTTACTTTCCTTACAAGCTAATAAATTAGCCTGTTATTATTTCATGGATGCTAGTAGGATATAAAACTCCTGGATCAGAAACAGGACTTTCTAACAGCACAGTAAGCAGCGTGAGCGGCATACTTACCTCACTTCTCCTTGCCCTTAAGTTCCTATGGGAGTAATGTGGACACTCCAGATGGATGCCTGCATGCAGTGGATTGCATTATGGGAGATCACTGAGCTTTCAGAATCTACCATTTTTATAATAAGTGCTATGCAATTCTGTTCTTTGTCTTGGAGGGAGATGTCAGCTCATCTCTCAAGGTTCTTTGCTGCAGACACAACCCTGAGAAATTTCCTGGATAAACAGTAGTTATGACCTTGACATAGGTCTTGGCATACCCAACAAGAAAGTGCAGGGATATTCAGAACCCATGGCAGATTCCCTTTCCCAACAATTTGTTCTTTTGCCAGTAGGATAAGTGCTATTATAGTGGGTGAGGTCAAGAAGAAGACTCTGAAACTGCTCCCTCTTGCCCATCTGAGAGAGAGTAAATCAGAAACAATATTGTGTTCTAGAGAACACAGCAGAGATGAAAGCTACCTCTAAAGACTTAACAATGCAAGAGTAATGTTACCTCATTTAATTGACCAATCTAATCCAAACAGAAATGCTAGGACGAATTTGAAGGATGGAAAACTCATCTAACTAACTAGTAACCACAACTGTAGTTGCTGTGTTGCAAGTGGTATTTTTGTGAGAGCAGACTAACGTGGTTTCAGGTATGTGGTATTAGCCATTAACCTGACAAATGCTTTCTTATCCATCCCTGTCTGGAAGATCGCATTCACCTGGGATGGACAACAGTAAATATTTACAGTCTTGACCCAGGGCTATGTTAGTTCTCTTGACCTCTGTCATAATACAGTCTGAAAGAACCTTGACTACCTGGACGTTCTGCAGAACATAACTTTGGTCCATTATGTTGATGACATTGTGTTATTTGGATCAGATGAGCAAGAAATGCAAACACTTGTTGGAGACCTATGTAAGACACATGTGTTTCAGAAGGTTCTACAAAGATTCAGAGGCCTGTCCCACTAGTGAAATTTTTGGGGGGACCAGTGGTCAGGCATACTGGAGCATCTCCTCCAAAGTAAAGTTCAAATTATTCCATTTTGTACTTCTCACCACTAAGAAGGAAACAATACCTGGCAGACCTCTTTGGATTTTAGAGGCAGCATATTACACACTTGGGAATATTGTTTTAAACTTTACCAAATCAGAGGGGAGGGTACAGCTCAGTGGTAGAGCGTGTGCCTAGCATGCATGAGGTCCTGGGTTCAATCCCCAGGACCTCCATTGAAAATAAATAAACCTAATTATCTCCCCCCCTCAAAAAAAATTAAAAAAAGTTAAACTTTACCAAATCAAAAAGAAGTCTACCAGCTTTGAGCGAGACCCAGAGCAGGAAAGGGCTCCATGGCAGTTCCAGGCTGCAGTGCCAGCAGCTCTGCTTCCTGGTCCACGTGACCCATCACGTGCTATGGTATTAGAGGAATCTGCGATGAGAAGACGCATCATGCGAAGTTTATGCCAGTCCAAATGTGAAAATCACAGTTGACACACAGGGCTCTGGAGCAAGGCAATGCCAGCTGCAGCAGAGAATCGTGCACTGTTCAAAAACTGGCTCTTGGCATGCTGCTGGCTCCTGGTACGGACGGCACATCTGATCAAGTAACCGTGTGGCCATAGCTGCCCATTAAGGCATAAGATCAGCAGACCTAGTAGCAACCCATTGTAAGATGGAAGTGATGCTTCCAGTATTGGGCATCTGCAGGGCCGGAGGGCTCAGGTAAGTGAGACATAAGCAGATGACCGATACCCCCATGTTATCTACTGTTGAACTGGTACCTCTCAATCAGCTCAAACCTGTGTTCAGGCTAACTTCCAGAATGTCAGAGTAAAGACCTTTGAAAATCTGCCTTTCCATAAAAGCAGCAAGAATAATTATCAGAATCAACTTGTTCAGAACTTTGGAAATTAACAAAAGACTTGCCACAATACTATGAACATTGTGTTCATTTTTTGACATGTTCATTTTATTGGCATATAACTGTTCATAGTATTCTCTTGTGATTGTGTTTATCTCTGTGGTATGAGTTGTTATTTCTCCTCTTTCTTTTCTTATTTGTTTTTTTTTTTTTGAGGGGGGTCCTCTCTTTTCCTCTTGGTGAGCCTGGCTAAAGGTTTATCAATATGTACCTGAATATATTTTACTACATTTCTCACTAAATGTTAACCTTTATTTATCACTTTAACAATCTTTTCCTGATTTTCTTACGAGGCTTGAATGGAATTCTTTTTTTTTTTTAATTGAAGCATAGTCAATTTACAATGTTGTGTCAATTTCTGGTGTACAGCATAGTAGTTCAGTCATACATATACATACATATTTGAGTGGAATTCTATTTTTGAACTTAAGTCCTTAAAGCTGTGTCTCAGAGTAATATCCTTTCTAAGGTTCACATAGAAACTTCCGGATTTGAGGATATTTTGCTATCCAAACCTCTGCTCTGGCTTCCCTTATCAGTCACTACCCATTTAGGGACCTTGTTTGGGAGTTGAGCTAAGTAATGGGATGTCCTGCCTCAGGTTCTGCTTTTTGTTTCTTCCCTTCTTCTTCCCAGCTGACATAACTGAAGGGCTCTTTCTGGTCCTGTAAGGGTATCTCCACCCAAGCAGCCTCTGAGAAGAGAACACGTCAGCCAAGAGCCCAGCTACCCTGTCTATTAGTTTCTCACTCAGCATAGAATGACCACTTTAGCAATCAGTAACCTGCCTCTGACAGAGAAATTTACAAAATCTTCCTTTAAGCCAGAATTTTTTACTAAACGGGTCAACATGTCTAGCAGAAAACATGCTATCTTTAAAGTCAAAATCCAATGTTTAAGCCCAAAACAGCATTTCAAAACAGAATTGTATAATGTATTTTTATCACAATTTTCTACGAGGAGAACAAAAGGAAATGGATTTAGGTCTAGATTTGCTAAAAGGAAGAAACTTCTGAAAATATAGATTATATATCAAAACAGATTATTAGAGATTGCTTTCCTTGTGGATTTTTAAAAATAGATCATTCTTCTTGAATGATTTAGCTGCGGACCTGCTTGGAAGGAAGAACTGAAATAAATGCTCTCTTGAGGTCCCCTATGGTTTGCCTAATCTGTGATTTCTGACAACCCTTGTCCCCACCCACTGACTTTATCCCAGGTCCTCCTGGCATAGCAGAGATATGGAAGTTGATGGGAAATAGACTCTGGTAGTGACATTCAGATTACTTCACTACAAGAATTGAGGAGAAATGATTAAACCGCTGTCAGTCCACCAACTGAGCAGTTAGCATAAGCAGGCAGTATGGCATAATCCTCCAGTTATTTCTAGAATCTTGATGATTCAAACAATCCATTCTTGAATAAATAAGGAAAATAATTACCCCAACTCCAGAGAAATACGGTAAAGCTGTGATTCCAGTCTGAATGTGATACTGATCAGAACACAACAGCGATACTCTTTTCTTCCTACTCCTACATGATGTCCAACTCTTATTCAAAGTCTAATACATATGACAGTCTTTTAAAAAGTGTGTGATTCATGCTGTACCTTTATTGGAAATTCTATAGGATGCATGTAACTGGCATAAATCTTATAATATGAATCAGTTTTTCAAGAAATGTATCTTTCTTCATTTTTCTGCAACTTAATTTCTCTCTCTTCTTAGTATCATTCTACCAAGTGACAGATACTAAATTCCAGTGAGTTTAGGATTTCCAGTGCTCTTTTCTTCTGAGATACAGGGACTTCCATAGTGCCAGAGCATCAAGGTGGGAATGGCTAGTGTCTTGTCCCTGTTCATCAGTCTATGCTGACATCTGCTAAAATGACATCTGCTGAAACATCCTGTCTGATTCCTCTGTCTCTAGCCCAAGTGGCTGTTCCATTGTCTCTCCTCTTGATTGTAGAACCTCTCTGGATACGCTTTTTCATGTTTCACTTCCACGTTCCCTCACCATTCCTGCACTGCAGAATACTTGATGGAGTATCTAAGCTCCTGTCCCAAGACTGTGTTATTCTTAGGTGTGGGGAGAAGCGTCTCCCCACACCACACTGAGGCCCAGGAGATGCGTTGAGACTGCCTCTGTCCTGCCTGCCAAGGCACGGATATTTCTTCTGTGCCCTCATCAAGCTGAGTGAGGAGGACTCTGATCTTGAAACCTCCCTGGGCTCCATCTGTGGATGCACCCCAGGTTTCCTCTACCAGATGAGATGAATTGGAGAAGGACTCTGAACTCCTTCTTAGGAACCCACCAGGGTCTAAACTTTCTTCTTTCCTTCTGATTTTTCTCTTTTCACCTTCCAATCCAAGTAGACTTTATTTGGTCTTAGAGGTGACACAGATCTTCCAAACTGTCCATGCTCAGAGAGCTTCAGGGTTTGGGCTTGTCATACTCAAAAATCCTCTTCTGCTGTAGCAGCCCTTCCCCAAGGTAATCAGTGCTTCATAGTATAGCTTTAAATGGAGGTATAAACGAACTACCAGGAATTAGAAACGTATCTGTTAATATATCAAAATATGGTGCCACTATACTGCTATAATAGAAATTTAATGACAAGAGGCAATGAGAGCTGGGAGGTTTCAGTGCCAGGTGAGAAGCAGAGCGTCCCCCACTCCCTGCCCCCCTCTCTCTGGCAGTGCGTAAAAGCCACATAGCTATTTCTTTTGGTTCAGCATGATTTTCGTTTTTATTGCAGTCTCAGGCAGGTATCTGTTACTATATCAGTTGAGGTTTTTTTCATCTGCATCTCAGAAACCTTTTCCAGGGAAAAGGAGAGTATATTTCTCTGCTACTCAGGGTTTGAATTAATGCCTAATCCTCCTAAATCTTGGGAGAGGGAGTCCCTCATTGGGTACATGATGGCTGTCCACATACCCTCAGATTGGAACACTGGCAAGAAAAAATAGAAATAAATGAATCTCCCCTACCTTGGAATTTAATTCTTTCAACAGATTGTGTTAGCACTTGAAATCACTGCTTTAACTACTAAAATTGATTAAATTAGCAGCTCTGTATTTTGCCAAGATTTTTATAGGCTTTTTTCCCCCTTCTCAACAAATTAAAACCTGGCTTGGAGAGGAGCGTAGTAGACTGGAGACATTTCTCCTCCTGTTGCTGGATGCTGGTGTAGCAAGCTTTTGACAATTTTCAAAAAAAGAAATTAAATTCTTGATTACTACTCCTTATGTGTCTTATGTCAGGACTGCAGTATGGGTGTGTGGGAGGAGAACTGATGGAACATTGAGAGTTTAATAAATATTTGTAATTTGGAGTTTTAAAATGATTGAGTCACAGAAGGATATTATTATTATTACTATAAAAATAGAATGATTTCATTTCAAAGGTAATGCTAGATCTTTAGTAATATGTTAATGAGGTGAATAAAATATTCCATGATATAAATGTCAGACTACTACAAACTAACAGATTTAAAACATTTAAAATTTGTCATAAAATACAATAACTGCTAACAATCATACTCACTGTCCAGAATGGTAACAGTCTTCACAATCTAGAAAGATATAATATTCAACTTAAATAGTGCAAAAAGATGTGGTAGAATGATGAAGAAGTATGTATTATGATGTTCAAGTGATATTATAATCTCAACTTCCAATTCAAATGAAACGTATTTTTACTAAACTCTTTTACTCACAACTTTTAAAATATACATTTTTGCTTGTGTTATAATTGGAAGTGAAAATGGGACACAAAAGCATTTATATAGGATATATATATGTACGTATATATGATGATCACGGCAATTTTTTTTTAACTGCATGAATAAAAACCCAAAAGGAAATGCCGTGAAGTTTTATTAATGGTTATCTTTTGATGGTGGGCAGTTTGATTGTAATGTATTCTGGTGTTGTAATTGTCTCTCTCTCTCTTTTTTTTTTTTTTTTTAAGGTGTGGGGTAAGGATTTTTTTTTCTTCCTTTCTCCTTTTTAACATTTTCAACATCTTCTCTAATAAGGATGTATTTCTTTTATATTGACCAAATGAATTAAAAACTCTACTTTTGAAAGTAAGTATTTATTTCCCACACTGTCACTTGTGTTTACTAAGTACAATATTTGCTTTCTTTATGCTCCTCCTGATTGTTTGGGAAGGCGGTATGAGCAAGAGTTAAATGCCAAAGTGGCTGATGAGATGCAGCAACCTGCTCTGCACAGTGTTACCAGGAAGCGCGGATCAGAACAAGGATCAAAGACACTTTGCTCTTCAAAGTAATAAAGACACTGAATAGTCATAATTTCAGTTTAACTCCCCTCCCTCTGTGGCTAGATAGATGACTTTGCTTTTGAACTGCCCACTGTAAAGGCCCAGGTGTGTGAATGCTCAGATCTTTCTAAGGTTGACAACTGCTTCCTTTCACATTTCATTTTACATAATGATTTCAGTATAGGAATGGCATGGTGTAAAGTGGTAGGGAAATACAAGGTGCTAAAATGAGGTAAAGCACTAGTTAAAAGGCTGTGGCGTTGCCTGTCAGTTGCTGTCGAGGTTTCTGCAGATTTTATCTGTACACTCAGTGAATTCTACTGATGAGGAAGGCAATAGAATCTGAACAGCCAGGAGGATCAAAAGGAGAGGATGTCTTTGATCGTCTATTTGACTGAAATTAATAGTCACAATTTACTTGAGTATTTTGTAGGTGCTAAACTCATCCGAAATAACTGTTTCTCATATACTTTTAACACAGCTGTTGGCATTGGTTTGTACAAAAATGTGTTTGAGAGTCTAAGAAAGCAGGTATGCATTTTCCTGATTTACCTCCATACTGGAGTGCAAAAGAAAGACGTCAGGCATGAAATCATGAATCCTATAGGTGCTGCCAAGGTGGACAGATTCAGGAATTAGTTACTTTCAAGTAGATCTTAATTAACACATTTGTAACAGTAACTATTTTTTCAGGTTCTATTCTGCCCCAGTTCTGTACACTAAGAAAAATCACTATTTTATTAAGCTTGTTTTGAGAGCCTTAGGGGCAATCCCTAGTGCTGTATCTGAAAGATCATCTTCAAAATTTTATAAATAAGTGGTTTAAATGAATCATCAAAGATTGTTTCAATGTTTCCCTGTCAGAGGCGAACTTGGGTAATCATTTAAGATGTTAAGTAAAAGAAAGATCCAATGTATATAACAAGGTGTAGAGTAGAAATCACAAAAATATAGGTTTCCAGGACAGAATAAGCCTTGATGGGTGCCCCACCTGAGAATGTTTAGAATATGATACAGCTCTGAAGTCTGTCAAAAAAGACTCCCATTTTTTTTTTTTTGTAGTAACACCTTTGTGCCTGTCAGAGTCCATGTGCTAGGACTAATTGAACCAGGGTGGCATGGAGGGGCTGGAATATTGGCTAAATGAAAAGCTTCCTAGGTCTAGAACATGATCAGGAGTGGATAATGACCTCCAAGTTCTGGCAAATCAGAAGTGATTAGTACAGGTGGAGCAAAGCCTACATCTAAGAAAACCTAGATAAGCCAGTCAGTCCCAGATAAATAGAGGTACAAGTGTGGAACCAAGAGTAAAGAAATGCTAAAGAGTTGAGCTGGACAATGGGTCTGTCTGTGGGAAGGATTCTGAGAGCAGAGACCCGGTAGCCAGAAGTGGGTTGACAGTTGGGATGGATAGACAAAGACCATATCAGGATCAGTTCCTCATCTATAAGGGTGATAATAATAAAACCACCCTCAAGATGTTGTTGAAAGAATTAAATGAGGTAATGCCTGCAAGAAAACAAAACAAAACAAACAAACAAACCCTCACCAGGTAATCAAAAATGGATCCAGAACAAGAAAGAGCATAAAAGAAGCAAGCAAAGTTGATGCCCGGGATGGATGCCTGGGATTCTTTGAACGGCTTTTAATTTGTCAAAGTTTTCTAATCAGTGCTTCTTCTCACTTCCAGGATCTCAGAGGCTTCTGGGACTAGAGTCTTGTCATGCCTTCCACCTAACACCAACTCTATAGAAATATGATTTCATTACCACAACTAAGGTAAGGTTCTACGTAACAAAGCTATTTCTGCCATCCAAAATAATGCATATCGATGACAATTTGTTTTCATCTGCTTAGCATTAACTCCCAGTAGGGGAATAATCTTGTAGGCAAATACATTATCTCATACCTCATCATAGACTCTCAAAACCAAAGGGACCATAAAAGACAAAATAGTCCAACGAGATACTTGAACTAGCTGCAGCATCCCTGTATGTGTTGTCTATTGCTCCCCAATATTAATAGGCTTAAAACACAGTTATTATCTCAGACAGTTTCAGAGTATCAGGAATCCTGGAGTGGCTTATCTGTGTGGTTCTGTTACCTGAAAACCAGGTTCACCTCTTGGTGGGTGTTGAGCCAAAAGACACAACCAAGCCAAAGATCTGGAGAAGGAAGGATTTATTACTTGCAACAAGTAAGGAGACCACCGGGAATCTTCCCCAAGGCAGTGTCTCCCTGAACAGCAAAATTGGGGAAGTTTTAGGCTAAAGGTATACACATATTCGTTATAAGGAACCCCCTACCTTATCTTCTTACAATGACACCACCCAACATTTCCATTTCCATTATATTATACAAATTTTAGTATGTATTCTTGTCATATTATAATACTTCTGAAATCATGATGCCTCTCTTATGGTTAATTTGTTTGAAAAAGGTAGTGTCATTTTTCCTGAAAAACCATTATGAAATCAATGGTGCTTCTTACAGTCACTGACATTTCAGAGTTGAGGAAATCAACCTGCCAGTATTAACTTGCTGTCAAAGTTTTGTATCATCAGAAAATTTGAGAGGTATACATGTAAGTCATTTGCAGCTGTTAAACAAGTAAAGGAAAACACAGAACAATCTAACAGGATACATAGGAGATTCTGAATTTGGGTCTGAAAATCAGCTGCACAGTTTCAAGAGGAGAGATATGTGGCTCAACAGCAACAGATCTAGGAGTTTTAGTTAACTGAAAACTTGGTAAGAATCAATCATGAGATACAATTAGGCAAAAAGCAATCTATGTAAATAGAGTTTCAAGCTCAAGTTAGGATCCTGTCTTCTCCATTTCCTTCTGCCCTCCAGCAAAGTACAAGGCTGCTTCTGCCCATACACTTGAAAAGTGAAGCCATGCCTACAAGCAAGGGACCAAAATGAAAAACAGATTATCACAGAAAAAAGTAGTCAAAGAAATTTGAGTTTCTTGTCACTCCAGTGACTGAAGGAGTAGCATGTCTTCAAATAGTTGACTGTCTTGTGGAAGAACATTTTGGGATTGAGTTGGAACTGATGTGTGGAAGTTATTGGAGATATTAACTCAGTACAAGTTAAACCATACTGCTCTTCAAAAATGGATTTGTTGCCAAAAGATTGGCCTCCGTCCCTGACGAGCCAAATTGAAACTCAGAGACGGGGTCTTGGAACTTAAAAAAAGAAAGAAAGCTTTATTACTTTGCTAGGCAAAGGAGACTCACAGCAGGCTGGTGCCTTCAAAACTATGAACCCACCTTTGGGATGGGGTAGGGTGATTATATAGCCATTGCTCAAACGATAAAACATAGATAACAATCAACAGAATCATTTTCTCGTCATAAGACTTAGAGTGGCGTCATGATGCCTCCAGGCAACCAATTCTATAGAGAATATTGTTTGTCACTTTTTCTGTCTTTTTTTCCCGACTGGAATAAAGCAGAAACAGTAAAATTAATAGCTTTATTGTGAGTAGCAACTGGAGCTGTGAGTAGCAACTGGTCAGTCAGGTCAGTTACCGTTTTAAGGGCAAGCGTAAGAATAAGCAATCTGTTAGCCTAAATGTGGCCATTTTATTAATCCTCCTTCAGATGGAGCTGCCTCTCAATCTAGCTACCCATCCCTGGAGGTGCTTTTGATAAAATCAGATGACATCTTACAGGGAATTGTGGTAGCCAGACTCCAAGATGGCCCCCCTGATCCATAGCTCCTGGGATTCATGCCTCTGTGTCATCCCCTCCTTGATTGTGGGCTGGACTTAATGACTTACAATGAATAGATAGGGCAGTATGACTTAGAGACAAGGTCCTAAAAAAGCAATACAGCATTATTATTTTTTTCTTGTACCACTTGCTCTGGGGGAAGCCAGCTGTAATGTATTAAACAGCTGAATGGAGAAGCCCACATGGTGAAGGGCAGAAAGTTTCTTACCAATAGCCATGTGAGTTTGAAGTGAATCATCTAGACTCAGTCCAGACTTAAGTTGACTGCATTCCTAGCCGACAGTTTACCTGCAATGTCATGGGAGATCGGAGATGGAACTGTAAGCAAATAGGATAGGGAGTACCCGGAGAAAGAGAACCAGGCATGGCTTTCTTGACATAAGAGAAGCCATTTTTGGCCTGGGCTGTTTAGTAATCTAAGCCTGGCCACAATGCCTGTCCTTGAACAGGTCTCAGTAATTAATGATCTAAAAGGAACAAAAGAATGCCTGTTAACAGGCAAGAGAAGTAACAATAGCAAAGATAATTTATCAGTTGTTATCAGACTCCCAGTTCTGTTTCAGTGATAAAGATTAGCCTGAAGCACTCGATCACCAGATCAACTAGAACCTAAGGGATGATGATGTTGATCTTTTCTCACCCTCCTGATTTAAATTAACCAAAGTTTGGGCCCTGTCAACCTTTGCCCCAATTCTGTGACCTCACCCAAGCCCCTTCATGAATATGCATGTACCCTTAGCTTAAAACTTCCCCAATTTTGCTGTTTGGGGAGACATTGCTTTAAGAAAGATTCCCGGTGTTCTCCTTGCTTGCTGCAAATAATAAATTCTTCCCTCTCTGGATCTTTTGGCTTGACACCCGCCAAGAGGCAAACCCAGTTTTTCAGGTAACATCAGCAGCATTCAAAAAGGTTTCACCAGGCTAGGAAAATTAGACATACCTGAATCAGGGCCAAGAACATAACCCCACTAAAAGTAATTCTGTTTATTTAATCATTCCTACTTTTATTTAAAAGTTCATAGAACATCTGCTATGTGTTAGAGGTAGTATAAGGCAAAAATGAGTAAGACATGGACTCTGCCCTCTGGAGCTCAGAGTTTACTTTTTTTTTTAATTCAAATATTAGCGTTTCAGCTTCTTTTTGAACACAATATTATTGCTTCTCAAGCATCCTCGGTGTAGTTTAAGCTCTGAGTCAAGACTTTTCCTTATATTTGTGTAGATCCTGCCTGACAAATATGATGGCTTTGAGAATTTGAGCTTAACAAATTCATTGTTTGGGTACTTTTTCTCTGTAGTTTCTAAATAAATCATAATGAAGGGGTCAACTGTATACATGGATGGATGCATAGATAGATAGATACCAGGAGTTGCAGCAGAGAAATTAATTCTGCGTTTTCCTGAAAAGACAAACTCATTATCAGACTTCTGTATTAGAAAGCCAAGAGAAGTTCATAGTAAGGAAAGAGACGGAGTTGTGTATCATACTGTGAAATAATAAGAAGTATACATACATATTGATTTCTGCTCTCTGTTCCTGACACATGGCTCCTAAAATTTTTATAAATAGGGGTGCTGGGAGAATCTTTTTTTCTAATGTTTAGTCTTTGACTCCAGTTCCTGGCACAGAGCTTCTAAAATTCGTAATTTCCTAAGTGACAAGAGCATTAGGAGCATCTTTTGTTCTGGTATTTGGTCTTTGACCCTGGTTCCTGACACAGGGCTCCTAAGTCCTTGGACTTTCCAGGTTGGTAGGAGTGTCTTTAGGCAGTACCTCTGGGTGGGCTCCTGGTTGGGGACTGGTCACCAGAAAGACAAAACTATGGCTGGAAACTTGAAATTTTCTGCCCAACTCCTATTCTCAGAGAGGGGTCAGGGACTGGAAATGGAAAGTTATTAATTGATTATGCTTGTGTGATGAAGCCTTCAAAAAAACACCAATAATATGGGGTTCAGAGAGCTTCCAGGTTGAACATATCCAAGTACTGGGAGAGTGACGCACCCCAACTCCACAGAGACAGAAGCTCCTGTACTCAGGACCCTCCCAGAACTCTCCCTATGTATCTCTTCATCTGGCTGTTCATCTGTATTCTTTATCATATCCCTTATTATATAATAAGCCAATGGACATAAGTAAGTGTTTCACTGAGTTCTGTGAGTCATTCCAGTAAATTATCATACCCAAGAAGGAGGTCATGGGAACCCTGATTTATAGCCAGTTGTCAGAAGCACAGGTGACAACCTAGGACTTGTGATTGGCATCTGAAGTGTTGGAGGAAGGCAGTCTTGTGGGGCTGAGCCCTTATGTTGTGAGATCTGACGCTAATACAAGTTGGTTGTCTCAGAACTGAATTATGATGATGTCACAGAGAATAGCTTTGTAGGGGAAAAACACCCATGCATTTGGTGATCAGAAGTGTCAGAAGTGAAATGTTCTCTCTGAGTAGTAAATGAGAAACACAAAGGAGGAGGAGTGAGTTTTTCCTACTCACATGCACAGACTATCATCATTCACTTTATTTCTTAGGTTGTGAGCAGAGGCCTGAGAGGTAACATTCTTAAATTTCCTAACGTTAGAAGTGAAGTGAGAAGAGAAGTGGTGACCAGTAGGAGATAGCATGGGTTCATCACTCAGGTTGCCATAAATGTGTTAGTAATCCTCTATCTGTATATGTACTAATCATGTGTCATAGTTTGCAGTAACAGCTCTCCATAAATTATATTTTCAGGTTGAAAAACAAAATTTGAAGAAATGGGATTTGTGTTAATAATTTGGAGAAGTAGTAATTCTTTTCCAAAAATGATTTGGTGCTTTAAATTTGAATATGGTTTAGAAAAAGATTTTATTTCTGTGTATAACTGCATTCTCTTGTTGACTTGATTAATTAGATCTGTTCTGTTTACATAGTAACATAAATATTTTAGAGTAAAACCCAATTTAATAAATGAACAAACTTATTAAGATGTAATTACTTTTCTAAGTTGTATGTTTTAAAAGTCATAATTAGAATGTGGATTACAAACCATTCTACATGGAGCCCTCAGGGAGGTTTGGCTTGTCTTTCTGTAACTTTATTTGGTTTAAAGCTAAACATGCATCAATATAGAATGCAAGGTTTACAACTGGAGTCATTTCATATTGATCAAGCAAAGTTTTATTAAAAACAAATTATTCTTTAAGATGGGGAAATGGAGAAGAAGAGCATCCCAAGTGGAAGGAATTTCCGATTAGGCTTCATGTTTCCCCACATGTAAACAATTATATGTATTATAAAGTATGGATGTAAATATGGAGAGTAATGGATATAAGTAGAAACAGTACAAAAATGTGCATGGAAGTAAATGTGCATGGAAGTCAGCTTTAGGGTTGTGATTATCTCTGGAGGGATAGGAAAGGGGAAGGGAGAGTTTAGGGCTTTAGTCGTATCTGTAATATTTTGCTTCTAAGAAGAGTAAGAAAGGGTGTGGGTTTCTCTTGATATCTTCTGTGTGTTTGTAGTATTTCATTAATTGAAAATCTGGGGGGAAAAAAGCAGCTTAATTTTCTGATTGCTTTTCTAAAGGATCAAACTGTTTACCTCCTGTTGATTTGAAAATGTGGTTAAATAAGGCTTAAAGGGTACCTAGGGAGTTTATTTTTACAATTTTAAGATATACTAATAATAACAACAGCTACAGTTTATTGAGCACATACAGTGTGCCAGGCACTATGGGAGGTGCCTTAAATAAGCTCTCTACTGCTCTGAGAGTAACTGTGTGAAGAAGGTATTTCCTTCACTCCCATTTAACAGATGGCAAGGTGAGCTGTACTCCAATTACATCCAAATCCATTAATGGTGAGAAAATATGCTAAGTGAAAATTCAGACTTCCAAATGTCAAGTTTAATGTCCCAAAGATCATTTCTCCTGTAATAGTTTTCTTTTTCTCAAGAGTTATCTCTACATTGTAATATGTTTACTTGATAAAAAATTTAAAAATATGGATAGGGAAAAAGAAGATAAAAATTTCCTGTAATTTCACTGTCACCGACAGAAAATTGCTCCTAGATTTTGATAGGTGCCCTTTCATGTGTTTTCCATGCATAAATTTGTATGAATTTTCAAATGCTTTGAGAAGGAACTGTGTCAGAAATTTTTCTATCAGTACTGCTTAATAGCATATAATATAGAATAAATTTTAAAACTGGCTTTTATTCCAAACGTGTGTATATTTTTTAAAAGCAGAGTTAAACTAAAAAAAGGCATTAAAAATTTAGAAAGAAATTAGATAGGCTACTTTTAAAAAAATCCTGGCATTTTTTTTATAACAATATATCTAATGCAAAGACCAACTGAACAGTTACTACATTTTATTTGCCAGCAAATTGTAGAATCAGTAATGAGTATATTACCTTTTGAATAGTTTTTTTAAGGACAGGTGAATCTTCATTTTAAGAAAAAAGGAAAATGGTGCTATATAAAATATGAGAACCAATATTTCTAAATTCAAAATTTCTATCATGCAGTTGTAAGCCAAAATAAAAAAAAGAAAAAGCAAAAGTTAAATTGAAAAAAGGTACAACTTGTATATCATTTCCAAAAATCTATGTAGGTATTTTGTATTTTCCCAAGTGTATCTTTGCTTAATTCAAGAAATGTGACATAAAGATTATCATGATATTGCTCTGCTCTTCATTCCTGGAGAATATCCCCATGAGAAATGAAACATTCATTAACAAATATTTATTTCTTAAGTACCCCCCTATTCAAGGTATTAATCCTTCATCAATTACATAAATCCAAAGTAACAGTGCAATTTTAGACCACCTGGATATTATTTCTATATATGTGTCATGGACAGGAAGCATTGATTTCTACTTTTTTCCCCAATTTTTTTATCATGGTAAATTGATAAAACATAAAATTTACTATCTTGACTATTGTTAAGTGTATAGTACAGAGGCAGTAAATACAGTGATATTGTTATGCAGCCATCACCATCATCCATCTTCAGAACTCTTTCCATCTCACAGAAGTGCAACTCTAAACCCCCTTAAACAATAACTCTCCATTCCCTCCTCCCCTCAGCCCCTGGTGACCACCATATTACTTTCCGACTATGAATTTGACTAGTCTAGGTATCTCATGTAAGTAGAATCATATAGTATTTGTCTTTTTGTGACTGGCATATTTCACTTAGGAAAATGTCCTCAAGGTTCATCCACGTTATAGCATATGTCAGACTTTCCTTCCTTTTTAAGACTGAATGATATACCATTGTATGTATATAGCATATTTTGCTTATCCATTCATCAGTTGATGGACACTTGGGTTGCTTTAATGTATTAGCTATTATGGATAATGCTGCTAGTAACATGGGTATACAGATACTTCTTCAAGAACATCTTTCATTTACTTTGGTTTTATATTCAGAAATAGAATTGCTAGATCATGTGGTAATTCTATTTTTAAATTTTTGAATAATTTCCATACCATTTCCTATAGCAGCTATACCATTTTGTATTCCCACCAACAGTGCACAAGTGTTCCAGTTTCTCCATATCTTCGCCAACACTTGTTATCATTATTTTTTTTATCATAGCCATTCTAATAGATGTGAGGTGGTGTCTCTCTGTAGTTTTTGATTTATATTTCCCTAACAATTAGTAATTTTGAGCATCTTTCCATGTGCTTATTGGCTATTTGTGTATCTTCTTTAGAGAAATGTCTACTCAAGTCCTTTGCCCATTTTTTTGTTTTTGTTTTTGTTGGTGGTAACTTTTAGCAATTTTCTATATATTCTGGATGTTAATCCTTTATCAGATATGATTTACAAATATTTTCTTCCATTCTTTGGGTTGACTTTTTACTGTCTTGATAGTATCCTTTCATGTACATTGTAAATTTTTATGAAGTTGAATTTGTGTAATTTTTTCTTTGTTGCCTGCGCCTTTAGTGTCATATCCAAGAAACCATTGTCATTCAAGTCAAATGTCAGAATATTTTGTCCTATGTTTTCTTCTAAGTATTTTATAGTTTTTGGTCTTATATTTAGCTCATGGATCCATTTTGAGTTAATTTTTGTACACGGTGCTAGGTAAGGGTCCAGCTTCATTCTTCTGCATCTGTATATCCAGTTGTTCCATCCATTATTGAGAATGGGATACTGAACTCCAACTATTATGTAGAACTATCTATTTCTCCCTTCAATTCCATCCAATTTTGCTTCATATATTTTGTTGGTCTGTTATTAGGTGCATGGATGTTTACAATTGTTACATCTTCTTGTTGTATTGAACTTCCTATTAATATACAGTGTCCTTCTTAATCTCTTATAACCACTTTTTGGTTTAAAGTCTGTTTTGTCTGATGTTAGTATAGCCATTATACTATTGAGTGGATTTTCTTTTCCATCCTTTTACTTTCAACCTATTTATGTCTTTGGACCTAAGGTGAGTCTTATAGACAGCATATGGTTGAATCATGTGTTTTCATCCATTTTGCCAATCTTTTTTTTAACAATCTGTCTTTTGATTGGAAAATTTAATTCTTTTACATTTAAAGTAACTACTGATGGGGAGGCACTTACTTCAGTCATTTTCCTATTTGTTATCGATACACCTTACAGCCTTTCTGACTCATTTATTCTATTACTGTCTTCTTTTGTGTTTAGTTTGATTTTTTGTAATGAAACATTTAATTTTTTTATCATTTCTTAAAAAAATTCTTTAGATGTTTGCTGGGGATTACATTTAACATCTTATAGCTTTAGTTATAGCATTTTAATTTGAATTTATACCAGCTTACCTTCAATAACATACAAAACCTCTGCTCCTTTAGCAGCTTCTTCCCTACCTTATTCAGTTGTTGATATCACAGAATTACATCTTTATGCATTATGTGTCTCAAAACATAAGTTAATAATATTTTAATGTATCAGTCTCTTACATTGTGTAGAAAACAAAAAGTGGAGTTACACAATAATACCAGCTTTTATAATTGCTCATGTATTTACCTTTACTGAGATCTTTATTTCTTCGTATAACTTCAAGTCATTGTCTAGTGTCTTTTTTTTTTTAACATTTTTTATTGATTTATAATCATTTTACACGTCTAGTGTCTTTTTGTTTCAACCTGCAGGACTCCTTTTAAGTATTTCTTGCAGTTTAAGTCTACTGGTCACAGATTCCCCTGGTGCTTGGGAATGTCTGAATTTTCCCCTCACTTTTGAAGGACTATTTTGCCAAATATAAGATTCTTGGTTGATAGTTTTTTCTTTTAGCACTTTGAATATATCAGCCCACTGCCTTCTGGCCTCCAAAATTTATGTTGAATAAACAATAAGTTTCTACTGTGTAGTACAAGGAGCTATAGTCAATATCTTGTATTAACCTATAATGAAAAAGAACATGAAAGTGAATATATGTATGTATATGTATGACTGAACTATTATGCTGTACACCAGAAATTGATACAACATTATAAACTGACTATACCTCAATAAAAAAAAAGAATAAATAAAAAAATACCAAAATAAAGCAAAACAAAACAAAAAACCAAAATTTATGTTGAGAAATTTGCTAGTAACCTTATTGAGGATCCTTTGCATGAGGACTTGCTTACTCACTGCTTTCAAAATTCCCTCTTTGTCTTTGGGCAGTTTGATCACAATGTATCCTGGTGTTTGCCTCTCTCTCTGTTTTTTAAGATGCCGGGTAAGGATGTTTATTTCTTGTCAACTGCTAATAGAGAGTTAACCAGTATAGGCTTTAAACAATTGTCATATAGTAAATGCCAATCTGTAGACATAAATTTTATCACATATTGATCTTCCCCCTTCTTTCTATTTTTATTTATTTATTTTTTGTTGGGCTATTTATTCTTTACATTTTATTTTTTATTTTATATATGTAAAATTTTGAAAGTATAGTTGATGTGCAATATTCTGTAAGTTATAGGTGTACAGTATAGTGATTCACAATTTTTAAAGATTATTTATACTTATAAAATATTGGCTATATTTCCTGTGTTGTACAATATCTTTGTAGTTTATTTTATACATAATGGTTTGTACCTCTTTTTCCGATACCTTTATATTGCCCCTCCCCTCTTTCCTCTCCCCACTGGTAACCTCTAATTTGTTCTCTATATCTGTAAGTCTGTTTATTTTTTTGCTATATTTATCAGTTTGTTGTATTCTTTAGATTCTACATTTAAGTGATATACAGTTATTTGTCTTTCTCATTCTGACTTATTTAGCGTAATACCCTTCAAATCCATCCATGTTGTTGCAGATGGCAAAATTTCCTTCTTTTTCATGGCTGAGTAGTATTCCATTATACAGTATATACCACATTGTCCTTATCCATTCATCTGTTGATGGACATTTAGGTTGCTTCCATATCTTGGCAATTGTAAGTAATGCTGCTATGAACATTGGGGTGTGTGTATCTTTTTGAATTCATGTTTTCATTTTGGGGGGATATATACCCAGGAGTGGAATTGCTGGATCATGTGGTAATTCTGTTTTTAGTTTTGAGAAACCTCCATATTGTTTTCCACAGTGGCTACAGCAATTTACATTCCCACCAACACTGTAAGAAAGTATTCTTTTCACCATATCCTTGTCAACATTTGTTATTTGTGTTCTTTTTCATGATAGCCATTCTGACAGGTGTGAGGTGATATCTCATTGTGGTTTTGATTTGCATTTCTATGATAATTACCAGTGTTGAGCACCTTTTCATGTACCTGTTAGCCATCTGTATATCTTCTTTGGAAAAATGTCCATTTAGGTCTTCTGCCCATTTTTTAATTGGGTTGTGTGTTTTTTGATGTTGAATTATATGAGCTGTTTATATATGTTGAATATTAACCCCTTGTTGGTCATACCATTTGCAAATATTTTCTCTCATTTAGTAGATTGTCTTTTCATTTTGCCAATGGTTTCCTTTGCTGTGCAAAAGCTTTTAAGTTTACTTAGATCCCTCTTACTTACTTTTGCTTTTATTTCCTTTGCTGTAGGAGACATATCCAAAAAATATGTTGCTATGATCTATATCAAAGAGTATTCTGCGCATGTTTTCCTTTAGGAGTTTTGGTTTCTGGTATTACATTTAGGTTTTTAATCCATTTTGAGTTTATTCTTGTATGTGGTGTTAGAGAATGTTCTAATTTCATTCTTTTATATTTAGCTGTTCAGTTTTCCCAGGACCACTAATTGATTGTCTTTTCTCCATTGTATATTTTTGCCTCCTTTGTGATAGATTAATTGACCATTGGTTTGTGGGTTTATTTCTTGGCTCTCTATTCTGTTGCATCGACCTTTGTGTCTATTTTTGTACAGTAGCATACTGTTTTGATTACTGTAACTTTGTAGTATAGTCTGAAGTTAGAGAGCATGATTCCTCCAGCTCTGTTCTTCTTTCTCAAGATTGTGTTACCTATTTGGGGGCTTTTGTGTTTCCAGAAAAAATTTCAAATTATTTGTTCTAGTGCTGTGAAAAATGCCCTTGGTGTTTTGATAGGGATTGCATTGAATCTGTAGATTGCCTAGGATAGTATGATCATTTTAACAATATTCCAATCTAAGAGCACGGTGTATCTTTCCATCTGTGTTTATCTCTTGGAGTTCATCTTGGAGTTCATTGAGCTCCTTGGATGTTTATATTCATGTATTTCATGAAATTTGGGAAGTTTCTGCCACTATTTTTTAAACTATTCTCTCTGCCTTTTTCTCTCTCTCATCTTTTTAGGACTCCCATGAGTTGTATGTCAGTCTACTTGGTGGCATCCCACAGTTCCTTTAGGCACTGTTCATGTCTATCTTTTTTCTTTCTGTTTCTCAGATTTAATAATTTCCATTGTCCTATCTTCAAGTTTGCTGATTCTTTCTTCTGCCTGCTCAAACTTGCTTTCTAGTAATCTTTCTAGTGAAGTTTTCATTTCAATTATTGCACTTACCTGCTTCATAATTTCTTTCTGGTTTCTCTGAAGATTTCAATCACTTCACTAATATTTCCATTATATTCATACATAGTTTTCCTTTTTCTGTTTTTTTTATTGAGGTATACTTGACATATAACAAACATTATATTAGTTTCAGGTGATAACATAACAATTTAATGTTTGTATATGCTGAGAAATGATCATCACAGAAGTCTAGTCACTCTTTCACCACACCAAGTTACAAAAACCTTTTTTCCTGTGATGAGAGTTTTTAAGATTTACTTTCATGGCAACTTTGAAAAATGCACTACAATATTATTGACTATAGTCACCATGTTGTTCACTACATCCTCATGACTTATTTATTTTATATATTGTTTTCTTGACTCTCTCCACATATTTCTTTAGTTCTTTGAGCAGCTTTAAGACAGATGTTTTAAAGTCTTTGCCTAGATGATTCACCATAAGGTCTTTTTCAGGACAGTTTCTGTTGTTTATTTCCTTTGAATGGGCCATGTTTTTCTGTTTCTTTGTATGCCTTGGGGTTTTTTGTTGTTGTTGTTGTTGTTGTTAAAAACTGTATGTTGAATTAATACTCTAATAACTGGAATCTAATAATGTGATAATTTTTGAAATCACATTCTCTTTCTTCCCCAAGGTTAGTGTTTTTAGTTCTAGTTATTGTTCCTTTTTTTGATTATTGTAGGCTTTCTCTGTACCAAGGACTATCCTGAAGTGTAAACTTAAGGTCTTCTCATGTCTTTTCTGAGCCTGGTCCTTCCCCAGGGCATGCATGGTGACTTTCTGATTTTTCCTGTATATGTGGTTGCTTTTGAATGTCCTTGTCTTCAGTGTCTGGCTCCCAAAAGCTTAAGATAAAAAATGAGGGGGAAAAAGGCTCTGTCCTTTTGAGTCCCCTGACAATCACTCCCACCTGAGGGGAAGGCCTTGCAACAAGGGGTGGGGAGTATACAACAGCAATGGCCATAGCCTCTTTACCTGAACCTGTGTGATCAGTGATCAGAGCATAGATCCCCGATACCTGAAGAACAGTCCTTTTTGTCCACTGTAAGCAGTATGCAAGCTACTTCGTGAACACAGGCACAGCTGCCTGCAATGAGGCTGAGGTGTGTGGGGAATGCATAGCTGCTACTGGGCTAAGAACTAAAATTGACTGAAATTAATCACAATTTTGCTGTCTAGTTTTCCTCTGGAAGTTGTGAGGCTTCAGTACACTCCAGAGTTCCAAAATTACAGCAGACAGATTCTTCCAGTGCAATTATTGTCTAAGTGAGGAGATAGATTTCTGGTTCTTCCTGCTGTGTGATCTTCCCAGAATCCTCTCTCTTACTGTTTTTTGTTTGTTTTTACACTATTGAGTGCTTACTATAATATCAGGCACTGTTCTAAACATCCAGTAATTTATTTTAATTTTTTTCTCATTTAAATAGACACACACTTTTACGCCTAATTTTGTTCTTGTAACTTTGCATTCTTCTTCGTAAAGAGGGTCTCCATCATTTTATAGAATTCAGGCTGCACAAAGTTTGAATCTGCCCCTGCTGTGGCATCAAGAAAGTGACATGCTTTAATTTAAAATGATCTCTAAATTTTCTGATCTTCAGTGTGGCCCCTGACTTTCGGTTTTGCTTTTTGAATACATTATAATCCTCATCCAACTCTCTGCCAATGGGAACGTGTCACAAGAAGATCTGAAAGAGGAGCTCACTGAAACACAAGTCACCTTCTCCCTGCTGATGAGAGTAAATTTCATGGACTGCCAGAATTAGTAAGTAAAAATGTAGGATTCCCAGTTAAATTTGAATTTCAAATAAGTGTTACTTGGGACATACTTACACTGAAAGTTTTTGTCGTTTATCTGAAATTCAAATGTAAGTGGCACTTTGTATTTTACCTGGCAACTCTATGAATTTCTCAAAAATGGTCCCTCCAGCACAAGAATTAAGTTTTGTTCATCTTCTGTAGAACTAGAACAGTTCGTAGATCAATGATAGTGGTGTTCAATACTAACATCCGTGGCTTTTCTTAATTTTTCTGGGAAATAAAATCTCATGCAATTTATGGATCCTCTTCCCAGAAAAATGTACGAAAACAAAATACTATGCACACAGTTTCAGAGCCCTCTCTGCAGCTCAGACTCCTTATGTGGAGCTCTTTGCTTCTATAATGTTTTATGACTTACAAAGTACTTTTATCTTCACCACAGTCTTAGAATAAAACTAGCCCATTTTGTTGATGATGAAACTGAAGCGTGGGTTCAGAAACATTGCATTCCTGGTAATTATGGTTAGAACTCAAGTTTAGTTCTTCCCATTTCAATTCATGGGCTCTTTGCACCACACTAGCCTGCCTCATAAGTCTTCCTTCTTAAAATGTTCTGATTTCTACCAGTATTTTCATAAGAAAGTCAAAGTGGAAGACTGAAAAGGGCATTTGGATGAGGAGTCCTGGGTATTAACTTCCTTCACTAAAAAGATATATGACTTTGGCCAAGACACTTCACCTTTCTAGGCCTTAGCTTCTCCATCTGTACAATAAGGGAGCCGGACAACATCATCTAAGAAGCACTGATATTCTGTGATTCTAAAGGGACCGTCCATTGTCCTAACTTCCTAGTAGGCCAAAATAAAACCTACTTTTGTGACCTTCTAAGCTGCGGATTACAGAGGTACTTACAGGAATTTGAGGGTGAAGGCTTAGGAATTAGAGAGAGTTGAAGTTGCTCTACTTAGGGGTTCCAGGATGTATAAAGAGTTCTGTGTCCACCCGGTCAGGGTATGAAGGGAATCTCAGGGCACAAAGGAATGGGATGAAACCCCATGTGCAGACTCTGGATTTGCAGTAGGAGAAAAGTATTGCTATAGTGAAACTCCAGGCTTTACTTTTACCATCACTCTTTGGTTAAGATTGAGGGAGACAGAGCCTGGTGCTGGGAGACCCCACTCAGACCATCAGCCCTGTTCAACTGTCCTTGGCTACTTTCCATGGAACAAAAGGCTAAGAGCCACTAAAACTTGGAGGATTTAAAGGGAAGCTCTTTTTTTGAAACTCAAGGGAGGAGGATCCTGGATTTTAATCCCTAGCACCTAAAAGGATGACTAATTAAAATCCTGTGCCAATGGCTGTATTTTTTTCCCCTTACATCAGTCCAACATGCCCAAGCCTAATGACATTTGATACCTTATGGGAATCCTGACTTACAGCCTTAAGTCAAAATAGTGTGTCAAGAAATATCTTGGCATTTATCTTAGTGGGTTTGCTAATTTGGGAAAGTATCTAAGAAGTGCTTATAAACTAAATGATTATGACTTACCTTCATGATGGTAAAATGGTCAGCTTCAGGAGATGCCATTCCAAAGAGAGAAAAGACCATATCTTAGAAATTGGAGACCTTGAACTGGTGAATCTAGGGGAAGAAGAAGCATTCCTTGTTCTCTACTTCCTCCTCCCAGATAAATTTCATCCCTGGAGGTTGCCACAAGCCATCTCCTCTGTGATGCCTTTCCTATTTCATTCCTCTTCCAGGGAAAGATGGAGACACAAACATATCCCAGGCAAACTAATAATTTGGTGCCTCTTTAAAACAATATACTTAAAATATTTATTTGACATCTATTAGGTAGGGTTAGGGAGAAATCAGTATTTTTATTATTGTATTAAAAAAAAAAAAGAGATTCAACCACTTCCACTGGCTAAAGTAGAGTCAATGTTCTGGAAAAAAGAAGTCTCATTTTTCTGTAATTCTTACTCTCATTTCTGTTTTCTTTTGCAATTTACTGAATCAGACTACTTGGGAGACATACCAAAGAATTTAAAATTTAGGCTTTGTTCGACAGTTTAAAATTCATTCCAGAAAAAACAGCTTGGTGCTGTGCATGACTTGATTTCAGAATTTCAGTCGGCTTCATCTGCAGCTGCTCGTGGCAAAACTAATCAACAGACATAGGTCAGCTTTAGAGAGGAGATCTTTGGTTTTTCTTAAATTTCCACATGAGACCATTGTCTTGGGTGGAAGCAAAACCAAATTATCTTTCACCAGGAAGGTAACGACTTCTGTACAAAAACCCACTTTTGGGTTTTGTGGCATCCTATATGTACTGGTGCCTAGACAGGTACTTCAATCTCTCATTCCTTAGTACAGCTGTGTCCCTCAACTGAACAGAACTGTGTGCTCGCTTGGGCCTTCCACAGTCCTCTACCTTGCCTTGATTAGGGGTGATACTTACCACATGATATTGTAATTGCTTTTGTGTCTTTGTCCTCTACTAGATTATGAGCTTGCTTAGCTCAGAGACCATATTATCTTCATGATGCCTGGTGAGCTCTCAAGAAATGAATGAATAAATGCCATAGGCAGCTGGGAATGATCAACAGGTATTCAGACTGCATGTGGGACATCAATGAAGAATCTGAAGTCTCACTGGGCAGAGCCTTCTGTACGATGATCAGAAACCCTGAACAATCCTCAGTTGCCAAAAATTCAAAGAATTTAGTTACCCGTTGGCCCTTTTTTGTGCATAGTCTACACCAAGTACTTACCGTCTCTAATTTGATACAAACCAAAATTAACTGTAATCTAGGTACTGACCTAGGATCTTTACACACATCTCTTCTTAAATTAACATAACAACCCTATGAGATAGATATTATTAGTCTCTTTTATAGGTTAAATAACTAAATTCAGAAAGGTTAAGTAAGTTCATGATCACTGTGCCAGGAAAAGATGAAACTAGCCTTTGAATCCACCTCTGCCTTCTCCTTCTACCATTCTTCCTTTTATAGTCACATATTACTTATCTCACTATGGAGCTGTAAGGAACAAGGAACACTCAGGCATTACATTCACTTTCGTATGATATTCAAGAAATCAGAGACAATTCTCTCCAGCCTCAGCCCTGAAATTGAAATACAGTAATGTTAGACATAAATATCTTTCTTGATTTTTCCCTCAAGGAATCTCCCTCTCTCATCCACATAGTGAGCATTAACAATTAATGGCAAGTGCTTTCCAAGCCATATAACATCGTTCTTAATATTTATGATGCCCACGAAACACACAAACATCTGCTCTGTAGAGTGATAGCTATTAAAGTGTACTTAAGTGCCAAGCACTCTCATTCGTGTAGACGAGTCAAAGCTTTAAGCAGTTGCCCCTCTGGAGATAATCCAGATAGCAAGGATTCCAAGAAGATGGGAAGAAGACAATTTTAGACTCAACCCGTCTTAGGGAGTATTAGTTCATTTTATTGTGGCCAAAAGCACATAGTAATTTTAAATAAAATAAAGTTACATTTAAATGGTTAACATGATCTTTCATATTGGGGATGACTACAGGGCACCCGTAAAGCTGAAGTTAAGATTTCCCTCCAAGAAATAAAATTAGATGAGATTATTCATCAATGACAGCACATCCAAAACACACACACACACACACACACACACTCTCTCTCTCTCTCTCTCTCTCTACCCCCGACCAACAAATACTGCTACCTCGCCCTTCCCAGCTGACACTTCTTAAAATTGTAACTTTAAAATTTTAACAAACACATGATTAACACAACAGCAGCAGAAACAATCATGGTAACTAACTATTGTTGAGTACTTACCAAATATTAGGCATACTTCTAAAACTCTACATACAGATGACCCACTGAGCCTTCACAGCGACCCCATGAAGTAAGAGAAAACCCTGGTGCACACGGAGGTTCTGTAGTACGTGCTAGGTCATGTACTAGTGAGTGGTGGAGCCTAAATTCTAACCTAGGTAGGCTGTGCACATTCTTAGCCACTCGCTGAGGGTGAGGGAGTGGGGTGAACAATATAAGTTAGATGTTCAAGCAGGGTATTTTTGTTGTTGTTGTTCTTTTGGTTGCAAGGTACAAAACAAACTATTTCGAATGAGTAAAATGTTGAGTGAGACTCACCCTAAGCCTAGTAAGATATTCTAGGGCATTTATCTCTGTCATTGCATTTACTGCCCTGTGTTATAATTCTCCATTTATATGTTCATTATAGTGATCCCACTTGATCCCCATAACTTCATTTCCCCCCTTTTTATTTACTCCTGTATTCTTGGTACAAAGAACAGTGTCTGACAGATGATAGGTACTGAAGAAATATTTGTTCAAATAAAAAGTAGGGTTGGGGACACTGGGTGGGGACAGGGTGTTAGTTGATTACTTTAATAATTTAAAAAAAGCAAGAAACAAAGTTAGACAGACTTCATGGGAATTGAAAATTCAGGAACAGAGTTTATTCCCTTACCCTGCACCCTACCCATGTGCCTTGCCTCTGCACTTTTTGACATAAATATTCCATTTTCCTTTTTTGTTCAGATAGCCTTCCATTACTTACGTGTAATTTCTGCTCCCTCATAATTTTGGCTTTTGTGAAACTGGATACCCTTGGGACAAGTCTTCTAGGATAATGCTGCAAACCTCAGCCCCATCTCTAGGTGACCTTCAATTCTGGAGCCCACTACAGACTCAGTGCCTACTAATTTAGATTCTCAGGAGAAAGATTCCAGTTGGTTCAGCCTCGGTCAAGAGTTCTCCAATTGTCCAATAAGCTATGGCTGGACCGTTAAATGACAAAAATGGCTGTGTAGGCTGACCCTTTTGTCAAGGAGGCAGTTTTCACAGAAAGGACTGTGGGCTGCGTATGCACCCCAAAAGTGGGTCTCCTACAGATGTCAAATTGATATTTTTCTTATTTTGAAATGCAGACAGTTTTTAAAACCATCAGGGAGCATATTCTAAATTACATAGCAAATTTATAGTCATACATTTGCTGTATTTTAAGAGAATTTCTATAGGCTGCCATTTTCCAGTTGCTCACATTTTTAATTTTGTACTTTGCTTGAAACACAGATGCATTTTCTTTCTTGCCATGCAATGAAAATGTTCTATTTTGATATGGTATGTGTTAGTCATAGTGTTTGCATTTTCTTTATGATATCAAGAAGTTAATCTGTTCCACTCTTTTTAACTAGTGTAGCTAAGAGCTTTTGATGGTTTCTTGTGATAATTGCATTATGATTTTCACCATCTTATGTTTTGGACTACATAATTGGTGAAGCATTAAAAGAATTGCCTGAAGTTTTACTTGTAGTTCTTGATTTGATACTGATGCTAAAGAGCCCTAGATTGCCCTTAATTTACAAATGAATTCAAAAAGATCACTTCTAAGTCAGTTTGAAACTGAAATACATTCTCTTAGTGGTCCACAAGAGGTTATTTAACCTATAGTATATCCACTCAGTTATTCATTCCATTAGGAGCCACTATTTGCCTGGTACTGTGTTAAACAACTGTGTGTATAACATGAACAAAACAGATATAGTCCGTGTCCCCATGAAGCTTATAGTCTATGAGAGGAACACAAATTAGCAGACAGTTAAATTAGGGCTAATAGTAACGGCTGACCCTGGGTGTCCAGTGCCTAATAGGTTCTCCAAAAATTTTCATGGATGCGTGACTCAATATGTTAAAACTGAATAATTTACATTTATTATTTCATTTAATCTTCACAATTCTCTGAGGACTTAACCTTTTAAAAATCTCTAATTGTAACTAAACTGGTTAGTAATTCCACTCAAAAAGACAAATTTACAATGGATGTATTTTAATTTTTTTAATTTATTATTATTTTTTAATTGAAGTAGAGTCAGTTTACAATGTGTCAGTTTCTGGTGTACAGCATAATGTTTCAGTCATACATATACATATATGTGTTTTCATATTCTTTTTCATTATAGGTTACTACAAAATATTGTCTATAGTTCTCTGTGCTATACAGAAGAAACTTGTTGTTTATCTATTTTGTATGTAGTAGTTAGTATTTGCAGATCTCAAACTCCCAATTTATCCCTTCCATCCCCTTTCCCTGGATTAACCGTAAGCTTGTTTACTATGTCTGTGAGTCTGTTTCTGTTTCGTGGATAAATTCATTTGTGTCTTCTTTTCTTTTCAGATTCCATATATGAGTGATATATGGTATTTTTCTTTCTCTTTCTGGTTTGCTTCACTTAGAATGACAGTCTTGAGGTCCATCCAAGTTGCTGCAAATGGCATTATTTTATTTCTTATGGCTGAGTAGTATTCCATTGTATAAATATACCACAACTTCTTTATCCAGTTAATGGTCATTTAGGTTGTTTCCATGTCTTGGCTACTGTATATAGTGCTGCTATGAACATTGGGGTGCATGTATCTTTTTGAATTAGATTTCCCTGTGGATATATGTCCAAGAGTGGGAATGCTGGATCATATGGTAAGTCTATTTTTAGTCTTTTGAGAAATCTCCATACTGTTTTCCATAATGGCTGCACCAAACTACATTCCCACCAACAGTGTAGGAAAACTCCTTTTTCTCTACACTCTTTCCAGCATTTATCATTTGTGGGCTTTTTAATGATGGCCATTCTGACTGATGTGAGTTGATATCTCATAATAGTTTTGACTTGCATGTCTCTGATAATTAGCAATATTGAGCTATTGTCATGTGCCCATTGGCCATTTGTATGTCTTCATTGGAGAATTGCTTGTTTAGGTCTTTCCATTTTTGGATTGGGTTGTTTGTTTTTTCATTATTAAGTTGTATGAGCTGCTTATATAGTCTGGAAATTAGGCCCTGTCAGTCACATCATACAGTGGATGTATTTTTAAACTTTAATTGATATACAAAATATATACAGAGAAGGGTGCATATCTCAAGTACAACTCAATGCATTTTCACAAACTGAACACAGCCAATCAAGAAACAGACTTTATCAGCATCGCGCAACCTTCCTCGTGCCTCTTTACAGTTACTGCACCCTCAAAGGTAAAGGACATTGTTTATAAATTAAAATAGATTGGCTTGCAGTCATTTAATAATGTATTTGAGAAGAAAGATATTTAGGTAAATTCTAATTTGTCTATTTAGAATTCAATACAATATGTTACTCTATTTGTTTATTTTGTCAGTTATGATTAGACTCAGCTAGCTGTACATAATTAAAAATTCAAAATAACAATGGCCTAAATAAAGCAGTTTATTTCTTTTTCACATGAAAGAGTTTCAGAAGGAGATATTTAGGGCAGATTTGGCAGCTCCATAGTTACCAGATAACACCATTTCTGTTTCACAGATACACCATTCTAGTACGTAGCTAGTGATGGGCCAAGATGGCTATTGGGAAATCCAGCCATCATCCACATTCCAAATAGGAAAAAGAGGAAAGGCAAAAGACCTCTACCTCCCACATGACTAAGTTCACCTTTAAGGAGTCTGTCCACAGGTCCCTCATCACATTTCTGCTTTTATCTATTTGTCCAGAATTTAGTCATGAGGCCACACAGTTTTTAAGTGAAGGTGTTTTTTTAAGCTGCATACATTGATATGTCCAATAATATAGGAGTTCTGTTAGTAAGGAAGGAGAGAACATATTTGGGGTAGACAACTACTACTGTTAATTTTCATTATAACTGCTTACCATACATCACATTGTCTAATGAAAATTTTCCTTCTAGGAAAGAAAAAAATGGAAATTTAAGTGTCATGTATAAGAAACTGAGAGATGAGAGTTCAACAGAAGTTCATTTACTATACAAAGTTATCTTCTAGCCAGATTCGATTTCTCGCTGTTAAGCCCTGGAACTCATCAGCAAACCTCTCTAAAAGCCCAAGAGTCTTGCCGGTAGGATGTGGCAGATAGACCTTCGTTCTAATAACAGCACAGAGTCATGGTTAGAAAAATTTCTCTAAAAAACTGCCTGTCTGTGTGTGTGTCTGTGTTTTAAGCACTGGCTAGAAAAATTCAAACTGATAGTATTAGTCCTCAGAGGCATATTTTCTTCTTTCAAGTTTAGTATTTTGAGATCAGGAGATGGGTAAATGTTACAGTAGAACCTGGCTTATAATAATGGATTTATAACTAGAACAAGTTAGATCTTGTTTCCCACAAGAAAAACTACTTACATAAAAGGCTAATGCACCATGATTATAAGGCAGGTGCTACTCTCATCTCCCTTTTTCACCATGTTATTAATGTTGGGCTCAGTTCCAGGAAGATTCCTCCCCAGGTCTGAGTGAGACTGGGAGCAAGTTGTACTTTGAGGCCTGCTTGCCTTTCTTTTTTTGAACAGGTGAAATCTGGTTAGAGTGAGCCTCCAGGGCAGTCTGTAGTAGTTGAGTTACGAACGTAAATATCGGAAGAGCAGGAGGCAGAAAGGGAGATGAGCAGCTGCCAGTAGGGCACATCTCTGAAGAAGCGTTGTGTGGGATTAACTAGGAGATGGGGCAGGGAAGCAAGGGTGAGAGATGACCATTGTGGTAGATGGAAAGAACAGAGAAAGGGAGGAAAGGGAGAGAGGGAGGCTTCCAAGTAGGTGAGGGAGTTGCAATGAGCACTTACAGGGCCCCAGACTTCAGGAGAGTGGGAGTTGTAGTGGAGCAACGGCCACGTAGTTGATTCAGTGGACATTTTGGAGCACCTGCTACATCAAAGGCACGGTACTAGGTGCCATGGGGGACACAGATTTAAACCTGACATGGATCCTGCCCAAAGAATGCTGATGGTCACCAACCTCTATCAAGGGAGAGAAGGCAACGGCTTAAAGTATGTCACAAGGTTTAAGTTGATCAATGCTGTAAAAGAAGCGTAAATGATATGTTCCAGAAATTCAGGGGGATAGCTGAAAAAATGGGAAAGGTGAGGTGAAATAGGGAGAGGGGACTGTAGAAGATTTGAGGAGGACATCCCCCTTTGAGTTGAATCTTAAAAACTGAGCAGGAGTGATAGAGATCTTAAAGGTAAGAATAGAGTTCTTGGTAGTGGGAGGATGGGTCTTAAGAGACACAGGGGAGCTGTGAAGAAGGTGAGGCTCAGAGACATGGCAGGATGACAGAATTTTATTGTCTTGCAGAGCATAGGTGGGCACCTAGGACCTCATAATGTAGCATCTGCTCTGGGGAATAGCCTCTGAAAGAAGAGCAAAAAAAAAGGTACCTACTCTTTCCCTCAGTCTAGAGTTTCTACTTCTCCCCTAATTTCCCTGCCATACCTCGACTTTGCCATGCCTATCTACTGCCATCGTCACAAGGAGACTTAGGGTCCCGGGGCTCTGTGACCTTTCAGCCTAGATGTTAAGTGGCTGAAGACACAACTGGAGAAGGTGGAGCAAGTTAAAGAGAGACATGGGTGAAAAGAAGGAGAAAGAGAGTGAGTAGGATGATATATATTAATTTCTACTTCTGGGTATATCTCCAAAGGATGTGTTAGTATCACAGAGAGCTATCTGCACTCCCATGTTAATTGAAGAATTACTCACAAAAGCCAAGATACGGAAACAACCTAAGTGTCCATTGATGGATGAATGGATATAAAACAAATGTGACATGTTTAGCATTGAAAAGAAGGAAATCTTGCCATTTGTGGCACAGGGATTAACCTGGAGGACATTATGCTAAAGTGAAATAGTCAGGCAGAGAAAGACAAACACTGTATGATCTCACATGCATGTGAAATCTTGAAAAGTCAAAGTCATTAAACCAGAGAGTAGAATAGCACTGCCAGAGGCTGAGGGATGGGGGAAATGGGAAGTTGCTGGTCAAAGGGTATAAAATATCAGTTATAAGATGAGTATGTTCTGGGGATCTGATGTACAGTGTGGTGGTTATAGTTAAGAATACTGTATTGTATACTTAAAATTTGCAAAGAAAGTAGATCCTAAGTGTTCTTACCAAAAAAAAAAAGTAATTATTTGAAGTGATGGATGTTTTAATTAACTTAATTGTGGTAATTATTTCACAATTCACACAAATATTAAATCATCACGTTGTACACCTTAAAAAAACCACATTGTATAACCTAAATATATGCAGTTTTTACTTGTAAATCATACCTCAATAAAGCTAGAAAAATAAAAATAAGAGAATAAAAATAAAATTATATCCCCCAAAGGTTATTTGAAATTAATATTTCAAATTTTCAACTTGAAAAATTTCAAATCTAATACCTGTTACATGAAAGAAACTTCATAGGTGTTTCTTAAATTTAACAATTCTAAAAAGTTACTTGACATTGCTAACATCAAATTGTGAAGCTGTCAAAACATTTCAGATAATGAATAGAAACCATGTTATTTTTCTGTAATTTGTTACACTTTCATATCTTTCAGCATTTTAAAATCAATAATTTGTTATATTTCTCATTCTAAGTAAAAATTCATGTTTGCCACCTAATTTATTTTTTGTATTGTTTTACTTTACTTTTCTTTTTTTTGTATTCTTTTTCTTTATGGAAGTCCCTCCCAACTGTATAAACTTCAGGCCCCATAAAAACTGCTTCCACCCATTACCCCAATGCCTTGACATTACATGAGCCACAAAACTCATTAGTAACCCTGGAGAAAATGTAGGGGATCCTCCAGTTAGCTGAGATTAAGTTTCCATTACGTCCCAGATACTGTATATTTGTACTCAAAGTCCTCCCTATTCTCATCAGCTCTTCCTAGTACTGTAGGAGCAAGAAGCCTAGCAACTACTTACCAAACTCACCTGTTTACAGCCTTGTTTAGATTCAGCCAAGAAAAGACAAACCAGGGAGATTGGAAGGTAGAGGAGATGCAACAGCCATTGTTTCTCCAACAACAAAGGTACATGGGCCTCAGGAGACAGCAAAATGAAGTCTTGCGGTGGCTTCTGGGAGTCCACCTGAATTCCCTCTTCTTTGGCCATTCAGGCAGCTGAGATAGCTTTTAAGATTTCTGCAGCTCCCTTATTCCCTCAGGTTATTGGCGGTTCTCCCTGACCTTTGCTCCCTTAACCCTTTCCAAAGAGTTATAAGCGTCTTATTCCCTTTATTAAATCCCCTCCTTCCTGAAACATCTACAGTGGTTTCTGTTTTCATAGTATATCCTGATTGATACATTTGATGGAATGGAAGCTTTTAATAGAAACTAAATATTATAAGAAAATAAACTTACATTCTCTGTGCACCTGAATTTGTGGTTGAGCTACATACACTTCACCACAAGCACATTCACTTCACTTCACATTCACTTCACCACAAGCAGCTGAATCATGGATCTTTAATTAATAGCAATCCATCTTCTATCTCCCCTCTTTTCCGGTTCACTGACTAGATCCAGACTACTCCTGAAATCCACATAGCCCATAAAAGAGTGGGGCGTAGGGAATTTGCTAGTTTCCGTATCCTAGGTATAACTATTTCAGGATGAACAAAATTTTGTTTCATTCTTGCCCTCATGTCCTTTCCATGTTTTCCTTATTCTTAGTCCCTGCTCATTTGCTAAGTCTGGTACCACATTCTTTCCATATTGTTTCGTCTTTCTCTTCCTGCCCAACTCTCCCATTACTGTTATAAATCCAGCTCTACGTGTTACTGAACAACTCTCCAATCACCCCAGCATGCAGGTGCTGGGAGTAAAAAGATAGGAAAGACATAGCCCCTGCTCCGAGGAGCTTACAGAGTATTTTGAGACACTATATGTGATTTTCATCCTGATGTTGCTAAAATGTTAATTACAAAATATACACTCTTTAAAGGACTCTTACAAAACATAGATATAGTGAGACCATAATCCATAGATTTACAGCTTGACTGGACTCTTGTATATCAGGTTAATTTAAAGCATGCCCACTTGGCTATTAGTGAGCTGTTCTTAACGAAAAGGAGTTGCATAAATTGATTTATTATACACAGGGCAAGATCCAAGCTGTCACTGCTTTGTATCTAAATTTGATTCCTAAAGGGTATTCAGGTGAAAGAATCACTTTTCAGATGAAAGAGAAATATTCCAAAGAAGAACACATGATAGAGTCATAAACACTTATGTTAGCCTGAGGCAAACGAAGTTTATGTACTACTCTTTTTGAATATTTATTCACTCCAGGAGTGGTTTAAATTACTGCTTTCATTCAAAGCCCCAAAGGCGTTACGTTTTCAGCAAAACTGATAATCACTTCCTGATAACACTAACTGACTTATGTATGTTTTTCTTCTTATCTTATTGTTTGAGAGAAGGAAGTCATAAAGTAAGCATCTGGTTTCAGTCCTGGGCTTCAAAGAAAGAGATGCTGCCTACATTGCAGAGAACTGGTATATTGAAATCCTTTCACTCTCTTAATTTACCTCCTAAATCTAGTTGCACAGTGTAACCTGTAGACCACCCGGATAAAAAGGGGCCACCTTCAGTAATGCATGCTCCTTACTTGGTATGCTCATTGAACCCCCAAATCTTGTTTGCAAGTCAGATGGAATCCAATTGGTTTAAGTATCATTTCTTAACAAAACGATTCTTAGCTCCATGACATCAGTAATATATCAAAAAGATATATATATATAAAATATATATATATGGTAATATATTTAACATATATATATGTATATATAAAACCAAATAACATAAATATGTATATTAGGACTCTTGATGAAGGTAACAGAAATCAACTTGAAGTAGCTTACAGCTAAAAAAGGGTATTTATTATATGGATAAAGCGTTATCCCAAGCTGGAAGGCAGCCAGGTTTCAGGAAGCAAGTGGCATTGTGTATAGGTGTAATAATCTCTCTGCACAACCTGATTTTTCTCTCCATAGAACAAGTTTTATGCTATAGAGTTTTAACTTTTGTTGTTGTTGCTGTTGTTTTATTTGATTGTTTTAAATTTGGGGAATCATAGAGACCTCTGGACAAATGCCTTGCAAATGTCAAAGTCTACTCCGTGTTCACAAATGTATTTAAACTAGTGAACATCACATTTAAAAACTAAACAAACTATACAAGGAGAGTTTGAGACCTGGCATATTACTAAGTGTAGATTCAGTAGGGCATCTTGAGAGTTTATCTTAATTACTTACGTGAAGGTCCTTTTTACTTTTCCAGGAAATTATAGTGGTAATTTCAGATTGTATTGCTAATCAAAGGAGTGAAGAATTATACAGAAATCTTTTAAATCATATCTTTCAATTCACAACGCATTAAGCCTAATGAACCACTAAGCTGGTTTACCCCTATGAAAACAAATTAAGCTTCATTTTTCATGAAGGGAGAGCTGCATGTATTATGTCTACTAAACATTCTCCTGTACTAAAAGAGTGTGAGATATTGAGATTTTTTTTGGTGAAATTCTTGAAGGAAGATCAAGTTTATGGACTTCGATTAGGGAAAGATAGTGTAGACTTTTGTTGCATTAGACTATTATTGCATTAAACACACACACCCATACGAAACAAGTAAAACTCAGTGTTGGTGCCAGTAATTCATCCAACTCAAAGATACTTTAATGATAATCATAAACTATTAAAAAAATTAACTATTATGGTATGCAGGAAATATAGAGAATAGGAGAAATCATTTTAAACTGATCTAGTGATTTTGAATTTAAGATTGAAAAATAAGACAATACCATCAATATCGTTTCAAAGAGTTCTCTTAAGATATAGTATGAAAATATCAAACAGTTTTGATTTTGCTTTCTAATTGTTAATTAGTGAATTTGGCTTGGGCACTTTCCAAACATTCTGAAACATGTTTAAATAGCAGTAAATATATTTGCATAAAATTGGCTAAAAAAAGCAATTAGAACTTGATTAATATGTAAATTTAGTTCAGCACAAATACATCTATATCGAGTTTACGGAGTAAAACCTCTCTTGCTGTAATGGAAGCCCAGGTGTATTTGTTTACTTTAAAATTGAGCAAATTGGCTCATAAAATTTTTGATATGAGAAAGTGAATTTGTTTTATAATTCTACTACCAAAAAAAGACTTAAATTTTTTCATTTGTTAACAACTTAATTATATGACATTAAACACAAAATGAAACTAGTTTTTTCTGATATAGTTATCCTATAACATATTTTCTTATATAGGAAATTTTCTTTACCATCTGGAATACGAGGTTAAACATACCCACACAAATGATGTGAATAGCACACCTCTTATTAGAGCTGTGTAAATAGACTATTCCATTTGGAGAGAACATACAAGGCCGGGAATTTAAAACCCCAAGCCAGGAATGACTTCCATCATTGTCTTCCACTAATTATGTAGGAAGCCTTTTTGAGATTCACTACAAGAATTTGGCAGTTAAGCTCTAGAGGCTAATTATATTCCTCAGCCATCAGTCAGAAGGATTAACCAGTGGCTTTTAAATCTACATTGTAAAAATCCAGTTAAAAATAAGTCGTTTGGCAATTTGTTTTATTTTTATTACGTAAATCGGTGCATACAAAAGAATGGAAGTGACATGCACAAATAATGATAAAATGAGTGCCTGTTACCAACCACCCAAACTGGAACTAGAACATTACCCCATGCTTGCAACATACGCTTCTCCCTGTCTTAACTCTTCTGCTCTGCCTCCCAAGAGGTAACCACTACCCTGAATGTTGTGTATTTTCCTGCCTTAGTCTGTCTCAGCTGGCTGTACCAAAATACTGCAGTCTGGATGGCTTATAAGCGACAGAAATTTATTTCTGGAAGGCTGGAGGCTGGAAGTTCAAATTCAGGGTACCCCCATGGCCAGCACGGTCAGTTTCCATGTCCGGTGAAAGCTGACTTCCCAGTTCATACATAGCCATCTCTTCACAGTAACCTCACATGGTGGAAGCGGCTAGGGAGCCCTGTTAGGCTTCTTTTCAAAAGACACTAATCCCAATCGTGAGAGCTCTGCCCTCGTGACCTAATCACCTCCCAAAGACTACCTCCTAATACTGCCACGTTGGGCACTGGGTTTCAACATAGGAATTTTGGAGGAACATAATCATTCAGACTATAGCAATCATTCTCTTGCTTTTAAAAAATAATTTGATCATGTGTATGTATTTCTAAGCAATGTATTATTTAATTTTGTTTGTGAACTTTATAAAAATGATATTCTGCATGTCGTTTTCTGCCACCTGCTTTTTTCACCCAGTTTTATGTTTCTAAGATTCATCCTAAGATTATGTTCTAAGATTCATATGTTGTTGCATATGGCTGAAACAGTGTTTTATGACCTACTTTTTCCACTCATTCTTGTGTTTCTAAGCTACATCCTTGTTGCTGTGTATCTGAATGACCTTGGATTTTCCCTCTCAGCCAGAGTTTTATTACCTTAAAATATAAATAATAATAGTAATTACTACATAGAGTTTTTGTGAGCACCAATAAGTTATTGTTAGAGTTACTTTTAAAAAAAAAAAGTGTGGTGGTGTATTGTTTGTTCCCTGTAGGTGCCCTGGCTTTTTTTCTCTGGGATTTTTAAGGTCTTCACTTCTGACGTTGCACCATTTCAACTAGGTGTGGAGTTCTCTTTATTTATCATGCTTGATATATTCTGTGTTTTACCAATTGATTTCAATCAGTTCAGGAAATTCTTGACCCATTATCTTTTTCAATATTGCCTTCCTCCTATTCTCTCAATTCTTTCCTCCTAGAACTTAGATTAGATACATGTTGAACCTTGTTCTATCCTTCATGTCTTTTAACCACTCTTTCATATTTTCCATCTCCTATACCCTCTGTATAGATAATTTCCTCTGATATAGTTTCCAGGTTATTAATCCTGTCATTGGCTGTTTTTATTCTGGTTTTAACACATTCACTGAGTTGTTAATTTCAAAATTTGTATCTGTATCTATTGGCCAGAAAGTTCCAGTTGGTTCTTTTACTAATCTTTCTCATCATTTTGACAGTTTCTTATTTCTTAATCTATTTCACTCCATATTTGATTTCTTTAAATGGTTAATAAAAGGTTTTTTTAGTAATCTGTAAATGACAATTCCAGTTCCAGTTCTTCAGTTTTTATAAATTCATTGTTGTTTCTGTTGATTCTAACTCATGGTGGCTTATGTATTGGAGATTTTTTTTAAAATTGTGAGCTCATATTTTATAGAATTTAATTTATGGAAATCCAAGGACCCAAATTGGGAGTGGCTTTTCTCCAGGGAGTACTTGCATTTGATTCTGTGAGGTGGCCTGGGATACAACTGATCAGAGATCTCTGAAGCTCCTCTTGCAGAACCAGGCTCAAAGCAGGCATCTCAGGTGTAATTCCCAGACCCTGCAAGTATGCCTTCATGCTTAGTATGAAGCATGGGCTGGTACTGTCATTTGCCCATGGCAACTCTAGCTTTTATGTTCGCTTGTTGCTCTCTGTTCTTGTTTGGCTCACTTTTTTTTTTTTCCTTTTGACCCCTTTCATGAAACCCCAGAAAAACTTTAAAATGCCTTTTAGTTTTGGTTCAAATCAGGATTTAATTGTCTCATAGCTAATGGCCCTTCAGGTTATCTAGCTTTCCAGGTTGCCAGAAATAGAACACACAACATTTCTAGCTAGTAGCAATTCTTGGATGAAAGTTGTGGAGGATTCTTCTATTAGTATAATATTAAGCTTCTCCATTTACTAAAGTCCCTGTCACAGAACTTAAGTTCTGTGAGGAAGGAACACTCAATTGGAAATCAGAGATGTGAATTATTGCCTGTGTTACCTCTGGAAAATCACTTACCCTGGATAAAGTATTTAACTTCTCTGTTTCCATTTGTTGTACTATAAAATGAGGATACATTTACCACCATACCTGCCCACAAGTTGTAAGAATAAAATGAGAAAGTGTTCTAATAAAAAACCTTGAAAAGTAGTTGAGGTGAGAAACAAAATATAATGATAATTATAGTAACTAACATTTATTGAGCACTTACTATGTTTGGCAGTTTGCTAAGCTCTTTATAAAGCTCTCATTGGCTACTTAAAACAACCCAACAAGATGGGTACTCATATCATAGTTTTACAATTGAGGAGGGAACCCTCCTACACTGCTGGGGGAATGTAGTTTGGTGCAGTCATTATGGAAAACAATAAGGAGATTCCTCAAAAAACTAAAAATACACTTACCATAGGATCCAGCAATCCCACTTCTGGGTATTTATCTGGAGGGAACACTAATTCAAAAAGATACATGCACCCCAATGTTCATAGCAGCACTGTATACGATAGTCAAGACATGGAAGCAACCTAAATGTCTATCAATAGATAAAGAAGCTGTGGTATATTTATACAATGGAATAATACTCTGCCATAAAAAAGAACAAAATAATGTCATTTGCAGCAACATGTATGGACCTGCAGACTGTCATTCTAAGTGACGTAAGCCAGAAAGAGAAAGAAAAATACCGTACGATACCACTCATATGTGGAATCTTAAAAAAAAAGAAAAGAAAAGAAAAGAGAAAAAGGACACTATGAACTCATCTACAAAACAGAAATAGATTCACATAGTAAACAATCTTATGGTTACTGGAGAAAGAGGGCGGGAAGGGATAAATTTGGGAGTTAGAGATTTCAAATTTTAGCCACTGTGTGTAAAAATGGATTTTTAAAAAAGTTTCTTCTGTATAGCACAGGGAACTATATATATCTTGTAATAACCTTTAATGAAAAAGGATATGAAAACAAAAAAAAATTTGAGGAAACTGAGGCTCAGAGAGACTAAAAGTATAAGATGATGGAACCATTAATTAGGAGCTCCTTATTTTCGTCATGAAACGATCCAGTTCAGTTATTAAAAGGGTAGAGGATTCCTCAAGGTAAAGTAAGTACTGCCATCTCTCAGTTTCCTGGATGATTTTCTCTCAAGTAATGACACGTGTTTTGCAAGGATGCATGCCCATCAAGATGCCTGCTGTGTTAAAACTTCCACCCTGAAGAAGTGATGTGTTTTTGATAAAAGCAGCTTAAGCTGTGAACACTCCATTGCAATTTGTACAGCTGTGTAATCGAAACTACTAAAAGGGAAGTTAATATATTATTCTACTCACAGAACTGCAGTTTGATTCCTATGACTTCTTGGCACATCTGTCTGAGATATAAATCCTAAGCAGACTGAGCAGTCATTTTCTAAATCTTCAAAATGCTTTACTAAGCAAAGTCTTAGTGTGGTTAAGGGGAGAAAAAAAATTAATAGACTCCCAAGTGAGTGGAGTTGTCTAGCTCTCTGCAGTGTTTAGGGTAGGTGCAAACAGGACTGGGAATGTGAAGAAAGTGCACTTTGAGGTAGAGGATAGAACACAAGCCTAAAAGCACCAGAAGGTGAACTCTCTTGCCAGCTTGAGATAATTAAAGAGGGTCTTTGGGAAATGGGTTGCCCATGTTTGCAACATGTTTAATTTTTTGTTATTGGCAAGAGTTCAAATTGCATTTAAGTAGGCTTGATTAGAGATGCCAGTTATTACTGGCCTGCTCACGTCCCTTTCTAATAAAATCCCTGCCCACTGACCTTACTGAGTGGTCAGTGGGCCACATGGCCATGACCACACCTAACTGGACACCTGGTCCAAGGGAGTGGCCATAAACCATATCCAATGATGTATACTCCATGAACTTGGTTTAAAAAGAAAAGCAGAAGTCAAATCTTCTCTCTTTGGGAACCTACAATAAGAGACACAAAGGGAATTTTGGTATATACTGAAACTGGAAGGCCATAGAAGTAGCTAGGGCGGCCACTTTTGTAGCCAGGTACAAGATGCGTTCACAAAGAAGGCTGGTCCAGAGAGAGGGTGGTGCCGATTCGCTGCGAGGTTGGAAAGCCCCGAGAGAGATGATTCAGTAGCTGTTACTTAGTGCTACTGCTGCAGTTTCACTTCTTCCTGAGGTCTTGTGGATCCGTTTACTTAGGTTTTAGTGCACATACATTTTTTTTGTGTAAACCCTCCTTTTGACTTGTGTTTAAGTGATGAGTAACTTACCTCTAGTAGCGTGACTCCATCTCCGTTTCTTGCAACAAAAAGAGCCCAGTATGGATCAGACAATTCATCACTATTCTAATGCTGCTGTGGGTGTTAACACCTGGACTGTCTTCAAGAGTACCCGACTTACTTCGTGTTTTAGTAGGACTCTTGCATTGCAAGTGGCAGAAAGCCATATCAAACTGACCTAAAGGGAGGAGTTTATTGGAAGAACTGAAGTATGTGATGAAACAACCAAGTCTGGAGAAAGACAAGGATGCTCCTGGGCCTCAGAAACAACTGGAGCCAAGGACTCAAGTCCTGTTGGAACTCTAGCCCTACCTTTTGTCTCTGCTTCTCTCCCTCTTTTTTATTCCTTCTTCTTGCTGCAGACTAATGTTCTCTACATGATAGAAAACATGGCCTCTGAGATTCCCAGTTTTCTACAGAGCTGTATGGTTTAGTTCTTAGGAAGCATGGGCCCCAAGTCAGGAGGGGTGGTTTTGAATCCATAGTTAGCCATCAGGGAGATCTTGACCTTTAAGCTTAACCTTGACTTCTGAGTAACCTCTCTGAGCCTCTGTTTCCTCCTCTGTAAAATGGAGATTAAAAATAGGTGCCTACCTCCCAGTGTTGTTGTGAAGATTATATGTGATAATGTATGTAAAGCATTTAGCTCGACATCTGGCGCTCAATTACGTTAGTACTTATTATTACTTCCCTGCCAAATGCAAAACCAGAAAAGGCTTTTCCTTTGAGAATGTGTATCTTAGTATCTCTTGATACAAATACATTTACAAGAGAAAGGAAGGCAGGGCCTTTGGTGAATTTCTCCATCAGCAAGTTACAGGAGGTTGAATCGCAAGGGGCTAGGCAGAAGTAAGGTTTGCCAAGATCTGATAGTAGATTCTGACAGCTGCTCCTTTTAAGTGTTACTGGAGGGCCCTAACAGGCCTGGGGATTCTCAAGTAGGATCTAGCTCTGAAAGTCACTGCTAGCCAGGGCACAGCCACCCATGACCACTGGAGGGTGCCAGACGGTCAGGATGGTGAACTGGCCCAGGCAACTTGACTGCACTAGGACATTGTTCATAGAGAAAAGCTGAGAGAAGGAAAGAGGACCGATAAAGAAGTGTGTGTCTTACTGGCTTATTGGAGGTACCATGTCAGTTGGGGACCCGGGAAACGTGGGACAAGAAAACCCAGAGCCTCAGAAAATCTCTGCATGGGCTTGGTCTGACTTGAAGTCTCAAACAACCAAGTCTCCCAGAGAGCAGGCTGGAAGAGCAGGGAACTGTTAAAACATCAAGGCAAGAGGGCTGGGAGAGCTTAAGAATCAGATCTGTGTTGAAGAACCTACACAGAAAGCAAGCCAAAGCCAAGACCAAGACACAAAGGGAGCCTAGAAATATGACCTAAGGCAAAGTCGACAGAGGGCAGGAGCTGTGACGGAGCATCTAGGCTGCTGTCTGTGTGGGATCTGCCCAAACAATCAAACCAGTTCACGCTACACTGTTAGAATGATTATTTCAGCCTTAAAGTAAACTCTACTAATTAATTCAGTCATGGTCCAAGATAATAGATACTAAAACACAAATTTATTTAATGTGTAATTATCTGATGGGTAAAATGGATTTGCCAGTTATAATCTAAACTGCACTTCTTTCTGCACCATCAGAAAATTCATTATAGAATAAAGTTATAGAAAAACAAATGAAGCTCTACTCATCAGAAGTCCAGAGGTAATTTAAAATACATTTATTGGGCTTCAAAAGTATGGAGAATATTAAAAAGTATAAATAAAACAAAAAATGATTTATATTCCCACAATTTAAATTGATCTGTAGTCTTATTTTAAATGTATAGTTTGTGAGTATATTCAATTTGGTATTCTGTGTTCTACACCTATCATCATTTTATAAGTATCAATGTAATGAAGTTATTTTTAATGACTGCATATGGGAGACATGAATTTCATGTGGAGGGACCATAAATTACTTTAACACTTTCACTGCTATTGAACATTTAGGTTGTTTTCAATTATAAATTATACTATGATAAATATCTTTTGTGCATGACACTGTGTTCACATTTCTAATTATTTCCTTAGAAGCTATTCTGGAAAATAGAGTTACTGAGTCAAAGAGCCTGAGTGTGTTAAGACTCTTGGTATATACGGTCAAACTGTTTTATAGAAGTTTGGCCAAATCTACATATTTCTTTGTATTCTCATAGCATCAAATGTTACGTACTTAAGTAATGTGATCTTTGATCAATAATACTAACAAAGCTGTAGGGTTTTTTTCATATTTTTTAGTCATTTGTGTTTCATTTGTTATGAATTGTCTGTTTGTATCTTTTACCTATTCTTCTAAATTTGGAACCCAGTGTTTTCTTTATACATTTATTTAAATACAACATTATAAAGATTTTAAAGTATATTAACCTTTTTTTCATATTAACTATTGGCATTTATTTTTATTATAATATTTTGGTTACAGAAGATTTTTCTTTTATGTAATTCAGCTTATTCATTAATTTGGCATTTCATCTATTAATTTAATGGTTATAAAGTTTTTCCTTATCTCTGAGATAAGGTGAATCTTATCTTTTTATCCTATCACATTTTCTTTTAGTATTTTAAGATTTTTATCTTCTTATATTTAAAACTTTAAATTAGTAGGATTTCCTTTTGAAGTGTAGTTATGGTGAGAATGAGTGTACTGTGTATTAAGGCAAAGTGCTTATGACAGGCTCTATTCTTGTGAAATACAGCCACTGATCTTGGTGAAGGGATTTCATGGTGTTCAGGGTCTTGGCTTACTCCTGGGTGACTAGTTCTATCCTAGGTGCCTATGAACATCAGACACTGGATTGCCTCTGTTAGTTGTAAACACAGGAGGATTTCCAAGAGTAGAGATGTTTTCTCTACTCCCTGGTACTTTGCAATAAGGAACCCACCTGGCCATTTCACTCCCTAGTTTGTAAGAGATAGTAAAATCAAAACACTCAAAGAAAGGGGCTCACGAGGTCTGTCTCAGCTACTCCAGGCTCTAGTGGTCCAAGCACATTGTCACAAGATACTGGATACCTGTATCTAGTTTGATGCTTTCAAACTTCTAAGGTAGCAGATATGATAAATCATTCCCATTCTCAAGTCAGGTGGTTGATATCAGCTAGGCCAGCTTCCTCCACATAGACTGATTGTTGCCAGGCCATGACTTCCTAATATTTGGGCAACGTGGCCCTACTGCACTGTTAAAGGCATTGGTTTCAATGGTGTAGAACTGTTTGGATGAAGGTAAGTCAAAGTTGGGAAGGGGATATGCAAGTGTTCAACAGCTGGAATGTTTTATCTAACTCTGGATCTGAGAGAAACTGTTTCCTCCTTTTGAGAAGGTTAATTTTGGTCCAGGAAAGGCAGAGGCCTGTGAGAATTCCAGGAATAACTCAATGCCTTTGATAAATCTGGCCGAGTAGAAAGTACAAGGCCACTATGTAGAAATCCATGAGGATCTCTAACAGTTCTTGGAGTTGACCTGGAGTGGTGCTACTGCTCATGGTCAAAGAACCTGGTTTGTGGGCTCATGTCAGATTGGGGAAGTATCTCACGAGATTGTGCTGATAGAGCATGACCTCCAGGAAGTCATACAAGTTGCTGTTTGTTAAATGACTGAGACATTGCATAGGCAACACAGCAATGCCACGTATTTAGACTTACTCAATCGTAAGCAATCTTTCTTTCATTTTCCTTCCAATAAAAAATTGCAGAGAAGGTGCAGGCTTCTTAAAGTTTTCATTTTGTAAAGACCTGTGCTGGAAGTCAGAGATCAGTAGAAATAGACAGTGAGCTCGGATAGAGGACTTGTAGAAGTTGTAGTAGTTCTATAAGAGGCAGAATTCTCTATTTACTGCAAAGGGCACTGGGACTGAGATGAAGGAGAGGAAGAGACTGATAAAACTGTCACAAAAGGGAGGCGGTCAGTTACACCCGCTGGAGGTCTCTGACTCTAACTCTGAAAAGAATATACATGAAGGATTGTCACAGGACATGAGAGCTGTTGAATGGTCCCACTTGTGCAGTAGAGAGGCTCCTATACATCTGTGTCCAAAAGCATTTCCCTGAAGTTCTCACACTCAACCATAGTTCTGGAAACTGAGATCATGGGTGAGATAGAGTTTGGTTGTGGGCTAGGGTAAGGAGAGGCACAAGCTGTAATGGTGGCAGAAATACGACAATGAGAAGAGGGAGTGGGTCTTCCAGGATGTGGTGGGGTCATGGGCCTCCATTCAGAGACAGAAATCCAGGGGCAACATGTACATTGAATGTTCTCAATTTCTGTCCATACTGCAGTGGCCTCATATCAGGTGAGAGAAAGACCAGCTAGACCAGAGAAAGCTGCCTGACCCCCTTGAGTCCATCACTGAAGACTGGAACTCACAAACCTGTGCTCCCCTGGTATGTGAAACGTCCCTTCGTGAGCCCAAGAACCAGGCTACCCCACGGCTGAGGTCCTGCAGACTATCTGGTGGGGTTGGACCAGGCGTCAGTAGATAAAGTAGCCTGCCTTTTCTCCGACAAGCCCAGCTGCCCTGCCTGCTAATTGTGGAGCAAACAGAAAATGTCAACTAGTTAACTTGAAACATATGTCACTTTATTTGGCCAATTGTTTGGTTTAATTAACAGACACACTTCCGGACACATTTGTCTCATTTATTTTCAGTCTAACATTGAATCTTAATTCAGTCCTTTTAAACGATGACAAAGGAATGGCTTTGCAATTTGCCTGTTTTCCCAAAAATCTTTCTATTACTATAAATAAATATATTTATATCTATAAATATATGAGACAGAACCATGGTTACTATTGAATACAACCATTGTCATTATTATGTCATCATAGTACATAGCATAGTGCAGGGCTAGTAATTGGTAACCTGCTCCTAGGGAAATGTTTATGTTAACCTTCCCTCTACCCACCCACCTTGGCTTTCTGAGGTAAAAGTAGAACCCACTATGTCTCAATGATATGAATGATCATTTTGTATGCGGGGATGACATGCTATAACTATTCCTTCAGTAGATTTATGCTTCAACTTGCTTTACAGGTTGTAGTAGCCGTTTGCCCTAATTTATCAACATTCTGCCATTAGGGTCTGTATTAGCTACAGTTCGTCAGTTGTACACAAGGGAAACAGACTCTGGAAAACATGAGTAGAAAATTAATGTTTTAGAAGGATAGTGGGTAGCCGACAGAACTAATGCGAAAGCAAGGGAATCTTCCTAGAGAAGGACAGGAACCAGGACATCTCTAGAGGTGTAGGTGGCAGGAAGCCCTTGACAGTCTGAGGGTACAGCTGCTGGGACAATGGGCGCCAACCAGATTTTCAGTGTCTAGGTCACATCATTCAAGATTCATGTCCCCGGAGAGCCTGTTTGCTTAGCTCCTTGAGCGTGGGAGAACAAGACAGTTTGATTTATAGTCCCACCAAGACTATACACATGGCGGCAAGATAGTTTCCCAGTCAGAGTGCTGTTCCCAGAATAAGCCTGTGTGATACCAGGGCTCTAAGCCCAGCTGTCCAGTTACTCTCGTCCTGAGTGTCCCAGGGACCTGCTGTCCTTCAGTGATTCTGCAGCTCTCCTAGAGTTGGCTTTGAATTCTCACCACTTCTCCTGGTCACCAGGACCACCACCTGTCATTGTCCTCCACCACCGCAGCTGGGACTTTGGATGTCATGAAAAGGTTTCCCACAATTATAACTTTTATAGCCAGTAGGCGAGACATTTTGCCTACAGAGAATTGATAGTTCTGTTTTTAGGCCCCCAGAATGCCATGTGGATCTTTCAGTTTTCAGTTCTCCGAGTGAGCTCCCCAAGTGAGAGTGTTTGAGTGCACTCCTCTGTATCACCCTCAGGAATACTTCTCCCTGACAAAACCGTCAGTATCCTAACCTGAAGCACTCTTCATCTTATTCTAACCAACATCAGGGTGAATTCTTTTCTTCAGCCTGCTAGTCCCTATTCAAAGGTTCTCCCAGGCTTATCCACCCACCCTACTTCTCCACTCAGTGTTTCAGGGATTGTATTAGTCCCAAAGTCTTCCCTACCATTTCTCTCATGAAATGAGGACTCCTGGTGTCCCAGAGAAATGCAAATGAGGTCCCTAATGTGACAGAGTTTAAGTGTCTGCTTATGATAGGGTGTGCAAGGCATGTACAAATAAGAGGCTCCATTTTGTGTTTGGGAAGCTCAACTTAGATCATTGGCCAGGATACATGGTGGGAGTTGGGATCATTTTAGTGGAGATGAATTGCTTGGAACTCCAGCTTGAATCCTGTAGCAACTGAAAGCAACTAGTCTGCCCACCACCACATATGGGGACATTCTGATAAGAATCAGCACTGTGGGAATAAGGTCAAGAGTCCAGAGGACTCCCAGGGCTGAGGAATATGTGTTACTGGCACTAAAACTCTAAATGCACTTTCCCACAGAAATACTGTTATAAATATCGGTCAGGGTCTTTAGTAGTATTAATGCAGTATTAAGGTACATTAGGGTTCCGTAAACTTTTGTGCCTGGCCTTGAGGGCAGAGCCACAATTTGTAATATTGTTTCCATAGGAAAACTTGTTCCCAGTTCCAGACAACAGACCAACAAATAAGCTAACAATCTGGGAATTGCCTGTTTTGAGGCTTTTCACTGGTAAACACAATAGATTCATAGGCTTTCATAGTCAAACTGAAGTTTAGTCTGAGATTTTGGCTCTGAGCCCAGGAGTCCTCCTCTGCCCCTCTGTCCTCTTTGTGCTGAACATTTTGATTGAATTCCTCTTGGCCTCAAGAGTCCATCAGCAGTGTTGTCTCTATTCCCAGATCAACCTGTAGGCATTTCAGTAAGGTAAAAGCTGAACACAGTCGGCCCTCCATGCCCACAGATTTTGCTTCCAAGGCTAGAGGGCCGACCATGGGACTTGAACATCCATGGATATTGGTATCCACAGAGGGTCCTGGAACCAATCACCCGCAGATACTGAGGGACAACTGTACCTCTGATTCTAAATTTTTAAATGGCAACATTTCAGAATTATAAAAGGTATAAAGAATAGTGAATGCTTATGTACCCATGTTCAGAAATAAAATATATATACAGTTGAAGCCCCTGTAGCCTGTCCCTAATCTCATCCCATCTCCCTTCTGTTCTAGAAATAATCACTTTCCTGGTTTCAGTGACTGTCATGGCCATGTAAATTGTCAACCATTCTATACATGTATACTGGGTGTCCCCTCTGCAGGAATGATAGAAATGTGGAGAGTGGGAAAAGAGTCAGTCTGGGGAATATGAACCAGGTGATCCTGGCCCTAATCCAAGTGTTTGGGGATCAGGACTCAACCCATGTTGTGTAGAGGTATCATTTTAGGAAATGGAAAAAAACTGTATGTATCAGGCCCATATTCTGGAAGCATGTAGGGAAGGCAGGCCAGGAAGAATCAGGACAGGGTGTCCCATGAGCTGGATTTGTCTAGCCCAGCAGATGGTCTCTGTCTGGCAAGCACCGAATCAAGGCCAGGAGATCAGTAATCATGGAAAAGGGTAGGCAAGAATGGAAGAGTCTCACAGAGAGGCCACCTCTTTGTGTCCAACATTTCTAGACTACAGGAACAGGGCAATAGTAGATAAAAAGTCCACTTACTCACTCATTCGGTCAGTCATTCATCCAACAAACTAATCCCTGTGTGGGTTACAGGCAATGTGTTAAGCATTAGAGGGAGAAACGAGAATTTTTTAAAAATGGCCCCTGTTCTGAAGAAACTCAGATTAGAACTGGAGAGGACATATGAAGATAATTACAATATAATTTTGTAAATTAAAAGATAAATAGGGGCTTGACAGGGCTCAAGAGGCAGACTGGGTCACGTCAAACTCATACACTGAGTGTTAATTTAAGAAATAATCCAGAATGCAGCTTCTTAGGAGGCAGTGGAGGGTCTGGAGGCAGGGCGAAGATCTCAGAGATGTCCTGGGGCAAAGGAGAGGTTGAGGTGGGGGAGGTCAGAAACTCAAATTCAGTGGGTGATGATGAATCAGGAGCAGGCAGATACCTGGAATGGAACAGGAGTTCAGGCAATGGACAGATGGGACGATTGTCACCATGTGTGTACACCTCCTCCTTTAGCTACTGTTCTAGATACCACCTTCCTGACACCACAATTTGGAATCCACAAACCACCCTAACTCCCTACTTCTGCTTCTCTTTACCCCACCAGACATTTATTTTGGTCGTATGGAACTCCTGTCGGTGAACAAATTCTCCTACTTTCTCCACTTCTTCACAGAACAATCTATAGTGAACACCTCTTGGGGGATCTTCCCAGGTCACAAAGACCTTCATAGCACCTCTCCTCACCCATGATGGTTACTCCCCCAACCCTCCACTACCACCGACGGCAGAGAGCTAGAGTTAATTTCTGTTACATGCAACCAGAGACCTAACCTAGCTAATCTCCCATCACCTTGTAGCCTGAACTGAAACCTGGCTTCCCCCTGAGGTTACCACTTCCCCTGCAGTCCTTTCAAGTAGAAGCTATTTATTCCTCCTTGCCTCACACAGAGAGAGGCACTAGCAACATTCTTTGCTCCCAAAGTTAGACATTGCTTCTGAGCAGCAGCAGGCGTGAAAAACCTGCCCCACTGAGATCCATGCTGTTCAGCTAGTAACCTTCTCTCCTGTCATCTACCAACGTGGTTATACCCTCACATTTTGTTAAGTGCCTGGCTTATTTCTTCATCCTCTGGGGAGGGGGATTTTGCTGAGTCTGTGGAACCCCTACTCAGTGGCCAGCTTCCTTGACTTTTCAAATTTAACATCTTCACCTCCAGTTTATTTCAGTGTACGCCTATGCCATACCCTGTACTTTGTCACTGCTGGTACAATTCCACCGTGGAAAATGTAAACTATTACTGACTACCCGTTCAGCTCTCTCCTCTGACACAATCTGATGGATTGAAGCATCTACAGATTTTCAGCTGTGTTTTCAGCCTGTTGGATAAAACTTTTCACTTGTTTCCTATTAGCTTTCCCTTTCATCCTCTGCGATCATTGCAGACCTTCACTGCTCTTTCCAAGCTCCACACAATCAGGGAAACTCTGTTCATTTATTAATTTATTCATTTATATCATTCAGCAAATATTTATTCCACACCTGTTATGTTTCAGGTACTGTGGCTACAATGGCGTATCTTTGCCAGTGAGGAGCTCATAGTCAAGAGGACGCCAATCCAGTAATCATACACATAGAACATAATTACAAACCATGATAAGACCTGGGGGTGGAGCCAGGAGGTAGAAAGGGGCATTTCAGGAAGAAGAAAAAGCATGAGCAAAACTCTGAGGCAGAATGGAGTGTGGTCTGAGGAAATGAAACAAAAAAGATCTATGTGGTTGGAGACAGAAAACTATAAAGAGAATGGTGCAAGGTGAGGCTGAGTGAGGGGAGTGACAGGGTAAAATCTGCATTTTGAAAAGATCCGTTTCAGGGGATGAATACGTGGAGCCTAGGGGCTTTTTTAGGGCACTACCACTGTTCTGCATGATATCTCCTGATGGATACATGACAATATGCATTTGTCAAAATCCACATTAACTGTATAGCACAAAGAATATGAACTATGGGCTTTAGTTAATAATAGTGTATTAACATTGGTTCATCAATTGTAACAAATGTGCCACACTAACGAAAGATACTGATAATAGGGAAAGCTGGAGTGGAGTAGAGAGGGGGTATAGGGAACTTTCTGTACTATGTGCTCAGTTTTTTGTAAACCTAAAAGTGCTCTAAGAAATAGACTTCTTATTTAATTTTCTATTTAATATATAATGTAAAATATTTTTTATTTAATAAAAAATAAATAAAGAGGACGGGGAAGACCACTGGCCGCTGTGACGAAAGTAGATTGGAGGCAGAGGAAATATGGCAAAACCATAAGAAAGTTGTCTCAGAAGTCGAAGCAAGAGAAGATGCAGCTCAGACCAGAGCGGTTATGAAGAAAAGGGAGCAAAATGGACAGGAGATGGTATTGACAAGACATGGTGATAGACTGGATGTGGGTTGGGGATCAAGGGCCACTGAGATTTCTGGCTTTCTCAACTTGATGATTAAATAAGGATCTAGGCCAATTTTATCAACATTATCACTACTTGCTAAGAAACCACTGAACACGTAGGTTCTCAGCATGCACGTAAATGTGATGCTCATACTTAAGACGTTTCATTGTCTGCTTTTCAGCTCTCACTGTGATCGTTCCCCACCAGACCTTGTTTAAAAGAGAGATCATCCCGTGAGTCCTGTTCTTGCTTCAACCATTAATTAAAGCACAAGGTTACTCGGCTTTTCTGGGCCTTAGTACTTAACACCAGTCACACAAGAAAGCTGAACCAGTTGGCCTCTAAAGAGTAGTGCAGAGTTGGGGAGTGGATGCCAGTGGTCTCTAGTAGCCAGAGGTCTTCCAGAAGTACTCGTCATGCCGATCTCTGCCCAACTCCTGGGCTTTTACGGTGAATTCTAGTGTCTCCTATTTGTTGGTTATTGTTCTCCTGCTCATGGCAGAGTTACAGTTCCTGGATCCCTGCTTGTGTCCCAGGACAGTGGCTGGGGTCAGCATGAACTGTCGTTACCTCAAGTAACTATGGACCAACATCAAATACTTCTAAGTCAGGTTTGGGACACAATACCAGATGGTATCAAAGGAACTTTAGTTCCCTGTGTGTTTTTATTTCAAAATCAAGCTTATCTTCAGACAGCAGAACAAATGTGCCAGTATCCTGTTCCAAAACCCAAAATACACAAACTCCCAGGAACCACCAGCCCTTTAGTCAATCTGCCTTCTAGAGAATGCTGTTACTATTCAATACCCCTGGGATTTACCTCTTTTCCAGCCACATCAGTAGCACAACACAGCACCTATAGCCAGTTAAGCCATGCCAACTTTGTTGCCAACCCATGTAGGGGGCTGCCCCTCAATCTGACTTTCTCCATATAAACGCCTATCTGTGGGTCCCAGCAGGGAAGCTCTAGGTCACGTGCTATGGTTGTGGCTGTGGTGCCTTTGCATACCATGGCTTGTCTAAAAGATTTCATTGAAAACACGAAGGCCCTGAATCTGGCGTGAGAGCCAGCGCTGTGTTGAAACCTATGGCACTCAGGCTCAGACTGAGGACTGTCTCAGAGAATTCAAAGACCTCTTGCTCCTGCCACTTCTTCCAGCCAGCCCTGGGAAGCACACTGCATGGATTTGCTCCTACCCAAGGCTGACAACTTCCTTGGAAGGAACCTGGCAGAGTTTCCCTAAGCCTCACTCTGGCCATCATTTGAGTGACAAACCCTGCCCTGTGTTATGTTCAAAACCACTCCTGCTCTCTGCCCTGCTTCCTCCTCAGAGTCCCTGAATCAAATAAGTGCCCTCTAACTTTCCATCCTGTAAATGAGAAAGTTCCCTATAGATGAAGTCTTTCCACATTTAGATTACTGCTCTGGAATGTAAGGTTTATCCCCCAATAGTAAACTTATCAATTCTGTATGTCTGCTACACTATAATTTCTTCCTTCTATGGGAAGCTTAATAATTTGGGTTAAATTGCAGGTTGCTGGCCAGCCACTCCATTAACTGTCCTTGGTCAAATGCCAACTCTTAGTCCAATCAGCTCTGTCTGGACGTTGGAGAAGAGGGAGTGTCTTAGTAATAAACATGACAGCCTGTTGCTGCTGCTCCTGAAAGCAGACATTCAGGCCATAGAGCGTCCAGTAACTGATCCCTGGGACTGCTTTAAACAAATTATCTGAGGCAATCAAAATCTACCTGAAGCACTGTTATGATTATTTGATTGATGTTTCTCTCTCTGACCGAACAATAATCAGCATGGGGGCACACAGTAGGAGCTCAACAGCAATTTTTCAAATTTATGAAAAAAATGCATGAATAAAGCTGAAAGGCTATAAGGTTAAGAGAAGTTGGGGAAGTCAGGAGAGAGCTTGAATGAGTCAAAGGTTTGACTGAGTCAAGTTATGAGTAACCCAGGTTATGAATAAGCAGAACTTATGATGCAGAAAAGACACACAGAGTAGATTAAGAAAGCCAGGCAATAGTGAGTGGAGAGTGTGGCAGACACAGTGGGAGTGGCTGAGTCACTCAAGAGTAAAGATTCACAAAATCTGTGGCTAAGATCTTGGAACTACCTTAAATCCATAGCCACCCTCCTATTCCTGTTCTTCCTGATCCTGATTGCGCATCCTTCCCTGTGTTTCCAAAAATATGTATCTTTGTACAAATCATTTATTAGTAAAGGTAACTTGAGTGAATTGTCACTTCTTGGAAGTCTCTGCTTTGGGGAGCCTGAGGCTAGCACTTGAACTCCGAGGAGTTCAGTTATTATTTTTCCCGTGAAGGACATTCTTCCTCTGTGGTCAGCCCCCTATGGAAATGTCCTGACATGCATGAAGTCAGAGTGGAGACATAGCTGAGGCTCAGTCTACAATTCCTGCCATCCATATCTTATTTTTTCACCCTGAGTTTCAAGAAAGCCCTCCTATCTCCCTTGGGCTAGGGCGGCCAGATCTGCTTGGCCACATCTGCCTTTTAAAATTGAAGATTAAGAGAAAAAAATAAATATGACTTTAGAAGAATATTTGTGAGGTGTTACGAAGATCATTTTCATCATAGCGTGAATATTTACTGCTTGATTATTATGAATCATCAATTGGTTAACTGGACGGCCATGATGTCAATTATCCCCATAGTCCTGAGCCATTATTGGTGCCTGTAGATGTTGGTTTCTATTGCTGCTGTAACAAATGATCACACTTTTAGTGGCTTAAACGACAGATTTATTATCTTACAGCTCCATTGGTTAGAAGTTCAACACAGGCCCCACTGGACTAAAGTCAGGATACCATCAGGGCTTCATTCCTTTCTGGAGGCTCTCGGGAAGAATTTGTTTCCTAGCCTTTTCCAGCTTCTACAGGATGCCTGCATTCCTTTGGTTACGGTACCTTCTTCCATTTTCAAAGGCAGTAATGGTGAAGTTGAGTCCTCTTTACATATCCCTCTGACCCTCCAGAGTCACATCTCCCTCTGACTGACCTCACCTGGAAGAAGTTCACTGCTTTTGAGGACTCCTGTGATCATTTGGGGCCCACCTGGATAGTCCAGATTAATCTCCCCATCTCAAGGTCATTAACCTTAATCACATCTGCAAAATTCCTTTTGCCAAGTAAGGTAGCAAACATATTTAGCATATTCACAAGTTAGATGGATTAGGACTTGGACATTTTTGAGGAGCAATTATTCTGCAGTTACACACTGTAGTTACAAATTCTTTTATGTTCTTATCAGAACATCTGGGATTCAGATAGCAGTAAGAATGTCTAAAAAGTTCAAGTAGGTTTCTAGATCGAGGGAAATTTACAATAACAAATACAAGGTATGGCTTTGTTCACTAAAAATCAGCAGAAAGGAAAAAGAATTCCCACCTATTGAGTGCCATTAGCTGCACTGTGTCTAGCATAGTGAAATACGTGTTTCTCTCAGTTAACTTTCATAACTCTTTCCAGTAAATATTGTCTCCATTTTATAGTTGGGGAAACTGAGACTCAGAGCAGTTTAATAATTTGTGCAGTCACACAGCTGTTAAGTGGTAAAGCTGGAATTCGAACTAGATTTGTCAGACACTAAAACCCATGTACTTTTCACAGTGTCACTTGGCCTCCCAAATTTCCTGTGGCACTTAGCTCATCTATATGAAAATTGATACACCACCAGACAACAGATTCCTTCAGGGGCTTTAAGATTGACATTCTTAGACTCTTTATACTTGGCACACTACTGCTAGGCACACTAAATGTTTTTCTCAGAAAGAGACCATGGATAATCCTACCATTTTATTTGTTGGGGGAAGTGGTAATTAGATTTATTTCTTTATTTTTAGAGGAAGTACTGGAGATTGAACCCAGGACCTTCTGCATGCTGAGCATGCGCTCTACCACTTGAGCTATCCCCTCCCCTCCTGCCATTTTATTTATCTAGGAAGGTTGTGGACCTGAGGCCGGCCTGTGGGGATTTACTGATCAGATCTGCGATCTAGTCAAGTCCTCTTTTTCCATCAATGACACTCAGATAAACCTGCATCCAGGGTTTATCCTGCATATCCAAGGGCAATGAAGACAGCCCTGAAATACTTTTCCAGAGAACTTTGTCAAGTTTTACCCCCCACTCCTAACCAACCAGTCACTATTACCAGCAAGACTACAGACCAGGCTCGCTACAGATGCCTTCTCACCAGGGTAAGGAAACTAATGGCTGTTGAGGCTAAGAGAGTGTGTTGGCTTCCGTATCGAGAGTCCTTCTCTGCTGAGTCTGGGTACTGTGTGTTCTCCCTCCAGCTCTGCCTCTTCCACATTGCCTGTGACCCTCTCTGACGCCAGCTGTTTGTCTGTTCAACAGCTCTCCTCCCTGCAGATTGTTTACATGTACTTTGGTCATCCTATCTGGTTCTGCCCTCTGATATTTATTTACTCACTCTTGACTTCTGTGGATTAATTGGCCTTTGTCTTATTGCTGCTCAAAGCATTGCATTTCTTATTACTGCCTTGTTCTCTCAGCTTCAGCCTGCTGCCACATCCAACGTGCACACAATTTCTTTCTAGAATCCTATGTAGGTAGACTGGACATAGACTTCTTTGGAGCCACCTTCCCTTAGGCCCTTCCATAGTCAACAGCCATTTACTGAGATCAGCTGTGTATTAGGACTGTGACTTTTTCTTGATTCTATCATTTCCCCAAACATTTGTGTTTTTTAATGCATAATGTGATCTTGGTGCTTAATTTGTATTCTTGAATTGCATTCTTCTGCACCTCCAAATGTGCTTTTTTAAAATTATTTTTTAAAATTCTTATTTTTTATGGAAGTATAGTCGATTTACAGTGTTAGTTTCAGGTGTACAGCAAAGTGATTCAGTTTTATATATATATATACATGTATAAATATATATATATTTCAGATTCTTTTCCATTACAGCTCAATACAAGAAACTGAATATAATTCTCTCTGCTATACAGTAGGTCCTTGTTATTTATCTATTTTATATATAGTTATGTATATCTATTAATCCCAAACTCCCAATCTATCCCTCCCCTGCCTTTTCCTCCTGGTAACCCAGAATGTGCTTCTTTGATGAACTTACTGTTTATGCCTCTCTTGGTGGACACTCATAGAAAGGGATTCGTTTGTGTACTTCACAGCAAATGCATTTTATTTTTCAGGTCAGCTGAACTCCTTAACACTATTCAGTAACTGGAAAGGAGGATATCTTATAACAGATCTTCCAACAATAACAACAAACATTTATTAAGTAGTTCATATAAGCCTCACATAATGTTACTTCATTATCTTCACATAGTGTTACTTAATCTTTCCTACAACTCTGCAAGACTAGATCACTATTTCACAAATGAGGAAACAGGCTTAGAAAGGTCAAGTAACTTGTCCAAAGTCTCCTAGCTAGTAGGTGATAGATCCAGAAATTTAAACTTACTTTATCAGTTTCCAAAATGCAGGTTTCCACTACCCTTTATCACTGCTGTTGGTTCAGATCTTAGTGTGCAACATTTTAGGAAAGAGAATATCAAATAGCCAGGTAAGCAGCAAGTAGTACCATAGAAACAAGGGAATTTTGCTTACTCTCTCCTGATAGGATAAAATGGAACAAAGGTGGCCGTATAGGGTGGTATCCTATAGGGACCAGGAGAGAGTGCCTGTTACTCTCACTGTCCTAGAGCGGGGCCAAGGTGTAGAGCCAATATGGTGGGAAAGCAGGGGGAGCCAATTAATAAATAGGAGCAAAAGGGGCAGAAAGGACTGTGGCCTGGAGGAGTTCCCGGTGTGGAAGATGGCCACTAGTGGACTTTGTTATAAGCCTCTCATGGCAGTTTGCATGGATTTACCAAGTATAATAACATAGTCTGGAAGGGAATAGACTAGAACAGGGGCAGAATCAGAGAGGGTATATTGTGACTCCAGCAGTAAAGGAATGCTCTTGAGTTCTGAGGCACTAGGCTTGCTAGCTTCTAGCTGCTCTTATTTTTTCTCTGAAGGATTCCCCCTCCCCCAGCCCACAGGAGGGTGGTGGTGACTGAAGGAGAGGGGTATGGTTGACCTGGGAGGGGTCAGGAGGTTGTTGATTAATGTGTGGAATTTCTCACCCAAAACAGTGGGAGATGCCCAAATCATAGAAGTCTGAGAAATGTTAAAGGAACCAAATTCCTAGAAGCTTGAAGGAGAGCCTGGAGGTAGGATATGAGCGAGGGATGTCACTCAAACGAAGAGCCTAGAAAGGGAGGCTGGGTAGAGTAGTGGAAAGATTATAGAATTTTTGTTTTAAACAGCACAGCCCTTTCACAGTTCTCTCCCAATCTGTGGAGACTGTAAGGGCCCTACACACAGCTCATTCCTGTGCTCCATCCTCTATCAAATCCACTTGCGCTGTCCCGATGGTCTCCATTTTCATCCTGGTGTCCTGTACCTAGCCTCTGCTGCTCTGCCTGTTTCTTTGGCTAGGTAATTCACTAAAATAATCTCCTTGGTCCTCTATTCCCGCTTCACCCCTTGTCCAGATTTGCCATGACCCCATGCTCTGCAGCCTGCAAGCTGTCTTATCCAACCAACCTGGTTAATTCATCCCAGAACATCCCCCTGAATCCTTCTTGGAGGCCCACAGTGATGTTCCTTCTGTTCCACCTGGGAACCTGTATAGTGTTGGCTGTGTGCCATACCACTGATCACATCCTGCCAAACATCGTGATGTTCACTTGGAGGTTGTGGGGAATGTTTCCATTACAGCAGAGAAATCTGTAGGGGTTTTTTTAGGTTAATAGGAATTGCCAGGTTTTCCAAAATGGCTAGTAGAAACACAGGAAACCCCATTTACCCAGTCACTAACCTTGAGTGTCCTTCACAACTACATTTTTAGGAGAAAGCAAGGAAGTTTTTCTTTCTGTCACTTCATTCACATATACCATATATAGGAAAATACATGAATCTTAAGTGTACAGCTGGACGAATTTTTGCTAAGTGAACACACTAGTTTAATCAGTACTCAGATTAAGAAACAAAACACTATCAGCGTCCAATCCTCTCATATCCCCACCTGATTACCACTCCCCTTATGGTAACCACTTTTCTGACTTGTAACAACATTGATCTGTTTTTTTCTGTTTTAGAATTTCATATGCATGGAATATATGTTATGTATTCTTTTGTGTGTGGCTTTTCTGTGTTTGTAAGATTCATTCATGTTGTGCATTGCAGTAGTATTTTTTTCATCATTATATAGTGTATTATATGAATATACTTCTCTTTATTCATTCCACTGCTGTTGGACATTTGGATTATTTCCAGTTTTTTGCTGTTATGAATAGTCCTGCTATGAGCATTCTTGTATATATCCTTTGGTGAACATATGTATGCATTTCTGTTGGGTATATATCTAAGAGTAGCATTGTTTGGTGAAAGTATATGCATGTGTTTGGTGTTAGTAGCTACTGCTGAACAGTTTTCCAAAGTTGTAACCAAGAATATTTTTTTAAAGAAAAAAAAGAATATATATATTTTTAATCCTTCCTAAATCTCTTGGAGCCAGAAGGAAAGGGGTGCAGAGGCAGGCAAGTAGAAATTTGGCAGGCAGTGCCAGCAAATGCAGGTTAAAGCAACTCTTCCATCTCCTCTGCCATTGTTTTTGTTAGGTAGTTTTTTTTCCAAAAGCACAGGACTTGGACAGTAGATGCCACCCAGCTGCAGTTGGCTGGTGGAATTCTGCAATACTAGGGCTTAGTATGAAGACTCTCAGTTAAGTCAATATAGGACACCAAGCCAGGGGAGTTAGAACAACTGAAAACTGGGCAAGAGGTCAATGTCCATGCAGCCTGCAAGAGAAAGTGGAGTCCAGTGAAGAAAGAAATGGGGTTGACACAAAGAAAGACAGAGATGCAAATATCTAACTGGCAAATAGGGCCAAGAATCCAGGATGAGGAGAGAAAGAACAAGCAGGTGAAGAGTGAATGGGAGCAGGTGTGTGGTTCATGACTGGCCTTTATACACCAGCCTAGGAGTTGAAGGAGAATGGTCAACCAAGTTTAAAGAGATGAAAAAGAACAAAACAAAACAAAACAATCTCATTCTAGTGAAAACCAAAGCTGAGTAAGCTTTGTCTGGAAATGTCTTTTGAGGATAATTGCAAACTTCTGGGAACTTGAGTGGAGAATGTGGGGGTGGAACAAACATAGAGTTTTCTGTCAGAGCTGTAGTGTTTGTGTAACGCACATCTCTCCAGGCCACTTGAGTCTGACAGTACAGTTGGGTAATATGGATGGAAGCAGCCTCCACAAGGCGATTGTTGGAAGCTCAGGTCCCTTCTGTATCTCTGAAGGATACGGGGGGAAGGGAGGTTTGACATGCATTTCTGAGTGGCTATTCACTGACTCATATCACTAACCACAGCCAGTGTGCAGCCACTTCTCTGCTGAAGTCGAGAGAGATGCCTTCCTCCCACCTGGTCCATAATCAAGCCACAAAAAAGGGTGACTTTGGGCCCTGTTTCCTTGGGTGCCTTTAACGGTACAGCACTTGCATTTGACTTTGTTTTTCACTTGAACAAAAAACGGATGACCGTGTGAGTGACTTCACAATGCACTGTACTTAAAAACCATCTCTCCTTACTGACCTTCTCCACCCCACCCCTGTAATTCCTAATACTTACAAACTGTGTGACCTCAGACAAGTTACTCAGCCTCTCTAGTGTTTAATTTTCTCATGGGTAACATGGCAAGAAAAATATCTGCCTTTCAGTGAGGATTAAATGAGATTCCATGTAAAGGGTCTAGGGAAGGGGAAATTCCACGGTTTCTTCCTTATCACCCTTGGTGTTCCTCTGCCTCCATGAGAGTAGTAGTCAATCTGTAGTTGGTTAGATTCTCAGTCACAGACCAGGCCATTTTTCCCAGCAGTTAAGGTCACGCGTGATGTGCTCGGATTACGCACGTGGGTATGGATCCCTCTGGGCTCTTCTCCCTTGGTCCCTATGGGACTGAGTGACACTGATCGCAGGCTTAGAGAGAGGGAACAGCTAGGCTATATTTACACTGTGAAGGTGCAGCCTGGTTCAGCCAGTGTCCGTTTTGATTAGGCAAGGTCCTCGCTGTCCTGGTGGTTAGATATTTTTAATTTTGCCCCTGGAAAAGGTCCTGTAAGCCTCCAGTTCTAGGCATGTGACCTCAGACCACCTTACCAGAGAGCGCAAGCCTAGCTAAAATTCAGGTTTACTTGTTGTCTTTTGCTGCTGTCTCCCGTGTATATTTCTTCCTCCAGACCTTGAAGGTTGGGGCATGGCTGTGGTCTGAGGTAGGATTCTGATAGTCTTAAGCCTCTTGATCTAATATTAACTAATGGGACTCCAAACCAACCATAACATCTACCATTATTAATATTAGTAATATTTTGGTTAATTATTACTACTTAATAAACCACTCCAAAATGTAGTGGCTTAAATCAAATCAACAGTCTTTTTTTTTTTTTTTTCTTTTTTCTCATGATTGGGTGGGCTGACTGGTTGGTGCTCTGCTGGTCAGTTCCATTGGTCTCATTTGGGTCTCTCACATGGTTGTAGTCAGATGGCAGCTGGGGCTGGAATCTCCAGGGTTACTCATATGTCTGACACCGTGTCAGGAATGTCTGGAAGGCCAGACTCAACTGGGATGCTAGCAAGGCAATACCTCTCCTTCTCACTGTGTAGTCCCAGGGCTTCTTCCTCTTATCAAATGGCGCCCAGGGTTCCTGAAAGCCAAGAAATAGAAGCTACCAGACATTCTTAAAGCTTAGACTTGGAACAGACACAGTGTCACTTCTGCCATTTCTAACCCTTAAAGCCAGTCATAGGTCCAGCTCTGATGGAAGGGCAGGGACTACATAAGGGTATAAGTGCTGGCAAGTATGGTTGGTTGGGGGTCACCAGTATAACTGACTTCAGAAGAAATATCAGTGTCAGTTTCATTTGCAGTCTTTCCATTTAGTAAATGTCCACCAGGATTTACCTCTCTCTCCATGCAGGAAAAGTTTTTTCTACGTATGGTACAATCTCCATAAAGTGTTTCCTGAGATTTGAGGGTCTTAGTCTGTAGGACTAGTCTTACACCCCAACATATCCAGTTACTGTCTTTTGGATATAGTTTAACTTACAGTCATGCAAATAAAGCCTCTGTTGACCCACCTTCTCAAATTTAACCTCATAGGGTTCTGTGAAGGATTAAATGAAATCATTTATGCAGATTGCCTTGGACTACATGTCAGTAAGTGCTCAGTAATGGTAATTATTATTTTGTTACTGGTAGGATCCCTAAGGTATTGGGCTGGCCTTGGTAAAAACGTAATGAGATGACTTTGGGAAGTCACAGTTTCCCAGGGCACCTGAGTGATTGATACCCAAGAAAGTAGGTAGAATTGTTAACCTGAGATAATGGGGACAGAACAAGGTTATCAGCTGCCCGCATGCAAGATGAAAAGAGAATCAAGAAGTGTAGTTGCAGGAAGTACCAGAAAAACAACAGGAAGAAATAATAAAAATAGTTTGAGTTCAGAGGAATAGGAGAAAATAGTTTAGAGGAGAGGTATCAGAACAAAAGGAAGAATCAGTTACTTCTTAATCAGCAATAGGCCCCTAACAGGTGATAAGGGCAAGCTAATTAATAGAGATACCTGTAAAGGGGAATACAATGAGGAGCTTCCAGTTTCCAGCCTGCAAGGAAGACGGAGCCAGGTACCAAACAGACTGAGAGACAAGTAGTCATTGGAGTAGTGTCAGCCTTCCAACACAAGTAATTATGGATGATCCAGACAGCAGAGGACAAAGGAAAAAACCAGCCCTGGGAAGGTAATAAATCAACTCCATCCTGGGTGAGGAACCTGAGCCAAACAAAACAGCTTTGGTCTCATCATGATGACAATGTTAGCGTTTAGTCAGTTTATAACTCACTATCTATAAACTCCCTTTTTCCACATCTAGTTTTCCTCTTTGTTGTTCTAGAGAAAAAAAGTAATCATCTGTTTGGGAACAAAGAGATTAAATAAGACTTAAGTAAGATCATGAGAGTAAAAAGAATTTTGTAAACATATACGTGCTCTACAAATGTGAAATGCTACTATTTTTAAGGGAATCAGATTCAAGTGTTGCTCAGAGAAGGGAGTGTTCGAGTCCCATGGCTGAGGTGAGCAGTTCTGAAGCTGAACACAGTGGGGAGTTGTAAAAATCACAGAGACCAGAGTAGATAGAGACCATTGCTAACTGTTGGAACTTCTGAGCTCTCCACCCTGGCTCTCACCCTCCGTCACATCTCCCAACAGCTTTGAGAGAGAAAGTGTTTGGTATTATTTATCTTCAACTAAATTTGTAAACTGAAGTGCAAGGGAAAAGCTAATGAGTATTTAACCATTGTATTAAATTAATAACTAATATCTAGATACAGGTAATTCAGAAAGAAGCACTGAGAATAAAGCGCAGGTAATCATCTCTCTCTTCCAGCTTCATTTGCATCAGAGAAAGAAGAATTTCTAAACAGAAGAGAAGCGAATTTATGGGGAAATATTTAGTAGTAGGCTGAAAGGAAGGCAGTTATAGGAATAATATCTTAAGTTAATTTTATCATGAACATAGCAGGAAGGTCTTGTAAGAGGCTTTTGGTGCTAAATTAGCCTGAAGCTACAAGGCCATAGAAATGTATCAGAAAAGATGCTTGACTCTGCCTGTAAGATTCAATATAATTTTCACATATTCTGTAATTCAACAAGGATCTTTTGAGTACTTATACTTATGGTACTGTGTGCCTCATGGAACTTATATTCTGGAGGGTAAGACAGACAGTAAAATAACAAACAAACAAATCTTTATATTTTCAGGTAATGATAAGTTCTGTGAGGACACATTGGGAAAGGAGATGGAGAATAATTGTGTACTCACAGTGTATTTGCTCCCTCTGCACTTCACACAGTAAGGGTCCATAAGTGCCAATAAGTAAATGACTGCCTTCTCCCAAGTTCGAGCCCTCACTACCTCAGGCCTAGTATATTGTCAGTCGCCCTTTAATGGATCACTCTGCCTTCATTCTCCCTTGTTTTCAGATAAGAGGCACACCACTGCCTGACTTAAAATGCTACTTTTATCATGCCAGTTTTCTACTCCAAAACCCTCAGTGACTTGCTATTGCTTTTGGTTTTTTTTTTAAACAAAGTTTAAAGCAAGTGGTATATTTATCTATCAGTGAATCTTATTTATTGATTAATATTATTCCTCTGCCAGGTCTTACTAAAGACATGTGATATCCCTTTAGTATTATTATTAACCTAAACAACTTTCCCAGAAAGAAGGTAATAAACAGGAAACTATATTTATGTCACTACAAATCTCTGAACTACGGAATCACTATATGTTAGCACTAAGAGTGGTCTTGAAATCAGTCGAGATCACCTTCTTTATTTCACAGAAGAGGAAACTGAGAACAAGCAGTTATATCGCTTAGATGTGGATACCCAGCCAAGTGAAGGCCCAGTCATAACTAGAACTCAGCTCTTCTGATTCCCCGCTTTCCTTTCCACCACACTACATTATGCATACATGCATTTCTACATGACTTAGTCACAGTATATACGCTACTTTGTGTCTCTTCTTTTCTGTTTATATTACTCTATGTACTTACATTACTCTGTGTACGCATTTCCAAATGTGGACATAAGCCAGGTTCTTGTCACTGGTGGTAGCTACGTAGCATTCCAGCATATCCAAATAGGCTGTGGTCCTTTATGAACCACTGCTTTGAGTTGCACAGAGAATGAAAACAAGCCTACACTAATACTTTGTGTTAACTATGTTTAATAGTAAAATAAGAAGAATATCTGCAGCTGCTTTATAAATGAAGTTTAAAAAATCATATATTCTCAATCTGGTTTACTCATATTTTCTTTTCTAAAAGCAGACCTGCTCATTTTGTGTATTTTCTAAATATTTGCATTTAAGTTTTTTTTTAAGTATATTAAAAGGTTAAGGTATAAATATAAAGTATGAAATTGTTTGAATTGAAACTGTCGAAGTCATTTACTAGTGATTCAAGATGTGTACATTTTTAGGTTTTTGATTATTCTTTGTGTAATTCATCTCTTTGATCATGGCTATGCATTTGATCTGCAATTGAATATATAAAAAAAAAGGACTTTGGAAATTATTCTTCTTCTACCCCTTCCATCTAGAAAACAGAGGGAGTCTTACAAAGGTGAATACCTGCAAAGTTCATTCAGTACTTCTCAAAGTGCCTCAAGATTAAGGCATTTTATTTTCTATAGCCTTTGGGAAAATTAAGCCAAGACCGATAATCTAATGATCGTTTGGTGGCGTTGCAGTATCTTATTACTATAAGAAAAAGCAGATTTTAAAAAAATTCTAATTCAACATTTAAAAAAAATTTTTTTTAGTTTTTTTTTTTTAGGGGAACAGTAATTGCTACCTGGAAGTGGGATTCAGCTGTAACAAAATCCTAAACCCTAAAATGCAGAAGTAACTTTGGAACTGGACAGTGGATTTGGGGGAGAGTGTTAGTGAAAGCCTAAACTTGAAGAAACCGTTAATAGAAACATCGTGATCTTTGATATGGCTGCAGGTAAGGGCTTGCAAAAAAATAAGGTAATGTTATTGGAAATTGGAGGAAAGGGGACTCTTGTTATATAATGGCAGAAAGTTCAGTAACACTGTTGCCTGCAGTAATTGAAAAGCAGAAACTATGTCTAATGAACTGGGTAATCTAGCTAGGGAGATTTCCAAGCAACGGTTACTTCTTGTTGCTTATAGTAAAATGTAAGAGGAGAGAGGCAAACTGGGGGAAGAACTGTTAAACAAACGAAGACATAATTTGCTGGTTTTGAAGATTCTCAGACTCTCTAAATGGCAAACAATGCTAAAATTAAGATGTAGCTTCTGAGCTACAAATCCATGGCACTGCTAGTAAAACATGGTCCTAAGATGAAGCCAAGGGTATGACTATAAAATCTTTTGTTAAAATCTTAGAAAGATTTAAGGTTGTGCATCAGAATACTATTAAGTCAGACAAAAGGCCCTCGAAGGATATTAAAGGTATGTTTCACATACTCTCTCAATAAAATGATAAAGCACCTAGGAAGCTTAAGGACACTGTCCCTCAGTCATCTCATCAGAAGTCTAAAGTAGCAAATAGCTTATCTGAAAGATATTTGAAGGTGTGGCTTTCATCTAATGGAGTGGACCCCAATAATATTTACAGATGACTCATAACATTTTTTAAGTATGTATGCAGAAACATTGCCACCTTGAACCAAAAGGGATAGAGAGAGTGCAAAATGAAAAGAGGCCTTGGGACCCTCAAAGTTCCACAGACAAGAAGTAGGCTGAGAGAACTTCTCAGCTGTAAACATGGGCTATCTTTCATTAAAAAAAAGGAGGAAGATTTAGAGGTCAGAACCAAGACTCCAGAACATGGAGCTGAGAGCCAGGGTGAATTATTCTCAGGCTTTGAGACTTAACCAAGGAACCTTCAACGTTTGTTCAACTGGATTTCAGAATTATGATGAACCAGTGACTCCTCTGTGCCTGCCATTTTCCCTCTTTTTGATCAGGAATATCTATAGCAGTTACCCTGTTACACCTGTCTTACCATATTGTGTGTTGGGTATATTGGGGGAGGGGTGTGCAAATAAATTGTTGCTTTAGTTTCACAGGGGAAGAAGAAGTGTACTCTAGGAGCTGTACTTAAGGAACTACACCCAAGGAGCCTCAGCTGCATCTGGACCTGCTTTAGATGATAAGATGTTAGACTTCAAGCTGATGCTATAATGAAATAAGGCTTTTGGTGACTTTGGAAGGAAGTGAGCATATTTTGCATGTGGGAAGGACCTGAATCATTTGGGACCTGAGGATGGATTGTGTTTGCCAGCCTCCCAAAGATAGCCCTGAATTATCCTTGCCTCCTATTATTCACACCCTTGTGTAGGCGCCTCCTGCACTCTGTCATACTTGGTCTGTGTGACCGACATCATGTAGCAGAAATGACGATATGTTACTTCTGAGATTAGGTTATTAAAAAGACTGCAGCTTCCATTCTGGTATCTCTATCTCTTGGATAACTCCCTATTAGAGAAGCAAGCTGCCATGTTGTAGGTAGCTGTAAGGAGAAGGCCACCTGGAAGACTACTGAAGACTCTGGCCAATGGTCAGCTAGGAACTATACCGTGCCAACAAGCATGTGAGTGAACTTGGAAATGACTTTTTCAGCCCTACGCTAGCCATGAGATGACTGCAGCCCCAGCCAACATCTTGACTGCGATCTCATGAGAGTTCCTGAGGCAGAAACACCTGGCTAAGTCACTCTCAGGTTACTAAACCTTAGGAACTGTGTGAGATAATAAAATGTTTGTTTTAAGCTCTAAAGTTTCAAGGTAATTTATTATGCAGCAATAGATAACAAACACACCAGCCCAAGAGCCAGGACTGCCCAGCAGAAGCTGGGACTAAAGAGGGAGGAGTTTTCCACCTGCAGTTGGAACCACAAAAAAGATGCAGCCACAACTGGAGACACTGCCTGAAACACAAGGAGAAGGGAAGACATAGCCTCTCCATGGCCCCTCACCTGCCACCCTTTCCTTCATTGGCCAAATCAAACCACAAAGAAATCAATGAGGGAGCCTGAGAAATGTCATTTGCAAGGAACAACCTCTTGTAATACAGAACAGGGCAGAGAGAGAGAAGGACATTAATCTGAGAACAAATAGGCAAATTACCAGCGCAACCAGGGACCCTTTTCACATGGAATTCCCAATGACTTTTTTCAGACCCTTGACTCCAGTTTGGGAAACAATGGCCTAAATGGCTCTTCCTCAAGTCTCTGCAAGTCTGAATCTTAGACATCCATTATCATTCACGTTAAAGGCAAAATTTTTCTCCAGTAACTTTTTGTTCCTTATTACCTGGGGTAGCCTCATCTTTTTTCAATTCTACAGCATTCAGTTTATACCCATTTTAGGCATTTTCAAACACAACTTACAGTTATTTAGTGCATGTCTTATTGTCTCAGCTTCTTGAAGACCAGATCTATTTCTGATGCACTGTTGCATATTGCCCCATCATCATAGCATCTAGTACAGAACCCTGATCATAGTTACTATCAGTAGGTATTAAGCAAGCGAATGAGAGAATGGATGAATGTCAAAGTCAGTGGTAGAAATGGTATAAAAGTCTATTACCTTCATCTATATTACTGTTAAATCCCTTATATAGTCTTGGCAGAACCAAGAGATTCTAGAATAATCTTCCTATTTTCTTGGCTGGTTATATCTTTTGAACTCCTTTGAACCTTTTCTTGGGGGAAGAGAAACAATAAAATTGCAAACTGGTTTACATCTGGGCAGGAATAATTATCCTGTGAGAACAAAGTCCTGCCTAGAACCTTTCAGCAGGAGAAGGTTTGGAGAACTGCACTTGTCTCCTCTCTCAGCTTTGACTACGCTGAGAAAAGTCATCTGCTCAGTAACAAAGGAATGCTCCGCATTTTGCAAAAGTGATTTCCTCTACTTCCCTGTCTCCCTTGCTGATGCCTTGATAGAGAGGATACATGCAAAACAGAAAGGATGTTTTCAGATAAGCTTCTCTTAATTCAGGCCTCTTCACTTCTTGCCTGGATTACCACAATGCCCCCAACAAGTCTCTTGGCATCTTTGTTTCCAAAAACAAATCTTAGCTTGGCACTCTCATGTTTAAAGTTTTTCAATAGTTATTTATTCTCTTCTGGATGAAATCCAGACTCTTCATTATTTGACCTTGGGGTTACTTCTTCAGCCAAATCTTTTCTTACCAACCCCAGGCTTTCCAGTCTTCCCCCTCTTCCGTCTGTCTCTCTCCTTCCCCTCTAACCTGCATCTTCTCCTAGCTCAACCCAACTCATCCTTCAAGATTTGGTTTCAGTTGTCTCTCCAGGAAGTTTCTCATGAGCCCTCACAATAGACTGGGACACTTTACAGACCTCTTCCGCCTTGGGTAAGCTGCTCTCTAAACCTCAGTTTCCCAGTCTAGAAAATTGGGATAATGTAGTGTATACTTATCTCAGAAGCCTGTGGCAAAGGGACCTGGAGTTTGTCCTACTAAGTGAAGTAAGCCAGAAAAGAGAAAGAAAAATACTACATGATATCAATTATATGTGAAGTATTTTAAAAAATGACACAAATGAACTTATTTACAAAATGGAAACAGGCTCACAGACGTAAAAAACAAACTTATGGTTACCAGAGGGGAAAGAGGGTAGGGAGGGATAAATTGGAAGTTTGGGATCTGCAGATACTAACTCCTATATATATAAAATAGATAAACAACAAGGTCCTACTGTACAGCACAGGGAACAATATAGTCAATATCTTGTAATAGCCTATAATGAAAAAGAGTATGAAAGGGAATGTGTGTGTGTGTGTGTGTGTGTGTGTATGTGTATAACTGAATCACTATGCTGAACACCAGAAACTAACACAACATTGTAAATCGACTATGCTTCAATTAAAAAAAAAAAAAAAAGCTTGTGGCAAGGATTATAGTTAATGCAAAATACTTAGCCTGAGATATATTGTGTTGCATATTAGGTGATAAATCATAGCAGTTATTTAATCCAATCTTTTCATTATGTTTGAGAAAACAGATCCAGAGCAGTCAAGTGACTGGCTCAAGTAGAATAAAAATAAGTGAGGGGTGGGGTTATCTGATTTGCTTATGCAGGTTTACAAATCAGATTTCAAAGTGAGGAAGTTAGGGGGAATGGACTTCAAATTTAATATTAAAATAAAACATTTATCGAGAAACTTGAGGTTGAGAGTAGATGCTATACTATTAAGTAAAATGGCAAATCAAGGCAACTTTCAAGACAATTCAAGATATTTGAGGCTTAGAACTGAAATGTCTTCTTAACTGTCTCAACTTGCTAATTTACTTCGTCTTTTTCTTTCTATATTCAACGAAGTAGTGTCTCCACGTTCACTAAATAAAATGGTTTGTAATGTCTTAACCTTTTTTTTTTCTATTGAATTAAGAACAACATTAAACCATTGACATGACCTGAAGAAAATCAATATTGTCCCCGGGCTCAGGACCACTCACTCTACAGCTTAATTGGTCAGTCCTCAGCTTTCAGCTTTTGACTCTAGACTTGTGTTATTCAACACAGTAGCCACTAGCCACATGTGGCTATTGGCACTTGAAATGTGGCTAGTCCAAATTGAAATGTGCTGTAAGCGAAAATACACATGGATTTTAAGGTTTTGATTGAGAAAAAAGCAAACTATCCTAATAATTTTTTACACTGACTATATGTGAAATAATATTTATGTTATATTGGGATAAATATAATACACGATGAAAAGTAATTTCACCTATTTCTTTTTACTCTTTTTAATGCAGCTACTGAAAAAATTTAATTACTTCTTTAGCTCATATATTTCTACTGGACAGTGCTGTCTAGAACCTGGGATTTTTTTGGAATCAGGTGGGGAGCATTAATCCTAAGGCCGAACATTGCCCTTTCCTCGACTTTCTCAGTCACAGGTGATGTAACGTGGTCACCCTTCCTGGAGGCCAGGGGTCTCCATTATCCCATTCAGAATGAGTCCAGAAAAGGATGAAGAAGTTAAAGAACAGTTTTAAATGCAGATCACTGAGTTAATCCACATTTCAAAGAGTAGAATAGGTGAATGAGGTGACTCAAGGCAGCCTCTACATTCACTTTGACATTCCTGGTGGGCTCTCCTGTTTTACTTGGATTATCTGTTTAATTGTCAACAGCAACTCTAACATTTAGGTGCTATTATTACATACATTTACAAATGAGTAATTAGAAGTTTGGGAACTAACAGGCTTGGTGTGGAGTTTTGACCTAGTTGGTCCACCTGTCCAGCTGTCATCTCTAGCAAGATTATGAGCTCCTTGTACGTCCTGTGTCTTGTCCTTACATGATCCGACTGACACATACTAGATGAGAAGAATGTGTAGTAAAATGCATATGTAGTATTACTTCGACCATGTAGGAAATCTGTCTATCTATATGGAAAATTCTGGAAGGAAATACATCATAATGTTAAAAGATGGTAATTTTTTTTTTGTTTGTTTTTAAGATGGTTAATTTTGAATGGTGATATTATGGGCATTTGGTGGGGGGTAATATACATTAATTTTTTTTTTTAATCTTTACACTTTTCTGTATCTTCCAAACTTTGGAAAATGTACATATACTGCTTTATTTCCATTATTCTTTAAATCACAAAGAATGTCATTTTAAGAGAATGTAGATGGTTGCTGACATGTTCCCTGTGTGCTGAGATTGCTCTTTAATCTCCCCCCCATGATGTTTCCCTTCCTCTCACAGCTGGTGTCCCTCGCCTTCATTTTGTTTCTCCATTTTCTCTCTCTCAATCTCACTCTTCTAATTTTTCCACCTCTCCCTCCCGCCTCCTCTCTCTCCTCCTCCTTTTTGAGAAGATTGACTTTCAAATGAAATGTCAATCAAACGTTACTTCCCACCTGGTTGGTTTCAGGCAGATTCCATCTGCCTCTGGAGTCCCAGGAAGGTGCTCAGGTTGGGGGTAGGGTAGTGGAGGGCAAGACTTCTAAAAAGGATGGAGATGTTTTGGATAAAATAAAAAGTGGAGGAGGACATTAGAGAGTGACAAAAGCATTGGGAACAAAGGTCTGAGGATTCTCTCAGCGGAAAGAGAGGTGAGCAGAGGGTCTCTTATCTTGTTGGGTCTGGGGATTGCCATCTCCCAGTGCTGGGGAACTCAGAAAGGATGTGGACCTTAGTTGATTTGAACTCCTGGATTGAATTAGTCCTGGTTGTATAATTGACTTTGATATGTGGCCTTTGGTTCTGAATTGGGTTTAATAAGATTTAACTGCTTCAAAGGGCTTTATAAGAATTCATTTTATCCTTCAAATCTGATTTCAAATGCTGCCTACTTTAAGATGCCTTCTCTGACTTTGGTGCTCCTCCTCCAGCACTCCTGTTGTGCCATAGTTGATACATACCTTATTCAAGCAATTACCTATATTGTATTTTATCTTATTCTGGAGGAAATGTGCCTTTATTGTCTTGCTTCAGGAATCTTTAGGGATATACATGTGTCTTATTCATATCTGTATTCCAGGCCTAGAATAGACCACGAACACACTGATTTGAGCATGTAAATGCTTAATAATGATTTTTAAAAGTATATTAATAGTTAACATTTTTGTAAGCACTGTAGCAAGCCCTATGCCCACAGTTTCATCCACCAGACACTTTAGGACAAAAGTACTTTTTTGATCCCCATTGTACAATGAGAAAGAGTAATAGAAATTAATCTGATCTAAAGTCAAGTTTGATCCAAGATCACCTAGTAAGTGGCAGAACTTCTACAGGCTTTTGGCTTCAAGATCTGGACTCTTCACCATCATAGATGAATCAGTGGATAGATGAGGAATGCTTTTCAATCCGTGTCTGAAGAAGTGACATGGAAGAATCCACCATTATTTCATAGAGGCAATTAAGATTTAAAATTAGGGTAGGGTAAGTCCTAATTCGCTGCTTTCAACTTTTGAATCACGTTTACTTCTTCCTCCCTCCTTTTCTCCTTCCCTTCCTCCCTCCCGCCTTCTTCCCATCTCTGTTTCTCTCTTCCTCTCACCTCTAAAAGTCTCAGGAAAAAAATTTGTAAACTCCTACATCGAAGGGTAATTCAGTGAAGAAACTGAATGTTTTGTGGGGAAAGTAATGAACGTTTTATTTGGTTCCTGCTTCTTACCATTCATTCATTTGCAAATTTACGAATATCAAGCACCTACTGTGTGCTAGGAACCTTTTTTTTAGGCACTAGAGATAGAGCGGTAAACCAAAGTAAGTCCTGATTCTCACGGAGATTACACTCTAGTGGGCCCGTTACATACACTGGTTCACTTCTCACAATAATCACGAGGCAATGATGACAACAATAATAGATAACTCCAAACACGGCTTACCTGTGCTGGGTACTGGGCTACGCACTTTATTTGTATTAACTCAATTACCACAACAACCGTGTGAGGTAGGGGATATGTTTTCCCCATTTTACAGACGAGGAAACTGAGACACAGAGGTAAGTGATTCGCTCAAGCGTCTAACCCTGACAGTATGGCTCTAACTCCCAGGCTGTTAACCACAAAGCTATATTGTTTCGTTTGTGTTTCTTTCTTAGTATCACAACTTTTCAAGCGGCTGAGTCCTATCTCAGATTGTGTGACTCCCAAGCCCAGAAGTTTGCATTGCACCCCAGCTGCCTTGCTGAGTAAATGAGAATGGCTTGGAATTTTTGCAGCACTTTCTCTTACAAAGAATTCAAACTGATTCAAACGTAATTCTCAGATTTTTGATGTGAACTCTCTTGTAACTGTAAATTCACCCGCACGGAAAAAGATTAGGGCCAGGGCCCCGGGTCATTTTACACTGGCCGGGGCACCCAGCAGATGGCGCTATCTTAGTGGACACCAGCTGGCTGCCCCGTCCCCCCGGGCTCAGCGCCTCTGCTGAAAGCTTCCCGGTCCTCCCTCACTCCCTCCTCTCTCCCCCTCCCAACGGAGCCCGCGCCCACGTGACCTCCAGACGGCCAATGGGCGAGCAGAGAGGGCGAGCTGGTCCCTGTGGCCGCCATTAAAGCGAAGGGAAAACCCGTGAATTCGGATTAAAGGGGGAAAAACACCGCCCGCTGGGCCCACAAAATGGGGGAGACTACGGCGTCCCGGCGGTGAGGCCGCAGGAGAGCGGACGTTAGGCCGGCTTGGTCCAGGGGCGACACGAAGACATAGCCAGAGAATGGTCTGAGCCCGCAGACGCCGCCACCACCTCCGCCACTGAGGAGACTCTGGGCTTAAGGACATCGCCGCTGCCGGGCCGGGGGCCTGGGTTTCTCTCCCGGTTCTCGCCCTTCCAGCCCCTCTGCGGGCGCCTCTCCGCCCGGGAGAAGCCTCCGGGGCTTGGGCTCTGCCCTCTCGGACTCAATTTTAATTATTTATTGTGTAACTTATTATTTTTCTTGTGGCAGGGTCACACATCCCCTCTGTCCCCCGGAGAGGGACGAGCGTCCGCGGGCTCCGCGGCGGCCGCAGTCCGGCCCGCGGGGCGAGCGCGGCGCGGCCCTCCCGCCTCCGGCCCTCGGCCCCGGGCGGCTGGGTGCCGGCCGGGCGGCGGGGGCTGCTCGCGGCGGCGGGGGGGTGGGTGGGGAGGGCGGGCGGCCCGGCGGCCTCCTCTTCCACCGCCCCCCCAACCACCACCCCCCCGCCCTCCCCGGTGTCTGTGTTTCTCTCTCTGGTCGGAGGCGGCGGTAATGGCGGATGGTGGGTTGTGGCGCCGGCGGCGGCTGCTGTGAGGGACGATGAGTTCCTCCTTCGTGCCGAACGGGGCCAGCCTGGAAGATTGTCACTGTAACCTCTTCTGCCTGGTGAGTGCCCGGGCCGCGGGCGGGGGCCGCGGCGAGCGGGCGGTGGGGGAGGGGCCGCGAGGTGCGCCCTTGGGCCGTGGGGGAGGGGGTCCGGGTCGGATCCAGATGCCCGAGTCCCCGGGCTAGGCCCAGCCCGAGCCTGCGCCGCGGCCAGCCCCGCACCAGCCCGGGCTCTGCTTCAGGAGTGTCGGCCTTTTTTCTGACTCTCTTTTTCTCACCGTAGTCTTGTCCTCAACTTGGGCTCCTTATCTGGCAGGACACTAGCATTTCCCTGTGTGTTTCTTGCTTAACTGTTGCTTTTCTCCTTACTGACCGTGTAGCTCTTCTTCACACTTTCCATTATTGCCACTGTCTCACTCTGGTAATTTGGTTTTCCCCAATAAACCGGACCCCGGAACTTATGCACTAAAAACCCTCTTTTCGTTTTACGTGTTTTTATATGAGTCAAACTAACGGAAGGTTAGTTTCTTCTTTGGGTGACTTCAGACTGTGTGTAAAAAACAGTAGATGCCATTTCATATGTTTTCTCTTTAAACTTTGAAAACAGTTTGCCATTTTGACAATTTCTAGTCATCTTGCTTTTATTAGAGCATTATGTTTGTGTGAGACTGGAGCGGACTTATGGGGGAGGTGCTCTGGTTTTGCACTAAATATTTTTATATTTTGCCTGCGTTTTTAGAACGTTTTGAGGAGATTCCTCCTTTTATTGAAAAGTCAGGGGAAGCTGGATGTAGGGATGACAGTTGTGTAAGTTGGCTCAGGTCTGGGAACATCCAATAGTTAAAAGACTTCCAAAGTACCAGCTGTTGCAAATATTTAGTCCTCAGTTGGACAGTAGCTTAGCTTCATCAATGATTTAAAGTTTCGGTGACTTTCCTTTTTCATTTTCTCTGTCCTATGAGAAATATTAAGAGAGTGTGTGATAGGTGAGTGAATTGAGTGGGCGGAGCACAACTAGTTGGCAAGTGTAAACTGCCAGTCATGTATCAGCAGTTTCAGTTTTGGCACTTTATGCTTTGCACCTTTAAGTTATATTACGGAATTACCGAGTTCGCTCTGATGGATTTCTTTCAGGATGCTAAATTGAACTTTTTAATGCCCTTACCCACCTTATTAAGTGTTTTCTTATACAATGTTCATTAATCAGCATCTCTTCAGGTGTAATAAGACAAACAGCAGGTTTTACATTTCTGTCTTCTCCAACTCTGTCTATTTTTGGTACTTTTAGGATCAGGTTCTTTGAAGATAAGACTAGCACAAATCTGACGGTTCTTTGTGAACAGCTATTTAACTTCAAAAAGAGATATGTAAAGAATTAACAAGAATTTTTCGGTTGTAGTTTAGATTTCATTACAGCCGTGGCTTCTATAAACGTGGAATGACGAGTCTTTTAAAAAAATTAATTTTTTGTTGTAAGTCTGACCTCAAGGAACAAATGTAACCAATTAGAACTTGGGACAGATTGCAAATGTTTAGTCAGTGTACAATATTAAAGTACATGTTCATAGTTAATATTAAGTTTCTTTTTCTCTCCTTAGGACACATATTTATTGATTTACTATTCAGTGGCATGCCAGTGTTAATTTTTTAACTGTTTTTTTCTCCTTTAATTTTTGGTTGTTGAATTACCAGAATTAAAAGGTCCCCCCCCAGTCAGCTTGCTTTTGATATCTTAAGCATATATTGAAAAATTATAATGTCTTAATGAAATAAGGGACTTCAATAGTGAGTACTTTTGATTTTGAGTGAAATATGCAATAATAAAAAAACCATGCTTTCTTTTCTTCAGGCTGACTTGACTGGAATTAAATGGAAAAGATATGTATGGCAAGGCCCAACTTCTGCCCCTATTCTATTTCCGGTGACAGAGGAAGACCCCATTTTGAGCAGTTTTAGTCGCTGCCTTAAGGCAGATGTACTTGGTGTTTGGCGGCGAGATCAAAGACCTGGAAGAAGAGAGTTGTGGATATTTTGGTGGGGTGAAGACCCCAGTTTTGCTGACCTTATTCACCATGACTTGTCAGGTGAAAGCAACTTATTTCTAACCAATGATATAGCAATATTGTACACTTTCCCCCCAAATATTTATATTACAAATTAGGATTTCTTTTTTTAGTGCGGCATTGTTGGGTATAAAGCCAGATAAAAATTCAGCGTCATGTTTTATTTCACTGTGGTTATTTTATTTTACTTTAATTATGCGTATCATGGCAGGTTTTTTAAGCCTTGGATAACTTTATTCTTCCACCACCTAGCTTCCTCACCATGAATTGGGCCCAAGGAAGATATGTTACATTAATTATCCTAAGAAAAATTGAATTGGGGAGCGTTTCCTAACAAAATCATAAGTACCTTTGAAGCCAAGTGTAACTCATTTTTGAGTCAATTCTGCCACTGCCCTCTCCTGTATGAATATGCAAACAATTGTAGGAGTGTCTAGAAATGTTTTATTGTAACTTTCTCATGTATCTTTTTCCTAGGCATATAGTTATTTTGTTATTTTTATTTGTGGTTTATTAACATATGAAGGCATATATTTTGTTATTCTTGAAGTGATTCTTTTTTTTTTTTCCAGATACTGTTGCACCAAAGACTATCTTTAATATGAAACAGTGCCAACTTGTTTAGCTTTTATAGTGGGACATAGGGGTCATAATCTAAAAAAGGTTCACAGAACTATTTTTACTATGAGCAAAGCAATGAGACTACTTCCACCTTATTTTCTTGACTTTTAGTACCAAATGTTACTTTAGAAGGAGAAACTACAGCTCTTCATGTAATTCCTGACACTTGTGTTTACCTTAGAATGTACGAGTCAGTGTTAACTGATTCTTTGATGATAGAAATGTGCTTGGTTAATTTGCTGCAAGGTACCAAAGACTTCAGCGGGATGTAACATAATGATTCTTGACCGATAAATTTAGGATTTTTAGATAACTAAAAAAAAAAGTTCTTATTTGAAATCGAGTACTCTGAAATTTGTTATTGTCCATTTGACCTATAGAATCTGTTTTATTTTTGGATGTAATATAATCCAGGTGACTATCTCAAATAAGCACTTAGTGGAACCGATGTTTGTGCAGGAATGTGTGTGTTATATTTGTTTTAGTAGTTGCTTTTTACCTTCTAATGAACAAACTCTTCAGTGTTAATACTTTGAGAGTGATTGCAATTCTATGATAAATGCTTTTGAGCTTTTCCAGCTTTCCTGGTAAGATCCTACTGGAGAGTCTAGCCTTAGTTTTAAGTATGTATTATATTCCTAAATACACTAAATGATGTGTTTTTGTATATGTTTATGTATGTGTGTATAATATATGCATATATATATTAGGGCATAATATTCCTTTACAGCATCAGCAGGATGATGCTTTGTAATTGTCATGCCAAAAGCTAAGCCTGCCAGCTTCCTTTTTTTTTCATTGACTTGGATATGCTTGAATTATTTTAATTTTTATTTTAAGTGGTCATAAAAACCACCTTACCAAAATGTTTGAAGATTTTTTAATGTTGTTCATAACTATAAGTAAACTATAATTCTGACCTGGGGGTTTCACGTCTTAATAAAGTTGGCAGAGCATCCAAACAGACCGTTCCCTGCCAACACACATTCCATGAAATACATTTTGTGGAATCAAAGATGCTTTTAACAGATACATAGTATTTAGTTTTGCCATAGTAGGACAAATGTTTTGAAAATTAAAAACTTAGTTGTATTTTAAAATACTATATGTGTGTTTTTTTCCCCCTAAGTTTCATGTTATGTGTTAAATATGTTTTCTCCTGAAACTGGGTTACAGTTAAAAAAAATTCTTATCATTTAACTTTGTTTTTTAGCATGATTTTTAAAAATTTAAAATATTGATTTAAACATAATGAAAATAATTTTGGACGATTAGGCTTTGATTGTTAAGATTTTGTAAATGACATAGAATGGTAAATAACTTTTAAGAATTTACCAGAGTGAAAGCAAGTGAAATAGTAAACCAAAATATATTAGTTGTATGTAATCCATTTTTACTATTCCAAAGTCTGTCCTGTACTGTTTTAAACAGTTTGTGTAGCCAGTGGCATTTTTGTAATGTTTTAACTTTTTTTTTAACCTGTCATTTACTTTTGGATGTTGTTACTTAAATCAGACATATCTTAAGGAATAATAAGGTCTTTTCAGATGGAGTATATTTGTCTCTCCTTTTTCTTTCTCCAGGGACACCGTCTGCCTCCCTTTTGGGGTAATTAGTCTGCCTCTGTCTCTCTAGCTAACCCCTTTTTCATTTCTTTCCATCTGTGGCACTCTATCCCCTTCTTTTAAGCTCCCCTGAGAAGAGAGCAGCTGGACAGTAGGGGTGGCATCAGCTGTAGGAGGCAATCCTGAGCTCCAAGCGGAGGTGTAGCAGTGAGGAAAGGGGAACCGGAAGGACCCAGGTGGTAACTGAAAAGCTGGTTAATTTAGTTTGAGTCTGCTCTTTACCGGCAGTGTCCTTCTGTTTGGTTCAGCACCTACCACATCTTGTTACTGAAATGTTTGTGATTATGGTGATAATATTGCTCTTCTTGTTGAGGGAAGGTTTTTGCAGATTAGAATTCTCAGTTTTTCTTATTAACTGAAGGATCATATTAAAAATACAGAATTGCCTTTGCTTACTTACCTCCTTGTGTTATCCATAGTGTATTTTTTTTAAATTGGCTTTTTATTTTAAAATAGTTTTATATTTACATAAAAGCTGCAAAGAAAGTATAGAGAATTCCTGAATAAACCTCAACTAGTTTCTTTTATTAGAATGTACATTTAGAATTAGAATGGTACATTTGTCCATTAGAATGGTACATTTTCCACAGCTAATGAACAAATATTAATATCTTAGTATTAACTAAGATCAATATTTGGGTTTCCTTTATTTTTGTCCTTTTTTTATCCTATGATCTCATCAAGGACTCCATATTACATTTAGTTGTCATGTTTCCTTCGGTTCTTCTAGACTGACAGTTTCTCAGACTTGCTTTATTTTGATGATCTTGATAGTTCTGAAGAGTCTGGTCAGGTTCCATAGTGTGTTTTAAATTTCTGCCTGTTTCCTACACGAAGCATGTGTTTGGGTCACCTTCCTTTCAAGTTTTGCTGATGTGTAGAAATTGAATATAAACTTTTTATTGCTAATTGGTATAATTCTGTTACAAAAGCTAAATCTGCTTTGATACATACTTTAAACTCTCAGTTACTAGTTTTGTAGCAGTAGTCAGTACTGTTTAGTAATTTGCAAAGACTTAATGATTTCTGGGTCAGGATTTCTACTACCTACTATTGCCCTAACTGTAATATTCCAGAAGGATGTTTGTTCATAATAGCCCTTGAATCCCAAAGCCACATACTTTTTTTTTTCTTTTTGCTCTTTTTCCTCTGAGAATGGATAGTGGGATCCGTACTGATATGTTTTGATAGAAAAAAGATTAGGGAATAAAACACTTCTTTGATTACAGCCTTTTAAATTTGATTTAAACTTTGTAGCAAACCGTATTTGGTGGTTGTGTGACAGAAGTGTAAAAGTGGTAGTGGGAAAATTTTAGCTTAATTAACCTCTGGTCAAAAGTCTTTGTAGTGGGTAGGACCGATTGATTCTTTTGAGTGTACCATTTGTTTGCTTCAGAACAAGATTGTTTCATTATCTTTAGTGCGTCCTTGAAGGAGAAGGGTTTTCTGAGTATTTTTATTCTGTGCCTTAACCTTTTTGGAATTTTATTGCTGTCATCATTGGCTTTTAGTCTTTCCCTTGAAACAAAAATAAAAACAAATACTATTCCATCTCCCAAAGTTTGCATCTTAAAAAAAAATTATCGTAAGCTAGAATGTGATGAGACTCTTCGAGAAAACTTGATACCTTGAGAACTAAAAAAACAGACTCAGTCAGGGCTAAAAATATTTTTCCTGGCTCCTGCGGTCTATATACGGAATTTTAGCGACATGTCCAGATTCTTTCCTTGTAACAATTTCATCATAAATACTGTCAAAGTAAACAGGCCATTGTTTAGTCTCAGAATTTAATTTTGGATGCTTCCATTGAAGGATATTAATTATAGTGGAATTTAACCTTAATATAACAGCTTTAACAGAATTGACAAGTAGATAAATAGCCAAGTATAGGAGTCTAAGTTTAGCCGAACTAAAGAATTGTTTTGTGCCCAGGTAACCTGAAGAGAGTTAATTCATGTCTGTCTTCTGTTCCATAATTTACTGTGCCCTTACTTTTCATGTTTGCTAGTCTTGGGACAACTTTGTTTACTGTATTTCTTCTGTGTACTGTCTGTTTTGAGCAAGAAAGTGTATCTTTTAAACCTTCAAATCAAAGATAAACTTTGGTTTAAAAGCAGCCTAATATGTTTTTCAGGTTTTGCTGATCAATGATGCCAATTTAAGACTCTTCAGTAATATTTGTTGAATGAATGGCTTATGAATGGGCAGTTGTTCAAGACAAACACTAAACTTGACATTTAAACATTTCTCTTTATTCTTTCAAGGAATACATGGTATTTTCTACCATGGCCCATTTATTACTTATTGGTGTATGTTGCATTTTAATAGTTTGGCAGAAATATTTAGAAAAAGGTTCCCTTTTTACCAGTTTATTGCTGTAAAGATGTTTAAAGATGTCAGTTTTGTGAAAACTGAGTACAAGGACTGGGTATTATCAGTTTTTTGGTTTTGATTTTTTTTCCCCCTCATGGAGAATTATATTAATGACCTGTCACATACTTTGGCCTCACTATAATCTGTATCCTCAGAAAAAAATATCTTGTGGAAATAAAATTTAGCATTTGATCTTTTATATTGTTTTCTTCAAATAAATATTTTGTGAAAATTTTTCAAGTAATATTTAAGAGTTTTAATGCTAAGGTTAATGGAAAAGTACTAAAAACACAGAATTGAAACTATTTTCTCTGGGGATACAGATACAGGAGGAGGAAAACATTTATTTAAATGCATTAAGCGGACTTTTTCCATTAGGCTATGGTTGATTAAGTTCAAAAGAGCTAGGTAAAGATTTGCCATGTGTTCCCCTCTTCTTCCCTTCCCTGTTATAATGCTGGTGTTGAGAATCAAGGACTTATTTTAATTAATGTAAGAGGTGCATATCACTGTGTCTTGGGTGGTTTGCTTATACCATTTCACTTTTTATTTCTCTGACTACAACATGTAGAGAAGTATTTTTATTGTTATTAATAATATCAGGATATTAGAAGCTTGGCTTAGTAGGCTTCGTGTTTCTAAGTGACACCTGCCCCACCAAAAAAAAAAAAAACCAAAAACCTTCCAGCTTTTCATTGAGTGTTACTGGGACTTACCATTATTTCCTTAGCCATGAAAAATGAAGTTATGTTACTTTAGTGTAATGATTGCTTGGTCACCTGCCATGTAGGCGAAGATGTACTTAAGATCTTGTTGGCCTTAGAAAATGCTAACAGGTGGTCTGTTCTTTGTTTTATGTATAAACTCCCATTCAGTGTTAATGAGAATTGTTGGCATCTGAGAGTATAATGTAAAATGAAGATTTAGTTCATCTGAGTTTCTCTGGAAAAAAATTTAGAGCAATTAGGGAGAAATGCTTGAAAATTAATACTGATTAATTTTCTAAACTATATTTAGTATTCTCAAACCATTTAACTATAGGTTTAACTGAAATAGATTTTTTTTAAACTATATAGTTCTTAGAATTTTGTGTGAATATTTATATAAATTATATTGTAGCTTTTACTATTCTAAAGGTTTATTTACTCTTTGGGAAGAAGGTGAATTCAGTCTCAAGTTTTAAGTGAATAATTTTCTGATGTTTGAAGTTTATAGTGACTGTACAACTTTGATATATAATGGCTAACTGTCTTGGATTTTTGTTTTAAAACTGCAGTAGTTAGAAAAAAGATTTTGTAGGGACTACTTGTGTGTGACAAATGTTACTTCTTAGTGCTTCTTAGAAGGTAAGGATTTTTGAGGTAAAAGGTAATAAAAATAAAAGTACACTAAATAGATTATAAAGAAGTAAAGAGTTGGGAGATAGTCTCAGCATAATTCTCTTGAAATTAAGAATATGTGTTTTTTAGTAATCACAAATCACATAATTTGAGGTACAATTCTTAATGTAGCTATTTAATTTTGAAATGGTAAAAATAGAACCTGATTAGGCTGAAAGCAGATTGAGAAAGATTCATTTTTTTTTCCTCTCAGCAACTCACAAATATGCTTGTGATCTAGATCTTTTAAATAATTAAAGTGAAGTCATTATGTACTGCTTCCCTCTTCTCCTAGCCTACTGTTTTCTTTAATAAAGGGAAACTTGTAAAATTTTGGCTTTAAATGGAAGTAGATAAGGATGTCAATAAATATTAAATGTAAAGAACTTTTTAATATTAATGCTTAATGTTAAAGATTTAAGAATTATTTCAGTTCTTAAGTATTGTCATTTTCTAAAGCTTACTTCATTTTTTTTTTTTTTTAAAGCTTACCTTCTTAGAAAAAAACACAAATATGTGATTTGAAAGAAAGACTTTGACTGTAATTTAGGAAACATTGTAAAGAACATAAAATCAACATTAACCTTTGTAGTGGCATGAATTTCTAGTGCAGCTAAAGTCCACTGTCGTTATGCTTTTGAGTTAATGTTTATTCGACCCATTTGTAGTATGTTATGAATATAAACCATGTGTCACACTTTTTTTTTTTTATGTGTCACTCTTAATATGTGTTTCTGTTTTATTCAAAAGCGTCAGTTTATTATTTTTCTGTTGGAATGGTATATACCTTTTTAGTGTTGAATTAAGAAAGGTTATTTATTTTTACTTACTTGGAAGAAGAGCCGTATTTATAAAATGTTTATAAAGTCATAAAGGCTGTAGAAGGATACTAAGTTATATTTGAAATAACAGTTTAAAATATTGCAAAAGATAAAATGCTGAAGGCAGTAGCTATCATTTGTAGTAGAGCTCATTGGATGCTTTGTTATAGGCATGAGATGGATAGAGTAAAAAGTTTTTTTCTGAACTATGTTCATACTTAAAATGACTTAATTTTTTTGTTTTTGTAACTTGGAGTGTCCGATTTGATTTGTTGGCAAAATACGGTTAGTTAAGATCACTATAACTTTGTATCAGAATTTGTCTTTATATTTTTAAATTTCTCCCCCAAGTAGAGAATCCTGTGTTGAATAGTAATTATGGAAATCATTTGGTTGAAATGAGACCGAAGATGGCTGATAATGCACTGCTTGTTAGGCTCTTGCCAAAAGCTTCCTTTTTTTTAATTCATTGCTTATTTTTATACTTTAGTTGTGGATTAGAATGCTGATGGACATAAAATGTTTTGAGTTTAATTATTAACTAGCTAGTCTTTTTGGCAGGGTGAATGACTAGAAGGATTAGGGCAAAGTAACAAGTGAGCCAGCTTAGAAATGAGCATCTTAGGTACAGAGTGTTTAAGATTTCCCAGGTTATGCAAATGTCCTTTTCATTGATAGAGAAACCAAATCAGAAAGTTTACAACATATTGTTGCCTTTTTATACAATGGGAAAGTAATTTTCAGGTAATTTAATAGAATACATGGCACTTAGACCGTTTATTCTCAGTGGAGTAGCTTTGAAACCTGATATTTTAATATCTAGAGAGATACTGAAGTGATTGCAGCTCAATATTCTGAGATGAAGTACGGTTTATGAACTTAGGCATTAAACTGTAACTCTTTTTACTTGGTTCAGAGTAGGTATAGTGCCACTACTTTACTTTTTTTTTCTTTCATTTCTCTTCTAGAAGAGGAAGATGGAGTGTGGGAGAATGGACTTTCCTATGAATGTCGTACTTTGCTTTTTAAAGCAGTTCACAATCTGTTGGAACGGTGTTTGATGAACCGGAACTTTGTACGAATTGGCAAGTGGTTTGTAAAGCCTTATGAAAAAGATGAAAAACCTATAAATAAAAGGTAAGCTATCTTATTTAAATTCTTCCATGATATTTCTCTAGGTTTGTTAATTTTAATGGCTTTACAGAAAATGTAGAATTAAACAAGCTAACTTTGGCAAATAATATAAGTACTTAGTTTTCTTTCACCCCTTCATCCTTTCTTTTACGGACTTAAGAATTTTCTCGCAGTGGTAGTAGGCTGTGTGTCAGTAACAGTGGCCTAAGTTTCAACTTGGGATGATAGAAGAAATGTGGGATGAAAGCAGAGACTTGTGCATTGAAGAATACTTTTTAGGACTAGTGGAAATACATTCATGGTTCTCTGTTAAAATTAAGTAATATTAATATTTGTTCTTAGATGGTGATCTGTAGTCATGTTTTTGGATTGAGTTAACCCTTCTTTTTTTTTTTTTGCTTTATATTGAAGTAATTTAAATTTGTTTTTTCTATATAAGACATGTCCTTTTGGGGTATTTATAATTTTCTTCACATTTGAATTAAGCAAATTTATGACACTAATTTATAGAGTAGTTGCAGATGGAGGCACAGAAGATTTTAAGACCTATTTGGTTAAAAGCTTTAGGTTACTATTGTTCTCTGTAATTTCAATATTATAAGGCAAAATCTGTTAGAAGATTTAGTTCCAAGCAGTTGTTGAATTAGTGAGACTTCAAGAGAGATGAAGTAGTGGTGAGTAAGATGGGAAGTGGGAGAAGATAAAGGAAATTTATTTGTTTTCCCTAGAAGACGTGAGGATATGAAGTAAACATTTGGTTGTGATTTTAATCTTTGTTGAGATGTCATTTTTATGTCATGTGCACGTTTTTTCATGTGCACCTGGAGTTTTTTCAAACTACCTATCTTTTTAGTTTTAGTAGAATGGATACTGGCAAGCTTGGACAAATCAAGACTTTTTTTTTCCTCCTCGGAAAATAAATCATTATTGTCAACAAAATAATTAATTCTATAAGTTGCAAATGGTAGAAAACCTAACTACCTGGCTTCTGTAGGATTTAATTTTTCTCAATAGCAAGGAGTCTGGAGGTAGATAATCTATTCAATAATGTCATCAAAATTCAGGTTCCCTGGAGTTTTCTGCTCTGTCATCTTTAGCTTTTGGCTTTTATCCTCATGGTCCCCATAAGTGTTGTACCTCCAGGGCCTCACTCACTGGATTCCAGGCAGGAAGAGGGAGGAAGTGAGAAAGGGTGACCCTTTGATCAGAAAGATTCTTTTCTGGAAACTTTAGCTAACAGATCATTGACTATACTGAGAGAAAAATATTTTTTGTGTGGGAATGTTGCTTCTCCGAACAAAATAAGGTTCTGGTTCGTAAGAAAAAAATGGAGAGTAGATGTTAGGTAGGCAGTCAATTAGGAGAAGGGGAAATAGATATCAAGTAGGCAATTAGCAGTGTTCACTATATACATTTATATAGTTTTAAGAAGTCAAGGTGATTCCCAAGATTTAAAACGAAAACCTGTAATTCTGAGCTTAAGGCAATAGATGTGCTCCTCAGAGAAAATACAAACATAAAACATTTTCATCGTTGCAGAGAGTTTTTTTGGATGACATTGCTTACACCAGAGCCTTTACACTTATGATTAAAATAATACTTCAGGAGCTTCACTAAGTCAGTCATTCAAGGTTGGGTTTTTTTTTTTTTTTAAGGCGGTAAGTGAAAGAATATATTTTATATTTCACCCATAAAGCTATGTTTATTCTCCACCACACCTGTGGCTTTTACACAGTCTCTTAATCTCCATTTTAATTAAATATAAGCATCGTGAGATTAAAGTCCCCTCTGGAGGTATATTAGTAGCCATTATATGTAGCTTTAGGATGTCCTTTAGTTGTGTTCCTCAGTACCTCTGAAAACCTGAATTAGGGGAACTAAAAGCTGTCACTATTACGTTTTCTAAGGACTCAATTCCTTTCTTGTTTTCTAAGGTAACGCTGTCTAATACAAATATAATGTGAGTCACATATAATTTTAAATGTTGTAGGCACATTAGAACAAGTGGAAAAAGTGAAATTAATTTATATATATTTAAACCAGTATGTTCAGTATTTCAGCATGTAATTACATATGCAAATGGTATTAATGAGGTATTTTACTTTTTAAATTGTGTCTTTGAAATCTAATATAAATTCTATACTTAGACATCTCAGCATGGACTGGCCACATTTACAAGTGCGCAATAATCATGTGTATATAGGTTATTCCATTAACTGCTCAGTTCTTGGGCTTTAAGCCCAGCCGAGGTTCATAGTGTTTATTGGTAAAAGATATTTTCTGAACCCTCTTGGAATTGTATGCTAAGTTATGAGTGTGCTCTAGCATCTCTAAGGTAGGGGAAACCTCTACCTTCTGTCAAAATATCCACTATTTGCTAGGTTGGGCAGCCTGTCTTATTTTCTCTCCCTTCAACCTTTCTATGCTGGTCTATCATAAATGTCTGTCATGAAGATTATTATGCATTCTGAAGTCTTAGGTGATGATATAATAATACTTACGACCCATGAAATTTCTCTGTGATGCTTGAGTCATTAGGATTTGCATGGTCAGTTTTGTACTTCTCATGTTTTCCAGAAACATTTATGGGAAAAATTAAGTGCTAAGAAAGACTTCTTTCTCTCTTTTTCCTCCCTGTTAAGATTTTTTTAGTAGTATTTCTTACTATGGTTCTTACAGGCTTACACAAATCTTTTTCAACTATTGGATTTAGATATTAACGATAATAGAGACTTTTTTTTTCTGAAGGGGAGAAGGGAATGAGAAACCTTTGCTTAAGCAGAGGTGGCCAGGTAGTATTTGAAATCAGAGCTTAATCGTATTAAATCAATTCTCACAACAACCTTGTTATTCTGACTTTACAGTTTTTAAATCTGAAGCACAGGGAGGTTAAGGAACTTGTCCAAGTTCATACATCTTGCAGGTGTTGGAGCTGGATTTGGGCATAAAAAATATGAAGACAGATAGTGGATGCTGTAGACCATTATATCTCCTGTACCTACATCTTTTTAAGTGATAGGAAATAGTAGAACAGAAGACTTAAAATTTTTAAATGTTAGGGAAATACTGCACTTGGCAAGCACTTGAAGTTGTAAACCAGAATAATGTAGTTGCTTTCTAAATATTCTTTACTGTATAATGTAAACAATGTGTTCATTAAGTAAGCAGAAGTATATACAAACTTCACAGATGAGATGTTATATTCTGGATTTTAGTATACATCTTTTGATCATGGAAATATGTTAAGAATACTTAATATTCAAATTATACCTATAAATATAAGAAATTAAAAAAATTACTATGAGGGCTTTAGGACCATAGATTAATGCAGTGGTTCCCAAACTTATCTGGATGTGGAATCACCTTGTGAAATTAAAAAAATATGGATGCCTATGTTTTAACCTGGGAGAATGGTCTGGGCTTTGGAATTTTTTTAAAGATCTCCAAGTAGTTCTCAAGAAACATAGTTTTGAAAACTACTGAATTAATGAAATAAAAATCTAGGAATTAGGATGACTGGGGTTCTTTTTTTGCATTGTTGTGCTACATACAGAGCAAAATTGACCATTGTAGCCATTTTTCAGTGTATGGTTCAGTGGCATTAAGTACATTCACGTTGTAGTGCAGCTTATCACCATTATCTGCCTCCAGAACTACTTCATCATCCCAAACTAAAAATCTGCCTGTTAAATAATAATTCTTATTTTTTCCCTTCCAAGCCTGTGGTACTTTCTGTCTCTATGAATTTAACTGTTTTCGGTGTCTTATATAAATGGAATCATACAGTATTTGTCTTACTGTGTCTGGCTTATTTCACTTGGCATAATGTCCTCAAGGTTCTCATCCAAGTTTTAGCATGTACTTTCATTTCTTTTTAAGGCTGAGTAATATTCCATTGTATTTTTATACTACGTCTTGTTTATCCATTCATCTGTTGATTGACATTTGGATTATTTCCAATTTTTGTCTATTATGAATAATGCTGCTATAAATATTAGTGCAGAAATATCTGTTCAAGGCCTTGCTTTCAGTTCTTTTGGGAAAATACCCAGAAGTGGAATTGCTGGCTCTTGCAATAATTCTATTTTTATTTATTTATTTTTGGGGAATTGCAGTAGTCTTTTTCACAGTGGCTACACCATTTTATATTCCTGCCAGTAGTGCAGGAGGATTCCAATTTCTCCACATCTTTTCTTTTCCTTTTCTTCTGTTTTTAATAGTAGCCATTCTTATGGGTGTGAAGTGGTTATCTCATTGCAGTTTTGATTTGTATTTCCTAAATAATTAGTGATGTTGAGCATCTTTTCATGTGGTTGGTGGTTATTTGTGTATCTTCTTTGGAGAAATGGCTGTTGAAGTCCTTTGCCCATTTTTAATCGGTTGTTAGGATGACTATGATTTTAAGTCGACATTCCCTTTAACTAGTTTCATGATTTTAAGACAAACCATTTAACTTTTTTGTGCCTTGAATTCCTTACCAGCAAACTGGGATATCATCTTTCTATACCTACCCACAAGAAGTGCAAAAAAATACATTAGATATGGCACCTCCTAAACCAGTATATATGTTAAACTGTTACGTTATTAGAATAGCTAACTTTAATCTATAAACATTTTCATTTTCTGTCTTAGAAATAATCTCTTGTTTAATTTTAGTACTTAAGGAACATTTTTACAACAGATTGGCTGTTCACGTTTCATCTGTAAAATTCTGCCTCACTCATACTTTTTTTGTTTTGGTTATTTAAGTAAAAGCTCTTGGAGAGCAATTTTATTCTCTGCATTACTTTTTAGTAGCTAACAGTACCTTGGATTCTCATTGTAGTTACGCAAACTTGTTTTAACTCCACTTTAAGTGCTTAAGTACCAAAAATGGGGTGATGCTATAATGATCCTTGAAAGGTAGTCTGTTGTGAATTCACTTTGACAGTGTTACCTAACAATCACTTTGGCCTGTAATATTTTCGACTAGATGATTACCTTTAATACAGGCTTACCTTGGAGATATTACAGATTCTGTTCCAGACCACCATAATAAAGCAAATAGCATAATGAATCTAGCCCCAAGAAATATTTTGATTTCCCAGTACACATAAAAGTTATGTTTATATTAACTAGTCTATTAACGTGCAGTAGCATTATGTCTGAAACAAAAGTATGTAACTTAATTAAAAATACATTATTGCAAAAGAAGGCAATTTAGGATTAAAATAGGATGAAATCTAAAAAAAAAATTACTGCTAAAAAATGCTAACCATCATCTGAACCTTCAGTAAGACAATCTTTTTGCAATATTAATATCAGAGATCACTGATCACAGATCACCATAACAAATACAATAATAAAGAAAAAGTTTGAAATATTGTGAGAATTACCAAGATATGACACAGTACATGAAGTGAGCAAATGCTGTTGAAAAAACAGTGCCTACAGACTTGCTCGACACAGTTCAATTTATAAAACATGGAATTGTCTGTGAAGTACGGTAAAGTGAGGTATGCCTGTATAAGAATTTCAGGAATTTTATCCCATTTTTAGAATGTTTAGTTTTTTCTCCTATAACACGCACAAACTTGGTTTATTTTAAACCATTTTGTATTACAATTAAGTCAGACTGTATTGGAACATATGCTAGCAGTATAGTAGGTGATATTTTTCTTAAAATAGGCAACTGGAATTGAGAGCTTGCTGTTAAGTAGGGCAGTGCAGGTAAACAGTGGGCGTGGAGAGACTGATCACATCTGTTGGAATATTGGATTTTTACAAAGACCTCTTGGAGAGAGATTTATCACTATCATAGAGCCAAATTTTATTTTCTGATTTAAAAGGATAGTCGAGTGCCCATTGGACGTATGGAAAGATTATACTGGGCCTTCATTTTTATGGGCCATGATTTTTATATATACAAGATAACAAAATTTAAGTAACAAACTTTTTAACGTTTCCCAGATTATAATACTCTCTTTAGGAAAAGTTTTAGCATTATTTGCTCCTTTTTATGTCATGGAAAAATTCCTCTTATTCTCATTTAATATTTTATGTAATGAATGAAACAGGGTTGAAAGCTATATTTTTAAGAACTAATTCACTAAAGGAACAGTGAATAAGAAGATAAAAATTCTAGTCTCTTTGTCTTTTAAAGATAAAGAACATGAGACTGTTTTAGGTTGTTGCTTATACTTGCAAATGTTCTTGGAAGTATTTGCAATTCAGATTTTGGAATCTGCTGTTGAGTTACTGAGAAAGCACACAGGATTCACGATAATTTGTATAACATATTTGCTTGATTCCTAAAATTAATCAGATTACAATTTCTCTGTGTAATAGATTATTCTTGCTTGAGTCACTTCCTTAATAAATATTTTCTTTGGCATAAAGTATTTTTAGTTAGTATTCCTTTTAAAAAAACTCAAATTTTGCCCCATCTGCCAAGAAATTTGTCTTTAATGTTACCTGAAAAACATGTAAAAAGCTTATAATGTTAAAAAATATATATTTATTCCAGTTGAATATGAATTTTTCTTAACTTTTTTTTTTAGTATTTTGTCTTGCTTTTAAATTCCCATATCCTTTTTTATTGTTCAGTGAGAGAAATTAAGCATTAGTGGTTTGCTAAGATAAAAATACTGTGTAGAAAGTATGTTGTGTATTTATATGCGCTGTAGCTCAACCTTAGCAGTCATAGAATTGTTAGAAAAAAGGACATACAGAAGAAAGAAAAGCAAAAATATGGTTACATATGCATTCCCACATTTAGTAAGAAGATTAGTTGCATATGTGTTTGTTTACTCTAGATAATGTTCTTTGAGGAAAGTAAATATATGGAGACTTTGGAGAACTTTTTAAAAATCCTAATGTTTCAGTTGGTATCAAGAGTCACGTTTGGTATTCTTAACAAAGCGTATTGCAGTCACACTCTTGATTTGGGCTTTTTCTTGGTCTGTGTTAGAAATATAAGCCACACCATCAAATTGTTGAGAAACATTTTTATTTTCTAGCCCAACAGTTTCTGGACTGTTAACATTTCCTTTAAATTATGCCTGCAAGGCAGCAAGTTCTTTTCTGAGTTCTTCTCTCTTTTTTAAATACTTTATCGGAATACAGCTAGTGACAACGATACTACATTTTGAAGTCTGGTCCTTATTCCTGTCTGGATACCAGTTTCCTTTAGCAGTGCAGACAGCAGGGCCTGAAACTAGGAGGAGAAGTCAGCTTGCTGGAATTTTGCAGGTCTGTACATAGCAGTACTCAGGGCTAGAAAAGGCAAGAAAGAAAGTAACAGGATCAGTACAGAAATAATTGTTTTCAAAGAGGAATTCACAGAAAAAAAGAAAGGAAGAAAGAAAGAAAGGAAGGAAGGAAGACAGCCAAGATGAAACTCTGTCAAAAAATTGAAGGAAAACCAGAAAATGAGAGTGAATCGAAGCTTGAGGAAGAGCCAAAGACTGAGGAAAAGCCAGAGGAGGAAGGAAAGCCAGAGTAAGAGGAAACAACAGAAGGAATTTTTAGAGGGTGGCTAATTATCTCTCTAGGAATTTAAAGAAGATAAACACAGCAGACATTTAAGCAACAAAGATGTTTAGAGAAGTGAATGAAATAGGCAAGATAAGGGAGAGTAAGAAACAAATGTATAGTGATGAATTGGAAGGTTAATTGAAACTATCCTTACTTCTATTTAATGTAGTTCACTTTAATTTTTTTTTTCCAGTGTTGATGTTGCTTTCTTTTGATTTGCATTTTTCTTATATACCTTTGTCTACCTTTCTATTTTTAACTTGTTGCTATTAGTGGTTTTAGATGCATCTCATTGTTTATTGTATTTCAACCTAATCTACAAATCTCAGCCTTTTAATAGGAGAACTTTACTCATTTGTACAAAAAGAGGTTCCCAACAGGGTATAAAATGGAAAAAAAAAAAGGTTACTAAATAACATGTGAATATCATTTTTGAGAGGGAAGAGTACAGTTGTATATTACATATAAGCACAGAAGAACATGTGAAGGATGAGACAAAAAGTGTAGTCAGTGGTACAGTTATGAGTGATTTTTTAAATTTCAGCCTGTTTGTATTTTTCCTTATTCCTAGAGTGTACACATGTTACTGTTAAAAATAATTAAAGTTTTATAACAGAAAAAAGAAAAAAAACCAAGCGAATTACATTGTGACTTGATGTGTTCTCCCAACTTTAAGTTTGGTAGGCACATTTTCTTCAGTCCAGACTGAAGAATTTCTCCATTATGTAACATAGGTTACCATTTTCCTCAGTTTTTCAGAGTTTTATATTCCTTGCTATCAGTCATCTGATTCCAAAATCAATGCCACATATTCAGGTTTTTGTCATAGTGGCACCTTTTCTGTATCAGCTATTGCTGTGTAACAAAGCGCCCCCAAAACATAGGGGCTTAAAACAGCAATTACGTATTATCATTAATGTACCTGTGGGTCAACCAGGGGTTAGCTAGTCTAGTCACACTATAGTGAAGGTATAGTGTGGGTAGAGATGTATTCCACATGGTTCGCTTTAGACCAGTGAGCCAGTCAGGGCATGTTCTTACGGTAATGAAAGAACACCAGAAGGCAAACCAAATCACAGAAGCATATTTTGAGCTCTTGCTTGGCCAAAGTAAGTCACAAAGGAAGCCTAAGTCAAGGGTTGAGGATGTTTATTTCACCTCTTACTTCACTACAAAGTCTGGATAATGAGAAGGGTGAACAAAACATATTACAAAGCTACAGTAATCAGAACAGTGCGGTACTGGCATAAAGACATGTAAACCAATGGAATAAAATAGAAAGTTCAAAAATAAATTATTGTGTATATGATCAAATGATCTTCAGCGTGGGTGCCCACAGGACCATTCAGTGGGGAAAGGACATTCTCTGCAAAGGAATGAAGTTGGGCCCTTATACTATATATAAAAATTAACAAAATGGATTAAAAACCTAAATGTGGGGCCTAAAACTATAAAACTCATAGGAAAAAACATAGGGGAAAATCTTCATGACACTGGATTTGGCAATGATTTTATGCTTATGACACTAAAAACACAGGCAACAAAAGCAAAAATAGACAAATGAGACTATATAAAACTTAAATACCTTTGTTCATCAAAGGACATAATAGTGGAAAGGCAGTTTATGGAATGGGAGAAAATATTTGCAGATCGTATATCTGATGAGGCATTAATATCTAGCATTTAAAATAACTCCTACAACTCAACAAAATATCAAACTCAATAAAAAAGAAAAAAAGACTTGACTAGACATTTCTTCAAAGAACATATACAAATAGCCAATAAGCATATAAGAAGATGTTCGACATCACTAATCAGAGAAATACAAATCAAGTCAAACCACAATGAGATACCACCTCACATCTGTTAGGATGGCTACTGCTAAAAAAAATAAATAACAAGTGCTAGTGAGGATAGAGAAATTGGAACCTTTGTGCTGTTAGCTGGGTTGTAAAATGGTGTGATCACTATGGAAAACGATACAGAGATGTTTTCGAATATTAATAACAAAACTGCCAAATGATCAGCAAATCTGTTTCCAAGTCTGTATCAAAAAGAATTGAAAGCAAGACTTTGAAAAGATATTTGCACACCATGTCAACAGCATTATGCTTGATAGCCAAGAGGTAGAAGCAACTTAGATATCTATTGATGGATGAGTGGCTAAACAAAACGTGTTATACACATATAATGAATTTATTATTCATCTTTTAAATGGAAAGAAATCCTGTCACATGCTACACCATGGATAAACCTTGAGGACATTTTGCTAAGTGCAATAAACCAGTCACGAAAAGACAATATTGTATGATTCTACTTGTGTGAGGTGTCCAAAGTAGTCAAGTTCATGGAAACAAAGTATAACGTGGTTACAAGAGGCTGAGGGGAGGAGCAAAGGGGAATTGTTAAATGAGTGTAGTTTCAGATTTGCAAGATGAGACAGAGTTCTGAAGATCTGTTCCACAACAATATGAATATATTTAATACTACTGAGTGATACACTTAAAAATGGTTAAGATGGTAGAGTTTATGTTTTTTGTGTGTGTGTGTGTGTGCGTGTGCGCGCTTTACTGTGATTCAATAAATTAGAAAGAGGTGAAGAATTGGGGCCAATACTCAATCTTGCACAGATACTAAAGTTACAATTCCTTTTATCAAGGAACTGACAACCTGACAGGGAGTTCAGTTAATAGTCTATGATAAGTGTAATAAGCATAGAATGTTATGGGAGCACAGAAATGATGCTTGAAGGGGTTTTGAAGAATGATTAAAAACTGGGGAGGAATTTACGTTAAATAAAGGGATAGTTCTTGGTGGATTAAGTATCTGTCTGGAGAGTTTGACAAGGATTAGATTGTGAAGGGTCTAAAGTGCTATGCTAAGGTTTTTTTGACTTAGTCCTGAAGGCATTGGGGAAATACTGATTTCAAACCTCCCAATTACATGGTTAGAATTAATTTTTAGAAAGATCGCTGGCAGCAGTGTAAAGCAAGAAAGATAAGTTAGGGATTTTAATAGTTACTCAGACCTTAAAAAGACAAAGAACAAAAAACAAATAATCATTAAGAACTAGAATCAGTAGGAGTTGGTGATGGATTAGTTGAATGTAGGGAGTTTAGGAAAAATGAAAAATTTAGGATGACATATTTTTGGCTTGTACAACTATATAGTTGTAGACTTGATAAGAAAAGGAGTTATGTTTGGTTAGAAAAAAATAAGTAGTTCAGATATGGACTTTATTCTGCAGTAGTTAGCGTGTACCTCCTATGTGCCAAGGACCTACTCTAAATGCTGGGGATACAATAAATACTGAACAGAGGCGACTGAACAAAGCGCTCCTCCAGTAGCACTTACGTTCTCAGTGACTATAAGAAATAAATAATGTTAGATTGTGATTATTTCTTTAACCAAAACAAATCCCAGAAGAGGAATTGAAGGGCAGTTTAAACTATGGTGATCAGAGAAGACCTCACCTAAAAGGTATTTAAACAAAAGCTTGATGAAGGTAAATATAGCTATCTGTAGTGTTCCAAATCAAGTAACAGTATGTACAAAAGCCTGGTGTGTTTAAGGAACAGCAGAGAGGCCAATTGAGGGAGAAGGGAAAGTATTAGAGGAAGACTAGTAAGACATAAGGTTGGGGAAGTAATAGATATTGGGGAGCAGGCTGGTGTTAGGCACTATAGGATGCAATAATAACTTTTATGATGTTACCCAAGTGTGATTCTTTCCCCCCCTTAGAAATTAAAACTTTATTTTCATTATCTAGCTCTTGTTAAGACAGTCTGTTAGCATTCTGTACCTGATTTTTGTTGTATTACTTACTATAACTGTAATAATTGTGCTTAATATAGATAAGTGCTGTGTGCTTTGCCATAAGATACTTATTGAATAAAGGAATAATACTTGCCTTGGTGGCTTAGTGTATTGTGCATTTACATCTGAATGTAATGCTGAGTTTAATGCTGAGTTATTGTAATGTTTGTGTTTTGGAGGGGGTTGTTTGTTTTAAGCATTTGGAGTTAAGTTTGTGTTTGGTACTTTTTTTTGGTCTGTTTTGCAGTGTAGGTTCCTTACCACTGCTGGAAAGCAATAATAAAATCGAGTTTGCTTTAAATGGTCATTTGGAATGGTCTGTTTTTGGATGGACAGCTCCTTCTCCAAGTTACTAATTTACAGTCTTTTATCTTGACTTGGTGATTATTTTAGATTTACACAGTTGACCCTGGAAAAATAAGGGTTTGAACTGTATAAGTCCAATTATATGCAGATTTTTTTCAGTAGTAAATCCTGTAATACTACATGATCTGTGGTTGGTCAGATTTGCAGATTCAGAACCTTGAATATGAAGGGCAGACTAGGTGTGTTTTCCACTGTATGGGGAGAGTTGGTAGCCCTAGCCCTTGCGTTGTTGAAGGATCAACTGCACTCTCACACCAAAGCAAATGTCTATAGTCTTTGTAATTACTCAACGGATAGTTATCCTAATAGACTTAATAGTCTTTAATCAGAAGAAATAAGCTTAATTTATTTATTAAATAATGTAAATAATTTTCCTATTAAAAACTATTGTCCTCATTAATCATATCTCAATAAAGCTGGAACAAAAAAATATTGGATAGATGCAGTGTGGAATCTTGGATTGGATTCTGGAACAGAAAAGGGAGATAAGTGGAAAAATCTGGTGAATTAAGAAAGACAGGAGTTAGTTAATAGTAGTGTGCCAGTGTTAATTACTTGTTTGACAAATGTAGCATGGTTATGTACATTAGGGGAAGCTGGGAAAAGGGTATATGGAAACTCTTAACTATCATTGTAACTTTTCTTTAAATTCAAAATTATTCTGAAAGTAAGTTTGTTTTAAAGCAACAAAAGCTATTGGGGTGGGGAAAGATATAATCACTGATTAAATGTATAGAGTTCATAAATTTTAAAAATTAGAGAGTAATACAATTCAAGCAGTACAGGATAGTATTACAAATTTAGAAAGATTAAAGATCCCTGCTTAATTACTCTAGTCCTAGTCCCTGAAAGTAAATTTTCTGTCTGAATTTCATAAGATGTTCTGTTGTATATAACTTTGATTCTAGGATGCCTTCAATTGTAAGACTCATTAGTGGTTTAAAATAACTTTTCATTGGGGATGGGGGAGACCGGTACTTAAATGCTTGACTAATTGTATTCAGCCCAATTTCAGAAATAATAAAATGAGAAAATATATTTGTATTTAATTTTTTATAGAGAGGGGAAAATAAATGATAAAAATTAGGTCATCTTTAATTCTGTTGTACACCTAGACTTTTTTGATCAAAGAAACCCTTTTTCCCTTTAAAAAATAGTACTTTTGTTAGCCTACCTTTTGCGTTAAACCCACTCCCCCGCCTTTGTTTATTTTGGTGGCTATGTTATAATTGTATGTGTGGGTGTACCTAACTTGTTTAACTGGTTCCTCTATTTGCAGCTTTTTCTATTGTAAACAGTGCTGTGAAGAACATTTAGTATAGTTAAATCTTTGCTCACATCTGTTTTTTTTCCTTTAGATGATGAAGTAGAGTTTCTAGGTTAAAGAAAATGTGCATTTTTGTAGTATAACTTTGTAAAAAAGAAAAGCAAATTAACTTTTTTTTTTTGGCTATAAATCATTACTAAAATACAACTTTTTCTTCTTTATTAGTGAACACTTGTCCTGCTCTTTCACCTTTTTCTTGCATGGAGACAGCAATGTTTGTACCAGTGTGGAAATTAACCAACATCAACCTGTATACCTTCTTAGTGAAGAGCATATCACCCTTGCTCAACAATCTAATAGCCCATTTCAAGGTAGATTATTTTATTGGCTTAGTTATTTAATCTTTTATTGTTGCTTCAATAAAATTCTTAGTGAAATTGGTAGTTTTATATTTTGACATTAATGAGATTTCCTCCTGATCTTTAGCCTAATGATGATTCTAATGTAGTTACTTCTCTGCCCTTAGAGTAGTAAGTTCATGAAATAAGTTTTTTAATACAAATAGTATTTTTAAAAATTCTGGTGGATGAATATTAGCATATTTTAAAGTGTTATTTTAAATAGTCTTTAGCTGATATTCATGTCTGTTTTCAGGGTCATCTTGTTGCATAAGCCATTTTTAACATAGGTACACAGGGACTGTTGATTTAATTCATACCATGAAAGTGGTTGAACTCGAGAGGAAACATTTTGTAAGACTGCTGATTTGTTTTTAGGGACTGGCAGTGTATTCTTGTTTTAATTCTGAGCCTGGTAAGTGCTCTTTAAAAATTTACATGGTAGTATATAATAAGTACTTAGATTTTTATATATACATTTTTTTTCCCTCAAACTGCTTTTCCTTAGCAGAAACTCAAGAGAAATTGAAGGATATACAAATATTCCCAGTTTCTGTTAAAATTCTTTTCATCTGAGATTTGGGGGTAGACAAAATTTTAAGTTTTTATAATAAACTCAGTGTTGTACTTTATCTTCACAGTTAGAAAGTATAATAAATAAATAGATTTTCTCTGGAATTGATTATTACGAGTTTCCTTTTCTTCCTTTTTTTTTGAATTGTGTAATTACTTGCCACACTGTTCAGTGTGATCTTATTTGGGATGACAGTCTTCAGTTACTTACTTGATATCTGTTTTGGGTTTCTAGTTATCTTAAGCCCATTTGGACTAAATGGCACTCTCACAGGACAGGCATTCAAGATGTCTGATTCAGCTACAAAAAAATTGATTGGTGAATGGAAACAATTCTATCCTATCTCATCTTGTTTGAAGGAGATGTCTGAAGAAAAGCAGGAAGATATGGATTGGGAAGATGACTCTCTAGCTGCTGTAGAAGTTCTTGTTGGTAGGGATTCTGAGCTTTAATCCTAAGCGGAAAATGTGACTGTATATTATTTGTTAGACTTTGCTGAATAATTAAAAACTCCTATATCTTAGTGGCTTTTAACAACAAACATTTATTTTTTTCCTTACTTCCTACTTACATTACATAAGAGCTGCAGTTTGGTTGTGGTTTGGCTCCTTGTATCTTCTCGTTCTGCAACCTAGGTCCAAGGAGTACGCAGTATCTGGGATATGCTCTTCTGACAGGAACCAAGTCTAACCATGTAGGTGTATTTAAAGTTTCTGCTAGGATATGATGTATGTTGCATCTGCTTACACTCCGTTAGGCAAAGCCAGTGACATGGCCAAGCCAAAGTCATTGGAGCAGGAAACTATATTTCACCTAGAGGGAAGCATGCTAAAGGTGGGATGAAAATAAATTGTGAATGAATAATATTTGGAGGCTGGAAATTTGGCAACCTGTTTTAAGCAATATTTTAACATTTGGCAAAACTGCCGCCTCTTATAACTTAAAAAGGCAGAAAATGTACCTAAAGAACTTGCGGCTTTGATTTGCTCTGCCCAGGTCAACTCTATTCAGGTTGGCTGTAATATATATGTCTTCTTATTCAGGGACCTGGGTTATCAAGGTAAACTATATTTGAGACATGCTAATCTCAAGGTAGAGGACATAAGTAGAAGAAGCTGCACTGATGCTGCAAGTACATTTGAAGTTTCTGTTGGAATGTGGCATCTATAACATGTATTTACATTCCAGAGCAAGTTGCATAGCCTAACAATGAGGTGAAGATGTATACTCTGCATTAGAGAGACATGGGAGGTATGGGGGATGTATGATTGAGCAGATAATTGGGATTAGAATTTGCAACAGTGCATTTAATGGGTCATATGGTAAATGTTATAAATGAGGATTATTACCTTGTTTGTTTTTTTCTTAATAAAAGGAATACATTCAATTTCAGTAAATACATTATTACCAGAGTAGTTGTGTGAAAAACAGAAACAAAACACAAATATATATTAGGCTTTTGGGGGGGAGGGGTAATTAGATTTGTTGTTTGTTTATTAAGTGGAGGTAGTGGGGATTGAACCCAGGACCCCATGCATGCTAAGCATGTACTCTACCACTGAGCTGTACCCTCCCCCATTAGACTTTTAAAATAGGGACATACAAAGAAGAAACCAGAAAATGGTTCATAATTCTAGTCCCAATTACCTTTGTTAAAGTTTTAAAATAAATTTGGTCAAATTTGCAAATTTTTTTTTAAGTAATACACATTCATGGTTAGAAAATCAAAAAATGAAAAGAGAAAGCTGCTTTCTTCTAAGTCTTTGTCACTAAAGGTAACCACTACTAGCATCTTGTGGCTTCTTCTAGAAAAACCTTATGCCAGAAAGAGTGTATATTTATAAAAATACATTAAATATATTTTTATTTCAACAAATGTGATCGTATTATGTCTACTTTTCCATTATTGCACTTCTAAATCAAACTAATTCCACTACAGTCACAGTGGTAATTGATTTTCCTGTCCATTTTTTTTTTTCCTTTCAGCTGGTGTCCGAATGATCTACCCAGCATGCTTTGTTCTAGTCCCTCAGTCAGACATTCCTACTCCTAGCTCTGTGGGATCCTCTCACTGTTCAGCTTCTTGCTTGGGTGTCCATCAAGTGCCTGCTTCCACAAGAGATCCTGCTATGTCTTCGGTTACTCTTACACCACCTACATCTCCTGAGGAAGTCCAGACAGGTATTGTACTGATTTGCTTCATTTGCTCTAGTGATATGTCTTATTTTAAATATAGTAAATGCTTAAAAATAATTATTTTGAAATAATTTCAAACTTAACTAAGTTTGCATATAGAGTAAAAAGAGCTCTTCTCATTCAGATTCCTAAACTGTTAACATTTGCTCCGTCATCCTCTTGTATGCATTAATTCCTTGTCACTGATATTTTTCTGAACTGTTTGAGAACAGGCTGCAAACATGATGCCCCATCACCCTTAAGTACTCTGTTATTTCCCAAAATTAAGGACACTCTTCCAAATGGCTGTGTAATCCTTCAAGTCAGAAATCAACAATGATAAAATGCTACCATGTAATCCACATCCTTTGTTCAGATTCTTTTTGCTTTCTGTATTTTAAGTAAAGTTACATGGTTTTTTGCCTTAAAATATAAGTAAGGTTAGCCACATAGTTGGAGCAAGTTCTATCAGAAATTAAAACAACAGAAAAACCAAATAATGTTACTTTAAACCTACCTTTATTCTTCTACAGCCTATTCTTTTTTGCTTTCAGTTGATCCTCAGTCTGCCCAGAAGTGGATCAAATTTTCTGCGGTATCTGATGGTTTCAACTCTGATAGTACTAGCCACCATGGTGGGAAAATACCCAGGAAATTAGCAAATCATGTGGTGGATAGAGTTTGGCAAGAATGCAATATGAACAGAGCACAGAACAAGTATGTATTTTCATTTTCAAGTTTAAAAATTGCATGTTGCTTAGTTACTTTTAAATAAGAGACACTTAAAGTATTTTAACAGTCATTCATAGGACTCTCATTCAGAAAATCGATTTTCAAAAATTCAGTGTTAATGCTTAATTCAGGGTTGCAGAAAATTCTATGAATTCTAAAGAATTTTATGATTTCAAATCTTAGGAGAAAGTATTCGGCTTCATCAGGTGGTCTGTGTGAAGAAGAGATAGCTGATAAAGTAGCTTCCTGGGATTTTGTTGAAGCCACACAGAGAACAAATTGCAGCTGTTTGAGGTAGAATTTTTTTTTTCCAGTTGATCGGTGTCTGTATGTATGTGTGTGATAGTTTCTTATGCTGTTGCATACTTATGTCCCGCTTTGTTTGAGGTAACTTATATAAGCACAGTGTGTTAGGATTTTTTTCAAAAGAAAAAAATTTGAGGGAAACAAAATTTCAGTAATTTTTGAGCTTATTACAGAAGTACATATAAATGTGTGTCATAAGGTCTTACATTGTCACCAGACCTGGACTGTGAAAGCCTGGTTTCACAGTCAAATAAACGAATTTAATGCTGAATTATGGTATATATGGCATCTATAAGGTAAGAGGAACACAAGTCTCTTGAGAAGAGTGTTCATAAATGGCCCTGTGCCTTAGAAATTTCTCCCAAATGTTCTCATAAAAAAGATGATATATGATATACTAGATAAAATTTTTCACAATCTTTTTTATAGTAAATACAGTATTGGGGTTTGTGTAGCAGTTTCTTATATCCCCTTGTGTGAGCTGTAGGTGAAATGCTGAAATAAGATTCAGAAAATAAGATTGTATACTGTAAAAATACAAACTTTCTAATAGATTATTGGTTGAAAGATTTGTAGAAGACTGGATGTACTTAGAATTATTTAGGCAATGGTATTTATTTTATATATTAGGGACTTTGATGAAATTTAATTATCAGAGGCATGAAGATTATTTTGCCTAGAGTTTATTATTTTATTCTACAGATTAAAGGTAGATCTTATGCTTTTGCACTCAAATAAATAATGGTATTGATGTCCCTAACTAGGACTTGTGAAAGAACAGTTGACCACCCCTTCTTGGCATGTGTATGAGCCAAAGGAATGGAGTGCCTGCAGGTTAGGACCAAGGTTTTTCTTACATTAGCTCTGATTGATTAGCTACAGTGACAGATGCTCAAGTGTTCTAATGTGTTTTTGCACAGATTAAATGTTCTTACATAGATTATTTGGATGAAAGACTATACAGTTTTTAAAAGTCTGGCAACTTTGTTGAAAACTTGCCTCTGTTGTTGATAGATTGGAATAAGAATATGGATAGATTAACTTCTGTTTAACAATTTAAAATAATTAAAAACCACACTCACCTAGGAAGAAAAAAGAACCAACTTCGTCTTAAAATGCTGGCCTCCATGACGTTATTTGCCTGAGACCAGGGGCTGGCAAACTGTGATCTGTTGGCCAAATTTGGCTCACATCCTGTTTTGTATGGCCTGTAAGCTGAAATGATTTTTACATTTTTATATAGTTGAAAAGAGAATATTTTGTGAAAATTATGTGAAATTGAAATTTTAGTGTCCATAAATAAGAATGTATTGAGACAGAGCCACATCTGTTCATATATGTGTGAACTGTGGCAGCTTCCACAGAGCTGAGCAGTTGCAGGACAGACTGTGTGGCCCCGGAGCCGGAAATATTTACCTACTGGTTCTTTTCAGAAAAAATTTACCAGTGCCTGGTCTAAGACCAATAGAATGCATTAAGGAAATCAGGCTTTTCTTTCCCTGTATTGGCATTTTTATCAAGCAGCTCTTCTTTTATAGTTCCTGACTTGGACTTTTGCTTTATTCTTTTTGAAAGATTGGATTTTAAGTCTATTTGTCTAAAATAGTTTAGAGGAAGACAGAATGCATGTTGGTAAACATAAGTTTAAGTTTAAATTCTTGGTCTCTAAGATGAACTTTTATTTTTAAAAACGTATTTTCTTACGTATTTCCAGAAATTCCTCCTAGGCATATAGAGGCTTGATAATAATGAAATTTCTTTTTGTCTATACGTTTGACTTACTTTGGTAAATTTACCCCTCTAGTAAACACAGTATTTCTAATCATTTACCTTTTTTGCTGTTGCATCTTGTACTTTAGGTTCCCCCTCTTCTCCACTCCAAAATCTGGTTCTCGTCTTTAGCTCTTAAGTAAGGCTTGAAACAGACTTGGAACCACCATATGTGTGTATCTTCCCCTGCCATAGAGTACGGGAGGTTGGACATCCATAGATGACTGACTATCCTAGTCAGCCAGTTTGTTCTCACATCTATCCCTGCCTTTTCCCTGCTCTGTTCTATATTGCAGGGAATTATATTTCCTATGCTCCCTTGCTTTCCACATGTGTTTGTTGGGGTTTTTTCCCCCAGTTTTATTGAGATATAGTTGACAAATAATATTGTGTGATTTTAAAGGTATACAATGTGATGATTTGATTAGTCCCACTTGCTTTTTGGTGTTGGCTAATTGGAGGCACTAACAGAAGATTGGTTGATGAGATGAGGGAAGAAGCCTGTGTATTTCCCCACCCCTTTTTTGAGCCAACTCTAGCAGCAACTTTATGTCCCTTGAACATCCCCTTCTTCCATGGTCCCACTTACCACTGGGCAGGTCCTGCTATGATTCTAATACCATCCCAAGCTTCTGTGATCTGGTGAGACTACATCTTACTACTTTTCAGTCATAGAAGTGGTAGACAATCTCTACTATTACTACTCCCTGCGTTACCTCATTTTCCTGTGGTGTTTGTTTTTTTTGTTTTGTTTTGTTTTTTGTTGTTTTTTTTTTGTTTGTTTTTGGGGTTTTTTGGTAAAAATTCTCTACAATAAATTCAGTCTATGTGAAAGATAGGACTGGACCTTCACTGATATGTTGGCTTCTCTTAGAAAATGATTTGGGAAAAAAAAAATTACATCGTTATATAAGCAGTTTGTATGAGTATATGTGATTTTTTAAATATTTAAAGAAATAATTTTAAGAAATTTATATTACAAATAGAACTGAAGGTTCCCCTTGACTACTCTTTCTTTGTAGATCCTACTGCCTCTCCCTAGAAGTGATTACTTACCAATTATGTATTATACTTCCATGATTTTTCTGTGATTTTGTGTGTATGTGTTTTTCCTCCCAGCGCATAAATATAATACTGATGTATTTGGCACTTTTTTGCTCCACTTTTTTCCCATTCTAGTTGCTTGTGGATTTGCCTTATTGTTCAAAAAAAAAAAAAAAACAAAACTTCTTGGTATTCTACTGAATGGAAGTACCATAGATAATCATTCTGAGTTTGAAGGACGATAAGTTGTTTTCAGAGATTCTTTATTTGTGTTTACTTTTTAAAAAATAATACTTTTAAAACTATCAATTATTTGTTAGTTTTTTTTTTTTTTTTAACACTATGGTAGAAGATGTTTTAGCCTCAGGATACATTAGTGAATAAGACTCCTGCTATTATGAAGCCTAAATTCTAAGGGGAGTGGGGCAGATAATTAATTCATTTTCAAAAAGAATTCTTAATCCTTTAAAAATTTAAGAGTGATAAATCCAAAGAAGAAAATAAAATGATAGAGTTGTGGGCAAGCGGGCTATTTAAATAAATACTTTTCTTGTGACTTCAAAAAGATTCTACCAGTTTTACTCCCACTTATTGCATATAAGAATGTTGGTTTTCCTTGTGCTTTCACTGATCTGAGAACTGTCGTTAAAATTATAATTATTATTTTTGCCATTACAATAAGTGAAAAGCATAAAATTGTTTTAATTGGCATTTTTCAGTTACTAGTGAGGTTAAAAATTATGCTTTTGTGGATATTAGGCTTTAGTCTGGTGGAATGTTCATAAGAAAATTAGCACGTAGGAAGCTGGATAAATAGAAAGCAATACAGTAAGTTTCACTTAATATAATATACTAAATATATGTATTGTATAAATACAATAAATTTAACCCTAAAATACTAGGAACTTCAGTCAATAGGAAAAATTAAATAAAGTATAATAAAATAAAAGAATCACTGTTAGATTGTACTTTCAGGACAAACTTCTTTTTTAGAAAGATTCCCCAACTTGGTTGACTTCTAGTATGAAATTCAGTTCTCTCTAAAGAAGATTAACTTTTAGAAAAAGTTCTAGATAGAAGAAAGGAAATGTTATCAAGGTTTTGGAGAGCCACTGTTACTAGTATATAGCCCAAATTAATAGTTTCTTGGCTAGAGAAGGGTAAAGAAATGTATGGCTGTTTACTTTTCATATCCCTTGTATACTTGGAGTATAACCAAATAGTTCACCTTAGATTATTGGAGATCCTCTCTCTCCTTAGTGCCTTGTATGACTTGATGAATTCTTAAACTTTTGGTCTCAGGATTTATTTCACACTCTTAAAAATTATAAAGGATCCAAAGTGCTTTTATTTGTGTGTGTTATGTCTGTTTATATCATTTTTAAAGAAACTTTAAAGCACTGCTTAATTTATTAAAAAATTACAGTAAACCCAGTACATACTAAAATGAATAAAAACTCTTCTATAAAAATCAACTCTGTTTTCAAAGCAAAAAAAAAAAAAGGAAGAGTGCATTGTTTTACAGTTTTGCGTAGATTCTTCATTATTAATCTTAACAGAAGATAGCTGGATTCTCATTTGCTTCTGCATTCAGTCTTTTGTTTTATATTGTCTTGGTTGAAGTATGTGAAAGAAAATCTAGCCTCACATAGCTGTGTAGTTGGGAAGAGGAAGAGTATTTTAATACTCTCTTCAGATAAAATCTGGATATTCTTGGCTAGTAAACCAAAATTTGACAAGTGGTAGTTTCTTAAAGATTAGTCAGTATGGAATCTGAAACCATATTGATGACATTCTTGTACTCCACTAATAACTAAATGGATCTTTTATTTAGGTGTGATTTTGTAATATCATGCATTGATCATTTGGAAAATATCAGTTCACTTGAGTTAATGCATTTCTTCTGAATGTTGGCATATTTTGTTATATTAGTATCCAAAAATTGCATTTATTAATGTCACCAGTAATCTTATCGGAAAAATTGTTTAAATATTGGAAAGCTGTCAAGCTCACTGTGGCAGATAACAATTTTCCAAATTCTAAATGATGTTTTAAAAGCTCAAATGTTATCATTTGTTTTTCCTTAAAATGATAAACTCACCTTGGTTATTTTTGAGAACTACATAATCATGTCTGCCAAATAACCAAATCTGGATAACCATGGTTCATTTGTCAGCCTTTTTGTTTTTTTAAAATAAAAATGATACTACATTTTTATGAGAAAAGTAGCTAGTTCAGCTTATAACTTAAACAATTATATAGGTACTTTTTCTCAAAATTGTACTTTGACATATAGCAGAAATGCTTTCTGTGTACTTCCTATTTGTATAGAATATGCAAAAGCTGTGTATGTAAGAATTAAGATTTAATACAATTTTATTAAATTTAATCATTTTTACTGTCTTCACGAAGGACATTCTTAAGAGAAACCGGCTTAAAAAGAACTGAGTGTACAGTGGTTAAAGAAAACAGAAAACAATGGCTACTCCTACTAATAGTACCGATTCATGTTTGGTTGCCAGCAGTTTTACTGCTCATTGCTTTGCACCATCATTGTACATATCATTGTAATGAAAAAGGCAAATAATGTCTTGGTGCTGTTGTGAAAATGGTTTTGAGCCTTGTAAAACCCCTGAAAGGGTCCATGGACCATACTTTGAAAAGACACACAAATATTTGAATAATTAATAAATGAATGGTAATGTCATGGCATCTACTTACTGCTACCTTCTTACTCTGTTTTCTTTTTTCTGTTTTTTCCTTTGCTTTCCTTTCTTTTTCCTGCTGTTATTTTGACTGTTCTCCTTTTCCCCCCTTTCTACAGCTGGCTTAGAAGTTAGGTATTCTATTTTAATTCTTTTGTTAATTGAATTAAATATTTATTTTGCTTGCTTTCCTTAAAGTCTCAAGTTAATCAGTGTCTCTGTTCTCATTAAGAACCTTGGAACACATTAATCTTGCTCCAGTTACCTTCTATGTTATTTTTAGCATTTCAATTCTACGTTATTCTGTTATGAAATACTTCAAATATGCACAAAAGTAAGAGAATTGGACAGTGAACTCCTGTATATCAACCATCCATATTCACTTACTACCTTTGCTTCATCTAGACCTCTTACTGAAGATTTTTTTTTAATTTAAAATATTTTATTATACTTGATTTATCTAAAATAATTGTTTTGACATACAATCAATATGAAACATTAACGAGATAGTTGGCATTCTTTGATAACATGTCTTTAAAAACTGGTGTATATTTTACACTTGTAGCACAACTTTGATTGACTCTCCACATTTTCAGTGCCTAGTAATGTGATGTTGGATACCATTGTTGGACAGCACAGCTTTAGAAACAGAGTTTGAAGTAGGGCTAATGTCTGGATGATATACAAAAGGCAAGTTTCTTTTCAACATAAATTATATTCTAACAGCTAGAGCTGTTGGACAATGGCATGCATTTCCTCATAAAATAATGCAATCCTTGTCATTGGAAATATTCAGAGAGGGGATGGTCAGAGAATGGATTATTCCTGTATTGGGTAAGACCTGCTGTTTGTTTTTTTAATGGCCAATAACATTTATTAAATTTTTTAAAAAGCTGTTTAATAATTTCAAATCATGCCCACGAATATAAAACTAAAAATTACAAGTTCTGCCTCTTATGTGTATGTAGATCTGCCTCCCTGCCTTCTTTCTACAAATGGAATCAGGCTATATATACTGTTCTGTAAGTTGCATTTTTTAATAAACAGTTATCCTGAGTACCTACACAATAGAAGGAGCAATATTTCCTTGATATCATCTGATACCCCTACAGATTTGTTTCAGAAGTTGGTTTGTTGACTAGGATTCAAACAAGGAGTATACATTTCATTCTTAAGTCTTCCAGGTCTCTCTCTTAATCTCCTTCCCTCTTTTATGACATTGACCTGGTCGGAGAAACTAGGTCAGTTATCCTATAGAATGTCCCACCTTCTGGATTTCTCAGTTTGTCATGTATGGTAACTTGTTCTTTTAGTGTCATTTAGCTCCTTTTATCCCTTACATTTCGGTAAGTGGAAAGTAGTTCTCAAACCGTGCTATCCAATACTAGCTATGTGAGCAACCACTAGTGGCAATTTAAATTTAAAGTAGATTGATTTGAATAAAATTAAAACCTCAGTCCTTAAGTTACACTAGCCACATTTCAAGGCCTCAGTATCCACATTTAGAACATTTCCAGAAGTGAGATTTAGTTGACGGATAGCACAGGGAAATATGTACAAGATCTTGTGGTAGCTCACAGTGAAAAAAATATGACAGTGACATGTATGTTCATGTATAACTGAAAAATTGTGCTTTACACTGGAATTTGACACGACATTGTAAAATGACTATAACTCAATAAAAAAAAGTTTAAGTGAATAAAAATAAAAATTAGAAACACCTGAATGTGCAGCAATAGGGGAATGTGCAGAGAGTCTAAAACACCTATTTTTGAATATTATGCAGGCATTATAAATATTTATGGCAAATTTTAGTAACTTTGAAATTTTTTATAATAAACTTTTTTAAGCAAGTTACAGATTTATATAATCAATTCTGAGAAAAACATATGTAGAAGAGAAAATTATGGAAATAAATACACCAAAATGTCAAAAATAAAATAATAAAAGGGAAAAAAAAGAAAAAGAAAGAGGGAGGTCTATGAGTAAAGAAAAGTTGCTAGAGAGGAACAACTATTATTTTAAAGAAAAATGACTCTAGGGCAGTAATGGTAGCCATCATAGGAACATTGAAGGCTAACAAAAAATAGCAATGGGAATTTTGAAAAAAAAAAAAACAACAATCCTGGCAGCAAAAACATAGATTAATTGTTATGTCGCTTCAACCTCTTAGTTCAGTGATGAAAAAAAAAAAAAAAGAACATTTCCATCATCACAGAGAGTTCTGCCGGACACTACTGATCCTAGAGGTTGTCTAGATTCACGTTTAGGATTTTTGGTGAGAATACTTCATAGGCAGTGCTATGTTGCTTTGTATTGTGTCACACAGAAGAGACACATACCTTGTTATCCCACTTTTAATAACATTAAGATTGAGCAGGTGGTGATGAGCTTGATACCCTTGTTGTAAAGTTTCTAATTATGTTTACTCTAAGTAAAGACAGTTTTTCTTCTATTGAACTCTCTAATCTTGCTCTCTTTTTTTTCTCTTGATTTACTGCATTGTTTAAAACTTTTAGTAAAATTGTTAAGTAGAAATGCTGAGAGTTACTGTTCTTACTTTGTTCCTAGTCTTAAGGAAAAATGACTTAGTCTTTCATCATTAAGTATATTAGTTGTAGTTTTTCTTAGATGTCCTTTATCAGATTAAGTTCTAATCCTTGCTTGCTGAGTCTTTTTATACAGATAGATGTTTTGTCATGTTTTTCTGTGTTTACTGAGATAATCATATGATCTTCTCTTTTATTCTGTTAATGTGATGAATAATAGATTTTTTTCCTGTGAATGTTTTACCTTACATCTTTGGGACAAATCCCATTTGGTTATGATATATTCCCATTTTATATATTACTGGATTGCTTACATTTTGTTAATGATTTACATTTGTGTTCTTAAGGAATATTGTTCTGTGATTTCCTTTTCTTACGATGTCTTTGATTTTGGTGTCAGGGTAATGATAGATTTCTCCTGTGTCTTTTTGACGTAACTGCAGTTTTCTTTGATAACTTACATACTTTTTCCCCTCATGTACAAAAAGATGTCCAAGGCTCTGTACAAAAGGGTTTCTCAGCATGTTCCCTCAGTAGAGAATGTTCTTTGAAGAAGTGCCTGCCACTGCTTTTTAGTACTCTCAGGTTACCTCTGATATGACAAAAGCATTAATAAAAAAAATTTAAAAAGAGAACTAAAAAAAAAAAAATTAATGAATACTGAATGCTTTAACCCCAAATACCTCCACATTTTCCCCCCTATTTTTTTAATTAAAAAATTTTTTATATACAACAGTATCAGTTGAATTTGGAAATCTGAAAGTGCACAATGCTTTACTACACTGAAAGAAATCTTATACTGAACAAAATGATAAGATTTTTAGGTATATAGTTTTAAGTTCTTCAGTTTAGAGTTGTTTCACATCATGAGGAAAAATTTGAGGCTTTCCTTTTTTTTTTCCTTTTCTTTTCTTTTCTTTTCCTGTCAGCTTATTCTTTCTGTAATGTAAGCCTTGGGAGAAGGAAGGTAGGTATGCTATGGGACCCATCAATCAGTCAGTCACAGAGCTATCCACACTGATCTAACATCAGTCTAGCTGATCTAACTTCTTTCAATCCAGTGAAATAAGTTTTCTTATTGTAGGATTGTAGATGACTGAGCTCAATCTGTTGACACTGATTTATAGTAATAACTAATGGTGAAATATCAAGATATATTCATAAATGAATAAATTTTATACCACTTTATACCTTTTTATCTTAAAATAACTAGAATCTTATCTCTATTCAGATAGTAAAATATTTAGATTATGTAAGGCAAATCATCTTTGGCTGTCTCATCACATATTAAATGAGCATGAGAGAATTGGTTTATGAATCTGCATGCTCTTAGTTTTAGGTCAGTGAACAAAGTGGGTTTTTTTCCACATATATTCAAAAAATTTTACTCTTAGGATTGTACATGAAAAACAAGTGCTATCTGAAATGTCTTAATAGTGTTAACTTGTATAATATAATAGTTATAGTAGTTTTACTATAAATAAACCTTTCTTTTAACTTTTCAGGCACAAAAATCTCAAACCAAGAAATCCTGGACAACAAGGACAGGCACCATCTTTAAGTCAGCAACAGCAAGTACTTGCTAAGCACAAGACCAATGAAAAGCAAGAAAAGAGTGAAAAACCACAGAAACGCCCCTTGACTCCTTTTCACCACCGTATATCTATTAGTGATGATGTTGGCATGGACACGGATTCAGCCAGCCAAAGACTTGTAATGTCTGCTCCAGACAGTCAAGTGAGATTTTCAAACATCCGAACTAATGATGTAGCAAAGACTCCTCAGATGCATGGCACTGAAATGGCAAATTCACCTCAACCACCCCCACTTAGTCCTCACCCATGTGATGTGGTTGATGAAGGAGTAACTAAAACACCTTCAACTCCTCAAAGTCAACATTTTTATCAAATGCCAACACCGGATCCCTTGGTTCCTTCTAAACCAGTTGAAGATAGGATAGACAGTTTATCCCAGTCTTTCCCAGCTCAATTCCAGGAAGCTGTAGAACCTACAGTATATGTTGGTACAGCAGTAAACTTGGAAGAAGATGAAGCTAATATAGCCTGGAAGTATTACAAGGTCCCAAAGAAAAAAGATGTAGAATTTTTACCACCTCAACTTCCAAGTGATAAATTCAAGGATGATCCAGTTGGACCTTTTGGACAGGAAAGTGTAACATCAGTTACAGAGTATGTATTTTTTTAATAGTCACTATTATAATATAAGGGTGGAAATGATGTAAGTTCTTAATACTAGGACTCCAGAATTGGTTTCAGGGTAGGATTTACGATAATAAATCCTTTGAGTATTAGTTTTGTATAATTTCTTTACTGTGTTTTTTCCTCAGGGAACTTCTTTATTATGAAATATGTTAGTCACAAAAAAGTGGAGAAAATAACATTTATCCATCTACCAACTTAAAGATTTGTCCACCAACAAACTTAAGGATTTTACATACAATTAGAACTCCTGTGTACTATTTTTCTTCCTCCACATTTCTTCCACTGTCCTGAATTTGGAATTTAACATTTCTACACATGTTTTTATACATGTAACTCTAGTTAAATTTTTTAATTTGCTCTCTAGTATTTCTTTGTTATGAATATGCCATAATTTATCTACTTTCTAGATATGGACATGTTGGCTATTTTTGATTTTTCACAAAGAATGTAGCAGTGAACTGTGTATCCATTTCCTTGTGCTCTTATGCAAGAATTCCTCTGAAAATGAAATTGCTGGGCATATGGGTATGTCCATATTCAACATTAAGAGTTGTTGCCAAGTTACTGTACCAGTTTACACCTTCATCTCATCAACCATCAGATAAGAAAATGACTGTCACTCTACATTTTCCTCAGTACTTCGTATAGTAAGACCTAATTTGGCTAATCTGCTGCATGCAGAATGGCATCTTACTGTCTTAATACATGATTTCCAGATTCCTAGTAAGGTTAAACATCATTAAAAAGGTTTATTGGGCATTTAGATTTCCTCTTCTGTGGATTGCCTGTATATCATATTTTTAGTGTATTTTCTTTTTTTTCCTGATTTATTTTTTGTATATTCTGGCTATTAATCTTCTGTTTAGAGATACCTTCCTCCATTCTTTGTCCACATTGTGTATGATATACTTTAAGCAGAAGTAGGTTTTTTTCAGGTCTCCCTTTACTTTGTATGTTCTGAATATGTTTATAGTCTGTCCCATAAGCTTTTTGCATTTTTATCTAGAGATTTTTTTTAAGGTGAAAAATCAACCAACAAAATGCCATTCTATTCATTAAAACTATCTACCTATTTATCAATGCAAAGCCAAGTAGTGTGCAAAGATTACATTTGCTTCTCTATCAGTCCATTGTCATTGAAAGCTAAAGGGCTTAGAATTTTGAAATTTCACAAGAATATGTGTATATATAGTGGTCTTTCATTATGTCCTTGTACTGGGCATTTGAGGAGGACTGGTTTAATTTGAAGTCTTTTTTTTTTTTTTTTTTGTCCTGTCACTGAGAAATTTCTCTTTTTCTTGGCTAATATCTCCATTTTTCCCTATTCTCTGAGGAACCTCTGTAATTTAGATGTTGAAATTCTATATTTTCTCTAATTTTCCATCTTTTTTTCCTGAGGGGATTCCTTAGCTTTCTTTTAGCTCTTTTCTTATAGTCTTAATATTTCTTGCTCATTTAAAAAAAAATTCTAAACTACTTTTTCTAATAACACTCCCTTGTTTAATGTCCTGGAATTTTTTTCCTTTGGAATTACTTTATTTTGATCTTTCGCTTTACTGTACTGCTTCTCACCACATTTCTTATTACTATTTTATCTTACACGTTTTAGAATGAGAAATAGAGGAGCTGACTGGAGATTTTGTGTATAAAGGCAGAGTGTTGGTTGGCAGGTCATACTCATTTGATAAATATTTTAGTATGAACTGTGTATCAGTTGCAGTCATTCTGCTTTATGGTAATGAAGTAGGGGATCTTTCGAGAGGGAAGTCCTTGTAGTTAAAATTCCAGGATGAAAAGGATGCCAGATCTTGCATATTCACATAGGTTTTTTTTCTTAGAAAAGGAACCCTTTCTGTTCCTCTGTTTTCAACTTTTTTTCCTTTCTGTCTAGAGATATAAGTCCAGATTTTCTCTGGTTTTAGGCAGTTTGACTCTTTAGTTGTTTATATAGTTTGCCTTTAGCTCCCTCTTGCATATTCTAAGCCATGAGCTTACTACTCTGCTGTGTTTCGTTCATTTTGAGCTTCCCTGAGACTAAATAAAATTCCTGATCCATGTATAGCCTCTCTCTCATTTTTCCTGCTGTTGGAAATTTATTTTCTTTTAAATTCCTTGATTATCATTTTAGTAGGCAAACCTGTGTGCTTCATCTAGCACTTTGAATCTTAGAAATATTCTACTGTGGATTTTTTGAAAATTAAAATTAAGCTGAATTTGAAATTGAGGGACTTCAGGATATCCTTATGCTCATGGAAGAAATGGATCTCTTGAAAACAAATGATGTCTTGGAAATAACTCTTAAAAGATCTTAACCTTATCTGTGCTGGCTGTAATATAAAAACCTAATCTAGCTTCAGCTCTTGCCTAAACTACTGTTGGTCTCCTTGTTTCTGTACTTCTCTTCATATGTTCTCTATACAGTAATCAGAATAATCATTGTAAGTTAAATAGTATGTTACTCATTTGCTTAAAACTCTTCAGTAGTTTCCTTCCCTTTACCTTTAGAATGAAATCCAAACTCTTTTCCTCGTCTGTGAGATTGTACAGTCTCCTGCTACCTAGTTCTTGACTCTTGTTTGTTACTTTCTGATTTGCTTCCTGATTTAACCACACCAGCTTTCTTGCTGTTCCTTCAAAAAGCTTAGATCATTTCTCATGGCCTTTAGAATTGCGTTACAGATAGGAGGAACAGCTCACCCTGTATCAATCAGTCAAACTCAAAAGTTACCTTCTCAGAAGGTATTTCCGTGCTGATTCTTCCTATGTCCTGTGCACTGCTTTCATTTTCTCCCTGTAAAAAAAAAAATATATATATATATATATATTTTATTTATATATAAAAATATATATATATTTATATATATATAATGCCAATTACATATATATAATTATCTGAAATAATATTACATATTTGTCACTGGTCTCTTCTATATTAGAATGTAAACTCTATGAGGGCAAGGACTTTGTCTTGTCTACTACTGTGTTCCTCCGGCATAAACACAAACACACATACACATCCCTAGGATAGAATAATCCTAGGCCACATAGTAGACATTCAGCCATTGTTTGGATGAATGAAATGACAGTATGGCCCTAGATTACGATTTTAAAACTTATTTTCTTTTTAGGTGTTATTTTTTTTAATTTAATGTGTGAAAAAACATAGTGGGGTAAATATTTTTAGTTAACTTTAAGAATGAGAGTTTTTATGGGGAGCTTATATTCATAAGATCCAGGAATTCTAGGTGTAACTTTATAAAGTGTATTGGCTGCTTGTGTACATGAGTATCTGTAAGTGAAATGAAGGTCTCTTATAAGTTAATACAGTTTAACCTTAGAATCTTTCTAAAATTACTTGATTTTTCTCATTGAGTAAGAATGAGAAGGAAGAAGCATAATGTAGAAAGGTAGCCATAGCATGTAGAGTAGAATGCTGCTGGATCAAGATTTTGTAAATTAAGGAAATAACATGCCTCTGCCTATTCCTGGTCACCTTTTTTTTCTGCCCCATAAAAAGAAAACAATAAAAAAAAGAGATTGAATAAAGAGTTTTTTTAATTGAGTGTTTCATAAGAATATTGTTTGGTTATGCTAGTTACTAAAATGTGTAGTATGTCACAAATTGCTTGTAGATGGAATCTTTGTTTTTGAATGGTACTAGTAGATTAGAATAGGGAAGGTATTGCAGAAAGTCAACTGTCAGGGGTTTAGCTGCTGTGTGAAGTAAGAAACATTTATGGAACATAATTGTTTTCTACTTGGTAGGTTAAAAGTTTTGGTTTTTATGTTATCTGGATGATTCTTTCCTTTTCCTGGAGTTACTGTTCTGTGGCAGTAGTTCTCAATTGGGGCAGTTTTGTGCCTCGCCCCCCTAGGTAACATTTGGCAATGTCTAGAGATATTTTTGGTTGTCACAACTGAGGGTCTATTACTGACATCTGATAGGTAGAGGCCAGGGATGCTACTGAATATCCTACGATGTATAGGACAGTCCCCCAACACAGAATTCTCTATTCCAAAATGTTAACAGTATTGAGGCACTTTAATGTCACAGATAAGTTTTAACAGAAACTTGAACTCTAAAATAAGTTATTAAATTAGGTATCCCAGACATATTTACTGATTAGTGTCACTAGGGAAATGTTTCCCATACTATTTTAGTCTCCCAAAACCACAGTAAAATACCTGTCGTGGTCTTCAGTGTTTGTATTACGCTAAAACAAAGAAAATTTTTTTCTCATAATTAGTAAGTTATTCCAACAAGATCTTTTTAATTTGGATAGCTGCAATTAGTGTTACTTGAGGCGGGATATCATGAGGATCAATCATCTTCATATAGGAAGTGGCAGAGCCAGTTGACAAAATCAGATAATGTCCTTTGTCATTAAAAATAAATTCTATGAATTACTATTATGCTTTCTTGGTGGCGTTTAAGCAATCTTAAATTCTTTATAGAAACATTCTGTAGTTTTAAAGATTAATATGATCAAACACATTTCTAGTCATAGAATAATCCATTCAAAAGCCTGGCTTGTTTTATATAAATTTGTGAATTCATATTACCAGTCATTATAAATTTCTATTATCTTTTTTGATAGTTTGAGTTTGAAAGTGTTTTTGAATGTATAGCAGTTAATTTTAATGAGGTTAGAGGGTTGTTGCAACTCCTGCATTCTTCCTCCTTTCTTAGGAAGATTATCTTTTTAAATTCATATACCTCAAAGATACATTTTATCAGTTTGAATAAAACTAAAGTTTCTCTAATATACAAGATGCTGTGAGGCACTGTTGGGGTATAAAATTAATTTGGTCCTGACCAAAATGAAATTGTAGTCTAATGGAAAATAACATTAAATTCTCTGGTAGAGATATGTATAGAATACAGTAGGGATGCAGAGCCAGAATGAGGAGTAATTTAATTCTATTTATGGAGATCAGAAGCTTTATATGGTTTATGTAGGTAGATTATAGGGTGCTATTTAGTAGTTTGGTATGCATGATGAGAAGTGAGACCAGCAAACTATGATAGAGCTATAGAATAGAATGGCAAAATATTATTTATAATCTTTATATATTATCCTTGAGATGATAGGGACATTGCTGCAAGTTTTTTGAGGTTGATAAAATAATAGGGTTTGGAAAATAAGGATTTTAGAAATATTAATCAAGTAGGATTGTTGAAAGATTGTTTGAAATGTAGGGATATATATGTATGAAAGGAGATCAGTTTGAACATCTATTTGAATTGTTTAATTGTGAGATGATACAGGGCCCTCACTAGGAAATTAGAAAGACATAGTAGGGATAGAAGGATTTTTACAGGTGTTGTGGAGTAGACTAAAGAACTTCATGGCCAGTTAGAGTAGATATATAGTGCAAAGAGGGACAAGAATGCATCAGTAGAAATTTAAAAAAATAGTTTGTTTATAATAGTTGACTTTTCCAGAGGTGTACCTTTTTAGAAATGATGGAGAAGAAATTTAGACCTTTGTTTTCATTATGTTAAGTGATAACTCGGTCTCCATTTGGCACAAATAAATGAATAAGTGAAGTTTTCCATTGGTTGCTGTTACAGGGTGGCACTAGGCTTTTATAATCGGTGGATAAATGAAAGAAAGAAATACTCTTGATTTTTCTGATCAGTTTTGGATGGTGATGGCTGCTTAACTAGTACAGAGTTCATTAGAATTTATTTCTAAGTGCTTCCTTTATTTAGAATTCATATGCAGCAGATGATGCCAATTTTTTTAGCAGCTAATTTAGAGCAAAATTCCTTTTCTAATTTGTGATAATTTAATTGGGGGAGAGAGACTTTGGGGATGAAGCATAGCATATCCCCCACATAGGATATACACATTTATGGCAAATACCTTTCTTTTGCTTCTAATTATTTTTTGTTTCTTTATTAGTTATTGATAACATCTACCTTAGAATAGTTGCCTAAGACCTTGTGACTTTTAAGGAGAGCAAAATTTCTGCCAGGAAACATTACAGTTGTTTAAATATATTTTTTAAAGAATTTAACACTTAGTTTTAGTAAAATTTGTGATTGCTTAAAATAGTCTGCTGTTCTGATCAGAAGAAACTTTCCTAAACCCTGAACAAAGAACTGTACTTGAGCATAGTTCTTATCATGTCTTGTTCAGTAGTAAGACTACATCAGGGTATCTTAACCATAATGTTCACAATAGTATTACCTCTTATGTTGTATTAGTGATACACCACATTTGATTGTATGTATATAGTTATAGAATGCTTTATTTGATATCTAAAAGATAGTTTCTCGTTTGTTTCATAGACAGAAGTCCATGATGAAATAAACTTGTTTTGTCTTACTGTATTCTAAATCTTTTAGGATTTTTTTCTTTTAAAATTTTTTTCTTTTCTTTGAATCTTCCTTATTTGATATCTCATTTTAATACAATAAAGCTATACTTTTGACAGCTAGCATAACTCAGTTTCAAGATTGGTTCTAAATATTGCAGACGGTGCTGAAAAAGTTACTATTAAATTTTTTTTGAGATTTATTAAATTTATTTCTTCCTTAACATTTCCTTCTATAGCTTATCTCCTATAATTGCCAATTCTAAATATTGTCATACCTTGTCTGGAAGAATTTTTACTTAATAAAGGCATAAAAGCTTATGCTGCTATAAGCCATGTTAAATTCTCTGCAAGTACATTTTAGGGTACTATGTTACTATGTCATAGTAAAAGGAAGGAGCTACAATTAATGAATAATATAAAAGTAATTTCACTTTGCTTTGGGCTTTGCAAAGCTTCCTGTTCATGGCTGTACCTAATCATTCTTTTCTAGTTTGTCTGTATTTAGCTTTATATCTGATTGAAACTCTCTCTGTAGTTAACTATTTGGCTATATGTGAAAATTCCTTTTAGAAAAGAAGAGGTATGTTGTTCCTGTTCACGAAAGTGTATGTATACTTTATAACTGGATAGTGACTAAATGATAACTTGAGTTTTTAACCTGGCATCTCTTAAATATCACAATTACTCAATTTTTATCAGTTTTAAATATAGAAAGATGTATAATATAAATCACTTATTTTTAACTTTATTGTGACTTGATATTTTTGATATTATTGACTTCATTTAAATTCTTTGCATATCCCAATGTCTGTGAGAACTTTCAATAAAATAACAAAAAGTTGTCTTTAGGTATTGCATTTGGTTTACTCATTTTTATTCCTAATAGAGCCCTGCGCAGCAGGATTTTTCCTTTTAATGTTACTGCCCACTAGCTTAACAGCTACCTGTGTGTAAACAGTGTGGCAGTTTTTAATGCTTCTGCCAGAGGACACCTTAATATGAAAAACAGTTTTTTTATTCACCTTAACACAGTATAGTCTTTCAGATTAGCGAGTGGCGGTGGAGGTAGGTTCTTATACTTTCCCCTGTGAGTAGTTGTGTGAATATGCATACTTAAAACCTTTCCAGCCCTACCTAACTCTGCCATCAGGTGACTCTTTTCTTTCTACATAATTTTCACATCAAAGTCAGCATACCCTGATTCCTATTTCATGAGGTTATTTTAAGTATTAAATAAGAAAATGCATGTCAAAGTAGATGGAAGTGCTATTTTGAAGAGTTTTATGTTGGTATCTGATAGACAATTCAGGAGACAGTTCTTTAGGGTCTAATATGGTGAGGTACAAAGTTTCTCTTAAGAAATGCTTATTCGTTTGTAATTAGGTGTTTTTTGTTTTTTGTTTTTTTTAATGGAGGTACTGGGGATTGAACCCAGGACCTTGTGCATGCTAAGCATGTGCTCTACCACTGAGCTATACTCTCCCCCTTCATCTGTAGAACAGAACTAATCTAACAAATAGAGAACATATCCCCACTGACAGTTGTGTTAGCACTATGTTCCTGTGGATGAAAATTTCTGTAGGCTTGGGATTTTAGTTTTGGGGATGAATCTGAGGCATATTGGGAATAACAGAGACATACATAATATCTGAAAGCATGTTTAGAAAATATCAGTTATTCTTTTGATCACCTGTTTCAACATTAATTTATAGGGTGTAGAGTGCTTCTAGTATTGGGCATTGGTGAATAGATTAACAGGATATGGTATCTCTGTCATTCAAAGAATTTATAAACTAGCAGATACCGTTATTGCTCCCAAATCTTACTTCTCTTAGGAATTTTTGTCTTAATACTCAGGACAGACAAGCAGTGACAGCCGTTATCAATTTCTAACGAATAAAGAGGGTTTCTTTCAAATTACAAGATACTGCATTTTAGAATCATTAATGCAAACACAGTATCTCAATCCTGTGTAGCTTTTAGATTTCATGTATTAATTTAGCAGATGTTTACTGAGCACCTATTATGTGCCAGGCACTATTCTAGACATTTGGGATAGTTCAGTAAACAAAGAAGGTATTTAGAGGCTTACACTCCAGTGGAAGTGACAGTCAATCATGAAGCAAATTATATGGTTTGTTAAGAGACAAGTGCTATGGAGGGAAAGATAGAGCAGAGTAAAGGGGATCAATGTTAAGGCAGTGACGTTTGGATGAAGGCCTGAAGAAATTCAGGGAGTTGGCCATGCAGATATTGGGAGGAAGAATGTTCCAAACAAAGCGAACAGCCAGGATTGTGTCTGACCTGTTTAAGGAATATCAAGGAAGCCCCTGGAAAAAGAGTGAGAGAGGGAGAAGTAGACGATGAGGTTGGAGGGGTAAGGCAGAGACAGACCATAGAAAGCTTTGGTAGGATATTATAAGGACTTTGGTTTTCACTAAGTGAAATAGTCACTGAAGGATTTTGAGCATTATCTGACTAGAAGCTTGGCTGCCGCTCTTCTGGCAGCCTGGGAATCTCAGCTTTGCAAGCCACAGAGAACATGAATCTAGGAGTCTGAAAGTGTCCGAGCACCTTGGTCTTCAGATTTATGAAAGTCCTGATGATTTTCAGGGTTCTGTGGTGCAGGTCAGCTTGTGGCTTCCCTCTCTTAGTCTTAGATTTCGCCTTCTCTGCTCTCTCGGTTTCCAGTAGTTCGTCTTTCCAACTTCCCTGTTGTCTCCTCACTTTTTCTATTGTCCTTTTTCATTTATTCGATATTTTAGGAGAATACAGAGAAACATTTGTTTATCAGTCACCTGGTAGAACTGGAAGACTGATACTGTAAAATTTATGTGATTATTGAAAACCTCTGAGGTACTTGCACTGAAACTCCGTTTGTGATTGTAAAAACATTTTGCTGGAACTAGTCATAGTAATGTTATTTTCATGAAACAAATGAGGCTCTTAAATTTTTAAAAATTAAAATATGTCCACTCATGGCAATAGGAAAAGGATAATCACTTTCATTGTATAAATGTATAAAGGTATAAATTATATGATAGTAGTCTTATTTCACTGTATAGCCCACATTTTGAAAGTTCTTGAGCTGGATCAGTTTAGATTTAAACCCCTTTCAAGTGAATGGATTTGGACAAGTCAGAGTGCTCTTGAGGACTTGGGAACAGACTGGATTACCAAAAGGTGACATGTTTTGGTGGGAAGACTATTGAGACCTGGATTTTAGCTCCATTTCTCTATTGCTAAATTTGAGATACTTCAGTAAATCACATGACCTTTCTATGACTCAGTTTCTTCATTTGTAAAATGAAGAATTGCAAGTTAGATCATCTCTAAGTAATTCTAAAAACTTTATGATACTTATGACATTTTGGAAATTTTTATGCTTTATGGAGAATAAATATAATTAATTTTCTAATTTTATTTTTTTTACACAGGTTAATGGTGCAATGTAAGAAACCTTTAAAAGTTTCTGATGAATTAGTGCAGCAATATCAAATTAAAAATCAGTATGTTTCAGCAATAGCATCTGATTCAGAACAAGAACCTAAAATTGATCCTTATGCATTTGTTGAAGGAGATGAGGAATTTCTTTTTCCTGATAAGAAAGATAGACAAAATAATGAGAGAGAAGCTGGAAAAAAACACAAGGTAAGAGAAATCAAAGTGTCACTGATGATTTGTAGCTCTGCATATAGTACCACACTTCTCATTAAAAGAAAAAAAATATCATTTTAACTTAGAAAAACATTTTTAAAAAATGGGTAAATCAGGCATATAAAATTTAGGAGATTATATGGACTTGAAATTATAGCTGGTCTATTAGAAAGATCTTTATTGTGAAAGTTTTGGGGTTGGAGAAAGAGTACATTAATTTCTGTTACATTGAAATCAGAACATTTAGGTAGATGAAGTGTGTTGATTTTGAGTTAAAAAATCTGTAAGTGAATATCCAGTTTTCAAAAATACAATAAAATACATATCACTGAGTTTATAAAATACATGATATTTTCAAATATGTGAATCAAGAACTTATAGTGAGTCCCTCTAAAAATAAAAAGTTATGTTAATGAAGTGTGGGACATACATATTTGATTAAAATTTTAAATATCAAGTATCTGAGGATCTATTAATAAGCACAAGATAGTTCTGCTAGTAGATAAGAGTTTTGCCTTAAATACAGAATTAGAAATTGCAAATTATAAAATTGCAAAAAGGACCCAGTAATATGTTTAATACAAAGAATTCATTTCACAAAGTTTTATTTAGCCTTATGTGTGCCAGGTACTTGACATTTGTTCTTTTATAAATATGAAAACAGTAATAACTGGGAAGGCAGTTGGTACTGTAGAAAGAACGTGGACAATGGAATTTGACAAATTTAGATCGAAATCCCAGCTCCATTACTTACCAGCTGTATTTCCTGGGTTATCTTTAGAACTGTTTTTTGTCTGTAAGGTGAGCATACTACTTTTTATATAGGTTAGTTTTAAGAACTAATGATAATGTCTATAGAACACCTGGCAGAATGCTTCATTCACAGCTACTCAATAGTTGGTGCATTTTATTATTGGTAAAATGTATATTTCGGCCTAATATGTAATATTGTATGCAGGTAGAAGATGGGCCATCTAGTGTAACAGTGTTATCACATGACGAAGATGCTATGTCATTATTTAGTTCCTCTGTCAAGCAAGGTAAAACTTTTATTTCCTATCAAAATACTTCATTCCAGGATTGTTACTCCACACTAATCTGATAGTGTTGGACTTTTAATGTTCCTTTTTGCATAATTCATATGTTTCATAGAGACCTATCTTAAAATTATGGACTTACTGTTTATCTTCTACTGGGAGAAACAGGTTTAGGTTATAGAAATTCTGTTTTGAATTGTTGGAACATCTTTCCTTTTTTAACAAATAAAAATAGTTCTCGTCTGTAAAGTAATGAGTTAGGATAAGATCATCACCTCGGATCCCTCTCAGATCTAAAACCTCAATTTATGAATTAGGCTTTACTGTAATTTTGTTGTCCTTTTCTCCCTCTCCCCCCAAATTAGAAGGATTGTTGCTGAGGTCATTATTAATTTAACAAATTTTTTATTGAGCACATATTATGTAAGGCATTGTTCTCATCACTGGAGATTCAGTGGTCAATACTCCACTTTGAAAATGTCTGATTTGTGCTTCTTGTGTGTGTATACAGTAGAGAATACTAATAAATGATACATTAATTCTTTTGTAAAATCTATTTAACTTGATGGAAGGCAAAGGAAGTCGTCCTTTGGTATGTATCTTTTAGGAACAAGTTTTTCTTGTAATATTTGAATAAATGGAGAGGATCAGGCTCTGTGCAACTAAAAACAGGAATTAGGAAAGAGTCCTTTGGAATAAGGAAGAGATGGTCTTTCATGAAGTAAATTTGATGGTCAGTGGTTCTTAAGTAGCTTGGTGAGTTAACAGTTTGGGTTCTTTAGCCTATTTGCCTACCCTTAGATATAGGGAATGTGTAATTGCCTTCTTGTACTTGTGTGGCTTTCTCAAAATGTGGGACCGTCTGCCACATTCTGGAGCATATTTTGAGGTGAAACTTGGAAATTTTGATTTTTAGTAAGTACTCTAGATTTTTTACGTTTTTACTAAAATTTCAGAGTTACTGCTCTAGTGAATCTTTAGAACTGACATGCAGAGGCACTTGGAAAGTCACTTCCATCTTTCTGAAAGTGAAGGCTATTTCAAGTCATTTAACAGCTTTGGAAGGTTTATACACCAAACTGCATTTTTTTTTTCTTGTGCACAAAGATGAGAGGACTTTAACTTTTACTTTGGCATTTTTATTTTTTCCTAAATTATCATATATATTCCCCCTAAAACTGGGGTGGAAAAGCAAAAAGGAAAATTTTGGAACTGAAATGAAATTTAACTGAGTTACTTAAGTAAGTACTTGAGTACCTGGCACTAGGCAAATTGCTTTACCTACATTCCATCACATGTAATTCTTGCCATTACTGAGGCACAGAGAAATTAAGTAACTTGTATGGTCATACTGTTAATGTTAGAGTTGGAATTCAAATTAATAGTCTGTCTGACTCAGATCACTTAATTATTCTGTGCTTCCTTTACATTTCAGGAAGATAGCAAAATTAAAATGGGTGTGTGTTTAATTCTGTTTTCCTAATAGTGTTTATATTTTTATTTGATATATTATTCATGTAGATTACTTAGCTATGTTATGGATTACATAGCCCTTGGTGAGCTTTCTGGAGAAGATACCATCATTTATTTACAACATTATTTGTATGGAAAAAAATTTCAGCTTTTAAACAAATCACAGTTATTTATATGTCTAGCTTAAATAAATAGAATAATACTTATTTGGTCAGTAGTAGAATTTTTGATTGTGTTTTTCTGATTGACATATGTAGATGCTCCACGCACTACTAGTCATGCTCGTCCTCCATCAACCAGTTTGATTTATGACTCAGACCTGGCTGTTTCTTATACTGACCTTGATAATCTTTTTAATTCTGATGAAGATGAACTGACAGTGAGTATCCTGTTAATGATTAAGATTATAATTTGTTTTCCTTGATTTTATATAAGCTTATTTAAGAGATATGTGACTTGAATATTATGTTTTAGTCCTGAACAATAGGAAATATTTTGGAATAAAATTTTTTTAGTTGGGTTTTTCTTTTTAACCTCATGTTAGAGCATTCTTGACATAATATCATCTATAAACTGAGTTTCTTTTTTTTTAACGTTTGAAGGATATGTATGACTAAGCTTATTTTGAGCTCTGCTATATGTTATTTTTCTGCAGTCCTTAGGAAGCAGAAATTATTTACCTAATTTTTGAGCCTCTAGTTTTAGAAATGACCCCCAAATCGACTCAATTAGTAAATAATAAGTAATTAACATTAAAATTATATTCCTTGTCAATTTTTAAAGGAATACTACTTCTTTTGAATTTCTTTGACATCATAGTCATTATTTTAAGACATCTACATACTATAATAATGAAAGAGGAAGAAAAAGTAATATTTAATCTTTAACACCCATTTGCAGAGAAAAGTGAAGATAAAAAATTAAAACTTTAAAATGAGATTCCCTAGAATGTCAAGTTTCTGACAGTTTAATGAATTGGGTGCTTCATTATAAAAGAGAATTCCTTTTTCATCTGCGTAAAGGTAGCTTGGAAGTTTCTATAGTACATTTGGTCTTTCTTGTCCTATATAATATATACTTTTAATCTTTTCTCATCAAAGATATGTGTGTGTGTGTGTGTGTGTGTGTATGTATATTTATATGTGTATAGATATATAGACACACACTTATATATGCATATTTGTTGTCTTCAATTAAGTGACATAAAGCAGATATCACTATACATAAACTTTAACTCCACATCTCATAATATAATATATTTTAGGTAAATATATCCCTGAATACTCTGGTACCTTTATACTCTCTTTCCCTCTACCATTTGTGTGTCAGTTGTGGCTCTACTGAGGCAAAAGGTTGTAATCAGAGCTTAGTCTACATATCTATGACAGAGTGGCTAACAGGAGACAAGGAACCAAGCTGACAGCTCTAACAACACTGGTGACAGATTGGAGATGCTAACACTTGGTTTGTTCAATGTATTAAAACTTACCTGTAGTTAGGGATCCTGTTGCTTTATCATATGAGATCTTTCTTAAGTTTTGCCTAGTTTTTCCTGTTGTAGCATTTTTGCAGGGATTATTAAACAAGATAAAAGTATAAAGAAGAACTCAGAGGAGTGATTGATTATATAGGAATCTTTAATGCCTTGTATTTAAAGGGACAAAAGCTTTATGCATATCTTTTACTACAAGTCAATTCTGATGTTAATTACAAACCTTTCTTATTGCAAGTTTTTTTAATTTTTATTTCAATAGGTTTTAAGTGGTAGGTGGTTCTTTGTGTTTTGAAAGTATTGGTCATTTTCTTTGAAGGAACTTTTCCCTCTGTTAATTTGGAGCATTATCAAATCAGTAGAGAAACCTAAGCTGGGTTCATTGATTACCTAAAATGTCTTTTATGTCTGTAAATTGTACCTAGTATGTATTTGGCTCTACACATTTGGCACAAATGGGCTATACTTTGAAGTTACATCTGAATGATTACTATCTTGAGATCACCACATCTGAATGATTACTATCTTGAGATCACCTTGGATTTAAATTTCAGAGAAATGTTTTTTTTTCCTTAATAGCCTGGATCGAAAAAATTGGCAAATGGATCAGATGATAAATCCAGCTGCAAGGAATCAAAGACAGGAAATCTGGACCCATTATCCTGCATAAGTAAGCTTCCCAAATCTGTGTTCCAGATAAATCTGCAGACTTTAATATCAACAAAGTTCCCTACCCCTTTGTTTTAAACACAGAGTAACTTCTTTTTATTCTTAGGTTAAAATGTGTGTTTTATTAAATACAGGCACTGCAGATCTTCATAAAATGTATCCTACACCACCATCATTGGAACAACATATTATGGGATTTTCCCCAATGAATATGAATAATAAAGAATATTGTAGTATGGATACAACACCTGGAGGAACTGTTCTAGAAGGAAATAGTTCTAGTGTAGGAGCACAGTTCAAAATTGAGGTTGATGAAGGATTCTGTAGCCCAAAACCTTCTGAAATCAAAGTAAGTATTTTATTTTTCTAGGAAATAATTCACTTTCTATATTTTTATATAGAGTTAGTTTGTGGCTATATTAAAAAGTCCTTTCATAGTGATTCTAGTTTTATAATTAACAAATTTAAATTGTGGTGACACTATTAAGACTGCCTTTTAGAAAAGAGTAGAATTATATTTGCATTTTATTATTTTGTTTAAAGAAAGGAAAAAAAGACTAGAATCAGTTTCTTTTTTTCTTTTCCCCCTTGGAAGATAAGATGCTGAAAGTTATGGTCTTTATATTGTAGGATTTTTCTTATGTTTATAAGCCTGAAAATTGTCAAGTTCTAGTGGGATGTTCCATGTTTGCACCTCTAAAAACTCTACCAAGCCAGTGTCTGCCTCCTATCAAATTGCCAGAAGAGTGTGTTTACCGTCAGAGTTGGACTGTTGGGAAATTGGAATTGCTTCCTTCGGGACCTACAATGCCATTCATCAAAGAAGGGTATGATTTGAATTCATATTATTGGTAAAGTTTATGAATGCTTATGTAGCTTTAATTTTTTTCATAGGAGAACCTGGTATGCTGGTACCTGAAAGAAAGATACTAGTTTCAATTCTGAAAATTGTTTTCTAATTAATAGATTATAATGGTATTAATTGGATATAGTTAAACTATTGAAACATTTAAGACCAATAAACTTTAATTATGTCTTTGGAAGAACCTTTTATTGGTCTAAAATTCTAAATTACTTTCATTTGTACATTTGCCATATTTCACAAACTTTTTGTATTTAAATATTTCTGAAATTTTTTTTGTAATTGGTAACATCTTAAAATTGCTATTGTCCTTTTTTATACATGAATATCTCTAAAAAAAAAAAGCAATCAATCAGTGGCATCTTAGAATCAATGAAACGTGGGTATTTGTAGTACAGGAAATGTATAGATAGTAAATGTGGATGTGGAAGAGTGTACACAGGTTTTATTTATAATGGACAATCACCTAGAGTGAATATATTAACCAAAAATATATTTAATTGCAGTAATTGTGCTTTCGTATCTTTTCAGTGTTAATGGAAAATACTTGGGACATTTTTAGTTGTATTTCACATTATTAATATGTTCCTTTGTGTATGTTTTTATTTCTTTTACCCTGGTGACACTAGTGATGGAAGTACTATGGATCAAGAATATGGCCCTGCTTATACACCTCAAACTCATACTTCTTTTGGAATGCCTCCTAGCAGTGCACCTCCTAGTAACAGTGGAGCAGGAATTCTTCCTTCCCCATCTACCCCTAGGTTTCCAACTCCAAGGACTCCAAGGACTCCAAGGACTCCTCGTGGAGCTGGTGGACCTGCTAGTGCTCAAGGTTCAGTCAAATATGAAAATTCAGACTTATATTCACCAGCTTCCACCCCATCCACATGTAGACCCCTTAATTCCGTTGAACCTGCAACTGTTCCTTCCATCCCTGAAGCACACAGTCTTTATGTAAACCTCATTCTTTCGGAATCAGTTATGAATTTGTTTAAAGACTGTAACTTTGATAGTTGCTGTATCTGTGTCTGCAACATGAATATCAAGGGTGCCGATGTTGGAGTTTACATTCCAGATCCAACGCAGGAAGCACAGTATAGGTGTACCTGCGGCTTCAGTGCTGTCATGAACAGGAAATTTGGAAACAATTCAGGATTATTTCTTGAAGATGAGCTAGATATCATAGGACGCAACACAGAATGTGGCAAAGAAGCAGAAAAACGTTTTGAAGCTCTCAGGGCTACTTCTGCTGAACATGTTAATGGAGGACTAAAGGAATCTGAAAAATTGCCTGATGAGTTGATATTATTGCTACAAGATCAGTGCACTAATTTATTTTCACCCTTTGGAGCTGCAGACCAAGATCCTTTCCCTAAAATTGGTGTAATTAATAATTGGATACGTGTTGAAGAACGGGACTGTTGCAATGATTGCTACCTTGCGTTAGAGCATGGGCGTCAGTTCATGGATAACATGTCTGGAGGAAAAGTTGATGAAGCACTTGTGAAAAGTTCATGCTTACACCCCTGGTCCAAAAGAAATGGTAAGTATGCTAATGGAATAGTTTCTCTGTTTATTTTCATTTAGTTTTATGACTTTGCTTTTCCTTCTTAGGAAAAAGTATTAAAGGCAATTTCCCATGTAATTGATGGAGACACTTAAATTTGGACTTAAAACTCCTTTAAGAGTGACATTTTTAAAGGAAGAATTTCCTAGCAGTTTCGTTTAATTTCACTAATAAAAGTATGGTTATTGCAAGCCTGTAATTATATACTTGTATAGGAGTATAAAAGGTACTTCGTACATGCTAATTAGCAGAGGACTGCTAGTTGTCGGCTTTATTCAACATTCTTTCACTCATTAAATATTTATTGAGCACCTAGTAGTGCCAGACACTGTTCTTTTATAAAGCACAGTATTCAACAAAGCAAACATTGTTTCCTGCCCTTTTTGAATCTGTAAGACTCAAAATAATAAATGAAAAATAAGTAATTATAATAGTGTCAGAAACTGACAAGTGTTTTGAAGGAAAGGGAGGGTAAACAAGTGGAAGAAGACAAGAATGTGCTACATTAGATGTATGTTTAGAGAATCTGTTACTGAGGGACAGCATTTGAGCAAAGGCCTACATAAAGTAGAGGCATGTGAGCTGTGTGGCTAAATGAAAGAAGAGCGTTTTCAGACAGTGTAAAGACCATGAGGGAGTAGTATATTTAATGTATTTGAGGAACAGTAAGGAGGCCCTGTTGCTGGAAGGAATTGGGTGATGAGGAGACTGGTAGGAGATGAAGTCTAGGAGGTGACTGAGCACCAAAATCACATAGGGTCTTATGGACTATGTGAGTAAGACCTTTATAGTTCATTCTAAAAGTGATGGGAAGCTATATTTGAGCAGGGAAGTAACATGATCTTTTTACTATTTAGTTTTTTAAAAGATCACATGAGCTATTGCAGGTGGTGAAGGTGAGAGTAGAAGCAGATCAGTTAGGAGGCAGTTACAGTAGTTCAGGTGAAAAGTGATAGTAGCTTTGACAAGATTGGAAGCAACAGAGATGTGAGGAGTAGAGGCCTAGGCATATTTGGGAAATAGAACCTACAGGATTTGCTGACACAAGAAAAGATAAGGCATCAGGGATAGCTTAAGCAACTGGATGAATGATGGTGCTAATTATAGAAGCGGGGAACATTGGAAGAGAATGTCAAGTACATATTTGGAGATAAGAGTTTAAAATTCGGAGGAGTGGTTGGGGCTAAAGATTAAAATTTTGTGTGTGTGAGTTATTAGTATTTAAAATGATAGAGCTGGATGAAATAAGCCAGAGGATGACTGTGGATAGAGAAGTCCAAAGATGGAACTGACATTTAGAGATGGGGAAGAAGAGGAGGATCTAGGTTAGGAAACTAAAGAGGTAGGGGGAAAAACCAAGAGAGTATGGTGTCCTGCAAGCCAAGTATAGAAAATGTTTGAAGGAGAGAATGATCATCAATGTCAAATACTTGTGTATAGTTATTAAAGATCTAATGATTTAATCCATGTGCAGTGCTTAACACAATGCTTGACGCATAGTACTGAATTAATATAAGCTGCTATTATTATTATTAAAATAATCAATTAGGTATTTTTCTTTTAGGCACAGCTACTGGAAAACTTAAACTTTTAAAAAGATGTCTCAGTATACCACTGATTAACTTTTTAGACTTTTGGTAATTATCCATAAAGTTAGCCTCCTTCAAAATGTGATTTTTGTTAAGAATTAATGTTCTTAGGTAATATATGCCATTTAATAATGTTGATTTGATCCTTATGTCATCTGCTAATCTGGTCATTTTTTTTGACACATGTGCAAAACAATGTGCTTGGTATTCTGAGAGATACGAAGATACCGTGCATTTAAATTATACATAGACTACTTGGAGAACTAAAACTGTAATGCAGGGTTGAAGTAAAAATACTCTAAATGCCCACTGACAGAAGAATGGATAATAATTATGATAGTACAGGTGGCATGTGCTCTAAAAATGAATAAAACTATATATAACAAATATGTGACTCTTAGTAATAGTATTGAGGGGTGGGAGAGGGAACAAGTTCCAGATTTTGTGTAGTAAGATTTTTTTTTTTTTATAAAATTCTAGAACAGGCAAAACTAAATGTATTTTTTAGATGCACATCAGGATAGTGGTTAATTCTTAAAAGCTGAGAGATAGGATAGGGAGACGCACTTAATAGGATTGTTCGGGTAATATTGTAGTTCTTGGGTAATGAGGTCATAGTTGTTTATTATATTATCATTAAAGACAGTTTGTGAAATAAGATAGGGCAATGCATGGACCAGTGGTTAAATTTTTTCATGGTACAGTTTGATGATTCACCAAACTCACTGTATTCAAGGATCAAGTTTTTAAAGAGAAAGGTGTAAGTAAATGTCAAAGATATTCAAACAGAGGGCAAGATTATTTTCAACCATAGGTAGGACCACAGACCGTGGAGCCAGACTACTTGAGTTTGAAACATGGCTCCGTTGCTGTATACTGTGTGACCTTGGGGAAGTTATCTAACCTCTATGTGTCTCAGTTTCTTAAAATAGAGTCAATAATAGTATTTACCTCATACATTGTTGAGAGGGGCAAGTGAGCTGATACGTATAAAACAGAGATCAATGCCTGGCACAAAGTGAGAACGCAAATGTTAGCAGTAGTAATAGTAGTAGCATTAGCAGCAGCAGCAGCATTAGTGGTACTCTTTATTTTTAAGAACCAACCCATCTTGAAATTTCTCATCACAAGAAATTTTTGTAGCATGTATGGAAATGGATGTTAACTGGACTTACTGTGGTGATCATTTTGCAGTATATACAAATATCAAATCACTACTTTGTATACCTGAAACTAATATAATCTGTCAATTACACCTCAAAAAAAAAAAAAAAAGAACTGACTTATTGCCAAGTAATAGAAAATATTGAATATTATCTTGTGTACTTTTTTTGTATAACAGCAAACATTGATGTAAACAGATAACTCTGCAGCCATAAAGATGAATTTCATCCTAAGAACTTATATTGAGAAAATAATTCAAAACAAACAAAAAAGAGAAATGGCTTTACATTTCAATTTAAAATTTCAATATAAAAACAAATTGATGGTATAAACTTCCCTAAATGTGCAGTATTAGAATACTTTCCATTAAATTATAGCAACATCATGAAATAGTAGCAAGCTCCTGCATTAGAATCTTTGCCCTGATTGTTTCCTCTGCCTGAGACATTCTTCCTCTAGGTATTTACATGGGTGACTCATCTCCTTTAAATCTTGTGAGAAGTCATTTTCTCAGTGTAAAATTGCAAGCCCCTCTTCATATTCTCCATCCTGCTTCTTCTGCTTTTTTCCATAGTGTTTGCTTATTACCTTCTAATATATTGTATAATTTATTGATTGATTAATTATTGTCTCTCTCACTCCATTAAGTTCACCCCATGAAAGTTCTATGTAATAGAAAGGGTTTTTGTCTTTTTTGTTGATATATCCCCAATACCTAGAGCGGTGCCTGGCATATAGTAGATGTCCAAGGAGGGTTGAAATAATTGTTTGAAGGAATTAAAAGTTTACAAAACTATAGATTATATAATTTAATGGCAATGTTTATTTTTCTCAAGATAGAAAAAGCTTTGTTCTAATGATAAAAAAAAATACATACTTGCTGAAAAGGAAGTTAAGAATCTAGATGGTACAGTAAAGTAGGAGTAAAAATTGCCCCATATTTTTGCCCATCCCCATCATCGCACCACTCCACGATCACTTGTTTTTAAGCAACTTTATTGACATACCATACAGTTCACCCATTTAAAGTGTACAGTTGAATGGTTTTTAGTATTCACAGAGTGTGTAGCCATCATCACAATTATAGAACATTTTCATCACCCTTAAAGAAACCCCATATTTGTTAGCAGTCAATCCCTATTTTCCTCTAACCACTCCCTCCCAGCACTAGGCAACCACCAGAATACTTTCTATTGCTGCAGATTTGCCTCTTTATACATCTCATATAAATAGTATTATACATTATATGGTCTTTTGTGATTGGCTTCTTTCACTTAGCATAATGTTTTCAAGGTTCATCCATGTTACAGCGTGTGTTTAGTACTTCATTTTTTTGCCAAATAATATTCCATTTATGGGCATACCACATTTTATTTACCCATTCATCTGTTGATGGACAGTTGGATTGTTCCCACTATTTGACTATTTTGAATAATAAACTTGTGTACAAGTTTTTGTCTGAACATATGTTTTCATTCCTCTTGGGTAGACTTGATGGGTCATATAACTCCATTTTACCTTTTGAGGAACTGCCAGACTGTTTTCCAAAGCAGTTGCACCATTTTACATTCCGACTTGGAATGTGAGGCTTCCACTTTCTCTACATCTTCATTAACACTTGTCATTGTGTGTGTGTGTGTGTGTGTGTGCGTGCGCGCGCGTGCTTCATACTCATCCTGTTGGATGTGAAATGTTATCTCATTGTGGCTTTGATTTGCATTTCCCATATGACTGATGATTTTGAGCATGTGCTTATTGTCCATTTGTATGTCTTCTTTGGAGAAATGTCTTTTCAGATGGATCCTTTGCCCATTTTTTAATTGGGTTTTTGTATTTTCATTACTGAGATAGAGTGTTGTTTGTATCTCTTGGATACAAGTCCCTTATCTTGTATGATTTGCACATGTTTTCTCCTGTTCTCTGGGTCGTCTTTTCACTTTCTTGATATGTCATTTGAAGGAGAAAAGTTTTAAATTTTGATGAAGTTCAGTGTACTATTCTCCTTTGTTGCTTATACTTTTGGTGTCATATCTAAAAAGGCTTTACCTAATCTTAAATCATGAAAATTTACTTCTGTGTTTTTTTTCTGAGAGTTTTATCATTTTAGGACTTACATTTAGGTTTATAGTCCATTCTGAATTAACTTTTTGTATATAATGTAAGGAAGGGGTCCAACTTCATTCTTTTGTAGTGAATATTCAGTTACCCTAAAACCATTTGTTGAAAAGATTCTTTCCTCACTAAGTTGTCTTGGCATGTTTGTCAAAAATCAGTTGACCATAAATGTGAGGTTTTATTTCTGGACATTTACTTCTGTTCTATTGATCTATATGTCTGTCCTTCATAATCACTTTTAAAAATCATTATATATTCTAAAAACCATTGCTTTCTGACCAGTTCTCAGCTTAGAGACCTGGTACTTGTCATAATGTGTGATTATATTCTTTTTCATGTCAGTCTCCCACACAAGATTATAAAATCCCTGAAGATATGAGTAAGAATTGATTTACACAGTGTTCTTAACAGCTAGCAAAATTCCTGACCCATAGTGGGTCTTCAGGATTTTTTTTTTTTTTAAGAATGAAAGAGTATCTATGAGAAATCTGAGTTAAAATCAAAATACAGATGTCTGAACTTCACCCAAATCAGAATTTCTCAGGGTAAGCTCTGTAGTTACATGTTTTTTAAAAGTTTCCAGTTTGATTATGGTAGGCAACCTTAGCCAATGAAAACTTTTTCTAGATTTTGTTTTATGTAAATATTCACATATGAATACACATAGTTCTATTTATGTAAAATATTTTCCATCGATTGTTTTATAACCTTTTTTAAAATTTACTAGTGTCATAGTCATTAGTCCATTTCAGTTAGCTCTGTTACCACTTTTAATGGCTATGTAGTATTCTATTATATATAATAGTTTATTTAAACATATAATAAGCAGTATATATGAAATTAAATTGTTTCTGATTCTATACACTATTTAGATATAAGGAATTAAAACCAGAATAATAAATTAGGCAGTAAGTTGAATGATTTAATGTAGCAGAATATTCAAACAGTCTCTGTGATACAACTGAACCATACTAGGGGGGACAGATTAATTATATCAGTAATATTTTGTGATTTGTTTTTAAAAAAGCCATTTGACATGTAAGAACACCACCTTTTATATCCATTCTGATAGTCGGTCAGCAATGCAAGTCATTTCTGCATTGCAAGTTGTATGTTTCAGAGTTGTAACAGACTACTGTTTTTCACAAATTAAACTTTAATCATTATAACCAGTCTTATCTGGTCATTTTACCAAAGTGATGTTAATTGAGTTTCATAATTTATATGAATTTATAGCTCATTTCTGTGTGAGACGGAGTTCTTTCAGGTAAGATACCTATAAGCACCAAAAAATAACCAGAATAAATGCAAAAAAAATTTTTTGGATTAATTTATAAATTGGTTAATGAGCTAATGAATCACTTTTTTATGGAGATGAGTTATAATAACTTTTTATTATATTTCTTCTTGGTTTTAAATGTCTAGAAAACTCATTTCTATAGATCATTTTAGATAGAACTTAATATAGTTCTGTACATAGGCAGATGCTTAATCTGGGGTGAAGAGCTGAACTTCCCTAGATACATTTCTTTTTTTTTTTATTGAAGTATAGTTAATTTACAATGGTTTGTTACATTTCTTTTTAAAATTTTTTTGTGAGTTGACAAAAGCATTTGTTATTCTTTTTTTTTTTTTTTTATCTAAATGGTTGTAGATGTGAGTATGCAGTGCTCACAGGATATACTTCGAATGCTCCTATCTCTTCAGCCAGTTCTTCAGGATGCTATTCAGAAAAAAAGAACAGTAAGGCCTTGGGGAGTTCAAGGTCCTCTCACTTGGCAACAATTTCATAAAATGGCTGGCCGAGGCTCTTATGGTAAGTAATTTGTAGTAATGTGTATGGGCTTATTTTATTTGAGTTCTCAGTTTCTTTTGCTCAACTTTAATAAGCACGTTTATCTTCCTTAAATGTTTTTGTGGCATACGCTTGACTTAAATCTAGCGTGGTCAATCCTAGCCTTTTCTTATTTTGAACATTTTCAACATTTAATTTACTAGGTTCTCCAGCTATACTTCAGAAAGAACAGCTTGACTTAGATTTGTTTTTACATGTTATATTGACCAGTAAGATCTTACGTGGAGGAAGAATCACATGGCCAGAAATTTTAAAAAAGACTGAAACACTACTCTTGTTGTAAATTATCATTTTACAAAACTGAATGAAAAATGGGGTACAAAGTAGAGAGGAATAGTAGTGATAAAAGGCTCCAAGGTCTTCACTGAAAAAAACAAAAAACAAATTACCAGTCGTGACAAGAGCAGCAAGTGAATTATCTCAATATAGTACACAGCAGACTTATGGTCTGTAATGGAAAGAACATTCAAAATGCTTGAACTATGTATTGAAGATTTTCTCTGAAAGGTGGGGTGTAATTGGAACTTTTGAAAAATATTTGGAATAACAGTTCTTAACATTGAAATCCTTGACTTTTGTGCATGGTTTTAGAATGCATTATATTCAGAAGTAGCAGATTCTCGCTTTTTTTCTTTCATCCTTCTATTAATGGCTAAATTATTTTTTTTTTATCCTTGCAGTTTTTCTTTACTTGCCCACAATTCATGTGGCATTGTGCAATTCATTTTATAGCATTTCACTGATTATCATAACAGTCTCCCCCAAAGGGCCAAATTACACAGATAAGGAAACCATTAATTGGTGAGATGACCTGTATCAGGTCACACAGCCCGTCAAATGGTAGGATGAGACTCAAACCCAGGTCTACTCTTTTGACCTCAGTACCTACTGGAAAGAATTTCAGGCCCTGGCAGGCTGGAGGGACAGATACTTTTGATTTGGTTGATCTTTTGGCTTTTGTCACTATTTGCTGGCTTTTGTTCACTGCTTTAAGTCTAGCCCTGAGGCAAACTAACTTTCAGCTGGATCTGAACCAGGGCTGCTACACTAATGAAGAGATAGACATTGATTTTGAACCAAGAATTCTTAGGGTTGATAACCTTTATTTGTTGAAATCATCTAAGTGGAGTATACTTGTGTCATCCCCCCATAATAATCCTGTGCAGGGCAGACAGCTACATTCTGAAATTTGGAAACAAGTTTTAAAATGGGCTGAAGGTTACTAAAAGTTGAGTCTTGATTTCTACTCATCATTTTTTTTCTCTGTTACTTAACTACTTACTAGTAGTTTTAACATTTTTTTTAAAACCAAAACAGTTGACATGCAAGAATTTTGTACTTTACTGATCAGTCCGTATGGAGCTTTTTTAAAAATACCTGAATATATTTCACTGTTCTTTACATATGAAGTTTTACCAGTCCACTGTTTATGGGCATAAGGATTGTTGGCATCATTATCATTACAACATTTTCTGTAATGAACAAAAATCCCTGGCTTAAATCATATGTGTATATTTTTAAAATATTACCAAATTACTCTCTAAACTATCAATTTAAACTCACACCAGTGAAATGTATGTTTCCCCAAACCCTTGCCATTAGGGTGCTGAGTAGAGGTGAAAATGGTTATTTCATTATAGTTTGAGAAGTAGAATCATATAGACTGCGACGGTGGATTTCAGTAGATTTCCTGGGTTCTGATTCCACCTGTGCCACTTGTGTGATACTGAACAAGTTGCTTAACTTCTCCGTTTCTGCTTTCTCATCTCTTAAAGTGAGGTTAATATTAGTGTCTGCCTCATCTTTTTTGTGAGGATTAAATGAGTTAATGTATGTAAAGATACCTGAACATTATCTAGCACATAGTAAATTTTATAATTGTTTGCTATTAATTAAATGATTGAACATCTTTATGTATAAGAGGTATTTCTGTTTCTGTGAACTTTGCTCATATCCTTTACCCATTTTTCTGTTAGGATGTTGATAGTTTTCTCATGGATTTATAGGTCTCCTTTATATGGTAAGGAAATGAACGTTTTGTCATGTGTTGCAGATTTTCATTTTCCAATGTGTAGTTAATTGTTGGATTTGTTTATAGTGTTTTTTTATGCCAAAATTTTAAATATCTATTGTTAGATTAATTAATTTTTAAATGGACAGATTTTGTGTTATGCTTGAAAAGACTTTTCCCAGTCCAAATTTAATTTATTTTAATTTTTTGTTGTTTTATTTTTCCCCTGGCCAGATTTATTAAAAATAAAATGGTGATATAGGTAAAGGGGATTAAGAGGTATACACTTCCAGCTATAAAATAAATGTCATGGGGATGTAATGTACACATAGGGAATGTAGTCAATAATATTGTAACAACTTTGTATGGTGACAAATGGCAACTGGCTTATTGCAGTGATTATTTCATAATGTATAAAGATATCAAATCACTATGTTGTACACCTGAAACTAATATAATTAAGAAAAAATTCCTCTCCCATATTTTCTTTTGTACTAATAAGTTTTTGTTCAAGTTACTGTTTTTACATTTAAGTGAAGGGGTAAGTCATGTGTTTTATGAAGATTCTTTAGCAAATTCCTTACTGGAAGAGCCTCAATCACTGGCTTTTAGGTATTTTTGCCTTCAGTCAAATATTTTTTTTACTACTACTACTGACTTCAGTAACTCTTGAAATTTAAATAAGAAGACATACTCCTCTTTTAAATGTTTTCTTAAAATATGTTGTTTCTTATCTAGGAACTGATGAATCCCCAGAACCACTGCCAATCCCCACGTTTCTGTTGGGTTATGATTTTGATTTTCTGGTGCTTTCTCCATTTGCTCTCCCTTATTGGGAGAGACTTATGCTGGAACCCTATGGATCTCAACGAGATATAGCCTATGTTGTACTATGTCCAGAAAATGAAGCCTTGTTAAATGGAGCCAAAAGCTTTTTTAGAGATCTTACTGCAATATATGAGGTAGGTTCTTAAAAAGAGATGGCATTTTAAAACTACCTTATGATTTGTATGTTTATATATAAAATGTACTGGACATTTCAGTTGACTGGTAAAGAATAATAATGATGTCAGACTAGATGTTTATTTCTCATACCAGCCAGTTACATTCTTTACAGCTTTGACCCAGACCCTTTGTTAAATGTGTGTGCCATGGGTCACAGTGGAAACTGCCATATTGGGGAAAAAACATTGAGAGCATGTATGTACCATTTAAGATAATCCTTCTCTGAAACAAAGGTAACATTGTTAAATGGCCAGGAAAAAAATTACATTTATAAAAATTCTAGTCATGAGTCTCTAGGACCTCAGTTAATAATGCTAGGTCTCACTTTCCTCATATCTAAAATAAAGCTGTGCTAGATGTCTCTTAAGATCCATCTCATTTCTGAAATTCTTGGCTGATCTTTAAGTTATAATTTTCATGTTGTATCCGTCACTGAGTGCAGTGATTAAAATTTTTAAGTACTCTGGAACATAAAGTCTTCATTGTAAAGTCATCCCTGAGAATCCTCAGGGTATTGGTTTCAGGACCTTCTGCAGATACCAAAACCCATGGATGCACAAGTCTCTTATAAAAAAATGGTATAGTATTTGCATATAACCTGTACACATCCTACCTTATACTATAAGTCATCTTTAGATTTCTTATAATACCTAATGCTGTGTAAATAGTTGCAGATATGGCAAATGCAAGTTTTGTTTTTTTGGAACTTTCCCTTTTGTTGTTGTTGGGAATATTTTTTATTTGTTGTTGATTGAATCCATGGATGTGGAATCCAAGGTTACGAAGAGCCAAGTATCTACCTTTTCCCACAAATGCTTGAAATCTAGTCTTTGAAATTTAATTTATTTTATGAATTGTTAATTTGTGCTAGTTAAGCTCCTCATTATGTCCCATTTAATTACAAGGTTATCTGTACTGTGATTTGTAAAAGTAAGTATTTCCAAAGAATGTTATTTACAACACGAGTCCTACAGAATCTTCCCAGAAAGAAGTTCCATAGTTTAATAGGTTTGGGGAGACATCATTTATCTAGTTACCTTTTAGAGAGTCACTATTCATATTAGATTATTAAAGCCTTTGAAAGTCTTTGAAAGCCTGCAGAATTGGAGGAAGGATTAGATACATGTATTTACATACATGAGTTGGGATAGATACACAACTAAAATGACTGCATGTTTATGTTCACATTTCTATATTCTGCAGGTTTTCATTATTCAGACTACAAGTTCTAGGGCCCTTCTTATTATTTTATTTCATTGGAGATATTTTAATTTTGATTAAAATTTAGTGGATTTCTAATGTAAAAAGACCTATGGCACCATTTCACCCTTGATAATTTTATTCCAAATGCTAACTAAAAATGATAAAGCTTATTTTAAATAACTTAAATGCTTTATTTTATGATATATATTAAAAACTATAATAAACTCAATAATTCTGATTTCTACATGTATATTTATAGTCCTGTCGATTGGGTCAACATAGACCTATTTCTCGACTGTTGACGGATGGAATCATGAGAGTTGGATCTACTGCATCAAAGAAACTATCGGAAAAGTTGGTAGCAGAATGGTTTTCTCAGGCAGCTGATGGTAACAATGAAGCATTTTCTAAACTCAAGCTTTATGCACAAGTCTGCAGATATGACCTAGGTATTAAATTTGTATTTATTGTATAAGGCCACTGTTAGCAAAGTATGACCCAGTCCACCAGCTTTTTGTAAATAGAATTTTAATGGAACACAGTCATGCTCATTTATTTATTTACAAATTATCTGTGGCTATTCATTGTGCTATAAGATCAGAGCTGAGTAGTGTAACAGAGACTGTAACTTGTAAAGCTGAAATACTTACTTTCTGACCATTTCCAGAAAAAGTTTGTTGATCGCTGCAATAGAGATCTCATCAAATAGGAAGAAATTGTGGGTTATAAAAAATTTTGGTGGCTTCTTTAGGGTCTGATGAATTTGTATTTTTATTTAAGTTTCTTAACATTAAGATTCTTGATTTGTTAATGGTTTAGAGATAAAACAACTTGTAATTACCTCTACAACACCAACAAGCAGTTCTTTTTTGGAACTAGGAAAATGATAGCTATTGAAGACTTGTTTTTAACACCCTTGAATTTAAATATCAACGGACTTGCTTTATACTTAATCCAAAGAGACACAGAAACAAAGCATTGAATCTCATTAGACATTCCTATAATTTGAACCCCATGGTAACATTCATCCATTTTATATTTAATTAGCTCCCAATATAGTCTGTATTTATTCACTTTGTGACTTAGGATATCTTTGAATGGTTTTATGAAAATTTGCTAGGTACTGTTATTTCCATTTAATTAATTATACCCAGGAAATAGAACTTGATTATATTTTCATGGAAACCATTTCTTTATTTTGTATGAAAATACTGGCTTACTTTTTCAATTCCATTTAAAATTTGTTTCTGAAGTTTCTAGGGGAAATAGAAAGCTAGTATCTGCTGTACTGTTAGCAAGCAACTTAGGGGAGGGAAATTACCAAAAAAGTATCAACTAGATATTATTATTTATATATTAGAGTAAATAAAGAACCACCCAGTGAAATAAAGAATTAAATATCCTGCCTGTTTTTATTATCTTTAGGTCCTTATCTTGCTTCCCAGCCATTGGACAGCTCTCTACTTTCCCAGCCAAATTTAGTTGCCCCTACAAGTCAGTCTTTGATTACTCCATCTCAGATGACAAATACTGGAAATGCTAATACTCCATCTGCCAGCATAGCATCTGCAGCAAACAGCACTATGACAGTGACTTCAGGTGTTGCCATGTCTTCTTCAGTTGCCACAGCTAATTCAACTTTGACCACAACTTCAACTTCATCTTCATCATCCTCCAGCTTGAATAGTGGAGTATCATCAAATAAACTACCTTCATTTCCACCCTTTGGCAGCATGAACAGTAGTGCTGCAGGGTCCATGTCTACACAAGCGAGTACAGTTCAGAATGGCCAGCTAGGAGGGCAACCGTCATCAGCTCTACAGACACCTGGGATTTCTGGAGAGTCATCTTCACTTCCCACTCAGCCACATCCTGATGTGTCTGAAAGGTATATTTAAGTATACTAATCTTTAAAGAAATATAAATACATGATTTATTTATAAATAAAAACTTATGTTCTTGTATAAATAAGAACATAAAGAGCTTTTTGATCTTATCTTTAAATTTTCAGTTTGTATAATGTTGAATTTTTTACCTATAAAATTATAATGAAGATTCTTCATGAAGTCTTTATATAGAATCCTTTATCATAGAATCTCAGAGTGGGAATTTGGACCTTGAAAACCATTTAGTCCAACTGTCCTTTGAAGTTTCAGTCTGTTCTGTGACATAACTGTCAAGTAGATTTGCCTATGCGAATCACTTCAGTGATTTAGAAGTCACTATTGAATGAGCCTGTTAAGAGGCATAAGAATCATACCAAGATTTGAATCTCAGCTCTGTCAGTTACTGGCTGTGTCATTTTAGGAAAGTTATCTAACATTTTTTGAGCATGTTTTCTTATGTATAAAATGGGAGCAGTAGGATATAATGTACATTACACACTTTACAGAGTGCTTTCAAACACTTGAGTTATTTATAATGACAACAGGACAGCTCATTTTATTCCTTTTATGAATTTTGATTTATAGGTTAAGTTAGCCTGAGGTTGGTTATATCTGTCAGCTACATGGATGCAGCTTTGCCCATAGTTATATTCATTTATGCGATTAAAAACAAACTGTTAATACCCAGCTAGATCCATCCATCTTGAACATCTAAATAGATTTGGACTTTAAAAAAATCCTATTACTGTCAAAGAATGAAGCTTATGCACCATGAAGTTATGAAGTAGGAAATGAATGTGTATATTCTAAAAATTTAGTAGAACATTGACTAAGTCTGGAAAACTGGTTTCTTTCTGGTCTAGCTCTGCTTCTAGTCAGCTTTGTTGTCTTGGACAGCTCATTTACCTTATCTTTGTCTCAGTTTTTTCACATAAGCACTAAGCTCTTTAAAGTTTCTGATACTCTGTGGTTTTAAGGATTCTGTTTCTTTTTTAATGCAAGACCTCTTAACGCGGAGGGTGGTTGTACACCATGAAATTGTGAATGTTTATGGTTCTCTTGGAAGACAAAGATATCCATTCCCTTTCTCTTTGGAGAGAAAGATGAGGTTCTCAACCACCTTCTCCCCCTGCTCCACTAACAAAAGAAAAAAGATGGAGACGGTGTTAAGAACCTGCGTTGATGCTATTTCAAGAAGGTACAGCACAACTTTTTTCTAACTGTTTTATTTTTACTTTTAATTTTAGCACAATGGATCGGGATAAAGTGGGCATCCCCACAGATGGTGATTCACATGCAATCACTTATCCACCTGCAATTGTTGTTTATATAATTGATCCTTTTACATATGAAAATAAAGATGAGAGCACTAATTCTTCTAATGTATGGACTTTGGGGTTACTTCGATGCTTTCTAGAAATGGTCCAGACTCTGCCTCCTCATATTAAGAGTACTGTTTCTGTACAGGTAAGAATGATAAATATTACAAGTTAAATTTATACAATACAGTTTGATGTTGACAGAAGTTGCAAGGATACAATTCTAGGTCTCAGCTGATTTTCTAAAAGTCAAGTTCTATCTTACTGGTTTTATTTTAAGTGATATTATAATCTTAAGAGAGTTTTTAAAAGATAAAAAAATGCATTAAGTACGTTAAATGTCTCCCCTCTGTTACTTTTATAAACTAATTTTTAAATTTATAAGCTTAAATAGGAAAATTGAGCATGGTCCTATATAAGCTAGAGTTCTAAATAAGACAAGTTGCAAGTAAAAGTAGAAGCTACCCCATATTAAGTTATTTGCAGAGTTTGAATTGTTTCTTTATAGACTACAACAATTAATTCTGGTTAATGGCAGAATTAATCACCATAACTGCAATATAGAAATGTTTAGAGATTTTTACATAACCCTTTAGTAAATGGACTATTAAAAATCTACATAATAGATAAAAAATATAATTCATTAGATTATCAATTTAATTAGGGTTTGTTTAAATTTTCTCATAAAAGTTCTTAGAGTTTTAGACCCACAGTCCTTTTTATTCTCTTGTTGAAAATTTAACATCTGTAATATTTGCCTATGATTCTTAGATTGTTCCTTGTCAGTACCTGTTGCAACCTGTGAAGCATGAAGATAGACAAATCTATACCCAGCATTTAAAATCCCTGGCTTTTTCGGCCTTTACTCAGTGTCGGAGACCACTTCCAACATCAACCAATGTGAAAACATTGACTGGTTTTGGTCCAGGTTTAGCCATGGAAACTGCTCTTAAAAGTCCTGATGTAAGTATGTTTTCCATGACCAAAGTTATTGAATAACTAAATTTTATGATTTTATGCAAAACTAAGAGCAGTTCTATGTTTAGCTCTCATATTCCAATTATCTTATGAGTAGAGATAATATATCTCATTTTCAATAAAAGATTTTGTATCTTACAGAGACCAGAGTGTATTCGACTTTATACACCACCTTTTATTCTGGCTCCAGTGAAGGATAAACAGACAGAGCTAGGAGAAACATTTGGAGAAGCTGGACAGAAGTATAATGTTCTTTTCGTGGGCTACTGTTTATCACATGATCAAAGATGGATTCTTGCATCTTGCACAGATCTATATGGAGAACTTTTAGAAACTTGTATCATTAACATTGATGTCCCAAATAGGTACTTTATTTCCTTAAATGTATTATTATACCATCCCATTAAAAAAGTTCATGCATACATTATGTTTGATTTTTATTGAATAGAAAACAGTTTGGAAGGTTATATTCATTAAAATATTAAGTCTTGGAATTGTGGGTGCTTTTCACTTCTTTTGTAGTGAATATTTATATTGTATCATTTAAGAGAATTAAAAATAATTAATCTCTGTTACATACACAAAAGAGATTAAAGTCCCCAAATTCTATGTAATAAACCTTGAGGTAATGATTTTAGTCTAACAGATTTTGAAACATGGAACTAGAAAGCCCTCTGCAAATTAAAATATATTAATTTTATATATTTTACTATCCCAGAACACTTACTTTTCTCAAGTACTATCTAAGATATAGTCCCTAATTAACTGAGTGAGTTAACTTCCTTTACTAAAATTGTTGACTGAAAATTTTACCATTTAAATGTTGGAGTGTCTTCTGAAAATGGTGACCTTTTCAGAATTCTTCTTGATAGTAGTTAGATATCATGACCATTTATTTCTGAAACTATAACTAATAGGTCACAACAGGTGAGCCTTATATTGAGTTACCACTTAATAGACACTGCTAATAACATGTTTCAGGGCTGGTGAACACTGCCTAAGAGAACCTGAAAGGCTTCTACTTTCAATATTAAGATTTAGTTCTGTCTTTTATTTTATTACATAATAAATGTTCTGTTCTTTTAAGTTCAGAAATTGGTTACATGTAGAAATATTTAATGATTATTAGATTATAGTGATGCTGAAGAAACCGAATATAGAAACACTGATTTTACATTATCGATTATAAAGATTTATTGACTATTTTATAAACCTTTAGAGCATTACTTCCTATCTTACTTCCTTGACATAATTTTGATTTTTAAAAAGTGGGATAGTTGTGCTAATTAAGCAAGCTTTGGAAAGAGTATACTTATGTGTGAAGAATGAGAAAGAGGATAGACAAAGAATACTACTACCTTTCCTGTACAAAGATAGTATCGCCAGATAGTATCGCCATTTTACTGAAAGTAGAAGTAAGATGATGGTTAAGAGATTTCAAATCCCAATTCTGCTACTCGCTGGCTGTGTGATCTTGAAGAAAATTACTTTATCCAACTGAGCTATAGCTTGCTTCTCTGTAAAATTAAGAGGATAATTTTATCTGCCTCATAAGGTTGTTAGGATGAAATGAGGTATTACATGTAAATTGTTTGGGCATAGTGCTTGGTACATAGTAAGTACTCAATAATTGGTAGCTCCTGTTGCTCAGCCATCGAGTGCTCATTTTATGTACTTGCCTAATAAAGGACATACATGCAGAAAACACAGCAGTGTCATTTGTTCTGAGAAGTGTGGGGGGTTTTTGTCGATATTCTTCAATTTAAAGCATAGAGCAAGGGTTGGCATACTACAACCCATGGGCCAAATATGGCCACGCTCATTTGTTTACCTCTTGTCTATGGCTGCTTTCATGCTGCAGCAGCAGAGTTGAATTGTTGAAGAATTCTTGATAATCCTGCAAGGCTTACACTGTTGGCCATTTAAAGAAAAAGTATGCCAATCTCTGGTGTAGAACAGTGTCTCTGGTGAATTTTGGTGGTTTGTGGACAATTTTTTAAGTATATATTTTAACTTGTATTTTTAAAAACTGCGAACTAGCATGCCAAACCTGTGATTTTATAAATATTCTTGCTTAGGACTTGTGTAAAATATAGCAAGCATTAAAATGAAGGAACCAGTTTTTCACAAATTTGAGCTCTTTCGAATGTCATTATATGAATTTTAGACATATTTATGACTGTCTCTATTCCAAATAATAGGGCTCGTCGGAAAAAGGGATCTGCTAGAAGATTAGGTCTACAGAAACTTTGGGAGTGGTGCTTAGGACTTGTACAAATGAGTTCATTACCCTGGAGAGTTGTAATTGGCCGTCTAGGAAGAATTGGTCATGGAGAATTGAAAGGTAAAATTGTACTTTTATTATTTAATTCTTAAATTTCTGTCTTCTGTTAATTCATGTACTATATCCAGATCACAGCTAGCTATAGGTACTGAATAAAATGCAAAGGTTCTAAAAAAAACTAGAATTTTGTTTTGTTTTTAAAGAGGAACCACATACGTCTAGGCTACAAATGGCTTAATTCAAATTTTAAAAGAACATATTACAACTTTGTATCAGTGTTTACTTATCAATCCTATTTGTCATCCTCCATTTTTTTCTCCTTTCTGCTTATTATTCAAATCATTCTTTGTTCAACAGATACTAATTGATACTGACATACATTAAAGTTAGGGGGATAAAGGATTTTGAGTAACATCAGCAATAAGAGATTTTTTACTTATTTGAGGACTATATTAATTTTAAAACCATTTTGTTTTAACTTTGGTTCTACAGGGTGTTAACAATGCTGTTACTTTGGATTTTTTTTTTTAAACTGTTGGTACCCACAGATTGGAGCTGTTTGCTGAGTCGTCGAAACTTGCAGTCTCTAAGTAAAAGGCTTAAAGACATGTGTAGAATGTGTGGTATATCTGCTGCCGACTCTCCCAGCATTCTCAGTGCTTGCTTGGTAGCAATGGAACCCCAAGGCTCTTTTGTTATTATGCCAGGTTAGCTATCTTTAGTTTATATCAGATTTAATTCTTTATGCATTTAAGTTTCTAAGTATTATGTAAAATCGATTCCTCATTTATTAAAAGAAAAAAATACCTTTCATCTTCTTTTCAGATTCTGTGTCAACTGGTTCTGTATTCGGAAGAAGCACGACTCTAAACATGCAGACGTCTCAGCTAAATACCCCACAGGATACATCATGTACTCATATACTTGTGTTCCCTACTTCTGCTTCTGTGCAAGTAGCTTCAGCTACTTATACCACTGAAAATTTGGACTTAGCTTTCAATCCCAACAATGGTAGGTGAATTGTTCATAAAGGTTTGCAAATTTAAAATAAACCTTGATGATTGTGGTTGATTACAGGCTGAGTAATGACTCCCAAAACATCTATGTCCTGTGAACGTTCCTGAAACCTGTGAGTGTTGCCTTATATGGCAAAAGCAAAACCAAAAAAACCTTTGCATTTGTGATGAAGTTAAGGATCCTGAGATGGAGTGATTATCCTGGGTTATGCCAGGTTATGCTATCATCTGTGTCCTTATAAGAGGGAGACAAAGGGCAGTTGGACTAGACACAGAAGAGGAGAAGGCCATGTGATGGAAACAGAGGGAAGCAAAGTCAGAGAGAAATGACTATGCTGATGACTTTGAAGAAGAGGTCATGAGGCAAGGATTACAGTTCTAGCTGCTGGCAAAGACAAGGAAACAGATTTCCCCTTGAGCCTCCAGAGAGAGCATAGCCTTGCCAGTACCTTGATTTTTGGCCTAATGACTAGCTCTTCGTTTTCAACTCAGTAAATCTGATTTGGGACTTTTGGCCTCCAGAACTGTCAGAGAATAATGTATGTTGTTTCAAATCAACAAGTTTGTGGTAATTTGTTACAGTGGCAACAGTACAACCATTCTTATACTTTGTTGATATCAGAGCTGGTGCTATGAATTATTTTATGTGTTTACTTATTTTAAAAGGCAACTTTGATCATAAAATATTTGTACAGGTTTCTGCATATGCTGTTGAGTTACTTGTACCTAAACTTTGCAGATCATTTTATATTCCTTTCTATTTTGATTTGCCAAAATAATACAGTAATCTACAAATTGCCAGAGGAGGGACATAACTTTTCTAGATGAACTTACAGATTGCATTTTACTAGAAGAGAAAATAAGTGATATCCTATTGTTTCTCTGAGTTATTGTAGAAAACGGCACATCTCTAATAAAGGCACAAGTACGGGTATTAATTATTCTCTTTTAGTGTGTTACACAGTAACTTGAATATTTTACTTAATAATAAAGAATTAGGGAATTAGTCACGAATAGTCTCATTTTAAATACATTTTCATTTGCAGTATTTGTATGTTTCCTGTTACTGCTGTAACAAATTACTACATGCTTAGTGGCTTAAAACAACACACATTTATTATCTTAACAGTTCTGGAGTTCAGAAATCCAAAATCAGTCTTACTGGACTATAAAGTCAAGGTGTCTGCAGGGTTATTCTTTCTAGAGACTCTAAGGGAGAATCTATTTCCTTCCCTTTGCCAGCTTCTAGAGACCACATACATCTCTTGCTATGGCCCCTTCTCCCACCTCCAGTGTCAGCAGTTTAGTGTACTCATGTCTTGTCACTGACTCTAACCGTTCTCCCTCCCTCTTATTAGGACCTCTGTGATTACACTGGACCCACCTGGATAATCTTGAATAATCTCCCCCATTTTAAGGTCCTTGGCTTGATCACACCTGCAAAATTCTCTATGGTAACATACTCACAGGTTCCTGGGATTAGGATGTGGACATTTTTGGTGGAGGGATTATTCAGGCTCCTGCATGTTTATTTATGTATAATTGATTATTTGCCTCCTAGCACAGTACTTGGCACATGGTATACACTCAGTAGATGTTGATTAAATTAACTCATTTTGGGTTAAAGTTTATTGTTTTAACCATTTCCTGTAAATGACCATGAGATATGAGAAATGGAATATTTTTTTTTCCTCCTCTATAGATGGAGCAGATGGAATAGGTCTCTTTGATTTATTAGATACAGGAGATGATCTTGACCCTGATATCATTAATATTCTTCCTGCATCTCCAACGGGGTCTCCTGTACATTCTCCAGGATCTCATTACCCCCATGGAGGTGATGCTGGCAAGGTAACCCTGTTATAAAAGTTTAGTTTATCTAAATGTCATTTGTTAATTTAGTAATGGACTTATGTATGAAATAGAACACCTTTTTCCTTGAAAATCAGAAAGAGCAACAGTAGACATCAGTATTTTGAATTGCACATTATTAAGAAGATCTCTAGGTTCTGCTTTCTCTGACTTTGTATTTTCTGAATTACCTGGCATTAGTCCTTCTTTTGTAGTTTTCCTGCCTCTTCACCATTCCCTCTACTCAGGTACAGGATTAGATTATCTGATAATCAGTATATTGCTCTAAGAGCTGGCATTCATATCAGGGCTGTGAAAAGGAACATAAAGGAAATAGTAATTTTCTCATAAGGCCACCACCACCTTTCTTCCCCCACCCTCCCTGTAGTTTCAGAAGTTACGGAAGCAGGCTGTCTTGTTCCTTCTATTTGAACTCAAAACTAATTGGGCTTCATTTGAACAACATTTTTTGAATGAAATTTTATGTAGTGTTTATTTGATTATTATATGTACATTTAGAACCTGCCTTTTTAAAATAAAGAAGGATCTTTGTCCAACCTTACCTTGCATCTTTTCCTTCTTTTTTTTAAACTGGAAAGAAATGAGATTATTGAGGGGAAAAATCATATAAGGAAAAGCACCAGTAATCTTACTACTTTAATAAATAATCTGAAGGAAATGAGCATCACTTAATAGTTGTCTTTTCATGATGCCATAATGCTTTCTAAAACACTATTAACTGCATTTTTTAGGCTGCTCTAAATGAATAAAGCTAAATTTAATCCACCTTTTGGATTGGAGTGTGACAGTCAGGAATTAATTGAGGGAGTATTAGGAAATAAGTTACAGATTTCATTGAACATTTTTTGTTTTTTTGGTCAGCTACAATGGTTAGCACACACACGCACTGAACTTGGGCTTGACATAGTAATACAAACTTGTTAAATAGTTGGTACATTCATTTCCTCATGCAACTCTTAAGACTTAATGCTATTATTGGTTATGATACAAAGCAATTGATTCTTTTCAATATCCTTCAGTACTTTTAAAAATTGAAGTCATAAGATAATGACTGTTTGCCATAAACCATTCTGTATTTATAGCTAGTGCCTGGGTATATCAAATGCACTAACACCCTTTTAATTTGTCTTTCTAAGGGTCAGGGTACTGATCGGCTACTTTCAACAGAATCTCATGATGAAGTAACTTATATTCTTCAGCAACCATTGGCCCTTGGTTACTTTGTATCAACTGCCAAAGCGGGTCCGTTACCTGACTGGTTCTGGTCAGCATGTCCTCAAGCACAATATCAGTGTCCTCTTTTTCTTAAGGTATTTCTTTTTTTTTTTTTTTTTTTTTTTGCCACTTCCTAAGTAATGCTGATTGATGGCTTAAGTCATAAGAAATATAGAATCTTACAGCTTTTGACTGAGGTCTTAAATGCATTGCCACATATAACTCACTAGACAAGATCACAAAGAGAATAATTATGAAACAACTTTAATTTTTAAATTCATATTAAGTTTAAACTTTTAACTAACTTTAAATCAAATTGTTGGGACTCTTGCTCTTATTTTCAGCTGCACATATAGAAGTTTAGAGCTGGGAGAAACCTTGTATTACCTTTAATATGACATTTTCATTTTCTAGCTGAGCATATTAGAAGTTTAGAAAAATTCATTTGTCGAAAGTCATAAATTGGTAGTATACTCAAGATTAAAACTTATATCTTATAATGATTATGTAATGTTATTCTTTGAATTACATCATACTGCAGTCCTATGGTCCCTCATTTTGGGAATTAGAGGAGTCATACTCTTTGTAAGAGTGCTTGATATTTAGATACATTTACTACCTCCTTTAAAAAGCTTTCTAACTTTGTGTAAATTGTTGTGTTAAAGCTACTGAGTGATTTTCAAGTAATAAGATTCTCAGACCCATAGTGACTTTATCAAAACAGAATCATTAGCAAGTGATATAACAAGGTTGAGATAAATCATAAAATTTAGGGAAAATGAGATGTGAAAGCCCTATCTAGAATTTGTTGCTGCTGCTACTACTATTTCAAAATAATAAATTCAGATCTAGTTTCACTTATTCTTACGCAGATCCACCAGAAGTTGACTGATTTATGCTATAAATCATGCTAACTTAACAACTTGCCAACTGATTTTTATTTGTAGGGTAAAAGTTGGATGGTATAATTTAGTATTTTAGGGTTATATTTTAGTGGGTACTAGAACCAACAGCTTACTGCTATCTTTTAAGCCTCTGCCATTATCCTGATTGCCTTGGCTCACATACCATTGAGTCAGTGACACTTGAGATTAAGCAATGAACTTCTGTAGCACATTCATGAAGAATACAAGAGCTGTTGATCTGAATTGACTATTAATGAGGTAATATATTTAGAGAGTGTCAGCCAAGGTAATAGCTTCAGCATATGACTTTTTTCCCCCTTCCAATATATGTGCAATGGTCTATACAGATCTCATTACAAGAACATATTTCCAAAGGAGTTTCTGCATAATAGTAGTAGTCTTTGGAGTTTCTACAAGATGGTTCTTTGGGAAGTGCTTCATGTGCTTTCGGCCCCCATTTTGTTGTTACATGCGTGCACATTCAAAAATCTGAAAAACAGCAGCAAATAACATTGTTTATGTACCATTTCCCAAACTTACTTTAATACACAAGAAAAGGATTGTGTAACACCTATTAATAGTTCATGACCTTAGTGTTTCACAGAACATTATTTAAAGAAACACCACCTTACAAAAAGTCCGAGGGACTATCCAGATTCTTTTCTACTCAATATTTATTTGCAGAGAGGATAGTGTAAAGTGGGCATTCACCCTCAGATACAGTGTAACAAGATTAGGACTTCTGGTCTGAATTACCAGGTAAGGCATAACTTACCATAATTTTATTCACCTTTTGTTTTCATACATCCCATTTTATTTCTATACCATAGGCAATAAAACCATCTGGTTTGTTTCTCTTTGCTTGGAAAAATAGTACATTATTACCTAGATAATTAAAAAATCTTTTTATCATTGAAATTAGAGCACTGGTACTGATTACATTCATTTAATTTGTAGTGATCTGCCATATGAGACTTTGGCTTATAACTCATAAATCAAGGGTGTATAGGCAGTTGAAACATATATTTTTGGTTATATTTCTTAATATGTAACACAAGAGTTTATACATATATTATAATTGTAGAGGAGACAGCACCTAAATATAAAATAGTACCTTTTACATTATAAAGAATGAGATCTGGGGGGAAGGTACAGCTCAAGTGGTAGAGTGCATGATTAGCATGCAAGAGGTCCTAGGTTCAATCCCCAGTACCTCCTCTAAAAATAAATCAAGCTAATTACCTCCTTCCCCAAATTAAAAAAATGAGATCTAACAAGAGTTTCTGCACTCAGTACCACCATCTTGCCATAGGTTTTTTAACACTTATATATATATATTGACTTAAAAACTAAATGATTCACTTTCTTTAATTGAAACATGAAGAAGAGAACCACACTCCTTTGTGTCACTCTTCACTGCCGTTATCTAAATGGGTGTGCCACTTGTTACTAAGCTCTCATTATGAAATTGGGAGGGCAGAAGAAGGCGCTGTATTACTTAGCGTGCTCAAAATTTCACCAGAGGTAGCTTTGTTTAAGATTTGTAGCTTTCTAAGTAAGATATTTACATATGCTTGACTCCTGTTACTTTCCTCAGCGCCAGACCTGGGTGCATCTGCACAGTCTCTGTCTGTGTAACCTAGGCACTGTATTCTGGCTTTTTAGTGCTTTCTTAAGCATTTACACATCTAGGCAGGTTGCACTTAGAAAATAGCTACAAATCCTTTTTTTAGGATTATTACGTGGTCTCAAAAACAATAAAGCTGAACAAAAGTAAGTAAGAGTCAATATAAGTTATGCACTTAAAAATTACTTATGTAATGAATTAAACAAGAAGAACAGTCATGTTTATAGTGGCTCCCATTCATTACATAGGTCTAAAATGTATTTAATCGAGGAAGAGACCTTGGGAGAATAAGGTAAAACCAACAGATCTTTTTCCATTTGGTTGACTGATTACCTATTATTTTTTTAGGCCTCTTTGCACCTCCACGTGCCTTCAGTGCAATCTGACGAGCTGCTTCACAGTAAACACTCCCACCCACTTGACTCAAATCAGACTTCAGATGTCCTCAGGTACACCTCTTTTTATCATTAAGGATTCACCATTGCAACTCTGAAAGAATACAATGTTGATCCTTATTTTTTCTCAGTTTTGGCAATAGTTGACTGTTGTATACCCTTGGATCTCTAGATGAATTATATCATTCAGAATGGGTGTTTTTCTTTCAAACATGTATAATCTACTTTTGGGAACAATTTTTATGAAAACAGTTTTCTTTAATTTCCCCAAGGACTCTCTGTTACATACCTTCTACCATCTTTTTTCCTTTATAGTGACTTTGAATCTTAGATACCATAATTGGAAATTGCTTCCAAAATCTACAGTGTACGTAAATACCTGACTTACACAGTTTACTTGCTTTTCAGGTTTGTTTTGGAACAGTACAATGCACTCTCCTGGCTAACCTGTGACCCTGCAATCCAGGACAGACGCTCATGTCTCCCAATTCATTTTGTGGTGCTGAATCAGTTATATAACTTTATTATGAATATGCTGTGATCTTCATTAGATGGAACTGTCCAAGAAAAGAACAAGGAAAAAAGACATTTCGCTGCAAGATTACATTACAATTATCTTCTCAGTGAAAGTCATTTGTGATGGGGTCTGATTCTTATTACTTCAACAAATATTGTTTTGACTTGAGGGGAGGGGCTACAACCCTGTTTTTTTTCACTGACTATACTGAACTCTTCAGGATGATGACTGATCATACAAAAACGTATTATAACATTTTCGTAGCAAAATTAACCTTTTTTTTTCCCAGTCACAGTATTTGTGAAAAGTAATGAGCCATAGTACCCAGTCATGTTAAATGAATATTAAAAGCATGGAGAAGGAAACATGAGGAACAATGAATTTCAACATATGGCTTCAGAACATCAAGATGTTCTTGTATTGGATTATAGTATCTAGTATTCAAAAATGCCTGCATCTCTTATTTATTGTAAGTTTTTAAATGTACAAATTGTCTTATATTTCTTAACCTCTTTTATAAAAATTTTCCTAGAAGGTTTATACTGCCTTCTTGCTTTAAAGCAATTGGTCTAAAATATATGTAATCGTCTTAATTAAAAAGTTGCAGTAGGGTTGCTTTTAGAGTATTATTTTTTTGTAAGGGGGTGGGTGGGACAGTAAATTTGTATTGTCTTGATGTACAGTTTAATGGGGATAGAGGGGGAATAATGTCCATACCATTGTGTGTGGAGGATTTACAGCTAAGCTGTAGTTGCAGAGTACATGTACAGTAATGAAGTTCACTGTGTTTATAAATTGAAAAGGTACCGGGTCTTACAACATTTTATATATCAATCACACCTTTACAGGATTACATGATGGCAATATACAAGTGATATTGTTAGGTGGTTTAACTTAGAATAAAATGAGAATTCTTCAGTTATATTTTGTACTATGGTTTAGGGCTATGACTAATATTTCAGGCCATTTCCAGTGAAAGAAACTTAGTTTTACAAGAAAAACATTTGCTACTGAATGCTTAAACTAATTTTGGTGTTTAATGTTACATGCTTAAATTTTTTTTGTTTGTTTTAACAGTGGCACATCTAGGCATGGGAATATTATTAATTATGAAAATTATCTTCAGGATCTGCTATAAGGTTGAAATTTAGCCCAGCTCTAGGCATTTTACAAATTATTTTTAAAAGCAGTCACTCTTGATTGTTTGACTTTTTTTTTTTTAATTAAAGATTGGGAATGTGTGTGAGAGTATGCATATGTATGGGTGTGTGTGTGTGCAATCAAACTGTGGTGTAAATAGATTCTCAGTGAATTCTGGTATTCAGACTATTCCACTAGTTAAAGAACCATTTTCTAAACTTAACCTGTTACCTTTTGCCTTTTTTATTTATTTAATTTTCTTGGTTTGGAGATGGCAGTCCCAAACACCAGAGTCTGTTCTTTTCTATAACACAGCTCAGATTAAGGCAGGGCATATGCCAAGGAGGTTCTCACCTCCCTAAAGAAGGGACTTGAATTCTAGGGACTTTAATTCACCCCTTCCTTCAGTACAGCTTTCCCCCTTCTTGTTTGCACATGCCAAGATAACTGCTTTTACGCAGGCTTTACCCCCTTAAAAAAATCCTTTCTACAGTGCTGCTCACAAGAGAGTCCAAGTTAGCCTTCTACCTGTATTGCTGACTTGAATTCACAGTCGCCAAGTCTACCTATCTTTCTTGGAAGCAGTCTAGCAAAATTCCAAATTTGTATGTTCACTAATTCTCTACAAGGACAAAATCGATTGTATTTACAAAACTGTAATTTGGTATGTTTTGTTTTGTTTTACTGAAACTTGTTTTGTAAATACTATATGCTTAAATACCACTTTCTTAAGAACAATATAACTTATTCAAATTGTATATTAAAACATTAGTAAGTCTTGTTTTTCCTATAAAGAAAACACAATTAGTGACAAAGGTTTTCAATCATTTCTTCAAAATTACAATGCAATCCCAGTGGTTAGAATGTTTTGAAATTAAAATTTAAAGGTCACATCTCTGCATTTGTTTTTAAATTATGCTAACACACTACAGATTATGTTGGCATGTTTTGTTTTGTATTTTAGAAAAAAGCTTGTCTGAAATTTGAGGGGAAAGATGCTTATTTGGAATTTCTATAAAAAGAATATCCTTTTTTATATACTTTAGCTCAATAGAGACTTTTAGAAATAAAAGCTATATTCTCAGTTGTTTAAAATCACTAGCCTGTAGCAACCAAACCTCAGTTTGAAAACAGAATTTTAAAAAATTATTCCGACAGTTTCTTTTATATGGAGCCATATGGAAGGAACCCACTATACAATTCCTTTTAATCTGGGAATCAGGGAATAGTTCCCAAATATACAGGATTTACTGATAACATTTTTTTCCTTCCCTTCATATATAAATTCACACTCAAATAGAAAATTATTAAATAGCCATTTGAAAAGGTCAGGAGACTTATTTCAGAAACAAAAAAAATTAAGCCTTTCATGCGGGATGATGGATCTGACTTACTAATGTACTGTCACAGACAAGTATGGGTACTTTTGTTTTGTTTAAATAGGTAAGCAAAATAATATACTTTATACCAGTTGATCACCAACACTTTGACTTCTTTGTTACAGTGCTAATGTCTGGTTTTTGTGCAGTTACCCATTACAAAGCAGGGTGGAAGTTCAGTATTTTGGCATTTTAAAATTAGTTATATAATGTCTGCTTCCAGCCAGTGAGAAACATCTAGCCATACCTTTCTTATGCAAGCCATTCAGTTATCAGGACTGTGAATTAACACTGTATGAATAAATTTCTGTACACCTTATTGTTTGGCCAGAAGGCCACCAAGTGTACTTATATGTAATCCTTAAATTTTAAAGTAGCTGTAATTTTTAAATCTTTCTAAACTTTTCTTAAACCACTAAAATTAAGCTCTTACTACTTAGTCAACTATCCTCAGCTGTATTCGTACTCAATTGTCAGTATGGCACAGATTACTGTATTAAAATATTCTCCTTTCGTCTTCATATTTACCTTCTGAGGTAATTTTTTAACTTAATGTGTTACTACAAAGATTTGCAGATCTTTAATCAAGCACTATGTTAATACTGTAATATCAAAATACTATGTTGCATTATTTAAAATGTTCAAATTGAATACATTAAAAGGAAGTTTTTAAATGCTGTTGCATCATATAATTTGCTACTCATCCACTATGGCATCGCATATCAATCTATTAATACATTTAATGTTGCATGAATGATGTTTTGGTCTGGGTTTCCTCTTAAGATTTTAGTTTGTCTAAACTAAGTAAAAATGTTTTTGACATAACTTTTTTTTTTGTCTCTCCCACCCCTCAAAAAAATCAGCTAGAAATCCTAACCTTTCAGTTTTTCTTGGTGTATTAAATGGGCCCAGAACTGTGGTTTAAATCTTTATATATGTGTTTTCTTTTTCTTTTTTCTTTTTTTTTTTTTGGAGTATTAATTTAAAAACTGGATTTGGGACCTAAAATACTCCTCAGGTTGTTGTATTCATGAAGTTTTAAAATAGCTTTAGTTTTCAGAGTCAACTGGATCTGTGGACCTTAAAGTTAGTGAGTTTAAACTACAAATTGTAATGTCATTACTGGACATGTCAGCATCAACTATCTCAAAATAGCTTGGTCACTTTATGAAGGGGCGTTTTAAAGTTGTTGTTTAACAGTGACATTTAATATGGTCCAATTGCTTTTTTTTTTTGTTTTTAACATGACAGAAAAAAGAATAAGGAACAAACACTATTGCTGCCGAATGCCATAACACTGAGTTGTACACATTGTGATTGAGGAAATGAAAAGGTTTATACTTTTTAAAAAAAACAAAAACAAAAAAACAAAACTTCAAATGGAATAAATTATTCATGAAGCCTTCATTGTGGTGTCTTATTCTGTTGAAAATATTTCCATCTTAAATTTGTGTAAAGAGTAGTAGCAGTATTATTTTTGTGTCATTTATAAATGAAAAAAGACAGCCTAAAAACTGACTGACAAACTTCTAACTTCTTTGATGTATTTTATTTTTTTGAAGATTCCAATCATATATCAGTGTATAATATATAGGAAAATTATATATATATGTATATACATACATACTAATTCCTTTTAGGCTGGTCATTTCTATATCAGTTTTCCAGTCTAAACAAGCAACCTTCAAATATTTAAAGCTGAACTCTATCCTATTTTTTAAAATTACATAAATATTTCTGAAACATAAGAAAAGTGTTGTTTGTTCAGATATGAACAATCCATCGAAAATAGCTCTGCCCATTTTGGGTAAGCAGCCATTTAGAATATTTGTGTCCAAATTTATAAACTGTGTAAGGGCAAATCCAAAAACTGTTGTGGTCATTTTAAAATAACTTCAGCAGAAGTGAAAAAAAAAATTCCTTTAAAGGGACATGTATGTTGCTGGAACTTCTACCTTAAATTATTTTCTGTCTCATGGTTTATATTACCCCTGATTTTTTTTTCTACTCTTTAAAAAATTTATAGTCTTAGACTAAAAATAACTATGCAAATCAAGCGTTTTTGGGAGGGAACAGTATTGTTGTGCAACTACATACAACCTATGTTTACTTTTTGTGTTTTTGGTATTAAAAAACAATCTCTGAAAAATTCTATTGACTGGCTTACTGAAGGAAATGATTTTTTTCTTCAGTATTCATTAAGAATTCAAGCTGCTTGGTTAGAGATAAGACATATTTAAGGAAATACAGTTTTTACATCATGACCCACTGTGCTACACGGTGGCATAATCCAAGACTTGAAAGCTCAAAGTGCTAGTGAATTCCTTCCCTGAGAATCTTTTCTTGCAAAATTTCTTGCCAAGTTCTTCATATGAATTAAGAACTACAGATAAAGAGGGAAAACTGGAATATGGCGAACATTTTGAAATGTTCTACAAGGCATATATTGTACCTGCAAACTATCTTGACCTCTTGATTTCAGTAGCACGTTACTGATGCACAAACTGTGCAGGCAGACCTCATTTCACTGCACTTTGCTTTACTGCACTTTGCAGATCCTGTGTTTACTACAAATTGAAGGTTTGTGGCAACCATGAGTCAAGGATGTCTGTTGGTACCATTATTCCAACAGCATTTGCTCACTTCATGTCTCCCTCACAGTTTGGTAATTTTCACGGTATGTCAAACTTTGGTATTATATTTGTTACAGTGATTTAGGATCTTTGATGTTACTATGACTGGTCACTGAAGGCTCAGAAGATAGCATTTTTTTTAAGCAATAAGGGTATGTACATTTTTTTAAAGCATAATTCTATTGCATGCTTAATAGACTACAGTATAGTGTGAATGTAACTTTTATATGCACTGGGAAACCAAAAAATGTGTGTGACTCGCTTTATTACAATATTCAGTTTATTGCAGTGGTTTGCAACCGAACCTACAATCTCTCTGAGGTATGCCTGTATGTATTTGCTAATTACGTTGATGAGATGACTTATATCAGCTTCTTACTCAACATACACATTTCCCACATTTCTAGAATCAAAATTACATGTTCTGACAAATTCTTTTCTGTTTAATGATTTTATTATCAAAGTATACCTGAGACAAAATTGTTAAAAAAATATTTGGAGCATAAAGGGTCATTGTAGGTTTTTAAAGAGATCTAGGGGCGTTTAACATCTATTTCAGGATAAAATTGAACTATATTCAAACCATTTGTAGTAAACAATCTTTGAAATGTTACAGTTTCTAGGTAAGCATGGACATTTAGTGGGAACCATCTCTCAAGCATGTTAAATGTCAAGGTTTTGTTTAACAAGATATTCAGGATGTATTTATTGCTCTAATAACAACTAGTTCAGGTAAGTCAATTCCTCATGTCCCCAAGAACATGTAATTAAGAGTGTAGAAGTTCAAAGTGCACACTGGGTTATTTGAAGGCTTCACATACAGAAAAACAAAAGAGAAAGGAAAATGTAACTTGTGAATGTATTCCTGTCATCTATTGTTACTAATTTTATCATTTTCAGTATCTTCCTGTGTATACCCTAGGAGAGTTAGCAATCCTGGACTGAAAGCTGAAGAACCCTCATTCTCATAGCTATAGTCACAAATTCTGTTTAATATTATTTGAGGTGGTTTTTTGTTTTGTTTTGTTCTCTCTTTCAGAGCAACCCACCGGAACTGTTTCCAGAATGACCTTTTGTGAAAAGTTTGATGTTTTCCTTATTTTGCCACTTCCTAGTGTAGAGAAAAAAAATCTTCCTGAGTGATACATTTACAGTCCCCAAACTATGTATTGTCCTATGAACTTGCATTCAGAATGCCTGTGATTAAGTCTTGATTCTGTTGTTGTTGTTTTTTTTTTTTTTTTTCTGGAGTAAATCTGTACTTTTGACTGAGACCAATAATCTTCCCCCACAGAAGCCACTTTGTCCTTAATAGTGTTTCTTGTCACTGTGAATGGCACTACCACCCACTCAGTTGTGCAAGCCACAAACTCTCCCTTGTAATCAGTCATCAAAAACTGTTGGTCTTGTGTATTTACTCTCAAATATGTCCATTTCTATCTATTGGCCTGACCTTGGTCTAAATTTGCATTATCAAATGCCATATAAGTTATTAGACAAAAGAGCCATTTTTGGGGTAGACCACTGCAATATCCTCCTAACTTGGTCTTCCTACTTTGAGTGTGTTCTTTCCTTGGTAGCTTAAAATCTTTTTTGGCTGTTTCTTGCTCGAAAGATAGATTAAATGTCTTCCATGATCTGTCTTCTGCCTAACCCTCCACAGGCCTCCGACTGGGCTTTTCCCCTGTGCTCTCCTAGCCACTTAAGCATTTGAGCTCTTTAAAAGCCTCAGAGTTATTCTTGCCTTAGGCCTCCTTCCCAATCACAGACACCCTTGCTTCAGAACAGGGGCTCTTGTTACACACTCTGACTGTAACAACCTACATGGAGCCTCCATAGTGTTTTTTGCAGTTTGTAATTGTCTGATGGTCTCTCCTACCAAATGACTCCATGAGGGTAGAAACTGGGTCTATTTTGTGTACAGTTGTATCTCCAGAGTCCAATGCAACATCTAGAATGTAGTAAGGCACTGGAATATTTTTTGAATGGACTTCTTGTAACAAATACCACAAACTACAGAACTCAGCTTTAATGTGATTTTTGCAAATAATTAAAATGAAGTTATACAATTTTAATTACTTGGAACTCTTAGTTTCCCAGTAGCAGAAATAGTTTAGGGTCACTGGATTATGATTCTTGTCCTCCTAAGTTTGCCACCTTCCTGCTAGTGAATTCAGGCAAATCACTAAACCACTTAAGTCTCAATTTGTTCACCTGCACATGAGCTCAACAGTAACCATACCTTCCTAATCAGCTTTGTGAACCTCAAATGACATTGCAAAAAACACTTTGGAATTTGTAAAGTACAAATGTGAAGGATGATTAATATAATACCTATCTTCTCTAGAACAATCAAATCCAGAATGAACTAAGGTTTGCAAGAGAAAAAAGATGCTTAATGGCAACAACAAATATGTTTCTAGCAAGAGCAAGGATGGAAAAGATGCAAAAAGTAAAGCATTTAGTACTCCAGCTGTATCTCCCTTCTGCCCCAACCTACCCCTACTAAAAAGAAACCAGCTTGAAGGGGCTTCAAGCTCTAAAATGTAAAATAACATGATGGAATTAAAAGCTGAGACAGTTAACTGATTTAAAGTTTAAAAAAAGTATGTCCTAAAAACTGCTAACAAACTTACTTGACCACGAACGATCATTAGAAGCCAGGATAGTTTCACTAAAGCACTATTCATTCAATAAAGTAACTGGTTATCTACACTAGTTGTGAGCCACAAACCTTTGACCTTAAACCTTCAGTCTACTGAGAAATATTTGTGTAAATACAGCGAGTGTGATAAACCCTCTGAAGTGATATGAACGACAATACATATACAAAAGGGAATAGCTGAAATCAGCCTCATTACATTTTATTTTGACAGCACTGATAAGCTGATAGATTATGGTAATCACATTCACGCCTGAATTATTAATTCAAAAAACCAATATAAATACCATACTGTGTGCCAAGGGCAAAAAATAGATGATTCTTGCCCTCAAAGTACTCACATTCTGGTGAGAGGGACAGACTAGTTCTAAAAATTATGGTGTAATATGTGAAGTACATATGTATTATGTGAAGTACACATATGTGGCTTGGGAACACTGAAAAAGGGTACTTAGTTTAATGAAAAGATACGTGATTTGCCAGGAAAGGATTTCTTAGCATGGGAACACTAGAGGTGAGATGTAAAGGACACTTGGGAGGTACTACATAAATAGAATAAAAGGCATTCCAGACAATGAATAGTAGGGGAGAAGGCCCATGAAGGATATGGGAAAGTAGTTTAAACTGACTGAACTGGAGGCACCATGGTGGGATATGCCAGAAGTCCAGGTTAGAGAGAAATCAGGCCACAAAAATCGCTCTTCAGGGCCACCTTAAGGAAAGAGAAATTTATCCCTAAGCAGGGAAGTGTTTTAGTAGTTGGAATCATTCATAATTGGTTGAATAATCACACGCAAAAAGGCTTGATTAGTGGATCTTTATCAACCTGGAGGATGTTTCTAAAGTTATACGATAGAGCCCTGGCTGGACCCAAATCTACTCAACATTTTGTCCATAAAATCAGTGAAGATATGATACGTTCAGCCAAAGCAGACAGCCAGTGTAATAGAAGAGTCCAAAAGATCTTGACAGGCTGAAACAATTGAAGAAACCTTATAAAATAGACACACTATTGAAGATAATTATAAAAAGAATTCTTTGTTGAGAAAACTGGAGCTAGATGTTTCCTGAGATACTTTTTACTTTTGAAATTCTATGATTCTGTTTCCAAAGAACATTGGTTCTCCTTTAAATACCTAAATCTCCTAATTTTTTAAAGCTCATTTACTTAGCAATAATTTATATAAAAGCACCTAACATACCTGAAATGTGGTAGACATTGTTTCTTTCTTTCTTTCTTTCTTTTTTCCCCTCCTTTTGTTTCTTCCCCTGGTCTGACTGAAAAATAGTTAAAGTAGAAAAGAGCAAATCAAAGTAAGCCAGTCAGAGGTGAATGCATAATCAAAGATTTTGTCATTTATAGGCAACTAAGTGTCAGGGCTAACTTCTAGCAACATTTACCACTGGAGAAGTTCCTGAATCTGACTAATTCAACATCTGAACTGCAAAGTCTTTAAAAATTGATTTTAGTATAGTTAGGGAGTCAGCCTCAGAGGAAGCAGATTTAAACTCAAAAGCTCATGAATAAATCTGTTTTTCACTAGGATGTCTGAGTTCTATTTAATGATTATAAAAATGATTTCATTGGCCAAACATTACAGTGTACATTTGAAAGATTTTTGCTAAGTGGATATGAGGGGGAGAGTTTGGAGTCTAGGATGACTTCCTGGTTTCTGGCTTGAGGGTGTTGGTGATATTCACGGAGATAAAAATTGGAAGAGAAGAGGACTTGGAGGAAAGTAAGGATCAATGCACATTACCATGACACTCTAGACATCAGGCTGGATTTGCTATTCTCTGTAGATCAAGTTGGATCTGCATGTTGCTTCTCCATTGGTGACTGAAGGATCATAAACAATGAGAACTGGTAGAGATTTTAAAAATCACTCAGTTCACATCTACCTCCTCCTCTCATTCATTTCTCAGTGTTTGAATTCCCTTTACTCTTCCTGTGAAATGACCATCCAGGGAGATTAAATTGCTTAACCTCTCAGTCTCAACTTCCACAACTTATAAATGGAGAGTAATATTACCTACCTCAGAGAATCAAATCAGATAATAGATATAAGGCACTGGTGCCTAGCAAGTGCTCAATAAATAAGTCCTCAGCAGGTATCAGCTTAAAAATTAGTGTACAGTGTGTAACTCATTAACAGGTTGTGAAATCAATTTCAGTGTGTAGTGACCAGCAATTTCAAGTAAAATAGAATATATAACATGTAATGTATGTATTATTCCATAAAATGTTTGTTTCCATGTAAATGTGGATATATATGTATCTGTCTGTTCTGGGTCACAATGTGAAATGTATTATTGTGGGTCAGGTGAAAACAGTTTGACAAACATATATTAATTCTTTTCTTCCTTTGCTGATTTTTCATGTTGAAAGCAGATCTAATTTTTAAAGAGATTATCCCTTTGTCAAAGCTTTGGAAACTATAAAGTATGAAATGTTGTATCTCTGTGAAGTATTTTTGTTTCCAGCTCCTGGCACAATATCTGTTTAATAGGATGTGTTCAATACACATCGACTGACCCAGGAGGTATAAATAATTTGAAAATATAGAGACTAGAGGTTCTTAATCTTCTGCGTGATCAAAGCTTCTTTTGAGAAACTGTTTAAAGTTTTGGACCCTCTTTCCAGAAGAAGTGTCAAGCACTCACAATTCTGCAGTTTCTAGAAAATTTATGATACTCCATCCATCGCCCTCTAAGGATCTACGGACCTTAAGAACCCTGAAATGAAGATGTTTAACTTACGACTGTGAATGTGTGCGGTCTAGAGTAGAAGGCTCTGGGTTATTACATTACTTTTTAAATTCTCCTCCAAATCCTAGGATTCTTGGTGCTGGAAGGGCATAGGCAGAGATGGAAAGAAATGTGTAGTTTCGTTCCTTAGTGTTCAGGTCAAAGAACACTGGAGACAATTTTAACATTTCTTTTACATACGTTAAGTCATTTGAATGCGACGGTAATCCTGTGGTGATGAAACTCCAGTTCGGAGGGGCTTAACTATTCACCTGAAAAGACTCAGCTGATAGGCTCTGGAGGAAAGACAGACTCGAAGACAGTACCGTCCTGCATCTTCCAGGGTGAAGGTGGGCGGGGGAGGAAGGGGTGGGGCCGCGCACGCGCGCCGTTGCGTCATCGCCAACGCCTCTGGATTTCCTTTCGTAGCCACCCTTCTGCTCAGTTCAGTACGGTGGCCGACGGGAGCCAGACGCTGGGGATGAATGAAGGTGCTCTGTGCAGGTTGAAAGAGTCCCCTCCGCTTTCCCCTCTCTTCAGTCTGGGCTCTGCCTTTGTGCAGTGTTCCCATCCAGCCCCCATCGCACCACTGGCACGACTGGTCGTGGCGTCTGTGATCTTGGTGCCAGGCCGGCTCAGGGCACAGCTGGGGTTGGGGAATCCGGATTATCGCCTAGGCCCAACTTCGGACCCCGCTCTCGATTTCCACGGCGTCCCGCCACTAGGGCGCGGAATTCCGGTGGGGCCCCGGGAGGTTGGAGGGTAGATCTTAAGGTATGAAGCTTCCGCTTCTCAGGCCTCAGCGTCCGGGGTCCAGGTCCGCAACCGGCCCGACTTTTCCCAGCCAGAGGGACTGACTGGTTCTAGTTCCGCCCGGGGCGAAACCTGTGAGCACACAGGTCTGGGCGCCTCTGCTCAGCCCGCCCCTCTGTTAAAAGGCCAGCTCCTCTTGCTTGTAAGCAAACCCACGTTCCTGCCCGCGGCTCTGTAACCCACGATTCTGCTAGTCTGTAGGTCTCAGAGGACATGGCTTTGGCTCCCTGCTCCCTGCCCTTTTGTTTGTTTCTGATTATTCTTGAAGACAGAGAAGTGCCCAAGTGGGACTCCGCGTTCTACCATAGCTAATTTCACCGCCACAGCTGGATTTTTTTTTTTTTTTTTTAAACCAAGTAACAGACGGTATAGGATAGTGTTACGGTCTCCAGAGCGCTGAACCTGACATTGCTTCTGGCTAGTGAGGCGATTTACCAGTGCTTCCACCGACTCGTGGAGGGTGGGAAAGAGAACCCTCATAGTTCTTTATATATGTTGGGTAGGCATGTGAAACTAAAGAGGTACAGAAGAGGAGCATTCTTTTTTTTTTTTTTAATATTTTTATTTATCATTGTACTATCTAATTATTTTTTTATTTTGGTGGGAATGGGAGAGGTAATTAGGTTTATTTATTTTTAGAGGAGGTGCTGGGGATTGAACCCAGGACATGCTAAGCATGCGCTCTACCGCTTGAGCTATATCCCCCAGAGGAGCATTCTTAATGACGTTATTCATTTACTTTTATTTACACGGTGGCACTCATGACTGGTTAGTGGAGAAAGTCTTGGACTGGGATTTAGTAGATGAGGGTTCAGCCTTGGATTTTGCCACTAACTAGTAGTACTACTCTCGGCCTGTTTCTTAATCTCTCTGGGCTTCATATTCCTTTGTAAAATGACAGTATTAGAACAGAAGATCCCTAAGGCTGGAAGAGACATTAGTATACTCTGTTTTCTTATTTTCCAGATGTCAGTAGAAACATAGGGGACCTTTAATTGTATCAGAAATATTGGCAGCATTGAGACCTATTAAAGATAGAGCACATTTTTCAGAGTTCTTAAAAAGATGGGCGTTCATACATGTGGAGTTATACCTCTCCTTTAATTTGTCTTTTTTTTTTTTTTTTAACCACTAGGATCAACAGTGATAATGACTGAGTGTACAAGCCTTCAGTTTGTCAGTCCTTTTGCTTTTGAGGCAATGCAGAAGGTGGATGTTGTTCGTTTGGCATCTTTAAGTGATCCAGAATTAAGACTTCTCCTGCCCTGCTTAGTGCGGATGGCACTTTGTGCACCTGCTGACCAGAGCCAAAGCTGGGCTCAGGATAAAAAACTCATCCTTCGTCTTCTCTCCGGAGTGGAAGCTGTCAATTCTATTGTTGCATTATTGTCTGTGGACTTCCATGCTTTAGAACAAGATGCCAGCAAAGAACAGCAGCTTAGGTAATGTAATGTTGTACAGTGTGTGGATTGGTATTTACTTGGATTTGCTAAAGAAGAGGGAATCAAATATTTCTTGGAGCTTTTAGGGCTTCTTATTGCACTCTAAACTTTGGAGAGCAGTTTTCTTAGTTCTTTTTTATTTATAGTTAAAATTCTAGGATCTCTGGAATCCCATATTGTAAAATGTTGTGCAGAAAACTGGCTACATACAGTGTTGTATTCAGGCTAAACTGATTAGATCAGTTACTCTCGGTGGTAAGTGGGTAGGGTAAGTTCTTGAGTAGAAGGATTTATTGGAATCTCCTAAGGGGCTTTTTAAGCTTTCACTGATTCCCCAAAATTCTGGGCATATATTTCATCCATCCTTGCCCACTGTGAATCCAGTAATGAGCCACAGTTGTTAATGGAAGTGGGTGTTAACCATCACTTGTGATGGAGTTTTTATATAGGCTGTGAATTCCCGAAATAGATGAACTAAATAGTATCTCAGAAGTAATACATTTATGAAATATATGAAAAGAATTCATACATCCTTTTGTAAATTATTTCTATAAAAGATAATTTTTATGCTGTTATTTCTGTGCCAGTGTTCTCATAATTGTTTTACATGTTTATACTTTATTAGGCATAAACTTGGCGGAGGCAGTGGAGAGAGCATCCTGGTATCTCAGCTTCAGCACGGACTGACTTTAGAGTTTGAACACAGTGATTCCCCTCGCCGACTGCGTCTTGTGCTTAGTGAACTGTTGGCAATTATGAACAAGGTGCATTTATTCTCATAACAGCTTGAAATATGCCTGCTTTGATGTCTACACATAGAAAGTAGAAACAGGCAAGAAGACCGGCAGGTTGCATCCTCTTGTACACTTCGTTCTAGTTGTCATGCGTTTTCCTTTCAAAGGCTTGGAAGGATATTAAATGCCTGCCTTGAAGGCTGTTTGTTTTTAATTACTATTTTCTCTCGTTTATGCCTATTCTGTATTCTCTATCATAAGGGTGTTTTTTGTTTTGTTTTGTTTTTTCTGTGTAGAGTCCCTACCATGGCTTCTTGATATCTGGAAGGATATATAGCTCAAGACTTGTATAGATGACCAAATTTGATAATATCTCTATAGGATATAATTTCCCCCATGAAATATTGTGAAAAATGTATGTGGTTCCTTTAGACACTGAACGAATTACTTACCTCATACATAACAGGGTGAGGAGGATCAGAGCAGGTTTGGATGAAGGACATTTGGCCAGCCTCACTCACTAGATGCCTGAATTGTTCCTGTGCGCTAATGAAGGTTATTCAACTTCTCATCTCAGCAAAATGATAGGTTATTTATGTATTTAATTGAAACGTAGTTGATTTACAACATTGTATTAGTTTCAGGTGTACATAGATTCCTTTGGGTCATGGACTTTTTGATAATGATGGTTAATTGAAACTCTGAATTTTAAATTTGTGAATGTCGGAGGTTACCATACAGAGAACTGAATTGGATCTTCATATAAAAATGTCTTACATGAGAGTGGCCCCAGAGTTTGAGAAGCAAATGTCTTAATTTTAAATAATTAATTTTAATCTTTAATTTTAACTCATATTTTCCTACAGCTTTTTCTTAATGCCTCACTTGATGGCTCTAATAAAATAAGTGAGCTTCCTCCTCTGGGAGGCTTCCAGGTTTTCATTTCAGCCCTCTTCGGCATGTGGTAAATGTAGGGACGAAACTTCTGTAGGAAATTTTCAAAAAAGTTAGTACTTTCATTGACTTCATTTTTATAATTTGTTTTTCCCACAGTTCATTCAGAACATGAATTTATAGTTGTTATACTGCTTTAAGTTTATAGTTTTTTAGCTTTTTTTGAACTACAACTTTTGTAGGTGGCATTCCTAGTTCATTTCTTTGGCTCGTCCTATCTTTAATTCCAGGAGTCTCGAAATATTTATATAGAAATAATTTTTTCAAGACCCATACTGGAATAATACTTAATGTGACTGACTAATTGTAGTTCAACTGGTACAGATTCATCCAATATGGCATATTCTACAGAATATTACTGACATATTAAGAGACATGGTCTGTAAGTGCAACAAATAATTACAGAAATAGTAAGGGATTTAATTCATCACCTGAAATTAACAGAGTTCATTTTTTTTAAGGTCTCTGAGTCGAGTGGAGAATTTTTTTTCAAGTCATCTGAGCTATTTGAGAGTCCAGTCTATTTAGAGGAAGCTGCGGATGTGCTTTGTATTTTACAAGCAGGTACGGTATTGAGTGCTGATACATTAAGATATAATTTCTTGTACTTCTTAACTACTGTGTAACTTCTTAACCTGGAATGTTGTGTTATTTTAAGGGTCACCTAATTAAAAATGTATACCTTATTGAAAAAGAAAGGAAAAAAATTTACCTTAAAAAGTTAGGTCAAAAATGACTACTAGTAGGACAATGATTGAGTAAATTATATTATTTCCATAGTACGGCATGTTATTCAGCCATCAAAATGGTGTATTTGAAGAAATTTAATACTTTCAAAAATATTTCATAATGTGTTAAATGAAAAAAGCAAGGGGCAAAATGGCAAGGAGAATATAATCCCAGATTTGTTAAAAGTGATACTCATTGGGGGATTAAAATAAAATATTTTAAATTAGTAAATTTGAGTGAAGGGATTAAAGTTGATTTTATTTTTATTCTTTGCACTTTTTATATTTTCCAGATTCCTTATAATAGGTAGTAGGTATGATCAGAATTAAAGGATACAAGACATAAAACTGCAGAGATCTGCATGGAAAAAAAAAAACTTTTTTGACCAATACTGTCCACCACAGTGATGGCAGTGTTCTGTCCAGTACAGTAGCCACTAGCCTCATGTGGTTATGGATTATTTGAAATGTGGCTAGTGTAATTGAGGAACTGAACTATTTTTAATTTAATTTAAATTTTAATAGTCATATGTGGCTGGTGGCTTTCCTGCTGGACAATTTAGCGCTGGACTATGAAAAGTAAGCACCCTAATTTAATTGCTTTTAGAGAACATCGGTGAAATGTCAAAAGACGTTTAATGTACAATAAAGTGAAATGTCAGTACTCCTTGCCAGTAACACTGGCTTTGTTTTCTTGCAGAGCTCCCTTCACTGCTTCCTATAGTTGATGTAGCTGAAGCCTTGCTGCACGTCAGAAATGGTGCCTGGTTCTTGTGTCTGTTGGTGGCCAATGTTCCTGATAGTTTTAATGAAGGTAAATGTAATTTTAAAATGAGATATTGAAGAGATTTGCACGAGCATGTATAGGACCTTTTTTTTTTTTGAGCTAAGAAGAAACATTTACAGGGTTTTATTTGAGATTTTGTTTTTTGAAAATTTATTAGTATTCATTGTAGAAATACTGAGTTTAAAGAATTCAAAATTGTTTTGAGATTACAAATTTAAGTACAATAAATGAGTAGCAAAAAATATTTTTTTTTTGCCCTTAGTCACCAATCTATAATAGGGAAGTAAAAAATACTAAAGAAATAGAAGATATAATCTCTACGTTCAGGGAACGAAGGGGAGAAGACATACATCTGTGAAACAGCCAGAGGTCAATACGACGTATATATGATCAGAAATACTGGGAGTCAGAACTCTGTTTTTTCAGCTTATTGCTATCAGTTTGCTGAAAAGTAAAGGGTAGAAATTGAGAAAAATCAACTGAAATTTTCACCTCTATTTCAAACTGCTGGTGATTGAAGATTGTTGTTTGGGTCTGAGTGATATAAAAATAACATTTATTGAGCAAGGCAATTTGTAAATTGAGAGTCACGGAGGAAAAAGTGCTAGATCTGGGGGTCATGATTTCTGGTCACACACTCTTTGTGTAATCTCCATCAAGATACTTATCTTCTCGTCTATAGAATGGAGATACTGATAATATTTCCCTTGTGTTTCTAAGAGATGCATTAAATATTACTTGGTATGTAAAAGCCCTTTGTATACCGTGTCCTTGTTGATTTTCTGTGTGCTTGTTCTATCAGTTACCGAGAGAGGAGTGTTGATGTCTCCAAGAAAAATTGTGGATTTGTCTACTTTTCTTTTCAGTTGTCAGTTTGTCCTTCATGTATTTTGAAGCTGTTACTGGGTCCATGTACATTTAGGGTTTGTCATATCTTTTTGATGGATTGAGCCTTTTTCTTTTTCATTATGAAATGTCCTTTATTCCTTGTAATTTTCCTTCTTTTGAAGTCTACTTTCCTGTTATTAATACAGCCATATTAGCTTTCTTACAGTTAGTGTTTGCATGGTGTATGCATTTTTTTTTTTTTTTGGTGTATGCATTTTTAAATTAAAAAAAATTCTAAGGTAGATTTCTTGAGGATGGGTGCAGTTGATTTTTTTTTTTTTTTAAGTGGCAGTCTGCTTTTTAATTGGAGTGCTTAGACCATTTACATAGATCGTTTAATTCAATTATTGTGATGGTTATCATCTTGCTCTTTGTTTTCTGTTTTTTCCCTTTTTTCTTCATTTGCTTTTCCTTTCTTTATTTGGATTGGATTTTTTTTAGGAGTCCATTTTATCTACTAACTGTCTTATTAGTGATACTTCTTTGCTCTTTCTTTCTTTTTGGTTGTAGGGTTTATAGTATGCATCCTTTATCTTAGGGCAGTCTACTTTCAAATGATTTTATACTTATTCATGTGTCACATAATATACTTCTATTTCCCCCTCCTGTCCTTTGTGCCATTGTTGTCATAGGTTTTACTCTGCATGTGTTATAAACCTCAGAGTACATTGTTACTACTTTTGCTTCAAACAGTTACTTATGTTTTAAAGACTTTGAACACATAAGGGAAAAAAGTCTTTTTCTTTATCCACATTTACCATTTTGGGTGCTCTTCATTCCTTTGTGTGGCTCCCCATTTCCATATGGTATAATGTCCCTTTAGCTTGAAGAACTTCCCTTAATGTGTCTTAAAGGCAGGTTTCCTGGTAGCACATTTTCCCAGCTTTTTTCCTAAAACAAAAACCAAAAACAAAAACCTAATTTTGCCTTCATTTCTGAAAGATATTTTCATTGGGTATAAAATTTTAGGTTGACATTTTCTCTTAGCTCTTTAAGGATGCCATTCTGTTGTCTATGGTACTTTTTATCTCTATTCCTCTATACATGTGTCTTTTTTCCCTTTGTCTACTTTTATTTTTTTTAATTCCTTCTGCCTATTTTTAAGATCTTCTCTTTATTACTGTTTCAGAAATTTGATCATGATGTGTCTTGGTATGATTTTCTTTGTGTTTATTATGTTTGGAGTTTATTGAACTTCTGGGTTTTTAGTTTTCATCAAATTTGGAAAAATTTCTTCAAATACATATTTGTCTTTCATTTTGTTTCTCTTTCGGAGACACTAATTACAAATATGTTTGACTGATGTTCCACAGATCACTGTTCATTTTTGCAGTGTCCTTTCACTCTTTGGTTTATTTTGACCAGTTTCTATTATTTGGTTTCAAGTTTCCTGATCCTTTTCTTCTATAGTGTCTAATCTACATAAACAATTGATTCTCAAGGCTGAAAAAATTGTTTCTTACATCTTACTTACAAAGCTTTAAGTAATAGAGACTATTAAATGTTCAGTTTGTAGGGGCCTGATCAAAAATGGAGAACGACAGGATGAAGAAAGTCTTGGAGGAAGGCGCAGGACAGATGCCTTACGCTTCTTATGTAAAATGAATCCTTCTCAGGCCCTCAAGGTCCGAGGCATGGTGGTAAGAGATCTTATTATTTTTATGAGACAAAAGTCTTTATATTAGGACCAGGAACTTTTTTTGAAATGGTTTTAGAATCTTACAGAGATTTAGAATTATGGATGTGTTACCTGCTTTCTGGGTTTTTCTATTTTGTGATATGTCTTCCTCTAAACTTTAGGTGCTTTCGATTCTGAAGCATCCTGGCCCCTTTCCTTATGATAATGAGTTCAATTGTTCAATTTGTTTTCGCTGCTGTGTTAGGTGGAAGAATGTCACTTGCCTGGTCTTGGAGTGGCTTTGACATTGGATCATACTAAAAATGAAGCTAGTGAAGATGGAGTGAGTGACTTGGTTTGTTTTGTTAGTGGTCTACTTCTTGGAACAAATGCGAAAGTCCGGACTTGGTTTGGAACTTTTATCCGAAATGGACAGCAGGTGAGAGAGAAATATCTGTATAGGCCAAGGATCAGGATATTTTGGTAGTTAGTAAAAGAGGAAGAAACGCTTAGAATGGTGTCATTAAGCCCATGGCGCTCAAACTTCTTAGTCTCAGGACCTCCTACCATTTAAAAAAATATCATGATGACACCAAAGAGCTTTTGTTTATAAGCTTTTATCTATTGATACTTATCATATTGGAAATGAAAACTGAAACTTTGGAACTGTTTATTTAATTTATTTAAAAATAACAATAACTTTATTAAATATGATTGTAAATTTTTTAAAAATGAAAAACAACCATATTTTCGAGAACAAAAAATATTTAGCGAGAAGATTGGTATTATTGTACATTTTTGCAAATCTCTTTAATGTCTGGCTTAATAGAAGCCTTTGGAAAAATTGCACTGCATTCTTGTGAGAAAATGAGAGTAAAAAAAAAGCCAATGACATCTTAGTATTAGTAAGGAAATATTTTTGATCTTCTGGATCCCTTGAAAGAGTTTTGGTAATCTCTAGGTTTCTGGATCAGACTCATGAAACTTGGTTCATTAGGTCTTCAAAATAAGTTGTTATTTAATCTGTAATTTTAATGTAGTTATATCTACAAATATTTTTATTATCGTAAAATATATATTACATATTTACCATCTGAATCATTTTTAAGTGTACAGTTCAGTGGCATTAAGTACCTTTACAGTGTTGTTGAACCATCACCACTAATCATTTTCAGAGCTTTTTCATCATCCCAAACAGAAACTTTGTACCCCCTGAACAATAATTTCCCATCCTTCTTTCCTCCCAGCCCCTGATAGTCTCTTTTCTACTTTCTGTCTCTGTGAATTTGCCCATTTTAGATACCTCATATAAATAGAATCATACAATATTTCTTCTTCTTTTTTTTTTTTTTTTTTTTGAGTTTGGCTTATTTTACTTAGCATAATGTTTTCAACATCCGTAGTTGTGGCATGGATCAGAATTTCCTTTTCTAAGGCTAATGTTTTATTATATATACCTACTACATTTTGTTTATCCATTCATCTGCTGATGAATATATATTGTATTTTCTAATGGTTTTTAACTTGCAAAATTTTGCACTTTATCAAAAAACTTCTCATGCCAACTCTGTGAATAGAGTCCTATTCCTACAAAGGAGCTCATGCAGAATGGTTTTGAACTGGTTGAGGTCAGTGAGCTTGATAGTAGCATGTGTACTGCTTAGATCCTTCAGTCTTTTTTTTTAAATGCCACTAATTCACCATACTTTTCTATATCCAAGTTTTACTTTACTTCTAGCCTATTTGAAAACTAATTGTATTTAGTTATTTATTTTTTTTGTGGGGGCAGTAATTTGGTTTGTTTGTTTGTTTATTTTTAATGGAGATACTAGGGATTGAACCCAGGACCTTGTGCTCACTAAGCACACACTCTACCACTAAGCTATACCTTTTCCCCCCAAAAAAGGTGATTTTAAACTTTACTTCTGAAAAGGAAGTTAACATTTGTTGTACACTTTCTATATGTCAGGCACTGTGCCGAGCACTTGATATGTTCCTTTTGTTTGAAATTGTCTTCTGTGTGCAATAAACTTTTCTTATATTGAACCTAATGTTACTATTAAAACAGGCTTATCATATTTTACTTTGAAACACTCTAAAAATAATAACTAACATTTGCCTAGTTGTTTACAATTTAGAACTGCTTTCATATTTATTATCTTTGTTCGTTCATTCACCCATTTAACAGCTGTTGAGTGCTCACTATATGTCAGGCACAATACATCAGGCCCTGCTGAGTAAGAGAGGACTGGACGTTATCCCTGCCCGAAGAACTGTGGGGGTGGGAGACTTGTAAACTCCTAATTACAGGAGTAATAATATTCATTTCCTTGTCATTTAAGGAAATTGGGGTTCAGATAGGTTAACTTATGTAACTAACAGTGCACGGTCAATTCATAGCACAGCTGTTGTTTGAACCTAAGATCTTCTGTCTCCAAAATCTGAGCACTTTGATTACACCACATACAACTCCCCTAATCATTATGTATTTGAAAGCATCATTCATGTGACATTTTACAGTTCAAATTGCCATTAATGGGTGTTTTCAGTACAACCAATCCAAATTAGTGTGGGTAGAGTATTCGTCACATGAGCCAGTGAGTTTAGGGTTTGTGCGACTGAGTAAAATGAGATCCTGCAGTTACGACAGCCTCCTCAGGTGGGTCATTTCAAGTGTTTAACTGGAAAGCTTTGTTTGGGCTTCTTTTTGACTTAGTAAGTGCTCCATGCGTTCTTCCTTTTGTGGTCCATATTTCTTACAGAGAAAAAGAGAGACCAGTAGTTCTGTCCTTTGGCAAATGAGAAGGCAGCTTCTTCTGGAGCTGATGGGCATTCTCCCCACAGTGAGAAGTACCCGCGTTGTGGAAGAAGCGGACATGGAGCTGGAGCCCAACGTGTCTGTGTACTCGGGGCTGAAAGAAGAACATGTTGTGAAAGCCAGTGCGCTCTTACGTCTGTACTGTGCTTTGATGGGGATCGCCGGACTCAAGTATTCCATAATTTGATATTTTACCTTTTTATCATTTTACTTGCTTGTTTCTCATGTCAAGAAAGTGAGCCATAGGCCTTTGATACAGAGGATTTGGGTTTTCTATTGGGTCAGGAAGTGAGCTGGCCTATATCAAGAACGAAGTCCTAAGGCCAAACATTCCAAGCTGGGATGTATCCATCTATTTCAGTCTGATTGTAAATAGAATTATGTAAATGTGAGAGGGGCCAAAGCAGTTTAAGAAACGTAGGACTTTACCACAGCTTGACATGGCTATAAAGAGTGATCTGTGAGAGATCGTTCACCTAGCCCGTGAAGCTAGTGGAAGTAAATCTCTGTTTCCTTTTACAACGGAGATCATAAATTGTTTAAAGTTGATAGAATGTGATTATTAAGCACAAGCTTTCTTGGTCACTGTACCACATGCTTGTGAATAATGTCCTCAGCTCTTGTACATATAGTCCTTACTTTGCATGTCTCCAATACACATGGGTTTCAGTTACCCCACTTTAGTTGAATAACACTGCTTCCTCAACAACTAATGATACATTACCCAAATTATTATATAAAGAACAAACTTTGCTGAGAGCTTTTCAAGCTACAAATCACTACGTAGATAACAGACATACATCGTTTCTTTTAAAGTCTGTTGGCGACTGATCACTGTGCAACTATGACTCAGTTCATGAATAGACAAGCGGAGTCTTGTCTCAGTGAATAAACCCATGCGATATTTTGCAAAAATGGATAGCTGAAAGAGGGAATTGGCCAATAAAAGTGAAAGTGTAGCAAGGAAACAAAAAGTGGTAACACTGGAAGTGACATTTAAACCAAATGTAAATAGAAGAAAGAGCTGACGGTGAGAAGGTTGACACTGCTGCCATCTGAGAGGCCTTAGATACGTAGCTAGGTGAACTTCGTGAAGGAGAACTTGTCAACAGAAATGAGGAAAGTCATTGTGACAAAAAGGATAAAGACCCAGAAGATTGATGCTGGCAGAAGTCTTCACTTTAAAGGAACTCTCAGATAGTTCTTGACTGAAAGTACAAAGAAAATGTTGGAAGCTGGTCCAAACTTAGAAGGGGGTCTGATAATTTGTCAAGTTACACAATGAGAAGGTTCGAGGCTGTTCAAACTACTCTCTTTTTTTTTAAGCACTTAAATACTTTTTTGTCTAACATTTTTTTTCTTTAAATTTTACATTTTTTGTGGGTATGCGGAGGTAATTAGGATTACTAATTTGTTTTTAATGGAGGAACTGGGGATTGAACCTAGGACCTTGTGCATGCTAAGCGCGTGCTCTACCACTGAGCTACACCCTTCCCCAACCCAAGGCTGTTCAAACTACTCTGGATAAATCTTTTACAAAGAAAACACTTTAATTTCCAGTGTTTCTAATATTTTCAGTTATAGAATGTATATAAATATTGATTTTGCCATTAAAAATTTTTCCGTATGCATTATAACTGGCAGGATTTTTAATGTTTTGACAAAAAAACGGAACAGTTGTCATTTTTTACATTGATTATTAAGATCGTGATACACAGTTTCAGCTTGTGTGGTTGTTTTTCTGGTCCCGTACTGTTGCGCATACCACTGTGCAAAGTGAGGACTGCTTGTATTTGCGTCTGAGGGAAAACCCTGAATGTAAACGCAACAGTCTTGCTTTTGACATCTTAAGGTGTTAAAGATTTCATAAGCAGTGAGGTATCATTATAAAGCTCAAGATTTGTGTCTGAAGAGTTAAACTGTTGGGAAGTCCCTTTTTCTTTTCCCTTCTCGCAACTGAAAAAAGTAAAGCCTAATTAATAATGTTTCTTTTTTAGACCAACTGAGGAGGAAGCTGAGCAATTACTGCAGTTGATGACAAGCCGCCCTCCTGCCACCCCCGCTGGGGTTCGCTTTGTTTCGCTTTCCTTTTGCATGCTGCTGGCCTTCTCCACACTTGTCAGGTACCTGACTATATGATTGATCTGTTTTCTCAAGATCTGCTTTTGCTTATTTATTAAAACACACGTATAGCGTTAATTACGAGCCTACTACAAAAATTGGTCTAGGTCTGAACGTTGGTTTTATCATTTAGTAAAAGGGTGTCAGTGGCATCTCCTGTGTGCCAGTTATTTGATTTATCTTTATCAGAGTTTCGTGTGCACGTTGTTTAAAGGCGTCAGAACGGTTCTTCAAGATTTGTTACGACAAACAGCAGTCCTTCCCTAGAGGAAACTCCTTTCAGTTCTTTTGGCTGATTCTTTTGGTTTTTCCTAGCACACCTTTAAATAACATGTTTGTATTTGCTACATATAGATTTTTCAGTTTTAGGAGGATTTGTTGGCTTCCTACTATGAAAGTGAGGAATTAGTTCTCTCTTGTCTCTCTGTCCTCAGCACATCTGCATCTCCTTCCTATCTTCCCGTTCTCCCAGTACAGTTACATTTATTTTGCCTTGGCAAATACACAGTGGTTTGTATGGCACTGTTGGAAGTTCAGCCATGCAGTAGATGATCTCTTTTCTTCTGCAAAACTTGGTTTTTCCATTGATAATTATCCTGTGTTTTTGTTCTTTGTTTTCATTTGCCTGGTGTTCTGTGTACTTAACGGGAGTGCAATCTCAAACTCTCTGCCGATCCAAACCTCCTCTCGAGATGTTCAGACTCGTTAGGTATTCTGTCAGTTTCATTTTCTTGAGGAACTCTCTCCTGGAGCATTTTGACCTGCTCCACGCTGAACTGGTTACCTCTGCACTTGGGACGCAGCTCTCATCCCGCAATTGCTCTACACTATTATCTGGGGGACTTGCCCCATCTCTCCTTTGTTGGATCTCCTGGTTCTTCCATCTTGTGTCTCCATCTTTTTTCATTTGCTCCCTCATTTTGCTTCTTTAGAATGGGTGTGTGAGAGGTAAAGTATTTCGAGACTGGGTATTTCTCGAAATGTTTTAATGTTGCTGTGACTTGACTGATGGTTTGATGGGGTATAGAATTCTAAGTTGGAAGTAATTTCCTTTGAGAATTTGGAAAGTCTTGCTCCACTGTCTTCTAACTTCCAATGATACTGTTGAAAAGTCTGATGACATTCTGATCCCTGGTCCTTTTTGTGGCCTATTCTTTTTAAATATGGAAACACGTAGGATTAGCTTTTTGTCCCTAGGGTTTTGGAATTTCTGAGTGATGAGCCTTTGTATAGTCTGTTTTTGTCTTTTGTCCTAGGTATTCAGAGAGCCCTTTCAACCTGGGAACTCATGTTGTTCAGTTCTAGGAAATTTTCTTGGACGAATTTGTTGATAATATCTTCCACATGAATTTTCTCTGTTTAAAACTTCTTATTTGGATATTGGACTTCCTGAAATGATCATCATATTTTCGTATTCTTTCCTATTTTCCTTATCTTTGTCGTGCTCTGCTTTTTTGAAAAATAGCTTCATTGAGACACAATTTACATACCATACAATCCACTTATTTTAAAGTGTACAGTTCAGTAGTTTTTAGTATATTTACAAAGTGGTATAACCATCACCAGAGTCTAATTTTAGAACATACTGCTTACACTACCTTTCAGGCTTTGTTCTCAACCTTGTCTTATAATCCTATTTAGTTTTTAATTCCTAAGAGCTCTTTTCTATTGTCTGATTGTTTCTTCTTTATAGTGTCTGTTGCTTCCTGGTGACATGATTTCTCTGATATTAATGATAATGATGGAGGGGTTTTATTTGTACTGCTTCTTTTCTCTAAGTTTCTTTTTTTCTGCCTTTTTTTGTTCTCTCGTTTTCAAGTTAGAAACTTTTTTCAGAGGTTTGATAATTTTTGATTGTTCATATTCAAGAGTAGGAAACTAAAAAGGAGATTAAAGCTTTTGAATGAAGAGATGAAAAACTCTTGGGCTTTTCAGAGTCTCAGAGGAGACTGTTGTCTGGAGAGTGAAGGCCTGACAAGAGACCCATAAGCAGAGTTAAAAAGTGAGGGTTCAGGGCTGGGAGATCTCAGCCTTTAGTCTCTGTCTTTATTCTCACTCCCAGGACTGCCTGGAGCTGTCAGTTCCTCAGCCCTTTGGGGATTCTGTGTTAGAAAGCATTGGTTTATTGGATTGGTTTTCCCTCCTGCCAGTTTAGTATTCTGCTTTCTTCTGTCTATTAAGTCAGGTACCACTCATCCATATGGGCTCTAGCTTCCAGGATTTTGTGTTGTTGTCCCGTATCATCATCCTATGCATTTACACCTTCTAAGAAAATCTCTTTAATGTAGTTTGAGTGGTGTGTTTCAGGAGGGTGTGAAGTTAAGTACATGAAATGAAATGTTTTCTTTTCTTTTTACCTGAAGTAATTTCTAAGCATTACATCTCATCTGCATTACTTCTGTAAGGTGGGTATTTTTGTCTCATTTTATAGGTAGGGGAGCTAACGTTCAGAAGGATTATTTAAATTTCTCGTTCAAGATCACGCTAATTAGCAGAGATGGGATACCCACTCAGGTCTCAAAGATTCTAAAGGCTATAATCTTTTTACTACATAACACTGTCTCTTTTTGGTGGAATGATTTAGGTCTGGTTGAGAATGACCTTTTTAATTTTCTTAGCTTTGGGTAGCAGGCTTTGTGGTTGCTTTTGTTTTACCTGTTTACACTGCAATGAAATAGAAGGAAATCAATGAAAAGTATTCTTTTGTTTGTTTGTTTGTTTGTTTTGTTTTTTGGGGGGAGGTAACTAGGTTTATTTACTATTATTATTTTTTTATTTAACAGAGGTATTGGGGATTGAACCCAGGACCTCATGCATTCTAAGCATGTGCTCTACCACTGAGCTATACCCTCCCCCTGAAAATTATTCTTACAAATCAAAGTTGACTTGTACCTTTCAATCTAAATCTAAGAATTCTTTTTAAACAAGTCATTATATAAGTTGGTATATTTTTATAACCATTTTCATTTCTGATGAGCCCCTGGCTGTCTCTTTTTTCTTTTTCTTTTTTGAATAGTGATCACTTATTTCTCTATAGTTTTGAATTCTGCTAAAAATGCTTCTATAAACCAACTTTCATTTTCCAGGTAAAAGATGATCTGTCTCACTTGTTTTACTGCCCTTGTACTCAGTTTGTGACAGGTTTTTGATGATTAACATGAGATGTTTTTCTGTATGAAATAAATATCAGCTGTTAACATACACAGTTTTCTAACATTTTAATCCCAAGGGACCTTTGCTTTTCCAAGGAATGTGCGGAAGTTTGCTCTCTCCAACCTGCAAATGTAGTAACTGAGATTTTGAGAGGGTTTGGCTACTCATATTCATGGAGAAAAACAAAAGTTTTCATTCTTCTTCCCTAAAACTACTTCATATCTCAGTGAGAGAGGCCAATTCAACAAGCAATTAATTTGAATTGAAATTTCAAAACAAGGAAGGAAAAGTAATTTCTACCAAAAATGATTGCAGAATGCTTTTCTCTTCCTGTGTTCATATATGTGATTTAACCCAGTGGCTTCTGGTATGTTTTATACAGTACACCTGAACAGGAGCAGCTAATGGTAGTGTGGCTAAGTTGGATGATAAAAGAAGAAGCTTATTTTGAGAGGTAAGGTGACTTCATTTGTTTCAGTGAGCTGAGTACGTTTTTCTTATCCTCTCTTTGGAAATTCATATTTTCTTTTGTGTTTCAACAGTACTTCAGGCGTCTCTGCTTCTTTTGGGGAGATGTTATTATTGGTGGCCATGTACTTTCACAGCAACCAACTTAGTGCTATCATTGACTTGGTCTGTTCCACTTTGGGGATGAAGGTAATTTTATCTTCTTTTTAAAGGTGTTTGTAATCTCGACGTTTTCTTGTGGTGTTAAGTAAATAGCTTGTTTTCATTTTGAGGTAATTTCTGTTGTTTAATAGTTTGAAACTTTATTGGGAACTCTAAGGGAAAAATACATTATGAAAACATTTATTTACAAGAATAGCAGATGTTCGATGTAAAAACCTTGGAAAACATAGTAAAGAAGGGAAAAATGTAATTCCATGTTCAGAGATATCAACTACTGTTAATGGTCTGGTATCTGTTCTTTCTTTAAATTGATAGGCATATTTTGTAATTTTAAAGAACTTATCAATGTCTGATGAACACTTCCTCATGTCAATAAATATTCTAATACAATGTAATTTTCAGTGGCTGCATTGTAGTCCATCATATGGGCCGATCATGACGTTCTTAATGGATCCTTTCTTATTTGCCATGTACATTTTCCAATTTCTGAATAATGCTTAGATGAATATCATTATGCATGTAAATACGCAGGCACTCATACATGTATGTTTTTAAACACTTTTGGGATTATTTCCGTGGGATTAAATTCTAGAAAGTAGTTACTAAGTAAGAGAATATGATGATGTTAAGGTGTTTCATGAGTATTGCCAATTGTCTTCCACAAGGATGATAGCAGTTTGACTGTTCTCATTAATGAATGAGAGTGCCTTGTTCTCCTAAACTCTCAGCGTCACTGGCCATTACCCTTCTTTTTGTTTTTGCAAATTTGATGAGAAATGGTCTTACATTTTGCATTTCTTTGATTACTAGTGAAGCTGGTTATTATTATTTTTATAGTTATAGTTTATAGTGGGTTTTTTTTGGGGGGGGTAGTTCTTAAAAATCTGTGTTTTAGCTGGTTTATTTCTTTTGTGCAAGGCTTATTGATGTCCCAGTTTTTCCAAAAGGAGTTTTACTTATTTTTTCTTTTACTGATTCAAAAGGGCTCTTTATATGTAAATGACCTGCCATTATGCTTTATATATTATATTTCATTGATTTCAAGACACTTACTTTACCCAATATTGAAACTGGGATTTATTTTACGATTGATGTCTAATGTTAACATGGTGGTCTTTCCCTCCTTTTTTTCTTGAAAAGCTACTCTTAAATTGGCAATGTATCTTATAATCCTTACCGTCTTTAAAAGTGGAGAAGTATAATGTGTTGCAGTTGACTTTTCTTTTGCCATGTGAAATTATATTTTCTATGTGTGTAGTATATTGTTTTTCTTTTTTGTTTCTTACTTTCTTGTTATGTTTAGAAAAGTTTTTCTTTCCTCTGGTTTATAGAAATGGTCACCTATATTTTCTTCTAGTGTTTTTGTGGCCTCATGTTTTACATTTAAAATTTTAATCCATTTGGAGTTTATTTTGGGTATGGTGTTGTGTGCAAAGCTTTGTATGTTATTATCCAGAAAGGTAGCTATCCTATCTCCATTCATTGAATAATTCACTTCTTCCCACTGACTTGAAATGCCAATAATGGTATTTATTAAGTACATTTATACGGTGGTTCAATTTCTGAGGAAAAACATGGGACTTAATGTTGGGTTGGAGAAGCCATTTCTGAAATAGAATATTTGAACATTAATTTTATATATCACAGTCATTTTAGATAATAAATTTACCAGAGAAAATTGTGCTTCTTATATTTTATTTTTACATGCTGTTGAAATTCTTTTGGTTGATTTAGATTGTGATTAAGCCAAGCTCCCTGAGCAGGATGAAGACTATCTTCACACAGGAAATTTTTACTGAGCAGGTACTTGTTTTAACTTTATTCTTAGGTACTTTAACTTTCTTGTACTACATTCATTGGGGATAAACTTTGTATATTTTAGTTTAAGAGGATAATACAGTCTTTTTATTTCTTCTTAGTTTCCAGTGATGATTTATTAATTTTTGATATTTCTGTAAATGATAATCCTGTTTAAAATTTACTTTTAAAGCTCTTTACTACATATAAAAGCATGTTTTGAATTTATGTATTTTGAAGACTGAGTAGCTATGTAAGATGTCTTAGATATTGATGGTAGGGCTCTCATGTAGGATTATCATTTGCATTTATCAGGAGAAAAATAAAATAGACACCTGTTTAACCCTTTAGACTGTCGGGTTCATTTATAACTAGATTAAAAGCCAGGGTCCAAATTCCTTATTCTTATATTTACCTCTTTTTATTTGGTCTTAGCACTTTTGTCCATGGGTAATCCTAATAATATTTTATTTTTTCAGTGACAGAGACTATTCTGAAATTTACAATTAATTCTCAGGTTTTTTTGTCAATTTAAATTTCAGAATACAAAAATAAGTATGTCTTAAAAAATGAAGTATTTTAAAATATCATAGATCCGTAACTGTTGTTTCTTTTTGGGTAGTTAATATTTTCATTCCTATACCAAACTCTCCCTTCTCCCTTCAGGGCACATACGCTCCTACAGAACAGTCACACATGGAACACAGGAGACTCATAAGTTATTTTTTATGTGTTTAATTTGAACTAACTGGAAGACAACTTTAGGGAGGGTCTTTGAAAGACAGCAGTCAATGCATTGACATAATGAGAATAACAATGAAAATTCTTGTTTGTATATATTTGTTTCTTTATCATTCATACGTTTTCAAAAAAATTTTTTTCCCTCTCGCAAAAGCCTTTTGAGGCAGGTAAGACAGTATTGTCCCATTTTTTAGATGTGAAAATAAGCTCAGAAGATAAAATGACTTATCCAAAGTCACTGAGCCCAGATTTTATGATTCCAAATTTTACATATTATTATTATTTTTTACCTTATTATACCCCTGTCAACATATCTGTTTAAAAACAAAATTTAAGAAGTAGAGAACTTTACAAAAGTTCCCTCAATGTATGATGCTGTCTCATCACTCAAAATAATTAAATCGTGTAATTGGTTTTTATTATTCGTTTCTAAGGACCACATTTGTATTAAGTATTGAAAGTCTACCTGGCTAATTCTCCCTCTTTCAGAGTAATTTTATTTTTGGTTCTATTGTAAGTATTAATACTATTTTTCCTTTTTAGGTTGTCACAGCGCATGCAGTTCGGGTCCCTGTCACCAGCAACCTGAGTGCCAACATTACGGGCTTTTTGCCTATTCATTGTATTTACCAGCTGCTCAGGAGTCGTTCCTTTACCAAGCACAAAGTATCCATAAAGGTATGACTTTCCGTTGATATTTCAAGCTGCAACCAAAGTTAATGCCTTTTCCCAGTTCTGTTTCAGTTTGTAGACCTTTACCGTGGATTCTGTGTGTGAAATGTGCCTAGTTACTACCTGTTTATATAGTCATGGTGATTAAGCTCTTAATTTCAGATTTTTTGAAACAGTGTAACTGTTCACTTATTTACAAAATGTACAATAGTACTAATCCCTTTAAATTCTCAATAATAGCATTTAGCCATTTTCTATACTTGATTTTGTTCACCAAACTGAGAAAGTTGCTGGATAGCCATGACTAGCATTTGTATGTTTGTCGCAAGACAGCTGACACCTCACCTGTACATATTTTGATGTATTTTCAATTTGTTATGCAATTGGCCATATTAAACAGTTAAAAGTTCCCCTAAAGAAAAGGCTGACTCCTAAGAGGTAAAACGTATCTGTTTGAATCATTACCATGAGGCTATTTTCTTTATAACAACTGTGAACAATATATACATTGATATACCCCATTTAATTTTCTTTGTTTTTATGATTTAGTGAAGTTATTTTCCAGCTTGACTGTATTTTCTGCTTTATATTTTTAGCAAGTGAAATAGATAGGAATTAGGAGTGCAGATGTACACCCAGCGTTTCTTCTTGGCCTCTCTGTGTAGGTAGTTAAGTGACAGTTTCCCGTAAGTGGCTGTGAAAGCCACTTTCCTAATCTATGTGAGTGTTTGTCGTGAAGAACTGTCCATTTCCCTAAGTTCCTTTCTGTTGTGGGGTCTTACATGATAACAGTGTGGTGCTCTAAATACAGACACAGCAGGGACTTACAGTGTTTTACGTGCTACTTAAAAACTAGTAGATTAGAAACCCATGGTCCAAACACAAAACCCAGACTCATCATTGTAAATTTATCTTCTACTGGACAATATTCTTGATTAGGATATAAAAGTATTTCGTATTTTTAAATCAAAGACAATTATGAAATTGGGTAGTAGATTATTATTAACTGCTGCAAGTTAATAGTGAGTTTCACTGATTCATAAATCATGTCAAATTATATGTGCTTTGAAATTTTGCTTGCTTTTTCTTATTGCCGTAATTGATTTCGTGCCTGTAACCTTCTTTTTTAGGACTGGATTTATAGGCAGCTGTGTGAAACCTCCACTCCACTCCATCCTCAATTACTTCCTCTGATTGACGTGTACATAAATTCTATACTTACTCCTGCATCTAAATCTAATCCAGAAGCCACAAATCAGCCAGTCACAGAACAGGAGATACTCAATATTTTCCAAGGAGTCATTGGGGTAAAATAGTGCTTCTTTTATGATTATTAGCTTATTTTTCTTTTATTCTTCTGACTTACTCCATATTTTTTCCCCGATTGTTAGAGGAGAACCACTTCTAGGCGGTTCTGAATTTAAAATGGGATTAAATTTCTTTAGATCACCTATAAATATTAAAAGGATGGTGTTAGTTCCAGATAGTTTGTCGAATAGGCACTTTTTGAGGAATTATTTTAAAAGCTCCATTTTAAAGTCTAAGGAATGTCTTGGAGATTGTGTGTTTAATAAAAGACTATATGACATTTTAACCTGTTCAACACAGCCTGTTTAGCTTCCTGGGAATCTCAGCTATCCCTAGATTGTTTATGGAAAATTTGCAGAAAATCTTTTTTCTCCAAATATACTTAACTATACCATATCTTTTTAGGAGTTATTTTCTTCATGCTGATTTCAGATAATACTTTGGACTCCTGTAAGCCTTTTTCAGAAGTAGCCTGATGGGGTTGCTGTTGACTTTTTTTTTTTTTTTTCTATCTTAAAGACTGTTAAGCATGTTGCTTTTCACCTCCCAAGCCGTCTCAGATTTAATTTAGACTTCAGATTGCTTCTTTGAGTTTAATGCAAACACAGCAAGATTTTTCCTAGTTTTCTGAATTTGGGAGCAGCAACACTGAATAATCTATTTTGAATGCTTTTACTATAAAAACACTTATGAAATCGCATAGTATTTTAAAGTGTTTATAATATTACCTCCAGGGTGACAACCTTCGCCTTAATCAGCGTTTCAGTATAACGGCACAGCTTTTAGTGCTTTATTATATACTGTCTTATGAGGAAGCCCTCCTAGCAAACACAAAGACTTTAGGTAAGTTGTCCATATGGGAGTGCTTCTAGTGAGAATTCATCTTATTTGCTTTTGTTTTCTTACTTTCCAGGCGGCTATATGAAAAAATAAGGTCAAATCGTCTATCAAGTTCCAGCGTCATTCTGTAGTCTTTGCAGTGTGGGCATTTTGTATTCTGGTACATAAATACGTGTTCATGTGGGCACATAACCGCCCCTTAAGGTTCAGTGCTCCTTTTAGCAGACTGAATTAATAGATAATTGAATTGTCTGTATTTTAACAATTTTAGTGACCTTACTAGTTAAAATGTAAATTAAAAGATAAACCTGAAGGAACTGTAACTGAAATTTTTTTGCTTGATTTCAATCTTTGCCCTATTCTTCCTTCCATTAGTGAAAGAATAAGTTTAATCAAAGTAACAGAAAAAAAAAAACCAATGGAAGTTTCCTTTGCCATTAAAATTATCACTGAACTTTCAAACTTAGCTACTTCATGTAATATCAGAAGGTCAGATGTAGCATAAATGATATCAATATAAAGTAGTGTGTTTTCCTCTATTTGAAAAAGAAAATTCACCTATATTAGGCTTGCTTAATATATGTAGTTCCATATTTAAAACAAAGAGTGTCATTAGAAATTTGGTAGGCGTTGAGTATATAATGCAAGGAAAATTCTTGTAAGAGTGATTATTTTGCAATAGCTGAGTGATTTTTACTTTTTTTTTATTGAGTTATAGTCATTTTACAATGTTGTTCAATTTCCAGTGTAGAGCACAATTTTTCAGTTATACATGAACATACATATATTCATTGTCGTATTCTTTTTTGCTGTGAGCTACCACAAGATCTTGTATATATTTCCCTGTGCTATACAGTATAATCTTGTTTATCTATTCTACATATGCCTGTCAGTATCTACAAATTTTGAACTCCCAGACTGTCCCTTCCCATCCCTCTCCCGATTTTTACTTTTTGAAAGATATAAATTAAAGTTACATTTCAGTGTTTGACAGATCAGTTTCTTTTATTTATCTGAAGTGTTGTGTTTTAAATACACTGTGAATTTCTCAGCTGCCTTCTTTCTTGACTACAGTTGTTAGGATTATAGAGATAATATCCCACCACTGTAATTATAGTCTTTGTCATATTAGGAATAAGATGGTATAATAATAAGTGTTAGATAATAGTCTGCTACTTTTATCCACCTATAATGAATTCTGTTAAGGAATGTGACACTTGTGATTTAATAGTAGAGGAATGAATTATAAGGAGGTATTCTGGGGAGAACTCAGACCATTAGTACTGTAGCAGGGAACCAATCATACACCCTTAATTTTTATTTAAATTAATGTCTAGCAAAAAAAATTTTTTTTTAATACAGAACAGTACAGAGACTACTACAGCCAACTTTTGTGTATATACCATTGCAGAACTAACAAGTTACTCGGAATTTTTAGGACTGGATGAATCTTTAAAGATTATGTATCCCAGCCCCCAATGACATGCTCACTTCAGTGCTGTGTTCCTGTGAAACCGCTGCTGCTTATGCCAATAATCTGATTGGTCTCAGTTGGAAAGTTGAAAATTTTAGTTTAGGTGTACAACTCAGCCTAGGCTGGGTCTTGGAAAAGGAACTAGGGGATTAGAGGAAAGTTATTACGCTTTTCTAAGTTTTAGGCAAAAGATGGTGGTGGTTTGGGCTGGTAGCAGTGTATATACATATTGAAGGTAGAGCTGAGATGGATTCATGAGGTTTGAGAGACAGGAGCCAAGGTTGGTGTGTAGACTTTTGACCTGAGCCATAGAATGTCTATCAACTGAAATAAATGACCAGGTCTGTGAGGCATCAGGAGCTGGTTTTGGACATACTAAGTCTGAGGTGTGTGATAGACTTGCAAGTGGGGATGTTAAGGAAACAATTGTATATACTGGCCTGGAATTTAGCGGGGATAAACCTGGACTGAAGCTTAGAGATTCTTCAGCATATATATGATGTTTAAAAATCATGACATTGAGTAAGATCGCCAAGGGGGAAGGCGTGGGAGGAGACTCAGGAGGATGTGATGTCCTGGATGCCAAGGGAAGCATGTTTCAAAGGGAAGAGAGAGATCACTGACGTCAAATGATGTTGATAGGTCAAGTAAGGTTGGGACTGAGGTTCAGCTGATTACCACATATAGCTTACTGGGGGTTCTTTGACTTTTACAGTTTTACTGCTAAAGTTACTACTTTTCTTTCCCCCTAGGATGAAAGCCTGATTGTAGTGAATTTTAGAGGCGATGTGCTAGAGACAGTGAATACAGACAGCTCTTTTGAGGAGCTGTAAAGAGAAGGAAAGAAATGATGTGGTAATTGGAGAGGAAAATGAGGTCAGGATAGGACTCTTTTTAAGGTGAAAGAGCTAGGAGAATGTTTCTCAGCTGTTGGGAGTAATCTAGTAGAGAGGGAAGGTTGGTGAGAGAATCCCTGAAGGGCTGTCATTGATAGGTGAGAGGACACAGGATGTGCAAGACAAATAGAGGGGTTGGCCTTGCCTTGGAGAATTTTTTCTGATGGTTTAGATTTTTTTCCCAGTCTGGTTTCTTATCTCCAAAGGGAAAAAGTAACTGCAGGATATGTCACAACATGAGAGAATTTGCTCTTCCACAGCTAAACTTACTTCATTATTTACCTAATTGTGTACATGTCTTACTTAAAGCAAAAGAACCGTTTTTAAAAATAAGAACATTTTCTCCAGTGTGTTTACTGGAGAAAATTTAGCAAATAAGAAAAGTACAAAGACCAATGTATAAACCACCCATAATTGTAATACCCAGAAATATTTACCAGAGAATTTTGCTAGAAAACCTTTCAGTCTTTGCATATATGATAGCTTTCACAAAGTTGGAATCATAATATGTTTTTAACCCACCCTTTTTAGTTAATAGTACATTTAAAATTTTTGCCTATTAGAGTAAATTCTTTTCTAAAACATGATTTAAAAATTTTTTTTTATTATTTTTTTAAATTGAAGTATGGTCAATTATAGTGTTTCAATTTCTGGTGTACAGCACAATTGTCCCAATCATGCATATATATACATATATTTGTAAAACATGATTTTTAATAGTTGTATACTGTATCTTCATAAATATGTACCATTACTTAACAAATTCCTTGTTGCTGGACATTTAAATCATTTCCAGATTTTGCCACTGTAAACAGTGGAGGAATGAATATCCTTAGAGCTAACTCTGTATACAGGTATAATTATGTCTATCCTTAGGACAGAGTCCTACATGTAGAACTAAAAAAAGGTTTTGAAAAATCATAAGATTTAAAAAATGAATTGCCATGTTGCTTTCCGGATAAGTTATACCGTTACAGACATTTTGTATAAGACATTTGTATCAGATGTGCATGCCAGTTTTTTTTGTAGTACTGAGTGTTATCATTTGTTTATTAATTATGTAATTTTATGGAGAGGAAACTTTTTCAAAGCTAGGTACTAACATTATATAACTAATCACCTATATTTTCTTTTAGGACCTTTTAATTTCATTTTTAAAATTTATATATCCCTTTAATTAATTTTAGAGTCAAGTATGAGGTACAGATCTAGTTTTAATTTTTTTGTAATTGGTTATTTGTCAGTACCACATAGTGAATAATCTGTTATTTTCCTGTTGCTTTGAGAAGTTGCTCTGAAGTATATTGAAGTTTTATTACAAAGCTATGTCTGGTTTTGGATTTTCTTTTTTGGGTCTGACAATTCCAGTCCCTTTCACCATTATTGTTCTTGTTCAGTGTTTCTGTCCATTTTCACATATTTAATCTTTTACATGAACTTTATAATAATTCTGTCAGATTCCAAAGAAGAAAATTATATTGAAATTTTGGTCAGAATTATGTTAAGCTTAAAGATTAATTTGGAGAGAATTTACATCTTTACAAAATTGTATTTCCACCTAGGAATATGAAATAATTTTTTCATTAAATTATTAAAATGTAAGCTTCACGAAGGCTGATTTTGTCTGTTTTTTTGCTACCATAGCTAGGATCTAGAATATTACTTGATACATAGTAATCACTTAATAAATGGTTTTGAATTAATGAATTTATTCAAGTTTTATTTTTATGTCTGTCATTATAATTTTACTTTATATAGGTTCTGTATAATTTTTTCTTAAGTTACACTGGTTACAGGAAAGGTATTGACATTTAGTTTGGATTAGTCAGTCTCTGAATTTCTTGGAGTATCTTTTTAAAAAAATGTTTATTAAGTAAAACTTTTGGGGCAGTTATGATAATTTGTTTGGTTTACTTATATAATTCATGCAATAATTAATACTTTATATTTCTGGAATGGACCCTACTTGCTCTGGGTATGTTCTTCTTTTAGCATTTTAGTGCTAGATTTGATTTACCTTTCTTTTTAATAAGATTTTTTTCTGTCTGTTTTTAAACAAGTGAAATTGACCTTTTTTTCCTTTTCTTTTTCTTTTCATTTCTTCTCCCTCCCCCATTTTGTTTGTGGTTTTTTTTTGTTTTTTTGGTTTTTTTTGGTTTTGGTTCAAGTTTACAGAAATTTCCAAAGTGAATTAGTTTTTCATAGGATTGTTTTAAGGATTAAAATGTCACAAAAACTAGGGGCAATGTAAATAGTATTCAAAATATTTCCACAGTTTTGTTGAGGATGAGGTTAAAAGTTAGATGTGAATCTTTGAAAGCCATACATTGGAAGAAAATTGGAAATGTAATGGCTCATGTTGCATATATAAAAATCAATGACCACCTCATAGGCCTTTCAAATTATAGTTGAGTTTTTTAATGAAAGATTGAGATATCCTTGATGTATTTCAGGGATGTTAAAGAAGTAATTGCTTTTAGCAGGGATTCATGGGCTGCTAGTTCTTTGATGGAATCATTAAAATGTGATCAGGATTTTGTCTTCAATTTCATAGATCTGGAAACTTAAATAACGATACTTTACCCTAAGCTAATCATGGGGACTTTAGATCTTAATAATGCTGGCTAACGCTTTGAGCATTTGTTACGTGCCAGACACTACTTGAAGGACTTTACATCTGTTAACTCATGTAAACCCTTACAACAATTCTGTGAGAAAAGGTACTGTTGTTATCTTAATATTACAGGTGAGAACACTGAAGCACAGGGAAGTTAAGTGACTTCCCTTAGTTGTATGTGTTGGAATCAGGATTTGACTATCACTGGAACTTACATACATATACTTTTAATATTAAGCCATTTTGGTTATTCAGAATAATCTATCTTTACTAATTGTACAAATAAGCATTTTACATAGTTATAGTCAATCTATTCATCTTAGAAATACAATTTTTTAATTCCATTTTTCCTCTTTAATGTTATTTTGTATAAACAATAATGTTATTTTATATCCATGAAGGTCACAGAGCTGTGGTTTCAAATTGGTTTTTAGTATTGAATTTCTTTTTTCCTCTTTTTTCTTTTCTCTTTTTGCCTTTTGACTCTCTTCATCCACTTCTTCCACCCTTCATCCCCTGTCTCTCTGGTAGCCACCAATCAGTTCTCTGTATCTATGAGTTGTGTGGTTTTAAATTTTTTTTTTGTTTTACAATTCTACATATAAAAGAGATTATATAGTATTTGTCTTTCTCTGTCTGGCTTATTTTAAAATACTTAGCATTATGACCTCCAGTTCCATTCATGTTGTTGTGAGTGGCAAGACTGCATTCTTTTTAATGGCTGAATAATATTCCATTGTATGTGTATGTGGTGTGTGTGTATCTCACATTTTCTTTATCCTTTCATCCACTGATGGACACTTAGATTGTTTCCATATCCTGGCTATTGTAAATAACATGGCAATGAACATGGGAGTGAATTAGGATAGCAAAAAAAGAACAGAAGTTAAGATAGATTTATTTGGGGGAAAAAAAAAACAGGATGGGCTTGTTAGCTAGCTGAAGGTAGAAGTTGTGAGAGAAGGAAGTCATTCATATTTCCCAACTTTCATCAGAAAGAGTCAGTCACCACTGTAATATAATATGATTAAACAAAAAGCTGTTGAGGGTTTAAGTTATGTGGTCATGACTGCATTTGGGCTTCCTAATTGGGTCTGGGAGAGTCTTGTCTTAATTTTATTCCCCCCTCCCCCTCCCAGTGTGGGGCATTTCTGCAGGTGGCTTCTCTCACTCATGATTTTCTCCCCACTAGTTTCAGTTCTGGGGCATTTTCCAGATCATGCCCTTAAGTATGTTCTTGCTCTTCCTGTGTATTCACCATTTGGGTATTTATTCTTTGTCTTTTGTGAGCTATATTCACAGATTAAGTGAATTAAAAGTAATTGGACATTGTTTTTGTTCCCATTTGAAGGTTAAGGTTTCTGTTTTTCTGACTCTTTTATCTTATCCTTTGTGTCTTTGACAGCTGCCATGCAAAGAAAGCCCAAATCATATTCATCTTCTTTAATGGATCAGATTCCCATCAAATTCCTCATTCGACAGGCTCAAGGGCTGCAGCAGGAGCTGGGAGGTATTTGTTTTATGTGCTTTTTACTGCTAATGTTTATTGCTAAAAAATACTACTGATTATAATGCTACAAAGTGTGATAGGTGCTCACTGCTAAAAACCCAGTTTAAGAGTGAAATTCCTCTTTGTCTCCCTCACTATCTTACTCGCTGCAAACCTCTCCCCGCCCCAAAGACCCCAGCTATTTTATTTTGGTGTGAAAGTTCAGACATTCTTTTCTACGGGTTGAACAGTGTGAAATTACAAGTATTCAAGTATTTTTGACCTACAAAAATGCAGTTTCCATATGGTTGGAACTAGTAGATACACACACGAGTAAAAAAAAATCCTTTTTTAAAACCCTAAATGGTATTAAAACCCATCTCTTCTGTGACTTGCTTTTTTCTTTTGGAGTCTTGGAAATCTTTTCATGTAGGTCTTACCTCGTTTTTTTTGAGTCTACCTTATAGTTTTTAATCCCTCCATTACATTCTATAGTATGTAATTACTATAATATTTTTACTGTGAAACCGTCAAATAGAAATATAGTAATATTTTTTGAAAATCAAATTTTTCTTAATTTAACACCTTTTTATGATGTTTGAACGTGTGTGTTTTGGTTTGTTTTTTGAAGTTGGAATTTTCTTTTCATTTATTATAGTTGGCTTCAGAAATGAACGTGAGCTTTGTTTGGTCATATTTAGCCAGATGTCTGCATTTATTTACTTATATCTTTGCATAATCTCTTTCCAGAGAAATGATGTTATATTTGGCAGCATTTGGCAACTAACATGTTTTATTGAATAAATTATGAAATGTAGATTAATTTGCACTACTGTAAGCAGTCATTTTCGTGACTGGTTTGGGGTAGTCTTGACAGTGCATAGACTTGTGCATTTAAATGTTAAAATAATACCACTCTTGATTGTTAGAGTGTCTTTTCAAACAGAAACATTTTAAGCAGTTTCTATGAGAAAGGAAGCAGGTACTTACCCTGTTGGGACTAAACAGTGGTATGATTTGATCTAAGTTTCATCACAAGGGGCTGATTGGATTTAAAGTACTTTTATTACTACTAATACTCTTATTATTAACTCTTCCATCTCTGAAGAATGTTGATAATAATTGTATAGTAACAACATTAGGTATTTATGTGCCAAACACTTAATATAGTGGGGTATCATGTCTAAACAGGCATTTTTACAGTCTCATCATTTATTTTTTCGTTATTCATATTACGCAGTAATAGTCATGAATAGTTAAACTATGCTATAAGCCAAAGGTTAGCAACAAGATTTTGATGTAGTCAGTGTTGAGCGTCCTTAACCCTTCTTGAAAGAAGACAAGTGCACCCTCTTGTGGGTATCATCAGTACTGCTTGAGTGGCTGACATTCTTAGCTGTGTGATGTCGGGAACCTTACTAAATACCTTTCAGCCTGTTTCCTTACAGGCTTGTATTCCTTGCTTACCTTGTAGGAATGTTAGGGTGAAATGAGAAAATGTATATAAAGTATACATTTAGGCACTCAAGGTGGGCAACTTTAATATTACCCATCTAGAGCAATGATTCTCAGCTGGGTTGGAGGAGAGGCCACGTTCTGTAGAAACCTATCAGAATTTCTGAGTGAGGCCCTTTTCAAACCTTATATGATCTCCCCCAGATGAACATTCCTTTACCTTCTTTTTCTTTCCTCCCCACTCAACTCTTGAACTACTGCTCTGTCAAACAACGTTTCCTGGTGGGAGACTTTTATGCTGGGATAGGGTGGAAGAAAGCTGGACAACTTTTGATAAAAGTAGTGGTTTCCAGCTTCCTGTGTATCAGATCACATCAGAATCTTCAAGCAGGTTCTTTGGCTGTATGACTGAACAGAAGTTCAAGCTGTAGTATATATACATGTGTAAGAAGTGCAGATTTCTTTGGCTTGCTGAAAATGAAAGGGAGAGAAGAGACGGGGAAGAGGAGAGAGAAGATTTTTGTAATTTAAGAATGAAGAATCCATTTGGTTTCTTGTAACTTTTCAAGGCTTACATTCTGCTTTACTACGTCTCCTTGCAACTAACTACCCACATTTATGCATCGTGGATGATTGGATCTGTGAAGAAGAAATCACAGGGACTGATACCCTGTTAAGGCGAATGCTCCTGACTAATAATGCCAAAAACCACTCTCCTAAACAACTTCAAGAAGGTATAGTAAGTTGGTACCCTTTTACACCTTTAGTGGTACAGAGAGTTGTTAGGCTCATTGAAATCTTAAGATCATGCAGAATTTTCCCGGGGATATAATAATGTTTTGGTGAATATATTTAAAGTAATTCTCTTTGAGTTTATGAAACTGGTCAGAAATAAGTATCATAGAATAGAACAGTGTATTTGCTGTTGACAATGTTCTAGAGCTGCACTCTCAGATAGAAATGTGATGTGAGCCACACACATAATTTTAAACTTTCTATATATTGCCACATTAAAAAAGTAAAAAAAAGGCACAATTTTAATAATTATTTTATATAACCTAATATATCTGATATATGATCATTTCATCATGTAATCAACATAAAAAAAAACTATTAGTGAGATATTTTACAGCTTTTCCCTACTAACCCTTTGCAATGTGGTGTGTTATTTCACACTTACATCTCATTTTGGACTAGCCACCTTTCAAGTGCTCAGTTGTTAGAAGAGGTTAGTGAGTATTCTATTGAAGGAGCACAGTTCTAGGTATTTTTTTACTAACAGCAATTTGCTGGGTGCTTACAGTCCACAGAGGAGGCTACCCAGAGGATGGTGTCAAGAAGTTTGAATTTTTCAAATGGATGTTCCTACCAAAGGCAATACTTTGGCTAGGGTTGAACATTTTACTGTTTTTAAGCAATATTGTTTTCTTTATTTGTTTGGCCTGTAGCCTGATAGGGCAGTATTACTCCCTATTTGGTAAGCTGTATAGAATTTAGGTTGACTACTAAGTTTTCCTTTTAGCATTTTCAGCTGTCCCAGTGAGTCACACACAAGTGATGCAGATTCTAGAACACTTGACCCTGCTCTCTGCCAGCGAACTTATACCATATGCAGAAGTTTTAACATCCAATATGAACCAGCTGTTGAATTCAGGAGTTCCCCGGCGAATTCTTCAAACGGTCAATAAACTATGGATGGTTCTTAATACCGTGATGCCTAGAAGGTAATTTCAGTGTACTGTTATGTGTAATAATAGATGAGTGTATAGCAGTGATTATTTACAATAACCTAAACTTTAATGTTGAAAAAAATTGTTTACTATTTAACAATATAAATCCCTTCTGAAGACCACTAATTAAAGAGCAGTTATAACTTTAAAGAATGAACTTCATCTTAGGAGACATAGAGATACCTTAAAATATTTCCAACTCGAGAAAGTTTTTAAAAAGTAAGTTCTCGTGTAGAGTCATTTGTGGCTAATCGTGATTTAGGTTACCATTGTGTCTTGCATCTTTGCAGTGACTCCAAATTTTGCTGCATATTAAAATTACCTGGAGAGCTTTTGAGACTCCTGATCCCCAACTTGTAACCCATGCCAATTAAATCAGAGTGTCTGTGAGTGGGAGTCGGGCATTAGTATTTTTTTAAGGATTCCCCAGGTGATTCTAATGTGCATTAAAGTTTAAGAGAACACTGGATTCGTTATTTTGTCTTTAGTCAAATGGGCCTGTACTGGTCCACAGATTGCATCAAAACACCTGGTTAGCTCTATAGACAAATACTGGGCTTCCCTGAGATTTTGATTCAGTAGGTCCAGGAATATTTATGCTTTTTAAATTTGATTTTTTTACTTATATCAAATTAATGAATGCACATAAGTTGATTTTTCATTCTGGCATTTATATCCCACCACATATCTCAATCATATGCTTATAGTTATCCTGTAATTTCCTGGCTTTCCAATTTAAAGATTATCTTTTGACTTTCTACTACACAAGATGAAGATTTAGCACTTATCTAAACACATACTCTCCCTTCTCCCATTTCTCTCAACACAGTTATATCAAAATTTCTGGTTAGAGAAACATTCAACATTATTGTAATTACATAAGTGTTATGGTTGATCTATAAGATATTCTTTGATTACAATTTCTCTCTTAAGCAACTGCCCCCCTCTCCACCCCACACACAAAACTCTGAGCTGTTTGCCTCTTTTCCATTTGTTCAGGTTTTTTGTATTTTTGTATCAAGAACTAATTCACCCTCAAACTCTGTTACTGAGGGGAAATTTACATTACAGTTAGTTGTAACACATCAGGTAACAGCAGTAACAGTTTTTCTTGGAAACCTTTTCAGAGCTTTTCATCCTTATGTTTCAGTCTGGGACATGCACAGACAGTAGCCATCTGGAATTGCTTTTGTCTCTTGGTTGGATTCCATGTTTTTCTCTTTCTTAGTTTAGGTCCTTATTTCAGTGAGTGGAACTCACACCCAAGTTGCTTCCTGAGAAAGGGTGTTTGGGAAACTTTTTTTTCTTTTTTGAGACTTTCATGTGTGAAAAGATTTTTATTCTTCCCCTCACATGTGACTGTTATTTAGCCTAAGTGTAGGATTTTATCTTTAGCCTCCCCCTCTGTTTTCTGGAATTTAAAAAAAAAATGAAGTTTAAACCCTTTTAAACCTCTTAGGCTTACTCTTTATTTTCTCCTTTATTTTTAAATTTATCTTTTGAATACACTTGCTGGATATTTCCTCTGTGTTATCTTCTGATCTTTCCTTTGAATAGAAAATATTTCTGCTATAGTTTTAATTTCTAAGAGCTTTTATCTGAATATCTGTAAATGCCTCCTGTTCTTGTTTCATATATGAGATATTCTAACCTATAAGGATATTAACTATATATTCTGTTTCTTTGGCATTCCTTTCTTTCTGTTTGTATATTTTAATCTTTCTCAAGGTAGACGCTTATCCTTTAAATATCTGATGATCCTTGGCTGTCTGCTCATTTAAAAGTGGGCAAGCTGTGTGTGAGATGGGGTTGGTAAACTCATGATCTTCCCTGTAAGAGATCAGACACCCTCCATATTGACATATCCCTTAGTCATTCTGGTGTGTAGTCAGGTTAGTAACCACTTTTATAGTGTTTTGATGTCTAATCTCAAAGTGACATCTCACATTGAGATTCTGTGATGATAAATACAGAACAATGACTTAATTTTGGGGGCCAGTTACAATTTCAAATTGCTTTGGTGCATATCGTTTCCTTTACAGGTATTATATTCCTATTTTACAGGTGAGGAAACAGTTCAGAGAGGCTCAATGACTTATACAGAGTCATAGAGCAAGTGTGGTATAATTGAGGTATTTTTAATTCAAATGTTCACTTCACAGGCCATGATTCCATTATAACTGAAGATTTTTGAAACTACTTTGTGTTTATTGTTTTATCTTCATTTATTTCAGAGACATAATAATAGGTTAGAGTTCTATAGTTTTTAATTTTTCCAAGTTCATTTATACCAATTTTTAAATTTTTTCCTAAATATATCTTTCTAAGACAGAAGGGCCTGGATGGCTACAGGTTTCAGTTATGATACAGTGTTTTTTAAACATATGATTATTTTCTCACCAGGCTGTGGGTAATGACAGTTAATGCACTTCAGCCCTCAATAAAGTTTGTACGACAGCAAAAGTATACTCAGAATGACCTGATGATAGATCCTCTCATTGTGCTGAGATGTGATCAGAGGGTACACAGGTATGTGTCATTTGAGTTTCATTTTTATTATTTCTTAGAGTTATGCTTTGGAGCGTCAAAGGACATTGCAGAAATTCAGTATAAAATTATATTTTAGTGTTCTTGTAGAGAACTTGGCAGTATAACCTGTGAAGTGTTTTTTTGTTTGTTTGTTTTGGTTGTCTGTATTCATGAATTATATATTCAGTTTAATATTTAAAATGTGATTAATAAAACCTAGCCTTGGCAAAATGTCATTGTTGGTTTTGGCAACCCCCAATAGTGGCTGTCCTTTCAAAGTCAAGATAGTAAAGAATAATACTATTTCTGCTAACATTGTCAGAAAAGGCTTTCCAAAAAATTGGTATTGTGAACCGTGACATGCATTAAAACTGTGACCTTTGTGGCTTCCTTGATTGTGATGTTAGCTTCATTGACTCCACGTTTGTCTGTAATTCCTTGCCAGTTGCTGAACTTAATCAGTTGTCTTGAAGTAGCTTCACCTCAAGAGGCAGAATTAATTGACATCATTCATATTTGAATTTCTAGTTGCTAAGCTAAATGATAACAAAAGTATACAACTCAAGGGGCCTGTCTTTAAAGTGATGATCATCTTTATGGGGAAAGAAGACAAATACATGGAAAGCTAGGTAATGTGACTATATGTAGGTGATGGTGTAGTAAATGAATGCTGTTAAAAGTTTCAGGAGGAAGTGAGACCTGTTTTGTATTTTAAGGGTAGAAACAGGATTTAGATGAATAGATAGATACTACAGTGATGGGGTTAGGAGGTCAAAGAAGGTATTGTATGAAGAAGAATAGTGTGAGAAAAGTGTAGAAGCAAGAATGAAAAAGGCTTGGAGTGGAGGGCTAAGTTTTTGAGAACATTAGATTTGGAATATTAGGTTGGAGTCAGATTATGGAGGGCCTTGAATGTTAGGCTGAAGAGGTCATTTAGGTGGTAACTCAAGAAGAGATGCTTCATGACAGATGGTTTAGAGGGAAGAGAAACTGGAGTGGAGAAGACTAACTAGGTAGGATACACTCTGATATACTCATCTGTCTTTTTAACCCTGGGGATGAGATTCTTGAAATGACAAAACCTGCAGAATCACCAAATAAGATTTGGTGAGATTGAAGTCTTAGAGGAAATAGGAATCAGAAGAAGAATAAACAGTGTAAATGACATTAAGTGTCTATTTAATAAAAGGAAAACAACAGTAAATAATACTTCTAGAGAAAAGCCGCTTCTAGAACAATTTATCAGTGTTAAAAATCCACGTAAGTAGGTAACCTTTCACCTAAATCACCTCCAGTTGTTCAGGAAGTTGTTAAATTATGCTTTCATGATGTATGAAATGTTTTTGTAGCCTGGATCTTTCACTTAACAACTTGTGAACCTTTTCTCATGTTAATAGATATTCTTATAGTAATTGGCTACATAGTATTCCACATAGATTATCTATGCTTAACTCAATCCCATATTGTTGGATATTTTATTTCCATTTTTTGTTATTGATAGTGCTGTGGTCATGGTTCTGTGTACTATTTCCTTAGAACAGATTCTTAAAAATGTAATTATCGGGGCAGAAGGAACATACTCATTTTCAAGTCTTTTGATTCATTGTTTTCACTCTGCCATCCAGAAGGGCTGAACCAGTTTACATTCCCATAGTAGTGTTCGATATTGTGCACTTTCCTACACTATTTTATATAGGATTTTCCAATTTGATAAGCGAAAAGTCAATTCCCATTTTAATTTTTTTTGGTTAGATTGAATATTTTAATCTACTTATTGGCTATTAGTATTTCTTTATATTTTTAGCCTAGTTTTCCATTGGAATGCTTACCTTTTTTGATTTGAAGAGCTCTTTATCTATAAAGGATATCAGCACTTTGTATACATATATATATATATAGCAGTTTTTTTCTTTTATTGTTCACTTTGCTTTTTAACTTTGTTCACTTTTTAAAATTTAATTTTTTCCAAGTGATCATTCAAATGGTTTTTAAAAATATCAAACTATAAAAAGATGTGACATTTTGGATTTGCTTTGAACTAATCCATGGTGGTGATGGGGCAGTGGGTGAGGGTGTAGATGAAATGAGACTAGCTACGTGTAGATAACTGTGGGTGATGAGTTCTTAGAGGTTCATTATAATATTCCCTCTTATGTATGCATGAAAAGTTTCATAATATACGTTGATAAGTGCACAAACAGGAAAAAGGTGTACAGTGAAAAGTCTTGTTCTCTTATATCTACCACGCTGCCACTGTTAAAGCAAAACTCCTCTTTGGCTACTTTTGATCAATCCCAGTTCCATCTCTAGAGGAAACTTAGTTGTCATAATCTTGTGTGTATGTAGTTTTACTTTCTATGTATTTACAAATTTATAAATAGAAATACTTACTTTTTTTGTTTTGGGTCGTTTAAAAACTGTAAGTGGTATTTTACTATAGGTTTTATTTTTATACTTTTAAAAAAACTTAATGCTCTCAACAGGTTTTCCATATTAGTATGCATAGTTCCATCTCATTGTTTTAACTGTTGCATAGTATTCCATCTATAGATTAATATTCCATATATACAGACCTGTCCTCCAGAAACTCTAATTAAGAATGTCTGGTGGAGCTTAGGACTTTTTTTCTTTTTCAGAATAAATATTCCAGGTGATTCTTACCTTCCATTTGGGGAAACATTGCAATGATTTATTTAACCAGTAACATTTTTTCACTATTAATACTTGCACACTTATTATAGAAAATTTGGACATTGCAGAAAAACAGTTGCCATATTGATGGACATTTAAGCTGTTTCCAGTGTCTCACAGTTAAAAACAAAGCTGTAGTGCCTGTTTATGGTCAGTCTGTTAGAGGCTGAGAAGTGGCATTGTCACGTTTTTCTAAGGGCTTGGGTTTTAAAATTTTGGTGGTTCCCATATTACCTTTTTTTGTTTCCTTTTTTATATTTAATTCTTATATCTATTCTTATCTCATTTAAATTTAATTTATGATAATTTTTGAGGAATGAATAGCTATATTCATTTTATAGTTGAGGAGACTAAGGCTCAGTAAATAACTTACCAGTTCAAGTGGATGAAGTGCTCTTGAAATACAGAGTTGTCTAGTTCCAAAGAAAAAACAGGAGTAGAAAGAATAAATATTCTATTCTAGTCTCTTTCATCTAATCAATTAACAGATGATTTTTTTCTTTGCAGACAGCTATTTTGAAGAGATTTATTGGCAGTGCCATATTTTGGTAAAAAGGAATGCCTTTTCTCTTGGGCATTCATTATATTTGACTTTAGCTGATAAGATGAAATAGATAATACTATTTATACAACCTTAAAGAGAATTACATATGTATATTAAACTTTGATTTTGTGAATGAGTATTTCAGTAGGAAAAGAAAAGTGTTACTTTTCTACTATTTTCAGGTTTTCAGGTACTGTTCAATTTTTTCTAATTATTTAAACTGATTGATCATGCTCTGGTAAATTTATAAATTTATATTCCTTCTCATGTATTTTCCTTTTCTTCTTTCTGTGTTTAGATGCCCCCCACTGATGGATATTACTCTACATATGTTGAATGGGTATCTTCTTGCATCCAAAGCCTACCTTAGTGCACATCTCAAGGAAACTGCAGAGCAAGACAGGCCTTCTCAGAATAATACAATAGGTTTAGTTGGACAAGCTGATGGCCCAGAAGTTACCAGAGAGGAATTGAAAAATGCCTTACTGGCTGCTCAGGTAAAAACTAAATAAGGGCAAAGGCTTCCCTGCTAATGTAACCAATTAAATAGATGGCATATTATGTCGTCTATATACAGTGATGACATATTGTACATTCCTTTTATTACAGAACATATATTATAGTGGTGTTGGCTTTGCCTCTGAATAGCAGATGGTTTATATTATTAAAATCAGGAATAATCTTCATGGTATTAGTTTAATAGCCATCTAAATGAGATTGACATTTTAACCAAATTTAAGAGTTTTTTCTTAAAATCAAATGGTGGAAAAAAATTAAATGGTGGAGACAGATAAACAAGGAGAAGTATATATATAACAAAATGCCAGGCAGTGATAAATACTATGACAATATCAGCAGGTTCAATTTGATATTTAGAAAAGTTTTATAACAATGTAGAATTTACTGAAGCCTTAGATAGTCAGTTTTGACTACTGCAAAACATGTGCGATGACTGAATGTTAAAACAGTTTGAGGGCCTCAAAGTAGAAATGTTTTATTAGTTGGAAATACATTTTCTGAAATCCTTTCATTGGCAATAAAGAGAATTAGAGTAATAATATATGTCCACAATCCCTTATCTGTAATACAGAAGTCCAGAAAGCTATGAAAACTGAAGCATTCTTTTTGGTAATTCAGTTGGCAGAAAAACCTGACCTGGTGTGACCTCATTTGTGGCAAAACTTGACCTGAATTGATGTGAAGCTATTTATGGCCTTTATCCCACTTAATGTGAATATTGGTATGTTTTGCTGCAGAAATATTACGATGTTTGATTACAGTGTGCTACCTTAGTCTCTCCTGGAGGTATTATATAATATTACAGAAAAACAGTTCTGACTTCTAAAATAAATCTGACCCTCAGAATTTCAGATAAGGGATTGAGGATGGTAGTAACTACCATTTATATAATGCTGATTATATGCTGGGTGCTATTTTAAATTCTTTATGTGTATTAACTCATTTAATACTTACAACCAATCTATGAGTATAAGAGTATTTTCTCCATTTTTACAGATTAGGAAAATGAGACCCAGAGAGGTTAAGTGACTTGCTGAAGGTTATACATTTCGTAAATGGTGAAAGTAGGATTCAACACTAGGCAGTCTGGCTCCAGAGTTTACAAACAAAAACAACAGAAGATAATTAACAACCCCAGACCCAAAACTCCTCAACTCAAGAATAATGATGATTATAGAGTAAAGTTTCAAGTAGATCACCCCTCAGGAAACTACTTTTTCATGAAATGACACTCAAGCTTGTAGACTGAGTAACGAGTTGTACAGGTGGAATGGCTGGTAGGGCAGAATCTTTCCTTGCCAAACCAGAGCCTTAAAAAGCACACCTTCAAATTAAAAGGGAAAGGAGCTTCGGGGAGTGACTTTTAGGCATTAATTATCAACCACCATCTTCAGAGATGAGAAAAAGAGGCGACTACAAGATAGGATCCTGAGGGAAGTAGGAATTTAAGAGGAAGGAAAGGAGATGCTGGTTAGAAGTCAGCTTTTGTCTTGGGCCCATTTTGGATCAGAATACTCTTTTAGTAGGTGTTCTTACAGTGGGTCCATGGATCTGCCTTAGAGAGATGTGACCACCCTGAAATTGTGCAATATGTTTACGTATGTTAATTTTTATGCTGAGAGGGGGTACACTTTTCTTCAGATTCTTAAAAGGGTTCATGGCCCTAAAAAAGGTGAGAATCACTGCCATTTAGATTGTACACATTTGCTCTTGGAAGTGCGTCTTTGTTTTTTGTTTTTGTTTTTTTTTTGGAAAGTGATTTTTTTTATCACATCTGTTCATGTGAAAACAAAATCAGATTTGGTTTTCAAACAAACTTCTCAGAAACGTCTTAAATTCACTGTGTTTTCTTTGCTTGTAGGATAGTGCAGCTGTCCAGATTCTCTTGGAGATTTGCTTACCTACTGAAGAAGAGAAGGCAAGGGGTGTCAATCCAGACAGCTTGATAAGGAATGTTCAAAGTGTTATTACTGCCAGCACTCCAAATAAGGGAATGGAGGAAGAAGAAGACAACTTGCTCTGTAACCTTCGGGAAGTCCAGTGCCTTATCTGTTGTCTGTTGCACCAAATGTACATTGCGGATCCCAACATTGCTAAGCTTGTTCACTTTCAGGTCTGGCTTCAAAGAATGATGCTTTGTGGTTGAACTTTATTTTGGGAGGTGGTTTTGAGTCATAAATTAGTGGGAATCATTTAGAAACTGGAGATCATGGAAACAAACATGTCCTTTGCAATATGGAGAAAAATCCAGATTTTTTTTTTTAAAGTCCAGATTAAAAAAATATTTTTTTCATCCATATAAAATGTTCATATAATTTATCTCTATTTTAGTGCAGCAGAGAGATGAAATGCCTGCATACACGTAGGGCATTGTAATCTTCTGAGCAGTTTTTACATAAAGGAAATGAAACCTGCCTTTGTATTTTTATCTATATTTGACTTATAGTTATTTTATTTCTAACTTTTCCCCCTTTCTTGTTGAGATAGGGTTATCCATGTGAACTTTTACCTCTGACAGTCGCGGGAATTCCATCTATGCACATCTGTCTGGATTTCATACCTGAACTTATTGCACAACCAGAACTTGAAAAACAGGTAATGAGCATTTTGGAACTTCAGGAAAATTTTGATCTCCCTCTAATCTTGCTCATTACATAAAATGTTTTATAATTTTTAACACTTAAAGGTATTCTTCAGAAACATGTAATATTTGGATTCTGTATTGCAGATATTTGCTATCCAGCTGCTTTCTCATTTATGTATCCAGTATGCATTACCAAAGTCACTCAGTGTGGCTCGCTTAGCTGTCAATGTCATGGGAACTTTGCTAACAGGTGTGTAGCCAACCAACATCAATAACAAAAATTTCTAACATAAAGTAGTACGTGTTTTTTTCCGAATTAATGACACCATGTTTTCTGTGTCGCTAGTAGTTTAATTGATGCCATCTTTTGAATTATTCTTTTGAAAATTTTTGTATTACAAATGTGATGTGTAGTGTAGAGGAGATGAACAGGTAGGCAAGTTGTAGCTTACACTTTGTGAACGACTGTGTACAGATTTATGGTAAATACACTAAGCTTCCCACATTTTATAAATGGAAATCAGCGCTACTTTTTGAATGTAATTATGTCAATAGAAAACAAGTTACAATTTATTACAAATGCTTGGAGTTCCAGAAAAATCTAATTTATATGTATAAATAAGAGATAAATATATTAGTTGTTTCCTTAAGTTCTAAAACATACCATAACATTTCGACCATCTTCTAGGCTCTTAAGTAAAATGGTATGAAAATAAACTACTTTAGAAGAGATGAGCTATAATTCAGTCTTTCAAATTTATGGCTTAGTCAATTTCATATTCTCTCTCAGTGCTCTCATAATAACCTATTCATTTTTCTTCCCATTGTATTCAATTCATGTTATAATTCTTTGTAATTTTTAGTGGTTAAAACCCTAAACTGCCTGAGTTCTATTCCAGCTCCACCACTAACTGGCTATGTGGCCTTGAACAAGCTTCTTAATCTCTCTAAGGTTTATTTAAGGGTTTTCTCATATACAAAATAGGTATCATATAAGTACTTTTTTCATTCATAAAGTTGTGAGAATTGAATGAAGTAATGCATGTAATGCACTTGTCACAGTGCTTGGACGTAAGTGTTTATATGTTGGGTGATAACTGACTACTAGGTTGGGAGCTCTCTGAAGGCAAGGGCCGACTGTGTCTTAGGAAGCTACTAAGTTTCATGTCCTCAGCACAGACATTGGTGCTTGCTATATTGTATTGGCCATTTATGTTGAATTTATAGCTGTAAAATCAGCACTTCTGTTTCATTTCTTTCCAACAGTTTTAACACAGGCTAAGCGATATGCTTTTTTCATGCCAACTTTGCCAAGTTTGGTCTCTTTTTGTCGAGCATTTCCGCCACTTTATGAGGATATTATGTCTTTGCTGATCCAAATAGGGCAAGTCTGTGCCTCTGATGTTGCCACCCAGACAAGAGACATTGATCCAATTATCACACGTAAGTAGTAACTTATTTCAGGAGTTATTTTTATATCTGAGATAGGAAGGCCAAAATCCTTTCCAGATTGCTTGCCTTAATTAATTTATTTTTCCTTATGTTTTAAGGTCTTCAACAAATAAAGGAGAAACCAAGTGGATGGTCTGGAATCTGTAAAGATCCATCTTATAAAAATGGATCGAGGGACACTGGAAGCATGGATCCTGACGTACAGCTCTGTCATTGTATTGAAAGCACAATCATTGAAATAATAAACATGAGTGTTAGTGGAATTTAAAGAAGAACCAGAACTCGAAACAACAAAAAACATGAAGCGGTTTCCTGCATATACCCAAAATTAATCTGCATTTTGTAACAGCTAAACTGATTGGGAACAGTCATGTCTTGGAATCACTAAAGCGATTCAGTTCGACATGAATACAATTTAGAACTCTCTTGAGAATTATGCTTGCTTGTATTTGATTGGCATTTCTTTGGATCTACTTTGCTGGTATGTTTATTGTAGCAGCTGAGCTTTTTTCTTTTCTTCCTGTTGGGAGCACATTTAAGAAACTCATTACTGAAAAGTGAATTTGGCCTTGCATCAAGCTTTTGAAGTGAAGAAAAATTGCCATGCCTTTAATTTAATTTCTTATAAAAATGAGTCTGTGGGTAGGCCTAGTGTTTAACTGTCAGTTAGTAACAGAATACAATGCTGAAATAATGAGAGGGAGAAAAACGAAAGGGAGAATTCAGAAAAACTTAGGAGTTTAAATATCCAAATAGAAATCTCCAAAACTTACAGTGCAAGTAATAGTAATGCAAGATGGAATTCCAGTTCCCAAACAGTGTTGGGAAGGCTTTAACAAAGGCAAATAGCTTTTTGTAGATGATTTCTGTGGAATTACAGATGAGGATTTTAAGATTTTTACATATTTGCTTCAGTTTTTACAATATATGAAGCCATATGTTTAAAGAGATACTTGAATAATTTGGAATTTTAAGATACTGGTTTAAAAGTGTTTACAGAAACATCTTTGTGCAGAGAACCTGAAAGGAGGTCTCATTTAGTTTTTTTAAAGATTATTTTTATAATGGTCAGAGGGGGGAAATACATTGGTATCTAAATAACGTTTAGAGCAATAAAACCCACTGGATTAAAGAGCTCTTGGTTTGTCATCAGGATTATAATTCAGATCATAATTTTAGAAGATTTTGAAGTTAGAAAATATATATATAGTGTTTGGACCTCAGGAAAAATTAAAAAGGGGGAAATACCATGTTGCTGAAGGATTTTGCAGTCCTCTGTTGATAATTCCCATTGATTAGGCAGATACATTCAGATAACCTGTAATCCTCATTTTTTTTTCCTTAATGAAGTGTCCAGTGTAGAAGGTACTTGTCTTTGCTTTCTGAAATATACCTGAATGAACCTCCCACCCCGCTGCCTTCTCCTCTTGAAACACACCTCTTCACTTATAAAAGAAATTTGGCAGGCTAATAAGAATGCGTGGTTTTTAAGCGAACACATTTAAATTTCAGCCTTTTCACTAGCAAATAGTCACATCTCATTCTCCTCCTTTGTAAAATGGGATTATTACTGGCCCTACCTCATAAGGGTATAAGAACTAATTTGTAGCTGTTTCAAATCATGAAGTACACAGTACCATAGACGACAACAGTATTTATAACTTCTATTAAATGCTTAAAGTTCAATTAAGTAACTTTGATGCAAAAAATAAAAGCATACACTTAAAGACAAACCATAAGAATTTTCATACTTTTAAACAAGGCAGTTTTGTAGTCTCTTGAGATTAAATACAACTGCTCCTGTTTTGTTTTGTTTTAAACTGAGGCTTTGGAATATTTTATGTGAGTAGGTAACCTCTAGGAGTTCAGAAAAGGTTGAAATATGTTTTCTAACTAAATGCAGTGCACATTCCTGGATCAATTTCCAAAGACTGGTCAAAACCTGCTGTGTTAAAGTAATAACATATGCTGTTTTTCATCAGATTTGTTGATGATGTAAATAAAATGTGTAAATATATTAGTAAATGTTAATATTCATGTATTTTAAGTTAAGGTTATAAAATTTGTCACAATGTGATTTTTTTTTATTCAAGTGAAAAAAAGATGTGTGCAGCTATTTTGAATATTGGTTTATAAACATTCATATTCTTTATCAAATGAGCTTGTAGTTTTTTTGTGTTTCATTTCACTGCTGTTAACCTGAAAGGTACAGTTCAAGGGACTGGAATCCAGGACTGTCTGTATCCCTTTCTGTTATGTCACATATATCAAATGGCCATACAAGGTAAGAGTCAGTTGAGAGCCTTAGGAATTTAGGGGACAAAATTCAGTGTACTTACCCTGGAGCAGTTACTTAGAAGATTCTGATATTTAAAAAAATTTGTAAAAGCAAGATAATAATTTGAAGGTATTTTTAAGGGTTTTTTTTTTTAAATAAATTATCCTTTATTGCACTATCTTAATGGTAAATGAACATTTTTTTGTACTTTCCCTTCATCCTTGCTTATGCATATGTATTTTCACATAATGGAATTCATAATACCCAGTTTGGAGTCTAGTTTTTTTCATTTAACTTAATACGGAGTTTTTTCAAGTTAATTAGTTTCTATAATTCATAATGAATGAACTGATATAACCATCTCCCTATTACTACTAGACTGGGAAGTTTATGATTTTTTTCCGTAACATTAGGATAGTCACTGGTATCAATTGAGGTATTACCTTTTCTTTTGGATTACTTATTAAGGATAAATTTCTGAGCCTGAGAATACTAAATTAAAGCGTATAATTTATTTTTATGACTTAAGTTTTGTCATTTGGGGAAGATATGTTAAAACTGAAAGTGAGGCGAACAAATCAACTCGCCTTTTGCTGCCCCCTCCTGCAGCAAACCTCTCCCCCCAAAATAATTTCTGGGTATTTGATAAACTGTCTCAGGTTTTGCTTTTTTGGACACAAGTATCTGAGCCAAGCTTAGGCTAGAGTTTTGTTTTGTTTTGTTTTAAAATAACAATTTGGCGAAATCATGATTAAACCCCTACGTTTGAGGAAACTTAAGTATTTCTTGGCAAAGAATAAATTGGCTTTAGGCAGGATATAAGGCTGATAAGCCTTAATAGAGGTAATAATGATCTGGTGCTGGAGACCTGGTGAGCGTTTCTCTGGTTGAATGTGGCATCTGGGAAAGCCTGGGATATCACAAGATTCTGTAGCGGTCATCAAACCTTTCTGCCTAGTTTGGCTCAGCAGTCTGGTAACTCCCGCCTCGGTCTTTTCCCTGCCCTGGCGGCCTGAAGTGTCGGAATTTGAATTGTGTGGCCCTAAGGATGCTGAGAGAAGAACTCGGCGGGGCTTAACAGTTCCCTCTCCGTTGGTCTACAGACCTTAAAAATGAGACTTCGAATTCCCAAGGAAACTGAGGCACAGTTTAAATCACGAGTTTCAAAAAAAAATCCAAGGGAGAAGACTCTTTTCCTTTAAATCCGTAGGACTCTCGGGAGTCGTTCACCCTCCAGGTGTTCACCTTCCGGTGCCGCAGCGTAGCTTGGGCCGTTCTGACTACGGAGGCTTCCACTGGGTGCCAGGGAGCGCGCGCCCCCTGACCTCGCGCCGGCATTGGTTACTTGTTTTCCGGTCTTGGCGGGTGATTGGTTGCCTGAGCTCGCCGGGCGATTGGGTGTTGGGAGTCGAGGGGTGGGAGGCGGGAATTCGTCCGCGGGAAGCAGATAAGAGCAGAACGGGAGAACAGGTAAAGAAGCGGCCGCAGCCCGCCACCAGGCCCGGGAGTAGCGGCAGCCTGGGGAGGAAGCGAGAAAGGGTAGAACCTTCTTCCTCTGCTAGGGCTCCGCTGTGTTAGCTCGCAGATTTCGGTTTCCTTGTCTCCTGGGACCGGGAGCTCAGTCAGCGTTGTTTGGGTTTTCCTCAGGGCGGCAAGTCTGTCTTTCGTAGGGAGGGGGCGAAACCTGCCCGAAGCGTGCCTTGTGCTTTCGTCCACCCGCCTTGCAGGCCCAGCGGTGTCGACTGGCTCATCGGGGCCTCGCGAGTCTCAATTTGCTGAGGGAGGAGGGAATACGGGGAAGAAAGGCTGGAGGGGGTGGGGTGGGGTGGGGTGGGGTGGGGAGCCTGCACTTAACTCCTCGGAGCAGAGGCCTGTTGTTACTAGCCCGGGGCGCCGCGTTACCTCTGGGCGGGAGGGGGCGGCGGCGGGAGCCAGATGGGTCGGGATGTCCTTTATCCATGTATGGGCTAAGCTTCCCCAATTCGCAATGCCTGTTGCCACAGCTGGGGCGAGGATGGATGGGTTTCTAGTTATATCTGAGTACCTAGACCAGCCTTGAGTTGTTGGTTTAGATTAAGGGGTTGAATTCCACCGAATTTCATTCTTAGAGCCTCACAAATAGAACCACAAAATATTAGAACTGGACAATAGAATAGTGGTGCTTAACTTCTTTGGGAACACGTAAACTATGGTTAAGATTATTGGCTTCATAATCTGTTAAACTGGTATTTTATCCATCTCTCCATCCCCAGAATTTACCATTTTTCTCCACTATTGCAAATAATTCCTCAGTTGATAACGGGGTCTTTCATTTCCCCTCTATTTTCGATTATTTCCTTAGAGTATATTTCTGGGACTGAGGAATCTGTGGACTATCTTTAAAAAATTCAATCATGCAGAAAAAACTATGCATACGATATCAAGAGATCACATCTGTAGATCTAGGTTAAGAAAAGATGGTTTAGAAGAGGTAGGGATTAAAGTAGATCACTTCCTCTGTGTCAGATACTGGAGTTGAGGCACATTCTGTACATTACCTTATTTAATTCTTAATTCAGTGCCTGGCTAGTTTTCATAAAAACCCTATTGGATGAATACTATCTCCATTTCACAGGGGAAGAAATAGGCTCTGGGAGGTTGAGTGATTCACAATGGAATTCAAATTTAGGCTTGCCTTACCCCAAAGTTTGTTTTTTCTTCCATTATGCCCTACTGACCCTACTGAGCACCTAGTATATGCCAATGTTTTCTCCCTTACAACAGTTTTTAAATTAGAGATTATTACAGATAAAGATCTTAGTCTGGAGAAGTGAAGAGACATGATCAGGGTAACACATCTGAGATGTCAGAACCTGATCTAGTATAGATATACTGCCCAACTCCTGGTCCACAGCTTTGGCAGAATAGGGATGCAAATCCAGATTTGTCAGATTCCAAGACATGCTCTTAATCACTGTGATTTACAAAAGTAGGACATTCTTTTACTTCTGTTTGTTCTGTTTATACATTTACTAATTGCAATTTTTTATTTCTAGACTTCTGACCTACTGTTAGGTATCTACTTTTCTTTGAATGGCATTGTTTCAGTATTGACTTTCATTTCTGTTGCAGTTAGGAATCTGAAATAAAAAAGAAAGCATGATGTCTTCAGTGTCATCTGAATATACAATTGGTGGGGTGAAGATTAACTTTCCTTGTAAAGCTTATCCATCACAGCTTGCTATGATGAATTCTGTAAGTATTTTTCAGCAGTTATTTTAGGTCTTTATTAAGATACAGTTGCTTATAATTCATAACAAACTTTGAGTCTGTGGCTACATTTTCTCAATAGTAAATGGATCAAAAATATTTGCTGGGTTAATTGAAGTACATCTAACCTTCGGAAAAATAATACTGGTCACTGCTAAACTGTATATTATATGTTTAGGAGGCAAATAAGAACATTCTGGAAAATGTTCTTAGCTCATTTGGAACTTCTATTTACTTTACTGAATTACTGCTCTACTTACTGAATTACTTTGAGATACAAAATATTTACTGTCTTTTACTCAGAATAGTATATTTTTTTACCATAATTTTTTGAGGTATTTTGATCATATAGAAAATTAATATACAAAACTGAGTAAACCAACTTGCCAGTTTTGTTAAACCTTAATATTTTGCCATATTTACTTTATACCTTGTTTACGAGTAACAGGATAACTAGTATCCTGAACTTGGTCTTTTTTCTTTCCTAGCCATGTTTTTGTACTTTCATTACATATGATATATCCATAAATAGTTTAGAATTCTATTACTTTACATATTTTTAAACTTTCCATGATATGATACTATACTTAGGTACAGAAATTGATTTTTTTTTTTGCTTAACATTATGGGGTTGATTGTTAATCCATTTTAATTGCTGTTTAGTGTTCCATTTTATGAATATGCCAGAATTTTATTTACCCACTTTCTTCTTGATAGTCATTTAGATTGTTTACATAATTTTGCAATTATTAACAGTGCTGCTATGAGCTGTCTTATGTAAATGTTTCCCTTGTGTTCATGTGGGAAAGGTTTTGGGTATTTACAAGGGACTGGACTTGCTGACATTGAGTATCTTCAACTTTACTAGTTGTTAATTCTGTACAAAGTAATTGTAACAATTTACACTCCCACTAACAGTATCCCCCATTAAGATTTCATCAAAGGTATTAGTGTATTCTAGTTTTACAGAAATGATGGTGCTTGCATAAGTAAGGAACAAATTGCTTTTCATTTCTTTTGTGCTTGATGTGCTTTAACATGATTTTAGGGAAATGTATAAACACATAAAGTCTAGATTTAACTAAATTCTAGTTCTCCTTTCTGCTATTGTATTGCTATGTTCCCCAAAGTGCATGTAACTCTACTTCTCATTGTTATATGGCGAGAGACCCTAATGAAGTAAATTATTATTTATTGATCTTTTTATTATTTTTGTGTTGATAGATTGTCAGAGGACTAAATAGTAAGCAACACTGTTTGTTGGAGAGCCCCACGGGAAGTGGGAAAAGCTTAGCCTTGCTTTGTTCTGCTTTAGCGTGGCAACGATCTCTTAGTGGTAAGTCATTGGTTGATATAGTCAGGTTACTTATGGGACCTGGAAAAAATATAATAAAATACTTTTTATTCAGAAGGATTCAGCCATGTTGTAGTTAATTTGAATACTGTTTTTTAGGACGTTTCTTTATAATCAGTTATGATTCTTCCAAAAGAGTGTCAATATAGCAAAATGTGTTCAATTAAACCTAAAACAATTTTGAACACATGGTAGTCCTTTATTTGATGATTTAGGGTGTACATAAGAATCTCGGAATGCTTGTTTTCATAAGATACTTATGAAAATAATTAGGTGATGATTTGTATGTAAAAGGAGCAAGAGATGGAGCTATCATGAGTAGACAGCATGTACAAATAATTGCTTTTTTGAGTAAACTCTTTAATATAGTTTTTTATCTGTCCCTTCATAACATTAGAACATGAAATAACATCAAAAAGAGAACATTCTATTTGATCTTTCTACTTGTTTGGATGCCACATAAGCAGTTTTTTTGTAGTATTGTTTTTATGAATTTATATGATTTCCCATTACTTTATTTGTTAACGGATGTTCAATAACATTTACTTTTGTGAAAGACTACCTAATATACATAATGTATCTGAAATATAAATATTGGATACATTTTAGTTGCATAATTAGATAGCTTTGACCTAAAGTATTAGGAGAATTTAAAGTTAACCATGGGTATGTGCATGTATATGTATATAAATACATACATATACATATATATGTGTTTTTTGAAAGAAGATGCTTGTGCTACTGATAAGACTATTAAAAATAAAAATAAATATTTTTATCTTTGGGAAAAAATCAAATTATCTGTTAATAACTTAAAATTTTAATGGGAGACTGAAAAATAAAATTAGTAGTATTTATATAGTACAGATGGGACAATAATGTCCGTACTGTTTATAGAGAAGAAAATTAATTATTCAGTTTTTTTTGTATCTGTGAAGTATATATTTATACAGTGTAGGTACACAATGTAGACCTATTACAATTCTGTATTATGTTTAAGTATTAAAATTACTTTTTAAATTTCATTTGAATATTGCCCTTAAAATGTATTTTGATACATTATCAGAAATATCATCAACTATGTTTCTTTTTGAAATAGAAGTATAATGTGGGAATGATTTAACCCTTGTGTGTTTACATTATTAATATATTGAGCTTTCAAATTCTTCATTTAGGGAAATAGCAGTAATTAAGAATATACTTTAGGTCTTTTTTTAATCCTCTATGCTTGACTTTTTAATAAATCTCAATATAAATGAATGCTTTAGTGGTTGTGCCTTTATTACATTATTAATCTTTGACTATTATTAGATTTTTGTAAATTATGTAAATTGTTGATAATTTCTCTATAAATGTTTCTGGCATAAGTGTTTCTCTCCTGTCCTGACATGATGCTGCAGAAAGGGTGTCCACCTTGTCGAGATTTGCCAGGCACTTCCCCGGTTTTAGCACTGAAAATCTTGCATCCTGGGAAACCTCCCAATCCTGGGCAAATTGGGGTGGTTGTGCACCCACCCTGCAGAGGAAGATTAATATTTTTAAAATTAGAAATATTATAATGCGTTTCTTTCATTTTTAGGGAAGCCAGTGGATGAAAGCTTGAGTGAAAAAACTGAAGTACCATTATCTTGTTGTTGCACTTGCCATTCGAAGAATTTTACAAATAATGACATGAACCAAGGAGCTTCATATCATTTCAGCAGTCCCAGTACACCACCTTCTGAAAGAAGTGGCACTTCGTCAGTGTGTCAAGGTAGTTTATATTTTGCATGAGTCTGTTCGTATCTGTAATAAGATTTTTATTTATCGCTGTTATAATACCTAATTTAGATAAACTTGATTAGAATAATTGATTATGTATTTCCACCTCATTTCTCTGAAATTATTATTATTATTTTTTAATTTAATTTGATTTATTAATTTTTTTGGCAGGGGGAGGTAATTAGGCTTATTTAATTTTGGAGGAGGTACTGGGGATTGAACCCAGGACCTCGTGTACGCTAAGCATGCACTCTACCACTTGAGCTATAACCTCCCCCCTGGAATTATTTTAAATAACACACAGAATGGTCAGAAATCTTTATTCCTGGCTTAACTTTTGATCGATTCAGACATCTTGCCAGCTTAAATCATTTTTGAAGAAGTCAAGGCAAAATGAGTGATAGTCAGCAATTGATGTCATTTGTAGGCAGTACTGTTAATTATATGTTAGAATTTTATAAAATATTTTGATTTGTGTTGTAAGACAAAATCTAATTAGTCTCAATCATTCTTGATGTTTGCCTGAACTTCTGAGACCAGTATCCTACATGAGATCAGGTATGTTTCAAGTATGATCTTTAAGTAGTTCTTATTAGATTTATTTAAGAGAAATATATTAAGAATAACATAACATTATTAATTTAAAAATACTTCTTCTGCTTTGACTATATGGAAAGGATTGACCTTTATTTGCTAAGCCAGAAACCTACGAGACATCCTGTACACTTTTCCTTATTCCTCCTTGCAAACTTTAGCAAACTCTGTCTCCACTGATGCTTCCCTAGTCCAAACTACCATCTCTTGCTTAGAGCATGTAATAACTCCTTTTCCTGCTTTCACTTATGCCATTCCTTAGCTAATCACTGGCAGGGAGAAAAGAGGCCGCCATGATTGACTTAAGTCTAGACAGTGTCTACTTCCTACAATCAAGGATGGAGTCATCTTCCTCCAAAGCACATGATGAGTGGAGGATGCTAGCTGCTTGAACTAAAGTGTGATTCTGTTAGGAATGAGGAAGTGGAGGTGGAATAGATGCCGGAGAGGCGGCCAGTGGTGTTGACTACGCTGTTTTGACCCTTTACTCTTTTGGCTTTCTTTCCGTTCCTTCAAAGGGTCATGCTTTCTCCTGCCTCCAGACCCTTTGCTTGCGTTAGTGTCTCTTTAGAGAAAAGTTCCTTCTTAGTCTTGTTATCCTGCTCTTCTTTTAGCTCTCAGCTTAAATATCAATTCTTTAAGGGAGCCATACCAACCTTTCCATCAGACTAGATTTCGTTTCTCTGTTGTAGTCTGTCATCTCACTGTGTACCTCTCCTTCCTAACACTTGTCACAGTTTGTATTATCCATGTGTCTGTGTGCACCTTTTATTACTCTCTGCTTCTCTTAGCAGACTGTATACTCCATGAGGTCAGGGACTGTGCCAGCTTGCTCACCACTGTATACCTGGCAAGTGCCTGGCATATAGTAGGAGCTAGGTAAATATTTCTTGTGTGAATGAATGGAACTGACTTGGAGCTAATTATAAGACTCTGGTTTATAATATTTATGTACAATCTGTATTTTTTTAAAAACAGCTTTATTGAAATTTACCTAACAAATGGTGTATGTTTAAATGGTACATTTTGATAAGCTTTGACAAAGGTGTATCTCCCTGAAACTTTCACTGACATCAAGATAGTGAATATACCCATCACCTTCGAAAAGTTTTCTCCTGCCCCTTTGTTATCCCTCCTTTCCACCCCTCTACAGTTCACCCTCCCCAACAACGACGGATCTCCTGTCACCACAGATTAGTTTGTATCTTCTAGAGTTTATATAAATGGAATAATACAGTTTGTGTGCTTTTTTTGTCTAGCTTCTTTCACTTAACATAATTCTTTTGAAATTCTTCCATGTTTTTGCATGTATCAGCAGTTTGTCCTTTTTTGTTGCTGAATAATGTTCTATTGTATGGATATGCTACAAATTGTGTTTCTAGTCACCTGTGGAAGTATATTTGAGTTGTTACTAGTTTTGGACTGTTAAAAATAAAGCTACTCTGAAAATTTGTGTATGAATAAGTTATTGTTATGGATATATACTTTGATTTTTCTGGGTAAATAACTAAATCACTTACGTTTAACTTTTTGAGAAACTTCCAAACTGTTTCCCAAAGTGGTTATACCATTTTATAGTCCCACCAGCAGTGTATTCAGAGTTCCCATTTCTCTACATTCTTGCCAACACCTGGTATGGCCAATCTTTTTAGCCATTCTAATAAGCTTGTAGTGATACTGTGATTTTAATTTGTATTTCCCTAATGACTTATGATATTGATCATCTTTGCATGTACTTATTAGCCATTTGTGTATCTTCTTTGATGAAATGTCTGTTCAAACCTTTTGCCTGCTCATTTTTTTTTATTGTTAAGTTTTGAGAGTGCTTTATATAGTTTGAAACAAGAAAACAAGTTTCTTCTTTTAATCAAATACAGTTTTAGGTTTTACTTTCAGGTCTAAGGTCCATTTTGAGTTAATTTTTGTGTGTGGTGCAAGGTGTGGATCCAAGTTCATTTATTTTGCTTGTAGGTATCTAATTGTTCAGCACCATTTATTGAAAAGGCTCTCCTTTATCCACTTCATTACCTTTGTGCCTTTACAAAAAATCAGTTGTCAATAGGTACACAACTTGAACTTTAACATTAGTGTAAGTTAGAGTTGTTTAGAATAGTCTCTTCAAGGATCAAATTGGGTAAATCTGGGTTGTATCCTGACATTCTCTTTATATTTTTAAGTAATTTCCTTAAAAAGATATAACCTAAATACAGAAAAATGCACAAATCTTATGTGTAAGCTTGATGAATTTTCACAAAGTAAACACACTTTTGTAACTACCTCCTAGGTGAAAAATAGAGTATAACCAACACCCCGGTGATATTTCTCATGCTTTTTTCCAGTCACTGTTCTTTCTCTCCACAGGTAATTGCTGTCCTCCCTTCTGTCCCCATTGATGAGTTTTGCTTCTATTTATAGAAATGGAATTATATCTGTACTCTTGTGTATGTCTACTTCCGCTTAATGCTGTATTTCTGAGATTCATTTGTGTTGTTGCATATAGTAGTAGTTCTTGTTGCTGTGTATTACTTCCTTCTATGAATATTCTGCAAGTTATTAGTTTATTCTACAATTGTTAGACATTTGGGTGGTTTCTGCTTTTGGTTATTAATGCTGGTATGAACATTCTTGTACATTCTTGTTCATTCTGCTACAAGTAAGTAAAGATTTTCTATTAGATGTATACCAAGGAATGGAATTGCTGGTCACAGTACATGCATATGTTCAGCAATAAATAGTAGATACTGCTAACATTTTCCAAAATGGCTGAACCATTTTTTGCACCACCCCTCCACCCTACAGCTAGAAGTATATGGAAGTTACATTGTTCAACATTCTTGTTAGCACTTGATATTTCCACTCTTTAAATTTTAGCCATTCTGATGCATGTGTGATGTTTTAATTGATATTTCTCTGGTGACCAGTGAGGTTGAGCATCTTTTTATATGTTTATTGGTCATTTGAATATCCCTTTTAGTGAACTGCCTATTCAACTCATTTGCCCATTTTCTTTTTGGGTTGTTTCTTACTGATTTCTAGGATCTTTTAAAACATATATTCTGGATATTTCTTGTTTCCTTATACCTTTGTATTTTAAAGATTTAACCCCTTTGGTAAACTTCCTGCAAACTCCCCTGCTTATAATGGAGAGGAAGATAAGCCTTTTTGTATATGTAGATAATATATATATTTTTTTGATGAATTGAGGTTAATCTTATTTGGCACATGGCAGTTCAGTTTTTCTAAAACTAAATTATTGTTTTTGATGGATAGTCCCTACCCTTTAATGAGCCCATACTTGCCCCTTGATTTATTTGGCACAGGGCTTCTCAGCAGTGGTACTATTAACATTTTGAATGAGATGATTCTTTGTTGTGGAGGCTGTCCTGTGCATTGTGGGATGTCTAGAAGCATCTCCCAGGCCATAACCCACTAGGTGCCAGTAGTACATCCTTCCCCACCCCCCATCTTCTGACAACCAAAAATGTCTTCAGACGTTGTCCAGTGTCCCTGGAGTAGAGAGTAAGGTTGTTAAAATTGCCCCCAGTTGAGAACCACTGATCTAGATTTGTTTTATAGTTATTTAACTAGTTTACCAGAAAATTATAGATCTCAAAATTACATATTTTTTCTAAAATATATATGGAAATGCAAAGTACTAACAATGGCCAGAACAGTTTGCAAGAAGCAAGTCAAGGTGAAAGGACTTGATCTGTGCAATATCCTGATTTATTAAAATAGCTATAATAATTAAAATCGTTTGGTATTAGCACAGTGGAAAACAATAGAGACTCCAAATTCTGTTTCACATATATACAGAGACTTGATTTTTTTTTTTTTTTTTTTTACAATAAGTGCTCCTACAGAGCAGAAGACACTGGAGGGACTTTTCTATGGGTGGTACTGTGCTATTTTCAATATCCATATGGAAAAAATTAAAATTGGAGCCCTGCTTTGCTCCATACACAAACATTCACTCCAGGTAGATTAAAGACCTAGGTATGAAAGGCAGAACTAGTAAGATTTTAGAATATAGTAGTTTTCAAACTATGTTCCTGAGAGTCTTAGGAAGCAACATAGCTTATAGAGAGAAGGGGACAGTGGATCAGGGAAGTTCTAGGTCTTTCATCCTATTTTAGAGATTTTAAACAATATTTCTTTAAAAAATGCAGTCTTCTTCAAAAGAAGCTTGAAAAACCAGTGCTGTGTGACATAGATCACTTAAGTGTTTGTGGAGGTTCAAACTTGTTTTTTGGAAACGATTTTGGACCTGCTTATAGGACTTTCTCTCCTAATAGTCTGTGAATCCTTTAAGGCCAGGAACTGTCTTCATTGTTTTTCCATGGTGTCTGGAATTATATGGACTCAGTATAATGAATGCTTGTTAAATGAATTCAAGCCCTAGGAGTGGAGGGACTGTAGAGAAGAGCCAAGAGTAAGGAAGGCACTTTGAAGAACACTCACATTTAGGGAAAGGGAGAAACTAATGTATAGGAATGGTTAAGAACAGTGTTAAGACATTAAGGCAAAAGGAAATGTTTTTCTTATGTTCCAAGAAGACAGTGTTGTGTTTGGCTGTATGCCTAGAGGTTATGTGTATGGATTTTGGAGTCAGACAGCAGGAGTCAGTCACATCCAGGCTCTGCCTTTTAGTAGCTGTATGATGTGAGCATGTTACTTCTTTAAAACCTAGTGTTTATATTCATGCAGTGGGGATAATATTTGGTGATTGAGGTCACTGGTAACCTTAAGATTGAGCTTTCAGAATTGTGGGATTAAAAAGCAGATTATAGGAGCTTGATTCTACTTTATTTTTAAGCCTAAAGAACATTGAGAAACTTAGTAGAAAAGGAACATTGAGACACTGTAAATAAAGATTTTTATAGAGATGAAAAATTTTTGAGAGAATTTTATAGTTATATTTTTTAAACCATGTTATCAGGAGTGTTCTATAAAAGCATAAACCTATTAAAAATCAAAATTGGACTTCCCTATTGAAAGTACATTTCTCAAAAATTTTGCTGTGTCTTTGTTAAAGTAAACTGAGTGGTAAATAAGCGCTTTTAAAAGATGTTTACCATTTCCTGTTTTAAAGTATGTTACTAGGTTTTTAGAAATAAGTCTGAACATCTTTTTAAAATTGAAATATAGTTGATTTACAATACTAGTTTTGGGTATATAGCATAGTGATTCAGTATTTTTATGGGTTAAAGTCTTACATCTTGATTCCAATTTTTTTCTAGAAAAATTGCCTAAATGTAAGTTACTTATACTAATTTTTCAATGACTTCTTATATAAGACTCTCCTGAAAAAACTACACTGGCTGCGAAACTATCTGCTAAGAAACAGGCATCCATGAACAGAGATGAAAATGATGATTTTCAAGTAGAGAAGAAAAGAATCCGACCCTTAGAAACTACACAGCAGGTAAACAGTTTACTGGCAGGGAAATAACCCTGTGAGTTATAGCTGAGCGAGGTCTTCAAGTATCAACTGAGTTTTCAGTGGCATTTGTAGAGATAAGTTGGGTAGTGTCACAGATGTAAATTAAATTATAAATTATTATAATTTCATTTTATATAGTTACTAATTGCAAAGGAGTTTGTTATTATAGTAGATTATTCATAGTAGCGTGTTACAGTGAAACTGCATGATGCTTTTTTGTATATAAAGAAAATTTGACAGTAAAATATTTACTTAAGGCATGTAGAGCTACTTAGTACTTCTTAATTCCTCTGTTTTTAGCTAGTAATGGTATTTTCTTTTGGCCAAAATACCTCTGATATGAATATTTAGGTCACAGATGTTTTTGGTATTGATAGTTTTAATATAGTGACAAGGTTTACTCTTATTTATTGAGTTTTTGATATCAATATATTATAAAATATGTTTATTTCTAAAAATTATTGACCTACATTACTAGAAATTTTAAATGAAATGTATGTTTCATAGGTGAATGCAATATTTACTCATAAGAGTTCATTGCACTGAGATAGGGAGACTATGACTTTAACAGACTTAGTTACAAATAAAAAAGATTATTATTAATTAGCATGTCATTTGTAGAGAATTGTATATTTTTATTTGAATATACTCAAAAAGTGTTTGCATTTTTATGTAGTTTATCTGTTCCATTTATTATCTTCTGTAATTACACTTGTTTTTAGAAATAGAATGAATCAATTTTCCAGGTTATATTTGGAAAAGCACCAACTACCAATGAAGTGTGAATCTAGAGATTTTTTACCCCGCAAGATGTGTACATAGATTTCGGTGTTGTGAAGTTGGACTCAACATACAGCAATTATTCCTTGACTTTGTTGGTTCTCTTTTTTTTTGGTAGGAATGGAATTATCAATAGAAATACTTTTTTCCCCCTTTATAATTTAAGTAAGTAGGTTTTTGGCAAGTAGAAAAAGCATAGACAGTTTGGAAAGAAAACAATGGTATTTATAAAAGAAATTTAGTCAAATACAATTTGGATTATCAAGTATCTAGTAAGTAATAGTAATAATAGTAATGAAGTAATTGATTTTATTATGTAGGAAATAATGAATTTTTACATTCAAATTTTTTATTTTTTTCAATTTAGTTTTCTTTTTTTTTTACTGAAGTATAGTCAGTTACAGTGTGTTATCAATTTCTCATGGACAGTATAATATTTCAGTCATACATATACCTACATATGTTTGTTTTCATATTCTTTTTCATTATAGGTTACTACAAGATGTTGAATATAGTTTCCTATGCTATACAAAAGAAATTTGTTTTTAATCTATTTTACATATAGTAGTTAGTATTGGCAAATCTTGAACTCCCAATTTGTCCCTTCCCACCCCCTTCCCCCTGGTAGAGATTTCCATTTTTATTTACTTTTATTTTCCAATTAGATTTGTGAAGTATGCTATAATACTATACTTGGTGTCCATATGGTGATTTACTGAAAGATCATTTTACAATACTATAGTTGTGACATATCACTAATTAAAGCTATTTTAGTTGGAATTTGAGAGGAATTACTACATTCTATTTAATTTAAGTCATTCTGTTTTATTTAAGTCTATTTTATTTGTATTTTTAGAAATTTTTTGATTGTTGCCAGTTAGAAGTAGTCTTTTTTTTTTTTAATGCTGGAAAAACTCACTATAGCTATTTTGATCTTTGAGAACAACTAGTCTCATTAAACTTTTAGTTTACATTAAACTTCATGTTGGTTCTGTGTTTACAGATTAGAAAACGTCATTGTTTTGAAAAGGAGGTACCCCATTCGGATGCAAAAGTTGCTTCAGGAAAGACCGCAAAACTCAACTCTCCGTTAGGAGAGATAAACTCCTTTTCTCCACAAAATGTACGTATTTATATCATTGCTTAGTTTAAAGAAGGGAAATATGGAATTTGCTAAATCCATTTTTGAAAAAGAGGAAAAATAGTGTAATCAAAGCAGAGTAGAACACAACTTAGAAGTCTAAGTGCTATCACATTACTGCTACTGTGTGAGATGGCAAACCCATGCTCTTTGTGCCCTGGTTTCCTCATTTATAAAATAAGAGAATTGGACCAGAATGAGATCTGAAAGTTTTTTCCTTCTCTACATTCTAATGTTTGTGAACTCCACTTCCCAAAGTTCTTTCAGTGTCCTTAGGGCAGCAGTTCTCAAGGGAGCTCTGGAGATTCCTGAGATTTTTTTCAGGCAGTTTGTAAAGTCAGAAGTATTTTCATAGTGATGTTAAGATGTTGCTTGCCTTTTTTTTTTTTTACTGTCTTGACATTTGCACTGGTGGTGCAAAAGCAAAGACTGGTAAAACTGTTGGTGCTTTAGTGCAGTGAAGATAGTGTATTGTATTAATAGTCATTTTCTTCACCATTGTTATGCACAGGTAAGAAAAGCCAGTTTCACTTAAGAATGTCCTTGATAAAGGAATGAAATTACTTATTTTGTTAAATCTTCACCCTTGAGATTTTTAACATTCTATGTAATGAAATGAGTAGTTTTCATAAAACTTCCACATTCAGTGGTAAATCAGTTGTCTTGAGGAAAAGCACTTGTAGACTAGTTTGGATTGTGAGCTGAACTAGCCCCTTTTTTCACAGAAGATTGTTTTTACTTGAAACAATCACTAACAGACTAACTATGGTAATCTTGAAAATAAAGTGAGCTTGATAAAACCTGAGCTTTCAAGTGAAAAATTAGAATTTAAAAAAATTGTATATACCATTGTGAGCTTAGTTTTCTGATACTTCAAGACTTTTTTGATGGTATTTATTGGAGGTGATGTTATATAATGTGAATTTTTGCAATTGTGTAACGAAGTATATTAACATTTGTAAGATCTGTAAAATCAGTAAACCAAATATTTTCTGAGTGACCTGTATATGATACTGCAAAATGATGCCTGGAAAAGATCCATCCTAAATTTAAGATAGACCAAAGAACATTTTTCTTTCCTCCATCCTCAGGCAACGACAGATTTTTTTTTTTCCGGTCATTGTAGATTAGTTTTCATTTTCACAGTTTTATGTCAGTGGAGTCATGCCTGGTGATTTTTTATTGAGTTCCAAATATTGTGAATTTAATCTTGTTGGGTACTGGATGTTATTGTATTTCTGTAAATACTCTTGAGTTTTGTCTGGGAAGCAGTTAAATTACTTGGAATCAGATGATCCTTTTGGACCTTGCTTTTAGTATTTGTTAGTTAGGACCTGAGCAGGGTTTAGTTTCGGGCCACCTCAATAGAGGTTTGTTCCTCCTGAATCCTCTACCTAATGCTCCATGAATTGGGAGGTTTTTCTAGTCTGGCTGGTGGGCACAGGCACTGTTCTATGCTCTATATGAGTGCCCCATCATTTCAGGTGCTGCCTGCCACTGTCTTGGATTGTTTCCTCACTGACATGTACTGATCGGTGCTCTACTAGGTACTTGAGAGGTCCTTCTGCAGGTCTCTGGAGTTCATTCTTTGCGCAGCTCTCTCTCCTCCGGTGTTCTTCCCTGTGAAATTTAGTCTTCTTGGTTGCCTGGACCCTCAGCAATGTCTCTTCAGCTTGGGTTTGCTGGGCTGTATCTGAGTTCCCCTTCCTCATGCCACAGCCTGGAATCTCTCTCAGGACAATAAACTGAGATGATCATAAGGCTTAATCTCATTTGTTTCCCATTCCTCAGGGAATCATTCTTCCCTGCCTAATGTCCTATATCTTAAAAACTACTGTTTCATATATTTCTGTCTGTGTATTTAGTTTTTCAAGTAGGGAAAGTAAAAAACTCACTGACAAATCGCCAAAGTCTTCACTTAAAACTCCTGTTTGCCTACATAGTCTTTAGGCCCTTATAAACTTTTTGCATTCTTTTTCCCTTTCTCCTTCTTCCCACTCTCTTTTTTTTGACTGACTTCTGCTAATCCTTCAGGAAGCCTTCCTTGGTGTGCCCAGTTTTGAGTTAGATTCCCATCTGGAATGTTCTTTTTATTTCTCAGTTTTTAACACTTAATCTTAAAACCTTTTCCACAGGCTCTGAGTTCCATTATAGACACCACCAGGTTTTCTAGTAAACTGAGACCTCCTTGAAGACTGGCTGTTTTATTCATCTTCATATTCCAAGCACTTAACCTATTGCCAGGAACCTAGCTGTAGACGAGTGAATGAATACCATAATCCTTGCCTTCAAAGAGCCTTCTTTCAAATTCTTGAAAATACTTTTAAAAAATACTTAAATTCTTGGAAATTCTAAATGGGGGAAAATTGTTAGTTATCTTCACAGAAGCCTTACATTTGGAGAAGTCATCTGAGGAGCTTTTAATGTTCAATTGTTAATAGTAATATGATGCTGTATGTTTGTCTCTGCCAATGTTTTCTCATTCATTTTCTTTCACAGTATCTTATTTTCTTAGTAGCCCTTACTATTTGAATTTATTTGTCTACTTGTTTGTTATCTATTTGCCCTGTTAGAATGTAACGTCAATGTTTTTTTGTTTTTGTGGGAGAAGGTAATTGAGTTTAGGTTTATTTATTCTTGGAGGAGGCACTGGGGATTGAACCCAGGACTTCATGCTTGCTAAGCATGAGCTCTACCACTTGAGCTATACCCTCCCCCCGATACATTTAAAATCTGCAGTTGTATTATTTTTTGGAAAACTTTCCTCCATATATTAAATGATAAATTAGTTCAGTAATTTCTGTTTTCCTCTAAATTCGACATTAAGCTTTTTTATGAAGCTATATTTTTCTTTCAAATTTTCTTAGTTTTTATTAAAATAATTTAGGTTTCAACCTGTAAATTGAATTGAGTATTTAGCTTCTTACCTTCCAATTACCTCCAGTTTCCTCTTCAAATCAGAAAATGATGTTAATATCTCCTTTCTTATATGAATTAGCTTCCAGTGTCTCCTGCTTGTTCCCTTTTCTTACATTTTAGATTTATGTTTTTATATGGATAATTCATATGTAAAAGAACTAGTAAAACATCAGTCTTCATGTGGTCAAAATACAGTTAAGAAAAACCATATTTTCGAATAGAATGTTACCATTTTGATATTACCTTGTTCTGCCATTCATAATCATTAAGAAAAACCATATTTTTGAATAGAATGTTACCATTTTGATATTACCTTGTTCTGCCATTCATAATCATTTATATTCTCTTAATTCTTTTAATAAATCCTTACAATAGGTGAGATATTTTCACAGACACATTCTTATGCTTATACACTGCTTTTTATTTGTTTATTAAATAAATAATAACATTGTGTATATATTTTTATAAAAGTAATTCTTTGATTTGAGGTAGCTGTAGTGTTTATTATTTTAATTGACTATTTTTGCCTAATGTGTAGGAAAGAGATGGGTCCAGCAGAGTGCACTGTTGATCTTTGGATAAAATGTTGGTATTGGGCAAAGCCTTGGGGCTGTTTTTCTTTTTCTTCCCCTTAACATTCCTACCTTTACTTTCTTTTCTTTCTCTCTCTTTTTCTCTCCTTCTCTTTCCTCCTCCTTCCCCTCCCTCCCTTTAATACTAGAGATATTCTCTAGGCTTTCAGGAGAATATAATCAATTTACTCAGAAAAGTATTTTACAAGTCATTTTCCTCATAGTTTTGATTTACTTTTATTAAAATAACTGCTATACTATATAGTGAAATGATGCATACCATGTTTCAGAAACTCTCCTAAGCAGCCTAGAAACACTAATTTACCTGGTAAATACAGGTTCATGTGAGTTAATGCTTATTTTAAGTTCTTTTGACTTTTTTTGTGAATTTGACAATTTTTAAAATAAAACAAAAGATTCAGTCCTTGCAATAAGCTTATGAGGAAGGTATTAATATCTTCCTCGATGACAGATGAGGAAATTGAGGCACAGAGAATTTAAGTTCATGTCACAAACCTGATGGGTTGAGGTAGTTTGAAACCCAGGCAATCTGGCTCTAGAATTGATCCTCTCAGCCACCTCACTGTTCTGCTTCCAAATGAATTCTTCCAGATGACCTTTAAAGACAGTTCATTTTTGTACTGTTCCAGGTCATATTATATAATTTATTTAAGACTAGTTCCTCTTTGAGTCTCTCTCTCAACACCCTGTTCTTTTCTTTATGATGCTTACCAGAGTTTATGATTACATATTTATTTATAGGTTTCACAGTTTTATTTGCCTGCTTGGCAGGCTGTCCATAAGGACAAGTGTGATGTCTCTCTTGTTCATTTTTTGTAACCAGCATCTGGCACAGGACTTGCACCAACTTGGTGCTCGCATATTTGTTGAATAGATGAATGGGAAAATGGCTAAAGTTAAGGAAGTTTACTATTTACCACTGTTTCTTGTGGCTTACAACTTTTACTCACATCCATATACTTAAGGAGGTGTGACAGTACTTAAATAGAGGAGACTTAACAGCAGGTTTTTATGTCTTTTTTCTTCTTCTGCAGTATATTTTGGTTGTAGTTTTTTATGTACTAGCACATAAAAATAAAAGATCAAATAATGATTTCAGAGCCCAAGAGGTAAATTGGTGCTTACTATAAACAAAAGATTTATTTTAATTTCTTTAGCTACTGTAGGAACAAGTTGTTAAATAATATTAGCATCTAGTTGAAGTATAATTTATTGAAGGCAGCAAAATCTTTGAAAACTATTATATGCCAGACAGTTAAAAACAATAACTTACATTTTCTTAACAGTTAGTGCTAATGATGTAATGATAACTTTTTGGAATATACGTTTGTGCCAGGCAATTTGTTCTCTCATATATCCTTATATCATCACTGTGAAGAAAGTAGAGCAAATATTAGTCTCATTTTATAGATAAGAAGATTGAAGCCCAAAGATACTATATTCTTTTACTGTGGTCATAACTACAGGTATATGGTAGAACCATGATTTGAGCCTAGTTCTAAAATTGGGTGACTATAGATTCATGGATTATAAGTGGAAGAAAAGGAAAGAAGAGGAATGACTGAAATTTTTTTGTTTTATTTTCTTGTGAGGAAAAGACAGTTGTTTAACAAGAGAAAACAGATTTTATTATTCAGTAATGTCTAGCATTAAAATATCTTCTTTTGAACAGCTCATTTGCAGTTGGGGAAATACACAAAATACATACATTTTGTGTATTTACTAAAGAGTCAAACAAAATTTTAAACTCAAATTAAAAAATAATTATGGGGAATATACATTGTTTGAAAAAATTAACAGTATAAACCAGTACAGAGTAAAAATGATAATATTCTCCCTTGAAATATTACTCCCATCCCCCTTTCTGCTTCCCAGATGTAAACAAAATGAACACTTTCATGAGAATCTTTCTGCAACTTTTTGTATAAATTTACAACAGATATTTTCAATAGTTCTGTTATATTAAAAAAATTTCTTTACATTTAACCCTCGTTTATTGGATGTATTTTAATATTTTTGAGGTCAGTCTCTTAACTGTATGCTTTTCCAAACAGATGATCCATTGTTCCAGTGTCAATTAAAGAATATTTTTTCCTGATTTGAAGTTTTGCTATTATCATATCCTAAATTCTTATATATACTTGGATTAGTTCCTGGACTTTTTTTTTTACATTTTTTTTTTTCCGAAGCTTGTGTGTATATAGTCAGAGTCAAAGAGTTCTGTGTGGCTTCAAATAAAAAGGTGTAGACTACTTCCCTAATTCTGTTCTCTACCAATTCCCCACTGTCTGAAGTCAATCATTTTTTTTATCTTTTTACCTGTTTATTCTGATATTTATTTACTTTATAAAAAATAACGTGCATATACTGCCTTTCTCTTGAATTTTTGGTTTTGGATACCTTCCATTATCTTCCTACTATCCTTTCGAATTTTCTCACTACTTCTCCCCCTCAAGCCTCACAATATTTGTGCTTACATTATTGTAAATTATATAAATATTATTAAAAACTGAGCCAAACATTATATTATGGTTAACAGTTCTTTCCCTAAACCAGGTTTTATTTTTTTCTAGTGCTAATATTTGTCTTGTCTTGTCATTTGCTTAGTTTTCTATGTAACTGGAATTATTTGTCCCCAAACTCTGATAGAACTTAAAATCTGTGAACTCATTCAAATGTATCAGGTAAAGAATGTCCATATTTTTTAGGCTCTCAATATTTAGTGGAAATAATGAAAAATACTTTATTGATGTTGAGTTATGTATATTTTAATGACATTAACTTTTTTTGACTACAAAGGGATTATCTATTCCTTAGTTAAAATTTGGAAATCATCAAAATGTATACTTATTAACATTGGTGTTTAATTCAACTATTCCCTCACTATCAACCCCTGTCGTTTTGGTTGCTATCCTTTTGCATATACACACATGTGCGGGCACACACACACACACAACACACACGCATAATTAGTTACCAATTGCTGTGTAACAAACCAACCATTTATTTAGCTAACTATTCTGGGGGTCAGCAGTTTAGTCTGGCACAGCTGGGCATTTCTTCTGCTGATCTCAGCTGGGCCACTCATGCATCCGTGGTCAGCTGCAGGTCAGCTGCAAGTCAGCAAGGTGGTTCTGCTTCATAGGATTGGTTGGGAGTTGGCTGGGACTGTGGGGTAAGCATCTCATCATCCAGCAGAGTAACCCTGGCTTATGTATATGGTGGCCTGAGGGTTCTAGGAGCAGCAAGAGAGCAAACCCCAGTGTGCAAATACCTTTTGAGCCTATGTTTGTGTCATGCTTCTTAATATCTCAGTCACCAAAGTAAGTCACATGGAATAACCCAGATCCAGGGGCTGGAATTCACTTCTTGGTGAGAAGAGCTGCAAAGTGACCATGCAAAAGGAACTTACATATAGAGATGGGAAGAATTTGTGGCCACTGAAAAAATATATATATAATATGTATTACACATACACTTTTTAAAAACAGAATTTGGATTATAGCTTTTACTTTTCACCTAATTATCATGGTCATAGAAAAGGCTTTTAAAAATCCAAATCTTAAGTGGTCTATTATGATGCATAATTTTTTGATCTAACTGTTTTTTTCTATGCCAGGAGTTGGCAAACTGCAATCCATGGGCTGAATATGGCCCGCTGCCTGTTTTTATAAATTTTGGGGAACACAGTTTACATTTATTTACGTATTGTTTGTATCTGCTTTTGTGCTACAATGGTAGAGTTGAGTAGTTGTGACAGAGATGATATGGCTCACAAACCTAAAATATTTACTCTCTGGCCCTTTAAAGAAAGTTTACCAACCCTTGTCCTGTGCTGTTTTACTCTTGGTTAAGTGAGGCCAGAAGTTGGCGGCTTCAGTGGGAACTTCTTGCTTTTTCTGCAAATTTGCGTAAGGGCAGGGTGATAGAATGGATGGGTAATTGTTTGAGTGAGTTTCCCTCAGCTCCAATAATTACGATATTTTAAGAGCTTGTAGAAGACATAATAGTGACCTCTGTAGTGGAAATAGAAAGGCTAATTGTCAAAAATCTCAAATCTCCTTTATCATGTTAAATGAACTTGGTGAATGTTTCAGAAAGATTTGACAGTTACTTTTCTTGATATGTAGAAATATTTAATGAAATACATATAGCAGTCTACCTGACATGTGCGTATATATTTGGTGATAGTAGAATCTACAATTGCCATATAGAAGCTTTTCAGTCATTGATAGTGGGTATGGAAAGATAACTTTAAATACTTTGTTAATTGACCAGTTGTCTGACTGATAAGTAGCTAGGTAGATAGGTAGATTTGTTTCTTTCTTTGTTTATTATAGTTTTTAAAGATTTTGACCTAGTCACAAGATTATGCAAAAATTGGGAATATAATACAAATATACATGTTTTCTCCCCTGAACCATCTGAGAGTAAGTTGTTGATATTATGTCCCATCATCCTGGAATACTTCAGTGTCTATTTCCTATAAGCAAAGACATTCTTTGATATAACCTTAAAAATCAAGGAGTTATAATTGATTCATTGTTATCTAATACTCAGAACTAGTTCAAATTCTGCCAGTTGTCTCTGTGAAGATTTTGTAGCAGAAGGGTCCAATTCAGAATCATACACTGCATTTAGTTATCATTTTGCTATTTTCTTCAGTCTGGAACAGTTCTTCAGTTTTTCTTTGACTTTCATCACCTTAACACTTCAGAAAAGCAGCCTTTCTAGAATGTCTCTCAATTTGGGGCTTTACTATAATTGGATTAGAGTTATGTATCTTTGGCAAGGATGTCAGAACAGTGATGCTGTGTTCTTCCCATTGCATCCTATGAGGTGGCAAATAGTTTCGTTTTATTTAATTACAGATGATTACTTTGATAACTTGATTAATATGATGTCTGCTAGGCATCACAGTAATCTTTCTCCCTTTATAAAGAGGACTATAGGGAGGAACTCTGAAACTATAGAAATAGCATTTCCTCATCAAACATACAGTTCATTTCTTTTATTTATATCTTTATGGACTCATGATTTTCCATTTTATTCAATGAGTGATAATCCATTAATAATATTATTTATTTAGATGCTCAAGTGGGAAGTGGGAGTTCAGTTAAGCTGCTTTTGTCCTTCTGACATGTATCCATCATTTTTGGAGTACTTACGTGCTTTCTGGCACAGTAAGATGTTCCAGGGTCATTTTCATCTTGACATTTCCCTGCCCCAGTCCCAGATTCATCGATTTTTCCAAAGAACCCTGCTTTCTTTTAAATACTATTTGGAAGCTGAGTTTTGGATGTTAGCTTTGCTTATTGCTGTTGGGGTTGCCATTCTAGGCCCTTTTAGCAGACAGAGCTAAGTAGTGTGTGTGTGTGTGTGTGTGTGTGTGTGTGTGTGTCAGAGCTAAGTTGTGTGTGTGTGTGTGTGTGTGTCAGAGCTAAGTAGTGTGTGTGTGTGTGTCAGAGCTAAGTAGTGTGTGTGTGTGTGTTTGTGTGTGTGTGTGTCAGAGCTAAGTAGTGTGTGTGTGTGTTTGTGTGTGTGTGTCAGAGCTAAGTAGTGTGTGTGTGTGTGTGTGTCAGAGCTAAGTAGTGTGTGTGTGTGTGTCAGAGCTAAGTAGTGTGTGTGTGTGTTTGTGTGTGTGTGTGTCAGAGCTAAGTAGTGTGTGTGTGTGTGTGAGAGCTAAGTAGTGTGTCTGTGTGTGTGTGTCAGAGCTAAGTAGTGTGTGTGTGTTTGTGTGTGTGTGTGTCAGAGCTAAGTAGTGTGTGTGTGTGTCAGAGCTAAGTAGTGTGTGTGTGTGTGTGTGTGTCAGAGCTAAGTAGTGTGTCTGTGTGTGTGTGTCAGAGCTAAGTAGTGTGTGTGTGTGTTTGTGTGTGTGTGTGTCAGAGCTAAGTAGTGTGTGTGTGTTTGTGTGTGTGTGTCAGAGCTAAGTAGTGTGTGTGTGTGTGTGTGTCAGAGCTAAGTAGTGTGTGTGTGTGTGTCAGAGCTAAGTAGTGTGTGTGTGTGTTTGTGTGTGTGTGTGTCAGAGCTAAGTAGTGTGTGTGTGTGTCAGAGCTAAGTAGTGTGTCTGTGTGTGTGTGTCAGAGCTAAGTAGTGTGTGTGTGTGTGTTTGTGTGTGTGTGTGTGTCAGAGCTAAGTAGTGTGTCTGTGTGTGTGTGTCAGAGCTAAGTAGTGTGTGTGTGTGTGTTTGTGTGTGTGTGTGTCAGAGCTAAGTAGTGTGTGTGTGTGTGTGTGTGTGTGTGTCAGAGCTAAGTAGTGTGTCTGTGTGTGTGTCTGTGTGTGTGTGTGTACGCACGCGCACCTGCACTTTCTCTACTCAAGCTCCGGAGGCTCTGGGCTTGAAAAGGTGAAAAGAGGAAGAGGGTGTCTTCCCCACCTGGAGGTCAGCATAAAGCCTGGTAAGGTCACCCTGACTCGCACTCCAGCAATTTCATTCATACTTGGTAATAGCTGCATTACTGCCAACTGACCTTATCATTACTTTGTGCACTTTCAAAAAGATTTATGGTTTTGAATTGCTGCTTTTAGTAACATTTGCTATATTAAGATTATAATTAATGTGTCTGATTTACAATTTAAAGGCTCCTTTTGGAAAAATTTACATACACATGTATACCAGTATATGCTCACAAGTATATATTTATATTTTTCTCTACATGTTAAAAATTATGTATTCATACCAATACATCTTAATTCCAATTCAACACCAGAGAGTTCATTCTAAGTTTCTTCCTTTTTATAATTTTAACTGAAAAACCTGTTCCCAATTTTTTCAAAAAGTTAAAAAAAAATAGAATCACCATGTGATCCAACAATTCTGTTTTTAGGTGTATATCCAAAAGAATTGAAAGCAAGTACTGGAACATGTGCTTGTAAACAAGTGTTCATAGTAGCACTATTCACAATAGCCAAGAGGTGAAAAGAAACATACATGTTCATCGAGAGATGAATGGATAAACAAATCCATGGTGTATATATGGAATATTTAATCCTAAAAAGGAAGGAAATTCTGACATTGTTGCAACAAAGATTTAACAGATTATGCTAAGAGAAATAAGCCAGTCAGAAGAAGACAAATATTGTATGATTCCAATTACAATTTCCTTTTCCAGGTTTGTGTTGCTATTGTGGAAGTAGAATTCATTTACATATATTGACTATGTAACTTGCAACCTTGTTAAATAACTTTTTGGTTCTAGTTGGTATTTATGGAGATTTTGTAGGACTTTCTAAGTACACAGAGCTGTATGTTTACATTCTCTGGTAAACATTATTTTACTTCTTTTACAGTGTTTGGCTTGTAATATGATTTCTTGCTTTATGACAGTGACTAGGAGATGCAGTACAAGGTTGAATTGGAGTGATGAGAGTGGATATCCTTGCCTTGTTCAAATCTTAGAGGGTAATAGAACCATTAAGTATGTTTGCTGTAGGTATTTTGAATATGCCCTTTATCATGTTGAGGAAGTTTCCTTCTATTATCCTAGTTTGCTGAAAGTTTTATAATAAATGAATGTTAAATTTTATATTTAAAATTTTATTGCATCCATTGGTAGGATCATATGGTTTTACTCCTGTATCCTGTGGATATAGTATATTTCTTTGATTGGTTTGTGGATGTTGACCCAACCTCACATTCAGATTAAAGCTGAGATAAAACTCACTTGGTCATATGTAGTACCCTTTTTCTTTGTTGCTGGATTTGATTTACTACGTTTTGTTAAGAATTTTTTGCATCTATGCTAATAAAGATATTGGTCTTAAAGATTGGTATCTTTCAAGAAATTTGTCCATTTCAAGTTTTTGAATTTATTGACATAATGTTAAAATATTCTTTAAAAAAAAAGTATCAGTAGGGTCTCTAGTAATATACTTTCTTCATTTCTGATAGTCATAATTTCTATTTTTGTCTCTATTTTGATCAATCTAAGAAGTTTATATATTTTATTATCTTTAAAAACAATTCTGTTTTTGTCGATTTTTCTTTAATGCTTTCCACTTTCTATTTCATTGATTTCTGCTTTATTTTACTTTTTTTGGTTTTAATTTACTCTTTTTCTAATTTCTTAAGATTGAAGCTTAGATAATTGATTTTGGACCTTTTTTCCCCCTAAGACAACCATTGAAAGCTATCCATTTCCCTCTGCTTTATCTGCATCACCAGGTTTTGATATTATGTTACTTTCTTTTCTCATTTTCCTTTTGATTTCTTTCTGACTCACAATTTATTTGCAGTAACTAAACACTAAATATTTTTTCCAGAGATATTTTTCTCTTATTGATCTGTGATTTGTGTGGTTAGAGAACCTATTTTGTATTATTTCCATTCTCTTAAATTCTTCTAAATAATATTTTAAATAAAATTCTTTTAAATGGTGAATGCTCTGAGTTCTTAGAAAGACTGTGTATTTGTTTATAGACTACTGCTCTGTTACTTGGTGTAGTAGTCTATAAATGTCAGTTGGCTCAAGTTGGCTGATTATGATGTTCATGTCTTTACTTTTACTGATTTTTTTTTTTTTTTTGGTCTACTTATAAAGTAGAGAAGAGTGCTGAAAGCCCTATAATTGTGGATTTGCTTCTTTCAATTCTATCAATTTTTTCTTCCTGGAATTTAAGCTCTGATATTAGTTGTGTATACAATTAAGATTATGTCTTCTTGATGAATTAACTCGTCTGTCATTTATTCTGAAATCTCCTTTGCCTAATTATTCTGAAATCTCCTTTGCCTAATTAATACAGCCTCTCTAGTTTTCTTATAATTAGTGCTTGAATAGTGTATCTTTTTTTTTAACATTTTTTATTGATTTATAATCATTTTACAATGTTGTGTCAAATTCCAGTGTTCAGCACAATTTTTCAGTTATTCATGGACATATCCACACTCATTGTCACATTTTTTTCTCTGTGAGTTATCATAACATTTTGTGTATATTTCCCTGTGCTATACAGTGTAGTCTATTCTACAATTTTGAAATCCCAGTCTATCCCTTCCCACCCTTCACCCCCCTGGTAACCACAAGTCTGTATTCTCTGTCTGTGAGTCTATTTCTGTCCTTTATTTACGCTTTGTTTTTGTTTGTTTGTTTTTGTTTTTGTTTTTGTTTTTTAGATTCCACATACGAGCGATCTCATATGGTATTTTTCTTTCTCTTTCTGGCTTACTTCACTTAGAATGACATTCTCCAGGAGCATCCATGTTGCTGCAAATGGCATTATGTTGTCGGTTTTTATGGCTGAGTAGTATTCCATTGTATAAATATACCACATCTTCTTTATCCAGTCACCTGTTGATGGACATTTAGGCTGTTTCCATGTTTTGGCTATTGTAAATAGTGCTGCTATGAACATTGGGGTGCAGGTGTCATCCTGAAGTAGATTTCCTTCTGGATACAAGCCCAGGAGTGGGATTCCTGGGTCATATGGTAAGTCTATTCCTAGTCTTTTGAGGAATCTCCACACTGTTTTCCATGGTGGCTGCACCAAACTGCATTCCCACCAGCAGTATAGGAGGGTTCCCCTTTCTCCACAGCCTCTCCAGCATTTGTCATTTGTGGATTTTTGAATGACAGCCATTCTGACTGGTGTGAGGTGATACCTCATTGTAGTTTTGATTTGCATTTCTCTGATAATTAGTGATATTGAGCATTTTTTCATGTGCTTTTTGATCATTTGTATGTCTTCCTTGGAGAATTGCTTGTTTAGGTCTTCTGCCCATTTTTGGATTGGGGGGTTTATTTTTTTCTTATTGAGTCGTATGAGCTGCTTATATATTCTGGAGATCAAGCCTTTGTCGGTTTCACTTGCAATAATTTTCTCCCATTCCGTAGGTTTTCTTCTTGTTTTACTTCTGGTTTCCTTTGCTGTGCAGAAGCTTGTAAGTTTCATTAGGTCCCATTTGTTTATTCTTGCTTTTATTTCTTCTAGGAGAAAATTTTTGAAATGTATGTCAGATAATGTTTTGCCTATGTTTTCCTCTAGGAGGTTTATTGTATCTTGTCTCATGTTTAAGTCTTTAATCCATTTTGAGTTGATTTTTGTATATGGTGTAAGGGAGTGTTCTAGCTTCATTGTTTTACATGCTGCTGTCCAGTTTTCCCAACACCATTTGCTGAAGAGACTGTCTTTATTCCAATGTATATTCTTGCCTCCTTTGTCAAAGATGAGTTGACCAAAAGTTTGTGGGTTCATTTCTGGGCTCTCTATTCTGTTCCATTGGTCTATATGTCTGTTTTGGTACCAATACCATGCTGTCTTGATGACTGTAGCTCTATAGTATTGTCTGAAGTCTGGGAGAGTTATTCCTCCAGCCTCTTTCTTTCTCTTCAGTAATGCTTTGGCAATTCTAGGTCTTTGATGGTTCCATATGAATTTTATTATGATTTTTTCTAGTTCTGTGAAATATGTCCTGGGTAATTGGATAGGGATTGCATTAAATCTCTAGATTGCCTTGGGCAGTGTGACCATTTTAACAATATTGATTCTTCCAATCCAAGAGCATGGAATATCTTTCCATTTTTTAAAGTCTTCTTTAATTTCCTTCATCAATGGTTTATAGTTTTCTGTGTATAATTCTTTCACCTCCTTGGTTAGATTTATTCCCAGATATTTTATTACTTTGGGTGCTATTTTAAAGGGGACTGTTTCTTTACTTTCTTCTTCTGTTGATTTATCATTAGTGTAAAGAAATGCAACTGATTTTTGAACGTTAATTTTGTAACCTGCTACCTTGCTGAATTCTTCAATCAGCTCTAGTAGCTTTTGTGAGGACCTTTTAGGGTTTTCTATATATAGTAACATGTCATCAGCATATAATGACACTTTTACCTCTTCTTTTCCAATTTGGATCCCTTTTATTTCTTTCTCTTGCCTGACTGCTGTGGCTAGGACTTCCAGGACTATGTTGAATAGGAGTGGTGATAGTGGGCATCCTTGTCTTGTCCCAGATTTTAGTGGGAAGCTTTTGAGTTTTTCACCGTTGAGTACTATGCTGGCTGTAGGTTTGTCATATATAGCTTTTATTATGTTGAGATATGTTCCCTCTATACCCACTTTGGCGAGAGTTTTTATCATAAATGGGTGCTGAATTTTATCAAATGCTTTTTCTGCATCGATTGAGATGATCATGTGGTTTTTGTCCTTTCTCTTGTTGATGTGATGTATTACACTGATTGATTTGCGTATGTTGAAGCAGCCTTGTGTCCCTGGGATGAACCCCACTTGGTCATGATGTATAATCTTTTTTATGTGTTGTTGGATTCTGTTTGCTAAAATTTTGGTGAGGATTTTGGCGTCTATGTTCATCAGTGATATTGGCCTATAATTCTCTTTTTTTGTAGTGTCTTTGCCTGGTTTTGGTATCAGGGTGATGGTGGCTTCATAGAATGAGTTTGGGAGTAATCCCTCCTTTTCAATCGTCTGGAAGAGTTTGAGAAGCACTGGTATGAGTTCTTCTTTGTATGTTTGGTAGAATTCCCCGGTGAAGCCGTCCGGTCCTGGACTTTTATTTGTAGGGAGGTTTTTAATTGCTATTTCTATTTCCTTTCTAGTGATCGGATTGTTCAAGTGTTCAGATTCCTCTTGATTCAGTTTTGGTGGACAGTATGTTTCCAGAAACTTGTCCATCTCCTCTAGGTTATCCAGTTTGGTTCCATATAGTTTTTCATAATATTCTCGTATGATATTCTGTATTTCTATCTTGTTTGTTGTAATTTCTCCATTTTCCTTTCTTATTTTGCTAATTTGTGCTCTCTCTTTTTTCTTCTTTGTGAGTTTGGCCAGAGGTTTGTCGATTTTATTTACTTTTTCAAAAAACCAGCTTTTGGTTTGGTTGATTTTTTCTATGGTCTTGTTAATCTCTATTGTATTTAATTCCTCTCTGATCTTTATTATTTCCTTCCTTCTGCTGCTTTTTGGGGCTTTTTGTTCTTTTTCTAATTCATTCAGGTGGTGGGTTAAATTGTTTATTTGAGATTGTTCTTCTTTTTTGAGGAAGGCCTGTATCGCTATAAACTTCCCTCTTAGCACTGCCTTTGCTGTGTCCCATAGGTTTTGAGTGGTTGTGCTTTCATTATCATTTGTCTCAAGGTATTTTTTAATTTCAGCTTTGATTTCCTCATTGATCCATTGTTTTTTCAATAACATATTGTTTAATCTCCATGCTTTCCTTTTTTTCTCCTTTGTTTCTCTGTTGTTGATTTCCAGTTTCATGGCATTGTGGTCAGTAAAGATGCTTGAGATAATTTCTATCTTCTTAAAATTGTTGAGGTTTCTTTTGTGCCCAAGTACATGATCGATCCTGGAAAATGTTCCATGTGCACTTGAAAAGAATGTATATCCTATTTTTTGGGGGTGTAATGCTCTGAAAATATCCACCAAATCTAGTTTTTCTATTGTAGTATTTAATTTCTCTGTTGCCTTGTTTATTTTCTGTCTGGAAGATCTGTCTAGTGATGTTAATGCAGTGTTAAAATCTCCAACTATGATTGTATTCCCATCAATATCCCCCTTTATCTCTGTTAGTAATTCTTGTATGTACTTAGGTGCTCCTATATTGGGTGCGTATATATTAACGAGTGTAATATCCTCATCATGTATCACTCCTTTAATCATTATAAAATGTCCTTCTTTATCTTTCTTTATGGCCTTTGTTTTAAAGTCTATTTTGTCTGAAATCAGTACTGCAACACCTGCTTTTTTGGCTTTTCCATTTGCATGGAATATCCTTTTCCATCCTTTCACTCTCAATCTATATGTGTCCTTCTCCCTAAAGTGGGTCTCTTGTATGCAGCATATTGAAGGTTCTTGCTTTATTATCCAGTCTGCCACTCTGTGTCTTTTGACTGGAGCATTTAGTCCATTAACATTTACAGTAATTAATGATAGATGTGTGTTTATTGCCATTTTGAACTTATCTTTGCAGTTGAATTGGTATATCCTCTTTGTTCCTTTCTTCTTCCTTTTGTGGTTTGGTAATTTTCCTTTGTATTATCATGGATTTTATTTAATTAGTGTATCTTTTTTCATTCTTCTACTTTTTTTTTTTAAAAAAAGCATTTTATTTTTATATTTTATTTATTTATTATTGTATTTTTGAATCATTTTATCTCTGCAGTGGCGGGGAGGTAATTAGGTTTATTTATTTTTAGAGGAGATACTGGGGATTGAACCCAGGACTTCGTGCATGCTAAGCCTGTGCTCTACCACTTTATACTCTCCTCCCATTCTTTACTTTTAATTCATCTGTGTCTTTACATTTAAAATGGATTTCTTGTACATTGTTGAATCTTCCTTTTTTATCTAACCTGACAAACTCAGCCTTTTAATTGGAGTGTTTACATTTAATATCATAATCAATATGATTGCTCTATGTTTTCTATTTGTCTCAATTGTTTTTTATTTCCCTTTTAAAAATATTTGGCCTTCTTTTGGATTAATTGAACGTGTTTAAGATTCTGTCTTTTCTCTACCATTTTCTTAACCATAACTCTTAGCTTATTTGTTTTGGGGTTTCTCTGAGGTTTACAATTTGTATGTAAAATTATGTTTATCACTGTACATTCAAATATTTTACTTCGCATGCAATGTATGAGAACCTTCTCCCACTATATGTTCATTTCCATCTTCTCATCTTATATGCAATTTTTGTTATATATTTTACTTCTGTATGAATTATGAACCACAGAGTATTTTATTATTTTTTCCTTTAAATTATCAGTTATTTTTTACATTTGAATTTTTTATTGAGACTTTGTTCTAAAAAGCAGTTCAAGGATCAGAGCAAAATTGAAGGGAAAGTACAGAGATTTTCCTTATATGCCCTGCTCCACCCACCCCATCATCATTTCCCATGAGAGTGGTGTGTTTATTACAACTAATGAACCTGTATTGAGACATAATCACCCAGCATCCATAGTTAACATTACAGTTTGCTCTTGTTGCTATACATTTAATGGGTTTGGACAAATATAATAATAACATGTATCTGTCACTGTGATGTCATACAGAGTATTTTCATTGCCCTAAAAATCCTCTGTGTTCTGCCTATTCATCCTTTCCTCTCTCTCCATAAATTCCTGTCAACCACTGATCTTTTTAGTATCTCCATAGTTTTGCCTTTTCCAGAATGGCATACATAGTCGGAATCATACAGTATAATTCAGATTGGATTCTTTCACTTAGTAATATGCTTTTAGGATTCCTTCTTGTCTTTTCATGGCTTAATAGCTCATTTCTTTTTTAGTGCTAAATACTATTCCGCTGGTCTGAATGTATCACAGTTTATTTATCTATTCACCTATTGAAGGACATCTTTGTTGCTTCCAAGTTTTGGCAATTATGAATAAAGCTGCTATACACACCTGTGTGCAGGTTGTGTGGATCTATGTTTTCAAGTAATTTAGGTAAATAGTAAGGAGAATAACTGCTCAAATCACATGGTAAGACTAGGTTTAGTTTCGTAAGAAACTGCCAAACTGTCTTTCAAAGTGGCTGTACCACTTTACATTCTACCGGCAGTGAATGAGTTCCTTTTGCTCAACATCTCCACATCCTTGTCAGCATTTGGTGGTGTGATTGTTCCGGATTTTAGCCATTCTAATAGGTGTGTGGTACTATCTCATTTAATATGCATTTCCCTAATTACATATGATGTTGAGCATCTTTTCATATGCTTATTTTCCACCTGTTTGTCTTTGGTGAGGTGTCTGTTAAGGTCTTTGACCTATCTTTAAATCAGGCTGTTTGTTTTCTTCTTGTTGAGTTTTAGAAGTGCTTTGTATATTTTGGATGATCCTTTACCAGGTGTGTCATTTGCAAATATTTTTTCCCAGGCTGTGCTTTGTCTTCTCATTCTCTTGACCTTGTCTTTCACAGACAGAAGTTTTTACTTTTAATGAAGTCTAGATTATCAATTATTTTTTTCATGGATTATGCCCATGGTGTTATATCTAAACAGTCACCACTGTACCCAAGGTCATTTAGCTTTTCTCCTATGTTATCTTCTAGGAGTTTCATGCTTTTGTGTTTTATATTTAGGTCTGTGGTCCATTTTCAGTTAGTTTTTGTGAACGTTGTAAGCTCTGTATCTAGATTCATCTTTTACATGTGGCTGTCCAGTGGTTCTAGCACCATTTGTTGAACAGACTGTCTTTGCTCCATTGTTTTGCTTTTGTTCTTTTATCAAAGATCAGTTACTTATATTTATGTGAGTCTGTTTCTGGGCTCTCTGTTCTGTTCCATCAATGTTTGTCAGTTCTTTTGCTGTACCACACTGTCTTGATTATAATGAGTCTTGGATTTGGGAAGCATAGTCCTCCAGTTTTACTCTTCTCCTTCAATATTGTGTTGGCTATTCTAGGTCTAATTTCTCCATGTAAAGTTTAGAATTAGTTTGTCAAAATACACAAAATTACTTACTGGGATTTTGATTGGGATTGCATTGAATCTATAGATTAAGTTATGAAGAACTGACATCTTATTGATATTGAGTCTTTCTGTCCAAGATTGTGGAAGTCTCTCCATTTATTTTGTTGTTCTTTGATTTTGTTCTTCAGAATTTTGTAGTTTTCCTCATATAGATTTGTACATATTTTGCTGGATTTATACCTAAATATTTCATTTTGGGGGTGCTGATATAATTGGTATTGTTTTTAATTCCGAAATCCACTTGTGCATTGTTGGTATATAGGAAAGTAATTGACTTCTATAAATGAACCTTGTATCGTGGAACCTTGGTATAATCACTTATTGGTTCTAAGAGGGTTTGTTTTTTTTTTTTTGGTTTGTTTTGTTTTTGATTCTTTCAAATTTTCTACATAGACAATTGGCAAACAAAGACAGTTTTGTATCTTCCTTCTCAGTTTGTATACCTAATGTTCCCTTTTCTTGTCTTCTGACATTAGCAAGGACACACAGTTGAAAAGGAATGATAAGAGGGAAGATCATTGCTTTGTACCTGGTCTTGGTGAAAAATCCTCAAGTTTCTTGCCATTAAGTATGATGTTACCTGTTGGTTTTTTGGTAGTTTTTTTTTTTTTAATTTTTAGTTTTTTGAGGAGGGAAAAGGTCATTAGGTCTAGAAGCCTACTCAAAGAAAGATCAAGCAAGATATACAACTGCCCTTATTGGAACTCAGAAGTTTTTTGCCAGCTTCTCTCTTCTCTTTGGGGCCTCAGGTGTGTCTTTTCTGCCTCTCTCTGCAGAGTTCTCTCATTATTTTTTGTAGACTGCTTTTATCTGGGTACTTATCATCTTACATATGACCTTACTATGACATCTCAAAATGGAAGGCTTAAAGTCCCTGAAGTGTTCTGATCTGTTCCCTGTAGTTAATCTACTCAGTCTAAATGCCCCAAATACAAATTCCTAAGAAAGTGAATCTTACTGGTTTTGCAATGCCTGGGAGTATATTTGGGCATAGTCATATGAATGTAGACACTAGATCCACCTTTTTAGCAGGGACTACAGACAATGGACTCTTTGCAGAAGAAAGGGTTGGGCACATGTCTGAAGAGGTGCCTAGTGTAATATCTTTATTATATACACTAAGTTCTTACATCTATAAGAATATACGCCATTCTTACCCATCTTCTTTTTCTGAGAACTTTTGCTTATTCTCATTAGTTTAGTTTCCAGACTAGATTTAGAACTTGTGATGATAGTTACTGTTAATTTTAACATTGTTTTCACCAAGTAATATAGCTTTTTTGAAACAGGAAATTTTAAGACTGCGGATTTGAGTTCCATTGGAAGTTTGGCACTGGATTGAATACTGGTCTAAGCCAAAATTTTCTCTTTGGTCCTGTGGCAGTATTTAGAACCTGCACTTCCAATATGGTAGCTACTAGCCACATGTGACTATTTACTTAAATTAATTAAAATAAAAATTCAGCTCCTCAGTTGTACTAATCACATTTCTAGTTCTCCGTAACCACATGTGGCTGGTGGCAAGTGTATTGAATAGTGTGGATATAACACATTCCATCATCACAAAGTTCTGTTGGGTAGTGCTGCTTTGGAGGTTTGTATTTGTATATTGATAATAACTTGCCTACTAATTTTTAATGGTGGTGAAAGAAGCAAAAATCTCTATTTTGTATAGGTTTTGTTTATAGCATTTCAGTCAGTATGTGGAAGTCGTGATGTCACAGGATGGCTTTGTTTTCTCATTTTAAAAGGTTCATTGAAGAAAGTTTGAAAAATCCCAAAGTACTATACTATAAAGGAGAAAATAAAAATTTCATGCAATCCTGAGGGATAGGATTTTTGAAATATAACATACAAGTGCAATTATCATAAGTGCAGTTGAATTAATTTTCGCCAACCATGTCTTTTTACCACAGTTTATCTATTCTTTGGTTCTTTTTGATTCATGGCTTGTTTGGATTTTATAATCATGTAGTTTTGTTCAAGAAGAACATGTAAGTATATTTCTTACTGTATCACATCAAGAGATATATGACGCCAGTTTGTCTCACTAATGCTAATGTCAGGTGTTACCACTTGGTTAAAGTGATGACTACCCAGGTCTCCATTATAAAGCATATTTTTCTTTTGTCATTAATAAGTAATCTGTGGGGTGGATTAATAAATAATCTTGGAGACTATGTGCATATCTTGTTCCCCAGCAACTTTTACCCAATGATTTTAGCATCTATTTTGATAGGTAACGGGAATCAGTTATTACATGGGAGCCGCAAAATGGTGATTTAAAAATTCTCTCATTCTATCTGACAATTTTTAACTAGCATTCTTGTTTAAGGAAGAGCTTTCCCTTTTTTCTCCATTTCCTTTCTTTGATTCTTCATTTTTCCTTTTTTTTTCTTTAATTGTTGTTATTGTTGTAAATACCCCAGGTATTTCTCATGACGTTGGGTCAGTGTGACTTAATCACTATAATTTGAGACTCATTACTATAGTCACATCTGTATAAAGTGCTGTTATACCAGGAGAAGTTTTGCATTCCAGCAGGTTGGTCATTTTATGATATGTTTGTTCTTAAACTGAGAAGTCTTATAGAATATGATTGTCCTAGTATAAATTTAGATTAAAAAATTATAGCACTTTGGGTCTTTCTTGATTAATTCTACTGAAACATAAACTTTTCAGAAACTGGGGCAACTGTGTTAAGGAATTCCCATTTACACTAGGCAAGAAAGTAAACAGTAAGCGGAGAGTAGGGTAACAAACACTTATGGTATCAAAAAACAACCGTGAAAAGGATCTGTCTTAATGTGCTAGCCCATTGCAGTTTAACATATTGCTTACAACCTTCACAATAGAATTTGAGTGACTTCAGTTACACATTCCAGGAGACTGGCAGTCTGTTACAATCAGAGTCTGAACTTTAGAGCAGGCTAATTTACAGCGATGGGATGAAGAAAGTTGTGGATTTGTATTACACACTCTCACCTGACACTGTATCTGATCCCTTACCTGCTGATTGACATCGTGAATGAGCTCTTTGAAGCAGGTTCCAGCTTAATTAAAACGTTTGCCTGGTTAGCAGTGATCTGTGAAAGCCTGTGATAAATATTGAATCAGGTTCACCTGCTGGTTGCTGTGAGTGGATAAACAGCTGCTTTGTGCAGTTTAATCATGAAACTGTGGCAGTAGAGTACTACTGTTTGAATTTTTAAAAAAGAATAGTTGAAAAGGTATAGTTATGTCACTTTTCCTATCTTACTAGAGTGTGTGCTTATGTGAGATTTTGCACAACAGGCATTCAGTACCTGTTTAGATGGCTTGGACAGCAACAAATGGGTGATAAAGGTTAACAGTAAAGCCTTCTTTTTGTACTTCAAAGATCATAGTATAATTCTATATTCATTGACTTTTTAACACTAGCTCTTTATGTGCATGATGTTTTGAAATAAAAAGGGCAGTATTTTGCTTTTTTGCCAAGTTAATGGTAAATAAAAATGACCTTATTAGAATTTTGTTTTAAAATTCAAGGTTATGAATTCCAAATTCTTGTAAATTTATCATGTATTTTGTAGCAAATTGAAGACTTTAGATTTTACTTTTTTCACCTGTAAAATGAAATTAGAAATAAGCATTAGTGAATTGTTTTAGGAGTATGTTATTATGTAATTAACAAACATTAAAGGAGAAATGAATTTATAAGCAGTAGAAGAACCTTTATAAAATTATCTTCTTTGGACTATCAACTTGTTTATTCCTTTATGGAATAAATGTGTCTGGCCAAGTTGGTTGTAAAGAAAATGCTCTTTCTATTTTATTTCCATTGTAAAATCAGACGTAAGTTCTGGAATAAAGCCTTTACCCAAATAAGTCACAATCTTCTTTGACATGTGATGAAAGTTATAGACTCACTTTCTAAAAATGCATATAAAATTGTGTCTGTAGTTTCTGGGTGATCTCAAACCCTTTCCTCTGTAACAGTCCACAGACCCTAAATTAAGAACATATTTCCTAATAAATTAGGTTGAGAATTTTTGGTCAGGAAATACTAAGCCACTGAGGAGAAGCCAGAATAGAGTGTATTTACCGTTCTAGGTTTCTCTTGAAATACTTCTTAGCATTTTTCAGGTATATTGTCCACTATAATCCTTAGCTCCAAGAATTATCTATTATAGTGGGTACTTCTAATTCTCTACCTAAAGTTTCTATAGGTATTTCTATCATCAATTTGTTTGGAAGTTTATGGGGAGAATGAAATTTTATTTAAGTCATACTCAACCTGTTCAACATTGTTTTTTGATATTTATGTTGATACATGCAACTCTGGTTCATATTTTTGATTATATATAGTCCATTGATGGACAAAACTCCACAATTTATCAATTCTTTTATTGTCACACTTAGCTTGTCTTCCTCAATATTAAAACCACGCTACAAAGAATATCCCTATTGTATCTGTTTTAATGTGCAAGTTTCTCCAGTGTGTATGCTTAGCAGTGTCATGCTGGGTCAAAAGGGTCTATGTATCCTTGATTTCACTAGATCACCCATGTTCTCCAAAGTGGATACCCCATTTTATACTTGGGTCAGCAGTGTGTGAGAGAGTTGCTTTATATCTTCTCTAACACCTAGTCTGGTGGATGTGAAATGGAATCTAATTATGGTTTTCATTTGCGTTTTTCTAATTAGTAATGAGGTTGAGCATTAGGTTGCACATCTTTTCAGATGTTTGTTGGCCTTTCCACTTTTCTATGATTTTCTTATTCTTGGGTTCTTGTTCTTCTATTGGGTCTTTTTACAGTTGATTTGTTGGAATCCTTTATATGTTATGAATACTTATCCTTAGTTGGTTATATGCAGTGCAGAAATCTTCCCAGTCTGTGCCACTTTTTTACCTTTTTTTTAAAAAGGGGAGTGGCTTTGTAAATAGAAATTTTACATTTTAATGAGATTATGTTTTCAGTCATTTGTGCTTTTGATGTATTGTTTAAGAAATCCTTTCCTATATTGGGATCATAAAGATATTTTCCTGTATAGGGACAGAGACTTTATGGCCCACAAAACCTAGAATATTTACTCTCTGGTCCTTTACTGAAGAAGTTTGGTGGTGTTTGCTCTGAAGAGTCTCTTAATTGAGAGTTGCTGGTTTTTTCCCTTGTGGAACATATTTCTATCTTGTTAGAAAATACTTGACTTCAATGTCAACTAATAACAAGGTAAAATAGTTCTTATAGCTTGCCATTAAGAATATTTTGTAGTTGCATTCAGAAAATAATGCACTTAGAGTGCTAATTTGTAATTTTTTAATACTTTTTTTTAATGGAGTTACTGGGGATTGAACCAAGGATCTCATACATGCTAAGCATGTGTTCTACCACTGAGCTATTACCCTCCCCTCTAGAGTACTAATTTTAGTTGTTTAACTCAAGAGTGAAACTGGTATTGTTAAATTCAATAATACACTTTGTAGAACAATTCAAAAGTGAAGCACTCATTGTCAGTGAGATGAAGTGACCCTGGCTATTGTCGTCTACTTGGCTTGATATATCAGGAATTCTAATGTTTCTTGAATGAATGAATGAGATAATTCATGTAAAGTGCTTAGCACAGGGACAGCCTTAATAAATGACAATTATTAATAATGAATATATCAGGATATGTGTCTGTAACTCACAGTTAAAGTAGCCCAGATATTAGCATAACAAGTGATTTTTCTTTTTGTTCTTGAAAAATAACAATTGTCCTAAAAGCTAACCTTTTTATTTTGACGTGACTTTCTGATATGTGATGAACTTCAAATTAGAGCATCAATTTAGCATCTATCAGATAAATAAAATATGGTGCATGTGTCCAGTAACCTGGTTTAGAGACATTAGTCACATTCCATCAATTAAAAAAAATTTTAAGTTACAGTTATGTGCAAAATACCATGCTCAATGAATGAGTTATATAAAGAAATGTAAGACATCGTTTCTCTCCTCAAGGAATTTGCAGTGTGGTTGAAAGACAACATGCACATACGGAAAGTTACAGAAGAGTATGTTATTGTTTCATGGACCTAGTTTTCCGTTTATTTCATACAAATAAAGCTTCTTTTTGGTCTCTTTTCCTCTCTTCTTCTTTATGTACTTATTTTCCATATTGAATGTATCCTTTTATGCCTGCTTTTAGAATTTGGTTCATAGCTTGCTTTTAGATGCTCCCCTGATGTATGAATTCACAAAGTAACTTCTCTGGCAGTGCAGTAGTTTCTAACTGTTCCTGTATTATTTTCCATTTTTAAGCTTATTTGGTGACTGTGCTCATTTTTATTTTTCAAGTATTTAGGCATAATAATTTTCATTGTTGTGGGAAAGGCTGGAGAAAGCTATGTCACTTTAGAGATTGATGTTGTAGTATCTTAATCTACTTGACCTTCTAATTACAGCTTTGTGAAAGGAATAGTGACAAGGCCTCAAGTTGGCCTTTCAAGATCAAATATTATATTCCTTCTTCATCCTTTCAAAAAATTTCAATATATGTCTCTGTATAGTAGGACAAGGGAGGGAATAGATAGAAATTGTTAGATACAAAGAAAAATTTCTAAAATCCTTGGTTGCTGTACTTCTAAGAACAGTTTTGGCTTTTGTAGATTTGAAATGTGTTTTTGAACTTTTGACTCCTGCAGGTGGAAATAATACATCTACATGGATCTCCTGTGTTCCTCTTTAAAAGATAAAATTTTTTTTTTTTTTTTTGCTGTTATTTGGGTTAGGTTTTCTTGCCTTTTGTTCAAGTAAAGAACTCTAGACAGTTTCTAGTTATGAGAAAAAGCTAGAGACCATCTCTTGAAGTTTGGTTCTGCCATACCGTGTAGCTACTTACAGATCTTAGAGATTACAGGTTTGGGAGCCCGTGTGTTTTATCTTTCTTGACGTTCAGATACATTAGATAAGAGAGAATACTTTTTAGTTAATTCTCCAATTTCCTAGTACAATCTCTGTAAATTTAAAGAGCAAAAGCAAAAGGAAAACATCTCTATGAAAGATATCTGATCGTTTATTAGCAGGAGAAATACTAAATGAAAGGTACAAAAATACTTAATTTTGTTCATCTATTGTTTCAAGACCTCTAGGTCAAAGGGTTTCAGAGAGAGGCCAGAAAGTGTTAGCCTGCTTTGGCCTGGAGGGTATTGTGACTTCCTGTCATTGCTGTTTTCAGGATTCTTTCTAAGTTTTCTTACCAAATTGAAAATTGCTGATGTTGGTACAAATAACTTTCTTTCATTATTAAATAAGTATCTTTTTGAAGCCTCTCTTCTATTGTCACAGTCAGTTTTTCCCATCTTCAAATATGATTATACCAAATCCTTTAAATGAAAATGTAAATAGATCACTTCTGAAGAGATAATTCCTCTTTAATATTGCAAATGAAAAAAAATGGGCTTTCTTAATTTCCATCTTCTCTACGTGCCCACCCACCCACTGAAAAAGCATCTTCTTGAGGAATCACCCTTGAATTCATAGATGGTATAATTACTTCAGAGCACCTTCAGACTTAACAAACAAAAAACATTTTTAATGTAAAGTTAGCCATGGTTTATAATTTTCTCAATTACGGAGTGAAAAACAAATTTAAGCCACTTAAATAAAGCTGCCCTGATGGGAAAAGCTTTCCGAAACTAGTTCTTGAGCTTTTGCTTTTGTTAGTATAGCTACTAGCATAACATTTTAAACATATGCAGATTCCTTTTTAAAATTATTAGTGCAGGTACCCCTTTTGAAAATTAGAACGTTTGAATACAAAGCAGCAAGGTATCAGACTATAGAGTAGCATCCCTTTTTACTTGAAAAAAAATATGGAAGGTACGTTTGTAAGAAGGTCTGCGAGTTATTTCTTGTGGAGGTTGACTTATTTTGCATTTTTCTATTTGTATGTTTGAATTTTTTGGTTAAAAAATAATGGATTAAAATAAAAGGAGTAGGTGATAAAGCTTTAAGTGGAATTCATGTTGCAAAGTGTTATATCAAAAAGTAGGTTTTCCAAACCTTGAGAAACGACCACTTTATTGGATTACTTTTATGCTTGAATATACTATATCATATAGTATGTAACAAAACATTGGGCCCTAGCATTCTAATATTCAGAATGAATTTAACTGTGTCATAGGGAACAGATACAGTATAATTGAGTAAAAAGATTTAAAGTATGAAAAAGTGAACTAATTCTGCTCCCTATAGTTATAATTAATGTGATCAATGCAAAAGCCAAAAAAGAATTCAGTCAGAAATATCATATAATTTGCATTCCATTATCTGTGTGACCATAAATTGTTGGGTATTGCAACATATGTAACATAAACCACATGTCAGCTGTTTCCTGCCTTGCTGTTGACAAGAGCCCCATTCATAACTCTTCTTTTTATCCTTTCAGTGAATAAGTAATTATTCAATATAGAAGGCAGGATATTTGGAACTGGCTATTTAATGTGGCAGCACTCTGTAATGAAATCTGCTGTTACTGGCAACTTGAGAGGGGAATGTAACAATTCCAGCATGGTTGTAACTTTATCTGCTTTGACTGACTGTTTATTTGGCACATCAGTGAACCTTTTATCCCCGTGAGTGACAGCTCCAGAAGGGTCACATTTACATCCACTCTATCATGTATTGTAATATTTAATGGCGGACAAGGTTGAGCGAGACAGAGTAATTCGAACTTGCCTTTCCACTGAGTTGAGGCTAAAAGACAGCCTGGTCCCCAGGATTGTGGTGTAACATGCTGTGACTTAGCATTTGTTTATGAAGGTTAATCTTACTGATTATAATTTAAAAAAAAAAACTTCAGTTAAATGGTATATTTGTTCTACTAAACTAAAACTCTAGTACAAATTTTCTTAAGCTACTGTGCTATTTTGCTTTTTTTCCCCATCAGTGACCGTTCCTACAAACTAACCATTTCATAGTATTTCTTTTAAATGAGGCAGCATTCTGTCTCAGTTGTAGAGTAATTGAGGTTCAGAAGTGAGCAGTTTTTAAGAACCCATGGGTTCTAATAAACAGCATTAAGCTTTTTTTTTTTATTTTTGAAAGTTTTGGAAACAGGAGGAAAAAAGCAAGTATATTAAACTATATACTCCTGATGTTCCAAATGGTGTACTTAAGGAGACATTTATATAACTGTTTTAATTTTGAAACTAAAATAAGAGTAAAATTGTCCAGAAAGGCTATCCTGAATGAGAAGTTACCGATGGATTTATATTCCGTGACAGGTAATTGAATTTCAGATATACTTGTTCCACACAAGCAACCTGCCTTCATTATTAAATATTAATACTATGCATTCATTTTTATATCTTTGCTAGAGAATAATTTCCTCGTTTTGTTTTTTAGTGATGCTTTAGATTCAACTTGATATTTCTATTCTTTTATGAGCTATATTTAAAATGCTTTAAAAATATTGCTATATTATAAGATATTTGATTGGGCTGTGCTGTGAACAAAAATAGCACTATCAATTCTAAACTGTAGTATCACAAGGTTACTTGAAGCCTAAGCAGAAATGAAAACCATCCTCCATTTTGTCTTATTTTTATAGTTTACAGAAGAGGAGAATTAAAATATACTTAAAACATTTGGAATTTGAGAGTTGTAGTGTGTTAGAAACCAATGCAAATATGGAAACATCATTTATAACTTCTAAGAGTGAAAAAGAACCAATCTGAAATTGAATTTGTAGTTTTTTTCTTCAATGGCAAGTTTTAGATGATGAAACGGCTTGAAATTTCTCTTTATTTGATAGTTGTGATTCACTGTTTATAGTTTTGATTCCGTGAGAGGTTTGGTAACAATTTTTATGGTAGTCCAATGTCGACATCAGTTATCTTTTCTTTCCTTTGTTACAGCCCCCTGGTCAGTGTTCTAGGTGCTGTTGTTCTACTAAACAAGGAAACAGTCAAGATTCTTCAAATACCACTAAGAAGGATCATGGGGGGAAATTCAAGATACCCAAAATATATTTTGGGACACGCACACACAAGCAGATTGCTCAGATTACTAGAGAGCTCCGGAGGACCGCATACTCAGGGGTCCCAATGACTATTCTTTCCAGCAGAGATCATACTTGTGTCCATCCTGAAGTCGTAGGCAACTTCAACAGAAATGAAAAGTGCATGGAATTCCTGGATGGAAAAAATGTAAGTAAAGTTAATTCATTTTAAAGAAAAAATTAAACTGAAAAGATTAAAATTATTCAGTATTTAATGTGTTCATTTTATATTTTATGTGTATATTTACAGTGATAATCAAGTAACTTATGAAAATCAAATTAATTGCTAGTGTCGATTTTTTAAAAGTTAATTTTACCATAAGAAAATCTTTATTCAAGTTTAAAATTATGGGCTTAAATTTTTGGTCCTAAAGTTTGGGGATATTTATTTAATTCCTTGAAAATTAATTTCCATTTTAGTCAGATATCTCCTTATTTTCTTCTTTCAAATCTTTCTACCAAAAATAATTAAACATGGATGTTATATGAGGATATAAGTGTATTTAAATGATTTACTCAAATTAGATCTAATTAATTTGTTTTACATATTTAAAACTTTCAGAATGAGATAGTTTACTTAGGCTCTCTCTGAGTAAATTTTAAAATGTTTTTTAATTGGATTAGATGTATAATGACTATATTGTCTCATAATTCTGATTAGTACAAACTTTTCTTTCAAAAATTAAATTACTAAGGAAAGATATGTTTTTTATGGTTTTAAAGTTTTCAAGGAAAATCTAGAATAATACGAATTTTGGCTAGGTGGAAACAAAGAAATCTTTCTTACTAAAGACTTGATTTTTTAAATAATATTTTTGGCAGTATTAGTTTGGTAGTCTGTGTACCAATTTGATAACTAGTTTACTCTAAAATTGAAGTTTTACAAGTCTGGAATTATACCCAGAAATTATTGGTGAACCATAAACTGGTAGTGCATGAAATGATTTCAATGTATTTTGAAAGTTGTTCTATCTTTCACGAGTATTTTGTCAAACATAGTTGTTTCTACACAAAAGGCTAATAGCTATAGCTTCTAGAGTTTCATTTAATTGATATATATCATCTCCTACTATATAAATGTGAATAGATTATTTTGTATTATGCTTTTCTTTCTCAATGCTTTCTTATTAGATGGAAATTTATTCAAGCTTTATTTGGAGTTATTCAAAAGATGCTTCAGTAGATATTCAAACATGAGAATATAAAGAATAAGTACTAAGGGGCTTCAATGAAAAAACTTAAGTGACTTATTCAGAGCCAGGAAAATAATACAGAATTATTGAATCCAGACCACTGTTGAAGTTCTCTGGGCATATCTGTTTCCATATAAGTTCTTTTTAACTAACTGAGGAACTGTGAAATGTTTTCAATCTGGATATTTAAAAAGTTCTATTCAAGGAGAGATGAAATATTAAAATATCAAATGCTAAAAAAAAATAGAGAAAAGGCTCTTCGTAATAAAACTCTATAAATTTTATGGTTAAGTAAACTTGTTTCAGTAAGTGGCTGACTGATACAACTGAATTCCTCAAATGCTTGCAATTTGTTTTTTAGCTATAATGCAAGTCTATGCAAGAAGACTTACTGGCACTGTCATTATCTTTTTACTACTTGTTATTGAGAAAATTATTATGTAATTTATTATGAATTTTCATCTCATTGGTAAAACCAATTATAAAATTTGATTATGTATTGAAAGCAAATAGTCTTATTTTATGTAATCCTCTAGAATCCTGCAGTGCTGGTTATGTTTTTTGATTGATCTTTACTCTCATAAGTTTGAGTCATGTAAAAATAAAAATCCAATAGCTTTGAAAGTTCAGAATTTTTCATTGGCCTTTAGTTTCTGTTGTAATGTAGACAAGTCTTTTATTTTTGAATATTAACAATATAAATAATGGAAGATATCTCCTTGTGGTTGTTTTGAGCTAATTCTGCCTTAGAATGCCTAGCACATACGTGTACATGAACATTCTTTTTCTTGTTCTCAAGCCCTCAGGGTAATTTGGTATTGTAATGAGGGCCAATTACAAAGTCTCTAAAGGTGTCTATGTTTACTGTGGCTGAGTTACCAAACCAAAATGATAAGTGGATAACCGACAGTTTGAGTGAAAAAGAGTTTAAAGTGTGATAACGCTTCAATTGACAGACTCCCCTCAGGGTTGTATTACACTGCTAAAATGGATGAGCTTTTCTGGTTTTGCTATCAGCCTGCACAAGAGTGTCATTCTAAGTGCCCTTAAAGTGTAAACTTTCTGATTTTTTGGCTTGATCCAAAGGCACATGTGTTTTTGTTCACTGTTTCTTTTATGCTCCTGTACTGGAAAAGCGATGCACTTATCTGCTAAAAGTTAAATTTTGTTTCAATTAAGAAAAAAATAATCTTAACTAGTTCTAGAAATAATTCTAAAAGTTATTTTAGGTATGAAAGAATATCTATTTTTTGTTGAGATTTAACAGACCATAACTAAAGACTCTAAAGGCACCTTAGTTAACATTTTGTAAAATATATAAGCTTTCAGAATAGTGTGGAAGATACTGGGAATGAAGAAATGGTGAATGTCGTATTATTAAACTCATTCTGTATCAGACTCAGTATGAAAGATACTTGGCATCTCTCCACCTGTCTCTGGACCCCAGAATCATAGATTTCAGAGCTGAAAGGAACCTTAGAAGTGGTATAATCAATGAGTCTGAGGAATCTTAAAAGGTTTCTGGTTTAACTACTCTTTTGATGCCTCGCCACGTGAGAACAGTGGACCTTGAAGGTTGCCCAATGTCAGACAATTAATTAGCAAGAAAGGAGGCAAGTTTTCCAACTCCTAACCATTGCTATCTTTACTACAGTAGAAACAAAAATAAAAGATGGCATCATGATGTGAGGAAGCTGACATGGCACGAATGATAAAAAAGAGTAGTAGAGATTATCCAAAGTAACTGAAAATAATATAGAAAATAAAGCAAATAAATAAGGCTAGGTGAAATTTTCTCCTAATTTTTATTTTTAATACCTTGGTGGATCAACAAGTGGCTTCCCCTAACACGACTGAATACAAAGCTTTAGGAGAACTAGTAGCCCTCAGCTGATCATGCCTTCTTGTCCTTGGATTTGCTGACGTGCTTTTATAGGTTATGAACTTCTTATGCTTTATTCTATTTCTAGCAATTTCTAGGTACTTTTGTGTAATGATGTGTGAATGTTTTAAAAACAGATTTGCCCTTTGCATAGTTCATAGATAAAAATACATATATATGAGTGTGTGTGTGTGTGTGTGTGTATAAATCTATACATATATTTATATATAAACCTATACATATATACACACATACATATATGTATGTTCCCGCCTCCCTCTCACTAGGTAAGTACAGCAAACTGGGAAAGACAAATATTGGATTTCAAAATGACGTATAATTTTTTTATTGATGCACAGAATTAATAAATATTAAAATGCCTTATTATTCCACCATTTATTCTCAAATGACAATTGAAAAAGAAAAGTAACATATACGTGGTTAGACACTCACAATTACAGAAAGACATTCAATGAAAAGAGAAGATCTCTCTTTCCAGCTCTTTTCCATCCCCTTAAACTTTCAAGGAAACTACTGTAACATTTTAAGTGTATTCTTCTAAATTATTTAAAATATGTATTTTCTATAATGTGTACATATTATAGTCTTTTAAAAGCTTAAACACATCAGCACATAGACAAATCTAACTCAATTTTTAAGGGTTATATGTTTGGTATATATTTGCTAGAATTTATTTGACATATCCCCTGTTGGTAGACATGTGGCTTATTTCCAATTTGGGGGCTATTAAACAGTGTAGTATATATTTTTACATTAATGGTGAAAATTTCGTTTTGTAGTTACTGACAAATTTCCTATGTACTTCTAGTAGGAGTAGAAGTTTTACTTCTACTCACTTTATATACCTTTTAACAGGATATGACACACCTTTCCTAGGATTGGATTTTATCAAACATCTTAGTTTTTGATTTGTGTATGTTAAATTTTTTTTTACTTCCTATAATAGAATGACAAAGGACATTAGTAGATAGTACAAGAAAGAAGTGCAATTTGTGCAAATTACTGTTGAAACTTGTTAGAATGTTCATACAATGTAAGGTTAAATCTTGCCTAGAAAGCATAAAAAATATAAATCAAAACAAGAAGATTCCATTTTTTACCATTAAAATGCACAAAGATAAGAAAAGAGAATATTAGAGTTGGTAAGATATGGAAAAAGGGTAATGTAAAATGGTATGCATTTTCTGGAGACTGGTGGTATGGATTTCAAGCAACTTAAAAACACTTGTACTCTCTGATCCCTAAATACCCTCTGATCTAAAAATATATACTAAGGAAATATTTAAAAATAGGCATAAAGATGCTCATTGCAGCATTATTTATAAAGCAAAAATTGTAAACAGTCTAAATGCCCAATAGTAATCCAGTGTATATGTGTGGACAACAATGAAAAAATACTTAGTGATATGAGAAAATATTTCTGATAGGATTTTTAATAAAATTGGGTAAGAGAAAAAAGCGATCCCAGTTTTGTAAAAAATGTTTACTTATTTTGGCTAAATGGTCAATAATCCTCAATGCCGAGGGAAAATTTGCTTTGTTCTCATTATTTTAATATTGGGTCGCATTGTAGAGATATATCCATATATACATATGCATAAAAGGAATATGAAATGAAATACATCAGAATGTTAATAGTTACATTCTTTGTATGATGGGATTATAGATAATTTAGGGTTTTTTGGAACTCTTGTACTGTCCAGATATTTTGTAGGGAACACTCTTAACTTTATTGTTTCCTCCAGGGCATTTCTCCCTCCTCTCCCTTTCTCCCTTCTTCCTTTCTTCCTTCCTTTGTTTTCACTTATTTATATTTGATTAAGTAATACCATCTCAGTGACTCAGATAGAAAAGGTACAAAAGTGTCTGTAGAGTAAAACCTCTCCCAGTCCTGCCCCCAAGTCATCTGGGTCTCATCTTTGACAGCAACTAGTGATACCATTGTTGCTCTTGGGTATCCTTCCAGAAATACTTTTGCCTAATAGCACTTAATCAGACTTTTTTTTTTAAAAAACATTTTATTTCTATAATTGCTAATTTTACTTAGAATTTTTGGAAACATTAGTAAAATAATAAATTTTATCTGAAAGAACAAGCGAAATAGACAAGGAAATTCACTCAGGGCAATAACAAAATAGTAATCTTGACAGATATTCAATATATTTGAAAACAAAATAAAGTGACATTGCCTTAAAAATATGTAGAGGTATCAACAGAAAAACAGAAAACTCCTGAAAGAACTCAACTCACTATTCATTGTCTTTTGGTTACAGACACAGAAACTGACAACAAAGCTACAACAAACATACTTTTAAAAATATGTTTCTCAAGTTAACTTGGGGTATCTTGAGCTTATGCTGATCTAGAGCTCTATCTGAGTCAACTAATATAGTTATTCTAAATGGTTGTGTTATAGATGTGTTATACTCTGTCTCTTTTGTAAAATCTTGTGTTGTGACTTTAATATTTCTAAAATTCTGAGATAAACTTGTTTCATTTCCTCTGTTCTAGTATTGGTTCACATTTCAGCTGTGCATGTTTGTTTTTAGGGGAAATCCTGCTATTTTTATCACGGTGTTCATAAAATTAGTGATCAACACACATTACAGACTCTCCAAGGGATGTGCAAGGCCTGGGATATAGAAGAACTCATCAGCTTGGGGAAAAAACTAAAGGCATGTCCATATTACACAGCACGAGAACTAATGCAAGATGCTGACATAATATTTTGTCCTTACAACTATCTTCTAGATGCACAAATAAGGGAAAGTGTGAGTAGATATGTAAAAATTAAAGGGACTTTTGCCTACTTATTGGGGTATACGTGATGAATGTAAAAGCTTTTAGATGTTTTAATGTCTTTCACTTTATTTTTTGCTTTATGTTTATGTAAGTGTATAAACAGATTATATTCTAAGGTGTTTTTAAAAACTGAATTTTAGACACTGTCATTTTAATTTTTGAAGTAATAAGTACCTTTAAGGACCTAGTACTGAAGTAGAATTATAACAGGGTTTTTCAGCCTCAACAGTAATGGCATTTGGGGCTGGGTAATTCTTTGTTGAGGTGGGCTATCTTGTACATTGTAGGATGTTTGTTAGCATCTCTGGTTTTATACACTAGATGCCATTATTACCCTCACAGTTGTCACAATCCAGAATGTCTCTAGACTTTGCCAAATATCCCTCGGGGTGCAAAATTGCCCCCATTTGAGACTCATTTAACCCATTCATAACTATCACTTTATGAATAGTCAGAATTACTTTAAAACATTTATCTGAAGAATCTATGTTTTGAAGAATTTACATCAGGAGAATATGCATACTATGCAAATTATGCTGAACTTTGAATAAGTGAACTTTGGATACAGCATTTGCGTTTATTTGCCTGGTTCTTAGAGACATCCAGTTGTTACAGCATAAAACAAAAAGTGAATCTGGTGTATTCAATTGTTATTTCTCTGTTTAGATCTGACTGCCCAACTCTCATTAGCTTTCTATAAGTTCGAAATTAATAGGCATTATGTTCAGTACACCTACTATCCTCTTATTTGGTTGCCCTTCAGCTAGGTCTCTTTCCTGAGCCACTCTACGTATCAGTGCCCGGTCAGCCTTCCTAATATTACTTTTGCATCTTTCCTATGGCTTAAAAATCTCATATCTTTCTTTGCTCATTGGATAAAGTCCTTATTTCTTAAGCTTACTCCCAAAATGATCAGTAGTCTGACCTGGATCTGCCTTTTCAGCCTTGTCTGCTACAGACTCCCAAATTGAACCCTTAAAAAAATTGCCTCAAGGTCCCCTGAGGATACCTTGTTCTTTGCCGTATCTCTGCTTTTTATGACATATGGAAATGCCCTACTCTTTCTTTGTCTATCCAATCCAAATCCTACTCATCTTTTAGACCCTAATATATTTCTCCCATGGTTCTTTCTCAGTCATCTACAGCCCTCTGTATATTAGTGTTTCTTCAGAATAACTCAATGGCAATTGCTTTGTAACATTTTGCATTGGTCAGGATTCTTTCAAATACAGTTGACACAAACCCAGCTTCAACAGAGCTTAAGAAAAAATACTTGACTGACTCCTTTATGTCTTTATTCTCAGGCAGATTCTTCCCAATGGGAACAAAGATAGCTTTAAACCGCTAGCTTTTTTCTAGCTAGGTAACCTGGAAAAAAGAACATGATTTCATATTAGTCACTCAAAATTAACTCTGGCCTATCTTGGATCTCATATCCATTCTTAAACCAGTCATGACCACAGAGGGATGGAATACTTTATTTAATTGACAAGCCTGGGTTCTGAGCCTACCCATGTCATGAGAGTGGTGATGTCCCTTGATTGACAGATTAACAGTCCTACCAACGTCATATGGGAGTTGAGGAAGAGAAATTCTTAAAATGAAGAATTGCAGGAAAGACTGAAATGAAACAGATACATACTGTATTATATTAGTATTTTGAGTCTTGAATATTTTATTGTTATCTTAGTTTTGAAAGTTTTTATTATGCTTTTAGAATTATGTTGGAGATCTCTTCATAGTGGGATTTTTATAACCCTTGGTGTAGACAACTGTATCTTGATCTTGGCTCACTTAACACATATTATTTGGTTGATAGGCTTGCAAAGTATTTTGAGAGTGAAAAAAGGAAAACTCTGTGATGTTGAGCTGCTATTTGTCTGGCCTAAGTGCATGTAAAGTTTTAAGACTGAGAATCAGTTGCTTATATAGTTGGACTTGTGATATTGGCCTGTAGTGTGAAATTTTAAATGAAATATCTTGCCTATTGCTGTTAAATCCATTTTGCTGAATGTTTTACAGGAAAACTCTTTTATCTTGTAGATGGATATCAATCTGAAAGAACAGGTTGTCATTTTAGATGAAGCTCATAACATTGAGGACTGTGCTCGGGAATCAGCAAGTTACAGTATAACGGAAGTCCAGCTTCGGTTTGCTCGGGATGAGCTCGATAGTATGGTCAACAACAATATAAGGAAGAAAGACCATGAACCCCTGCGAGCTGTGTGCTATAGCCTCATTAAGTAAGAACATATGTCTTTCAGTGTCATTTGTGCTGCCTTTGTATTAAAAACATGTCTTATGATGCCAGAGTATTTTACAATTAGTAAACTTTGACCAGGCTCCTTGGGAAGTGGATTGTTCCTTGCCAGTTAAACTTAAAGATAGGCTAGTCCAAAGTTTTGTCTTCTTCAAAAGAATATAATGAACATATTGATCGTTTTAAAACTGATAATTGTGAATCTTATTCCTATTTTAACAGGATAATTTAACAGGCCGATAGGATGTATACAAGATAATGGGCTGAACGTAAACTAAACATGGTATTAATTAACGTATTTTAAAATTCTGGATCATGGCTTTAATTTATCGCTTTATCCTACAATTTGAGTAGGATTCTGGTTTGAATTTCATTTAACTGAGATTTCAATACTGTAAAATAACAGATTTGGTAATTTTATTGAAATTTACATTAGATAATTTCCCTTTCATTAGCCTTTACATTGTTGATCTAGAATCTCTTTACTTTAGGAAAAACTTCCCCTGACCGTTTACTACAGTGTTTTTCAGTTCCCTTCAGTGTTTTTTTTTTAATTTGAATGTTATACGCTTACATGTTTGAACAAAAAAGATTTACAAATTTATGCTGTAAAAACCTCCTGCCCACCCATCCCCCATCTGTTTTCTTTCTGTCCTCCTGAACAACTTTAGCATTTAGTGCATATTTTTGCAAAAATGAGCCAATATCGATACTTTCTCTTATCTCTCCTTTTTACCCAAATGATGGCATGCTATACATACATTTTTTTTTGTCTTCTCCATTTAAAAAATATACTTTATTTTGTAAGAACCAGTTTAGTGAGGTATGATTGACACACACAAAGCTGTAAATATTTAGTATCTACAAACTGATGAGTTTGGAGATAATTATACATCCATGAAACCACCACCACAATCTTGCCATAAACATAGTTATCACCTCTAGGAGTCTCCTTCTGCCTTCTTCATTGTTACTTTTTGTGATAAGAACACTTAACATGAGATATACCCTCTTAGCAAATTTTTAAGTATTTAATATTATTAACTGTAGGCACTGTACTTTATACATATATTTTCCTGTATCTTGCTGTTTTTCATTTAATATATTTTGGAGATCTTTTATATCAAGACCTAGAAAGCTTTCTCAGTTTAAAAAAAAAAGTGTTGCCTTGAATTTCATTACATGGATGTACTGTAATTTCTTTAACCAGCCTCTGATTTGTAGATATTGAGGTTGTTTACAATCTTTTGCTATTACATTGCTGTAATGAATAACTTTGAACATATACTATTTCATATGTCTGAGAGTAGATCTCTAAGACAATTTTTAGAAGTGGGATTCTTGGGTCAAAGCGTAGATCTATATGTAATTTTGATAGATATTTCTAAAGTTTACACAATAGATGAGTGAGTGGAGGACTAGTTTATACGCATATCAGCAATGAGAGTCTGAATGTTTTTTTCTAGCCTGATGGATGAAAAGTAGTATCCCCATGTACCTTTCATTTACATTTCTTTTAATACGAGTGAGATTAAGCATTTTTAAGGTCCATTTATATTTCCTTTTTTGGTCACCTGTTGATGTCTCTGTCCTTTCTTTGTTCTTATTTTTATGGTTCTTTCTCTTATAGATTTGTAGAGAATTAACCCTTTGCTTTTGATAAGAGTTGTAAACACCTTTCCCCACATTTTATCACGTGCTTGTGTCTTTCCTTGTGGTATTTCTGCCATGTATAAGTTTGTCATTTTTATTTCACAGTGTAATTTGTTGAAAGAGTTGTCTATAGTTGCTAATTCTATTTTCTCACTTCCCATTCTTTTCTCATCCATCCCAGTAGTGTTGCTATCTGCATAATTCTACCAAAACTATTCTTATCAAGGGCACAAGTGGTCCATAGATTGCCAAATGCAAATATTTTTCTGTTATTTTACTTAGTCTCTCAGCAGTGTTGGGTGTTGTGGACTACCACCTCTGTGAAAAGGGTTTTTGTCTAAACTTCTGTGAAATAACAGAAAATATATATATTGGTCTTTGTCCCTAGCTCCTGACACAGTGCTCCTAAAACCTTTGTAATTTCCTAATTGATAAGAGTTCTAAAAGCATCTTTTGTTCTACTGCTTAGTCTTTGACCCTAGTTCCTGACAGAGTTCCTAAATCCCTTGGGATTTCCTGGGTAATGAGACTGTGTTTTGTTCTAATGAGGGAATCCTTGCTGGGCTCCTGAATGGGTCTGGTCACTAGAAAGACCAAACTATGTTTTTTTGTTTTTTTTTTAGATTCCACATATGAGTGATATCATATGGTAGTTTTCTTTCTCTTTCTGCCTCACTTCACTGAGAATGACGATCTCTAGTTCCATCCATGTTGCTGCAAATGGCATTATTTTATTTTTTATGTCTGAGAGGTATTTAAAAACCATATTTTAGAAGCTTGGAACTTTCAGCCCCACCTCCCCTGTGGGAAGGGGAGAGGGGCTGGATATTGAGTTAATGTTCAATCATGCCTTTGTAATGAAGTCTTCATAAAAATACCAAAAGTACAGGATTCAGAGAGCTTCTGGCTTGATGAATCTATCTGTGTACTTGAAGGGTGGCGCACTTCACCTCCACAAGGACAGACGCTTCTGTGCTTGGGACCCTTCCGGACCTCACCCTGTGCATCTCTTCATCTGGCTGTTTATCTGTATCTTTATTATATAATAAACTGGTAAACATAAGTGTTTCCCCGAATTCTGTGAGCTGTTCTAGTAAACGATCCAACCTAAGGAGGGGGTCATGGGAACCTGCAATGTAAAGCTTCTTGATCAGAAGCACAGATGACAACCTGGACTTTTACAATTGGCGTCTGAGCTTTAGGAGGGGACGGACAGTTTTGTGAGACTGACTGCTTAACCTGTGGGCTCTGTGCTACCTCGTTAGTGTCAGAATTGAATTGAATTACAGGACACCCAACTGGTGTCTCAGAGAATTACTTGGTATGGGGGGAAAACCCGCATGTGTTACATGTGGAGACCAGAGGTGTTAGAAGTGAAGGAGTGAGAGCAGAGCAGCCACACAGGACTGTTTTTTCCTAGGCAGCTTCTATAACATTTTCTGGTTTTCCTCCTCCTCCAAGTTCATTTTTTTCTGTTTCTTTTGATAATTCTTACTCTGTTGGATGTCTAAATGTTGAAGTGCCTCAGGGCTTGGTTTTGGAACCTCATTTCTTTTCTAGTGCTGGACTCATAACCCTATGGCAATGCTGGTGAGGCCTGAATCTGTGTCTTCCCCAACCTCTTCCTGAAGTGAATGCTATTTTCCGATACCCAGCAGTACTCAATATCTCCGTTTGGACACTAAATTTCAACTTTCCAAAACAAACCTCCTTCCCTTCCCCTACCTACTTCTCCCACCTTCCCTGTCTTGATTATCTAAGCAAATTGTACCAACCAGTTTCTCAAATCAGAAATCTAAATATTGTCCTTGATTACTGCCTCACCTCATTCAATTTACCAGTCAGTTTTATAAATGCCACCTACACAGTATATCCCACATCCTTCATTCCCACATCTGTCATCCCAGAGCCATCTCTCACCTGGAATGCTGTAACAGCCTCTTAAAAGGTTTCTCCTTTCGTTCTTGCCTTTCTCCTATAATCCACTCTGGCTTAGAAACTAGAATCATCTCTTAAACACCTAAAATAGATTCTCTCTCTCTCTTATTTAAAACCCTCCATTTAGAATCTTCCCATTGCACTCTGAATAGAATCCAGACTCTTATCCTGGCTCAGCATGATCTGATTCCTGCTTATCACTCTAACAGTGTGATATTATTGCCTTTTGCCCATTGTGTTGCAGTTACATTGGCTTTCTTTCAGGTCTTTAAATAAGCAAAATTTGTTAATCACCTCAAGATCTTTGCAGGAAGTACTCCTTCTGCTTGGAGTACTCTTTTTTTCTGATCCTCCCATGACTGGGTACTTTTGGTATTCAATTGTTAGAATAAATGTCACCTCAGGGAGACAAGAAGGTCACTATTTTGACATTCAAATTAAAGTAGCAATTAGATTACTTTAACCCAATTTATTTTCATTATATCACTATCACTACCTGCTATTTTCTTATTCATGTAGTTGTTTCTAAATTTGTTTCTGTTTCCTTTTAGTAGGACCTTACCTATTTTATTTACTGCTGTGTTTCCACTACCTAGTATAGTGTCCAACATAATGACATTGTATAGACATTTAAGCTCTCATTCGATGTACAAATGTTTGTGTGTGTATAAATGAATATATTTATATATTTTCTAGTAATTCCCTTGTGTTAATATGTAACACTATAATTTCTTTTAGGCTTTTTTGTATTTCCTTTTATGTGCAGTTTGGGATAAGCTCCTAAGACATGACTGTCAGCTGGAGAGACAGTCGAGTAAAGCAGTGAAGCAGTGTGAATCCACAAAACACAATTGGGGAATCACGTGCACGTTTCTCTTTTCTGAATAAAAGCTTACTTTCTAGCTGTATATTGACTTTGCAAAAAGAAACATGCATGTTGTTTAAAAGATGTATTAATGAACCCACATTTATTTGCAAAGAGCTTCAAGGGATACAAGTCATTGTATCACATTTCTCTTTGTTCTGTTGAAATAGTGCACATAAGGATGATACTGGTTGATGGAATTGCTTTATTTTATTCCAGTTGGTTAGAAGCAAACTCTGAACATCTCATGGAAAGGGATTATGAATCAGCTTGTAAAATATGGAGTGGAAGTGAAATGCTCTTAAATTTATACAAAATGGGCATCACCACTGCTACTTTTCCCATTTTGCAGGTAAGATTTTTTTTCTACCTGTGGAAATCATTTCGTGAATTAGAAATGATTTAATAGAGAATGGTTAATCTAGAGTAGAAAAAAAGGTGGCAATTTAATTGTTTTAAAATTTAATTTTATTATGTAAGTTTGATAATCTTTAAGTGATGTTGTAAATTATGGATGAAAAAGTAGCATTATTAGTTTGAAGGAAATAAGGCTTAAAGGAATTAATTGCTTTGTTTAAAGCTAAAAGAATACTTTTAGGTTGTAAATATATTTTGTCAATTATAAAAGTTAAAAGTTTGGAAAACAAAAAGATAAGAAATTTGTATTTTATTCTCTTTAACTTAGAGGTTATAAACCTGACTGTATAGATATCATGGGTGGGATACTGTGAGCCTTATGAAATTATATTCAAAACTTTATGAGTATGTACTTTTGTACATTTTTCTGGATAGAGGCTTCATGACATACTATTCTTAAGAGTGTTTGGTTCTTGCAGATAAGAATGTTTTTCTTTTTCTGTTCTTATTTATTTATAGTAATTGACTTTACTTTTTAAAGTTTTTTTTTCAGGTTTACAGAAAAATTGAGCAAAAAGGACAGAGTTCTCATATACCACCACTCCCAGCCACACACACACACACACAGACACACACACACAGATACTACAGATTCTCCTATTGTTAACATCTTGCAATAGTAGTACATTTATTACAATTGAACCAATAGTTACGTTATTTTTAACTAAAGTCCATAGTTTACGTTAGCGATCACTTTTTGTGTTTTACAGTTCTGTGAGTTTGGATAAAAACATAAAGTCATGTATCTACCATTATAGTATCATATGGAATTGCTTTCATTGCCTTAAAGATCTTCTGTGCTACAGTTGTTCATCTCTTCAACACACCTTATTTCCTCTGCTGAACCTTTGGCAGCCAGTGATTTTTTTTTTTTTCTGACTCCATAGTGTTGCCTCTTCTAGAATGTCATACATTTGTGATCATATAGTTTTGTGGTCTTTTCAAACCGGCTTCTTTCACTTAGCACTATACATTTAAGGTTCTTCCATGTCCTTTTGTGGCTTGATGGCTTGTTTCTTTTTATTTCTGAACTATATTAATTGCATGTATATACCACAGTTTGTTTATCCATTTACCTACTGAAGGACACTGGTGGTTTCAAAGTTTGGGCAATTAGGAATAAAGCTGTTATAAACATTTATATGCATGTTTTTGTACGGACATGCTTTCTTATTTGGGTAGATACTTAGGAACATGATTCTTGGGCTATAAGGTAAGACTAGCTTCACAAGAAACTGCTAAACTGTCTTCCAAAGTGGCTGTACCATTTTACACTCCCACCAGCAGTGAATAAGAGTTCTTGTTGTTCCACATCCTTGTCAGCATTTGGTGTTATCAATGTTTTGCATGTTAGCCATTCTAGCAGATATATGGTAGTATCTCATTGTTATTTTAATTTACAGTCCCCTAATGACATATAGTATAGAGCATCTTTTGACATGTTTATTTTCCATCTATGTGTTTTATTTGGTGAGGTTATCTCTTCAGATGTTTTGTCTACTTTTTAATTGAGTTGCTTGCTTCTTGTTGAGTTTTAAGAGTTCTTTATATATTTTGTGTACAAGACCTTCATCAGAGAAGTATTTGCAAATATATTCTCCCAGCCTCTGGCTTGTTTTTTCATCCCATTAACAGAGTCTTTCACAGAGCATTAAGTTTTTAGTTTTAATACATGTCAAATTTTTTTGTTTGATGGATCATGCTTTTGGTGTTGCATCTAAAAACTCATCACCAAACCCAAAGTCACCTAGATTTTCTTCTATCTTTTCTGCTAGGAATTTTGTAGCTTTGCATTTTACATTTTGGCCTGCTGTCCATTTTGAGTTAACTTTTGTGAAGGGTGCAAGGTTTATGTCTAGATTGATTTCTTTGCATGTAGTTGTCCAGTTACTCTATCACCATTTGTTGAAAAGACCATCCTTTCTGCACTGGATTACCTTTGCTCCTTTGTCCAAAGAGCAGTGATTATATTTGTGTGGGTCCATTTCTAGGCTCTGTTTTTTTCCATTGATATGTTTCATCTGTTCCTTCATCAGTACCACACTGTCCTGATTACTTGATTTCCCTTTCTCCACTCTCCATTCTCTCAGCATAATTATATTAATATTCAGTGTGCATATCATCATGTATATATATTATCATTGCTCATGGTGGTGACATCAGGTAATGTTATAATTATGACTTATAACTATATAATAATTCAGGCATTTGGGTGGCATAGCAGGTCTTTTATGCTCCTTAAAAACCATTTGGTACATTTTTATTTAGTTCATTACTTTTGAAGGGCATTGAATAAAACCCTAATTACCTGAAGAAGTAATCAACCTCCTAAATGTGTAACTTATTATTAAAATGTCTTTGACTCTGAAGAGGATTTGGGAATATGTGGGAATTCAAAACATACTATTAGCACTGTGTATTAATAATGTTTGCCTAAAATTTCAATGAGTATTTCATTTAGGTTTTATTATAGTTGTGAGAAGTTTGTTTTTCACCCTTCCCCTACTCCCCAGTAACTTAATATGGTAATTTGTTGTAGGGACATTTTTCTGCTATCCTTCAGAGAGAAGAAAAAGTGTCATCAATTCATGGTAAAGAGGAGGCAAGAGAAGTACCTATTATTAGTGCTTCAACTCAAATAATGCTCAAAGGACTTTTTATGGTACTTGACTATCTTTTTAGGCAAAATAGCAGGTAAGTGAAGATATCTGATCTGTATTTTTCCTCTTAAAAATATTAGCCTTATTGGGAGCTAAATTACTGGCACAGATTTAGACAATTAATATTAGTTATCAGTAAATAAAGATATTTAATTAATTCAGCATTAAGTTTATAGGCTTCTATGACTAAATTTAAGTTTTAAATATAATTTAGGTATGTTTCTTCCAGTATCAGAAAGTCTCTTTTTTTCTTTAATATATTTTTATTGAAGTATAGTCAATTTACAATGTTGTGTCAATTTCTTGTGTACAGCACAATACTTCAGTCATGTAGGAACATACATATATTCGTTTTCATATTCTTTTTCACCATAGGTTACTACCAAATATTGAATATAGTTCCCTGTGCTATACAGTATAAACTTGTTATTTATCTGCTTTATGTATATCAGTTAGTATCTGTAAATCTAGAACTCCCAATTTATCCCTTCCCACCCTCTTCTTATTTATTGCATAAAGCCTCTAATAGTGAAATGTGGAAAATGAAAAGCAATCAACTCCCCACACACTACCCCTTAAGTTATAGTACTACTTGGTTCCAGTTTTATTTTAAGAGGTTTTTTTTAATGATAAAATACACATAACATAAAATTTAACATTTTTTAAATGTACATTTTAGTGGCATTAAGTATATCCACATTTTTGTGCAGCCATCACCACTGTCCATTTCCAGAACTTTTTGTCATCCCAAACAGGAACTCCGTACCCATGAAATAATATTTCCCATTTCCTGCTTACCACAACCTTTGGTAACCTCTTTCCTACTTTTGATCTGTGGATTTGCCCTTTCTGGGTTTCTCATGTAAGTAGAATCATACAATATAATGTTTTCAAGGATAATCCGTGTTGTAACATATCAGAATGTCATTCCTTTTTCTAGTCAAATAATATTCCATTGTATGTATATACCACATTTTGTTTATCTGTTCTTATTAATGGCCATATGGATTGTTTCTACCTTTTGTCTACTGTGAATCATGCTGCAGTAAACACTGATATACAAGTATCTGAGTCCCTGCTTTCAGTTATTCTGGGTGCATACCTAGCAGTGGAATTGCAGGATCATGGTATAATTCTATATTTGACTTTTTGACAAAACAGTGTACTATTTTCCAAAACAACTGCACATTTTACATTCACATAGTTAAGCACAAGATTTCCAGTTTCTCCACATCCTTGCCAATATTTATTATTTTCTGTTTTTTGGATAATAGCCATCCTAATGGATATAAAGTGATATCTCCTTATGGTTTTGATTTGTATTTCCCTAATGGTTAGAGATGTTGAATACCTTTTCATGTGCTTATTGTCTGTTTGTATATTTTCATTGGAGACATGTCTACTCAAGTCCTTTGTCCATTTTTGAGTTGGGGCTTTTTGTTATCGTTGTTGTTGAATTGTAGGAGTTATTCTGCTGATTAATCCTATATCAGATATACACTTCAGAACTATTTTCTCCCATTCTGTGGGTTGTCTTTTCACTCTTGATAGTATTCTTTGATGCACAAAAGATTTTTAATTTTGGTGAAGTCCAGTTTATTGATTTTTTTTCTTTTGCTGCATATGCTTTTGGTATCCAATAAACATGGCCAAATATGATGTCTTGGAGATTTTCCCCTATGTTTTCTTTTAAGAGTTTTATAGTTTTTAGCCCCCAGTATTTTTATAAAATTCTCTCCACATATTGCAGGGTTCCTGACTTGAACTTTGAGTTTTGATCTCTGTAAGGGTGAAGATAACAGTCAATATTATTGTGAGGACATGGTAGAGAATACCGTAATTTTTTCTGTTTAAGCTTAGGTGTTTATAGCCTCTTACTGAAAGAAATTATAAGCTGGATGGGATCACAGAGATCATCTGGTTTAGTACTTTTATTAAAAATAGATGAAGACTGAGATCCAGATTTTAAAGGAACTTGAAAATTTTGTTAGTTTCTGAAACTTACAGTAAAAATTGTCTTTCTGTTTTCTCATGCAGTAAGAAAGTTTAACCCACTTTTTAGTTTCTTTAATAATAATATTGCTACCTATTTTGTAACTAATGATGTAACTAACATAGAGTGCAAAGAGCTCTGGACTGGGCTTTAGGAGGCCTGGATTTTGATTCTGGCTCTGACATGATTTATGTAATCTTTGAACACAGGGATGGGAAGTGATAAAGTGTGGATGTTTAGATGGTATCTAATCTTGTACGAAGGGATTGACTAAGGTTTAATGACTTATTTTCTAACAGAATTACTGAATTTAATTATTGGTGGTGGTTGTTGGTGGGGACATTGTTATCTAAAGTTTTGCCATTTAATTACCATTTTATTTTCATTTAGATTTGCAGATGATTATAAAGTTGCTATTCAACAGACTTACTCTTGGATAAATCAGACTGATACTTCAGATAAAAATGGGTTCCTTGTTCTACCAAAAAATAAGAAACGTTTACGACAGAAAACAGCAGTTCATGTGCTAAATTTTTGGTGCTTAAATCCAGCTGTGGTAAGCTTATCAGGCAGTAAATGAAAACTGTCTTCTTGCTCAATACCAACGATTAAATTAATGTGTTTGACTGTTTTAAAGATGATTTTATGTATCTAATATTGTTTCCCTTTAGGCCTTTTCAGATATTAATGGCAAGGTTTGGACGATTGTTTTGACATCAGGGACATTATCACCAATGAAATCTTTTTCATCAGAACTTGGCGTTACATTTACTATCCAACTGGAGGCTAATCATGTCATTAATAACTCACAGGTTAGTTTTGTTTTGAAGGCTCCTAGTCTTTACCTCAATATAATTGTCTATAAACAAATCAAAAGATGCCTGAAGTACTAGCAAACAGATCCTGATAGGAAATCCAACATTTCAGTTTTAGAATAAAAGAAAATTTGTCAGCTATTTGATAGTGTTAACAAAAGGAAATACGAATAAATAACATTGCTTCAACCCAATAAGTAAAAATGTGCACTTTGGGTGTAAAGACTGTATTGCACTTTCCTCATTTAAATCAGTTTTAAATTTTTTAATGAAAATGAAAAAGAAAACAAAAATTCAACTTTTTTTAACCATAATTCCTAATTGTATAATTATTTGTTTATGTTTCTCTTCTCTGTTAGACTACGGTATTTTCTGATTCTTATTTTTATATCCTTATCCTTCCACTGCACCTAAACCAATACCTGTATTAGTTAACAAGTGTTCAGCACATGTTTGAATATCTGAAATGAATTAGAAGTATTCTTATGACTCCTATGACTTAAGATTTTAATTTTTTATAACAATGCCATATAAATGTTACTTCAGTTTTCCTAGGAACATTTGAATTGTCATTTATCAATCTGCCTTCTGTTTCTTTTTTAAAGTGGTTGGCTACACGCTTAATACCTCCTGTGTGGCTAATACAGTTCTAGTTCTTTATAAAGCTATAGTTTTCAACCAAGGAGTATTTGTGGGAACTACTGGCGTTTAGTAGGTGAAGACCTTGAATGCTAAATTCCTGTAAATGAGAATTATGCCTTCCAAAAGGCCGGAGTGCTCCTGTTTAAAAGGAAAAATATGTGTTCCACATTTTCAAATTGTTTTCTTTAGAGGCTCAAATAAATCTGAGAAGTTATTAATAAATTCAGCATATACGTTCTCAGAATAATATCGTATAGGTACTATGTGCTCAGTCCAGTGCACAAAAATCCATTTAAGCTGTAATGTCACTGAATTAATAATAATAAATGTTCAGCTGGATCCTGTTTTAATATTTTCCCCAACGTTTAAAATTTTTATTTTATGTATTTGTGGTAAAATAGACATACCATAAAATTTTACCATCATTTTTAAGTATATAGTTCAGTTTTGTTAAGTATATTCACATTGTTGTGTGACCAATCTCTAGAACTTTTTCAACTGGTGAAACTGAAATTCTATTACTATGTAATTCTCCATTCCTCTTCCTTCCCAGCCTCTGGTAGCCACCATTTCTGCTTTCTATCTTTATGAATTTGACTACTCTAAATGCCTCAGATAAGTGGAATCACAAGGTATTTTGTGATTAGTTTATCTCATTTAGCATGATGTATTCAAGGTTCCTCCATTTTGTAACATGAATCAGAATTTCCTTCCTTTTTAAGGCTGAGTAATATTCCACTGTGTGCTTGCGTGCTCGCGTGTGTGTGTACCACATTTTGTTTTCCACACATTTGTTGATTCCCTGAACTTTTTATTTAAGAAAATAGTAACTTGAGAAAAGTGGGAAAATGGTATTAATACAGTGAGTATCTTTATACCTTTCACCTAGATTCATCAATTGTTAACATTTTGCATATATATATATATATATATATATATATATATATAGGAGAGAAGAGCAATATTGGAAAATGTTAATGATCACATTATTTTGAATAAGCTATTAGAAAGTAATTTGTTGATATGACACTTTGCCTTTAATTAATTTAGCATGTTTCTCCTCTGAACAAGTATATAATTCTGCATAACCACAATATCATCATACTCAAGGAATTTAAAATCAGTACATATCAAGAAACACATAATATCAGTTTGTCTTACTACTTACTAGTTGATCATTTGGTTTAAAGTTGATTAAACTGGTGTTCACTAGATGTCATGGTGCAAAATGTACCTCAGTCTCATGCATTATTTCAAAATATAGGACTAATACATTTCTCAACAATCTGAAGTTTGTACTATCTTCAGAATACTAATAAAGTTTGTACTTTCTCTTAGTCAAATTGACTATACTAAGGGTAGATCTGTGTGAATGCAGAGGAATTGCATAAAACTGTGAAACTGGTGGGTCTTATTTTCAGTGGCTATAGATCTTTGAGCATCAGTGAATTTGTGAAACACTAGTTCCTGTCGTAGCTGAGTCTTAGGGATTTACCTGTAGCAGATCATGTCAGCCCTCACCTCTATTATTTTTGACTCATTTCTGATTTTTTTCATTTTATTTTTTCACATTTTTTCATCATCCAACAAAATTTGGTTACATGCTTAATTTTGCAAAGCTATTGATAACTATTGGTAAGTAAAACCTGTTTTTCTTTCATTGTAAGACAGTTCAGTGGCATACCTGAAGTAAAATGTCTATAAATTAAATCTATACATAATTAATTAAAGGTAATAGGAAAAAACCCCAACAACTTAAAAATAAATTTTCTCTAAACTCATTGCTTGATCTTCTTTTGGCATACGTGTATTTAGGTTCCCAACTAGATGCTAATTTGCCTGCCTAGTTTTGGCATTACTCTGATACTGACATACTTATGTTCCAGGTTTGGGTTGGCACTATTGGGTCAGGCCCCAAGGGTCGCAATCTCTGTGCTACCTTCCAGCACACGGAAACATTTGAGTTTCAGGATGAAGTGGGAGCACTTTTGTTATCTGTGTGCCAGACTGTGAGCCAAGGAATTTTGTGTTTCTTGCCATCTTACAAGGTAAGGGGCTATTTGTTGTTTCTTTTGCCTTTAAAAAACCATGTGGGATTACCATGATACGCCTCCTAGGATCCGAAGCAACAGGGGAATTACAGTTTTCTAAACATCATATATTATTTTACTTGCTTATTGATTAAGATACTGCCTAATTGTTCTGTCACTGTAAGACTAAAAGTCTTCAAGCAGTATTAGTCATATAAGAGAACTATTTTTGTATATGTGATTTTTATTCTTAGGGGCAGCTTAATATTTTCATAGTTAAAGGAAAAAGGAGCATTATTTTTCACTTTGATAAATTACACTTTTGAATGTTTCAGTAATCTGAATCTAAAGATAGACTTTCTTTGTTGTCCATCTTTTTACCTCATGTGTTTGGCTGAAAAAAAAGAATTTTTTTCTTGTTTTTAGAATTGCTCTGATTTTTAATTTTTTTTCTAGAGTTAAATTGAGTTATAAAGTGTATTTTAGTCCTTCTAAATATTCAAAGCATTAAAACCACATATATAATTCTTGAAAATTATTTCATACTGTAACAAAATCTAAATTCCAGAGTAGAAAACTGGGATTCCCTTTTCTTTTTTAATAGGAAGTTGTTGTATATGTAAGGACAGTAGCATAAGTAATATATTTGAATGGCAATATTGATACTTTTGGTTCTTCTGTTGTCTTTCCATCTGTATACCTACTGCTACGGTCTGAATGTGTACCCCTCAATTTCATATGTTGAAATCCTATCCCACCAAAGATGATGACATGAGTAACTGGCACCTTTGGGAGGTGCTTAAGTCATGAGGACAGAATCCTCATGAATAGGATTAGTGTCTTACAAAAAGATGCTTCAGAGAGGTTCCTTGTCCTTTTCCACTACGTGAGGACACAATGAGAATGTGCCAGCTCTGAACCAGGAAGAGGGCTCTCACCGAACATGACCGTGTTGGTGCCTTGATCTTGAACTTTTCAGCCTCCAGAACTGTAAGTGATAAATTTGTATTACTTAAAAGCTACCCAGTTTCTGGCATTTTATTAATAGCAGCTGGAATGTGACTGACACATTTTTTGTTAGCCAAAGATGCAGTCAGTTAGTCCTCCTGTAGATAAATTAAAGGAACTTCTTTCAGAACAAATTTAATCAAGATAGTTTTTTTTTAACAAGAATATCTAAAAATAAAATAGACATAAACATATTAAAAATTCTTAATAGAAAGCAACATTTTTTCCAGAGTGTGAACATCTACACCAAAGATTGTGTAAAGGAAAACTGATAATTAAGCTTGGAATTAAAGAAAAGCAAAATCTCAACACGTTAAGAAAACCTTTTATATTTTCCAATCACAGTCACAAAAAGTGAATCAGGAAATGCCCAGTTGAGTAAATGAACAATTTTACTTTTGTTAGGCTTCAAAGACATGGTAAGAATAAGTATTTATATGCTAGGAAGTAGCTGGGTATGTTTTTCTCTTGGTGTATATAGAGGAGAACCAATGTAAAGTTACTTAAATAATATAATTGTCATTGAAAAAGTTACACTGGAAACGAAAACAGCCTGTTGTTCAACAATGCACCACACCTTCTGGTACCTGTACTTTCAAATGATTTAATTTTCATTGGCCAGTTTTAGTACTTTAAAAATATATTCTTTTTTTTTTTTTAGTATGTATTTTTGTTATTGAAGTATAATCAGTTTACAATGTTGTGTCAATTTCTGGTGTACAGCATAATGTTTCAGTCATACATGAACATACATACATTCGTTTTCATATTCTTTTTCACTATAGGTTTCTACAAGATATTGAATACAGTTCCCTGTGCTATACAGCATAAACTTATTGTTTATTATATATATATATATTAGTATCTGCAAATCTGGAACTCTCAATTTATCCTTCCTACCCTCTTCCCCCCTGGTAACCATATTTGTTTCTTTTCTTTTTTTGACCATTTTTGTATACTTTATTTGCAGCTTGTTTTAAAAAATTGAAGTATAGTCAATTACAACGTGTCAATCTCTGGTGTCCCAGTCATGCTTATACACACATATATTCATTGTAAATGTTTTTTCCATTAAAGGTTATTACAAGATACTGAACATAGTTTCCTGTGCTATACATAGAAACTTCTTTTAAAAATCTGTTTTTATATATAGTGGCTAACATTTGTAAATCTCAAACTCCCAAATTTATCACTTCCCACCCCTTTTCCCCAGTAACCATAAGATTGTTTCCTAAGCCCGTGAGTCTGTTTCTGTTTTGTACATGAGTTCATAGTGTCCTTTTTTTTTTTTAAGATTTCACATATGAGTGATATCGTATGGTATTTTTCTTTCTCTTTCTGGCTTACTTCACTTAGAATAATGATCTCTAGGTCCATCCATGTTGCTGCAAATGACATTATTTTATTCCTTTTTATGGCAGAGTAGTATTCCATTGTATAAATATACCATAGCTTCTTTGTCCAGTCATCTGTCAGTGGACATCTAGGTTATTTCCATGTCTTGGCTATTGTAAATAGTGCTGCTGTGAACATTGGGTTGTATGTATCTTTTTGAATTAAGGTTCCCTCTGGATATATGCCCAGGAGGGAGATTGCTGGATCATATGGTGAGTCTATTTTTAGTCTTTTGAGAAATCTCCATACTGTTTTCCATAATGGCTGCACTAAACTACATTCCCACCAGCAGTGGAGGAGGGTTCCCTTTTCTCCACACCCTCTCCAGCATTTATCATTTGTGGATTTCTGAATGATGGCCATTTTGACTGGTGTGAGGTGATACCCAGTTGTAGTTTTGATTTGCATTTCTCTGATAATTAGTGACATTGAGCATTTTTTCATGTGCCTATTGGCCATTTGTATGTCTTCATTGGAGAACTGCTTGTTTAGATCCTCTGCCTATTTTTGGAATGGGTTTTTTTTTTTGTTGTTGTTGTTAGTAAGTTGTATGAGCTTTTTATATATTCTGGAAATTAAGCCCTTGTCAGTCACATCATTTGCAAATATTTTTTTCCATTCTGTAGGTGGTTGTTTTGTTTTGCTTATGGTTTCCTTTGCTGTGCAAAAGCTTGTAAGTTTAATTAGGTTCCATTTATTTATTTTTGCTCTTATTTCTATTACCTGGGTAGACTGCCCTAGGAGAACATTTTTGAGATACATGTCAGATAATGTTTTGCCTATGTTTTCTTCTAGATTTATTGTGTCTTGTCTTTAAATCTTTAAGCCATTTTGAGTTTATTTTTGTGTAGGGAGTGAGGGAGTGTTCTAGCTCCATTGATTTACATGCTGCTATCCAGTTTTCCCAATACCAGTTGTTGAAGAGACTGTCTGTTCTCCATTGCCTCCTTTGTTGAAGATTAATTGGCCATAGTTTTGTGGATTTATTTCTGGGTTCTCTATTCTGTTCCATTGATCAATATGTCTGTTTTTATGCCAATACCGTGCTGTTTTGATTACTGTAGCTCTCTAGGTTTGTCTGAAGTCTGGGAGGGTTATTTCTCCAGCTTCATTCTTTTTCTTCAATATTGCTTTGGCAATATTCTGGATCTTTTGTGATTCCGTATAAATTTTAGGATCGTTTGTTCTAATCTGTGAAAAATGTCCTGGGTAATTTCACAGGAATCTCATTAAATCTGTACATTGTCTTGGACAGTATGGCCATTTTAATGATATTGATTCTTTAAATCCAAGAGCATGGGATATCTTTCCATTTCTTTAAGTCATCTTTCATTTCCTTAATCAGTGTTTTGTAGTTCTCCACATAATACGTCTTTCACTTCCTTGGTGAGACTTAGTCCTAAGTATTTTATTGTTTTGGATGCAATTTTAAAAGGGATTGTTTCTTTACTTCTTTTCCTGCTAATTCATTGTTAGTGTAAAGAATATTTATTTATTTTTACCAGAGGTACTGGATATTGAACCCAAGACCTTGTGCATGCTAAGCACGCACTCTGCCACTGAGTTATTCCCTCCCCTTCTATTGGAAGGTTTTTGATTCAGTTTTATTGCTAGCTTTAAGTCTGTTCATATTTTCTGTTTCTTCATGATTCAGTTTTTGTGGATTGTGTGTTTCTAAGAATTAATCCAGTTTATCTAGGTTGTCCAATTTGGTGGCATAGAATTGTTCATAATCTTCTTTTATAATCCTTCTCTTATTTCTGTAAAATATGTAGCAATGTCTCACTTTCTTTGGAGGCTTTAGTAATTTGAGTCTGCATCCCCGCCCCCCTGCCTTTTTTTCCCATTGGTCAGTCTAGCTAAAGGTTTGTCATTTTGATCTTTTCAAAGAACCAACTTTTGGTTTTGTTGATTTTCTCTGTTGTTTTCTATTCTCTATTTCATTTATCTCCTCTGTAACAGCTTCCATAGAAAGGTCAGTACCTATGATGATGAATCAGCTAGTTTATTGGTATTAGCCTATTTCTCTTCATTGCATACTATGTCTTTGAGAAGATACCAGGTCCCAGGCCTTTCTGCATCTTTATGTAGTCAGATTGGCGACATGTACACTAATGGTTTTTATCTTAACTTTGTTTAAAAGCAACTTATATTTCTAAGTAATTTTTACTTTCTGATGCTCTGTGATACCGTGTATCAGTTCATTTTCAAAAGTTATTTTTGCTAGCACTGCTGATGATTTTTACTATAAATACATTTTTTGTGGATATTCACCTTATAACAATAAAAAACGTTAAAAATGACAATTGTAATATGGTTTCATAATAAAAATATTTTTTCTAAATATGTAAAAATTTAAGTAAACTTTTAAAAGCATTGGTTTTATTATAATGGACATTACATACTTAAATGTTACTTTGAAATAGAATTTTCATGTCATATCTGTATGGGTCTAAAAAAAATCCACAATATATGGCTTCTTGGAGGAGTTTTTTTTCTGTGTAGAAGGTGATTACTATACTAAAAATTTATTTATCATGAGACATGAGATTAAAGGCATGAGAAATTTTGAAAATTTGGTGTGTAATATGGATAGCAGTTACTTCTCACAATTGAAAGAAATGTTTAAATGAGCCAGCTGTTCTAAAGAATCAATATTCTGTCACAGAGGAGAAAAGTTTTCTTTATTAATTCATAATTTTTAGATCGTTCCTACTATCTAATTACTCATTTTGATTCCTGGTACATTTTTTTCAAAATCTTGAAGTGTTGAAAATTCAGAAGCCTCCTGATTATTTTTCCTTTATTAAAAACATTTTTTTCCCTATCTCAAATTGATCTTCCGTTCTGCTTTCATAAACAAACTTTTTGTTTGGGATACAATTCATGTACCATGTAATACATCCTTTTAAAGTACAGAATTAAGTTTTTTTTAGTGTATTTATAAAGTTGTACAACCATCACCACTATCTAATTCCAAAACATTTTCTTCACACCCAAAAGAAACCTCTTATCCATTACCAGTCACTATCCCATTCCTACCTCCTTTAACCCCTGGTAGCCACTAACCTGCTTTCTGTTGCTATGGATTTTCCTTTCCTGGGCAGTTCTTATAAATGGAATCATACAATATGTGGCCTTTTGTGTGTGGCTTCTTCACTTAGCATAATGTTTTTAAGGTTCATTTGTCTCGTAAGATGAATCAATACTTTATTACTTTTTATGGATGAATGGCATTCCTTTTACTTTCAGTCTATTTGTACCTTTGAATTTAAAATGTGTCTTTTGTAGATAGCATATTGGTTGGATCACTAAAAAAAAAAAAATCTATTCTGCCAATCTTCTCTCTTACTGGGAGACTGCCCTTTGTTATGGGGAATGCTTTGAGTGTATTTAAAAATGGTTATTTTTTTTCCTTCCCCTCGCTAGAAACAGGAGGGTTTTTCTTGACTCTTTACTGTGAGAACCTCGGGTGTGGGTGGGGAGGTGGTCCTGGAGGTAATATCTGTAAAAATATGGGGGATCCCTAGGAAGGTGGCCCCTACGAGTTTCTCACTTTTATACTAGTATATACTGTGCCTTCAGCAGTTTGTCAAAATTATCATTTAGGCGTTTCTACCAATTTATGGTTTTAGTGGCTTTTGCTCCCAATAAGTAGTTCTGGACTGTGATTCTCTTTATTCACTGTCTCTCCAGATTTCAGCTAGCAGTTTGTCTTATGACTTCAGTTCTCTGATGTGTTCAAGCCATTGATTTTCTGTTCAGCTTTTTTCTTGGTGTAAGATGGGCGTGATGACTTTCAAGTTCTTTATATATCGGAGCTGAAAATGGAAGTCCTTATTTTATCTTTAAAAATGTATCTTCAACTGAGCTTCAGAATGTAGATAAAATTTACTTAAAAGATCAAACCAACACATTATAATAGTCTTTTGTCAGTGCTATTGTCAACTGTTAAACAGCACAGTGACTACAGTTATTAAATGCATCATGTCATCTTTTTTTATTTTAGAGGGATTTGTCACTGAAATACAGAAGACATGAGAGCTTACATTAGAATTTATTTCAAGGGGAAATTTGGGACCTACAAATTTAAATTTTCAGACCACACATTGCAGTGGTAAACAGTTTTTCCCTGTATGTCTAGATAATTACAATTCATGGTTTACTTAAACTTTATACTGTTTCACTGAAAGAAATGAAATGAATTTCGTTTTGTTACAAATTGCAGTATTTATTTAAGGACAAAAGTGAGAAAGCTGTTGTTCTAGACTCCCCCCTCCCCCCCATATTTCTTTCAGAGCCTTCTAAAGTTACTAAATATCATAATAGTTTCATGAAGAATACCATTCCTCCACTAAGATAAATTTGATTTTGACTCTCTATTGTTAAATTTGATTTTGACTCTCTATTGCTTTAGAACTCTCTGAGAGATCATTTTTATGGGTAGAAGAGTTTTTAAACTCTTTTTATGGATAGAAATGTTTCCATTAAATCATTTTGAAAAGAGACTCTCTGGTGCCAAAGTAGCAACTTGGATCTTTTTATTTGTACATTGCAGGCTCTGATTTTCTTTTACATCTTTATGAGTAAAAACCATTTTGCCTGAGGGAACATTTTACGTTCTCCACTGAATGTCAAAGAATAAAATGCAAATGCTTCCGTTCAGTCTCTAGTTATAATTTTTAGAAGTATTGTTTAATATTTAACTTGTGTGTTGAGAAATTTGCAACACTACTAGTTTAACGTTTCTCATTTTAAAACTATATTGCAGTTAACTTAAAGGAGAAACCAAAATTTGCCCTTTAAAACATTTTTCTTTTTCTTATGTAGAAACGTGAAATTTCTATAGATTATGGATCTGCCTTATTTTAAGTGATCAACCTAGCCTTTAACAGGAACGTTTTTCCCCACAGCGTTAAGTGAAAGGAATCTTCACAGTATTGATGTCTGTGGGATTGTGGTGGGGAGGTTGTATGTACATCTCTGAGAGATGAGGTGTAGTTCTTAAGAAATTCTCCTCTTTTTTTGTTAAACAGTATTCATTCATTTGTTTATTCCTTCATTAATGTATTCATTTGACAAATATTTGTTGGGCACATACTATATTCTGGGTAGACAGTTCAAATTACTTGGCCAAGATCACATTTTTAATTAGTGAAAGTACTTGCCTTAGAACTCTTAATTTTCTACTTGAATACTGTCTTCCTAGTAGCATTCTAGAGTTTGAAATATGAAATATGGTTGATTGGATGAGTAGCAATATGCACATGTACACAAATGCCTATGTTTTGATGTATTTTAGCAGTTATATTTGCTTTGCACATTCAGCTTTGTTTGTGAGCTAAGCTGTTATCCTTAGGAAGGTAGATGTAAGAGCTACTCTGGAGGAGTAGGCTGAAAAGCTGCTTTAATGAGTGAGTGATCAAATATTTTGAAAAACAGTAGAGTAATTGGAAAGTCACTATTTTAATCACCAATTTTTTGTTTTGTTTGTTTTGTATGCGTGTGTATAATCATTTATACCGTTTGTCTGTAAATAACATGCATACATTTATGCTACATCTGGCTACAAAAAAAGCTTTTTAAAAATATATTGGTTGTAATTTTTTAAGTGAGAAATCTAGGAAGAATAAGATCAGGGAAGTTAAGATTAAACTATAGTCAAGGATGGCCGTGTAACCAAGTTGGGCAAGGATCAAGTAATAAATCTAGAAGCTGAATTCAGTCTAACTGCTTGTGCATCCCTCACTCCCTAGCATTGATTCTAAACTGTATTTTCCATGGATGAAAGCATAGATATAGAAAGCACTTTTTGGGAAATAACAGGCAAATTGGTTACATTCAACTTATGATTAATTCACTACACATTTCTATATTAAAGCAATTTATTTGAACTTGATATGGGCTGGACAAACTTGGAGGCTCCAGGCATTCATCTTGGTTACAATCTTTACTGTCCATCTATAGCTAATCTTTGTAATAGAGACCAATGGAGTTTTACTTTTTGGCTGACAGTTTCAGATTGGCAGCTTTTGAATTTAAATGATTCGGTTGTTGTCAGGTGGGAAATTACCTTGATGCAACGGTAACCTCCAAATACACTAATCAGGCAGACTATCCAGAGGTAATAGGATAGAGAAGCTGACAGGCAAATTAAGATGCTTGAATCACGTAGTTTATTTAAATAAACTTAAAACACACACTTGGAAGCAAAGGGAAAGAGCTGAGGGTAAGTTAACACATTTAAGATAGGGTACAGCTAAATGGAAGGACCACATTACCTAAATCCCAGGTTGTGCAGTATTCAACAGCTTTCATTCTCTGCCACATTAGCATTCCTTCCTTACAGTACAGTTACAGAGACTAGAAATGAGTTTGAGCAACGTGGCCCAGTAGATGGAAAGTGCTCAAGGCTAATGACACACACTTTATTGAAGAAAAGCAGGGGCAAGTGTACTTGGCTAGAGCTGTGGCCCACCACTTAGCCCGGGGAGCAACTGTGGCTTTTATTTTCCTTTCTTGGGAAGAGGATACATGGGACCAGGATGGGTGTCAACAATGATGGCTGCATTAAGATTTCATGAGTATGTTTTTTATTGCCTCAGATATATTTAGTATATCTTGACTATTTGGTGGTTCGTGTATATATAGCGTATCTTGAATATTGACTGTCTACTTGATCCATCCATTCCTTTCCATCCATGTTCATACCTACGTACTATACTTTATGTACAGTAGCCATCTCAGATTAGCTTCTTTCACTTAGTAATATGCATCTAAGTTTCCTCCATGTCTTTTCATGGCTTGATGGCTCATTTCTTTTTAGCGCTGAATACTGTTCCATTGTATGGATGTACTATAGGTTGTTTATCCATTTACCTACTGAAGGTTTTGGTAATTATGAATAAAGCTTCTGTAAACATCCATGTGTAGGTTTTGTGTGGATTTTCAGTTCATTTGAGTAAATATCCAGGAGCTTAATTGCTGGATCACATGGTAAGTTTATGTTTAGTTTTATAGGAAGCTGCCAAATTATCTTTCAAAGTGTCTGTACTGTTTTGTATTCCCATCACATCTTTGTTGTTGTCAGTGTTTTGGATTAAGTGTGTAGTGGTACCTTGTTTTGATTTGCAGTTCCCTGTGATGACATAAGATGTGGAGAATCATTTCGTATGCTTACTGGCCATCTGTATGTCTTCTTTGGTGAGGTGACTATTCAAGTCTTTGGCTCCATTTTCAGTCAGGTTTGTTTTCTTATTGTTCAATCCAGGAGTTTTTAAAAATATATTTTGGGTAATAGTTCTTTATCAGATGTGTCCTTTGCCCAGGTGTATGTTTTCTCCCAGTCTGTGGCTTGTCTTCTCGTTCACGTATTGTGTTATACTATATCTACTGTCAGCCTTAGTTTGGTCCTCATCTCTAAATTAAATTATTGTTAAGTGGCCTTTCTACCTTCATTCTTTCTCTCACCAATTTTTCCTCCATACTGATCAGGTTACTCTCCTGTTTAACTCTCACTAAACCAGGAAAAATAGTCATAGCCATTTGTCATTTTCCTTTTTTATATTTTTAAGTCATTTTAGGAATAATTTATAAAAGTAAGAATAGAGATAGTAAAAAAATAACATTATTAGAAACTTTAAAAAGTTTAGACATAACAAAAACCCTTTGTATCAAGTAAATTTTGGTGTACTAATATAAAAAAATCAAAGAGTAATGTCACATGTCTTTAGCAACAATGAGATGGGAAGAGATGGTCAATGTTGCTGTCACAAAATATTGTGTGATGGAGTCTTTCCTGCTGAACTGAATGAGAATACCATGTTTTTTGCTTGTCCTTAGATATATATTAATTACATCAATTCTCGAATTTGGGAACTTTTGTCTAGGATATTATTATCTAAAGATTCATTCAAATCTGAGAACCTACACCACCCAATTTCACCATTGTTACTAGAATTGGAGTGTTGCTCTGTTCCTTTTCTTTTGTATTCTTATTCATCTAATAATTATGACACACCCTCATTTGTTAATTTCCTTTTCTTTGCTATTATGAGCATAAAATGAAAAATTTTCAGTTCTCAACACTTCAGTGAAAGCTAAAAACAGATTACAAATATGGTGTCTTCAGTTTTCTTTTCTACTTTCTAGAAAGATAATACAATACTTTGAACAATACTATAAGAAAAAAATGGTGGTTTATTATTCCATCATTCTCCTGTTTTCTTATTTTAGCTTTTCTTAGCATTATTAGGAATCGTTTGATGAGTAATAATAGATAATTTTGAAATTATTTGTAGGGTATTGATATAATTGAATGTTTCACAATGTAGAAAAAGTAATGTCAGTAAGATCCGATATTTCTTAGAATTATAGAAGAGTGCAGTTAATCCATGTGGTAATTGCAAGATACAGTATGTTTTATTTGGTTTTGTTGAAGTTAAATTTTCTCCTTTTTTGGAAAAAAAGTCATGAAGTATCTTTACAAGTGGTTAGAAATATTGAAAAAAAATGGGTCCATTGGACCCTAACGGTATACCAAGAGTTAAAAACTTTAGTAATTCCCAGTTTTCCGAAATATAGAGCTTAAAACTTTCTGTATTTCCTAGAAGCCTTGGTTAGCCTTACGCCTTATGGCCCCTAGCATTCCCTCATCCTACATACACCTATTTATAAGGTATATTGTATTGTTATGAGTGCCTTGAGCGGCCACGTATTTTCATTCCTACGTAGATACGGTAGGCAGAATTCCATGATGGCCCCCCACGATTCCTAACTCCCGGTGTACACACTCCTTCCCTCATTTATTCAATCAAATACTAATCTATGTACTGCTGTGGACGGATTTTACAAATGAAATCGGTTGACCTTAAAATAGGGAGATTATTTAGCTTGCTCTGATCTAATCACATGGGCCCTTTAAAAGCAGAGCGTTTTCTTAAGCTCTTTGCAGAAGAGAAAGCCAGAAAGGAATAATATCTAGCTGACCTGGAGAAAAGCAGATATCTGTGCTGTGAACTGATTGGTGGGAGGTGGGGCACATGATAAGGAACCCTTGAGCAGAGAGCAGTCCTAGCCAACGACTAGCAGAAAAATGGGAGCAGTTGTCCTACAGCCAGTAGGAAATAAATTCTGCCAACAACCAGTGACCTTGGAAGAGAACCCCAAGTCCCAGATGACAGCTGCAACCCCAGCAGGCACCTTCATTTCAGCTCAGTAAGACTCTGAGCAGAGCATCCAGTTTTGCTGTGCCTGGACTTCTGACCTATAGAAACTGAGATAATAAAAGGAATGCTGTTTTATGCTGCAGCATGGAGGATATTATGCTAAGTGAAATTAGCCAGTCACAGAAAGACGAACATTGTATGATTCCATTTGTATGAGAAATCTAGAGTAGTCAAATTCATAGAGACAGAAAGTAGAAGGGTAGTTGCCAGGGGCTGGGGGAAGAGGGGAGTGAGCTGTTTAATGGGTATAGTTTTAGTTTCGCAAGATGAATAGAGTTTTGGAGATTGGTTGTACAATAATGTGAATGTACTTAACATTATTGAGCTATACACTTATGTGTATTTTACCACAATTTAAAAAATTATTTTTAAAAGTGGGTCTTGTTTTAAGTCACTAGGTTTGTGGGTAATTTGTTATGTAGCAATAGTGTTTCATAGTGTTGTGTCTGCTCAAAATCCACTCTATTTTATTATCCAGGAATTTTATACTCTCTGTCCAGCTCAAAAGTTTATTCTATTAAACCATCCTTGACCCTGAGGCAAAGTTAGTCACTCTTTCCTCTGCCTAGCCAGATACATCTACAATAGCACTTACCACATTGTATTTTAAGCGTTTTTCTCTTAGGTCTTCTCCACTGGATTGTGCAGTGGTGTTTTTTCCAAAGCATTTCACCTTCCAGTTTATAGCAGTAGGTTTACAGCAGCTTCAGGTTGGCAATACCTGAAAGTAGTAACTTTTAGCAAAATTGTGGTGGTTATTTCTATTCATTTTCTTTTCTCAACCTAGATTCTACCTTAGATTCTAATAGTGCAGGTGTACTGATCTCATTTAGTTTAATTATTATCCTTTTTACAGAGGGATAGAAAGAGTTGCGCCCCCCCCCCCCACCTTTAAACTATCATTAACCTACTCAGGTAAGATATGAAACATGTAAATAAATTTGTGTGAATAAAATTTATTCTTTCAGATTTCAGATGACATTTACTAAGCTAATACTTCTTGACTAGTAGTAAAACTGGTCAAATACATACCTTTTAACCAAATGGTAGACATTGATAAACCAACTATGATCAGTCAACAGAAATACAGAATTCATGTTTTAAAGAGTTAAGAATTTGTCCCATGCATAATAGCTGTTGGGTTCTTATTATTTTCTTTTCAAGAGATTTCAACAAAGTCGGTGAAGAAATGTATGAGTTATTTCTAAAATTCAGTTTTATTTGAAAAGTTTTACATTTTAAGTATTGTGTATTTTTATTAAAATGTATGCGTAAGTGGCTCTGTAAATAAGCACATCAGTATCGGTAGTGCAGCTCTAGATTTTCATCGTCCTCATTCTTTCAACAAATTTATAAGAGGGAATACTCCTTGTCAGAGACTATATAGGACCTTTCATTTCTACATAGACAGCCAGCAGCTGCGAGGGACCTCGCTTTCACTTCAGGACAGCATTCTTCTGTACTGTTCTTCCTAGTGTATTACTGACTGTGTGTATATTCATTGACAGTTTGATCCTGAGCTTTCCCCCGGCCTCGTGAAGTGAAGGTGTGAAGTCAGCTATCACCAGATAGCTAGAGCATAGGAAGCTATTTCAATAGAAGTTAATGTTTTGATTTTCTCATATTTTACTTTTGAATACAGCAAGAATTAAGGATATACCCATTTTTGCTGTAATTTAAAGTATAATAAAGAAAATACTACTTATTTTTAATTTTTATTACTATTTAAAAGGAACTGTATGTTATTCCTAACATATGTCACCTATAGGGTACATACCAACTGAGTATAAGAAAGTAGACATTTCTTAAATATTAGTACTTCATGAAATGAATGTGAAGAATCATCTTTAGATGGAAAAATATGACAGGTTTTACCTATGAAATAAATTATGTGAAAAAGATTACAAAAGATGGTAGTCAGTTTAGGCAGGCCTATTAAAAGCATTAAGACTTGAGTACCGGCTGTTAAAGTGAGTAAATGGCGATATTATAAAATTAAACACATGCCAAAAAACATTTTCCAGAGGACTGGGATTGTAACAATACCATTAATGAGGGCAAAGAGGTCTTAATGCAATTTGCACTTTCTAAAGTTTCAAAAAGAGGCTTTGAGTTAGTGCGTTATTAATGTACTGAACATCTGGAACTGTGTAAAAGCTATGGACATTGAGCAAGTGCAGGATTTCCCCACTAGGTTGCATTCTGACTTACTGCCTCCCTGGTGAGATACTGGTTTTAAGAAGTTTGAAAAAGTAAAATGACAATATCCAGATAAGGCATAAACATTCCAAAGTGTCTTTTAATTTGTGAGATCTGGCTCAAAAAAAAAAAAAAGTTTCTAAAGTTACCAAATCCAAGTGATGTGAACGTCAGTTAGTAGCTTATATCCACTGTATCATCTGTATCACTGTGTGTAGGCTAGTCTCTGTGTATGTGAATAGTATTTGTTGTTTATGAGCTAAGTAAACTGTTTCATAACAGAGATAGTTTTTCATATATGTAAGTCTTAAAACCTGAGCGATGGTTGTGTCAGTGTTCTTTCCTCTAAGTTATTTGATGATTAAGTACCTAGTGGGGAGACTTAAAATTTAAAAGTCAGTTGAGGTATCTGAGTTTAGTTGTTTGTATTTGTATGAGTTTTCTGGTAAGGGGGAAGTAATTAAGATGTACAATATGAGTGTCACCTGCAGTGAGAATGGAAAAGCTGTAGACCTAATTTTTTTTTTACTTAAAACTGAAAACTTGCCACAGACCATTTTCACCAAAATAATCAGTATGTTTTTGCTGCTGAGTTGCATTCCATTTGCATGTTGCCCTTGTATAATCCTGAACAGAAGACCTTTAAGGTATTTTTTAAAACCTTCACTGACAAGTTAAAGATAAACACATTGTGTCCTATGGAAATGTTGTCTCATAGTTATCAAATTCCCCCACCCCATTTTTTTCTTTTGTTTTTGTTTTGTTTTTTCAGTGTTCCTTGTACCTCCTTACCTGAACTGAAATCTAGGTGTACCCAGAGGGCATGTCATTTCCTTATCAGCCCTTTCATGTTGTGACTGGTTTTTTCTCTGGAGTACCTCAGGTTTGGTATCCTATTTACTTTCCATTGCTCTTTCTAATTTTGCTCTCTCCATTTTTTTCTGAAGGAAGGAAGGGAAGCAGGCAGGAAGGGAAAAAAAGAAGCAAGGAAGGAAGGAAGGAAAGAGAGAAAATCATCAAGAAAAACTCATCTCTGAGCTCATGTCTTTTAATCATGTCATCCTTTCCCCTTCACCTTTATTGACATCTTTCAAATCACGTGAATACTCTTTTATTAATGATTTTGGCACTGACTTTACAGGTTTTTTAATTTTTTCCCTTCTTACCCCCACCCCCAACCTTCCGTTCTTTTTTAAGATTTTATTTTATTATATTGTTTTCATTAATGGAGATACTGGGGATTGAACCCAGGACCTCATGCATGGTAAGCATGTGCTCTACCACTGAGCTGTACCCACTCTCCACTCCCTGACCTTCTGTTCTTTTGAACCTTCTTTTTAAAATTCATTTATTAAATTCATTCAACAAATATTTATTGCATACTTTCTACATGTCAGGTTCTGTTCTAGGTACTGGACAATTAGCAGTGAGCAAAACAAAAATCATTGTCCTTATGGAGATTATATTCCAGGGGTGAGAGAAAATAAACTAGACACATAGAAAGACAGTAACATAGTAGATGGTGTCGTGGACTGAATGTTTGTGTCCTTCCCAAATTCAAGTGTTGAAGCCCTAACCTGCAGTGTGGCTGTATTTGGAAATGGGGTCTCTAAGGAAGTAATTAAGAGTAAATGAGATCATAAGGGTAGAGCCCTGATCTGGTAGCATTAGTGTCCCTATAAAAAGAGGTGCCAGAAATCTTTCTCTTTCCCCTATACCATGTGAGCACAGAGGAAAAACAAGGTGGCCGTCTGCAAGCCTGGAAGAGAGTCTCACTAGGAGACTCTGGGGGGCTTGTTAGAGAAGGTGGCATTGAGCAAACCCTAAAAGGAAGTGGGGAAGCAAACCGCTCTGATCTAAGGGAAGAATGTTCAGACAGAGAGAACCCTGTGGTAGAAGAGTGCCTGGTTTGTTTGATCCACAGTAAGGCTACTCTAGCTGGAGTGGAGGAGTGGTCAGGTGAGTATAACAGAGCATGACATCAGAGAAGTAGCTGGGGTACAATCGAGCCTCAGTAAGGATCCGGATTTTATTCTGAATGCAATAGGAAGCCATTGGAGGCTTTAGACTTAATTTTAAAAGGACTGTGCTGGCTGCTAGATGGAAAATGGACTGTAGAGAGCCTAAGGAGAAGCAAAGTGACTGTGTAAGAGTCTACTGTAGGAACTCACATGAGAGATGGTGGTGGCTTGGACCACAGTGGTAGCAGTATTTGGAGTCTAGACATCATTTGAAAGTAGTGCCGGCAGAATTTGCTGATGGATTGGATGTGCAGTACGATAGAAAGAGAGGGAATAAGATTTTCTTGCTGGGCTTTTTAAAAAAAAATTTGTACTCTACTGCTGGTCAATCTCATCTATGTTCATTCTTTTAGTAACATCTGTTGTCTTGGATTCTCAATTTATAATTCAATTGTGACCTCTAAGTACTACATTCAAAAGGAAAAACAGCTCTTTGTGTCTCCCCTACTCTCAGTAATCTACTACAGCACAGTTTCTGACACCTGATGTGTGGGTTTCAGTACATCAAGCATTCTGCGACACCAGCACGATGTCCTTCAGTTTAACTCAATTATGACAATATCTACCTAGAGCATGGCATCGGATACCAGAGGTTAAGGGCTCCATCCCACAAGACTGCCCCCACGTCGCACACCAATTTCATCTGTCCAGGTTGTTACCTGTGTATCTGATTGACTGGCTATAAATTGGAGGCTCCCACAACCCCTTCCTCAAGTTCAATTAATTTGCTAGAGAGGTTTACAGAACTCAGAGAAACGCTGACTTACATTTACCAGTTATTATAAAGGATATTATAAAAGATACAAATGAACAGCCACGTGAAGTATATGGAGTGAGGTCTGGAAGGGACCCAAGCACAGGAGCTTCTGTCCTCATAGAACTGGGGTATACCAACCCTCTGACATGTGGATGCATTCACTAACCCAGAAGCTCTCTGGACTCCCATTCTTTTTGGTTTTCATGTAGGCTTCATTACATAGGCATGATTGGTTAAAGCATTGGCCATTGGCAGGTGACTCAACCTCTAGCCCCTTTCCTCTCCCTGGAGGTCAGAGATGTACTGAAAGTGTGTGTGTGTGGATGTGTGTGTGTCTGTCTATCTGTCTCTGTGTGTTTAAGCTTCCCTACACCAACAAGCAATTCTTGGACACCAGCAGGATAGTCAAGAATTCAACTCAATTCTGACACTAGCTACCCAGAGACAGAATGAGATTCCACAGGTAAAGGGCCCCATTCCACAAGCCCACCCTCCATTTCAGACACCAGTCACAACCCCACGTTGTTACCTGTACTTCTGACAGATTGGCTGTACACCAGAGGTTTCCATGACCCATTCCTCGGATTCGATTAATTTGCTAGAACAGCTCACAGAACTCAGGAAAACTTGTTTACTCACTCCAACTTATTATAAAAGGATCTTAAAGGATACTAATCGGAAACCAGATAGAGAGATAGTAGGGCAGGGTCCCTAACAACAGAAGGGGTGGAACTGAAAGCTTCATCCCTCTGATCACATGGTTGGCCCCACTGACAACTAGCTCCTATCCTTAGGTGCTTTCCAAAAGTCACCTCATTAACATAAGACATCTTTATTACAACACTTAGGAAATTCCAAAAGTTAGGGAACCTGTGAGCCAGGAGCAGTGGATGAAGACAAAATATGTATGAGCAATATATTTGATTATCTGAATAACGAAATATATATTTTTCTTATAAATCACAATATCACAGTTCCGCTGGCAACCAGCCACCATCCTTAGATTACCTGTGGGCGGGCCAAGAGTCACCTGATTGACATGCACTCAGGTGTGGTTGAAAGGGGCTTGCTGTGAATAAATCATTTCACCTTTGCGACTCTGGAGCTGTTTCAGGAACTGAGAGCAAATGATTCCCCCTATAGCTCTTATTGCTCAGGAAATCCCAGAAGTTTTAGAAGCTCTGTACAATAGAAACAGGGACAAAGATCAAATATATATAAATATCACTACACCCATATATTCCATTGCTAGATCAACATATCAATATGAGTATTTCAAAGGTGTCAAAATTACAATCTTTCCTCCTTTTCCAGTGTTGCTTTTATGAGTGAATGGTACCACAGTTTATATTTGGACTAATTAGATAACTAGGGGGCATCTACGAATCTTTTCCTCCCTTTCCTATCATATTCAATCTAATATCACACATTGTTCATTTTAAGTTTTAAATATTTTTATAATCTGTTTACTTTTCTTTTTCTACAGTATAATTTCAAAAAGGTGAAATCATGACTCACATTAAATATAGAGTGAACACCTGTCAAAGAATTTATTCAATATATTGATTAATGAGGGAATGAGTATGATATTAAAGCAAATTCAGGGAGCATTTAAGGAGCTTTGTACTTATAGACAACTTAATAAAGGAATAGAATATAAGATCACAGGCCTGAATACAAATCTGGTTAATGTACTCTGTCGATAAACTGTAACCTTTGGGGTTATCTTTCCTCTTGGACAGAAATCATTTGCATTTCTACTGGACAAAAATATATGTTAATACATGTATGTATACGCATAACTGGGACATTGTGCTGTATGCCAGAAATTAACACATTGTAATTGACTGTACTTCAATTTAAAAAAAAAGTAATTTCAATAAGTCTGGCTCTTAATCAACAGTATACAGTGAGTTCAATAAAGTACATTTCACTGTTCAATCCTTGGATGGATCTTTGCCTTCATATGAAATTGACAGGTTATGCTGTTTTATTTTGTTTTTTCACTTTACTCTCAGGTTTTGTATAATTTTTTTAACATATTCTAATTCAAGCTACATCTATCTCTGGATTATTGTATTACTAACCTAAATGTACCCAGTCTAACTCTTCCTCTAACTCATCCACATTAATACCAGAGTAATGTTGTTCAGTCTTTATGTTTTTAATTGTGAAATATAACGTGCAAATAAGTGTATAAAACTAATATATGCACATTTTAAATATAAAATAATGAACACAAAAGACCCATCACTCAGCTTAAGAAGTAGAACGTTACTTGTGTATTAGAGGTCTGCATGTGCCCCTTCACAGTCATGTTCTCCCATCTGTAGAGATATTAGTTTTGCTTGTTTTTTTAAAAATAGTATATATGTATATGTAATTATATATTATATACTCTTAAATAATATATTGTTTCTGAACTTTATATAAATGAAATCATTTGTGTGTTGTTTATCTATGGCTTGCTTTTTTAACCTAGTATCTATAGATTTGTATTTATCCTTGTTGATACATTTGTTACTAGTTTTTTTATGCATGTGAGGGTGTGTTTATATTTTTTCCATTTATAAAATGGTGGTAAAATATATATAACATAAAACTTGCCATTTAATCATTTTTAATTGTACAATTCAGTGTCTTTAAGTACATTTGCAGCATTGTACAACCATCACTATTACCCATTTCCAAAACATCTTCATCATCCTAATCAGAAACTCTGTATTCATTGAATAATAACTCCTCATTCTCTCCTCCCCTCAGATCCTGACAACTTACATTCTCTTTGAATTTGTCTATTCTGGGCACCTCATAAAAATGGAATCATACCATATTTATCCTTTTGTGTCTGGCTTATTTCATTTACCGTAATGTTTTCAGGATCATCCACATTGTACCATGTTATCAGAATTTCATTTTTTATGGCTGAATATTATTTCATTGGATGTATTTACTACTTTATCTCTTCATTGTTGATAGATGCTTGAGTTGTTTCCACCTTCTGGCTATTGTGAGTAAGGCTGCTATGAACATTGATATACAACTGTCTGAATCCTTGCCTTTGGTTCTTTTGATGGTACACCTAGGAGGGGAATTGCTATATCATATGGTAATTTTATGTTTATAATTTTTGGAGGAACAGCCAAACTGTTTTCCATAGTGGCTGTACCATTTTACATTTCACTAGCAATGTACGAGTATTCCAATTTCTCCACATCCTTGCCAACACTTATTTTCTGCTTTTTTGATGTAGCCATCCTAATGGGTGTCAGGTGGTATCTCACTGTAGTTTTGATTTGCATGTTCCTAATAATTAATGAAGTTGTGCATCTTTTCATGTGCCTATCGGTCATTTCTGTCTCTTCTTTGGAGAAATGCCTATTCAAAGTCCTCTGCCCATTTTTTAATTGGATTATCTGTTTTTGAGTTGTAGGAATTCTTTATACATTCTGGATATTAATCTCTTACCAGGTAAATGACTTGCAAATATTTTTTCCCATTCTGTGGCTTACCTCTTCACTTTCTTGATAGTGTGTTTTGACACATGAAAGTTTTTTCTTAAATTTTGATAAAGTTTAATTCTTCTATGCTTTTCTTTTTTTGTTTTGTTTTCTTGGGGTGTGGTTTGTGGTTTCTTTTTTAAGAGGAAAAAGAAAATCTTGAAATGAATTTGACTGCAGAAGCTTATGTTTCTGCAGCCATAGTAGATATTAATAATTCAATAAAATATTACAGTAATTACTATACTTTGTAAAATCACAACAGTACACTTTAGTGCAACTCCCACCAATCTCCCTGCAACTGCCATTAATAAATAAACACAGTTCCTTATATTAAATTTATTGTTTAAAAGCTAAATATTTTATCAGCACTAATATTATATATATTTTTTTGCTTTGGGATTTAAAACTTTTTTAAAATAATTTTTTATTGAAGCTTAGTTGATTTACAATGTTAGTTTCAGGTGTACAGCAGAGTGATTCAATAATACATATACATACGTATATATTTTTCTTTTCAGATTCTTTTCCATTATGTTATTACAAGAAATTGAATATAGTTCCCTGTGCTACACAGTAGGTCCTTGTTGTTCATCTATTTTATGTATAGTAACATGTGTCTGTTAATTCCCAACCCCTAATTTATCCTTCCCCGCCCTTTCCCATTTGGGAACCATAGTTTGTTTTCTATGTCCATGAGTCTGTTTTTGGTTTGTAAATAGAATTTGTATCTTTTTTTTTTAGATTCCACGTATAAGTGATATCATATGATACTTGTTTTTCTCAGACTTACTTCACTTAATATTATAATTTCTAGGTCCATCCATGTTGCTGCAAATGGCATTATTTCATTCTTTTTTATGGCTGAGCAATATTCCTTTGTTTATATATACCACATCTTTATCCAGTCATGTATCAATGGACATTTTGCTTGTTTCCATGTCTTGGCTATCGTAAATAGTGCTCCTGTGAACCCTGGGGTGCGTGTGTCTTTTCGAATTATAGTTTTCTCCAGATACATGCCTAGGAGTGGGATTGCTGAATCATATGGTAAGTCTATTTTTAGTTTTTTAAGGAACACTCCATACTGTCCTCCATAGTGGCTTCACTGATTTACATTCCCACTGTAGGAGGGTTCCTTTTTCTCCACACCCTCTCCAGCATTTATTATTTGTGAATGTTTTAGTGATGGCCATTCTCATTGGTGTGAGGTGACACCTCATTGTAATTTTGATTTGCATTTCTCTAATAACAATACTGAGCATCTTTTCATGTGCCTATTGGCCATCTGAATGTCTTTTCTTTGTTGCCTGTGCTTTTGGTTTCGTATGCAAGAAATCATTGCCAAAACCAATGTCCTGAATATTTTGCTCTATGTTTTTTTCAAATAGTTTAATAGTTCAGGTCTTACACTTAAGTTTTTGATAATTTTGAGTTAATTTATATATAGTAGGTAAGGTTTAACTTTTTTTTTTTTTAATATGTTCTATCCAGTTTTCCCAGCATCATTTGTTGAAAAGATTCCTTTTCCTCATCGAATGGTCTTGGCACCCTGATTGAAAATCAGGTGACCATATATGCAAGGGCTTATTTCTGGGCTCCCTATTCTATTCCATTAGTCTATATGTCTGTCCTTATGCCAGTAGAACACTGATTGCTGTATCTTTGTAGTAAGTTTTGAAATTAAGAAAAGTGAGTCCTCCAACTTTGTTCTTTTTCTTTCAAGATTGTTTTGGCTATTTGGGATCCCTTTTGATTCCATATGAATTTTAATACGAGTTTTTCTTAGGGAACCCTCCTACACTGCTGGTGAGAATGTAGTTTGATGCAGCTATTATGGAAAACAATATAGAGATTCCTCAGAAAAACAAAATAGACTTACCCTATGATTGAGCAATCCCACTCCTGGGCATATATTTGGAGGGAACTCTAATTCAAAAAGATACATGCACCCCAGTGTTCACACAGCACTGTTTACAATAGCCAAGACATGGAAGCAACCTAAATGACCATTTACAGATGACTGGATAAAGATGCTGTGGTATATTTATGGAATACTACTCAGCAATAAAATAATGCTGTTTATAGCAACGTGGATGGGCCTGAGATCGGCATTCTAAGTGAAGTAAGCCCGAAAGAGAAAGAAAAATACCATATGATATCACTTATATGTGGAACCTGAAAAAGAAAAAGAGAAAAAAAGAGACCCCTAATACACACACATACAAAAGAAACAGACTTGCAGACATTGTAAACAATCTATGGTTACTGGGGAAAGGGGATGGGAAGAGATAAATTTGGAAGTTTGAGATTTGCAAATGTTAACCACTATATATAAAAATAGATAAAAAACAAATTTCTTCTGTATAGCACAGGGAAACATATTCAATATCTTGTAATAACCTTTAATGAAAAAGAATATGAAAATGAAAATATGTGTATATATATATATATATATATGCATGACAGGGACATTATGCTGTGCACCAGAAATTGACACATTGTAACTGACTCTACTTCAATTAAAAAAAGATAAATTTTTCTTGTTCTGCAAAAAAAAAAAAAAAGATTTTGTTAAGGATTGTACTGAATCTGTAAATTGATTAAGTTATTATTGTCACATTAATAATGTTAAATGTTCCAGTACATGAACATTGGATGTCTGTCCATTTATTTATGTTTCTTTCATTTCTTTCATCAGTTTTTTAGTTTTCAGTGTACAAATATTTCACCCCTTGGTTAAAATTATTCCTAAATATTCTATTCTTTGTGATGATATTGTGAATGGAATTGTATTCTTAGAAATTTCCTTTTATGGTTGTTCATTGTTAGTATATAGAAATGAGCCAATTTTTGCATACTGATTTTGTATACTGCAACTTTACTGATTTCATTTATTAGCTCTAACAAATGTTTTTGGTTTGTGACGTGTATGTGTGTTTGGTGGGGGATTAGGTTTTTCTAGATTTAAGACCATGTCATCTGTGAACAGATAGTTTTACTTCTTCTTTTCCAATTTGGATACCTTTTATTTCTTTTTCATGCCTAATTGCTCTGTTTAATTGAAGTGGCACAATTGGGGCATCTTTGTTCCTGATTTTAGGAGAAAAGCTTTCAGCTGTTTATCACAGAGTATAATATTAGAAGTGGGCTTTTCATATATGACCTTTAGTATGTTTAGAAAGCTTCCTTCCCTTCCTAGTTTGACTGTTTTTATCATGAAAAGGTATTGAATTTTGTCAAATGATTTTTTGCATCAATTAAGATGTTCATGTATTTTTTTCCTTCATTCTATTAATGTTGTGTATTACATTGATGGATTTTCATATGTTGAACAACTCTTGCATTCCAGGAGGAAATCCCAATTGGTCATGATGTATAATACTTTTGGTATGTTGCTGCATTTTGTTTGCTAGTATATGTTGAGGATTTTTGCATCAATATTTATAAAGAATAGTAGTCTGTAGTTTCTTGGACTTCAGTGTTTTTATCTGCCTTTGGTATCAGGGCAATGCTGGCCTCTAGAATGAGTTAGGAAATGTTCTCTCTTCATCAGTTTTTTGGTTCAGTGTGAAAAGGATTGATATTAATTCTTTTTAATATTAGATGGAATTCATCAGTGAAGCCATCTGGTCTAGGGCTTTTCTTTGCTGAAAGGTTTTTGATTACTGATTTAATCTCTACTTGTGTAAGTCAATTCATATTTTCTGTTCATAATTCGGTGTTCTAAGAATTTTATTTTTAAAAATTTATTATGTTAAAATTTTTTATACAATTTATAAAGATTACACTCCATTTACAGTTACTTAAAATATTAGCTGCAGTCCCCGACGATTCAGTTTTTGTATGTTGTGTGTTTCTAGGAATTTAGTCATTACATACCAGTTTGGTGCAGTTATTCATAGTATGGAAATCTTTTTTATTTTTGTAAAATTTCTACTTTCTTGTGTAGTTTAAATAATTTGAAGCTGCTTTTTTTTTTTTTTCTTAGTCAGGTTAGCTAAAGATTTGTTAATTTTGTTGATCTTCAAAAAACACACTTTCATTTCTCTGTTTTGTTCTATTCTCTATTTCATTTATTTATGCTCTGGTGAATTTTTCAACTCAATTATCATATTCTTTAGCTCCAAAATTTGTTTGGTTCTTTTTTATATTTTCTATCTCTTTTTTGAAATTCTCATTTTGTTCATGTATCATTTTCCTGAGCTTGTTGAGAATCTTTATGATGGTTATTTTGAATTCTTTGTCAGGTAATTCATATGCCTCCATTTCTATATGGTTGGTTCCTGGAGTTTATTTTGTTCCTTTGATTGGGCCATTTTCCCTAGTTTCTTTGTGTTTCATGTAACTTTGTGTTTGTATCTACCCATCTGAAAAAATAGCCACTTCTCTCAGTCTTTTATGGACTGGCTCTGTACAGGGAAATATCTTCACCATTCAGCTCAGCTACAGATTCTGGCGGCTTCTCAAACTTTTTCTGTGGGTGTGCCTTCTCTTGACTTGTGTGTGTAAGTTCCTAATTAGAAGGATTTTCCAGTTTCTGTTTTTCAAGAGCTCATAAGTTTTCCTTCCCTCTGGTTTTGGTTAGCAGTACTACAAGTTCTCTGGAGCTGCTGCAAGCCACCCAGCTCTCTTTTGCTCTCAGCAGCCTTTTAGAATATGCCAGGTCTCATCAGCTCTCGGAGTTGGACAAGACAGTCCCTCACACAGTACCCCAAAAGCTGGAATGTTGTACGTACTCCATTCTTCTCCCTTCCAAGGTAGATTGGCCTCTGTCTGTTAGTCCTCTGGAGTAGCAAGCGAGCTGCCTGGCTCTCCTTTATTCTCAGTGGCCCCTTGGCATCTAGCGTATGCAGGCTATTGTCAGTACTCTGAGATATGTGACACAGAAACTAGTCTCTCAGCTCCCTGAAAAAGTTGAACATTGGACATATGGTCCAATAATTTCTCTCCTCAGGGAGAAACTGGGAGTTGAGGGGTTTATCACAGTAGTTAATTGCTGAGCCAGAGAAAGAGACTATGGCTAATCTAAACCTTTGCCTTTGTACTCAGAGGCCTCCAACCTGGCACCATTTCCTGTCAGTGCATAGATTCAGGCAAGACAGAAACCAGTCCCCTGGGCAACCGCCCTGAAAGTCTGCACATTAAATGTGTATTTCAGTCTTCTTTTAACCCCCTCAGGGAGAATCTTGGAATTGGAATTTTTCTCCCAATTGCACTATGCTGAGCTAGGGGGAGGGACTAAGGGAAAGGTTATGCCACGAATTTTCCTACCATCTTCAATGCAGCTTGTTTCATATTCATCTGGGAAGCAAGAGCCTCTTAACTGTTTTCTGGATTTCTCACAACAGTAATTGGTCCATGTGTTGTGGTTGAATCAGTGTTTCCATGGAGGCAAGGAGGGTCTGTTGACTCACCCTTTATTGAATTTTTAAAGTGGAGATGTGAGTAGATGAAGTGGTAAGATTTGTATTTTGAAAATATTGCTCTGGGCTGAGATGTAAAGACCTGGGAGTGATAGATAAGAAAGAGGAAATCGAGTTAGGAAACTGTTGGAGTAATTCTTCAGGGGATTATGACAGCTTGGATTGAAGTGGTGGCTTTGGATATGGAGAGAGATTTGGAAGACAGACATCAACAGGGTTTGGTAATAGATTGAATATAGGTGATGAGGGGGAGAGGGAGTTGTTTAGGATGACTCAGTGTTCTAGTAAAGGCAACTCAGTGAATGCTGATGTCCTTTGTTGATAATAAACACTGGAATATTATAAATCTGGTCTTGTATGAGACGTTTCAGGTGCCTTTGAGATTTTTAATTGGTGAATTTTATCAGGCCATTGGACCTATGAGTATAGCATGCAGAGGAACAATCTGGGCTATAAATATGAATTTTGAAGTTTCAGGCCATACTTATTCTGCATCTTTAGGAATGTAGTATTCTCTCAACATAATATGAGGGCCATGAAGGTAGGGACTTTCTCTGTGATGTTCTCTGCTTTATTCTTAGATTTCTGATGCTGTTTCTGGAACATTGTAGGGATTAATATTTTTGTTTTTATTTGTTTTCTTCATCCTCTATTCCTGCTGTCCTGGTATTACTAATAGCATTCACAAGAAATGCATATTTCACATTTATATAAGGTCACATGTAATATATATTTGAATTATGAAGTGTATTAATAAAATGAAAACATCAAAACTGTCACTTGAGAACTAAATATTGTTAAACCCATCTGGATACCCCTTCAAGTTCCCATCACTTTGCTCACCCTTACAGAGTTAATAATGGTCATGAAGTTTATAATTATCATTCTTTCTTTTTTTAAGTGACTTTACCACATACATGTTTCACAAAACAAATATATTCCTAAATTATATGTTACTTAGTTTTGCTTTTTTCTGAGTTTTTAAAAAATTGTGTATAATTTTTACCATTAATTTGTTTTTTTACTAATCCACAACAGTTCTTTTCATTGCTTTTTATAATCTGTTGTATGACTCTAACACAATTTACATATTACCTTTAGTAAATATTTTGATTATTTCTAATTTTATTTGTTTTTATGTTCTGTTGTTTAAATAATGCTGCTGTTGACATTCTGTAGAAAATGACAAGCTGATTCTAAAATTCATACGGAAAAGCAAAGGACCTAGAATAGCTAAAATGTTTCAAAGTAATTTTTTTTTTCCATTTTGTTTTCCTCTTGAACCTAGAATTTGTATGGAATTTTTTTTCTGATCTCTGTGTAGATAAATTTATTTCATTTGGATGTAAGTGACCTTTCTGTTAATATCTGTTTTCAGTGAATCTGTATATGATTCCAGATTTTTAAAATTTATTGATACGTCCTTTGTGAATTTATACATATTGCTCCATGGTTGAAAAGAATTATTATTTTCCATTCAGCACCAAATTTTCTACATATACTAGAGTAAGGTTGATGATTCTTACAAGTTTAAATCTTCTATACTCATACTAATTTCATCTAATTCATCTGTAGATATCTTAGAGAGGTATGAAGTCCTCTATGGTATTTAGGGAATTGCTCAGTTTATCATTGTATTTCTTACCTTTTTTTCTTTCCATATTTTCAGACTGTGTCTTAAATGCATTAAGATTCATGATTGCGATTCTTTTTGGTAGGTGCACTTTTTATGTATATGGAATGTACACCTATCGTTTTCTTTTTTTTTTTAAAGCTTTTTGCTTTGAAGTCTATTTTTTATGACTGTCATACACTTGATTTCTTTTGATAAGTATATTCCTTGCATATCTTTTTTCATATCTTCATCATTTTCAAGAAATCTTTGTGGTATAATTTTGTGTCTCTATTGATAAACAACATATAGCTGGTTTTCTTTTTTATCTTGCCTCTCCTTTCCTTCTTCCCTCCCTTTCTTCCAAACAATCTGATTGTCTCATTTTTAATAAATGAATTAAATTTGTGTTTGCTTTGATTTTAGGCATATTTGGACTTATTTTCTATTTATTTTGTGTTTTCTTTTACTTCTTTTCCCTTCTTGTTTATCTTATTCTATTGGCTTGGGTTTTTGTCCTTTCCTCCCCGTTAGTGGTTTGGAAGTTGTATATCCTATTTATCATTGATTTAATAAAATATCTTTACTGTGATACAATTTGCATATCATACGGCTCACTTATTTTAAAGTGTACAATTCGGTGGTTTTTTAAATTAGATTCACGAAGTTCTATAACTCATCACTAATTTTAGAACATTTTCATTACTCTTCAAAGAAGAGTGATGCTCATTAATCCCCTGTCTTCCTTCAAACTTTCTCCCTTCCCCAGCCCCAGGCAACCTCTAATTTACTTTTGTCTCTATACATTTGCCTATTTTGGAACTCTCATATAAATGGAATTATATATGTAGTCTTTTCTGTCTGGCTTCTTTCACTTTGTATGTTGTTTTCAGAGTACATCCCGGTTGTAGCATGCATCCGTACTTCATTTTTATGGCCAAATAATATTACACTGTATGAATATACCATATTTTACGTAGCCATTAATCAGTTGAAAGATACTTGGATTTTTCTACTTGTTGGATGTTATGAATAAGGCTGCTGTGAACACTCATGTATAAATTTTTGTGTGGACATTTTTTCATTTCTCTTGGGAATTTAATTATGAGTGTAATTGCTGGGTCATATGGTAGCTCTATGTTTAACCTTTTGAAGAAGTGCCAGACTTTTTTCAAAGCACCTGCACCATTTTGTATTCCTACCACAGCGTATGAGATTTCCAATTTCTCCATTTTCTCACTAACACATTAAGAATAGGTAACAACTGAAGAGCAAGTTGCTGAACAAGAGTTCCCCTAGTCATAATCAACACTTTGTCCCTTGCTGCCTCAGCTTTGCTTGAGTTGCCCAAACTATAACTCTGAATCTGGCTGTAAATGGTATGACACTTTGGAAAGGCTAATTGATGTCAGATTGCATGAAATTTTTCTTGAAAAAAATTAGCTTAATAACTTCTTAGCTATGTTTGGATAATTAAAATAGTTCTTCCTTTTTATTAAACTAAATTTGGATGATTTCTATATAGGGAAAACATTTTGTCCAAGTTATAAAATTTGCATTAGCGAAAAATTTTTCAGCTCTAATGCAAACCTAGAAGAAGTAGCTTGTTTTTGTATGCCCCACCTTTCTCCTTTTTGTTCTCTCCTAATTACAATCTTATATGTAAGTATTATGCCCTGACAGTTCAGTTTTAAAAATGTAATAGAATTAAAGAACTTTAAAGCTTAAAGACCCAGTAACGTGATGATTTAATTTATATTTGCTATAAATGTTTTTTAATTAAAAAAAATTTTATTCATTTATTTATTTGTTTGGTTTTTTGGAGGGGGGTAATTAAGTTTGTTTATTTATTTGTTTCTTTGTTTGTTTTTGGAGAAAGTACTGGGGATTAAAGCCAGGACCTCATGCATGCGAAACATGCACTCTACCACTTAAGCTATACCCTCCCCCCATAAATGTTTTTTTTTAAATGATTAATAGTGCATATTGTTCTTTTTAATTGTGATATTCACGATTTATTTATGAACCTGTGGCCATTTTCATTATCCATAAATTTCTGAGGTTCTTAGAATCCAAAACCAGTAAATAAAATGTCTTTTTTCTTCATCCATTAAAACAAATTTTGAAACATTGCATATATCATACCTACTTTAAAATTTTCTAAGCTTTTGTAAACTCAAAGTTAGATGTTTTCTACATCATGTACAACTTTGATGTTTGGAATTCTATTCTGTATAATGGGAAAAAAAATCCCTGCTGGATTTCTTTGGGGGGGAATTTTATATTTTGAACCAATTACTTTGTTATTTCTCAGACTTCCTTTCTTAAGTAGATTTTATGGAATAAATTTTGGAATCATCAGCTTAATGGTCTTCCTTAAGTAAAATGTGAAATATTTCTCTAGATCTTGAATGTTCAAAGCCTATAGTATAGGAAGTTGTTATTATCTCAGACTCAAGGAATCAGAGATGAAATGTTACCTGTGTTGTAAGAATCAACAGTTATGCAAATTCATGACACATTTCATCTGGGTTTATAGAAAGTAATCTATTTTTCTGAACATTATTGACTTTATAGTAGTCTTGTCCTTTCAATTGAAGCTACAGTGTGACTCTCAGACATGTACTGTAGGTAGCTCTGTATACTTCCAGGAGTTTTAATACTTTCTAGCACTGGTGAGAAACTTTGAAGTGCACATTCAAAAAGCAAATTTTAATAGCCAACTGTTGAGGCACTCAAAATAAAAAAAGATTTTAAAATGATTAATAGCCCTATTTTTTTAACCTGTTAGTAAAGTGTTTTGGGGAATTTTTTATATTTATGGATCCAGATATCCTGATCACTGCATAATACGCAATGAACTATTTTCCTAATTAGCGATTTTTCTTAGTCTATTCTGTCTGCTGTAACAAAACACCACAGACCTGGTAGCTTGGAAACAATGGAAATTAATTTGTCACAGCTCTGGAGGCTGCAAGTCTGAAACTAGGGTGCCAGCATGGTTGGGTGAGGGCCCTCTTCCTATCGGAAGCCAGTGTCTTCTTGCTGTGTCCACAGGTGGTAGACAGGGCAAGTGAGCTCTGTGGGATCTCTTTTATGAGAGCGCTAGTCCCAGTTGTGAAGGCCCCACCCTCATGACCTAATCACCTCTCAGAGGCTTTCATCTTCAGGGATTAGGATTACAACATAGAAATTTTTGAGGGACCCAACATTTAGACCATAGTAGTGATTTAAAAAAAACTGTTTTGTGATCTCATTGTTTCTGAAAATAGATAAGGTAAAATTCTGAGGAAATAAGCCATCACAAAAATGAGTTTTTGTTCTCTAGAGAATTTGGAGTAATTTCTTGGTGCTTGCCGATATTAACAGTAACTGGTCTATATTGCATTGAACTCTGCATAAAACAAGTATGTAAAATAGTTCAATTTAAATTGTAATAATCTCAACTGGTTTTGTCTTTTTTATTTATTTCAGTTCTTATATTTATTGTTAATTTCTACTTTCTTTACATTTACTGTTTAATTTTCTAGCTTTTTAAAAAGAATGCTTAATTCAATTAGTTTCAAATTTTGTAAATAAACACATTTCAGGTTTTATAAGCATGTTTCTAAGTGTTGCCTTTACTGCATCCAGCATGTTTTGAATTATGGGTGCTTTTTAAAATCACTCATAGCTAAAAATTTAAGAATATAATCTTTAGTGTTGGGCTTGTATGTTTGTTTGATTTTTTCCCCACTAACTTTATATTATTGACTTTTAATCTAAAATTGCATTGTTGTTAGAATTGTAGTTAATCTGATAAAAATTCTTTGAAATTTATTGAAAGTCCTTTTGTAATCTAGCATGTGGTTTTTTTAAGTGTTCCATTTGTGCCTTTATATTTTCTACTTGTTGGCTGCCTGTCTCTGTTTATGTATTTACTTGATTCAGCTTATTTAATGATGATCAAATTTTCAAATGGCATAGATGCCTATGGGTGAGATAAAATGATCTTAAAGAATCTTCATTTAAAGAATCTTTAGTTAAGGATATTAAGACGTTCACCTTAGATTTAAAGAGATAGCTTAAAATTGATCAACTTTGACGGGAGTAATTTTTTTCCTGCTTTTGAAATCCCCAAGATAGCAATGATGGAAGTAGTAGCAGTAGCAGCAGTAACGTTAGTAGCAATAGTAATGTAGCAACATCCACAGCAGCTGACATTTATGGAGCTCTTATTGTGTGCCAGGCATCACTCAAAGCTTTCTAGACCGGTGAATGAATTTACCCACTTACAACTCTATGACATATAATTGTTTTCCTCATTTTATGTAATAAAACGCAGGAAGGTTAATATTCTTGCCATAGTCACATTGTAGTCACATTGTCTTTCAGCAAACCAAAGTAAGTTTTTCAGTTGGACAAAAAAGCTTTTTTTCTTTCCCCTTTTCAGTTATTAGAAAAGTTAAAAGAACGTTGGCTCTCCACTGGTTTATGGCATAATCTGGAGTTGGTGAAGACAGTCATCGTAGAACCACAGGGAGGAGAAAAAACTGATTTTGATGAATTACTTCAGGTGTACTATGATGCGATCAAGCACAAAGGAGAGAGAGGTAATTGGAGATTATTTGATGATCAATGAGAAAAAGATTTTTTTACCATAAGGTGGAAAAAGTTGGTGCTATTAGAATTTTGTGTTATCTTTTTTAAATGAATTGCAGTTAAGAGGAAAATTATATTTTATAATCCTATGTGAAAAAAAAGTGAAGAAATTCTTTTATTTGTAGTTGCTTTCTAAATATTTTCACTTGTGGGTGCCAGTTCAGTTTTAAGAAATGGCATGCATTCAGGTGTTATCCCATGGTCTTCTTTACACTACCTCATATATTTTGTGAAAGAAGGCAGGTAGAGTATGCATGAATATTTTTCTTACTAGCCAAATGAGCCCTACAGTTTGATTCAAATAATATACTTTATGCTTATATTTTATTACATAAGGTAAAATTGGGCTTTCAAGACATAACTGTAGGCTAAATTTCAAAGTTAGAAAATGCCCATAAAAAGTTTGGCAGGAAGGGCTAATAGTAATATTTTATGAACAATACAACAGCATAAAGATATAACAATTGTCCATATCCTTGTGTAGGAAGATTATACACAGAGTTCTGTGTATTTGTGTTTTAAATACTTTTCAATATAATATTGATTCAATGTGATATACAGTATAAATTAGAGTTATTTAAATCATTTTGAGAACTTTACATACAGATGGTAAAGGTAGTGATTTCAATTTCAATTATTTTAAAGATAAAAAAGCAGTTGGTTCACAATTGCTCAGTTCACATGCAAGTTACTACTTTGAGGTGGTTTTTCTGTGTAGTTTAACTGGGAGATACACAGTTTGTAAATTTGTTTACCATGCTGCAACTAAGTGCGATTTTGTTTCCCTTTACTTAAAGACACTGAACTATAAAAACTTTATCTTAATGATAGTTTTGAATTTTGATTCTTTTAAATTTTATAATTACTTAATAATCAGATATTTTCAAAATGACAAGAATAAGCAAGTTCTGGGAATTTTGAGTGTGCTTTTGAAATTGTTTATTTTCTGTTGCTTAAGATGGAGCCCTCCTGGTAGCAGTTTGTCGTGGTAAAGTGAGTGAGGGTCTGGATTTCTCAGATGATAATGCCCGTGCTGTCATAACAGTAGGAATTCCTTTCCCAAATGTGAAAGATCTACAGGTAGGTTGTCAAAACCTTAAGCAGTTTTATTTATCACAGAAGTTGTTGATTTTATGTAGAGTTAATTATACATTTTTCCTGTATCCTCAGACATTTTATTTTGATGCTTTGGTGACTTGGAATGAGTAAGAAAGGTTTAGTAGATGTGGGTTTACTTTATTTTTAACTTACACTGTCTTTTGCTCAATAATTTTTCTCAGTGTGGCCTGAGTCAGGAATATCCGTATCATCTGGGAACTTGATAGAAATATATATTTGTAGGGTCCATTCAGACCTACTGAGTCAGAAATTCTGGAGATAGAGCCCAGCAATTTGTGTTTTGTCAAACTCTTAGCCACAGACTGACAGGGACCCTCCCAGGGAATTGTAGGACCCTTTCTCTGTCTCTCTTCTTTCCAATGCCCTGCCCTGCCCTGCAGATTTCAGTGATCTTAGCTGCTTCAAGTTCTGATACCTTCCACTTCAGCTCAGCAGGACCCCCGTACTCTGTACTTCAGTGCTCTATGCTATGTATTGAAATTACACACAGGAAGAGAGCTGAGAATCATGGAGGTCGCATAACGGATTTCCCTTATCTCTGAGTTTACAGTTTTATGCTGCCTAGTGTCTACTCCCTGAAAGCAGTTGCTTTAACTGTTTTCTCCAGTGGGAAGGATATTTCTAAACCACTTATTCTGCCTTGGCCAGACACAGGAGTTTTGCTTCATTATCACTGATTGTTTGCTAAACATATTTGAAAAATTAGTTGTAGCGATAATTTGAAACCTAAGATGATGTCATCTTCATCAGGGAGGACTTTCTTTTACTTCCTGCAGGCATTTGAAGGTACTGGCAATCTGAGACCAAGACTTGAGGCCTTTCTGGCCGCTGAGCTGACTCCATTGTGTATAATCCAACAGGATACAACCTGTTAGGGTCTCATGCTAAAGCAAGAATCCTTTCCCTACGTAGTTATCTTCTTTATTGTTAATACTTTACTAGACACTGTGAATTATATAATATTAAAGGTAACAAACAGCATTTCTCTGGTTAGCTCCTACTTTTCCCTAACCTCTGGACCTTGTCAAAATTTCTGAAAGTCCTCGGGGATGTTTCACTGTCCAGCCTATGGTAACTCGGGTAGCTTCCACTGCCTTTCTCCAGTCACCAGCGCTACCACTGAGAGGGCTGCTGATGATTCCAGGGGCTCCTATTCTAGAATGGCTGATGTTGCCTCTGACTACTCCTACTGATGAAACAGTTGACGTCCACTCAAGAAAACTGTTTTGTTCCCCATCAGCAGCATTTGTGCTCCGTCCACGGAAGCTGAGTGCTGCTGAGTGCTGCTGAGTGCACTGCTGTTGGCGGTGGTACTGCCTTTTGTGATGGTGTATCATTTTACCTTGGCCCTATAGTATTGCACTAATGCTGCTCTGTTCAAGTAGAGAGAATTTCTTTCCCACACTTTCTACCACATGCTCTTCCTGTGTCTTAAATATAAATTTTTTTCCCCTAAAACTAGCTCTTTCAACTTTTGTTTATATCTTCTTTCTTTCCTGGACGTAAATATGAGTCATTGAGAGCTGGAAAAGGAGATAACTGTATGGCTAGTATCTCAGCTGTACTAAATATTACACTTACAAAGTAACAAGGCCTAAAACGATTCGCACTCATAATAGTGATTACATCTGAGAAGAGAAAGGAATCACATAGAGGGTAGTTATCAAAAGGGACTTTAGCTTTTTCTATAATGTTCGTTTTATTTTTTTAAAAGCTTCAAGAAAATATGATAAAAAGACAGATGTTTATTATTTTATTTTTTGAAAAATCCTTAAAATTAAATAAAGTGTTACTTGAGAAGAAAAAAAGATTACACTGACCTTCTATTTTCTCTGCTCTCTCTCCCAACAACTGTAATTCTGGGTATTATCTCACCAATCTTGGGTTTCTTAATGCTTTCTTTCCTTAGGCTAAGTTCTTTCCAGGCAACAACGTCTCAGTCTGTCATACCAAAAAAAGAAAAAAGATACCAGTGACCTGCTGTGACTTTCCTCAGCAATGGTCCTGCTTTTCATGGTTCTGCTTACCTGAATTCCAGTAGCTCTAGTTGTATGAAACAGCAAAATAACAGAAGCTTCAATGAAGTCTGCGTAGGGAGGAGGAGGCTGACTCTAAAGGAGTTTCCCTAGTGGTTCCCAAAAGGGCAAGTAGGGTAGACCCTAGAGTAATCCAAGCTTCAAGATCAAGGGACAGATAAAGAAGAAAAATCTGTACAGGAAACACCATTTGTAAGGGAAGTGTATTTCTTTTGCCATATGTCTGGATCAGTTCTTCCTGCCTAACGAACAATTCTAAAACCCACTGACTTAAAAGAACAATCATTTATTATGGGTCATGCATCTGTGAGGTTCGGGTGGGCAATAGGTGATTTCGCCTGGGCTCAGTCACCCTGCTGTGGTCTGACCAACATAGGTTGCGCTCAACTTGATCAGCCCTGCTCTACATGTATCTTATCCTTCATGGACCCACAGACCAGCCAAAACATGTTATCGTAATGACAGAAGTACAAGGGGGCAGGGTTGACTGTGCAAGTCTTTTCACATACCTGCTTATGTCACATCTACTCACATATCGCCCAAAGCATGTCACATGCACAAGCCCCAAATCAGCAGTGGTGGGAGGGGGGTGGTGAGTATTTTCCACCACAGATGGCACAGGGCTTAGAATAAGGACTCCTTTAGTCCTGCCTTTTTTTCCTTAACTAAAGGATTTTTTAAAGGATATTTATAAATCATTCATTCAAAAGACTGATATTTATAGGCTGATATTTAAATATTTATATGTAGTTTAATTCTTAAATATGTATACTTATATAGTTAAATATATTTATTATAATTATTAAATATATATAAATATTACTTAACGTAAAATTAAAATAAAACTGGAAAGTTAAATATATTTAATATGTTATCATAATATTTGGTTTTGTTGTTTGTTTTACTTGATGTTGTTATTAGGAAAAATAACAACCCTTCTTTCATAGATACTTTAATTAAGGCATGATAATGATAGTAAGCATTATTAGATGATAATGAATAGGACAGTAGTAAACATTAATATGACTTATAATAAGGCAGTACAGTATGTTACAATCATAAATCATTAAAGGAGTTACAGAAGGGAATGCTCAATTCCAGTATCATTTTACACTCTAATACATAGTAGAACATAATAAATGGAGAGGGTATCTTATTTTTATTATATTGGCTGTCACTCTATATTAGTATTCTATTGCTGTGTTACAAATGATCACAAACACAGTGGCTTAAAACAGCACACATTTCTTATTTCACAGTTTCTATGAGTTAGGATTCTGGACTTGCTTAGCTGGGTCCTCTGCTCAGGGTTCCACAAGGCTGCAGTCAGTGTGTTGGCTGGGCTGCATTCTCATCTGGATCTTGGGGTCTTCTTCCAAGCTCATTCTGGATGTTGGCAGAATTCAGGATACTATCTAGCTCTGATCTCCTAAGATGGAGTCATGTAACAACATAATCACAGGAGTAACCTCCTCATACCTTTGCCTTATAAAATATAACCTGATCAACAGAGTGACTGCCCCCTCACCCTTGCCATGTTCTGTTGGCTAGAAGCAAGTCGCAGGTTCTGCTCACATTCAGGGTGAGAGGATTATATAAGACCTGACTCTCTGGGAGTCACCTCAGGGTGTGCTTGCCATATTCTTGTTTTCTATAAAACGAAATGGTGAACTAAATGATTTCTGTTAATGGCTCTTCCAAACCTAAAATGATACTTCAAATTGCTGGGCCATAAATTAAGACTTCATAGTTTTCTTTTACATTAATATTCAGTCTATTGTGCAAAATAAGTAGAAGTTATTTATAAATGAAAACCTTAAATATGCTACCTTATGGAAATGAAACGATTTCTGTATTATTTTCTCTATAGTTTCATTTGAATTCGTATTTTAAAGAGTCAAGGTCAGTGTCTGAGTTAGAAAAGTGATTTGAGTAGGGGGAAGAGGGCAGTGACAATTTTACGATACTAAATTTTTTTCTTAAATTTGAGACAGATTATGGAAGTAAAAATTAAAATACAGTTTAAAATACTAACTTAAGACTCTTGTAGTCTCAACTGCAGAGTTTGGCTTTTAGAGAAGCAGGAAAATGTATGTTGGAGCCAAAAATATGACTTCTTTGGCTGTGACCAGGATTTCCTCTTCCCACCTTGGGGACTAGAAAATAGAGGTAGGAAAATTTCATTTTGGAGCCAAGTGTGACTTGTTTAGTTCAAGTCATAATTTATGGCACATACCTCAGGGACCTGAAAATAAAGAAACCCACTATGAAAGGTTGATAATGGGCCACTCTGAAGGGCAGGCATTAAGCTAACTTTCCCAGTGAGGATTTTTTTCACTTCCACCTTTCCCAGATGCTTCTGATCATTCTATAAGGACATACTTAATCGTGTAATAGCTAAAAAGAAAACTTTCTGTGCACTAAAGCAAAGTATTTGAGGGGCAGCAGAGTGAACCAAGGCCTTTATATGATTAGATGTTGGTGGAAAAATATAACTAAAAGAAAAGTTGTTTTATTTTAATGCAATTAAATCACAGTATAACAACACTGCCCTTTTAGTGGATATCTAAAGCAAATCCTTTGGCCAATTTGTACGATCTAAAGACTTAAACAGCCTTCAACTTTATAATTCAGGCATCCACATCTAAAATTGGTGGCATGGTCATAATTTGTGAGACATTATAAGGTACAGTATTTAGTTTTTAAAATTTCATTTTATTTGTATTTCTTAATATAGTTTAGTAGTATATAAAAATATTTTCCCTTCATGAGTATTATGCCTTTTCCTCTGAGGGAAAATTCGTAAAACCGTGGCATGTGCCTAAAAATTTTTACACATTAAAAATGGTCAAGTTGGTATCTTAGATTTCTGTAATTGGTTTAGTTGGTGTATTAATTATTATAAGAGCTCTTCTGATACATTAAGATAATACATTTTATGTTTCTGTGTTATTAATCTTTAGTAATATAGTATGTTGAGTTATGAAAATAGATTTCATTTGAAAACTAAAATTCTGATAGTGATGTGATTAGTTAATTTAGTACTGGCATATAATAATCATTATGAATTCCTTTTTTCATTTAGGAAACTTCTTTTAGCTCTGAACCATTTAAGTATATTATTTTTGAGTCAATTTTGAAAAATTACATGAATGATTAAAAAATACAGGCATCTATTTTAATTTTGTTAAATTAGTTATTGACTTTAAAACAAACACACATAAATTTATAGGCTCCCATGTGTTCTTGGCATTTTGTAAACCTTAGAAAAGGGCTATTATCCATTGCTTGCCCCAAAGGATAACAGCATTAATAAAGTTGAGTGCACATTAAACCACATTAAACCAAGTTTTCAAGTGTCAAAATATTATTAGATGATGGCAGCATTAGAATTCTTAATCTGACATTTCTTTTTAAGTAGATTGATGTTGTTCCTTCATTAGTCTTATTGCATTGACAGCAGTGTGAATATTCATGAGTAGATGAATGAAGGCAGGAATGCAAGGGATTATAGTGTATCAAGACAAATTCAATTTCAGAAATGAAAACTTTGCCTAATAATTTTGAATAAGAGCCTACTTTGTACTAAATATAAATATAGTAAGTGTAAAAATGAACAAGATGCTATCTCTAATGCTGTTTATGAGTTACTAAAGGATTTGAACGTGAAACAGGATGTTTTGGTGAGGTAGAATCTGGATGTTCCAGTGCTTAGGGAAAGTGAAATTGAGCAACACCTTTCACCTCCCATCCAGATATCCATTTATCTTGACTGATTTGCCTAAAATAAATGGAGGAGATAGAGAAATGAGATTTGAGTCTTGCCTACGTTGAGATTCAAACTTACAAACACTTGATAAACTGGAATGGCCTCATCAAAACTATTCAGATTATTAAGACTATTTAGAATAATGAAACAACCATTTTTTGAATATCTGACTGGAGTACCAAGTACTTTATAGACTGGTGACACAGTGATGCACTGCATAGATTATAGCCCCCTGTCTCATAGAGCTTACAGTCTAGTGAGGAATGTTGAAATTAAAGTAATAAAGAAACAATTAATTACACTCGTGATGAAGGGTGTAAGAAAAAAATCACAGGAACTATGAGAATATATACAGGATCCTGACCTAGTCTTTGGGGGTAAAAGACAGACTTCCTGAGGAAGTGATATTTAAGCTGACACAGGAAAGAAGGCTAGGAGTTCTGTAGGTGAGCAGAATGGATAAGAGTATTCTCAGCAGATAGAACAGCATATGCTAAGGCCCTAAGGTGTGAAAGAAGAGAGTTATTCCCAGGAATTGAAAGAAGCTAAGGTAGAAAGTGAATTAGGGAGAATGGCATGTGGACAGAGGCTGGGAGATGAATTAAGGAGCCAAATCATTTAGGGCCCTGTGTGCCATATTAAGGATTTGATACTTTATTCTAAGCTATGGGAAACCGGATCCAGAAATAGCGCCTGAGGTCAGAGTGTAGTGGACTTCTGGTTATAGTGTAGCATCTGATACAGAAACCCACCTGGATCTCACCCTGATGATAATACGAGGCTACCCAGGGGGAAAGGCTGTGTATATAAACTTAAAGGGCTGTAATACTAAACTCTGCCATGTAGGTGTCCAGCAACTTGCTGTTGGAATTGTTGGAAACATTTAGGCCAAATCACAGGTATGGGAGAAAAACCTCGTCACCTCTGAATGTCTAGAATAAGTTTATGCTTGTTATTTAAACCTTTGTTTCCTCCTCAGAAAACTTTGTTTTCAGCTTTTTTTTTTTTTTAAGGTGGTTTGGCCAAAATTATTATTAACGCAGGTTCTAAGTATATCTTTTTTTTTTTCAGTGTTACTATCTTATTTTAATTCATTTTTTCTTCCAGTTTTATTGAGATATAATTGACATACAGCACTGGGTAAATTTAAGGTGTAACAGTGTAGTGATTTGACTTACACTTATCATGAAATTTTTTTTATTGAGTTATAGTCAGTTCTAAGTACATCTTGAATTTCAAAAATTAAAATCTAGTTTAAATCTAAGTATGCCACCTAAACCAACAACTCAGTTTGCCTTGGACTGTGAAAAATGAGATAACCAAATCCTTTGTTCCCATCCCTCCTGAAAAACAAACATAAAAATACAGAATAAATGGATGAATTGCTGAGATATCTTTAATTAAAAAAAATCCCCATACTTATTAAAGGAGTATTTGGGGATTAGGGGAGGAAACATTTAAAATCACAAAATTTTAAGCAAGTTTGATTGACAGACTTTTTCTTCTAATATTCATGTCACTGTATGTCCTTGGGAAAAAAACCATGCCTGAATATAGCTCCAAGTTAAACTTTGGATAATTAATAATAATTTTTTTTTTAAATTTTGAAGTTATTTTCCTGTGTTCATCTTGGTTTTTGGCGAGGACAAGAGCTTTGTTAACCTTTATATTTTACTTTTGCTCTCATGGTAGACTGAAGGCTTTAAAAGTGCATTTATCACCCTGGGGACTTGGAGGGTTGGTTGACAGTTCTGTTGGCATAGAGCATAATCAGTGGCACTACTTAAGGGAAGCGGCGGAACTGTTTTTTCACTTCTCTGAAAATAATTTTTTTTTTCCTTCAGAGTAGAATTTTGGTTGTAGTGGATTTTAATCAATTTATTCAGATTCCCTTAAAGCCTACAGGGTGCAGATACGTAGATGGGCTTCAGGTGAGTGTATCACTTGGAGTTTTTCCACCTAGAAAGCCTTAAGGTCGCAGATAACATAAGATGTAGTAGACATCACTGTTCAGTGTCTTCAGCATCAGTCTTCCTGTTTTTCAGTGAGGTTAAAGTTTTGATACTTTGGGAATGAGTTCAGTTTATGCTTTCTAACTGTGGGACACATAGTCCCAATGTACCAGGGAGAATAATAAGCTACATAATAAGTCATAGTGTCATTTCCTATTGCATCAAAATGATCAGATTTATTCTTTAAAATTGCTTAATAGTAGGGTTTCTCAAGCTTGGCACTAATGACATTTTGGGCAGGATAATTCTTTGTTGTGGGTGATGGGCTGTGCATTGTAAGATGTTTAGCTGCGTCTCCGGACTTAACTGTAGATGCCAGTAGTAACCCCTTCTCCCCTCCACCAGTTGTAACAATCAAAAATGTCTTCAGATAGTGCCAATATCTTCTGGTAGGCCAAATCACTCTCCTTTGGACACCCTTGCTTTATATAATGAATCATACAAGTGTATGTCATGAATTAAAGTGAACAGTCTGCATTTATTTTTAAATTATTTTTTATCAAGTTGAAAAAAATCCAATACAGCTTTTACTAAGAGCCTTGTTTATACTAAATACAGTAGATGATTTCTTATATTAACAGTCTCCAGGCTTCTGCCCCTCTCCTAGCCCCTGCTTCTGAGAAGCAATGACTTTCACTTCTTTTATCTGTTTCATCTGGTATTTACCTCCGTATTTTGTCTCTGTTTAATCAGTTTTAGACAATAACTATGCACTTCCCATACGAGATAGGATTTTAGCTCACTTATGCCACCTTTCATTTCTTATATCCTCCCAGTATAGTTTTGCAACAGTTTTTAAAGTTTAATCCACAATCAATAGTCACATTATTATGACTATGAAAAAATATTGTTCACTGAGGTCAAATGATTTCCTTCCTTTCTTTAACTTTTTAATTTTTTCTTTTAAAAAGATCTTTAAAGAAATCTTCAATAAATATGTCTAACACCTCTCAATACAGTTTTCCTACGAGACCTGTCAAATAATAGGTCAGTTCTTTTCTCCTCTTAAAGACATCCCTTCTGGAGTCTTCTGAACTCCTTCCGCAGTCAAGACTAAGTTGCTCTTTAAGTTTGCTTAATTGCCAGTATCATGAGACTTCCCTTTGCTGTCATCCTAGGAATTTTATTTGCTTGTCTTCTGTGTTGGGTCCCAATTTTCCTGGGTCTTAGATCTTCCTCCCATGTCTTGTTTCTTGTTTCATCTTTGTGGTACACATCCTCCAACAAGTTCCCTATGCATCCATTTCCTCAGCCTTTCTGGACTCTTCATTTTGAACTTTCACCTCTACTTCATCATTTACCATTTGTCCCTCTGCTTTTCATGGTCATATATTTGGGTTTAAGGTTACAGATGTCTTAGTTCAATTGAAGATGGAGTCTATTTCTCTTTCTTATTTGATTTCTAATTTGGGGTTGTTTTTTTAAGAGGCAAAGAAAGAAGCAAAAAAATGTTTTTGCCTCCCCGAAACCAGAAGTCTTCATTACTTTCTAAGGTAAAGTGTGAGATTTTAAAGTACAGTGACTGCATATGCGTTATTCCCACACTCACACATTCACACTTGAGAAGCTCTGAATCAAACGTTCCTAACAATAATATTGCAAAGGTAGGACATAGTAAATGTTTTTTAAAAAACAAACATGTTTGAAAGATAAGTTTGGATGTAATAATAAAAATCTAGATGGCAAAAGTATCATACTTCATTTGTTGGGCTGTGGAGATAATAGAGTTTTAAGGTTTTAAGCATGTTTTCGGTATTTTCCTATACTCATGTGATCTTTTTTTTCTTACGTGCACACTGTTGCTCATGTTCGTTTTTACATGTCATGGTGTTTAGTCATGTGAAATCTGAGTCTGAACCTCCTCTCAGTGGGATTAGCTCCTACTTTCTATGCCTGCCATCGCCACAAAAATTCTGTACAACTTTCCCAGGGCCTCAGTACTTAGTACTGCGTCTTCTGCTTCCACAAGCCTCCTCCAGGAGAGATCTTGCTCTCTTGCAGGTTGTATTTGAGTAGGTACAAGTCTCAGTCACTTGCTGAATGCAGCACTACTCATTCCCCTTAACAAAACCTTTAAATATTGGCGCATTCCTTTAAGAGCCTTGGGTTTCATTTACAGCCTCACGTTGCTTTCTTATATAAGACAGTATTTCATTTTGTTGGTTGTTATTGCTAGAAGGGTTTATTCATGGTATTTGGCTCTCATATGTGACTTTAACAAGGGAAGCTCTAGATTTTAAGATATATGTAAGAAATAATATTTGGACTCATAGAGGACCAGTCATGCACTCATTCTGTAGATTACACCTCTAACATTTTATATAGTTCCCTTCAAATATGGCTGATAGGTTGCAAAGTGATCAAAAAACATTTTGAAGAATATTAAAGAGTGCTAATATTATAATTTCTCAGAAAATTTGAGATCAATTTGCAGAAGTCATTTAGAAAAATGTTGTTTCCAAACTGAACACTGTTCTCTGTGTGTCCTGCCAATGTACATATTTTCATTGATATTTGATGAAAAAGTAGCCACGCCATAAGCTGAAGAAACTTGTAAGTCACCTAAAATAATGTATCCATGTATTGAGTAGTGTAGGTTAACCACCTTCAAAGAGAGTTGACCCAAGTGTTAAAACTCTGATCTGATATGAACAGCCGTTGTCTCTGTCATGTCATTATGGCTTCTTTCATTTACATGCAGCTGTGTATTACAACAGCATGGAGAGCCCACCCAAACCTATACAGATTTTTAGAAATATGGGCCAAGTAATGACTCTAGCTCACTTACCTCTAATATATGACCCTTCTGTGTCCATTGTCATTAATTTCTTGAACCAGCTCTATGAGGTAAGGTGGGCAGAGGAGGAAACTGAGAAAGGAAGCTAAATGTAGAGTACTGTGACTTGCTCAAGGTCAGACAACTGAGTGTTGAAGTTTTGAGTCCAGGCGATATGCTTTTTCCATTATATCCCTCAAAATAGAGTATAGCATGAATATATACATGTACATGTAGCATTTTCTAGAGATGATAATTTAAGCATTTTCAGGTTTACCTGGGCAATATTTTAGTATGAATAGCCTAATTAAATTGCCACAAAGCCTATTACTCTTAATTCTTCTTTAACTTAGCCCTTTACAGAATAAGCATATATTAGGTTGTTTCTTGGATGTCTTAAAGTAGTAAATGTCTTTTTTTTTCTTTTAATAGAAAAATATTAATTTCTGCTTTTTTCCTAGGCTCTTATCTTAACAAATTGTTTTCCTAATTTAAAAAAATCAAGATCTCCACTACCTCCTCTAAAAATAAATAAACCTAGTTACCTCCCCCCCACCAAAATAATTAAATAATACAATAATAAATGAAACATAAAGCTATTAAAAAAAAAACTGCCTGCCTTTAAAAAAATCAAGATCTACTACTGCATACTGACAGAGAGCAATGTTTTTGCATTATTATTATCTAAAGCATATATTCAGGATTGCTTAATGTTACTGAGTTACCAATAAACTATTATAGTGTAGTAGCTAAATTGTTATAATCAGTTGAGGTTATATGTTATATGTTGGGAGCGAGAGATGCCTGATTTAGGGTGAATATATTTTGTTCTTTTTCTTTTATGAAATTTTTAGGCTATTTATTTCAATACTGACAATTTATGACACAAAGTTTAATGTAGATTTCTCTGCAAAGAGTGTCTTACCCAAAGCAGTCTTAAAGCATATATGAGATAAATTATATTACTATTACTATGTCTGTTACTATGTCTTGATTCTTATTTCTTGGTAGATTATTCTGGTCAGTTCCTTGTGTAGTATAACAAGGAAAGTAAGTAATAATTGAAAACCATTTCTTGTACATGTCTCTGTGTGTGTGTGTATGTGTGTTTTAAGTCTAAAAGGAAGCCTGGCTTCTTAACTCTTGGCAGAATCCCGTTTTTCCCCATTAAAAAAAAACAAAAACACACACACACACACACGCACACACACTATATTTTGGTTAACTTGATGTTTCAGAAAACTGAAAATACGCCAGATGAAATAAAGCCAGCTATATTCCTTTTATACAGCTAAATTATTTCACATACAAGATCTTACACTGAGTTTAGAACTCCAACCATTGGAATTTATATTGTGATACTCTGATAAAAGTGTTTACACTCTGATGATATGGAGCAATAAATGTATCTAATGCACAGTCTCTGTCTACCAGATTGGGTTTGCTATAAATGTTTACATTTTAAGTCCTGTACCTTGGCTACAGATAAAACTATTCTTCTTGAGCGTTTGCTGGACAAATGTGTTTATTTTTCCGAGGCTAAGTTTTCTTAATATTTTTAATTAGTAAGTTTAGCTGATTATTTGTTCTTAGTCTTATTTCAAGGCCTGAACTTTTGTCATAAAGCTTACATAAAAGAAAAAAAGTATATTTTGCCTATATTGATTGCTTTTAGGAAGGTGTTTATTACTGAAATCATAATATATATTTATACAAATTGGAATAAATTCCACAGTCTTTCATATGAGGCAGAAGTAAAGTGAAGAGATGGATTTATAGTTCCAGCTCATATTTATCACACCATTTATTTCTTCAGAAGCTACTTATAAAACTTATAAAAGGCTAGTCTTGTACAGAACTATTTAAGACCAGCACTGTTGGATTTGACTTAAGTCAAAATAATAATCTAATGTTGAAAACTGTGACTTAAATTTCTTGTTGACATATACGATGTAATCCTTTTGGTTATTTTGTATATGTTACTGCTATGAGTAATATACCTGTTATACTGTTTCCAGTACAACTGAGTCATTGGAGGACTTAAGGAACTTAGTGTTTCATCTCAAGTATATTGTAGTGGTAAAATCGGAAGCCATAGCCATATAACTTCTGCTTGAATGCTATATGGGTATTTTTGCATAATTCCCTAGGTACTGTTTTAGTCTTGATTATCTATCTTTGCTCTTCCGGATTCCATCTCTACTTATATCAGGTTAGCCTTTGATGCAGAGATATTTTCAGTTGTCTAGAAACCACCATATTAAGGGTGTTATTCATTTTCTGTGAACACTGAACTCCAGTTATGAAAAAAAATACTTTGTGAATCAGTGCAACATCTGAACCAATGGGTTGCAAACACAAGCTGTTACAGGAGTTAACCGATTTATTTAAATGAGCGAGGTGGTTGAGGGTTGGCAAATATTTCAGATTATTTTAAACTACAGTAAAGGCCACAGAAAAACAACTTTGGGCCTTCAGTTTGCAAGCTCTGATAAAATAATTTGCCTTCTCTCTGCTGTTCACACACCCCTCCAAAATTACACATACACTAATTTATTGGGGATGGGGTGCAAGCGGTTTAAACTCCTTCCAGAGTGTACAATTAAATATAGCTTTCTATTTTGGGAAAGCCTTGTAAAATGTATTTGAAAAATAATGTTAACTGGTCTAAAAGATCATCTTTCCAAACCACACTTGAGCTCACTTTATGGTGTTTACTTTCTGTCAAAACTTAGAAAAAACATTCACAGTTAACTTCCATAATATAAAATGTCTGTCTCATTAGGCATTAAAGAAGCACTGGTCAACAGGTATAATGCTGTTGGACTGTATAGCTAATGTGAATGTGGACATGACCTCCCAAATAGATCAAAGACTAATCTCTTTGACAGTTACAAGATGGCAGAGCTTGCCATGGGCCTTTTCCTGCTGCACATTGAAACTATTTGTTTGGAAAGCATGCCTGAGGGATGAGAATGTGTTTATAAGGATGAGCAGGTAAAAGTAAAAGGTTGTCTTTTGACATTTCAACTAATCCCTTCCAGCCTTTGGTTTACTTAACATTTAGGCTATTTGCTGGCAGGAGAAGCTGGCTTTTTCACATATGCTTTATGTCATTTTAAATTGGGCATTGATTTTCGTGCCTGATAATTCCTAAGTGTACAATGAAATAGATTCTGATGTCATTAAAATGAGGTGTACTGGCTTTCTACCTTTTCCAAACCCTTAGTCTCACTTTCCCTAATTAAATGTGTTCCTCCAAAGACAATTTTGAAATTAAATTTTAAAAAATCTGCTTCTTTATATAATAAGTATTTCAAATATTTTCTATATATTTTACTTCTGGAAGTATTTTTGCTTTTTCTTTACTTTTTACCTAAAATAATTTCCTTAAGTAAAATATCAGCAGTAGTATTTTAAAGGCAATTTGGATTGTAAAAAGTATTTGAAAATTTGCAAGAAGTTGAAATAATGTAGTCATACATAAAAGTTAATTCATTTTAATGAAAAATGAAAGACCAAAGAGAGAGAATTTCATTTAATCTAATGTTTGCTACATTACCTTTAAATGTTTCATTTATAGTTAATCTTCCTAAAGCAACTGTTTTCATAGGCAGAGTCATCATTACAAAGTATTTGTCTCAATATAGTACAGGAAATTTGGAAAGTCCTTAAGCTATTATGTCTGACAAGGGATAAATGCAAATTTAGGGGAGTGGAATACTGTTAATATAGAGAAATGCTTAGTTACATTTTGAGAGATAGGTAAGAAATGTGTATTTTTCCCAGTTGGATAGAATTTTAAAAGTATTCTGATAATCTCTAGATATTATAACATACTTCACTGCTAAGTTGTCAGATTTTTAAAAAATATCTAATATTTCCTATGGTGCCATATTATTTACTATTTATATTACTTTAAAAAGCATAGTCTATGGCACTTAGAGGGAAGTTTACCTCCTTTATCTTCTAGTTATAAAGCTTTAATTTAGACATTTTACAGCTTCTTTTGAGGGGATATAAAATAAAATGTCTTATCTACCAGTTGGAAAGCTACTTTTCAGAAGTGTACTTATATATACATCAGAAGGTTGATAGTATTATAGACTGTCTTGAAGAGACTGCTTTCTCTTGAGTAGTTCTACAAATTCTTAAAACTATAAATTGTTCATTTGTCTTGAACGTCCAAATTTTTTTCAAGAAAATAATAACTTTCATACGTTTCATCAGGCTTGTACTACAAAAATATACTATTTGATAAATACTTGTCCAGGAATACCACATGGGGTCCTTAAAAACTGACTAACTGAAGGGAGAAATTCCTACTGTTTCACATTGGATTAACTAGTTGCTAGGAATTATAGTCCACTTGTGAACTTCCAATACTAGCAGTTTGTTATAGGTGAATAAATTGTTGTCATTAAATTTGAGAACCATTTTTTACTTTAAGTAGATTTTATTACACATTCCATTTTTAAATAGGAAAAGTCAGCCGTAAACAGAATTGACTTACCTGTGATCACTCAGAGAAGCTGTACACTGTCCTGACTCTGGAGTTGTCACTCTAAAGAGAAGAAGCTTTGGAGATAGACTAGGTTCAAATCTCAGCTTTACTGGTTACAGACTGGGTCACCTTCCACATGTTACTTAATTTTTTAAACCTTATTTTTCTAATCTGTAAAATGGGGTAACAATATCTACCTCTTAAGATTGACATGAGGGCTAAATGAAGTGATAACCTATTAAGTACTGCACTGTGCATGGAACATTATAGCAGCTTGATAGATGTTGTTATCATTTATTATTAATAAGATCTTTGGTTCCCCACTTTTCCAGTTTTGACTTTCTGATTAGCTAACTCATTATCAATTTCTGTTCTTGGTTTAGAAATTATTTCTTTAATGTGGATTAAGCCAAGTTTATCATCTTCCTTAAACATACTTCTCTTTTTACCTTCAGGATCACTGGATTTCTTCTCTCAGTATCTGGAAACTTTGCAGTCATTTTTTGACTTTTCCTCTCTAGTAAGCCCACATCTACTTTGTCACTTAAGTTCTATAACTTCACAGTGTGTTACGAGCTAGGCCTCTTTTCCATTCCCTTTGCCTGTCCAGGTAGGGCCCTCATTATTCTTGCACCAAATTCATAGCATGTCATGTCTCTATTCCTCACCTCCTCTTACTTCTGTACACTGTCATCAAAGTTAATATTTTAACACTTGTATTTACTTGATGGCCACTGGTACTCATATTCTTTTCTGTTCTTTGTAAGCTCTTGCAAGGCAAAAAAATAATTTTTAGCTCATCTTTATGTTCCTAGTGCCTCTCACAGCTGCCTTGCATGCAGTCAAAATAATTAATATTGACTGGAATTCAGTGGGGGTTTTTTAAGTTACCCAAAATTTCTTCTTCCCATTATATCAATTTTTCTACTTTTAATGCTATATTTTAAATGTTTCTACAACATTACTTTTACTTAAGTTCTCTTTTTTTGAGCTTTATTGAGGCATAATTGACTCTGTAGCTTTCCTGAGAGCAGCTTAAAACATAACTCCTTTTTTTCATTCAATTAGTGTATGAAAAATATAAAATAATATATAATTTCCTTTCACTCAGAACTTGCATTTTACTTTTTACAGGAGAACTTTTTACAGGAAAAAGCTCATTAACTTATATATTTGAATAGGTCAATCTGATTTGTGTATACCATACGTTTTGACCTTGTATAAAAGTAGTTCACTTTGGGGATGATGTAATTTTTATTTTTAAGATTTTTATGAAAACCAGATGAAGGCTGGGTATGTGGTACCCTTTGGTGTGACATTTCTTTTAATAGGAATGTAATCTTATGCCCTTAATTAATTATGAGTCTCTTTGAAAAGGAGAATAATATCAAATTCAACGGCTAGATAGCAGAATTTATTATTTCTTTTCCAGCAAAGAAGCAGAAGTTAATTTAACACAGTCTCTGTGTGTTATTGCCTAGATAGAAAATAAATGTAGATTCAATCATTGGGAAAGGGGAGAAATTCTTGATATCCTTTAATAGTGGAATCTTTGAGACACTAAATACTGTATCAAGTGTATTAGTACTGTTTCAACTCTGAATTGTAAATTTGTTTAGATCATCGCTGACTACTTTCATATACTTGGATTCTTCTACACCAATATCTTTGGTATGTATGAAGTTATTTTGCTCTTATTGATGTGTTTCATTATTTCTGTTGATCTGCCTTAAGATTTACTAATTCTCCTGCCTTTTTCAATATGCTGTTAAACCCATCCAATGAATTTATTTTTATTTTTATTTTTTATTTTTTTAGTTACTGTATCTTTCAAGTGCAAAAATTCTCCCATTTGGGTCTTTTTTGTGTTTCCACTTCTCTGCTGAGATTCTTTAAAGTTCATTCATTAAACCATATGTTTTAAAGTTATTTAAATATGTTTGTATCAGCTACTTTAAAGTCTTTGCTACTTCCAGCAGCTGAGCCCTTTCTAGATTGGTTTCTGTTGACTGCCTGGTTTTTCCTTGATTATGGATCATTTTTCTAGTAGTTTCTATTGTATGGTGAACATTGTGAATGGTACATAATAGAGATTCTGGATTCTTTTATCATACTGTGAAGAATACTGATTTTTGTTCAAGTAGTAGCTGATGATCTTGACCTTGAGTGGGCACAATTTGACAATTTTATAGGGGAGATCTGGGAAGAGCTCAAAGTATGTGGTCTTTAAACTGTCTCCCCTGTGGTTCTTGTCAGGGTTTTGTTTAAGTTTTGGGGGGGGCTACTTTAGAATTGGCATTGCTCTAAATGGTGGTCCTTATTCCTAACATGACACCTGGCTATTGTAAGTGTGTATACGTGTATGTGTTCTACTTGGTTTTTTATTTAAAATATATCCCTTGGCTAAATTTTCACATCAAAACATAGAAATCTATTTCTTTTTATATAATAACACAATTTTTCTCTCAGGATAAATGTAATATATTTAGTTGATCCACTTGATGTACGTTTAAGTTGTTTCTTATTTTTCCTCAATACAAACAAAGATGCAGTGAATATCCTTGTACTTGGGGGAAATATAAACACATTTGATAAATATTTGTCAGTATTCTATAAATGCAAACAATGGAAATGTTAAATTTACATTTCTTGGTTTACTGGTAAAATTGAGCATCTTTTCATGTGGGTAACCAGCCACTTATCATCCATCTTTGATGCTCTTGCTTTCTCACAGATTGTTTATTTTTAGTAGTCAGATTTTGTTATTGTGTATGAGCTCACTGTATATTAGATAACAGAACTTTTTCTCCAGTTTTTCATTTGCCTTTGAATGCTATTTATGGTGTTTTGAGGCCGTGAAAGATTTTTTTAATTGGGAGTTAAGAGGTCCCATCCTTCCAAAACCAGGATCAAGGCCAGCAGAAAGTTTACCCCAGCACTGCATGGACCTTTTTTTCCCCTCAGTTTTTTTATGGTATAATTGACAAATAAAAATTGCATATACTTAAGGTGTAAAATGTGGTAACTTAATATGCTTATATATTGTAAAGTTACTATTGTTAGGTTAATTAACACAACCATCACCTCACATACTTACCATTTCTTCAGTGTGTGGTGAGAACACTTAAACTCTTAGCAAATTTCAAGTATATAATATATTACTATTGAATATAGTCACCATGCTATATATTCAAATCCTAGAACTTAATCATATTATAACTGAAAATAACTGATAGTTTATACTCTTTAACCAATATTTTGCCATTTCCTCCACCCCCCCACCCCCCCCACCCCCCACTGCCAATCACCGTGCTACTCTGGGATTCAATGTGTTTAATGTTTTTGGATGCCATGAATAAGTGCGGTCATAGCTGTATTTCTGTGTCTGGCTTATTTCACTTAGTATAACATCCTCCAGGTTCATCTATGTTGTTGCAAATGGCAGAATTTCCTCTTTTATGGCCGAATAATACTCCATTATATATACACACACACACACATACATATTTACATTTTCTTTATCCATTCATTTATCAGTGGACAGTTAGATTGTTTCCATATCTTGCCTATTGTGAAGAATGTTGCAGTGAATATGGGAGTGTACACATCTCTTTAAGACAGTAAATTTATTTCTTTTAGCTATATACCGAGCAGTGGTATTGCTGGATTATATGGCAGTTCTATTTTTAATTCTTTGGGGAACCTCCATACCATTTTCCATAATGGCTGTACCAATTTACATTACCACCAGCAGTGTATAATGGTTCTCTTTACTCCATACCCTTGCCAGCACTTATCTCTTGTCTTTTTTCTAAAAGCCATCTTAACAGGTGTTAGGTGATGTATTATTGTGGTTTTAATTTGCATTTTCCTGATGAATAGTGAGGTTAAACACTTTTCATATACCCAGTGGCCATTTGTATGTCTTCTTTGGAAAAGTGTCTGTTTATTCAGGCCTTCTGCTTGATTTTTTAATCAGAATTTCTTTTGCTTTTGTTTCTGCTTTTTTTTTTTTTTTTTTAAGTTGTTGGTTACATGGATTCCTTATATATTCTGGCTATAAACCTCTTATCAGATGTATAGATTGCAAATATTTTCTCTGTTCCGTAGGCTGTCTTTTCATTTTGTTGATTGTTTCTTTTTCTGTGCAGAAGCGTTTTAGCTTGACGTAGCCCTACTTGTTTATTTTTGCTTTTATTGCTTGCGCTTTTGATATTTTCTTCTAGAAGTTTTATGATCTCAGATCATACATTTAAATCTTTAATTCATTTTGAGTTGATTTTTATATATGGTGTAAAGTAAGGATCCAGTTTCATTCTTTGGCATGTGAATATCCAGTTTTCCCACCATCATTCCTAAAGAGACTATCCTTTCCCCTTTGTGTTTTCTTGGTGCCCTTGTCAAAGGTTAGTTAACAATATAGGCATGAGTTTATTTCTGAACTGTCTATTCTGTTCCATTGACCTGTATATCTGATTTTATCCCAGTACAGTACTGTTTTGATTACTGAAGTTTTGTAATATAGTTTCAAATCAGGAAGTGTGTTATCTCCAGCTTTGTCCTTCTTAACATTGCTCTTGCTATTTGGGGTCTTTTACAGTTACATACAAATTTTAGAATTGTTTTTTACATTTCTGTAAAAAATGTCATTTGAATTTTGATAAGGATTTTATTGAATCTGTAGATTACTTTGGGTAATAAGGATATTCAAACAATACTAATTATTCCAATCCATAAACACAAGATCTTTCTATTTATTTGTGTTTTTTTGATTTTAACCAATGTCTTACAGTTTTTAGTGTAAAGATTTTTCACCTCCTTGCAATTTATTCCGAAGTATTTTATTCTTTATGATGCTGTTATAAATGGGATTGTTTTCCTAATTTCTTTCTTTCTTTCTTTCTTTCTTTCTTTCTTTCTTTCTTTCTTTCTTTCTTTCTTTCTTTCTTTCTTTCTTTCTTTCTTTCTTTCTTTTTTTCGTTTTTCTTTTTTGGATAGTTTGTTGTTAGTGTATAGAAACACAACTAATTTTGTATCCTGCAAACTTACTGAATTCATTCATTAGTTCTAAGAGTTTTTTGGTAGAGTCTGTAGGGTTCTTCACACATAAGATCATGCCATCTGCAAATAGAGACTGTTTTACTCCTTCCTTTCTGATTTGGATGCCTTTCATTACTTTCTTGCCTAATTACTCTGGCTAAGACTTCTAGTACTTTGTTGAATAGAAGTGCTAAGAGTGAGCACCTTTGTCTTGTTCCAGATCTTAGAGGAAGAACTTTCAGCCCTTCACTATTAAGTATGATGTTATCTGTGGTCTTATCTATGTGGTCTTTATTATGTTGAAATCTATACTTCATTCCTTCTATACCTAATTTGTTGAGAATTTTTATGACAAAAGGGGGTTGTATTTTGTCAAATACTTTTTCTGCATCTATTGAGATAATAATATGACTTTTACCCTTTATTGTGTTAGAGTGGTATATCACATTTATTGATTAATGTTTGTTGAACCAATTTATTTCAGGATAAATCCCACTTGATTGTGGTGTGTGATGTACTGTTGAATTCAGTTTGCTAGTACTTTGTTGAGGATTTTTACAACTATGTTTATCAGGATACTGTAGTGTAATTTTCTTTTTTTTTTAACTTTTTTTTAAATTGAAGTATAGTCAGTTTACAATGTTGTGTCAATTTCTGGTGTACAGCACAATGCTTCAGTCATCCTTGAGTGTATACCAATATTCATTTTCATATTCTTTTTCACTGTAAGCTACTACAAGATATCAAATACAGTTCCCTGTGCTATACAGTATAAACTTGTTTATCTCTTTTATATATACCAGTCAGTATCTGCAAATCTCAAACTCCCAATTTATCCCTTCCCACCCTCTTTCCCCCTGGTAACCATGAGTTTGTTTTCTGTATCTGTGAGTCTGTTTCTGTTTTATAAATAATAGTGTCCCTACCTGGTTTTGGTATGAGAGTAATGCTGGCCTGTTAAAATGAGTTTGGAAGTATTTCCTCCTCTTCAGTATTTCAGAAGCATTTGAAAAGAACTGGTGTTAATTCTTCCTTAAATGTTGGTAGAATTCATCAATGAAGTCATCTAGTCCTGAGCTTTTCTTTGTGTGGGAGGTTTTTGATTAGTGCTTTAATGTCCTTACTTGTTATAGGCCTGTTCAGATTTTCTATATCTTTATGATTTAGTTTGGTAGGTTGATTGTTTCTAGAAATTTATCCATTTCTTCTAAGTAATCCAATTTTTTGGTATATAATTAATTATTCATAGTAGTCTCTTAGGATTCTTTGTATTTCTGTAGTTCAGTTGTAATCTGTGCTTTCATTTTTAATTTTAAGTTTGTTTTTTTTTTTTTTTTTTTTTGCTTAGGTTAACTAGCAAAAATTTATGTTTTATTTTTCTTTAAAAAAGCAACGGTTAGTTTCATTGATCTTTTCCATTGTTTTTTTCTAGTCTGTTTCATTAATTTTTTTCCTCTCATCTTAGTTGTTTCCTTCCTTCTCCTAACTTTGACATTAGCTTGTTCTTTTTTCTTCTACTTTCTTAAGACATAAAGTTATGTCGTTAATTTGAAATCTTTGTTTTTTCTTAACGTAGGCAGTTTTTGCTATAAATTTCTCTCTTTGAACTGCTTTTGCTACATCCCAATGTTTTGGCTTGTTGTGTTTCCATTTTCATTTGTATCAAGTTACTTTTTGACTTTGCTTTTGAGTTCTTCTTTGACCCATTGATGTTCAGGTGTGTGTTCTTTAATTTATACATACTTGTGAATATTTCAGTTTTCTCATGTTAATTTCTAATTTCATGCAATTGTGGTTGGAAAAGACACATGATGTGATTTCAGTCTTAAATTTCTTAAGACTTATTTTGCAGCCCAGCATATAATCAATCTTGAAGAATGTTCCATGTGCACTTGAGAAGAATGTGTGTTCTATGCTATATATTTAAACCAAATCATAACAATAATTCCATTAAATGTAAATGGCCTAAACATCCCAATTAAAAAACAGGGATTATCAGGCTGGATAAACATAAAAAGAGTGAACTATTGATGTATGTTTCAAAATGAATGATTTCAAAATCATTATGCTAAATGAAAAAAGACAGACACAGATCACATACTATATAATAACATTTACATAGAATTCTCAAAAAGGTAAAACAGAAAGCAGATCATTGGTTGACACGGTCAGCAGTGAAGGGAATTGCCTATAGAGGGATAGGAGGGAGTTTTTGGGTACTGAAAATATTCTGAATTATGACTGTGGTGGTGATTACATGACTATGTTTTAAAAAACTTATTTACATGTACATTGAAAGTTTGTGAATTTTATCATATATAAATTATTTCTCAATAAAACTGATATCATCACATAACTAATTATGCATATAGGAATTTAGGTAATATAAAGATGAGTAGAAATGTTTTAAATGAACTGGATAATGTTTAGTACTGTAAAACAAAATCTTTCTACCCCAATTAAGTGATATTGAAAATGTTAGAAGTTAATATGATTTTTTTAAATGAGCTTTAATTATCTACTGTATTTTTTATATATTTTTAAATTATTAGGTTGAACTAAAGCGACAGTATAATGACCAGCATTCAAAATTAAGAGGTCTTTTACCAGGTCGTCAATGGTATGAAATTCAAGCATATAGGGCCTTAAACCAGGCCCTAGGTAGGTGAGTGGAATGAAATTTAATGTAACATTACTGTAATATTATCTCTGACCCAGGCTATATGGAGAGCTAGTCTTGCTACTTTATTCCTTGTAATAAATTTTATAAATTTTATTTCATTAGAACCCTAGGAACCTGGTATATTTTCAATAATAGATGTCAGAAATGAAAGTTGAAAAGAGTGGAATAAATGAAGTAAAAAATAAGACTCAATATTTGCTAAAGTTATAAGATTTATGATTGGTCAATGAATGTACAGCAAAAGTGCTCAGTAAATATTTGTAGAAACTCACCACTAAACAATAACAGTTTTATCTTGTGAACATAATAACCTAGATGATGACTTTATGGGTAAAAAGCAAACCATTTAAGAAACAGTCAACAAACTGTTCATGGCACCAAAGAATTAACACCAACTAACAATAAAATTTCATTATAATATTCCTTTTTCTAAAGATTCTGGTCCATTAAGTTTTGTGCTTTGTGGAACTAGTTTTTAAATCACCATTTTAGACCATAATTTCATATTGTAGGACATAAACACTTTAAATTCATAAACACTGTAATTATTGGATTTTTAATAACCTAATTTAACATTTTATGTTCTCTTTTTATGAAATATAATTAGTTTAACCATGTAATAATTTTTTTCCTGTGAAGCTGTTCAAATAAAAATCAGAAAGTTCAAATAGAAAACCATGAGTTAAAGTAACATCATGAAAACCCAGCCATTTGATACATTTTTAGTTCAGCCAGAAGGCACACAGCTAATCGTTATCTGCCCTAACCAATCCAGAATTTAGATTTTTCTCAAGTTTCTTGTTTACTTACATTAACTCATTTACACATAGGCAGACCAGGTTGCATTTCAGTTCAGATTTACGTATGCTGATGACATAGGACTGCAACAGCTGGATTTAAATCCCAGAACACATCACTTACTCTCCTCTGCCTTATTTCAGAATGGTATTCTACAGTTGTTTCTCTTCAAACTAAATGATTCAGTTCTGTGTTGAAATTGATATAGTTAAGCTGCTGCCCTTCTCTGCTTAGAAATCCCACTGGTACCTGGCATCAAATTGCACTGGAAATTGTTCTTGAGACGTTTCGTCTACTTACTCTTTCTCTCCCTGTGGATTGACCTATTTCGTTTTGTTTTATTTGAATTTTAATATCCAGCAAATAGTTTCTAGGGGAGCCTGAATATTTATTTAAAATTCTTGACTTTTAGTCACTCTTAATTTAAGGAAAACAGATGTTTTTACCTCAGTTGATTATTTTTCCTCTTAATATAAGCATTGCCTTGAATTTCAAGAAACTATTTGAAGCAGAAGTACATTTGTATCCTACTTTGTCATTTATAAGCGTTTTCTACATATACAAAACAGGTTGTGAGTGATAAAATTGCTTGTCTGACGTCACATAGCTACTAAATGGGCCTTCACACCTTGACCTCACCTACATTTAAAATCTTGAGGCCTGCTTTTTCATCCTTATGCCCTCCTTCTATCCACTGAAGTTCTCACTATTAAATATAAACATCTCACCGTTGAGCATTAAATATACCATATCCTTTCATTACTCTCTGCCTTGGCATACAAGTTACCATGCAATTCATCTGGCAAGTTTACCAGTCAAAACCTAGTTGAAGAGGTCATGTCCTTTATGAAGACTTCATTTCTCCAACTAGAGTTATTTACTCCTTAGGGAACCCATGGCATTTTATACCTATCTCTATTATAGTATATATCTTATTGTATTGGAATAGCCTGTTTATATGTCTGTCTCCTTCCCTAAACATGAGTTACACATTTTTGATGTGTCTCATCTTGGGGCATTGTTGCACAATAAATTCTTGTTGAATTAGTGAAAATTGCCAAGTTCAGTGCTTTTTCCAATTATACCATAATGGCCAGAGAGCTTCTAAAGCTTCAAAACATACTTTTCTAGGATTTCAGAAAAAGCCTATATTTATAATATTGATATATAATAGTATCATTTCAACATTTTGTTAATTTAAAAATGGATAGTCCAGCTGTCATACTGATTTTCAGGGAAGCAGTATCAACAAGTAGCAGCTTATTACAAAGAAACAGCCACTTAAAAATCAAATGAATGTTTTACATCATTTGGTAAAGCTCATAATGTGTATTGATCGACATAATAGGTGCTCATTATACTAAGGCACTCTTCTTATAAGGGGTATGTCTGGAAGGTCTAAAGTAAGCGGAAACAAATTGAGTTTAAAAAAATGTTATCTTTTTTTTAAGCCCACATGGGACTGTTAGAGTATTTGAAATAATATAAGTCTATGAAATGTAATAACAGCCTTCAGGAATGTACCAGATGGTTTTGTGACCAGGTTACAACTGCACTATAAGTTTCCAAACGGGTCTGCCTTACTAAAGTATAATCTGTCTCAAGTGGGCATAATTCATTTGAGCAAGGCAGTGTGAAAACAATGGAAAAAAGAAAAGGTGAAGCCTTTTTCTATGAACTGTTTTGTTAACTTAAATGCCTCTCTGCCAAAGGATATTTTAAACATAAACCAAAGTGGGACCAAAATAGAGTAGCACCCTGACTTTGCATTGATTTTCAACACTGCTCTATAATATGGGCAATATCCATCTTCCTATCCTGCCTAATTTTATGGTCTGATGCCTTGGAACCTGTGGATTACTTTAAAATATCAAAAAAGTATGTCATATAAAATTTAGATTTTTAAAGTCTGTGGAGAAATCAAACATTTATGCTAATTTTCACCCCCTCTCAAAATCCCATGAGAGTAAAGGAATAAAAATGTCAAACCTACAAAGTTAAAAAGAGTGGGAGAGGAGACAATGACAGATGAGTTGTCAATAAATTTTGAACACTGGAAAAGAGATGAATGATTGAATGACTTAGCAGGCAAGAGAAAGCTGAAATTTCAATCTGTAGTCGTGAAAGCTAGCATGATCCTCCAGATTCAAGCATGGAAAAGCTTAGGGCTTAGGGGCACTCTCAAGTGTCAAAGTAGAGTTAAACTAAAGAGGATTGGTTGCAAGTTAGTATAAGAAGTAACGAGACAGCCCCCTCCCCAACCTAGGTGTACTCTCTATATAGAAAGAACTATAGAGCCTATATATTCTTTAACTACAGGTACAGCTAAGGATGTATTAGTAAAGATGGGGGTAAGAAAAGTCTTCCTACTAGATGTAAGAACTCCATCCTCTTTTTCTTCTCAGCTCTGAGTAGGCAGACAATCAATCTTTTATCTTCAAGACAGGAACGTACAGTGTTCCTCTTTAAGAAAACTGACCGCCCCATGAATAAGGGGCTACAGATAGTAACATAGTCATCCTGTTCCTACCAGATTACCTTACTGCAAAGCCTTCCAGCCTATAAGCCCCACCAGTGTATGCAGAGATGCCAATCAGCGTTTTAGTGCCCTACTCTTAAATAAGTGCAGAGTCTTCACCAGATATTCAGAGAAAGTCTGTGACATGAAAAAGAGAACTCAAAATAATAGCAAATAAAAGCCCAACAGAACAAAAATAGGGTGGAGAAACTTGTAGAAAACAGGAACAGTGCAATAGAACAAGGGTTGGCAAACTTTTTCTGTAATGGTCTGCACAGTATGTATTTTATGTTTTTAGGCCACATGCATCCATATTCTTCTTTCTTTTTCTTTAACCTTTAAAATGTAAATACCATTCCTAGATTGTAGGCTGCACAAAAACATGATATGGACCAGGTTTTCCCTGTGGGTTCTAGTTTGCCAACCCTTGGATAGAAGAAATTAAAAAAAATTATATTGGTAATATCCATAGGGAAGTAAGATATTACCTCCATAAAACAGAACAGAAAATAAGAAAAAACTCCTAAACATTAACATGGTAGCAACAAATTTTAAATGCAGAATTGGGCTTAGAAGATAAAATTGAAATTTCTCACATCCAAAAGTCAAAGAGAGAGAAAATGGGAAAGGAGAACCAGAAAATGAGTCTGTATGCAGGAACCAACTTCTGATAAATAGGAGATTCATCAGAAGATAATGGAGACTCATATGAAGAGACAAGAGAAGTAAAAGAAAAGAACATATCAAAGAAATAATTCAAGAAAAATGCTCAGAATTAAAGGATATAATTTCCTGATTGAAAGGGCCCACTCAAGCACCAGTAAAGGGCAGAAAGCTACAAAGCATCTCACTGTGCAGTTTCAAATTACCTGAGATAAGAAAAGGTCCTAAACCCTTCAAGAGGGAAAAAGACAAGTCTCATACAAAAATGTGGAATCAGCATTGAAACAGACTTCTTAAAAGCAGCACTGGCAGCTAGAAGACAGATGAAAATTATCTTCAAATTTTTGAGGGAAACTTTTGACTTGCAATCTAAGTTCTAAGCAGCCCAAATGATCAATAAATAAGATAGAATAAAGCCTTCATTATGAAGGGACCCAATTCAGTACTAAAGGACCTAAAACATTTGCTTCAAATACACACTTTCTCAGAATTCTATTGGAAGAAATTCTCCATCAGTGAAGAGAACATTCGGAAAGAGGAATACCGAGGATGCAGGAAACTGAAGTTCCAATTCAGAACAATGCAAAAGAGAATTCCCAGAAGAATCAGGAAAGCAAGCTCTGGGATGACATCTGTACAGCAGCCCCATAGTAGTTAGTCTAGATTGGTTTCCAAGGATGGAAGGTTTGCCTATACTGAGAAAAATTTTTAACATCTGTGACAAAATTTATGAATTAACTAATGGTAGAAAACATAGAAAAATAAGCAAAAAAGGAGACCGTTATTAACTCCAGGGCAGACAAAAACATCTTGTATAAGAAAGGAAATGTAATCATAGTACACCGTGTGATTCATCTGTAAATGGTAATCCAGTGCATATTGACTTACATAAAAATTGTGATATAACTCGACAAAGAAAATGGAGAGGTAGTGAAGTTATCAGTGATATGAGATGAACATCTTTTACAAGAAGAGTCGGTACATAATTGCTAAGGCTTAAAAATAAAAAAGTAGTAGTAGTACAGATGTTATTTAGAAATATGGAGGTAAATGACCATCAAAACTATCTAAGATATTTTAAAGTAATTGTTCCTGAGGATTGGGAACTGGAGATGTGTAGATGGCTAGGTAAAAGAGAATTCTGTTTTTTATTAAAACTATTATAATACTAATTGACTTTTAAACTATGCTGTGTGTTTGATTAAAAAAATTAAAATTTACAAAGCTAGAATTAACGTTTAAAAAACAGTCTGGAGGTTTCAACTCTAGATAAGATGGAGTAAGTACATCCTGTACTGCCTTTAAAACCTAGACAGAATGCTTGGAACCGCTATTTGAGTATATGAAAAGTAAAATAGTAGTAGACAGACTGGGGAAGAAGACCACAGTTCAAAATACCAGTGAACTGGTTGGAGTAACTATATTAATATAAAGACAAAGTAGAATTCAGAGCAAAGATTACAGGGGTGTTAAAAAGGAAAATTACATAATGATGAAAGGATCAATTTATCAAAAAGACATAATAATTCTACATGTCTCTGCACCTAAAAACAGAGCTTCAAAATACATGACCCCCAAACTGACATCTGAATAGAGATATAGACAATTCCCCAAGTATAGTTGGAGACTTCAAAATTCCTCCCTCAGTAATAGTTAGAAGTAGTAGACAGAAAGCCAATAAAGAGATAGAAGGCTTGAACAATGTTATTAACCATTTAGATTGAATTGACATTTTAGAGCACTGCAGCCAACAATAGCAGAATTACACAAGGGACATTTACCAATATAGACTTTATCCTGGGTGATAAAAAAAAATTTTTTTTTAAAGATTTGAAATCATAATCAGTTGTTCTCTGACTGTACTAGACAAAAACAAACTAGAAATCAATTTAAAAAAAACCAAAAATGTCCAAATACCTGGAAATTAAGAACATACTTCTAAAAAATATCCATGGGTAAAACAGGAAGTCTTAGGAAAATTAGAAATATTTTAAACTAGTCAGAAATGAAAATCAACATATTAAAATTTTTGGGCTGCAGCTATAGCAGTGCTCAGTGGCAAATTTATATCATTAAATGTTTACTTTCAAAAGCAAGAAAGATCTCAATCAGTTATCTAAGCTCCTACATTAAGAAGCTAGAAGGGGTTGAGGGTATGGCTCAGTGGCAGAGTGCATGCTTAGCATGCATGAGGTCCTGGTTCTATCCCTAGTACCTCCACCAAAAACAAAACAAAAAAAACTAGAAAAAGAAGAACAAAATAAATGTAAAGCAAACAGAAAAAAAGGAAATAATAAAGGTAATAATATAAATCAATGAAATCAATGAAGGTAAAAAATAAAATATTTTTAAAAGATCAATAAAATCTAAAAACATATAGATAAATTGACAAAGAAAAAGACACCACAAATTACCAATATCTGAAATAAAAGAGGTGATATTACTACATATCCTGCAGACATTCAAAGGATAGTATGGGAAAATTCTATGCACATATGTTCAGCAACTTAAGTGAAATGGACTACTTCCTGAATACCCACGAAGTACCAAACTTGCTCAAGATGAAATTGGTAACAGAATAGTCTTCTATATATTGAATAAATTTAATTTTTAGTTAAAAATTCTCTGAAAAAAATCTCCACCCAGATGGGTTCACTAGCAAATATTACCAAACATTTAAAGAAGAAATAACACCAATTCTCTTTTCTAAAAAAAAAGATAACGGAACCCTCCCCAATTCATTTTCTAAGGCCTACACTATCCTACCAAAACTAGATGGAGAGAATATTTTAAAAAGAAAGAAAACTACAAACTGTCATGAATATGGGTGAAAATGTTCTTAACAAAATATTAGCAAATTGAGTGAGATCCATGAAAATGACTAAGTAAAGATCATTTTCTCCTAAGTTTGAGAATAAAATAAGAATGTTCACCCTCACCACTTGTATTTAATATTGTATTAGAGGATTCAGACAGGGCAATTAGGCAAGAAAAAGAAATAAAAGATACCCAGATTGAAAAAGAAGTAAAATTGTCTTTAAATTTGCAAATGACATAATATGCTACATAGAAATCCTAAGGAATCCATAAAAAATTATTAGAGCTAAAACAATTTCAGCAAGGTTATAGGATACATATTCACTATACAAATATCAATTGCATTTTTATGCACTAGGAGTGAACAATCCAAAAATGAAATCAAGTAAATTCCATTTACAGCAGCATCAAAAAGAACAAAATGCTGAGGAACAGCTTTAAGTGAAAGGACACTCACTGAAAGCTTCAAAATATTATTGAAGGAAACTTCTAAATAAATGGAAGAATTCCATGACGATGAATTGGAAGACTTATTATTGTTAAGATAGCATGTAATAATTTTAAAGTAAAACAATTAGCACATTGAACCCAACAATCTATAAAAAGGATAATGAACCATGACCATGTGTGGTTATTTTAAGAATGAAAGGCAGGCAAGCTCAATATTTGAAATTTTGCCAGTGGAATCTATCATAGGAACAACCTAAAAAGAACAATTTCATGGCTGAATCAATTGGCACCAAAACATTTTTTACAAAATTAAACATTCATTTATGACACAAACTCATTAAGCTGGAATAAAGGTCATCATAAAATATACAGGTAATATAATACTTAAGGTATAAAAAAATAATCTCTGAAGGAAGGCTTTAGACAATACTTTCTATAATTTTCTTGACTTTCAAAATAGAATGCATATAACATCTTTGGATATAAGTTACTAGCAGTTGGCCAAAGGAGGGGATTTTTTTACACAGCTACTTTGGTACATTTTGTTGAGTCGTTTCTAATAACCTTATTCATAATAATGACTTTGATTGAAGGACGAATCATTGATTTTCTCAGTCTTCTTACTGCCCCACTGGAAATTTGGCTTTATTTTCAGTATTATATTTATTTGGTTTTCTCCCTATCGTTTATAGGTGTATTAGACACAAAAATGACTGGGGGGCTCTTATTCTAGTGGATGATCGCTTCAGGAGTAACCCAAGTCGATACATATCTGGTAAGATTCTCAGCTGGGCCTAGATTAAGAATGAATAATAATCTTTGGTATTTAATGACTTCTGCTTTTAAAGACAAAGACAAAATTGGATAGAGAATTTGAATTACTAGATCAAACATGGCAAAATTCACATTGGAAATTAGCCTTTTAATGCTATGTGTTTACAAAAAATCTTTATAGAGGAGAATCTGGTTAGTTACCAACATAGTAATCAGTTGAGTTCCTTCAATTTCGCAGAATGTGGGATTTGATTCAGTAACACAGCAATAGTTTATTTAGCATTGTCAGGGAAAAAGCTGTTCCATAGAAATGAATTTTCCAACAAATAGTAAAATTTTACATTTAAGCACACAAGCAGTCCTCTGGATACCTAGAATTCTTTTTATTCTTTCATTCTGGATTATTTGAGTTTTATTGCTGTGTTTGTTTGTTTGTTTAGAAATGCTTTGGTTGTTAAAGAATTTATATTAGTCAGAACTAGTATTTTCTAAAAAAAAAAAGCACTACTACATGGTGCAAGATCAAGTAGATGGTCATGTTTTCCCACTCAAATGAACAAATTCTATGTGCCTGTAGTTTTCATCCAGCAGTACGACAGTCCCTTTAGAATCAATACCAGGAATCCATTATTAAAGACCTATTGGAAATACTTGTATCTTGTTATCCTTAGAGCTAAAAAGTTCATGCCATACTATCATGAAAAGATTCTAAGTTTTAAATTTGTTTCAGATTGGCTGTCTATGGGTATGTATTCTACTTTGTATATTTCAGAGTCTAATTACTGTGTGTAGTTCAATATTAAAACATACCCTCCTGGATTGAAGCAGGAAATGCTGCTTTACTAGTCTTTTCTTTTCCTCTCCACGTAAAGCAAGCCACAGTGCTTAGGCCAAGATAAAACCAAAAGCAAATGTTAAGTGCTCTTGTTTAGTCAGCAGGTGGAGCTCAGATTCTTTCAAGTTTTCAAAAGCAAACTCTGACATGCTGAAAATGCTTTCTTTGATCACAAAAATGTCTAAATAAAAGTGGTAACTGTAATACCAACATTTTTCAATTTGGGAAAATTTCATATTTTTATTTGCTATAATTATTTTCCCCAAGCAAATAAAAATAAAGAACTTTTTCAAAAAAAATGCTTGTTTTAAATTTTTTTCTTACTTTAAAATCTAGAGCTGAAATTTTTACCGTATAGTTCAGGTTTCTTGAGCAATTTTTTAAAATTAAATATTTTTTGTTGTTTCTGTAAGGTTTTTATTTTTTCTGAGACTCAAAATGTGAAATCTTATCTAGGCAATAACAGCACAACAAGATACAAATTCCTTTCGATGACTCACTTTTGTTTAAACTCAATTTGATACGTATAGATTAATAGAACAACTCCATTAAAAAAAACTAAAGGAATGTATTTGAAATGAAAGTGTAATATTCAAGTTGCTTGAAGCCCTGTCTTATTTTTCTCTCAACTTAAAACACCATAGTGACTTTTTAAACTACTCCAGAAAATGCTGATAGTTTTAGTAACATCAGCAGAGAATATTTATTTTTTTAAGTCCAAATAACTGATTTTGAATTTCATTCTGAAGTGATTCATACTCTGAAACAGCTTATTCTCTTAATATGGTTCATTTTTATGCAGTTTTCATATGTCAGGGGGTTAAATTTTGTCCCTTACAACTTGATTATTTATATTTTTAATATTAAGAAATAAATTATATAATAAATATTTAGATAGGACATGATTTTGCCCATAAAACAGTGTATTCCTTTTACCCCAGATTGGTTTGATATATCTGGAATTGGGGGAGAAGGGGAACAAAAAAACCCTAATGAGACTGTAATCTTGAATTTATTTTTGCTGAAGGAGTCAAATTTAGAAAGTTGGAATAAAAAAGTGTGTTGTTTACAACTTCTATTTTCTCTACAATTAAAGATAGGTGATTTTTGTGAAGAATTATGATAAAATTAAATTTGCCTTATTCCCCAGTTGTTCTAAATTGACAAATAATGCATTTCCAACCCCAGTCTACTCCCAGTGCCTCTTCCCTCCCTCCACCTGACAATCAGAGCATGTAAAGAGAGATGCTACTGATACATGAGCATATTATACATACAGAGTTAAAAAGGCAGAGAAAATGTTGAGAACCATTCTATCCACTGTACATTCAAAGTCGATTACTTGACTAGAAAAGTTATCTAAGTTCTTTTCTTAATACATAGTATTTTCACTGAATAACCAAAATTTCTTCACTGGGTTTATTTTTTTCCTTAGGACTTTCTAAGTGGGTGCGGCAACAGATTCAGCACCATTCAACCTTTGAGAGTGCACTGGAGTCCTTGGCTGAATTTTCCAAGAAGCACCAAAAGGTCACTGATGTGTCCAGAGAAGACAGAAAGTCTACAAAGGACAATGAGTCTACAGTTCCAGTGGCTTGCTTGAAGGACAGTACCTCAAGTTATTTTTTAGAAACAGCAAGCCATCTCTCACCAGAATATCCTAGGGAAGGTAAAGCAGAATTGTGTCTAATAACTCCCATGTCCTAAAAGGATAGATAAAGTCCATCTCTACCATGTGGCATCATCTCCAGAAAGGAGAAAAGTACGAAAACTTCTGCCCATTTATGTTTGGTAGAGAAGCCTTTTGTTGTATTTAGTGAAATGGTATTTGTTACGCTGTAGATTAATGTCCTTAAATATGCTGGTTTGTAATACAAGGTGTTATCATACAATAATGAAGCAGTATGTATTGGAATGGGAACAAACTTTTGTCAGGAGACCTTTGCCTGATTTCTGGTTTTCCACTAACAAGCTTTGCCCCTAACTAGCTGTGTGGCCCCATGAACAAGTCGCTTAACTTTTGAGTCTTAATAGAAGAAGGGATATCTGCCTGCCTATCCCTCCAGTTTTGGATTGTAAAGATCTAATAAGATGATAAATACCAGAGCATTGTAAAGTACTCTGCAAATAGTCATGTTTTTCTAAAGGCTATAATAAAAACTGGCCTAATTTATAGATACTTGTCTTACATGAATTTCTTTAGGGAAGAGTCATTTATTCTAAATGAGAAAAAATAATATTTTAAAATATATCAGAATATAATGGATTAGAATTTAGGAAATTATAGAATATAATTTAGAAAACTAGAATATAATTTTAAATATATTAGAATATAATGTATCATGGATTGGCAAACTGTGGCCTAGGGACCAAATTTGGCCTGCTGTCTGTTTTTGTAAGTACAGGTTAATGGAACAGAGTCACACCCAAACATTTACGTATTGTACACAACCGGAGAGTTGAGTAGTTGTATGTATTGATTAGAACAGCATAATTGAGTAGTTGCAACAGATACAAAACAACCCTCAAAGCCTAAAATATTTATTGTCTGGCCTGTTATAGAAAAAGTTTGCCAAACTGTGGTCTGTATTATTAGATATTATTTTAATTGTTTTAGTTAATATATACTAGGAGTTTAATATATCACTTTTTAAATATTTATTTTATAGTACATGCTTCTATCCTAAATAAATGTCATAGTGAATCCCATTATACAGGTAACCACGAAACCTAGGTTCTAGTCCAAGTCTGATTACCAACCAGTTTTATAACTTTAGGCAAATAACTTAGTCTTTGTGATTGTCAGTTTTTCTCAATCACTGGTTAGTGAATGTTTAAGACAGATTTTTACAGCCCATTCCCTCCTTTATTGAGCTGTCTTCCTCTTCCTTTTCATCCTTCCTTTTCTTGTTCATTTCTGAGGTCCCTAGTATGGAATTTAGTAGTTTACCAGACAGCATGACAACTTGGGCTAGGAATCACTGGAGACCTAAAATTCCTTTTAGAGTTAACATGTTGTGCTTTGCATTCTAAGATGGAAGTCCTGCTACTACTGGTATGGGCTCTAAATTATGTATTCTATACAGTTATGTCAGTATTTCTAACAAATCACTTTACTACACAACAATTATTATGTTAGGTACAGAAAGATAACAATCTTAAATTTTTATATTCATAGATGATCCAGTATTATTGGAAGAATCTGCCCAGGCAATGAGAGCCGAAAAAATTGTGATTTCAAGATCCACAAGCCCAACCTTCAACAAACAAACAAACAGAGTTAGCTGGTCTGGCTTTAATTCTTTGAAACAACATCTTACTGGTAAAATTCTGACTGAAACACCTAAGTTCAGGCCATCAGAGGATTGTGTCTCTAGTACTTCCACTTTCAAAACAGAAAAGGGGTGTAAAGCTGTTTTGCCACTCACTGATAAATGTGAATCCTCACCTCTGACAGTAAACACATCATTTGCACCATGCCCTCAGTCAGAAAGCATTGCTCCATCAATAAAGATTGATGCTTCTCTTAAAAATCATTCCAAACAGCTGCTTTGCTATGAAGAAGCCCTGGATCGGGACATTCAGTTGTCTCTAGTATGTGAAGAAGCTGAACGTTCCACTTCAAATACAGCTGTTGAAACAGAAGCAGAGGATGAATCTATCTATTTTACACCTGAACTTTATGATCCTGTAGATACAAGTGAAGAAAAAAGTGAACTGGTTGGAACTGATAGAGACGATAGATTGGCTAATAATTCAAATTGCATTTTAGCTGAAGATCTTTTTGAAACTAGAACTATAAAAGGAGTGGATTCAGTCAGAGAAATGAGAGCTGAGGATTGCACAAAAAGTTGAATAGACTCATGCAAATTAAAGAAAGTAAAGTTGATGACATTGGTAGTAATGTAAAATCAACTCATGTAAATGAACTGAAACTGGGAAAAAGCTCTTGAAACCAATATAAAGAACTTTAAACAGTCTCCCTCCAAAAATAAAGGTGTGTTCCCTGGTGTTAGGTAATAATACTTAACTATCAAGCTATAAAAATATGTTGTCATGTTTATATTACACTGTTGTAAATGATAATTTATACATTGGATAAGTGGTATTTTTTTAAATTTGAGATATATTTTTCACTTTAATCCATTGTCATTAGAATTTTTAAAGGTCTATTTTATGTTCAGAAATGTAAGCTTTACTATTCTCGTTTCGATAAAGTGAATCATAAAAATTATTTTCCTCCAACATGTGTTCCTTAGCTAAATGCAGTATTAAATTAATCAATCCGAAAGATATGTAGTTTCCTAAAGCACTTTAAATTTCACATAAACATTTGTATTTTGTAATACTCTTCATCTATTTGTTTTCATACTGATGCATAAAAATTAATAACGGTCTAATCCAGTCACATCTCAATCATGTTTCACTGTAGATTTCACCTCAGATTGGTCTGAGATTTTTTTTTAGAAATCACAGTTTTCTTGAAAAGTTTACTCCTGTATTAAACTTCCTACTTATAAATAATTAAGAATTAAGGAAGAAAATTACATACATTTTTAATTGAAATGGTTTTACATTTTTGTTCATTAAAACAAAATCAGACGTGTTTTAAACAAATTTATATAAAGTTATAAAATGCCAAATGAAGGACTCCAAGTTTTCAATTCTAATTATTTAGCTTTGTCATCATCGTGGAAAAAAGTGACTTGTTCTCTCATAAAGGTTTTAATTATGCAACTAACAGAAAACTTCTAATTTAAATTTAATAAGTAAACGCAAACATATAACTGTAGCTGAAAAATGTTCCATTACAGCTTAGTAAGCCTTTCTGTAAAATTTGACTCTGTTTGTGTTTTTGTGAATGAAACTATATTTCTGATCAAAAATGATTATAGAAGAAGCTCTTCTCTGAAATCATTCCAAAAATACGTTCACTGATCTTTTCCAAGAAACATCTGTTATTCAATGGACATTTAGACTTCTTGTGAGTGAACTGAATTGAAATTTTATGAGCTGTTCAAGTTGTAAATTTGGTTTATCTTTTTCAAGCCAAAATTCCCACAATCAGATTTTTTTTATATTCATTTGGAACAATGAATTATTATAAATGCATATGTTTACTTTCATTTTGATGGTGTTTAGGTTGAATACAGCTTAATTGTTTCTATAGCATTGGATATTACAACTCTAAGCATAGTTCAAATAAATTTAAATTTTTACCTGTTGAAGTGTTTATAGATTGGGATATATTTGATCCCACATAGTATTACATGTTTTTCTTAGGTGATCAGTAAAAAAATTACAAACAATGGACTAGAAGGTACTTTTTAAATTGTTTTGAATGGGTGAAACCATTTCTTCTCTTTGGTATAGTTCTTAATCCACAAATAAAGGATAGTGCAGTAGTAAAAAGAATATTAGGTAGAAGACAAGAGACTGGGCTCTATTCTTGGCTCTGCCACTAATTTGCTAAGTCATGTTGGCAATCACCATTCCTTTTGGGGAATTAGTTTCATCTGTTAAATGTGGAACTTAGGGCTATAAAATCATGCAAATCCCTTTCAGCTTTAAAAATCCATAATATAAAGAAATATATGTTGATATTTTATTCTGAAACAATTTTCATTTGCTTTTGTTGCAAAATGCTTAAGATACAGCAAACCATTTATAGAAAAGATAAAATTAATAATTGCATGAATATGTGCATAATAATTTGGGAAGCAAGATACTTATTTTAACAGTGCTGCAATTAAAATATTTTTGAATCCTTAAAATTGCCTTTAGAAAAATCAGTAAACTACATGAGAAAAATCAACCACATTAGTTTTTAGTCATATCTTAGTGTTATTATCCAATTTAATCCCAATGTCATCCCTTTTCCCTAGATATACTTTATTCTTTCCAAAATCTAATTCTCTCCAAGGCTAAAAATTTCCATTACTGGTAATATACATAGAGATGTGCCACAAGCTTTTAGTAAGTCCAAGAGGTGTTTCAAAAATTTTGTACAATGGTATCACTGTTGAAACAGGTATATAGTCTCCTCAGATCACAGTTTTGACCAGGATGGCATTGCAAGACGTAAAGTACTAGCCTTTATAAAGAGTATGAGGTAGAACATTTTTATTGGTGATAACATACTTTTTAGAAAGTAAGTTAAAATGTGTAAAAGCATTTAAAGGAGTATTTGGTACATGGCGAGCCCTCAATTATTACTTCGTAAATCAATCATATATCTGGAGTACACCCTTGCCTTATATGAAGCCTTCCCTAATGATGATAGACAGACAGACAGACAGATAAACTGACAATAAAGAAGCATCATACAGTAGGAAGGAAAAGTTATTTGGCTAGTTTACTTTTTAAGGCTTTTGAGATATATATGATAGAAATTGTTTATCAGGTAATTTGCCTTACCCGTTTAATGCATATGAAATAATTATCTAATACTGAATTTATTTAAGGGCTGAAAATACATAGAGCATACAGGCCCCGAGCCGGAAAACTACCAGTTGGAGAAAGGGCTTTATTCATGGAAGAAAGGTAAAATATAAGGAGTAGATGTTTAATGACTTGACTTAAAATTCACATGCATCATTTAAAACTTACAATAATTGTGTTGGAAATTAATGACAACTCTTTATGCTACCATTATGCATTTGATAATTACATGGTTTTTAATTTGGTATTGTTTCTAAGATAAGTCTTTGTTTTTATTCTTGTATTCTTTCCATTTAAGACTTAATTTTTTAAAAGGCTTTTCCCTATTATCTTTCTGCAATATGACTTTGTCATGCTGTTTTTCTATAGTAAAACACATTCCAAATATTCAATTGTTTGAAATTGCTTATAAAACTTCATGAAATCAAAATGCCTGTTGTAAAATCACTTGAAAGACTGATTATTGTAGTCATTTAATCTCTAAGTGATGGCATTTTATTTGTATTTGGTACCACACAGCTACTCTTGCTCATGATTGTGATAAACCTCAGCTTTATCAGTGAGCTACACAAGATTTTACTTTAAACTTTATGAATACGTGGCAGTTTCTTGCCTATTTCCATAGACAAGTGCAGTCAATCTTTTGTAAATAGAAAGGCAGTGTTAATACTGAAGTTTTTCCTTAAAAAAAAATAAGTTTAAGGCCGAATCAGACAGTGAATGTCTAAGGAAGCTAAAACTAAAGAAATATCTGTGCAGGAGTTAAGCATACGGTAAAGAAAGTCACTTAAGGAGATGGAAATTTAGAGAGATGACCTAGGCTTATGATTCTTTAGTCTTAAATGATTTTCATGCCTACCAAAAAAAAGGCATTTTGTTTCTTAAGGTTTCGTTTGATAGACCATTAGCTGCCTGGCTTCCTGTACTCTACAATAGGGCCTTGTTATAATATCCATGGGATCTCAGCCAGTGGATCACCTTATTGGTGAAAAACCACCTTATAATGAAGTGCTTTCAGTGACTAAACTCTTGGACAAGATCCAAAACAACCCATCTTATACCAAATTCCACTGTGTAATAAACAAGTTTCAATGTATTTAAAGGAAAACAAAAATTGCATGAAACTTAACTATTCCCAGAAATTAATCTTTGAAAATTTAATGGTAAATACTGATTAAAAGAAATATTTGTTAACAAGGCACAGTGAGGTAGATATTTTTGTACTCTTTATAATTTGTATTTTTTTTAATTTGATCTTGCTTTTAAAAGTAGTTTATATAACTTTGATTCTCTTGTGCTTTCCCCCCAAATTTCATCATTTCACATTAAATTATTTTACATCAGTATTGACAAAACTAAATATTCAAATGTTTCTTTTGTCTTCTTGCTATTATAAAGTACTAAATTGTACAAGTGGCATGTCATTTATGTAAACTAAGTTAGATGCCATCATCTTGCCATGGTATATGATATATATATATATATATATATGCCATGATATATATATCATATGCCATGATTCATATATGGTTGAAAAGATTTAGAGATATTAAATACTGATTTTTATTATTTTGGATCAAGTATCGTCTTGGTATATTTTCCCTTTTTTTCAAGCTAGTATTATGTTATTCATAGTCAGATGTTAACCACCCTTTCAGACATTGATCTCTTTTATTGTATCTGTTGTAAAAGGACCCAAGTAATCCACCTTGCCAGTCAGGACTTTATTGCTTGTAGAGCTGAATTATTACATAAAGCAGAATGAGGTAGGAAATATAAAAAATTACTTTGTGCTATCCTTAGTATCTGCTTACCTAAATTATAGTAAGGTAGATTGATGTATTATTGTTACCATATTTCAGTCTTTAAAGTCGATCAACTTGATGAGCTTTGTTATCATTAGACATGGAAACATGTTCCAGTTCCACCTGCTGACTTACTTTGGGCAAGTTACTTATCTTCTCTGAACTTCCGTTTTTTCATCTTAAAATGTTAATAAATAATTTTATAAGAAATAGATCAAACATTATGAGTATCAAATGCATACAAGCTTTTTTTTTTAACATCAGGCAAGGAGAAAGATAACAAAATTTGGGGTCAAAGGAATGAGTTTGAGTTTTGGTCCTACTATTTACTGACTGGCCTTGGTCCTATTATTTTACCTTGAAGCCTCAGCTTTATTCTCTTGGGGGGAAAAAATGAGCAATATCTACCTAAGAAAAGTATCGTGATGATTAAATGAGATGATATGCAGTATGTGAGAGTGCTTTATAAATTCTGAACCACTGTCCAAATGATAGTTGTTAGGAAACTGAAACAATAGTCTAGTAAAATTGTTATCTCAGTAACCTGAAATTGCACCTTGAAAAGGACTAATAAACCTGTTAGAATTTGTTTCATGTACTGAAAAGCATTGCGTTTTTAAAAAAATTCTGTGTAGTTGTTCTTTTACTGGCAGGGCTTAAATATTGTGAAAATATATTTTCCACTTCTTTTTTATATCTTAAAAAGTGTGCACATTGCAAAGTGGAAAATGCCATCAAAGGAACACTGAAATCTGTAAGGTGCACTGAGAACATTCTATGTAAGATCCATAGGACAGGGACTTTTGTTGATGGGGGAGGGCAGTGTGTTATTTGTTGCTGTGTTCCCAACATTATATTTACTGACTAAATTTAATGGATTTTTCTATTAATAATGTATTTCTATCAGGACTTTATATATGGTACTTGGCTCTCATAAATGTCAAGTCATTTGACAAATTAGTCATGTGACTGATTTCTAGACTCTAGTGATCCTTCTCTTTACAAATTTTTTATTCTTACTGCCCAAACAGCATTGAATCCTTCACACTATCTCTGTTCCTTCAGTTGTGGGCCAGAGACTGCCATTTCTCTTTCTTCTTTTCCAAAGGGTGTACTTTTACCAGTGTTACCTACAAAGAATGTTGGATTTTTGTACATTCTGTTTGAGATGTTCATAAACAGTACTATTCTGACACAGTTGGATTCTAAAATATGAATTGAATTTCACATTAACTAATTGATTTGCCAAAATGACAGCTATCTTATAAACCATTTAAGCCCATTTTCACCCTGGGACAGAGTTAATTTTTCCTGCCTGTGTCCCAGTGTAATATTTATTGTATGATAAGGCAGTGACTTGTGTAAAAGTCTGTCTCTCTGGCATATTGTGACCCTCCTCCGCCAAGGAAATGGACAACTTTTTGTATTACCTGGCATTTAATCATTCATCCGCTCATTCATCTTACATATTTTGAGAGCCTGCTTTGTATTATGAGCTGTGCTATGCTCTAAGGGTGCCAAAGATGAGTATAACAAAGATATATCCACTAGGAATTCACACCCTAATTCACATACAAGTAAACATGTATGGTTCAGTGTGATAAGAGCTGTCACAGAGGCAAGGCAGTGGCTGTTGAGGTCGATATGCATACTCTTATGCACAATTATGATTACAGTTAGAGGATCTGTACGTTAACAGCAGAATCTGTTTAACACAGGAAACATCTTGACAGATTTTCATTAAATTTTTAATGGGAAAATGCTTACAGTGTTGAAATATATTCTTGAGGAATTTCAGGATATGCTATTTTTCCTAAGGTTCCCGTCTTCAGATCTCTTAGCCTCTCTACTGTGGATTATTGAGTGTTAACTTACCCAAAGGGAACAAAGCAAGAACATAGCAAGTACATCTGTACTGCCTTGAGTATAGCGTGTAGTGCAGTGTACCATAGAGCTTTCACAACGCTTAGCTCATTTGGTTCTCAAAATAGCCTGCCAAAGTCAGCAACACAGGTGGTATTATCCTTATTTTTATAAATGAGGAAAATAAAACACTGTAACGAGACCACAATCAAGGTCGTGATGCAATTTCCACCCTTTTGATGTATTTTTATACTTTTGTATTGATTTTAGTTCACCTTTGTTTCCCAGAATCTCTCTATGAAAGGAAAGCAAGTCTCACAATTGTACTTTTTTTTTTCAAAGGGGTACTTTCTAGAATAACTTTACAGCATTTTTATAATACTAAATGAAGATATATTAACATCCACTAAAGAGTATAAGTTTTTTGAGGGCAGAAATCATCCTAGAAAATAGTATACTGTTTGACACATAGTCAGTGCTTAGTAAATACTTTTTTACAAAAAGAAGAAATCTCCTCAGAACAACCCCAAAAGCTTAACATTGCCTTAGGCAACATAGCTAATTAGTGACATTCAAGTCAGAACTAGTTCCCAGATGTCATAACTTCCAATTCCAGATTCCCAGCCTGGAAAGTTGAGCACTGCTGAAGTTTGTGTAGTAGTGGGGATTGGTGCCACTACAGTGTTATGGCTTCTAGTCTTGATTGGCTTCTCAGCATTGCTTTTCAGCTCATGTATGTTCCCTTACTAGCTCCCCCTCTCTTCCCTCACCCACCAGTAACTGGACTAAACTTACATGTTGCTTCTTTTCTCAGCCCAGTTCCTTTTCCAGTTGATATGCTTCCTCTGGATAATCTTATCCTCTTTTAAACTATAGGCTAATGATTCCTGACCCATCTTCCAGCTGACTGCTCAACATCTTGGATGTCCCATAGCATCTCAAACTCAGTTTCTATAAAGCAATTATTTTCTGAAACCTGATCTTTCTGTAACAGCTGGTGGCACTATCATCCATCTGGTTCTCCAAATATTAAACTATTGAGTCATCCAAGTTTTTGAGTTGAGCAATATTCCCTACTTTCCATCTTCACAGTAACTTCATTAAATCAGACCCTCATAATCGCTTTTCTAGACTATTGTGATAGTTCTTAACTAGTCACTTTGTCACCAGTCCTTCCCCTAAAGCCCCCCTTCTACTTTGTTGCCACTTAGCCAATCCAAAAAGGCAGATCTGTCCATTTCACTCACCTGTTTAAAATTCTTCTTTATACAAGATCCGTCAAAACTCTACGTGAAGACATACCAGACTTTTTGTGAATTGGTCTTTGCCAGCATCTCCAACCTCATCTCCTGCCACTTTTTTGCTAACTTTATACTTAAGAATTGTTCAGACAATATTATAGAGCTACAGTAACCAAAACAGCATGATATTGGTACAAAAACAGACATATGGACCAATGGAACAGAATAGAGAGCCCAGGAATGAACCCACAAACTTTTGGTCAACTCATCTTTGACAAAGGAGGCAAGAATATACAGTGGAATAAAGACAGTCTCTTCAGCAAATAGTGTTGGGAAAACTGGACAGCAGCATGTAAAACAATGAAGCTAGAACACTCCTTTACACCATACTCAAAAATAAGCTCAAAATGGATCAAAAACAAACATAAGACAAGATACAATATCCTCCTAGAAGAAAATATAGGCAAAGCATTATCTGATATACATCTCAAAAATGTTCTCCTAGGGCAGTCTACCCAAGCAATAGAAATAAAAGCAAGAATAAACAAATGGGATCTAATGAAACTTACAAGCTTCTGCACAGCAAAGGAAACCATAAGCAAAACAAAAAGACAACCTACAGAATGGGAGAAAATTTTTGCAAAAGAAGAAACTGACAAAGGCTTGATCTCCAGAATATATAAGCAGCTCATATGACTTAAAAGAAAAAAACAAACAAACCAATCCAAAAATGGGTAGAAGACCTAAACAAGCAATTCTCCAAGCAAGAAATACAAATGATTAATAGGCACTGAAAAAAATGCTCAATATCACTAATTATCAGAGGAATGCAAATCAAAACTACACTGAGGTATCACCTCACACCAGCCAGAATGGCAATCATTCAAAAGTCCACAAATGACAAATGCTGGAGAGGCTGTGGAGAAAAGGGAACCCTCCTACACTGCTGGTGGGAATGCAGTTTGGTGCCACCACTGTGGAAAACAGTATTGAGAGTCCCGAAAAGACTAGGAATAGACTTACCATATGACCCAGGAATCCCGCTCCTGGGCATATATCCAGAAGGAACTTCAAAGTGACACCTGCACCCCAATGTTCATAGCAGCACTACTTACAATAGCCAAGACATGGAAACAGTCTAAATATCCATTGACAGATGACTGGATAAAGAAGATGTTGTATATTTATACAATGGAATACTATTCAGCCATAAAAATGACAACATAATGCCATTTGCAGCAACATGGATGTCCCTGGAGAATTCATTCTAAGTGAAGTAATCCAGAAAGAGAAAGAAAAATACTATATGAGATCACTCATATGTAGAATCTAAAAAAAATCAAAAACAAAAACAAAAAAAGCATAAATACAAAACAGAAGTAGACTCATAGACAGAATACAAACGTGGTTTTTTAGGTTATAGTCCTTTTACAATGTTGTGTCAAATTCCACTGTAGAGCGCAATTTTTCAGTTATGCATGAACATACATATATTCATTGTCACATTTTTTTTATGTTGTTTATTTTTGCTTTCGACTTCTCTATCAGACTTCTGTGTTTGTACAAATGAAGACTTTGTCACTCTTGAATCTGGTAACTGCTTTAAAATAGCAAGTACCCAATTTATGGCACTATTCAGTTCCACAAAATGAACTGAACCATGCTTTCTTGACATTGGCAACTTTTATTTGGGTGCTGCTTTTATTTATTATACTATTTATTACTGTTTTAGTATTTTAGAATAGTCCAGAACTTTACAAATCGTCTACTTCCCTTATTTTATACATGAGGTAACTGAGGCCCAGAGAGATCCAAGGTCACTGATAGTGATAGGCCACACTGTTTTTATACAGTTTAGTTCATACTAGACTCTTTCTCAGGCACTCTAAGAGAAAGTTACAATTTTAGATAACCAAGAAATAAATTAAGATACTAATTAAAAACCCACTCGATCACATTCTTTGGACTTCATCTACCTAGAGTTTTTTATGAGAAGCAATACACGTTGACGATAATAGGTTTTAATGATAATATATTTACTTATTTTATTGTTACCATCAAGTGCAATAATTCTCTATTGAGTTGCCTTTTGACAGACTAACATATATATATATAAACACATTGTAATAAACTACTGGAACCAGTATTAGTTTTTTAGGAAACTAATCGTTATTGTGATACGCTGTTTATAAATCTTTTTCACCTTATCCTTTTCTTAGGATTTTTTTAAAAGAGATTTTTCTAGGAATACTGTGCTGATGAAAATTCAAAGACTCCTCCTGAGTGTTAAATTAAGTTGCACAAAATCCCTTTGCCATTGCTTAACTGAGCTGAGTACAGATGAGAAGAAAAAAAAATTGTCACTCGTGACATTGCTGCAAATAACCCTTTAAAAGCCACATTAATGCTTTATCGGACTTCAACGAATAATGAAGATAAACTTACTTAATGATAACATTGCTTCCTTGTCTTCTAAAGCCTTCAAGTGTAAATAAGGAACCTTTTTAATTTTCATGTGAATTCTAAAATGAAAAGCAATTTTTAAGTCACTTTTTAAAATATGTTCCACTGTCTTGAGAATTGCAAAGGAAGGAAAAATAAAACAGAATCTCAGACTCTGTTCAAAACAAAGAAATGCATAAATAAGAAATGTCACATTGGGACAAATGAGGCATTGATCTATCTGTGTCTGATGATGACTCCCCAAAAATATTCCCAAGGCATAAAAACCCAGATCTCATGTACACTTTGGCAGGCTTGACTTGGATAAAAGATGGGTAGTAACTCATGGAAGCAACTTACAGGATAAAAGGGACTGGATTCCACCCGCTGTTCGTAAGAAACAATGGGATGGATTCTTATTATGTACAAACAAATGACACATAAACCCAAGTCCTTTTTCCTTTGCATAAATAAATCTCGGGTTGCCTACTGCCCTTTTACAATTTCCCAGCCACTGTCAAAGGCTGTTCATCATGTTCCTTTTTATTCTGCCAATACCTGTTTTTAACGTTGGGTAGAAGGGAGTAGGCCACACATTATGATTTATCCCAGGCCCTGCACTCACCCAGAAATAATCCTAAACTTCACTCATTCCTAGGAGCAGTATGGTCAAGGAGAAGCTTGTTAGTTGTATTCCAAAATCCTGGCTTCAAATAACCAAGCATGTATTATTTATCCATTTTCAACATCAATGGATTCATCTAAACTCTCTTTTCTACCCATTTAAAAGTCTGAGGGTCACAAGTTGTATGATAATAGCCACTCATTCAATACTTAGGCATAAAAGACACTTAAAACTATAACTTGGGATTTCCCCTGCTGCTGCCCCCTCAAAGGTGGACCATTCATGACAAGTCTGAATGTTTACTTTGGTTACAAATGTCTGCAGAAACATATGGTCAGATCATATGGTTCTAATAATGTTCCCTTTAGTACTTTGCAGCTTTGACCAATTTCAATATTTTTTCTGGAATTGGAAATTCTTTCTTGTGGGAATGTACTCATTTATCAAAAAATGAATATGTGGTTGTTAAGAACTTTTTGGCTTAGTGCAATATGGAAGACTGTAAGAAGGTTTTTTTTTTTTTTTTTGAGAACTACAACTCTGCATAGATTCATAGTCTTATTATTATATAGATTCTTCCCATTTCAACCATATACCTTTGAGTTTGAAGTGAAAGGCTAAGTTGTTAATATTTTTTCTTAGCTGCATCATACAACATCTCCTCATTCAGGGTTTCCGCTCCTCTTTTTACAGTGACTTTCAGGCACAAATGTAATTCAATCCCAAGAGAGATCAGGAGAGTGGAGTGTGTAGGAGAGTTTCTCTCTTGATCTGCTGTCTTCTGTCTGGCATGACTGAACATCTCTCTTGCATAGCACCATTAATTCCTCCGGAAGAAAAGAGTGCTCATTTCACACCTGGAGCTCTCACTTCCTTCATGAGAACTTGGAGTTTTATTCACTTTACAAAAAAGGCAGTCCAACATAATGAAGATTGTCTTTGCATACTTGAGATTTGTTTGATGGATTGTCCAACTAAGGAATATGGAGAAACTTTTTGTCCTGAAACGAGTTGTGTAATAGTGATACCTATTACTGTTACAAATGTACTGTGAAAGAACAATGCCACTCCCACAGATACATTACAGTATAGGAACTTGAGCAAAATGACTGTGCTGTTTCTAATTGCTGAGGAACTATTTGCATTTTAAATTTTTTTTATTTTAAAATAGCCTTCTCTTAGAATATGAATCTTCTATGTATTTTCTAGTGTAACCTCTATTATGGGGAAGATTATGTTCTCGTATTTTTATGTGATAATCAGATTTCTGTTTGAAAACTGGCTGGTGATAAATTTTTTAAAGGTACCATTTCACATTTAATTAATGTAAACAGATATTCTTATTGTGGAGTATAGAGATTTGTTCATAGTGTTCTCAATTATACATAGTTTTATTTGAAAACAAAGAATTAACGTTTTTCTCTTGAAAATAATTTTGATTCTTAGGAGAGCACTAAGCCAAAGGGATTGGAACATGAGTGTTGGATTTGGGCATTTTAACTGCCAGTCTACTGTGTTCTAATTTTAATTTATAATTCCTGAAACTCAAGTTTCCTCATCTGACTCTTTTAAACTTATTTTCTATACTCAACCTGTGTTAGACTAAAGATTGTTAAAGTTTTCCTTTTTTTTTTCCCCCAAAACAAAATACATTAAGGTAATAGTTTTCAAAAACATTATCCAGTCTTAACATACAATTCACTCTCTATTAGACCTTTATAAGTGAAATTGAGATGTTTAATCTGGTAGTTCAGAGTTTATGAAAGGCCTTTTTAAATTTTTTGTAGGTATGGAGACAGGTTTATCTTTAAATGCCATCTAGAATATGAAAGAATGTTCTTTAACCAGCTGCTTACAGTGTAGAAATTGTATCAACCAGTCTGTATTCCCACGTCTTTTAATTGGTGCTGAAATAAGTGACCCTGGAAACATTGCTGAATCAAGGTAAGTTTATGTATGTTTGCTCTTGAAATCTAATATGGAGCTGCTTATGCATAACTATACTGCTATGCTGAAGATAAATATAATTAATAAGGCCCATTCTCTCCTTTAATTAAAAAATATAAAGTATGATATACTATGAAAGATAAACTATTCATAGTATAGTACATTAGTATTTGGTATTAAACTGTAAGTATCAAAGCTAAAACTAAAAAGCCATTTAGTACATCTGCATAGAAAAATTAGACACGTGCTTCCATATTGGAGTGAAATCACACTTTAAAAATTTACATTGTTAAAGTAATTCTGTCTTATCTCTTAGTGTGTTTTTTAATCTGCTCATTTAAGCCTAATCAGGATTAAATATACATTGGAGACAAAGACATGAGCCAAAGATTAGCCTTGTAAATTAAGGATCGGATTTCCAACTCAAGGTAAACTGCCAGTGTACATCCCTAAGCCAAGCAGATTCAAAGTTATAATAGTAACGTAAACAATTTGGTTATAAATCTTATAGTTCCATCAGAGGATGAAAGTACTTTCACCAAATATGTTCTATGAATGAGGCTAGGTACGTTCTTAAAGAACTATGAATAACATCACTCTAAAAAAAAAAAAAAACGCAGGTAACTGAGCGTAGTAAGATTTTTAAAAATGTTTTCTTAGTGTAATATAGTATGGCAGGTAAGAATGTGAACTCTGCAATGAGACTGGTTGGATATCAAATTCTACTTCTGCCTCTTTATTAGCTCCATGACCTAGAGCAAGTTACTTAACTTCTCTGTGTTCTAGCTTATTTTTATGCAAAATTGGAAAATAATAATACTTAACCAATAGGGTTGTTTTAAGAATTAAAATGAGTTAATTCCTGAGAACCACTTAGAATGGTGCCTGGAGTGATGCAAGACTCATGCAAAATATTCACTGTAATGACAATAATTCTATATTATTATTATTGTTATTCATATTAATATTACTTTAGAATTCTTTAGTTATTAAAAAGAACAGGATCATTCATTATCCCAACATTAAATAACATAATTAGAGGTTAGAACATTTATCCACTTTAGTATTTAAGTTGTCTGATGATGGCTAGGCATATGAACAGTTTAAACCATAATATTTCTATTTTAGCATCATGAAATGGTATCATAGTCCCTTAGCAACAAGAAATGCTCACTGCTGTGGATTTTATAAGGTGAGTTTCAATACACATTCAGAGGAAATGCCATTTATAAGCATATAGTTAATTGAATGCTCACAGGAAGAGCATAGTTAAGTACTATTCCTTGGTGGGCTGGTGAATTATGCCTTACAATTAATACTTCTCTGTGGGAAAAAATAGAGCTTGTCTTTCTTCCAAGGAAGGTAAAATTGGCAGTTTGGGAGCACTGAAAAGTTCTGGCAGGGTTATGTATTTTATTTTTTTAAATTTACTCTTCCCAATTGGAAATGTAATAGAGATTTTGTAACAAGGTTTTGTTCTATTGTCTTGCCTGATAAGAAATTTACACAGGAGGGTAAATGTAACCTGATTTTGGTTAGGACCACTGGAGATTAGCTTTTAAATATGACTTTCTCTTTTATAGTTATGCCCATGTCATATTCATTTATATCATGCACTTACATTAGCGAGTTAGTAAATTATATAATTTATCATATATGTTAACTAAACATAACCACTCATCTGTATTACTGAGAGATAACTTACTTTTTATTTTCTTGCTTAATCTTACCTAATAGTAGCATAGCAAAATTTAGATTTTTTTTTGCTTGTTTTAATATAATGATTCTTTTAAAATATTGACGATATTTGGGCATCTAAAATCTGAAATGACTGTACATGCAAATGTATTATATGCAAATGAAAGATTAGTTCTGCTGTTTCTGGCTCTACTAAAGGTGGTTTTTATAGCTATTGTTGGCAATCTTATTCATGAAAATGAGATGTTCTCTAGAGATGTTAATATTTTTAACCCAGATACATCATATGTAACTTATTTTTGTATCTTTTTATATTTTTATTATCATGCAGAGTAAACAAACTACATTTTCTCTGATTTATATTTCTTAATATCTCCCTTTTTCCTTTTATCTTCAAAACACCCACTGAATAATATTAGCTTTTCAAATTTCTATAAACTTATCTTTTACTTATTGATTTCTCTCTTATAAGTCTATTTATAACCCTTCTCTCTTTTTTGCTCCTATTTATGCTAAATTAGGGCTTGCATAGTAGCGTTCCTTCAATGATTGCATCAATAAAAATCACAGTACACCATAAAAATACTTTGTTTTAGGTGGTATAAGTCTTACTTCAATAGAAAAAGTAGTAGGAATGTTTTCACAATTTACGTATATGTTGTGATAATGGACCTACATGCATGCAGCTTGAAGCCTTCATTTCGGTGGAAACAGGGTTAGAAAAAAGATTAAATCAATGAGAGGAAGAAACTCTGAAGGAAAAAAAAACCCCAAATATAGTAGCATAGCAATCATTTGCATCCTATTTGGCAACTATTAGAACATTGTATCAATCCAAAATATACCAATCCTCCTCATTTAAGAGAACATTTCTGCCTAAGAGCAAGGCATACCCTGAGATCACTATGTCACTGCCATGGCAATATCTCTAAAGCAGGATGAAGGATGGACCAGAAATCTCGGGTTGCATTCGAAGTTCAACAAGAGTAATGGTCCAACGGGGAACAGGTTAAAACCTGCTTTCTTTCACATCTCCCAGTTTTGTTTGTGTGTGAATATTAATGAAAAAAAAAGTTCTAAATAAATGGTTTTAAAATGCTCTTTTAAATTCATCCTCCACTCACTTTATTAAAGCCTCAGAAATTTCGATGTCCTTATCCTTAGAATTTATCTTTCTAAACTTTTAGATTCTTTAGAAAATACCTTAATACAGTTGAGAAAACATTCACACACTTTTAATAATCTTTAGTGAGAGGAGATTAAGCAACTATATTGTAACTGATCATCTAAATTTTTTAGTAATTATTTTAAATAGTTCCTGATTCAAATTTGGGTTTTTTTTTTTTCTCTAGAGAGTTAATTTTCTATTTATTTGTTATTATGTAAATATTTTAGTACATTTCTATTTTAATCTTAAACTCTCATACTAACTCCTTAATTGCAAGCTAATCATTTTAAAACTTTCTTAATGAGTATATTACTAAGTGTTTAAGAATACAACTCCTGATTTTATTGTAAAACAATATGTACTTGTGATAAGAGCCATAATTAAAATTCTTCTGAGGAGAAAACAGCTGAAATTATAAGATAATTTTCACTCTAATTCAAAAAGATACTTGCACCCCAGTGTTCATAGCAGCACTATTTATAATAGTCAAGACATGGAAGCAACCTAAATGTCCATCAACAGATGACTGGATAAAGAAGTTGTGGTATGAATACACAATGGAATACTACTCAGCCATAAAAAAGAATAAAATAATGCCATTTGCAGCAACATGGATGGACTTGGAAAATGTCATTCTAAGTGAAGTAAGCCAGAAAGAGAAAGAAAAATACCGTATGATATTACTTATATGTAGAACCTTAAAAAAAAAAAAAGACACAAGTGAACTTATTTACAAAAAGAGACAGACTGACAGATATAGAAAACAAAGTTATGGTTACCAGAGGGGGTGGGGAAGGGGTGTGGAAGGATAAATTGGGAGTTTGGGATTTGTAGATGCTAACTACTATATATAAAATAGATAAATAATAGGTCCTACTTTATAGCATAGGGAACTATATTCAATACCTTATAATGGTCTATAATGAAAAATATGAACAGTTTTATATATATATATATATATATATATATATATATATATATATATATATATATAGTCTTATATATATATGTTACTATTCTGTATACCAGAAATTAACAAAACATTGTAAATTGAGTATACTTCAATTTTTAAAAAGCTAATTTTCACTTTTACCTTTATGTATTTAAGAGTGTTTCAGAGCATTTAAAAGATATCTAAAATATCGATTTCTCATACAAGATAAGACAGTCCATTGAAATTTAGGAAATATTTGGAACGTATATGATGAAAATTATAAACTTCTTTGAAAGATTTTAAGCAGTGATTTTCAAGTGGAGAGAAGAGTATGTACATCTACTCCCAAGAATTTCTACATAATGAAAGCTTCTACTGATGGAAATGTGTACACACGTAAATGACATAAAGGCTGAAAAGTTTGAGGATAAAAGCTTTAAATAGATACTGTGTTATAGGATGAGAAAAAATAAATGTAAATATGTCAGTTCTTTACAAATTAAGATACAAGTTTAACTGATTCAAATATGACTGATGAAGGAATCTCACCTTAACATGTGAAAAACATACAGCAAAGTTAAAAATAATTAAAACAATGTGGGAGATCAACTTTGGAATACTGGAATGAGGGTGAACTCACTCTCTTACAAAAACAGTGAAAATCCTGGCAAAACAACTACAGCTATCACAGAACTCTGGAGATGAAACAAAGCCACAGAATGGACAGAAAAAAAAAATCATCCATCCAAGAGAAATTACTGTACCTCAGTAAGACAGCAGTGTTAGTGATATTTTAACATGAGGATGTGCCCATCCCCTGTCCTGCCCTAGCTCAATCGTGCAGTAGCCATTAAAAGTTACCAGTTATACAGCCAATGGAGAGGACTGGCCACTCTGGAACTCAGTTAAAAAGCAACATCGCTCCTCAAAAAATTAAAAATAGAATTATTATATTTATAATTGCTTTAAAAATGAAATACTTAAGTGTAAATCTAAGAAAATATGTACCAGACTTGTATGCTAAAAACTATGCAGTGTACAAGTCTGGTATGAAAGAAACTTGATTGTTTTAGCTATTGCAGTGCCTTTGCTTTCCTATATAAATTTTAGAACAACTTTGTCTATACCTACAAAATCCTTGATAATGTTCTGACAGGTATTGCATTAAACCTGTACGTAAATTTGGGGAGAATTGACATCTTGCATCTTGCAAGCAATAAGCCAATCAGTGTTCCAATCAGCATTATGTCTCGTCACTAGGGAAATGCAAATCAAACTGAAATGAACTATCAGTACATACCTATCAGAATGACTAATATTTGTTTAAAATTGTGACTCCACCAAGCAATAGTGAGAATGCAGAGAAACTGCGTCACTCATACATTGCTGTGGGAGTGTAAAATAGTACAGCCACTCTCAAAAACAATCCAGAAATTTGTTCAGAAAATAAGAATAAACATTCACCAGGATAGACCACATTAAAAATAGTAGAAATCATACAATGTCTGCTCTCAGATCACAGTGGAATTAAACTAGAAATCAATAACAAAGAGACACCTGGAAAATCCTCAAATACATGGAGATTAAGCAACACACTTCTAAATAACACGTGGGTCAAACAAGAAATCTCAAGAGAAAATTTAAAATACATTGAACTAAATGAAAATGAAACACAACTTAGCAAAATTTGTGGGATGCATTAATATCAGTGCTTAGAAGAGATTTGTAGCATCGAATGCATAGATTAAAAAAAGTATCTAAAATTTTCAGTCTAAGCTTCCACCTTAGGAAACTAGGAAAAAGGAGAGCAAATTAACTTCAGGGTAACCAGAATAAAAAATAATAATTAGAACAGAAATCAATGAAATTGAAAATAAAAAAATCAATAGAGAAAAATCAATGAAACCAAAAAGCTGCTTCTTTGAAAATATCAAAAATTGATAAGCCTCTAGCTAGGCCAAGAAAAAAGAGGGTAAAAATCACTAGCGTCAGAAATGAAAGAGGAGACATCACTACAAACCATATGGACTTTAAAGGATAATAAATACTGTAAACAATCCATGCCCACAAATTTGATAACCTAGATGAACTAGATCAATTCCTTGAAAGACATAATTTGCCAAACTCACACAAGGAAATAGACAATCTGAATAGGCCTATAGATATTTTAAAAATTGAATCAATAATTATTAACCTTCCAAAACAGAATGCACCCAGCCCAAATGGGTTCCTTAGTGAATTATACTAAACTTTTAAGGAAGAAATTATACCAATCCTCTACAGTCTCTTTCAGAGGTTAGAGACAGAGGGAATACTGCTGAACTCATTTGTAGCATTGTAGTTATGCCAGAATTACCTTAATACTAAGCCTCACTACTCCTTTTCAGCATTGTACTGTAAGTCCTTACTAAAGCAGTAAGACAAGAAAATGATAGATGCACGAATTGGGAAGGAAGACATAAAGCTCTTTGTAGATGTCATGATAATCTATGAAAAAAATTTAAAGAATCAACAAAGAATCCTTCTGGAACTAGTAAGTGATTATAGCAAGACTATAGGATACAAAGTTAATATACAAAAGTCAAATGCTTTCCCTATTATGATCAATGAACAAATGAAATTGAAATTGGAGGACAATACCATTTACATTAGCACCTCCCAAAATGGTATAAATCTAACAAAATACGTGCAAGATCTATATGAGGAAAGCTATAAATCTGATGAATGAAATCAGAGAAAAACTAAATAAATGGAAAGATATTCCATATTTATGGTTAGGGAGACTCAATATTGTCAAGATGTCAGTTCTTGCTGACTTGATCTATGGATTCAATGCAGTCCCATTCAAAATTCCAGCAAATTATTTTGTGGATATTGACAGACCTATTAAGAAGAGGCCAAAGATCCAGAACAGGCAACACAACATTAAAGGAGAACAATATTGAAAGACTGACAGTACCCAACTTCAAGACAGTGTGTTATTGGTGAAGTAACAGAAAAATAGATGGATGAAACAGAATAAAGAGCCCAGAAATAGACCCCAATAAGTATAGTCAACTGATACTTGACAGGGGAGAAAAATTCTGGTGGAGGAATACTGACAACACCAATTACTGATGTGGTTGTGAAGCTACAGGAACTTCTTGCTGGTGGAATGCAAAATTGTGCTGCCATTTTGGAAGACACTTTGGCAGTCTCTTACAAAACTAAACATATTCTTACCATGCAATTCAGCGATTGTACTGCTTGTTCTTAACTCAAAGAAGTTGAAAACTTATGTCCACACAAAAAGTTGCACATAAATGTTTATAGCAGCTTTATTCATAATTGCCAAAACTTGGGAGCAACAAAGATATCCTTCAGTAGGTAACTGCATAAATAAATTGTGGTATACCAGTCAATGGACCAGTATTCAGAACTGACAAGAAATGAACGATTAAGCCATTAAAAGACATCGAGAAACTTTAAATGCATATTACTAAGTGAAAGAAGCCCATCTGAAAAGGCCAAATACTGTGTCATTCCAACTATATGACATTTTGAAAAAGAAAACTATAGAGACAGTAAAAAGGTCAGTGGTTGCTAGGGTTTGGGAGTGGTGGGAAAAGATGAATTTGGCAGAGCACAGAGGATTTTTATGGCAATGATAGTATAGTATAGTATATTGTAGTATGATACTATAATTTTGGATACGTGTAATTATAGTATCATTATGTCCAAACCCATAGACTGCAATGCCAAGAATGAGCCATAAGGTAAACTGGACTTTGGGTGATTATGATGTGTCATTGTAGTTTCATCAGTTGTAACAAATGAACCACTCTTGTGGGGGATGTTGACAATAAGGGAGGCTATACTTGTGTGGGGTCAGAGGGTATATGCAAATCTCTGTATCTTCCTCTCAATTTTTCTATGACCTTAAAACTGCTCTAAAAAACTGTCTTGATTTTTTAAAAAAAGCTATGAGTGCAGCCTCCATACAATAGCAATTGTATTCTCAGAGAAATGAAGACTGTGTTCACCCAGAAATCTGTATACCAATGTTTATAGCAGTTTTATTCATAGTAGCCAAAAGACAAAAACAACCCAGATACTCATCAACAAATGACTAAACAAACAGTATAGACATACTATGAAATACTACACAACAATAAAAGAAATGAGCTATTGATAACATACAACAACCTGAATGAAACCCCGGAAAATTATGCAGAGTAAAAGGCCAATCTCAAAAGACTGCATACTGTGTAATTCCGTTTATGTAAAATTCTTGATATGACAAATTTTTTCAAGTGGTGAACAGACTAGTGGTTGCCAGGAATTAAAGAGAAAGTGCAGGTGGGAGGACAGTGGGTATGGTTATAAAAGAGCAACATGAAAGATCCTGGTCATGATGGAAATATTGCATATTGACTGCTTCAGTGTCAACATCCTGGTTGTGATAATCATGCTCAAATTCTGTAAGATACTAAATGGGGAAACTGAGTAAAAAGTCATGGAATCTCTGTATCTTAAAACTGCATATCGGTCTACAAGTATCTCAAAATGAAAGGTTTCATTTTAAAATGAAGAAGGAATTCTGACATTCTCAGATAAACAAAAACAGAATTGGTCACTAGCAAACTTTCCTAACAAGAAATGCTAACTGGAGTCCTTTAAGCTAAATGAAAAAAACATTTAGCTTAATGTTACTTAAATCCTCATGTAGAAGTAAAGAGCACTGGTAAAAGTAACTACAGAAATAAATATATATGACAATGTAAATGTGCGTTTTTCAAAATCCTTATTTCTACCTCTTAATAACAACAACATAGAGTAATAATTATAAAACTATTAATGGGCTTATATTAAAATGTAAATTGTGTAGCAATAATAATACAAAGGAGGGTGGAATGGAGATATCAGAGAATAAATGGTGTATACTATTGAAACTAAGATACTATTAATTTGAAATGGAATGTTTTAAAATGCTAATTGTAATCTCCAGAGCAACCACTAATCAAATAGCTCAAAAAATATGGGAAAATAAGAATTTTGAGGAGAACACAAGGTAGCCCATAACACTGAGCAAAATTTTTCTTTTTTTCTGAAGAATTTCTTCTTACGTTTCTTGCAAAGCATGAAAGTTGTCTACTGGCAACAAATTCCCTCAATTTTTGTGTGAGAAGGTATTGAGTTCTCCTTTACTTTTGAAGGATAACTTAGCTGAATACAGAATTCTAGGTTGGTTACTTTTTTTCTTTCAACACTTTAAATATTTCACTCCACCCTCTTCTTGCTTGCATGTTTCCTGAAGAGAAGTTCAATGTAATTATTATCTTTGCTCCTCTATAGGTAATGTGTTTTCTTCCTCTGACTTCCTTCAAGATTTACCCTTTGTCTTTGATTTTCTGAAGTTTGAATATGATATGATTTGGTGTAAGTTTTGTGGAATTTTCCACCTTAGTAGTTTATGAGCTTCCTGGATCTGTGGTTTGATATTTATCATTAATTTGGGGGAATTGTCAGTCATCATAGTTTCAAGTATTTCTTCTATTCCTTTCTCTCCTTTTTCTCTTTCTGCTATTCTCATTACACATTTGTTACACCCTTTGTAATTATAATTTGTAATGTAAGTGTACAGTTCTTAGATGCTCTGTTCTCTTTTATTCCTTTTCCTCTTTGCATTTTACTTTTGGAAGTTTCTGTTGACATTTCTTCAAGCTCACTGATTCTTTCCTGACCTGTGTCCCCAGTCTTTTGATCCCATCAAGGCATTCTTTATTTATATTACAGTATTCTTTTTAAAAATTTTTTATTGAAGTACAGTCAGGTTTACAATGTTGTGTCAATTTTGGGTGTGCAACACAATACTTCAGTCATGTGGGAACATACCTACATTCATTCTCATATTCTTCTTCACCATAGATTACTATAAGATATTGAATATGGTTCCCTGTGCTATACAGCATAAACTTGTTGTTTATCTATTTTATATATATTAGTCAGTATCTGCAAATCTCTACTACAGTATTCTTAACTTCTAGCATTTCTTTTAGATTATCTTTGGAGTCTCTATTTCTCTGTTTACATTATCCATTCATTTTTGCATGCCATCCACGTTTTCCATTAGAGCTCTTTGCATATTTATCATATATGTTTTAAGTTCCCAGTATGATAACTTCATTTCTGCCATATCCAAGTCTACTTTTGATGCTCTGTCTCTTCAAAAAAAATTTTTTTTGTCTTTTAGTATCCCTAGTAATATTTTTGGAACCTACTTCATAGGCAATACTGTATTTTTCCATCAAGAAGTATATGCCTGTGTATTTCTCTTTTGATGATGTTAACAGCCATTGATATTCAACACCTAGGGCCATTAATTCACTAGGAATTATAAAATAGTGATACTCCGATTCTATCATCCATCATTCAGTTATTATACAGAGTCTTAGGAAGAATAACTTGTTCCTGTGTGCTATTTAGTTACTCAGAGGTACAGTTTAAATAGGAAAACCAGGGTAAATACTTGATGTCTTCCTTTACCATAATTATTATACTGAGTTGGTCCACTAGCATCCTACAATAGTGATGGTTTTTGGTTGGTTGTTTTTTAGTTCCACTATAAGCTCAGAAACTTAAACATAGTGATGTATTTTGATTCCTTTAACACTTAAAAAATAGTTAAAACTCAAATTTTTTTGCATGCTGGTTAGTATGCACTTTCAGGAGATGTTGCAGTTTGGCTTGGAAGGCAAAATGTGGACCGAAGACTTGAACAGGTACTTCGAAAAAAGAGGGTATTCAAATGGCCAATAAATACGTCAGCCTCATTGTCAGGTAAATGCAAATTAAAACCATAATACAATACCACTATATACCTACCAGATGGCTAAAATGAAGACAGAAAATGCCAAGGATTGGCAAGAGTGTAGAACAACCAGAACTCTCATGACACTCTTAATGGGAATGTAATTGGTATAACCACTTTGGAAAACTGTTTCACAGTGTATAATAAAATTGAATATATGTATATCCTAAGCCCCAGCAGTACTTTTAGGTATATGCTCAACAGAAATGCATATATGTGTTCACCAAAAGACATGTACAGGATTGTTTATAGCAGCACGATTCATTATAGCTACACAGCAGCAAGCACAGTAGAATAGATAAATAATACAAAATTTATCATTATTTAGTAGAATGGATATATACATATCGTGGTGTATTTGCACATTGAGACTGAAAGCACTATAAAAATGCTCAGAAACATTGAAGACTTTCACAAAGATAATTTTGAGATGAAAAGCCAGACACAAGTTCAAAAACAAGCCAAATTAATGTATGGTGTTAAAAGTCAGGTAAGTGGACTGAAAGGAAGAGATCTAGTGACTAGAAGGGGCTTTTAAGATGCTGTTTCTTGATGTTTAGATTTTAAATCTGGTTACTGGTTATTGAGTGTGCTCACTTTGTGAAAATCCAGTGAATGCTTAACTTACTTGTATATTTTTCTGTGGTTATGTTATTCTTCAGTAAAATATTTTAAAATATATAATTTGTGATTCCTCATCTAACTTCTTTTGTATTTTATTTTAATTAGTGTTTATTTAGATAAACAGTTATGAAACCCCCACTGGATCCCAGGCATTTTAGTAATAGAAGTCTGAGCAAAATAGAATCCCTTCAATTGCTCATAAAGGATCATTGGTACAAAAACTTCAGCAGTGGGACTGCTAAATCTCCTGTGGCATGATTTTCATTATGTTTTCAGTGTTTGGAGATCAAACCACATTTATTTAAAACTTCTCTAAAAAATTAAATACATACAACTTATAGAGAAATTTGGTCTATTATTTTCCTAACTGATCAGACAAGTCAGCTGTTAAAAAGGTGACCTTCGTATAATAGGGATTTTGTGTTTTTTTTAGGGGGATCCATGTTAACACATTTGATAAACTTTTATCTTAATGCGCCTTTCTGGAATACCAGTCTGACCTCAATCTGAACAAAGCCTTAGTTGATGTTTGCAGGCGGTAGCTTGGTCATTTTCTCAGCCTGTATGTTTATTATTGAATGTTAATCAGATTCATCATTAAAGATTTCATCTGCCACACAAATGCATAATTGGCTATGTCTGAGTGGCTACCTTTTGTCTTGAGCAGATTGCTAAAACTGCATTAAGCATCATTAGACCAAAATGATGACCTTATTAATTTGTCCTTTACTTGTTTTCTAACAGATTGGTCCTTATTATTATTGCAAACACACTATAAATAACAGTCTTAGGAAAAGCTCATGTGAATTCCTCTTAGTTTGGAACAGGCTTTTATATTGAAGGATGCATGAAATAATTTGCTGATTGTGTTTATTAAACTGTTTCCTTCTGTGCATATTATAGAACACCATTCAGAATCCATGCATTAAAAGTAGTACAAAGGTGAGAAATTTATTTAAGCATTGCTCTTCTACCAAGCTATATTTTATCATCTATTTTTATTAATGAAATAATACAGAGGATAAAAGATTAAATATATTATTTAAACTTACATGTTAGTTTTCTCTTAAAAGGAATCAATGGGATAGAAATAAGCAAAAAATTATCATGAAAGTATAATTTTTAACCATATATTTATAAATCCACACTTTCCTACAACATATTTTTCTTAAAATCATATTTGCTGACCCATAGAATCTTATTTGTAAAATAATCTATCTAAGGTTTTGATTTTCCAAATGAATTATATGTAATGACATCTTTCTTGTTCAATTTCTATTACTGTTGTGATTACATAAATTCAGTGGCTACAAAATGCATGAAATTGGCTGTCATCTGTGATCTGACAATTTCATTATAATTGGTTTATTATAATTGTGCTTCATACTGATCTCAGAACATCTTTGGTAATCTGTCTGCTCCTGAAGCTGACTTGGCCACAAACGAAATTATTGCAGCCTTAGAAATGAAATCCTCGCCCATGAAGGGTTCAGGTGGACTTAGCTTTATAATCTGGTTTAAAAGTTTTGAGTAGATAGAATTATGTGATTGTCTTTCATATCTTCTCACCAGTGAGTTGTAGGGAAGAGTATTTATTATTTTATATTTTTATCAAGGAACAAATTCCTCTCAAATTCATACATTGCAAATTAAATTAAGAATGAGTTATTGTCAAGCATTTTATAAATAAAACAATTATTATAGGCTATAAAATTTGTCTCTGTAGTATCTGAGTGAAAATATTCACTTTAAAAATTATCTCACATCTTTGCTTTTTTAAGATTTTTTTCCATCTTCATTGAAATATAATAGACAAATACAAATTGTATATATTTAAGATTTACAGCATGATGTTTTGATATTTGATACATTGTTAAACAATTGCTATAGTCAACTTAGTTAATATATCCATAATCTCACATAGTTACCTTTTTCTGTGTGTGGTGAGACAATTAAAATCTACTCTTCTAGCAAATTTCAAGTGTGTGATACAGTATTATTCACCATGGTTACTATGTTGTAACTAGAATGTATTCATCTTATAACTGAAAGTCTGTGCCCTTTGACCAGCATCTCTCCATTTTCCTCACCTCCCCCAGCCCCACCTCTAGTAACCACCATTTTACTCTCTGATTCAATGGATTGGACTGTTTTAGATTCCACGCATAAGTAAGATCATGCAGTGTTTTTCTTTTGTGTCTGGCTTATTTCAGCTTAATAATACTCTCCAGGTTTATGCATGTTGTTGCAAATGGCAGGATTTTTTTTAGGCTGAATAATATTTTATATCACATTTGAATATATGTATATTGTATATATACATATACACATATGCATATACACCACATTTTCTTTATCCATATTTATTGACAACACTTAGATTGTTTTCATATCTTGGCTATTGTGAGTAATGCTGCGATCAACTTGGAACATGTCTTTGAGATAGTGATTTCATTCCCTTTAGATGTATACCTGGAAGTGGAATTCCTGGATCACATGGCAGTTCTATTTTTAATTTTTTAGAAACTTTCACACTGTTTTCCATGTTGGCTATGCCAATTTACATTTTCACTATAGTGTACAAGGGTTCCCTTTTCTCCACACCCTCTCCAACTCTTATTATCTCTTATTTTTAAACTAACAGCTATCCTAACAGATGTGAGGTGATATCTCATTGTTTTGCATTTCCCTGATTATTAGTGATGTTGAGCACCTTTTAATATACCCATTGCCCACCTGTATGTCTTTGTAAAACTGTTTATTCAGTTCCTCTGCTCATTTTTAATTGGATTACTTGGTTTTTTCCTGTTAGTATATGAGTTCCTTACATGTATATTTTTGGATCTATAATTTTCAAATATTTTCTTCCATTCCATTGATTGTCTCTTCACTCTGATGCTTTTTTCCTTTGCTGCACAGAAGCTTTTTAGTTTGATGCAGTCCCACTTACTTATTTTTGCTTTTGTTGCCTGTGCTTTTGGTGTCATAACCAAAAAAATCATTGCCAAGACCAATGTCAAGGAGATTTTCTCCTATGTTTTCTCCTAGGAATTCAACAGTTTCAGGTCATACATTTGAATCTTTAATCCACTTTGAGTTGGTTTTCACGTATGATGTTAAATAAGGATCCAGTTTTCCCACCACCATTTCCTGAAGAGTCTATCCTTTCCCCATTGTGCATTCTTGGTTCCTTTGTCAAAGAATTAGTTGATGGTATAAGCATGGGTTTATTTCTGGGAATCTTTATTCTGTTCCACTGGCCTGCATGTCTGATTTTATGCCAGTACCATACTGTTTTGATTACTATAGGTTTATAATATAATTTAAAATTAGACCGTGTGATACCTCCAGCTTGCTCTTCTTTCTCAGCATTTCTTTGGCTGTTTGGAGTCTTTTGTAGTTCCATATGAACTTTAGGATTATTTTTTATATTTCTGTTAAAAAATGCCATTGGAGTTTTTATGGAGATTGCATGAATTTGTAGATTACTTTGGGTAGTATGGAAATTTTAACAATAATAATTCTCTCAATCTATGTACAGACATCTTTCCATTTATGTGTGTCTTCAATTTCATTCATTAATATTTCTTAGTTTTCAGTGTAAAGATCTTTCATGTCCTTGGTTAAATTTATCCTTAAGTATTTTATCTTTTTGATGCTGCTATAAATGGGATTGTTTTCTTAAAATTTCTTTTTTAGATATTTCATTGTTAGTATATAGGAATAAAAGTGATTTTTGTGTATTGATTTTGTGCTCTATAACTTTGCTGAATTTATTTATTAGTTCTAACAGTTTTTTTTTTTTGATGGAGCCTTTAGAGTTTTTATGTAAAAGATCATGTCATCTGCAAACAGAACAATTTTATTTATTCCTTTCCAATTTGGATACATTTTATTTCTCTTTCTTGCCTAGTTGTTCTGACTACAACTTCCAATACCGTGTTGAAGAGTAGAGGTGAGAGTGGGCATCTTTATCTTTTTCCTGATTTTAGAGGAAAATTTTTCAGATTTTCACCATTGGGTATGATATTAGCTGTGGGCTGGTCTTAAATGCCCATCATTAAGTTGAGGTACAGTCCTTCTACACCTAATTTGTTGAGTTTTTATCATAAAAAGATATTGCATTTTGTCAAATGCTTTTTCTGTTTCTATTGAGATGATCATATGATGTTTACCCTTCATTCTCTTACTGTTGTGTATCACATTTATTGATTTGCGTAAGTTAACCATTCTTACATTCCAGAGATAAATCCCACTTGATCATGGTGTATGTTTCTTCTAGTGTGCTACCAAACTCAATTTGCTAGTATTTTTTGAGGATTTTTCAACAATGTTCATCAGGGATTTGGCCTCTAATTTTTTTTCTGGTACTATCCTTGCCTACCTTTTTTTAGTATGGTAACTTTCGCCTCATGAGTTTGGAAGTGTTCCTTCCACTTCAATTTTTATGAGTTTGAGAAGAATTGATATTAATTCTTCTTTAAATATTTTGTATATTTCCCTCATGCAGCCATCTGGTCCTGTTGATTTTTCTTTATTGGGCAGTTTTTGATTATTGCTTCAATCTCCTTAATAGTAATTTGTCTGTTTGGGTTTTCTATTTCTTTATGATTTAGTCCTGGTAGATTGTATGTTTCTAGTAATTTATCCATTTCTTCTAGGTTACCCAATTTGTTCATGTATAATTGTTCATAATAATCTTTTATGATTGCTTGTACTTCTGTGGTATCAGTAATAATGACCCCACTTTCATTTATCATTTTATTTATTCAAGTACATCCTCTTTTTGCCTTAGTCTAGCTAAAGATTGTCAATATCATTTATCTTTTTAAAAACACAACTCAGTGTCATTGATCTTTTCTGCTGTTTCTCTAATCTTCATTTGTTTCTGCTCTGATCTTTGTTTTTTCTTTCCTTCTGCTAACTTTGTTTTTTCCCCCTAGTTCTGTGAAGTGTGAAATTAGGGTGTTTAGTTGAGATCATTTTTCTTTTTTAATGTGCGTGTCTATTGCTATACATTTCCCTCTAACAGCTGCTCTTCCTCTATCTCTTAAGATTTGTATTGTGTTTCCATTTTTGCTTGTCTCAAGATAGTTTTTAAATTTCCCTTTTGATTTCTTCTTTGACCATTGGTTGTTCAGGAATGTGTTGTTTAGTTTTCATATATTTTTTTTTATTTTCCAGTTTTTCTCCTGTTACTGATTTCTGGCTTCATATCTTTTTTTTTTTTTTTTTGGCTTCGTATTTTGATCAGAGAAGATACTTGATAAGATTTCAATCTTAGAAATTTCTTAAGCCTTGTTTTGTGGTCTCATGTATGATTTTTCCTCGGGAATATACTGGGTGCACTTGCACTTGAAAAGAATGTGTATTCTGCTGCTGTTGGATGGATTGTTCTGTCAGGTCCTTTTGGTCTGAAGTGTAGTTTAAGTTCAATATTTCCTTACTGATTTTCTGTCTATATGACCTATACCTTGGTGAAAGTGGAATATTGAAGTCCACTACTGTATTATTGTATTTTTGTCTACTTCTCCCTGGAGATCTGTTAATATTTGATTTATATCTGTTAATATTTGATTTATATATTTAGGTGTACTGATATTGGATGCATGTATTTACAATTTTTATATCCTCTTGGTGAAGTCACCTCTTTATAATGATAAATAATGATTTATAATGATCATCAATATGTGATGATCTTCATTTTCTCTTGTGAGAGTTTTTAACTTAAAGTCTGTTCTGTCTGATTTAAGAATAGCTGCCCCCTGGCCTCTTTTTGTTTCCATTTGCATGAAATGTCTTTTTCCATTTATTTACTTTCAGCCAATGTATGTCTTTAAGGCTGAAATGAATCTCATGTTGACAGTATATAGTAGAGTCTTGCTTTAAAAAAAATTTTTGTTCAGTCACTCTATGTCTTTTGTTTGGAGAATTTAATTCATTTACATTTAAAATAATGTTTTATAGGTAAGGACTATTTCCATCTTGTTAATTATTTTCTGGATGTTTTCGTAGTTTCTTTCTTTCTCTGTTGCTGCTTTCCTTTGTGAATTGATTTTCTTAGTGGTATGCTTTTTTTCCTTTTTCTATATCTTTTGTGTATTTACTATAGATTTTTGATCTGTAGTTACCATGAGGCTTACCTGAAATATCTTACTAGTCATAAGTCTGTTTTAAGGTGATAACTTCAACTGCAAAGACTCTACACTTTTCCTACCCTCCAATATTTTATGCTTCTAATGTCACAATTTACATCTTCCATGTTGTATTAATTAACACATTATTTTAGCTACAGTTATTTTTAATACTTTTGTCTTTTAACTTTTATACTGGAGTTTAAAGTGATTAACACACCACCATTACAATATTAGACTATTCTAAATTTGAACATATAGCTCTCTTTACTCTTGAGTTTTATACCTCCATATGTTTGTTTAGTGGGGGGACAGTGGTTAGGTTTGTTTGTTTGTTTGTTTTTAGTGCAAGTACTGGGGATTGAACCCAGGACTTCATGCATGCTAAGCATGTGCTCTACCACTGAGCTATATCCTCCCCACCTAATGCTAGTATGCTTGATGTTGTTCTAGAACTCTCTTAAACTATCTTCATTTTTTAAAAATTATTTTTTCTGTTCACCTTGGGTGGTTTTCACTAGTCTGTCTTCTGGATTGCTGATTCATTTCCCCTGTATCATTGAATCTACTGTTGATTGTTTCTAGTGCTTTAAAAATTTCAGTTATTTATTCTTCAACTCTGTTTGGCGTCTTCTATATATTTTCTAACTTTTTGTTAAACTTCTTATTGTGTTCTCCCATTATTCTCTGAGTTCATTGAGCATCTTTTTGATCATTATCTTGAACTCTATTGGGTAGATTGCTTTTCTCTACTTTACTTAATTCTTATTCTGGAGTTTTATCTTGGTCTTCCAATTGGAATATATTCCTCTGTCTTCTCATTTTGCCTAATTCTCTGTTTATAGTCTGTGTATTAAGTAAGTTGACCATGTTTCCTAATCTATGTAGGAGACATCCTGTGGGGCCCAGCAGCACATTCCCCTCTGATCTTCAGAGGTATATGCTCTAGGGTTGTCCTCTATGTGGGCTGCATGTGCCCTTCTATTGTGGTAGGGCCAACTACTGTTGGCATGCTGATAAGTAAGATTGGCCCCTGGCCCAAGTGGCTGTTAGTCCCTGCCTCATGTGGAAGCTGCTAGCCCACTGGTGAATCGGGCTGGGCCCTGGTATGGTGGCTGCATGGCCTTGGGGGTCCCAGGACTAGTGTCAACCAGCTGGTAGGTGGGTAAAACCCTAGCACTGATAACCTAGAGGAAGGATTCCAAAATGGTGATTGCCAAAAGCAGTGTCCTCACGATAGAACAAGCCCCTCAAAATGACTGCTGCCACTATCCATATGCCCAGGGGGAGTCCCAGTTGCCTCCTATCTCTCTAGGGTGTTCCTTCATATCAGCAAGTGAATCTAACCCAGGCTCCTTTCAAAGTACTGCCTCTGCACTGGGTATTGTAGCATGTGAGACTTTGCATGGGCCCTTTATGGGGATTCTGTTTCCTGAAGCCTTCCAGCTATCCCGTATGCAAGGCCTATTAACCTTCAAAAGCAGACCTTTGAGGGGCTCATTTTCCTAGTCCAGGACCCCTGGTTGGGGAAACCAATATATTGCTCAGACCCCTTGTTCCTTGCAGAGAACTTCTGCACACCAAGTGTTGATGGGAAAGTGGGACAACAGGAACTTATTCATTGCTGGTGGAATGCAAAATTGTACAGCCACTTTAGAAGACATTTAGGCAGGTTTTTTTTTTTTGTTTTTTTTTTTTTTTTTTACAAAACTAAATACACTCTTACCATGCAATCTAGCAATTGTCCTGCTTGATATTTACTTAAAGGAGTTGAAATTTAAGTCCCCACAAATTATGCATCAGAATGCTTATAGCAGTTCATTAATAATTGCCAAAACTTGAAAGCAACAAAGAAAGATACTGAAAGAAATCCTTCAGTAGGTGAATGGGTAAACTGTGGTACATCTAGTCAGTGAAATATCATAATGGAATATTATTCAGCCCTAGAGAGAAATGATCTGTTAAGCCATGGAAAAACATGGATTTTGAGGGATATGATGTGTCACTATAGATTCATCAGTGGTAACAAATGTACCACTCTGGTGAGTGTTGCTGATAATGGGGGAGGCCATGCATGTGTAAGGGCAGGAGGAATATTGGAAATCTCTGTACCTTCCTCTCAATTTTGCCAATAACCTAAAACTTCTGTAAAAAAAATAGTCTTTAATAATAATAGCAATAACTGGCCAACAAAAAAACTTATAGTGAAAAATTACATACTTTTCTCTAAGAGCAGGAACAAAATAAGGATATCTGTTCTCACCACCTCTATTCAACATTGTACTGGAGGCCCTGGCCAGTGCAATAAAGGAGAAAAAGAGTAAAGTATATAGATTGTAAAGGAATGCATAAAACTTTTTATCCATAGACACCATGATGACTTGTGTAGAAAATAATAAAGAATGTATTGAAAAGCTGCTGGAACTAATCAGTGTGCTTAATAAGGTCTCACTTTACAAGATCAAGTTATAAAAATAAATTACATTTTTATAGTAGTATTTCTTTCAGTATTTGTCTGCTAGTGATGGATTTTTTTCAATATTTAGTAGTTTGAAAATTCTCTTTCACATTCATTTTTGAGGGATATTTTTGCTGGGTATAGAATTCTAGGTTGTAGTTCTTTTCTATAATCACTTTGGAAATAACAATCTATTGTCTTTTGACTTCCATTGTTCTCATTGGAATGTCATATGTCCTTTTTTCCCTCTGGCTACTTCTAAGATTTTTTTTCTTTGTCTTTGGTTTTCAGTACTTTTACTGTGATATTCCTGGTACATTTTTATTTTTATCTATTATTCCTGGGGTGTTAGCACTTCTTGAGTGTATGGCTTAATATCTTTTGTGAGTTTTGGAAAATTCTCAAGCATTATTCCTTTAAATATTTCTTCTATTCCATTCTCCCTCTTCTCTCATTCTGGGACTCCAAAAAGGTCTCAGAATTTTTGTACCCAACTTATCCTGTGTTCACTGAAAGAAATTGGCTAGAAGTGCCCTCATCTCTCTGTGTTAATATTTTTTAGACTGTCATGCTATAATTTTGTTTTGTATTATAATAAAAATAATTCCTTACTTAAGATGGGCACCAATGCTCTTGAATAGCTTTCAAAATAGTAAGTATAATCTTTCTTTCTTTGATTTATAACTTCTTATGAATTAAATGGATATTTTGGCTTTAAAAAAAAAGAAATATCAGTCTCAAATACTGTTTTGGTACTTTGTGTTTTATAAGCATTAACTTCTATTCACCCACACTTATGGAAAAAGTCTGTATCATTCATTTATTACTACCAGCCAGGGATATATGATTGTGGATGCATATTTCCCTTTCAGCCTTTGTTTGAGCAGCTTCCAAAACATCATCCTATAGATTTTTAGAATCTGTGCCAAGTTCAGCTCAGATTAAGTTTCTTTGTTAGAATTGCTTTTTAAAGCATCTGGATCAGAAATCATATACTTTTGCTGCATAGCAAAGAAACATTTGGAAATCATCAGAGAGATCATAATAGAGGGTGATAGTATTGTATGTTTTTTCTCAGTGTAGGTAAAGGCTACAAAGAAAAAAATTATTAAGAATTTAGAAAATGCTGGGTTGATATTGTTAAAACATCTTAAGCAACAGATAGCTTGCTTGGAAAATAAAATTATTGTTCCTAAAGCTATCATGGACTATTTCTGAGTAAAAGTAGAGATTTGGCCTTTGCCTAGTTTCAGTGCTACACACACACACACACACATACACACATTAAGAAATCATGAAAGATTGAAAATTTTTTAGTTTAATTTCATTTTATTTTTATTTCTTGCCCAAATTTGAAGCAGGGATCTAATTATTTTCATCTCATTTAAACAAATACATCCATTTGAGAAGACGGTTTTTCTTGGGATGGTTTACATGTCATTAGATGACAGTAATCCACATGCTCTCCTAAAGAGAGACACCTATCTTCTTTATTTAAAAAAAAATTCCAAGGAAAGCCTTCAATTTCTAATATAGTACATGGCATCATTTGTATAAATGGGATAGAATTTAAAAAAATAGTCTCAGAACTTTTGTACCAATGAAGGAAACTTAAATCTATGGGTTTTAGACTTGCCAATAATTTCCAAAATGATTAATGGGTTTTGGGGAGATCATTTGATTATCCCATATATAGCCATAAGAAAGTACATTTAGACTGTGGTCTGGAAATCCAAATGATTTAGTGGATAAGCTCCTGACTGGGGAACCAGAAGAAAAGAGTTCTTTTTCTGGCTAGACTGTGACCTTTGTCATGCTTCCTTCTGTGCTTTTCTTAAATTTAGAAATAACTTTCTCCTCTATGTTCACTTCTAAAGCATAGTAGGAGCCTATGAAGTCATCAAGGTACATCACAACCTAAATGTACCTTCTCATGGCTATGTGTGCTGTAATCAAATGGTGTATCCAAATCTCATCAATCATGAAATCATGCTAATTATGATTAGTATGACCATTTTGGTGCCAATTAAAATTGGTCTGTAGTTCTTATGTTTGTGAATCAGATCCTTCAGATTGGTAGAGCTATTTTTCCAAAATCCCTGATACGTGTTTCTTTTTCCTCATCTCATTATCCAAGGAGGATATTAGAGGAAAGGTGGACAGATCCTTCAGGGAGCAAGGAAATATGCTTTTGCTTCTTTATAGCCTACCTTATCTCCATCTAAAAGACACAGGTAAAATGTGGTGTCTGAAATATATGTAGCAATGAAGTTTTTATTGATTGATATAAATATGGATGGCTTTGTTCAGCTGAATACTGCTGGTAGGAGTTACTGGCGTATGTAATACATTATCTTATTACACTCATTTTATGGAAGTTGATCCTGATGGGACAGTGGAAGGAGAGCTCACTCCAGCTTTCTGGAAAAGCAATTAATCCTGCTGCTTATGTAGCAACCATGTCTTGGATCGCATTGGTGTGCTGGCACCCTTTCTCCTTTTATTAAAACAAAAATGCAGCTGCTGACCAGAAGTGCAGCTCTACAAGTGGGGCTTTCATCGTGTTGGTAAGAGATTCATATCCAGGGTTGACATCATTTCAGTTATGGCCTTTTCATTATTAAAGTTTGGAATTTCAAGTTTGTTTATTAAAGATTTAAAGCTATAGGTTAAATCACCAAATTGAAATCCACTTATTTTCCTATACTATGATAAGTGGATAGGTGTGCTGGGAAGTGTATTTTTCAGGTTTTACCACCAAATGAATTATTTTAATTGTGAAATGCATTGTATCATAAAGAAATTGACATTTCCCCTGAATCTTTAGCATTTCTTCTTTATAAGTAACTCTCTACATCCCTCAGGTTCTAGTTAGTATATTTACCAAATATTTTAGAGCTATTGACTATTAAATGTTGGTTAAAAAAAAAGTGGCCAAGACTTTTACTTAGCCTTTGTGGCAACTTTACTGTGTACATCATCTGTTTCTCATCAGTCTCTGAAATTGATAATTCTTTAAAACATGTGGCATTCACCAATGTTTACAAAGATTTCTAACTCTTGGTATAGTCTTGTATATAAGTGCTCTCTTAATTTGCAATTCAATCTTTTTCATGACAGTGCATATTTTATTGCAAAAAAATTAGCAGAATGCTTTTTATCTAGGGTTTGATATAAATTCTGTTTTAAATAGTAGAATTGACATAGTATATTTAACAAAGACGCTTTCACAAAGACATTAATGAAACAGAAAGTTCCAACTGCAATATGTTTTATATTTTTAAATTTCTAGTTTTGTGGGGTTTTGGCATCTTAGTTCCTGCTTTCCCATTAAATCAGATTCTATTGGGGTTTAGTTTTTACCTCTATAAAAATCACTGTAATAAAGACCATTGAATATACATACAATCGCTTTTATTTCCATGCCCTATGTATTACGCATATATATTGATACATACTAGTTGGTTTTTTAAAAATTGTTGCTGTGTTACTGTATAGCACAGGGAATTATACTCAATATCTTGTAATAACCTATATATAGAGAAAGCTGAATCACGTTGCTGTACATCTGAAACTAACACATTATAAATCAACTGTATTTTAATTTGTAAAAAAATGTTGCTGATATTTTTTGTTTTGTTATTTAAGATGAAAATAACATTTAGGAAAGGCAACTGGAGTGATGGCTGGGACATCACTCTGACATATTTTCTTCAAAGACCATTTAAATTGTTTGGTTACATATTTCAAGGTGCAGGGTGGAAATAAAAAGTTTACAATTCTTAAGATAAAATTGTTTGTTGCTGTGTTCCAACACCAATTCTCTGGTACCAAATTGGTGGCCTGCAATTCAATTCAATTCTGATGCCAATTACCCAGAGTTAGAGTCAGACTTCGTAGTTTTAGGATAAAGTCCTTTACAAGACTACCCCTACTTCGATGCCAGGTGCAAATTTTGGATGTCACCAAACCACCCACACTTCTGCCTGGCCTATTACGAATTCAGGCAGCGCTTCCTACAACCTCCTCAAGTTCAATATTTCACTAGAAGGACTCACAGACCTCAAAAAAGTGCTATTCTTATAAGTGCCATTTTATTACAAAGGGTACAATGAACAGTGAGATGAAGAGATACATAGAGCAAGGTGTGTAAGTGCAGGACCTTTTGTCCCTGTGGAGTCAGGGTGTGCCACCAGTACATCTGGATGTTCACCATCCAGGAAGCTCCCCCGAGCTGGATGTCCAGATAATTTCCTTAACACAGGCAAGACTGATTAAATCGGAGGACACTGGTTGAATGTTCAAATCTACTTCCTTTCTCTGAAGGTTAGGCTGGCCCAAAGTCCCAGCCTTCCAATCAGTTGGTCTTTCTGGTGACTAGCACCCATCCTGAAGCTTTTATGGGCCCTGCCTTGAGTCACCTCCTTAGCATAACAAAGACACGCCTATCACTGTGGAAATTGCAAAGGTTTTTGAAGCTCTGTGCCTAAAAGCAGGAACAAAGATCAGATATAGGTTTTAATTATACTACAGTTGCCTGTTATAATGGTTATACTTATAAATAGTTGTCCTTGGAATAAAACACAGAGATATTTAGAAAGGTACCTCTGATGGAATTTCACATGCAGAGGTAATCAGTAAATTAATAGCAGTCACACTGGATACGTCTCTTGTGGGAGCTGCAATTTTTTATTTCTACAACTACATTTAAAGTAGGTTTAAAGATCCATTATAACTGGTTACTTATTTGATATAGAATCCTGAAAATAATATTCTGATTCTAGGTTTATATTTTGAAAAACCTTAAATTTCATAAAGTAAGTGCCAAATACCATTCAGGGTACTTGAAATACTCAGTTTCTACCCACTGAAATATTTCTCTTTATCATTAGCCAACTTGTATTTATGATATCCATGTCATTGCAGTTTGCTAATACTTAATAATTTATTTCTTCAGCCACACACACATTGTACTAAGAGGAACCCAATATCTGAATGCTGACTTTCCATAAGCCTATGCTCAACATGTTTATTCATAGTATAATTCAAGATTTTAAAATACAATTTTCTGTAAAATAACTTGATGTTCAGATGATATAATATAGTATAATATGTAAAGTATATATAGTATAATATAATAATATTGCATTGTGTTAATCAAGTTACCAGATCTGATTTGCCCTTTTGTTACCCGAAAACTGGTTTCGCCTCTTGGAGGATGTCAAGCCAAAAGACACAACCAAGCCAAAGATTGGGAGAAGGAAGATTTTATTATTACTTAGTAGGGAGAATGCCACGGATCTTTCCCAAAGCAGTGTCTCCCCAAACAGCAAAACTGGGGGAGTTTTAAACTAAGGATACATGCATATTCATGAAAGGACTTGAGCAGAGTAAAATTCAGCATAGAACTGGGGCAAAGGTTGACAGAGTCCAAGCTTTAGTTGACTGAAGTCACGAGGGTCAACATTATCATTCCATCCTCCAGCTGGGTGGGAACATTTGTTCCTGAAGAACTCAAAGATGTGTATCAGATTGTTATGTGTATACCTTGAGGAGGAACTAAGACTCTGTCTTATTGCTGAACTATTGCTTCTTGCTGCTGCTTTTCCTTTGTTTCTGCACTCCCCCACTTCCACTGAGATCATTAATTACTGAGACCAGTTCCTTGTGGCCAGGCTTATATCACAAAATGGCTCAGGCCAAAAATGGCATCTCTTATGTCAAGAAAACCATGCCTAGTCCTCTTTCTCTGGGGACCCTCTACTATCTGCTTACAGTTTTGTTAATATCACTTCCAATTGACATAATAGATTTACTTATGAATGATGAATGAATGACAAATGTTCAAATCTTAACAGACATAGAAACTGAGCAGCCATGATGCTTTTATTTTAGAAAGTTGGGAGTTGAATTTAAATTTCCTACTAAGTTCCAGGTCTGTGTATCAATTGCTGTACTAAATGTACATCCTCCTAAAATAATCATAAGTTAAAAAAAGATATGGCTTATAATCTAGGAATGGCTGAGCATTAAAGTTGAGAAAGATGGCTAACACTTCCATGAGAAGAAATCAAGAATGATTTTTTAAAATATCCTCTTTTATTAGTAACAGCCATTTCTTTCTTCCAGTGGAATTGGCAAATGTAGTAAAACACACAATTTTCAAGAAATTAATACAATTAAATGTTTTAAGTAGTGAAATAACATTTGAGTGAAATTAGTGCTATATTTTGGGATAATGTAGACCAACCATTAGAAAAAAGGATCAGTAATTTTAGCAGGAAAAATCAATTTCAGGTAACATTAAAAAATCATCTTTAGTTTTTTAGATTTCTTGTAAGGCAATAAGATACAAAGTGTACTCATCATTTATATGTAAAATTCTTATCACCAATTATATAAAATTATAATACATTTTATAGTATGTAATTTTTGAAAGTACTATATTTGGTATTGTGTTTGTCTGTACATTTGTGTATCCTGTATCCTGAGAGGCAGAAAAAAGAAAAAGGAAAGTGTTCAGGAGTGAAAAAATAGAATGAAGTAAAAATGAGACTCAGCAGAAGTCATAAGGAGAAAAAGCAGACAGACTTATCTAATAAAATTGGACTTTGGGGGTGAAAGATACATCTAGCTTTTTTAATGGATAAACACTACTAGAATTTCACAATCAAGTATTTATTGAATACATATTATATGCTTAATACTGTGCTAATAAAAGGAATGAAGCGGGAAGTTTAATACATGGTCCCTACTTTCAAAGAATGTAAAATCCAAGGGGAGTGACTGAATTAACATACATAAGACAGCTAGAGAAGTTAGTTATATGGTATTGACTTGGAATGAGTTAGCTTCTCCAAGGAGGTAGAATTTGAAAATTTTAAACAAAAAGCACGTAAATTGCTTCCTTAAGCTTTATACAAACATTCCTGAAATCAGGTCTTCTTTAGTTTCATTAGGAAATCATAACTTCTTTGCTAAGAAGTATGGTTACCACAAGTCCTTTTACAGAAAAGCAGGTCTATTTTAATGCTAAAACATCACTATTTTATGTTTTTGTAGATTGTAGCTGCTACAGATTTAAAGCCATGTTTTTGCAACCCTTCCTGTTCCTGCTTCAAGAACAGGATAAAATTAAGTTGATGTTTTCATTTAAACTCTGATATTAGGCCAGAAGTTCTCCTTCCTCTTTTACTCCTCCCTTTGTATATTAGATAAAGAAAAAATATTAACATAGAGTATCTGCAGAAACACTTAAATTACCATTGGGGATAAATTTGCAAGAAATAATTTCTCACATTATTCCAAAACTATTAAAATTATGTCAGAAAATATCAACTTTTAATATGAAAACTTTAAAAGAAAATTAACATCCATTTGGTAAATGTTGTTGTTACTAAAATTGTATAGATCAAGACTGTTTTACAATAGAGAAGTCATCTGTGGTCAGTAGGGCATAAAATGTGGTTTTAGATGCCAAAGTGTAATGAAATTAAATTTATGTCACTCTTTTTGCTTTCTTTTCTGTGGACTAATCATGAATCTACTGTGTCACTTGAGTTTGTTTAACAGCTGGTGTTGATGAAAAGATACTGGTCTTAATATATAGTAAGGGTGGTTATAATAAACCTAGTACAATATGCTGAAAATTTTTATGAGTCAATTCATAATGTACATGTGAACTTGTCAAAAAAAAATCAATACCTTAGTGAAGGATAAAGTTGGAGGGATGGCTAAAATCAGAGTTTTTAGATTATTCTAACATTTGTTTTAAAATTTTTGGAACATAGTTATTTTAAAATTATATTGTGGGTTATATTTGCATATTTTTAGCTCGCTATTTTGTCTTCTTAGATTAGTAAACAAATCAAAGATACCTTACTGGAGAACTTATCCTAATCTGATAGCTTCTAGATATTAAGAAAAATTGGGTATGATGATATTAATTTGCTGTTAACTAATGTCGTACAACATTGCTAAATGACAGCCCATCTGTCAAATTAACGTCATGACATCCTACTTGTTATTTTAATATGTTATAGGGATGAAATGTGTTTTTTAGATATGTTTTACATTTGCACTAAGTAATGGAAAGTACAATATATTATGTGCCTGTGCCCTGAGGAGAGTTTTTAACAAAAATAATTGAAGGTAATAAATCTTACCCTTTTCCCTCTGTGTTGCCCCTACCCCAGTATACCTTCCACAGTATTCTATCTTCTACACATAGCAAGCTTGCTAGCTAGTAACAAAGGCTGAGCACTATTGTGTGTATTACAGAATAAAACCCGTAATACTTGTGAAAAATGTTCCTTGCCCTGAAATGTCAACTTAATAAACACTCTCTGTGATCACCTTTATAATAATTTGATCCCCTCTCCTAAGATTGAAATGTGCTCTTGAATGATGTTGCTATTGAACATAAGACAAGTTTTTCAAATAATTAGGAACGTCTACAAGCTAATAAATCTCTCCTACAATTTTAATTTGATTATATACCTGGTAGGTGTTTTGCTTAAGAGTGTGTATAAGAGGGTGCATGATTTATAATGTGTTTGAGGAGTTTGTTTGTTTGTTTGTTTGAATTGTCATAGACAACAGTGATAAAATTAGGTGCAAAGAAGTGATGCAATTCATACCTGATATATAACTTACTACCTTTATTCATGCCTTCATCTTGCCAACATTCTTTGATGTGAGTTTTTAAAATTTGAAGGTAGTTCATTATGAGATAGTATTTTAACAGCTGGTGTTCTTCATAATGCTTTATTTTCACGTGTAAATATATAGGACATACGATTATTATAAAGTATCTTTTAAAAAATGATTACAGAGTTTCATAGCTTTTGTGTAACATTATCCAGGGTATTTTCAGTGTATATTTAAATGTGACAATATATTGTGAAAAGTGAATTTTTAAACTATTTAAATGGGATACTTTTCAACAAGAAATAGTGATGTGAATGAAAACTAATCCAATATATATGAATGTAGCCCAGGCTTGCAATATTGGTTTATCCATTAATTTTCTTAGCCCAGGTGTTTGTTTAGTGGGAAGTCATCTCACAAAGTGATGATAGATATATTTTACTCAGAACTGGTTATACAAGTCCAAAATCTTGTACTTTCCATGCTCAAAACTGTTTGGTTAGGAAAAATTGCCTATAAACATTTTAAAGTTACAATTCAAGAAAATTGTCCGTGATCTTTTGATAGAAGAAACACTTTCTAAAAGCTTTCAGTGAACAAATTAGGACATTTAAAACCCTAGGTAGGAGTGAATTTTATTCATAATTTCGTTATAAAATTGTCATTGACTAACAATAGAACAGAAATTTTTCTAAAACAAACACCTTTTACTGATTTTTCACACTTAAAAAATAATACTTTTTGTTGTAAAAATCAAGTAACAACAAAAGTCTCAAAACTAGAAATTCTATCTATAATCTCACCTTTCAGAAAAAACTGTTGTTAACACTCTTCTGTATATCCTTCTAGGATTTTTTCCTAACAAAATACTTTTAAAATATACTTAGTGCATAGTGCTTTGCAAACTGACTTTTTTTCACTTAATATATCCTGGGTATCTTTGTGTGTCAATACAGATAAAAATAATTTCTAATGATGACATAGTATTCTGGTCATAGTTAATTCCCTATACGTAAACCACAGTGATTTAATGAATCTCTCTATTGATGGACATTTAAGTTGTGTCCAGTTTAAGGCTATTATAAACAATGTTGCATTTGTTTAATGATTTCCTTGGAATAAATTTCTAAAACTTGAAATTACTGGGTTAAATGTTTAGATATTTTAAAGTTTTATATACCTCATCAAATTGCTGTCTGAGAGTTATGCTGATCAATATATAAATTTACAGTGCGACCAACAGTGTATGAGAGTACCCCACACCCTCCCCTCCCCTATATATATAGTCCATTTTTCTAATATTTGCCAATTAGATGTGATGGAGTAGCGCATCTTACACATTGCTTGACAATTTTAGATTTCTTCATTTGTGAAGTACCAGAAAATGCATGCCTTTTTCCTAGTTTTCCAAGTATTCCTCTTTTTCTTACTGATTCGTAAGAGGCTTTTATGAAGATATTAACCCCCTATATCATATGTTGAAGTTTATCCCTTTAACTTGATTTATATTATGTGTCAACTTGTGGTCAATTATGCAGCCAATTTTATTAGTCTTTTTATTGATAGTTTCCAGCTTTAGTGCATGCTAAGAAAGGTCTTCCTTGCCCAGATTATGAAAATAGTATGTTTTATTTTCTTCTAGTGCTTCAATAGTTCTGTTCAATTTATTTCTTTTCTATTCACTTTTAACTGATATATAATTAACATACAATAAATTGCACATATTTAGAGCGTGCAGTTTGACAAGTTTTGATGCATTTGTAACCCATGAAACCATCAACACAATCGAGATCATGAACATGTTCATCACCTCAAAAAGTTGTTTCATGGCTCTTAGTAATCCCTTCCTCCCACCTCACCCCCATCCCCAAACAACCACTGATCAGTTTTCTGTCACTGTAGATTAATTTGCATTTACTAGAATTTTATATGAATAGGATCATAGAATATGTATTCTTTTTGTCTAGTTTCTTTAGCTTATAATTATTTTGAGATTCACGTATGTTGTTCCACATAACAATAGTTCATTCCCTTTTATTGCTGAGTATTGCTCCATTATATGACTATGCCAAAATTTGTTTCTTCATTCACATTTGGGTTATTTTCAATTTTGGGCTATTGCAAATGAAACAGCTATGACCACTCATTTACAAGTATGGGCATATACTCTCATTTCCCTTGGGTAAACACATAGCAGTGGAAGAGCTAAATAATATGGTAGATGCATGTTTAACTTTTTGAGAAACTGGCAAACTTTTCCAAAGTGATTATACCATTTTACATTCCTACCAACAGCATAAAAGTTTCAGATCCTCCGTGTTTTTGGAAACATTTGATATGATCAGGTTTTTAAATTTTAGCCATTCTAGTAGGTGTGTGGTGGCATTTTACTGTGATTTTAATTTACATTTCCCTAATGACTAATGATATTGAGCATCTTTTCATGTGTTTTCATACCATACATGTGTCTTATCTGCTGAGGTGTCTGGTCAAATCTTGTGCCCATTTTAAAAAATTGGGTTGTTATCTTATTATTGAGTTTTGAGAATTCTCTTTATACATTCTGGATTTAAGTCCTTTATCCAATATATGCTTTGCAAATTTCTTTTCAGTCTGTGGCTTGTCTTTCATTCTCATAACAGTGGTTAAAAAAAAAAAAAGAAGCTTTAGATTTTGATGAAGTCAAATTTGTCATGCTTTGATATCACAACTAAGAAATCTTTGCCTAACCCCAGGTTGCAGAGATTTTCTCCTATATTTTTTAGAAGCTTTGGGTCTATGATGCACTTTTGGGTAATGTTTATATATGTGCAAGATATGGGTCCAGGTTTACTTTTTTGTATCCAATTGTTCCAGCAACATTTGTTGAAATGAATCCAATGGATTTTCTCTCCACTGGATTGCCCTTGCACTTCCGTTGAAAATAAGTTGTCCATATGTGTGGGTCTATTTTTGAACTCTCTATTCTGTTCCACCTATTTATTTTCTATCTTTACAATACCACACTGTCTTGATTACTGTAGCTTTACAAATCTTCAAATCAGGTAGTCTTAATCCTCCAACTTTATTCTTCTTTATTGAAGTTGAAATTAACATTCTAGATCCTTTGCACCTCCATGTGAATTTTAGATTCAGCTTTACAATTTACACCAAAAAAAGCTCACGTGAATTTTGATTAAGATTGCAATTGGGAAGAAATGACATCTTAAAAATATTGTGTCATCCACGCATGAACAGGTATCTCGCTCCACTTTGGGGGGGGGTCTTGTTTAATTTTTCTCAGCAATGTTGTGTAGTTTTCACGCACAGGTCTTGTACATCTTTTGTCATATTTATTCCTAGATATTTTGTATTTTATGCTATTGCTGTTTTTAATTTAAATTTCTGAATGTTTGTTGTTAGTATACAAAGACATAATTAATTTTTGTACACTTATCTTGTGTCCTGCAACCTTGCTCAACTCCTTTATTAGTTCCAGTAGAGTTTTGTATACTTTGTATACTTTGTAATGTATGATATTTTGCATAATCATATCAAATGATCATGTCATCTGTCAGTAAAGACTTCCTTTCCAAAAAGAAGCTTTTAAATTCTTCTTGCTTATTGCACTGAATAAATCCTCCAGTACAATATTAAATAGGCATGGTGGGGAGACAGACTTGTTTTGTTACTGAGTCTAAGGAGAAAGCATTCAATCATTTACCATTAAATATGGTGTTAGATGTAGATTGTTTGTAAATACCTTTTAACAACTTGAAGAAGTTTTCTTCTAGTCCCATTTGCTGAGTGTTTTTTTTTTTTAATCAAGAATGAATGTTGGATTTTGTTAAATGTTTTTTTTCTGTATCTATAATATGATCATACAATTCTTTTCTTTTTTTTTTAGTGTGTTATAAAAGTGTTTAACATTGATTTATTTTTGAACGTTAAATCTACCTTTCATTCCTGGGAAAATCCAATTTTACTGTCATGTATTACCATTTTTATGTATTGATGGATTTGCTAAACTTTTATTTATAATTATTACCTCTGTGTGGGTTAGGGATATTCATCTATAGTTTTATTTTCTTGTAATATCTATGATGGCTTTGGTATCAAGGTGATGCTCGCCTCATAGAACGAGTTGAGAAATAGGCCCTACTCTTTACTTCTCTGGAAGTTTGTGTAGAATTGACATTCTTTCTTCCTTAAGTGTTAGGTAGGATTCAGAGTGAAGTTTTCTCTGCAGGACTGTTTTTAACAGTTTCAATTACTAGATAGAGGGCTGTTCAGGTTATCTATTTCTTCTTGAGGGAGCTTTGGTAGATCGAGTCAGAGGATTTTTTTCTACTTAATTCAAGCTATCAAATTTATGAGCATAAAATTGTTCATAGTATTCTTTTATTATCCTTTAAATACCTGTAGGATCTTTAGCAATATACTCTTTTATTCTGATATTAATCATTTATATCTTCTTTTATTTTTCCTGATTAGTCTGGTTAGAGTTTTATCAATTACATTGATTTTCATAGAGTACTAGCTTTTGGTTTTATTGATTTTCTTGATTGCTTTCTTGTATTTTATTGATTTCTATTCTGTTCTTTATTATTTCCTGCTTTATTTACTTTCAGCTTAATCTGCTCTTCTTTTCTAGTTGCTTAAGGTATAAGTTGAGATCAATTATTTGAGACTTTTCTTCTTTTCTAGTATAGGGTTTTAGTACTAAAAATTTCTCTCTCGTCAAAATACTTTCTAATTTCCTTTGTGATTTCTTCTTTGACTCATGGGTTATTTAGAAGTATATTGTTTAGTTTCTAAATATCTGGGGATTATAAAGATATCTTTCTGTTACTTATTTCTAATTAAACTGTGTTGTGACCAGAAAAACATACTTTGTGTGACATATCATTTTAAATTTATTGAGACTTGTGTTATGGCCCAACATGTGGTCTATCTTGGTAAATGTTCCATGAACCCTTGATACAAGTGTGCATCCTCCTTTTGTTGGTTGGAATGTCCAAGGATGATAATGTATTCAAGTCTTGTGTACCTATACTGGTTTCTGTCAACTTGTTCTACCAATTATTGAGCAATGAGTTTTGAAATTGTGGATTTGTCCACTTCTTTAAGTTTTGTCAGTTCTTGCTTCATGTATTTTGGAGCTCTGTTAACAGATGTATAAATGTTTAGGATTGTCATCTTCATGAACTGAAATTCTTTTTAAAGGTTATGCTTCATTTATAGTTATTATAAAATATTGACTATATTCCCTGTGTTGTACAATACATTCTTATAGCTTATTTAATGCATAATAGTTTGTACCTCTTAATTCCCTACCCCTATATTGTTCTTCTCCCCTTTCCTCTCCCCAGTGATGACCACTAGTTTGTTCTCCATATCTTTGAGTCTGCTTCTTTTTTGTATATTCACAGGTTTGTTGTATTTTTTAAATTCCACATATAAGTGATATCATATAGTATTTGTCTTTCTCTGTTCTACTTGTTTCACTTAGCATAATACCTTCCAAGTCCATCCATTTTGTTGCAAATGGCAAAATTTCATTCTTTTTGGTGGCTGAGTAGTATTCCATTGTGTGTATGTGTATATGTGTGTGTGTATAATCTCAAATCTTTTTTATCCATTCATCTATTGATGGACACTTAGGTTGCTTCCATACCTTAGCAATTGTAAACAATGCTGCTATGAACATTTCAGTGCATGTATCTTTTCAAATTAGTGTTTTGGGGTTTTTTTTCAGATGTATACCCAGAAGTGGAATTGCTCAGTCATACGGTAGTTCTGTTTTCAGTTTTTTGAAGAACTCTATACTGTTTTCCACAGTAGCTACACCAACTTACATTCTTTCCAACAGTGTACAAGAGTTTTCTTCTCTTCCCATCCTCGCCAGTATTTGTTATTTGTGGTCTCTTTGATGACAGCTACTCTGACAGGTGTGAAATGATATTTCATTGTGATTTTGATTTGAATTTTCCTGATGATTAGTGATGTTGAGCATCTTTTCATGTGTCTGCTGGCCATCATCTCTTTGAAAAAATGTCTATTCAGGTCTTCTGCCCATTTTTAAATCGGGTTGTTTGCTTTTTTTGATGTTGACTTGTATGAGCTGTTTATATGTTTTGGATATTAACCCTTATTGGTCATATAATTTGCAAATATTTTCTTCCATTCATTAGGTTGTCTTCCATTTTGTGGATGGTTTCCTTTGGTGTGCAAAAGCCTTTATATTTAGTTTGGTCCCATTTGTTTATTTTACTTCCTTTGCTTTAGGGGACAGATTCAAAAAAAGTATTGCTACGATTTACATCAAAGAGTGTTCTGCCTATGTGTTTCGCTAGGAGTTTCATAGTTTATGGTCTTACATTTAGGTCTTTAATCTATTTTGAGTTTATTTTTGTATATGGTGTTAAAGAATTTCTAATTTCATTCCTTTATATGTTACTGTCCAGTTTTCCCAGCACCGCTTATTGAAAGACTGTTTTTTCTCCATTGTATATTCTTGCCTCCTTTGTGGTAGATTAATTGACCATAAGTGTGTGGGTTTATTTCTGGGACTAAATTAGAATTATTTGGGCCTTGAAAAGTAAGAAGTCAGAGAAACAAAAGAAATCATAAGCTCACTGCAATTAGGTTTATTTGAGCACACTTGTTTTTCCCTCGACCTTATTCCAAGAAAGATTTGAAGCAGATACATTTATTTAGCACCTACAATGTTCTAGTTATCAAAACAATGTCTTTTCAAAAAATTAATTTTTACCATAATCTTACAGCAAGAAATACGTTGTACACAGTGACCCAATATACACATTAATTTATACATATTTTATGCATGTGTGTGCATATGAAAAGGTTTCACACACAGAGAATTCTTACATGTGATGCAATCTGATATTTCCTATTCCGTGTCATTTAAAAATTAATATTAGTCATAATTCACTAAATTGATTAATGACCATTTAATGGATTACAACTTGCAGGTTGAAAAAGACTATACAAGGGTAATAGAAATATGAATCGTGCAAAGTTCATGTCCTAATGGAGCTTTCATTGTAAACGCAGAGGCAGACACATAAATAAAGTTCAATGCAACGTGATAAACTGTGATAGGACACAGGGCACTGTGAGATATTAGAGCTGATGAGGTTAAGAAAAGGGTCACAGGTGGCAGCAAGAGAAAAGAACTTAAAGTTAGAAGTAGAAGGTAGTTGGGAAATGAAATTGGAGATAGATAGCAACTAAGTCATTAAGGACTTTGTAGGAGGAATTTGGCCTCTATCCTGCAGGTGATGGAAAGCCATGGAAGGGTTGTGAGTAGAGAGTTGAGATGATAAGGTTGGTATTTTAAAGAGAGGTCACTCTGGCTGCAGCGTGGAAGACAGTTTAGAGAGGAACAAAACTAGGGACAAGAGGACTAGTTAGGAAGTTATTGCAAAGGCTCAGGTAAGTAATGATGGCTTCCTGAACTAAATCAGTAGCACTGATAACAGAGGCATATTTTAGAGATTAAGTGAAGGAATTAATGATTTAGTCATTGATTTAGTGTTAGAAATAATGGTGAAGGTAAGAGAAGAGGATGGGATGTGATGTCTTTCATTAATTTAACCACTGTATCTGAAGATAATTCTTAAAGATCTTCTGTGGGTCAGGTACCCTAATGGATGCTGGAGATCCAGTGGTGAGCAAAAGAGATGTGGTTCTTACCCTTACGAAGCTTATAGGCATTGAAGGGAAGAGACATTATGCAAATAATTACCTAAATAGATACACAAAAATTGTGATAACCACTATGAAAGAAAGGAACAAAGTGCTCTGAAAGAGGAGAGCAAGAACTAGTTTAGATCAGGAGAAGGAAAGGCTGGCCAGGCACATAGTTGACAGAGAGAAATTGTCTAAGTAGAGGGAGCACCATGTTTGAAGTCCCTGAGATAATAAGACCCTTAGTATATTCAAGGAACCAAAAAAAGCCAGAGGTGCTGGAGCTCAGTGAGCACCTGGGGCGATGCTATTAAACAAGATTGGAGAAGTCACCAGGGACCAGATTACAAAAGGTCATTTAAGCTCTGTTAAGGATTTTTTAATCTTCTTCTAAGAACAATGGGAAGCAACTAAAGAGTATTAGACTGAGAACTAGCATGATGAGATTGGAGTTTTGAAAGATCGCTGTGGTCGCAGCATGGAGAATGGATTAGATTTGAGAATGACCATAGTGGGAGCATGAAAGCTCTTGCCGTGGTTTGGGTAAGAAAAGATGGTTGGCTGGAGTAGGGGTGATGCCAGAGTAGCTGTATAGAAGTGAACAGATTCAAGATCTATCTTGTAAGTAGAATTAACAGGATTGAGTGATGAATAAAATGTGTGGGAAAAGGGATATTGAATTAGAGTTCTTGGTTGCAAGATGTAAAAAATAACTCTGGCTGACTTAAGCGAAAAAGGACTTTAAAAAATAAAGATGTCGGCAACTCACAAAATTGACTGAAAGGTTAGAGAAGTAGGATTAGAAACGATGGAGAAGGGTTAGCAGAAACTAACTGCTGTCTTATCAGGCTCCCCCCGCTGGAATGAACGAAATGCAGCTGATTTTTCCATCTTTCACTCCATCTGTGATTCAGAGTCCCAGAAACGGCACTCCAGCTAACTGAGCTTAATTAAGCCTTATGCCTGGCTTTTGATATACCAAGACAATGAGAAAGTAAGATCTTTTGGAAGAAAGCTTTAATTGCATCTGGGAACCCCTTCAGCTTTCAGAGAGGGAAGACAAGTTACCTTGGCTTTAGTCCTCAAAATTGCACAAAATTTAGTGCAGGAAATCCCCTCCCCCCAACACACACACACAAATTAGGGTGACGTTAGGAAGGGAAATTGAATTTGGGATAGCCAAAGAAACATCAGATGCCCACTATGGAAAGGGAGGCGTCAAGGATGACACTCTTTCTCAGACTTTAAAGACACAAATGTCTGCTTAATCCTGTTAAAGAGAAAAATCACATGCCCCAAATGACGTCACTTGTGCTAAAAACCGTGATATCAAACCTAGATTTAATACCTAACCTAAATGCAGTTTTGACCTTCCCCAGAAATGTAATCTTAATTAGTTTAGAATTTTCTGGTCAGCACCAGTGAGGTTAATCTGCATTGGACCCTCTCCATCACCTGGAGGAAGAAGAGGCAGTCTGCACAGTAAAACCCTTGCCTTCCCTTCTCCCTGAAAAGAAGACATCTAGCCCTAAGTAGCCCTTTCTTTTCTTTTGCTAATGACTTCCTTGCCCCAGCCTCCTTTCTATAAAAACTTTCCAAATTTTGTATCATTCCTCTGAGTGCCCATCTAGTTTCTGGATGGGATGCTGCTCAATTCATGAATTTTTGACTAAAGCCAATTCGATCTTCAAATTTACTCAGTTGAATTTTGTTTTTTGATAACCCTTCTCAAGTATTAAGAGGGTCTAAATGATAGACACATAAACATCCTCTTTGCCCAAGGACATGAGCTCTTTTCAAACTCTCTAGCTTAAAAAACAAAACAAAACAAAAAAATTAAATGGTGAAGAGTGCCCTTCTACAAATGGAAAAATTGAGGAATACAATGCAATCCCCAGGGCATATTAATGGGTTGGAGGCCAAGTACTTCTAACCATCTACACTTGTAGTCCCCTTTAACCCTCTTAAAGACTGGGAAACATTTTCTTCAGTTCTCTTATTATCAAAACTATTACCTTCATCTTCCTAATGACCTTTAAGTCTAGGCAGTTTTCCTGTTCTCGTCTCTGTCCCACCAAACTAAATATTAAACTTCTTTCCTTCCTATACGGTGTCACCCCTCTCTCTCTTCCTTTCCTTCCTTCACTGATTCAAGTAAGCAATGCTGTGGAACTTGAGGCTTGAACAATCTAGTATTTCTTAGGGATATTCTATTGAAAGGGATATCTTTCAGACTTGAGGACCTGCTCTCTGGAACCAAACAACATTTAGAGATTCATGCATCTGATATTCCAATTAGTGAGCATGGTCTGGGACTCTGGTCAAAAGCGCAGCTATCAGGAGTTCTAGAGAACAGAGTCCATATGGAAATTCCTCGAGTATTTAGAAAATGAGAATTGGTCTCTAAGTGATGATTACGTCTTTGATCCTCTTTGAAGAAACTACCATCTGGACATGACTATGGAGGCATAGCCATGAAGATGAACCCGGGTAAATGGGAGCCACTCTAATAAACTGAGGTCCTTTAACAAACATCTTGAAGGCAGAACTCATGGTGAAAGACTTATCCTTTGTAGTGAAGAGACTATAATTTTTATCTCCTATCCCACAATCACCGATTAATGCAACACTTGGAAGCTATTTCAGATGCTTTCTTAAGATTGCAGCTTTTCTTTGCTACCTGCAAATGGGTCTGAACCAAGCTTCAGCTTGCCCTACTCACTTACCTAAATCTATCCTTGTCCCTAATCTTGTCTCAATCTGCCTGTTGCTTTAGTGAGTTCCAGTCGAAATTAATCCCATTGTTAATCCCATTCTGCATTTTGTCATTGTTGTTTTGCAATCACCTTTTTCTGGTTCCTGCCATTTGACCATGCCACTTGCTTAATCGTATTGCAACTCCAACTGTGGGCATAAAGAAACTAATGTGGTGGCTATTAGTTTTTGTAGGCAGGTCTAGGAGAGAAGTCTACACTTGTTGATAATTTCCCACTGCTTTTGTAGGTCATCATTGCAATTAAATCAATGAACACTTCTTTAAGGATGTAATGCCTGAAAAGCAATGTGCTAGTGTAAAAATTAATAAACAGAAAACCTCAATTAAAACAGAATCAGGCATTGTAAATCACCTATACTTCAATTAAAGAAAAAGAAAAAAATATATATATAGGGGAGGGTATAGCTCAGCGCTAGAATGTATCCTTAGCATGCACAAGGTCCTGGGTTCAATCCCTAGTACTGCCATTAAAAAAAAAAACAAAACAAAACTATTTACTTTTGCCACTGAAAAAAAAATAAATGAACGTAATTACCTTCCCCACCATGGGGTGGGGGGAGGCGGGGAAAAATATATATAATGACATGCAAAAAAACCCACCAAAAAACAGAGTCAAGGGGCCAGAGGAGAAGCTCTCATGCCCTACAAAAATAGCAGAGCCCAAAAGGAAGAAGAAAGACATGCTCTTCTTGACTGGCAAGAGCACAGCCAGTGAGAGACTGTCACAACTCGCCAATGAAAAGCCACCGTACTTCAGATTCTCAGCTCTTCCAATGGACTCTGTTGGCTATAGCGTTCCCCCTTCCTTTTCTCCTCTTTAAAAGTATTCTCTTCTCCTTGGTGTGTGGAGACTTGCATGTGGCTTGCCACAGTTGCAGATCCTGAATTGAAATTCTTTCTTGATCCTGAATAAATACATTTTTTTTCTGGAGGAATAATTAGCAGTCTTTTCATTTTAGACCAAGACAAGGCACTGGGGAGGAGGAGGATGCAAAGAAAATTCATGGCTCTTGTCCTCAAATAGCTTACTGTCTAGTGACGGAGAGGGGAAAACAAACAATTAATTTCAACATAAGTATAAATAGGAAAACAAAACCAAGAAACACACGGTTGTACAGGGAGGAGTGGCCAGATGAGAATCAGGAAGACTTCACAGAAGAGTTGGAATATTAATAGCTGTTTACATAGTACTGTGTACTAGGTACTGTTCTAATGCTTCATTTGTATTAACTCATTTTTAAAGATATAAGAAAGATTTTAATATATAACTACATAGGGCAGAGCATAAGTCAAAGCCCAAAAGCCTAACTCGTAAGTCCTTTCTTACCTGTAAAGATGGAAAGGTTGGACTAACATCATCTCATTCTCAGACTGACCAGGAAAGGATCTGGTGGCTGCAGAGAAGTATCCAGAATAAGACCTTTTACTCGGGTTATTCCCTGTGCTACAAAAACCTAGGTTATGGAGCGCTTTACCTACCCTACTGTCAACCCATATTTGCTTTTCTTTTTATAAATCTCAGTAAGTAGTAAAGGGTTTTTTTTCCTGTTCAAAGCATATAAGTATTTTGAGGGTGTGTTGCTATAGACAATGTAAAACAAGGAGACGTACAAGGGAAAAAAAGACCTGCCTTCCTAAGCCACGAACACAGGAAGAAGACTTAAGAATTGGGTGGTGGCCACAGAAGCGGGAGTTTAGTATTTCATCACAGAATCCAGGAGCATAATCTCCATTTGTGCGTGTAGAGAAGACAAGACGTTTAGACAATTTGTCTATTGCTACCTAAGGAATTTGTATTAAACAATGGATTAAATCTAATTCAGCTAGTGTATTTGATCAGATGCAGCTAAAACAACCTCTCAGGTAGCTAAATAAACAGGAGGTCGAATTTATAGCTCTGTTCATTTCGGTTAATTTCAAGCTACTGTATTCTGCCTGTAATTTTAAGACCAAGCAAGCTGTCATTTTTAAGACCAGGGCCAGCCCCTCCACTTATAGTGCTGTGAATCCCTGAGGTGTGTAAATTAAAGCTGGCCACTTACGGAGATCTCTTTGGGACCACTTATATGAAATGAATAATAGGGTTAAAAATTCAAAAATTAAATCCAGAGAGGTTTCCCAGAAATTATGTATAAACCTTCATTAGGTACATTTTCCATTTTGAATTCTGATGGATGAGAGCCAATAGGCTGGTGAAGCCAGCATCACATACTACAGTATATTCAGTACTTAAATGCTTAGTATTTTTGGCTGAGTATAAAGCAGCACCTTTCAAGCCAAGTGAGAACAATGAAAGAGAGAAAGCTTTCGTGGTGAAAACACCAATTCTGGTAAGATACCTGAATCCCATGATGTTTTCACACCTATCCCAAATTTTTGAGAGCATGAGAAGTTAATGTGTTTAAACTTTGATGGCTCTGGGGAAGAATCCTTTGAGAATAAAACAAATAAAAACAAAGATATATATTTATTTGTCTTTGCAATATTTTTTATTTTTATATCTTCAGACTTCCTCAAGCAGTTTGTCGAGGAGAGACAAAATTAACGCAGACATAACATAGCTGAAAAGCCAATTCAGAAAACCAGTATATAAATTGGACGGGACAGAAGCCTGGTGTGGCACCTTTCCATGTTGCTTTGCTGTGGCTTATTCTGGGAAAGTGATGCGTTCATAACGTCCTTGGGAGGGTGATCAATTGAGAAAAATTGTCTTCTGGTGAGATTCTGAATTTCATCGTTATCATTTGCGGGATCCTGGAAAGCTTCACATCAGCAGTCCCTTTAGAGACCCAGCAAGTTACTGGGATAGAAATGTTGGCATTTTCTTAGGCAGAGATTCCAGGAGGCAACAAGCAAGAGATAAAGAAAAGGGTGCAATTTCTTCGGATGCCGGTGGCCCCTGTCCAGCTCTTGTTTATATTCTTCCTCGCTGGTTACATTAAAGGGAAACACTTGATATTATTGGAAAACAAAATCCTTGAGACCTTCAAAAATTCAGACCTTATAAACTGAAGAGATTTCAGAGCAATGACAAGAGCTTTAATAAAGGAAATCAGAAATCTAAACCAGGAATTTGAAAATCAAGGAAATTCTCAGTGTCGATGAAAGTAATGGATACGGAGATTTAAGGAACTAAAGGAACTGATTTCCCATGGAGAGCCTGAGAGCCTCCTGGAAGCATTTTTTTCCCTGGCATCCATATTGAATACAATTCCCTTTTTTTTTTTTTTTTCCCTGTTCTTGAAATTCCTGGCACAATGTCTCATTTGGCAATTGAGACTAATTTTATTCTCTTGTTCATTGCAATTAGAAAACTTTGTCTCATTTTGAAGCACCATATTTATGTTTATCCAGAATTACTCTATTTCCACTATGAACCAATTTGCTGTCATTAGATTTAGATAAAACATATCTATGAGTCATGTAATTTTAAATCAAATAGAAATTCCATGGCTAAAATTTAATTTCTCAAAAAAAAAAAAAAGATGATTGCAATCATTTCTCAGCTCCTAGAATTCAAGAAATAGAAAATTCACTTGATTTGGCTACAGCTCACTGGAAAATGCTTGGGGATTTAGATCCGTTTTGTTGTCCTTACTTTTGCCTGTGCCTGGGTCAAGGTTGGCAATATGATGTAGGAAGAAGAGGAGAAAACAAGGAGTCAGAGGAACCTGAGTTCTTATCTAGAGTGCCACTTATTAGCCAAGTGACATTGGACAAATTTATTTAGCCTTACTGAGACTCAGTTTTAAAATTCATTTAATGGGGATAAAGCACCTATTTGCATTCCTCATAGGCTAGTTAGTTGTGAGAATCGAAAGAAATAATATAATTGAAAGTTCTGTGTAAAGAGAAAAGAAGTGTCAGGGGGAGGGAACAGCTCAAGTGGTAGAGCGCATGCTTAGCATACACAAGGTCTCGGGTTCAATCCCCAGTACCTCCTCTTAAAAAAAAAGTAAAATAAATAAGTAAACCTAATTATCTCCCCCTCAAAATAAAAAAATAAATTAAAAAAAAAGGAGTAAAGAAGTGTCCGAATACTCTATGTATCGCCATATACAAAGGGTTATGTAACTATTAAGTAATTACTGCCAAAATTATAAAACATAAATCTAACTGTGCTGTTTTCCCACTAATTAAATACCAGTGGTCCCCTGTGGATAAGTTCAGAACGCTTTATCAAGACGTTAAAAAAAAAGTCAACACATTTTACACCTTTTTTCTATCGCCTCTTTCACCATCCTCCACACAGACGTTCCTCAGCCACACTGACCTTCTCAGTGTTCTGCAAGCACTCTTCCACGTTGCCAGTTCTGCCCGTGCCATTCCGTCTGCTCACCAGGTATATTCTCTTTACCTGTCAAGACTAGATGGACGATCGTATAGTATAATGGCTAAGAGTAGTTGGAGTCATCCAGATGTGGGTTCAAATTACTGCTCTGTTTCTTGTTAGCTGATGTAGCATTGGGCAAGTTAATTTACTTCGCTTCACCTCAGTTTTTTTAATCTGCAAAATGGGAAGTATAATAACTACTTCATTGGATTGTTGTGAAAAGTATATAAAGTGATATAAGAGCATATTATAATGTCTGACATATTTATTGTATGTGGTCAGTGAATGGTAGCTAATTATTTTTGTTACTATTTTTATTGTTTTTTTCCCTGTGAAACCTTTCTTGACACTGTTAGGCAAAGTTGTTCCTTTAGTTTCATAGCACTTGTATACATACTCTTGATAGCACTATAGGAACACATCATACATGGCATTTGAAATGACACTCTTGTTCTTTTGTTGCTTGATTGACTAACTGATGGTCTTTTCATTGTGAATGATAACAAATTCAGAAAGGTGTTTAACCATAAATATGTAACAGATAATTATAAAGCAAAGCTCATGTAACCACCCGTGCTGGATCATTTTATTTTCAAATTGATTATTCTGGGAAATGTGTTTCCCAGAATCCCCTTCCCTGAATGGCTCTAGTTTAGAGTTGGCCAAAAGAGCAGCTTGTGTGAGATTTGGGAGGAAGGAGTGAAGCAGCATCTATTACTCTCTGAAGGTCACTGGTTCTAACTTGTCCTTGCTCTTCTCTGCTCCACATGCAGCTCTTCTTCCCAACAATGGTCCCAGGTTGATTACCGGATGTTTGGCTGCAGACCCTCAGAGGCAATAGCTTCCCATTGACTTCTCCACAAGTTATTCCTCTGCAGTCATGTTTCAGCAGCTGGACGTGCTGGGCTTCACGGATAGACCGGTTGGTAACTCCCCCATCTTCCTACTCTCTCTTGAAGAACTTCACTTGCCCAGTTCCTCCTACTATTATCTATAGTCTAATTCCTATAATAAATCCCTCTCTCTAACCCAAAGTGGTTCTGCTTCCCTGATTAAACTTTGACTAAATACACCATTATCCAGGTCAAGATAATGTTTCCTTTCTCCCAGAGGTAGCCATGACCTGACTTTTATGGTAATCACTCCCTTGCTTTTTTTTCATATTTTAGCATATATATATATGTATATGTTTCTGAAATATATAATTTAGTTTTATCTGTTTTTAAACTTCATAGAAATGGAATTTTACTGTGTGTATTTATTGTGCCATGCATGGTATACTCAACATTAAGTTTTTAAGATTCATTCATCTTACTGTGTGTAGGCCTAGTTGACTAATTTTCAAAATATGCCATCATTTACATATTCTACTCTTTAAAAAAATTTTTTATATGTATCTCTTCCACGTTTGATTAACAGGGACTATGTCTTACCTATTTTTGCCTCCTCCTTCCATTCCAACTCTGTTCAACCCAACATATAACACAGTGCTTACCTGTCTCAACTAGGACCTCAACACTGAGTCACAATCCTACTGTGTTTCTTCAGTGATCATTTTCCTCCCTCCTATGCAACAACTGTTTCAGATCTCTTACATTGTCCATAAACCTTTAACGCTGTCTTCCCCTCACTCTCAGCAGATGGCTCCTCTAACTTCTCAGAAAAAAATAGATGTTATCAAATACAAACACCTTTGACTTTGTGCCACCAAACCTGAGACCTACCTGCACCCATATCCGTCTTCTCCTCCTCTCTTATTACAATGAAAAAGTTGTATTATTTGAAATTAATTATTGTATGTGTGCAGTGGATTCCATTCCTGCCTAATTTTCGAAGCCTTTGTTGATCGTCTCTTTTTTCATTATATTTAGCTATTCCTTCTAGTATTTAAACTCACTGAACTCTCTTCTATCTTAAGAATGATATGTATTCATCTATCCACCAACTACAGTTCTGTCTTCAGTTACTACACTCTCCTTCCTCACAGTGAAACTTCCTGAAGGAGTGGTCTAGTTCAATTTTTCCATTCCTTCACCTCCTACGTTCTCAGCCTACTGCAATCTGACTTCTTCCTGATCATCTCCTGGCTCTAAAGTAGAAACTCTCATAACTGACTTCTATTTAACCAACATAAGGCAGGTTAACTGGTACTCTCCATTACCTTTATAAAACATACTGATGCTTATGGCACACAGAATGCATATGGGTAATATACCGCTGCCTAGGACACACAAGGATTTTTGTTCTCACTAGGTAATGGCAGGCTTACCAAGAATCTGTTGTGTTTGTTCAACCTGTTTATGCTAGGTATACTTGTTACTGTGATTACATAATTTGATTTTTATGTAAACCATTACTTATTGTTATATGAAATATAAATAGTAAGAGGAAAATGGACAATTAAATTGAATGCTTTGGAAAAAGTTCATAAAAGGAAAATGGCTTTAATTTTTTTCATTGGATCTGAGGTGAGCAAAAAAAGATTGGGGAGAATCATAAATAATCTTGGATTCTGCATTCAGATTACTTCACAATTGCTTTTTTTCCAATTTTTAAAAATTGTAGTAAAATACACATAATACATAATTTATCATCTTAACCCTTTTTAAGTGTACAGTTCAGTGGTATTAAATACACTGATAATGTTTTGCTACCATCACTACCGTCCATCTCCAAAACTCTTTTCATCTTGTAACTGAAACTCTATACCCATTAAACACTAGCTCCCCAATCCCGCCTCTCCTCCAGCCCCTGGTGACCACCACTCTGCATTCTGGCTGAATTTGACTACTCTAGGTATCCCATGTATGTGGAATCATACAGGACTTGTCTTTTTGTGATTGGCTTATTCATGTTGTAGCATGTCAGAATTGCATTCTTTTTTGTTATATTCACTGGTTGGTTGCATTTTTAAAGATTCTGCATATAAGTGATATCATACAGTATTTGTCTTTCTCTGTCCTACTTGTTTCACTTAGCATACCTTCCAATTCCATCCATGTTGTTGCAAATGGCAAAATTTCATTCTTTTTAGGGGCTGAGTAGTATTCCATTGTCTCCTTTATCCATTCATCTGTTGATGGACACTGAGGTTGCTTCCGTACCTTGGCAATTGTAAATAATGCTGCAATGCTGCTAGAGCTGCTATGCTGTTGCTATGCTGTTGGAGTTCCTTGAGCTTCTTGGATGTTTATTTTTATGTCTTTCATCATACTGGGGAAGTTATCAGCCATTATATCTTCAAATATTCTGTCCACCCCTTTCTCTCTCTCTTCTCTTTCAGGGACTCCCACAGTCTATGTCCTCTTTAATTGTGTCCTATAATTCTCTTAGGCTCTGTTCACTTTTCTTCAGTCTTTCCATTCCTCAGACTTAGTCATTTCTGTTGTCCTGTCTTAACTTTTCTCTGTCCTTATCTGTGACATCCAATAAATCAAGTCCCAGTGCTCTTACCTTCTGAGCATTTATCAAATCCATGTACTTATCTCCATATCTAGTACCATCATTCTCTCCAAAGTTTTGCAACAACCTACTAAATGGTCTCCCTACCTCTGGTCTCTCTTCTTACCAATTCATTCTGCAGCCAGAGTTGCATACCTCTGTTTCACTGTGTGTACAACTGAAATAGTATGAACTCCTTAATACAGTTTATTAAGTCTTGCATGGTCTGCCCTCTGCCAGTCTTCTCTTGCTATTCCCCCAAACACCTAGCCATACTGAGTTTCTTTCATTTCCTACAACACCATGCTTCCTTGCTCTCAAGCTTTTACACGCTGTTTCCCCTACCTGGAACACTCCTACTCATCTTTCAAATCTCAGCTTTAAAGCCATTTTCTCAGAAAAGTTGACCCTATCCCTAGACTAGCTTAGATCTCCCTGAAATATGTTCCCATTACTCTTCTCATTACTGTAATTACTTGTTTAATATTTGTCTTCCAAACCAGACGAAGTTTCCATAAGAGTACTGGCCATGTCTGCCCTACTTGCTGCTGGACCCACAACCCAACACCTATCACACAGCAGATACTTAGTAAATACTTTTTGAATGAATGAATGAATAAACAAATTGACAATAGTTAGCACTCAATATCTGTTTGCTGAATGAAACAGTTAAAAAAAAATACATTACAACTTTCTATTCTGAGGAGAGTTGTCCTCAGCAAGCTCATTGACATGGAAGATGTTATTCAAGCATCTGAAATTCTGGAATTATTTTACGGATTGCCTTCAGAACCTGTGATATGGTCTCCGAGATAGTGGCAAGTATTTACCCTTTGAGGTTGGGTTTTATTTTGAAAGTAGCAAAATTGCTCAGAGTCAAGATGGGTAACCAAGCTGGGTGATACTATCAGAGGTGAAAATTATGTGTGACTGTGAATGAATGAGTCTGACTTTTTCGTATGGCTCATAAACTGGAACTTAAGGCAATTCCAGAAGAGAAGTTCCAAAAATGTTTTGAGCAATGGCAAGATTGTTAGAACGTTTATATAGCTTCCTAAGGGAACTCCTTTGCAGGGGGCCCTGTTCATTTAGATGTATACAGTTAGGAATGTTTTGTTTTGTTTTGTTTTGCTTCATAATTCTTGTTTCCTTTAGACACAATTTCTATCTACGTGTGAGCTTTACTCAGAGCTTCAGGGAGAGCATGATATAGTAGATAGAGCCCAGAAATGTTAAGTAAATGTTACTTTTTATCATCATTATTGTGAACATTTAATAATGAGAAAAGCACTTACAAATAAATCATCACTGTAATTTGGCCACATAGCACCACAAAGTAAAGCTACTTTAGCCCACCTACTTTAACTACCTTCCCCAGCAAAAATGCTATGAAATATCGAATAATCCTTTGCCAACTAAGATAGCTCTCAAGGGTACCAACCACTGTGAGATTTGGTTGGCTCAGTTTATTGGAGTTAATGAGTGAGAACAACTGCCACAGATGGTGCCTTCAGACTCTGGTCAGACATCTCAAAAATATGTATTATTGGTCACAAGGGAAATCACGGGCAAGAACAGAACTACAGAAATAAATCTATTTTCCCTATTAAAATCAACAATAATAGATCTCATTTAGATCCCCCACTACATGCCAGAAATTATGCTAAACTAAGCACTTAAGATGCAAATATTATTTTTTCATTTCAGAAACAAAAGCTAAGAGAGGTTAATTAATTTGTCCAGTACCACACATCTAGCAAATGGAAGCTAGACTGGGAACTTGTGGTCTACATAAATCCAAAGCCCCAGTTCTTTCCACTTTACTCAAAGTACATAATGAACTAAAACCAGGCCATCATCATATACAAAGATGGTACATTTTAAATCCCGGCTCTATCACTCTAGTCCTTTTTGTGGCCCATCTTCTCACCAGCATCTCAGTCTTCTGGCAGCTCTACTTTGTTCAAAATGAGCGTTAAGAGTTTTCTATTGAGTATATTTCCCCCTACTTTTTAGTATAATGTGTGTGTTTTTTCTGGCTGCGTTCTTGATAACTGTCTTTGAAGAATTAAACCTCAGTTCTAACTTCATTGCCTAAAAAGTTGTTACTAAGGCTCAGATCCTCCCTCTGATGACCTGCCCTAAGGAAACTAACTTTCCATGATCGCCGTTCCTATAGAATGGCAATACACCAATCCTGCTCTATAGGGAATTTTTCTTGCCACCTGATATTGAGTCTTATATGGGGTCCGGGGGTGGTGGTTGATGAAACAGTTCCAGTTACTAAATCTGATGTCTGCACCCTGTCCAAGCACGGACTCCAATTTGGATGTGGACCTTGCTACTGGCCTCTGTAAATCTCCCACGGAATGCATTGACAGTAATAACATTTTTGATTTTTGTCATATCTCATCTTGGTTCGGCCATATGTAGATGGAACCAAATTCACTTACCACTTTTAACTTGATGAGGCTCTTGGAGACAAGCATGATTTTTTTTGGGTAGGTAGTTTGACACGTTATCTTCTAACTTAATATTAGCAAAGACTATAATGCAGGGACCTTTAGTACCCAATGACAAGGAAGCATCCAACTGAAGGAAATTAGACAGGAATTAGTAAAGTTCTGTGTCATAAAAATCAGCAATACATTCAAATATATATCAGACTATAAACAAAGTTTTTTCTATCTATATACAAACTAGCACAATTTAACCCCACCTCTTTGTGTTTCTCTTCTTGTCTATATTCCTGATTGATTTATGGCATTTATTTTAAGGTCAGTAGAGTCTGTTTCTAGCTCCTTGTAAATTTTAACTCTTCATCTGTCCATTGTTCACCATGATTAAATTATTTATTATAAACATTTCTTAAGTCACATCCGTTTATTGAGTTCTTTCTGGGCCTTAAGATGATATTGAACACTCTTAAGTCATGCTTGTTATTTGCAAAAAGCCTCTTAGATTGTAATGGGAGGATTAAACACATGAAGAAAATCTTACCTAAGAGAAATATTTTAAAGGATATTTTAAGGAATAATCAGAAAGAGAATGTGCAATTAAGAGAATTAATAGAAGTCTTAAAATTGCTGTTCTAGCCAGTCTCTCCATCCAAGTATTTATTCTAATCTTGCTCAGAGCAGCCTACCATATTATTGTCTGCTAAAATTAATTTTCCAGGGATTCTGGAATTAGCAGCAGGAATTATTCTTACCAAATATACTAGGAAACTAAGTCACAGCAAGACTTGTAGAAGGTTTATGAAAATCATAGAAATAATATGAAATGTCCTAACTCCTAGTTATAGTTATGTACTAAAGGTAAGCTGACTTCTAAGGAGGTATAACCACATGTTCCTTCATTATCTGTTAGTATACAGTATTATTACACATTAGAATACTAATATATATGTTCATACATGTTATCTGTTGCTATACATATTTCTTTCTTCTGCAAAGTTTTAAGTGTGAAAAATAAATTCCAGTTCATGATAATTAGTGATAAAAGAGTCAAGGGTTACCAAGAAGGAAACCAAAGAGGAGAAACGTGCACAGAAGGCTGAAGACAATTAGCAATGCTTTTCATAGTTGTTTTACTCTAAATCAGTACCTTTCAAACTGTTAAAACCATGATTCACGGTAAGAAATACATTTTATCTTAAGACTCAGAGCAGTTATCCTCACTATGTGTAATGCACTTTTGAAGATATTGCTATGTCATTTGAAAAAATTCTGATCAGGACCAAATAAATGGATCAAAATCCATAGTTTGAAAATCATTCCTTTAAACTGTCCATACTACCAAGAGGGAGAAGGGATGGGGGCGAGGGGTGGGCAGGAGAGGAGGAGAAAGAGGAGAAAAGAAGAAAAGGAATAAATTAATGATGACATAGGCTAGTCCAAGTCAAGTTTAGTAAGAGATATTTAATATGATCCATTTTTTCCACTCACTGACAAATATGTACATTTTCTTCCCAAGAAACCTAGTGTACTTGAATTCATATTTTAACATTCAACTGAGAATATAGAACATCATGTTTACCAGCTTTGAATCATATAAGGAACATCTTTTTTGAATTTTATACCCAATTTTTAAAACAAAGGATGTGATACAAATGGTATTCTAATTCCATTAAAAAAATGTTTTTCAAATGAAGGAAGTTATATGTACTCAATGTTCCATATTTTTAAGATGCCAAAGAGTCTTAGTGTTCTTATTTCAAGTGATAGTCCAATATGCTAAATACAAAGATGTATTTACTTTTTTTTTAAAAAAAACTCAGCTAGTGTGAAATTTGAATATTGGATTTCTGCTTTCAAAAATAAATCATTTGTATCAAATTCATCTGTGCCTTTTCATATAGTATATCACAAGTGGGTTGCAGCTGGCTCCTTTACAAACTAGAATTTGGATTCTATTAACAGCTCCAGTGAAGGATTCCTCTGTGTCTGGGCTTCTTCATTGCTATACACACTGAACATGGCTTTAGCACAATTACTTAAAGCTCCTTCAATTAGAAATTGCAAGATAGTTGTCATCAAACTTGTGTAACATAGATCAGCCAAGCATCTGGAAAAATTCGTGTGTGCAACAGATTCAATACTTACAGTGCTTCCTCATCTTGAAACAAATACACTGATTTTACAGCTAATGGAAAAATCAGAAATGTTTCCATTTCCCCAGTTTTAAAAATACACGTACCACAAAGCCAGTCTCAAAGTAAAAATGCATGTTTTTTAAACATTGCAATTGAGGAGTACATAAAAGCATTTTATTTTCAGCAGAGTGAAATTTTACCATTCCTTTTAAGATGTGAAATATAAAAATCACAAGAAATTGTGAATTTTTGAGTAAGTAGCATAGTTGCTAAGCATAATGACTTTTGTCAATCTGGAGAGCTCATTTAAAAATTCACTCTATTCTAGGCGATATTGTGTCATGTAGTAGAAGAGAGCATATAAAAAGCCTGGGATTTGGTCTTAGCTCATCCGTAAACTGATAGTGTAACTTTGGGTGACTTACTTACCTAGCCTTTCTAGGACTTGATTTCCTAATTTAAAAAATGAAGAAATTAAAACACATGGTTTCTAATTCCATAATATCTTGGAAATAGTGAGGTTTGAGATCATTTAGTCTATAAATGTTAACAAACAGAAATTAGACACTCTTTTCTTTCTGCATTAATTAGTGGGTACCCCTTCATCATGTAGGTAAGAAGTAAAGCAGTATCTTTGCTTGAATGTAAGAGAGTTTACTAAACCTTTTTTTTAAAAAAAAATCTCTGACCCCATTTAGGAACTAAAATAAAAGAGGTTTCTAAAAGTCTGTTCTGGTTATCTAGGCAAAGCTTGTGATCACTATAGCAAAAGAATAAATCCTGTAGAAAACCACATTAGCAAAGACTGAAGAGAGTAATGAGATAAAACACCACCCATGTCAGTGAGAAAGGGCAATGTGTTTTTATACAATTGAATTGAACAAGAATTATACGCACTTATGAATCCTAGGGCTACCAGAGAGGAAGAATGGTGACCATCTGGCGCTAAAAAGTTTCTTCTTTGTGGAATCACAGTGGTGACATCATTCACAACTGGCAGAACGTAGTAAAGTGTTTAGCTTTCATTCCACAAGGTGGTGTGTTTTATGTATAAACTATTTGAGGTTGTGTTTTCATTCTGAATCTAATGATGTGCTTCCTAAATGATTTTCTTATTTTTGCCTTGTTAGTACATCACTTAGCATCCTGCCTCTGGGACTAACAAATTGCCTGATGCCAATGCAGATACATGTACTTGTTCCCAAATTGATAACATATGCCAAGATTTTCTGTATTGCCCTCAATAAACACACTTCTGGGGGTATTGTTGACCCTGATCTCAATGAGAAATCCAAATGTGTTCCGTCTTTGCAAGAAGTTCAGCTTCCCTGTGCTTTTCCCCCCGTGTTATGGCTTTTAAGATGAAATTTAATTTAGAGAAATAATACGATCCTTTACTTAGAAATATTATTTGCATATGGTATAGACTGAATAAGGTTTGTGAAATAATATTAGAAGTTGTTTAAAACAAACGTCAAAGAGTTGTTGGCAATAAAGTTTGCCAACTTTAACCTAAGAATCTACTTAGAGCCTTCCAAACACCTCAGATTCTGCCCTTCCTCTCTTCCATAATGACTTCTTCAACCAAATCCCCTCTCAAATACTTGCTCTCAAATGAGTCTAAGATTAGTTTCAAGGAGTCCAGGTTAAGGGTGTTTGATTTATGGTTCCTTACATTCACCTCCTAGATCTTTTGTTTCAGATGCATTTATAACTGAACATCAGTGAGTTAACGTACAGATTTACTCATAAACTCAGTATATATTTGGAGTACATTTGCCATTCATTCATTCATTCTCTCACTCATTTGTCAAATATTTATTAAGTGCCTTCCCTGTCCCAGGCATTGTGTGTTAAGCACTGAGGATACAAAACAAAATGAACTCTCTCTTAAGAGTAACATTATAGTAATATAACATTTAACCTAACATTCAGCAAGATAAATGAGATAGCCTTTTATTTTAATAAAATCTCAAAGATTTTTCTCTATTTTTTCATTACTGATTTGAAATTATTTCATTTATTTTCTGCTTTTCTGTCTTCAATATAATTTAAACTAAGAGTTATTTACGGTTTCAACCCCACAACGTGCCAGGAAAAAAAAAAAAAAGACCAGTAAATGCATTTAAACATGAGTTTTTAGTGGTTCCTAATTGTTATTCCACTTTAACTTTTGTTTTAAAATAGTTTTAGAATCTCATTGTATGCTTGGGTCCTAGAGTTCTAGAAAAATGGAGGGAAATGGTCTCTGCCGCAGGTCTATGGGGATTGGAACTTAAATGTTATTTATTTAGAGAGGATTATAATAGGTATGAGCTCAGAGATCAGGAGATAGTACATACTACAAAAGCAAATACAATTATTAATGGGACACACAATAGAAGGTTTAGCTGAGTATACAGCAGAAATGAGTAGTCACTTTCCGCCCTGGGAGGGGCTGATGGTCTTCTTAAAGAGTGTCCTGGTTCAAAAATAAAGCAAAGCTGGTGATCAAATGCTTTCCTAACTAGAGATTAGCTCAGGTGTTTACCTTTGACAGTCTTTCTACTCAGGGCATAAAAAATGGCGTGTTAAAATGAAAAAACATTCTGTATCCTGAGAGAAGACGATACTGTTAAATGGTAAGATAATTCTTATTCAAACTAAAAATGTCTCTTTTTCTTTCACTCCAACTGAGTCATCAGAATGTTCAGTATTATGCTTAAGCCAATAAAAGGAAGAAAGAATAAAATATTCAGAAGTTAAACATGTCCATACTTACACAGTTTCAAGTTAGAAATGGTTGGTTAATTATTTTATTAAGATGCTATCCAGTGCAATATTTAGTGCTTTATATTTCTAAAGAGCTGCACAAATATTAACAAGTTGATTCCATAACACTCTGTAAAGCCTGTTAGTGTTCTCACTAAGAATTCTGAGGCAAAGAGAAAGAGATCACTTCAATGAGTGTACTTTGGGTTGAGGGGACACCCTTAAAATTAGCCCTGCTTTGGAAGTAAGATATGCCCTTCTGGAACAATTAGGGACTCTTCAAGACTGGACATGATTCTGTACCAAAATAGATAATAAATGCTATAGATCAGAACAGAGAAGTGGAAAACCACATCTATAGTTGACCTGAGAGCAAAGAGCTATTTTGCTCCTTTAGACGAACAGGAGGAGTTAATGTACCATGATGTTGTCTTCTATTCTACCTACCTCAGTAGTGACTTTGAGACCAGGGAAGGTAATTGCCTTTCCTCAACTAACTCTGAACACATAGGGAACATACTACCCTTGCATCGAAGGCAGTTACTTTAGCATCTAAGATGGGTGCAGCCCTGCTTGTCAGATTTTGTTTGTCAAAACAAGAGACAGTAAAAATGAGCCATTCCCCAGGAACAGATCTTCCAAATTAGAAAAGTGATCAGAACTGCAGTTTTCTACATGAGCTCCCCCAACCCACTGCCTTCTTTTTTTTAAAAAAATAAATTAACTCATCATGAGATTTCCAAATGCATTCTTTTAACATATGGTAAGAGTGTAAACATACTGGATTTATTTCAGGGAAAGAAGTAACCTGATTGATTCAAACAGTACCTAAGAATTTATTCAGTAATGTCAAAAGTCACAACTTCTTTTTATCACTTTGGATTCACAAAATTGCATCGGGGAAGATATATGCTTGAGTGTGATTGCTCCCAGACATACATTTTTTTCCCCTCCATCGAGGATCTGAAATAATACTAAAAAGCCAACTTGTATTTGTGCGGGTTTGAGTGGCACTCATCCAGAACGATTTCCCACTGAATGTTATGCCAAACCTGTGAAACAGTAAGGACATATCCTGACACCAGTAATTTTCTCTCTGGCATCTAAAATGCAGATCCTTCGGTTGATGTAACTGTTCTCCAAACTGAACTGTCTTCTATTGGTTTCACGAGGTGAGGGTAGGAGTGCTAAGCGGGCAAATACGGGAGCGAACAAGTGAAAAACTAAAAGAATGTGAGAAATTGGTTGGTAATGGAAGAGTTCGAATAGCCGAGATAATGAGCAATGTGAAATTCAAAACAGTAGTTGAGGGCAGAGGAAGTATACACTGGAATGAAGTCAGATTCTGCCAAGGATGAAGTCTTCATTTCTTTTCACTAGGAAGAGTCCCACCCGTGCGCACATGTCACCAGGCTAACAGGCAGCAGGAGACACTGTTGCACTGTTTTCGTCCCAACATGAGAGGCCTGAGGATGAAATCAGACATCATCCGCTTGTGAATGTGGGGAAAAGAACCCATTTTTACTGCAAGGATTTAACGTGATGTTGATGGTAAGTGACGTGATCACTGAAAACAGATGCCATCTGGAGTCTCGCTGATTGATGTGCGAACCTCTGACAGCAGAAACCCACGTTGTCAGTTTGCCTTCATGGTTGTCTTATTGAGAGCTAGTTGAGAAAAGATCCTCTTCATTTTAAATGCTGGGAATATGAATCACGCTGACAGAGAAATAAAAGCTTCTTCTATCTGGCCTTATTATTCCAAAGTGTAAACAACAGGGGGAATTTTTCTAAAGGTGAGACTCAGGAATTTTGAAATCCCCTTTCACAAATTCTCTTCTTTAAATGAAGAACATTTTCACGCAGTAGCTCATGAGGAGCTGCTTTTTTGTTTAAAGCAGTGTTTTATTATCCTTTCAGACAGCTGCTGTTACCTTTAAAGTGTTTGCTATTCTTCCAGCTCTATGTGTAACAACTTTGGTTAACCTGGGGTTTTGTGAAATGAGGAATTACAGCCCCTCGTGCTTTGGTGTGAGTTTGGATGCTGCTGTAGTACAAAGAGAAAACAGGGCTTTGCCATGTGCAGCAAAGGAGGGACTGTCTTGAATTAGGAGACCTCTCAGGAGGCAGCCAGGGGAGCCTCTCCACCAGAACCAAGTTGGGGAGACGTGTGCAGTCTGATCAAGTGAATCAAAAGAATGAAGTATTTATAAGCTCTAGAGTGAATGGTATTCTTTAGAATCTCAAAGATCTATATATTATGATAGATACTAGCCGTACGTGATCCTGTGAAGAAAAGCACTTGGCAACAACATGAGAGATGATGGCATCGGATAATGTGATGTAGCGGAAAGGCATCTGAACCCAAAGCCTATAAATACTTCATTCTAAAGGTAGATTCTATTTTCTGAACTGGTCTTTGATTGGCTGGCTCGTTTTATGTTTGTCTTAATAATAGCATCTATTAAAGATATTCTACTGTAAAAGCAATACATATTTTTTCATTTAAAAATTGGATAATGTCAGCAAAACCACCCATATTTTTACTACCCAAAGGCAACCAATATATTTTTCTATGCATAGGTTTTTGTATTTTAAAATATATACCATATTTAAAATTTTGTACTCTGCTTTTAAAACCCTTTATATCACATAATAATTTTGTATTAAATTCTTCTAAATTTTCTCTTATTAGCTACAGTGATGATTATCAAATGAATATACTATCACATTCTTAATCTTTCGATGGAAAGATTGGTGTTTACCACTTCTTCTCGTGATAAGTAATGCTGCAACAAACATTTCTCTGCAAAGCTGTGTCTCTGGATCTTGGTTGATATTTATATAATTGGCTTCCAGATACAGAATTACTAGTTCAAACTATAAAACAAATTTTTAAGGCTTTTGATGGAAACTGTGGAATTGTTTTCTAGAACGATTGTTTCCAGTTACACTCTATGTAGCAGAGTGTGATAGTATTCATTTTCCTGGTTCATTCAAATGACTGATTTTGTGAACTCTCTTGGGATTTCATGAGACACAGCAGAATTTGGAAAGAGAGGTGATTGCTGTTTGATCCTCTCCTTGACCCTCTTACTCTCACCACGTACAATTTTTCCATCATGAGATGAATTACAAAGTATCTCACAAAACTGTTAAATGAAAAGACAGTAAAAATGAATGGAAACTAGCTCATAATTTAAAACACTTAGACACCTGCTGTGCATGAGATTATTCTACATACAGTTCTTTTTAAAGAAAAAAAGACAACATACCAGAGAACACCTAACAAATTTTAGTTTTCCAAAGATAATAGTAGTTTAGGGAAGGAGACAAGGAGAATCTTTGGTTAAGGGATCGAGAGACCCATTCTCTGTTTTACTCTTCGACTAACAGTGGATTTAACCAAATTATCTCTAAAGTGCTTTCTGACTCTAAGATTCTTTGATGCTATCAAAACCATTTTTTTTCCATAAAAGAATGACCCTTCTATCTACTCCTCCTTCCAAAGTCCAAATGGAGTGTGCCTGCAATATTTATTTCCAGAAACTTTCAGTGAGTTCAAATCTGTATGTCTGTACTGGGGTAACTTTCATGTTTCTATCCCAATTTACTTTAAAGAAATATCATGATGAGATATTGCTTGATCCTTTTGTCAGTTAAACAAAAACAGATGAAAGTTATAACAGAGAATCCTTTAAAAATGTAAGTATACTGCAGAATGTGCCAAATTGTGCTCTAAGCTTTGTAGTGTAATGGCCACTGATTTCAATGGGAACTTCACACGAGTCTCTCAGATTAGAATTTGGGAGTTACGACTACAGCACAGAAGATATCCTATCTTAACAGATAATGTCACCTTATCTGGGCAGCAATGAACACTTATTTTGTTGGTTTCACTTGCGTATAACACTTTTAAATATGATGCTAACAAGGAAAAGATCGGAGATTCTTTCCTAGCAGGATTTTCTTACAGAACATTTAGTTAAATTTTTAAAAATATAGCATTGTAAAATGACTATAACTCAATAAAAAAAGTTAAAAAAATAAAAATAAAACAGCTTTCTTGAAATTTAATGCCCATATCATAAAATTCACCCTTTAAATTGTATAATTCAGTGGTTTTCAGTATATTCATAGAGTTGTAAAACCATCACCATAGATGTATTTTAAAAACAAAATGAAAGTGTGTAGACAGTACACCAATTGCTTGCTCCTGTTTATTGGGTATAGTATTATGTAAACATTTTTTTTTTCCATTCAAGACTTGGTTCCATTGTAAGAATTTAAACTATTCAGAGTTGATGAAATAATTGCTGTGTTATGGGCACATTTTCAGTTTAATTTGAAATCCACCATCTCCTAAATCCCACTTGAAAATCTTTTGTTTACATAATATAGAAAAATTAAAAGTATGTGTGTTTGATGATTTTGCAGTACAGTGAAAGGTAAATCAAAGGCTGAGGAGAATTCATGTTTTTCTGAATTTATTTTCAATAGTTAGGGTCATTTAAAATTGTTTCTTCCCTTTGTTGACTTAGAATTCTAATGGGATGATCGAGCCCAGAGGAAAAGACATCTGAAGGTGATCGAGGAATAATGTTGTCTTTTCTCTTCAAGACATGAACAAAACAAAAACAAAACAAAACAAAAAAACGAGTAAAACCCTATTACCCTGCTTATGTTTTGAGAAAGCACAGGTATGATCCAAAGTGATAAACAGTAATAACTGAGAAGTTTATATTTTTATCCTAAGCATTTCATAAGATTGATTATGAGTTAACTAGATTTTTCTACTTAAGCCTTTGCAATAAGCTCGCTAGTAATCTTTCCTTAACTATTTTATAAACAAGCTGAGTAACTTACTACTGCATCGAATGACTTTTTAGTAACTTGTACTAGTGCGGCTATAAAAACATAATACTACCTTTGAAAATTCAGATGCAACCTTTTCTCTTTAACACTCCAATATAAACTTTCCAGTATGGCATTTCATTTTTCTTCCCCAGTCCATCCTTTAGGAATCGAATGGGTTGTCATAAATTATTCTCTCACTGTTAAATGTGGGAAACTGACACCCATTTTACAGATGGAAAGTTTGAAGTAAACCGCTCACGAGAGAGGTGAAAAAGAGAAGATCCTTGCTAGGACCTCAGTACAGACTGTAATGATAAGAACCTCTTCTCTAAATGTTTGTAAAAATTACTTGAAACGACCTTGAATAAGTCATTTAACCCTTGCATGCCTTATTTTTCTCATCTGCCGACTGAGAGTGAAGAGTGGTCTAGACAAGGGGTTGCTTATGATGATCAAAAGTATAATGTCAAGTAATTGTATATATTTTGTCCCTCAGAAAGGCATTAACAAACTGGTATTTTTAATATGGCTTATAAATTGCTTATGATAACTTTATCCACCTTTGGACAACTAGCTGAACTTTTAATCTAAACTACACTGAAACATTGTAAGGGTGTAAATAAACTAACTCATATGATGATATTTTAGAGAGATTATGAACATTGATTTTTGGTCTTTTGTTTTTAAGTGAACACTGAGACATACACGAAGCAAAGTTAGCCTGAGGGAAATAAGATGACTCATAATAAGACATAAGAAAAATTCAGAAAAAATGTGGGGCAGTTAGCAAAGATCAAATACTTAGCTGAGGAAAAACAGCCTTGGAAAAACAATAGAGACTAGAAATAGTGGGCATGATTTTCATTTTTGTAAAATTGGTTGGTTATTTCTGGGAACGTTCTATATTTTACAAATATGATTTATATCTTAGTTGGATGCTACTTACTGAGGCAGCATTGTTCTCTAGAAAAAAAAAAAGGCTGATGCCCTCTGCTCTCATCTTATTTCCTCTGCTTGCCGTCAGGACAGGAGGGAAAGGGCAAAACCCAAGGAAAATGGTCAGGGAGCAGGACTGGGAAATTCTGGTTATCAGCACCCCAGGGGCTGAATCATTTCTCTATGTCTGATCATTTTACAACTTCACTCTAAAGTGAGTTCACATCATCATTAGTGTAACAAACATAATTCTTTAAAAAAGATGTCTTTAGTACTTTCTTTTCTGATAGAAATTATGCTGTGGAATCCAGAAAAACTCATGTGAGGTAGAAGTATCTTTTGTACGAGATTTTTCTTGAGGTGAAACTAAAATGGATTCCTTTGGTAATCAGAAGAACCCTCCGTCAAGAATTCTTTTGGAACCAATGAATACCTCCCTTCTCCACGAAGTGACCAGAAAGATTATTTCAAGTGTGTACTAACCGGACAGCCCTAGAATTGTTCCTTTTCATTATTTTATGAATGCACATGGAAAACTCTGGCTGTAGATGGCAGCATCATACTAACACATCCTTTCTACAGCCTCCCAGGACGAATTTGCAGGAAAGGTGCTAAACACTCTGGTGCCCGGAAGACTACAGTTCATGCAACTAAAAATCAGCCACAAATTTTCTTTGTTAAGGGTGAAAATTTCCCCTGACTCTGCGAGCATCCGCCTCTGAATTCACTACTTTCAGGTTTATCCTCAAAGTTTTGAGTGCGTTCCTCTAGTTGTGGGGTTTGGGAGACACAGTGCATTGTGTATTTTATGAGAGCTTCTGAAAATACCAATTGTAGGGCCTTTGAAAACCCAGATTTGTCAGCATTTCACATTAATGGGTCTTTTATTTGTTTGTTTTTCTTCCTGATTTATAGACAGCACCCCATTATAGAGGCAATATATCTTCATTTAAATAACTTTCTAGTTATTTATGACTGGCAATGACTTTGAGGCTGGGGTGTTTTACTTTGTTTTATTTTTGTTAACAGGTTCATTCTGGTGCTAGTGATAACAGGAGAGCCTAAAATAAAGCCAGTTTTACAGACTTGTCTGGGTGATTGGAATAATCTAGTTAATTGCATGAAAGACTCAAATTTTTCATGACGAGTCCTTTCTCATTTCCATAACTATGTTCTAACTTAAAATTTTAGCAAAAGCAAATAATAAGTAATCAATAAATGATGAAAACTCACTATATGTCAGATACTCTGTTAGTCTCTTTTACATCGTATTTCAATTAATCCTTGTTACAAACCCACAGTTATTCCTTTTTTGCACATACGGAAGCAAGAGATCCAGTGACTTGCCCAAGATTTCACAGCTAATTGTGGTGGAGCCAGGCTGCATCACAGGTTTTTGTTCCAAGATCAGTTTCTCCAGAGCCATTCAAGCTGCTTCTCTGAGAGAAAGACAGAGTGGTAAGCAGGACATGAGAGATTTAAAATAGGAAAATGGATATAATTTGTAAGCACTTGGAATGGGTAGGTGGGTGATTTTTAAAACTTGTTTCTCCATTCAATAAATATTTATTAACTGTCTCTTATGTACTAGGCTCAGGGTAGGAACTGAGGAAACACTGACATAGTTCACAATACACAGTTCTCGCCCTTTTGTGTCTCTAGGGAGAAACTAACAAATAGTGTGGAAACTAACACAGTGTGCTCTATTGTTGCATTTAGTACATTGCAATATGTGGTAATATGGGAACACGAAGAAGGCAAACCTTTACCTGGGACAGAGGGGAAGATAGCCTTCTTGAAGGCAGTCATATTTCAACTGAGTCTTACAGGTTAGACCAGCCAGTTGGAAGGGATAGAGGAAGGCATTCCAGAGGGGCAGAACAAACCAAAGACGGCATGGCATACACATCAAATAATATAATCTAACTCTAATACTGAAGTGCAAACTTTAGAAAGTAATTTTGTTGAGTTCAAAGGGAAGGGTCAGGGTCACTATTTTCTCATCAACCCTTAGCTATAACCTAAAAACCATTATAATGATGCTAAATCTCAAGGACACTTATATGACAACCTTAACCTTCAAGAATATACTTAAGTACCTGGGAGAGGACAGAAAATAAGAAAACTGGCTTTTATTGGGTAGTGTTCATGCCATCTCAACCCTTCACATTAACTCTGTGATATTAATATTAATGTGTATGTTTTATAATGACTTAAATATCTTAAGGAACTTGCCCATAGCAAGCTAGGAAATGGTAGAGCCAGAGCTGAGGGTCTAGTGATTTTAAAGCCCATTTTTTTTTTTTAATGCTTTTGTAGGGAAGGAGAAATACCTTTTCCCCTGCTAACCTAAGATCTTGGCTGGGGCCCTTGTAGCTAAAGACAGGTTAACAAGAGAAAGGCCTTCAGATTTAATTAATATGAGTTTTATGCAACATGGGAGCCTTCATAAGGAAATGAAGACCCAAGGAAGCAATTAAACCTGAATGATTTTATGGAAGTGTGATGAAGGGTGGAAAGTCGTGGAGAAATGTGATAGGACAGAAAGTATAAACCAAGTGCAGCAAACTGGGGGAGACTTAGTAAGGTCTATTCGGTCAGAGTCCTCTCGGTGTCCCTCTGTCTTCAGAGACAAGGATGCTCCTTTCTGCCAGGTGTAGGGGGGCACCTCTCACATGAGGGTTTTATGACCATTTCAGGGGGAGGTCAGAAATTTCTTCCTGTGCTTGCTACATCTCAAATTTCTTTAGCTTAAGATTTTCAATATGCCAAGGGGTAGCATGTCCTGAACCCCATCACTTTCTTTCCTCATAGGAGCCAAAAGTTAAGCATTGCAATCTATACACCATGACCTCCTTATGCACTTTATCCATAAGAGAGTTCCTTCAACTCTGACTCAAGTGGTTTACTCTCGTAAATCACAAATCCATTCTCATTGCTCACTCATCATCTCAGACATAGATTAAAAATTAACTTCCTCTCTCCGCCTCAGCCTTACCACCAGCACCACACTGCTTACCATGTAAGTCATTGTCCTGAAACAGATCTAGTCACATCCCCTATCCAAACAACACGTGTACGGCTTTCCAGGTGCCTTCGAGATAAAGTTCAAACTCCTTAGCATAGTATTCAAGGTTATTCACTTAGCCCTGGGTTTGTCTGGCTGTCTCCAACTCATCCTCCGAGGCAATCTCCCTGGGTTAAATGAATACTGCTTCTTTATACTCCCCCACACTCCTGTCACCTTTATTCGTGCACTTAGCATTCGTTTTACAATTAGCTGTGTACATATATGCCCGTTAATTGTGAGTGTGTTCTTGCTTACCTTAGAGTGTGAACGTCATTAGCAGTGCCTCAAAAACTAAAATGTAGACACTCAGAATGTGTATTGAATGAATTAATCTCAGTTATCTGAATTCACAGAGGCATTAAGATAATGAATTAGGAAGGGAAAAATGAGATTACATGTTACCATAGGCATCCTGGTTGTAGCAAAGAATGACAGCTCTCAGCAAGGGGAAGACAGAAAACCACACAAAACATAAATAGCTGAAACTACCAGTCTGGGACCACTTGCTGTGGAACCAAACATCCAGTTTATTTCGGTATGCCATAATGTGGCACCGTTACTACACATTACAAGGTAATTGATACTAAGTAATGATCCTGTATCCTTATGAAAGCATTTACAGTATGTTCTGTATAGTGTGTTTAAGAAAGCATGGGGGCGTAAGGATAGACATAGAGATCAATGGAATAGAACTGAGAGTCCAGAAATAAACCCCTGTGTCCACGGTCACCTTAGTTTTGACCAGAGTGCCAAGATATTCAGTGAGAAAAGGATAATCTCTTCAACACATGATGTTGGGACAACTGTATAACCACATGGAGAAGAATGAAGTTGGCTTTCTATCTGACGCCACGTGCAGAAATTAACTCAAAATAGATCAAAGATCTAAATGTAAGCCATTAAAGTAGTATAATTTTAGGAGAAAACTTAGGTGTTGGTCTTTATGACCTTGAATTTGGCAACGGGTTCTTAGATATGACACCAAAAAAGTGCAGGCAACAAAAGAAAGAATAGTTAAATTGGGCTTCATCGAAGTTTAAAACTTTTAAAACTTTGTACATCAAAGGATACTATCAAGAAAACGAAAAGACAACCTAAAGAACAGGAGATAGTATTTGCAAATCATATATCTGATAAGCATCTAATATGTAGAATATATAAAGAATTCTTACAGCTCGACAACATGTTGAACTGTGTGTTCAATTAAAAAAAGGGGTGAAGGACTTGAATAGACAATGGTCAATCAGTACATGAAAAGATTGGCAACATCACTTGTCATTAGGGCAATGCAAAGCAAAACCACAATGAAATACCACCTTACATTCACTAGGATGGCTATAATTTTTTTTAAAGGGAAACGAAAAAAGAAAATAGTAAGTGTTGGCAAGGATGTACAGAAATTGGAACCCTTAGGCTTTGCCAGTGTGAATATAAAATGGTGCAGCTGCTGTGGAAAGCAGTTTGGTGGTTCCTCAGAAAGTTATAGAATTACCATAGGACCCAGCAATTTTGCTCCTAGGTATAGACCCAAGAATTGAAAACAGGCGTTCGTACAAAACCTTGTATACAAATCTTCAAAGCAGCACTATTCACAATCGCTAAAAGGTGAAAATGACCCAAATATCTCACAACTAATGAGTGGATTCAACAAATGTTAACATGTTGCAGTTTTGGCTTTAGTTTTGCTTCTCATGAAATAAAATGTTAACCTACAGGGGCAGTCCCTTTTGTATCCTTCCTTGACCCCATTTCCCTCCATCCTGCCCCAGAGACAACCACTGTCCTGAAATTGACACTAATTTTTTTTATATTCTTTTACATGCTGAATCCATAAACAATAGGTAGTATTCTTTGATGTGATTTTTAAACTTTATGTAAAAGGTATCAAGCCTATCCAGCGGCATGTTTTTAAATCACTCAACATTTAAAATACATTATAAAATTTGTTATGTAATTTTAAGACACTAAAAGACTCACAAATGTCCCCTAACTTGGTCTCCCTCCCTTGGTGTTCCACTGTGTCCAGGGCAGCCCTGTTTAACTATTTCATCAGTTGAAAATTCTAATGAACCAAATTAATATATGACATAAAAGGTAATTCTATAGTCCAAAAATATAATCTATGTTACACATATTTTCTGTTACAAGTATGATTAAACAATTTAAGCTATAAAACATAAAGCGTTCAAAGAAAATCGTGGTTAAAAAGTTTAGTAAATGGCCAAGAACCTTTGTTTAATTATATTTTAATTTCTGCTGAACTTTGGCCATATATGTAATCCAAGTATTTATCAAAATTAACACTATTGATAAATGCAAGTACATTCAAAATATTCAAATAATTTGGTAACAAAACTATGTAGATAACCATATAAAGTCAAAAGTATGGGCTAGATCATAACCATATTTAATATTTACACATGGTTCTGTATGTTTGTATCTTTAGAGCAGAACTTGGAATGGTGTATTCTCAGACCAGCACTTAAGCTTCAGCCATATTGGCTTTGAGAAACTAATTTTATCAAGGGATGAACTTCGGTATTTGATGGTTTTATAGACCCTTCAGGTACCCCTACGCCCCACCTGAGTCTGGCTATTTTTTCATGACTTGTGTACGTGACAAAAGCAACCTCTCCTTTGACTCAAGAAAGACATTTATTCTGATCTGGAGTGTGTTGTTAAGTCCCTGATCCTCCCCTCTCCTCTCCCACTCTATCCCTTTTTTGTGCTCATATTGTCAGCTACAAGAACTCAAAGATGGGCCAGAGGTTTGGTTCCAATTAGTGCCCTCCAGCACCTGAACCATTAGTTTGGCAATTCATTTATGCATCTTTCTGGCTAACATAATCTTACTTAGTAACAGCATTTTCCTGGGTGGTATTTTTTTTGTTGTTGATCTTTATGCTTAAATATGGGTTCTTATTTTTCTCTGTGAATCATTGTATCAACCTAGGTGTGGTTGGTTGGGTAAACACAAAGGAGATAAATGAGCTAAATCTCAACCTGTAGAAACATTCTATTTTCATTGCTTATAGTAATTAATGACTTGCACATTTGTGATATTTCTTTCTGGCTTCTTTTCACGGTGAGTTTTGAATCTGCAAGTTAAAAAAAAAAAAAAGTAAGCGGAGGTAGGCGGGGAATGCGTCCCACCAAGGACTCAAGACATCTAAAGCAAAAATTGGCTTTTGAGTAACAAATATGCACGTGAAACTCTTAAAAGGAAACAAAGACACCTAATAGTTCTCAGGTAGAATTAGTCACCATAACTATGTAATATCTTCTAAAGTGTAGTTCTTCGAACTTTCAATTGAAATGAAGCCTGTGTTAATTAGCACGCAGCTTCTTGTCTTGGATAGCGACATGTTTCAAAACCAGGTAGAGAAGTCAATTTCAGTGTTAATCTAGGGTGTCTGAAGCTTCTTCCAGCGCTACAGAAAAGTTGGTGTTTGTTAAGGAACTTTTCGGCTTGTTTTTTGCTTCATTATCATGGTTGGTTTTCATTCAGATAATAGTTCCTAGTAATAATTGTTTCCAGTGAAAAGAAGTTCAAGGCAAATTGAAAATACTTTTGAATGAGCTCAAACAATTTACAGTTTACACAGAATGCAGCTCTCTCTTACCCGTAGGTAATATTGTTTGATCATTTTTAACATGTTAGGTACAAGATCAATGATTTCTGCTTGACAATACCTTGCACTTTAAAGTGTATTTCGTGTTTACCTATCATCTGGTTTTAATGTGGTGGAGTCATAATACATAAAAGAGGATATTCACTGGGAACATCCTTTGGGTTACACCCATTAACACAAAAGTTGTAATGTTTTCCAAAATGCCTTCATTTAATTACCAGTTACGCCAGACTTTTCGCAAGTTGCATCAATGGTGAGTCACTTCAATTAAAATCCACCAGTGTGTACAATAGCACAAAAGAGAGGCGCAAAAGAAGTTTCAGCCTCTAGACAAAAGTAGAATTTTCAAAAGGTACAAAGAAATAACCTTTTGTCAACTTCTCATCCCATAGAAGAGCTGTAAGAAAAATGCTACAGGGTCTAGTATTATGCAAACATTAGTGGAGAACTAATACTTCAGCAGGTGTGCATGTTGCTGTTTAAACTGACTACCGTAATCCTTTGTAATCCTTTGATTGTACCTCTGAAAAGGTTTTCTTTCCCAGATATGTTGCAGGTCAACCTTTCTTAAAGGTATAGCTTTCCTTTCTGAAAATTTCTTGATATCATTATTAGCTTTTGTTAAAAAAAAAAGAACTTTCATAAAAGTAATTTGGAAAGGAATTAATAGCCATTCTGCTTTTAGAATTTCTCCTATTTAGATAAACTTACTAACTTCTTTTCTTAGTCATGCCATTAGCTGAGATGAAGCTTTAATATAGTCAGAGTTATGCTTGTCTTTGTAAGATCACCCCATATTAGTATAATCATTAAGGTTCACTAATCAAGTATTTACAGTATTCCTGCTATATATTTAGTACTGCTCTAGGTACTGTATTCAGTAAGTATAAGAAAAGGTTACTGCCTTCAAGGAGCTTACAGTCTAATTTAGGGAACGACATTAACATATATTAATATAGCCTGTACAGGATTAAAAATATATATGACACCAAAATAACCGCCAGCTAAACTGTCAACAATTAGAAAAATTGTTTTTTAAAAAAATAAATTTTGTTGAAAAACTATACAATATATTAACATGTTTTGAGGGTATCACCACTGCAAAATGTTTTCACCAGTTTCACTTTGGCCCAAGTTTTGTCAAGATATAGATACAGCCTAAGGACAAACCCTCCATCTCCACTGCTAATACTGTGCAGCAAACCTGCATCATGTGTCACCTCCTAACTAGACTTCCTGCCTCTCTCCAATCTTACCTTCTCCTAAATCTGTCATCCGTGCTGCATCCAGGACGACCTGCCTACAACTTGACGCTTAAAACTTCGGTAGTTCCTCATTGCCAGCTAATAAAGCCCAAGTCCTTTATTATGCATGTGAGACCTCTGGCCCCTCATCACCCAATCTTGTCTTCTCCTTTTCTCCATCTAAAATTTATGTTCTAATAATGCTGCATTTTTAAATTGTTACATATACACACGTGCTATTTCATACCTTTGGTGTCTTTTTTCCTCATTATATTCCCTTTACCTGGATTGCCATTCCCATGAATCTTTGCTTGTCTAATTCTTGCTCATCTTTTAAGACCCCCAATTCAGGCATCACTTTTCTCCTGAGGTCTTAGGTGGAACTTAGAAGTCCCTTTCTCTGTGATTCCATAGTGATCTCTGCAAATCCCTATTCAGCATATCATGTATGTTGAAATCATTTATATACATATACAGAGAGGTTATGTCTTCTTTTTTTATATCATTGGTGCCTAACACTGAACTTAATGCATACGTTCGTATGTTTTCTGGAGTAAACATGTAGTGATACTATTGTTTAGATAATTGCCCTTGGGCAAATCACTTGCCTCATTGAAATAGTTTTTTTCATCTTTAAAATGAAGACAATAATTTCTAATATTTATTAAACACCTGCTACGTTGCAAGTATTCTTCTAAGTACTTTGCATGTGTGCACATCAATGCTGTGAGGTAAAGACGGTTATCATTCCTATCTGGCAGATAAGAAAACTGAAGAATTAGAAGAGAAACTTAGCCATTTTGCATAGTTAGTAAGCCGGGAAGCTGGATTTCCAGCCTAAGCAGTTGGATTCCAGAATTCAGACTTTTAACACCTACACTGAGCTACATCACGGGAGCAAGGTTACCAGGAGGACCGAGTGAGATACCAATGAAGACACTTTGTAAAGCACATAGTATTGCGCAAATAACAATGGCTACTGTCTTTGAAGCACTCATATGTGCTGTACGTAGTGCAGAGTAACTTAAGCATAGTATTAAAATTAATTTAATCCCAGGTACTGTTATAATCTCCACTAAAGATAAGACAATCGAAGCCAAGAAAGCTTGTACGGCAGTAGGTGGTAGAGCCTGGAGTCAAGCACAGGGCTCTAAGTCTGCAGTGAAGCGAGCTTAACCACGCTGCTCTGGGGCCTCTCAAATATTAATTATTATAAACATGGTCACTGTGTGCTCCTTTTGTTCTCTTGTCCTTTGGTGACTCTCTTTAGTGTTATGTTTGGATTCCTTTTTCTTTGTGTGTGTGTGTGTGTCTAGTGTAGATTTTTGGTTTGCAGTTACCACGAGGTGTGTGCTCCTCACAGGTGAATTTTGTCACATAAATCTTCCCACTTACATTGTATGTATCTGAAGTTATAGATGCTTTAATCAAAGTGGGTTTATTTCATTTGGAACCAAAAGGAAGAGTTACAAAGGAAAATATACCTGTCATGCAAGTGAGGACTTTCAGGATAGGCACCTTTAAATTACCTGCTTGCCTTCTTAAAAGGCATATGTTTAAAGACAGACTCACACTTATACTACGTGTACCTACACGTATGCTGTTACCAGGAAATCAATGAAAAATTCAATTGCGATTTAGAAATCAGCGTCCAGTTCATTATTCTCTAATTCATTACTTCTGAAATAAGAAATACCAGCACTCTATCCTCTTCTGGAGAATTATAGCACATGAAATATCCAGACACATTTTTTTTTAAAATCCTAAATTGGGATCCACTGCTTAGTGGAAATAGGGAGATTTGAGCTCCAAACACCCTGACTTTTGTGGGGTTAGGTAAGAAAATAGAGTGATTTCATTTTAGTACTGGTTTTTAACATTTAATTTCCTTTTATAAAAGTAGTTTGACCTTTATGGAACATGGAGCATGTAAAAGGACGGAAAGAAAGCCCCAGAGTTTCTTTTCCATCCCTCCAGAACCATCTTCTCCAAAGGATCCGTCGACCAGACCACCTGCTCTAGTATTTATTGCCCAGCCTTATTCAGATGCATAGGCTTATATCTTCTAACAGCAAGAATGCCAACCGAACCTCGTATGTGAGAGCCTGGCAGGTCAGTATTATTCCTAGCAGCTATAGGCTTGGTATAATCCTGCATGTTTACCTAACGGCTTGCTATGTGCTTAATATGTGAAGTTCCTTTTCATGGCTGTTTGTTGCTGTTGGACTGTATGTGTTAAAAATAATATAAGGTCAAATTCCATAGGAAAGCATGGTTCTGATTGAATTTCCAGTCCCAAACTCTGGACCTGCGCCAGTAGGATCTGGGAACGTGGCGGGGATAGTACGCCTTACATGGCAGGACTCAAAAGTGCCTACTTACGTTGATTAACTAGTGGTGAAGATAGGTTTGGAAAGCTATTTCAACCAGACTAATTAGCAAGCAGTCAGATGTGACAGGAAAGTGAGTAAAATATATGCCACCTCTCTGGAAGGGAGCTAAAAAAAAAAAAAAAAAGCATTGGGAAAAGATGGATATAAGTAAGATACGGGCTGGAGCCATAGTGAGAAAAGTTAGCTCCATTGCCCGCCTCATGCTGGTTAAAAATAGAAGCGAGAGCTCTTAAACGTGATTTGAGTTAGACTCAGAGTCCAAGCCCTGAGTATATGTATTCAGCTATATAACTTTTGGTGCAATTTATTACAGGTAATGTTGCCTTTAAGTCCATGTGAGAGTTTGAATTAAGACATAAAATCTTAATTAAAAAAAAAAAAGGCCTTATGATGTTCCCCAAACAGCATTAGTCGAAATTTAAGCTCTGAAAAGATTGGTTTCTTATCTTTTTAATTTCCTTTGTAAAATACCCAGCAAAGCACATGTATTCATGCTGACACTTTTTGGAGTTAATTATGCTATTATATGAAACAGTCTGCCAAAGAACACCACCCTGCAAAAATGGATTGTGACTGTGAAGATGATGACTTCTCTTACCTGGTGCAGATGGTGAAAACTTTAACCTTTGCCTGGTCACACTCACACTCCATTTTAGTCTCTTGGATTTTGGTTCTCACTTATATTTCCACTCTGGGACATTCTTCCCATCATCTGCCTGGAATGCCTTTCTCATCTTTTTGGCTTAATGAAATCCTGTTCATCTTTTGAGGAATATTAAATATCTCTTACAGAAGCTTTTCTCGGTTTCCTACCCTCCATTCTTCCCACACAGAACTAGTCCCCCTACTCTGTGGCTCTGTGGGATCCAGGACCGCTTCTGTCGCAGCACTTGTCACATCACAGTACAGTTAGTATGCATTTGTCATGCTCCCACATTAGTTGTAAGCTTCTTGAAGGCAGGGACTGCCTTTTTATCGTAGAACATCTATTCTCCGTGCTCAAGAAGTTAACATAAAGTCTTGTACAAGGTTGACAGTGGTTTTTGAAACCAAAGCCTCTTTCTTCAAAGTGGAAATTCTGGGCAGGGGGAGGCATCCTTCCAAACAGTCTCCTTTTTTTTTTTTTTTTGAACCTGACTTCCTATTTGCCCACATTCTCTACAATGTAGAGACGAGCTTTCCCCTTTACATCTGCAAATCTGTTTATCAATTGTTCTCACTATGAAATTGGACATGTTACTTTGAATTCATTTATTTACTCAGGAAGCATGTGTTGACTACCTACCTCAGACTGCTGAAATTTTCACCAACATTAATTCCTCACTTTTCTAAAATGCTGATAAATAATAATGTCTATTACCACCATTGTTTGTATAGCATTTTGCAGCTTCCAAAGCTCTTTCACAGCCACCATTTTCATTGAAATTTCCAAAATGAATGAAGTGGATATTAATATCTCAACTTTTAAGGCCTTTCTTAGACTCCTGGCTAACTTCATTGAAGAATGCTTTGGTTTAATCATGTCTAATTATAAAATTTAAGATCTGTAAGGGATCTCAAAGAGTTCCTCCCCTTCCTCTTATGGATGAGTAGAATGATATCTGGGCAGGTGAAGTGACTTCTCTGTCACATGTTCTTAGTAAATGGCAGGGTCTAAGCTGCAGTAGAATCTACCTTCTGGGTCGGAGTTCTAGCCACTACCCATATTGCCTCAAGGACAAAAAAATCTAAGTACATCACCCTCATTTTTGAGAAATTCTATTTACTCAATTCTGGGAAGTGTCATTTCTGATACGGTTTCGTAAATCTCGGTGCTTGTGTCATGGTCTTCTTCCTGGATCTGTAGTCTCCTTTTCTCTCCTTTGTCTGCGGTCACTATCCGAAGTGCAATTTATACTCACACCTGCACCAGGTACAACAACTTTTTCTATGCAATTTTCTCTCTTTAGTAGATTTTATCTAACCCTCATCCCGCCCCCCCCCCCCAATCTCCCAGTTTCTTGGCCTTTAGTTCTTATTTCAGGGGTTCAGATAGTTAGTTGGGTAGTTTTATAAGATCTACCCAAAGGTCTACTGACAGGCCTGATGTGATATGTGGGCACCATTGCCCGGGACGCCTCCTTTGCCGGGAACTCAGAGAGTTTTAAACTGGAACGAATTATTAGCAATACTTGGTGTAATTCCATTGTTTTCCAGATGAGGCAAATGAGCTCTGGTGAAAAAAAAAAAAAAAAGGAAAACTTGCTTAAAGTTATATAGCCCGGATCCAAATCTAGGATTATAACCATGGTCCTTCGACTACGTGCATTGCTTATTGAATGGAAATAAGATCTCTGACCAAGGGCAAGGGCACTGGCTGCGTGTAGACAAGGGAAAATGAGAAGTTTGTGCCGACGAAGCTCCCAGACTTGAAAAAAAAAAAATGAACATAAATACAAAACAGAAACAGACTCATAGACATAGAATACAAACTTGTGGTTGCCAAGGGGGAGGGGAGGTGGGAAGGGACAGACTGGGAGTTCGAAATTTGTAGATACTGACAGGCATATGTAGAATACATAAACAAGATTATCCTGTATAGCACAGGGAAATATATACAAGATCTTGTGGTAGCTCACAGCGAAAAAAATGCGACAATGAATATATGTATGTTCACGTATAAGTGAAAATTTGTGCTCTACACTGGAAATTGACACAACATTATAAAATGACTATAACTCAACAAAAAAATGTAAAAAAATAAATTAAAAAAATCTCAAACTGGTTAAAAATTTTAAAAATTTGACGATTCTGTTTGTAAAAATTGACCTTCATTTGCAGCGAAACCTGGAGTAGTCTTCTGAAGCGCCTGACAAACCTTATCTTCTTATTCCGATTTACCGAATTATTAGAACAGTAATAATTTTTCTTAAAGAAAATGATCTCCGTGTGCCAATTTTCCAGCACTTAATGTCATTTTATCTTTAAAAACACAAGCCCTCTTACTCTTTTCATGGCATCTTATAAGCAAACGCTGATAGTGTCTCAGCTGAGACTAGCTGAGTTTAAACACAGTACGTGCACCCTTTATAATTTATTAACAAAATCTGAGCATAGAGGCTGATTTTTGTAAAATTTGGTTCTGCGAGACAGAGTCTTTTGCATTGATTTAGGATACCTACATTCAGACTGAAACTTTCCAGACTTGAGGGTGTTCACATTTTCGAAGCTTAATTGTAAATCATCTTTCATTTAGAAGATTTAAAGACAGGCTAAAGACCTAAATCTTTTCAGCCACCTTCCTGACTGGGAAAAGCCTCTAGATGAGACTTATTATGGCTTTTTTGTTTTTTTTCCTAATGGATTAGAACAAACAGTTTGATAATGTTCAAATAGAACAAATACCATCACAAGAGAAACAACTCTTTCCTCCAAGAGTTAAATGTAAAATTAGGTGTCATTATAGGGCATTTGGAAGAGGTTTGAAAGCAGTCTGGCCCAAACAGGCCAAACCGCTCGACTGAAATGGGCAGCAAATCAAAACCAGAGTGGGAGGCTTGTTTTCCCCTATTTGTTTTGCTTCATTCTGCCTGATTATTTTGGCAACGTTAAGCCGAAACGGCAATGCTCTGAAGTTCTGTAAATTTAAGCTTTTAATTAGGTAAAAGACTCTTTTGCAGTTCTTGTTGAGTGCTCATTTTGTGCTTGGAATGCTTTATTCCACGCTTTGGTATGTTTTGAAAAGAGTCGTGGTGCCCTGCGCCGACTCCTTCCAGTTACCGTGAAAACCGTCCATGGATCTTGTCTGAGCTTTATCTGCTTGGAGGTTGCTCTGTAGGTGCCGGGTGCATTTGAACGTCTCTGGGACGTTCTGCACATTTGCACTGTTAAAAAGAAAACCAACTTTTGCTTCAAGTGACCTGTTTAAAGCTTTTCTATTTAAAGTTATTTTTAAATTAAAAAAATTTTTTTTAATTAACCTTGCCTGGAAATGGTAAATTTTTCTCAGAAGAGAGTATTTTCTGCTTTGCTTTTTTTCACTAACATGTTTTTAAAGGTTTAGCTGATTTGCACATGTTTTTGTACCTGTGGTTTTAACTAAAAAATGGAACATAGGACAAAAACAGTTATCACATGATGGTATAAGGCTGTGGCTGTGTGTGTGTTTTAAGAAAAAAATTATGGTCTTTACATTGGTATTTTTCATTTGGATAAAAAATTTTAAATCATAGTCTCATACACTAGGACTTTAAAAGATTTGAGTCTTCCTTATAAAGAATTCATTTAAACAATGTAAGGATCATAAAGGAAATCTTGTTCAGAATCAAATAGGTTAAGTGTGTGTGGAGAAACATGCCACTTTTAGTGTTTTTTTGGTGCAGTTAAGAGGAAATCCCCAAATCAGCTTTCTTCTGAAATAGGAAATATATTTGCTTATGAATTAGGAATAATTAGTTAGAGGGTACTGTATTTATTTTCAGTTAGAATCTGGTCTGTTTTTTGTTTGGAATTTAATATTTATCTACATTGTAGAAAAAGCAGCCACCCTTATAAAAATGAATCCTAAAGTATGTGTGCCAGTATTCAAATGTTAAGAATGTCTACATAAAAAAAAAATTACTACCAACAGACAATCTGATCACACTTAGTCCTGTGAAACAGGTGTCTGAACTGATCTGGGAGCTTTGGTTTTATTTTTGTCAGTGTTTAATTTCCTGCCATGCAGATGCACATCGTGTTAAGGGATTTACGTGATTAAGCGGCAAAATGACAAACAAGGTTGTCTGGTGCTCATCTTCTCTCTTTAGCCACCTAATCACCTTTGGATTCTGGGCTCTGACAGTGAGTGAGTCCCTTATGCCAGCGAGCCACATCTATCAATTTAGACATTTGATCTGTACACCAGCACCTTCACTAGAGATGAACTCTAAGATAAAAGTTACAATTTGGATTTAGGAAGACATTTTATAACCCTCGTTTGGAAATGGTTTTCTTGGTTACTGTAAGCATCCTCCCTCTGGACTCTGTTGACAGCGCTATCCTGCACTTGGACTTCAGCTTAAGTGGGAATTGCAACACTGTTGCCAAGATGTAAAGCCTCAAGAGAGGTAAACTAGTCAAGACCATATCTTCTCATAGCGATTCAGAATCGTCTTCTTAGAAGCCAAATGTTCACACAGAGAAGGCTTGAGGCCAGTACAACATCATTCTGACACCAGCACTACAGTTTGCATCTCTCCCGCTTGCCCTTGACTTGACACACAACTTGAGAGATTTAAGTGATTAATGGCTCTCTCTCCCCAAGGTGATGATTACCTCCCTGCAGGTACTATCATCCTAGCGTATTAGTGGTGGTAATGACTGGGATTTATGTAACACCATCTTAAGGAAGATTGCAAAGTATTTTATGCTTATTATATCCTCCCTTTGAGATATAAGCCAGAATTATTATTTACAGCATTCTGGCGGGGAAGCTGAAGCACCGTATTTAGAGGATTTGTCTTCGGTCACACTGATAAGGCAGTGGCATAAGAAAGGTTTCGATTTTTGATCTTCTGATTGCTAACCCACTATTCCTTCATCCAGATTGCTGCTCCCTCTTCATTTTTCAAAGTGAGTAGAAGCCATTAGCTTTTACATTTCACGCCAAGCATCGAAAGCAACAAAAATCTTGGCAGTGTGAAAATGTATCTGTGCACTACCTTGAATTTGTATTGTAGCACGTGGTTCTCTGTATGTGGATGGACATAACCGTTTTACAAAAAAGTTAGTGACAGGATGACCTAACTCGGAGTCGTCAAAGGCGAGGCATGGAGCTGCTAAACTTTCTTTGTATAGACGGCTCAGATACACACGTTGCATGTTGTGAATGTGGCCGGGTGGTGCTAGAGGTGGTGTGAGCCTCTTTCAGGTTAGGGGCTTCAGTTTCTCTTGTTTTGAACTTCCATTCGATTCTTTCCCTCGTCGTTCCCTATACCAAGCCGCGTATTTGCGTGTGACGGCAGGAGTTGGCTACAGTATTTTCTAATTCAGTCAAATTCCTTACACAACATTTGGATTATGCCTTTGGTTCTTCATGTGTAAAACCAAACCCTCTAAAACCCAGTTCCTCCGGTCATCATCAACCTTCATTGGACTGACTTTCTTTCAGATAGAAGCACAATCTGATGAAGAGAAGAACTTGGTTTGGCTCACATTAGGCTTGAAAATGTGTTGTTGATAAAGGATTCTACCTAGGCATATTTTTAAACACAGATAACTCTTACTCTGGAGTGATTATTTAATGTGTTCTTTATAAATGGGAGGGAAAGGAAGAGAAGGGAAACTTACATTGAGCATTGATTTTGTGCCAGCCTCTGTCATGTATGTTTTCATAAACACCATCTTATTCAAACCTCATAAAACCTGCAAGATAAATATTATTTTCTCCCATTTTAGCAGAGGAGAAAATTGAGAGTCAGAGAGGTTAAGTAACTTGAACAAGTTACTTAGTAATAAACTTATAAATAGTAGAGCCCAAAATCAAGCTCGAGTGTGTCTGTTATTAGTCAGACTGTACCTGGAGAGGCCTTTGGGTTAGTTTAAATGCTATCAATGCATATCATGGAAATAATGGAACTAAGTCTCTCTTAAAGGGAAAGGTCATTATATAGAGAGCCATACCCATGCAGGTATTAAATATAAACACAGCAGAAATCTTTCCCAACCCTATAGGTTGTGGCATTTGAGAAAAACTTTTCACAAAACTTCACTTAAAAAAACAACTGTACTATTTTAAAATCTTCTGAGAGAACTGTGAGGACAATGAGGGAAAAGGAGTGTCACAGGCAGAATCAAACATCTTTTTGGATTCAGACTTTGTAAGGGAGTGAATTGTAGGAGAATCTGGTGTTTTCAGTCAACATTTCAGCATCTGGGTAGAATAAAGGAAAAATTATCTGAAAAGAGGACTATTTCTAGTGACCATTTCTAAGCACTAACCATTTAAATGGAGCACTTTTCTCTAGAGGCAGAGATGGAAGTAAGAAACACCCACTCTCCTTTCTAAAGGGATCTAAGCATAGACTGGGAGACGTTAGATAATAGATTCCTTCCAGCCCTTAGTATCAATGGATTTAAATTGTGTAAACATTAAGTTTGCTTGTAATTATGCCTCAAAAAAGCCTCATAAAAACTCTAAGCCTCAAAAAACAAACTAGCAAACACACAAACAGTAGTAACCAAACCTAGTACAGACTCATCGGCCAGAAGACAGCAGTGGGACATGGTACCTGGGATGAAGAAGGGGTTCCAGGAGGTGGGAGGAGACCTAGATCCTACCGTATAAGCCTGTTTCAACTCCGGTGACACAGCTCCCCGTGTGCCTCTGAAGAATATTTCCAAACTTTGGCAGGCTGTAGCCTGCACATGCTTGGCTGATGTTTTTCTGAATGTTTAATCCTAACATTGAAGCCATTCACCTTCTCAACGGTAGAGGTCCTCAGTGCCACAGTACTTCAACTAAGATGCTGAAAAATTCTCCCACCTTTGAGTTATTTGGCATTTATGGTTGCTTGTGGAATTTAAGTCATTTCATGGACACCACTGTCCATTTTATATCATTAATCGATGAAAATTTTTAGTCCTCATTGTCTGATCTTGGCTTAAATTTTCACAATCTGTTGTAACGGCTGAAATAGTGTGTCAAAATGAGTTGACTCAATATTGGAACAAAAAGGCCAAAAGGCTTAGAGAAAACTTAGAGCTTCTTTAGAGGAAGGACAACAATGATTTGGGTGGGGGATGGTTCTACTTTTCTAAAAACTGCCAATTTACTTACTGTCTTTTGCATTTAGAACTAAGGATCTACGAAACACTTGAGGAAGGAGGGGGTAGGACTTTTTGTTTGTTTGCTTGTTTGTTTGATTGTGGTTTTGGTTTTGTCCCAGAGGTTTTTGCTTGAATTTTCTGCCTGTAAACACAGTTCATTGAGAACATCCCCACTTACCCACTCTTTTCACCAAAATCTGACATTGTCCTTAATTCCTCCCAATTCCTTACTCTCCATAGCTAAACAATCATTTATTAATTCTTATCTGTTCTATCTCCTACATATTGCTTGTGCCATTTGCCATCTCTGTCGCCCTCACAGCCCTAGTTTAAGCCTTTAACTTAGCTACTGGAACTGTCTTCAAACTAATCTCTCCCTTTCCAATTTCACGTCCTTCTAAACCATTCCCTGCATATTTACAAAATCACCTTTCTAAAATACCATTTCCCTGCCTAATACTTTCAGTGGTTTGCCATCACTACTCAATAAAGCCCAAATTTTCTTAGCACAGCCTACAAATTCTTTTATAACCTTGTCTCTAACTACCCCCCCAGCTTTATTGCTTCCTTCACCACAGTCCTCAAATCTATGTTCCAACCATACACTGAACTACCACTCAGAGTTCAAATGCATCAAACTGTTTCAACCTTTCTGTCTTTAGTTTTAATACTACTGCTATTCTTTCTTCTCTCACTCCTTTATTTGCCTGACAAACACCCAGCCCTTCCTTTATTCCCAGGCCAAATATCTTCTGCCTTGAAAAGCCTTTCTTGGACCCCAGGCAGGGTTAGCTGCTACCCTCTTTGTGCCAATACTCTGCTGTGTATATTCTTCCACTAACGTACTCTCCATATTATATTAGTTACTTCTCCTGCTAGACCGGTGGTTCTGGGAGCAGGTGGAGAACTTGGCAATGTTTGAAGACATCTTTTATTTTCACACAAGGGAGAGGCAATGCTACTGACATCTCTAGTTGGGTAGAAGACAGAGACACTGCTAACATTAGGTGGTGCTCTAGACAACCTCCCACAACAGAGAGACATCCAATAGAAATGCCAATAATACCAAGGTTGAGAAACTCAGCCAGACTGTAAACTTGGGGCTTTTTTCACCTTTGGATCCTCAGGATGTAGAACAATGTCAAACAAACATTACCCACTAAATAAACATGGTTCAATGAGCGAAAAATCTCATAGGATTCTCTGAAGGGAATCCATCCAAAGACAGAAAAATAAGATTCTTTGAGAAAATAGCCAGAGCCCAAATTCAATCACATTCAAAGGTGTAATTTGAAGTTCATCTTTAAATCTCTTTATAATGCATAGAAGGACTAGATTAAAATTGTGATCTGACTGTGTGCCCACTTCCTCTCTAAAAAAAAAAGTCATGTAAAATGTAAGAAAATATATGTTAAAAAGAAGGAAAAGCTCCTCAGATTAGATATTTTGAAGGATCTCTAAAAGAGAACACAGTGGATAAAAGGAAGGAAATAATCAAAGAGATAATAGAAGAAAGTTTCCTAGATCTAAAGGAAAATTGTGGCCTTTAGATAGAAAGGGCCTACATCAGAACACGAAGGACAAAGAGGAATCTCAGAACACCAAGGATAAAGAGAGGATAATCTACAATTGAACAGGTAACAGTTTGGCATTATATGTTTCACTACTAAGGCTGGATGCCAAAAGACAATGAAACAATATCTCAATATAAAAATGACAAATTATTTTAAAGCTAAAATCTTATTCCTAGCCAAGGTAACATCTAGATGGAGGTAGGGCTGGGGGTGTAAAATTAAGGCATTTTTCAGACGTGGTAAGCCTTGGAAGTTAATCAGCCACAAATGTTCTCTTTCAAGAATTCCTAAACAATGTAACTCAACCCCTCCCCCTAAAAAGGAATTCATAGGAATACAAGAGATGTAAGAAGCAAATGATCAGCAAAGAAACAAAACCTAAAGTAAGTCTAATGATGTTCATGAATAAAAAAAAATAACAACCTGGGGATAAAATGCCAGATAGTGTCCGCATGGGCAGTAGGAGGGGACAGATGAGAGCAGAGGGAAGTGAATGAATGCTTGCTAAGACTCTTGTGCTGTTGGGGGCAAGGGGTGAGTTGAGATGTAGACAAACGGACAGGAGAAATGATACAAAAATTAAAAATTTTAAGCCAATATTAGAAATTACAATAACTGTTAGAAAAATAGAATAGATTTCAAGACAATTAAAGTTGAAAAAGAGAACTAAATCAATCCAACAAAAGGAAATAAAGAAGAAAAGAGAAAAAGGAAGAAATCTCTAAACATACTAGTACTCACAATTAATGTAAACAGGTTAAATTCCCCAACAAAAGGACAGAAGATCCAACTGGCCTTTTCAAAACTTTTGATGTATGCTGTTTACATGAAATATATATAATATAAAATGATAAAGAAAAGTTTAAAATAAAGACATGGAAAAACATATCTCATGTAAATGCTAACAGAAGGTATGCAGATTTAAGAGTATTAATTTCACACAAAATATTGTTTTCAGTCTAAAAAGTGAAAAGCAACAAAAGGGACAAAGAGGGGCTTCATACTGATAAAAAGTATAATTCTCCAACAAGAATAAAATTTCTAATCTTTTGTTAATTAAGAACATAGCTTTGAAATATACAGTATTGAGTGAAATTTGATAGAAATACAAGAAGAAATCGACAAATCCGCAGAGTGGGAGATTTTTAACACCTCTTTCTCAGAAGTCAGATAATCAGGTACATACACAAAAGAGTAAAGATATGAAGGATTTAAATACACACGCAACTCTGTTTTAATAATACACATAGAATATTACACCCAGCAAAGACAGAATACACCTATTTTCAAATATCCATGAAAGATTCTTAGAATTTAGCCATGTATTAAGCTGCAAGGGAAATTTCAACAAATACAAGAGTACTGAAAATCTGTGTTCCACACATCTCTGACCAGAATGCAAAAAAAATAGGGATTAGGAATTAATAATTAAATAATACCTCCCCATATCTCTCTGCAAGGAGTAAAATAAAATGTTCTTAATGCTGTTGTATCAAATCACAGACTATTTAGAAATGGAAACCAATGAAAGCACAATATATCAAAATCTAGTGGATTCAGACAAAGTGATATTTGGAGGAAATTTTAGAGCCTTAACTGCATTTATTAGAGAATAATAAAGATTAAAAATGAATTAAGAAACAACAAGTTTATACTATATAGCACAGGGAACTATATTCAATATTTTGTAGTAACCTATAATGAAAAAGAATATTAAAACAAATGTATGTATCTATATGTATGACTGAAACATTATGCTGTACACCAGAAATTGACACATTATAAATTGACTATACTTCAATAAAAATTTTTTTAATTAAAAAAATGAATTAACATTCAACTCAGAGAATTAGGGGGAAAATAATAAAAGAAGCCATAAATGGGCAATACAATTAATCAAGAGGATAGCAGAAATTAATAGGAAGATCAAACTAGAAATCAGTAAAACCAAAAATTGGATTTTTTTTAAAGACCAATAAATAGTACAAAGCTTTGGCAAATCTGATCCAGAATAAAAGAAAGCACAAATAAACTTGTGGGGAAAGATTTAAAGTTGTACTTCGACACCCAAAATTTGAAAATCTAAAAGAAATGAGAGACTTTCTAGAAAAGTAAAGCTTAACAAAATCTTCTCCATGAGATAAATAACTTAATGTATCCAAAATAAAAGAAATTTTTAAAGTGGGAAGAAGTCTTCCTCTCAGAAAGCATCAAGCCTAGCTTTTTCACAGATAAATTCTACAAAGCCTTAAGGAATAACTTCTTTTGATAGATAAAATGCTCTAGAACACAGAGAAGTTTTGGCTTTCTAACTCAGCCTGCCAGGATGAAACCAGATCTAAACAAGGACAGTATACACATCGATATATATGGTCATCTACAAAAGAGTCAGAACTTTAAATAATATATTCAAAAATCAAATCCAGTAATATATTAAAAGATAAGTGCATTATGTCCAGTTAAGATTTATCTCTGGTGCAAAAATATTTTAATACTCTATAAATTATCAGATTTACAGAGGGGAAAAAGGTAGTTGTGAAAGTCTCCACCTCCAAAAAGAACATTTAATATAACTCAGCACCATTCCTCAATAAACAAACAAAAAAAGAACAATTTTTAGTAAATTAGGAATAGAAATAAACTTCTTTAACCTGATAAAGTTTCTGAGAAATCTCCAGTGAACATGTAAGCATTCCCTTCAAAATCAGGAACAAGATAGGATGCCCACTACAATGACTATTTAATGTCATAACTAAAAGCCAATGCAATATGAAAAGGGAAAGAAATGAAAATAAAAAATATTAGAAACAGACAAAAGTGTCCTTGTTTGCAGACCACATGACAGTCTGCTTGGAAAAATCAACAGCTCTAAAAGCTAATAAGAGAATTTAGCAAAGTAGCTAACTAAAGATCAATTTAGAAAAATCAATAGATTTCTTATATCCCAGAAATTGCATGTAATAGATAAATTCCTAGGAATAAACCTAGCAAGAAATATATATGACCTTTGTAGGGTGGAATGCTGAATTTCAATGTAACTCATAAAAGAAGAATCAATGGAAACAAATGCCAGGTTCTTGGTTGGCAGACCCAACATTGTAAAGATGTCAGTTCTCCTCAAACTGCCTGTAAGTTTGATGCAATCCCAATCAAAATCCCAGTAAGTATTTTTCATGGAACTTGACAAGCTGATTCTCATCTATTGAGAAAAGACTGAATGAGACCATAAAAGAACTGTTGGATGCAGAAGCATGAGAAGGGAATTGCCTTTTCAGATATGAAAATACACTGTAAACCTGTAAGAATTAAAACATTCTGACACTGGTGCGAGAATAGGCAACTAAGCTAATGGAACAAATGCAGAGCTTAAAAGCACACATTCGTATACAGAGACTTAGTTTATGATAAAAATGATATTTCAAGTGAGTGAAAAAATAACACTGAGGTAATTAGCTGTCAACTTAAAAAAGTAAAACAAAATCATATCACAATCTCACATCAAATACAGAACTAAATTCTACACAGATTAGAAAGCTGAAATAAAAAATAAATATCAGAAAAAATATAAATGAATATTCTAAATTTGGTCTGTAGAAGTCCTTCCGAAGCATAAAGAAAAACCTAGAAGCCATAAAATAGATGGACAGTAAATGAAAACTGTACAGCTGGAAACACATGAAATTTTAAAAAATTACATGAGTGTAGGCTTTTATAAAAACTTTTGAAACTTACAGTTACCATATATAACTGTACCTCAATTTTTTTTAAGGTAAGAAAAAAATGGCTGGGAGAAAAATAATTGCAGCATGGGTAATAAATTCATTGAATGTAGCATTCAAAATATACAGTACTACAGAGCAATTGGAGAAACTATAAACCAAGAGGAAGAATGGCAATTGACAGAAGAAATAAAAATGTCTAATTAACACCTGAAAAGATGTTCAAATGCCCTAGTAATTAGGAAAAGGCCAACATAAGTACCAATGAAATGCCACTTTTTGGCCCATCCGATTGTCAAAAATTTTTTTAAAAAGATAGATAATATCTACCGTTGAGGACTGTAAGGAATAGGCACTCGTTTGAATCGCTGAGAGCTTGTGACATTTGAAAGGTGATTTTAAGTTCTCATCAACCTACCTCTGCAGTTTCTTCATTTCTATCCTAGATAAATCCTTGCACCTATGTATGTTGAAATACATGTGAGAATGTTTATTAAATCATTGTTTATCATAGCAAAAAAAAAAAAAAAACCCAAAAGAAATAACATAAATATTCCTGGAGCTAGGTAGAGACTATGGTTCTATGGATTCATGGAGTATAATGCCATCTATAAATAAAATAAAAAATAAAAAAATCCAGAAGTTTAGAAGATACAAGTACACAGGAAAATGGTCAAGAAAGATACCAAACTATTAAGAGATCTTGGGAAGGGAGCAGAATTGGGGCTAGGGGATGGGAAGAAAGAACTTTTCCATATTTATGCTATCTACTTATGTATTTTTAAAATTTCATGAAAGGATGTTTCTTACATAAATAATTTTAAATTTAGATAAATATTTGAAATGGCACCATTATTATAAAAGCAATACATGTTTCTCCTAGAAAATTTAGAAAATTCAGAGAAGGAAAATAGGAAAATAAAAATGAGCCTACAACCCAGAAATATCCACTATTAATATTTTGAGGTATAGACTGCCAAACTATTTTATTCACATATATGCATTTTTAAATAGAAATGGCATTGCGTATTGGGACGATCTTCCCTAACGTAAAAATATTTGTGTGCAATATCCTTTTGAAAAGGATATATGTTCCTTCATTTGTTCAGTAAATACTAGGAATACAACGGTGAGTAAAAGTACAATGCATTTAACTAATCTGTTGTACTTTTAGATTTTTCCCAATTTTTCTCGGTGTTGAAACACCTCCATAACTAAATTCTTTTTGTGATTTTATTTCCTTGGACCAGATTCCTAGATTTCTGGCAGTGTTCTGGATCAGATGCAGTGTGCATTTCCTAGGCCTTTGATATGTATTTCTACAAGCCTTTCAGTAAACTTCTGTTTAATACCCACCAACAGTGCATGAGAGTACCAGCCTTCCAGTGCCCTGACAAACACTGGGTGTTGTCATTTTTCAAAATATGAATTGAATAAGTAAAGTCTGGCATTTGTTTTTATTTATGCCAATCAATTCTTTGATTATGAATAAAGTTTAATATTCAGGATATTAACCCTTTGACAGTACGTTACAAACACACATAAACGTTTTAGCCCCCAAGCCATAAACTAAGATTACATTTGATTGCCTTTAGATGTCTCAGTGGTATTAGTTGCCTAAAAATCCTATTAAGCAAGTATTATGTACTTTGTGTGTTTGTGTGTGTGTATGAAATACATCACTTTATATACAAAAAATAACATTACCATCTTTGCTTGTGGTTGACTTTCATATTCCTTTACAGAAAAATTAACTTATTTTCAATCAATTAACAGTGTTTTAAAAATTAAAATGTTTTCTGGAAAACTGCATTCTTTGGGAAAGCTTTCTTCATGAGATTAAAACCTGCCTTAGACTTTTACATGGATTAAGTTTTAAATTAGCATAGAAGAATAACAATATGAATCAATTTGATCAAAGAAAAAGTGTCACTAATTATTTAAACAAGACACTTACAACAGGGATTTAAAGGCAAAGCAGCGGATTTCCCTTGCATGTGGATCAAATCAGAAGTATCCCATAATTGACTCTTTACAAGACCCTGCTTCAGTATAATGGACTAGATATTAAAGCTCTAAGTATTTAAAGCTAGTTTCCGTCTTTCTCTAAATGGAGGCCTGCCACTAAGAGCTATTTTACAAGTCTGACACATTAGCTGCATCACGGGGAAATACACTGGCTCTGGTTCTAGGGCCCGGAATTTCAAGTGCTTTCAATAGTTAAATGGTGTGAAATGGGTAACATTGAACCTGTGAGAAGCAATGAGCACCTAAAAAATAAATTCCAGATGGGAAGGTTGATGGAAGGGATATAGATACTGTAATGGCTCTTTCAATGAATTAATTCCAAAAAGAGCTCATACTTTCTTTTTTCTTTTCTTTTTTTTTTTTTTTTGTATTTTTATCCATCTTATTTGTGCATGACTTTGGGGGAAAAAATTGTAATTTTCCCCTTCTATTATTTAACATTGTTTGGAAACAAAACGGGTTTTGTAAACTACTGCTGTCAGATCAAACACAGGAGTAGGGTAAGAGGAGTCACATAAGGAGTATTTTATAACTTTCTTAGAGCAGTGAAGTCAAGAGGGTCAAGACGAGACCACAGCTCTTCCTTACAGTGTGATGTTAGACTAAATAACTAACTGCTTCAAATGTCAGGGTTCCCACTATAGAATGGGGGTTTGGTACCTACCCCTGCAGTGCATTATTATTCAGTGGAACAGGGTGTGTTTTAACATATCCTAGTATTTTGATCTCATAGCATCTTTAGTAGTCCACATACAAAACAACTCTGAGGGAGGATTATAGCGTAAGGAAAAGAGATTTAATGTTCGACTAGATGTGGATTGAGATCCCAAATTTGCCACTTAGTCAGAGATCTGGGTCATTTTATTTACTCACTCAGAGACTCGGTTTCCTCATTCATGAAACAGGGATCATAGTCGTATCATGAGGCATGGTAAGATTATTACACAAGTCAGTGTCTGAAAAGCACTAAGCAGAGTGGCTAACTTGTAAACCCTCAAAAATCATAGCCACTATTATTCGTAGGAGATGCTTGTTGAATTATTTTTCTTGTAATTTTTCTTCCCAATAATCAAAATCATTACTAATTGGTACCCCAAAGAGGTCCTATTTTGACACTCAGATATTGGCCACTCTTTCTGCTGTACAGAATACAGAATGTTGGAAAATATATATTTGCTTCTACCATCCAATACAATGAATAGATGAGAACCAAAGCAGCACCCTCAGAGTGGGTATTTGAAGTTCTAGCTTCGTATCTTACCAACACAAATGCATAAACCAGTAGCCCCAAGGCACTACAGTGTCCCTTTAGTGTGAGGGTCATACTGGCTAGTGAAGGGGCACTCACTCTGCAACCCCCACTCTCCATTTGGCAGTAACTACTCGTAAGTGAAAGGTGCCAGAGGAGTCAGGGTAGGGATCTGGCTCTGACTCTAGTTAAAATTCTCCGTGTTTTCATTACCAACTCCATTTTTATGGTTTAGATCTTGGCTATAGTAAACTCCAGATTGAATAGACGCCTCAAATATACATCTGAGACCAGCATTTAGCCTTAAATAGCAGCCCACTTGCCTGCAGATGCATTTTTTGAAATGGGGCATAGAAAGGTTTAAAAAAAAATGTCAGGCATCAAGCAGCCTCACAAATCATTTTTACGTGGCTTCCTGGACCTTTGTTTTTAGCAAATCCTTTAACAGGGGATTGGCTTATTTGGGTGTTTCTTCAAAGGAAGGATTTTGCAGGTAGCTCTTCATGAGGCCTGTCACCTTCTAGGATTTGGGAGAAAGAAAGTTTTTAAAGAGTAGAGATGTTTACTTTTGGGAAGTCATTGTTTGGTACCTGCAGCCATTAGCTCAGGAACTAAACCGCTGGCAATCTCTGGAGTTAAGAGTAGGTGTCTACACTGCAGGCTTGAGGTCCCAGGACTGAGCTGGAGAGACAGCAGTCATGTTTCAGAATCTCATTAGCATTTTTCATTTTCAATCTCAGAACTTCTTTTTTCCCTCCCGCTTTACTGAGATCTCATTAGCATTACTAGTAAATAGATATGGTTCCATGTTAACCCAAGAGCTGACTGTGACTTATTCATTTTATAAATATAAATTCTATTGTATGATGTCTGCTTTGAAAGCAAAATCATTTAAATATTATGAAGTTATTTTTTGTCCCTTCAATGTTGGGTTTTTGAAATAAAAAAAATATATGTAATTTAGGTGGCGTGTGCCTCTAAGTAAGTTAAAACATAAGCAAATCTACTTAGCCAAAAAGCCAAATTTATTCTCATTTTATTAGGCAGGTGGTGTACATATTAGATGATTTCCCTCTAGGGTTTTACATTTATTTCATGTGTTTTTCTCCAAAGAACAGGAGTTATTCTGTCAAAAGTGGGGAGGTGAAACTTCGGTTAAGGGGATACTGCAAATTCTACCCTTTCAGCAGAAGTAATTTATAGTTTCATAATATTCCAGAGTTTCTCTTTGTCTTTTACATGACAATTTATGACCAAGGTATTTTCATGTTTCCCTTACTCCTTGCTACAAGCCTGAACAAATAAACCGTGTGCATACAGGCTCTGTTTCCCTGTGCTATTTTCCAGGTATCATTATTTTTTTCTTCCCCTGACCTCGTATGACATAAGCTGGATTCTGCATTGCATTATTTTAATCCAGAAGGCACATAATGTGAAACTTAACTAGTGAGAATGAGGTTTTGTGTTATTTTGTCTAAGAGTAATTTTAAACGTGATCCAATGATTAAAATCCAATATTCTGAATATAGAAAAAAAAGTTCTTGGCTGCCTAGAAAAAAATATATATATCTTTGGTATACCTAAAGAATGACTTTTTCCAGGCATCTCCCCTTGGGTTTTTCAAAAATTTATTGTGACATACACAAAACCTTGTTTAAAAAAAAAAACAAACTAACAACAAACACCTCTCTATTCACTGCCTAACTTAAGAAGTGAAATATTAACAATAAAATGGAGGTCCTCTGTATGCACCCCACTCCTTAGCTGCATCCTTCTTTCAGCCTTCTAAATGAGGGAATCTGGAGTTTATCATTTCTAGGCATTTCCGTTTATTTTTTTTTAACCACATACGTATGTATCCGTAAACGATATATAGTATTAATATCCATTTTTAAAACTTTATATACATGCTATCCAACTATGTGTATCCTTATGAAACTTGCTTTTTCCTCTCAACATCTTGTGTCTGAGTCCGGTCCACAATGACCCATGGGGCTCTGACTCATTCATTCTCACCGCTGTGTGGTGTGATGTCGCAGGGTTATATTACGATCTATTGATATGTCTCCTGTCCATGGACATTTGAACTGTTACTGTTTGCTATTATTAATATTGCTACTATGAACATCCTTGTGCACACATGCAAGAGTTTTTCTAGAACATATCCCCAAGGTAAATGCATATTCACTTTTTCTATTTATTGTCAATTTTTTTTGCCAAAGTGGTTGAACCAAATTATTCTCCCACCAGCAGGCTCTGCTTCCCTATCTCGTCGATACTTAGCATTATAAGACTTTTCAATTTTCTTTACCTGGTGAATGTGAAATGGCTCATTTCCCTGGCCACTTAATGAGGTTCGATATCAATTTGTTTATTGGTCACTCATGTTTCATCTTCTGTGGAATAGAAGCTGAAGTCTTTTATCCTTTTGGGGGCAGGGGGGATATTTGTCTTTTTCATACAGATTTGTAACACATCCTGAGCGCTGATCTTTTGTTGGTTCTATGTATTACAAGTATCTTTTTCTAGCCTGTCTTCTCTTTTCACCTTTTCTGTGGTGTGTCATCTGACAAAGTGAAGTTTTAATATTTAAAATAGTCAAATGTATCAATCTTTTCTTTCTAGTTACACTTGATTACTAGAGCTTTATAATAAACCTTGCTTTTTGGTGGGGCAATTTTCTCTATCTTGTTTTTCTTCAAAATTATGTCCTTGGATTTTTCAAGTGTGGTTATTCCTGGTTTTTCTAATAGTAGGACTTTACTTTGAGTATCATTTTATAGCCATCAGATGATTTCCACAAATGCACTGAATGCATCTTTTCTGCCTCTGCCCCTCCCCTACTCCATCTCCATCCCAGTCTTTCTTCTGCCCTCTCTGATTTCAAGAAAAGTGCAAAAAAAAAAAAAATGATTATCTCTACGTAGATTGCCAAATAAATGATCAGTTGCTCTATAAAGAGCCAAGATTCACAAACTTTAAATGTTCTTTAAAATTTTTCATGCTAAAAATAATCAGAGATTACTGATTTAAACCCCTTTATATGATATGAAGATGAGAAGATTTTTAACTAAATTAAATTTCTCTAAGTGACAGAAAGCTAATTCATGATCAAGTAAAAAGAAAACGTGCTTTGGATTCAGCTGTTCTTTCTGTGGCTAGGCGTGTTATCCAGCCTCTCTCAACTTTGATTTCCTCATCTATAGAATTATCTCACAAGGATTTTGTAAGCATTAAATGGTAAGATCCTGCGTGATGCCGGAAATATGAGAGATACTTACATGTTATTGCCTCCCTATGGCCATGCGAACCCTTTCTCGTGGTGGCCAGCAGAACGCTATGGGGATACAGTCTTAGGGGAGCAAGAACGCTTCCCAGAAGAGATGAGGCACCAGCTGAAACCTGAAGAATATGTAGGAGCTGGAGAAAGGAAGAGCCAAGGAGCGAAACCCCAACCCCAAGGAACAACATGTGTTTGGGAACAGTTCACAGTCCAGGTTTCTCTATGTAGACCACAGCTGTCTTTTGATAATTAATAAAGAGAAAGACTTCCAGAGGCTTCCCTGCAGGTTATGTACTACGGTGATGAGTTGGAACCAAGGGCGTGGCTTTCTTAATGAGTTTTGGACTTGCGTTTCATGTTAAGCATTTCAATTGGTTGTGGGTGTGTCAGCGCAAAGGCGGTATAGAGCAGTGGACTTCAACGTGGACGCACCCCTGGGAGTTCCCAAGATCCCTTCAGGGTGTCCACAAGGGCAAAACTATTTTCTTAGCAATACTAAAACATTATTTATCTTTTTCACTATGTTGATCTTTGCACTGATGGTTCAAAACAGTGGTAGATTAAGTTACTAATACCGAACTATGGTAGCAGTCATCTCATTCTTCACCAGCACATGCAAAAACAAAAAGAAAAACAAAACAACAACAACAAATTAAAACAGCCAGTTTCACTTGAGAAAGCCTTGATGAAGCAGTAAAAATTATTATTAATTTTTATTAAATCTCAACTCTTAAGTACAGGACTTTTTGAATAGGCTGTGTAACAAAAAAAAATGCACCAAGCACTTCTGCTACATACTAAAGTGTGATGGCTGGTCTGCAGGAAAATCATTGTGCAGTTGTTTGAGTTGCAGGTTGAACTAGCTACTTTATTTTTTTTAATGGAACCTTATTTTTACTTGAAAAAAATTACTGACAGACAAGTGTGGTTACTCAGATTTTGGCAGACATTTCCTAATGATGAAAAAAGGGAGCTGGTCACTTCAACAACTAATACAGTATTTGTTGCCAATGATTAAAAAGTCCAGCTTCCAAGCAGGAAGAGAATTTTGGAAATTTTTTGGCATTTTTAATCACATCAATAGTGATACTAACAAGTGCGACTTTTTGATCTTGTGTAATGAAATGTGTCAACATTTGGAAGATCTACAAACTCAGTGAACCAATATTTTCTAAATTACCAGTGAGCGATGTGACAAAATCATTCATGGGTAAATTATCCATCAATGATTTTAATGTAACAGAGTACAAAAATCTCTTTGATAAGTTTGCAGATTCTACCTAGCAACTAACCTTTAAGAAGCTACCACTTGTCAATTTTGGGTGTAGCATTAAAGAAAAATAGCCACAACTATCTCCAGATCCTACTTAAAGCACTTCTTCAACCAAGGATCTGTATGAGGCTGTTTTTCTTTATATACTTCAACCGAAACATTTCACAACAGATCAAATGCAGAAACAGACATCAGAATCCCGTGTCTTCTATTAAATCAGACATTAGAGAGATTTGCAAGAACATAAGCCATTACGACTCTTCCTGCTAATTTTTTTTTTGTTTTGGAAAATATATTTAAAAAAAAAATGTTACTTATATTAACATATAGTGACATTATTTTTAATGATATATATATGTATATATATATATTTATATAACTTTTTCTCAATTTTAGTTTCTAGTACAGTAAATACTGATGGATATAACTTACATACATAAGAAGTCTTTAAGGTCCTCAATAATTTTTAAGAGTAAAGGGTCCTGAGACCAAAAAGTTTGGTAACTGCTCTTGTAGACAGAGAAGAAACTTTGAGATTTAAAGAAAAACGGAACTCGGATGTTAGTAATTGGTATGGTTGAGAAATTGTGTTGAATTAGGGCAAAACTATGATGTATTAAAAGATAGCACAGTGTATTTTTAAAAAATCAGCAGAATCAAAACAGATTTCTCCTAATTCAACCATTAAGCAACAGTTACTTCAGGTAACTAGAAGTCACTTCCTTTTAGGGTTGCCAGATTTAGCAAATAAAAATACAGGACACCCTGTTAAGTCTGAATTTCAGATAAACAAGAATAATTATTTAGTATAAGCATATCCCCAATATTGCATGAGATTCAAATTTAACTGAGTGTCCTGTATTTTATCTGGCAGCCCTACTTTCCTTTTCCAGGTCTTCATTTCTCATAAATAAAATGAAGATCTAGGTGAAATTCCTGTACGTCTACTTTTGTACTGATGCTGGTCTTTGATGGTAAAACAAGAAAAATTAGGAGTATATAGTGTGCTTGTGTGCATGTATTAATACAAAGTTGCAAACAGTCCTTTATTGAGAAGGACTATTACTTATTTTGAGGTTATTCTTGTACCATATTAATTCACAGCTTGGGTGCCTACCATGTTCAAACCCACTTCTAATTCTAATTCCATTATTCCAAATTCTATTACTTTCTGCTTTGAAGTCCAAAAATTCTTCTCCTTCTATACCAGCTAGTTAGCAAACATTTTGGTCTCAAGGTGCTATATTATCTCTTTTTTCATGAAGTGACAGGTATTGTTTTTCTAATGTCCTATATGGGCAAATCTTATTGTTAATTCTTAAAATTGAAATTTTACTTGTATAAAATCCAAAAGGTTGGAAACCACTGCACTAGATAAGCTCTAAGTTTTCTCCTAGCTTTCACATTCTATGGACTTTGTGAGTCAGGGGACATGAGAGCCACACAGACTCTTCTACCCATAATCCTACATGACTCTAGCATAATTTCTTTTCTAAGCCATATTTCCTCACTATGTAATATAAAGAGAATGGCTCTCACTCCCTCTCTCACTCCTGCCCTGTTACTTACTGGGAGAGTGAATGAAGTCATGTCTGGAAAGTGCTCTGAGCTCTTCGGAGAAGTACCTAGAAAGGGAGGGAGGTGCCATTACCCAGGACTGGGAGCAGCAGTCGAGTTTTTAGGATGAACTGAAAAGCTGAGAGCACGTTTAAAGTATTGTCTTTGATTTGCACATCTTCAGTCTGATCCTTAACAACATATTTGCTATGATTCCAGGAATTCTGTGATCTTGGTTCAGTGTTGACATTTTACATCCTCCTCAGGACTCTAAGTACTCTGTCAGGAATGCGTGGTTAATGTAGTAGAGAGAAAAATCCAAAATCACACTGTATCTGAGAGCCAAAAAGTCCAGCCTTTTTACTGGCTTCCAATATTGGCCTTAAACAAACATGACTCGTTTTTCTGGAAACACCTGTCAACTTAAAACAAGCAAAAAGGACAAAGCCAGAATCCACAGGTTCCCTGAAATATTTAAAAGTCAGACATCATTTCTGATCATCCAAATGTTGTGATTATTTGTTTCTTTTTCCATATGATTTCTTAGACTAGACTTCCACCAAAAATAAAAGCTAAGTATACTGTATCATGGGCAGAGAATCCTCGATCCAAAGCCCTAGAGATTACCTGACTTGATTATTCCACATACTCTGTATTCTCAACCAAAATAGACTTCTTTTTAAAGAGAATCCAATTTCCAATGGGTTTAACCTAGAAAAACAGCAAAAAGCTAATAAAAGCTTGGAGGCTGGTCCAAGGAAAGCATTGTGGCTGCTACACGTTTGGAGGCCCGGTCCAGTGGAGAGGTTTGCAACAGCTGCCGATTCCTCCAGTGAATTAGCTGTTTTCGGGGATGTGGGATGGGGTATCTGGTAGACTCCTGGTAAATTCTTGTCCAGGAATAAATTGTACTCGACGGCTTTCCTGTATCACCAACACTTGAAATAATTATGATGCTGGAGTTGTTAACAGACTTAATCTTTGGAAAGAGAGAGCGGAGATAACTTCTTTTACAGCTTTCTCCTACTCACTCTTCACTCAAATTAGGAACAAATTATTATTTTGTGGCACATCTGAGAACCATATATCTCCACAAAAACATGTTTTAAGTGCCTGGAATAATGCCTACCAATCTCCCATTCATTCTCTACTATAGTATTCCACACCAGAGGTTTTCAAGAATTTTACCCACGAGGTCACTATTCAAACCTGAGTTGATTTTTCTGTTATTGGTAGCTAGGATATTAAGGTAAGCATCAGATGGGTAAAGGTCTTTCCTCCCACCCCACCTCACCCCCTCCATATTTATAAGACCTCTGAAACTGGTGCTCTAAATTTTGTTGTCAAGTGTAATAAACCCTTGTATCTACATATATAGATGGTATCATACAATAGATTTTATATCTAAATACAGTTTACGGTCTGATCAGGAATTTCATCTTCCTTTCTTTCTGGGTTTCAAAATCTACCTGTTTTCCTCATTCTCATTCCCAGTGGAATTGACTGAATACAAAGAGTCCATACAAATTTGGCTGTCAAAGCTATTAACATGAGAGGGTTTTTTTTTTTTTTCTTTTTCTTTTTTTCTGGATTGAGGACCTACTAGTCCCAACACTTCTCTGAGTTTCAGGTTTCTTTGGCTGCTTCTCCATATCTTAGACAAGTTGATTGCAGCCCCTCTAGATGAGGGAAGTTCTACCTAGTAAGTGCAAAGCAAACAATTACGAAACATCGTGATCACCAAAGAGGAAACTAGACATCAGATATGATAGTAAATGTCATTATATAAAAAAAGTCTTACTGAGGCTCAGATTGACGCTACCGTGAGATGTCTCATTTCTAGTATCTTATACATGGGGGATCCTAACACCACTTAGTGGCTTGGGAGGGCAGAGGCCGAGCAGAGAGGTTTTTGTGCGAGATGAACTCAGCCTGTTGGGTTATGGTGGGTCTGAACCACTGAGAAAGACAAGCGATTCCAAACCAACTCCTAAAACAGCTTCAGAGAACATGCCTCCTGCTGCCAGGATCCATCTGCTAGATCTCTCCGCTGGACAGAGAAAAAATCGATAACAATCATCATTAAAAAACAAAATGAAGCTCATTGATTGAGAGCCCACCACATGCCAATAATTATGCATACGTTAGTCTATTCTTAAGGCAACTCTACAAATTGAGATGTGATTGTACCCATTTTAGAAATAAGGAAACTCGCTTCAGAGAGAGTAAAGGATTTACTCAGGTTAATGAGAGAACTGGAATTTAAAATCAGTCCTGCAGCCACAGAAGTCCTCTAGGATGAACTGGTCCTCTTTTTACAAAAAGGGAAACTGAATCCTAGAGAAAAAAGGGACTTTTCAAGTCCATATTGTTGGTAAGTAGAAAACATGGAGTTAGAACCCAGTTGGATCGTACGATTGCATTTACATGAAATGTCCAGAAGAGGCAAACCTAAAGGGACAAGAAGCAATTAATGGGTGCCTAGGGTGGGGGTGTGTGGGGAGTAAGGTGGTGAGCGCTAAGGGGTACAGGACTTATTTTTGAGGTATGAAAATGTCCCCAAATTGATTATGGTGGTGGTTGACAACTCTGTAAATACACTAAAAATCAATGTGTCGTACACTTTGAATAGGTGAATGATATGGTGCATGAATTTTATATAAAGGGTTTTGTTGGTGATAAAAATGAGAGAAGAGGGAGAATGCCTTCTGAGGGGCATGGAGAGGGTGGTTAAAACCCATGGAGGTGTATTGAGAGCCTACAGCATGTTTTGTACTACGTTTTGTAGGAAACACACAGATAAATAAAATATGATTTCTTTGCCCACCATTAGCTTGCAGCCTCTAGGAGAGATTCAACAGGGTAAGTGACCGAGCTATCTGAGTTGGAGAGGTGGGCGGAGGACAGACCATCTGCCCTGAAGTTTCCTGGAAAGTTTCATGTTTCAAGAGGTTAAGAAATTGAAAAAATCCTAACCTGAGTGGTTTTGTTCACTCCACTGTGTGATGGATGATTCTTTTTCACTTCTCTGATCAGGTCAATCTAAATGTTGATAGAGTTTAGATCCTCCAACAAAAGCAAAAATCTGTCTGTGTTATGTGGTTTCCCGTATCCTCCCTGCTTTTTCCTTCACCATCTTGTGTTAATCTACCCCCCCCCCCCAATCTAAATGAGGGGCTCAGAGCAGAGTTCTCCCTGACTTTAATGACAGCCATCTCTATCTCCTGGGACAATCATAGTTTACCTGCTGAAGCTCCAAATTGGCCACTTGTTGCACACAAGGGTTTTTTTGCCTTTTTTTTTTTTTTTTTTTTAAATAGAGCCAGTAGGGTTCTGGATGGCTCTGCGGTTAACTCTGGTCTGACCCTGCACCTCGGTGGTTTTATTAGCTGTGTGTTTGGCTCTGGGATCCTCTCTCCAGCTATTGTCGTTATTGAGACTGTGTCTCCAGTGAATCTCTCCTAAATCCCCGGCTGTTATCTTGCCTGGGTATGTGTGTCTAAGAAGTGAGTGCATTCTTGTCTGAAGTATGTCCTGACTGCCTCTGATAGCAGCCATTTCTGACCTAACTTTACTGGGTACTCAGATTGATATGATTAAGATTAATGAGGCTTCCTCTCAGTCATGAACCTATTCAAGGATAAACTTGTAAATCCAATGAGTTCTGAAGATGACTGGTTACTACTTACCTTTCAACCTTTAGGGGATTTAGGGGATGATTTATAACCGCTCCTTTTCCCTCCGACAACGTTGTGAGAAAGATGTCATGAAAGATACTGCTTCTGCAGCCCACAGATTATTTTCCTATGAAAAATACGCTTTTATTAATAATAATCCATAAATTATGTTTATGTGTTTGTACAGATTCTACTAATGAACAATAGTTCAATAAAATCATTGCCACAAAGACAGGAGAACACATACCCCAACTGAAAAGTGTGCAGTTCTCATGATTCCTGTGACAAAATCCTTCCTGGATCAGATTTTTGACAGGACCATGTAAGGTCATCTACTAGAAGGACAGACCTAAACATTACAAAATTGCACTGAGGTGAAGATAAAGTTGGGGAACGTGTAAGGAGCCTGATTACACGGTCACTCTTGTGTTATTATGTATCTGATCATTCTGGAGAGTTTAGATTTCCGGGTAGCTAGGTGCTTGCCATTTAAGTACCACTTTTCCACTATTGTAACCAATGCAATTTCCCTGGCTTTTGTAACAGTTACAAGATAATCTTCTTTTAGTGACTCAGAGCCATGCCTCTGAATGTGGAGGCAGCATGACAGTGGAAAAAGCCCAGGCTCTGAAGTCCACAGACCTGGGTTTGAATACCGGCTTCTGCTCTCCATAGCTACGTGATGTTGGGCAAATTTCTTAAAGTTTTTGAGCTCCGATTTCTCATCTATAAAATGGGGATGGTAGAACCAAACTTAATAGTCATGATTTGATAATTAGTGATACAACGCAGTGGTTTTTAAGTATTTCTCACCCCAAAATTCTTTTTACAAATGAAATCTTACTCAGAGCCCCATTGTAAACAAATAAAAATGGAAATGCTCTGAGTTTTAAAAGTCACTGCATCTAGTACAGAGCCTGACACATAATAGATACTATTCAAATGATAGCGATTTAATATTGTTATCACTTCGTGTGAAGCTTTTATTCACATTTGTGCTTTTATTCTTTAAAAAAATTTTGTTTGTTTGTTTGTTTTTTTTTTGGGGGGGTGCTGATTAGGTTTATTTATTTATTTGGAGGAAGTACTGGGGATTGAACCCAGGACCTCATGCATGCTGGAGCATGTGCTCTACCACTGAGCTATACCCTCCCCACTGTGCTTTTACCCTTATATCTGCTTTTTAATGTGATTTTACCATCAAGCTGTCATTTGTTTTTTCTCGCAAAAACCCTTCTCCCAATTTTTAATTTGCTACTTCTTTCTAATCAGCTCTGGACTTAGAAACCAGACAACCATGACTTAGAATTACATGTAAAATCAGAGCAACCAAGTTCTGTATGAGGGTTTTAGACATCTTACGTGAGTACGCGATCGCCTACTTTGGGCTTATACTTTGTAACACGTCTTGGTTATTCAGAGATGTTTTCAGAAAACAGCGTGTACCGTGGAAAGAGTATGAGTTTGGGAGTTGGACCTAAATCTGAATTTTAACGCCTCTACTTGTTAGTCGTGTGACCTTGGGCAAGTTACTTGAGCTCTCTGAACAGCAGATTTATCATCTTTAAAACAGAGAAAATAAAACCTGTATTGTAGAATTACAATGATTAAAAAAAGAAATATATATGTGTATATATGTTTATATATATATTTCTATACAAAGTATATAGTGGAGTTCTAGACTCATAGTAGGTTGTACTATGTAAAATTTCATTCTCTTTCTTTACTTTACCCTTCATTTTTCCTTTCTTCCTGATTTTCCACTGTGTTTCTGGACAGATTAACTTGCTGACTGGCTCAGGTGAGATATATGGTCTAATGGTATAAATTTTGGAATACGTCAGGGAATGGGTAGCCGTGAGACCACAGAAGAGTGAGACCATGAGAAGCTGAGAGAGAGAGTGTGACTATAACTTCTCACCCATAAAAGGAAAAAAGGAAGAAAAACACCAAAATGATAAGGCAGTTTTGCCAAGACCATAGCATAAGAAGTCAACAACACAAACATTAGTACCATATATGTGGCCTCAAGTGTGGTGCATCCTTAATCAGGCACTATTCTGAGCTATCCTCTCTGCTGATTTTTGACATAAAGTCTTAACTATTCTGTGAGCTGAAATCCAGTTTGCTTGAGTAGAATCAATAGTTAAAGGGTTTTGTCTGTTTGAACTCAAGTCTTCATAAAGACTTTAAAAAAGATCTTTTGAGAACAACTACGTACTACAGAATGAACTATATTTTATCGAATAGTTAATTAAAACATAAATCTATAAACACAATTATGGTAATAAATAATTTTTTCTTTATGTTTTCTAGGTGACTTTATCTAGTTTTTTTGGGGGGGAGGTTAATTAGAGGAGGTACTGGGGATTGAACCCAGGATGCTGTGCACACTAAGCATCTACTCTATCACTTGAGCTATACCCTCCCCCTAATTCATTTCTGACATTAAGCCCTCGTGGGATGGCTCTCTTTTGGTCCTGTTCGGACCCTCTTCTTCCACCATCTGGCAGGACACTGTCCGCCCACTTCTGTGTCCCATTCTGTCTTGTAGTTCTCAGTTTTCGACCTTGTCCAAATGCTTGTAACTAATCGCAGAGAATTTTCAGCTTCTTTGTCTGCAATGGCTCAAAGTTTACTCTTTAACTGCAGTTCCTTTGAACTGTATTTCCACAGCACTAGCAAAACTGTTCCACATCTGCTCCTGAACAGAACCATTTAAAGCTATAACATATGAAGGTTCATTTTTTTCCACTGTGCTCTCTACAAAATGCATGCCTCACCATCCACGCCATATCTTGCACAGCTTTGAGATCTCATGCTCTCACTTGTTTGCGTTCTCTCTCTCTGTTTCTTCTTCTGAGGAAGAAAATAGTTTCCTGGTTGAAACAACCTGAAGTCCTCTCCACTGTGCAGGAGAACTGATACTTCGTGTCATGTCATACCTTCCTTTCTAGCTGTAGCGAGCTAGGGTTTTGTGTCTAATTACTTCAGGCCCATATTTATATGGGCTTCAAATATCTAAGCACATTTTACTGAGTTACGCAATATTTCCTCGTTGTTTCCTTTGTCTTTATGTTGTTTTCTGCTATTGTTTTCTAATTAAACTCTGATCATGGGACAAAAGGTTTTATAAGACAATCACTGAGAAAAAGAAAATGACTGAAGCTCAAATTGGAGCATGTATGAAGGAAAAAGCAACTAAGTTAGACAACTTGATTTGATTCCTTTAAAAAACTTACGTGCTCATTTGAGCTTTGCACCAATTCCAAAGTACTTTCTGGGATCCTCAGTGATAAAGAAATGAGATACACGTTCTTGGATAGTGAGTCTTTTTAAAAGTATAAAATCAGTCTTTTAAACTGAGAACTTGAACCATCACCACTAGCTAGTCCTTATTGTCCCATAAAATTCATGGGATAATGAAAAAAGCACCAAACTTAGAATCAAGGCGTAGTTCAAGCCCTGACTGTATGACCTTGGCCAAGTCACTTCAGCTCTCTAAGCCTTAGTCTGTAAAAATGGAGATAACTACCTTACAGAAATGCTCTGTTTAAATTATGAGACCGTATACAGTAAGCACCATACAAATAAAGTTTTATTTTTTTAACAATTTCCATTCTTCTGTCCCTTGGGTTCACTCACACGCAGCCTTCCCAGATCCAACCCTCATTCTTCCTGATCCCCCTCTTGATTCATGGTAGGAGAGCCCTACCCTCAACCAGTACCCCCTCAGCAAGGGTCAAGCACTTTGCCTGTATTACCTCATTTCATCTTCAAGACAACTTTGTGAGGTAGGTACTGCGAGGATTTGAATCCAAGGAGTCCAACGAAGTCCACGTGCTTAAAGCCATGCTGACTGGAGGTAACTTTCAGGCAGGTATCAATCATACCTGTCACTGTTGCCACCATGAAGGAAAACTCTTCTGATTGGGGTTTTCCTTTGGGAGGATGCCAGCTCAGAACCAGTGAAAAGCCACTAGGGGGTAAATCAGGGAGAGCCCCGGATATTTTAGGGATGGTGCCCTTCCGCATCCCGGGAAGGATGTACAGGAAGGCCACGGTTGGCCCTAGGATGACGGCTGGGTGCAGTACCACTTTGGACCACTTGGGAGATGTGAGGTTGGGAGGGCCTGGTAGACAGCCGTCCAGGGCGGCGCCAGAGAGCTTGGAAACCAGCAAGGCTTCCGTAGGCGGGGCCCTGCGGCCGGTCCAGGCCTCACACTGAGCATCTCCAGATGGGCCTGAGTCTGAGCCGCCTTTCTTCGCTGGGCCAGAGGGAGGCTTGGGAGATCTGAGAGGAGAACAAGAGGCCCCAAAGTAAAGCAAGCTGGACAGGAAGTCTCCCGGCCCGGCAGAGGCCAGCAGCAGCGCGAGGACCGCACCACCCCCACCAGCGCTCAGCCTTCCACCGAGTGCAAAGATTGTGTCAGCGTTTCCATTTTAAACCCCTAATTTCATAGGCTTACAGCTCAAGTCATAAAAATTCACTCTGGGCTGAAGTTTGGCATCCAGTCTCTTAGCTGTTCTTGTGTGCTCAAAAATAGAGACGTTTCTAGTTTCAGACATTTGGGGGACTTCTATAAACACCCCCCAAAACTTCATTTGGTAAAAATGGGTTTCTAAGCTGCTGGTCTATAGGCAGCAAAAGCCTGCCTCTGTCGATATGCAGAAAATGGGTTTTGAAAAAGCAATAATGTTCTACCAGAAATACGGATTCCCTACCCAGTGAAGGAGGGCAGTGGAAGTGAATGGAATGTAGTATTATTGCACATGACCTTCACTGCCACGCAAGACCAGGGACTGGAGCTGTTCTCCCCCTAAAACGTTCGGATTTCCAACTGGAGGCAGCATCGTAGAGGGTTGGAGTCAGCTATTGATTCGGGGTTTTATAGGTTATTGGATCTTGACTAATATGCTTTTGTACCTCAATTAGACTCTCCTTGTAGGTTTGGTACAAGCAGAAAGATAATATCTGTCAACACAGCCTGACATGTAATAGACTGACCTTTATTGATAGCAACTTATTGATAACTCAGAGATGTGAGTCTATGGCAGTCACTAGTGAGAAGTCCTCTAGCCTCATTCTAAGATTTCTACCCACTCTGCTCTTCCCCTAAGACCTCTCACTGACCACTGAAACTATAAAGACATTCAAAATATTAGGTTAAATATATATATATATGAAAAATAAATTCCCAAGAGAAAGCTCCTGCAAGTGACGTTATAAGCCCCAATGTTTGAGAGATAGAACAAGTGAGTACGGTTAATAATTCTACAGGGATGGCAGGGGTCCCTGAGAGTTGTGAGAGTTGAATCCGATGATTTAGTTCAGGTAAGTAATGCACAGGCAACTTGGCTCCGTATAACATTCAGCCTGACCTGCAGGAGGTTAGAAGAGGCTGGTCTTCTCAAGGCCGGGAGTTCGGCATCTAAGGAGGAGGAGAAATGACAGCACATGCCTCGGCAGGAGGGAGGGCAGAGCAGGGGCAGGGCAGCCACCGTGTGGGACCTCCTGGGCCCTGGGCAGGAGGTACCCCTGGTTCCCAAACAGTCTGACGGACCTGGGGAGTCAAAGCTTATCTCAGGGGAGAGAAAGGGAATGTCTGGCTGTGGGACCTGGTTTGGAAGCCAGGAGAAGAATCCATGGCTCTGAGCCTCAGTCCCAAGCTGCCAACATGGTTTCTATCTCTGGAAACCAGTTTTCTATCAACAAAGGGATTTTTCAGAAACATCTTCATTAAAGGAGCCACTACTAAAATGTCCATGTCCATTTAGGCGTCACTCAAACCTGAAGTTTAGCTTTTACTTTTTAAATGTCAAAAACAAACTGCTGATCTACCAACAGTTAACAATTCTACCTACTGCTGTCTAATCCTTTTATCCACTGCAAATTCCATTCCAAAGGGAGTCATTAAGGCAAAGTAAAAGTGTTTGGTGAATGCTAACTGATTAGGGAGGGGAAGTTAGTGAGGCTCCTGGTAAAATGAATGTGTTTCCAAGCCCTTAATACTATTTGTTTCTTCATATTTTTAAGTTATGCATTCAAAAGAATGCATATAAAGCATGTATTAGGCAGAAGAATACTAACATAAATGCTTATGCACCCAAAACACAGGCTAAGAAAAGAACACCATCTGTACCCCCGAAAGACCCCTGTGTGCTCCTCCTGCATTTCAAATTCTGCTCCCTCTTTCCTGGAGGTTGCCCTATCCTGATTGTTTATTACTCCTTGATTTTTCTCTAGCGTGTGGCTCACCTATCTGAGTACATATTCCTAAACTTCTCAGTTTTCCCTTTTGAGCTTCATAAAAATGGCATCATACTGTATGTATTCTTCTGCAGCGTGTTTCATTCAACATGCTTACAGTATTCACTCATGTTGATATACATGGCTAAATTCATCTTCACTGCTGTATAATATTTCCTTGTTTTCCTATACGAAAATGTATTTAACCATTGTCCTCTTAGATGTTTGGGTTGATTCCAGTGTTTTGCTGTTGCAAACAGTTCTGCTTTGAACCTTACTATACCTGCCCCTTGGGGAACATGATGAGAGTTTCTCCAGAAATTCATTTCTGCCAGGCCATAAGAGTTTGCACACCTTCAGTATTTCAAAGAATGCCAAATTGTTTTCCAAATGGTTATACACAACCACCAGCAGCTTGAATTTGTTCCACTTGCTCCTTATCCTTTTAAATTCTTGATTTTATTTGACAGTTTAAATTTTGGCAATCTAGTGAATGTGGAATGTTATCTCTTTGTGATTCTAATTTGCATTTCCCTGATTCTAATGAGGTTAAGCATCTCTTCATATGTTCATAGTCAATCATATTCGTTCTTTTGTGAAGCGCATGTTCAAGTCTTTTGCCTGATTCTGTATGGGATTGTTTGTCTTTTTCTTATTAATTTGTAGAATTTTTTTCTATGTGCTTTAGCTGTGTCACTTGTTGTGTTGCAAGTATAGAACTGACTTGTCTTTTCTCTTTTTTATGCTGACTTTGATAAGCAGAAGTTTTAACACAGTTTTTTTTTTTTTATTACCATCTTTGTTCTTTTCTTGCATGATTGTTTCTCACAGGAGGGAAAATAAACTGGATTTCAGTTCGCCCTTTGTGAATGGCTCCGCTAGTCCCCCTTGGATAGTATTGGTTGGGATGGATCTGGAGTTGATTCAGTTTATTTTACACAATTTTTTTCCCCCAAAGCAGGAGTCTGTCTCTAGAGGCTCTCAAAAAGTACAGGCTTTTGTTGATAACTTTCACCTGTTCTGGGGGAATTCTGCTTAGTGTCAAACAACCATCAGAGTCTCAAAAAGGTTTTTCTGTTCTAAGTGTCAGTAAGAAATTGTAAAAAGAAATCTTTACCCTTACTTAGGGTTTATGGTGGCATGGTAATATGGAGCCAACAAACCTGGAATCTAAACTGGGTTCGAATCCTTATCCACTGTGTAAGCTCTCAGACTCTCAGTCTTCCTGTCTGTTAAATGAAGACAGTCGCACTTGCCTCATTCCCTTGATAGACTCGGTGAGATTCTACAGATCAAGCGCCTGCATGACGCACAGCTCTCAAGAACGTGTGTTCCTTCACCTTGGGAAGGGCTGTCCTTTAACAGCAGTCAGCCTGCTCAGCCCACCTCTGATCGTTGGCCAAAAACCTTCCCTCCCCCAATCTCCCCAAACTTGCACCTGGACATTTGGCCAATGTGAAGACTATCATAGACAAGTGATTTTTGGCCAGAGCTTCTGGTTTTTTTCTCTCTTATTTTAAAATTCTCATGAATATTAGCACCATGTACTTAACCATTCCAACTGAACTCACTCACCATGTTCCATGCATTTGTCAAATGAAAAGCCAGTATTCTTTTCACGAGCACAAAATCTTAGGGAGACTTACTTACAACAAAGCACAATTGAACTTTCTGATTTTCATTTTGCGAGTCACAAAATTTCACTCGCAAATGCCATGTAGAAGTTCATTCATATTCTCTCTGTCTCTGTCAAACACACACACACACACACACACACACACACACACACACACACACACACACACACACACACCACTCCTCCTCAGGTATTTCTTAGTCACCATAATCTATTCAGAATAGCCAGCTATGATCAGAATGACTCAGGGGCAGCTGCAGTGGTGTTGTGGTTAAAAGCTCCCAATTCCATCTTCATTGCTTTTTAATCACAGAGTTTCAGAAGCTTTCTAGGGCCTTTCTCCTTGGCCAGTCTTTCCATCAACCCTGGCTGGCACCGGAATCTGTGATCTTGGTAATGAGACTCCCCAGCTTCTGTGCTGTTCATTCCTTTTGTCAGTCAAATTTAGTTTTTAGTACATGTACCAGTTGAGGACCTCAGATGCTTTTTGTAAGCCATTCATTCCTTGATTTTACAATCTTTCCTTCTTGATCAGTTGCACTGGTTCATTGATCACTTTCCCATTCTGAATTACTTCAACAATTGCTTCATTCAGTCATTCATTCATTCAATCAACAGGACTTGAGTGTTATGTTTTACTTTTTAAAATGTGCTCTTAAATTTACTGTTGCAGAAATCGTTGCTACCTTTTAAAGTAAACTCGTAGCACATTTATGTGTGTGTTGTTGGTATGCACATTGCTTTTATGATGTATACATTCAGATACTTCTGTCTCATTCCACTTTCGTTAGTATCAAAGCCCTCCCTTGATATGGTGATTTTCAATGTTTCTGTTGTCCTAGTCTGTTCTCTGTAGGCACCACGCTGACGGCATGTGTTTTACATTGCGTTGTATCATAGTTACGATTTTACTCGTGTCATCTCCCCTAATAGACTGTAAGTGCAACCCGAGTGTCTGCCTGCCCCCTTTCAAAGATCACTTTCTTCTGATATCCTGAGGAAAGGGGCTTCCGTTTCAAGGATACACGCTCAAATTATCCTTCCTCCACACACTGCTACTCCCAGCCACTCTGGCCTCAAGGAGGGTGGTGTGGAGAAAACTTCATTTTTTTTTAAATTGCCCTCACCCTTAGCTTCCTTCAACACCACTGTTACGAATAGCAGATTTTTATTTGAGACATAGACAGGCTAACAACATAGCACAACATAGCAAACCACCTGAATGTGAACATCACTGTCTTAAAGTCCGCAAGCCATCCCCATTACAGAGAAGTTTTTCCAGACAGAAGGAACTTTCTTTTCTTGGGTTCCCACTTATTACCATCTCCCTAGTCCCTCCTCGTATCTCCGGACATCTCTGGCTTGTGGTCCTACCCCATCTCTTTCACAGTGATGCTCTACCGCAATCCATGTTGTCTTCCTTTCTTCCACAGAAAGATTCAGCGCTCCAGCGCATCTAGGCTGATTCTTTCTCAGCCAAAAATTCCCATCAAAGTGCTTTCCTAAACAATTCTGTTATGTATCCCGAAAATGAATTTGGCAGCTTCCCTACATAGAAGTGGCTACAGTCTGGTGGTTTTTCAATCGTATTATTTCACATCACTACAACTGTGAGGACCATATCTTACTTCACATCGTCATGGCATCTTGCACATGAGAGGCTCTGATTTGCTAGCCCACTCTTTTGGCCTTAGTTGACAAAACCATCTGCATGTCTATTGTATGTGAAAAGGAGAGGCAGGAGAAGCGAGGAGATGACTTTTACTCCAAGTTTTCCAGTTTAGGTGACCAGGTGATTGGTAAATCATCAGATGCCTCTGCTTAGCACACACAGGAGATTTTCCTGTGGGAGAAGAGTTCAATTTTGAGCATGTCAAGCTTGAAGCATCCATAGGACCTCAGATAACAGTACCCAGATAGCAATTGGAATACAGATGTTGGTCCTCAAGAGAGAAGTAATTTGTCTCTGGACTTGGGAATCCTTAGTGTACAGGGCAATGGTTTAGCTATGAGAGAAGTCAGTTAGCATGCCAGGGAAAAGAGACGACCAACAATGGGAGAGAATATGGTAGATAAAGAGCTCAGTGGATAAATGATGCTGCTGGGGAGAACAGAACAAATGGGAATAGATGTGATAATCAAATACATAAAAGAAAACATAAGGATAAAGCACTAGAAGAACTTCAGTAGAGGTCAGGGTCAAGACAAGAAAGTCCACTATCCTTACACTTATTTATCATTGTTGTTAAAGCAAATTCTACCCAACAAAAAGATAGAAAGGAAGGGAAGGAGGGAGGGAGGAGAGACATAGCAAGATGATCAATATTTGCCAATGATAAGCTTGTTCAACGAGGAAGTCCAAGAGGACCAAATAAAAGCTGTTAAAACTGAGAGAGTAATAGTACCTATTTACAACATAAAAACTGTTTTCTTACGATTTCTCAGTAACCCACCACTTAGAAAATATAATTGGAAAGTATGAAAGTAAATAAGATGTACAAGACAAGCAAAAATAAGGAAAGAGCTACGTTTGGAGATGCAGAAGAAGGGTGTTAAAGGAACTCCTTTCTTCCGGTCTGCGTTAACGAGCAGTGATTACACCCCATCTTTTTGCTGCTGCTGCACAAGCGCTAGTTCTGAGTCCCCAGTGAAACAGGCTCCCAGACTACAGGACCATGTCCTCCCTTCTGTTTCTCATCTGAAACCCACTAGAAAGCTAAGCACAGAGGGAAAGGGCTGAAACTACCCGATGCATCCTGTTTTTGTGCATTTTTCTCAGTTTGCCTTAAACTTTAGAAAATTAATAGAAGGAAATAACCACTTTGTGAACTAATGAAAAAAAAATCACTATATCAAAATTATTCATATAACTCCTTTTCCCCAACCTGAGAACTAAGAGTTCCACAAGACAAGATTTAGTGTCCACATTCCTGTTGAATTTCTTTGCTTCAACTGAGCACAGTTTATAAAAAGACCTTTTTAAAAAGATTCTGCTGGAATAACCATAAGAACCAGCCTTCTCAAACAGACTAAGGTCAGGGAGAGAGAATGTCACTTCTCTCTCCTCATCTTCTTGCTGGCAGACAGAGTGCCTGGGGCAGCAAGGAAGGTAATTAGTCCATGTAAATCAGATGTAGAAAGACAAATGCTGTGTGATCTCACGTGTATGTGGAATTATACATGGAAACAAGCAAACAAAAAACTCATAGAAAAAGAGGCCGGATTTACAGTTATCAGCGGTGGAGGGAGGGGGCCAGGATGAAGCTGGCCCAAAGGTACAAACTTCCAGTTTTAAGTAAGTACCAGGATGTACTTACACAATGACTACAGCTAACACTGCTGCATGATACATAGGAAAGTTGTTGAGGGTAAATACTAAGAATTCTCATTGCAAGAAGAAAAGGTTTTTTTCCTTTCTTTTTTTCTTTCTTTTCTTTATTATTGTATCTATATGAGACGATGAATATTACTGAACCTATAATGGTAATCATTTCACAATGCATATAAGTCAAACCTTCATGCTGTACGCCTTAAACATATACAATGATGCATGACAATTTTTTTCTCAATAAAACTGGGGGTGGGAGGGGGAAATCCAGGTGAATCCAAGATGATGTATGAAGAATCATTTAACTTAAGACTACTCTAAGTCACCAGTCTTTAACCTCATGGTTAACTGAGCCTAGATCCCTACTTCAGTTAGAACAGAATCACTTAAGAAGTAAAAATGCTTAAGGAAATTCAAACAAATGAGGGTAAGCTAGTATTGTGTTGTGGCTATAATGTGCATTTCCCTGATGACTGTTGAAGTTGACTACCTTTTCACAGAAGACTTTTGATTTTGATAATACTGTGACTTAACCTGAAAATGCTCCTGCTCAAAAACCTCTTGAAAGATGAATAAAATATAGCAACTTTCTGATAAGAGAGTGGACCTTAAAAGTTCTCATCACACGCACACACAAAAAATGTGTAACTACATGTGGTGATGGATGTTAACTAAACTTTCTTGTGGTGATCACTTCACAATATACATATATAGCAAGTCATTATGTTATACGCCTAAAACTAATAATATTAAATGTCAATATTGTGATAGAAGAATATATAGCAATTTTCACTTAAATATATAGCTGAGCTTTTAAGAAAGTAAGAAAAATCCCCCAAAATGAAAAATGTAAGAGAAACTAAAAATAGTTGTAAATTTTACCTGGGGGTAAAGAACCTATGTTATTAACCCAAGACCTTGAATTTTGTTTTTCTCTTTTTAATTGGTTAAAGATTATCTTTTTTTCTTTTTTGGTAAACTTTTTTGAAGTATAACATGCATAACAGAAATTTGCACAAATCATAATTATACAGTTTAATGCCTTTTAACACATCCATGTAACTAGTACCCACACCAAGAAAAACAATTTTTGTTTTTAACCCAGACTCCAGAAGCCTTCCTTTGCCCCATCCAATCACTACCCATCTCTCTAAGGGAAACCTCTATCCTAACTTCTAATGATATCAAATTAGTTTTGCCTGTTTGGAATCTGTATAATGAAAACACACTTATGCATTCATTTAAGTCCTGCCTTTTTGCTTAACATTATCTTTGTAAGCGATATCTGTGCTTTTGCACTAAGTTGTAATTCGTTCATTCTTACTGCTGTGTAATAGTCCAGTGTGTGAATATACCACCAATTGCTTATCCTTCCTTCTTACTACAGATGACATTGGGTTGTTTACACTTTTAAGTTACAATGAATTATGCTACCGTCATAGTGCTGCTGTTAACATTCTGTACAGACCTTTTTGTTGGCACGTGCACACATTTCTTTTCTGTATATACCTAAGAGGGGAATTGCTGGGCCACAGGGTATGTCCCCATGTCCCCACTAAACATAATTGTAGGATAGTGACAAACAGTTTAGTAGATGCTGCCAAATGCTTCTCCAAAGCAGTTATGCCAGTTTACACTCTCACCAGCTGTACATGAACGTTCCACCAGCACTCTGTATGGTTTTTCTTTTTTCATTTTAGCCATTCTGATGGGAGTATAGTAGTATTGTGTTTTAGTCATAATTTGTGTTTTCCTGATCACTGTTGAAGCTGAGCACCTATTCATACGTTTCTTGGAAATCTGAATATCCTCTTTTGCAAAGAGCCAAGTCTTTTGCCCATTTATCTATTGGGATGTCTGCCTTTTTCCTATTGATTTATAGGGGTTCTTTAACTGTTCTGGATTTGAGTTTACATATACAGGAAAAAAAATCTTCAATATCTTCTATTCTGTACTTGGAGTTTCATTTTCTTAGTGAAGTCTTTTGATAAACGTAAGTTTATAATTCAATATAGGCCAATCTATGAGTTTCTTCCATTACGGTTAGTGTTTTTGTCCTCTTTAAGAAATCCTTGCTTAGCCCAAAGTCATAGAGATATTCTTCTATGTTTTGTTTTAAACATTTTATTGTTTCATGTTTCATACTTAGCTCACAATCCACCTGGAATTTATTTTTCTGTATGGTGTGAGTCAGGGATCAAATTTCATTTGGTTCCACATGGATATCCAATCAACACAGCACCATCTCTTTCCACTGCAGTGCCCATGTTTCTCATAATTCAAGAATCATATACTTGTGGGTCTGTTTCTAGACTCTGTTCTGTTTCATTTGTCCGTTCACCTGTCTTTGCACCAGTACCATACTGCTTTAACTGCTCTAGTTTTATGACAGTTCTTCGTATTTATAGTATAAGTCCTCCAGTTTTATTCTTCTTCAATGCAAGTGGCTTGAGCTTTTAACTGACATATAAGGACAGGAAAGTAGAGAAGCTGACACTAAAACTCTGGAATAGCTAAAACCCTGTTTTCTTCTACCCAGCACAAGACAGGTTTCCCCTTCCTTTGGGTTCAGGGTCTGAATTTATTCTTCTTGCATAGTCCAAGAACCCAAACTGAAAAAAATCAACATAAAAGGTAATCTTCCAAAGCAAAACCAAAACTGTTCTGAAGGGATCTGACAAGAGATAAATACTGGTTCAGGATGAGTTCTTAAAAAATTATAAAACAATAGAAAAGAAAACCCTGTTGTGAAACATTAGTAGACCCAATAAATGGCAGATTTAGGCACTTCTCCCAAGAACCGCAGATAACAGAATTATCATCTAGAGATTATTTTAAAACATGTTTAAAATAATTAAATACAGAAAAAGAAGAGAACAGAAACAGAAAAAGCAGTATTTTTTTTTTTAAAAAGACTAACCTATCTTGAAAAAGGCTAGTCAAATAGAATATCAAGGAATAAAACATATACTCCTTAAAATTGAGAGTATTCGTTGATTCCATGAAAGTGGAAAGTGTTAGTTAAATAAATGACAGGTTTTAATCATAGAAGCATAAACATGACCCCCGATTATTGTCCTTTCCGACTGCAGGCATCCAGCAACCTTTCATCTTTGGTTGTGACACGATCAATGACAGCAGATATAGACTAAGCAAGAAATGTTCAGAATGGGCTGGGCACCCCTACAAATTCATCTCCAGGATATTTGTCTTAAGTGTTAAAAGTGGCATTGGCAGTGAAACACCACCAAGAGGGGAGTGCTCAAAAACGACCCAGTGAAATAGAAATTCAGAGGGAGCTTTCCTGGTGGCTAAGTCATTAGCATCAGAGGCGATTTTTAATGCCACATAAGCAAAATAAGTCCCATCTGGCTGATTCGGGCTTGGGTTGTGTTGCAGGCAGCTGACATAATTCTCCATATTTAATTTCCCTTAACTGGATAATGGAACCCGGCTTTGGAGTCAGATCTGTATTTAAATTCTAGCTTTTGGTGCAGAGTTGGGCATCACATCCCTTAGACCTCCTTTCCCCTCCCACTTCCAGAACCCTTAACAGAACTTGACCATCGTGCTTGCCTATCTGAGTCCTGAGGACCCTCACAAGACAATGCCAATTGCTATTTACAAACACTCGTGTCAGCCACTGCACTCGATGTTTTCTATACATCCCTTCGTTTCCATCCTCACGATAACCCTGAGGTAGATAGCGAGAGATAGATAGAGAGGTAGATCCTTTCCCCCGTGTCATTTGCCTGAGATCACATGCTGAAATGTACCAGAAATGAGACTTGAACCCAATCTCGGTTCTAAGTTCTAAGTTCTTTCCGTAACACCAGGTCGCCTGACTTGAGGCTTATTTCAGTACTTTCTACATTCGACTTCCTTCTGAACAACCCATTTTCATAAAATTTTCGACGCTGGCAAGTCAACAAAAGGGCTTGGCTGATTTTTTCTCCCAGGCAGCTCTGTGGTCGTCAGCCAGCCATGTTCCTGTTGTAGGGCTGGCTGCTCCCCTCGGCTGCGCACTGCCGCCCACTCTTCTGTAAACCCCTCGTCCAGGACGGGCTTTATTGATGCCGCCTTCAAAGCCAAGGCGGCCATCTGAGAGGATGGAAGAAACCAGTAAAAGATGGGATTCTGGCGAGCCATCCCAGGTACAGTTGTGTTTTTATGCACCAGAGCATTTGTGGAGCAAATTTGGTGCGCTCATAACTGCAGTTAATGAGTACAAGCGAAGTTCAGTTCTTTGTGTAAACAAGGGAGAGCGCGTGTGTCTGAACGTAACTCCGACTGCATCAAGGTCATTTTAGAGCTGGTAGGGCTCTGTTTGTCTTAGGAAATCTTGAAAACTTTTATAGGGAATTCGGAAAATATTTTCTGCCAGCAGGAAAGATAAAATCCCTGCACACAAAGTACAGGCATGGGCCCAGAGACTGAACAGACAGACTGCTGTAAAACCCCCGTTTAATAAGGCATTAAAATGCCATCGACCTGGACACATTTAAAAAAAAAAAAAAAAAGAGAGAGAGAGAGAGCTATGAAAACAAATACCATTCAAATAATTAGGATCTTATGCCTGCGGCCAGCCTTGATGCCAAGCAGGGACTTCCCTGCAGGAATCAGAGCTGAGCCTGATTCTGGAAGGAGAAATTGCCTAAGACAAAGGCAGCTTTGCACCCGGGTTTCTTCCCAGTCCCCCTCTGCCGCCTGCCCCTTGATGGAGAAGGCAGTGCATTCAAAATAGATCCCCTCGCCGACATCTTGGGTGACTTTGTGGTCCAGTAACTCGAGTTGGGGATCTGGGCCCTGGAGGCTGGCGGACCCGCCTTCGGGAAGGAAGGGCGGAGAGCGAACTCCACAAGGCGGCCACGAAGCTGGGAGCCCGGGCCACTTGCGCCTACTTGCTCCATGCAGGACAAGGAGGCATTTGAAGGCCTTACTCTATTGGGTAAATATGCTCCAATTGGGGCGGGGGTTGGAGAGCGAACATTTGTTTGTGAACGTAGCTGTGAGGGGGGAAAAAAGATGTCTTTTCACCAGCTCCTGCAAATACGGAAGCTGCTGCAGAGCTATTTCCTGCCGCCCAAGCTTCTGACTAGCTGAAGGCCAGGTGCACAGCAGCGCGTTTCATTACCCACCTCCCCCAGGGTAGTTCCCAAGGGCTTAGCCCCAGAAATGTGAAATATAAAGGACTGGTCTTATTATTTCTGGAGCGATTGTTTATTTGAAGGCACCAGTTTTGTGTGCAGAGTTGCCCATTATGAAATGATGCTTGGCAGGTCTAATTGGAAGAGCATTCACAAAATTGAATTTTAAATCAGGTTATATCTCTGGTACAAGTTGAGAGGACCTTGTCTTTTTCACCTTTTCATTCTCTCTCTCTTTTTTTTTTTTTTTTGTGGAGGACATAGATAATTTGATTTTTTTTTTTTTAAATGGAGGTACTGGGGATTGAACCCAGGAGCTAATGCATGCTAAGCATGCACTCTACCACTGAGCTACACCCTCCCCACCCTTTTCATTCTCTTTTACAAATTCCCCTATGAATTTGGGTTGCTGATCAGTAACTTTTCTTAAAGAATCCTATAGAGAAACTTGTGACTATCTGAATGTTTCTCATATTTCATTTCTTCCTCCTGTACACTTCCGTTTCTTCCAACGAATTGTCATCACAGCAAAATTTGACAACGAGAAAATGGAGAGCAGGAGAGAAAAAGAGAGAAAGGAAAAAGAATGAAAGAAACATAATTAAAGTCGACACATTTGCTGGGGTTAATGTGAATTGGACCAGTTGGTTTCATTTTGCAATACAAAAGAAAAATTCGGGCCTTAGGGCCCAAGATTTTCATTAAATTCAGCTTTGGTGAATTCTAATAATATGGTGGTTTATTAAAAGTGTGAAAAATGTCATTGAAGAGGCCTTCCCTGAGCAGCAGCCTCACCTCTCGGGTATGACTCATGCTTCCTCCATGGCTGCCTGAGTTGTAAAGCTGTGGGCAGGATATTTAAGGTCCAGTGAACCAGCTTCTTGAATCTTTCTTGCCATTTGGCTGGGATCATGTCCCAATTAGCGATCTTGCCATCCAGAGCAGTAGCTGGACAGCAAAAGTGAGAGAGGGGCTGGGTGCTTAGGGCGGCTGTAAATGCCTGGTCCAAAAGAGTAGCGTAAAACTCAGAACGTTGTCCCGCGGCAGGAGTCGGCTGGAGGAAATGAAAGGATCAACAACGCGTGAGGAGCACTGTGGCCGATTGTTCCTGACCACAGCCACAGGCTTTCCTGCGTGAGCCGGAAATTGACCTCGTCAAAAGCTGAGGATGCAGGCAGGGCAAGGATAATGATAAGGCAGGTGATGATGCTAAATCATTCACCTCTCAGAGCCGATGAGATTGCTCAGTACCTCGCCAACCGTTCCCCCTCCCCAGTCCATAAAAAGTAGTGTGGGTTTTTTTTTTTTTCCCCATGAAAATGCAAGACAAGCATGGATTGGTACTCATTGGACCAACAGGAAGCTTAGTAATTGCAATCCCTTTCATTTCTTACTAAGTTTTTTATGCAGAGCATCTTATTTGGCCCATGAACCAAGACTTAGGAGGTGGCAGCATGGATATTACCCATCCCTTTTTGTAAATGAGGACCTCGAAGCCAAGAAAGACTGAAGGCCTTGTCCAAGGACTCCAACAGGACAGTGGCAGAGTTGGGACTTTCTTGGAATAGATTCATTCCCAGTGTCACTGAGTTGGGCAATGGGCTCTGAATGAAGGGGCACAAAACTCAAGCCATCCCTTCCTGGAGGCACTGGTAAACGGGGACGGCTTCTCCTACGCAGGAACGCCCTTTCCTAACTGTCCTTGACTATTGTCCTGAATCTTGGCTGAGCCCCAAACCCCTGGGAGTGTGAGGTGCTCAGAGGGCTGGAACAACCTAGCAGGATTCTTCCCAGCATCACCTCCCACCACCCCTCCCCTTGGCATTGTACACCTCACTGCACGTAGATCTAGGCTTTGGCATCTGTTAAAGAAGGCTTAACTGTGAGACAGGAGAAGCAATAAAGTCCTGAAAAGCAATAAAAGGAATTTCCTAGGGGGAAGAAAAAAAGTCTCACATCTTTTAAGCATCAAAAAACGAAACCTGCGTAGACTGGCATTCCATGTCGGGGGAGGGGAGCGCACGTTTGTCTCTGCTCTCTTATTTCGTCTTTTCTATAACTTTGGAAGATAGGTGGCAATTCACGGCCCCTAATTAACACATGGGGAGATGGAGGCTCACAGAGAGGAGGCAAACATCTAATAAATGGTAGAGCTCCAGGCTCGATCTCGCTCCACTACCAGCCAGAGTTCTGGTAAACCATGTCTGGATGGTCACGTGGCCCAGAGCCTCACGTGACTCCTCTGTCACCCCCACCCCATCGTCTCCATACTTCTATGATCTTCAGCAAAAAGCCTTAAAGTACACACTCCCAATATGTCATGTATAGACTTATTCATTAATTATATATAGGCACTAATACAGACATTTGGAAGTGGATGAGATTAAAATAAATAGAAGAAGTTCTAGTATTTCCTTTCATTACCCTCCTCTGGAGAGAGTGCTGCTGTGGATTCAGACAGTGCTGACTATGACTAGGAAATTCACGATTGCAGACCTTATGGGATGATAGAGCGTTAGTGCCGCAAAGGATATAAGGAGCTGCATGGAAGAAGGAAAAGGAAGCTCAGAAGGAGAGCAAGTCACACCAGCAGGGGGTGACAGAACGCTCACTAGGACCCACACCTCCTCACACCCAGTCCCAAGCCCTTTTCACAGCTCCGCACTCATGTAGAAAGAAGCCAAAAGCTCATTCTCTTGGGCTAGAAAATTACGCAGCAGTCTCCAATGTGACGGGCCAGAAAGGACCTTCAGAGCTGTGTCCGGAGTAAGTTCAGTTCCATCAACTGCTCAGAAGACGCGGCCCCTGGATTTTCAGTCCAGGTCACAGAGCGTGAGCACCAGGCCATCAGCACGTGGGGTCTAAGACGAAGGAAGACTGAGCTGGGCGGTATCTGATGCCATTAAAAGCAGCTCACATGGTTTCCATCATTCCTAATGGAGCCACATCATTTCACACTCAGCCTTTGCTTCAGGCATCCTCGCTAGGAATTCTTGGCATAAAGAGAAGTGACTCCAGAACAAGACTCTTCTGAGTCATCCCAAGGAAACATACTGTGATCAGGAGTTGGAAAGGCAGGAAAAGACACCCTGGTTCTGTCACCCAAGCCATGTCCCCCCAACACTTTAAACAGTTGTTTTAGATGTACCTGGATTATTTACTGACTCTGCTAGTTTGGACCAAACTGACTTAGCCTCACGGAGACAACGAGGTCTCATGCACCGACAGCCCCCCTCCTTTGATCAGCTGGAAGGCAACAGATAACCCACGTTCTTGGCCCAGGGTGGGTGGGTGGTTGTGGTTGGTGGAGACGATTGTCAATCTAAGAGCCACAAATTAGTCACTCAGTTACATTTGGAGGACCCTCCCAATTCCTTAGACCCAAACCTGAAGAAAGGTCAGACTCGGGCACACTGGGGAATCCATGTCTGTACATCTCTTTCTCCTTTGGGGATTCCAGACTGTCCCCTTCCCCAAACCCTTCCGTGGGAGACCACTCAGCCTGTGCTGACATGGGACTGGCCTAGACTCCCTCTTAAGAAGACAGAAAACAAACCAAACCAAAGACAAGAAGCCCCCAGAAATGGCTCCCTGTGTAAAGCACCTGGAACAGAGTGCAGGCTTAGGAAAAACTGATGCTTTTGTCCTTTGTCCTTTGTCCCTTCACAACTTGCCCTCTCTTCTGAGCAGGTGCCTGTGTGAGGTGTGGGACGGCCTCACACAAGGCCCCCCCGCCCCAGCCTCTCTCCACATAAGCTATGGAGAAGGAAACAGCCACGATCTAGCACTCCCGGGGCTTATTTGCCCCTAGGAAACAGCTGGATAAGAGAGAGCATCAGGCTCTGGGTGCACGCTCAGATGGCGTGTGACCCTGAGGATGAGCTGCTCGCTTCCTCGCCGCACCCATGACAGCAGCCAGAGCAGAAGACTCAGGACACATTAAACTGTGAGCCGAGTCCCGCGTAAAGACAGCTTTCCTATCCTTGTCTCCTCGGGCAGTCCCCTGGCTCCGTGTCTGAACAGCCTTCACCCCATGATGGACCCTTCAGAGCAGCCCAAAGCTCTGCAGCCTCACCCAGCTGGCACCAGAGGGCAGCCAGCCCAGACCCAAGGATTTGCTGCTGGGGCAGATGTGCCAGGCCTGGCGGAAGAGAAAAAGTGTGCAGATGTATGTGCTCTGTAGGAAGCAGAATCTGTGTAATTCGGCAAGCGTTTGGGGCGGGCAGGTGGGGAGTCAGCACGGAAGCCCAGGTTTCCGACTGGCACAGCCGGACATTGGCTGGTGGTGCCATGGACCCAAACACAGAAGGCGAGGGGAAGCTTGGAGGGCGAGGATCGTTTCCATTTGAACAGGGAGAGTTGGAGATCCTGACATTTCTTAAATGGCAACGTCCAGGAGACAGTCTCAGGAGAGGGAAGTGACATTGGCTTTGAGATGTATCGGCGTTTGTTGGTGAAAGAAGCCGCGGGAACAGACGTGGGCATGACCGATGGAGAGCAGCTGGTGAGAGGAGAAGGCTAAAGCCCCGGACCTGGAGCAGCAGTGGCATTAAAGACCCGGGCAGAAGAAGGGGTGTTTGGGAGGGAGACTCCAGAGTCAGGAGGAAAGCAAATAGGGCAGGGGGCCCAGAGGTCAGTCGTGGTTCACTTGACCCGCAGAAGCAGCCACCTCCCAGGGTTACAGCTGTAGCGTTTGGGCACAATTTCTTTTACTCTGTCTTCTTTTATTTCGGGCACTTCTGTAATCCCAACTTATTTTTCTTTTTTCTTTAATTAAATCTTCTAGTTACAGAACGAGTCAAACAGAACAGAGACGTATGAGGGGTCTATCAGAACAACCCAACCCCTCCTACCTCTTTTCTGGGCCCCTAATGCACACTCCCCACCCCACAAATACACGTCACTCACATTCACACAGACTCACATGTCACACGCACATACGTGAACGCACACACAGAGGTTTGCTTTCGTTTTGTGTTTCACACGAATGGGGAAACCATACATATTACTCAGAAAAATTTTTTCACATAATATGTCATGGAGATATAAGTTCATGTAGTTCATTCTCCTGTTGGTTGTGATTTAACGATCTATAGTTTGGCTATGCCAATATTTTTGTTTTTACTTTCCAATACTTTTGAGATCACGCTCTATATTATGATCCTCTTTTTTTCACTTGGCTTTAAATCAATTCCCCATGTCATTAAACACTTTGTAAACATAATGTCAATGACTACATCATATTCTAGAATATGAGAATATCATAATTTACTTAACCATAATTTTCTTTCTGCCAATTTGGGGCTATTAAAAATAATACCACAATGAACATTATAGAGCATTAAGCTATGTCCACCTTTCTGGTTATTTTCTTTAGGATATGAACACGTTTAGAGTCTTTGTCCACGCTACCAAATTGCTTTTTCCAGAAAGACTGTAACAATCTGTGCTCCCACCAGCAAGGACTAAAAGAGGCTGCCCACATCTTTCTCTTAAAATTTGATTAACTTCTTAAACAAAAGTGGAATTTTTTTTTTTATCACTTTACTTTGCATTTCCGATGATTAGTGAGCTTAGTTTTGTGCAGGTTAATTATCCATTTGTCATTCTTCTCTTAGGAATGATCTGATCACGGGCACCCACCGCTCTCACTTGCTAAGTCAGCCTTTTCTCTCTCACCAGCAGCCCTGCCCCAGCCTGAGCCCTCCGGGGCCCTGATGTCCACTCTGCAACCCTGGGCTCTGAGACGCCCTCCCGCTCCTGGTTCTGCATCTCTTGCCATCTGCTTGTGAACCTCCCCAAGCCTGTCCGTGGTCCCAGAGCTGGTCTCTCTCACGGCTGCTTGCCTGTGGGTACCCCCTGCTCTGCCTCCCTCAACCCCTGAGAACCAAGCACCAGCTTAGAATTTTCAAGCAGGCAGGCAGGGTTCGCCGCCGGCCTGGGGTCAGTACTGACCATGGGCAAACACGGCAGGGCCCCTCCTGCCCCGCGCCAGGCCCAGGTCACTGGGGGCGCCCACAGCCGGGGCCTAACCTGCTGGGACTTGGCACAGCTCTGTCTCATCTTTCCCTTTCCCATCTTCCTCCTCACCTCGTGATTCCAGCTCAGGCTTTAATTTTCACAAATGATACAATTTGGTGGTGTGGGGTTTCTGCAGGAGAATTTCTGTGATCCTCAGAGCACCGGGGCCTGTTTGCCCTCGTTAGAAGAGGGAGTCCGGACGCTCTGCAGACCCCGTCAGGCGGTGGTAATAAGCAGGGGCTGTTTAAGCGGCAAAGTGTAAACCTGGTCCGTCCCTCTTAGTGAGACTTCGCAGAAATCCCACTGGAGATTTTTCTGCCCCTGCCCTGTCTACTTTCCTTCATAATGATAAATGGCTGAAAAGAAAACTATCTAATCTCGCTTTTTTTTGACTCTCCCTTCAAGGAGAGAAAGAAGAACATGGTCACATAAAACAGAGTCCTTCATCGCCTGCTTCTCAGGAGACAGTTCTTTCCCTTTTCATGCGGGCCTGTTTCTGGTCTGCGATGGGCTCGCCCTGCAAGCTCCAGCCGGCCCTCTCTAATCAGCTGCGACAGACTCCGCAGTTGCCCATTGAAATTGACTTGATTGCCCGGCCCCTTTGCCATTTTGTTCTGCACACAACTGCTTAATAGCTGTCACCTTGGCTTTCAGTCGCAGCCGGCTTCGGGCTGACTGGTTCCCATTATTCAGGATGGCCAGTGCAAGTTCATCACCTTTACAGGATGTCCCTGATTGATTCCGTATGCCTTGGAGACCAGCAATATATTTGCATAGGAGGGAGGAGGGCGTCCGTGGGGGACCCAGCAGAAATCCCTGGGCCTCAGGAACGGGAGGTTTCACTGTGAGGCTCACCATATTTGAATCATTACCAGGGCTTCTTGTCAGGATCTGGCCTCTGCTGACATAGCTGCTAATGAATTTGTAAATTTTTAAAAAAATACAAAACAACCCAGCCTGCCCTAACCTTTGCCGTGGCCACCTGCCCCCAGGCCGGGTGGGGGCGGCAAACAGAACCCACGCTTTTCCGAGGTTTGAGCTGGTCTTTGAAATGACACCCTCTGCCTCCCCACCCCCTTCCCCTGCCCACTGAGCAGGAAAACTGGGGCTCGGAGGGAGCCATCTTTCAAGTGAAATCCTTTGCGCTGGGAACTACTTCAATTAGACAGCAGGGGGAATGTTAACATGCCCTCCGGCCTTTTAAGTGGGTTTTAATTTTATGTTGTAAGATAAGACACTGCGAGGCTGGGGCTGCTACTCCTCTGCAGGCTCCATTAGTGGGGAGAGGCGAGGCCTTTTGACCCCCTGAGGCCCAGCGGAGGCTTGGAGGTTGGTTTGGTTTTTTAACAATTTGTCAGTCTGACCCAGCTTCCCTTTTCATTCTCCCTTTTGTTATTCCGGGCTCTTCTGTTGTAGGAGGGCAGTTGGGTGGCTGAGCTGCGGCGGAGAGCCTGGTCCCGCTTCCCCCAGGGGCCTGGCCCTGGGCTGAGAGCAGAGCCCTGGGGGCTGCCTGCCTGTGGCCTCACAGTTGAACGTTCATCGTTTTTATTTCCCTTCCCAGGCAGGGCACGGCAGCAGCAGACACTTTTCATGTGGCAGGTTTCTGGCCCGATGATGTATGACCTGTTGGCGCTACTGAATGGTGCCCTTTGTTCCAGGGTATCCCATGTGCCCCCTTTTTATTGACTTGTTGATTCAGAGGGGCAGGAAAGTTCCACAAATCCCACTGCAGGCCCTGTTCAAGCCGTGCCCAGGTGGGGAAGCCCACGGACCTCATGCTTCCCAGAAAGCCGGTAGGAAGCTGCGGGCCGCCCGAAGACAAAATCTCTCTTAAGAAGCAGCTTTCTTTACCTCGAACTCAGGCAGCTGTGTGTCTGGAGGGAGGCTGGGGGCACACATCTAGCTCCCAGCCCTCCGCCTGTGGTTCTGAAGGTTATGGGGTAGCCCAGAATGCCGTCTTCACCCAGGAAGAAAAGAGCAGAGCAGGTGTGCGTTAAGAAGAGCCCTCCTTCCCTGTTGCCTTAGCCAAGTTCAGCTCAGTTTTGCTCTATGACCAAAAAGCCCAAGGTGGGAGCCAACAGCAAAGGGCAGAAGCAGCTTGGCCTCCTTCTGCAGGGAGGGGTCCAGCCAGAGCAGCCTGATGGCCACAGGGAAGGGCTCTGGGGAAACAGAAGACAAGGTTGACTTTCTACCCTGCAGGGAATCTCATCTTAATCCTGACGAGGACAAGGATTTAAAGGGCTTCCCTAACCCTCTGCCTTCTCTCCTCCTGGAGACGGTGGATGACAGTGAGGAGCTGTGGAAAAGGAGCCATGAGGGGATGGGCAAGAGGTAAGGGGTGGTGAGGAGGGACACCCAACACACCGTCCGACCCCATCTTCTCTTCTCTAGTAGGAGAACCTGGACTCCTTTCTTCCTGCCCCATCTTGTGGCTGAACTTCAGGGACAAGGCAGAGGACTGGACAAGCGGTGGCCTCTGCCAGGCCTCGACTCCTTCTCTGCGGGGTGGGGGGCCGATGGCTTCACACATCTGACTGCTGCTCCACCAAGCCCCAGGCTCTGACTCCAACCTGCCCGTCAGGTCCTTCTCTGAAGCAGCTGCACAAACCCCACCAAGAACTCCCTACCTGTGAGCCCACCTTCCCCAAACGGCCAGGTTCTGTGTTGACTACTAGAAGGTGACAGGTTCTTGCATAGTGCCCTGCCCTTCTGGGCTCTTTGTGGGCCCTGGAATCCAGACCCATCATCTGGGGAGTAGCATGAGATACAATTGCTCAAAGGTACAATTGCTCCGTTGGTCCTAAGTTACTTCACTCCGTGCTCCGAGGCACTAAGGGCTCCATTTGGCCCTTGAGAAAATAATACGAGCAGATGGGAAGCAGAGACCATTGCTGAGCCAAGAAACGACAAGTCAGGAGCAAAGAGGACCCACACACTTCACAGTTGTAAATGGCTTTATGTTCCAATATGTAAAATAAAACGTCCATGCTATACAACAAAACACTTGGAGTTCCATATCCTGTTAGCTAACGTGGCTTCTAATAAAGTGTAATCTGTAGTGTGTTTGTGTGTTTATATATATATATTTATTTATTTATTTATTTATTTATATGTTTTATCTAAACCATTATTTGTTTTTTAACATCAAACGTGTAATAAAAATTTAAATAGATGTCTTTCCAAATACCCTCTCCAACGTTCGTTTTATTAGGTTTATTCATTTGTAAAAAGCAAAGCTGATTTTGACATGTGGCCTGCATTTGTGAGATATATATATTTATATATTTTATTTATTTCATTTATTTATTTATATAATATATAAATAGCTATTCAGCATGCAAAGAGTTTAGTGATTTCCCAAATTTGATTACAGAGTTCACACCAGCCACATGGATGGTCTGGGGACATTCAATGCTAAAGAGATGGGCTGAGGACTCCAAGATCCACTTCCCTGGAGAACAATCATCCTTGCTCCTCTGAGCTCACAGGCTGAATTTACTGAAAAAAATGAATGTTTTCTCAATTCTTGTTTTTATTTCCTTTGGGCCTTCTTGCTCCAGAGATGAGGGCTTTCTGGGAGCAGAACAGCCTCTGGAGATGCCAGACAGCAGCTCCAATGTGGGCTCCTGGGGACATTGCCAGGTAAAGTGTGTTTCCTAGTGGCCGGTGGTGGGACGCAGATGGTGCCTGGAGGCTGAGTCTTGTGCACCAGAGAGAGTGAGAGATTGTACATTGGGGACTGAGGGGGAGGGGCTTTGGACTTTATAAGAAAACCTGAATGATGCCAGAGATGCTATTCATTGCATTTTCACCCTCCTGATGGAAAAAACAATGTTTTAATATCCATCAGGTGGCACTAAAAGTCTTCCCTCAGACCTCAGTGCTCCGGGGATGGATTTCCAGGCCACTAACTGAGCAGACAGCGCTCCTCCCAGAGCGCGCTTTGGGGCTTAGCTGAGCCCACCTCTCAGGTTGTCTCACAGAATCCCCGGAAGCCAAAGGAGTGGGCCTCCTGCTGCCAAAACAAGGTTCTCAGCATCCCTTGCAGATAGAAGGCCAGGACTCTGAGATGTGCAGAGAGCCCTCCCACCCCAGCAACCAGAATCCTCCCCCACTTCCCTGCAGGAGAGACCTCGCCACCTGGCCCCTGAGTAAGTCAAAGATTATATTATAAAAACCTCTAAGGAAGTCACATGAACTCGCCACTCCCATCCCACCCATGGGCATGTCAAGAGATGTCACATAACAATGGATCCAGGTCCTGCAGCCAAAACCACTTCTTAGACAAGCGAGTTTTTTCCTTTGCCACGGCCTCGATCGTATGTCAGAAAATAGATTCTCTCCAAATACGCGCACGCATGCACGCTCCCCGCCCTGTGAAATACCTTCCTGTGTTTCATGGTAGTGCAGGCCACCCTCGGAGGTTAATACTGGGTTAACACGGTCCTGGGGCTGTGGAGGGGACCTGGGAGTCATCCGTCAGTCCAGTTCTCGACAGTCCCCATTCCTGAATGATACTGTAAGGATGCTTCCCGGGACAAGGAGAAGCTCTGTGAGTAGAGAAACTCGTTGGCAGCATTCAGGTGTGGCGAGGGCGGCTTCCGCTCGCACACGGCCGGGAGGCCGCGCTCCCTGGGGAAGGAGGCACTGGGCCCCCGCTCCCGGCCCTGAGACTGGGAGAGCTGGTTGTAGACGCTGAAGTGGGCGTTTCCGGGCGGCTGGGCGCTCTGCGTGGAGATGGTGGGCAGCCGGGGCATCATGGTGGTGGCGGTGAAGTGCGTGGGGAAGGACTGGTAAGGCACAGTCTCCATTGTCTGAACACTGTAGCTCGTGTACGGCGACACTGACGTCCACATGTTACAGCTCAGGGGCGGCGGGGGCAAGTCGTCCACCCCGGACACCCCGGCCATCTCGGGCCCCGAACCTGAGTACATGCAGGCTTCTCGCGGGGTCACCTCACTGCAGTAGGAGGGGCTCAGCATTTGTTGGTCGTAGGGAGGCGGAGAGCGGAAATAATGATCTTCCCCCACTGCTGAGGGAGCTTCCAGATAGGATCGCTTGCAGGGTAAGTCCAGGTGGCGGGCACTGTCTGCTGGAAGACAAAGAAACCTTCAGGAAGAGCCGTTTCCTCCAGCCCAGGGCCCAGGACACCCCTGCCAGCTGCCAGGACAGCCTATCCCTGTCACTCAGGGCCCCCGCCCCGCGCAGCCATGGCACTTCCCAGAACCATTTTAATCAGCGACAGCTTTTATAAGGTGGCAGCAGCCAAGAAGTGGTCGGATTGTGGACCATGCTCAAAGGCCACAGGGGACGCTACATCACTGGACACTGAGTGATTTGTTTAGCCAGGCGGTGTATAGCTTTAATCCTTTGCTGCCCTGACTCTTGGGGATGGTAAGAGGCCTTAATGTGCACTGGCATTCTTAGGCTATTCCCACCCTGGCCAAGGAAATTGCAGGCAACTGCCAGGCCAAACCCAGAGGCTACATCTTTCTGAATTAGCCGGAAAATTAAAGCCACAATGCTTCTGCCTCAATCCTCCACTCCTAGGAAGGCTTTAGCAAGCCAAAGCTACTCGAAGGCACATCCCTGTTGCTTTTAGAAGAGGAAATAAATCCTAAATATGCTCAAAGAAGTCCCATCAGATTGTTATCACACAGATTTCAACATAACAGGGTTCACACAATTAAGAAATGGAACTGTTAATAAGTAAAAGATGACTTGTACATTTAAGGCTCAGCTAATCTTCTGCCTGGGGGAAGATGACATTAACTGCCCTGAACCATGTATGTGTGTCTTTCAACATCCTCCACCATGAGGGCTTGACTATCTGGACCAGCATGTCCTCCCCTAGGATCCAGGGATGACCCAGGCCTGAGGACTTGGGCAGCGGCCCATTCAACACATTTAAGAACACGTGTCTGGTCGCTTATCTTGGCCTCCCGCCCTCCGTGTTCTCTAGGGAGTCTCTACAGAAAAGTGGCCATAGACAATAGGGAGATAAGTGTGGCTGTGTTCCAATAAGACTTTATTTATGGATAACAAAATTTGAATTTCAGGTAATGTTCACATAGTCTTCATTTGATTTTTTTCCCCTAACTATTAAAAAATGTAAAAACCATCTTGTACAGCTCACTGGCCAAACAAAAGTGGGCAGCAGGCCAGATCTGGTTCAAAGGCCACAGTTTGCCAGAACTGCTAGACCACTGGTTCTAATGCGACTGGTCCAGCAGGTGCTCAGGGGCCTGCCGAGCAAAAGTCTCCAAACCCATTCCCAGGAGAGTTTCAGTGGCCCTGTGATAACAATGATCATTCATATTTCAGAGACGGAAAAGCCGAGACCTGGTACCAGAGCACTGACGTTCTGGCTCCCAGCTCAGGGCTCCTCTTCTTCACAAAGAAACTGGCATGGACAGTTCTGCTGCCTGTCTTCCTGGACCCCAGTCTATGTCCACAACAGCTCCTTTCCACTTTCAAGGAGCCTTTGCAGATCCTGGTGTGATGAGGTGGGGGTGCCTGCGCTCAGGACTCTGGGTGCCCCTGTGTTAGGATTGAGGTCACTTCAACAAATGACAACCTCGGACTGTGCTTGAGCCGCCTCCCACGCCTAGAGGCAGAGCCTGGCTGGCTCTGTGTCGTCTGCCCACCCCCTGGAGGGGCTCAAAGCAGTGGGTGCAAAGCAACACCTGGGACTGGGGAGGGGTACTGGTGTCTGGGGACATCAAGGCCACAAGCTGTCTGTAATGAATCCGAGGGCTGCATGAAAAGCAAGAAGCAACATCCCCACGCTGAGCCTGACCACGGTCCCTAATGCTTCAGGCTGGCCCTCCCGGGCCCCACGGTCACCAGGAGTGTGTGTGTGCGCGTGCGCGTGTGCGCATGCTCACATGTGCGCTGGGGAGTGTGTGGGGGGAACCTCCTCTGACCCTCTAGGGCTTCTAGACCAGGAGAGAGCTACCTCGTCTTTTCAGACAGTGATAGAAGAGGCTGGAGTCCCTCTGGGCTGGGAAGGTGTTGAGGGGAAGGTCCTGTGGCTCAGCCGCAGAGAACTGCATGTGAGCCCCGTTCTCGTACTGGTAGTGCTGGAGTGCCTGGTGAGCCCCGTGCAGGGGGCTGACGTCAGGCTTGGATGAGAGCTGGGTGGAGACCAGCCTCTGCCTCATGATGCTTTTGGAGATCACGGGATATTCTTTGCTGGAGGCGAGGGGAGGACAGTCAGAGGGAGACAGGGAGAGAGTGAAGATGGGTTACCGAGTCCACGTGCCTGAACCCCGTCCACCCGGCCCACCCCCGGCCGGGGCAGCCCCACCTCTGCAGTCGGGCCACACGCAGGTCACTGTCGTCACTGCCCCGGAATCCCTTGGCAAAAGGGTTGTTCTCAATTTTCAGCTGTGTGATCTGTCAGGAGAGGACACACAGTAGAGGACGGGCTGGCCTCTGGCCCTCCTGCCCCACCCCAGGTGCGTTCAGAGCTCCTGCAATGTCTTGCTGGGGCCTCCTTGGCCTTGCCAGTCACATCCTGGCTCTTATCCCCTCTGCTTGCGGCAGACCCTCTGATCCTGTCTCCAGCTCCCGCCCACTGTGCCCCTTGGCTTCAGCCCCTCATCATCCTCTCCCCAGGCCAGGCAGTAACAGCTTCCCGTCAATGTCACCTTGTCCAGTGCAACAGCCACGTCAGGTTCTATGTGCAAATCGGACTCTGTCACTCTTCTGCCTAAAACCCACCACAGCCTATGGCCCTTCCCCCAGCGGCCAGGTCTAATACACGAAATGTGAAAGCGTCCCCAAAGCCGTGTGGGGATGGGATCAGGAGGCAGTCTGGGATGGTCAGTCTGGGCTGGGAGGTGGGCCGGGACATGGTAGGGTCCCTGGGAAGGGCCTCCGGAGGCCTCGGTCACCTGCTCCCACACAGCTGGCAGTGCCCAGGGCTCCTCTCCCTGTTCCCTCCCCCTCTCTCTGCAGGCCCAGAATCTGACCTTTGAATCCAACTCTACATCAAAGGGGCCCAACACTCAAGCACAGGGCAAGCTCCATGCCCCTGGTCTGTACAGTTGCCAACCCCGTCCATCCCCAAAACAGAATAGAGGAACCACACTTCCTCTGCCCTGGGTTTGGGTCTGGTCTCGTCTCCTGCACGGCATCCCACCTCCCACTGCCTGAGGGACTCAGCGGCTTTCGGAGGTGCCGGCGCTGCCTGCCTCAGCCTCACCGCGCTGGGGCTTCGCTGGCTGCCCCTCTGTCGTGGCAGAAATGCCAGGTGCTGGGGGGGTGCTGTGGCTGTACCTTATGATTCTGGTAGGAGGTCACAGAGATGAAGGAAGTCTCTGGGAACACGTGGGTGCAGAAGGCTGTGTTTTTGGAGCCAAAAGCATTGTTCTCATCAGCCTTCACGATGTGTAGCCGCGGCTGGTACTTGTGCATGGAGTTGAGGATGATCTGGAAGAGAAGGGTCTCCTTCTGAGCTCCAGGTCCCCACCCTCTTGTCTTCGGCCTCGTTTGGCTGGCCCAGGGGTGGCTTTCCCTCTCCTAAAATCCCAGGCTCCAGGGCCTGACCACCGAGACTGAATCCAGAAAGGTCCAGACCTCCCAAGTGAAGATCCAGGTCCCTGGGCCCCAGCCTCCGCCCCACGGGCCCCACTTGGCCTCTCTGCTCCAGCGCTAACATCCGGTCCCAGGACCTCGCAGGTGTTACGGACACATCACTGTGGTGATGGGAACGTAACAGTTTGAAAGCCCCCCATGAACTCAGCACAGTGTCGTGGGTGGAATTCTGAGCTGCAGGCAAAAGTCCAAGTGCCACTGACTCCCTGTATGACCTCAGGCAAGTCCCTCGACTTCTCTGAGCCTCAGCTTTCAGCCCTGCAGGCTGACTGTTCCCCGGCTCCTCCCTCTCCTCTCCTGCTCCCCTCCCCCTGCTCCCAGCGCAGCCCCAAGTATGGGAACCGCCTTTCCTAGAAATGCCTGTGGTGGGCGCACAGCCCCTCCTCTCATGTTTGGCAGCAGCTTTGCAGCCCAGGGGTTTGCGGAAGGGGTGGGTGGGGGTGAGGGGAGCTGAGGAAAATGTTAAACTCTGACCTTTTCCATCTGGGTACTCATTCCTTCATTCACAGAGGCCTGCTGAGGGGACGCTGGGGAGACCCAGCTGCACCCTGACTTTGACCCACCCTAGGCACCCTAGGAAGCTCACAGCCTGGGGGGGGGGGGGCGCCATCGTGGGCTGGAGTTCAAGGTACCCAGTCCTAAAGTAACACCAGAGGAGGCCAGAGGCCCCAGGCACCCACAGCCCTTGAGGATGCCGGGGCGTGGGGAGGTGGGTGGCCCCAAAGGACCATGCTTACGCGAAGTGTCCAGGAGGCTGGGCCCCAAGCCGTGGGAGTAGCACACGGTAGTTGCGGCCCCAAACCTGCTTCGCTGGGCCGTGCCCCACGGTAGCGGCAGCATCATGTGCCATTAAAATGTATTTTTTATCGTTGACATTTGCCAGACGCCCTCCCCACTGGAGGTAGGACCGGGAATTTGGGGCATTTTATCAGCATCGCTGCTTTTGTTAACCCTTTGGCTCCTTTCCAGGCTGGGAGAGGCTGGCCCTCAGGCCCGGGTCCTTCTGAGCTCCTTTCTCTCTAGGGAGTGCCTTCCCTGGGGCTGGCCCTGCTGGTTCCCACTCTTCCAGGTTCCCAGGGACCGGGCCTGATGCTGAAGCTTAGGGAATGATTTAACCCCTAAGTGACCAGAGTGCCAAGTGGAGGGCCAGCCCCAGGGGAGGGCCAGAGTCGGGTTCTTCCATGGCAAGCCTGGGCCAAAGCCTTAGTTTACAAGGCTCCACTCTCCTCACACCCTGGGAATGGGGGCCGCCCAGGGAGAGGCTCAGCCGAGGAAGCAGGAGGGCCAGGAGCTGGGCTGTGGGCTCTGACCTTCCCCGAGCTCCTCCACTTGGCTGAGCAGCTCCATCCAGCAAGAACTAGCTTTTCTACCTCCCCAACTGGCCACTTCCCCCTCAGTCCTCAGTAACAAACCTCTGGACCCTCTTGGGGAAAGTACAGGGCTCTCCAAACCCCGAACCAGGTCCAGCTAGGGGCCTGCCAGACAAGAAACTCAGAGTGAGACTGAAGGGTTCAAGTCCTACCCAGGGAGGCCTCAGTGGACTTCCCATCCCCTGGGAGGGGCCCTGGGGAGAGGAGCTGGGCTTGGGAAACACCGCCCAGTCCCTTTAGGTCACTCTGTCACCTTGCATTGTGTCCCATGCTGCAGGAGCCAAAAGAAGGACCCAAGTTCCCAGAAGACCCAGCAACTGAATACCAGGAGGTAGACTGGATGCCAGAGGGAGCCAGGTTCCCGCCTCTGCTCCTCTGTGCACACGGTTCCCTCTGCTGTCTTGATCTTCCCTCCCCATGCTCACTCACTGTCTAGGCCCAACTCTTCCAGGAAGCCTTCCCAGATTACCAGGGCCTGCTCTGAACTCCCCAAATTCTAAAACTCCCTTCCCGTGGGTTGTCTACTCGGCTATTGTGCTGTTTCCTAGTGGCTTCCCATTTCTTCTTGTCCCTTCAATTCAATTACAGCTTCTCAAGAGAAAGGGCCATATCTTTTATTCTTTTTTTTTTTTTTTACCTCCAGGCTCCTTTACCCCAAAACAGGAACGAGTCAGTGCAAGGCTGGGTTACAGGAGGAGGAAGACCTGGGCCATGACCTCCAGCTCTCTGTCTCCTCCTCTCTCGTCTTTGTTCATGAGAGACAAGATAACCTCTGGGGCATTTTTCAGGTCAAAAATAGTGATTAAACATCTGCACACACAATCCTTCCGTGATCACTCACACGCTCCGTTCCCTGGCGTGCAGGACCAGACCCACATCACTCCAGATCTCCTGGGGGGTGAGGGGAGGGCGGACGCAAGGGGAGAACACAGACAACGGGCCATCAGAACCCAGAGCAGATGCCGCGGGCACCTGGACAGTGAGGCTGTGCTGCCCCATGAGGACGCCCTAGGACAAACGGCAGCACCCACCCTGCACCTCTGCCTCCTGGGCAGTCCCAGGCTGGGACAGTCCAGCCAAGCCCTGGGCATCTCCCCAGTGTCACCCACCACCGAGTCCTGCGACTCCACCTTTAAAACAAAGGCCTCTACGTTCCCGCCTCACAGCCCTGGCTCAGGCCTCGCCACCTCTCGCTGGGCTCTGGGACAGCCTCCTCCCTGTCTCCATCTGCCTCCTCTCCATTTTCACCCGCTACACATCAGATCAGGTCACTCCCCTGCTTAGAACCTTCTGATTCATCCAGGAAGACAGGACATTGTCTTTCCTCCTCTTGCCTCTCATGCCCCACCCCAACTCCTGCCAGGATTCAGGGCTCAATAACTAACTGATATTCATAACACCACCCTTGATGGTTCCCTCTTGCCCCCTGGGATAAAGGCCGAGCTCCTTAGCCCATCAGACAAGGTCCTCGACGACGAGAGTGGAGAGATTGCTAAATACACTTTCTAGAAGAGGGAACCAGACGGGCTGGCAGGGAAATCTGGGAAGAGAGAAACTGCCAGACTTGCAAGGGCAGGTGGGGGCTGCTAGCAGGGTGCAGTCCCAGCCACAGAGAAGCCAAAAGGGGCCCAGAAGCGTCTATGGATCTCTGCCCACCAGCTGCAAGTCCTGAGCAAGCTCTTCCCCTCCCATCACTGGGGTCCCCATCTGTAAAGTAAGGCCCTCGACTAAGTGGTCCCAAACACCCCTCCTGACTCTGACAGTCTGGAACCTACACAGGTGTCTGGAAGAAAGCCCCAGCCCTGAACCAACACAGATATAAACCGGAGCGTCGCTCCCAACCGCCTGGGAGACTGGAAGCAACTCAGTGACTCACACCTGGTTTTGCTCGGAAGTTCCTCAGGCGCCACATTAAAGTGTTTTGCCAGAGTCTCCCATTTATATTCCTTGCAGAGGACGCTGGGCCAAACGGGCTGGCCACGTCCACAAACCCCGCTATACGACTTGTCTCGTCATCATCATTGTTTTACAGAAATGGGATTCATTACGTTCTGGCTACAGTTCAGAAGCCTGTTCTATTTTAACAATTGTGATAGCGCCAAACATCCATCTCCTCCAGAGATCACCATAGCGTGCTGGGCTAATGAGGCCCAGATCTATTTGCGCTGGAATCACAGAACATTAGGGCATGGAGCAGCAGTCCTCACAGATCATTCTAGTCCCACCTCCTAATTTTACAGATGAGGAGCAGGAGGCGAGTGGTGGGAACGTGACTTGCCCAGGGACACACAGCTGGTTGGAGACTGAATCCTGAGACGATTCCAGATGGCCTTGGGGAGAGCACACACTGCTCTCAGCAACAAGTTCAGTAATTAATGATAAGGTTTCAACCAAACACTGTAGGGGACGAGGATTCGCCAGGCCCTGCTGTCCACCATCGAGCACCGCGTATCTGGATGCCAGCCTCACAACAAGTGGGGCAATGTCTGTTGGTCCTATGTGAAAACCAGATTTCCTCCTGTATCATGTTTTTACTTTCTAAGACAACCTTGTCCGTTATCCTTCTTACCCTCTCCAGACGTGCAAAGAGGTTAGGAAAGAGACAGGATTGGTAGCTTAGGGGAAAAAAAGAAAAAAACCAAAACAAAACTGAGACCAGAGAGGAAAATGATTGGCCCAGAGAATATCCAGCTTAGCCCTGAGTCGGACAGCCCGCCAGCCGACTCAGGAGGCCTGGGCCAGGTGCTAACCCTCTTGTCTTCTCTCACAGACACAGTGACAATAGCCAGAGTTTTCTGTGCCAGGCCCTGTGCCGAGTATGCTACACACATCACACAATTAACCTTTACTACACCCTTGTAAAGTAGGTATAATTATTTAGCCCCATTTTAACAGACAAGCCACTGAGGCTCAGGGAGGTGAAGGCATTTGCCCAACCTCAGACAGTCGCTGGGAGGCAGAGCCAGAACTGGTGCTAATCTCCAAATCTGAGCTCCCACCTGCTCCTGTATCTCTACCTGGCTGGGGAAGCCTGGTCTGGAGTCATGTGTGGAGCCTATCTCCCAAAATGCTCAGCAGATGTGGGCGGAAAGGGGGAAAAGAGGGTGATCAGCAGTTCTGGGCTCCCATTGGCATAAGCTTTGGGGGACATCACCCCCAGAGGAGCATGTGCCTTCTTTGTCTAAACACCCCCCGCCGCGGGTTCCCCCACTCACTGCTTACCACCCCCACTGTGCCAGGCACTAGGACACAGCAGTGATAAAAAACCTCCTGGTTTACCATCTAGTGGGGGGAGTCCCACAGTAATCCCAAATCAAGCAAAAATAAGTGGTGAGAAAATGTAGTGGAAGCAAGACTGCCTTGATAGTAGTCACAGACAAGACGAAATACCTCCCAGGAAATGTGTAGGACCTCGGGAAGAAAACTCGAATGCACTTTTGAAGGACAAAAAGCAGACTTCAACAAAGAGAAAGGCGTTCCTGTCCCTCTCCCCTAAGTAAATTTGTAATTTAAAGCAATTCCAATAAAGATACACATAAGTTTCTTTCTCAACAGTACGAGCTGACTCTAAAGCTCATGTGAAAAAAGTAGACAAGACCAGCCAAGAAAACTCTGAAACGGAAAAGCAATGAGGGGACCAGGCGTGCCAGACACTAAAACCTATTACAAAGTCCCAGCAATTAAGGCCCTGGCACCCGAACGGACACAGACTCATATGGGGATTTAGTGTACAGAAATAAGGCACCCTAAACCAGAGAGGGAAGAGAACTATACGATTATTGGTGCTAGGACAACTGGATGGCTCTCTAGAAAAAAAAAAAAAAAAGTCGGATTCACACCGCATATCGAATGCCAGAATAAATTCCAAAAGGATCAATGGTTTAAATGTAATAATAAATCTATAAAATACTAGGAGAAAACACAAGAAAATTTCCTTATAAGTCAGGACTGGATGGGGGCTTTCAATTACTCGAAACCCAGAACCCACAGGGGAAAGACTGACGCATTCAATCAGAAACTTCTGTGTGGGAATACCACGAGAGGCAAAACCAAAAGACAAATGACAACTGGGAAAGCAGATGAGCAACTCAACATCCCAGATAGGGGCTAAATCTTCCCAATTTATAAAAGCTCCTAGAACGGATACGGGATTTAAAAAAAAAAAAAATCTAAGAGGAAAATGAGCAAAGGGTAAGGACAGTAGTTCTCAGAAAAAGAAATACACAAACTTAACTTCACTCATAATAAAGGAAACAGAAATTGAAACTGAAACTGATATCTACATGTCACCCACCAGGCTAGCAAAAATCCAAAATTTTTCTCTCCCACCACGTTGGTGAAGCTACATCAGCACAAGTCCAATGCAGGGCAAATTAAAAACTGCAGATCCAAACACCCCTTGAGCAGGCAACTGATCCCGAAGAATGCTTGGCAGAGGTATAAAACGACATAGGCACAAGCTTAATTGAAAGAGAAAAATATGGGAAAACGCCTAATTCCTTCAATAAGGACTGGTTACCTAATGAATAGCACAATCATGTGATGAAATGCTACGCAGCTGGAAAAAAGGGAAGGAGGAAGCTCTGTGTGAATGGAATGGTCTCCATGAGACACTGAGTATCTCAGTACACCAAGTACTCCAAGGATGCACTAAGTACACAAAGCAAGGTGCAAGGTGTTTGTAGTATGTTGCCTTTGGTGTAGAAAAGAAGGGATTTGAGCCTCTGCATTCTGCCTGCATGTGCAAAAAGAAACACTGAAAAGAAATTAGTAACAGTGGTTACCTGTGGCCAGAGTTGGAAAAAACCTAGGTGGATGGGGAACCAGGGGAGGGAGATGGCTCATTGCAGACGTTTTTATTTATTCACTGATTGACTTTTAAACCATGTGAATGTATTTCCTATTCAGAACCAATCTGACAAGTAAGTATAGAATTATAGCTGCGGTAAGTCTGAGGATGGAAAGGTACACGGTACTCTGAGAGCACATGATGGGGACCTTGAACTGTCTCCCTGAAAAAGAGGCATTTGACCTTGGATCCCAAGGCTCAGGAGTAACTAAGCAGGCTAAGAGGCCTGTGGCCAGAGGAGGAAGCAGCACATGGAGGGCACTATGCATGTGCCACTTTGTGGCTGAGGAACTGCAGCCCACACCCCTGTCCAGGGCTATCCTAGCCTCTGCAGCTAACCGTTCTCCTCAGCAATCTGGGAGTCCTCAGACACATCGGGTGATGAAGATGGTCATCTTCCGTCTCACACACACACACACACCCCCCCCACTGCAACCATCCCCACCATCCCCTCCCAGCTTCCAGATCAGGAGAAAAGTAAGACTCTCATGCCAGCCATCCTCACGTCCTGCTGCAGGACACAGGCCCTACCCCAGGGAGGTCCTCCTCAACTTCTGGAAGCAGCTTCTCTTTCCACCACATGGTCACCTGGCACAGAGCCCTGCTGGGGGCGGGACAGGGGCAGCAAGTAGGAGGGGACGATGGGCAGGCATCGTCTCCTGCCGGCAGAACCACAGAAGTGGAGCTGAACTGGGGAAGCCCAGTCCTGGCCTGGCCTCCAGTCCTTTCTGCCCCTGCTGCCTGCCCTCCTCTGCCCTTGGGCTTACTTACACCCAGAACCCAGGGGTCACGGCCTGAACCTACCCCTCAAGAACAGAAGGCTTTCCTGAACTCACAGCAAAAACCCGCAAGGAGTTTTCTAGTCAGAACCTAGTTCTGTCTTTTTGGAACATGTGGTCTGCCCTAGGGATTCCTGGACCCTGGACCCTGGACCCTGGACCCTGGACCCTGGACCCGGAGGAAGGCTGCAAATGGGAGGCAGCTGCTAAAGTCCCTGAGATGCTGTGAGACCCAAGGGGAGAGTCCATTTGGATGGAAAAAGTTCCTTGAGATCTGGAAGCTTTTAGGGAAAACTGGAAGTGTGGAGGTGAGCTGTGCAGAAAGACTTGTTTGGGGCAAGTTCACAGTACAAGATGGCTCCTCCCCAGGCTCCTGCGCTGAGAAGCCAAGAAGGGTGACTTGGAGAGCTAGTCACTCCAACTGGCACAGGCCAAGGAGCAGAAAGCCAAGGTCCAAACGGGCTGCTGTGCCCTGGTATGCCTAGGAAGTTAGCTCACCCTCCACAGCCCTTGCCTGCAGGGTCAAAGGCTGCTTCCTCTCCAGGGATGCTCCAAGTTGCCAAGGATATGACAACCCAAGCCCTGGGTACAGAAAGACAGGTGGAGAAACCAAAGGAGCGCTGGACTAGGCAGCAGAAGGCAGGGGTCCAAGCTCTGCTCCTTCACTCCCAGCTCCTGACACAGTCACCCCATGGTGGGGTGTTGTAACCAACAGACTGCACGTCCTGGCTAAATGCAGGGGTGGGCACAAGGACCATGCACCACACCTCAGCCCTCCAGGGAGGAAGCTGAGTTAGTAAGGGGACTATCCCTGCTGCCAAGGAGAGGCGAGCCCCAGGCAGGCATGGCAAGTGTAGCCAGGGGCACCCCCAACATCACAAGACCACAAGCCCACTGGCCCAGACTCAAGTCTATCTGCAGTGTGACTGCACACCCCTGGCGGACTCCAGTAGCGGCACCGAAGAGGCAAGCCAGCCAGGGAAAACCTACTGCTAAATCTCTCTCCTCCTTCCTAAAAAACCCAGGTTTTCAACGGCTCGACTCCCTCCCCCACCGCTTTCTGCAGGGGTTCAGGGAGGTGGAGGAGTCCTGGGAGGCATCCTTGCCACCGGGATCTGTGACAGCAAGCTGTGCATCCAAAACTCTCGCCAGAGCCTGGATCCCTGGGTACTTCTGGTCACTCACCTGAAGCTCCAGCTCCCACCGAGCTTTGTGTCCACCCCAGTGATCTGTCCCATTGGGTCCGCGTGTGTGTGCAGCTGTGGGCAGAGGTGTGGTTCCCAGCCTCCCACCACAGAGGCCCTGGTTTACCTCTCGAGGCTGGTGCCACAGCCTGGCCAAGCAGAGGGGGCCAGGTAGGAGCTGACTGGGAGCAAAGTCTCGGCCAGCATGGTGCCCAGTAAGGCTGGGAGGCCCCCTTGTCCCTTGGTTAAAAGGCCCTGTGCTCTGAGAGGTGGGGGCTTGGCTGACCCTTCCTGTTGGGTCATTGGCTTATCTCCGCCCCCAGCTGAGGCTGGGGCTGCAAGAATCCATGTCACTGTCACACTCGCGTGTCTGCCACACACCCAGCAGCATCTGCCGACCCCGCATGGGGAAACCCAAGCTGCTTGCAAAGCAGGTAAGTTAGGAGTCAGGTGTGTTAATTAAGCATCCTCCTAGTTTTCGGTTTATAGACGACCGACGACTTGGAAGAGAACTGAACAGACTCTGAGAAACTTAGAACTAAAAGCTGCTTGCCAGTTATACACCAGTCAACCAGAAATGGAACGTCGCTGGCACTCTCCCCAAGGAACTGTGATTCACAGAATTCTGATTTGCACACAGCTCCCCAGAAACAGAACTGCTGCATAAAAGAGGCACATGCCCGCACACCCCCGCCCCTGCTCCCCGCCCCCACCATCCGCAAGCTGAGCGGTAGGTGCTGCCAGGACAATCGCCTCCAGGAGCCCCCACTGCACCCGCTCCCCGACACCCCACCCCGCCCTTCCAGGGTGACCACGGGTAGCCTAGAGGGGCGAGGCCTGCTCCCTGGCAGATGATACTGGGTCCCCAGGCTTCTGTTTGCCACACACTTGAGCTAAAAATTTCCACATAAAAAGTTTTTTGTGGGCCTGCCAGGGCCAGATGGGGAAAGAATGAGCTTCAGCAGCCTGGATGGGGCGTCAGCAGCAGCATCCCCGGGGCTTTAGAATCTCTCTTGTGAGAGCCAGGTCCCAGGCAAGGCCAGAGAGGTGCGGACGCGGGAGCCAGAGCGAGGCCTTCCCTTCCAGGGCAGGCGGCTGCCAGGCCAGGCGGACGGTACCCGCCAGAGAGAGGCTTCAGAACTCATCAGTGACTCTTTCTGATGTCACTGAAGGTTTACTTGTCTCCGGCTCCAGCAGGGCCAAGTTTGGGGAGACTGAAGCTGAGATGTGTCCATCATCGTCATTGTCAGAGGTGCCATTTATTCAGAGCCTCCTAGGTGCAAAGTGCTTTGTGCATAATCTCATTTCATTCTCCTACAGTCATCTGGAGATGACCGAGAAAATGAAGGCTCAGAAAGGCTGAGAAACTTGCCCAAAGTTACCCGGCCAGTAAGTGCCAGAGGAAGGAAGCCGAGCTGTGGGACTCAGGCCCTGCACTCCCTCCACAACCTGGCCTGGCAAGTGCCAAGGCCCGGAGCTGGATCCCCAGGGTGGATTCTCCAGATCCCTGCCCGGACCGGCCCACCTCCAGCCGTGGCCCCAGGACTCGCCCCCACGGCCAGGCCGTCCCGTTCTTACGTGGCCGAAGGGGTCCAGGTGGTTGTTCGTCAGCTTCAGCTTCTGGAAGGAGACCAGCTGCCGCATCCAGTGAGCCCCCGTGGCAGGAGAATCCGGGTGGACGTAGAGCCTTCCAGGCATGGCCGGCTCAGCCTTCCCCGCCACCATCCTGCCAACAGAGCACACAGTTGACTGGCCTGCAGCTGGGGAGCCCGGATGCCCTGGCCCCGCAGAGAGCAAACCCCTAGAGACCTGGGGGAAAACCACCGCTGGTCCTACTGTCAATTTAGGACTTTGAGGGTAGGAGTGAGGGGCGGAGGAGGGGTGCTGGGGAGGGAGAGTGATTCTGAGTCTCTTCTGTTTCAGTGCAGTAGAAAGAGGAAGGGAAATGACAAGGAAAGGTGATGATTTACTTGAAGGAATGTTATTAATCACAAATACATTACAGGGAGATTTAGACACTTCTGTGTATGTGTTATATTTACAACTTTCAAACATTATAAATTATATTATTTGGAGGGAGCTTCTCGAAAGATGTAGACAAATTTCCAGATTGCCGGCGCCTGAAACAATGATAAGAAACTGATGGGTGGCTGTCCCCTCAGCCAGAAGCCGCTCTGAGTGCTCACCCAGCCCAGAGAGAGAACACAGACAGGCCCTTGGCAGGACCTGGCTGCCGAATCCGCCCCCTCGGCCCGCTCTCTGTGGCCGATTACCCACCACCGCAGAGCCCACGCCCTGGGCTGCTGACTCGCTCATCCGCCTCTCTCCCTGCGCGCTGTGCGGGGCTCTGCGGGCAGACAGAGTACTAAGCGGGGTGGTGTGGATCAGGAGAAGCAGCCCAGTCATTATTTCCTGGGTCCCCGCCTGGTCCTACCCTTCAGCCTGCCCATTCCCTCTGGATGGTGGACACACAGCTCAAGGGGGAAGGCCAGCCGACAGAGAGCAAGTGAGTGGAGAAACAGGTGACACCACAGACCGGGTAACTGGACCCTAGCTACTGAATATCAGAGCCCCCCTCTTTCCTACAGCACAGCACTGCCAGAGCCTGGACCCCCCAGTGCTGGTGCTCGTCTGTCACCTCACAGCACGGTCACCCACCCTGCTTGTCCACAGCTGTGGGGAGGGCACAGACCCTTGAAATCCACCAAACACCCAAACGCTGTGGCTCATTTTGAGCCCCAGCCCCCAGCCAACCAGGCAGGCCTGGTTCCCGAGGCCATGGATCTGGCCAGTCACTGGGGCTTACTGGTGAGTCCCTGGACGTCAAGTGGGGGCGGGTGTGTGAGTGGGAAGAGCGCCGTGGAGGGAAGGCAGGCGATGTGAGGGTCCCGGTTCTTACCATTTGTTGTCACAGAACTTGTAGCGGTGGTCATCTGCGGGGACGATGTCGATCAGCAGGATGTACTTGGTCTTGGGGTTCATGCCTGTGACTTTTACCTTGTAGCTGGGGAACATCCTCCTGAGGGAAGCCAAGGCGTGAGGCAGAGGTGTGGGCAGAGCACCGGGAGAGATGGCACACAGTGGGCAAGGGGACAGAAGGCCTTAAGAGGCACTGCCCCTTTAGCAAGACACCTCAGCACTGGTCAGAGCTTTGTGACCTTGTGTGTTAGTCACTTCCCTCTCTGGTCAGCTTCCCACACACAAGGAAAGGGCTGCACAAGCTGCTTTCTCTGAGCCCCTGCAGTTCTCAGTCTGCAGCTGTGAGCAGCTGAAGCACAGCAACCCTGGTCAGGACGTGAGACGGGATTTCAACACCAACCTGGCTGCCTTAATTTCCCTCCTGTCTGCATCCATACACAACTGAAGATCTGGGGGGTGGGGCAGGCACTACAGGGGGCAGAGCACAAGCCCTGAAAGTCCCTGTCAGCTGCTTCCACAGCGACGTGTCTCCTCTGAGTCATGTCTCTGTGGAAACCCCCAGGCCTCAAAGCAACTTGCAGGAAAGCAGGAGAGGGCTGCAGGTCTCTGGATGCCTCTGTGCATTTAGCAGAGGTGTGTCTCCCTGTGGATACCTTGCCTGGGCCTGTGAGCACTCACTGGGTGTCAGGGGAAGTCGGTCCAGGAGCGTCGTGGGGAAGATTATGGATTCTAGAAGCACCCTGCCGTGGTCTGCAGCCTGACAAACAGTGACACCTTGGGCAACTTGCCTGTGTCTCTCAATGCCTTGGTTTCCCCATCTCTGAAATGGGGATATCACTACCGATCGCATGGGTTTCTGTGTGGAGTAAACGAGCCCACTTATGGCCATTATTATTGAGCACTGCACTCCTGCCCCCATAGACTGGTCGTATGACCTACCTCTATGAAAGAGGGTTCACCAAAAAGCAGAAAGTCTTCCAGTTCCTACCACCTGTGCTGAAACTGTCCAGGACCCTGAGGCTCAGGGAACATTCTAGAGAAGGGTTTCCTCAGACCCCTCGGCACACCCGTACATACAACAGCATGTACACATACCTGCAGGGGTACCCTCCCCTGGGCACCAGGTCCCTGACGCTGGACTTCCCCATGGTCCTCCTCAGCATCCATCCACCCCCACCATCCTAGCTGACCTCCCACAAAGGTGTCCCTGAGAGAGAGGCAGGATCCAAACCTCACTGAAGACACAAAGGGAATTGAGGAGCAAATACCCTGAGCTGGTGGAGCCCAAGCATCAGGGGGTCCTCTGGTTCTTGCAAAGCCAAGAGACAGCACAGGGACCCTCAAGGCAAGCTGGCCTAAGCATCTCAGACGATTGGAGTCCCCCATTTTGTCAACAGGAGTACCAGCTTACCTTGACAGGGCAGGGCTTCCAGAAGGGATCAAGGCTTCCACAAGCTGGCAGACCCTACAGCAAGCCCAGGCCAGGACCCTGAGGTGGAGGGTTCAGTCCCACCCCGGCCCAGCCTCCGCCTGCGCACCCTGTCTCCTGCTGAAGGGCAGGCCCATGAGAGCACTGCCGTGGGCCCGGGCAGCGGGAGCCGTGTGCCCCTGTGTGCGCACGAGCACGTGTGCCTGCACACGGCCGAGTGCGCATGTGCGCATGTGTGCGTGCCTGGAGGGAGGAGGCAAGTTTTAGCTGCAAGTCTAGGGACTTATAAACCGTGTGGAAGAATTTGTCTCAGATGTCAACTGAAAGCATTTTCAAATGTCCACCCCACCCCCTCTCCAGGAACGGGGGAAGTGAGAGGGCTCAGGAACCCAATCCTGCCTCCTGCTCACCAGCTGCCTGCCCGGCCTGGGGGCAATGCTGGAACTGCGCCACCCTCTTCCTGGCCCAGCCTCTCCCCTGGTGGGCTGGTGGCTGAAAGGGAGGGAGGAAGCAGTTGCCTCGGCTCACCCCCCTCCCTGGGGGAAGGCCAAGAACCCTGTCCCCTCCAGGCTACCATTTTGTAACTGCTACAGAAACAGCCACAAAATGGGGCAGCCCTGGCTGGACTTGGGGCTGGCGTGGCACCAGTGCCCCGCACTTAGCCCGCTTCTCCTGTAATCACTCCAGTTTGCAACAGCAGAGGGCAGACACAGCTCCCCAGCAAGGCCAGTGTCCACCAAAGGGGCCAGGAAAAACGGCTTGCTGCTACTTCAACAGTCTTCATAACCCAGGCTGAGAGGGAGGTGAGGGATCCTGTCCTTCCCTTCTACTCCCTACCACACTTCACCTCAGCAGCTCAGGAGGCCAGGCTGACGTGGCCAGTGCTTTTTAGAAGGCCAGTAAGGAGCCTACGCTCAGTATCCCAAGGCAAGGAGCTCTTGTCCTGTGATTTGGCCTCTCCCGGAAGCTCCCCATGGACCGGAGTCCTGACTGTCAACAGCCTCAGGAAGATTTTGCTGGAGATGGGGCAGGGAAGGAAGGTGTCTCTTAGCCTCTGCCTCCCTTGCCCACCAATTCCTCTCTTCCTTGGGCAGCAGCCCCCAGAAGCCAGGAGGAAGGACAAGCTGTGTGGTCTGAATGGGGATTCAAAAGTCCTCTGCTCAGGCGAAGCCCACCCAGGCTCGGTGAGCGCCACTGACTTCATGGAAACAGGCATCTCTGTCTCTGTTGGGGTCCAGTTTGGTGCCTGCTTCTGGGCCATGGAGCACACACGCAGTGGGGACCCTAGGCTCTATCATTTCCCTACCCAGCGGCGGGCTCCAGAGGATAAAAGGCCTGCCTGCTGTGCCAGAAAGGCTAAGTGTGAAGGTGCAGCACACACACCACCAGCCACATAGGCCTCCTGCCCAAGCTGAGGGCATCTGCCCTTGGTTCCAGACGGGCTAAGGTCTTTGGAGCCCAGAGGCCTGGCCTGGGAGTGTTCACCAGGACTCAGGCCAGAGAGACCAAGCTGGGCTGGGAGCTGTGTCTTCCTCTGCTCACCCAGTCCTCTCTATTGAAACAGATGAAACCGCAGAGTGAGATGTAAATTGCTTCTGATTAACAACAAAAAAATGTACCTGAAAACCAACACCTGTAGGGGGAAATGAAGACCTTGGTGGGACCGGGAGGGAGGGCCAGGAAGGGAAGTAGTGACTCTGCCCACCCCATATCCCACTCAACCCTGCCACCAGCGCTGGCCCAGAAACCCTGGCTCGCCTGTCCTCAGCACCCTGCAGCCACCCAGAGCCCTGCTCCGCCCTGCCTTCTGCCCTACCTTCTCTCCGGGGGCCCTCCGCACCCCTTCCGTGTACCTCGCGCGCCTTCTGTGTGCCCCTGGCGCCCTCTCGGTGCTCGGGTCCCCCCACCCCCCGCCCCTCTCCAGCTCCCGGACCCCAGGCATTTGGGGCGCTCCTGGGCCTCTCGGAAACTGCTCCGCCAGGGAATAAACAAGCTGCCTGCCCGGCCGGCTGGCCCGGGAGGAGATGAAAGCCGGGGGTTTCTCCTCTGATCATGAAACAGGCTCTGAAAGGGTGCGGGCCTGGAGCCTTTATCTACTTCATACTCGGAAATGGTTTTAGAATGAACTGCTAAGATAAGCCGCTTGGACGTTTCTTGGTGTTGGAGCCTTGTGGGGCGCTGGGCAAGGGTTTCGGGGCATTTTGATTTTGGCAATAAACCCGTAAATACGAACTCAGTGCTGAGAGAGGGGACACGCAAGTTTCAGCTGGGCTCAGAGAGCCCCTGGGCGCCAGTCCCGGGCCAAGGGGGTTGCCAAATTCAAGGTGCTATCTACTCATTCCAGCACCAATCCTGCGAGGAGCCGGGGGTGGGGGAGCAGGAGGGAGCAGACCTAGGACACCCACCAGATTCTCTCTAAGCTGAGCCCCCAAACCCCAAATCCACCGCAGAACCTCCTTGGTTTGGGGGGCGGTCTCAGGCCCCCCAGGAGCAGCTATATGTGCCTTTCCTGAAATGTAGGTGCAAAACCAAATCAAAAGGGGTGAGAACTCCAGAGAGGGGTTTCCAGGGGGGAGTGGTGGTGACGGGGAGGGCACACAAGAGGGACACTGGGGGCCAGTAATGTTCTGTTTCTTTATCTGGGTGGTGGTAACACCGGTGTGTTCATTTTGTGAAAGTCTATACAGCTGTACAATTAAGATTTGTTCACTTTTCTGCAGGAATGTTCCACTTCAATAAACTGGACATTAAAAATTATATATGTGTATATATATCATAAATATGTGTACACACAGAGGCCTGTGGAGGCCAGAGTTTGAAAGGAAAGGGCTGCAGGAAAAGGGTAGGGGTCCACAGAAAACCCCACCCGTTTTCTATCCCTAGTGTCTGGGGGTCTTAAGGAAGAATTCGGGGTATGTTGGGAAGAGGCCAAGGCCCAACAACTAAGGCTGAGTTTGGGGGCCGGAGGTAGGAGTGCCGTCTATAAGGAGACCAAAGCTTTTGTTGCAAATGATTTCTGAGAGCAATGACAAAGCTATGTAATTTATGTCCACTTTGCACACACACACATACACACACACACACACACACACACACACGCACACACACAGCGTTTTCTACTTCACTCAAAGCATTTTTAAGAAGTATTTTCCCTGAGGTGGGGGGCCGGAGAGAGGGTGTGTGGAATGGATGCTGTTTTGAAGGGCCAGTTGCTTCTCTCAGATTTTTTTGAAGACACTTCCTTCTGATAGACTTTTGCTTTCAGAAAATACTTTAGAAGGAGATCAAAGCGCTCTCTCCCCAATCCACTTTCCCAGTGTCTTCAACCCTTACTTCTCTTATCACCCACGCCACTGGGCTCTGACGCTCTGTATACAGAGCGAGGGCAATTGGCTTTGAAGCCCCGGATTAAGCTGGGCCAAATCCTTGCCTCAGAATAACAAACAATACAGGTTCAACAGGAGTTCTCATCAGTAGTTCATTTTTCAAATGCAAATTCACTGTCACTAACACAAGCAACATTGAACTCAACAGCCTATGAAGGCTGATAGTGGAGATTTATCTGGTGGCAAAACCATGACCTAGGAGCAGAGCAGTCAGACGGTTAGGAAATTTTCATATTGGGGAGGTTTATATTTAAATTTTGTGGAGCTCGCTTTTATCTGTGTTTGGGAGAAAATGCAGTTTCTCACATGTATCAAGCTTGGCAAGGATGTGAGGAGGCGGGGGGGGGTGGGGTCTGCTCTCTGCACTTAGGGGCATAAACTCTCTGGGTGCAGGGGCCTGAGAGCGACAGAGCCTGGCAACGGAGGGCTCTGGCCCCATTTTACACCTGACATCAGGGGATCCTGAGTGTTCAGAAATTGATGTCTTGGACTGTGGTTGGCATTTGATTCCCCAGCTCAAGTTGTTTGAGAATTCAGTTACTATCTGATGAAGGGGACTCTGTTTTCATTTGACCCTCAGATCTTCAAGGGCTTAAGGAAGGGGCTTGTGACTAAGGACTCACACTGGCTGGAGAACATTTGGGCTACTTTTCTTTGGGCCCCCTTCATCCCCAACCAGAGAGCAGTCATACCTCTAATCAGCCAGCGTCTCTAGGACAGAAACAACTCCACCTTGAACAGGCAATCAAGGGAATTTCTCAAAGTTGGGGTTTTGTTCCGGGGGTGGGGCATCACTGCTTGGCTTGTGTGGACCTGGCAACTGCCTGACTCCACTTCTATCTGCAACAGCCAAAAGCCCTCCCTTCTCAGGGGTCAGGTTTATGTTCTCTTGGTTCCCCTCCAGACCAAGCAGTCTAGACATCAATGATTCAAGGTTCAGGAGAAGGGTCCAGGCCATCTGCTGAGAAATAGAAGTGTCCTAGGAAAGGTGATGATAGAGACTCAAAGAAGAGAACAGGGAGAGGTGCTGGGCAGCCTGTGGAAGAGCCAGGAGCCCAAGCCCCGAGCCCGAGCCGGAGCAAAGCAAGCTGCCTTCCAAGGCTGCCGCAGGAGGGAGGCAGCAGGGAGGAGGGGGGCACAGGGATCAGAGCGGTGAAAGTGGTCTCTGAAGTCAGGGGGCAGCTATGCAGGAGGGAAAAGGGTCTGTGAGAACCGTGGGGGGAGGGGATGAGGCTAGTGACTTTCCTAAGGACTAGACCTGGTGCACGGATAACTTTCTGCCAGAGAAATCAAAGACTGTGATGAATCCATAATTGGCCAACATCATCACAGCCATTTAAAAATTATTATCATCATTCCCTGAGGCTCATCGCTAAGCTTCCACCAGGATCAGGCACAAAATCTGCCTGAAGCCAGTACCTCTGGAAATGTGTGTGTGTGTGTGTGTGTGTGCACGCGTGTGTTGAGGGGAGAGGGGGAGGACCCACGCAGGTGCAGGAAACCCCACTGAGGAGAATCACAAATGCCTTTTGTTTAAAATGGCAGAGGCCAGGCATGCCCAAAGAATATGCTGGCCATTTATTTTCAAGAGACAAGGTTATTTCTGCTGCCTAAAAATGGAAGTTCTGGATCTTTCTCTTCTTCTCTTCCCTACATGCCAGCAATCACAAGAAATAAAGTCCCCCCCCCATTGCAGCTGTAATCCACTCAACAATTTACCAAGCACTACTCACAAGATCCCTGGTTTGAGTCTCACAGTAACTGAAAAAGAAAGGATGGCAGGTAGGTCTACGGTCACCATCGCCGTTTTACCTGACACTACTGAGCCACAGGGAGCTGGGGGACTTGCCTGAGTGAACTCAACTAGGAAGAGGCAGGACTTGTGACACCTGGGTCCCACTGTCCTCAATGACTGCTCCAGGTGGCACCCCCCCCACCAGGTCCCCTGGATGCATCCTCCTTTCCCAGCCCCCAAATGCAGCAAACTCAGGCCTTGACATCTCCCTGCTCCTTCCACTGATAGAGGCTCTGGGTGGCCGTGCCACCTCCCTGACTTAGGCAAGAGGGCTGCCAAGTGCCCAGACCCCCCACCCCCAACAAAACAAAGGAAACTTTGCAAAGCCTGCTAGTGAGCAGCCAGGAAGGACCCAGGACCCCTATTCTGCCTACAGCAAACCACCAGCTTCTTATTTCCTTTGACCCATCATTCCAGTTCAGCAGAGTTCTCTAAAAAAGTAGAAGAAAAACGCTGAGCAAATGCCAGACACTTCTCTAATTATGAAGAGTATCCACTGGCAGCTATTGTGTGCTTAAATATGCCAGGAGCCATGCTGAGGGCTTACCTACGTTTGTATGAAGGAAGATCTATTATTTTACAGATGGAGATGAGGAGAGCGCAGAGACCGTAAAGTGCCTGTCCTGAGGCTGCACAGATAGCAGTAGGTGAGCGACTGGAAGCCCTTGGCCACCAGGTCTGACTGCCCATTCCCGGCCCTTGATGCTTCACCACCATCCTATTCCTTGGAAAACCCAATTATGGGGCCACGACCAGACAAAGGAACATTTTAACAACTAAATTGTACCCCGGGGACCAAAATCAAGTGTGAGTTTGTGGAGGAGGCAGTGTAGCGGGGAGGGAGGTCCCTGAACCTGAACTCTCCAGCTTCTCTGTCTGCAGATATCTCCTTCACCTGATAGCCGCTCTCCTAGCCATTCCTGTGAATCTCTCTGTCTGCTCGCGTCTGCTTCTTCCTCCTCTCTCCCTCTCCTCCCCGTCTCTCCCACAGACACCAGCGCATTTTAAAAATGTTTCCACTTTATAAATCATTCCTCTCTGGCAGCCACCCGAGAGTTGCTCCCCAAACAACACATACACAGGGCCCAACGGTGCCTTCCCCTTGGCTGAGGAGGGAGCTGGCGACAGCACTGGGGCATCCATGGGATGAGAGACTTGGGGTTCGCACTGCCCCCGAAAAAGTTATGGAAATAGGAAAACATGATCCTGCCCCCTTCCTCTATCTGTTAAGGGACATCTCCGGGTCCCTGTTCAATGCATTCCTGAGAAACCCGGCAGGTCCCCAAAAAGAGGAGGACAAAGCAGCCCCCACCTCGTCCCCCAGGGGCCAAAAGTGCAGAAACAGGGACCTCCAGCGGCACGACCTTAATTTGCATTTCATTTGCATAATACTGCCCCTCCCCACCCCTCGCGGTGTAGCCCTCTGTGGGCTTCCGAAGCCGGTTCGGAAGCTATGGCGGGATGTGGAGCTAAGGCCAGAATGGCAGAGGGGACTGCCGTCGCTCCCCGGGCTGAAGGCGGAAAAGACTGCTAAGGGAGCCCCTGAGGATTCCCACTGCTCCCATCCGTCATCCCCCCGAAGTAAAACTCCCAGCGCTGACCTGCCCGCCTTGGTGATGATCATCTCGGTGCCCGCCTCGTGGAACTTCTTCCAGAGCTCCTTCTCGTGCAGGCCCACCTTGATGTTCTCGATGGTCTAGGGACGGGAGGGAGGGGACTTGTGTCGGCCTGGCCCACGGCTCCGTGTGGAGCCCTCAGAAAGGGGAACACAGACCCAAGGAACCATGCAGACCACTGCCAGCCCCAGGAGCCCACGCCTCGAGATTTCGTTTCACAAAATTATTCTGTACCATTGATGAATTTTAAAACTTAAAAATTTTAGTAAGTGGCTAAAACCCCCTCCTTCGAAACTGCACCTATAGGTGGTTCCGCAGAAAACACATAAACTGACCGTGCTGGGGTAGATGACACACTCCTACACAAACATATGAACACCCCAAGTGGCCCGACACAGCAACAGGTTTGCGGGCATGCACCGACACAGGAGGGCACACACCCCCTCGGCCAGCCGCGTGCACCCGCAGACCCGCACAGGCAGAGAGCGTGCACAGCCGGATTCCGTTCGATCCTCAGGTCGTCACCATGACCCTCTCGGTGACATCCCTGCGGCCTCGGATCTCGGCGGCGGCTCCCGCACGCACCTGGTCAGGGGCCACTCTCCCCGCCTGGTCCTCGGCTTTCGACCCCGCCCGATCAGGGTCGTCGGAGCTGGAACCTTCTCCCCGGCTCGCTCCGCCGCGGGGGTCCCCTCTCCGGCCTGTCCCTGAGCAGCCTCGAGGGCTCAAGGTGGAGGAAGGACGAAGCGCCGAGAGCGGGCCCTGCCCAGGGGAGCGCGAACAGGCAGACAGTCCTGCCGCAGTGTGGCGGGTTGACAGACAAGGCGGCCCTGCAGACAGACCTCCGGCCGACGGCCGGCGCGGCCCTACCTGCTCGGCGGCGGCGGCGGCGGCGGCGGCGGCGGCGGCGACGTCGGCGCCGGGGCCCGGGGGGCTGCCGAGCGCGGCTCCGCTGAGGCCCGGCGCAGCCAGCGCGGGCTCAGGGGCGTTGGCGGTGTTGGCGGCGCTGGCCTCGCCGAGCGCGGAGCCCGGGGCCCGAAAGGCCTCCTCGCTCTCCGACAGGGCCTTATCCTGCAGCATCTCCTGCGGACACAGCACACACGAGTCACATGCCCAGGTCCACACTCGCCTGAGACCTCGCAGCCCTCTGGAGCCAAGCCGGGAGTCTTCCGGCCCGGCTGGGAGGCCGACCTGGCCCACGTGGACCCCGCCCCCTCCTGAGCTGGAGGAGGGAGAATACACGAGGGCAGGACCCTCGCCTCCTCCCTCTGGGTTCTGGACCTGGGGAGGGTTTGTGTGCGGTTCAAGGTCCGCCTGCCCCTGGGTGTGGGGCTGTGTGATGAGTAGATCTGGGGGAAGGACCGCCCTCTCTGCAATGGCATTGCCCCAGCTGCACCCCTAGTCCCTCCCTCCTGCTGGACTCCGGTGGAGCCTGAAGTCTGGGTCTTTTTCATCTGATCCCTAATAATTGCGGTCCTGGCTCACTCTCGGCCCAGAGCAACCAGGACGATTCTTGCGCAGGCAGGAGAAGAAAGCCAAGCCAGGAGGGCAGGGTCCAGGCTCCCAGGGCATCACACCTGCAGGGAGGGCCTATGGCTGAGCAGCCGTTCAAGCCCTGTTCACTTGGCTACCCTCACCCAGCACTTCAGACAGCAGTCAGGTAGAGGCTTCCTGAACCAGAGTTTCCCTCCTGTATACATCCATTCCCACAGACACCTGTTTGTCACTCACACAGGCACACACATCCTCACACTCAAGACACAGCACCCTCTCACAGACTGCTAGTCACCCAAACAGCCATGCTCCCCTAGGGCTGCTCTGATTCAGGCCCTGAACTCAGCCAGAAGCCTCCCCAGCCTTGCTGTCACACGCACGCTGGCTCAAAGTTTAGCTCCAAAGGACTCTGCTTTGGGGCAAAGGAAGGACCCAGACTCTTCCCAGCTAGGGAGCAGGCCAGTTGGGTAGGTTCAGTTCACAGGCATAGCCTAGCCCTGCCCCAGGGCACAATAACCCTTCCCCAGGTGTCTAGGACTATTCAGGCGCCTGCTCATATGCCTGCTCCCTTCTGGCAGCTAGTCCTGGGATATGAGAATAATGCCCAGGCTGCAAGGACCTGCCTGTCCTGCCTCCATTGTGGATGCAACCGTGCATCATCTCTGCTTCTCTTTTCCACCTCCTTGCTCCTCTCCTTTCATCTGGATCTGGGCAAGCTCTGGTGAGGCTTTCCAAATGTCTGACTGCCTCTCTTGTGGCTGAATGTTCCCCCTTTCTCCTCCTACCTTCTTTCTGTCCTCCCCTGGATCTCCCTGGGCATTCCAAGGCCCAGGCCCCACATCCACTGACTCCCCATTCTGGACTAGACGTCGGCTCCCAGGGCCTCACAAAGTAAACAAGCCAAGTGCAACCGAGGAGATAAAAAGGGGCCAGGGCCAGTTGGGGCTGGGAAAAGCCCATAAAGATAAGGCTGACAGCCCAGTCAGTCCTCCAGCCACAGGCACCAAGCAGTAAGGCTCACCGGGCATGGCCAACGCAGCACCCGCCTTGGGCCACATGAGAGTTCCCAGGCCGAGCCCCGGAAACCCAGAAGCCTCCAGGCAAGGGGACTCTCCGGGATGAAGTTTGTTGCACGTTCCGGGCCAAGGCGCTGGTTCCGACTATATCTGCGGTTAGATCCGCTGGTCCTAGGTGCAGCAGTCCGCGGGTCCAGGAGGGGCCGCCTGGCGCAATGCTGTCTTGGCCATTAGGTCTTCTGTGGGGCACTTGTCACACCGGGAGCGGTGTCGCGGCCCCGTGCGACTTGCTCCGCGCGCTTTCAGTCCTGCCCGGTGCAAAGCACGCCCGCGGCCCGTGTGCACTGATGCCAGTACCGCTGCTCTCACGCGGGTCGAGGGTTGCGCGATGCTCTCCTTCCCCGACTCGAGGTTCACCTCTTCCTTTTCTCTCGGCCACGCAGCCACATCCCGACATCGCGACAACTCGCCTTCTCTGGAGCTCCCGGCTAATTTCCTTTTCTTACTGCCCAGCACGGCCATCCCCGCGATCCGGTACCCTCGGACCCAGAGCCCAGGCGCGCTGGGACGCCGGCACGGCCGGTCCCACACCCGCCGGGGTCCGCGGCCCGCGTTCGACCTTCTCCTGGAGCGGTCCTCGGGCACAGCCGGTCGGCTCCGCGCCCTTTGCACCCGGGTCCGTCGCTTTCAGCTGCCTCGTTTTCTAAGAATAGCGTTGTTCTTCTCATTTCTAGATTACTGGTGGTATTTTTCTTGCACTGGAGTAATCGTGAATATTTTATACTATTTTAAATATTTTAATTATCTCCATTATCAGAGATATTCTGGTCAGTTCAGTAACATTAAGAGTATTCTATCACATAAGTACTTTTTATTTTTAATACTGCATGGTTAAAGTACTGGTTGATCTGTTAATTCATCATTATCAAATACGTTGCTGCTGCTTTCCTGTCACTGCTTCATCATTCTAGGGTCTCCCGGCACGTTACTAATACTATTACCAATACCTAGGCAGTTATTAAACACAGTCTTCTGATAGGTCATGTTAATCTATTATTGCTTTTATTTTTACTCTATACCCCTAAAATGTTTCCGTGGCTGTCTTCTCAGTCTCTGTACTTTGTCACAGTTTGAATAATTTATTTACCAGAACTTGTAATATTATTGTTCTTAATATCCACATTAATTTTCTTCACATCCTTATAATACTTCTTGTTATTTTACTATTATTTGTTTTGTTAGGATTGTTCGTAATACTCCAGGTATTCTTCATCACATCGTTACAATATCTTGTTACTTTGTCATTATTTGTAATGTTACAGATCTTAATTCGCTAGTTATTTTTCATCACATCATTACTTCTTGTTACTTTGTCATAATTTGTAATATTGCTGTAGCTCTTAATACTCTGATTATGTTTCATCACATTGGTACAATACTTCTTATTACTCTATCATTATTTATAATGTTGTTGGGATTATTAAAACCTTGGTCATAAATTGTCATATTATTCCAGCAATTCTTGTCGCTGTTTTTATTTATGTCACTATTGCTTTTGAGATTTTGGCTAATATTTATTTTAATAATTCACTATAGTATCAATAATAAATTACATGATAGTATTCTGTCAATACTATTAATGTTAGTATCTCCCTTAATAGTATTTTCCATTGTTCATATTTTTCTACAGTTTTATCATTTTTTACATTACTATTTCTTATTCTATTAATATTGATTTTAATACAATGGTTTTTGTCACATCGTTCCGTCACTTTGTCCATGGTCCTTTCAAATTTGTAATTACGATTTTCACTTGGTTCTGAGAGTGACTGTTCTTTTATTGTTTTAAAGTCCGAGTGCTGTAATACTTATGCCGCTGAGCCCTGCTTCTTTGGTAACTGCTCACATTTTGATAATTCTAGACCACAGATCACTACTTATATACAATGCTCCTTGCTTTAATTTGGACGAACCTGTTGCATCAAAGGTTCTGAAGTCCAGTGCTCTGATCACACACATATCTACATCGATATTCGCCAAGTACCCAGGCCCTCTTCCTTGGCCTTTCTTATTCTGCAAACACTAATTTCAAGGCCACAGCTCCACTTGTCACGGCCTAATTTTGTTCCTTTGGCGCTGGCGCTGTCGTTCTATGCTCTTGGGTCCTTCGACCCAATTCGTCCGGTTACTCGGAGGAGAGGAGGGCTCCTGCCCTGACCGCTGGGAGTCGGGCCGCTGCAGCAGCCCGATCAAAAACACTTCGCGCCGCCCTCTTCCCGCCTTGATCATCCCCGAGGTTCTTACCCTGGCCCCGTTACTCGCTCCCTTCCCAGCTCATCCTCCTCGACCCTGCAGCCAAACCCTGGTTTCGGAATGACCCCTGTCCCGCACGTCCGGCTCACCCTCACTCCCTCCAGGACCCACACTCACCCTAACTGCGCTGCCGCATGCGTTGGCGCCTGCGGCCCGAGGTCCGCTGCAGGCTCGGGTCCGAGGAGCACGGGACAGCCGGGACTCCGACTCGGGGCCGCTGGGTCAGGGTCCCGCTGCCCGCCGCGCCCTCGGGGACGGTCACATCCCAGTTCTGGAGCGGGCCCTTGATCTCCGAGGCCGCACTTTGGGGCCTCAGCTCCCTCCTCCTCCCTCCCTCCCTCCGGGGCCGCCCCCCCTCCCCGCGCTGACGTCGCCGCTGTCAATCAGTCCGCGCCCGCCGCCCCCCGGGGAGGGGGGCGCGAGGGTCCCCTGACTGCGCGGCCCCGGAACCCTAGCCCGGAGCCCGCTGCCCGCTCCCCCAGCGCGCGGCCCGGTGCCCTCCGCGCGGCCCTCGGGCCCCGCCGGCCGGCCTGGGGTGGGAGCCCCGAATGGTTTAGATTAGAGGGGCGGGAAGCGAGGGCGAGCGTCCTGGCCGGGCCGCGCGGCTCCCATCCGAGGCTCGACAACTAGGACGGCCGGACGGCCGGCCGGGAGCGGCGGCGTGACCCGCACCCTGGGGCGCCGGCGGGGCCCGGGCCACATCCAGACGGCCGTCCTCCGCCGAGACGCAGGCCGCGGGGCCCGCCCGCCCGCACACTGCCCGGTCCGAGCCCGCTCCCCGCCGGTGCCCGCGGTTTATTCGAGAGCCAGCTCGGCGGCCGCAGGCGCACACGCGCCCCGCCGCCCCGCAGGGCGGCTCCCGACCATGCCCGCCACACATTCTCACACCTCCGCGCGCCGGCCCGCGCTCGCTCGTGCTGTCGGGCTCCGGGCCCAGTCGCGACGGCCGGGCCCGGCCTTGTCTGAGACCGGCCCCGCTGCTCACCGGCCCGCGCCGGTCCGGGGCGCGGCGGGCAGCGGGAGCTGGAGGCGGCCGCGGGGGTCACGGGAGAGGGCAGGCCCTGCGCTCGGGCGGGGAGGAGGCCCGGCGGCCCGGCCTGGAGCGGCGGCGGCGGCGGCAGCGGCGGCGGTGGGGAGGTGCGGCGCCAGCCTGAATTCGGGCCCAGGCCCAGGCTCCAAGGTGCCAGGGCTTGGCAGAGCCTCTTGGGGAAACTGCGGCCGAGGGCCAGGACTCTGCCAGCAGCTCCCCGAGATCCCGGAGGGCTGAAGAGGAAGCCCAATGCCTGCTCCAGTCTAGGAAGCCCAGACGGCTTTGCACCGAGCCAGCCGGCCTCTGTGCCTCAGAAAGTGAGTCCCCCTCAACCGCCTAGACTTCCCTGCCCGACTCTGACTTTAGACTCTCTCTGTCTCACTTCCCTCTATTTCTCTATGTCGGTGTGGACCTCTCCACAAGACCCCGCAGCTGCACAGGCAGACAGACCCATGTGGACCTCAGCCCATGTCCAAGCCTCACAGCCTGTAACATGCCCAGAACACTGGGACAAGGACAGGCCTACCCACCTGTCTGCAAAGGCCCCAGAATCCTCTGTCAATAGGATTCCCAGATTAGCTCCTCAGATCTCAGCATTGGCTTTATCCTTCCCTCCACTGGTGTCCCAGCCTCGCTGATTAGCCTCTGTTCCTTTCCAGATTCTGACCTTAAAATCAGATTGACGGGAACGGGACAGGGAAAATCCTTCCCTGGATGGCTCTGTCCCTTTTGTAATGCTAGGAAATGGAAAGCCAGCATCAATTCCTTTCCCACCCCCTTGCACACAAAGGGGGAAGCAGAACACGAACTCAGAAAAGCCAGCAGCTGCTGTCAGGAGCCTGTAACCCTGCTCCACAATACGCCCACTGCTCAAGAACCCCCATCTCCTCCAGCAGTACCAGATACTGCTACCCCATCTTCCCTTCATGACTTGTCTCATGGAGTCCCAACCCAGGAAGGGAAAGTAAGGTGTAAGAGGTGTGGAGAAGCTTAATCCTCCCCCAATCCTGCCTCCTCCCGGAGTGGAGAAAGGGAAGGCCCTGGTGTTTCAAGAGATGCCTGGGGAGTCATGTTTCCTGTGTTAGGGAGAACTGGATGACATGCCTCAGCTTCTGCACCCAGGCCCCCTCCCATGCCCTCTCCAACAGCCTGTAGGGAAACCCCTTGCCAGTAAATAGTGTACAGATTAACCGACCAACTACTTTGTGGAATGGTGGACAGGGAGGGCAGTGAATCACCAGGTACCATGGGAGAAGACTAGCGTTAGGCCAGACTCTGGAAAGAGTTTGCTGATGGTCATTGGAGGAAGTTCATAATGAGACCATCTGATGTAGCTCTTTAAAGAACCTAGAGTGGAAACTGCCTATAAGGCTTTCTGGAGACTCATGGGAGATAATCTAAATCAACATCGACTAGTTGATGATGATGTGGAGAAATGAGACATTGAAGGGACGGGCAAGGTTTTGGTGATGAAAAGGAAAGGGTAAACTAGCCAGCAATCGAGTGAGAGAAAAAGGGAGATTATGTACACAAAGTCTTCATTACCAGCACGGAATACATTATTTCATTGATTTTAAGATACACATTTTTCACATTTTGGCATCTCTGAAACTAGGATGCATCTTAAAATCAATGGTATGTTATAGTTTAATTAGCAGTGTTTTTTTTTTCTTCTTAGTGGTACATAAAATATTAGAATAGCTTACAATTGATGGAGTATAGTAATTGCTGATAAATGGCCTGTGGAGAAAAGAATGAGACTAATTTTTCCCCCAAGACTGATTTGAGACGTTCAAAGTACAAAAATGCTCTTCAACTAAGTGAACTAACCAACCATCTATTACACCAACTTGAGTTGCTTTAGGGGAAAGGCCTCAGGTTTGGTGTCAGACTGGCCTTGGTTTGGAAAGCTGGCTCTGAGTCCTGGCTCACCATTTAGCAGCTGTGTGACCTTGAGCAAGTCCCTTAACACCTACATAAAATGGGGATAATCACACCAGCCTACCAGCTATTTGTGAAGTTTGGCTAGGTCAATGCACGTAAATGCCTAGCATGTGGTAGATAGATAATAAAGGCTAGTTCCCAAGTATTTTTAAATCTTATTTTACCCCACCTCTTTCCTGAAAAGGCTTGAGGTGGTTTATAACCAAAATAGTCTAATAAAAATACAAGTAGAAAGACAAAGTATGATCAAGGGAAAAGGAGAAAATATGCGCCATCACTAAGTGTTGATACAGTTGCTATAATTGAGAGAAAAATCTGGCTTACCAGCAACAGGGCAAAAATTGGTCGTTCTCCATTTCAGAAATGTGGAAATAATATTTCCTTGGTGAAGGAGAGGAGTCGGGTGGGACTTTATCCTGGTCTTAATTTTTAAAGTAGTTTCTCATGTAAATGTTTATTCTTGTATCTGTACAGTGTCTTATTATTTACAAGCTGATTTCATAGCTTCTATCTCATTTGATGCTGTATTAACTCCATTTATGGATTCATTCATCCAAAAACAAAATTATCAGGTACTTACTATGTGCCAGACACCTAAACAAGAGGAAAGGCCAACTTACCATTCTATCAGTTAGCTAACTAATTAGCTAACCAGTTACTAACTGCACATTCACTAACAAATGACCTACAAACTTACTAATTAATCACCAATGTAATCAACCCGAAAGGGAGCAGGGGCTACAGGATAAACTGGGGAACCCTAGTCAGTAGCGTAAGGTGGCTTGTCCAGAACCAGGGGTGGGTTTGGTTGAAGATGATTACTTGAGTTGACATCATACTGTAGTGAAAAGCAATTATAATTTTTTTTTTAATCCTCGGGTTTTGGAACATTTAATAAATACCAATGTCAAGCCCCACCCCAGATCAACTGAGTCAGAATCTCTGAGAATGGAGCCAAGGTTGAGAACCACTGCTCTGTGCCAACTGTGGAAACCCTGCCCCTGCGCTGCTGGCCTCCCTTGTACTCGGAATGGTCATGTGATCCAATGTTGACCAATAAGACCTAAGCTAAAGACGAGAGGGGAGAGAGGATGTGGAGAATATTTTGCTTTCTTGATAAAGAAGAAGACAGAGTCTTCTTTTCCCCTGTGGATGAGATCCTTGGAGTTCTCATTCTAGAGACCTTGAGGCAAGAAGGATGAAGGCCAATATGCAAATGATATCAGAACAGAAAGAAAGAGCCTGGGTTCCTGATGGCATCACTGAGCAAGTAAACCTGCTCTTGTAATGTGAGAAAACATAAACCCAATTTCTTTACATCATTGTTAGTTTGAGTCTCTGTTACTTACAGTCAAGTATACTCCTGAGACATATGTGAAGGTCCCAACTCAGTGCTGAGTGAGTCCTTGGGTATTCCATAAGGAAAGATACATATCTTAGTGTCTGTAGGTGTTCTTGTGCGTGTGCACATACCTTCTCATTCAAATCCAGGAAACAAAACCCCTCCACACTCCCTCCCTAGCCATGTTATTCTCTGTGTGCTATGCGTGCCATGATCTAAGGCCTGGGATCCTTATTAAGTCCCCAAAAGAAAAAGGATGGGTGAGGCAGCAGGGAATTTACCTGTTCCCCTGTGGCCTTATTATTACCCAGTAGCCCCAAAACTTGGTTCCAGATTCCCTGGCCCACATCCCATTGGGATTGTCAGACTCAGGACAGTTGGGGTGGGGATGAAAGCTTGAGCTGATTCTGTAAATCAGAGGACTGGACAAGAAGGGCGGGTAGCAGGGGGCAGCTGCTGCCATAGGTGCTTCCCTTTTACCACAGGCGCAGGTCTGCTCACCTGTCCTCTCACCCTGGCCTCCCTGGCCTTCTCCCACAAAGAGAAGAAGGAAGCTTCCAGTTAGACAGAACTGAGGACTGGGCTGTCCTGATCCTGGACCTGGGTGAAGTAGGCTGAGCCCCCTCAGGGCCGAGGGCAGGGGCCGTGATTCACGAATAGCACAGGTTGATCCCTCCTATAACTGTAACTTGAGGAACTACAGAGACAAGGAATGAATAATCAGACCTGGGTTTTGAATAGTCAGGGGTAGCAATCCAGAACTTCCGTGCCAGAGTCTTTATCAGTAGTAGGTGGACTCTTTGCAGAAGATCAGACTTTCTTCCCCATTACACTATGTGCTCCGGCACTGCCACTCCCTTCCATTTCCCCCAGGAAGACTTCTCTGAAACGCACATTTATTTTACAGTCTGAGGAGGGCATATCTGCTTGGGTTGTGGTAGGTTAAAAAAATTCCTAAGTCAGAAAAATTATTTAATTTCCCCACCCCTCCATCCCTTTCTTTCCTCCTCTTTCTTCCTTCCATTCTTTCTAAGCATTGATTGTCCCAAACTGGCTTTTATTTTGAGTCCTCAAGGATTTTTTCTGAGCAAGGAGCTGAAACAAATTAGAAATCAAGAATGAGAGAGTATGGGGACTGTCAGAAAGCCCTTGGAATTTGAAGTTAAAAACATCTGAATGCAAGTCCTCAACAGGCTGTTTACAGAGGGACCTAGAGCATGACCTGCTTTAAGCCTCTGTTTCCTCATCTGTAAAGTGACTTTAATAATAACAGCCACCTCAGAGGGTAGCAGAAAGGATGAAGTGATATCACACAGATAAAAGTGCTCTAAGGGCTTACACAACAGCTTACATTTATTGAGGACCCACAGTGTGCCTGGAAGGATTCTAAGAGCCTCACGTGCATTCTCTCATTTCAACCTTACCACCCTATCAGGTGGGAACTGTCATAATCCCCATTTCACAGACGAAGAAATGGGTTGATTTGCCCAAGGTCATACAACCAGGAAATGAAGTCAGGATTTGAACCCAATTAGTCTGGATCTTTGGTGCCCATGCTTTAAAATATACTGCTCTACAGTCACTTAACCTAAGCTGGTTTCATTTGTTAAACAGGATAACAGTACATTCCCTTTACAGTTGTTATAAGAGTGTAAAATACTGCCTGACATATAGCAACACTGTTATTATTGTAAATAGGACTTGCCCAAGGTCTAACAGTAAGGAGAGAGGTCATTGGACCCACAAGACTTCAGAGCTCAGAGGGGAGGGTATAGCTTGGTGGCAGAGTGCGTGCTTACCATGCACGTGGTCCTGGGTTCAATCCCCAGTACCTCTGTTAACATAAGTAAATAAATTAATCTAATTACCTCCCCACCCCCTCCAAAAAAAGACTCCAGAGCTCAAGATCTTAACTATTCTTATTGTTCATTTTCTAAAAAATAAAATACCCACCAAGAGAGCAAAATGTAATCATCTCTCTCTTTACCCCCCCCCCCCAAAGAGACATAATAAATCCTTCATGGCATTGTCCCAAGAACATCATGCTCTGCGTTCTGCTGATCCCTACCAGGCTGGCCACTGGCAGGACCCGTGGGATAGGGCTGCTCGTCCACCAAGATACACTGGCGGTGGGATGGAGGGTACTGTATCCACAGACAAGCTTTTCATGTGCAAAGATGGTGCCGATGGCCCTTCCTAGCTGGTACCACTGTGTTGACCAAAATAGGCTTTATTAACTCAGGCACAAATGGGGATACAAGATAAATGTGCTTTCATCTAGAATAAAATCCTCTGTTTGGATTGGAGGCCTTGTTCCTTGCCTCCAAGATTCATAAGCTCCTTCTGTCTATGTAATATTTGGTAAGTGCTTCCTAACATCTAGCTTCCACCCCTCTTGCTGCAGTTGGTCCTTTCTCTGTCTGTAAGGAATGAGAGGCACGTTAGGGCTGTTAACTGGTCAGACCTCCATAGTAAGAGTTTCCGTTCCCTTATTCAGCCCCCGAAGCTGGGTTGATGGTGCTGTCCAAGGAGCCTTGAGCTCAGGAGTGATGGCAACACTGGCACTGAGCAGGGCACAGACCCTGGCCTGTGCATTCCTGGGAGGTAGTGCCCCAGTCTGTGGCTCCTCCAGAATTCAACAGGCCCTAGAAGGGGAGGGCAGGAAAGAGGCCTGAGGCCCGACCCCCACATCCTTGCATTTTCTGAAGTTTCTCTTTGAACACGTTCCTTTATTTATTGGGCCTCATTTAACCTCAGCCATGTCCTCCTGGGATCATTTATTTGGTAACTGTCACTCAGCCTGCTCTGGCATTAACCTCATAATCCTATTGATTTCCTCCAAGCTAGTTGGGGGTTTTCTCAACTTCTTCCTGGGCCGGTAGGGGCTGATTCCAGTTCTGGTCATTACCGAGGAAGAGGCCCCAGACGGGTAATGGCCTGCCTGGAGGACCATCTGGGGGTTCCTTGAACCCACCTTGGCCGTTCCCAGAACGCGAGACACAGATTGGTGAAGCCTTGGTTGCTCAAGTGTGAGGTAAGGCAGCCAAGCGCCCACCACCACCACCACCACCACCAGGAGCTCCGTGAGTGGCTACTGAGGCTGTCTTTCGGTTCAAAGGACCTGTGCTTCACCAATCACAGCTTTCCTTGGCCCGGAACCCCGCCCCCCTCCTCCATCTTGGATTCAGGACGGGTAAGGGGCCCAATCACCGCAGGGGAAGCGGTGGAGGGTGGGATGGAGCCTGCAGTTCGCGCCCACGTGGCCGCGGGCCTGCGCCTTCCCGCCACCTGCGGCTGGAGCCTGGCCCCTGTCGAGCTGCAGCTGCGGCTCCCAGACACCACCCCTGCCCGTCGCCAGGGGATTAGTGTCCGTCTGTCTTTTGGGACAGCCTCAGTGGGGGTTGTCCTGGCCCCGACCGGGGCCTCCCCTTCGCCCTTCCCCAGGACCACCTCTCTCAGAGTCCAGCTTGGGCAAGGTGGATTGTGTTGGGGGGTCCAAGAGCCTGGGGTGCTGATCTCTCCCAGAGCTGAGGTGTGGGGTGACGAGAGTCCCCCTCCCCGCCAAGCCTGAGCCACATGTGCTGGGAAGTTCATTTCCCCTTGTTTTGCAGAACGGGCTCAGGGATTGACCCCAGGAGTGACCCCAGTGTCAGGAGGCATTAATGATCTCCATACGGGCAATAAACAGGCAGACCGGCTGGCTTGGAGTGGAGGTGCCCTGGAATGGGGCTGCCTTATTAGCCTCACATTCGCTCAAGGGTAGAGGCTTAATTAGGGAGGGCTCCCTCATCCGTCTCCCCTCCCCCAAACATCCTTGACCCCATGGGAACACGGTTGGAGACACTGGAGACCTCCGGCTAGTTCCTCTGCTCCTTGTAGGCCTCCTCAAGATGCAGCCCCATTCAGGTGTCAGCTCAGCCATTTGTCCATCTCTAGCAGGACTTCTAGCTTGGTCCTGACAAAGTCTCTCTTCTTTTTAAAAGCCTCCAGAAGCCAAACCCACAGATTCTGAGTCACCTCACTCTTTTGGTCTACAAGAACTCAGGAACAAGAAGACCTTCCTCTTCTTTAAGTCAAATCTCTCCAAGCCCTATTTCCCCAAAGAGCAAAGGGATTAAGTAGGTGGTTCCCAGCCTTTATGGGGGGGAGGAGCGGCAGTCTTTAGCAACTACCTAGACTATTAAAAACACAGTCTAGTTTATCACGTCTCTCTCCAAATTCATTTCCACAGGTTGGTTACTTGTTCTAGGTGTGTGACCTAACCTCCCATCTAGCAGGAGAGACAGACTTGTACACAAATACAGTCATAAAACAGGCTCAGGGCTATAATCTATTTCCATATTGAGGGTGATGAGAGTATAAATGAGGGAGTCACCAACTCATCCTTTCTTGTTCCATAAGGTTCCATCTGAGTCTGTCTTTGAAAGATGAACATGTATGGGATCCTGAGAGGCAGAGGAAGTGAAAAGGGAATCTCACGAGACGGGAAGAACATGGATGAAGGCACAGAGGGCACGTCTGAGAAGCAGCGGGGATGCAACAGAGGAAGATGAAGCTTTGTGGAAGGGCCTCGTAAATCCCGTTACTAACTTTATCTAGGCAGCCATTGCAGGACATTGAGCTCCATAGAGACAGCACCAGGGTGAGTGAGGGCCTGACGGGCACTGGGCAACTCAGGCTCCCTGAAGAAAAATAATTAAACAAGGGCAAAGGAGGTCCTAAGAAGCTGAGAGACAGACTGTCATCATATGCATTCTTTGTGCAAACTTGTCGGGAGGAGCATGAGAAGAAGCACCCAGATGCTTCAGTCAGCATCTTAAGAGTTTTCTCCAGACATGCTCGGAGAGATGGAAGACCATGTCTGATAAGGAGGGAGGAAAATTTGAAGACATGGCAAAGGCAGACAAGACCCATCGAGAAAGAGACATGAAACCCTGTATCTCTCCTAAAGGGCGAGCAAATAAGAAGTTCAAGGATCCCATTGTATCTTTTTCTTATTTTGTTCTGAGTATCACCCAGAAATCAAAGGAGAAGAAGATCTGAGCCTATCCATCAATGATGTTGCAAAGAGACTGGGAGCGATGTGGGCTAACACTGCAGCAGATGACGAGCAGCCTGATGAGCAGCAGGCAGAAAGGAAAATATGTAAAGGGTATTGCTGTCTGCTGAGCTAAAGGAAAGCTGATGTAGCAAAAAAGAGAGTCATCAAGGCTGAAAAAAGTGAGAAAAAGAAGGAAGATGAGGAGGATGAAAAGGGGGAGGAGGAGAAAGATGGAGAAGATGATGAATAAGATGGTTCCATGGAAGTTCTTTTCTTGGCTATAAAACATTTAAGCCCCCCCCCCCCCGGACACAGTTCACTCCTTTTTTTTTTTAAGGTTTTGTTTTGTTTTTAGGGAAAGGTAATGAGGTTTATGTATTTATTTTAATAGAGGTACTGGAGATTGAACCCAGGACCTCCTGCATGCTAAGCATGCACTCTACCACTGAGCTATACCCCTCCCCCCACAGTTCACTCCTTTTAAAGAAAAATTGAAATGTAAGGCTGTGTAAGATTGTTTTTTAAACTGTATAATGTTCTTTTTTTGTACAGTTACACTGCTGAGTGTGTCTTTAGCTAGCCCTGTCCCGGTGATGTCTTCAGTGGCTGCAAACCTCGTGGGATACAGTGTGGGGCTTGTAAGTTGGCATGGAAATATAAAGTAGGTTCTTGTTGGTGTACAACACAAATTCGTTTTTATGGGGATGGTAGTTTTGTCCTCTCCAGTTGTCTCTGATGCAGCTTATATGAAATAATTGTTGTTCTGTTACCTGAATACCATGCTGTAATTGCAAAAAAAAAAAAAGTTGCAGCTAATTTGTTGACAATCCAAATGCTTGCAAGTAAATATAATTTTAAAAAATGCGTATTGTGATGTTAAAGTAAATAAATAAATAAGTAAAAATGTGTGCTGTTGCCCTTTTTATAAGCCTGAAACTTTTCCTACTGAAAGGAAGCTCGGCTTCTGTTTCGCCCATCTTGGATCGCAGGAATTACTACTGTGGTTATCTTTTCAGTATAGTCAGCTGATAAAAAGCTTTTGTCTACACACCCTGCATATGATGAGGGTAATAAAAATTGAACTGAGTCAAAAACAAAACAACCCCCCCCCAAGAAAAATAGAAACAAAAACAACAACAAAAAACTTTTAAGGGCAATGGGAAGCCATGAAGTGTTTATAGCAGGGGACAAGGCTGGACTGATCAGATTTGTGTTTTAGAAGATGATTCCTGGCAGGATGGGAAGACTTTCGGGAGGACTGGTAGCAAGGAGGCCAGCTATGAAAGCAGGGGAATTATTAGAAGGATATTTAGGAGAAGTGGAGTAGAAAAGGCAGGAGTTTAGGATGTCCCTGGGCAGGAATATGATGTAAATATTTGTGATTTTGCATCACCACCCCCGCCCCGAGTCCACTCCCCTTTTTCAGGCTCAGAACCCCAGTTTCGTTTTAGGGGAAAGAATCGTTCATATTGGGTAGAGTTTGGTGGGACTGTCAGTGAAGGAGCTCTGCCCACCCCCAGCCAAGACTACATTAGATGCTCCCCTCCTAGGATTCTAACCCAAGCATAACGACAGAAAAAATGGAGGCACAGGAGTTGAATCATCCTCTTTGGGCCTCAACTTCCTAACCCGTACAGTTCATTTAAGATCCAACACACCCTACATGGCAGGTGACATTCTTACTCTACATTTTTCAGTCTTCACGCCCCGAAGGAGCTGTTCACCTGTACCCCCCGTTCAGCTGCCCAGAGCTGCTCTGGCCCCCACCATTTCTGAGCCTGGATTTTCAGCCTTCCCTTCAAGTTGGTGAGTTGCTTCATCGTTCCAGGAAGTCCCCTCTCTGCCTAAGCCGAGAGTGTCAAGGAGGAGAATGTACATGATTGTGGCAGGGGGGTGGGGGGTGCGGAGGTCACTGGGGGCGTTAGAGCAGATTGAGCGCAGGGGAGAGAAGAGTCTCCCTCCCTCCCTCCCAGCCTGGTGGCTGCTGTGAACTGGGAGGGGCTGCCAAATGACAGACGCCCTAATTTCCTGGGGCATCTGGTCCGAGTAATAGTGCTTGCCTCCTCTATCATCCTTCTCTGTCATGGACATTGACCAAAGTTTGCCAGCAAGTCCCTACACACCCCTGGAGCCATGGCCCACTCCTAGGTCCTGTCCTGGGGAGCTCTGTCTGAGACGCACCTGGAAGCCCGGGGCCCAGCGGAGAGGCTGAAGACAGCCCTGCCGTGGTCCTGGATCCCTGCCGTGGACTCCCCACCTCAGCCCACCCTCCCACCCCGCCGTCCAGACTCATCCAACTCCTTGTCGGACATTAAAGCCCTCCAGGATTAACACCAAGCCCCCTTCCACCCCAGTCCCACTTCTCAGAAAGCAGGCTCCCTTGAACACAGCTCTCTCACGACGGCCTGCAGGCCCATTTCTGTACCTGTGTACGCACAACACCTGTGATTTCCTGCCTACACGCACACGTCACAGTTTCCGAAGCATCTTCACACAGCTGAGCTCACAACAGCCCCAAGGAGTAGGGAAGGACGCAGGTGCCCATTTTACACATAAGGAAACTGAGGCTTGGGGAAGTGAAGGGACTTTCCCAAGGTCACACAGCTAGGAAGTGGCCTCTGCAGGCTTCTGGGGTCTGATGGCTTCTAGAAGCCAGGCCCCAGAATCGTGAAGCTTAATGCAGTTGTCACCTCCTTGCCAGCACAGGGCAGCCTGTTGACTCCATGCAATTTGGCCCAGAGGTATTTGGTGGGGGGAAGCGTCACGGGTGCAGTGGTTGAGAGCTTGGCCTCTGGGGTCCATGTGGCTTGGGTATTGCCCTGGGCAACTCAGCCTCTCTGGGCCTCAGTTTCCTCATCTGTAAAATGAGCAAAATAATACCCATTTACATCATCAGGTGATTAAATACTGGGGAAGCATTTAGAACGCTGAGTAGCAAATAGATTTACTTGAAAGAAAATCAGTGAACCCAGCAATTTAAGCAAGATTGCAATTGGTTGAAAAGAACTAGACCCAGTCACTCATTGTCCGTGGTGCTGCTGCTGCTTTAGAGTGAAATATCCGCCTTCCCATCCAGCAGGCTGCAAAGGAAACGAGAGATGACCACAGTCAACATTTTGCTGTATTCCCTTGCTTCTTTTTCTCTTTACATACATCTTTAAGATTCATTACATTTTAATAAAACAGACCTGGAAAACAAAAGCTAGTCATCAGCTTTTCAGATGAAGTTCATTTAGATGAACCACTGAGCACCTTTTGTGCATATGTAAGTACTGGTGTCCAGTTTTTACCGTTTTTCAGGGTTTTTTCTTCCTAATATTTACTCAATTACTTGTGCTCTTGACTACTTGTAAGAGCAAAGAGTTGGAACAACAGAAATGTTACTTAATTGGGTTATGGCCACTTACCAAATTGTATGTATGGTGTGATCCACGTTATGCAAAAACTTAGTGATAGCTCTGCGGGGACCCACGGCAAGGTGTGACCGACCGGCAGTTGTCTCAGGGAGGGTAGGAGTATGGGGGATCCTTGTTCTTCTGTGGCTGGTGTTTTTCTTTGGCTCGTCCGTAAATTTTTCTATAATGAGTATGCATTGCTGTTTTATTAAGAGAAATAGAAATAAGATCAATAATAAACAATAACTAACCTTAAACACTTACCATATGCCAGTGTATTAAATGCTTGGTAGAAATTCTCTTACTGACTACAACAACATAATGTAGACACTTTAAAAATTTTTCTTTCTTTGTTTCTTTCTTTCTTTCTTTCTTTCTTTCTTTCTTTCTTTTCTTTCTGTCTTTCTGTCTTTTCTTTCTTTCTGTCTTTCTTTCTTTCTGTCTTTCTTTGTCTTTCTTTCTGTCTTTCTTTCTGATTTTCTTTTTTTAATTTACTTTGTAAAATAAAATTTTTATTTCAGAATAGATTTACAGAAAAGTTGCAAAGATGGTGCATAGACTCCCCACATGGCTCACACCCAGTTTCCTCTACTGTTAACATCTTATGTCACGTTAATATAGTGTATTTGTCGCAACTAATGGACCAATATTGATGCAATACTGTTCACTAAATAAAGCCCATCCGTGCTTTATTCGGATTTCCTTAGTTTTCACTGAATGTCCTTTTTCTGTTCCAGGGGCTCATCCAGGATATCGCATTACACTTAGGCATTCTGTCTCCTCAGGCTCCTCTTGGCTGTGACAGGTTCTCCAACTTTCCTTGTTTTTAATGACCTTGTCGGCTTTACAGAGTGCAGGTCGGGTGTGTGTAGACTGCCCCCTTGACTTGGGTTTGTCTCGTGTTTTGCTCACAGTTAGACTGGGGTTATGGGTTTGGAGGAGGAAGGCCTCAGAGGTGAAGTGCCCTTCATCAAGTCCTAGCAAATGTACGTGTTATCAAGGTGACTTGTCACTCATGGTACTGACCTTGATCACTTGACTGAGGTCGGATCTGCCAGGTTACTAACAGAAAGTTCTCTGCCCCACTGCCCAACATTGCGGCTGTCGGGAAGACGTCCCTGCGCACAGCCCACACTTCAGGAGTGGGGAGTTCTGCTCCCCTCCCCGAGGGAGGAGTATTTACATTAATTATCTGAAATTCTTCACAGTAGATTTATATCTTCTCCTCAATGTATTTATTTTTCAATCACTTATTTACAGCAGTATAGCCTTGTGGATAGTCATTTTATACTTTGAGGCTATAATCCAGTACTAGGTCATTTATTTTGTCACTCAAGTTCTTGCCCCGGGAGCTCTTACAGCTGGCTGCTGTGTCTCTTTGACACCCATCGTTATTATCCACCTTTCACAGGTGAAGACAAATAAAACTGAGAGATGATGAATCACAGCCCAAGTGTCACACTGCTGGTAAATAGGGGTCTTGTTCTAACTTCTGGGCAGCAAGTATGACCACTAGACACCATTGTCTCCTCCAAACACACACACACACACACGCACACACACACACACACACACACACACACGCTTTTAGGAATTTAGGAGTTTGTATGAATGTGGCCCTGCTTACAAAACTTTTCTAATGTCTTTCAGTCCATACTCCTTGGCCAGGGTCTCCTTTTCATGCCTCAGTGTGTGTGTAAACATCGTTTATTCCCACAAATCCTTGTTGTTGTATATTAATTTCGTTTCAATAAATAAATGTTTTCTTGTTGGACATTTCAGTTATTCCATATTTTTTGCTAATACGCATAACAGAGAGAAGAAATAATTAGCTACAAAAGAATTGGAAATTAAAAAGTAGATTTAAAACACCTTGAAGAGATGGACAGAAGAGCTTAAAGACATCTAAAGGTTGCAAAACCACTTCACAAGCACCTAAAAATACGAATACTTTCAAAACAGCAGCTGTGGATATGTGTCCATCATTTCCAAGACCCTGCTGCTGATCAGCACAGAGATTCAGCGAGCAAGTCAGAAGCAGAGTCAGGCAGAGCTAGAAGCCACATGTCTCCCTCTAAACCCAGTGCTCCTCCCTGTTCCCCTGCTGCAGCTGCCTCTGCCCTGAGAGATCCCGCCCCGAGACCTTGCCTGTCTCTTGCTGTGTGTGGGGTGGCGCCTGGGCACCTCTTCAGAAAGTTGTCTCCTTGCTCTGCCAACAAAAGAGGAAGTGGCTGTGGGCTGAGGGGTCCCAACCCTCTCCCCTCTGACAGAAATGTGAAGGCCAGGACCAAAGTAGGTAGGAGGGAAAACCAAATGCCAAGGCTGACACCCTGGGGTCCACACGTGCAGCACCAGAGATCCTAGACCAAGGTCCCTCAACTCCGGCACTATCGACATTTGGGGCCAAATAACCCTTTGTGGTGAGGGCTGCCCTGTGATTGTGGGATGTTTGGCAGCATCCGTGGCCTCTACCCACTGGATGCCTGTAGTCTCCCCACTCCAGGTTATGGAAACTAAAAACGTCTCCAAACATTGCCAAATGTCCCTTGGGGGCCAAAAATCACCTCCATTTAGGCCAACAGTGGCCTAAACAGACACCCACTGGTTTTTCGGAACAGTGTCTGCCTCAATTGCCTTCTTTCCCAGAAATATAATTTGTTCAATATGTAACCAACTGTGCCTTGATTTGTATACTTTTAAAGAACTTTTCACATCGATCAATTTATAAATTTTTTTTTTAATCAAGCACTATGTCCTGATTTGGGGTTTTAAAATATGGTCTCCGTGGTGTGTTCTCAAAGAGAGGACAGTCATCATCGTCTAGCTAAAACCTGAACTCTTGTCCTTGGCCCAAAGGACTGGCATCTTGGGGAAGAACCCAGCCAGCTTTGGGAAGGGGTCTAGCTGCCGACCCTGAGGTGCTGGGTGATCTCTGGCTGTGACACGGACCCTTTCTGAATGTTGTGTCCCCACCGCCACCACACAGCCTCCTGACTAGCAGGGCTTTGTCCCTGAAAGCAAGATGGTGGCCAGCAGAGCCGTGAGTGCTCACAGCCATGGTGACCACGAATCCGTATGGCCTGAGTAACCACAGGACAGAATTCCTCCCCCCTCAACCCGCTTACCCACCTTCATACCACATGCAGGGTGGGCGTTATGTTTCCTAGGTTAGCACTGAGTCCTCAGGCCAGAGGAGCAGAAACACTCTCTAATCAAAGAACCAGTATGTTTGGTCCACATTGCAGAACCTCTCAATAAAACCTTGGCCCTTCTGGAAGATGGGGGGGTTGGGGAGGGGGTCTGTCTTCTGTTTTTCCCAGGATGCACCGAAAGTTCAGGAGCTTCTGCAGGGGGAGGGAGTGAACTAGACAGGGAGAACTTCCGGCAGACAGACAAGGCTCTGGAAATGGACGGAGAGAAGGAGTTGGTGGACTCTCGTCGGCCAGAGGCAGGATGGACGGGTGACCTTTCACACTCCCGTCTAATTCAGAGTCCTCTGGTTCGGCTTTTGTGTGGCATTCCCACCATCTCTGCCTGAAACGGAGATCTGGTCAAGCGCTTTCTCTAAACCTAAGCTGATCTGGAGATTTACCTGCGGCGCTTGTTAAAAGTGAAGATTGCTGGGCCCTTTCAGCAATTCTGACTCAGTAGGTCAGGGTCGGAGCCCAGATGTTTTTAGTGCTTGTAACAAGCACCTCGGGTGAGTTGAGCAACACTGAGGAGGCAGATTCGTATTCTTTGCCCTTGGTATGTTCTTTCCATCTAGCTCATCTCCCTTGGAGAACTTGACAAGCTCTGTTACAGCCCCGGGCCTCCTGAGGGTGAAACTTGCTTTATCCATCTGCAGGGTCAACCAGATGCCTGCACTGATTGATGCTCAATACCTTTTTGTGGACTAAGTAACTTCTCCAATAGTCCTCTTCACATGCCAGCTGTATATCCCATTTTTGTTGGAGTAGAGGATGCTGTATTTAGGATTCTAAGCCTTACAGAATTTTCTTTTTAATCAACTTTATTGAGATACAGTTTACATACAATAAACTGTACCCATTTAAAGTATCAATTGGATGAGTTCTGCCAAGTGTATGTTACATCGGTATAACCACAACCACAAGATACAGAATATGTCCATCTTCCCCTGGAGTCCCCTCCTGTCTCTTGCAGTCACTCACCCCCTCTGCCCCGGCTCCAGGCAAATTCAGCTCTTCGTCCTGCCACTCTAGATTACCCTGAGTTCTCTATAATTACATGTGAGCAGAATCATACAGTGTGTATTCTTTTGTGTCTGGCTTCTTTCATCCAGCATCGTGATTTTGAGATTCATTCACATCGTGGGTAAATCGGTCCTTTTTATTGCTGACTAGTATTCCATTATATGGATATCACCACAATTTGTTTATTCAGTCACCTGTTGATGGGCTTTTAGATTGTTTCCAGATTTGGCTAATGTAAATAAAGTCTCTATAAAAATCCATGGAAACGTCTCTGTGTGGACATATTGCTTTCATTTCTCATGGAATTTTCTAGGACTGGGGTAGAGGTAGCCAGGAGTAGGGACATCAGAAAAAGCCCTCCCTCATCTAGTCAGTCCATAAACATTTATTAGGACGGTAATGTGCCAAGCCTGCACTCCAAGCTAAGAAAGCCAGGACAAAGAGGGCTCTCATGACCTTTCAGTGTGGTCAGTGTCATGGCAGGAGGGCCCTCTGCGGAAGGAGCCAGCCCAGCCAAGGAGGCCAAGAAGGCCTCAAAAAATCCTCAGACCACATTCCACCGAAAAGGCTTCATTTGGAATGCAGGTGTGTGAGGGAAAGTTTTTAATGGCTCAGAGGGAAAGACTTTTTAACCAAATTATCATATTTTTTTCCACTTAACACCAAGGTAAATTTCCCTAAGAGTTGGGAGTTTCCACTGGGAGGAGAGAGAAATGTGGACAGACCCTTCCAGGGAAAGGGAGCCAGAAAGAAAAGTATATTAGTACATCACAAACTCAGGAGCTTAAAGGAAAGACGTTGATTCTCTCGTGGTTCTGCAGACCCGAGTTTGGAATCTTGGTGTTGGTGGAGCCACATTCCCTCTCAAGGGAGAATCCTTTGGTCTTCCCTTCTGGTGGCTCCAGGAACTACCGTGAGTTTGAAAAACTCTGGCCCAGACACTAGTAATAAAAATATTATTGAGTTTCCTGTGTGCCAAGATCTGTCCTAAACACTAGACATAAATTACCCCATTGAATCCTCTTGGCAGTTCTAAGGCGGGGAAGATCATTAGCTGCAATTTGACGAAGGAGGAAACCACACGTGGTACCAGGCGCTTCCTTACCACGTCCGTGGTTGAATAGCCTATAAATGAGCAGTCCAGCCTCAAAGCCACTGCATCTTTGCACCTGCAGCACGTGTTGGGAAGTGTATTTCAGTGCAGGCTCTGCCCCTAAGGTTTGTCTTGAATATATTTCTCCTTTCAGGGCTTAGGGGAGTTGGGGTGGGCGGGTAAGGAGTGGGAGGGACCTCTCAGAGACCTTGGGAAGGGGGCAGCTGGGGAAGAGGGCAGAGGTGGTGGGTGAGTCTGCTGCTGGCTAGCTCTGCTGCGAGTCCTTTTAACCCTTGAGCCTGGGGGCCACCACTGAGGCAGAAGGATCAGGCAGAAACCAACACAGAATCTCGGGAATAGAAGTCGAGGCAACATGTCAGTTTTGAAACATGCATCTCAAGAATAGGGCAGGAGGCCCAGCATCCAAGGAGCGGCCAGAATGAGGGTGCTCAGGGTGAGGCTGGCCTGCAGCTGGGGGCTGCCTTGGAAGTCCCACCCATCTGGGGAAGAGGTTTGCCCTACCTGGGAGCTGGGCTGGGCCAGGCACCCACCTTCTTGGCCTGGTATCTTGGAATGGACTGTGGAAAGTGAAATTCTGACAGCACCACAAATGACCAGCTAAGAGGCAAAGGGGAGGCAGTGGACAGAGCGGTCCTCTCCCAGTTCGGCCAGTCCTCCTTCCTCCCACTTGAAGGATTTATTCTCTTCTCCCCAGTTTTCCTTAGTTAATCAATCTGCTCTCTTTGGGTAATCAGTTTTGAAACCTACCCATTACCCAGACCAGCCCAAGAAAATCTGAGTGAGTGACTAGCCAACCCCAGCTCCAGTGTGGGGTCGAGCTGTTTAGAAAAGCAGTCAGCACAGATTCACTAAGAGGCGTATTAATGTAAGAGCCGATCTTTATTGATCACTTAGGTGCTAGGTAGCTAAGTGTTTTTGTGCATTACCTTTTTAACCCACAGTTACCCTGTGAGGTAAGATTATTAGCTCTATTTCATAGAAACTGGGGCTCAAACAGGTTAAGGTCTATCTGACTCCAAAGGTTTTGCTCTTTTTTTTTTTTTTTGATCAGTGCAGAGGTGATCAGGTTTGCTTAAAAAAAAAATTTTTTTTTTAATGGCGGTACTGGGGATTGAACCCAGGATCTTATGCATTCTAAGCACATGCTCTACCACTGAGCTATATCCTGCTTCCCCACAAAGCATTGCTCTTATCCCCATACATCAGTGGTTCTCAAAATGTGGTCCCTGGACCAGTGACCTCAGCATTACCTGGGAACTTACCAGAAATGCAAGTGCTGTGGCCCCACCCAGAATCTGAACCTCTCTGGGCAGAGCCCTGTGCTCACCCTCCAGGTGATTCTCACATACTCTCAGGTTTGGAAACCACTGCCCTGCATTATCCTATCTCCTCAAAGATACAGGCAGGCCAAAGTAATCTCATTTTCTTTTATAATAGGATGTTCAGACTGGCAAGTGGAGGAAATAGCCTCTCTTTGGAGAGAGGGAAAAGCCTTTGATCTGGTTTTCTCATGAAACTTTGAGGACACTGTGGGGAAATGTGGAGAAGACCAGGGAGGAAAGAGGCAGCATCGGGCATCACAAGGTGTCATATTCCCAGAGGCACAAGTACAACTGATGGCAGCTGGACAGTCATACCCCAAGAGTGTTAGTTAACAGGTCAGTACACATCTGGCAGAAGGTCTCTACTGAGGAGCCATAGGATTCTGCCCAGTTTGAATTTTTAATCAATGATACGGAAGATTGCATAGCGTCAGCTCACTAGGTATCACGAAGCTGGGGCAGATGGCAAATATACTGGGTAACAGACTGAGGACCAAACATGATTTTGCACTTGGGTAGTTAACAGCCTACACAACTGTACATGGCGATGACGTACTGGATTTTATATTTATGTCTCTTTCTGGTTGGCACACTGGCTGAATTTCAGCCCCTGTTTAGTCCCTCAAAGTGTGCCACTTAACTCCATCCAGAAGAAGAGAAGCCTTTTTAAAGTTCATGTTGAAGGTATTTTATGAGTTTACAGCAGAGCTGGCCCATCACTTTTTTCTACTGGGGTAAAAAATATGTACAACATAAAATTTGCCATTTTAATAACTTTAAAATGTTACATTTTGGTACTATATGTAACATAAGATTTACCATTTTAATCATTTTTAAGCGTACAGTTCAGTGGCATTAAATATGTTCACATTGTTGTGGACCCATCAGCAATATCCATTTCCAAAATATTTTCATCACTTTAAACAGAAACTCTGTCCCCTTTGGGCAATAACTCCTCAATCTCCCCTCCCTCCAGGTGCTGGTAACCACTAACTGACTTTGTCTGTATAAATTTGCCTATGTTAAATATTCCATGTAAGTGGAATCACACAATATTTGTCCTTCGTGTCTAGCTTATTTCACTCAGTATAGTGCCTTCAAGTTTTATCCATGCTGTAGCAAGTGTCAAAACTTCATTCCTTTTATGGCTGTATCATATTCTATTTATGTATATAAATATTGGAGATATTTCAGGTTTGGTTTCAGACCACCACAATAAAGCAAACATCACAATAAAGCAAGTCACATGAATTTTTTGGTTTCCCAGTGCATAGAAAAGTTACGTTCACACTATACTGTGGTCTATTCAATGTGTAATAGCCTTATGGCTGAAAAAACAATGCCCATAACTTAATTAAAAATAGTTTATTGCCCCAAAATGCTAACCATTCTCAGAGCCTGCAGAGAGTCATCATCTTTGTGTAATAGTAACATCAAAAACCACTGATCACAGATCACCATAACAAATATAATAATAATGAAGAAGTTTGAAATATTGCGAGAATTACCAAACTGTGACACAGAGACATGAAGTGAGCAAATGCTGATGGAAAGATGGTGCTGAGAGACTTGCTTGATGCAGGGTTGCCACCAACCCTAGGTTTGTAAGAAACACACCTCCAAAGTACAGAAAAGTGAAACACAATACAACAAAATACGTCTGTACCACACTTGATCCACTCATCTCTTGATGGGCACATGGGTTGTACCTACCTTTCAACTATTGTGAATAATGCTGCAAAAAACATTGGTCTGCAAGTGTCTATTTGAGTCCCTGTTTTCAGTTCTTAAGGGTATATACCTAGGAGCGGATTTGCTCCATCATATTCTGTGTTAAGCTTCTTGAGGAACTGTCAAACTGTTTTCCATAGTGACTGTACCATGTCAGATTCCCAACAAGAGTTCCAATTTCTCCACGTCCTTGCCAACACTTGTTTTTTATTTTAATTAAAAAAAATTCTATTAAAAAAAAATTCTAGCCATCCTAGTGGTATGACGTGGTATCTAAATGTGGTCATGATTAGCCTTTCCTCAATGACTAGTAATGTTGAACATCTTTTTAATGTGCTTATTGACTATTTGTATATCTTCTTTGGAGAAATGTCTGCTCAAGATCCTTTGACCATTTTTTAATGGAGGTGTTCTGTCTCGTTGCTGTTGAGTTGTAGGGGTTCTGGATACTAACCCCTTATCAGATACAGGATTTGCAAATATTTTCCCATTCTGTTTGCTGCTTTTTCACTCTCCTGGTAGTGTCTTTCGATGCACAAAGTTATTTCATTTTGTGAAGTCCAATTTATTTATTTATTTTTGTCACTTGCGCTTTTGGTGTCATATTTAAGAAACCGCTGCCAATCCTAAAGTGATGAAGATTTTCCCCTGTGAGTTCTTCTAAGAGTTTTATAGTTTTAGCTCTAAAATTTAGGTCTTTGATTGATCTTTGAGTTTGTATATGATATAGGGTCTACCTTCATTCTTTTTCATGTGGGTATCCACTTTTTCCAGCACCACTTTTTGTAAAGACTGTCTTTTTCTCCCATTAAATGGTCTTGGCACCTCTGTGGAAAGTCAATTGACCATAAATGAAATGTGAGGGTTTATTTCTCAGCTCTCAGTCTGTTCCTTTAGTCTATATGTCTGTCCTAATGTCAACACCACACTGTTTTGATTACTATAAATTTGTACTATGTTTTGAAATTGGGAAGCATGAGCCCTCCAACTTTGTCCTTCTTTTTAAGATTGTTTTTGGCTATTTAGGTTTCCTTGATATTCTATACAAATTTTACGATAGGTTTTTCCATTTCTGGAAAAAAAAACACCAAAATACTGTTGACCTGTCACTTTTGATTAAAAAAAATCAGTGTCACCTGTCCATGGTGGAGAGGAAATCTGCATGGAATTAATTTGAGCCAATACTGCTCTATGGTCACCAAAGAGCAAGTGATGTTGAGCTCTGTTTAAACCAGTGCAGGAGGAGGGAGGACCCTGTCTCCTGGTCTCTACCCATTGAGGCTCACATTTGTCAAGAGGGCTCTTGAGATCACAGATACCGTCTCCAGGGAAAGGATAATGTATTAGTGAATAAACCTCAGTTGAGAAAATTTGGGAGACGACTGCGTGGAGCTAGAGGAAGGGGGTACACGGTAACTTTCAAATCCTTGGATGGCCCCACCCTCTACCCAATCTTTCTCTCTCCTCTTCCACTTATAAAACAAAAGTTTCCCCTACAGATGAGTGAAGACAAATAAATGATTAGGAGTCAGCCCAAATTGCCCTGTTTCTAACCATTGGGGAAGTTTTCATCCTTCCATCAGATCAAATCTATAAAAAGCTGCTTGTCTTGGGAGATGGTAAGTTCCCTGCCATGGACATTGTCCAAACAGGGGCCAGATGTTGCATTACTGGTTCAGCACGGCAACAGGAGTCAATGACCCCAGAGACTCTTCCAGCCATGGCAGAACTTGTAAAACATCTTGTCTGAGACCATGGCCCCTGCCCACCACTCCTCGCTCCTCCCAGGGCATCCTCTCTGTGACAGCTGCTGCAAGGAGTGCTGGGAATGACATGGCCGTCAACAGGGATCTACTTCTTCAAGTGATGTCTCAATATCACTTTAAAAGGAGGTAGGGTGATGTTCTTGGATAAGCAGACGGGCATAGGTTTAATCCCAGCTGGGTCTCTAGCTAAATGGCCCTGGTAAGTTACCTAATCTCTCCAAGCCTCAGTTTCCTACTCTGTACAATGGGGAAATACACCAACTAGAGCTGACCACAGGGAATCTGTCTGCCCCCTCCCAGTTCTGGGGGCACCAACCCCCACAGCTGTGTCCCATCCTCTTGCTGCAGGTGTAGGCACGTGACCTGGCCTGGGCGTCTTTCCTGCTATGTGGGGAGAACGTGCCTGAGAGCTGAGAATATACAGAGAGGGAGTCAGATTAAGAGCTGGAGCTAATGACAGACATCCCAGGCCAATCTGACTCCCTGGATCCAGCTATGCCTAATGTCCACTCCTGCTTTTATCATTTATGTGAGCAATAAATTCCACTTTTGACTTAAGCTAATCTGAGTTGGGTTTCTACCAGTAGGAACCCAGAGAGCCCTGACCAGCACATCTTTCTGCAGGGCAGCTGTGTGGATTAAAAGAAATATTGCCAAGTACCTGGCACTTAGGCAGGCATTTTGTGAGAGACCAACAAGCCTGGTTTGCTGCATAAACATAATGGACAGCAGTGGCGGACGGGAACCGCTGGTTTGTACGGTGTATGAGACAAGTGAGTATGTGATCCCAGCTGTGCCAATCAGCATTTTTCTGGGTTGTCCTGAGGGTTGCAGTGGGGCAATTTTCTCTCCTCTTTGAGCCACGAAGCTGGATTCCTGTAACCACAGCTGCTTGCAGCCCAGCTCCCTGTCCCATGACTGAGGCCCATCTGCGGTGGGAGAGAGTGTCACCCACCCACAGAGAGAAGAAACGAGAGAGAAGCTTGAGAGAGAGGGTGGGGACACGTGCGCCTGGCCGCCAGCGTTCTGAAGGCCACTGTCCCCTCCCCTGCACTCCTAGGTATCACAGGAGCCAAGGAATGGCTCTCTTCCTTCAGCTTGAGCTGGATTTCCATCCCTCGCCAACAAAGAATTCTTGCCTAACGTGCCCAGAGGCCGACTGAGGTGAGGCCATAGAAGACCCACTGGGTCAGCTCTGCAGCAGGACAGGCTGTCCCTGGCTCCTGGCGTGGGGAAGGCCAACATCCTTTCCCGTCAAGCAGCTCTCAGATCTGGTGTCCCCCTGGAGGGGGACAGGTTGGGCCAATGCAGGGCACTGAGTCACAGTTGAATGCCCTCTCCAACTGCCAACTATCAAATCCTTTGACTAAGGAGGGTATAGCTCAGGGGGAGAGTGCGTGCTTAACACATATGAGGTCCTGGGTTCAATCCCCAGTACTTCCATTTGAAGTAAATAAATAAATAACCTAATTAATGCCCCCCCAGCCTAAAAAAAAAAAGAAAGAAAGAAGTCAGGCAGAAACAGACTCACAGACATAGAGAACAAACCTATGGTTACCAGGAGGAAAGGGGATGGTGGAGGTGAAAAATTGGGAGTTTGGGATTTGCAGATAGTAACTACTATATATAAATTAGGTAAGCAAGGTCCTACTGTATAGCATGGGGAACTACATGCAGTATCTTATAATAGCCTATAATGAAAAAGAATCTGAAAAGGAATATATATATATATATATTATATATATATATATAACTGAATCACTATGCTATACACCAGAAACTAACATGTTGTAAAACGTTGATAAATAAATAAATAAAAGAAGTTGGGGAGCAAGGAGGAGTGTGCCTGGAATGTTTGAAAAATGGCAAAGCATGCCTGATGGGAATGTAAAATGGTGCAGCCGTGTTGGAAGACAGTTTGGCAGTTCCTCAAAAAGTTAAATAGTTATCATTTGACCCAGCAAGTCCACTCCGAGGCATAGACCCAAGAGAAATGGGAACATGTCCACAAAGACTTGTACGGCAATATCCATAGCAGCCTTATTCGTAATAGCCAACAAGTAGAAACAACCCAAATGTCCATCAACAGATGAGTGGAGGCGGGAAGAGCATAGCTCAGGGGCAGAGCATGTGTTTGGCGTGCACAAGGTTCGGGGTTCAAACCCCAGTACCTCCACTAAATTAAAAAAAAAAAAAGGATGAATGGGGAAATAAAATGTGGTATATCCACGCAGCAATGGAATATTATTCAGACTTAAAAAGGAATAAAAGTGCTGACACATGCAAAGTACATGGATAAGCCTTGAAAACACTATGCTAAGTAAAAGAAGCCAGAACCACATATTATATGATTCCATTTATATAAAATGTCCAGAATAGGCAAACCCACAGGGACAGAAAGTAGCTCAGTGGGTGCCCAGGGCTGGGGGCAGGGGCAGTGACTGCTTAATGGGTCAGGGTTTCTTCAGGGGTGATGAAAATGTTCTGGAAGTGGATAGTGGTGACGACTGCACAACCTGGTGAATATACTAAAAACCACTGAAATGTACACCTTCAAATGATGAATTTTATGGTATGTGAATTCTATTTTTATTTTGTTAAAGAAATTTAAAAACAAGGAGCCCAGTGCCTCTGAGAGAGTGAGGACGATGCCTGGCACCCAATAGCACAGAAGTTGGCTTGATGCACATTTTGTTGAAGTAACGTGAAAGCGGGAATATTTAACCCCTTCATGGCCTCTGCCTTTTAACGGTGGAGAAGAGACCTCCAGATCCCAAGGTGGTGAGAGCCAGGGAGAGCAGCTCCCTCTGGGCCTGGCTGGTTCTGGTTTCTGAACAGGTGGGGGTTCTCACTCAGATCCTTCCTACTTCAAGGGCCAGGCGATGAGCTCTGGGGAGGAAGGAACACCTGAGCAGAGCCAGTCAGAAGAACAGACTCGTGACTAAGAAGGAACAAGCCGCATGTTGTGATTCCTGGGGCCTCTCCTTCTCTTTTTCCCACTCATGGAACCTGCACTGGGCTCTCTGAACCTCAGTTTTCCTACCCCTCGTTGGAGGAGAAGGGAAATTAGCCCTCAGCCCTGACCCAGGGCCTGATGGAGGCGGAAGAGGCAGTGCCTTTGTGGGATGGGGGAAGGGACTTCTGAGCATCTGAAATGACGTCCTGGGACACAGGCCAGAGTCTGATGGAAGCTGCTAGCATGGTACATGGGGGAGGGAGCACAGCAAGTGACATGGACCCTCCCCTGTTGTGGCCCCAAGGGAGGGAGCCCTGGGAAGGGTAAGTTTCCACCAGTGAGCTGGGAAAGTGGGGAGGGCTTGGAATGCAGGGCGTTGTCCAGAAGATAGGGGGCTGGCCAGCCCTGGGCATTTAGGAGGTCAGCCTGCAGGACCAGGGGAAGGGTCCTAGGGATGAGTCACACTAACGCCACAAACAGTCTGAGGCTCGGCCGGGAGCAGGGCCCAGCCTGACGTGGGGAGGGGCAAATTCAGCATGCGGCTCAGCCGCTCTCACGAAGATGAGCTGTGGGAGCAGAGCCGGGGAGAACTGGGGACCACTGTGGGAGGCATTGTGGGGAGCACTGCGGGGGGCAGAGATGATCATAGTTTACTCCTAGGCGCTCAAGGAAGGAGGAAGGGCACATTCATTGATGGTAAAACACGTTGTCTCGTTAAATCTTAGCATAAGTTGGGAGATGGTGATGGAGGATGGGGGTGAGGTCTGGGGTCTTCACATTTCCCAGGTGAGGAAGCCAGACAGGTGGAACCACTCGTCTAAGGTGACCCAGCTGAGAGGTAACAGAGCCTGTGAGAAGTCAGGTTCATCTGACCCCACAGTCCAAGCTCTTGGCACTCTGCCGCATTGGAAAATGGAGCTGCGGAAAGAATTGAAAACATCTCAGGTTTTGGCTCCACTGATCACCCTGGGTGTGGTGGCAGAGGAGGAGACGGTGGGGTGAAGAGGGCATGGGGATGGCACAGGACCCTTAGAGAGGCTGGACCAGTCCCGAGCCCTGCCGCCACCTGGATTTGGGGATCCATATAAGTCCTCTAAGGAGCCATTTCCTCCCCGCCCACCTCCACCCTCCGGGACCTGTCTTCCTCCCAGAGCTCCTTGCCCCAAGCAGAGCTCAGCCCTTTCCTGAGCTGGGAACGGTGCCCCTTCCCCCACACACCCTGATAATACCCTGCCCCTGGGCTTTTGAAATGTCTTCCCATCTTTTCAGGTCACCTCTCTAGGAAGCCGTCCTCATCTTCTGGCAACTTTTCTTGTACGTCCGTTAAGCATCTGCCTTGTGCCAGAAGCCTGAACATAGCCAAATTCTCTGACCCAATGAGCCGATGCTGAGAGAGAGGGACCCACCAGGACTGTGGGAGCCCATGACTGGGGGCGGGAGGAGCCAGGTAAGACATGATGAAGGAAGGACTTTGGACCTGAGCCTTAGGAAATAATGAAGCACTTACAGAGTCAGGAGACCGGGGCAGAAGGCCATTCCACACAGACAGGAAGTCGGGTTTGACCTGTTGTGGAAGATGAACCGCCCAAAGCCCCTTACCCCACCTCCCTGTGCACCTGCCATGTTCTATTTCATGCTTGTCTGTGGGCGCCCTGAGACAGGGGACCAGCCAGGCCTCCTCGGGGCACCTCAGAGTCCTGAGAGCAAGCTCGGGGTCGTGCTGGATGGGACAAATGGGGACCGCTCCCCACCCCCGACCCCCATTCAGTCCCACCTCCTGGCACAGCTGATCCCACATCCTACTTGAATGTGAGCCAAAGCCATTAGAACACAGCCCGTTCTCCCGACTCCGCGTGGCCATCAGGGTGGCCACATTTCCTTTCGCTCTTTGCAGGACAGGTAGACACAAGTCTGTTTCGGAGATGAGGACACTTGTGGCTCAAGGGGTCAAAGCCACAGAGCTAGAGGTGCAGCTCAGATTTGAACTCGGGTCTCTCTGGCTGCACAAAGCCCTTGGTCTTATTCACTTCCCTCAGTGTCATTGCCTGGCAGCGGGTCGAGCCATAAATTAGCATGGAGGCACAGAGAGCAGACCTGGATCCCCCAGAGGCAGCAGCCAGGCAGGCTGGGAACTCCTGACCTGAAACAGGCCTGTGGCAGGAGGGGCAGTGGCGCCAGCCCCAGACTCCAAGCCTGGATGACTCCAGATCCCCACCTAGTGGTGGAATGGAGCTACTGCCACACCACCCAGGCAGCTGAATGAGACACTGATCCAGCCAGGCCACCAGCAACCACTCTCCAGCAGCAAACATCCCCTCCCTGGGCCCGGGTTCTTTGGAGACAGAGGAGGTCCATCAACTGGCTTGTGCACTGGGGTTCACTGCCCTCAGTATTTCTCTGCAGCAGCCCAGTTGCCTGTGGGGGCTCTGTTGCAGACACCCCAACACACAGGCCTCTCCCCCTCCCCAGTCTAAACCTCCACGTTTAGACCAGATTCTCCAGGTTCAGGGACTTGGCAGCCTGTTACCGCAAATAGCAGGGTCTCACTGGCCTGTGCTGGCCTCCAGGGTAGAGGGGTCACCCAGCTCTGATGGGCTCAACCCTGGCTGCTGCCCGGACCAGAGGAGAATTTGTCCTCTTCTCAGCTGGCCCCCAGACCCCCATCCTCAGGCTCCTCCAGAGGGAGCAGGCCTCCTCAGGAGGGGCAGGAAACCAGCATTCACGGTGCCGGGTGCTGTTCTGCACAGCATCTCGCTTAGTCCTCAGACAACCCCAAGAGCTAGACACTATTATCCCCACGAGGAAAAAGTCATGGGGGAGGCGTAGTGATTTGCCCAAGTCACACATTCATTGAATACTGACTACAAAATGATGTGCGTGGGCACCACACTCAGAAGCGAGAAGGTCAAGGGGAAGCTTCCTGGAGAAGGAAGAGGTTCCAGGCAGAGGGCAGAGCAGGAGTGTGAGAAGTCCCCGAGGCAAGGGCAGCAAGATTAAGCTAGACCTGGGCAGGCAGACCGTGGGCGGGAGGTGGGCGGGGTGGGCTGAGTGGGCAGGACTCAAACAGGCCCCACTGCCAGGCTAAGGAGACTGGACTTGACCCCAAGAGCACAGAAAGCCTTTGGAGAACATTAAACAGGGCAACGACCGCATCTCCTGTGTGTCAAAGATCAGCAAGCAGACAGGCTGGGAGGTTCCCAAGGGTCCCAGGTAGAGGCGCTTGCCCTGAAGTTGTGGGGTGAGGGGAGCAAGTTTGTTGCTCAAGGCAGGGGCTCAGTGGCAACAAAGGCCCAGAAGCCAGAGGGCCCCGGAGCCCCTAAGGAACAGAGAAATCACCCAGCACAGCTGGAGGGCAGGCTTTGTGGTCTGGGAGGCCATGGTTGTGGATGGCCCTTAGTCCATTCAAACTGCTATAACAAAATCCCACAGACTAGGTACCTTATAAAACATTAGACATTTGTTTCTCACGGTTGGAAGCTGGAAGTCCAAGATCAGGGTGCCAGCATGGTCCGGTGAGGACCCCCTTCCGGGTCACAGGTGTCTGATTGTATCCTCACAAGGTGGAAAGAGGCTATGACAGCACTAATCTCTTCATGAGGACTCCATCCTCACGACCTAGGCACCTCCCTCCCAAAGGCTCCACATCCTAATACCATCACCTCAGGGGTTAGGTTTCAACATGAATTTTGGGGTGACACAAATATTCAGATCACAGCAGCCTGGACCCTTCTCGTGTAGAGGCAAGTCCTCAGGCAAGATATACGCCCTCCTCCCTGGGCCTCAGTTCCTCAGGAGAGAGAGGAGGCCCCATGGCCTGAGGCTGAGGCCCTGGCCTCAGGGGCCCTCTGTGGCTACTCCAAGTGAACCTGGAGCTTCTGGTCCAGGGACCAGCAAACACATCCTGGAGGGACAAGGTGTGAGCCCTGTTTCTGGAGGGTGCACTTCATTCATTCACTTATTCATTCGTTCACCAAATGCTTTTTGTACCCTTTCTCTGTATTAAGCAGTTTTAGGTCTGGGGACCCAGAAATAAGCAAAGCAGACATTAGCCCTCCCTTGATGGAGCCAATGATCTCGCAGGAAACAGACCTTAAACAAATACATCCCTTCCTCGAGGACATGTGGCCACGCAGAGGGGTGGGGTGGGAAAGGGTGGCTCCAGCAAACTGGAGGCAGTGGGGAGCCTCAGAACCTCAGAGAGGCCGGGGAGCTGGTTTCTCCGTGGAAAACTGCCCCCCAGCAAGTGTCCCCAAGCGTCTCTATGTGTTTACATGCATGCGTGTCTGCATGCAATATACTCGTGTATGTCTATAGGTGTGTGTGTCTGTGTGTGTTTCTCTGTATGTCTCTTTGTGTCTGTGTGTGTGTGCAGGCCTGTGTGTGTCCCACGAGAACCCAAAGCAGGGGGCCTGGCCAAATGACCAGTGGGACACAGAGGCCCTGCGGCTGTAGAGCAGGGCCGCTCAGGGATTCAGGAAAGAGCCCAGGCGTGGGGCCGGCCAGACCTTGCTGTGACCTGTGACCCACTTGTTAGCAACTGTATGACCTTGGGCAGGTCTAAGCCTTGCTTTTCCCCTCAGTAAAATGGGGGTGAGCATATCCGCTGCCCAGGGCTGAGAATGAAATAAGAAAAGGTACGCCCAGCATTAAGCACCTCAAGCTGTCGTGCTGAGATGTGGTGGGGCCAGAGGATGTCCTGTTCTCTTGGGGACAGAAACCAACAATAAGGAGAGCAAACAGGCCTGAGCTTAGCACTTGCCATGTGACATCACCCCTGCTGTGGTTTTATGCAGGGGAAGCCCCTGCTCCCACTAGGGGTCCCCAGCAGGCCCTGCTGGGCTGACACGAAGCAGGGAGGCCACACTTTCCCTGGCGTCCTGCTCCTGGGCTCTGAGTCAGGCTGCTCTCCCAGGGACTCACGGCCCAGCAGGCCCCAGAGGGCACACACCCCTTTGCCCTTTCCCAGCCGTGAGGCTGAGTCTCACCCATCATCACTTCATCAGCTAATCTTCACCAGGACCAGGCCTGTGCGATTGTGAAAGGGCTCTTCCTTTGTTTACTGGATGGCCTGGGGCGCTTCACTTCACATCTCGGAACCTCACTGTCCTGGGCTGTGAAATGCGGGTTCATCGCCTACAACCTGCCAGTGAGGGTTCAGTGGGAGCCCCTACACAAAAGCGCTTTGAATGCCCCCAAAGCCTTTCACCAGGTAGGGAGGTAGCTTGTTGAGTATCCTGGGTCTGGGGAGCACCCTTAAACACGGTGCCTCAATGTCCTCCAGCAGTAGCCCCTTCTCTCTTTGGGAGGAAGTCACAGGCAGGGGACAAACTGGTGCTGGGTACCCAAAACACCCTCCTTTGAGCTGTGCCTCTCTGGCAGGCAGTTTGTTCTAAAGTGGGAGGGGGATGGGAATAACCACATCCCATGAGGAGGCAGCTGGAGCCAGCCTGTTCCCTGAAGGTGCCAGGACCTGGAATGTGCATTTCCTAATTGTGAATTCATTCTGGCCACCAGTCCTGCCCCCACCCCAGGAATCTCAGCAGCAACCGCCCCAGTGGTGGTGGGTTCCCCCCTCATCGTATCCGTATCCGGGGCTCATGCTCCTCAAACATTAAATGGAAGTAGCGTCCCTGCCTTTTCTCTGAGGAAGTTGAGGCTGGTGGTCACTGGGAACTGGATAAAGTTCAACTGGTCACTCAAGGATCAATTTGATTTTACTACAAACTACTGATTTTCAGGAGGAGGAATTGGGGCCCAGAGAAGAAAGTCACATTGTCCAAGGTCACACAGCTAGAGCCAGAGCTTGGCCTTGTACCTACCCCCCCAGTTCAGCAGTAGATGGGCATATAGATAACTACCACGTGGTAGTTGATGCCACGGGTTTGACCCTCCCCTGTGTCACACATTGAAGGTGAGAGAGCTGGAAGCCTAGTGCGGGGCAGACACCTGACTGGGGTCACACAACAAACTGGTGACTGTTGTCGTGGAAACGCTGCTAGCTGGGCTGCTCTCGAGCTGTGTATCCTTGGTTGATAATAAGGGAGATCATCTCAGAGAGTGCCAGTGCTCGTCTGGGGACGTTAAGTGTCAGCTGGAATCAGGTTTCCAAACCTCGTTCCCTATCAGACTGGTAGTAGGACCCTGGAGTCTCGCACCTGCCCTCTTTCCATTCAAACTTGAACCAGAACCTTGGTGGCTTTTAAGCCCAAGATAGATTCTCAAGCTGATTCCTGCGCCCCCCACCCCCCCCCCAAAAACCCAACCACTTCCCACTGGACCAAAGCCTCCCCAGATCTTCTGGCACCCGAGGCCTAGAAGGCAGGACCCCGGTGAGCAGCTCCGCAGAGCTCGCCCCAGGGGTGCGCATCCTGCTGCCCCCAAGCTCCACCTTGAAAAAAGGGGTGGAGGAAGCTAGCTAGAGGAAGGCGCCTCGGCGGACCTCAGGGCGGGAGGTTCACTGGAACCTGCCCATCGCCCGGGAGCCGCCTCAGCTTCCTATCCCCCAACCCCTCATGGCTAGGTGGCCCCACCGTGCAAAGCAGTTCCTCCTGTGCGCGACGGAACCAAGCCCGTAGCCCCACTTCTGAAAGGCCCGGAAGGCGGGAGTCAGGTGGCGTCCTGCCCCGATAAGGATGGCGAGGGCCCAGCCCGCCCAGCACGCGGGTGGCCTGCGGGTGCTTGCAGCTGGGGCTTCGCAAGTCGAGGGGCTGGCCCGTAGGGCGGCCCCAAGGAGAAGGGAAGAAGCCCCCACGCCAAGCCTCGGGCGATCCCATCCCTGTGTCTGCAGCCCTGTCCAGAGCCTCCTTCGGGCTCTGCGGAGCGCCTCGGTCCCTCGGCTGCCTGTGCCCGTCTCTGGGCCTGGATGGAAGCCAGTCTGTCTGTGGCTCTGTCTCGATTCCCGTCTTGCGGCGGCTCTGTGTGCACCGCCAGCCCCAGCCCGGGGTGGGCTGTCCGATCGCCGCCCAGTCCCTGGCCTGGAGCGCCATCTGGTGGGCATATGGGGCGTTGCCGTGGTCCCCGACCAGGGTCTGCTCTAGGTCTGTTCCCAAAGGGGAGCTGCCGAAGGTACCAAAAAAGGGGGAGGGCTGGAAAAAAGGGGCAGCCGTCGGGTCTGGGAGCCCCGTGCTTCAGAAGTGAACGCGGGATGGGGCGAGAGGATCCGCGCCTCCAGAGAGCCCCAAAGGAGCTCTAAGGCCAAATCAAAGTCCCCGGCGCATTCGGCGGACGGATCCTGTCTGCCCGGCTCGTGCTCTGGGTTTGGGGTCCAGGACGGCGAAGGAGAGGATGGAGTGGGATTGGATCTGGGGTACTTCTCAAAGCTGGTGAGAAAAGCAGGCTCAGAGTTGAGACTCCGTCCCTTGAACCATCCTATATCCGGGAAATGGGGTGGGGTGGGTGTCGGGGCGTTCACCTGTGGGTGTCCTGGGGAGCATTAAGCTGAACGCGCGCCTCTCGCTCCAAGGGGTGCCCTGCGTGGACGTTCGCGGTGCGCTGGGGAGGCGGGTCCCAGTTCTGTACACTTGGGAGGGCAGGGCCAGGCCACTAAAGTCAGGATTTCCTCCACCGCAGCATTTTTGGGGGTTGGGTTGGCGGCGTGGAGATGGGGGATTACTCGAGGGCTCCAGAGACTCGGATTGACCGAAGAGGAAATGAGGCCCCCTAGGTCTCGCAATCCTTGCTGCCTAGCCGCTAGGGGTCTCACGGAGCCCCCCACACCTACACTCCCAGTCTGTGAATCACACTCACAATGCCCTCTCACACCCCCACAGTCCCAACGCACAGGGCCCCGCGGAGACACACCAAGTCAGCAATCCCAATCACCCCCAAATGTGCCCTCCACACTCGTCCGCTGGCGATTCTGCCGTCTAGGGACCCTGGTGCCAGGCCCTGAAGGGTTAAGGAGGCCTTGGGGCACCGGAGCGGTGGGACGCGGGGCGCCAGGGCTAATTGGCGACCCCAGGAACAATGAAGGCTGGGAGGCGGGTGGCTTAATTGGGCCTGGGAGCGGCCTGGCCTTTGTCTGGGACTCGCCCTGCCGCCGGCCGCGCGGTTCCCGCAGCCGAACTCAGGCTCGCAGCTGGGACCCAGCGCAGAGCCGCCAGGGCGACTCCGGGTGGGGACGTGTGCGGTGGGGGCCGAGGGGAAGGGGGGACGAGTCTCCAAGCTGCGCTCGGGGGCCCGGGGTGTCTCGAGGCCCTGGAATATCACTCCACCACACCCGGGGCGCTGCAGTCACCACGCGGTGAGAACGCAGCCGCAACCGGGCGGCTCTGCCCAGCCTTTACAGCGACCCCTCCTCGGGTTCCCCGTCGGCCCGCGGGCCCTCCCGCGGCTCCAGGTCGGTGCTGCCCCCTGGTGTCAAAAGCCCTGTCCGCAGCCTCTTCCCAACTCTCCTTCGTAGACGTGCGGGCGAACAGTAAAAATCGGAAGAAACGGAGGCTCCCCTGCTATTTGCATTTTCTAGGCAGTTTTCAGCCCGAAGAGGCCTCGAATAAGCACACTGTCCACGAAGGAGTCTATTTGAGCTGAGAAAGGGGCCCCTCTGCCCTGCCCCCTTCCTGAACTGCCCCCATCACTGTCCTGACCGCCCCAAGATCAGAGGCAGGGAGGCTGGAACTCCAAGAGCTGGGGCAGTCTTCTGCGCCCTCCCACTCTTTCACTGGCCGAGCCTCTCACCGAATTCAGCATGGCCTGTAGCCAGCTCCCTTCCTGGCAGAGGCGGACATGATTCTCTTCCTTGCAAATGTGTCTGCCCACGCACGTGTCCTGGGTGCTCGGAGGCGAGTTCCACCTCCACCTTCACCCTTCCTCCATCTCACCATCCCTGGTGTCCCTGGTGAATTGGAAGCCAGAGCTCCCGCCCCACAAAGTGACAAAGTTGGCCAGCCTGCTAGTCCAGGGCGTCCTGTATCCCCAAAGCTTAAAGAGGAGTGAACTGGGAAGGGAGGAGGGGGCTCAGTGATGAACTCTGAATGGTTTGAAGGACAGCCTATCTCCCACCCCTTCCCACTGCTAGGATTTGGGGCTGAGACACCAGTTGGTGGGGTGAAGAGGCGAGACGATGCCGCCGTCGCTTGCTCATGGAATGGGGATGGGAAGCAGCTGTTCTTGCAGACGTGGGCCACGTGGAAGGACCGGCCTAGTGGATACTGACATAGTTGGATTTCCCGAGATAACCCAAGTCGAACCCCTAATTATACAGAGGGAAAGTGAGGCAGGAAAGGAAAGAGCCTATTGAGCCCCACTCCCCACACCCTCAAGAGAGATGAGTTCCACGGGAGAACTTTCAGGCTAGACTTTGCCGCGCTAGTCAACAACCCTGATACGGAGAGAGTATTTTCTTTTTGTGGTTCAGGAGACAGAGATGGAAAAGGATTCTAGGATCCGCAGTATTTGGGAGACCGAGGCCAAGCTGCTCCTCGGAAGGGAGAGAGGGAGCAGGGAGCACCCATCTTACCAGTCCCACCTACCCAGAGGCTCTGAAGGCGGGTTGCGTTTAACCTCTGTGGGGGCCCGAGTGCGGGAGCGGCGGACGGAAGCAAGCGGCCAGCAGAGGGAGCCCGGCCCCCGGCCTGGGACGCGGCCCGCACTGGGAGCGCGAGGGGCTCGCGGCGGCTCGGCGCCTCCCGGCCTCGCAGCTCCGCCCGCTGCCCCGGCCGTGCAGTCGCCCCCGGGGAGCAGCTGCCGCCGAGCCCGGGGCGCCCAACCTTTGGTTCCCGCCTCCAGTCCCTCCTGACGCGCTTGCTGCGCCCCTGCCCCGCACGGCCCACAGAGCGCACAGCGCCGTTCACTTCGCATTGCAGCGTTTTATTGTTTTCTCGCGTTTTTGTCGTTTCGTCTCTCTCCGGAGCGAAAAGTGAAAACCTGAGGTGGAGCCCGCGGGCCGGGCGAGCAAAGCCCGGGCGGAGGGGCGAGGGGCTGGTGGGGTGGGAGCTCCTCCGGGGGACGGGCCCTCTCCCGCAGCCAAGGACACCCCCCCAGCCCTGTACAATATAGATGCTCATGTAAAATGAAAAAAATTAAATGCTATGAGTTAATCTCTAAATATTATGTACACAGCAATGTACACCTTTGAATAAATTAATACCAATTTGCATATTCTGGGAACCTTAAAGCTTATTTACACAAATTACCATTTATTTCATAAATATCTTTTTTTCCCTGGGGACTCAGGGCAGAAGTGCCATTCCCTCCGCTGACCCAGGGGTGGGAGGGGCGCCTGTCTGGGAGAAGAGGTGGGAGCACTAAAGGACCGGGTCCCTCCCAGCTCAAGTCTACACTGACTTCAGTCTTCACTGACCCCAGCATCCCTCATCCCAGATTCTCAAGTGGTCCAGGCCCATGACTAGGGGCTCCGGGGCTTCCTCCGAAGCTCCTACCCCTGACCCCTGCATCTTCTGGCTCCCAAAGAGCCAGCCCCTGGCTGGGCAAAGGACGAGTCCTCCTCACAGCGCTGGAGGACTCGGAGAGGCCCCTGCCGATGACACCTTGACACTGGAGCAGACCTGGACTGGCTCCAAAGCGACTGTGTTCCCGGCAGCCCGATTCCTTGTGAGGCCCAGGGAAGTGTCCCAGGCCCCGGCTGGCTGGTGGGGGCTTCATTCCGGCTGCTGCAGCCCTCTTTTACTCCTTTATTTAAATAAATACCCATTCTGTGCTGTACACGTCCCAAGCAGCAGGGGCAGGCAGCCCGGGAGGCCTGCGTGGTGGCGGAGCAGCTGGGCAGCCCCCTCACTTGGGCGACTCCCTGCCGGGGGAGAGAGCTCGCTGGCTCTCCAGCCCACTCACCAGTCTCTGGATGCTCTGCAGTTCGCTGGCCGCCTCTTTGGCTGAGCCGCTGGGAGACAGGGCACCGCGGGGCGGGGCCCCCACTTTGCGGAGAGCCAGCTCGGGCAGCGGGCTGGGCTCCCGGCTGTTGCCGCCTGCAGCCTTGGAGCCCTCGGCCGCCAGCCCAGTGGTGAGGAGGCTAGTGCTAGGCGGGATGGTGACTGGGATCTGGTAGGGGCTGAAGCGCAGGCGGGGCCGGGCACTGCCCAGAAAGGGACTCCGGGATAGGGAGCCGGCGGCGGCAGCGGCGGCGGCCGCAGCACTAGTGGCTGGCAGAGCGGAGGCCGCTGCCGCAGCGGCTGCCATGTAGGTGTAAGGGTAGGGGAAGAGGCCTCCGAAAGTGGGCATTGGGATTCCCTGAAAGAAACAGAACAAGACGAGGGTTAGGCATCCTGCCTGAGGTGTTCCTGAGGGTGATCTGGGTGGTGGGAGTGGTGCTACAACTAGGAACCCTGCCCCACTGTTGCTAGGAATCTAAGACCAGAGCTCACATAACTATAATCCCAAAGAGCACAGGGGGGGCATGAGCCAGTATGCCTGTGGCCAGACTCAGGTAGAAGTGCAGCTTATGATGCACAGCCCTGGCACCATGAAGCTCCGTGCCAGGTATTACAGTAGGAGTCAGGAAAGGCCATCACAGGCAACTGAACTAGCCTGGGCCTTGAGGGAGGAAATAGGGCTGGCATAGGGCCAGGTGGCCAGCAGGCAACTTTGGCTGCAATGGGAGGCTCTGCTCACTTAGAACAGTGTCCTCCCCAGCCCTTCTACCTGCAGGTGCCGCAAAGGGCTGGGGCAGCACAGATCGGGGAGGAGCTTTGTAAACTCTCCCCCTGCCTGCCCACCTGCTCGGGGGTCTCCTGCCTGAGCCAGGAGAGGGATACAGATGCCAATCTGTTTCTAAACTGGCCTGAATACACTACAAAGAACTCCTGGCGGCACCTCAGTGGCAGCTGAGGAAGGAATGCAAAGTCTTTGCCTGTGGAGAGCACAGGAGCCAGGAGACCCAGGACAAATACCTCCTTAGTCCCTGAGGCCCAACTTTCGGATTATCTGACCTTTGAGATAATGGTTCAATCCACAGAGTATGTGGGTATGGGGAGGAGGGCAGGGGCTGACTGTGCTGCGCTTCCAGGGAGCCTCAGGCAGGGAGGAGAAGAAGTAGCTTAGTCAGGAATGAGAAAATATCCTTCCTGAGAAGGTCAAGCCCTACTGAGCATTCAGATCTGGCACCTCAGAGGAAGGAGGGAGGCTTCAGATCTAGCTTCGGCCCTTCCTGATGGCCCAGAGGTGGGCTACCCTGGCTTGAGAACTTAACCACTAGCAGTATACCAAGTGATGCCTCCTGAGTGCTGAGTATTCTTGCCCTGGCCTTACACCTGTTGATCAGGCTGTGACCAGAAGCCCTGACTTCCCAGCCACCTCTCTGATGCCCATGCTTGTCACCAGAATTGGTCTGGGGAGGAGGCATTCACATACACACAGAATCGAGGATACAGATGAAACCTCCAGGCCCTGAACTCCGTTTTCCAGAGACTTCTTTGCCAGCTCAGAGCCCCAGATATATGATGTTAGTGCCTCAAACACTCACTCCACACACCCCTGATTCTGAGCTCCGTTTAAAACTCATTTCAGAATCCCCTCCCCCACTTGAAAAATATTTGCTTCTGAACCAAAGGAGCCTTCTCAGACCTGGACTCCTATTTTTCTTCCCTTAAGATAAGATCTCAAGGGTTCAATTTGCCAGAAACCTCAGAGGGAAGAAAATGAATGTAGAGAATCCAAATCTTTCCACAGGGAATATTCCACCCAAGCAACCAAAGAGGCCGCTTTCTCCATCGGATCTTCTTATTTTGCTTCTGGCCACAGTTTCATAAACTCTCCTCTGGGAGCTCAGAATTTCAACCTGAGCCTAGGGAACTGAGCCCCTCTTCTCTGGGACATGTGGCTGGAGGACTTGGGAGACCCACTGTGGGGGAAGGAACAGCCCTGTCCTTTGTCAGGTCAGAGGACTTCCTAGAGGGCCTGAAATGGGCCAGAGACATCTGGGAGGTGGATCATTTTGGTGGTCAACTGTCCAGAACATACTGCAAAAAAAAAAAAATCCTATTCCTTTTGTCCAGCCACCTTAGCCTTTTGGGGACTGACAGTGAGCCAAGGGTCTTTGTTCCCAAGAAAAATGTCCTGAGGCAGGCCCTCACAAAAGCCAGGGGCAGCCCCCAGTGTGTTGGAACAGAAAGAGTCTAATGGGTGCCACTCTATGCTGGGGTTATAGGGAAGGAAATAGGTCCAGAGAGGGTCAGGGACTTGCCCAAGGTCATACAGGAGTCGGAAGCAGTGCCCTGGCCAGACTGTAGACCTACATAAGACTCCCTGAACCTATGTGTGGTCCACAGGGTCCATCAGGTCTCCCGAGAACGGAGTTCTTGCCCACCGGAAGCTCGGAGCGCCTATGGCACCTTCAAGCCCTATGCCTGCCTCTGCTGCCCACCTCGATCCTCCTCCCTCCATCGTGCCAGATGACACCAGATGACAGGCCTTACCTGAGATGCCAGCATGTGCTGGGAGAGGTGGAACGGGAAGGGCCCAGCGGTGCTTGCGGCGCTGGCCGCGGGACCCAGCCCTCCTGCGTCCAGCCCCGTGGCGGTCCCGGGCCCGCCGCCTCCGCCACTGCCTCCGCTGCCTGCCACCGAAGCCAGTAGGTGACTCATGCCCATGGCCGAGAAGGCTCCGGGGCCCATGGCGAACTGTCCCGGGTGCAGAAAGAGCGGCTGGCCGGCCCCCAGCGGCCCAAAGAACTGCTGCCCGTGCAGGTGACCGGAGAAAGCCAGGCCCGGCAGGTGTCCGGCGCCCAGGGGGGACGCACTGTCTGTCTGCACCACCAGCGGCGCCAGGCCGGGTTCCTTGCCCTCGCCCACCTCCTTGCGCCCCTCGTCTTTCCGCCGGGCTTCGGCGCGCTCTTTCTCCAGGCTCCGCAAGCCAAACGGGCCGTCCCCGCCGCTCTCGACCGGCTCCTTGCCTCTCTCGGGGCTGCGCCGCTCCCGGACGCGCTCGGGTTCGGTCAAGCGAGGGGGGCTGCCGCCGTCCAGGGCCGGGCTGCGGCCGAGCACCGGCCCCGCGCGCTCCTCAGTCAGCCTCTCGTGCTCTGGGTCGCTGTCCGCGGCGCAGGACTTCTCCTCGGCTGCGGGGAGAAAGGACGCGTAGGGTTACAGCCCGGAGAGAGACAGGAGCCAAGCCTCTCTCGGTGTCTGGACCCGGCTGGAGAGATGTGCAGAAGCCTGCTCTCCAGGAGGCCAAGTCGGAAGGAGCTCCTAGATCGTCATCGGGCAGGGAGCAGCTGCAGGTCACCTCATCCAAAACCCCTTGTTTACAACGGGAGACAGTGAGCCCTATAGCTGAGACTTTACTGCCACAGAGTCACCCAGCGCCAGGGCCCTAGCTAGGAGCCCAGCCTCATCTGCTGGCCACTTGGGACCGCCCTCAAGGGGATTCCGAGCTTAGAGGCCCATCCCAGACACCCTGCTGACGCTTCCCCCAGGCCTTAAGTTAGACAGATGCTGAGCACAGAGCCAACCCGGCGCCCGAAGGACACCCTCCCCTCCCCTTCCCCCGCCCGACCCGCACCTCTGGTCCGATGTAGTCGCAGGGGACTAGGCGCTGTCCCGGGGGAGGGCGGCGGTTCCCGTGCCGGGGGAGGGTCGCAGGACGAGGCGTCCGACTCGGCGCCGTCGCGCTCCGGCTTGCAGTGCTCCTCGTACAAGCGCAACGACGGCAGTGTCAGCTGCTTCCTGGGGATGAGCGGAGGGAGCGGGTCAGAGCGCAGCGCACACCCTCCACGTCCTGTTACCCAGGCACCCGCCGCAGGGCGGTCTCGTGAATCCTCACCTTTTCTCCCGCCGACCATTCCCAGTGTCCCGAAAACCCTTGGCAAACGGGTTGTTGTCGATCTTTAGCTGCGTGATCTGCGGGGACCAAGAGGGTGGCACCAGGTCAAAATGCCGCTCTTCCAGCCGGGAAGTCAGCGGCTGCCCGCCCAGAGGAGATTCCAGGGTGTAGACATTTAACTCTCCTGCCTGGGATGGGACACTCCCAGCCAGAAGGCAAGGTGAGGCCGGCGCACGGGCCTGGAGGAAAGTGACAAGGTCTCTCCTGCAAAATCTTTATTTGAGACATAATCCCTCAACTTGCATACACAGGCCCAAAGCTGTGCGACCAGAGTTGAAATCTGCCCAAGCATGCACACAAGCCCACATGGCTACTCACGTTAAACCAACCTGGCACCGGAGCAGACATGCACAGACTGTAGACAGAACACACGCAGGTCCATAGACATATGCAAAGATAACCACACTCATGGGCCCTCACACACGCAAGTACACAGGCAAAACAAGTGTCCAGGGAACCAAACGAATTCACAAGCCTCCACATGGATCCAAGGCACTCCAAAAGGTGCACGCAAACCCACTCAGACAGATTAGTTCACAAAGATAGAAAAAACGACTGGCAGGACACTCAGAAACTGTCGTTCATCTGAGAGTGGTGCACAAGGACACAGGGCGAGTTGGGTGGTGCTCTGGCCCTCTAAAGAGAGGGTGTAGAAAGGCAACAATCAGAAAAAGCCCTTTAACTTGAAGGGAGTCTCTAAGCACCTCTGAAGGGGTCCTGGGCCTGGACTGACCCAGAGAAGGATGTTGGGGGCGTGCTGTGTCACCTGTCCCGCCGTCTGTCTCCCCCAGGAAGGTGAAAACTGGGCCCCCTGGTTCCTAGCATTGGGTTCTTAGCAGCAGGAGAGCCTGGGCATATTGCCTCGGGCACCCTCTCTTCATTTAAATTCCCACCCCTGAGCCAAGAAATAAACGAATAAAAACTGAAAAATGTCAGCACGGGCCCGGAGACTCGGCTAATTGCTAAGTAAACATCCCCACCCCAACGAGGGCCCAGCTGTTCACGGGCCTGGGGGTGCGTGTGCATATGTGTCCCGGACTTGGAAGAGCTGCCAAGGGATTTTGGTTGGCGCTGCGCTCACAGATGTGAGGCTTGGTGCTCGGGAATGGGCCGTGAGGGCGCACGGTGGGTGCGGGTGCGGGGGTGGGCTGCGGGCAGGTGTGAGTGGAGAGTTGGAGCCTGCATGTGGGAGAGGGCGTCGGTGCAAGGGCTGGGCCCGCCGCCCTTCCGGCGCACCTTGTCGTTCTGGTAGGCAGTGACCGCGATGAAGTCGGTCTCCGGGAACACGTAGGTGCGGAAGGTGCTGTAGGGCAGCTTCAGGATGTCGTTGGCTCGCACGATATGGAAGCGTGGTTGGTACTTGTGCATGGAGTTCAGGATGGTCTGTGGGGAGGACACGGGTCAGCCGGCAGCCCCCCAACTATGACCCGAGCATTTTTATTCTCTGGGGACCCAACCTCTTTCCATCTCTGTCTCTTGCACGTTTCTGTCTTCTCCACCGCCCCCTACACTTCCCATTTGCTGTTTCTCTGCCTTTTCTCCCCTATATTTCCTTTCCTTTTGTTTTTTTCTCTCAATTTTCTTTATCCTAGTTTTCCTCTCCATTAAAAAATTTACCCCAGCTGAAAAACAGAAATAAAACAAAATTAAAAAGCCCTACAACTCCATCCTTAACCTCTCTTCCTGGGCTCACTGCTAAGCCCCTAGTAATCCCAGGGAGAGAAGATTGGAACCTTACAGGGCTCACCGACTGTCCTACCTCCAAATGGGCAGTCCCTTTTGCCCCATGAACTCCCCCCTCCCATTGCTGGGGCCCTGGGTCTGGCAGAAACGGAGAGAACTCCAAATTCCCTCCTCCTGGTTGGGCATCAGCCTGTGGGAGGAGGGAAAGGAGTCTCAGAAAAGGTGTGGAGATGACTGTTTTAACTTTTAAACCTCCTCATTCGGGGAGAGGGGTGGGAACAAAGGTCTTGGGGAGGGTGAGGACAAGCTGAGGTCCTGCGTAAAGTCTTCCAAGCTCAGGACCTAAAAAAAGACCAGCGGCTGCACGACCCAGTCTCGCACCTGCCTCCACCGCTAGACTCTAGGAGGGGCTTTCCAAGGCCTGACGGAAGCTGAGATTGTGAGCAGCCTAGAGCTTATCGGGTTCAGACACATCGTTCTCCAGGCTTGCAGAGCAGAGCCCTCTGGGCCCAGGCCCAGCCATCATAGGCCACAGGGCAGTGACCTGGGTGGGGGCATGCTGGAGGTTTGGCAAGCACTCCCCTCTGGAGAATCCCGCCACCTCCTCTCCTGTCCACCCACCCTCAGCTGTGCCGGGTGCTGAAGTCCTCGACCCCCATCTGCACGTCTGCCCTGCACTCACAAAGCCGTGCTTGTCAGAGATGTTGTTGGTCAGCTTCAGCTTGTGGAAGGCCACCGGCTTGGCCATCCACTGCTCTCCTGTGGCTGGGCTGTCCGGGTGGATGTACATGCGTTTGGGCATCTCTGGGTCAGCTTTGCCCGCCACCATCCAGCGCGAGTTATGAAATTTATACCGGCAATCATCAGCGGCCACAATGTCCATCAGCAGGATATATTTGGCCTTCTTGTCCAGGCCGCTGACTCGAACCTTGAAGGGAGGAAACATCCTCCTGCGAGGAGGGGAAAGACGGAGACAGTCATGGGACCGGGCTTTATGTCAGCGATCCCCTCTCCCCCAACATCCACCATTGCTTCCCCATCGTGTTTCCTGTTGTCTCTCCTCTGCCCCCTTACTACTGCCTGGGAGACCCCACCTGTGGTTGCTATTCCTAAGAGAGCCCATTTCTGCCTGTCAGACCCTCTCCTATTATAAGGCTTCTTTCTCATTTGCTCTATGTTTAGATAGAGTGATCCTCCTTCTCCCTCATCTGAGATGAAAGCCAGTGTCCAGGAAAGAATTCCAGGCCTTCTAGAAATACACCTCCTTCTCTTGAATCTCCCTGAAATTTGTTCAGGGGATACATTCACTTGGGACCCAAGCTCCCAGAAATAAATTCGGAGGATGTCTGTTTGGGGAAGGAACTGGGTTACAGCACCGAACAAGGACCCCGATCCTTAAGTTCGGGGGAAGAGGGTGAGCCTGAGGCCTGAATTCTCCGTGGCTGAGTCAAAAGCTTGAGTGGTCGGGGACTGCAGTTTTCTTCCGGCATTAAGGCCTAAGGCGGCTTGTGTGTCCGGAGCTCCTCGTTCCTCGTCCGGGACAAGGTTCCAGGCCGGGTCAGGCAGCGGCTGGTCCGGCTCAGAGCTCGGGGTTCGCTGCCGAGAACGGAGCGGCCGGCGGGAACCAGCGGGCCATCCTGGGCCTTAGCAGGGTGCGAGTCCCATTCTGGGCTCCAGGGTTGGAGGAGAGTGCGGGAGACGCTGCATCTCCCCGGAGCACTGAGCCCGACCCGGAGGCAGGAGAGCGAGGCCGCGGAGCTGAGGACTTGCAACCGAGACCTCCGAAACCCGCCAGGGCCGAGCCGCGGGGCCTTCTCGGCTTTGGGATTCAGAACAGTTGGGACTACTCTGTAGGAACATGTTTTCGTTTTACTTCATTCAGGAGATTTCGATGCTTTAGTTTGAAAAAAATTCGTTCGGTGCCAAATGAGGAAAATCAGCTTGGTTGTCTGGGAGCTAAGCGTTGCGCGGGGGCCGAGCCAGGACCCGCGAGCTGCGGGTTCGGCGCTGGTCGGTGCTGTCGGGTCCCCCGCCTGCCCGCCCGCCCACCCTCGCGCCCTCCGGCCGGCGGGCCTCCCTACCTCCCGGACTTGGTGATGACCATCTCGGTGCCTAGCTTGTGGAACTGGTCCCACAGCTCCTTGGCCTCCAGCGTCACCTTGGGGTCGTCCTCCACCTCGTCTTCGGGCTCCAGGCTCTTAAGCGAGCGCAGATGCGCGGCGGGCGGGTGCGGGCCGAGTGCCGAGACGTGCAGCCCCGCCTCGGCCGCCGCCGCCGCCGCCGCCGCGGCCGCCGCCCCCGCCAAGCCCGGGTCGGGCAGCGGCTTGGCCAGCGCGCCGGGCGGCAGTGCGAGCGCCGGGAAGAAGGAGGGCTGCGCTGCCGCCAGGAAGGCGGACATGGGGAAGTCGGCCGGCCGTGGCGCGTGGAACGGGTGGTAAGCCATGGCGCTGGCCGCCAGCGCCGGCTCTCTCATCGGGACATCCGGCCCAGGAGCCCAGGGGCCGGGGCCGGGGGCGCGCGGCTCGGACCCCCGGCCCGGGCGGCGGCTCGCGCGGAGGAAGGGCGACCGGGGTGGCAAGCGCGGCGGCGGCTCCTCCCGGCTCCCCGTCCGGCGCACGGCGAGGTACGCGGGGCTCTGAGCGCGGGGGCGGCGGGGGGCTCTACGCGGGGCTGGGCTGGGCTGGCCCGCTCCGGCGCCGGGGACCACGCGCGACTGGTTAGATCTTGTCGTGATCTCTGGAAAACTGTGACTATCTCACATGTCCTGCCCTGCTCGGATCCCCAGCGCTAACGAGCCAGGCCCCCCTTGATTGCTGATTTTACGCTTTTTGGACCAATTGTGGGTCTCCGGGGGCGGGGTTTTGACAGCTCAGGCCAAGCTCCGGCCGGGAGGGGGGGCCGGGGAGAAGGTGTCGGAAGCCTCAGCAGTAAGAAAACATGTCAACAGAATAAAATATTAACCAATGACGGGCCAGCGGGCCCCGAGACCCCTCCCCCTGCCCCGGCCCCCACCCCGCCGCCCGCGCCCGCGGCTGCCTGCGCCCGAGCAGGAAAGCGCGGCGGGCCGACCCGACCCGCCGAAAGGGCCTGAGGCGGGGGGCACCCGGGTCCCAGGGCCCTGGGGAAGGACCCCCAGCCGCAAGCTGCCCCAAGTGCAAAGCATTGACACGGCCCCGAGAGGAGAGGGGGCGCCCTCCTTCTCCCGCGCCCAGCGGCCCGGCAGCTCTGGCCGGCGCCCCAGCTTGGCCTCCGACCCCGCTCCGGGCCGAGGCGCCGCCCGGGCCCCTGCGCTCCGGAGGGAGGCTGCGGGTGCTGGAAAGAGAGGCCGGTGGGCGGGCGAGTCAGGAGGCGCCAGCTGCCGAGGTCCCGGAGAGGAACCCAGGTGGCGGGAGCCGGTGAGTGGAGCGGTGGCAGAGCCCTGGTGGGGTCGGCGTGGGCGGGAGCGGGACGCGGCCTTTCACTCGGGAAACGCGGGGACCCCCTAGCCCGCGCCTCCCCTCACAGGAAGACTCAGGAGGAACCTGGAGTTCCGGGAAAGCCCTGGACTCAGCCCAGCACCCGTCTGCGTCCCCAGCCTAAGCTGAGCTCTCCCACAGCCCCAAGAGCCGGACCTCTGGGCTGGAAAGGTGACCGCACCTTCCGCCGAACACAGGGAGGCACGGCACTGGCGGATCCAGCCCCCAGATTCTTGACCCGCGGCCCAACGAATTTTCGCCGCATCCGGTACCAGAGGACATAAATATCCCTCATTCTAAACACTGGCATCCTCTCTCCGCTCTCTGCTACTTTCTTAGAATTTGTTTCCAGCTGTCGAAAGCTCACGTCTCCCAAGTTCAGTAGTGCCCAGTAACGAGTGTGGGGGTCTGAGTGTCTGCACGCACTTGCGGTTGAACCTCCATCTTCGCCCCGCAATCGGTCTTCGTTCTCCTGCAGCACCAATATTGCACCCCTGCCTCTTGGGTGTGTGTGTGTGTGTGTGTGTGTGTGTGTGTGTGTGTGTGTGTGTGTGTGTGTTTCGCGCCCAATGTGGTGATGCCCTCTGTGCGCAGCGGGAGCCGCAACTTAAGGCGTGAGCCCAGCGGCCACACACCTGCCTTGAATCAGGGTCAGGCGCTGACACTCGGACTGATTCCTGGCGGTCGCGTTCTGAAGGCATGACGGATCACGCACTAGACACGGGTGACATTCTGGCCCGCACAACTAATAATACAAGAGCGGGCGAGTTCAGCCTGCGCGGGCCCTATGCTGGCGTGGTGGGCGTATACAGCCCACATCCAACAGTGACCCATTTGCCGCTCACACCAGTCACAGGGAATCTTGTTGCTGCACGCTCAGACCTGGCGTGTAAAGCCTGATCATTCCAGGCAGTGCGGGTTGGGAGCCGGCTGGAATGGTTTGGCCTCCTGGACCTTTTTTCTGCTTTTCCGAGGAGACCCTAGAGATCTCGCAACACCCCTACGCAGCGCGCTGCAGGGCGCCGCCCGCAAAGAGTTTTTCTTCAAGACCTTGCTCTTGACTGGGTCGCTCCTCTCTTAGTGCCTCCTCTCTGTCCAGAACGAATCTTCGACTCCCCGCTGCGCAGTCTACGCAGCTGGGGCAGGATCCGTCGCAGCTTTGCACAGGCAAAGTCCTGCCGGCTCCATCTTAGGTGGGACGTTGCCCCTGGGGAGGGATGTGTGTAGACAGGTTTGCGCAGTCGGTGAGGTGACCAGACAATAGCCAGGGCAGCGTTCTGTAGCCAGGAATCCGTGCACAGGCCTGGGAATCTTTGCATGCATTTGCTAAGTCGTGTGTGTACACATACTTTCGCACTTGAAAGAATGGCGTGTAGTACACCTAAATGTGTGTAATTTGGACATTTTCCTGGGGAAGGACTGTAGCTGGTCCAAAGCCCAGAGAGTCTGAAACACATTGGCCCGGGTTGTTTGTCCAAGAAACCCTAAGGCGATGGTGCAGCGGCTGCATCTGGGGACCACGATCCCACCTGGCCAGCTACTGGGCCACCGACCTGCCCTCCGGAGGCCACAGGCTCTTTCCCGACCGGGACCCCATCGTCTGTCCTTCCCGGCCTTCCCGCAACCAACCCGAGGCTCCGCTACAGCCACTCTTAAGATTCTGAATTTCCATCCTCCTTCCCCCCACCCCCTCCAGCCAAACTCTCCAGTGAGGAATATCCTTGGCTCAACGAAAACCCGCGAAGGGGAGGCCCAGGCGGCCCCGGAGCGGCGCCGTGCAGCGCCCAACTCCCGCTCAGCCCCTCCCCCCAGGTCTACTCCTCTTCCCCTTCCCGGGAACAGGCGCCTCTGGGGGGTCCCCCGGGCTGAGAGTGCGTGTCTCTTTAAGAGGCCCCGGGGGGCGCCTTGCGAGCCGCCTGGGGCTGGAGGGGGAGGGCACGGGCGGGGGCGGCTGGCGCCAGGCGGCCGAGGCTCCACAACAAAGCTCCGGCCCCTGTCACTTCGCATCGGCCGGGCCCCGCAGACGGGCGGGGGACGCGCGCTCAGCCGCCCCTCCCTCTCCCGGGCCGTCCAGGGCCCGGGCGTCGGGCGGGCGCGGGCCTCGGGCCTCCGGCCCGTTGCACGCGCTCAGTAAGCTCTGTGCTTCCCGCAACCCGGAAATCGGGCAGGGGCGGCTTGGGCCGGGTGGAAACGTGGTCTGGAGCCTGGCTGGGCTGCCTGTCCGTCCTTGGCCCCGTAACCTTTTGCAGGGTCAAGGGTCAATTCTGGGAACTTTGCGGGGTTGGTCCCCACCGGTGTCTTGGGCGTGGATCTGTGTGTTCTTGCTTGGATTGATGGCTTGGAGTGTATAGTCGTGTGGCAGAGGGGATGTGCGTCTAGGCAGCGGGGCGCTGACGTGAGACTAGTACTAAGTGCGCCGTTTACGAGTGTGTCCGGGCTAAGCTTGGGTGACGTGTGTGGCCCTATGAGTATGACCAGTAGTGAAGGTGCCACTGGGCGCATCCTCCTGGTCTTTGAGCGTTGTATGTGTAGGAAGGAGGGGAGGGAAGGACAGACAGAGTTGCTTCCCATCCCTGGCTTCCCGGCCGGACCCGCGCCTCCCGGAGCCTTGGCGCCAGCCAGCCCCGTTTAGTGGCCAGGCCCAGCTCCCCCGCGGTCCCGGGTCTGGCTGGGGTGGGGGCCGCGGCCTCGATGACCCCGGCCCGCAGCGGCCCGGCCTGTCCCGTCCACTTAGACAAATTGCGGCTGACAGGCGCGCAGTCTCTCTGGAGTCGCCGCCCGCCCGTCGCCTCCCTCCCGACCCAATTACCCCGCGCAGGGTCGGGCCAAGTGGCTGGGATGGGGTGGGGGGCGCGGGGAGAGCGGGAGGCTCGACCTCTTCCCGGCTGCGTCGTGGCTCTGGCCTTGCGCGGCGGGGCCACGTCTTCCGGTTAGGTCCCAGGAAGTGCCTGGGCAGTAGGGCCCATGCGGTCCAGTCCCCAGTCTTCCAGACTGTCGCGAAAGCGAGGCCCAGCCTGGCTGCTCTGGCGCGGGACAGCCCTGGCCCTAGAGGGTCGTCGCTGTGCACCTGAAGGTCACAGGGCCCAACAACCCAAGACGCGTCCCCGCTGGACTTTGGATGATTTCTCCCAGAGTTTTGGGGATCTCATAACTATATGGAGCTCCAGGCTGTTCTATGCTCGGGGGTCGAGGTCCGCGGGTCGCAGCAGTCCGCTTGGGCCGCAGAGGTCGGCAAAAGTGAGGGGCACGTCTGTGAATCTGCCAGTGCGTGGACCTGCAGGAGTGTGAGATCATGGGTGTGGGTGACTGGGATCGTGGCAGAGTGAACAGACCACTATGCTATGTGGCTTGAGAAACGGGGCAAAGCATAGAAAGGACCCCCTAGGACCAGCCCACCTGCGAGAGAGGGGCGGGGCTGGCCTGCGCGCTCACCAGGCTCTTGATTCCCTTTCTCAGGGAGCACCACCAGGGTTCTCTGGAGCAGCTTGGGGGGAGGGGCAGTTCGAGAGAGTCCCGTTCCAGCGTCACCGCACCTGCCCTCCCTTTCCCTACCCCTCCACCCTGCCGCCGCTGAAGAGCTATTTGGCCTGTCCTGTCGGCCTCCGGGCCTCCAACCAACCTGTTGCTTTTTTGACTTGCAGCTTCCTCTTCGCCTGCTTCGGCCCTGTTGCTCTTCTCCGCTGGGTGTGCTCCCCTCCCCCACTTTACAGATGAGCCCAGAGGTGCTGTAATTTACCCGAGGCCACACAGCTACCGGTAGCAAAGTTGGGATGGGACCCAGGGACCTTAAAAGAGAGCAAGGCCGCTCCTTCGAAGCTGGTGATGTCATTGCTGTCCTGCCAGCTACACTTGCTCCTGTGGCAAGGCAATACTGAGACTCCAGCCTGTCCCAAGCTGGGCTCTTGCTTTGAATACAAGACACCCTTCTCTTCTGCCCCTAGAATTTCCAGCTCTAGGTCTGCGAGAAGGGGCTGCCTTCCTAGTTACGCAGGGACAAAGGAACAGCTTCAAAACCTGTTAGGGGCCAGGGCTGGATGCTTTTAGGGGTAGGGAATGGGAGTGAGTGGGCTCAGAGTCTTGGATTGTGTAGGGGCCCAGGACAGGGAGGTCACCACAGAATAGAGACCTCTCGGGGAACTGGCCCAGGCATGTGAGGCAGCAAGGCCAGCAGATTAGCTGTGTGACTTCTTAACCTTGGGCAAGGCTTCGCTAGAGTTCAGGCTTCTCATCTGCAAAATGAGGACTGAACAGTGCTATTTTAGAGCACGGTTTAAAGATTCTGTGATCTGGGAAAATCAGAAAAATCAGCAGAGAGAAACCATTTCCAATCTTAGACTGGCAGCTGCTTGCTCTGGTCTCTGCTTGCTTCCAGAGGAGTCGACCCTAATGTCTGACAGAGTGCTGTGTGCCTGAATTTACTTTGGGACCACTGGGCCATTTCTCCAGTCAAGCCCAGACAGTGCCCTCCCCGCTGGAGCTGCCACCCCAGCTGCCATCAGCCTCCTCGCAAAGCATGAAGATACTTTTTCCTCCATCAAATTGAGAGAAAGTCCATGGTAATTTGCCTGCTGAGCAGGTAGCACTGAGAATCAGGCTTCCTCAAGGTCACCTGGTCAGGCCACAATTAGATGCATGTTCTGATGGCCTCCTAGGTGATGCCATCGTGGAGGTCTGCAGGGGCCGCTGGGGGTGAAGCAGAGGTTGCCCGGGGTGTTATCTCTAGAGGACAAGAGGCTGGCTGCTCCTGGGCCAGGGGGCAGTAAGGTCCCCCACCCTGGGGCCCAGCTCTCACTTCCAGCTGATTACAGGCTGTGGCAGGGTCCATAACCTCTCCAATTAGCCGGGGGCCAGGCCCAAGGCCTCTCTGATAACCCCAGCTCCAGTGGCAGCCGCCATGGGGCCAGCTTATCTGGCCTCTCTTATCCTCCCCCTTCCCCCACATACTCAAAGAGTTGCCCTGGCTGCGAGCAGATGAATAACCAGATTGTCCTGCAAGCTCAGCCGGCAAGTCCAGCCCTACACCCACCACTTTCCCTGACTAAAGGCGGCCACAGCTGTTTCGCACCCCCTGGAGGGAAAGGGCTGAGCCAGGGAGGACTCCTGACTCTAAGTTGCCAACCGGTTCCCTGCGTGGCTGGAGGGCGCTCCTGGCTCTCCATCTTTGCCCCATCCTTGTGCCCAAGGGTGGGGTCAGAGAGGTGTACCCTCCCTTGGGCTCTGGACCCATCCCCAAGGAGCCAGGCCACAGGCAGTGTGCACTGACAGCCTGGTGGCATTCCCCTCCCTCCCTGTCCCCTTTTGACTGAAACACTGCTCTGGCTGGGGGTGAGGGCTGTTCCAGGCACATCAGTGTCTCCAATTCACCTGAAATGGGAAAAGCTGCTGTTCGTCCAGTGGCCCCCACTGGCTGTTCCCAGGTCTCCTTCCGTTCCCAGCATGCCTCACTCTGGCATGTGATCTCTCACCCCACAGGTTCCCAGGCAGGAGAGACTGGCTTCAGCCACTCTGTGCAGGGCCATCTACTCAGCCTTCAGAGCTGAGTAGGATTCAGGTCCCCCTTCTCCTGGCATGCCCGACTGGTGGGGTTGAAGGCACTGAAGATGAAGATGAACTCTCTCTTTAGGTGCCAGGATGGGATGGGGTGTGTGGGAAGTGGGCAGGGGCCCCAGAGCTGCCCCGGCTCCAGCTGGACGGTTGGATGGGGAGCCTGATTGTTTGCGAACTCAGCTCTTCTGCAGCTGTTACATTAAACTTCACCCCCAACCACACCTGGCTCAGTGGGTTTCCTTCAGTCCTCCCAGGCCCCTCTGGGGCCTCAGGGAAGGCGGGACTGGCGCTAGCCTTCGGCTCCTTCAGGCTCAATACCCGTTTTTGCTCCCGCTGCTCCCGTCTCCTTCCTGCCATGCACCTTAGGTCCAGAATTGGGAGGTGGGAGGGCAACCACATCAGGAACTTGTCATCCAAGGTTCCAGCCAGGTTTCATGGGAGACCCACCATCACCTGACCATCCTTCACCTTCTGAGTTTGAAAAGAGAGGGAATGACAAGGTGCCCGTCCCAAAGTTAAGGCCGGAGTCTTCATCAGCCTCTCCTTCCCACAGCTGCCACAGGCACGTGCAGAGGACCTGACGGACCCTGACTGCCACAGCCAGGGTAGGTCCGGGCCTGAGGAGCCCCCAGAACTCAATGGCTCTGGTAATAGGCAAGAGGGTTGGAGAATGGATTTCAGTCAAGCCTCACCCCAATTCCAGAGTAAACATCCTCCTTCCGACCCCCTTCCTGACTCCCCCTCAGCTGCACACGTCAAGGTGGGGGTGTCACGAGCAGGGACACACAGTCAGGCCCACAGGACTCTCTGCTCAGTGCTTGGAGAGGACCCGACCCCAGCAATTCAGGGATGGACACCAATTGCAGCGTGATTTATTGGACAAGACGTGCACTTTTTGACAGGGCCTTGGTAACCACGGTTTCCTCCACTGAACAGTACAGGGCCAGGGTAAAAGGGCTTACAGACAAGAAAGACAAATCCTTTCCATGATCCAAAGGGGAAAGAAAAGAGGAAGGGGGCTTCTCCTTCCTTCTTCCTTCCATAACACTCTGGGCCTCAGTTCACCCCGTGCCAGAGGGGAGGTTGGCCAAGGGAAGCTGGGCGGCGTGTGTCAAAGCCAGGAGTGGGCTGGGACTGTCCACTCAGGACCAAAGTGCCCGCCAGGCCATCCACCCTCTCCCCACCCAGGCCCCCCAAGGGTTTGGTTAGAAAATACAAAAGCGGATCCAATGCAGGATATGGTGTGCCAATGGAGGAGGGGACGGAGCTTCTGTGGAGTCTCTCTCGGCCACAGCCCTGCTGATGCGGAGGGGGGCAGAGGTCAGATTGCGCCGAGGTGCTTCAGAGAAAGGTCTCTTCTCAATCCAGGGAGGGTGGGCTGCTGTTGTCACTAGGCTTGGGGAAGGTGGGCGGTAAACGAGGAGCGGAGACTGAAGGGTAGGACCAGAGGGGGCTTCTCCCCTTCCCGCCAGCAGGTGAGTGGGCCGGCCAGTCAGAAGCAGGTTGCTGGTACCTACGGGAAGCCGGTAGGGAAGAGGCTGAGGGGCTGACTCTCATTGGTGGGCAATGGAGATCGGTAGCCATCAAAGTTTCTCGGGATGCTGCCGCTGGTGGAGCCAGAGCTGTTACTCAGGGTCTCGATGCTTCCCTCTCGCTGTAGTTCTGCAAGACAGAAGAGAGGACCGGGCCCGGTCAGAGTGTAGTCTCAAGGGGTGGGGAATATACCCTGGGCAGGACTGCCTGCCTTCAGGCACCAATCTGGGTCCGTTTACATCCTTCCGCAGGGGGACCCCCACGTGCTCCCGAGATGGGCCAGGTGGCACCTCAGGTCACAGGGAGGCTCAGCCGGAGGAGGGAGAAGCTCCTTTGGCCGGCAGGCCCCAGTTTTTCCTTCATTGTGGGAACCCCTTTGGGCCAGAAGTGTGGCTGCCCTGATGACGTGTCTGGACCACACTGCCATACACGGGGCATGTGCCCACGCCTGCACACACACACTCGTGCTCAGCCAGCATGCGCCCCTACTTCCATGAGAGGCTCCTGTCCTGGACTGACAGGCCAGGCAGGAGGGGAGAAGCCAGGACATGGCAAGGACTGCAGCTTCCCCGCCTGCTCTGTCCCTACGTCTCCTCCTCCTGCCCTGCCTGTCCTGGCTCAGCCACGCACGTGCTCACTTGTCCTCACCCACACAATCCGCCTGCTGGCCAGGCCCCGGTTTATCTGTGGCCCGTCCTGGAAAGTGGCCTGTTTCCCTGCAGGAGGGATTGCCTCATTTGAGAGGGGCTTTCTCCAATGGGCAGAGGGTCCCTACTTGTCTGAGTACCTCCTTCCTCCCCTCCTCTTGGCTCAGAAGTCTCCTGGAGGCCCCCCAAAATGTACATGCTCAGTCAACCTAGGAAGCAGGCAGTGAGGCGCCCACCCCCTCCTCTGCCCCTTCCCTGGGCCTGGCACAGCCATGCTACCATCTTGGATATGGCAACTGGCTCTATCTCCCTCAACTGTGGGCACCTTACTCAACTGCCTCACCATCTCTTGACCGAAGACAGGTACTGGGGTAGGTGGGCTGGGAATAGACTTCCTTGCATGCTGAATGCAAGGAAAAAAAATAATTACTTCTTGGCTTTTTGAAAACAGCCAGTTCCCATCCCCTTTCAGCCCCTCCCAGTGGGCTCTGAGATGTGGGCACACACCTCCCTGGGTAAACTCTGAACATCCGCCCCAAGCCGAGATGTGGTACCTGCAACCTCTCCTCCAAGGTACGCCTGCCCAGGGCTGATGGGGTCCAGCCTGCCTGCCTCAGGAGCTCAGGGCCTCAGAGCAGTCATTTGAAACAGCAAGGTATGCTCGAATGTTATGCTTATCTGGTCTCCTTCATCTCCAGCTGGCATCCACACCCAGGCCCCCTGCTGCCCCACACACGCAGCACAGCTGGCTTTTGTTAGGGGACGAGTCATGGCCTTTACTCCCGGGCTGGCCTCTACCAGCCAGCCGGGAACTGGCCACTGACCCCTGCTCCTTGCAGGCTACCCCCCAAAGCACTGGTGGCCCGGGAGCAACAGCCACAGAATGGGTGGGGGGGAGTCCCTGCTGCCCTCCTTCACAGCAGGCCCCCAGTCCCAGGCGTGAGGGGCTCTCAGGCTGCACCGGCCATGGCTGGGGCCTGGGCCCAGGCTGGAAGGGTGTGCCTGGACACCAGAACCTCTCAGCAGACACGAGGCAGTGGAAGGAGGGGCCTGGGGACACAGGCTGTGGGCCTGGAGACGGCCCCTAAGCTCCAGGAGACACGGGCTGCCCTGCTGGGCCCGACTCTGAGCCATGTCGAGAATTACAGAGATGTGGACAGAAGACAAGGCCACCAGGTGGGCTCTTTCCTTTCCCACTTACTCTCCAGTCTCACCCTCATTCAGGGGTACAGGCCAGTGTGCCGAGAGGGACGGGGCAGGAAAGCAAAGAATAGACCCTGGGATTTCTGTATGGAAGCTGCAGGCTCCAAGAAAGCTCCCTCCACACACCTCTTTCCCCACAAGCCAGCCAAGGAATCTGTGGGAGATCTCCGAGGCCCCACCGATTTCAGAGGCCCTTGCCTTCACACGGGCCGACCCAGCACTAGGGGGCGCTGACAGCAGGGCCAGGAGGGCAGGAGAGAGGAGCACGGGCAGGAGCAAGACCAGCAGGGGCTTCCTGAGGCCCTGGACACCAGGCCCAAGGAAGAAAGCCCCAGATGAAGGAGCAGAAAAGGCCCCTAGCATGGGGAAGGTTGGCCTCTCTCCAGAGCTGGGGGACAGGCCTAACGACCTTGATGCAAAGTGCCAGCACATCCACGCTGCCAAGGAAGCTGAGGAGACGGGAGCCTGGGACCAAGCGCGGCACCCCCGCTGCCCCCCAGCACAGGCCCACAGCGACCCCCGCAGCAGCCCAGTGACCCCCATCTCACGAGTCCCATCGTGTGACAGTGCAGGGGCAGTGGCCAAAGGGGCTGACAAGATGAGTTTGCTGCTTTTGGGGGCCAGGTAGAGCCTGAACTGTCCTGTTCATACTCTGTCTTCACCAATGAGGCCTGGGGTAAGAGGGAAGGGGGTGGGCTCTCCCTCGCCCCCATATCCCAGGCTGACCAAGCTCTGCTGAATTTATCTCCCGGACAGATGGATGGACGGACGTCTACCCCAGCCTTTTCCTTCCTCTCCACTCCCATGGCCGCTGCTGGGGTTAGGCCTGCGCTTCCCGTCCGGATAGTCTCAAAAGCTCCCTGCTGGGCTCCCGACCTCCATCCTGAAGCCACAGTGGCCTGTCTGCTGCACAAACCTCCCCTTGCGCTTCCTCTGCTTAAAAACCTTCATCGACTTTGAATGGTCCTCAGGATAAGGTCTAAACTCCTCAGCACTATCAAACAGCCTTCCACGACCCACCGCCACCCCCACCAAGGCCCCACCTCCCTAACGTCACCTGTTACCGGATTTGAGGGACCAAAGTAATGAACTTGGGCAGTTTGGGGGGCTCTCCAGGCTGCTTTAGGCCTCTAGGTCTGTGCTCGTGCAACTCCTTCTGACTGAAAAGTCTCCCTTGGCCCCCAGAACGCCCACTCATCTTCCAAGCTTAGCACAAGCATCCACTCCTCCATGAGCCTGGGCTGTTTTGACGCAGGCCCCACTGCGCTCTATACTAGCTCCTGCCCTGGGCCCTCAAGCACGTGGTGCGCTCTCCGCCCACACGCATGTCCCCATCCAGGGGGACTGTCCCTCAGGGATCAGCTTGGTGCTTTATCTCTGCATTCCCTAGTGCCAACCACAGGGCCTAGAAAGTAGCTGATGCTCAGAAAACATTTCTCAAATGAATGAATGAGTGAGTGACGTGGTAAGGAGATGAGGGACTTCTGCAGCATGACTACCAGTAAAAGAATCAGGGGCCTGGCTGGTCCTGGGTGCTTCCCTACATGCCTCTGTCAACCCCCTTTCTCTTCTCACTAAGACAGGACAACGAGTGTGTGTGGAAGCGGAAGTGGACGTGGATGTGGAGGGGTGCACACACGGTCCCCTTTCAGGCCCCCCGGCTGCCCAGCCCTCGGAGCAAGCGGCAAACGGAAGTGTGTGGCCTTACCTTCCTCCATCCCGAACACACGCTTTGTTACTGTTGGGTTGCTCACGGACGCTGGGCTGTTGGCATTGTTTTTTTTTTCCTTTTTTTTTCCCTTGTGAAAAGAAAAGCATTGAGGAATCTTTTGGGAAAAGATCTGGACAATGGTGGAGAAGAACACTGATCTCTGCAAGCAGGTGGAGAGGGAATCGGGAGGCGTGGGGAGGAGGGGGAGCTTGCAGCAGAATTCTGCAGTGACATGCATGTGTAGGGGCCAGTCTTGGGGGTCCCAGAGACGGAAATGTTGGGACAGAGCCGAGACCCCCTTCGGCGCCGGGGCGATGGGGGAGGGGAAGAACTGCACACGGAGCAGGAGGAGCAGCTGTGGGAAGGGGGGGAGAAGGGGCCTCTGGCCCATGCAGTGCCGGATGGCGCCCCATGCAGGCGGGATGCCAGGAGAAGGAGGAGACCGAGAAAGGCTGCCGAGTTTTCAGGGCCGCCTCCGAACATCTTGACTCAGTGGCTCAGCTTCTGGCTGCTGCCCTCCCTGCCATTCCTAAGATCCCCGGCTATGAATTGGGCTTCTGCAGCTGAGCTGGACTCATAGGGAAGGTCCACCAGACACCTGCCAGGGCTGCAGGAGACAGAGCTGGGGGCTCTGGGGGGGGGGGGGGACTAGCATCCCAGTGGCCTCCCCACGCAGTGGAATTAAGTGGATTCTGGTCCGTGGGAAAAGGCACACTCTACAGGAGGCTGCTCGCCAGACCTCAGAGTAAGGTAGGGGATGAGGAGTGGCTCCTGGAGAGGCATCCGAACTCAGACAGAACATCTCACTGTGACCTCACATTCCCCAGCACCTCTGTGCGCCTGGGAGGTAGATGCTGGTCACCCTGTCTTGCAGACAGCCAAACTAGAGAGCAGGAAGCCAGCGGCCCTGCGTCTGCAACCTCCAAGAGAGAACTGCGCTGGTGCAGGCCCCAGACGGAGATGCGGCAACTCCCGGCATCACTAAGGCTGGCTCCCAGGCCCACCGCCGGCTGTGTCCACCCAGTCCCTGCTGGCTCTTTTTGGAAAATGGGCCTGCTACCCACAGCTGCCCCTCTGTGCCATGGCACAGGATGGGCAAGCCACAGGGGACAGGGGGACAATGGAATGAGCCACAACTAATGAGCCACGGCTCTCGTGAAATAAGGAAAAGAATGAAAAAGCTCAGCTCTTATGTTGCCCTCACTCAGTATGGAGCCTGGCAAAATTCAAAGGTGTCAGAGAGGGCAGAGAGGTGGCTGGCCTTGCTGGGGAGAAGCGACCCTGGTTCCCTGGGCATGGATCCAACAGAGACCCAGGGAGTATGTGAGGAGGCAGGAGCCCCCCTCTTGGGCCGGGCCACACAGGATGAGGGCACGCCCCTCTTCCGTCCTTCACCCCACCATCACCCCGGCCCCTCAGCCCCCAGCAGGATACTGTGGCCCCTTTGTAAAGACAGGAGCAGCAGAGATGGGCTCCTGGGAGCATGAGTGGGGCAGGGCTCCACGTGGGAGAGGCAGGGGATGAGGCGGGAGAGGACACTCGCAGGAGGGGGCAGGGCACGAGGAAGCCCCTCTTTCTGGCCTTTCCCTCCAGAGTCCCGGTCCCCAAGGCTGTTTCACCCTTAAGGTTCTTCTCCCTAGGACCGTCCTCTCCCCTGGGTACGCCTACCCCTATACTTGGCAAGGCAGGGACTTCTGGGGACAGACTGGATGAAGGTCTCTCTTCACACATCAGTCACTTTACTAAGCCCTGTGGTCTTGGCTCTTCCATCCTGGGGTGGGGGTTGGGAAATTCCAAGGACACGGGGCCTGTGTGAGCTCTGGGGAGAACTGGGGAGCCCAGGAAGGCAGGGGAGCCCAGGGGGAGGGTCAGGAGTGAAGTCCTACCTTGGGCTTGACCTTCTCCACGCCTCCTCCAGGCCAGATGGCAGCGGAGGTGGCTGGCCAATCAGAGACCCTGAGCGAAGCCCCTCTGGCTTCTGGGGCATCACGGCCAGCCCAAGTCTCAGGACTCCGAGGGAGGCCTGTGTCTGGGACCTAGTGCGGTCAGTGAGGGAGGTGCACTGGGTGTGTTTGGGAGGAGGGTCCCTGGGACCCCTGGTTCAGCCCCCAGGCGGCCCTGGCACTTCCCTTGCCACAAAAGGAGCGGCATGAAGTGTGGGGCCCCTCTGGTGTGCGCGAAGGCTCCAGCCAGCGCTGCCCTGCACACTCAGAGCCTCACAATGCTGCTTATTAAAGGGATTAGCAGAGCACATTTACGGGGCCCTGGCTGCAGCCGCAGACCCCGTCCCACTACCCACCCAGGCGGCCTGGTGGGAGTGGGATTAGACCTCAGGGGGGGTACTCTTCCAGCAGAGACAAGGGAGAATGCCCCCCACCCCACCCCTCAGCCTCAGGGCCTGAGAGGAGGGGAGGGGCGGGGTCTGCCCAGGGTGGGGAGGCAGGTTAGGGAAGAGGTTAAGAGCCCAGGCTGTGGCCCCTGCTCCCTGGGAGACTCTGGGCAAGTTCCTCACTCTCTGTGCCTCAGTTTCCTGCCCAGGAGGATAACAGGGTTTGTTTCCTAGCTCGGTTGTAGAATTAAATTAAATAATGCATGTAGACTGCATCCCAAAGTGCTGAAAGCTTCCCGTCAGCAAATGAATTCCTCTTACTGTTGCAGTTGTATCAGGACCTCAGGATCCCTCTCCATCTTCCCTGCCCAGCAGGCGTTGGCCATCCAGGCCCCCACCGCTTTGCACCTCCCCCCAGCTGGACCTTGGGAAATATTTTCTTTTTAATCAAGAAATGGCCCGAAGAGGAAGATGGCAGATATGTGTTTACAGCTTTTCATTTTCCTCCTTGCCTCTTTGTAAATACCCTCTTCCAAGCTGGAAAATAAATTTCCAACCCTGTTGACGTGCATTGATTTTTTTTCCCTCCTGCGTCCACCTCCCAGTCCCTCCCAACCCCCCTCAGCCAGGCCTGTGGTTAAGCCCCCTGTCTGGAATGGGCTCAGTGGTACCCAGGGGACTGGGTGGCCCCAGAGCACAGAGCAGCAAGTCAAACTGCCCCATCTTGCCCAGTGCCTGGCTCAGAGGGGGTGTGCTAACAGAAACAGTTTTAATCCCCCTCTGCTATGAGGATTCTTGGCTGGGGAGTGAGGTTGGGGTGGGGGAAGGAGTTGGGGGTCGGGGAAGAGGGTCCTCAGACCAGGAGTTTAGAGAGTTTTAGCATCTTCTCGGCAGGGGATATACAGAGAGGAGACCAGGGGACCACATGCCTGCAGCAGGTTCAGCAAAGGGGTCCAAATGGGGTCTGCCCCCAGCCATTGGCTTAGTCAGCAAGGGGCCTGCCAACAAGGGCCTGGGACCAGCTATGCAAACTGGGGCTTGGAGAGAGAGGTGCTCAGGAGGTGAGGGGCTCGACTGCATCCCGTGGGGCTCAGCAGGTTGTCAGCTTTCTGGCGCTGGAACCCGCAGAGATGGTCAGGATGCCAACTAGAGGGTGGGCCTGGGGGACACAGCTGTGGGCTGCTTGTCTCACATCATTCTCTTTTCCAGAGGTAGCTCAGGGAGGTGGACGTCTCTTCAGGGAGACAGAAATGGAGTCGGCTGAGATTGCTTCTAGAAACCCTGACAGCTCTGTCAGAGATCACACTCTGGGTTGGAGCCAGCTTGAGTCCCTGGGCACTTTTTAGGAGGTTAAAAGGGGAAGCAGTTAAAAGAGGAAGCCTGTAGGGAGGCCTTGATTTTCTTTATACCCGACGACGCAGCCACCTGAGGCTGCCCGGCTCCTCTGCACCTTCCCTCTTCCTCGCTCTCAGCCCTGCGGTGTCGGCTCCCCTCATCCTCAGGCACCTCCCTTAGGCTTCAGAGCCTGCAGAGATGCCAACAGAGCAGGGATCCTCTTTGTCCACCAGCACCAGGTCTTGGAAGGATGGGGGCTGGGGGGAGCGGGCTGAGAAGGTATCACCTTTCTCCTCCAGCAAAGGTTTTGTTCCCCTCCCGGGCGTGCTTGTGGAAGGAAGGAGAGCAGTTTCTCGAAGCTGAGGAGCTGAGGGTGCCCCTCCACGTTCAGATAGCAGGAATCCTGGTCTGGGTGGTAGAATGAGGGAGTGGACGAGAAGATGGCTAACTCTGGCCTGGGTATCCCCGGGGCTTCACCCCAGTGTCTGAGCACAGAGCTCCAGCCTGCTCAGCCACTGACTTCTGGTCAGCTCTGTGCACCCTCAGCCTGGAAGTCCTGAGAGCTTGTGCCATCCGCCTGAGCCCCGCAGCCGGTGGGCAGGCACGTGTCTTCCTTCCCGGCAGGAGTCTCTTCCAACCCACAGGGCTCCCACAAATACGCTTTCTTATCTCCTTGCCCAGCTCTTGTTCCTGACTCCCGTCCACAGGTACTGAGACCCGGAATATCTTTGCAGGATGAGGCCAAGGCCACATGACCTACCTTGCCCCTCACACTTGCTCCCTGCCCCCAGCTCCAAACATCAAGGGCAAACATCCGATGCTCTTGGCTCAGGTACTTTAAATTGTTTCCCTTGGCCACGCAGAGGTGCCTAATAACCTCAGGGTTTAGGGGGAGACCTGAGGCCTAAGGGAGACCTCAGACCCTCCCGGGCATCCACTGGCCCCCAGAAGGTGAAAGTAGGGACCAATACCTGGGAAGGATGGTTGAGGAGACCGGCAAGCAGATAGCCCTCTCTGTGCCTTTGGGTCCACCCAGAAAAACCAGGGGACCCACATCACCTTTCTTCCCCATCACCCCTTCCCTCCCATAGGAAAGGTTCTCAGGCCCCTGGAAACCTATGCCTGACAATAAGCCAGTCTGACATTAATATCATGAGGTAGGGGCACAGGGGCAGGCTAGATCCCAGAACTCCTGGTGGGCCCAGTGGGGACGACAGGAGAGGAGCATGCCGGGATGTTGGGGAAGGGAGAATAAAAGAAGAAAAGAGAGGGGGAAGGTATAGCTCAGTGGTAGAGTGCGTGCTCGCATGCACACGGTCCTGGGTTCAGTCCCCAGTACCTCCATCAAATAACAAACCAACCAACCAACCTAATTACCTTCCCCCGCCAAATAAAAAAACAAAAAAAGAAGAAAAGAGAAGGGGAGGGACCAAGGTCTGAAGAACGAGGAAGGGCCCATGTTCAAAAGGCATCCTCCACCCCCTCTCCCCTGGAGCCGACTCTGTGTGTGTGTGTGTGTGTGTGTGTGTGTGTGTGTGTGTGTGTGTGTGTGTGTGTGTGTGTGTGTGTGTGTGTGTGTGTGTGTGTGTGTGTGTTGAGGGGGCAGGGAGCCGAGCATCTGAGTTCCAGGCAGAACAGCTCACAGCCCAGTCCCAGATTTCTCCCCAGCCTCAGGTGGGGTATCAGTGCACCAGAGGATGCCCTGGCCTGTCTGGGGACTGAAGCCTTCCCCCAGGTGCCTCCTACAACAACCACGATGCAGCACTGATCCCAGTCAGGGAAAGACCAGAAAGGCTGCCACACCCGACGCCCAGGAAACCCATGTTACCCAAGCCCTCCCAAGTCTCGGCTTCAGAGGAAAAGAGAGCCAGCCCAGGCCCCCAGGCCACCTCCACCAGTACCCCATGTGCAGGGGCCCTCTCAGTGCCACTCCATCAGTCTAACTTTAAACATGTCCTGTCACAGCACATTACATGGGGACAGCAAAGGCTGAGCTGACCCGGCTCACGTGTCCCCGGTTTTGAGTTATTTGATAAATCTGGCTGAAACCCTGCCTGAGATCAGCCAGATGTAGGAGTAGCCTTGAGCTGAAACTCCCTGTGGATGGCAGGGAGGAGGAGGAGGCCAAGAACTCGCTTTAGCCCCAGTTGTGCCGCAGACGTGCCGAATGACCTGGGCAAGTAGCTTCACTTCTCATCTGCTTCCCCATCTGTCAGGCAGGAGGGGAGGGGCTGCTCTGGCGACCTCACTGGGGCGTGTGAGGCTCCAGAGAGAAAAGGATGTGAAGGTGCTTCAAGAAGCAGGACACGCACCGCATGGATCGCGTAGGAAAGGCTGCGTTTACCGCAGCAGGGTCCTGCTTAGAGAACAGACGTTGCCACCTCTGACGGTTCAGCAGGCAGAGGGCCCTGGAGAAGCGGCCCTCACCCAGGAGGGTCTGAACTGTCCTCTCGCTCCAGGCCAGACATCAGGGGCAGAGCTGTGGCAGATGCCATCCGAGGTCACCTGAGGGAGGGGGCAGCATGGAGGCAGAGGATGCTTAGCCAGGGCCTGCAACGGGACTCCTTTGTGTGCATCTGTACGTGGGGCCGACGTGGGTGCTAACGAGGGCCCGCTAATGTGCCCACTCATCTTGGCTCTGAGGAGGACCCAGGGCTTGGAAACCGTCCCGTGGAACCAGGTGTCTGGCAGCCGGCCGCGACCTGCCTGTCTCCCCAAGTCCAGCTCCTTGAAGCTGGCAAGACCCCGCCCAAGCCGCCCTCCGGGGCTGGGAGACGGCACAGAGGCCTGCGGACCACAGGAGAGACGCTGCTCCTTGAACACGGCTGGCCTGATGGGCTGGAGCCACATCTGGTTCTCATTCAAATGTCCAAACGTAATTAAATTCTCTCCGATGCAGCGGAAGAGTTTGGTAAGATGTGGCTTTCCCCCTTCCATCAAGGTTAAGAAATCACAGTCTCTCATTCCACCGGCTGACCCACTCTCCTCCCCACCGCTGGTCTGTCCTAGTCTGAACAGGAAAGGCCTGTACTCGGATCTGTTTCCTAGGGCTGACGGGGGTGAGGCCCCTGTGGGATGCCCGGAGCCCCCTACCCCACTGTCCCACTTACCCACCTGAGAGGATTAACAGCTGAGACCAAAGCAGCAGGCTTGCTGTGACCGAGCAAGTTAGTGCACTGAGGGCTGGGCAGGGGTGGGGAGGTGTGTGGCCCCAGGGACACAGCTCAGGGACACACCAGCATCCTCCTTCCACTGCCTAGATGTGTGGGATCTTGGAACGCCCTGCCAAGGGACCCCTGGGAGCACTGGAGAGCCTCTGGCCTGGCCCTACAGGGAAATGGCACTTGCCACAGTCAGGACAGGGTGAAGCAGCCTGTCCGCCCCCACGCACGCAGGAGGGAGGCCCGAGAGAGCGCGGGGAATGGAGAAGGCCAGGAGCGGCATGTGAGCCCTCTCCAGGCATCCCCTGGGCCTCCACAGCCCACAGGATGGCTGGTCATTTTTGGTCTGTCAGGGCTCTGAACGGGTTAACAGGCAGCAGAGTCCAGGGTGCAGGCCTTGGGGAGGGAGGGTGGCCTGCTCAAAAGAAAGGAGGCCCACTCACCAGAAACTCAGGTGCCTCTACTTGGCCTCCTGCTCAGGACGTCCCCAATTTAAGCAAAACATCCCCTAGATGGGCTGCCTTTTCCAGCTTCCCTTCCCAACTGAGTATCTTCAGTTTATGGCCTCTTTTTACTTAGGGCTTTATGACTTTCATAGTAATGGGTTCCATTCTACTTCCTCGATGTCTATTTTTCCAATCTTGGTGGTGTAGGCTTTATGAGAGTTTCTTAGTAAGTCAGGGTATGATTCCTTTCGAAACGAACTATCCTGCAAGTTAATGCCTTATAGTGGGTAAGGATGCTACCCAGAGACAGATGGGGGCTGCAGAGGGGAGAACCAGGGTCGGGGGGAGATGAGGAACTTCTAGATTAAATAAAGCTGTGCTGAGGTCCCTTTAAGACTCTCGGCCAGCTCCTGGCCTGGAGTCCCTAGACGCTGCTCACCGACATCCCTATGGAGGGAGGTTGAGGACCGCTTTCAGGTGCGCATGGCATTTCCACGCCAAAGAACGCTCACCCCGGAGGCAGGCACAGCACACAACCAACCCCAACATTGCTGACCTGGCTCTAAATAGGAATAATTTTGTATATTTGTTTGCAAATGGTAAACTTTAGTAATGGAATTAATTTAATTTCTTGGTGGCATCTATGCCTTCGTATCAGTGAAGGTTTTCAGGAAATGAACCCAGTTCTTGGTCCAGTTGTCCTAGGCCAAGCCTAGCGAAGAGAATGGCGGTGGAGTCAAGGTCTCTGTTGCCCGTCTTAGGGTCCCAGCCTATGATCTTGAACCCACCATCACAAGTCTCAATTAATTGCCATGGTGCCACCCGTCCAGACGAAAGGGCTTGGGCGGGTGCCGGGTTTGCCTTTGTGCTCTGTCCGCAGACTGGCTGCTGGTGCCGGGGCTCTATTCATTATTCAATTCAGCTCGCTCAGAAGAGCCTTTCCATTTGCTCCTCCAGGAGGAATAACAAATCTAGAAATGCAATTCCACTTTGGTGTATTAAGATATTGATTTGCCTGTCGAGTGGAAGTGCATTTGTTCCGTCAGCCCTGCCGCGGGCAGGAAGGGGTTAACCAAATGTTTATCACAAGGCTGGCTTCAGAGTTGAAAGTAATGTGATCAGTAATGAATTTTGTGTTACATTAGGTTGTATAAATGGACAGACAAGCGCAGACAACAAGTGGCCAGGAGTCGGGGCTAATCTAATGATGTAAAAATAGAGACAGCACCAATTATACTAGGGGCCAGCTCCAGGCTCCTGCAGGGACTGCAAATGAATAGGTACAAATCAAATTACCCACTAATAGACGCACTACAAGAGGGGCAGTCAATGGTAAATGCATTAGAGTCTAGTGACCTCTCTGCTCTGCACAGCAGAATCCGAAAATTTGACTTCCATCTTAAAAAGTGGGGGGCAGGGAGCAAGGTTGTCAAAGAAACTCTTGTCGGGGGAAGAACCGCAACTCCTCCCCATCCCAAACCAGTCACTGCCAGAAGGTGCCCCCTGTCTGAGCCGACCTCTGGCCCTCGCTCCAATGCCTCCCGAAGCCTGGGCACCAGGGGTGGGTGGGTGGGTGGGGGGCGACCCTTTGAGGGACAATAAGAGCAGTGGGTGAAGCCTTGCACGTGGGCAAAGACAGGAAGTTACATACCAACACACTTCACAGCCATGTGTCTCTCAGGGGTGGTGGCTTTTACTGCTACGTCAAGGGCTGTGTCTGTATTGAAAATAAAATATTTCTTTAAAGAGGAGCATGACGTGGACCTTTAAGAGAGCAGCAAGTGCCGAGATCAGAAGAAGTAGATATCGAAATCTGGTTTGACCACTGAGAGCTTTGCAGGGGGTGTTCGTGGTCTGTTCCGAGGCACAGCACATGGAGGGTTTTACCTATTTCTCACCAGCCTGAACTGGTCTATCCTTCCTCCAGATCCTCCTCCCAGTCCCGCCTCATTCCTGCAGGGGAGCGGGAGTGGGGAAGGACGTGGAGGCACAGCCAGCACCTGGGCAGGCCCTAGGCTTTCCTTCTTCCTCCCGGGCTCCATGAATGTAGAAACCAGGCCTGCAGTTCCGAGCTGCTTGGCAGTGGGGCTGGGCTGCTTAGGGAAGGATCATGGAGACGTGCTCAGATGCATGAACTGCGTGCTCAGATGCATGAGCTGCATGCTCAGATGCAGCTCCCGGTGGCTTGGGGATGGATAAAGTATGAAACCAGAGACTCTCCAAGCCTTCCAAGGACCCAGCCGCTGCCCAGATGGAGGCAGGGGCCCTGGTAGGCTTGGCCCAATCCCTGCCCCCAACCCACCCCCAAGGCGAGCACCAGTCACACACATCAAAGTAGAGATGGCACGCTGGTCCTGGCCAACTGGAGCTGGAGGTGATGGGAACAGGCCAGCAAAATGAGCACAGAATGGAACAAAATCCTGAGCAAATGAAGCAACTGGATGTCAGTTCTCCCCAAACTCAATTAGGCACATAGAGGGGTGGGATGGCGAGCTATCGGGCTACACTAAATAAAACACGTGTAGGGGGAATCGGGGGGAGGTCGGTGAAGCCTGGTGCTGGGGGATTCTGCCAGCACATGTGAAATGTCACATGCAGCGGGCCTGCAGGTCCCTGGGGGCAGGGGTGGGGCTCGAAGAGAAGTGGGCAGGAAGCAATCACCAAGTGTCAGCGGTTGGACAGCTGATTCTGGTATGGTATTTGGAACGCCTCCTTCTGTTAAACTCAGCCTGAGGGGCATGGCTCGGCCTTCCTGGTACAGGACTCTCTTTTGCTTTAAGAGCCGAGGCTCTGGCTTCCTAAAGGGCCAGAGGGCCATCTCCAACTTTCATTTTCTGTGTGTCTCTGTGCCTTTTCTCTGTCACCAGCCACCCAACCTAGGAGGTGGTCCAAATACTGTCTTCTGAGGCACTAGAGGGGCAGAGGCAGGGGTGGAAGGCAAAGATGGGTATTTAACCATCCATGACTGTGTTCAACTTTGTTCAGATCTCACACCTCGCAGAAAGGTCAACGGTTAAAGGTGAATTCTCTGGCAAAGGAGGAGGAACAGAGAGAAATCCTCCCTTTGTTAACCATTAACCTATGTTAATGTCTTTAGCGAAGGGCCCTTATCTGGGGGTCCAATGGCCCTTCTCCACCCTTTGTCCAAGACTGTACATTTTCCACAGGAATTCCTGCTTCCATGTTGGGGCAACACCTGGAAAGGCAACTCTGAAGGGTCACCAGTGAGGTCACATCGGCACTTCCTCCTTGTAGATAGGAATCAGTGTGCTTTGGTTAAAGAATTCAAAGTAGACTTTGGGCAACTGAGAAATGTGCAGAGTTGCTTCTCAGTCCTGACCTTCCATTATGGCTCTGTCTCTGCTTGGGGCTTCCAGCAGCCTTAGGGGAGACAGAGAGAGGGAGGAGGAGGGAGAACAAAACAGCTATCTAGAACTGGCCAGAAACTAACAAGTGTGTTTTTTTAAGCACAATACTTTTCCCCATTGCTCTGACCGGCTTTCATTTACCTCTCAGGAGCCACAAAAACCCATCCAGTCATTCAGCAAACATTAACTGGGGCTCAGCTTGGCTCTTGTCCCAGTGCTGGATGCTGGGCAGGGAAAAGGCTGGTGGTTAGAGGTAACAAAGACGAATCAGACTCAGTCCAAGGAACTGGAAAAGGGTTAAGACACACAGCACAGGCAGTGTGGCTGAGGCAGGGGCTGAAGGGACCCCCAGAGCCCAGCCTTTTCCCAGTGGGATGCAGACAGCCATCCGCCATTGCTAGTTAATGGAAAAGCCAGCAAGCACTACCTGTCCAGGACCACATGCCCAGTGAGTAGGGGATGCTGGACTTCAGAGGAGAAAGAAAGGGCATTTGGCTGCATGGTCAGAGACAGCTTTAGAGGAGGTGAGATTTGAGCTTGGTCTAAAAAGCTGTCTGGACAGGGGTGAGAGCAGCGGGCACCTGAGCAGAGCCAGGTGAGTAGAGCATATGCTGGGGATGACAGGTGATGAAGATGCCGGTGGTGGTGACATATGGATAAGGGGTTACTGTGGAGGGGAAGTCGGGGAGCAGGCTGGAAGGGAAGGTGAGGAAGGCTGGCAAGAGGCCCGCAGTACCCCAGCAAGGAGCCCAGGCTGTCACAGCAGGATGGCAGGGAGACCAGGTCCCCACAGAGACAGCGGCTTCCTTCTCTGGGGCTCCCCTCTCGTGAACAAAGGGCAGGAGTGACTGATAAACCCTTCTGACCAGGTGACACTGACAGGATCTCACAAACTGGAAATTCTTCCTGGACATCTAACTTAATCCCACATCTTTTCCTTATGATTTCACTTCCAATCTTTTGTTTTTCCCTCCTTTGTAAAGCACAGAGAGGAGCATGTGCCTGGTGGTGGAGTGAGGATTAGAGGACGGTCGTGGGCAGCACAGGGGCCATGTGGGACGTGGTGGCCATGGGTGCAGTGAGAGGAGGAACAAGACCTAAATTCTCAGGACAGGGAACAGCGGCCCGGTTGTCACAGGAGTGGGAGGGAAGCGTCTCCCGCACTTCCTGGCTTCCCTCGCCCTTGGCCTCCGAGAGGAAGAAAGTAAAAGGAACCTGGCCAAGGTCACAGGCTTCCCCGATTCTTGGTGAGGACCTCCAAGTGCTGCTGAAAAGAAAGAACAAACACTCCTCCCAGGGGAGGTCGCTGGGTGCCGGGCAGCAGAAGGACTCTCGGATGTGGCCTTTCCTACCAGTGGCAAGTAGCCGGGAACAGGCGGCCAGCCCTGACTGAGACACAAATAGCAACCCCTGCAATGCTAGCCCTGCTGCCACCCGGACCCCGTCTCCCTGGCAGCTGCGGCCACCCTGAGCCGGGGTGCTCGCGGCCTGCGGGCCGGCACTGGGCCCTGTGTCTGGGGGCTCCCACGCCTCTGGGGGCTGATTCCCTTCTCCCCACTCTCAGCATTATGGTGTCATTACTGGAGAGTCCACAGTTTTGTCTTCACATCCTGATAAGACCGCACCTGTGGGCAGGGGACCAACCTAGACTTCTGCTCAGTCCAGCTCGGGTAGGTGGGCCCCGGTGGGCGGTTGGGGATGGGAGCCAGAAGAGCAACCCATCCGGTGCTCAGCACGGTTGCCTCCTCCAAGCTTTAATCTCTTTGAGGACAGGAACCACGCCTTACCTCTTCCCCACAAGGGCCCAGCCTCGTGTGGAGAGAACCAGAGGCACCTACAGGGAGCCTGCCTGCCTGCCTGCCGCGGAGAGAAGGTGCAGCCCCACCGAGGAGGCGGTTGAGAGGAGCCCCTGAGAGCATTTTGTAAAGCCCCCGGAGGAGGAGGAGGAGGAGGAGGAGGAGGAGGAGGAGGAGGAGGAGGGAAAATCCAGGGCCGGAATAGGTAAAGCAGAGGAGAGGACCCAAGTGATTAGCCAAGTTGCTTGCATGATAGTGCTTGCCTGAGAGTAAGGATGTCTGAAAGATAAGAGAATTAATTCACTGCCCTAGGCCTGCAATTATTGTGATCTGATCATGTGGCATCTTGAGATGGGAGAAGGCTAATACAGCCCCTGCTGGAAAAGCTGCCTTAGCATGAAAATGCTCCCACCCTTAGCACCGGGGCAAGCAGGGCTTCCAGGGCCCACTGGAAGAGCTAATCTTAGATGCAGATTAGATGGTCCAACATGCGGAGTTATTTGTTTTGGGTCATCTGGTCGACTCCAGACAGTAACTAACATTAACGGAGAGTTTAATTCCCACAGTCCTGTAATGAAAGATACAAGCACGCACACACAAAAATAGTGCTTTTAGTTCATCTTCTGCAAAAACATAGGTAATCAACGGATATCTGTTCGTTAACTTTTTGAACCCTTCCCAGGACCATTTAAAAATTGTGTATAACTGTTCAAAATGTGGTTTCCATGTTAAGAAGGAAAGTAAAGGCACAGCCATTTTAATAAGTAAAAGCAGTTTCTGACATCTTTGGAAGAGCTTTGGTTGTGAATAATCTTACAGCCTTTTCTGCGGAGTAATTAATACAGATACTTTTGTTTCCAAACTGTACATGGCAATTCATCCATGTATGGTAGAAATCGATTTAGTGGGTAATGACTGTGTTTTTAAAAAATGAAATAAAATAGTGCTAGAGTGCATAGCCCATACTATTGTTTTCTGGAAGTTTTGTGTATCTGAGTAAGGAAGTAAGTGGTTTTCTGATGGAACACAAGAGGTAAAGACTGAGCCCACAGTGTGATTCCCCAAGAGTAATGTCTTCTGGACTAGAACAGAGTCTGTTAAAGGGACGGTAGGCAGACAAAGATGCAGCCTTTTCCCCACCCTTTGTGCTGTGATCATAAAAGAGAATGAAACAGCGTTCTCAGGGCTGCAGGAAGCCACAGTCATGGGGAGGAGACAGTCCCTCTTGACCTTGATTGCTGACTTAGTGAGCTCTTAAGAGTCAACAGTAGCAAAGAGAGGCCACTGCCCACAACAGAGATGGGTCAAGAATAACTTTAAACCTGTGAATCAGGCCTGGGGCTTTTGCTCTTGGATGTGAGAGAAAACAAAACAAAACAAAACAAAAGACAAGGTTTAGCTAGTGATTGAAAGAGTTGAAGTCTAAAGAGAAAAGAAACTTCATATGTATCCAGGTGTTTATGAAAATGTTTTTGTATTAGGTTATAGCTTTACTTAGACACAAAACAATTGGAAGAAGTACATGTTTTGCTTATTTAAAAAAAAAAAACCTTATTTTTCTAGAAAAGGCAATATTGAAAGGAATGTCTGCTAAGCAGGAATTAGTCAAGTTATTTGGGGGGGGGGAGTGATGGGGGGGCTGCGGTGGACAGCATTCCAGGCAGGAGAAGAAATATGTGCAGAGAGAGCACGTGTGCCTAGGGACCCTCTGGGGAGCTCAGCCCGGCCGGGCTCGCACGGGGCAGTGGGAGAGGAGTCTGGAGAGAGGGCAGCAGCTGGTCACGAAGGGCTCTGTGCAGGGCGAGATGGGGCAAACCGGGGAGAAGGACAGGGTTGCGAGGAGAGGAGTTCAGTTTGGGGATGGGGTGGAAATGTTGGTGGGTGACCGGATAGATGGTCTGGAGAGCATGAGAGAAAGCCAACATGGAGATTCTCTGGAAACCATCAGTTTGTGGATGGTAATTGAGGCCACAGAAGCAGAGGGGATGGCCCTGTACTGACGGAGGGAGAGGACAATGGACCAAGACAGGGCCTTGAGAAACACATTTAAGGTCAACAGAGAAAGAAAACCCAGGGAAAGGACTGAGAAGTAGCCAGAGGCAGAAGAAAAACCGGGAGAGTGTGGTGATGCAGGAGCCACAGGGAGGTCACTTGATCACAGGGCCTGGCGCTCAGGCCAGCACTGGGGCCAAGGGAACACCCAGTGGCCTCTCTGTGGAGAATGGGGTGCTGTCATCGTTGGGCAGGGACTGCCCCTCCTCTGGGCAGGAGGAAAGGGGAAGCTTGTTACAGGGACGTTCAGGCCCTGAGTGCAGCAAGTCCAGGGATTTCTCAAATGCTGACTACAATTTTCTGAGGGTAAGAGATAAAATGATGGGATAAGAGATTTGAGGGGAACGAGAAATTTGAAATAGTGTCCAGGAAGAAGGAAAGACTGATTTCAAGATGGTGGGTGGACTATCCTACTAATTCATGCTAAATAAATAGCAATAATATGAAAAAAAATACAACACAAACTCTCAGAGGACCAGAGATCTAGGAAATCTCTAAGAGAATGGAAACAGGCCAGAAGCCACGGCAGTGAAATGGGGTAAGATCCAGCTTAAATGCAGAATCCATTTATCCAGCAGGCGCCGGACACCCACTATGTGCCGGACACTGTTCTAGGCACCGGGTTCTGCCGCAAAAGAGGTGTACAAACTGAGAACAGGAAAAAGGGGCACGAGGAGAACGCAGAAAGACTGCTGGGGCTCCCTGGAGAGTAGAGACCATAAATTCGTAGAGGCGCTGATCTGAACAATTTATGACTTTTCTTCAGCCACTTAAGTGTACGAGTAGGATTGGCTTGACCTCACTTTGGAGTTTTGCTGGATGGGGACAATGGAAAGGCAATGGGGCAAGAGGTGTGATGATATTAGAAAGAAAGCAATTCACTCAGTTATTTTAGAGCTGGACTTGCAAATCACACACGTGATCTAATTAGACTAACTGGTCAGCAGCCATGGTGGGGACCAAACTAACACCTGCATCATAGATTCACAGTGTTTTATTTTTTTTTTAATTTAATTTAATTTTTAAAAATATTTTTTGAGGTGGGAGGTAAATAGGTTTATTTATTTATCTTTCCTAAAAATAAATTTTATTTATCTCTTATTGTATTCTTTTATTATTATATTTGGCAGGGGGGAGGTAATTAGGTTTTATTATTTATTTTTAGAGGAGGTACTGGGGATTGAACCCAGGACCTTGTGCATGTTACACATGCACTCTACCGCTTGAGCAACACCCTCCCCCTACCTTTTTTTTTTTTTTTTTTTAACGGAGGTATTGGGAAATTGAACCCAGGACCTCATGCATGCTAAGCACATGCTCTACCACTGAGTTATACTCTCCCTCCACTTTTTAAAATATAGGTTAGCCATGTTTTAAAACAGACCTTCTCGAACTTTAATGTGCATAGGGATCTTGTTAAAAATCAGGTGCTGACTCAGTAGGGCTAGGAGGGGCCAGAGATTCCGCATCTCTCATCAGCACCCTTTCAGGATGGTGCTGCTGGTCCACAGGCCACTCTTGGGATAGTAAGGTTTTGAAAGGTTTGGCTCTACTTTTGGGAAGTGTGCTTTTGCAATATGGTACAGCTTATCAGTGGGGCACTGGAGCTGGCTGACTGTTACATTTTCAGGAATTCTTCTAGGTGACTGACATCCTGTTGATAGCTTGAAATTGGCCATAATGGGAGTTTTTATACTACGGACATGCCCAAATGCTATTGATCAGGGCTGGCTTTCCCACTTCCCTTTGGAGAGCTGGTTGTTATAAACATTTACCAGCACATCAGTGCTAGATACTAGCTGTTAACGGTGAAGCACGTATGGGCTTCGGTGTGACGGGTCACACCGTGCTCCGTTCATCCCTTGATGAAGAGGCCACCAGCCCTGGTGCTATACTAAACAAGGAGCTGGCTGGAAGGCATTACAGGGACCGAGCATCTCTGGAGCCTCAGAGTACCCAACAGAAGCACATATTTGATGTCACCCTACCCGAGAAGCAGGTTTGTGGAAAGAGAGAGGAACTGAGAGGCAGCTCTGAGCAAAGGGTGACTTGCGGGAAATTCTCAGCCCCCTCGCACTGTGTTTCTCTGGCTCTCTCTGGGCAGCAGGCTGACTCTGGAGTGGGTGTGCCAAGCTGCCCTTTCAAGGTCCTGGGCTGCACTAGCAGGCTGATACTTTATCTGGAGTTGCAAAATGTGAAAAGTGATTTTCAGCCATGGCAGAGGGGAACAGATTAACTTCCACAATATCTGCTTTACTTACTGGCCTTTAAAATTGAGGCACTTAAAAAAATTTTTTATATATATACATATATATATATGCACACATACACATATATAGATAGATTGATAGATTTAATTTGGTCAAAGAAAACCAGATGAATGCCATTTGCTGACAGTTTGGGGAGGAAAATGAAATCCTTCTGCTCAAAAAGGGCACCTCCTATTTTCTGACCTGTAGGTCATGCAGTTTTAATTTCCTCTCTCTCTCTCTCTCTCTTTTTAAATTTCATGAACCTGCTTAAGGCCACAAAGACTCTCCTGAATCCCTCAGCTGCCCGGCAGATGAACGGCTGCCAGCTTTGCTCAGGTTACTAAGGGTCTGTGCCAGACCGAGGTTCCCCAGCCGTGCCTGAATGCACTTGCCAATCTGCCTGCTGGATGACACAGAGGGGCTCTAAGTGGCTTCCGAGGAAGGCGGCTGGAGAGGAGAGCAGACCCAGAGCTGCTCTAGCCCCTGGAAGGACAGCTCCTGGGGAGTGAATCTGGTGCTACCGGTCTGGTTCATGTGAGCTGGGGCCGGCCAGGGGTCCCAGAGATGCAGGGGAAAGGCTGTGCTATGAGCAAGGTTCAGCAAGGGAAAAGCTTTTCTCCCTTCAGCAAGCTTCCCAGCACAATGAGGTTGAAGCCCCAGTAAAGGGCAGAGCTGCTTGTTCCGCATCTCCACGGCATGATGACCTGCCGTCCACAATCAGGGGGCTTTATGATGGGGGTTGAGAGGTGGTGCACACATCTCTGTGCACGTGGGAGTCGAGGGAGTGGGACGCAGCTTACTGCAGCTTCCAAAGCCCACACCTCTTTCCCTTCTAGGGAAGAAGGGGCCATGGAAGGGGGCTGGTCCTCAGAGACGGCCGCCTCCATGGCCGGATCAGGCACCTCTCTATCTCTAGCCAACTCCTCCTCTCCCTCTCGCATCCATTCTGTTCCTTTGCCAATTATCACACAAGCACCGTGGGCAGGCACAAAGCTAGGGCTGGGGATATAGAGATGAGGACAATCTGTCTCTATCCTCTTAGTGCAGGAACAGAGGAACTGAACGGGATAGGGAAGAAGAGAGGGAAAAGCTTAAGGGCTAAACCCAAATATCTAAAAGACCCCGAGGATCTGCAGGGAATTGGGACCATGTGATAACGTCAGGCATTTCCAGCCCTGCCAAAAATGCTTCGACTCTAAGTGGTGCTGGTCCTGATTCCTGCCCCAGGGTTGTTGAAAGTTTCTCCTCCCTGGATCCTGTCTCCAAGTAGACACCTGGAACAGGGATGGAGAAGTTCACGAGAAAGAATCATAGTCTTGTGAGGATTCAGGCAGGCAAGAGTGGGAGAGCCTGCAGCCAGGATCTGTGCACCCCCCACAGAGTTCCCGCTGACCTCAGAAAACTGGGAAGAGGCCTGTGGAGCAGTCATCCTCAGGCATAAAAGCCGGACTAGAGCCATCACTAACAGTACAGATATCTGGAATACGGGGGTGCTTTGGAAAAAAGGAGAGGCAGGCTGCACTGTAATTGTGTGGAGATGGCGGGATGGTAATCGCATGCGCGCACTTGTGTGTGTACACCTGCTTGCCTGGGGCCAGGCTCACCCATCATCTAAGGATGTCCCTGACTGCTCTATGGATGCGAGAAGCCACCCCAGGCCCCAGTTGCTGGTCCCTCTCAGAGGCAAGAGTGCAAAGGCAAAAGGCAGCATAAGACAAAGTTGTCTAGGGGGTCACACCAGCCCTGCCTGCTTCCCACTTGCTCTCTCCCAGGTTGGCAGGGCTCACTGATGCTCCAGCACAGCAGAGGTGTGCTGCCTCAGCACTTGGTGCCCAAGGGCTGCTGAAAACCTTAGGGACACCAAGGTGTCCCTTCCCTGGGAGAAGGTGTCCTTCTGGAAACCACTTATACAACACAGTTGTGTAACCACAGCATTTCTGTATGCACTGTTCCATGTAGGAGGGGTCAGTTCCCCTGGGAACTCCCTTCCACACTGGGCTTCTCAATACCAGAAGCTTCCAGCATGATGGCAATCAGAGTGGTAATTAAAAAAAAACAAACAGTTAAAACAAACATACAGCCTCTCCCGCCAGAGAAGCTCCACACCAACAGTTGCCAGTCACTACCAAGTCAGGCTAGAAGCGTGAGGCTACCTGTACCTGTCCCGGATCCCACAACGTCCCGGCTCGGTGACTCGGCCATGGCATCGGCCAGCCGCTCCCGCAGGCCCTCTTCCGTGTGCTCCATGGAGGACATGTGTCGCAGCCCAAAGCCCTCGGGCCAGCTCCCACACACCTCCAGCAGGGTCACGCTCCGGTCAAAGGTACCTGCAGCACACAGGGGACATCCGATGCTGAGTCCACCTTGCAGAGAGCAGTCGGTTCCCTATGTCTGCTCCCCACCAACTCCCCGCCCCGCCCGGGGTCCATGTCAGCTCTTCCACAGGGTGGATGAAGGAGGGGACACCGTATGCGCAGGGCAGAGCGAAACAGCTCGTGCCACTGGATCAGAGTGTGTAGACCTCCACATCCACGTCATGGGCTAGTGGTTTATTCAGCTGTTTTCAGAGGCACTACAGGGTTTCTCTGAAGTCTTCAGAGACTGCTTCAGGAACTAGGTCAAGGGCAGGGAACTTCTTTTCCAAGTTCATCCTAAACCCCTCTTTTTTTCTCTGTTTGATACAATAAGGCTTCACCCAAAGATTCATATTAAAAAGGGGTTACATACACTTAACACACAAAAGCCTTCTAAGACACTATGTCCTATCACCTATACCAAATCTCATTTTACATCTGAAGTTCAAAAAAGTTAAGTCCCAAGATCCAACAGCAAGTTTGTGGCAGACTTGGTTCAAGAACTCAGATCTTCTGACGGCTCAGTCAAGAACTATTTCTATTCTACCACGTACAGTCTCCCAGAGGCCCAAGGACATGCGCACCACTGGGGCACCATCCTGGGGATGGCAGCAATAGACGTGGGTGACAGCATCTTCAATGAAGATCTCTCCTCAATCTGGAGCTTCTCTCCAACTCCAGAAAGTACATGGAGCTCCGCTGAATGCCAAGATTAGATTTTACATGCAAGATCGCTTCAAAGACTAAATTTAAATTATTCTACTTTATTATATAGCAAGTCTTCTGTGAAAGCTTATTTCATCCACCCTCTCTTGGAAGGCGATTATCGTCATGCTCTGTTGCTTTAAGCACATACCATTTCCCCAGCGATTAGGTAACCAAATCCACTGCATTTATTGGGCTTGGTTCCTGCCAGCACCAGGAAGATGGGGGAAAAAAATGCAAATGCCAACGTTTCCCAAAGTTAAAAGTACACCAACACACACTCCTTTTATCAGGCCTCGCTTCTCCTCTTTGATCAGCCGTCAGAAACTATCTTCCCTCGGCAGTCAGGACTGGGCAGCGTCAGCGCACACTCTCTGCCAATGACAGGTGGTAATAGAGAGGGTGCGAGCCCCGGCCCCGGCAGGCGGCCCTGCCTCTGATAATGGCCAAAGCACCGAGGTGATAACCGTTAGTAAACACTCTGACAGCCGGTGACTCCATACATCAGCAAAGAGGGCCAGATAATCCCGGGCTCTCCTGACCAGACAAAAGGCCCTCGGCCGGCCTGCTGGGATTTCTATGTGTGGCAAGGGTCAGTCCTGGCTCCTGAATGTCATCAGCCAAGTTTGGCTTTGATTTATCTCTTGCCTAATTGTAGGGTAGACTCCCGGTGCTGGGGGAATGGGCAGCGTCTATAAATGCGTCTCCCCAAGAAGAGGCCCACCCTGAGAGTGGCTTGCGGGGGATCAGCTTGTCAGGTAGGGCCCAGGAACAGAGAGCTGCCTTATACCACCATCTCCCTGCATCAGGTGGGGTCAGGAGGTGGGCCCAGGGGGCCGGGCGCTGGGCAGTGCGGGTGGGGAGCTCTAAGGGGCAGCCCTCCCTGGGCCTGGGCGTTTAGTCTTGCCTCGGAGCCCACACTCAACCAGCACTGGCAACAACTCGGAGGTGCCCAGTCCCCAAGGACACAGAGGCACTGGTGACATGAGCTTAGGTTTTTCGCTTTTAAAAAAAAATTATCTATTTACCTTTTTTTGGGGGGGGGGTAGGTAATTAGGTTCATTCATCTATTTATTTAATGGCGGTGCTGGGGATTGAACCCAGGACCTTGTGCATGCGAGGCACACACTCTACCACTGAGCTCTACTCTCCCCGCTCAGTGCTGAGCTTTTGATTCCCCTACCCACCCACTGAGAGATGTGAGTAAGTGCCTCCATCTCCTTTTCCCATCTCTGAAGTGGAGCTAACTCTCTGTCCGGTCTCAAAGGAGGGAAGAGACTGAGCGAGGGTCCTGCCAGTAGTCTGAGCTCTCCTACTGAGCTGCCCCGATCCGAGTTGACTTTCCAGAGCTACAGCACCCCTGCTTCTCTGGAAGGTCTGCCTGGGAAGTCTAGGCTTAGTAATTTCCAGAAGAGAGGATTCATGATAAAACGTGCGCACGCTTCCTCCCCGCGTGCTCAGGGCCAGGGCGGCAGCTTTGTCTGTGGACAGGGATGTCTCCTCCTGGGGAAGGGAAGGAAATGATCTTTCCTTTCCTTGCTTCACGAGAGCAGGAGGCTGCCTCCAGAAAGGCGCTCAGCCAGGTTTATACATCCTGTGTTTAGGGGTCAGGGCAGGTAAGCTGATCTCAGGGCCACAGTGGGTATCAGAAGGAAAATCAGAAGGAAAACAAAACACTCCAGCAAGATGTTAAAGCAAGAGGGTGTAGGTAAGAGGCCTGGTCCACGAGAGATGATAAAGTCCAGAGGAATGCATCATATTTTAAGGGACAAGCGACAGTGTATGGAAGAAAAGGATCACGGGCTAGTGTTATAGGGGAGAAAGGAAACAGAAATAGAGGCTCCGACACATTAGCTGCACGTGTGTTCGCTCTGGGCAAGCTCTTCACCGTTCTGAGTCTCCGATTCCTCAGCCGTACAAACAGAAAAACAACACAGTCTTATAGGGGTGTTGTGAGGATGGCCTGAGATAAATTAAAAGCAGCTGGCGCCCAGGGCGTGCCTGGCGCATAAGGACCGCGCCCGTGTACACGTTAAGAATAACAAATGTGTAGAGCTTTATACCACTTGAAGCATCGTCATAAACTTTGACTATCACAATGGTCCTCAGAGGCCCAGAGGGACCAACTGCAATTCATGGGAGAGGAGCTGGAAGCTCAGAGAGATTAAGTGGCATGCTCAGAGTCTCTCAGTGACAGATCTGGAACACAGGCTCCTAGTTCTTAGCTTGGAGCTCATCCCCTCAGCTCTCACGCTGCCTCCCTCAGCTGCACCCGCAGCGGAGAACCGTTCCAGGGAGAAGTCACCTCTGTCCTTCCTAACTGGTTCTGAGAACTCCTGTCACCTTCCACCACCGCCTTTCCAAAGTCTTCCCCACTCCCCCACCAGCCCAAGTTTCCTAGAGTTTCTTGGGAACGCTGATGAGCCATGCTGTCTGTTGGCGGCACACAGGAGAGAAAAAGGGTGATAGAAGGTCTAGTCTGTTCTCCCTTAGTGTGGGCACCGCAAGAACGTTGTGGGTAGGAGAGTGGGGATATGAAAGGTGCTCAGCAAAGGAACATTCGATTGTTTCTAGTGTCCTGAGAGGTCCCAGAGGAGATACAATCAGTGGTCCAGCTCCTAGTGCTTCAAGGAGTCCCAGCAGAGGCTCGGCAATACCCCCGTCCCATCCTGCCCTTCCAGCCCCACCAGGACAGACGAGGACAGACGAGGGCAGCCTAGGTGCACACGGGCTCTCCTGGTCCCGGCGTGAGAGCATGGCTGCAGGTGTGTGTGTGTCAGCAGGGGCTGGGGTTAGAGGCCAAGCCCCTGGAGAGTGAGGTCACCTCTGGGCTCTGAGGCAAACTGCACATCTTGTCAGCATGGTCGGCACGGCTATCATTCATCTGGCCAGCCCAGAGACACTCCGTCAGATGGGCTGGCCCTCTGAGCCCCATTACGGGGGAAAGGGTCACTTTCAAGGGGGAGAAGACACTTACGGCAGGCTGTTTGCAAAGACGAAATATATGTACTTAGCTACAACGATCTTTTGCTGAAGCAATGCTCCGCTGTTTACCCAGCCCTCTCACGTTTATTATTTAACTCCCACATTCATCAAATACTGATTACTGTCCACTGTGATATGAGTCAAGCACTGTGCTAAGGGGTAGGGATACAAAGTGAGCCAAAAAAAAAAAAAAATGCTCATGGCTCTTCCAAAACTCTGGGAAGCAGCAATTATCACCATTTTTTATTACAGATTCATATTATACTGAGACTGAGAGAAGTGAGGCAACTTCAGGTCACTGGTTCTAAGTGTAACAGTCTTCCCCTGATGCCTCCTGGGAACCTCTTCCTTCAGGGCCGCCTACCACCCTGCGATTCTCCGAATATATTTTCTAAGATGCAGTTCAAGTCTCATTTGCTCAATGAAATCTTGAGTGACTAAGTTAGAGTGAGCGCTCGTCCACAGTCTGACTGTACAAAAGGTTCTTTACCTTTTGGGGTGAAGCTGATGAAAGCTATAAATTTACCCCTCAAAATGTGTCTGCCTACATTAAATGATGGAAGCCATTTCAGGGTGTTGATGGATGCCTCCGAAGCCCATCCCTGGATCCCAGGTTAACTAGATCGGTCCCCTGTGTTCTTCCCGCACTGCCTTATATTATTCTCATGATCTGCTCTTCAACCTGGTTTAGAAGCTCCTTGAGGGCGTGGATTCCTCCATAACCCATAAGTCTGTAATAAGCACTGGACTTGGTGCATTGCGATTGCTTAAAACATGTTTATTGACTGCTTATGATCATTGAGAAATTTGACAGTCACTCTGGAGTCAACACCCTTTTGCGGGGGAGGGTTCCCAGAGCCTAAATATGTGGGGCCAGGATTGGGAGGAAAGAGATTGCGCTAGGCAGGAGAAGGAGCTAAAATTAAATGAGAGGAAGGAAGAAGATTGTAAGTGAGCAGGAAACCGTGTCACAATATCACCCTCCTGCTGTCTGTGCACTGATTTTAGCATTGAGATTCTGGGAACTGGAAGAACCAAAACAACCTGCCTTGAATGGCACCGAGAGCCAGCCTCATCCAGGTGAGTGTCCCGAATCCTGCTTCCTGGCTTGGCATCCAGCTTTACCCTCTCCCCAGAGGAGAAATGGGTCAGGTTCTTGGGTTTCACAAACCCATTAGAGGCATGCCGTGACAGCTGGTGAGCCAGCCAGCTCGAGGGGAGGCTAGGGGACACGTGCTCTGTCTTTTGTATACCACTGTCGAGGGGCACGGGAGCCCAGGGGCGGAGGCGGCCCAGGGGAGGTGGGATGGTCCCCTGAGCTGATAGTGTCTAATCACATCCTCGCTATTCACGAGACTGCGGCTCAGCCCCCGCTTTGCATCTATTACTGTCAGCCCAGGGTTTGGACTTTGATGGGAGCCTGTTGATCAGATTTCCAGCCACCAGGGAGGTCAGGTACCAAGTGCAAAACTTGTCATTAAACAATGCTCTTCGGGACATAAGCCCTTCTGGGTGAGAGCGCGTGATGACAATGACATCGATGATAACTAAGGAACGGCCGTTGGAGAGTCTCCTTGCCTGCTGTCCAAGCTGGCTCACCAAACCCAGCTCGAGACTGGCGCTGTGGGGGACCTCCTTTCTCTACAATCCTTTAGGGTGGTTCCCAAAATAACCATAACCCCACATCCACAGACGTAGCACAGAGCAAAGGGGCCTAGACCCCAGCAACCTTTTGTGACTCATCTAATGCTCACCAGTCTTGTGGCCGTGTGCCATGTTTGTTCCATATTCATCCATTTGGCTTTAGGCATTTAGACTTTGGGGTTAGGTCATTTTTTTCCACTTTTTTTTTTTTTAAATGGAGGTGCTGGGGATTGAACCCAGGACCTCATGCATGCTAAACACGTGCTTTCCCACTGAGCTATACCCCCCACCCCTTGGGGTTAGTTCATTTTTAAAGGATCTACTGCTCCAGTTCAGAAGTGAAGTTAGCGAGAGAAAGGAAAGGGAACAGCAAAGTAGAGAAACTCCTCAGCTAACGCTGGCCAGCCAGGAGGTGCTGGACAGCCAGATGTGGGGATGTCGTGCACATCTGTCCTCACAGGCCGCTAGTGGGAAGGGATTACTCATTGTTCATCAGAGGCCCATGCGCAGACTGCCATGTGTGGCCAACGTGCCAAAAGCACCTGAGCCAGGGAAGAGGAGTTCAACAGTAATTGAGACACCAAGAATTTCTTTGCAACTTAAAATAGTCACGGCTGAGTAATATACCATCGTACATATACAAAAACCACATCTTCTTTGTCTGTCGATGGCCATTTAGGTTTCTTCTGTGTCTTGGCTGTGGTGAATTGTGCTGCTATGAACATTGGGGTGCAAGTATCTTTTCGAATTAGAGTTTTCATCTTTTCTGGATGTGTGCCCAGGAGTGGGATTGCTGGAGCAAATGGTAACTCTATTTTCAGTTAATATGGACATTTGCAGCCACATGGATGGACATAGGGATTATCATACCAAATGAAGTCAGGCAGGCAGAGAAGGACAAATACCATATGATATCACTCATATGTGGAATAAAAAAAATACAAACAAACTGATTTAAAAAACAGAAACAGACTCACAGACATAGAAAACAAACTTATGGTTACCAAAGGGGAAGGGAAGGGATAAATTAGGAGTATGGGATTAACAGATATACACCACTATACACAAAATAGATAAAAAACAAGGTTTTACTATATGGCACATGGAACTATATTCAAAATCTTATAATAACCTAAATGGAAAAGAATCTGAAGTTACATGCCTGAAAATAACACAATATTGTAAGTCAACTATAGTTTAATAAATTAAAAAAATAGTCTAAAAAAGCCATTAAAAAAGAGCAGTCATTTTGACATCTACATTCACAATTGCAATATACGATCGCAACTCATACTTCAAAGCTTAGAATGTAGGTTATAAATCCAGACATCTAGGTTATCAGTGGAATTCTCTTGTTAACTTTTCTAGTTACTCTAGGTCTTAATTTCCCCACTTATCACATGGGGAATAAAAGAGTGAGTCTCATTTAAGGGGTTCACGAATAGCTGCAACGTAATTAACAATAACGTGCTAACAGAGTAACAGTGAGATGGTGTTTGAGGTTCCCAGGGCAAAGGGAGCCACATTTCATTTTCATCATCAAGCAGCCACCCTGTAAGGGAGTCTCGGGTGGAAAGGGCAAGGAAGGATTCTCCCATAGGGACTCTGGAGGGAGCGTGGTCCTCCTGACACCTTGATTTCTGGCCTCCAGAAATATGAGAGAATAAATTTCTGTTGTTTTAAGTCAGCACGTTTGTGGGAATTTGTGACGGCTGTCCTAGGAAAAGAGTACACCTGTAAAAAGGGGAATGAACTTTTGCCTTCTAGGGCTGTTGTAAGCCTCTGATTGGATAGTACATGAAAGAGTGACATGTAAGACTGCCCAGGGCCACTCCAACCTAGACAGCCACCCCGGGCTCTGTAAGCGGCTCTTCTTAGGAGCAGTGGGATTCTGTGAAAGGCTTAGAAAGGGTCTGGGGCGCTCACTTCGGCAGTACATATACTAAAATTGGAACAATACAGAGAAGATTAGCGTAGCCCCTGAGCACGGATGACATGCAAATTCATGAAGCGCTCCATATTTTTTATGGTTACTGGGGGGAAGAGGGTGGGAAGGGATAAATTTGGGAGTTCAAGATTTGCAAATATTAACTACTATATATAAACATAGATAGGAAACAAATTTCTTCTGTATAGCACAGGAACTATATTCAATATCTTGTAATATAACTTTTAATGAAAAATAATATGAAAATGAATATATATATATGTATATGCATGACTGGGACATTATGCTGTACATCAGAAATGGACGCACTGTAACTGACTATACTTCAATTAAAAAAAAAAAAAAAGGAAGAAAGGGACTGGGGACACCTCTAGGCCAGAAGACAAGTGGCTCAAGGAGGATGCTGGATGGGAAACAGGCACATCAGCTCCTAGTCTGGGTAACTCCCTCATGACAGCTGAGTGGCTCTGTGTCCTTACACAGCAAGAGCCTTTGATGGGGAGGCATGGCATCTAAGCGGGTATATGTCCCCCGCTTCCCTGAGGATGACTGCAGGGGGCACAGGAGAGCAGGGGAGGTGGCCTCTTAGCTCTGAGGTCAGGTGCCTCACATCCCCTGATCTCCCCACAGCAAAAATGCGGATAGGACGTTTCTGCCCTCTAAGTTCTTCAATGAGTAAGCAGAATCATACTCGACCCAGGTAAGGATGAATTAAGATTGACTGTTGCTAACGGGAATATTACTGGTGTAAACTGTCTAAAGGGCAGTTTGGCAATATGTATAAAGAGCCTTTTAAAAACGTGCCCAACTACTGACCTAGGGTGCTACTTCCAGAAATCTAACCTAAGGAAACAATCTAAGATGCCAACAAACTTCATGCATAAAGATGCACATTGCCACTTAATACAGCCTTACCATAGGGTATTTGTTAAGTAAATTATACTTCATTGTGGCAGTAGAATATTAGGCAGTCATGAAAAATGATGTTGGTAACAAGAGAAATTCTTTAAGAGATGATGTTAAATTATTTGAGATTAACACATGCACATTACTATGTATAAAACAGATAAACAACAAGGACCTACTGTACAGCACAGGGAACTATATTCAGTATCTTGTAATAACCTATAATGGAAAAGAATCTGAAAAAGAATATATATATATATTCTGGATATATATATATATATTCTGAATCACTGAATCACTTTACCCTACAACTAAAACATTGTGAATCAATGATACTTCAATGAAAAAAAAAGTGAAACAAAATTGCGTAGTTAGTATTATTGAACAATGTAAAGAAAGCATTAAAAAAACATTTTAAACAATTCATGACAAAATGTTGTTATTAACCATGGTTGCCTCTGGGCTGTTGGGTTATATGGAACTCTGCTGTTACTTTAAACCTTTCTGTAGGTTTCTCATAATTTTTGCAATCAGCGTAAAACAAATCAACAAACGCTAAGAAAAAGCTGAGAGAGAAAGAAATGTCTTCTGTAGAAGGACTCGTGTTGGGGCCGGGACAGGGTGCCTGGGAGACGCATTTGAGGGGAGGGCCTGCCATTGCTGAGTTGGTCCCCCTGTCAAGCCCTGTGCTTGACTCAGCTGGGGCAGGTGAGTACTTGGCTTTTCTTCCAGTGGCCATGGCTGTCCGCACGCAATGTTGACCCATCCCTGTGTACAGCTGGCATATTTATTTTTCATTCGTTATCAGGAATGTGCACCAACTTGTGTGTGAAAAATGGCAGAAACAATTCCACCTCTGTACAAATTTCATACATCAGATCAGAAAGGCCCAGAAGAGCAACTCAAGTTTTACATCAAGTCCCTTTACCTGTCACCTTTGTCCCCACCCTGCCCCGCCCCCACACTCCCACTATCCTGTGGGATAAATAGGACATAGCTTCCTAGGAGACACCCTTTCATGGCTGTCAGGGAAGGTCTGAGTCCCTCACACATCACCAGGAGGTCACTGAACCAGGGCCCTGCCTCTCGCCTGGGAGCCCAAGAATTCAGTCATCACTGCAGATCCCAGGAAGGAAAATTTCCACAGGGTCAACACTCAGACCAGACCTGGAGGTGCCTCAAGCAGGAGAGCTTTCCAGGTCAGGCTGACTCTGGTATTTCCCTGGCAGGATCCCAGAGAACCTTTCCTCCTCTGCTTTAAACGTGACACAGTCAAGATTTCTCCCTCTGTAAATAGGAAGAGAAGACTCATTCTGCAGCTAGACTGCAATGAATGTATTCCCTCTAGTATGCTTTGCCTGCTTCTGAGGATGGAGAGGAAATTTACACACAGCCAGAGGATTCCCACGGAGAGGTTCAGAACACACTGCAAGACAAACAGCCTGCTCAGAAACGTAACAACTCCTTGAATGGAAAAACTTTGTGGAACTGTATCTCTCAGGACAAGCAAGCCCACAAACTGGGTTTTCCAGAACAGTCTCAATTCCAAATAATGAGTTCTGTGATCAGATATCAGGAAAGACAAGAGAACGAACATTTGTTGAGTGTCTATTTTGAGCCAGGCACAGCCACCTCATGTCTAGGAGGTTGGTGCTAATATTCCCATTTTACAGATCAAGAAACTGAGGTAGAGAGAAGTAAAAATTGTGCTCAGGATGACAATATCCAGGGTACAGTCAGATTTTGATTCTAGGTTCTTCTGCCTCCAAAGCCTGTACTTTTCCCGTGAAAATCCAAGCTGAGTTTTGATTTTGAAAATAGAGGTTGCAAGGCCAGTAAGGGGATTTTCGGCTCAGTCTTCCTATTCCAGAATTTAAAAGCGATTCTCGCCACTGAGCTGTAGCGGGGTGAGGGGAACAACCCAACCAAAATCCTGTGTTTGTCTTAAAAGGGATTTCAGTGCTCCGCAAGTAAGTCAGATTTGAGGCTCTCGACGTAGGAGAACTTCGAAGCCTGAAACCTCAGGCTAAGACAGCCTCCATTTTTATTAATTAAAGAGGATGTTTCAAAACCATCAGCTTTATCACAACTGGATTTCAGATGCGAAACTCAATACGCCCACAGACAAGCATGGCTTGTCCTTCTGGGTTATTTTTGACCGTCCCTGAGGATCTGCATCTCCTCAGACGAGACCTCTCTGCTTCCCGGGCTGGCTGAGATGAACGGAGGCCCAACTCTGCAGGCCTGGGCCCCTGCTGGCCTCCGGAGTTTTCAAAGGCCAGAGCGGGGTGGGTGGGCAAAGTGGCCCCTGCTAAGCCCCCAGGGCAGTGGCTGTGGGCAGAGGAAGAGAGGGACCCACCCTGTGCTGAAGGAGGGTCCTGGAATGTGCCTGACTGGTTTGATACCCTGCCCATTTTTGGTTTTCTTATTCTGGTAGTCACCTAAGTATGTGGCCTTGAAAATGGGGCCCCAGCTTGGGCAACAGGCATTTCCATTTGTAACGTGTGGTCAGCCTTCTACCTATCTCTGCCATCAAAACCCATCGGCTCTCACTCCAGGGGGCAAACCTGAGCCAGATTTTCAGCCGCAGGCATCTTGGGATGAAGGTCTGGCCCTGGCCTGCTAGCCTGACTTGGGGTCCATTACATAACAGGGTCTCTACTTTCCAGGCCCATCTAACGAAGCTGTTCAGCAAAGACTTGGCCTCAGGGCCTGAGACGAGCAAGATGAGAACCAGCCGTGTTTGGACACCCACTGGGGCTGGGGCAGTGGGGGCGATCGGGGATGGTTTCCACCAGGCGTGGAGGACTCAGGTGGCTGGACAATCCACAGTGCAGGAGGGGGTGTCTGAGCACAAACACCAAAGCAGGGGTGTTGCTCACGGCGGGGCAGAGTCACCTCCGCTGAAGCAGGAGGTCTCTTCTGAAGAAGACCATACCTCACGTAACGTCACGTCATCACTGCTGACTTTCACCCAATTATTTCATTTTGATTCTAGGATCATAGAAATTTGTACCGTCGGCAGGACAGACACTGTCGACTCCATTTTATAGATGAGGATCCTGAGGTTCAGGGTGAGTCTGAGACCTGCCTCAGTCACCCGAGTTCCTTGCCTCACAGGGGAGTTGTGGGACCATCTGTGACGGTCCTCAGTGAACAAAGCAACACACTTAAGAGCGATCAGCGTAGCTGCCGGTGGCGGGCGCAGAAGTGGGCTGGCGGGGAGGACTGGTCATCTCTTCTTGCCGAAAGCTCAGCTAGGGCTGTGCTCAGGCCCCTTGTCCTACAGGGACTTCCCTGACTTTTGGCCTCATTTCCTGGTCCGGCAGCCCCACGGGGTGGGTGGGGGTGAGGCTCAGCTCAGTATCACTTGAATTGATCGCACAAGGTGTGTTTGAGGCTTGCCCCACGCCTGAAACTCTCGGGGGCCCGGGAACTGTCATTTCCTGCCTTGACATGTCCAGGTATTTGTTTATGCCTGGCTGGCGACACTGACTCAGCAGCCCAGGCAGGGCAACCGGGGAGGATGTAGGGGAAAGTTGAGATGCTGCAGGAACACACGGGGGGCGGCGGGGAGCAATGAGGCGGAGAAATCTTCGCAATGACAATAATCCCTTACACTTTCCAAGGTGCTTTCACGGCGCTTCCCCCTCTTCATCCTCACAACACCCCTGGGGAGCACGGCGAGGCTCAGGGAGTTAAGGGGGGGCAGAGCGTCGACTGGGGAACCCCATCCTGTGCTCTCCACCTTCACTACTCAAAGTGTGGGCCATCGGCCGGCAGCAGTGGCGGGAAGCCTGTTAGAACCGTAGCCCCTCAGGCCCCACCCGAGAGATGAATAAATCAGAATCTGCCTTCATATCAGATCCCAGAGGATCTGTGTGTGGGACACCGCTGGAGAGTCCTGCCTACACCGCAACCCCCTCACCCTGTCCTGTCCCCCGAAACACAATTAGGGTATATCTGGTTGTATCTACTCATTTCAAGATGAGGAAATTGAGGCCCAGGGAGGGGATGGGTCCTGGTCCCTGATGGGAGAAGAAGCAGACAGAGCCCTGGTTTTGCAAATCAGTCCTGGGTCCACGATATCCAGCTGACATTCAACCTCTATTAAAGCAAACAGAGACGTTCGTACCTCGTGTTAAGCCTAGGAGCTGAGTGGGAGAGTGTGTGTGCATGTGTGTGTGTGTGTGAGTGTGTGTCGGTGGGGGTGGGCAATGTTTGGGCCGTCTCTGCCCTTTCCCCTCTGGCCTTCCTGCCTATAGGAGAGGGCTGGGAACACTTGCTTGCCAATGAAGGAGACCCCTGCTTGGGCCTTGTAAACTGCCCACTGCAGTAGTAAGTACGAAAATGCCCCCAAACTGTGTGAATCTGGTTGCGATTTCCCCTCCACTCATTGGTCGCACCGTGTGCCAAGTCTGGCGCCTGTGGGTAAAGTGATTCTTATGCCGAGACTGGGGCTTGGGGCCAGGGCCCCCCCTCCTTTCCCTCCACTTCTACTCCACTGGGGCCAATCAGGATGTTATTCATTTCCCGAGTTGAGAAGCAAGTTCAAAAAGGCCAGTAGAGCCTCCTCTACCCCTTCCTTGTGTAAGTGATGCCAGTCCCCCTCCCCCCGCCCCGTGAGGAGGAAGCCACAGGGTTTGTTTCTGCTACACTCACGCAAGGAGCAGGTTTACAGCGTCAGCCCCGAACGAGCGTGTTTGCGTGTGCGCTGAAACCTCTCTCTTTATCTTTGGACCTAGGGTGCACAGTGAATTAGAGGAAGAGCAGAGTCAATCCATACGGAGAGTAATGAAAGCAAAAAAGCAAAGCCAAGGCGCCACCAGAGGCCTGGAGACCTCATGTTGCCATGTCAGGCAGACACTGGCCTGTCCTCGACCCTTGAGTTAGACCTCGCAGCGGAACGGAAAAATTAATTTCTCATTGTGCTTCCTGTGAGTTTGAGAAATGCCTTTCAGGTGGAAAAGTTACTAGAATAGCTCTCTCATATGCCTCAGGCTGTTCCCCCCAAAAAGGCAATAAATAAACACCAAGCCATCTTTCTTACAGAAACACCTACCAAACAGCTCAGTGAACTTGCAAGCTCACCCAAACCCTCCTGGGCAAGTCATTAACGAAGAGGCCTGGACAGGAGCTCTGTAAACTTGTAACGCAGGAGGTGATGCCGGGCGGGGGGTGGTACCCCATGCCTCGGGCGAACCATCCCTCCTCCACCTCCCCCTGCCCACGGTGTCTACCTTTAAGGTCCGACAGTTGCTGGCACCTTTGAATCTCGCTGCAATCTCTTCTCTTCATGCGGCCCCTTCCTATATTTTATTTTTAAAGCCACTGTGAAATGGGGGTGGGGTGGGGCATAGCCTTACGGCTAGTTGCTTATAATTCTCAAAGTTATGTGAAGACTCAAATGACAAGGTCCATGATGGAACCTTCAAGACCATAATGTGTAATCTGCATGCAAAGTACCGCCGGATGGCCTTAGGTCGGTGCTCTCACCACTTCCCTCCAGCTCCTGTGAGACGCGAAGATGATGTCTAAACTGCGTGGCTTCTTGTGGTGTGGGAACGTCCACATAGCTCAGCACACGGCTCATTTCTAAACCAGGAATGTGAGGTTGCCAGGAACGTCTTTACTGCAGCTTTCATGTTGCACAAGATCCTCCACTGCCGTCCTCCAGGATCAAAAGGGCTCACCCAGAAGTTGTTCTGATGTCCCAGAGATACCAAAGAACCCAGAGCCTGCAGCACAGATCTGGCCACGTAATAGGTGCCCAATAAATGTTTACTGAATGAATGGATGAAAGAACAACCTTCGTTATCTTTTCATCTGAAGTATGTATATATCGTGGGTCTGAAAAGGGAGCTCATAAAGGCATTACTGGGCCACCCTCCTACCTCCAGGCAGTAGCATCCTTAAAGCCCTCATTCTAAAATAACTCTGAAAAGGAGTGCCCCTTAGAGGGACACTCCGGAGTGCTCTACCCAGTGGGCACCTTCCCCCTGCAGTATTTAAATAAGTTCAATTAATATTTCTATTTATCCTGGAAAGATAATTTTCCAAAGCCAATTGTTTAGGAAAGATGATTTCTCCTGACTATTCACTAATGACAGTGTTTGCATTTGAGACATCTGTAATTTCACACAAAGGGCGCAGGCCCTCTGAATGACTTCTACAATTAGTAAATACCTTCAGTAGAGATGAAGGCCTGTTTTACAAAATTGCTCCCGTGAATAGAAGTATTAAGCAGGTGTCACGAATTTCACAGCTAGGGACAGTGAGCAGTGTTAGGTCTTAAACATATAAACGAGAGAAAGTCAGCTCCTGCCATGGCAGTAGCTATAAAATGTCTTCTTTGTCTACATATGGTGCCTCTTCCAAACTTCTTTAATAGTCAGCTTTTTAATAGATGGTAAGTTTTGTTTTTTTTTTAAATGCTGGATTACATTCAGGTCCATTATTCCACAAAGTGGAGTGGGCAATCAGGCTGTCTACACCAGAGGGCAGTGAGGGTGTTCCAGTCCAAATGCTTTCAGAGAAGTAGCCCTCGACCAATTATCTGTCTAAATGCAGGATTTCCAACGGATTCCCGAATACTCAGACAGTTGCTCAGAAACTCTCCCGTAGATCAGTGGGTCAGCATTTCCATTTCCGCACATCTGAGGAGTCCCACCAGTCACAGTGGATCATAACTGCAGGGCTTCTCCACAACCTTAGGGCAGAATCTGTCTGTGTGCAGGCTGGGAGGGTGGGGCAGTGGCGTGTGTAGTCAGGAAGAGCCCCCAGGTTATTATGGGAGAATCTCTGGTTCAGAGCATCATTCCCAGATTTCCCTAAAAGAAAAATCACCTGGGGGCTTACTGAAAAACAGACTCTCAGGTCCATCTCCAAGATGTTCTAACGCAGTGGTTCTGGGATAGGGTCTGACTCTTAACCTGGGAATATTGGGAAGCACTTCTCTAGAGCTGCCGATGCTCAAATCTAGCTTGAAGAATCACTCAAGATTGAAAAATTGTGTGACTGTCCCCCTAAGACCCCTAAGACCATGGTAGCTTGGTTATAACCATGTGGCAACCCAGATGCTGTCAAGGAGAGCTGATCGCTTTGGGACATGGCCAACTACCCCCATGCCTCCTTCGTTTCTTCCGGTCTTCCTCCTCCATCTCTGACCACCCCCCCCCCCCCCCGCCCCGTCTCTCCCAAGGCTTTGCTCTGCTCTTTCTGTTCCTCAAATCTTGGTGCTTCTAAGGGTTTCACCCTTAGCCCTCTTCTCTTCTCTGCAAACAGTACTTGGGTGAACTTCTCCACTCTTAAAGTCACAACCATCACGGACATGAGACTGACTTCCCAACTGTGCTTCTCACTCAGTTCCCTCCTGGCCTCCAAATCCATTTGTGTCAGACCAAACACGTTCCACAGGCACCTCCGACTCACGTCCGAAACAAATCCATTACCTTCCTGCTCCGAAACTTGGTCTCCCTTCTCTAGTCCCTAAACAAATGGCCGCACTGTCTTCTCGGTGGCCCCAGCCAGATCTCTCCTTTTCCCCATCCCATCCCCACAGCCAGCTGATTAGGAAGTCATGTGGATTTTCCCTCCTACACCCTCTCCAATCTGTCCCCTAGCCCACAGCCACCGAGCTCAGGCCCTCATCAGTTCTCACCAGGGTAATTCCAACAGTTTTATACCGGTCTTCCTGCCCCTCCATAGAGTTCTTCTTAGAAGAATCCACCAGAGTGACCTTCTCTCCCATGTATTCTGAACATCTGCCTCATCTCTCCTCCGGACAAAGCCCCATGTTCTGAGCACCACTGTCTGTCACCTGGGCCTGGCCAGCTCTCCAGATTCTGCACACCATGCCCCACCTTGGGCTTCACCCCCCAGGCCTCTGAATCTGCTGTCCCTCTGCCTGGAACACTCGTCTTCCCTGGCTGGGTCCTATTTATCCTTTTGAAGGATATCCTCCGATCAGCTGGGGAGTCTACCATGTTCCTTCTGGGTTTGATTTAGGTCTTCCAACAGGCCCCGCGACACCCTGGGCTTCCTCTCCTGAGAGCCCCATGGTGTGGTCCGTTCCACCACAGACACTCACTGGGTGTCTATTGTGTGTCCAGCCACCGTGCTGGGTGCTGGGAATTTTGGTATAAGCAATAGCCTGCAAAAAAGAGAAGTAAAGGCTTTTCTGGTCTGTCTTCTCGCTGGACGGCAAGGTTCCTGGAGGGCAGCATTTGTGGGCAGCCGCTTCTTAGACAGGACAGCGCCTCCGTTCCTGGTGGCCAGCAGGGAGGGAAGGAGGGAGGGAATAAAACTGAGGTTGTTTAACCTGGAGAAGAGGGTCCGAGAGCTGCGATTCTAGCACTCAAACACGTGGAGAGCAATGTTACAGAAGAGGGAATAGATCTGTGTGTGGGTGGGTGTGACCCCAGGAGGCAAAAAAGGACCTAGAGGGAGAAGACAGCACGCTGGAGTGTTTCAGACGGATGCAAGAAGGGGCACCAACCGACACAACAAGCTGCCCCTGCAGCCAACTCATCTCCAGCCCGAGCTCCCCTTCAGCCAACTCATCTGCAGCCTGAGCTCCTCTGTGAAGCCTTCCTGGGGACACGTGGGCGGGGCACGGTCCCTCTGCCGCAACCCCACGGCACGCGCACACCCTCTAACGTGGCGTGTATGGGCCTGAGGTCCAGCGATCTGTTTCCATGTCTTCCCCTGAACTTAGCCCTGGGAGCATTTTGTCCAATTTTTGTATTCACAGAGCCCGACAGACGTGGGATGGGAAATGGTGAAAGGCTCAGCTCTAGGGCCCTTGTTCAGTCGTGTAATGTACAATATTGGGCAAATGAGTTACCTCTCCTGGTTCAATTTATCCATCTATTAAGTGGGAATAAAGAAAAAGAGTAAGGCTTAAACAAACGTGCCTGATACACAATAAATATTTAAAGGGCCTACTGTCCCACTGATCCTCACAATGACCCTGTGAAGTTCTGCTTCAGAGAGAAGCTGATGTTTAAAGAAGCTCTGTGTTAGGCCATGGGGCTAGACCTCAGGGCCAGGATTTGAGACATCTCATATAGTATTCATTTCAAGCCCTTTAAAAAAAATGTTTTCTCCCTGATTTTTCAATCATACTAAAACGATCTGACAATAAAAGGAAGTCCTTTCTTCTCCAAGGGAATACAAATGTTCTCTGTGAATTACATCACCTCTGCCAAAGGAATTATCTTACCAACCAGGGGAGATGCTCAGAGCTCACACAGGCTGTCTAGAATAGCACTCCTCATCCTTGTGACCGGACTCCACAGACCGAAGTAACAGTCCCTCGACTTCAAAGAGGACTGTAGTGCCACACCACTGTCACCATCTCAACAAATCCTGCCAAATGCTGAGAAACTGTGACGCTCAGGTGCCTGACCACACCAAGCCCTCACAGTTCACTGCCCTCCACACGCCAATGACCTTCACCTTCCTTCCAGACATTCACTCAGCTGGCTCTTGCATTTCTTGAATTTTAAGCAAGAAATTCCACATTTTGATCATGAAACTTTCTATTTGTCTATCTCTCTCACTTCCTCATTCTCACTAATGATGGTTTTCGGCCCCACTGAGCCTGCCAGCCTCCTGAGCCCTCTCTATTATCCCAAGCCACCAGCTCCCTCCTGGTGACAGTCTTCACCATCCGCCCCAGTGTTTAGGGCTTATAGGTCCCAGAACACCCTCACCACCTCCCCTGTCACCGCTCCTCCAGGTCTGTCTGCCCCTCCTGCTTTGCCAGACGCATCCAGGATGATCCATCCAGCCATCGGATTTCTCTGTTCCTGGGCTGCTGAGCTGTGCTGGAGAAAACCACACACTCACGTCCACTGGCACCATGACAAATGTATCAGCCAGACCCTCTCTGTGCCTCAACCTTTTTTTCCCCTTTTTCCATTTGTTCCTGGTCAGTTCCCTCCTGTATTTCCCCCTCTTCTCAAGCTCCCCAAACCTGTCACAACTCTCTCCCTCATCCTCAGCCAATGACCTGCCAACTCACTGCCTTTGGGATTTCCTTTTTAGTTCTTTCTTTTAAAGATTCAGAAGTCCATGCATCTTAAAAGCGACCCAGGGTAGGAGTGACAAGCACAAAACACAGCCCCTGAAGAATCGCCCTGCCAGGCACTCAGGCAGAGCAGAAGCGGAGTCTCCTCTGGAACGAGCGAGCAGAAGTGGGGGCGTCGGCTGGGAACGAGAGGACAGCTCTTCCCGCCTTTGCTTTCCCACTGAATACATTCTGGAGAGGTTTGGATTTTGCCCTTGTCACTTCTATTCTTCATCAGATGGCTGGTGCTGTGTGAGGCTGAGCAGCATCCCGAGGTGGAAGAAAACATGCTACAGCAGGCGAGTGAGCCCCTGCCCCAGGCGGGTGGTTTATAATCCAGATTACCCTGTGCTGCCTCCAAACGAGAGGGGATGGAGCAGTAATCGTTCCTGGGAGATTTGCGTGTGCACGTACCTATTTCAGAGTCATCCCAGGAGGTGCAAGCAGGGGGCTAGATAGAGGGTTGTCTCTACTCCTCGCCAGGGTTACCAGGTTCCTTGATGGCCCAGCCCTGCTCACTTCTCTGGGCCGTCTCTCCCACTCTCTCCCTTGTCCCTTGTGTTAAGCATAACGAACTTCTTCGAGTCCCTCCAGCGCACTGCTCTCTTTCACCTCTGGGCCTTCAGGTCTCTGCCTTGCTCATCCCTTGCTGCTGGCTTAAACAGAACTTCTCCTGGGACACCTTCCCTGACCCCAGGAGGGTCAGGCGCCTTCCTACGTGCTCCCACAGCAGAGCCCCTGAACCCACCTTACCCCAGGACACTCCACGGGTGCTGCTGGCCTGTCAGTTTTCTCTTCTAGGATACAAGGTCCAAGAGGGCCACAGAGATCATCTGTTTTGCTCTTTACAGTAGCCGCAGACTGAGGACCCGCCTCTGCTAGCATCTCTGTGCTGACCCCAGACAATCAAGGCTTTTACATGGTAACAGAACACTAATGTCAGTGCACAGAGGGAAGAAGGTCCCAGTGAAAACAACACGGGGCCTAAAGAGGGAACCAGTCTCAACAAGAGGACCCAGAGTTGACGGCCGCTGGTTTCATGGTGCAGTGTCTCCAATGGTCAGCTCAGGGTCTTGGTAGAAGAGGCCTATGTCTCTGACAAGGCAGAAGAAACTGGTAAGAGGTTGGCCCTTTAAGACCAAGGGGGCTTGATGTCAAAGGATGATGTAGGCAGATGAAGTCAGGTTCCTCTGTGTAAAGAGGGTTCACGTGTTCCAGCTCCTAGTAGGTATCACCGAGCCTCTCTCAGACTCGACTACAGTGCATCATGGCATCGCAGTTTGGTGCTGGCCTGGCCAGCACCCTCCGCCTGCTCTCCTTGCCCCTGGCCCCAGGCTCCCGCTTTCTGATCTTACGACCGACACTTGCCTGTCTTAGCCCACCCTGGAATTCTCACCAACCAGATTTCACCTGGACAAGGATACCCAAGTCTGCATCCAGCCAGGCGCCCCGTTCTGCTGGAAAGACCTGCCTTCACCAACCAGGCACCAGACAAAGCACTGGACTTTGAGGCAGGAAGAGTAAGCGGGGAGGTGGCGCAAACAGAGAGGGTGCCCCGTGGAGGCTGCAGAGCTGAGCCGAGCAAAGAGCCCTGCCACAGATTTGCTTCTCTCGTTCTAGGCAAAATGCCCAACTGGCACTGTTTTCAGAGGAATTAAGCTGCTTCTGACTTAGACTCAGGATAATCACAAGTTCCTGGAGGATAATGTGGAGAAGGGAGCTGTCACAAGAGACATTTGATCACACTCAGACCTGGTAAAGGAATGGCCAGTGGGATGTTGGTTATCTTGCCATCCAGCTGTTTGGCACAGACCCCTTCATACCCTTCCTCCGCTGGCACGTCTCAGCTGGGGCAATGCATCGGAATCCGCTGGGGAGCTTCTCAAACATACGGAGGTGCGAGCCCTGCCCTGGTCATAATCAGGATTTCTGGGGCATAAGATTGGGATCTGGGCATCTTGATCTTGGAAAAGCTCCCCAGGTGACTCTGAGGCACTCCCAGTTGTCATAAACCACGGCGGGGTCTCTCCTCCTGTCTAAGTCAGTGTGTTTGCCTGAGACCATTAGTACGTGGAGAGCAGGGCACACACATGCAAAACTCTCTCTACTCAGAGGTCACGCGGGTGCCATTTACAACAGGATGCTCCACGGAAGGGCTCGTGCTGCTGTTCCAGATGGCATTTTTAGAAACATTACCATCCCCACCCAGTGTGGCAACAGCCTTGGGGCAGAGAGGGCTGGTGGAGGCAGTTGGTGTCAACCCTCCACAGAGCAATCCTCCTCCGGGGCCCAGCAAACTGGGAAACTAGGATGAGGTGGTTAAGAAGAGGTTATTTACTGGCCAAGGCAGGAATATTCTCGCTTTCCTTTAAAAGAAAAATCTCTTCGTACAGTGCATGGATAAAAACCTCTAGCCCTTCATTGCATTTATTTCTGTGGTGTAGTGTTGCTTGCTGTGTGCCAGAACTGTAATAGAGGTGATCAACATATGCTTGCTACGTGAATGAATAACGGAGACCATCTCCGTCCTGGACTCTCTGCCCATTTGAGTGGCTGGCCCAGGGAGGAAGGAGGGGTGGGGTAACCTGGCAGTCCTAGGCGGGCACACTACCCAACTTACTGGATCTGAGAATTCAGAAGGAAACATTTTTAAGAACCAAGCTCTGAACCACTACCTTAAGTTCATGATTCCCAGCATGGCCAATTGCCTGCCTATGTCTCATAATAACTTTTCTGTCCATTGTGGCTAGAAAGCCGTGACCTGGGCATGTCCTAGGACACTGAAATTCCTTAAAACTAAAGTACCGTGTTAATTTCTATTTGAGAATTGTTCTCCAAATCAGCCCTGAAAGGGAATGTCCACTTGTGTCCCATCGCTGGCTGGTAAGTTTAAGATATTCTGGGTACTAGGGAAAATGATCCTTAATATCTAGGTGCATCTGAGAGGGCAGAGTGCAGGTCATGTGACCGCCGCCTCCTGGAAGCTGTCTTTGGGGGCTGAATCTCGGGCTGTGGAGGCAGCAAGGTAACAACAGTTGTGACTTTGGCTCAAGTGTGTTATTGTGGGGTCTATGGAAGGACTGCTGGCTTCCTCCCCCAATAGACGCACTGGGGATTGAACCCAGGACCTTGTGCATGCCAAGCATGCGCTCTACCACTGAGCTATATCCCCCACCCCCTGGCCTCCTGAAGGAAGGCAGTACCATGTGGTGGGAAATGCACTGGACTTGGAGTCAGAAGGCCTGAATCCGTCACCAACTTGCCGAGTGTCACCACGCGAACACTTCACCTCTGGAAGCTTCAGTGTCCTCGCGCATACAAGATCTGCCCTCCCTACGTGAAGTGTTGTTGAAAGAATCAAATAAAATAGGAAGTGTATGTACACTCGTTGTCTCTGTAAATTCTCAAGTGATAGGTTTTTGAGCAACGCCAGGTTCTCCTCTGAGGACCTGCCTGCCCAGCAGGCGTATCCTGATTGTCTCCCGTATCCCTCAGACCCTGGGGTGGAGCTGGCGTCCCTCTGGCTCCTCACAGACGCACCGTCTCTTCTTTGTTTTATGAAAGCTCCTACTTTGTCTCTCATGTCCTAAGACTCTAGGGCCCCTCCCCCCTCCATCTCCAATTCCTCACCCCCCACCACCACACCCCTCACTCCTGGGAGATTTAGCTCCTGGTTCATCATCAGGTTCTCCAACACAAACCCTCTCATGGGTCACACAGATGATCCTTCCAGCAATGTGGCCTCTGGGTTCCTGAACCTCCTCACGTGTAGTTTACCTCCACCACCCACTGTCTCCACTGCTCCTCTGATACAATTAACAACAACTGCAAAGAGAGCACAACCGCAAGATCCAGCAGCCCACTCTGACCACCACCTTCTGTCTTTCTGGTTCTCTCCCTCTGGTTCCCTGGGCGCCAAGAATCCTTTGACTGCCCCTCTCCCCCCCGTCCCCACCAAGGTCTATAATCCCTTGGTCCCGCCTGCTTTGCGTTGCCCCTTCCCCCCTGGTGTCCTCTCCCCCACCATGTTCCATCCTTATGCTCAGCCCCCCGGCACACACCCTCACCCTGTGCCCCTCTTTCCCTCTGCTGTACTTGCCTTGTGAAACCACAACCTTGTTAAATCTAAGTCTCCACCTACTCCCTGTCCCCATGCAATTACTCATAACTGGGGGAAAAAAAAAGGCACCCTATGCTAACTGGTCCTACTTTAAATTTATGAGCACTGCCTTCAAACGGGCCTTTAACGCTGCCCTCTAATCATATCTCCTCAGGCCATTTGCTCTCCCCTCTCCAAGCTGATGACTTCATATTGGCTCCTCTATCCTCAAATGTCCAATACCTTCTCCACGGTTCTCACACTCAGCCGAGGACTTAGTATGACTTTGCCAAGAAAACGGAAGCAAGGAGAAGGGAATTTAAAGCCCCTCTGCTGCATCTGCCCACCCACCCGCTCTGCGCGCACATGCTCACTCGCCAAGGCCGCCCCCTCCGCCTGCGCACTGGCCCGCACACCCTCTTGCCACCGTTATGCTGATTTTTCTTCCATTAAAAGAAAGGAAAAAACTCTTGACTCTACTTCCTCCTCCAGCTACCTCCCCACTTCTCCTCGGTCCCTTAAAACTCCTTGAAAGACATGTCTGGACTTGCCGTCTACAATGTCCACCCTCCCTCCCATGCTCTCTTTGAACCCACTCCAGTCGGGGTGTATGGCCTCACCTCTCCACCGAAACTGCTCTTCCAAAGGTGTGACCCTCACGTTACTCCATCCACCTCTCAGTTACCACCCGACCCGACCTATCAGCCGGTGCATTTGATGTCCCTCCCTTCCCTGGCATCCAGGACATCACACTCATCTGGTTTCCTCTCATCTTTCTAGCAGCTACTTCTCAGTCTCTTTTGCTCACTCTTTTACTCTCCCCCTCGACCTCTAAATGCTGAGATCCCCAAGTTCGCATGCAAAGCCACAGTCTGGGCAAGAAAGGATGAGAGAGGGAGGAAGCCCTGGTTTGAGCTCCTTCCCTGTCTTCCTATTGTCTCCTCATCCCCTGGGTCCGACGTGTGCCAGTGCCTGAGTGCTCTCGCTCGCTGCACCAAAACCTTTTCCGCCTTAGCTTTTCCGGCGTGAACTGGGGATGATGGAGAGGTGGACACCGGGGGCGAGGCAGTAAAGCAGGCCGAGGGCAAGTGCAGCGGCCGCTGTTAGAACCAGTGTTCAGGCTCAGAGCTGTGGAACATGACTGCCAACCATGAGCTTCTGCCCCCTCCACCGAACGACCTTCCCGGGAGGTCACATGTCACTTCTCAAATAGGCTGACTGAGTAACAGAGTCCAAAAGAGCATGAGAAAATGGGAGAACTAGACGGGTTTTTGCAACCTTTCTTTTTTAAACCAAGATGTTAAACTTGGGCTCACTGAGAAATTGAACATGAAAAGGGACATGACTGCCATGAAAGAGAGAAACAAAGGTTCATTTTATCTGTTATTTTGCCTTTTTTTTTTTTTTTTTTTTTGGTAAGGGCACCAGACAGACTTCCCATTTGAGGACTGGTAAGGATTTGCTTTGGGACACTGAAAAAAATAACTTCTCTCAGTGTCACAGGGGAAAATGTGCTCTTCCTGGGAAATGGAAAAGACATTAGTCAGGGTGAGGGCAGAAGGATCTACTCCCACACGGGCCTGATCTGCCAGATCCAATGGTGTTGGGCTGCCTCCTAGCCCCGGGAGGGAACTTCTTCGTTCAGGCTGGGCTTAGCCTGACTCACAGCTCCGAAAGCCCCTACCTCCACTCAGCAAACCGTGCCAGAAAAACATCTGCTACCCCTAACCCTCCACTTCCCAAAAGAAATGATTAAAAAGTTAAAGAAACACTTCCATATGGAAGAATCCTATCCCAACAGGTCACCACAAAGACACTTCAAACACAATAAAACAGGAAGGGCTAAAAAAAGCAGAGAAGTTCACAGAACCCACACAATCTTTTATATAGGGGGAAAAAAAAACGAAAAGAAAAAGCCACCCTGGTAACTTTACATAGTTCAGAACACCATTTGGCAGTTAAGGACGTCCTTAATCTGCTCAATTTGCTTATTATAGTAAAAGTTTGGAAGAATTTGAGAGTGGTGGCCAAAAAGACTGCAATAATCTCTGTTCCTAAAGTAAACTCACAAAGTGAATTAACTTCTTCAACTGAAATATCTCAAAGTTGAAAGTCTCCCCTCTGCCCTCTGTCCCCAGAACTTAGAGGCTGGCCACAGGGAAGACACGGTCACTTAAAATCAGAACCATTTGAGTGGATTTATGGTTATTCATTCAACAAATATTTATTGGGTATCTAAATCAAACAAGGTCCAGGACTAGTCACCAGGATACAGAATTAATCACGATATCCAACCTACCTTTGAGGTGCCTGGACCACAGAAGGGCGCCTGCAGTTCCCAAGTCAGAGCTCAGACCTTCTACAGGAGGAGAATCGAATGCAAACGGCAGGGAGAGACTGCCCAGCAGGGAGCTGTGGCTTTGGACTCAGACAGATCCAGCAGCTTAAATCTTAGCCCTGCCATAGCTCTGTGATATTGGACAAGGCCCTCACTGAGCCTCGGTTTCCTCAACTATAAAATGGGGTTAGAACTATCTTCCCCACAGGGATGTTCTCTTGATTAACAGCAATATACACAGGCACTCTACCGACTGTCCATACCACGGAGACCTTTTCCGTCTCTACAGCCCTGTGACATGCTGCAAGGCTTCAGCTAAGAATCTTGTGGATACGTAAGGAGTGGACCAAAAAATGACCTTTAAGAAGTGAAAGCAAAAAGGAAAAAAAAGTTAAAGAAAGAAATCCCACCGATACTCAGTTTAGGTGAATAAGAAACAGGCGTTTTCTCTGGAGAGTAACAAAAACAGAGGCAGTTCACACGGGGCTTGGCAAATCACAGGCTGAGGGAAGCCCTTCGTCAGGAGCTTGGCAGAAGGACGACAGAGCTCTTTGTTGCTCTGGGGAAAGACCGGGGCCCGGGGCGCTGGGCAAAGCTGGGCCTCCCTTCCAGGAGGCTGCAAGCTGACTTCGGCTACCTCCCTCGGGCCTTAAATTGCTTCCTGAGGCGAGGACCTGGCTAATGGTTTATTTACAACAGGAAGAGGCAATTACCTTGGAGAGCATGGAGTCATATACCCCACCATTAGCCAGGAACACGGGTACTCTCCACCAATAACCCCCAAAGATACACGAAGCAGCGGCTGCCCCCACTTACAGACCTTGCCACGGCTCTCCTCCCCACACTGCTCTGCTGAGGTGACAGCATAAAGCATGAGAACCAGAGCCTGGGTGCCAGTACCGGGCTCTGAGTCGGCAAAAGTATCAAGTTCTTTTTGGTTCTGCTGCTACCTTTTGGTGTGACATCTGGCTTTTTTATCTGCAAGACCCTTGTCTTCTCTGGGCAAAAAGACGTGATACATTTATGCCTCAAATCTAGCTTCCTCCCAAAGAATGCCATCAGTAACAAAAACAAACAAAAAATCCTCGTGGGTGGATGGAACGGAGCACTGGGACAGAGTCCTGGGGACTGGGAGCGCAGGGAAACCAGGCTGGGGATGAACACACCGCACCTCCAAGCTGGAAAGCAGATTACCTGTTAGGGAAACGTTGGCAAGGCTGCTGCCAGGGTAGCTGGGCTGGGGGTGGGCATGGGGGGGGGTAAGGTTTCTAGAAAGCCCCAGAGAGAACAGGAGAAAAGCTGGATGCTCTCTATAGGAGGAGACTGACCAAGACAAGGGGGAAGGAGCCGAAGGGAATGCAGGCTGTCCGTTCTGATATTTAATATCTGAGAATGAAAGGCAGAAGAGGTGCAAAAAGCTTAATAGTATTTGTAGTTCAAATTAAAGTGTTCAAAGCCCCGTTAGAGAGCAGGGTAGTGTATGCAATGACATCTGGGACTGTAATCAGCAAAGCGCTTTCAAGAGCTGCCAAAGCAAACAGCCAAATAACAAATCCACTTTACAGATCATCAATCTGGTCCTGGACTTGCCAAGGTAAATAGTACAAGGCTGAAGTTTGCTTTGCAAACCGGGGAGCTGGGAGTTTAGCAAAGGCCTTGATCCAGAGCAGCACCGTTGGGGCCGGGCCTCGGGAGCTTCACTTGCATCAGGGAAGTCCTACAAGCCCCGCGTCGGAGCAGAGCACAGGGAGGAGGCGGGCGGAGCGGGCGGGCTCTCTGGGTATCCAGGCAGCCTTCCGGGAGGGTCTAGGGACCGTCCTTGGTCTGCAGGCTGCCACAGCTGCTCCCTCTTGGGGGCCCGCTCTCCTATCCAGACTGGCCAGGATGAAGTTGGTGGATTTCTGAGAAGAAAATCCAGGCAAAAAGGGCTTTTTCTCCCTTTTGCCCAGTCGCTATAAAGGGCTGTGAATTCCCAACATGGGAAAGGCGTATCTCAGAAGTCAGTCAGCATCCAGGGGAGAAGGTGCAGCCCCAGGCTGGGGATTAGCGGAGATGCTCTCCAGCACGCGGGCTCACAGGCACCCGGACTCCTCCCTTCTTCCGAGTCCGGGATGGCCCTGAAGGAGCAATAGCACAGGTGTGCCCTGCAGGCACTGCTCAGAGCCTTAGAACTGGAGAAAAGGGGCCAGATCTTTGGGTTAGACCCAGCAGACGCCAGCCTCTCCTTCATTTCTGCACCCAGCTAGCCTCAGCAGCCTAGAGATACAGCCATTTCTCTCCTCTCTCCTCCACCCAGAACTGTCCTGATGCAATCTGCCCTAGTCCCCGACGGGCAAGAGAAGGGAAATTTATAATCACAATTTATTTATGTGATCCTTTGTTTAATGCCTCTTTCCCCTCCTAGGCTGGGAGAATGAGTTCCCGATTGCCCGGGTCTCTCCACCATGGCATGTCCAGGGCCCACTGCAGTGTCTAGTCCACAGGAGGCCCTCGATGAATATTTGGTAGCTGAAAGGACAGGTGAATGAGAACTACAGTGTACCGAGCACCTAGTTTGGACTGGGGAACTCATGCAGGGACACTGTTTAGTCCTTCACAAGAGCTTCATGGGGGGGATATTATTACTACACCCATTTTCCAGATGAGAAAACTGAGGCCAGAAGACACACTAGACACTTAATTGAACTTCCCTCAATATGTCAGCATTAATTACTTGGCAATAAGAACCCTGTTGGTGGGGACACAGCTGCTTGGATGGTCCCCACACTGCATCTTTGCATTTCTCACCATTTGGGGGTCAGAAAAGCAATGAAAGAAGCATCTTCTGAATGACTGACCAAGAGGAGCAGAATGCACTCTGCTTATATCTGATTATGCCAAGAGTGTAGGGCAAAAACAGCTGTTCTGGGTGAGAGGGATAGAGGTGGTCCTGAAAAAGTAGGTGCCTTGACTGAGGACACATTGTTAGTCAGTGCTGCAAAGTAGGACTCAGCGGCCAGGCCAGAGGCAAACCCTCCACTCCTGGGAGGAATCTGCTGCCCTGAACACACAGGGTTTTAATGGAAGCAGACTTGACCAAAACAGGGCCTCCTAAAAGGAAGTTTGCCTATGTTGACTTGGTGAGGAACAGAAATGGGCTAGGGGGAGCACATAGCTCAGTGGTAGAGGGCATGCCTAGCATGCACAAGGTCCTGGGTTCAATCCCCAGCACCTCCATGAAAAAATAAAAAAAATAAACAAGCCTAATCTTCTCTCCCCAATTAATTAATTAATTATTTTTAAAAAAGAAATGGGCTGAAAATGATACAAGGTTACAAGAGGGGACTAGTGATGCGCCTGAGAAAGAACTTCTAGGCCTGTTCTAGGACCTTCTGAGGTCACAGGAGTGCTGGGGCCATCAGAGCTTTATTCTTGAGTGACTGAGGCCCAGCATGGGATGGAGGCTCAGGGTCTTTCTACCTGCACACCACCTTCTGCTCAGGAAGCCCAGATCACAGCCGATGTCTTGGCCTCAGGTTCAGGCCACGGTCTGTAAAGGGGGCAGGCATTTACTGGTTACTGACGAATACTAGTTGCTGTCATAATGAGCCATCCCTGTGACACTTATTTTTCCAAAATTTACAATTCAATCATCTTCGTGGCTCCTTTCCTCTCTTATGGCTTATTTTGTATAAGGCATTGGCTCGATGCTTGAATACATTCTGTATTACCCTTACACTAAAACTCTGTAACACTGGCTTTATCGTTCCATTTTATAGATAAGGAAATTGAGCCTCAGAGAAGTTACAGAACTTGCCCAGGGGCATTCAGCTCACCCTCGTCTCCTGAGTGCTTTTCCGTGACTCCTAAGGAATAGTCCCCGTGTCTCCTTCCCTCTGTGGCTTTCAGTGGACAGAGCTCTGACATGAGCTGGGAAACACTTTGTTGACGTTCCTACTGTATCATGATCATCTGTTTACACATCTGTCTCCCTTGCTAGACTATGAACATCTGGAGGGCAGTGAGCCTGCGTCTGATTACCTCTGTGACTCTCTAGGGCTTGGGGCCCTAGAATCTGAATCTTGGGGGGCTCATCAAATTATATGTTGAATTGATATAAATGAATGCATGAATTGATGAATGCAAGCTGACCTCATCTCTCAGTCAGGAAACAAAGGACCAGAAAGGTTCAGGACCAGAAAGCTGAATAGCTAGTCTACTGGGCATAAAAGAGCCTCGTGGGTTAGGAGAGGAAGGACGGGCTGGCGCAATGGGGTAGTGTGGGCGGGACTGGCGAGGGCTGGGGGCGGCGGAGTGCAGGCTGAAAGGAAGGTGTGCTATTGGTGGTGGTGAGGCAGAGGGCCACCGGGCTCACAAAATGCCTCCATTTTGACCAGGGTCTGCTTGAGGTCGTGGACAACTCTCACCCGATGAGAACTGGTACCCTCTGGAGGTTACAGGTGGAGACCAGCGACCAGGCACAAACCCCTCTGAAGATGGAGCTTTTCTAAGAATGACAACCAGAGCGGCAGTGGCCGAGGGAGCCGGAGGGGCCCTGGGCAGGAGCTGTACCTGCTCTTCTCACACAGACTTCATCTTTCTGCTCACACAGCCTTCTCCCCTGACCCACAGGACAACCAACGTCCAGAGATAGGCTGAGGTGGCCCAAGGGAGACAAGAAGAGCCCTGGAGAAAGCCCCTTGATGGGGTCTACACGAAAGGATGCCAGGAGCCGCGAGGCTGCAGCATGTAAGGTTAGGGGAGGGCAGAATTCTAGAAGCAGCACTGAGCCCGGAATCAGGAGGTTGGGACCTTGTCCTGGCTCTGCCTCTTACGAGCAGCATGACTTCTCTGAACCGGGGGGAGATAATCCTTGCTTCATCTGGTGGCTGCAGGATTAATGAAGGCAGCGAACTTGAAAGAACTTTGTAAACTTGTAACATCCCCTTCACACGAGGTTTCATTTTCTGCTGTCAAATCGTTCCCCTCCTTTCAATCTGCAGCCCTAAACCCTATCAATCTATTTGCCTCTCACAGGGGCTCCAACCTGCTGGGGAAGGCAGCTGATCTCTAGGATGGTGAAGGCAGGGGAGCAAAGGACATTGGGAGTCAGAGCAGGAAGTTCAAGGCCTAGGGGACTCCTGGCCTGAGGGCCACACACGGCCTGGCTAACAGCTGGGCACACCTTGGGCCCACTGTCCCCATGAGACTCTGCTCCAGGTGGGTCACCAGACAGTAGCTGCTCAAAGAACACCTTCTCATGCTCCACTCAGCCCAGAAGAGTGGCCCACGGGGTGCCTCTCCATAGAGCCCTTCCAGGGAGAGGAAGCCTAAGGGGGGGCTGCCCTTCCCAGAGAGCCAGCCAGCGGCCCAGCTCCAGGGCCTGGCGGGCTGGGTGGCAGCTCTCCGTGTCTGTCTGAGGCGGCCTCGCCCTGCTCACTCACGGGAGGTCGGGACGCCATGCCAGACCAGACGCACATATGGAGAAGATTAGCCCAACACGCAGAAGAGACACACCAGCACAGGATGGTCATGGAAAAGGCCGGTTTTGGTGCAAAACCAAAAAAAGTGCACCACCCAAACCCATCGTGGGCTCCGTCACGGACAGACAGAGTGCTTGTCAGCCCCAGTGACAGGCTGAGGGCTCAGAAGGGTGGTCACTTCAGGCCAGTAAGCACACGCTGTACACCTGCTATGTGCTGAGTACACGAGCCCACAAGGGACAGAAATGACAGAAATGGCACTGAAATGTGTGCTTTGTTCACAGTTTTCCTGACAAGAATTCCCCTTTCGTTTTCCCTTAGGAGGGGGATGTAAGAAGGTTATATTATTTGGACCTTTTCTTTCTGCCAAGATGGGCAGCCTGGGCATTCTAGAACAAAGGGAGAGAGGGGTGTCTCACTGCTTCCCAACCCTCCCCCTCCCCCGAAGGAAATTTCAGAGGCTCTGGTGTCCGTTCCCTGTCAGGAAGTGATTCAGAGAATCGGATGCTCAGGAATGAAACAAGCCAATGGGACTGTCACACACCTTACAAAGGGGCACTTTCTCTGGAGACCAAAGAACCCACCTTTTACTCCTAGCCGCCACCATCCCCATTCGTCCACGCCTCTGTCCTGTGGGTTCTAGGGGTTGCACCTGTTTCCTGGATATTTCTCTTGCCTTTCAGAAAAGGCTGGAAGCTCCCAGAAGGCAGGGCCAAGTCTTATAGGCTTCTCTCAACTCTACCACACCCGGCCTCTGTTGTAGGTTGTCCACCACAAACGCATGTGGAAAACTGACTGCGTGCCTGGCACTGTGACGCCCTGTGACCCACCCGGGAGCTGGCAGAAGGGTTTCACCATGACTGTAGGTCATCAAAGCCAGCGGGGACCAGTCAGCACCAGCTGCTGATTTTGCAAATGAGGAAACTGAGGCCCAGAGAGGAAAGAGGAATCTGTCCCAGGTTCCTCAGTCAGCAGAGTGAGTGCTCGTCTTGCACTGTGCCTCCCAGAGAGTCCCCTGTGCAGTTGGGTGTCCCCTGTGTGCTCACCAGCATGTGTTGCTGACGGATGACCAGGCAGGCTGGGGGACTCCCCTTGGGGCTGAGGTCATCAACTCAGCCAACTGGCCACAGACTCATGTGTCTGCCTCTCCCACAAAACCTTCCATGACGGGGAACAGCCTGCTGCCCAGGGACCTACGGCTTGCACTGGGGGGCCCAGGACAATTCAGGAATGAATACTGCTACCAGGACATTCCTCCCAGCCTGTGGAAAGAAGCCAGAGATCTGGGGGACCTTCTTCACTGAACTGAAGGCCTTTCAACTTGGAAGAGACCTCAGGGCACCTAGACTGAATTCTGCACTGCGTTTGTCTACTTGGCAGTTTCTGCCCCCTCACCAGTCAGCTTCTTCAGGGCAGAGACTGCATCTTATTCACTTTCATATCTCCAGTGTCTAATCAGGGCTGATAAAAGGAAGTTCTCAGTGAACGCTCATGAAGCCAACAGCCTGAATTTGACCATCAGGAACAGCGTCCTGGGAGAGTTGGCATCTGAGCGTGGTCCTGCAGGATCCAGGGGCAAGTGCAGCCGAGTCACGCAGGCGCAGGCGAGCAAGGAGGAGAAGAAAGTAAGGAGTGTGTAAGCCCCGCCCCCTCCTCCTCACCCTCATCCAGAAGAGCTCGTCCCCAGCCAGTAGCTACTCCTGCCCCCTCACTCGTGTTCTCCTTGTAAAAGTCTTTACTGTTATTTCTGATCAGAAAAGTAATAGATGTTAATTGCAAAACATATTAACTATGTAAAATCACATAAGAATAAGAATGCTCTTTTTTTTTAACTTCCCCAGGTAACTACTATTGACTGTTTTGTGTTTGCGCTAGCCATATAATTACATTGCCTTTCAACTGCTTTTTTTTAAAAAATCAAAAAATGTTCTTTTTAATACCTCCATGCTATTGCATGATACGCACATCCCAAAATTTACTGTTACCTACTCCTCCATTGATGGGCAGCTGTGTTACTAGTTTTTCTTTGCTATTACAACACTGCTTTTCCCTATATCTTAGTAATTTTACCTATATTTTTATAGGATAAATTCCTAGAAGATAATTTTCTGGGTCAAAAAGAATGAACTATTAATATATAATGGTTAGAACCAAAAAGCCTTCTGAAAAGGGTGACCCAATTTACACTCCACTGCCCAGCTCTGAACACGCGCTACAAGCACTAAATGAAGTCAGTGCCTACTGCTAACCTCCTGCGAACTGAACTGCTGGCCTCACCTCTGCCCCAGTTCCTCGGTCAGCTCCACCTCACTTTCCATCAGCTCCACTCCCTCATCTCTACGCACTACGCACTTGGCTATCCTCTAACTCTCAACACAGTCTCATCACACGAATACAAAATCACGAACATTTACATTTATTATATGAGTCTGTAAATGTCTCCTAGACTCTCTGGTCCCATTGCTTCCCCAAATAGATTTGGGGATGCCTCAAGGGAGAGGTGTCTACTCCACCTTTCTATCATCTCCCATTCCTCTCTCCCCATCCTTCTCCCAGGAAACACCTAGTGCAGACATCTCTTCTGTGCTGAAGACCCTCAGATCCAACTCCACAGTTGCGGAGTCAACGTCTTGACATCTCCATGGAAACTCGGCGCATCTGAACTGCCTTCTCCACTGGATTGGCAACTCTCAGTGAATGAAAGAAAAAGAATAAAATAAGTCGGAAAACCGGGAACCATCCTTAACATCGCCTCCTCTCTCATTCATATTGATTCCATCACAAAGTCCTAGTGATTGTACCTCCTCAGTATCACTGGTGTCTGTCCGATTCTGTTTGTTATTGACACCAGCCTAATCCATTCCGTCATCTCCTACTGGGCTTCTGCAGAAGTCTGTCTTCCAGAATCAATCTTTCTTTCTTTCCTTCCTTCCTCCCTCCCTCCCTCCCTTCCTTCCTTTCGTGATCTTTCCAAAGCTCAGATTTTAATCATATCACTTTCTGTTGAAAATGTTTCCCATTCTTTAGGGTAAGACTAAAATCCTTCACGTGGGCAGCAAGCCCCCACAGTCTCACCCAGGCGCTCTCCCACCGTGGGCACTGAGCCGTAGCCTCACAGGCCCCCTTTCACCTTGACCGTGACCCCCACCTCCCGCACCTCTGCCCCCTCTGCGGACTTAACTCACCCCCTAGAGCTCAGCTTCCACGTGACTTCTCAGGGCAACTCTCCCCAGTGGCCCTTTCTGATGCTCTCATACCACGTGGAATGCTTCCTTCATAATACTTCGCACAACTTGTAATCATGTTTATTTGTGAGTTTATTTGATTAATGTCTTTTCCCCTCCCTAGACCATAGCCTTCACAAGCCCCATTGTGTCCAAGCACAGTGCATTTAATAGTGCACACAGCAGCACTGAATAGCTGTTTGATGGATGTTAAACTAATGAATGGTGGTGGGTGCCCAGTAACGTACAACCGCGTGATTTTGCAATTCTTTTCTGTCAAGGTTTCGTTGCTGGATATTTCAGCCAGATTTAATCAGATACTGCGAGTTTTTTGGTGGGAGAAGCATTCAGCATGTCTGGTTTCTGGCTGACCGTCCCTAGGGACCACCCTATACTGTTTATCTTGCCACGGAGACCAGGAGAAATGGAGACATTCTTTTCAAAAACACCTCCTTGAACGAGCCCCTGCTTTGAAGAGTTGGTCCATCTCTCTCTTGCCAGGCAGGCCTGTTACTCCTGGAATCCAGCCAGTCTTTTTTTTTTTTTTTTTTTTTTTTTTGAAAAAAGAACCCCTGTCACTTTAAGATTTTAGTCCCTTGCTTGGGCCATATATCAATGTTCCTCGCTGCATTGGCTCTGCTGCCTGCTGTTCAAATTTGTCCAATTAGACACAGCCCCATGGGGTGGAATTCAGTGTGAAATCTGCCTGCCACTGACCAAGGATGAATTGGTGGAGGGTTCTGCTGCTTCGCAAAGCCTGCAGGGAGCACCCACACAGGTCTCCCAGCGAGGCTCGCCACCCTCGGGCAGTGCCCAGTGCCCTGGGGCAGGAGGTCATCCTTCCCACCCCAGTGATGCCCGAGGACTGCGCAGGGTGGGGCAGGGCAGGCCGGGGCGAGGCTGCCCCAGTAGGTGTGGGACCCGGTGGAGGTTGGGAGTCACTCCCCACACACATGAAAAGGTCAGGGTGCCATTGATTTGGCTAAAGCTCCTTCCATGATCTCTACTCAAACAGCCACTTCCTAAACTCACCTAAGCTACAGCCCGTGGCCTGTGCTGCGGTCCATGGAGACAGAGCCAAACCATCCTAGTCTTTGACCAGTAACTCAGTGGGCGATGGGGAGTGGCGGGGAGGGGTGCATCTACAGTGCAGGCCCAGGCCTCCTGATAGGACCCAACTGGAAATCAGTTTTAAGGTAAGAATTTTTAACTAAAATCCTCCTTTGCAGTAACTCTCTAACTTTTAAAAAAAAATTTTTTTTAAACATTTCTCTTCAAGAAGCTCAAACTTTTCTTTTAAAAACTCATGAAATTCTTAGATTTTTGAACATGGAGAGACCTTAGAGATCATCTAATCCACACCCTTATTTTATAAACTAGGCACCTGAGATGAGGGAGAGGAAATGACTTGGCCAAGGTCACACACCCCATCACAGCCTGCTGACTCCAAGCCCGGCTCCTGCCTTACTACATGGTGCTGCCTTCCTTCCTGGGCTATTTCAGTTTGCTTTTTAACACAGAGCCAACTCTGAGTCAGGATCTATACAGATATACCAGAGTCAGGATATAGTAGAACTGAGATTATTTACATATAGCATACACAATATAACATATAAATATATGCATTTCTTATAAATATATATTTAATCTCAGTCCTAGGTTTCTCTGCAGGATCAATTCTCATAGGAGCCATGGGCTTCAGTTTCATCAGTGCATACAAGGAAGGAAGTTGGGGGCTGGCTGTAAGTACTCCAAGGTCCCCTTCATCTCTCATTCACTCATTCATTCATTCATTGCAACATTTGCTGAGTGCTGAGCACATGTCAGGCACCGGGGACAGAGAGATACAGAAAAGTGCTCTGACAGGAAGAGGGAGGCTCGGAGTGCCCCGCGTGCTAAGTGCTCTAGCAGACCCATGGAGAGGCGAGCCCGGGGAACATGGGGGAAGGAGGCCGGAGCCGGAGAAGGCCGAGCATTCCAGCTGGAAGTGAGGGTGAGCGTGATGGAAGGACCCCAAACACCTCACAGACACGAACAGCTCGAACCCTGCCTCTCACCCAAGTTTGACAACGAGTCATCATTCTCCTCCAGGAAGAACGCACACGTGAGAAGGGGACAGGTATCCTGGGAAAGAGAAGAAACAAAGAGCCAACAAACCCACGTGGGGACCAGGGGGCCCAGGGAACATCGGGGCTGCCGGCTTCTGCCGGATCGCTTATAAGCGGTGGAGCACAGCAGATGGGCCGCCGGCTTCCTGGGGATCCCACATCGCGGTGATGAATGGCCTCTGGGTCCTCGGAGGGAAGTGGGGTCTACTAAGGAAACAGAGATCCACCTTGCTGACTGAGATGCCATATGGAGGAAGGAACTGGGGAGCTTGGTCACTGGTCCCTCCCCAAATCCACCTCCCTGCACACCCTCAAGTGCATAATTTTGAGAACATCTAAGATGTTTCTTAAAGTGCTTTACATTATCAGCTCATTTTCTCTTCCAAACCAGTCCTCCAAGGTAGGAAGGATTCATTTCATTGCCTCATTTTACAGCGTAGAAATTCCAAGCCAGTTCAGGGGCACTCCTGTGTCTACACAGCCTTCCAGGGAGTGTGAGGGCGGAGACTGGGACCCCAGGCTAGGACTCCCTTCGGCCAAATTCTCCCTGTATTTCTTATTTTCATGTTGTAGCAGAGGGCGCCACATATACTCATATTTAACCAGTGAGATTTAAGAGGGAAAAATAATCAGAATGGGTTATAATGAGTCCATCCCCCTGGGGAAGTTTGGGCTCTAGACAAAAGTCTTCTCATCTTTAAAAGACTCTCTTTTGTGAAATGAACAATCTGGCCCGTGGTCATCAGCTGTCTAAAAGACCGCTGCGTTACAGCGAATTTCCCCATGTGATGCTAAATTCATGTGACCATTATCCTTTTTCTTTTCTTTTTTTTTTTTTTCAAACCAGCCGCTTAGCAGCTCAATCAAATTAATTGTGGTGCTTTCAAAAGGCATCAAAATAGCCACGACTCTCCCTGAAAAGAAGGAAGGCGCCTTGTTTTCAGGAAAAGATACAAAGTCCTCACTCCAGAGTCCTCAAACAGATATTCATGTCATGACAAATCCTCCCTTTCTCCCAGAGCCCTTTTTTTTTTTTTTAAAGAGAGTACTTAAAAATATCAACACCAATAATAAGACTATATTCGCAGCTTACTTGTGGCCAAATTTTATTTTCAGCTTTGAACAACTGGGAGTTCTTTATGGTCAAGGACAGAAAAACAAGGGGCTGGAAAAACCTCATTAATAAGCTAACCAACACAATACACTTGTTTGAAACTAAGTGGAGGCCAGAGAGAGGGAGGAGAAGGGGAAGGAGAGTGGGAGGCACAGCGAGGCCCTGTTCTTGGCTGAGCCTCGGGCCTGCAGAAACGTCCCCGCCGAATGGTGGCTGAGTTACAACCTCACTTCTAAGGGGATGGCGGAAGCCTGGAGGGATGGGTGTAACCCTGGTAGGCAGCCCTGGTCCTCACCAAGAGTGATGAGAGGAAAGAATTGCTTCTGTTCTTATAAACTGCTCAATTTGGCAGCTCCCCTAAAACACAACCTTCCAGAGACTAGCGCCTCCCCTCAGAAGTCCCTTGCGTTTGAATGGGCTCTAGAACAAGCAAAGTGCCTTTTTACATGACCTCATCATTGCCTTATCATTGCAACCTGAGGAAGTAAGTGGAAATTGGGGCTATCATTCATGTTTTACTCATGAAGAAACAAAGCTAGAATTCCGGAGACATCAAATAAGGTGCCCAAGGTCACAGGGGCCGCAAGGCCTAAGATCCAGCCCCCCACGGTTCTTCACGCTATGCTCGCTTGTCTCCCGGCCAAATCGTGGACCAGAATGAGGAACACCAGGCCAGGCTGATTCTCATGGTCTAGAGCGGCGCAAGCAAAGTTTGCTGGTCGTTCTTTCTAGGGCTTGCTCCAGCGTGAAGAATTCCTCATGACGAGGCCCAAATGCCAACCCAAGTGGCAGCAGTGCGAGCTTCCCCGAAAGCACAGGGAGCCTAGTGGCCCACGGGGCTCTCCAGATGGCCCACGGGAGGAAGGGCTTCCTGGCCAGAGCCTCACATCACCTCTTCACTCGCCATCACTGCTTTTGCTGCCATGTTTCCTCCTGGTCCAGGACCACAGCCAAGCTCTTCAAAAATGGAGGTCATGAGCTGCCCAAGAAGCCAGAGGATGGCAGGTATGGGGACAAGTGGGCGGGGGAGGAAGGGCGTGAATCCACCTCTCAGTCGGTTACAACCAGCATCTCTCTCCTCCTGCTACTGCTCTGTCCTTCCTCGGGTTAGTAAAGGGTGGCCATTCAATTTCACGCCACATCTATCCAGGGCACTAGATGTTAGAAGGACACTGAGCGTCTACTTCAAACAAATAAGCAAAAAGGGGAATTGGAGATACCACACTTTTAGTTATGAGTGTAGAGCTCATAAGAAAAAAGCTGGATTAAGGGTTCCGAAGACATGAATTCTAGTCTCTCCTTTACGATTTACTAATTGTATGATACGGAAAAATCTTAAATTCTCTAGGCTCTTTTTTCCAAAAATCTGTAAAATGACGTAATAGTAATAATCCTTGCCTCTATCACTGTGTGCTTTAAGGGTCATCTGAGATAACGTATATGACAGCCCTTTGCAAATGTCAAAGCATTATACGCCTGTGATATATTATTATTATGACCTAAGAGCTTATTACACATGTTTCAGGCAGATTGAAGAAATCCTCTTTGCCTATTAAGAAAACATATGAAACATCCAAAGCAAATATTAGAAAAACTCTAATTATACCCTGTGGGTCCTGTCACTAAAGCAGGTAAACATTTTGTAACTTACGAAAAAAAAGAATTAGGCTGAAAAAAAGAGCTTCTAGTCAAACACCTTCTTTCACCAGTGTCCCCTGGCTGAGAGTCCCAGGGACAAGTGAGGAACCCAAGTCTCTTTGGCTCGAAGTGCAGCTGTCTGGGAAGACAACGCCTGATGCACAGGAAAACACTGAGTTTTGCAGTCAGAGGGACCTGAGTTCCAGTGCTGCCTCTGCCAAAAATCTAGCCATGCACCTGGGGCAATTTACTTAAACCTCTTTGGGCTTCACTTGCTACATCAGAAAAATGAGGATACCCACTTGTGTAAAGTTGCCAGAAGGATTCAGAATTGTGTCTATAAAGCGACCGACATACAGCAAACGCTCCCTGTAAGTGATCTTACATCTGACATCTTATGTATCTCCTAAAATGTCATAAAATTCTAGTGGCTCGCTGAAGGAGGTAGATATATAAGGGAAAAATCTAGAGACAATAGTACGGTAGCAGGGAAAACCCGGGTTTGGAAGATCTGGGTCACTGGCTGTGAGACCACGGGCAGGTCACAGCCCAAATGTCCTCATCTGTGACACAGGAAAAATACCGTCCTGTCAATGTAAAGACTGCAAGGGACAAACTCTGAAGATCTCTAGAAGGCCAAGCATATAGAAAGAGATCAATAAATGGCACTTATGGAGCCCAGTTAATTTTCTCAGCTTACCCCTTTTCAGTTCACTACGTCTGAAATTTCCCCATGCAGGTGTCATAAACATATTATGTGGGCTTTGAAATTTCATTTGCTAATTGTTTCTCTAGGTGTCTACGGAGAAGCATCTATGTACAACAGAGACAATTTCTTGGCTTTTCCTTCTTTTGGCAAACATCTAGGCTCTTGGGTTTTGAACAATGGACAGCTTTAGTGTAACAAGCACTTCAGAGTGATTCTAGATAGCAAACATCAGAGATATAGGTGTGTCTGTGTAGCTCAGAAAACATACTGTGTTTTCCCATCTGCCTCTCATTTCCTCTTCCTACGGCCGCCATCCTTGGCCTCTTGCACCCGCGGACAGTCCTTCACACGCTTTTGCTGCCCTCTCTGTTCTCATCACCTAATCCAGAAATGCCTCTTTTCTCTCAATCTCCCATCTTGCCTGCTTATCATCTTATTAGAATCCCGTCGCTTTAGGGGGACCAGTTTCATTTCTCGTATTCTTCGAAATAAAGTAGTTACCTAACAAATTAGGTTTATTTGCTATTTCTGTACTAGAAGAATGGAACTGAAGGCTAGAAAAACAGTAAAGATATACTTTTTCCTATGGAAAATTTCTTATAATAAATGCATTGCAAAAATAGACTGTCTTCTGAAAATGATGAGTTCATGCCCGAAAAGACATTTAAAATCCACCTTCAAAGATACACACGACTTTTCATTTTAATGGAATTAGAGGTATTTAGCCCGACCAAAGGCTAACTGAGATACAGTACTGCACTAGAGAGGAAAAATAAAGTGCTTTAGTCGATGTCAAAATGACAAGCCATCAAAAATCCATGATTCATTAAGAAAAAAAAGAAGATCTCTTAAACAGACCTAGCTGGCCTGGCAAACTTTTGACTTTAATCTTGTGATCTACTGTAACAACAAAAGGCCTCCAACAGCACATCACGCAAATTTATAAGAAAAGGATCAATACGTTTGACTTATTATTTAATTATAATCTTTAGTGATGGAGACAATATGAAAACCTAGCGTCAACATTCTGACAGTGGAATAAATAAATAGATATAATTATTCCTCTTACTAATCCCAGCAGAATTGTAAATGATCAGGCCAGACTGCAGATCTGAGTTCTAAGGTTTCCTTAATATGATAGACTTTGATGTCTGGAGTGTCATATCACCAAGATTATGTCTTTTTATTAAAATAAAAAGCTCTCTGAGGATTTCAAGTTCAAATGGCAGAATGACCCCGGGTTCTCTACCTATTCCTAGGACGCCCACATTGTGGCTACTGACTGGGGTTTGCACACGGAGAAGACCTATGGGGAGGGAGTCCAGAGGAGAGGCAGAGGCAGAAGCTGAGAATCGCTGCGCATCCTCTGAACCTTGGAATCTCAGACGCAGAGGCGGAAAGGCTTGAGAGATCCACTAGCCCTTACCTGTTATTTCACAGGGCAGGACCACGAGGATCAAGGTAGAGAGCGGACTTGCTCAAGGTCACATGGTTTCCTGGCACAGCCAGTCCCAACCCAAGTTTCACGATGCACAGGGCAAAGCTTTTGATGTCACTACTGGAGGGAAAGCAATTGCCGAGGTGGTCAGCTAGAACACAGCCAGCCTAACCATGGCTATTATCAAACCAGCAGAAGGAATGCGCTCTCCAGCGAGGGCCAAGAGAAATTATAGTTAACATTTAACGTCGTGGGACCAACTTCAAAGGCACTCCAGCTGGACTCTCATAATGGAAGACGAAACTGCTAACACTAGCAGAAAGTTGCAGGTGGGCAGCTCGGGCTGGAAATAGCATTCGTCCTCAGAGCAGCGGCACTGCTCAGAAACCCCACATGGGGCTGCCGCCTGGCTGCAAGGTGGGCAGCAATGTGGGAACTAACCTTGCGTCTGTTTATGGTTCAACATGTTATGAGGCCGCTCATTCCTTGTTAACGCGACAGGACACTTAGAAATGGCCACGTCTGCCATTTGAGGGGAGCGGAGTGGAGTGGGGCTGCTGATGACAGCAGGAGAGGGAGATGGGAGATGGTGCCACCCTGATGGGCTTCAAGAAAGAGGGTATTTTGCTCCAACAAGAGAAAAGGAAGAGAGAAGAATGCTGCTGTTGGCATGCCACCAAAGAACAGAGATTGGACACTGCATATCCTGGAGCCTAAGAAGGGAGGTTCCAATTTAGAAAAGCCAGTTAATTCTGGAATCTCTACTCCTGCCCCCTAAAGGGCAGAATTTATCTGGAGAACCCTCATTAACTTCTGGCCACAGATGGTATCTTAAAGGAAGGCTGAGTCCACCTAGCAGGGAAACTGGCCCCCTTTTTTTTTTTTTTTTAAAGCAGGTTCCAGTTCTTTCTAGCCAGAGGCCTGGGCTGCAGTGTGAGGATGGTAGGGGAGGAAGAGAGGGGCGGGACAGAGCTCTGGAGAAGAGGAGGTCTCCGCCCCTGCCTCCTGCAGATCCCGGGATGCCCAAAGCTCAAACACTGCCCTCCCTGTCCCTTCACCACTTGGTCTGACTGTCAAGACTGCAGAGCGGTCTTGGTTGGGGCAATCAGGCACGTTCTCCCTGGTCCCTCCCCACCCTCCGATCTCAACCAGGTTCTTGGTTCAAGTCTGCCCTCAGGTGGGTGGAAGGGAGGAGATTAGTGTCAGGCCCCCTGGGGCACTGGGTGCCTCTGCTCTAATGACAACGAGGCTTCTGTACTTCCCCTGAGGACGAGCCCCAGGCATCTCTGTGCATTGGCTCCCTACCTCGATAGGCCTCAGCTGTCTAGGAACAAGACGGCACCGCATCCTGTCATCTACCGCTCTCCCACTCCATCCCAGAGAGTCCTGCTGGATTCTCGATGTGCTACAAGGCCCCCCTGCCAGCCTCCCCTGCTGCTGCTACTACCCTGCCAGCCCAGACATCCGCACAGGGCCATTTCCTGGAGTCCCCATCACTCCACGATGCCAGGAGTGGTACCTCCCTGGTCCATGGCCCAAACACCAGGAACTGTCTAGTTCATCAGGCCTAACTCTCTGCACCAGCCCACAAATGAACAGGTGTTTGAGAAAGGCTAATCGCTGATAGTGAAAGCAACACCATCTGTAGATGAATGAATGCAAGAATAAAAGCACCCAGCCTAGGCAGTGTTGCCTTTGTACTGTTATAGGACGTCCTATTACATATGGCATCCCTGGGTGGGCTCTGGAGAAGAGTCCCCTGTCTCACTGGTCCATCAGCTTTGTCCTGAGCTAGCGAGGGTGGCAGGAAGATGTGGAGCAGAGGCTTCTTAAAAGCCCAGCAATGAAATGCGCAAATCGATCAAATACCTGGGGGAAAAGAGCTAAATATAATACAATGGGTATAATATATACACGCATTAAATTGAGAGAGAAGATACTACTCTTTGGAAACCTGAAAGTTTTAGGAAACTAGAGCAGTGAGAGCAATTTCCAAGCATGCTATACCCGTCTCAGAATTGTACACGAAGCCCTGAAGGCTCCTGGTATCATCAGGGTCTGCCGTGAAAAAGGCAGTTTGGATTCCACAGTAACAGTTCCACAAAAGGACCGGCAGTGGCCGGAGTTCGCCTCTTACACCAATCGATCGAATACAGGAGGAATTCCTTAGGGAAACCAGCTAAACATAATTTAAGTTGAAACTGTTAATTTAATAAAGCTAAATGGTAGGAATTGTTGTCTATTACCCCGAGGAGCCTGGCCCAGCACACACAGCCTTGCATGTGAGCAAGCAGGTGTCTAAGAAGAGAAGAGGACCACGCCATTCACAGGGCCGGGATCCCTTTTCTGAAGAATTTGCCTCTTCTTTCTATCTATTTCCTCCTTCTCCCTCCCTCCCTCCTTCCTTTATTTCTTGGATCAGACACTAAGTAAGGGCAGCTCCGTGACCCTATCTTTGCTGCCCTAAGAATGACATCTTAGGTTCCCCTCCCAGTACCTCTCCCATTCGGCACATATTTGACAAGCTCCTGCTATAGATCAGATGCTATTCTAAGTGCAGGGACTCTCAGATGGAAAGATAACTTCCTACCCCTGAAGGAGTGCAGCGATAGAGTAACAGACGGGTGGGCGATGAAGGTGGAGTTAAGATACCGGCCATGGGAACCAATGAGCTTACCGAGGGGCAAGGGACAGGGTTGTGCAAAGGTGCTGCCACTTGAGGTGGCTCTTGAAGGAGGAGCAGGTGGCATCTGGCAGATGGAAGGGAAGAGGAGGTTGAGGCCGGCGGGTGACGGGACGTCACAGGAACTGGCAGGAACAAAAGCAAAGGGGCATGAGACGGCGGTCAGGAACGACAAGCCTATTGGTTAGAATCCAGAACCCACATCAGGGACAGCTGGGGGAGAGGCTGGAGGGACTCGGGTTAGGGAGGATAGCGGGAGGTCACCGGCCTGTGACCCTGGCACTGTCCTTAACCAGCGACACCGTGCTACGTCCACGGGCTTGTCTGCTGGTCTGGGGTGAGGGCACAGGCATGGAGGCCGAGGGGCATGTTGGAGGCTGTTCTGCGTGCTCTCCTGCACCTCAGAGCAAGGAGTGCAGGCTGAGATGTGCAGGGAGCAGAAGGGCAGGCCACTGGAATGTTTGGGAGAGGATTAAAGGCATTTTCTCAGCACATGGTTCCTCAGATGGGCGAAGAGGAGTTCCAACAGCGGAGAAACGCAGCGATGGCTAATAGCATCCAAATCTGGAATTCCCTCTGGTGGCTGAAATCAACATCTCTCACAACCTGGACATGCATGATCTGCGAAGAGCTTTATCCGCTCCCTGCGTACAATTTATTGGCCCCGAACATCAGGTTAGCGAGCCGAAATAATTAAACATCAGGCCAGCTGTTTTAGGCAATTAGGTAACATTTTTCATTTAGGAGACCACACAGTGGAGAGGAGAGAATTGAGAGATAAGACCCGTGTGTTGATTTACTGAGGCTCTGCTGCAGATAAAGCCCAGCCTTTTGGAATCCTTCAGGCAATTACTATTTCAGGCTTGGCAAGAACTTGAGTCTGAAAGTAACTATTGGGCTTGTCTTGGCAAGACTCGAAGTCACTGTAGTTGTATGGTTGTCCTGGGCAGTGGTGGGGAGGGGAAAGTCAGTGGAAAGAGGAAGCCAGGAACTGTAGAGCCATTTGGAGGGCCGTTGCAGGCTGGGAGCTCAGGGGAGGCCAAATCGGGTCCTCCCACAACACGTTCTTAGAGAGGGAATGTGGTCTGATGGAGAAGGCCGGGCCTGCTAGTCGGGCTTCTGTGGTTCCCTTGCTGGCATCTTGTCAGTTCTGTGGGCATTGTGTACCCTCCTAGCCTTAGCATCCTTTCCTGTAAAAGAGGAGGAGGGCCAAGCACGCTTATGTTTTGGGGGGCAGAAGGAAAGAAGTGTGGCTGGCAGGTTGCCAAGTGGTGCTGGCTCGGTTTGCGTGGAGGGGGAGAGCGGGTGTGGATACAGACATCAGAGGACCTAGAATTTCATCTTCTCCCTGCCACTCACTGAGCTGACACAGAGATTTTGCTCAAGTCACTTCCCCTGTCTGGACCTCAGTTTCCACAGCATTCAACCCGGGGGCTGGATCAGACCAGACGGTCTCGAAGGGCCCTGTGACTTCTGACATCCTATTCCTCCAAGACGCCCAAGAAGATAAATCGCCGGGCTGAAGGCAAGCAAGTTCTTCTTTGAATGGGAAAGAGAAAAAGCCTGTGTGCTCCAGCTGACGTCCCCCACAAAATCCTGGAGCCAACGCTAAGTATGGGGCGGGGAGCGCGGGGCCGTCTGAGGAGACAGCGGGCCCGCGTGTGGTCACTGGCGACGCTGAACTGAAACATCTCTTGCTCGAGCTCTTCCACTTAATTGGGAGCTTGCCTTTCCAGTTGTATATTTTTATCCTGCGCCCTGGAACCCAAACCATTAGGTTGGGAGCCAAAGGCTGCTTCTTGTTTAATCGTTAACTGCCTCGGCACCGCCGCGCTCTGCCCCAGCCCAGCCGGAAAGGCCTCCTCCAGAGGCCACGCCTCCTCGGCAAGCGGGGCTCGAGGGAGGATGCGGAGCTGGACCAGGATCCCAGGCCCGTCCTCCAGCTCTGGAAATAAATCCCCTACGCTGTCTGGCCCACACAGATCCCAGTTCAGCCGGGCCTCTCCTGGGGGGTTATTCTGGTAACAGAATGCTCGAGATCAGCAGTTCTTTTCTCCTCTAACCCACTCTCAGCGAGGAGCCAACTGGGCTATTCCTCAGGCTCCGCTTTCCGTGTCTGAAATGTGGTTGAAAACGAATATTCCAGATGTTTCCTCATGTTTTAAGTGGAACCACAGATGAAGCTTCCTGTAGGAAGGCAAGTGTGGCCCAGTGGAAGGAGGACACTTTGGACTGCGTCTGAATTGTGGCTCCACCCTTCAGTGCTGTGTGGCCCTGAGGAACTACTGATTCTTTGAACCTCGGTTTCCTCTTCTGTGGAAGTGACAGCATTCCCCTCTCTCACTTGGCGGCCACTTCCGTGAGCACAAAGCCTGTGTGGTTTGGTCATCCGTATGTCCTCTATGCCTAACACAGGGTAGGTTTCTCCGTGAGTCTGCGCTTTAAAACTTCGCAGGATTTTAAGGAGCCCAGCGGGATGGAAGATGTGGAGAGCCTGACCTGGTACCCGAGCTCGGAAGGTGCTGATTCGCTAGTCTGCACTGCTTGGAAACGCATTCCTTCTGAGTAACATGGAAGCTCAAAGGAGAAGACATGTCCTTGGTTTTGTTCTTTTAAGTAATGAAGAGGCCACCTTGTGCGGGGAAAGATCGGTACTGAGACAGCCCTTTGATTTGGAGGATCTTCTCCAGTATAACCAGTGCCCGCCCTGGAGCTGTTGCTAAAAGCTCCCTCTCTGGCCCTGGAAAAAGAATCGAATCAGATGCAAAGCCACTGATGTCACGGATGGCGGCAGGAGGCCTTCAGTAATACCAATGGCTTCCTGGCCTTAGGGTCTTGCAAGGAGATTCACAAAACTAGACCCGGGCATGGAAACCAGATTTCCAAGGGCCCCGGGTACACTAGACTATTGTTCCAGGACAGAAACAACTCAGAACAAAATGATGAGTGGGATTTTCCTTGCATTGGCGACAATACATATGTTTGTTCAAGAAAAAAAAGTTGGAGCGAGAAGACATGAACGTCTGCTGCTGAAGAAAAGCCTGTTTGTGCCAGCCACAGTGGTGAGATTGTTCAGGGAGTTCATCCTGAAAGTCCAATTACCCCAACAGCACGGCCAAGGTCAGTGTCATTTTGGGGCGTGGCAACACTCCAGCCTCTTCAGTACCAGATGTGAACTACATGGGGTATCTGCTTTGTGGGAGACCTGGCATCCACTAGACTGGCGAGCTCATCTGGCCGACACCACCATTCTTGCTCCCTTCCCTTTCCTCGGAAAGACCCGTCTAATGGATACCGCCGCAGATTCTGTAAAATGTAGGATCCTGGACTTGGATCTCAGGGAAAACACTTGCAACGGCCAGCACCTCTTCGTGACCACCCAGGGCCCCCATCTGAGGAGCAAGAGATCAAAAGGTCCTCCTGCTTTGTTTCTAACAGAACTCCCAGAAACCACAACAATTGAGAGCAGCACAAGTCTTACGAGGCTGAGATGTGAGATGACCTCTTTACCCTAACACGTGACGTAAAAATGTACCTTTTAAACACAGTGATGCCAGGTTTCCTTCTGCCCTGCTTCAGGGGGATCTAAGAGCAACAATTTACCTACAAATTCTTCAAGCAGCCTAGGAATTAGTACACTGACTTCTCCAAACAAGTGGATAATGCGCCCTGGTGTGGATTTAAAAAATGAATATCTAAACTTTCCACAAACCGAACGGCCTGAATAGAGGACACAAATCTGGACTCTGAAGGATGTAACTCCATCAACCAAAGGAAACCCCAATCCTAGAGCAGTGCCACTGCATGGACTCTCCAGTCTCAGATGAGGTTAACTATAAAATTTATCAAAGGAAAGTCGATTTTAAATCATCGTCATAAGATAACACTATATGTGCTGACATGGAAAGCAAGTTAGGCTCTCTGTATACTATAAGCTCAAATAAGAAAAAAAAAAGACAGCTATACATATATCACATTTACATCCATTCACACAAAATATGTGAAAATAGTAACAGCTAATAATTATATCTAGCATTTACTATCAGGCAGTATTTTGTGTGTGGTGAGCAGGCAGTATTTTAAGTGTCCTGCACATATTAACTCATTGAATCCTCATGACAACCCTAGGATGTAGGTATATTATTTTATGAATGAAGAATCGAGGCACAGAGAGGTTGAGTAACTTGCCCAAGGTGACACAGCTAGCAAGAGGCAGAGCTGGGAACTGAAGTCTGTGGGGACTAATCCAGAGTCCCTGTTCTAATCGACTGAGATGGATGGCCAGTAATGTCCTGGAAGATCCTCAGAAGCCACTTGGAGCACAGCCTTCCCCTTTCTGCCTTCCACCTTCCTCCCAGCTGCCTCCCCAAGCACATGGAGTGGCCAACAGAACTGGGAGTCCCTTTTCTCTCACCGTTTTTGCCACTAGAATGATCTGTTAACACAGAGCAATACCGGAGGCTCTCGGAGGGCAGGGTGTGGAGGCCTGATCCTTGCCACACCTCTCACACCTCGAACTTTTGGGTCACAGCTTGGCTCAGTACCTGGGCTCAAGGGAAATACTGGTTTCTGAGAGATGCAGAGACTAGAGAGAGATTTGGGAGGCCTTTTAATGGTCTCATTCTGGATGATTCAAAAGACTCTTCAAAATAGGGATGAGTGGGTCCAAGAGATGGAAACCCATGTGCATATATGCATGACAGGGAGGTAGGGCTGGAAATCTGGAAGCTGGGAGAGGGAGGAAATGTGACCTCTTTAGATCCATTCACCCAGCAAACCCATGGCAATTCCTCACTGATAACTGAGAACCAGGACCAGTTCATTAACCCCTGAATTCTCATATTTATTATTAGAAGCCATATGGGCAACAATGTCTGATTCCTGCCACATGGCTGGGATACAGCTTCCTTATTAAGGAAACACAAGGCGGTAGCCTAAATGCTGTGGGTTTTATAAGGAAAAGGCTTAAGCAGAAGCCTGTCCCTTAATTTTATACCCTCATCTTTAACCACCAACGTTCTCATTTGCCAGCATTCACGGCTTCCTTGTACAAATTGCCGTTCGACTTCATGGACTAATTTTACAAGGGTGTGTATATTCATGGGAGCCTCCTGGTCTCCCCCACGTCATCCTGTCCTTCCTCCTCAACCCATCAACAGACCACTGCTTCCCTGCAGCATCTGCTTCGCCATCCAAAACACCCGGGTCCCCTTCTCCAGCTCCAGACTTTGCTCAGAGGGGCTCACGGATGTGTTTTCCTTGGGAGGAAGGATGCACCTCAGAGAGAGGAGGTGACATCTCTGTGAGATGGGACTGGTTCTTCCTCAGGGGAAACAAACACATCAAAATATTCTTTCATGCTATGATGAAGCTGGGAAGCAGAGGAAATTGAAGTAGGGAAGGGTCAGGGCCACACTGAACACAACACGGACCATCTGACATCCACTTCAGGTCCGTTGGCGCCCTCTCAGTGGCTCCCTGCTACCTCTCCTCCAAAAGGGCGATTCGGGGAGGGATGCTATAGAGTTTAGTACCCCAGGGTTCTCCCCAAACCAGTCCCCTCAAAAAATTTCCACTACTTCTTCCTAATCCTTCATTATCTGACAATGAATGGGGAGGAAAAAGGAGACTCTGAATACCTTCTCCATCTGAAAAAATTTGAGAGATATTTGCAGTTCAGTAGAGAATTATCTAATTCCCCTATAAACATTCTCACACGGGCTAAAGTTCTTTTTTTTTTCTTTTTCCTGTTACTAAACCCAGGGCTGAAAGGAACATTACTCCTTGTTGGGGGGTAAAAATTAACCCTTGCTTGTGTCAAGAATCATGGCCTCCAAAAGGAAACAGGATTCCATGCTAAAAACACCGAAAGGATGGGACAGACAAGTCCTCGGCATCTCTGCTGGTGGAGTCCACGTGGCCGGGTGGAGGGGACGCATATAATGCTCCCCCAACCTACTCATACTTTGGTACATAAACTTTATAAGTACAAAGTTGCCAGATTCCGGTGCATAAAAAAGTAGCTGAAAAAACTCAAACCATAAATAATGCCAAGTAATAAAGGAGGTGAATGTTTCTGTTATTAGATTCTTTCATTGTATAAATCTGTTTAATAAGCTGGCTAGGAATCACTGATAGAAAACAGACTTAGTGTGGTGTTACGGACCAACTCGTTCTAAACGGCCAGGATAGGAACTCGTGCCAAGTTATATTTTTCTGTTCTTAACCAATGCAACTTAAAATGTAATGGTTGTTTCCTTGTTCAAAAATGGAAAATTTCTTATGAGGCTGTGTTTGCAGGGGCTAGCAGGCATGCTTGGTGTCACACAGCCTCCCCTCACCCCCGCCCCAATACTCATCATTTGAAGGCACTTTACTGTATTTATAGATCATGCTGCCTTTTGTCTTACTCACCGAGAGGGACTGGGGTCTGTGTATAACTCCTACTTTTGAGAGTCCTATTTCTCAACATTTATATGTGTGTGTTTAGAAAAATCCCTCCAAATATCCTCCTTTTGACCCAAGAACCATGGCAACCACTCTGGCTCAAGAAATTCACTGAACGCTGAACGGGGTGGAGGGTGGTGAAGGGATGGGGGGGGTGGAATGGAGGTCTCTGAGGTCACATTCATCTTCTAACATTATGGTTTCTAACGGCTTGTTGATGTTTTCCTGGGGTTGGTTACTATCATCGTGATGGGCTGTAAAATGAAATGCTATAAACTAGCTGAGGGCTTGAGGAGAAATATTTGCCAAATGGCATAAACAATAACACCGGGAGTCCCCACACACTCAGCCCCGCTCACAGGGCTCGGCCATTTGTACCCCCTTCACCACGGGCCAGTCAGCATTCTGTCCCTGGTTCCCAGGTCCCTTTTCAGGAGGCCCACACACAGCTAAACAGATAAAGCAGAAGGTAATTGGATGAAATACGTATTTATCCACCCAAGTTAATTAGTGTTCGGAAAATTTAAGTCTCAACAGCATAAAGGTACATCATTCCAAGACGCTCATAAAACGGTGTTACATTTCTAACTAGGTAGCAGATGTTTCGCTGTGCATTTGACAGAGGTCAGATGGAAGTGCCTAAAGAAGGTGTTCCTGAAAATCAGTTAGAAGTCAGAATTAACTGCTTTAATTTGGTTATTTCCCAATGAGTGGACCATGATGTTCTTAGGCAGAATGAACACCGTTTATATGGGAGACAGTAATTCAGTGTAGAGCACTTGGACACGAAATTAGCGCCTTCTCTGTAGTTTCTCTGGGATTTATATGGTTCCTTTTGTTTCCGAATGCTATTTTTGGTCGGGGGTGGGGAGGACAAAATCCCACTTAAGATGACTGGGATTATTGCTGCTTTACACAGGTAGGTGCCAAGCACAGAAAGTAAAGTTTAAACGGATCACTTAGTAATGTACAACATGATGACGATCGTTAACAGTAGTGTATTATATATTTGAGAGTTGCTGAAAGAGAAGACCTTAAACGTTCTAGTACAAGAAAAAAAAAATAACTCTGTGAGGTGATGGTTAACTAATCTCATTGCGGTAATCATTTTGCAATGTGTACATGTATCAAACCTTAAACTTATACAATGTTATGTGTCAATTTACACCACAATAAAACTGGACAAAAAAATAAAAGGGGCCGCTCATGTTGGCTAGAGGCTAAAGAAAGATAATTCAGCATTTCTTATGCTTACAGCTGTGGGAAATGCAATGGGAGAAAGAAAAGATGAGTTTGATTCTTCTCTGAGATCACTCTCGACTGGAGTCAAACTCTAGTAAATGCTAGTAAAAGTGTAGGGGTGCAGAATGGGAAAAATTATAGGTAGTGTTCTTTGTTCTCCAAAAAGTGAACTAAAAACTGACAGAAGAATTTCCTTCTGGGAACAGTCCCAGAGGAACGAGGCGGCTGAGGTAGGCTGCGGTGTACTCTTCGGCAGGATGGGAACCAACATTCAGAAAGTGCCAACCCAAACCCGGTGGTAGGCTGGGCCCCTAGCTTCGTCCCTCCTCTTCTAATTCTGCGGCTTATGGGGAAGGAAAACCACAAGGACTCAGCAGAAATGAATCTCTGATGAACACCGTCAGATCTCTGAGAGGATCACAGAAGCTGGGGAAAGTGGCCCAGAAGCTCTAACGCCAACTTGGCCGAGAGGCTCAGGGCTGTTCCTAGAAAGATCGGACGCCAGGAAATCAAAGAGTTAGAAATAATCATTCTGCTTAAGCCTGGGGAAAAATCCAAAGTTCCATTAAGGAATGATTAATAATTGTGACGATCTGTGGGCTTTTTTTCAAAGAAATATTTTAAAGAAAAGAGCTTCTTGAATTATCTTTGAAAATTAATTATTTGGTGATACTGATTATATTCCACTTCTTAAGAGAATGTTTTTATTGGAAGACAAAGCAAAGCCTGCTCAGCTCTAAAATTAAGAGTTATATTTAAGGCTGAAGTCTGCCAAACCACTATTATAGTGTTAAAGTATTTTCATGGTAAGAAAAGAGTGTATAAGGACATAAAAAAGCACATCCAAGCGTAGAAAGTTCCAGATATACGTTAACCTCATGGGATCTTTACATCGCAGGTGCAGAGACTCTTAACAGTTATGCCCAAGATCTTGCGGCTACTAAGAAGAGAAACCAGGACCTGGACTCAGATTTACCTCCCCACCCCCTTTTTTTTTTTTAATACCATGCTGCTTTTCCATAGACAGGATTTAAGGCTTTATAATGTTCTCACCAACTGTTTGAAAACTAGAAACACATACTGGGGTGTTTGAGTCAGAAGCCCCCCAAGGAGGTGGAAGTGGAGGATAAGCCTCAGGGCCAAGTTCAGTGAAACCAGAGGAAAACACAGACACAAACTCAGGTGGGAGTGAGACAGTTAAAATAACAACAAAGGCAGCCATCACTTTTGATCCCCTACTATGTGCTAGTGACTCTTCCAAGCATGTAACACATATTAGCTCATTTAATCCTCATCCTAATTCAGTGTGGAATTGGAAGGTATCGTGCATGAGGAGGGGATTTAAGGAACTTGCTCGATTTTACACTGTGAAGTGGCCAACGGTGGGTTTGAACCCAGGCCTGTCAGTCCTCAGAGACCATGCTCTTTCTAGAATGCCAAGCTGTTTTTGGCTGGGTGGGCTCAGCACGGCTTTTGGCTTGTGGTCCCCCCTCACGTTGTGTGGCTGGAGCTCGGGTACAATCTCCGTTCCTCACCCTGTACTGAGTGGAAAGGAAAGCGTTAACCCAACTGAGCAGCTGAGTCCAAGTTCAATGGATTCTTCACTATCCTGGGGTCATCCGGCAACCCCAAGAGATGAGTCCTCACTCACTGATTACAACCAGTATCCCATCTGCAGAGGAGCAGGGCGCTAGAAAAATGGGAATCCTCCTAAGAAAGGTCACATTTACCTGTCACCTCTATTCTAGGAGAGAAGGATTGGGAAGGAAAATGGAGAGAATCTGAGGGTATTAAGAGGCGTGTTGGAAGGTCAGTACCCTACGGAAGTGTCTTCCCGGGTCAGGGATGCCGAGACACGTACAGAGTTCTGTAAAAGCCCAGAGGAGATGTCGCCTACCTACTCTCCCCCTCTCCCTCCCTTCCTTCCCTGCGGAGACGGGATCAGATGAGGCTTCCGAGACGCAGTGACATATGTGCTGAGTCTCACAGTGTGACTGAGAATGGACAAAGCGAAAGCAAGGCAGGCACCCCCAGGCAGCAAATAGCATGACTAATGTGGAGAACTGTAAGAATCCTGGTGATGCTGAAACGTGAAATTTAAGGCAGGCAGTTGTCAGAGCTGTGGATGTGGACAGGCAGAAGCCAGAGCAGGCAAAGGTTCTGTAGATCATGCTAAGAAGATTGGGTTTTTTTCCCTAAAAAAAAAATTTTTTTTTTATTGAAGTGTAGTTGATTTACAATGTTAGTTTCAGGTGTACAGCAAAGTGATTCACTTACACATATACATGCATATATAAATTTTTCTTTTCAGATTTTTTTCCCTTGTATGTGATTACAAGAAACTGAATGTAGTTCCCTGTGCTAGACAGTAGGTCCTTGTTTGTCTATTTTATATATAGTCATGTGTGTCTGTTAAGCCAGAAGACTGGGTTCTTTGCTGGTGGGTTAACAGGGAGCCTCTGGCAGACTTCAGACAAGACAGTGACGAGGCCAGAGCAGCCGTGTCACAGGACAGATAAACGGAAGCCAACGTGAAGGGCGGGCAGAGCAGACAATGGCAATGATGAGGCACTGAACCAGGCCGTGGTGATAGGAATGAAAAGGAGAAAGGACAAATTCGTGAACTTTTGGAGAAAAATATCAGCAGGAACCGGTGATCGATCTGTGTGGAGAGGGAGGCAGCGGTGAGGATGCCCCCATCGGAAAACGACGCCTACTCTTCAGCCAGCCATCCAACAGATGTTACTGAATACTTCTATTAAGCGCCAGGCACAGAACTTCGTGCTGGGGCCACAGAGATGACTCTTCAAGCTCGGCTCTTCAGGATCTTATGATCCAGAAGGCAGTCAGAAATGTCAGCAGGAAACTATAGCACAGAGGGAAGGAGAGAGGACGGGGAAACACGGATTCTGCATCAATCCAGGCCAGGCCAGAGTAGGCGGTGGAAGGGAGGGTGAGCCCCGTCTCGTACCTGGGCCCTCCTCCTGCGGGCTGGTCACTCCCCACGGCCCCCACACCCCTACAAAGACGTCAAGGACAGAAATGAGAAATGACAGCAGGAGGAGAAAGCCCCAAAGTCCAATTAACAACAGGTGGTAAGGCTGTCAGTTCAAATCACCGTCCGGGAAGCCCAGCAGAGTTGGGGCTGGATCAGACTGGAGCTAGACCAGGACTCCAAGGCAGGCAGACCCACAGCACTAATTGCTCAGTGAAGCCCACGTGTTCCTTCTCACCCGCCTGCATGTTTCCCTGGCAGTTCAGAAGTTCCAGGCTGCCGTTGGGTCCCTGCATCCAGGCACTTGTTGACATTTTTCCCCTACTCTCATAGGGGAGGGACGATTTTATTTTGCCCTTTTTTAAGATCTCTGGCAGCAGTGGGCAGCTCTGGGTCCCCACACCTCCTTTCAGTTTTGTCTCCATCAGATGACATTCAAGTATTATTTGAAAAATCAATCATCTCTCATCTCTGCTGTATCAGCAGAGCTGTTCAGCACACAGGACGGGGCTGCAGGGCTGTGAATCCATCTCAGAGGTCCCACTGTGGGACTAGCCTTTGCCTTTAATGGTCCACCTGTAAGGCAGGCTGGGGCGCTCTGTCAAAGACTGGGCTTCCTCAGCATCTTTGCATTGAGTAACTCAGAACACAGATGGTTCCACGGCAGTGGAAGGGGCCTTAAAGATGGTCTTCTCTCTCAGAGCCTTTACAGCTTAGATGAGAAACTTGGGAAATGACCTAGATCCGAGATCCTCTGAGACTAGTCAGAGCTAGTCCATTTCACTGTAGATACAAACACACCCAGGGGCCATAGCTGATCCCCTAAATGAAGGAACATTTAAAGTAAGACCGTCTTTTCTCTCAAAGTTGGAAAAAATAAATACATGAATTCTGGAATCCTGCCACTTATCAAAGCCACCTGAACTCTCCATATCTTAGTTTTCTTAGCAGTAAAGTGGGAATAGCAATGGCATGGACTCTCTGGGTCTGATGTGAGGATTAAACGTGATACAGCCTACGACTCTTGGGAAAGAGTTTATTTAAAATAAGTGTAAGAAAAATCTGTACCTTTATTCCCAGTTCTCAGTTCATATTAAAGAGGATATTCCATTCGAGAGTCTAAAAATGACCATACTTAAAAACAAACAAACAAAAAAAGCAGAGAAATTTGCATTTCATTATTGGAGTGGTGTGGTTAGCATGTTGAAGATTCTATTAGATGGTACCAATTTTCACATTAAGTGGACATGAGTTATTGCTGAATACTTGAAGCTGTCTCTGGAGAATAAGACACCATAGCCACAAAAATGGTAAAGTCAGATCCCGTGGTGTGTCTTGATGTGACATTAAAAGACAAGATGAGAAAAGTCAAGTTATGCACCAAGGGAGAGGCTTGGGAGTGGGGGTGGGGAAAATTCTGGCTCCTTCTCCTGCCTGGGCAAGAGTGGGGTGGGGCAGTGGTGATGAGCTGATTGTGCAGAGGATGTCACATTTTTCTTAGCGTGAGCTGACAGAGACTACCTTTCCCCAGCAAGGCACTGGGTCTTTGCAGGACTCTTAATGAGTCCACGGTGGCTCTGAGTCACCTGATTCTGGGGATGATCCTGGCTTCTTTTTCATTTACCCCTTAAAAACCCCTTATATCAAAATATGAAATTACAATATACAAATTTGTGAGAGGGGTAGAAAGGGAGCAGATTTGTCAGACTGTAAAAGAACTATTTCTTTTTGACGAAAATTCTTTTAAATTGTAATCCCATCTGGAGGTTACTAACCTGGGGTCCACAGGTCCCCAAGGAATCCATAGTGTTCAAGTGATCTGTGGAGTTGGATGGAAAAAAAGTTCCACCTAAATTTTCACTAACCTCTAATTGAAATTTAATACTTGTATCAATTATGAACGTAGGCAGCAAACAGTAGTTAGCAATGCCTATGACTGTCGTCAGCGGAAATCACATTTTGATTGCACATTACTACTGCTGCAACATACACCAGGGACTGGGGAACTTTTTCTGTAAAGGGCCAGATGGCCAATACTTTAGACTTTCAGGGCTGTACGATCTCATTCCAACTATTCCACTCTGCTATTGTAGCATGAAAGCAAGCAGAGATGATATGCAAATGAATGAGCGCGGCTGCTTTGCAATAAAACTTTATTTACAAAAACCATCTCTGGGCTGTAGTCTGCTAATGCCTCGTACACACATGTTATGACTTTAATCTCTGGTATACACACATTATGACTGATAATAGGAGTGACTAGTTCTGGTTATTCAATATGCTAAAACATAAGTATATATTACTCTATCATAAATGTGTAGGCATATGAAACATTTTAATAATTATGTTCTTACACATTTTATTCATTGAGAAATATTCTGAGGAGTCCCTGGGCTTTATCAGATTACCAGCAGTCCATGGCAGAAAGATTTAATTATTTGTTTAAAATTTTTTAATGGAGGTACTGGGGATGGAACCCAGGACCTCGTGCATGCTAAGCACACGCTCTACCACTGAGCTATCCCCTTCTCCCCAGAAAGATTTAGATGCCTTTTCATAGATGCTTGTTTACAAGTGACTCCCGGGCAAAGACTAGAAGTACTGGGGAAGGAAAGCTGGAGAAGCAGTCAGAGTAGTGGAAGGCACTGTCAACTGAAGCTAATCAGATATGAAATAAAAACCTCCCTGGACTTTCCGTGGCAGTTGATGGGGGGGAAAAGGAATTCTTTTCCTGAGTTTCAGTGGCTGCATAAAGGGAGTTCCACTTCTTGTGCATTTCTTCTCTCCTTGTTGAAGAAGCACTCACTCTTCCCATCTTGCTGCCCCCAGCCACTACTGCTTGCTGTCATGCATTTTTCTGAAGAGTTTACAGTGAAAATCTGTTCCTTGAGCACAATGGGTTTACATACCCCAAATTGAAACTTGCCTTTCTGATGATTTCTTTCCCCAGATGTCACCTGAACAATGCCTTCTGGGATATTAGGGAGCAAGTCTTCTCTTTAGAATTTTCGATTTAGAAACCTGAGGTTGAAGGGACAGGGGCATTGGAGGGGAGAGGGGGACATGGGGGCCCAGGCTTCTCTGTGCCTGATCAAGGTCAAAGCTCTATGAAAATACCCTTAGCATCTCAGAACAGTGAAACCAACTGGGAATATATGTGGCAAGTTACATCCTTCTCAGAGAGGACAAGCCGTTTGGTCCTTCAAGTATAAGCTGTATTTACTTCTCATAAGGCAACAGCAAAATATAATGCGAGGAGAAAGCACCTTCTGCTTAGTTCTGTACTAAACAGCTCTGGGTTACATTTACAATTTTAATAAACTGATTTGTCAAAACTGTCAGAATCAAGGGAGATCATCTGGATACCAGATGAACAAAAATATCTGTAATTATAAGCTGTCCATTTTTCTCTTTCATCTTCTATATATGTATCTGTGAGCGGCTACATATTTTCATGCACATACATACACATAAATTTTAAATCATTTTTAAAAACCTGTCATAATAGAATTCAGGAGAGTAGAAAATACAGTTCTCCTGGGAGAGCAATGGGACTTGAAGGCTAAGCTGCACTCACCATCTGAGGACTAACATCCTTCTGCTGAATTATTCTGTCAGAGCCCAAACATTTTGGTTTCATTCCACCTGGAATGTTCCTCATCTGTGCTGATCACTCACTTACTGTGTGATTATAGGCAAGTAGCTAAACCTCTCTGGCTCGCTGATATCCAAATGTGAAATAAACATTTTGATACATGTTAACTGCCCTACCAAAAATGACACAAGTATTAATGAGATTCTTTTCGGAAAGGAGCCCACACCCTCTGAAGAATGCTATGAAACTGCCATGAATTTGTCACAAGATAGCTAATGAATTAATACAAATATTTATCCCAAGTTTACTCAGACTCCCCTCCTGGGCAAGGTAAGTGGTTAATTATGATATGTGATGACTTTCAACTGGAAGGCAGCCCGTATTTGAGGGCACTGAAATCTCTGCTCCTCCACAAGGGGTGAGAGGGATGAGTGGAAAGATGGGGAGATGCAGCCTGAGAGATGGAGACTGAGGGAGCGTGAATGTCACCACACAGGCTGTGGGACATCCCCTCTGGGAAGTGGAGAATCAACTCACATGGAGGAGAATGAAGACACCAAGGAGAGCCCAGTGATATCGGGGACAGAAAGATCAGGACATTTGGGAGAGTTTCCGTATCTTACAGCTCAATGTCCTGTTCATTTTATTTTGCTTTTATTTGAAGATCAGTAAGAATGCAGCCTTGAGCTGAGGCTAGCTAGGGAGCTGACTTGTTTTTAGGGACAGGGGATGTACAGACAGTGGATTTTTAAGCCTGGCATTCTAAATGACCCCTGATGGGTTAAGGACTGCAGCGAGTGTCTCTGTGGCAAATTTCCAAGCCTACTGCACACCATACACAAAGTGTGCTGGGAAGCACAATTTACTGAGGCATTTTGCTGCTATCCAAGCCCATGTCTTTGGGGTGAGAGTGAGAAGAAGCTGCCATTCTGAGCAAGGCTTGCGGCCTTTTCAAATCAGAAATGGACACAGATATAGAATGATGGTGCCAGAAAGGACCCCAGGAACCGAACTAAGATACAGTCCTTAACTGTCTGGAAGTGAAAGCTCAAATCCAGAGATAGTAAGTGATGTGCTCAAGGCTCCACGTGGGGAATCCACATCACTTTCCAGCTGCTGGTCCAGTGCTCATGCAATAGCAAAACCCTCACAATGGTCCTTCTTTGAAACTATTCTCTCTGGACTATTTAGAAACAGTCTTGTTGAGGGATGAAACACTTAACTATAGAGAAAAGTGGAATGTATTAGGATAATACATGGATAGGATAAAACATTTTTGAAAGCCCAGCCACTGGGCAGAAGTTATTCTCAAAATGAACACAAACATCTGTACTTTTCCTAGACTGCCTATTTCCCCCGCTCCGTCCGCCTCGGCTCGCCTTGTTTTATCTCTGGCCACCAACCACCGGGGACCCACATCACACTGACCTTTCCAGCGAGAACACCTGGGCTCCGCTGTCCCTGTGGCCTTGCTCCCTCGCCTATCCCTGCAGGGGTCTAGGTCTCTGCCGACGGCCGCTTTAATCATTTGTTAATTTGCTTAAACATCTGGTCAAATTTTGGAAATAATCTCAACAGGCGGGTTTATGCTAACTTCTCTTGGATGTTGAGAGTTTCCACATGCCCCCCTCCTTCTCCCTCCCCTGCACTCACGAACCAACAGCCAAGGACAGTGAGACGATCTGAGCCAAGAAAGGGAGAGTCAAGGAGTATGACTTGCCCCTACTTCTCTTGATTGTTCCTTGGGCTCCTTAAACTCAGTGCTACGAAGTAAACATATCTCCTCTCCTCCCCATCCTCTTGCTCTATGAATGGTACTGCTTTCCGCTCAGCTGCCTGACCAGACCCTGGGTACCATCCTAGACACCTCCCTCTTTATTACATTCTGGATGCAAAACGCCATTAACCCTCATAAAGCTCCCGAGCTTTCTCTCGCATTTTGCTTCTCTTCTCCATTCCCACTACCCCTGCCTAACTTCAGGCTTTCCTCACTTATCATTTAGATCAATACAGTCAGGACCTGATGGTTTTCCTGGATCCAGTCTCACCCCACTTCAATCCAATTTCCGTTAGGAGTTTGGGATTAACAGATACACACAACTATATATAGAGTAGATAAACAACAAGGACCTGCTGTATAGCACAGGGAACTATTTTCAATTTCTTGTAATAAGCTATAACAGAAAAGACTCTGAAAAAATATGTATATGTATGTATGTATGTATATGTATAACAGAATCACTTTGCTGTACACCTGAAGCTAACATTGTAGACCCACCACACTTCAATAAAAAAAATAAAATTAAAAAAAATTCATTTTCTACACTGTAGCCAACGTGGTTTATCTGACCATATTGCCTTGCTGAAAATTCCACAGGAGCTCCACAAAGCCTTCGGGCTCTCTACCATGATACCAAAACTCCTCATGACCAGCCTTCTATTTCTTGCACCTCATCTCTCATTTATGCCCTCCAGCCTGGCTTTCCTGAACTAAACGAGGCTCTGCTTGTGCTCTGGCCTCTCTTGTCTATGGACTTCGTCCATGCTGTTCCCTCTTCACTGCTGCCTGGAGAATTCCAACTTGCCCTTCAAGACTTGGTTGAAGCAATCATTCCTCTAGGAAGTTCCCTGACACGTGGTTGGTGCTTAATAAATTCATTGACTAAATGAATACGCCAAACAAAATGGTAGGGAGCTATTCTAGGAAACGCTTCTCTTTCCTACAGAAGCACAGTAACAACTGCCAAGGGAAAGGAAAGAAGGTAGGCTGGGGAATGAGAACTTCGGCCACATGTGATGTCATTATTATGGCTTGGGCAGAAGCATCCTGGTTCAGGTATCTTTGTCAGACTCGCCTTTTCAAAAGGGAGATGGAATCCTAAGGAACATCTCTCCACAGAAGACCTGAAGCTTGGAACAATAACATAACTGCCTGCCTTGGAATCATCGGGAACCATCGAATCGTAGCGACCATGGGATCTGCCTTCACGGAGTTTGCCAGCAACAGTCCTATCAAACTGTCACTGAGTCTAACTCGAGGTAACCACGAAGAACGTGGGGTATCCAAATGAGCTCTGGGTCGAGGCTGTCTAACCTGAGTGGGGGAATGAGGGAGTGGTGGAGGCAGATAGGGGGATGATCTATATCTTGATTCCATGTCCCTAAAAAAAAAAAATTGGGGGGGGGGATATTTTACTAAACATCATCAGTAAAATGAAACTCATTTTCAGGGAAGAAAGGGGAAATGTTCAGGACCCTCTTGGGCCAGGGCAGGAGCTGTCTGAGCAACTGTTATGTTTCAAATTGTAATGATCTGTGGAAATTTCAAATGCAAGAACAGACATCTCAGTAAGACTAGTCTTGCACTGAGTGGTAGCAGAAAGAGGCTTTACCATCATCATGTAAAGAACTGGACAAAGGAACCTTCACCTGGAAGCCACCACCTTGGCTCTTGGAGGCAGCAAGTGCACAGAAAAGCAGCTCCCTTGACCTCAGCGACAGAGAGACGGCTCATCTTCTAAAAGGCTCTCGGGCTGCCCTTCGCCTTGGGGATAATGCTGGGCATTGCTAGCCTCAGAGATAGAGGTCCTCTATGCCTTCCTACCCGCCAGGAGCCAGACTGCTCTCGGGCAGGAGTCTCCATCAGCAACACCTCCTCGCCGCCATCACCTGCTCCTTCTACACCACTTCACTTGGGAATTCAGTTTCGGGAAAGGAGCAATGGGGTTGCTGGCTAGTCTGCCTAGTAATCCAGCATGATCATTCCAGATCTTGTGACTCACTTAAAGGGGGCTCCTTGTCTGCGTTGCCCATCTCAGGCAGCTTATTAGGGAGCATGCCCTCCAAAGGTTTAGAGATAAGGCTCGGGATGGGGGGGGGCGGGGAACACATTCCCCAATTGAGACTTCGTCACCCAGCAGGGGCTATTTAGAAGCTGGGCTTCTCAGCTTGTCTCCACCATAAAGTGACACCAAGACCTTCCTGTCAGCCACAGTCTTGAGGAGTGATGTCATCAAAGGCTGTGGTCAGGTGGGTGGAGGCGGTCTTTGTTGTCTAAATTAGTGAGGGGGCTAAATGCTTAACTGGCCTGCCGTCCTGAAAGCACCAGAGAAGCAGAGAGACCTGTCTTCAGGGCAAAGACCTCCCGGGGGAGAAATGAACCAGAAGTCTCAAGAGAATCTGTTGGTAAAAGACAAACCTTATCCCCAAGCCCCATGGTATTAAATGAAGGCAAGATCCCGGTGCCGGGATTGGATGGAGCCTGGCAGGAAGGAATGGAGTTGCCTAATTGTGTTGAAGGGACAACCCTGTCTTGAGAATTCTGACAAACACAGGGACAGGAGAGGGGGGAGAGCAGAAGAGTACCGCCAGGGGCGCAGCCTGGAATTCAACTCAAGGCCCCTCAAATTCAAAGTCTGCCCACCAGTACCTGAAGGAGTGTGTTAAAACAGCGCTAGACAAAGGCTCTCTATTTCTTATCCTTCCTCAAGCTTCCTGGACTCATACTACCAGTGTGGAATTTTTTAATAACAAAAGGAATTCCAAATACCATACTGTGGGTAGCATAACTCAGCCTGCTCCTTGTATGGCTGAATCAAAGACTGAAAGACACTCAGGATGGGTGATTTTTCCCAGACTGGTGAGAGGACCTGTGGGTGTGCTGCTACAGACGTGGGGGCCCAGAATAAAACACGGGCCGCTCTATTCCAGTCTCTTTTCAAACCTAACATAACTCCATTATGAGTTTAACTACAGTAGTCAGGGTTTTATACATTGGTTTTTTTTGTTTGTTTTGTTTTTGTTTTTGTTTTTGTTTTTGTTTTTAATAGCAACTTATTTTGGTGACTGGAAGACATAAAAATGAAATGCTGTAATCTATTACTTAACTGCTTTGGAGATACAACAACATACTTTGCAGCAAAACGGGTTGCTACTCCCAGTAGATTTTTTGAACCTTGCTGTCATAGAATTTAAGCTTATGAGCACGTGTGGTCCCTCACATCATCTCCCCAGCGACATGAGCTTTTCTCTTTCCTCCTTGACCATTGTTGATCCCTGGTCCCCTGGCAGCTACAGAAGGGTTGTGACGTGGTCTTAGAAATGCCTGGTTCAGGTCATGACCAAATAAGAAGACGTTCTTCTGTTTTCTTTGAGAGGAGTTCTCTGAGCTCCAGTTTTCTCATCTTCAGGAAGAGTCAGGAAGCTTAAATTAGAGATTCTTAACTTTTTTCCCTCCATCTCAACATATCCGAGAGACATGTGCACCTCAAAGTAAGAGTGGGATGATTTTTAAATTGGGGTGGGGAAAGTAAGAAGCTATCAGATTGGAGGGGCAGGGGGATTTTCTCAAACTAGAAGTGAGATTTCTGGCTTAAAGGATTTCTAATATCCCTTCTAAATATAAAACTATGACTACCTCTGCATCCCCTGACTTTCTCTCGTTTTGTTCCCCAGCGGGGTGAGGGTCATATCTCTTTCAAGATTAGATCAGTAATATTTTTTGCTACCATACTGGTGGTCCCTGAGCTTGCTCGCAGAACATGAGTTCATACAAACTCTTCTGGTTGCCAAATTTCAGCCGTAATTGATGATCATACTTGGAGAAATCTCTATCAAAAATCTTATACATATATCCAACATTGCATTTGTCAAAAATAACTCCCCATAAATGATTTTTGTCCTGGCATATGTGATCACGGGTTATTGCTGAAGTTTATATGATTTAATTGGAGATTTTTAATCACCAAGGGTTCAACTTTGCAAATATTCAGTATGTACTGATGAAAAACAGACATCCTGAGGCAGATTTTCAGAAATGAAATCCACGTACTTTGTTACTTGCATGACATCATGTAAGGGATAGCCTGCAAGGCTATGGGAACTCGTTCATCAAGTACAAAACACTGGACGCGTGATTAAGAGACCCTCTGTATTCTCCCACCCTGGCCTCACCTACCCAGCTCTCGAGCACCCAGAACCCACCACGACCCACCCACTCACCCTTTCCAATCAAACTAGGGAACTGTCCTTTTCTTTTAATTCTCTGCAAACCTACCTGAAAAAAAAATGAGAAATACAAGTACTGCTGTGAGAAGGTTCAGTGGCAAAGAAGGAAAGTGGGGGTGGGCGGGATTGGAACTCATCTAAAGAAAACACTGGGGTGATCCTAGACTCCCATCTCCCGGGGAGGTGAGTGGGTGCCAAGTTCTGCATTTCTCCTAAATGATCCCAGCAGCTGCAGCCCGTTATATGTGGCAACTCTTTTAGGATCTGAAAGGGTTTTCAAAGTCGTGCTGGCAGCTGCCTCCTGTCGCACCCCCCCCCCCAACTCCCATAATGATTGAACCTCTTGTTCCTTTTATAGAGTTGTTCTCTCCTAATAAAACACTAAATGCTGGTCTGAGCAACTGTTCCAGGATCACTAGATGCCCCCCTCCCTCCCTCTTCCTCCTCGCCCTCGGTGCCTTTTCTTTTCTGGTCACGGTGGAGCCCCGTGTAAATTGCTCCAGCGCTGACTTACAGCGGCGCCGGCACGCGCACGGCTCGAAAAGTGTGCACACACACCCACCACCGACCCCAGTTCAACCGAGCCTGAACTCCACGTCCATTTCCAGCTATTTGCAGAGCTGCTACTTTAAAACTGGGCAACCATCCTAAATACATGAAAGCATACACGAGGCACAAACCGTCATAAGTGAAGGACCACAACTCATGGTGTCAGGAGACTGCAGAGGTGACACCTTCAAGCTGTTTGTCAGAATCAAAAGCGGTGACTTGTCAGCTTTTGGATGGGAAGCACTACAAAACAACCTGTTTTTTTTTTTTTTTTTCCTCCCTGGCAAATAAGGAATCATATTTTAAAGGTGTGAACTCCTTCCAGACTTCAAAATGCAGATGGAAACAACACCCTCCCAAATGAGGAATCTACTGCAAGAGGGTTCCCTGCTCATCTCAGACCTCACAGTCCTCCAAGCCGTGACCTGGGAGTGGCAGGAAGAAAGCACGGCTCCCTTCCCTGCATCCAGGATAGCAACCTTGAAAAGTGGCCTTGGTTTTTAGGGTTTCATGACTACTTTATATTGAATCTGTCTCTCTCTATTCCCATTAAAGATCGTAAGCTTCTCAAGAGTGGGAGCCTGGGTTATTCAGCTTTTTTGTTGCTGCCTGGGATGTAGTAGTTGTCAGGAAACATTTGCTGAATAAACACGTGAAGCCCTGAAAACATGATGGGCTTGGCTTATGGGTGCCTGGCTAAAATAGGCAAACCGAAAAAGTCCCTTGATCACATTTGTTCCCCAGATTCTGAAGGCTTTTGGCTGGGCTTTCAGTGAGGAAATCCTACCTTCTTGAAATAATTCTATTTAAGTCTTGGCCATTTGACTATAAATGAAAATAACAGAAAGGAGCTTCGAGCCTAATGGGGAGTAAACAAATTTGAGGCGCCCAAATTCTCTGTGCAGCTTTTCTTTATCTTAAGATCTCTCTGAAAGTACAAATAAAAATGCTGTCATTGGCGATTTAACGTTTCAGCTCATGGGTTTTTGTCTTTTTTTTTTTTTTAATTCTGAGTGCTAAGTATTTTATTTAAACCGATTTATTTGTTTTCTAAACAACAAAAAATGTAATACATAAGCAGAGAAAATGGTATAATGAACCCTATGTAGTCATCACCAACTTTAACAACTATCAACTCACGGCCACTCTAATTTCATCTACATAAATGAGTTTTTAACTCGAGTTTTTTTGATAACAAGACTTTGCCTAGAGCTCCCCAATTAGTTTATAATTACTACCAACTTTTTAGTTGTGAGAAACCTCCCACTCAGAAGGTGGACGTTTTGAGCCAAAATATGACATTTGACATGGGTGCAGCTGCTTAAAATATGTCTTCATTAAAGTCAGATGAAGGAGATAAGCTTAGTCCCGGCCTCTAGTGGAACGTAGTCAAAGTCTGCATTTTTTCTTTTAAGTATAAAAGTAGAACTGTTTCCACCACTGCACTCCCTCCCAAGCTCCCTTCAGAAACACACACACACACGCACACGCACACGCACAAGCACGTACCCCTATGAAATACCCTTGTTTCTGAACAATTCCGTTAAGAGCTTGTTTCCAGACTTTTGGGTCATAAGCACTCACGCCTCCAGTTCCCAGGCCCCGTGCTCACTCACTGAAGGAATCTGAAGGCAAGGACGCGGGGCAAAATAAATGCTCAAACAAATTGATTTTAAGGAACAGACCTTTATACATCTTTTCATTTTTATGGCTTAAGATGGTGCAAAAATGTTACTTACTCCCTAAACAGTTATTAGTCTCTGTAATGTAACATAGCAGATACTTTCTAAATCCTTTTAGCCTTCTCCCCCTTACTGGAAAGATCATCATTTTTTTTTTTTATTTCAAAGTGGATTTAATAAAGAAAAGGAGTGCTGTTAAAGTAATACGTGAGGCTTTGACATTAAGCAGTGCAACCCCGTAGAGTCGGCAAGGACAGGGTCTCTAATCTCCAGTGATTTATAGAGGCTCTTCCTTCATCTCTGTACTTGGGGAGGGCCAAAAAGTTTAGAGACAGCCTGGCGTCCCTCTTACTCCACACCACTAACTCCTGCTGGCCAGTCTGCCTGCTGAAACTTTTAACCCTTTAGCTGCCAGCTGCCAGCACACCCATTAAAGCCAGTTTATTGGCTTTCGGAGAAGAGCGTGCTTTCGTATATGGCAGTAATGCCCATGGAGGGAAATGTCTCTGTCTGCTGCTGGGAAATTATAAGCTGAGAACAAAAAAAAAAAAAAAAAAAAGATGCTAAAAACCAAACTGGGCTCATCTGAAGATGTTGGGGAGAGGTCAGAAGTGGAGCCCCTCCTAATGAGTGGGTGAGAATTTCCTGGGTCCCCCCCAACTCTGAGCGAGCCAGCTGAGTCACAGTGGCTGCATCCTCTCCGATGTGATGCTTAGCACTTGGAAATACAACTCAAGGTCAAAGCTCCAGACTATGATTAGAAGGAGGAGACAACACGAAGAGTCTGAAACAAGCTGTTCCAACAAGTAGACCCAAGGGGTGGGAAGGAAGGGAGACTTCTTGGCCCTTGGGGGGGCCATATTTTGTGGTTGCCTCTGACTTAGTTCCTTGTCTCTGTCACTCAGACAAGGAAGCTATCATCCTAGCCCACCGGGAGTCTAGGAGAACGAACCCGAGTCAAGGTCTCGGGCTGAACTACATCTTCTGAAAGATCAGAGCACTGCGTTTACCAGCAAGGCCTGACAGGAGACCTGAAGCGGAAAGCACGTGCCGACGTACAGCTAGGACAACCTGCAGCCGAGGTGGCCCTGGGACGAAGCCCTTGTGCCCCATAACCTTGGGCCCCTCTCTGCTGCCTGGGCCACTCCTGACAAAGGAAGAGACAGAGCTCTCCCTACTTTAAGAGGCTTTCTGGAATCAACTATTCAGGTCGAGATGGACAAAGACCAACATCACTTACTTCCGGGCTGGCAGGTGGCAAATCAGGGTCACAAAATTCACAACTGATGGCAGCAACAGCAGGCAGCAAAAGCCCATACCCTTTCTCTAGCCACAGTCCAGGCGTTTTCTGTGATTCAAGAAGCTGACTGAGTGTCTCCCTTGATGGGGAGGCAAGCGAGGGAACCGAGGCAGAGACAGGAAGTAACTTGCTCAAGAGCTCACAGCCCGTTGGTGAGAGTCGGGACCAGAGCCCAGAGCTTCCGACTCACAGTCCATCGCACCCTGATGAAGGAGAACAGTGGTCATGAGCTGTGGCGACCTCAGACTCAAGTCCAAGGCCAGGTTCCTGTCTTTGGCGAGTTACTTCATCACCAAGCTTCAGGTTACTCCTCTTAAAATAGGAATAATAATTGTCTCCATCGAATACCACGAAGATTTGATTCCAAGAATGAACAAAAGCCCTTAGAATGGCACACGGTACATACTGAACAACTGTTCTTAATTATTGCAGTTATTGCTGTTTTGTCTTCAGAAATTCATGTGCTGGTCCCACTCAAGTGAAAAGGAAAAGAAGTGCACTTTGGGGGAACAGCACGTGGCCCGAGGGGGCTCTGAACCAGCGCAGTATGGCCGACAGCTTTCCCCACGACGGCCGCCACCATGTGCTTCCTCATGTTGGCCATGGCACAGACATTTGGTTACCATTTAGCTCCACACGGATCTGTTCCCCAACCAGATAGAGCTCTCCTGGGGTAGAGTCTGTCGCCTATTCCTAGTCACATCTCCAGCGTCTGGCTCAGTAGGTGGCCCACAGATGTTTACAGAATGAAGAAATGAATGGATGTACTTTACAGGGCCTAGAAAGCCTTCTCTGTCTTTCCTCACTCTGGCCGGAGTGTGGCTTGTCTAAATGGGCTGCCTCCTCACTTGAGTGGGCCCAGGGCAGAGTTTAGAGTCCAAACATCTTTGCAGTCCAGCCTTCTCTGAAGGGGACACGTCAAGGAGTCCCTCTGTGACGCTCTGGGCGACTCTTTCTTCAGGCTGGGAAGTGAGCATTTCACACATCACACCTCTTAACAGTGTTCCCACGGATCCTGGCGCACTGTTAGCGGTCAGTGTGTAAGTCCCTATTTTGTCATGTTATTTCTTGGTCCCTCACCAAGTAGCAGCATGCAAATGTGAGAAAATCTGGAGAAACCCCTTCTAGGTCGAGCTGTCTGTGGCCTGCAGGGTCCTAATACCACCTCCCAGTCCTCCTCTGGGGGTCAATTCACCAGGCTTGCACTAACCCGAGGCCTTTCCTGTGCCTACCAGACGTCACAACCCTAGGCGTTAGGAGCCGACATCAAGACAAACTCAGTAACTGTTGCTCTAACTCATATGATGCCTTTCAGATGCAGATTCAGAGGATTTATGAGCAAGAAAAAATGTGTCACGTGCCCCATCCGGGCTCACCAAGGGCCAGTGGCAAAGACTTTCCCTTCGAATACTGCAAAGCGATCTGGGAGGAGGATGTGTGTAGAGTTAAGCCGCTTTGTAAGCAGTCTGTTGACTTGCACCCGCACGCTGGGAACTCTTTGGAGGAAACTTCCCACCAGGTGTTTCCTTTTATGAAATATTTCTGGTCAACGAGTAACCAAGGTATCACAAAATTCTGACAGCCAAGGCCTGGCGCCGGTTTCAGGTCTGAGGTCCAACAAGGCAAACGCCAATATTCACTTGGCTTTTATTATTATTATTTTTAAAGACAAGCTTCCTACATCTTGAAAATCAAAGAGTAAGTGGTGGAGCTATAAAATTGAGGAGACTAAGCTGATTCACCCAAAGTAGGGACCAGAAATGGGAAGGAAGATGCCAGACCTGGGGCTCTCCGCAGCAGGCTCTCTACCTTCGGAAAACTGCAGCTCCCCAGTTCCTAGCTCTCTCCGCATCCTGGATAAACAGCCTAATCGGCCACCCACACTACTTCAGTTAGTAAAAGGGCTTAGGAATGTAAATCACACTGGAGTGAAGTGTGATCCTAATTCGCACTTAATCAAAGCCAATTAGAGGGACATTATTTACACAAAGCCCATGCATCTCAATTATGCCGAGCACAGCCCAAGACAGTTTTGAGTCCAGACCTTAATTCTGCTTAATTAGAGAAGTAAACATTTTCACTGAGACAAACCTCCAGTCTAGTCTAGAGCCGATGGGTAAACTGAACCAAACACGCGGAGCTCCACGCTTTAGGGCCAAGAAAGTGTAACTGACACCTGTTGGAAATCAGCAAAAAACAAAGGCCAGTATTCAGACCAGGGGGCTGCTCTGGGCTGGGCAAGCTGCACTAGGTTCTCTGTCTAATACACGTGTGTTAGCACCTACTCTGCCAGGCACTAAATAGCATAACTGTATCTCTTCCGTTGTAGCAAGATAAAGCACAGCCCAGGAGGATGGGAAGGCAAAGGACCCCATTCAATGCAACTTGCAGGGGTACTTTTTTCCTTGTCTGTGGTTCCTGTCATCCCTGGTCTACTGAGGTGGAGGCAGATCCAGGGTAGCTGGTTTGAGTCACCAGGGGGCAGAAGAGGCCCCGAGGTCAGAGCCAGGCAGTGGGTCAGGAGAGAGTGGCGGCGTCTGAGCAGAGGCTGAGGGCAGGAATTTAGGGCAACAAGGCTTCTAGAAGCCTACAGACCAGACGGCCAGGAGAGGGCCTTGGTGGCAACTGCTGGAGAACATCGTTCACCCAACCATTCAGCAAACAGGTGCCAGGGAAGCTTCTGCGTCCTTTCTGAGGAGGCCTCGGGTCACTGTGTCACTGTGCTGTGCCCTGTCTTGCCTGGACAAATCGCTCACTTTACGGTGAGCGGGAGGGGTATGGGCTCCCCTCGCGGAAGTCCTGACCACTCCCCTGAGGGTTCCTCCTCTCCATGTTTACAACCATCAGTGCGGCCTGACGGGAACAAAGCAATGCCCAGGCCCGCTGAAAAGGCAGGAGAGGTGAAGTCTCAACGACACCCTCCAAAGCTCAGCTGGAGACAGCCAAAGAGCAAGAAAGCAACGCAGCTCTGGGCTGCCCCGCTGATTCCACGGAGCCTAACACCAAAGGCACGATGAGAGCGGCCCAGGTGAGGGAGTTCAAGGCCTAACCTGAACTACAGTTCTCGCGTTCTAACCGCTGAAAATCAATCAACTTTTTTTTTTTTAACCTCATTTTGGTACAAATCCCCTCCAAATTCACTTGGCCATCCCTTTGTCACCTCTGCTTCCTCCCAAATAGGGACAGAGAGGGACAGTGAAACAGATACCACGTGCCTGGCACGAAGTGGGTGCTTAATAAAGAGCTGGGTGGATCAACTGTAGGAAACCAAGACTAATTAGATTCATCGGTACTTTTCCAGCCCAAATGGTCTTCTTATTAAAAAATAAATAAATCGGTAAAATCTCTGAAGGGACTAGGCAGTACCACTGAGCATCCTAGTGGCCCAGCTGTTTTCACCACATAAAGGAGCAAAGCAAAGCGAAATAACCATCACAGCTTCTAGAGTTAGAACATCACAACATCGTGGTATTATGCAGACATAAGATGCCACGGGCTGCTTTGTTTTACATTTTAAAGAGGGGGAAAATCCCAGTCAAATATATATATATATAAGTTACCTCAATAAAAAAATGTTAAAAATTCACATTTTAGGTAGATAAAGGGATAATATAATTTGTCCAATTCATTAAACCAGTATAGAACCCCAAATAATAGCGTTCAGTTCTTCTCCAACTGAATTACAGCAACTTTGAGAAGGATCTGGTCCACAGCCCTCTGTGTTCACAGGCTTCCTTCTTTCTCATTCAACCCAGCTCTTCTATTTCATCAACAGGGACCAATCCAAACACAACTTTCTATAACTTAGGCATTTAACATGTCCTTGGAGCCTTCGTAGGTCAAGCAAGGGAATTTTCCCTTGCTGACACAGGAAGTCACATCTAAGAGTAAACCAACTTTAGTTCCCCAAAGATTTTGCCTTTGAAGTCTTTCAGCGCAACCCCAGTGAACTGGGTTCTCTGTCCTTCCATGTTAACCGAAGGCCCTGCCCACTTTTCCCAACCATCCAACTCTTAGAAGTGACCAGTCTGGACACTCGGGAAGACCCTCTCATTAAAGACCCAGTCTTCCTCTCCTTTTTCTACGCCCAACCAGGAGGCTCAGTAAAGACTTCACATTGGTCAGATGTTCCCAAAGAAGCAATAAAGGAAATCTCACATTTATGAGGTTTGCTTTTTCCTAGAGATAAATTTTATTTCAAACCTGAGACCAACTGGGGAAAAAAAAAATTAGCAAAAGCACGTATGAACATGTTCACTGAGAAACCACCCCAAATGATTCCTATAAAAAGTACTTTCTCATATATTATTTCATGTGGTCTTACTAGATGGTCACAGAAATCCAACAGGCAGGTACACGGTAGATAAACTGGTATCTATATGTTACATTTAGTCAGTGAGGTATTTGGAATCCAAATTCAGTGTTTCTTCCACTAGACAAAAAAAGCCTAAACAGAAATAGCTGTTTAGGAAAAACGTTCTTGAGCATCTATTATGTGTGCAACCTTCCTGCAAAAAGGGAGTATCAGAAGGGTGAATAAGAGAATGTGAAGATTTATCATGAAAACATAGGAGAATTTTGTAATCAACAGAGAGGGAGAGAAAGTTATTCTAAGTATGATGCAAACAAAAACTGTTAAAAATCACTGATAAATTAAAACACGTAAAAACTTAAAATACTGTATGGTAAACAGTATCACAGACATGTTAAAAGATATTGACAAAATAGGAAAATATTTATAATATATCTACAAAATGCTAATTTGCTTAGTATGTAGAAAGCTGCTCCAAATCAATATGAGACCAATCCCAATAACCATAGAAAAATGAGCAAAGAACATGGACAGAGAATGAAAAAAGTACGTAATGTAAATACACGGAAAGACGTTGAATGCCGGTCTAAGAGAAAAGCGCAAATTAAAATTACAATGAAATATCACATTGACTCTATCTGACTGGGAAAACTCAAAAAATTTGATAACATGCTGATTTGAAAAGGTATAGAGAAATAAGCACTCTCATATATTGTCGGTGGGAGCGTAAGTTAGCATAACAACTATGATGGAAAATTTGGCATTAGAAAATAAAATTACAAATGCACATACCCTTTGACTTGGGAATTTTACTCCTAGGAACTAATCACATAGCTACAATTATGCAAATGCTCAAAGATGTAAAAGGGTATTTACTTTAGCTTTGTTTATCATGGAAAAAGATTGAAAACCATCTATATGGCCAACAATAGGGGTTCTAAGTAAATCATGATAGATCATTGCAATGCAAAACCATCTTGTCTCTAAAAATAATAAGAGAATTCCATAAATGCTTTAAAAAAAGGAAAACTATCTGAGATATATTGACATATGATAAAACTAACGTACAATAGAGTGTGCATAGTAGGGTGTCCTTCTGACGTAAAGAAAAAAAGGATGTTTGTATGTGCACAGAATATCCTTGGACTGACACGCAGGTAACTGGTAACAGTGACTGCCTCTGGGGAAAGGCTAGGGGGCAGGAGAGGGAGACTTTTCCCTACATACCATTTTGTGCCTCATTTTCTTCTGCAATTGCATAGTATGTAATACCTATTCAAAAAGCTGAGATACCATGGGAATAAAGTAGGCCAATGAGTTGAGATTTGCTGGAAAAAGCCTTTGACCTGTTAAAAGTCCAGGGTTACCCACATGGCTCCATCTTTGCTGCGCAAATGAGCAGACATGCGTGAGAAGAGCCGGCAGAACCCTGGGCTCTGGTGCTGCCCATGTAAACACTCGTCTGTTCTAAGAGTGTACTCGACGGGGGGCGGGGCATGTCTCACTGGGCGCGCACGTGTGCACACACGAATAGTACCAATCTTTTCACGTGAATAAACCTTTCCTTTCAGGTTACGAGAAGCTTTTACATCCATCATTTCACCAAATCTTTACAATCACATTCCAAGGAAGGTCCTACTTTTTCATTCCTTCCTGTTATACAGATCTGTACGTTTGAAGCTCAGAAAATTTAAGTTACTCACCCAAGATGCGAAATGTAAGTGGTTGAGTTGTGACTCAAACCCAGATCCTCTGATTCCAAATTAGATGTTCTTTCTACCAGGTCAACCATTTTACATTCCCTTCCAAAGGTAAGTCAGTGAGGACTCCTCCGTGCCCGAGCCGTGCCAATTAAAAGCTGTGAAGTAATTATTTTGCCTCTACAAACTCCTGGGACTCAGTAGCATCCAGTAGCCTCCTGGACTTTAAACAGACTACAACTGCTTTTCTCTGGGCATCCGTGGTTCTCAAGGGTAAAGTAAGGAGCTCGTACTATAAGCATTCTCAGATCCCTTACAACTCTACTCTGACCGTGGGGAGAGAATATCCCAGGGACGAACGTTTAACCAAAAAAACGTACTTGAAGCCCTGGAGCTAAACTAAACAAAGAGTTAACATAGAGACTGGGAGAGAGACAAAGAGTGAGCCAAAGGAGGTTTAGCAAAACTCTCACCATCTCAGACATCCAGCTAGTCTGAAGCAGCCAAGCCCAACGTGGCTTGTGGTTACCTGGCCGGCTTTTTTTCATCCAAGCAGAGAGATTAGTGCCATCTCACCATGGAGGCCCAATGGCTTGGCCCGCTACTTTAAACATGGTTTGTGGTCTATTCCAAGATGGACTGAATAACTCTGTGTCCTCCAAGGAATTAGGATCAAATGTAACACGCGCTTATCCCAATGGCAGTGCTGGGAACAAGTGGACAGACATTAGGCCACATCAACACTAAGACACACAGTTTTTCTAAAACTGTCCTCTGCAAGGCCCCAGGGAAAAATCTGCAGAATACAAGCAATGCCTAGTGAATCTTTTGGCCACAACAAGTGAGGCAGAAGTTGCCATTCAAGAAGAACTCCAATGATAAAAAGCAGATTGAAAAGTCTTCAACTGCTCACACACCTGTCCCCAAAGGGAATCGCTGACTGAGGAAAAGAAGTGAGCAACAGTTTCTATTCTGTTCAGAGAGTCAATCCTACTTTGCACTCCTTTTTTAAAAAAAAACAACAACAACAGCTTTATTGAGATATAATTCTCCTACCATACTTTCTGTCCCTTTAAAGGGTCCAATTCAACAGCTTTTGGTATAGTCATAGAATGGGTAACCATCTATTTTAGAACAGTTTAATTACTTCAAAAAGAAACCCTGTACCTCTTAGCCATCACCTCCCAAACTCCCCACCCCCAGCCCCAGGCAACCACTTATCTACTTTTTGTCTCTTTTATTGGCCTATTCTGGACATTTCATATGAATGGAACCATACAATCGGTGGTCCTTTGTGGATGGCTACTTTCAGTGACAAATGTTTTCAAGGTTCATCTATGTTGTAGCATGTAAAAGGACTTCATTCTTTTTTTTAATGGCTGAGTAATATCCCATTGAATGGACATACTACATTATGTTTATCTGTTAACCTATTCATGGACCCTTGGGTTATTTCCATCTTTTAGCTGGTGTGACTAATGCAAACAACTATCTGTTTGAGTTCCTGCTTTCAATTACTTTGGGTACATCCTTTAATTGGTTGATAGACAGTTGTTTCTACTTCTTGGCTATTAATGACTATTAATTATTATCTGGGATTGATGCTGCCACGAACATTTGTGTACAAGTTTTTGTGTGGACCTGTTTTCATGTCTCTTGGGTTTTTACCTAGGTGTGAAATTGCTGGATCATATGGTAACTTATACTTAACCAGTTGAGGAACCGCCAGACAGTTTGCCAAAGAAGCAACACCACTTTACGTTCTCAAAGGCAGTTCCAATTTCTCTACATCCTCATCGACACTTATTATTACCTACCTTCTTGATTGTAGCCACGCTAGTGGGTGCAGAGTGGTATCTCACTGTGGTTTTGACTGTGTGTTTCCCTGATGGTTAATAATGTTGAGCATCTTTTCACATGATTATTGGCCATTTGTGTATCTTCTTTGGAGAACTGTCTATTTAGATCCTTTGCCCATTTTTCAATTGGGTTATCTGTCATTTCATTATTGAGTTGTAATAGTTATTTACGTAGTATAGATAAAAGTTCCTTTCAGATATCTGACTCACAAAAGTTTTCTCCTATTCTGTGGGTTATCTTTTTACCTTGTAATACTGTCCTTTGAGGCACAAAAGTTTTAAATTTTGATGATGCCCAACTTCTCTATTTTTAAATTTTGTTTCTGCTTTTGGTGTCATATCTAAGAAACCACTGCCTAATCCAAGGTCACAAAGATTCATGCCAATGTCTTCTTCTAAGAGTTTTATAGCTTTAGCTCTTGTATTTAAGTCTCTGATCCATTTTGAGTTAAGTTTTGTCTACGATATGAGGTAGGGGTAACAACTTCATTCTTTTGCACATGAACATGTAACTGTCCCATCACCATTTGTTGAAACAACTATTCTTTTCCCAAAGAATTGTCTTGGCACCCTTGTTGAGAATCAGTTGATCATACATGAGGGTTTATTTCTAGACTCTCGATTCTATTCCATTGATCTATTTGTCTGTCTTTATGCCAGCACTATACCGTTTTGATGTCTGTACTGGTGCCCGAGATCAAATATTTGACTGGAGATATTGACTCTTCAGTGAGTGACAGAAGATCTGTGGCCTGAGCGACATCTACAAGCAAGTAACGGTTTCTTTCCAGGCACAAAATGTAGGACAGGATATTAAATATTTAAGAGATACATGACCTACTTTTTTTAGGGGGTGGAGGTGTTGGGTTTTCAGTGAGCTCTGAGCATATACAGACCTATCTAGGACAGGTCCGTGGACACAGAGGAGAACACAACAAAGGGGAGCAGACTTTTACCCCACGGTCATGTTTCAGGTCAAGCAGTCCTCTCTTACGTAGCCCTTCCTGGCTACGCTCCGGAAAATTCCATGTTTCACCTCCTTGCCACCTCCCTCCTCGAATTCAGAATCAGACTCTGAGCCTGCGGGCATCTCATGCCTCTTGCCAAGGATAATACGCTTTGGCAACATGGCATTCATTCATTTATTCACTCTCTCGCTCACCCACCAACCACGGCGAAGATAATTCCTACCGTGGCAGCTGTTGCTCAGGGCTCTGAATATTTCTGAGGGACCAGTCAATACCCCCTTTAAGTTTCTGAAGAAAGAAAAGTCTTGATGTCACTTCTGATTATCTTTTAAGTTATCAGCCCACTGCGGAGATTTAAAAATTAACTTTCTTATCCTCACAGAGAGGGGACAAGAAGAAAAGAACCTGACTTTTAGAGTGCTGGCTTTATAAAGACAACATGGAGCATCCCCATCTGAACGTATCTCTGGCCGGAGAGAGTTAATCTCCGGCTATGGCTGATGTGCGTGTGTGAGGACACTGTTTATTCTGGACTTTCTGCAATTTACAAATCGAAACAAATAATGGTGGAGACATTTGCAACTATGGAAAAAAGGGTGTTTACAGAGTGGGAGAAAACAGACTAAATAGGCTTAGGTTACAGAAAACTTCTAACACGGCATGGGGTGGACTCCATGACAACAGAAGGTGCAAAGGGTTATGAGTCAGACTTATTGGAGCAATTAGGTCTTTTAAAAGATTTCCTAAGTATATCAGTCTCAGAAAACACCATCTACAGGCAGGGTCATCTTGGTAAACCCCGGGGACGCCAGACAGGAAAATTGTCCTAGGCCTCTTGTTTCATCTCTCCAGCCTGAGATACAGCTTCTCAGATACCCGGTCTTAGTTCAGTGTTAAATCATTCAAGCTCAAGGTGCTTCTCACACTTTCCTTTGGAAACTAATTCTCCTTTCCCATATCTTTCCTTAAATGGCATCGCTCACAGGGACTTTCCTTGTGAGAAGCCTGCAAGAAAGAAGATCTCCTTTAAAAATTCACACACCAGTCATTTTCTTTGTCCACTAATGGGCTTAGGTCGCTCTGTCACTCTGTCCCTGCCTGTCTCTTTTTAAAGCCATCTGTCTCCTTTATCTATTGCTTAGCTTCTCTCCTTAGCACTTAATGTCATATCTAATGCCCCGAATACTAGACTAAAAATGAGGTTCAATCCCAAACCACCATCCTTAATTTGCTCTCTTGGTTGTTGCAAAAGTGTTCCTATGAAAAGCATCAAATTGCTTGTTAATGATCAAACGGGGTCTACCTAGAATAGAGACATTTTAATGAAAATGAGGACAAGTTTTCCCCGTGGAGACGCTGACCCTGACAACACAGGCTCTCATATGGATTTCATATCTTTATAAAAACAATAATTAAACAGCAATTCGTTAGACATGAGGAAGGGAAACAGTTACATATCCATGAAAGGTGACACTGGTTTTCACAAGAAAAAGACACATCTTTTTTGCAGGGGGTGGGTTTAATAACTACTCCCCAGCTCAGTTAGCAAGAGGAGGTATAAGTTCACAAGCACTAATTACAAAAATATAATGAAAGTTTTTTTAGGATAAAGGGAAGGACCACGGTCATTTGCTCTTTTTTCACAAAAAGCCCAAGACAGCATTGCACACCCAAACACTGCGAAATATACCACTTGATGGAGAAAAAAAAAAAAAGAACGATGATTTTATGCAGTGAGATCCTGATGCTCATTTCTTTATCAGACGAGCTCGTTTCACTAAGCTCGGGTATGACTTGGCAGTCCTCGCTGAAAGTCAACATGAATTGGAGCCAAGAAAAGATTGTAGGAACCAGGCCCACAGAAGCAGATATTTGTCTAGAATATTTTCCAAGGAAAATATTGATTAGACTTTTTTTCTTCCTAGTACACGAGGGAAAAGAATGGAACAATTATTGAACATCTATTCTATATCAGGCACTCTGCTAAGTTATATACGGTATCTCATTTAATCTTCAAACTAGCTCAGGGAGGTAACCAATGTTAAATAGTTATATGAGGTTATATAGCTAACTTGGAAAAAAAAAAAAAAAAGGCAGAATGAAACCTGGGGCTGTCTGCACTCTTCCTCCTACAAGCTGGTTTCTTTCTGTGATAGAAAGCCTGTTCATATTTTTCAAACCTGACCATAACTTACTGCTTAGCTCTCTCTCTCCCTCTTTTTTGATTTCGATTTTTTAAAATGGTTTTAAAGATATAAAATATTACAAATACCACTGAAACCTGTGTACCTTACCTAGGTCCCATCTCTCCTTCCATCCCAGTATCACACTGTTCTCATTCCTCTGCAATCTCTTTTTCCCCTCAACACGTTTTTAAGATTTATCTATGTCACTACATATAGCTTTAGTTCATTCATCTTTACTCGATATAATGAACAGATCATGATTTTTAAAAAAAAAAATCCATTCTTTTGCTCATCTGCAAAGAACCTTACTGTAGGAGTCTTCTTTTATACAAGCCAGAACTTTCTTTGCATTGCATATCTTGGGATGGAACTGCAGGATCCAGAAACAAAAATGATTATAACTGATACTTAAACAGTGCTTATTTTGTGCCAAACATTGCTCTAAGTGGCTTATATCTACCAAGTCATTCAATTTTCACAATAACCTTATGAGGATTCTGTTGTTACCTCTGTTTTACAGCTGGGAGTCTGAGCAACTTTACTAGACATTGCACAGTACCTTCTAAAATCATTACATCAATTCACACTTCCACCATCAGTGTATGAGTTTCAACATCCTTGCCAACACTCGTGGTCAAAGTTTTTAATTTCAGCTATCCAAATAGGAAGTACTAAATTTTCCCCATATGGATAACCATTTGTCCCAGTACCATTTATTGACGAGTCCATCTTACAGCACTGAATTGTAACACTGCCTCTATCTTATTTCAAGTTGCCACACACATGTGGATTCTGTTCTACTCTGTCTCTGTGACCATACCGTTCTGCCTTAATGACTATAGTTTATAACACACTTTAGTATCTGGTAGGACAGAAATTAAATGATATTCTAATGAAAATCCTAATAGGGCAGTTCTCCAAAATTGTTCTTTGCTGTTTTCAACTCTTTAGTCTCCCACGTGAAGTTCAAGATCACCTTGAAAAATTTCATGGGAAAAAAAAAAAAATCTGTGCTGGATATTCTCTGATTGCTCCTTCAGATCCCCTTTCGACTCTGCTCCACTTTGCTCCATCCCCATGAGGTGTCTCCAGATGGACAGCATCACCTGGGTCCCTTCATCCTGGATTTAGCCAGTGAGAGTCAATGACAGGGGGATGAAGGACAAGAGGGGAAACAGGTCAAGAGATGTTCCCCTTTGGCTTTCTTGCCACGGCGCCCAGGCTAGCAGTGGCTGTTCCTCCACTGGAGGCCTGTCAGGTGGGTTTCTCCTGGAACTATATCTACACCCCTCTCTGGGCTCTGACAACTGCTCCATCCTTCACTGTTTCAGGCCCAGGCATGAGAAAGACTTCTTGCTTTCGACAGCTTAGGGTGTGTTAGCTTCCCCTGTTGGCTTCTTGGTTTCCCTAAGCTTCGTCCAGACCTCTGTAAATAAGCCCTTCACTTCTTTTCAGTAAAAACTTTGGTGTGCACCTGGCAGGTCTCCTGCCAGGCCTCTGACCGATTCAAAATCTTTTATGATTTTGATTAGAATTTCATTTAACGTCTCAATTAATTTGAGAATCATCGACAACTGTAATATATTGAGTCTTCTTGTCCATGAACATGTTACATCCACTTATTTAGGTCTTTTTTCAGCCCTTCATTTACTTTTATAAGTTTTCTGTAAACATTTTGCATGTCTTTTCTAAGGATTATTCCTAGCTTCTTGGTGCTTCACTGTTATTGCCAAAAAGGGTCTTTTCTTTCATTGGTTTTTGCTGGCGTGTAGCAACGCCATCAATTTCTGTATCTAGCAACCTTGCTGCACACTTTTATTAATTCTCATAGTTTGTTGATTCTCCTGCATTTTCCATGTAGCAAATCATAGCATCTGCAAATAAGGTCAACTATGTCTCTTTCTCTCCAATTCTTGTATTTCTTATCACTTGTTCTTACTTCATCACCTTGGCTAGTACTTCCATGTAATGTTGAATAGAAATGGTGTTAATGGGCACCCTTGGGTCATTTCTCACAGCACTCTCTTCACCAGGCAAAACTACCGTAAATCCTAAAGCTATGCCTCCCAGCTTCCGTTTGCCTTTAAATAATTATACTCAAATTAAAGTGCTCAGAAGACACATTAGCCAAAAAAAGACACATTACTACCATATGCTCCAGAGTGTATGATGTACCATTCGAATATAGAAATGACACGCCTTGACGATCGTAGTCTACACTGAAATAGCCTTATGTGAGTTGTGAGCCTTGGCTCGAGTATAGCTAATTTAAAAAATAAGGTTCAACCAATCGCTGTATAAGCAACCATCCACTCATATACTAGAAATTGTGGAGAGGGTCACATCAAACATCACATGATTTACCATTTTAGCTTTCGAAGCTGGTTGGGGGGGAACATGCAGAAAAGAAATAAACAGCTCTCTCTCTCTCTTTTTTTTTAATGAATGTAATAACAGAAGAGTAATGAGGTTGGAAAACAGATGTGGACAAAAGGAAAGTGCATGCTACAGTGTGGCCCACACAATCTGGAAAGGAATGATAAAAAAAAAAAAAAACAACTTTACAAGCTGTTCTGAGTCTTGAATTAAAAGGAGTAATCAAGAGAGGCTGACTTATAAAGGGTCAGGGGGTAGCATCCTGCAGCAGAGAATAAGCAGAACTCCTTTTCCTTAACTGTCCCCTGCCCAGCTGAGTCTGGGAAGGAGGATTTTCCTGTGCAGCAGCCTCTCTGAACATATTCTTGATTCGGGGTTTAATAACCGCCATCTACCCTCCTTTCCCTGCCTACCCGCTCCCCAGGGAGGTACTTCCCTAATGGGTTGGCCCTTTTTAGTCTGGTTTTAGTCTCTGGCTCTTTATATTCTGAGCCGGGGCACCTCAGTCTCTTTCTAAGACTTCCAGGCAAAAATGCGTCAAATTAGACAAATGTGTTTGCTGCTGGTTTGGGAGAACCCTCATTCTCTCACTGATTTCTTCCCACACCCTCTTCACCAGGTTTGCCTCCTAGAGCCAATGAGAATGTGTATAATCAAAGAATTCCAACTTGAAAGTGTCTAAATCCTCAAATTCAGGGGTTTGTTTGTTTGTTTGTTTGTTTTAAGCTTTAACAAGACACATACAGTAAAGCAACATCGAAAGGCAAATCTTGATAAAAGGCAGATAAAGCCTTATCCTGTTTCCAAGGAGATTAACCACACAAAGGTAATTTTTTTCTGCTCCCGTGGGCATTGTTATTAACAGTGCTTTACAGCAGGAGAGTCAGACACTCATCAGTTTACCAAACTATGTTAGTCTGGACGAAGCATCTCTCAAAATGGTACTGTGAGAAAGCAGTCTGCTGCAGTTGTCTGACTGCGCCTCTGAAAGCTTTCAGACTCAGCTACTGAAGTCCAGCCAGCATCTAATTTTACCCGTGAGTTCCAGGAGAGAGCAAAGCTGGTGGGAAGATTACAGAGTTCCTTGAAGCGCTGACCTACAACAGGAAGAGAGTTGTCAGCCTTCATGTCTCTCACTCTAAATCCCAAGGAAAACAACAGTGGCAGGGCGTTTTATAACACGTTCCCATTGTAAAATTGCATATTTCAGAAACACGATGCCGGCTCCTTCGTTTTCCATAGACCTCGCGTCGGTATAAACGGATGACCTTAAAATGAAGATTTTTTTTCCTTAAGCTTTTCAATTCCAACTTGTCTAATGTACTTGGGCTTCTCTGGGTTTTCTTGTGAAACAGTGGAAATCTACTGTTTTCAAATTGGCTAATGCCTCTTCCCATTCAATTCTGATCACTGCATTAACGTCCTGGGAATTTCTGGTGCTGTTAGTGTGAAATACCACAGTGACTTCTGAGTTTTGGGGGCATTCTGAGCTTTCTGTAAATGGAGTGGAAAAGCAGGGCTTTGCAGTTAAGCCTTGGCTTTGGCCTTCAGTCACTTGGTCAAGTTGCTTAACTTCTGCAATATGTATCTGTAAAATGGCTGCAATAACAACTACCTGAAAGTTAGTTGTTGGGAGAACTAATGACAATCAATGTTAAGCAGCCTGCACCGTGCTTAAGTCACACAGCGGTTCAATAAACGGTAACTATTGCCCATCCAAAGTAATAGATGGCAAATCCCCAGTTATCTTCAGTAAAGATGCCACGGAGTGTCACCTCCCAAGGAAAAAGATGACCTCAGGTGCCCCTAAAAGTATGAGGAGGATCAGCCAACGGGACAGCAGAAGTGATAGCAAGTGTCTGGTGTCAAGGGAGATCTCCAATATGATTATCCTAGGCCAGTGATGGACAACTGCCCACTCTAGGGCTGGTGCCCTGGGAAAGAACATGAGTCTCTTCTTGCTGGAAGGCTGATAAAGAGGGGGGGGAAAAATCAGAGAACCATCTCCTAAGGGTAGAAAACTTAAATGGCTTCATGAAAATTCTTATGCTGTCCCACTTGCCTTTTGGAGCAGCAGTTCACACGGTAGCCCCGTACTTAGGCAAACTCAGCTTCTCCAGAGCTAAACAGATGATCGGATGTTCTCAGCCCCTCGGGACAGGAACTGACAGTCACTGTGCTGTTAAAGTCAGACCTGGACCCTAAGGACAAAGCACAAACCATACCGGAACACTGACCAGAACTCTGGGTCATTATCTACCTGAATTTAAGTGTTGTCACATTCTTCATGCCCTCGAGAAGCAGAGAGGTCAACACAGATTAGTTCTGTGAGTTCTGCTTACTACCTCCAGCCTCTTCCAAAATAAAAAAAGTAAGGGGGTTATAACTTGATGGTAGAGCGCATGCTTAGCATGCACGAGGTCCTGGGTTCAATCCCCAGTAACTCCATTAAATAAATAAATAAACCTATCCACCACCACCCCAAAAAACCACCACCAACAAAAAAAACCAACAAAAGAATTTTTAAGTTAAAGTTTAAAAAAAAGTAAATAAGAAGTAAAGATCATACTACTATTAACTAAGCAACTACAAGGTACCAGGTACCAGTACTAATCCATTCCTATACCACTCTTCTGCCCACCAGGAAGAAACATTTTAGAGGGGGATTAGCTACGAGAAAGCTTCTTCAGTATCCGACAGAGAATAACAAGTTGACTTCTGACATTCAAATAAGCTGTTTAGAAGAGAAGGGTGGTGTACACTTGGGTTTAAGAAGGAAACTCCTCTTTTAATCAGAAATGAAATAAGAATCCCCAAGAGCTCAAGGCTCACCACAACATCTGTCAGTTTAGAATGGATTAATAAAATTAAGAGGGACGGTAAAATCTTATCTGGAGGGAATTAGAAATACAAATCCATATGCTGGAAGGGGATGGGACAGTCGGTGGCCAATATTTAGCTCGGGTTCTGTAATTCTTCCACAGAGTAACACTTGGCTTCCCAAACAAACTACAGAGAGTGTGCAGCAGTCCTCGTCATAGCAGATGAGTTTACAAAAATTATTACCAATAAATCCCCTGGTTAGGAAATCTACAAGGAGGAGTGGTTTTTGATCTAAAATTTGAAAGATGAGTAGAACTTCTATAGGTGGCTACAGAGGAGCGTATAAAGGGACACGGATGACAGGACGGCTTTTCAGAGGAAGGGGACAGTGTGCATAAAAATATGAAGGTGGGAAGGTACAGGGAATGCTCAAGAGATGATACATATATTAAATCGCACATCGCAAAGGACGTCAGAGAGAAAAGATCAGTCTGAACCAAAAAAAAAAGGGAAGGGAGACTTCAATTTATCGTTATTCGTGGGAGGCATTGTGCTGTGTCATTTTATTTAGATTCATAGACTCCTGTGAGGATGACAACATCTATCTCACGGGTTTAGATTTAAAAGGATATAAAGTGGGTGGAAATGCTCTGTAAGTATAAAGCATAACGTAAATGAAAAAAATCTAAAATCCTTGATTTAGTAGAGAAAATAAATCAAACAGAAGCTGAGTTCACCCCCAGAAACTGCACAGAGACGTACGTACGTGCAGTAATCAGCTCTCCCCGCTACTTGTAGGCCACTCAAAGCCCATCTGCAGGGGCTGGGGTTAAGGCAAAGGAAATTACTTTGGGTTCCTGTGCCACGGGATACAAACAATCCTAAAACCCTTAGGTAACTCTTTTCTAACGGTTATTTTTGTGTGACCTGTGTATCCTACTCGTCCCTTTCCAGCCCCCAGATTCAATGGTTGTAAAGGCAAGAAGTGGGCATCAGCCTTAAACACATAGCCCTCCATGGACAAAGACATCTCATTTCAAAAAGTCAACAAAAAGCAAACTACCTCTTGGCTTGAAGAAGGAAGGCTTAATGACCCCATGTAGCCTGGTCCAGCTCGGGGTCACTTTGAAGGTACTTTGAAACACAGCACTTCCACGTTAAAAAAGAAGCCTCAGTTATACAGTGAGCCATTAGCCTGTTTATCCTATGACTACCAGTGGAGGTGGACAATGGGTGGGAAACATCTACTAACTGTAAAAAGTAAAGATCAAAGCCAGAAAATCAATATGACATACTTGTGACATGGAGTTTCAGAAAATACTCTCTAGGTTTGATCAGACACAATTTTCAGAGGGAAATGGGTAACATGGCCTTTTTCACCCGTAAAGTCCAGGAGCAAAGTTGCTTAGAGCAGCTTGGCAAGAAAATTAGCAAGGCCCCCAAATTCCTTAGAGTCCAACCCAATCCACGTATCATTTTATTAGGTGTTATTCACTGAACATAGAAACAAATTGCCAGGACTGGACTACAAATACCTCAGGGAAAAGAAATTCGTGGTCAGGTTCTCCAGCTGAGCAGCTCAATCGGGAAATCTTTAGTCCCCAAAAACTACACATGGTATGATCAGGCAAAAAAGTGTTTATAAACGTCATCCCCCAAATAATGAGTATTCTGATGGAAAAGCATCACACAGTGAAAAAAAAAAAAAGCATCACACAGTGTATCCAGTTGGCACTTAAGCCAAGTACCAAGACAGAAGCACACTGATTCCAGAGCCCACACTGCAGGGTGTCTCCAACGAGGTTCCAGGGACGGGTGGGAAGACTTACAGGTACTGATGATACTCAAAAGTCTCTGACCATTGGAAGTCACCAGCAGTTTCCCACAGTGCCCTCCAGACACTGTCAAACTAAGAAGAAATGAAGGGAAGTGGGCTGCGGACACTAAAGAAAGAGTATTTTGGAGGTCTTTCGGAGGCTAGAAGGGAAAGAAACTTGAGCACACTCATCTAAGCTCTCTTTTTATGTTGTCAGGTGACCTTGAGATGAATAGTTACCTGTTGAGATTTGGTTTTCCTCTTTGGAAAATCAGGATCGTGATTAGCTGCTGGGGAGGGTATGTTTGACAAGCATCAGAGAAGGGAAAAGTTTGATATTTTCAACCAACTCTGGGGCAGAGATGAGGCTGGAGAATCTGTTCCAATCTCCGGTAGCTCCAAACAGAGCAAAATCTGAAACCTCAATAAGTCATTGTGCTCTTTCTGTGATAGTTACCGCCCTTAGAAAAGCTGCTCTTGTGCCTTCAGAACAAATTTAGGTAAATGAAAGCCAAAAAAGTCCCAAAGAGCAAGGTACCGGGAAAAAGAAAGTGAGATAACACAGTAGGGCTGTTCCCCTGTAACCAGGCAAGACCAGAGCTTAACATCTTAAAAAGGAAGGGCTAAAATATTCTTATTAAAGGTTGGGATGAATTTAAGTAAATTTTCTAAGTAAATTATGATTGATGTTGCTATAGCGCTGTTGCTAAGGATGCAAGACCTTCCCAGCAATCAAATACTCTCCTTATCTGCTATTTAAAGCAGTACAGTAACATTTTCTAATCTTACCAACTACTTGATCAAACGTTTTAGAAAAACAGGAAAGCTGAGTTGACACCAGGGCAAAGGAGAGAGAAAAGCTCAAGGAAAAGACAATCGATGCATGAACTAAGGAAGTTAATTTTACTTTCGAAACCAACAAGCCTTATGTTAAGCAAAGAGATGTGTTTATCACAGTTTTTCAGGCAACTGGAAAGTCAGTCTTCTTTCGAGTAGTGCCACGGGGGGCCTCAAAAGACATTGCTTTGGGTGACGCAGCCGCCACCCACCAGGGTCTCTTCAAATAAAGAAAACAAACATCCACTTAATTTTTTATAGGGATTTTAATAACGCCTAAGGAAGGGGTCGGCTTTCTTGAGTTTTCCTTTAGGGTTGTCCCTGTGCTGACCAAGGAATAAGGTCACAACTGCGGCTTTAACAGGGTCACAGTGGGCCTGATGGAGGAGAAAAGCTAAAGGATTGAGGTCCTGTCGGTATTATCCTAAGGCACTTTCTTCCTCCAGTTCTCCTTTTATGTATAAATAAGACAGGAACTCCAGTCAATTGGGAAGTTCAGGTAGCAAAACAGAAGGCAAATCACTGTCTCCCTGTGAGCCTCAGTTTCCCCACATGTAAACTGAGGAGACTGAACCATAATATATAATCACTCCATCAACTCTAAAGTCCCTTTCAAATGAAATTACATGATGAAGTTAGAAATGCAAAGCCCTCCCCTAAACAAGAACAAACAGTGACAATAAAAATTCTTCCCCACCAAAACGCCACTTCTAAACCTCTGCTCCTCAGCTGGAACCTGATGGTAGGACTCCGTGAAGCACTGGCCCAGACCCATCGTCCTCCTGACTCTGCCCCTCAATCCACAGAGCTCATGCCCCCTGCCCCCAAACCCAACTTCCTGAGGGTGACTGTTGATACAGGAACTGTAGAAACAATACTAGTAACAATGGTGACAACACAATGATAGTAGTTTCACAGGAGCAAATGATACAGCAGCAAATCACTGGATAGCCAAGATCCAAGGGGGAGGGGGTGCACGGGGCTCCCACGCAGCCCAGTAGGACGCTAAGGGCAGGACGGAGCTCCCAAGACAGAAGACCGAGCCCACGGAGGTGGAGCCAGCGGGCTGAGCAGATGGAGGACCGAGAGATACGGACTCCACGTTGGCCCTGCCACCGCGGTTGCAGGCAGGTCAATTTCCTTGTCTGCAAGACAAGGGCAGAGGATGAGATAACCTTTAAGGCCCTGTTCAGCTCTAACATTCTCCATGAGGGACCGTGATCCGTAAAGACTCAGCAACGGTTTGATTCCCAGGCTTTTTTTTTTTTTTTTTAAGTTCTTCATTTCTATTTTAAAAAATCGCATGTTCCCGTGGCCCTGGAATGCCTGCCTCCGGCCCCTCTGGAGCCCTGGGTTATGTGAAAGCGGCCGTGCCAAGCTGGCCCGTGGGCGGGGCCGAGCCTTCCTGGCTGGCCTGTGACATGTTCCTGACGTACTGTGTGGTCAAGGAGCTGGAACTGGGGGGGCTGAACAAGGGCCAAGCCTTGCACTTCAGCTTCCTGACCTGGCAGCCATTCAGAGAGACCCTGCTAAGTGCTATTTCCTAAATACACTCTCTTTTCATAACAATCTTACCACATTGCTTTCCTTTACAAGCGCTCTTAAAAAAGGGAACTGGACTCCTTCTGGTTAATCTACACAGACTACATTTGGAAACCATCAGAAACTGAACTCTAAACAAAACGTTATTAATGTGTTGTAATCTGCCCTCTATGTTGCAGATGAAAAGAAAATGTTTTATAGTTGCTGAGCATACGTTTTAATTGCCTTTTAAGAGTGCATATACTTTTAGTACTTAGTGTTATAAAACTGTAGTATCTGTTTCTTGATAACTGGTGAGTGATCTCAGCTATTTTTATTAGTTTTTTTCCTTATCCTTTTCTCCCTTTTTCTCCTAAACTGCCACCCATGCAAAGTTCTTTTAGATCAAGCTTGATACAGGGCTCACATATTGGAGATCTTCAATTACAAATAGCTTCTTAACAACCTCCACCTCCCTATAAAACACTTGTTCCTGAAAATGAGTTCTATAAACAAAGACGGAGAGGGTGGCTTTGTCTAATCACCCAGTATAGCTGGGAACCTAGCAGTCTAGCCTTTTCCCAGTTGCTCTTGCTTTTTTATGGGGGCCAGATGACCCACAGAGATCTGATGCTCTTTGCTACTTTTCTCAACTGTACAGCCCTGTCCCAAGAGACTAACATATCAGTCATCAACCCAGAGGTTTCAAGGGCAGAGTCTTAGACACACCAAGATCCAGTCTTTTTTTCAGCAAGGAATCCCAGATTCATTAGAATTCGGCCTGAAGTTAACAGAGGGATTGGGCTGTCCACCAGTTTGTCACCAGCCTGACAAGTCCATGGAAGGCCGGGTCACTTGACAAGTCTACAGGGGCTGAGGTCTCCATTGTCCCACCTTCCAGATGGACAGACGGTGCCCAGCTCTTAGACCACTGATGTAAGCCTGAATCACAGGCTCACAGGAAATGAAATGACCTTTCTGAGCTGAAAGTTTCTCAGGGCAGGGCCAGGGAAGTGGAGGCATTTGGCCATCTGGTCTACCAGCCAGAAACAACAGAATTGAGCATGGCTCTCCTGACGGGTCCAAGTATTAAGTACCCCAGTGATAAGAAGCACCACAATGGCAGCCACAAATGATAAAACCTTTCCAAGATTATCTCATGTAGAACAATGTTCAAAAACCAGATTCAGAGACTCCTTGGATCTGAGGGGCCCAGGGAGATGATGTGGTCCGTCACACACTTTCAGGTGAGGTCTCATGGCCAATGTGAGCTCAGAAACCTGCTTTCTACTTCTCCATCCTGGCTCCTTCTCACCTACAGGATGACCATCAGTGAGGAAAGGAAGCAGCACTGAAAGGGATTCCCTTCAGGCATCTGAAAATGGGAGCCTGTGCCCTTTAATTTTCAGTTTCTTTTCAGAGATAGTCATCTTCTTTATCTCAAACATTAACTCAAATGTTTCTTACGATGTCGCCAGTGTTTCCCTAATGCCTTCATGACTCACTGGATATTATGGCTTGACACAGTACAGAGTGGAGCTCAGTTACAACCTTAGTTTCTGAAACAATTTTTTTTTTTATGAAAAACAAACCTTTCTCTCGGTCCTCCTGCCATCACAACTTGCACAATACATTGAGAATTTTTCCAAAGGCACAGCAGGCCCTGTTTTCATAATATGTCAGAATTCACAATGTGAAGGAGCAGTTGTTTATAAATCTATCAAAACTGCAATTTTCAACTGGATTTTCTTCTTTACCCTCCTTTAGTAACCTTTTACTTCATACATGTGCTGAGGAGGATAAAGCAACTAGGAGTACTGAAGTCTTACCGCACACGGACAACCATGAGGTGAAGCTATCTAATGGCCCCAGGGCATGAACTTTCCTAAAACATCCACCAAACAGACCTAAGCAAAAGGCCTTCCCTACAGAAAAGCAAGGACACTTTGTTGCCTTCTCTAGCTCTACAGTGGCTGCTGTTAGTCAGTACCATAGTTGCTGACCCTCTTCAAGTTTGCCTCGTTCAATTTCTGATTCTTAATCTTTGGGGCAGGTGACATGTGAATACCCTAAGAAATCAGCTGAAAAGAAAGCTTTGAAAAATTGGGTCATCACATTTTCGTATTCCATGGGTCTGTCAGCTCGGTATGGCCAGTCTTTCTCTCTTTTGACAGATCACAGATTAAAGGGTAATAATTACAAAAAGATTGGCTAGAGAACAACTCCTTACACATCCTTGCAAATAACGTCTATCACCGGTTTAAGACCACTTCTGAAGAATTCTCCTCTGAGATGAAACAATGTGAAACAAAGAGTTTTCCCTTAGACAGGTTATGGGAAAGTCCTTCCATTCGGTAGTTTTTGAATTAATCGGTGCTCCTAAAACAAACTTGTTTCTTCAGCAAGGGACAAAGTTCTCTGCTGGGATACTGGAATTGGTCTCTGCTGCTGAAATCTTTCTCCTTCAGATCTTAGCAATACGGTTTTTGGGTGTGTTTCATGACCTTTTGTGCTAGCAAATAAGCCTTTGGAGGATTAAAATTAACTTTTCTCATCCTAGTTTAAAGAGTGCTCTGCTCTGGGAACATTAGAAAAAAAAAAAAAAAAAGCCCCAGTCCTGAGCCAAATACCCAGTCTACCAGTGCTAATATTGCCTTCAAGTTTCTTATTTTAAAAGTCAATTTTTAGAGGAGTAGCAGAGAAAGTACGGAAAGAATATATGTTAATCGAAACGAATTCCTCTTTTTACGATCAAAGAAGAATGAAGTTTTATATTACAAGTATTTGAGAATATAGTACTGCTTTAAACTGCTCCAAGTGGTTTAAAGCATTAAAAGTGTTTTCGAACTTCTTGACCTATACATGGAGAATAGTCACTCACCTTGACCTATGTGTCCTAATACGGACTAAACAGAATATTCAATGAAGTCCTGGTATTGTATGTGTTAGGAGCCTTAAAATCAGGCTATCACAGTTGGTTTATTTGCCACAAAGCTGGCTGGATGAAGTCCCACAAAGACACACTCCGGGAATGAACACCAAGGGACTCAGGTGCCTGCTGCTTCCTGCTGAGGAAGCACAAGCCGGGCAAACGCTCACCCTATGACCTCTGCCCTCTGACCTTCCATCTTACCTGTCCTCCCGAGGCCCGAGGCTCTGTGGGAATTCATGCCAAGCTGGGGCTTAGCCCCTCAATGGCCATTATCTTTATGAGCTGATTTCTTTGAAAGGTCCTGGGAAATAGGCGGTAATCACTGCAGAATGTGGTCCTTAAGCTTTCCATTAAAAAAAAACAAAACTGAAAACTCTATTCCTTTCCATCTAGACAAGGAACACAGAGGGAAATTGTCTCAAATCAACTAAAGCTAAAAACAGGCCTTGAAAGTACTTCAATTTCCTGACTCAAATAGGGGGTCGTCCACCACAGGTACAGAGAGGTGGGATCAGAAGAAGTTCCCTTGGCTGCCTTCTTGGGGAAAGGATTCAAGCAGGGCTCAGGAAGGCAGAAAGCTCTCCAAAAGAAGCTAATTCAAAAAGAGATTTCCAGGTCAACATCCAAACCAAAGAGATGTGGAAAAATTCAGAAGAGCATCCTAACAAAACATCCCAACAAAGTGCCCTAACTCCTTTGTGCAAACCCACAGTGGGCAGGAGCAGAGTTCTAATGTGACAGCCTTTTAAAGAAGCAAGTTGCAACCACAAGTGTGGTTGCTCTTCCAACCTTATTTTCTTTGAGAAAATTACGTGGGTGGGTAGGGAAGCAAACCCCAAGAGGACTGCAGTTTACAAGTCCTGAGGCCTTGGAGGTGGGGGTGGGGGTGGGGGGAGTCAGTAAGATGCATGAAGCCTAGGAGTGGGGGCCTTGTGGCAGACAGCAGAAATCTACCCTTATTGAACGTGGTGACTAAGATCTCTGGCCGCTCATCAGGCAGAGTATACTGCTCTGTATTTGCAAAACTGCTCAATAAAATTTTACTGGCAAGGCAAGAGGAGAAACATCTGCTCTAGTAAAGAGTAGCTGTGGTCAGCAATAAGGCAGCTGGCACAGGGTCAATGCTGTTCTTGCTGGTAGGTGGTATTGTGGTCACCAGTAATTACTTTGGAGAATTTCATGGAGTCAAGGATAACTAAATGGACAAAGAACATTTTATTTTACTTTCTATCTTTAGCCTCGGAGCACAAATCGTGACATGTTGTACAGAATTCAGAAGCCCAATGAAGTCCATATTTTTCATGGCAGAACTTTTTACGTCAAAGACTGGAAACCCTTAAATGTAAGTATTTCAAACAATATGTTCTTGACAAGTGACCTCTCCACTCATTATTTCTGATTGAACAGTTCCTGGAGATTGCATTAGTCTTTAAGTGTTTCCTTCTGAAAGATATATTATAGAATACTTTAAAGAAAATCTGAAAATGAGATCTAGCAAATCAATAAATGGCACAAGTTTTTAAAAAACCCCATCTTGATCAAATTTGCATGACTATCTGCAAAAGGTAAATAAACCACATTGTGTGGGACTTTGGAGTGTAAACAAAAATCTGTTTCACGCATGCACGGTTGATAATTTTTCAGGGGATGATGAATGTCAGAAAGTAGCAGTTAAATTAATATACACTGTACTTAAAAAATTAGACACTTGGGAAATAACCTCTTGAGCCACTGGAAAATGACAACGTCTCAGATATTTCAATCAAGTTAATTTCAGGACCAAAGCAATGCATTTTTCCCACCAGAAACTATATGAAAAAACAAATTAACCAAAATGGGCCTGCGAATGATGGGATAACATCAGGCTAAAAGAGAACTTCATGATTGCTTGTCAATTAGGTTATTCCACGCACATACACTCAAAGGCAAAACTAGCCACATTCATTTTAAATCATGTCAAGGCTGAATGGTTGATACTATATTAAAATGAAAGCATGACTTGCATTTTTAAAAAGAAAAGGAAATTCTCTTGCCAACCAAGAGAGCTGACCTGCTACAACAACCGGGGTAATTCAGACACACAAGCTCTGATGAGGCCACGCCAGGTGAGCCATGTCCCAAATGTTACAGGATACGCGATCCCTAGTGTTCCCCCAGACCACTGGGGCTCCTAGGGCAACCTCACATAGTTTTAGAAGTGGGGTGGGGTGGGGAGGGGAGGAAGGGTGGAGACCCAGGGCCCAGTTTCAACCTATTTTAGACCTGTTCCTGGCTCCAGCATCTCTAGAATGCCACCTGTAACAGATCAGGTCAGGGGTCACAAGACGTCCAGGGTGCTCCCAGGATGGAAAAGAATCCCTCAGTCAGTCCGTGAGGCAGGCCAAATCTTGGGGTTAGAAGGCTGGAATTCTAAGCGTCAGGCCTGTCAGTCACCGGGCGTAGATCACTTGAACCCTCAGAGCTTCAGCTTTTTCACATGTCAGGGGAGGAGGCCTTCCGGCTTTGACATTATATCGAGTCCACAAAGACTGGGTTTCTAGACCCTAAAGAGGAGCCCCTTCTGCTCCACGTCCCTCGGGATGAGGCAGTAAGAGGTTCCCAACAATCTCCTGTTGTTTTTTTCTTTCAATGAGACTTTCACGACCCTTAAAGAGAAGTACTAAGTTTAGGTGTTCCCCTAGGAACCGCTTTTTGTGACAGCCCAACATCTCATAGCTGTCCCATTAAAGCCAACCATCCGAAGTGACTGAGCAGCAGGCAGAGGACTTGGACAACTAGGATTTGTAAGTGTAAAATTTCTACCCGAGAGAAAAGCTGATGGATGTCAGAGTGCATGGAAACAGCTTTTTCACTTTCTGAAATAAGCCATTGTATTTATTTATCAATAATATTTGCTGAAAAACTGCCTCAAATTAGTCTATTACACGGCGCTTAGGACGAGGAATAGTGAGATCACAAATACTATGGAGTTACAGTTCCATCTTCAAAAACACTGCTCCTTTCCTGTATGTCCCATTTCGTAAAATGTAGACTGAATGAAGCCTATGAGCATTAGGCAATTTTAATACTAAAATAAAATACTCTTCAGAATTTACCCTGTTGTTATTCTTTTATGCCACATTTTTGCTGGCTTCTAGTCAGACTGTTCTCACACTGATGCCTTTGTTGGTGTCATTTCCAAAGACTTTCCTTAGTTTTTTGTTTTTGTTTTTTAACCTATTGAAAACCTACTTATTTGTCTTCTAAAGACAGTACCTCCTAAAGAATTGGCAAAATAAATCCTGATATATACAATGATGGAATCGTAGGCCACTTTTATATGAGATTATAAATAAAATTCTCAAGAATCTGTTTGGAAGAAATTGGGATTAGTTCGTAAAGGCAGTGGGGGACGCAGTCATCCTTGGAGAACTGTGATCAGCACTGTTCTTTCTATTCAACATTGGCTCAGAAACAGAGAGATAAACCTCCGCATAAAAGCAGGCTGACTGGCAGAAGAGAGGCCCTGAAGGTGGAGTTTCCCCTCAGCTTCCTGAATTCCAGACCCTTCGCATCTCATGAGATTGTAAGGACAGGATCTGTCTCAGCTCTTTGCTGTAACCTGCATTCAGTGATGTCTTTCTAATTGGAGGCAGGGTCTGATCACAGGCTAGTCAGTGAGGAAGTTCTTGTCGTGTCTGAAACATCAAATATAAAGGGAGGAGGGCTGGAGTCTGGGCCTGGAAACATTAGCCAAATGGACCGAGTCCAAAATAGACACGAAAGTTACTAAAACACCACTACAAATATATTACGTGTTTTAAGATATAGTGACCTATCAAAGGGCTAACCAGGATGTATCTAACCATCTCTTTTCGGTCAGATTCTGATATTTACACTGCCTTTCTCATGTTCTTGGTTTCTTCCTCTTGGATAACAGGAGCCATTCTGGATTTAGATACACTCAACATTGGGAAACGATCTCTCTTTAATAAACGCACACACACACACACACAAACACGCACACACATTGACTCTTATTCCATTATCATCATCCTGGCTTTCTTAGAAAAATTAAGCATTTATTCAACAAACTTTTTTGTTTTTTAACATCTATGTGTTAAATGCTATTAGTAGGGGGAAAAGTACAATTTTTAAACTGGTTTTATTTCAAAACTATTATTTTATTAGGCTTATTTATCTTCCTGTCTCTCCCATTTTTAGCATATAGAGATGGCTACCGTGTGTGTGTGTGTGTGTGTGTGTGTGTGTGTGAGTGTGTTTTCAATCCTGGTATAAGACAAGAAGCAGGGAACAGAGCAAAGGGAGACACAGGTGCTGGGTGGTCAAACGGGCTGATTCCCTGGCTTTACCACTCACTCCTACACACCAACTTACAAATCAGTAGTAACAGCAAATTCCTCATTGACTTTTGGAATCACTTTCCAAAAGTCAAATCTCTAATGTCAAATCTACCAATTCAGTGTGTCTACTGCATGGAGGGTCCCCCAAAAGACAGCCTAACTGGATTGTAATTTCGTGCTGGATTCTTCTCAAGGGTGAGAGGTGGGGAGCGAGGGCCGCGGGGGAGGGAGCAGACGGTTTCTCATGGCAAGAATTCTCTCGTGCCCAGACAGAGGAAAATTCCCAAGTAAGAGTGGCATATTGAAATCTAATCAAATGGCTAGCCTATTTTTGCCCTTGAATCCATCAAAATCAGCTCAAGAACAACCACCCTTGGTACCTTTTAAGACTGCTTCTTTGCGGGGACGGTTTGACTTAAGATAGACTTCAGTGCGCGTGAGTTTCATTTAAAAGAAATGAGCCCTTTTCTCATCGGGCTCAATGCCATAGGTAAATGAATTTGGTTTACTGAATAAGACAGGTTTTGAACTTTTTAGGATATGTGTGCTGTAACTGAGAAGTTTTCAACAAGCATCAGCTACAACTCATTCCTTTTTAATGTCATGGTGTAGTGGGAAGAATATGGAGAATTTGGGGTCAGAGAATCCTGGGTTCCAAAGCCTGTCCCTATCACTTCTCTTAGGCGCAGTTCTCTTAGAAATAAAAATACTGTTCTACCCGACAGGGTAACTGTCAGGGTAAGAAAATATGCATAAATGTGCCCATCGCAGTCAGCGTTCAATAAATGGTAGTTCCTGCGCTACTACTACTATTATAATTATTGTTATTTGAGGCGACATGGTTACAGTCCCCAAACATCCAAATACCTACACCAAAATGCAGGTCTCCAGGAGAATGTAACTGCCCTCACAGAAAATCCCAATCGAAATATTTTTATCATGGACATATTTAAAACTCAAGTGTAAGACTTTTAGTCCTGGGAACGTCCAACACAACAGTGATGGTTTCACATACCTGAGTGTTCTCTCCAAAACAAAAAATATTCACATTTAGAAGGTCAAGTTGCAAAGCCATTTGATTAAAATAGTAATAAAAGAGTAAACATTAACTCACAACTTCTCCTTTGGTCTTTACTCTACCAAGGAGAGTATCACCTCCAGAGTAAGTTGCACCTTAAGACATTTTAAGATTATCTTGATTAAAATCTTTAAGTTCTTAATTTTAAGCAGGGAAAACCTAATCTCCAAAAGCCAAGTTTAATACTTTTAGCATGATCTAGATCTTAACAGAGCAGCATGTTATCCTCTACTACTCCTGAAATATGATCACCCAAACTAAATGAAGTTCCCTTTTTATATTAATTTCAGAGCCACTGATAAAAATGCAAATGACTCACATCAGAAAGGAAGAACTGCTCATCACGAGGCCACCTTAATTTCCAAAAGCGTCATAACGTTACAGAAAGCTTAGCACTAGAATTTCAAGAGTTTTCTCAAAGGTTGCAGAGTTAGCTGCTGGAGGCCTTGCAAACTGAATTAAACAACAAAATAAAGCAACCAACACCCCCAAATCGATACAGCTCGGTTCAGTATTTTAAACCTACATTTTCCTGTTGGGTACATGACTGTCTTTGATAATGCAATTCACATGTCCTTTCCACATTCACTTTTAACCCAAGCTAAATAAGGATACCACTGCCAATTAACTCCCACTCTCTATAATACGGTGACCCCATTTATTCACTCTTGCTTCTCAAAAATAAGCTCACTAAATCAGCACCTCATTTTCCCCTAAGAACTAAAAACCCATCCTATACCCGGGAAAAAAATTGACACAAAGTTAGGCTATGTTGCTTCCACTGCTAAAAATATCCACTAGTAAATTAAAAAATCTGAAGTATCCAAGCATTTGGATTTCTTATTTGCTTGTCTGGACTATCTGCAATAACCATTTTGATTTTTGCTATTTCTAGCCACGAAGTCATCCCTGGAGTTGGCCTCAGGGCCCCAAGAGGAAATCTGGCTTCCACCTCTGGGACACACGTTTCAGCACTCATGTCTGACCGACCCTGCCAATCACCCCTCCCAGAAGCCACAAGACCGGCTTACAATAACAGAGTATATCAAAGAGGACAGGAAAGAAAACAAGACAGTGGCAGGGTCAGCAGAGGATAAGAACACGGTGAAGATGCCCTGTGGAAGCAGGGAAGCGGGGAGCCATATACCAATGGTATCAAATGTGTTTCTCAGAAAAGGCAACGTCATAAATGCACAGGACCTTGACTGCCAGAGTCAGCCCTGGGCGACTGTAAAATCGCCGTCAGAAGTAACTAGGAGAGCAGATTGTCTCCTTATGATGGGATTGGTCAGGAAGAAACACCGCTGCTCGCATGAACTTGTAATCACAACCCATACGCTTAAACCGACTCAGAGTGGTGGCCGTGGTGAGTGCGCCCTGACCTCCGATACAAAGATCATCCAAGTAAAGTGATTCTTTTCACTATAACCACCCAACTCAAGGATGGTGATAATCCAGTCCTGCCTCCACAGAAAAATATGCCGTAATCAATCCTGCACTGGGATCATAAAGTCAGCAACTTTAAAAGGCGTAAAGAGTAGAACAGAAGAGTAGTCAAGAGCTGGGGGTGGGGGCGGCGGGGTCTATAGTCAGCCTGCATTTGAATCTTGACTCTGCCGCGGACGGGCTGTGTGATCTGGGGAAAGTTACTAGTGTCTCTGAACCACAGTTTTCTCGGAGCATTACTATGAGGACTCAAAGTCCCAAAAAAAGGGTGAATTTTCAATTTATGTTAATGTATTATTATTAAAGACAGCTATGTAAAAACAAAAGGTAACTTTAAAGACCACACTCTTGGGCCTGACCTTCCCAATCGACTTTTAGTCTCAATCAACCATTATTCCTTCTCATCCACTATCCAGCTTTCCTGCCTCCACTCCTTTATTTGGGCTGTTTCCTCTGCGTAAAATCGCCTTTAGAATCACCTTTAAATTCAAGCCTACCTTCCCTCTAAGTTGGTTCAAATGATACCTTCTTCAAAAACCCTTTTTTTCTCATCTTCCCCATCCCCCTTCATTAAATCACTCATAATATCTTGTAGCCTTCTGACACCTGACTATTTTATGACATCTATTAGTGCCATGTGTATATAAACAGAGATCCAGCACAGGGCTTTGTCCATAGTGGCCCTTAACAGACATTGATGGAAGGAATAAACAAGCAACAATGATTCTCTTTCTAGAAGAAGATCTAAGGAAAGAAACAACTTGCCTTCACCCTCCCACTTCCCCACAGAACCCCACAAAAATGCCGCTGCCTCATTAACTCAGGCAGGACGGGAGACAGACATTGCCAGGGGTCCAAGTTGTGACAGTTGGCACTTTTCTCTTTGCATCCAAGGAGTTAAACTGAGTCCTGTGGAGATTTAAAAAAAAAAAAAAATCTCTGGTTTTATTGTTTGGTGAGGCTGCCTGACAAACGAAGATCCAGCTGCAATTGTAACATTCCAAGCTCAGAAGGCGCCAAGTTTTACTAACTATAATTTAACTGGTCCGACTGCTGCAGTCCAAATGCTTGTTTGGATAATCAGCCTTTGTTTGAATATGTTCAAAAACAGCCCAGGCTAGCATTAGCCTCTGGGTATGTCATGTGAGCTGATTACCCTGTGGCTCCCAGTAGCAGAAACTCGTACACAAGAGGAGGATTATTTTCCTAGTATTACTGTTACGCTAACATATAATCAGTCCTTTTCTCCCAGTCCCCACATCTCTTCCACGGCCTCCCCCGACCTTTTTTTTCTCCTGTCTTTCTTTTTTCTTCTCTCTTCTCTCTCTCTCTTTTTCTTTTAATAATTCAAAAGTCTTCTTTCCAAGTTCAAACAAAGTTTAAAGGTGAAAAGGTCAAGAAAGTTTCATGGCTGTGGCTGTTTAGAAAAGGGTAGGACTAACCGGGGTCTCTAGCTCAGCCCTGACCAAAAGCTCGAGCATCTCATATTTCACTGTACTTCTGCAGCGCCCAGTCGCCTTGACACAATCTGTTTGGAATGAAATTAAGCCCTTGTTAATCATTTTGATCGTAATAGAATAATAATAACTCCACCTGCCAAACCATCATTTCATACATAAGCAACTCAAGTAGCTCATTTGTTTGTTAAAAAAAAAAAATCCAGATTCTCAAAGTTGTACACTTTAATGGATGGACACTCGTCTGGGAGCTGCCCAGCCTGCCCGTCTGCAAGTCATTTGGTGAGAACAAGCCACAGAGGATTCTGGAAACTCTGTACCTATCCTGCCCCTCGGGCCTTGGTCTGGCCATTCTCAAAGAGCCCAAATGAGTTGACGGATTTAAAGTGCTTAGGACAGTGCCTGGCTGAGAGAAAATGCTAAACAGTATTTGCTCTTAGTATTTTGGGGGAGAAATCCTGACTCAGAGGCACAGTTTTAACAGTTAGTGGAAAAACTGCTGGCAGGGAGAGGCTATGGCTCAGAAAAGGCTGGAGTGATTAGCCATCAGTACCTGGGTCGTTGAAATGCTGCAAACTGAGCTAATGAAGTGGGAGCTCTCAACCGGTCTGGAATTGTAGGTGTAAATCTGCGCCGGCCGCTCATGCCTTGCTAGAGGGAAGCCCACCAAACGAGAAGGAAACTCTGCTCCCCGGGAGGGAGATCTGTTTATTTTGCAATTAACAGCAGCAAGGGAACACCTTCTGAAATTTTTCCCGGAAGGCTCAGAATTTAATCCTATACAATGGGTTGGTATTAAATCGGCAAGGTCTTAGCTGAGATGGCAGGTAGAGATCAGAGTACTTCAGACCTGGCTCCAGTTAGAGAGACACACGAGGAACCAAGAAAAGCTCTTCTGGGGCCAAAATTCTCAACTATGCGGTAATCTAGGATTTGAGAGAGGAGAAGAAAGAGGGAGCTGTATGGGAGGACGCAATGGGAAGTGCAGGAAGTGAGGTCTAATGGTTGAAGGTTTATCATTTATCTGCTCCTCTGCATTCGTGCCCCGTGCTTCCTGGGGCAAAGGAAGAGGGTTTCTATTGTGAATTTCCACAGCTTTCAACAGTTGTATGATTAGACCTGTATGCATCTTTAGTATCAACGAATTACACCTTCTTCTAACTTAAATCATGCTGAAATTTAAGACTATTTTTTTCTTCCCTGCTGTGGGTACTGAATGGAAAAAAACCCCCACTGATATTAATAACACTCAATTCGCATTAATTAGAAGTATAGAATGCCACAGTTGGAAGAGCTCTTAAAGAATGACTAAAGGAGAAGTGTCTTGGGGCCCAGAACTGAAGCCAGAGAGGGATTTTTTCCCTGGACCCTCCATTAACAAAATATCTCCACTTGTTCCTGTTTTATATATTGGAGTCCTGCATAAATTTCACTAGAAAAAAGGCTCTGCTTCTGGGGAGGAGGGTGTAAGAGAGAGGTTTGAAAACCAAAGAGCTGGTCCAATCTTTCAGTTTAAAGTTAAAGAGTGGGGAGGGTATAGCTCAGTGGTAGAGTGCGTGCTTAGCATGCGTGAGGTCCTGGGTCCAATAGCCAGTAGCTCCATTAAAAAAAAATAAATAAATAAAATAAATAAGCAAATAAATAAATAAATAAATCTAATTACCCACCCCCCCCCCCCAAAAAGAGATAAATTTGGGACAGTGAGGTCGTGACTTGTCCAAAGTCCCTCAATGAGTCGAGAACCGGGTTAGGACAGGAGTCCCTCCCCAGCCTTCCAGCTCTGAATATGTTTCATCTCCAAGCCATGTCTGTCTCCTCCACCTTTCAGGGAAGCCCTCCCTCCATTTACCGTGTTTGGATCACAAGACTGCAACCTAAAAAGAGACACTTTTTGGAAATGCTTAACTAGCACAATAAGTTAAATTAACAAACATTTTTAGATCTGGACAATGAACTAAGACCAGACTGGTTGATGGCCATCTCTATTGGTAAAAATCACTTCTGCTAAAGCCATTAGCCACAGAGTGTTCTGGGCAGCTCGGATTTTACAACAAAACCTATAAAAGCCTGGGGTCAAAACTTTTCCCTGGGGCTCGAAGGTGTGAAGCTTCCGAAATGAAGCTTGGGCATTCAGAACCTTCTCCATTAGCTCTAATCTTCACCACCTCCTTTGGATTATCCCTTGAGGAGTGTCGCTAGATAATATGGAGGGGGAAAAAAAACAACCGAAAAAAGGAAGTATTTTTAGCCTCTTCTTGAGTGGTGACAAAGTTTATCACACTCCTACTCAAATTAGTCACACAGGTTAGTCCCAAGAGGAGAGCAGTCTGGCTACAGATCATTGCAAAGGAATGACTTCTTGGAGGCCTAAAACAAACACTTAGGCACATGGTTCCATCTGGAAATATAGTCAAATAGAAGCAAATTCCATGAAATTCCCAACTGATGCAAGCAACATAATTTTGTATCTTGGGCTAGCTGTTGTGGTCTGCTAAATAGATATATGACTTTAAAATGACGATAAAGAAAATAGTTATTTTAATAATGCTAATAATAATTATTTCCAATGTGCTTCATCCCAGGGGCTGAAGCTGCTAATCAAACAGCAGTGGAGAAGGGAGAGACAATTCAGAATGAAACAGGACTTGCGGAGAATTTCCCACCATTTTGGTTCTTTTTCCTTTTAAGAAAGAGAAAATTGGTCCTAGATCAGGATGCACCTCGGGGACTTAAGGTTTTAAAGATTTTCCTCACAAGCAAGAGGGTTCTCAGGGCAGGACCAGCACATGGGCCATGAAATGGGTTCTCTTCAAGGGTCTGTCAAACTGCCATCAATGCGACAAAGATTCCTATGTGAGTCTCTGCTTCTCTGTTCGAATACGAAAAACATCCCCTCCTTACCCTGCCAGATAATGCTTTAGAGGGAAATTAGCCCCCTACTCTTTTTCTTTTTTTGACAAAATGCATTAGTTATGAAACATTACTGCCAGTAGCTGCAGTTACATAAAACATGTATGCTTATCCAAAATTAATTGTTTCCAAGCTATCTGGGAAACTCAGCACACTGTACATGAATAACTCATAGTCACTAACTTTGTGGAATCTTTTAAAACCTACCTTCTTATTTCTTTTGAAGATAGGATGTCTTCATATCCAGCATGGTTTTATATTATCGATTTGCAACTCAAGAAATTTCTAACATGGGTTAGAATGGCTTTGCCACTTCATGAGTCTATAAGCTTGAGTGAGTGCCTGAACTTTATAAAATCTGTTTCTTGTCTGTAAAATGGGAATATAAGCGAGCAAAAAAAAAAAAAAATACACACACACACACACACAGAAAACCTCTACCAATAGTTGTGTTATTGCAGTATTTCTGCAGTATTTTGCTTGAATTATTTTGCTTGAAAATTGTAGGAGAAAAAGTTAAGTAATTGGACTGACAAATAATTTAGATAGTAAAACAAACATATACATTGTGGAAGAGAATATAATATCAACACTGATTTTAAGATAAAAGCCTAGCTTTAAGAAAAAGTTTAAGCCAGTAGCAGTCAAGGGTGTGGCTCCAGAAGTGGGGACTGAGCAAAGGGGACACGTGAACATCCGTCTTCTGCTGTTCAAGGTACTTCAATGGAAAAGTTTTAGAAGCACAAGACTGTGGTTCAGCAACTTACACGGGGGCTGCCTCGAAGAAAAATTATTGAATTTAGACAAAGAAAATTGATCTGTGACTTACAAGTGATAGCTTTCATTCCTTAGGATAACATCCAGTGATTTCGGAAAATACTATAATTCTTGGACCTATTACTGCAGTGCTTTTAAATCCTTCTAAAGTATATTACAAATTATGGTTTTTTGTTAAGGAAACTTCTCTGATTAAAGGCTTCAATGTGTCTATACCCTCCCTCACAATTTCTCAACACTACTGGGGCTTAAAAGAATCCCAAAGCAAAAGAATTAAGGACTCCTGAAACCAGCCAAGGCTTCAGTGAAGAGCCAGATGACTGGTCCCACACATAGGAGTCACGCTTGCCAAAATGAAGACGTCTCTGCCACCGGATTCTACTGAGCCTGTGGGGGTGGGGTGGGGAGCGATGCAAAAATGTGCACAAATGAGTATAAAAGAAGAGGCATTCTCCCTAGAGCAAGATGCACATTCTACAGTCTTTGGTGGGAAACGAAGCAGGGAGGGTAAACTGGTTACATGTGCATCAAGTACAAGACACACAACTGTTTCTGGATTGTAGGGATCCGATGCTCTGGGCTAATTACTGCTCCTTCATCCAGAGAGATCTAAGGATCTGGTTTCAATTAGATGCTTTAAGCTCGTAAAACTACATCCATAAAGACACACTTATAGAAGAACTTAAAACTAAGATAATTAAGATGCTGAGGAAACTGATGAATTCCATTCCTTTTCCTTCTCTTCCTTTATCGCCCATTTGCCATCCAATTGAAGGAAGGAAAAAAAAAGCCTTATGATTTTATGAATTAACCAATCATGGCAAAATGAAAGAAACAAATCCAGAGGGACCCGAACACGCTGAGCACCGATACAGTGAGTCTTTGGGGAGGAAGTGTACAAGTTCTTGACCTTCGACACAGTGGCCACTGGCTAAAACCAACACAAGTGTAAAAGGTAAACTTTAGAAGCAATTGGAATTAGATCAGTGCTGGGAATTTGGACGGCCATTTAAGTAGAAAATGGTAATTATTATATTAAGCACATAACCTGTGTTCTTCCAAGGTTGCTGGATCTCAATACAAAGGCAGGGCTTGGCCAGAGAGGAATAAAAGGAGAGACGAGTCTTATTTCTCTAAGCAAACACCTGAGCAAAACTTAACATGTCCACCAGGACGGACTTGCTACCAGTGATTACTTCCCTAGATAATCGCTGACAAATCTCTTATGGCCAACTGAGAACAAAATTTATTTGAATTACTTCTGTCATGTCAAAAGCATCTGTAGGTGGTAGCCATGGATATCAGCATGGAGTGACCTTGAGTTCAATCCAAATGTTTCTCTCTTTATGTTCATACAACCAAAGGCAGTAGAGTAGAAGAATGTGGTGGCTCTGCGCTGCCAAGGTGTGGCTGGGGAGCATTTGAAAGACGGCTGGTCCGAATAGGGATGGGCTGTATGTATAAAATATACTGCAGATTTCCAAGACGTAACATGGGAAAAAAGGATGTAAAATATTCCATTAATAATTTTGGTATTGATGAAATCTTGAAATGGTATATCAGATGTATTAGGTTAAATAAAATGTATTATTAAAATTCATTCCTCCTGTTAGTTTTAATACACCAGGAAACTGGAGTGCAGAGTGGGAGAGGGATTGCCCAAGGTCACAGAGGTGAGAAGCAGTGGAGGCTGATTCCAGAAGCACATCCCAAATCCTACACTCTCTAGCTGAACTTACTTCTCAGATGTCCTCTCCTTCTCCTCTCCTTGTCACACCCTGTCCTACAGGCAAGCCAAACCGTGCTTGCTGAGCACCGTTATCCCTGCCTGGAATGACTTCCTGTTCCTATTTCCATATAACGAAACTCAGCTCAAATGGTACCTCTTCCACGAAGCCTTTCCTGAACTTCAAGTGGAAACTGATTTCCCTTTCCTCTGAATGTCCCCCGTCCTTCACCCATCCTTCTGGTAAATATAGGTGTATTATAGTCATAGGTGTACTTAGTCCATCTTTCTGCTAAGAAGAGCTTTGCTTTGTGCATCTTTCGATTGCCTATGGTTCCGAGCACAGAGATGCGCATAATGGGTGCTCAGACCTTCCTTTTATAAATGGATGAGTAAATAACAAAGAGATAGGGTGAACATTAAAACTGCCTTCTACCCTCGATAGGTTTATGATCAAGTACAGGAGGAAAGATGGACTATCAAACTGATATAAAACAAATGCTTTTTTGCTCCCAAGTAGAGGTGGCTGAAGGGAACTGAAGAATGTCAGCTTCACTCTCACCCACCTCCTTCTATTCAAATTCTAGCCCGTGAGGATACTTGGCAGACATCCTTCAGACCTGAGCAGCTATAACTGAGTTCTAGTGATCCTGCCTGGTTGACATCTGTAGCAACAACTTGACACACCACAAAGTGCCCAGGCTTAGGAAATCAGCTGTTCTGAAAACACCTGAGCTGGCTCTGTCATCACATGGCCGCCTCATCAAAGGCCCACCGGAGACACAAATATAAATTGCTCCTTATGCTGTTCTAAGAAATCAAGATATTCCTCCTTTCAGGTGTATCCTAGCAGCCAGCTTTTAATTTTTGAAAACTTCACACCATGAAAAGATACTACGCAACCATTTGTGATGACTCATGGTTAAAGACATCTTTAAGCTAGATGTTGGCAGGTAGTATATAAAATAAGGCAATAAAGGAGCATGAAGAGGGACAGCACCCAAGGGCAGAGAGGAGAATGATGAGATCAGGCAGCTTGCAAGCCATCCAGGAGTTGATCAGAGGTGTCTTTATGAAGTCACATTTTAAAATATCTATAAGAAACAGCTCTGAATACTGGCACATAGTGAAAGCAAAATTAATACTTGTAAGAAATGTAATCCACAATTATTATCCACGGTTATGACTAAGGAAAGGGAGATACTGCATTGGTGTTCTTCAAACATGGAGAATTAAACTCCTGAATTTGGGAACACCCAAATCGGGGAATGAGAAAAGTCCAGGGCGGAGTAATACAGTGAGGGAAATGCAAAGGGCTAGCGCCTATGTGGCCGACAAGTTACCCTCCCCATCTCTCAGAGAGGGCGCAAACGTGAAAACAGAGGAAGTCATAAGCGCAGGGGTCAGCCAGTGGTTTTACTCAAGGCAAGTGGGAGCTTCACAGCAAACCTGAAAGCCAGCAGGCCCAGGAATCAGCCCGGAGCTGTGGGCTGGCCAGTGGCCCACCTTGACCAAGACTGCTCATCCCAGGATGTAACTCACAAAAACCAGCCATAGAGCAGAATAAGCGAGCCACGCTGCCTTACTGCTGAGTTGCCGAGACATAAGGCCCGAGGCTGAACTCTCCCAGAAAGAGCTATCAGGGCGGGTCCGCAAAACACCTCCACTTCAGGGACAACACAGCTGAGCGACTGTGAAAAGAGGGCTCCGACTACGCTCCTTCTTTGTCAGTAAACCTATAAGACTTTAGACCATAAGATCCTCTGGAGACCACCTGTCCCAGCCTCCCACTTCAGAGAAAACTGAGGCGTCAGGGACAGGAAGAACCATCCCAAGACCATGGGAGACAGTCCAGTCCAATCCTGACTTTTGACTGCAAAAGAGAATATAGGTTCTCAAAGTTAATACCTATAGTTTGACAAATCAAGAGATGCTCTTTCTTTCAAAGGTTTATGCTGAGTCCTTATTTTTATCATTTATTTACAATTCCCCACCATTCGTTCGTATCTTGGTTAACTAATTTCTTCCTTAATTTTATTATTATTTTTTAATTGAAGTATAGTTGGTTTACAATGCTGTGACAATTTCTGGTGCACAGCATACATATACATGCACATATTCCCTTTCATATTCTTGGCTAACTGGTTTTCTTCTGCCCCTGTATGTCCTCTACACTTGTATCTCTGCCTGCTTGTATCTGTACCTGCTGATAAATTCCCTGAATTAGGCACTTCGAACATGTGCAGGGATTACACACATCTCTACTGAACACCAGGCGTGTGGATGCTTCACGGAAATAGTGCTCTCCACCCCTGTTAACCAAGCCCTTAACCACCTGTCAGGTACTCTGCCTCTGATGCATTTTCTTATTTAATCCCCAACCACGTGAGGCGCAGGCTTTAATTCTCATCCCATTTTTCATTTTATAAATGAGGGTGCTGAAGCAGAGAGAGGTAAATCCGCATGTCAGTTACTGGTGTGGTTAGCTTTCTCCCTAACTCTAGGATTTGCATTCCTCACCGTCACCATCTCGCACAGGCCATCTTGTGTTCTTCCCTCTGTATCAAGTAGCCTCCTGTAGTTTTCGTTACTCAGTGCCTTGCAGAAGACCCCAAACACAGGCCCATCTCATAAAGCCCTTTTTATGATCTTAGTTGGAGTAACAGTTCCCCATGGTAGCACAGCCAACCGCCGCTGTAAGAAGGCAAATGGTAAACAGGCTCGGGCCATCCCAAGAATCCACTTCTGAATGGGTCCCAGAAGTGCACTGTTTCTTTTCTTTCTTTCTTTCTTTTTTTTTTTTTTTTTTCGTTTCCAACCTTGATAATAGCTAAAGTCATGCCTCCGCTGGTGACAAGAAGTTAAGAATCTCACATCTCTGAAGGACAGATGATAACCTGCTACTGTCAATCTGGTTTGGGGGAGAGAAGGCTGTGAAATGGTCTTAAGTGTCTGATAGGAGATTCTTCTTGGCAGCCTGAAAAATCTGTGGAGGGTGATAAATGATAAAAACCAATTCTGAGGAGGTAGAGCTTGAAGTGGAGGCAGCCTCTTTCTGACATCAGAAGAAAGTAGCCTTAGATCTCCTTTTAAAAGGAGCCAGGCAAACTACTGTTTCTATGTCCCTGAGAAGGGAAATTGATGGAGAGAAACAATGACAGCAGCTGATGTCTGCACTGATACATCCAAACACTGGGATCCCACTATAAACTAGACTTTCTAAGTGCAACACAGATATATTTTCCTGGGGAGGGGGCGGCGGGGGAGCAGCACTCCTGATTAGACCGAGCTCTTGTATCGGACTAAAAACTTAATTATTTTGGCACTGTATTTTTTCCTTCCATTATTACCTGTACCCTTTTGGGCACCGTGTTGGGCACAGATATCAAGAACTGTCTCTGGCACCACAACTGGGAGATCAACGTATTGTCATTTTTTTCACCTCATTTCACGACCTCATCGTCTCAGTCAAGAGAATTCTAGGAAGGGCGATCTCCATCCCCTCTCATCCGAAGATTTGAAGTTTGATGTTACTAGTGGGGAATTCAGTCACGTTGCTGCATCTGAAGATCGAGTAATGGAACCAATGCTGAAACAGCATTTTTATTTCACTCTGCTTTAACTCTGGAGATGTATTTAATAAAATCGCAGGGTATCATGAAATAGTCAGAAATTGTCTTCATGTGTGGAAAGGTGTTGTCCTCTTTGGCATGCCTGTCAGCCACGAAACAGAACTCTGAAATGTGGGAAAGCTAGAAAACAGAGGCTCTGGGCATGGCATTCCCCAAATAGATTCCTGTGACTCCATCAAATGAGAACACTTTCATTTTCACGACACATGAGGAATTTTCTCTGAAAGGTTCTGGGAATGGCAGACTTATTCCTGGTTAGACCCTCTCTCTTGCCCTCGCCCCCACAGCCCGCCTTGTTTTTCCTGCCCCCGACAGGATGGGAAGAAAACGTCCTTAGGAGACCTTTCCTTTTTTATATTACACAATCTCATCTCTGGAATTCAAGTCCGAGGACTGCTCAGCCCAAATAAGAAGTGCTTGTCACCAGGAAGGCGGCCATCTAAACAAGCAGCAGCTGGATGAGAAAGGAGGGCACAGCAGCCCAGAGCAGCAGAGAGGGTTTCTCACGGCAGCTATTTGCAAGCCTCCAAGGAGCTACAGAGGCTGCCCATTAAAACCCTGTTAAAACACTTCTGCTGTTGTCAGCGGCAGAGGGCTGAAACAGCACAGCGATCGCAGAGATGCTATCTGCCTCAAGCAATTCAATGGTACTGTCAATACTATGAGCAAGACGGTACAAGATAAGCAACAACCTAATTTCTCCATCAAAATTTCATAAGCGCCAGTAATGTGGGCACATAGAGCCCAAGCCGGTGGACCACCTTGGGGTGAGAAAGACCTTTATGTCGGGGTCTGGCCCCAAAGTCCTGAACCTGCACGCTGCTACTGAACTTCAAATACTCCCTAGGAAACCCGCCCAGAAAGGAACTACTGGAATGGATGCTCCTCTCCAGGGCACCGCGGGGCCCCAGCGAAGGCATGGGGTTTCTGGAGAAGGTTCCTTTCTCGGGGGTTTTATGTTCAGAAGGCAGCTTGCTCCACCAACACCTATCCACGTTTGTCCCCCACACTCCATTCGGTGGCCCTTCTCTTGGCTAACATAGGGTGGTAAGTTGGGTGGCTGTCACCCACACTGGTGCACCTTCAAGGGTGAACTGAACACCACTGATAATTAAACTGACACAAATGCAAACGGGGCCAGGTATCTCGGGACCTGTGGTTTCCCCAGCGAAGTCCTCACAGCAAACTGAGACTTGAAAAGTTACGCGCTGAGATAGGAAATGAGTAAGTGGCTATTTCCTCACAGAACGAACAGCAGGATGGAATGAAGATGCTCAGCCCACCAGCTGGATGTCCTGCTCGCCTAGTGACAAATATCAGGCTGTCTGATCCCCAGTGTTCGGGCAGACAACTGTGCCGAGCTGAGCCGGCCCTGCCGTGCTTACAACCCCGTGCTTACAGCGCAGTCACGATTACCCACTGCAGTTTCACACGCAGGGGCCTACCTAGACAGCTAGCAACATGTTTCCATGAAATTTACCCGAAGCCAAGAGCATGTTGCTCTCAGGGTCCTTTTCTTTGTCCTAAGGACAGACCCCAGAGGACAGACAGGATGGGGCCTGGGCGCTTTCCACGTTGGTAGAAGTTAAGGTAATTCCAACACTCTACAGAGAATTCAGACTGTGGTCTTCCAGGGACAGGGTATTCCCTGACCCTCTGGACGCTCCTAATCACTGTGGGAGCAGGCTCACGGGGTAAAGGGCTGGTGGCGAGGGGACTTCAGACCGAGAAAGCCAGGGCAGCCAGCTCCACGAGGATCGAGTGATGAGGTGCTCACCTCAAATTCTCAAGACCCAACCCTTAGCATTTCTGCTTTTCACCATCTCAGTTCTCCTCGCTCTGGCTGGATCCAGACTGTGAGAGCATAACCAGACAGTAGGCAGAGCAATATTCAGTGGAGAGCTGCTTCGAGAAGATCAGACAATCCCAAGAATTCTGGCAGTAACTAGTCCACCTAAATTATCACTGGCCGATCACAGTTGTTCACTCAAAACACCAAGTGTTCATTCAAAACACGAAGGCCTCTCAGGGCAATAAACTCAGAAACCAACACTATTCACGGGAGGTCTGACACTTTTCCTGTATAGTTTATTTTGTGCCTGGCATTAGGCTTTTTTTAAAAAGTCATTTTGAGGAAGAGGGTAAAAAAAAAAAAAAGGCTTCGAAGAGTTTAAGCAAAGCAATATGGGTTGCTCCACGATCAAGAAAAATATTTCTCAAGCAAATTGACAAGTCAGAAGAATCCTAATGATATCAGATCTGTAAAACCTAACTCGGGACAAAAATGGGGGAATTCGGGAGGGTGTCTAGGTCCTGGGAATATGCCCTTCATTCATTTGTCCATTCCCTCAATAGCTCCAAATAACCATGACAGGGAAAAAAAGCATTTCTGTTCTTAGTTCCTGTTTATCTTTTTCAGGAAAGATTTCCTATAATTTACATTACTAAGGCAAGCCAAACTAAGCCACAGTGATTTCTGGGTCACAATATCCTCACCAAATGCTTCCAAACATTGTAAGGACTGGAAATCATCCAGGTAGGAAAAGAATCTATTCTTTTCAGGAATCCAGATTTTCCACTATCACAAAAGGCAGAGGATGCTTTAGAACTATCACAAACTTTAAACTCTACGTGGTAGGCAAACAACTTTGCAAAAGACTGAGGATCTGACATTTAGATAAAGGAAAAGCTGCACAAAAGTGTAACGAATGCACATTTAAATTCTGTATCTTAGAACAGTGTTTGAAAATTATCTTAACATCACATAAAATCAACAAGTGTTTATTGAATTGCCCAGTTCATAGGTGCAATGACATATGCTATAATCCTACATGGATTTTAATTTGGTTTCTTCTTTCTAAACTGTTAAGCTTTTTGATTTTTTTTTTTTTAAACTTTAAATTTCTGTTTAGGGTAGAGTCAGTGCTGGAAGAACACAGCTTCTCTGTCAATACCTTGTATACTTGCGTTAAGGCAAATGTGACAAAAATCCCAACAGTATCTTCTGTTGTAAATAAACACAGATTGACACCACTCTAAACCCACTCGTGTGTCCCAGGCTATGCTCAATTTCTGGACATTCCACGATACACTAAGGAATCACCCTCCTAGCTTACTTAGGGTTTACTCACAGGAAATGAGAACAGAAGATCCACGTCATGCTGCCTAATGTGAAATGAAGCTATACCTCCAGGGGAGGGGAGATGGCGATCAGAGAGATTAGTATGGAATAAAATACGCAGTCAGTAAGACATTCAACAAAATGTTCTGAAATATGATATCTACTACTGGGGGAACCAACATACATAGGTATGATAATAAATTAGAAAAGTGAACTTATATAGTACACTCTGAAAAGCAAAAGAGATCCAACTAAGACAGAGGTTTTCAAATCAGGCTGCACACTGGAATCATCCGGGGAGTTCAAAAAACACTGACGTCTGTGATCCAACCTCAACCGCCCCGCGTGTGGCCTGGATGGAGGGAGTTTTAAAAGGTCCCCAAGGAATTCTAACATGCCGAGGTTGAGAATTACTGCACAAGAGCTGCTGGTCTTCACATCTACTGGAGCCTGGATGTCGTGAACGGAGAGGTTAGCAAGTTCAGTAGGTAAATACGAAAGAGATGGACGTTGGGAGAGGCTAATGTTAATCTTCCACATTTCTTGTAAAAATTACAATTTACTTTGAGATTAAGTAGCTTTAAAAACATGTCAGCATCTACTCCTCTGTCTTCTAGAGTCAGCAGCAGAGTGGACATTGGTTCCCACTCAATGCAGGGGGAGCAATGCATACAAGTGTTTGGAGACGCATTCAAGTAAGTGTCTGCATGTCTCAAGCGATGAAGCAACAGAATGATGACAGCTCTAGAGGGAAGGTCAGAAACCATCGAGTTTAGATGTTTCACATAATATGAAACTGAAGTATAGAAAAGTGAAGTGTCAGAAGGAAAGAGACCTAGGTAGTACCAGAGACAAGGAAAAATCAGCACCTCCAGATTCCCCATCCAGAGCACGAAGAATCAGCTAAGTTCTTCTGTACTATGATGCCAATGACTCCTGGAATATTTTCTCTAACGGATGGGTTTCAAGAGACATTTGTTTCCCTCTCAAAAGAGTTAAAGCATTAGACGTCGGTGAAATGTATCCTTGTCCTCCATTCTTAAGAAGCTAGCTCCCTGAAGGGAAAAATATTAGACCAAGCCAAGGAGTAGATTAAGAAAAACTATAATAATAGACAATATGTGAAATTAATCCTGGCTAATTATATGTCCTGCCTATCTGCTCCAGCTATCAAGAGAGGTCCTGATTAGTTCCTTAAATTTTATCTAATAGATGTAAGAGGAATGGAGGTTGTATTTATAGGGTAAGCCTGAGCATTAAGTGTGTGTGAATGGCAAATTTTCCGAGATGAAATTAACAACAAACTTGTTATTGCTAAATCTGCTCAGAATCTGTAAGGTACATTTATAGCCAGAGCGTACCCTTCTGAAGAATTATCTCTCAGTATTTTCCAGGAAGGCCACTGTTAATTCCAAGGAGACGTTCCATCAAAATATTCCTCTAGTTGGAATAAGCTTGGAAACCAGCCCTATGAGGAGTCCTGTGAGGTAAGTTAGGGTCTCTGTCCCACTTTAAATCAAGCAACCACTCCCAACAATCATTCTCTTGCCCTTCACTTTAGGAGGCATTTGGCTGCCAGAATAACTTACTCACCCCTTGGTACTACCTTTGGGTAGACCTTTCTCTGCTATCCTGGGACAATTACAAAAGGGCGAAGGCGGAGTTTAATATCTCATTCAACTCTTCCCTGCCTGCCTCCCCCACAGTCACATGCTGGGGAGCTGCCATGGTTTGCAACTCATGATGTAGTAAATCACATCCAGAAGACTCAAAACTTCTGAGTTCTAAACCGCTGTCTAGCACAAATGTCTGTCCATCTGTCTATCCGTTCATCCTCCATCTTTCTTTCACGACTTTCCAAACAATTGTGATTTTAAAACAAGCACATAATTATCAGACACTTAAAGGTCAAGAAGAGAGACGAGCTACAATGCAGAAGTGACAAAAGGGGATCAGTTTCTTGGAACTTGAGGTAAGATGGTTATCACACTGCTTTTGCTTTGAATTTCTGATCAACTAAACAAACAATAAAATTCTCATCATGCCTTACTTTTTCTCATCTGAAAAATGTATGGACGAGAATTACACAAGGGAAGGAAACTAACACTGAGAAAGTGAACAGTTGGCTGACTTCAAAGGAACATAGAAGAAAGATGACATGAGTCCTGCCTCAAAGAAGGTAACTCTCTGATTGGGATTCAATTCTAAAACATAAAATCATTTGCACACAAAATAATAAAAGGTGTATGAACTAAATAAGGGATGAACTCACAGGAAAGACTTTCAGAAGGACATCGAGATAGAGGCAAAATTTGCCAAGGAAGCCCATAGAAACAATGCTAACCAAACACTATTGCCTAAAAATGGGACCTCCTGAAAGGACACTTCATTTTCTAGTGTGATTTAGGCTGAAAAGTGGAAATTGGAAACTAGCTCATAATCGCCTTGGTTACAGTTAAGACTGGGTAGCCTCACTGCCTAAAGCAAGGCAAAAATGAAGGCATTTGGCTAAATCCACTGACTAGCATATACACCCACGCACTTGTATTTTATATATTTATATCATTTTTTAATATATTTATTTATATGTTATTATGTAATTTTAATGTATATAATTGTATATATAAAAAATAGTGTGTATATGTTTATAAAAACTTTACTCTATGCCTTGTCTTTTGCTAATATAACAGACTTTAGATAGCTCTTTGAAGGTATGGACAAATTCTGTGCTATAAACAAAGAATTTAAGGGGTTAGTACATATATCACTGTATTTTTAAACGAGCTGAGCTTCAAAAGAGGATATCCTTCCGATGGAACAGATCTTTTCACAGGTAGGCTTTCTGTAAACAGGATATGTAGACTCTTTAAGGAACAACAAGTGGAGGATATAAATCTGTCAAGTCCAGAATATTCCTATTGAGTTTTACAAATGGCAGAAAACAAAAGTGTACCAGTTCTTTCTAACATTAGCGGCTTTGTTCCTCTCCCAGCCTTACAGAAAAGATTGTTTGCAACTCTTCACATCCTTACAATATATTCAGATTCTTCAATGAAATGAGGTTCCCACATTTGGGAGACACCCACACAGCAAACGGCAGCAGTGAATGAAACGGATTATAGTCAGTTCTCTGACGATATTAACTTTTATGCTAAGGCCCCGCTCTGGTGGGCAGCTTTCCCTTCAAATCCATGCCTGAAAATTTTTACCCACGAAACATACCCAAGGCTCTTTTCAGAAGAGCTATCGAGTGGTTATTTGAGTCATAACATTTCATGTGTGGGAATAGCCGGGTATAAGTACAATGGTGGTTCCCGGGCTGAAATGTAAGAGGCTTTTTTTTTTTTTTTTGGATGGAGAAACGACCTGGATGCAAAGAAAAGACCCTGAGTCTAATGATGCATAATTCCTCCTAGACCAACGCACATCTGTGAAACCAACCTCAGGAGAGCCTGCCTACCTTATGCGGCCACCTTTGCTGCTCTAAATAGCGCTCTTTTCAGCCAATAGCTCTTACGCGGAGCAACACTCACTTTAAATCAGCTTTCAAACAGCTATTCATCCAAGGGAGGGCCGCTCGAAAGGGATCAAATTGGGCAGCTAAGACGTCTGCGGCTAGAGACTTGACGAAAAAGGTCAGAAGGGACCCAGGGGGAGGGTGGCTCTCAAAGAGGCAGGAAAATCTCTGGATGTTTAAATCCTTGTTTGAAAAGTCTTCCAGGGCGCCGAGTACAAGTCAGTCAGGAAGCACAACCGCTTGGCGGCCGACTCGGCTATCACAGGAACTAACCAGGCAATGATCACCGGTGACAGAGGGGACAATTCAAGGGGAGCTGGTTCCGGCAACTTTGAGGGGGGAGCAGGGAGAACGTTAATGCTGTTCCATTTCTTCTGAAGAAGTGAGCAGGCTCCCCATAACTGCGCCCCCACCTCCCCCAGGCCTTTTCTCTGTTCCTCCCCTCCCCTCAGGGGCCAAGACCCTGCCTGTGGGCAGTGAAGACTGGCTCACTTCCATGTCTCTGGGGGTGCAGGTCAGGCTTGGCCCGAGCAAGATCAGAGAATCCTTCCAGCCCTGCTGAAGGAGGCTTACACATTCCTTCACTTCCCCCTGATAACCCAGTCCCATGTGCAAAGAAGAAAATGCCCCTGGAGAGGAGAGTCTGTTTCTCTCGCATCACTCCTGACTGTGAGGTGAAGAGAGTGTCAGTAGCTAAAAACGTCCCTTCCCTTTCACTCCCCCCTCATGTCTGTTATAACTCAGAGTTAGGGAACCACATTGTGATCCTGCTTAATGGCTGCCCCTGAGATTGTCTCTGCTGAGTAGTTCACCATTACTATCACCACATAGGGACAATCCTACACTTAGCACCTGGTCCCAGAGCAATTTCAGTGATAGGTCCTAGATCAGAACTTGGTGAGTCTAAGGGGAAGATATGGCTCAGTGGTAAAGTGTGTGCTTAGCATGAACAAGGTCCTGGGTTCAATCACCAGTGCCTCCATTTAAAAACAAAAAACCTAGTGAATCTGAGGCTTTCGCTGATATTAGATTATTCTTGGCCACCAAGTGTGAATCAGGGAAGAAATTCAGAACTCTTGCTTCTTAATGCTGGCTCTGTCTTTCAAGACTTCACTCCAGTATTCACTCTTTTAGGAGTTCTGGACATCATCTAATATGCTACAAAGGTAAATCTCTAAATGGCTCTGAAGGGAGCTTTCAGAGTTAAAAAGCCACTCCATCACAAAACCTGCAGATTTCCTTATTATACAACAGGAACAAATCCACCGGGTCCCTTCACCCTCCACGGGGTGAATGAGTCCTCTGCCTGATGAGAGGACGTTACCTTCCACAGCAGTGATGGAGTCACACATCAAGTCGGTAGGGGCCAATATTTCTGATGAGATTTGGATCCATTTTAACCACCTTCATATTCTATACTTTTGTGAAACCAGACACTTCCTCTCTGCAACGGGTGGAATAAACTCCCGAACCTGGGGAATTCCGTGTCTAATTAGAGCCCTCTCCAGCCCTTTCCTGTAGAGGGTGAAGACTGGACCACATTCAGCTGGGTTTCTGTTCAGCCTCTTTAAGAAGCAGTGGCAGTGGCTTGCCTACAAAATGGTCCAGGGCAGCCACCTAAAAGGGTGGGTGATCTTCATAAATGGACAGGAAACAGAAAAGACGAATATTTGGGCGGATGACAGTTCCCTTAACTGGCCTTTAAGATACGAGCTGTTCTATTAAACATAGGGCCATTATGCTGGCCGGCCATCCACTTTAAACCCCAGAGTGATTAAAATGCTGGCAGGAAATGAAAGCTCTCTATTGAAGGTCCTTCCCTGAGGTCCTAATTTCAAACCAAATTTTACAGCACCGCACAGGAACAAAGGAAGCCCAGTCTTCCAAGTCTTCTTTTTGTCACTTTGGACAAAGACACCCCCTCATACTCTTCAAAGAACAATGGCCTCTGTAGAGCCACAGCCACGCCAAGAATGGGCACAAACCATACAGAAACACATTTTAAAAATACATTTTACACTGCCCTTGACATTTCGGATAAATAGAAACCACTGCACTGAAATTCCAACTATTTCATCCTTTCCCTCCTCCCTTCGCGTCTATAATGAGAATTTTCCTATTCTCCCCATTACTTGATCTTTGACATTTTGGCCTCTGTGAATGGAGGACACAGCAGAGTCGCCAAATAAATTAATTATTCAGATAATTGCATTTTATTAAAATAATCACGGTAACTGAGACCATTGCGGGGTTTTCACCCACAGGAGACAACAAGGAAGGCTCCGAATCTTTTCTCACTGAAACATCTCCAGAGCTTTTCCTGCTCCACAAGTCCACTATGAGCCAGCCAGGGAAAATACGTTATCAGGACAGGATTTCTTTTTTTCTTTACTAACTGTTGTTTCGGGGTGGCCGTTTTTTTTTTTTTTCCCTCCCCCTTCTTCTTCAGCGAAAACAGCTTTTATGTTTTTACGGAACCACTTCAGATTCATTCTTCCACACAGTGGATGTTTACTTGGATTTGGCAGGCTGAGAACAGCTGGTTGTTTCCTAACGAATGGAACACGAGACCATATGTTTCAACATTTAAGCAATTTTGAACCAGAGGTATAATTCTGAGTGTCCTTTGTTGAAACTGTACATTAAATACCCAAAGGATCCGAGCTCTACAAGAGATACAGCACCCCCTCCACTTCCTTTTTTTTTTTTTTTTAGCACATTTCCCTTAGCAACAAAACCACTCCGCATCACTTCTATCACACACACACACCGCAAGTTTGCAGAGAGCCCTGGTGAGCTGATGACGGCTCTGCATCAGGGGCAGCTGCATTTTAAACAGGAAAAGACAGTTAAGCAGCCTTTTTCCTTCCAATTCTGTTTGGGAACAAAATGTGTCTGAGGTCCTCTGAGGAAGCATCAACAACATGGATACCTATTTTCCTCATCGAGGCATAGTCCCAACAGATGTATAAATGAGGAGGTTCTGATAATAGCACTGAGGAGGACCAGGTGCCTTATTTCTCCCCTTTCCTTTTTCAGAACATCCTCACGTGAAACTGGGCTAGTGAGCTTCAAGTTAAACTCGCACCGAGGATGAGAAACGTCCTAAACAGAAGAAATTGTCATGAAACTTACTATCTCAACTCTCTAATGAAACTTACTGCCACACTTAAACAAATAATTGGCATGTCAATATTAATCATTAATAATGTGAGAAAAAGAAATTATGTGATCTAAAGTTAGGAGGACTCAGAGCATTAGCAGGGGGTTAGCTGTGCATCAGGAAGAAAATTCTCTTGTTCCTGGAAGAAGCTTTAGAAAAAATGAAATATAATGAAAAGTCAAATATATGTAAACAGGCAATACACTAAGTAAAATACCGAGTGCAAGGAAGTGGAAAAGGTAACTACCAGCCTCTGAAAAGTCTGAGAGTTCATGAAACCTCCCCATTTTTAATTTAGGTTTTGAAACAATAAGTTGAAACTAATCAAAATTTTTATAGACCATTTTCTAAAATATTCAATGACTGTTATTTATTAAAATAGAATCGGTAAGAGGTAAAACCATAGGTGAAAACAGGTTATTTCTACCCTAGATTCATCAAGGCATTTCTTTGAACTTGTTTTTGAGTTCCTAAATGTCCCAGTCTTTATTAGTTTCTGCATATTACACATAAGTTTTATAAGTTTCTGCATATTACACATAAGTTTTATAAGTTTCTGCATATTACACATATAACACATAATTGCAGAAACTTATAAAAATAGCCCTACATATTATCATTACTATATACTTTAAAGATAATGTAAAGTGGTGATCAACATTACCTCCTAAGATTTTTTTTTTCTCCATCAAGGTTCTTATATGAAAGTAAAATTAATAATACTAACAGTACTTTTCTTTCCCTGCTTCCACATAAGCCCCATGTTTTCAGCCTTGTTACTAATAAAATCACAGCAAAACCAAAAACATTACCCCTCCTACGACTTTCACCAAACGAAACACAAATACATATATGCATCATTTCTGTCTAAGTTTAAATCTCACAGCTCCAAAAAAACTTTGAAAAATGAACTCTGTTGCTGTCTAAATTTCCTTGAACCATGTGACAGGGCAGACTGTCTCCTCTTCTGGGTTCTGGAGCAACCGATAGGCATTGCTTATGGTAGGAGGGGTTGGAGAGGGCAGTTATACCCATGCTTTTAAGATGCTACTCAGTGTACTAGGAAATATGTACAGAGATGTTCACTGCGGCTTTGTATATAGAAGCAAATAGTTTTAAACGACTGCCATAGGGAGGCAGTTAACGTATGTTATAATACCTCCATACAGCAGAATGCTATTGGAAGGAGCTCAGTGAACAGCGGCACAGGCCAAAGGGCCAGAATATCTTGGTTTGAATCCAGCCTTGGCTTTTAATGTGTTTATAACTCTGGGCATGTTTATAACCCTTCTTTAACTCAGTTTCCTCGTCTAGCAATACGTATCTTCTAAAGTTATGGTGAAGGTTAAATGAATTATCCACACCTGTCTTGAGAAATATTATCCATTATTATTAATATACAGACAGTAAAAAGAATAAAGTAGATCTCTATATACAATAAACACTGACAGGGAGATGATATCTACCACATAAATAGGTAAGGAAAAAACACAGGCTGGAGAGCAGCAGATAGAGCAATATAAGGACAGGGAGGAAAATCTGAATTTCTCTGCTTTTATGCATGTAGCAGATCAAAGTTTAAGAAACACCTTTGCTCCATCAACGGATAAATGGGTAAAGAAGATGTAGTACATACATACAAAATGGAATACTACTCAGCCATAAAAAAGAATAAAATAATGCAATTTGCAGCAACATGGGCCTAGAGATTACCATATTAAGCGAAGTCAGATGAAGACAAATATCATATGATATCACTTATATGTGGAATCTAAAGAAATTAATATAATTGAACTTCTTTACAAAACAGAAATAGATTCACAGATATAGAAAACAAACTTATGGTTACCAAAGGGGAATGAGGTGGGGGAGGAGGAAGGATAAATTAGGAGTTTGGGGACTAACATATACACAACTACTATATATAAAATAGGTAAACAACAAGGACCTACTATATAGCACACAGAACTGTATTCAATGTCTTGTATTAACCTATAATGAAAAAGAATCTGAAAAAGAATACAGATATATGTATAAATCAACTATAAAAATCAACTATACTTCAATTTTTTAAAAAAAGAAAGAAACATTTCTATCTTTGGCACACAGCAAGAGTTTATGAGCAGAAAACTTGGAAAAGGTGCTAAGGACAAGTACTACTGTGTCTTCAAATAAAGAGACACTAGAAAAGCATCTTCCTTTGTAACTCACATGTCATTTGTTCCTCTAATACCTCTGTTCTTTCAAAATGAAATGATTTTTAACCTATATCGAATTCTTTAAGTTAAAAAAGAGGAACTAGATAGAATCAAAGTAAAAACTGGGCATTCACAGGGGGAAACCTCCCCAAAATTTTCTAATATAAAAAAAATGTAGTTTTAGTTAATATTATGGGTATTCATCGTACCACAAAAGAACTAGCATAATTTACAGATATTTACAAATATACATACACACACAAACCAAGGTAAAATATGCCTTACTTATTGTAAAACATAAAAAGAGTTATTCGCAGAACTCAAGAATCATCTAGACAGCTCTGGTTTAGGATATGGGGGACACAGTAGGTGTGATGCACAAAGAACGCCCCAGGATGCCCCAGGCATGCGGCTGTTCCAACACCTCATCATACTCCAGTGTCTGTGCCAAGGTGCACAGCATCACAAAAGTACATGTATCCATTTTAAGCTAAAAAATCAAAGGCACGGTTTAAGTTCCTGCTTCAGGGCAATGATTTGAGTGTATTAGGTAAGGCTCTTGCCAAGATAATGATTTACGCCACATATCCCGAATTGCGCAAGATTCACTCATTCACACATTTATTAAGTGCCCACCTATAACAAGAGTGCTGGAAACAACCCTCTAAAATGCAGGCTAAAACCTATGTTCCCCAGAGAAATGAAAAACCCGCGGAAGTAAAAGAGAAGTATGATTCAGGAGTAGGCTCGTCTCAGCTGGCCCTTCAGGTGGGAAAAGAGGTATCAATGCTTTTCCTTTCAAAGCTCAGATGCTCCTCATCTGATGGCTGCAGAGAACATCAAGAACTTTGGGGCAAAAATGATCTTCCTGACTGATCATCAAGGCTGTCTTTCTGATAGTGTCTGCCTTCAACTCTGTTCCCGATGCAGTTCAGACCCTACGAATGCCAAGGGTATTGGTCTATTAAGTACATGGGTAATACCAGGTACACGCCACAGGTCCTCCGAAGTTGAGGCAGCTTTAGCCATTTTCAGACCAACCAGAGTGGGAAAAGCACACTGAGCAAGGATCTAAAGAACAAAAAAAGAAGCACATTCTCGGATGAGCAGCCCTTTCTCCTGCCCCCCTCCCTCCAGCCCGATGGCAGGGTTAGGAAGTGCAACAGCATGTGGTAGCAATCACAAAGACCAATTTGTTCTGAGCATGTCAAGGTCAATGACATTATGGCTGAGGAGACTGTCTTGAGCACTGGACGTCTGCACTAGTTCCTGAATGTCACACGGGATCACCTATGGTGTTTGCTTGCCATTTCCTCCACACTGGCCCTCTTCACAGCTATCTTTCCTGAGGACTCAGAAATATGCAGAAATGAAAATACCTCATTCTGGTGGTCTTCTGTTGGTCAACAGATAAGTGCTATTGATGTTGACAAGGTGGGAGGCCCACCAGGAAGTCCAGCTGGATTTGTTGAAATAAAACAATTTTTCCTTCCTAAAACATACTTTATCAGGAAACTAGTCTCTGGCTGTATCCAACTTAAGTTTACATTCTGTCTGTTCTGGCCCTAGAAGATAGAAAAGCAGGAAAGAAATATACCTGTTTGATTTTTTTCTTTCCTTTTCAGTCTTTTCTTTCTTTTCTTTTCTTTCTTTCTTGACAGGCAGAAAAGAGAAAAATAATACTTCTTGTATTTCCCAGGTAAGTTCCAAAGAAAGTCACTTTTTTATAAGAAGAGTCTTAAAACTCTCTCCATTTTAACAGTGCGCTGGGAAAATGAACAGAATAGGGGGAATCCATTGCATATTTGTCAGAATTTGCTACATACTTAATTTCTTCAGAGTGAATTAAAAGTTAGCCTTTGATTTCGAATGGAATTGGACTTCCAAATTTTTTACCCTACCAATCTCGAATTTTTCTTCAAATTATTCTTGATGTTTGATAAGTTCCAAGGCAGTTTTTTTTATTCTCAGCCAGTGTCAAGACCGAATAATACAACAGGAATTCGACTTAAAGAAAAAAGCCCTGGCACTGTGTTTTCTAAAGTAATTATATTTAAAAATATTTAATATAAGGGCCATAAACTGTGTTTTAAAGAAAGTTACAAGGATGAAGGAACTACAATTTTTGTTATTTTTAACATGGATATTTTCGTTTAAAAAAGATTCCATTCAATGTTTCCGAAATTCAGTGTTTCACATAATGGTCAGTCTAATACGAATGTGGGAAAAAAAGACAAATCCAAACATGGAATATTATTTTCAAAAAATAGTGCACTAAACGTAAAGGCCCAGTAAAATGTGATATTTAGATTTTTCTGAACTCGTTCACATGACCTTCATTCTATTTATAGAAACTCAGCAATTCCCATTTGAATATAGAGCAATACCTTGTAGGAGAACTTGGGTTAGCACAAATAAACTTGGGGAAAGTGTTGACTTAAAAATAAAACACTGGAAGAGGAGGGAGGATTTCTTATTCCCCCCCTCTGTGAAAATTTCCGGAAAAGTTGTAAACAAAGGCAGGTTTGGCTCAGAAGCTGAGTGACTCTGGTGAGCTGAGGAGGATGAAGAGTGTATCAAACCTCCCAGAGTGAGGAAATGTTTGTAAAACAGTTAGTAAATCACAGGCAGCCAGGGTCACCCTGCTGAACAAGGCGAGGGACACGCGGCCAAAACCCCAGCTGTGAAAGCAGGGGGCCGGGCACCACTTCGCAGCGTGAACCCCACTTTGAATGATCTCTTGGTTCCATTCTCTGCCCTCTCCCCTCTGTCACTTCAGAGCTGGGAGGGCTATGCGATTCATTAGCTCAGGGCCAAGGGCGGTGCTGACTGTCCCCTATCGAGTGCCAAGGGGAGGATGGACCAACCCTGAACACATTCTCTACAGAGTGATACTGATGGAGCTTTTGGTCCCAGGGACAAAAAAAGCTGAAAGTTCCAGCTGGGAAGAAAGAATCACACTCAACCTGAAAAAAAAAAAAAAAAGTTTACAAAGATGAACACGAGGCAAAATATGTAGCTGGAAGTTTCCATGGATTTCGAAATATCTTTTCAAGCCCTTTTTGATCACTAATCTCCCTAACTGGTCTATGATACATCTGTTAATTATTTTTTTCCCCTGATCTTACACAGATGACAATGTGGAAACTGTTAAGTTCTTCATAAACTGTCTCTTTTGTGTCCTGTTGTCCCCCAGGAGTCAGGAAATTAAAGTAAAATAAAATAAAATAAAATAAAATAAAATAAAATAAAATAAAATAAAAAATGAAGGAAGAGAAAAGGGAGATGCTCTGAAGGACTCTTCTTGACTTCTCTAGGCAGAAGGCTCTTTCTGGCTGGACTGACATTTCATTCTCTTCATTAATCTTTACTCTTCAAAAAGGACTTTTTAAAGATGACATATTCTTTATCTATATCAAGCTCAATCTCTCCACCCAGAGAATCTTACTATGCACTTAAGCTATGGCATAAATGAAAGATACTTATTAATGGTTTTCTAAAAATTCTTAAAATAAGAAGTATGGTGATGGGTGAAAATGTTTATTTTTTTGAATAGCAAATGGGAAAAAAAAAAAGGTGGGACAGATAAAAACATCTATGCGTGGCTACAACCAGCAGAGACTAAAGACAGACAGACCAAGGTGCTTACACTTAAAAAAAGAACAAGAAAATAGGAGAAAGAAGTCCTGAAATTGTGAGAAAAACTCAGCCCTTTTAGATCTATGAGGTACAAAAAAACATTTTTTTTAAAAAGAAGTAATCAGCACAGGCATTAGCCAACTTCTCCAGCAATTAACATAATTTAATATGAGCCTTGATTCACAACAGAGGACTGACCACCTTAGTCATGATGCTGATACTATAAATATAAACCTGCTTAGAGAAAATGCAGTACCTTGATTACTTAAATTGAAACAAGACAGATATACAAGAATCAGCTTTACTGTTGAAAAGCTACTGATTTGGGGGTAAGTTCTTTAGGTTGTTTATTTCTACCACTGATGCATTCATTACTTTTATTCCTTTTAAATAGTCAGACCCTATGAGAGCAACAGGACACGTGCATTTGAGCTGTCTTTCTGGGTTGGCGTGGAGTCAGACCCACTCTCATTTCATCTTTCACGCCTTTGTCACAATGGCAGGTCAGTGGTGACACCATATATTCCTCAGCTTTGCTTTATAAAAAAAAATTAATTTGGGCCTCTCTAGAGATCAAACAAAATTTGGAGCCCAATGTATTCTCATTCCAACTAATGGAGTGATTAGCCCAGATTGCCTAGGGCAAAAAAACCAAGGAAAATCAGCAGGAAAGTCAGCTTATTGTTGAGTGCTCTAGTTTAGGCTTTGAGTAGTGTTTTCAAGGCAACTGAGAAAAGTCTGGGCTTTGGAGCCGGATCTGGGATCAAATCCCGCTCCCAGCCTTGCGAGCTGTGTTAGACTGGGCAGGTGGTTTCAGGTGTCATCAGTTTCCTCCTCTGCAAAATGGGGGTAAAAATCACTACCTACTAAGGGTGCTGATGGAACTAAATGGGATACTTCTGAACATACCTGGCATCCAACTTGGAAAAAGGACTCCCACGTGTTAGCTTCCTGTCCCCTTCCTCTCCCTTCCTTTCACTGAAGTAAACAGAAAAGGCTTTCTTTAAAAGTCCACAGGTCTTTCAGATTGCACGTGGGATATCCTTCAAGCACGTGGAGCCCCACCGCCCTCTCACCGTCACCACAGTCCGGGCAAACTCTCCAGGCTTCCAGACTCTCACCTCCTCCGGCACCACATCCGTTATAGTCTAAGTCAAAACGACTCCTTTAAGCCACAAAGAAGAGAGTGTACCCCACCCCCACCCGCAAATAAATGGACCTGACTCAAACTTTGGATATTCAGCTATTTAAACATGTTGCTCACAGCTCATGTTCTCAGCTTGAGGAATTCCTCTTGGATCCTTTCACCAGTGGCAGGGGATGGTTTCCACATTACATTCTTTGCCCCCTTATTCAGCTGGCAAGCCAGATAAAATAAAAATAAATTCAGAACAAATACACACACACACACACACACTTCAGTGCTATTGTGAGTCAGACAAGTAGACGATTAATTGAGGTTGGAAGTATGATTATCATTCAGAGGCCTCCTCGTTCTCATTTTGCTATGACCAGGTATTTGCCAATGTCAAGTACTCTGCATTTGAGAAGAAATACTGCTGTCGTTTGATTTTAGGTTTGAGTTAAAACATATCTTAATTTTTTTTCAAAGCAAGCTCTCGTAAGTTTAACAGGACTGAAAGACAACTGAAAAATGACCTATAATTTTTTTTTACCATCGGTCCTCTTTCGCTTTGTCTGGCGGATGGGTGAACGGTACTTCCTGCGCAAGGATCAAAGACAAACCCCTGTCCTGCTAAAAATGACTCAGAGCTTCTAACTTGGCTTCCACATCCTATGTAAGGTCTCTTTATTTCTAATGAGCACATTCTTGGGCTGAGTCAGGGGTGGAGAGAGGTATCCTGTCAAAAAAGCACATTTTCCAATTCTATCTGGAATTTCAGTACTTGATTTTTAGGCTAAGAGAAGTTTTCTCCCTTAGGAGAATTATAAATTCAGTCTAACTGTGCCTGGTACTATGCATGTGGCAAAGAAACAAAACCCCAATACTGGCTGAAATAAAGGAAACATAATAATCAAAAGATACTAACTAAATGAGAGAGCCAACTGGTCAGCCAAACACCTGACGCCATCTCACCACCACCCTACTTGAGAATCAAAAGACATGTGCTCCGCTCCGAAAGCCTCTTTAATAGGAATGTTTGCTTGGCTGTGAAGGATCAGGACCCAGGAAGCTAAGATTCCTCACCAGCTCCACCATTTACTTCCTATCTGGCCCTGGGCAAGTCAAGGACCTTTTCTGAAGCTCTACTTCCCCTACTGTGAAATGAAGATAACCTCTCCCTTGCTAAATTGATATGGCTCTAAAATAATAAATGGGACATTGCTTCGTCAACAGTAGGTGTCATACTGATGTTAGTTATTACTAGTATCCAACAGCCCACTGATCGGTAGGGCAAGAACAGTAAGTTAACCAACCAATTTTATGAATCCATTTCTTGGTCACTCACATCACTCTGAATCCCTCTGATGTCTCAAGCAAGCTGTGTTGTGACCTAAATAAAATTTTTATCACTAAGTCAACAGTAAGTTCTAAGTTGTTTTTTTCAGGGGGCAGAGTGGAGGGAATGAAGGGGCTCTAGTTCAAACCGGCTTCGACAGGATGCTGTAGTTAGTTTTAAGTTTTTTTTCCCAAGCATGTTTCTATTTAAAATCATATTTCTGCATTATTCTGGAAGAGAGGGTAACTCTTATCTCATCCAAAATTGGTGTTTCCAATTTCCTTATATAACAAGGCTTGAATGTTGCGGAGGAAGCAGGCAAAAACTAAGGAACCAAGGAAGATCAAAAAGCTAGAGACCTATAACCTGTAGGGTTAAGAGGTTATGACCCCGGGGCCCTGAAGGAAGGTGGAAATCTAGAAAGATGTTTTCAGGTTCTTTTAGGCAACCTAACTTTACCGGGCTTTTTGAAAAGCGACTGAGATAGAATCTGATGCTGAGGACAAGATTACTGGCATGAATACACTTTGCAAAGATCATAGGGATCCCTTCAAACTCAACCTGTCACTCTTTGAGAAAGGCGTTTACCCTCTGCGTCCACTGTTCAAAGTCAACATTTGTCCACCCTGAAAGCATTTCTTTTGACTTGTTCATCGCTGTCCTAAACCTTGGCACAGTGAGGCCACAAATTAGAAGGAAAAACATATGTGATCAGATAACCACATTGGATCACAGACACACCTAAACGAGGGTGTTAATTGCATCCTGAATTTGGTTGGGATAGCTACTATTCAGCTTTCAACTGAGACAGGGAAGTTGCAGTCAGCATACTGTCATTAACGCAACACCGCCTGCTGGTTTCCTCCCTTTGTTTCTCTAACATTTGCCAGAGAAGTGGTTGTAGCTATGGAAATGTGGAGGGGAAAGAGTAAGACTGGCTGGTAGCATGAACATCCTATACAACAGACCAGATCTAAACATATGTATTATGTGGTGTATGTGGTATACAAATGGCTAAAAGAAGGAAAGAAAATGGAAGGAAAAACTATCTTCCTGATACATCCCAGCAGATTGGGATAAGTTTTAAAGTTTTAAGAAACATAAAAATAAGATACAGAGCTGCTTTAACTAAATTCAGGAAGGACAGCCTCTCCCAAACACTTTTTTCCACTAAGAATTACAAGATAGAGAAAATGTTTGCTTCAGTTCTATATTACTAGTAATCAGAGTATGGTAAAAATACATTAAAAGTCTTTGGAGCTTGTAAACATGTATTATAGACATTAGTCATCAGGCAAGAATCAGTGATTTCTAAGTATCATTATCTTAAAAGCTTTAGAAACATGCACCTTTCAAACTTCCAATTATGTTAAACTAATCTGCATCAATCTAAGGAAACATTTAGACTCTCAGAGTCAGGAAATTAAACCACTAGTTCTTAAATTCCGAGCACACCTCTAAGCCTGTCTCGCTTTTATATTTAATGTTTGTAGATAAATGCTAAGAAAATGTTTGAGACAAAATGAACAGTGTATTCAAATCAAATAGAAGATTAACCCAAAGTAAATACACAGGATCTAAAAAAGGGCCAGGCTAACGGAACCAAAGGTGGCAGAACAGTAATGATAACTTGTCAAAAACACCGTTTCCATACTCCCACTCTCTTGTGAAACGTAACTGACCTATTACATCCATTAAGGTAATACATAGTGCCTCCCAACCCCCAAATTTTTAGCATAAAACGGCTGCATATATTATAGAAGAAAACCCATAAATCAGTGAATGATTTGGAAATCAGCATTTCCTATACTTCATTTAACTTTACATCAGCAAACATCTGCTGGGTACTTATATGTGCACAACTCAGTGGATACGAATGTGAATGAGACTTAGTTTTCCTTGCCTTAAAAATGCTTAAAATGTAGAACTGCACAGACAGAGAAGATGGACTTCTAATACACTCCTAACATACCCACCCTGTTACTTCCCCATGGAAATATCTGGACTAAAACTGTCGGAATATCTAATATAATGTTGATGCTTGAACAACACTTGCTTTGATACTATTATAGAGCCATAGAAGAGTGGGAAGTAAGCACAAATACACAGCAAATCTGGTTAAATCTGGGATCAGCAGAGAGCACTGATAATTCAGGTCTTCTGCAAGTCTTTATCCAGCTTGGCTTAGCACTATTCTTCCTCAGGACAGGGTCTTCTGTATACGCAGCTGAGATATGCATCCTGATTAGAGGTCCATGGCATCCTCCAGCTGCACATACTTAGTATATCTTTAAAAAAATCCTCAGAAGCTTGAGGTCTGATCGCCACCGCTCTGGCGCTAAGATGAGAGGCGGTACCTGAGATGATCACTGAAGTTCCTCCTAGTTGTGACATTCCATGAGCAAAGCTAAATGTTTATTTCAGGCAGCTCATTACAAGAAGGAAAATAGATTATTTAACTTCTGTGTCGGACCAGCACATTCTCTAAGACAGTGTCTCAATTTTGGCAAAAGACCCTAATTCATGCCTCGTTATGAATTCCAATATCATGAGCTCATCCTACACCTAAAAAATGTCTCCATTATGTAAGCCTTCCCTTAAGCAAATATAAGGCTGGAGATGGAGGAAGGTGCTGCTTGCCATTCAATTTGGCTTCAGTAGAACTTTCCATTATTAGGTGGAGGCTGCCTATTTCTAGATAATGAGAACAAATTTTTCATCATCAGCGTGGTGCCTTTTATTTCACTATGCAAGAGTTTGAAAGCCATATACTCTCCACCTTTGCCTCTGGTAGCATCCACAGGTTATAAAAATAATACTTTGTCTCATGGTATGCAACCTTAAGATGAACTCAGGAAAATGGTATTCGTTATTCTGCTGGATATATTAGATGTGCAATAATGATGTATTATAAAGTAAATCAAATTACAAAAATGAACCCTATCCCTTGGATAAAGTTCTGGGAGGGAGCCAACACCACAATTATTATCTTCTCTAGCATTGAATGTTCTACATAAGTGTTTGGAAGATGTAAACAGGACATAAATCTGAGATCGGTTCTTCAATCTGTCTACAAATAACCATGACATTATATATAAACTATACTTTAGAGCATATATGCTTTCTGTTTAAGCAGTTAAGAAGTGTATTAGACACTCTGATAAACAGAAAAAACGGAGCGTGAATACCGATAAATGCAAGCCTTCCGTCTCGGAAAGTCTTCACTTATTTGATTAAGTTAGGTGAAAAACAGAGCAGTCATGCTTGTAGCCTTTCTTCCTTTTCCCTTTCCTCTCCTCTTTTCATTTCTAATGCGAATCGGAAGTCTATGTGGAGCAGTCTGGCTAGCCCCAGTCTAACCTCCCCATCTGGAAGGGGACTAACCAGCCTTGGGGCTACTTCCAACCCTTCCCAGCTGTTGGGTTGGGGTTTTTTGTTTTTGTGGGCTTGAGAAAGCATATTTATATAAATGATTGCCATATCCTTTGCCAGCTGTTGACCCTGCTCTTGTCCCGGTTGGGGCATGGTTTTCATTTTTAGCGGCCACAGACTGGAACTGACCCTGACAGAGTTAGCACGCTATGCAAACAGCTTTACGCGCTATCGCTGTGACAGTTCAGACAATGGATGCACAGTGTAATCCAAGGGACCGGTGTTTCCCTTTGGGCAAATGTCACAGAATCCAGAGCTGGAAGTATCAGTTGAAAAAATAAATTCTGAGATTCACTGAGTTATGGAACGGCGTCTCTTCAGTAATTCAGACTGCGGTGATTTCAGCTAGAGTCAGGGCAAGGATTTATCAGCAGCAACAAATGAGTTTTCCCTTATATGTGTAGGAACCCGAAAAGTGCTCCAGATACATCTGCAGAAGCAATCGTCTCTATAGTTCTATGAGAGGTTAAAAAGAAGCTATATTTTCAGTCTTACAACTATATATATATTCATATTTATATATATTTGTACAGAAGTATTAATGCTCCTGATGCTAATGTCAATACATTTTAAAAAGTAGATCCTTCTACCTTAATAGGACAAAAAGATAAACATCAGTTTGGGCCTTTGATCATTACTGTAGCCTACAAATAAATCACTCCTAAAGATCCAGTCAGATCATTTCTTCTGCACATCACCGAGCAGAATAAATCTACGTTTCATCTACAGATAACTGTAGTCACAGTGAAACTAGAAAGTTCAGAAATATTCTCAGGGAGCGTATAGTCAGGGGAGGGCCCCACAGGGATGGGAGGGAAGAATATCCCATTAAGACAATTGCATCCTGAACAACCAATTTTCATCTGCAGTTAAATGGGAATAAGAGAATAAACAGCACATTTTTACAACTTTCATAAATTTTATGAAGTCCTTCGGGCCATAAGTGCAAACGGCATATGTGAAGAATGAAGAAATTTAATTAAAAAGAAATGGGCTGTTAATGCTTAAACAGAGACACCTCCGAAAACTGAAGATTTCTAATATTTGATCATTTAGAGGGTCATCCAGGCATTGCCACAGATTATTATTTAGAGAGTCTAACTGTAAAGCAGCAAGATAGCTTCTCGAAAAGAAGTCCTGTATTACGTTCTCTCTCTCTCTGCAAGCCTGCGGGCTGGTTGGCTGCGGCAGATGGAGCCTGCCATACATAACTGTAATTAAAATGTGGACCCCATCTTAGAGGTCAGAATAGAATAGTTGACAAACAGGGAAGCCGGGCGATGGAAAGAGAAGATATTTCCTGACATAAGCATTTTCAGTCTTTGAAAAACAATCCAAAAGGAAATTTAGCCTATGAATTTAAGCGTCACATACTTAGTATATCTTTAAAAAATCCTCAGAAGCTTGAGGTCTGGAATTGCTTGAAAGGCAGCTCAGAATTTCAATCAGCTTTAGCACAATGAAAATTTCAAGTGCTGGGGGAATTAACTGATGGGATATTTGAGGATTCTGTGAACTCTGATTAACTAATGACAAAATCTGTGAAATCACAAGGCGATATTTTTTTTTCTCTCATGCAAATGTATTTGTAATATGAGGAAAAGAAAATAAAGCCATTTGTTGCTTACAGCAGAGCCTGACTGAAAATTTCACACCACTGGTACCAGCTAATGGCACAATCTCCAGATATACTTTTTTTTGTAAGCAGACTGTAATTAGATTTTTAATTTAATATTATAGCCCCTGTCTTTTATATTTATTTTGATCATTGATATATTGGGGCTTATTTCTACCATCTTATTTTGTATGACCTGTTCTCCCTTGCCTTCTACTGCACTGATAGTTTTCCATAATCATTTTTTTCTCTGTATGTTTGAAAGCTGTAGATTATATCTCTATTAATGGCTTACCCTTAATTTTTATCATATTATACACAACTATAAAATTCCTTAAGTTATTCAATATCACCGTATTTGCCCTACATATGTTTTAATTGCCACCGAACATCCCCACGGCTTCTTTGTCATTACTGTCTGGGATTTTAGTTCCATGAAAGGTATTATTATTATAACATTCCAAGTTAATCGCCAAAATAATTCTGCACCTTGCATATCACCCTTTCCTTCTACATTCACATTTTCATGATGAAGAACATCTTTAAAGGATTTCCCCCCCCCCCAGGAAGAGCAAGTCTTACTACCCTATGAAAATGCTGAATGATAATTTTAGCTGGGTATAGAATTATAATTTTAGGATTATTTTTGCTCAGCACTTTGGTGTATTATTTCATTGTCTTCTAGCATCTAATGTGACCAAATAAAAGTCTGTCAAATTTTCGTACCTATATAGGTAAAATCTCTTTTCTCTCTGTGAGCTTCAAAAAAAAAAAAATCATTGGTCTTCAATTTTACTATAAAGTAGGTAGACATGAATTTATATGTATATTCAGCTCAGAACTTAAGTTATGGTTTAAATCTGAGGGCTAAATCTCTTCAATTCTGGAAAATTCTTAGTTCTTATAAAGTGAGCATCACTTCTTGATCATTTTCTCTGTTTTACTTTGGAACTTTCACTAGATATGTACTGAAGTTTCTAAGCTTATTTCTTAACTACTACTTCACATTTTTATATCTCTGTGCTGCTTTCTGAGAACTACTATCCAAAGAAACAGTCTCAAATTGTTACTAAGTTTTGAGTTTTCAATGTCTTAATTACTGTATTAATACTTTGAGCTGATTCTTTTTCATATCTACTTGTTCTTGTCTTACTTCATTTCTGCCAGCTTTTGTTTTATAATGTCATTTCATTATCCTTCTAAAAATTTGGAATATAAAGGGTTGGTTTTTTTCCTTCAGATTGTTCTATTATTTTCATTTCATCTGAGTGAATTTTTCTCCCATTTGCTGACTTGATTGTGTCTTTCTTGATATTAAAGTATTTATTTTACAGATTTTGACATTTGATTTGTAGGCGTAAGTGGGAATGATCATGAGTTCTTTTCACTTTCTCTATGAGTACACCACTCCCTATCTTGCAGCTAATGGCTGCCTCCACAGAAGCCCTGGAACTCTAGCCCAGAATCTGGTCATATATTGGGCAATTAAGAGATCTGATCCCTGGTCACACTGGGGAAAATCCAAATCAGAAAATGAGCCAGTGGATACCTTAGCTTAGTTCCTAAGTCTGTCTTTGTCTTCCTGCCTCTCTAGGCATGCAGTTTTGAACAAGCCACAGCTGTTAGCAGCAGTCAGTAGCAGCTTCCGTTCGTGTCTTTTGGAAGACACTTACATGGCCCCTAATGGAGCTTTCTGCAGAAGGCTGATTCCAAGTCACTTGAGCCATCTTTCAGACACTACTAACACCCATTTCTCAGCACCTTGTATTTCTGTTCCAATTTTGTTCCATAGAGATGTTTGCCTCATTTTTTAGTCATGTCTTCTCAATTTTCTTTTGTTTTCTTTTTCCTCTTACTTTTCAAATAGCTTATCATCAAAGTGTAAACTAATAACATTTTTAACTGAAAGAACTCTCCCAGCCAACTTTTTCGTGGTCTCTAAAGCATTCACCTTTTGATTTTCCTCTAAGCCAAAATGGCTTTATTATTGCTACGTCATAGATACTTATCAATGCAAGTCAGCTGAAAAGTTCTTATACTCAAATGATTTCTTATAATTTATAATTATAACTGTAATTAATTTCTTATACTTTTAATTATTCAAGTAATGAATGAAAATATTAAAATACATTCTCTTAAATGATCAAAACAAAAAGTATTCAACATCAAAGAAATACAAACTTAAAGCAAAAGATACCACTTTTACCTATTGGGTTGGCAAATAGCTAAAATTAAGAGAGAGTTTTAAGAGTAAGAAGAAATCATTTTATTTTATGGTAGTGCAAACCTGACAATCTGTTTGAGAAGTGATTTGGCCAGTATACATAAAAAACCTAAGAGATCCCATACTCAATAGAGCAGTAATTCTACTTCTAGAAATTTATCCTGAGGAAGTAATAACACAAATGTACCAAAATATACACGGAATTCATTGTTTATAAAAGCAAAAAACAAAAAACCAAACTAACAATAGCGTAACAAACAAAAGCAAAGGAATAAACAAAATATTCATTAACAGGAGACTGGTTAAGTAAATTACAGAATACTACATAGTAACTTTAAGAATACACCCATATACACAGAAGAGAGGTGAAAGGTTATACCAAAATGTTAATTCTGGAAGAATGTTAATGCGTAACCTATATTTTCTTTTCTTGATAGTTATGGTATTAATGCTATAGGACTATGTATGTATATCGCTGTAAAGAGTAAAAATTAAGTAGCGATGGGGCAAATAATTACTCTTGAATGCAAGGAAGACAGAAGTGATAGCATGAGCTTGAGGCCAAATACCTTAATCCTGCAGCTGATTCTCTGTAGGTGCAAATACATCCCCACATGCCTAGAGCTATTTCTTCTTCTGATACAAATCTGAGCTCTCCTTCCTACTTTTCAAGGCCTCCAACCCAATCTCCTCTTCCTTACTTGGGATCTTGGTCTGTCAGGCATCCCATCTCTCTTCCATTCCTAATTTATCCCTCATTTCTGCATTAATCCCTTCGGACTAGAAATATGCTCAAGTTTTTTAAAGGAAAAAAAATTCCTCTCTTGAAAATGACACCAAAAAAGAGACATGCCATGTCCTATTTTCTTACCTATTACTCATTTCTGTTCACTCCATTATTTGTGTAGTGTGGCTCTCATTTTCATTGCTATACTCAAGTTGCTCTAGACAACGCCTCTAATGTTTAGTCAGTTGCTAAATTCAGACTGTATTTCTATCCTTGTCATCTAGGACCATGGCATGATCCATATGTAATGGCACTGCTGATTGAAACCCCTGCTCCCACCGCATGACTTCTGGTGACGCTGCACTTTGTGGGCTCTAGTCTTAATTCTTTATCAGCTCTTTCTGAACAAATTATCCTTTGCGGGCCTACAATATCTTGCTGATTTTTCAGGGTCTGCCTTTGACCCACCATTTTTCTCACTCCAAACACTTTCGCTTTCATTTACCCTGATAACTCCCACATTTTTATTCAGGGCCAGGTGGTCTGCCTTGATTGTCTCAAAGGTACATCAATTTCAACATTCCTAAAATTAACAGTATAAATTCCTGGAGAGGCTTCAAGATGGCAGAGTAGAAGGACGTGGAGCTCCCTACTCCCATGAATACATCAAAAATTCATCTGTATGTGGGACAATTCTCACGGAATACCAACTCAACTCTTCCTCATCCTGGGTGTCTAAAGCTTTCCTTAAATATTCTCCATTTTCCTCAACTCCAAGCATGTAAAGGAACTTAGCAACAAAGACTATACCCCAAAGAACTTTGCTGTCTGTTAGAGTATAACATGATTAGAAATCCAGTTGATTTTCATCTCTCCCTTATCATAGGTCTTATACATTTGAAACTTTTATGTATATACTTTCCTCTCCTCTCCTTCTTTTACCCATTAAGCTCTCAATACTGCACCCTAAGAAGGATGCATTAAGCACTCTTCCCTACTTGTCGTACCTTGTGTCCACAGCATACTCATTACATGAGTATTAGCTGGCTAAGGCCTACTATGAAGGTTAGAGAGGAAAACAAAGTGAATCACCAATAGCAATAGCTTTTTAAAGGCAAATGAAATCTCTTTCTAGTAACCAAATGAGCAATGATATAAGAGAAACAACTGGTATAAAAGATTGAACATGAACTTAGCTTCTAGAGCAGGCTTGGGTTTCATTCCATAATATAAACTGGGAATTGTGCGGAAATTCCACAGAGAACACGTGTTACATGATGACTAATGAAACTACATTATAACAGGTGATTCTTTTTGCTGAAGAGTAGAAGAGAAAAAGAATGTTTCAGATTATCATGGCACCAACTACACAGATTCCCTAACGGTAACCAACAAAACGTGTTATTTTAGGAGTTGGACATTATCTAACAGCAAGAATAGCAAAGAGAAAGACTGGCTCAGCTAAGAATCCATCCCTGAAATCCTAAAATTCTGCTGTGCATTGATTCATGTTATGGTTTTGTTTGGTATATGTATATGGGGGAAAAACCCTTAAGACTTCAAAAATATCAAACAATAGCTGTGTTTGTACATTGGTAAATGGATGTTAAACATATGAAATTTTTTAAATCTTAGAAGTTCACATGGCTTCATGGACAAGGAAAAAGGGCTAGAAAGAAATCTGGATTGGAAAAAAAAAAAACTTTAATAACATTTAAAAAAATAAAATTCAGACCAGAAAGGAGAAATTCTTCTAAAAGTGGGCAAGATTAATTTGGCATGTTACACAAATAGGAGGAAATCTGCTAAAAAGAAAAAAAAAGAAAAAAAACTTAGCTGCTAATCTTAGGTTAATAGTAAATGACCCCAACCACTCTTAACCTCAAAGACTGACCTCTTGACCCACAGCCAGTGGCCCTGCTCAGAAACATGTTGCCACCAGAGTAAATAAAAAGAGAACATAACGTGCTGAAATTGTTACTGCTAATGACAAGTGACACACACTTTATACTGCCAATGAGCAAGCCATCAATAAATAACCCTAAACATGTTTGCCAATATTCTTCTGGATTTTAGTTACCTGTCCAGTGTTTCTATTCATTTATTATTTATTTCTTTATTTACTTCTTTATTAGGGAAGAAGGTGTGCGGTAAAACTATTTTTCTGAGCTCTAGGTATTTTAGAAGGAAATTTTTTAAAGTATAGACTGTAAAAGTAAGAGAAAACCACCATGTGGGCAGATGCGTTGGTGATTGGCGCTATTCAGTAATTCATATCCACGCTCTTTTAACTAGCATGGTTCATTCATGTTAAAAGACAAATGGGAAAAGAAGAGCTTCCCAGACATTCCAGAATTCTAGCCTAGAACACAGGTCATAGACATAAAGTCCAGAGATAGGAAACTCTAAAAGCCTGACATTCAGAGTATTTTGAGTAAGTTCTTAAAATCTCATAGTGAAGGGTCTGTCTTTATGTCCCTGATAACACTTAGAATCTGAGACTTGATTGATGTCGGCAAGTTGAGTCTAAAAAATCAACATGTGGAAACTGATGGCACCGCGATAGTTTTGCAATTTGAATGCCTCCAACTTATAAATAAGGTTTGCTTCAGTTTTGTTTTGTTTTGTTTCTCTCCCACCCAAATATATATTGTATAAGACATTTCTGGAAGGATAACGAAACTGATAATTTTGTCAGCCTCCAAAGAGAGAGATTAGGTGGCTGGGGGACGGGGGCAGAAGAAAGACTTTTCACTATGTACCTTTTTGTATGCTTTATATTTTTAACCTATTAAAAATAAAAAAACATTAGAAGTAAAACAAAACTTTAAATGAATAAATAACACAAGTTATGAGTGTATCTATGAGTAAATTCAGAAAGCAGGAAAAAACATTTTTAAGTATGGAAAGATACGAATTACAAACAGAAAGTAGTCTCTGAGTTAAGCAGTGTAAATTTGCATGTGTCTACTAGTAAAAATGAGGATAGATAACTAATTTTAATAAAAACAAACCTTATCACACAAGTTAAAAGTCACTTTAACCTGTGTATGAGTGTGCATGAATCCATATATAAGATATAGCATAAATAAATAATCACTTAAAGGAGTAATGATTTAAGAGCAGGGAATCTACATTTTTCAAAGTAGCTAGGTATTAATCAGAAAAATAAAAATTCTACTTCACCCTTTATCCCACTCCCTTGCCTCTCCCCAAGAAATATGACTTAGTAAATGTACAGATGAGACCAAATTGTGTACACACAGTCGTGAGTTGTATGTTTTCTCATATTTTATATTTTCTTCTTATTAGGAATTTTCAACTTGAAGGTAAAATGAAAAAGGCTTTTTTTTTTTAAGCCCAATGGTATAATCTGTAGCCAAACAAGAACATATAAAATAACATAATCCACAATTCTCAGAAATAAAATTGTGTTTAGCTGTAAAAGGTAACCAGTTTCTCTCAATTTCTCACTCGAAATTTTATTTTTATGAAATGTTTTCTGCTTTAAAGTTGTTCAGGAGTAAAAGATGCTTTAACATGCTTTTTAATTGATTCGTTTTACACTCAGAGGGAGGATAACAGTGATTTGTGAAAGGATTTTTTTCTGTCTTGCACACATCTCTCATTTGTCCATCTTAATTCAATTAAAGGAAATAAGGACAGTTTGACCGATGAATGAACCATATTTTAACCGAGGACACTTCTATTTAAACTGGAGTGTATCAACCACTGTAATTGTCAGTTAGTTACTTCCGATCTCTAACTTTTGTTTTGAGAGGTCACAGCATGGTCATGAAAGAGAAGAACATATCGGAGTAGGGGTAAGTATTTAAACCATTAGCCCATTAGCCATTCAAAGAAAGAAAAATTTTAATGATTACTGGTTTATATGGGGATAACTCAACCCCACCAGTAGCTTTTGTTGTGCTCAAGGCCTATAAATACAAATACAGTGAAATGTTTATTTTTGTTAAGTTGAAAAGTAGGCAAAAGTCTTATTAAGATGAGCCTTACAGGTTTTGGTAAGGATTTTGGTTGTTGTTTAAATTAACTTTATAGGGGCATTAATTTACCTTCAGTGAAACCTGTCCATTTTAGGTGTTGAATGTGAAGAGTTTTTTTTTTAATGCATATAGTATATAATCATCACTACAATCAAGATATAGAACATTTCTATCGCTCCAAAAGGTCCACTTGTGCTCACTGGAAGTCACTCTCTTTCCTCCAACTCCTGGCCCCTGGCAGTCACTGATCTGCATTCTATCTCTATAGTTTTGCCTTTTTGAGAATTTCATATAAATGGAATCAGGCAGTATGCAGTGTTTTATGTCTGTCTTTTTCCCTTTAGCACGGTGCTTTTGTGATTCATCCATGTTGCAATGTGTATCAATCAGTAGTCCCTTTTCTTTTATTGCTAAGTAGGGGTATAACACAACTCTTTTTTAATCTCTTCACAAACAGATGAACATTTGGTTTGTTTAAAGAGTTTGGTTATTATGAATGTAGCTGCAATAAATATTTGAGTTCAAGTCTTTGTATAAACACATGTTTTCATTCCCCTTGGGTAAACACACATGAGTGGAATGGAGGAATCATATGGTAAGTAGATGTTTAACTTTCTAAGAAACTACCAAACTATATTACAAAGTGGCTATACCATTTTGCCTTTCCAACAACCATGTATAAGGGTTCCACTGTTTTTCCATCTCCTCATCAACACTTGGTGTTATTAGTCTTTTAAATTTTAGCCATTCTACTAGTTATAGCATCATTCCCCTAATGACAAATGATCATAATCATCTTTCATATACTTATTTGTCACTTTTTATCTTCTTTAGTGAAGTCTCTGTTCAAATACCCATGTTTTAATTGAGTTGTTCTGCTCATTATTGAGTTATAAGAGTTCTTTACATATTTTGCACATGATTCCTCTATTAAATAAAGCCAGTTTTTGTTATCTGTGGTACTTATGTTCTATAAAGTCACCATGAACACTGAGAATTAGTGAACACAGAAATTTTCTAAAGAAAAAACAGAATGAGCTAGCTGTGAGCCTCTGGTCACATTTCCATCCAATAAATTAGGAGAGGCCTGGAATGGCCCGTCTTCATCCTGCACAGGCAAGAGAACGGAGACATAGTTGTGGCTACTGTGGAGAGTGTTTCCTGGCCCCATGTGACCAGAAAAGATATGAGAACACCTGCAAGTTGCATAAGCCCAGCAACACTCAAGCTGAGAAAGGGGCAGTTAGAGCTGATGGTCTGCAGAGTTAAGCCAGCGGCCCTGTTCAGCCAGGGAACTTGGGGTGCAAGTCAGCTCGAGTTAAGACAACAAATAAAAAGCTTTATCAGCTGTAGAGCTGCTTCTCCCACTACACCTGAGCAGGGAAACTAATTCATAGTCCCTCTCCTGGATGAATATGCCTTCAGTCTGCCCAACCAACGAACCTAACCAGAGTACACAGGGAGCTGCAGAGCCCATCCAAAAGCTCGACTCACAGTGGCACCTGAAGAGAGAGCACAGCCCACGGCTTTCCCCATCTGCAGGGCAGATGGTGGTCTCACCTGACCAGGGAATTCAGTGCACACTCTTGCCTGATTCCAGTCCCCAAACAATGAGCCATAAAGGCCAGGGCATGGAAACTCATTCATAGCCCCATCTGCTACTGAATATGGTACCCAGTCCTGACCATCTAGCAAGCTCGACCAGAGAATCCAAACAACCATGGGCCTGTCCTACTGTATCACTTAGGTAGGAAACCAAGCCATCAGTCCTATCCAACAGTCCTCAAGACAGTGGAACACCCCCCATCCCTGACCTCAGAGCTCAAACAGTTGTCCTGGCCCAAAATAGACCATAATAACAGGCCCCACCTCCCCGAGGACATTACCAGCAGACATACCCAGAAACCCAAACTGAGCTGATTAGTAAAGATCTGTCTCTGCCAAAGTGAGCCTGTGAAGTCTGGAAGAGGAGCCCACTTTCACAAATGTGCAGGTACCAACACAAGGAATTAAGGACAACAGGAAAAAAAAAAATCAGGTAAATATGACACTACTACAGGAAACTAACAAAGTTCCAATAACTGACCTTGAAAAAACCAGAGATCTATGAACTGTCAGACACAGAATTCAGAATAATACTTTTAAGGAAGTTCAGCGAGTTTCAAGAACACACAGGCAACTAAACAAAATTAAGAAAACAACGGATGAACAAAATGAGAATTTGGACAAAGAAACAGAAACCACTAAAAACAAATACAAACAAACAAACAAACAAACAAACAAACAGAAATCAGAAATCCTAGAGTTGAAAATACAATAACTGAACTGAAGGATTCAATAGAGAATTCAAGAGCGGGATCAACCACATAAAAGACAGAATCAGGAACCTGGAAGATAAGACATTGGAAATTATCCAGAGGAGCAAAAAGAAAAGAGAATGAAAAAGACTGAGGAGCGTCTATGGGACTTACAGGAACCAATGAAAAGAAACAAAATTTGCTTTATGGGAATTCCTGAAGGAGAAGAGAAAGAGAGAGAGAGAGAAAGTATATTTAAAGCAATAATGTTGGGGAGGGTACAGCTCAAGTGGTAGAGTGCATGCTTAGCAAGCATGAGGTCCTAGGGTCAATCCCTGGTACCTCCTCTAAAAAAATAAACAAATAAAGCCTAATTACCTTCCCCTGCCAAAAATTAAAATAAATTTTTTTTAAAGAATTGCGCAAAAAAAAAAAAAAAAAAAAAGCAAGAATGGCTGGAAACTTCCCAAACCTAGAAATAGAAATGGACATCCAGATCTATATAGCCCAAAGGACTCCATGAAGGTTGAACTCAAATAGGGCTACTCTGAGACCCAAGATAATTAAATTGTTAAAAGTCAAAGACAAAGAATTTTAATATTTAAAAGAATTTTAAAAGGGAAAATAGAGAAGTTATATACAAGGGAACCTCAGAAGACCATCAGTAGATTTCTCAACAAAAACTTTTATGGCCAGGAGAGAATGGGATAAGCTTCTTCAAAACACTGGGGAGGGGGAAAATTGCCAGCCAAGAATTCTACACCTGGCTAAGCCATCCTTCAGAAATGAAAGAGGAATAAAGACTTTCTCAAACCAACATGACCAATCCATACTTTGTTCTTATCTGCTTAGAATCCTTCATTTGACCACAACCAGTGGGCCTGCAGTATTTCAGGCCTTACATACAAGCATGGGCCCAGGCCCAGAACTAATCATCTCCTGTCCCTCACCAGTCATGCCAATCAATTAATTAAAATTTTGTAACAAATTGCCATTTTCTGCCAGGCACTATTCCAACTTCTGGAAATTCAATGACAGAAGACAAGGTCTGGCCTCGTGGAGATTCTAGTCTATCCTTGGGCTCTACATGGCTATCTGATTGTCCCCTCATTTCAGGGACATTGCTGCGTCCTGCAGGCAATGCCATCTGTGAGGAGGAACTGCTGCTTTCTGTTTCACTGCACAAACACACGGCATGCGGCCAATGCTTTCTGGTTGCGAGTATCAGCCACCATTTACTGTCAAGGCCCATCACTTGCTGTCACACTCCCTCCGAGTTCTTCCCTCATACGTGTAAGGCACACCTGTTCTTCAAGTGACCTGACAATCAACTCTTGGATACCCTGGAGGCAAGTGACAACTGTCACTGTTTCTCTCCTATCCTCTGACAACACAGGGTCACAATTTAAGCCAAATTATTTCTACCCAGTGGCTCCCAGTTTAACAGTATATGGGCTCAGTATTTATTTATTACAGCTTGTTGGTTGAATAGTTTAATCACTTATCTGTGGCCATAATCATTTTCTGTCTTAGTTTATCTGCCAAGATATTTTTAATGAAATGATAAGTCATTTTCTCAAACTACTCACTATAAAGAGAAAAAAGAATATTGTAAAGCTCTTGGGATTAATATAAAAATATACAAGGGCTTCTCTGAGCTTTTAATCAGTCCTTCACAACAAGTCCCCTACACTAATGACTTCATCACTGTTGGCAAAACAGGGAGCAATAAATCTGGTCCCAGACACCAGAATATCTTTCATACTGAGAATTCATTACATAGCAACTCTATGCTAGTATGTATCTCTGGAAAAAAAAAAAATCCCAGAGAGCAAACATACTTTTATGAAATATCACAGGAAACACAAAGGTCTCTCCATGATATAAAATGGAATATCTTGCTGAAAGTAACTAAAGGGAGTTCTTCCAGATGTTGGATGCCACTGGGCCTAGAACAAGTTGAGCTACAAGAAAAGGACAGTATCATTTCACCTGCACATTTCTAGTAAGTACAGACGTTCCTGACCGCCCTCTAGAGCTCATAAGGTTATTTGTGTGTTAATGACCTCACATAGCAGACAGATCCAGTCTTTCTGCTTTCCTTTCTTGTAGAATGATTTCCCTAAAGCCAATGTTGGGCAAAATGCCACTAATACCGCCATAAAGCCCCCACAGTGCTTGAAGGGGGAGGCAAGAGATAGAGGGTTAGGAGGTAATCAAGCTTACAGATTAAAGCTTACTAAAGCTCAAGATGAGCACAGCTCTTGGTGTTTATTAACTCTTCTAGTTCTGAGCACTCCTCCCCCACCCTCAAAGCGCAAAACAAAGTCTTTTCATCAATGGACCTCAAAGGCAGGCCTGCTTTAACTTTAAGCTTCAGAGGATGGCATCTCTCCTGGAGTCTTCTTTGGTATCCACCACAGTCGGGCAACAGTGTCTGCTTTTCCATGTAACGTTAAAGTTACTCATGCCTGCAGACGTGAGAGCTGAGTATTGTAAGCGCTGTATTCTAGTTTTTTTCTTTTTTAAGGCCTTTTTCTAAACACACACAGACATGCAAAAAACCTTTTTCTTTGACAACATGAGGCTAGAATAGGAAAGAGTTAAAATAACAACAAAAAAATTTTTAAGAGCAAAAAAAAAAAAAAAAAGACCAAACTTGACTATAATTCAGTAGTTTCTATGCTCTACTAATCTACTCAGGTGGAGGTATTCTAATGATTAAATCTCTTTTTCATAAAACATGCTTGTGTGAGGCTGATTGGCCCAGTTTACCAATCTCAGCCTCTGAGTGCATTAAACCAAACCCAGCAACGTCTTTCTCCCTCCAGTTCCACAACCTAATAAGCCCAGGAAAAAGTAAAATACTTTTTATAATTTAACAGCTATAGGATTTCTATAATAAGCTAATGGTTATTACTTTGCGAACCTCCAGATCTTCATGCAGGAAGTATATATTTGTTTTGTTTTGCGGGGGAGGTAATTAGGTTTATTTATTTGTTTTTAATGGAGGTATTGGGGGCTGAACCCCAGGACCTTGTGCATGCTAAGCACACGCTCCACCACTGAGCTCTACTCTCCCCCTTCATGGTGGGTATGTAAACTTCATTCATTATTTCCACTTTTGACATCTTGAAGGGCAATACTTAGGTTGCTAAATCTGGGGTTACTAATTCCTGAGGGATATTTATTTGATTTGAAGCCATGAAAAATTTCCCACCTCTGTTTGATAAATCATATTCCTTTTTATCCTCACCACGAACTTAAAAGTTATGCAAATGATCCAGATGAACAAAAACAATTCACAATTACAACGTTGTTAAATGAATTACATAACAATGACTACAGCTTCCCAATTACAGTTTGAGACAGATAAATTTCTACTTTATTGATAGCAGGAGCACAAAGCCCTAATCACTAAACGCCAGCACAGTCTGGTTTCTGTAGGGTAATGACCCATCTCTATATTCATAACAACAATCTCATTCATCATAATTCACATTAAAAAAAAAAAAAAAAGACCTCTAGTCAAGCTAATGGAGGAAACGTGTGAAAAGTGATTGGCTGGGTAAAACTCTGTATGCAGCTGGAGGGTCCTAATTGATTACATTGTGCTGCAACTAAGCCTTCTGCCTAGTACAACAGATCTTTATCTAACCGCATTTCAATTGATTTTCACTGATAGTCTTCTTTCTTATGTCTAAGGCTTAAAGTACTAAACTAATAAAAGGATAAAAGACTTTGTAATACAGATTTCAAAATACAATGTCCAAGCAGGACTTCCATGGAATAAGATGGCAGACTGGGTGTGTACAGCCCGCCACACATACGAGAGCCAGAACCTGTGAATTTGGGAGGAAATGAAAAAGCATGTTTAGGATTTTAGTCTGTATTTCAGAGTTCAAAAGCAAATCACTAACCCAGACACTCAAAGTTATAAAACAAGTATCTAATGTTCAGTTTATTTTCGGATGTAGAAGTTTAGGACAAAAGATTATCCATTTAGTAGCCGTTATACGTGTTCTCATGTAATATATTCATTCTGTCGGTTTAGTATGATATCACGATTTGGTTTTCTCCTTTAATAGTGATCAGTTTGGAAACAAGTCAGGTACAATGGCTAGACATTGTTCATCTTTCAGATGAAGGAGCCACTGGATTAATTGGAACACTAAACCAAAAACCTCAAAATAGCATTACTCTACAGAACTTAGAATGAGAATATAAACTGTCATCCTTGAGAATTTAACAGTTTAATTGACATAAACTGTGTATGTTAAAGTGTACAATCTGATGTTTTGACGTCTGTATACACCTATGAAACCATCACCATAACCAAGATAAGGAACACATCCATCCCTACCAAAGGTTTCCTCATGCCCCCCCATAATCCGACTCTCACTTTGCCCCACCTCCATATCCAGAAAACCATCCATGGGCTTTCTATTTCCATAGATTTGTTAGCATTTTCTAGAATTTTATATAAATGAAACCATACAGTATTTATTTGTTTGGTTTGGTTCCACTGGCTTAATTATTTTGAGATCTACTCATGTTACTGTATTCCTCAAAAATCCATTCCTTTTTATTGCTGAGTAGTATTCAATTTTATGGATATATACCAATTTGTTCATTTATTGGTAGATGGACATTTGAGTTGTTTCCAGTTCTTGGCTAATATAAATATAGCTGCTATTAAATTTTGATACATGAAAAAATTAAGAAAGTGCCAAATTGTTTTCCAAAGTGTTTGTATGATTCCACATTTGAACAGTGTATAAGAGCTCCGGTTGCTTTATGTCCTTGCCAAAAGTTGGTATGGTCATTGTTTTTAATATTAGACAAGCTAATAAGAGTGTACTAGTATCTCATTTTGGTTTGGTTTGCAATTCCCTAATGACTAATGATGTTGAACATCTTTGCATGTGCTTATTGGCCATCTATGTTTCTTCTTCAGTGAAATCTGTTCAAATCACTTGCCCAATTTTTAATTTGGTTGTTTGTTTTCTTATTATTGAATCTGAGTTTTTGTATGTTCACATATTTTACATACAAGTCTTTTATCAGTTATGTGAATTGAAAATATTTTCTCCCAATGTGTGTATCGCTAGAACAGATGTTCTTGATTTTGATAAAGTCTAATTTGTCGATATTTTCACATTTTTTGGGCCACATTTTTGTTATCAAAACTAAGAAACTATGGTTTCATTGATTTTTCTCTATTATTTTTCTGTTTTTCTTTGGTTTCCACTTCGATCCTTATTCCAGTCTAAGACAGGAGCTGAAGTCACTGATCTGAGACTTTTCTTCATTTCTCATTAGGCATTTTAGTGCTATAAAGTTCTAAGTACTGCTTTAGTGCATCCCACAAATTCTGATATGTTGTGTCTTAATTTTCATTCAGTTCAAAATAATTTCCAATTTTTCCTTTTATTTCTTCCTAGGACCATGAGCTATTTACAAGTGTTAGTTTCCAAATATTTGGGGATTTTTCCAAATATCTTGTGTTATTGATTTCTAATTTAATTGCACTGTGGTCAGAGAACAAACTGTGTATGATTTAAATCCTTCATACTTATTGAGGTTTGCTTTCTGGCCCAGAATATGGATTATCACAGTAAATATTTTATGTGCATTTTTTAAAAAAGTGATTCTGCTGGTGGTGATGGTAATGCTTTTTAAAAATAAATGTCTATTAGATTACACTGGTTATTAGTATTATTCAATTGATTTTTGTCGATTAGTCTATCAGTTATCGAGAAAAGGATGTTGAAATGTCCAACTATAATTGTGTTTGACTAATTCTGCTTGCAGTCTGTTCTGTTCCATATGGCTTAAAACTCTATAATCAGGCATATAAACATGTAAAATTACTCTGTCTTCTTCATGAATCAACACCCTTAACATTATGACTGTCCACTAATTCTGTAATAATATTTTTTTCTGATATCGATTTAACAACTCTTGCTTTCTTTTGATTAGTCTTAACATAGTATGTTACTTCCATCCCTTTACTTTTATTCTATTTGTGTCTTTATATTTAATTGGGTTTCTTGTAGACAGCCTATGTTGAATCATAGGCTGGCAATTTCTGTCCAATTTTAACTGGGTCTTTAGGCCATTTACATTTAACACAATTTTTGATATGTTGGGTTTAAATCTACCATCTTGCTATATGTTTACTATTTGTCTATATGGGGTTTTTTTGTTGTTCCTTTTTTCTTTTTTTTTTTCCTCCCTGACTTCTGGAGTAATTGACTATTTTTAAGATTCCATTTTATCTCATTTGGCTTACTAGCTATATAACTTGTTATTTCAGTGGTGGTTTTAGAGTGAATAGCATGTATTTTTAACTCATCAAAATCTACCTTTAAGGAATATTATACCATTTCATGTATAGCATAAAAACCTTATAGCTTTTTCTCTTTATCACTGGCTTTAAGCAATTTAATTACAATGTGCCTTGGGTCATTGCTTTAAGTTCTGTTAGGCAGAACTGGACCAGTATAGTCTAGAAGAAAATTTGCCCCACTGTGGAGGCAAAAATTTTCAGTGTATTCTCCCTGTTCGCCTGTAAATTATGAGAGTTTCCACTCTGGCTACTGGCAACAGAAACTATTCTCAACCCTGTGAGCTCCAGTGAATGCTCCTTCTGCCCCTTTTAGGTGATTTTTTTCCTGGGTCTTGGGTAGTTTCTCATGCACTGATCGGTACTCAGCTGAAGGCATACAGGATATCCCCTGCAGATCTCCAGAGCCATCTACCCGTACAGCTCTCTGGTACTCTGCCTGGTGAACACCAGGCAACTTGGCCCCCCTCAAACTCCCAGCTTCATCTCTTCCACTCAGACTGCTGTGCTCAATCGGGATTCCTCCTCCCTACAATACGTACTGGCAGTGAGCCAGGACAATTGCAGGACTCACTTCATTTGCTTCCCATTTTGCAGGGATCACTGTCCTTACTTGCCTGACACCCAATGCCTTGAACACCACTGTATCACACAATTGCCCAGTTTATTTGTTTCAGGTGGAAAGGTATGTCTGATGCCTGCATTTATCAAAGGCCTTGTAAAATTCTACACATGGGGTATCCAATTAATGCTTAGAAAATGAAGGTTATTTCACCTCTATGAAAGTCAACTTACAGAAACTGAATGGAACAAAATCTATTTTAAATCAAATTAGTAAAAAAAAAATCCAATGTTCACAAATATCTTCAGCTTAAACTCCAACTCATTATCACCAACACCAATTTCTGCTTCTCAAATGGTCTTTAATATCTACATCTTTTTCTGATTTTTCTGATTTTGTGTTTATTTTTGAAGATTGGTGTTGGGAGTTTCTAGGGTACACTGAGGAATCCTTACACAAAAGCACGTCTCATAGCAGTTAGGCCATTCATGTGCAAAACCCCAGACCAAGTTATTACACTTCTGTGCAAGGGACTGGACGTATAAAATGTCATCTTCATTCTAGATTTCATAAAAACTGTTAAGTTTAAAATGATTCACTATTCTGCTTCAAGTAAAATACGTTAAAAGTCACTGAAAAGTAGGCTTATTAGCAATTTATGGTCAAAACAATTTACAGTACTGTCTACACATAGGAATGAAACTGGGTATTAGAATTGTTGAAAAAACACTTTTCTTGATTGCGAGGCCTTAAAAATTATCATGAAATGCATTCCAATTTTTAATAATGTGCTAGCTGAAAGCACAATAAGAATCCCTGTATAACTGCTCTTTAAAACAGATGATGGTTTTAGGGGGGGAGGGTATAGCTCAAGTGGTAGAGTGCATGCCTGGCATGTACAAGGTCCTGAGTTCAATCCCCAGTACCTCCTCTAAAAAATAAATAATAAACCTAATTACTTCCCCCCACCCCAAAACAAAACAAAATGGATGGTTTTAGATAATTAGGTTAAGAACAGGCCCCTGCCTAATGTGCCCACGAATGGCAGCACATTCGTCCACACCAGTATCGCGAGAGGTGAGACCTTCTGTATATGGTCACTGAGAAACTACGCAAAATGACCAGAAACCAGCTTATGCTACTCAGGATCTTTTAACATCCTATATTATTCTAGGACATTATTGAAGTGAACATAAGTCATTCCAAAACCATACTATATTGTAATTTGAATATAAGGTACGAGCAGTTATATGTACAATGACCATAAGCCCTCAGAAGAAGTTAATGAACTGAGGCTGACCTTGATCACTGACTCAGATCCTGCAGCACAGGGCAGTACCTGCTCCCTCTCCCACATTTGCCAACCTTTGCTACAACAGTAATCAATTTGCTGTCTTGATCTCTCAAGCATATCATACATTTTTTGATCCATCATTAAGCCTCAAACTTGTGGCCTAATTAAATTACTGAGGAAAGACACTTTGGAATTCTTGACTTTGGCAGGAGAAAAAGTAGAGATAAATATTTGAATAAGGTGAGAAAATTATGACCTAATCTCCATGCGGTCATTAATGAATCAAAGTCGGGGTTCAAAATAAGTTAACTTTTATTTGATTCCATTTTTTAAAACACAAGATGATGTCAAACCATTTACAGTATGGCAATTAAATGCCAGATATAAAACGGAGGAGAAGGAAGACATAGAAAAGGCTGAAGGGACAAGACAGCTCCGCACGAGAGGTGTAAAGAGATACAGAGGTGGGGTGTCTAAGTCATCGAGATGACCTTCCAGAGTGTAGATGTTACATGGGAGAAACCGTGGAAGGACAGAAAAAAGCCTAGAGTTAGACAAATGAGAGACAGAAAGACAGAGAGAAAGAAATAAAGATCAGCAAAAAGGAAAGTCAAGCTTGACCCAGCAAATAAAATAAGCTAGTGAGGAATTTTTGTCAATGGGCATAAATTTCAGTTGTTCCCAATGAATGACAAAAGCCAATGTGGAAATCAAATTATTTCCAGAATCAAGAGACGGGCTGTGCCATGTGATACCAGAGAAGAGAGAAAATAAACCTACAGTTACTACAAATATCAAAGAGTAGGTTTCAGCAGCAAGGCAAAACCCCGTGTAGAAGTGGCTAAGATGGTGAAAAATAGGTGTGGGGAACAGAGATGAGGTTAGAAAGCCTAGAGGAAAATAGGAACTAATTGTGAAAGCACTAAAAAACAGAAAATAAATCAGAGCACTTCCCTTTGCACCCAAACACTGCAGTGCATCCCCTACAAGAAGCTGGAGTTCCCAGAAACCCAATCTCTTCCCCCCACCACTGGGCACGCACAGCATTATACTTATGAAAGGCTCTTCTGTGGCACTGACTTACGTTTATCTCGTAGTCCAGTTAACTATATACATTTTTAGTGTTAGATTCTAAACTACTTGAATCAAGGACCATTTTTTGGGTACCTGGTACCTCGTGCCCAGGGCACAGCAGGGTGCTGGATAGACAGGGACCTACTACATCAAGTCCAAAACTTAAAAATACTGATGGTGAGATTTCATTTCTCTCTCAAAAATCTAAGTGGTAACAGGTCAGGGAGAGGGTGCACTTCCGGCAAGAGACTGGTAGTGAAAAGATCTGAGTTTGAATTCCAGATATGACAATATCTTGCTATATAAATTTAAGCCTGGATATTAATCTTGCTGCGTTCTATCTTCTCTGAAGATGGGGGGATTATGCATTCTAAGATTATGATTCTTTCTTCCCTTGAATGCAAAGCGTTTACAATCTGTACCGTTAGTTTTGCAATTGATCACAGAAAGCCTTGTGGTATTTTCTCATCTTTTAAGCAATTCAAATGCATTTATGCCTCATCTTTCCCAACCTAAGCTCCATGAATTGAGAAAGGAACAAAGTTTTCTCATCTCCCACACCACTAAGAATATAGTAAGTATTCAATAAAGATCAACCTATTTCACAAAATTAATTGATGCTTTACGAAAATGCTCTTAGGGCTGTCACCTACCATTTGGAGGCCATGCTGCAAGTTGCCTTTTAACTGGAAGAAGCTAGGGGGAAGGACTGATGAAGCTGTCAGTTAGAGAAGCTCCTTACAGGACAAAAATACGCCATGAAGGAATTCAAGTCTTTTGCTTGTTGACAACCTGCCAAAAGATGCTCCTGGAAAAGGTGTTTTGTTTTGCAAAAATGAAAAGGAACTGAGCAGGGGGGCATCTCCTGAACTAGCGGTAATGGGGAAAAACTTGACATGAGACTTATAGTTACCTTTGTTCATTAATAAGCCCAGGTAGCAATTACCTACTTTAGCACCATCACAAAGAAGTGGGCAGTGTCACATGGTGGTGGAATTTGGATTTACAGAACCTCAGTTTGACTCCCAGCTTTAGCACTCAGTCCATACGTTCAAATTACTTAACATCTCTAAGCCTCAGTTTGCTCCTCTATAAAATATAAGATCATAATTCCTGCCTGAGTCCATTCAAGAATCAAGAAAATTTAAGTGAAGCGTTATTTGTAATTGAGTATGTTTTTTTAAAAAATCCCACAAATGCCCTCAGAGTGCCTGACACTCTTGAAGTAGGCGTGGCCAAGCTGAATAAGGCGGGGCAGTAAGGCTGCTGTTTTCCAGAGAGCATCTGGGAGCTCAGGTGGGTCTGTGCTAATTCCTTTGGATCCTGGGGCTCCCTCTGAGAAAAAAAAGTCTCCAAGTACTCTGGGCCCTAACAAGGCTTCCTTTGTAACAAATTAGCTAACTGCAGAAACTATAAGAGACAAGGTTAAGAAGCTGTCACTGGAGGCACTGTCCCAGGAGGCCAGCTCAGCTCTGCTTCCCTGACGACACCTGGGTGGGGGACCAACTAGGGATCACCTCCTTCCAGTCTGCGTGCCCAGGTGGGGTCGGCTCTGCTCTGCCTTCTCCTAACAGATCAGCAGGTGGTCTAACCAGGAAATTACAACGTGGGGGCTCACAGAACAACACTCTCATTAATGCGATTAATTAATCGCAGCTATCATACACAGATACTAACCAGTGAGGAATTAGAAAATTATGTGGACACTTAATACAAACTCTATATTGAACCAAATTTAATAATTCTTTGACGATTTAGAAGACAATTCAGTATCTTGCCAGTGTTTCACAATCACATGCTTCCATGGTACTTTCATTGCTCTGTCTTCAAGGTTTTATAAATTTTCCAAAATCAGTGTCTCAAGAAAAAAGAAGTCACATCTTTATCATTGATTTTAGTGGCCAACAATATGGTCACTTCAGTTAAGTCTTTGGTTTATTTGAGTTGTGTTTGTTTCTTTGACTCCTGGATAAATGGAATATTACCACTTCTTAACCCACATTCCAGAAAGGACTCTGGAATGAAAACTAAGTAAAAAAAAATCTGAGCAACTCCGCATTGGAACGATGTACTGCAGTTACTCCTTCAAACCTAAAATACCTGGGGGTCAACTGTTAGAAGAAACTATCCCGTCTCCCGAGAGTTGAGATTGAGACACATTGATCCCTTAAATTTTAGTGCAGCAGAAATGTCTTATTCAGTAACATTTATCATGTGTGCTGCACTCGTGTAAGAGGAACAAGATCATCTACTCTGGTAGTAAAGACATTCTAAGGATTCACTGTTACAATGCACAACAGGTGTTCAACGAAAATGTGTTCAATGTGGATAAAAGGTTGCCCTGATCTTTCAGAAAGTAAGACCAAACTTACAGATCTATGTATATAACTTGAATAAGATATGTCTGTATAGAATTTTTTTTTCAGGAAAAAATTCAAATACCATGTTGATCCTCTTGAATGCCTCAAATAATAAGACACTAAGAACGGAAATAATACCCTCTTCTCCCTCACATTCCGTCAGGAGGGGCCCCTCCCCAAGGAGGGCACCGGGACGTGGAATCAGTTACAGAGAGAGAGAGATATCCCGAAACTGGCTTACTTATTATTTTTGTTTTCAACAACAAAGAGCTGAAAACTGCAAAAAGCCATCAGAGAAGTCCGCTAAAATAAATGCAGAGTCCAAAAAACTCAGTGAACCATACCAATGAGGTTTGTTACTGGGATCATCTGTCTTGCTGCTGTACAGCTGGCTGTGGCATGGAAAAAGGCAGTGAGGAATGCCGTCAGGACATCTCCAGATAAAATATGGGGTGCCTATCTGTCCTTTCTCTGTTGCTGTACAATATGAGAAAATTTCTTTCTGTGGAGGCAGATGCATTTGAAACATCTCTTGGATGGGAATTAAAAACAAAACCAAAGCCAGGCATCAGGAGCGCTTGCACGATTCCACTGTACGCCCCGCCTCACAAAATGATTCTCTACCTGTCCCGCATCTCACAGGGAGTCAGGATCTTCCTGAACCATGCATATTCCTGTAAGAACGCGGCTCCTGACACGTGGCGGTCACGGTCGGTGTACTCACTCAAGGTAATCGCCAATGGGAGGTCTTCAGTTTTTATGGAAGGGAAAAATAAAGCAGGACCAGGATACCTACGTATCAGTTGGGGGAGGAATACCATCTACCCAGAGACCAAATTCTATATTCTATGAACCAAATCTACAATCAGCCTGTAGGTGGAAATCAGCGCCACATTTATCTGGCTATTAGGCACAAATTTAGGATTTCTTAGAGGAAGGAATCCAATTTCATTATGGCATTAAACGTGTGCTTTCCCCCGCCTCTGACAGAGTTGAATTCTGTCCATCGGAGAAGATCAGGGCCGCTCACCTTTGGCGATCATGTTTGGAAAGGCCAGAGAAGGCAGTACTGATACTTCTCTAGCACAAACTACTAGTTAAATATCAGCTGAAGAGAATGAGTTCAACCAACCAAACAGCAACTCAGGCACCATGAAACTGGATTTGCGGAGGCTGGTGTGTATGTGGCGGGGGAAGGAACAGATGACTACCCTCAACCAGCAACCACCCTTGCCCTCAGCTGACATCACCTTTCCAGATGGCTGGCTCCACCGTTACTAGATTGTTTAAAATAAAGACATCGTCCGTGTTTTCACTCAGGAATGTGTACACTGAGGTGCAAAATCAAAGGAAAATAAGACACTGATAGAACCACGTGATCGATCAAATATTGCTTAAACCCATCGGCGTGTTTTGTGCTACTTTCTCTGTCGAACCGAAAAAACACTGTGCTCTGTGATAACGCTCTAAGAACAACTGCTTTAAATTAAAGGCAACAAGTAGACCTTGTAACATGACCAAAATCCATCCCAGGCTACAAAGCTAAAGGCACCAAATTCCTCTTGAACAATATTTGATAAGAAACGCTTAACACTTTTCTTTTCATATATTTCCTGTAATTACACATTTATAACAAAATGTGGATTTACTTGGCAGCCGAACCAAAGTGTTTCATATTGCTCCTAGATTGCAACCCTCGCTGCTCAAACACAGTCTACTAAAAATGAAATAACTTCCATTTTAATGTGGTTATAAGCTTCCTGCAAGGCAACAACCTAATTGAGACTTTTGATGTTAGCTTTTCTAAGACATGCTGTCCTTCATCATCTGTAGAATATTTTAACTCTAGATCTCTTGCAGTCTTCCCCAAGTTGACAGAGGGAAGGGGGACTGGGGTGGGAGGAGAAAGGCCACTTTATCAAAGTCAATGGAAATACAAGGTATTAATTATGTTAAATGAAGAAATATGGGCATTTGGTTACTTTTGTGGGTCAGAAATATTTTAATCTGTCGCTGCCAGCCAGCTGCCTCTCCCAGAACGCTCCCCCCACTGCCCCCGCCCCCTGCATTTCTATCAGTTGCAGGGACACATCAAAGCTCCAAAAAGTGAGGAAAGCAGCCACCAGTCCGGCCTCTCCCCCTCCCCCGACCAAGGTCACAGTTTTAACTAGAGGGATCGCAGCGTTGTAATAAGGCCTTGACCTTTTTTATATTTTGGAAGTATGTATAGATGTTTAGAAAAATTAGTAAACCCTTAGCCCAAAGCAAAAAAACAAAAACAAAAACAAAAACGAAAACAAAAAACCCACTGAATGGAAAATAAAACTTTGGTGATATTTAGAAAAGAAAACAAATGGTGTTCTCAATTGCTCCCAGTCAAAGCAGAGCTGGCTCACACAGACGCAGCTGACTTCTAAGCTTTGCTAAGTCAGCCAAGCAAACGGTCCAGAAGCAGGGTTTACAGGGAGGGGAAACATAGCTGTTGGCCTTGATGCCCGAGCGCGTTCTGTTAAAGCAACGCCTGGAAACTTTGGATATGAACAATCAAGGAAGCCAATAGCAATTACGTAAATACAACATATCCCCTACATGACCAGGGCAGGGACTTCCACAAGGGCACCTAGCAACACTGAAAAAAATCCATTCAGACTATTTCATCAAGGTTTTCGGATCAAGGGATCAGATCGCTGTAACGTGCAATAATTGTGCAAAGCAAAGCAAACAGAAAACCACCATCCTGCTTTAGACCATAAAAAAACAACTTTTTAGTGAACTCTGCTTTCCTGCACTTAATTTCTAGTTTTGACTCTGGTAAGCATATAAAAATTTGGGGCAAATGTATTTACAGATGATTCTATTTTCAATATATTTTTAAAATTTGAATCATAGATAACGACCACATTTTTTTCTTCTTCTAATTCAACTGCAGAAAATTCTCAAAGGAATTCATTTAACTGTGGGTACCAAGTTAAAGAAACTAATCCTTTGCATGCAATATACAGGCAAACAGAACTCGTCTGATCTAGGGTTGGGTTTTAAGAGTTCTTCTGGTAGAATCTTTTAAAAATAGGAATTCAGCAGAATAAAGCATGAATAAACCATGTTTGTCTTGAACCTTACATTACATTGTGGGTAGAGAGGGGGGCATCTTTTAGGTAAAAATACACCAAACAAAACTCAATAACTAAGCCCACACAACTCAAGTGAAAAGCCAAAGGTCTTCCCTTTCCCTGCCTCTGAAAAGAAACGGATGAAGCCAAGGGCCTTTTCACTATTGTTGCTTCGTTTCAACCTTGCCCAAATGTTTGTCCTTCCCTGGAGTCCTCCCACCTCCTCAAGGATGTTACAAATGCACAAGATCCCTGCAGAAAGATGTTCATTAGGGAACTGCCTGTCCTTTTGCTAATCTTAATTCAATAAAAAATCCAAATATCATGAGTCAGGTTTACCACCTGGTTTTAAGTCAGGACTAAAAGCATTTAGAAATACATTCATCTGCAGTCACCTCACCATTTTCTTCCTCATTTCCTCTACTACTTCTTGGAATAAAAACAGAGGGATAAGAAATTTCGCTTCTGCTGCTAATTCACTGCTGTTAGAGGTGACAACTGCCACCACAAGGAATTTAAAACTAAACCAAACAGAATCTAAGCTGACGCTCAGTCTGCCTCCTCTGATATTAGTACAGAGCAATGCTCAATTTTGAAAATAAGCAGAAGTAAACATATTGATTTTCTGTTCCTATGTGTAATTCTTATTAAGTAATCAAAGACAAAAAAAAAAAAAATTCCTAGCTGAGACAGTGAGGACTGTAACTCTATTCTCAGACTTTAAAGGAGAAAATTTATGAAGACATATGGATTCATAAGTTTGAGCTTTAAATGAGAAAAATTATGGTTACATATATTTTGATTTGTTGATGTTACCTTGTGTCAAGAAAATATGCAAGCTGATACATAATTTCCCCTTAGACACATACAAGGAAATAAGCACATTTCTGACAGTAAAGCATGTGAACTTCATAGCAATTTTCTGAGCTTTCAGCATTTTGGTTATTTGCTAACTTTTGCATTCGTTAGTATTTTCTAAATATATAAGACCTTTATTTTAAACAAATGAAGTCAGACTAGTCTGGCTTTTCTAATCATGTCTAAATAAATCCCTTTACTGGTGCTTCCTTGGTGCCTTGTGAACTATTCCTCTCTCCCTTTAAGCAAGTATCAGAATCAGGCTATGGTGCAACTTGAATTGCACTGCTGAGAACTGAGTGTTGAAATTATTAAAAGTCTGGATGAAGACAGCCTGATATTTGAGGCACGATTCATGCAAACTATCAAATCTCAGTGTAAAGATTCACTACCTAAGTTACCAACATTATAATAGCTACATGAATTCAGTAAAATACTTCCGAAAAAGGTACCAGCCTTGTAGGTTTAACGTGATTTTTCAAAATGACTCAGAGATTTAGCTGAACTACATGAAAGCAGCCGATGGTGGATTAAAACAAATACCAGCCACAAAAAAGTCATGCACATTTCTAGCACTCTTTCTGAAAAATGACTGAAACACTTAAAAAAAACCTTGGCTTTACAAAGGCGCAGATACTAACGTTACAAGAGATTGGATGGGTCACATAAAGAATGAGAAAGCACAACACAATGTTGTAAATCAACTTATACTTCAATTAAAAACAAAGAATAAGAAAGCATCTCTAAGATGTTTGAAGGATAAGAAGATAAATCTTGCTACGAATATAGAAAAAAAATCTGAGAACAAACAAAATATCCACGATTAAATAAAACTCTAGGTGACTGAAATTGACTAGCATTTTACAATATTAATGTTAATGGTTCATCATAGTCTTGTTTGCATGTTTAACGGCTCCCATTAAAAAAGAAAAAAAAAACTTGTATGCAGGAAGGAGAAGTGAAGGGAAAACTAAAGTCATACATGCTAAGGATGGTGATGGAAGAAATATCAAACTAGCCAGAAATATACAAATAGCAGTTTCCAATGTCAGGTCAGGAAATAAGGCAGAGAAAAGTTACAGTCTAAAGAGAAAACACTTTTAGGAAATGGCAAAATTAAAACAGAAGTAGATATGTAAAATAGATGAATGAAGACAAGGTCTTCCTGCACCAAGGGAGTTGTTCAGGAGGCACAGTGTCCGTTTGTGGCCAGCGATAATACTTTCCATTCAATAGAGTTTGCAGCTTGCTGATTCGTATGATTGCAGGCTGGCGCCCTGCTGGCGAGCCTCTCCACTGAAATTAAATCCACTCTCTTCAGTTATAAATTATAATGCTCTATAAACAACACTCCCATTGGGAACGGAGAGAGAGAGAGAAAGAGAGGAAGAGAAGGAGTGGGAAGAGTGGGGAAAAAAAAAAAAGAGGAAGGGAGGGAGGCAGAGAGTAAAAAAGCCAGAGAGGGACAGCGTTTCTGCATAGTTCACTCACTGTTTAATGTTCTGCTCTTCTGCAACAAACAAGGAGAGTGAGCCTTCCACAGATAGCACTCCTGCTGTAATTCCTACACTGTTTGATGTAGAGCCCAGAAAGGAACGTGGGACAGTAATGTGAGTCTATGAGGAAAAGCACTTAGAAATCAATGAGTGTACGAGAAGGAAAAATAAAACAGATTTTATACATGGAGTTTTCTTTTTTTTCAAATCCATTATTGAATATATCTTTGGAGTCCCTGGGGAGAACCAAAATAAAATAAATTCCTGATTCTATTTAGATGGATTAGACCTCCACGCTGTGCATCTTTTGATATCCAAATCGATCAGAGATAGCCCCTCAAAATGCACAGGAAAGGAAAGCAAACATAGGGAAGCTAAGATAAAAATAATCATGCCCAAACGGCCACAGACGAGGAGTCCGGAACAAAAAGAAAGTTCAGTGATCTGATTGCCCCCAGCACCCAGAGCTTAACCACATTTTTAAATGAGTATCTATTTCAGAATTTGATGTTAAATTTACAGCAAAGTGATACCCTGTTTCACGTTGATGAGTTTTGGGAGTTTTGGTTTCAAAGATGCTTTCAAAGGGGTAAAAAAATAGAAAAATAATCAGTTTCATCAATTTGCTAAATAAATATCTCCTGAAAGACTCCATCATATATAGTTGGTTTGTACACACCAGTTTCAGGGTATGAACTTCAATCTCTAACTCTGGTTTCTTTTGTGTACGTTGATTGTTTTAAGGAGTGATTTATGCTCCCAAGTTGGGTAGAGACAATTACTGTCCCACGCCCATCAGTGTCCCAAAGGATCACATCCACAGGTAACTCATCAACTACAGAAGGACACAGCCCCGCATGAAAAATACCTTTGAAAGTTTTGACCAAATGAGGAAGGAACCTACACATAAAGATGTCATGGGAGTCTGGGGTGGGAGGGGATGAGAGAGAGGGGGCGGGAAGAGGCGGGGAGAGAAACAAGCCGGGTCAGACCCAGGTTTGAATGTGATTAAGGAAAGCAGCAACCCACAGACCCAAGATGCATTTCAGGTGAGGAGCCCGGAGGCCGAGCCCAGACTCCCTGTTCTCTTTCGTTCAGGGAGACCCGGCATTACTCCCGTGTTCCTCCCACGGCAACAAGATGAGAGACCACTCCAGCCTCCTCTGTTAGTCACAGAATGAGGGAGGAAAGGAAAGCGGACGGGGATTTCCATTTCAGACCTGAAAGAATTGTCCCAAGATAAATTCCAAACTTGGGGGGGTGGGGGATGACAGAAAACTTTAAAATGGAAACACTGACCCTCCCGTTAACCCAGAGGATTAGGTTTAGGAACAACTCAGATTTTGCTCTGTCATCTCTCTCTCTCTTTTTTTTATGTGTCTGCCTGTCTCTCTCTGTCTCCCTGCTTTTGGTTGCGGTGCATACCAAGTAAATTATTTGCTGATAGGTGAATCTCAGCAAATGCTTTTCTTCCTTTGAATGCCTGGTGAGCTTGTTGGGAAAAGTCATTTCAGTCACTTAAAACAATCCCATGAAAAGTAAAACTCAATTCTGAAATAAGAGTATAACTTGGAGCTTAAAAATAAATTAAATAAAGGAAACATTAAAAGATAAATGGAGCAGGATGCTCTGTGGCTGAGGTAATCTGAGTGGAAAGGGAAGAAGGGGGGGGGGTTACATTAATAAATGATTAAAAGGCCTTAACAAGGGCCTATCAGGTTGACCAGGGAAGCATTCTTCGCCTCCGCTCCTCTTCGAGACCACCTTTTTTACATTTGTTCTCAGTGCTGATCAATATGGTTTTCATTTGCCGATTTCCAGATTTCCATATATGATCCGCCAGCCCGATATAATGAAGCTAGAAAGAGCTGAAGTCATTTGAACATTCTCGCTCGCACGACTGTCGCCAGTTCATCAAATGCCTGTTCTCATCAAATGCCTGTTCTCTGAAAGCCAGTCTTTTTCTTTTGCTTATTGACAAATACCAGAAGTGTTTGCCCCGGGACAGATGTCAAACCCCAGCACTGGGAGGCAAATTTAAATGAAGATTCAAGCTAAATATTACGCTTTTTCTGGAGTCTTTTTCTTTTTTTTTTTGCTTTGTTTTGTTTTGTGTTTGCCACCGCTTTTAACCTGTAACTTAAGCTTGATTAAATAGAGGGAAAATAAGATTTAAGTGTGAATTATCCATTTCTGAACACAAATGCTTACTTCTGTTGATAAAGTAATAAATCACAAAGACTCAGGCGCAAATACTTTATGATGTCACCAAAGCCTCCAGACATATTTATTGCTCCAATTCAAGTTTTCCTATAAAGATATCAACTCACTTGGCTCCCCCCATAACTTGTCTCTGATAACATTCACAAAAATTCATATCAAACTATGTTCATTAATTTTTTTTACTCCCTGTTAAAGTTTCTTTCATCTGTGCTGTAAGATGGAGTAACACTTTCATCGAAATATGTAAGCGTCTCACAATTTTTTTTTTTTTTTGCTGTATAGAAAAATGTTTTTTGAGGTCATCTTACACGAGGGAACCATGCACAAACCTTCCATGGGGCCTGCAATGCCTCATTAGAAATTCTCTGTATTGTTCATTGGTCACTTTTCCATATTCAAAAGACGATTTCAAGGAAAAGTGCAGACAGGAACACATTTCTGAAATGATTTGCCTTTTGCAAGCCAAAATTTAAAAACACAAAACAAAACAGTTGCATTCAATCAAAAGAACACTTCAAGAGTATATTTTTAAAATAAAATCATATTTAGAGCCAAGTAACTTCATTTACAATAGATTTTATTCCTCTCTACATTAAACACATTAAATAATAAATACTCTGGTGATAAACTGAAGTCATGTTTTAGTGCTCAAGAACGTGTAAGTCTGCGGTGGCAGTTCTGCCCCAGAACTATGCAAACAAAATCATGGAGTTTTGCCAAAAAATCTCCCTCAGTTTTCCCAAAAAGGTGAATGTGTCATGGCTGAGTCAGCGCCCAAACTTTTATAAATAGTTCTATCTCCAAATATTGCATTTGCTCCAACTCTCAGTTCACAACCTCTGCTTTATTTCATGGGTTTCCTCTGCTTTCCTTCTTTTCTTCCTTCCTTTCCTTCCTTCCCTCCTTCTTTCCTTCCTCTGACCCCTCCCTCCCTTCTTTCCCTCCTTTTTTATAATGCTCATCCAGCAAAGAACATGGCTGGCTCAAAATAAAACAAAGGACAACGAAACAAAACGGAAGGAAGGCAGTGTGACAGATATTTACAGGAAAGGTCCTCGCAGAGAACCCGGCGGCCCTAGGGGATGAACTCCACGCTTACTTACTCAGCCCTTGCTCCGCTTTTCTAAAAGAATGGATTGTTGTCTGTTTATTCTCCTTTCTCATAATTCCTTCATCACCAGTGAAGGGATACCAACGATGAGACCTTCAGACTGGTTAGTTTCAGAACCTGGATTGTTCTGAAATTTTTGCTGTTGTTCGTTGGTTGGTTTTTATTTCCTTTGGAAAATAGTAGCAGATTCTACCCACAAATGGGAAGACAGACGTGCAGACCTCACCATGTTACTAAAGAATCTTATAAATGCTGTTGAGTTCTGATATTAAAGTTGATAATGGAGTTAAATAGGGAAGTTTAGCAAAAAATGAGGAAACAGTAAGCCAATGCAAGAATTCTAAAGGCATATAAAGGTAGAGAGTATACATTTCAGGGACCTTTCTCTGGGCCTCTGAGCTTTAGGGATTACTGTAAAAGCGAACGATAAAGAAGATGCAGTCTGTTTAAAAGTACCAAGCTACTTTCTCTTATGAATTCCAAGTTGAGTAAATAAGAGCTGTCACATAATGATGGGGGGTTGGTGAGGTTAGAGCTTTCAAGCACATTGAATCATCTCTTTCCCTATGATAGTCGTAATAAATACTGTAACATAACAAGAAAACAGAGAGAGAAGGTCATTTTGCCTAGATCTGAACCAGTGAGAAAGGCAGGAATGATATTCTTAAAGTCTAGTGGAACTGGTGGCCGACTACCCCATGGGATATTTAGCTACTAACATTCTGCTTTCCTTGAACCATAATGACTACATTGAGAGGTCAGATTAACACTCTCCTACATCATAACACTATGGTAACAATAGGTTAGTCAGAATATCTGAAGAGACACAAAAGAAGGAATCATAATCAGAACAGACTTCTAAAATGAGGTAATGGGGGAGTGAGGGGAGCAGAAAAGGGCCATTCTTGCTTGCAGAAGCAACAGGAAGAGACAGTTCTATGGACAATTGACAGAGGAGAAAACTAAGAAGGTTCTTGTGAGCACTAATGAACTCAGGAGGATGAGAAAAAAATTGTGAGTCTGAATAGGATGATAGAAGAATTTATTTATTTAGGTTGTTTTGTTTGTTTTGTCTTTGGGGGGAGGAGGTCATTAGGTTCATTTATTTATTTATTATTACTTTTTTAATAGAGGAACTGGGGATTAAACCCAGGACCTCGTGCATTCTAAGCACACACTCTACCACTGAGCTATACCCTGCCCCGCCTCCCCAGAAGAAAATGTTTAAAAGAAGGAAGAAAGAAAGGCATTCTCTTCTGCAATGCCAAGACAGCACAAATAACAAAGTTCAATAAGAAGAGGTTAGCTTACAGGAAAAAAAAAATCTCTGGAAGGCTGTCTGCAAGTCTCCTGCCACAGGCGGGGCGATCATATCTTTCTCTGCTTTGCAGAGGGAGGTAGACCCACCAAACAGAGGGCACCTTTCTCTCCATAAGGAAAATGACCAGGAATCTGCACAGTCGGTATAATTGTGGTCTTTTTTGTTTTTAAACATAACATCAAGATTTTACACTCTTCATAGTAAAATGAAACATGAAGCTTGGAACTGGATCGCTTGGTCCCCTCTCTTATCTCCTCCCAGTTCAAGATGCTTCTGTCTTTTACTGGTCAACATTCTCTGAGTCCTGCAGTTGGGCTCAACATATTCAAACTTCAAAACCATCTTCTTTGTAGACTTAGGTTTTTGGGGGCAAATCGACTTAGTCTACCTACCACCGCCTCTACTCCCTGTCATAACACCACTGTCTGTGCGCATACAGAGCATCCTCACCCTTCTTGTACCGGGTCACTTCGTGGGGTTGGTGGCTGCCACCCTTTGCTGGGTTTTAGCAACATCCGCCACATTTGCAAGGGCGCAAGCGGGCAGCATGGAGCTGTGGCCTGTCGTCTTTATCCACAGTACTTGCAAGAGAACCCGGGATAGGGCAGTCATTCAAAATATGGATGTTGAATGATGGAGATTGTTAGTAACAAGGGGAGGATTTGCAGAAGTCCTTAACGTGTTTTGTATTTTTTTAAATATTAGTAGTAAAATTAAAGCAGTAGGAGAAACAGGCGGAAGTAGTGGCCGTGGTCATCACAGCCCTAAGTGACAAGCTGGCAGTGCAGGTGAAACCACTTGTCTAGACGTGGCTACACCGAAATCTGTGGCTCGGGGCTTTATCATCAGTGGGGATTTACTCCCCTTCAACCGGGCTCCCAGGGAACTCTGAACTACAAACGGAGGTTTGAGCAAGGGTGGAGAACCAAGATCTCGAGCAGCAGAAGGATTTATAGTCAAGTTAAGCAAGTGAGAACTGAAACGATGAGGTAAGTACCTCATTAGTAATGCTCGGGTCAGGACTAGGTCAGGATGGGTTAAGACAGAAGAGCCCTGTCACGAACTCCAGGGGGCAGCCTGGATGGTGAAAGGCGTGTTACACACGGCCTCAGTTTCCTTAACGCTCAAATAGCTGCCACTAAGAAGTTATACAAAAGCATATCCAAGCATAATCAATTAGGGCAAGTGAATGGGGAGAGTTGAGAAACCTGTCTGTCCAAGGCAGAAAAAAAAAGGACTGCATTATTTTATCTCCTGGTCTCCTGGGAACTCTATACGGGAAGCAGAATTTCTATTTCTAGGGCAGGGAGGGCTCCATCCCACAGCTCACATGATTATTCCCATTTTTTAGTCCAAGTGGGTGCTGGTTATTATTTATTTTTAATTTGGGGGGGAGTAATTACGTTGTAAATTTATTTATTTATTTAAATGGAGGTACTGGGGATTGAACTCAGGACCTCCTGCATGCTAACTAAGCATGTGCCCTAGCGCTGAGCTATACCCCCCCCCCCGAAGCCCGCCCCGGTGGTATTATTTTTAATGTATTCCTACTTCGATGCGTTGTAAATAAGCTTACGTATTCAAATGACCACAACAAACGATGAGAAAGGGCACGCTGACCCATAAGCAGCAAAGACCCAGAGGGCAACACTTAAAACATAAACGGCCAAGAGCCACCTGGTCGGGTTTCATAAATCAGAGCAGGGATGGCCCTACGGAGCGGGAACGAGGGCTCCGGGAACGGCAGCCTCCTGCCTGGACGCGTACAGTAAAAAGCGCCGCAGTAAGCACTCCTCCTGACCAATCGATAGACGCCTATTAACCTCCCGGCCAATTACAGGATGATTGGCTAAGCAAACAAAGAATTATTGGCTGTTTAGCTGGGACTTTATTCAGGCCTCTCTCTTCCCCTGTTTCTCATTCCGCGCCTCCTCTCCTCCCCACCCCCTTTCCTGTTAGGCAAAAAAACATCTGCAAACACCTGATATTCATCTAAGTCTCTGCAGTTGTACAGTCTTGTTAAATTGTTACCACCTTTTCCACAAGCAGTTTTGGCAATTAACCTCATGGCCAGGGACTTCAAAGAAAACAACTGTTGAGTTTAACCTCTCTGAGCTACCATAGATTCTTTTATGATTTTTCCTGAAACACTTTCATCCAGAGAAGGGGAAAAATGCAGACTGATAAAAATTAATGTTTATTTCAATATTTGCTTAATTTCTTCAGGAGACAAACGCCCCGGACATTTGCCACAATGTGGTACGCTCGCTTCTCCAAGTCTCCGCAGAGGTTTTATTTTAATTTACATTCCCAACACATGTGTGCTTCTCCGTTCTTCCACAAATCCTACATTTGCTGGAATCCAAGGATTTGATACATTTGACCCTCTCTTGCCCCTGTTCACAAATCTCTCATATGTTTCTCAAAACTGTTTAAAAGTTCAGAATGAAAAAGGCATGTAAAATTAATGCTAAGAACCAAAGTTGCCATTAAAAATCTATTTTCATTTTATATTTTTACCCTCATAGATACACTTTTTACATTAAAAGCAAGGCTAATCCCCGACTCTCATGAGAATAAACTACTAGCAATAAAGATCAAAATATATGACTGAACAAGCAATACAATTCTTCTTGAGTAATCTTGTGGCCTAAGTGCTTCGATGCAATTTATGCTATGTAACCAGCTTTTTACAGCTGTATATAATAATAATAATGGGCCTGATCTTACCAGCTGAAGGCAGGTTTGGGGAGGTGTGTTAACTCCTTCAGGCCCCCAAGTTCATTTCAGAATTTTAACAAAAGTGTTTAAATATTTCGTAGGTCCTGGGAACAGCTGGTTCCTCCTCTGTCTCCGGCAAGGTCACGCCTTGTAAAACTGCCGGTAATACGTGGCCACTCTTTGTGAAATGAAGGCCTCTACAGACGAGTTAAGAGTACTTGTGTAGCTTTTCTAGAAGGACCATGAGGTTGAAATAATAAATCTGCAGCAAAGGCAACAGAGCTTTTGTTTGATATTTACAGTCACCGGCAACTTCATGTGGTAAGTGATTCCCCTTAAAGCCATATGGAACTGTTCTCTGGATGATGACGCTCCATGGTTCAGGACGACAGGATGTGATCATTGTGTTAAGGGCCTGGCTTTAACCAAACAGAACTTTCCTGCCCAAACCATCCCCAGCACCCGTCCCACGCGTCGAGCGGAGAGAGGAAAGAGCACATTAACACCGCCGTGTGGGGAGTGAGACAGACCCGGGGTAGAACCCTACTCTTGTAACTTATTAACTGTGTTGGAAGTGGGCAAGTACAAATAATTATCCCTATCTCGTAGGGATGCTGTGAAGATCAAACGGGCCTGAGCGTATAATGCAAAAGTCACAAACTTTTATTTGGCCTGTACCGGTTTAAAAATCAGGAAATATCCATAAAAACGTGAATTTCCTGTCTCTCTTGACTAAATGGAAGGTCTGGCAATCCCAAGCCCACATTTTTGCAACAGCAACATGGAACGAGTAGCCACGGAACCTCAGACGCAGGTCACTCCCCCGCCTGGGCTGAAACCTGGCCATCAGAGCATCGGAGGTTTTGAACCCTCCATGAATAGCTTAAAACAGAGTTTGGAACTGTATCTGGCACAAACTGTTTGGTATGTAGTAAGTACTCAATAAAAGATAGGTATTAAAAAAAAATGGCTACACCAAGTAAAAGTCATTGACTCCAAAACACAGGGAGGTTTCATATAGATCAACTGAACATTTTATGCAGCAGAGACTATGCCAAGTTCTGGAATTAATTTTTTAAAACTTCTATGTGTTTATATATATATATATATATATTTGGAAGGTTCTTTGAAAATAGCATATATATGTGCTGTTTTCAAAGAACCTTCCAAATATCTCTACGGATCTAAAATTCCTATAGCACTTAATTTTTAACCATGCTTCTTCTGGGGATTTAGCACATACGATCTTGTATTGGTATTTGCATCCCTGACCAACTTTTCAGCTCAACTATGTACTCCCAGAGCATCGCTGAGGATATTAAACTACTTCTAATTCAGACGATTCAGGAAATGGCTTGTCTCAGACCGGGAAACAGGTGAGTGCTACTTAAGAAGAATACTTGCTGAGAGGTAGAAGTCTGTTGGGTCTGCTTTGATACAAGAGACCTCTGTAATGAGGTATGTTGGACACAACTAACTGTACAAGTAGAAGAAAACACTGGAAATGTTTTTGTTTTCTTCAGTAAGTGAATGTGCTCCGGAAAATTACTTAAGATACCAGTCTGCATAACAAACTTCACTCCCAGATAGTTCCAAGATCAACTTCCATCCACATCATCAAACATTCCGAATTAGTGGGATCCGAATTAGGGACCTGATGGTGTTACCAGCGTTTTACTGGGATCATGAGTGTTACAAGGAAAGAAATGGAAAAACACAGTAAAAGTGCGAAGCCTAGAACTCAAACCTGCATTTCTAAGCTCAGGATTCTATCATTTTCGCTCTAATAATTTTAGTCCCAAACTCAAAGCCCCGAAAACAACCTACCATGCTGATGAGGTTGTCTCAGACGGCTGGGGAGGGAGTATGTCGAAATATGCCTCTGAGGTCAGTCATTATAAACAATCCGTGTTCAAAAGCAATTTTCAGACTGACCCAAACTGGTTCACAAGTACACGAGGGATCTTGTGCTACGGAGCAGTGATGTACTGGCTGTCTGTCTTGGGGAGACTGGGCGGAGAGGGATGAGTGTCGAGGGGCTGCAGGGAAGAGGACAAAAGGGAACCTCGAATTCCAAGGGTATCTTCGAAGCAGCCAGGGAAGGTCTGGCAGTTTTGGCAAACAAGTAGCTGGGGTGGAAATTTGTGAGGGAAGAAAAAAAGATGAAATCTGTTGTGTTCATGAAGTTCAGACCAAACCTAAAACTTCCTCTGTCCACTCTGGTTAAGAGGACTTTTCGTATTGAACAGAACTCTTCAGAGACAAAAAAAAAAAAAAAAAAAAGCTACTGCTTGTCATTCTCGTTGCAATATTTAGCTGTTTCTTCCTTGCTTATTTTTATTTTCTTTGTCGACTGAAGTCAGAGGGGGAGGGATATTTGCGCTGAACATTTAAGGACAGTTTTAAGAAGGAACATTAAATGACATGAGGGTCTGGTGCTACGCTGTACAGTTCAATGAACTCCCGCGATCAGCAAGATGGTTGGAAATGCCTCCCTCCGTCTGTTTTTCATCTCCAAAGTCTGTGTACTCAGTAGAGTGTGAAGAGAGCCTCTCTTCTCTTCAGAACATTCTCCCAGTGGTCCTGCCCCCACCCCCACTGCCTCTCCATAGCCCCTGCAGCAGAGAACAGGAACTAGAGCAAATGCTTTTGTGAATTAAGAGATCTTGTGAGCGTAAATTTGGTCAGGCTGCTCCTTTCTGCAGGCCAGACCCCGCTGCTGCCCCAGGATGTGAACTGTCAGTTTGCATAGCTGGTGATGAGTTGCAGAACCATCAGCAAAGGTGAAGACGGCAGAAACAAGAAAGATTCAAGACTGGTGGAAATCATTTCACAAGGAAAATTTCAGCCATCAGTGGGAGGAAGCTTTGAAAAATGCTGCCATTTCCGAGTCAGAATGAAGGAAAAATTAAATTACTGCCGGTGAGGCGAGCCAAAGTTGCATCTCCCTCCAGGGAGAGTTTTGATAATGGTAAACATTTGACAGCTGGCCTGGAGTTGTTATCTTGTTCTAACAGTTGTTAGGGTCTAAATGAATATTTCTGATAAGGAAGGAGAAAGAAAAATTTAAACACTTTTATATTTTTAGGTTTTAAACCTTACGGTGGTGAGGCAAACAAGTTTAGAGCCACAGAGGACGTACTCCAAATGCTGTCACGAGCCTGGTCTGGAAATCTCACTAGTATCATGATTACAGTTAATCTACATGAAGGAATTTTTCTTTGATGTAAATCAACTTACTAAGAAATTATCTTTAACCTTTCGCGTCCTCAGCAACTCAGAAACAATTCTAATCGTTGACTCAGAGAAGTCAAGAAAATAAAGGGTTAATAAAAGCCAAGTTAAAAGTCCAAGAACTTAAGCTCAAGAACACGCAGAGAAATGCTGTGTTGGTTAAAGGATCCTTTTTTTTTTTTTTTAAAGCTACTGAGGATCAAGCAATAGAAAATTTTAATCTTTCACAGATTTTATTATTTGATGAAAATTATTGGGCCAAATATTTCAGAAAGGTAACAAAACAGCTGAAAGAAAGAATCTGAAACTTAAAAAGGACTGTTTACTGAATGGCTCAGGGTTCTGCACCACCAGGAGATGGAGAGTGCCTGCAGGGATATTTCATTGTGAAACACTCGCTCAATTCCTATATATAGCATAAGAAAACAAGTCTGAGTTATTGTCTGGAACGTTCCAGGTCTTCACAGGCACTGGATCTATCACGGTATCGAGACATAACGCGTAGAAAGCTCTCAGGAGATGGGAGGCAGTCCAGTTGCCTTATATGGATTTGCTGACAGTTGTGTCCTCAGAGAAAGAACTTCAGTCCTGAGAATACTATAACCCTTTCAATCGACTTTGAAAAACAGCATCTACACTCCTAAATTTACTTCGCCTCTGATATTCCACTGAATGGGAGTTTACGGGGGGCTAAAAAAAATAGGGACAATGGCAAAAAGCAAAGAGAAGAAAGCAATCAGAAAACCGTCCTCCTGTGGAACCAACAAAAACGCAGAACTTACTTTCAGAAAATGTATATAAAATTTGCACTTTACTTGCCTAAAACATAACTAGCATAGAGTCATGGGAATTTAGTATTTCGCATTCAGAAACATCTTCATTGAGCATCTATTCGGTGCTACGAATTGAGGATTTAGTCTCCATCCTCAAGCACACTGGCCAAGAAAATCAGCCCCCTTGATTTGCAGGCATCCTGTATCTTTCTGTCACTTGTATATTTAGAATGCATTTGCAAGCATTATGCCCAAACCAAACCAAAGGAAAACTTCACCCAAAATCTTTCTCTATTTTTCTTTCAAAAAACAAAAGCAGAAAAAAAATCTTCCTTTATTCTTGTATTTGTGGGAAATAAGAGTTTTCATTATTTTTTTCCCCAGGGACCCTGCCCTGCCTTAGTATGAAAGTATATAAATCGATATTAAAGTATGGTATTTTGAGAATGTTTCAAAGTAAGGTCAAACTGGTGTTAAAAACCCTACTAGTGAAGGCTAAAATAACAGTCTGGCCGAACAGTTTTAAGTGCAGCTGACTCCAATTACTAAGTACATCCTAGCGATTTTTTTTTTTTTTACTAACAAGAACAATGCAAGCAAGTCTCTGAGTTCAAAACTAATGTCAAAGAGAAGTTACTCATAAGAGAAATTAGATAAATTATCCCAACACTGCAGCCATATAGGCAGCTGACAGTTAACTTCACTTTCAGCACTGGAAAAGCTGAGTTCTTTCTTTAACAACTAATCAGAAAAAAACGCAAAGGAGAGTCTAAGAGGGAAGAAATGCTAGGGGGAAAAATGCTTCTTTTGACTAAAACATCCAAGAGAATTTTGGATAAAGAAAACATATACAAGTCGTGGCTACATGTCATTATGTATTTGTCAAAAGCCATAGAATGTACAACATCAAAAATGAACCCAAATGTAAACTGTGGACTTCGGTTGATTAAAATAAAATTTAAAAAAAGAAAGAAAGAAAGAAAACATATACATAATCTAACCACTACAAAATCATGAAAACAGTGCTTTCAAATAAAAATTTTAAAACATTTTATCATGGGGAATTTTGAACATACACCAAAATAGACAGAACAATATAATAAACACAAGCATCCATCACACAACCCGACAACCATCAAACCATGGCCAATCCTGCCCCATCCACATCCACTTCCCTCTTCCTGCATTATTTTGAAGCAAATTCCAGATGTCATCAAATCAGACACAGTACATGAAAAGGCAGAGATCCTTCAAGTACGTTATTCCACGCTGAATGCCTTCGCCTCCATCCCAAAATCAAATTTTTTTTTCTGATGATAAACTACCCCCTTCCTCCCCTTAAGATGTTGTTACTAGTACTAACTATTACTACACAGGAGCTACATGAATCTAGTTAATTTAGAGAGCATGTCTCAGATACACAGGACTTTTGTTTTACATGAAGGCTGATGACCTCCACACACCCTTCCATTCTTAAAACTCTATGACTCCTCTGTGCAAACATCCACTTTGGACCAGGGTTCCTCCATTACCAAAACTGGGCTCACATCATCGGGCACCAGGGAAGGCACAGGGGTCAAGGAAGTGTAGCGGTTAAGGCGACAGTTTCAGTCGTACAGATCGGGTTTTCAATTCGGCTCCGCCAGTGACTACCTCTGTATTCTTGGGCAAGTTATTAACCTCTCTGAGTTATTAACCGTCTCCTCATCTCTAAAATTGGAATAATGATAACTCTCTCATAGAATTGTTGTGAAGATTAAATGAAATAACATGTATAGAGCACTTAGCCAAGAACCTTAACGATAAATGGTAGCTCATTTTTAGGAATTAAGCAAGAGAATCTCACATGTGACGAATATTAACAATGAGAGAAGATCCGTGTAAGGTGGAAAGGAGGAAGTGAAGGAAGAAATGGGGGTTAAAAATACACCCTTTTTATAAATCATAACCCTCGACTAACTTTGAAGAACTTAAGCATCTCAGTATAATTGTTTAACGGGAACTTCCAATAAGGTCAAAATCTAAAACATAGGTGCTTCAACCTGTTTATTACTGGCCATCCTTAAAACCGTACACAAATGTTAAGGGCTCTGGTGGAAGCACATAATATTTATATACCAGGGTAAGGACTCAGGCTAGAGGGGGATGAATGCTCACTGCCTTGTCTAGATGAACCAGCCCAGTGCACTTGTACAGGTGAAGCACAGTGAAGCAAAGAAGCCATAGTACTGATCATGAAAAGCAGCAGTGGTGGCAGTGGTCTCTCACTTGGCTTCATGCCTGCACCATTTCAGTATTATACTTTTGAAAAAAAAAAAAAAAAGATCACTCAGATGAACACAGGGCATGGGGAGGCATGCTTTTTGCTTACTTAACATTTGTCAGGACACTGCAGATTGGGACAAAATGCATCTTAAAATCATGCACTATCAAATCACTACATTACAATCCGTAATGGACCCAGGGTCATACGGTCGCTTAATAAGGAAAAGAACTGACACAAACATTTTATGTAAGAACTGCCTACCTATTTAATTAATTTAAAAATCACAAACTAGAAGCTTTTCACTGACTTTTTAATGAAAGTACCCTTTTGTTTCTCTGTCTCTCTCTCTCTTTATTTTGCATTCCAAAATGATCCAAAGGCTATGCTAAGATGGCCAATTGCCAGAGTGCTATTTCTCCAAGGGGTGAAAAAAAGGGAAAGATTAGCAACTTTTATGTGGCTTTACAAATCAAGCCTCTGTTCGTGTGACTACCAGGTAAATGTCTGACTGTGATAACCACGTAACGGGGTTACTTCTCTTCAGTCTGTACCCCATCTATTCAACCCTGCTGCCAATAGGAACAGGAATAATCTTCCTAAACGCATCACGCACCACTTTAAAAACCTTCTGTTACTTGCCCTCTGTTCCAACCCCTCCACCAGCACTTTCCTTTCATAGTCTGGTCCTAACTTCCCGAGATGGTTGGCGCTTCCCAACTTCCCTTCACGTATCCCTTCCTATAAATTCAAAGCAGATTTCACTTTGTTTTTAAATTACTCAGTATGTGTCTGCCTTGGTGCCTTGGGTTTCTGGTCAATAGGAGCCTCTTTCCTGAATCTTCACCTATCAAAATTCTCCCTATTTCTCACATTTTAGCTCAAATGGCATTTTTCCCCCCACCCAGCTTTCTCTGATCACCCCAGTTAGAACTAATCTTTCCCTTCTTTGTACTCTAAGAGGACTTGATCTGGCTTGGACTGTGGTCACTAGAGTTTGATTTTTATCACCTGAATTCCAAGTTCCTGAGGGTCAGAGAGCACACCTTTTTGATTTTTTATGCCCCTTGGAGCATGGAGCATGGTGGCTTTTCATCACACAGAGCTATGCTGCCTGTCTGATATCTAGGAAACCATCAATAATAGCATTTGCATCTTTTCTGATAAGCAGTTCACACAAGGAGTCCTTTGAAGGGAGTTGCTTAATTGGCTCACCGACTCCTGGACTTGATGGTTTCTGCTATAGACAAAGCTCCCCCCACCGCCCCAGCCCCGAGCCCATCTGATACACGCACAGAGCACAAAAAGTGCGGCCAATTCTCTCTCCGCGGAGGGAGTGAGAAACTGAAGAAGGAAGACACATGTGTAAGAGGAAACACCAAAACCACAAATATGGAAACGGTGTTTGTGAACCTCTTTCAGTCAGATCACAGACATCTTTAAATTCATCACACTTCCTTAGAAGGAGCAAGTTAGGCAAATGGGGAAGGGGAAAAAATATCTTTCAACTTATTTTAAGTCTTCCAAATTTTTGGATTACATCATCTATCATTCTAAGGAGAATAATGGATAATCTTTAAGAATGCATCCATCACGTTCTGGCCTTTTGGCTAATATCAAGTGAAGAATGCGTCTATATTTCAAAACTTCAATCACTAGCAATTAATATAAGGTAAGTGCTGGGGCAAAATAAATATGCATAAAATGTTAACTCTTGAAAGTCCAAGAATAAAATTCATCTCTGTCTCCAGTATAACTGAGTTCTTTCCTCCTAGATCAAATAGATGTAATGAACACAACAAGCAAAAGCATAAAATGAATTTCAATACAACTTGCCAAAGATTACAGCTAATTTAGGATGGCATTTGAAATACAGTGTTTTTCTCCTTTTTATGAATGTATTGCTGGTGAAAATATTACAACTTAACATTTTTATTACCATCATCATAATTAAAATATTATGAGTACAAGAAGAATATTCCAAAACATTACATCTTCTGAAAATACTCAGCAATATACCCAAAGAAGAAAAATTCTGTTAGTTTCCTGCTGAATTCCTAAATACAGCTGTCATTGGACCAAGAGCCAAAAAGCAAATATTACAGTAAAAAATTCTAGAATTTCAACAAAGCAAGTCTCTTACTCCAACAATAATTCTTAAATACCTAAAACAAACACACCACATTATCCATTTTACTTCTTAATGTCTCAACATTGCCCCTAAATGGATAATTTATTTCATCACTGTAACAATCAAATCAACAGAAAAATGCAAAATTACTCACTAAAATAATGCTCATAAATGTTGAAGTCACACTTCAAGTGCACCCCCTACCGCTGTGGTCTAACAGTAAACTTTTCAATTGCACGGTTAAAGTATGTATTTCTACACTCTCCGCGTGTATTCAACACTGGTAATTTATTCAGTCTAAAACTAAGGTCTCTTTATTCAATCTGAAACTGGGGTCTCTGACTTCTAAGATATTTGCTGGGGTTAAGCTTAGGTCTGTGGTTTTATCAAAGCTAAGACTTCTAAAGCTGTGCTGTCCAATTTGATAGCCACTAGACCCAAATGGCTATTTAAATTTCAATTCATCAAAATTAAATTTAAAATTCAGCTCCTTAGTTACATCCATCACGTTTGCAGTGCTTAAGAGCTCCACGTGGCTCTCACATTGGACCGCACAGATCTAGCACGTTCCCATCACCACAGAACGTTCTGCTGTACTCTTCCCTTCTAAAGACGGCCTGTCTTATAGGTCACATTTGCTTTAGTGCCATTGCTCCAAGGCAAAGTGAAAGGCAGAACTGATAATGCCACCTACCGATTTTTTTAGGCTGAAAATTAGATTTTTATGATGTTTCAGAGAGACTCCACATCACTTCAGGATCTAAAGACATGCAAGAAAAAAAGCGGCCCCTTGGTGGGTTCAGAGAAAACCAACAAACCAAAGCAACTACAACTACAACAAAACAAAACGCACCATTGTCCATAGAGTGTATAGGCTGTTGTACCCATGAGAAACCCAGTGTTTAGCATTTTGAACAAAAATAATGCTCCCATTATTCAGAAACTGCTCACATCTGCAATGTACACATACTATCTTTGGTAGGTACATGCATGTTCACCTAACCAAGAAGATCAGCTTCCTCTGCTTAATAACTGGCTTATGGAAGCAACGTGGTCAAGTGATATGAACACAGGTTTTGAAACCAGTCAGGAGTTAAGTCCTGTATCCCTTCCTACACTCCCACTAGTTAAATGACTCTTCAGCACGTTACCGAATCGTTTTGTCTGCATTTACCAAAAAAGAAAGAAGCAAAACTCAGGTCAAGTTCCCAGGCTTGAAGTCAGTATTAAACAAGATAATGTATATTTGGCATCAACTCACCTAGCATGTGACACCATCAGTTACACTGGCAACTATTGTGGAAGACAAAATAAACAAACAAACAAACAAACAAAAAACCCACAATAATAATGCCACTAATGATAGCTATTAGTAAACCAAACCTTTTTATTAAAAAAGAGCCTTCTTCATAAATAATTAGCACATCATACAAATCATCCATTTGAAGTGTAAAATTCAATGTGAATCAAGTCTTTTTTTGTTTTGTTTTGTTTTGGGTTTTTTTTGGGGGGAGGGGTAATTAGTTTTATTTATTTTGATGGAGGCACTGGGGATTGAACCCATGACCTCGTGCATGCTAAGCACATGCTCTACCCCTAACCATACCCTCTCCCCCAAGTCTTTTAATTCATAATTCAACATCATCCAGTACCTGTTATGAGCTACTGACTGCAAGGTTCTAGGACAGTGGTTCTCCAATGGGGACAGTTTTGTCCACCAGGGGACATCTGGTGATGTTTGGAGACATTTTCGATTGTCATGATGGGTGGAAGCTATTAGTATGTAATGGATAGAGGCTGGGGGTACCGCTAAAGCTCCTGTAATGCACAGGACAGCCCCACAACAAAGAATTAGCCAAAATGCCAATTGTGCTTAGGTTGAGAAACCTGTTCTTGGGATACAAAGAGGAACAAGAGACAATCTCTGTCTTCCCAAAGCTTCCTGTCTAGTGAAAGAGTTCAAGGTGGAAACAGAGCGCAGGATGTTAGGCTTGCAGAGGATGCTTAAGGCAAAAGACTGGAAGACAAAGAGAAATTTCCCAAGATGGAAAGGAGTGGTTTCATGTAGAGGGAATAACATGGAAAAATACTTAGACACATAGAAAGCATGGTGGAGCCTAAGAGGTTTCAGTAGTTCAGCATGGTTAGGGCTCAGGATGCTTATCAGAGAGAAGGAGAGGACAGACGGTGAAGCTGGAGAGGCATCGGGGTCTTGCATGTCCCGCTAGGAAGGAATGTGGACTTGAGCTTATAATCAGTGGTCAACAAACGCTTTCTGTAATGAGCCAGAAAGGAATATCTTTAGGCCATATTTTCTGTTACAACTCTGCAACTCTGTGATCAGAGTGAGGAGAAAGTAGCCACAGACAATATATGAATGAATGTGGCTGTGTTTCATTAAAACTTGACTTATGGCCACTAAAACCTGAATATCATATAATTTTCAGGCTTAATAGAATATTATTCTCTTTTGATTCTTTTCCCTACCATTTAAGACTGTGAAAACCATTCTGAACCTGTGAGCTGTACATAAACAGGTGGTGATAAGAGTCTGCAAAGCCCTGCTAGAGTGAATACACAGGACTTCTTGGTGACAAGTTAGCTGATCAGGTGAAAAAGGGAGCTGGGCATTCCTCTTTGGATCTCTGGAAGTACTGACCGTCTGCTAGCTCCTCCTGCTAAAGGACTTGGGCCTGAATTTGGTCAATAGCTTGCTTGTGATACTTACAACGAGGTGGTAGGCTAACTAAAGGAATGAAAAGCTCATTTCAGGCTACTGCGGTGAAATGACATTTACCTAATGCAGATACAAATTTCTTCATAATTAGTGGGCACCTGACACTAATGTAATCTGATTACTGCAGCAAAGCCATCCTTAAACTAACTCCCCAGTACTGACAGAGTATGTCCTTGAATTGAACGAATTAGGGCTAAGTGACAAAAAGTACCAGCTATTAAGAAACAACTCCGTATTTATAATCATCCGTTACAATGAAGAAAAGTACCAAATACCTCATCATGTCAATATGAGACGTACGACTTGACCCACAGGTCAGGTGTTCGCACTGTCTCAGTCTTGATAGTCTCCTAAGTCAGACGCCAGAAACTTTAAGCTCCTGGAAACCTCTTACCTTTAATTTGGGACTATTTTCAAGAGAGAAGTCTGATAACATGAATTCATATTGTGACAAAAACATGGCACTGTTACTAAATTTTAAAAATGTATTATGTAAAAAAACCTGTTTAAAAGTACAGAGTACTAATCTGTAGAAATATTACTTTAAAAAACTTGTTTCTTCCTGACTCCAATTTTTATTACTTTTAATAGCCACAATGGTATACTATTATAACTAAAGCCATTTCAAATCTAAACAACTGTCTTTTACATCTTTGATGTGGCTCTTTATGAATAATTACGATCTTTCTTAGGGACAATAAACATACGTCAAAAGGACTGTTTGGAGGATTAATTGATCTGTTTGTAATTTAATTGCATGGTGCCTGGGTGTACAGTGTGGGCTCACTCGAGGTTAGGTGTCATTAACATGAAATGTCATTACAATCACTCCTTCAGCTTCTCTCTAAATGTTTCACCACAGCAAAGTTCTCCCGACTCGAAGATACTTTTCTAAAATTCAAGAACCAACAGAATCTAGAAATTGCACAGTCCAACCCTCACATTACGTAAATGGACCGACTGACTGAGGTCAGACGGGGGGATGGTTTAAAGAGCGAGGGCTTTGGAGTTGAACAGGCCTGCTTTGGAGTCCTGACTGCAGCAGCCCATCAGCTGAATTAATTCTGCCAAAACCTCCATTTCCTAATTTATAAAATGGAGATTAAATGAGATAATGCTCACGAAGTATCGAGTAGTGACTAGCACATATTTTCAAAACTCAATAGACGTTCACTATTATTATTATCTTATTCTTCCACTGTGAAGTTGTATTTCCTCTGTCCATCTTTTGGAGAAATGTGTGTAAACTGCTCTTATATTTGTTCTGAACTTGACTCCTATCAAACCATACTGATGGGCCATACCAGACGGAAGCAGATTAACAGCAAAATATTTACCTTCCAAATCAGGCAAACTCTACCTCCCCTTTTCCTTCATTAGTATATACCTCAATTTCAAATTATTTTTTAATTACTTTTTTAATTTAAAAAAATTCCCTTCTAGTTGTATTGAGATACAGTTGACATACAGCACTGTATACTTTTTTGTGTGGGGGGTGTAGGTAATTAGGTTGTATTTACTTTTTATTTTAATGGAGGTGCTGAGGATTGAACCCAGGACCTTGTGCATGCTAGGCAAGTACTCTACCACTGAGCTATACCCTCCCCCCTCAAATCAGTTTAATAAGTCTTCCAATGCTTCAGTCTCTCCAGCTCAGTTCCCATGAATCCTGAGAATATATACGTAAAAACTGTGCTAAACGTGTCTGTGAAACGCTTTGTTAAAGATGACACAATAAGGAACAAAAGACGGTGTTTTTGGAGATTCCAGGCAGTTGTGGGCCAATGAACATCACAGAAAGCCCCCTTTCAATTCATTTGCTTCAAAAGGCTAAGGAAATAACCTATTTCCTTTTCCCTCTTTTCTATCTGGTTTCTCTGATGTGTTCCCAGATACTCAAAGAGAGATTCAGATATCCATGAAATCTTAATATGCCTGTTCGAAGCCAGGAAAAATAAAGAGCCGTATGCCAATGTTTAAGGCCAGGAAGAGTCCATCAGTACTTGAGGGGGAATTTGGTTCAGTCTCGGAAATTCCTGAAAGAGTCTTTCTTCCCCAGTTAACATGGAAGCAATGTCAAATGGCTTAAATTTTGCATGGAATTCTACTACCCCGGAGCATGCTCCTGAAGTAATCCTACGAACTTGGCAATTACTCCAGCAGCCTAAATCTTCGTCTGTTGCCAGATGAGCTGCAGCAGTTTCTGGCCTTTCCTTAACAGCCCTTGCACTTGACATCATTTAGCCTAGACTCAGCCCTTGACCTCGCCTTTACAGTTGGGGAAGAGTTCAGAGGGGCTAAACCTCAATAGAAACAACCTAAGTGCGAAAGGTTTTACCCAAGTCTTCTCTCAATGAGCGCTCTTTAATCTTTAATGTTGGTCTTTAATCTCGCTGTTCATCAGAATGGGATGACTGCGAATTCTCCCTTCTGTCTGAGAACCACTAAGCTCAGAGTTTGTTTCTGCTGTTGTTTTTTTTTTCTTTGTTTTTGTCTTGCCTTCAGACAGAAGTAGAAAGGCCAGAAGGCTAACTTTAAAGGCTCCTCTCACACAAATGAGTCTATCTTTTCATCAGCTTTGTTCATCTGACTGGGTTTGATTTGAATTTTCCTTTAACCTTGGATATATGACAAGGTTCTCTAGGCACCCTGAGACTTTCTCCCCCACAACAGGAACCCACTTGATTGGATCAGAAACCACTACCTGCCTCTGGAAATCAAAGCTTTCAGTAGGGTCAGATCAATCAGGGGTGGGGGCATTTTCTGAACTTTGCTTGAATTCTTTAAGATTTCGCTGTTAACCCATGTGGATGTTCCAAGGAGCTTCTTACTGATAGAGGCAGGGCTTGGGCTGTATGCTTTATTTTCTGTCTTCCCTTCTTTCCATCTTGCCTGCTCAGCATTGAACAAAGAATGCAGCACACTAGCCGGGTACGTGCACAGTGTTTGCTCTTGCCCACCAGAACAGTCCCTGGCATGCATGGAACTTCATCTTTCTCCCTCCCTACATGCTCTGTTAATGGCATCTTGGCCATTCAACGTAGTTCAGAGACTCACTGTGTAAGTCTGTTGCAAACAGTCTACATCCTTACCATGAATACCAATATTAGGTAATCTTCTGAAAAGAAACAGAATTGTGGTTGGGTTTGATCAGGCAGTGGATTATAGCTCACATCACCAAAGATGGTAAGACCACTGATTCGCTGGATAACTGGAGACCTGGATCATTGATGACACTTACTTGCAACGTTTCCACTTAGACTCAAGTACTTTGGAATGATGTCTTCAGTCATGGACATAACACTAGGTTTGGAACTTCTGACCTAGTTACAATTAAAATTACCAAGTAAGTAGAAATCTGTTCTTTCTACTGGCACTGTGGCTTGTAAAAACACGAAGGGAAGGTGAATACATGCACCTACCATCAAATTTGGTAAAAATCACTGGATCAAAAAACCAGAAGCGTGATTTAATGATCTAAGAAATTAGGCAAATGTGTCAAGTCTGAAGAATTTTAAAATGGTTCTAGGTCGAAGCATGAAAAACGTCTTTGGGGAAGGAGTGGCTATAAGGGGAACGTGGTGAGGAATCTGCCAGGGGTTAATTGCAACCCTGCATGAAAAGCAGTTAACAAGTGAGAATTAGAACACCCAGGAGGAAAAGAAAAATGCTTCCAGCGCCATAAGAAATAAACAACAAAGGAGAAATATTTCCTTTGGCTACCACTACCTCCTTCACAAAAGCTCAGAGGAGCTGTGGGGAATGCCAAGGCCTGGTTTTCTCTCAACTCCCTCTGAAACATTTGTCTTCATTACCACTCTTTTTAATCAGGGCTCCTTCGTGAGTGTTTCTGCTCAGCCCCTAAGGGGCAGCTCTGGTCTGCGATAAATCAGAATCCACACCGCAAGTCACTAATCAGCACTCCCAGGGAAAGAAAAACAGAGACGTGCAGAACACTATGCTGAAAAGGCCTGGGGGCTCACAGGCCTCAAGGAAGAAAGGCCTTTATGTAGAAATAATAAGTCAGTGAAGGTGCGATGGGACTCCAAGGCCTAGGACTTACTTCAAAATCTCAAACGCAAATTGTTCACACTTCATTGTAAGAGACTGGAAGATAGTTTTGTTTCAGCGATGGAAGGTAGATGATGAGTTTGCTTAATGCATTGAAATTTGTACCCCCAGCTTACTGATTTCGCTACCTAATTCAAAACCTAGTACGACCAAGGCAGAGGGACAGGCGATAAATTAAAATTGTTAAAACAAAGTCAGAAACTCCCCTTCTCACCTCTTGTTTCGGTGATGCGCTTAGGAAATAAAACAAAAAAATTCCAGGTGACAACTCTCAAATATCTATAATACGAATGTTAGTTTGCTTAAATGGAATTAGAGTTATAAAATTATGAACTCATTGTATTTTTTTTCACTGAAAAGGATCTTAGAAATAATCTGAGAAAAAGATTAAATGGACTTGATGGAAGTCAGCAGACCTGGTTAGCAGCAGAATTTACTCTAGAACCTAGGATTCCAAACATCTTATACAACTATAGATTTCACGCATGAGTCAATAGCTGAAAAAACACCACTTAGAAGAGAGAAAAGTGAAGAGAAGAGTAGACTACAAGCAAGGAAATGTGGGCCACAGTTCTGCGTCCACCACTGACTCACCTTGGCCAAAGCACCTAATACCCTGAGTCTCAGTTTCTTCATCTGTAAAATGTGGTTTACATCTTTCCTGAATGTATTAAATGGATGCTGCAACGTATACTCAAGGTAGTATTAAATTATTACAAACAACTTTTCTGAGAGCATTAACGGGCTGAAGAGCTAACAGGATTCATGCAAAACAGAGAAAATTCACTTTTCAGAGGAAGACTGATCCAGATGGTGGCAAACACCTCCAGGACCCTAGCAGATAATCTTAGATATGAAATCACCCCTGAGATACAAAAGCAGACTACAGGGTGGCATGCAAATTAGTAAGCCAAGAGTTGCGTCCATGGCTTCCAAAACAGATGCTAACTTTATTCTAACGACACACCGAAGACCTGCTTTATACCTGCCTGCCTACGACGAAGGGAGGTCGGCATGGACTCTGGAAAGAAATCATAGGTGACACTGAGCCGGGCACATGACGCTGTGTGGCAGTAAAGGCAACATGCCTGGCCAGGAGCCAAGACCTACCGCTGTTCCAACTTTGTTGGCTTTTTATTGCTCTAGGATCTGACCTGGTTGGAGCCCAAGTGAACCAAAAAGAAGAAGAATGTCAGTAGAGTGCAGGTGTGTATAGAAGGGATATCCAAGAAGTATGGCTGGAATTTTGAATCCTCATCCAAAATCCTTAGACTTCATACTACAAAATGGAGGCAATCAAAGGTTCTTGGAAACCAGAGTGACATGATAAAAGCACTATGTGAAGAAGAAGTTTCTATCAGCGTTACACAGGATAAACTGGGGGAAGCGACAGGGTCAGAGAGACCAACATTTGCGGGACCAATAATGGACGCTGCTGAAGTAAGGGGTGAGTAAGAATCAGTTCAGCGGTCAGTCTGAGGAATGGTGGTGGGTTGGGGGGATGGCCCCTTGGGGTCTACTGATTATCCTTTTGGATATAAGAGAATCAGTGATAATAAGGAAATTGTACAGATTCATTTCTCATAGTTAACTGTTAAGATATTTTATTTGTTGGGGTTTTTTTTAATCATTTTTAAAAAATTTTATTTACTTATTTTTGTTGAGGGAGGGAAGTAATTAGGTTTATTTACTTATTTACTTTTTTTTTTTTTTTAGAGGAGGTACTGGGAATTGAACCCAGGACCTCGTGCATGTTAAGCATGCGCTCTACCACTTTAAGCTGTACCCTCCCCCCTTTACCATTTTTTTTTTTAAATTTGAAATGTAGTCAGTTTACAATGTAGGGTCAATTTCTGGGGTACAGCATAATAGTCCAGTCATACATTTACATACATATATTTGTTTTCATATTCTTTTACAGTACAGGTTACTACAAAATATTGAATATAGTTCCCTGTGCTATACAGTAAGAACTGGGAACGTAGTTGGGTGCAGTCATTACTTGTTGGTTTTTAAGGCGCTCTGGAAGTTAGAATTGAGAGGGATACTTACACGATGATTATTAGGTAATAATAAAAATTTTAAAGAGCTTTAGAGAAAAAAAGTATTTACAGTAAATTTAGAATTAGTCGTGTAAACTTAGTGAAGTTGAATGGGGGTCTCTGAGCTGTCTGCCAAATATGTGATTAGAACAACTGGGCAGATGCCGTGAGGGCATCATCCATCTGCTCCTGGGGACCTGCCAGCTGTCTGAGCCACAGAAGCAGAGGCAGGGTGCTAATGCTGTGGAATCAACATGGCCTTGACGAACGACAACAGACCAAGATCACCCGTGCTCTAGAGGGAAGCATCGGCAGGCTTTGTTAAGTACCGATACGGATTAGATTTTTCTTTTAAATGTTGTAATTAAGCCAGATGCAGCTTAATGATATGCTGTGAGAAACGCACAAGTCTGCCTTACACACAAAAATGGCTTCTGTAGAAAGAAATCAAGTTGTAGTTTCTAAATATGGGCACAGAAGAACATGGGGAAGTCCACGGGAGAGCGAAAGGTGTCCAACAACTGCTCTATAACTGAGGCTCTGCCCGGCCCGGCACGGGACCCCGGCACGGGACCTCGGGGTGTCCTCGACGTCATGCAAAGCCCCTCCTAGCTCTTCTGTGCTGTGAGGAGGCTCAAAGCCTTGGAAGTTGAACATCAAGTCTGCCTGCTATAGAGCAGCCCCTCTCAGATACATTCTCATTCCTGACAGACACTCACCCACCGGCAGGCCTGGGAGACACATGGCGACCAGAGCAAGTTGTCAAACCTTATCATTATAAAACGTCCGTCTCCCCAAAGTACAACCTTTGCTCAATGCAGTGTTTTCCTTGGAAGACAGCTCTTCTCAGAGCTATAAAGGGATGGCTGGGAGTGATGAGGTAAGTTCTTGTAGCTGAGCTAACAATCATGTTAAAAATGTAAAGGTGAAACGGTAACAGCGGAATGTTGAAGCAAAACCAAAAAAACAGTTAACAACAACAAACTTCATCAGTTATGTTCCTCTGCTTCAAAGCGTTTCATCATCTTTAGCATTCCTCTTTTGAGAAAAGAAAACTGCATGCAAGTGATAACGGTCTTCCTCCTTTCATTTCCTTTCTTACTCCATACCCTCAGGTGGCTAGACTAGTGCCACACTGCCTGGGCTGCGGAGAAAGTTCACAGCTCTTTGCCTGATCTCATGATCCTCTATCAAAACAGCACTTTCAGAAGTGTTTCCTGTCTAGCTCTGCCCTTGCGTGAGTGTTTCCCTGGCTGGATCAGCTGCCAAATTAAGTCCCTTTGGTAAAAAACTGCAGGGAACTCAATATAGCCCCGTCGTCCCCACCCCCCGCCCCACCTAAGGCCTGACATCCGGAAGTGACTTAGGAAGCACACTAATGGTTACCAAATTTTTGGAAACTGATTTAACTTTTCTGGGCTAAACATGTGTTTAGGAGAGACGGCATCACTAATCATCACTTGACCTTGTGACAGACCAAAAGTTGCTGATGTTTTTTTTGAAAGAAAGAAAGAAAAGAAAGGAAGAAAGGAAGAAAGGAAGAAAGAAAGAAAGGAAGAAAGGAAGAAAGGAAGAAAGGAAGAAAGAAAAGAAAAGAAAGAAAGAAAGAAAGAAAGAAAGAAAGAAAGAAAGAAAGAAAGAAAGGGAGGAAACAAACCTCAACTTTTACCAACTTGCACAATGATGTAAATGCAAAATCATGTTGTGAGATGACAAAGATGCCGATTTCCAGATGTTTGACAAGATAGTGCAGAAACACCAAAGAAAGGACGGTTAACAGTTTCTGTCACAAACTCTGCTGGGTTACGTGCTTTCTGGGGACTTTACACAGCCGTCAAACCATTTAGGACAGAGAAGGACTCAAGGTTTCTCATCACTTGTCACATTCTAATCCATCATCTCTGGGTAAAAAGAACTTGGTCTCTGAAACCTTTCCAAATCTATGATTATTACTGTGTTCGGAAATAACTGCAGTGTGATTTACCCAAATGTCTATTTACTGTTGTCACACTTTTCATTTAAATTAGCTTGTATGCCAATCATTAGACGACACAAATCTGGAACAAAATTCTGCACGTTCCACTAAACACCCCTCTGTATATCAGCCACAGATCAAATCACGTCAAAACAGCATATTGCTCGGGCTGTCTCTGCTGCCTGGGCTTCCTTTTTATGTGCTCATCCCTGACTGACACCATTCCTGGTGGAAGTCTTCCAAAAACAACCCAGATTTGGTTGTCAGATTTACAGTATCAAGGAAACTCTAAAATGAATGGGTTCCTTAAAAGAAAAGCCAAACTTTGGGTAATTACATTCAAATTCCTTAATCACATTTTCTGAGCTCAATGGGAATTGTGGTGTTTCTTTCCTGAATATCTTCTCCAGAGCCACACGAATGCAGCACAGATTCTTCTTTCAAAGGGATGTCTACCATAAGGCCTCCCCCTTGGCAAAAATGTTAGTGTCAACTGTATGCTTCTTTTCTTTCTCATGCAGCAAGAAGCAGTATACGTAAGTATATGTGCATGGATATATGTATTTAGATCACCCTCCAGATATTTTAACCCACCCTCCCACAAAAAAAAAAAAAGAAAGAAACAGGAGGAAAAAGATACAGAGCATCTCAGGAGTATTTGCAAGCATATAGTTTACCAATGGTGTTAGACATGATTGCAGTTCAGTAAAATTTGCTTCTTTCCCACCTCTGGGCTTGTACCTCCACATTGCCTTAAAGATGGAGAAGACTAATGGGAGATTAGTCCAGGAGTCTCAAACAGACCTTTCTGTGATGATGGAAATGTCCTAGACTTTGTGTTGTCCAATATGGTAGACGTACAATGTGGCTAGTGCAACTGAGGGACTGAAAAACAAACTTTAATTAATTTTCACTCATTTAAATCTCGTTAATCAAATGGTGCTCGTGGCTATTGCACTGGACGGCCCAGTTCTAACCCATGAGTTGTGAGCAGAAGTGACCAGTGTGAGACCTCCAGTGTCCCCTTCCCTCTACCGTGGTCACTTGCAATGATTTGGTGGTAAGGCTTTTGTTAATTTAGGTCCAAAAGTAGCGATAGCAGGGAACAGAGACTTGTGTCATTTAGGATGGACAATCATTTAGCCAGAAAAGTCACCAAATGTAAAAGAAAAAGAATATAGCTGGTACCAATCTTTGGGAAGACCCTATGGGTCAAATATTACCCACAAAAATGTCAAGAAGCTTCTACTTCTCATGTGCAGGTGGCGATGCAGTAAGACGGGGAAACGGACCTGCTCAAGAAGACAAACTATTCTCTAAAGATCTGACATATTTTAAAAATTAAAAACTTGTGAAAAAGGGTGGACGACTTAGGACATTGTACTAATTGCTGAGAAAAATAACTCAAGAAGAAATCTTAACATATTTTCTGTCACTGTCATCATGTAAGACATTTCTGTATTCAAAGTAGTAAAAATACGTTTGTTACTAGTATTTTTCCCACAAAGAGAAAAATCCCCTAGTCATGAAAGAGTTAAAAGAGACCAAAATTAGACACAGTTCATGTTAAAGGTTAGAAGAATAATCAGTCATTTGAAAAACACTACATAAACATTTTTCCGGATGCAATTTTCAGTCCAAGGATACATTTCCCAGTAGAAATCAGCAGCTAAAAAGGAAATCATTTCGTCTCCATAAGTGCCAAATTGTATCCTGATTTTTCCTGGTCTGGCTCAACTTTCAAAACTAGTGGTTCAACTTCTGCAATCTTTCACCCAATGACTATGTAAACACATCTTTATAAGACAGACATAATCCTTGGGTGGGCCAATTTATGTTGGATTATGAAAATACTTAAAATACAAAATCATATAATGACTGTTGTCCTTTGGTTTTCCACTGAAAGGAAAGGAGAATCCAGTTAACACAGGCAGTGGTTCCTGTGAAGATAATATGACACATATACATTGCTTTCTCCTTTTCCAGTGTTTTGGACAAGTCAGTAAAGGATTGCATCATATTTTGGCAAGGTGATATGTAAATGCAAATATACCTCTGATGTGCTCCCATCACATGCCATACTGTACCACGCAATTGGAATGAATTAAACTACTCACACGAGGCCAGGAAAAATTCTCACCCTTAGAAGTACTTTGGATCTTCTGCAATCGGTCAGAGGTTATAGAAACATTAGTTTTAAGGATAAAGTAATCTTAAGTAAAAACCAAAAGATTCATTCAGAATTTATTACTGCCTCCGATACATATATATCTCACATTATTCAGAACTCTCCATAACACAATTCAAGCAGAATAGCAACACTATAGCTAGGAAAAATCATAAATTTTAAATCTTCAGAGAAAGATAAACTCTGCTTTTTCACTTCTCCCTTGAAATTCTGGAGCTTTTATAGTCAACTACAAAATGCATCATGAAAAAGCCTATCTTCAACGTTTAGCATGTGGAGGGGAAGAATTTTAACTTTTCCTCCAATGAATAAAGTTATGTAAAAGAAGACATTTGGGGAGTCTTTGGAGAGTGCAGAATAAATTATAGCTGTAAGATCTGGAAAAGTTTGGTAGAACGTTAAGAGATTTTCACATCTGTGTCTATACATTCATGTCTTGGGAATAATGTATCTCCAAAACCATTCACAGAAAAATGTTGTAAAACGCTCCTTCCTTCAGTAAGCAAATCTTAAGAGCTGCAATCACACACATGTCATTTCATCATACATTGTTGAAAATTACATCAAATACCCAGAATTATATTCATAAAAATGATTTTTGCCTATATCGTTCAAAGTTATAACGAAGCAAAGAATTTTAAATAGCTTAATTTTACAAACTTCTTATAATTTATAGTATAATTCTATGAATAATCTTCTAATGGCTATACTAGTCCTTCATCTTTGCTCCTGAGAAAACAAATAAATACGTCACTGAAGCAGTAAGAACACACTCTAGAAATGAACACAGTACAGTGCCTTTTCCTTCCTGTGCTGGGAGAGGCTGATGAATGACACACTTTTTCAAGTCACAGAATTTAAACTGAGTGTGAGGACATGTTAGAGTTGCATTTTCCTGTTCAAATGACTTGTTCTGTCCAAACCAGCATGAAGTACTTAATTAAATATTTTCACTTAACTCTAATTGCAAAGACAAAGTTTTTAACTTGTTTGCCAAAGTTAGAAAATCTTAAGTTCTTCTCAAAAGAAGATACATATACACATGTTCAAAACTAAAAATTAAAGGTTGATTATTTAAATCTAGCTTTCAAACTAAAATATTTTGCATTCCTTTTCTATTTAAAACATTCTCCAATGAAAGCCACCATTATTTATAAGTGAAGAAAGAAAAGGGAATTTGTCTTACTTCTCCCCACTCCTCACTTTGCCATTGTCACCTGTATCTATTTCCAGGAAGCCAATATTCATTAGGGTTAATCTGCCTACTAAATGAATAAACAAAGGATTTCTCTGTCACTAAGAGGCCAGGTGAGCCGATAGCATCTTCTAACACAGAAAATCATCTGTACCATACAGCTCAGGAAATTACCTGCTGCAATTCCACACCTGGGATCATTTGGCAGGCAGATCTCTAATGTTGAGTAATATATGGAAAATTCACTATAACCAGTTTTTCAAAGGACTGAAAATCTTAACATAGTTTGGACAGAAGAACATTTTTATGTAATTAAATATTTATGTTATAAAGGAAAGGAAAACTAGTGAAAAAAAAGAAAAAGTTTTCCGTGTTATTACTAATAAAAAGCAACAGTGGATGTAAGAACAAAAATCAAAGTACCAACATGCAATAAGAGCTGATACAACACCAATATTTTCATGAATCACAAGATCTTAAAAAATATAAATATATAACAATTCTAGAACAGAATGGAGTCAACAAATAGGGAAGATGTATTATTATAATCCCTACGTTTACAGACTGATAAATTCAGACCAAGTAAAGCTACATGACCTTGGTGGCTCACCAAGACATCAGGCGAAAAAAATTCAAGACCAATTATTTGTTAATATGTTAGATTGATAAATTGCCTGTGTTTCCCTTTGTGAGCAGAATCCTACCAGGTAGAAACCATTTTTCCAGCTATACAATCCAACAGGAAACAATTGGTGATAAATAAACACAAAATTAAAGTAAAAGAAATGAGGTCAAAGATGTCTGACCTCCCTCCAAATGTTGGGAGAAAAAAAAAAAGAAGAAGAAATACATCCCAGACACTACTTTTAAATAACATGTGATAGCTTCAAAACTATGTGGTATAAGCAGCTATAAGACCTGGAGGATCAATTTGATTAGGTACAAGAAACTGTAGCAACAAAACTCATCTACAAAACATGAAAACAACTAGTGATTACAGATTATTACTGTTTCAAAATTAGGTTCAATCCTACAAGAGAGCCTGGCTGTGATACAGAATGAAATAGACTAAATGTGTCAGCTTTTGTGCCAGTGAGAATCAACCAATGTGCTATCCTTGGCGCAAGGAGCCATTATGTGGCTGAAGCGGGTGCTATCTTTGCTCAACTTTTAATAATATACTTGCAGAGAAAAGGAGCGAAACTACTGGGCGGATTACATATCACTCTCGAGAGGGACTAGAGACTGAAGAACGAAGAGACTTAGGAAAAGGTTAGTTAACGTTCAGGGAGCGCTTACTGTTTGTCAAACTCCATATGAAACAGGACTGCGTTTGCTCAACGGTGATAAAAAACAGATACAGCTTTGTACACAGTATGTGTTATCATTATTATTGCATTTGAATTTCCTAGCTGCACAGGGTTCCCTGGTTGTCTTTTATACTGAATATGTCCAGACAAGTGTCCATGTGGGGAAACAGTGCCATCCGTGGGGAAAGAGTGACAATGAGGGACTCGAGCCCCATGGACCCATGGATGCTGTGCCTAAGGAAATGCAGAGTAGGAAAAAAATTAAAAAGGGACTTAGTCTAAATGTGGGCTCTTTCACAGTTTGTGTCTGTTGGGCCAGGTTTTCTGAAATAAGCCGTTTAAACATAAATCAAAGTAAATGCAAACTGTCTGTGACTCCCAATAGCCATCAGCTTATATTGTCGTATTGACAACAGATGCTAAATATATGAATGTCATATATACATATTCCCGAATTTATCTGTGCTGAGAGGGTTTTGGGGGGTATGTGGGAAAATTCAGCATGTCAGTTTAAGGAAATGTATATGATTTCCCTTTTAAGATCCTACAAAAACATATGGGAGCAAGATAATGTTTGTCCTGACCTGCCAAAATCCTGGGGAGATCATCTCAAATCCACATCACATTCCTGAGTACTAATGCTCACACTGGGGCTTTTGCATTAGCAGATGTGTGAAAATGCGTGTACTCAGAGAACTCCCTCATGGCTTCACATCTAAAGAAGCTTCTCTACAATAGCTCTTCCAGCCAAAAGCTGAAATGATATTTCCAAGTTAAGTATACCTTCATTTAAGCCAGTGTCTGGACAGAAAAATTCAACTGAAGGGTTTGTTATTTGGCTCTGAACCAAGAGGAGCCTGAGTGAACGTTAGAAAGATTTTCAGGAAGCCTCCCCTGTTCCACTCCCAGCCTTAAAGTTGTATCAAACACTCTGGGAAATTTTTCCTCATTCATCTAACAATATCTAGCCAGCAAAATTTCCCATTTCATACCCATCCCTGGAAGAGGCACGTGCATAATTTTTGTTGTGATTAAAGTAGGGGGTGGGGGCTATTCAATACTGTCCCTACTTTAGTATTTAGGTGGGGGCCAAAAAAATCTGCTGAGAACATTAACAATACCAAACTATCTTTGCATACTTTCTTTAAAATTTTATTTTGTTAAAAAAAAAAGTAGTTTGTTAATTAAGCCTTATAAAAGAAAACTTTGGAAAAGCTTTGAAGAAGAAAATTAAAAACTGCCCATAATCCTATCACTCAGAAATTAAATACTGTTTACATTTTGGTCCGTTTCCTTTTAGTTTCTCAAATATATAAAATACAGTTCTGAATCCTTTTAAATTTATAATGGCAAAATGAAAATCAGTGGTCACAATCTGAATTAGACAAAAAACGTTAAACAACAAAAAAGGGACACTGCACACATTAAAAAGGACAGTTAGTATATATTATCTACAATGAAGCCCTAAGAGTTATGAATATCTATATATCACATAATATAACATGGATGTTATATAGCAGAATTACAGAGATATAAGGAGAAATAAAGAGAAAAATATTAGTAGCATGAGATTTTAATTCACCCAAGTCCAGGATAGGATATATATGGCATCAGAAGACATAAAAACTTAATTAATGAGGTAAATCTGATATAAACATAACTTGATATCTTGAAAACAGAGAATATACCCTTTTACAAGTGCCCATACTAATATAAATTCATAAAAAATAAGTACTTTTGCCAAAAAAATAAAATCTGATCTAACCAATCTTCTAGATCTAATTAACAATTTACAGGAAATTTCAGAGACAAAAGAACACCATGGGGACACAATCAGCAAAATCCTGTTTCTGGGAAGGGAAACACTACAGGATAAATGTTTCTTTAAAAACAGTAAGGAGTGGGGGAGGGTAGAGCTCAGTGGTAGGGCGCATGCCCAGCACGCATGAGGTCCTGGGTTCAATCCCCAGAACCTCCACTGAATAAAGAAAGAAATCAACCTAATTACCCGCCTCCTCCAAAAAGACAAATAATTCTCTGCTTTTGGGAATCTTCCCCACAAGTCCCGCCCACAGGTGGGAAATGCCCCCAGGGAAGAAAAAAAAACTGTAAGGAAGTGACAAAAGGAGATGGAAGAGAAACCAATATTTTAAAAGACTCTTATGAGAATATATCAATTAATCACAACATATGGGTCTTATTTGGAACATGATTTTAAAAATGAGATAATCAGGGGATTTAATACGAGTTGGAAATTTGGTATTAAAGAATTAATTTTTTCAGGAGTGATTATACTTTACTTTAAAAAAGTTTATTTTTTGGAAATATGTGCTGACAGATGAAATAATATGTCTGAAATTTTCTTCAGAATAATCTGGTGGGGTAGTGGGATAAGATACGAAGCTAATTTGGCCATGACCTCTGACTTGCAGCAGCTACTTGATTGTTAGGGGATTCGTAATGCTATCCTTTCTATGTTTACATGTATTTGAATTTTTTAATAAGGCGTTAAAGAGAAAGAGAGAGAGAGAGAGAGTGTGTGTGTGTGTGTGTGTGTGTGTGTGTGTGTACCTACACAAAGAAACTGATGACAGCAAGTACAGATCACTGTTTTGAGGAGTTATACTTCAAAGGAAAGAAACAGGTCTGTGGCTGATACTGCTTTTAAAATGGACCTCATGGGTCATTCATTTCTTTTTTTTTTCATTTTTCAGTTTTAGTAGGTAAAATTATTACACTTTGACTGCACATATACAGTATATTGCTTGTAAATACATACACACAATATACTGCACATATTTTTAAAATTTACATATACACACTGTTTCTAAGAACGTTTAGAGCTTTAGCTTTTTAAACTTACATAGTTACAAAGGAATAAAGCCAACCACAAAATAAAAATTAATTCAAAAAGATACATACCCTCTGCTATTAACAGCAACATTATTTATAATTCTCAAGATATGGAATCATCCTAAGTGCACATCAATAGATGAATGGATAAAGAAGATGCAGCGTGTATATGTAATAGAATACATCTCACCCATAAGAAGGGTATTTTGCCATTTGTGGCCCTTCATTCACTTTCTGTTTTCACTTCAAAAACCAGATCATTCATTTCTATTTAAGATTCTATTTTGCCTAGAGAACTATCACAAAATATTAGCAATTGTTGAATTGTTGAATCTAGTGACAATGTATTTATTTAAATTTTTTGTGTAAGTTAGAAAATTTTCCCAATAAAACAAGGAAGTTGCGAAGCAAACTTCCTCCTCATTGCCAAGACAAAAAATTACCTTAGCAATTCTCAAATGCAATAATTTTGTTAAAAAACTAAATCCACTGGTATTTTGATTTGGGATTATAAGGAAGTTTTGAACTAATTTTGGAATAACTGCAATTTTTACAATACTCAGTTCCCTTCTTCAGAAATATGATATATTGTTCATTTATGTAAATTATATCACTCTGAAGAGTTTCATGGGTTTTTTGTGTGTGTACATTTTTATATTTCTTCCTAGGGTATTCCTAAGTATTTTATGTTTCTGGTCCTATCATGAATAAATTTTTTTTTAAAGAATTAGATCACCTAATCAGTTTTACTGGCTTATAGAAATAGTGTGGATGTTTTACATATTAACCAAGTATCTGATCAGCATAGTAAGTTTATTAAAAGTTGATGCTTTTGAATTTTCTATATAAAAATTATATTGTCTGAAAAAATATACTGTCTATAAATGATGATTTTATAATTATATCTCTTCTTCATGTTTTATATATTACTGCATTGTCTGGAATCTTCAGAGTAACTGTACAATAATGGTCAGGGCATAATTGCCTTTTTCGTGATGTTGGAAAGAATGCCAACAGTATTCCACATTAAATATAATGCTGGTGTTTGGTTTAAGATAGCTATTCGTTATTATGTAAAGAATTTACCTTTCTATTCCTAGTTATCACAGAATAAATCTCGATAATAAATCCTGAATTTTATCAGCATCCAGTGAGAGTATTGTGTTCTCTTATTGGACCAATTTAATATTGTATATTACAACAATAGACTTTCTAACATAGGATAAATCATATCTGGTCATGGTAGATGATTTTTTTTATTGCAATGTTTAATTCGGTTGGTTGGTATTTTATTTGATATTTATGAATCTGAATTCAAATGTAAGAACGATGCACAGTTCTTTTCTGTATGCTATGTTTGTTAGGAGGTTTTAGTCATTCATTTTAAAATCCTCTCTTACAGAAGATTAGAAAAATCCTGTCCTCAATAGGTGTTAAAAAGTTCCTGAATGCTAATGCTATTTATTATGAAACAGGAAAAGGCAAGAGGCCACAGCCTGCAAGCACAAAGGTGAGATAATGGCTTCCACATCACTTAACTGTCATCCCTGCTTAGTGTGAAGTGTTGTGTCTAGAGACTCCCAACCAAGCAACCATTTAAAAATATATAGAATATTAAAGTAATTGACAAACATAAGAACTGTCAAGTTTTTCAAGGATAATTTAAAAACATATTTTTTTTTTGCAGTGTCACTAAGGAATAAGAAATAAGAAAACCAAGTTAGAAAGAAACAGACAATATACATTTCAAATTGTAGCACCAGAATCCTGAGAAGTTAGCCCCTACTTTGGTTAATATTTCAGAACATTTCTATAGCTCATTGGAGTTCTTAGATTCAGTACTAGTTTGCAGTAGCTTTTATCAGTTTGAGAGGGTATCTGCATAATGAGGTGGAGAAAGGATAGGTTCTTTATTTTATAAAATGTATTACATCCCTGAATAATGAAATTTCAATTGCAAGATACTCAGAACACAAAGGAACTAAATAGAAGCAGTAACTTAAAACACCTACCATAGGAGAGGCAAGATCAGCTTATTGAGGTAAGTGCTCACTTCGAGTTCGTTCTGGAGAGACCTGCTCCAGAGAAGCCCCAGGATGAGGTCCCTGCAGGTTCACTAGAAAGGTCTTTAGCACGGATAACTGGGTCTACAAATTCTATTTGTAAAAGAATGGAGCCAGATAAAAGAGATGGGGAGAAAGGAAAGCTGTGCTCTTACTTAGCAAGACGCTAGATTCCTCGCACCACCCATCTCAAACTCAGTCAAGGCACATTCAAAGTTTGTTTTTGCAGTATCATTCAAAAAGAGAAGCAGTGTTGACAAATGTTAACTTACTTTAATGTAATGTCATGAAATGTCTAGCTTGGTTTTAAACCTGTGATACTGAAATTATGCCCTAACATACTGGTAAAGTAAAAGGAAAGAAGGAAGAAATGAAAAATTCAAATATACCTGCCATTACAGTATCGCCTTCAAAATCTAAAATATTTACTATCTGCCTCTTTAGAGAAAAAGCTTGTTGACTCCTGATACTGACCAAATCAGAAACAAATTGTTCCACTTATAAGATATATTGTATTTTCATACACATACAGACAGAAATACACGTTTATATTTTTGCTCAGGGATTTGAGTAAATTGAACAAACTGATTCCACTGAGGGAAAATAGAGTAGATGTACGTTTCTCTAGCTAAGTACAACCCCAACCCTGAACATTAATTACTGCTAACCCTTGAGTAACACGGGTTTGAACTGGGCCGGTCCACTCACACAGGGATTCTTTTTCCCCCTAACAGTGAATTGTACTACACTATGAAATCTGCCTTGTGTTGAATCTGCGGCTGTAGAACAGGAACCACGGCTGCAGAACCGGAACCACGGACCCGTTAGGCCAATTACAAGTCATACGTGGATTTTCAACCCGCAGAAGGTAAGCATCCCCAAGCCTCACTTTGGTCAAGGGTCAGTTGTAAAAACGAAATAAACGTAAGACCCTGAAAGGGGTGGAGAAAAGGCGTCAGGACACCTAGGACCTTCAGGACACAAAGGATGACACAAGGAACATGACGTCCTTGGGTTTCCTTTTTGCTTCAAATATCCCAGCCTTGGAGCTGAAGAAGCCAGCAACCTGAAAACACCAATGGAAATGAACCAAAAACAAACAAACAAACAAACAAACAAACAACCCTGAACAAAAAGCCTGATCTCTCTAGCCAAAAAATAGGAAAGGGTCAGCCTTGCAGCACAGAGACTTAAAACAATAACTGCTTTACTCTAGACAAGGGAAGGGAAGGGGAGGGGAGGGGAAAGGGGAAGGGGAAAGGAAAGGAGAAAGGAAAGGAAAAGGAAAAGGAAAAGGAAAAGGAAACTGGCTGTACCGCCACCCAGGCCAGCAAAGGCCAAGTATGAAGCCTAGACTTCCACCTTCATGAAGCTCTAAGAAAATACCCAACACCCCACTGGGGTAGTGTCAGAGAAGACTAAGTAGGTGGTCAGGATAAAGTCAGCTGTTAACAAGAACCAACCCCAACACACGTGCGGTGGTGGCGAAGAACAAATATGGAGCTTAGACTTCCACCCCGCCCAGCAGTACACAGTCTACACCAGGAGACTGTGATAAGTTATGAATACTTAAAACAATACACCTAGAGCAACCACTAGTAAGTCTATATAAAGTGGTATAATAAAACACTATGGATAAATCAGAATAGAATTTTATAAAACGTTCAAGCAAACTACAGAAAGGCAAGGGAAAGAAAACAAACAAATAAAAAAACCAGAACAAATAGAAAATAAAAAATAAAACAGCAGTATATGCTCTAGTATATAAATAAGTACATTCAATGTAAATGGTCTACAAACACCAGATAAAAGACTGAGATAGAATTAAAAACATAACTCTATATGCTGTTTATAAAAAAACTCTTTGCAAGCATAATGATATACACAGATTGAAAGTGAAATTTGGAAAAAGATATATGATCTTAAAATCGGTGAGAATAGGAAAACTCAAAAAGATACTGGTGAATGCATAATTAACATTTTCATGTAAGTAAATCATTATGCTGTATACCTTAAGCCTACACAGTGCTGCATGGCAATTATCTCTCGATAAATTTAAAAGAAAAAAATGTAATTGAAATATAATTGACACAGGACATATTAGTTTCAGATGTACAACATAATGATTCAATATATGAATATATTTGGAAATTCAGTATATGAATATATTGGGAAAAGTCTTTAACACGTCTAGTTAACATCCACCAGATAGTTATAATTTTTTTTTATGATAACTTACAAGATCTACTCTCTTAGCAACTTTCAAATGTACAATGCAGTATTAACTACAGTTACCAGGTTGTACATTACCCCAGGAATGACTTATTTTATAATTAGAATTTTGTATATTTTGACCACCTTTACCTATTTTATCCTATTCTCATCTACATCTCCTTCAAAGCAGCCACCAGTCTGTTATTTGCATGTATGAGTCTTTGATTTTTTTTTAATATTCCACTTATAAAGTGAGATCACGTGGTATTTGTCTTTCTCTGACTGGCATAATGCCACTCAAGGTCTATCCATGTTGTCACAGTGGCAGGATTTTCTTCCTTTTATGTCCGAATATTACATTTTGTGTGTGTGTGTTGTCACATTTTCTTCATCCATTTATACAGATACTTGGGTTGTTTCCATGTGTTGATTATTGTAAATAACTCTGCAATGAACATGGGCATGCAGGTATCTTTCTGAGTTAGTGTGTTTGTTTCTTTTGGATAAATACCCCAAAGGAGAATTGTTGGATCATATGTAGTTCTATTTTTAATTCTTTGAGGAACCTCTATACTGTTTTCCATGGTGGTTGCACCAGTTCACATTCCATAATTCCAATTGCTAGTACACAAGGATTCCCTTTTCTTCACATTTGTGCCAACACTTGTCTATTTTCTTTTTCATGATAGCCATTCTAATAGGTGTGAGATGATATCTTATTGGGCTTTTGATTTGTATTTCCCTGATTAGTGTGTTGAGCACCTTTTCATGTACCTGTCGGCCATCAGTATGTAATCTGTGAGATGTCTCTTCCGATTCTCTGCCCATTTTTTAATTAGATTTTTTTTCCTCTTGAGTTGTATGAGTTCCTTATATACTTTGGATATTAGTCCATTACCAGATACATGATTTACAAATATTTTTTCTCCTTCTGTAGGATACCTGTTCATTTCTTTGATGGTTTCTTTTGCTGTACAGAAGGTATTTAGATTGATGTAGTCTCACTTGTTTTTGCTTTTGTTGCCTTTGTCTTTGGTATCAAATCCAAAACCGGTGTCAAGGAGCTTATCACATATATACTGTATGCACTTATGACTTCAGATCTCATATTCAAGTCTTTAAACCATTTACAGTTGATTTTTTTGTGTATAGTATAAGGCAGTGGTCCAGTTTTCCCCAACACAGTTTACTGTAGATACTATCCTTTTCCCATTGTATATTCTTGGATCCTTTGTTGTAAATTAATTCACCATACATGTGTGGGTTTATCTCTAGGTTCTCTATTCTGTTCAATTGAAATGTTTAATTGTTATGCCAGTATTATATTGATTACTATAACTTCATAAGATAGTTTGAAATCAGGAAGCATGATGCCTCCAACTTTGTTCTCCTTTCTCAAGATTGCCTTTGCTATTTGGGGTCTCTTGTGGTTCCATACAAATTTTAGGATTGTTTGTTCTATTTCTTTGAAAAATACCATTGGAATTTTGATAGGGATTGCACTAAATCTTTAGGTTGCTTATGAACATTTTAACAATATTAATTCTTCCAATCTGTGAGCACAGTATCTCTTTCCATTTATAGGCATACCTTGCTTTACTGCACTTCAAATTTTATTGCATTTTAAAGATACTGCACTTTTTACAAATTGAAAGTTTCTGGCAAACCTGTGCGAAGCAAATCTATCAGCATCATTTTTCCAATAGCATTTTATTTTTGCTCCCTTCATGTCTTTGTGTCACCTTTTGGTAATTCTTGCAATATTTCAATTTCTTCACCAGCAAAGAAGATTACTCCTCCTTGAAGGCTCAGATAAAGGTTAGCATTTTTTTAGCAATAAAGTATTTTTTTAAGGTATGTACATTGTTTTTTTAGACATAATGTTATTGCACACTTAACAGCCTACAGTATAGTGTAAACATAACCTTTATATGCACTGGGAAACCAGAACAGTCACGTGACACACTCTATCTTGATACTTTACTGCAGTGGTCTGGAACTGAACAAGCAGTATCTCTTAGACACGCCTGTATTTGTGTCTTCTTCAGTTTCTTTCATCAGTATCTTATGGTTTTCAGTGTACAGGTCTTTTACTTCCTAGGTTAAATTTATACATAGGTCTTTCATTATTTTTCATGCAATTGTAAATGGGATTGTTTTATTAATTTTTCTTTTGACAGTTCAGTCTTAATGTATAGAAATACAACTGACTCTTGTATGTTAATTTTGTATCCTGCAACGTTACTGAATTTATTAGTTCTCACAGTGATTTCATGGAGTTCTTAGGGTTTTTTATGTATAACATCATGTCATCTGCAAATAGTGACTGTTTTACTCCTTCCTCTCCAATTGGGATGCTTTTTGTTTCTTTGTCTTGCCTAACTGCTCTGGCTAGGACTTCCGATACCATGTTGAATAAAAGTGGCAAGAGTGGGTTTCCTTGTCTTGCTCCTGATCTTCGAGGAAAATCAGCTTTTCACCACCGGGTATGATGTTCGCGGTGAGCTTGTCATATATGGCCTTTATTATGTTTAGGTCTGTTCCTTCCATACTTCCTTTGTTAGAGTTTTTATCGTAAGTGAATGTTGAATTTTGTCAAATGCTTTTGATGCATCTATTGAGACAATCATATAATTTTTATCCTTTGTTTTGTTAATGTGGTATATACTCCACTGATTGATTTGTGGATGCTGAATGATCCTAGCTTCCCTGGAATAAATCCCACTTCATCATGGTGGATACTCCTTTTAATGTATTATTGAATTTGTTTTGCTAACATTTTGATAAGGATCTTTGCCCCTTGTTCATTAGGGATATTCGCCTAATTTTCTTTTCCTGCTGTGTCCTCCCTGTTTGCGGTATCAGGATCATGCTGACCTCATAAAATGAGTTTAGAAGTGTTCCTTCCTCTTCTGTTTTTTGGAAGAGTTGAGAAGTATTGGTATTAATTTTTCTTTAAGTGTTTGAAAACATATAAACCAAAGATTAATATATAGGAATTTTATTTATTCTTAACTAGCGTACTACAAAAAATTAGAAATTGAAAAGTTTAAGGATGGAAAACGAGACAAATAAATGATTCAGAGAATATAACCAATTAAATATCTATTTTTGAAAAATATTTAATGACTTCAAGGAAATCTGCTGATGATAATAAATGAGGTAAGTTATAAAATATTGTTTAATATTCTGTCAATTTAAAGATATTATAAATTTAAAGAGATTAGGTCCTTAGAAGTTATATACCAAAATGTTAAAAATAATTATATCTGTGGAGTGAAATCAGGTTTTAAATTGTATTCTGCATACTTTTCTGTATTTTCAAAAATTTCTAAAAAGAACACATACATAGAAACAGAACAAACTTTTAAATAAAAAGCCAATAAGTGACAAATGAACTCAACCAAACTTCCCTCATTCCCTTCCTTTCCCAGAGTGGACCAGGGCTGAAGTCCTTCCATCCTCCTAATTTTTCCTTTGCTTTCCAACACTGAAAGCAGGAGGTATGAGAATTCGGTAGGTTTTTCCTCTAGTGTCAGCACAGTCATGGCTTTTCACGGGTCTGGTTTTCAAGCCACACTCCACTTAACTTTTATTGAAAACCTCACAAGTGAAACTAGGCTCCTCCTAAGTTTCTGTGTGATCACTGGTTTAAAGAAATTAAAGGTCTGAGCAAAGCAAAGTCCAGGTTTTTGGGTAAATCATGTGGGTGAAAAACTGGGCTGGCGCAGGGCAGTTTTTCAAAGTGCTATGCCCTGCGGCAGGGTAGTTTTCAATAAACATAAGTAGGAAATACTTAAATAGCACCCAATTTACTTTTTAGTCTCATAAAAAGAGAGGGTTGAAAGAGTAGGGGTACAGATACGGCTCCAATAAAAGCCATAGCCGAGCCAGTAGCAGGGAGGAAACCCATGGAGGTTACCTAACGTGTGTGTTATTCAGCTTGTGATGATAAAAGATCCACAACTTTTCCCCTTCTCAGCTATGATTAGATTTATGATGTAATCTGGTTCCCTACTGAAGGATACTGCTTGCTTCAGGAAATCCTTAAGTTTCTTTAGTGGTTCCTTGTAGAACCATCAGAAGCTTAGATCCACTGGATCCCATTAAGAAAGCTCTGGTCCAGGTCTGGGCAAAGTTACTCTGATAAGCAAAATGTAAGATCAAAGTTTTAAGTATTATTTTTATGGAGAGGGCAAGTATTTTTCATTTCATTGAAATCTTCAGATGGCCTGGGAAAAATGAAGATGCTTAAACAAAATCCATTAATGAAGCAGGACTAGAGAGAGGGGCAATGCAGAGAACCTCTCACAAAGTGACATGTAACACCTGATTTGGAGTTCAAGGTGCCGACACAGATCGTAAGTAAATGGGACTGTTATCTGATCCAATGATAAAATATGAGATTAAAATAATAGCAAGAAAGTGCGTCTTGGTCCATGGTTTGCCTCCTAGAAGCCTGGAATTATGCTTCAAGCTCTCGGCATCTCTGCCAACATGAGTGTGTGGGCGGGGAGGTGGAGTGGGAGAGAGGAAGGACCTCAAGCCCACCCAACTCCTGGAAATTGTAAAGACAAAACTTTCCAAGAGTAATAGTCATTTTGGTAAATGAAACCATTTGTAACCTTAGAGGAGTTTTTTCTTTCCCTCCAACATATCATAAAAAAAAATCCAAGCTGTGCTCTAATAGGCTATAAAGCTTTGGTTTAAAGAAGGGTCAACAAGAGCTAAAACCACTAATGTCATCCTTGAAGAAGGAAGAGTGGAAGGCAGTGACGCCCCAACACTTTCATGATCCCAGTGAAAAGTCTCACCCAGGCTAAAAACGATCTGCCAAATTTATGCCAAGAACAAGTTTTATAGCCACACTAAATTCTTCTGTGCATATATGGGAGTGTTATAAAAAAAAATGACATGTTCAGCATCCTTGGGAGAGACTTTCATTTACAGAAATAAAACAGAATTATTGAAACAAGAAGATAGACGTGAGGAGGGAGAAATAGAAACCTAAGACAAACTGAAACATAGACAGGAGGGAAAAAAGAGAGAAAGGGAGACAATGACAGATCAGGATACAGTCAAAAACAGATGTAAACAGCCAGGCTAACACGTGCAGGAGAGTGGCTGCTCCTCTGGCAAACAAAATGGCCCTGTTTCTTCATCTTTTGTTGGTGGAGCAAAATGTATTTAGACACAAAAACAAATGACTAAAGTCAAATCCGTCTGGGCAGAACTATTTGAGGTTCTTCTTTTTTTAAGGAGATGAAGAGGCTTGGGGAGTTAATCTGCAATCTGTTGTCCCCCCCAAGCCCCCCACGAAATGGTTAATTTCAGTTCAGGATTGAAGTCAACATGCTCCGTATCAGGCCACAGTGATGAATCGCTTTCCCTTAAAGGACTGCCAGCACTGCCTCAGAACACTGCATCTATCCGAACAGTGTGGGACCCCCGATTTCAGAATCAGAAGGGTCTTTGAACATCTAATCAAACAAACCTATTGTAGGCATCAACTGAGGATCAAGAAACAAATGGTCATAGTGTCACAAGCTAAACATGGAAGAATAGGATGGCGGAGAAGGAGGGGGCGGTAAAATAATTTCTAGGATTAAGACCTGAAATATCAGAATCTAATCTATTGTTATTGGAACACAGTCTCTGAGAAGGTCACATATTAGTTAAAAATACAAACTCTGGAATTAGACTTCCTGGCCTCCATCCTGGAATTACCACTTTGCAGTTTCCTCATTCATAGAATAAGGACAATAGTGTAAACATTCTTCACAGGGAAGTCATGAGGAATGAACATGCTATATACTAAAGAGCAAAACCAAAAACTAGGGTGAGTAAAAATTGCTATTATTACTAGCACTCCTACCACTATTACTTTGACCATTGAAATAAAGTAACAAGGAGAGAACTAACATTTAGTAAGTCCTTGCTATGTATTCAAACTCTGGCCAGAAGATACACAAGTGTGCCATCTTTTAATTTTCACAACACAGGAGACAGGTTTAGCCATATTCTTCTTAAGGACAAAGAGACTCAAGGTAATCTAGCTGGCTGGCCACAGAAATGGACATCAAACCTACATTTAATCACAGAGTTCATGCACTTGCTGTATGCCTGTATATGCTAAAAATGCTTTTATCAAAAAAAATACTTTAATAAAACATCTATTACAACATATTCATGATAAAGAAATTCAGATGGCATCGTCAAAGCAGGAAGTAGTGTAGTGCCCATAATTTCTCTGAGCTGTAGCTCCTTATTCGGAAAAAAGGAAATTATAACAATACCTTTACCTCATGGGATTTTTGTGAGGAATAAAGAAGGTAATAGATGTGCAATATATAGCACAGTATTTTAAGCAATCAAATGTTACCCCCAACCACAGTTACTCATTATATACAGAATATTATATACATATTGTTTCTGGGTTGCATATAACTCCAAATTTAAGTAGAGATGTTAAGCATCCTGTTTATTTCCCTTTAATTCTTCAACTTCCCTAGAATACATAGTACAGTTAGGTTTCCTTCATAAGTTAAGGAAGCACAAGATTCAACCTTATGTTGAAAAACAATTTTGTCTCAGCTACATACATGTACTAATTTGCATACAGCTATTTTTGTGAATGTAAATGGTACTATAGCCACTGAGGTTCTCTAGTAATTTGAGTTTTTTCTTAAAAACCAATGATTAAAATTAAACCATAATAAACCAAAGTAAACCATATTGTTTTTTTTTCTTGACACCACAGTGTTGAAGCAAACTACAGTGAAAATTCCACCACCCGTAGCAGGAGCTGACAGACGTATTGTCTCAGAGCCCTTCAACTTATTAGTGTTTTGATCATATGAATGAAATAGAAGGCAAAATTTAGTTACCATTTTGCAGATGAAAAAAAAACAGGCATAAAATGAGTCAACAAAGGCCCCAGGCGTTAATAGATAGTCAAAAAGCAAAGCAAAACGATTTCTCTCTCAGGTCCACTTTCAGATTTGAGCTTTTCTTTTTAAGTTTATTGAAAAGTCAGATATTATTATTTAGAATTTGAGCGGGGGTTGGGAGGGGTTATTTTTGAAGAAACCATACAAAACAAACCAGACTAATTTTAACATGTGAAAACATAAGTCCAGTGGTTGGGATTTGAACAGCTCTTGATTGTAATAAATATTGTAGTGTATCAAGGTCCACGGGGAACCCCCACTCATATGTTATGGCATGATAGAAGATCAAGGTGTCAGGTCCATTTAGAATCACAGCTTTTTTTGGCTTCTTTTATGCTTGAATCCGTATTTTGAAGAAGCAATTAACAATATTTCTAAGAGAAACATAATCACTCCACCCCTCCCTCCCCTGCCTCCAAATACAGAATAAAGTATGAGTTTCAAACACTAGTATCCTGTAGTTTGCATTTTCCCACAAGTGGATGAAAAAGAAATGTGACCTTGGGCAATCACCATTCTTCAGTGAACGCCTTTTTCAGCTTGACAAAACATTACCTTATTGATAGTGGCTTTCCTAGCTGCAAATAAATGTTTGCTGCTAGGGTAAGAGGCTCTCTGTGAGCGGCATGGATACCGAGGTGAGCCATGAGGACAACTGTCTTCAGTCATCATCATCAATCATCTTCAGTCATCAGAACCTCACCAAAGAGGTTTTGCCAATGGCCCCTGAAAACAGAGGTGCCACTCAAGAGTGGAGGTGCTCTATTTTGTGGCTTCTATGATGCATACAGTATACATATAAAGAATAAACTGGGGTATTTCCTAGGTCAGATGCACACCCTGCTCCCTACTGAATGCATGAACAAAATCAAGGTAGGCTCCTGTCGCCCAGATGCCCTTTGATATCCCAGAAAAAGTGAAGGTTCCACAGATTCATATCTTTGCTTTGTCACCTACGTGACAATACGCAAGTTATTTAACATTACTTAGCCTCAGTTTATTTCTACAAACAAATAAAGAGACAAACGATAATGATGGTAACCTGTCAAATTCTGAAAAATATGTTAGATGTTAAAAAGAAAGTTTCATTTATGTTTATGTTTTGCAAGGATTAATGCATACGCATGTTCTAAGAGACTACAATGAAAAGAAGACTTTCTGTTCCCTAGCAGGCAACGACGGTGTCTGGCCAAATTCAAAAATTTGGTTCCAATATTCCATGCTGAAATGTTGAATTCATTAGCATTTATTGAGTGCCTATTGTGTGTCAGGACCACGCAGGGAGCTGTGGGGAGTACAGAGACGAGCTCACAGGTTTGAAAGGGAAATGGCTCCCAAATAACTTTAATCTGAGGTGATAAACACAACAGTAAAAGTTTAAGAACAGAGGAGAAAGTAATTAATTTGATCGATGAGGTAGACTGGAATAAAAAGTAAAATTAAGAACATGTTTGAAAAAAAAAAAAAAGAACATGTTTGAAGGCAAATGAAAAGTTTCAGGCACCATGCCAAAATTTTTTCTAAGGTCCCTCTGGTTTAGGCCATCTGATTCAGGAACTGGGACCCTACTGTGGTGATAGAAACTCTGATTAGAGGTGTTCACTCATGGCTGGAAGTTTCCGACATAGGCAAAGTCGGGAGAATGTCAGAGTTATTAATTACTGTGGATGCTTTTAAGTGTCCTCTGTACATAGAGAGAAGCAGAAGAGGGAAGGAGTCTTTTCTCTTCCCAGTCATGCAAACGCTCTTTATTTGAGAACTACATAAACTCGTCTAAATACTTGATTACTAACTGGAGACTTCAGTTAAGGTCTCAAGAGCAACTTCCGGTATTCTCTGCACCCTTAACACTGAACCTTTACAGGATAACTATGGGCTTCCTGAGATTCTTGGAACAGGCTTAGGACTCTAGGTGGCATGTCTCGTAGGGCTGCCTAGGGCATACTTCTAAGTCACTAGGCTGCTATGACATTACATTAGATTAAAATGGTGGCAATTCAAAACCAACCAACCATTTGGGCTTAATGGAATTTAGTTCGGATCCCGAGATATGCCAATATCCTGTGCAAAGAGAAGCTGGCTTAGAACAGTCCCAAATATCCATACAATAACATGTTGAGAAGTTAGCCTAGTGTGACCAGAAGACAAGAGCAAGTCCATGCCTTTCAGTGGATGTTTGCCAGGCTTGACAGCAGATCCCAGGAAGTAGAAATTGGCCAGTTAGAGCGTTATAAAGATGGCTTTAAAACACAAATCTCCACGCTGGCCTAGCAAGACTAAATCCCAGCTGAGGTGAGAGCCATAATTCCTTTATTTTTATTTTCTAGGTCTGTAAAAGTTATCAAAGATGAGAAACACAAACACACTACTCAAACATAATGCTGCTTTTTAAAAAATGATACAAAAGTTCATCTGAAATGCTCAGCAAAACATTTCAACTGATCACAAAGTTTATCAAGGCCCCAGACGAAGGAATAGTAATCATAAACATAACAGCAACCTTCATAACGGGCTCTACATCATGATTATGTTTTCTAGGTTTAAGTGCGGTATTGTGTATATAAAGATGCAACATTACTAAACTTTAATCACTTTGTGGTATAAAGACTTATGTTTTATCAGAAATCAACAATGCAACCAATATTGAATATCTGCTCTGAGGCAGGCACCAAGACCAGGAAATCCAAAGACAGAACTTGTTTTCAAAGAGCCCTCTATTACGAGGCGTTACCTCTCCCCTCTCCTTCAAGGCATCCTACCCACAGGGCAATCCAGTAACAGTACCATCCAGAGGTATCTTAAGCCAAGCAGTGACAGGGCAGTCAGGATCCGCATTGACTGCCGAGTCCTTCTACAACTTCACCTTTACTGCTTTCACACGGCAAATTAACCACCACAATATACTTAAACACAGTGGTAACAAACAGTAACTTAAGAATGGCTACCAGACCAGTGTGAAGTCCTTTTACTCACTCCCACCCGTGGGTCATGGATGCCATAATATCTGCTTACCCAGTTTCTTTCCCAGCATACCCTTAGCTGCGGGAAAAGAGCAAACTCAGACATGATGTTATGTAAGCTGCACTTCAAATCCAAGTATTTTGAACCAATGAGAAATGCTTCAATTTTGGTATCCGAAACATCACAATCACAAGGTGCATAACACTTAAGTCACAACTTCACATCAGAGGTACAATTTTAAACTTCAGTTTAAACTCCTAAAGATACAGTGTTCTAATCTTACAAGAATACCCTGTTCTGTGATTATTATGATAGTTTCTTAAACACTAGGTAGTAGAGAAAGATGGACAAAGCTTCAATTTTTCTTCTCCCCATTTACAGCTTAGCCCCAAAGTTCTGAATATAAGCATTTTCTGTAACAATAAGCCACCTTTACAATGTCCAGATAATTATAAGTTTCAGGTCAAGAACTCTAGACCATATTGATTACATCGCTATGCAATAAGGACCCTGCAGCACTGTTTGTGTCCATGATAACAGGGACAGCTTTTAAGTATCTGTGACACTAAGAATTTTCAGTCCTATCAATGCCAGAAATGGAAAGCCAGTGACCAGTCAGGCCTGTCAGTTGTTGCCTGAAGCAATAAGGACAAGCTGGGAATTCATCACACTGGAACTTCATCTGCCAGCTGCATTCACACATTTTCACCACCTGAATAGTTGATTCTCTTCAACTCCCACGTGGCTCATTTCAGCATACAGTGTTTTGAAATGAATATTTGATCAGGTAGGGTAAAAAGAGGTTTGGACTTATCTGAGGTGTCACCATAATGCACTTTAAGTATTTCTAAGTATCAGGAACTAGGTGTCTTAAATCCCACTCATTGCATATTTCTGAAATGCACCGGTGATCCTAATAAAATATGATTAAAGAGATAACACCTAGCACAGTGTTGGGTACATAGCTGTTTATAAATAAGTACTTGCCCGTATCTTTTACATCTGTCTTATGGCAAACATCCTGAAGATTCCTCACACATTTTTGGGAGACAGGGATCTCATACTATCCAAAAAACTTAAAATCATCCTAATTTTTTCAAAACTTTAAACTGTCCCCCAAATATGAACCCAAGAGATAAAGATACATGGTAGGCTTAATAAAACTGCTTCATGATTTTTGGATTTCAAGATTTGGGCTCTGATACGCCAAAGTATGGTTTTCTTTGTATTTATGCTACTTGGGGCAAGCTGAGATTCTTGAAATTTGAGCTGATGTCTGTAATTCATTTTAGAAAATTCTCAGCCCTTCATTTATTTCTTTTGCCCTAAACTCTTTCTTTCCATCCATGTGTAACAATTACACATGTTAAGACAGTTGAGTATTACCCCACACACTTCTCTCACTGTATTGTTTTATTTCAGTATTTTCTCCTCTACTTTTGAAATTTTTTTTCTTGCTTTTGAGTTTCTGATAATTCTTTCTTCTGCATCCAGTCAGCTGTTAAGCCCATTCAATGAATAATTTATTTAAGATACTATTTTTTTCAGTTTTAGAATGTCAGTTTGGTTCTTTTATAGATTTTGTCCATCTTTTTGTCATTCCAATGAAGATATGATACATATAAGAAGGTAGGAGTTCCAGTAAAGGAATAATACAATAGAGGAATGTAGGTTTTCATTTTTTAAAAACCAATTGCGTCTAATGTTATACTTAATAGTGAAATATTAAACACTTCCCTGTAAGATTAAGAAGATAAGAATGTTAATCACTTCTACTCAACACTGTACTAGAGGTACAATCAAGTGTAATAAAGGGGAAAAGAAATAAAAACGTATAAGGATTGGAAAGAAATACAAGCATCTTTATTTGCAGATGACATGACTGTATAGCAGGAGAAAATCCAAAAGAATCTAGTAGAATACATGAACTTAGAAAGGATTCTGGATATAAGTTCAACGTACCAAAAAAAAACCAATCATTATATTTTACACAATCTGAAAAAACCCTGAAAAATAAAATATGCTATTTATAATGGCATCAAAACATCAAATAATTAAAATAAATTTAATAAAATATGTATAAGACTTCTACACTAAAAGTTAATAAATATTAGGAGAAATTAAAGAAGGCCTAAGAATGGACAGCTATAAAAGATTCATGTACTGAAAGACTCAACACTGTAAAGATGTCAATTCTTCCCAATTTGATCCACAGATCCAATGAAATGCAAATCAAATCTCATCTAAGTTTCTGCAGAGATGGATATATATTTAATGTGTATGTGTGTGAGGGCATATATACCTCAATGGTTTTCAGACATTTTGGGGAATCAAGACTGCTTTGTGCTCTTTAAACTGAGGATTCCAAAGAACTTTGGTTTATGTGATTATATCTATCAATGTTGAAAACATTAATGTATTAACTCTTTAATAACAACAATAATCCCTTTATGTGTTAACCTAAATGACATTTTAATTTTATTTTTTGAGCCATTACAACCACTGACATTCATTTTTTGATGGTATTATTACGTAGTTTTTTTATTGAATTATTGTTGATTTGCAGAATTATATGTTTTAAATGTACAACACAGTGATTCAGTATTGTTGTAGATTATACTCCATTTAAAGTTATTACAAAAAATGGCTATATTTCCCTGTGTTGTACAATATATACCTGTTACTTATTTATTCTATGCTTAGTAGTTTGTGCCTCTTAAGCCCCTACCTACCTCTGTGTTGCCCCTTCCACTTTCCCTCTCCCCACTGGTGACCACTAGTTTGATCTGTTCTCTCTGAATCTGTTTCTGTTTTGTTATATACATTTGTTTGTTTTATTTTTTAGATCCCACATGTAAGTGATTTGGTTTTCTCTCTCTGATTTATTTCACCAAGCATAATACTCTCTAGGTTCATCTACGTTGTTGCAAATGGCAGAATTTCATTCTTTATTATGGCTGAGTCATATTCCATTTTATATATATATATGTGTGTGTGTGTGTGTATGTGTGTGTGTGTATGTGTGTGTGTGTGTGTATATATATATATATATGTAAAACATATGTACATATATATATAAAATGTGTGTGTATATATATATATACACACACACACACATACACACCCCAAATCTTCTTTATCCATTCACCTGCTGATGAACACTTAGGTTGCTTCTATGAACATTGGGGTTCATGTATCTTTTTGAATTAGTGTTTTAATTTCTTCAGATACATACGCAGGAGTGGAACTGTGAGATCTTATGGCAGTTCTAGTTTTACTTTTCCGAGGAACCCCCATATTGTTTTCCATAATGGCTGAACAAAATTATAACACCACCAATAGTGTACTAGGGTCCCCTTTTCTCCATATCCTCACCAACATTTGTTATTTGCACACTTTTTGATGATAGCCATTGAGACAGGTGTGAAGTGATATCTCACTGTGGTTTTGATTTGAATTTCTCTGATGATTAGCAATGCTGAGCATCTTTTCATGTGTCTGTTGGCCATCTGTGTGCCTTCTTCAGGTCTTAATTTCTCTTTCTAGTAGTTCATTATTAGTGTATAGACAAGCAACAGATTTCTGTATATTATTCTTGTATCATGCAACTTTACTGAATTAATTTATTAGTTCTAATAGTTTTTTGGTGGAGACTTTATAGAGTTTTCTATACAGAGTATCATGTCAAGCAAATTCTGACAGTGTTAATCCTTCCCTTCCAATTTGGATGCCCTTTATTTCTTTTTCTTGCCTGATTGCTGTGAATCAGACTTCCAATACTATGTTAAATAGAAGTGGTGAAAGTAGGAATCCTTGACTTGTTCCAGATGTTAGAGGAAAAGCTTTCAGCTTTTCAGAGTTGAGTATGTTAGCCGTCAGTCTGTCATAAATGGCTTTTATTATGTTAAGATATGTTCCCTCTACACCCACTTTGATTAGAGCTTTTATCATGAAAGGATGTTGATTTTGGTCAAATTTTTTTCTGAAGCTATTGAGATGATCATATGATTTTTATCCTTCCTTATGTTAATATGGTGTAGCGCATGGATTGATTGCAGATATTGAAGCATCCATTTATCCTTGGAATAAAGCTCACTTGATCATGATGTATGATCATTTTTATATATTATTGAATTTAATTTGCTAATATTTTATTGAGGATTTTTACATCTATATTCATCAGAGATATTGGTCAATATTTTACTTTTTTTGTAGTGTCTTTGTCTGATTTTGATATGGGGTATAATAGTGGCCTCACAGAATGAATTTGGGAGTATTCCGTCCTCTTCAATTTTTTAAAACAGTTTGAGAAGGATAGTATTAGCTCTTATTTGTATGTCTGGGAGAACTTCCCTGGGAAGCTTTCCAGTCTTGGACTTCTGTTTGCTAGGAGGTTTTGTTTTTGTTTTTTTAATACAAATTCAGTTTCACTAGTAGTGATTGGTCTGTTCAGATTGCACATTTCTTCTCAATTCAGTTTTATAAGGTTGTACGTTTCTAGAAATTTGTCCATTTCTTTTTGGTTGTCCAATTTGTTGGCATAAAACTCTTCATAATATTCTCTTATGATTTTCTGTATCTCTGTGGCATCTGATCTTCAAATGATATTTTTATTAAAAAAAATTCCAAACTAAATAATAGTGAGAAGAGAGACATTTTTACTTTTTGGGGGAGAAATATTTATAACAGACAACAAGTAGATTCTCATATTGTCTTCTGTATTCAATCTGTTATGATATATTGTTTTGGTCAAAGTATGTGAAGACAAGTTGGCCTCACTCAGAAATGTAACTGGAAAAGGATGGAGCATATTCAGATTCTGAGACTTTTCAGATACAGGGGATATTCATCTTTGATATTATACTTAACAAATTAGTTACAATGATATGTGAAGCTATCTCAATTAATGTTTGTACTCTGTCATTTAAAAATCCCTTGTCCTATCTTGCACTTGGAATAAGTCCATTACCCATATATAATTTTGTAATCCTTAAGATTGGTCATTTGCAAAATATTATAGATCTTCCAAATGCTGATTTATTTTATGATATGATATAAAATATCACACTAGTTAATATCACCATCTATCTCATCAGAAATGTCTTTAAGTACTAAAAACAGACTTACCATATGATCCAGCAATCCCACTCCTGGACATATATCCAGAGGGAACATTAATTCAAAAAGATACATGCACCCCAGTGTTCATAGCAGCACTATTTATAATAGCCAAGACATGGAAATAACCTAAATGTCCATCAACACATGACTGGATAAAGAAGCTGTGGTGTATTTATACAATGAAATACTACTCAGCCATAAAAAAAGAAAATAATGCCATTTGCAGCAACATAGATGGACCTGGATATTGTCATTCTAAGTGAAGTAAGCCAGAAAGAGAAAGAAAAATACCATATGATATCACTTATATGTGGAATCTCAAAAAAAAAAAAAAAAAAAAAGACAAACAAATTTATTTATAAAACAGGAAGACTCACAGGGATAGAAAAACAAACTTGTGGTTACCAGATGGGTAGGGAGTGAAAAGGAATAAACTGAGAGTTCAAGATTTGCAGATACTAATATATATATAAAATAGATAAACAAGTTCATATTGTATAGCACAGGGAACTATATTCAATATCTTATAGCAACTTATGGTGAAAAAGAGTATGAAAATGAATATATATATGTTCATGTATGACTGAAGCATTGTGCTGTACACCAGAAATTGACAAAACATTATAAACTGACTATACTTCAATAAAAATAAATATTAAAAAGAAAAGAAAAGAAATGTCTTTAAGTGTTAGGAACCTGTTAAGCAGACTGGTGTTTACGTGGATACATGGTTTCCAGATTTCCAATTTTCATCTGAAGACTAGAATTTTATCATTGGTAATAAATAGACTGTCAGTTGTTTTCTTTGAAATGACAGGCTTATTTTGTTTATTTTTGAGAAAATTTCTGCCAAATACCAATGTCTAAATAAATATAGTTTGCCACTTGTTCTTTTAAGTAAAATGGCATTCCATGAAAACTGTTGCTAGTTCAGTTCATAACAATCACACAAGTGCATTTCCTCAAGACAACTATCATGCATCAATGTGACGCTGATATCCAGAAAGTTGAAAAGAAGTACATAGAATGAAAATTTCATAAAATTTATTATGTTTTAAAATTTAGTCAAATTAATAATGCTTATTATATCAAAGACACCCTTAAGTAAGTATAGATCTTTTTTTTAAACCTGTGAGTGGGTGGCACTGGCTACAAGCAGAGTGTGGTACCACTGCTTTTAGTATGCTAAGATGCCATTAGTTTTATCTACCATTGCTTCAGCACAATCTGTACTCAATGTACACAGAGTGTAAAACATAAAGGCAAATAATCACTTCATATTTATAAAAACAGTTTTCACTCAGTGACCCCTTGAAAGTCTAGAACAGCCATGATATACATGAAAAAAAATGTAGAGACATTAATCTGTTCCATTTCAAAACTTACTAAAAAGCTATAATTAAGATAGTATGATAGTAGTATAAAGACAGGTAGATAGATACAGAGAAGAAAAAAAGTAAAGAATCCAGAAAAAATATTCTTTTCTAAAAGGCATCAGTGAAATTCACTGGGGGAGAGGCATATCGTTTTTGACGAACAGTACTGAACAACTAAATATCTATATGGGAGAAACTAAACCTTGATCCTTGCCTCATAACATAATAAAAAGTAATTTTAAAAGGATCATAAAATTTGAAAAGGATCACAGACCTAAATGCAAAGGCCAAAACCAGACAATTACTAGAGAAAAGCATCAAAAACATAAACATAAAAACATAAAAAGAAAAACAGTGGAAAAATTGGATTTCTGCTTGTCAAAAAAAATACCAGTAAGAACGTGAAAAGGCAATAAGCTGAAAGATCATATTTGCAAAACATCTGATGGAAGACCCATAAGCAGAATGGTTAAAGAACCCCTCAAATTCATTAAAGATGACAGACCCAATAAAAATCGGTGCAAGATTTCATAAATATGTCGCAAAAGAAGATATCCAAAATGGCCAGTAAGTATATTCAAGGTGCACAATATCAGTATTCATCAGAGAAAAGCAAATTAAAACCACAGTTTACATTCACTAGAATGGCTCATACATTGCTGTTAAGAATGAAAAATGGTAAAGTCATTTTGGAATACTTTCTTGGCAGCTCCTAATACAGCTAAACACATGCCTCCCCTGTGAGCCTGTACTTCCAGTCGTAGGTGTACAACTGAAAGTATGGATGCGTATGTTCAAAAAAAAAAAAGACTTAAACAGCAAAGTTTATAGCAGCTTTATTAATAATATGCCGAAAGCTAAAAACATCAGGGTAATGGATATGTGAACTGTGTTATGTTCATACTACACTGCAATGTAACAAAATGAGCTGGTGACACACATAATACCTGGATGAATCTCAAAAACATTAAGTTGAGTGAAAGCAGCCAGACACAAAAGAGTATGTACAGAATGATCTCATTTACATGAAGTTCAATACAGACAAAGCTAACTGCTGATGATCAAAGTCAGAGTGGTAATCTCTAGGTCAAAGGTAGTCTTGAACGGAAGAGGCTAACAGAACTTTTTTGGAATAATGGAAACATTCCAATTTTGATCTGAGTGGTGATTGCGTGGGTATAAAAACTGAGCAAGCTGTATGATTAAGATGTGTGCATTTTTGCTATATATAAATTATACCCTAATTTTAAAAACGTCTTCAAAGGTGATCCGAAATACAGATTTATCAATTTTTCAACCTGGAAGGGACTTTTTTGCAAATGACCAACTTCAATTCCCTCTTTTTATAGAAGAAAGCCTTGGGTTTTGAAGCAATTTCTTAAAGAGGTAGTTGCAAGCAGAGCTGAGACAAGAACCAAAGGTCTGTAAGTGACTAGGCACTATTCTTTCCACTGCACCAAGCTTCCAAAACAAAACTTTTCCCGGGAACAATTATTTTCACGTTGATTATTTGCTTTAGTTTTTCGCTGACAGTTTTCAACAATATCCAGGGGAATATCACGAGCTCGGGTTCCGACTAGTTGCCCGGGTGAGGTCCCAGGCTGCTTTTTAATTGCTTGCTGGGCTTATGTATTCAATGGAGAGGGGCTCTTTTGTTTGTTTCTAAGTTTATAGATGGCACCTATAAGCATAAGCCTCTCGGGCTCTTGGACACAATTTAAAATAGTGTGGCACTAACAGTTTGACACTAATGTCACTAAGACAAATGGAATTCCCGGTTCAGACTTAAACAAATTCTAATACTGCCCCCAATATTGTCCCTCTGCCACCACAGTCTCAGGCAACAGACTACATAAACAGTCCAGCCTTGTATTAAAAATGTAGTAATAAAGGTACAAAAAAGGAAAGTTGGGTCTTTTGGCCCAAAAGTCCCATGTAAATACGTGGTACCCTGGTATATCAATAGTACGGAGAATTCCATCAACTGCTTTTGAAAATGCTTAGGAGAGACTTAAAGTCATGTCAAGGACTTTGTGCTTGCAACAGAGAAAGCAAAGGCGAGGTTTTAGTTGACACAAAGATTTATTCAAAGAAGCAATGTGTCATCAGAAAGAAACTTTCCCAACAGCTTCTTCTACTTCTGTTTACAGTTTCTTCATCTTCAAGTGGGGCAATCATTTTTTTCTTAATTGTGCTGAGCTAAAATTTTCCACATTGTTTACTTGAATTTCATCTTCTAACATCCTATAAATATTAGAAAGAAGAATGAGAGGAGCATTTACATCAAAAAGAGAGATGCGGCTGAGCACTTTTCTGATGGGCAAATCAGGTCTTGTCTCTAAAATTCATTTTTGATTCGACACAAACAGTAGATATTCATTAGCTGATAGCTGAAATAATGTACCAACTTCCTCATTTCTAATTAAAAAGCCAATCTTAATATCTTAGTTTGAATGTTTACTGTTTCAGGTATAAATAGTGTCAAAGTAAAATTACTGACCTCCTTTTTCCCCTCTGAGGGACTGTTCACAGGTCAGGACTAAGCCTTCTTTTAATTTCACCCTCATCCATAATCCTCTTACTGATCCCACATAGGCTTTGAATACCCAAGGTACAAGTCTGCCTGGAGTTTTCGTCACCTTATAATCACAAAGAATAGCTGGAACTCTATTAAATGAAAACCAGATCATATATTCAAAGAAATATCTCAATATTTGAAAAGAACTTTATATCTGGGAATTATTTTAGGTAATAATTTGAACACATCCCTGCCAAAAAAGGTGAAACAGACCTTTGCAGGGTAACTTAAATTCTTTTTACTGATGCAGAGAAGAATGGATAAGAAGGAAACATAACTTGCTGAGGGTTTCAGTAAAAGATCAAAACCATGATTACAACGTCATGGCTTCCGACACTCAGTTCCAGGTTTTAAACCATGGAGCTAAGTGGCCTAACCACGGCAGACCAAATGGTGTTTCTTACAAATCTCTTTGCCTCTTACCACCAGCATCTCTTGTGCCTCTGACGGCTTTAAGATACAGTGACTAAGTCTGCCTGCCTGGAATGGCAACTGTGGACACAGTGCAACATAATCCTTAGGAACACGCTTCCCCCAGCGCATCAGAAAAATCTCTGCAAGAAAAAAGCATGCCTCGATAAGAATGACCCTCCGACAGAGATATGACTGCTCGAATAATATCCCTGTTGCCTACCCAGTCGCGCTTCGCTAATAACATTATTTGTTTTTTTAAAGTCTGCTGCACCAAATGCCAAATACATGAAGCAGGCACAAATGATCATTATAAAATCAATCAAATCAAACCAGTGTGGATTTACGTCAAGCAAATAAATTATTTTGTATTCAGAAGAAGTAGGTGCTGAAAGCCTGAATTAATTAATTCCTAGAAATCATTTAGATGACTCTTGAGTCAAAGAACAACGGGGGGTAAGGAGTAGAGCTCAGTGGCAGAGCACGTGCTTGGCATGCATGAAGTCCTGGGTTCAATCCCCAGTGCCTCCGTTAAGGGGGAATGTTTCTTTTAATTAAAAATAAAAATTAATTAAAAATAAATTTTTTAAAAGGAAAGAATAACAACAAATACTAGGTCTGCAGCTTTGTCACCATTTATCGAAATGTTTGAATAAACACTATTACCACGTGCATCATAGTCTGCTCTAAAGGATTTTTACTTATCTGTCACAATATTCCTTCTTCTACTGTCATCTTCCTCAGGAATGAACTTAAATGCTTCTGTCACCACTTCTAATAACATTTTCTCTATAAAAGTTTTACTTTAGTAGAGTTTGACAAAGATGTCTGCTCTCCACACAAGCCAGGCATAAGTTTGTCTTTAAATCTTAGCTGCCTTGAGTTCTTCCTTGGTAAACATCAGTTTCCCTGGTAAAAGTACAAACTAGGACAAACAAACTTAGGAGGAACCAGATCTTTCTAGGCTCTCTGTGTGTATGACTCAAAAGCAATCAGAGTTGTTATTAAGTTATCCAGCAAGTACAGCCTGCAAGTCTCGGAACAAGAACTTCAGTCACCAATGTGGGAAACAAAAGTTTGAACAGTACACTGACAATTATATTTCTATTTTCTCTTCAGGTCATACGCCTTTGTCAAAAGAAGGACACATGTTATAAAAGACAAACAGCAGGAAGAAATTCTCGATACCTAATCGAAAGGAATGTAGAGAGAGAGAAAGAAGAAAAGGTAAGTAATCCGTGCAGTGCTTTTTGTCTAGAAATACTGCGTGTGATTCAGACACTGCTGTTCATCAGCTGGATACAGGAGAAATGGAGGCGTTCCCTCAAATTCCATTTGTTCTGAGTAGCCTGGTCATAAAGGTAAATTCCATAAAGTCCATTTCCAGAATGGTCTTCTCCTTAGTCAAGAAGAGAAGGTCTTACAATTATCTAAACTCAAAATCTTAGGTAGGATAGTGTCTTCTGAATTACCAAAGACCAGATGAAACATGTTATGGGATTAACACCTACTTATAAAGCAGTTATGTATCTGCTGAGTCTAAAACATACATATTTATTTAGAGATAGCAAGAACCTGGTTCATATGTTATCTAATGGCACAGAATCTATACTGTGCCTAAAATCATCAGTTAATAAGTGAAAAACATGTATTTTAGGAAACAAGGTTCTATACAAAGGAGTGAAGCACAGATATACTAGATGACCAAGAAACTGTGAGGGAAAAAAAAATCTCCTAGCAGGAGTAGCACAGTGCTCTGCTGACCTCTTGTAGTTTCAACAGACTCACGCTGCCAGATTCGTACACAGGGATCTAAACACACACGCAGACCCAAGGCTTCCATAATAATTTCACTCCGAAAATTGCCACAACCATCAAAAGATTTAATTCATATCACATTAAAATGTTCAAATTCTTTTCCTTTGAAAAGTAATTATATCAAAAATAACTTTAACACCACTAGTTTAGACAGAGTAAGAGGTGTCACTGAAACAGAGGGAGAGCTATAAAATATGCCATAGGAATGATTGAAAAGACAGCATGTTCATGGTCTAAACTGCTTGAAGGTAAGACAAAGCAATGAACCCTGGTAAGAGGAGGCGCCACCCTGGTCATATCCCTCTAAGCAAAGGCAATCAGAATTCCAGATTAGCATCTTCATAACATGCAGCTGACTCGAATGCATGGGTCATAATCAGAGACGCACTTCCCAGTTCAGGAGAGATTATAAAAATTCATTAGGCTCTTTTTAATAGAAGAACCTAAAGCAGAATTTTCCCATAAACTTCCTTTCATCAAGAACTCAAGCCATTGAACCTCTACCTTGTTAAATCAACATAAGTCCATGACAACAGAGATCCTATTAGAGAAAGTAGATGAAGGTTCCCCAACAAAGCATTATTCACCCAGTTTAAAAATGTGGTTCAACAAAAGGGGTCCAGATGATCTGAGAGGTAGAGACCAATTCATAGACGTCTAACTCCTCATCGAGGGGGGTTCTTGAGATCAGAGAAAGCAGCACACACATCTCACCGCCCTGGCTGTCTTTTGGCAAGGAACTGTGGCTGTCTGGAATGAAAACAGGTCTAGAAAAATTATAGAGCTTAGTCACCAAGAAGCCCTTCTCCACTCAAAAGTTAGGTGTTATCAGGCCGAGGCTCGGAGTTGTGGAATCACATCCTAGAAACTCCTACAATGAGTCTCTGATGGAAACAGAAGTAAATCAAAGGCAAAGATCTAATTCCTTACTCAAACATCAGCTGAAAACTCTTCTGGCAACAGAGTTAAACAAAATTATGGTTGCACTATTTCACTGAAGTTCCTCTCTGTGGCTTGAGATAACTTTACAAAGAGCTAAGACTAAATAGTGCTAATGATAAACATGGATATTAGCTCAGACTACTGCATGGAATATGGCAAATTTAATAAAACATGTGGTAACTGATTTAGTGACATGCGTTTCACTTGACCAGTAGCTAGTCGCTTGACTCTAAAGCATTAATAATATTGCAGTTTAACAATGTTAAAAAAAAAAAAACAAAAAACCAACAAAGCCTACTATTGATCTTGAATAAAATGCTTCAGGTTAAAATACACCATTTCCAGGATTCCCCAGATGTAAATGATAATTCCAGATGAGTAGGATCTATTAGCATTCTCAGGTTAAAAGTATCAAAAAGATGTATTGTTTAAGTCACCTGTCTCAGTATCTCATTCAGTGCAATGCTGCAGACTTCACACATTCTGTGCTTATTTCCAGGGGACAACCCTGGCTGCCAAGCTAAAGCGGAGGCACAAGTATGAGTCCTCTAAAGCAAGAGTTTATGTTAAAAATGAAAGGGCAGCCCTGGATGTGGACAGGTACAATCTACTGACAAAGAGTTCAGAAAGCCAAGAAAACGTACAAACCCCATTAGCCTTCAAACTTCAAAATATATCCAGAGACAGAATCAGAAACAGAAGCTTTGGTCTTTTAAAAGTGACCTTCACAAATCAGTTTGGTGTTTGTTTCCATTTTCTTTCACAGTTTAAGCCTCAATCAAATCAGCAGTCTAGAGGGATTTTGAAATTGCTATAGATTAAAATCCTCTCTGACTCAACTGTTTGACTAATGCCTAGTGTTTAATAATTCTACTTGTAAGAGACTTTTTTTGATGAAACCCTGCTGTACGCGAGCTTCAGATGCTCCACAGCTGCACCGCATATAAAGCATCACTTATTTTCTTGTTTTCTTTATCACTGCATTTAGAGATGAGACAACGTATCATTACAGACAGTTCTATTATTTGGCAGACCTGGCAGAAAACAGTTTTATAATACTAATGTAGCAACTATCACCTACAAAGGCAAAGGTCTACTTCCCAGTACCGATGATACACATTCGTGGCTTGGTTCCAAGGATAGGAAGTTAATAACTGTGATAGATAGACTAGAGTTAAGTTAATGAATTTCTAAACTTTATGCTTTCAATAATAAAACCATTTAAGCTATAGCATTTGGACTCTCTGCTTCTACAGATCAGGCACTTTGATACTCAACAGGTTGAGTAAATTGAATCCATATATTGTATTTACGTTCTCTGTCAAGGTTGCTTCTCCACATTTGAGAGATCAAAGGCAAAACAGTCATCAACCCTGTAGCCTTCAATACTGTGTTCATTACATTTAATCAAGTGCCAACTCCTCCGCATCATTCACCAACCATAACAATATTTAAATGCGTGGCATTGTTTAGCAGCAAACGTAGGCACACATTGTTGTCTCACACACACACGTGCACTCATCCACACACACATCCCCCCACAGCCCCGAAAAGAGAAAGAGGAAGGCAAGAAAAAAATAGCATTCTCTACACTGTGCAAGAAAAATTTAAAAATGCACAGAACTACCCAGTAAACATTCTGGAGGTAGTTTTCTACCTGAGGCAGCATCAATCACGGTGGAAATTCCCCTTCGGTCAGAGACTGGACGGGATGACCCTGGCATGCTGACTGGGTCAGAGCGGACCGGCTGGATCCTGCAATGCAATTTAATTTAATTCACATATGTTCCTGGCATCTAAACTGTCGCTTGCTACAACAGATCTTAAATCAGGAATGCTGGAATTACCCAATCCATTAAAGAACCATTCATTCTAAAACAAGGCAAACGGGGGAGCTGCAGTCCCTGATTCATGCACGAGGCTAAAGCACGACGTTCTCTACACTCTGGGCTCCTTCTTTTCTTTGTATGTTTTTTAATGGATTGTAAGCAAGGGGTTGAAAAACTGACATTAACTTAAAGAGATAAATTAAGTGAAATGGGAGAGGAAACAAAACACTACACTGAATCCTTTGGCATTTGCAGGGGACAGATATGCAGAGTTTCGACAATCTTTAAATTCATGAACAGAACCATATCCAGTAATGCTTTCCCTAAAAGACAGCAATACTAGATACAAAATTTTGAGTCACTCCCTTAAAATTACTTAATGAAAGTTACTTTATATGTGAAAATAAGAACAGGATAACGAAATGGTGCTGGGATTCGGCTGCCAGGGATTTAGCTAGGATCACTGCTGTCCAAATGAGTTCCCTGCAAAAAAGTTCCCAATTAGCATGTAAGAATCAATCAGAGTCTCAGCAAAACTGCAATTCACGACATACAATTTCAAGTTGCTTGAGAATGGTAAACCTATAAATGCCCAGAGTATATATATATATATATATATCTCCAGCTGTATTAGATTAATACTCACCACATAAAAATACCTGTATGGCTAAAAGATCTGAGAGACTCAGGCAACTTGGAGGGATAATGATTTGTTATAACATAAGCGTGCATTTTTGTCATTCATTCATTCAATAAGTATTTGCTGAATACTAATCATGTGTCAGTTATTCTAGGAACAAGCAGAAACAAAACACGAAATACAAACTCTATGTGGAGATATATGGTATGGACATTCTGAACTGATGCAAAAGAAAACTGACATGTGAAAATGAACGAAATAGGTAACAGAAGGTCAGAATGAGGAAATGGGGGGATGAATGCACGGTACATAGCAAATCAAGAAGATCCTGTGGAGCTGTAGCAGAAACTAGACATGTATACAATAACAGGATATATAAAAAATCCCAAAGATCAAGAAGTGCCCTTTAAACACAGAACTGGAACAAGAGAACCCTTAGATTTGTAACCAAGCATGAGAAATGCAGGGCGTCTTAAGGAGCACAATTTGGCTTAAGCATTGAGCTCCTAGTGGATATTGTTGGAAGATAAGAAGTTGGTAACCACCATAGGATAGATCACAGAAGCCTGACAGGCCAAGTATGGACCACAGGAAAAGAAGTTATCGAAAAAAAGTTATCGAAAGTGCAGTACAAGTATGTGTATACATTGTGTCAAAGAAAGAAATCGGAGGGAGGTGAAAAATGATGCATATGCTCTAGAACCGGAAGTTGGAGACACTGCTATACACAGATCCTGATCACTGCAATGGCGAAGATGTGGTCTACCTCCCAACATTGGTTCTGCCGGGTTTTCCTACTCCAGCCATGGTAATTCCATCATCTCCCATCACAGCGGAGATTAATCAGTTCTGGGATGGGCAGGCCTAAGCAGATTTAGGCCAATGAGAAAAGAGGAACGATTTTCTGGGTCTTAAGAGAAACAAGAAGCTAACCTTTTAGATGTGGTCAGTTCGTGTACTATAAAGCTCCCTCCCAGTCTAAACAACTTAGCTGGGCTGATAAATTTCCTTTTATTAATTCAATTTATAGTATTAGAGTTTCCAAATCATCCAGAGTTTTGGGTGGGTTGTGGATGAGGCTATAGATGAAGGAAGACTGGCCATGAATTGATGTGTTGAAGACACAGAGTTTGTTCTATTATTCGCTTTAACTTTGTATGTGTTTAGCTATGTTTGAAATTTTTCCATAATAGAAAACAAGACAAAAATAAAAACAAACTGGTAGGGGTGATGGAAATGTTCTAGAATTAGAGGGGATGTTGCCCAACATAGCGAATACACTAAAACCTCTTAACTGTATAGTGAATTTTATGTTATGTAAATTATGTATCAATAAAAATAAAATAGAAAGTGTGAGATCTAATGTATAACATGGTGACTATGGGTGAGAACACTTTACTGTACAATTAAAATTTGCTAAAAGAGTAGAAATTAAATGTTCTCACCAAAAGAAAAAAATCACAACACACATATATAAAAAATATGTCAGCTGATGGATATGTTAATTAACTCGATGGAAAACTATAATTAAAAAAAAAATGAATGAAATAAAATCAAACTGATTTCTCAGGAGTTAAACTTGAATGGAAAACTAGATCTTATATCTCAGTTTTCTTTTACATTATTTGTTACTCAGGTCTAATAATCAGTATTTCTTTGGCCTTTTTTACATGCTAAATCCCTAGTCTAGAGTATTAAGGAGCTGCTTTGAGGATAGCCACGCCTGATTTCCTTATGGATATGACAATCAACAATACGCCTGGCTGCTCCCCACTTTTGCTAGGGTACCAGAAGGCAGACCATCACAGCACCACATAATTCTTAGTGATACAGGATACAGGACAAGGTACCAGGTGTAAAGGGTCAGCTGAGCCAAGAAAATCTAAACAAGGCTTCACAATTTAAAGAAGAAAGTAAGGCCAACTGTCATAGTGCCACCGCACATAAGCCTAAAGAAATATCGAAGAACCAGAGGTGAGAACCTGGGATAAAGCGACAGTGAACAGGAATGAGGAGAGTATAAATAGTGGGATTTGTAACTGGATGCTGGGCAGGAAATGGTAATAAACAGGACACATAATGGAAATGATGTGAGTCAAATCTGAATTTTCCATCAAAACTGTGTTCTAATGGGGCTAAGGTCTTAGTCAAGGGCCTATATGCTCAAAATCTTAAATATAAACTACAAATGCAATCAAAAGAAATTTCTAAACCTCAGCCTAATATAAAGGTTCCTAAAGTTTATATGTGTCCACCAAACAGGACAATATTCTAAACAAACATAAACAATTTAAAATCATTTAGATAAATACTGGGAGCTCTTTAGTATAAGAAAAAGCAAAGTCTCTGAGGAAAATTCTGGAAGGATTTCAGGAATGCAGCTCTATCTGAAGAAGCAAGTAAGAGAGTTCTTATATGAAGAACTATGTCTGAAGTAAGGGCTAAGTAAGAAGCTAAAGGAAGTGAAAAACAAGAACAGAGCTGCAAATGCAGGAGCTGGAGATGTCCCCCCTAAAAAAGGGACAGGGTCTTAGAGCAGTGGGTGACAGTCATCAGAAAAAAAGGAGAGGGGGGAAAATCTTGTAAATAGTTTAGTAAAGGGAATAAACATAGTTTTATGAGTCGTTTATTTTAAATGCCTTATTATTAACATTTAAGTAACAGAATGACCAATAAACACAGACGAGTATATATTGAATCACTAAGCTGAGGATTGATTCTAGAAAGCTGAAGAAAATACACTGGACAAATAAAAAGCAAAAAGTTGCAGAAGAAATAAAATACAAACCAACCTAAACAAAAAATTAAAATTCTTAATAAGGTACTACAGGAGGTATGTTTCATTATATGAGTTGTTCTTAAAAAAAGAAACATTGGGGCAAAACCCACCTCAGCAACAGCTTTTGTTTTATTATAAAGATTTGTTATTAGTGTTGACAAAGAGGTAGAATAAAAACTTATTTCCGACATATGACTGGGACACATTTTTCCACAATTTTTAAAAAAGAGATGCAAGAAAAAAGTCCGAGGGCTATCGTAGATTCAAATAAAGATACACTGTGGAACTTTTTTTGAAAGAAAACAAGGAAAGGGAAATTACACAATGCATTAGACTGAGCCCTTCCTTGTCTGTTCCCTAACATGTCAAGTCTGGGTGTAACAAACTAAACTTTGCAGTTTAGCAAACCTGAGACTACAAAAGTCAAAAAAGTTCTCTATTACATTTTTTAAAAACTAATAATAAAAAGCATTTGTAAACCTTGTATTATGATTCTTACAAGTCAGGATTAGAGAATATACATGATGGAATAGACAGACAGACAGACAGAAGCTCATTACAAACGGACATATTAATCTGGTCAAATCACTTTCTATTTCTTATTTCTTACCTGAGACTGTTGAGATCAAGATCATCCGTATCAAAATCTGAAAGGGGTTGTGGAGCATCACTTGGACCATGAGACTGCAGCACAGATGAACTGGATGATATGACTGTGGTTTGGCCTGAGGGATGGATGGTTTTGAACTGGAACTGTGGACCCATCCATAGACGTCTGTGGGGTCCGGTGTGCGTTACAATTTCTACCTGGAACAGATTAGGAATCAGGACTTAAATGTATTACAACCGCCCTTTGAGAGCCTTTCATGATTCTCCCATCCCATCTCTGAACACTCACATTCTCCAAGAAGCCCATCTTAACCAAGTGGGAGAGGGACAGGGCACCCACAATCAAATGGAAATGAGAATGACAGCCAACAGAGACACTCACTACATCCCTCCACTGGTTTTCACCAAACCAAACCAAAAATTCACTTTGTGTGTACACACACACACACACAAAATCACATGACAATAAAAGGAACAATTGCCTGCCTCATTTAACTGGTGTCAGCTCCCTAGGGACTACCTTTTCGATTCATTCTAGACAGTACTTACCACTTTGTGGACATGTACTGAACACTAAACCTATCAATCCACAGATTAAAAGTAATTCCTTTACTGAGGACCAAGCTCATGACAAACGTGAAGTTGTTCTTGAACTATCCAAGGAAAAGAAAAGGTCTGAAATAATTTTCAACACCCAAAGCCAGTTTCTTTCCACTTTTAAATATTACAACATTTACTATAGTGTCCTCAAAATCCCAAATTCACTTTTAAATGAAGACAGTAGTACGTATTTTCTCTCAAACTAGATTTACTTTCAAAATACTATTACTTAATTACAGTATTTTCTCAACTACCGTGAACATTGACATAGGGATTTTAAATGCTGCAAAACAGTAATATCAAAATGTGGTACGAATTTCATGCTCCATGGAGGGGGAAGGGAATGTTGCCAATATTATATTGAACATTTTAAAGAGGAAGCAGAGAGTAGGACCCTGGGTAAAACCTGAAAATAAACATATTATGTGATTTTACAAATGAGCAACTTGCATAAGAGACTAAATAGGCAAACCTTTGGTGAAACAGTATTTCACAGTGTCTTGTAATTGCTACATCCACTTTATGGAATTGACTTCCCACGTGCCTTATTTTTGCCCTGAGTTCTTTTATATTTAATTACATTTCTCTGATTGCGGTGATTAATTCTTAACAAAACATAACTGAAAAGGTTCATGGAGTGCAGCTCTGTGTTTGTAAGTCCTAAAGGGCAAAAGCATCATGGTCTTGGAACAATATTCACATTCCCACTAATCACGGGGAGAAAACTACTCAGATTTAGGACAGTGATTTCTCATTCAAGTAGTTGTATTCAGCAATGTAAATGAGGCCACAGATAAAGCATTCTGTGTATTTTAAGCTCAAAACCATCAGTGTCACAGAGCCGAGAGGTAAACAGATGCACTTGCAATTTCACCGAGGCGATGGCCAGATGTTCCTGCTCACTCCCCTGTTGTATGCGGTACAAACATATTGTATATACTTTCGCACTGACAGCACACATTACCCCTTTTTCTAACTGAAAAGTTGAAGTGAAGGACAGTGGTTTCTTTGCCAGTTTTTTTTTTTTTAACTTTATCGTGGTATCTATCCTCAAGAAAGGTTGTACCTCTATATGCATCCAGCATCCTTCAAGGAGCTGCCTGTATTTTCACTGAGATGAAACAATCTGATTCCTCAGTTTCCAGATTCCCTGTGGTTTTCAGGCTCCCCTCCCTGAGAAAGCAACGAAGCTGTACACAGCTTGCACCGAGGCACCTGTCTGATGAAAAGCTGCAGGATTGGTAATCTGAGACAGGTCATTAACTTCACCCAGTGATGTCATGACATGAGACAGACATAACAGCATTTGTAATGAAGTCACTTGTAATCTCAGCATTCTGAAATCTCCCCAAGTATCTTTTATTTCAAAGCCCTGGAGTTGAAGACAGCCTCACCTGGTAAGGGGAGGCAGGGTCAGCTGAAGCTGTTACAGGACTGGGTGGAGACCCCTGGAAGCGTCATTGCAGAAGTTTAGGGGAGGAAAGCCAGGCAGGCACAGCCAGGACTTGTGCAGAACTTCCCCAATCAAAGTATGGGCCCAATCTTCAGGAAATGTTGGCTCCACAAAACAAATCCCAAAGGTTGTTGAATGGCTTGACTGTTTGAAAAAGGCCAATTTTTATTTTAATCCAAACAGTTCATCTGAAATCCAAGGTCTCAGGGGATATAAATGGACTGTTTGAAAAAAATGCATATTTTACGCTCTTTGTGTAAAAGCTAATGTACACACATATATAGACATCTGTGTGTGCATAAAGTCTACATACACATATCCCTGCAGCAGTATTGATGAGAAATTCTTAATATGGAAAGACAACTGATTAATTCTTAGTGATCCTAAAAAGATCCCAATTCTGCCATTTTCTCCAATTCAAGAATAAAAACAGACAATGGATTTCTGTTTTCTTGCACATTATTTAATAGACCAAAAGTTTCTGACTTTTACCTGAGACAGCCATTCTTCATCCTCCTGTCCACTGTGGTCAGATGCTAAACTGTCATAGGACCCATGCCGAGTAATGGGCCCAGGGCTTCCAGGGGGAACCACTGCGGGAGAAAGGAAACATATTTAAACAACTAGAATCCATGCAGTGAGATAGATGAAGGTGGGCATAACCATCCTGGACACTGTGGTAATTTAAAAGATAAAATATGACATTTAATGCACAAAAATAATTCAAATAATTAATGAACAGGAAACACTGAATTTCTTAGGAATAAGAAAAATCTCCAATTAAGATTACACTTTAAAAAACACCTGAGGGAATTCAGTCATGATATATATCACTGTCTGAAAGAAACAACCAACTGCATCTTAACAGCACAAGTACTTTATGGGGCAGTGACAATTTCATTACCTGTGCACCAGTGTAACTCCTAGCCTTCAAGATTGAGGACATTTCAATTACCTCCAGTTAAAAAGAAATTAATTTGATGTGGTTCCTTATCATTTGAGAAGCGGTTTTAAAAACAAATATCAAATAGTAACATTCCTTAAGAGTCTGTTTAATAGTTTCATATAAATGGAGGCATTAAAATGCATTTATTTAAAAACACTTTTATCCAAATATTCATTTATCCAAAGAAATGTTTCTTTTTCTTTCTTTCTTCTTCTTCTTCTCCTCCTCCTCCTCCTCCTCCTCCTCCTCCTCCTCCTCCTCCTCCTCCTCCTCCTCCTCCTCCTCCTCCTCCTCCTCCTCCTCCTCCTCCTCCTCCTCCTCCTCCTCCTCCTCCTCCTCCTCCTCCTCCTCCTCCTCCTCCTCCTCCTCCTTCTCCTCCTCCTCCTCCTCCTCCTCCTCCTCCTCCTTCTCCTTCTTCTTCTTCTTCTTCTTTTTTTTAAAGTATACTTCAGTAGTTTCCCTGATTCTTAAGTGGTAGGATACAGGCTTAAAAACACAAAGAACTTGAATTTAAAAATAAAATTAAAAAACACAAAAACCTGCTTTCTCATACAAAGAGGAACTTTGCTTAGTCAAAGCAATAGAATGATTCAACAAATATTTATTGAGATTCTACTATAAACCAAACACCATCCCCAAAAGAACTTAGTCTCTTCTATTTAAAGTCCAATGCTTATTTTTATTATAAAATACTTTATTTTTTAGAAGAACTTTAGATCCACAACAAAACTGAGCAGAAGATACAGAGATTTCCCATTTCTGCCTCCATATACATTTTAATGCTACGAGGAATGAAGCAATGAAGTACTGAGGGGAAAGAGAGAAATGAAAGAAAAAAAGAGAACAAAAGAGGAAGTAAAGTAGATGAGTATTAAAGAAACCTGAAGAAATAGAAATAAATGAGAAAAAGAAAAGAATCTCAGAATTTTTACCACCCAGAGCTATGAGTACAGGCACATGCATTTCCCCTAGGCTACATTACCAAAAAATCAAAAATCAGAGGATACGAACATATCAAAATTTCTTAATGCATATTCCCAGAAAGAGTTAACACACTTCCATCAGCAGTGACTGAGAACGCTAATCTCACAGCCCTCTTGCCAGGACAAGGTACTCAGAAGAACTAAATCTTAGTGAAACACATACGAGTGAAGTAGACAAAGCAGAAGCAAGGGGAAGATTTTAAAGAGGATATACTCACAAAAACCTTACCCCAACTAGTTGGGAGGGGAGAAAAGGTACCTAAGCCAGTCAGTTACTCAATACAGAGAGATAAGCAGTATGAAAATATAAGATTTGCAGTGGGTAAAACTCAGCTACTAGTTCTTCAAAATCATAGTTCTACAGCTGAGGGGCATGCTGCCATCTGGCACAAAACACAAGTGATCACCAAAGCATAACACCTAATTTCTTATGATTTTGAATGATATCATGAAGAAAATAACATTATAATTACCTAATGAATATTTAAGCATCCTCTTAAATAATTTTGGTGTATACTGCAAAACTGGTAAGTAAATTTATGTGTACGAAAGGCTGAGCTGTTCTCCAACCGTTTGTAATCTTTTTAATTAATAAATTTAATAAATGAAATTTATATACAGAACAGAGAAAGAGGATCCCTCAAAACCCCATTCCCTAAATAGTTGTCAAGAAAGCAGCTAAGGACAAATATCTAGAGGTCAGGACAGACTGGAAAGCAGTTGAGGGCAGAGAAGATTGTAAAGGGGAGAGGGAACAGGACATGCAGATAGCTGAGGGGAAAGTGTTACAAAACAAGTATCAAGTACAAAGACTGTGACGTGGGAACATTCAGAGAAACGTTTCAGTCATATCAAGAGGCAGCGCGGTCGGTGAGGCAGGTTGAGAGTGGGAGATGAATCAGGAGGCAGACGGGGCAGGCGAGGGAAGAGCAGCAGATTTTTTATGGAAAAATATTTTTTTAATAAAGCTAACGTAATATGATGGAAAGATATGGGAAAAATTTAAAGAGAAGTGAGAAATCATCCCCTTGCATAACTAACTAGTACCTAATATGAATTTTTCCAAGAGTTTACAAGGTGTTCTATATATGCTGGGCCTAGGCTGTGCACCTGTTACAGAATAAACATTCCAGAAGTATTAAGTGAATGAATGGAGTTTTGCATCATGGACTAAGTAATGACACCAGAGTGGTAGGACACTTATTTATCCATCATCAACATGGGGTAAACTTAAAAGTAATCCAGTGGCAGAGATGGGGTGAGGAAAAGGATTACAGATGCAAAGAGACTAGTTATGAGTTGATTATTGTTGAAGCTGAATGACAGGTACATGGAGAATCATTACACTATTGTTTTCTAATTTTGTGTATGTTTGGAATTTTCCATAGTGAAAAAAAATTTTTTTTAAAGAATTCTCTTCCTCCCCCTCCCAGCTGTCCTGTTTCCCAAAGAAAGTGGTAAAAATACCAAATACGTATCTATGAAACATTAAATCTGAACCTTGAATTTCTAAATGGAGATCATAATGAGAGTTTTCATATCTTACATTTGCTAAAAAATAGTATTCCAATTAGGAATGCACTGAAGCATTTGGAAGATTCACAATATTTAGAAGTGTGGTGGGATAGTATTTTTCAACATAAAATAAATATCCTCACCCCACTCTCACATTTCTCCACATTTGAAAAACTTCCCCAATCCCAGCAGGAAGAACATTCCATGTTTACTACTTTGGAGAAGCAATGGAATACCAGGTCACAATGAAAAAAGAACAAAACCCTGACCCTGGGATAAGAAAAAGAGACTGACAGTATGGTAACTAAGAGCAAAGCTTCCATGCTCTCTAACCAGCCAGGCGTTAGGAAAGATATTCTAAGGTGGAGCAGGAGTACCATAAACAAGGGGGGAAAGAGGGTTCCCAAGGAAGGGTACGAAATGACAGAGCCCAGAAGGAGACTTAGGGATGAACAGCTATGAAATATCTTCATTCGTGAGTAGAGGTCAGGGAAGTAGCAGGAAATTCCACGCGTGCAAGAGTCTAGAGGAGGTGTGCACACAGTGCTCAGAAAGACAAGCTTTGAAAAGACTCTGAAGTAGAAACAAGGATGGATACTGCAGAGACATATGAACCAGTACCCAACTATCGGGTAGGGAACGGCGACATCTCAGGGGTGACAGTAAAGATAAAATAACCCTAACTCTCCCATCTCATATCTTTGTACTCTGTAAGCCCTACAGAATTCCGATGCCATTTTTAGGAGGTTATAATTGATTGAGATTAATTTCTCCATATTTGTTAGGATGGAGGCACAGAAGAGAACTTATTTAAGTGTTTATTTAGAGAAAAATAAAGTCGCATATGTTGTTAAGCCTGAGTTTAATGGACCAACATACCTACCTTCTGTGGTTAGTATCTTTTATATTTCACGAAATGTTCTTAGATAATTAATCATCATGAGTTAGGAAAAGAAAATGGAATTTTGAAATAAAAATCTCTGCATGTTCTATCCCTACCTTTAGTACAGTAATTTAAAACAAGCCTATCCATCGAACTAAAAAGGATACACTGTCGATTTTTTTAGAGACTACTTCGAAAGCACTGCCTGTACACACAGGCATTTGATAAGTATAGATCAACAACCAAGGGCAGGATGAGCAGATCATTATGAGGTAACTGTGAGCTAGACTTTGTTTATGTTGTGTTCTCAGGAAAGCAGATCATGCTTCTCGTGAGTAAATAAAAGCTAAAAAAAAAATTCACTAAGTGTATTTTGCTGTCTTACAGTGATGTATGAGTGTGTGTGTGTGTGTGTGTATATATGTGTGTATTTCTATGAATATATTTATATATTTTATGTGTGTTTATGTGCAAAGCAAACAAAAACAAATCTGCTTCAGCGCTGACCTTTGCAAATTAGTCCTGTTAATCTAAACCCCCGAAAAACCACCTAAGTAAAATTATGAACAGAAAGATTAAATGATCCTTTGATAATGTCCCTAAATCTGAACCCATGTAACAAAATTCTCAATTTCCAAAATGGAAAATGTCAATTCATAATATAATTTCTCAAACCCATAAGTAGTTAGGGAGAGTTCTCTGGTTTTGAATTTTTTGATGTTTGCACCATAATATAAGGACCAGTGAGTATAGAATTTTTACAAATTACCCACATAAAATAGACTATTTATGAGTTAAAGCTTAAAGTATTTAGATGCTGTTAAACATACAAAGTATCAAGCTGTTCAAATAACAATTACTAAGTTAAAGAGTTATAAACATTGTATTAACAGATATCTAAAGTGACACTCTAAAGTCTCCTTTTTAATCCAGGTTAATAGAATGAATACAAATACTTGAAGGTTAGGACACACAGGTTTGAATCAAGATTCCAAGAATGAGTTATTACAAGTCCTGAAGAAATTTAAACCTCTTGCCATTCCAGGGTGTTCTCTCCAACGCAGTGTAAGTATACTTTCAATTCAAAGGAATCAAATTCTCTCTAAAATACCCAAAAAGTAACACCTAGATCTTAATAATCTAAGTTCATCTGCAACAAATTTTGTCTTCCAGTTGAAAGACAGAAGGTAAACTTTTACCAGTAATATACTGAATATACTTTATATGAGAACAGGTAATTACTTTTCTTTGTATATTGGGCATGGTTTAGATATTCAGGAAAAAATCAAATCTCCTAACTATGGAGTTTACAACAAGGTCCATAGGGCCTAAACGCTCTGTTAAGATAAAGAGTAAAAGGAATAATTATTGGCTCCCAGCACTGTTTGCCCTTAAAGCAATGAGAGGAAAAAGCTGACAATGCATATGAAAGTTAAAAGACTAACCACATACAGGTTATAAGCATCCTTTTTAATATAAACTGACACAAAGCATAATGCTGAACAATGAGCAGTGCTTATTCATGAACCCAGAGAAGGGCAAGTCTATTTGATTCTGTTATGTTCTTGCTCTGTTCTTCCCTGCATCTCCTGAACTCCCAGCAGTGAATTCTCTTTGCTGGGGCTCTGGAGGCTTCAGAGGACGTAGCTGCTAACCAGCTACGGGCCCCACTGCTGGTAAGCTTCATGCCCCCAGCTCTAGGAGGTGCTGAAAAGCTGCTTCCTGAACACTGAAGTGATTCCCACTATCACTGGACTCGGGGAAATCTACTTCTCAAATAAGGGTAGAAATGCTGATCCCAACGGTTTTTAGTTTCTTATGTGAGATACAGCTCTCCGCTTTAGCTTCTGTTGAAATACCTAAAATATGCTCATATTAGCTCTAGAAAGAGAATCTTTTAATATGAGAAAGCAAAAATGGATCCACAGGTTTTGACTTGGAGAAGTGAGTGTGAGCTGGGTCCTACTGCAGCGGAGAGCACAGGAGAACCAAGTGGTCTTCAGAGTCAGGACCAAACACAGCTTGAGCTTCCCCTACTCCCCACCAAACCCCCACTGATCCTGCACGGACCATGCTGAAGTCTTTAGTGGCGCCCTGAGAGGTGAGTAATGTGCCAGCAGCGTTCAGTTCTTTGGGTTATTTAGGGGAACAACATTCCTTTTTCCAGCAACAGAGAAATTTGTGAGTTAAATGACATCATGCTGCCTTGAATGAAACAGCTCAGGCTCAAAGTTCACCCAAAGGCCAACAGTGATAAACTCTCATGCAAGGACAAACTTCAATATATTTTTGGTACTTATTAAAAACAGCATTTATATAGCAGCCCTATGGTAAGAGAGGGCTCTTGACCAAACTCTGTTTCTGATCAGGAAGCATTCAGGATCTGAGGAAGAAATGCTGCTTGGGAATGTAGTTTCTTAGTACAGAAACTCTGACTTGCCTTTTAAACAGAAAGGCTCAAAGACAAGTAATCCAAAAGCAAAATTGTCTAAGGCAATTCCTAATGAACAAGCAATTCACAAAAGAGGAAAAAATACAGCAGCCAAAAAACATATGTAAACACTGGTAATCAAACATTTGCAAATTTTAAAAAGTTATGTTTTCATACAAACTGGTGAAAATTAAACCCTGGCCTTTTAAAAAATAATTTTTAAATTTTTTTTTTAAAAAGGGAGCAGGCTCTCAGGTCAAAAATAACACACATTTAATGCTTTAAGATGTAAGCAGCATTCTTATTCTTTTTAAGGAGCAACTCTATCTCTAGTGAAGTCTAGAAAGAAGTTGTCTCTCTTATTCATAAATGTTTCAATTTAAATATAAAGGAATTCGCTGAATTTCACTCACAGAATAATTAAGCAAGCGCACTAAATGTTACTGGCTATTCTGTTCATCAGCAGTCATCTCTTGTAGCAGTGCAACAGCAGTGGGAATGTTACAACAAATACAAGGGAACAAGCTCCACCTACGTTATATATTAAACGGATCAATGGTCTTTCTTGCACCCTGACCCCGCGGTACCAGAGATGTTCCCTAATTAATTATTAAAGTTTTCTAACAGTCCGTCATTGTAACTCTCTGGTTTCACTTTCCTTTTATTCCACATTCCCAGAAGAACAGTCACAGGCAATATATAATTAGAAAAATGACAGCCTCATTGCCTCGGAGATAATAGATTTCACCGGGTAACTGACAACACTGGGCGCATCTCCTCCCCGCCCTGCTCCGTCTCCTTTTCCCTACCCCCTAAGTACCATATAATACTCCCACAGAAGACATAAACTAAGGAGCTTTCATTTGTTATTCCTGCTACCATAATGGTCATCTGACATCTAGCATCTGGACAAGTTACACCTAGGGGTAGTCTGGAAGGGTTCACAATTCAGTTTTGCTCCTCAATGTAACCCTCCATATCATAAAATGGAGAGAAAGAATAAAACATAATGGCTTCATGCTATCAGCAAGATCAGCTACTCCACTGAAAATTTCAAACGGTCCCAAAGTAGCATCTGAGAACTGAACAAACTGCAACAATCCCTTCAAAACATTTGCAGTTAAGGTCAAGGTAGAGTTTATAGGCCTGGAAAGATGTACACAATTTAATGTGTATCACGGCAACTCAATTCATAATACAACTATCAGACATACACATTAAAACGGCAGAAAGATAATTAGAAAAGTCAGTGCACCCTTACTATTTTAAAGGTTCATATTATGTCTGTATAATATCTTGCTTGTAACTTACGGGTAACAACTTGGTCTTACCAAGGGTGAGATAATCTACCCAGACATATAAGTCTAAATAACAACAAAGCCATTCTTATCAAAGCTCACCTTTATACAACAATTACCTCATGGGAAGAAATGGGTATGGCTGGGGACAGAAATGACTCATTTTCCACAAAACACTCCTTGGTACCTTTTAAATTGTGTCTTCCATGTACCTACTTTAAACTTTATCATTATGAAGTTGTGGAATAAGCACACTACAATTAATATGGTTAGTGAAGTCATTCCAAGAAGTCAAGAAAGGAATACAAAGAAATCAGATGCACATCAACGAATGATGGAAACCAAGGTATGAAACAAAAGTTGAGCTCACGGCATATTGAGTTGTGCATTTCCTCCCCTATTTTCTTAGGTTTTGTAACATTTTCTTTAAAAAGGGAAATGGTAGTGTTTATATACACGCTTTCTCTTGCTCACTTCACATCTATCCGTTTATCATTATCTCTGTATTTACACACACACACATATCAAATGTAGGACCAGCTTTTAGCAACTGCTCAAGTACATATGGTAGTGTATGTTTTTGTTGAGGAAAATGACCAAATGCTGTAAGCTAGAAGCTCCCTAGTGCTAATTCTATGTAGAATTATGAGCTGTAATCTTTCAATAGTGGCAACTATTCTCACAGCTAACCTTGTGTGTTAGATGCACGTCTTCCAGGAATAATCAATTCTCTATTCTAAATTCAAGGAACACTCTAAAATAGAATGTCTCCTATAGGAGACTAAGATGAGTAGAGGTCATGCAGAAACTATTTTGAATTGATATCCTGAAGGTAAAAAAAAAAAAAAAATCACTGTTTTGGATCATTAAACTGCATTCGGTCAGCAATGGACCAGTTTGTACAAGTAGGTGATGGGCCACTTATTGGAAACATATTGGTTCTCTACCCTACCTACAACGGCACAGTTGAAGAGCAAGGAGTACTGAGTCCAGCCTCCACGACAAAGTCTGCCAAACAGAAATAAAGGGGAGGGAGTTGTCTGTAAAAATGGCAAAAATCATTTTTTGCAGAGTTAATGCAGCTTCTTCCAGGCCTCACTTATTTATCATCTAGTTACATACTAGCTAAGACCAGATCATTATACAGCAGGAGGAATTAAGTACAGATTTTCTCTTGCCTAAGCAAAAGAGGCAAAGCTCTCTTGGCATGGAGAGTTAAAAGCTTTTAGTCGTGGAAGACATCAATGTCTTCAACCTATACTTTTAAGAACATAATTGAAAATCCTCCCAAACAATCACTAAGGATCCATGATGTATTCCATAGAAGAGGGAAATTAAATGTTTAAGATTTTACCTCTAAATAAATCAGAAAATTCATAGAACCAAGAGGACTGGGGAAAGAATGAGATGGAGAGAAAAAAAAAAAAAAAAGAATGAGATGGAGAATACCACCCTACAAACACCATAGGGTTTTCTCTCTTTCCAAACGCAAGAGAACATTTTCCAAGGCTTAGTCATCCCTCTACTGCTTGCTCCACGACATACAACTCCTGGAAAGAGCTACCTCCTTCTCATTAAGTTCTTCTCATTAGATACATACTGAAGTATTCATAGCTTAAAAAAATACCATAGTGGGTGGCTTTCTCATAATATTTTATCAACCATACATTAAAACATTTAAAGGCAATGTAAGAGTGGGGAGGGTAATAGCTCAGTGGTAGAGCACATGCTTAGCATACACAAGGTCCTGGGTTCAAACCCGAGTATCTCCATTAAAAATAATAACAATAACAACATAAGAAACAAGAGTGGCAGAATGTTGTTAATACTTCAAGCTGGGTAATAGGTAGATTCATTATACTATTCACTGCACTCCTGTGTATGTTTGAACATTTCCATAATAAAAATTTTAACATAATTAAACTTACAAGCTTTTGCACATCAAACGAAACCATAAGCAAAACAAAACAACAACCTATGGAATGGGAGAAAATATTTGCAAAAGATGAAACTGACAAAGGCTTGACCTCCAGAATATATAAACAGCTCACACTACTTAATAGGAAAAAAACAAACAACCCAATCCAAAAGTGGGCAGAAGACCTAAACAAGCAATTCTCCAATGAAAACATACAAATGCTCAATAAGCATATGAAAAAAAGCTCAGTATCACTAATTATTAGAGAAATGCAAACCAAAACTACAATGAGGTATCACCTCACACCAGTCAGCATGGCCATCATTCAAAAGTCCACAAATGATAAACGCTGGAGAGGCTGTGGAGAAAAGGGAACCCTCCTACACTGCTGGTGGGAATGCAGTTCGGTGTAGCCATTGAGGAGAACAGTATGGAGATTCCTCAGAAGACTGAAAATAGACTTATGATATGACCCAGCAATCCCACTCCTGGGCATATATCCAGAAGGAACCCTAATTCAGAAAGACACCAGCACCCCAATGTTCATAGCAGCACTATTTACAATAGCCAAGACATGGAAACAACCTAAATGTCCATCAACAGATGACTGGATAAATAAGTTGTGGTAGATTTATACAATGGAATATTATTCAGCCATAAAAATGACAACATAATGCCATTTACAGCAAATTGAATGTCCCTGGAGAATGTCATTCTAAGTGAGGTTAGCCAGAAAGAGAAAGAAAAATACAATATGATATCACTCATATGTGGAATCTTCAAAAAAAAAAAAAAAAAAACAAACAGAGGACAAATGAACTTAAATATAAAACAGTAACAGACTCACAGACATAGAATACAAACTCGTGGTTGGCAGGGGGTGTGGGGGGGTGGGTAGGGACAGACTGGGAGTTTGAGATTCATAGACATTGACAGGTATCTATAGAATAGATAAACAAGTTTATACTGTATAGCACGGGGAAATATATTCAAGGTCTCGTAGCTCACAGTGCAAAGGAATATGAAAATGAATATATGTATATTCATGTATGACTGAAAAACTGTGCTGTACACCAGAAATTGACACAACTTTGTAAACTGACTATAACTCAACTTAAAAAAAAGAAAAAACATTTTAAAGACTATTGCGTGAATGTTAAAAAAAAAACTGAGCAAAGATTTCTTTACCTGAAGGGGGACAGAGTCATACTGATTGTTTTCTTGGCAAGACTATGAGCTGTGTGAAGTGTTCAGGACTATTTTGTTTTCACGGGGCACTAAATGTGGGAGAATCATCACGTTAATATCTTTAGCTTTAGTTTACTAACTTCTAACCTTTATAGCAAATTGTAACAGTCTGTCCTTCCATCCTCCCTTTCTTTCATTCTTTTCCTTCCTTTTTCCCTCTCTCTCTCTTCTCTTTCTTCCTCTCTCTCTCATTGCTTTCTAAACATTTTTTTGGAAAATCACCTAAGAATATTATATGAACATACATTTATTATAAACGTCAAATAATATTGAGTGAAAAAAAAAGGCTCCCTAGAACAGTGAACAATGGTTCCAAGGATAATCTCAGAAAATCAAATGTTCTTCTGGCATTTCAGTTGTCTAGAGGTTGACAGTATTACCTTTTTTTAGGTAAAAGTATCAGTCTTAAGACAACTATCAGAAAGAAATTGCAGAGTAGAGCCTTTCAGAATGCAGTGGACACCAAGAAAAATCTCACTCCCTATAAATTACTACAGGAATGAGGATGCTCAAAACAAATGTATCTAAGAGAAATTTTCAACTGGCAACAATAAATGAGAATTGCTGTGTAAAATCTCTTTCTATAGCTTTGAAAATGCTCACATTAGAACACAGCCATACTTGTCCAGATGACCACTTAAGAGAAGAGATATGATCGAGCGCAAATGTTTTCTCTGCACTGCTGCGTGTTAACAGCAAAGCATCTTTAGCTGTGCTGCCTGGCCGTATCTCAGGCACAAAACACTTGGGATTGAGAGAGGCAAGAAAGACCTCAAAGGAGGAGAAGGATACTATTTCTGTTGACACCACCTACAATCAACAGCTCTCTTTAGTAAGTTTTCATTCTATCTAAGATAATGCGTGGAGCTTTTTGGATGAATTATCTCATTAATCTAGTGACAATCTGGTAAGGGTAGCTATTATTCATTCGCATTTTAATGACAGGCAAACTAAAGCCCAGAGAGGTTAAGTTAGGTGCCCAGTGTCACCCAGATAGCAAACAGCACAAATGGAATTTAGAACCGCAAACTCCACAGACCATGTTCTTAACCTGAAGTATAAACTGCTTCAATTCATGATGTCTTTACCTAGTAAGTAGGTTCATTATTTTATTTTTTGTTGTTGTTAGTTTATTTTTTTAACATTTTTTATTGATTTATAATCATTTTACAATGTTGTGTCAAATTCCAGTGTAGAGCACAATTTTTCAGTTATACATGAACATACATATATTTATTGTCACATTTTTTTCTCTGTGAGGTTCACAATTTTAAATCAAAATTTTCACGTGAAACAGCTGAGAGATGTTTATCCCCTAATATAAACTGTATCATTGATTTAGAGTCTCTGTGATTTCTGCATTCTATGTCTCCTTAACTTAATATAATCATTTTCCTCATCTTAATAAACATCTATGTATCCTGGTCAGAGATACCATATAAAACTATCAAACAATGGGGAAAAAATTACTTTGACCAGAAGTCCCAACACAAGGAAGTTACAGACATTCAAGGAAGCCTTACACTCAGTAACAGAAAACAAAGTCCCTGGGGCTGCATTTTACATTCTCTATAGTATCTCTGAGGGATTAGAAGATTTCATTTTAGAAAATGTTGATTTGGTTTCATATTTAAAGGTATAAATGACATAAGTTGGGAAGGACCACTAGCACCTGGGGGAAAAAAAGCCTTGGAAGGCAGCAGAGTGCCCAAGAGAAGAAGAAGAAGAAAAAAAAAAAAACTAGCCCCAAAATATTCATTATAAATCTCAGCTCTGACCCAGACTTGACATCACAGACGGTTCTGATGCTCTTCTTGTGGTCATGAAAGACAAAGAAAGCACAGTAGAAAAGGCAAGAAACTAATGGTGTAAAGGCAATGAAGGCAATTCAGTGTTTCTCGTCTCTCCACCAAGTTCCTCAGGATCACATGGCGGAAAGCCTCCTGTCATATGACAACAATTAGGAGAACAGATTCAAACCGGACAGAGGCAGCCCGTGGCACTCACCCACCTCCCTCGCGCCTTGGTCACTCGGTTGGTTGCCTTCCATGAGAAAGATCATGAGAAAACGTTTTTTTTCTAGAAATGAGAAATTCAGTGGTGATAAAAGCTTACACACCATCAGAGCAAAAGTAAAGCTTTTTGGCTTAAATATTGTGCAAGACGGACAAACAGAGGTGAAGTTGAGAACGGAGCAGAAAGGCTGCGTCCCTGGTATGCCCTACATTTCTGGAATAATAACTAAAAACTATTATGCAGTCAGGAGAGCCTGAAACACATAACAGCAGAAATTGTTATTATTATTTTATTACTTAAAGGGCAGTGGCCAAGAGCAGCGCTTCTATTAAGGGCAATGAGGTGCAGGGACACATATAAGCAACACCACCATAAAGCAGAGATTTCTGTTTTAGCAAAATCTATATTTATATGATTATATTTCCTATGGTTGAGAGCGGCTATAATTAATGGATTTCCCTCCTTCTCCTAATGCAGCCATTTGTCAATTCAAATACAGAATGGCCAATCAATTTTGATGTATTTAGTAAGCAATTTGTCAAATGGTGCTATAATCCAGTTAATATATTAATTCTTGTCATGGGGAGAGTTCTGACAACTACATGGTTTTCCATAACTGGTTTGGAGAGAAAAATCTGTGCTGGAACTCAACGGTCATTGTTTGGAGGTAACACCTCTGTGTCCCGGTATCCGAGAGCATGCCATATACATCACGTAACAGGAAAACTGCTTTGCTGAAATAGGTACCTGGCTTCTACCAGACAGTGTGGCTGCTAATTCACTGTAATAAACTGGGTTTCTTTGAATGCCTTTGTGACTCATATATTTTTAATAAAGTGAACAAGCCAACAGATGCGATACTAAATGCAAACTAAGTAAGCTTCTTACAGAGCAACAAGGCTTTACTAACGAAATGTATGCATCTTAAAAAGTACTGTTATTGGGGAGAGGGTATAGCTCGGTGGTAGAGCACAGGCCTAGAATGCATGAGGTCCTGGGTTCAAACCCCAGTACCTCCATTAAAATAAAAAAATAAACCTAATTACTTACCCCCTCCCCCGCAAAAAAAAAAAGTACTGTTATCAATATTTTCCCCTATTCTCAAAGTTTCTTCATATGAATTACTTTAGAAGTGACTCTCAATGTTTTACTTTTTCCTGCCCCAACACACTTTAGGGAAATGACGGACTCCTGTCTGTACCTAACAAGGCACTGAGTTGAGACCACATGGTTAGTAACCCGGAGTCAAGACTCAGAAGGCCACCTTCAGTTTACACAGTGTGAAGCTCTGGACACGACAGTTTTTTGATTTTATACTGGATGAAGTACATTTCATCCACTAATCACTATGGTACCACCACCTTTTCCAAAGTCTGTCTGTGCACCAGGGGCTGGACACAGAACCACTGGATGAGCAGAGCTTTCTAGTAGGTGGTCCAAATTTACATCACAGAAGAAATCTGGACTAGAGTGACCAAGGATGTGTCAAATCCTTTCTCATACTTTTCAGCAGGGTATTTAATCACTACCATTTTGGGCAGAGCACAGGAACAGAAGACGGGTTTTTGACATGTCACAGATAACCTCCAGAGCTACCCTGGCCGTATTTGACAAATGCTTTCCAAAGATGATGACTCTCTCGATTCACTACATCCAAATTTTCCCAAATTTCTCTATCAGGAAATGCAAACGCAGAGATGAAGCCAAATTCTTTACAGAAAACAAAATTGAAAAACATGGCAACAACAACAACAAAAATTTTAACAGAAGAAAAGCAAAGAGGAAAGAACGTTACATTCATCTTCCAGACATCAGGCTCCCACAGGCCATTTATGAACCATGCAAGAGCAAATTGCGGAATGATCTCTGTGTATTTAAAAACCTGCAATGTGTCTTAGTCCTCCAGACTAGCAGACGTCCCATTGTTTGATGTGTCTGCTGAGAAAGGTGCCCTATGTGTCAGAAAAGCACACTGAATATTTTTCAATGACCCAGGGGGCAGAGGTCGCTTATTATAAATGGATAATGAGACCTAATGCAGTGCTCGGAGTATGGACAATGAAAGGGTCTATCCATAGCCCCTGGTGGATTGGTCATTCAGGCTTTTATTTCCTCTGCACACTTAATGGAGTCAAACAATTGAGAGAAATTCTATAGAGAAGGCTGAAACTGAGAGAAACAACTGTATTCTAACTCTGATAGACAGATACAAATAGTGACCCTGAAATGGCGCCAGAACTCCCGTTACCACTGACAGAGCAGACGGCTGTAGCATTTCCCCTAAGTTCCCATTCAGTCATTTGTTAGCAATTAACCTGACTGATGGAAGTGATGGCACATCAAACCACAAGCTCCTGCCAATATCAACCCATTACATGATCGCAGGTAGGCAGCCACAGACCATTCTGTTTTAGTGCCCCATTTTTGGAGAGGGCAAACAGATATCCTCAGACCCTCCATCCTATATCCCCACTATGTAATTAACAAAATGCACATTCCGTATGTATCTGTGGTGTGTGACTATAAGAACCTTAAACTCTGGTGGGACAGAGTAAATGACATCAGAAGCAGAAGTACTCGTGGACTAGAGGCTTAATGACCAACAGATTATTTTTCTTTAATCCACCATAATCAGTGTTTCATCCCAGTCAAAATCTTCCAATCTGATGGCAATGAACATTAATATCATCAATGGGAAAATATTATCAACTGTACCCGGGAAAAAAGCATGTCATAAAAGAAACTAGAAGAACTGTAAGTTTCAATATCACTTAAAATTTTGTAAAATAAAGTAAGAGAGATATTTAAAAGTACCAAACAGCCCTCTATTAAAACTTCCCTTTTGTTTCATTTCAATTTTAAGAACAATTATGACAGGAAGGTGGTTTGACATGTAAACTGTCATTTTCTCCCAAATGATAAATTCTAAAGCAAATGACAGAAATGCCAAGATTTACTTTAGAATAGAGTACAGGTCATTATATTGGAATAGAAAGGGCGTCTGATGTGAAACATTCAACAACAAATCAACAATGACAGAGAAACCCAATGAACTACTGCATACGTGTGAAGATCTATTTAAAGATATGGGCACCACCAGATAGCGTATATCCCATAAAAACAAAGGGAAGGAAGAGGGAAAGAGGGCCATCTAATCTAAATGCTTCAATCCATCATTTATGAAGCTTGCGGACTGCTTGGGGTACTTTCATTTCCCTATATGACATCTTTCCATTGACGAAGAAGAGGTATTACATTTCATAATATTCCCCAAGTTATACAACATACATATGGCTAAATTTGAGGTCAGTATTTCTCAAAGTTCTAGTTTCTTGAAGAAAAAACATCATTCATGTCACTAAAATCATTTCTCCATGGAAGGATATGTGTCAGTTCATAAAGTTAAGTAGAAATAAGAGAATCCATCAAACATAATTCAATCTGAAGTAGTTTCTTAACTACCTCAGATACTCAGACCTGGACAGAGCAGTGTGACACACCCAATGGCCAACAATGGACTATAAATACTCTATAAATAAGTCCTACATTACAAGTTTCCTCTACAGAAGAAAAACATTTCTTTCTTTCCCCTTCCACCCTACCCACTCTTGGGCAAATATTTATTATGGACAATGCAAGGAAATATTGTTGAGTCCCTCCACCATGCTTGGTACATACCACAACAGCGATGCAATCCAGGATGTTAGGTTAAATCGAATGTGACACTCAAAAGACAGCACTTCGGAAAATTGCTGCATATTTAATTGCTTTTCCAGGGCACTGATAATGACTATGGTAAGGAGACCAACACTTTCTCCCCCTCTTTATGTATCAACATGTTGAAAACCATTGAATTGTGAAACCAATAAAACAACAGATTGCAATATCACCCTGAGTATGATTTGGTGCTGTCCCACACATTTTTCTATCTTCTCTAAACTTCTGATGCATAAGAAGTTGTAAAATAGCACAGAGGAGTCTTGTACACCCTGCACCTAGTTTCAAAACCAGGGAAGTGTTCACAGACCTTATTCAGACTTCACCAGTTTTACGTATACAATTTTACATACGCTCATTTTGTGTGAGACACAAGGAGAGTGAGTGTGTATAGATCTATTCCATTTTATCACACTCACGTTAATTTGTGTAACCTCTACTATAGTCAAGATACAGAACTGTCCCGTCACCACAAAGATCTACCTAAGCCTTTACAGTCACATTCGACACCTTCCCTCACGCTCTGCCTCTAAGCGCTGGTCAACACTAATCTATTATTCATCTCTCTAATTCTGTCATTCCGAAAATGTTATATAAATGGGATCTTTATTTCCTCTTGGTGCTTTGAGATTTGTAGTATTCAAAGTTTTGAGACTGGCTTTTTTTTTTCACTTCTCATGATGTCCCAGAGATTCATTCAATGTGTTGCATGGGTTTATAGTTCAATCTACTTTTTTTTTCCCTGAATAGGAAGACAATACTAAGATAGGGATGTGCTCTGTTTTCATTTTCATTCAGTGAAAAATAGTTTCAATTTTCCCTTTTAATTTCTCCTGTGAACTTTGCATCATGTGGAAGTACAGTGTCTGGTTTCCAAACATTTCTGGATTTTTCAGAGATGTGTTAATCATTACTTATTTAATTCCATTTGTGGTCAGAGAATACACATACTTTGTATGGCCTGAGAGCTTTTATATTTATTGAGATTTGTTTTCAAATGGCCCAGGAGAAGATCTATATTGATCAATGTTCCCTCTGCACTTGAAAAGAATGTATGGTCTACTGTTGTTGGGTGCAGTGTTCTACTTGGTCTGATATTAATGTAGCAACTGAGGGTTTAAAGTGTTTTTCCTTGGCAGCATTTTTTTAATCAAATTTGACAATCTCTAACTTTTTATTAGGATATTTAGACTTTAGTACTGATATGCCTAGGGTTGTTTAAATTTTATTTCCTTTTTTGGCATAGGTTGCTTTTTATTTGAGTTTTCCTTCAAGTGATGTTGAAGTCACATATACTATAAAAACCTGACAATAATCTAATTCCGTTTCCCGCACTCCTGGCCTTTATGCTACTGTTGTCATATATTACACTTACACACACACACACACACGTATGTGTTTTAAAGATCACAATGCATTGATACTGTTTTTGTCTTAACAGTGATTTATATTTTAAAGACACTTAGATAATTACCAAAAAACCCACATACAGTTTTAACCATTTTCAGGGTTCTTCATTCCCTTCCATCCGGCATCAAAAGCTCTCCCCACCTTTCCTATAATGCCTTTAGAAGAAGGTAGAGAAACACACTTATATCCCCAATAGAGGGAGTTTCTATGGATCCCAGTCACCTTTCTATTGTGTATCAGTTATATTTCTGTTGAATAGTCCTTTGTTACAATTTAACAAACAAACAAACAAACAAAAAACTCAGGGAGCGTTTCGAGAAGAACTTCTCACATACCCATAGATTATCTCAGAAAGAAGTTCAAAGTCTGACCTCCCCCCAACAGAGCTAGTTAATGTCAGCAACTTCAAAATACTGCTGCTGCCAAAATAGCTGAGAGAAAAGGAGGAAACATTATTTTCCCCTAAATAAAACTTTCCCAAGTCAGCTCAGTAAGCCCTGTTTCTAATTTACAATTTGGGAAGCTCTAAAGAAAAAGTATTGTCTCCTTTGGGATCATATTCAAAGCTGGTGGATATTTGTCAGGCCCGTCTAATGTTTATCTTTGTTTGGGGCAAAGGAATACACTAAAATAAAATGCCTATTTTAGGGAAGGTAACTATAGTATGCAATATTTATGAAGGAAGAAAAAAATACTGTTAACACAAAAATCATTAATCTTCTCTGCTATAATCTTTTTATAAACTATTCCCAAAATTTCTTATGAGACCAAGGCAAAGCCTTCTTTATGATATTAGATGCCTGACTTTTACCTTTACTGAGTTATACTGTGAAATTAGATTACCACCTGCACATCACTTCACGCATATAACCTAATCGATCTGCTCAAACCATATGACTTTACTTATTCAAAATGGCAACTTCTTACGGTTCATCCTAATACCAAAGAAGTCATCACCACCTCCATAGTGGCTTTGTAAGGAGCACTCTCGTATGAGTCAATTTAAGATACACTAAAATTGCTCAATTTTGTATCATTCCATTCAATTACTATAGGTAGGAAATGTGACTACAGTTAAGAATACAAAATTTCGGGGTTTTACTTACTTCACTAAATTTAGGTAAGAAGTCTTTAGTGTTCCAGGCAGGTCTCCCTTTCCCTCCCTAGCAGCCACCCTTCTGCCACATACGCAGAACGTTGTTTATCAACTAGCAGTGTATTTATTATGACTACAGGGCTGAAAGGGGAGTGGGGATTCCTTGCTAAACATCCTGCTCTCCTACTCTCTTCAACTTGAGACAGAATCTTTCCCATTTCCATTTCCATCATTCTTTGTCCACTATTATTATAATTTCCGGAGTTTGTGCAAGTCTGTTTCACTTGATCCACAGATCCGAATACAATCAAAGAAAATGTTGGCAACATTTGTGAAGTTCGCTTTAGAGTTTTACTCCAAATGGTTATATTTGAAAATACTTCTAGTAATATATTTATCAATAGTCTGCAAGTTGGGAAATAAGAAGTGATTTTCAATGCAGTTAAGTAAAACAAAAAACTTCCCGCCATCAGGTACTGTATACTTGTGTTTCAAGAGGTCACAACATCTTTTCATTTGGCTTCAGTACGGGGAATTGGAGAGAAGGCAAGAAAGGAATAAGAAAATATTCTTAATGAGGCTCTAATTTGCATAAAGGGCTCAAAAGATGGGCAGGTAGAGGCATTCTCTCTAAACTGGCCCCACCATTGGCTCTTAGCAAGTGTATTTCAGCTTTTATTCTTCTGATGCAGATGTCCATGTTCTGCGTATTTAATTGCCTCAGTCATGTAATATACTAGCATGACCAGGACTTTCAATCAAATAGCCTTTCTCTATTTTAAGAAAACATGACTTTAAAACCCAGGCTGGGGTTGAGGGGTATAGCTCAGTGGTAAATCGCATGCTTGGCATGCACGAGATCCTGGGTTCAATCCTCAGTACCTCCATTTAAAAAAAAAGTAGTAGTAGTAATAATAATAATAATAAAAATAAAAATAAAACAGGCTAAATCTGTCTGTACTGTCAATGTAAAGAAGCAATATAATAATCATTACAGAATTATCTATTAGGTACTTTTAACCCATTAAGTTTTATGTATAGTAACATTTCACAAGGTAAGAGGAAACATATTAATTACATCTGTCACTTAGATAACAGATCTTGTAACATACTCAGAAGCACATAGTCAGAACAGACATTCCATTGTGAAGTACCTGAAGTTTATTATTTGAAATCAGGCACTTCTGAGATAAGAAACAAAGGTTCAGAATGATGCTTAAGTGTATAGATTGTTTTACAGTTTTTAAAGGATGTTAGTTTAGCATCACTTCATTGATCATAATACTACCTTTCTAAGAGCAAATATTTTTATTGATATTTTACATTTATCAAGTTATTGAGAGGTGGTTTGGAACTAAAAACCAGGCCTTTTCATCCTTATCCCAATGCTAATGCACCTGGAATTCAAAAGGCCTAACATGAAATGCATTACAACACATATTTTATTTAGACACTGTAGAATCATCACTGATGATTTTCTTTCAGGTTGTCTAATTCTGTTCTAGTCCAAAGCAGCAACATCTCAGTTTGTCCTGTCTTCTCTTTAACACAACCTTAATTAAAGCCCTCTCATCTTGCTCCAGGATCACCCAGCCTCTCCCCCGCCCCCTCCTCCGAACCTCTTACTACAACACTGCCAGAGTGATCTTTCTAACACGCAGTTTTGATGGGGCTTGAAAACATTTGACGGCTTGCTACTGCCTACAGTGGTGGTTCTTCAACCGTGCACCTGGGGATTTTTGCAGTTCTAAGAACGGGACAAAGGGGATTCGAGCTGTTAATATAAAATCATATCCATCAATTTAATTCGCCAGAACAAAAAAATTAAGGAACAGGGATAGTTACTTTTTTTCTCCCCATGTCTTTTTCTCACGTCTTTGGAACTTGCTACTGTTTGAAAATAAGTAAACAAAGAAAACCAGTATTAATTCTGAAAGAGTCAACCAACTTCATTCAACAACTAGTTATTTTCACCCCTGTTGAGAGGTAGGGGGAGATGTCCTCATAAACACTGATATTATAAAAATGTCATGTTTTTTCCAAGTCATAGGAAAAAGTTAAATATATGCTCAGAGAGCCTAGAACCTAACAACTTTTATGGACTCTGCTTCCTGAACCAGAAAACCACTTACCTAATATCCCTCCCTCTGTGAAAGCTTTGGCAACTTAAGTCCTGCCCTCATATTTCAATGTGTCACCCTTCCCTGATGCACCCGTCTCATTTTCTTTTACCTTTTGATTAAACTCCTGTCTCAAGTTAGATAGTGAATTCTCTGAGGACAGAAGCAACATACTATTCACATTTAAACCACAAGTGCCCTACACATAGAAGTCACCCAAGAAATATGTGCTAGAAGAGTCAGTGAGTTCAAGTTTGTAAGAGAGCAAGAATGCCAACTATTTGTTAAAATTATGAAGTTTCATAACTTTAGAGCAAAGTCAATGAACTGCCTCTGTTTCCAGTGTAACATGTAACACATTAGAAACATAAAATAAAAAGGTTTTAGAAATATTGTACTTCGTGCTGCATAATACAGGCAGGCAAGAAAATAAGTTTGATGCAACAAAACTCCATTAAAAACATGTCAATGTTGATCTTTAGGAAGTTTCCTTAAAATACGCAGTACTCAGAGCCATCAAGTTAAATCAAGGATCCAGTCAATTCTACCAAATTGAATTATAATTGTAAAAAATTTTTAATTCTATGACCACAAACTGGATAATAAATATTAAATTATCTTTTAAGGCCTCACCTACAAAGAAGGCTGTTTCTAGTTCAACGTACATTTTCTCTTCCTTCTTAAGTGAAGAAAAGAACCCAGATCAGTCTCTACAAATGTTAAAGCTTAAGTCTAAAAGTAAACAAACAAAAGCCTGATGGAGTTGCAATCACTATTTCATTATTCCAAGTACAATTCTACAAAAATAAAACCCTGCCAAAACAATGTTGATGTCAGAAATAGATAGCAATTTTATGAAACTTTATTATATCCTAGTACTCTCAGTTTTAAAAAAAAAATTTGAGCCCCCAAGATATTTCCCATCAACATATAATTTCAGGGGTATATCTCATGGCCAGGGAATATGAACAGGCATAGGTATATTTAATGTGCGCTAAAGCTTATGACTTACATTTCTATTAAATATCTCACTCGCCTCTGGCCTACGGACCAGTGGTAACGTGCATGGTTGCATTAAAAGTCAGCATTTTAAGATGAAAGCTCAAAAGACTGTATGGAAGGGAAAAAACAATGAGAACTACTTACGGCCAGCAAGCAGGAACTGATAATACTGCACTGCATCTGCAGCGAGGAGCAGAGGGTGGTTTGCGTTAAATGGTGGCTGCAATTCATTCCATTGAGGAGTTCTAAGGAAATAGCAGAAGAATATTAATATTCAAGCTTAATAGCTGGGATGTAAATCACCATCACTGTCACCACTTACAGACAATGATATAAACTCACACTATCTTTGTAATCATTAAAATGAACTTGGAGTGCTGAAACCTGAAACATGAGGCCATCTGCTTAGAAAGAATAAAAAGGTGGCAGTGAGTCATACAAATTACAGACAGCCCATATTAGTTTAATAGCAGACGACCCTCCAATATGATAGACAAGACACTGAAAACACAGAACAGAGAGGAAGTATGGAATTCAAATGCCACAGCCAATTTTTGACTAATTTCAGACAATTGTAGAGCTCTCTAGTCTTAGAATACACGTATATTTTAAAATAAAATAATGCAGGGAAAATGGTCAGTTAATAGCAGTTGAACTGTAATAATTCTACCTAATAAAACTGGAAAAAGAAAAAAATTTTTAAAACAGAGTTAATGATTGACTTATTATAGATCTAATTAGTATCTAAGTTCCAAAATAAGCCACTTATTTCAATGATGGTGCAGTAATTTTAATTAGATCTGCCCACTCTGAAATAGCCTGATAAATAAGATATTGATCAGATCAATCCAGTGCAGTAAAGTAGTAGTAAAGAATGCTGGAGCCTCCAAAAATCAATATAAGAATATTTTAAAATGTCAAACGGAGAGAGATCATTTTCATATCCATTTTTGTCTGTTTCCTACTATACATGTCAGGACCAATTTTTTTTCTGTCTCTTCTGTACAATTGTACACTATATTGAATGGGTTTTAGTCTAGATTTTATTTCTCCCTCTTTATACTAGATTATAATGGTTCTAATGATTATGTAGTTTTGAGAAGGACTCTGAGTGTTACGAAACATTTCTATAGTGCTTAACCATTGTATCTTGGGGAATCACTTTCAAGGCAACTTTCCAATCTATTTATATTAGTTTCCATTCCCCTTAATGGCTGTCTCAATGTACTCTGTATTTGCAGTGAGCATGAGACTAGAAATAAGGGAAGCACTAAAGCCCTGTATGTGGGATAGACAAAAAAACACAAGACCTACAAAAGTCCCAGAAAAACACAAAGATGCAAGGAGAAAAGAGTTCAGAGGGAGGTACTCTCAAAGGCACATATCAAAGACAACTGAAAACATATATGACCACACAAAAATTTGTACGTGAATATTCTTAGCAGTATAATTCATGACAGCTAAACAGTGCAAATGTCCATCAACTGATGAATGGATAAACAACATATGGTATATCCATGCAATAGAATGTTATCTGGCCTTAAAAAAGGAATGACATTCTGCTACATGCTACAACATGGAACTTGAAAACACTATGTGATAAGTGAAAGAAGTCAACCAACAGGTCACATTTTGCATGATTCCATTTATATGAAATGTCCAGATTGGTAAATACACCAACAGAAAGTAATCTGGCAGTTGCCTATGGCTGAAGGGTTGAAGGAAAATGGGGAGTGACTGCTCATTGGTACCAGGTTTCTTTCGGGGTTTATGAAAATTGATTGTGGTGGTGGGTGCACAAACCAGTGAAAATTCACATTAAGTGGGTAAATTGTATTGCATGTAAATCGCATCTCAATTTAAAAAGAAATGAATTATCAAAAATATAACAACAAGGATAAATCAAAATAATTTTGCTGGGAGAAAGAAGGCAAAAATAGTACACATTCTGATTCTGTTTATATAAAATTCTACAAATTATAAACTATAGTACACAGAGCAGAAGAGTGGTTGCCTGGGGCTCAGTGCTTGAGGCAGGGGTGAAGTAGGGCAGGGGAGAGAGATTACAAAGAGAAATGAGAATACATTTGAGGTGGTGGATATATTTATAATGTTAATTATAATGTATATACATGTCAAACCTTATCAAATTGTACACTTTTAATATTTTATATGTCAACAAAGCTCTTATTAAACAAAAAAACAAAAGGAGATCCTACCTAACCAGAGTCCAGCTGGCTCGAGGAGACGTCACCATTTCCAGTGGGGTGTCATCGCTGATCTTGGGGGCAGTGCTGAGCGGCCGTGGCTCCAACACGTGCTCCACTAAGGTCCCATAGCAGCTAATGATGTAGAGGGATTCAACGACAACTTGTTTGGACTGGTCTACAAATGGAAAAACAGAACCTGGATGTGTGATATCGGCAGGGAAGGAGGACAGCATCATTTTTTACAAGTTACTGACCCTTCAGTCTGGTCCTGAGGCTGCTGAGAGAAAAAAAGAAGGCAAGAACTTTTTCACATGGTGCCTGTTCCTTGCCTAAAGCTTGTCTCTTTATAAGTAGAGGCTAAAGAATGTGAAAATCTCTATGCTATCAAAATATTTTTAAATCTTAAGCAATAAATTTCAAGAACTATGTATATAATACACACACACACACACACACACACACACACACACTCAAAATTCTAATATGCTGAAACAAATTTTACAGTCTACAGTATTTCCCTGCAATGTAATAACCTGGCCCAGATTACGAAAAATGAGTGATACCAGGTGGGACAGAAAGGACGGGCTGAAAGGGAAAACGCTGTGTGGACTAAGATTTAGTTACACCGGATGGACTAAACCAGCTCCACTGCATGAGAGGCTCTTTGTCTGCCTAAATCAGCCTAACTTCTCATCTACTTTCTCTGAGAAAACTTCTCCTTAACATTTCTGGATTAAAACAAACAAACAAATGAAAAACACATACGCCCTCCTTCCCAAATTCTCTTCCTCCTTTTCTCCCAGCGGGCTCACTGGCCCACATGCAAAATGAAGACCAGTCATACTTGGAGGCCAGGTGCTGAATATGGATCTAATCAAATGACTTTATAAGGAGTACACATGTCCTCACCACCAAAACAGGCTCGGTCCTCTATCTCGGGTTTTACAGTAAACCTAGGAGCGTATAAAATCACTCATGAATGCTGGGTGGGTCACCTTATCTCTAGGCCAGAGGAATCAATTACAGCTGATTTGAGAAAATGGCTAATGACCAGTCAGTGGGACATAAAGGAGTAGCAAGTTAAAAGGGTAATTAGAACAGAAGGGAGAAGCATTTGAAATCGAGCTTCACAGAGGGCTTTACCCAATAACAAAAAGTCAGTTCAACAGCATCATTAAAGCTAAGAAGGTAACAAAAAAATAAAGATGGGATAAGAAAATGGAAGGCTTGCATACATTACTGTATCCTCTCCCACTTAGGTAAAGAGCCTGCTGTGCCCGAGATCCCATTTCCAAGGAAAGGGTCACTGAAAGGCGGTAACAGGGGACAGGGCTGATGTCTGACCGCCAGTATTAAGCGCAAAGGAAAGCCATTTTGCCGAGAACAATGCGGCCCGTGGAACTCGTCGGAAAAGTACCTCACTTACCAACTCGGTTTGTGACCTACTTTAATAGCACTACAATGAGGGGAAATTTTCAACATTCAAAATTAAGCACTTGGTCCAAGAACGTAGGCATTCTTTGCTATACAGAAACAATAAGGAATCACAGACTACAACAGTAATTATACAAACATGTTAGGTATTGATCCTGGTGGTCAAAGCAGGGATTACAAAAAATTACTATATAAACTCAAAGGGAGGCTGGGAGCCATAAAAGATGACTCTTCTTTCTGAGCGGGAGTCTGTTTTTTTTATCTTTTAATTTATAAATAAGGCAGAGGTGTAGTTGATAATTTCTTAGGTAGAGATTTAGCATTAGAAAACCTGGGTTCAAACTCTGATACTATCACCCACTAATATTTCTTTTAACTAAAATATTTAAACTCACTGATCTCAAGTTCTTCATCTCTAAAATGGGGATAATGTTTTTCCTCTCCACACTCCAGGGACAATGGCATGAAATTAGCTTGAGAAAAATGTAAAAGCTACATATAATAGCATGGAATTAATAGCACTGAGTACACCTGTATATACAGTCACCAGCAAAGCAAAATAAAAACACTCAGTGGGCAATTTATCTCACATTTATAGTAAGAGGATAGCCCTTCAGAGTTGAGTAGCTGAGGAGAGACATGCTAATTGAGTGGGGGAAAAAAATTTCTAGAATATTGGGTTCAAGATTATTCAAAGAGAATTGCTATGAATTTTCCTTAAGAAATAAAAATTACAAACGGCAAGTTTAAGCTTCAGTGAAAATACATACCTTTTTCCCTTTTCAGGCCTGCATTATTTGCAAACCACGATCGGGATGTCCCAAACATTGCAGCCACGCAAAATTCTCCGCCCATTGATTTGCTGGGTGAAATTTGTGGAGGTGGTTTAACTTTGCTTAAAAAATAAAATGATAGTTTAAAAAAAAATTACCATGATGAAATCACAGTCCTCAAGATAATAACATTTCCTGTAAAATTCCACCCCTAAATATTCAAACCCTCCCATGTAGACATGCATTTTGCCTTAAGTATCACTGGTGGTGGGAGACTGTTTTGCAGTAAAAGCAAGACTAGTGCGAAGTTGAAGAGTATTATCAGAACAGCAACTTCTAAGACCAATAAACATTAATTTCTTCTTGAAAAATGTGCTGGCAAAATCCAAGTCAACTCATTTCAGATGGACAACACTTCCCTGGATATTTCAGAGTGGAACAACAGAACCAGCACAAACATCCCATAGTAATAAAATCGTTTTTAATATCTAAAATGTGGGATTGACAATACAGTTGAATGGAGACAGCATGTACGGAAGCACGAGATGGTACAGAATGAGACCCTGCAAATGCTCTCAGCCACACGGCTACATGTGGTTGGACAACGTCTGGGGAGCAGATCTAAGATCTAACACAATTAGTCACTCATCTTCCTATTTATTATTTATTCTTTCTTCATGGACTTGTGAAAATGATAGGTTTGCTTTCATTTTGTTTCTCAGGTTTGAGGACACATTAGATAGCTTCTGCTACATCACATAACTACCATGAGAAAGGATATTTTCTCTTTGTTTTCCCCAAATCAGCTTTCACCTTCTAATACCATCACCTTCTGGTATCAACCTTTCACCTTCTTTCAAATCCTGTATTTCTCTTCACTCTCGATTTGCCAAAGGCTACCCCAAAGTTCGCTTGGAATTTGGCCAAGCACCTTAGGTAAACGGTGGCATTATTTTCTCTGATTCATAGACCAGGAAACAGCCTCACTGTACCCTGGTCAAGACCAGAGCCCAGTCGGGGCCCAAGAATAACAGAGCTCTGATGTTCCTAATCTGCTAACCAGTCTCCAATGTCAAATAACATTATTCCTACCTTCTTCTGCTTACTATCCTTTATCTCTTTCTCTTTTAATGGAGTAGGGTTAGATGGAGAAAGACTGGTTTTTTGGAGTCAGGCAGAAACACAAACCTGAATCCCAGTGCTGTCCCTTTTCAGCCGTGTGGATTTTAAGTTATTTAACTGCTCAGAGCTGATTTTAAGGATTACTGTCTTATATTTGTTCTGAAACTGTGGTCCCTGGCTAGTAGTACTGAGAACTTACACATGCAGGTCTTCATCAGGCCACGCCCAGACCTACTGCATCTGACACTCTGGAGGTGGGGCATGACAATCTGGTTTTTAACAAAAGCCCTCAGCGAGAGGAGATTCTGGCACACCCTCAGGTTTAAGAACCACCCTGCTGTATCAGGTAAAGTGCATAAAGGACTCAGGGCAGGGCCTTCCTGCATCACAGCACTCAACCTGAACTACCTACTAGACAGCACAACAGCCTTCAACTAATTTTCAAAAAGATCAGACTTCAGGTGTCATGACACTTGAAATAGTCTCTCACATATTTTATTTCCTGAGCCTTCTGTTTTGATGCTTTCCCGCTAGCAGAAAGTCTGGGTCAGAGGCCTCTGACCAAATCCACAGCAGTGCACACTGCAGTACATGAAAAGGCCTCTTCTTTCTGTCCTTAAACACTCCGAGTCATTCATCATGAAGATCACATCCCTGCCTAAAATGCCAACACCTCTTACAGTCAGATTTCCACTGTTTTTTCTTTTTAAGTTTCTGTGAGAAAGTGAATCTGCTTCTACAGTTTCACATCTTCCTTGTTGCATTTGCTACAGCTGCAAAAACCTTTACAAAAACTGCGAAACTAACAGAAAAGAAGACTCCCCTCCATCTACACCTGGACAGACACACACCCTCCCTTGCTTTCTGGGAAACCAGCATCACAGTCTTCTTTCTGATGATGCTGCTCTCTGTTGTGCTAAGTTAGGACATAAATTTTCCTTCAAAGTCTCTACTTCCATCACTGAACTACTATCCGAGAGCTCTAAGCTCCTAATTAGCATCTTCTAAGAAGAGAGAAAAAACACTCTAGAATTTTTTTGAATGGTGTTTCAAATGTGTGACTAGGTTTTCACTAAAATCACCATCAACGAACAATAATACTACACAATGTACAAATAAGCTTCCTAGGGACAAATTCAAAGCTCTATGCAAATTACTTAATGCTATTTTTCTTTTTTAAATCAGTAAGCAACAAAATAGAAAAGTGAAAATCTCACTTCTTAAGAGAGACTATGGTGCATCTAAACAAGACTTAAAAATAATTGCCACTGGGCTGGTTAGCTACCTTTGTAACGTAATAATCCAGTTAGTCTTTGGCCAAGCAAACACGTATTTTGTATGTCTATTAGTTTACAGTCTAATCAGTCCATGTCAAAAGCTAAAGTCTCTTACACTTCTGTGATGTTACACATAACTAAGCTTCTGAACGTAAAAGTAAAAAACATCAACACAGTATTATTATACATAAACTCATTATTTCCTGCAAAGAATAAGTATCTCATGTTAAAAGTATTCTACAATTATGCAAAAATGATCACTTTAATTCTTCATTATTTCTTCTTTTTCTTCTGACAAGGCCTTCATAAATCACATGAATAAAAGTCTGTGTTTAATAAGTAATTAAAAGTTTGTATCCCTGAAACTAACTTACTACCTCCTGCACGACACAGTGCTATGTATTGGGTATTTAGCATATTAGGCGAACATATTCTTAACAAGTTATTTATGTCATCAATCTACATTTGGAATGACTCCGGTATTTAAGCAAAATAGAAACTGAAAATACGTGCATGTGTGTGCAAGACTTTCAGAAAAATAAAAAGGGAAAAATAACCTAAAGAAATGATTATTATTAATAAAGTATTTTCTATGTGAAATACCCAAAGGGAGAAAATTTAACTTTGATTCAATTTGCCCTCTATCCTAAATTTTAAAAAGACCGACTAGGAATGCTAGGTGGAAAAAGAACTGAACTTTTTCACAATGACCCAGAGTATTTCTATGGCAAATTAAACTTTTGTTGGCAGAAAGATAAAATATGAAAAAAAAACGATACATATTTGAGAGGAATAACGAGAAAAGTGTTAGCCTTGTCAATCATGTTCACTTAGAGATTGGTGACCCAACCACCTTAGGAAAGCATTCCAATACCAGCTTTTTGTCTTTTTTCCTCTCAGTATCTTCCCGAATTCTCTGAAAGAGACTTAATGAATTGCATTAGAAGTTTAAAAAGAATAGCTCTGGGTGTTTGGAAGCCTTCTCTTATTTATTTATTCACTTATTATTAAATTAGTAATTGATATAAAAAAATAAAATTTCAGTGTATATGCGTGTCCAGAAATGACTGTGTTGATGATAGTTATAAACCAGAACAAAACATGCTGGTAGCGCTGGGAGACTCCTCCCCCGAGAACTGCTTTTTACTCCTCTGAGCCCATCATAAACAACCCTGTGTTCAAAACTTAAAAGAAAAATTTGCCTTAATTTGTGAACAAAACATAAACGACAATGGAATGAGTTCAATTTTCACCGTATCAGTCAAAATAATGATAAAAAACATCACATTTACTAAATTTGATCTGAGACAATATAATCAAAAGTAAAATAAACGTAAAAAGAAAATAAAACAAAACAAACAAGTAAGGTGCTAAATTAAAACTCAGGGGTTTTAACATTTTTGTCATTTCTTCTGGGAGACTTAACCATCTAATCATAAAAGGAGAATCATTTTCAGTGCCATCAGACATTCTGGGGACATTAACACTATGATATCTTTAAAAGTATTTACAAAGAGTATTGAAGATACCCATTGGCTTTTTTCTGTATTATGTAATTCAGTCAGATAAACATACTGAATTTCTCTTGCCTGTTTTTTTTTTTCCTCCACACTCTACTGTAAGGGGGTGGGAGGTGGGGTGGGAAAGCAAAACTCTTACGATACTGGCTTTAAAATTATAGAAAAGTTATGTCCATCTAGATAATTTTACCACAACCTATAAAATGGGATGTAAGTGGTGAATCCATGGATGGCACGAAAAGCAACAGTGAGGTCTGGTGCCTCGTTCAGAAGGACAGAAACATGGAAAGAGCTAAACTGAGATAGAAGCACCGTTTTTTTCCTTCTCTAAAACATAAGGGTACAGTCAATATTGTAGCTTAAATGTTAGACACAATATTGATGTAAGAATTACAAGTGGTATTATGTCTTTGTGTTAAAGAAAAAAATTTTCTCTACGTTCCTCACTGTCATTAGGCTTTCGAAAGTAATTTAGAAGTTTCCTCTCACTCTCAACTTTATTTGCTAAAGGAAGAACTAAGAGGGAAACTGAAAGTATTTTATTTTAAATAAAGACATTAATAATATATTTAAAATTATTCTATCACAAATTATTCTTAAAGATCTAACAGATTAATGTAAACCTTGCAGATAAGAAAAGATTCTCCTCTCCATATAAATCTTTCCTTCTAAAAATGAAATTATAATATCTTTTAATATCCTCAGAAGAGCAATGAACTATTTATACATAGACTGCACACTCTCAGAGCTAATTAAAACTTCAAATATAATTCAGTATGTAAGTTTTAACTCTTCTTTAAAAATAACCTTATATAATACTGTACAGACAGGTTATAAGTAAGGGATATATTCAAAAGGACCACCTTTTGTCCACACTGTTGTGCACACGCGTTTTCTTTTGCTAAGCAGGTCAAAAACAGCAGTAATTTAAATACAATATTAGATGCAGATTAGGAACTCAATAAATACTTGTTATTTATAATACTGAAAGCAAAATTCATTTGTAAAATTTCACAATGGTTCTATCTCTTAAAATTTCTGTATTAGAAAGTATATCACATGTGTGATTCTTTTATATTATTTTATACTGTCATTCAAATTCAAAAATCCTGGAAGATACATAATTTCCAGAATGTATAAAATGACTAAAGGGTTGAAGACGGCTTGCATAGTTAACTTTCCAACAAGCTTATTTGGTTGTCGAACAAAAGACTCAACTGAAACTGCATGAATTTAAACAATTAAACCAGTTTATCAAACAATGAAGAATTGGCAGAAATTGTGATCTAGCAAAAGGAAAATCTTAGCTAAATATAAACATTTCAACTTGAAAGCAATAAAAAAAAAATCTGTGTGAAATTTATATAACATTTTAAGAGGAACTATAAAATTTTCATATTCTTCCAAAATACAAATACTACCCTACACTGGAAGTTCTATAAACTTAATGAAATAAATACATGTATTTAGTATAATGTTTCAAAGCAGTAAATAAAAACATTCTCAGGTTGAATGCTAAATATCATAGAAAAATAATTTTAAAAAACTCTTAAAACAAAGAAGCTCTTATAAACAAGAAAGAAATTGTCAAATTTATATTCATTTTGCTGCCTTAATTTGAGGTTTCATTAAGATCTTAATGGGAAAAGCATGCACCAACAGTAAAGGAACGTATTTTGAAGGAGGATCTTTTAAGCGAGTGTAAGTGACTAAAAACGAGTTTCTTGGGAGCTAACGACAGCATCAAACAAACCACAAAGCGGTCTTCTAAAAGACAGGCAATGATTTAAAAGTCTACTATATTTCATATATCCCTTTCTTTAATCTGGCTCTTTTAATCTTGTTTCAACCTCAAATCATTTCTGGTTGACAAGTGCTTTTGCTTAAATTTGAGGGGCACATGAGCTGTTGAAGGCATGGACTTTTCTTATTTCACATACAACATTTGTTATTCCATCTCCACTTCAATGCTAAAACTTCTATCTTTATTAACATACTAAAACTCTTTTCCTTGTACTGAGAATGAGAAATCTGTCCTAAGATGGAATTTAATTCTAAATTGAGACTACAAAGAAATGCTGTCATATGTTGAATCTGGCATTTAAAAAATCAACGGTTCACTATAATCTCCTGAGTAAGATCCATGTATCTTATGTGTTTTGGGAAGAAATTTTGTTAACGAAAAGAATAAAGATTAACTTTCAGGAAATCTTTACTCGTTTATACCCTGACTTTCTTTAGAACAGTTTCATAATCTGTGTTCTAATTTCGATGATGCATTTTAAAGAGGAAATTTTTATGATGATTTCCCACCCTTTTCTAATATGACAATGAAATTTTCAGATGTTCCTCTGGCAAATGAAAACTGAAATTAGTTTGTGTCAAATTATACTGTACCTTAAAGAACTATTTAAGTTTCTTTTTGTCCAAGAGAAAAAAGACTGAAGGTTTTTTCCTAGAATAATGGGACAGTATATGAGTAAGTTCCTCAGCAGTTACGAGAACTGCACACACACTCAGTACTTTTTAAAGTACTGTAACCATATTTATAAAATCGATGTAACTTAACATTAACCAAAACTTCCTTTTGGCTCACTCACTCTTAAAAGCAAAAAAATCAGGATCTAATTTAAATAAGTTTCTTTCAAAAATGGTTTATTTTCCCCTTAAACCTTCAATGTTAGTAGCAGCTAGCATTTACTGAGCACTTACTTTGTACCAGGCACTGTTCTCAGCAATTTATATTTTCAGTTCATTTAACCCTCACAACCAACCTATGAGGTAGGTGCTACTGGTAACTCTATTTAATAGAGATAAGGAAACCAAGAAACAGAAAGGTTTTAGAAAATTGCCCAAGGTCATCTAGATAGTATGTGAGCTGGGAATTAAGACCTGGACAGTCTGACTCTGGAGCCCTGACCCTTAACTATTATATTAAACACATTATACCAGGTTCTAAATACATTCTACTTCCCATCTTTACATGAAAGTAATAAATATACTCTGCTTCTTTTCTATGATCATCGTATCTAAGACTGACAAAGTTGTAGTTTTAGCACTCATACAATAATTTATTAAATAAGTTACAGCAAGTAGGTGCTAATAACTCAAAATTATAGATTATTTAGGAGCTTTTATGTGAAACACAAATTTCCTCTGGTAGCTCCTTAAATACCTAAACTATTCAAAACAGAACTGACTCTTGTTCCTTTGGTCCCAAATAAAATGCAATAAAAATTTATAGGGGAATTTTAGTATACCTTATATATATTTATATTTCAAAATGAATCATGCCTGCACATGTTCAGCATGACAAGTAGGGAGTCTATCACTATAATACTCAAAGCTTTAAACCTGGGGGTTAGCCTTGTCTTATAATATATACTAGCATTAGGAGAGAATTCTTCTAATTTCTTTTTTTTAAGTATTAATCTATGATTTCTTATGTGACTTCAAGAAATGAAGTGAAACCCAGAAAACAGATCTTTTAAGGTTTAACCACCAACACTCACGACCCAACCACAAATTCTTCCGTGATTAGGGGCATCTACCTGTGATCAGGCCATGCAACTGGAGACACAGGACACAACAGAGTTACGTTCTGAGAGAACAGCAAATGAATTAGGCATGCGGGACTGAACCGGGACTCACCATGGAGCTTTTATGGAAAAACACCCCGCTCCAAACAGATAAGGCCTTCATGGAAAAGGGGGGAAAATGCACAAAAAATTAGAGGAAAACTCATTGAACATTAACAAATACATGTAAATCATACTGTTATAGAGTATGAATAAAATAACTGAAAGAATTAGTAATCGTTTGCAATTCTGTCGCAGATCCTAACGAGTCTGATGAAACCAACGAACAGAATGACGTGCAGTAACAAGTCCCTTAATTTTCACAGGGTTGGAGATTTCAAAATGTTCTATTTCGCCCCCTTTTCTGGAGCACCCCTGTAGGGTCCCTAAGGTAAAATAAAGTAAATTTCACATCAGAGGCCCCTTACAACAAAGTCGAAGTTAAATGGAATTATTAGATGGAAAAGAGTGAGACCAGTAGCAACAGATGCGTGGTTGTGTGACACAAAATGTTTAAAACTCGTGAAAGAGGACTCAGTAAAAACTTCAATAAGCATCTCTTGCTGTTCACCAGTTGTAGTCTCAGAACCACAGAAAGTGCATATTTTCTAAATTGCTTCTTTACAGTAAGTTGAACTGCATATTGCTGGTCAAAGGACCTAACACTAAATACAAGTATTTAGTATGATATATTTCCATTAAGGGTCACGTTCCAGGAAATTAGCATTTCTCTTAATAGTGATACAGGTGGTTAACTTCCGCTACCTGGCCTATACTGGGTTAGGCTGGAATACAGGAAACTAAAGCCATAATTGCTTCTTTTAAATACAGCCGGGGATACAAAGCAGACTTCAGTGTTACACGTTTTTCTTCTCAATATTCTGTTCACAGCATTTAAGACATGCTATGCATATTTGCACAGAGATGACTGAGTGATTTAATTATATCCAAAACCAAATACTGTTGTAGCATCTGACACTTGTAAAGAAGACGTTAACAAATGGAGAAGGAAAGTGCACTGCATAACCTGGACATTTTCTTCTTCAAATCTGGTGTTAAGAACATTAAAAAAAAAATCCTGATAATTAGCATTGTTCTCCCAGTAAACTGAATATATTTGGCCACAAACTAAAACTTGAGGGAAATGTCTTCACAACACTGAGGACAATTCTGAGGACTAATACACAGAAGATACAAAGAAGGGAACAGAAAAGTAAGAAACGAATTAGAAGAAAGAGTGAGTTGGAAGACAAAGATATTGGAAAAGAAAAAAAGAAAAGAAACTTTAGAGAACGTCTCAATACAAGGCAAGGAAACCTCTCCCACACTTAACGATAAGACCACAACCAGACATACGTCATCATCCACATTTAGGACAATGGATTTCAATTATTTTCTTGACTATGACCCACAGAAACATACAGCTGGCCATCTTTATCTGCAGGTTCCACATTTGTGGATTTAACCACTCACAGACCAACATTTTGGGGGAAAAAAATTCCAGAAAGTTTTAAAAAGCAAAACTTGAATTTGCTGCTCACCAACAGCTATTTATATGACAATTTACTATTCACAATGTGGAGAAGATTCAAAGTGTATGGGTGGATGTGCACAGGTTAGATGTGCAAATACCAGGCCATTTGTACAAGAGATTTGAAGACCCACAGATTGAGGGGAGAAGGTGTCCCGAAACCAACCTCCCCCAGATACAAAGGGACATCTGTATTTTAAGATGTAAGTTGGTATGTACGCAAACACACAAACTGAAACAAAAATTTAATGAACGTCTTTTCTGTCTATAATCAACCTTACCATTTTCTATTTCAATGTTTATAAAATGTTGAGATTTAGTTACAGTGAAGATTAATGCATATAACAGGGTAGGTCAGGGTGGGGCCTTAGATTCTGTATTTCTAACAAGCCCCTATAGAATGCTACAGCTGCTTGTCTGCAGAACCAGTAGCAAAATTACATTTTATTGTATTCTATTCCATTAATAAAAAAACAAGTTAGTCACAATCGCCTTCTCTGTTTACACTAATCACATCAGAAACAAAATGTTACTGGAGTTCTCCCTGTACTTTGACACTGATTTGAATAACTGAAATCATGTGAAGACTGCAACCTCTCAATAGCACAGTGATGCCATGAAGAAATGATCAATGAAAATGTATGGAAAGTTTGATACATTTCCACATGCCCATAAATGCCTCAAGAATGAAGCGGTTATTGTTGGCACCCACCACCCAACTTCCTGTCATTTTCTTCCTTGGGCAGACACCTGAATTCACCAAATACTTCAAATGGCTCTGACAGAGGCACTGTGCCTTGGGAGGTCTGGGCACAAGATAAAAGTTAATGTATATTGTATTGAAGCTGAGCCTCCGCATTCATCCCAAGTATCAGGATACAGCTGATTCACTGCAAAGAATTTGAAAGTTTTATCTTTGTCTTTGATGACTTAAAAGGCTTCTCTATTGACCCAACAAAAACAAACAAAATGAAACAAAACCTTGAAGTTTCTACATTTCAAAAGACAGCTGATGTTCCCACCTTTAGAGCCAGTAAATGCCTTTTTCCAAGTTTAGGTTCCCTTATGCATAAAAATGAAACATATTAACCAAACAAATTAAACACAAGTTTTGGGTTCCTTTTAATCTCCTAGGTTTTCCTTTCCAGGTTGCAGCAGCATGTTACCAACAAGATTTCGACAGCCCCACCACCATCCCAAAATGCACTGTTAACTCTCCAGACACGAGTAAACAGGCCTGCGCTACCAGCAGCATTGTCAAGTTCAAAGACCCTACAGTTCTCACGGTTCACGGCATAACCTGGTGGGTGAGGTAAAAGCTACCTTCAGTCAAATAAAAAGATCTCCAAGCTAACCCGGCTCCAGGAGAAAACAGAAGGTGGGGGAACAGGGTGAGAACCCATTTTAGTACGTACACTGGGCATGGTCCCAACCTACACTCACCCACTTCTTACCCACTCCCACAAACTGGACCTCTGCCACAGACACGCCAAAGAAGAGCCACAAACTCCAAAGAGTTAGTGACTGACGTAATTACTGACTTCATATGGGTAGTGTCAGCTGTTCCTTTGAAATATGCCCGCTTCATCTTTCCTCGGTAGCAAAAGAATGAAAATATAAAGTCACAAAGGACAAGTCCACGATCCAGCTGTCTTCACCTATGACTCTCCCCTCCCCTCCAAAATCCCGCAGCTGGAGTTTTACACGGGGGTGGGTAGGAGGGGGAGGGGAGTGTGTGAGGGAGAGGGCATGCTGAATTAAAACTGTCTGTATTAACATACGCAACTCAGATGATCATGTTCAGGTATTAAGGATGTCTTCAGTTTTCCAAACACTATTAAGTTGCAGCAGATTTAACAATCTGCCATATGAAACCTATGCACTATGTCATGACTGTCCTTTTTAAGCTTAATTCTGATGGAAAAGCATCAGGACTGGCCAAGAGACAAAAAATCCAGAAAAACCCATTACAGACTTATTTCACGTCCAGCATGAAATGACTTGACCATTGTTTCTCAAAGGGTTTCTTCTACAGATTCTTAGATAATAGAAAGAAATTGTCTTTTATATCATATCTTACTAAAGCTACATAAGTCTTTAAATCCTGACTCCTTTTTTTAAAGGCCAAGCAGTACCACAAAAAGTTTGGTCTAACTACTTAAAAATAAGGCAAATCTGAAGATTTTTAAAATGTAAGTAAAAAATAAAACTAGATTTGATTCAAACATGCTGAAATCCTACACAAGCTGACTCAAGCGATGAAAGGCATTAATAATGATTAAATTTCACCATCCAGAGTTAAAGAAATAGTTGTAGTCTGAGACAAAAATCCTATAAACATACTCTGAAGGTCCTATTTTCCAGTTGTTTGTGTCCTATGAGAAGTCAGGCACTATCACTTAACAGACATCAGCATCATACAAATATTAAATGTACTGAACAGAGTAAGGGCTGTATGTGTCAAACTGGAAAGTAAAGCTGCATTCTCTAACAATATATTCCAGCCGCTCTAATGACGCTGCTACACTCTGTATGCCCCCTTTAAGCAGCAACAGAGATGGACTCACGTTTCCCACATGCACATGAGCAAATTAGTCTTCATAACATTTTCAAGAGTTACTTTAAATTTTTCATTAATTTAATTTTAACCATTCCCTACTAAAGAAACCAATGGCACTACTGGCTCTCAAATTATTGATCTGTTAGGCAAATTCAAGCTGAAACATACAGGTTATAATTGTCTAATTTGAGATATATTCAACATGCAAATTTAAATGACAAGCTCAAGATTTTCACTAGAAAAGCATTAATGTTCAAATTCTGCCAGACACGGCAGAAAAGAGACTAGAAAAGCTTACATAGATTGTCAACATTCTACAGAAAGTAATGCTTCCTAACTTATAACACAGTATATAGGAGAATTAATCCCCGCCCTCCCCGCCTTGCCAAGTCCACAGATTTATGGTAAAAGGGAAGAAACTATGGAACGGTTTAAGTACTCTCCTGATTTAACACAAAAATTGAAAACTAGTAAGTATGTTACACATGTAGACATATCCACATCCATTCTAATGAAAATACATTATCCATTCTTTCACAGCTGGAACCAAACATTTAGAGGTTAGTATCAAGAAATAACACACAGATAAGACAGGGCTAGGAGGTGGAGAAGTACACCTGCGACTGTATCCAGTGAATCTTTCTCCAGATCTTTCCCACTTAACTCTGAGAACTTCACCTCTAGGGTGTGGGGCTCAGGTCAAAGTGTCTAAACAAGCCAAGGCAGACTTAACTGAATTAGAAGAAGGAATAGACCTTCCTTGAGGACTCTATGCCAATGTCATTCATTTACTTAACAAGCTCTGATGGCAGATCTGGGCGACAAATTCCTACTAGAGATCATCGAGTAAATGCTATTAAATGCTTTCAGTTCTAACAGAACAATCATCTAGATTTTGTAAATGGAGCTCTTGCTCCACACTGGCCTAGGGCTCAGCAAGGAATGAGGCTTAGAAATTAGGTAACGGGATTGAACATCTGGTGGGAACTCATACGCTGCAAGGCTGAAAGATTATAACTCATACATACAAACTTTTATTTTTCAGATGCAGAAATTTACCTAGGGCACGGTGGTAAAGGCAGAGCCAAGATGAGAGAAGCCAGAGCTTCAGATTCCTAAGTCAAGATTCTTTCACTGCATTACCTAATTTACTTCTACAGGGTCAGGCCAAAGGTTCCTAATATCTACCTCAAATTGCTCACAAAGAAATGACTAAACATGACGGGGTAGGAGTAGGGGGAAACAGGAAGCTGCTCCATTTAAGAAAAAGGAAATCTATAAAAGATGACAAATCATATCATTATTTACTAAAAACGGTCAGCTAGTTAAGAATAAGGAAGTAACTTCATTCCCAATTTGTTTTTTTTTATTTCTGTGAAATTACTCTGACAATGTTTTGAAATGTACTATTCTCTGCTTGTGCCTACAAAATGTGCATATAGTAGTAATGTTAGAGTCAATATACATAAAATTAAGCTTACTGATGACAAATTATCTTTTTTACTACTTTTACATAAGAAGCATTTAAAAAAAAAAAACCTTTGTCACTTACTTAATTCATTAATGCCACCAAACATCCACGAAATGTTGCTTAATAAATCCCTACACTCCAAAACAAGGAGCAATCCATCGGTACCCAGTTTCACTTTTAACAGATGAGGACTACTCTTATTTACACATGGTAAACACAGGACGGAGGTCTTTCCAACCCTCCAGTCTTAAGACCGGAAAAAAATGGGTTTTCTTTGAATGAGTGACTGTTAAACCAAATGACGGCCAGCACTCCTCTACCTTCCTACACCACAGTAGAGTTAAGCAACAGCTGTTGCCAAAATAGGCCTTATTTCCTCCAAGTGCAGCTTCAAGGTACAGAACATGGAGGTGTAATTACATCTGTCTTTTGCCATTTGTAGGTCTACTGGCCCCGCGAATGTCTTCGAGTAAGACAGATGGTCCTACACTGCACAAGCTTTCAGGGATATGTATTTCCAAAAATAAGAGGGCAGATGTGAAACATGGTAAGCACAATTCTATCCCCTGAAGGTTTGAGTTGAGGCTTCCATCTAAATTTGGTTATTTAAATATAGGATCCCAGGCAATCCTTAGAAATCTCTGTGCTAGAAATGTAATTTTTTAATGCTTATTTGATGCCCTTATGCCAAACATCTAAGACACGGAATAAATAAATATTGATCCAACCTATGTAAGTATATAATTTTACTAGAATATTACCAGGCATTACTCATATGTCTATAAATGAGTCAGCTCCGTGTTCTCTCTCTACATAATCCATGTCCAATATTTCTGTTAATTTTATTATTAAAAACCTAGGAAAGCTATGTGATCGAAGCAAAGTTAGAGTAAGTTAGGATTTCCACAATGAAAAGAAATCTGGAAAATTAAAAGCCTGTTTGTGCATCACTCTGGTGACCTTAATGTAGCAATCAAAATTCTCAGTAAATATAATAAAAATTGCTGGAAATGATGCAAATGAGCTAACTGCAGTTTGAGATCTGGTCACAGTAAAATCTCTAAAAATAAAAATGAAATAAATATAACTTAATATCCAATGGGATGAAACCTAGTGATATAAAATGTCTAGAATGTGTTTCTAATCTCAGCATATTTGAAAAATGGAAATTCGGGAAATATATTTTGTTCTCGCAAAACAAACACTTCTTTTGGTAAGGCAAAATACATGTATTTCAATGAAAATGCTAAGTTTTAAGATAATAAGACCACAAACTACAATTTGAAAATTCTATGACCATTAAATGTTTGGGTGACTTACAGTAATACTCTAAGAATTATAAGGAAAGTCACAATAACAATTTCTGAATATAATCAACAAACCCTTCAGAAAATGGCTTAAGGGTACCAAGTCTTTTAATCTACCAATAGCCAAGTGCAAGTTATGAATACTATCATCAAAGTGTTTATAGGTCACCATAATCTATATTAACAGGAAGGGAAAAAAAGAATAGCACAAGGGGAGGGGAAAAAAAGAAGAGTGGGTGGGGTAATTTACGATGCACTGAAGCTCTGCCACAAGTAGGGATTTCATTACAGACAACAACTACAATATATACCAAAAAAAAAAAAAACTAATGAGTTTATGGTGGGTGTGCGTGTGCGTATGCTCGCCTGTGCACACACAGAGTAAAAGAAGATAAATGATGAAGCAAATGCATTAATCCGTTAACATCTGGGAAATCTGGGTATACAGGCATTCCTTTCACTGGTCTTATAACCTTATAACTTATATACAGTCTGAATCTGTATCAAAAGGTTTTAAATTACGCATTGTGGGACAAATATTAATCATTCTCTTGAAACATTTCAATACAGGACATATTAAAAAGAATTCAAAGACTTGGCAAAAATAAAGTAGTTTGAGAACTGAGATAAGAAGCCTAGTCAACAATATGGTACATGTATCTTGAACTAATATTAATTTCAAAACACAATTCAAATTCATATCACTTAATTCATTAATTATTAAATTGTCTAGAATACACACACTCTACAAATCTAGGAACCGTGACTAAGTTTTTAAAAGGAAAAGGAAGCACAGAATGTATCCAAGATCATAAAGTATGACAGCACAGGAAGACACCAGATGATTAATAGTTTCTACCCATCAAAGGGCAGAGAGAAAGAGAGTAGCAAGGGAGAGAGTGAAAGGGTGTGTGAGAGATCGTATGTTTTCATTACGGAAAATTTCAAATACATACAAAAGGAAACTCACTTTCGACTCCTCTCCACAAATATTTTTGAAATAAATTCTAACTTAGAAATAAAATGAAAATCAATAGGAAAATTTTTAAGCAATCTTTCACTTAGACTCAGGAGAAACAGATAAAAATGCAGAAATACTTTGTATACATTATACAAAGAAAAAAAGTGAGTTACCTGTAAATGTAAGTTCATAATACCTTTACTATTCATAGCCACTCTTATTTACTTTATTTTAAATTAAAAAAAAATGAAAAGGAAGGAAAATAAAAAGTCTAAACTACACTACTACTGAACATAAAGAGTTAAAAAATTGAAATCATTTTTTCTTTCAATACAGGCCAAATGATCTCATAAAATGTGTGATTTGGGATCTAGGTTTGCTGTATTTTGCCCTTTTTTTGTCATTGATATACCACAAACTCAATTTCTGCTTTCAGCAATAGAATCACTCTATATGCAAACACCATTCCACTAGGTAGAGGGTCATTTTTTGTGTTACAGTAAAATCTGGAGCTCAAGGGCCTGGTTCCTGAGAATGCATATTTCTTCTTAGAAAAGCGACTTCTGTAAACAATTTACAACCTAGCACAACAATATTAAAACATATTGATACAGCAGCCAAATAATTTAATCTATTCCTTTTGTTGGAAAGACTGAGAAGACTATTTGAAGCCAAGGTGAAATTTTCTCCTGACTACCTGAATACAGAATTTTAAGATAGTTGTTCCATCTCAAATTAGGTTAAACCTCAGGATTGCTGATTGATGGAAGCAGGTAATTAGCCTATAGACATAAATATTTTTTGGTACAAAATGGGAGTTTCAGAGTTGCTATACAATTGAACATCTAATGATATCTTAGACACAGCACTTTTTTTGCCAGAACCCAAAGAAGTGATAATTTTATAATCCTAATAGGTAAGAATTTTTTTAAAATTTTAAATAACCTAAAATAAGCACAAAGATATCAAGTGCTTTATCAAGTCTTTGAGGATATTATTGTGACCAATCTGAGTAACACCTGGGACCCTGGCTTTTGAAAACCATCCACAACATCACATTGCCCTGACACTAATGATGATAGAATCATGATAGACTAGTGTATGTAAACTGTACCTTGACAGAGTTTCTTTTTTTAACTATATTAGAAACATGGTTGTCATATAAAGTTCCCTCCTTAGTATTTCTATCCGTCAAAATTTGGGGGCCATTATATATCCAGATAAATGTCCACAAAAGCAAGAAAATGAAAGTGTACTACTCTCAGACAAAGCCACAAGGCAGCAACTATAAGACTGAGTAGATGGCTCTGGTTTTTATTAGTCAATACTAGTTTTCACAACTTGTCACTGCTTTGGTTTTTTTTTCCTCTCTCTCTGAATGTGTGTGTACATGGTTGTGTATGAATATGAATGCGCATGTTCTCCACTTTGTACTTAACCTGCTGCCATTAAGTCTCATGTGGGCTGGAAATGAAGAACATAATCAAAACCACTCAAAGAAAAAGTACATTTTATTTTTTACATATTTAATACTCTAAAGCTGCTACTAAAAAGACATCAAGCCTGAGGCCTTACCCTGTTCTTTTGGTGATGGTCCCCAGTGTCATTGGCTGCTTGATCTGTGCAAGAGGCATCAATACCATCAAACTGGGGAGAGGGGAGAGCCGAGGGTTGCCAGGGTTGTTGTTGGCAAAATTATTGTAGGAGTCTTGGCTGTTGAGTTTCCCTACAAAGAGAAAAATTAAGCAAAGCATCACCAAACGAAGTTTCTTTCTTTGATAGGGTTCGCACTGACTCCACTGATCTTTTAAGAAAGTTACCAAAGGCAGAATTGGTTCTAAAAGAATCGTGGTTATATGGATGGGGAAAACAAAAACAAAAACAAAGAACACTGGTAACAACAACTGTGCCTTGATTATAAATAGAGACTTTAGCTTTTAAGGATGGAGGACTGAAAGGTACAGAATTGGATAGATGTTAAATGGTTATACAAATAATTAGTATAAAATTTAATTATGATTTTATGGTGTTATAAAGAAATATAGGATAGTCAGAGAAAACAAAATGGAAAGATCTAAATTATTCTACAAGAAGCACAGAACGATTCCCTAAACAAGTCTGAGAGCAAGTGGGGAGAATATTCCAGCCCTGGCAACACTGTGCTCAGAGGGCAGAAGAAACATAAGTCATAAGGATGTGTATCCATATAGACACAGGATGAGACTGACCAAAGTCACAGTCAAAAACACTGCCTGCCTCCCAGAAGATACCACTCCCCACCATGAAATTAAAAGACACAACTCGATACATTCCCCTTTATTTTATGGTGAGCATTAATATCAAAAATCAAAATTAGTCATTATGGCTCAGTGACAACCACGTAAAACAAACTCTGTGAAATAAAATCTGATCTGCAGTGAGAGTGATTATTCTCATCTCACCAGTAAACCAAACTCCACTTGTGCACTTAGCTTTTCTCCCCCTCCACAGTTGTGTATTTTCTAGAATCTCTTATAAATGAAATCATAAAGTATGTAGCTAATTGAATCTTGCTTCTTTCACTTGCCAGTAAGCATCTGAGAATCAACCACTCTACGTTTTCCTGCATGCATCAACTCTTTCTTTCTTATTTCTGAGTAGGACCCCATTGTATAGAAGGAAGTTTGTTTACCACGTCATTGGCAAAACAACATCTGGTTTGTTTCTAGCTCTGGGTTATCGTGAATAAAGCTGCTATTTTAAAATAGATAAACTAGGAATGGAATTGATGATCATAGTAAATGAATGTTTGCATGGACATAATGGTATGTTTAAAGTTGAGAAAATGGGGAATCTTCAAAAAAGGATACAAATGAACTACTAATTATTTATAACTCAGATGATTGATTTCTTGAATACGTGTAAGCACATTTGACTGTCCTTTGTGAATGGATCACTGTATTCTGTTGATTCTTATTTTGCGGTTGGCATTATTCCTTTGATAACTATGTAAGTTTAAAAAGCTAAAGCTCTAATCTGTTCTTAGAAACAATGATCAGTACATACGTGTAAACTAAAAAAATGTGCAGTATATTGTGTATAAATATATTCACATGCAATATATTGTATACCTGCAGTCAAACTGTAACAATTCTACCTAATAAAACTGGGGGAAAAAATTAAGCAAAGAAAATGCCAACTAGTTTGACAGAGTGGCTGATTCATTTCACATTCCCACCAGCAAAGTATGATCATTCCGGTTCTTCCACATCTTCACCAGGATTTTGTTTCTTTCTTTTTTCTTTTTTTTTTTTTTTTAAATTTTAGCTATTCTGGCTTCTATTTGGATGTCTCTAATGGTCAAAAATGTTTACCTTGTTGTTCATGTACTTATTTACTACCCATATATCTTCCTTGGTAAAGTGCCTGTTCAAAGCTTTGGCCCATTTTAAAAATTGACTTCACATTTTTGCAAGATATAATTCATATACCATGAAATTCACCCTATTAAAGTATATAATTCTGTGGTGTTTAGTATATTCTAAAGAGCAGTACAACTGTGATCACTATCTAATTTCAGACTATTTTCATCACCCCAAAAGAAAGCCCTGCCCATGAGCAGTCACTCTTCCTTTGCCCTACCCATCAGTCTTTGACAACCAGAGATCCCTTCTGTTTCTACGGATTTGCCTATTCTGGATATTTCATATGAGTGGGATCACACAATGTGGCCTTTTGTGACTGCTTCTTTCACTTATTATGTTTTCAAGGTTCATCCATGTTATGACATGTAGCAATAGTTCATTCCTTTTCATAGCTGAATAATATTCTGTTGTATGAATATAACACATTTTATTTATCCATTCATCAGCTGATGAATACTTGGGTTGTTTTAACTTTCAGACTACTATGAATAATGCTTCTCTGAACATTAGTCCACAAGTGTTACGTGGACTAGTATTTTCAATTTTCTTGGGTATGTACACCTAGGAGTGGAATTGCTGGGTCTATTTTTAACCTTTTGAGGAACTTCCAAACTGTGACGGCACCAATGTATTAAGGGCTCTAAATTCTCCATATCCTTAACAACATTTGTTATTGCTGATCGTTTATACTTTATCAATTGTAGTGGGTGTGATGTGGTATCTCATTGCAATTTTGATTTGTATTTCTCTCATGACTAATGATGTTAAACATCTTTCTCATGTGCATTTTAGTAATTTGTGTACCTTCTCTGGAGAAATGAGTATCCAAAATTTTTGCCCAAAATTGAGTTGTCTTTTTTGTTGTTGTTCAGTTTTAAGAGTTAATTATATTCTCAGGATAAGTCCCTTGTCACTAGACTATACATTGATCTTGTATCCTACATCCTTTCTGAACTCATATCTTAGCTCTAATAGTTTCTTGTGGATTCCTTGGGATTTTCTAGGTACACAATCACGTTATCCACAAAGAAGAGAGTTTTACTTCTTCCTTTCCAGTCCAGGTGACTTCTATTTCTTTTATTGCCTAATAGCCTTGGTTACAAATTCCAGTACAATATTGATCAGAAGTGGCAAGAGCAGAGTGTGATTAATTTTTAGTTAATTTTTGTATATGGAGTGAGATATGAGTTGAAGTTTATTGTCTTCATTGCTTTAAAAATAGATGTCCACTTGCTTCATCATCATTTATTTAAAAGATGATCCTTTCTCCACTGAATTGCCTTCCCACCAATGTCAAAAATCAATTGACCATATATGTGTGGGTCTATTCCTGGATTCTGTTCCACTGATTCATGTGTCTTTTAACCAACATCCCTTTTTTTTTTGTTTGTTTACTGTATTTTTATAGTGATTCTAAGTAATTCATGTACTTACAATAGAAACTTTATAAAAATTTACCACATTTTCAATGCTATAAAAAAGAGTCTAATGTTTATAATTCAACAACTCTTCCATACACAAAACACTTTATTGAGCCAATGTTATTTTCAAATCATTAGTCTTCTCTATTTATAAAAAGTACCTGCCCCAGTTATTAGGTTAGCAATAAATATGGTATTGTATACATAATACTGACAATAAACAAACACACATAATTCTTTTTACTAATTTGAATTGAGACAAATTTATGTAGAAAACAAAAGAATACCCCCTCAAGGTCTTAATTAAAATCTTATTTCTAAAAGATATCCTAAAAGACATTCACTCTCAAAATGGCATGGATTCAGTATAGAGGGAGAACCACCACAGCATATCTGATGATAGCTTCAGAGGTAGGGGAAAGTAAGAAGCTCCCTTTAAAAAAATCATTACAAGATGAAGGTGTCTTCAGAATTGGGATAATGGCTTAACAATTCAATTGTGACATCTTTCTTGGACAAAAATCTATGGAATTATCAAGTTAAACAATTAAAAACATCTTTTTAGCAAAACAAGAAAAAAAAGATAAGAAATGCATACAAACAAAATAAATATTTCTCTCTATACCCCCAATTTCTAAATCAGATTCCACATTAAAATTAATTGAAGACACCCACACCTATGGAAGGGATAATAAAATAACAGCATTCAGAATATGCACAAGATTCTTTAGGCTGTTAATAAATTATACAATAATATCTACACTCGCACAACACAAAGTTTATAGGCAAAATGAAGAGTGGAATCCAATTATAATATTTTATACTTGTGAGAGATTAACAGAAAAATGACTCTAGGGTTAAGTCATTCAAAGTGATTTATTATGATACCCTTAAGGCCAGTATAAATGTAAACAGTTGCAAGATTCACCATTTGACAACTACAGTAATATTATTTTGGATCTGAAATGAGACCGCGACATGAAATATGTCACAAGCTAATGAAATTCAAGGACTGTGTTTAACACACACATTTCAAAACTAGCAGTCAATTATTTGTTGAGTGCCTTAGCTTAAGATGACATGCTGTGAGGACTGCATTCTTCGTTGTCACAAAGCTTACAGTCTAGTATGCATGAAACAGGACTAATTAAGTGCTAATTGCCTAGTACTAAAGATAAGTACACATGGGATCAATTATTTGGAGAAGAGATCATGGAGCAGATGGGACATGAACTAGGCTTTGAAAGACGGGTAAAAGATGGGTAAGTGCTGGGGAGGAGAAATACTCCAAGGATGAAGGGCAACATGAAGGGCAGAGTGTAGAGGGATGCCACCCAGGCAAGCCACAGCGAGACATCTCTAACCAGAGGACAGAACTGGAACGCACAGCAGTTTGAATACAAAGTGATCTTGGTTTTCAGGAACAATTCAATTGAGGCAGACGAGTAGGAACTTAGGTGCCTAAACTCTCCAGCACGGGAAGACTACAGATTGTGCACTGAAATTCATGGGTAGGATGAGCTGTCTAGAACCACTGAGAAGCTCCACATCTTGTGGTGTAGTTAGCCATGACTTAAAGCCCTTGGCTGGCTCACCAGGATAAAGTACCACCCCAGGGTAGCATACAAGGTACCTCACACCCATCCCTCTCAGCCTGCTACTGTATTGTCTTCAACACCCTAGAGTTTCTGAGCTTCTGTTCCTGGTGCTGCGTTCCTCATGTGCCTCTAAAACCCAGCCCACCTGAAAGAGTTAAGCAAGCTGGGTAGATTTTGTGTTCTTAAGAGGAGGGGCAGTGTCGGTCCTAACATTTTACTATGTGGCAGGCAATTTATCAAAATAGCTTTTATGAAAGAATAAACCTGTTAATTAAATGCTCAACAAAGACAAGGTTCAGAAAGGCAAACTCAGAGAGAAAACCGCTGACTCTGGGCATCTTCAAAAGGGTAGTTTCACTACTGAAGACAGTGAGACAGTCAGAGGGAAAGGGGCAAGTGAAGGGAACATTCACAGATAATTGACACAGAGCACAGACTCAAGGACTTTGCGGCTGAAAAGAAAACACTCAAAAGGTGAGATACTGCAAGAACCAAGGAAAGGCTTCATTCAACATTCTCTCTTTCACTCCGCCCTCTTTGAGCCTTATTGGTACGAGGCCCTGTTCTACTCCTGGAGGAATAAGCCCAGGGGACTCCTCATGAATCCGTAACATAGTAAGACAGAAACACCACATAACTTTAAAGAATTCAGTGGAAGAAAACATGCTAATACAGGTATCGGCACAGTGTCTCAGGAACAAAAAGGAGATGTCTTTACTGTTGTTGTTTTAAAGGGACAACAATATGTAGATTTTGAATATAGAGGAAGGAACTTGTATCTTCCTACATTTAATTTTCTAAAAAAAAATTAAGGACAAGATGAGAGATGTGTGAACAATTGTACCAGAAATTAGTAAAATGAGAGAACTAGCTTAGACAGGAATTTCGTCTGGGGACACATAATGATCTATGTGTAAAAATACACATGAAAAACACCAAACTTAGGAGCGGCTTCAAGACAGCAGAATGGAAGGACAGGGGAGCAGACCCTCTCCCACAGATACTTCAAAAATACATCTACATGTGGAACAATTCTCACGGAATACCTACTGAACTCTGACAGAGATCCTGGGCAGGGGGAACCACAGGAAAAATCTCCACGAAACCATGTAAACAATAAGGTCCTACTGCATAGCACAGGGAACTACATTTAGACCTTGTAATAGCCTATAATGAAAAAGAATATGAAAAATGTATATATAAAATATATATATATAAAACTGAATCACTATGCCATACACCAGAAATTAATACAACACTGTAGACCAACTACACTGCAATTAAAATGAAAAAATAAATAATACCAAATTTAAAAATACAAGTTCATACTGACTCAAATACACGAGAATAATACCATGACCCTTTCTTCCCTTTTCAATTGTTCAAAGTCTTTGGTTAAACATGATTTTCACTATCTCCTCCTTTGTGTCATGGATCTCCTTTCAAAATGTGACTAGACTCTAACAAACCTTCAGATTTATCCTCCAGGAAAACTGAAGACTCCTCCAGAGCCAGAGCAGCGTCTTACTAACCACTGACAGCTCAGTACAGGTGTGCTGAAAGAATGACAGAAATAGATTCTTTTGCATATCCACGAAGTATAGGAAAATACAGCTCTATGATCTATAGGAAAAAAATTAATTTTGGAGGGGACTCAAAGTACTTTAGAAGACTGCCTGATGCTGGAATCCTTGGCTTTCACTATTCTGCTTAGTCTCAGGTTGACTCAGCCAGGAGCCTAGACTTGGTAACTTTAAGAATAGAATAAGAACTTTTTAATAGATTAAAAAGGAACCGTAACTTCCTTACTGTTGTATCAAGCCTAAATTTCTGAGCCAGGATTTTTCATTAAGCCTGAAGCTTCTTAATATAATGAGGTTCAGCAGAGGAAACTTCCTAAGCCTTGGATGGGGTTGAAGTCTGTCCCTCTGTTTTTAAGTTTCAATTCCCCTTTGGACAGAGAAGGATAGCAACACTGTTTCTTTGCTCCACCTTTTAGGCATATGCATGATAGTAATATTAAAATAAAAAATTTCTCAGTGAAAGGGGATGGGAAGGAATAAATTTGGGGATTTGAGATTTACAAAGGTTAACCACTGTATATAAAAATAGATTTAAAAAATTTCTTCTGTATAGCACAGGGAACTATATTCAGTATCTTATAATAACCTTTAATGAAAAAGAATATGAAAACGAATATATGTATACATATGCATGACTGGGACATTATGCTGTACACCAGAAACTGACACATTGTAACTGACTATACTTTAATTAAAAGAATTTTTTTAATTAAAAATTTCTGAGATCCGTGAAGGTCATTCATTACATAAATTCTGAATGTCACCTTCAGTGACCATTCTTTACCATACTTTTCTCTTTATTGTATGAATACAATGAAAACAGCAAGGGTTGTTTAGTTGTAATTTTAGTAGTGGCCTTCATATGATATTTCACACACCATTATACTTTCAGATTCCAGCTGGGACAAGACCTGTAAGTGACAAATGCCACGAGAATGGATATTCTCACAGTATTTCTGGCACATCCAAACAGAGGAAGTCCCAAAAATCTCATGAGAAAATAAGCTCTTCTAAGACTCTCATCCCAGTTTTTTGGGCTTACTCTATATAGATAAACTTCCATAAGCCTTCAGGCTTTGGGGTCTTTAACCAAATCCACTAGAGCTTTGATCCTTTAGAGGTTTACCAGTCCCCAAGATAGACGGAGTTCTCTTGGGGGGGGAAATCCCAAGTCCCAATAAAATGGTTTCTCAATAAATTAAAGCAGGAATTCTACTTGGGAAAAGAAGATCATTTAAAAATCAGAATTTTAAAAACATCCTTTGATGTTGAAAGCTACAATGTTTTGTTTTGTTTTCTGTTGTTTATTTGTTTATGGTTACTGTTGCTTTTAATATCACAATACAAAGCACTAAACCAGAACAGTTCACATTGGGGTTTAACCACTGACTTTTTGTGTTTGTTTGTACAAATTTGCATTTTTGAAAAAGGGATTATGAAAACAACCTCATGTGCTCTCTCTTTTTTTTCCCTCTGCTGCCTTTTGCATGAAGAATACCTGCCGGTACACCGGGGGAAAGGAATTCTCAATCTCCAATATCAACACAGAGCACCACTGTGTGTGTGTATAAGGCTGACATGATATAACTTCTGTTTACTAAAAATTTTGCTAACTTCAAAATGCCACCTTATCATTTATGCATTGTCCCAAACTACGTTTCCCCAGATACTCTACACTATAAAAACACAGAGGAAAATTGGACCAAGTTGAGGATAAAAGTAAAGAGAGAAAAATGACAATGGGCTTTGTTGCTGCACTGGAGGAACGGCTTGTCGGGTCAGCTTGGCAGAGGCATATTCCCAAACCAGCCATCATTAACGGACTCACTTCCACAGGAAAAAAAAAAAAAAAGACAAGAGTCTGAAAACTCCGGACAAAAGAAATCCCCGCAGACAAAGTAAAAACAAATTAAAAGACCCATTATAAAACACAGATGCTACAAGGAAAATAAACTTTCCAAGATTTACTGGGCTTTGACAAACTTGAACATTTGTGGAAAAGACATCAGCCACAACTCCCAGGTAACGTGGCTGCAAAGCTAGACTCCTTTCTGTTTTATCTTCACCCTCCCTGCGGAAGCTGCCAGGTTGGTATTCTTAGCTTCTGAATGCAGTGATGTGAGAACATGTGAATGTGGCAAACTGCCAGCTACGAGAAATTTCTAAAGCCGGCCAGATCCTGAAATTATTGACCATTCCAGATTATGCTAAATATTAAAGTTAATTATCAGTGTATCTGTTGGTATGCATGCACTTCTTCTTAAATGCAAAACAGAAGAGGAAAAATAAGACAGAAATGTAGCTCTGTGCTTCCTCCCCTCAACCCTTTAAAAAATTTCCCTACCCTACCATACTGTGAATCAAGGGGAGTAAGAGCAGTTAAAATAACACGAAGCAATCAAGGGGTCAGAGATGTAGGTGAGAAAGTACCTTAAAACGGTTCATCAGTGAGAAAGAGAAAACTTTCCGTTACAAGTTTCTAGAGGCACAGATTATTGCTAATGGGAGGGTCAAAGGAAGAGTCTAGGAACAGAAGGTGTAAGAAACTTAGAAATACAATGAAATAACGTGGATCAAATGGAGAATGTAGAGGATAAAGAAGCACTGTCTTTCGTTGTCATTGGAGGTTAGGAATAAATGTAAAAATGGCCAAGATTCATTTGTGAAAAAGCAAAAGGACACCAGGCAGTGTTGACAGTGACCTAAGAAAAACACGGCATTATCTTCTCACTTTTTGACCCTTATCATGGACACGGACTTTATTTACTTTAAGCACTCCATTTTTCCAAAGGTTTAGAACAGAAACCTGTAAAAATGAGACTCCCACAGTAGTGTCCAATTCTGTTATCAGCACCTTTCCTCCCATCTGTCCACAAGATCCATTCCTGTTCTAGGATATGAGCCTCCCAGTCAGCGTCCTTGGTCTGCTGGTGTTTTGAACTCTTACATTTTGAAACTGGATTAATGAGACACACTGAAGCCAATACTGATGTGACAACCCAGCTCTCCTGAGACGATCATCCTGTAGGAAGAGCCCTATTCCCAAATAGCCCTATACTGTCCTCCTTCCAACAACTTCCTTAGTCTAAGAGCTCATGTAGATGTTCTATTCCCAACATCATGTCTTTCCAAAATAAAAACTGGGTAGTCAGCTCTGATGGGGCTTTTTTGGTGCTTCATGCTGTCCACAGAAGACTAAACTGTTCGGTCTGCTTTTAATATCCTGCTGTGAAAATGACAGGGATAAAAATCCAAAATACACCAATGAGTTTAACTAAGTTAACTCTGTAGTTGAAAAGCCCCCGACTTCTAGACTCTGTCAAAAAAAAAAAAAAAAAAAAAAAAAAGTACAATGGTAGCTTGTTTTGAAACACTCACTGGAAATCTGGGCTCTGAAAAGTTAAAAACACTGCTTGGCTCTCGCTTGCCATCTAATTTAACATTAAAGCTTTCTCAGCCAAACACTCAATAATTATTTAATCAAAACCAAATAAAGTCCTTTCAGAATATATAAAAAGTACCCTGTGCAAATGGGAATTTCCTGAATGTGGGTTGTTTTGGGCCGACATGGGAGTCTCTCGCTTTTTCTTTCTTTCTCCTTTTTCCCCCTTCCCTAGATGAGAATGACAAGCTTCCCAGCTGCAGTTCCAGGACTTTCACCCTCCTTTCTGACCTTTTCTCAGGCGTATTCCAGTATAATCTGCAATCTACTCAAGTAGGAAGAGGAAACAGCAGCGCCCTGGTGAGAAACAGTGCCTTCTGACCCACATACCAAACTGGGCGGAAGCGAAGCTTGTTCACAGGAGCCAAAGAGAGCAGAACCCACAATTAAAAGAAAATGAATAATATATACATATTTTTTAAAAGGCTGTTAACAGAACAACCAAACAGTTTAGGTGACAAAGTTCAAGACAAAAAGAGTTCAAGGGCAGTTCTGAAGAGGCACTGACTTGTTTCTCCCTATGACTTTTTTTTGAGAGTGACAGACGGTGAAGCAAAACTCCTGCGAACCTTTATGTACTTCAAGCAAAAACACTTGTTGCTTTCTCAAGGAAACAGTTCACAGCACAAAAGATATTACTGTAGGTACTCAGGGGAAGGTTGGGAAGGTAGAAAGATGAGAGAAATCCCCTGCAAAATTGGCCTGAAAGCAAGAATCCAATCGTTTTTTGTTTTTGATTTTGCAACATGGGGATTGAGGTCTTTAATGACACTGTCATCACTCTTCATACTACCTACAAAGCAGCTGCATGGAACTTCTCACTAATGCTTATTAGATGTCAGTAGAATTAAAACTTCACACTGGAGGCTTGAAACTGCATTAATTACTAAATATTTATCAATATATAAATGTGTTAATAATCAAATAAACAATTTGCTAAATTTTCTCATCTGAATACATTTTCACAAGCTAATTACCTTATTGCGCTCATGACTATTACATGTAAATTTGAGTATTTCCTTAAATCTAAAACTCAATAAATTTAGAAAATTTATACGTGAAAATTAAAAGGCAAAGGAACTAACTGTTGCTAAAACTATATGCAGAACAAGGTCAGTCTACACTGCTCCAAAAAGATACTAAGACTGTCTTGAGAACAAAGAGTCTTGGGATGCAAAAATAAGCCCAGAAAGGGAGAAGAGATCAAGAGGTAGAAATACCATTTGTAACATGCAAAAATATATACAGAAGAAATTTTTTTTTTTAATGCCCAAAAAGTTTCAGAGATGAAGCGTGTATGGGGACAGGCAATGAAATCTACTGTTGGAAAATTTCCTCTCCACTATGCTCGTGCCACAATTTAGACTCCATCACACAGCCGACCCAAATTGATAAAATGAATTTTAAAAGTCTCCCCCTATAAGTGGGAAATTCATTACCTTAGTTTATTATTCTTAGAGAATTCCAAGATTTGGGATGAAGAAAATTTGTAAAAGCTAGTGCTCTCAATATTTAAGAAGTTTCAATAAGTTTCAATTCATTTTAAACAGTACTTTGCCACTGCTTCAACGATGAAAAATCAAACAAAACAGTAAATGGACTACATTTAACACTAGACAGAAGAAAGCAAACTCTTTCTATAAATAAGAATAAAAGAAAAGAATCTTTGGACTTTTACTTTAAGATTCAAGTTATTTCCAAATCTAACATATTTAAGCCCCCTCAAAACTACCCCTATTCTGAACTGAGCTTATATAGAGTTTGAGGACTATGTGCTCAGGAGTGAAGACTTTCAATAACCCTAGTGAAAAATCCCCAGAATTAAATACCCCATAATCTAGCATCTATTAGACCAAATTTGGGATTAAATGAGTTCCCCCAAAGTATAATCGAACCGTCACTGAAATGCTTTTTTGAAAATATTCTACACACATATCTCCCATGCTTATCTCACAATGAATTCTGTATCCTGTCAACAGAGCAAACAGAAGCACTTCACCGTTCAAGAAAATAATATAGAAACTTATCTGCATCACTCAATAAATATAATGCTGTTACTTAAACTATTGAACATATAAGATGTGGAAGAATGGAGGCTTGTTCTGTAACAAGATAAAATACTGAATAAACTGCAAGGTGTCAGGTGTAATTTTTTGGACTTGGAGGATTCAAAATGATTGAATGCTTGTAGCACTTGTCTTTTTCCAATACATTAAACATTGTAAACTTAAGGAAAAATTAAATATTAAAATCAAAAGTATTTTCTGTTGAACAACTATACTAATAAAATGTTAAGCAATTTTCTTAATCATCAAAAAAGACATAATTTGCAGCAGCAAAAGCAGAGATGCTCTTCTCCCCATAATCTCCTTCCCGCTCCCTCACCCCCACCCCAAGGAAGTCTTCCTTCTTTTTACTCATGACTGTTAAGAATATTTTCTGGCTCTATTTCAGCATCATGACTCAGGTCATGAGAAGTGTCAAAGATGCATTTCCTTCAGATGGGAAAGAGCAACAGATTTTAACAACCATACAAAGATGGGAGTACTGTGCAAAAGAGCCAAATCAGCATTTTTGACAGCAGGGAAGATAAAACCTTTTATACTCACATATATTTTATTTCCAGCTTAAAAACATTTAAATATCTTTCTATCAAAATATGCTTACATGTTCTGCTCAAGAGGAAAACAGGAAACCCATACCCAATTTAGCTGCCTAAATTATTAGCAGTCTGTGAAAGAGAATTGTTTACGAGAGAGAGAGAGAGAGAGAAAGAAAGAAAGAAAGAAAGAAAGAAAGAAAGAAAGAAAGAAAGAAAGAAAGAAAGAAAGAAAGAAAGAAAGAAAAAAAAAGAAAGAAGTCAAAGTACACCATATGAACATTAATAAAAAGTTCAAGTCCTTGTCTTCTAAACTTACTTTTCCAGAAGCAAAACCATGAATTTACCTGTTTACACAAAACCTCCTTTGAGAGAAAGTCCCTGAGAGTGAGAATCACAAAGCAGAGTGACAGCAGGACCATATCAGCGCACCTGAGAATGATGCCCCCACCTCCTTCCCTGTAACTCCTCTGCCTTAGCAGGAACTCTTTTTCTTAATCAGCTGAATCATTGTCAGAAAACCATATTTACTGATCAATACTATCATTTTATATTTTCTTTCATCCACGATTCTATCAAATGTAGACACATTTCAATCCACTCCACATTAGACAAGAGTAAAACATCACTGAACATCTGTTAAGCGTTCCCTACTAGGGATGATTCTGAACACTGAAAATAGAATGGCCTGTCTCTTCCGAAGCTGCCAACAACAATGCCCACACCGGTTCCTTGCTATTCATTTTCAAACGGTTTCACTCTTGTGCCTCATTCCAGCTTCAATATTCTCACCTGCAAAAACACATCATCCAAGGTGAATAACTCTTTCAATGAACCTTAAATCCCTTTCCTTTTCTCATCCTCCTCCAAATTCTAAATCTCATTTTATGCTAAGAACCTATTATGTTACTCAGTATGTGTAACCCTGGCACAGCAGTGACCCCACTCTCCTCATCCTATTGGAGTTTACAAGCTATAAGCCAGCAGTTAGATTTTTACTTTCTGCTCAAATTTTTAAGTTCAAGATTACTTGTGGCTGCTCCTCCGTAGTCTCATAATTTCTAAATCTGTGTGTTTGGGTCACTCAGTCAGACACTGCTCATTATTATCCTAAGAAATCTAATTCCTACTCTCTTCTCCCTCCCCAATTTTTCTAAAACCCAACTGTGAAAAAAAAACCACATTTCAATGGCACCTGACCAGAATTTTCTTACTTAATTGTCTTCCTTACTGGAAAAGTAAGGCAAAGTTATCTTGCAAATAGATAAGCCAAATCCTCTTGTTGTTATTCTAATCATTAGACTAAAATAATGTAACTCCTTCAACTCCCTGAAAACTAAACTTCTAAATCTGTATTGCCAGAGAGTTCTTCAGAGGATTCCTTTACGGGGAAACTGACCAGTCGCAGCAAAAAGATCTACAAATACTACTGACTGGAGCTCATGAAACTGATAGACCAGTTGGATCTATAAACTGGTACGAGCTGCTCGTGCTCAAAGACCTTCCAGATGGTTCTTTAGTATGAGTTTGTTGATTAGCTGAATAAAAATGAAATAATGAAAACAATTAATAATAAAATTTTTACATAAAATAAAAAATGAGAATTATCAGCCAAGGATTCTTAGACATTTGGGCCAGTATGTTGGTTTAATTGGGCTGGGACTGCGCCTTAGCTTCAGTACTTTTATAATCTATCCATGTAAATTGTGATGTACAAACAGGAATGAGAACTACTGTTCTAGGATGAAAGATAAAGATGACAACAACAAGAAAAGTGAAAAAGGAACACAGAGGAAACATGATAATGCAAGGAGCAAAGAAGTGCTTCAAAAATTATAACTGTTAAAGAGAGAAGCAATTCCACATCTATAAAATAAGAAAAGGATGTGATGATAAAAGAAACATTCACAGAAAAGGATATAAAAAACATACTGCAGAAGTAAAAATGCAAAAAGAAGGTTAGAAGATAAACTTGGAGACATTTTCTTAAAGTAAGACAAAAACACAGAGAGAAAAAGGAAAGTAAGGAGCTCAGTGTAGGAGATCCATTATCCAACTAACGTGACGCCCAGAAAGGGGCAAAAAAAAAAAAAAAAAAAAAAACTATGGAGACTTGAAAGAAGCCACTGTGAGGGGACCAGTGGGGGCAAGAAAGTGCAATTTTTCATTATAAAATTGTGGCATTATTTGACTTTTATAATAAATGTATGTACTGCCTTGATATGAAAATTATACTGAAGAGGCAAACAAAAGCAGTAAGACTCCAATGAATGTTAACAGAAAAGAAAGGCAGGATTAAGCCCTAATGATGCCTCAGTAATGGAGTTTAATCACTCTGGCCCCATAAAGTACAGAGATAGGTCAATAAATAGAAAAACAAAGAAAGCAATTTTTAGAACATTCAAACCATTTACTCAAATAATTAACTAAAAATTGTGCCTCCATTCAACTACCTAAATTCATTCATAGGAGTTAGATACCTGGATGGTGTACTAAAAATAGATATTAGTTGATAGTAATATATTTCAAAAGTCCAATTTTCTAATAAGACTTTGAGGAGTACATCATAGAATACATAATAAAAAGGAAGCTAGGTTATTATAAAATCTTACAAGACATCAACATCCACAGTACAACCAGGTTCATGCCAGGGCTGCCATGATTACTATCACAGGAAAGTTTAGAAAAGATCGCCCTCTAGAGGCGTGTCTCATTAACCATTTAAAAACAACACTATTGAAACTTGGAGTCTACATAATTTGCCCATGCTAAAAGTATACAGAAAATGCAAAATATTTCATGAACAGTAAAAAGCAAAACAAGAAATACCAGTTTAGCTTCAATTGCAAACTACTTTATCTGGCATTTATTTTATGGAAAAGCTTTGAGAGGAAAAAATGTAGCATATTCCAAATGAAATAGACAAAAGAAAATATTTAAAGAGACTTTCCTAAGTTTTTATAGTATTAAATAAATTATGAAGTATAATTTAGATACAATATAAGAGTTTTAAAAGATACTCCACAGGTAATTTTATTTTCCTCAAAAACTATGTTATCTGAACTTCCTCTCATATTTGCTGTAAACCTAAAACCGCTCTATAAAATAGTCTATTAAAAAAACTATGCTACCTTTACTTAGTGGATGGTTTCTTCAGTTAGGGCTTCTGAAATGAAAGCCCCTTGTTTTCAGGATGGTATTAATCATAATGCCTCTCTTTCCAATCTACTTTTCCTAAAGAACTCATCTGCTCTCTCTGAGAAATGACAGGAAGTGACATGAAGATATTTTAAATATGTATGATTTTGGTGTATTGGAATACAAGACTAGTATAATGTTATAGTAATATTATTTAAAGGATGATCAAATAGCTTACAAGAAAACAAATTCACTAGGAAAACTTCAACAGATTTGAAAACAACAAATTAGAAACTTCATTTGAACTAAAATAAGCAAGTACATACAACTAGTGAAAACCCAGGTACTAAACTAAGATAGCCTAAAAGAAGATTTTTATCCATTTAACATGTATATACCATATATATACTCTGCATTATATGAGGCATAAAATTTAAAGCAGAGCTACAGTGCACATGATTGATTTTTCTTGGCAAAAATTAAAACATACAAATGGAAACTTCAATCCACAAGTAAACAGTGATGTGGAAAGAGAAGTCAAGAAACATCACATTATTACTGACTGTCTTCAGTAGGTGAAACTATATAAGGCTGAAATGTGTGCTTGCTTTGCATTTACAGTTGTGATGTGGTCTGTATCAAGAAAACTACTGATCAACAAAAGTAAATAATTACAATAAACCATCAAATGAAGGCTATAAACAGAGTGTCTGCGTGGTAAAAAAGAATGCATCATACAGATGCTAAAAAGAAAAGTGATGCTACCACTTATTTTGAAGCACTTCATTAAAACAAGAAGTTCAACAAACGGGAGGCCCCTCTACAGGTCTCGGCGTCTCAACAAATACTTCCACTTGGAAGAAGCAGAATCTGGAATTCAGATGCCTACAGCTGTGACTCAAAGACGACTTCTCCCCAAGGACCAGTGAGTTAATGGGAAGGAGACACTTCCGAAAACCACAGAAGTGAATCGAAAATCCCCCTGTTAACCCAATGGAAATAGTAGAAACAAAAACAAATTCCTTAAAGGCCCATCACACAGTGACCGCCATATTCTTGAACTTAAACCGTTTCCAGTTTTCACTCATTTGCAAAATAAAGAAATGCAAAGGCTAGAGAATAGGTGAATTCGTTTATCACACTGTATTTCCTAACGTATGGTCTGACAGTGAGCAAAAGCACATGAAAAAGGAAAAATAGTACTACCTTCACATTCAGTTTTGTGTTGAGTGTCCCTGAGTTTCAGAAGTCAACTTATCAATACTGAGTCTAATAATTCTACAAAAGCCTATATGCAATAAGGTTATAATTATATTTCAGGCACTTATGACTGAATTCTTCATTTCTTCTGTTTTCTGGGTAAAAGGCACTGTACAAAAATATGAATAATGAATCGGTCCTATACACCTCAACAGTACACAGTATCGATAATGACACTAGTCACAGCAGCTCGTCTTATTACTGAGTTATTGCATATGTGCCACACGCTATTCAAAGTGCTTTGATCCTCACGGTAACTCTAGGAGGCAGGTGGTTTTATTATTCCTGTTTCGCTGACAGAAAATTAAGGCACAGGGAGATTAAGTCATCTGTCTGAATTCACAGAGTTAGAAAGTCACGGAGATTCTACCACAGAAGGTCTGGCTCCAGGTCCTCCAACTGCCCCCACTACAGTCAGAAATGGAGATCACTGAAAACAGTAGGGAGAAAGCAGTAAGCAGTAAGTACAGATAAAGAGCGCGCGCACAGAAGAAACGAATGCCTAAAGTTAGACACTTTCTGTTAAGAGGGAGAAAGCACATTGCAAGCTGAGCTGAGCGGAGGTTCAAAGATGCATTCAACGTTTACCTGAAGAAATAAGCGGAAAGCAATTCAGGCGCAGGAACAAGGTGTTGATTGAAGCTGAAAAGCAAAAGCAAGTAATTAAATTTGCTTGGGGCATAAATAATAGTGGCAGAAATGGTTTCTTCATTCAGCAGAAATTTACTAACTGGTAAAAGGAATGCCTCATGTCCCAAAGGGCTATTTGCCTTTCTCCTTAAAGCTCCCAATGCCTGCAACCACGCTCACTTCCTACTTCCGTGAGAAAACAGAAGCAATCTTCTCTTTGCCCTCTAACTCCTCCCCATATCCTGCTCCCCTTTACAATCAATGCCCGTTGAAAGACCTGTCAATACTGGTCTCCAGCTTCTCTCTTCCCATCTTTAATAAAATCCACTCCTGTCAGGCCCCCACCACTCCACCCAGACTTCTCTTATCAAAGCCACATGTCCTCTACATTACTAAATTTGATGGTATTCTATCTTTTTCTCAGTCCTTATCTTAATTGACCTATCAGCAGAATTTAACACATTAATCACTCCCTCTACTCAGGAAAAAAAAAAGGTCTTCATTTGGCCTCTAGGATTCCTCATGTGCGGTTTTCCCTTCTGTGACACTCACTACTTAACTTTGCAGGGGCTTGGGGCCCAGTCCTGGGACATCGTCATCTTTTGATACTCATTCACCTACTGGGTGATCTCATCCTGCTTCGGGCTTTCTTCATCTATGCCTTCCAAACATTTATTCTCAGCCTGTTCCTTCCCACTGAACCCCAGATTCACAAAACCAACCATCCCTAGGAGGTTAAGACACATGTTCAACGCCACATGTCCAGAACTCCTGATCCTGTGTCTAAATAACCCCAGACCTGCTTTAACCCCGTGTTTCTCATTTCACCTGAAGGTAGCACCATCCTTCCGCTGTTCAGGCCAGAAACCTGACAAGCCACCTTGACTTGGTCTTTGCAATACTCTCCCCTAACTGGTCTCACTAGGCTTCTCCTTTTGTCGGCCAAAGACTGCATTCTCAACACAGAGCTCCATTCAGATCCTGTCCAACTGCAGTCTCACCATGTCACTCAAAACCCTCCACAGCGTCCCCTCCACGTCACTCTGAGTGAAAGTCAAAGGCTGACACGATCCGGCCACGTCTCCTCTCTCACCTCATCTTCTGCTCTGCACCCTGCACACTGCGCCTCGGCCACACGAGCCTCCTTGTCTTTCCTTGAGCACTCTAGACACATTCCCAGATCGGGGCTTTTACATTGGTGGCCCTTCTGCCTGGAACACTGTCTGCAGATATCTGCATGACTTTCTCCCACACTTCCATCAGCTCTTTGCTCAAATGTCATCATCTCAATAAGGCCTGCTGGAAGCATTCTAATTTCAAAGTGCAGTCTCCTCCAGGCACTCCCTATTTCCCGTCCTTTATTTTTCTCCGTAGTACTTAAAACTATCCATCTATCCATCTTCCTATCATGTATCCTATTGATCGTTCCCATCACTCCACTAGAAAGCCAGCTCGATGGGAACAGGGATGTTTTCCTCTTTTGTTCACTGCTTTATTCCTGGAGCTCAGGAACACGGCCTGGACATAGTAACACTAATAGCTGAATAAATGAAAGAATCTCAAAGATGTCAAAATGAAAAGAAATGGGACCATGAGTGACAATCTCTTCATTTTGGCAAGTAATAAATTGTTTTTATTAGAAGAACCTCTAATGACACTTGAAGCCTTGGAATCTACATTTTACCAAATATTACATGAGGTGCCAAGATACAAATACCAACAAGAAAAAAGCCCTTTCTTCTGGAGTTCAGTCTACTGGGAGACACAGGCTTGTCAGTGAACAATTAACATATTAAAATATAAAAAAACTACGTTCACTGTGCCCATAGCGAGGCTGACACAGAAGACACCACCAAGAAATGTTTAAAAGCAGCTTAAGAGGTGATGTGATATTTTTAGCTAGATCGTAATGAAGTGGGATTTTAGTAGGCATTCAAGGGGATGACAATTATTTCAAGTAGAAAAAAATTTGTGCATTAAAATGATGTGGCATTTTCAGGGGAGGGTACAGAAATGCAGGTGTGGTGGGATAAGAAGCTGGGAATAAGCTGGAACCTTCTTCAGAAGGCACAGTGAGACACTGAAAGACTTTCCTAGCAGAAAAGTGGAAGAAAACAAAGAAAATGTCTGCAGTGGTTAAAAAAAAGAAGTGTGTGTTGGGGGGGGGGGGGGGGGTTGGCGGTGCCAAGAGGCTGCTGAAACAGATGAGGTAAGAAATGGTATCATGGACCACTTGGACTTGCTGTCAGAATAATACTTAGAAATGCATGGGATACCATACATAGAATTACAAAGAAAACCAATTATATTGCAGTCTAGCTATCAATTTATTTTAAAAATTAAGTTCGGTTATAGTAATATATGTAGTAAGTGTTAAAATCAATAATATTATTGTATAATAATATGTGATAATTCCCAAGCAATGATGAGCATCAACAATATTTTAAAATATATTTTAGCAATTCAGTGTATATATTCATATATATGTATTTTGTATATAATGTGATATGAAAACATCTGCTTTTACTGGTAACAATGTCACAAGTACTGTTATTTATCACTGTTGTGTATTGTCTATAATCATAATGAAGAAAACACTTAATTTTGGTTAGAGGATCATAAACAGAAAGGTGAAATGTTTTTTCCTATCCACGTTCACAGATCTGAAGAACCCCTCATAAAGACTTAAGGTCTAGGCAACAAGATCAGAAATGAAAGAGATATTTAGAGAGAATATATTTCAAATAAACATCCTCTGCTAAGTAAAAAATGGCAAATAGATAAAATAATCCCAACCTAAACTGGATTGACTCCAGAGAGTAAAAAGGAAATATCCCTATATCAACTGTTATTTAACAGTTTCCTTTACTTTGCTAAAAAGAGCACAGACAAACAACGGTAATACCGCCAAAGCATGATTCATTTTCAAGATGAATTCCTCCCTGTTCAAAGGTTTACATTGTTTTTGACTAGCATCAGACTGTTTATCCACACAAACTGTAAATACATCATTTTTAGAACTAAGCAACAACAATGCCCATTTTGTTTTGACATGTAAGATACAAAAAGAACATAAAGAAAAATGACCACCGCTCTAATGTCTGCACTTTAAAAAATGAGAAAAAGTACACAGAGTAAGGAGACTAAATTCCAACATAATAAAAATTTACATGTGTTATCAGCAGGGAAATGTCTCCTGAAATTCCTTGCTTTCAAAAGGGAATGTAAGAAAAACAGTATTGCCAAACAGTCTATAATCTCCTCTCTGAGAGGTCTTCTGCTGGCTTTATGTAAAACTATGAAGAAAGCTGTGAAACCAATAACACTGAGAGAAAATAATATATTTTGACAGAGAAATCAAGGATTACTCTTCAACTATTTGATATTTTACAAATGAGAAATCCTTAATTGGCTGGCACTTTGCATCCTTCAGCAAAAAATACATTGAAAGGTATTTGTTCAGTCATTCAACATCTATTTTTTCCTTTGGACAAGGGCAGAGATGACCTTAATTTTCTGTGCACATTATGCCCAAAGCCTAGCACAGAACCTGGTATGTGTGCTTATTAGAGAAGGAAGAATAGGAAGAAAAAAGGAGCTCAAAAGAATGTCCTCTGAAGATGTATAAATGTAAAGACTATAAATTCCTCCTAATGTTTCTACTAATACATCTGGTTCTTTGGTCAACCTAGCTGCCCCACATACACACTGAATCGCTCTCCATAAAGTGTTCGGTGAAATTCAAGTTAAGAAATATATTCAACCCAGGCAACAAGGATTTACAGCACAGGGAACTATATTCAACATTCTTATAATAACCTATAATGGAATATGATCTAAATATATAGATAACTGAATGACTTTGCTGCATAGCTAAAACTAACAAGATTTATAAATCTATTATACTTCAATAAAAAAAAATATTCAACAGAAAAAAATCAAGGTCCTTAAAGAAACCTATACTACTACCTAAGTGTATGACAAAACAGTTACACTTAATGTAAGTAATTATTTCTGAAGTAAAATTTCTTGCAAATGGCTGAAAATATGAATACCCAAGAGCTTTCTAAACTTTTTTAAAAAACTCTAAATAATTTTTTAAATAACTGTTTTAACCGAGGACTTATTACGAAAGATTTTCAACCTAGAAAATCATGGATCACTAGTTAAATATACATGAATAACAACTGTTCTTAAAAATATAATAGGGCCAAAGCACAAAACATCATCTAAGGAGAAAAATGAGGCACCAAATTCTTTGAGATAAAGAATTTCTCCCCGAGATTCTATTTACCTACATATTTTTTCGGTCTATATTAAAACTTCCACCAGAAAATATATACCTTGAATTGATTAGGTATTACAAAAGGATATGTGTTCAAGCAGCAGCTAAAATAAATACGGTTAGGTAAATAGGAAAAAGAATTGTAAGAATTGTACACGCATGTCCGTAACAGCACTATCCACAAACGCTAAAAAGCAGAAACAATCCAAATGTCCATCAGTGAAAGACTGGATGAAAAACTGTGGTACATACATACATACAATGGATTATTATTCAACCTTAAAAAAGAATGAAATACTGATAGATACTACAATGTGGCTGTACCCTGAAAACACCACGCTACATGAAAGAAACCCAAAACAAACGGTCATATATTTTATGACTTCAGTTATATGAAATATCCATAACAGATAAATCCAAAGAGATGGTAAGTAGTTGCTAGGGGCTTGGGGACAGAAGGGTGGGGAATAATTGCTTAAAGAAAATGCAGTTTTTGCCTGGGGGGAAGAAAATACATTTGGAACTAAAGTGGTGGTTGCAAAATACTGTGACTGGACTAAATGCCACTGAATTGTTAACATCTAAATGGTTAATCTCATTTTACAAATTTCAAATCAATTAAATAAATGAGAATTGTCTTTTGGGGTAACCATAATCTCTCTATGTAAAATTCCATATATTTAAAAACCTAAACTGGTCATCTGTCAAGGAGAATCTGCAATACTCCAAATAACAAAGTGTCATCTAATGTCAACAAATATTTTCTTTCATTCTGGTAGATACAATCACTGATATTATCTACAAAGGTCAAAATTTGCATACATTGTAACCTAATTTTTGCACTCAAAAATGAGTACACATTTGCACCAAGAATTTTCAACTCTTCATTATACATAACTACACACAGAAACCACCCAAATATACATCAACAGTAGGATAAAGGATAAATAACTAAGTAGAAATATATTTTGACAATTAAATATGTAACAGCAATGGAAATAAATAAATTAAACCTACCTAAAAATACATGAATTAATCTCACCAACATGTTACATACAGAAGATGACTACACAAAAATATGCGTAATCCATAAAAAAAATAAACACTGTTGAAGGATACTTTCCTAGGAATAAAACTATTTTTAAAAAGTAAGGAAGTGATTACCCTAAAAGTCAGAATCATGGTTTGCTTTTATGGAAAAGGGGCACAAAGGTAGAGTTCTGGTCATATTTCATATGTTGGTTGGGATGATAGTTACACAACTATCTGCTCTTAAGTTAAATTACTGACATACACGTTTTTGTTTTTCCTGCAACATATTGGGAGAAATCCCACAGACGGATATTTTAAAATAAAATGCAAATGCTGCTCTAAACTACATGTGACTCATGACTATTCCTCTCCGACAATGAACATTTCTTCATGAACAACAGTACTGACTCTGGTTAAAAACAGTTTCCTGGGAAAGATCTAACAGATATGAGATTCAATCCCTAATTTATGAAAATAGTCTCAAACAAGATAGTCTATATATATGACATCAACGATCCCTTACAGAGTGAAAAGGTTAAGGAGTTAAAGTAGCATGGCAGTGATCACCATTACTATATTGGCTTCTGTATATTATAAATAAAAGAAATTAAGAATGGCCCCAAGTGGGCTTAAGATTCTTGTCTTTGTATGAATGAATTAGAAAAATGGGTTGATTTCATCCCAGATGGAAAAGTTACAGATAAAGGAAAGGAGGACTGTCGGGTACAGTGAGAGACAAATTCAGCTTACCATGCAGAGGTGACCCAGAAGGACTACTCGATAGACCTGGGACAGGGCTACAGCGACCTCCTTGCTTAGACGTTAGTTCTTGTTCGATCTCTTCCAGCCCAGCACTCTTCTGGAAACGGCTCATCCGATTCACGACTCGTGGTGACATGTGTGTTCGAACACAAGGCTGGCCACCATAAGGGTTGATTGGGAAAACGTGGGAAGTCCCCCGGAGTGTACTGACCACGACCCAGCGACAGTCATGGCTGAAGCATATGTCCTGTACCTAGAAATGAGATATGGAAAAACACCAAAATGATTGAAGCTATTTACATTTATCAAAGAGTATCACACATATTACCAAATATGAACAGAAATGCTTGCTTTGTTATTAAATTTACCTAAGTCAGGTTATAAATTTAAAGTATTTACTCTAAAGATTAGATACATGGATAATACGGATCAAAACTCCCTGCCAGGGATTTGATAAGGTCTAGAATAGGGAATCCTATCCCTTGCTGTATAGAGGGCCATGTCTGAAAAGAGGACCTAGACAGTGTCACCCTACAGAGCTATATTTGGGGAGGGGAAAGAAATACAAGGGTCATATTTATTTCTTAAAAGAAATCTGCCTTTTAAATAGCACAGGGCAGTAAAAATTAAGATACAGATTATATAGTGTAGGTGAGATTATTAACCCAATGATTCACTCAACAAATATTCATTGGGCACCATGCCAAAAGGTACTAGAAATGAAGTGAATCAGAAATAATCCCTGAGCTCACAGCATAACAGGAAGAAAAGGCATAAGAAATCTGCAAAAACATTACATATAAAAGTGAAATAACTGTCTTACATACAAGGCACAGTGGTAACAAAAAGGAAGGAAAATATGAAATCTGTTTGTGAGAGGTGAAAAGGAGATGTTTGTGAAGGTAGAGGGTTAGGAATGGCCCCAAAAACATTGTCTGAATAGCTCTGGGTTCTGGAAATGGGTTTTGAAGTAGGATATACTTACAGAGAAAGAAGAGATAGTCATTCCAATTTAGATATATTCAGATAACCCACCTTAGATAAAAATGCATAGATATAAGATGGAAATAATGGGCAAAGTAGTTCGGTTATGTCAGAAACAAGATGAAAGACAGCAAAAGCCAGAGCAAGAGGTGTAAGGAGTGTTTGGATTTTACTTAAGAAATAGTGGAGCCAAACCAGTCTGTCTCCCTTCTCCCTGCCTTCCTCCCTCTCCTTCCCTCTAAAATAAAGAAAAGGTAAACAAGAAAGGAAGAAAGGAAGGAAAGAAGGAAAGAAGGAAGGAAGGAAGGAAGGAAGGAAAAGAAAGAAAGAAAGGGAGAAAGAGAGAAAGAGAAAGAGAGAAAGAGAGAAAGGAAGGAAGGAAGAAGGAGAGAAGAGAAAAGAAGAGAAATGAAATGAAATGAAACGAAAAAGAAAATTTTGGAGGAACGATTGTGGAACTAAAATGCAGGGGAGTGGACTTGTAGTGGGGATGCAGGTAGCTGAAGGAAAGTTAAGCAGAAGGTGCTTCAAGAGACAGAGATAAAGGACCCTAAAGAGAGGTGGGATACAAAAGAAAAAATGTCTCAAAACACTCTAATGACAACCCATATGCCTATCAACAGATGAATGGAGAAAAGAGATGTGATATATACACACAGTGGAATATTATGCAGCCATGGGAAAGAAGGATATCCTGCTATTTGCAATAACATGGATGGACTTCGAACACACTATGCTAAACAAGGTAAGTCAGACAGAGAAAGTACACTATGACATCACTTGTACGTGAAATCCATGAAAAGGAAACCTATAAAAAACAGAGGTGGTTACCAGGGATGGGAGTGGGGGGATAAGATTGATGGGTACAAATTTCTACCACTAGTAAATAAGCCATAGAGATCTAATACACAGTATACTGAATATAGACAATAACATTGTACAATAATTATGCAATGCAATAAATATGGCTAGAACACCAACCGTATTACAAAATATAAATGCATCAAAGTAACACACTGCACATCTTTAAATTTACACAAAGCTGCATGTCAAAGTTATTTAATTAAAAAAACACTTTGATAATAAAAAGCAAACAAAACAAAACAAACAAAAAACCGAAAAAAAAAAGTAACAACTTTTATATCTGCAGTGGTTGGCAAACACTGCAGGGCATACAGTCTCTGCTGGCTGTTGGAACTACTCAACTCTGCCCTTCCAGTGTCAAAGTCGCCATAGAAAATACATGTAAATGACTGCATGTAGCTATGTTCCTTAAGAGCCTTTATTTACAAAAACAACTAGCTGGCTACAGACTTGATCTAGAGAAAGTAAGTCACTAAATTGATAAATATAACATTTATGAGGCACTGAATATAGTTTCAGCACTTTCAAATTAGCACATTGTATTTATTTCTTTTATCTTGATGTCAGTTTAATGGTAACAACCTGAACAAAAATGTCTCTACTTCTATACTTAAAAAAGAAAGCCAAGTAAAATCCAATATTGTTTTAACCATAGCCTCTAAAGACAAAGGCAAGTCACAGATACAGAAAGATTTCTACACTGACCAAATGATAATAATTTTATATTACATAAAACACTTGTCAAACAGAACATTAAAAAAAATTAATCCATACAACCAAAGAGTATGGTAAAATAAAGACGTTTGCGAGTAGGATTGAACACTTAAAAATGTATATGTGTATATATATAAATACAAAAAATACTAGCTATCATTGTAACAACATGAGCTAAGTAAAACTCAAAAAATCAAAGCCATTCTTCAATATATTAAATATACAAATAAGCCTAAATTCAGCTTAAAATCTTGACTGATATTCCAGAAATAGTCTACTACCAAAAGCTGTAAGTATTCATCAGAGTACAAGTCTCTAAAAAAGCCTGGAACAACTGAGATAAAAAAGAAAATTTTAGTCTTATACATCAAAATAAGATAATACTTCATTGCTAGACAAAAATTATCAATACATGGCTAAACACCAAATTCAACCACATACCAGCCCATTTCAATTACTGTGACACATCCAAACGACACATTATTGTTATAATTAAAGAATCACCTGAAAGCTGACAAATTTAATTCCCAGGGATTCTAGATTTAGGAATAAAAAGTCATTCTGCAAGTGTTTGACCTCTGTACTTTGCCTACAATCACATTCAGCTTACAGGAAAGAAAGAGAAAAGGAAGGGGCAGGACAAAGTAAAGTGTAAATAGCAGAAGTAAGAGAAAAGAATAGAAACATAGCACCAGAAAAATTTACCATCATAATGTCGAATGCATTAACACAAGCCAGAATCAAATATATAAAGAAAAACGTCTTTAGACTTATTGAATAATTTATGTTCCATCCACAGTGGAACTAAACCGTGTTATCTAAAACCTTTTTCCATAACACTTATAATCAAGACCACTTCTTGGTCTGCCAATGAAAAGAAGTTTCCTTCTTTCATTTTAAGAATACTTCTGATATGAGGTGGTGCTAAAATCAGTATCAAGGCAAGAGGTGGAATTCCACCTAAATGCTTCCTTGGAAAACTGCTGTTAGAGAAGTGACTCTGCTCTGTGACCTTAAAGATACATCAGGATACATAAGTGAGCAGAGAAGAGTTGTTAAAGACATTGGCTGTCAAGAAACTAGAGAAAGTTTAATCCTTTAAATAACATTACAGATGATAACGAGTCACCCACCCACAAAATGCAGAATGGTATAACAGTTAACGTTATCAAACAAGTTGGACTCGGAACTCTCATTAGGACACTCATTATTAACAATATATAGCTTTTAAATAAACAAATGTCACAATTCTTAAATAATGAGATACAAATAAAATGCACAGAGTGCTTAATAAAATGTTTTGCAAATGTATATTAGGTTATATAATTTATTGTTCTTTAAATGTATTATTTGGCATATTTATAACATCTCACACTTGCTTCTTATTGTAATGATGTAAAATTTGGCTACTAGAAGCCAGTTAGGCCTATAGAAAGCTATTATAGTTATTGGTTAAAATATGCTGCAGCTGTATTCCAGTAATTCTAATTTATACAAATATTTTTTGGCAATCTAAATCAATTTCATTGATTTAATAATCCAAAACAAAAATATCTGGGGCAACAAAAATCTAATACAGCAGACATACAATTATGTGTAACATTTTATCAAAACAAAAAACCCAAATGTATATTTAATCACCGAAACAGGTTGAATTAAAATTACATATAAGAGTATTTGAGCATGAGAATTAAGGTTACTACATTTAAGTGTCTAAGATACAGAAATTAGCATCAGACTAGGCTCCAAATTTATGCCCCAAATCTACCCCCCAAACCCAATTAACTAATGACAGCAATTTTAAAATTTAGGGTTATTTTAACATCCTAAAATCTAAAGTAGAGACTCTCTAACTTTAGCGTGTTAAGAAGCACCGGCGTTATTTGTAGGGCATACAGACCCTTTGGTGCCACCTTCAGAATTACAATTCAGGAGATGTCAGGAGGTCTTGGGGGAGATATGACCAATAAACCTGCAGCTTTAGAACCCTCGGATAATGACTGTGATATGAACCTAAAGTCTGTAAAATGGAGCTAGAAAAAAAAAATAAACTGACCCGAAATGGCAGTTCCCCAGCCCCATACCAAACCTTAGAAATCATATATAAGATATATATATTTTTTTAATGAAGTAATAGCAACGATTTCCTAGGGGGTGAGTGGGGCAGAAGACTGACTGAAAAGGACAGGAGGAAACTTTCTGGGATGATGACAATGTTCTCTATCTTGATTTACAGTTATACAGATGAAACTAGTGGATGGCAAACCTCACAGCCAGTCTCCAACCTACACTCCCTCACCTGCCACCAGCACAGATGCTTCCTAAGTGCCCTCCCACAGCCTTGCTTACAGCAGGTGCTGACGTAGTTACGATCAGCCAGACAAAATCAGGATGCTACTGCAGGACTCTGGGAAAGTATTCGCTTTCCTGATGAAAGGAATTAACATCACTGAAGCTGTCCTTACTCCTTGAACTCACCTTACTGCTTTGAATTCAGAAATGATGCCCACTAGAGTGGCAATTTATAAAGCAATCACGAGACAAAGACCAAGAGTTACTGAGACATTGTCGAGCAATTGTACCAAAACCAGCAGCAGCCTTCTTGTAAAGTGAGAAAAATAAATCCTGGGTTTTTTAAAGCCACTGTTAAATAGCAGTTTGTTTCTGTAGCCAAACCCAATATGCCTAATGTATTAAATTCCCTTTCCAAGTCTCTTTTTAAAAAAGAAAGAAAACTCAAAAGCAGAGAATCCTTAGATTAAAAAGTCTCAAATCCAAGAGTACTATACTTTCAGAAGCCTGTAAGAATGGCAATCAAAACCGTAAACACAAATCCCACAGAGCAAAAAACAAACTAGCCAAAGTCCAAGCCATCAGACGAGGTTATGTTTAATGAAGAGAAAAATATTAAAAATAAGCTACCTGCATCAGAATTCATATACAAGTTCTAGAGACATTCCCAACTCAACACTTTAATAATTTCTATCAAGTTTGATAAATACACTTTCAGTAAAAATACTGTAACTCTGACAAAGCAACAAGGTTAATGCAGTAAGTTTGTACACACATGCGAGTAAATCTGGTGAAATCACATTTTGCAAAATGTTACAATTGGGATGAACCGGTTAAAGTGTACATGGGCTGTCTTAGTACAATTTCTTATGCGCATATGAATCTATGATTATTTCAATAAAAATTTAAACTAAAAAAGAAAAAAGAAAGAAAATGTGACACCTTGGAAACACCATGGGGTCAGCAGTGATAACAGAACTGGTTCCTGCTGCAGCCTGAACCTGCATAGAGACGAGGGTGAGGGGTGGCCCCAGGTGCCAAGGACTGCTGTGTGAACGGTGGCAGCGATAGGAGTGGGGCAGAAAGGAAGGGGCTGTTGAGCCCGGACACTCACTGAGCAATGGCAAGCAGCACCAATGCCCCTAGGGAAATAACCGACTCCCACACTTGGCCAAGAGAGAAAAAAAGGCTAACGCTCCCAGCTGCCCCCAGACTATCTGCAGGCTGGCCTCCCCTGTCACCAAGATAGGGGATAAAGAGAATGCCTGGCAGCTGTCACTGGAACAACCGGCATGGGCACCTTAAACACATTAGTCTACAGTCTCATGTAGTGGGAAACAGCCCATGTCCCTGCAGGAAGAAAAATACCCTGGAATGAAATGTAAGCACAGTTCACAGGAGGGGAGAGGAGCTAAGTGCCCTTGTGGGTGTACTATTGTTGTGGCTCATGCAGATGAATGTTTTACTGGTATTAATGGCTTAACTGATTGTAGTGACATGCTTGTAAGTGTCAGGGCGCATCCCCTGCCATGCAGATTGAGGCGAGAGTGAGACACGCGCCCACCAGCCTACCTGCTAGGCTTTCGGTTCCTTCCCACCTTCGGTAATAGAAACAACAGAATCCCAGGAGGGAAAAGTTGAGGTAGAGACTTAATGGCCGCTAAGGTAGTCAGAGGTGTTAACCCAGTACAACATCGCCACCTGCCTGATCCAGCGACCAAGTACACTGCCTGTTTTAGATGGCAGCTACCAACCTGCTACCAAGTCCTTATAGTTGAGCAACTGGCCCATGGAGGCCTTGTGAATTTCCAGACTCACAATGGGATGGGTCGATCCAAATCTGGTGATGAGCATGATGGGAAAGGCGCAACAGGGCTTGCTAGCCACATGGGAATGGTATATTCAAGAACATGTTCCAGACTGGCCCTAGCAGCACCCTGTTTTTACAGCTACTTTATTTTTACAGTACTGCCTGAAGCAATGCCCCTGGCTCAACAGGCCCCTGATTCACAGAGCTTCCTTTAAATGCCTGATTCAGTGACAGTTTGGATAAGATGAAAGGTGATGGTGTCCACTGGCCCAGGCTAGCCGCACAGCACCAACAAAAACCCTGGAGGGACAAATGTAAGGACCAATCAGCACAGCAGGATACTGGAAAGCTGTCCCCTGCTTTAACTGAGGGGTCACTCTAACTGTGGGCCAATCACACCCATTCATTAATGTATTATCTATGAATGTTCTTATGCCACAAGGACAGAGGTCATACAGAGAACATAAAGAATGCAGAGTATAAAATATTTACTGCCTGGCCTTTTAAAGAAACAGTTTGCTGATTCCTGCTTTAGACAATACTCCAAAGGACTGCAAATGTTATATTTATACTGAAACTTGGGCAGAAGCCAACAGCCTGGCCAATGCTCTGGTTTGACATGAGGTAGACTACATACTGGCAGATTACAGATGCCCCTCGTTCAGGACCATGAGCTGTGCAAGCAAATAATAGCTGGTAACTGAAGAATCCGGGTCACTAAGGCCCAAGGTAGGCTTCCACCCACTGATGAGAGTGACTGGAATCAAGCTGCCCTGCGCTGCACAGTGACTTCCATCTAAACCCATCAATGATAATCTTTGTCCCAGGGATTATCCACTGTTTCGTATCACTCAGAGTATATACAGTGTCGTAACTGAAAAGCATAAATATACTACAGGTGCTGGGGTTTAGCTGTTTATCTCTTAAGACAATATCACTGACAGGGCTGCTCAGATATTTGCCCTTTTTTTCCCCCTTATTTGTTCTATCAAATGCTGAGAAAGTGTTATTAAACTGTTTTAGGTGCATATACATTTTAATCTCCCTGATGTTTGACTCCTGAACATTATGAAATATCTCTGATAACAGGCTTTGTCTTAACTTTTATCTCACTTGATATTAATATAGCCAAATTTTCAACGTTCTTATGTTTCTTATTTGCATAACAAATCTTTTCAGATGCTTTCACTATCCTCATATGAATATCTCTATATCCAGAGTGAATCTTTAACAGGTAATTTGTTCCTTCAGTCTGGAGTTCTTTAGATTAGAATACACTAATATTTAATATAATTATTTATATGGTTGACTTTTGGTGTACCATTTAATTTTATTTTCTGTTTCTCTCTGCTGTTTCGTGTGCCTCTTGTTTTTCTTTTCTGCCTTGACTTTTAAATTAATTGAACATTTTGTAGAGTTCCATTTTAAATGAAGTCTTGTCTTTTTTGGTGTAGCACACTGAACCTTAAAATAGCTCCATTTACCTGCTCTCACCCAAGCACCAATGGTCCATTATGCTATAGTTATTAAATGCATTACATGTACACAAATATAACCCCCAGAAAATGTTAAAATTTCTTATATAGAAATGTTATAATTTTAATATTTTTGAATATTTAAACATATGTCTTTAAACAAATTTGGAAAGTTTTCCAACTTTATTTCTTCATACTTTTTTTTTTCTGCCTCATTCTCTCTATATCCTCTCCTTCTACACAGATGGGGAACAACTTTACTCCAGGATGTATCATACACAGGGTCTCAACCATATCTGATTTGAATGATTTTGATGAAGAGATTGGAACTTTGGGGCTGATGACATTTTAAACAGACATTTTAGAGTTAGAGTTCATGTTGTAATGTGTTGAGACCTTCAGGGATATCTGAATGGGGTTAATGTATTTTGCACATGAAGGGATCCTGAATTTGAGGGGTGGACTGTAGTGAAGTAAACAGTGGCTCAAAAAAACACACATCAAGTTCCTAATCCCTAGGACCTACATATGGTACATTATACGCCAAAGGAGTAACTATTACCTTATATAACAAAATATGTGATTAATTTCTACACCTGGAGAGGTTATCCTGGATTGTCAGTGTTGACACTAAATGGAATCACATGTGCCCTTATAAGATCCATGGAAGACGAGAAGACATAGACAAGGGGGAAGTGAGACCACAGAGGCAGATACTGGAGTGATGTGTCCATAAGGCAAGAAATGCTGAGAGTCACCAGAAGTTGGAAAGGGCAACGAACAGGTTCTTTGTTAGAACTCTGAAGCAAGGGTAGCCTTGCCAACAGCTTGATTTCGGACTTTTGGCCTCCAGAACTGTGAGAAAATAAATTTGTTATTTTAAGCCCCCGAGTTCACGGTAGTTTGTTACAACAACCACCAGAAAGAAATGTGCAGTAAATTTGTACATCATCCAGAACAATGTGAATTTTATGTTGTGGACGGCCTGGAACCAAGGTTGCCGAGTGGCAGAGAAAGCGCCTGTTAGGATTTTAAGAAACTGCCAAACTATTTTCCAGAGCAGCTGCACCATTTTACATCCCCAACAGCAATGTATGGAAGATCCAGTTCCTCCACTCACTGACTTTTGGAGAGTTCCTTAAAATGTGCTGTAAATACCAGACAACTTATATCTAACCGAAAGGGTTTCTCCTATGTTGTCTTCTCAAGGCTTCAGAATAGTGGATTTTATACTTGAAACTATGATCCAGTTTGAGTTAATTTTTGTATATGGGATGAGATATGGATTGATTTTTTTATATAAATGCCCAGTTGGTCCATTACCATTGTTGAAAAGAGTAACTTTCCTCTATTTTGCACCTTTGTCAAAAATCAACTGTACATACAGATGGGAGTGTTCCTGAAAGTCACTGTAGCTTTAATAAGTCTTAATATCAGGTAGTGATAGCCATCCAACTTTTTCTTTTTCAATATTATTTTGCCCAATATAAATCCCATGTACTTCCATATGAATTAGAGAATTAGCTTGTCAATTTCTACCCCCAAATTTTCAGTCCTGCCGGGATTTCGATGGAGATTGTATTGATTATACAGATCAATTTCAAGAGAAATGATATTCTAACAGTATTAAGTACTCCAGCCCAAGAATACAGTTTAATACTCCATTTAGTTACGTCTTTACTCCCAGGAAGGTTTTATAGTTTTCAGAGTACAGTCTTATACATTGGTTACTATTTTTAAATTTTAATTGATTTTTTAAAAACTATCAATTACCAACTGTTTGTTGCTAGTACGTCATACCCTGAAGGCCTGTTAAAATCACTTATCAGTTCAAACTTTTTGGGTAGAATCCCATTAGATTTTCTACATGAATAATCACGTCATCTTTAAATGAACAGTTCTACTTCTTCCTCACTGGTACGATGGTGCTTCTTCCCCTGGTCTCAGACTTCTCTGCAGATCTGAGGGGTTCGCTCTCTGTGGCTTTCATCTCTGTCCTGAGAACACTACGATCTTCATCTCTCTGGACTCTTAGAAATATCTCACCACAGAGGGAGCATACTAGGCTCCAGTTGGGCTCCCCTTTCCTGTACCATGGGCTGTTTTCTCCTGAATTGACCATCAAATGCTATCAATAACGTTTTTCCCCTTCAGAATTAAACATACTAATCATACCATTTTGCAGGACTACTCTGATAAAGTAAAAGTAATACTTATCTGATGTGCAGATGTTTCAAAATAGTTTACAATTTATCAAAATTGGCATGTTAAGTACGAAAACTACTTGTGTCTGCTTGAGTAAGACATCACAGAAGTATACTTTAAAAAAATATTGTAAGGTTTTACTACATATGACTTTACAGATGAAAATGAGGAATATTTTCCTAACTGCATATGTACTTTATGAGGAAAATTACTGTCAGATGCAGAGGATATCCCAAGTCATAGATCACAAAACAACTTAATTCAACATAATTAGATCCACATACTTGATTTTTTTTCTTTGCCTGATTAAAGCACCCTCAGAGTTCCTGGAAGATTCCAGAATGACATGACTTTAAAATATTCAAAGACAGACAGATCACGTGCCATGTAGATTTTATCATCAGTGTTAAATTTTATACATCACTTCAAGATCACTTTCAGAAGAAGCTTATAAAAATTAATTTTACGGTCACTGAGCTTCCTTAGATCTTGATGTTTGATGTTTAGAAATTTCCAATCTCCTAAATTAAAGGGTGTGACATAGAACAAACTCATTTTAATAATGTCTATTTGATTTTCCTACCTGTTAAATAGGAATGGCATTGGCAGTAGCAAACATTTGTACCCACAAACATTTGTCTATGTGCAGGGCACTGTTCTACGGATTAGAGACACCAAGAAGCTTAATCAAGATCTCTATTTTTAGGGTGGATATAAAGGAAAATTCAATGACAAATTAATGCTAATACAAAAGAGGTATCAAAAATCTGGGATATTTTGAGTATTAGAATAATTATTGGATGAATATAACCCACTTAATAAAATAGAAATTTATTAAATCGAATGATATATGTAAATAAAAGGAGTAATACACAGTTTGATGAGGAATGGGATATTTACATAGTTTTAAATGACTTCTCTTAACCCACTATCCACCCAGGGCACAGCATAGAGGCAGCAGTCTAAAATATCCTTCTCCCAGTCTTCTCCTGAAAGAAGTAATCTGCATGCTTTAAAAGCTGTTGCCTGAGAGTTCAGCTTCCAATCAGCCTGCATCTAGTTGCTGACTGAGATTCACACCACTTTAACAAAATAAAGGATAAAAATCATATGATTATCTCAATACATGCAGAAAAGCTTTTGAGAAAATTCAACATCCATTAATGATAAAAACTCAATAAAGTGGGTATAGAGAATGGACCTGAACATAATAAAGGCCATATATGACAACCCCACATCAAACATCATACTCAACGGTGAAAAGCTCAAAGCTTTGGCTCTAAGATCAGGAGCAAGACAAGGGTGCCCACTCTTGCCTTTTTTATTAAACATAGTACCAGAAGTATTAGCCAGATGACTTAGGCAAGAAAAAAAAAAAACAATAAATGATTAAAAGGCATTCAAATTGGAATGGAAGAAAAAAACTGTTTCTATTTGAAGATGACATGATCTTATATATAGAAAACACTCAACAAGCCACTAAAACAAATCATACCACCAATATACCAATTCAGTAAAGCTGCAGGAAACAAAATCAAACATACAAAAATCAGTTGTGTTTCTATACACTAATAACAAACTATCAGAAAGAGAAATTAAGAAAAAAATTCCACTTATAATTGCATCAAAAATAATAAAATATGTCAAAAAAGTTAACCAAACAGGTGAAAGATCTATGCACTGAAAACCATAAGACATTGATGAAACTGAAGACATAAATAAATGAAAAAATGTTCCATGCTAATGAATTAGATGAATTAATACTACCCAGAGCAATATGCAGATTCAAGGCAATCGCTATCAAAATTCAAATAGGATTTTTCACAAAACTAGAACAGATAATCCTAAAGTTTGTAGGAAGCACAAAAGACCCCAAATAACCAAAGCAATCAAACAATCATGACAAAGAGAAACAAAGTCGGAGGCATCATACTTTCTGATTTCAAACCATATTACAAAGCTAAGATAATGAGAACAGTATGGTATTAGGGTTAAAACAGATACTAGCAATAGCACAAAATAAGAAAGTAAAAAAAATAAATAAAAAGTACTATTAACAAAGAAAAGATTACAACTATCACTTCTACAGTTACACATTGTTTCAGAGTTCCAAGCTAATGTAACAAGAAAAATAAAATTTAAAACAGTCAAAAGTTATCAGAATTGTCAGAAAGTATGTTCTACTAACAAAATCTAAGAAAATTTTACTGAAAAATTAATGGATCTTACAACAGAGTCTAGCAAAGCAGGAAGATACAAATTTGATGCAAAACAACCAATAGTTTATCATACCTCAGCAACAACTAATTTAAAAATGTAATAAATTCCTAGATGCAAAAATTCTATATTTAATGATGTGAATTCTAACTGCATAAAAATGTAATTTGAATACAATCCAAACAAAAAAACTCCAACATAAACTTTACATAATTCAACAGAGTTACTCCAAAATGTATTTCAAAGAGAAAATGCCCAAGAATAGCTGGGAAAGCTTTTGAAAATGAAAAATAAATCAGACTATAAAACTAAAATACATAAAACAGCATAATATTGGTGAAAGGCAGTGTTTGATTTTTACTTTCTATTAGAGAAAATTTCTGAATATACACAAAGTATAGAGATTGCTATAATGTACCACCAATATCAACATCACCGAGCTTGGATAATCATTAACACTTTACATATTACGCTTAATCTATCTCTTTGTTTTGCTTTGCCAGAATATTCAAAAACAAACTAGAGATATCATATTGTTTCACCCATAACTACTTCGGGATGACTTTGGGATATATGCCAGTAGATTAGGACTTAGAAAATTTCTTTAAACAAAACAAAAGCAAACCACAACACAGTTACAGACGCAGCAAAATGAACTGATTAGTTTCACATAATTCCCAGCTCAAGGTCGATTTTCTCCAACTGTCTCAGAAGTGACTCTTTATACCTTGTTTAAATCAGGCTACAAACAAAGGTCACACATTGCATTTGGCTGGTGTGCCTCTTAAGACACTTGTCATCAACATAACCATATCCCTATTTGTGATTTATTTGTTGTTTTTACTGACCAACACTCCCTGCTAGATCATTTTAAAGCAAATTCCACATATCTGTAAATACTTCTATATGCATCACAAAAAAATAAGGACATTCAATTTCTTAATAAGCCAAATCTTCAAATCTCACCATTTGTATGAAAAATAGATTTTTATACTTGATTTCTATGAAACAGGATTCAAACAAGGTCCACACCTTCTAGTTAGATATTATTCTCTAAAATTACTTTTACCCCTGCCACACACCCTGGTTTCTGTAACGAAGAATTTCCCACATTTTAGATTCGGCTAGTTGTACTCCCACGGTACTATTTCACTTGTCCCTCTATCTCTGTATTTTGTTTAAAGTGCTAATTATATCTAGAGGCTGAATTAGATTCAGGTTTAATTTAGAGGGCTGGACAGAAATATTTCACAGATGATGTTGTATACATCCTCTTACATAATATTGGGAAGCACATGATACGTGACTGTTCCACATTGATAACGTTAAGACTCATCAGCTAAAACCAAACACAGATGTTTTACTGCCGATGTCCACTGCTCCATTAGGAGTAGCAGCACAATGATTCTTATAATTCTACCTTTGTTTACATTGAGACATAATGGACATACAACATTAGTTCCAAATATGTAAAATAATGATTCAATATTTGTATCTATTATAAAATGATCATCAAAATGAGTCTAAATTCTAACATTTTTTTACACTGGGATTTGTCAATTTAAAAAAAAATTCCCTCATCAACTACTTAGTTATCTTACTAAACTGATACAGGAAAAGCAGGGTAAATGCTGGATACTTTCCCTTTAATTATCAATTTTCAGAATAATGAGTTAGGAAACAAGCAACCTACAATAATGCCCAATGATTCCTTTTTAAGTATCATTATAAATCATGGATTTCTATACAGTTAAGAGATTTCTATCATAAAATTTTAACGGGAAGTCATGAAAAACAGCATGTTAGACCACGGGGAAAGAATGGACTAGTCAATAAATGGTGTTGGGTCAATGAGCGCTCTCTCAGAATAAGCTATATACAGTAGTTTACCAGTAAATGCATAACCACAGGCTCTCAGAATATTTGGGATTTAACGCTACTTTTAACATTGCAGTATCTACCACGTGATATTAAGAGTATTAAATGCACGTAATGCACTTATCAGGGTGCTTAATTCAAGTGTTCATTTAATTATATATGGATACGTCTGTGTGTGTATGTGCGTGTGTGTATGTGCTTATGTGCACAGGGATGTGCTGGTAAATGTTAAAAACTGGCTCCCTAAGAAAAAAGTAGCTCTGATTTGAAGTGTTTGCTGATTTCCGTTATGCAAACACTCCTACCATGGATGATTCCACCCTACTGTGCAGAGCTGGTTCTCACTAGTAACTATGAGCTGGCTCCAGCATACCACTGAATATTATCCATACAGTCATATACCTTACAGAGCTCGATTACTTTGCAGTCTAGGTGAATATATATGTATTTACATGTATGTGTGGGTATGTGTATGTATGCAAGTATATAGAATCAAAATGCCTAGGAAAATGTCTAGAAAGATGGGTATCAAATGGATAACAGGGTTTTCTCTGAGGCAAGAAATGGTATTAGGGTAGAAGGAGAAGGATAAATGGAACTTCTGTCTTATCCAATGCACTGATTGAGTGTTTCACCAACTGCTTATGTATTTACTGGGTCAAAATAAGATAAGAACTTTTTCTTAATTATCCGACCCACTCTAAAAGAACAACATGATCTCAGTAACATTAATGTTAAATTCCAATATGATTATTTATAACTAGCTGGATTAGACGTCATATTACACAAAGAAAACACCTTCTGAAAAATATACAACTTACTTTGGCTTCTGTTTCTCCCCTGTGAAGAGTATACAGATGATGGACAGCACTTTGTGATGAGGACCAAGGATGAGTCAAAATTTGGAAGACATGAAAATCATGGCCCAGGGTATCTGTTGTGACTAGAAGCATTCCTGAAGGACACATCAAAAAGGGGTAAAAATAAAAACTGTTACATACGTAGATGAAATATTTTCACAAAGCACTCATCATGCTTTAAAATATTACCAAAGGGAAAAAATTACCAAATGTATAAGAAACTTCACACATTTAAAAAAATTAAAACACTGGGTGTTTTCCCTGTGTGACTATAAAACCTTAACGCCACATCAGGATACAGGCATAGTAAGCATTCTACAGGTAAAGGTTTTATGATGTTCCACATACATCCAGGAGAGAAGTTTTAAAATGCCTGAATTTACAGAGTTCGCAAGCATTTTAAAATAGCAAATCTGGTAACAAAGAATGAAAGAAAGGCTTTTCTCCACAGAATTAAAACCCACTTCCATGTTTTCCATTTCTCAAAACCTGAATTATAAGTCCAATTTATCTACTACACAACTAGTAATGCGTTAACACATCAGTTTAAAGCTTGTCTCTGCCCGGGCATAATGTTTACTGAAATTATCTATAGTGTCTTTCATAGAGCAAGTTTCTAATTTTGGTGAGATGCCATAGCTAAGAACTCTGAGCCTAACAGGAGATCACAACAAGTTTCTGTTCTCTTGACAGATTTCATAGTTTGACATTTAGGTCTATCATCCACTCAGGGTTAATTTTTGTATAAAGTGAGGGCTATCACACAAATTAACTATTTGAAAATGATGTCCAATTGTTCCAGCAGGATTTCTTGAAGAAACTATTCTTTATCTGTTATTCTATATCCACTGTCAACTTGCCAAAGATCAACTGGCCACATTTGTGTCTTTTTCTGGAAGTGCTATTCTATTGCACTGATGTCTGTGTCCATGCTTTCAACAATACCACACTTTCTTAATTTACTTTAACTTAATAGAAAATTTTTGAGATCAAGTAAAGTGAGTCCTCATTTTCTGATCTTTCTTCAAGATTGTTTTGGCTATCCAATTCCATTGCCTTTTCAGCTTTTTGATGTCTACAGTGAGGATAATGGACATCTTAACAATATTGAGCCTCCTGATCTACGAAAACCTTTTTCTTGATATATGACTTCTGTGATTTATTCCTCTTCATTCAGCATACAGATGATAAACATACTTTCTTAAAGCTACTAGAAATGGTACTCTGTATCAATTATTTGTTTTTCCTTGTTACTATAGAGATATAATTGATATTTCTTTTACAGTGACAATATATTCTGCTAGTTCTAGGGGGTTTTATGTAGAACACAAGGGATTTTCTTTATAATCAGGTAGTATGTGAACAGACATAGTTCAAGATCTTCCTTTTTTGACTTACTACATTTGCTGAGGTAAACAGGAGTGCTGAGGAGCAATACTCATGCGTGGTTCCAAGTTTTAGGAGAACATATTCAATCTTCACATATGAAACTAGCTGTAGACTTTTTGTCAACACCCTCTATCAAGGTAAGGGCGTTCCTTTCTACTCCTAATTTGTTGAGAGTTTTTATAATGAAGAGATGTTGAATTTTGTCTAGTGCTTTATGCACCTATGAGATGATTATGTGGTTTTTCATCCTTAGTCAATCAATATGGTGAATTTTAGTAACAAATAATTATCAAATGTTGAACAAGCCCTGCATTCCTGGGATAAACTTCACTTGGTCAAAATCCTTCATTATACATTGTTAGATTGAATTAGCTATTATTTTACTGAAAATTTTCAAGACTGTGTTCCTGAAGGATACTGGTTTGTAGTTTTCTTTTCTAATAATGTGTTTCTTTTGGTATTAGGGTAAATCTGGCCTTACGTAATTTTCTTTTTATACTTACTTTCTAGAAGAAATGTTCAGTAGAATTTGCCAGTAAAACTATGTGGGACTCGTGTGTGTGTGTGAAGATTGTTAGATATTTTTAGTAATGTAATTTCTCTCTAATTTAAATTTTATTAATTTGAAATGTAAAATGTAATTTTCATTCTTCAAGGAATCACGTTCTGTAATTCCAAGACATGGTCCTTATCAATAGCTCCAGGGTCTTTAGTAACATCCACTTTTTCATTCTGGATATTGAACATTTTTGTCCTTTCTCTGTTCTCTCGGTCAGTCTGGATAGATTATTTTCTTGGAAACCATTTTGGTGTCACTGGTTTTCTCTTTTCCATTTCACTGATTTCTCCTATCTTCCTTCTTTCACTATTACTGCCTTCTGCTACTATTTCTTTTATCATCCTTACTTTACCTTTTTTCCTTTCTTTTTCAAGTTTCTTAAGGTGGAAGCTTAGATTACTGTGCTAGGAATTTTTTTTCTCTTTTTCCAGAGCAAGCATATTTTGTATGAATTTCCCTGTAGGCTCGCTTTAGATAAATTCCACAAATTTTGATAGGCTGCAATTTCTTTTACATTCAGTTCTAAATGTTACCTAAAGACTTTCTTTACTCATGAGCTATTTTAAGATATGTTGTTTAGTCTCCAAATGTTTGGGTACTTTCCAGGTATCATTCATATATTGATTTCTAGTTTAATTCTATTATGACAAGAAATTTGTTAAAGTTTGTTTTATATCTCAGAATGATATATCTTGGTAATTGTTCCATGTACACTTGAACACCTTCTGTGTCCTACCAGTGTCAATTAATTCAAGTTCACTGATAGTGTTACTTGGATCTTCAACATCCTTACTTATTGACTGCCTGATCTCTTGTTCTATTACTGAATAGAAGTTAACAGCTACAAGCACAACTTGGATTTTTTTTTTTTTCCAGTTATATGAGCTCCCTAAATTTCAGACCTACTTTTTTAGGTTCATACACATTTAGGATTCTTATGAGTTCTTGATGAATTTCCTCTTTTACCATAATGTCCCATTTTAACCCTGGTATTGCCCTTGTTCTGAAGTCAACTTCTGATATTGGTATCATCACTTCAGCTTTGTTTTGATTGGTATATGAATGAAATATGCTCTTCTATTCTTTTACTTCCATGTTCATTATGATTATACTATAAGATCAGTTTGTTCCAGACAACAATTAGGAGTTTTGTCATTCCAGTCTAAAACTTTTAATTGCTGTTTGTTGTTCATTCACATTTAGCGTAACTTATGATTAGGGGTGAATTTATATATACCTTTTTTTTTCTGATTGTATCCTTGTTTATTATTTTTGTTTGTTTATCTATTCTTGCTTCCTTCCCCCCACTTTTTTTTTTTTGGATAATTTCACTATTTTAAATATCCAATTTTAGTTATCTATATTGGCTTTTTTGATATTTAAATTTTTGTGTGTTTGTTTATATTTGTCCACGATTTCTATTTGTTTTCTGTGGGAAGCAGAAGCAAAAGCATATTTTTTCATTCTTAACACTTTTCTTTGTTAGAAAGAAAAGATTATGAAAGAATATTAAGCACTTATGGAAAAATAAAGTGGCCATTTATATGCGAAGATGAAGTATATTGCAGTTTGCTATTTATTAGCTAATATAAGGTACAGCTCTAGTCACTGCATTAGATTTTAAAATAATCATATTTAAAAACATTGCCTCCCACTGTGTGCCTATCTGTGATCATGAGGTCAATGACATACTTTATATTCATTCCATATTGTTGTTGCTACTCCAACAATAAACTTCTAAGGTTAGACATGTTGTCTTTTGTGGGCAGTGTTTCTTAACTCCTCCTACTTTTTGCTTAGTTATGGTATATTTATCACAATTATCACCATTCCACTACTATGTTCTGATTCCACATTCCCACAACAAAATTATTTTCTGCACATGACAAACACTTCAATGGAAATATCATTCTGAAAGAAATAGGATAAACATATTTATAGGAAAACATATTACTCATCTACTGAAGATAAACTTCACCTGGTTTCTTTCATAGTCATGTCAATATTTTACTCATAATGAGCACTGAAATAAAAGTCCCTATTAGCCAAATCAAGAATATCGTTGTTTTGCATACGAATGATAATCACAGATGAAAACTTTTCAACATGCTCCTAGGTTTTCAAACGGATATTAATATCTCTTTTTTGCAATGCTTCTAATATGCAAAACACATTCAAATTTTTAGAGAATTAGCCCATTGAAAATTTATCCTTATTATCTTCTGTGTAAACTATCTCAAAAGTTTCCTTTTTCTATTTCTCCATGCAAATGCGGCTTCTATAGTTCAGCCATGAGCTCACATTTTTTGATAAAACTTTAAAATAATTTTTTAAGGTTTTAAAAACTAGAGAAATAGCTAGCATAGCACCACCCCAATCATGTGCTTTCTTTTAATTTATAATTTCCTCTTTTGCACACATTCTGCTGGGAGAAATGACAAACTTTTTTTTTTCTAGAAAACAAGTTAAAAAGCAGATATACATAAAAGGAAAAACTTGTACAGAGTAGACTGTGGCTTGAGAACTATTTATGCAGCATCAGAAGACTAAACCAGACTCTAGCCTGGCCATAAACTAAACCCACGCCCAAAATGAGGTGCCAAGCCACAAAAAGCATTTGCGTCATCTGGGAACACAAGGAAAAGAAGGGCTTCTAATTATAGGGCCTGGAAGCGGAAGCCTAGAGTGATTAGCTGTTTAGGCGCTGCTGTATGTTTATCTGGAAGCTTCCTCTCCTTCACTCTCAGCCTTAAGTTTGATAGATGAGCGTTAGCAAAAGAGGATGGTGACTAAAGCTGCTGATGGTACATGGCGTCCTCCAAAATCTGAGGGAGCTGGAGACTGAACATTAAGGCTTTTGTGGCCTCATAAGAACATAAGTCTTTTCAACTGGGCGTCAGCTGGTTAGCCCAAAAGGCAAAATTAAAGAGTAGCAAACCTCCACTGGGCATAGGCTGTAAAATCTTGGAAACATGAGTAGGTACGACTTTTTTGCCATATCCTATTTATAACACCTACCTAATTGTATGGTTCTTTATCACATGCACACATATGAATTCAAAGACAAATTACCAGCTGTTCACACTCTCCTCCAAAAAGAGACATCAACACTAATATGCTGGGGCAAATAGAAATCTTTATGGGAATTCAGATTGGTATCACTCATAAAATAAATATATGTTTTAGTATTAATTCTTGTGAACTTTACAGTTCCCCAACAACATTTGCACAGATTATTATAAGTTGTTTTGTAAGTTTATAATTTGTATATGTCCTAACATCTCTATTTAAATAACTGCTTTCTTCCTTTGACTTTGCATCATGAAATTGTTAGATATCTGAGGACAACTTTGGCCATATCCAATGGGTAAATATTCTAGCATTCATGTTTTCAACAGTTTATTCACCCAACAGACATGGGGGAAAATGGTAAATATCTATGTGTATTCTTATCTTTCCAGTTGCCTGAATGTATTTCTTGTCAGATACCAGAATAATTTTTAAATTTTATTAACCTTTATTACTATATAATTTATGTAAAATAAATATACAAATTTAAAGTATAGAGTTTCATACACAGAAAAGAAACTTAACTACTAACTACTATATATAAAATAAACAAGTTTATACTGCATAGCACAGGGAACTATATTCAGTATCTTGTAATAACTCATAATGAAAAAGAATATGAAAATGAATAGATGTGTATAGAGGACTAAAACATTATGCTGTATACCAGAAATTGACACAACACTGTAAACTGACTGTACTTCAAATTTAAAACTAAAGTGCACAGTTTGATGACTATGACAAGGATATATACCAATGCAACTACTATCATAATCAAGATAGAGAAGACGTAACATTCCCTTGTGTCCAAGTGCAGTCCATTTCTTCCCCATTGCCTGACCCCAGGCAACCACTGATTGGTTTCTGTCATTATGAATTAATACTGCCGACTTTAGCATTTCATATAATGGAATCACATGATATTTTGCTAAACCTATTCACTGCAGGTAACAGTAGTCCATGCATGTGCTTGTTCCAATACATGAATATATGACAGTTATACATTCATTCAGCAGTTGTTTCTCGTACTTGGCTACTGTGAATCGACCTCCTATGAAGATTCAAGTACAAGGTTCTGTGTGGACGTGTTTTCATTTCTCTTAGGTGAATATTTTGGAGTGGAACTGTTGGGTCACACGTATGTCTAACTTTCTAAGAAACTGTGAAAATGTTTTTCCTAAGTGACTGTATCATATTGCTTGCCCACAAGCTCCATAATATAACATTTTGTACTGTCATTCCTTTTAAAGTTAAATCATTTCAGTGAGTACTTGGTGGTTTCTTATGGTTTTAATAAGCCAAATTCCTTGGTGATCAGTGACATAGGTGTGCTAAACAGCTGTTTGCACATTTCCTTTTGTGACATAATTATTCAAATCTTTTATCCATTTTAAATTGTTTTGTCACTTTCGTATACATTAAAAAGTACATTTATATTACATTATAAATATACATATACATATAAGTAAATCTGTCTCAGATATTTTCCCCCAGTTTATGGCATCCTATTTTATTTTCTTAATCATATCTTTCCCAAGAGGTTTTTAATTGTAATGATGACAAGTTTGATACTTTGAATTTTTGGTGTCCTATCTAAGAAATCTTCTCTCTCCTGGGTCACAGTGATATAATCTTGTTTTCTTTTTGAAGGTTTACAGTTTTAGGTTTTAAATTAAGCCTATGATCTATTTAGAGTTAAATTTCTGTGTATGGTGTGAACGAAAGGTCTGTTTCCCAAATGAGTATATGAGTTGTTGTAGCACTGCTTGCTGAGAAAACCAGACTATCCCTACTGGATTACTTTGAGACTTTGGTCGAAAAACAAATGAATGTGAAAGTTTGATCAGTTTCTGGATTTGATTTCATCCATCTATGACTATATTTACCCAAAACCATCCTCTCTGCATTAGTATAGATTTAGAGTAAGTCAGAAATTTAAGTAGTTTGTTTTTAAAATTTACTCATTCTTTTGAAGATCAATTTCACCCTTTTAGACCCTTTCAATTTTCATATAATTTTACAATAAGCTTGTTGTATTGATTATTTTTAGTTAAACATTCACTTTTAATAAAGTTAACTATTAGCGAACAATATTAACACAAAACACTAATCAAAGCATAAAGTGATCAAACATTTTTATGAAAACGGTTTTCTATCATAATTTAGCGATGTTTCTTACAATATCATATTGTAACTTCAAAACACAATAAATCACTAGGATGGCAAAAACGTAAAATTTTTAGATAAAGCAGGTATATTGGGAAGATAAGGAACTATGGTTTGTAAAGACTAACTCCTTTCCCCTCCCCCACCCCAGAAAACAGCATATCATATAATTTCAGAGTTTTATAGCTCCAATGGTCTTAGAAACATGTCTGCTTTCAGATATGATAATTGGCAGATATGATAACTGAAACCCATAGACTGTGGAAAATCTAAAGATCAAAGTTTTAGATTGTGTTATTGTATCAATGCAATGCTATCTTGAAAGAAAAATTATGTACACAGATACACACACAACCAGTACTAAATTAATACCACAGATAATCATTACTACAAGTTCATAATAAAATACACTTCGAATTGAGGTTAATAGGAATTTTGGTAGAAGACAGGAAGGAGAAGTAAAGAAGAGGATATGAGGCAGATCTGCTTAGAAAACGTACTTTATGTATTAGGACTATAAGATATAATTTGAAAGGGAAATTTAAGAATTTCCAAAGGAACATCATTAGATGTACTTCACAGATGTATGAAACAAAACTTTTAAATTTTCTGAGCAGAGCTTATACAGGTGTGTGTGAGTGTGTGCACACAGACACACAAGCATATTTGTTGTTATAATTTTTCTCTGAGGACAGCAGTATACATTCAAGATTTGTGCGATCTATTTTATATAAGCCATAGTTCAATAAAAATGAAGGCAAAACAAAAAAATAACAAGAGTGAGGGAAAGAGATAACACTGGTGGTTTTGTCCAAATGAATGAAGAGAGGGAAAAGATAAGACGATAAACAGAGTGGTTGGAAAGTTAAAATGTTACCCTTATGGGGGAAAATACAACACATCGAAACAAACAAACAAAAAAACTAAAGAATATAGCACCCATAGAGGGATGTTTAAAAAATACAGATACACGTAAGGAGTCAAAACAGAGGTCAGCAAGTCTCAGATGTGCAGCTTGGACAAATGAGTGATCAAAGCACCATGATTCATATATTCCACAGTGTTTAGTTGAAAATAGATTTAATTCAAAGTCCTAGCAGGGAAGATCAGAAACTACATAACACAAAATGATTAGATGGAGGATAAAATTTGGTCATCACTTAGCACTTCATTTTGGGTATATTTGAGATTGTATTAAATATTAGAAAACTACCGAATGTCTTTAGAAATTGGGTTTGATTACCTATCTGAACCATTTCAATGTATGTCTTCTTAATTATGTTTTATGACTACTATTGTTGGTTTAAAATGTATATTGCGTCATTCCATTAACTTAAAAGTTTATATATTTTTTGTATTAAAAAGGAACGTTTTGGTGGGACCCTAGAAGTATTGTGGGCCCTAACATAGTGCCTACTGTCCTTTATGGCAAGTCAAACCTGCAAAGTTCCCTCTGACTCTCATACAAGCCCAGTGCCACAATGAACATAGGGCAAAGACAAGAAATTCTTGAAGGAGTAATTCATTACGTGAGTAAAACACAACATTTTACAAGATGAAAAAACAAGAGCGTCATTACAAACCTCTAGTGGAAACATCCCCTTGTGGAGGGTGGGAGGGGCAATAAACTTTTTAAGCGACCTTTGAATTGCTGTCGATATAGTATAAGTAACTAGCAGTAACAAACCAGAGCTGTCAGATGAAAAAATCTGAAGCCACATAATTCTATAAATTGATGAGTCATTATAGATGTTAACAAAAATCAAGACAAGGTATTTTTCTGACCACTTGCTGTGATGAGAAAAACTGTGCACACACACAAAAAATCCAACTTTTAAATGATTAACCCAAGACCACCATCATCTTTCAATATACAGCATTTAAGTAACCAGAAAAACTTCAAGTCTGTTAAAGATGCAGTCAAGCATCCAAGGAGGTACATGTTTAATCTACTTTACTAGAGACCCAACGCTCATTTTCCTCTTATTAATGGATGGAAAAGCAATTTCTCTGCCAAGGAAGGGTAATTATTTAAAATGTAGATGTGTTACCCTTCACAGCTCTAGGCTATTCAGCTGGCAGAAATAACGCCTCTGGAAAGCAGATCAATTATTTACCAAATTAAAGACAACAGGTTTGTTTTAGAAATGTCGTGCTTATACAGGGAGTTGAGTTTCCTCTTTATGTTTCTAATTTCCAGTTTAATTAATAAAAATATATATATATATATATCTTCTTTGATGTCAAATGCAATATAGTTAAAAACATGCCAATCTAGCATACATAATCACATAAATAGGATGTAGTTTCCACAAGATATTTTTAATTAATATCTACTACATATTTCAACCTTCATTACACGTGATACATGTATCTGCATTTAATATAATTTGCATCATGGATCACTCCCACAATTGAGGGAGGGAAATAATTCTTGTTCAAATCACAAATTGGAAATAAGTTGGTTTTATTCAAAAAATGACTAATTACATTAAATTAATGCCTTATCTCTGCCCTGCCAGAGTTTTTCCATGATTATAATGATAGAAAAAGACAACTAATGTAATTATTCAATGTATACTTACTATCAGCTATGTGAAAATTACCAGGCTAACACTTGGGGAAAAATAAAAGCTTACTTCTAACAGAAAATATGTTGAAAGAATACTCTTGATAGATATAAATAAATTAAAAACTAGGATGAGGAGGTTAATAACAATGAAACAACAGCTAATATTTATTGAGGTCTCACTATATTTTAGGTATTATTTTAGATGCCATTATAGCCCTTAATTTTTTGATGAGGAAACTGAAGTACTGGGAGTGATCCAAGCAGATTAAGTAACTTACCCTATTAAGTGACAAGGTGAAGGGGATGGGAGGGACACGATATTTTATGTAGGATCAAGTAAGTCTTCCCAAAAGGATATTTAAGATGGAATTCAAGAAATAAGTGCCAGGTAAAAGAGGGCTCCAGGAAGACGTAAAATGATGTAAGATGCTTAAAGAGCTGAAAATCAGCACGTGGGGCGGGGGCGGGGGGGGTGCAGAGAACACAGGACAACAGTAAACTTGTACCAAGCAGTAATACTTTTGGACAAATTTGAATATATATATTCAAAATATAGACATATTTGAGTAAATGAAAATGAAAGTAAATATGGAGTATGATACAACAATCATAGTTAAACAAAATAACCTAGAACTGGGCTGTGATCCAGGAAGATTTTTAAAAACTAAGAGTAACTGAATCATTGTCATACATACTGTTAGAGATTAAACATTTCTATAGCCCTAAAATTCCTCTATTGAAACTCTAAAAACCCAGTGCGACTGTATGTGGAGTTGGGGGCGGGGAGAGGGTTCTGAGTTTAAATGAGGTCATAAGGGTGAGGTCCTAATTTGATAGCATTATCAAGAGACACCCCAGAGCTCCCTCTCCCTGCTCCCTTGCACCAAGGAAAGGCCATGTGAGGACACATCAGGATGGTGGCCATTTGTCAGCCAGGAAGACAGACCTCACTGAAAACCAAATCAGCTGGAAATTTGATTTATAATAAGAAAAATATATATTTGGTCTTCATCCTCTGGTACAGAGCTCCTTTCTTTCTTTCTTTCTTTCTTCCTTTCTTCCTTTCTTCCTTCCTTTCTTCCTTTCTTCCTTTCTTTTAATGGAGGTACCGGGGATTGAACCCAGGACCTTGTGCATGCTAAGCATGTGCTCTACCATTGAGCTATTTCCCTCTAAGCTCCGTCATTACAAGAAAATTAATTTTTGTTGTTTAAGCCACTGAGTCTTTGCTATTATGTTCTGGCAGCCTGAGCTAATAACAAGTATACAGGTTACTCTCCAGACCTAGTGCTGTAGTGAACACTATACATGCTCAAGTGACCAGTGAAAAGACTTTTGGGTTGGATTTATAAAATCAAAAGAGGCTATTGTTCTTGCTCTATAAGAAAACAAACTGATGAGGAACAAAACCAAAGTTTCAAAAAATGCTATTTGAAAATTCAATACAAAAAAACCTAAATAAAAGTAGCTGCTCTCACCTCGAACAGAACAGCAGGAAGAAGAGGAGTCTGAGATAGACAAGGGTAAGGAGAACTCAGCAACCGTTCGAAAACTTTCAATGGCTCCACTTGAGCGAATGACATAGGTTACAATATGCCCCTCCAAAAAAGTACAGTTCTGTACCCAACTAATCAAGAGGAGTAAGATTTATTAATGCCTAACACTGTGAACAATGAAGGACAGCTGACAGTTACTGAAAGAAAAAAAAAAAGTCAACTAAACTGTCATATGTAGTTGAAATATTCCTCAAAATTATGGGCAAAATATAGATACTCTCAGACAAAAGAATTCTAAAAGGAGTCATCTTCATCAGAAAAACCAGAAATAGCCAACAGAAGTATGTTACTAAGAGAAGTGTGAAAATAATTCAGTGGAAGGAGAGTATTTTGAAGGAAGGAGGAGAATATTTTGAAAACACAATGAAGGAGGAATGAATTAGGGTGGGGGTGGGGAGGACATGACCTAGCCTGACACATTATTCAGAAAATAATACAAAATGGTTCATAAATTTAAATACAAAATGTAAAACTAGAATACTATTAGAAAATTACATAGAGGAAAATCCTCAGGCCCCAGACTGGCGACCACTTCTTTGGCATGAACACAGAAACACAGTTGATTTTGAAAAACAGATTGGACAAAAAGCAAAGAATTTTGCTCTGCAAAAGATCTTATTAAAAAGATAAAAAGACAAACCTCTCACTGGGAAAAAACATTTCCCCAACAGAGGATCTAAATCCAGTATATACATAAAATAGAAAATGATGAGAATACCAAATGCTGGCAAGGATGCAGAGAAATCACATCTAGAAGATTAAAGGAATGTTTGAGAACAATGTCCCACCAAGTAGAGGAAATTAATAAAGAGATAACATAATTTTTTTTTAAAAAAGGAAGAAATGGGGGCAGGGTGGGGAGGGGCGGGTATAGCTCAAGTGGTAGAGTGCATGCTTAACACGCACAAGGTCCTGGATTCAATCCCCAGTACCTCCTGTAAGAATAAATAAACAAATAAATTAACCTAATCCCACCCCCCAAAAAAAACTAAAAGAAGAAGAAATCTGGAGTTGAAAAGTTCAATAATCAAAATGAAAAATTAAACAGAAGGGCAAATAGCAGATTTCAATGGCAGAAGAAATCAACTGAGATTATCCAGTGTGAGGAAGAAAAGAATGAAAAGATATGAACAGAGCCTCTGAGACCTGTGAGATAGCATCAAGGAGATAAATCTATGAGTAACAGGAGCCCCAGAAGGAAAGAGGAGGAAAGAAGAGGCAGAAAGAAATAATGACTGAGATGTCCTAAATTTGATGAAAAACATTTAGCATAGTGAAACTATTTTGTATGATACTAGATTGGTGGCTATATGTCAATATTAATTTGTCAAAGCCTATAGAAAGCACAAGTGTGAACCCTAATGGAAACCATGGACTCTGATAATGACCTGTCAATATAGGCTCATCAATTGTAAGAAAATCATCACTGTGGTTTGGAATGTGGATACTGTGGGAGGTTGTGGGTGTGCCGGTGGGTGAGGGGAGAGTGGGTGTCTGTGGGTGAGTAGGGGTGATACACAAAAGTTCTCTGTACTTTCCACCCAATTTTGCTGTGGACCTAAAACTGCTCTAAAAAATAAAGTCTATTAATTAAAAAAATTCTCATTGTGTATCTAAATAATTGAAACCAACAAACTTACACCACCCACACTGAATCTGCCCAGATCTAAGCATGAGGCCTCTCTGGCACTTCTAACCAAATCATAAATGTTGTCATTAAAATATTTGTTTTAATTCGGGACTCAGAGTCACAGCTAATAAACAAGAATGGGAAGGAGAAATTGAAAAGCAAACTGAATGCAGCTGCTAAACTACAAGTTTCACAACTCTATTTAATGGCATCCTTTAATTTCTCCCTTGAATAGGTCCCATACAAGGCCGAACTGCATGCTGCTGGAACAACCTACATTTTCTCCTTCATTCACTTTGCAGTGTTATTCCACCGTGTGCATCTTACATTGTTTTTAAAATTCCTCAGGAGGTGGACAATATTCCTGGTTTGTTCTTGAATTTTGATGTCCATTACATTTTAATTCTGTCATCTAAAAATATGCCTCTCTAAAAATAAGTTTAACGGTAATATATATGCAAGTAAACTAGTTGGAGGAAAATCGGGTTTAAAAACAAAAAACAAGCAGTCAACTTTTCCTATATGATTTGTTTCACTTATTTTTTTAAGTGAATCTCCCTAAACTTATAAAAAGTATTCCAACAAGCACTATCATTATTATTGGCCACATTATATATCCAATGAAAAAGCCTTTAACCAAATAGAGAATTATTAGAGGTCAGTTAAAACTTGTTGATATAAAATAAGTTTTGAAATACATATAGACACACAGAAATAAAAACTGAGCTATTACTGGAGGATCTAAAAGTTATATTCTGCTAATCATCTTTTGGTTCTAGCTTAGAACTGACTTCCTTTTGAAGAACTTTCCCCAAAAGTCAAAGACCAAGTTAACATTCATCTCCTAGCACTCTGTCCTTACTTCTTTTTTTTAAGTCCCTATCACATCAGCAGGCTCCATGGGTACGGACTGCCAGTTACTAACTGCATCACCAAGGCTGAGCCAAAAGATGTGAATGGAGTTTAGCCTCCAACGTGTTTGGTTGAAACAGATAGAATCATACGAAGCATAAACGGGCTCTTAAAAATTTTGGTGTCATGAACCTTTTTAGCAATATGGTGAAGCCTAGGAACTTCTTTTTCAGAATAATATTTAAAAAAAAATAAAATACTTAGGATTATAAAAATTGATATATGGCAGAATATGTGTGTGTGTTATCTTAAAAGACAGGCTCTACCAGCATTTTAAACCATAAGCATTATTAGAGAATTATATAAGTAATGTCAAAATGATAAGAAATCATCAGGAAAAAAAGAAATTACCCATCATTTCTGTTGCTCACAAACTCACAAGCAAGCTAATCTTTCAGTTTTATTGTATATAATCATAAGTGAAAGAAATTTTCATTAGAAATTAAAGAAAATTAAGATGTAATTTTTTTCCTTTCTAAATTTACATACTCTCTGAATTTTATCCATGGACCTCTCGGATCTCAGACTCTTGTTAAGAAGCCTTATTTTAGATTCAAGGAGAAATGTAAGAAATTCTAAAACTCATAAAATAGTTCTTATAAAATTATCCTCTCTCCAAGAAGTTACAAGATTTGGCATGAGACTGAATTAAGAATACAGCAAAACAGAAACAGACTCATGGACATAGAATACAAACTTGTGATTGCCAAGGAGGAGAGGGGTGGGAAGGGACAGACTGTGAGTTCAAAATTTGTTACTGACAGGCATATGCAGAATAAATAAACAAGATTTTACTGTATAGCACAGGGAAATATATACAAGATCTTGTGGTAGCTCACAGCGAAAAAAAAAATGACAATGAATATATGTATGTTCATGTATAACTGAAAAATTGTGCTCTACACTGGAATTTGACACATTGTAAAATGATTATAACTCAAGAAAAAAATGTTAAAAAAAAAAAAAAAGACTACAGCAGTACAAGAATGTCAATTTAAATACACACCAAAGGGAAGATCCCTGAAAGTAAGTCAGACTTCATACATTAAATACTTTGATCTTCAAAAACCATTTCAAAAGGATGAGAAGACAAGTTACAGACTGGGAGAAAATATTTACAAAATACATATCTGATACAGGACTGGTATCCAAAATATACAAAGAATTATTAAAACTCAAAAATTTTAAAAAATGAACAAACCAATTAAAAATGGACAAAAGATATGAATAGACACCTCAACAAATATTATATAAAATGGAAAATAAACTATGGTACCTTCCTACAATAGAATATTATCAGCACAAAAAAGAAACGCGAAATCAAGGCATGAAAAGACAAGGGGGGGAACCTTAAATGCATATTAGTAAGTGAAAAATGCCAATCTGAAATGGTTACATACTGTAAGATTCCAACCATATGACCTTCTGAAACTATGGAAACAGTTTTAAAAAAAAATCAGTGATCGTCAGGTACTGAGAGAAGTTGAATGAATTGACAGAGCAAAAGGGATTTTCACAGCAGTGAAATTCTTCTGTACAGTACTGTAATGGTGGATGCATGTCATGTATTTGTCATAAGCCAGAGAATGTACACCAAGATTGAACCACACAGTAAAATGGAACAGAGAGGTTATTTAGCTAGGAAAACAAACATGTAAAGAAATTACTGCTGCAAGGTAAGTTATATCATAGAGTTATATACAATTAATGCCCTAGGAAAACAAAAAGTAGGTATAAATAATTAAAATCTTAGTCTTATCAATAAAAAAGAAATTGGAGAGTTCAAACAGAAATCAAATGTCACACTAACACTGCAAATCAACCATACTTCAATTCAAAAAAGGAATCAAATGGCAAACAGAGATCAAAATTATGAAATCATAGAAATCTATGGTTTTCTAGAAGTTACTACTCGACAGTAATAGAGAGAACCACAATATTCTTTAAGTTATATAAGATGTTCCTATTACAATGGAAAGTCATAGACAGGAAAAAAATGCAGCTTCAAATGTCTGAAGCACTCTACAGCAATACGAACTATACACTAAAACAAAGGAGACTTGACGTAACAGATGGGCTATCAAACTGAGTCATGCTGGTTCCTCCAAGTGGAGTGCTGTAAGTGACAGAACTTCCAGACTGTTTTTTTCAAATTTAACTTAATTTCCACAACATTCAGAGCATTTCCATAAATTTTTGTCTTCATAAATTAAATCAATATTACCGATCAACAATCACTACAAAACCTTCATCTATGTCAAAAATGACTAATTAGGATATTATAAGGAAGATTATTTGAAATACTCTATATTATCCTCTTACCATCATTTTTCATCTGAAAAGATGAAAAGAAGTGGGAAAAGATAGGTCTTTCCATCAGTTTTAACGAATAGGATTGCTTCTGCAGAATAATATAAAAATGGACGTCTCTTCAGACCCATCAACCAAAGAATAGAGCTGAAAAGATTGCAAAACCTATGAAGATTATTTCAGCTCTGAAAGGAAAAGAGCAATATTATCTTTTATTTAGAAGCAAAGTATTTTAAAACTAAGTCCACTGGAGCAAATTCCACCACTAGAAATATTAAACCAATTCCTAACCACGAAAATTGGTAATTAAAGAGACAACATAGTGCATCTATCCTGCCTTTTACATAAAGGAGAACTGTGGTTCATTTCTGGTTGATGAGAGAAAAAAATTTTTTAACAGAAGAACAGCAGTTGATTAATGCAGAAGACATAACAGGATTAGAAAAAAACACCAATTCTATAGCCTTCAAATGTAACAAAATTATTTAGTAAAAAGTTGTTTCAGAAATGAAGCCAAAATAACACTCTGCAGATTACTTGCTAATCTGGAAAAGACAATCTACCTCCAATATGTAGACATTTGATGGGTCACTAAATTATTCATGTGATCAAACACAGTGTCATAAATTACAAGACAACCTGATACAATGTGTCTCCTACTGGGATGAAATGATGTAGACAGCAATACTTAGGAAGTTTCAAAAAAAAAAAAAACTCCTCAGCCTGAATGTATTTAAAAACATCTTTAGGGAATAAAAAGAACATTATCATAATGAAAAAAATGTGTGACAAAAGCAGAATTTGGACAAGATCACTGGTCTGGACACTCCTATTTAGATGAGGTGAAGGTCACAGTTACACACTGGATTAACAGGAACTATACAGACATAACAAAATGTAAAGAGTGAACTTTAATCAGACCTTGATTTGAAGCAGTTACAGAACCAATTTTTGAGACAACTGGGAAATTTTAAATTATGTCTCGGATATTAAATAATATAATGTGTTAATTTTTTGAGTATAATATATTTGATTATGTACTAAAAGGTCCTTATTCTTAGAAAATGCATGCTTATTTTGCAGCTAGTGAAATATCACATATGTAATTTATATTCAAATGGTTCAGCACAATACACACACACACATTATATTAAAATGTCAATACCTGTTTAATCAAGGTGACGTACATGGGTCATTACGATTTTTATGTTTTAAACTTTCACGATAAAAAGTCTGGAAAAAAAATGGACATTCCACACTGCTATAAAATCTCCCCTTTACAAATGCCTTATGAACATCAGAAAAACAAAACCCACCAAACTAACACAACTCAACAGCACTGTTTACCACTGCTATTCACCTACTGCAACTACTCAATTACCATTTTATTCAGAATCGAACTAATGTTTAAAGGAGTTTCTAAACTTGTATTATAGATTCACTCATTCAATAACCACTTACTGAAGACTTCTCATTTTTCTAATATACACTAACACATATATTTCAAAAAACTTCGTTGGAAAACATGTAATATAAAAGGTGGGGGTGGCGGGGAGGGACGTACCACTTGTATTAAAGGCCATACAGCACACCGGTTTTTCATGAGCAGGGAAGTGGGCCACGATACCATCACTGTCAGAATCCTCGCTCAGAAGCACCTTTTCAAAAAGAAAGAAGGCAAATGTAAGTTAACCAATTACTGAGCTTGAAGATACACACAGCTACACCACTACATCCCTGAACAAATAACATGCTTCCTCATAGAAAAGTAAGATTATTCTTGGCAATAAAAAGTGAGAATACCACTTCAGGAATAAGAAAAACATGTAGTATGCCTCCAGCAGATTGTGTGGCTTGACTGTAAATGACAGAGACAATAATTTCTTGAAGTGTAGGTTCAGAAAAAAACGAAAAACATAAAATCAGCTACAGAGAGCTTTCTCTAAGAGATTTTATTGTGTCATGGCCTGCTGAAAAATTCTTGCCCATTATTGGAACAAAACAGAGAAAAACAACATAACAAGTTAAACACAAACAGCCATATAGTAGAGGTCTTTAGCTCCTAGGTTTTAGATGGACACGTCACTTCTTTGAAAATGTTATTACCAAGCAGAAGTATATATTAGACAAGGAGTTTTATATCTCAAATTTATTCCCCTTAATTTTCTTGTAAGCATATTGAAATATAATTTACATTCCCTACAACTTGCCCTTTGTGAGTGTACTGTTCAATGATTCCTAGCCTTTAACCCAAGAAACAAAAAAGTTTCACGTATCTAATGTTCCAAAGGGAAAACCTACTATACAGATATTGGATCATGATATTCTGACATGATTGATTTAATTTGAAATAATCTAAGAAGTAGTCCTATACAGCCATGTTAATTTTTCTTTTAGTGTGAAAAGCTATACAGAGGTACAATTTACATGTTATAAAAGTTGCTTATTTTATTTTAAAAAGTTTACAATTTAATGATTTTATACGGTACTATAATCTTTACAATAATCCATTATCTAGAATCTATGTCTGATTTGTCATCCTTTTCTATCTTAATGCTTTCATTTTCTTGCCTTATTATTCTGGCTAAAACCTGCAATTCACTCAAGCTACAGACTTTTCAAAAATTTCTGTGTGTATATCTTTTTAAATTACCATTTTAATGATTTTTAAGTATTCAGTTTAGTACATTAATATTAAGTATATTAACATTGTTGTGTAACTGATTTCTAGAACTTTTTTTATCTTGCAAAACTAAAACTCTATACACACTAAACACTAATTCTTCCTCCTCTCTCCTCCCACCCTTGGTACACCTGTCTACTTTCTGTTTCTATGATTTTGACTATTTTAGATATTCAAAATAAAACAAAGTATTTAGCATTTGTACTTCTGTGACTGGCTTATTTCCCTTAGCATAACATCCTCAAGGTTCAACCACATTGTAACATATGATTTCCTTCTTTTTTAAGGCTGTGTAATATTATTACATTCTATGGATATACCACCTTGTTCTTTATCCGTTCATCTAGCGATGGACATTTAGATTGCTTCCACCCTCTCAGTACCATGAATAATGTTACAATGAACACAGGTGTGTAAATATCTCCTTGAGACCATGCTTCAAATTCTTTTGTGTATAAACTCAGAAGTAGGATTACTGGATCATATGGTAATTCCATTTTTAATTTGTTGAGAAAATTTCATACTGATTTTCATAATGGCTGCATCATTTTACATTCCCATCAACAGTACACAAGGGTTACCTTATACCATGTACAAAATCAACTCAAATAGGTTATAGACCATACCATAAGGCTGGAAACTATTAAACTCCTAGAAGAAAAACATAGGAGAAAATCTTTAGGACATTGGACTGAGCAATGATTTCTTGGATACAATGTCAAAAAGCACAGGTAACAAAATAAAAAATAGATAGATGAAACTATATCGAACTTATAAACACCCTATACCTCAAAGTAAACAATAGCAGACTGAAAAGAAAGCCTATAGAGAGGGAGAAACTAATTGTAAATCATATATCTGATGAGGAGTTAATATACAGTGTAAGTAAGGAATTTCCACAGCTCAGTAATCCTTTAAAAATCCAATTAACGGGCATAGGACTTTAATAAACATTTCTCCAAAGAATATAAAGAGATGTCCAATAAGCATATGCAAAGATGCTCAACAAAAAATGAGAGAAAATTCAAATAGCTAAAATTAGACATGAAAGAGGAGCCACTACAACTGATGTCACAGAAATAAAATGGATTGTATTTCTGAGGCCCTCATTGCCATGACACCAAAACAAGAGAAAGTCAAAAGGAAAACTATAAATCAATATCCCTGACAAATAATGATGCAAAAATCCAAAACAAAACAGGAGGAAACCAAATTCAACAACACATTAAAAGGATCACACACCATGAAAAGTGAGATTTATACTTGGAATGTAGGGATGGTTCAACATACAAAAATCAACTAATGCCATACACCACATTAACAAACTGAAGCACAAAAACCACATGATCATATTAACCAATGCAGAAAAAGCATTCGACAAAGTTCAACAACTTTCATGATATAAACACTCAGTAAACTAGGAATGGATGGGAACTATGGAAACTACCTCAATATAATAGAAGTCACATGTGCAGAATCCAAAGCTAACATACATTTCATCAGTTTTTCCTCTCTGTTCTTCAAAACTGAACTGCAAGCTCAGGCTACCAGAACTGCCTATTATCCCTATTTATCAACTACCAAGATTACTACTTTTAATGAAAACACTGTTGGGCCTGAGTTTTAATCTTCTACTCCAAATCAAACACCTCCTCTAGAGGGGAACCTGCTTTGTTCACAATGGTCTGGTAAAACTATCACACTCACCAAGCTCCAGGGAGATGTGGATAAGAGCATCATCTTAGCTTTTGGTCAATTTCCAGTGTGCCCAAGTAGTTATTTTTGAAAATCCTATCCAGTAATGTACTTATTTTCTGGAGAAAGGATTTGATTGGTTTTTCATTTCACCATAGGTGGGAGTCATTCTCCAAATATCACTAAATTTATGCCAACAAATCAACCATTTTAAATATTAGTGGATAGTACTTAATATAGTAGTGTCATCATTACCACATCGTAGATTTATAATACTTCCAACACCCTAAAATTTCTTCTTAATGACTTCACAGTAAATCACCAGCCCTAAACTACAGGCAATCCCTGAAATCCTTCTTTCACCTTTTCTAAAATTTTTCAAAATTTTTTATATAATCATGAGATTTATCTCCCATTTCTTTCACTTTTTTGGTTCGACCACGTTATTTCAGGTATCATTCATTTCTTTACGTTGCTTACTTGTATTCCACTGTATGGAGACGCTACATCATGTGGGTTCATTGATCAGTTCTTGGCAATCTGAATAATGTCAAATTGATTGCTATTATGCACAATGTTGTTATGAATATCTGCATACATATCTTTTTTTTTTTGTGAACATGTTTTTAAACTTCTCGAGGAGATACCTAGAAGTAGATTTGCTCAGTCATATAGTAAATGTACGCTGACCTTTTGAAGAAGCAGGAAAATTATTTTCTAAGGTAGATACTTTTATATGTCCACAAGTATGAGATCTCCAGTCTCTCCACATCCTTTCCAACAATTTGTATTGTATGTCTTTTTAATTACAGGCAATCCTTTGGAGATGTCAGAGGTCAGAATGGTAGTTGCCGGGGAGTGTTGGGACAAGGGGTTGGGGAATTATTATTAAATGGGTACAGATGATGAAAAGTTCTGGACAGGGATAGCAGAGACAGTTGTACAACACTGTGAATACATTTAAATGCCACTGAATGGTAAACTTAAAAATGGCTAAATGGCAAATTTTATGTTATGTACATTTTACATTTTACCACAGTTGAGGGGGAAACATGCATTATAAATTACTTCTCTAATCTCTCTTTTCCTCTGTTCCATTTGACTTTCAAAAATGTTAGGTGAGAACAAGAAAAAGAGGTCACAGGAGCAGGTTCCAAGAAAGTGAATTCAACCAAGTTTGCTAAATATACTAAGGACTTGCTTTAGGATATATGGTACATTCTCAGAGTTGAGTGACCATTACAATCATCAAATTTAGAACATTTTCATCACCCAAAAGAAACTCCATAACCATTAACAGTCACCGCTCATTCCCCAATTCCCTCTAAACTCCCTGCCCTAGGCAACCCATAATTTATTTTCTCTTACTATAGATATGCCTATTCTGGACATTTCATTATAAATAGATTCATACAGTATGTGTTCTTTTGTGATTGGCTTTTTTCAATATACATAATATTTTGAAGGTTCATCCATTTTCTAGCATAAATCAGTCCATTCCTTTTTATTGCTAAATAATAATATATTCTATATATACAACCACATTTTATTTAAACATCCATTGATCAGTTGATACATATTTGGGTTGCTCCTATTTTTTGTCTATTATGACTAATGCTGCTATGAACATTCATGTACAAGTTTTTATATGAACATATATTTCCATTTCTCTTGACTGTTTTATCACCTAAGAGCAAATCTTGAGGAGATAAGTTTCCAAGTCATAGGATAACTTCTTTACCAAAGCAAAACTGCACTATTTTACATTCCCACCAACAGTGTACAAGGGCTCTCATTTCTGCTTACTGGCCATTGGCATATCATTTTCAGAAAGATGTCTATTCAAATCCTTTGCTCATTTTAAAATAAGGCTATTTATCTGTTTATTATTGATTTATAGGAATTCTTTCACTATTCCGCATACACACACAAGTGAATGCAGGTAACACAAATGGCGGGAGCTGAAGAAGGTCTGTAGCCTACTTAAGAGAATGTGCCACCACCAACATCCTGGTTTTGATATTTTGCTACAGCTATATCAGATGTCACCGTTTGGGGGAATCTGGAGGAAACTGGGTGACGGGCACATGGGTGTGCAACTTAGTATGAGTCTACAATTACTTCAAAATTAAAAGTTAAAAATGTAGAGTATAGTCTAAGCTTTTTAATCTCCCTCATTCTGATAGGTGACCGAATGGTATCTTGGTATAATTTTGTCTTTCTCTTAATAATAAGTCAGGTCTATAGATTTTATGCCATTTGGATATATTTTAATTTTTCTGTGAAATATTTGTCCTTTGCCCAGTTTTCTATTTTAACTCAATCTTATAAGATTCCCTTTCCTTCCATATATTATAACCCTATATCTCTCTTTCCAACACAATTAGTATTGAGTACTCTATTTGATGGTACTTGTACAGAAGCTATCCAGCAAAAAGGCTCATTAATCTTGGTGCACAGCAAAACCTCATGCCACTATATAGGATTCTTTGAATCTTCTCTTCATGAGGTTCACCAACACAACAACCAGATACTTTTGTAAGGATTCCCTCCATTGTATCATCCCCTTTCCTAAACATCAAATCAATAATACCAGAGACATCCCAATTCAGTTGCCCTAAGACATGTAATTTTTACTCACTGCTTAACAGGCTCAACTCCTAAGTATATGTTGTAACTGTCCTGACTTTATTAAAACAAAGCAAAGCACTTTAATTGATACAAAATGAACAGGCCTTTATCATATGAACAAAAAGATAGACAAAACACCTCAAGAACCATTAAATTATTACAAATAACACTTGTATACAGCTGCACTCAGGGAAGGAAATAGCTCAAGTTTATGTCATCACGATCTGGAGCGTTTTTCTTTGATTAGAGACTTTGCCGCCTTGCTAACTTCAATTATACAAATGTGTAAAGGCAAATTATACCACTTAACTTATCCTAGCCACAAAATGCTTTTAAATAAAACATGAAAGTGACAAAGATAAAAATGGACGAAGTCAATCAAATCCACTCCCCTTTAATGCAGTGACCACACAGCGATCCTGTCACCATCAAATCAAACTAATCAATTTAGCATCAGAAAGACAGTGAGTCAAATTTTATACACTATCACTGTAAACATGAAAATATCTTTATTAAAGGCTCAATGGATTTAAAAAGCTAAAATGAACAGTGTGAGCTCCTGAGATGTAGATGGAAAAGAAAAAAACATTACAGCTAAGGTCAAACATCAGTGGGAAAGGGCTAAAAGTGATAAATCTATGACATTAACCACTGCAGTCTTTTTAATACAATCCAGCATAGCCTAAAAACAGCTCTGTACTCCAACTGAACTATTTATCAGAGACAAAAATGTCTTCTTGACAAAAAACAGATTCACGTTAACAAAAGAAAGGAGGACAGTATCACACTGAAGAAATCTTGTTCCTTTAAAAAAATATTTATAATTCTTTAAAAATGTGCATAGCAACTTATCATTTATTGACTATCACTTTATTTCCTGACTTAGATTTTTTAAATCAAGTTAAAATTTCAGAAAATATTATAAGTAGGAATGAAAAGAGATTATGCTCCCAATACAAATAATGGAAAAGATAAAAATTTTCTGGTTGAGCAATACTTGTTAACTTTTTTTAACTTTTAAAAGCTAACATTTCTATGACTCTTATTTCCTAATAAACAATTTTACTTCTTTTCAGTGTTAACAATGCATTTGTCCCAGAAAAATGAACTTTGCAACTAGAATCTACAGTCCATTTCCATATTCCAAGTGTGAGAATTCCACTTTAAAGTTATAAAAAGTTAATAAAGGACTGGCGAAAAAAAATCCAAAACAAACTGCACTTGAAAACGCAAAGACTCACACTACGCTTTTCATAAAAATTACTTTGAATCTTTCTTCTTACATGTTCCTGTACTTACATGTAATAAAATAATGAGTTCTACTGCTATTTGATCAAAAATAAGAAGAGACAAATTTTCTGCTTTTAAATGACCACAAATCTGTCTGTCACCAAATGCTCGATATTTAACAGACTCACTCATACTCACCAAACTAGACAATGTTGAGAAGGATTGTTAACTACTCAGTAAATGTGGGTGGCCTTAGAGGTGAATTAATTAAGAATCAAAGGACAAAAGAAAATAGTTTTTACTTTAACACTCATAAAACACTGAGGGTTTATATATTTAATTCCAATTTAAAAAGAGAACATTTGTATGTGTCTATCAACTTGAGCTAATTAACACAACTTTTTTTTTTAAAAAGTCGTTACAGTCAACTGAAAAGTTTGCTAGCACTTCATTAAAAAGAGTTTTAAACTAGAATACAAGCCTGTAACATATTTGGTTAACCACAAAGTTAAGATGGGAAAGGTGGAGAATTATATTATTCAGATTTTACATAAAATACAACAGCCAGATTCAATAACAAAAGAATCTTTCTCTTTTAACTGCAACACAGTCCATATTTTTTTGAAATGCCACTTGATCTTACTATAGGAACTGGTATATGAGTACCAGCCAAGCACAATCTTTCATCAAAAAGTACAACCATATATACTGGAAGCAGATTTCCTCAAAAGAACACACAATATTTAGGGTTAATGTTTTAAAGGTTCACATAGTTATGTTCTGAAAACAGAATTAAATCAGAATATAAATTCTATATAAATATAATATATGATATATATATATCTTATATTCTATTTTTCAAATTATAAATACATAATATATATATCTTATATTCTATTTTTCTAATTATAAATACATAATATATATAAATTACTATTTCACAAATGTTGCTCTACTACCTTATTCTAGCAATAAATTTTAGACTGTATATTTATAGCAATGATCACAAACTATTACAATAGCCTTCCTTTCATAAATGTATTTTTAAAGTCTAGACTATGATTAAAAAAAAAAAAAACTTTGGAATGGGCGCATGGGGGAGGAAAACAAAATCCAATTAGCTTCTTACCAGTAAGATTTACACAAGCATAGTGTATTTTTCCATGTTTATAATTACTCCCAAGTATTTCTGAACCCTGTAAAAATACACTTTATCTGAAGATATATGATTTTATAATAAGCTGTTACCATTTATGTATTCCACTATATGTTTTGAGATTTTGTGTATTTATTCATATATAAGGAAGTATGTGTAATAAAGACACTTGCACTTATAAAGATCATAACTAGTCATAATTAATCTGATTTAGTTTATGACATGCGTCATTTAAAAAAAGAGAAACATTATGGACAAAACAGTATAAAGAGATTACATATTTATGAAACAAATGTCCTGATGAATTCCTTAAAACCTCAATTTTACCTTAAGGCTGGATACATTAACTATGCTTGAAATAATAAGTTTTAGAGTGTTACTCATCATTTTTTGGAAAAAAATTCTAGCCTGAAATAACCCCAGTTTCCAGAATTCCAAATTAACAATCTCCAAGGCCAAACACATTTTGTCTGATCTTGATCCCAAAACATTCTTAGTCAGCTCATCCTCTGCAGAAAATGAACATCACAGGCATCAGAAGTTATTACCTGGCCCTCTCCAACGGTTTCAGTGTCGATTACAGTGATGATTCCTGGGACCAGGGGACTCCGTCTTGAGTTACTATGAATGGCAACATCGTCTTCTGTCCCACCTGAAGGGAGTGTGCCTGTCAGCTGAGTCACCACTTTCCCAACCATTGTCAGGCCAGTTTTCAATGTCTACACAATGAAAGGTAAAAATGTATGACTTCACATCAGCATTTGGATTCTAAATGGAAATATGCATGTTGTTAACTCTCATATGTATTAAATTCTTTATTCTCTTAACAAGCTTCTATGTAGCGGTGCATCGTCATGAAAAATCAGTATGACTTTTCATATGATCTTAAATTTAGAAAATCGGTGTTAGTTTGATATCACTAGAGTCTACTAAGTCAGCATGGTGAGAATAAAGCCATAGATAAATAACAAAAGAGCTTTGTTTCACATAAGGATATTTCATAAGAAATATTTATTTTTGCCCCCTCTCCTCAATGCAAATGCACATAACTTAAAACATGTGACAGAGTAAAAAGTAGAAACTATGTGCTGTTCTTTTTTTAATATTATAAAACTATTTTTTATAAGTCTACTTTTTAGCATGAAAAAGACTGAGACATTGGTAGAATCCCTATGCGGGAAATAATTTGCTTCCAAATTAAATGTATAATACGATGTTACATAATATTCTACATCTAGATTTGGCATGTAGAAAATACAGTCTCCATCTAAGCTACTTATCACTGGATGAATGAAGTATCATACAAAAATAGCTCTCTGGTAACAGAAAACAATTTAATTAAAGACAAGGGGGAGGTTATGGCTTAACAGTGGAGTGCATACTTAGCATGCAGGAGGTCATGGGTTCAATCCCCAGTACCTCCACTAAAAAATAAATAAACAAACAAACAATCAAACAAACAAACCTAATTAGTACCCCCTCTAAAAAAAATAAAAATACAACTTAAGATGTTTTATAACATTTTGGTTCCATTTCATTTAAGTAAGTAGATAAAACTAATAATTCATGTGTATTTTTTCTTTTATGTGAATTTCATCATGTGATTACTTTCATATGCATTAACAAACAATAATGTTAAGTATCAGGTTTTTTCTTTTTTTGTCTGAAGGGAAGAAAGCTAAAACAATGTTTATGTGATTCATAGAAGATCTAATCACTGGCGCCAGAATAAGTCATCCAGATTACATGGACATTTCAAAAATCATCTATACTAGGCACACATTCAGAAATAACTTTTTCTAATTCTTATATTGTGAGGAAAAGTTCTTATTAAAATACTTCAAACTAATCTTCAATAAGGTGACTTGCTTTTAAAAATAATAATGGGAAAATATGTTCACCAATATTCTGGCATATGCTATAGGTAAATTTAAAAGTGTAAATTATTATATACACAGCATTTCAAATATTAATTTATAAATGGTAAGGAAAAAAGGTTGTTTATAAAGGCCTAAATGTGATTTAAGCAATAGTCAGATTGAAATTTTAAAAAGGAAACATATTTCCAAAGAAACTATCTATTAAAATGCCATGTAACTAACTCTAGTAATATATTATTTTACTGTATGGCCATGTTACATGGAACCTTTCTTATGAACTTGGGATTGGTCAAGGCTCTTTAACATATATGACCTGTACAGATTTCCTTAAATACCTCAGAATTATAGAAAATAAAATTGAGGCTGCAGTAAAGTTAAGCAAAATGGCAGCTCAAACAGCTGGCCAATGACAAAGCCAGAATTTGAAACTAGGACAGTCTATCTCCAAAGCCTGATTTTAACTGCTACCCAGTATTGCCTTGTAATCTATTCCTGTTACTGCTTCATGATTTTAGAACACAAACGTACACTGGGAAGGAAAAAAGGGAAAATGAAGACCACAATAGTGTGTCCTAATAAATACTTAAATAAAATGACCAACAAAGTCACTTGCTGAATTCAAGCAAAATGATATAACTTACAGTGGACTGAAACCAAGAAAAAGCCACAAATCAATTGTTACTGTTTTGTTTAGTGCTAAAAACCCAAACTGCAGTGATTATAAAACACATTAGTGTTCCTCAATTAGCAGCCAAACATTTGTTTCAATAATTCACAAGAAATGACTTACACAAAGTCTGTTAGAGTGCTGTCAAGAAAGCCTCTGAAGGACCAACAAAATCAGGCGCCACAGTGTATTGATGTCAAAAGCTGGCCAGGAAGCCTGATTAACCTCTGAGATGCCTCCGCTGATGTACCAGCTCCATTAATGTTAATGGAGATGCTCCCACTTAAACGGAGCGATCCCTTTATCAAAGGAATGCCTTTCAGGTTTAAAGTCTTTGGTTGTATATCCTCCCTATTTGCCCTTGAGCCTATTATTTCATGCTTTTATACCAATGAATAGGAATAAAACTGAAATAACTGGAGCACACAGAAAGTGGGAAGTAATGTACCAGAGCAAACCACAAGATGAAGGGGAAAGTTAATATAAGAGACAAGGAAAAAACTCCAGAAGGAGGAGAAAAACAGAGTAGTGTATTTCATTGTCAAAGATTCATATTACAGGAAGACTTAATGATATTTCTCATACACACACACACATAAAAAAAAAAAACCTTATGAATACTTGGTGGAATCATCTTATTAGTGGACACAAATCTAAACTCATATTTTAACAGTCATCAGATGTATACTATGTATGGTAAGTGACAAGACATTACTGTCTACAGAGCTCATTAACTTTCCAGTGAGATCTAATGCAGGGTGTGAGAGGGGGTGTTGGAAGTTTTCTACATTTGTGAAGACATTTGATTCTATGGGAAATTTGTCTCCATATTACAATCAAATACATCAATGAGCACTGGTGACCAGAAGAAATATATAATATGTTATTATTTAACAGTTTTCAATAACCATATTTACATACCTAAATCACCTCACAGTAATTAGTCTTTTCAGTAGATTTTAATGGAAAGGCTATGTGCATACCTGATGATTTCCTCAAACACATACAAAAAAGGATGAAGGCTTAGCAAAAATTAGGGAAAAAATCCAATTTGGCCAAATGGCTATGTGATTGAACTGAATGTCCTCACAATCTGAAGTATATAAATTATTAAAAAGTTCTTTATACTCTCAAATAACCTTTACAAGAATATTCACAGAACTAAACTGTACTTGTAAAAGTGCTGGACATAAGGCTGTAACATATGTGTCAGATAATCTACTGGGATGAAAAATTCAAATGAGCATGGTCCTTATTCTGCTCTTTTGCAGACAGATTTGCCAAAGGGTCACTAGTCATCTTTAGCCCTTCTCCTGCCATATCAGTGTCCTTCCTATCCATTAGTACTAATGGTGCTGCTCTCTCAAAAAAGCTGTTAGTTGTCATTAAGAAGTTATCAGATAACAAGAGAAAACAGGCATTTTTATTAAATCAATTTACCACACAGGGGTTAAAACCCATTAAAAGGAAAAATCAAATAGGACAGTTACAGGGTAACTAGAAAATACATACCAATGATTTAATAAATGTTTCAAAATAATCCAATTTGAACAATTTCAATATTAAATTTTTCCTTCAACACTACCACAGAGAATTCATCTTTATTATATCATTTATAAGGAAAGCCAAATGAATTATTTGGAAAATCAAAAATAAAAAATTTTAAGTAAAAAAATGAGTATTTAAGTGCTATTTGAAAATTCAGAAAATGTTTTAAAAAATTATTTCCTCTAGAGATCCAAGCACACATACAATATATTTATATTTACAACTGAATGAGACATAAAAAAAGTTTTAATTTAATAAATAATCCTTCTATATAACAAAGTGGTTAACCTCTATTAAGCCACATAGAAGCTGTCATCACAGAGAAAAAAATATTACTGACTACTCTATTAAAGGGCATGATTTAATATTTTCTTAAGGATCAAGTATTATACTGGCTTTTAAGACATTTTCCATGTTATATCTCAAAAAAATATCTTATTAGCTAGAAATGACTGAAATGCTAAGAAATAATGAGATATTTTATTTTCTATTTTCAGTAATGACAGGCTAGGTAAATCAGATCAGTTCTACCAATGAAAACAAGTAGGAAAACTGGGGAAAATTTGTTTTTTCCTCTCTCAAGGCACTGAATATTTAACAAGATAGTGATGAGTTACTAGGTCCAATTCCAAGAGAACAGGGAGATCCAGACATGTGGATTTAGCTGGTATCTAGGCCTAAATGCATTTATGGATTCTAGAGGGGACTTCTAAGAGATTGAGTGGTGCTCTATTCACTTGTGGAACTAGGTGGTCATGTTCATGGGGGTCTACCTGGTGACTTTACCTCTATGGTTTGGTTTGGAACATAAAGGGACACACAATAGAAATAACTTGTAGAAATCAGGCTCTCACAGCTATTTCAGGTGACCTTTATTTAAATAATTTAAGTAATCCCAATCCCTGAAATTGGATTAAGATCATCCAAGCCTGAGACTGTCACAGAACTCTGGTATCATCCAAACTTGAAGATGTTTCTAAAGATTTTTTAAAATAAATTCTGGCAAACAAGGAGCCAAGACATCATAAATGAGAATTAACAGAAACATCAAACAACAAAAATATATCCAGAAGAGATCAAAATATTGGAGTGATCAGAAACAGATTATAATGGCCATGCTTACTATGTTTAAATAGTTTGGTAATTTGAGAAAAATGGAATTCTAGAGAACCAGAAGCTATCACTATTTAAAATGTTTTAACGATGCATGTATGTTTGATTTTATCAAATGCTTTCAGTACATGCAATTACATCATTTTCTCCTCTATTCTGTTCTTGTGGCAAATTACACTCACTGACTTTGAGTAATAAACCAGCCTTAAAATGCAGTTATCCCAACACATATTACCCCTCTGTGTATATTAATTTTTTTCCACTAGAATTTTGTTTAGAATTTTTCAAATCTGTGTTCATGAGAAAGACAGGTCTGTAGCTTTCCTTTTTCATAACACTCTTGTCAAGTTTTCAATTTCAAAGTAATCTTGCATCATAAAATAAGATTAGATATATTCTTTAATTAGACATACCTTTTTATTCTACAGAAGAGTGTAATATTGTCATTGTTTATTCTCTTTTTTAATTGATGTATAATTGACTTACAATATTGTGCTGGTTTCAGGTGTACAGCAAAGTGATTCAGTTATATATTTTTTTCAAATTCTTTTTCATTGTAGGTTATCATAAGATACTGAATATAGCTCCTTGAGCTATACAGTAAATTCGTGTTGTTTATGTTATTCTTTATTTCTAAGTGTTAGACAGAATTCTCTGCAGAAGGTTTCCAGATCTGAAGGTATCTTTGTGAGATTTTTCTTTCCTTGGTAAAGTTTTTTACTCATTTATACAGCAAAGGATAGGAATCATAAGTGTACATTCTGATAGATTTTCACAAGTGAACAAACAAATACAAGTATAACCCATAATGTAACAGTAAAAAAAAAAAAAAGAATATATTTATAATTATACTACTTAATTACAAAAGTCATTTTCATGTCCTTACCATGGAAAACTGGAACTGCCAATACTTCAGAAGGTTAATTTACCCAGAAAGTTTCTAATATCCAATAACTTACTAGGAGAAATTATATTTGAAGGGGAAACCATCCCAACTTTCACATATTCCCTATGTAAGATAGCCACACCTTGGATGTGAAATGAAGATCATTCTAGAACTGACAAGATTTTAGGAAAATAATTTGGCAGTATTTGCAAAGAAATCTCAAGATATTCACGGTTTTAACTCAAGAGTTCATAAGTACAAAGAAAATGATTACATAAATGTATAAGGAAAATATTTTCAAAAATATTTCATAATATTTAAGTTAAATGAGCTAAAAGACCAGGGTACAATATATGACTGAACTTACTAAAACTAACGAGAAATGGGAAACTTTTGCATTCACGGTTATATTTTTCCTTCACTTTATAAATTTATAGGCAAGAACATGAATAAGCATTAAAATCAAGCAAAAGCACTTAAACAAAAAATTAAACATTAATCAATTTATTCCAGAGTTAATGTCAGAATCTAATGTATTGTCTTATCTATAAGATTAGATATATTCTTTTATTAGACATACATTTTTATTCTACAGAAGAGTGTAATATTGTCATTGTAATGTTTTTCTTACATTTATGTAATCAATTTCTTTGTACTTATGGACTCGAGTTAAAAACCACGAATAGCTTGAGATTTCTTTGCAAATAATGCCAAATTATTTTCCTAAAATCTTGTCAGTTCTAGAATGATCTTCCTTTCACATCCAAGAGCTAACAGTGAACTGCAATCAACGCCAATTCCATTGGAGACCAACAGCCTATGGGAAATTAACTGGATTAAGGTGTTATCATCAACGTAATTTCTTCAGAGTTTAAATGCAGAAGAATTCTTCCCAGTTCACAATACTGCCGTGTAGAAAAGTGGGAAGTTTGGACTTGTTCTTTTCAAAGGATATTAAGTCTAGCCTCACTTTATCAAGTCTACTTTCAGCTAACAGCTAAACAGTTACTGAATGAAGCAGGTCACTTTCCTTTTACGTAGGCACAAAAAAACATAATTATAGCAAACGAGAACTGAAAAGTTATCCTCTATCACATAACTAAAAATTACTCAGAATGACAATACCATAAGCTACCCTGAAGAAAGTGTATGCCACAGACAAACCGGAAAGGAATCTAATGTGCAATCTCATTGGTACGTTTTGTGGATCTATTGCAAACTAACTGAGTAACACTGATGCTGCCTAATAATTCTGTCTTGGATTTCTCTTCATTGAAATAACCATCACAATTTTGTCATACACAGTGGGAACAAAGCAAGCAATTTTTATAAAGATTCAGAAATCTAAAGTATAGGGTGCTATAAGCAAGCATAAAGCCATTCAATATTTCCCTCTGAGTCAAAAATACGTAATGCTTCTCTCATCAGACCATATTGTGTAAGCATTTGTGATCAATCTTTAAGTATTTCTGTGTTTGTTTTACATAAAACAGTGTGACCTTTGATTCCCTCCCTGTGGTTTGCTTTAAATTGCTGTTCTGTTCTGAGCAGTTGTGCTTTCTATTACATGCTGTCATTTAGATTCACTATGTCATCCCTATTACAGGAATTGTTTTGTTGTATACTTCACAATTCAAAAGGCTGGTGATTATACGAATACCTTATAATCAGCATAAAGTTTACGAGCCATCATCAAAATTAACCCTTGTGTGTACACAAAAAGAACTCACTTGACAAACATGCAGGGGGCAGCTCTGTGTCATGAAAGAATCTTTGAATGTGCCAGGGGTCTCACTCAAGTTTTCCTAAGGAATAATATTCTTTTTATGTCAAGAAGATTCATAAATGTTCAAGGATGCAAAAGGATGTCAGTATAGGTACAATGATGCACGAAAAAAGAAGCCAGAAGTAACTACTTAAAACATGTAAGTAAAGCTTCTTTCCAAAGTGGTATCTATTAGATTACAGGCTTTGATCTACATAGCAGACTTCAATATTTTAAACTTGATATATACAAACCCTATAATCATCAATAACAACAAAGCATTATTTAGGAACCTTAAGAGATAAAATACATAATCATTTGGTCATGAATTCTCTTCACTTGATAAAATAATTCTGAGTTATTTCTTAAGCCCATTCGACATTTGTGAATGAAAAGGGAAGGGACACTCTCAATACACTTCAGGAGAGAATCAGGATCGTTTACTTAGCATAATCACAACTCCCGGAGACAACTGGGTACTCACTTTAGCAGCACTAATGACTGTGGCAGTATAAGACTGAATGTTGTCTCCACAGGCTCCACCACGGGACTGATGACACCGAATCAACTGGAAAGAGAGAGAGAGAGAGACCAGAAAGCCATTTCTATTAAACTGTTTAACTCTACAGGCTCTTAGGCTGGAGCTTATTTACCGTGCAGAATGATGGTACTGGGTGGGAATGTTTGCATGAGTGTTTTTCAGACAAACAGCTAAAAGCCCTGCTGAGACACTTTTACCCCTTTTTATAGCCTGCTGGTGCCGCTCTGGCAGTTTCATGCTCAAATACGATTTTTAATTACAAGATGAATAGTCTTTAAGAATTTATAAACTCTGAAATGGAAGGATTTGAGACCTGGCAGACTTTCCACAAATAAATTTTAGAAACATAATCAAGGGACTAAGACTGACTTCCTAACATTAAATATTTAACATGCTAGCAAATTGGAAGTTTTGTCCTCTTAATTCCTACATAAAGATTGTAAAAGGAAACTTTAAAAAATAGACAAATGAATTTGCCATATTTCCATTTTCAATTGTGCTTGTGGGAAAGTGGCACAAATTATGCATAAATCAATTCTGACACATATAGTAGCTGTCCACTTCAGAGGGCTTACTGGTTTCACCATTAGAATGAAAAAGACATGCCCTTATTCATGTCTGACATAAATAAATCAACCTGCCAATTTTCAAAGCGAATCACTAGTTTGACATGTATGATTCTCTCATGCGCTGAGAAATAAACCAGAACTAAATTCTCCATGGCTCCTACACTTCCTAAATTTAGTTTTTAAAAAAGGAGAGAAAAGAAAAAAAAATCAGATTTTTTAAGTTTTTAATAATAGTAGTATAATAATAGTAGTAGTAGACTATTAGAACTCCAAATTATGATATAAATTATTAAAAGCCTATAGAATTCAGAGTCTTCCTCTCCCAAAATATAACAAAAAATGCTTTATATAATTCAAAATTTAAAATGCTTTATATAATTTAAACCTAGTTTTAAATTGTATAAAGAAACCATTTTTTCTTTTATTTTAAAATTAAAATTTTCTCCATCACTGATTTTATATTTTAAAAAATCCCTTAAGACAATAATAATATTTATAACAGAATATCTTTAAAACTCTGACATGAGACGTTAAGCTGCCTCACTGAATGGTTGCTTAAGTAAAATTCAAGGTCAGTGGTGAGGAATTCTCCAAATCACAGGTGACTGGCAAATGCAGTTTCACAGAGGGGACAACAGGGACGGAGTTTGAAAAGTGATCATTTTAGCTAATGAAAAGAATCTCTCTCACTCATTCACTCACTCACCCACCCACTCACTCATTTATTCATTCACAAAGACACATTCAAACAACTAAGAAAATTACCCTTCTGCTGCCTCCTGCCGCAAATGCAAGGAAAGACATTGTCTTGGAAATACAATCATCTTGTCCTTGCCTCAGATAATTAAAATAATCAAGAATAAATATGTGAAAACAAGCAATACTGTCACCTTTTGAAGTCAACTAAAACTGAGTCAGCATGTCTACATAAATATAACTGAGCCAGCAATTTGTTTAAACTCATTAGGAAATTATATTTGCATCTCAGGACATAAAAAACAAAACAAAACAAAAAAGATAAATTAGAAATTTTTGTAGTTTAAAACTATCAAATGGCCCAAATTCCAGGAATTATTGATAAGTGAAAAAAGCAATGTACAAAACACTATATGCATACACACACACACACACACACACACACACACACACACACACACACACAGAGTTATCTTTTGGGAAAGAAAGGGAAATATAAATAAATAAACAAAAAAACAAACAAATAAGCAAACAGATATAAAACACATGATAAAGTATATCAGCATATAAATAAAACAAAAATAAAAACAAATGTCCCCAATTACGTAGTAAATGAAAACTGTAACAATAATGAAGGAAGGTAGAAAAGGAGGGATAAACGCCAAACTAACCAAAATAACCTATAAACACACTATCTGATTGCATACCTGTGGTTTTAGGCAGTAATGAAAGTCAAAGGAAAAGAAAATCCTGAAGTCTTTTTATCATTTTAGTTGGTTTGATTTTTGTAGTGGTATGAGCAAGGAATTCTGTAATTTTTTATATTACAGGATTGAAGAAATGAGGAAAATATTACTGGCTGATGTTATGGTCTCCTATTAAAACAAAGGACATATATATAGGAAATAGGGGACAAAATATGAACTCTTCACTCCCAAAATGTTTGTGTCTATGTGTATATACAGGTGCACAAGTATTAAAAGCCACTGAAATAACAAGAATCCATGAGTCTATACCGAAAATGTAGACACAGAAAGATAGAAAAGAAGGGAAAGTTAAAAAGATAGAAAGCCAAATGCCTTCTGGTAAATATGGAGAGTGAAAGTGGAAAATCATTCATCTGCCATCTTCATAGTAAAGACTGGTTCAGGCAAGAATCAACAATGGATGCTAAAATTAGGCTAAGATCTTGATGAAAAGCAGGATATAAGAATGGTCTTTCCACATTATTTGTTAGTTACAAGGGGGGAAAACAGTGATTACTCAGTACAGAAACTGGACAAGACCTTGACAAAATTAGCATCATCAATAAAGGACAGATGTATACCATGCACCTCCAGATGTGATGCCGTGCGAAGTACAGAACAACGCTCACATAGGATTCCAGCCAGAAATACAGAACCTGAATATAATCAAGAGAGAACTTCAAAAACAAACCTCAAAATAAAAATCCTTCCATTAAAGCAAAATAGGATAGTGGGTAGAAGCAGAGGGTTGTGGTCTTCAAAATTATCCATCTTGTAAAAGATGAAAAATGAAAGGGATATTCCTAAAAAATATAATACCAGATTGTAGAGTGGACACTGCACTACAGGAAAAAAATTTCTATAAATGACATAGTAGAGTTAATTGACTAAACTGGAATATGCATGGTACAATAGATAAAAGTAATTTATTAATATTAAACTGGCTGATAATCTAAGTATTTTGGAATAATGTGATATGTGCAAACCTGAAATAATTCAGAGGTCAATCTGAGTAAAGAGTACATGCGTATACTTTATGCTATTTGTACTATATTTATTCTTGTAAACTTTCTGTAAGTCTTCCAGGTTAACAGTTATTTTAAAAGAAGTAATGAAAAACAATTCCAATCAAGATACATGGCCTCTTGCTTAAAATTTTAGTCAAAGAAAACTTCCACTGAAAGAGATTGTTGCTGAAAAACTTAAATCAATTTTGCAGTTCCACACTCAGCCCAAATGCTACAACAATCAGAAACTGTTAATAAATACTACCCCTTATGTAAATGCCACGCAAAAATGTTTCTCTGGAAATATTTCTTCCAAAGGATGGTATGACTATCGGATTAGGAAACTCCTTGTGAATGCCACTACGCTTTCTAGTCTCTGTATGTAACACTAGATATTATTGACACATATCTCTATAAAAGCACACATTCACGCTATGCATCTAAGAAGGAAGTTCTTTCTGTTTGAAAACAATATGTAACTACTGCCATAATACCTATACTTCTAAATGTATAGTCTTCCACGTGTGACAATACATCTACAAGAGCCAAGGGGCAATTTATTTCTTTTTTTCTTGGATGTCTCCAGCAGTCTAGGGAATTTATTACAGAAGTAAACTTTAGAAGGTACTATTATGTCAGCATACTGGATTGCATATCTCTAGCCTTGCTTGAAAAGAATTAACTTGAAAAGAACTATTTTTATGAGATATCAAGAGAAAACATGACAGAGTACAAATACAGCAGTATTTATCAGTGTGATGCAAAATATCTGTACATAGCAGACATAATTTTGGGGAAAGCATCAATGAACTCATCTAGATAAGTACCTTTCTTCAGTAGTGTCTTGATTTGGTGAATTCCAGAGGCTAGAGAGTCAAGAACTCTTCAATAGATATTATTTCATATTATTCTCAATATGCCAATAACCATAAAAACAAACAAAAATGAAACCAAAAAGTATCATCTTCTTTGAATTCTGGAGTAGTTTTTAGATTTCATTTTACATTTGCATGCAGGGCACTAAATGGCATAAAAAAGATTTTGTCTTTTGCTTTGAGTTAAAAACATAAATTAAAAATTTCAGCATATAAATATATCTTCATTTAGTACGATGACCTTAATGGATAAGTGAAACCTATTTAACTGAAAAAAATCAACAGAATGTATGCACCTGTGGTTTAATTAAGACAAGAGGACCACAGAACCCTTGTTTAGATTTAGATGTACACTAAGTAATAAGAAAGATAGGGCAACTATTGGGTGCCCTATTAAAACAAAACTGAAATAGAAGAAAACCAATGAGTAAGTTAAACATTCATTATTGGTCACTCCATTACAAATATTCCAACACGGGCCCTTGCCTTACCTTGTTTTCTGCATAAGCAAGCCAGCGGCTGCCAAGAGCAATAGGATTCATGTTGGGCCCGGGACAAGGGTAGCAGCCTGAAAAATTTCAATGGCAATAATAAGAAATTTCTTAATCAATTTTTCTGCTGGTGCATCATATTTTGATGCCATAAAAACAGAACAATCAAACAAATTTATTTTTTCAAGTTTCACGTAAAAATTCCCATAACACTTGTCATTATTTTAATAGCTAAATGGGGATCATTTTTTTTCTCTGCTACAGTTTCCTTTTGGCTTTGACTCTGTTCCAATAAGAAATAAATCTAGGAAGAACTGACATTCACTTTTAACAAAAATCGGGCATTTTATACAGTTATTCCTAGAACAAGAGAAAGAAGCCAAGAAGAATTTTTAGAGTTTATAAGCTTACAACTTCACAAGTCTAGCAAAAATGTTTAGCAAAGAGAAAGTATACAATCGGTTCAGGAATTTAAGGGTAAAAGATAAGGAAAACATACACCTAAAATGAAATGACAATAATTGGGGATGAGGGGTCAGGAAGGAGAACAAGTATGGAGCCAATGAGAAGTAATTCACAACGGGTGCATCAGCAGATGTTGGGGAACTAATTTACATAGTTCTATGCATCTACAACAGGCATTCAACTGTATTCTTCTTGCTTTCAGCCCAGCCAATATCAGACTAATAGGAAGAACTATTTTGTGGTTCTCCTCTTTCAAATAGAACAAATCACATATTCCAGACAGTGGACACCATCCATGCAGGGAAACACCAGTGCCATCTTCCTGAACTCTACTAACCAAGACATAACACACTTCACTGAAGGAAGTGGTATCTGTCATCCCTGAGGCTCTCATCTCCCCTCCTGACAATGCCAATAAGGTCTCTGAGTATATTGCCCTCAGCTGTCAACTACACGAAATAATATTCTACTGTCTCACAAAACTGTTTGTAAAAGACTACTCAAATGAGACTACAGAATCAAAGAACACAAAAAGCCTAATCTAAAGAATTCCTGGTTTATCATTCCACAAGTACCTGGTTATATTTTCACAAAGGTTTTTCTCTAGAATATACACTAGAGGATCAAACTGACGTTATCTATTTCATAGTTTACATCTCAATTTGGAATCTAAATTTATACAATAATGAGACAGACAACATTTTATAACAATAACCTTTTCTTCCCATGGCAAAATAAACAGCCAAATAGCATGCATGAGACACATGAGCATAATAGGAAAAAAAAAATAGCATGATCTAAATACCATGAACTGCACACCTAAAAATACCTTACCAGCAGACAATCCCAGTCTATCACTGATCTTAAGAGGAACAGCTATATATATGCTGTCAAAAATAAAAATAATTTATATGTTCTGTGATCTTTTTTTTCTATTTCCCTGTCACCTGAAAAGAGGGATATGTAAGGTCAAGTATTTTGTCTTTTGTTTACTGCTGAATCTCCACTGCCTAGAATAATTTCTGAAAAATAGCTAAATAATTATGTTTGAATGAATTAAACAGTGCACCTAAATTGACCAAAGCATATTTATAAGATACAATGGCAAAAAAAAAAAAGTCATTTACAGAAGAACATTCTGCAAATATTTTTTCAAATAGCGTGCCTGCCGAAGAGCCAGATCTTTCATTAAGAAATCTTTCTTAAATGTACATCACGTGCTTCTCTGAATTCAGAAAGCCTCTTGAGTAGGAATGGTGGTCATTCTAAAATGATAATGCTGCTGTGTTCACAAGCACTAAAGAAGCACCCATCGCTTTTCCTTCCGTTACACACTAGTTTTTATTCCAGCTCCTTCAACAGTCATCAATTTATAAGTTTTCGTTTTTAAAGGTAAAGAACTTACAAAAAAGACAATGATCCTAAGAGAAAGTCCATGTCATACAAAATAAAAGGTATAAGCTTTCTAATTTTTTGCTCATTGTTTAAAAAAACAATTTGTGTACTGTACTGCATTGTTTGTATATGTCAGAGATTAAAGAGGTGTGTTTGGAATGCTTTGGGTTTGGGGAAAATCGACTTCTGGATAACTGATGTTACTATAACCACTGAATGCATATTATGGACATATACACAGAGAAAAGGCCCACGCAAGTAGTACAAAGAAACACACTCTAACATATATCACACAATATTTACATACTAGATTTCACTATTACACTCCCATCTAATTCATACCAAAATGTACTTTTATATATGTGTATACACATATTCCATACATAGTTTCAGAACTGGAGAAATGAGCATAAATATGCTTTCTAAAAAAATTTCCCATTTTAAATCAAATGTCATGGAAAAAAGAACCAAATGAAAAACAAAAACAAATACTGGTGAACTGTGGCATTACATTAGAGGTAGCTAATCTTCCAAAGTTTAAAGTCAGCATAATCTAATTCTCGGTCAATTCTGATAACCATTTTACCTCAATAAACAAGTATGTTATTTATTACAAAAAAAAGTATATTCATCTTCATATACTAAAGGATACGAAGGGAAAATGTAGTTTACAATTCTTCTTTTTTTTTTTTTGGTTAATGGAGGTACTGGGGATTGAACCCAGAACCTCATGCACACTAAGCATGTGCTCCACCACTGAGCTATCACCCTCCCCCCACATTTCACTTTTTGAGTCAATGTTTTTAGAAAGCCAGTGGACCTCAAGAATTACAGTGTATTGGAATGAAAGCAAATTGTTTTTCTGCTCTCCAAAAAACATTTTACAGCTGGAATCAGCAGACCATCAGCCACTCAGAACTATCCCAACTTTATAAGCATGACTCCTTTAAAGATTAACCATTGCCTCCAGCTAAACTTTGAAAACAAGTGAAGAGGAAAAAAAAAACCCAAACCTCTATAATACTAGGACTAATTCTAACATGTTTACAATGTTTGTGAACAAAGTAAAAGAGAGCTGGATATTAAAAATCTCAGGTTTCCAAATACGAATAAAGGTAAAATCCATGACAAAAAGCACACTACATGAAGATGCTTCTATAACTGAAAAAGTAATTAAGAAGACTCATGAGACTGACACAGTTTTAGATGGCATCCTCCCAGAATGTTGGTCCTTATGGGGAGGTGACCTGAACTTATTTTGAAAAACAAAGGATTTAACTACTCTCTGTAACACTGTCTTATTTTTCTTGGAAAGGACAACTCAAAAGACTTCAGCTTTTTTTTTTTTGAAAAAACAGATGTCTGCATTTATGGTCAATTTACTTTCAACAAGGTTACCAAGACAACTCAATGGGGAAAGAATAGTCAACAAATGATGATAGGTCAACTGGATATCCACACACAAACGAATGAAACTGACCCTGACCTCACACTGCATACAAAAATAAACTCAAAATGAATCAAAGACTTAAAGCTAAAAGTATTAACCTCCTGGAACAAAACAGTGGTAAATCTTCATAAGGTTAGATTAGGCAATGCTTTCTTAGCTGTAACACCAAAAGTAAAAGTGATAAAAGATAAAATGGATAAACTGGACTTCATCAAAATTAAAACCTTTTTTCAAAGGATGTCACCAAGAAAAAGAAAAGACAATTCTCAGAAGGGGAGTTTTGCAAAATATGTATCTGATAACTGATTTGTATCTAAAATATAAACAGAATTATTACGACTTAATAATGAAAAGACAAATAACTCAATATAAATTTTGGCAAAGACGATGTAAGATGGCAAATAAGCACATGAAAATATACTCAACATCATTAGCCACAGGGAAATGCAAATCGAAACTATAATCAGATACTACTTCGTGAGATACCAATATGATATCTATAATCATATTAATAACCAATGCCACACTGTCTTGATTACTGTAGTTTTATGTAAATCTTGACATTGGGTAGCAACATGGAGGAAATCTAACATTATTAAATGAAAGAAGCCAATCTCAGATGGCCACGATTCCAGAACAGAGCAAAGAGGATTTTTAGGGTAGTGAAAATACTCTGTGTCATTACAGTGATGGATGTATCTCATTGTACATTCATCCAAACCCACTGGTGGACAACACCAAAAGTGAATCCTAAAATAAACTATGGACTCTGGATGATAAATACGTGTCAATGTAGGTTCATCAAGTGTAACAAATGTACTACTCTGGTAGGGGGTGGCAATAAAGGGTGAGACTATACATATGGGGGGGATGAGAATATACGGGAAACTTCTGCACCTTCTACTCAATTTTGCTATGAACGTAAAACTGCTCTTTAATAAATGTAATTATATCAACTACATTCAGTAAAAGACACAAGTCACAAAAGACCTTAAAATGACTGAAGTTCAAGAAGGACTATGAACACCCTCTCCAAAAATATATATAAGCATACAAAATATTAAATACCACTTCAAAGATTTATTTGACCATCTCAGAGCTGATTAATGACACTCTCAAGGTTCTATGAGCTTTGAATTTAAACTTCTGATTTTTGCTTTTATTTAATTTTTATGTCTATGAAACATCATGAATCTAAGAGTACTGCCATTCCAAGGCTCAATGCATGGGAATTATGTGCAGGGAACAGGAAAGTCATGGCTTAGTTCACTGCACACATATTATTTAGTGTCTACTTTATATCATTCCCCTGCCTGGGTTATGAAAACATCATGGCAGTCCAGTCTATTGTATGCAGATGGGAACGGGGATAGATCTGACTTTTAACTTGAACTGGCCACATTAACTTGACAATCACTTCGTATCAACGTTACAAATTTGCTTCTAAACAGAAAAAGAAAGGCTCCTGTTTCCAAAATTAAAAATAATTTTGAATTTTAAGGATTCTTTAAATACATTCTTTACATTTGCAATGTAACACATGTACTTAATACTAAGAAATAACATTGGAATTGTAAGGAATAAATTTCCTTCCTCAAAGTAAAAACAGATGCCAATGGAAAGAATTACTTACTATACAACCCTTTAGTCTCTCTGGAGACTTCATATCTACCTCTCAATTTAAGCACACGGGAAATGACTGCTAATGACATCTATCAGTCTTTGTCTTTTGTCTTCTTAATCATACGTGGGTTTTGGATTTCCACATCAGACAGCTGCTCGAGGCCACCTTTTCTGTCCAGCCAAATACAAAGGTGTCTCCTGTCTCATCGAACTGGCTGTGTTCCCTTTCCAGTTCTCTACCAGCTCTCTTTACCTGACCCTTCCAGCCTTTGGCACCAATTCCCATGATGCTTTCTCTGATGAACACAACTACCTCTGCTTCTCTTACAGTCTCGTCATTGTGCGCACACACAGCTAAGGCACCCACAAGTGCGTTACCCAGGAGCTTTTCAAACTCTTTTAGAAATTAAACGCTTGTGTGAGCAAAACAATACCCTCAGTAAGAATCTGTCCCTCTGCATGGGCTTTGGTACAAGTTCTTTAAGAACTAGAAACTAATCAATGGAAAAAGATATGTGGCACAGGCAACGCATGTCCACCAGCTCCCCTGTCCTCCAGTCCCACATCCCGTACCTGCTCACTGTCGCAGGCAAGAGTGGTTTATGTGTCTGGGGTGAGCCAAATTCAGAGAAACACACAACCTGCCAAAAGTTTCAGGCTGTTTAAAGGAACTGAGGGGTGGGGACTCGGGGCAGTGCAGAGCTTCCTCAAGTTAGGAAATGGCTTCATTTGTTCCTTGACTTTAAATAGTAGGTCTTGCTGAATTTTGTTCAAAATATTGGTAAAAATTACTTAAGGTGAAGCTGTATTTCAAAGAAAAGAAGCTACATTTCTTCGTGCAAATGTTTGCCAAATATCATCAATCTTACAAACCTAACATCACTCAAATAAATCTGGTTTCCAAGTAAAGTCAAATAATGTAACTAAGAAGGAGACACTTCTTAATGGAAGTATGAAATAAGATGTATTAGTACTACTGGCCAGGGTATTCACAGAGGAAGGGTTAGAGCAGACCTGCTGTGAAATTCTACAATAAACAGCATGCAGAGTGTGAGGAGAGAAATCACAAACTTTTGTTGTTGATGATATGTTTCGAACTCTTTTAAAATGTAAACTATGCAATTAAATATAATATACATTAAGAAATACCCAAATCAACAAAGTAAACATATGCATACATAAAAGCATCACCCAAAACAAAAAATAGAACATTACAGAATCCCAAAAGTCCCCTCTCATTCCCCTTTCCAGTCCTATTCTCGTAAGACAACTATACGGGACACCCGTCCTCAAAAGATATCACTGGGTTTTCGTACATAGTGTATCACACTTATTTATACCATGAAGTGACAGCTATACTTTTATACTACCCCATTTTCAACATTTTAGGTAACACACACATTTAACAAAATCCACACTAAATAAACTTCACGACCTCCCCAAACCACAAGGGACATTCTACAAACACTGCACTGACAGAGTAAGTGATAATCATAATGGATCTGAAATTACTGAAAACTGACTACTGGTGGGCCCCCTGCCACCTGACCAGGACGTACTGATAAGCTGCCCGCCACCTATAAAGCACCTGACTGCAGCAACAGAAACCCTCCTGATCCCTCCAGCTCGCTTCTACCTATCAAGAACGATTCACAGAATACAAGAGAGACTAATACTTGTCTCAACTGTTCAGTGGCTCAGCATTACAGAGGGAAGCATTTAGGACTACATGGCAAAGACCTAAAAGAATATTCGCCGAAAAAGAAAGAACAAAAGCATTAAGAAAGAGTAATAACAACTCAGTCTCCCACTCATTTTTGTCAAACTCCACTGATCTCTTGTGCTTGCTAAAGCTTTTAAAAAAGAAGTTCCTATTCCCGAAAGGGGAAACACTAATCCAGTTAGTGGAGAGATACTCAAGAGCTGCTGAGCACAAAGGCATAATTTTCAAATAAACTCATACTTCAGAAAAGTTCTGGATTTACTCCAATATGATATGTAAGAGAGAAACCTCATTCTTATATGCATACATATATTTATTCCTTTAAATACCAAAAAAACACTGTAAATTTCCAGCTCAAATCTGTATCACTTTCCCTAGAGATGAGTACATATCCTATATGAATAATTTTCCTCTTCATCTGATAACTTTTGACAGAGTTGTATTACATTCTCAACCATTACGGCTAAATAAACATCTGGGGAAAGAATCACACTGATGCTTTGAAACTAGAAAACAAGGTGATAAATGTTTTCATCTTTAGCAAATTAAGTTTTATTATTATAAGAAGCAAAAATAAGCATCAGAAATATTTTTAAATTAGCTAGAACATACTGGATTTATTATACCTTGCATGATGGATCTAACTTCCTTAATTCAAGTCAAGAAGAATAACTTTGCTCTCGGAGTTTACAGCTTAGTGGCAAGGATAGAACAAGTAGACAGAAAACACATACAATAAGATAGAAAGTAAATATTGTTAACAGAGGCAGAGGTTACATGTTAAAAAAGCATTCCCAAAGGATGCTAGGTAACAAAAAGAGGTCTGTAATCAAATAAATCTGGGAAATATTGAAATGTAATAAATAAATTTAAACAGATTTAAAAGCTAATCACCATTGCCATCCTCCATGAGAAGGCAGCATTTCCTAAATCTGTTTGACCAGAAATCCTGATTTGCAGAGCACGTTGAAAGGTATATCTAGTGTTCTGAGGACAGGATTTGGAAATTGCTGTCTTTGGGGATTTAGAAGTTAAGGTTGTTTTCAGCTAAGGGGATCAGGAAATTTTTCAAGTAAGAACTACCATCTACACTGGGGCCAGAAAGACACGTAGGATTAAGACACTGTGGTGGGAGAGTGCTAGTGAAAGGGTCATTTCAGGCAGGAAAACAAAGCAACAGAGCACTTGCAAAGAACTGAGACTAATACAAGTCTAGAAATAAAGATTTAGCAAGGACACTGGACTTTGATAAAGAAGGATTTTTTTATGCCAAAAACTTTGAGAGTTCAGTTAGAAGGAAAAGTACAAGTTTATACTTACTGACCAGGGTTAAATCAAGCACAGTATTTGCGCAAATCAGAAGACCTCAGTTTAGATGATAAACGTTTTGATCATTTGGTAATACAGAAATAATGATTTGGAAGTTCTTACCATTTAGACAATAGGTTAAATTATATAATGTCGGGGATATGCTTCAAAATAATTTGGGGAGGGTCTAAATGAAGAAGATTGTCCATAAGTTGAAAACTGTTGAAGCTACATGATAAGTACATGGTGGTTCCTTATACTACTTCCTTTAAATAATTGTTTATATTCCCCAAAATAAAACTTAAAATAAAAAGTCATAGGAGATGAAATGGTATATCAATGGCCTTAGTAATTTAATAAAATATAGTATTTTTGCCATACACCTATGTATCAAATAAGCAAAATTATTGAAAAGCAAAGGTACACTTAACCATTTTAAGGTGACTAAAAATTCAACTTCTTTCTGCAAGTACTTCATACTTTCAAGTAAGATGAAAACTAAGAATACATACTCTTGTCTCTTATTCTCCTTAAAGGTATTTGCACTCTTATTTCCACCATAAATGGTTTAATTGAGAAAGTACAGAAAGACTCCCAGGAAATATGAAATTTCTTTAATGTGCCAGTTTCTATATAGATTCTGCCAATTGATTCAAAAGCTTTACATATTTTCCGTAAGTTGACCCCAGTCACATTACAAAACGAAATTCTATTGCAAAATCTCAGACTGCAAAATACTCTCCTAGAAAAGCTGCAGATATCATCAATGTATAAAAACAAAACTTTTTAAAAATATATTCCATTTATAGCCTACAGTACTGAAGGTATTTTTAAATTCTTATTTGTAGGTCCTTCATTGAAACAAATCCACTTTTATTAGCCACTAGTTAAATGACAGATACTCACATTATTAGAAACAAATTTTACTCATAAGTAGATGTATACAATTAAAGATATAGGCTATATCTACATGATTTTATGCAAAATTTAATTAGATCATCTAAGCTTAAAAGTTACTATTATTATAAATTTTCTCCAATAGAACAGAGTATTGTGAAAAGCTATTCTCATTCCAATGTATCAAAATCACTTAAAAGCCTATGTCCTTCAAATCTAATTATTTTAAGCTTAATACACAAATCTAATTATTCTGAATTATTCCTTTACAATAAAGTTTAATCTTTTTATTTTAAAATTCTATGGTGGGTATTAAATCAATGAAAATCCATACGGTTTATCTATCCACTAAAAAAAAACATAAATATGCACTATAAATATCTCCATTATTAACTTAGTTGTATATACTAACTCCCTGTTAGTCGCTGTGACAACTGACTTTATATCCTAGCATTCATTTCATTGAAGGAAAATTACTGGCAAGTGTAATATTACTTTAACATACACAGTGCAGTACAGCCAAGTATTTAAATACGGCTTAAATTTCAAAACATACGTTGCCATTTAAATAAACTATCTTAACAAATAATGGTTTGAGAGTTTTCCTCAATTTAACACTCAGCTGAAGCAGCAAGAGCTATCTTTATTTTTTAAACTATAAAATGAAATGGAATCACAACAGAGATGTCTAACTTTGCAGAAGTCAAGACATGCATATCTTTGATTAACGATGAAGAACAGAAGAATATTGATGACATAAAGACAAATACTCTGGAAAACCTGGTGTCATAACCACGCTTAAATGTCCAGACTCTGCTCTGATTCACTCCTCTGGAGCCCACACACTTAGTAGAAAGGGGAGGATTCATACACGGTTTATTAGGTAGGTTCTCTACCTGTGTTAATTAATTTAATTAATTTAAATTAATGAGTGATACAATTAAAATGCAATATATATAAGATATGTATAGGAACAAAGAATTAATATGCTAAAACAGGCCATGTAATAACCAAAGCTTACCATATTATGTATATACTATATTTGTGAATGAAGATGTTAACAAATACATGCCCCACTTTCAATTTAACATATAGCTATAACAATAGAAGACTTCTGTTTAATAAACTGTATTTAATATTATTAAAACAGCAGTAAATTTTTGATCAGCATAACTGACTGATAAGTGGGTTAATGCACTCATTTATTCAAGAAATATTTAACGAGCACCTATATTGTGGCAGCCAGTGTCCTAGGTGCTAGAGATACTAATATAAATTTGTAAATGGTGTACATTAGATTTTGTGATAAAACAAAAATATCTCAAAGAACATGCTCTCCATTAATCCATCTTTAGATCTTAGAACATCAAGGAGACAAGCTGGCATATCCTTCTTCATAGTCTACAAAATGACAAACTATGTATCACAATGAATTATTATGTGTTATATATATGTGTGTGTTACACAGTAAAATATATTTTACAATGTATACAATTACATATAGAACATGAGCTCCTATCAGAGAGGGATAATGTCTACTACTCAGTACTCAACACATGGAGTGTGTGTGTGTGTGTGTGTGTGTTTGGATCCAGATTCTATGCTTATTTCTTCACATCCAGGCAGAGAGTCAGGAGAGGCAGGCGGAAAGGAAAGAGATAATCCAGTTTTGTCCACAGTATGTTATGTTAATTATATAATTCAGCAACTGCTTTTAAAATATAACAGAGCTCTATGAACCTAAATTAATCACAACTACTCAAGGAGAAACTGACGTATACAACAAGGCTTCCTTAGTAACATGAAGAAAATGTGTTGTGGGGTTGAACATATAAACCATAAAATTATATTACTAAACAAGAATTCCACAGAAAGAGAAATACAGTGATTGAATAACCATGAAATACTAATGTTATGATTCCAATCAGTCTCCTGATTCTATCAAGCAAGTAGTATAAACTCGATGCATATGATAGGAAATAAATCAAACTGGTACATACTTGTGACAAAAAATTTTTTCGTGAAAGTACAGCTATCAAAGGCAGCGATTTTCTCCTGCAAAACTACGACAAGGATCCTAAAATTAGAGAGAAAAAAACATAAAAGATTAATGTGAAATCCTATAAACTGAATCATAAGTTAAATAATCTAGACTTAAATATCTACCAAAGCAATTTTAAAAATCAAACACTTCTTACATTTAGGCTAGAAACATCTGCTTCTTAACTGTAAAAATAACCCCCCACACAATCCTTAATATAATCAAGATAGGCAAGGTTGAGGAAGAAAAGTGACAGGAGAACAAACTACACCTCGAAAAAGTATTTTTCTCAAAGTAAAATTTTATTTTCATTCATTACAAGTCAAATGAATCTATCTTCATTAAGAATGTATGAGATCAATGAACTGCTGGCTATTTACTAAAAATGTTTTTCCACTGCTGACTCAAAGTCATGGAATTAAACATAAAATGGATTTATATAACCTGTCACTTAAAAAGACTGCTGAATTTCCCAACACAAGAGGAAAAAAGAAAAAGAAGGAAGGAAGCTCAGACAACTGCTATTCAGTGAAATGAGTCATTTCTGACTAAAATAATGAATCAGAATCTGTATGAACAATGTTTTCTCCCAGAGTCCAAGATTCATAAATAATTAGGAAAAGAATTATAAATTTTTGGAAATAAAATGCATCCAAAATGAAGTTATTTTATAAACCACATTTTAGAGTACTGCTCCTTATAACTGTTTTTAAATATTTAACATACACACAGTTTATTTTTCCAAATTTGGGGGAGATAAACCTACTAAGCAACAGATGTCAATGACGGATGGGGAAAAAATTAAAATGTTCTATTTAACACGCATGCTTTATTAATCTTGTTCATTACCAGATGCAGAACAAAATCCTTAACACAGCTGACAATACATAATAAATGATTCTGTCATAGTATTTAAGAAACCAACCAATCATCAGATCCATAATAAGGTGACAAACTCAATGAGAGAAAGTGCAAAAAAGACAAATCAGAGATGAAGTTTTCATATAATACAGCAGCCATTCCCCCAAAACACAGTAATACACAAAATGATTTCGCCAAAGAAGGTTTAATGTATTATGAATATTGGTAAGTTTAAAAGACTAATTATACCATACTGCTAATTTGGGGGGGTGGGGCAGGAAGCAAATTTAACCAGGGAAATCTTGTGAATCAGATGTGACATTTTATAGAGCAAATTCTATGCAACAGACTGAAATCCACATGATAACTTTTCCTCTAATCTTCTACACAATTGAACTCACACAATTTCTAATTGGAAAATCAATTCCCAAGAAATGTACAATGTATCCAAATGAACAGATTTTTCTGTGGGAACGTAACTTCATATAGTTTTTCTTTTTTAAAAAAAAATGCAGGTATAATACAAACCTTTGCTATATCAAAAATAAAAATCGAAAGAATTTCATTTCCACTTTCCACTAATACTTCGTATTACCACTCTTGCATCTGTTTTTACACAAGTTTCACAATCATTCCTTTACTTATGATGACTACACTGATGACTATGAATTTTCTTAATTTTCAAGGTAATTAATATCTATGAAAACATTAAATGTGTTCATTATTTCATGGCCAAAATTAAAAGAAATAAACACAAAAATATTTGCTGTTAGAGAAGTCAATTGAAACTGTATTTTCATGGGCATCACCAGAAATACTTGGTGATTTGCAATACTTGGAAGAACTGGAGAGTTGAGGGAAAAAAAACAACTTTGCCCTTCATAGACTTTGTAACAGTCTTAAAAAACAATGTAAGAAATACTATTTTAAAACTTCACTGTGTTTATACAAGTAAATTATGATCTAAAAATCTTGCTGAACTTACCTCTCTATTCAAGTGTGTTCAAGTTTCTCTTTGGCTAAATAATAGGTAATCTATTTCAGTACAAAGGACACTAAAAAGAAGAGCTATTGTTATAGTTTTCTAGGTTAAATATATTATCTACTGGACCGTTCCATATAGTAATGTTGACGATTTGATGTATCACTGGATAATCACATTATCCCAGAAATAATATTATTTCTCCTACGTCATATGTCAATTTTGAGTCTGATATTATTTGAAGTGTAAACATGCTTAATAACTAGATCTTCATTATGAATTTGCACACTATTGCTGAACAAATTTTCTTTGTCCTGTCTCATATTTTTATACTTGAATTCAAGTATATCTATCATTAGTATCAAAGCCTACGTGTTCTTTTAGTTTGTATTTATCAGGTATGTCTTTACCCTTTTACGTTCAACATTTCTAAAGCACTTCTCGAAATATCTCTTTAAAATTTAGCCTGAGAGTCTTCTGCTATAAAATTTACTTTATTGGCAGAGCATAAAATATTTTGTCTTCCATGTTCCATGTGTTTGCTCTTTGATGAGATGAAAGATTTATATTTTGCATCCATGACCTTCATAAGACATTCAACATCAAGGGGCTTCAGTTTTTTCAAATGTAAAGGGAAACTGTTCAGTAGTAAGATCTTAGGGTGGAGGGTATAGATCAAGTGGTAGAGTGCATGTTTAGCATGCATGAGGTCCTGGGTTCAATCCCCAGCACCTCCTCTAAGAATAAATCAATGAGCTGAATTATCTCCTCTCAACAAAAAAACTTTTTTAAAAACAGATCTTAAGGCCCTTTTATCCTCTAATGTCCTATGGTTATATAAATTAATTCTTCATTATCACTAGGTCTGAATATTTTTGTTAAGATTTTAATAAATTGATTTTAAAGAAGATAAGTCTATTTTGTCCCTCTTTTAGGTCCATTGTGAAATGTAAAAGAATAAGAATATTTAAAAGCTTTTTTTATATTTCAAAAATATGCTTTATTTTGATGAATGCTACCAAGAAAAGTACATTTCACATCATAAAGCAGTAAACATAAAGATGAACATACATTATATATATACACAAACATATGTATTTATGTTATATTATACATGTAAAAGGTTCCTCAAAGCAATATTTAACCTTTATATGTTTCCTCAGATACTTTTTATTCTTTCCCATTTCACTTTTAATCTATTAATGGGACAAGATGGGAAGTTTGAAAACATTCATTAAGAAATCTTAAGAGCTACTCTATCTGGCAGAATTCACAAGGCATATTAGTGACTTTTTTATTATTATGATATCAAAGTCAATCATATTGGTAAAGGTCTACATGCACAGGAGTCATGTTATCTTGCACAAGAATGCCATGAAAAGATGCTCACCTTTTATTGCAATGGAGATCATAGATAGGTGTTTTAAACTGAATGGACTTGACCATCTCCCCAGTACGAAGTGAATAGAGATCCACACAACAGTACGGTGGACTTGTCCTAAAAAAGAAAAGAAAAAATTATTTTTAAAAAAGTGGGAGAGCCAATAAAATAAACTCTACATTTTCTTCTTAATATAACATAAGCAAATTGATTGGAAGTACCAAAAACACATATATGGCCAATCTACTCATTTCAGAAATGCCAAATTAGAAGAAGAAAAACAAAAAATGAAACATTTACCAAATTAGTACTATAGAAAAGAGAAATCATAAGATGATCTCAGGAGATGCAGAAAAGCATATGATAAAATTAAAAACCTGTTCATACAAAATATTTCATTAATCTGATAAAGGATACAAACCTTAAAACTAACCAACAAAAATTAGCAATCATACAATGGTAAAACACTGAAAGCTTTCACCCTAAAATCATGAACTAGACAAGAATACTCATTATGGCCACTTCTACTCAACATAGTACAGAAGGTCTCATGCATAAGAAATTACTACAAGGAAGAAGTAAAGCTGTCATTATTTGCTGAGAATTTGATTATACAAATATAAAACCCAACAACACAAATCTTTAGGTAGAAATATATACAGACAATCCCATAAGAAAGATAAACCATTAATACATGGATTAATATGTGGATTAATTGTAAATATGGATTGTTAATTAATATATGGATTTACCAAGGTCACTGGATAAAACAGTATGTGTGCTTTTTACAAATTGAGGACAATTATGAAGTGAAAGATACAAATATGCTGAATATCTTGAAATAAACCTAAGGAAATATTTCAATACATTTATACAAAAAAAGAACAAAATGAAATCCAAAAAAAGGCCAAAATGAATGGAAGTATAGGCTGACAGACTCTCTAAGTTGATACAGTTCAACCCTAATCAAGAATCTACCAGAAATGAGACCTCATTCTATGCATACATTCCACATAAGACATATTATTATAATGGTGTAGTCATTAAGATACTGTGTTCCTGACACTGGAGTAGATAAAGAGATCAATGTTTCCACCTTAAGAAAACAGGCAAAGAAGAGCAAGTTACATCCAATGGAAGTGGAATGAGGGAGTTAATAAAATATAACAAGAAATCAGCTTGAGTGAGTAAAACAATCTCAATAAACTAAACCTAGAAACTGAACTCATAATTTAAAACTTCTTATAAGGAAGTTCTCAAAAGTGACATCATTTGTAAATTCTATCAGTCATTTAAACAAAAAAGTTTAGATATATCCTACACAAATTCTTTCATAAGGTAGAAGAGGAGACACTTATCAACTTACTGTATGAGGCCAGTAACACCTGATCTCAAAAATAAACAAATACTTCACAAGAAACTACAGATATCTATGTCTCATGAACAGACATCAAAAATTCCCCAACAAAATATTAGCAAGTCAAATCCAGCAATACAAAACCAGATGTGCTTTATTCTAGAAATAAAAGATTGTTGAATAGAAAAGAACTTCTTCAACTGATTAACGGCATCTACAAAAAACCCACAGGTGTAAGATTAACACTTTCCCCAAAAGATCAGGAACAAGGCAGAACGGTCTGCTCTTACCACTCCTATTCAACAAGGACATGCTAATTTTTAAATCTTTATGAAAATTTATAAAACATACCTGGGGACTTGATTTGTATGAGACCTATTATTCAGCTACAATAATTAATATAGTGCAAGATATCACCTCGGACCTGCTGAATATTACTATCAAAAAGATAAGAAATAAGTGTTGACAAGGATGCAGAGAAAAGGGAATCCTTGTGCACTGTTGGTGGGAATATAAATTGGTGCAGTCACTATGCAAAACAATACAGTTTCCAAAAAACTTAAAAATAAAACTACCATATGATCCAGCAATCCCAGTTCTGATATTTATGCAAAGAAAATAAAAAGACTAAATCAAACAGATATGTACATCCCCATGGGCACTGCAGCATTATTTACAATAGCCAAGACATGGAAGCAACCTAAGTGCCCACTGATGAATGGGCACATGGACACACACATATACACACTGGAATATTATTCAGCCATAAAAAAGGAAATCTTGCCATTTGCAACAACATAAATGGAACTTGAAGGCATCATGCTAGGTGAAATAAGCCAGATAAAGACAAATAAATATGATCTCACTTATACGTGGAATTTGTTTTAAGAAAATCATAGATAAAAAGAACAAATTAGTAGATTCCAGAGGCAAGGTAGGGTCAGGTTAGGGTATGAAGTAGATGAAGATAGTAAAAAGGTACAAATGTATAGTTATTTATAAGATCAGTAAGTCCTGGGAATGCAATGTACATCATGGTGACTATAGTTAACAATACTTTATTACATATCTAAAAATTGCTGAGAGTAGATCTTAAAAGTTCTCATCAGAAGAAATAAGTGGACATAACTCAAGATTTATTTTATTATGCAATGCATACAAATATTATACATCTGTACATTATTTTGTACACGTAAACTAAAAACATTATATGTCAATTATATCTCATTTCATAAAAAAAGATAGTATATATAATACTGGTCTAAGGATAGACATACACTTAGATCTATATTCAAGGGAACAGAATAGAGAGGCATAAATTCACATGTATGGCCAATTAGTTTTCACTGATGGTACCATATAATTAAATGATAAAAGGATAGTCTTTTGAACAAATGTTGATCAAAAATTAGATATTTGCATGCAAAAAAGAAACTGTTTCCTAACTTCTAACTCAAAACAGATCACAGATCTGAAAACATAAGAACCAAACTATACAGCTTCTAGAATATATAGCAGAAAATTTTACTTCTTAAAACAAGGAAAAGGAAGCATGAATGTAGATATTATTCACAACACAGAACTCATTTTTTAATACTGATATAAGAAAATGAAAGGCAAACCCCATATCGTGAGAAAATATTTTGAAAAGATATACCTGACAATGGGTTTATAGACAGAATATAAAAAGAACTCTTGTCCCTCAATAATAATGATACATACAACATATATGTCACACCTAGGTAACTTGTTATTCCTAATAACAAAAACAGGTAAACATCGATCAGTGAGTACATGGATAAATATACTGTACTGTATTGATGCAACAGAATATTACACAGTAACTTTTAAAGAACAAATCATCCATAGAACAATATAGATGAATCTCAAAACTATTAAGAAGTAAAAAAAAATAAAAAAGCCAGACAGGAAGTCTACACACTGTATGGGCCCCTTTCAATGAAAAGCTAGAAAGGTAAAACTCTAATAATAGGAAGCAGATCAGTGGTTGCCAGTAGCCAGAGAAGAGGGGGAAGCTATAGTGGGCAAAGGAGCACGTTGGATGCCACTTGCAGTGTGACAGAAATGTTGCCATGTCTTGACTGTGGTAGGTACTTACACAACTGTACACAACCGGCAAATCTGGGGGAAAATCTAGTGAAACCTGGACTTCAATCTCTAAAACTGACACAAGGCAAAAATTCTTTTCTTAATGTTCCCAACTAATTAATCCGGTCCTCTGCTGAGAAGCAACGAGTTAATAATGAATGAAATCTAACATTTTGCCAGACCAACTGGGAAGGGAAAAAACAGCTTGTCGCCTTCAATTAGCAGCTCATTATAGCTACGGTACACTAGAAACTTGAATTCTGATCATTTCACTGGCATCCATACAATGTCACAACTGAGATTCTTCCTGCAGAAAACCTTCAATAGAAGTAGACAAAACAAATGCTAGGAAGGCTCAGTTTAGAGTTGACTGAACAAGATGTGGTAGAACTAAAAATTCTATTTATATATGGAAAAAAAACCTCTTATTCAATGCCTAAAAGAAAAAGATAATTCTTTAAAAATAAGAGTTTTCAGAAAGTCACACATTCATAAAGGAGTCACGCTATCTGCCAATAGCACAGTTGTGTGCACGCCTGACATGTCCTTTTGTTCTCTGTTTTCTCTCTTTTTAAAAGCCTTGACTATTTCCCTGGGACAGAGCAAGACAATCTTAATTTTCCTCATGGGTAGGCTGATGAGAAAGCCTTTCCATAACATCAGCAGTATGCATGCCCCAAAACAGAAAGGACGCGTGTTATACTAAAACACACAGGCAAGAAACAAGCTTTTACTTTGTATCCCACTATACACCAAGCAATGTCAAAAGCTGTATATAGAATGAGTCTTTATTAGATTCCTAGAGCTCAAATGGGTTAACATTTTACAGGCTTGCATCTGACATTTAAACCTAAAGTTGTGACTTCACTTTAAGATAAACCTAATTAATATTTTAATGGGAAAAAGTTCCACACAGAAATGTAGAGAATCAAATTTAGAATGTAATTGAATCTATTACAGGGAAAAAACCAGAGTTTGGAAGAAAAGCAGAAATGATGCAATTTGTATCATTAAATGGTTGGTTAGAGGACTTAAAACTGTGTCCAGGCACTATTGCCTTTCCAACACATATACATCAACAGGAGTGATGTGAAGTTATTCAGTACTTTTAATGATAAATATAAAGTAGAAATAAATGCAAATTCTCCTTAACTGACCTGTTCTTTACCTATGTAACGTTTTATAGTGACATATTGAATCAGGACATATATTAAAAATTTTTGCACTGAAACAATCTGTTACCTACCGTACACATGACCTACACCCATAAAGGAAGTTATTAAGCTTTATATTAGGAGGAGAAAAGTTCTCCCAGAGCCAAAGGTATGGAATTTACACCGTTCATTCAGTTCACTGAAGAGAGCTAAATACAAATATTTAAAGAGAAAACTAGTGAAAGCTTCCATTATAGATTAAACTAAGCAATTATGAATTACAAAGCAAAATTAAGTAGATTTCTGAAAAGGAAATATTGAAACTATTACAAATATAGAAGATAAACACTGAGAAAACACTAAATGTTTTCAGCTAAATTTCTTGCCTATCTCATTATTTCTTACTTTATCTGTAATTCTTTCCTCATATTTTAAATTTTTTTAACATGCTTTATTTTTTAGAGCAGTTTTTGGTTCCAACGAAATTGAGCAGAAGGTACAAAGATTTTCCATTTAGCGCCTGTCCCTATTCATGCAGTCTACCCCATTATCAACATCCCCTCCCAGAGCAGAATATTTGCTACATCATACAATGACACATCATAATCACCCAAAGTCCGTATTTACATTATGATTCACTCTTGGTGTTGTACATTGTATGGAGTTGGACAAATTTATAAAGACAGGTATCCAACATTATAGTATCACACAGAATAGTCTCACTGCCCTAAAATCCTCTGTTCTCAGCCTGTGCATCCCTCCTTCACCCCTAACGCCTGGCAAACACTGATCTTCTTACTGTCTCCAGAGTTTTGCCTTTTCCAGAATGTTGTTTTTTTGTTGGAATCACACAGTATGTATCCTTTTCAGAGTGGCTTCTTTCACTCAGTAATAATAAAAATATTAAAAATTTCACCTCTTTCTTTTCAGGACTCAATGGCTCTTAGTCCTGAAAAATATTCCATTATCTGGGTATACCGTATTTATCCATTCACCCAATGAAGGACATCTTGGTTGCTTCCAAATTCTAGCAATTTTGGACAAAGCTGGTATAAATAGCTGTGCGCTGTTTTTTAAACTAGTTTTCTACAAAACTGCTAAATTGTCTTCTAAAGTGGTTTTACCATTCTGCATTCCTACCAGAAAATAATAGGAGTTCCTACAGCTCCCAGCCTCAGAATTAGATGTTGTCAGTGTACTGGATGATGGCCATTCTAATAGGTGTGCAGCATACCAAGAAAGGAATGCATATGTCCATTAAAAAAAAATGTGAACATTCATATCAGCATTATTCATAACAATCACAAAGCAGAAACAACCCACGTGTCCTTCAAATGATGAATGCATAAACAGGTTGTAGTATATATACTGCAATGCAATATTATTTTGGCTTAAAAAGAATGAAATTCCAACTATATGACATTCTGGAAAATACAAATCTGTGGAGATGGTAAAAAGATCTACCACTACTTCAAAATAAAATTGGGTTGCCTTTTCACTTAATTTATTTGAAGATTAAGTTTCAGTAATGCATCTAGAGTTATGATTTAGTGTTTATTCTTTCAATACATCAAATTAATTTCTTTCCTTTATACACCAGAAATTGACACACTGTAATTGAATATACTTCAATTTTTTAAAAAAGTTCTTTCCTGTAAGTAGTATACGAACAACTAGGTTAAACCAATACACTTTCAAATAAAATTTTACCATTATAAACTATTCTGAAACAAATCTGAGTGGGCTTCCATTTCTCAAGTTCTTCCATAACACATCAACATTGTTGACTTCCTAACATACTTTTATTAAGACAATACAGAGTCTCCAAAATAAAAACTAAAAATGCTCTATTGAGCATTAAGTACTCAATCAAAAAGATTTTTTTATTTTCGTAAGTTATATCAGTACTTTTTTCTTAATGAAAAAGTTACTGGTGAATAAATGAATGAGTAAATTACTTTTACACAGTGAAAAGATTTAACCAAATGTAAATAACCACAACATTTGGTTGAGTGATTGTCAGAACCCTCAATCCATGACTTCAGAATAGTTTTATACACAAATAAGACTATAGATGTTGTAAACATGGGGAAATAGTCTGACTGTCTGTTTCAGATTCAACAAGTACTATTTAAGGAAAAAGTGAGGCCTAGCTAAATGAACCACTAAAAGGAGCAAGAAGCATGAACTTCTCAAATAGGGATTAAATAAGATTTCTAGTATGTGCAGTTAAATGTTCCTGTTGAAGTACACCTTTCCATGGAAGAATCAATAATCTTTTTTCTGATGTCAAAACCTAGGCTATTAGCATCTAGAAAATGAGGAATGACCCAGGTATCTTGGGCTTTCTGTGAAGACTTAGCATGATGTTGAGTTAGTTGAGTGTTTTCTTTTAAATATATATCTTTAAACAGTACATGGAGAATGATGATGATGACCTCATACTTTATCTTTGAAATTAAGACACTGCCTAAAAATGGTGTATTAGACAGGTACAAACTAGCTTCTATGCCTAGTGGAAAACAAGAATTACAAATAATACATATCAAACTCCTAAACTTATAAATCTCTATCAAAAATACTTCAATTTTGAGTCTCACAGTCTACTTTTCATTTTTATAACAATATGTTTGTTCTTAATATTCATGTGTTTTATTAGAATCATAGCCATTTCCTACCCTGGACACTATTTTCAAAATAGTTTTTTTGCAATGCAATCCACTGAGCAGCATGTTAAAACAATGTGAGATAACGGCTTTTATGATTCGAAAATTCTAAATATTAATACCATTTTCCTCTACAAAGACTTTTATTATTTTCATTCCTGACATTTAACAGATTGAATCAAAATTAAGAAAAGTGGAACAAAGTATTTGAGAAAGTGACATTTTCCAAGAATGTGCATATATAAGTGAAACACAAAACAGCAAAGACATTTTAAATCTACCACAAATTGCAAGAAGCATGGAAACACTTACTTTAAATGGGAAAAAGCTGCACAACCTTCAACATGTGTTACTGAATCTAATCCTTTAAATATAAGAGGAAAATTTTCAATAGTATTACATTATTTGTATTCTGATTCAGCTTCTAAAGAACAAAAGCCAGTTCGTCGCATTTTTTTATTAAGTAATTAAAAAGAAAAAGCAAAGAAAATGGGAACTTAACCATATTAAAGGTTAAACTTGTGATCAGCCTAGTTAATAATAACATTTTTCTTCTGCAAAGTTCTGAATAAACACTGGGTAATTAAAAAGCTTCCAACACTTCTACAAGTTGAGAAAGTGGTATTAATGATGCCTTTACATGAGGAGATAAACAGGCAGGAAGGAGTACGTATAGTCTCCACATAAAAATAGGAGGTATTGTTAAAATTGGGGTTAGACAAATGTTCTTCAGAAGAGATCCTCATCTCCCACACCACAGAAGAAGCAGATAAAAAATACTTTTAAGTAAGTTTCTATTACTTGCAACTAAATACAAAGATGAGTTAGGAATATTGTACCTTCAAGGAGATTTCCCCCCAAAAAAAAAAAATCAGCTATTTTTTTTAAGGATAGAGACTAAACATGAATACAAGGAAATACACTTTATACACCACAATGAAAAACAAATTTGGTGGAAATTCAGATTATAGAAGCGATGTTACAGGGAATAAGAAAAGTCTCCAGTTTAGTTCATATATCCATATATGACTAATATAAACATATCCATAATTTATATATTTATGGTACTATTTAATTATGCCTACACAACCTTTATCAAGTAAAAACCATTCATAAATACAATACTTAAAATGTTATCTAGGGGAAAAAATTTTTAATTAAAGAAAGACCTAATTACTTCCCCCCTCCAAAAAATTAAAATAAATTTTTTTAAAAAGTAGAGATGACATTAAAAAAAGTTTTATCTAGGAAAAATTTTCAAACATTTTAGGGCACAGTAGAGATCAGCAAACTATGTTCCAACTCCAACCCCTACTGCTCGTTTCACTGGAACACAGCTATATCCATTCGTTTCTTTATTTTCTATGGATGAGTTGAGTAATTTCCACAGATATCACGTGGTCCGCTGAGCTTAAAACATTTGGCATATGGCAAAACCAAAAACTTTACTAACCCCTGATTTAGTTTTTCATTTCTAGTATAACTGGGCTGCTTTACACAGCTTCTCTCGGGGGTCTTACATGGATTTGCTTAGGTTGAGGGGGAACACGAGGCGAGCCCAAGTTCCTGAAATACAGGAACTCTACAGTTCTAATACCTTGGGATTAACCATACTGATGCTTGACATTTCCTCCACTTCATTACTTTCCTTCTTATATTTGGGAACTATGTGGATGTTTCAATTTTCTTCTCATTTTGTTCAAGCTCTAATTTTATCGAGTTTTCTCTCTAGTCTTCTTTCTCTACCTTCTAATTTCTTTGTCAGTTCTGTGGTGAATTGTCGAGTTTTTCCCTTCTCTTTCTTCCGATGGGTCGTACCTGTCATATTATCTCACCTTTTCTTCTCTGAGTTCTTGTATTTTTGTTTTGTGCTCTTTCTTTATAGAGAAAACTCACTTATTAAAATTATTATAAAAATCATGAAATATGTTTACAATTAAGAACTACTTCATGGAAACATTATTCTACTGATTGTTTTTCATTTCCCAATAACTTTTCATTGAGTTATGTTTTCCATTTGTCCACTTCATATAAGTTTTCAAAGATAAGGTTGTTCAAAATATTGCTTTTAATGACCATAAGATCTGTAGTGATGCCCCTGAATTCATTCTGGATATTGCTAATTTATGCCTTCTGTTTGTTTTTTTTTTAAATCAGTCTTACTAAAGGGTTATTCACCTTATTGATTTTTTTTCTTTTTTGTTGTTTCTCTTTCTTATTAAATTCCATATCATTTATTCTTTCTTTTTTTATTGATATTTTTAAAGAACTAGCTTTTGGTTTAACCAGTTTAGGTAAACTTGCTCCTCTTTTTCAGATACTAAAAGTTACAGATTTTAGACCTTTCTTTTTTGTCAAATGTAAGCATTTGGTGCTATAAATATCCCCCTGTGCTTGCTTTAGTTACATCACACTTTTGGTATGCTGTGGTTTTTCTATCATTCAATTCAAAATCTGTTCTGTCTTCCCCTGATTTCTGCCTGACCAATCTTTTAATTCCCAAACATTGAGATATTTGTTACTAAATTCTAATTCCCAAACATTGAGATATCTGTACTTAATTCTTTACTTAACTGCACTGTGGTTACAAAACATACTCTATTATTGAGACTGGCTTTATCATCCAGCATATGATCAGTCTTGGTCAATGTTCTACATACAGTATGTGGATATGATTGATACTCTATAAATATCAGGTGAGTCATATTGATATTGTAGTTGATGACTTCTATATGCTGATTTCCTGTCTACTTGTCCCATTAGTTACTAAAAGAGGAGTGCCAATCTCCAACTTTAATTATTGATTTCTCTATTTCCTTTTCAGCTCTAACATTGATCACGTATTTTAGAAATTCATATATTTTCAAGCATATTTAAATAGTCATTTTTAAAAGAGCTTGAACATATTTAAGAAAGAACTAGTGTTTGCCAGTCACCTCCCCTGAAGAAATAAATATTAAGTAATCAGATCCATTACACATGAGTAGGTATTTTTATAATATATATATATATATATGGGTAAGTTTAAAGGCAAAAGAGAAAGAATCTAAGGTAATTCCAAATAAACTGAATCCCAATTCTTCTGAAATAGGACGTATGGTAATCTGCTGGAAATGTAAGAGCTTAAACAAAGTTACGAATATTTGCACAGCTTATTTGCCACCTTTTATTGCATCTATTTATTCAATACATACACCTACTAGTATCAATTTTACCATCCAAATTCTTTTTATTATAGTTGATTTACAATATATCACTGAAATTTAAACTTTTCTGACATATCCTAAGAAAAGCAAAAGTTTCAATAGATGAAAGCTTAAAGTGTAATCATTTGAAAACAGAGCAAAATCTTCCAAGTCTCCAAGAAAGATAAAGCCTTGTTTTCAAATAAGACAAAAGACAAGTTTGCTAGCCAGTCAAATATCTCTCCTAAATTCAAAAACCAGGGATCAACCACTTCAAATAAATAAATCAATAAATATCAATAAAAATTAGAACATTTTAAAATCTCCCAACTGGTTTTAACTAATGGGGTACCACAGAAACACATTCTAATTACCTTTTTACATAACATGATCTAACATGAAGTAGCATAAAACTATCCTGAAGTTATAATAACAAAAACCCTAACACATAGTAAAAATCTTATTTCAGAGCTATTACCAAAATATAACTCTAAAAATAATATATGACAATTCATAATAACATACATGTGAGTTATCTGTAAATAACATTAATGAACCATATTGATAAATTCCAACAAATATGGAAAAGAACTGTCCACTAATCCTGCCAGAATATTTTGAAGATATTAAGATATATTCTTAATGGAGGAATACAAAGGGACTAAACAAATCTACTTAATGTCATCTACACATTCCACCAACTTATATGTTATTTCATTCAAAAAAACCAGAAGCTCCTGGAGGGCAGAGACAACATCTTATTTACTGTTGTAGGTTGAACACAGCACTTTTGTTAAAGGAATCAATTAAGAATTGAGAAAAAATTGATGTTAACTACTACAACAAACTACTCTATATGATACTATAATGGTGGATACATGTCATTATACATTTGTCCCACAGAATGTACAAGACCGAATGAACTCAAGATACTCTTCAAAATTTCACTTATGAAGTAAAGATACAAACATGTTTGACATTCTACCTTTGGAATCTTACTTTTCTAATAAGCCCTACAAGCGGCTACTCTGTAATTCTGATTATTGTACATTTGATAAATACCAGCCATTATTATAAAGACATTATATGTATTATTTCATTGATCCCAGATGATGATCTATTTATAGAAGACAGCTTTCCACTAAGCATTTGTTTTATTATTCAAAAAAAATTTCAGCAATAAGATATCATGGGAAAAATCTTTCTATCAATAGCAAAGATTTCAAATATTGAATGTTCAGCATTTTAATTTGCTGATATTCATTTACTAATTGATTAGGAAAGTGATTTATAGACAGAAGACGAGGATAGAAGACAAAGAAAACAAAGATTGAAAGCTACAAACTTGCCTTCATTAGCATCAAGTTTCAAAAAAAATCCAAAAGAAAACAAATAAATTTGCCTCTGGTATTCATATAGTAAATATTATAATTAGCCATAATTATAGGATAATGTTATGCTGTATTCTTTGAAATTAATAATGCAAGACACTAAAACCTCAGTTTGCAATTCCCTATGTAAAACAAAATGAGTTTTTCTTGATAACAGCAGAAATATAAATAAAGCCTTCTATTTTATAATTTTTAGAAGATGTATGAATTTAGTGAGTCTAATTAGAAACCTCTATTGTAACCTATTTTTTTTTCCTTCTTGTGGCCATTTTCCTCCATGTGGGAAACCACTGACAAAAGGATACAGAAAAACAAGCAAAAAAGATCAGTTAAAAATTAAAACTTTAGTTTAATGATTAAGAAATACATCATAAATAAAGCTGCCTTAAAAATATGAAGTTAATTTTGAGTCAAGCTATTATCCGGAAACGCTGAATGCTATGAAAAAGTTGTGTTGTTTGTGGTACACGCAGTAACACTCCAACAAAACAAAGCAAAATCTTGCTTGGATTTATTTCCCTAGACAGAAAGCTAATTTGTAACTGCTTACCTGTTGTGATAAACTAAGTACATACAGAATCATTTTGCATATTAACAGATACACAGAACCATAGTTTAACTGAGAAACACGGGATCCCAGAAATGAGAACACTAAAGTCTGGTTCAATTCACAAAGAGATGTTATTTACACCAACTTCTGCCAAGAAAGCCAAGACGCCAACGCACTCTACTATGTAAAAGCATAAGTGTTTTTATTATTCCAGAGTAACCCTAAATCTTTATCAGTGTGCGTGAAACTAACATATTAAACATGTCAAAGAAACCAACAGATGATCATCACAGCATTTAAAACACACTGAGAAACATAGGAAAGCTGAAGTTAAGAGGCTATATGAATAAAAAAAAAAAAAACAAAAACAGAGTATGGTGTTGGGATACTCAAAAAAAAGAGAGAGATTATATGAAATCTACTTCTCAAAATCAAGGAATACCAAAATGTACTAAAAGACATTTTAGAAAAGGACATGTGTAATAACTTATTACTTCCCTTCTACTGGTACTTAAAATGACAACAGAAAATCTGAGTGTTTGCATATTTTTTTTTAAAGAGGACACCTATATTGCTTTAAATCCATTCTCGTATTTTGACTTACGAGGCACAAGAAAATCCTTATTTGTACATTTGTTTGAAACCTGAGATGAGTATCTACATTCCATAATATGTGTTAAAGCCCCGTGATTGTCCCTTCTTTTTCCTGTGGTATCAGGTTTAGAAAAAAGCAAATGACACTTTTAAACACTTATAATTAATATGCAAAGTTACTTTATAGTGAAGTATAAACTAAATGGCAACAGCACCGAAAGTCTAAAGGTATAGTTAAAATGTAAGTCATTTTCCAGTTTTAACAGTATTATTACCATAAAAGATTACTTTCACAGTAGTTAGAACAAAAATGTTTTTCTTATTTGACTGTTCTTATAAAGGTAGGTGGAACAGGGGAGGGGGAATCAAAGGGAATCAACAACAAAAGTTGTGAAATACACATATTACTTTCAATGTGGATAATCATAATTTTGAAACAATATATCAAAAGTGAAAATGTATCATTGCTTTCCACTGGTTAAAAATTTTTATAAACATATATACTAAAGAAAATAAAAATAAATTGTTCGGAACATAATTCTAAAAGTTGGTAATTCAAGAAATAATCTTCATTCACAATTCACAAACAACACTACTCTATGAATTACCACAGATGCGATGCAAAAGGATACTATACAAAATACAAAATGCTAAGGTTATATTGGAGCAATTTGTAACCACAGCTTAACCACAAGATGTGAATTTCTGATCCAACCTTTGAGAAATTTTATTTAGATTCCAATACGAAGAATAAAAATTCTTTATTGCCCAGGATCAAGAAAACTAACAACATAAAGCTATCTATACAATACCTAAAATAAAAGACTGCCAAAATAAATTCCTACCCAGGTGAAACCATGAATATATTTGCATCACAAAACAACAGTGCAATTAGTGTTTTTCAAGACTTATATAAAAGGTATTTAAGATTAGTGAAGGGCTGGAGCTGCACATACAAGTTAGCACAGACATTCAGATGACACAAGTGCAGACTAAATGAAATTTAGATTGTCTAATAATATACAAAATGCAGAAAGTATTTATTCTATAAATAGCACAGAAACACTGATTTTTTTCTTTTAATAAAAGGACAAAAAGCAGGTGGTGACACATGAATGGAGAGTTCCAGCAAAATTAAAGGGAAATGTCTCTAAGGTTCTGGTCCCAGTCGGATGGAGAGCTAAAAATGGAAACTGGAAATTCCCATTTCAACTTCCAGGATTAAGCAGTTTAATAGTTATCAGTCTGATGCTCCAAAAGCGGTTATACTTCATTTTGAAAAGCATACTTTAAGATCCAAATACTCCTAAGAAATGGGCAGAATATTTCTTCTCATTTATCAAAAATAACTTCTTTACATTTTGAACCTAGATTTTTAAATAAAGGAGAGACTTAAAAAAAAAAAAAAAAAGCCTAACTCGGGCAAGCCTCAGTTCACTGGATCTATGTCACATTGATTTATAACAGTTATTTCTTAGGGGGGAAAAAGCACACACAGATGCAAACAATTACTCTATTTTTGTAGGCAACAAGTGAGGTGGGTGGTAACTGAGAAATTTTTTTTAAATCCTGTCACAATATTCTGCTTTTTCTTAAGAAACCCTCCTCACACAACAAATGTTTGCCACATCAGAGAATTTCCAGGGCCCGAAGCACCACTTTGATTCCAGACCGCTGCAGGCATTAGCAGGAGGTAATTAGGGTAAAAAGTTCAGCCACAGTTCCATGTCTTGAGTCCTGCCAGAAATAAATTTCCTCTCTATTCACTGGTTTCTACTGTACCCTCCCTAAGAATCATATTGAAAACACATTTATCTTTGTAGAGTTTGTTCCTCTTCTAATTAACGTTATGGCGTGTACAGTGTTTAATAATTTAAAACGGCCCAGATCGCAGCAGTTTCGTCTTTAAGAGAGGAGAGGTGCATTATCATTTTTCCTATACCGCTGCTTCATTTGACAAGTGACTCACGGAAGTATGCAGTGCAGCTGCTTTCATCCAGCTCCCTGGTCATCACAAACTTAAGTTTTGTTTCCTTATTTGAGAAAGGTGCATGGACAAAACGGACAAGCACATGCATTCAGAGTGAGTTCGTTGAAAATTTTTCAGGGGCAAGAAAAAGACTAATAAGCAAACAGAGTAAAATAGGAGATGTTACTGTAGCACAAACACATTTTTTATATTTCAGTATTTCCATAGAGAGAAAAATAGTTATATTTTAAATAAGTGATAGAACCTAAATATACCACACCTTTAAGCACTTGAAAGTTTAAGAAATAAAAATCACTCCAAAGGGACACTCAAAATATTGTCTCCTGTTCATTCCTCTCCCACAAGCACATTCACCTACACCTACACCACCCCCAGGAGGCTCTAATTAATATACCAGTTATCACACAAGAGCTGTTTCAACCTTCTTTAGATATTGTGTTTGAAAAAAAGATCTTAGTAAAATTACTTGAACTCCATGAGAAAAAAAAAAAATACTTGTCATTACGTAAGTTTCTAGCAAAGAACAAAACCAGTTAACATTAAAATAGAACACATTAAAAAGACTAAACAAAAAAACAAAAAGTTTTTCTTCTAGGACATTAAATGGGTTGTGACAATCAGCTTGAGGCCAGAAAGTTGATTTTTTTTTAATAATAATAATCTGTTTATAAACATAAAACACTGCTTCAAGTCATTTGTGACGTTGTAAAAGTTCTTCAGCAAAGTGTAAGTCCAAAGGAGGTTTTGTGTATTGCTCCTCTGTATTGTAAGGTATGACTAACCAGCTCTACACACTGAAATAAACAAGAAAACTGTGGCCCTCTGTACCATCCTGCCCAGAACACAAACCACATTAAAAATAAGAATACCTCTACCATTTAACTTAGCATGACCTTTCCCATCAAGTAATTAATCCAGGACTTCCTATATGTCTTTTTTTCCCCCTCAAGTTCTGCCATCTTTGTGGGGAGTTTTCCAACTAGACTTGTGAAACAGTATTATGTTATGTACCACTGGAGTTGGATATACACTTCTCAAACATTAGGGGGGAGAAAAGCTGTTTAAAGGTGTTCAATAATTGGAATTGAACTAGGAAAAGAAATTAAGAAACAAAAGAATTTTTAAATGACTACAAAAGGAAAAAAGCAAACCCAGTTTTTTTTAAAATCCCAGTTCTTTTAAGGCAGCCTCATAGGACCTATGGTATCATCAACATAGGAAATGATGCACAATTACTATATTGTTCCAATTATATGATAATTCCATACACTGACATTAAATAAAGGTTGATGATATAACAAAATCCTCACTTTTCATTGCATTTATGTAACAGAATATTACATATAAGTGATATACCACCAAATGAAGCAATTATCTACATAATATTGAAATCAAAAGAATATAGATGTCTTCCTTTATGGTGAGTACATATGTTCCGTTGAAGGAATGACTGCCTATCTATGTCATGAAAATATTTCTCTGTCTTCAAAATACTTTGTTCTTTTTTCTCTCACATTTAGATCTACAATACATCTTAAGTTGATTTTTGCATGGTATAAGAAACAATTTCTTCAATTTCCATATGGATATCCAAATGACCCAGAATCATAAATGAATCACCTCTGTCCTGTAGTGCCCTCTTTACCATGAAAATATGTTCATCTGCTTTTCGATTCCCTATGAATTCCACTAATCTGATGGTCTCTCCATTAATGCAATAATGCAACTTATTTACTGTCCCTTCATAAGTCGATGTCAAATAGTATAATCCTACCAACGTTGTTCTTCAAAAATGTCTTGGCTATTCTTAGGTCTCTGTATTGATAACCATAAACATTTTGGAATCAGCTTCATGACCTGGGGGGCAAATGGGATATAAAAAGCACTAACCATAAAAGCATAGATAGAAGGCTTATATTAAAAGGACTCAACAAATGAGTAAGAAAAAAAAACTTAACATACAGGAAAAATGGGCACTAGTTCATATCAGCACTATTCACTATAGCCCAAAACAGCAAATTATCCAAATGTCCATCAAAAACACATAACATTGCCCTGTCCAACATTCTCTAACCACCATCTCTAGTATTTTTTACATATCACTTGTTACCATTCTACGTACTTTATTTTTCTCTCTCCACGCTAGAATGTCAGCTCGGTCAGTGCATCAATTTTTGTCTCCTTAGATACAAGTGTCTCAACCTTGGCCCTTCTGACATCATAGGCTGGGTAAATCTCTGTTGTCAGGTGCTGATCTGTACATTATAGGATATTTAGCAGCATTGTTGACTCTACCCGTATCACTAGCACCTCTTAGCCCCAAGCTGTGATAACCAAAAATGTCCCCAGGCATTACCAAGTGTCCCCTGGGGGTCAAAAACACCCTTCCCTTCTCCCCTCTCAGTTAAAAAATATTGCCTTGGATTATTATTGAATTCCCAGACACTATGAGAGGAGCTGAAATATAATAGGTACCCATACATAATATGAGTACCCATAAGTATTTCTCAAAAGAATATAAAGTTCTTTTAGGGAACAAAAGGGAAAAAAACATTAAAATAATGCAGTTTTTGAGACAGCAGCATAGGTAATCTATAGCAAACATTTTAAAATCATACACACAGGTAAGATTATTCCAGTAGCAGGCAAAGATTCCTTACATCTCACTGAGGTGTGCAGTAATTAAATTACTGTCAATTACATCAACATAGTCTTTGACTACAACATATTTAAGTCTTAGTTAAACCAAAGGACTTTCCTCCATTCCCAAGATTTTGATTCAAGAAAATCATCAAGCAACACAGCCAGTGAGATTTAGTGAGGTTTTTCTTCTGGTTAAATACCGTATAGTATACACAACAAAATATTTCCCCCACAAACTTGTGGAATAATACTTGATTTGCAAACTGTCATGGTTCTTCATAATGAACTGCCTGACTTTCATCATCAATTTTGTCTTTGGGATGATCACAACACAACCGTGATCTCTTCTCAAGGCTTACTCACTGTGCACATGCCCTGTTCCACCGAGCAGAGTAAGCATGCCGGGTCGGAATTCCACAAAGTCAGAATCTATGCAGATGTTCTTCCCCTTTTGGTTTTCCTTTAATTTGCAAATCTTGTAATCTAAGCCTGAAGTTGACTGAACCAACATTTAAACCAGTAGAGCAATATCAGCCAAAAACTCAATCTGTTTTCTATTTATATGTCAAGACTGCATCCTTTTGGTGGCTGAAAAAAACTGTTGTTTTGAAATGATTACACAGAAAACGGCAACCACTGTAGTTGTTTTGTGAACTGGTTCTAGAGGGAAGACGTTTATTTTAAAGGGCCTTTAGTTTAAGATTTAGAGCAGAAGGAAAAACAACTCTGAATTCAAGACTCCCACCTTTATCTTTTTAACCATATTATACTGAAGTCACCTTGAACTACACGGCAGCAAAGTATCTCACCCGATAAAAAAAGATCTCGGCAATACTCAGAGAGACTTATTACACAGAGATGTGCTTCTCCTACTGAGCACTGCGAGGGGCAGCAGGGGTGCGCTATAAAGCATGAGAAAACTGCTGTGGGTGATGGACACGCTCATCATCCTGCCTGGAGAGACGGTTCCATGGGTGTGTCTACACGTCAAAATTGGTCCTACTGTACACTGTAAATACGTGCAACTTGTCATGTTCCAATTACAGCTCGATAAAGATGGAAATAAATAAATACAACTAGAGTTTTCTTGGGGAACATAAACAAATCACCATTTTCCAATGAAAGTAGAGGGCTCTTTCATCAGAGATACTACTAGATACAGAACTGGGCTAGGACAGGAAGCCTGACAAACCTGTAGAACAAGACGCAGATCACAGGCACAGTTTTCCAACAGTCACACAGGCAACGCTTTCCAACAAAAAAATACTTTTTGTTCTGTATTTATATACATATATATGGATATATATGGAAAGAAATTCCTTGTAAAGAGTGTTCCTGGCTACCCTCCATATCCTTCTGACCAAATAATATGAGGTACATCTACTACAGGCCTGACATTGTACTAAGTTCCTAAAAATATTGCCTTATTTAATCCCCACCCAGCACAGTAGTTGCGCATGAGCACCACATTACAAATAAGGAAACTAAGCCTGAAAGCCATTGAATAATTTCACTCTAGTAACTCACATTTAGGTCTGTGTGACCCCAAATCGTTGTTCTTTCCATTATTCTAAACTTCTATCCATGGCTTCAGGAGTATCAACAAATATTACAGGGTACCAACCTTAGGCTAAATGCATATAGAAAGAAAATCATAGAACCCAAAATGAAAACCAGATCTATTCAACATAAATGTCACTATAGGTAGATTTCCTGTTAGATTAACACTACCAAAGCTGCCACTGGAAGCCCACCGTCATCCAGAATATCATAATGTCAAAATTGTATTACCAGATACTATCTCTGGCACACTTTCCTTAAATCAGATTTTTAGAAACCCCTGTAAAATTTCCTGGCTAATAGCTCAGGATTGATGAATATATACATGTGTACATGTAAGAAGAAACTGTGATGGTTTTCCTCACAGAGGTGTTCAGAAAGAGTTCAAATATATACCTGTAGGCCAAAGCAAGGTTAGAGCCATAGTCCAACAGAAAGGAAAAGTGAGCTACGCATGTAATTTAAAATTTTCTAGTAACCACATTAAAAAGAAGTGAGTGAAATTAATGTTAATTTCAAATGAATATATAACATTATAACATGCTTATTAATTGTATAACGTAATTAATAATGCAATATATCCACAATATCAGCACTTCAGTTGGCACCAACCATGCTTCAGTTGCTCAAGAGCCAAATCTGCTTCAACAATACATGAAAAGGATTTCCAACCAGCTCATACTTAGGTGTACCGATCCTAAAGAAAAGTGGTAACACACAAAGTACACATATGTTGGCCCAAAGCCTTGGCTACTAATGAACTAGAAGTAAGGGAATGAGAGTGTATGCTGGACCAGAGACGCCTGTCAGGGGGAAAGCATCAGAGAGGAATCACGTCAGATGTTGGACATATCCATGGTAACTTAGCGGTAAAGGAAAGATGGTAGAAAGCAGCTGAAAGAAATACAGATCTTACCAGAAAATCGGAGGGAGAACTGAAGTCACTGTCCCCCCGTGCTATTTAGTAAAGAAACGCTATACTTCACTGTACCTACAGAAAAAGATGCACTCCCACCAAGTAAAGACCCAACCCCTCCAACCACAACCACTAACCTCTATAAAAATTATTTTTAACACTGCCCAAGAAAAGCTTTACTGAGTTTATCATAAAAAAACAAAAAAGAAAACAACAACAACATTCACACAAAACTACCAAAAGAAAAACAAGGATTTAATCTTAATGAAAATATCCCTCCAAAATCCCACAAAATAGAAAACTATAACCCAAATATGCAAATACGCAAGCCTCAATGACTTTAATTTGTTCCTGAAAACTCTGCCACTAAATGAAAAGGCATTAAGTGGAAAATCATTTCCATTACTTTTAATAGGAAAAACTGTACTGAGCTCTGTTTCAATCCATATTTTCACAGAGAGAGAAAGATATGCTAATTGAATATAAAAGCGAGTTTACATAATAAACATTAATTTGAAAATAGAGATTGCGTTTTAACTTAAAAATAATGAAAGCTGTAGGGAGGGTACAGCTCAAGTGGTAGAGCCCATATATAGCATGCACGGGCTCCTGGGTTCAATCCCCAGTGCCTCCTCTAAAAATAAATAAATAAATGAACCTAATTACCTACCCCCCACCAAAAAAAAAAAGTTAAAAATTAAATAATGAAAGTTTATCATACTAGTCAAAGTACAAAGACTCTATTATAAGTGGCTGTTGATAAGGAAGGGTATCAGAGAGTCTTTTCTTGAAAGGCAAATCTACCTTCAGGTGACCTACTTTCGGGTGGACACTGAAAACCAGAATCAGACATGTCTTATGGGAACCACAGATGGCCCAAATCCCTGTGCCAGGGGCCACGGCTCCCGCCAGGTAACCCTCTTGATACGGCTCTCATTATAGGTTCAGCTAATGGCTCTTTCCCCTTGCTTAGAAGTGGCAAAGGATCTCAGCTCCTTCTTACTTTATTTAAACTCTCTTCAAATTACCCAAGGTGAGGATGCCTTCTATTTCTAGCATAGGTGTTCAGGAATACATATATCATGTAACAGCAAGAAAAGCAGTTCTTGAAAAAATTAAACCAGGATTCCTTTGGTTTGGTCACCTACATATAATCATTTTGGTAGGCCATCTGAGATTCGAACCAATTTCAGGATCACAAGGAAACATACAACAGTATCTATAAAAATGATCATACAACATACCACTTATGGGAGTCCACTGTTCAGATTCGACATTTTAAAATAAATACATTAAAATAAAACTTCCCCTGTTTAAAATCTTATATCATCTTACAGATTTTTCCAATGAGTGCTTTAAAACTGTATGGGTGTGAGTCAAGTGTGTAATATCCTGGTTCTCTGCATCACCCCTACAGGAAAACTAAAAATTTACTTGAAGTAAGTGAACGGAGTAAATGTTGCCTAATTAACATTCCTGTCCATGGCTCCTGTTTAATAAAGGCAGTGTTATTTGAAGATATATAAGGTACCAGAGCCACATGCGAAAAAGTACTTAAGAAGCTACAGTGATATAATCTTTTTTTCAGTTGTATTATTTAATTATTTTATTTTGGTGGGGGGAGGTAATTAGGTTTATTTAGTTTTAGAGGAGGTACTGGGGATTGAACCCAAGACTTCGTGCATGCTAAGCATGCACTCTACCACTTGAGCTATATCCTCCCCCCACCATTATGACATAATACTATTTCTTTAAGATTTTATTAACATTCATAATCAGATGAACAGGGCATGCTCTATCATGCTCTGAGGTCTCTTCTAAGATAACACTAAAGTCAAGAGGTCCATGAACCATCCATGATACTGGATAAACCAGTATCCAGACCTATATCTCATTAAAAACCTCTCTGCCTGTGTGGCAGCTCTCAGCATAAATGGTATATCGAAGATGTAAAAGCCCACTCTTTGAAAGCAGTAAAGAGAGTCACAAAGCCACGCAGAGAGCTCGGAGAAAATGTGGGACCCCCGTAGAAATGTAAAATACCAGCAAGACCAGCAAGGGAAAGACTGGGTTCCTGAAGGAAGGCCAAGGAATTGCTGGAAAAGCCCATGTATTAGAGCACCAAACCCTGGAAGAATGGCATAAATGTCTTTTTCCTATCTGCACAAGTGATGTCAGCCCAAACTGTCATTCCATCACACCCCACAACACAACAGGATGAAATTCAGTTAAGACTGAAAATATTTAGCATCTTATGTCAAGGTTCTGTAACCTCACAACAAAAAGAAACATGGTGTTCTATTATTCCAGCAACCTCCCTTCTAGTTCTATTTAACGTAACCTTTATGTTATGATGTAAATTGAAATAGTCTCTTCGGTAACACTTCAGGACAGTGACACTGTGTTTAACCTCCACCTAAATAATTACTGCTTTATCTCAGAGGCTACCAAATACAAGCCCCATGGAATTCTGCTAATCTAACATGACCTTTTTTGAAATATGTAATAAAATTGCAAAAAATATTAATACTGTGAACTAATTGTATTATATTTAATGAATAGTCCTTAATTTTGAAAGTAAGTCTTTATTCCTACACAGCTATTAAAATTGTTTTGCTTTTTTCAAGGTAAATTTAAAAAGACAATCATTTATGATTTTTATGTTTTTGGTTTTATGGGTTTTTTTCTGATTGTTAAAATTCAACCGTATAAATATGACCATAGAATGCTTATTCAATAAGAGATAAGGGACATTTTCTCAGTCTTTTTTTATTGAAGTACAGTTGACTTATAATATTATATTAGTTTCAGGTGTATGATAATAGTGCTTCAATACTTTTATAGAATACACACATACAGAGTTATTATAGAATATTCACTATATTTTCTGCTGTACATACGTCCCTGTAACTTATTTATTTTACAGACTGTGCCTCTTAATCCCCTTAACCTATTTCACCCCTCCTCCCACCCTGCTCCCCTCTGGTAACCACTAGTTTGTTCTCTGTATCTATGAGTCTGTTTCTGTGGGAAACTTTCTCACTCTTACAAGAACTTCCCAGCACCAAATGGATAATGATGTGAGTCTCTGGGTAAGACATCCTTTATCTGTATCGTGAGGCAGTTACATTACATGATTCTGAAGGTTCTTTCCACTTCCCATAGTCTATGATTCTCTCTATGTAAAGATCACATCTCCACTCCAATAATGTATATAAAGTGATGCCATTATATTGGATTAACATTCTTCAAGGTCTGCAGTCAGCTGTTGAATAATGTTACTCTTTTGTGATTATTCAAAATACCCAACAAAATCCTAACCACAAACAACTGAATTACTGGAACTATTTAGCACATAATACACAACGAACTCTCATTTCCTTAGTACACTGTCCACACTTCCCCCTCTCCCTCAAATTATTACACAAGGCACTGACTAATCCCTGGATCAGTAGCACAATAAACATTATCTCCCTCGAAGACCTTAAATGGCTTATCTGGAATGACTATGGAATTGCATGTGCCTCCCTCTCCCTCTCTGACTCTCTCTCACACACACATGCAAACACACAAAGAAAGAAAGAACACATCACTAGAATGATAAAATCAGTGATGTTTTAATGACCGTCATGAATGCAGTAAGAGCCAGTATTCAAATTTGTGGGCTAAGCGTAATGTGTATATATCTAAAGGATAAAATATGAGGAAAAATTGGGATTATTTCCATAACAATTCCCTCCTTTCTTTGAAAAGGCATTAAAATGTATAAATACCCAAAAGAAAAGAAAATTTTACTCAATTTTCCCAAGAATAACTTACTAAGCAGTAGTAATTGCAAATATTAAGCTACCGACAATGTCCAAAGCACCTTGTGCTCAATAAAGCATTTGCCAGGGAAACGAATGGCAACAGACATGTCTTGTATCTATCCAAAGGGTAAAGGGAGTCCTAAGATTTTGTGCACCACAGGCTTTGAAGAAGATGTCAACACCCAGGTTCAGGACGTATCATTGCTCAGATTAAGGCATTTTCTCAACCATAAAGAAGTGTTACTAACATTCAAATAAAGGACTGGTATGATAATAATAAAATGCTGTATAGCAACCTTAGTAAAATTCATTTAGCAAAAAAATAAGTAGTTTTGAGGGCCTCCTAGATAGAAGGCACTGTGCTTAGAACCAAGAAGGAAATACAGGCGAACAAGATAAGATCAGCATTCTGGAAGTGCAGGTGACGTTGATGACAATATCTCTAAGCAGCCACAGCGTAACTGCTCCATCGCCATCTGACTCGGGCACGTCTCTTTTAATTACTTTTCTATTCTTTCCATTATTTCAGTTCTTTCCATTTCCTCCCTCAAAAGGAAGGTTCATTCCTTTACGTCCATGAACTTGAGACTCTTCAATTCAGGCTACTTGGATGCACTCATATCCTCTACTTCTTCAAGTGCCTCTCACTTTTTGTTACTTTATTGAAAAATTGGAAGCAGGGGAGGGAACCTTCACATTAGATGTAAGTTGTGCTGCATGTCTTAAAATAAGAATGTTTCTTAAATTAGCTATTTCCATTTTTCAGTAGCCCTGTTTATTGAATATTACTGCTATAGTATAAAGGAGATCCCCTTTGCATTTACTAAACAATGTGCTAAAATAAAGGAAAAAATTAACCAAGGAGGTCCCTTTACACTTTAAAAAATTCCAACTAAGTAGCTACAAAGGAATATGCATCACACTAATGTAACAATAAAAGTAGAAACAACCAAAGTATATGCCACTCCTAAAAAGTCACCTGCTTAAACACAACCACTGCACATACCATTTATCTGCATTAAAAATAATTCATTAACTCTGAAAATAACTGGTCAGAAGACAGACAAGTATAAATGCATAAACCTGAGGTATAGGGCACCCTGAATACAAAACCCATTCCTTCTACAAACTTGGCGAACAAGGCAAAGTTCCACAACTGTGAGTGAACCTCCCTCAGCTTCAGTCTCCTCCTTTATAAAATGAGGATCCTTCACAGGGTTGTAAGATTAAAGGATGTTACGCCGGGGGAAACATTTAACAGACACAGGCATTTAACATTTGCCTTCCATTCCCTGGTGCTATAATATGATAGTCAACAAGCATATGCCGCATTAAAAATGTGGGTTGTAACTTTTTCTTAATCCCAAGATCTGGGAAACAGATTCTAAAAGAATTCACTGATAACTAAATTTCTCTGTTATTATAGTCAAATTTGGGGTTACTAAAAAGTGTCTAGTCTATTCAGTATTACTTTCTGCTAACCTAGTGGAAACACATAGAATAACACTGAAGATATATATATGCTCATATACAAATCACTTGCTCAGATTAGGGAGAAAATTCTCTTCACCAACGACTGTAATGTAACACTTAAAAAAACAGAACACAATCCTCTACAAAAATGTCCTTCTTGAGATTGTAAACATTTTGACAAAGATGATACACACAATAGTTTGCTTTATTCTAATCAGATCAGCAAATAAATAAGTGAAAACAAAATGAGTATTTCCTACCAGCCTCTTACATTAGAAAGAAAGGTATAAACAAGAGAGGAAAAAGTTAAAAAAAAAAAAAAAAAAAAGGCATGCAGGGAAGGGAGCACTTGTATACAATAATACCAGGATACATTACCCTAGAATTTACAGCTCATGAGATGGCTTATGCACTTAATTCAAAAGTTTCTTTGCATTTATCTATCAAAAACCATTCATAAAACAACCCAGCAAATAATACAGACATAAAGCAGTCTCCTGCCAGAATGACTCCCTTACTATGAAATAAATTAAGGAGTAGAAATGGGTTGGGGGTGAGGGGAGACGAATACCTACAAGAGATTATTTCAAATAGGAAAATACTATTTTAATCAAGACTGTATTCATCACCCCTGTGGTGATTAATTTTATCTGTCAACTTAGCTGGGCCACAATAACCAGATTTGGTCAAATATTATTCTAGATGTTTCTGTGAAGGTATTTTTTAAAATACGATTAACATTTAAATCAGTAGTAAAGCAGATTATGCTCCACAATGAGTGGGACTCATCCAATCAGTTGAAAGCTTTAACAGAATTTAAAGGCTGACTTCCTCGGAGGAAGACAGAATTCTGTCTTTGGACTTAAACTGCAAATCTTCCCTCAGTCTCCAGATTTTGGATTTGCAGCTTTCCCAATTATGCAAGCCAATTTCTTAAAACCAATCTCCCACTGCCCCCACTTCCTCATACACATACATCCCATATCCTACTGGTTCTGTCTGGGGAACCCTAACTAACATAACCCACACACCATCATTTTCATCCCTCAATCAGTGATCTCATCACCAACTCTATGTAACCATCTTACCCTTCCTTTTTTTGTCTTATTTTTTGATAAAGTGATACCTCAATAAACGAATCCTATAAAAATTAAAATTGTCTCCATAAGGAACGGAAAATCTTCGAAAAACTGCAAACCAAACACAGCAGGTGCACTTGAATTACAGAGGCACCAGGAAAACACCAGAAAAAGTGAAGTCAACAAAGTTTCCTTCTACCACAGTAGCTCCCCCTCCTCTCTGTGGTTCCCCTTCCTTTTCAGCTCCTTGTCAACACATCAGTCCCTGACCCTTGTGCTGACTTGAATATTGTGTTGTGCTCCTGCAGCAAGTTTATTACTTCACCTTTTGTATCTCTTCAACTCCAGAATTTCCCTTTGGTTTTTCTGTAATTTCCAATTTCTTATTGCGATCCTGTATTTGTTAAGTCACTGTTACCATACTTTCCTTTAATTCCAGAAACATGGTTCATCTAGTTCTTTGAACATATTTCTAACAGCTTCTTTAAAAGCCTTGTCTGCAAAATTTAACATTGGAAACAATCAGAAACAGTTTGTATCATCCACTTTCTTTTCTCAATATACCACACTTTCCTGTTTCTTGGCATGTGTCATAATTTTCTGTTGAAAGCTAGATGTGTTATATAATATGGTACTATTCTGGAAATCCATCTTCCTCCACAATGTGCAATCTACTCTTCTTTAAGTCTTCTTTTCATTTTAAAGCCTGATTTCCTGGGGGTTGCCCCCTGTGTCTTTATAGCTTAGTTTTTAGTCAACGATTCAAAAGAGATATGCTCAAACACCCTGAGTTAATAAAGGTTGTCATTCTCTCCAAAAGGATCTGTGTGTGGGTAGGGGAGCCCATTCAACAGGCAGAATATTTTCAGCCACCAGATTTTAGCTTCCCCTGGGGATGCTTTCATGGCTCCTCAGCTAACCATGACTTTAAGTAGAAGAGCCACTGGCCCTCACAACTCATATGCCCCCAAGACCATAACTTCCATGGACAATGCCCTGGGCACTCCGGAAGAATAAACCAAGCTGGAAGGAGAAAGGGTGCAGTGTGATGGGAGCAGCCCCAGGCATGAATGCCACAAATTCCCATTGTCACTGCTTAATATTTCCCAGTTTCTCAAACATAGAAACTTTTCACATTGTTGGAAGGCTCTGGTTGAGTTCCAGAGCACTGAAGTGGTTGTTGTTACCTGTTTTGCAGATGACCTGAGTTCCAAGTCACAATCCTCCATCTTTCCTATTTATACCACTTTCTGTTCTACTGCTGCAGCTTTACAATCTAAGTCTCTACTCTTCTACGTGTACTGCCGAACTGTCCACTCCTTTAGATCCAGCATATGTTGTGCCTTCCTCGTGAGGCCTTCTCCCATTAATCCATGCACACTGATCTCTGCCTTCTCTTAATTCTTATTACACATCATTATCTCACAATCATTTTCTCTGTGCTATGATTTTGTTTTCAGCAACATCCTTGAGTCTTTGGGACAAGGAATTAGGTTTTCATGTTTCTGTATCCTTACCCCATACCTGGTATAATGGTTGAGTACATGGCAAATTTTTGCCTACTTCAACCCAAAAATGTACATTGGAAGAAAAGTGCCTTGTAGCCCATGTAGTCGAACCATCTCCCTAGAAAACAATTAAGACCACAAAGTGGGGAGGGTATAGCTCAGTGGTAGAGTGCACGCCTAGTATGACGAGGTACTGGGTTCAATCCCCAGTACCTCCATTAAGACAAATAAATAAGCCTAATTACGTCCCCCAAAAACAAAAAAATAGACCCCAAGATCTAATCATGCTATACCATTTGCACATTCTTCCCTTCTCCACTGCATCCGTGACCTAGAGCACACTATGGGCTGAAAACACATGGCAGGGACTATTGGTTGCCAAGCCTAATAGTCATTTTGATCCTCTTCCTAAAGTCTCTGAGATGCACTAACTGAAAAGATGGCGGCCCTCGTGAGATCCTTAAGGAAAGGGTCATAGTCTAAAAGATGTCACAGCTAGAGAGAATCTAGGTCATTAATGACATATCACAGAAACATTTCACTAGCTCTGGACTGCCTACCCTCAAACTTTCAATCACATGGTTTGTACAGGCCATTGTAACTTTACCAGCAGCTGAAGATTGTTCTTAATTGGAACTGTGCAGTAAAAAGGTCACTGTAAACCTGATAACTAAATCACTATAAGCCTCTGAGAAGAAAGAATAGTGTTCCCATTTAATGCATGAAGAAAGTAGGTAAAAAATCTGAATTCATGAATAATACCATTTAATCATCTTAGTTCATAGCCCTCTCATTGTCACAAATGCAACCAGCATGAAATTAAGAATATGCCATCTTGGGTTTGTATCCACATCTCCACTGTGTGAATTCAGTGCCTCACTTTTTCAAAACTGTAAAACAGGAATAGGAATGGTATCTATTCCATAGTATTGCTTTAAGAAATAAAAGAGAAAATTCATGCAATGCCTTTAAAGCAGTGTCAGGCACATGCTACAACAATAAGTGTGATAGTTAATGATGATGAAGATGATGATTATCATCTAATAGTAACTTCTAACCGACGGTAGACGGCCATGAAAATTAAAACTATCAAAAAACACATAAACTAAAAAATACTCTTAATTATGCTAAACTTTTATCTCAAGACTGAATTCTGATACACCACTGAGTTTCTTTTGTCTCCTGCTATCATTCCACATATGAGAAACAGTGAGAAGAAAAGTAACAAGACCTGCGTGACAAAAACTCAAAATATGTTATTACTTCCCTTCCACTCTCTCTTATAAGAGCACAGTCTTAAGGTAAACAAAGACTTTAAGGCATCAAAGTTCCCCTTCTGAAATAATACAAAATTTTAATGGTGGCTCAAAGAACTTTTTTTTTAAATTTCCTTACCCAGAAGATCCAGTGCTCTTACAAACACCAAGGAGGGGCCTTTTTTCAGCAAAGTTGTCACACTTTTGAGCACCTAATAAAGAAAATAAAATAAAATGTAATATAAAACTTTGAGAATTATTCTTGCATATTTCCCATTAATTTCATTCTCAAAATGTTTACAGCTAAAGAGATGCCAAAACAATATAAATATTAGTATTAATCTGTTTTTAAAGTTGAATCAACATTCTAAACCTTTATTTTAATTGGCAACTTCAATTTTATACACATTCTCCATGAGATCAGAAAATAACCTCCAATTCTACCAATTACCTAAAACTAGTATGATCTTGATGTCAAAACTAAAGTGAAATCACAACAACAAAAAATTTAATTAGAGGTAATTTTCTATATATATAAATTTAAAAATCCTTTAAAAAATTAAAATGGCAATGAATTTGAAAAAAATTAAATCTTATAACCAAGATGGATTTACCCAAGCAAGTTATAACTTCACATTATGAAACCTATTAATGTAATTCACAATATTAACATCTCAGTAGATGCAAGAAGTATTCATAAAATTCTATACCTAGTCATAAGAACAAAAGAAAACAAAAATAACTTTTCTTAACTCAATAATGATTACCTACAAAAGACCTACAATAAATATTATAGGTAATGCTTCGGAGCATGCTCATTAAAACCAGTAATAACAAAAGGATGCCCAGTCTAACTGCTCTTATTTATTAACCCTATGCTGAAAGTCCTAGTCAGGATAATTATCATAAAAGAACTCAACAGTATTACTGTATACGAAACTAATACAAAAACAGCAACAGACAGAAAAGTAAAATCAGAAAATATAAAAAGCTCTGAACCATTAAAAAAAAAAAAGATGTTAAATTTCCACTTAAAACTATTTTGAAAATCTGCATTGAAACTTTCTAATTTTTAAGAAGTGATAAAAATATTACGGTTATATTTTTAAGATTTTTTTTATCTTTCAGAAATAAATGAGACATGACTGGCCAAAAAACGATGGGTTCTTAGAGATCGTTATACTATTTTTATTGCTTTTGAATGTAGAAATTTTCCATTTCAAATTTTTTAACTGTATGATATACATTGATCTTTACCTAAGAGCGTCTCAAAAAATTCTGTGAAACTCTGCCCATAGCAATCAAAATTATAAACGCTCATACCCTTTGATAGAGAAACAGCACTGCTAAGATTTCACTCTACACATATATTCAGCCATGATGAAAATAACTGTTATATATAATTATGCATGATAGTACTGTTTATAACCCCAGAAGACTAATAGAATCCGAATGGACAAAGGAGTATTTCCTACAACTGTAAAAAAACGAAGGAGTGCTCTATGAAGACAAGGAATGGGATCCAAAACAGTAAACAGAAAAAGGACACTATATAAAACAGGAAGATAAAAAATAATGTCCCATCTTTTCTTTAACCAAGAGAAACACACACACACACACACACACACACACACACACTCACTGCAAGGATACATTAAAAAATCTTACCTAAATGAGATGGAGAATGGAAAAAGTGGAAGACAGGGAACAACAATGGGAGGACAGTTTTCACTGTATGTCTATTTTATACTTTTTAGTTTTCAAACCACTTGAATATATTGATTCCCCTCCAAATTCTACTGTCTTTAAATAAGGAGGCAAATAAATGGCAGAAGTGGTATTTCAACCTCAGATAAGCTAGGAGACTACACGTGTATTTCATTTTATTCTTCCTGAAAATTCCAATAAATTCCAGTATTAAATCAAATATGATTTTAAAATATACAGTAAAAATAATCAAGTTTGGGAAATAACTGAGTGAAGACTAACTTAGTGGCCCTAAGTAAAATTTCAAGCCAGTGCTGGGGAAAACTAAAACCTGAGACATAAACTACTATTTCACACCTGATAACACCAGGTACACCTGAGATGGACTGTGCAGGGCAATGAAGATAAAATGAAGAGGACATGGTATAGGTTATGTGAAAAACACTAAGGTCCTAAATCCTTTACTCTGCTAGGCAACTCACCCTCCCCATTCCCAGAAGACTGAAAGGCTATTCTCTACAGAGGGTAAGACAGGGGAACACCATGCACAGGTGAATATAAATTTTTAAATGGTGGGTGGGGAGTTGCAGGGAGACGGAATTCAATGAAGCATTAATACATGTGAGCAGCCCTTCCTCAGCGTCCATCTCCCTCCCCGCATTGTGCTTCCCGAACACTAACGCAAGAACTTTGTTCTTGTAAAGTCAGGAGCTTATAAAGCAGTTTGCTTATAAGTCTTCTCTGCAGAACTTAGTAAGTCAGTCCATAAAGAAAGACTAAAAGACACTGTCAAAAAATGAGGGCTCCAAAAAATGGCACAACCAAAGCACCCTCAAAAGGTTAAAAGCTGACAAGCACACAGTGCTTTCAGTCAGCTTTTTAGTTTGCAGCTTACAAATAGATCCAGGCAACCAAGGATTAACAATCACCTAGAAAAGTGACTAACTCTATACAGGAAGAAAATATCAAAATTTTTTAAACTGTCATCAATAATTTTAAGAATATGAGATGACCATTCGTGAAACAATAAGAATGCAAAGAAAAATTGACATAGAGAATAAAGGAGCGCTCTGGGAAATTAAAAGCAATGTGGGCATTATTTAAAAACTCAAAGCAAGGGTCAGAGAAACTTCCTAAAGAATAGAGCAAAAAACCACAAAAAAGAGGAAAATGGCATTAATTTATACACACAAACACATATCCAAGAGAAATATTAAAGGACAGTCCCAAAGGTCTAATACATAGCGAGGAATTCCAAAATGAAAAGAGAAAAATAAAGAGGAGGAAAGAATCAAATATGAGTCAATGAATATGAATCAAATATAAACAAATATGAGTTTATGAGCCCCTTGAGGGTCTAGCACAATAAATTCAATAGGCTAACCCCAATGTGCAGTGTTAAGTTAAACGTGTTAAGAAGGAAGGAGACATAAATAGGTAGAGCAGAGAGGTTGTTGAGGAGAGGTAAACTATTCTGTATGATACTACAACAGTGGGTACATTTCCTTACACATTTGTCAAAACCAGCATGATGTATGCCACCAGTAGGGAACCCTAATGCAAACTATGGACTTAACACTGCCAAACTGTGGAATTAAAAGTTTTTAACAATTTAAAGATGGTGAATTTTATATTATGTGATTTTCACCACAATTTTGAAAAAGGTACAAATTAAGTTGTGTGCTTGCACACGTGTGCCTATGTGGGTGTGTAGTTAGACATGGGGACACATATTTAGTTACATTAAGTACTAAAGACATAAACACATAAAGATAAATACCCATTTCAGGATAGGCATGCACCTCTTAGGGGTTTAGGATGGGGACAATATTTGGGAGAGGTTGCCAGGGGACTTTTGCACTCCTAACAATGTATCACTTCTTGGCTGGGTGGTAAACATAATAATAATCCATGTTAATGAGTCCCTCCAAAAATAAGGAGGTTTAATCCAGAGGAGGACAGGTTAACAGCTACACATTTAGATTGTGATCTGACATAATATACTTTTAAATTGTGATTACAATAATCATACTAAATAAGTTAAGACAAGTTCTATGACCCATTGATAGACTGTACTATTACACCTGAATAGGATAAAGATAAAAAGTATAAACAAGTGTTGATGAATAAAGTTCTCCACAACTACGTTAAATTTTGAGAAGCATATAACAGTGTCTGCTCTTCACTAAACATTAATTTACTATGGATTGTGTGCTTTTACCCTTGCTAAACAAATCAACCCGAGTTCACAATTAACAATATGACTTTCAAACGAAGCACAAGTTAAAAATTAACTGGTCCAAAGCCCATAATATTTATTTTTCAAATGAATTATAACTGAACTTCATCTATGCAAGGCCAATTCTTCACCCCTACATATTTCACCTTCACTTTTAACAATACCTATTTTCCCTCTGCTTCCAGGTGTTTTGACAAGATCTTTATGGTTTATACCTGCAGTATACACACCAATTCGATATTCTGATAAATGAAACATCATGTCTTTAAAACGCAAATAATACTGACAAGAATGGTTTGATTGTTTTTGCGTTCCTTAAACCTGAATTAAAGAACTCCACTGGTTTCCACTGACCTACTGGGTTGCATCAGTCCTACCGACCTTACCTTGTAGGTCGGTCACCTGACACTTACTAAAGATTAATACTCTTCATGGATATTCAGAAAAGGTAACCAAGCAAAAAATTTAAACTACAAAATAATGCCCTCATTTAAGAACATAAAGCCAAAAGCACCCATTCTACAAGTAATGGCAATAAGTAAACAAATCATAACAAATCATCCAAATTTCTTTAAGGCATGCTGTACAGTTCACTTTTTCAAAGTTGGAAAACCATGTAACAAAACCTTAACTTTGCTTTAAATAGTTTCATTCTGGATAGTTTGAATAGATACAATTTTTTTTTAAAGTGTCGGTATAAAAATTCTACAATCTCATGAACACTGTAGCTATTAACCTGATTTTTCTTGCAATATAAATAGCAAGTACTCTCCATGATGCCTAATGGAGTCATCACCCTCCATAATGTAATCCTCCAAATTGTGGAGGATTAACTTTTTATATATAAAATTGTGTTTATTTGCATGTACAATAGAGAGAATGACGTTACACACACCTGTTCTACAGCATTTAACAGAATGTAGCATGATGATTGAAATGAAAAGCGGTTAGCCAAATCCATCAAATATAAAAACTATTGCAATCCTGTTGCAAAGTCCTTTTGTTAAACTCCTTTTATTCTAAATCCTTTTAATTCTGTCCTATAACACTAAAACATTTATAAAAAGCTTAAAATCCTAATAAATCGCACAATTAAAGTAATGAAAATGGGCTTGCTCACCAAGTAACCAACTCCTCTCTCCCCCTTAACAAAATTCAAGACACTTTGCATGTCAATAAATGTAAAGTAATACCCCCCACCATACACTCTCATTTAAACTAAAGAGTTTAAGCTCACGAATCAGCCTTAAAGATTTAAAGATACCAAATAGAAACCACTTCTGCTTGGATCCAAAACCGTTTCAAGACGCAAATAAACGTCCAACTGATAATAAAATAGTCCAGTGCTACATTTTTCATGTTGAGGATTGTATCTGGAAAATAAGAGATTTTACACAAAAGTATGATAATACTAATGAATTTTAACTGAGAATGCCTCCTGCAGAAAGATTCCATTAAACCATTTAATTCATTTTATCAGATAAACTGCTTCCAAGTCCTCCATTCCAATTATTTTATTCTTTTAGAAAATATTTAATTCAATCAGATTTGTCCACATCCATCTTCCCCAACAGATACTCTCGATGTATCTATACAGCCCAGAATTGATTCCTCTGCTACCCTGGGACACTAAGAAAATCTACTGTCAGAAAACGATCAACCAGAACTCTGCTGAAAAATGAATAAAATTATTGATAAAGGCTAAAGTACGTAATCTTTTAGTGCTTTAATTCTTTCATCGGTAAAGTGGAGATAAGTACCAATACCTCACATAGGATTGTTGTGAGGATCTAAAGATAAAAAATAGGACGGACTAAGAAGGTGCTGCAACATCTAAGAACTCAATAAACTTTATGCAATTATTATCGTCACTGGCAACCGCTGTATGGTGAATCTATTCATATACTTCTCTGGATAAAACAAAAAACAAAAAAAACACTCACATCCTTAACTCCTTTTTTGCTCTTCTACCAATATCTCTCTGATTTAACCCTCTACCCTGCTCATCCACACTGGAATATGCCAAGCACACTCCTGCCTCAGGAACGCCACATTTTCTGCTCTTTCCTTGGAATTAACCAGTTATACACTAGTCGGCTCCACAGTTTGCTTGTATACTTCTTACAGGACGTTGCTAAAACATTTTCCCATCAGAAAGATCACCCTCCATCATGCTCCAGGTCCTTACCCTAATTTGTTTTGCTTCAAAGCACTTTACAGTGCCTCATGTTATATACATTCCATTGATTTATCTGTCTCATAACAGTGGTGACTTAGAAGACCTGTATGGCAAAGTTCACAGCAGCTTTATTCATAATAGCTCAAAAGTATATGTTCAATCCAACAGAAAAATGAATAATTACATATATATATATATATATATTCATAAAATGGAATACTACTCAGCAACAAAAAAGAAAGATGTACTGATACATGCAACACTAACAGGTACAGGGAAAACTACTCCTCTAAAGTGCAAGAAGTCAGAAAATAACATGCTTCTGAGGGGATAAGGATGACTGGGAAAGGGAATGTGAGAACTTCCCAGAATAACAGAAATAACCTGTCTTTACAGAGGTATAGGTTACATGAGTGTATGTATTTGTTAAAAATCAAACTGCAACAGGTCAACCTCTGTATTTTTCTACTGTTAATTACACCTATATTAAAAAATTGAAGCAAAGTTGTTCAGTGGCAAAGGAAATAAACTGTGTGCATAGTATTAGTGGTGGTTGATGAGAATGTCAAGAACAGAGGTGGGCTTTTCCCTCTTTTTTATCTAAAATGTGACCAAAATATTAGAAATTAGGGGAACACTATACATACAGGAGTTTACTGTCCTACTTTTTCCATCTTTTTGGGAGTTTCACATTTTTGGTTTTTTTTTTTTTAACATTTTTTTACGGAGTTATAGTCATGTTACAGAGTTTTATGTTTTTTGTGGAAAGACATTGGAATTGAAAGGATAAACATAAAGATGTACAATATGACATCAAAAAACATCAAATGAGTTTAAAAATATAGATATTTTAGAATGAGTCTGAAGTTAAACGACTATCAGTTTACATACAAGGAGTTAAAGATTGACATACGTGAACCTCATAACAATCACATATCAAAAACCTACAATACATAACACCCCTCAAAAAATCAAACCACAAGGGAAGAAATTAAAAGAAGCAGACAGAATAAACACAAAAACAGCCAGAAAACAAGGAACAAAATGGCAATGAGTACATATATATCATATTGATAATCACTGTAAATGTCAACAGACTCGCAGACATAGTAAACAATCTTACGGTGCCAGGGAAAGGGGGTGGGAAGGGATAAATTTGGGAGCTTGAGATTTACAAATGTTAGCCACTATATACAAAAATCGATTTTTAAAAAAGTTTCTGTTGTATAGCACAGGGAACTATGTTCTATATATTGTAATAATGTTTAATGAAAAAGAATATAAAAATGAATATATGTATGTATATGCATGACTGGGACATTGTGCTGTACACCAGAAATTGACACACTGTAACTGATGGTTTCTTCAATTAAAAAAAAAAAATTTTTTTTTTTTAAAAGAAGGGCTATCATCAAAAAGTCCACAAATAACAAATGTTGGTAAGGATGTGGAGAAAAGGGAAGCCTCCTACACGGTTGGTAAGAATGTAAACTGGTGCAGCCACTGTGGAAAACAGTATGGAGGTTTCTTTAAAAAACAGTAATTTGAAAAGCGCCTAGACTGTATGTGAAGGAGACTGATTTGCTAGTTTAAAAGTTACTGCTGGAGGGGCGAGGGACAGCAGAATCTCTCCTGGGAGGGAGAGGCACTGGTGGCCGTCACTGCACTCTCCTCCCACCCGGCCTGCACAGGTGGTGCGCCCCGACCTTGCTGAGGCAGGCAGGGGAAAGTGGGGGCTGCACTCTGCCACTGCCTTGCTGACGCCAGAAAGCGCAGGGGGTTGCAGTGCTCCGCCACTGTTGGCTGGGAATGGATGAGCAGGAACAGACATGGCATTCTCTTGCTCCCTAGCTAAATTTAGGGACTAAATTCAGCCACCCTGGCTGGGGCTGATAAGCACGAGCAGTGTGGCATTCTCCCGCTCCCAGTCTAAAACCTGCACGGCTGCACTGCTCCAACCAGAGGCACGCGTAGTCAAGGCATTTTCCCACTGCCCTTGGAAAGCTGGAGAGCCTGCCTCACTCCGGACACTCTCCAGCTGCCTTACTGTTAAAGCCAGCAGGCATGTGCGATCCACACAAGGACCACCCCCTTGACTGCCTGGCCCTGTTGGACAAGGCAGCTGACGTTACTGAGCTCCAGGGGACTGTAACAATCAAAAAGACACTTCTTGGCAGGCCACCACCCCGAGGGCACTGCACAGAAAACCAAATGAAATACAACCCCAGTCTTCCTGTGAAAGGGGCCTATTTACTTAGCCTGGAGCGTCAGCCTGAGGGACAGGTTTCGAGTTTCCCACACACCCAGGAGCTAGGGAGGTGCTCCCAGGGACCATAAGCAGGGAGATGCCATCCCTGTGCTCTCCTTTGAGCTTGCTACAGTTCTGCCTTCCAGAAAGGAGCTTATACAATCATCTAGAGCCCCAATTCTGTAACTGTTTCCCAAGGAACACCTATAGCTCCCATGGACTGGAGGCCAGTGGGGATTACAACTGTAATATAATCTGCATTTATTTCCATGCTGCCTGGGGGTCTGGCTTCCAATCAGTCTGAAACTAGGTGCTAAATGAAATTCTTCCTGTAAAAACACTGACAGGTCTTGGCACACTCCCAACAATGGGAGTCATACCAAGAATAAACCACAAAGGTTCGAGAGACAATCAAGAGTTAGGGCAAGGTGGATAAAGGCCACAAGGCCACTCCTTCAAGACTGAAAGAGACAGCTGTTCTGAATAACATGGAGAAACATGTTCCAAACAGAAGAATAAGACAAAACTTCAGAAAAGGACCCTAATGATGTGGAGAATTGAAGAATTAAAAGTAACGGTCATAAAGATGTTCACCAAACTTTGGAGAAAAATGGATGAGCCCAGTGAGAACTTCAAAGAAGAGGCAGAAAATACAAGAAAGTACCAAACAGAAGTTGTAAAGCTGAAGAATACGATAACTGAACTGAAACAAACAGTGGAGGGGTTCAAAAGCAGACTTGATGAAGCAGAAGAACAGACCAGGGAGCTAGAAGATAAAACAATGGAACTCATCAAGACAGGGCAGCAAAAAGAAGTAAGAATTTTTAAAAACAAAAATTACTTAAGGGACACATCAGTCAGCATGAGGCAGAAAAACACTGTCATTATAGGGGTCTCAGATGGTGAAGGGAGAGAGGAAAGGGCAGAAAACTTATTTGGAAAGAACAATGGCTGAAAACTTCCCTAGCCTGGGGAAGGAGACAGATAGCCAGGTCCAGGAAGCACTGAGAGTTTCAAATAAGATGAACCCAAAGAGATCCACATCAAGACACGTTACAATTAAAACATCAAAAGTTAAAGACAGAGAAACTTAAAAGTTGCAGGAGAAAAACTAAATTGTTACATATAAGGGAAACCCCATAAGGCTATAAGCAGGTTTCTCAGCAGAAACTCTGTAGCCCAGAAGGAAGTGACATGACATGCAAAGTGCTGAAAGGAGAAAACTTCCAACCAAGAATACTCAACCGAGCAAAGCTGCCATTCAGAATTAAAGAGTTTTCCAGACAAGCAAAAGCTCAAGGAGTTCATCACTTCATAACTGGCCTTATTAAGAAAAGTTAAAGGGACTTCATTAGGTTGGGAAAAAAAGAAGAAAAAAATGGGCACTAATTAATAACAAGAAAACAAATGAGAGAAAAATCTCACTGGAAAACGTAAATATCTAGTAAGTTTTTTTTTTAATACGTGGACTTTTTTCCAAAAATATTATAATACACCATGTTCCAGTAAACATGTCACAGCCTACATATCAAATAGCCACCAAGAACACTTTTTAAAGAGAATTACACCATCCTTGCAAGGTTTAGAGAAAAGCTCAGTGAGGGGTAGAACAATGTGGTTAGAATCAAGGCAGCATTAAGACAAGTTAAAAGCACGAGTAATATATTAGCCAAAAAGTATACTACAAAAATTATATTTAGATGTTTATTCAATATCTGCCCAGAAAAAAACTACTTTGGACACAAGACAATTTTACAATAAATATGTGTTAACATGTACATCACCCATAGTTTATCTGCCCACACAACCATATGCTATTCACAGCATTCACCCAACACACATGCATAAACCACTCAGTTCCAGCCAAAAGATTCCTACTGCCTGGTCAAATGCCAGAGTTAGTCTTTTTACATGATAGGTAATTATATCCTCTTATAAAGAGCTATAAAACTTCTTATGCCACCCAGGGAACAACTCTATCAACTTGTAAACTTTGGGGATTTGCCCAGTTCCTTTAAAGATTTACAGACTGCAGGAAAACAAATCTTGCTGAATAACACAAAGTTCTCATACCAATTTCCCAACATAACAATATCTAAGAAATGAGAACAAAACCACAGAGTGTCAAAGTTAATAATGTATAGATGGATCTCTACCACTTTGTGGCAAAATATTCCTGAGGAAATTATCTCACTTGAAAATAAAATGATTAATTGGACTTTATTTAAATTAAGATGATGAAAAGATAAGCCATGGATTTAAAAAAAAAAATTCAAATTAGACATCCAACAAAGGACTTAAATCCAGAATATGTAAAGAGCTTTCTATTCAACAGTGATTGGCATGAACAGACATAGCACCAAGGAGGATAAAGGGATGGATTTCAAATAAGCACATGAAAGATGTTCAACATCTTTAACTATTAGGAATTGTGAAAGGAGTGGTACTACAGAAAACCATAAGATAAAAATTCAACCTTCAAAAACTGAAAGGCAATAACTAAGAAAAACTAAAACAAGGGGCAAGGGCAAGAACATTCCAAAAGAGGTTAAAAGTACAGTGGACTTTGCAGATGACAGCGACTTCCAGAGGGCCCAGGCAAAAGATTTTAAGAGTTGGGGTGAGTAATGGACAGAGTAGGAAAATCCCTACTGAACTGAAATAGTGACTGAAAAAGTTTGACAATTGCATGCTGTACAGAGGAGACTGTAAGGATGAGAGATGATTGCTGGGCTACTTAAGGTGACTGAGGTCAACAAGGATAAAGGATGTAAGGAACTTAGTCCCCATGGTCTTAAGATAGTGATGGCAACACTGTCAGGGTAGCATGAGCAGGGGGAGGGAGCTGGTGATGGGTAAAGACATCGAGAATTCTAGAACCACTGCTTCCTTCGTGCCAGTGGTGGAGTGGAGGTCATGGGGCTCCCTCTTGACACCTGCTCCTTTTAGTCATATTTTCAGTGAAATTTTTTTAAAAATAGTATCATTTGTCCTCATGACAGCTGTGAGTTAGGACAAAGGAAGATATTATTTACATCTGAAAGAATATAAAACTATGGTATGCAGGTTAGAATAACTTGAGATCACACTACAGTGGCCGGTTCAATAAATGAATAAAAATACCAAGAGCAGATGTTAGCTGCAGTCATGTTCTGGTCAGAGAAAACCTATATATACATACACACAGTACTTTAAAAATGGAGAACTGATTTAATATTGTTAAATTTATTTATTTTTTTTAAAGGATGTGGTTTTATTTATTTTTTTAGACATTTTGGGGGGCAGAAGGTAATTAGGTTTATTCATTTATTTATAATGGAGGTACTGAGGATTGAACCCAGGACCTCGTGCATACTAAGCACACACTCTACTACTGAGCTATATGCCCCCTGCCAATACTGTTAAATTTAAAAGACTAACATCTTTAAGGAGTGTATCTTTACGTAAGAAAATCTCTCAAGGCAAAAGACATAGGAAGAGAACTATCCTTCCCTTTATTTCACTTTAAACTTTTAATTCTTATTGCTGACAAAGTAAAGACTGCCACAGTCAGTTTCTCATGCTGGCACCTTTCTCCTCTTCTCCTAGGATACTGAATACAAAGAATCAGACCATTAACAACCTTTGGTTCATTTCTCTTTAAAGATGAATGCTTGGACTTCTCTACATTTTGATAATACAGTAAACACCTCTGAACCTCTCACCCAAGATGACAAGTAAAACACTACCAGCTCATGCATCCTAAATCCTGTCACCCACCCACTACCAGGTAGCCATTCTCCTAAATGTGTGCTTCCCATTCCTTTGCAGACAAAGAGAGGTATACTTTTGATTTTCATATTACAAAATCAGGGTTTTGATTAGTTCATGCATCTGCTTGTTGCTGTTAACTATGAAGCTATATAAATTCAACCAGCCTCAAATAAAATTCTTCCTATGTTCTGCAGGTGAAATAATGAAAACCCATGTATACATAAAAACTGCAAGACACAGCAAAACCAACAAGAGGGAAAATTTCAGAGAAAACTAAGTCAAACAGTAGGTGCCAAGAAGATATTCAAATGATAACAACTGAGGCCCAATCCTCTTGTTTTTAAGACTAAAAGCATCACAGGCAAAGGAAAAAAAATATGCCATTTTCTAAAAGGCAAGAATCATAGTAATCCCTTGATAATAGTAAGAGAGAGAGAAAGTTTAAGCCTCCAATACCTATTCATGAGATCAAAAGAAAAAAAAAAAAAAAAAAGAATCCCTTGGTGTTTTTATCATTTTCTTTTGCTACTACATCTATCACCAGAGAGAAGACAGCACAATTAAAACTACAATGACTCTAAGAATGCTTGCACCTTTTAAAGGATCTGAGATTCAAGTTCTCCAAAGATACTGTCAACATAAAGGATTTAAAGTTTAATCTATTTTACAACAAAATCCCACCCAATTTTTTTCTTTTCTTTATCAACAAATAACCTACAAGCTTAAAATATTTCCTAGCTGACCCTTTAGGAAAATGTTTGCACACTCCTGCCTTAAGCTAAAGATTGTTCCAGATGTGCCAAACAAAAATTGAGTAATTTGACTATATCCCAGGACAAAGCCCAAAAATACTTCAAGAAATACAAAATACCAACTCTGAACAACATAAAATTCATAAGTGTGGCATCGAAACAAATGTTTCAAGGCATGCAAATAAGGAAATCTGACCCATAATTAGATCAATCAGTAGAACAGAATGACTTGAGTTTCAGGGGTACAACATAGTGAATCACAATTTTTAAAGGTAATACTCCATTTATAGTTATTATAAAATAGTGGCTATATGCCCCATATTGTATGTATATCCTTGTCACTTATTTTATACCTAATAGCTGTACCTCTTAAATAGGATTAGTCTACTTTGCTCCTCTTCCTTTCCCTCTCCCCACTGTTAACCACTAGTTTGTTCTCTATACCTGTGAGTCTGCTTCTGTTTTGTTATGTTCACTAATTTGTCGTAAATTTTAGATTCCACATACAAGTGACATCATATAGTATTTGTCTTTGTCTGACTTATTTCACTAAACACAATACCTTCCCAGTCCAACAATGTTGTTGCAAATAGAAAATTTCAGTCTTTTTTATGGCTGAGTAGAATTCCATTGTGTGTGTCGCGGGGGGGCGTATATACACACCACATCTTCTTTTATCCATTCATCTGCTGATGGACACTTAGGTTACTTCCATATCTTGGCTATTGTAAATAATGCTGCTATAAACATTAGGGTGCATGTATCTCTTCAAATTAGTGTCTTTGTTTTTTTCAGATATATACCCAGGAGTGGAACTGCTGGGTCATATGATAGCTCTATTTTTAGTTTTTAGGAAACCACCATACTATTTTCCAGAGTGGCTGCACCAATTTACATTCCCAACAACAGTGTGTCAGGGTTATCTTTTCTCCACATCCTCACCAACATTTGTTATTTGTGGTCTTTTTGATGATAGCCATTCTGAGAGGAGAGAGGTAGTATCTCATTGTGGTTTGATTTCCATTTCTCTGATGATTAGCAATGTTGAGCATCTTTTCATGTGCCTGTTGGTCATCTGCACATCTTCCGACAGAATCCTCACCAAAGAAGACATATAGATGGCAAATAAGCAAATGAAAAAATGTGTCCCATCATATGTTATTAGGGAAAACAAAGAAATAGCATTACTCAGCTAGTAGAACACTGACAACATCAAATGCTGGTGAGGATGTGGAGCAACAGGAACTCTCATTTGGGGGAATAAGTGGAACTCTCTAGTCTCTATTCTGTGAGCCTAGAACTGCTCTAAAATATAAAGTCTACTAAAACAGATATATCTATATATCCTACATTATTTTAATATTTAAATAAATAACCAAAATTTTTCACAAATCCACTATTTTTAAGAAACCGCACACCACTTTCCACAGTGGCGACCTAGCAAATCACTTGGGTTCAGTTTCTTCACATCCTTACCAAAACTTCATTTTTTGTGGCTTTTTTGTTTTTAATATACTAGCCATCCTAATGGGTGTGAAGTGTATCTCCTTGTGGTTTTGATTTGCATTTCCCTAATGACAATGTTGAGCATCTTTTTATGTGCTTATGGGCCATTTGTATATCTTCTTTGGAAAAATCTATATTCAAGTCCTGTGCCCATCTTTAAATCATGTTGTTTGTTTTTTTTTGTTGCTGTTGAATGTTTTCAAATTTTTATATAATTTATGAAATGGTATAATATTATTAGAAGGTAGGCTGTGATGAATTGAAGATATATATTGTATTGACACAACACTGTGAACTAACAATACTACAATTAAAAAAAGATATATATTTGTAAATACACTATGAAGAACTACTAAAAACAAAACAAATGGACATGGTTAACATATACAATACAGGAGATAAAGCGGAATCATTTTGTGATTTAAATCCTGTAATACACGTATTACATGTAAATGGTCTAAAACACAATTATAATCAGAATGAAATGGTGGATAAAAAAGCAAGACCCAATTATATGTTGCTTACAAGAAATGCATTTCACATATAAAGAAAATCAAAGGTTAAAAATAAAAAGATGTATCATGCCAACACTAGTCAAAAGAAAGCAAGAGTATCTATATTACTAAAAGAAAAAGTAGGTTTCAGAGCAAGGAACATTACCAGGGATTTCATTAACAACAGACAGATCAGTTTATACAGAAGGCTTTACCCTCCTAAATGTCTTTGCTCCCAGTAACAGTGCAGCAAAATATATAAAGCAAAAACTATTCACCTGTCCTAAATATTTCATATAAATGGAATCAACAATGTATGGCTTTTTGTGTCTGGTTTCTTTTAGTTAGCATAACGTTTTCAAGGTTCATCATGTTATAGTATTTATCAGAATTTCATTTCTTTATGGCCAAGTAATATTTCATTGTATCATTATACCACATTTTATTAACAGTTGATAGACATCTAGATTATTTCTACTTTTTAGCTACCAAGACGAATGCTGCTATAAATACTCATGTACAAGTTTTTGTGTAGATGTATGTTTTCATTTTTATTGGTTACACACCTAGGAGTAGAATCCCTGGGTCATATGGCAACTCCCTATTTAATATTTTAAGGAATTGCCAAGCTGTTTTCCAGTGGCTATATGATCTTACATTCTCATAAGCCACGGATAAGAGTTCCAATTAGTGCACATCTCACCAACACTAGTTATTATCTCCCTTCTGTATATAGCCGTTTCAGTGGGTATGAAGTAGAAAAGGGGCTTCTTACAGTAACAGAAAGGCTTCATATTTTGATTGTGGTAGTAGCTACATAACTATATCCATCTGGCAAAATTCATCAAATTGTAAACTTAAAATTGATGAGTTTCATTGTACATAAATTATTTCTCAATAAAGATAAATCTTTTAAAAGGCTTACTTTAGAATAACTTATTTAGAAAATTATGAGTTTTCCATTTTCACACCTAAGAATGTGTTATGATAAATAAACACCAGTTTCCAAGACCATAATTTGGTCAATTCACTAAGACACCTACAATCTTCCTTACGGCTCTACAGGAAAAGTACATTTAAGCTGCACTGATAAGAATCAGTATCTCCATTACAAGGCTGTTTATTTGGGTCAGAATCATTATGCTCACATGTAATTTAGTTGCTTCACGTTACACCTTTGTTTTTATCTGATTCGAGATATTGTCACTAACCCTTTTGATGTACTTTTAATAGTTTATACCAAGTCCTGTAAAAGGGGACCAACATTTCTTTTAAAGGATTGATTTAATTTAGGATGAACGTGACTTGAATAGACTACAGCTGTCTTTGTGACAAACTATCCCAACAGCTTAAAATTTTAAACGGAGTTAGGTAGGATAACAACCTTTCTATGTATTGGTCCCTGGACTGGCTATTTTCATTGCTCTTCACCCTAAGACTAAACAACCAAGGACTCCAGATACAATGAAGACATAATTGAAGATACTCTGGACCTTCAAAACAGACGAAGATGTAGAGAAACAGAGCCACTTTTTACACGCTTCAGTGAATACACAACTGTTTGATTTCTGCCATCCAACACAGCCTAGAAACACCTGGATTTGGTAAAAAGTGTTTCTCTGTAATAATGGTAAAGTCATATACTAGGAGACACAGAAGCCTGAATGACTGGGGTGAGCTTTATAAGTTCAAATTCCAGCTTGATCACTTACAACCACATGTCTTTACGTCTGTCACCTAACCACTCTCAGCTTTAAGTCTCCTTACCTGTGAAACAGGGTTAGTGGTATTCACCTTGCAGAAGAGTGGCAAAGGGGTGATAAGGTATATAATCCACCCAGAATTTCATCTGAGAAATATCAAGCAATTTTATACACTTCATTTATCAATTTACTTCCTCTCTTTTCTGTTCAGTATACTTCTCTCTCACGATAGCCCTTGTAGGAAAAGTCCCTAACTACAGGAATCAAATAGGTACAAACTGTGTATATTCTTAGATCAACTTCTCTAATTCAATACCATGACATCATGAAAAACTAAAAAAGTACTTCTAAAACATTCTCCACTAGAAACACTGTTTCTCTGTCCAAAAGCATTAAAGAAATTTGAAGTGAACAGAACATATGTTTCTGAGTTATAATTTACCTAAATCACAAGCTTAGCAAAATTTTGTAAAAACCTAAATGACCCCAAGTGCAAAAGGCCCCAAATGATAAGGGCTAGGTGTAATGAAAAAATATGCCAAGCAAGCTGAGAAATAATTAGAGCAGAAAACATTAGGGAAGCCCTAAATCTCATAGTTTGGCCATTTAAAATGTCGATAAGCCTGTTTCCTCTTTGCAAAATACTGGTGATGACTGTATGCAAATGTCAGCTGGCCTACTTTTGGAAGGTTGCTAGCGTTTTGGCTGAACAGACTGTGAGAGTGTGTGCATGTTTGTAGGATTTACTTGTTTAATCATAGTTATTAAAATTTTACAGCAAAGAAAAAATACGGTAAACTCGTCTGGAGAAGTTAATTAGAATATCTAAGTTAATACAACTGATGAATTCAAACAGCTCTTCTTTAAACATGATAAAAATCCCACTTAACTTGTTTGAAAATGATTAAACAGGTAGTTTGTACCTTGAGAAAAATAATGAAAAACTCAATACACAGGAATTGCAGTCTATTTGAAAATGTACAAACAAACAAGAAAAACAGCAAATGAGGAAAAGTTTACCTGACTAACAGCTCTAAAGGTGTTCTACTCATGTTTGTTTCTAGAAAATAACTTAAGCCATTCACATCATAAAACAGCAGCAACAATCGGTATTTCACCTGCACGGGTGGGCTGATTACGGTATTACAAGCTTCAGAAAATACTTGGCATTTACGCTCCAGTAAGGGAAAAAAAATGGGTTAGATCTTCAGGGGTTTTTTTTAAACCTTTTAATATTTTAAGATGTTAAATTGTGAACTGCCTGCATAGCAGAACAAAAAATAACAGTACCTTTCCAACAGTCAGTAGTAACAAAATCATCTAGAAGAAACAAGCCAAGTTGGCTACCCAGTGTTTTGGATGGGTACCAGAAATTTGGCTCGTAGAGTCTTGAGGAAACTATAGCTTCTGTTCTCAGAATAAAGGCCCTTCTAGTTCATAAGAATTTGCTCAAAAACCTTCTTATTGGGAGAAAGTTCAGGTACTCAGTATATTGGACTCCTAAGGATAACAACTAAGATTGAATCTGCATTTCTAAGAAATCTGGTTCAAGTCAGAGGCCAAAATGATTGTCTATTCCATAAGCAATAAGGAAACAGCATAACTACAAAGCTAATATAATTCCTAACAGAGTTATAAGCTCTATTAGAGTCAAAAACAGTGCTACCCACTTGGTCACTGATACATACTTCAAACAAAATTAGAGTCCTAGCTTCTCTTTTGTAAAATATTGGATAATTCACGGGGAGGGGGGGGCACTACCCATTTTTATTCCACGTTATGCAATGCTCTGCATAGAATGCAATCACTGTTCCTGTGACTTTAAAGGAATACATTATACTAGGGGAAAGACCATAATAAAGGAGAAATTTCCCCAAAAACTATGAAAATCACAGCTTGGCAAGGAAAAATCATGAAGCTATAAAAGAAGAAGAAAACAAGTTTAGAGAAGAAAAAACTTCTAATTCAACTTTCAAGGAGAGTCATGATTTAAACTTAGACATGGTAAAATAGGCAAAGGTGTTCTTTGCATGAAACTAAAGACATAACATAAAAACCAAGAGATTCCACCAAATAACAAGGTTAAGTTGCAAACTATAAAGGAAGTCTACAGGATACATGTCCATAATAATTTATCACTAAAAGTCTAGTAAAAAGCTCAAATCAGTAAGAGCAAAGAGTACAAACATGGTGTTATTAGAATAAACAGCAAAAATATGAAGACTTTTCCTCTCCCTAGCACTCAAAGACAGAAAAATTGCAAATGAAGAGGGTTTTTCTCCATCACACAGACATAGACTGAAAGACCTATGACAGAGGACAGAACCGGGAAAAAAGGAAGTGTCATATATAAATGACAGCATACTCTCTGAGAAGCAATTTTACAACAATTATCAAAATTTTAAATGTATACATTCTTTGACTCAGTAATTCCCCTTCTATAAGTGATCCTAAAAATAATTCTATATATTTTTTAAAATGTGCACATGGAGAAGTATACAACAACATAGCCTGTTATAGGAAAAAGGTTAAAATTAATATAAATGTTCATCCAATGGAATGACAATTTTTAACAACGCTAAAAGAAATTCAAGTTTTGAAATGGAAAGATGTTCATAATACAAACTGAAAAAAAACCTAGATACCTACAAATTTTTGAGCAAAGACATATTAATACATGTAAAAAACTTGAATCAGGCCCTGGACATAATACTACAAGTAAATTTTATGCATGTGTGAAAAAGTAAGAGAAAAAAAGTAGGAAATGCATATTCTAAGCTGTTAATGCATGCTTGATACCTGAGTAAAGAAAGAAGGAAAGTTAAAAGTTAACCTGGGTTTATCTCTGATAACATAAGATCATGTGAATTTTCAGTATTCGTTGAATTTTTATAATGAACAATTTAACTGATTAGAATTATACAGTCTTCATTTTAAGAAATTAAAAACATATTAAAGTGAAACTGTCCTCTGATCCCACTCCTTGGAAATAACCACTATTAGCACAAAGTCTCTAATTATATAAAAACTTTAACATATATTAAATCATACATATTGCTGTATATTATTTCACACGTGAGGTACTGAGTCACTAAAAACTACTACTAAAGAGTAATGAATAAGAATTTACTTCACGTGGAATTAAGTTCTAAAAAGAAAGATTTTAACTGATATGAGAATACAAATTGATTGGTCACAGCTTTCTCAAACACTGAAGTGAAAAAAATTCTAAAGCAGGTATAGGTTTATTAAGAAAGTAATCAATTATTGTTAGTGACCATGAAGAAATAGGGAAGCAAGAACTGTGCTAATATGGGTAAATGCCCATTAAATACAATGATGACCCTCTGTGAGATAAAAGGACATCCAAATACTTCAGTTTTTCACTTTTAGTTAAGAGACAGATTGCACAAACACCTACAGAAAGGGACCTTGCTTTTCTTCCAGATCATAACTTTGTAAATATTATTCTAGGCAGCAATAATCAAGTATTTATTAACATCTTGTATCAAGTGCTCTGTGAGGTACTTAAGATATGAAAACAGCCTACAAATTTAGCAAGTAAGTGGCAAATAAGCAACTAAAATAAAAACCAGTAAGTCCCATGGGAGCACATACTACTGACCCTGGATAAGGTGCAAGGAGAGTTAGGACATGGGTACTCTAGGAGAGGAAACAGCAAGGGAAGAGACCTGGAAGAAAGCAGACAGATCACTTGAGGAAATGAAAGAAGTTCAGTAAAACTATCACAAGAGAATGAGTGTTGTTGGGGAGAGGATACAGGCAAGATAGGGAACACCGGAGATGGCCCAAAATGATGTTGGAAATATACACTGTAAGGGAATCAGTACACAAAAGAGTTAATAAGTCTGGTATGCAACAGCTCTTATTAATTACTTATTAATTCGAAGGAGGGAGGGAGGGAGGGAGGGAGGGAGGGAGGGAGGGAAGGAAGGAAGGAAGGAAGGAAGGAAGGAAGGAAGGAAGGAAGGAAGGAAGGAAGGAAAGGAAGGAAGGAAAGGAAGGAAGGAAAGGAAGGAAGGAAAGGAAGGAAGGAAGAAAGAGGAAAGGAAGGAAGGAAGGAAAGAAAGAAACAGGCACATGAAGGTGAGGATTTAAAAAAATGAACTATTCAAGAAAAGAATTATTCAAGAAGAGTTAATAATCCATATTGAGATCCTCTCCCAAAAAGAATGGGAATGAAACTATTTTTCTAATTAATCATTCTAGTGGGCTTTAACAGCCAAACAATACAAGTACCAGAAAGAGAGAACATGAAAAACTTAGGAGAAGAAATCTTCAAAAACAAAAAAAAAAGTTTAAGGAATTTTCTCAAAACTATATTACTTGCATTTCCACACTGAAGGGGCCCAGGACAATGTGTGATCAAGAAACAACAGTGAAAAGTTTCAGAACACTGGGAACAAAGCCAACAATCTATTAGCTCTCAGAAGGAAAAACAAGCCATATACAAAGAAAAGGGTATCAAACCGGTTTCAACTATAACATCAGATCAATACTTTGAAATTCCTGAAGTACCATTATTTACAAACAAGTATGTGTTACCCAGCCAAATTAGCCATCAAGAATTAAGAAAGATAGACATCTTCGGACAAACAAAACACACCACACATCCTTTTTCAGGAAGCTACTAAAGGACTAATTCCACCAAAATGAGTACAAAACCAAAATGGGCCAAAGAAAGAAATGGGGTATTCTATTTTCCATTATAAGTTTTTATGTGATCAGCGGCATGTATAACTTTGATGAAAACAAACCTGAAAAATTAGACACAATAAAAGCAACACATGTAATTTTTGCAAGTCATAATAGAACATTAAGCTTTGTGAAATTATATTTTAATTCTTAAAAAAGCATGTTGAAAGTATATTATATTGTATTTAAAAGTATATTATGGTGGATGGAGAAAAATTTCTTTTAATTAAACGAAGTAAATTAAACATACCCAAAGTCGACTAGCAATATTAAGTTTTAAAGCTTTATATTCTCTCATGAGGTATTTCTGCCCAAAGTAAAAAAAGTTGAGAAAAGTTGAACACTAGTAATTACTATAAAGAGAAGAACTTCATAAATGAAATGTAGGGAGAAAAATCTGCCTCTGTGAATTACATATAAAAGGTACAAATACACAGCAGAGTCCTTTAGCAATGAAGTTCTTCTTGATTCCAACCATCCAAAGAAGAAAGCTGACTATTCCAAAAACCTATCAGAAAAGAATGTTCTACAATCTTCTTTGTCGAAACTTTCAAAACACAAATGCAACAGGAAACAGTGGATGAGTTTAAAGGAGAGACAGAGCTGAGCTCTGTATATGCCACATAGTTGAATAACAATGAAAATCTCCACCTGACTGCAGAGTATCATTGCCTCATTACCACCATTCTTCCCAATTCAATAAAAGGCAGATTTAATCACTAAATGAATCCCTAACATTACTTACGCATATGATAAGTGCTCAATGCACATGGTAGTAAGCTTTAATAAGCATCATTCTCACCAACTTAGAGAACTAACTGCAAAAAGAAGTAGTATAAGGGAGATTTCACAACTTCTGGATAAACATTAAAAATATAATAGAATTAAAATATTTTAATATCCTCTTTTTTAAATATGCAAGTGATATTAATAAGATTGTTTTTAGTGCACCTGCAAAAACATTACTGAGTGAACACAAGCAAGTTAAGGAGAAAGTACCAACCTTTAAAAGGCTCAGATCGTTAAAGAATTGGGAGTTATTTAGGCTCCCAAATAAGAGTAGTTTAAGCATATATCTGACTTTTTTTTTTTTAAATAAAAAACACACAATATTTAAACGCAACATGAAGACATTTCAGTGAGCAAAGCGGAGATCCAAGGTCAAAAGCCTGAAGCCGTACTTGTGACATAGCTGGCAGTACAGACAGCCGATTCACCTACAGCCGAGATAATGGTGAAAACCAAGCTCTCCAAGGCGGTCAGGAGAACTGAGACAGCAAAGACGCTGAGAACAACAGAGGCGTGGGGAATGGCCTCAGAAGAAAGCTAAACCAGAAGCATAACAAAAGCGGCACAGTCAGCAAGGAAGGGATCTGGGAAGAGCCGTGCCATGAAAACCAAGAGAGAAGAGGGCTTCAAGAAAGAGCCAGCAAAGTCAGGGGCTAAATGGAGATCAAAGAGGAGGAAGATAAATCAAAACCACAGCAGAAAGTGAATGGCCATATTGAATTGGTTAAGATTACCTATTTCCATCTCAACTGACAGAACTAAGAGTTTATCTTGGAGGGAGGGGAGGGGGATGGACACTTGGAGGAACACAGACTTAGTTATCATTCTTGCTGTCTGTAGTCCAAGACCAATAAAAGAGAAACCTCTTTCTGAATGATTTGTTTCTTCTTAAGGGCTACACTCACCAAACTGTGGAGCAGGCAAGATTCTAGCGGCTCGAATTGGGCCATGTCGAACAGAAAAGAGTTCCTGTGCTTCCCCACTGATCTGCAGGAAGAAGACAGAAAAAAAATTCAGTAAATGAAAATGCAGGTCAGAACGTTATAATACGAAAACAAGATCTCCTAAAGTTTTATCATAATTTTTTGTCTGAAATGTAATATATGTATACACACTAGCACATGTTATGGCTGATCGAATACGTTAAGCATATCAGTATCTTAAATTATAAATATTTTTAGAAAGTTATAGGAGCCCATGCTTGGTGTGAATTGAATAAATGATCTTTTATCTTTAATAATCTATGCTGTCTGCTCAGTTCCTATAGGACTGCCTTCCATTTAGAGTAAAGCAACTATGATTTTTTTAATTAGTATTCAATTTTCCACTTAAAAAAAAGATAAATATTCTTAGCTTCCTGAAAAGTAGAACTTAAATGTTGTACTAACTTTTGCAAACATATCATAAATAAGAAAAAATACAATATGCTGCAAAGAACACTGAAGTGGAAGGGGAATATTTTAGCTACCAATTATGGTTCTGCAACCCATAGTTGTTGTTAACCACCTTGAGTAAATCACTTAAACTCTACAAACCTATATTGCTTATTTTCCTTTTTAAATATTTGGAGGGTTTTTTTTGGGGGGGGTAATTAGGTTTATTTATTTTTGGAGGAGGGACTGGGGATTGAACACAGGACCTTGTGTAAGCATGTGCTCTATCACTTGAGCTATACCCTCCCAACTTATTATACACATAGATCAAACACTGTATCAACGTCCGTTCATTTTGACTTGTATCAGATTTGCTCCTCAAATACAAAGAGAATTGTATTCTATTAATCCAAAAGTAAAAGAGATATACTAATACATGTATCAAGTATGAAAACAACTGCTTTTCAAAATTAGTGGTTCAAGAGAACAGTTTGCTGCTAACTGAAATATTGAACAGATTAAATTAGAATTAGGTAAGAAAGGCTTTCTAGACTACTTATAAGTGGTAATGTAGTTTCTAATACATTTTCATAAATGTCGAATGTTTGATGGAATATGTAGCATCAGATACAGAAAATGGCAAACATTATAAAACTAGTTCTAAATACCCAAGAACTTATAACAGATGTAATAACAACAAACATTCAAAGGAAATATGCTGATGGTATTTTTTTTAATAGGCCTGCCAAACAAGCAGTTTAAAATATCAACATTGTATATATTATGAAATAAAAGTCTTATAAATCTTCCAATATTAAACTATAAATCTGCAGAGCTGACTGAGATTAACTACTTTTTAGATCTCCAACGTCTCTTCTTTCTGAATTTAAGAGCTGCAAACTGTAAATATTCTTGTTTCTTATAACTGTTAAATTGTGGTAACGCCCAAAGAGCCATCATATTCATTTTTCTTATAACAATTATTAAAATCTATTTATTAGCCACAATGCCAAATCCCTCTGTAACACTTGGGATACAGAAGACAGGAGGAGAGCTAGGCTCTTCCCACTAACTATGCAACAATAGCACCACCTACCACCACTTGAACACACAAAGGCAGCGAACTCAGGACAGCAAACCGTAAGAATTTACCTCTCTACAAATTCCTTTGTAAACATGAACTTTCTAAATGAAAAACCACAGCCGTTATATATTGCAGCTCTTAAGTTTCCATTTTACTCTTAAAGAACAGAATTTTAAATGTAGAAAAAGCCTTAAAGGGTCATTTGGTTAAATCTCCCACCCAAAGCACTGATTACATTATCTAAAATCTAAATATTGCCATCTCTTTGATTTTAAGCATACTTTCACTGAAAGGTATAGCGCTAATGTAATCCAATTACATTAGGATGCAGTATTGGCTATCACCATGAAAGCTACCAGGTCATTTACCTTTTGAAAATAAATTGTAGTTGGGCAATGGATAAATAACTTCAGTTTATATATACTATTTTTGTTAACAATAAAACGAAAAGTAAATTATAAAACAATACTGTAGAACTTGCCTTGAAACTATAATTCAGAGTAATGAAAACCACTTCTCACAGGTAAAGTTTATACCTATAACAAATCATAGTATGCTAACACAAAATCCACTGCTCTCTACTATTATTTCCATATGCCACAAACCTAGCATTTAGCTTTTGGTCCTACCAAAAAAAAGCCTTAAAGTCAAAAAAAAAAAAAAAGTCACCATATTTAACTGAGTTGCTATACTAAATTACACTAAACAATAAAGAATAAAACAGACCTAGCTTGGCATATTCACAATATGATAAACGTTTGTTATCACTGGATTTAATACACAAAAGCTCACTTCGACATACAAAAACATTTTGCAATGTGAACACAACATGCTTTTGAGCATAACGGCTTTCAAAACAAACCTAAATGCCCTATTCTGTCCTAAGCTTTACTCTAAATCCCTCTTCAAATGGACAGCAACAGGTAAGAAAAAACATTAGGACTGATTACAAAATGCATCCCCACACTCATCACCCATCCTTCATTTCCTCTCAGTTTTAAGGTCCTAGAATCTTTACTTATAAGGGAAGTGGGGGAGAGACATTATCACTACTTATAGATGTTTGTGAATAGGTCACAATCAAGATTTGTTAGAAGCATGATTCTGAATATCCAAAGTGAGTTACAATGTCAAACTTCCCAGAGAGAACTCTCCAAATAGCATAAGCAAACTCTTTATTGAAATATGGTTTCAAAACAGAGACAGTGCTAACACAGTGCGTACAGAGAAGATGTGCACATTTTAGGTAGGACACAGAGAGGGTGGATATGTCCTCCCGGGCTCCACATTAGCTGCCATTTTCAATTGCCTCTAATAATTTTATACAGTACGTTCACTGGTAATTTTGCTCACAAATAAATGAGTGTCAAAACTGATCAAGTTTTTTTAAGGCTTTCAAAGTGATTTTCAGGTTTCTTTAAAAGAGCTCACTGAAAATGGCAAAGAATCTCAGAGATGCCGGTTTTATTGATCCTGACAAGAATTACCAGGAGCTCTAAGTCCACTTTTAAACCAACAATAATAATAAATGCAAGGGTAGAACTACAAGGAAGGAGTGTACCAAGCAACGTTCCAACTTCCTGGCAACTGCGGTAACTTGGGGAGAGGAGCAAACAGGGAGGAAACCTCTCCAATAGCTCCTCATGGGTCTCTGCCTTTGTTCTTACTGGCATTTTAATTTCTGATGACAGACTTTTGTTGTTTGGAGCATAAACCGGACGTACCAGTTTGGAGGCACAATAAGGAGAACAAAGAATGATTTGTTCACACCGCAGGAAAAAAATCTTTTCCAACCATAGAAAATAGCTTTCGCATGGTGAAAATATGCAAATTACATACCAAACCAAAAAGGGGGGTGGGGGAGTACAAGTTTAGAATCTCACAACTCAGTCTAAGGCAAAAGGAAATTATAACAGCGAGACAATCATACACAGAGAGAAAAGGCTGTAACAGTTGTGGGAGCGCTCTATAACTGCTTTTAGAGAAATCTAAAAACATATGAAGTTCATCCAGCCCTCACGACCCAACTTGTTTCTCAAACCCTGATAACTTTTCAAAGGCATCTGACTGCAAAACTAAAACTCAATCAAATACAAAGGACAATAACAATGCTCTACAGCGACATACAGTTTGGACAAGAGTACATATTTACAGCCTCAACTTCCCTTTTAGACACTGGTCACATGGAGAAATTGTGGTCTGCAATTGATTCTTTTCAGCATACTTTATTGAAAGATAACAAACAGAGAAATAATACATAATCTAAGGTATATGTACAGCTTGATGAATGTTCAATGATAATACACCTCTGTTACCAGCACAGACATCAAGAAATAGAACATTATGGATACTCAGAGCTCCCTCCACACCCCATTCCGTTCACAAACCCAACTCAAGAATAACCATAAACACTATCTTGACTTAAAGCTTTACATAAGTTTTACTTGTTCAGTTTTAGGTAAATGGCATCCCATATCGTGCACTCTCTTGTGAATAGCTTCTTTCACACATTACATGCCTGTGCAGTTCATCCATATTGTTGCACATGATGGCAGTTTTTTATTTCTGTTGCTATATTGATTTCCACTATATGAAAATACTACAATTTATCCATTCTACTGTTGATGGATTTCTGGGTTGTTTTCGTTTTTGGCTCTTAAGGTGTCAGGAAAAATAACAAAAACAAAAAAACTTTCACATGGGAAAAAGATTACTGTGTAATCTTTCAATGGATTACCAAGAGTTGTCTAGTGGACCCTTTGAGGTTATTTGATTCTGTAAGGATCTGGACCTTTGTCTTGACTGGACTATTTCACAATACCACAAGGTGTAGAAACTGATAGTAATGCAATCGAATCTTGTCCACAGAAATGCAAATGAATTGTCTGGCAGAGATACAACAGAATTCCACTTGTAAAAAAGATGATTCCAGGCAGTACCTTTTAGTCTCAATAAAATATTAGGTAGGTTTGCATCTCTTAACAAGTCCATTTCAGCATTCCTAATTGCCTATATGGGTTTTTCAGATTCTCCTTTGAATCAGCGATGACAACTTACTTAACATCTCATTAATAAAGTTAAATAAAATCTATGATGTGTTCATTTTGATGTGTCCATGTGAGTGTCATGGTTTTTACTATTTTTAATATAATGTCATAAAGAATATTGCTATGAACATTCTTACACATATCGTTTAGTGAACTTATTTAAGTACGTCTTTGGGGTATTTACTAGTGTAATTGCTTTTGTATTATGAATATGTGCATATTTTGTAGATTTTAACAAAATAGTTTTCTATCGTGATTGTACCAATTTACCAGAGTTAACAGAGTTCTCTACCTGCTCCACATCCTCACCAACAATTAGTGTCTGCCATTCTGGTAAGCATTCAGTGGGATTCTCACTGTGGTTTTAATCTGCATTTTCTTTATCACTAAGGAGGTTGCTTGAACAACCCTTTCATATGCTTATTGGAATTTAGTTATGAATAGTCTAATACTCTTGCCCAACACAGTTGCCTGATTCTAAGAAACGATGGATTTAAATCTATTATGCACAGTGATGAAATACATAAATCAGTCTCCTTTGGAAAAGCAATGCTGCCTCAAACTGAGTATATAAACAACCTTTATCGCAGTGGTCCTCTATCAGGGCACATGATGTAAGACTTCTGTCCTGAAGGGTCCTCAATTTCCAGCACTAGGTTTGATGAACAATACAGAATATGAACGAGATTCGAGAACTCATTGCAGCAGCTCTGGAAAAAAGTAGAGCTTTCTGGTGCAGTGTACTGTATATATGTATTTACATGCAATATAATGTGTATGTGCAGTTGGACTGTGATAATCCCATCTAATAAAATTGAAAAAGGAAAAAAAAAAAAGTAGAGCTTTCTGTACCTAACTGAATTCATATCTTAATTCCAAATCCAGTAATGAACAATCTCTCCCCTTTACTAAGGTATGATGGTTGAGTTATAACAAAATGATATCCCTTGAAGTCAAAAAATGTTAATTTGTAACAATTCATACAAAAACAGTCAAAGCAAATTTAGTCCCTTTTAAAGATAGGAAACATACAAAAATTATCTTTCTCCTATTACTCAAGCAGTTCAAAAACAAAAGATATGACTAGTAGTTCTTCTTCCTGATCAATACTTTAACAAGCTTTAATCTCTAAAATAAATTAATTAAAAAGAGCATTAATTTACCTATTTTTCAAAATGGCTATATCATACACAGTAGATCAGTTTTAGACTGGAAATACAGATTAAAGGACCAAGCCACTAGACATGAAAGACATCAGAAAAAGAATTCCTCTTGTTTATCTTAAGCACATCCTAACTTTCAAAGATATCTTTCACGTCTGAGTTCTCCAGACAAGTAATGCCTCTGGTTCCACCTAGGAAATCTAACAGAGTAAAAGCAGCCAAGAGGTGGGAGCCTGGACATTTTACTCTTTTCCCAAAATCATGGCCTATGGCAACATTGCCAAGTATGTACAATACGCCAGGTCATCAGTTACAAAGATCACCCATCAACAACATCAATGATTCCAACAGTTTATTATAGCAGAAAATAAATTGGACTTGTGTTTATTAACCATACAAATTTGTTAAATCTGAGTTTGTCCTTAAAATAACAGCAGTGACATATCTAACAAAGCAACTGTGTGATTTAAAATATGTAACACATAGTTGGCACTCAAGAGAGAGTTAAATCAAGAAGACGCTAGTTGAATTAATGTACTGATAAATAAATGACTAAGTCTATTTTGGCCTCATTATTCAATCTTAATGGTACTTAGCACAATTTCCCCTTGCCCTACTGTTTTCAAAACATGTTAATACTTAATACCTGAAAATTTGTGATAATACCATGTCATGACACACATTCTGGTACAACTCATTCTGGAACCCACTGGTGAATTACTTCCTAAGCTTTTCAGCTCCCAAGAAAAGGACAACTACCAAGGGGGCCAACAGCACCTCATCTGGGCAGCAGCTCTTAACACATTAGTCCTCACACTCTGGCTCACGATCCAAGCAGTTGCCACTCTCTCTGGCAAATATCCCCCAGTCATTCCAACCTTTCTGTGTTTATATAATGTTTTTACCTGCAAACAGTTATCTTACCATCAGTGATATAAAAACAGCTCACGTAAATTAACAAATGTAGTTATCAATCTTTTCTAATTGTTTCACATGTACCAATCATAGAGACGTAACTGAAATGAAGTTCTTAAAAAGAGCTCTGTGCTTTGTTCTGCTCAATTTTTTTTTAAGGTTAAGGACAAGCTTTATTGCTACCAGAGGCTTTTATCATCAGTACATGGTTCTGACTGCAATACCTTCTTCAGACTGCACAGGGAGCTCAGGATCCCTAAGTCATGAAGAAATATAGGTAGACTGGGGAGGCAGGGGTATTAACTCTTTCGAGAAAATCCTAATAGCTTAACATAAAACTAGGGCACTGAATTCAGTAATTACATACTACAGATCCAAATCATAGAGCTGCCCCAACATCTAGTCAGTCTCTCCTACTGATTATAAATGAGTGAATTGATCAGTTATCCAAAAAAAAAAAAAAAAATCAATTTCAGCTGTTACAGAACATATTTCTTTGGTGACACCAGGATATATTAACTTTATCAAATTCCTTTATACGAATGTCAAAAATGCTTTCAACAAATCTAAGTGTCCTAATCACATGCCACTTTTAAGCTTCAATTTAAAATAAACAAAAATGAAAATAATTTTGTTTCCAAACTCTAGAAATTGAAAGGAGACAAACAAATCAACATGGTAATGGGGAGTCCTTTTTTATAACTTCTTCTCATTCATAAGGCAATTCTGAAGTACCTTTTCCAGATTAATTTGAATTTGAATCATGGATTAAACAGGGCTGTTACACAAATAATTTGTTCACTAAATTGCTAAAAAAAATTTGAGGGTTTCCTCATCAGTGGAAGTCAGGAGAAGATCAACATGCATAAAATTCAGTAAGTATTCAAAGCAGCAGCAAGTAAAAGCAAGATGAAAATTAAATCAGGATTCTGGGACAGGGTTTGCTAGCTAGGAATTCTGCAACTTAAAAAAAAAATACTGAATTTCTGACACAGGGTAATCTACATCACATTTAAGCAGAGAAAAGGGTGGAACTGACACACTACAAACAAATTTTTTAGTTAAAAAAATTTTTCAATCTTGAATTTTACACTGTTTTTGGTCTTTATGTGCTTAAATAATGTTGAATTATAATTAGCCATACAAATAAATTTTTTTTTTCTGGCTCATTTCAAATCAGCCTGATAAGGTATACACCTTTCTATAGCCTCTCCTGGTTTTCCATGTTCCCATTCCCAGAGCAGTAGTCTACCTTAGTTTGCACTTGAAGGTAACACTTGAAGCTACATGACAGAAACAGGCTGCAAAGGTGGACAAGGGGAAGCATGTCCCTCTTGCCTTGATAAATCAGTGCCATACACAGAACGCACATTTTCTGAAGCATTATCTTCACTACAGAGCCATTTGATCTCATCGTAGAAGGCGTTCACTTTCATTTCCTCTACTTTGCATTCAGCAGAGGTATGCTTGCACCCATTCGAGCTGGGAGATGATGGTAGAAGGCTGCTGGACCTCTGACTGGCACTTCTGGTTTGCTGTTGTCCTTGGAGAAATCTGGGCCTGGGGCAGAGGAGGGATGTAATCTGAACACTCCTTTGTCACTGGTCACCAGGGCATGCTTGAGGGAACAGTAGACATAAACGGAATTTAGAGGCAGGGAGGACTGCAGAGTAGAAAGGTGATGTGCCATGGCTCCCGACAGCGGGTCAGCTGGGAGCTATCCATCTGTGCTTTCTGAAGCAGTTCAATTCTAAGAGCAAGCCAATCAGGAATGAGTTTCTCAATTTCCAGACTAATCATGGCCAGAGCAAGCATGGATCCTTTGAATTGCAGAAGTTGGTTGCAGGCCATACAGTGAAGTAGTTGCTTGGTGAGGACAGCCAAATGTTGAGATGAGCTCAGTTTGGGCAAACTAAAAAGTAACTGAGGCCTAGTTGACACTGCAATGGCATGGAAAATGTGAAGAAAATCCAGTGGTGTGGCTGTGTGAAGATCCCAGTTCAGCTTATCCAGAATAATTCTCTCCATCCTCAGAATTTCAGATCAAGAACATCCACAGAAACTATCTCTTGCCAACACCTTCAGTACTGGAATTCTCTCATCCTCCTCAACAGTCTTGGCAGCCAGGAAAAAACAGCTGATTGCACTACAACTCAAGTGTTTTGGGTGGGCCTTTACAGTAGTTAAGAATCTGTGCAAAAGACTACTAGCCACTGCATATGTTTCTGGGTAAAGACTGAATTGGTACTTGAGTTTGGCCAGCCACTGAATCACTTCATCTCTCTGGGATGGAGAAACATTCTGATTTGTAGGCACTTTTGGCACATTCACCTGCTTCCCTAGGGACTGCCTTTCCCAACAGGAAAGACAGTCTCTGGTTTTCCAAAGGCCCTGGAAACTTCATGATATCCTTTGGATCTTCCTGCCACCCACTTGATGTAGCTACCTTCTTCTCCTCTTCCTCCTCCTCCTCCTCCCCGGCAGAGCTGTAGGCCTCCCAGAGGTGACGCGGGGTCATCCGGGGGCCCGTTACCACCTCACTTTCCTCAGCGCGCAGCAGAGGGGCGCACGGGACGAGGATGAGGCCGCCTGAGGAAGGAGAAGAAGGGGACCGGGGCCGGAGGGCGCGGGCGCGGGACGCACAGCTGCGGCCGGCGGGTCGGGCAGCGAATTAGTTCCGTGACGCCCCTGGACCTGAGGCCGCCGCCGCTTGTGCCCGGGTGGGGACAGGGTTCCCTCTCGCCATCGGCGGCGCGGGCCGGGGAGAGGTGGGGGGTGAGGCCGGATCTGCCCCTGCCCGTGGGAAGCGCCTCCAAGGGGAAATGGTGAAAGGGAGGGGAAGGGAGAAAAGGAGGGTGGGGGAGGAAGAGGAAAGAGGGCAAAAAAAAAAAAAAAAAAAAAAAAAAAAGGAAGGGGAAAGGGGGGGGGGATTTTAAAACGCGAGACAGAGGCGCTGCCGCGTCCGCTCGCGGGGGAAGGCTGGGGAGGCAGGGGTCTGCTCAATTTTTAAGTAAACCTAAATCTGCTTTAAAAAGTCTGTTAATGTTTACTTACATATATATGGAAAAAGTGAAAATTTCATAAATACATTTTAACCCTCCTTGATAACCGCCCACCCCCAAAAAAATACGGATAAAAGGCAAAAATACAGAGAGATGGGGGGATGAAGGGACAGACAGCCTTTTTTTTTTTTCCCCTAATGGAGGTACTAGGGATTGAACCCAGGACCTCAGGCATGCTAAGCACGGGCTCTACCACTGAGCTATTACCCTCTCACCATGATAAGGTCTTATACTAAAGAATTCAGTTCCTAAAGCAACACAAAAGCCTCATTCGGTCTATTTAAATAAATAAGTATGTAAGTTACACTTCGCTAACTTTCACATTAAGTAATCATATAGACAACAGAAATGAACTGATGAAATTCTTTAAAAAGGAGACTTTCGTGACAGTTTAACTTACAAAGTGACAATAATTTTTTTTAATTAGGGAGAAAAGGTAAATATATATGCATCTATACAATTTTTATAGAAAGGATAAAAATATAAAAAAAGAGAGATAGGTGAAGGACAGGGAGGTGTCATCTTATTCTAAAGTATTCAGTTCCTAAGCAACAGAAGAATGGCACCTCGCCACGTGAGTGGTTATCATAACTACAAAGCAAGCTCTCTCTGGAGTCGCCAATCTGATGATATATTTTCATTTCAGACATAAGGAAACAAAGAAAACTACTCCCTTAAAATGACCAGATCAAAGAGGCATCAGAATCTCCTATTAATAAACTGTATTCAAGAACAGTTTTTAAACTCAGGCCTTTTTTCTCGAACAAGTCACAGTCACTGCCAGGGGGTTATTTTATGTGCTGTAGTTCTGCTCCAACAATTTCAAAAACTCAAGATAGCACAGTTTGAGGAAAGCACTCCTAATGGTAAAAAGTAATTCTTTTGAAAGCTCCTAAAAGTAGGAGAAAGAAGGGGATAAGTTTTTTGTTTTATTTTTGCCTAGCTAACCACAAATGATTCAGTTAATGTCAGAGTGTCAGTATCTCTGTAACCTACTCTGTATGCCATCAAGAAAAAAAAATGTAAACCACAAAAACCACCTAAAACGCATATTTGTGAGGACTAACAACTTATAGAACAGATATTTGCTAACCACATAAAGCAGACGGCAACCAAGTCAGTATTTTGGTCTTGACACTAAATTCAAAATACAAAACTTGAGGCAAGAAGGAAGTGAGTTTCAAGAACAATATGAAAACCGCAGAACATAAATAATGAACGGAACTTGTAATCATATCTTCATACTTCCAAATTTTTACACACATAGAGCGGAATATTTTAAGGCAACTATAACCTTTTCCCCTCAGCCTGATTTTTGAAAGGAAGATCAAAGAAAAGCAGTTTAAGGTCACACGTTCCTCCGGTTATGCAACGCAGATTTAGACATTACACTTCAAAACCCCAGCCGTTACTAAAGCACCACCAAACCAAATACCATTCCAGAGCTTTGAAGCAGCCCTAATGGTATCTTCCATTTGCAAGTAACACTTCTGTAGTCAAAAGATCTTACTCAGGGTAGATGTTAATGTAAAACCACTCAGACTACACAGACACACACGCCTAGAGGCAGACTGGAAGGTGTTCAGAAGTCAATGTAACACCATCACAGAGAGTGTCAGCCTAGCAGCTGTCATAAACACTTCGTAATCACTCAGACACACGAACTGGATTCCCTTGAACTCGTTATTTCATTCCGTGCCGAATACATGTCCAATAGAAAAGGGAAAGAGAGAAAACCGCGCTACAGATAAGCCAATTTTGGCTTATAGCTTTTTCCACTTTTAAAAGAATGACTTTGTCATGTTTTACTGGTATTGTAAACCTATCCTGATATAATCTGTTGATTGAAGATAGTTTTGCAACAGCTATCTAACCAAAGAGAAAATGATTATATCAAAAAAGCCTAAGGTTTTTCTTCTGTAAAAGAGATATCATACAAACTTGTAAGATTGATAAGATGATAAAAAATAACTGATAACACCAAAGGTAGCAGGAAATGGAGCAACTAGAACTCAGATGTCGTGGATGGAAGTGCGTAATGGTATAACCTCTTTGGAAAACTCCAGGTAATTTCTAATAAAGTTAAATACATGCCTAACCCAATTCTACTCCTAGGTTTGTAACCAGAAATAAAGTACATATATCTACAATTATGTTCACAGGAGCTTTATTCACTATGGCCAAAAGCCAGACACACAAATGCTCATCAAAAGGAGAACAGCTTAAAAAACAGAAAAACAAAGAAACTGTGATATAGTCAATCCTTGGAATAAAACAAAGTAATGGGAAAAAAATTAAAAATATAAAGTACTGCAAAATGCAACAACATGGATGAATCTAAAAAAGACACAGTATGAAAGACAGACACAAAGCAGCACATCCTGTGTACCTCTATATGAAATTCAATGTGAGGCAAAGCTAAGCTACAGTCAGAATCATGACTGCCTTACTGGGGGGGAGGGGGGAGTAAATACTGAGTTGGTAAGAAAAATGCTCCACATTTTGTTCTCAATGGCAGTTTCACTTATGTGTGCTTACACACACCTACATAACTTATATTAACTTTTAAACACACAATCATCAAACCATAGGCTTGGGATCTAGACTATGGTATGTATGCTGTATCTTAATTTTTGAAAACTTATCTGTCATAAATAAACTGCAGCACCTCCAGACAATGGAGTATTAGCCAGCACTAAAAACAAGTGAGCTATCAACACAGGAAAAGACATGAGGGAAACTTAAATGCATATTACTAAGTGAAAGAAGCTAAAAGAGCAACTGTATGGAATCATATCATATGATTCCAACTCCCTGGCATTCTAGAAAGGTAAAACTACAGGAACAGTAAAAAGATCAGGGTTTGCCAGGGGAGGGAGTACAGAAGATTTTTAGAGCAGGGCATATGCAGAGGACAGAGGATATTTAGGGCAGTGAGAGCATTCTGAATGATGCTATAATAGTGGGTACATGTCATCATACATCTGTCAAAACCCATAGAATGTACAACACCAAAAGTGAACTCTCATGTAAGTCGAGGACTTTAAGTGATAAAGACGTGTCAGAGTAGGGTCACTGATTCTAACAATCTACCACTCTGATGTGGAATGTTGACAGTAGGGAGGCTGAGGGCTTGTGGAGGCAAGAAGTACATGGGACCTCTCTGTACCTTCCTCTCAATTTTGCTATGAACCTAAAACTGCTCTAAAATATATAGTCTTTTTTTTTTCAGGCACTTATCAAAGAAGCTGAGCTGGTTAAATATGAGATTCAATTTTTTTCATCTGTAAAATGGGAAAGCACTAACTAGTAAAATTGACAGGACAGTATGACAATAATAGGCAATATGCTAAAAATAATGTGTGGCATATTCTGATCATTAAAAAAAACAGTCGTTACTATTTATATTAATATTATGAAACTCCACTCTGCAGCACAAGTGTCAAAACTCCCCCAGGCATCCCATCACTACTCAGCTCTCTATTCAGAACATCCACAGAAACACTCATCACATGGGCCAGAGTTTCTCAGCACTACAGATGTTTTGGACTGAACAATTCTTTGCTGTGGGAGGTTGTCCTGTACATTGTAGGATGTTTAGCAGCATCTCTGGCTTTTACCCAGTAGATGCCAGTAGCAACTCCTAATGGTGACAATAAAAAATGTCTCCAAACATAGACAAACATTTCCTTGGGGGCAAAACGCCTCACATTTGAGAAGCACTAACATAGACTGCAATTATGTAGTAACATTTTGCATAAATAAAATACGATCTCCTCAAGGCAGGGCTCAGGCCTCAGTTACATTTCTATCTCTTATTATGTGGCACAAACCCTGAAGTTTCAGTGTGGCTGAATGGGAAAATGGTGATTCTGTTAATTAATAAAAATGGGATTTTAGAGGGGTGGAGTATATAGCTCAGTGGTAGAGTGTGTGCTTAGCATGCACAAAGTCCTGGGTTCAATCCCAGTATCTCTAATAACCAAAAAAAAAAAAAAAGAGAGAGAGAGAGAGAGAGAGAGATTTTAGGAAGAACAGATAGATTGTGAATAGAACGGAATAAGAGCAAACAGCAAAAGATTATGAAACTTAGCTTGGATCTTTCTGAAATTGAGTCTCTAACACTTGGATGAAAATATCCAACAAAAGATTGAAATCCTGAAACACATTTATTAAACATACATACACATACATAAATACATATGTAAATACACACACATACATACAACGAACTGCCAATGTACCTGACAACACATGTTCAAAGACCATTAAGACATGATCATAGTTCTAGAGAGGTTTACAAAAAAATTCTCCCAACTACTAATGTAAAATCAAGATTCCCAGAAAATATTAAAACTCAGACAAAATGAATCAAAAACTAGGAAATCAGAAATTCTTAAAAAAAAAAAATTCTTGGGAGAGGGTATAGCTCAGTGGTAGAGTGTGTGCTTAGCATGCACGAGGTCCTGGGTTCAATCCCCAGTGCCTCCTCTAAAAATAAATAAATAAATCTAATTACCTCCCTCCACCAAAAAAGTAAAAAATAAAAAATGTCAAAAAAAAAAAAAAAAAAGTCCCCTGAAAACTAAAATTTCCTATTATCTCATTCTTCCCATCAGGAAAAAAGATGAAAAAACTGATTATTGACAACTTTATCAACTTAAATGAGTATTAAGGCAAAGAACAGGAAACAATAATGGATAGCACTTTAATAATTTTATTTCAATATCTTTAAAAAGATAATTTCAGTTCTTACAATTCTTACTAAGATGTGTGTATGTATGAGTGTTTGTATATATATAAAATCCCTTATATGTATGTGTCTATATTATATATAGATGTATAGATATATAATAGAGAGAAAAAGAGAGGGAGAGAAAGAGAGAGAGGGAGAGAGGGAGAAAGAGAATCCTCAGTATTCTTAACTACACACAACTTTTCCCATCAAATTATATGTATTTAAACCAGCAGTTTCAACCAGTATTTTCTCTGGAGTTGTGGTTCTCAACCAGAGGGTGTTTGGCAATGTCTGGAGACATTTTTAATTGTCACAAGTAAGGGAGTTGCTCTGGGCACCTAGCAGATGGAGGCCATAGCTGTGGCTACATATCCTACAGTGGACTGGCCCTCATAACGAAGAACCTTCTGGTCCAAAATGCCAATAATGGCAAGAATGAGTCACAACCATACATAAGCCGACCAACTCTCTAAACCAGAAATGTACACCTAAAGAAAGAAGATAAAAAAGCCAATGTGAACGATGCACACTCTGTGTAGCTGCAAATAATCCCCAGGCCAGAGCTAAAGAATATTCATATACGGTCAATTAAAAAGAAAAGGGACTGTGCTTCAAGATTGATCATTGTATCTGCAGAGGAAAATCTGATTGGGTTCATAGCCTGTGAATCCATCCAGAGAAAGTTCAAAACAGGCCAAATGAGCATAAATTAAGGTGTCACTAGATCAATTATATCTAAATAAAACTGGAAAAGACAAACAGGAAAATTTTTTAAAAATCAATGTCAATGTCCTGGTTTTGATATTGTACTACAGTTTATGTAAAATGTCACTTCTAGGGGAAGCCAAGAGAAGTGTACCCAGGACTCTAAATAATATTCTGTAACCTCCCATGAGTCTGTAATTATTTCAAAATTAAAAGGTTTTAAAAATCAATTCAAAAATAGACCAAGAAAAAAAAAAAACGCAGCGATGGCAAAAATTATATGGTGGGGAAAGAATGATTCTTTCAGGAAATGGTGCTGAATCACTTAGCATCTTTTTTTTTAAATTTTTTTCATTCAAAAAAGCTTTGGCCCTACATCATACCATACATAAGAAATTTCAAAAGGATTATAAGCCTAAAGGTAATAACAACCTTCTAAAAGAAAACACAGGACAATATTTACAAGGCCTTAGAGTAAACAAGAATACAAAAGGCACTAACAATAAAATAAACCACTTAAAATGTGATCTGGGTTTCTTTCATCAAAGACAACATTAAGAAAGTAAAAATGTAAGAAAACCTATAAAGAAGACCATTAGGACAAATGATGAAATCAGAAAATGAACCGTGGATTACAAAATAGTATTGTATCAAATGTAAATGTTCTGGTTTTGATAATGGCACTATGGTTGTAAAAAATAATGTGCTTATTTGCAGGAAATATACACTGAATTATTTATGGAAAAAGAGGAGCATGACTTCTCCTACTTATAAATGGTTCAGAAAAGAATCTTTACAAATAAAAAAACTGAGAGAATGATAAAGTAAATGGGGCAAAATGTCCTTAATTGGTTAATCTGGATAATGGGTTAACAGGAGTTCCTTGACTAGTTTGAAATTATTACAAAATAAAAGCATCTCTAAAACTCAACAATGAGATCCCAACACATACACACAAGACTGATTAAAATTAGTAAGACTGACAATACCAAGAGCTAATGAGAACACGGAGCCAATCAAACTTTCACACATTTACTGGTGACAGTACAGGTTGGGGAAACCATTTTGGAAAACTGCTTCGCAATATCTACTAAAGTTCAACATACACCTACACGATGACACAGCAAACGCACTCCTAGCTCTATACTCAAGGGAAATGGGTGCAGCATATATCCGCCAGGAAACATACAAAAATGTTCAGAACAGCTTTATTTATAATACTCAAAAACTGGAAACAACAAAAACGTCTATCAGTTGTATAATGGACTTTTTAAAAATGTGTTCTATTCATGACAAAATACAATACACCAAAAAGAGGAACAAATTACTGACACCCACAATAACGTGAAAGAATCTCATAGTCACATTGTTAAAAGAAGCCAGATACAAAACAGATTGGATTATCTATGATGATACATACATATCTATATATATGTATTTTTTTTTTTAATGAAGTTAAAGAACGAAAAAACCTAGGTTCTGGTGATGGAAGTCAGAACAGTGGCCACTTGGAGTTACAAGGGCAGTACTGACAGCAAAGCAGCATGAGCGACTCTTCTGAGTTGCTGAAAATATGTTCTCTATCTTAATCTGGGTGGTGTCCAGGTCATACACGTACACAAAAATTCAGTCTGTATACTTGAATCTGTACACTTTACTGTATTTAATATATTCAACAAAATATATAACAAAAGAATTTATAACAAAAGGCTGCCTTCCACAAACTTGTAAGTCATCCTAGGTCCAAAGAATATTTTCTGTTTTAGAGTAGAAAAACATCAAAAATATTTCAAACAATAAAGATCCCAAATAATAAATTTCAAACTCACTTATCAGATCAACAAAAGTCACAAAAAGCCACTATTAAAATATAGGAAATGTATAAACTTTAGACACAAGAATTCTCTAAGGTGACACCTTAAGAAACATACTCGAGAGGAAAGTATTTTCCCCTATTAACATGGGTTGATTCCAGAAGTTATTTCAACGTCATTCCTCATCTCTGATTTATTCACTCCGTGACACCCAATGCTCTTCCACTGCAGATGACTTAAGAGCCATCCGTTACTTCTCTTTCCAGTAATAAGAGACTGGACCAAACTAAATAAGGCCCTCTTCTCAACAAAGGCAATTTTTTGATTGGGTCCAACTTTCTTCTCTATTGGCCAGTTACCCAAATCACTGACTTTATACTCTTCCCAAATAAAACCCACAAGAATTGTTTCCTGGCTAGCAATCTTGACATGGCAAGGTCTGTTGGCACCCAACTTCTAATAAATAATAGACTAATTGGTATTTACCTCAAATATGTCCTTGTATGTTTTCGCTAAAGTTTTTAGTGTAAAAGTTACACTAAAAGCTTTAGGGCAAATGTTTCCTTTCAAGGGGAACAGCTGTACTTTTCTTAGCTCAATGTGCTAGCGACACCTAGTGTTACTTCACTGCAATATTCTCAACGTTCCAAGAAAACACTTCAAATCGTAAACCTAAAATATAGTTTCATACAATGCAACTCTCATCTTCGAGGTGCTGTAATGAATACATTTTCAAGATTTTTTTTTGAGATACTGAACATTTCAAAAGAGGATGAGAAATATATGTAGCCATTTAAACAGATACCAAAAAAGCACTGGAAAATAAATATCAAGACTTTTTACAAAGGTACTATCTTGGGTTTCCTGCCCATTGAAAAATTCTTGATGAGAACATTTTATTATTTAAACTATGCAACACAGTTTTGCCTCATAAAATTTTTAACATAATGTAAGTCTAAGTCTTAATAGTCAAATTCTATGCCTTCGTAAACTGTGCCATCTTACACACCAGGCAGCACCAGCACCAACTCAAGACCTTTGAAACATCTTTGACTCTTTCTTCTCTTCTTAATCAGTTACCAACACAAGCTTAGGCCCGGCTCTCAACACCTCATGTGAAACTGTCTCATAACGGGCTCATACCCCTTTCTTTTCTTTTCTCCATATTCTCTGCTCATTCCACAGTCGTTGCAAGACCAGTCTTTATTAAATACGGGTTTTGGATTGTATCTCTGTTACACGAAGATCCTTTTTCTTGGCTGAAATGTTAATAAATCCAAATCTTCATCCTGGAATTCAAATCTCCTCCCTGAAACTTCTATATCTCATTCCATATCCAGGGGAACATACAAACACTAAAATGAATGTTAATAATCATAGATATTAATTGTGTTAAATGAAATAATACAGGACTGCGTAATGTCTAAAACACATTCATTGCCATGAACAACTCCTCCTCCAACTGGAGAAGGCCCTGTTGATAGTGCTTGTCAAACCATCTTATGAAGGTCCAGCCACTTAATTTATTTTTTTTTTTAATTTTCATTCTGGCACAGATACTTCTGTAAATGACAAACACATGTTTGGATAATGTACAGCTGGCATCTAACAGTAACAAACATTTCACTGACAACCAACAGTTTGTGAACAGCACCAATCTATGCTCCACAGACTCACTCTTTCCACCCAAATCTGCTCCTTAGCATACCTTTCCAATTTTTATAAGAGGAATGGATGTCCACCTCTGTTCAAAGTCCTCCAACAGGTTCTACAACTCACTTTTTCTTTAAAGGGCAAAAAAAAAAAAAATTGTATAGATAATCCCTAAAAGATATGCAAATGGCCAACAAATACATGAAAAAATGTTTCATGTTATTAGTCATCAGGGACATGCTAATAAAAACCACGAGGTATCACCCATCAGAATGGCTAAAATTAAAAAGATGGGGGTGGGAGTAATAGCTCAGTGGTAGAGCACATGCTTAGCATGCATGAGGTCCTGGGTTCAATCCCCAGTACCTCCACTACTTAAAAAAAAAAAAAGGAATAACATCAAATGTTGGCAAGGATGTAGAACAACTCATACGTGGTTAGGGGAAATGTAAAATGGTACAACTACTTTGGGAAAAAGGAAGTTTGTTATAAAATTAAACACATTCCTACCCTATGAAGCAGCAAATCCACTTTCAGATATTTACCTAAGAGAAATAAATACACACGTTTCCAAAAAGACTTACAGAAGAACCTTCCCAGCAGCTTTATTCGTAAGAGGCAAGAGCTATAAACAGCCAGCCAGCCATCATTAATAGAAGGGATAAACTATGGTAAATTCATACACTGGAATACTGTTCAACAATAAAGGAACAATCAACATGAGTGAATCTCACCAACATTATGTGGAGTGAAAGGAGACTTACACAAAGAGCGCATCCTACGCAATAGTATACAAAGTTCTAAAACAGGCAAAACCGCAGTGGAAAAAAATGAAAACAGTGATTTTTTTTCATGGATGGGGTGGAGGAAAAATTAACCAGGAATAGGCATGAGGGAAATTTCTTGAGTGATAATCATGTTCTCTATCTTGACAGAGATTTGGGTTACCACCCATTTGTCAAAGCTCAGGAAATTTACATAGTGAGATTTCTGTATTATGTGTAAATTTTAAATTAAAACCAAGTCATATATTGAACTGTAGTTAATGATATGCATGCAAAAGTAGTCAGGGGAAAGTACGCTAATGTTTGCAATTTACTATGAAATGCATCAAGTAACACTTACAGGTGGAAATGAAATAAAGCAAGTACAGTAAAATTTTCACCGTACAATCTAGGTGGTGGGTATATGTGTTTTCCCTGTAAAATTGTTTCAACTCTGCTCTATATTCAAGATTTTGAAGTCCTTACAATGGCACAAAGCTCATTTTGTAATCTTTACCTTACAAAGCTCTAGCCCACCACCACCCCTCAGCCACCATCTAGCATTCTTCACCTGCCCATCCAGCTCCACCAATTGCCTCCTTGCTGTTCTTAAATATAGGAAGCATAATCCTATCACTGAGTACTGGCTCTGAATGCTCCTCCCTCAAATAACAAGAAGGATAACTCCTCCACACTTCTGCTCGAAGGGCCTTTGAGAGAGGCTCTCCCAAACCACCCTATATAATATAGCAGCCCACAACATCACCCATCTCGCCATAACACTTACCATCTAGCATGGTACATGTTTATGATCATCTTGCCCACCCTCCAAACCACCTACCCAGAATGGATATTCCACAAGAATAATGGTTTTGCTTTGCTCATTGTCATTTTCCCAGCACCTTGAACAGGGTCTGGCATATAAAAGGCAATCAAATCTTTGCTGAAGGAATGAATTAATAAATGAACAGGGCAAGTAGAACGGCATGTCTTTACAAGAATGCAATTTGGCAAATATATCTAAAGTCTTAGTATATCTACTTTTATTGATCTATCCAAATTACACAATCATAAAGATATTTATCTGTATATTCTTTAAGAAGGAAAAAGCTTAAGAAATCTAAATCAATGTCCAACTGTAGAGAAAACACTTCTACCTCAGAGCCTGACTTTACTGATTGCTGTTCCAACCTTACCATGGCTAACTTCCATGCCACTTCCTTATTACAATCTCTTATTTTTTCTTCACATTACAATTTAAGTTGTCTATTAATTTATTTTTATTCAAATCCATCTCTCCCACTATCCACATTAGAGCAAAGACCATGTCTATTTTGCTCAAAATACATATTTTATCCCAGACTTTCATTGAATAAATGACACTTCTTAAGTTCTCACAGTCCATGGCACCAAGTCAATCTATGTGTAAGACAGGCAGGCAAAAAAAAAATCAAGAATGTAAGCAAGATATTTTTAAATAACTGAAATAAATACTAAGATAACAACAACTAAAAGAATGGAGGGAGTTCAGAAAGGAGGGCAGAATTGCTGTTTTTCTCACATAAAACTATTCGATTTTTAGTCCATGTACATGTATAAATTTGATTTTTTTTAAATTAAGGATTTTAATCAAAGAGCCTATATTTACATTACCAAAAAGAGGCAGTGACATGGTTAGGCACGGGTGGGAACGGGGTCTATTTATCCAGAACGTCAACATAACAAATAATCATTCTTCCTTATGTTACATCAGATGTGTTGAAAGAAGGGGCCTGACAGCTTGGGAAAGCTAGGAGAGGGCGAGTTTCCCTGTGGCCTTCTCAGACACAAAGTGGCAGAGACTGCTCAGTAGAGAAACTATTTCTGCACAGTTCTGCTTCTGGGCTAACTCCACTTAACTATATTCTTAGACATCATTTAAGCCTCGTTCATATTTGTGCACTTAGTAGACAATTTTTTAAATCTTAAAGCAGGACATTTATTTTCATAATCTGAGGCTCACTGGTGGAACAGTTATGTAAAATCAACAAAAAGGAACCCTGTACACAAAACCTGAAGCAAAAACTGAGCTATGCTTTGGACAGGGACTGACTTTCTGCCCACTCGCACTTACTCAAAAGCAAATACGATTTATGGTCTGGAAAGATCCCTAAGAGCCAAAATTCCTTCTAGGTTGACCAGCGTAAGAGCCCCACTGTCGAGCACATGGTAACACTTAAATGATTACTGAATAACTGACTAGTGATAAACAAGTTTCAGAAGGGTTTAGTTAGAGTAATGGGTAACAGTCACCATAGTCTATAAAAGATGAATATATGAAGGCACATCATAACCTTTTACAATGAAAACTGAAATTAAACTGCCATACTACTTGCAGGGCCTATCTTCAGCTATCACAGAGGGGAAGTAATGAAATAGAGAGAGCTTAGATTTGGGCTTTGAAATTGAAGTCAGACAGAACTGGGTTCAAATTCCAATTCCACCTCCTGTAAGTGGTGTGACCTTACCACCTGTAAAGCAGGATAACTTCTCCCTCACAATATACAGATGAGACAGTGTGTGTATAAAGCTCTTTGAACACAGTGAGAGCTCAATCAATGCAAAAGAAAGAGCTTATTTTTCCAAACTGCCTCCTAATTCTTAAAACAGTCCTCATGGGGCTGTACTACATAGTAAACAACTGTTAGTCAAGGAAAATTCCATGGAGATTATTTAAGTCTCTCAAAATATAATCTGGGCATAAGAATTACTTTAAAGAAGTAATTTAAATTACTCAGAAGACCTTTAAGCTACTCAGAGGTAGACACTAGTTAACTTTAAAACTATTAGAAGTGATACCTCTAATTATAACTAAAACAAGAGGGTAGCCTGAGTACCATCAAAGGAATGTGCTCCATCCAGTCTACACCCCTAGCCCACCTAGGGCCAGCCTTCTTGTTAAAGCTATAGCTTCCTCTTTGCCCTTAAGTCTGCCAACAAACAGCGTAATGGATCAAAATGTACTATTAATACGAAAAAGTTTCCTTTACAAAATCTTCTCCTCTGAACAAAACCTAGAAGTATTTCTTTTGGTAGGAGGGGAAAAGAAAAACCAAATTTTAAGTCCCCTGTCCATGCCTTTGGCGTGATACTTAAATTACAAACAACATTGCAGGGCTTTGGAAAAACATGTCAATTACACATCTCCAAAGTCAAAAAGAACAAGGACACTCATTCCATGACATACTAGCAAGATTCATCTATTGCTGCAAAAAAAAAAAAAAAAAAAAAGCTAATTTTTAAAAACAAGAAATATAAAACCCCAAATCCTAAATACCTAGTAATAGGACACATAATTATTATATTAGATGGAATACCAAAGTTCATCATAAGTGACTTATCAAAGGAGAAACAATATTTTTTACTTAAAACATTAAAGAATTACGCAGTTCAATGTGCTCGTTACTTAATAATTCTTAAGCCAAATTTTGTACTCAAGAACATCCTGAATTCCATTAAATTTGAGGTAATATATGTTTGTTTGCATATAAATCCTGTAAGAAGTAACCACATAATAAAATACCTAGGAACAAACCTATCAAAGGAGGCAAAAGACCTGTATTTGAAAAACTATAAGACACTGGTGAAAGAAATGGAAGACAACACAAACAGATGGGAAGATATACCATGTTCATGGATTGGAAGACTTAATATTGTTCAAATGACCATATTACCCAATGTAATCTACAGATTCAATGCCAAGGGCATTTTTCACAGAAATAGAACCAATAATTTTAAAATCTGTATGGAAACACAAAAGACCCCAAATAGCCAAAACAATCTTGAGAAAGAAGAACAGAGCTGGAGGAATCATGCTTCCTAACTTCAGACTATACTACAAAGGTACAGTAATCAAAACAGTATGATACTGGCACAAAAACAGACACATAGATCAATGGAACAGGACAGAAAGCCCAGAAATAAAGCCACTCACTTATGGTCAATCAATCGCAGGAGGCAAGAATATGTAATGGAGAAAAGACAGTCTCTTCAATAAGTGGTACTGGAAAGACTGGACAGCTACATATAAAAGAATAAAATTAGAACATTTACTCACACCATACAGAAAAATAAGTTCAAAATGGATTAAAGTCCTAAATGTAAGACAAGAAACTATAAAGCCCCTAGAAGAAAACATCAGGAGAGCACTCTCTGACATAAATCACAGCAATTTTTTTTTGACTCTATCTCCATAAGCAAAGTAAATAAAAGCAAAAATAAACAAATAGGGCCTAATTAGATTTAAAAGCTTTTTACAAAATAGCACCCAAAGTAATAAAATACCTAGGAATAAATCTAACCAAGGAAGTGAAAGAATTATACACAGAAAACTATAAACCATTGATGAAGGAAATTAAAGAAGACTTTAAAAAATGGGAAGATATCCCATGCTCTTGGATTGGAAGAATCAATATTGTTAAAATGGTCACACTGCCCAAGGCAATCTACAGATTTAATGCAATCCCTATCCAATTACCCAGGACATATTTCACAGAACTAGAACAAATCATAATAAAATTTATATGGAACCAAAGACCTAGAATGGCCAAAGCATTATTGAAGAAAAAGAAAGAGGCTGGAGGAATAACTCTCCCAGACTTCAGACAATACTATAGAGCTACAGTCATCAAGACAGCATGGTATTGGTACAAAAACAGACATACAGACCAATGGAACAGACATATAGACCAATGGAACAGAATAGAGAGCCCAGAAATGAACCCACAAATTTTTGGTCAACTAATCTTCAACAAAGGAGGCAAGAATATACAATGGGATAAATGGAATAAAGACAGTCTCTTCAGCAAATGGTGTTGGGAAAACTGGACAGCAGTATGTAAAGCAATGAAGCTAGAACACTCCCTTATACCATACACAAAGATAAACTCAAAATAGATCAAAGACTTAAACATAAGACAAGCTACAGTAAACCTCCTAGAAGAAAATATAGGCAAAACATTATCTGACATACATCTCAAAAATATTCTCCTAGAACAGTCTACTCAAGCAATAGAAATAAAAGCAAGAATAAACAAATGGGACCTAATGAAACTTACAAGCTTCTGCACAGCAAAGGAAACCATAAGTAAAACAAAAAGACAACCTATGGAATGGGAGAACATTTTTGCAAATGAAACCGAATATATAAGCAGCTGATACGACTTAATAAGAAAAAAACAAACAACCCAATCCAAAAATGGGCAGAAGACCTAAACAGGCAATTCTCCAAGGAAGACATACAAATGATCAATAGTCACATGAAAAAATGCTCAATATCACTAATTATCAGAGAAATGCAAATCAAAACTACAATGAGGTATCACCTCACACCAGTCAAAATGGCCATCATTCAAAAATCCACAAATGACAAATGCTGGAGAGGCTGTGGAGAAAAGGGAACCCTCCTACACTGCTGGTGGGAATGTAGTTTGGTGCAGCCACTGTGGAAAACAGTATGGAGATTCCTCAAAAGACTAGGAATAGACTTACCATATGACCCAGGAATCCCACTCTTGGGCATACATCCAGAAGGAACCCTACTTCAAAATGACACCTGCACCCCAGTGTTCATAGCAGCACTATTTACAATAGCCAAGATATGGAAACAGCCTAAATGTCCATCAACAGATGACTGGATAAAGAAGATGTGGTATATTTATACAATGGAATACTTTTCAGCCATAAAAACCGACAACATAACGCCATTTGCAGCAACATGGATGCTCCTGGAGAATGTCATTCTAAGTGAAGTAAGCCAGAAAGAGAAAGAAAAACACCATATGAGATCGCTCATATGTGGAATCTAAAAAAAACCAAACAAAGCATAAATACAAAACAGAAATAGACTCATAGACATAGAATACAAACTTGTGGTTGCCAAGGGGGCTGGGGGTGGAAAGGGATAGACTGGAATTTCATAATTGTAGAATAGATAAACAAGATTATACTGTATAGCACAGGGAAATATATACAAGATCTTATGGTAGCTCACAGAGAAAAAAATGTAACAATGAATATATATATATGTTCATGTATAACTGAAAAATTGTGCTCTACACTGGAATTTGACGCAACATTGTAAAATGATTATAAATCAAAAAAAGTTAAAAAAAATTTAAAAATTAAAAAAAATAAAAGCTTTTCACAGCAAAGGGGAAACCATGACAAAATGAAAAGACCATCTACTGTATGGGAGAAAATATTTGCAAATGATATGAGCAATAAAGGATTAATATCCAACATATAAACAGCTCATACAACTCAACATCAAAAAACAAACAAACAAACAAAAAAACAACCCAATTAAAAAGTGGGCATAAGAACTGAATAGACATTTTTCCAAAGAGGAGATGCAGATGGCCATCAGGCACATGAAATGATGCTCAACGTCATTTGCTAATCATCAGGGAAATGAGAATCAAAATCACAATGAGGTATCACCTCTCACCTCAGAATGGTTATCATCAAAAAGACCACAAATAACAAGTGTTGGTGAGGATGCAGAAAAAAGGTAACCCTTGTACAAAGGTATACAACAGTTGTTGGGAATGCAAATTGGTGCAGCCACTGTAGAAAACAGTATGGTAGTTTCTCAAAAAAACTAAAAATAGAACTATAATGACTCAGCAATTTCACTTCTGGGTATATATCCTCAAAAAACAAAAACAATAATGTTAAGAGATACATTCAATCCCAATGTTCATAGCAGCATTATTTACAATATAAAGAAACGGAAGCAACCTAAGTGTCCATCAACAGATGAATGGATAAAGAAGATGTGGTACATATAGATAGACAGATACACAGTAAAATATTACTCAGCCATTAAAAAGAATGAAATTTTGCCTCTTGTAACAATATGTATGGACTTAGGGGATATCATGCTAAGTGAAATAAGTCATGCAGAGAAAGACAAATACTGTGTGATATCACTTATATGTAGCATCTAAAAAATAAAACTAGTGAAGATAACAAAAAGGAAACAGACTCACAGATATGGAGAACAAACTAGTGATTACCAGCAGGGAGAGGGTGGGGGGTAGGGGCAAGACAAGGGTATGGGGCTAAGAGGTACAAACTATTATGTATAAAATAAATAAGCTACAAGGATACACTGTACAACACTGCATTTAAAAAGGTACAAATTAAAATTCTATTGGCCCCAAGCTTCCAACTGCAAAATAGCCACACGGTAGAACTTCTGCCAGCCACTACCACCTCCAACCTTCAGGCCATGCCAGACACTGGAACATAAGTACAAACCAAAGTATGCAGTCCCTACCATGCTTCATTGAGCTGTGACCCTACCAGGCCTCTTCCTCTTTTAGCACATTTTATGTCTAGTCATCCCAAAGAATACGTAGTATTTAAGAAGCAAACAGGGACCAATATGAGACAATTTAAAACATTTTTCAAAATTTGGATTTATCCTACATAGATATACAGATATAAAATAATCTTTGTTCAAGTTCATGTATTACATCATTATTTCTAATATTTAAAAAAAAAAAGACAGGAGAGACTTTCAAGTATTTCCAAAAACAGGAAACAAGTTATGTAAATTAAGGAAAATCCAAATAATGGAATTGTTCGCAGCTATAAAATTCTATAGAGAAGCTCTCTGAAAACCGACATTATAAGTAAAAAACAGCAAAGTACAGACTGAGTTGTACAATATGCTCCCTTCTGTTAGGGAAGGGCAGGGTGGGAGAAATATATGCATATGCATTTTTATTTGCATAAAATATAGCTATAAGGATACATAAGAAACTAGAAATCCTGGCTGTTTAAGACAAAGGAAACGGTGCACAAGAGTGGTAGAGTTTTTTACCTGTTTATACCTACTGACTTTTGTACCATGTGAAAGTTTTAACTGATTCAAAACAATGATTCTTTTTTTAAATGATCATTACTTTTTTTGTAAAAGCCTCTTGCAAGCCTGTTTACTCTTCTTCTGTAAAATGCAGAAAAATACAATAATAATATCTACTTAATAGGGGTACTATAATGAGAAATGAGATCTTGTATGTAAAATGATTGCCACAATTCCTGGTCCACTTTATAAAACATTTAAAGCTTCTCTGACTTCCCACTTGCTCGTTACTCCTTGGGCCTTGTAAAGTGATGCGCATATACCAGTCTCTTAGCAACTGCTTGTGAAATAAGTAGATGAGATCTTAAAGTATCGCCAGCTAGCATGCTGAGAAGTATTTTATTTTAGGGATTTAACCATCTTCATACTTACAGGGATGCTCCAGACCTGCATTCCATCACTGTAGCCAATCATAATCAGCAAGGGCGGCTCATTCCCTGTGCTGTGTATTTCATGAAATTCCAGATTTCTTGATGTATCTGCATTAGAATTAACAATGGAACAGGTTAAAGACACAATGTCCATCAAGAAAACATTAATGTTACTAAAGAAACAACATTCATGTTACAAGAAAACTTAATTAATGTTACTGATGTAACAATTGTTTTTCAATTAAAAATACAGAAGTATTGGAAGACATTTAAAAGAAAGTGAACGGGAAGCTGAAATTACAAAACTAGTAGTTTTGGGGATTTTTTTTAAAACAGTACCTACAATTATCAGCACAAGCAAGGTTTTAAAAATCAAACTCTCACTAGAGAACTAGGGAATATTAGCATCAGGAACAAAACCATCTGTAAATGATAAATGAAAATGAAGTATTTTACCAAAATTCATTAAATATAAATGTGAAGTATAATCATCTAGAATTTCTATCATGTGTAAATTTAGCAATGGGAGAAAACTTATGTTCCTTCACAAACAGGAATTGAATCCTGATACATCTGAACACACTGGGCATACGACCCACTACAAAAGAATTATATGTATGTTTCTAATTCACATCAGTGAATAATAATGCACCTGTTACATAATCAGTATTGTATCAGTATTATTACCGAACAAAACTGTCACACTTCAAAAATCGCTAATCAGCCCTTCTACGCTCAGATCACAACCTTACCTTCCAGCAAGTTTGCTCACTATCTGCATTATGATTCATTCTCTGACTTCATCAGGACCTCCAATAACCAGGCCTTCTCCCAGTTCTTCAGGTCCCTCTTACATTTACTCTCCTCCCAGCTCACGGTCTTCACTCAATCAGCTCAGTAACTTCTGTCAATAATCTACGTTCGCTCATTCTTTTCTGGTGGGATCTTTGCACGATGTCCAACTAGCAAAACTTCAATCTAGGTGAACCCAACTACCCACTATCCTAGTACATTCCACAGCAACCAAGTCCTACGACAGAAAAAGCACACAGTGAGACACAACTGGTACCACTATAACTTAATATCCACAGACCTCAACTGGACCCTCAGAACCGCACAACACATTTACTCTGTTTTTGGAACTTACTCTACAATTTCTTCAAAGACTTTCTTAAACTTTCTCCAAGCTCTGACTCTATCCGATCTCTCTCTACTCAGCAGGTAATGTGTCTCATACTCACAGGGAAACTAGAAACTTCCTGTTGCCAACGACCTGTGTGCATCTGTACCACCCTCTTCTCATTCCACTGTATTACAAACAGTTGTCTTTTCCTTCTGTCTAATGTAAATCCCTCCATTCTGCTCTGGATCTCATCTGCCCCACCACCACCCCCACCCCAAACCCTCTCAGGAGTCTTTTTCTAATCATTTCTTTCCACTTTCAATTCCTTCCATGCTACTGGATATTTCCAGTGAGCATTTAAATATGATGAAGTGTCTCTTATCTTTCAAAATTTTTTCAAATAAGTCAGTACCAAGTGACAAATGCCAAAGGTAAAATTAATAAAACACTAGAGAACAATGTAGAAATGTTTATGATCACGGTACAGGGGAAAACTTCATAACAGGACACACACAAAAAAAAACACTTAGCATAAAAGATTGGCAAATTCTATTATATTATTTATTACACTAAAATGAAGAACTTCGGTTAATCATGAGCCACCCTTACCAGAAGGGTGAAAAGCCAAGCCACAAAATGGGAGACAATCATAGCCCCGCAAGAATTCATCTAGCACACGTAGCAATCAAAAATCAATATGAAAAAGGTTACGTCATTAGAAAAACAAGGCAAGAGACATGAAATCACTCCAGAAAGAGGATATTCAAATAAAGCAATTATCAGTGAACATGAAAAGTGACTCAACCTCATTGTAATCAAGGAAGTGCTAATTAAAACCACAATAACAAAACCACATGTTGACAGGATGTGGAGCGAAGAGGCTGCTGATTTACTGTTGGTACATGTAAATCGGTATAACCACTGTGGAGAAGTCTGAACAATAGATACTCAACATTAAGATACAGTTCCCTTTGACCAAGTTGTTCCACACTAGGTATATACTCATTAGAGGCGTAAATATATATCAAGAGACACACACAAGAAAATTCATAGCAGCATTATTTGATCCAAAAGCTGGAATCAATTCAAATGTCCATCACCAGGAGCGGACAAGCACAGTGGTATATGATGGAAGTGGTATATGATGGAAGATTACTCAACACAGAAATAAAATGAACTACCACCAAACACCATAATATGGATGAACCTCACAGATATAAAGAGAAAAAAAACACAAATAAAAAAGCCTACACACTGAATTTTTCTATTTACATGAAATTCCAAACCACTAGGCAATTAGACAGCAATGTTCTATTTCTTACCCTAGAGATGGTTACATGAGTGTTGGATTCGTAAAATTTCATTCACTGATCCATACATTTGTGTTACTTACCTTGATGTATTTACACAACAGTTTTTTTAAATCATAAATCAAAGCAATAATATCCTTCTCCCTTTGACTTCGGCATTTCCTCTCCTAGAAGCTAAAGTCATTGACTGACTTGTTTATAACTGTCATCTATTTTTTTCTCTCTCATTCACCCCAGATCCATTTCAGAATGGTTTCTGCCCCTAACACTCCTCCCAAGTGACTTTTGCTATGGTCACCAGTAACATCCAAGTTGTTGAATCTAATACACGTTTTCCAAGCACATCTTATTAAGATTATTCAATAGCTATAGCCAATGCTCATGACGTTCTCCTTAAAATATTTCCTCTTGATTTCCAGACAAAACTGTCTCCTAGTTTTCCTCCTCGCTCTCTAGTTTTTCCCTGACCATTTCCTCTGCTGGCTCATCCTTTTCTAACTACTCTTTAAATATCAGAGTTACTTAAAGCTAATTCCTAAACTTCCTTTTCTTCTCACAGCATACCCTCCCCAAGTGATCTCATTCCGACCACCGCTTCAGTTAGTATCTGCTAGTGACTTCCCCTTACATGGGTTTTTGGATGTCTCAATAGAAGATCAGATTTCACTCAAAGATCAAGATCATCTCCCCAGGCCTGAACTTCCAGGGCTCCCTATTTTGGTGAACAGCATGATTCTCTCACCAGAGAGCAAAATCAGGAACCGCCTTCTTCCTTCCCTCTAGCAATAAATCTGTGACCAATCTTCTTACATCACCACCACTCTTTTCTACAGCGTCTACTCCAAAGGCATAAATGGCTTCCTGCCCTCACCACTGCCCACCAAACTCCATACTACAGTCAGCGTGCTCTTTGTAAAATACAAGTAGTGACAGACCTCCTCACCGCCATCGTCTACATTAGTGAGTTCCTGTTGCTCAAATATAAAGATCAGAATCTGAACACAGCTTATAATCAGTATTTTTAATGCTGATTTTCCTGTGACAGGAATTCATCACTAGCATAAAACAGCAAATGATTCTATACCCAGCAAAATTCAGAAGCATATATTTATTTTTCTCAGGCATAATTAATTCTCTTTACAGCTAACATTTAAATGCTCTTTTACAATCTCCCATGTGCTTTGGATGTCCATCACCTAATCTGACACAGAGCAACTCTGTGTCGTATGCAGAGAGGAGCCAGTTCCATCTTTTTACTGACAAGTTGGGTATAATTTACTCCAAGCTGAAGAGAGATCTCAGGACTCTTGATACTCAATCCAGTCATCTTCCTCCTACAGCTACCACCTTGATCACATGCTGTCACTTCTAGGACGGCTCAAATGCCACATATAAAACTCTGAGGTCATTACATGGAGAAAATCTCTTATTTTAGATTCTGCTTAGTCACTTGTACTGTTTTTCTTTCTCTGGATGGTGGTACAGCAGTCTTGATTACTTTTGAATACAATTTTGTAAACATTTTAGCTTATTCTTCAGAGTGTAGCTTTAAGTAATCCTTATTCTTTGACTTTACACCTTCTGTCACACCACCACTGGCAATTCTATCCATAAACTGCCCTTTGTCTTCCTTAATGGTTTCTTTTTTCTTATTTCACCCCTAAATGGGGACTTTACAGTTTCTCCTATAGACACATCCAGCGTTCCTCTGTGGTCTTAGGTAACTGCAATGTTCTCCTTTGATTCACCCTTCAAACATTTGTCCATCTTAACCTATCTGTGAACCTCCCACAGTACTGCACACAGTACACTCTCCTTCCTTAGAAGAAATGTCTGCATTTGGGAGGGGGAGAAGAGAATACTGGTTTTTCTGCTTACCTCAAAAATCCAAGTATAAAGTGAAATTAAGTCTTTTCTCCCAAACCAGCTTCTTCTGTATTCCCCATGCATACTGACAGCAGCAACAGACTGCCAATACCCAGTCTAAAAACTGGAAAGTCATTTTTAGGAGATGCTAATAGGTAAACGAAGATTAAGGCAAAAAAGGACATTGCAGTCAGACAGCCCCTTGTGCAAAGATCGTAAGACATGAAAAGTTCTGTGCCTTTAATGACCTGAAAGACAAGTGGGGTTGAAGCACAGCTTTTGAGGGGACAGAGTTACATGGAAAAGGATTAAGCATTTGAGGCATTTGTGGGACATCTAAGTGAAGGTGTCTAGAAGGCAGCTAAAATGGGGACTCAGGCACAGCAGAGCAACAGGGGTCCACAGTAGCTATTATCTCTGCACACCTCACACACATCCTACTCTACGCTTTCCCCTTTTCTGGTAACTGATCTGACCCCCCCATCAAGCACAGGGACAGGCACATGCCCAGCTGAGCCAGTTCCAGAACTACAGCCTGGGCCACTGCAGCTCTTCCAATAACTGGACAGTAATCCAGACTGAGCGCTCTGGATCATTCAATGAACATTTTCTCCTCTTTGATCATGATGGTATGAACAGAGAGCCATGAGCAATCACTACTCCAACCTCAATAGAGCCAAAGAAGAGAAGCAAGCACTCAGAGAGAAGTAGTGACGAGAAGGGAAAGGCTAGAGGTATCAAGCCCTCCATCTTTCCCAGATCTGAGTAGGTTTAAAAAAGAAAAAACTCTCCTATGGAAAACCATATGGTGGCTCCCCAAAAAATTAAAAACACAATTACCATATGAGCCAACAATTCCACTTATGGGTACTACCCAAAAAGAACCAAAAGCAGGGACTCAAAGAGGTATCTGTACATACATGTTAAGAACAGCATCATTCGTAGAGCCAAAAGGTGGAAGCAACACAAATGACCATTGATGAAGAGATAAACAAAACGTGGCCGGTACATACAAGGGAATATTATACAGCCTTAAAAAGGAAGGAAATTCTGACACATGCTACAACATGAACAGAACTTGAGGACATTATGCTAAGTGAGATAAGACAGTCATATAAAGACAAATACTGTATGATACCACGTATGAGGTACCTTAAGTACCTCAAAGTCATGGAGACATAAAAGTAGAGTGGTGGCTGCCAGACGCTGGTGGGCAGGAGAGGACACACAGTTGTTGCTTAATGGGGACAAAGTTTCAGTTTCATAAGAGTTCTGGAGACTGGCTGCATGACAATGTGAATGTACTTATTAGCACTGCCCAACTGTACACTTAAAAATGGTTAAGATGGCAAATTTTATGCTAAGTGCATTTTACCACAATTAAAACATTAAGATTCCCTTAAACCAATCACGTGCAACTGAAAAAAGAAAATCCTGTTCAATACAAAAAATTGATACCTAAGTATGTAGTACTAGACGTTGACATTAGAACTGACCAAGTCAGGATGGGCTAGAGGTTGCTAAGAATTTCCAAAGAGTGCTGACAGCAAACCAGCTGGTTAACCCGATGTGTCTGGGGACTCAAACTATGTGCTCACCTTTAGGAAATCTGACACACACAAAAAAGTGAGGATATTAAACTATTCTGGCTACTTTTTACAACTTTTTCCAATACAGTGCCTCAAGAAAAACAATCTTAGGTATAAAGCAGACTGCCTGAAAGCAGAAACAGAACAATGATCATGATACACAAGGCCTTAATCCCACCTTCTAATGAGCTCCAAAAGTAGCAGTCTCTACCTAACACCAAAGCAAAGTTAGTACATTGAAAAGGAATGGAGAGACCTAGAAGGGTCCAGGACTGAAGAACCCCAATAACCCAGGGTCCTCAGAAGTATCTCTCGTCCGTTATTACCCACTCCACCCCCAACCATGATAAGCCCATAATCAAATGAGCTGCAGCCTGGAGGTAAGGGGGCCAACTGGCACCTTAAGCAGAAAGGCAGAGCTCCCAGGCCTGCTGGAAAAAACTGAAAGCAATCACCAGGGCAGAGTTCAATTCAAACACTGCAAGTTCTATTAACAGCCAATACAGTTTCATTAATATTATAAAAAATAACTTGAATCTATAAACAGCTAAAAGACTTCTACATTGTTTTGCCAGAAAAACTCCAAGTCTGGCAAAGAGAAGTCTCAGTACCTAATACAATTCCAGGGTATCCACAACTGCTCTACAGAGAAACAGGCTGCTAGACTAGCATAGCTGCAGTCAGGAGAGTCCCCTCCATGATCTCCCTTAGGGTACCATCAAAGACAAAAGGCAACGAACAAGGCAATGCATCCCAGATGCAGCAGGCACAGCCAGGGAAGGGCAGGCTGGCTGATCCGGAATCCCCAGTGCAATGGAGAAGTTAGTCCTTGTTAGTCTTCTTCAGGGAGAGGCTGGACTTGCAGCCTGTGGACCCTACTTTTTCTTTCCCAAAGCCAAATTTTCCTTCAATTGTAAGTATCTCAGAAGGTTTGCCATACAAACACCTAAACAAACATTCTTGAAGAAAAAACATAAATTTTAAAAATGCCGTAAGAGACCAGGAAGGTAAGGGGGATCAAATTTTTTGGTAGTATTTACTACTTCCTTAAAACACACAAAAGTACACACACACATACACACACATACACACACACTCTCTCTCTCTCTCTCTCCTTGGACCAAAGATAATAAAAAGCATAGCTGTAAAAACACAAAACAAAATTTCATACAAAATCAATATGATATGGAGAGACCAAAGGACATGTGAGTGTGCTAAGTATTTAAGAGGAAGACATATAAATTTGAAAGTTTACTAAGTCAACTGGGATACAAAAAACTAAGTTAGGAACAACCATGATAAATTCAGTGGAATACATAGTACCAAATAAGCAACATCCATCTACATTCCCAGATGCATTCTACTGCAAAAAAGCAAAAACTTCATAGAACATTATCCCAGCAATGCTTACTTGCTGTTTAAAACAAAAACACAAAAACCTTGCCTAAACATTGTTTTGATGACATTTTTAAAAGCTAATTGTATGATTTTAAATCATTTTTTACTGCCAACATGAAACTTTAAAAAATTAATTATTTTTAACATTATGCATATGTTGTATAGCAAGTTTCGCTACTATCCAGCTAAATATTTTCAAGACCACAACCACATTTTCTTTGTTATTAAATCGAGAAACTCCTCTGATACCTTCTGACATCCACAAATCAGATATATTTCCAGGAGAAAAAGAGTCTGAATTCAGGAGGAACCTGATAGAAAACAAAAGGTGACGAACACTTACATGCTTATAAAGAAGGAAAAGGAAGAAAGGAAAGGCAGAAGAATATGCTAGTAAACAAAGAAATGTGAACAGTTGTAAATAGAAAATTTTAAATAAGCTTTCAGAGAGAAATAGTGCTGGAAAGGTTACCATAAATAGGTACCATAAATAATCACCACAAGTGAACATTTTATTCTCCACAAAGAAGGCCCAACAAGTTGTCATTTGAACGAACCAGCTGACAGAGAATCAAAAATTCAAAAGAAACCAATTTGCAGAACTGATACTTAGACTCTCTCATCCTGAACAGTAGCTTTTAAAGGAAACATGGTATCATATTGTAAAAGTCTTGGAGGAGAAAAAGACTGAAGAGGATGGTATCAGTCAAGGACCAACTAGGCAACGAAAATCACTCAATGTATTCATAATTGGGAATTTAATACAGACAACTGGTCACACATATGACAAAATAGCTAAGAAGCCAAAACAGGAAACGTGAGGCAACCTACTGGATTAGCAAATGGCAGGAAGCCATTACTACCCCTGGGCTAGGGAGACAGGGAGAAGGGCAGGGTGCTGCGGTCACCTAGCACAAATTGGAACACCAGTGGAGCTGCCCAGGGGAAGTTAGGACCACGGAGGAAATGCAGCTGCGGACAGAGAGAGGAAGAGAGCATAATACTCTTCCCTTTCTCCCATCTTCCCTTTCAATTTCCCACCAGCACCTCCCAAACTCAGCCAGAAGGCAATTGACATGGCAGCCTGGGAAACAGACAAGGAGCAGTCCCCTTGCAAGAGGGAGCAGGAAGGAGCAATGAGATAAATGGAAGGTATGCGAGAGCCAGCCGGCCTTGGACTGGCGTAAATTCAGAAAAATAATTTTAAAATCTAAAAAGTTCAACACTGGTGATTGTTTTGCAGTTATACATCCTATACAAACGTCCAAACTTGAATTAATAAAACCTTTTCTAAGAAATTGTTATCTCACTTGGACTTGAAGTTTAAGGCTAGGCACGATATGCTACAGTGACTCTAAGACTTGTCCAATACAGTATTAGTTCTAATGAAGTTTCTGTAGTTGAATATGTTACTTTTTCAATTAAAAATAAACTCATTTTGAAAACTAAAAAGTCACTGTAAGGGAAAGTAATCTGACTAAAGTAAGAGTTTTCTTTTTCGAATCAGGTCAACCTCAAACATTTAATTCATATGCCCTGGAAAAATTAAAACCATACCATTTAAATCTGCATTTTCAAATCTGACCCAGACTATCTTCTCCTTTTCTTCTGTTAGAGGTGTTCCACTGTAAGCCTGCATAGTAAACAGAAATGTTTGAATGAAAATAGCTCAAATTTTACTGATGTTCAAAACAAAGAGTAATTTAAATAACGCCAACCCTATTCCCCTCCAACCTCACCAATCCTACATCTTGAGAACTAGCACATTTTGTAATATTTTTACTCCCAAAGAAAGTAATCCAGGAGTCTTGATAATCTTGGTCAAAAAAGGGTTTTTAACCTAACCCAAATACAATGATCACAGTTTACAGCATCACAGTAATTCAAAGACACTCAAAAGACTAAATTACCTCCTATACTGGTCAACAAATAAAGCTTAAGAAGTAAACCAAACTACCACACATATTTAGCTCCCAGGTATTTATGATCAGGCAATTACACTCTAGCTAGAATTTTCAAGAGTATTATTCTGCTAACCACCAGTTTCAGGTGGAGGACACAAGCCAGGGTGGAGGACACAAGCCAGAGTTGAGAGGTGGGGAAAAAAAAGTATTACTTTTTTAGTCTCTTATCCAGCCTCTAGACACAACCTTGCAAGCCTGCAAGGGTCACTAAGATAAGCATAAACTGCCACGAAGTCATAGGAAACATATCAACGGTACCTATCAGTATTCAAAGGGAGTCATCTTGCTACAAAGCAAATGTTTTTATTTAAAATTTTCTAGAATTTCTAGATTGTATATATTTACAAGTACTCAGAATGTCAACAAAAGAGCTGCAACACTGTCAGTTATATGGTGGTAGTCAGTTCACAGAACAATTCTTTACTATAAGCTGTATCAAAAGCTGATGAAGGATTTGCTGGAGGAACCCATGTGTTTGAGCGGCTCAGGATGGCTGGGTAAAACTATCGCAAGTAACATTCTTGTCTTAAAAAACTATTTGTTGTAGGGGGAGGGTGTAGCTCAGTGGCAGATCGCACGTTTAGCAAGCATGAGGTCCTGGGTTCAATCCCCAGTACCTCCGCTTAAAATAAATAAATAAACCTAATCCTATCCCTATTAAAAAAAAAAAGTTGAAAAAAAAAAGCATACAAAAAACACCATTCCATATGTAATATGTGTTCTACGTGACCTGTTTATATTTCCATGTCAGTTTACAGCCCTTTTCTTGTGCCACACAAGGTTAATGGCCATTGAAAATATTACTAAAAGACGGGGTTACTTTAATAGTAGGTTTATTATACAAAAAGAAAAGTTATCTTATACATCCTTATGATTTCAACTGTCTTTAAAAAAAAAGAAAACTCGAGGTGTGTATAGGGCAGTTAATTCCTTTGGAGAAAAGGAAAACCTGCACTAGAACCAACTAATTCATCAACTTTACCTCCTACCACCTCATCCTCACGTTCTTCGTTGGTCCTGCTCTTTTCATCCTTGAAAACTCTCCTTTTTAAAAATAAACTTTTTATTTGGGAATAACTAGATTATTAAACACAGGACAAGGAGTTCTCATATACCCCTCAGCCAGATTCCCCTAATGTTAACTGTCTAATCTAACCAAATTTTATGTTACCATGGTACATTTGTCAAAACTACGAAACCAACACTGGGGCATTACTATCAGTTAAGCCCCAGACTTTGTTCGGATTTCACCAGTTTCTCCACTGATGCCCTTTCTCCACCCCTGGACCCCAATCCAGGACACCATGTTGCATTTAGGACCACTATATCAGACTCTCCCTTAATCTGGTAAAGCAATAACACATTTCCGAATCTCCCATCCAGCAGATTTATTATAAAATTGTTTATCACCTGTGTCCGTCAACATTCTCCCAATTCCTCTGCAACATTTGCAAGATGCTCTCCTTTGATTTCTGGCTGATATGCAGCAAAGGACGAGGTTAAAAGAGGCCTTTCAGTGTGCCGGGATTCTTAAACTTCTTTTCCTCCCCCTTCAGGGGGAAACGAGACTTTCACAACGCGGCTTGCATACTTTTGCTATGTCTTCAAGTTTTCCTTTCTCCTTAGCAGACATAGTGCTCTTTACTAAGCGTTTGAGAATATTCTGTTAAGCTGATGGAAACATCTGAGTGTTGCTTCTTGTGTGCCTTCCTGCAGGCTGGCACAAAAGCACGTGACACATCATTTTGCCGCTCAGCTTTTTATAATACTCTTCGCTCATGTTTAGATACGTTGCTGTCAGTGAAGCACAGACTTCACTGTTTGGTGCCCACTCGGCTTTCATTGGCTATCTTAATGGAAATTAGTGTACTGCCACGCAAAAGTTTGTTTTTCCCCCCAGCACTGATTGTAAGCCCTCTTCTTCAACCAAGATCTGACTGCTCTAGCTCTCGTGTTCAGAGTTGAAGCTTTCACCCCATTATTGAGCACAGGATTTGTTTATCTCTCCTCTTATTCCTTATCTTGTTTCTAACACATATACACATAAGCACAAACTTACTGTCGAATTTTAAAAACCAGTAACAATCACTGTAGATACGCTGTTTCATTTATTCACCGTAGAGAAAAAGAACCTCCATTGTGTGCTATTGTCAAAAGTATAATTTTTAATTCCAGCAAATTATTCTATAGGGACTATGTATCATAATTTGCTTGTCTGCTACTGTCATATGGGCTGGCTACAATTTTTTTACACTGAAAAATGTCAAAATTTCTGACTGAAATGAAAAATTCTAAGCTTTAACCTTTTTCTTTGATGACATTTCTTTTAAATAAATTTTCATAAGCAGAGTTATATCTAAGGGCACAGCTTAGGGATTCCACCAGCCATCAATGACATCTGTTAAACACAGTGGGAATTCACTCTATATGTGGCAGCTCAAGAAGCCAATACCAGTCTAACAGCACATTTTCTCCCTTTTTGGAGACCCAGAGAATAATTTCCAGGCCTCATGAATTCAATGATTCCCAGAATAGGGCAGGAGTTGGAACATAATATTAGCAAAAAAAATACCATTTTCTAAGTGGCTGACTAGAAGTGCCAATGGAGGATTCTGGATTAAATGTGGGGAAAAAAGAGAACATGGGTCACCAAATGTGGCCCACCACCTGTGCTCTTAAATAAAGTTTTATTTTAACACAGCCACACCTTTTCCTTTACGTAAAAAAAAAAAAAAAAGCAGTGCTGAGTAGCTGTGACAGAGACTGTATGAACTGCAAAATTTATCTGGCCCTTTACAGCAAAGTCTGCTGACTGCTACCCTAGATCACGAAGCCTTAAGAATAGGGACTGAGAATTGACTGTACTTCAATTAAAAAAAAAAAAAAAGAAGAGGTCCGAGTACCCTCCCAGCCTAACACAGTGCCTGGCTCATAGTGGGTACTCAGTAAAACATCTACTGCCTGAGTATTGGCTTTCTTTCCACAGTAATGACAATAATGACATGCATAACATAAATTTCTTAAATGAACATTCTAATTCTTAGATTTGTGACTACAGCTTCACTTCCACATTTACTTAACTCTGATCCAAATCTTCATAGTCAATTGTACAGATTATCCCCTTTCTAATGTATAATCCTCATCAAAACGACCTTAAACATCTACCTTCCAGCATTTTAACAGTTTTATCAGCCCCCTGTTTTCCATCTATTACTCCATCTAGTATTCTTATTTCTCTGGCCATCTCTCCACTATTCCCTCAAAGCCTCTGACTGCAGCCTCTCTCCTCCAGCCAGCAAAAACTGCATGTGACACAGGGTTTCCACTAGCACAAAAAGTGTCTTTGTAAAAATTTGATAAAGGGTCAATCTAGAAGCAGACAAATTACCAAAATTGTGAAATGCCCCTTCCTTGGAACCAGCCTCGTGTCAGGGCTCAGGGTTTGACGAAGATGCAGTTTGTAGAAGAGTAAGTTGGATCTCAGCCCCAGATTGCCGTCCAAGCCGGGCTGTACAGGGTACAAGATGCTACAGCTCTGCTGTCTGCCATACCCAGCGAGGCAGTGTCCTCCAACATCAAACACCCAGCCTTTCCATTCATTTCAATTAATGCTACTTCCAATGTCCTTTGGAACGTGACTCTTTCACTCTTTCCTTGCTATGCATTCCCTTAGCAACTAAATATTCAGTCAGTACTCCCATGTGTAACACTTACTGATATGTTGCTATTATCTCTGACTGTTTCAAGCAACTTGACTTCCCTTCTTTTCTCAGCTCCTCAAAGCAAGCAATCATGTATTTTTCCTTACGTGCCCCCCACACTTTGTCACCGTGGTCTGTTTTCATTAAAGTTGACTGAACATAATCTAGGAATAACAGCATGCCTTGATACTTTCTCCTATTTGACGAATACAATTTGTTTAATACAACTGAAATCTAGACTTTATAGACTTTTCTAGGACTTTCTTATAAAGCTGGGACACTGGACCTATAAATGTCCTTTATGAACAGTGCAATTTATAGATGCCGTGGCAGTCAGAACGCTGACATCACCACAGGAGAAGACACAGAAACCTTTCCCTTCAGTAGTTCCACTAAACAGGGCCTCCCAACGCTACTGCATCAAAAGAATCACCTGAGATTTTTACTAGAGATGCAATGCCACCTCAATTCCATGGAGTCAAATGCTTTGGGAGAGAAGCCTGGAAATTATTATTTTTAACAAGTGTGCCAAGCGATAATCTCTGATAATTTAAGTCTGTGCGACAGGGCACTAGAGATGCTCCCAAGAGGGCCACTCTCATTCTTCATTCTTACATTTATATAGACGGAACAGTAAAGGGCTTCCTCTCTTAGAGTGAACAAGGCAAGTGCTACTTGGCATAAAAATTCCTGCTCAATATGAAATGGTGCAGATTTGCACTTGGTATGGTATTTAGTTAATACAATATCTAATTATATTGCTTTTTTCACGTCTGACAGGTAACATTTAACCAGGAAAAGAGAAAGATTTTGGAAACAGAACCCAAAAAGAGAGTCCCACGTCCCATCTCTCAGTAACACCTCACCTTGATTCCTCTCAGTAAAGCAAGTTCTGAGGAATAATTTTTGTGCCCCTGTCAGCATAAAACCAAGGCACATCTAATAATGACAGCAAGTACAGTTTCTCCTGCTGGGCATGTTTTGCATGCTGGGCATGCAAAAACATCAAGTCTTTCTGAAGTGGATGGTACTCATGTCAAGTTTAGGAAACAGTCTTTCAGAGCTTTCCTGACTAAGAGTAAAACCTACTATTTCTGAAACCACACAGACACTTACCTGAGGCACAACATCCTGCAGAAAAGTCACAACGCTTTCCATGTAAGACTGCTCCCTGAAAAAGGGTGAAAGGGATAAAACTGATTACGACAGCTTCCTATGAAACATGGAAAAGCTCTTTCTACAAGCCCTAATAAAGTTATTCAGAATATTTTAAAAAAAGAAAAAAAGAAAAAATCTCTCATCACCTAATAATTCTGCTAACCTGCTTTCTTAATTTCTTCGTATGTTATTAAATGCAAATGAGATTTAAATTTTGTAAAACATTCTCTCTTCTTAAAAGTCACACGCTCTTATTTTAATATGAAATCGTATTTGAAAGAGTCATGACAGAAGACTTGGCTAAAGCAGGACCTTCCTCTTGAGTCAGAGCAGAAGAATGTCCTAGTTAGAGCAAGAAAAACTGTTGCTGATGACTCAGTATTTAGTAACCTTCTCCTTAAACTGGTAACGAACCTAGTCCCTTACCTGTATATAGCAAAATGAACCTGTATTTTGCTGCAGACACAGGCATTAGAAGGAGTTAAGAAATCCTCACAGAACTTTGGCACACAGAAGACAAGGGAAAATATTAGAATGCATAAAAGTGAAGAACTATTAAGGAAATGAAGATATTTTAAATGGGAGATATACACACGTCAGCAAGTGGAGAAAAAATACCAAATCAAGCTCATGTCAGGGAGATGTGAAAAATTACATTTGAAGAAAATAAGGTGAATTGTCCTAAACCCTATATATTATAAATTAAAGAAAGAAAGAAAGAAAGAAAGAAAGAAAGAAAGAAAGAAAGAAAGAAAGCAAGCAAGCAAGCAAGCAAGCAATATCCCTTAAGTATCTACAAAAAATGATTAGGCTTTAAAAATTTTTTGATTAGGCCTACCTGTCCAACTTCATTTTTCTGCCACTCTCCTAACTAACTATGCTTCAGTCATATGCAACTTCAGTTCCTAGAATACACCAAGTTCCTCTTTGAATCAAGACCTTTACACCAGCTTTCTCTCTGTCTGGATTCCTTCCCAAACTGTTCCATCCCTTCCAGATCTCCAGCTTGTCTTACCTCCTCAGAGAGCCCTGCCCTGATGGCCTTAAGTCATAGTCCCCATTGTCACTCTCATAGCACACTGGGCACTGATCAGAGCCTGAAATTACTTATTCACGATGTCCCCCATTAGAATGTAAACTTACAGAAAGGAATCCATCTTTTATATTTCCCTTATATCTCCAGAATCTATAAGCCAGTACTTAGGCAGAGTGGATGGCTCAAGCATTATCAGCATTATTTCTTAAAAGAATATTGAATAATTAATAATAATAATGATAATAATAATAATAATAATAATAATAATAAAGTGAAGAACTTAAAAAACACTAAAATGGTGGGGGATATCTTAAAAAAAAAAAACCCACTAAAATTATGTACTGCATAACAAAAAGCAATATATGTCAAATACCACATGGTGAGGCAGCTCTGACTACCACACAAGGACACAGACTTGGAGACAAATTGCCTGGGTCTGGTCCAGGTTTCCCTTCTTGACTATTACCAAGGACAACTTATTTCTCTCTGCTTTGGTTCCCTCATGTGTAAAATGAAGACTGAAGTAGGGCCTAACTCGTAGCTAATAACATGCTTTTCCTGTTGCCATGGATCACAGTTAGCAAAGAAATATAGCCCTGGGAAACGCAGCCCAATGGCAAAATATCACATTATACGTATACTTTTGTTAGTCTGAGAAGGCAGTCTTTATGTAACATGCTAAACTGCCCAAGGGAAAGCATCCAAAATGCTACAATTCTATCATAAACATTTGAAAAGGTAGAAAACAAGTTTCATCTCCTTAGCCAGGTATTCAAGGGTCTGAATTGTCCACCTCAACCTCCTTTAAATAGGTCAACTCTCCTAGATTTCATTTATGAAAACTGCTGTCTTTCCCACATCCACTCACTCTATTCCCTTTGCGAAAAATGTGCTCCTGATTCTAAATGCCCAATTTCTTTTCAGCCTTTAAAGTACACTACAAATGTTAGCTTCTTCATGAAATCTTTTTGACCTAAAATCCTAAAAAACTCCCACTAAAATTCTCCCTCTAAATTCTCATGCTGTTAGGCTGGCATCTTTTTTATTGATTATAGTGCTTACAAACACACACATCTTAAAACACGTTAGATTATAAGCTCCTAGAAAGTATAGATATGCTTTGTCAAAGAATGCTTAAAATATAGAAGTGAGGGGGTGAGGGTATAGCTCAGTGATAGAAGGTGCGCTTAGCATGTGCGGGTTCAATCCCCAGTACCTCCATTTAAAAAAAATTTTTTTGAAATGTATTCTTTTTTTTTTTTTTTTTTTTTTGAGTAAAGGTAGACTTATTTAGAGAGATGCATCAAAAGGCAAGAGAAAGGCCACAAGGTGTGGGGGTTGGGTGCTCAGATTAGAGTAAAAGTAGGTACACGCTCCATAGACAGAGTGCGGGCCATCTCTGAAGGGGGTGGGGAGAGGGGGAGAGAGGGAGAGGGAGAGGGAGAGGGAGGGAGAGAGAGAGAGAGAGAGAGAGAGCGCGCGCGCGAGAGCGAGCAGCCTGAAATGTATTCTTTATAACACTGACTTTGAGCGCGCGCGAGAGCGAGCAGCCTGAAATGTATTCTTTATAACACTGACTTTGAAACTTTCTGACTAGGACCTAGAGCAAGTGATACATTTTATATCACAATCTAGTAAACACACATATACATATGAATATATTTATGAGGGCATCACAAAACAATACTAACTTTCAACTGTATTTTCTATTATATTCCATTATTTCTTAAATAATGGTCCTGATCCACTAAATTGATTTAATGACCCACTAATTGTTAAACCTGAGGTTTGAAGAAAACAGTACTCTAGGATTTAGCATAGTGTTTTCATGTACTCTGTAAATGTGATAAATACATCAACTGATCCTCCAATTATTCCTTTTATTTGGCCTTGGCAATATTAATCATCCTGTAGAGCCAAAATTAAATAGATTTTACAAAAGTAAGCAATGCTCAGAAAGGAAACCTGAAGGTTAGTTACCATTCTAAGTAATCTTTCCTGCATCTATTAGGCTTATCTAAAATTTGCTTACGTGACAGCCTGGGGGCGAACCACAACACCACCAGTACAGCGACTGGGTCTTCTGGGGGAATCGGTAGCCATTGTTTCATTCACAAAACCTGTTTCCAGAACAAAAAGAGAAAAACAGATCATTATCTTTGGTGGGTAGCTTATGGTTGCTCATTAGAAATCCCTTGTCAAAAATACCTTAAACTTAAGAAACTTTCTTAGCAATTCTTATTACACCTTAAAGAGGAGAGGGCGGAAGAGGACAAATAGATTAAAAAGTTTTCAAATTACTGAGACTTTTTCTTTTGCACCAAGCCTCAGAACCACAGAACAGGTTAAGACTCCTGCAGGATCCTTTGATCTACTGTTAACATCAACTCAAAAGGGATGGAAAGTTTAGCAGAGAATCACTTTATAAAAACAAATGTGCTATCTCTGTGAGCCAAAAATCAAAGAATTTATTGAAATCTCATGTTGTGGATAATGAAAATACACCTGGTACAATATTTTAAAGCCAAATCGAACACTGAAGTAATACTCTCCAACTGAGGCTGTTGGGAATCTGCGAGTAAGACTGAACATTTTAACTACATATGGTGATGGATGTTAACTAGTCTTATTGTGGTGATCATTTCACAAAATATACAAATATCAAATCATTATGTTGGAATCTGAAACTAATATAATGCTATATGTCCTTTATATTTTTTTAAAACTGCACAGTCATAATTTAACAAGATTTTTAAAATCTTATTTGTTAAACCCCTTGCTATTGTAATCCAATCACCAGAGTCTAAGTAAGTAAAAACATATATGATGTTAGAAGCCCCTTATCCTTTCCAGGGACCTCGCTGAATCCTGATCCTTGAATGCTTAATAAGAGTCTTAATCACTGGAGGAGGTTGTAAAAGCATGGAATGCATTTGGCTACGGTTAAAAGGGACTATACTTTAGACAGCAATACTAAAGATCTCTTAACAGGGCTCAGGAAAGCCCACAGGCTGGAACTAATGTTGAAAGCCCCTAAAACCATCTCTTCTAAGCAGGGATATGTGAAAACTCACAAACTGATGAAGTCCCATCTGCTACAACCAAAACACCCTTTGCCCCAACTAGCCCAGGTGCTCCTTCCTCAGTGGGTACCTTCACCCCCAGCCCCTCAGCCCTCTCATTTCCATTCCACCCTTTATTTCCCTTAACACAGCCTCCCAAGAACTGTCCTTTAAGGGCCCTGTCTCCTGAGGACGACCCTCGCCAGCCCCTAAGGCCCCACTCTCCTGAAAGACAGGAGCTCGGCGCTACCCACTTAACCTCCACCGCTGCCCCCCGCCGCCCTCTGGCCCCTGGCCCTGTCTCCCCTCCCCCTCCAACCCCGACAGCTCTCCCTCGTCGAATGCCTGCCAGCCAAGCCCTCTCCCCTCACGGTGCTAGTCGCTCGTCCTCGCAAAGCCTCCCCAAAGCCACAGCGCCGCCAGCCCTCTCACCGGCCGCCCCGCCGGTAAACGCTGCTCTCCAGCTCAAGGCTCACTGTTTGGAGTCTCCCCTCGTGATTGACGGTCACCACTTCCTACCACGCCTCAGCGGAACTACCTTTCTAGCCAATCCCAGAAGCAAACTCGCCGAGGCCGGGCACCGCCCTTAGAGGTCAGCTTCGCCAACCAGCAAGTGGAAAAGAGGCGGACCCGCCTCCTGATCTGATCCAATCCGCTGGGGCTCGAGGGAAAACAAAACAGTATGTAAGTTCGGGTGAAGCCGAAGTGTCAGGTTCGGTTGCGAACGCAGGAAGGTGGGGAGGAGTTACAAACATGTCTGTTTTCCTTTGCACACAGCAACTTCGTGGCCTCATCAAAAAGCATCGGGCTGCAGAAACCTGTGCACCTCACCCGGGCGTCTCAGGCTGGGAGTCAGACTGCAGGGGACCCGGTCTGTTTACATCGAATTCTCGCGACAGCTGGTTCGAAGCTCAAAGCACGTGGACATGGCAGCTGCCAATCACTTTTAGTTGGCCAATCACCCGTCCCGAACCCGCCTTCTGTCCCACCCCTTTCGATGTGTTTACCTTCCGGGAGCCTAACCTGGCTTGCGCTGGTGGGCAGCCCTGGAGCCAAGGTGGTGGTCTGAATGAGGGGTGCGGGTGGTAATGTTGTCGGTTTGACTTAGGCGTGTAGACCATGCCTGACTTCTACCTTACCTGTTTACACTTACTTCCCCTAAAGAACAAATGGAGATCTCGCTGGTTTCATTCCGTCAGTTACATTTCTCATAATAATGATACTATTTATTGTTTTAATGAGTGAACTCTCAGCCCAGTACTAAGCACTTCATAAGTATTATCAAATTTAATAAGTAAGTAGGTTAGTAGTAAGGTTTAGCACATTGGAATAGAGAATGTAGACAAATTACCTCACCGGAAATACGCAGTTAATCAGGTGGTGGAGAGATAGATATAGATACAGATATAGCCAAGAAACCACTCATTTGCTCCTGATGCTCAATTAGTTCCAATAAAAAGGACACCCAAAGTGATATTTATCAGGCTAATTAAAAGATTTTGGACATTCATCTTCTTCCACTACACAAATTCCCAGCACTATCAGCCATTTAAGATTTGCTTCCTTCATTAAACCCACTAAAAAAGGAATCTTTCCAATATCTTGAATTCCTTTTGTTCTTATTGCTATCAATGGCTTACTTCCTTGTTGTCTTTGAAATGTTTTTTGGTTGTTTCCCTAATGCATGTCTCATTTTCTCCCACTAGAAATTTAAACTCCTCCTTGGCATTAGTAGACTAAGAATTTCACATTGTTGAATCCCCCTTAACACCTAACAACAGATAGTTGGTTTAACAACAAATATTTTAAAACCAGACTTCTTTGAATTAAATAATTATTATTCGCATGTTGTCCCTGACCCATGAATAAAGAGGAAATCCACCTGCAGCAACATGGTTGGACCTGGAGATCATCATTCTAAGTGAAGTAAGCCAGGGAGAGAAAGAAAAACATTGTATGACATCACTTATGTGTGGAAAAAAGACACAAATTAACTTACCTATGAAACAGAAACAGACTCATAGACGTAGAAAACAAACTTATGGTTACCAGGAGGGAAAGGAGGTGGGATGGGATTAATTGACAGTTTGAGATTTGCAGATACTGACTACTATATATAAAATAGATTAAAAAAAAAAACAAGGACCTACTATGTAGCACAGGAACTGTATCAATATCTTATAGTTACCTATAATGAAAAACAATATGAAAAGGAATATGTGTGTGTATATATATGACTGAAACATTATGCTGTATACCAGAAATTGATACAACATTGTAAACTGACTGTACTTCAGTAAAAATAAATAAATGAATAAAAAATAAATAAATAAATAAATGTTAACTATAGCTTAGAAACAAACACAAAAACAAAAAAGGAAATCCAGAGGAAACCAATAGGTTGTAACTATAAATGAATAACCAGCATTCGCATAAGGTTTTTCAGTTTAAATAGCTGTTTCTTATTGGGCCCACTGACTTCCTTCAAAGTCCAACGACCCCCATTCCGGGGCTCTCAGATGTGTGGCAGTGATCCCTCAACAGATAAAGTACATTCTTACTGGGTGTCTTTCCCCTAACAAACTAATAGCCCCAAATAATGCTCAGGCTGGCTTGTTTTAGCCCACCTTATCAGAGTCAAATCCCACCGCCCTTCAGGGACCCCAAGCCTCTCACCTCACCTGCAAACAATCAGAGACTTGTGCACAAGAGGATCAGGCACCTTGTGACCCGACCTTATAAAAGACCCCAGCAACTCGGTGTTCATGCAGGCATCTCTCACCTGTGCGCCTACTGTTGCCTACAGCAGCATAACTATTGAACTCTTCCCTTGTCCTTCACCTCGGCACTCACACAGGCACCCCTTGTCTGTGTGGCCTGCTGCTGTCTATGACAGCGTACCCCTAATAAACTCCTCTCCATTCCCATACTTTATACCTCTGGTAGATTCTTTTACCAACCCACGTCACCATGTCACCAACTGGCCTCCCCATTGTGTCTACAACATTTTATACACATCGCTAAATTCCATAACTCTTTCACTATTCCTCCACAAAACTATGGGTGGGGGGGAGGAAACAAAATCACAAACACAAGTTCATTCCTTCAACAAATGTTTGAATACCTGCTAAGTGTCAGGCATGTTCTAGGCTATAGAGATACAGCAATTAACAAATCAACTGGGGGGGAGGGTATAGCTCAGTGGTAGAGCACATACTTAGCATGCACAGGGTCCTCAGTTCAATCCCCAGTATCTCCATTAAAAAAAAACTAATACTAAATAAATAAATAGACCTAATGATCCCCCCCAAAAAATAAAATAAAATAAAATAAATTTAAAAAATTTTTAAAAATCAACTAATGTGTCCTCAGCCAGAGAATTTATATTCTGGTGGGAAGACAGAAATGCACACAAACAGAGAAATTCAAGCAGTGTAAAATGCTATAGGGGAAAAAAAAAAAGCCAAATATATAGAAGTGGGAGATGACTTATTTTAGGTAATGTGGTCAGAGAAGGCCTCTCAGGAGATGAAATTTGGAAAGACTTCAGTGAAGTAGGTGAGAAAGCTGCTCTGAAGGAAAAGCAGTCCAGACAAAAGAAACAACATAGCACAAAGGCCCTAAGAAAGGAATAAATTTTGAAGAAGAATGAGAAAAACAGTTTAAAGTTGAAAGAAAGTGAATTAAATAGAAAATGATAGCAAGCTAATTAGGAGAGGTAAGCTGTGCCCAAATGAAGTACGGTGCTGGATGGAAATGAGGAGTTATAGCTTGATTGTAAGGGTGGGAATCTATCAGAGGATTTTTCACTAGGAAATGTCATGCTCATTCTATCTACTAAACAGAGACTAAACTGTCATCAGCGTGGAAGCAGTGGGTCAAGTAAGGAGGCTGTTTCAGTAGAACAGAGGGGAGATGCCATCTAAAATTAGAACTAGAAGTAAAGCAGTAGAGGTAAAAAGTTATCAATCTTAGAATATTTTGGAAGAAAGAATTAAAAGAACTTGATAATGGGTTGTATGTGGGATAGAAGGAAAACAGAGAAACAAGAATGATGCCTGTGCTTTGGGTTTGAGCAACTGAGTGATGACGCTTAGAGATAGGATGAACCCTGTTTTTTATACATTTTTTTAGTGGAGGTGAATTTCTGTGCCCTGAATTCATTCTTTGTAAATTGTGGAAAGAATATTGTGAGCCTCCTAAGATTTTTAATGAGGTGTAAATAAATTTAAAATTCTTAGCACCAATTAGAAATTCCTCCAAATTAACTAGTTCTAATTACTACTTAACCAACTATTTCTAACTACTCCATTTTTTTCTCCATAAAGATAGTGTGTAATTCTCAAGCACCACTCGGAGGGTTGGAGTACTCAGATGTATTACGCCGGCAGGCTCAGAGGGGCTTCTGCTCCGAAGCTCTGAGCACCTCCAAGAGGTGCGCATGAGGTTTTATAGGGTAAAGTACAAGCTTGGGGTATTCGGCCAATAGGCATGGAACAGCTTTAGCAGCATTATCATCACAAAAGTGGAGGTGGGGAGGCAGCAAACCAACATTCCAAAGCCAGATATGTATCTTTGAAAATCCAGCTGGCTAGCAAAAAAAACATAAACAGCAAACCAACACTAATTAACTTAGATTTACAAGTTAGTCCAGCAGAACTCAGATCAGTATTCCAATACTTAGACTTGTTAGCCCAGCCCAGCCTCTCCTTCACATTCCTAGACCTCTGAGTTATCTTGTTAGACCAGCCCAGCTTTTCCTTCACACATTAAAAAATAATAATAATAATAATAAATAGATAAACCTAATTACCCCCCCAAAATTTTTTTTTAATTTTTTTAATTAAAAAAAATTTTAATTAAACCTTCTAGACCTGCAAAAACCAAAAACCTTGTAGACCTTGGATAGAATCCAAGGTTCTATCACCTCACATCTATCTAATTACAATAGTGCCAGCCATTTGTCTGTCCTGCATATTATTAGATAACTGTGGTTTCTAAAACAGTATTTCCCACATTGCTATTCAAAGTGCTAAGTATTTATTATCTTGGGTCCTTTCAGCCTAACCCGCAGGTCTCATTAATCCACTCTGCTCATTATCAGGCCCAGCAAACTTTCTAAAGATACAATGATTATTTTCCTTTACGTTTTCATTCTCATGAGACTAGTATCTATAAAGTGGCCATGTAATTTATCATCCTAACCAGGAACCCTTCATGAAATGAGGCTCTATTAATAATTACACCCAAAAATTAAGGTAAAGACTGCCCCATGTGAACCATGAATTATGGTTATGCTTTATCTGTGATACATTAGTACTACTTTAAAACTCTTTTCTACATGATTAATAGATAATTCTATTGTCTATTTAGCTAAAATGTAAGCTCTTTTGCAAAAGGATTATTTGTTCATTTTCTATTCTTCATAATACTCTATTGACTAAATGGAGAAGATTACATGTCAGAACCCCAACAATTTATCCTGAAATATGGAGCTGGTATTTGTAAGTAAAGATACCAGAAAGTAAAACTATTGACAAAGACCAAAAATCGGTTTCATCAACTTTTTTTTCAGTTGAAGTATAGTCTGTTTATAGTGTTGTGTTAATTTCTGGTGTACAGAATAATAGTTCAGTCATATATATACGTACATATATTCGTTTTCATGTTTCATCAACTGTTTTTAATGATGCCCAGGGCATAATTTACCTTCCCCTCATATACATAACCCTGGATAAAAATTGCTTTAAAGCTGAGAAAACTGAATTTGTAGTAACAATTTTAGGAAGCTAAAAATTTAGTAAGAATATTAGGTAGCATTTTTTTTTCGGACTCCTTGCTTGGCACAGTAACATTTTTAACTGAATCTGTAGTAATATTTTTTTTTTGTAGTAACATTTTTGAAAAGCCATAATGTTAGGTAGCATTTATTGAGCTCTATATGCCAGTCATTGTAGTATTACTATCTACATTTTGTTGCCAAGTCCAAACTCGTTCTGCTCGCTGCATGACAGGCCAATAAATCAGGAGACGAGGTGTTGGGGCAAGGAATAGCAACTTTATTTAGAAAGCTGGCTGACTAAGAGGATAGCAGACTAATGTCTTGGAGAACCATCCCGCTCTAGACAGAATACAGGCTCCTTTTATACAAAAAATAAGGGAGGGTGTGTGGTTGATTGTTGTAATCTTCTTGCTGCAGGCATTCTTTGTTCTTGCAGCCATCCCCCTGGGCTAGGTCATGGTGTCCCTGTAAACCTCCAACAAAACAAAGGTTATTCTCTACTGTAATTTTACAGACAATGACCAAGACTCAAGAGGTTAAGCCATTTAGCCCCAAAAGCAAGCACTGTGGTAGAAATGTATGGACCCTAACGCCCTGGCTTTCTGCCAGAAAAGAGGAGCCCCAAAGAAGGAGAAAGTACCATGCAGACTATAGAGAGGGAGGAGCTTAGGAACGTGATCCTATTGAGTACTTTGGCATGGATTTTTTTTTCTTCCTAAGCCATTTTATGATCTAAGCCTGGCCACAATGCTTGCTCTAGAACAGGTAATTAATGAGCTTAAGGGAGTGGGGGAGTGCTGGAACAAAGGAAAAACAGTCAAGACACAGTAGTTCAGAGATAAAACAGAGTCCTAGTGATGCAGCAAAATGGGGCACACGAGAGGATGGTCACGTCCCAGGTCTTGGTCGAGTTCCTGGGGCAAGTGAGGGTCCTTAGCTTCATGCAGGAAAGAATTCAAGAGTGAGCCATAGTAGAATGAAGGTGGATTTACTCAGAGAGACACATACTCCATAGGACAGAGTGCAGGCTGTCTCAGAAGGTGAGAGAAAGCAACCAGGAGATGTTAGTTTTCATGAGTTCAGTAACTTCGTATGCTAAGAAAGAGGAGGCTTATTCCAACTACTTTAGGGAAAGGGCTGGAATTCCCAGGACCTAGAACACCGCCCGCTTTTTGACCCCTTACTGGCAGCCTCAGAACTGTCATGGTGCCTGTGAGTGTGTCATGTACTATGCTAATATATTACAATGAGTGTATCATGAAGCTCAAGGCCTCATGGGAGTTGAATCTTCTGCCAACTTTGTGCTCATTGCTGTGTCATTCTTTTAATGGTTGTGCCTTGTCCCCTTCCTTCCTGACTTACTGGTTCCTACTCAAGGGATATACATAATAATCTGATACGTATTTTTGAGTTCTGCAGGAGCTAAGGCTGCTACCTAGGTGGAGGATGGAATGATGATGTTGACCTTTTCAATCAACTGAAGCTTGGACTCTGTCAATCTTTGCCCCAATTTTATGCTGAAATCTCCTCTGCTCAAGCCCTTTCATGACTATGCATATGTTCTTAGCTTAAAAATTCCCGTTTTGCCTTTCAAAGAGACACTGATTTGAGAAAGATACCCGGTGTTCTCCTTACTTGCTGCAAGTAATAAATCCTTCTTTCTCCCCATCTTTGCCCTGGTTGTGTCTTTTGGTTAAACATCCATCAAGAGATGAACCCAGTTTTTCAGTTAACAGCACCGAATGGAAATTTTAGAACTCAAAAATATAACAACAAAATCTGTAACAAAAAGGAAAATAGTTTAAAAAGAAACAAAGAAGGAAAAGAATATAATTCTGAACAAAGTATTTTAAGAAATAATGTCTGAAAACTTCCTAAGACCTAAACTTACAAATTCAAGATGCTCAGCAAATTTCCAGCAGGAAAACATCAAAGAAATCCATATGCAAATACATCATAACCGTACTGTTGAAAACTGAAAACAAACAACAACAAATCTTGAAAGCAGCCAGAGAAAAACGATGTGTTACCTACAGGGGAACCATTTGAATGACTGCCAGTTTTTCATCAGAAATCATGGAGGCCAAAGGAAGTGGCATATATTTTTAAATTTATTTTTTTTGAAGTACAGTCAGTTATGTGGCAAATATTTTAAAGTGCTAAAAGAAAACAATTAAAAAAGGGAAACAATATTAAGAATGAAGAAAAAGCAATAGTAATGGTAGATATTTGGATGAATATCATAGACTATTCTCCTCGTGAGTTCTTTAAAATGTTTGATTTTTGATAGCAAAAACTGTATCATTGCCTAAGGTTTTCAATGTATAATCATCCTGCAGAATCCGTGGGGAATTTGTGCCAGGATCCGTGAGGATACCAAAATTCAAGGATGCTTAAGTCCCATATATATATATATATATATTTTAAATAATTTTATTCTAATTTTTCCCTTATTGGAGGTACTGGGGATTGAACCCAGGACCTCGTGCATGCTAAGCACATGCTCTACCACTGAGCCTCCCACCCCCTTAAGTCCCGTATATAAAATGGTGTAATATTTGCATATAACTTAAGTACCTCCTCCCATATACTTTAAATCATCTCTAGATTCCTTATAATACCTAACACAATGTAAATGCTATGTAAGCAGTTGCTTGCGTACAGCAAATTCAAATTTTGCTTTTTTTAACTTTCTGGAATTAAAAAAAAAAACGTTTTGATCCACAGTTGGTTGGATTCGTGGATGCAGAATCCACCGATACAGAGGGCTGATAGTATATAGCCATATAACTATAACATAAAGAGAAGGTAATACAGTGTAAGTTTTCTACATCCCACTTTAAGTGGTAAAATATTGATTTTAAGTAGATTATAGAAGTTTGTATCCTGTAATCCCTAATGCAACCATTCATACTGCCAAAATATTTTGCCTCAAAGATTAAAAGTTAGGTTTTGAGGGGTAGGGGGTATAGCTCAGTGGTAGAGTGCGTACTTGGCATGCATGAGGTCTGGGTGCAATCCCCAGTACCTCCATTAACAACAACAACAACAACAACAACAACAGAAAGAAAAATGAATTAAAAAAAATTTTTAATTGGAAAACATTGGAAAAATTAAAAATAAATTTAGGTTTTCAGCTTTACTTAGTGACATTGTATATTTAGGGGAAAAAATACACTAAAATGCTTCACTTCACTAGAGGAATCTTACAGGTATCTGGAAGATAATTAAAATAACACTATTCATTAATGTTACCAAAACAAACCTAGTGCACAGTTTATGAGAGCAATGCTAAAACTCCTACATTTTGCATATTTATGCTTTTAACTTCTACATTGTGATGGACTGTGTCCAGGATGGCCCTGAATGATGCCCACCTCCTAGTATTTACGTCCTGTGTACTTGCCACACTGTATCCAGGTTTGGTCTGTGAATTGATGACGTGAGAGCTTTGAGGTTAGGCTACGGAAGATACGTGGCTTCTGCCCTGTTCTTTTCTGGTATTGTTTGCTCTGGGGGAATATTGTGAGACACGCTATGGAGGGGCACATGTGGCAAGGAACTGAGGCCTCCGACCAAGAGATAGGTGATCATTGTGAGCAGCAGATCCTCCAGCCCTACTGAAGCCTTCAGATACCTGTAGCCCTAATTGTTGTCTTGACTGCAAATGAGATAGGAGGGAATGGGGCAGGGCACAGACACTCAAGGAATGACAGCAATTTAACACCAAAATGGTGGAAGATTCAACTCCTAGTTGGCCTTGAGGATTAAGAGGTTTAACTTCTAGTAGACCTTGAGCTTCATTATATGCTCATTGTAACAGCGTGATAAATAACATGCCCGCAGGCACCATGACAGTCCCAAGGTTAACTGCAAAGGGGCAAAGGGCCAAAGAATGGGTGGTGGCCCAATTCCTGGTAATCTCAGCCCCTTCCCCAGGGCAGCTGGAATGGTCCCACCTGCAGGCGTGTGAAGCTACAGAGCCCATAAAAACTGACACCACCATGCTTAGCGCCCTTTTTCGCTCCCTCCTCTTTGGAGACGGCCCGCACTCTGTCTATGGAGTGTGTACCTACTTTTACTTTAACCTGAGCACCCAATTCCCACATCTCTTTCCTTGCCTTTCTCTTGCCTTACACTCTATGCAGTATGTATCTCTCTAAATAAATCTACCTTTACTCAATGGTGGCTCGCACTTGAATTCTTTCCTGCGCGAAACCAAAGACCCACACTTGGCGGGGCCCGTCCCAGGGGCTCAACTGAGACCTGGGACACGGCCCTCCTCAAGCCCCACATCCATTTTCCTGCATCACAACCACAGGAGACTGTAACCTAGCTAAGCCATTCCCAGATTCCAGACACTCTAACTGTGGGGATAATATTTGTTGCTTTAAGCTGCAAATTTTTGAGATGTTACAGTGCAGCAGTATGTAATTAATACCTATTTTAAGTCTTTTGAGGCATAAGGTAAATCAATAATTATCTGTTCTACAAAATATCTAAAAGAACCGGTGTGTTCACATGATAGTGATGTAAGAAATACGTATTTTGGTCTTTGTCCGAAGCTCCTGGCTGGGGATCCTAAAACCTAGGTGGTAAAAAGTGCTAGGAGTATCTTTTGTCTTTGGTTATCAGACCCAGGTTCCTAACATAGAGCCCCTAAATCCCTTGGAATTTCCTGATAGAGGAATCTTTTGTTAATTTAATGAGACAACTCTTTGTGGGCTCCTGGATAAGCTTCAGGTTGGGGCTGGTCAACAAGAAAACAAGCCATGATAAAAAGCTTGGAAATTTCACCACCTCACACCACCATCCTCCTGGGAGGTGAAGAGGCTAGAGACTGAGTTAATGATTGAACACGCCTACATAGAACTCCCTGAACTATGAGGCTTGGAGAGCTTCTAGGCTGGTGGACATACTCATATGCTGGGAGGGTGGTGCAACCCAAATCCATTGGGACAGAAGCTCCTGCACATGGGACCCTTCTGGACTTCCCTAATGTCTCTCCATCTAGCTGTTCATCTATATCCTCTATTACATATAATAAAGCAGTCAACGTGTTTCCCTGAGTTCTATGAGCCATTCTAGCGAATTATCAAACCTGAGGTGATGACTGTGGGAACCCTGATGTATAGTCAGCCAGTCAGAAGAGTACGTGAAATCTGGGACTTGCAACTAGAGTCTGAAGTGAGACTGAGCCCTTAACTTGTGGGATCAGATGGTAGTTCCAGATGGGTAAGTGTCAGACAGCTGAATTGTAGGACACTCAGTTGGTGTCTGCAGAAAACTGGAGAATTTTTTGGTGTAGGAAAGCCCACACATCTGGCATCGTTAAGTATTATGAATGTGAATAAAGGAAGAAATGTTTGTTTTCCTTTCAGTGGACATGGTTAAGTAGCGGCATAGTTAAATAACTTCTTTCCAGAGTAGAATTCCAAAGAATGAGGAGGGGGAGTGTACAGCTCAGTGGTAGAGCGTGTGTTTAACATGCACAAGGTCCTGGGTTCAATCCCCAGTACCTCCATTAAATAAATTAAAAAATAAATAAACCTGATTACCTCCCCCCCCCAAATAAAAGAACAAAACATATAAAATAGAATAAAATAAATTTTAAAAATAAAGAATGAGGAGGCTCTGTAATGTACTGATATGGAAAATTCTTCAAGATATAAAATTAAGAAACATGTATAGTTGCATGTCTATACATAGATTGTCACTGAAAACACACACATAAAAAGGAGGGGAATTGTGGGCTACCGTGGGGACTGAGGTGCCATTCTATACATCATGAATTTTCCATCATGCATCATACTACTGATCTATACACTATAGGCAAATAAAATGTAATAAAAATAGCAGAAACATTAAAACATTATTTGGAATTGCATAGCATCGTCAACTCCTTAAATAGGCCTAAACACAGCCCTAGGAACACATACAGAAGAAGAGCTAATATTAGCATTTTCAGTTAAATGTTTCAAACCAAGAACGTTTCCAGTATTAGACAGCTACTAGTATGGTATGGAACTGAACTCTATTACACCAAAAATGTGATCCAGAAAAGAATTAATGCTATGACATTTTATATTAAAAAACTAATTTGAAAAATAAAGATGGAAAATTCCTTCACAAAAAATTGACTTCAGAAGTGTATGCTACTTGCTATGTTATCTTGGAAAGATCTGAAAAACAAACTCTTTACTTTTGAAAAATTAGCTACAATTAACATTTCACCTGGACCACTGGTTCCCAATTAATACTCTTATGGAAAACAGTGTGCTTCCAAGAGGCAGTTCCTAGCATGCTGTGGGTGCATGATCAGCGTTGAATGCATGAATTAACTCTTCAATGTCTCCTTTAGCATCTGTCCTAAATTAATAAACTATAAAAGGTTCTTTGTAGAACAGTTCAGCACACCTAAATGACACATTTAGTATTTTGTATTTTGGTATTAGTCCCTTTCAGTTTTTTCTACATTAGCAAAGAACATAGTTTTATTCATTTTTAATCACTACATACTATTTCATCAAATTCTTCTAAGCCATAACTGACTCAACCATATTCTTATTGCTGGATATTTCAATGTACTCTAAATTAAAAAGTCAAAAGTGAAAAAAAATGAGTATTACATGTATTTTAAGTTGTTACTCTAAAGCATGATCAAGGAATAAACAGAAAGTTAACATATAGCATTGAAACAAACCAACAACAAAAATCCAGCAACGTTAGTAACAGTTCACTGATTTATTAGATGAACAAACATGTATCCATATAATCAATGAAAACTGTACGATATATAAAATAATTTAAGAAATGTGGGGAATTAGCAGCACCATCTGTTATTGAAATAGCAAGAAAAACGTCACATACTTTATGCAAACACTAGAAGAGAGTAACTATCTTAGGATCTACTAATGCCACTGAGGGTCTGGGATGACCGAGAAGGGTGTCATTTTAGGCAAATGCACCTTCTTCCACTCCAAAGATTTAGTGAGCAAGTCTGATGATTAATGTTTTAGAAAAAATGTTACTGAATGAAGTAAGAGATCCTGCATAGCATTTTAATTAGGATAAGAAGACTAACATCTGGCTACTTTTGCATGGCTCAACACTTCTATGAAAAATTTAGTTCTGGATTATGAAATTAGAAATAAAAAATAATTTTCAAAAGACACTAGTTGTCTCTAAGAAACATTAAGAGGAACACAGGTCACTATGAAAATACATCACTTTTCCAGTTCACTTAATAATTTACTTTAAAAAGTTGTGTAGTTTTCATTGCAAGTGACTTATACAAATTTCTTAAGAAGCATTTTTAAAAGTTTAAATGTATTTCTAAAATCTAATAGATTCTTTTCATTTTTTTTTTAAAAACCTTTAGCCCTGTTGTTACATTTACTGTGTATCAGAGTGAGAGTCTGAGTCTGTGTGAAGGATACAAATTTACACACATTTTACAGCAGCTTATACCCTAACATCTACAGAATTCACATTTATAATACAAGCAAGTACAGGCCAGGATAAAACTGGTAAATTCCAAAAAGTCAAACTGTATACTATTTTTATTTTGTCCCTTTAAAAAAAGTTCAACTTCGGCACCAAATGCAAAAAGCCCTCTTGTATTTGGAAAAAAAATTTTTTTTCCAAACATATTTCAGCAAACACAAACAGTTTTTCTGTGCTGGTGAAGTAAAGGATTTCCAATTTTCTTCTGGCCCCTAAGCCTGCGTCGCATGGTAAGTTTAACAGAGTTCTTTCGCTGTGAGGTTGTGGGAAGGCTTGCCGGCTGAGCACCGCTATTTCGACTTAAACCATTTCGTCTATGCTTCTTCATAAGAGGGCCAGAGTTGGATTCTTCTAGTGTCCTTTTGAAGTTTGCTGGAGGGGTTCTTTCAACTTCTTGGGCTTTCATTTGACCTGGGGTCGACATCTTTAAATTTTTTTGGTCCATGATGGCGTTTGTTGAATTGGTAGGCACCAGGCCAACTGACAAGCTATTATTCAAAGAATCATGTGTTCTTAAAGTCAGGGCTTTGGTGCAATTTTCTTCAAGTGGCTCTGGATCTTTTGAGGGTATGACTGCAGCCTGGACATTCCCTCGAGCTATCTCAGCTGGTACTTCTAAATAATTCTCTGAGAAGGCATTACTACGAACAAGAGTAGGTATGTGGTCCTTAGAGTTCAGCCTTGGCCACGGGTCCTCCTCCAGTGACTGAAAAACAAGAGGGTAAACCAATAAATATTTTATCCTAGAATTCAGCTTAATTGCTGGGGAGATAAAGGGGCTTCATTAGAGTAAGTGACAAATTTGTTTATTTTTCTGACTTATTTCCTACTTTCTATATTCTAATTTCTTTTGGTGGGGGAGGTAATTAGGTTTACTTATTTATTATTATTTTTTATTTAACAGAGGTACTGGGGATTGAATCCATGACCTCGTGCATGCATAGTTGTGCTCTACCACTGAGCTATACCCTACCCCCTCTATATTCTAATTTCTGAATATTTAGTAGTGTGGGAAATGTGAAGTGCAATATTAAAGCAACTATATCAAAACAGAAACTCATATTGCTGCTTGGCACCCATCTCCCAAACACTAAACACTGTTCTGTGATTTGAGAAAAGTAGGACATATGGGAATCCACTGAGTACGGCTGGGACAACTTTCAAAGACATAATAATGAAAATCATACAGAAATTTCCAGGTATTGTTTTTTAAAAGCTTCACGGGTGGTTAGGATATACACCACACCTTTAGATGTAGTGTTCTAGATCTAAATATATTCAGAGTATCCTTTCATCTCCAGACAGGTAAGAACATTCTTCCTACCAAATCCAACTCTTCCACTATAATATTTTATAAAATCATTTTTTAAATACTTTCTCAAGGACAGAGTTTAAGCATAAATACTATCTCTTCACCAAGTGTGTAACATTTCCCTCAATCATTCCCTCTCTCAATCAAATCAAATTTATTAAAATATTTAATATATTCTGAAAAGCCCAAGTCAACCCTTTTGTAAATGATAAACAAAGATATATTATCTGGCCTCTCTCTGACATAAAATCCCCCAGGAATAAATGCCTTTCAAAAAAGCACTTATACAAAAAAGTATATTCATAAAAAAAAAGTTTCCTTTACTATTTCTAGAATTAAAAAGAAAAAGGGAAATTGAACCAACCTAAAAGCATTTCAATCCAACCACAAGTTGGAACATGCTTTACTGAAAAAAATAAACTGCCTTTAGGTCCAATGGAGACTGAAAATGAGAAACCCTAGGGTTCCTAATTTGGTACTGCTCCAGAGCTTGCTCCTTTTTTTTTTTTTTTAACTAAGAATATACTCTTTCTTTCTGGGGTCACTGGTTTGTCTGTCTGTTTTACACTGCATGGTTTACTGAAAGCCCAACTCTTCTTATCTGTTTTAACACACTGACTAGTTGCTGGGTAGCAACCTTGTTTCAAAGTACCAGTGCTGAGAAAGGATAACAGGACAGCCACTGTTCTAGAATATCTACATACGGCTTTCAATAATATGAGCAGCAACTTGTCTGTGAATTTATCCCCTCTGCATTAGGTTGATCCCAGTGCCTACTGCCCTGGTCACAAGCATGTTCTGACCCATCACAGAAAACTCCATCTAGTCATAAGTAATTGCTGACTGAAAGTTCATCTTGCTTTAATTTAGTAAAAGGATTTGCAACAAGACCAGGCAGCAGATAAATTCTGCAGGCAGAAGGCTTCCTATTAAATAAGCACATCACTAACTAGTCACAAGAAAAAAGGTACTAATCAAGCCACTTATAGGAATAGAACACACTGCTCTAGTTCATGTAACAAGGTTAGACATTAGATGGAATTCCCTTCCCAAGAAAAACAATGGGACGATTTCAGAGTTAACACAATTTATTGTAATTTCTGTTGTGCTGTCTTTTTAAATTCACAGACTATTATTCTGACACTACTGCGCTAACTTTTTCCCCCACTTTGAACTTTTCCTTTTCCTTCTCTTTTTACTGGCATTTTGTGGAAACACACTGCATCTGTTAACACAGACAACTACTTAGACATCTCAGATTCATCCCAGATTAATTACTATTTGTATTGTTAAACTTTCTTATGAGTTCATAGAACACTTGTGATATAGAGATATTACCTCCTAAATGCATACTTTAAGAGTTTTACTACCTCAGAGATCAACTTCCTCGAGAGCTCCATCTATCTTACAATCTAGGAGTAAACAACTCATTACAAATTGTGTCTAGAACACAACTGAAACTGTTGATCTGAAAGAACTCTCTTCCTCATTCTTCCTTCCTTTAGCTCTTGGCTTATTAAAAAAAAAAAAAAAAAAAGCTAAATTTAGTTTTGTCCTAAAGAAAGGATGGAGAAAGAAATGTGTGCCATAGTAATACTTAAACGGAAGTATTTCCACTTTATCTGTCCCCAAACAAAGATCTGACTATGGCTCTAGCTTAGGATTCAAACAGAAGTTGACATGTCTATAGACAGACAAACCTAGTCTCGAGTGCCTAGTCTAAATGTGGGTTAAGTCTTAAAAGTCATTCAAAATCAACCAAAACGTCATTATATTTATCTAGATGTTACTTAACATGGGATTATTATAACAATGAAATAAGTCAGAGACACTTGTATCTCTGGTTAAGTTAATTAAAAAAACAAAACACAACTTCTTGAACAGAAATTTTCCTTTATTTACTTGTTAGGTCAGAGCCAACAATACTACTTATTCTGAATGACTCTAAATATTTTTTCACATTTGGGTGGGGCTAAATGGTCAACAAATAACTATGCCTACATTTAAGTTATTAGTACATACATAAATCTCCTCATCTTTATCTTAGTATAATTATTAGAGCATTATTTCTCAGAATTTTAAAATGTTTTAAAAATTATTTCTATGTGTAATTTTGGTACAATTTTACTAATGCCAATCTGCAAATCCTTACCTACACCTTAACGCCTCCTTCTCTATTCTGCCTGAAGTCAGTTCTCCAAATATAAATACATTAGTGAACATGAAAGTCATGAATAAATACAAATACAAAAACAGGCAAATTCTCAAATGAGCATGTGCTCCTTTATAACTCTCAAAGGAGAATGAGGGACTTTAAAAGATTTTGATCTGCGTTATTCTTCAAGGGTTTTCAAAGAAAAATCTCAGACAAGAATTTAAGAAAATAAGCATAAAATATTTGTCAATTTCTAAATGAAGAGTCCACGTGAGGAAACTTAAGTCGCCATATATGTGTGAAGTAAAAAAAAAGTGAAGCAGTGATAGAAAAATTCCAAGTAGTAAGTATAGGAACACAAACCCCAAAATTAATTAAATTCTTTGTAGTGCATAGCTTTAAACATCTTAAAAAGCTGCCTGAATACATGACATAAAATTCCGTTGTATTTCCCATTTTAATGGTCTCAAAGCCCATTTTCAGAAGGCCAGGAATATCAAAGCAGTTATCAATATTACTAATTATTAGTAGAAAAAAACTGGGATGAAGTCGGAAAAGGGGAAATATGGCATCACTTAAATTTGTTTATTTTACAACAAATCTTAAAATTCATTCAATAATAACAGGGATAAGAAATAGGAATGATGTTTCTTATCCATGTTAATAGACAACCAGTTGTAACGTCTGAGATCCTAAGGTCCGGTTCAATCTTCTCTCAGTCTTTTCATCTATAAAATGGAATAACATCCGCACTATTTAGCTTTCAGGGTTATGAGGTTCAAATGAAATATCACATATGAAAGTGCATCACAAACGTCTACATGCTTACAAATGTTCATCATATTAGAAGGGGATCAGCAAGTTCCAAATATTAATCTTGCTAATATTCTTCAGGGGCCACATCTAATCACTTTTCTGTTAGGTGCTCTACAGCCAGCATTCAGTTTAGCACCGAGGTGTTCATGATTCACTGACAATAAGTTATATGACAAAGATCTATCACTTCCCCTGAACGTAGTGGCTCAAGTCCAAAATTCTATTATGTAAAGAATCTGAAAACTGTTTTCAGGCAGTACTAACCCAAGAAATTCTGTCTATTATAACTTAAATATGATAGAACTCTGTACCTTGACTGGTGGTGTAGAACATGGGGAAGGCGTCAGCACGCAGGCTTCTTGACTATTGTAGGAGGGACTATCAGTCAGGTTCAGATAGAGCTCGTCTTCACTGGTGAAATTCCCCTGACCGTCCACTCCTGGAGAGATGCAGATGACTATGGCACTGGTATTATCTGCTCGAAGCATACGCTGCCTCCAGCGGCCTAGCGCTCGATTCACAAGCATTTTGGCACAAGACTGTCCATGCTCGCCCTGTATGTAAAAGAACAAGAAGGAAGATATCAACTCAGACTTTGTTGCCACTACGTTTGTATCGAATTAAAAATCAGGTGTTTAATATGGCCTAAATAAATATTAAATTTTCAAAATTTCAAACATATACAACCCCCTTAAATATGTTGAAATAGTATTACTTTAAATTTTTTTAAAATAATAAAACAAAGCCTCATCCTGGCTAAATTTTATCTGTATTTTTATCTTTTTGGTAGGAAGACACTTGGTTTTCACTGTAACTTAGGAAAAGTTATATAGAAGTTATCTAAAAGAGGATAAACATCAAGTTATTACGAAATAATCACACATGGCAAAAAAAACCTCATTGCAAAAGGTCAATTTCCTTCTAAAAGTAAGAGACTCTGCAAGTCAAAGACCATCCCAAAATAAAAATTGTCAAAGGATATGAACACAATTCAGAGACAAGGAAATACAAATGGCTGTTACCCATATAAATGGTTAATATTACTCACATGAAGAAAAAAATAAATACAATAAGCGGTTACAGTGTACAGATCAAATACATACCAACAGAAAGAGAAACAAAATTTAAAAAAAGGATCTTATGCAAATTAATGTGGCTTGTTATAAAACTTACAGCATCCTACATGGATTCCATAATTGCTAAGTTTCAAAGAAACAAGTGAAAATGATGTGCTCCAGAAAACAGAGCTACATGTCTTAAAAAGTATCTCTAGAAATTATTGAATGATGAAAACTGAGTGGAAATGTTTGAAAAAGAAAAGTGTCATGAACTATAAATGATAAAAATTTAATTAATGTTACCTTATGTAATGTGATAAAATATATTTATGTATTGTAAGTACAAAATATCAATGTACTATAATATACTATAAGGTATACTATGTAATACATAATGTACGACAGTACAAGACCCTCACTACTTTTAAAGCCAACAATGGCACATTCTCTTGCCTTCCTGAACACTCACTAAATCTATTTCCTAGGCTTACAAAGTACTCTTTCATCATCACTTCCAATCTGCTGGCTCATGCCCTCATCACTTCAACTGAAACTCTTCATCCTTAACGGTCACTAAAAGATCCTGACTGTAAAGCCCAACACCCTGTTTTCATCCATCCGCCTCTGCTTCTTTGTAGAATTTGACATTGCTGACTACTACTCCAAAACTTTCTCTTTTCTTGCCTTCAACAAAACTGTACTTTTCTAAATCTCCTTACTTTGTCATAGCTCAGAATAAGAGCAAATCAATTTTCAAGAAAGCCAGGGAAAAAAAGAAAAGGTTTTTATCACTGATGGTTGTTTCTAGATTTACAATTGACTAAATACAGGTGACAGTTGCCACGTGACCCAGCAATTCCACTTGTAGATACTGAGAGATCAGAAAACACGTCCACACAAAAACTTGTACATGAATGTTAAGAGCAATGTCATTCATAACAGCCAAAAGGTGGCAACAACTCAATATCCATCAGCTGATGAATGCATGAATAAATAAAATGTTATACATCCATCAAAGGAAAATTATTCAACCATAAAAAGAAATAAAGTACCAATACAAGCAACATGAATGAACTTTTAAAACTTAAGTGAAAGCTTAAGTTAAAGAAGTCAGACACAAAAGGCCACATATCGCTATGATCTCATTTATGTGAAATATCCCAAACAGGCAAATACATAAAGGAAAAAAACTAGTGGTTGCCAGGGGAACAGGGGTCATAGTAAATAACTGCTAATGGTTAGGGGCCTGCTGGGGGGCAATGATGAAATGTCCTGGAATTAGTGGTGACAGTGATACAAATTTGAGAATATCCTAAAACCACTGAAGTGAACATTTTAAAAGGGGTAAATTTTTATGGTACATGAATTACATCTCAATTAAAAAAAAAAAAAAAAAAGGATGGGCGAGGGTTCCACAGACCAGGAAGTCAAGGGTTGTTCATAATGAAGTCAGTGGTTATGTGTTTTGTTACCTAGTTTCATTTATCTATTTCCTGTCTCATTCCTCTAATGAGCGGCAAGAGTCTACATTTTACTTTCTTCCAGAGCAAGGGCAAATGCAAAAATCTATTCAAGGTGAACATCCTTAGTTCATATTCAAGACCTGTGACAAGAGTACCAGAACAATGTGTAGGCAATAATTGAATTGAGTTCTTCTCACCATCAAGTATTTTTTCTCCTCTTGGTCCTGGCACATTGAAATGGCATCTTGAGGTGGAATCATATTCCAAAGTCCATCACTCCCCAAGATAATATACTTGTGCTTCTGGGGGTCAAGAGTGTGGACACTTGTGTCTGGTTCAGGTGACACCACAAACTCACCACTGAAGAAATCATAGCTCCACAAATCACCTGGGGGGTAAGAAGCAGAAAAAGCAAGAACCATGATTTTCAAGCTAGTAGTATCACATCAAGAGATTAAAGAGGAAAATCTACATGTTCTCTTCAACAGATGCAGAAGAGCATTAGATAACATTCAAAATACATTCATGATTTGTAAAAAAAAATGTCTTAGCAGACTAGAAAACGTTAAACATAACTCCCTCATTAACCTAATAATAGTACGTCTTCGATCATTACTTCCCTTCCAATTGTATACTGGGAATCCTTCCCAACACAAAAAGATAATAAAAACAAATCATACATATGAATTGGAAAGGAGAAACTAAAACTATCATTATTTGCAGATAATTTTATTTCTGCAAGGGAAACCAAAAAGAGATTAAATTATCAGAACAGGAACATTTAGCAAGCTTGTTAAATACAAATCCAATATATAAAAGTCAGCGGTATTTTTCTGTAATAGCAAGAAAAAGAAAATACAAAAGTTTAAAGAATTCCATTTACAACAATGAAGCAAATGTTAGGTATTGAGAAATAAATTTAACAAAAGGTGTGCAAGTCTTTTATGGACAAGATTATATAATTAGATTCTAAAACATTAAACAGACTAAATAAATGAAGAAATAACTATAATCAGAGACAGGAAGATTTAATATGTTAAGTCTTCCAATATTTAATATGCTAAATCTTGCAAGAATAACATCAATGTAATTCCAATCAAAATCCCAAAAGGACAAGCTGATTCTAAAATGTATAGGGAAGAGCAAAGGCCCAAGATTAACCAAGATAATTATGAAGAAAAGATAAGGTGGGGAGAACTGGCTCTAAAAATAAGACTCCTTGTGGCCATCTGAAAACCTCCTGTTAACCTCCTAGAGGTCAAGAAAATAACTACATCAAAACTTAAGGAATGAGTGCCAGTCACCAGGAAGAAAATTCCAGAGATAAAGATGAGCATTTTCACCAGAAATTAACACAGCATTGTAAACCAACTATAGTTCAACTTTAAAACAAAACAAAACAAAACAGAAAGATGAGTGTTTTTATACTCTTAACCCTACCATACGACTAGCCTTTGAAGATCAACGGTTCACCATTTGGGTGAGCCAGTAAAACAGGGTCCTTACATAGTCAGCCTTCTTCTTGATTAGTTGCACCTAAAACAATACCTAAAACTTCTGCCTCTTAGATCTATTAGAAGTAAACCTCAAAATGTTCAACAGAAAAGAAGTTTTGGTTGACTTGGGCCATTAAAAAGATCAGTAAAACTGAAATAGAAAAAAAAAATTACAGAAACCATCTACTCTTTTGTGATACATAAGACAAAGTAAGTAGGGCAATGTAAACTCTTCATGCCCCAAAACAGGAAGGAGGAAACAGAAAAAAACATTAATTTCTGCCTCTTTTGTTTGTTGTGAAACACTTCAAGGGAAGACCTAAATTAAGAGCAAAAGGTTTTCAGACAAGAGGGTAAACTGTTTTTGCCGTCTTTCAGCAGGTCCAACTTTTGCTAAACCAGAGGAAGCACTCTGTCCTCTCCCTTCCTTATTTAAACTTCCCCATAGCTCCCATCAGAAATATTGGCCAATTCAAACACGCTCAGGGTCCAAGAAAAGAGTAACTCAAATCAATTACTCCACTCTAAAATAGCAAAATTCACTGCTAAAATCGCCTCTTGAAAGGGGCAATTCATCCTTCAGAGCAACAAAAGAGAACACATATGACCGCTAAACGTTAATTATAATCCAGGTCAGCCCACAAAGACACACTTACTTCTTTATACCAGTAAAACAAAGCTCCCTGGTTGATGAAACTATAAAAATGAACATGGAAATAGTTCAGATAAATATTAAAGTAGCAATTACAGAGTTCATATATCATGCTAAAAGCTTTCAAAAGCAGTGTTTCTCTAATATTTGTAATTAATATTGCCACTCCAAGTAAGAACATAAATTTATATAAAGTGAAACCCCCTAATATGTCTAAACTTAAAATCTAGATTAAAAAAAGAAATTCCAAATTTCAAGCTAATGCAGTTTATATGACCTTGAAGAAGGGTCACAATTTCTCATATATAAACTAACATTAAAATCTTTATAAATTTGAAAACAAGGACATTTTTTATGTGTTATTTGTTTTGCAAGGCACAAAACCCCAAAAGATACAAAAATTTCCCTTTCCATTCACGTCCTTCCTGATTCTCCACTTAGGAAACAACTACTGTCCTTACATATTCTGGAGACATCTGTGGATATATACACACAAGCATATATGTACACTCTTTTGGAAAAATCATCCTCCGAAGCTTTTAACTCCCAAATTACTAATCCCAATATCTTGCCAATCTCTTGTTTGTTTTTTTTTCCTTTTTTCTCTAAACCTTAATACATTACCAGAAGAAAGGCACATTTCTCCTAACTTAAATTTCTCAGACTCTGGGTTTTGAATGGGATTGCACTGAACCTACAAATCAGTTTGGAGAAAAATGCCATCTTAATAATATTATATCTCCCAGTCCAAGAACTTATTCATTTAGATCTTTGATTTCTTTCATCAGTGTTTTATAGTTTTCAGCATACAAATTCCCCTCAATATTTTATAACTTATTCCTGTTATTATTTTGATGTTCAAGTTGCTTTAAATTTGCCAGTAAAAGTCCCTAGAATCTGAATTTTTAACTCACAGATGATTCATATCCACAGTCAAATTTAGGAACATAAGATATAGCCAGTTCCTTATTTTGCCAGTTCAGGGAATCTACATGGCTTTATCTGAGATCCAATGAGTAAGAATCAGAATTGAACTAAATGTTTTTATTATTGGTCTAGTATTTGTATACCATTATAGGAGCACAGAACGTCATTCCTGTACATACTGAAGGGAGGGGCCTTGGACACTGGCACATGTTTTTGGTTGCCTGCTCAATGGCCATTTCCCTTTTGTCCTCACTAGAGGCACTGGAGGGACTACCAGAGGAGAAAGAGGCCTTTCTTCTGGTTTCAGTATGTTCTCTGCTTGCTCCTGGTACACGCTGCAGCCAACAGTGTGCAGGACACCTACTGGTCCTTATCTCTAGTGAATTTCAGCACCTCCCCCACTCTGCAGATGGCTTCCCATAGAGAGCTTCCCAGCAACTTCTGCCTCACCAAGTCCATATTCAAAACTGCAACCAAAATCATCTTTTTTAAAACACAAAATTTAAGATGGCTGGTGGTGATAATTGCACAATAATGTAAATGTTATACTTAATACCACTGAACTGTACACTTAAAATGATTAAGATATAAATTCTGTTATGCATATTTTGCCATAATTAAAACACACACACACAAATCTAGTTGTATGTTTCCCACTCCAACTCCGCAACAGTTTATTCTTGTTCTTAAGATAAAGACACAACTCTTAACCACAGTTACAAATATGCAGTATTTTCTTTTTTTATTTTTATGCCTCTTATTCCCCTATCTCTGTTCCACTCTGGCCCTCATCAAAGTCCCTTATATTCACCATGCCTCTTCCTATTGCAGAGCTGTCCACAAATGCAGACCTTATGCCTATAACACATTTTCTTTTTCTATTAACTTTTAGTAATTCTTCAGATCTCAGCTCAAACATCACTTCTCTGGCCTCTCCCTATTTTAAGTTCTCATTAACACATATACAAGAGCTTAGGAGTTGTAATTTTTCAGTTCTTTTTGTGATCATCTGATGAATGCCTTTTCCCTTTTCTAAACTGTAAGCTTCCATGAGGGCAGAGACAACGTGCTTGGCACACACTGCACTCAAATACCTGTTCAATGAATAAATGATTTGCAAGACTCACATGCAATTTCATCAGGCAGCCAGTAGGAGGCAACTTTGCTACATTTGCACTCAAGTAATTTTGATCATCAGTGCCCAAATAATACCAATTTTGATAGGCAAACTTCTCTCCCAAAAAACTTGGAAAAAATGGCTATAAACCATAAGAAGGGTGCTAAATACTGTAATTTACAATGGGCCAACAAGAATTACCATATAACAAGTTAAAATAAAGAAAGCTAGAACTCAAACACTTCCTAAAATTTTCTTCACAAGTGCCAGACCTTAGTCCTTAGACTGGAAAAGTAATGTAACAAATAATTTCTTTCAGCTTAAATGTCCAAATCTACAGGATTTTTCTTAATGCTGTAAACTTTAAACTTATACAGTGATGTATGTCAATTATATCTTAATAAAGCTTAAAAAAGATTATTTTCTATATGAAAGATAAAATCAAGAGAAAAAACAGAAGCAATTTTTTCATTACTGAAATAATTTCATCTCTCTGACATATCTTTTTATATTAAAATATAGCCTCATTTCCCATATTTTTGTTTACAAAATTATGTTACAATAACTGTCGTTGGATGTTACAAGAGCCATTATATTTTATCTCCTACGTGAAGTTTTCACTGTTCCGGTGGCTCTTTCCCATCAACTGCTATTAGTTCTTCCCTTTCTACAACAATAGTAGTAAACCCTCTCTCGACCCTGTATTTCTACTCCAGCTAAAGCCCCATGTCTCTCCTTCCCAAACTCCTAGGAAGAATGTCTAAACTTGCTATATCAAAACTTCTTCCTCTCGCTCTTCCTTGAACCAACTCCAATCATGACTGCAGTCTCACTATTCCACCAAAAGCTACTTTGTCGAGGTCATCAATGACTTTCACATTGTTAAACCCAAAGGTCACTTCTCAGCCTTTACTAACAACAGTATTTGAAATATTGTTTTTTTAAAATTGAGGTATAATTGGCATTTAACAAAACACTTAACTTCTTGAAACACTCCCCTCACTTAGCTTTTGGGACACTCTCCTAAATGTTCTGGTATCTTACTTGCGGCTCTTTCTCAGCCCTGTTTTACCCTGTTCTTCCATTCACATCCCACCTCTTACCAGAGTACCTCAGTGCTCCGTCACTGGACCTTTCCAATTTTCTACCTACACTCAGTCCCTTGATTCGGCCACAAGCCTTTGAACATCATCTCTATGTCACTGGCTCCCAAAATGATCTCTCTAGCCTAGCCCTCACCTAGTCAATTCACATAACCAGAAGGCAAATAAATGGACATCACCACTTTGAAGTCTGATAAGTACCTGGAAGGTAACTTTTCCAAAGTTGAACCCCTGACTTCTCCCTACAACATATGCTCCAGTCCTTCCTGTATCAATTAATGGCAACTCCACATTTCAAGCTGCTCAGTTAAAAAAAAAAAATCATAATAAGGATACTTGTATTTGTTGTTTCTTCCAAATTCTCTTGCCCCTGACACCCACAGGCCTTGATGCCTCTTCACTCAAATGTCATCTTCTCAGACCTCCTCTGACCATCTCATTTAAAATTATACTCCCACCCCTACAGCGTTCCCCACTTTTTTTTTCACGGTAGTTTTTTTTTTTTATATTCCACAATATATATTTTACTTATTTATTTTAGTTTATCATCTGTTTCTCTTTACTAGAAAGTAAGTTTCATGGGTCCAGGAATTTTCAACTGTTTTCTTTACTGCAGAATCCTCAGAACCTAGAGCAATACATGGCACACAGTAGGCATTTAATAAATATTTGGTGAATGAATAAAAAATCATAAAGAAATGGGAACTACGTGTGGTTTTAAAATACGTGCACATGTTATTTGGTTACTTTTTTTGTGCTAAAAGGGCATTTTTTTTACATTTTTTTATTGAGTTATAGTCATTTTACAATGTTGTGTCAAATTCTAGTGTAGAGCACAATTTTTCTTGCTACTTTTTTTAAAAAAGAGGTAAGGGTTATTAATTCCCTTCCACTTAAGGGTGGGCAAGACCTAGTGACTCAGTGATAACAGCTACCAAAAAAACACATGGAGAAAGTGATGAAGTGTCACTTATTATGACACTAGATCATAAAAACACATTGTGGCTACTGCCTTGTTCTCTCTCAGATCACTTGCTCTGGGGAAGCTGGCTGCCATGTCATGAAGACACATCAAGCAGCCACACAGAGAGGCCCACAGGGCAAGGCACTGAGACCTCCTGACAACAGCCGTGTGAGTGAGCTATCCTAGAAGTGAATGCCCCAACTGCGTTCAGGCTTTCAGATGATCAAAATCATAGCTGGCATCTTGACTGTAACCACATGAGAGATCCGGAGCCAGAACCACCTAGTTAAGCCACTCCCAGGTTCCTAAGCCACAAAAGCCATGTGAGATGATCAGTGCTTTGAACTGTTAGGTTTGGGAGTATTCAGTTAGACAGCAATAGATAACTAACACAGTAGGATTTTAATAACCTGACATAATCATTTTGGCGAGAAATTCAGCAATACCTACTAATGCTAAAGATGTAAGTATCTATGACCTGAGCTTTCCAAGTGATATACCTTGGAGGGTGCGAGTGTGACCTTGGGTCAGCAGTGTGGGTCCTGGGTGGCTACAGCCTTTAAGCCAGTTATCTCCAGCCTCAAGTAGCCTTCTCTGTTTATTGTAAAATATTATTATATTGTATGTGTCACAATATTTGAAAAGTTGGTTAAGTAATGTACTATGACCCAGTAATTCCACCTCTAGTTATGTCCTTAAAGTTAAGTCTCATATATGTATACAAGGAGATATTTATTGCAGCATTTTTTATAATAGCTAATGTGTGCATACAACCTAAATGTCCACCAAATTTATTTCATACTGGAACTAAACGTATAGCAGTTGATACATGAACTAGAACTATATTTATAAACATGGATAAATCTAAAAACAATGCACAGAGAAAAACAGCTAGTTAAAAAAAGATGTTTTGAATATGATGGAAAGCTAGTCCAACGATCAACAATTTTAACAATGTTACCATGGATTCTCAGAGCTTTAAGAGACCCACAAAGTCTTACATACTCTAGCTCCCCAGCCAATGCAGAAATCCACGTTAACCACCCAGGCACCTCTAATGAAGGGCAGGCTAACAGCAGTTCACAAAATAATGGTTCTTCTTTTTTTAATCAGCTGCAATTTTTGTCTTTTTTTTTTTATAGTTCTTCAAACTAGTTTTTTAAAAATCAGGCTAATTCTTCTTCTAGATGACTAAACTTCACAAATATTAGCCAGCTGTAACTGTCCTCAGTATTTCTATTTCAGGCTACACCCTGTCAAGCTCTCCTGTATAAGCTTAGGAGAGCGGCAGCAGCATCTAGCGGAAAGAGCTTTTACTTGTAAGTTGAACAAAGCCGTAATCAAAATGCCAAGTATGTGGACACGACCAGTTGACTAGATCAGCTAAGGCAGTTTCTTAACTGACAAACTGGAAATAACTCCCACCTCCCTGCCATTTTATAAAGTTTAAAAACGAAATAACACGTAAAGCACTTCTACAGTACCTGGCACATAAAAAGACACTCAACTTGGTAGTTCTCTTTCTACTACAATATGATCTTAGAACCATCCCCAATTGGGCATATTTTTAAGTACAGAATACAGTGGCATTAAAAAAGAATACAGTAGCATAACCATTCCCTTTTTTTGGATATTATACTATATTACTACATTCTAAGGTTATATTTAATCTATTTTTTTAATTGAAGTATAGTCAGTTTACAATGTGTCAATTTCTGGTGTATAGCGTAATATTTCAGTCATACATGTACATACATATATTCCTTTTCATATTTTTTTAACATTTTTTATTGATTTATAATCATTTTACAATGTTGTGTCAAATTCCAGTGTTCAGCACAATTTTTCAGTTATTCATGGACATATACACACTCGTCACATTTTTTTCTCTGTGAGTTATCATAACATTTTGTGTATATTTCCCTGTGCTATACAGTGTAGTCTATTCTACAATTTTGAAATCCCAGTCTATCCCTTCCCACCCTCCACCCCCCTGGTAACCACAAGTCTGTATTCTCTGTTTGTGAGTCTATTTCTGTCCTTTATTTACGCTTTGTTTTTGTTTGTTTGTTTGTTTTTGTTTTTGTTTTTTAGATTCCACATACAAGCGATCTCATATGGTATTTTTCTTTCTCTTTCTGGCTTACTTCACTTAGAATGACATTCTCCAGGAGCATCCATGTTGCTGCAAATGGCATTATGTTGTTGGTTTTTATGGCTGAGTAGTATTCCGTTGTATAAATATACAACATCTTCTTTATCCAGTCACCTGTTGATGGACATTTAGGCTGTTTCCATGTTTTGGCTATTGTAAATAGTGCTGCTATGAACTTCACTCTCAATCTATATGTGTCCTTCTCCCTAAAGTGGGTCTCTTGTATGCAGCATATTGAAGGTTCTTGCTTTATTATCCAGTCTGCCACTCTGTGTCTTTTGACTGGAGCATTTAGTCCATTAACATTTACAGTAATTAATGATAGATGTGTGTTTATTGCCATTTTGAACTTATCTTTGCAGTTGAATTGGTATATCCTCTTTGTTCCTTTCTTCTTCCTTTTGTGGTTTGGTAATTTTCCTTTGTATTATCATGGATTTTATTTAATTTTTGTGACTCCTTTGTAAATTTTTGGCTTGTGGTTACCCCTTTTTGTAAATCTATCAACCCATTACTGTAACTGTTTTTATTAAACTGATAGTAACATGATCTCAAACCCATCCTACTGTTAAAAAAATTTAAAAAAGAAAAAGATATTCTATATTTCCCTGCCTCCCTCTCCCACTCTCAGTGATTTGTACGTCTTCTTCTATAATTTCATGTTTATTTGTAATTCATGAGTTATCACCTTTCCAGTTGTGTGTTTCTCATTTCTGTAGCATCCTGCTGCTTTTCTATTTAGAATAGCCCTTTCAATATTTCTTTTAGCATGGGTTTAGTGTTGCTAAACTCCTGCAGCTTTTTTTTGTCTGTGAAACTCTTTATTTCTCCTTCTATCCTCAAGGATAGCCTTGCTGGATAAAGGATCCTAGGCTGCATCTTTTTTTCATTCAGGGCTTTGAATATATCTTGCCACTCCCTTCTGGCCTGTAGTGTTTGTGTAGAGAAATCAGCTGAGAGCCTTATGGGGGTTCCCTTGTAACTTACTCTTTGCTTTTCTCTTGCTGCCTTTAGAATCATTTCTTTATCCTTGACTCTGGCCATCTTGATTATGATATGTCTTGGTGTGGGTCTATTTGGGTTCTTCCTGTTTGGGACCCTCTGAGCTTCCTGTACTTGGATATCTGATTCCTTCTTTAAGTTTGGGAAGTTTTCACAGTCATGATTTCTTCAAAAACCTTTTCAATCCCCTTTGATCTTTCTTCTCCTTCTGGGACCCCTATTATGCGAAGATTGGGACGCTTTATATTATCCCATAGGTCCCTTATGCTATTTTCATTATTTTTTATTTGCTTATCTTGTTGTTCTTCTGAATGGATGCTTTCTATTGCCCTGTCTTCTAGATCACTAATTCGTTCCTCTGCATTATCTAGTCGGCTTTGCACAGATCATTCCTCATCTCTGTCAATGAGTTTACCCATTCTACTTGGCTCTTCTTTATAGCTTCAATTTCATTTTTGACATATTTTATATCTCTAAACACTATCTCTTTTAATTCCTTCAGCAATTCGATCACTCCTTTTTTGAAATCTTGATCTAGTAGGCTATCGATGTCTATTTCGTTGATCTTTCTTTCAGGGGATTTCTCTTGTTCTTTTAATTGGGAAAGGTTTTTCTGCTTCTTCATCTTGCTCATACCTCTTTGGCACTGTGGTTTATGGAGTATCAGTTGTTTATTTTGGTCCTTAAAGATTTTATCTATCTGATGCCTATTTAGGAATAGAACTTAGGAAAAAAAGAAAAAAGAGAGAGAGAGAAAGAATTTTAAAAGAAGGGAGAAGGAGGGTTTGAAAACAGTGTATAATGAATAATAGAAGAGTGAGTTGAAGCAGAGTATTAATCGGGTTGAGATGTTCTTTTAAAACCTTTACAAAAAAAGGGGGGGGGGAGATGAATAGATGTATTTGAAACCTGTGTCTAATCAATAGCAGGACATCAAAACCCAAGAGAAATAGAAATGAATTAAGAAGTAAAAATTAAGAGAGTAATAGAAAATAGAACAGGTAAAAACATTAAAAAAAAAAGGGGGGGGGTGGTTTGTCGGTGTTCTCCTGGAGTCTGTGTGCTTTTGATGTGAAGTCTTTCTGTCTTCGTCCTGTTTTGGAAGCTCAGCTTGCTGTTTTCAGAGGCCCTCCGTTGGCGCCCTCTTCTGTGCTGCTCCCAGCACCTGTCGGCAAGCAGAGCGCGCCTCCTCCTAACACTGGGTCAGGTGCAGCTCTCTGCTGTGGGCGGGCGGGTCGCTGCCCCTCCGGATGCCGCAGTCAGATGTTGCAGACTGGCCGGGCAGGAGGGCGGGTCGTGCCCCCTCCCAGCACCTCGGTCAGGGGCTGTGCTCCTGCCCGAAAGGCGGGGCGGGGGGGGGGTCGCTCTCCCTCTACCTGCGCCGCCAGTAGCTCCGTGCGGCTGCGCGCTCCGCCCTGGTCGGCGCTCCGCGGGTGGGCTCGGGGAAGACCGAGGGACAGCCCTGTCCCTGCTCCGAGCCAAAACCCAGCTCCCTGTTTGTCTTTGTGGAGCAAGTTCTCTGAGGGACCAGGATGGAAGGATCCTATCTGCCCCGGGCTGCAGGCCAGTCTCAGTCTGGCCTTTGAGGCTGCCAAGCCCTTCGGTGCGGATGCAGGTTTCACCCCCGCCCCTGCCTGAGTGCTCAGCGCGGAGGATATGGCGGCTGTGCCTGAGCCCCGCCTCTCTTCCCCCGAAAACTTTCCACGGGTTTTCAGAGATGGGGGTGTGCACCCTTCCCCCAAGAGCACATCAACCTTGCTGTTTTATGGAGGGCCCAGGTTGTTCTGCCCTGTGCACCCACAGCCAGGGCGCGCAGCCCCTAGCGTTCCCCGGGGCTGCCTCCGTGCAGCCACTTCCGTCCTCCGCCCGGCTTGTGCAGCCTGGCCCTACCCGCGGCTGCCGGCCCGCGTCTCAGGCTGGGTGTCGGGGAGGACGCTCTGTGCCCGTTTAACTTAGTTCTGTTAGTCAAGGGCTGCTCTGTATAGATCCGAGCCTCGGAGGCTCCCCCTCCGTCCCGCTGGCCTCTCAGTTGGAGAGGGGAGACCTAGCGAGCGAGCGCCAGTCCTCCTTTGCCGCTCCCTCCACGCGGGACCCGTCCCGCGCTGCTTTGCCTTTTGTTCTTTCTTTTTTCCTTTTCTCCTACCAGATTTTTGGCGTCTTTATCTTTTGAAGAGGGCGATGTTCTGTCGGAGTTCCACAGGTGCTCTGGTTGGCTGAATGGGTCTGTAGATGTGGGTCTTGGTGTATTTGTGGGAGAGGGTGACCTGCGAGAGTCCTTCTACTCCGCCATCTTCTCACACCTATCTCCTTTTCATATTTTTTCATCATAGGTTACTACAAGATATTGAATATAGTTCTCTGTGCTACACAGTAGAAACATGTTGTTTATTTATTTTATACACAGTAGTTAGTATCTGCACATCTCTAACTCCCAAATTTATCTCTTTCCCTTCCCTTTCCCCTCTGGTAACCATAAGTTTGTTTTCTATGTCAGTGAGTCTGTTTCTATTTTGTAAATAAGTTCATTTGTGTCATTTTTTTTTAGATTCTACTGAAGTGATATCTTATGGTATTTGTCTTTCTCCTTCTGACTTACTTCACTTAGAATGACAATCTCCAGATCCATCCATGTTGCTGCAAATGGCATTACTATATTCTTTTTTATGGCTCAGTAGTACTTCAGTGTGTGTGTGTGTGTGTGAACTTCTTTATCCAGTCATCTGTTGATGGATATTTGGTTATTCCACGTCTTGGCTACTGTAAACAGTGCTGCTGTGAACACTGGGGTGCATGTATCTTTCTGAATTACAGTATCCTCCAGATTTATGCCCAGGAGTGGGATTGCTGGATCATATGATAAATCTATTTTTAATTTTTAAAGGAATCTCCATACTGTTTCCCATAATGGCTGCACCAAACTACATTGCTACCAACAGTGTAGGAGGGTTCCCTTTTCTCCACACCCTCTCCAGCATTTACTATTTGTGGACTTTTTAATGATGGCCATTCTGACTGATGTGAGGTGATACCTCATTGTAGTTTTGATTTGCATTTCTCTGATAATTAGCGATACTGAGCATTTTTTCATGTGCCTACTGGCCATTTGTATGTCTTCACTGGAGAAATGTTTAAATCTTCTGTCCATTTTTGGACTGGGTTGTTTGGTTTCTGTTAAGTTTATGAGATGTTTGTATATTCTGGAAATTAAGCCCTTGTCCAATGATTGTTCCATCATTTGCAAGTGTTTTCTCCCAGTCCGTAGGTTGTCTTTTTGTTTTGTTTATAGTTTCCTTTGCTGTACAAAAGCTTATAAATTTAATTAGGTCCCATTTGTTTATTTTTGCTTTTATTTCTATTGCCTGGGTAGACTGCCCTAGGAGAACATTGCTAAGATTTATGTTAGAGAATGTTTTTGCCTATGTTTTCTTGTAGGAGGCTTATAGTGTCTTGTCTTATGTTTAAGTCTTTAAAGACTGCATTATTTTTTATGACTAAGCTATACTTAGCAATGTTGGATTATCTTATGCTCATAAGCAATCAACTGAAACAAAAAGAACAAACAAACAAAATCTAGTCCTCTTTCAAATTAAATGCTGCTAGCAAAGCAGAGTCTCTTAAAGAATATTCTGAACTTAAGTTTTGCACTTTATTTTTATTAAATTTCATATTATTACTGTCAGCCTGTTTTTTAAAACATTTTTCATTTGGAGATCATTTCAAATGTTCAAAGTTATCCAAAAAATGACAAAGAACACCCATCTTTACTCACACTCATCTATTGTTGACATATTGCCCCATCTGCTTGTTTTCTATCAACATATATATATAAATATTCTATGTATGTGTACATATATAAATATTCTATGTGCGTGTGTGTGTGTGTATATATATAAAAATGTTTAAAATTGTGGCCACTTTATCCCTAAATACTTCAAGGTGTATTTTTCTAAGAATAAGGACACTGCAGTTATCAGCTTCATAAGTTTACATTAATATAATTTTTGTCTAATATACCATCTACCATCCACATATCTTGAAATATCCAATGGCCTATAATTCCCTTTATAGGATCCAGCCTAGGATCAGGAATAGCATTTACTTGTAACATTTCTTTAGCCTCCCTTTAATCGAGATTGAGGTTACGCATGCTTGACCAGAGTACTACACAGGGGATGTGTATCACACACCTAGAGACATACAATGTCCAAGGCCTCATTAGTGATGGTAATTGTCATCATCCAGTCAAAGTGTTGCCTGATTACTCTCTAATTACTATTCTTCCTCTCTTGCAACTAAAAGCAGTTAAACAATGATAAAATCTGCTGCCTAAGTACTTTCAAATATTAACATCTGTATCACATACAAAATTAAGGACTGCACTATTTCTTTTTCTAGGTAGTTAACAAATGTTGAAACAAGATAAGGAAAAAACACAGCATCACATCAATCAAGATCTCTTTCCAAATACACACCAATCTATTAATCAGTATCTTTAGTATTAATACATTCTGCAAAAAACTCATCTAATGCAATTATTCAGTCTCCATCTCCCCACCCTCACACCATCCCAATAAAAACCAACAGGGTATGTAATAGAGAAACTTGACCCGGCAGCTGTTCATAAGAGAAATATTTAGAGATCTGAGCCTAATAAGCGAACAAATTTGACAAGATTACTAAACACTAATGACAGGATTCTAGGACTCCATTATTGGAAGTACAATGCTCAGGTGGCAGGAACTAAATATTTCCACTGTACTTCAACCTGGGCAGACCACATCTTGCAGAGTGTCCTCATTTCTGGAATCACATTTACTGAAGGAAACATGTAGGAAGAATATGATGACAAGAATAACGAAGGGTCTGAAATTAGGTTAGAGAAACATGCTAGCTAATTCTGAATAGGTAAATGACTGTCATTATGCAAAAGGAAAAATACGTACACTGCCCTGTCTGAAAGATTCATGGAGGAAGACTTTAACTCACAATTAGAGTTGTCTAATAATCCAAGAGTCTGCACTTTGAAACATTAAGTAAAGATTACTGAAGATATTCAAGCGAGTTGAATTACTTCTTGTCTGAATTACTCCAGAGGTATCTCTGAACTGGGCAGGAATGTCTGAAACAGAAAAACCAGTTGGTTTTCCTGCTTTTTGCCACTCCTTCATCTGTTCCTCCTTCTCTTCTCCACAATTACTTACGGGTTTCAAGGCTAATTACTTGAAATGCCTGGCACACACACTTCATATATACAAAATAACTTGGCATCTACTTTTCTAAACTGAAGGTTCACCTTACTTTTGAACCTGCAGTAAGAACTTGTCCTCAGTCCACACTGAGTTCCCCACAAAAAAAGCCCTCTCTATTCTTTAGTAATATTAACTCTTTGCCTCCCATGCCCTCCTTCTAAGCTCGCAAATGCCAATAGTTAACTTGAAACTTATCATCTACCTGAAATGTAAATAGCAGCTATCACCTTCCCCCCATCTTTTTCCTTGCCAATAACTGGATGGTCAATTATATCACATATGCATACCATGAATGAATGGCCTTGGTATCTCAAAAAGGCTTCTAGTTTTGCAAAAATCTGTAAAATATGTAAAGTCCCTAGAATACTGCTACAGACCCCTGAATGATATCCTTGCCTCTAATTTTAGTACCCTACAATTTTAGCCATCATGAGCTTTTACAAACAAACTGGAGCAGCGAAAATGATTCTTTAAAAACAAACTGGATCATGTTACTGCCCTGCTTTAGTAAACAACAATAACAACTAACATTTATAGAGCACTTACTATGTGCCAGGCACTATTTTAAGCAATTTACATGTGTTAAGTCACCCAATATTCACAACAGTATGAGGCAGGCCCCACTTTATAGCTGAAAAAACTGTGTCACAATATATTAAATAATTTGCTCAAGTTTGTACAGTAAGTAACAACACTGGGATTGGAACCTAGGAATTTTGGCGCTAAAGTCCTCCTCTTAAACACTATGGTTTATTCCCTCTCTTACTTTGCAACCCCTTCCCAAAAGCATTTCAAATAAAATTCCTTATCATGGTCTAGAAAGCCTTGCAGGACTTAGTTTTGCCCACCACCCATAATGTCATCATCAAACTCCTTACCTTGGCCTGCACCACCCTTCTTAATCGGGTAAGTGTCCTCATCTCCACCTTCACCTATCTCTCTGCCTCCTCTCTCTCACACTGGCCTCATTCCTGTTCCTTAAAGGCCTCAAAATCTTTCTTTCTGGCATTAGGATTCTTTGCTTACAAATGACAATCCCCAGCTCAGGTTAACTTAGGCCAAAAAGGCAACTCAGAAGAAAATCAAGTAGCTTACACGATAGACAAAAAGCTGGAGAACCAAGCATGGAGACGGGGCAATTCCAAACAACTAGGCAGTAAACAGTCACACCAATGGGCACTGCCAAAGGAGGTCACTATCACTAGGGTGAATTCATTCCAACCAGGTTTACTTTTAATTTTTGTCCTTACTAGAGTCACAATTCAAAATCCTGGAATAGGGAATCTAACTATCTGGCTGGTGTCATATGCCTGACCTTTCATATATTTTACAAAAGGACCTTAACAGGAATGTCTAAACTAAGTAAGGGAGACAGAATTTCCCAAAAGGAAATCAGGACGTAATTTAGTAGAAAAAGAAAATAAATGCTAGACAACCCCAACCAACACCCCTCCCAAAGCAAATGTCCACTAACTGCCTAATCGCCTCTGCGAATGCTATGGCTCTGCTTTGTCTGTTACTTTTTTTGGTCCCTTCTTCAGGTCTGACTCACATACCACCTTCTTAAAGAATGTTCCTTAATAATCCTCTCCAAAGCAGCCCTCCCCTGCCACCCACTGTCCCTCCTGCCAATTACTGCCACATCATATTGTTCAATTCCTTTATGAATTTCTTCAATTTTCTTATTTGTTTATTATCTACTCCCCCTCCCCTCATTAGGGTATAGGCTCCATGAAGACTGGGACTTTATGATTTGATCACCAAAGGTGAACAATAGTAAGATGATAGGGAGAACAATTTTTAAAAATGCATTAACTTTTTGGAGGAAAAAAAAGCATAACTTATGGTGAAAAAGAATATAAAAACGAATATATGTATGTTCACGTACAACTGAAGCATTGTGCTGTACACCAGAAATTGACACATTGTAAACAGACTACACTTCAATAAAAATAAAATGCTAATCAGATAATGTTGTTCCTTAGCTTAATATCCTTCAATGTTTCCCAGTACCCTTAAACTAGAAGGAAAATATCTGTAGCTCATGTTTGCCTCATTAACTCCTGCCTTTTGAGAACATGCCAAACTCTTTCCCAATTCAGGATCCATGCCTGGAATATTCTTCAACAGGCTCTTCACAAGAATAGCTCCTTCTCAGCCATTAAATCTCAGCCAAAATCACACTTCCTAAAAGGAGCATTTCCATCACACTGTCTAAAACAGTTTTTCCCTTCTAAATTACTCTTTATCACAGGACCCTTTTTCTTTCTTTCATATTTCTTTCATATTTCCTAATCTGTACCTATTTCATTACAAGCTTACTTTTTTATTAAATTGAAGCATAACTGACTTGCGATAATATATTTCAATAGTATATTAGTTTCAAGACAAGCTTAATTTGTTATTGCCTATCTCCCCAGCTACTTACTCTTGCTCCCTGAGGGCAGAGTATATCTCTCCAAAGCCTAATGCAAGTAAGTGCCTGGCACCAAGTCAGTACTCAAGTGTCAGTTAGAGCAAGAAGGAGAGAAGGGAAAAAATGGTGTCTTCTAAGAGAAATTTTCTTTACAAGAAATTTTACAAGAAAATTTAGCACCTCCAAGGTAAGATACTTTAGCTATCATCCTCTAGCCTTCCTTCTAAAACCAGGGAGAACTCAAAATAGGTCTGTTTATTTTGTCATGGACAACTTACTTTGCTAGCTAAAGAAAAAAAAGAGCTTTGAAGGCTCTTAAGAGAAAGATGAAGGGCTGAAGTAGGGAAGGGCATTTAGAATTCTAAGGCTAACATCAAGTCTAGGCATACAGATACTTCCCTAAGAATAAATGGGAATTAGCAAAACATTAAACATAACTCATGATCAAAGAGCAACTGGCACTGAAATCCATACTTTAATCTTCCCCTCAATTAGGTTTTAAATCATTTATCATAATATAATATTTCTACCCGCATTATGTGCCAAATGAGGGTTTAATTCTCAGGCTTCTCTTTTATTTTACCACCATACATTGTAGAAAATCCAAAATGATTTCACCAAATGTAAGTCCTACTTACCCAGTGCTCTTGCTACTGCCAGAAATGGAATCTGGTCAATGACTGTGCTCCTTCTAACAGGTCCATTGTGAGAAAGCCGAGGTCGTTTCCAAACTACACGATTCACCCCAGACTTGTTCATCACACTAAAAAATAGAGATTACATAAATACTCTAAATGATTAAGATACAACAACTAAGGTAGTTCAACGTGTTAAATAACTAATAAAATCAGATTATATTATCACAAAATATTGATTTATCTGTTTCAGATACAAAGATGCAAAAACCAAAATTCCTGTCCTGTCCAGAAAGCAAAGACAAAATTGGGTAGATTAAGATGAGAATTTGGAGATTCCCTGAGGTAAGATACACAGAATGGAATGGAAGTAATGGGAATCAAAATGAGTAGATATCATGTAAAATTAAAAAGCAAGATAATTTGATAACTAAAAAAAATTGAGAGGAAGAAGAGTGGTTGGAAATGAAGAGAGACTATGTGGTGATAAAAGAAATTAAAAAGGAAAGGCTGTATAGTTTTTGAGAGATTTGAGGGATTGAAAACAGAACTTCGGTTTTACTTCTTAATTTGAGCAATCAATACGAAATGCCTCAATATAAATATCTGTGAGATAGATATTTCTGTATTTAGAAGTATGAGACTAGACTTTAGAAACAGTTCAGCTGTAGAAATACAGATTTGGGACTTACAGAACAAGAAAACCCTCTTTGAAATTTGGCAAAGGAGAAATAAAAATCTTTAATTACTACACAGAGGAAATAGTACACTCCAGGGTGCCTAAAACATTGAAATATGGTCAAATATTTGAACAAAAAAGTAATAAAACACAATAGAGATGCTCTCTCAACCTGTGCTTGAATGACTGGAATGGGAAACTAGCCCTTAAATAAATTTAATCATAATCTGCCTGAAAATGTCTTAAAATAAATAGAAGAAAAACACTCTCCTTGAAGGCTAGAAAAGTTGAGGGGAAGAGTGGCAAAGAATACTTCCAAGAAACAGTATTAGCCTGCCTGATATTAGGCTCACCTGCCAGATACATGCACAAGACACAAGCTGATTCCTAAGACTCAAGTGTCGATGACATTAAGATAATCGAATTAAGTCTTCGTACTCACGTCCCAAGTGCACACTGAAACCCTTTGATTATAATCTGAAATTTCTTTTCATCTACAACAGGCCAGCTGACAATAATAAGCAGTCTTCTAGTCAGTTCCTGTTCTCATTGTTAATGAGCACTCTGACATCCTGATGTTCACACGAGTCCCTTATTAGTTTACTACGTTGACTGTGAGTGGCATGGCTCTGTCCCCCTAAACTTGAACACTGAAACTAAACTGGCTTCAAGACATAGAAAGCTGGAGACAGGACAAATAACGGTGACCACCTCCACAGGGATGTCACTATGAAATGCTGTACAACTCGGCAGCAGCCAGCCAGGTAACCTCCACTTATGGCTTTTCTATTTCTGTTCTAACCTCAAATGAAATGAAGATATTAGAGAGAGAAAACAAATGGTATAAAGGTCCTAACAGAAGCAAAATAAAGGCATAAAACTTATAAATGAGAAAAAAAAAATCTTCCCCCGAGCAAAGAAAAACATGAAAATGACAGAAGGAGAACAACCTCAATCATCTTCCTAAAGTAGAAAACAAGCTCATCAGACAAGGGCAAGCCAGGAGGTCTGAGCAGCTCTGTCTCATGAAACTTCCTACAGCGACGGGAATGGCCACTCTGCACAGTCTAACACAGCAGCCACTAGCCACGTCTGACTACCGTGTCACTACCATGTCAATGTGGCTAGCACAAATGAGGAACTGACTTTTTAAATTTAATTTTAATTAACTTATATTTAAATTTAAACAGTCATATGTGGCTAGGGGCTACTATTCTGGACAGAACAGAGGAAGGATGAAGCAGGTGCAGAATGATCAGAAAACATCAGTGTTAACACAGAAGAGAAATTCAATAGAGTTGCTCATTTACTAGCCCTTCTGCGAATTAGTTTAATTTGTAATACTGAAAGCAACACTGCTCTAGGTCATAGTAAGAGTCGGAGTTTCAAAGGCAGTCACTTTGCTATTTTATGCTTTCTTCATCACTGATCCTAAAGAGCAAACAGGAGAGTAAAGACTAAATCCGCCATTTACAAGAATATATGCAACATAAGAGTTATAGAAGAGACACCAACATTTAGCCTTCATACCACCTTACACTCCTTTGTTCTTTCCTAAACCCACTCCTAAAAAGTAAGGCTTAGTACTTAAGTAATTACAGTAGCTACCCAAATTGCTTCCAACATAACTACTAGAAGTTCTCTTGATACTTAATATTCAAAGATACTATGGTCTCTGTGTTTCTGAGGAACAAAAGACAAAATAATGGTACTGGTTAAAACAAAGTTTTAAATCCAGTGTCCAAAAACCAAAGCAATGTTGTAAAAGATACTGCTTTTAACAGTCCCTGCTGTTGTCCTGTATGATTAAAAGGGACACACAAAGGAGCAGCCTGATACGCAGAGGGCTGACTGAGCAGCAACAGAAGGCTGCAAACACAGAGCACTAGCCAGTTGCCTAGGGTGAGGAAAGAGGGAAAGGAGGAAATAACTTACAATAAAATGGCTCAATGTGTGCAAAAAGACACCTGCTCCCAAATGGCAAAGAGCATCTGTCCAATTATCCACATGGCATTTTATATGATAGGACAAAAATAAATAAACTCTAAAATAAAAAGTTAATAAAATCACAGAATATATAATTTAAAAACTCATATAGAGGGTGTGTGGGGAAATAGCTCAGTGGTAGAACATGTGCTTGGTGTGCCCGACGTCCTCGGTTTAATCTCCAGTGCCTCAGAAAAAGGGGAAAAAGTTCAAATAGAAAAAATAAAGAAGGAATAGTCAAGAAAAAAAAATTTTTTTTAATATTAATGAGAAGGATCAGGCCTACCAATATTAAAAATTATAACAGAGCCTCAGTTTAAAAAAAAGTATGGTACTGGTACATGAACATAAAAATAAAACATATTTTATTTTTTATAAAAAGAAGCCTAGAAAAAGACCCAAATATATATAACTGCAAAACTCACTTTGCACAGCTGCCACAGTGGTCTAAGATACATACTGACCTTCGCACTTTACGCATGAAATAAACCATAGCATGAAACCAAGCTGATTTAACTTTGTAGGAGACAGGACAGGAAACACAGTATGCCAGCATGACAGCTTCAGTTATGCTGTCTTCAGCAATGATCCTTCCAGAAATCCAGGTGCCATTTTCTAGCCACTACAAACAAGCTTCATATACCACAAGAATCAGCATCTTGTAACAACAGCCCATGCCCAGGTCCCTGTACAAGTCAAACTGCAAGTACACAGGGCAGCTAAGGCATGTGCTTCCCAACAGAAACTTACAGTCCATTCAAAGTCTTTCCTACCAAGATGCAGTTCCATTCAAGGGTCATTCTACAAAAAGCAATATTGTCTTACCACAGAACTAACATTCCATGTTTATCTTAACCAGAGTAGCAGTGCTAGACGAGGACAAACTCAAGTTCATCTTCCCACTGAAGAAGGTTTTTATGCCTCGTAAGCTTTCTAATCAGTAATCAAAAGTTGTATAATTGCTCAAGTGGCTACTAGTGACCATCAAGAAAAAAATAATTTGTATCCTTACTACACAGCTTTGATTTTCAAATTCCAGAGAAATGTGAGATTAAAATGTAAACAATGAAACTATACAAGTACTTGAAAAGTGGTTCTCAAAACAGGTTTCAGGGAACCCTGGGAGTCCCCCAAACCATTTCAGGGGATCTGCAAGGTCAAAATTATTTTCGTAATTCTAATACATAATACTAATATAATACTAATACCATGTGTATACAGTGGAGTTTTGAGCAGCTACATGACTTGATATATTGTGTAATAAGATGTGTCAATATTGGGATGATCTGCATAACTCAGCTAAACAATGTCTTACAAATGACCAATGCCCATGTTACGAAATCATGCATGGAGGCTATATACTATATGATTCCAACTATACAACATCCTGGAAAAGGCAACACTATGTAGACAAGACAAAGACTAGGGTTGCCAGGGGTAAGGAGGGAGGAAGGGATAAACAGACAGAGCACAGAAGATTTTTAGCACAGTGAAAGTATTCTGTATGATACTATAATAGTAGATAGATGTCATCACATTATTTTTCAAAACCCTATAACGTACAATACCAAGAGCAATCCTAATGTAAACCCTGGGCTTTGGGTTATAATGATGTGTCAAAATAGGGTCACTGATTGTAACAAATGTACTACTCTGGGGCAGGATGCTGATAGCGGAAGAGGCTATGCATACAGGAGGAGGCAGGGAGTAAATAGGAACTCTCGGTAATTTCTGCTCAATTTTGCTATGAATCTTAAACTGCCCTAAAAATAAAACTCGATTAATTTAAAAAAATCATGCATGGATAAAGATACTATTTGGCCAATGGTTCTTAATGTAAGAATAAGGAAAAGGTCACTCACATGATTTCAGATACCATACTACTATTAACCCTTAAGAAACTCCCTCTTCTTGAATTTTGGAATAGTATCAAAGAATATCCCCAAAACATGGAAAAGCTTTTAAAATAGTTTCTCTTTTCCGATTATATACCTACATAAGATCAGATTTTACTTCAGATACTGCAACAAAAAACTTTATTACAACAGATTTAATGCAGAAGCGAATATAAGAATCTGTCACCTATTAAGCCAGAGAATAAAGAGACTTACAAAAATGTAAAACAACCAATGTCTGTTTTGGAAAACAGCTAATTTTTCACAAAGAATGTTCTTTATGTCAACATATAATGGGCTTCATGTTATTTTCCAATAAATTGACAAAGTCTGAAGTCTTCATTTAATTTTCTAATATGGTAAAATCAATATATATAATCTATATAAACAAAAAGCTCTTTGAGGGCCTCAATTTTTAAGAGTGTAAAGGGTTCCTAAGACCAAAAGTGTTCATAACTGCTTATATGAGAAGAAAATACAGAAGACTTTGAATAACCTCGGAGTGAAGGAATTGTATGTGTGTATGGCACAAAGCCCAAAAATCATAATGGTAGAGATTGATAAACTTAACTGTATTAAAATAAACTTTCATGTGAAAAAAAATTCCAGGAGAAGAATCAAAAGACAATCCGCGAAAGCAACATCTGAAACTCCTACCACATACATTAGTCTACTTTCTCTAATGTCATACACACTCACACATAAGTGGCTCCTACATATTAATACAGAAAAGGTCTTCCCCCCAAATGAACAAAGAATGTAAACAAAAATACACAGAAAAGGGAATAGAAATGGCTCTTAAACAAATAAAAAGATATCCAACCTTTCTTAAGATAAATTCAAATTAAAACATCACCAAGATGATTTCTAGCCATTTTAAAAACTTAAAACTGGATATGATAAAAAAGTTCCATAGGTATGTTGTCAAGGTATCCATATATACTGTTGATAGGAGTATAAACTGGTACAACCTCCATGGAGACAAAGAGTTATCAATGTAACTTTATTCTCTCTTTTCATTTTATCTATATGAGAAGATAGATCTATTATGAACCTATTATGGTAATCATTTCACAATACAAGTAAACTAAACTATCATGTAATATGTCTTAAATACATGCAGAAATACATGCCAATTATTTCTCAATGAAACAGGAGAAAAAAATCATATATTAAAAAAAAACTCCCCCTCTCTATGGGAGTTAATGAAGTACTATTCTATCTTTTATGTTTGAAAATTTTCACACCACCATTATTTTAAAAAATCTATCTATAAACACCATTTTTCATGGCTACATCATAATCAATGTTATGAATATGTATTATCATCTACTTAACCATTTTCCAGCTGCTGGGCCTTCAAGTTACTTTCAGCTAAATGAACAGTCAAGAAACAGTGCTGCATTAATAACTCTGTTCAGATTCTGTCTCACATTTCAGATTTCTTCATTAGAGTAGATTCCCAAAACTACTGAGTTTATATACACTTAAAGTTAGTGGTACATGTCCTATTCTGTATAGATCATACCAATATATAATCCTGCCAACAGGATACCCATTACAACAAAAATATTACTAACCCAATAGCAAAAAACAGAATTTCATTTCAATAATGTTAAACATTTTTTCAAATGTTTACTATCCTTTTCCATTTTTGTTATTGTTCAAACTTCCTCTCCTTTATCCACCTATCTGGAAGTAGCAGAGTTTTAGTGTTTTTCTTACTGATTTTTTTAACTCCTTGTAGTTTATTAGGATGTTAGTTCTTTCCTTCAGCTTATTATTTCTCTGAAAAAGACCATTTTGATTTAATAAAAGCAAGAAAGAGAAACCAAGTAAAAATATCACAGTAAGACTTGGGTTAGAATGATGATTTAGAAAATACTGGATTCTGTTTAACTTGCCTCAGATCCTTGATTTTTTTTTTCTTTTTTCTTTTCAGATCCTTGATTTTTAAAATTAGTATTGGGATAACTTTTAAATCTTATGTTATTCATTACTTTGATTTTTGGAATCATCTTACATTTTAGTTTGTATCATAAAAATATTATGCTGAAGTCAAATTCAGTTCATAGTTTACAAACTATCTATACACATGAGACAACAAGTTGAAACAGAGGTTTGCAGCACATATGGCTTAGAAATCAAAGGGAAAAGCTGAAGGCTAATTCTAACAAAATTTTATTCCCAAAGCCAGATTCAGACTGTCCTACTCTGGCACTCTAAGGGTTGCTCTGTCCAGATTCTGAAGGGCATGCCAATCAGTATTTGTGTAAAAGGTTTTCAATAAATCCTTGTATGTATTGTTACTTGAGTGCCTTTAAAATATCATTTCCTTTTGGAGTAAGCCATTATCAAAAACAAAACAGTCAATTCAAAATAATAAAGATAAATATGAATACACATGGGTACTTTATCAGGCAAACTAAAAATCTGTAATACTGAGAAAATAGCTTCATTAAAAGAGAGAAGTAGGTCAATCTGGTTAGTAAAGCAGAAAAGGACCAGAACCAAGAGAGGAAAGACAAAATAGCACAATGATTACCTCCCACCAAGTCCTTCGATTCGTTCTCTTTCCTTGGGAAGTTCTGGCTTATGGTCCTGTGTCACCTCCACAGCTCTGATAAAATCATCCTTCGGGTCATCCTGAATTCCAAGAACTACCCCAGAGTCACCCACATGAGCTACATACATCTTCAGGCCCCGTATGATGACCACACTGGCAGTTGTCCCTGATGTGCTGGGAAGACCTGTCATAGTCTTTGGCCATTCTGCTGTAATAAAAAATAAAATATTTTACTCTTCCAGGTACAAACATTAATACTGTGGCAGGAAAACAAAAGGCAACATATGCTAGATTAGCATGTTAAAACGTGAATTAGCATAGGAAAATATTTTAAGAAAATTACTGTGAAAGCTATTCAAGAAGGACTTGCAATAATCCCTTCTTTGATATACTAATAAATTAATTTTATAAGTAATGAAATTGTATTATAACCATCAAACCAATTCTATGAGAAAAACATTACAGGGTAGATTCACTATTTCTGCAGAGTCTTAGTCCTAACTACATTTAGCTGCAAGAATGTGTTAAGAGTTTTGGTATCACACTGCCAGTAGCTTATCAAGTTTATTGATCTCTCTCCAAAAAGATTTTCAGAAAAAGCTACTTGATTTGTTTTTTGTAATAACTCTTGAATATTCATAACCTAATTAAATAACAGTTTGAGCACCCATTCTATACCACGTTCTGTGCTAAGAGCTTTATATGTATTATCTCATATAATACTATCAATAAACCTATGAGATAGGTAAGATTAGTACTATTATTTTCATTTTGCACATAAGAAAATCAAAACTTTGAATGGTTAAGAAATTTTCTCAAAATAACAAGTTTTCTAAATGGCAAAGATTCCATATATTTAATTTCAAAACCCAAAGTGACTGATTATATTCGCTGTCATTTAAAAATTCTGAAATATTCTGTTGTATTAAATTACAAGTTACAGTTCAAGATATAGCAAACAGTCCAAACACTGACATATGCTCCCCATGAAAATCCTACTGAAAGGACAGAATATAAATATTAGAAAAGTTCCATAGCAGTCATGAAACACAGAGAAGGGCCCTCAGAAAATCTGAGAAATTCCTGGAATTTTAAGCAAATGGAATTATATTGAGAGAAAAATCAGAATGCAAAATTTGTAATCCAACATAAGGAAAAAGCACAGTCAGTAAAGAAGGCAGTATATCAGTATTCCCTGTTAACAGAGTTCCAGAAAAGTTCAAACTCAGAGGCAGTGCAGAGACTGAAAGGAAAACCCTAAACCCCTGCATAGTATAAGATGAAACATCTTATTTCCTAAGCTGCCAGTAACTATAGTACCTCTCTTTTAAGGAAAGTGGTGCATGTGCCGATAGGGACAACAGGGTCTTCAAAGGGGATGAGGGAGAAGAAATAGTCCCCCCTAAACTGGACTGTTGCCACACAACTTTCACAGCCACAAAGGCTTCTCTAATATATTCAGGCTAACTGGCTCTTTTCTTTTCCAATATTATATATGCTGAAAAGACATCTCTTGACCCCTACAGAGCATCTCCCCATCCCATCCCATCCCATCCCATCCCATCCCATCCCATCCCATCCCATCTCATCCCACAGATGAAACCCACTCTACAGAGTGACCTGTCACTCCCAAAAGAGGGCTGTTTGCAAGATACAAAACAATGATCTTCACAATTGCTGAGGGAAACCAGAACAGCTACCAATACTGATGAAGCTAGAAGTTCATACACATAGGCATATACGCATATACACATGTAAAACCATCTGCAATACTGCTAGACACAAGTTAAGTCCTCAATAAATTACAGCTTTTGCTGCTATGACCATTATGTATTTAAGAAAAGCAAACAGCCTGATAGGTATCAAATGGATCATGCAAAGAGAAAAGGGCCACAAAGAAAACACTTCCGGAAAAAGCGAAAGAATCTATGGATAGATTACTGGCATTGATAAAGTTCAGTAAGGTTACTAGATTTGACACAACATTGTAAAATGACTATAACTCAATTAAAAAAAGTTTTAAAAAAAGGTTATTAGATATAGTTATACAAAATGTCAATTATATTTTTATAAAATGGCAACAAAAATCATAAAATGTAATTTTGTAAAAATAAAAAGATACCATTCACAAAAGGCAGCAAAAGGTGTGATACATATTTGGGAACAATGCTAACAAATCTCTAACAAGAACTTTATGGAAAAGTTGTAAACCAGTGGATAAACAGAACAGTGAGCACAGAAACAGATCTACACATATTTAGATATTCGGTATATGAATGGTGGATAAAGTATAGACATTCAGTAAATGAACTTGGACAAAATAGAAAAAAAATAGTAACTTTGGGTCCCTGATACTAAACCAAAAAAAAAAAAAAAAAAAAACAAAAAACAAAAAAAACCACCTCAGTTCCAGGAATGGTAAAGACCTAACATGAAAAGCAAAGCTAAGATGCTTAGAAAAAGCAAAGGAAGGTACTTTCATGATCTCAAGGTAAGGAATGATTTACTAAAGACAAAGAATGGACTAGCCACATAAGAAAATGATTGTGAAGTTATATTACTATCAAAATTAAGAATTTCTCTTCCTTCATCAAAAGATACCTTACTGAAGTGAAAAGACAACTCACAGAATGGAAGAGAACATATCTGTAATATACGCACATGCCAAAGGAACGGTACCCAGAATAGGTAACATGCTCCAACAAACCAAATCAGTAAGACAGACTATCTAATAGAAAAATGGATAAAGGCCTCTTACAAATGAGGAGATCCAAACAGCTAAAAGCATGTGGAGGTTGTTCAGCTTCTTTAATTAACAGAGAAATACAAATTAAAAGCCACAATGAGTTACCACCACCTAATTATCAGATTGCATAAATCAAAGTTTGACAACAGTAAGTGTGGTTAAGAATGTGGAGCAAGAGGTTCTATCATCAAGTACTGGCAGGAGTATAAACTGGTACAACTACTTCAGAAAATATCTAGGCATTTATATATTAAAGGTGAAGATATGTGTGCTTTGGCTACTCAGCACACCTAGATATACACCATAAATTAATGTATATGTACACATGGTACACATGAATGTTCATAGTAGCATATGGGCTAAAAACGAGCAACAATCCCAATGTCCTTCAACATGACAACAGACTACCCTACATGGAATGGGTAAGCATCTCACAAGAACCCTGAGATAAAAGAATAGACACAGCATGATTTTCTTCAACAACAAAGTATCATGTTTATAGGCAATGGGAAAACTATTAATAAAAATAAGTAAATCACTATAGAATTATCATCCCAAAAGTCAGGATGGTGGTATCCCTTGGGGAAAGATAGAAATATGAGATCAGAAAGGATGTACAGGGGCTTCTAGAGTGCAGGCAATGTTTTCTTTCTTAACTGCACGGTGTTCATTTTATGATTGTCCATTAAAGTGTATGTTTTATGGCCTTTTCTGTATGCACGCTGTATTTCACACTTTTTTTTTAGTTAGAAAAAAAAAAAGCAGGAAGAAGGCATCAATTTTGCAAGCAAAGATCACAGCGGACAGCTCCCTAGCCCATCCAGTTCTGCAGTTTGGTTACAGACGTCATTCCTAGCAGCTCAGCCTACAGTGTGATGTATGCTTCTTTAGCCCTTTAAATGATTTTATGGGTTAACTACACCTCTTGCTAAAACCTTCTCTTTTCCTTTTAAACAAGCTAGAATAGATTGTTTTTTGCAGCTAAGAACCTGGGGAAAAAAAGCCTATTATCACAATAAATATGAATAAGGTGAAACCTCAGAAAGAACGGTTCTAAAGCACATTGAGAAAACAAAATTCACCCATAGTATACAAGTAATTCAGCTGTTTGCAAAAAAGCACCTAAAACAAGATGGAAAGGAAGGGGAAAAAAGCCAAAAATAAAAAGGTTATTCAAAGCAATGTTAATATTTAAATCACATTTTTGGTCAAAAGAACTAATATATTATACAAGACATTCTGCAATGATCTAAAAATACTGAACAATCCATGCTTTCTCTATTCACTTGAAATGCCACCTTTTACAACATGTTACATTTTGCCTCAGATCTATTTCTGGACTCATCCTACTGATCTATATATGGTGCTTTTTTTAATAATTGGGAGTTTAAGTATCCCCTAATTATTCTTCTTTTTCCAACATTCTCTTAAGTATTTTTCCAACTGAACTTCAGAAGCAACTTGCAAAATTAAAAAACCTGTAGAGATTCTAAATGAAACTGCAGTTAATTTCTGTATTAAGGAAACTACCTCTTTTGTAATTTGTCTTCCTTTTAGTCTTCCTTGTTTTCTACTTTCATTTTAATCTTTTAATTTTTAAAAAATGACTTAAAAAGTCACATTAAAAAGACAGTATTGGATAGGATATTAACTTTTAAATAGTATCCTTTAGATAATATGCATGTCATGGAAGTGTCCTTTACAAAGACTTATAAATTTTGTAACACAAAAATACAAAAATTCTTAGTGAAGTAAAGTTGTTATAATTAAGTATAGAATGTATATGCTCTTCACGATAAATTTAAAATTGGGGTGCTTATGTACTTACCATGTACTAATTAATAAATACTGACTCATTTAACTCTTGAGAGGTAGGTACCATAAAACTCTATTTTAAAGATGAAGATACTCTGGCACAAGTAGTAAATGAAGAAGCTGGGACAATGCAACATACTCGTCATCACTGTGCTATGAATTCTTACAGAATTCTAATGCCAGAGTAGACTGGAATTGTGAAAGGCTTCAGGATGCAATTTTAAAACATGTAAAAAACAACCATCAAAAGATACGCATATTCTTTAACCAAATAATTTGGCTCTGGGAAATTTTTTTCCCCGAAGAAATAATCCGAACGGAGGGAAAGGCTATGCTGCTTTCATGTTAGCCCTCACTGATGGTATTAAATACAGTACACACCTGCCTGGCACACATTCCCCCTTCTAGTACCAGTACTAGCACCCCAACTTTGTTATGGAGTACACAGCCTCCACTGCATCCAGTCTTTAGTGGATCTGAAAAACTTGCTTGCTCCTGCCCTAGGTATAGGCAAATGATCTAAACTGTCACTCTTTCAGATATTTGCATCTTTAGACAGAAAGACATAAAGCCAGAAAACACTGGAGCCGATGCACTCCAGACACTAAAACCTTTCACTGAGTGTCCACCAGCTCCTACCCCCTAGAGCCCCAGGGACACTGTGGTTCTGTCCATCCTGAAACCTAATTTAGCCTTTACTTTGGTTCTGTGAGCTACCTAATATCCTTTCAATAAATTCACATGTTCTTTTCCCTCCTTAACATAGGCCAAGTCAGTTTATGCTACTTTCAAAGAACTGTAATACAAAACTAGTACCATAGAGTAGGTTGCAGGTAACTGACCCTCAGAAAAATGTCAGTTATGGAACCAATAAGGGGTAGAAGGCATCTAGACTCTTGCTCATATTCCAGATAGTAACCAGTAGTGAGATAGGGCTGAATTTATCGATAAATGGTAGTCAGATAGTCTACGATCAGCATACTAGCTTAGAACAGTGTTAATAAAACTTTCCTGGGTCAGCTAATACAAACATAGACCCCACTCTGGCCTAAAATTCCATGCCTGAGAAATAACAAGACTGTTATGAGCTGAACTATGTCCCTCTGAAAAAGATATGCCGAAATCCTAATACTCAGTACACCACAGAATGTGACCTCATTTGGAAAGAGGGTCTTTACAGAGGTAATTGAGTTAAAATAGGTCATTAGAGAGGGCCCTAATCCAATATGACCGGTGTTCTTATAAGAAAGGGAATATGGACACAGAGACACACACACAGTGGGAAGATGAGGTAAACACATAGGGAGAAGGCAGCCACGTGACTGGAGTGATGCAGCTACAAGCCAGGGAATGCCAGAACTCCTGGTAACAAAGCTAGAAGAGGTAAGGAAGGATTCTCCCTTAGAGCTTTCAGAGTATAGAGAGAACGTGGTCCTGCCAACACCTTGATTTTGGACTTCAGGCCTCCAGAACTGTGAGACAATAAATTTCTGTTGTTTTAAGCCAATCAATTCCTGGTACTTTGTTATGGCAGTTCCAGAAAACAAACTCAATGATATAGAGGAAACAATTCAAAGATCTGGGGAATAGGGATCTTAGATTAAGTCTGGTATATGCATATGCATCCCACCTACCCAGCCAAGAAAGGTTCAGAAGACTCTCCTCAACTTTAATACTTACAGAAGCAATTAGGTAAACACCAAAATCTTTTAAACACATTTTACCGACTCTTCTCTCTAGGCAAGAGATACTAAGGGAAGAGGTTGCAGGGAAGATGGATTTCCTGATCTCTGTGGGGTGGCAGAATCGTCAGGTGACAGATCAGATAGGAGCAGTTAATCACCCAAAGATAAGTTGGTAGGGTTACCTCACTGACAACATGCCAGGAGAAAAACTGGATCTCCAGAAGGATCATTCACAAAAAAAACAAGGAACAAAACAAACAGATCAAAAAATTCCAAGTTTAGTCAAAGAACTGTTAACCTTCTTCAAAGTGATGCGCAGCCATTTTCACATGTATATGTACACCAAGGAAAGAGAAATACTCATAACATTGACTAACTGCTGAATGATGGCTCTAAAATGATAATTCCAGAGCTACAAAACACAACCACAGTCCATTGGTCAAGAGCTAAGGCTCATGTAGTAAAATGACTATAACTTAATAAAGAAATGTTTAAAAAAAAGAGCTAAGGCTCATGGAGGTCAGATACTAAATAGACAAGACTTTCAATTCAGTCCACCTCAGATCCACTGGAATCTCAAACCTATTCTCAAATAACCTCAGCAATTAATAGCTTGCCCTCACAGCTCTTAATTGACTGGTGAGAAAGCCTATTACGGAAGAAAAGGCCAAGTGCAAGACTTTGGAACATCCCATCAATGATATTCGCCTCTGAAATAGTAAACTAAAAGCATTATCACATCTCTCAAAGGTTAAAACATGAGAGCTGGGGTGGTCATCCTACATATTCTTCTATTCTACAGTCTGACCACTGCAAAAGTCTAATAGCTCTTGGAAAATGACGGTGGATTATAATCAAATGATGATTTCAGATGCAGCTGCAGCTCTGGTTCTCTACTGGAACAAATAAATAGCCTTGGCTAGCTGGTAAGTGTCCAGCAGCAGGGCCCTGACGAAAATGAAACTGCTCCCTAGATTCCTGGAAGTATCGATGTTTCTGATCTGAGACCTGCTTCTTCAGGTTTACTTCTTCTTTTTTCTGGGAATAATTCAAAGAATTTCTTTTTCTTGACTCAATAGAGAGTAAACTGCCAACAAAATAAACCATCACTCCCAAATACTATCCTAGTATCTAATTCCTACAAACAAGGCAGTCTCCTACAGAATCAGAATCCACCATCAAAATCAAAAGACTAACATTGATATGATACCGCCGCCTAATCCATAGATCTCATTCAAATTTCATTAATTATCCTAACAACAATAATAAATTTAATAATAAAGAATTTATAATAAAAGGATAAAATTCATGATCTCTTGTTATATTAACTCGTCATGTCTCTTTAGTCTCTTCCCATCTGGAACAATTCCTTAGTGTTTCCTTGATGCTTTTTAGGAATACCAGATCAATCATTTCAAGAATGTCTCTCAAGTTGGGTATGTTTCATGTTTCCTCATGTTTGTAATCAGATTATGCATTTTTGGCGGGAATATCACAAGTGTTAAAGATGATGTTCTCATTGCGGGCAGAATACAGTTGCAGTTTGTCCCATTAAAAGTGATCAAGCTACCCTTGATCTCTTAATTAAGGTGCTGTTTCCCCCCATAATCTTTTTCCTTTTGTAATTAAGCATTTCATAGGAAGATTATCTGAGATAATGTAAATATCCTTCGAGTGGGTTGAATGGTCCCTCCCCACCCCAGTAAAAGATATGTCCACCCAAAACCTTCGACTGTGACCTTATTTGGGAAAAGGTTCTTTGCAGATGTAATTAGGTTAAAGATCTTAAGAATAGATCATCCTGGATTAGAGTGGGCCCTAAAACCAAACACAAGTGTCCTTAAAAGAGAAAAGAAGGGAAGAAGACACAGAGGACATTAATAAAAGACAGTTGAGACTGGGTGATGCATCTACAAGCCAAGAAATGTCAAGGATAGCTGCCAGCCACCAGAAGCTAGGAGAGAGAACAGAACAGATTCTCCCTCAGAGCCTGGAAAAAGGAATCAATCCTGCTGACACCTGGATCTCAGACTTCTGGCCTCCAGCATCATGAGAGAATAAATTTCTGTTGTTTTAAGCCACCTAATTTGTGCTAATTTGTTACAGCACCCCTAGGAAACTAATATAGTAATCCTGTTCCTTAATTTTTAACTCATTAGTTTTAGCATTCATTGATGTTTCTCAGATGAATCAACTATTATTTATGATGGTTACCAAGTGCAATTTTCTAATTCTACCATTCTGTCTACATTTATTAGTGGACTTCTACAAAGAAAAGCTTTATTCGAAATAGCCAAAAACCACAGACAATCCAAATGCCCATCAACAGGTGAACGGATAAACAAATTTTGGTATAGCTATACAATGAAGTACTACTCAGTAATAAAAAGGAATGTTGATATATGCAACAATGTGTGGTAGCAGAGATTATCTAATCCTGATTGAAAAGAATGAGTGATTAACAAAAACAGAGAAAAATAGGTACTTGATAAATATGGCAAATTCATTCAGAACATGTGATGTGTGAGAGGCTGAAGGTCCTTAATAGTAAAAACTGAGAAATAACAAAATAAAGATACAGGTTTAAAATTCCATGATTTAATAGAAATTTTCTTCAAATTCAGTTTTATCTCACTTTCACTGTCTTTTTCTGTAGCCTTCCCATGCCCCTTCTTCATCAGTTGGTCCCTGTCTTTAAATTTAAGATAATGAAAATTACCTGACAAATCTAGAACCAACAATTTAGGTTAAGATCAGCTTCTTCATAATTCACTCATTTGGCCAAATTCTTTTAAGTAAATGCTCTGACCTTCAGTTGAACAAATTTAAAAAATAAAACTTCCATTATTTCATCTTCCTTTACAAATACAGTGGCAAATTTCCTGTAATCACGTCAGAGATCACAGTCCATTTATTTCAACAGTATGTTGCTATCTTTCTAATGGCTCTCTTGATAACATAAGTCAATGAACTATGATACCCAGGAATAAAAGCTGCACTTTGTTCACTATCTTCTCTACCAAAAGAAAGAGGTAATAAGAACATTACTTCCAATGAATAAACCTAAAGCACAGGCAAACTTTAAAACATTATTTCTCAGAGGGCAAGCATAATACAGTAGTAAATTCACACATAGGAATAATACACATAAATTAGGCACATACTATAACTTAAGATCAAGAAGTAATGAAAATAGAATACACAAATAGTTCATTCAACTTAATAACAAACAACTCAATATGAAATGGGCAAAAGACCTAAACAAGCAATTCTCCATTTCTTCTACGCTGTCCAATTTATTGCCATATAGTCGTTCATAGTTTTCTCTTGTGATCTTTTGTATTTCTGAGGTGCTGGTTGTAATTTCTCCATTGTCACTTCTTATTTTGTTTATTTGTTTCCTCTCTCTTTTCTTCTTGGTGAGCCTGGCCAGAGGTTTGTTAATTTTGTTTATTCTTTCAAAAAACCAGCTCTTGGTTTAACTGATTCTCTTGTTTTTTTAATCTCTATATTATTTCCTCCCTGATCTTTATTATTTCTTTCCTTCTGCTGATTTTAGGTTTCGTCTGTTCTTTGTTATGTTTGTTCTTATTTTTCTAATTCTTTTAGGTGGTAGGTTAGGTTGTTTGAGATTGTTCTTGTGTTTTGAGAACAAGCCATTCTCCAATGAAGACATACAAATGGCCAATAGGCACATGAAAAATGCTCAATATCGCTAATTATCAGAGAAACGCAAATCAAAACTACAATGAGGTATCACCTCATACCAGTCAGAATGGCCATCATAAAAAGTCCACAAACAATCAATGCTGGAAAGAGCGTGGAGAAAAAGGAACCCTCCTATGTAGTTTGGTGCAGCCATTATGGAAAACAGTACAGAGATTCCTCAAAAAACTAAACACAGACTTACCATATGATCCATCAATCTCTCTCCTGGGCATATATCCAAAGGGAACTCTAATTCGAAAAGACACATACACACCTATGTTCATAGCAGCACCGTTTACAATAGCCAAGACATGGAAACAACCTATATGGTCCATCAACAGATGACTGGATAAAGCAGCTGTGGTATATATATGTGTGTATACAAATATATATACCTATACACAATGGAATACTACTCAGTCATAAAAAAGAAATAATGCCATTTGCGGCAACATGGATCGGCCAGGAGATTGTCTTTCTAAGTGAAGTAAGCCAGAAAAAGAAAAATACCATGTGATTTCACTTATATGTGGAATCTAAAAAAAATGACACAAATGAACTTACTTACAAAGCGGAAACAGACTCACAGACACAAAAAACAAACTTATGGTTATAGAGGGGAAGGGGATGGGAAGGGATAAACTGGGAGTTCAAGATTTGCAGATACTAACTACTATATATGAAATAGATAAACATCTCTTAGGGCTAACCATGCAATTCCTTGCCCAAAGTAGCTGTTAGTTTAGTTGAATTTCTGAGGGTATAACAATTAAATTGTCTTTCCTTACTTTTTTTTTAATTAAAAAAAAATTTCCCCTTTCAAACATTGTGGTAAAATACAAGAGATGAATTATAAAATGGGTAAAGCAGGATCTTTGCCCCCAAAGACCTGAAGATTTAGCTGAGAGGCAGATAAAACAAACATAGCGGTTATCTCACAATGGTCTGTGTGATCTTGACTGGGATTCCACAAGGCCAAAACTATTTTCATAATAATTCTGAATTTCTTCACCCTTTACACTGTGTTGACATCTGCACTGATGGTTCAAAAGTAGTAGTTGTAAAACTGCTGGTGCCTTAGCAGGAGACAAGACAGTGGCACCAAAGTGAACTAGCATTCATTGTATTCATCATAGCTGCCCACTTAGTTTTAAAAAAGAAAAGAAAAAAAAAAAAAAAGCAAATCAGTTTCACTTCAAACCAGGTGTCCTTGATGATGCAATAAAAATTCATTTTATTAAACATCCACCCATGAATATGTGTCTTTTTAACACTCTATATGACAAAAAGGGAAGCATGTGTAAGGCTTCTGCTGCACACTGTGCTGTTTAGAAGAAAAGTACCTGTGATTGTGCAAGTTATGAAAGGAAGAAGCCACATTTTTCATGGACCAACATTTTTACTTGAAAGACTGATAAAATGTGTTAATAAGACTTGGGCACTTGGCATACACTTTCTTCAAAGTGACCAAAGTGAGTTTTTCACTTCAAGAAAAACAACTGACAGTATTTGTTGCCAGTGATAAATTTTTAACCGCAGCTTAAAAATCTCTTATTTTAGAATATGTGTATTCACTATGATGCACTTGCTAGCTTCCCAATCTTAAGACTTTTCTGATGAGATGAGTGATATTAACTGATGAGATCAGTGATGTTTTTAATATTGTGTCATAAAATGCATCAGTTCTTGGACGGTCTGCATACTCAGTGAACCATTATTTTCCAAATGACTAATACACCATGTCACAAAATCACATGTGGGTAAAAGACTGATTCAAAAAGCAATAGAGACCAATGGCTCTTAATGTAAAAATACAAAAGTTCATTGATAAGTTTTCAGATTCCATTTTAAGAAACTACCACTTTGATGTAGAATATCCACAATTATCTGAAAAGACAAACCATTTCTCCCTTCTCCTACTACATCTGTGTGTGAGACTGCCTTTTCTTTAAATAGTCCATCAGACAACACAGAACAACATACTGAATGCAGAAGCAAATATGAGAATATTTCTTAACTCAATATTTCTTATTTCAGGAAAAAAAAGTGATCTTTCATTAAAAAATGTCAACATACAATAAGTTTATTTTTTATAGATTAATAAATCTTTTTTAAATTTCTCAATTTTAACTTCTCATGCAGTGAATATAGTAGCTATAGCCCACATAAAAACTCTCTGGGGTCCTAAATCATTTGAATTCAAAGGGTTCTGAGAGCAAAAAGTTTGAGAGCCACTACTACAACCCAATGAGAATTACAAAAGTGGAAACTTGTGTCAAGACTTCCATATACTCAGCATACTCTGTTTTAAATTCAAGTTTTGAGAATGGAGTACGAGGTTATCTGCAGAACAAAGCAAACTTTAACAATTGGTGTATTTGGCTCTGAACCATGCACGGGAGTGAAATCTTGGTTCATACAGTACAAGTATATCAAAAAACATACACACTCACATTTAACAGCATGGTTTCTGCTTTATTTTTTAAAATGCTCAAGTAACAGTGCTCATACTTTATCCTTTTGGTGAAAACATGGCAAATTTCATGTTGCTCTAAGTGTACTGCAAAATAAACTGGACTCTAAATAGTTCTTTGTGTCTAATCTTCCTCTATCTGGTCTTGCTGTCCACTCCCACTTGCCCTGCAGGCAATGAAATGACATATTTCTGGAATATACTGCAGTGCTCTCAGCTCTGCCTACACAAAAACAAAACAAATCCATAATAGGGACCTCTGGGATTGGATGGAAAACGCCTCCCACAGGCGCACTGGTTGTTCTATGAGTCAATCAAATAATTCTTGGCAGAAAGCCAGGCAAATAGAAAACACACTTTGAAAGAAGCTGGTATACAACTCTGTGAGACCTTTTTAAAAATGTTCTGTATTTGACCAACCTTTACACTCTTCTCTATGTCCGTCCCACTGCTGAAAATAAAGCTACCAGTATGCTACCATAAATAAGAGGATTTTTTAAATGACAGAAGTAGCATTATCTTTTCTCTTAAAAAAAAAAAGATCCATGCCATTCATTCACAGCAATGTGTAAGCAACTATAACTCTGTATGATACTATATGCTGGGTACAGAAAAACTGGCTGCTTTAGAAAACATTTAAAACTTAGATGAAACTACAACTACACCAATTTTTTAGAAATTAAGATCTCTAATTCCTTTTAGCATATCAGTGATTCCTTATCTCTTGCTACTTTGACAGGCAGCTACAATTTACAAGTACTTTTAACTAGGAACTACTGGGAACTATCTGACAGCAATTACCTAAGGCAACTACCAAAGGGGGAAAAAGTGCACTTTCAAAAAGCCCGAGCTGAATTTAACACACTGCCATAACGTGGGGCCAGCCTGAGTTAAGAACGCGTCCCGCGCTTTTGTTTTTCAGAAGCAGTACGAACATAAAGATCCTAGACAGCAAAGATCAACACACCAAATTTCTTCCAAGGCTTTAAGTCGCTGGATGATCACTTTTCGGCCTTTCTAAATTAGCCAACTACCAGCCACCTGGGGTTTATTTAGAGGACTGACACCACCGATAGGAGGCAACCGATTGGGACAAGTCCTTTAAGAGCAAAATTATGACAGATTAGAAGGAAATACTAATTCTTGCCATCTCCCGCTTCCCTCGTGCGTCCCAGGTAGCAGCAACATGTATTCAATTCATCTTTTGGCCAAAATCTGGCGCCAGGTTTCAAACATGTTTTCGCTGGCCGCCACTAAAGTGAAGCCGCCAAGGGAGGGGTCTGTCCCCCACTGATCCTTCGGGGATGGACACTGAGCGAGGGGAGTCTGCAGGGAGACAGCAATCCCCCACCCAAAGCCACTTTGTTTGCCCGGACCCACAGCCTGGAAGGCGCGCTTAGACCCAGAAGAGTTCACTCCCATCAATGGACACTGAGCGCTCTCGGTGCCGGGGGCCCGCGGTGCCGGCGCTATAAAAGCCCTCAACTGCCTGAAAAAGAGGCGGGCGCCAAACAAGCCGGGGAACTTACCCAGTTTCTTCCACATGGCGAGGTGACAAGCGAGGAAGCCTTTGCGGATGGCAGCGCACACCTTCGCCGGCTCCGACGAGGTGAAGCCCTTCTGCTTCTTGATGAAACCCCACAAGTGCTCGCGGGCAAACTGTGCCGCCTCCCGCCCGCCGTGCCCGTCGCACACGGCGAAAAAGGCCACCGAGGAGCGGCGGCGGCAGCAGCGGCCGGGAGCCGGCGAGGCCCCGGCGTCCGGCGGAGCGTCGCGAGCCTCTCGGGCTGCCGCCGCTGGGCCTTTCCCCGAGACTTCGCTGCCAGGAAGAGCCGGCGGCGACGGCAGCGGAGGCGACGGCTGAGCCAGCGACCGCCGCGGCGAGGGCTTTTCTTCGGCAGCCGGCTCGGGCTCCACCACGATCTGGGTAACGTCCTCCATGTACTTCCTCCCGCCCTGGTCGGAGAAGACGCTCACTCCCAGCGAGTACAGCCCCGCCATGGCCGGCTGGCCGAGATCCCGCCGGTCCCACGCAGCCCGCCGAATCCGGCGGTGGGAGACACACTCGGCGCTAGCCGGCCAACTATTGTTTATCTTCGACGACGCCGGGAAGGGGGAGGGGGCGGTCCCGGAGGGGGGGCGCGCGATGTCGGGACTTGTCCGCGAGAGCTGGGCCGGAGCGCCCCGGCAAGCCGAGCCTAGCAGGTGCGCCTGCGCAATGCGCCTCCCCCGCCTGCCCGCGCCCACCACACAAATCAGATGTTCTCCCCGGCTGACGTCACTTGGCTCTCTGGGCCTGACCAATCCGGAGTCGAGTTGGAGCGAACCCGCCCTCCGCCCCCAACTGTCGCTCCTCCCTGCAACGGCCGCGCTCCCTCCTCCCAGCGCGGGCGCAAGGCCCGCGCGCAGCCCGGGCGGCTCTACCCTTGCAGTGGGCGCTTTCGCCCTTCGGCATTTCGGCCGGTGCTGAACGTTCATCAGACAACTTGATCTGTCACCTTTTTGCTCAGTCCCGGGGACCGTATTGCAGCCTGCTGCCCAGGGCGTTCCGCTGCTCTCCTTGCAGGGAAAGCCGTGTAGGCTCGGGCCTCCCACGAGTGTGGAGAATCTGGGGGGGAAAGACTTTGCATTTCTTGAAGTGAAATGGCGGGAAACCTCACTTTGGAAGGTCGTTTGTGAGCAGGCTGGAAAAAGCGTGGCACTCTTGAACTAGATTTGGGGGGGGGGTGTGAATCCGGCTGGGACTTGAGAAAGGCAATCCAGCTTGTGTTAAGAAAACTTGGGAAATTTCCAGCTTCGGCTGCACAGTCTCGATTCACATAACTAGGTATGTCAGACACTTTAAAGGGTTATTTTGTAAACTAACTTTTGACAGTTATTTTCAGCTTTCGTTAAAAGTAGTACTATCTCCAACGAGCCCTGGGTGCAGCATTTTACTCCTTCGGCGACATCACTTGAATTTACCACTTGAAAATAGCATGCAAAAACTGCCCAGCGCTCCACTGCTCCAACAGTTTGGTTATCTTCGCCCAGTAGGTTACAATCTTAAGCTCTAAAAGCTTTGCACGAATTTCCACGACATTAAAATAATTCTCAGAGTGGGCAGGTTAGTGTGTTCTCAGCAGCAAATGTTCTTGTAGTGAATCAACTTAAAGTTTACTTTTTCAGTTTTTGGTCACTTCACCATCCACTCTCCTGTGTTCTCTTTTCTGTACAAACTTAGAGATGTTCAAATGGAATCATACTAGTACTAAAATGAGAATGGGAAAAATGTTCATACAATTGACACAGGAAATAGAAATAGAAAAAAATCCTTATACCAATAGGAACATAAATAAGCAAAATCAGCTCAAAATGTAGAAAATCTAAATAGATCAATTAAACTAAAAATGTAGTAATGTAATGCACTAGATCAGGCATTCCGGAGTGTAAAAATAATTGGGAATAAAAAATCCCAACTTGTTTTAAAAGATGATCATAATCCTGTTATCAAAACCTAACAATTATAACACTAGAAGGAAATCTATAGACCATATTTTATAACTGTAAATGCAGAACACCTAAATGAACTATTAGCAATTCTAATCCAGTAGTCTCCCTACCACAAGACCTGCAGGAGAGAACAGGTTGTGTAGCTCTGTTATTCATCTTAAACAGCTTACCCACCTGCCCTTCCCCTCCTAGAGATTACAAAAAGATAATTCCACCACACTCTATAATCCTTTTCACTCAGTCACAACCGGTAGCCTCCAGGTCATTCGTCATTACCCTGATTAACATCTCTATGCTACCCTCTACTTCTATTAAACTGATTCACTACCCTGCTCTTCACCATCCATCCTAACCATTTCACTCCACCCTTGAGATTTCAACATCTGTTATCAGCTATTTCCTCTTTATTCATCACTTCTTCTCTAAAGGTTCCTGTCAACTTCCTGTTCCAACTGAAAACTGGTTTACTGCAGAACAAAACTACCTCCCTTAGAAACTTTTCAAGTACTAGAGATTATTTTTCCTCTCAAAGATATTCTTATCTTCAAACCTGCTCCTCATCTTGCCTCCATTTCTCTTCCTCCTTCCAAAGTCCAAACTTTCTTAAAGTTAATGCCAACTGCCACCACACCAAGATGCTCTCGCCTATGATCCCTGGTAACTCCCCCTTTGTTCATGGCTGTGTTCTCCTTTCTCCCACTACTTTTTAAACTTTATTTCTTTATTGTTTGTTTTTAACATTTTTTTTTTTGAGTTATAGTCATTTTACAATGTTGGGTCAAATTCCACTGTAGAGCACAATTTTTCAGTTATACATGAACATACATATATTCATTGTCACTTTTTTTTCACTGTGAGCTACCATAAGATCTTGTATATATTTCCCTGTGCTATACAGTATAATCTTGTTTATCTATTCTACATTTTGAAATCCCAGTCTGTCCCTTCCCACCCCCCTGCCACTACTTTTTTTAAATTGAAATATAGTTGGTTTACAATGTTGTGTTAATTTCAGGTGTACAGCAAAGTGATTCCATTATACATAAGAATATATTCTTTTTCAAATTCTTTTCCATTATAGATTATTACAAGATATTGAATATAGTTCCCTTACTGTACAGTAGGTCCTTGCTGTTTATTTGTTTTATACCTAGTAGTGTGTGTATGTTAATCCCAAACTCCTAATTTCTTCCGCTATTCTCGCCTCAGCCACTTTATTTTTCAAAATGTTATCCACATTTGCCACCCACACTCCGGTTTCTCAGTTCGTCATCCTCCTCTTCATGGTGATGTGACCTTGCTACCGTTAAAGCCAGTCCCTCTGTTGGTGTTCTACACACCTCACTCCTGGAGATCTTTGCTCCACCAATTATCCTTTCTTGCTCCTACCTCATCAATGTCTCTTTCTCTGTGGGGTTATTTCCATCATTGTACAAACATGTTCTGGTTTCTATTTTAACGAACAAAATTACCTGTTCCCTTATTCTACCGCATTTCTCTGATCTCCCTTCCAAAAAAGTTTTTTTTGAAAGAGTTGTCTCTATCTAGATTCTTCTTCCAGTTCCTACTTAATAACTCATTCCAATCAAGCAACCATCCCTGTATTGCTACTAAGACTGTTTTTATGACATAACCAGACTGCTCTGTTTCCAAAGCTAGTGATGACTTTTCTCTTCTCACTGACTTGTTTCAACTGAAGCTAGGAGTGGAACCACTATTTCCTTCTTGAAACCTAGCAAGTCAAACCATTGCTTCCTTCTTGAAACTGTTCTCTTGGCTTATAAGAGACCACACTATTCTGGGTTTCTTCCTATCTCATTGACGGACCATGCCTTCTCATGCTCCTTTGCGTATTCTTCCCCAGCTAGACCCCAGGTTGTTGGGAGTGCCCAGGGCTTTGTCATGGGCTCCTTTCTTTTCCTATCCCCTCTCCCCAGGTAACACCATCCAGCCCATAGCTCTAAAAACAACCCACTGATGACTCCCAAATTCCTATCTCCAGTCTGAACTTCACCTTGAATCCCAGACTCTATGTGCAACTACACACTTGACAGTTCCACACAGATGTCTAATGGTCATTTCTTCTTAACATGGCCATAACAAACTCTTGATTTCTTCTTTATATCTAAGTTGTTGTATACCCTTGGATCTATTTCTGTGTTAACTATTTCTTGTTTTTTCTGGGTTTTTGTTGTTGTTTTGGTGGGGGTGGTAGTAGATTTACTTATTTATTTTTAGAGGGTGTACTGGGGATTGAACCCAGGACATTGTGTATACTGAGCATGCGCTCTGCCACTTGGGCTATACTCTCCCCTTGTGTAAACTATTCTTATTCACTAATTTGTTAATGTGGAAGTCATATCTTGCTTTTTATAATTATTGAGTTCAAAATCTTCAAACATGTACTGTGAGAATTAATCTTAGAAGAAAAATAAAACTCTAATTTATTTGCTATTGTTTCTTCTGATAGCTATAAATATCCGTAACATCTACTGAGCAGTAGTCCATCGCTCATCTGTTACAGCCACTCTGTATTCAGAACTTGTGAGATTACTGTTTCTCAAGAGGCTAAATTCAATAACCCTGCCTTTACTCTGACCCTATTGTTTTTGCAACTCAATACAACAAAATAATCAGTCTAATCTGGCTACCACTGTCACATCCATTGTGTGCAAACGTAAATTGGTATGAGACACAAAATTAGAATCACTGCTGCCAGAGTCCCAAAGGTGTCAAACCTGTATGTGTTCTTAATTAGCCATGGAAATTCAATCTGTCATGTTTTCTGCAGATAACTGGTTTTGGAGTCATTAGAGTGGAAAGAATATTCATATCTTTTCTCTTCAGATAGCTCTACTTCCACACTCAACCTTTTTTTCTAAAGAGATCTGGGCTACTCTTGAATTTATTGCTTTTCCTTGATGAAAGATTCTGGTTTTTTTTCTCATTTTCTGAAAAGTTAAACAAAAGTTATTTGTTTAAATAATTTGGGAAAAGCAATTTTTTTCCTTGAGGTACTGTGAATTTACTTTTACTCAGCAGTACTGCTTACTATATACTTCAGTTGGAAGTTTTAAGCTCCAAATAGTGTGCCCTTCAGAATTAGAGACGAAAGCAGAGACCATCTTTAAGATGAAACTAATAAAGTTTAAACATTGCATTTGTTTTCAGGTGCTAACGTATTCATTCTTGTTTCTGAGCTAGGGTAGGAGCAGATTATTTTAGAATATTCACTGTCTCCTCTGTGCTGAACTGGAAGGCATAGGGTTTTGTTTTGTTTTGTTTTGTTTTCTTACATTTTCTTCCATCCAGTCTGTGGGTGAACTTAGAAGGGACTTCAGAACTGACTTTTAATGGTAAACTATTAAATCACCTCCTTTATTTTATTTTGGGGCTGGGTGGTAATTAGATTTATTTGTTCATTTTTATAGGAGGTACTGTGGATTGAACCCGGGACCTCCTGCATGCTAAACACGTGCTCCACCACTTGAGTTATACCCTCCCCGCTTAAATCACCTATTTTAAAGAGAAGCTTGTATTTTTAAATGAATATTGAACACGTAGCAAGAACAGTTAATACTTACAGTTTGCTTTTGATTGAATCCTTTTACTTTTTTCCTGGGATATTGTCTCATCAGAAAAATCATGAATTTTCTCCCTCTAGCATGTGCTTTCACAGAAAAATCTATTTCACTTTCTAGCTGTTTAACTTGGTGCAAGTTATTTAGTACTACCTCCTAAGTTGTTGTAAAGAAAAAAGAGACAGTGCATTAAAAATGTCTAGTATAGTATTTGCATACAGTAAGCACTCAATAACTTTACCTCTTATTCTTATTAATGATTGATTTGTAGTAAACTTCTTGATTAAATTTTCTCAGTAGTTTTATTTTTTACCCTACTCTCCTGTAATCTGCCCTCTATCCTCTTTACCTTCCCAAACCATCTACTTCTTACCTTCTAATTACCAAATTGAGTTCCAATTCTCTTGCTCACTGACCTCTCAGCTTAATTTATAGCTTTCACCACACATATACATATGTACTTTAAAGGTAAATATTAAAATAAAATGTTTTAACTTACAGTCACGTATATTCATTTGCCAATCTTTTGATGTAGGGCCAAGACCTTTACTTTGAACGTTGAATCCATTGTTTGGAGTTCAGCATCCCTCCTCCTTCCATAAACCACATCAATAGTGTATCACCTAGGACTTTCAGTTTTGACTTCTTTAAAAAGGAACAAGAATTTAAAAACTGATGCACAGTGCTCTCAATGCAGAATTCTTCTGGGTTTTATGACTTACCCACCCCACCATCCATCTTTTACAGTAGTGTGTCTTACCCAAACCTAATTCACCACAGTTTTTTAAATTGATTTGCCTTTATTAAATCTTTCTATAGGGTTCAATTTGATTTTCTTAAAGAGATCTTCTTTTTCTTTTGCTCATAGTCATACAACATTTAATTAAATATGTAATTAAACAAGAACAACTGGAACAAACAGGTTTGTGGACCAACATTGACTCAACATGTAGAAGCAGGAGTGTCTGGATGTATCAGAGAATCAAAGTCTAGCCCTGAAGCTTTAGCATGGCATTGGACATCAGTGTCTTTTTCAGAAGCAAAGGAGAGCACTGATTAATCAGGTAAATCATTTCAGTGGTGTTTGGTGGAAAGAGTTTCTACTGTGTAATTATACTTGGGAGGACTTTCATGAAAAATGAGGTGAAGAAGTCAAAGAATTCATAGACAATAACTGAGACTATCTTTGTTACAAGAATAATACAGCTTACTCTGCTTATTTACATGCAATAAATTAAAAATTAAATAAAATGTTTTAATACTCTTATAGTAGACATTTTGTGTTTTCCTGTTCAGCATTCATTACCCCTTCTTTTGGTAAAATGATGCATTGATTTTCTTCTGGGGAGTCACTCCCTCCCCCAGTCCCAAGCAGTCACTGGGTAGCACTGGTCCCCCAGCTCTAGCAGAGGACCCAGATTGGGTTAAGCTGGTCAATATATTCCATCTCTATGGTCTTAGCGATGGGTTCATTAATGGACTCCTGATCAGAAGCCAGGGAGGTATGAGGAGACATTTGCTGGACTTCTGGGAGAGAAAAGCTCCTCCCTAATAATGGAGCTACTAGAAGAGACTCTCACTTCAGGATCTGGTGTCTACAAATGTGAAGTTGGGACTGCTACGGCCATTCTGCTACCTGGTCGGGAATCAGTCTGAAGAAGTAGCTTAACATCTGAGGAAGAAGATCTGGGAACTAGGTCCTGGTGACATTATTTGAACTTTGAATAATGTCATGACTATCCCTGGATTCACCACTGGTCTTTTCAGTTTCCCTTTTAAATGAAACCAGTTTGCCTTGAATTTTTCTTCACTTGCAGTGTAAAGAATCTTCACTGACAAAAGTAGAAATCTCCTGTTCCTCCCCAGTAGGGAACCTAGGATGGCCTGTAACTAGCACGGTGGGTCTTGTTTGTCTGGGCTCTGAACCCTCCTGCATTCCTCTGTGTTGCAGTGTTTCTCTCATCCCATGTGGTTTGTTTTGAGATTCTGCTTCTTTGTGTTCCTTTTTTTTGTTGTTTTTTGGTGGATGGAGGTAATTAGGTTTATTTGTTTATTTATTTTTAATAGAGGTAGTGGGGACTGAACCCAGGACCTTCTGCATGCTAACCATGCACTCTACCACTGAGCTATACCTTCCCCCCTTTGTGTTCCTTTTTGATATGTCCTAGTTTTTGCTTATGTACTAATTCAAATTTCAGTTTTTATATACTGAGACTTTATTTATTGGTTTATGTATGGCAGGAAATTGTTTCATATGTTTACTGGTTTTCCCCTCCCAGAAATTCCTATTACCTCAAGACCCTTCCTTCATTCATAAACTCATAAAATCACTTTGAGTTTATACCTCAGGAAAAAGATGTTAGAGGGAAAAATGAAAGTTAAATATTCAACTTTTTTGTTTCAAAAGCCTTGGTATGTGAAAATATATAATTTATTAGAGCCAGTTTTTGTGTGTAGTGACGGTGATAAAGACTTTACAAACTTAGAAGATGACATGTAAGGATGTTCATTGTACCATTGTTTGCAATAGAAAAATTGAAAACATCCATCAAAAATCGAATAGATAACGGGGAGGGTATAGCTCAAGTGATAGAGCGCTTGCTTAGCATGCATGAGGTCCTGGCTTCAATCCCTAGTCCCTCCTCTAAAAATAAATAAACCTAATTACCTCCCCCCACCAAAATAAAATAATTAAATAATACAATAATAAACTTAAAAAACATAAAGCTAAAAAAATAGAATAGATAAGAAAATGTGGTATATTCATTATGACTGTGACAGCAGTTAGAAGGAATGTTCTTTTAGAAATAGTGTGTCAGACATCGTTTGACCTATCAACCACTCCTAACCCCTTTCTTCATTTGCCATCTTCTCTGTAGAGGATAAAAAAAGCTCAGCACTCCCTTTCCTCAACTCCACTGCACCTGAGTCTTGGAATAATAAAGATCAGTGAAATAGAAATAGAAGTTTGTTGGGGGATTCTGGAGACAAAGGTAGCTGGCACTGCCTTTTCCCCCAGCGTACAACCGTGAAGGAAATGCCAAGAGAAATACGGAGATTCTGGTCCTGACATTACCAAGCCATGGAAAAAAATACCAACTGCTATTTACTTCTGGAGTATTTTTTATGTGAGAAAAGAAATCCGTGTTTGTTTACGTTACACTTGGTTGAATTTTATACTATTTTCAGCCAGAAGCATTCCTAACTGGTACACTGTGTCAATATGGATACATCTCAAAAAATGTTAGAAGATATAAAATGAAAAATGTTAAATGAAAACATTGATATGGCCATAGTATATTGTTTATACAAATTTAAACACTTTTTTTTTTTTGTCTTTCAGTTAAGCAAGTCTTTATTCAAAATAACGCCATGGAAAAAGATAGCACAGGTCAGACTCTGTCCTGAGGAAAATAAAACAATACTATCTTTTGCTGGTAAGGAGACTTAAGGATTGGTATTAAATCTCCATATATGGTAATGTGTACTTTTTTATATATATTTTTATTGAAGTATAGTCAGCTTACAATGTTGTGTCAATTTCTGGTGTACAGCACAATGCTTCAGCCATACATGAACATACATATATTCGTTTCATAGTCTTTTTTTTTTTTTCTCACTACCACTTTGATCAGAACTTTATTCAAACTTAGCTGTCCAAAATAATTTGACCTCCACGGAATAAACAAATTTAAGTTTATGCAACAGCCTTCTTTTCTTCTGTGGTGGGCTTCTTTTCTGCAGGCTTCTTGTCAGCTGCAGGCTTCTTGTCAGCTGCTGGCTTCTTGTCAGCTGCTGGCTTCTTGTCAGCTGCTGGCTTCTTGGTCGCTGCAGCCTTTTTTCCCACCACAGGCTTCTTCTGCTTTTTAACACCAACAACCTTCTTTCCTTTCTTTCCCACCACAGGCTTCTTGCCTGGAACCCCCTTCTCGTCTGATTTGGCTTGTAGTGCTGCTGCTGCTTTATCCATTCGGATCTTGTGATTCTTCGCCTGGCGAAGAATGGTGTTCCGTCGCATGGTCTTTGCATATGGGTTTAGCTTCAACATGATTCTCAGATTTTTCAGTGGATTCTTCTTCAGGACTCTGCGATGAATCTTCTTGCGTGGTGCTCGGAGGGCTCTTTGGATCTCTGGGCTTTTCAAGATTCTGCTAAGGTCTGTATTGAGCATCTTGTGTGTGGGGAGGTTGTAGTTACTCTTCAGGGGAGGCAGCTTTACGCCACGTGCCATACAGCTCATCTAACTTGCAGAAGGCACTTTCAGTCCAAATGCAGAAATGCCTCACATGCCCACCCGGAGCAAGTTTCAAAACATTCAGCTTGCTTACATTAAGCAGAGTAATTCCAGGGATGTTTCTGAAGGCCTTGATGATACCATTGTCCTCATTGTAGATGATGCAGGGTCCCCTGCGCTGGGTACGGCGCCGGTTTCTCATTTTGCCTTTGCCCGCTCTCATTCGCTGAGAGGCATAGACCTTAAGTTTCTTCAGAAGTAAAACAGCCTCCTTGGTCTTCTTGTAGCTTTCAACTTTATCTTCAACCACCAAGGGAAGTTCAGGAACTTCCTCAATACGATGACCTTTAGACATGACCAGCGCTGGTAAGGCCGAGGCAGCCAGTGCAGAGCAGATGGCATATCGCTTCTGCGTTGTGTTGACTCTCCGGTGCCAACATCGCCAAGTCTTGGTTGGTGCAAACATGCGCCCCCCACGACACATATTTCCAAAAGCACCCTGGCCAGAGCGGTGAGTCCCACCACCTCGAACCCTGGGGATTCGAGCTACAGCTCTGCCAGTACCCCAAGACTCAGCACTGGTTTGATGACCTGCTAATTCACTGACAGCATAGGGCTGTCTGTTGTTTTTGCGCAAGTTGGTGTGAACAAAGTTCACAATATCTGGTCGAATGGGAGCCCTGAACACGGCAGGCAAAGTGACATTTTTGCCAGATGACTCCCCCTTTTCAGAGTACACTGATATCAGTGGGCGAGCACACGCCATGGCGGGGAGAGGAGAGAGCCACTCTCCTCTCAACCCGGCGGCTCCCACAGGAAAAGCCATTTCATAGTCTTTTTCACCATAAGTTACTACAAGACATTGAATATAGTTCCTTGTGCTATACAGTATAAGCTTGTTGTTTATCTTACAAATTTAAACACATTTCGGTGACACTTTATATTATTAAAGTAATATAATTTGGATAATATATAGAAAATATAAAGTAATTTAATATGTCTAAAATCTAAAAAGTGTACTGGGAAAATACCAATATATCATGGTAGTGATGGCCTTTGCAGAGAGGAGATGTAATGGGACTCTGGGTTGCATCACGAGAGATAAAGGTACATCAAATTCATCTGTGATATTTTATTTCTTTTATTTAAAATAGAGCAAAAAAGTATGACAAAAATGTTAACAATCTTCGATCCTTGGTAGTGAGGACACAGGTGTTCATTTTATTATTTTCTATATTTTCCTGTATTAAAAGAAAAGTTCTCAAGGAGAAGGAGTAAATGATTCTACTATCTGTTTGAGGAGGAGAACTAAAGGAGAAGCTAAAAAGCTTAGATACCAGTGTGTCTGAGAGACCATTATCCTGTGCCTGGCCCTCTCAGCAAGCTAAGCCTGGAGGTGGTCCATTGAATTCCTCCAGATTGTTTGAGATCAGATGCAACGGGGAGTATGCCTCATTTTCTTGGGAAGGCGGTCACCAGCCTCTAAGCCTTACTACTAGCACGTTGAGGCATCAGGAGAGTAGAAATGGCTGCTTTGGGGATTTGGAAAGATGCATCCACAGGATCCAGAGTGCCATGAGAAACAGCAGAAAAATCAATCTCAGCAGATGCCAGAGCAAACGAATAATGACTTATGACCAGTCACCCCTTTTACCACTCAAAGTTCTAAATATGGGAGACCCTATATGGAATGGAATCAGCCCATCTGAATAATTTGAAGGAACATCTCATTTATTAAGATTATTTTTTCATTAATTTGGGGAAGTGGGGTTATTAAATATAAATTTCTTAATTATAAAAAATAAGTTTACATTTCTTGCCAACCTGAGTTTGTACACTCCCTACATTTGGATGTCTTTGATTTCCTTCAGGACATTTTTTTGCAAAATATTAGGAAAGTCCGTGTGATGTACTCTATAGATTCTTGTTTTCTTTTACCTTCCCCCCCATCTTAAGCATTATATGCTCTAATTTTTGCATTTCCTTTAATAGATAAGTCTCTATCTTTTTTTTAACATTTTTTATTGATTTATAATCATTTTACAAGATAAGTCTCTTTCTTTCACTGCAATTGGAAAGGAATTTTAAAAACCCTTTTTGGGAATCACTATCTGAAAACAGAGAGTCAACAAATTGTACATCACTTTGATAAACCCACTATAATTACTACTGTGGGGATTGGGTCAAGAAATAAAATGTGCCATGACAAGGACCATGTCAGATCTATAGAAAAGGGTCATCTCTGGGATCAAATCCAGTGTATTCGAGAAATGTTTGGTTACCAATCTCTTCATTCTTTGTGAACCAAGGCTTCCCAGATCAATCCTTGAGCTAGACACAGGTATCCTAAGTGTGGTCCAAGGCATGTGTGTCCTGTGCAACTGCCTCAGAACACTTCTACTTATAACCTATTGGCCGGATCTTACTCACGTGGCCACAACTAACATATAGAACGCTGGAAATGAATTCCTTTTTCTTAAAGGGCCATGTACCCAGATAAAAACTACAGTGGCTTATGCCAAATCTCTCACGACAACATAAATTTAAAAAGATTTGTTATACAAATACAGGGGTATCTCATGGAACCAGAACGCAGGAAGCCTGGCCCAGCCTGATGATGACCTTGAATAGGGACTCGTCAGGAATCAAGACCATTGTTCTTTTTATCTTTCTAGGAGCATAAAAGTCCTCAACTGTCAATGCCTTTCTCAGCCGACTAGCCCTTTGCTTGCTCATCCACACACATTCACTCGGCAAATACGTACTGAGCTCTTTGCAGGGACTGGGACTGTTCCAGACATGGGCATAGAGAGAAGAATCAAACAGACAAAAACACATATCCCCAAAATGGTCATCCAAGCCCCTCGAGCCTCTATGTCCTTTCAATTCCAAGGACCCACAATTTTCGGACTTCCTGTTTCTATTTCCCAATTCCTATTCTTCTACAGGATTAAGTAGGGGTCTTAAAACTCCAAAGAAAATTGGTTTCAGGTTGAAGTGGCACATACTCCTGACCTAGTATCAGCAGAGGCCACCGCTAAGCCTCAGATGCAGTGAAAGAAAGTTCTGGAGTCCAGCCAGACCACTTTTCTGACTTCTGTGTTCCAGGTGCCCCTCAGCTGTGCAGAAAGAGTTGTTTCTGAGGTTTCAGGTTGAGGCCTGGGAGCTGGGAGTCGTCGTGACAGTGGTAAAATGGCTAGGCTTCATGCAAAACATGGAGAAAGAGAGTTCAAGTCAGTATCTGCTGGAAAACTAAAGTACAAAACCAAACAGACAGTGCAAATAAAATGTCGGTGTGCAGGGGACAGGCTGAGGCACCAGAAACAGGTATGAGGAAGTGAGACAAACAGGAGGCAACAAGATGAGTGAGCAAGTGTAGAAGGTTTATTATTCAAACTTAAATCCAGAGGAAGGGCAGACATTAGGACTGGTCGATCCAGTGTTGCAGTGATGTCATGAGATCCAACCCCTTCTTCATCCAGAGTTAGAGGAAGGCTGTCCGCAGCAGTCAACTTTACACGCTTCCCCACTGTGATGAGAGAAAAAGAATGGCTTTCGGCAACTCTTTTTCAAGGGGTGAACTTTCCGAGAAACCTTCAGCAAACCCTTCTTAGTATAGGCCAGCCACTCAAGAAGCTTGTCTGTGAATGGAAGAGGGGAGAGAAGTAGCTGAGGGATCAAGGGAATAATTTGTTTTTAAATAGTGAAGGGACAGGATCATTTTTAAAATGCTGACAGGAAAGAGGCAAAAGAGAAAAAGGTAAAAGAGGGGGGTGGGGTGGGAATGAGGCTGGTGCCTGAGAAGAGGTTATTAGGTAGAGCAGTGTTTCTCAAACTTTAACATGCGTGTTATTCACCTGGGGATCTTGGAGTCGCCTGTGGGGTTCTATTAAACGCATATTCTGATTCAGTAAAGTGTGGAGTGGGGCATAAGAGTCTATATTTCTAACAAGTTCCTAGGTGATGCAAGTGCCGCTTGTTGTGGGCCCCATTTTGACTAGTAGGAATTTAGAGCAGTGGTTCTCAGACTTCAGTGTGCGTCAGAATCACCTTGTGGGCTTGTTTCAGACAGGTTTCTGGGACCCACTCCCAGAGTTTCTGATTTAGTACATCTAGGATGGGGCACAAGAATTTGCATGTCTAACAAGCTCCCAGGTGCTGCTGATACTGCTAGTCCAGGAATCACATCTAAGATTGATTTAGCGTGTAAGTGGAGAAGATCACCTTAGAAGAGTGATACCTTCACCATTGAAAAGATAAAGAAAATGCAAAGATTGACAGGGTTGCAGATAAGTTTGGAGGTTTCAGATTGACAGGGTTGCAGATAAGTTTGGAGGTTTCAGATTGACAGGGTTGCAGATAAGTTTGGAGGTTTGTCAGGAGGTAGGATGCTGAGGAATTTATTGCCCAATGGCCTGTATTTTCTCAGTGACGTAGGAGTGGAATCATCAGCTGAGAGCAAGGGAGAGGCTGATGACATAAGGAACTATAAATATTAGGTGAAGGCTTACTGCCTTCCAGTTAGCTCTTCTCATAACACCACACAAAAAGTCAATTTGTTTTGTTATGTATTAAAGGAGCATTTTGCAATTAATTCATCGAGACAAGTTGACCAGGAAATTATGTGGTACAGTGGAATAATTATTAAGATTTTCCTATGGCTGGTAACTAGAAACACTTGCTTTGGAAATTTCCAAGCCCAAATCTTGTTGATTATGTGCTTTGATGTAGAAATTTAGGAATTCAATTGGTGTTTGTTTGTTTGTTTTAATGGAAGTGCTGGGGATCGAATCCTGGGCATCATGTATGTTAAGCATGCCCTCTACCTCTGAGCTATTTTCCTCCCCCTCAATTGGTTTTAAAAAGCAGAATGGCATAGAATTTTTGAGGGGGTGGACTCTAGAAGAGAAGCTCTGGTTTCTAATCCGGCTTCATCACATACCACCGTGAAACCCTGGGCATGGGAGTTAACTTCCTTTAGCTTCGGTTTCTCACCAATGAGGACAATAATGGTACCCATCTCATAGAGTTGTTGGGAGAAATAAATGAGATAACACAGTAAGTGCTTAGCACAGTGCCTGTCACAAGTACTTCACCAAGTCAGTTTCTCTCTTTGAGTCTCACTTTCACAAGGGTCTCGTGAGGGGATTGGATTGTACCGATTTTAAAGCCACACTCATCTTCATCCATAATTCTAGGTGGCCATCCATGTGACGTTAAAAAAATATATAGTTGTTACTGTAATAACTAAAACTTATTTAACCATTTTTAGTGTGTGCTAGGCATTATTTTAAGTACTTTACACATATGAATTCAGCTGCCCCTCACAATAGCTCTGGGAGATGGGTTTTATTATTCTCCCCATTTTGTAGATGAGGAAGCTGGCACCTGAAGAAAATAATTTGCTCAAGGTCACACAGAAAATAGAGTTTGATTCCGCACAATCTAAATCCAGAGCTATATTCTCAACCACTTCAGAATATAGCCTCTTCAGGGCTCTGTAATGTGAATTCACTTCAGATTATGTGCCAAATAAGTGAATCAGAGGAGGCAGCTGTCATTTGGTATTAGTGCCTTTTAGGATTCCAGATCTAGGATATGGTTTCAGGAACAAGCTCTTTTTGTTTTGGGTCAGATCCCAAGATGACCTTGGAGTGACCACTAGGGTGTGGTATCAATTAACCAGATATTAGCTTTAAGCAAATTATTTCACATAAACCCTCAATAGTCTACTATTTAGATGCCAAATAATTTTTCTTATTTAATTGGACTGTTATGATACTTAAATAGTATTTTATGCAGATTGAAAGATAATAATGGTTATTTGTTGAATGCCTATTTCATACTAATTCCCTAATAGCCTTAATACAACAGCTTTGAAAAGGTAAATACTAATACATCACTTAACAGATAAAAATCTGAAGTTAGAAATTTGCTGGAGATCAAGAAAGTTTTCCTTTTTCTAAATTCTAGAATGAAAATAATTATTTCGAAACAAAGTAGTGTGCATTGAACTTTCACAACTTTGGGGGTCTGTCAATCTCCCTGTTAGGGATTTACCTTTAGTTTTTGAGGTGTTATTTTTATCTGGTTCTGGATAATTAATGATAATCTGGTTCAGCACTTTGTCTACTGCAGCAAAGAGAGGAGGAAACAAATCAATCAACAAACATAGAGTTAAATCCCCAAAGGACGAGTGACAATGTTATTGAGATCAGATCTGGGAAAAGATTCAGAAGATGAAATGAGATGAGGATATGTCAGAACTGTAGGGTAATTTCATAGAGATGATGGTAGGGAGTGAGGGAGGGGGTGCAGGGAGCTTCTCTGTTTAAAAGAAAGACATTTTCCTCCACCTCATCTGGCAATGGATTGATTTCCCTGCATTCATTTCAGAAGCTTGAATCTCATAGACTTTTCAGTGAGTGACTCTTTTGGACACGTTCCATGGGATAGAGTACAATGAATTCTTCCTCCCTCCCCCAACCCCCTTTCGACAAACACACCTTCCTACCCAAGACTAAGTTCATCTGGTCAATACCTTGCCTTTTTGGGCAGGATAGTCTCTCAGCTGCTCCATTTCTCTGAGGCCGCTGACTCTCAGCTCCATCCAATTCTCCAGTTTTATGACTGTTGAAATGGGAAAGTAAAAAAGAAAAGCTGAGATCGTCTAGGCTTTTCAGTCCTTTGGAGACTTGATCTGTTTTCTTTGGTTACACCCAGTTCCTCTTTCATTGGGCGAATAATAAATACACATTGAACATGTATTGTACACAGTGGCTTAGAAGTTATTGCATAATAGAGCCAAACTAGACCTGCTCCAGCATGACCACCCCAGCTCCCCAGCCTGGATATCATGAGACAGAATCCACTGCGACCTTATCTGAATATAGCTATATTCAGAATATCAGAGATACCTGAACAGTACACCAGAGTTTCGTCTCGAGACCAGCTGAATGAACTCACCCATCATTCTTGGATTTTACATCTCCTCATTTAGCTTCTATGTCTCCCACTCTTTTCCTCTCCTGTACTTCCAGACCAATGGCACTTTATCCTCTCTTTCCTGACTCATCCTCCCACTGCTCCCTTCCCTAAAAGACTTTTCCACTGTGCCTTTGGATATTTATTTCCATTATAAACCTACTCCTCCCCTTTCTCTTCTCCTCAATAATCTTCCCTCCCTCCCTTCTTGTTTTATCTTGAAAATCCGGCTTCCGGTGCTACTCGTTAGAACTTAGGGGACTCCTGGTTTCCCATTATCTGCACATCGTAGGGGCTGGAGGGAATTCTGAATTTTTCTCATTTCCATTATTACCAAACCAGTACTCCCCTCAGATGGGTAAACATTTCTCTACCACTTTCTTTCTCATCCACCAGTTTATGGTTCTTGTTTACATTTGTCGGAGCTTGTAGCTCTGAGTTCCTATCTGCCTCTATGTTGTGCCAGCACCCTGATAAATGCACTTTCCTTTGAAAGAAACATTAAACTCCATAACCCCACACTTCCATGATTTATACAACTCGAGTGACAAGTATTTTCACTCCAGGTCAACCAGACTCACACATGACCATGCTAGAAACTGCTCCATATTAGAAATCTTTGACTCCAGTGTACCTACCAGTCTCTATTTCCACCTCTACCAAGCCCTAACTTGTATTACTACTGTTCTCAGATCATACAGAGACATATAGGTTCTTTTTTTTTAATCCAGATTTATTGAGGTTGGACGGACAAATAAAAAAGAGACATATAGGTTCTTTTTTTAATTGAAGTATGGTCAATTTACAATGTTCTGTTAGTTTCTGGTGTACAGCATAGTGATTCAGTTATACATCTGTATATGTATTTTTAATTATAAGCTATTATAAGCTACTGAATATAGTTCCTAGTGCTGTACACTAGGACCTTGCTATTTATCTATTTTATACATAGTAGTTTGTGTCTGCTAATCCCAAACTCCTAATTTATCCCTCCCTACTGCAGACATATAGGTTATTTTTTCTTTTCTTTTTTTTTTTTTTTTAATGGAGGTACTTGGGATTGAACTCAGGACCTTGTGCTTGCTAAGTATGTGCTCTACCACTGAGCTGTCCCCGGTCCTAAACTTTTTTTCTTTTTTTTCCTTTTTTAATATAAATTCTTAATCTTTCTTCTTTTCCAGCCTGTCAGCCCCATTGCTGCCTTACTTCCTTCACTCTTTCTTTTTTCGTTTTCATATTCTTTTTCATTATAGGTTATTACAAGATATTGACTAGAGTTCCCTGTGCTTTACAGAAGACCTTCGCTCTTTAGTTTCACCTCCGTGTTTTATCACCTCAACTGCTCTCTCAGGAGCACTCTCACCTCCCTCACATCCCTTCCTTCTCCTGTCATCCTGGACATCAAACACCATCTCGAGAACAAATCCTATGCCGTCTTCTTAGCCCCTATACCAAAAATGATGAGGGATGCTGTGAGGATAAATGCCACCTCAAATTTCTGGATCTGTAGACCCAGAGCAACACTCAAGAACCTCCTTCCTTGTCTTTGGTTGATTCCCTTCCTCTTCCATTCTTCTCTCCCACCATTCCACGCTTTCCCCGTTCACCTCGAGCCCCCTTAAATCCAGAGCTACTCCCTCTGTAGCTTACTCTTTGCTAGTTTTTAAATCACTTTCACATTATGCATTTGTACAGATCTCTCTCGCTCTCTCTCTCTCTCTCTTTTTTTGGTTTCTTTTTTATTTCTTTTTTTGTGGTTTTTTTTTTTGTGTGTGTGTGTGTGTGCAGATTGTCTTTCTTGGTCAGTTTTACTCATTTTTATTTTTCCAAAATATTTTACATAATCCAAATTTCCAATATAATACACATTTCTTTTAACTTACATGTGCAGAATGACAGTGACTGAATCAGAGAGAAGAGCTGAGAAAAGGGATGGAAGAAAAAGCACATTGCTCCCCCTTTTGACCCATCAGTCTTCAGTTTGAGTTAATAATCCTTTTTTTAAAATTTATTTTTTAAATTGAAGTATATTCAGTGTATCGTGTTGCATCAGTTTCTGATGTACAGCATAATGTTTCAGTCATACGTATACATCCATATATTCCTTTTCATATTCTTTTTCATTATAGGTTACTACAAGATATTGAATATAGGCCCCTAATAATCTTTTTTCACTTAAGATAGTTTAAACTGGACTTCTGTCATGACCAAAAGTGTCTTAGTTAATATACCTATCTCTCGTGAACGCTCTGTTTTTCTTCTCTGTCCCCTAACAGTCAGAGACTCAATGTTTTCCCTCATTACTCACATTTGAGTGAGGATTAGTCTAGATCAGCAAACTATAGCCTGTGGGCCATATCTGGCCAACCATCTGTTTTGTTTTTACAGCCCACAAGCTAAAAATGGTTTTCCCATTTTTTTAATGATTGCATTTTAAATGGTTATATAAATACCTACATAATAGCCTTGATTATGTCTCTTAGCCCACAAAACCTGAAATGTTTACTTATCTGGCCCTTTAAGAAAAACCTTGCCAACCCCTGATTTAGAAAGACATAATAATTGACTAAAAATATTGTGCATTTATTTTCCTTTGGCCCCTCCCTATTTACCTGGCTGCACTTGGAGTCCTTCATTATGTGGGTTTAAATAATCAGCTCAGAATGTCAGCTTCCTGAACAGGGTAGAGAGGAAGTTAGAGTCATGGGCCATCTTGTCTAGAAGTTTGTCTTGGTAGACCTTGCCCATTGTTTGCTCAAACTGCTGCCCATGTAACAGTTTTTGGTATCTGATTTTCTGTTTGGCTTGGCTTCTGCTTTAGGTACAGGTGTATGGCTTCCTTCTTGGCTGTTTTGTAAGCTGAGTTGCCTCAGGGGTCAGTTGCCCCTAAAAATAAGGAAATTACTCCTAGTGCTGAGGCAAGCTACCTGCTTTAATGAGATGTATGGTCAGGGAAAGACCCTTCCACTGGTTTTTCTCTTTTGAAGGCCTCCTTTTCTTTCCTAAACTCTGCAGTGGCCTTGAGTTAGTCTGTAGTGTCAAAAGAAATTCCAAGTAGAAATGACCCCTATCCCTCCAAAAAACAGCTTTTCCTTGGAGATCTTATTTCTCTGATTAGTGAGGTTTAGTGAGGATCTGCTAGGATTTCCTTTATTTAGTTTTCATGGTACTGCACTAGTCTGTTAAAAATTATGTGTATGAGTTTTAGCCTTACATTGAGTCCCAGCTGACCATTATCCAGCAGAAACATTTGTGGTATGCACCTATATCTCCCTTATATTGTTTCATCAATGACGCATAATCTCATCATTGATGTTAATTTTCCTTTGATTATTTAAATCAGTTGTATGAAGATAGAGGAGCAGGGATATATTTCCTTCACTCACACTCAATCATTGGGGGATAACAAAAATTCATTAAAGACTGAAAGTTTTTGTCAGACCACCAACTGAGACCCTAAAAACACACAGTTCACGTCCCAGCCATAAAGTCATGAATGATAATGGAGACAATATGAACTAATTCTTAGGAGAGGGACTGAGAAGTCTGGAGAAAAGGCATTATTGATTGGCTCCTCTTATGCCAGGTGCAAGGTCCAGAGCTAAGTAGGAAGGATCAGCACTTCTCCCCAAATAGCCCATGATGCTTCCCTTCCCCTCAGGTAGCAATGATGGATCAAGAACATATCCTATATGCAAGATAGATAAAAAAAGGAACTAGAAGAGTCTTCTGGGATTTGTTCCTGCCAGGGCACTTGTACAGAGAACTTGACGGTTACTCAAGTTATCGCCTTCTGTCCATGGTGCTGCTGTCAGTAAGCTGTCTTCTACTGCACAGCAGGCTAGTGGGATGCTCTTGATGAAATAGGTTCCAGTGATCCCTGGGAGTCTCATTGAAGAAAAGCACACACCTTAAAGATAATTGGGATTTTTCACAGCAGAATAAGTTTAAATCACACTGTGATGAAGACTCACAGTCTGACCTTGAGTTTGATGAAAGCAGGACAAACTTTAAATAAAGACTGCTGCAGAGACATAGGACACGTGAGAAGAAGCATGTTTAGGAATGAGCTTGCCTAGGGATCACCCTCCAGAATGGTGGAGTGAGGACCTCAGTGAACTCACCCTCCCACAAAAACAGCAGAAATACTGGCAAAAAAAAACCTAAAATCAACTGTTTGAACACTTTGGAAATTAACCAAAGCCACAGAACAAACTGAAAACCATCTATCCAAGAGAAACAACTGAACTTTGGTTAGAAGGTGGGATCCGTGATATTTTAACTTGTGGATGGGATACTATTCCCATCCACCTTCCCTCCCCAGCTCAGTTTCTTGGTAGCCACAAAAAGCCAGCAGTCTCACAGCCAGTGGAGAGGACTGACCTCTTGTGGAGCTCAATTAAAAGCAACATCCCCAGAGCACAGTCAATATTTTGTCTGAACTTGCAGCTCCCTGGAAAACCTCTGTTCTTAGGTAGTTGTGGCTATTGGATTTGACTCCGAATTCAGCTTGACAGAAAAAAATACCCTGCTCCCAGAGCTTTATCAAAACAACAGGCATCCACTGGCAACATGGCAGCTGCTAAGGCTAGACTTTGAGTAGGGGTTAGCAAGAGACAGGCTGGGAATTTAAGAACACAGCCTGGAGAACCAGGTAAATATAGGGAACTCTGAAAAGCCCTAGCATATTCCAGGGGATCTAAAAAGTTGTGTGAATGCGCAAGGCTGTGCTCATGCCCAGGAGAGACACTGAGATGGAGAAGGTCCTAGACACTAATTTCTGGCTGACTTTAAGTCTCTTTGCAAACAGAAAGTGAAAGCTCAGGCTGAGTGGTAAACTGCCTAAAGTTTGAAGGCATGCCTTCTCACACAGATTCCCTTGGCAAAGGGTAGAAGACATAAAGACGTCCATAGTCAAGGATACCTCCTGTTCCTAATGAGTTTTAATTTTTCTTCCTAGGTTTAAGGAATGAGTAACAGGATCTAGGACCTCATTCCCAGGGAGGGTAAAAAGAAGCAGGGAATTATTCCTCTGGACTAGTTTGAGGTGGGAAATGGAGAGTGATACAATAGTGTGAGGGTTCAAAAGGGACCCTGGCACTGAGGCTGGGCCACAACCCCTGAACCTGAGAATCAAGTACACAGGGTGAAAGTGAAGAGCTCAGTGGTCTTTGCCTTCTTCTAACCCACCATGGAAATCAAGAGAATCAGGGAGACAAAGGGCAAAGGGAGAGTAGGAATGAACTAGGGATCCTTGGGGATAAGGTCTGGACCATGCACTCTCTTCTCTCCTTAGAATTTTTGTATTTGTCATATCCCATCCCTGGAAGAAAACAATACCTATTACTGCATGCTCCTGCATGTGTCTGGGGCTCACAGAATCATTGGAGCTGTCAGAATAAGAATTAGGGGAAGAATAGGGAGAGGGGTGATATGTCAACATAGCCCCAGCAGTCTTGAGCTAATCTCCTCCCTGGTGGCTGCTCCCTTTGGGATGGCCCAGGATCCCCATTCACCCTCTGCTCCATTTCATTAAAGCCTCTCCTACTCTGCCTTGTCCGGGTCTGGATTCTTTTCTCTCCTCCCTTATCTTTCTCTGTTCTCTGAAGTATTCTCCCATACTCACAACCATCAGTTTGTTCCCACACGTTCCCAGCCATAGTTCCTTAGAGGGACCAGGTGCCAAGATAGCTAAGCTCCTGAACAGAGGACTCAAATACCAATGATGACTATTGAGCTCACCTGAAAGCAGAGTTGAAGACAAAGAATTGAGTGAAGTTTATTTGGAAGATGATCACAGGAGGGATAGAGGATAATGAAATAGAGAAGGAAAAGATCACTCAAAGGTCATTATCTAGATTGTTGCTGTGGGTAACAGAAGCCAGAGCCTCCTTAGAAACTACAGAATGCCTCCCAGAATGGTCCATCTGAAGGATGGGAGGCTGGGTCACCATCCACTTCCATTCTGCACTGGATGAGTTTGCCCTGCACTAACTTGTCTAGGGATCTAGCACCTCCTGTGGCATTGGAGAAAGTCCTGGGACAGGATATGCAAGATGTACTGTATGGAGGCAGGGCCACGGTCAGTGCTAGGTGCATCTGGGCTCACACGGAACTGTCCACCACAGCTGCTTCTGAAAGCAGAGGTGGGTCAAGGAGACTTAATGTGAGAGCCCAGAGCATCTGCTGTAGTCCCTTCCTCCGATTTTTAAAACTTTCTCATCAGAAACCATTATTGATGACATAATTTATAATGAATGTTTACTTGTGTCACTTCCTGTAGTTGAAATTCAAAAGTGACATTTGTGGTTGGCAGAGACTGAGAAATTATACTAATATTCTGCTACACCTAGGATAAATCAGCAGGATGGAAGAAAAAGAAAAGGGCTAAAATGGGCTGCTGCTGACTCAGTAAAGGTCAAGTCACAAGTAATTTGCAGTTTCAAGTACTTGCATAAGTTTCAGATAATTTTTCTGTCTAAACCCAGAAACTAGATTTCAGTTTTACTTGTGATATTTCTCAAGAGAAGATTTGAGGGATCTGGTCTATAAGTGTACTATGTCCAAGTTCTTGGAGTGCTTCTCACCTTTGTGAAAAAGATTTCCAGAATTTTTAGTTGCTACTCTTGTGGGTGGGGAGAAACAGTCATGATTGATACTTTTTGCAAATAATATGGCACCTACTGAATTCTCACATGATACATGGGATTTTTGGTTTAGTGGTTTTCCTGTTGGTATGCATATTCTATGCTGTTGGAGAGTGGACATGCTAATTACTAACTTCCCATCACTTCCTAGCACCTGAACCTTACTCCCCAAACATTTTGCTACCACAGTTGCTAACAACTTGGATGGCATGATAACAAATATTTTCCTTTTAAGATTGTATCATGATTAATTTGGTTGGAAGCAGAAAAGACAAGAGAAAACGTGGTGGAGTCATCAAAGGCCCTTTTGGCTGGTTTGTGTAGTGAGTAGATCCAAGGCGAGGGTTTGATCACCCCCTGGTCCCAATCTATTATTCCCAGTGACTTTATTGTAACTGGTTGTTATGCTGGAAACCATATTAGTTTTGTCCACCAGGGGGCGTTTGCAAAATAGAATATATAAAATTATGTTGCAAGATTCGCTCTTGCCTAATTGGGGAATGAGCCAAAGTTATAAAATTGACATCCAGTTTCAGAAAGAGTGTGCCCTTTTCTGAAGAAACCAGGCCCTTTGAGGATACTTGCAAGTACAAAAAAAAAAAAAAAAAAAAGACATTACATATGGTCAGGATGTAAGAGAGATTTATGTTGCCAGTACCACAATGAGCTATAGACTCAGGTGTCATCTGTGTTCTAGGTCTCAGTACAAGAAGGACTTGATGACCCGTTTTTTTCTTAGGATTACAGGTGGGTTCTGTTTGGTTAGGAGTACCTGAGCTCCCCACTTCTCTCTTGGACATTAGGCATAATGCTTTGGTCCAAAACAGAGAATTTGCTTATTACCTCGCAGAAATCCTCACCCACCCTGAGTGGACAGGATGGTACCAACATTGCACTTTTTACTTACCTCTGAGAAATCGACAAGAAAACAGGCACCTAGATCAACCTTATGCAGACCAGATGGGTGGTTTGTTTGTAGGATTCCTAAGTACTGAAATACTTACTGCTTTTATCCACTTGGCATCTCTGCCATCGCTTTCTTCTGATAGCAGGCTCACTCTCTACGCAGGGAGAAGGCCAAGCTCAGCTAATCTTACAACATGTCACCCACGGGAGTTAGGCCACCAGAAGTCATGGGCATACGCAGATTCTGTCTCCCAGGAATTGCAATCTTGAATGGAGACACACAGAAATAGTTTAGAACGGAGATGCCTTATGGCAACATCCTAAAGAGAAGCTCTGGGAGATGACTATGCTGCTCTAATGTCAATTCTTTCCAATCAAGGCAGAGCAAATGGGCAAGAAAAAGAAATAAAAGCTATCCAAATTGGAAAGGAAGAAGTAAAACTATCTCTGTTTGCAGATGGTATGATTTTACATGTAGGATACCCTAAAGAATCTACACACACACACACACACAAACTCATAAAAAGACTGTTAGAGCTAAAAATTATTTTTGTAAAACTACAGGATACAAAATAAGTACCTGAAAATCAGTTGTATTTCTATACAACAGTTACAAACAATATAAAAAGAAAATTAAGAAAACAATTCCAAGTCATGGGAATGTAATACACAGCATGGTGACTATAGTTAATAATACTGTATCGCCTATTTGAAAGTTGCTAAGAGGCTAATCTTTAAAGTCCACATCCTAATAGCATCAAAAAAATTAAAATACTTCAGAATAAATTTAACCAAGGAGGTGTAAGACTATACCAAAAACTATAAAACATGGCTGGGTGAGACCTAAATAAATGGAAAGATATCTCATGTAATAGATTGGAAGACTTCCTATTAAGATGTCAATACTACTGAAAGTGGTCTACAGATTCAATGTAATCTCTAGCAAAATCTCAATTTTTTTTTCAGAAATGGAAAAGGGCAAGATTATTTTACCTATTCTAAGTTTTTTGATATGATCATATTTAAGAAATACTTTCTGAATCACATAAGGTATCAGGAAACAAAATGTTACTATAAAATGAATTTATAGAAAACAGTGTGAAGGAAAAGCTGGGCTGGTCTAACAAGATAACACAGGTCTAGGAATGTGAAGGAGAGGCTGGGCTGGGCCTAACAAGATAACTCACAAGTCTAAGTATCGGAATACTGATCTGAGTTCTGCTTGACTAACTTGTAAATCTAAGTTAATTAGTGTTGTTTTGCTGTTCATGTTTTTTTGCTAGCCAGCTGGATTTTCAAAGATACATATCTGGCGTTGGAATGTTGGTTTGCTGCCTCCCCACCTCCACTTTTGTGATGATAATGCTGCTAAAGCTGTTCCATGCCTATTGGCTGAATACCCCAAGCTTGTACTTTACCCTATAAAACCTCAAGCACACCTCTTGGAGGTGCTCAGAGCTTTGGAGCAGAAGCCCCTCTGAGCCTGCCGGCGTAATACATCTGAGTACTCCAACCCTCCGAGTGGTGCTTGTTTCTTGACTGGCCTGTCGTTTCCGTAACAACAGTATGGTGGTTTCTCAAAAAATTAAACAAGAATTACTACATGACTGACCCAGCAAGTTCTGGGTATGTACCCCCAAGAATTGAAAACAGGGACTCAAATAGATATTTGTACAAGCTTATTCACAGCAGCATTATTCACAATAGCCAAAAATTGAAGCAGCCCAAGTGTAGATCCAAAGATGAATGGATAAACAAAGGTGGTATATATATACAGTGGAATATTATTCAGCTGTAGTAAGGAATGATGTTCTGATACATGCTACAATGTGGGTGAACATTGAAAACATTATGTTACATAAAATAAGCCAGACACAGAAGGAATAAATATCGTATGAGTCCACTAATGTGAGGTACTGGAAGTAGTTAAATTCATAGAAACAGAAAGTAGAATAGAGTTTACCAGGAGAATGGGAGAATGGGAATTATTGCTTAATGAGTACAGAGTGCCCATTAGGGATGATGAAAAGGTTTTGGAAATAGTGGTGGCAGTTGCACAACATTGTGATTGTAATTAGTGCCTCTTGAGTTGTACACTTATAAATGGTCAAAATGGCAACAGCAAAAAAAGACTACTATTTTTTCCAAGATTTGTGAGCTGCTTCCACATCAAATTCCTTTTTTCCCCCCTTAGCAAGTAGCAGTCATTTTCTGGGTTTAAATCCAAAGGACTTTAATACACTGCCACCACCTTCCCGTCTTTGCTGATTAGGAATCCTGAGTGGTCATTACATGAGGCCCTGTGTTTGTGAATTTCCGAGCTCTGCAATGTCGATGCAACCACAATGGATGGGAAGAAGCCATGGGAATTGTGTGTGGCTTCTTGAAAAAGGGGTGGGAGAAAAAAGTGAGTGACACTTTTGGCCTTTAGAATTATGAAATTTCACTTAAAGAGAATCTGCATTTGGAGTCCTCAGTTTTGAGTTAGGGTGAGAGGTGGAGGAAGGGCTTCTGGCAGAAAGAACAGTGTCTTGTAAGAAATTGTAAACAAAGAAACAGCAGTGGGTTTTTGTTTGTTTGTTTGTTTGTTTGTTTGTTTTGCAGAATTGGCAGAGGGTAGATTAGAGTTTGTCAGGATGTGAGGGAGGAGAGGAGCCTGTCAGAAAGAAAGGATGTGCTCTGACGGTGAAAGGGACATATGAAGAACTTTTACTCAGATACAACAGTCTTGGAAAATGGGCAGTCTATCAGTTGTTACTATTTCAGGGAGGATGTTTGGGGCCCAAAAAAGATTGAACAAAGGAGTGATCAAGTAGTAATCTCAGAAGTAGCTGATTCTTCCCTGGAAAAAGCCAAAGTTCAGGAAATCATTGAAAGGTACCCTCAAAAATCAACAAATACAAAGCAGGGCTGGTACCAGAGAAAAGTAAGTGAGACACCTATTGTGCACAATTAAAAAGGTGATCCATCTCTGGGTCCTGCAAATGCAGGGTGTGTATCAACTAGAAGTATTTTCTACTATTCAATTGTAATTTCTGACCTTGAGTCCCCATCCTGCCTAAGGCAGAAAACAATCTTGCCAATTTAAGGCAAACAATCCAATTCAATTCTATCTCAATTCATGTTTAAAATAGTGTGTTTAGGTTTGTTCCTACTTGGCCTTTCTTCCCTTTGAGTTTAACTCCTGTGAGTGGCAGTGTAAATGAGGAGAGATTGTCAGATTCTCAGTCTCTACCTGTCTGGTCCTCCGAAAGCTGTTTTTATCTACTTTCTGAATATTTTTTTGCTTTACAAGACAGAAATGGCTTTTGAGCTTACAAATCAAAATGTGTTGCCTTTTGTTTCTGACACTGCACAGTGATGTCCCCAACCTCCACCCCCATTTGCCCAAATCTGTGGGAGATACAGAGCTAATTCTAGGTTGTGGGGAAAAAATCTCTTCTGGAAGAACAAAAAGAAAACAAAAGGACAGTCTGGAGGGTAAGGAAATACACATTAACATTTGAAATATTATAGCCCAGCACACACACAATGACATACGCTACAAGCAGCGTGCTTAGGATATACACGGAGTTGAGGGAAACCAGAGTGTCGAGATCCATGAAACAGGAGCCAGACAGCAGCACACATGACCCACCACAGAAGGTCATGTGTAAGACTGGGTTGGACGCTGGGCTGACAGTGGAAGGCTAGTTCCTTGACAACTCCACCAAGGAGGTGCTGTATTAAGAGGAAGTTTTCAGACCTCAAGCTCATTGACTCATGTTTTGCTCTTAGAAGATCCCCACAAGGCAGGAGTGGCACACGATGAGAATGTCACCTAGAACCAGGAGCTACAACTGTGAGGAACTGTGGGGCTGCAGGCAGGAGCAGCGGCAGCCTCTGGGGCATACGCAGCAGCAGAGGGCTGCAAAGACCATGGAGGTGAAACTGCAGGGAATACAAAACTGTACACTCTGCTTGGAGAGATGCCTTTTATAAATACACGGAGTCATATTCCTGTTAGAGCAGGCAGATAGCTAGATATGAGCAGAGAAAGGGGTCAAAGACCAAATGGCAGGAATTGGGCAGAAAGGAGGGGCACAGGCCAAATGCAGGAAACCACACATCATGTAAGCAGCAGGGATCCTTGGGTAGAGAAAGAAAAGCAGGAACCTTGGGGCTGATAAGGGATCATGCCTTTTGGGATGACAAGTGGCCTGGAGAAGAACAAAGAAAGGTGAGAAAAGGCAAGAATTTCTAGTGTCCGAATGTAACCTTTTGCTCATTATGCCATCATTTCAATAAAATTAGCCTTGCAGATCAGAAGTACCCATCATGCACCGACGCCATGACACTTCCAATCCAGACTAAATAAAGACAAAAATCCCTCCTCCCTTTGGGAAGGTGGAGTTGGGATGATAATCAGGGAATATGATCCCAAACCGTTCCCTCCCCAGTGAATATTCCGCCCATTCATTTTTACACCCTATGTAACTAACTTGCCAAAGAAACTCAGGGCAGCTGCTCACCTAAGCCTGCCCACTCTCCCCTGAGAGTGTACTATCCATCCTTTAATAAGTCCTCACTTTACCTTTTTTTAACCTCTAAGTCTTGTCTCTGAATTCTTTCTGGGACGGGACGAGAACCTGGAACACTGGTTGCATCTATCGGCAACGTTCTTAAAGGAGAGTGGAGGCCACAGCCTATGGCTGTCTTTGGTGGGCCTAGAATATGGGCACCAAAGATGAGATGGAAATTCCTATGTTGTAAACATGAGATAAACACAAAGGGAGCAGAAGGAAGATATAGTACATCATCTGTCACAGTTTTTTGCTGTCCAGTGTCAGTCCTCCTTTTTGTGGTGGGGGGAGGGTATCCCTAACTTTGCATAGTCTTGTGATTAGCTCACAGAATCAATGCAAACCTGGAGAATCAGGCTCAGAAAACAGAGGCTGAGACAACTCAGGCCTAAGAAGCAGGAATCACCGCAGCTGTCTTTTATCAAGAAGTGTTTACTGTGCCTGCCGTGGTGAGATACTGCCACCGCACCCCCACCCTGTGAATTTCCAACCATCCCTTCGTCATTTCATCACTCACTCAAGACTCAAATGCCTGGGTAGGAGCAATTATTTGGCCTGTGGCCTGGTGGCTGGGATTTACCAGAGGTGGGATTTACCTCTTTGGTTACTGTAGTGTGAGGTGAGCTACTATCTCTCACCATGAAAGAAGTTGGATGATGGGCAGAAAAGAAAGAAAGCTCACTAGTCTGGGTCTTAGGAATAACCCTTACAAATTTCCTTCTTTTTGCAAGGAGACAAAAGTAATTCAGATATTATTGTCTGGGAAATGAAAGTTTATATGCAAGGTAAATTTTTCTTTTCAGGGAAGCTTACTGTCACAACTTCTTATTGCGGACCATCTCTCAATTGGGTTTTAGTTTTTGTGAGTGTGCTTTTTTTTTAGTGGGGGTAGTCACTAGGTTTATTTATTTGTTTACTTCTTAATGGAGGAACTGGGGATTGAACCCAGGACCTCATGCATGCTAGGCACACACTCTACCACTGAGCTATGTCCTCTCCTGACCCAACTGAATTTTAATTGCATAGTTGGTGTGCTCGGAATATCTGGAATGTACTGATGAGATTCATAGTAAATCTAAAACAGGGAAGTCCTTTCTCACTGTTTCCGCTGTCTTACCCCAACAATGAAAACTCTGCCATGGCCAATGGTTGGCAGCCAGCCTGTAGATTCAGATCACAGTTAGATTATGGAAAATCACTACAGCGTGGGAAATGAAGTTTTGTGGACAAGAGGATTATGCTGAAACATTTTCGTGCATTCTTCTAGAACTCAGGAAAAGTACAGAATTGGGTTAGAACATTCTGGGAGGGGCTGGAAGAACTGCAGTGGGTCTAGTGAAAGATGGTTAAAGCTGCAGTTGTCAAAGAAAGAACTCTGACGCCTGAAGGAGACCTCTCCAGCTAGAGCCCTGAATAAGAATTGAGAAAGGGGAAATTTGGGGATTTCATTGTTTCTTTGGGTGTAAAGAATGGGAGATTCATTTGGGGAACATCAATTTCTCTTAAAAATACAAGAGAAAGCGTTCATTCTGTTAAGTTCCAAATGTTATGCTTTTTATTTTTTAAATTTATTTACTTAATGGAGGTATTGGGGGTTGAACCCAGGACCTTGTGCATAGCATGCACTCCACCGCTCAGCTATCCCCCCCACCATGTTATGCTTTTTAAAAATAGCTGGCAGAGTGTTATTTGGGTGGTGTCATCTAATAAGCCAGATTTGAAAACAGAGCTGAGCAGGAAAGAAAGTGTGAGTTCTCACGTAGTATATAATGTGTCTGTTGGATAGAAAAGTAAATGTTCTGCCTTCATCCATTTCGAAGGCTTCAGAGGCCAGGATCAAAGAGGCATTCATAAAGGCCTTGAAGAGCTAGGCTGCTTGTCTTATTTGCTCCAGACCAGTGTCTGGGAGGCTGGCCCAGGATGTGTGGGCAGAATTTGTCTATTACCTTGAACTCCTTCCCTAGAACATCCAAAGGGGACAGTGTGTTCCAGGAAAAACTGATACAAAATGGTCAACACAAGACAACTTCTGAAAAACTTGCCTGCTGGACTTCAAATCTGACAAGATACTAGAAAACATTAAAACCCTAAAACAGAACAGATGAACATTTTAAATACTTCTTTTAAGGCTAAAAAAAAAAACCCTCCATAAATGAAAACAAACTCCAAATGAAAAACCAGGAAAAATATTTTCCACCACTTGATAAAGTGTCAGTGTTCTTAACATGTATATTAAAAGTAAACTACTCCCTAGGGAAAAAAGGAGACAAAAACCGTAAAAAGGCAGCTTGTAAAAAATCATACACAAACGGTTAGTAGCATGGAAAAGTTTTCAACTTCTCCAATAATTTAAAAGTACAAATGAATGCAGCAATGATGAAGTGTTTTTACCTACTAGACAGGCAGCAATTAAAAAACCAATACTACCCAGTGAATTTCCTGGTTATGGAAATTAAACAATCATGTCCCATTGGTATAAACGCAAATTGGTGCAGCTTTTTTGCAGTATTATACAACAATGCCCATCAACCTTTACAATGTGTATTCCTTTTAAAGCATCATCTCTTCTACTGGAAATGTATCTTACAGATATATTTATACAAATGGAAAAAGGTATAAGTACAAGATTGTTCATTGCAACAGTAATGTAGGAATAAATACCTAAGTTCAAAGTAAATGCCCAATTAACAGAGAAAATTAGTGAATTACTAAACATCCATCCAATGGAAGACTCTGGAGCATTAAAAATAGTAAGATCAGCATCTTTTTCCTGCATCAGTGTACGGCTTAATAAATTATTACAAAGTTACTGAACCTATTAACAGCCCACATGCCCCCTCAAGCTCCCTCCTAGTCACAAGCATCCTCTTTAGAGGTAACTACATCCTGATTTCTATCACTGTACATTAGTTTTGCCTGTTTTGAACTTTATTTCAATGTAATCATACAGTATATTTTCTTTTGTGTCTGTCTTCTTTGGTCATCATTGTGAGATATATTCATATCAAATGTTGTTACAGTGTGTTAATTCCTGTTGCTGTATGGTATTTTTATTATATATAGCAAAATTTATTTATTTATTCTACAACTGGATTGGCTCTAGTTTTGAGTTATTATGAATAATGTTCTATGAATATTTCTTTTATATATTTTCACATGTATCTATATGTTGGGTATATACTTTGGAGTAAAACTATTGTGTGCCTATGTATATATTGCTTTAGTAGATGCTGCCAAATAGTTTTCCAAAATGGTTATTCCAATTTTTATCCCCATCAGCAATGTATAAGAGTTTTGGTTGCTTATATTAAAAACTTGGAAGTATATTTATGAGCTTAACAACAGCCACCTCTGGGGAGTGGGATTAGGGAAGAACAGAGGACTGTATAGTTTATAAAGTACTTTTTTTTTTTAACATCATTATATATGTTTTAAAAACTAATAATATTTTTCTTCTTTTCTATATCCTGTTGATTTTATAATTTAAAGAATAAAGCCTTAAATATATGGACAGAGAACAATCCAAAGAAATGAAAGACACGGTTAGGCTAATAAGAGTTAGTAGTAAGAGTTAAGTGAATAGGGGTCAAATTTAACTTTGAGCTGCTTGACAGCCCAGGCAGGATATAGTCTGAGTAATTCAGGGTACTTAGGTGTTCTCAATATTGATAAGATGTGTCAAGAGCGTGGGGAGCATGATTCACCATGTGTTTCCCAATTAGGCAATGGCCGGTTTTTTGGCACAGCTGAAGACCAGATTTCAAGAAATAGAAAGTAGGGTAGAAGGTAGTATAGAAATAATGAAAGAGGTGGAAATGCAGGTTTGGAGTAGATTGTGAAGGACTTTAAGCCAGTTCAGGAGATGTAGACTTTATGATTTGGGCAATGATGAATCACTAGAAGTCTTTAATCAGGGAAGTAAGACAATATACACTTTAAAGAAAAATTTTTAAAGAGGAATTTATCTTGAGGGGAGAGTATAGCTCAGTGGTAGAGCACAAGTTTAGGATGCTTGAGGTCCTGGGTTCAATTCCCAGTACCTGCATTGAAATCAGTAAACAAACAAACAAATAAATAAATAAATATGTAATTACCCCCACCCCAAAATTTTTAAAATAAAAAAAATTTTTAAGGAATTTATCTTAAAAATAATATACAGATATACAAAGATGTAAGGAATGTTTGTTGTAATATTATTAATAATATTAAAAACCAGAAGTAATTTAAATGTCCAAGGACATTTTATACTGTTACAGTTCTTCTGATTGCAAGCAAAAGAGACCGACTCTGGTGGCTTTGGAGAAAAATGAGACTATACTAAAAATGTACTGTATTTCATGAAAAGGAAGGAAAAGTTGAAGCATTAAAAAAACAAAAAAAAAAGTTGAAGCATTAAAACACAGGAATAGGGGGAACGGTATATCTCAGTGGGAAAACATGTGCTTAGCATGCACAAGGTCCTAGGTTAAATCCCCAGCACCTCCACTTTAAGAAAAAATTAAAAAATAAATAAACCCTATTACTTACCCCCCAAATTTTTTTTAAAAATAGGAATGAATGTAATCAGGACAGTTTCAGAGAATGAGGGATTTGTCCTATTTACTTCATATAATTATGCACTTGTGTGCGTGAGTGTGTGTGTATGTGTGTGTGTGTGTGTCTGTGTAATAAGAAGGACTCATTATGTTTATAATTTTTTAAACTTTATGAAAGAATTGTTTTTGTTTTTGTAAGAGCTAGCATAAATAACATATCTTAGGGCAGCAGTTTGGATTCATTCAGCCTTTACTATTTGTAAAGATCTCAACATTTAGGACATTTAGGTTGTTTCCATGTCTTGCTTATTGTAAATAGTGCTTCTATGAACATTGGGGTGCATGTATCTGTTTGAATTAAGGTTCCCTCTAGATATGGATATATGCCCAGGAGTGGGATTGCTGGGTCATATAGCAAGTCTATTTTTGGTCTTTTGAGGAATCTCCATACCTATAATTTTACTAAGTCAACTTACAGATTTACTTTATTATGGCTATGTAAATGCTATTCTTATCAATTTAGTATTATACTGAGATTTCTTTTCCTTTCTCTCACATTTTGTCTTTTATGGGGTTATTATCTTGTCTTTTTATTTATTTGGCTTTCTATTTATTGTTAATTTAATCCCAAACTTCCTCTGGTTAGGTATATCCACTCATGATACATTTAAAAACATTGGTATTCTAGCAATAATATTCTTTCAATTTAATCTTCTTTTAGACATCTTTTCCAGAGGCTTCTGATCGGTTCCATTCTGCACTGGTTCCTCTAGGCCAGTGCCGCCTTCTTATTGATATCTGCCTCTACTATTATCCTAGGCGGCTGCTTTAGCTCTGTTTTCGTTGGACCCTCAATTTTTTTTTTTTTTTTGAGATGTTCTATGTCTGAAAATATTGACTTTCACACTTAATTGACAATTTGGCTGAGAAGGGAATTCTAGGTTGGAAATAATTTTCTCTCAAAGGAATTTCCTGAGACCATATGCTAATAAACATTTTCACAGTAGCTTTGCTGTTGAGAAGTTTGATGCCATTCTGATTGTATTTTGAAATCCTGCTAGAAGAATTTATTCTTTGTCCTGGGCGTTCTGAAATTTCATAGTGATGAGAACTGGTGGAAATTCCTGAGTCTTTTATGAGTTCTCTGCTGTAAGTCAGATTGATTCTCTGTTTTCTCCATTGCTGGTTGAAGATTGTGCTTTCTTAGGTCTCCTACATCAATTAATGCCCATCTGTCTACATGCCAGTTGCCAAAATATTGTTGCTATTGTCTCAATTCTTGTTTTTTTTTTTTTTTTTTTTTTAATACATTTACTGTTGCTATCATGGAGTTTTGGAAAGAGGGAAATTTTTGGCAAAAAATCACAGTTGTTTAAACTACCTTTTTCACTAGAAGTCAAGAATATTTTAAGCACTGTTTAAAAAAAATTAATACAAAACAGATGTGGAGTTGGCCAAAGTGGTGAACAAATTACACACATTCTACTTCCTATTTCTCCAATTTCTGGGTGAAATAATTCAAGAATTGTGAAAAGGAAGTTTTTATCTTGCTTCTGGAAACTAAAGTGGAATCCTTTTTATGCCGTAGTTTTCAAGTGATTTCTATGGATCTGAGTCACATAAAAGGTTTGGAGGAGAGTAGCATTAATATAGATAATTTTTTAAAGTTTGGGGTTATCTCATTTGAGGATGAAAAAGAGGGCTTGGGCATTGAGAATTTCCCATAGATTACCATTATTTGAGGAAAAATATAAGCTGCTATCATCTTTATTTTGGGTTAGTGAAAGATAAGCCACATCTAAATATATCCTGTTCATTATATTCAACAAATATTTATTGAGCACCTATTACATGCTGGGAACTGTTCTAGATACTGGAGATAGAACAGTGAACAAAACAGACAAAATTCCTACCCTATGGAACCTACATTCCAGCAGGAGGAGAGGTAATAGACATAAATATAATAATTATCAGTTTATGTGGTATGTTGGAAAATAGCAAGTGCAATGGGAAAAAAATAAAGCAGAAAACGGGAAGGATCGGGAAAAAATGGGTTGGAGGGCTAGTTACAGTATTATTTAGGATGATCAGGGAAGGCCTCATTTGAAAGGTATCATTTGAATGAAGGCTTGAAGAAGATGAGAGAGGTCATAGTGAAGTTATTTTTGGGAAGAGTGTTCCAGGCAGAGAGAACAGTACAGCAAGGTGACCACTGTGGCTGGAATAGAATTGGGAGGAAAGCAGTAGGAGATCAGGTCAGGGAGGTGAGGTGGGGTGGAGGGAACAAAAAAAGTCATGTGGAGTCTTTTTGGCCATTGCAGGGACTTTTGCTTTTACTTTGTGAATGCAGTGAGATCACTTGAGGAGTCATCCAGGTGAGAGATGATAATGGCTTAGTCCAGGGTGGTGAAAAGTGATCAGATTCTACATATATCCTGAAGGTGGAACCAACAAGATTTCCTGGCAGGTAGGCTATGGGGTGTGAGATTGAAGGGGATCAAAGATGATTCCAGGTGAATCCTGGTGACTTTTCTTTCTTTCTTTTTTAATTGAAGTATAGCTGATTTACAATGTTGTGTTAGTTTCAGGTGTACAGCAAAATGATTCAGTTATACATACATATATATTCTTTTTCAGATTCTTTTCCATTATAGGTTATTATAAAATATTAAATATGGTTCCCTATGCTACACAGTAGGTCCTTGTTGTTTATCTATTTATATATAGTAGTGTGTATATGTTAATCCCAGACTCCTAATTTATCCCTCTCCACCAGCCTTCATGGTGACTTTTCTATATTCCAACGATAGAAAGAAATTCGTAACTTTCCACGGTTTCTCATCTGCAACTGTAGATGCAAAATGATAACAGAGCAGTCCTAACTGTTTTCAAGGGGAAGGGATCATGATTCTAGACTGCTATACCTGGCTCTCTCTGAAGTGACAGTTTACCTCGGCAGTCAGAGCCACTAGCTAGCTGAGATCCAACTAATTCTAGACAACCACAACAAACAAAGAACGAATTTTTTTAAAATTTCAAAAAGGCTCGGCACAACAGTCAAATTACATCAGTGAAATCCCTCAAACCTCCACCACCTCCCTGGCTTTTTTGCTTTGGGAGGGCCTTCAATTGCAGGCCTGTTCCACGCCCATGGCTTTACACCCAGGGTAAATCCTGCCAGCGGAATGCTGCAGCCTTGGAGTGGGAGGCCTCCCTCGGGAAAAACTGAACAGGTCAGTGATGGACACAAGTTCTGAGGGTGCAAACCATCGATCAGCAGAGATTTTTTTTTTTCCTGAAGGAAGTACTGCAGCAAAACAAAAAATGAATCACAATGAAGGGGTCAAAAAGGAGGAAGCATGATGTATTAGAAACCATGATTAGCAAAGAAACCAGCAAAGCTTCCAGTTAAGTACAAATTGTTGTTGATAAAGTGACCCTGAAGTCTAATGCAATTCTTCAGAAGAAATCTTAAAACAGAAGGGACAAAGTAAGAAAAATTAATAACAATCCTGAACTGAATCATAATTAAAGTGGAAGTGGGGTATAAGGCAGGGGAGAATGAAATCCTGTTAAAAGTACCCCGTGTAGGGTAGCAAAATTATAGCTAATGTATCTCGATGATCATAAAAAATATTGGCTCACATCGTAATTATTAACAAATTATGGGTAACTGTAAGTGAAAGAGAAAAAGGTTTTAATCAGAAATTGCAAACCCAAATATTCACAAAGGCCAGAGAGGTTAGATAGAAAAGGGTATTCTTACTCTTTTTTTTTTTTTTGAAAAGTAGCTGTGTTAGTCAGCTCAGGCTGCCATAACAAAATACCATAGACTGGTTGGCTTAAACAACAGAAATTTATTTTCTCACAATTCTGGAGGCTGGAAGTCTGAGATCTGGATTCCAGTGTAATTGGGTTCCGAGAGCTTGCTTCCTGGCTTGAAGATGACTGCCTTCTTGCTGTGTCTTCACATCATGACAGAGAAAGAGAGAGAGAGAATGTGTGGGCAAGTGCACTCTGGTGTCTCTTGTAAGTACACCAATCTCATTGTGAGAGCCCCACCCTCGGATTTCATCTGGACCTAATTACCTCCCAAAGGCACCATCTCCAAACACCATCACACTGGGGGTTAGGACTCCAACATATGAATTTGAGGGCTGGGGGAACAATTGCAATTCCATAGCAATGGTCCTTAGGTCTTTAATGAAGTTGATAGCACCACAGGAACAGAGGCATATTCTGCCAAGAGAAAACAGTAGTGCAAGCAACAATTATAAACACAAACTGCAATTCACTCTCCACTTTGGAAAAAGTACACAAACTGGAGACTCCGGTGGACCAGAGGGCACACACCACCTCTGGGGGGTCCCAGCCACCATTCAGTTCCAGACGATTGTTGCCATGTGATGCTAGGGGCCCCATATTATAGGCCTTCTGATTTTTCAAGTGTGGCTGGATAGATATCCGAATTCCTGTGTGAAAATTGCAGATTTTTAAGTGTTGGCTGGAAGAATTTTAAATATCCTATGAGACTAAAAACAAATAAAAACCCCAACCATGTCTGTGGGTTGAATATAAGTTATCAGTTTGCAACCTCTGATATAGGACTTCAAAATTACCAAAGAATAAAGCAAAACACATAGACTGTAGGAGCCAAACCTGTGAGAATAAGAACAAATGTATGATCACTCTAGAAGTAAATACAGTAAATTCTCCCAATCAAAGGCAAAGGAATGTTGAGAAAAGAAAAAAACCCAGCTAAAGAGGCACCTAAAATATCATGGCTAAGAAAGTTTGAAAATAAAGGGAGATATTCATTTCAAAACGTATGCTAACAAACGGTAAGTTTTGTGGCTAAGTGATAAGGAAACGCATTGTCTCATATAACTGGAATGGTAAAGTTAAGGTGGGGCTTATAGTTACATACTTCTGTAGCTCAATAATTTCATCAAGGACTCAATTTATCTGGTGTATCTGATTTGCCATCTGCAATATTATATTCATCCTAAAGTTGGCCTCCTTTGGACAACAGGATGGCTGCCAGTTACAATCTGAATATAGATTTTCATGTTTATGGGTAGTGGAAGAGAGTTATTCACACAACTGTTTAAAAAAAAGGAAGCCCATCCCTTCGGTGTAATTAGGACAGTTGAATAAATTACCTGTTTCTAAACCAATAAAGTTTACCTGGGAATGCCATGTTCTTGTTTGGCTTAGGTCTAGATTCCTAAACCAGTCTTGTGTTAGTTATCTATTGCCACATCACAAATTACCCTAAAACGTCATGGCTTAAAAGAACAACAAACATTTATTGTCTCTCAAGGTTTCTGCAGGTCGGAAGCAGCTTAGCTAAACTCTGCTGGTTCGGTATCTCACATGAAGATTCAGCTAAGATGTCAGGGGGAACTGTGGTCCTCTGAAAGCTCAACAGAGGTGGAGGATTCCTTTCCAAGGTGGCCACTCTCGTGGGTGATGCTGCAGTTCCTCTCTTCAGGGTCCTTTCCACAAGACTGCTTAAGTGTCCTCACAACATGGTGGCTGTCTTCCCCCAGAACGAGTGACTCAGGAAGGAGAACACAGAGTAAAAGCTATGTCTTTGGAAGTCACAGCATCGTTTTCATCATATGCTATTTGGTAGATGTGGGTCTCAGCAGAAAAGAACTTCTTTTCCTCAATATGTAGTTTTACCAAAGTTACAGGATTGTTTCCTGTTACCCTTGCCTGGCTCATCATTGCTCTGGCCACACCTGAGTCTTATGCCAGCTCTTGGAGCTGAGCAGTGGAGTCAGTCCCATCTGAAACACACGGACTGAAAGTCTGGGAGAGGTAGTTCTCCAAAGCAAAATCAGGGTATTGTTACCAGAAGAAGAAAGAATAGTTACTAGACAAGCAAAAATAAAAGATCTCCACTCTAGTGCCTCTGTATTATTTGAAATTGTTACAAGAAGTGTGCTTTACTTTCAGGAAAAACAATTTAATTTCAAGACACAGAACGTTTAAAGATATTAACAGTGGTTATTTCTGCATGGTAGGGTTCCGGTAAAATTTTTCCTAGTTTTCTATTTATTCCAAACTTTCTTTCATTGGTATGTATTACTTTTATAATCAGAAAATAATAACTATTTTATTTAAAAGATAAAATTCTTTACAATAAGAATGCAAATAGGATGCAGTACTGCAGAAACAACAGTATATTAAAAAAAAACAACAAACAAACAACACCTAGATAGCCAAATTCACAGGCAGGGAAAAGAAAGAAAATAAGAATATACAAAAAAAAAAAAAAAGAAAGAAAGAAAATAAGAATATACAATGGGTGGAAAATGTAAACCATGACTACTGGAGCAAAATCAGATATACCAGTAATTAATAAATGAATTATTTTTAAAGTTAAATTCCAGCTATATGCTATATTGACCAGGAAAATGACATGGAATTGCTGAGAATAAAGTAAAAATCACATCTTTACAAAATTGGTTTTTTTTAACACTTTTTATTGATTTATAATAATTTTACAATGTTGTGTCAAATTCCAGTGTAGAGCACAATTTTTCAATTATACATGAACATATATATGTTCATTGTCATATTTTTTTCTCTGTGAGCTACCATAAGATCTTGTATATATTTCCCTGTGCTACACAGTATAATCTTGTTTATCTATTCTACATTTTGAAATCCCAGTCTGTCCCTTCCCACCCCACATCTTTACAAAATTGTGTTTCTCTCTAGGAACAGAGTATGTTCCTTCTCACATTAAAAGCCTCTTTTGTGTCCCTTTATTTTTTGTGGCCTTCCTCACATAGGTATTTCACATGCCTTCTTGACTTTATTTTATTTTTTATTCTATATTCTTATTCTTTATTCAGTAGTTTATGTTTTTATTGCTTTTATAGTCTTTCTTTTCATTGTATTTCCTAACTTGCTATGATTTGTATATAGGGAGATTACTGCCAAGACTGGCAGGAATGTGAATTAGTAGAATATGAAATACTTTCCAAACAGTCGGATCTACAGGAAGGAAGGTAAGAGCATCACAATTTGTAAATAAGCAAGAAAATATAAAAGGCTGTTTTCTTTCTTGTAATTTGCTTAAAAGACAATGACTGTTTAAAACAAAAGAAAACAAAGGTGAGGAGCTTATATGTAGAAGGAAAGAATATGACAACAATCATGTAAAGTATCAACGGGCAGGTGAATTTATCTGTACATTTTTTAATTTGTTGTAAATTATTTCATTGGGAAGCAGGAAGTGTCAGATAAGTGAGGGTAAGGATTAAGCAGACAGTGTAAAGTGGGAAGAGATAAAGTATTAACTCTATTTAGACTTTAATAAGTTAAGAAACATATTATTAGCCTCAGAGGAAACACTGAAGAAATAAGGAGAGGTATAGCTAAGAAGCTAACAGGAAATAAAATGAAACATTAAAAAAAATTAGAGTATTATTCCATTTGCAAGAAATTCTAAAACAGACAGAACTAATCAGTAGTACTAGAAAAACCACATCAGTGGTTGCCTGGAGCGGGTAACTGGGGAGATTGACTGCAAATCGGGCATCAGGGAGCTTCTGGGGAGATGGCAATGTTCACCTTGATGGAGGTGGTAGTTATATACATGGGTACATTTGTCAAAAGTTACCAACCTGTACACTTCAGACCCCCTGCACTCACCCTCCCATCAAATCTTTTTTTCATTCCTACTCTAGGATCCATGCAGGGGTTGGGGGTGTGGGGACAGGGTGCAGGACACTTCCTCCATGATCAGTTTCCTATACTTTCCACTTTGGGCTTTCCTCCTTCCTTTCTCCTTTCTTAGGGAATCTAGCTGGTGTGAGGGTTGGGGGAAATTCTTCATCAAATCTACTGTGTTTTCTTTGTATATAAGTTCTTCCTATTTTCCTGCAGGGCCTAGACTTTTGAAATGCAGAAGAAAAGAAAAGGATCCTTGTTTCCCTCTTCTGAGTCCTCCCACTTAAAACAAATGAGCATAGAACCATTCTGTCTGCTGCCTCAGTGGGGGGAAGGGTTGCTGTTCATATTTTTAAGCGACTATTTTACTATACAAAGAAGCTATATGAACATTTTTATACATATGTCTATTTAAACATGTGAGGAAGTGAGGAAACGTCTGTAAACTAAGTTGGAATTTGCACATTTCTTAAGGTTCTTGATATGTATTACCTAAATGTTTTTTCCAACATAACTTCAGTGTCTTTAGCTATGTATTTTTTTCCCTTTTTTATTTTTAAAAATATTTTTATTGAGGTATAGTCAGTTTACAATGTTGTGTCAATTTCTGGTGTACAGCACAATACTTCAGTCATATAGGAACGTACATATATTTGTTTTCACATTCTTTTTAACCATCAGTTATGCATTCTTAAAAGACTGTGAGAAGCTGGAGGTGGGTGGGATGCAGTTAGGATAATGATATCTACATCAGATGACTCAAGAGTTATATGACTGTAACACTGCATATCGTTTACTTTGTTCCTATTTTCTATCTCATTGAAAAAGTTAAAATTTTTCACTGTCACAGATAAACAACTACAACTTTTTTCACAATTTTGCATGTATTTTTTTTTTACATTCTGATAATTAGTAAATTTCCCCCCAAATGCAGGTATAGTGTCAATAGTGTCATTTATCATTGCTCAAGTAAATCTGTTCAAGTGTTATTTTCCTATGAACTTCAGTGCAACTAAAAATACTTTGAGAATTGAGCTATCTTGGAACAGTTATAGAATTATTACATCCAAAACCAATTCATTATCTCCTCAGTACCTTCATAATGTCCTGTGCAAACTCTATCACAGTATTTCTCACATTGTGTTGTGATTATTAATTACGTGTGTGTCTTTCCAAGAATGACCCTTAAGCCTTTAAGCTGTACGTTGGACCAGCATTAGCGGCACAAATATAAAACTGCTCAGACCTTCTATGATTCTCTACATCTGATTATCAGGGTAAGTAGGCAGACCGTATGCAGGGCAGGTTCCAAGTGGGCTTCCTCAAAATAAGGGCTGGCAAATGAGAGGTTATATCTTCTATTGCTCTTGGCCAAATGGGGGTGTTATATATGTTAATGAAGACAGTGGAGATCAAGAATGGGGGAGTATCCTAGCAGGTAGCAGTTTGGATTAATTTTGGAAACAGCAAGTCACATGTAGCAAGCAGGGTGAATTTAAAGGAGTCAAGACAAGATGGACAGCTTTTTTTGTTTGCTCAAATTTTAATATTGCTTTATATATTGTTTGTGAAACAGTTTCAATTATAATGCATTTATAACCAAAAATTTCAACTGATTACAGATTTGTTTTTCACTTATCAAACACATAGTTGATGATCTTGAGGGGGAAAATACATCAAAGGCACATATACATAATTATAGAAGTTCTTGTTACATATGTTGCTTGGGAGATACATTTATTTATTACTTTCTTGTTTTATATTTTTCCTTCTTTTAAAGTTCTTTTTGCTTTTTTTTTTTTTTTTTTTTTTTTTTTTTTTTTTTGGAGGGGGGCAACAGTAACTAGGTTTATTTATTTATTTTTATAGGTGGTTCTGGGAATTGAACCCAGGACCTCCTGCATGTTAAGCATGCACTCTACCACTTGAGCTATATCCTCCTCTCTATTCATTACTTTTTACATATTCTAGAAGATTTTCAATTGAAGACAAATAGATTCCAACTGGTTGATAAGCTTCTGGCGGTTGAGGTCCTTAATTTTATTTTTTGTGGTAAGAAAATAGAAAATTATTAATGTTGAATTTCTCATCATACATTCATCTAAAAACACAGTAAAAAAAAAAAGTGCAAAAACCCCTTGAGTTTTCTGCAGATATGGGTAATGGTCCTGAGGGATGAGACTTGGGCAGATTTCCCATCTGCATTGTTTCCCCAAGTGACAAGAACTTGAAGACAAAGCTTTGCTCTGTTCATTGGTGGTTACAAGTTACAGGAACCACTCATTTTGCCTATGTGATGTCTGGTGCCATAGGTGTGCCTTGATGACTCTATTTAAGAGGTCCCTGTGACTATTGGCCTGTGGTTGACGGGTGATGAATATGTGGATTTAGACTTGGAGTGCTCTGAAAAAAGACTCTTCAAATTTAGGGCAACAATTGTTGTCCCCATTCTGATACTCTGTGGTTAGGCTCACTCTTATAAGTAGTGCAGCAGAGCCAGCATCAGAAAACTAAGAAAATTGTCCAACACAGGTTATGAATTATCTCATTCTCATGAAAGAATTTATATGCTTAGTAACATGTAGCCCTCAGAGGGAATAGGTTAATTATGGAGCCTAACATGATAGGTTCCTGCGAAACTTAGGGGATTGGAATGGGGTGTTTCAGTGATCTACTGTGGCATAACAAAGCACTGTAACCTCAGTGATATAAATGAAAACCCATTTTATTATGCTTCTGTGAGTCAGGAATTCAGACAGAGCGGAGCAGGGATACTTGTCTCACTCAGCTCTTTGATGCTTCAGGCCTCATGTGAAAAGACTGCCGTGGCTGAGGTTAACTCAGATGTCTTGGAGTTGGAGGAATCACCTGGAGGTTTCTTCACTGAAACAAATCCTGAACTGGGATAACTCAAAGGCTGTATCCAGCTGGGACTGTTGACGGGGAGTGCTTTGTTGACGGGGAGTGCTTACATGCAGCCTTTCCATGTGGTGTGGGTTTTCTCAGAGCATGATGGCCTTAGGGTAGTTCATCTTTTTACGTGGTGGCTCAGGAATCCAAGATTGAGTATTCCAGAGAACAAGGTAGACTCAGCATGGCCTTTGCTAACCTAGCATCACTTCCGCTATAGTCCATTTGTCAAAGCAGACACAATTCAACCAGATTGAAGAGCAAGGTACTTAGACCCCAACATCTCGATGAAGGGAGAAATTGCAATTTAAAAACAGTCACAGAGGGGGAAGTGGGCAGCTAGGGATAAATTGGGAGTTCGATATTTGCAGATACTAACTAATGTATACAAAATAGATAAACAACAAGTTTATATTGTATAGCACAGGGAACTATGTTCAATATCTTGCAGTAACTTATAGTGAAAAAGAATATGAAAATGAATATATGTATGTTCCTATATGACTGAAGCATTATGCTGTACAACAGAAATTGACATAACATTGTAAACTGACTATACTTCAATAAAAATACATTTTTTTAAAAAAGGTCACAATGTGTATTGCCTCTTAGGATTTTCAGGATTCTTTTTGGACCAAGTTCATGTCTCATATAGATCTGTATAGTGAGTGCAAGGGTTTCTGCCAAATTTGAGGCTACCAGTAGTCAAGGATTAAAGGGGATTTGGTGGACTGTAGGGGTAAGTATGTGATACAAAGGACTTCAGTCCACTAAAACGTAGAGGTGGCCATGACAGTTCAGCAGGACTCTTCTGTATTCTACCCTTCTGTAACTGGGAGTGCATGACTTGAGATCTCCTTCCGGCTCTGCTAGTTAGATGACTGCTGTCTTCTTGCTGACACACAAATATGATCCTTTTACTTCCCTGCTTACAATCCTTTAAGGATTCCCTATTACCTCTATGATAAAGTCCAAGGTCATTAACATTATATTAGCCTCTTCATGATCTGATCCTGACCACTGAATGGTCAGGTGCTATGCTATCAACCAACATGTGAAAAGCAATATTTATCGAATTGAGTTCAAATCCCATCTCTGCTGGGGCTCGTTAATTTTCTAGGGTACAAGGGAGAACCTTTCTTCCCTCAGTTGAGGGCAGTCCACAACAAAAATGGCCTTGTTTCCCCTGGTTTCTCTGTTCAGCCAGTTCATGAGGGCCCAAGCCTGCAGATGCGTCTTAATTCTGGAGTCGATGCTCCCCTCTGTTCTTTTGTCTTTTGTACAGATGCTAGCCCACTGGCCCTGACTCCTCTGACCCTCACAATAAATTCTTTCTCAAGGACCCTGTCCTTTTGGGCAGTCTGTCTACTCTTGGTCAGGGTCTCTCAGTCCATCTCACCCTTTTTAATAACCTTCAATCTCAAAACAATGAAGAAGGGAGCAAGGGGCCTTTGAATGAATGATGAATCCACAGAGACTCTTCCATATAGATAATTTTTGAATGTCTAACTCTGCCCAGCAGCCCAGCAGCATCTAAGGTTCATATGGCAATCAACATGTGTGCCAATCAACATGTGTGCCTGACACAACTTAACCTGTTCATAGGATTGAGCCCAGGTCCTGATTCAGCCCAAATATCCTAGTACAATTTCAGGGAATTCATGAATCCCTTGAGGTGGGGTTGCTGGATAAAATATAGATGCCCAGCTAAATTTGAATTTCATAAGAACAATGAATAATTTTGAAGTATGTCATGTGCAATATTTGAATGGATAATGTACAGATAATTATGCATTTTTTTGTGGCAAGAAGTCCAAACAGCCTCAAAAGTTCTGTGTCTAAGAACTCCTGATGAAGGATTTGCTGAAGGAACTGATGTGTTTGAGTGACTCAGGATGAGTGGGTAAAACTATTGCATGCAACATATTTGTCTTAAAAAACTATTTGTTGTAGGTGGAGGGTATAGCTCAGTGGCAGAGTGCATGTTTAGCATGCATGAGGTCTGGGGTTCAATTCCCAGTACCTCCATAAAAAAATACCCAAACAACTATTTGTTGTTTATGCAAAATTAAAATATAAGTGGGTATTTGTCAGTTTTTTTTTTTTTCTCACTTGCTAAATCTGGCAACCCTACTTTGAGGCCAACACAAGTTTCTCAGGTTCATGAATTACAGAGTAAGAGCTGGTACAGACTGAGAAGAGGACTATGTGTGTTTCCTTCTTTCTTACCAAACTATTTAACCATTTAACATTGAAATACCAGGGTGAACTAGAAGAACTCCTAATCCCTTTAGCTCTAAATGTCAGCACATTACAATTACCATTGTTATCAGGTTTTACATTGGTTATAGAGTGACTATCAGCTTGACGCTGTCATCAATTATGGCCAGTCATTTCCTTGTTAAATTTCTAGAGCATAAAGACGTTGTATTAAGTTCTTGAAATCGCAGACACGGAAAATTAAATTACATAAGTAGCAGATGTTCAGGCTGAGGTTATAAAAGGGAGTTGAAACAAGTACTCTCAATTGTTCAACAATCTTCCGAGGCTGTGACTAGAACTAGGCGAAAAAACTGAAATCTTCATTTCTGTTTACCACGAAGTGATATCATACCCACCATTTAGTCCTTTTTCTCTCACCACGATTTGTAATTGCATTATCAGGCTAACCTTCCTACCAAATTCTTCTAGAGCAGTTCTTTTTCTTTTTCTTTCTTTCTTTTTTTTTTTTTTTTTAATTCAGTTTGGAAAAAGAAACAGTGGAAATGGTTACACAATGCAAGCCTCCCTTCCCTCTTGATCTCTAGTTCCTAGGCCGAAGGTTCCCAGTTTGGTTTATGGGCCGGAGTCTAAGGAAGGGTTTCCAGACTAATGTGAATTTCCTGAATGCATAATTTTCTATAGACTGATAATTGTGCATCCAAACTTCTACCTGAGCCTCGAAAGGGTCCGGCCTCAGAACTCCCGGGGCAGGACTGGCTGACAGGAATGATGCGCCTGGTGACTCGGAACGGAATGGTAAAAACCTGTTAATAACCCGTCCCAGCGAGAAAATTTTACCCCCATCCACCCAACTCGGGCCCCCTAGTAAAGTAGGTTCTCTGTGGGCGGGATCACGGCTCTTTTCTTCCCAAGTTTCTCGCCTGCCGCATTCCTTCCCTCCAGCGCGTCGGCGTGCGCTGACGTCATGACGCCGCACACGTAGTCCCGCCCCTGCAGAGATCGGCGCTGGGACGGACCCGGGGTTCTCTCAGACCTGGAATGTGAGGCCTCGGCCCCGCTGACCCCGGCTCCCGGCGCGCTCTCCGCCCCGGCCTGCGCTCGCTGCCGCTGTCCCTAGCTCGCTTGGAGGAGCCAGGGCGGCCGCGCCCTTCTGCCGTGTGCCCGCGTGGCCGCCGCCGCCCCTCCGAATCCTCCGGGGCCGTATAGGAGTTCGCTACGGAGGGAGGCGGGGGCCTTCGGGAGGAGGAGGAGGAGGAGGCGGAGGAGGCGGAGGAGGAGGGAAGGAAGATGGCGGCCGTGGAACTAGAGTGGATCCCAGAGACTCTCTATAACACCGCCATCTCCGCTGTCGTGGACAACTACATCCGCTCCCGCCGAGACATCCGCTCCTTGCCCGAGAACATCCAGTTCGATGTTTACTACAAGGTACGGACCGTGGGCGACGGCCCGTGGGCCTGCTCTCCGCCCTCCTGTCGCAACCCCTGGGGCCGCACCCCCTTCCACGTCCGCGAACCCCCGCTGTTAACCCCTCACCCCTGGTAGTAGGGTCGCCTCCCGAGACGTCTGGGGGCGGTGTCGAGGTGTCCAGTATAGAAACATCCCGTCTGGTATCCTCTGTCTCAAGCTCTTGGGCATTGGTCGATAACCTCTGCCTAATGAGTCTTTTCCCCCTTTTGGTGTTCCCTCTTACGTTGGGGCCCCTTTGGGTAGGCCTTTTGCGTGAACTTCCTCTGTTGCGCCCTTGTCCCACTTACTCCTTCCCTAGTAGCCTGTTTCTTCGGGGTATTTTCTGCCCTCTCTTCCCAATTAAGTGTTAGCATCAACTGGACTTTTTGCTTTGCTCTTTTCCCCTCCTTCCTACTTTTCTCGCTACCGTAATCCCCAAATATCTTTTTCTGCTTTGTGTTCCTTCTTTTCTCCTTTCTCTTCCTAACTGGGAAGGAATTGAGGAGTTATTGGAAGTAGCCGTGTGCCTTATTCGCATATGCAGTAATGCTTTGGTTTTTGTTGATACTTAGGCTTGAAATGGGGGGTTTTGTTTGTATGGGAGTAGTGATCAACTACTCGAAAGGAAGGGTGGAAGTCGTTCCTGAAAGAAAAAAAAAATATTTTAGGATTTAAATTATGTTCCCGTATTTGAAAGTTGTAATCTTGCAGAATTCCTAAATCCCTGAACAAAAAGTCTCCAAGTCACTCTCCAAGGAGTTTCAAGGATAAGTGTATTTAGACGTGGACAGTTTTGCAGTGTTTAGAGAGGGAGGAGAACTTTATGGACTCGGAGCCTCCCTTTTCCTCTCTCCCACATTTGAATGTTGAACAGTGGACTTATTATTCACTCCTCTTCGCCTTGAATCGGCGTGGATAACTTCTGTTCTCCAGTAGTAACCCATGCAAAAGTTGACCAGAAGTAAAATATAATTAATTTTTTTTAGATCTGAATACTTCATCTTGATTTGTAATTTGGGTGGAACATTGTAAACTGATATTTAACAGATGTATATGTTCTTGTATATGTAGGGTGTTTTATGGCAGTTGCTTCATTGGGAAGATTGCCGGCTTTCTCCACCCCCGAATATTTTTTCAGAAAGCAGCTGGCTTGGTGCATTCTACTAAATCCAGCTGCTCTACACCAGTCTGACAAATTTTTTTCCCTTAGATATTTGGAGAATATTCATTTTGGCCATTTATATTATTAACTTGGGGGAAGGGAAGGTTACATTATAATCTCCCTTCATTCCAAATCCCTTTGATAAATTGACTTACTTTTGTGTCTAAGGAAATTTTGTATATTTGAGATTCATTCCTCCCAGGAAGGATGAGTTGAATTTCTTTCTCAGCCTGGGAAATTGCAGCTTTGTGTGTTTGCTAACCCTATCCATTTAAGTAATCTTTTACACTTTTTAGAGAAAATCATTGGGAATTTAATCAAAGTACATTTGGCGATTGAATCCCCAGAAAGTACTTAGATATCTTTTAGTAACTTTCGCTTCTAATTGAAGCTTTTCATTTGAAGATTATTATTAGTGAGTCTGAACATATGGTGCTTTTGCCACATTTTCTGTTTCACAGAGTCCACAAAGTTTTAATATGGCTTCTTTTTTGGTACACTGTTACTCCTTGATAGTTGTATGTCAGGAATATGGCACTGTGCTAAGGTGAAGGAAGGTATTTAACATGTGCCTGAAACTGTAAATGATTTTACACATTTATCTTGTTTAGTACAATTAAACTGTGAAGTGGGGTATAACCCTGTTTTATAGGTGAGAAAGTTAAATAATTTAAGTCAAGGTCTCATACCTAGTATTTGGTTCCTGTGTACCTTGCTTTCTTGCTTAGAAAGATTTTGCATCTTGAGTTGGTAAGTTATTTTAATGAAAGACATTATAGAACTAATTTTTTATTTGATTTTGTCAAAGTAGGTAAAGTGAAAGTCAATCCCTGGACCTCAGTTTTTCGTCTAATAGAAATATAAGAAGGAATTTTTCTTGCTTTTAAGCATTGTTTCACCACATAAATATAAGATACTTCTTAAATATTTTAATACATATGAATATGTGATACTCATTTCTTGCCCAATTTGTGAAAATTTTAAGAGGCTTATTGTTTATAGTTTCTGATTTTCTCCAGTTTAGAGCCAGGGAGAAACTCTTAATCAGATCCTTCCAGCTGTCCCAACTTTCATCAGTAGGTATAGTCATAGATAAAAGTATAGTGTTTGTGCCATTAAAAATTGCCCCATCTCGATTCACCATAGTCCAGTGTCACTATGTTAATTTTTGCCAGTAGCTTCAGGTGAAGTCACAGTCATAAAACTTTAGGAGATGGGGTTATGGAGTGCGTGGGAGGTGAAGAAGTAGTCATGCTGACTGCTCCCTAAGAAGGGAAGGGAGAGAGGTATTGGTATGTAGAAAGGGTAAAATGTGGAAGTTTTTATTGTTGTTTAAGAATGAAAGATGTTAAAATATATTTATTGGCTAAATGACAGAAACCAAAACAGAATGAGAGGTTGAATATACGTGAGGTGGGAAATAAATTATGGGGCAGAGTCCCTGAGTAGGAGCATTAATTAATGAGCCTTGTCCCTTTCTTCACCATGAAATTAAGGTATCAGTCTGAAATTGGAGTTGGGGAAAGAATACTTCTTCCCTCTAAGATCAGATGGAAGGAGTTAAAAGACATAAAAGACATAACATAGGTAAATTTGTAAAGAATGGTTGTTAGAAATTAGGAGGTAAGATCATCTGCTGACAGTAAGTGGTAGGAGTGGTGACTTTTGGGTAGGAAGGCTAAACAGAAGTTGGAAATGGCTGCTCAGGTATATAGACAAAGGGAAGCTCACTAAAAATATGGTTTTGTAAAATTGACAGGAGGAACAGATGGTTCAATAAAACAGTACCCTACAGAATGTCTTGGAATCAGAATGATTTTTCTCCAAGGGCATTCAACGGTTTAGGTATAGAAGTGGATTAAGTGAATAGAAACAATTGTAAAGTTGTATGCCAAGTGAAAGCAAGTGGAGTGAAGGGCTGGGTTCTTCAAAAGAATGAAGTTTATGATCTTTTCTTTTTATTGTAACTGCTGAATGGTCTGTTTTGTGTCCTCTTCCAATAACAGAGTTTGCCATAGAGTTAAGTTTTGACCAGGTGAAGTTTTTCAGTAATGTGTTATATTTAGTTTGGGGTTTTAAAAAATTGTTATAAGTCTCATGCTCAAAAACCATAAATTAATACCTGATTTAGTATTGAACTGAATTAATTTTTTCTTTTTCTGTGTTTATTCCTAATTCTTATATACGCCTCAACTATTATTCTGATAGTCTTTTTAAATTGGCTGGTAGCAAGTTGAAAAAAAATTCTTGCAACATGTTTGACAGCCAGAGAGTTAATACTCTCTTCACATAAAAAAACTCTTAGGATTGATAAACTGAGAGCAAAAGCTTCAGGAGAGGGTAGGGCATAAAAGAACACAAATAGCCAACCATACCGTGTGTCTGGATGTGAAGATAATGTTATAAATATGTCAATTCATTTCAGTTTGAGCTGTGAATTTATTACAACTTGAATCCAGAATCTCAGAGTTTCACTGGGTATAGGAAACTGATTAAATATGAAGTGTATATGGAGGAATTAATTACATGAAAATAAATGAGCCAAGAAAAATTTTAAGATGTACAATACTTAGGATAGTTGAGTATATTAGAAAGCTATGTATTTTAAAACATATAGTATTGGCACAAGAATAGCAGAGGGAAAATGATTTATAGAACGTATTAGACAGTATAGATAGAAACCAATGCATATTTAAGAATTTGTTGGGGGACTATATAGCTCAAGTGGTAGAGTGCATGTGTGGCATGCAGGAGGTCCTGGGTTCAATCCCTAGCACCTCCTCTAAAAATAAATAAATAAACCTAATCCTCCCCCCTTAAAAAAAAACCCTAAATTAAAAAAATTTATTATATAATAAAGTTATGAGACAGTGCTGTATTTTAAATAAATGGAGGGAAAATTGACCTCTACTTCACACTATAAACCAAAATGAATTTCAGGTGAATTAAAGATTTAAGTGTGACACATGAAATCATAGAAGTATCAGAATAAATTATTGGGTCAGTATCTTGCAGTGGGAAATGACTGAAATTGTTCTTTAAAGAAATTATTTTTAGGGTAATTTACAAATTTTAAAAATGTCAAACATTATACAAATAAATAATGTGAAAGGTGAAGTCCTCTGTTACTCATCTTGCCAGCCCTGTGATGCCATCTTGGCTTAGAGAAGGCTTTTCAAAGCATGAAACCAAAACCAGCAGGAAAAAAGAAGTCAATGCTTTCAAATACATTAAAAAATAGGGAAAAAGTTATAAGCATGTTTTTAAAAAGACTGCAAGTTGCAACATTTGTTAGGTAAGGGGTGAATTTCCTAATACAGAAAGATCTACTACTAATCAGTATGTGAAGGACAACCAGCTCATTTCTAGATGTGAACAGCTAGCTCATAATGGAGGAAAATATGAATGGCCAGTAAACATCAAAAGGTGCTTAAAAGAAATGCAATGTCAAGCTAAGTAAGTCATGAAAAAGAAAATCTGGAGGACTTACACCATCAAATATCAAACTGTAACAATTAAGATAATATGGTACTGGCACATGGGTAGACAAATAGACCAATGGAACAGAACGGAGAGTCCGGAAACAGACTTGACACATGTATACTGTCACCTGATTTATGATAAAAGTGACACAGCAGTACAGGGGAACGGAAGATCAAATCACTGGTATTGGTCAATTTATTAGGGGGAAAATTATCATGATCTTACCTTACATCATAGAAAATTAACATTTTTGTGTAGATTGCTGATCTAAATGTGAAAAATAGTTTTTTAGGAAAAAAGTTTCACTATGTCTACAAAGATTTATTAAATAGGATAGAAAATGAGCTAAATATAAGGATAATTTGATAAATTGGACTTTGTTAAGATCAAGAACATCTATTCATCAAAAGATACCATTAAAAGAATAAAAAGCCAAGCCACAGAGTGGGAGAAGACAGTTCCAGCATATATATCTGACAAAAGAGTCATCTTGCATGTAAAGAACTAGAAATTAAGAAAAAAAATTATTTTAAATAGGGAAAGAACTTCAGTAGATATCCCAAAAGTGGATATTCAGGGGTCAATCAAACATTTGGAAAGATGCTCAACGGCATTTTTCTTCAGGGAAATTCCTGCCATACTGTACTTTCCTCTGAATGACCAAATGAAAAAGAAAAAGGTGTTGGTAAGGATATGGAGCAATCAGAACTCTCATAGTGGGAGTGTAAATTGATGTACCATTTTGGAAAATTAGCATTATCTACTAAAATTGAATGTATATATACCCTATAACCCAGTAATTCCTCATCAAGATATATACACTTAAGAACGTTCATAGCAACACTACTCATAATAACCAAAAAGTGGAAACTATCCCAATGCCAATCCATTGGAGAATTTATAAATAAATTGTGGAATAGTTGTATAGTGGAACATTTTATGATGAAAATGAATGAATTGCAACTGTTAGAAACAATATGGATGAATCTTACAAATGATAGTGGAAGAAATCAGTCATAGGAGTATATACCAGAAGCTCCGAGACTTTCTCCCTTCACAGCACCAAAAGAAATACCTAACAGTTCTGTTCATTAAGTAGTTAGGTACTAACAATACTTGTATCCCAACAACTTAAGAGCCATTAAAAGAATAATGCACAAAAATTGAAAGAGAAAGAAGTATTTTACTTCATTCTTAAATAACCACAATTACTTATTAATGGGATATGTATGTTGGGCATTATAGTTCTCAAATTCTGAAGTCAGACTGGACACCACCATTCTCATTTTCTGTCCCATAAAGATTTTTGCACATTATTTTTATCATAGCAACCTCTGAAAATGCTGCTTCACAAAGAGAAGACATCATTGAAAGGAATCCAGCAACCTAGTATTTGGCATGATATAATACAGATGTTGAATGTTGTTTCTTTCAAACTTAAAATATATTGGAGTGCCCCAGGGCACCTTGTTGCAATTTGGGAAATGTGGATATATAGTGTATGATTCCATTTTTATAAAGTTCAAAAACAGGCAGAATGATCAAAAGTGTTACAAATCAAGAGAGGTTACCCTTGGAAGATCGTGTCGAAGCAGGGGGACAAGGGCAGATGTCTGGGATTCTGATAATACTGTTTCATAATCTGCATGTTGGTTATGGGTGTGTTTGCTTTGTGAAAATTTGTTGAGCTTTACATTTTATTTTTCTTCTCTATTATACATTTTTAATTGAAGTATAGTTAATACACAGTATTATGTAAGTTACAGATGTACAGTATAGTGGTTCACAATTTTTAAAGGTTATACTGCATTTGTAGTTATAAAATATTGGCCATATTCCCCATGTTGAACAGTATATCCATGTAGCTTATTTTATACATAGCAGTTTGTACTTCTTAGAGCTTTACATTTTAAGTATGAGTTACGTACTCACCTATATGTATATATATGTACGTTATACTTAAATAAAAAGGTTTAAAAATTAATATCCATCACCAGATTGTCATGGTTTAATGATTCAAATCACTCATACCCTTTAACCCACAATACCATTAAATTTTTTTTTCAACAGGAATTCTTGTTGAGTGTGCATAAAATTCTATTTAGGGATGTTCAGTACAGTATTGTTTATGATGGCAAAATTGGAAACAACAATATGCTAATCAATCAGGAATGGAATATCTTACTGCAGTTAGAAAGAATGAGAGTGCTGTGTATATTGGGGTAGAGATGCCAGAGCACATCAAACGGAAAGAATAAAATCATTGTTATAAAGTAGTATGAATAACAATTGTGTTTGTTGTTGTTCTCAAATGGGGGAATATATGTGTGCATTTATGTATGTGTTGAAAAAAAGAATCTAGAGGAAGACAAAACTTTAATAGTGTTTAGTCAAGGGGTAGGATTGTAGTCAATTTAAACTTTGTACATATATTCTCTATTTTATGTTGCTTGGGTTTTTATGAGTATTATTTTGATATAGAAAAGAAGTAAAACTGAATTTTTAAGAATAAGATATCTGGGTTATTTACTAAGAGGGGAAATAGCCTAAAAACTGATACTGGAAATATTAGTGTGACTAAAAAATAAATCCAGGTGATTGGTTTAAAAGAAGAATAGATAATTCAACTAATTAAGTAGTTAATTTGACTAGCTAGCCAAATCCGCAAACGTGAACTAAAGCGTATACTCTCAAAATTAGGAATGAGAAAGTAAGAAAACAATCATAGATAAAATGAAAAGGAGGAAGATAGCTTTTTAATTGGTAGAATAGCTTCTTTAGATGTAGAATAGCTTTTATAATTCTCTGCTAATGGGTCTGAAAACCTTAATGAAACTGAGTTTCTAAGAAAGTACAAATGACCCGAAGAGAGAAGTTGATACACTAAAACCGTAAAAGAAATTGAGAGATTATACTTCTCCTTTTGTCCTCTTGTTACCTCCCTCAGCAAACAAACAAAACTCCCACCAATTTTAGACAGTTTCTTGGGTATATTCAAAGAACAGTATAATCAAAGATACTTAGTTTGTTCCAGACCAACCTAATTCTTTCCAATTGAAAAAAGAAAGAGAGGTTAACATAACACTGATACCTAAACGTAAAAAGAGCAACAAAAAGTCTCTGGAGAACCTCATTTGTGAACTATGAGGCAAAAATTCTAGATAAAATGATAGTAAATGCAAATCAGCAAATCTGTTAGTGTAGTTCATTATATTAATAGGACAGAGGAAGAGTACTGTCATAATGTAAAAATCTTACATCTCTTCCACTAGACTTTTTAATAAAGGAATACAGATTGACATTATAAACATACACCTAATTAAAAGGTAATAAACATATCTAAGCAAAAATGCTTATTGGTGAAACACTTAAAAGCATTCTGATTAAAATCAGGACTATAGTAAGATATTTTCTATTATTAGTTTCATTAATTTTTTTTTAAGTAAAGAATTTCAGACTTATTTCCGGAGCTGTATACTACATGTTTAACATTCTTGAAGTGCTGACCAATGCAGTTAGAATAAAGAAAAGTCCAGCAAAGTTTACTGAAAAATTATAGCAATAAGATAATTCAGTAAGAGGGATGATTATACATTTATAATTAAAAACTCAATAATTTTTCTACACACAGTTTGGGAAAGAATGTATTTTACTTGTCAAAGGAAGGCATGCCATGGAGTAAATCCAAAAAGGTGTACAGAGATCTAAAAGTCTTCAGTAAGTGTAGAAGAAACATATTTTCTTCCTAGACTGAAAGATTCAGAGCTTTAAAGATACTATTTCTCTCTAAGTCCTGTATCTTGGAACCAAGTTGAATAATTTAAAGATGTGTAATGAAAAAAAAAAGCTTTTAATTTACATAATGGAGAATTAAAGTTTATGAAACATACTCAGAACTCCTCAAACCAGTAAGAAAAGAGGGCCAAAAAGAAATGTGCCGTCATGTTAAGACACTTCTTACCCAAATACAGAGATCACTAATACGTATTTAGTTATATATGGCTGGTTATCACTGTTGGTTAGATTTTACATCTGACTAGTTTTTGTTTTGACTTTCCATTTGTATCTTGGTAGTATCTTCCACTATTAACACAATCATGCTATCTTGAAAATTATGCCATTGACCTGTCAAGTTAGAGACAGAATCTGAATATTAGGCATAAGTTCATTCTTCTAATGATTGGGGGAAAAACTATTAATTTCTTATTCACTGGATGGTGGATCTAGTACTATCTTTATATGTGGACAACATATTTAAAAGTTAGGAAAGTGTTGCCCTCCCATTTGAGTGTTAGCTGTTTCTTGTGCATTTAAGTAATGTGAACATGACGACTTAAGCTTTTGGCTTACTTACCAATAAGCAAAACACTTTGTCCTGCAAGATACAAATAATCATATGTTGGTCAGTTGTATTTTTTTTTCTAAGTGTGACATAAAACCAGTGAGTGTAGAGCAGCTGAGAAGTGAAAATGTTACAAGAAGCAAGAAATTTAAATGTTGGTTTACCTCCAGAAGAAAGCATTTATTTTTTAAGTGCACATTACATTAAAGTATTTCTGTGGTACTTGCTTTAATCCAAAAATGTATAATCTTAGATCACAATGCAGTAAAATAACAGATAAAGGACATTAAATGTAATATATAATGTAATATGAGACTAAAGGAAGGAATACCAAGTTACATTCCATAGTGAATTTTTTCAGAGCTGCGTTTCAAATGAATTTTGAGATGAGAGAACAAGAATAAATGTATCTTATGTCTGTTAAAACAAAATATTACTACTTTTATTTAGAGGTAAATGATACATTTATTTAGAGGTAACACATGCATTATTGTTTTTAAAGGATCATTCTTTTTTTTTGGAGAGGGGAAGTAATTAGGTTTATTTATTACTTTTGGTGGAGGTACCAGGGATTGAACCCCAGGATCTTGTGCGTGCTAGGCATGCACTCTACCACTGAGCTATACTCTTCCCCAGATACATTATTGAAAAAAAAACAAAACCAAACACTTCATTATGTAAAAAATTAAACAGAAGTAGGTGGAATAGAATAATGGACCTCCGTGTGTACATTGCCAAGCTTTAACAGTTACCAGTTCTTGGCCAGTCTTACTGCTGAATCTATTCTTCACATTCCTCATTCTGTAGTATTTGGAAGCAGATTTAGACATCATATGATTTCATCTGTAAATATTTTAGTTGCCACCATACTATTACAACACCTAAGAAAAATTAACAGTAATTCCTTATTGTAACTAAATATCCAGTCATTCAAATTTTCATTTGTTTTAAAGGTTAAATGTGTATATATTTTTACAGTTTGCTTGTTTGGATCATGATCCAGATAAGATCTGTATTTTGGCTGTTAGTTGATTTATCTCTTGAAGTCTCTCTTGATCTGTAGTTTCCATCTGTTTTTTTGTCTTTGCAACTTACTTGTTGGAGAAACAGGATCCTTTTTCCTGTAGGTACTACAGAGTTTTCCATGGTGGAGATTCCAGTGATCAGCATATAAAATGTTTTTCATCATCCCTTGTAGATATTTTAGCCTTTGACCTTGTGGGCACTTCCATGGGTTTCATTGGTTTCAGACCAGTTTTTAAAGCCAGATTCTGGGTTTGGGATCTGTAAATAGGCTAGGTAGTATGAACTTGGACTGTATACTTACATGTGTCCTAGGCTGGGGGTTTCAGTTTTTCACAGCGGACTTTTTGCTAAGGCTGTGGGAGATGTTCTGGATCTTTTTTATTCCTGGCTTTAGGCAGTTAGTTCAGCACCAGGTCCCTTTGCTTACAGGGATCTGCTTCCTGGGCTCCTTCCTATCTGGTCTTTGCGCTCTGGTCCACAACTGTTCAGAGGTGTAAAACTACTCTGTTTTCCTTCCTTCCCAGCTGTTTTTAAGTTTGTGTCTTCTTAATTTTTGGCAGCTGTGGAGTTTTGCTCTTGATTTCAAACTTGGCTGTTTATCCAAAAGTTATACTGTGACATTTTTATCCAGCATTACTCTGTATTTGGAAAGGGGCTGGAAGGTTTTTATCTGTTTATCCGTGCTCTCTGCCATATTGCCAGAAACTTTATTCCCATTCCTCTTCAAAACTCGGCTGAAGTTCTTCCTTGGATTAGGTATTTTATTTGGGTTCCTAAAACACTCTGCCTATCTTCACTGTATAATCTGATCTGAACATTATTTATTTTTCTGCTTTGACAGCTTCTAAATTTTTAAAATCACTGAACAGTTCTTACTGTCTTTGTATTCCTGTGGTGACCATAGTTACCACTTTATCCCTCAATCCTAGTACAGTTTGGTATTTATTAAGTTAAAAAAACAATTAAGTAGGATGTTCCTAGTTGTAATATTCTTGCCTTAGATGTTAAAATCACAAAGATTAAACAGGTTCAGTAAGCTGGGAGTTTCATGTAGTGAATATATATACCAGGGTATTTGGTAAAAGATTAGATGTTAAATTAGGTAACACCTATTTTTGTCTATAAGCAACTGTTATTTAGAATTTGTTCTTGATTTTTGCATTTAGCTGGCCCTTTATGTTCTTCATGACTCTAGTTTAAAGTTTGCATTCAAATTTGTTCTCAGAATTTATTCTATGGGCACTGTGTCAGTACTGTAGAGAACAGGACATGAGCCTGTTTGATGTATCTCTTAAGGGTGTGTGCAGTCTGACTAGGGAGATAATAAATAATTATGAAATCGGGGTTTTTTCTTCAGTGTCACATTCATAGATGAATTTGGGCAGTTTTAGTAAATAATTGTAGAATAACAATATTAAATACTTGATTCTTTGATGGTAAACTGCAGAGGTATAAAGTATGTCTTGACTTTTTTGTTTCTTCTAAGGTTCTGAGTTCTATCCAGAGTAGAATGCTACCAATTTGGATTATGCATTCAGGAAATATTGAATGTATATCTAATGCTAGTCACTGTGCTTGGTGTTGGAAATACAGTGGTGACAGTGGTCACCTCATAGAGTGTGGAGTATGATGGAGTGACATGTTTAACAAATTATCACTCAAGTGAATGTGTGTATGCATGTCTTGATGCACCTGTGGATGAAAAATACAGTATGTCGTGAGAAAGTAGAACAGGGAACAGAATTTAAATTGAGGAGTCTAGGGAAAATCTCTGAGGAAGTGACATACTAGCTGAGACCATTAGAATGAGTTACAAATTAGCCAGGCAAAGGATCCTAGAACCAGTGCTTCATGTGGAGGCAGCAGCACCTATGCACGAAGTCGTGCGGTGGGATAGCGCTAAAGGAAAGCTAATGTGGGAACAGGGGGAAAGAATGGTGAAAGATGAGGTTTAAACGATAGGCAGGAGCCAGATGACTTGTAGGCCACATTAAAAATTTTGAATTATGTGCACGTTGAGGGTGCTATTAAAAGCTTTTAAACAAGGAGTGGCATGAAATGATTTACTTTTTCAAAAATTCATTCAGGCTGCTGTATGGACAGTTGATTAGAGGGGGCGGGCCAAGAGTGATAATGGAGAGACCAGTTCTACCAAACATTTGCAATAAGTAATCCAGGTGAAAGATGTGAGAGAAATTCTATACCACAGATGTACTTTTTGTTGACTGTCATTCCAGGTTTTTTAAAAATGTGTGTGTATAATGGTAGGTATACAACTTAAGAACAAAAAAGGAATTATATTACTCACACTTTTTGAAACTTGTTCATTTTATATACCATGGTAATTTTCCCTTGATAATTCCTTTTCATTTCTGAAGATTTTTGCTATTTAATGACTCTGAAAGAGAAAAGTAACAGTTCCAAACATGAGTGAGATACCTCTCAGAGGGAGGGAGGGAGGAAGGAGTAGGGAGAGAGAGACAGAGACAGAGACTTTTCATAGGTATTCTTAAACCATAGTTTTGGACTCGATTTCTTCCCCCCCCTCCCCCCTTGACAGAGGCATTGGGGATTGAACCCAGGACCTTGTGCATGCCAAGCACGCGCTCTACCGCTGAGCTATACCCCTCATCCCCTCAATTTCCTTTACATCTTTTTCTAAACCTGAGTTTTTGTTGTTGGGAATTAGCCTCGATTATCTTGTGTGCTAATTTGATATTAACACTAAGCTGTTCCCTCAGCCTGTGGTGATTTCGAATTGGCTGAGAAGGCAGCCATATCAATTCAGAATCCCTTGGTTAATGTTAAGAAAGGCTTTTACCCCATCTTTATCTCCCGTAGAGTTCTCTGGGTTTGGGGCTGTCTTGCATTGTTCTTGAAATAGCTGCCTTCAGTTTCTGTAAGGTTTTTGCTTTAGTTTCTGAAAGCCCTTGCTTCTAAAGCATCAGTGGGAGTTTCACCCCTTTGTGTATTAAAGATACTAAATCTTACACAGGTACATTACTAATACTTTACTTTTGTTGTATTTTTAAATTTTTATTTACAGTATTTTACATTCATGGACATTTTAGGTGTTTATGTAATCATGTATCTCTTCTTTACTTACGATTTTTGCCTGTAGTGTATATAATGCTTAGAAAGGCAGTGTTACCAGGTAGCTTTTAACACTGCTATGATTTTATTGTTTAATATTTAAAACTTTGATAAGTCTGGAATTTATATTTTATCAGGAGGTACCTTACTTTGTTTCCCCATTTTTACACTATTAACTAATTTTTTCTTTCTTTCAGTGATGTTAAAATGCTTCCTTTATCATGTGTTAACTTTTTACATACATTTTTGAACTTTGCATTTTCTTCCATTGATTGGTCTGTCTTCATATCTGTACAGTATTGTTTTAATTGTATTTTATTGTCTGTTTTCATATCTGTTGAGAGATAATTTACCTACTTCTAAAAATAAACTTGTTTTTTCTTATTTTCCTTAAGGTACCAATAGCTAAAAGTAGTTGCTAGTCCTTTAATAGCCTCATTACCCAGTGGGTGCAGAATCTAATATTAAACACATTATGTAATAATGAACTAAAATAAGTTAAATTTTTAAAAGTCTGATGAGAATCATTACCAAAGAACCTGGAGCCTCAGTTTTCTTCTAAGCTCTTCTACCTAAGGTATATGAATCTATGAAGAGATTAATCTATTATTTCTATAAAAATGCTTTAAATTGCCCATTTTTTACTCTTAGTTTCTGATTTAATATCTTTGAAAAGCACTATAGTGTAAGTTATTAAGAACATGAATGTAAGAACAGACTGCCTGAAGCCAGATTATTGCTTTGCCGCTTTTTAATTGTATGATTTTGAGTGGTTATTTAACTTTATATGCCTCAGTTTCCTCTTCTGTAGAAGCACAGAATGAGTTGCTTACAAAAGGCACTTAACATTGCCTGGCACATACATACAAGATTTCTGTAAGGATTAAATGCTGTTTTTATTCTGGATCAATATTCAAAAATCCAATTCATAAAATATATAAATTTGTATTTTGGGGGATATGCCTGGTAAGGATGTTTTTAAATTTTTTTAAATTGAAGTGTAGTTGATATATGGGTAAGGATTATATGAAACAGTTAAGTGATTACTCTTTCCCCAGAATTTAAATGTGGACCCATAATTTTTAGTTAGAAAAATTGAACAGCTGGGGTGGGGGGGTGGGGGAAGCTTGTGTTAATAGGGCATAATATATTTAAAATTGTAGCAAAGGTAACTACTTTCCTAAATTTTAGTTTCAAATCGTATTTGGTAGGGAATTTTCAGTATTAAAGGGATACTGTGAGTTGTAGAGCATACAAAGTTTAATTGTCTTTGTTTGACTAGTGAGTACAGGCAAAAAAAAAAATGTACAACTTTTCATTTCTTCTCTCAAAAAAAAATTCTAAGCCTTAAGTTTGCTAATGAGTTATTTTGGTAAGAAGCTAAGGTTTTTTGTCCTATATTGTTCTTAGAGTATGGGTATGTATTTATTTTGATAACTGCATTTGTTTTTCTGCCCCAAATCAGAAATTTATCACCTTGGTAAGCCCCAAATAGGGATTTGATTGTAAATTTTCAGCTTTATTTTCCCTGAGTTACTCTTTTTTTTTTTAAGTTCTCTATTTTCTTTTAACAATTTCTTTTAAAAATTATTATTATTTGAGTGGAAGTACTGGGAATTGAACCTGGAGCCTTTTGCATGCTAAGCATGCACTCTACCACTGAGCTATACCCAACCCGTCTCCCTGACTTATTCTTTATTGGTTAATAGTCAAAATGTATGTGATGGTGATTGATAGTAGTGAATTTTATCATGCATTCCCAGAAGCTCTTATTTTTTTAGAGCAGAAAGCATAATCATCTCCAAAAATAGCAAATCTTTCCCTATGAAGGTTTGTTGTTAATAAGAATGTCCAGTCATTTTGTGAAGATAACATTTCTGCCTCCCCTGCCTGGTCCCTGTCCTCTCTCCCCTCCAGCAGTCATGGATTTTTCACAGCAGTCATTGACTTGCATTAACATATCTACCTAATTTGAGCTGGCCTCCACCATGCTAGTGGTTTATGCCCAAGAATTTGCTGACTGAGTTTGTAGTATGTTTTCCCTGTGCAAAGTTAAATGGCCCATTTGGCAAATGACTGTAGGATCCTGTCGTCTTTCTGAAACCCGTATTTTTGTCAAATGAGCTAAGTGTTAAGTGCTTATAATGTAAAGTGAGTTGATAGAACAGAATTCTTGCCTTCTAAAGTGCTGCATTTGTATAGGATGTGTAAATTCAGTAACACTTGAGGAAGTTGAGGCGGGGGAAAGAGGGGCAGTGGTGTTTTTTTTAAAACTGTGTACATGTATTATTTGGGATAAACATTTAGCACATTTATTAAAATACTATTTTAAATGGAAAATTTTAAAAGCCAGGCAAAAGGAATAAATGATTGTGGCATGATTAGAAATCCTGCCGTGCTAGATTTCTTTAGGCATGATCTGTTATTAGTCTGCTTGTGAAGTTTCAGCCCGGAAGCGAACTGAGACTCCTGCAGTCTTAATAGCCCTAATTGGACATAGTGACCAGGTCTGGCTTTTGGACGTTATCTTTACTATCATTTTGGTAATTTTACTTTATCCAGTTTTGTTTAAGGAAAAAAGATTAATTTTAAGTTTCTTGAATATAACTTTTCATTGTTTAATAAATAAAATAATTATTTGACACTTTGTAGTATTTAGCATGTACCAGATACTACTGTTTTACAAATATTTTCAACTATTGTATACAACTATTAAAATGTTTTATATAAATTATATAGATTTGTCAATTCAGCATTACATTTCTCTTAGCATAAGTATCTTCCCTGATGTTACTAATATGTAATGATACGTTTGAGTAATATTCATAAATTCATCAAACATTAAGTCCATCAGATTATTCATATAATAAAGTGGAAATTAAATTTAAAAAATTTAAATTATCTTTTATGTTTGTTTTTAATTTCAGCTGTACCAACAGGGACGCTTATGTCAACTGGGCAGTGAATTTTGTGAATTGGAAGTTTTTGCTAAAGTATTGAGAGCTTTGGATAAAAGGTAAATTCATTTTGAATTAATTGTGGTAAACTGTACATAATCTACATGCTTTACTATTGTGACCTTTAAATGTACAATTCAGTAGCACTAAGTCCATTCATACTGTTTTGATCAAGTGAGAGAGACTGAATTCATTTTCCCCATTGTGGCTATTATGTAGTAGGAGTTAATATGTGGGTGTAGGTGACATGGCCTTTGTTTGCTGTTGTCTTTGGCATTCTTCCCTAAATTTGCTCTAAATACCATTTCTTTTTCCTAACCTACGTTTCTAGGAAAATAAAAATACAGTTTTACAAAATACTGCTAATCTCTAATATGAATATTGCCAAGTTGTTTCATTTGTTCAACAAATTAACCAAGTATATATTTTTTAGAATGCATAGTATATGTCAAATATTGTTATAGATTCTGAGGTTACAGTGGTGAATAAGTTCTACAGTGTCTCTTCTTCATGAAGTTTGTATTTTAGAAAGGGGTGATAAAATAATCAAGTAAGTAATTAATGTGATACCACCGTTCAGGGATACTTTTGGAATGTTGGCCTGTGTACTAAGCCTAGAGAAACTTCTTGGTTCATTGACTAATTTAAATTAATCTGTAAAAAAATAATAGATGAGAACTTCATTTTGGTAAAATAAGCCTGTAGAAAAGCTTTTTTAAAAGAACGTTCTTTAAGAAAAAGTTAGCTTTCTGGGATTTGAATTTCTCTATTTAGTTCTAAAGATGGCCGTTATAAAGATTTAGTGGCATACCTCTCTTTCATCTCTCAGGTTATCTTTCACCAGGTCCAAATCCCTTGGTAAGTGTTTAATACATTTGTGAAACTAAAAGCATGTAGTTTGACTTCCCCCCTTGTCCAGAGCAGGGACTTCATTATTTACAATTCTGTTTAAAACAATTTTCGTATTGAGATAGTTCACATACCATAAAATTCACCATTTTAAATTGTCCAGTTCAGTACAAGTTTTTAGTGTATTCATAGGGTTTTGCAACTATTACTGTCTAATTCTAGAAAATTTTCATCACTCCAGAAAGAAACCTTGTCCCCATTAACAGTCACTCCCCATTTTCTCCTACCCCTAGTCCCTGGCCTGCCATTAATCTGCTTTCTGTCTCTGGGTTTACCTGTTATAGACATTTCATATAAATTGAATCAGAGAGTAGATGGTCTTTTGTGACTGGATTTTACTTATAGTGTTTTTGAAGTTCATTCATGTTGTTTTTTATATCAGTACTTATTTTCTTTTTATGGCTAAATAATTTTCCGTTTTATGGATATACTATGTTTTGTTTCGCTAGTCATCTGTTGATGAGCATTTGAGTTGTTTCTGCCTTTTGGCTATTATAAATAATGCTGCTATGAACACTTACGAGCAAGATTTTGTGTGGACATATGTTTTCAGTTATCTTGTGTGTATACATACATATATATAACTAGGGTAACCCTAGGTTTAACTTTTTGAGTAGCCCCTAAATTGTTTTCCATAGCAGCTGCACCATTTTACATCCCTATTACCAGTCTTTGAGGGTTTCAACTTTTTCATATCCTTGCCTTAACTTTTTTTTTTTTAAAAAGTATTATTATAACACATCCTGGACAGTGTGAAGTGGTATCTCATTGTGAGTGTGATTTGCATTTCCCTAATGACTAATGATGTTAAAGCATCTTTTCTTTTGCTTATTGGCCATTTGTATGTTTTCTTTGGAGAAATCTCTATTCAAATACATTGCCCATTTTTTAATTGGGTCATTGTTGAATTACATAACAATTTGGTTTTTAAAATTCATGTTAAAAGTTCATTTAATCCTTCATTGTCATCAATTTAACATACAGGATCAGTCAGTGACCCACTAAGTAAAAGCTATTAGGCTAAATTGTATATTACGGCCGCATAACTCATAAGGCAGAAAGCTTTTTATCTTATTCCATCTTTTTATTTCTAAAAAGCAAGTTAGTGCTTTCTAAAAGGACAAAATGTGTTACTTTCATAAAAACAAAAATGACTTTTTCCTTCTCTTTCAGACATTTGCTTCATCATTGTTTCCAGGCTTTGATGGATCATGGTGTGAAAGTTGCTTCAGTCTTGGCCTACTCATTCAGTAGACGGTGCTCATATATAGCAGAATCAGATGCTGCAGTGAAGGAAAAAGCCATTCAGGTTGGCTTTGTTTTAGGTAAGTAATGATAAAACAGGGGTGTGTTTTGTCCTGTGACATGACTCAGAATTAAACCTGCCAGCATTAAAGGATTCTCCCAGGACATCCCTAAAGTCAACATAAGGAAGTTATGAGAAAAACACCAGAGGAACTAGGTGTGATACATTGAACATTAACTTTGTGTCAGGCATTATGCTATGCATATAAATGCTGTTTTTCTAAAAAAAATCCTCATGACATTCCAATGATGTGATGGTATTAACAGCATTTTACAAATGAGGAAACAGACTCGGAAAGTTGAGTAACCTGCTCAAGTCACATCGTGGTGGAGCTATGTTTAGAATCCCATGGCTTTATGATTCCAGAACCAAAACTACCATATCATCCTGCTGCCAACCTCTTCAGCTTGCTCTATACTGTGACATGGGACTTAATCCTTTTGAGACCTCAGTTTTCCCATCTCTAAAATGAGGGTAATTCTGCATTTCCTTATGGGCATATTATGAGAATCCTGAAAGTATAAATGGAAAAGGATTCTGAAAAGGTTTTGTGTGCTGTGCCTATAAAAAAAATATTGTTTAATGTTTGCATAACATTTTAGCATGGTTTTTACAAATCTACATAGATAAGTATGTTTTAGGCAATTATTTATTAAAGTTATTGCTACCTTTCTTTTTACTTTGTTTTTAGAAAAATTTTTATTTTGAAATGATTGTAGATTCACAAACAATATCAAAACCAGAAAGTTGATACTGGTTTAGTGCTGTTACCTACACTACAGACCTTATCTCACTTTTCATTGGTTTTACGTATACTCATTCGTGTGTGTATGTAACTTTTTTTTTAAATTTATATGTAGTTGATACATACTACCATGTTGGTTTCGGGTGTACTGCATAGTGTTGGAATTTGCATACATTATGGAATGATTGCCACAAATATATTCCCCATTACACAGTTATAACAATGTTATTGACCATGGTCCTTATACTGTATATTACATTCCTGTGGCTTATTTTTTTCTAACTGGAAGTTCATACCTCTTAATCCGTTTCACCTATTTCACCCCACACCCCACCTTCTTTCTCTGGCAACCACCTGTTTGTTCTCTGTGTCTGTGAGTGTTTTCATTATGTTTTGTTTGTTTGTTTGTTTTTAGGTTCCACATATAAGTGCCATCATATGGTGTTTGTGCTTTCTCTGTCTGATTTATTTCACTTAATATGATACCCCCTAGATCCATCTGTGTTGTCACAAGTGACAAAATTTAAAATTTTTTATGGCTAGGTAATACTCCACTGTGTATGTGTATAAATATGTCGTATAAATATGTCTTACACCTTCTTTATCCATTCATTCATCTATCAGTGGACATTTAGATTGCTTCCATATCTTGGCTACTATAAACAATGCTGCAGTGAACATTGGGGTGCATGTATCTTTTTGAAGTAATGTTTTTGCTTTTTCCTGGTAAATACCCAGAAGTGAAGTTGCTGGATCATGTAGCAGTTCTATTTTTAATTTTTTGAGCAACCTCCATACTGTTTTCCATAGTGGCTGCACCAGTTTACAATCCCACCAACAGTACATGAGGGTTCCCTTTTCTCCACATCTTCACCAACACTTACTGTTTTTGGTGATAGCTGTCCTGACAGGCATGTGGTGGTATCTTATTATGGTTTTGATTTGCATTTCCCTAATAATTAATGATGTTGAGCATCTTTTCATGTATATGTTGGCCATCTGTGTGTCTCTTTTTGGAAAAATATCTATTCAGAGCCTCTGCCTATTTTTTAATTGGGTTCTTTGTTTTTTTTTATGTTGGTGTATGTGCTTTTCTGTGCAGTTGATTCCATGATTTCTGTGCAGTCATTCCATTGGTGGCATATAACCACTAATACCATCAGGATACAGGACTGTTCCATTATCAAAGACTACCTTCCATTTTCAACTTCTCACATTAATGTGTGCATGTTTTCTCCCTCTCTCTCTTTGGTATGTACCACATGTACTTTCTTTGCCAACAAGTTTCTTGATCATTTTCTTCAGTGTTAGAAAAAGTTTTTGTGGTAGTCATAGAGAGTTTGCTGGAGGAACTTAAGAATATTCCTTTCTGGAAAGAACCCTCAGCATTTATCTTTTGATAGTCCCATGGAATATAAATTGCAGCAAAGAATTGTGACTAAAGAATGTCTCTTAACAATGGAATGTTTATGATCTTGATAAGTGTTAATATTGACATCCATTTAATCCTGGATGGTCATGTAAAAATCTACGTGGGAGTTATTTAGTATCAAGGAAGATAAAAAGCAAGAAGGCTAGTGTTCATTGAGATCCTCTGTTACTGCTACACTCAAACCAATCTGGCCATTGTAATGAACTAGACTGAAGAAATATCTTGGAGATAGAACCAAATCCTAACAGACTCAGTTGTATTATCAGTCTTGATCCTAGAATTACTGAAACAGTGAAGAAACTTCATACTGCAAGTACATACTGCAGAAACTTAAAAAAAAAATGACATCTTTATTGAGATGTAATTCATATACCACACAATTCAAAGGTTTTTTTCACAATTCACAGAGTTGTGAAAACATCATTACAGTAAGTTTTAGGACATTGTCATCACCCTGAAAAGAACCCATACCCGTTAGCAGTGACTCTTCATTTCTTTCTAACCCCTCCAGCCCTAGGCAGCCATCAGTCTGCTTTCTGTCTCTGTAGATTTACCTATCCTGAATATTTTATATAAACGGATTCATAAAATACATGATCTTTGTAATTGGCTTATTTTATTTAACATAATGTTTTCGAGATCCAAGTTCCATCCATGTTGTAGGGGTAGAATTTAATTATAGAGTTTTTACCCAGGTATTAGAGAACTGAAGAGACAAAAAGGCAGCACTAGGGTATTATACATAGCACCTGCAAGAATCAGCTGCCACACCTAGGGCTTGAGATACCAAGGGATGGGGTTGGAATGATTAAAATTTAGAAGCTTGAGGAGGTGTCTCACAGAGCTGGGATGCTGCTCAGCTGGTACAGTGCCTCAGAGTTCTGAGAAGGGGCCTGTGGGTCTAGACTCTTGACCTCTGGGAGGGGTACCTGACTGGCTGGTGCTAGTGTCTCTGAGAGGGTGCTGTGAATCTGGTTCTGTAGGTGTTGGAAAACTGCCGCTGGAATTGGCTTAATGCCAGAGTAAAGAAGCATTACCCTGGGGCAGTGCTCTCCGCAGGGGCCTTTCTGGCAGAAACCGGAAGGTATGAGGGAGCGTCCCTTACTCCTCCAGTCTTACAGCCTTTCTCTCTCTCCCCTTCCTTCGGTGGAGATTACCAGGGAGCCGGAGACTACCAGGGAGCCCGCTGGCAAAGGAGAAATGTGGTTTGGAGAGTCCTAGCCCAGCGTCGTAGAACAGTCTAGAAGGGTTGGTTTGAAGCTGAGAGACGGTAGCCTAACAGCTCACACAGTATGCGGAGATGATGAGTAGGAGGTTGCTTAGTATGAACAGTATCATCTCATTATTCCAGTCACTGGGTGAGGGCCCCGAAATAACAAATGCCAGATTTGGGAGGGAAAAAAAGTGTTCTGAAGCACACCTCTCTCCAGTTAAAATGTTCCTTTCATTTTACATACAGCTTTTTGAAGCGGGAGGTAGATGATTAGGTTTATTTATTTAATTTTTTTAAAGGGAGGCACTGGGGATGGAACCCAGGACCTTGTGCATGCTAAGCACGCACTCTACCACTGAGCTGTACCCTCCCCCTGATTATATATAGCTTTGATTAAATGTAAAAACAAGTCTGAGCAAACTGTATTTTCCTGACTTGGATACTGTTGACACTGTAGACTACTTGACACTATCAAAAAATGTATTAAACTGTTAGGGTCAAGAGCCTCAAAAACAAATGGACAGTATTCTAAGGAAATAATATCCAGATGCCCAGTGCATTAGGACTGTTGCAGGACAGCAGTTTTTTGTTTAAAAAAATGAGATGAGCAAGCACTACTGTGTCTTTCACCTGTGTATCCTCTAAGACGTGTTGTTATGCTAAGATGATTAAGTTTATTCAGATGTCTTTATCTTCTTTGGGATTGGTTATGTTTATGCTGCATGATGAAAATATTAGAATCACTAAAACATAGTGGCTAATTATCTGGAAAATGTCAGTTCTTTGGACATGGAGTATTATTAGAGGGTTAAAACTCTTGACTTCTTATTCAGAGGCTCAACTTTGATCTAATTTTTCTAGTTTGAAGGTTTTTTTAAAATTTTAGTATCTTTGTTTTAGACTAAACACTGGATTTTAATATTACAGGTTTTTTTTTTCATTTTAGATAATATTCATTGTAAGCGTGTCATTTTAGCTTTCAAGTGATTTACTAAATTAACATTTTTGGTTTTTCTTGTCCTTTAGGTGGCTTTCTTTCCGATGCAGGCTGGTACAGTGACGCTGAGAAAGTTTTTCTGTCTTGCCTTCAGTTGTGTACTCTACACGATGAGATGCTTCATTGGTTTCGTGCAGTAGAATGTTGTGTAAGGTAAGTTGAGACAGATCCTATATTCATGTATATCCTATACATGCTTTAATGATATTAGTGCCTTTTATAGTTTTAGCTCTTCTCAGCATACTTTAGCATTTGAATAAACCTCTGAGGTGACATTCATATGTCTGTTTCACTAGTCTGGCCTCCTTTCATTACCAAAATAGAGTGATCTTGCTGTAGACTTTTAGCTTATATTTGAGTGTTGTGAATCAGACTGTGTATTTTATATGTCTTTTTGCTTTGTTATAGAGCTTGTTCATTCATTCAACAAATACTTATTAAATGCCTAGTATGTACCAGGAACTGTACTGGGCACTGGATGCTAAGACACTTTTTTTTTTGGAGGTTTTTTTTTTTTTTTTTTTTTCTAACCCCTGTTTACATTTCAAGAATTGTACGTAACCCAATATTTTACTTATAAATAACTTTTCTTTAAAAATACATTTTTAAACAGAGGTACCTAAAGAAAAGGCAAGCTAATCTAGAAGTAAGTCTTTGCTTTTAATGTCTTTATTTTTTTGCACATGTAACATTTAATTTTAACTCTTTTTACATAGGTTTTCTCTCTATCCCCCCGCTTCATTTGACATTTCTTAAAAAGAATTTCTTTATAAAACTAAAAGAAGATAAAAATAAATTTAAAAAAAAAATCTTTGTCCTAAGTTAACTAGTCTGATCAGTTTACTGAATTAATAGTCTTCCATTTGTATTGAGTAAGGGGTCATATTTCCTTTCTGTCTTAGAGATGAGTTAATTAAATCTGAACCTCTTCAGATCTAGAATACAGATTCTTCTATGTAAAACCATTGTTGATTTAAACTAAAATTGACTAAAGCTCTCTCTGCTCAGTCTTTTGAGGTTATCATTACCCTATTTTATACAGGGCTTAACCTGTGTTAGACAGATTTTCAAATCCTGAAGTTAATTTTATAATGTGGAAACTTTATTATAAGTAATATCTTAGAAGCTTATGGTAATTTCCCATAGATATTTTATGATAAATTATTAGTAATACTCGTGTATAGAAACTATAAATGGATTGGTGTCTGGGCCTATAATTTGTAGTGCTGAAAAAAATAATCTGTGTCATCTTTCCTCCCCTTGTCCTACCCCTGTAGGAATAGGAGACTAGACTATCCATACGGGATTTTAGAGGCTAGTTAAATGTTTCTTTGTATGTGAATTAGTTAATTTGGAATAGAAAAGCCATTTTGTATGATTTCATTGTAGATTCCTCTTTTATAGCAGTCTTTGATCAAAAGGTAAAAATTTTTTCTTTTGAATGTGCTTGACTTTTTTTAAGTTCTTATTTTTATTTTTAAAAATTTTTATTGAAATACAGTTGATTTACAACATTTTGTTAGTTTCAGGGGTACAGCAAAGTGATTCAGTCATATACATATACATATATATATTCCTTTTCAGATTCTTTTCCATTATAGGTTATTACAAGATATTGAATATAGTTCCCTGTGCTATACAGTAGGTCCTTATTGTTTATCTGTATGTGCTTGCTTTTTATGCACAGAATGAGAAGGTTTATTTCATCCAGATAAATGCTTCTCCTGTCTGTCTGATTTTAAGGCTCTGATATTAATTTTGCTTTAATGTAACCAAATGATTTAGTTTCCTCACAGGACCATGGCTCCCCCCTCTTTCCTATTTTTGTCATCTTTAGCACGTAGATCACATCGTTTGCAACTGTTAACAAGGAAGGAGAGGGGCAAAAGGCTCATACCACCTGTGTCAGCTTCCCCTCCCAGTCAGAAAAAAGAGCTTTCGCAGAAGCCTAGCCCTGTCTCTTTGATTACCTCTCCTTGAAACTAGGAAACTGGGACACATTCTGCACATCCTCCAATGGTGTAAAGTGGTCTGGGGAGCAAAACAGTTTTAATCGTTCATTTTGCTGCCCCAGATGAACTCATGGGTCTACATTAAGGAAGCAGGAGAAGAGAATATTGGATAGGTAACTGTCAATACCATGACTGTTCTAGCTGCCTTCAGAACAGGCACGTATGAATAGAAAGATATCCGCACCAGGAACAAAACTGTTTATAATATGGGCTTACTGCCTAGACATTTTGTTCTTAACAATTTGAAATTTCAAAATAAGATTTGCTTTGATACAGCTGTGCTTGTCAAATTCTTGGTCATTACGGGCTTATTTAATATAATTTGTAGTATTGTATTAGTATTCCTTGAAAACGAGTAAATTTTTCTTACTTAGTTTTTAATTGAATTGGAAAAGGATTGTTTTACACAACAGATACTAATAAAATCCTTTGGCCAATCACAAGAGCTTTGAGCTCAGTGTAAGAGTGTATTTTTAAATTTAATAGCACAAAACCAGCTTCTAATCTGGGGCTGGCATGGAAGCAGTATAGAGCAAATGTCAGAGAGTCCTCTTTTTAACCTGGTACCATTTATCAGTCCTTGTTGTATTTCTTGAAAACTTTGCCTAGTTCCCTTTACTTGTTCTTTATTTAATAGCTTTTTTTTTTTCTGCTTCTGCACATGCCTGTTGCCAAACAAATTTAAAACATGCAGAAAACTGTGAAGAAGAAAATAAATATTATCTGTAACCCGCTGCCCAGAAATAACCACAATTATTATATTGGCGTACTTTAGGGATTTTAAATGACAAAAGGAATTTCCTGAACTATTTGGGGAAAAGACTTGAATCTAGATTGAAACAGAACGCTGGGTCATAGGCAGGTGAGTTTTCTGAAATCCAAAAATAAACAGAAATTAGAAGCTAGGAGACAAAGGCAGTGTCTCAATTACTGAGAAAATACTACACTTCACCAACTTTTACAATAAAATTTAAAATTTTCAAATATATAGAAGCCAAATATGTCTCCATGTACTTTATCTGAGGAAAATAGTCAAGGAATTTCTCTAACCAAATAATAGTTCAATAATAAGAAATCTCAAGGTAGGGGAAGATGGTGTTAGTGGTCAGCAGTGAATATTGTAACATATGGAATAGAAAGAGAATGAGGAACAAATTAAATTTGTAGTATGTCTTAAGTAAGGTTTTTTTTTCAAACTGGAAATGAAAGGGAAATTTTAGAAATCACATAAAGCAGAAATTCTCAGTTACCATATACTATTAAATATAAGAATACCCCTCCCCCCAAATTATCCTTCAGTAAAGAGAGTTACCTTACAAAGTCCCTCATGTTATGTGATGTTATTTCAGGTTTATTATTTGAACAACAAAGTACTATTTGGAAAGAAATGTTAGCCTGAAAACTCAGCCAGTGCCAATATCAGGAAGCTATAGAGGTAGAATTTTCTTTTTAAGGAAGTAATGGAACTTAACACATTTAGAATTATTTTGGAGGTCATAACCTTATAGCTGTGTTAGGTGTCTTTATTAACTGGCTTTCTTAATATTACTTTGAAATATGGTGCATTAGCTGGTTTGGTTGTGGAGATTATGGATGTCTGCTTGTCTTGGGTAGAATGAGAAAACCCAACAGTCTTAATGCTTTGCAAATGATTGCTAGTACCTTTGTATAAAATTTCTAGTGACATCATACCAGACTCAAAAGTGCTGGTTTTCAAACAAGTGAAGCTGTTTTACTCTGAAAAACTGTTAAATGACTCAAACATTTGGTGATGATGAAGATAAATGTTTTAAGATGCATATGAATAGTTTAAATAACATTTCATAAATTGCAAGGAGGAAAAGTAATTTTTGAAAATTTAACTTAGATTTTAATATGTATTTATAACATAACATAAAGATGATTTAAATAATGTAAGTTTTAAAATGTTATCATATGTATCCCTAAAACTTGATATATTCAAGTTGGCGAAAAAACCTTTTTGGTTGGAAAATGGAGGCTCATGTTATTATATTCAGATGGCTTTATAGTCAGTATATATGATAGCCTATTTAAAAATGCACATTTGGGGAAAGTAGTATAAGAAAGCAGTAGGAAGATCTCATCTTGGTGAGTGAAGTATGAATAGCTATCATTATTTAATATTCAAACATTGTCAGTGCTAGGAGGGGTATGTAGTAAACTGATAAATGGGAAAATATGATAGACATTCCAAATTAGAATAGTGGAAGTAGGAGTAAGAATGATTGGAAACTTGTCCAAGCTAGATATAAGCAAGTAGAATAGAGGAAATAACTTAAGTATGATAAATGAAAAATATGAAGCAATTAAAAACAAATATAACTGTCATCACAATAAATGTAAATGGGCTCAGCTTCTCTGTCTGGAGATAGCAATTTCCAAGAGGGTTGAAAAATGAAACCTTACTATATATTTTAAAAGAAAATACCCTAAATAACAATAATAAAAGCAAATTGACACAACATTGTAAACTGACTATACTTCAGTTAAAAAAAAAAAAAAGCCAAAGCAGAATTCAGGATAAAAACCGTTAGTTGGTACAAAAGGGATATTGATAATAAAACATCCAGTTCACAAAAAGATCATAAACCCATGTATAGCAGACAAGATTGCAGCCCTCTACATAGGCAGTGCTCCCTAAAAATACAAAGAATTTGATAAAAAGATAATCAATACCAAGTCCTGAGTACCTCCAGGGTGGCTTAATTCAGAATTCTTAGAGATTTTAAAAGAACTATGCTTTTTTCCATCTTTCTGCTCCTCTATCCTTTGTGTGCTTGTTTTGTCTTTGGCTTGCTCCCGGGTGGTTGTAAGAATGCTACTGTGGTTGTAAGGTATCACACAGAGGTTCTGCATTGTCCAGCAGAAGAAAGACTCCTTTCCCAAGCACTGTTTTACCTCTGATGAGAAGGAACCTTTTTCATAAACCACCCAGCTGACTTATCCTTGAGTCTCTTTAGCCAGAGCTAGGTCATTTGGTGACCTTTGAAATCAGTCACTGGCAATCTGAATGACTTAAACTCATTATGATTCACTTAAACTAATCATGATTTACTCATGAATCCTGTGAGAAAGGGGTCAGTGCGTAAACAAAATCAGGGTTCTGCCAACAAGCATGATATGGGGAAAATGACTGTTGGTTGGGGAGCCAACAGTATCTGCTACATATGCTCACAGTGCTTTATGCCCTCACTTAAAATTAAAACCATACCAGACTGACAGAAAAAAAAGAGAAGACGAGAATAAAATCAGAAATGAGTTGGGATGTTACTACTGACCTTCCAGAAGTAGAATCATAAGAGAACCCTGTGAGTAGTTGTATGCCAACACATTAGATAATGTAGATAAAATGGACAAATTCTTAGAAATGTACAAGCTACCTAAACTGGCCTAAGAAAATAGAGTATGTCAACAAACCTGTGACAAATAAAGAGATTAAATCAGTAATCAAAAACCTTCCATAAAAGAAAAGTCCAGGACTGGAACACTTCAGTAGTGAATTCTACCAAACATTAAAAGAAGAATTATAAACTGACTATAACTCAATAAAAAAAAGAAAAGAAAAAGAATAACATCAGTTCTTCTCAAAGTCTTCCAAAAAGTCAAGAAGAAGGAACACTTCCTAAATTACTCTGTGAGGCCAGCGTTACCCTATATCAAAATCAGAAAAAAAGACATCATAAGAAAAGAAAATTACAGACTGATGTCTCCTATGAATATAAATACAGAAATTCTCAAAAAAAAAATACTAACAAGTCAAATCTAATAGAATATAAAAGGATTATACACCGTTAGTAAGTGGGATTTATCCCAGGAACACAAAGTTCATTTAACATAAGAAAATCATTGAATGCAACACGTCACATTAATAGAATGAAGGGGTGAGATCATGATCATCTCAACTGACACAAAAGACATTTGACAAAATCCAACACCCTTTCATAATAGAAACATTCAGAAAACTAGGTAGGAAAGAGAACTTCCTCAATATGATAAAGAGCATTTATGAAGAACCCACAGCTAACATCATCTTCAAATCTTTCCTTAGGCTCAAATCCTAGGATCGAGAACAAGACAAGGATTCCTGCTTTCACTACTCCTGTTTGACATTGTCCTGAAAGTTCTAGCCAAAGCAGTTCTAAATAAGTAAATAAATATTAAATGCATTCATATTGGAAAGAAAAAAGTAAAACCATTTTAGTTTACAGGTGAATTGGAATTCATCAAAATTAAAACCTTTGTACATCAAAGGACGTTATCAAAAAAGTGTTAAGACAGCGTATAGAAAGGAGAAAATATTTGTAAGTCACTTACCAAATAAGGGTCTGGTATCCAGAATATATCAAATACTACAATTTGACAACAGGCAACCCAACTAAAAATGAGTAAAGGACTTGAATAGACATTTGTCCAGAGAAGATATATAAAAGACTAATAATAATAATAAGCACATGAAAAGGTGCTAGCATTACTTGTCATTAGGGAAATGCAAATTAGAAACAATGAGATATCACTTCACATCTACCAGGATGGCTGTAATTTTTAAAAAAGAAAGAAACAAAATAAATGTTAGTAAGAATGTGGAGAAATTGGAATTCTCATGCATTGCTAATGGGAATGTAAAATGCAGCTGGAATGGAATACAGTTTGGTGGTTCCTTAAAAAGCCGAGCAAAAAACTTACCGTATGACCCAGCAGCTTCACTCCTATAGATAGATACAGGTAGATAAGATAGATAGATAAAAGAAGTGAAAACAGGGAGTTACCTGTATGCTAAATACATACTACATTTTACACGATCTGTCATTGGTTGAATCCACGGATGCAGGACCATGGATACAAAGAGCTGACACTAAAGTTATATATGGATTTTTTTTTTAGTGCACCAAAGGGTCAGCCTCACAACCCCTATGTTCTTCAGGGATCAACTGTACATTCAGTGGGATATTATTCAAACAGTTTTGATATGTGGTACAACATAGGTGAACTTTGAAAATGATATCCTAAGTGAAATAAGACAGATACAAAAGGACAGATACTGTATGATTCCATTTATATGAAATCTCTAGAATAGGCAAATTTGTAGAGATAAAAGTAGATTAAAGGTTACCAGGAACTGAGAGTGGGGGTGTAAGGGAAGGATGAGAAGCCATTGCTTATTACAGTGTCTGAGGTGATGAAAAAATTACAGAAATGGATGGTGATGATGGTTGTACAACATGGTAAATATAATTAATGCCAATGAAATGCACACCTAAAAATGGTTAATATGGTAGATTTCATACTGTTACTCCACAATTTTTAAAAAATGTATATCTTTATATATAGGACTTTTTTTTCTTTAATTTTATTATCTAACCCTCCCCTTTGGAATCTATCATTTATTTTTAAAATACTTAAGTAGTTATAAAAATATACTTGTATAAGCAGGAGAGAGCTTTTTTTCCTTCAGGTTCACTTTAACATTTATTTTTGTTACGTATCTGATGAGGATCTGACTAGCTATCCTGCTGAATCCTACGGTAAATATATTTACAAACTAAAGACCTCTAGATTTGTATATTTTCCATTTCATAAACAATGAGTTTAACCAGTTAAATAGTAATTGCTTTTGATAATAGCAATTGATCAAGTAGGTGTGATTTTCTGTTGTCATAAAAATAAAATACTACAGGGTGGAGGTATATGGGAAATCACTGTTATCCTCTCAGTTTTGCTGTGAACCTAAAACTTCCCTAAAAAATAAAATCTGTTTTTAAAAAATATTAAAATAAAATACTGTGCTTTGCATGGTACAGCCACACTTGGAGAACCTTGAGAAACCTGCCTTTTCAAATTAGGCTGAGTGTTGAGGCAAAATTAGATCCTCTGTTGAATCGAAAGTTCCTTGGATCCTATATCCTGCTCGTTGTCAGCCCAGATGGACACAAAGACCCTGAAGAGTCTCCATATGTTTAATTTACCCTTTTGTTTTAATAGGTAATGAGCAGGGATTGGAGAAAATAATCAAGCTGTGCTTTCCTGGCATAAAATATTTAGTTTGCTACCCCTATCATATGCCAATTACTAAATAATTTCCAGGAACTTATTTTTAAGGGGAATACCTGTAGTGAAGTAAACTGGGAATGCAGTTCTTAGTATTGTTAAAATGAGAGGTGAACATTGTTCTCTAAATTTACAAGGTATGCCTGGGTTTAACTTTTTCTCGTTCAGCCCTTGGAATAACTATGAAATCTGTATTTCTAATACCAGTCCTTTTTTTCACAAGGGTTTCTTTTTCTGGACTGTTGTAATATCTTCTGTCCTGGTTGCCTTGCTTCTACTCTTGGCTTTATTACAGTGTTCTCCACACTGCAGCCAGAGCAGTCTTTCTAGAATTGCATTGTTCAGTATGATAGCCATTAACCATTTGTGACTATTTGAATTTAAATGAAAGTTAAAAATTAAAAGTCAGTCCTCAGTCACACTAGGCACATTTCAGTTACTCAGTAGCCACTTGTGGCTAGTGGCTACCAAAATGAGCAGTGCAGGTAGAGAACATTTCAGGAAGTTCTATTAGAAAGTGTTGTTTAAAAGCATAAATTAAATAATCTCATTCACTTTCGCAACCAGAATGCCTTAATTAGCCAGTAGGCCCTATAAAAATTTTCCTTATCTCTGCTTTTTCTCTTTACATAATTCTTTATTCATAATACTCCAAACACATCAGCATTTTTTTAAAAGCATTTCCACCCTGGGTTTTATTGAGTAGGTAGTTAAACAAATGTTCTAGAGCTGGTTCACATGGCCTTCTTTCTGTTATTTGATTATGCCACAGTTTTTTTCCTTTTCTCAGGGCCTTTGCACTTGTTATTTCTGTTTGGAACATGCTTCCCCCAAGATCTTCACATGATTGCCTCCTCATCATTTAAAAATATCAACTCGAATGTTACCTTTGCAGGAGATTCTTCCCTGTCTATCCTAAAGCCCCTCCTTTAAGGTTTTGATCATATTACCCTGTTTTTATTATCTTCATAGATTTATCTTTAAATGTCTTAAATTGGTGTGTTTGCCTACCCTAATACACTTTTCCCCACTAGAAGCTTTTTTTCTTCCAGTTTTACTGAGATGTAATTGACATACAGCATTATATAAATTTAAGGAGTACTGCATAATGATCTGACTTAGATATATCATGAAATGATTATCACAGTAAGTTTAGTGCACACTCATCTCAAATAGACAAAAATTTTAACTTTTCTTATTGAGTTATAGTCATTTTACAATGCTGTGTCAAATTCCAGTGTAGAGCACAATTTTTCAGTTATACATGAACATACGTACATTCATTGTTACATTCTCTTTTGCTGTGAGCTCAAATAGACAAAAAATTAAAGAAAATACAAAATATTTTTTCTTGTGATGAAAATTCTTAGGATTTAGTCTTAACAGCTTTCATATATAACATACGGCAGTGTTAATTATGTTGTACATCACATCCCTAGTACTTATTTATCTTGTAACTGGAAATTTGTACATTTTGACTACCTTCATCAAATTACACTTCCTCCTACCTCCCAGCTTTGCTAACCACAAATCTGATCTCATTTTCTATGCATTTGTTTTTGAAGAATAATTGACTTGTAACACTGAGTTCCTGTTGCACAACATAGTGATTCTGTATTTCTATACATTTCAAAATGATCCCCCGATAATCTAGTTATGATGTGTCACCATAGAGGGGTATTGCATATTGACTATATTCCCTTGTACTGTACATTTCATACTTCTGACTCATTTTGCAACTGGAAGTCTGTACCTCTTAATCTCTCTCACCTGTTTCTTTCCTTTTCCTACCTCGTTCCCCTCTTGCAACCCCGGTTGTTCTCTGTATCTGTATCTCTGTTTCTGTTTTGTACGTTTTGTTCATTTGTTTTATTTTTTAGATTCCACCTATTAGTAAAATCATATAGTATTTGTCTTCCTCTGACTTATTTCACTTAGCGTATTACCCTCTAGGTCTATCCATGTTGTCACAAGTGGCAAGGTTTCATTTTTTTTAATGGCTGAGTAATATTCCATCGTTCATACCACATCTTTATCTATTGATGGGCACTTAGGTACTTCCATATCTTGGCTATTGTAAATAATACTGCAGTGAACATAGCAGTGGACATGTCTTTTCTAATCAGTGTCTTTGTTTTCTTTGGATAAATACCCAGGAGTGGAATTGCTGGGTCATAAAGTAGCTCTATTTTTAATATTTTGAGGAATCTCAGTACTGTTTTCCATAGTGGCTGAACCAGTTTACATTCCTACCAGCAGTGCACAAAGGTTCCCTTTTCTCTACTTCCTCACAAACACTTGTTATTTGTTGTCTTTTTGATAATAGCCGTTCTGACAGGTGTGATACCTTATTGTGCTTTTTAAAATATTTTTATTATTGTATTATTTAATTATTTTATTTTGGTGGAGGGGAGGTAATTAGGTTTATTTATTTTTAGGGGAGGTACTGGGGACTGAACCCAGGACTTTGTGCATGCTAAGCATGCACTCTACTGCCTTAGCTGTACCCTCTCCCCTTTACCTCATTGTGGTTTTGATTTGCATTTCTCTAGTGATTGCTCATGTTGAGCATCTTTTCATGTGCCTCTTGGCCATCTGTATATCTTCTTTGGAAGGTGTTTATTCAGATCCTTCAGCCTTTTTTTCAATGGGAATGTTTGTTTTGTTGATGTTGAGTTGTATGGATTCTTTGTATATTTTGAATATCATCCCCCTTATCAGATACATTGTTTGCAAGTGTCTTCTCCCATTCTGTAGGTGGCCTTTTCATTTTGTTGATGGTTTTCCTCACTGTGCAAAGAGTTTGATACAGTCCCACTTGTTTACTTTTGCTTTTGTTTCCCTATGCCTGAGACATATCTCCCCCCAAAATTATTAAGGCTTTTGTCAAAGAGCTTATGTTTTCTTCGAGAAGTTTTATGGTTTCAGGTCTTACACATACGTCTTTAATCCATTTTGAATTTATTTTTGTGTATGGTGTGAGTGAGTAGTTCAGTTTGATTGTTTTGCATGTTGCTGTCTAGTTTTCCCAGCACCATTTATTGAAGAGGCTGTCGTTTCCCCATTGTATGTTCTTGCCTCCATTATTTTTTTTTTTTCAGGCCTGGGGAGAGGGGCATAATTAGGTTTATTTGTTTGTTTGTATGTTTTAACGGAGGTATTGAACCCAGGACTTCATGCATGCTAAGTAATCATGCTCTGCCACTGTCCTATATACCCTCCCCCCTTTGCCTCCATGATTAGAATGAAGCTTCTAATGGTCATGAATTGTGTCTCTCATTTTGCACGTATCCCTTGCACCTAGAAAAGTGACTGACACATAATCAGTCCTCCGTCTGTATTTGACTATGAGAGTCTCTCAGAATTTTATCATCTGAGCTACCATATTTCTTTTTACCATACTCTTTTACTAGATTTCACTGATATTTTCCTATGTATATTTTCCATTGTGACAGAGATAATTGCAGATTACTCGGTTGTTAGATCAGCAGTTTGACTGTCAGGTGACATTGTCTGTTCTGTATTAGTATACTAACTTCAGCATGAAGAGTTGTCTATATAGCAAAACATACATTTTTTCCACTTTTATATTTCTGCTTTAAGTTGAAATTTGTTATTATGAAAGATATGCTTCATTCAGAATTTTTGATTAACCTCAGTACTATACCATTTTATTTGAGGGTTTTACTCTTTCTAAAAGCAACCAACTGTATGGTGACTGTTGGGAGGATGCACACTGGCATTGTTTAATATTTGCCACTTTATTTAATAGTCCTGGTTAATTTAAAGGTATCCTCTTTTCTGACTGTACAAAAGAAATCACAGAAATTAGAAGATTGAATGTTTCTCATCCTAGGTCATTGATCAGTTAATATTTTTGGTATAGATATAAAAAGTAGATTCTAAGTATCTGGGTTTCATTTAATACTCCTGAAGAATGTTTCTCTCTATACTTGGTTTTCTTTTCTTTTCTTTTTTTTCCTTTTTTTTCATACTTGGTTTTCTTTTAAATAATTTTTATACCTTGTTCCCTCTCAGGGCTGAGTATTTTCAGAAAATTGTATCAGCATGGTACATGGACATAGTGTTTTAGCCAGCATTAAAATAGGTGTGTGTGTGTGTGTGTATATATATATATATCCAGTTCTCACACTGTTCTCCTTTCTTGTGTGATCTATGCAGATGTATAGTCCGTTGCAATCTAGACCTCAGTCTACTCTTTTTACTACTCTTACTGCATATCATTAGATTGTCAGCGTGGTTTTACAGATACTTTCTGTAAAGAACTCTGTTTTTTTCCACCATAGGTTACAAAAGAGAGAGCTGACAATACCACTATTTTCAATGAACTTATCTTGCAGGAAAGATAAGCAAAAATAAGCATTTATGAAGCAACATAAAATGAGTGGTAACTGATCAAGGGTTACACAAATATATTAGAAAAAAGAATGGAAAGTAATAGTAGATAATAGTATTTCATGTTAATTTTATTGTCTTCATTGTTTCCTAATTTTTTTTATAGTAAAACTGCATTACTTTGGGATTTGGAACAAAAAGAGTTAAGTATTGTATGTAGCACACAATGAGTACACAAAGGATACAAAATAGAGAAGATAAGGAATCAGAGTTGGATGAGATTAGTCATGGGTAGCTTTCTAGAAAGAGCATACACTTCTTTATGTGCATTAGTCAATCCCAGTTTGAGCCAAACAGTTGTTTCCAGTGCTGCCTCGTTTCTTGCATCCAGTTACTCATATGGGTGCTACATCGTGATCTGCAGGAGGTTACCAGATCTGCCGTGCTGAAAATATCTCAGAAACAGAGGAATATTATTTGTCCTTTTGCAGGTTGCTTCATGTGCGAAATGGAAACTGCAAATATCATTTGGGTGAAGAAACATTTAAGTTAGCTCAGACATATATGGATAAACTCTCAAAACACGGCCAGCAAGCAAACAAAGCTGCACTCTATGGAGAACTGTGTGCACTCCTATTTGCAAAAAGTCACTATGATGAAGTGAGTATTTTGAAGTACATTTCGTTGTGACCAGTAAGTATATATAAAACGGGAGATAAATCATATAATCTCCTATTTGCCTTAATAGATCTCATTTTCACATACTAGGTTTACTTAAAGCAGTACACATTTGTAATGGAATATTTAAAATTAGGCAAATGGAGTATTCTATGAGATGGATTTTAAACATAACATATATGATTTAGGGCCTGTTTTTATTTTTAATTTGACCAAATATATCTCTACCTAAATTATTTTGAGGGCATGCTCTGTTAAATGAACCTTTACTAGATGCTTTTTTATTGGATGTGTAGCTCTGAGTGAACTCTCATAGCTTGAAGGCATTCATTTCAATGGGAACCTAGATTTTATTTATAATTTATTACATTGTTTTGCTTCTGTCTCTGCATTGTGAGAAAGATAGCCTTACTCCTGGCTTTATACTATTAAATTAAGTCTTTGGTGCTAATGAATACTTAGTTGAGAAGTGATCTGTGTATGCTTAACTACTTTACAAGGTTACTTTTGGAAGAATATCATAATTATTTTTTACTGTCAGATAGCTGCCATTTGGCTTTCATATTTTAAAATTATCACATCTCAATTTTTGCCCCATAATATAAATAAATGTGTGTTCCATATATAAAGGAAAATGACCATTAGAAGTGAAACTAGAAAACTCTAGAATAATTGTAAAGTGATATGGTGCAACCCCAGTGCTAGGGTCATCCTGCTGTTAATGCTATCTGAGAAGGCATCATCAAGAAATATAGTTGTTGAATCGTATGGTGAGAGTATGTTTAGCTTTTTAAGAAACTACCAAACTGTCTGTACCAATATGCATTCCCACCAGCAATGAATGACGGCTGGAATGGAAGAGGTGGACGCTTGCAGAAGAAAACACAATGTTTATTTTCTAATATTTTCTTTTCTGTTTTCCTCACATTTTTTGTGATTCTTTCATAATACTGTTTTGTTTCTTTGAAGAAGTACTTACTATCCAAAGTAATTTGCTTTTTTTTTTTTTTTGCATTCCCCCACTGAGCTCTGGGAGAGGAAGGACATTTTATGTTTTGTTCCCCACTAGATCCTTAGAGGCTAGTACATTGTCCGGTTCTTAACCTCTCCATGCCTCATTTTGCTGTGATAATAGTACATATCTCAAAATGGTGTTGTATCAGTTAAATGTATTAGTGCACTCAAACGCTTAAACTGATACCTAGCACAAAATAAGCACTCAACTAAACAAGCAATTAAGATATAAAATAATAAGTGTTACAGTGGGATAAGGAAAGCATAGGAAACCTAGTCTAGGTCTAAAACCTGAAAGACAAGTTGGGTGGTTTAAGGGACTGAAGAAGGAAGGGAATGTATTGTAAGGCAGAGGGCACAATATATGCAGAGGCTTCTGTACGAGAGAGAACATGCCTCTGATTTCCTGAATACGTCATATATCCAAAGAAAAATGTAACCAATTTACACTTGCAGGAAAACTTAGTCTTTGAGAGAAAATTTTAAGTGTTAATATCTTGTGTGTTCTTATTCAAGTACTTGAAAGCTTTCGGAAAAAATTCACAATCATTTCATTAAATATTGTCAGTTTGATTTTTACTCTTCTGTAAATATTTTTTAGGCATATAAATGGTGCATTGAGGCAATGAAAGAAATCACAGCAGGCCTACCAGTCAAAGTTGTGGTGGATGTTTTAAGACAAGCTTCTAAGGTGAATATAATGTTAAAATTATAAATGAATTGTATGATTTAGTAAGCTTTAAATTTGTTTTAATTAGCCTACTACTTAAATTAGATATTGCATACTTACGGGTAACAAAATCTATGTTCTAAGTTTCTCAGCTCATTTTTAGAAATATGGCTTTTTCTTAAACTTTTAAGAAGCAACCTGAATTCCTTGTGCCATGTTTGTGTGGGCTTGTCACTTTTCTCCTAAAGGGTAGCCTAGTATTAAATCTTTTAATCACAGTATTGCAGTCTCACAATGTGATAGCTTCCTTTTCTTGACCTGTTGGGCAGTACTTAGTTGATTTTTTTCCCTCTAGTTTCTTCTTACTCTGTAAATAAATCTATTAACTCTTTGAGGCCACTTAATAGTATTTAAAAGTTGCTGCTTTGGTACCCTGAGGCTTTAAAGCATTGAGATGTACTTTTCAAGTAAGTCATTTTAGAGCAAGTAAATAGCATATGTATTCAGGTTATCATCAGATCTAGAAGAGATATTAATATGTTTTTAATTGATTTAAACCAGTGATTATACACTTAATATAAAGACAGTTTAATATATGTATAAGATTTATATTTCTATATGAAAATGATATTTAGAGTTTAAAGACTACTGGCTCTCTCCTGAATCAAAGTATTTTAAGAAGTAATAGTAAAACTTGAAATTCTGTGCATTTAAAAATTATTAGATGGAAAACTACAAAACAGTTATAAGCCACTCTAGACCTGGGATATTAATAAATACCTTACAAAATAATATGATGACCCCCTCTCCAACTGATTTATTTTAATAATATGGAAGATGGGGGCATACCAGCTTTGTAAGATAACTGTGTTTGTCTTTTTTTTTTCATGGAGGTACCAGGAATTGTACCCAGGACATTGTGCATGCCAAGCGTGCGCTCTACCACTGAGCTGTACTCTCCCCCCAAGATAACTTTGTTATTGACAGGTTTTTTCTTGGGCATGACTGTCAAATTTTAAGTTTTATAATTTCCCAGGATATGTACAGACAGATATGTTTATAATGAAATTTTCAAATACTTGGAAGGAAAGAAATTACAAACAGAACCATTCTGTGTATTATTTGAAGATACTTTTTTTCCTTTTTGATCATTATAGTTTGAGCATATAAACTAGTTTTAGCATGCTAATTGACTGAGTTATTTAACAGTTTTTCACTTTGTCCTTAGGCATGTGTTGTAAAACGTGAATTTAAGAAGGCAGAACAGTTAATTAAGCATGCAGTGTATTTGGCACGGTAGGTGGTTGTTATTAAAAATACCATTTCAAATTGTCTCTCTCTACTTTATATCCTAATAGTTTTGTATCTTTTTCGTAGGGATCATTTTGGATCCAAACACCCAAAATATTCTGATACACTGCTAGATTATGGGTTCTACTTACTCAATGTAGATAATATCTGTCAGTCTGTTGCAATTTATCAGGTATGTTAATAGTTACACTTTTTTTCTTTCAACCTAAATTGACTTGGTGACCCTGTATTTGTGGTGCATAAACCACTCTCTAAAAATAACTCTTTCTGAGACCTTCCTCATTATTTCATCATTATTTTACTAAATATTGCCTAGATGGCTTAAAAGTTAATGTTATAGGAATTAAAGAAAATCATCCAGGAAAAAAGTTTTTCAATTGTTGGTTAATGTTTAAGAGCAGTTTTCATTTACCCAGATGATGGCTTGTCTTTGTTGTTGATTTAGCACAAATCATTATAGCTGCCTTTGCAATAGCAAGGAGGGTTAATAGCAATATTTTAGGTCTGGTCTTACTCATTCTCAGGTAAATGATGTGTTACGCCATTGCTCTGGCAATAACAAGGTATCCTTGACTTTATAGTTCACTTCTGAAGAAGGACACAGAGAAAAACACTGATATATTTCCCAACACATGTGAATGATTTTTATTACTAAGCCATTACTTTTCAAGTCAGATTCAAATTGGGCCTTATAAGTGACTTTTATATTCTGTTGTGATTTAAATACAGCAGGACTTTTCTTTGAAACCAACGGGATTGAGTATATAGAATATATATATAACTTTCTGGGATGCTTAGCTTAACTAGGTCATGTTTTCTAAGGATTTATAGTATCATCAGTTATTTTCATTACTCTTTCAGGCAGCGCTTGACATTCGGCAGTCAGTGTTTGGTGGCAAAAATATCCACGTAGCAACAGCTCACGAAGACTTGGCCTATTCTTCTTACGTTCACCAGTATAGCTCTGGGAAGTTTGACAATGCACTGTAAGTTCCACTTTCCTTTCCAGTGCTGTTGCTGTTGTTTTGTTTTGTTTTGTTTTGTTTTTCCTAATACAATAGTATTTAATGTACCTTGTGGATTAAATTTGCCCTCCTAGAGCTTTAATAAGATGCCTAAAATGCTCTTGAAGTCATTTAAAAATCATACCAATTTGTAAACCACTCATTTAGATCGTATGTGGTTTAATATTGAGAGTCATATACCTTCATAAAGAATATGACTTATTTTTTAACTGTCTACTTCAGTAATTTTTTCTTGAATAATACAGTAGTGTCTGGCTAAATGGCAGACTTAACCTAAAAGCTTCTTGCTCAAAACATGCAGAAATACTGAAAAAATTTAACAATCATCTTTTTAAATGTATAACTGAGCTTGTAGTGGTGAGGAAATCCCCAAGGGACAATAATGGACCAAAGTCCAAAAGAGTATTCATGAGCTGTGGTGTAACTGTTCTGGGGTGATGGGAAAGCTTAGAAGTTTCTGTAACCTTGGTTGAACAGCAGTCCTGGGTTTAAGGGACAAGGCATTTAGCCCATAGGAAGCTGTGATGTAGAACTGAAACCCTCACATAAAGCCAAGATCAAGGCTGCACCGTCAGGGAAAGGGTAGACTAGAGGGGGAAAAAACTGCCTACTAGCAAGAGAGGTGACATGGAAATTTGTCCATCTCGAGTTGGGCTTTCAGTTGAACAAAAAAGGAACCTCACAGGGGAATGTGTAGCTGCAGACTTCTACCACTCTCGGGTTTGGGCATCATGCATGCAAGAACTGCCAAACTGAGAAAAACATTAACAAGCACTTTGGAACTGCTCATTCTCCTGGGATGCTCTTCAGGAGAAAATGCAAAACTCTTGGAAAGAATTAACCTTCATTCCAAACCACACAGGCTTCCTATAAATCTAGCTTTACCTATAATGAACTCACCATAAAATGTTTTTACATGAGTAAGGAAACATTTCTTCGATGAGTGAGTCAGCAGACATAATGAACAAGATTAGAACCCTAAAAATACAAGTTAACAGAGCTTTTTGGTTGCTACTATAGATTAACTATTCTTAAACAATTAAAGATATAAAATGCGTTGGCAGACTATGGTCTATAAGCAAAATAAAGGTTTATTGGAACACAGCGCTCACTCGCTTGTGTATTGTCTGTGGTTGCTTTCATGCTACTAGCAGCAGAGTTGAGTAGTTGGGGCAGAGTGTGGCCCAAATAATCTGAAGTATTTACTGTCTGTCTCCTTACAGAAAAAATTTGCTGACCTTAATATAAAGGAAGGTAATATTTTGGAGGGAAAATAAAGAAAAAAGTCAGTTTAAAAATAAAACAACTGACACATGCTACATACAGCGTGGATGAACGTCTAAAACAGTGTGCTAAGTGAAAGAAGCCAGTCCCAAGGGGCTGCATTGTATAGTTTCATTTATATGAAATATCCAAAATAGGCAAACCTGTGGAGACAGGGCTGGGGGAGTTGGAGGAAATGAAGTGAGTGCTGATGGCTACAGGGGCTCTTTGGGGGAATCAAAATATTCTGAAATTAATTGTGAAGGGTGCATAACTAAAATACACCAAAAACCACTGCTCATACAATTTAAATGGCTGAATTGTGTGCTGTGAATCATATCTTAAGCACTGTTACCAAAAGCAAAATATAGCTAGAATTAGAAAATAGTCATTGATATTAGAACTCAAGGGGGGAGGGTATAGCTCAGTGGTAGAGCGCATGCTCAGCATGCGCAAGGTCCTGGGTTCAGTCCCCAGTACCTCCTCTAAAAATAAACAAACAAACTTAATTACCTCCCCCTGCCAAAAAAAAAAAATCAATAAACAAGTTAAACAGCAGATTAGGCACAACTAAAGAGACAATTAGTGAACTGGAAGACAGATCTGAGAAAATTAATGATTACCTGAGAGAGGAGGATAGAAGGTGTGGAGTTGTTTGAAAGGAACTGGCAGATAAAATAGACAAACAGCTTACCTCTTTTCTTTGGCAAGATGGGCCATAAACAACCAAACATGTCAGGTGAGAAAGCAGTATAAAGAAGAATAAAGGAAGCTACGAGTTTAGAGAGTGATGGAATATATTTTAAGATCTTTTATATAGGCTGGTCTGGAAAGACTTCAGTGAGGAGTGAGCCATGTGGACATTCAGGGGAAGAGCATTCCAGAGACAGTAAAGCAAGTGCGAGAGTCCTAGGAGAGGACATGCTTTATGTGGTCAGGAAACTGCTAGGCCTTTGTGGCTGGAAGGGAAAGAGGGGTTTATTTCTGGGAATGGTAGGAGATGAGGTCAGAGAGGTAGCCTAGTGAAAGATCGTATTGAGCCTTGTAGGCTATAATAACACCCTCATAGATGATTCTGGGGGAGATGGGGATCCACTGGATGTTAAAAGTTTAGACCACAAAAGATTTAGAATTTAAAACAAACAAAAAACTAGTCCTTGACCACAGATAGTTTTGGAAATTCTATCATGTTATATTATAAATTGTGATTTTTAAAAATATTTAAATCATTTATAACTGAAAAGAAATGCTAGAATATATATATCTGTATTGCAGATTTCATGCAGAAAGAGCTATTGGTATCATTACCCACATCCTACCTGAAGATCATCTTCTTTTGGCTTCTTCAAAGAGGGTGAAAGGTACCCTTTGTAATCTAGTCTCCCATATATATATATTCACACACATGCATACATATATATTTTTTTCAGATTTCTTCAGCTGTCAGTTGTAATAATGTCTAGTCTGTGATATTTTTCATTTGATGATATATGGTATAAAATAGAGGTATTTGTTTATTTCCTCAGGATTAGACTATATCTGTGTATTACTAAAATAGCCAATTCACTGATTTAAAGTACTTACCTACAGCTCTACTTAAGAATTTGTTTGCTTCTCTCATGTAACATTGTTAATAAACCAGAATACCTTTCTTTTGCCTCTTTCTTTCTCCCTTTCTTTCTTTCCTCATTTAGTCATTCATTCCTTTCTTTTGTGGGGGAGTGGAAGAATCACAAATGATTACTGTACTGTGCGGTGAAATGGATAGCAAACTAAAGATACCATCAGCTTTATAATGCAGGATCGTGAAACTCAGTTTCGTATCAGGTTACCCTTAGTGTTGCAAGGCTCTTACCACATACCACTTTCTTCTTTTTGTGTTTTATCTTTTCTGCAAATCACTGCCAAAGCCCTTTTATTTAAAGCATTTATTTTGCCAACACGATTGGGTCACCCATGTGGTAATTCTGTGGATAACTTTTACCTTAATTAGGAACTAGGTTTTTCCCCGCTCTAGGTTTGCATTTTTAAAGTCACCCAAAATTAAAAGTTAGATAGAAAAGAGAAAAAAATAAGTCACCTGAAATCTCATCAATCCAGTATCAACAGTTTGGTACATATTTTTTTAGACTCTTTTCTCTTCAAATAATGAAATGAGTGAATAATTTTTTTTTTGAGTGAATAAGTTTTTTTTAGTTCTATAATCTACTTGTTCATTTGCTGTGTTATAAACATTTTCCCATTTCAATACATGTATGTATGTATCCTTTTTTCTAATGTTTTTAACCTCACCTGTCTTATTGGACCTTTATATTATTTTTAAAAATGCTACAGTGAACTAAATCTCTTTTACTTTTGTGTACATGGATAGTTTTTGTAGAAACAAAATGACCTGGTAAAAATATATATATATTTTTTAAGACTTTAAATGGAATTTGAAAGTCTTGAATGAGACTTTGAAATTGAGCTGTCTTCTTGCCTGATTTGGTTGGTCAAGTGAGTAGGAGGAAACCAGTTCCTTTAGTTGTTTTTGGTTAAAGGTTATATTCTACAAAATGTGGTTTCAAAATTTTCGTCAGTGCTTAGGTACTCCTTGACCCAGTTTCACAACTAAAAAATGTGCCTTTTTGTTCTTATCTTCCTTCCACTTGCTTAAAACACTAAGTCATATCAGCAAAGTATAACAGGCCTGATAAAATAGAAAATAATTCTGCAAAATATTTTGATGTATACCATTGTTTTTCTTAAATTTGAAATACATTGTACAATGCAAAATAGAATGACCCCTAAAGTATTCTTTCATTAAAATGGAATACTTTTACCAGTTCTAAACCGTAACCGCATATAAATGTATGCAACAAACATTTGTAGAATTTAATTTTAAATCTTATGTTCTGTTAGCCTTGATAGATGGTTTAAAAGTGCATTAATTTTATTGCTTTCTTATTCAGCACTTATTTTAGAGGAGATTGCAATTGACTGTCATAATAAAGAAACTGAACAGAGGCTACTACAAGAAGCTCATGATTTGCACCTGTCTTCACTCCAGCTAGCTAAAAAAGCTTTTGGTGAATTTAATGTACAGACTGCAAAACACTATGGAAACCTTGGAAGACTTTATCAATCAATGAGAAAATTTAAGGTAGAAGCATATTTTACTGTATTTTTCTTTCTCTAAATAATCTTAGGTAATAAAGTGCAACCTTAAATAATAAATCTTAAATAATGCATCATTAGTAATCTTAAGTAATAAAGTATACGCTACTACACTCCTACATTATTTCACATCAAACTTGAGAAAATAGCTAGTGTATAACAATGTAGTCAAAATATAAATAAAATTCAGAAATAAAGACCATATAAAAATAAGAACTACATCAAACCATAAAGACTAAAACAGTTATAGTTAAACTTAAAACATAGGTCTTAGCTAGTAGATTAAGTACAGCACTTAGCAGAATGCATGGACGCGTAGTAGGTATGCAAGAAATGTAAGAAGATACTGCAAGTATTATTTGTAGTGATAAAAATTTACTGAATTTACTTCCCTTTTAGAATTTTGGGTTATAAATCCATTTTAGGGTCACAATAAGGAAAGGATGAGAGTTGCTGTCTTTAAGACATTCATTTTTACTTGAAAATCAGTTTACATGTCCCTCAATTAACCTGACTTTGTTGGAAGAAAATTTGTCAAAACTCTAAAAAATAAAAATGTACTTCTATGTAAAGTAACATACTGTAGTATAGACTTTCTTAACAAGGTTCTGTTAAAATTTGGAACATGTTAACCGAAAGAAGTAATTTTCTTTTTGGAATGTTTTGATGTTAAGTTCTTTTAACAATTTTTTTTACCAGGACAAATTTTCTCTTGTCAATTTGCCATAGGACTCGGTTACTATCATCAGCTTACGTGCATAGCTTCCCCAAACAGAAATGCTTCCCACGGGCAGCTTTTGGAGTAGTATAGTGTGTTCCCTGATCTGATTGCCTTATGCCATCCACATGATGCCTTTGGCATTTAGAAGAACCTTACTTATTGAGTAAGAATTACTAACATAAGGTTTAATCTAAATGTTTAATCTAATGGTTAATTCGGCTTAATTATTTTTCAGGAAGCTGAAGAAATGCACATCAAGGCAATTCAGATTAAAGAGCAACTCCTTGGTCAAGAAGATTATGAAGTCGCCCTTTCAGTGGGACACCTGGCTTCTTTATATAATTATGACATGAATCAGTTTGAAAATGCTGAGAAACTTTATTTGCGATCTATAGCAATTGGTATGTTATTTTAAAATTTTCTTGATTAGAGATCAGCATTCTTACATGTTGTATAAGAGAAGTGTTATTATCATTATTATTATTAAGAATTAAATGAGTTCAGAGCTGCTAAGGATATTCAGGAACCACTGAAAAATCACCTGGAGCATTTTGCTAAAGATTATTTATTGTTGTTGAAGCCACTAGTAAAACGTATGACAGTAATGTGTCAGGTAGAGGCAAAAGTAGTTTTTTTACCCATCCCCTCCCTTCTCCTGATTTTAACATAGATTAAGTATACCTGTTTTTGAACTTGATATAAATGAAATCATACAGTGTGTATTTTTGTATGTCTAGATTCTTCTGGTGAACACGAATTGTGAAATACATCTGTGTTGTTTCATGTCACTGTTGCCTGTTAATTTCCAGTGCCATATAATACTGTATTGGATTAGTATATGATTATTTATCCATTCTACTGTTCATGGATACGTGGAACGTTGGATCGTTTCCAGTTCAGGCCTATTACAAAATAAGATACTGTAGTCATCATGTAGTGATGTGCCTGTTAAAATTCTTGCCCATTTTTATATTGAGTTGTCTGTCATTTTCTTATTGGCGTATAGAGATTCTTTATCCACTTTGGCTGTAACAAGCCCTTTGTTGGTTAAATGTATTGTAGATAACTCTCACTCTACCCCTTGTTTCTTAATGCCTTTCAAAAAAACAGACGTTCTTAAATTTTAATATAATCAGACTGCCATTCTTTAGATCTGTTTAAATCGGTCCCTTCAGAATATGCTATTTTATAATTTTATTCTAATGAGTGTTTTTTAATTTTGTTCTATTCAACTGCTTTAAACAAGAGAAACTTTTTTTTAAGTCCTGGAGATAGTTTATGGGTAGGACTGTGTTGGGAATGCTGATATGAGAATTGAATCTGTTCCTTTTAAGCGAAAAAAACCAAGCCACCCTATTTTAAAGAATTGAACTTGCGTTGTTCAATAACCACTTGTTATTTTGTTATTTAAGCTTTCTTTCTTTTGTTTTTTTGGTTACTTTCAGGGAAGAAACTTTTTGGTGAAGGCTACAGTGGACTAGAATATGATTACCGAGGTCTCATTAAACTTTACAACTCCATTGGAAATTACGAGAAAGTGTTTGAGTATCACAATGTTCTGTCTAACTGGAACCGGTTGCGAGATCGGCAGTATTCAGTAACCGATGCTCTTGAAGACGTCAACACCAGCCCCCAGTCCACTGAGGAAGTGGTACAGTCCTTCCTGATTTCTCAGAATGTTGAGGGACCCAGCTGCTGAGGGAGGACCTCAGTTAACTAATTTACCTTTTCCCAGATTCCAGGGAATTCATACTGTGAAATCAAAACCATGTTGTTTTTTGCGGCTGGCATTTGCATTGAAACACTGGTCCAGTCCATTGACCCTATGTGGGTGATCCCTACCTTGCAGAGTGTCCGTAGGAATAAGCATATATTCAGTTATATTCAGCATGTACCGCATGTATAAGTAGTCTGGCCCATATTTTCAACCTAGTAGAATAAACAACAGGAAAATTTTTTTTCTTTTTAAAAAAATAATTCATTTTGCAGAAAGCCTGAAAGAAAAAAAGAACCCCTAAATAAAACTATTTAAGAGTTTAAAAGAGTTGCATTCTTATTATGTAAGGATGATTTTAACAACTTTTTAACATGTAATTCTTCCTTGTGGAGGTATTCAATACTGTATTGTAAAGAAATTTTATGGGGAAAATCTTTCTATGCAGTATAGCAAAGTTAACACAAGTACTAATAGAAGAGGGACATCCTGACGTAGGTTTGGCTGCCTTACCCAGAGGGGTGGACACAGCCACTCCAGAGCTCTAGTTCAAGGGAAGGACTGTCAGACTCTTCTGAACTGGACCAGTGTTGATCTGTAAGTAACACAAAAGCTGATAAACCAGCAATTTTAACTCTTTGATTGTTTTGGTTTTGTTGTGTTTTTGGGGGGTACAAAAATGCAAGATGCTCTGATAGTGTTTGCTAACAGGACCAGGAGGATCTGAAAAGGACCAGCCTAATGTAGAAAGGGGTTATTTGGACCAGAGGCTTTAGATTATTATTTTAGCCCCTGCTTATACTTTTTATCAGTAGAATGATTTCACTTAGATGTGTAATGAAAAGTGATAATGCAAAGATTATATTCATGTAATAGACACCAAACTAGGGAAATTTGGCAGTTTCAGTGGCATATCTTTAGTCAAGGTACACAGATGGCAATGTCATAAGCAAGTCTATAAAGATCTGCTGCAGCCATCCCCTTCATTTTAAATGTTACCCTAATAATCATTGCAGTTAGCACGTGTATTGGGTAAAAGTCATGAAATAGCTCATGTCCAGATGGGAATTTTAGGTTACTGTATGGCTTATGGGGATTAATGGAAAAATGAATGCCCAAAAATAAGCAAGCCTTCTTAGAAATCCTTCATGTTTGTGGTAAATAATAGTCCAACTAGGTCATTTTATTTGAAATTCAGGAGTCAGATGGAAAGACTCCCCTAATGATATGTTTCACTAACCTATCTTTGTTTATTGAGTTTTGATTTTTTTTTTTTAAGCCAGTCAGGTTATTTAATGTTGAGGTAATACTCAAATTTGAGAAGTTGTGATGTGTAGCAATCCAAGAAACAAGAAAGGTCTTTTGCTATTACCTCAGTTCTTATTATAGGGGCTTATTTGGTGCCTCTATAGTTAAGAATCAGGGTTTTACCCCCTATTTTCAGGGGCTCATGACTTGGCTGTTAGAGATGTTGCTCCTGGCTAATGCTTGGAGTGGTCTGTGGATGAGTGGATGTGTGCTGAATTTTGGTTTTCTTTTAACAGGCACATTGGGGTGGGAGGTGGGGAAGAATCTAATCTGTCTGCCACATTGAACACAAAAAAAGTAGTTGGAGATTTCAGATAAATTTGATCTTAAACACTTTTTTGAACTTCCCAAATATAACCTTGTTTAAAACTGTTACTTGCCATCTTGTTAGTTATGAGCCAGTATTTTTTTAAGTCCCCAGGAGGGGATTGACTAGGGGAGGTACCTAAAGAGATGAAGCAAGCCTAGACCCTAAGATTATAGCTGTGTGATTTTGAAACCTGAGTTTATTCCTCAAATTGAATTATTTTTAATTTTGAAAAGAGTACATTGGCACTCCTACACCTCCCCCTCCCAGTTAATTGCAATCTAATGCCAAGAGGCACCTTTCTCTTAGTTACCAAATAGTCTGTGTGACCAAGGACTAACATTTTTAAGTTACTCAGCTCTATCCTCATGGGCTTATATATTTAATACCTCCAAAGATATTTTAAGGATAGGCTTTGTATGCTTTTGTTGGTTATTTAGAGTCCTGTGGTATGTTTGTGGTATAGGAATGTCATGGTAAATTGTTTTTCAATAAATATTTTGAAACTTATGTTTCCATATGAAGTTTTTTTTTTTTTAATTTATATTTTTTGGTTTTGTGCACATGTAACATTTTCTAGGATAAAATCAAGCAAATGACTTAAGGCCTCATCTTCTCTCATTCAGTTTGAACTCAACTTAGCTCACATTCAATGATAAAGCGACATGATATTTAGAAGCCTAGGATCACAGGGTTCAGTGGCAGCCAGTTTTTCTTTAAAAAAAGTCACTGTTAATAGTTTCCCCTTATTACCACTACTTTAACATTGTTTTCTTTGATTTAATATAAACACTCTAGGTTTAGAAAAGAGATTGCCTTTTCTGTTAGTGACCTAATTTAATATGCTTTTGTTTCTGGTTCTAATGAAGAATAATACACTGATAATTTTAAGTGTGGAATTTATCCTTTTAATAGGGATGTTTAGGATAAATTGGAGACGTGAATATCGTAATTTATGAGGTTAGAAAAAAAATCTCGAAGAAAAGAATAAAATTTACCTCAATAACCAATTGCTTGAATGAATTTTTCATATATGATGGGGATGTGTGTAAGGAAGCCGAGACCAACTTAAAGGTTTTTCTAGTTCAGCAAAGTAATGTTAATAAGTAAGGGACCTTTGGTCTCATCCTTTACTGACTTTCATTTTTTTTTTTCTCTTACCCAGTCTTTTTCCTAAAATTTGGTGCTACTCAAGTTGGGTGCATCCGGGAGCCCTGTAACACCCATATGCCACACAGGGGGTCGGTCACTCCTGCATCCGGTTTAATAGAGCCAGTTGAGTGTTTTAGACCATAATTTTTATGGGTTCCCAAAAGCTGACTTTGCCCAAAGCATTTGGACCCTTATTACCATCAAAGCTCTGTCCTCTTTTGTGAAAAATGAACTCACTATTGCTTTGGAGTAACCCCCATGCAGGTGTGCTTTCAGTTGTGAAAATAAAAGATTTGACAGAGATCTTTGTTCTTAGCCTGTTTGGGAAGAGTTCACTGTGACAAGGTCCAGAGGCTGCAGTTGTGTGAGCGTGCCATTTGGCTGCTCCTTTCCGTGCAGACTGAATGCTGAACGGGGAACACGTGCCTAGAACACGAGTGAAGCTTTTGGCCACGCTTTACAGGTGAAACAATGGTTTGCTAAGTAGCAGTTACAGGCTTCCCCCGCTAGCTAAAATTAGAGCGTTCCTATGAAACGTCTCTAAGCCGAAACGGGTGGACAGCAAAGAGGCAGTTTCCTATGGACATATCTTGCTACATACAGATGCACAAAATAAATCGAGGTGAAGCACAGATGCTTGCCTAGCTAATAAGCCTCTGGAGGGCTGTCGCTGAGATGCTGACTGTAGTCCGAGCATGGCGGTGCCACCCCTGCTGCTCCAGGTGTGGCTGCCTCTCTCACAGCTGTCTGCAAAACAAAGGTTGAACACTAGTTTTGCTTTTCATCTTTTTCCATAAAAGCAAACATCCTCTTTGGATTTCATCTGGTTAGCGAAAACAGGTGCTAAGGTAGATCTTCCGTAAAAGCAAAGTGGCATAAAGTGAACTTTCCGAAAGCGGGGGATACCTGTGTTGTTAACTGCCACTCAGCTTGGTTTTTTTTTTTTTTTTTTCCTGCTGAATTTGTAGCCTTGCTGCTTCCAAACTGTTCTTTTTCTGGATGGCAAAGTTACTACTGGAAAAATAACTTATAAGTAAAAACTTCATTAGGAGTTTTATTTTTGCTGTAAGAATTAACATATATTTCACCTCTTGGCTTTGGAGGACCTCAGCTCTTGCTAGGAGATTCTTTTTAATCTGACATTTGCATTAATGTCCAGCTTGAACACTAGTATTTGCATTGTCCACAAATCTCAGGAATGTTTTAGGCAGAAAACTGGTTTTACCCTGTTGGTGATCTGAAGGAGTGTGCTTTAGGATTTATTAAATAATGCCCTTCTTTAATTGCAGTCCTAGGCATCTATAGCATGAGTGGCCTTAGTGAGTCTGTTGAAGTGCACATTTTTTTTTTTCAAAAGTAAAATTTAAGATTAAAAATATATGCTATATATAGATATCTAGAAAACTTGGTTGTGGTGCACAAGTTAAGTGTTGGATCACTAAATAACTTTGCAGGTACCATTTGTGTAACATCATTCATTTCTATAGATTGCTTTTACGGGAAGATGTGTTGCCATGGTAACTAAAAAAATTTTAAACTTAGTTCTACTTTTCTGATGTGAATGAATGCGATGTTTTATTAAATATTACCAGGTCAGTACTATTTTTATACTTTATTAAGCAACAGGGGATTTTAGTTTAATAGACTCAAAGTAAAAAACTCTTAATGAAACAAAAGCAAATCATTAACCATTTCTTTATGTGAAAATCCCCACTGATAGTGCCACAGTAATTTCTATAGAAATATCTAAGGTCATTGATAGATTTTTTTTAAGACAACTAATTCTTCATTGTGTCAGAATGACCTTTCATATCATCCTTACCACAAACTTGTAGTGCCCACCATTGTTTGTAACCATTAAACCATACTAAGTATGTTTGTAACCAGCATTGTGATATATTCTGTACTTGTATTGCTAAAAATGAATTATTGACTTAATAAATATAGTGTTCCTGCATTCATAGCGTATCTGTTTCCAATTTAGTTGTGATCACTGTTGGTTGGGACTTGGGATTATTTAAACATTGCAGACTGTTTTTATTAGAGAACACTGCAAGAGACACTAGAACGAAAGTGCTCCTGCTCAAGAAAAGTGAGTTGTGTGGCAGGGGAGACACATGGGAACAGCATCTGGAGATGGTGCTCTTGAAAGTTCTACGGAAAAAATAAGCACTATATTAATGTGGGGAATTTTTTAGTCTTTCCAAAAGTAATGATGCCATTCTTTTCCCTGCTCTCCTAACTCTAAAAGACTGAAAATGGGTGATGAGACCTGGTGAAGTTCTGCTGGCAGCAGTGGAGAAAACTCGGTCTTGGTTACAGTTCCAGCCCTGCCTTTGAACAGCAGGGAATTTGAGATGTGTCATCGTAAGCCTCTTTGTGTTTCATTTCCTCATGTGAACGGTGGGGTCAAACTAGTTCTTTAAAAAAAATTCACCATGAAAACAGCATGAATCTTAAGCATTTAGAACAGTTAGTTACAGGAAATGAAACCAAATTTTAAAAGATTAAAAAGAAAACATTTAGACAAAATCCCACCCTTGCTTGGAATGGTCAGCACTCCATCACCTACCACCTTTGGTGGTACTGAATTTAAAAATCTTTCCTTTTACATCTCTATGACTTTGAACGTGCCATTTCCTGTTTTGTAAGGAACACCATTTCCTGCTTAAAGTCTTATTCATCTGTCAAGCTCAAAGGACAAGGGAAGCCTTCCCTTAAAACCTGAGTTGCCACTTCTTGATACTTAATGCAGCATTTTATATAAAGCTTTGTTAAAGCCATTATCATGTAACTTACAGAATTAAGACTATTTCTAGCTTATAAACTTCGCTGATTTGTGCGTTTAAAAAATTTGAGATGTTTACTCTGTAACAGGTAGTAGTAAACCACACTCACTTTCTATAATTTGAAAATTCAAGGCAAACTTACACTCAGTAGGATGGCTATTATCAAAAAATAGAGAAATTGCAACCGTTGTGTATTATTAGTGGGAATGTAAGATGGTGTATCTGCTATGGAAAGCTAAGATGTTTCCTCAAAAAATTAAAAATAGTACTACCATGTGATCCAGCAATTCCTCTTCTGGGTGCACATCCAAAGTCATTGAAGGCAGGATCTTGAACAGATATTTGTACACCCATGTTCATAGCAGCATTATTCACAACAGCCAAGAGGTGGAAGCAACCCAAATGTCCATCGATGGATGAATGGATAAACAAAATGTAGTGTATAGACATAACAGTAAAATATTATTTTGCCAGAAACGGAAAGGAAATTCTGACACATGCTACAAACATGGATGAACTGTGAGAGCATTATGCTAACAGATAGAAGCCAGTCGCAAAAGGGAGGGGAGAGAGCAACTACTGTATGATTCCTCTTAGAAGTTATCTAGAGTAGTCAGACTCAGAAAGGAGAGTGACAGTTATCAGGGCTGGAAGGAGGAAAATGGGGAGTGGCTGTTTAATGGGTATAATTTCAGTTTTGCAAGATAAAAAAGTTCTGGAGGTTGGTTACACAACATGAATACAATGTTACTGAACTGTACACTTACAGATGGTAAATTCTATGAGTTACCACAATTTTTAAAAATTTCAAGACAACTGCATGAGCAGACATGATATGTAAGTTTGAAAAAATGTGAATGGTCACTTCCAGACAGTGCTTGATGAACCTCAAGTGTGATTTACTTCTGAATTAGAACGTTGATATAACCTGTCAAACGTTCATTTGCATTTAAATTCCTTCTCAGCACAGAATCAGGTTTTGTTTCACTCTTGCTGCTACTTAAATAGCTTGAGTATTTTTCTTTCCTGTTATTGACTGTGACCCAGTGCCGGCCCACATTCTGCATCTGTTAATGTTGGTGACAGAGTAATCCCATTCCTCTACGCTCGACAGGAAAAAAAAAAAAAAAAAGAAAAAGATGAGTCATTTAAAAACTACCTTTGGCACTTTTTGACTGAGACAAAGTTTACCCAGTATATATTTGATCACACAAGTCAGGCCTTTAATTTTTAGTTTTCAGAAATAAGATTTACCTAAAGGCAGCTTTTATCAGAAAGTCGAGAGTTCCAGGGAGTCAGGGTGCTTACAGTGACTTCAGACGTCCAGAGGCGCTGCCTTTTACCAGCTGTGTGGCTTTAGGCAAATTACCCCGTTGCTGAGCTGGATGCCTCATCTGTCACATGGATTATTAAGAAGATGAAATAAAATGAATGCAACGCCTGCTTCAGTACGGATATGGTGAAAGTGTTAGTTCCTTTCTCTCCTCCTCGCTTGCTAGAGGGTTACGGAAGAGAAGGAAGAGACTGAAACTCCAGTTTTACTGAATATATGATACAATGATGCCTACCCAGATGATTCCATCTGCCAAGATGGCACCTATAAGACCCAGCTGGGACCTAAAACTGGAGTAGTTACTCAGGGTTTCAGTAATAAGTAGGGTTGAGCTAAGCTCTTTGGTTTCGGATCAGGTTTGTAGGGAGGAGCCTTATTTAGATCTTGTCTTTTTGAAGCTTGGTTCTTAGTAACAGAAGTCACTTCAGATAAGAAAGGGAGGAGTCTCAGAAGCAGCTGAAGGAGGGAGCCTATCCAGCTTTAGTCTTATGACAATTTCCTCATACTATTATATATGGAAAGTGTAATTTTTAATAACTGTACAAGTATGCTCCTTTGTGGATGGGCCATAATCTATTTAATGCATCCTCTATTGCTGGAATTATTAATTATCTATTGCTGTGTAATGATGACAAATTGAATTATAATAATAATCACAGTCCACAGGTGGCCACTGAGGATCTGGTCTCAGACACATCTCTGTACCAGTAAAAACTTGAACTTTCTTTGAACTGTACCAGACCCAAGGACACCACCAGCTGTATTTAGAACACCTGCCAGCTGCAACCTTAGGGTCTCAAGGTCTCTTCTAACTATACAACCACTTCAGACCCCAACCAACCCTTACTTAAGTATTTTACTTTTTGCGAGCTCCAATTATAATCCTTGATAGACAACTCATGTAACTAACTGTAACCTTCCAGTTTTTGCCTGTATAAGCCTCCCCCATTTTGTAGTCCAGTGGAACGCAATTCCAATGGCTTCCTGACCCTGTGTCTCCCAGGCTGCAATCCTAACAAACCCCCAATAAACACTTAATTTTATTTCAATCAGGTCTCTGTTTCTAAAACGTTAGTTAACAGTAACAAATTACCCCAAAGCTTAATGGCTTAAGCAGAAAATATTTATTAAGTAACAATTGCTGTGGAACTGGAATTCAGGAATGGCTTATCTGGGTGGTTCGGGCTTAGGGAGTCTCATGAGACTGCATGAAGGTGGTAACCAGGTAACGATGGCAGCTGGGGATCTGCTTCCTAAGATGGCTCACTTACGTGGCTGTTGGCAGGAGGTCTCCATCCCTCCTCACGTGGGCGGCTCCACAGGGCTACGTGTCTTCATGACATGGCCACTGACTCGCCCAAAACGAGTGATTCCAACAAAGCATGACAGAAACCAACAGTATCTTTCATGACCTGCCCTAGGAAGCCACACTTCTCATTTTCACCATGTTCTATCCCTTAGAAGTAGGTCACTAGGTACAGCTTACACACAAGGGAAGGGGAATTCAGCCATATGTCTTGAAAGGAATAGTATCAGAATTTGTGGATGTATTTTTAAATCTCCACACTGGACATTCAAATTGCTCCCAGTTTTTCCCTACTTTAAATTCCTCTCTGACGATTATCCTTGACACTGAAGCTTTGTGCCCTTCTCTGATTCTTGTCTTATGAATGTCCTGGAGTTGCCAGTCAGATTTTGACACATGCTGCCAGGTTGTATCAATTTCCATTCAGGTTATAATGTATCAGAGCGCTTATTTTTCCACACCCACATCAGCACTGAGCTTTATGATTGTTTTCATTGCCACTGTGATGCCAAGAAAGAATGACTCTTTTCATTTGCATCTCTTGGTTTAGTAACGAGGTTATGCATTTTGGGTCTGTGGTTGGCTAGTCAGGAGCCTCCTGCTGGTAAGCAATGTCTGTGAATTAGTTCTTTCTGTGCCAAGAGCATTTCTTACTCCAAAGCATCTCCTGTGGCTCTGACGCTCCTGTCACAGCTGTCTGGCAACGTATCAGCTATCCAAAGTCAGGACTTGATTTGGACTCTGGTCTGCCCCTTGATCCCACCCCCTTACAGAAACTGAGTCCTGGGGCGGGGAAGGGTCTGTGCAGGATAGGCTTCTAGACCAAACATCAAGGCTGAAGACTATCCTGTTTTATTTATTTTTTTTAATTTTGGGGGGGAGGTAATTAGGTATATTGATTTACTTATTTATTTTAATGGAGGTACTGAACCCAGGACCTTGTGCGTGCTAAGCACATGCTCTACCACTGAGCTATACCCTCCCTGCCAATCCTGTTTTAAAGCAGAAGGATTATGGTTCTTTCAGAAATAGGGGTGAGGCGATGGTTTGGCTACTCTTTAGAAACTTTCTGTTTTGGAAACTTGCAAACATATGCAAAAGTAGAGAAACTAGTATAAGCAGCTCCCTTATACCTTGCATTCAGCTTATAGATACATGGCCAGTCTCACTGCAAGTATTCCCTCAGTCACCAGGCACTCTGCCCTTGCCACACAATTATGTTATTTTATTTTCTTCCAATTTTATTGAGATACAATTGACATACAGCACTGTAGGAGTTTAAGGTAGATTTGATTTACATACATCATGGAATGATTATCACAATAAATTTAGTGAACATCTATCAACTCTTATAGATATAAAACAAAGAAAAAAGTTCTTTATGATGAGAACTCTTAGGATTTACTCTTAACAACTTTCATACAGAACATAATCATATTAATCGTGTTGTACATTACGTGCCTAGTTCCTAGGGTCAGGAGCCTCTTCCGTTTAAGACTTTTGAGAAAGTATCCATTATCCTCTAGGAGAGGGGCCATCCACGAGGCTTGTTCCTTGGGGTGAACCTATTCACAGGCAGCTTAGACCAAGGTGTGGTTTGGGGGTTTCCACCAAGGCTCCCTACCTCCAAAGAGCCTCCCCGACCTCCCTGCTTCTGGTGTCCCCAGGTCTACCATACTTGGGTAGAAACAGCATTACTAAGAAAATACAAACCATCCTAGGAGAGGTCATACCTTGAGTCTTGTGGGTTACTGACATTCTGTGGGAAATGAGTTTGTTGGCTGAGAGCAGGTGGAGCATGTGTCCTTGGTGTGTGGAAAGTGTGCTGGCCAGGGGTCTGCAGGTCCGAGATCTAGCCCCAGTACTGGTGTTGACTGCCTGTTTGACCATGGAGAAGTCACCTTCCCTCTTGGGCCTCTTTATCCCCTCTAAACCAGGTGGTGTTTGGACTGAAGTCTCCATTTTGGTTCGTTCCTTCATTCAATCATTCATTCTACAAATGTGTGTTAATGGGTCTACTATGTGCTGGGTACTCCTGTAATTGCCTGGGATTCAGCAATGAACAAAACAAACAAAAAGCTCTGTCCTGTGGAGCTTTCATTTTAATGGCAGGAGACTGTCAGTAAATAAGAAATATAACCATTGACTAAATTATGTAATATTTGAGAGGTAGAAGTACTTTAGGAAAACAAAAACAAAGTAAGGGATAATTCAGAGTGTGTAGGGTGGTGGAATTTAAAACGGGGAGGCATGTTAGGCTTCCCGCAGGAGGTGACAGTTGAACAAAGATTTGAAGGCAAAGAAGGAGTTAGCCATGTGAATATCTTGGGAAAGAATATTCCAGACAGAGGAAACAGCTAGTGAAAAGGCCCTGAGGCAGGAATATGCTTGACTCATATGGGAAAAGCAAAGAAGAGGGCAGAGAGGTAACGGAATGGACAGGGGTAGATCACAGAGGGCCTTGTGGGCCCTTGGAAAGATTTTGGCCTTTGAGCTGCATGAGGTTAAAGGCTGTTTTATTTGTGTTTTTGTTTTAAGACTTTATTTTGCAGAGCAGTTTTAGGTTCACAGAAAAATGGAGCAGCAGGTTCAGAGACTTCCTGTATGCCTCCGTCCCCACACGTGCATGGTAACAATGTACCACCAGAGGGGTACATTTGTTACCACTGATGGACCTACATTGATGCACTGTCAACACCCAGAGCCCAGGCTTTACATTAGAGTTCGCTCTTGGTGTTGTGCATTCTGTGGGTCTGGACAAATATACAATGGTGTGTAGCCGCCATTCTAGCATCATGCAGGGTGTTCTCACTGCCCTCAAAGTTCCCTGTACGGTTGGAGGGTTTTGAGAAGAACTCTGTCATGTGATCGACCTTTTTGGAATTCCGAGATCCTTCTGAATTTGAGGAAAGAATTAACAAGCCTCCAAAACCAAGCCTCCCCTGTTGCCCATTTTGCCCTCAGGCCTTGGCTGTCCTCCAGGCTGTTCTGAAGCTCCCCATGTTCCCCCTGGTCTCCATCTCTCTGCACAGGAAGAAGGCTGTAGATTTCTCTAATTCCACTAGGTGGCGGTGCTGCCTCACACACAGGGGACACCTCCTTGTTCTGGTCTGTCCCCACACAGCCAGCCCTTTCCCTGGGACCTTGTCAGTGAACTCTCTCAGGGGTAGTAGAAAGTTGGAGAGCCCTCCATCATAAAGGACACCCTCCAGCCGGCTTGCCCTTCTCTCAGCTCCTCCCAGCTTTGTCAGGGCCGTCAGGACCACCTGAGCAAGGCTGACCCCAGGCGCATGCCTTACCCTCTCACCTGGCCTCTGGGAGGCAATGGGTATAAGGAACAAAGAAAGAGCTAAGCTGCCATCTTCTTCCCTATTTATGCCTCCCCAGGCTTGTTCTTCAAGTCTAAATTGATACTCATTTTAACATTTTAAATCTTTAATGATATTCACACCTGAATACACGTTTTTGGGGTGAGGGGGTAAATAGGGTTATTTATTTTTTAATTGGAGGTACTAAGGACTGAACCCAGGACTTCATGCGTGCTAAGCATGTGCTCTACCACTGAGCTATACCTTCCCTGACACCTGAATACAAATTGAGGGCGAAAAGGAAAAAAGAGACACACATTTGTTCTGGTCCCAAACACTCCAGCCCATACTGGGCCCTGAAAGCCGCTGTGGCCGGCAGGGCCCTGTTTCTCCTCTGTTCTTAGAAAATACTTTGACCAAACTGTCAATTTTACCTTAATCTCACAAATTCACCCCTCCCCCTTCCACACACAGCTTCATTGCATTTTATATCCCAAGGGTAGCAAACACTGAAGGCTAAAATGGTCCCACAGGTGATATAAGGGAGTGAGGGAGGCCAGTGCATAGGGCAACAGGGAGGGGAGGGGACTATGAGGAACTGGAAAAAGCCCCAGTGAAACCTCAGCGCCACGTGGGACTCAGCCCCAGGCAGACGTTGCCGTGTGGGAAGGCAGGTCCCAGTGTGGCCAGTTTTAAACGCTGTTGTTGTTTTTAACATGAAGTGCACCACGTTAATATTGGCAACTACTTTTTTTTTTTTTTTTAATGAAAGTGTTTTAAATAAGTAGACCACAAGGGGCAAACAAAACACATCAGTGGTCTGAATTCAGCACCTGGGCTCCCAATTTCGGACCACTGGTTTGACCAACCATCCAAGCTAAGACTATTGATCTGGTTCCTTCTTGGGTCTCCTGCCTCTACCCTCTCTCACTTCCACATACGTTGCCCAGTACCCAAGTCACACCAGACGGTTCCACTACCTGGAGTCTCCCTTGCCACTGTCCCCGCTAAGTTTCCCATAAGATCAAGTCCAGACGATTTAGGCAGGCTGCCAGACTTACCACTCTCTGACTGACCCCAGCCCCATTCCACGCCCCCCTGTGCCCTCCCCTGGCAAATGCACATCAGCCCCTTTGTAACCTCCACTGTGGCCTTTCCCAGGGACCTGCATTCACCCCATTGTAATATCTATTTACCATATATGAGTGTCTCCCAGCAAAGCTGTTTTGGTCCTTGACACAAGTGACCACCACTTATTTATCTGTGTATATATGGGGCACCTGCCACTCAGAGGGTGGCTGGCAAATTTTTTTTAATGAAAAAGGAATAAATGATGATGATCAGCCAAGTAAAGTAAAACAGTCTTAAGGATGTTTATTTCCTCACCCGCCCCATTTATACGTAATTAAGACCTGAGCAGCCATTTGATAAAGACAATATCTTCTTTCCCCTCCTCCCCAGGAGCAAGTGCTCTGGGATCCAGGGCGAGCTGTCTGTCTGTCCCAGCTAGATCTTCTTATGGGCAGATCTCTGGAGTTTCTGGGGCTTCCTTAATCCCCTTTCTCTTGAGTTTTGGCTTTTGAGGGAGTTTCCTGAAAGAACCTGAAAAAAGGAAGGTCGTAGACAGTCCTGAAGACATCACGAATAGTAAGAGAATCTCAGTCTGTAATACTTGGGGGGCGCAGTAGGGACCGAAAGGAAGGAAAACAAAATCTTATCTTGTTCCCAGCCTATATCCTTTGTTCTTTTCTCGAAGAAACTCTGCGGTTAGGGGTGGGGGTGGGGAGGGAAGGAGACGGTGTCAATCACAATTTACAGATGAGGGATCCCATGGAGGGAGGCATTTAAGGAAATGGGCTGCCCAAAGCCTCAGGCAAGTTAGGGGCGCAGTCAGGACCAGACCCAGGGTTCATGACCTCTGGCTTCTGGCTCATGAACATAGTGCCGAGGAAATACCACGCCAGTCGCTTTTTAAAATTTTATTTTATTTTTAAAGTGGCGGTTTCTTTTTATTTATTTATTCTGGGGGGAGACAGGTAATTAAGCTTATTTGCTTTAATGGAGGTGCTGGGGATTGGACCCAGGCCCTCATGCATGCTAAGGCCGTGCTCTACCACTGAGCTATACCCTCCCCCTATTGGTCAATGTTAACTGCAAGACAGACTCAGTGGTTCGCCTCAGCCCAGTCACGGGGGCTCCACCAGATAGTACGTGTTTCCTCATGTAACACAATGTGACAAACACAACCTCGTCTCTCACGTCTCCTGCCCAAAAATGTGTTTAACAGGAGTTCATCAAGACTCTTGCCCCACAATCCGCTCATAGACAGAGGAATGAGCCTAAAAGATGCCAGAAGGAAGCAACAAGAAAAAAGCAGAAAGAGGGGAACATTCTGCAGAATAAAAATAGCCTGATCTCATCAATCAGTCAGGGTGTAGGAAAGGGACTGGGTTAGGTGAAAAGAAATGAGACATACCAAGTGAAATGCATGCTCTGGGAAACCAGTGCAAAAGATAGCTCTGACTACTGGAAAAACTTGAAAAGGGGAGTATTTGATCCAACAATTAGATGAAATGAAGCCATTGGCAGGGAAGACTGATATAATTAACTGAAAAAAGCAAATTCAATTCAAAATTGTCTGTATCACATGGTCTCATTTTACTTAAATACATTTTGCTTAAATTTACATGCATAAAAAAATCTAAAAAGTGCTACCAGTGGATGACAGGGTGATGTTTATCCACCTCCCTGTCCTTATTCTTTTCTTTTAAAGACTCCTGAACTCCAGGCGGTCTGTGCTACCCTTTGCCCTGTGGCTTGAGATTGCCCAGGTGTAAAAGGGTATAATAATGCCCATCTCACCAGATGCTGGAGGGGGTGAAGTAAAATTAAGAGCCACAGAGCACCTGGCGCTGGGAGATGCTGGCCCCCGAAGCCTGGACCTCATTTTCCCCACCTGACTCATGGCCTGCGTGGTCAAAGTCATCTCAGTGACGGACTGGTCTTCATTCCACTGTAAGTTTTACTTCCTCAATTTAACAGTGGGCCCCGGGGCCAAGGACCCTCACAGAGCCCAGGCAGAGTTCTGGGTCTCGGTAGCAGCCTGACCTGTTCTCACTCCCGCTCTCCGACTCGGTCCAGCAGTGACTAGTGAAGAGGCCTGGAGCCCCAGCCAGCCGGGCCTTCCCAGAATACCTGCGCCCAGTTTAGGACCACGATCTGTGGTCCCAGGCTACCCTGGTTGCTTTCATTTTCTCCCCCCAGCAGCTAAGCAAGAACAGCTAAGTGTGGCCCCAGAAGCCAGTTCTAGAAAAGTGAGGTGGGGGGCTCCGACATCTCTCTCCACCCCAGTACACAGGAGGGGCTTCAGAGTTTGCAGCCTTGGCTGGGGCGCCTCTCACTGAAGAGTGTCTGTCCCCTAGCCCTGCCGCCTCCAGGCAGTGTGGTCATCACAGAAGCCAAAGCTGCTGGGAAGGGCCGGACTGCCTCCTCGCTGTGAGGATGAACCCCTCCCACCCCCCACCCATCCTCCAGAGGTTGGTGTCCTGCGGCTGCTTGGACCCTTCCTGGGAGTCCCTGTTCTTGGCCACTAGAAACAGTCTGTGCTCTGCTTCTAAGCCTTTGGGAAAGTGCCTTTGTTTGAAGGTTTTTTTTTTTTTTAACTTTTTTTATTGAGTTATAGTCATTTTACAATGTTGTGTCAAATTCCAGTGTAGAGCACAATTTTTCAGTTATACATGAACATATATATATTCATTGTCACATTTTTTTTCGCTGTGAGCTACCACAAGATCTTGTATATATTTCCCTGTGCTACACAGTATAATCTTGTTTATCTGTTCTACATTTTGAAATCCCAGTCTGTCTGCTTTTGTTTCAACGTTAACTGGAAAATGCACGTATTACAAGACGTCTGGTGGGGAAAGGATACAGAACACTGAAGGAAACACACTTAAACCTTACTAGTCATGCCTCTGGGTGTTGAGTGATTTTCCTCTTTATTTTATACCTATCTGTACATTTCAAACTTTCTGTAATGAGCATACCCTCAGAGAAGGGGAAGGAAAACGGACAGAACGAGAAATGCAGGGATGAAGAGAAGATGGAGATGGGGAAGACGATCATGGTAGATGCTCCGGGGACACGCAGGCCAGTCCTCCAGACCCTCCCCCCACAACCTGGCAGTACCTCTCCTGATGTGGCCCCCGGCTCGGGACTCTGGGATCCCCCAGCAGCGTGGCCTCGCATCGGGGCCTGCATCTTGGACAGCCTCTCCTTCATGCTGCTGATGCGGCTGTGCAGCCCCCATGCAGTGCAGAGCTTGGGCAGACTGTCCTCCTGGTCAACCAGCAAGGAGCTCTCCAGGGTGTCCATGGGGCAGAATGCCACCTGCAAGGGAGCCACAGCATTGAGGAGAAGAGAGGGGCCCGCGTGCCAGAGCCCCACCCCTGCCCTTATTAGGAAACTGCTGCAGCCAGGCCACACCTGCAACTGCGCAGCCAGAAGGACAGAGTGAGAGGCACAGACGTGGGAGGGCAAGGACCATGGGGACGCTGAGGCCAGGCTGCCAGCCGTCTCTTCTTGGGTGGTTCTTTCCTCTGAGATACATCCTCCATCTCTTTTCGGTTAGAGAGTCTTCTGTGTTTGTAATGAAACAATGGTATTTGTTTGAAAGTCTTTTGCTAAATTAAAATTGAGAGCCTGGAAATATCTTTTGAAATGTTCCTGGCTGGTGAAATCCAGGCATCACTAAAGTGGCAGCTCCTCATATTCAGGAGAAGAATCACGGAAATGATTCACTCATTCCTGTTCAGAGGAAGAAATAAAGACCCCGAGAGGGAGAGGATTTGGTTAAAGCTGCACAGCTGGAGAGGTGGTGGGGCAGGGGAGGGGTGGAGTTAAGGTCAAAGGAGGGCTTTCCTTTGAGTCAGGTTGTGTTTGAAACCGGCTCCTTCCTCCTGCCTGTTATGTGGTTTGGGTCAAGATACTTTACCCCCTATATTTGGCACCTTCCTTTACACACTGCGGACAATCATTCTAATTACTACATTAGGTTCCTTTGGAGGATGACACGGGGGAACATAAAGTGTCTGGTACATGGAAACTGTTACCTATGATGATTATTTTGGACCAGTGGTCCTTCAGGTGTTCTCTGTGAAGTATTCTGACCTCACAGACCCCCTGAAAAGTGGGGTCCACTCCAAGTGCAAGAGAGGAACCAATGGATTCTAATGGAACTTACTGTGAAAAGTTCATTGATACAAATCTGAAAAGGCTACAAACTGTTTGATTCTGACTATATAACATTATGGAAAAGGAAAAATTATGGAGATAGTAAAAAGATCAGTCATTGCCAGGGGTCCGGGGGAAAGGAGAGAAGAGTGAATAGTGGAGCACAGGGGGGTTTGGGGGCAGCGAAGACTTAATTACCCCCCACTCCCCACCAAAAAGACTATAGAATGTACAAAACAAAGAGTGCACCCTAATGTAAACTATGGTCATGATTTAGTTAATAACGTATCGGTATTGGCTGATCAAAGACACCAGAGCCCTCCTCTAGGACAAGATGCTAATAATAAGCGAATCAGGAGAGGGTGGTATGGGGAACTCTATACTTTACACTCAATTTTTCTGTAAGCCTAAAACTGCTTTTAAAAAGTCTTTTTTCAAACATTCATTGATACAATTTCCAATTCCACATTGCAATGAAGCAACTACCACTTGTTGAATTTTGGCGTGGTATCAAAGAAAAATATCCACAGTTATCTGAAAAGCATTGATAAAATACCCCTCTCTTTTCTAACTATCTATCTGTGTGAGGCTGGGTGTTTTTCATGTTTGCCACCCAATCATTATCTCATACAAGATGGACTGCAGAAGCAGATGTGAGAATCCAGCTGCCTTCTCTTAAGCCAGACACGAAAGAGATTTGCAAAAATGCAAAACAATGCCACTCTTCTCACTAAATGTTTTGGTTTTGGAAAAGACAGTTATTTCTCATAAAAATTATGTTAATGGGGGATGGGCTCCTTATTTTTATTTTTAAATGAGTTAGTAAATATTTTGATTTTTTTTCTTTAGCTTTAATTTCTAGAAGGGTGACTACCACTAGATGTAAACTATGCAAACAAATGTTTCTGGGGGCTCCCAGTGATTTTTAAGAGGGTACAAGTGACTTGAGACCAAAATGTTTGAGAATCACTGTTTGGGGACAAAGCCAGCCCAGGAGATTGGCCCTCTGTCTCTTGTCCTTTGCAACAGTTTCCAGAGCCTTCTCCAAGCTGGCTGTGCCTTTCTGCCTGGCCTCAGTCGACCCCACCCATGGCTGCCCAGGGATGTCCCTGCCCTTGCTAATGTCAGGGTGTGGGTGTGGAGGTGGAATAAACATGGAGAACGTGAAGCTCAGTCTTGGCCCTCGGCAGCCCCGCTCTGTGGGGCAGTGAGCGTGGAAAAGACTGGAGGGGCATTGGTTGTATCAGAGGGCCCCTCAGTCCCAGGCCCTTACCGACCAACCCTCAGCTCAGCCAGGGAGGCGCCTCACCAGGAACTTGGCCGTCTGGTCGTTCTTGGCGTACCTGTAGAGCCTGCGAAGCTGCTTTGCCTCCAGTTCTGAGAAGAGGGAGACAAATCGCCAGAGCATCCTGCAGGGGAGATGCACGGGGCTGAGGGGAGCGGAGCACAGCCCCTCTTCCTCCAGCATCTGTCATGTGGCCAGGACTACCCAGGGAGAAACGGGACACAGGCTGCCCCCTTGGTTTGTGGTTGGGGGCAGGGAGGCGGGTATTTGCCAGACCTTGAATCCTCTGTTCTGGTAATGAGACCCCACACCACCCAGCAGTTGTTCAATCAGAGGTCATTCCTCCCAGGGTCAGGAGAGTTCTTTGTCTGCAGTGTGTACAGCGATGGTGAATCAATGCTGCCCTGAGTCACTAGAGGACTCCGTTCTTTCCATCCTCCCGTCACCAGGCTCACTCCAGGATCCTGGCTCTTTCATATAAAGATAAGGGACTGAGGGCTCTTTGCTAAGCCCTTAGAGGGGGTGTGACCTGGAATTTAGAGGGGGTGGCCCAGGAGGAGGTGTAGTGGAAGGGCAAGGAGGCTGCCCTACTTCCTCCAGTGCTTGATTTCCCAGTCTTGGCAGTGGTGCTGCAGAAAGGTGTTGATGTGGTCCCCTAAGACTACCAGGCTCTGCTTCGTGTACTTTAGCTTCTTCTTCTGGGGAAGGTCCCTGGGCAGGTGCAACTTTCGCAGGAACTTCTTCAGTGGCCTTAGGCATTCTTTACACTGAGGAGGCAACAGGTGAAGTGAAGGGTGATAGGGGAAAAGAAGAGGTAGACGGGCGGCCCCAAATAACCAGCGGGTTGGCCCGGCTACAGCCATTATGGCCCAGGAAGGGTTACACATGCTAAGCGAGGAGGCCCCATGACCCCTTACCCCCACTCCCTTCCTAAGAGTGTGTCCAGTGGGGCAGTGAACTATGGGTTTGAGGCCTGTCAATTTCTGACTCAGGTCTCTTGACCTGTGGGGGAACAGGGGACAGGGTCCTGGGCTGTCTCCTTACTCACAATTTTGAAGGTGTCCTGGCTCAGGCCCTTGGCTTGGCACACAAGTGAGTCTCTAGCAAGGCTGGTGCAGGATCTTCCCTCTATGCGGGGTCCATCTGTCACCTGGGAGGAGGCAGGAGCAGGAATCAGTGTGGGCGGGGCGTGGGCTCCTGCTCCTGAGCGGCAGTGCTGGGCAACCACTGGCCCCGGTGCCAGCCAGAGCCTTTCTCCATTGTTCCAGTGACCTCCTCCTTGACCCAGCAGTCAGGTGAGCGGGCCCTGGTCACAGAAACCCATCTTGGAGAATTCCTGCTTGGGAAACCTAGAATGTCTTACACATTTCTTTTATAATATATAACCCAGTATACTAGTGAACTTGGCAAAGCACTTGATAAACATGAACTCATTTTATTCTCCCAGATTCTGTGAGGTTAGATATCCTGATCCCCGGTTACAAATGAGAACACAGAGACACCAAGGGGTTTTTGAGTAACTCCCTGGGGAATGAGCAGGGATTCATTGACTTCATTCATTTGGCAAATCCTAATCGATTGCCCGAGTCCCGGCACCAGCACTTTGTATCTCTAACCTGTAGCATCACGCCATGCTAGTGGGCACTCCAAAAAATGTGTGACGCCAATGGTGATGAGAAGGAACTTTCTGACAGCAAGCTGGGCCAAAAAAAGCTGGAAATTAATGAGGGCAAAATGTCTGTGGAATAACGCGAAGTCAGAGCACAGGATTAGGCTGATGCAAGATTTACATCTGACCTTTCAAAAGCCTCTCAGAAAGGTGAGCGGTAATTCTTCCCTGTGTTCCTTGGGAACAAGGAAGATCCAGACCCAGGACCCTCTGAAAGGAGGGGCCAGGGAAGGGGAGGGAGGAAGAGGGAGAGAACATAGGACATAGGCTCCTGCAGACCCCAGAGAGAGGGGACTCTGGCTGATCATCTCCATACACACCACACACACACGCACGCACTCACGCACGTGCGTGAGATCCTGTTTGTCTTCATAACCACCAATCATCTTGCCAGGTATCTATGTCCTTGGTAAACATCTGTTTGAATGAATTAACCTTTTCTGGTTCTTTCGGTCTCCTGCTACCTCATGTACTTCACCATTTTTCCTTCTCTTCTTCCTTGAATTTCAAATTCTCTGCTTTCCAAAGCCAGCCCCTCAAGGGCCTTCTTCCCCTCCCTCTCCCTCCCCACTTAACCTTCTCTAGTGGCTTGTCCCCTTCACCCTCTTGCCCATCGGAGGCCTCCATATCAGCCGGCGCACTGATGGGCTCCAGAGGGGCGCTCCTTACGTCCCCTCGGGCTTCTGACCTCGGGCTCTGGGACCTGAGTGTGTCTGGGAGTGGGCAGGTTGGCTCCAGAACTCGGAGCAAAACCATGGCAACGGCCAACAAAGCGCCCCGCGCCCCTCCCTCTCCCCTGTCCTCGTGCCTAGGGGTGACCAGCAGCCTCTCCTTCAACCGGGACTGGACTAGGGAAGTGCGCAATTTGTGCCAGGTAGACCCAGGACTTGGTTAGAGCTCACAGCTGGCCCGGAGGGGCTGGCACCCACTTCTCCCGAGAGAGAACTGTCAGATGCTGTTGATTTTGAACCCTGATAAGGTATTTGAAGTACATTTCCTGCGTGTGTATCATTCATGCCCCCTCGGTTACAGCGTGCGCTCCCCGAGTGTGAGGACCAGGGTTTGAAACATTCCTTTCCGGACTGGGGACAATGGACTAGAGGGTGCACCGAGAGGACAGAACACAGTAACTCTCTACTGAGAGAGATCTTCTCTTCCACCCCCCGTAGGAAGTTAAGGAGCCAGTTGTGTTGGATGTTGCTTGGGTGATGTTTTTAGGGGATGTACAAAATACTAGCTACCACGTATAATCTCAGTTGATCCTCACAACAGTCTTCCCCAGGGTAGGTACCAGCAGTGATCCCATTTCATAGACCAGCCGAGATGCACAGAGGTCCGGTAACTTGCCTTCGGTCCGCGGCCAGAAAGTGGGGCGCGGGGCTCTGGGTCGGATTCCGACCGCCCTGGCTTTTCCCTCCCGCGCCGCCCCCCGGGGATCTGAGGTGGAGGCGGCCGGTGGGGTCCGGGCGTCTCCCCTGTCCGCTTGGCCTGGAGGTCCTCGGAGGCTCTCGAGGGCGCGGGTCCACGCCGCCCCCTCGCCCCTAACGCGGCCCCGACGCGGGTCACGGCGGAGGTAAGACGGTGCAGCCTCGGTTTCCTCAGAGCTCCCGCATCTTCTTCCCTGGATCGCTGAACTCCCTGCCTGGCCCTTGCCTTTGCGCCCTCTGGACCCAGGTCCCGTTTCCCCCACCCTGTTTGGCGCTCTTCCTCCCCTGCCTTCTCTGGCACTGGGTCGGATCGTCGTCGTCGGCCAGCGGGGCCAGGGCCGGTCCTGCCCCTTTGTCCTCCCAGGCCTGCCTCTCGCCATCTGGCGGCGGTAGCTGCGCACGACAGGGGCATTTAGCTCTATGATCCTAGGATGCAAGCTGGCTTTGCCTCCAAACTGGAAGGTCTGCTATCTGGACATTAAAAAAAATTTTTTTTTATCAAAATATTGTTGATTTACAATGTTGTGTTAATTTCTGGTGTACAGCATAGTGATTCCGTTATACATATATATTCTTTTTCGTATTCTTTTTTATTGTAGGTTATTGCAAGATATTGAACATAGATAGTTCCCTGTGCTATTCAGTAGGAACTTACCGTTTATTTTATACATAGTAGTTTGTATCTGCCAATCCCAAATTCCTATTTTATCTCTCCCTCATCTCCTTTTCCATTTGGTAACCGTAAGTTTGTTTTCTGTGTCTATGCATCTGTTTCTGCTTTGTAAATAAGTTTATCTGTCATATTTTAGATTCTGCATATAAGTGATATCATACGGTATTTGTTTTTCTCTTTCTGACTTACTTCACGTGGTATGATAATCTCTAGGTCCATCTAAGTTGCTGCAAATGGCATTAATTCATTCTTTTTCATGGCCGAGTAGTATTCCATTGTGTATATTTACCACATCTTTTTCCATTCATGGACATTTAAGTTACTTCCATGTCTTGGCTATTGTAAATAGTGCTGCTATGAACATTGGGGTGCATGTATCTTTTCGAGTTAGAGTTTTCTCCAGAAATACACCCAAGAATGGCATTATTGGATCATATAGTAACTCTGTTTTTAGTTTTTTAAGGAATCTCCATATTGTTTTCCATAGTGGTTGCACCAAATTACTTTCCCACCAGCAATGTAGGAAGGTTCTCTTTTCTCCACACCCTCTCCAACATTTATTGTTTGTGGACTTTTTAATGATGGCCATTCTGACTGTGTGAGGTGATACCTCCTTATAGTTTTGATTTGCATTTCTCTGATAATTAGTGATATTAAGCATCTTTTCATGTGCCTATTGGCCATTTGTATGTTTTCATTGGAGGAATGTCTTTTTTTGAGCTTTGCCCATTTTTTGATTGCCCATTTATTTTTTTGTTTGTTTGTTATTGAGTTGTATGACTTGTATGTGTATTTTGGAAGTTAAGCCCTTGGCAGTCTCACACATGCAAATATTTTCTCCCAGTCCATAGCTTGTCGTTTCGGTTTCTTTATGGTGACCTTTGCTATGCAAAAGTTTATAAGTTTAGTTAGATCTCATCTGTTTATTTTTGCTTTTATTTCTACTGCCTTGGTAGACTGACCTAGGAAAACATTGCTACGCTTTATGTTAGAGAATGTTTTGCCTGTGTTCTCTTCTAGGAGTTTTATGGTGTCATGTCTTATATTTAAGTCTTTAAGCCATTTTGAGTTTATTTTAATGAATGGTGTGAGGGAGTGTTCTAACTTCATTGATTTACATGCAGCTGTCCAGCTTTCCCAACACCACTGGCCGAAGAGACTGTCTTTACTCCATTGTATGTTTTTGCCTCCTCTGTCAAAGATTAATTGAACATAGGTGTGTGAGTTTATTTCTGGACTCTTTATTCTATTCCATTGATCCATATGTCTGTTTTTGTGCCAGTACAATGCTGTTTTAACTACTGTAGCTTTGTGGTGTTGTCTGAAGCCTGGGAGGGTTCTGCCTCCACTTTGTTTTTCTTCTTCAGTATTCCACTGGCAATTCTGGGTCTTTTGTGATACCATAAATTTTAGGATTACTTGTTTTATTTCTGTGAAAAGTTTCCTGGGTACTTTGATAGGAATCCCATTAAATCTATAGATTGCTTTGGGTAGTATGGTGATTTTAACAATATTAATTCTTCCAATCCAAGAGCATGGGATATCTTTCTATTCTTTTACATCATTTTTAATTTTCCTTTATCAATGTTTTATAGTTCTCAGTGTATAAGTCATTTACCCTCTTGGTCAGGTTTATTCCTAAGTATTTTTTTATCTAAGTAATTTTTTTTTTGGATGCAATTTTAAAAGAGATTATTTTCTTCCTTTCCCTTTCTGATATTCATTCTTAGTGTCAAGAAATTCAACAAATTTCTTTATGCTAATATTGTATTCTGCTACCTTGCTAAATTTGTTTATCAGTTCTAGTGGTTTTTATGTGGAGTCTTCAGGGTTTTCTATATTGTAATATCATGTCATCTGTGTATAATGACACTTTTACCTCTTCTCTTCCAATTTGGATACATTTTCTTTCTTTTTCTTTTCTGATTGCTGTGGTTAGGACTTCCAATACTATGTTGAATCGAAGTGGTGAGAGTAGGCATCCTTGTCTTCTTCCAGATTTTAGCAGGAACTCTTTCAATTTTTCACTGTTGAGTATTATATTGGCTGTGGGTTTGTCATAAATAGCTTTTTTATGTTGAGATATGTTCCCTCTACTTACTTAGGTAAGAGTTTTTATCATAAATGGGTGTTGAATATTATCAAATGCTCTTTCTGCATCTGTTGAGATGATCATGTGCTTTTTGTCTTTTCTTTTGTGGATGTACGGTATCACATTGATTGATTTGCATATGTTGAACCATCCTTGTGACCCTGGGATGAATCCAACTTGATCGTGGTGTATGATCTTTTTAAAGTGTTATTGGATTTGGTTTGCTAATATTTTGTTAAGAATTTTTGCATCCATATTTATCAAAGATAGTGGCCTGTAGTTTTCTTTTTTGGTATTCTCTTTGCCTGGTTTTGGTATCAGGGTGACAGTGGCTTCATAGAATGACTTTGGGACTGTTCACAGGTAGGTCTTTAAATCTGAGCTCATAAAAGTACTCAAATAGAGACACTGAGAAATGCCAGATACAGGGCTACTCTAGAAAGAAACAGAATGGAGGAAGAAGACAAAGGGGTTTTAGGCCTAACTAACCGTATTTCAAACCCAACCCAAGAAACCAGGGACTTGGCTGGGGGCAGTGAGATCCTTGACCATGTCCAGTAAAGTTGAAATACTGTGTCCCCTGCCAAGGGCCTCCATCCAGGCCTTACCAGTGGGAAGGAAGCTCCTCTTGCACTGATACAAAGGTGAGAGCCCATCAGGACAGGGCTATGTGCGTGAGACCTTTCCCTCCTTCCCTGGCAAGAGATAGGCACATCTCTGCAAGCTGATCAGGAACCTCTCATCATCTCCTCTCTTCTCAAAATAGCTCTCAAAAATGTTTGGTACTTTTTTTTTTCGCTCTTATCTGATATTTACTGATAATTTCCATTTAACGGAACCTTGGATTAATTTCACTTTTTTTTTCTTTTGTAGCAATGTTTTAATTTGGGCCTCATGTGCTCTAAAAATATCTTGTCACCGTATCAAAATAACACTGCCAAATGCATCCTCAGAACTTCAGAGCATGTTTCTAAACAGCCTAATGATATGCAAGCTTCTGTGATCTTGTCAAATTGCTGGGCCTAATGGTTTGCATTTGGCTGTATCCAGAAAGCATTCTTTCCTACAGTGGGTTTCAGGGAGTTGAGCAGGAGAGAACTGTATAGTCAATGAATATTAGAGCTGAGAAGATTTTGGAGAGAAAAAAAAGCTGCCCCCAAATTTGCAGTAACTTGTCTCCAAAAGACTTACTCTCGCCTCCTCTCTTCCAGGGCACTATATTTTTAACCGCCCCCCTCTCCCCTCTTCAGATCCAGATCTGGTGGTACTGGAGGCTCATATCAGGTTTTCCAGACAGAGACAAATTCCAATGAGTCAAATCACTTCATCTCAGACCTTCAGAATCAGAATGTCCCACGAGGGCCTGGGCATCCATATTTCAATAGATGTCCCAGGCAATTCTTATCAGCAGGCACGTTTGAAAGATGAATCCCAAATTGACGCTTCTTGGGTCCAATTGGCTACATTATGGACTCTGCAGTGTTGCGCTAGAGCCAGCTCTGACAGGTTCTAACAGGCTCACCAGAGCTGATTGTTAAATTTTCAGGAATTCTGCCAGCAGTTTGTTAAACACAAAATTAAATGATATTAAAAGTGGGGACTCAAACACATACTTGTACACTAATGTTCATAGCAGTGTTACTCACAATAGCTAAAAGGTGGAAATAACCCGTATCCATCAACAGACGAACGGATAAATAAAATATGGTATATACATACAATAGAATTTTATTCAGTCAATATGGATGCTACAATATGGATGAATCTCAAAAACATTATGCTAGGTGAAATAAGCCAGAGACAAGAGGACAAACATTGTGTGATTCTACCTATATTAATGAGGCAGAAAGTAGAACAGATGTTACCAGCATCTGGAAATAAGAAGGAATAGTTGGGGGAGGGTATAGTTCAGTGGTAGAGTACATGCTTAGTATGCACGAGGTCCTGGCTTCAATCCCTACTACCTCCATTTAAATAAAATAAATAAATAAAACCTAATTAACCTCTCCCCTCGCCACCAAAAAAAAAAAAAAAGAAGGAATCGTTACAGAGTTTCTGTTTGGGATGTTGGAAAAATTCACTTCTGGAAATAGATAATGGTGATAGCCATACAACATTGTAAATATACTTAATGCCACTGAATTCTCCAGTTAAAAATGGTCAATTTAATGTCACGTATATTTTACCACAATAAAAAGTCGATTCTGTAAAAATAAAATGATCCACTTACAGGTAAATAAATTGGAAACACAATAATACTCTAAACTCAACACTTCCTGATTATTTTTCTACACTGTACAATTATCTGGCCCGGGAGGTTATTTATGTCTATGGTATCTGCTCGGTAGAGATGCTTTATCAAGGTGTGCTGCCGGGCATCTCTTCCCAACTCCGAGCTCAGTGATGTCGTGTTGGTAGCTGGATACTGGCTGCAGTGGGAGTATTCACACAGCAGAAATAGAAAACGCTACAAATCAGGGTCTTCTCCCCACCAAATTGTTTGTTAAGCATTTACCAGCACACCGCTGTCTCTAAGCCATCATTTCCTCAATGGTCAAAAGGAGACAACAAAGCCTACCTCACAGAGTTTCTCTGAGGATTAAATAAAGACGTTAATTAAACTTATTGTGGCGATCATTCACAATATATACACATATCAAATCATTATGTTGTACGCGTTAAACTAATACAATGTTACAGGTCAGTCAAAATAAAGTAAAAGAAAAGGAACGAAAATAGATTGTTCAGGTAAAGGGGCCCATCAGCTTGCCTGCTGCACAGTGAGTGCTTGCTTGGCCTCCCCTCCCGCTGGAGACCATAAGCTCCCCAGCAACTTCCTAACTCCTGGGGCAGAAGGTGATCTCTGCAGACAAGGGAGCCTTATCGCCAAAAACAGATAGCTAAGCTGATTTGAAAGAGAAAATGAGAAGCATTTGGACTTCGTTTTTGTTTTTGATCTAGAAAAGGATGCCAGAAGGGAGAGGAAGAAAGAGGGGGACACTGCAGAGATAGAAGCCAGCAAAACTGATGACGGGATGACCATGGGGTGAGTTGGAGGTTAGGTCGGATGGAGACTAACACTTCCGATAAGACATTCCTGGAAAGGGGTGGCCAGAAGGATTAATATGGATTGTATTCGTTCACTGTAAGGTATAAGATGTAACCCTTCACTAAAACCCTCATGTCTACTCTAACTCAACAGCCTTGGTTTTGTGTTTCTTTTGGAGCAGATGAATCAAATGAAGCTAGGCTCTCCTATTTTTGGCCCAGGCTGCTGGTGACAGGTACAGGGATAACAACAAGGTAAGTTACAGAGGGAAAAACTGAATCAGCAGGTACCACCCTGATGACATAAATTCCTGGGAACCTGGAGAAACCTTCAGAAGCACTTTGGACTTCTATCCTCTACAGGTTGAAGATCTGCATCAGTTTTCTCTAGATTTTAAGGAGCTGGGAGATCTCAGCTATCGAGAGATTGTATTCAATTACATCAAAAAATTTAGAGCTGTGCAATGTTCCATTGCTTCACAAGTGGGACTTAATACATTTTGGTTTTATTTCTATAGTTCAAGAGGATCAAACTTTGAGAAGATTCTTTGGTTTTTTGGACTCCTGCCAGAATTAGGAATATTTTGAGTAAATCCATAAAATCGAAGGCCATTATACCCTGCTCTCTTTACAGAATGTTTTTTGATGCCCATCAAAATCTGAGCTGTCCAAAGAATAGAGTAGGGAAAGGGAATGTTACAGTAGAGAAGCCTGGTAGCACTAAATTAACCTAACGATGAAGGTTAATATTACCAATGACATCATGTGTATATCATGTACTCCCAGATATGATGTGTGATGAGGAAGGGCATTGCAACTCTGCAATATTTTTCAAAAAACCCATAACTCCAGTCTAAGCATGAGAGAAACATCAGACAAAACCAGTTTGGGAGACGGTCTACAGGATATCTGCCCAGTCCTTCTCAAGAGTGTTTTTCAGTTCATGCAAAACAAGGAAAGACCAAGAAACTGTCCGACTAGAGAAGACCCGGGAGATATGACAACTGAATGCAATGTGGTACTCTGAGTTGGATCCTGGAACAGAGAGTGAACATTAATGGAAAAACTGTTGAAATCCAAGTATAACCCAGAGTTTAGATAATAACACACCAGTGTCAATTTCCTAGCTTTAACAAATGTACCATGGTAATATAAGATGTTAACAATGGTGGCAGTTGTGTAAGGACTATACAGGAACTCTCTATGCAACATTTGCAACTTTTCTGTGAATCTTTAAAAGTATTTCCAAACAAAACGTTTATTTAAAAAAAATCTGAATTGTGGGGAGGGTATAGGTCAAGAGCACATGCTTAGCATACCTGGGGTCCTGGGCTCAATCCCCAGTACCTCCTCTAAAAATAAATAAATAAACCTAATCCCCCCCCAACCCCCACCAACACACACACAGACACACACACACACACAGACACACACACACACACACACACACACACACACACACACCAAAAAAATCTGAGTTACATGGTCTTTGGTCTGACCCAGAGAAGCCACATATCCTTGTATGTTCTAGGTTTTTCTGTTTAAGGAAATATAATTATATGGTTTGTTTGTGCCACCTGGCAGAGTACGTTTCAAGGAATCAATTATCTTCACTGGCAAAGAAAAAAATTACACCTTTTCTCTAGGTTCTCCTAGCCCACAAAAAAGGGATGCGTTTGGGAACTTGGTCCCAGAAAAGACATTCTCCCTCAAGCTGTTTCCATGGGATCAAACCTGCCTTCCTTTTCCAGCCTGCACTGGGGATGAATTACCCTTGGAGGCTTCATTTGTGCAACTGTAATATTTTGAGGTGGAGGGCAACTCTGTGCAGAACGCTGTCCTGAGTACTTGCATAAGAAAGGAAAACAGATACAAGGGAAAGAAGCAAGCAGGTACCATTTGGAAGGAGTTAATAGTTAGTGGAAAGTAGCATAACTGCATACAAATCCATCACGACGGCACAAGGGGGTGACATCTCGTAAGTGCAAAGTCCCCATGCTTCAGGTTGAATCCAAAGAGCTGGTAAGAAGCAAGAGCCTTGAGACTGAGACGTGTTAGGTAGGAATGGTTTCCTCAAATAAACCATTTATAGGCCAAATCTGATGCATCGTCAAGGAGGGGTTAGGATTTCTCAGCCAGAAGGAATAGCACAGGCAAAGTCATGGAGATGGTAAGAAAGGAAGACTAGTGTGTAGACGGGGAATCACATTAGCTTGACTGGAGTAGAGAAGCCAGATGAGAGAAGAGATGAGAATGTCGAGGCAGGCAGCCACCCACGCCAAGGGCAGCATCTCTGACATCATCTAGAGGCAGAGAAGTGAGTCACGTGACTTAGAAGAGCTCTGGTTACCAGGGAAAGGCAGTGGGAAGGGATAAATTTGGGAGTTTATTTACAAATGTTAGCCACTATATATAAACAGATTTTAAAAGAAGTTTCTTCTGTATCTTGTAATAACATTTAATGAAAAAAAATGAAAGCGAATATATGTATGTATATGCATGACTGGGACATTGCGCTGTACACCAGAAATTGACACATTGTAACTGACTGTACTTCCATTAAAAAAGAGAGAGAGAGATCGGCTAGGGAAGGGGAGCGGGAAGAGAAAGGGAAGGGAGAGGGAACACTCACAAAGGGCATGGAGGGCTGAGGTATCTGACGGCACAGTTTCTCCACCGGTTGGATGAAAGGAAAACAATTCCTCATCTGTGAAAGAAAGCAAGACTTTGTGCTTATAGGACTAGCTTGTGTACTTTGAATGGAGTAGAGAATTAACTTAGCAAATACATATTGAGCACTTACCCTGTGCCAATCACTGTGCTAGACTGTGCCCTTGGGAGCTTACTGTCTAATGGGAGAGAAAAATATCAATCAAGTACTCCCAGAAATTTGTAATCACAGTGACAAGTATGACATCAGGTATAATGAGAACTATTAACAAGGGGACTGGCTGACCAAAAAAAAAATCTTCAGATTACAAATTTAGTTTCCCAAGCTCCCTGATGCCAGAAAGGTAAAATCCTTAATAGGGACCAATATTATTATATATTCTGGAAGAAATTTCTCCTATATAAAAGGGAATAACCATTTATGTATGCATATTTGTTTCACGGGATTATTTTTTTCAGTTTAAAATTCAACTTGATTGAGGTAAATTTTTATACATTATAATTATGCGATTATAATTTATATAAAGTGAACCCCATTCAAGTGTAGAGTTCAGTGAGTAGTAACAAATATACCCTTATAAACTGGATAGCTACAATCAAGATGGGGAACATTGTGGAGCAGGTAACCCACAAAGTCCTGGGTTCAATCCCCATATACCTCTATTTTAAAAATAGACCTGATTACCTCCCCCTAAAAAAAGAAGAGACAAATAATAAATACATATATAATTTTTTAAAGAATTAAAAAAAAAAAAAGATGGAGACCATTGCATCACACCAAAAGTTCTTTGTCCTTTTCCTGCCAAACTTCATGCCTCCCTCCTCCCTCTGCCCTCACCCCAGCCCCAGGCAACTACTGGTCCTCTTTCCATCATCATCAATTGTCTTTTCTACAGTTTCATATGAATAAATCATATAGGATGTACTTTTCATGCCTGACTTCTTTTGCTCAGCAGAATGTTTTTGAGATTCATCCGTGGTTGTTGCATGGATCCATAGTTCATGCCTTTTTTTTAAATTGCTGAGTGGCATTCTATTGTATGAATATACCAGTTTGGGAGGAGTGTTTTGTTTGTCTGTTTGTTTTTACGAATGGCTATCCAATCCTTCCAGTACTGTTTGTTGAAGAGACTCTTGCATTAGTTACCTACTGCTGGAAAACCCGTTGTTTTACATTTTAATGGCTTAAGACAATAAATACTTATTGTCTGACACAGTTTCTCTGGGTCAAGAATCTAGCAGAGGCTTGGCATGGTGATTCGGACTTAATGTTTCTCATGAAGTTGCAGTCAAGATGGGAGCCAGGGCTGCAGTCATGTGACTGGGGTCTGAGGATCCACTTCCAAGGTGACTCACTCACATGCCTGGTAGTTCAGTGCTGCTTGTTGGCAGGAGGCTTCTGTTCCTCACCACCTGGACTTCTCCATAAGGCTTCCTGAGTCTCCTTACAACATGACAGCTGTGTCAGACTTCTAGCCTACAGAACTGTGAGATAATAGGCTTGCGTTCTTTTAAATCACTGGCCAATACGTTGTTAATTTATTACTGCAGTAGAAAAGGGACATACTCGGTCATAAAAGGCATGTGCCTTCTTCCTTGCTGCCTCTTTTTTTTTTTTCCCCTTCCTCTGATCACTCGCTTTGGGGAAGCTAGCTGCCACGTTGAATTTTTCATTTCAGATATTGTATTTTTCACCTCTAGAAGTTTTATTTGGTTCTTATATCTCCCATTTCTTTTCTCATTATGTTTGTGTTTTCCTTTAAATACCTAAGTACAATAGCTGTTTTATCATTCTTCTCTGCTAATTCTATTACCTCTGTCATTTCTGGGTCTGTTTCTGTTGGCTAATTTTTCTCCTGGTAAGGTTTTTTGGGTTTTTTTTTTTTTTCCTGTTTCTTGGCATATATAGAAAATTTTTACTGGATGCTAGGATGTTACGTTTTTGAGTGTTTGAATTTTGTAGTCTTCTCTTAAAGATTGTAGGCCTTTGTTTTACCAGCCAGATAAGTTTCTTTCAGATTAGTTTGATGGTTTTGAGGCTTGTTTTAAGGCTTTGTTGAAGCAGGTCTAGAGTATCCCATATTCTAGAGCTAGGTTAGACCAATTCATAATGTCTGACTCTTCTGAAATCTCTCTTGAAGGTCTTGGGTCGTCAACGAGGTCATTCTACTGTAACTGGCCACAATGTTTCCCAGCCTTTTATGAGCTCTGGGAATTTTTCAGTTACATCTCTTTGATTATTCCATGATCATCCTCCTGGAATTTAACTCTGTGTGTGGCCACATTAGTATCTAGCAAAGACTCAAGATGCTGTGTAGATTTTTGGAGCTCTGTTTTTGGATGCCTTCTTCCATTTTACTATTCTGTCTAGCAACTTGCGGCTGCCACAGAGACCAAGAACTCCAACCTCTGTCTTCTCAACTCAGTGAGATTGCTATTTTCTGCCGTGTTCTGAATTTATGATCCAGAACGTGCCTCTAGGCAGAAAGCCGGGGCAATTGTAGAATTCACCGCATTTGTTTTCCTTCTCTCAATGATGTCGGTTCTGGGCTGTCTATTGTCCAATGTCTGAAAACAGTTTTTTAATATATTTTATCTAGTTTGCTAGTTGTTTACGGCAGAAGGTAAACCTGGTTCCTTTTCCTCCAACGTGATCAGAAACAAAGAGCCTCTGTTTCATGGTCATTTGATTAGCGTAAGCCAATCTGTGAGAAACTGATCAACCTGATATAGTGGAGTTTGTAAACCTAAAAGTTCCTCAACTGAAGTGTCTCCACAAAGATTAGTGTCAACCTGGGAGGGCTTTTATGGGCAGCCAACAAACCTGTTGAGGTGACATCTCACACCCCAGTTTCTCACACAGAATGGTCCTTTGACAAATGTTTGCTGAATTAGTGAATTACTAAATTAACATTATTAAATTTAAGCATGGTTTTTCTAGGATCCAAAAGAATGGACAACTGATTTACTCTACCCTAAGAGTTTACTAACTCCTTGATCTATGAGTCTAATGGCAAAGAAATTATCTAACCACACTCATCATGGAAAACAAGACTAATTTATCAAAGAATGAATGTGTGGGCAAAGCTCACCAATGTTCTCACAAGGGAAAAATAACTCACAAAGTAACAACACACTTCAGTTCCTACTTTAGTTTCTAATCCATAGTGGAAGTATAGTTTATGAGCATGATTCTGGATCTAGATGGCCTGGGTTTAAATCCCAGCTGCATCATTAACTAGTTGTATGACTTTGGGAAAATTATTTAACCTTGCTAGATTTCAATTTTCCTCACATGTAGAATGGATATAATGATGACACACAGCTCATAGGGCTGTTGTGACAATTAAGTTATTTAACAATATATGTAAAAGTCTTTAAACCAGTGCCTGACACATTTAAGAGCGCAATAAGTGCTAGCAATTATTATTGTTTAAGAGGATTTTCTTTGATTACATGTCTCATAAATGAATTCTTTATATATCTTCAGTATGGCTAATACTTATTTTTTAGGTGATAACACTTCTGATGTTGGTCCAAGGCTTTTCAAAATAATCAGTTTTGAATGAATAAAATTGTATACATTGAATAAGTTTGTTAAATGGCCAGCATGTGCTTCTTAGAGGGACTTTAAATGGTGACTATTCTTTATTTGGGGATTGTGACATTCTGGCTAAAAAGACCCTTCTATTTAAGTGTCATTTTCAAACTGGAAATGTGAGAAAGTTGTTTCTGGGCAACTACTGTTTTTAGACTTTGTGCTCTAGGAGCACAATGTTGTTTCTTCAAGGAAGTTAATCCCAGTCTCTTTTTGCTACAAGGAGATTGATATGCACCCTTCCATAATTTCTCTAAAAGCCAAGCCACACTTACAGATGTCTTTAGTGTGGTAGGCAAAGACCATGGAAAAACTGAGTTTCAGCAAGGCCAAATCTCTTCTCTCAAAGAGGGATCTTTCCAAGACTAGCTATTTAAGTAAATAGGATGTGTAGGGATGCAGGCTAAAGTGTGGCAGTTGATGGTGTCTTCTTGTAGACAACTGGGCAAAGAGAGAATTAAATGGTCTTTTCTGAACACCTAAAAGTTAACAGAAAGGTCAAGTTAGGACTTGCCCTTGGAATTAAACATATCAAAATATTAATGCTCAGAACCTATTTCATGGACATAATCTTTTAAAAAATTTATTTATCTTTGGGGGGTTATTTAGTTTTAATTTTATTCACTTATTTATTTACTTATTATTTTTTGAGGGGAAGGTAATTGGGTTTGCTTATTTTATTTTTGGAGAAGCTACTGGGGATTGAACCCAGGACCTTGTGCATGCAAGCGTGCGCTCTACCACTTGAGCTATACCCTCCCCCTCTATTCATTTATTTATTTATTTTAATAGAGGTACTGGAGATTGAACCAGAACCTCGTGCATCCTGAGCTCACACTCTACCACTAAGTTATACCCTCCCCCTTAAAGAACTTTTTATTTGGAATTAATTTCAAGCTTACAGAAAAGTTGCAAAAATAAGAATAGTATAAAGAACATTTGCATACCCTTTACTAACATTCATCTATTGTTAACATTTTACTCAATTTACCCTATCACTTGCATTCTCTCTCTCTCCCATTCTCTTTCTTTATATGTATAGAGATACATATAGATACATATATACACACAATACACATACATGTGCATACACTGCATATATATGTATGTGTATATATTCTAGCCTCAGATGTAACACAGTGCCATTTCTGCTGCATTGTGTTCATTGAAGCAATAATAAATTTCTGCTCAGGCTCAAGGAGTGGGGAAATAGTTTCCAGAAATTGTGTGTATCAAAATAGTTTTTTTTTCCTGAGCCATTTAAGAGTAAGTTTCATACATAATGGTCCCTTTTCCCTAAATAACCTCTGTGTCTATTTACAAAGAACACGTTATCAAGTCAAAAGATACTGTATTTGAGAAAACACACCCAAGGCGCCTCATTCACACCTGGACCTGACCTAGATGATGAGCCCCAGACTCCAAGCCTGACCTTGATGTCATAATCGGGATTTTGGAGAAAGGAATGAAGGTATAGTTCCATATGAGAGGAATGTAAATTGCTGTGACCAGAGGGCAGACGGTCGTGGCTCAGCAATATTTCTGGAGACTATTTCCCTTGCTTTTGAACCTGGGCAGAAGTCTGTGACTGCTTCGATAATTAGAATGCTGCAGAAGGGACACTGCGTTACATCTAAGGCTACGTCATTAAAAGGGATGTAGATTGGGCTGATCTCTCTCTCTCTCTCTCTCTCTCTCTCTCTCTCTCTCTCTCTCCCTCTCTCTCTCTCTCTCTCTCTTTCTCTCTCTCTCTCTCTCCCTCTCTCCCTCTCTCCCTCTCTCTCCCTCTCTGTCTCTCTCTCTCCCTCTCTGTCTCTCTCTCTCTCTCCTCACCTTTGGAACCTAGCCACAACACTGTGAGGAAAGAGGAAGCACATTAGGCATGTAATTGTTCCAGCAAAGAGTTCCAGCTAAGGTCTCAGCCAACATCCAGCAGCAACTGCCAGACATGTGAATGATCAAGCCCCCAGAGGGTTCCAGCTCCTGGCTTTCAAGCCATTGCATCTGACACTAAACCGAGCAGAGGTTAGCTATCCTCGCTGAACCTTGCCCAAATTGTTGATCCATGAGCAAAATAAATGTTGTCGTTGTTTTATGCCACTAAGTTTTGGGGATAATTTCTTGTGCAGCAATAAGAACCAGAATCACATACAATAGCACAGGTGTTCTCACTTGTGTAGGCAGATATATGTAATCCCAATGAGTATTCTAGTACTGCAGAAGAATGAAAAAGATTAAGATCAATGAGGGATGGAGAATTGAGGACAGAGATAATAAATAAATAATAAATCCTTATATTAGTGTTTGTATAATGCTAAATTGGGTATAGTTAATAACTATAACTAGAATTTAGTGACTATTAGAATTTAACTGTTTTTTTTTAAATTGAAGTGTATTCAGTTACAATGTGTCAATTTCTAGTGTACAACATAATGTTTCAGTCATACATATACATATATATATTCATTTTCATTATAGGTTACTACAAGATATTGAATATAATTCCCTATGCTATACAGAAGATACTGGTTTTTTATCTATTTTTATACATAGCAGTTAATATTTGCAAATCTCAAGCTCCCAATTTATTCCTTCCCACCTCCTTTCCCCCCAGCAACCATAGATTGTTTACTATGTCTGTAAGTCTGTTTCTGTTTGGTAGATGAGTTCATTAGTGTCTTCTTTTTTCTTTTTTTAGATTCCACATATGAGTGATATCATATGGTATTTTTCTTTCACTTTATGGCTTATTTCACTTAGAATGATGATCTCCAGGTCCATCCATGTGGCCACAAATGGCATTATTTTATTCTTTTTTAGGCATTATTTTATTCTTTTTTATGGCTGAGTAGTATTCAATTGTATAAATATACCACAGCTTCTTTACCCAGTCATCCATTGATGGACATTTAGGTTGTTTCCATGTCTTGGCTATTGTATATAGTGCTGCTGTGAACACTGGGGTGCACGTATTTTTTGAATTAGAGTTCCCTCTGGACATATGCCCAGGAGTGGGATTGCTGGATCATATAGTAAGTCTAGTTTTAGTTTTTTGTAACTATGCTGATTTTTGTTTTTGTTCCATATCCACAGAAACTAGAAGAGTTGGGTTAATTTAGTACCCTTTTTCGAAAGGTTGCCCATATGTCCAGTACATGGTCTGAGCTACTAATTAAAGGAGAGTTTGTCTGAGTGGGGGAAATTTGAATCCTTTCCCTATGGATATTCTGGAGATAGACTTTGTATTTATTGGCTATTGTCTTAGATTTTTGCATTAATTAATTGGGATGTCAATGTTAATTACTAATAAACACCAACGTATGGGGCCTCAACAGTCTCTTCTGAGTGACATCCAGGCTGAAATTCATGCATTGGTAGAACTCCACTTTTAACCATTAATTATTATACATTAGCCTAATTCATTCTTTTAGATGAAATATTATGGGTGCCTATTGTTTCCAGAACCTCCTGTCAAGTATTGCCCAGGATAGCTCAAAGAGACCACAGCAAAAAAGAAATCTGACAAAAACCAAATAAGCTCTTAAAAATCTACCTGAGAGCATTCCTGAAACATTTATAATTCCCTACTAGGTGTTAAAAGTGAGAACTGTTACCTTACTAGTTAATAATGGATTTTGATTTTTTAGTTGTTTTATTAGCTTTGATTCTGTTGGTACAAAAAGGCATTTCTGATGAAGCAGAGCATCTTATCTTTTGAGTTCTACTTTATATCTCTGTGCCTTTATCCACCTTTTTGTTTTTTCTTGGCATGCCCTCTCCCCTTATTTCCTTTTCCACCTCACTGGCTTCACTCTCTCAGTCTTCTTGCTAGTTTCTCATCTCTGAACTTTTAATGTCAGAAACCCTTTGGGATTGGGACATGTCCTTGGAGATCTCATCCAGTCTCATGACTTTAAACACCATCAATCTCTAATGACTCCTCAATTTATATCTCCAGCTTGGACTCTTTCTAACTTCAGACAACTAATTAATGCTCTATTCAACACCTCCACTTAGGTGTCTAATAGGCATCTCATATGTAACAGGTCCAAAGCTGAGCTTCTGACCTTGCCCCACAAACCTGCTCCTCCTAATGCCTTTCTCAGCTCAGTGAATTGCATTTCTGTCCTTCTAGTTACATAGGCCACCACTTGGGAGTCATCCTTGAATATTCGCTCTGACATCCCAATCTCATCTATCAATCAATCCTGTTGGCTCTTCCTTCAAATTATTATCTTGGACCCAACCTCTCATCCCTCAAACTCATTGTCTGGATATCTGTAATAGCCTCTCTACCAGTCTCCATGTGTCTACCCTTTCCTGTCTCCTCTTACTCCAGCCCATATTCAACACAGCAGTCAAAGAGATCCTTTAAAAATGTATGACAGCTCTCTTCTGCATTCAAAAACATGCAATGGCATCCCATTTTCCAAAGAGTGAGAGCCAAAATCTTTAAGGAGGATCTGCCTCTCTCCATTTCCCTCATGGTCATACTTGATCCTTGCTGGTCCTCACATCTGCTAGGATGCTCTTGCCTCAGTGTTTACAACAATTTTCCCTTGGATAGCCATAAGATTTGCTCTATCATCTCCTTCAGACTTTGGCTCAAATATCGCCTTTCTGCTCCTCTTCAACCATTCTATTTTAAATTGAACCTTCATCTCAGCACTTTCTGCCTCCCTTCTTTGCAGTTTTTCTTCATAGGACTTGTTACTGACTGACTTACCATTATTTTTACTTATTTTGCTTATTGTCTTTTCCCACTGAAATGTAAATTTCATAAGAGCAGGACTTTTTCCTTTATTCAATTCTGTATCTTCAGTGCCTAGGACAATGCCTGCCACATAGCAGGCACTTTAAATTTGTTTAAAGAGTAAATAATTGGCTGATTTCTTTCTTATTCTTCAAGACTCCTATCCCCCAAGACTTCCCTCCCTCCCCACTCCTTCAGTTTGGACTAATATCGCTCTGTACTTCGGTTCCCATCACATACTATATTTATCTTGATCATAGTACTTCCCAGAGGCTTTTTAAAAATTCACCTTTGTATTCCCTAGGGCTTAGCACCATTCCTCGTACACAGAAAATGCTTAGTAAATGTTAAAATGAACTCTTTACAACCTTCATACCAAATGTTGGGGCTGTGGGAAAATGTTAAATAGGCATGAGTGAGGGGCTTGTCAGCTTCCTCTTTTTTTATACGAACTTCCTTCCTCTTTTAAAGAAACGCAGATTTGATTCCACCCCCACCCCTAGAGTGCCAGTAATTGAATATAATTGTCAAAAAAACTTTTTTTTTTTGACCAAATGCTATTTTATAGCTTTCAAATCCTTTTGGAAGAAAATACTGCAATTTTTAGAGATGTTACTTGCTGGATCAGTAGCATCAAACAAAAAGTTTTACCTAAACCTAGAATCACAACTCACATACTGTATGTCTAGCTTCTCCCTCTAACTTCTTTTTGACTCCAACTATTTACCTCAACTTTACTTCCCTTGTAAATCCCTGAGAGTTTTCAAATTACACCATAGTTGCTAGCTATTAAATACCTATATGTAGGCAGGCATGTCTCTGCATCAGAATTTTTGATTATCAGACTTTTTTTTTTTAGCAGTTTAAGGTTCACAGCAAAACTGCACAGAAGTATGGAGATTTCCCATGTGCCCCCTATCCTCACATATGCATAGCTTCCCCCATCAAAATGATAGTTTTTGATTAAAAGGAAGCCTCAAGATATTAGACAAACAGCAGACCTGTAGAAGGTGGAAAACAGAATAGAAACATCACATTAATATTCAGGTGAGGAAAAAACTCAGCCTGAACTAAAAATAAAAACAGATTTGATGACTGAACTATTATGCTGTACATAGAAATTGACACAACATTGTAAACTGACAATACTTCGATAAAAAAACAAACAAAAACAGATTTGAGCTGGCAAGAGGATGTACATTTCAAGAGATAATAATAGAATTGAAGAACTGGAAAAAGCCTGATTGAATTTAAACCTCTCATCTACTAAAAGAAGAAATCACAGTCAAAGGTACATTTGACATTTCTCAGATACCATATTAGAATGATAAGCTGGACTTTGGATGACTTGACAAAGCTATTTAGAGCCTAGAAACTGAAGGAAGGTATATCCTATCTGTTCAGAGCTGGATTCTGTATTATTCTATGTTTTAATTGCTGATTAGAGTTCAATTAATGTGCTTATTCTTGTCGTTTCTATTTTGCTGGAAAAGACTGGCCTAAGAGAGCAATGGAGTGGCCACAGTAGAAGGAATAAGAGATCAGAAGAGGACTACAAAGAAGCTACTTGATTTTTCAGGAGCTCACAAGGAAAAGCAGCTCCTAGTGGTACTGTCCCTAAGACCCATTCCCTAACATCTTTGAACTATTAATTTAAAAGAGACACAAATATAGCTTCATTGCAGGTGGGGCAAAGGAGGGCAATAAAGAGTAAACGTTTACTCACAGGCTTAGTGGGTAGTATATATAAATTGCTTGCCAAGCATGGATTGTGGTAAGACAGAAGAAAACTTCTAAAGTAGGTTTAATTAAAGGCCCTCACTCTGAATGTGTTACTTCTTTCCCCTTTTTAGTTTTAGCTTAGGTATGTTGTGTGACAGAGGCTCTTAGGAGATGGGCCCTGTTGAAATTTTGCTAATTTTAGCCACTTTTTTACGAACAATAAATGGAAAGGAGAAACATATCTAATTGCTGATTAGAGAATGACATCTCTTTGGTCATTCTTCAATATTTTGTCCAGGTTTAAAATGCAAATGAATTTCATATCTAGAAGAGCAGAGATTCAATTCCTTGTTGGTAGGATTTTTAACAGGTAAAGGATAATAACAAAAATTAGCTTAAATTGTTAGCAAGGGTGAGGGGAAACTGGCTTTCTCAGATAATCTTGATTAGAATGTAAATTGATCCAACTTTTTAGGCAGGCAATTTGGCAATGTCTGTTAAAACTTAAAAGGTGCATACTCTTAGATTCTGCAATCCCGCTTCTGGAAATTCCATCTACGGATACACTCATATATATAAAGAAGGATATATGTACTAGGATGTTTACTGCAACAGTGTAATTTGAAACACTAGAAACAATCTAATGTCCTCAATAGGTAATTGATTAATTATACAATACACAAAACTGGCATATTGTGCATCTGTTAAAAAGAGTAAGATCTACATGCTGACATGAAAAGCAGTTTGGCATATACCATCCAGTGAAAAAAGAAACTGCAAATCAGTAATATAGACTATGAAAAATATGTGTAGAAATAAAGGGAGTAGAGATGCATACCTTATATTCATAACAAATATGGTGGGTATAGTCACAGAAAACTGGAAAGATACATACTTCTAGGGAACGAGAGTGGATAAAGCAAGAAGTGTGACTTTTTGTTTTATACACACTTTTGTACTGATGACAAAAACTTTTTACAGGGACTAGTATTATTTTCATTAAAAAATAGCTTAACGTGCTTCAAATAAAAATATAATACAAATGACCACAACCTCATATTGTGTCAACATAAGGTAACAAGTCCCTAATTCTGGAAAAGCATTTCTTTTATTATATAGTCATACTTCATGCACTGTTGGCCTCACTTTGTGGTAATCAAGTTATATACGTCAGGTGCTGTTCCACCCCTTCTTTATTGTATTGACCTCCCTTTCCATGACCTAAGCTTCTTTGGCAAGTAATATAACTCTATTCTATTCCTATGTCATTTCTCTGGGAGTATAAACTGAGGAACTCTGTTATTTAGATTGCCCAATTGGAAGCAGAAATTACATACCAATCTCCCATGCTTTAAATCTTTGAATGAACCACTCTTTCACAGGCATGTAATTATAGTTAAAGAAATGGTTCCCCAAGTACAACCTAATGCTTAAAGTCGGGTGGCTGGCCAACTCTTCAGTGGATTAAGTGAAATATAATGAAACTGAATAAACTAAATGGTTAATAGAATTCCTTTAAGCATGACAGGTAGACTTTAGATTTTCTACATCATCAAACTTAAGTACTGTATCAATTTTAAGTTATGGAGGGATGTTTAACATATGACTGCCTGATAACTGTGTAATACAAACCAAAAGGCAAGTTTTAATCCCAGCTTAACATTTAAAAATTCCCATTAGACATAACTATTTGCTTCACTGCCTTCAATAATATGCTTAATTTAACTCAGACAAGGAAGAAATAGTATTTCCTACTCTCCTATCTCAACCCATAAATTCTGAGAAGTATTTAATCCATGGTAAACTCTGACAGGGTGAAATCTTTTATGGCCATATGGGAAGCAGGGCCTGAAACCAAGGAGGAAATTTTAGAAGTTCCTGTGTATTAGTACTGCTCTAAATCTTTCATTATACAGTTTATATTCTATTCTTTCCTGAGTATTTTGTAATTACTATTTCATGAGATTGATTAATTCCAACCCAATCCTACCTTTCAAGTAGGGCAAATACTACAAAGATAAAACAATTTACTTCCAATTCTACTGTAAATCAGGTGGGTAGATAAATCACTCAGGTCTGTTCTTTGTACAAGTCACCTGTAGGTACTGAATTATTTAGGACAGTAATAATGCCAAGGTATCTTGCAATTAAACTCTTGAGGGTCTTCTCTCCCACAGCTGAGCCCTTTTTAAAGATTCACTTCCCATTAATTAGGATAATCTAACTGCAGGCTGAAGATGACTGAATTGTTTTGTCCGGAGACTTATGTCTATGTTGAATTAATCACCTGGAAATTAAAGGCTTTGAAGTATATTCCCAACCCTCTTACTCATGGCCTTTTAGTAATGAAACTAATCTGAGGTCTTAAAATTAACTACCTCACAGTGAACTGGAAAGGGCAGCAAAGTGACTAATGCCACGCTGCTGATCTGGTCTGCCAGGAAAGATGAGTAGAGAAAGAGTTATTACCTTCTCTCTCTAGCAGGGCATATTATAACCTATCGGCTTTAGGAAGTAAAATCCTTCTGCTGGCACTGAATTAGCTCAGTGGCACCTTGAGTCTTATCTAATCCAAATGGTTATTTTTCAAACAAATGGACGTGTTTCCTTATCCAGAAGCTTTATGCTGTGACTTTCAGTCTTTCAGGGTGAAGATTAAGAAAAGCAAACTGAACAGAGTGAAAAGCAAGAAACTGAACAGCAGACTTATTTTATTTATCTGTCCGTTGTGGACACCTGAGTTGCTTCTACCTTTTGGCTATTGTGAATAATAATGCTCTATAAACACTGGCCTATAAATATCCATCCATGTCCGTGCTTTTAATTCCTTTGGGTATTTACTCACAAGTGGTATTGCTGCATCATACAGTAAATGTGGGAAATTCTGATATTGTGTTGCAACATGGATAAAACTTGAGGACATTATGCTAAGTGAAATAAGCCAGCCACGAAAGGAGAAACTGTATAGAAATACTCTTGAGCTATTTAAAAATGGTTAGAATGGGCAATTGTTTATTTTATCACAACTTAAAAAAAAGTAAGGAACTACGGTATCGGTCTTGTAACCCTCACATTTCTGGCGAGGAGCAACCCTTGGAGGTAATCAAGCTACGTCTTTGCAGAGCAGCTTCCAAAGACTGTCCAAGAGTAAGGCTCAGAGGCGGAGATGTGCCCATGGGCAGCTGGATCTGCGCATGTGAAAGGAAATCTACAGTCTACTGGCGCGGAGGGAATGGGGTAACGTGCAAAGGAAGATACTCTAAACTCTATCACTAGATTCACTTTCCTTAAGAATCTCCCCACTAGCATTAAGAATACTCTCATCAAAAGAAATCCTTGAGACTCTCCTTTCCTTTCACAACTCCCTCCCACTCAGATATGCCCTTAACGATAGGAATGCCTCGACTGCCTGCTCTTTTCCCTCACGAACCGCACCCCTCAGACCCTGGCTCCCTAAGATTCCATTTCTCTTTCAAGATGGGTTGGGACCACGGCCAGACCAACTGTCAAGGGCTCCCGCCCCGCCCAGAGAGCGCCAGAACGCGTGGGCGGGAGGGACGGCCTCGGGCGCCCCGGAAGTCGCTGTCCCCAGGAGGGCGGAGGCGCCTAGGCTTCGCGGCCCCGGATTGGCGGGAAGGTGGGGATGATGTATTACGCGCGAGGTCTGGCCCTGCCCCTACGCCCCTGCGCGCGGCGAGCGTGGGGCGGGGCGGTGTGGGTGGCCCCGGGCGGCCATTACCCGGAACAATCCCCGGCCTCGGGTCAGGTGACCCTCGGCGGGGCAGGCAGGAGGGAGGGGGAGGGAAGAAGGCGTGAGGAGGGAAGGGAGGGGAGGAGGAGAGAGAAGGGCGGAGTAAGAGGGAGGGGAAGGGGGCGGAGTGGGAGCGGGTCACGTGATTCGGCATGGAGGCGGTGGCGGTGGCCGGGAGGAGCCGCCGGGGCAGAAGCCGCACTTGTTAGTGTGGGGGGAGGAGGGGGCCGGGGGACGCCGACACCGTCACCCAGGGACGCCGAGGAGAAGGCGGGAGGGGGGTGGGGGCGAGAGCGGGCTCCGACCCCCGGCCGAGGGGATGAGGGGAGCATGGGCGCCAAGGAGTCACGGATCGGATTCCTCAGCTACGAGGAGGCGCTGAGGAGAGGTGAGGGGGGAGGGGTCTGGGCGAGCTGCCGGGGAGGCCGGCTACGGGCTGCCCAGAGGGTGGGTGACCGGGGGAGGGGAGGGGAGCTGGAGGGCGTGGGGCGCCTGAGGCGGAAGGGAAAGGAGGCCAGCGATGGGGATACTGTGTAGAAGGGTCGGGTGGGAGCAGTGTTTGGGGATTGGGACCTTCTGAAAGGGGGGAAGCTTTCCCAGGGAGAGGGGTGTCAGGCGCCGGCACGGCACTGCCTGTGCTTTCTGGTGGCGTTGTTATCCTGGATGTGTCCAGGGAAGTCCTCCTCTCCCCCTTTTCTTGGGTGGCACCAGCCCTTCCAGGCCCCCTCATCCTTTACTGCCATATTTTCCTATCACTCCTTCACAACCCCCCCGCCCCCCCGCCCCAGCGACATCCTAACCTCGCACCTCGCCCTGGCTGGAAGGGAGAGGGGAGGCGGCTGCAAAGCCCTCTCTTTGCTGGTAGAAACCCCTTCCGATTGTGGAGTCTCTGCCTATCCCGAGGGCCTTTGCCAGTCTCGTGGGGCTATCACCACCCCCTGCCGCCACCCACTCACCCTTTGAGCGACTGACTGATAAGAACGACCTGAAATTGAGTTGTGTTTGAGATGAGATGAGACTGGACAGCTGGTGTTGCCGCAAGACCTCATCTTCGGTCTCATCTCTTCAGACGTTGGTCAGAGCCTATCATTGCACTTGATCCCCAGTTCTCACCCCCTCCCTCCCCATAAAATGGCCTTCGGAAATCCAGCATTCTGATATTGTGTTATAGCTCCCTTTAGAGACCGGCCTTGCTGGCAGTCCTAGCCAGCTGCTTATTGGCTCTGATGCACAGTATGTTAACAGCCCCAACCCCCTACCACTTACTCCAATACCGCTGTCCATGATCACTAAAGCACACGCTAACTGGAAGTGTCTGTTGCACAGTTTATGGCCGGAATGTGACTTAATTTTTCATGACTGGGATTTGAGTGTGTGTTTGTGTGTGTCTGTCTGTCTGTGTCTAGGTGTACTTATATTTCTTTTCGGCATTTAATGGCTTTTCTTCGTAAGAAGTGGAAAACATTAAGCAGGTTAGGTGCTAGGCGTTATTGTTGACAGGTTTCTAAGTTAAGAAACCAGCCATTATCCAGGTGATGGTATTAGTAACTAAGGATATAAAATAAAAAATTAATTGCAAGACAGGCATTCAAAATGAGAATTTAGTAGTGAACTCTTGTTCATATGTAGGGAGGAAAGGGATAAGTTCAGTGGACCATCACCTGAAAATAGATACGTATTTAGATGTGTTTTTGTGGACTGACCAGAATAGCAAAAATATGCTTTTTAGGTCTTTCTTTTTTTTTTTTTTTTCCCTGTGGAACAGTATACTGATTGTTTTTATGGACAATCTCACTTGAACTTTTTTCCTTGCTTCAATATGAGAAATATTCCAAATTCTTGATGTGTTTCCAGCTCTAGTAGGCCAGTCATTTCCGGGATGCTGTTGAGCCTGACAGGTCTGGCCTCAATTAGGCAATGGCTTACATGGCATGGAAGAGGAGATCAGTCAAACTGATTCACAGCTTCAGGGTTCACAGGTGTTTAGTTTCTAAAGTTTGAGAGGGTGATATAGCCGGCATTAAGGAATTCTGAAATGAAACTTTTATCCAACTCTATCCTGCTTTGTCTCGTATCAAACTAAGATTCTGCCTTTGTAAATATAAAGGAAATTAACAGTTGGTGCCTTTTAAACTGATTAGGTGACTTGACTGAAGATCTTTGTTCAATTTGTTAGGAAATGTCTGCTTGTTGAATTTTCAAACATATTTGAAGAGGTAGCAAAATATTTATTAAAACCTTATTTAGCTGTTGTTGGAATTTATGTTTTATCAGTTTTGCTGCAGAAGAAAATTAAGGCAAGAAAGATAAAAACCTTATTTAGCTGTTGCTGGAATTTATGTTTTATCAGTTTTGCTGCAGAAGAAAATTAAGGCAAGAAAGATAAGCAAGTTGATAAAATAGCTTTTTAAAATGTAAACCAGGAGCTTTTTTTTTTTTAAAGTGGGCAATTCTTTTGAACATGGTACTATTTAGTAAATGTCAGAGTTTAATATAGAATTTCTTTTAGTAAGTTTATAAAAAGAATTTATAAAGCTTTTGATAGAGCTAAAAAGTGGTTTGAGAACTTTTTGGAGGGGGGAACATGAATAATCTAAATAGACACCAAAACTTCCATCTGTTACTCTTACCTGCCTACTTGTTTTGTATAAGGTGAATGGGGAGTGGGAGAGAATTGGCCAAATACACAATGCATATTATATTAGTCATTGTACAAGTAAAAAACAAGCTTGATAAACTACTGAAATACCTACCCCCTTGGCTTTACTTAAAATTATTGAGCACAAAATAATGCCTAACCATAATTAGGTAGTATTAAAAAAAAAAGTCAAGCGTACATTACCGCCTACAAACGTAGAATTACAGCAGTTTATCTTGCAAAATGGGGCCTTGGAAATGCAGTGTTAATGACAGATAACACTGGACCTGAGTGAAAGGGTAGTCTAAGTGACTTCCCATCTACATTCAGATGCTCTAGAAATTAGAAAGATTGGTTTTGCTAGACTGTATGTCGGTTATACAAGCATAAATAGTTTCCTTAAAATACACCCTGACATTTTTTTAAGGGAGGTACACACACACACTCACACACACTCACACACAATCTATCTATCTTAAATACCTTGAGTAGAACACAAGCCTTGCTTGACTCTGGCTTAGATTGCATGTATTTTCTGAAGTATACCCACCTACTGTACTTCATGGGTACTGACAATTTTAGCAGCTAAGGTCTTTTAAGTTTTTACTTCATTTCTTTGTTGCATCTAAGTTTGTGGCTTGTGTATTCCTAGCAATGTATTCTAAATGCTTGGAACATAGCATTAAAAAAACATTGAATGAAAGGAGTTGTAGTTTAGAGAATTTCAGAACTCTCAAGAAACCTTAAAAATCTTTTCCAGTTCTTTAATTCTTTCCTCCTGCTCCTCTCTTCCTTTCTTGCAGCATTCTGGATACAGAATTATAAGGCATTTGTGGGGGTTTTTTTTTTGTTTTTTTTTTTTTTTTTTAGTAGGAATTGGCTGAGTTAAAATTGTCCTTAGCTTTTAAATTGTAGTAGTAAAATACAGTGGGTAAATTTATTCTAATCCCCCCTTTTTTTTCTAGTAGAGTTTGGCACTTATGTTAGACTAAATATCTGAGTGATGTCAAAAAGTTATGTTGTGGATTCACACTTTAGAGTGTCTCTTTGCTCATACATTCAGCAAATTTTTACTGAGTACTAGCTATGACTCCTTAGACACTGAAGGAAGAAAGATGAATGACTTTTTATAGCCTGTGTTGGGGATCTCTACTGAAGAGATACACTGCAAGGTGTATGCAAGACTATCCATGGGAGATGGGAATAAAATATAAGAACTTCTATTTAAAGTTCTATTTTGTGTATGTTTGATAGTGGACATAACATTTTTATAATAGTATATATGTGCATAATTTATAAGTGATTAACATTGTATATTAAGTGCTACAGTCCTATAGAAGGAAGTACTATAGGAATGCAGTGTGTTTGTACTTGGTGGCCTGGAAGTGCCCTACCACTGTACTCATTTCACAGCATGTGTTCAATAATTGTATGCTAAAGAATTTAATTTCCTAGTCACTTATAAGTTGTGTTTGCTAGTGGGATAATTAAGCATGTAATAGTTGAAGATTCCAGTACTTTTCATTTTGCTTATCCACCAACTCTAAAATGCTCTAAAACATTGACTTTCCAACCAAGATTTTATTCTCCAAGTTTTATAGTATTACTATTATAATTTCATTAGCTTTATATTACCTATGATGTGATGTTAACTAGTTTAGTATAACATTGTATAAGTGAAAATTGAATTTCACAGTTGGTACCTTCTGGGATGCACTGTTCTCTCTTATGAAAGCACTAATTTGCCTTCATCTAAATTTGCTAAATTTACCGGTGAACTCAACTAGCATTAGTGTAGAACGGTAGGTTTGGGTCAAGCCTTTTGCAAGTATACCTAGCCAGCTGCTATTGTATGTAAAGGAGAAAAACGAGGCCGTTTTAAATTAGTCTGCTTATATGTAGTCACCTAAGAAGTTACAAAGGTGCTGTTCTTCATAATCTCCAGTTTGACACTCCATATGGAGTGTCAGTGACAAAGAGGAGATAAATACACCAATGAACCCTGGGTTTGGGGGGGGGTTGAGCAGAATGAGGTGACATCACTTGATAGTTAATGGCCTCATTTACCAAACTGAACAGCTGTTGTTGTTTTTTCTTGTTCATTGTTTGTCTTTGTGCTTGGTTAGTGAGATTTCAGAGTGACAGCATTCAGACAGATGTATAAGTCACTTAGAGTTGGGAATGTGGTGACCTCCCAATAGCCAGGTGTTTTCTCAGGAGAAGGGGAAGATTTTCAGCACTTGATTTTATGATAAGCCGCAGGAAAAGTTAGGAAAGTGGTTATTATTCTTGGTGTGACTGTAGAGAATCTGTTTTTGGAGCACTAGAGATTAATGCTGAGAGTTTAGATTAGAAGCTCCAGTGTTAAAACAGCTGCAGAGGTAGAGAGATTTTATTTATAAATTAAAAATTGGTGGTTTGATAGTGGTGCTGAGAGTGATACTGTATCCAGAAAGCATGGCTTCTCTTTTCAGGGTGTGTTTATACTTTTGCTTTTACCTTTTGGGCTTCATAATATTTGTGTTTAAATTGAGCCACGCACCTCCACCTCTTTCCATTTTTTCTAATCATAACTCTTAGAGGTTAGAGATGGATAGTTAATTACTGACATAAAAGCCTGATAAAACTAGCTTCATGGTATTTACTGTTATAGTCAGAGACCTATTTGTTAGAAGACCCATCTATTCAAAGATGAAGGCCTTCCCTTAACACCCGCTTTTATTAGAGACTTCATATTCATTAACGTAAGGCTTGCTTCATTTTATGGAAATCCCAAGTTCATAACTTGTGAACAAGGTTCAGGAAAATTGATGGTTATTGGAGTCCTTGATACTGGACTGCATTAAAGGCAAAACTATCCTAAACTAAGGTTTTACAGAGGAAGTTCTCCCTCTTCTCTTCCATTTCTGTGAAATTGGATTGTCTCAGCATCTTACCCCTTGCAGAAGAAAAACCTTTTAAGTTTTGCTGTGGTTTCTTGCCTTTTCCTAATGACTTGTGAAAGAGTCTAGAGAGACTACATTATGAAAAAGAGCCTTCTATAAAGATAGGCCTCTCCTCGTCTTTCCCATGACAGTAAATGGCACCGGTATTCCAACACAACTGCTAAAGCCAAAAGTCCATAGACATCCTTAGTTCCTCTCTTTCACCATCTGACCTATCCTCTTATCCCCAGTTTGAGTCTGTCACCTAGTCCTGTTAGTTTGGTATCCAGTCCAGTCTGTTAACTTGTGCTCATCTTCACTGCCCCTACTCCAGTCCCAGATGCCATCAGCTCTTGCTGAGATACCGCACAGTGGTTTTTTAGTTTCACACAGCAGCCTTTGTAATCTTAAAATTTAAATCGGATCCTGTCATTCCTGTCCTCTCAGTCTGTTTTTCTCTCAGCCTGGAAAGGCTGTTTACAAATTTTCACATGTCTGGTCCATTCTTCATATCTGAAGTCTTAGCTCTGATTGCCTCAACTCGGCCTTCTGTTATCCTCTTACATGAGGATATTGCACTATTCTGCATCGTTCATAGTTTGTAATTATCATATTTGTCGTCAGGCATGATGCTGAATCCCCAGTGCCAAGATAGGTACGGTGACTGGTATATGTTAAATGCTCAGGGATTGGATGGTGGAGCGAATATATAAATGATGGAGAGAAGATTTGGAGAACTGCATAAGGTTTGTAAGGGAGTTAAGAATGGAGTGCTGACAGAGATTGAGTATATTGAGCAATATATCCATCTCAAAATTTCTTTTCCTTTTGTCAACTTTGAAAATCTTTGGAAAAAATTGCTAATTTTTTTTAACATGGATTTTTTAATTTAATTGAAGTGTAGTGGATTTACAATGTTAGTTTCAGGTGTACAGCAAAGCGATTCAGTTTGAATGATAGTTAAAAACATAGGAGCCTTAAATGTAATATTCAGTTTTGTCTGTTTAGTTAAAATATTTAAGTTGATACTTAAGGTAAGTTCTATATGGCAGTAAGTATTGTGTTTATGAGCACTTAAGAATGTCTTTTGGTAATATATAAAATTTAATAATTTTGCTCATGAAATGATTGATTTTTATACAGTGATCTTCATGTACTTTTCATCCATGGTGACAGTTATAATCCTATTGCCAAATGTGAGGTTAGAGTTGGTAACTTACATGCTTAAAGTGTTGTTCAGAGTTCCTTTGGAAGCTGAGAATAAAATTCACGTCAACATACAGAGCACTCTTACTGGTTCTAAAGAATCCAAATGATTTTAAACTAAATTTTATGAATAGTGCTTTTTTTGTCCAAGGTTCTTCTTCTCTTATACTCCATGGCTAATGCTTTTTTTCTCTTAGTCTTTTAGTTTTAATTTTTATGACAGTGATATATACACATAATTTAGAATCAGCTGATTGTACAGGGCTTGTTATGAAAACAGTAGTGCTGTTATTCTCCCTTGACAGTTTTTCTCTAGCCAGTTTTCCTCTACCCATCAGCCAGTGCTTTTAACACTTTAAATTTATTAATTTGGTCTTTATGTTTTGAAGTAATATACTTAGATTGCTACTTTTTTTTTCCATTTAAGGAGTATTTTTTGTGTCCCCACTAATTAAGGATGAGGACTTGGCTCTTTATTATTCTGCTCCCAGTCCCCAAAACACACACCTGTGCTCCTGTCCTCCCATTTCCTGATCTTGGTATAATTTAATTTTGATTAGATCAGTGTTCAATGTTTCCGTAATCAGGTCTTTATAAATTCTGCTCATGGCTAAGCCATTTAATATACTAGGATTACTTTTCCTTTCCTGTACACTTGACTTTCTCTTAAAGATTTCCTTTAATAATTGCCTTTTATTTTATTTGCTTAGGTTTCTAGTCACTGTAATTCAACCCCTAAAGTTCCCACCAAATGTTAAATCTACTCCATATGTTCATATATATCAGGTGTTCACTCAGTTCGCCATATTGGAAAAAAAACTTCCTGGAACCTTCTGTCCACCTCCAGTCTGTACTTTTTGCCCTTGTGCTCAAAGTTTGCCATCCTGGGATCTTCCTTCACCATTATCCTGGAGATTTTCTTCGCTGTCCTTTGTTGGATCCTGTTCTCTATATCCCTGTTTCCTCTCTCTTGATTTACTCTTCCATTTTGGTGGAGCTCATTGCCTGGTAGCTTCTTGAAAAAGGGTGCATGGGAGGTAAAGTTTTGAGGCCTTCATTCTCAAGCTGATGCTTTTTGCTTTAAAATAATTCTTACATCTGTACTCTTCAGTTTCCAAGAGGCTCTTTATGTTTTTACCAACTAATTATTCTGAAGTTCTTTTTAGTAATCCTTATACTTGATCTCCAGTCATGTGGGTCTTAATTTAAGCCGCAGGGCAGATTCATTGCAGCGATCAGTTAGAAGACTGACGTGAGAGGAAGACATTGCCCTAGAATGCAGTTTTTGTGATCATGGATCAGTAGACTCTAAAACTCCAGGAGGGTGGGGACATGTATGTCTTACTCACTGCTCTATCTCTAGCACTTGCACAGTGCCTATTACATATTAGCTACTCAATACATATTTGTTGAATGAGTGAATTGAATAAGCAACCTTTTCTAAAAACCGGATTAAATTTTTAGTGGAAACTTGTTTAAGGGTATGTGTGTGCTCAGGTGTGCGTGCCCAGAGGCTTAAAACTCATATTTACATATCTATAGTGTATATGTATTTAAATGCATCTTTTGCTGTTAAAAAATGGTTAATTGTATTAGGCATGCCATTATGTCATTTTTGGCTCTGCTGTAAAGTTGGTTTTGGAATCTGTTGGTGAACAGCTGTGGTAGGAAGCTGTGGTGGATTTAGAATAGTTGTTTGATTAATAAATTTGGTTTAGAGATTCTTTAGTTTATGCAAGCATCTATAAATGAAATCTTTCACTGTGTGGAATTGTATAGATCAGAAGTTACGCATTTTGTCAGAGATGCTGACTTGAGAATACCTCTTTACAGTTGACTATAGAAGGACAAATTGCTTATTCTTTATAGGCTTAGAGGTGTGGTGAGAAGCAATTACTTAATGATGGAAGCATTTTATATTGTCACATCACTGGTACTATAGAGATTCAAATTGAAGTTGACAGAAGATTGCAAAGCAAATATATTTAAATAATGAAAATTAGGACATCAGCTGAATGAACACTTGGCAGGAAATAACATCTCATAGAAAAATGTTCCATTTTCAGTGGAGCTTATTTCTTATATTATTTCAATAGAGTCCAAAACTAAATGCGACTTCTTTTCCTACAGATCTGCTTATATGTTGCATGTCTTTGTTTTTTTTTAAATTATTTCTAAGCCCTTTATTGCTTTGTATAACAAGTTTACAAATGATGACAGTCAGTAAATGTTTGCTAAGCAAATGAATGACTGCATTTTAAATAAATGAATGAAGACCATTAGCCTCTCTGGGATTCCATTTCTTCATCTGTAAAATGGATGTAATATCTTTTCGTGGCCTTCATAAAATTGCTGTGAAGATCAAATGAGATAATGGACTACTTGAAGTAGTTTAATACCCTAGAAAATCATTCAGCCTGTATATCTTCAGATATTTCTTTGTTGCATGTCTTTGTAATTCACCCACAAGCCCAAGCCAGAAACCTGGTCATCAGTTGAGACTTTTCCTATTTTGCCTCTGTTCACGTTTAATCAATCACAGTGTCCCTTTGGTGCTGCCTTCTTATTATCTCCTGATTCTTCTCCATCTTTAAAGTCATTGCCTTAGAAAAGGCCTTCATCTGTCCCCTGGACTATTAGTCTCCTACCCCTCCAATCCATTATTTGTATTTCTACCAGAATAGTGTTTCTCTGAGATACACATCTGGTCATTTTACTCAAGTGCCTTTCAGTGGAAGATATCCACAGCTTATGGTTTGAAGTCAGTCTTTTTCGCATGGCAAGTCCTGGCAGTTTCTGTGATTTGGTCCCTGCCTGAATACTCTGTGCCTTTGAAAACATTGCCGCCTAGATCTTGGAATGCCCCCTTTCCCTTTATTACTTACATACAATAAAGTGCACAAAACTCACTGTGTTGCTTGATGAAATTTTAGGTATGTACCCAAGTAACCACTATGCAAAACCAAGATAAAGAACATTTTCAGCATCCCACTAGGCTCTCTCCTGTCCTCTCCCAGTTGGTACTGCCCCTCAGAGGTGACCACTGTTCTGACTTCTATTACTATAGGTTAGTTTTGCCTATTTTTGAGTCTTGTATAAATAGAATTATCCAATATTTCTTTTCTTTTGTGCGTGGTGAACTCAGTTTTTAAAAAAAAGTTGAGTCTGAACTCATTTTTAAGACCAAATCTGAAGCCTTTTCACTATGAAGTAAATTCCTTAAAAGATTACTAATGTCTTGAAATTTGGGTCAGTGTATTTTTATTTCCAGAGGCTGACATAGAGGCTGGCATGAAGTACATGCTCATCAGTGAACTGACATGCATCTTTCTCCCTGAACTATCCACCTCACTAGATCCTCATCCATCAAAACTAGAGGCATCAAGTCCTCTCAGAAGCCTTCCCTGATATTGCTCCTCCCTTCTCTCTAGCTGTAATACACTTTTTTTGTAGTAGTTATTGCACTGAAATACAGCTGCTAGTTTAATTGGCTGTCTCCTCTCCTTAAATGCGTTCTGCAATCTTTGAGAATGAGGACTCTGTTGTCTAGAAGGTACCTGGTGGGGCTTATTAAAATGTTGACTGATGGAATGGGACACATAGTGCCCTTTGAATACGGGAGAAGCTGACAAAATAAAGCTAATAATAATAATCTCATAAATTGTATTTTTACAGGATAAATTATGGTTGTTTCATGACATTTATGCAAATATTTAAGTGTACTGGGAATCTAAACATTTAAAATTTGGGTGAAAAAGTGGCTTTAAACTAAAATTATCTGAATCCTTGAAGGACTCAGAAAATGTGAAGGAAAACTGAAACACAGCCTTATAGGCAAGGACTAGTAGATTTCTGATTTGTGTTACAATTAGCACCGTTGAGTAAGTTTGAGTGCCCACTTTTTGATGAGCCTTGGTTTCACTGGTCCTAAGGCATTCACATTTCTCATAAATAGTAAATACTTACTGATATGAATAGGAAACAAGGGAAAGTCATGTCAAAAGTCCATGCAATTTTTGGAAACTCTTTTCATATAACTTAAACAGTGAGATATATTCTCCTACTTAAAACTCTTTAACTTCTCCATAATAAGGACTATGTAGGCTAATTGGTTTGCTCTCCTCATTTCATGTTTGTCATTTGTCTAGGGTGACTTTCTCTCCGCTTTCATCTGTTCTAATAACTTGATATTGTTCAAAGTGTTGGATAGGCAAGATGAGGCTAGAATATGAAGGGTTCTCATCTGATTCTACTTATCTTTCTAGACTTGTAGAATATGCCTAAATTTTACCTTCTTCTCTGGAACATTCGTGGACTATCGAGCACTTACCTCCTTTGAATTCCTGTGACTCTTAATTTGTATCCTTGGTGTTTTAATATTTTTACATAAATATGGTATTGTTTTATGTGTTTTAATTTAATCTCTCCACTAGATTGCAGATTTCTTGAGGAGGAATCTTTAAAAAAAAACATTTTGCACTGTTTTAAGCACAAATAGGTATTCAGCATTTGTTTGGTGATCAAGAGAATCAGATGGTTACAGTCACTGGTGTCTTTATATGATGTATTGCTTTTTAAAATCAATGGTTACTTCTTATTTAGTTTTGTTTTAAGATACACAGTTGGCCCTATGTATTCCGTGGGTTTCACATCTGCAGATAAGGCGGGCCGACTGTATTCATTGTATTGCACCATTTAATAAAAGGGACTTGAGCATCTGTGGATTTCGGTATCTATGGGGGCTTCTGGAACCAAGTCCCCGCAGGTACGGAGGGATGACGATACCTTTTAAATTTTATTTCCATGTGACATGTGGCTCATATCGCAAACTCCTAATTTGCAAGTTTATAGGAATGTGACTGAAGATTACAATTAATAGGTCCAAGAGAACTGCACTGCATGGCAGTTTTACATGTGTTAGAAGAATTTATTAGAAGATAGACAATTGTAAGTTGCACTGGAATTTAGAAGATTTTTGCTCATCTTCTATATTTCTGTCAGTTTGAGGGTTTGAAGATGCACCCAGGACCTATAATTTTCACCAGTGCCTTTTTCGATCCTGGCACTGATAAGCTAAGTGAAAGGGTAGACTTTTCTGTTTACCTTTGTATTCTGGGTCCCTATACCTGAATAATAGATGTTTATGGATTTCCCTATGCAAGTGAAAACATTACAAGTGGCTTTTTCAGCCTTTCCAAATTTTCTCATTTATTAAGTCCTTCACAATTATTTCCTAATAGAAAAAAACTTTTTTTTTAACTTCACCATAGCTAATTTGACATTTGCATTTCTGTACAACCCTTTCTAAAAACTGTGTGTTTATTTCTAATATTAACAAATAAAATATACTTTTCTCATACATATGAGAGGGAAAGAAAAATTGCACTAAATTATGACATCTGATTGTAATAGGAATATAGCTTTATGATCAGTATTGTATTTTCAACTATATGTCTTAGCATTATTGTAAGGTACTTCTGAAACATTTCGTGTAAATTTTTGTCTGACCTTCACAGACTCAGGTATGTGCATAATTTTGTTTTTTTTCCCCTGGCTTCAGTAATTTATTATTACTATGGTATCTATATAGTATATGAAATTTACTCTTTGAACCATTTGAAAAGTAATTAATTGGCATTAAGTACATTCATAATGTGCAACCATCACCAGTATTTATTTTCAGAATTTGGTCATCATCCCAGACAGAAACTCTGTAATTACTAAATAATAACTCCTGATTTCCCCCACCCTCAGTCTCTGGTAACCTCTATTTTACTTTCTGTTTTTGAATTTGCTATTCTAGGTATCTCATGTAAGTGGAATCACGCAGTATTTATCCTTTTATGTCTTATTTCACTTAGCATAATGTTTTCAAGGTTCATCTGTGTTGTAGCATATAGCAGATTTCATTCCTTTTTATGGCTGAATAATAATATATATACTACATTTTGTTTATCCATTTATCTGTTGATGGACATTTGGATTGTGTCCACGTTTTTGCTATTGTGAATAATGTTGCTGTGAACATTTGGTGTACAAAGATCTTTTGAGTCCCTGCTTTCAGTTCTTTTGCATATATATCTAGGAGTGGAATTGTTGAGTCAAATGGTAACTCGATGTTTAACAGTTTGAGGAACTGCCAAACTGTACCCAAGTGGCTACACTATTTTACACCCCTGCCAGGAATGTGTAAGGGTCACAGTTTTTCCACATCCTGGGCTACACTTGTTGTTATCTGTCTTTCATATTTTAGCCATCATGGTGGATATGAAGTAGTATCTCCTTGTAGTTTTGATTTCTATTTCCTTAATGACTAATGATGTGTTGAGCATCTTTTCCTGTGCTCCGTCATTCATTTATCTTCTTAACTCATTTTTGAATTGGGTTGTTTGCTTTTTTGTTGTTGACTTGTAGGAGTTCTTTATATATTCTAGATATTAATCCCTTACTGGGTATATGATTTGCAATTATTTTCTCCCTTTGTGAGGGATGCTTTTCATGCTCTTGATAATGTCTTTTGGTGCTCAAAAGTTTTTAATTTTGATGATGTCAGGTATTTAGTTTTGAATGTAAATAATGTTATAGATTGTGCAGAGGATACAACCACAAACACCTGAAAGATTGACTCTACAGCTGTAGGAAACCAGCGTAGAAAGAACTGTACTTACTGTAACCAAAAAAATCTCCCCAAATAGAGAGAATCCTTTGGCAGTAAATAATCTGCATAGCCTGTGGGTAAATTAAAAGCAAACAATGCCCATAAAAGCAGTCCTGCCTGTAATGAAAGCACTGGAAAGCCAACTTCATTATCAAATTTAGCCAGGGTGGAAAATTGGGATATTCATTGAGGAACATCAAAAAGGTCAAGTCTCCATCATTGCAAACATGTACACAAATGATAACAGGTAGTCTTTTCCCTAAGAGTAAGAGTGCCGTGTGTCTTTATGAATTCTAAAATTTAACCTTTGTTAACCCCATTGGTGTAGAGGCCTATGGTGTGAGTGACATATGCTGCTGGAGTAGAGACCATTTTATCGTTAAGATGGTACTTAGTGATACAAATGACATTTTTATGTTTTAAAATCTTTTGTTTTTGTAGGCACTTTTAAAGAAGGGTTTGTTTTAACTTTCTCTCTGGAGGGAGGTTTCTCAAAAGTTATATCTTAATGGGCATATAGAGATTAATATGTAAGTAATACTGAGTAATTAATACTTGCTCTAAGAGGTTTCTTTTTAGCTACATAACCCCTCAGACATAGTCCTTTACATACCAAAATTTTATTATAGCAGTGTTCTTTGTGTGATTTTATTAGAGGTTGTCAGCCATTTATCTAATAATTCTTTTTATCTCTTGGCAGTGGCTTTTTATAACTTAATATATTGGAGAAAACTTTTATTCTAGATTGAAGTCTCATATTCTGTGATAGTCTGAAAATTTTTTTCCGGATTTTGAATATTGTTTAAATGCATGGCTTTAATCAGTTATTAATGCTTTAATGTTGCATTAAACATTAATGTCATTATTGGCATATTATAACAATGCAATTACATTAGCATACTCCAAGGATGACATTAAATTTTCTCCATTTTTAAAAAGTTGTTACTTTTTATAAAATTAAAAATCAGAGTATAATTGGCAAAAAAAAAATTGAGTAATAGCAAAAATGCAATGCATGTCTGACTTGATGCTTTTTGATTACATATTTTGGAGGATATGAATTATCCTTTCTTACCAAATTAGTTTAGAAGTTAAAGATTTGTTTGAAAATTTTAAATGACAGGTCAAACTTAGTATTTACTTTTTTCACTTTCCTTCTGCTATCATTTTGTGCTTAGAATTCACATCTCAACTCTGATTGGCATGTTAGACTTATTTCTGCAGCTTTCTGTCAGATTGCCTCTATCAAAGCTGATAAGGGTAATCATAACTCTGGCCTTATCCGTGGAATGTACTCAGCTCTACTGCACTTAAAATAGGAAAAGGAAAAACAGTATTAACCAGAGAGATAATTTAGTATGTGTTTTTCATCCACTTCATGGTCGGGTCTGTGTGTTTGGTCCTAGACTGTACATTCTGGCATTGTGCTATATAATTTTTGGTGCGTTATAGATATTTCTTTAAATGCTCAATAATACTGTTTGTTTAGTACACTGTAATTTAAATGATCAGAATTAGTGTTTTATTTCTTTGTAAAAAACCTATCAAGAGTAGTTTGAAGCTTGCCTTCTCGTTGTATAACTTAAAATATGCAGTGTGCATCTTTCTTTGGTGAATTGTCACATTTCTTTCTGAGTATGGATTAACTTCCAACATTTTCCCTTTTGTGCTTTCAGTGTTACCTTTGAGAATTTCTTAAAAGTTTTTTTGTTTTGTTTTGTTTTTTGCCAGTGCTGCTTCCTCTGGGATATCTTCCTCCTTTTCATCACAACTACTTTCCTCATTTACCTTTCACTAAGTTGGAATAAATAAATGAATGATTACTTATTAAATGCCTGCACACTGTTCTAGGCTCTGTGCTGAATGCTAGGCATACCAGGACAAATAAGACATATTACTACACTCAAGGAGCTTATTATTCATATAAGGTAAGGCAGGGTCATGAAGGTGAGAGTAGTTTGGTGATGAAAGGAAAGAAGGGGTGATGTTTTAACCAAGTCATAAAAGAGCATTTGGTGTTCAGGTGGCGTTGTAAAAAGGTGGTATCTATAGATAAGAAGAGAGCATTGTAAGCAAAGGCAAACAGGAATGTCACCTGACAGCCAGTAGCACTTCTGTAAAATTTGTTTAAAAATTATAAAAGCAACACAATAATACTACTGACAGATTGGAAAAGGGAGAGAATTCCACTGATGATCCTGTCACCTAACAGCTAATTATTTGCTTTTACTCTTTTTTCAAATAAATGTTTTACGTTGTTTTAATCATAGCATGTGCGATTTTGTATTTTTGGGTTTTTTTCTGAGATGCCAATTGTTATCAGTGTCATACATACATATAGTTTAAAGTGTTAACTTGTTTGTTTAAGGTTTGTTGAATAACAAGCAGTTGCCTAATCTTCCTTGGTATTTTCTCCTTCCCAGAAGAGACTGTGTTATATTCTAGGCATTATCTGTTGACTTCCCACTTCTGAGCATGCAAATTTAGCTTTCTTCCCCCTACCCTTCACCCTTAGTCACTTCCCCTTCCTCTCTCTCTCTATTACTTCATCCTACCACTACAGTTATATGGTAATTTTGGTTACATAAATATTCAGTGTTTACCTTATGACACCTTGTGTACCAGACCAAGTTGTATAGTAGGCTGTGATCACTTTTCTAGCACAACTTTTTGTCTTCCCTAGAGCTAATTGTGTTTTTATTTATGTTTGGTATTCTAAGTATTTATCACTAATTCAACCCTACACTAGCCTCTTAAGATTATCAGATGTCAGTTTCTTCTAATGTTTTCATGTAGCCTTCAGTCTGGCTTCAAACTAGACTGGTGACTCTTTGAACCTGGTCCACAGCTACAATCCTGGGAACTCCCTTCACCCTTATCCCGGGAATTCTCTGCTGCTAGATCTTTGTTATCTCTAATCCCATATCTTCTACTTTCTGGATTTTTTTTTTCTTGTTTTGGTGGATGACTTCCTCCAGGAACTTTCTGAGAAAGAGTTTATGTGAGATAAATTATTGACATTTGTTAAATCTGAAAATATCTTAAATCTGACCTCATACTTGACTGAACGTTTATCTGAGTTAGAGTTCTAAGTTAAAAATCATTTTTCTTCAGAATTTTGAAAAAGTATTGCTTCATTTTTAGCCTGGTTTCCCTTTGTTCTTGAGGTATCCAATGCATTCTAGTTCTTGGAGCATTGTGTTTGTTTACAGGATTTGCCTACAGGATTTTTATCCTCAGTGTTCTGAAATTTCACAGTGATGTCCTGTATGGCCTTGTTTTCACCTATTTGCTACTAAAAATGGGCTCCTTTAATTTGAAGGCTGATGTCCTTCAGTTTGGGGAAATTAAAAAAAAATTGTCTCAGTGATGATTTCCTCTCTTAGATTTTCTTTCTTCTTGTAACTCTTATAATTTTGATATTGCACCTCCTGGGCTGATCCTCTCATTTTCTTACCATTTTCCATCTTTGTCTTTTTACTAACTTTTGGGAGATTTCTTTAAACTTTTACATTCTTTCAAATGATCTTTATCTTTCTGCTCTCATTTTTTAAATTTTAAGAGCTCTTAATTTTTTTCTTTATTGAAAAATTTCATGTGATATATTTACATGGGGTAAAATGCACAAATCTTAGGTGTACACTTCAGTGAGTTTAAAAAAAAATCCACTCATGTAACTTCCTACCCTCCAATCAAGGTATAGATCTTAAGTGTTTAGTTCAGTGAATTCTGACAAATGCTTTACGCTTCTATTATCACCCAATTCAAGATAAAGAATGTTTCTATCACTCCAGAAAGATCTTTCATGCCTCTTTCCAATCAATCATCCCAACCCACCAGAGACAACCACTTTTCTGATTTCTATTGCCATGCATTAGTTTCGTTTGTTTTTGTACTTAATATAAATGGAATTGTATAGTATGTATCTTTTTGTGTCTGGCTTTTTTTTTGTTTTGATGTCATCCCTGTTGTTGCTGAGTAGCAGTCTGCTGTACGAATTTAACATAATTATTTATCTGTTCTTCAGTTGGACATTTGAGTTTCTTGGTTTTGGCTATGATGAGTAAAACTACTATAAACATTTTTCTACAAGTCTTTCTGGACATATGCTTTCATATATCTTACATACCTAGGAGTGGAGTGGAATGGTTGAGACATAGAGTAGGTATATGTTTAGCTTTATTAGAAAGCATCAAATAGTTTTCCAAAGTGATTATATAATTCTTTTACTTTCCTCAGTTTCAGTTGTTCTGCCTCCTTACCAGTGCTTCGTACTGTGAGTCTTACATTTTAGACATACAGATTAGTGGGAAGTAGTATCTCAATGTGGTTTTAATTTGTATTGCCTTAATGACTAATAATGCATACTTGTGCATGTTGGCCATTTGTATGTCCCTTAAGAGCCCTTTTTTGTTCTATGAATTTTAATAGTATCTTGTTCTTTTTTTCCCCCCATCTTTTTGATATCTTATCTCTTTGAGGATATTAATGGTATGTTTTTAAGGGATTTTTTTTTCCCTCCCTCTATAGACTGCTCAAGTTTTTCTTTTCCTATTTTTTGCTTCTTTCATATTAGAGGCATTTTGCAGATGCCTAATAATCTTGTTTCTCTGCTCATAATGCTGATTAGAAGTTCTGTGTTAGTGGGGCTTGTTGCTAAGCATTTTCATTGTGGAACCTTCTAACCCCACACCCAAGTCAGTATATTCTGGTCTTTAATCAGAGAAGTCCCTTCAGGTCTTCTGTCTGGAGGGTAAAGTTCTGACTGCCAGACTCTGGAAATTCAGAGGAGGAAGAGGGGAGGTGTCTCCACATTCTCATTCATGTATTTATTTAATACCCCTGTTTTTAGAATGCCTTAACTAACCTCATTTATGTCTGGTGTCCAGAGAGAGATTTTCTGATGTCCAGAGAAGTGTTTCATGTCTTCTAGACAATAAACTTCTAGTCTTTTGACATGGTTAGGGAGGCTTGGTGACCAGGCTGTGTGGAAGGGAGTTGGGGAGCTCTGGAATGTCACTGCTTCTCAAATAGCTTCTAGCCAATAGCACAACTGCCTTCTTTACCCCCACTCTCCTGTGCCTTCTGGAGGTACCCTGGTCCCACTAATTCTGAGCCTTTATAGGATTCTGCCATATACAGAATTCATCTTTTCTCTTGTCAACTTAGGGATTCAACTCTATTACATCTACTGAGTCCTTTAATGTGTGTTCATCTGCTTTACAGTTTCCAAAATTTTCTTGCTTTTATCTTCTATCCTGATTTCCTTGTCTTTGGGTTTATGCATTTAAAGAAGAAAACAGTCCCTTTACTGAGTTTTAGTGGGCTTTAAGAAGGGAGTGAAATTAAGTGTTTCAATCCAGTGTTCTTTTATCAGAACTCTGTATTTTTTGTCACATAGTATATCATGTCTTATTTTTTCAAATTATTATATTTTCATAATTATAATTTTTCTTGGTTGCTCAATATTCTACTGCCTGGATTGTCCATAATTTACTGTTGTCTTATTACTAGATTTTTTGAAGTTTCTTCCAGTTTTTCACTTATTACATTTTGCTGAAGTGAACATCTTCGTTTATTTAAGATTCCCCCATTTTTGGATTATTTCCTTAGAATAGGTTTCCAGAAATGTAACATCTTTTGATGGAAATCATTTTCTGAAAGTGATATTTGAGTGTTGATTTTATTAAACACCTATGAGAATTTGGTATTGTAATTTGCCAAAAAATCATTTGTTTATTGACTAGTCTAAAATGGCATCTTGTTTCGTATTTTTTGGATTTTTTTGTCTATTTTTTGTTTAATTTTGTTTTCTTTGGGGGGGGAGGTAATTAAACTTATTTATTTCTTATTGTAGGTACTGGGGATTGAACCCAGGACCTCTTGCATGCCAAGCATGTACTCTACCACTGAGCCACACCCTCCCCCAATTTGTATTTTTTGGATTAATTGTCAAGGTAGAACAGTTCTCGACATTTTTGTTAGTTGAATTTTTTATTATCTTTTTGTCCTTTGTTATCAACATTTTTAGTTTTTTAAAACTTTTAAAAATCAATTTGTAGAGCTTTTTATAATAAATGCCTTAGATGTTAACCATCTGACAGATTTGCTACAAATATTTTCTCCAGTTGGTTTACCATTTTATTGATTTTTTTTGCTGTTGTTTTTAATGTGCATGAGTTTAAAATTTGCACATAGTCAAATCTACCGTGTTTTGTACCACTTTGGAAGTTTCATGTTTTTACTCTAACAGATGTCTGAAAAATAATTGATTCTAATTTATGATTGTATTTTTAGCATTGAACTTAAAAAAAAAATTCACCTGAAATTTATTTTAGAGGGTGATTAAAATTAGGATCTAAATTTATGTGTTTTTTGTTTTGTTTTGTTTTGTTTTGTTTTAAAGCTGCTAAGCAGCTAACCCAATATGAGCCAGGGAATCATTTCTGTTCTTATTTCTTTAAAATATTTAAAAAAGGAGTATGTGTAATAACTCCTATTTTGCCTCATGTATTCTGTTCTAATTATTCCTCTGTATAGTCTTGCATCAGAAACTTGCATATTCTCTCAGAGACTTGGATTGCATCATATGTAATCTAGACTTCCTTATTTTAAATTATTTTGTTCTGCTTTGGTTGTTTTGGAAGTGTTTGTACACTGTTGCTTTTATGTAATAAAACTTCAGAATGTTGCCATCTTGAGGTTGCTTATAAAACCATGTATGGTTGTCAGGAAATTGCTAACAACAATGAAGTCCTTATTGTATACAATAGGGAAAATAAACTTCTAGACCTATGTTTATTTTTTTGATGGCCAGATTCAATTCTTGGTTTTAACTGTTTTGTTTTATTTTTGTTTTTTAACTAAGATCTCAGTTTAAAATATATCTTCCCTTTAGCTTTTTTTTTTTAGTCCTTATAATGGCCGTACAACTAGTAGCCTTGTTTCTTTTGAATCAGTGCTTTTTGGTGAAAAGGTTTTCATCTAGCAGCAAAGCTCTTTTAAGTCTTTATATCAGGATTTCTTGTTAACTGTGAAGAACAGAACTTCTCATTCCCTTGATTTCTATAAAGTAAAAACAAAAAAAAAATCCCCTATATACAGGATTATAAAGCAATCTAATGCTTATATAACTCACAAGTTTTTAAAAATTTTACATTAAAATAAATAAACAACAAGTAGAACACTATCCTGTACCATGAAATGCTTCATTGTCTCTAAATACTGTATTTTTCTTGCAGCAGGAAGGATGAAATTGTGTTTTATGAAACAGGATGAACTTGGTTAGGTGGAATTTTTACTTGCATTTTCTTTTTATTTATTTGTTGATTTGTTTATTGCATTTTAGCTTATATGATTCTTTGAGGTATATAGATTTCTTTAATTTTAATTTATTTTTATTTTTTAATTCTACCCCTATATTGCCCCTCCTTTCTTCCTTCTCCCCATTGGTAACAACTATATATCTCTATATCTGAGTTTGCTTCTTTTTTATTTATTCACCAGTTTGTTGTATTTTTTAGATTTCACATATAAGGAATATCATACAGTGTTTGTCTTTGATATTTTTCACTTAGCATAATGCCTTCCAAGTCCATCCATTGCTGCAGATGGCAGTTTCATTCTTTTTTATGGCTGAGTAGTATTCCATTGTGTATGTATATGTGTGTGCGTGTGTATGTATGTATGTGTGTGTATGTGTATGTATACCACATCTTCTTTATCCGTTCATCTGTTGATGGATGCTTAGGTTGCTTCCATACTTTGGCAATTATATATAACACTGCTGTGAATGTTGAAGTGCATGTATCTTTTTGAATTAGTGTTTTTGTTTTTTTCAGATATATACCCAGGAGTGGAATCGTTTTGTCATATGGTATTTCTATTTTTAGTTTTTTGAGAAATCTCCTTACTGTTTTCCACAGTGGCTGCACCAGTTTACATTCCCATCAACAATATAGGAGAATTCCCTTTTTCCATATCCTCAACAGCACTTGTTATTTGTGTTCTTTTTGATGATAGCCATTTTGACAGGCATGAGGTGATCTCATTGTAGGTTTGGTTTTTTTTTAAGTTTTAATATATTTTTATTGAAGTACAGTCAGTTTACAATGTGTCAATTTCTGCTGTACAGCACAGTACTTCAGTCATATAGGACCATACATATATTCGTTGTCATATTCTCTTTCACCATAAGTTACTACAAGATATTGAATATGGTTCCCTGTGTTATACAATATAAACTTGTTTATCTATTTTATATATATATTAGTTAGTATCTGCAAATCTCAAACTCCCAGTTTGTCCCTTCCCACCCCCTTCTCCCCCAGTAACCATAAATTTGTTTTCTATGTCTGTGAATCTGTTTCTGTTTTGTAAATAAGTTTGTCTTTTTTTTTTTTAAATTGGATTCCACGTGTAAGTCCTATCATGTGGTATTTTTCTTTCTCTTTCTGGCTTATTTCACTTAGAATGACATTCTCCAGGTTCATCCATGTTGCTGCAAATGGCATTATTGTATTATTTTTTATGGCTGAGTGGTATTCCATTGTATAAATATACCACAACTTCTTTATCCAGTCAATCTGTCAATGGACATTTAGGTTGTTTTCATGTCTTGGCTATTGTAAATAGAGCTGCTATGAACACTGGGGTGCATGTGTCTTTTTGAATTGAGGTTCCCTCTGGTTATATGCCCAGGAGTGGGATTGCTGGATCATATGGTAAGTCTATTTTTAGTTTTTTGAGGAATCTCCATGCTGTTTTCCATAACGATTGCACCAAAGTACATTTCCACCAACAGTGTAGGAGGGGTCCCTTTTCTCCACACCTTCTCCGGCATTTATCGTTTGTGGACTTTTGAATGATGGCCATTCTGACTGGTGTGAGGTGATACCTCATTGTGGTTTTTGATTTGCACTTCTACATGGGTTTCTTTTAAAAAGTGGGCTTAAGATTCTTATCCACTTCAGTAATAGCAGTGTGTTTCTGTTTCTAGGAGAGAAGCAACACCACAATTTTCAACAATAGACTTAAATTAGAATATTTTTAGAATTATAAAAGTTGAGAATCAATAGCAGACTCTTACCAAATCTAACTAAATTATATTTTTCCTAGAAATACTATGCACTATTCATTTCAGTTTTAAATGTCAGAGTACTAAAACTATTATTATTACTATATGAATTAATCTCATGTCATTTTGAAGCCTATACCCTTTGCAGAAGTTTGGGTTCTCTTTTTGGTAGTTTTGTTCTAGTTTTTCTCTCTTATATTTATTCTGTGGCATTATTTTTGATATTTTAATAAAATTATATTTGTAAAAATGCCTTCTCTGAATGAATCCTTTTAGTAATTACTTTATTCCCTGACGTCTTAATAACCAGTACCATTAAGTCACAGTGTAGAGTAATGAAAAAAGTAATAAAATTTTTGTGTATAACTAGGACAGGAATTACTTGGGGAAATATTGAGTGAATGATTACAGGGAAGGTAATTCTTTAGTTACAGATTAATTGTCTTGAAAGTTAAATTCAACTAACTGTAAAATGCAATCATTTTAAAAGAAAGAAACTCATTTATAAAACTGGATAGTTAAAGCTTAGTTGACAAGGAAAACTGGAAAAAAATCAACATTTTCTTCATTTAAACAAAAGTAACTTTAACTTATTGAAATAACTTTCTTTTCAGTTTTATTAAGCCATAAACTGGTAATGCTGTTACTACTCCACCTGAATATTTAATAGAACAGTAATGACCCCCCCCGCCCCATACTTGTGGGTAAACTGTTAGTATTCCGCTATTTATGTCAATAGTTTTATATTAGTATTTGTCTGCAAGTTGTGATTGAGAGTTTAGGATAGGAAGAGTATATATCATTGCTATTAGGAAGTCTGAGGTCAGAGAACTAGTAAGGGACAATATTTAAAATACTCATGAAAATTAAGTATCTGTGGTACATGAATCCTTTCTACAAAAGTTTGAAGTTGTTAGATTTTATTAGAACTTTGATTTTAAAATTTCAGATTAAAACATTTGTCATTACCAGGTTGGTGTGCACCTTCTTATCATAAAGCATGGGTAAACAACTGTTGAGAGAATATAAAAAGGAGCTCAGTTTGACGTTGTAAATGTGTGGATTTCTTTAAAGAATTCTGAATTGTCTACACCTGACTCATCCATTTATATAATTTTTTCAGAATTGCTTTTGGTATCAGAAGGGATAACATGAAGTTTTGACAGATGTTACATTTTGTTACCATCAATAGTACTGAAAGTGACATTTTTTCTTGTCGCTTGTTAGGTGTAGTGGTTGCCAAGGCATCAGTTTATTGTCAACAGTATTTCTTCCTAAATTACAGCAGTACTGAGACTAGAGAGACTATATATGTTCTTTTTCACCAGTTTGCCAGGAAGGATGTTAAAAAAGTTATTTCCACTCTGTATGGGAAGTAGGAGAACATTTCACTAATATGTTTTCTTCTGACTAATAAATTGTTTTTTTATTTCCCAATTTCATTATTTTGTTCTTTTTTATTTGAAGTATAGCTGATTTACAGTGTTGTGAATTTGTTCTAAGGTTTTCTTTTGTTGCTTTTTTATAGTGCCTTTCAGCAAGGATCTTAGTGACACAGATGGATGAATACTCAGAACTGTAGGGAATTTTTCATGATTTCTTAATTGAAAGATACAAGAAAATAACTTTCAGTGAATATTATGGGTTTAGCTAGTATTAGTGGTAGAATGTAGAATGTCTGACTTTTAATTTTGTAGTCATTTGATAAAGACATACACCTATGTTGTTATTTGTGGCTTTCTTTATAAGTGGAAGCCTAAAGTATAAAATTTGAGTGTTACTTGGAAGATGAATCTCATTGGAGGATTGGGCTTTGTTTTCTTTGCAGACATCTTAGTGAATAATAAAGCTTCTGGAAAGGGGAGATTTAGGATACATTATGTTGTAAAAGACTACTCTTAAAGGTAAATAGAATGGAAGCAATAAATGATTTTAAATTCATGGATATTAAATGTGATTGACTTATTTAGCATATTTAGGGGGATGGTGGTGAAAAAAGTCATTGGTTCTCTTAGGGACTGGAAAATTTATGTACTTGTATGTGGGCTGGCCTTCCCTCCCTCCCTCCCCTCCTTTCTTACCTTCAGTCCCTTTCTCTCTCTCTCTTCTCTTCAAGACAGAAGAACCAGCACAGAGTTATATGTTATCCTTATCTCATGAGACTATCGTAAGAATCTCTTAAGAGAGTGTCTATGAAAGTGCTTTTTAAAGAGTGAAATGCTAGATTAGATACAACATTTATTATTAATTTTTTCTTTTAAGTTAAAGGCTCTGATGATAACCTGTCATTACATTCTGGTTAGATTTGCAGAGGAATTTGGACTACTACATGTCTTTTGGCTTAAGTTTTTTCCCCCTCTGGGGGAAAGGAGGGTACTTGGAGACATATATTTTAATGTAGTTGAACTGATGAGTGCCATGTTGCTGATAGCTCAGAAGTTTATGAACCAGGAGAATGATAAATTGTGTGTTTGATTTGAGAAACTGCTGGAAGCAAGTGAATGAAGTAGAAAACTTGTCATCGACATATGTTAAATAGTCATTTTGTTATATTATGAAGAATAAAAAAAGCTAATGAATACTTAAAGTCATTCTTCCTGTGATATTTTTAAGACCCTCCTGCAGCGTTCAAGTATACAACAGATTTCCTGTGACTATAAACTAAGTGGTGTCTTTTTGATTTATGTTCTGATGGGCAGTTTTCAAAGACACATTCATCTCCAGAAATTATTTGAAGTTGCTAACTATAAAGTGGCATATTTGACATGTTTCCGAAAGTCATTCTTAGTAGACCGTCATTCTTAATAGAAGAAAATGTATACAACTTGCATATTTCTCTGTACTCTAAGCTGATAAGTTATTACTGGTTCATTCATTGACAAAATAGCTTAGCTATCCAACACACGTATTCCTTTCTATATTATTTTTATTCACATTTTTAATGCTTGTTAATAGAAACCAATAGGAAGTAGGAAGGAGAATTTTCTCTTGAACTACTGCAATTTTTATGCAGGGCAGCACAGCTCAGGGATGCTAGAGAATAGAAGTAGTGGCAGATGGTCCAACCTGATGCTCTGCAAAGATAGGGTGGTTCCTTTTGATTACAGACACTGACAGTCTGTGAAGTGAAGATATGAAGCCAGTCTATTCTACAGCATGCATTAACCATGTGTGTTGTGGTAGAGCCAAGAACAACTTTGTATGGGCATGGTAGAAGAGATGAATGCATGCACTTTTAGTTTCCACACACTCACACATAGCAATACCATCAACATTATATATCTGAGTGCTAAGGCCAAGTGGTATATACGTTGCCACACTGTTTTCTACTTTGAATTACAGATGATGTAGTCAGGGATGAAGCTAGGACATAATAGCAGGGAGCTGGATTTATACCTTCTCAATATCAAGAGAAATGGAGATTTATTTTCTCCATTATTTGAATAGCTACCCGTAGATGGACCATACAGAATAGATTCTTTAAGAAATTTTTGTTTTTTGGAATTACAGCGGCTGTATAAACAATAGTGAAAAAAAGGCTAGGAAAAGCACAACTGTAGGAATATAAATTGGTAGAGCCACTTGGAAGGAAGTTAGGTGATAATTATTAAAAGAAAAAATGTGAATGACCTACTACTTACTAGAGAAAGATTTTATATATATATATTTTTTTTCCTCCCCCTAAGGAGGCATGTACATAGTTTTTCATGGCAAGTGTTGTATGAAGGAAAAGAGAAAAAGGCTAAATGTCCAACAACAAGTGAATGTATCAATGATCTATAGTATTGTTACATAATGGAATATTTAATACTATGCAACACATAAAGGAATGAGCTAGATTAGTGTGTGATAAGAGTAAGGTCCATTGTGGTATGTATTATTTGATACCACTATGAGCTTCTGCAGGTACATCTTATAAAAGCATGAAAAAAGGTCTGAAAGGAGACAGACATTGATTATCTCTTGGGAAGGATAAGGGATCAAGACCAGTGGGAGGAAGTGAGTAGGATTTGGTAATGGTGATGTCTTTAGACATTCATTGATGTATGTATTTTGTATACTTTTTAATAATCTTTGGTTGTTAATTTATTATATTACAAACATGTTTTCATGTTTCTATGAAATCTTTTTTAAAAAATCATCTTTAATAAATACTCTTAAATTATTTCTTTAAGTGAAATTCCAAGGAATGAACCATATGACCAAAGGATATGAACATATCCTGCTTATCTTAAGTATTGCCGTATTACTTTACAAAAGGATTTGACTAGTGTATAATGCTACAATCAGTGGTGAAGTACGCTAACATCACCACAACCTCATCGTTCAGATTTCCTTTTAAAAGCGTAACATAGAAATTAAGAGTGTGAACTCTGGAAACTGGCTCCTTGGGTACAAATCCTGCCTCTGCCACTCAACTGTGTGACCTTGACTTTTGTGCTTCAGATTCCTCATCTGTAAAATGAGAGTAATAACTTTATCTACTCCGTAGGAAAGTTACAAGGATTATATGAAATAATATTTGTGAAAACCTAGAATAGTGTCTGACATGGAGTAAATGTTAGATAAAAAAATTTTTTTAATGTTAATTTGGAGGAGCTTCGAAACAAGACTGTGTTATCCAGTTTGTATCTTATCTGCCTTGTTTGATATTGTGTGATTATTTTGCTCCTAAGATTTGTCACTTTTTGTCTTTTGAAGCAAAAACATACCACATCAGTGTTTAAATATGTAACTTTTGAGTAAAAGTACCTGTTTTAGTGATAAGGAAAAAGATGCATCTATCAAATGTAAGAGATTTTGAGTCATTTAATTTTCTGCCTTTGGGCAGGTAAATGTCTGAATTATACCTATTCCACAGCACTTTTGGAATTAACATACTGTATTTCCCACCTGGGTTTCATTGGAACCTGATTCCATATTGGATCTTAGGCTAAGGAAGGATGTGAGGAGGGAGATACATTTAGTGATGATAAACATCAGGTGCAAGCTAATGAAAAAACATTTTTATTGAGCCCTTACTTTCAGATGCTGTGGTTCAGTAAAAAGTGAAAGACTGGGAATAGTAGAATTGACAGGACATTCATTTGATCATTTAAAAAAAATCTAATCTTTATCCAAAAATTGACTGAACATTAGTAATATTTAAGGTTCTTTGATAGGTGTTGGGATACAGATTAATAAGACCATTTCTTTGTTCCCAGAGAGCAGAGGGGAGGTATATAATTAAATCAACAATACAATGTAACTTATGTTATTTGAAAGTTAAAGCGTTGAAAGTTTAATATTGAGTAAGTAGTGGTAAGGAAGGTCATTTTGTATGAGGGGCACTTAACTTTAGGTAATGGGGCATGGAAATCTTTAGAATATACTTCAAAAAAAGGTAAAGGAGTGACATTAAACTGAGTCTTGAAAGATGTTAGGCCAGTTCAAGTAATTGGAGTTAGTGGACAGAGGACAGTGCAAAGAAGATGGCAGTGAGTATAATGTAGTTAGGGAATGAATGGTAAGTACAGTTGACCCTTAATCAACATGGGTTTGAACTACGCAGGTCCACTTCTGTGCAGATTTTTTTCAGTAGTAAATTCATGTAGTAGTACATGATTGCTGTTGGATGAATGAGAATGTGGAACTAAGGATACAGAGGAACCATGGATCTAGAAGAATCGTGGATACAGAGAACCAACTCTAAGTTATACATGAATTTTCAACTGCACAGAGGGTTGGCACTCCTAACCCACATTGTTCAGGGGTCAACTATAGTTTGGAATAGCTCAAGCCTTTATATCTATACTTCTTGTTCTAAGGTTTACATTTAAAAATTTCATCTATTTATTACGTGTCAGAACATTTTAGATCTTTTTGGTCTAAGACAAAAATTTTCAAGTCTTGGTAGGTGACATCCTTCGTGGCCTTGTAACCATGTATATTTTCTTAGTTTCTGATGATGCCCTGTGAGGTAAAATCAGAAGCCTTGGGAAGCATCCTCATCATCAATTTTCTGGTCTTGGCTAGTTTCTCCCAATTCAGTCTATAGTAAACTCCTTCTTTAAAAATTCCTTTCATTTTTAATCTAATTTTTAGATGTAGAAACTCTTGCTTGGGCTCCTGTTTTCAGAGTGGTCTTTGATATTCTTGATGTACAGAGTAACATTACCTTTATTAAACCCTACCTTTCTTGGTTTTCTGCTCCTTTGAATTTTGCATGATTTATATTTTTCTAGTACTATTTCTCAGTTGTGACATTCAAGCTGTAACTGATTTTTTTCCTGATTGCTTCCTATACATTTTTATATATTAAAGTAGCCATTAATTGTCTTTATATGCTCTCCTTATTCAGATCTAGTCCAGAAGTTGTTCTTTTCGACTAGTTTAATATATCTATATCTTTGCAATTTACTCATGCCAGACATAATTTATTCATCACTAGTTTGCAGTTTTCCTGTCATAGTTGTAGAAATTTTTTTGTTTCTATTCTGAGATTTCTTCTATATTACTTCTACTTTTATGTTTAGTTAATCATTTATATTTTACCATTCTTTTCCTCTCTAACAGATACTTTGAAAACTTTGGAGGAATGGTTATTTTTGGCTTTATGTTCAGAATGCTGTATTTCTGTTTTAGTTTAGAGTCAAAAACCAAAATATTGTGAATGCTTAAAGGGATTTGTGAAAATGTTATTTTGATAGACATGTTCACTATCAAAAATTAGATTGCACTACTGAGTGATTTAATGAGGTTAGAGAAACAGATTAGATTAGCTGAGCTATTGAAACACATTTTTTTAATCTGAAAGAGAGTAAGCTAGTTTTAAAGTACACTATAGGTTGAGTTCCAAAAATTTTTTTGGTTAACACAGCATTGTAAACCAACTATACTTAAATTAAAAAAAATTTTTTACAGGCTATGCCCCCCCCCAATTTTATTTGGAATTTAAAATTTTTTTCTCCATAGAAACAATATTATAAATGATGATTAGATTCATAGGGTGGTGGCATATAGAAATTTAAGTCATTGTGTAGCTGAAATACTGTATATTTGCAATAGAAAAGTAGTAGAAACAATATTGTGGGGATACTAGATGAAGTACAATAAAATTGAAAAAGCATAGGGGAGGGTATCAGTCAGCGGTAGAGTGCATGCCCAGCATGCACAAGGTCCTGGGTTCAATCCCCAGTACTTCTGTTAAAATAAGTAAATAAATAAACCTAATTACCTCCTCCCCCAAACAAACAAACAAACAAAACCAATAGATAAATTAAAAAAAAAAGTTTAAAAATGTATCTAAACGTTAATATTTGAAATATAGAATACTCTTCCCTTCTAGGTCAGCCAGCCCATTTCAGATGCAGCCTCACAGTGTTTATATATAACACTCACCTAGAAGGATAAGAGTATCTTTGGAAATTTTTGTCCATTTGTAAATAGCTGGGGAGTTGTCACTAAGTCAGATCAGATATTTGTATTTGTTGGACTGTTCCTATGCATTTAGGATAGGTTTATTCATTTTTCATGTAAGCAGAATCTACTCTTTTTTTAAATCAGCTTTCTTTTGTTCATACTGTCTGTGAGCTTCGTCCATGTCCTTATGTCTGTCAATAGCTTTTGCCTCTTTGTTGCTGAATAGTATTCTATAATATTAATGTATCATAATTCTTTGTTAACTTGTTCATGAACATTTGGGTCATTTCCAGTTTTTGGCTATTATCAGTGAAGTTACTGTGAACATTTTGTACAAGTCTTTTGGGATCTTATGTTTTTATTTCTCTTGAGTAAATACTTAGGAGTGAAATTACTAGGTTGTAGGATAGGTGTGTGTTTAACTTAATAAGAAACTGCTGAACTTTTTCCCAAAGCAGATAAACCGTTTTATTATATTCCCACTGGCAATGAGTAAGAGTTTTCAGTGCCACTATATCCTTGCCAACATTTGATGTTCTCAGGTTTTTAAATTTTAGTCATTTGAATAGTTGTGTAGTAGTATCTCATCATGCTTTAAATTTACATTTCCTTGATTACCAAGGAAATTGAACACCTTTTCTAATGTCCTAATGAACACCTTGGCTGTCTTCTTTTTTGGAATCTCATTTAAGTCTCCCCCCCCCCCCGTCTTTTAGTTGAGCTCTCTTTCTAATATTTGCTTTAAAGGGAGATAATAAAAGGAGTCTGATACTTTGAGGTCATTCCCTGTGACATGAAGTTGTAGATGTTCAGAAGCGATGTAATTAATACTCTTAAATCTGGCAATGACTGTTTTCTAGATTGACGAGGGGTCTTGGAGTTGGAATTTTAATGATCTTACTTACTTTTTATATTGTGATGGGTAGAATTCAGAGTAAGTAGAAAATTATTATTTTAAACTATAATAATAGAGTCTATTCTTTGGATTCACAGGTACAACCATAACCATATCTACCATAATCTGCCACAGGAACGGTTTGTATAAGCATTGTCTATGAGCCGTTACTTTTTTTGAGGATAATACTGTTTAGAGATCACAATCAGTAATTATAGTGTTAGCACTATCTTTGTTTACCCAAATCAGTCTTTTGGCCTCACAAAAATTGGGAACTTTTTTCCTGCCTTATAGTGGTACTGTGCAAAATTGTGGCTCTCTGAAGTCCTTTAATCTTTTTAGAAGAATAAATCTTTAATCATTAAAATTAGTTTTTTCCATTATCTTATTTAGAGCTAATTTTTTGTATACTTTTTGTTAACCCTTAAAATACATAAAAACCAACTTAAAATGAAAGTCTACTTTGAAGGAATTGATCCTTTATATTGTTAGAAACTCTAGTTTATAGAACAAATGTTAGGCCAGTTTCAGAATGTCTAATTTTGTGCCATTTGATTAAAGATTATGAATGTCTGTGAGAGTTTAATCCCTCACCTTTACTTTGCCTCTTCTTACAAGAGAAAAACTCTTACGACGCCATTTGACCCTAGATACAATCTGAAACCTTGGTGAAACTGTGTTCTCTACAAAGTTACTAGTGGCAAAAACCATCATGGTTGTGGGCTGCTTCTTGCCTGAGATGTTCCATTTAGGTTGCCCTTTATCTACTTGAAATAGCTTTGCAGTAGCTTTTGCTATAGTTAGTCTGCCAGAGGGACTTTTGGTAGGTAAATTCACTTTAGATCAGCTGCACCAGGCACATTTATAAATTAGTATTGGTTGTGATTTCTTTGCCACGTTGGGCATTTTCTTTCTTTTGTATATTTGGAAATTCTTACGCTGCTTTGGCAGTGAAAAGCATATTTCCCAGTGTTTGTTTACTTCTGTGGTTATCCTAATTCAGATGTTGTTAAATTTTTATCCATGCCTTTGGAACTGAACTGTTAAAACAGCATCTCCTATCTTTTAGCAAAAATCTGATTTTATGACAAGCCTTGGCTCTTTGAGAAAAACGAAGAAATAGATTACTTGGTCCCTGCAAAATCTACTTCGGGGGATAAGATTTAACCATTATCTTTGAAAAAAGTTATGATACAAGGCAGTATATAATAGGAGTATAGATAACCAATATGTGGTCTAGTGTGAAATATTTTGTAACCAGGCAATGAGTAACAACGAAGTACTGAACTTTGTTTTAAAAAAGCGTAGCTTTACAATGGATTAAAGTTCACGTACTTCACACAGGTATGTGATTTCTTAAATGGAAGTAAAAAAAACTGTAGTTAGAGCTAGAGTTTAGGGAAGGCACATGGAAATGAAAACATCCATCCTGTGTCATTGCAGAAGAAGGTTGATACTACTAGTATAGACATGAAAAAATTATAAGAGTTTAGAGATGAGCACTGTGCTGTTCTTTCTTTTATATGGAGGTGTTTTTGTTTGTTTTTTGGTATGATCATTAAAGTACATATTTTTATTTTCCTTTCGAAGACAGTGAGTTCTAATCTTTTCCACTGACCCTGCAAAAACCATTTAAATAGATTTTCTATCTAAATTGGGGAGAAGGAGTTAGCCTATTTGTTATTGGTATTATAAATACTTATGGAAGCTGGAAAGTCCAAGATCAGGTGGGAAGAAGAGATAATAGCAAAAGGACATTGCTAGCTATCTGGGGCTTTTAAGGAGTCTTTTTAGGGGTCCTCCCTAGTAATACCTATTACATTTCATTTGCCATTTCTAGTTCCATTGCAAGGGAAGCTGGAAAGTATAGTCTTTTAGCTGGGAATATTATCACGTTGAAAAAAGGGTTCTGTTTATCATTCCAGTTGTCATTCCAGCCTCATTTCCTACAGCTCTGCTTCTTGCACCCAGTACTTCATTTATATCAAGCAACCTGCAGTTCCCTGATTATCCATGCCTCTTTATTCTTTCATATATGTTTTCCTTGCAGGGATTACTCTTCTGCCCTTTTCTTGCCAGGTGAATCCCTATTCTTTAAGGATCAACACCTCGTGGAAGCCTTTCTTAATTACCAACTCAGACAAAATTAATGACTCCCTTTGGGAGTCTGTTTTAATATTTCCACTTTAACATTTCCTTTTTGGCACTGCAGTTAGTTTGGTTGTGTGTCTTTCTTCCCTACTAAATTTTGAAGTATGAGAATGCAGGGACTATGTCTTACTCATCTTGACTGTGCCTGACACATAGTAGACAATTTAATAAATGATTGTTGAAAAAAAATCAGCTAACAGTACAATTGAAAAACAGCTAGGTGGCATGTTATTCTTGTAGGCCACATGCAGTTAGGAACTGCCTCTACTGCAGGTAATGAATATGTAGGGTTTATGGACTATAGCATTAAAATGATGGAATTAGAGAAAGTTCTGAAATCCCTGGCTGAATGATTTGAACATGCTTATTGTGTAAAACAGAGTTAAACAGAATTAGGCCTGATAGCTCTGCATTGTAAATGAATTTTTGTAAATGGATTTTTTTTTTTTTTTGCAGATTATGCCTCCTCCTCCCCTTTAAAAAAAAACTATGACAAAACAGTTATAACTAACTAGCTCTGTTTCATCTTTGATTTTTTTCCCCTCAGGGACAGTGTATCCATTGCCTTGATAAGTTGTACTTCATTATCCAAGTTGACTATGGGAAAAGAGAAAATTTTCATTTAAACTTTCAGGAAGAAGGGCTCTAGCTAGACCTAGAACCTCAGATCACAGATTAAAGCTAACATAACTTTTTTTTTATCCTTTTGCTTTGGAATATATTTCCTTTTTCTTTTTCTTTTTTTTTCCTTCTTTTTTTTGCTCTTCTTTTGCTAGATCTTAGATACTGAAGTTCTTAGTGAAGAAGTTGATCAGTTGCCTCTCCTCTTTTTTTTCTCTAAGGCTAGGTTACTCCCAGTTTGTGAATTGGTGCGCTTAAATATACTACAGATGGGGTTTTGATCTCTCTCAGTGAAGTAGCGGGTCACGTGGTTTTATTCTTTGTCTTCTCCGTGTTGATCCTGTATCTTTTCTAAGATGTTAGGTTGAAAGTTTAAATCTTTAGTTTAACTCTCTTTGGCTAGAGGTAATCCTCTATAGTAGTTTAGTATTCCTGAAGGAGAGTTGCATGATTGACTGTTTTAGGACCAAGTTCTTAGTAACACTTTTTGCTGAAGTACCGTTTTCTCCAGTACTTACACTACTGGAGAAAGTTACACATCTAACTTACCTTGCAGAGATTTGTAAATATTTAAGAGTAGAATAAGATGTAGAATTCTTCAGGTGCCTACAGGAAAAAGGAAACCCAGTACAAATGTAATATGTAGTATTCTTGTATATATATGGTAGATTATATTTTCAAAAGATAGTTATGACGATATCTCCCGTCCCACAAGGTGCTTACAATGTGACTTTGACGCTTACTTCTCCCATGAGATGTGGAACCTGTGGTTTGCTCCTTTTGAATCTGGGCAGGTTTATGACACAGTAAAAGTGACAGTCTTGTTATTTCAGCTTCTAAAATTTGGAATACTGGTGAAATGTATGTTGATTTCCTTTGCCTCTTTGTCTAATATTTTTTCTCTAATCTTTCTGTTTTTGCTTTGTTAACTTTCTTATTCTATTTGCCTTCCTTTCCTCAGTCTCATTCTCTTTGTTTTCTGCATCCAGGAAGCAGATGCTGGGCATTTTGGTAAATATTTTTCCATAATGCTGGAGAGTTCAAACCAAGGCCAGTGGCCCTTCTTTTTTCTTCTCTGTTATCAGAAAATGAAATTAAATGAGGTGTGGGTTTGTATGAGGGCTCATGTATGTTTCTCTGGCTTTCTTTTTCAAGTTGTAAACTTTTTCAGTGTGGAACATGTGTTTATATGAACACTGAGCACTTAATAGTTGTCTTAGATCAGATTTAGTTTTTCATTAGCTTCCAGATTTTCATTCCCAATTTAAAAATCTTACACCTTATTATTACTTCTTTCACACTCTCACCAGAATAACTCCTGAAAAAGTAAAAACTCATTAACATGTATTACCCTAGATATTCCTTCCACTTCTCTTTCCATACTTTTCTCTCTTGTAATCCCTACATTTTACATTCCAGCCTCTCAAACTGTCCTCTAAATTCCCTAACATCTTCTGACCTCTGTGCCATTGCTCATTCCCTTTCTGATACTTGACATGTTCATGTCTCCCTGTCTTGTACTCATTCTTGATTTTCTAGCATGAGAACTGCCCCCCTTTCATGAAACTTTTGATTCTTCCCGTTATCTTTTTTTCTGTACTCTGATAGCATTTGTTTATACCCCTTAAGCCATTTATTACATAATACTTTTGTGTTATTAGCATGTTACTTATGTATTCATTTATTTAGCAAACATTTGAATCTCTAGGTACTACTTCCAGAGACTCTGATTTATTGGTTTGAGATGGAGCCTGGGCATCAGACTTCTTTAAATGATCCTCAGGTGATTTCAGGATTAAGAACTAAAGGAATGAAGATAAAACACAGTGACTGCCTGGCCTGTAATGAACACTCAAATATTTGTTGACAGTTTTTAAGCTTTTAAATCCAAGGGCCATAGTTTGTTTTTGTAACCCCCCATAGCACCCAACACACTACTGCCTATTATTACATACGGGTTTCCCCCACTATCTGAAAGTAGAGCATTCCTATGAAATTTTTTGTGAGCTGAAATGGCATAAAGTGAAGAGACAGTTACCCGAGGACACATCATGCTAGCAATGTACAAAATAAATTGAGATAAAGCACAGGTAGTCAGACACGGTTCAGAGCTATGGCGGTTTGATGCTGAGATGCTGGTGTAGCTCCTGGGGAAGGAGCTTGGCGGTGCCACTCTTGCTGCTTGGAGTGCATTACGTCTCTGTAATAGACAGATGTCTGCAAAGCAAATGCTGAAAGCTATTTTCACTTTCTTTTCGTAAAAATGGAAATCCTCTTTGGATTTTGTTCAGTTGGGAAAAGCAGGTGCTAAAGTGGATTTCTCATAAAAGCAAAGTGACATAAAGTGAACTTTAAAAAAGTGGGAGATACCTGTATATAATTAAGTGACTATATAGTTCTTTTCAGTTTTCATGATATTTCATGTAGTTGTAAGGGCCGTTCAGAATAAGCTTGGATTACCGTATAACTAGAAACTGCTAGACAAACAACTGTGAAAGGTTTTTCTGCTCTTGTCTGTATTTTTAAAAATAAGTTTAAAAATGCTGTCTAGAGAAGTCTTGGATTTAATGAATGTTTAAACAAGTCTTGTGCTCGATCTATGGGTTAAGTAGAATATAAACTCCGTTCTTTAATCTGGTACAAAGTAGTCTTTATAAAATGTGGCTTTAGTTCAACTATAATTGAGATCCTTTATAGATAAGTATAATAAATAATAGCAAATGAATGTGCCCATGTTCTCAGTGAATATCATTTAGCCCAACCTGTATAGCCAGTGCCTGCAGCAAAATTACCAGGTTGACCTATTAAGATCACATGGCTCCTGTCTTGCTTCTTTTATGTGATATTGATAGCAAAATTTGTTTTACAAAGGTTTTATTTTGTTTATAATTTTACGGAATGTTAATGTCCTCTTTAAGTGTTTATGAATAGTCATAGTTATGTGACTCGCCTGCCTTTGAGTAGGACAGCACTCGTGCTCAAATGTAACACAGTTGGCCATCCATGTCAACAGGGTCCGCGTCTGTGGTTTCAACCAACTGTGGGTTGAAAATATTTGGGGGGAAAATTCCAGAAAGTTCCAAAAAGCAAAGCTTCAATTTGCCATGCCTGCTAGGCACAGACAACTATTTATATAGCATTTACACTGTATTAGGTATTATAAGGAGTATGGAGATGATCTGAAGTATACAGGAGGACTTTTGTAGGTTATATGTAGATACTACACCATTTTATATAAGGGACTTGAGCATCTGTGGATTTTGGTATCCTGGATGGGAAGGTGGGAGGGTGTCCTGGCACCAGTCCTCTGAGGATACCGAGGGATGACTTGTATGTTGACTTGGGTATGGTCTTTACAATTAATGGCAATACTTGCTTGTCTGTCATACCTGCAGAAATTGCCTTCCTCTTGGTATTTCTCTTCCCCTTCTGCTCACTCTCTCTCTTTTCCTTCCCTTCGTTCCAGTGTTAGGTGGCAGCTGGGTCTGCTGGGATGATATTAGTCGGTAAGGAGGAAAGAGGATGGGGGCAGAAAAACTTGTTTTTGTTTGTTTGACTTTTACCTTCTTTCTCCAGTCCTTATTTTCACAACTTTCCTCCAGAGTTAGGAATGGAAAGTGAACAGGGGACATCCTCACTATTGCTAGAAACCCTCTCCTCCCAGACTATCATTATTAGGCATCCATTATTTCCCTGTGTTTGTTAAACCATTATATACATATATGTTTTTTATGCATATATAAAATACATATTAGTAAGTGGCAATGTTGGATTTGAACATACATATGTTTTGTTTGTACCTTTAACCATTCAGCCAGAGGTTGCCAAACTTGGCAGATAGTGGGCCATATTAAGACTGCCTGTTGTTTACAATAAAAAAAAAAATTTGCGACTAACAATTTTTAGGTAGAGCTATTTTAGGAAAAAATGTATATTCTTGGTTTCCTCATTGCCACTTTGCAGCAAATACCTTGAACTTTGTAGCAGCTTCATGCTGCAGATGGGAAATGGGATATATGCTCTCAGGTTCCACAGGCCCCACCTGGCCCACTTCATCATTTATATTACCCTCCTGGTCCCTGTATTCCATTTTTGAACTTTGCATCATCAGTCTTTACTAACTCCAGTAATTCCTTTTATGCTTGAATTTGTGTTCCAGAGCAAAGGAGCTACAGAATATTTTTATTCATACAGCTTTTCTTCCCAGTGTCAGGTCTGAGAATAGTCAGGTGTAAGGGAGATGCCTTATGTTTCTGGCTTTTTCAGTTGGAATTACACATGTATTTTTATTTATTTGGCCAATATTTATTGATAGTGAGATAAAGGCTCAGATGGAATGTGGTTCAGAAATAGTGGAGAGTACTAAAGAAGCACAGGTCAGCGCCCACTGCCCTGATTATGTAGTCCTTCAGCAGGACATAGGCTGCCTGGAGTGAATTCAGTGTCCTCCCTTAGTTCACCAGGGTACACAGTTGCCTTCACTGTGCTCAGAAAACCAAGTGATGAGAGAGGATGGGAAAGTCTTGGATGAGAGGGTGTCCAGGAAGCACAAATTCATGGCTAGCACCATTGTCTGTGTCTGAGGGCTGTTCATTCTTCCATCCAGATGAGGAGGTTGAGGGCCTTAAGTCACATGGGGAATTCCTAAAGTTATCTGCTCTCCTTCACGTTACAGTTAACTCACACCCAGCCATGTTAGTCGCAGTTTTATCAGCTGATGTAACCTGTAAGTCGTACTTAGCTCAGAAGGCTACAGTTTTCTCTTAAAAACATTATAACTGGTGATTAGGTTGTTTATGTTGATAAGTTGCTATATTAGGTTTATTATAGGTGAAATAGATCTTGAGAATGTCATGCTATCAGTGATCAAATGTAAGAATTCACAGTGAGACCTTTACAGAGAGTATATATGCAAATAATCACTAGGTGCAGCTAGCTGTTTTGCTCAAAGTTGTGCTTAGTAATGTAGTTCTAGAGCATTCGATCCCTCCTTTTAAGGTGTCTTCCTTTTTGCACAACTATGCCTTTTATATTTACTATGTTGTTACTGTTTATTCACGAGTCTGTCTCTTTGCTGTGAGTTCCTTGAAGGCAGAGTTGGGTGTCTTACTTTTTTTGTGTTCCTCATGGCCTAGCACAGAGTTTGGGCATAAGTAAAGGATCTAGTAGCCTTTAATGAATTAACTGATGATTGACTGATTGGTTGTATTTCAACAGGATCTTACTGGAAGAATTCTTTTTCACTGGTGATCACCATAATCTTTATTTTATCTGTTTCACTATCTGCCCTTTCTGTGTAATCGCTTTTACTTTTGTAATATAATCATTGATTATCAAGTACTTTTTCTTACCAGATCTTGGTATTTGATCGTGAGTTGCTAATTATACTTGAATATTTAAAAAACTGAGATGTCTTGAAATCACCACGGCTTTTTGTTGGGAGAGATTTGTGTTAAATTCCCTTGAAAATCTGTTTTGATGTGAGAAAAGAAAACTTTCTCCCTTTGTTCTTTGCCTTGAGTGTTCCTTGGTCTTTTGTTCACGTTTACTTCCTGTTTGAGGAAAAATTTTAATTCTGTTTCTGTGGTTTTCAGTAAGATTCTGGTTGGTTGAACTCTCATGACAGTGTTGTAGATGTACTTGAAACATTTCTACACTTCCTTAGATTAAGAAAAACCTAAAGTAAAACCAGTCCTTGACATTTATTTTTTGAAGGTGAAATACCTCTTTAAGCTGTTCCCATTGTGGTCAGACGTATTAGTTTACTGTTGTGCTTTCCTTTTTTTATTCTGAAGTCCTTCATTTCTAATCTGGTCTTGTTCTCTAGGCTTACTGCATAGCTGTCCTCCTGGAATATTGTATCATGATCATCCTGGAAATTCCCTGTACCTCTCTGATGCAGCACTCAGTGTTTCCTGGATCCCTTTTCTTTCCTTTGTTTACCCCCTCATTGTGTTGTAGGACAGTCTCCTGTAGCTTGCTAGGAAAAGGTACAAGATATTGTTTCTACTTTCTCCTTGTTATATTTTTATAGTACTCTGTTCTTATTTAGATGTAATTTTCTTTTTATCCTTCTCCAAGAATATTTGGAGGTTTTAATATTTTTTCTTCTTTCTTCATTATTTCTGTTCATCCTTGTTCCCCTGTTGGTTTGTTTTGGTGCCTTTCTTGTTGGAGTCTTCCTCAATATTTGGTGTTCCTTGACCATTCATTTTTTTAAGGTCTACTCTATTGATACATAATTTACATATAAAATGCTCAAATTTTAGGTATACAGTTTAATAACTTTTGATGAATGTATTCATTTATGTAGCCACCACCCCAGTCAAATGTATAAAACATTTCCATCACCTCAGAAGAGTTCCCTCCTCGTCTCTTTGCAGTGTCTGTTCTCTACAGTTCTAGCCAGTTCTCCCCACTCTACCGCCTGTCAACCACTGTCTTTGTCACCATAGCTAGTTTTGCCTCTTTAAGACTTTCATATAATGTGGTCATATGATATATGTTCTTTTATGTCTGGCTTCTTTTACTCAGCATGGTTTTTGAGATTCATTTATGTTGTTGCATGAATTGGTAGTTTCTTCATTTTTTTTGCAGAATAGTTTTAATAACTGCCAAACTGCCTTTTAAAAAGTGATACATTAAAAGATTGATTGGAAGACTCACATGTTTGAATATATCATTTGTTGACTTGTGGATTTTCCTGTTGGGTAATTAGTTTGGAACCCAACCATTTCTAAACATGGAATGGAGACGCTCCCCTCACCCCATGTCAGTAACAGTAGGTCTTTATTCTAGGATTATTTGCTTTGTTTAGAGAAGAATCCTCATTTATTCTGCCCAGGTGATATATATGTCCAAGTAGGGCAACAAAGTTCAGCTAGATGCAAATACTCACGCCGTCTTCACCTTTTTCATACCTCATTGTCCTTCCTGTAGCTCTCAGCTAAATCTGGTGTTACCGTGTATGGAGCCTTTCTAGCTCGCTTTCTCCAGAGAATGTACCTCTGGTTTTTGATATATATCTACATTTACAAGTGTTGGTTGTGTGGGCAGTTGGTAGGTTGGTGCCTGACTGCATTGTGCTACTGTGGACTCAAGAGTCTAAGCACTCCTCACATAGACTTTCAACCAATGTCTCTTCAATCCTACTCCCCCCACCCTTGCTGGTAATTGATACAGTGAATTCCTGAGCCTTTTTTTGGGTGCTCTGGACAGAGTAAATTAGTTTACTTTCTTGTTCACGTTTCTCAGCTGCTAGTGCTTAGGTTTTAATTTTCTTTTGTCTGCTTAGGTCAGTCACCACTCCTCCAGACACTAATGTTGACCAGAAAAAATGACTGCCTCTTAGGTCCTCAGTTATTTCTTCTCCTATTCCCTTTGTCCTCATGAGTTTATATATTTTTTTATTCTTGCTGTAATTTTAGTGAAGTCTCTAGAGAGACAGAAAAAAAAAATGTGTTCAGTTTTCTTTTCTACTGAAATTGTTTTTCTTTCTAAAACTAAAATAACTGCATTAATAATATATTTTCCTACCTTAAAATTTTACTAGGCTTGATTCTGTTTTATTTTCCATCTTGTCTAAATTTTTATTTTTTGAGTTTTCAAAGTTTTACTTGTATAATGAACACTTTTATGTATTTCTTGTCCACAGATGAACTAATTGTTGTACTGATTATTTTGAATAAAAATACTGTTTATTTTCAGTAAAGATCTCTGGCAATATTTCAGTGTATGATAGTCTATTTTGTGCATGTATAATAACTTATTCAATCTGTCCTCTGCTGATGGATGCCTGCTTTTAAAATGCTTTAAAAAATTTATATTTTCTCATGTTATAAATGAATAAATTCACTAGTCAAGTTGCTATTTTTTTAACATATTACTGAACAGTCCTTCAAATATCTGTAACCAACAGTGTATGAGATTATCATTTTATATCACAATGATTGATTTCTCTTGTCTCCTCCACTAGACTATGAGCATCCTTATTTGTTAGTAAAGCCATTGATGAAAATTATGCATCTTAAAGAAATAGATACTCCAGTACCTGAACTAATTTCTTCTCTGTTACTGTAATATATGAAACAAGGCTTTGTTCTGTTTTTTACTTTTGCATTCTAAAAAGGAAAAAAAAATCAGTTAATTGGGGTTAATGTTATGAGTTCAATTTTTAATGAATTAAGCATCTAGTATTCATTCTTTTTTCTAGCTACTTATTCAAGTACTACTTCTTACTTATGTTTTATCATTGCCTTACAGGTTGTTGAACCCATGAACTTTCCCTCCCTGCCACAGACTTTTATTGGGTGATAATCTGTGCGCCACGCCCTCCTCAGTCTTTATCTTGCTGGCCCTTTCTGCCTTACTTGCGACTGTAGACCAGCCCCTTCTTCCTGTCCTTTGGAGACTACGCTGTGTGGTTTTTCCTGTTCTAACTATTCCTCGTCAGTCTTCTTTAGGGTTTTCTTTTTTCTTTCTTTCTCTGCAGGTACTGTGAGCATTGGTTTCTTTCAGTTGTGTCTCTGTGTCATTGTGCTTTTTATTCATTCGTGACTTTAATTGCCACCTGTATGCTGATGCCTTTCATCAATGCCCTCCTAAGCTTTACACTCAAAACCCAATGACTCTCCCCAAGGTTCATCATATTCAATACGTCCTTACCAGAATTTATTATTTTTTCTTCCTCACTTACTCTTTTTCTTACTTTCCCTTTCTACATGCTAATACCATCCTTCAGGTTTCCCAGGATGGAATCCTGAGTGTTATTCTAGATTGCTTCTACTTTTAGTCAAGCTTCAGGTTCTACCAAATTTTCCTTCTAGTATTTCCCAGATTTAGCTCCTTCTTTTCTTCTTCTCATACCAGTCTACTTTTTGCTTCCAGGTTGGTTCCTTTCTCTACAAAACTGATTAACTATCTGAATTTTATCTGTCTGTTTTCCTATCTGCCTGTAGTTTTTATTTGAATTGTATCTGACTGAATCTCTTCCTTATTATGACAGAATAGAACCTCTATTACTTGATCAGTGACTGCCTTAGGTTTATCGTTTCCTGCTCCTTGCTTTGTTCATTTTGTCCCAGTGACATACAAGTCTCCATACGCTTGGTACATCATTGTACTTTGAAATAAACTATTATCTCTGCCTGGCATGCCCTTGTCCCTTTGGCTTGGGTTAGCCTTTAAAATTTTATGTAATCATCTTTTTTGTACAGAAGTCTTATCTTCTGGCATGGGCTAAAGGTACCATTTCTGTGCCTCTGTTGTGACCATTTTACTGACCCCATAATACTAAAGAATATTTACTTTTTCTGTCCTTGTAGGCAGAGATTGTTTTATTTAGTGGAAAAAAAAGTCTTCAATGCCAAAAATATAAAGTAATGGCTTAGTAATTTTTTGATAGTGGGTATCTAAAAATTATAGGTTATTAGAATCATCTGTTTATTTATAGGTTACTTTCTTTGTAGATGATGATGCAATCTACCCTAAACTTGAGGGCTGTCTTCTACATACATAGATACATGCTCAGAGAGTACAAATAATACAATTTTTATCCTGGATGAAATGAGTTAATTGTTGCTAAAAACATATTAATGCCAAAGTCTAATGCCATTTAGCTTACCCGCTAATGTGAAATACTTGTTAACCTCTTCCTTGCCCTTGCCTAAAATTTGTATCCATAAATTAATGTTCTGTCATTTGAAGATAGTGAGTCAAGAATTTTCATATTTATTTTCTAGGTTAGATTTGAAAATAGAGAATTACGGCAATATCTTTGGGTTTGTTTTATTTACTTGGAAAGAGAGGTAATATTTGCCAGTTTTTATTAGGAACTGGGTTAAAAAAAATGTAAAGATTTTGAGAGATGATTTTTCTCCTCCAATGTCTTACCCGTCTCCTATTTCTGAATTGCAGTTACAGATGTAGAGCTGAAACGACTGAAAGATGCCTTCAAGAGGACCTGCGGACTCTCGTATTACATGGGCCAGCACTGCTTCATCAGGGAAGTGCTTGGGGATGGAGTGCCTCCGAAAGTTGCTGAGGTAATCTTTACGTTCTAGGTTTTCCTTTGAGGTAGTTATCCACCAGCTTGAATTCTTGAGGGCTCTCCTGGTCTTGACAGATTTAATCTTCCCTCCAGTTACTTTTCCTGTTGAGTAGGTGAACAGATCTTGTTTTAGATGTCAATATGGCTGTGTTCTTGGAGGCCAAATGGGAGTATTGTAGAGTTGCAATTCTCCTTCTTATGCACTGAACTCTAACAGCCATGATTATAATCATGGGACCATGTATATGGTTGGCTTCTTAGTCTTGCAGACTTTGTCACTCTGACATAGAATTTTTATGTTGGGAGTATTTTTTTTTTTTTAATAAGTTTTGTGTTTAAAAACCTCCCCATATTGTAAAACCTAATTAATTCTGTAAAATTAAGTATCGTATATGAAACACTAGCTTATTAGAACTTGTGAAGGCTTATTTGAATTCTACTAAAATTTTTTGGTGGAGATAAAATGACCTAAACTGATATAAATATCCCCTTTCTAACATGAATTTCACTGTTTTATAGGTATATACACAGGTATGTGTTACGTCATTCTAAAGGTGAAATGAGAATAAAATTAATAAAATGGCAAAAATTACAAGAACTTTAAGCTTGGTGTATTACATAAAACCTTAATTCACCATTTCTAGTTAGTGACAGTGTTTCTAACCTGTTCTGTATGCTTTTGAACTTTGTGGTTTACATAATATAGAAAGTAAATTTATTGCTTTTTTGGTGTGTTTTAATCTTTTTTTTGGTGGGAGTATATGATGCATTAATTCTGGTATATGTATTCTTGTGTAAAATTATGTACTTTCTTGTTCTGCCATTATTTTGGATTTATGACAAGATTATTTTTTTCCTGATACTATTTATTGGGTTGTCTTTTTCAGTATGAATTTATCTCCCCATTTTCTTTTAATCAATTTGTCTTAAATACTAATATAATATAAAATTTGGAATTTAGAATTTTTCATTTTAGGATATACCTAGCAATTTAATGAGATAATCTAAGTTGCTAATTAGAGAAAGGGATTTAAACTGAATCCATAGTAATTAATACAGGATGCTTCCAAATTCAAATATATACTAACTTCAGCCTTTCTTTCCCCTCAGCCTCTTCCTTAAAGCCAAAACTGTCAGACTCAGAGTAATTCATAGTGCTAAGAAAACTTAGGTCAGAATATACTTATCTCTTTGGATCATGTATAAAGATTTACATGTGTATGTCTGCACACCTGTGAATGGATAACCATTCAGTTTCTTGTCCATTTTTTAACTGAGTTGTTTGTCTTTTTATTCTTGAGTTGTAAGAGTTCTTTATATGTTCTAGATACAAGCCCCTTACAAGATACATGATTTGCGAGTATATTCTCCCATTCTTTAGCTATCTTTTTACTCTCTTGATGGTGAAACACAAAACTTTAAAATTTTGATAAAGTCCAGTTTACCTGTTTTCCCTTTTATTGCTTGTGCTTCTGGTGTTGTGTTTAGGAAACCTTTGTCTAACCCAAGGTCACAAATTTCCCTCTAAGAATTTTAGCTCTTACATTTGAATGCCACCCATTTTGTGCTAGTTTTTCTGTATGGTGTGATGAGTCCAACTTTATTCTTTTGGAAATAGTTCTCCAGCTGTCCTATTACTGAGTCCAAGCTCATACTGCTCTCTGCATGACAGACCCAGTAAATTGAGAGATGAGTTGTTGGGGCAAGGAATAGAGCCTTTGTTTGGAAAGCCAGGAGACCAAGAAGATGGTGGACTGGTGTCCTAAAGATCCTGAGTTAGAATTCAGGCTTCTTTAGTACTAGAAGGGGAAGAGGTGTGGCTTGTTGTTACAGACTTCTTGGTGTCAGAACCCTTTGTTCTTGCAGCTTTCCACATAAATCTGGTCACAATGTTCCTATAAACCTCCAACAAGACAAATGTTATTCTGTCTTTTTATCTCTATATGAGTGGAAAAGTGTTATACCTTTAAAGGTCAGAGTCTTGAGAATGGGCTGTCCTGTATATTTCGGGCTATAGGCAGCATTCTTTTACAAAAGGTGCAGAGCCAGCTTGACTAAGCACAGGCAGCAGAGCACAAAGATTGGAGCTAAAGGAACAGATTCAACATGGAGTTAGGTTAGTTCTCTGCAGTCCTATCCCTGTTTGTTGAAAAGATTATTCTTTCCCATTGAATTGTCTTCTCACTCTTGTTGAAAGTCAATTGATTGACCATAAGCGTAAGGTTTTATTTCTAGGTTCTCAATTCTGTTCTGTTGATTTCTGTGTCTGTCCTTGTATCAGAATCACATTGTTTTGATTACTCTTGTTTTGTAATAAGTTTTGAAATCATGAAGTGTCATTTCTCCAGCTTTCTTTTTCAAGTTATGTGTCTATTCTGGGTCCCTTGCATTTACGTATGAATTTTAGGATCAGCTTTTCAATTTCTGCAAGAGAGGCAGCTGAGGTTTTGATAAGGATCATATTGAATTAGTAGATTGATTTGGGAGTATTGCCATTTTAACAATATTTAAGTCTTCCAATTCACGAAATTAGAATGCCTTTGTTTGTTTGTTTGTTTGTTTGTTTGTTTCTTTCTTTCTTTCTATCTATCTATCTATCTATCTATCTATCTATCTATCTATCTATCTATCTATCTAACTGAAGTACAGTCAGTTACAATGTGTCATTTCTGGTGTCCAGCATAGTGTTGCAGTCATACATATTTTTGTTTTCACATTCTTTTTCATTATAGGTTACTATAGGATATTGAATATAGTTTCCTATGCTATACAGAAATTCTTTTTTTATTTATTTTGTATATAGTAGTTAATACTTGTAAATCTCCAACTCCCAATTTATCCCTTCCCACCCCTTTTCCCATTTATTTCAATTTTTGACTTCTTTCAGTGATGTTTTGTAATTTTCAGAGTACAGGTCAAATGTCCATCAACAGAACAAAATATGGTACATCCATACAATGGAATATCGTTAATAAAAAAGGAATTAAGTTTTCTGATATGTGCATGGATAAACCTTCAAAACATTCCAAGTCAAAGAAGCCAAACACAAAAGACCACATATTTTTTGGTTCCATTTGTATGTAATGGCAATGATAACCCAATCTATGGAGACAGGAAATAGATTAGTGACACTTTGTTAAAATTTTAGCTGATTTTTTTTCTTACTCACGTGCATAATAGCTGCATCTTCCTACTGTTGTTTTGGAGGAACCTGTCTTTCTTGGAATGTCAGACACAGGTTGCCCTATTATCTCAGCTCTCTGATAGGATCGAGAAGTGTAATATGATAGTTCAATTGCTTTTTCTTGTTCTTAGGTTAGGAGCGACACTCTTTCAGGCTTTCTACATCTAAGGTGGAAGTGGAACTCCCTGCAGCATCAGTTTTATGTGACTATTTCATAAATTTCATTTCACTCAAAATTGTTTCAAGAGTCTCTGTCCTTTGGACTATTTGTTAAGAGTCATTACTGGCTTGAATAATTAAAGTAATTATTTTGCAAGAATGATCTTAATTTTAAATTGTAAAATCCACAATGATAGTTTCAAATTTCAGTTTCATTGTAGTTAACACTTTTATGTAAACTCTAGAACAGTATTAAACACAAATAGAAAATTTATAAATGCTTTTAGTAATAATGGTGAACTTCTTTTGCCCTGTTATTCATTGAGTAGGCTTATTTTAAGTGAGAAGGAGGCTGTACACCAGAAATTGACGCAACATTGTAAACTGACTACACACAGACACACACACACACACACACACACACACACAGACACACACACTTCTACTGGAAAAATAAAATAAATGAGAAAGGAGTATTATTAGCAAGTAAATATTGATTAATACATATAACATACTATGTAAGTTTTAAAGTATTATAAGTAACTGAGTCCTTCTGTCTTTAATTAATCTCTGGTGTTTTCTTACAAAAGTAAATCTTTATAGTTTTTCATACAATAATTTCAAAGGATGGGTGAACCCCATTAAGCTCAGTTCTGAAACAGTTTCAGCATTCAAATAAAATGAGCTTATGGCACATTTCAGGCATCCCTCCAAGACAAGCAAGTCAGTAGACAGATTTCATCAGCTTTTGCGTGTATTTGGGAAAGGGAGAGAATTTATGAGCATATTTCATCCTTGCAGAGTACAGAGTTATTTGCTGAAGGAGAAATGGTGCATTTTAAATAAAATGGAAGTATAGATCTGGGCAGATAGTTTTGAAGTTTGAATTTAGTTTTAGTGCGTAGGTAGACTCATAGAATGGGAGATCTATATTCTTTAGTTGCAGGGAAATCAAGTCAAATGATGGGATTTATAAACAAAGTGATTAGTTGCAAATCAAAGGAAGTAACCTTTCTACTGTATATGGCCTTGTGAGATCTTTCTTAAAATCCTACAGAGAGCTTGGGCCTTAAATCTGGGTGAAGTGGGCCACCTACTCATGATGAGATTCTGAAATTAATATTTTTGAGGCAGTAGCATTATTTTAACATCGATACCTCTCTAAGAAGAGCCATAGAACCAGTATAAGCTGCCAATTGTGGATGGAAACTTTAAACTTTATTCTCTAGTTAATCAGAGCTTTTATTTACAGTAGAAGTAATAACAATATCTTTCAAGAGCAAGAAAAGGTGTTTTTGGAATCTTAGTGCAAAAGAATGCTAAACCTAAAAAGACAGTAACTTTAATCCTTAACATATTAAGGAGGCAACATAAATTTCTCAATTATTTTCTAGAAGAGTGTAGCTATATATTTTTAAAGCAAAAGAGAGATTTATCTAGGATTGAACTAACCTCCCATTTTTTACCTTCTCTGAAGACTTGGTGTGATAAATTCCAAGACAGAGGCTATTTTGGATGAGGAATAAGAACTCATGGCAGTTTACAATTTTTAGAATCAAAGCATTGATTTTATTAGACTCATTATTTCTAGGATAGATGAGTGTAATTAATATTTTGATGTAATCCTGATCTTGCTTATAATAATCATGTATTTGAATAAAATATTAAATGAATGGAATTTGAGAGGATTAAGAAAACAAGGTCAAGCAAAGTAAATGGAAAAATGTGTTATATTTGAAATTGGACTTTTCTGAACCAAGGCCACTAACTCTTAATAATTCAGTGTTTATATTTTCTTTAGTGTGTCACCCATTCCCCAATCCCTATTCACCCAAAGATATCTAGTAAGAAAACATTGCCATGTAGTATTAATTTGTAATCATTTCCTATTGTTTTCACATTCACTTAAAAGTGGTTTTCACCATTTACAAAATATGGTAGGCAGGTGAATTTATAGTGGCTACTCATTAGCTCTTTCTTTCAACTGGAAACTCTTAAATCTCTATCCCAGGATTGATTTCAATTCTGGATGACTGGCTCATACGAAAATACCACTCCACCTTCCTCCATAAATCTGCTTCTGGCAATTTTAGCCCACACTTTTCCTCCAATTCCTAAACCCTTAACAGACATTAAAGCCTGTCTCTGTACTGCATATGTAGCACAATATTTTATTAGATGATGGCTTATTTATTGTGTCCATTTAAATATTGTCTCTCAACTAAGTTATCATTTTTGATGGGCAGGCTTTATGATTTTTTAAAAATGTGCCTCAGAGTTCTGGGCATCTAATATAAACTTAGTATTTTGATTAATTTTTGTTTGTTTGTTTTTTAAGTAATTGCATATTCTGCAAAATCCTATTCCAAGAATGACCAGGACAGTGACCAGGAATCTGTGTTCCTAAAATCAGCTTCGCTAACTTTGCAATCTTTGAGCATATAACCTTTTCCAAATTAGAGGAAAATGCACATTTTAATCAAAAGCAATCATAGGACCTACAGTGTTTTCAGACAGTGTTCAACATGTGAAAACAAACAGCTGATTAGTAGGATATTTTTCCATTAGTGGTGGTAAATGTATGCTGCGTTATTCATATTGCATTTAGATGCCCCTTGGGACTAGGGACATACATTTATTAGATAGTCTAGGTTTAGGGAGACTGCCTGACCACAGAATAATAATTTGTGATTTTTTTGTTTTGTTTTGCTGTTAGTTGATCAGTATTATTGTTTACATCCTTTTATGTTGGATTTACTAGCATCGTGAGTGACAACATTCTTGACAGCGCTAGTCATTGATTGTTAGCTATTGATACTGTTAATCATTGACTGTTGTAATACACTAAAATAATGTGTTTATATCAACCAGAGAAAAGCAACTAAAGTTTTCATTTGTTATAGTAAATCCTAATCTTAGCATTATGGCTAACAGGAGAACACGAAGCAGGATACTGGTTTAAAATCTTTCTCTGTAACTGGAATCTGTAAAATATCCACTAGTCTTTATCTTAAGACTTTCTGTTCGAGTTCTTAAATTTCATTGTTTTTCAGTATTTCTCTCTGTAAGACTGGACGAAAAAGATTCCAAGGGCTCTGTTAGGTGAAGATAATCACAGAATATAGCATTCTTCTTGCAAAATTACATATGGACATTTAAAAAATGTACATTACTGTCTTGATGGTTCTTAACTGCCAGGTTTTATCCTAGAGCAGTTTTTAAACAGTTTGATAAACTGTTGAAAACAAAGTTTATCGTAGAAGAGCTGACATGTCATTAAGCATAATGGGACTAGTGATCTCCTTATAAAACATTACATCAAATACATTACATAAATTATGAATGTTCTAAGTGATACGCCAGATGTCAAAGAAGTTATTCACCTATACTGGCACTAAAAAATACTCTTATAGAAAATAACTTATGTATAATCACTTACTTTCAATCCCTGGTGTATTAAGTGAGCTACTGACATGACTGGTATAGTAGATAATAAAAATAATTGGTATCCTGTTCAAGTCAGTCTTGATAGGATACTTCTACTAATAGCATATTCCTTAATTGGTATTATAAGGTAAAATAGGTTGATTTAATTTATAACTGAGAATGTTAAAAATCTCTGCCAAAATTTAGCTGATAAAATTTTGCTGAGTTTGTCTATAGAAATTGTAAATTTTTTTCTTCTTTTTTTTTTTTTGATCTTTTTGTGGGGGGGAGGTAATTAGGTTTACTTATTTACTTTTGACCAGATTGACTATAATTAGAAGAGTTTGAAGTGCAGTTAAATTGTGATGCTCTACTCTTGACTTTGAAATCTGCCTGGATTGGAGGGAAGAAGGAGATGGGCCAGGTTAGGCTGCCTTTTTTCTTCTGATTTAAACTTGCAGGTTAAATTAAGCTTCTAGAAAGTAAAAGTTAAAGCAACGAGATTCCAGAATGAGATCATTAATCATAGAGCATCCAGGATAGTTATCTTCCAAGAGATGTATAGGTACAGGGAAACGTGTGAGGCCAGGCATCCAACCTTAGGATCATGAATTAAGGTTGGAACAGCAAAGGAAAAAGCTAGCCAGGCAATCTCCATAGGCAGAACTCAGGGATGCTAACTCCAAGGAGAACAATTTTGACTTGAAACCTAGTAGTTGAACCTGAAACCTAAACAGGCTTCTTTGTTCAAGCATCAGTGGGTTTAAGGAGAATTCAGTTTCTTCCTTGGGATAGGAATAGATCAGCTATAAGAAAGGGACAAATAATTGCTCTAAAGGAAGCTAGTGAGTGGAAGGGAAGTTGCAACCCAGAACTTCAAAGAAATTATTTAATTATGTTAAGCCAATGACAAGCTAATTGAGAGGGTGTACCAATAATTTACCTCACTGATGTCTAGTGACGCTGTAGTTTGTGCTCTGATCTCTCTTGTAGTTGTGTCTTTGGATAGACTTAAGTAGACAAGGTATCTTCAGAGATGAGAAAAGAGGGTACAGATTGAATCTCAGGACTTGCTATCTGGTGTGGTGGCAACAGAAAGTCACCTAAGACAGTGGTAATAGTCTGGCTTGTCCAGTCAGTCCTGGGATTAGCTTATTGGTCCAACAGTCTGTCAGATATAAATAAGAAAGTACAGAGGTATTCTGGATATTTTGTTTAGGCAAAGCTCTTTTGCTTTTGGACTTGAGGAAGAGAGAGAAGTAATGAGTATTATATTCTCTAAATTTAGGAAGAGTATTAGTAACTTACTTTCTGACTTATGTAAACATTTTATGGCATAGGTTCATGACAGGCATAAAATGTCAACATTTCTGTGGGATATATATACCTGACATAGGCCTAGGATAATTCTTATGTAAAAAAAAATGAATTGTAAGGCAGATATTAATGAAATATACTAAGAATATGGAGCAACTAACATGTTTTAGTTTTTTTCTGAAAATAGTATTTAATATTTTCCCTTTAACAATAAATTCAACAATTTATTTTTTAACAATAATGTTGACAGGATAGCAATTTATGTAAACAAAATTAATTTCTGTCTCTTAGAACATCCTGTGAAAATAACCAGACTTATTTTCATGAAACTTGGTAAGGCTGTTTGGGAATATAGGACTTAAAGACTATTCTCTACGCTATGCATGAACTTTTCTTTGATGATTTTCTAGGGGAATTTCAAAGAGAGGCATCTTACAAAGTATCTCATACTGAGGTCCAAGAATTCCATGTGACTAACCACAAGTATTAAGTCCCAACAGAATGAGAAAATAAACCATGGTGTCAAATATGGACTCCAAATCAAGTTGCAAGGGCAGATGGTCTGAAATGCAGGCTTCGATTTATTATTGATCTATATATCAGTGGGAAACACATCACTACTCTCTCCCACCTAAAACCCACAGTGACTAAATGTATTAGTTTTGTTTTTGTTTCATGTAAAAGAATCTCAAAGCTAGGAATTGAATGGCAGCTGCACTTTGTCATTAGGGACCCAGGTCCCATTTGATGAGTCTTTTCCCACTGACTTTCAGTTATTTCTCGTTGGCTGTCCCCAGTTGCCAGAGCCTCTAGAAAATGTAAAAAATGTATGTAAGTTTGAACAGGTATATACGTATCTTGGAAAAAATGGGGTTCTTTTACTAAGGAAGAAGAGAAAAATGGATATTGTGTAGATAGCTAACAGTTTCTGTCACAAACTATATCATTACAAGCTGTATTATGATCTAGGGTAAGTAGCAACAGGAATATGTTTAAATGGATTGGACAAGGTTGTGGAGACTAGTTATTCCTATAAAGATGTAAATTTTATTTAGTAAAATTGCCTTTTTAAAATGTATGCAATAAATATTTTAGTTATGTTATTTAAATAGAATTAGTGCTGTTTTGTACTTAATTGCTCTGTATTTCATGTTTTATAATCCTGTGAACTATTATTTATCAAGTGATTTAAAAGAAATAGGTAATGTGTACTTATGGCACGTTATTTAAAACTACAGCAGTTTTAAGTGAAAAGTAAGACTTCTCCATTTTACCCCCATTAGTCTAGAGACCCTCCCCAGCAGCAACGAGTTACTTGTTTTGCAAAAACAGTGTTAAAATTATTATTTTTGTCAAACTGATATGTGTACATAGTTAAAGCAGAATCAGAGAGAGTGAAAAACAAGAATCTTTGTCCCCACCTACCTCAATCTCATCCCGGTTCCAGAGGCAACCACTTTCCTTCTAATAGTTTTTTGTATATACCTCCATTTTCTAAATACTGTTTTTTACTGATATTTCTTCCTTAATTTTAGATTTTATCCTTTGCTTTCCAATTACAGAAGATATTTAGCATTCTTAAACATTCCCCTCCACATCTGCCCAATGCAATTATATCACAGTTTTTGGTTAAATCAGTATTTGTTACTTACAGTATTATGACTATGTAAGTATTCTCTGCAACATGGTATACTATGATTTAGTTTTCTTTCTTACTCAATTTTTTTGTTTTTTCCTAGAATTATAACAGCTGTCTTATTTTTTTTTTACTATAGTTGATTTACAGTATTTTATAAGTTTCAGGTGTTCAACATAGTGATTCACAATTTTTAGAGATTACACTTCATTTATAGTTATTATAAAATACTGCCTTATTTTTTCATCTGCTTAGTTTTCATACCTGTGGCTAAATCATTCTATCTCTTCCAACAACTTTTTAATATAATTTTCTGTGAGACAGTGGTTAATTTTTTACACTGATCTTTTAAATGTATTTTTAGCTTACTTAAGTATTATAGTTGTAAGAGAGAGAAAGAGATATTATATATAATGTCTGTCTGTCTGTCTTTCTGTCTGTCTATTTATATCAGGCTCTCTTTGTATCCTCTAATATTCCATGAATTTTGATGCTTTTTGGCCACCTTTGTCCCATCTGTGAATAAAAAAAAACTCTGTTGCAAGACTTAATTATTGAGTTTTCTTTATTTGCTGTTGGAGTAATGTGGGACATCAAGATAAAATATAAGAGGTGAATTGAGGGTGAATTTTAATCACATCATTTGCATGTTGTAAAGTTACCATTAATAACAACAATGGGAATACACTGGATATAAAATTCCATCTGTACAAAGCAGTTGACCTCAGAGGAAGGAGAAATCAGGCTTAAGGACTGTTATTTTTTTTCTTGCTTTGTGTGAAAGAAGCTGAGATACTCTTTTTAAAATCAAGTTAGCATCTCTGAAAACATGTTTTCATTTTTTACAGATTCTGGTTAGAGTTTAGTTTTTTAAATAGTTTATAATTTTAAAATCAGTTTAAGTTGGTATTATTCATAAAAATTGCTACTAGGCAAAATAGTTTAAAGTTATTTTGTGTATGAGTGTCAACTTTAATAGTATTCCAGCTTTGAAAAATAATTTTTCCAAATGACAGAAGCAATGAAGGTATTTTGATATGTATACAGAAAGCTATACTGGCATATAATACCTCACATTAAGATTTGTTTTGAACTATTTTTCCCATCTTCGCTCTTTCTGATAGTTAATTTGATTTTGAAACCTTTAGATTAGGAATAAAAAGGAGCAGTCTTTGGGAAAGTGTGTTAAACTGACTTTGCTGCGTATACCAGTTCTTTGCTTTAAATGAAATATAGTAGTATTCTTTTTTTCCTAACAGCTTTTTCCTTAACAGTTATTAGGATATAATACATGCTATTCCATTCATCCATTTAAAGTACGCAGTCAATGGCTTTTAGTTGTTCAGAGCTGTGCAACTATCACTGCAATCAATTTTATCACCCGTAAAAGAAACCCTATTCTTTTCACCCTGTCCTCTGCCAGCTGTGAGCTAACTAATAGACTAGTCTACTTTCCATCTCTATAGATCTACCTATTCTGGACATTTCTTATAAGTGGAACCACATATATGGTCTTTTGTGACTGGCTTCTTTGACTTAGTTGTTCTCGAAAACATTATGCTATGTTGCAGCATGTATCACTTCATTCCTTTTATTGGTGAATAATATTCCATTGTATGGATATATCACATTTTGTTTATTCATTAATCAGTTGATAGATATTTGAGTTATTTTCACTTTTGGGCTAATAATGATGCTATGAATATTCATGTGTATTTGTGTGGACATTTATTTTCATTTCTCTTGGGTATATACCATGGATGTAATTTCCAGGTCTTATGGTAACTGTGTTTAACCTTTTGAGGAACTGCCAGACTGTTCTCCAGAGTGGCTGTGCCATTTTACATTACCACCAACGGTGTATGAGAGTTCCAGTTCATCTACATCCTTGCCAACATTGTTATTAACATCCTAGTGGGTATGAAGTGGTATCTCATTGTGGTTTAGATTTTCAGTTCCCTGAATAGTGGTATCCTGGAGTAAACTTTTTAATTTTTAAAGCAGAATATTTGAAAAGAATATCCAAGTGTTCAAGTATCCTGATTAAATATATTAGTGGATCTGAAATGTATAGTAAAGGTTTGTACATTCTGTGATGTACATGTATATGGAAATTTGTGTTTGGCTTAATTGGCTCAAGCCATTTCAGGGCACGGAAGAATTTGAGGTTTCCTGTATTTCAGCAATAAATAGTTTTTAAAATGTAAAGTAATAGTCATTTATCAAATTTAATGTTGATATAAAGAATTTAATATATATTTCATATGGTGGTTCTATAAATATAACTTAAGGTCTAGAACCCAGGGACTGTTGTCTCTTTTTTGAACATCAAGTCATTTAATTTTTTTCTCTTTTTTCAAGTCATTTAATTTTGATGTTTTCCACTCTTGACCCTTTTCTGAAATTCTACCTTTTAAAATTCATTTTTTACAATATCTATTTAGCTCATAATTTTGTATAAATAACATTCTGTGAAGACTTACTAATGTAGAGAACATAGATGAAATGCCATTGGATTTTAAATCACTTATACATTTTCTTGGTTTGTAGTTTAATACTTATTAAACACATAAATGAACACGGTTGAGTTCTACAGAGCTACCTTCCCATCTCACTTTAAAGAAATAGCACATGGAGTCTCAAGATATCTTAAACATATCTTGTAAAACAGTGTGTCTGCTTTGTACCTAGTAGTCACATTTTAGTTAATTTTTTTCTTCATCCCTTAAGGACTTATATTTTGATACTATTTATTTTTGTTCATTAACTTTATTCAGTAGTCAATGAGTGCCAACTATGGGCCCTTTGTCAAAAAGAGGTGACTAAAGTTGTGACAAAGTTGAAATACAATGTCTCTTTCACTTAGTCATACTAGAGTTATGAAGAAAGTCATCTGATTAAAATAATGAACACTGAGATATTAATGACTAATAGAGTTGGTCTTCACAAGAAGTTGTCACTCTTAAAAGAGGAGCTTGTTTTCCCAGATTTCCAATTTAGACTTCCAGTCTAGGGAAGTGATTTTTCTTTTTTTTCTGGTTGTTGTGATTTTCAGTTCTAAAATTTCCATTTGGTTTCTATGCTGAGACTTTCCATCTTTCCATTCAAAAGTGTTTGATCTCATTTCTTTGGACATTTTTATAATAGTTGCTCCAGGGTCTTTGAGAAGTCTCATGTAATAGTTGTAGGTAATAGTTGATGCCTGTTGATTGCATTTTTCTAATTAAATTGAGACTTTCTGGTTCTTTATATGCTGAGTAATTTCGGAATATAGTCTAGACACTTCTAGTATTATGTTATGAGATACTGAGTCTCTTTAAATCCTACAGAGATGTTGGTACAGTTAGTTCTCCGTATCCCCAGGTTCCCTTTTGAACTGCAGGTCAAAAACAGTTGGAAGAAAAATGCCACAGGCTGGCAACTATTTATATAGTATTTACAACTATTTAGTTAGCATTCACATTGTATTAGGTATTATAAGGAATATAGAGATGATTTAAAGTGTAGGAGAGAATTGCGTAGGTTATATGCAACTACTACTTCATTTTATACAAGGGACTTGAGCATGCATGGATTTTAGTATCTGCCAGGGTCCTGTAACCAGTCCTCCCTGAATACTGAGGGATTACTGTATTTTTGTTTTTATTAGATCGTGGATATTGATGGGTTCAGGCTGCAAATTCCACCCAGTCTTCTTTTGTTTGTGTCAGTGAAGTTTTTACAGCCGTTGCAGTGCTGTTTGGATCTGTCCCACATGTGCACCATCCAGTGGCCAGTCTGGAACCTGGGCATTGATCTATCCTGAATTTGTAATGCTGTTGTTTAGGGTCAGATCCATGCATGTGCAGTTAGGAGATGAACCCAGGAGTTCAAAAGCAACTTTCCTGAGCTCTTTCCTCCTCTCAATATCCATAGTTCTTTTCCTTTCCCTGAGCTCCCATTTTTAGTCCTCTTATCAGGTGCTTTCATTACCCTGCTGTGCCACATGCTTAGCAAGACCATCCCTATGTCCTGAGCCAAGCCATAGGACAATAGAGAGAGGAGAAAACAATGGGAGTTTATCTTACCCTCTTAGGACCATAGCTACTTTGATTGGAGAGTGTGGTAGACTGAATAATGGACCCCCAAATCTCTAGGTCCTAATCCCTGGAACCTGCATAAGGCATGTGTCGGTGAAATTGTGGTAATAAGTGTGCATGTTCTAAAATGCCAGGTTTATTACTTATAACTTAACCTGAAAATATTTTTATTTATTAAGGAAATCTTCCTTGGCTACTGGAAATAGGTTTATATAATTATGTATTCTCGGTCGTTTAAATCTCAGTTTGAGATTTTTAACAGTGATTACTCTCTGAAAATTTATTGTGTGGGTGGCATTGTTCTAGTGATGATATGAAAGATATTTATAACCTGTCCTCTTTTGTTTTGTAATGACCATTCTAGATAAAATAAAATTCAGCTGTTGACACAGTGTTTATCACACCCTCATATAAGTTGTTGAGTTAGGTTTTGATTTTCCTGTTTCTCATAGAGGTATGTAGTATTTACCTAATAGTTGAGTGCTATAGTGGATGAGGATTTTTTTTTTCCATTTTAGTGTTAAAGACCTTTCCTTCCCCCAGCCCCCCCCCCCACACCCCCCAAAGGTTGTAGGTAAGGGCATGAACTGGCATGAGTTTTGGAAGAGCTCACTCTGAGCATTCCTGTCTCTTAGCTGGAAGGGGAGGTCAAGCTAACAACTGTATGTTAATGTAATTTGCTCATTTCTTGTCTAGGTGACAGACATTTTGACTATGAAGGTAGTTCTCAGAAAAGCCATGCTTGCTACAACTTTTATGAAATAAGAGTAATACACCACTAGATCAAATCTTTCTCCATCTCAAAGGGCTTTTAAAAATCTAAGAGAATAAGTCTGCCTTCAAAACCAAGACACTTTGAGATGAAGATGTAGAATAAGGAAGCAAATTAAGCACATGTAACGGAAGACGTATGCATCTATTTATGACTAAAGTTCAACAAAATGTTGGTGCCAAGAAAGACCAATTAAGTTATTTCTCTTCTTCAGTCTTCCTTATCCCACTTGACGCCTGGCACATAGATAATATTTATTATGTGGGATATAATTTTTATTACTTATTTGACTTTATGAATAATTTGTTTCTTCTTTTTAATCAGAAAAGTGTTATGTTGTTTCTTGTTTTCACATAAGCTCATGTTCTATATGTATGGATCTTTGTGGAATTTTTTCCCTTGGTCACATGCCCTTAGGAGAAAAACTGTTAAAGCTAGGAGTAGGGAGAAAATATTATTTACAATACACTGAATATAAAATTTTTTCTAAAAATTCTTTCCATGGTAAACTTACTTAAATATTCCGAAGATCTGTTCATCCTGAATTTTTTACTTGAAATTTTAAGATAAATACAGATTCACATGCAGTTAATAAGAAAGAAAATAGAGATCCTTTTTATATTCTGCCTGTTTCCCCTGAAGATAACATTTTACAAACGCATAAAATCATAACAAGGGTATTGTCACTGATACTATCCATTGATCTTATTCTGTTTTCCTCAGTTTTATGTGTGTGTTTGTGTGTAATTCTATACAATTTTATGTCATGGGTGCATGAGCCTACCACCACAGTCAAGATACTGAATAGTTGGTGAGGTCACCAAAGCTTGATAGTTTGATAAACTTTGGATTTTTTGGTGTTATACATCTTCTGTTGGTGGACATCACAGCATGGAATCCATGTGCACTCTGCTTTGCCACTGTCCATTTATCAGTCTTCCAGCAGAGTTTCTTTGGTTTCTGGTTCTGATTGGGTTTGGTTTGGGGCACTTTTCGTGGTACCCTTTAGTTCTTGAGAATTGGAGTCCCTCATCCAAATATGTTTGAGGATACTTTTGTTTGTCCAGGACAGCCCTGAAAAAGGATCAGCAGCTTAATTGTACTGATATTTTATAAGCTATGTATTGAAGTTTTTTGGACTGAAAAATAGTCACTATTACTGATTTTCATTATCTTTTTCTTTTCCCCTTCATTATGTTACCACCCAGGGTTCTTGGGTTCTTTAATCAGTAGAAATTGGTAAAAGGCCAGATGAGAAATTCAGGCAAGGCTTTACTGGGACTCGTGCTGCAGCATGAGCTTCCCTTGCTGGCTCTCTGAGATGAGGTGAGCTGGTCCCTTACATGGGGTGAGAGTCGTGCTGCTGCGTATAGGGATCACGCATAGGATCCTGCTTCTGCTCCCGGGGCCCTACTTTTGCTCCCGACACCTCAGAAGTGACAATTGGGTTTTTGATCTTCTTGTATCTTGTCCATATTTTGCCCTAACTGTGCATGTACACAGTTATTTTTAGTCCCTTACAGTTTCTTTGTATTATGTTGGTCGAGGATAGGAGACATTTGTCCAGGTGCAAGCACTGCAGCAAAGGGTCCCAGGTGCCAGCTTGTCTCAGTTAGGGTCAGGGACATGTTTTCAATAACCCCAGGGAACCACATTAAGCCCTCGCCAGCATATTTATTTGAAGGATAATAGGATATTTGTTTAACATCCTTAAACTCCAAAGAGATACTACTTGAACATATCATTAGTCTGTTTCTCTGTTAGGTCATTTCAGAGCATCATGCTACAATGGCCACGGTTGTTAGATTTACCCTTCTATGGATAATTTTAGTTAAACCCCAAGCCAGAAATATTGTTATTATAATAACAATTATATATAATAACATAGTTTGCAAATGTTACAGGAGGTACAAATAAAAGTATTTAGTTTATTTGAAACCAAACCATTCCTTCAGAGATACTATATGACTCTGAGGGACTTTGGTTGTTGTTTAATATTATATGCTAATTATTTTATTAGCAGCTTCGCTAATATGTCACTTAGTACTTTGAACAACTACATTATACTATTAATGGGGATGTTAACTTTGACTACTCAAAATTGTGTTGCCTAGTGAATTGGCAAATTTTTATCAATTCATTTAATTTATATGACATTTGTCATGATTCAAGTACTAATGTTACTACCATTTTATGAATGAGAAAAAGATACTGGGGCTTAATTAAGGAGGTTAGGTTACTCAAGTATTAAAGCTAATGAGCAGATCCAGGATTCAAGTCCAAGTTTCCAAATTCTTTTTAGCCACTGTTATGTCTTGCCTCTCATAGATGATGATAATAACTAAAATTTGTGGAGTTATTTACCATGCACCTGGCATTAGGGTAGACATTTTATGTAAATTATGTAATTCTCACCACACCATGTGAGGTGACATGCTATTTATTAATCCCATTTTCTAGAGGAGCAAGCTAAAGTTATATAATTTATCCAATTATAAGATAGCTAAGATTTGACTCCAGGTCTACTTGGTTCCAGGGTGGTTCACCATTTTGTTTCACTGAAAACTCACCTACAGTTGCATACTCATATATTTATCTGTCATGTTGACTCTTACTTTTATATAAAATGCCCAACACTGTCTTATTTGGTCTATTGGAGAACTGTCTTGTCTGGTGACTATGGCTTCATTTTTGCCTGATTTAGAGCTCTGTCAGTATGAAATGGCTTGTGGGATATTTAAAAAGTACATTATCTTTTCCTTATTCTCTTTCTGTACTTCTTAACAAATGATACATTCTCATGTCTCAAAATTTTAAAAAGAACAATGAGAATCTCCTTTCCACCCAGTCCCCTAGCCACCTAGTTTCCCTTCCCAGAAGGAATGATCTTACCAAGTTTTGATGTATCCTATCAGAGTTAAGATGTATCTTAAAAGTATGAATTGGGATATTTACTCTATTTTTTAAAAATTGCCATCATAGCAGTTTCTTTAGATTTCTAAAACACTTTGTTACCCTGGAGTTTACAGAATCTAACTCTTGAGTTTTGTTTTGTTTTGTTTTGTTTTGTTTTGTTTTGTTTTGTTTTGTTTTGTTTTGTTTTGCTTTGTAAGAACATTAAAGTACTCTTCTTAACAAATTTGAATTAGTAGTATATAATATAGTGTGATCAAATACAGTCATCATGTTAAACATTAGCTTCTCAGACCTTATTCAGCTTAAACCTGAATGTTTGTGCTCTTTTATTAACCTGTCCTCGTTCCCCCCATGCCCCCAGACCTTGGCAGCCACTTTTCTACTCTCTGGTTCTAAGAATTTGACATTTTTTCTCTTTAAAGTTTCACATATAAGTGATACCATGAAGTATTTTTCTTTCTCCTGCTGGCTTATTTCATGTAGCATAATGCCCTCAAGGTCCATCCATATTGTTGCAAATGGCAGGATTTTCTTCTTTCTGATGGCTGAATAATAGGTGCTGCATTGAAAATGGGAGTGTATGTATGTCTTTGATATCCTGTTTTCATTTTCTTTGGATATATTCCCAGAAGTGGGATTGCTGGATCGTATGGTATTTCTGTTTTCAGTTTTTTGAGGAACCTCCATACTGTTCTCCATAATAGATGCACCAGCTTACATTCCCAATAATGCACAAGGGTTCTCTTTTCTCCACATTCTCACCAACACTTTATCTCTTGTTTTTTTCTTCCAATCTTATTGAGATATAAATTGACATACAGTATTGAAATTCAAGATGTACAGCATAATGATCTGACTTACATATTTCTTGAAATATTACCACAGTAAGTTTACTTAACATCTATCTTCTTATATAGATATAAAAAAAGGAAAAAAAGGGTTTTTTTCTTGTGATAAGAACTCTTTCAGTTTATGCTTAACAACTTTTACATATGCCATAGAACAGTGTCTCTTGTCTTTTTGATAATAGTCATTCTAACAGGTGTGAGGTAATACCTCACTGTGGTTTTGATTTGCATTTTCCTGATGATTAGTGATGTTGAGCAACTCTTAATGTACCTGTTGGTCATTTGTATGTCTTTGGGGAAATGTCTGTTCAGTTCCTCTGCCCTGTTAAAAATCAGATTGTATGGTTTTTTTTGCTGTTGATTGAATAAGTTCTTTATATATTTTGGCTATTAACTCCTTATCATATGTATGATTTGCAAATTTTTTTTCCCATTCTATAGGTTGCCTTTTCATTTTGTTGTTGGCTTCCTTTGCTATGTAGAAGCTTTGTAGTTTGATGTAGTCCTACTTGTTTATTTTTGTCTTTGTTGCCTAGAATGACTTTGTATTTGGGTTAGTGTGGTGTTTCTCTAATTTGCCTGATGATAAGATATCCCAGGGTGCTGTTTATTTGTTAAATGTAATTCCAGTTTCTTTGCTGGATCATACTGAACTGAGAGAGAGCAAATAGTGTTTGTGTTAAAATATATAACAATATATATAACAAAATACTACTGAGCTGTAAAAAAGAATAAAATAATGCCATTTGCAGTAACATGGATAGACCTGGAGATTGTTATACTAAGTAGAGTAAGCCAGAAAGAGAAAGAAAAATACCATATGTTATCACTTATGTGTGGAATCTTTAAAAATGACACGAATGAACTTATTTCCAAAACAGAAACAGACTCACAAACTTATGGCTACCGGGTGGGGAAGGGAGGGGGGGAGGGATAAATTGGGAGTTCAGGATCTGCAGATACTAACTACTATGTATAAAATAGATGAACAACAAGGTCCTACTAGATAGCACAGGAAACTTTATTCAATATCTTATAATAGCCTATAATGAAAAAGAGGATGAAAAGGAATATATATATATATATATATATATATATATAATACATATGTGTAACTGAATTACTATGTTGTATACCAGAAATTAGCAGAGCATTGTAAACCAACTATACTTCAATTAAAATATATATATAATAAATTTGCCATTTTAACCATTTTTCCTCAACATAATGATTGTATTTATTATTTTATTGCTACATTAGAAATGAAAATAAACTGTGAGAAGCTGCAAAGGCATACATACCATGAAGGTTATGGAATGACGGAGATATCCAGTGTAGAAAGTTAAAAGTGGCTTATCCTTTAGGGATGCAAGGACTACATGCACAAAGATCATTAATGGTGAGATTACTGACAGCGTCAGCCAGCTGGAATTTATGCACCAATGGAAAGTTGAAAAATGAAAGTAAGGGACCATTGGCTACCCCTGACTTCTTAGCTAAGGATTATGGGTGAGAAGACATCAGAAGATGCCTAAAATCTCTACAAACACATAGGTTTACAAAAACTAAGCCTAAAACCAACACTCAGGCAATGTTGAAATTTGTTCTTGAGAGGAGATCCCCATGCATAGCCCTGGAGGTTGTCATACTAAGTGAAGTAAGCCAGAAAGAGAAAGAAAAATACTATATGATATCACTTACATGTGGAATCTGAAAAAATGACACAAATGAACTTATTTACAAAACAGAGACAGACTCAGACATAGAAAACAAACTTACGGTTACCAGGGGGGAAAAGGGGAGGTGGAGGGATAAATTGGGATTTCAGCATTTGCAGGTACTAACTATTGTATATAAAATAAATTAACAACAAGGTCCTACTGTATAGCACAGGGAACTATATTCAGTGTCGTGTAATAGCCTATAGTGAAAAGGAGTATGAAAAGGAATATATATAAATATATATACACACACGTATACACATATGTATAACTGAATTACTATGCTGTACACCAGAAATAAACACAACGTTGTAAACTGACTATGCTTCAATTAAAAATATATATATAAAGCAAAATTTGCCTTTTTAATCATTTTAAACAATTTTGAGTGTGCATTTAAGTGATATTAATGACATTCACAGTGTTATGGAACTATCACTACTATCTTTATCTAAAATGTCTTCATCAGCTAGGAGGGTATAGCTCAAATGGTAGAGCACATGCTCAGCACGCATGAGGTCCTGGGTTCAATCCCCAGTACCTCCTCCAAAGATAAATAAATGAATAAACCTAATAAAATAAAATAAAATATCTTCATCACCCCAAACAGAAACTCTGTACTAATTAAGCAATAATAACACTGCCTTTTCCCCTCTCCAAGTCTCTATGATTTGCATACTCTAAATATTTCATATAAGTGAAGTCATGCAATATTTGTCTTTGTGTGTGGCTTATTTCCTTTGTATAATGTATTCAAGATTTGTCCATGTTATAGTATGTGTTAGAACATCATTTCTTTTTCTGGCTGAATGATATCCCATTGTAACTAATAACTTTTAAAAGTGGTCAGTTTTAACTCAGACATCCTTCTCTTTAACATTTCTCTTACATTATTAAAAGTTTTGTGTCTTGCTGAGTGTTGGATGTTGTAAATCAATGTGGTAAATCACCTTGAAAATGTAAGGTATTATGAATTCAGTGACATTTTTGTTTTTTGGTTCCACCTCATTTAGATTTGGGGGCATTGAACCAGTTCTAAATATTCATCTGACCTAGACCCAGCCTCATTTTCTGGCTTTAGAGATGGGGTGGGGCTTGAAGCTACTGGGGATTTTGGCAGGGTATCATGATCTCAGAGTTTTTGCTTTCTCTACTAGAACCCCCATTGGAAATCTGCTACCTCTCAGAGATGGAATTCAGCTCTTTGAACTGGGAAACTAGAACCTTCCCTTCTAGGCACGTGAACAAGTCCTTTTCCCCTGCTGCTCCTTAACCATAGTTAATATGCATATTGATTAATCCCATGCTGTTCTCTAGATGGAATTAGATTAGTGAACAGTAGGGGAATATTTAATTCTTTAATCACTACCATGCAGCATAAATTTATATAAGCTTAAGCATAAAGGTCATAGTTATGTTGTCTAAAATTTACAAGCTTGATCTTGTTCTTTTATCCTTACATACAATACTGAGTTTTTAAGAAACTCTAAATATATTACATTTAATCTTGTTGCATTTAGACTAGTGTCCCTGCCTAAGATGAATCTGACTCTGTATTGTTAACTATTTTCTTAGCCATTCCTCCCAGCTTTGTCGTTTTTAAAATTAATACACATGCCTTACGTCATAATCCAAATTACTGATTAAGTGTTTAATAGTTATGATAAAAATAAAGTCCAGTTGGCACTTCTTTAGAGCTTTTTCCCCAAGGAAAATGTAGAATTTTTAATCAACACTCTTTATGTGGTGGGGAGGGTATAGCTCAGGGTAGAGTGCATGCTTAGCTGGGTTCCATCTCCAGTAGCTCCAGTAAACAAATGAATAAAACCTAATTACCTCCTCCTCCTCAAAAAAAACCCCCTCTTTATGTTTATAATCTTCAGCCAGATTTGTATGACCCTAACTATAATTATTCAGTCTACAATATACTATATTATCTAAAATATACTGTTATGAGACCTTGTCAAGTACTTTCTTAAATAAAGTCAGCATATATTTATCTTAATTCTTATTAGTTAATTTGATCACTATACCATTTTAAATTTCTGGAACATGATCTTTGTCACAACATAGAATCTAACTTTTTGTAACTTCTAGGCTGGCTTTATAGTCAGGCATATGTGGTTATTGGTCTACTTCTTATATGTGATCTCTTAGCAGGAGAGGTATATATATACATTTTTTTCTGATTTATAAACCTCTTAGGTTCTTTTTTTTTTCTTTCCATTTGCCTATTTTTTAATTGGGTGTTTTTCTTTTTGTTAATGGATATAGAATCCTAGGCTCTGTGTGTGTGTGTTTTGCTTTCAGCACTTTAGAAGTGTTTCTTCTGTTACCTTCTGGCTTACATTGTTTCTGATTAGAAGTCAGTGATTATTTTTATTTTTATTTTTGTTTTGCTATGTATGTGTCCTTTTTTCCCTCAGGGCTTTTCAGGATTTTTTCTGTCATTGTTTCTCAGTAATGTATGATACACTTTAGTTTGGTTTTCTATGTTTATCTTGTTTGAGATTCTTTGTGCATCTTGGATCTGTGAGTTTATCATCAGACTTAGGAGATACTAGCCACTGTTCTTTAAATATGTCTTCCACCCACCCCCTTCCCTTTTCTTGGCCTCTAGTTATATGTATGTAAAAATGGTTGGTGATTTTTCACATTGCTTGAGACTCTGATTATTATCTCTCTTTTATTTACTTTCTATCTCTCTCCTGCCCCTCATTTTTAGCTTTTTTTCCTCTGTAATTTTTTTTCCAAACTGTACTTCAGTTTGGATAGTTACTATTACCTTGTCTTCAAATTCAGTGATCTTTTATTTGCCTGTGTTAAATATGCTGTTAAAGCTCTAAACTTTGTATTTCAGATGTTGTATTTTTTCACTCTAAAAATTCCATGTTTCTTTTAAAATAGTTTCAATTTCAGTGTTCATATTTTCATTTAAATCCTTAAGCGTATTTGTAATAGCTGTTTCCAACTTCTTGTATACCAGTTTTTATCATATTTGTCATTCTTTTGCTTGTATTTTTTCTAGAGATTGGTTAATTTGCCTTCTTCTTACATTTAGTAATTGTTTATATATGCTGGACATTGTAAACTTTATGTATCGAGCACCTGAATTTTGTTGTCTTTATTTAAAGAGTGCTGACACATTTTTATTCTAGCGTACAGTTTAATTAGTTCCAGATTAATATAATCCCTTTGAGGCTTGCTGTAAAGTTTTGTTATGTTAGGTTTTGAGTAGCCTTTACTCTAAAATCTAGTTTAGCTCTAATACCATGGATTGACTCTTCTGGGGTTTTACTAAATTCACTGGATGTTAATTGAGGTCTCTTTTCTGTCTGACTGGTCAACTCCATTTGACCTTTGAGCTTTGAGTACTATTCAGCTTTCCGATTCCTGGTAGTTGTTTCCTTAGTATTTTGTTCTTTGCTTGTGGAATTTACTCTATGAATTCATCTTATTATTCATTCAGAATTTCAAGGGGCCTTTTATTATTTTCTGGAGCTAAGTGTGACTCTATCTTATGATATTCCTATATGGAATTTATAGAAAATAAAAAATGTGATTGGTATTATGAAATACATTTGCAATGGACTCTTCTCTGCGAAGACAGTAATGTAAACAAAAGTACTTTTTATCTGTAAAAGAAAAAATCTTTTTAACACATATATATAGAATCAGAGTTTGAATTTAAATTGCAGTATTTCAAATTTTATGAGTACTAAGTATGTTTTATGCAAGTAAGTACTTAGTGTTTTAATAGTTTATATACCGTGGGTCTTATGGTGTGCTCGAATTATTCGCTGAACTTCACCAGCATACAGTGTGACTCCTTTTGTCACATGTTTGTATTCATGTTATGTATCTGTCATAGGTTACCTAAAGATCGTTTTTTAGGCATCAGGTTCTTTGGGAAAGGGTATCTTTTTTGACTTTTAACTTCTGTGCTATTTTCTTTTCTAATTCTGTGTCAGTCAGTGTAGATTATGCTTTGCTTTTTTAACAGATGTACCCTCCAAAATACCTTGAGATAACATAAGGTTATTTTTCATTCATAAAAATTCTATTGATGGAGTTGGGTGACTCTCCATGGCAACTTTTTTGTTGCTTCAGCTTTTCAGGCAGTGTCCATTTCCCTCATTTTTCTTTTCTTTTTTCCTGCACTGAAGCCAGAATGCTGATTTGCAATTTGTTACTCATTTATAAGATAATAGTGTACGTTTGCGTGGGTCTTTTTTACTATGAGTTTTTTTGAGGTATATTTGATGTCCATTTTTATTATGTAAGTTTCAGGTGTACATCACAATGATTCTAATTTTTAAATATATTCCACTTATAGCTGTAAAATATTGGCTATATTCCCTGTGTTGTACAGTATATCCTTGTAGCTTATTTATTTTATATATAGTAGCTTGTACCTCTTAAGCCCCTACCCCTATCTTGCCTCTCCCCCACTGGTAACCACTGGTTTGTTCTCTATATCTGTGAGTCTTTTTCTTTTTTGCTGTGTTCACTAGTTTTTTTTTTGTTTGTTTTTGTTTAGATTCCACATGTAAGTGATGTCATATAGTATTTGTCTTTCTCTGTCTGATTTATTTCACTTAGCATAATACCCTCTGAGTCCATCTATATTGTTGAAAATGGCAAAATTTCATTCTTTTTTTTATGGCTGAGTAGTGTTCCATTTGTGTGTGTGTGTGTGTGTGTGTGTGTGTGTGTGTGTGTGTGTGTGAGTGTGTGTATCTCACATCCATCATCTTTATCCATTCTTCCTTTGGTGGGCACTTAAGTTGCTTCCATATCTTGGCTATTGTAAATAATGCTACTATGAACATGGGGGACACGTATCTTTCTGAATTAGTGTTTTTGTTTGGCAGTGTCAATTCTTTGGTATTTGCGTATTAGAAAGAGCTTCTATTGGGGGAGGGTATAGCTCAAGTGATAAGAGTGCATGCTTTGTATGCATGAGGTCCTGGGTTCAATCCTCAATACCTCCTCCAAAAATAAACAAATAGATAAACCTAATTACCCCCCCCCAAACAAAACGAAAAAAGAAAGAACTTCTATAAATCAACAAGCGTAGTGGAGGTCATGCTAGAGAGGGGTCTCTTGCAATTAGGTAGTTGGCCCAGAAGTGGTGCCTGTCATTTCTACCCATAATCTTTTGGCCAGAAGTAGTCATACAGCCCTATTCAGTCGTAAAGAGTGTGAAGGAATGTTGCCATGCCTTATGCCCCCAAAAGAGGAGAAGTACATTTGTGAGAGCATCGAGTCTCTTCTTCAATTTCTAGGCCCAGTATTCTCATGCTTTATGTTCTCAAACTCCCTTTTGAAGTTATCATTTAGAATTATCTTCTCATTATCCTACCTCCCTGTTACCTTAGTTCAGTGATGCCCTTTAGAAATATTGAAACATTTAATCCATATCAACATATAATGATTAACTTAGTCGGAGATGAAATGGAAAAGATTGTATGTACATGGGAGTACTAGTATGGAGATGAAATGGAAAAGATTGTATGTACATGGGAGTACTAGTATCCATTCATGATATGTTTTAGTTTCCTAGCTCTGTCCACTGAAAAGTTTGAGAAACAGTCACTAATATCCAAGCTCTAAGCCCCCCTAGTACCTGGATGGTAACCTCTAAATATCATTTCCCACTTAAAAAAACCAGGGCTGCTTGGAAAGATGTTTGATTCTAGGTCTGGGCCACGAAATTTTTAAAATGAGCTTGGAATCATATAAAAAGGATTCAGGAGCCAGTATGGAGAGTCTCCCTTTACAGAGGGATGGGCAAAGATGGCAAATTTGATCATCAATATGGATAATTGTAAGGAGATCGAAATGTATCAAATACGGTATTTTTAAAAATACCCCTTTTGGACACAGGAGTTTCCAAGACTACCCCTAGATTGATGATTCACAGGAAGGGCTCACAGGACTCAGCATATAGTCATACTGACTACTGTGATTTATTGTAGTGAAAGGATACAAAGCAAAATCAGCAAAGAGAAAAGGCATATGGTGCAAAGTCTGGAGGAAACCAGGTACAAGCTTCCAAGAGTTCTCTTCCAGTGGAGTCACACAGGATGTCCTTTGTTCCTTTAGCAATAAGTTGTGGCAATAGGTGTGAAATGTCTCCCAGAGAAGCTCTTTAGAGAGACTCAGTGCTCAGGGCTTTTATTGGAGCTGGTCACATAGGTATCTTCTACCTGTTACATACTAAAATGCCAGTCTTCCAGAAGAAAAGCAGATGTCGAGCATAAATCACATTGTTTTCACAGTTTAGGAAGTTAGCCACATTTCACATTTAGGGAATAGTGGAAACCTCCCTGAAATCCAAGTTTACAGATACCAGTCAAGAGCCAAACTTGCAAGCAGACCTAAGGATAGCAGTCCCAGGTCTTCTGTGTTCTCTTTTTTCTGCTCAGATACCTTTGAAAGTTGCTGGGAAACCACTTGTTATTTAAAAAACTGATTAATGAAGGAAAAGAATCTAGCATTTATTCTGGCTGTTCTATAGAAAGTATATCTCAGGGTAACCAAATAGTAGATTAGGAGAATTCTCTCTTACAGAAATATTCCAGCAAATAAACAGAAGAATGGAAGAGTTATAATTATCAGGATTTTTTAACCTTTAACGAATTTATGAATATAGGCAATGATTATTAGTGGCTACGAATATCACAAAAAGAGAGATAAGCAGTCATTATGTGCCTCCTCATGGAGACACAATAGCACCAACTGGGAGATGGTTCTTGCCAAAAAATATAACTTAAATGTGATCAATTCTCTGGATCTAACTACCACTTTACAAGAAATACAGAGGACAGAAGATACAGTCATCAAAATGCAGACTTTGGGAAACTCCACAGGACAAACATCTTGGTTCCTTCAGCAAATAAATTGCAATGAAAAAGAGAAAAGGGTGAGAAGAAGAAAGAGCAAAAGAAAACCTACAGATCAAGCGACTTAAAAGATTAGAGACCAGTTATATATTTTAGATCCCCAGTTGGACAAACAAGTTGAAAAAAAATTATGAGACAGTGGGAAAATGTGAATACTGACTATATATTTGATTACGCTGAGGAATTTCTGTTTGTTTTTGTCTCAGTCCATTCAAGCTGCTATAACAGAATACCACATTCTGGGTGGCTTATAAACAGGATTTATTTCTCACAGTTCTAGAGGCTAAGAAGTCTTGAGATTAAGGTGCCTGCAGATTCAGTGTCTGGTGAGGACCCACTTCTTGATTCATAGATGGCTATCTTTTCACTGTCTTCACGTGGCAGAAGGGGCGAGGGAGCTTTCTGAGGCCTCTTTGGTAAGAGCACTAATCCCATTCACCCCCCAATCAGCCCCCAAAAGTCCCACTTCACATTGGATTTCAACATGAATTTTGGAAAGACAGGTTTTTTTTTAAGTTGTGATAATGACATTATGGTTATACTTTAAAAGTGTCTTGTAGACATACACAATAAAAATTTATATATAGAATTAAGAATAAACTGTATAGCAGTTTTTTTTAAGCACAGAAAGTTTCTTGTTATTTAGACATTTCCAGAAAAATCAGTTCTTCATTAACAAATTTAGATCAGCTAAATTTGATGTAAGAAAACTGGATTTGATAGAAATAACATCTTCAAAAAATAGTACAGAAAATTTTTGATATGGAGAAAAACCAATTGGTAGTCAAATCATTAAAATCTTAAATGGAAAAGCACCGATCATCATGAAAATTATGTAAAATGAAATGAAAATTTGAGAACATTAATTTGGTTTGTTGAATGTTTTACACCATTTAAAAGGTGTAATAGTTTACTCAGGAAAAATATTTTCCAAGGCAAAAGGCATGAGCTCATCGATGCTGAATTAATTCTTACTAATTTACAAAGTGGAATCAAGCTCAGATTTCTGCCTTTTGCCCTGAGACTAGCATTTCCCACACAGGAACCGCTCTTCAACCTGAGTCCTGGAATGAGAAGACATGTGACACATTGCTCCTATAGTGGAATGGAACTAAGGCTCAGGTAGTTAAGGGATTTGCCCAAGATCACATAGCTGGTAAATTAATAAAGCCTGGCTTCAGACTGAGGACTCCCTGACTCCAAAAGCTGTAATATGAAACCGTATGCATCACTTACTACTTTGCCCAAGGAATAGTGGAATACCCTTGTACCTTAAGTCCAAAAGAACGTGGAATGAGAAGGACCCGGGCCTAGAGCATCAATTGAGACAAGACACAACCTTTTCTTAACTCTGGAGACCTACACACATTTGCCTTTTTTAACCTTTTAACTAACTGTTTGGCAAGGGGTAGGTTCTTGGTACAAGTCTTTTTTTTTTTTTTTTTTTTTTTTTTTTTTTTTGTTAATGCAGACCAATTTCCCTCTCTTCTCAACTAATCATATTTACTGGATGATATCATTGTCTGAAAGGATTCTAGTGAGATCATTACCACAAGCATCAATTTTATACAGCAGTATAACAGTATGCCAAGTCTCCATCTGGATATTAATGGCTACCAAATGTTTAAGAAAATGTCTGTTTTTTTGTTCTTTATCTTTTAATAGCTGTAGAAAATTATTAGAGGAATTTTAAAATAAAGATCTTATAGCAAGTTATATTAATAATAATAGTTAACACATATGCTTTTTTAAAAAGTAACATCACAATATCCTTGCTATCCTGTGCATAGTCCCTCTCATCATTCCTAAAAACAGTGTGAATAATAATGAGCATAGCACTTAATATTTCATAAATGTTAAAGCACTGTCAGTTGTAAGATGATTGTTGATTTAAAAGTAACTTTTTGGGGTGAAAAAAGATTACATTTGATGTGTGAGATGCATGATGATTTCTGGAACATTAATAAAAGGTGGAAAATACATATATCTTAGAATTCAGGAAATAATGGCGATTTTTTTTTCCTGGGACTCCTTTCCTCATCTGTCAGATGAACTTTTGAACTTTATTGTTTTAGAAAGTTATTGCTGTACTTGTATGCTGGGAGTGAGGTGCCAGTATATTTTCAGCATTTTAACCAAATGTATTTTTTAAAAATCTACACTTTGAGAATACTTGCAAAACTAAACATCATATCTTACCCAAAATTTCTTGGTTAATTTTTACCCTTATTATTTTACTCTTTTTGTATTAAAGTCAGTGATGTGGTCAAAAGTGAAGAGAGTGTACTATCAAGCTAAAGTGGGGAGAAACAGGACACCAAGAACTTCGTGTCTGTAAATTGAGTTTGTGATCATTTGAAATTTCTTGATCTTCAATATATTTCACCAAAATGGTGTACATCTTTATGGTGATGTCTTTCATTTCATACAGTACTATAGAATGTATATAATTGTACTGTAGAACTATGAAGTGGTTAAGAGTTTAGTTTCAGGAGCCTAGGCTTGAATCTTGACCCTACCACTTCATTTGTATGGCTCTGCACAAGTTAACTTAAATCTCCTTGGGCTCTAGTTTTCCTCAGCCATAAAATAGGAACACCAGTAATATCTTCCTCATGGAATCATCTTGAGGCTTAATGCTGGTAAAGCACTTAGGACAACAGTCATATGCCACATAATGACCATTGAAGTGTTAGCTGTTGTTTTTATTACTATAATAAAAATTTATTAATGGAGTTAATGTTGAGTTAAACACAACATTTTGTGTTTTTGTGCTATGATTAATTTCTTGCTGACTGACAATGTAAAGATCAAGGTACGTGGTATGACGCAGTATACAACAGGATGCTTTCAATTCCTCTTCCAATTCCTTCTGTGCTATTGATATATGTTTTACTTTTACATATGCTATAAACTCATTAAATTTTTACTATTATTCCTTTAGCCAGCCAGTTACCTTTTAGAATAATTAAAAATAAGAAAACAAGTAAATTTTATATTTACCTTCATTTATGCTATTTTCTACTCTTATTTCTTTGTGTAGATACATGTATCTGTTTGGAATCATATTTCCTTCAGCCTGAAGTACTTTCTTGTGTCCTTGTGTGTAGTAAGTTTTCTGGTAATGACGTCTCTGTTTTAATTTTCCTGAAAAAGTTTATTGTTCTTTCTTTTTCAAAGATATATTCATTGGGTATAGGATTCACAGTTTTGTTTTTGTTTTTGTTTTTGTTTTTGTTTTTGTTTTTGTTTTTGTTTTAGTGCTTTCAGTGTGTCACTTCACTGTTTTCTGGCTTATGTAGTGTTTGATGAGAAATGTTTCTCTCAATGTAATTTGTTTTTTTTTTCCTCTGGCTGCCTTAAAGATTTTCGTTTTATCTTTTGTTTCAAATAGTTTGGATATGATTTGTCCAGTTGATTTTGGGGGCGAGGGTTAGAGGTGTGATTTATCCTCCCTGTTCTCTGAACAGCTTCTATCTGTATAGTTTTATGTCTTTATTAGTTTTGAAAAATTCTCAGTCTTTAGCTCCACCTGTTTCTTCTGCCTCATCCTCTTTTCTTCTAGGATTTCGATTACGTGTAAAATCATTTGATATTTTCTCACAGCTCTTGGGTTTTCTGTTTTGTTCCCTCCCATCACCACATTCTTTTCCGCTCTGTGTTTCATTTTGGATAATCTCTAACTTGATTCTGTTGAGTTTACTGTTGAGCCAGTCCAAAGGTTTTTTTTTTTAATTTTAATTTATTTATTTAATTTTTTTTGTTAGGGGGTGATAACCAAAGATTACCATGTTTTTCCTTTGTCAGTATGTGAGGTTTGGGTTTTTTTCTTTTCTTCCTTGTGTGACTTACAATTTGTGGTGGGAAGGTGGATGTTTTGTATCAGACAGCAGAGATTGAGCTAATAATAGTGTTTATGCCTGGCTAGGTCTTTAGCATGAGTAGTTGAGTCAGTCTAGTCTGTAGATGAGCTGTTTCTTGTGTTGCTATGGCTACCCACAGTGCACTCTAGGCTTCAAATTCCAGTTTAGGGTTACCTTTTTTACAGTAGAGGCCTGTTTGCCAGAAGACTCTTTTCCAATGTCTGCTCTACCTTGATCTTTTGAGCTTATTTTCTCTTTGTTTCTGTACCTCAGAGAAGATGTCTCTCCACACCTTTCCGCCTCCTTCAGCAGTGGACTGCTTGCTGTTATTTATTCCTCAGTGTTTGCTGGCCCAGTGGCGGGGGTGGCTGAGGGGTACAAATGTGGGGAACATTCTCTGTTGTCCTATTTCTGTCTCAGTTTAGGCAGTCATTGTGTCTCTGGATCTTGGAGGGTGAGACTTCCTCAGTGATTCTGCCTCTCCCCTAATGATAGAGCATTTTTAAAGGTCTGAGGTTAAGATGTTTTCCTATTCCTCCCCCAGGGATAGAGTATTTTTTTCTGTTACTTTCTTCTGTTTATGGAGGGGCCAACTAGAAATCGTTATTCCACAAAGTATATTTGCTATGTTCTTTTTATGTTTTTTATCTTTCTGATCTGGAGCCATCTCCCTATGCTAGTTTTTGCTATCAGTGGCACTAGAGACACACAGTTTTTGCATCAGCTGTCAAAATGTTATTAAATGTACTTATAAATATCATTTAATGAATATGTATTTTCATATGTTGACCATTTAAGTTTCATTTTTTGAATTATCTTTAATCATGTATTTTAGTGACAGACTATGCATAGCAGATACTAGATCGGGTTATTTTGTTTTCTTTTTAAACAGCACAGCACTTCTGACACCAAATATGTGGGGTTTTTCCCCCACATTAATCAGTTCTCCAACTCTCTGGGCACCAACTGGATGTCCTACAATTCAGCTCAGTTCTGATACCAAGTAACCAGGGTTAGCGCAGACCCCACAGGTCTGCCCCCTTCTTCAGAAGATGCCAGTTGCAGGTCCTAGACTCTGTACTTCTGACCAATCAGCTGTAAGTCAAGGGTTCCCATGTCCCCCTCCTGGGATTCAAAAATTTGCTTCAGAATGGCCCGCAGAACTCAGGAAGTCACCTTCTTACCAGTCTATTATTATAAAGGATACAACTTAGGAGCAGCCAAATGGAAAGAGATGTGTGGGGTGTGATGGGGAGTAGGTAGGAGGAAGGGGATGGTGCACAGAGCTTCCATGTCCTTTCTGGGAGTAACACCCTTCTTGCACCTTGATGTGTACACCAGCAAACCCTGGAGTTCAGGAGTTTTTACATAGGCATGATTGATTAACTCACTTGCCATTAGTGATTAGCTTCAGCCCCTCTCCCTTTCCCTGAGATTAGGAAGTGGGGCTGAAAGTTCTAACCCTCTAATCACAGCATTAGTTTCTCTGACTACCAGCTCCCAAGCTTTGTAAGGACCCACCGAGAGCCACTTTATTAGCATAAATTCAGGTACAGTTGAGAGGGGCATGTTATGAATAACAGAAGATGCTTCTTTCACTTATATCACTCTGGGAATTCCAAACATTTTAGAAGCTTTTATGTTAGGAACCTGGAGGAAGACCAAATAAATGTTTGTTATATCACACTATCACCCTAGGCGTTCAACAAAGAATTGTTGAATGAATGAATTTATGTGATTGATGTTACTATCCCTTTCTTTAATGGAATAGCTTTTCTTCTTTATTTCTGAGTACTTTAATACTCAATTCTAAGAGTGTAAAGAAGTCTTTTGTATTTCCTTCTTTTTTTAACTTAAAGAAATCAAATATATTTGACATATAACATTGTATAAATTTAAAGTGTACAACATGTTAATTTGTACATTTATATATTGCGATTTAATTGCCATTGTATTTCTGAATATTCACTTAGAGAATGTTGATCTTTCAAATCAAGTTGATGTGTATAAGTTTAACAGAGTTTGAAGGATGTTCTCTCATTGCACAAAATTCTTATCACATTATTGGGACTATTGAGGGGGGAGGAACTTACCTCCTTGACCTTGATGAGTACTCTCCAGAGAAGGTGTGTCATCTAGTGATATATGTACTTTAGAGCAGATACAGTATATTCTTGGCTGAGTGCAATAACAGGTGTAAAGGAGGAAGAGGAGGAAGGACCTTTGTAGTAAATCATTGCACTTAAGTTTGCCAGGGCCTTGTTTGAATTGGAGATAAGATTTGTTAAAGCTGATATCAGCCTCAAATTCCTCAACAACTGAAACATCTAAGGTTGGCTTTATCATTTTCTTCTAGGTGATTTACTGTTCTTTTGGTGGAACATCCAAAGGACTGCACTTCAATAACTTAATAGTTGGACTTGTCCTTCTTACAAGAGGCAAAGATGAAGAGAAAGCAAAATGTAAGTACTTTTACTGTCTCAAAATGTAAAAAATACTACATCTGGTGCAGAATAATCTACCTCAAAATTTTGATGACGTTCCAAGGATTTGAATTGATATTTCTTCAAAGAAGATATACAAGTAACCAATAAGCACTAGAAAAATGCTAAACATTAGTTATTTGGGAAATATAAGTTAAAGTTAGCAATGAGATACCACTTCACACTCACTGGGATGGCTAAAATAGATAGTATTAATATTGGTGAGGTGAGGATGTGGAAAAGTTGTAACCCTCATACGTTGGTGCTGAAAATGTAAAATAATGCAGCCACTTTGGAAAATTGGCAGTTCCTCAGACCATTAAACATTGAGTTTTCGTATGACCCAGCGATTCTACTCCAAGGTACATACCCAAGAAAATTGCAAACATATATTCATTAGGAAAAAAATGTTCATAACAGCATGTTTGTAACAGTCACAAAATGAAAACAGCCATAATGCCCATCAGCTGATGGGTTCAGCTGAGTAACTCACAGTGAAGAAAAATGTGGCAATGAATATATGTATGTTCATGTATAACTGAAAAATTGTGCTCTACACTGGAATTTGACACAACGTTGTAAAATGAGTATAACTCAAAAAAAAAAGTTTAAAAAAAACTGATGGGTTCAGCTGAAACAAAATATGATATAACCAGCAATAGAATATTACTCACCAATAAGAAGGAATAAAATACTTTGTAGGAGCAGAAAAAATTTTCCTTCTTCCCTTCTGTATCATAATTAAATTGATATAAGACAGATTAACAGGAGAAAAACAAACAAATTTTATATGTATGTCCGTGAGACCCATAAAAATACGAGACCCAAAGAGCAGCCAGGTAATTGAGGCTTATATAACATTCTGAGCTAAGGAAAGGGACAGGAGTCTTGGGGGTACAAAGGGAAGGAAATCCATTCACTGGAAGGCAGCAGAGATGTTTGGAAAACAAAGGCTGCCCAGTTATGCAGGTAAGTTTCTTAGGTAAAAAGGTTTCCGTGATAATAGCTCTCTTTCTGGTATTTGCCCCCTTTTTTAATGTAAATTTAGACTGTTGAAGGGGAGGGAACAGAGGTTTTCCTTAATCTGCTGAGTTTCTATTGCCTTTAAGCTCAGAACAATTCTCATGCCAAAATGACATATTCAGGGGCAACAAATTCAACTCTCCTCCAACTGATATATGCTACAACATGGATAAACCTGAAAACATGTTAAGTGATAAATGCCAGTCAAAATAGGCCACACATTATATGGTTCCAGTTATATGAAATGTCCAGATTAGGCAAATCTATAGAGACAGAATATAAATTAGTGGTTGCCAGAGGCAAGGGTGAGAGGGAAATGGAGAGCTACTGCTAATGAGTATGGAGTTTCTTTTGGGGTAAAAATGTTCTGAAATTAGATAGCGGTGACTGTTGCACAATCCTGTAAATATACTAAAAACCACTGAATTGTACATTTTAAAAGGGTGAATTGTATGAAATTTGCATTATATCTCAATAAAGCTACTATTTAAAAAACAATTCTGGTGACATAGACTTAGTAATCTCTTCTTGCCGTACTTCACAAATACACCAAAAGTTCATTTACTTTATAATGTTTTATACAAATTCTTGGTAAAATGTTTCTTTTTAACGGTTTTATTTTTAACTTCAGAGATTAAGTTTATTAGGTCAGTTATCTAAGCCTAGAAGAGAATGGCACCTCATCTATGACTTAAGTCCTACTAAGAAGGGAAATGTTATGATGAGAGGGCATCATTTACTGCCTAAACATGAAAGGGAAGATAGCCTTACATTCATTGTCCATATGTGTTTCCTAGGATATTCATTTATTTTACTTCATTTTTAATTTATTCATTTAATTACTTCTACTATTTTCTGTCTCCTCATTCATTTCTTTGAGGTCCCCAGAGATAAATCTGCTCTTACCTAGGGTATTAATAAGCAAAGGAAATTTTATTGGAAAATTTCCAGGGGAAGTTTAGGAAGGTGTTTATATTAAACAGAGAATGACATTTTGCTTTAAAAATCCCTGGGTTTTTACCCTTGCCCGCTGGATGCTGGTCTTTCTCTCTGCTTTCTTCCTTTTCTAACCTACACTCTTAACTGCATCTAAATCTCTCAGAATCTTCTTACTTCTGACTTTAGACTGTTGTTCTTAATCTGTTTCCTTTTTTACAGTTTTATTGAGGTATAATTGACATACAATAAAATGCACATATTTAAAGCATGTAGATTTTGATACGTTTTGAAGCATGTATATATCCACGTTATCACAATGAGGCTGATGAACATACCCAGAAACCCGATTTTGTGTATTGGAATTGAACTGTGACCCTGGTTTTTTCAAATTAGCATCCCTCTACCAACAAACACATGCTCTGGCTCCAGGCAGCCAGTAAATAAAGATAACCAATTTGGAGGTCACAAACACCTATATTTTAAATTTTTAATAATTTTTATTATACAGTTGTATTAGTTTCCTAGGGCGGCTGTTACAAATACCACAAACTGGATGTCTCAAAACAACAGAAATGTATTATCTCTGGATATAATTCTGAAGGCTAAAAGTCCAAAATTAAGATGTTAGCAGGTTCTTGCTCCCTCTGAAATCTCCAGGGAACAACCCTTCCTTTTTCCCAACTCCTGGTGGTGGCCATCAGTCCTTGATGTTCCTTGGCTTGCACCTGCGTCACTCCAATCTCTTATCTCGTCACATGGCTTTCTTCCCACTGGGTCTGTCTTCTCTTCTTATAATCAGTCATACTGGATTGGGACCCACCTTAACCTCATCTTAACTTGGTTATATCTGCAAAGACCTTAGTTCAAATAAGATCACATTCATGGGTACTAGGGTTAGGACTTCAACATCTTTTGTGGGGATACAATTCAACCCATAACACCAAATATTCCCCACAAGGGGATCAGCCTTGGGAGGTGGAAGGTCAGGCAGTGGAACCCACTGGGCCTTCAGAGAGATGGAATGTCCTTTCTATCTTTCTATCTTCTGTCTTTCCACATAAGGTCATATTCTCAGGTACCTGAAGGTTAGGATTTCAGCGTATCTTTTGGGGTGATGCAGTTCAACCCATAACAATATTTCAAACGTACATACAATATGTCCACATCGTGTTATTTTTGTACCAGATCTTGTTTTTTAAGAAATAGAAGTCTTCTCCACGGCGCGGAGCCGCGATGTCTCTGGCGGCTGCTGCGGCTGGAGGAGGCGCGCGGTGGCGGCCCATGGCGAGTGCCAGGGACGGCCGGGGCGGGGGCAGCGGCGGGCCAGCTGGGCGGCGCTCCTCCGCCTGTCGCTGCTCGGCCTCGTGCTGGCGGCGGCTGCGCTGGCCTGGCTGGCTGTGGCGGCTCCAGCGGCCTGGTGGGGACTGAGCCGCGAGCCCCGAGGGTTGCGCGCCTTCTGGTTCGTTTGGAACGCGCGGCGTCAGCGTACACTGCTCGCCTCGCCTCCGGCTAAGTCGGCAGTAAGCTGAAGTCTCCTAGAGCCGCGGAGCCTTCTCGAAGGACCTGACCGCGCTGAACTGCTCCTCATGGGCAGTTACCTGGGCACGCCCGACCCCCCGCAGCCTGCCCCCACCCCGGAGGCCAGGGACCTGCGGGAGAGGCCTGGCCGCCGCCCACCCGCCCGCCCCGCAGCGCCGCCCGTTCAGTCAGCGCATCCCAATCGCGTTCGCGTTCACCCCTCCCTCCCCTCTCCTCTTCGACCGTCTCGGAGGCCTGCCCACCGGGATTGTGGGACTTCATCACATCCGTTTGTAATAACACCTCGAAGAAGATACCCAATCCAGCGGGCCCAATATTCCTTGCTGGGGACACTTCCCACAGTATGCTGGAATGGTTATCACAAGAAGACTGTGCTTTCTGTTCGAAACTCCAAAATGGTGTGCAGCCCAGTGACAGTGAGAATTGCTCCTCCGGATAGCAGATTGACTCGTTCTCCAATACCAGAGAAGATTATCAGCTCAACATTGTCCTCACCTTCAACTAGTGCCCCAGACCCATGTGCAAAGGAGACTGTACTGCGTGCCCTCAAAGAGAGGAAGAAAAGAATAGTAGAGGAGGAAGACCAAATATTTGCTGATAGCCAGGAAAACAAAAGAGGGCGCCATGATAGCAATGTGAGAGGACTTTCAGCATTTGAGCCCCTGGTGGCCAATGGAGTCCCTGCTTCTTTTGTGCCTAAGCCTGGGTCTCTGAAAACAGGTCTCAATTCCCAGAGCTCAGATGACCACCTGCATAAGAGACCCTGCACCTCTTATGTGAGCTGCTTGACAAGCACGTACACGGGTGGCATCCCTAGCTCCAGCCGCAACGCCATCACCAGTTCTTACAGTTCCACTCGAGGTGTCTCTCAGCTGTGGAAGAGGAGTGGACCCAGTTCATCTCCGTTCTCTAGCCGCCCCTCACCCCGCTCCCAGACACCAGAGAGGCCAGCAAAGAAAATAAGAGAAGAGGAGCTTTCTCATGATTCTAGCTCTTCAACTCCATTGGTAACAGACAAGGAGTCCCGGGGAGAAGAGGTTGCAGATACAACCACAGGGAAGACACCGAACTTGTGGAATTCCCCATCAACACCTGGCGGCTCTGGGCAGCGTAAACGGAAGGTGCAGCTGCTGCCCTCCAGGAGAGGGGACCTGCTGACCTTCCCTCCACCTCCCCAGCTTGGTTATTCAGTCACCGCTGAAGACTTCGATTTGGAAAAGAAAGCTTCACTACAGTGGCTTAACAAGGTCTTGGAGGATAAGACTGATCCTGCCTCGAACTCTGTCACTGAGAACCCATCTCCCAGTCAGCCTTCTTTCACTTTTACCCTGCCTGCTTCTGGGACTGCCTCCTCCCCAGCCTCCTTCCCAGCCCCAAGCACTAACCCACTGCTGGAGAGCTTGAAGAAGATGCAGAATTCCCCAGGCCTACCATCCCTTCCTGAATCTGCTGGAGTGGCAGCCACTGTGGCCCATTCACCTCCAAAGTCACCCAGCCCTCTGGCCCTTCTTGGCTCTTCACAGTCAGGACCCCTTCCAGACATCTCCTCAGACTCCACATCCACAGCCATTTTCTTGCGGCTGACCCCTGCTTCTTCCACAGGACCAGTCACTGACACCACCAGGTCACTGCCAGCCCCTCAGGCCAAGACACCTGCCAAGTCCCCAGCTCTGCCTGCCCTATCTCCCACCCCCAAGCAGAGCATTCTGTTTGGAATGCTGAACACCACACCTGCAGACCCTCCTGTCTCTGCAGCTCCTGCTGTGTCTTCAGCATCTCCCATGATCAAGCCAATTTTTGCAGCTCCACCTAAAAGCGAGAATGAAGGCCCCTTGCCTTCTAGCCCATCCAGGGTCACAACCATGGCCTCTTCCAGCTCAGCCCTCCCCACGACGACCAGCACCCCACCCCTGACTTTCAAGCCTATCTTCAGCACCGTGGGGCCACCTACATCTGTGCCCCTGTTAACTCCCTTCTTCAAGCAAACAGCTTCTCCAGTCACTACCACGAGTGCCCCTCTCTTCATGGGCCAGGCCAGTGCCACCCCGACAGTGGCTTCCATGACCACAGCCAGCACCTCCACAGACTATGCTCCGAACCCTGCATTCGGCTTCAGTGTGAGCAACACGACCAGTACCCTGAACAGCATGACCAGCACGACGGCCTTCACCTCCCAGCCCTTCCTCTTTGGGACCCCCCCTGCTTCTGGTACCAACTTCACCCCAGCCGTGGGCTCCATATTCCAATTTGGCAAGTCTCCTTCCGTGCCTGCTTCAACAACAGTCACCACCTTTGGCCAGTCCCTTCCCAGTGCCACTCAGACCACTGCCAGTGGCAACAGCACTGCCAGCTTTGGTGGTTTTGGTGGCACCCTCAGCACCTCCGCCCCGGTCGCCAGCAGCCAGCCCACGCTGGCATTCAACATTCCCTTAGGCTCAAGCGCCAAGCCCCCTCTGCCACCCTACCCGGGAGCCAACCCCCAGCCCACCTTCAGGGCCGCTGACGGGCAGCAGCAGGGGGCGAGCAAGCCAGGCCTCATCCCCAGCTTTGGCAGCTCTTTCACTTTTGGAAACTCTGCAGCCCCAGCCCCAGCTGCAGCCCTAGCGCCAGCCCCAGCCCAGCCGGCCTTTGGCAGTACCACGCAGTCAGCATTTGGTGGTGTGAAGCCCACAGCCCCTGCCTTCGGCACCCCTGCCAGCACCCAGCCAGCCTTCGACAGCACCACAGCTGTTTTCTCCTTTGGTGCAGCCACCGTGTCTGGCTTTGGAGCTACAACCCAGACCACCAGCAGCTTGATGTTTGGCAGCACAACGCCATCGCCCTCCACATTTGGGGGATCGGTGGCGCCAGCCAGCAGCGGGGGCTCTGGGATCAGCGTGGCCACCCCACGCACCAGTACCACCTCTGGAGCGTTTGGCTTCAGAGCAGAACAGAGTGGGACCACGGGCAGCACCACCCCTTTCGGGGGAGGCTTGAGTCAGAACAGCTTGGGCGCGTCTAGCCAGAGCACAGCCTTAGCCTTCAATGTGGCCAGCACGCCAGATAGCAGACCTGTGTTTGGAGGCACCTCCACATCCACCTTTGGTCAGAACACCCCTGCCCCTGGAGTGGGCACATCGGGCAGCAGCCTCTCCTTTGGAGCATCCTCAACACCCACCCAAGGCTTTGTTGGAGTCGGACCTTTTGGACCGGCGGCCCCTTCCTTTTCCATCGGTGCAGGATCCAAGACCTCAGGGGCTCAGCAGCGACTGCAGGCCCGAAGGCAGCACACCCGCAAGAAATAGCCTTTGTCCCTGCCCCACTCCCCTGCCCCTTGCCCAAATCTGGATCTCGGCATCTGCTAGGAAGAGCCTCTGACCCCTCTAGTTCCATAAAGCAGACCTACCCCAGACCTCTGGCTTCAACCACCAGGGAGGTAGTGGCAGCCCAGGCGGCTGTTCCCCTCTCCTCCGGGAAGCAGAATCCTTGGGCCTCTCAAGGGAGGTGGGGCAGGATGGGGCGGGGCAGGAGCTTGCTACCTTACTGGGACAATTCCGCTGGTGAGGCTGGAGAGAACTAAAGAAACACCTATACATACGGTCTACTTCCTTCCCTGACTCTTGTGTGGTGTATAAGCTTAGTCAGGCGGCCTTCCTTCCCTCCTTTTCCCCCAAGAGCCATCTTTGCTGGAGGGTAATGGAGGGTCACCCTCTTGCATCTCTGATATGCACTTGATGGGATTGGGGGAAATGGATTATCCCTAAAGCTTTACCTTGCTTGGCTTGGCTATAAAAAGTGGTTCTCCCCTTCTTGTCCCTTTAGGGGACTGTTTCCCCATTTCTTGCTGCTTTATCCCTCTCTGGTTCCTTACAGGATCGATTCCTTTTAAAATGATCCTGAATCTAGCTTTGCCTTGGAGACCCCAGTGGGTGCCGCTCCTGCTGTTCCACTTCCTCCTGCCAAGTCTGAGCCGATGTTTCATCCCCTACCCTCTCTGCCAGTTTGGCTCCTAAAAGCTTGGTGGCTCAAGACTGTTAGCCTGGCAGACCCAGGGGTGGTACCTCACTCCAGGAGATGGAAGCTCTTGGAGCAGGCAGGATGCCCACCGCTGCTTTCAGCTGCCTCCTCACCCACCTACCCTGTTGGCCTCACTGGGCTTGTCTGCCTCTCCGGGATTGTACATTTAAAGCCTTGTTCTGTGTTATTTTGTCTGATGCTCATGTCTGTTGCTCTTTGAATCGAGTTTGGAGGAAGCATTGAATTGTATGAGTGGCGGCACGTTGGTAGTGCCGGACTTAACTGTTTCTTATGTTTCTAGAGCCTAGCTAATTGAATGTGCAAAGTAGCACCACTTTACGGCTGTAAGTGCCGAGTCCTGGATTTTCAAATGGTGTTTTGACTTTAAGGGCTGGCAGCCCAGGAGGATGGGGCCAAGGGGAAGCAAAGGCCTCTTCCCTCTGCTGTTTCTTTTCCACCTCCCTCACTTCACTCTAGGCAAGATCACGCATAGGGTATGTTTGAAAATCTAAATTAATGAACCACATTTTAAAGTTATATTACTCCCCACCCCTTCCCTTCTTTTTCCTTTGTTCCAAAACCGCATACCTTAGTCCCAAGAGCCTTGCTGCTAGGCCCATCCTCTTTGGGAGAAGTATGAATGCGTGTGTCTAAACTAAAAGAAAAATATTTTTAAAAATTTTTAACAAAATAAAAATTTATTTTTGTATTTAAGCTAAATTGCCTTTTAAATTCCTTCAAGCTTGGTTCATTGAGGTGATTAAGTATAAATGCTATTGACTAGAAATTAGCTGTACTGTTTAGATATACCTGTGTGAAGAAGAGGCTCAAATGCTGTCCCAGGCAGCTTTCCCAAGGGACTAGAGCTCCTTCTGGAAACATTATATAAAAATGTAATTCTTATTTTATAAATAATGTGGTGTAGATGTAACTAGTCCCCCCACCTTTGTGACTCTGGGTGAATGTTCTGTGGCAGGGGACTGCTCCTCCCCGCCCCGAGAAGAGCTCTGTTGGGTGTGGAGCTGGGGGGGGGGCCTCAAATACCTACTAGATTGGAGTCGGGGTGGGGCATGGGTCTAGAAACCAAGCTTCTACCTATACCTTATATAAGGTGGACTCTCTTAGTTTAGTGCTCTGAGCTAGTTTCCCTCAGTTCCACCCACAGGCAGGACCGTTGTTCCAGGAGTCCCTGAAGCGGGCATCCTGGCATCTGAGTGTGAGCACGAGTGTGTACACGTATGTGCACTGGGCAGGCGCAGGAGGCTGGGACTTTCCACAACAAAGACTGAATTCCTGTGAGTCTAGTTGGAATTTTTAGTATGAATGTGAGACTCTTCTCCTTGCTTATGTCATTAAGAATCTATCTTTTAAAAAAAAAAAGGAAATAAAATATAGTCAAGGTAAGGCTCTCTCCAGTATCCCTCTGTGGTCCCATCCCCATTCTTCCCTTCACAGAGGTAACCACTCTTGTGAATTTGGTGATCTTTCATTCCTCATTCAAATCTTAATACATTTATGACATTTTATATACCCATACACATATCTTCAACTGTTTTATAGAGTTAAAAATTTTTATATAAATGGTATACTATACAGATTTTGCAGTTTGTTTCCCCCTCGATTATTATTGATACTTACCCATGTTGAAACACTTAGTTCCTTTTTTCTAATATTTCATTGTGTGTATCAGTTTACCTTTTTTCGTTGATAGATACTTATCTTTTCCCCTAAATTTTGCTATTACAGGAAATAGTCCAGTATATGTTATATCTCATGCACATACGTATGAGTTTCTCAAAGGTGGAGGTGGAATTGCCTAGAAATTGAATTTCTACATAAATCTTCATCTTTACTAGATTTTGGCAAGTTAGTCTCCAAAGTGGTTGCAGTAATTTATACTCATTTAACAGTATATTAAACTTCCTGTTTCTCCCAGTTTATTGCTAACACTTTGTATTGTCACACCTAAACATTTTTGCAAGTTTGGTATTTGAAAAGGTATCATATCATGCTGTTTTGATTTGCATTGTTTTTTTTTTAAAGGAATAATATAAATTATATAAAGTTCTTGGCACTAGTAATCAGCCAGTAATTGTTACTTTTCTCTTCCCTTCATACTTCCACCAGGGTCCATTTAATCTATGATAATGTTAATTTATTCTTCCTTTCTCCTAGACATTTTTAGTCTTTTTGCAAGCGAATCTGGGAGCTATGTTATACGGGAAGAAATGGAAAGAATGCTCCATGTGGTGGATGGTAAAGTCCCAGATACACTCAGGAAGTGTTTCTCAGAGGTATTTATTTAAAGATTTACATTTCACGCCTACCTGTTGATAAAGTATTAACTCTTAGTTGTATGAGTTTGGCTATGATGAATAGCTGTTTACGTACAGCCTATTCTTGACACTTTTGTAATTAATGGTTGATGTTTTAACAATTTGTGTGCTACGCTCAAAGGTCCTTGACACATATTACTGCTGTATTTGTGAATCTGAAAAGTCTCAATTCTACTGTAAAGGCAACTGTCTGTACCTAAGTTATAATGAAACACACGCCCACACTCTCATGTCACCAAACACAGACACACACGAGTGATCCTGCAGAAACCTGAGCGTTGCTTAAGTTGTAGTCCCATTGCTTTTCATCATGAACGTGAATGTGTAGATGTGTCACTCATGGCCTTGAGCCATAGGTGGCCTCTGTGACTCATCAATGCCTATTTTATCATTTATTTTACTTAGTTGATTTGCATAGTGAAGGAGTTGGGTTTTAAAAATTTGTCGTTTTTCTGTTTTTGTAAATAATGTATTTTCATTGTAAAAAAAGACTTTAACAATAGAAAATATGTATCTTTAACAGAGAAAATTCTTTTATTTCTTTTCTAATGTCTGCTAATATGGGAAAAGTTCTGGGGGCAGAGGAAAGCACTTTTACAAATTTCTGACCCTTTCCTGTAGCACTCAATGCTGTATGATTTCTGATGACTGTTTGACCCGCTTCCATTTCACGGATATGAGAATCTTTCACTGCTCTTGGTTTTATTCAGGGAGTTTTTATTCAATTATTTTAGTCACCTTCCTAACTACATAAGCATTGATTGTTAGTACTTCAGCCATATGCATATTTCTGGTTCTGATACCTCTTCTGACTCTCTGGCTTTAGCTTTTCATCGCTCTGGCTTTTGAGTTTCCTCTGTGTTGATAGCACCTGGAGAGTTCCCTTTCTTGCTTTTGAGCTTGGCTAAGCAGTTTTCAGTAGTAGTTATGGTGTTACACTTTACTTAGCATATCTGTGTGTTTGGTGCAGAAGGATTGGCCTCCTGTATTTTTGGTTGTGATTTATGACTGGAAGTTTCAGTATCTCAAGAAAAACTAGATTATGGGCTTTTTTTTTTTCCCCTCTAATAACAAATATTTTTCATTTTATGCAGACATTCCCATTTTATAGATGGGAATTAAATGTGGTTAGCCACCCAGTTCACTTAAAATTTAGGCACAATAGCAGGTACATATATTAGATGATATTTAGTGCTATAGAAGAAAACAAAGTAGACTAAAGGGGAGGGGGCCAAGTGGAGGTATTTTGTATAGGATAGTTGGGAAAAGGCTTATCTGAGAAAGTGACATTTGAACAAAGAATTTTAAAAGGAAGTGAGAGAGAAAACCAGGCAGATATCGAGGGGAAACATTTTCCATGAAGAAAATACAGCAAAGGCCCTGAGGGAAAGTGTACTTGACTTGTGCAAGGAACTAGAGGCCAGTTTAGCTGGAATGGAATGAGTGAGGGAATAATAGGAAATGAAGATACTGAGGTTGGGGGAGGGGGAGAGGGTGGGGATATTATTAATGGCCCTGTAGGACAGTGAATTCTTCAGCTTTCACCGTGAGTCAGACAGAAAGCTTTAGAGGATTTTGAGCAGAGGAATATATGAGGTTTTGTTTAATTTTATTTTAAACGTCATCACTTGGCTCTTATGTAGAAAGTATGCTGAAAAGAGTCTGATTGAGGTATCTGAATACTGAATAATCTAGGTAAGAGGTTTTAGTCATTTAGATCATGGTGTATCAGTGAGGTGATGAGACTTTCTGGGTTCTGCATTTATTTTGAAGGTGGAGTTGACAGGATCTTTTCTTGTATTGATTATGGACTATGATGGAAAGAGAAGAGGATGACTAAGTTGTTTGGCCTGATTTAGTAAATGAATGGAGTTGCCATTAACTGAGATGGTGAACACTACAGGAGAGGGAAATTTGGACTTTCAGTAGCAAGAGAAGTTTAAGACATAATTAATATATGTGCTGCCGAAGCGAGCACTAAGACATAATTAAATTTAAGAATCATTAGACATTCAGGTGGAATTGTAACTGTGCTTCTGATTAAGGTGGAGTTCAGGGGAAAGGATTTTTGGCTTATAGATGTGGATGAGATCATCTAGGAGTGAATTTAAATAGAAAATCAATTGGAAGACTGTACTCTAATGTTTAGAGATTGACGAGATAAAGAAGAATCAAAGAAGAGCCTAAGGCATATGTAGAATAGACAAACAAGATTATACTGTATAGCACAGGGAAATACATACAAGATCTTGTGGTAGCTCACAGCGAAAAAAAAAGTGACAATGAATATATGTATGTTCATGTATAACTGAAAAATTGTGCTCTATACTGGAATTTGACACAACACTGTAAAATGACTATAACTCAGTAAAATGTTATAAATAAATAAATAAATAAATTAATTAATTAAAATAAAAAATAAAACAAACAAACAAAGAGCCTGAGGAATAGCCTGTGAAAAGGACCAAAAGAGGGTGGTGTCCTGGAAGCCAAGTGATGAAAATATTTCAAGAGGAAGGAGTATTTAACTATGTCAACTAAACTGAAATATTAAGTGAGTTGTTCTTTAATCATTGAGAAGTGATCGGTAGATCTGGAAGATAGGTTATTGGTGTAGGTACTGTGGAGTTCAAAAACCACTGGGTCAGGATACTAGAAGGAATACGTTCGTAACAGAAAATTGTGACGGAGAGCAGAGTGCTTAAAATTGCATTTATTGGAAAGGGAATGATTACCGCAATAAAAATATGAGACTATGGTAGTAAATGTGTAGGGTAGTATATGAAGAATAAGGTCTTTGGAAGAGGAAAGATCAAAGAAATGAAGGCCAAGGTTTTGGAATACTCATGTATATGGCTGTTTAAATCATTAGGTACCTATGGTTGGTTAAAAGTCAACACACGTAAGTGGGCTAATTTTATCTGATTCAACTATTTGATGTATTTACCTGCTGTAATTCCTGAGTAATGTGTATGATGATTATATCCAGACCCTTGCTTTTCAAGTTACTATGTTTCAATATCAGTTTACTTTTATTAGAATAGGCTTGTTTGGACCTTCCATAGCAATGCTTTGTGTTGGATTGTTTTTTTGTTTTTTGTTTTTTGTTTTTCGTTTTGCATTCCTAAAAAAAGACCTCACACTATAAAGGAAAGACTTTAGCTAAAAGATGGGGAACCTAGCACCTAGATTTAAATGACGTGGATTTAAATGAAATGGTTCTCAGCTTTTTCTGTCTTGTGCTTTATTAGCCGTGACAGATGAAGTTATGAAGGAAATCCACATAGGAGTTAAATTGCTTTCTTTTGGTTTTTGATACCTAAAGTGGAAATTTGTGTTTTATACTGTTCTTGAAAGATGTATCAGTTTCAGAAGCCTGTTTATTTTTCATTGCCTTTAGTAGTACTGGAAAGTTTTTTCTAGACTGCTATTATGACAGTTTATAAAAGACTTTCTCTTTGCTTCTTTTTTTATTTAGATCCATGTCTCAAAAACATAGTCAGATTGCACAGATGGCATTTTGGTGCTACCACTTATGTGGAGTGATCCCAATGAGCAAGTGGTTGCTTTATATTTCACTAAGTCAACCAGGCAGTGTAGTGTATAGATTAGGCACAAGGCTTTGAATTCTGTCTCTGCTATTGTATAACTTTGAACTGATAACTTTTTGGTGCCTCAGTTTTCTCATGTGTAAAAGGGGGATAATGATATCTCCTATAGAGGGTTGCTTTGAAGATTAAATGAATATAAAAGTGCTTAGAATGGTGCTTAAGGCCTTGTAAATACTCAATAAATATTAACTTTATGTGAAGGTGGTGGATACTAGCAGCTTCTTTCTTAGCGGTTCATGAAGGTGCATCTTATAACAACATCTTAGCTTCACTGAAACCATTGTTCACCAGTGAAGCACCACCATGTTCACTAAGTCTAGGATGCCATTAATAAGATGCACCTTTATGTATTAGAAAGAACAAAAACTCTAGCAGTTATAATTGAATGATATTATTGATTTTAAGACTTGTCCCAGGGATGGGGGCTGTAGCTTAGTGGTAGAGCACATGATTGGCATGCATGAGGTCCTAGGTTTAATCCCCAGTGCCTCCATTAGGGGGAAAAAGAAAAGACTTACTCCAGTGTCAGAGTTGGTAACATGTAAAAATGTGCATCACTTTGTGGAATTTATACTGCAAACCCTTTTTCTAGACTAAGTGTGAGTTAGATAAAAAATATGGGTGTGATCCCCAAGCTCTAAACATATTGGCAGTGTCACATATCCCTGCAGTAAATCTGAATGTCATATTCTTACTTTTAGAAAAATAGGACTTTCAATGTTGTCTTGATTGTTTGGATTGCTCTGTTTAATGTTTTGAAACTATGAGGCTGAGCATATTGCTGTACTTAATAGGATGCTACTAAACATTGTAGAAATTATTTCTACCATTTCTCTTTTAGGTTATAAATTACTTTTATCTCTTAATATCTACATCAGGATGAGAGCTGCTAGGCTCCCGAGTATCATTCATTGTGTTTCTTTGTGGGTCGCTTCTCCCTTTTCCTCGTAGAAACCTCTGGCCCTCACTCTACCTAAGTCCTCTTGTCTTCCAGTCAGAGACTGACTTGCACAGCCATGTGATATTCTTTCTCAGCCTGGATACTTTTTTTCTCCAGAGATTTAGCAAGGCAAATACTTGGGGTGGGGGGAAGCAAAGAAATTAGAAATCTCCATGCTTCTTTTTGAATACACGCTTTCAGCGATGCCTTTTGGAGAATGACTCCTGGATAGTTTTTAATTCGCCAGTGAAATTTAAAAGCATTTTAATTACATACATATTTGATTAAAATATGCTAATTCTGACCAACTGAAGTGCTGAAGAAGGATAAAGCAAGTGAAAAATTGGTTTTATTAAATTTTGAAAGAAATGCAGTTCACTGATTTCAGGATATGCATTAACAAATAAAATGTGGCTTATTAGTAGCAGTGCATTGCTGTAATGAATTAATGAAATAATTTGCAATTAGCATATACATTTTTATGCAAATGGAAATTCTAAAGTACCATTATATTTGCAGGCAGTTTCATTGCCAGGTATATAGACAATGGTGGTATTTAGTTAATTCTTCACTTATAGATATTACAAGGGCAAATGTCAATTAAATGCAAGTTTCAGGTTGTATAAGTTCCAAGTAAGATACCTTAAAATTTGACTCAACCTGTGTTTGTTTTCATTTTAGGGTGAAAAGGTAAACTATGAAAAGTTTAGAAATTGGCTTCTTCTAAACAAAGATGCTTTTACCTTCTCTCGTTGGCTGCTGTCTGGAGGTGTGTATGTGACCCTCACTGATGATAGTGATACTCCCACTTTCTACCAAACTCTAGCTGGAGTCACACATTGTAAGTAATGGCATTGCATTGTGTACCATTCACTTTTTAATGCAATTGTCTGGTGATATGAGGATATGCCTATAAAGGAGAAATTTATTATCAGTGTTTTGTTTTTTTTTTTTTCAAAGTATAATAAAGTGGAATGCTGGAGCCCTGGGTACATACTGAAAAGGAAAACTCTTTTTTTCCTACTCACTGATTACTTTTGTACTCCAAATGTATAAGGTTTTTTTCCCCACACCAAGCAATTCTCCAGTGCTCTATGGACACCAGCTGGGTGTCCTGCGATTCAGTTCAATTGTGACGCTGTCTACCTGGGGTTAGCACAGACCCCACAGGTTTAAGGCTCAGTCCCGAAAGACTGGCCCTCTGACCCCCACTTCAGACACCAATCACAAGTCCAGGTTGTGATCTGTGCTTCTGACCAACCACCTGTAAATTAGAGTTCCTATGACCACCCTCTTGGGTTTGGTGATTTGCTAGCCCAGGTCACAGGACTTCAGGAAACGGTTACATTTACTGACTTATTATATAGTAAAGGATATCTTAAAGGATACTGATGAATAGCCAGGTGAAGAGATACATGGGCTGGGGTCTGGAAGGGCCCCAAGTGCAGAAGCTTCTGTCCCCATGGAGTTGTAATGCCCCAGTCCTTCTGGCACGTGGTTGTGGTTACCAGTCCAGAAGCTTTCCAGACCCTGGTGCTTTGGGGAATTTTTGTGGAGGCTTTGTTACTTAAGCATGATTGATAATTAACTGAATTCTTAGTTCCTCTCTCATCTCCAGAGAAGGAGAAATGGGGCTGTAAGTTCCAAGTTTCTAATTATGGCTTGGTCTTTCTAGTGACCAGCCAGTTTCCAGGAGCCTACCAAGAGTCACCTCAAGCATGAGAACAAAAGATTCCTATCACCCAGGAAATTCCAAAGGGTTTAGGAGCTCTGTGTCAGGAACTCCTGTCATTCAGGAAATGACAAGAATTTGATCAAAGAGCAAATAATAGCAAGAACTGGGGGCAAAGACCACTGTCTTACTTTTTCACAGTAGCCTTCTACTGATAGTCCTTAACCAAGCTGTGTTAGTTTCCTTAGCGTTGCTGTAACAAATTACCACAATCCATAAACTGAAAAAACAAATTTATTCTCTCATAGTTCTGGAAGCTGAAATCAAATTGCTAACACAGCCATGTTCCCTCCGAAGGCCCTAAGGAAGCCTTCCTTGCCCCTCCCAGCTTCTGGTGACCCCAGGCTTTGCTTGGCTTGTGGCAGCGTGATTCCAACTTCTGCCCCCTTCACAGGACCTTCTCTGTGTGTGTGTATATATGTCCTCTCCTCTTCTTATAAAGACACCAGTCATTGGATTTAGGGCCCAGCCTAAATTCAGGATGATTTTAACTCAAGAGCCTTAATTCATTATATTTGCAGAGACCTTATTTCCAAATAAGGTCACATTCTGTGATTCCAAGTAATGAATTTTTGAGGGATACTCTTCAATCCCCCACAACACAGGCCTAAGTGTTAACTCCTATTGTTCTTTCTTGTGGTTACAGAGATGTACCTACGCTGGGCTTTTGCTCATGCTTCTTCTAAACACTGGAATGCTTTTCCTTTTTTTTTCTCCCTGTAAACCCTAGTCATCTTTGAAGACTTAAATCACATACCACTTGGTTTTCATGAAACATTGTCTTGCTTTCCTATGAGAATTCATCTGTCCTTCCCCTGAACTCTCATAGCACCTTTATTGTACCTTTCCAGAATGAACTTACCACTTTCATCCTTGTATTGTAATTATTTATAGCATTCTATTTATTTGTACATGTCATCTCTCTTAAATCATAGGGAGTCTGTATTATTCCTATTATTCACCCTCAGCGCCAAGCCTTAAATAAGTGTTGGTTGACTGAGTGGAGGACCTTGGGTATCAAGTGCTGTTTGTGTCTATTGCTTAATGTGATTTATGAGTTGGCTACTAGTTACACCCTACCTACTTTCCCTGCTATTTTCATTCATTGTTATCAGAAGGTCTGACAGATAAATTCTGTCATGAATAGGCAATGAATTCAGTGCTCCTGCTTTTTTTTGTTTCTGATAGGAAAGCCTTTTTTTTTTTTTAATGTTTTGCATAAAAAATTAGGGAGTTTTTTTATACGTACTTCAAGCTCTATCTAACTTACATTAATATTTAAGTTGTCAGTCATACAGATATTCTGCTTTTGTTTGTAATTGTATGGTGAATTATTTTTCTGCTAATATTGGCTAAGGGTGTGATTACTTTCCTTGAATGACTTATGTTAAAGAAAAAATTATTCTGACACTTGTTAAAATGGTAAACAAGACCTTATTCAAGACTTTGCAGTAGCATACTATAACAGGGGAGAGAAATTGATCTTCCTCCAAATATTACAAGGGCAAGTAGGGGATATATAGCCAAGGAGCAAGGTGAGGAGGTGAGTGGAGGGAAAATTACTAAGAGGAGACATCAAGAGTAGGTGAATTCTTGCTAAAGGTAGGCCAAAGGCTTATTCATTAATTATGGGGTATGAGAAACTTGATCATTTATCAGGGGTGGGGGATGATTTAGCAGAATTTTTTGCTAAGATTGGACTAAGCAGGCTAAAGATGATATATGGTGGCCAAGTTCAAGGCCTAGTACAAAAGAGGGCCAGGAGTGGAACTCAGTTTGGTCAAGGAGAGGGTTTTTGTCAGTTGCCTAAAGTTAAATTAGTTCTGACATACTTTGCAAATGCAAACATTGCTTACTGCTTGTTTTTGAAAGCGCTGTATTAAAGTTTACAGACTTATTTACATTTAATCAGTCAAAATAATTTTCAAATGTTAAAGTTATCCCATTATATGGCTCCATTTTTATTTGAAAATGATCTTTTCTCTTTAATTTTTTATCAGTTGGGAAGATTTTTAGATTTTTAATTGTATCTGAAAGTTGCAATGCCTTTGCCTTGTTAAAAAATATTTTATCTTGAATTATTTAAAACATTAACACAGAGGCATTGTTTCACCTGGAATAATGACCTTTTAATTTCTAAACTCAGTGATTTCTTCTTAGGATCCCTGTACCTACCAGTATCTCTGCAGCATTTTAGTACCATTGACTATTCAGTTTTCTTGAAATTCTCTTCTTCTCTGGTTTTGAAACATTGTAGTTTTCTAGTTTTTTACTATTTTTTTTTTTTGACTTTCCTTTACTGCTCTCCTTTTTCTGTCTGCCTTTAAGTATAAATTATTTCTCTTGGCTCAGCCTGTAGAGCTGATCCATACTCATTTCTCCTCTCATATGTTCTCTGCTTCAACTCCAGAGCACTAGTCAATATTCCATGACTGTACCACTTTTATGGCTACCCTATCTACCATCACTCCTAATATTCCTTCATTAAGAATGCATTCCATCTTTGAGTTCTTGACAGTTGAAATACTTTGTCATTACACCCAACTCACACGCTGCCTCTTTTATCAAGCCTCCTCCATTTTTCTGCAGCTTGAATTAATTAATTTTCTATTTGCATTCTCGTACACTTTACATTTCAGTTAAAGCAATTAAGGTGCTTTTTGCCTTACCTTAGAAACAGTTGGAAATGGCTTTGTTTCTCACCAGAAGTGACAAGTCCTCTTGAGAACAAGGCTCATATCCTATTCGTCTTTTTGAGTTTTCTTTAGTGCAGTGGACTAAATGCATGTTGGTGGACTGAACTGTATGGAAAATTTTTCAGCCACCAGAAGTCTACATTCTAAGTACTGATTTAAACATTTGATTTCCCCAGGAGTGAGCAGGAGGAATATCTTGTTTTAGGATTGTAGGACTAAAGCCCCACCAAGGAAAAGGATCATGAATCATCATGTTTGAATAAGTTTTGAATAAGGCTCAACAAAATCAGAATTACTGCTAAATTTCTTATAAAAATTCTTACATGGGCAGGTTTATATTCTGATGACTATGATTTATCTATCATATTTACAAATTCTGAGCTTCTGGCTAAGCAGTTCACTAGTGATGTCTTTGCAGGCTCTTGCACTCAAAGAATATTTGGTACATCAAACTTCCCAAATAATATGTTAGGAATGTGGAACCTTGGGATAAAAATAGAGAATGCCATTAACTGATTTATAAGTAGACAGAAAATATTTATTTTAAAGCATTAGTGACTCCATTTAAATTTGTGTAATGAGCCAAGGCATCGAGGAAACAAAAAGGAGTTACAATTTTTCACTTGTAAATAACTTTTATACTAGAATGCAGATGCCTTTAATTCTTTTTCACATATAATTATAAAGTAAAATTTGAAATCACAGTAAGTTGAACATACTGCCATTTTTAATCAAATTTTGTTCTCTTTTATGTAAATCACAGATGAAACTGGGGCACTTGGTATTCAGTATAGAGTTAGAATAAGTAACCAATTTGACTTATGCAAGATTTTAGATTTTGAAAGGCCAGTACAGTTTTCAGAACTGCAAACTCCAAGCTCTTGTTACCTTGCCTTTTATTTAAATTTAAGAAATTGAATTGGAACTATAGCCAAAAGTTCAAGTTTTTATGCTTGAGTAGATCTTAACCAGATTTTTATTGACTGATATATTTTTCTTTTATAATTTGCTATTTAAATATCTAAGATTAGATTTCCTAAAAAGATTTTTTTTTGGTCAAATATGTACAGTGTTCTTAATGACAATGACAAGCTAATTTTTAAAGACATTGTACTAGAGAGAGAATGTTTGTGATGATCCTGAACATCTTAATGATATTCAGAATCAGAGAACATGTATAGAGAAGATAAATATGGTCTGTATAGTTAAATTTTTTAAATAATTTGGTACAGGTTTTCTTTCTTTCTTTCTTTCTTTCTTTCTTTCTTTCTTTCTTTCTTTCTTTCTTTCTTTCTTTCTTTCTATCTATCTATAGTAATAGCATATATATGACAGAAGATTCTGCTTTCTAAGACTAATTATTTGGCTTTTTCCTATAAAACCCTTGCCTATCCATTTTGTTCATAATTATTTAGCAACATATAGTGTTAGAGTTTGGAGAGACACACACAGCAAACTCAAAATGTAATTTGTTTTAATCAGCTTTTCACAAATTAAGATCAGTGTGTCCCATCCCCTACTATTGTACATACATAGTCCTAACCAAACACAGTCTGGCAGCTCCCTGCTTGAGTTTGAAGGCTTATCCTTTATTTAATATAGTTCTTTTTTGTTTTTTTTAGGGGCAAGGTAATTAGATTTTTATTTATGTTTAATGGAGGTACTGGGGATTGAACCCAGGACCTCATGCATGCTAAGCACATGCTCTACCACTGAGCTTTACCCTCCCCACTTAAAGTCTCATCCTTTAGATGCTAACCTTTGAAATATCTACATTCTGACCAAACTGCCTACTGTAATTCTAGGTTGAACTGTCATCTTAACACTTATTTTTGGTTACTTACTGGAAAATAAAGTTCTTTCTTATTGTTTGTCTTTTATCTTGGGTCCATAGTGTAAATCCTTCGATAGGTTATCCTTTTCCTAGTTTCTGAAGTATAGCAGAATACAACAGTTATTCTTTGTTTTTTGTTTTTCTATCCTGTTACTGTATGTTTTTCTACAGACTTTTACATATGCTCCTTTGGCTCTGCTTATAATATCCTTTTTCTGCCACAATCTTCTTTCTTTCCCTGGTCAACCTTTAGATGTTCAGCACATACCTCTTTAAATATCAGGACCTCTAGGGCCTACCTGCTTGTGTGCTCCCAGAAAGGTCTGTGTGTCTGTTCTTTCATTGTACTTTCCACACTGGATTCAAATGACCAATTTTCTCTCTACTGGAATCTAAACATAATTGTTCACAGTCATATATATGATTTTTAGCACAATATCAGGCACATATATTTTCATTGAATGTTACAGAATATTAAATGAACTTGACTATAGCTCCTGTACTTTTTTTTCCCAAAAATACTTTGAAAGGTTCTAATCTACCACATGCAGATTGACAGCTTACTAGAGGAGGCACTATACTCTGTGTACATTACCTCATTTATTCCTTGTGCCACTTCTGAAGTTCACTTTATCTCCATTCTAAAAATGAGGAAACCATGGCTATGAAAAGTTGAAGATACTGTCTTGAGATCAGATGGCTAATAGGTGCCAAAATTGGGATATTTGAACCCCAGAGTACATGCTTATTATCATTTTAGGACTCAAAGGCAGTTTATTGATACATAGTCATTTTATTCTTTAATCTTTTATGAGTAGTTTGTAATTGCAAATAAAAGGAGTTGGTCATGTGGTGGTTGTGGCTGTGGTGAGTCATCTTCCTCAGACTCACTTCAGACAGTCTTGTAGATTCCCTTTTCCAATTTCCTTTCTTCCCCCTTGGGATACCTTCAAATGATTGCGATGTTATGTTTCTCTTCAAGAATTAATTTCATTTGATCCAGGTGAGATCATTGAATGATTGCCTATTTGTACTAGACAGTGAACTAGGTAATCAGAAGAACTATGATTTTAAGAATTATGTTTTAAGAACTAATTGAGATTGATTTCCCTTAATGCTGGCCATATTTTCGTAGAATTTAGCTATTTTATTTGGAAGAAAATATGTGTGCTGACTCTTTTTTGTAAATATGTTTTTGACGTTTCCCTAAAATGTAGAAGAGTAAATAGCCTGCTAACTCAGTGGTTTCTTTTAAGTAGCAGAATCTGGATCCTGAGGTAATTATTGTAATATTTTTGTCTAATTTTAGGGCCATTGAACCCATTTTGATTATTTTTCTTTTCATATATAACTCATATTGTCTCTATTTTGGCATTTATTATCTCAACTAAAATATGCATATTATTATATTCCCTTGCCACATTTTAGTTTGCAATGTTAAAACCTTCTTTCAATAAGAAAAAACTACTTCAGTGATCCTTAGGCCATAAACCGCCTAGTAAATCTGCACGTCCCTCCTTCATTATCCTCTTAGCGGGTTGTAACTGATGTAAGGCTTACAGCCATCTTAAGTAGACCTCAGAAGGTCATTGCTTTTGAGAACAGGTTGCTTCCTCAAAAATGTAAAAGAACTGTGTTACTGTTTGAAAATATTTGGATATTTTGCCGGGCTTTTTTTTCTTTTTTTTAAATGAGAATTCATTTCTGGCATTAAAGAGCTATTTCTGCAGCTGAAGCCTCCGGTAAGGTGGGACTTGATTAGGATGGCCCAAAGTGGAGGCCAAGAACTATTTAGAATGTTGGGAATATGGTATGCTGCTGTTGCGAACCAGAAAAAATTATACCTATAGGTGGGTGATAAAAAATTCATTCCTATTTAGCTAGTAACGTATAAGTTTTGGTATTGATTTGTGAATTGCAAATAGAGTAACTACTGTGGCTTTTACCTCTAACTTTAAGTGAAAATAAGTTTAGTTATCTCCCTCTTCCCAACAGTTCTGTTGCCAGCTCATATAAAATGTTTGGGTAATGATAATATAGTATATATAATTTACTTTAACATGCTTTTGCAAATATTTAATTAACAAAATTACAGTCTATAACCAAAAAATGAACAGATCACGTAAACTTAAAAAGGAGCTCTAAACCATGATTTTAGTTGGTAATTATGACCAATCTGATCATTTTTTTTTCTTCCAAATGTGTTCTACTTATCTTTCCACATTTCTACTTCAGCAGAAAAATTCTGTTTTTTAAGGAGATTAATAAACTTAGTTTTCAAAAGTAAAAACATTTGGGAGGCAGTTGATGTAATTTTTCTGTTTTCTAGTTTAGTGTGTTAACTAAACACCAATTAATCAGAAGTACTTACTGAGCATCCATAATATGCTCAGTACCTAGAAGTATAAAAATAAGAACATAGTTTCTGTCAAGGCTGCTGTCTTCCTCCTTTTGTTTCAGGGTCAGATTTTTTATCTGCAGATCTACTACTTGGAAGAAAGTTTAGAATTTGAGAAAGCTGCTTCTCTGAGGAACAGAAAAGGTTTCTTTCTTTTCTTTCTTTCTTTCACATCGTAAATGGAGTGAACAGACTTCTTATTTAGAAAAATGAGACAGTAATGCTCAATTTATGTATCAGACTCTAGTGTTACTCTCCCTATTACTAAATTTTTAACGTATTCCTTTTAAATAAATTCAGTCATCTAGGTATTTGAAGCAGATACTTCTGTTTTAAAAACTGGAAGCTATATGCCTATGTAGAAGTTTAGTACATTTTAAAAATCAGTTCCAGTTCGAAAGTAATTGGACCTTTGCAAAGGTTGATTTATCAGGAGGTTACAATATAGTAATGAATGTTGTATATTTGTTATTTGGTTAAAAAAGAAAATATATATGACAGTGTGTACTTTTGTATGAAAAACTTACCTTTTTTGTATCATGGTCTTTTTTGAAGATTTTTCTCTAAAATTTTAAGAATGAACTTAGCTGTTTGATTGTTTAAAACTGTGAACTAGGATTTTATATAATCTGAGAAATCATACAGTGGTTAAGATGCTAGAATGAAAGTATTGGAAGTAATCTTCCCAAACAACCAGGTGACAGTCAATTAAATACACCTATGATTATAGTTATATGAAAACATGCAGTTATGTTTTCTTTTTCCTTTTTTTGATTACCTACATTTTTAAATATTTTTCATGCAACAAAATCTATTACTAGTTTAATAAAAACAAGTAATACAAATTTTAAAATTAATCTAGTATTATTAGTACTTTCATTTTTTAATTTCTTAAAATGTATTATATAACTTGGTTACTCAGTTGTTTATAATTACTTCTAGTAAATAATAAATAATTCTATTCCCTTTTGATGCCAAAAGTATAGGGTAGCTTCACTGTTGATCTTGGAATCCCTCTCCGTAGGTTTTGTGTATCATTAAGAGGCACTATTCTCGGGAAGGGACAGATTGGGATTTCAAAATGTAGAATAGATAAACGAGTATACTGTATGGCACAGGGAATTAATATATACAAGATCTTGTGGTGGCTCACAGCAAAAAAAAAAAAGTGACAATGAATATATGTATGTTCATGTATAACTGAAAAATCGTGCTCTGCACTGGAATTTGACACAACATTGTAAAATGACTATTACTCAATAAACAAATGTTAAAAAAAAAAAAAAAGAGAGAGAGAGGCACTATTCTAGGGACAGCCAAGTCACGAACTTCCCAGGAGAGCATTCTTCTTTGTAAAATGTAGGGACTAGTTAGAATCAGTGTACTTGACTCCAGGTGCATACTGTCAAGACCTCTTTTGTTTTCAGATATGGCAGGCGTAAGTCATTCTCATGAATTTTTCCTTGTATGTCATAATAAGAATAGTAGCTTTCTGAAAATCTCAGTTCTTTGGTCTACTGATTTGTGATAATGTGTACAAAATTCTGTACCTCCAGCACAGGATTTTTTCCTTCATTTTTATATTTTGCTTTCAAAAGAAATTCACTTCTGTGTCCTTAAGTAAAAACCTCTCTTTTAGGTTTCAGACATAATGAGCATCAGGGAAGGGTAGGGGATAAGAAGGAAAGATAGAAAAACATTAGCTTTACGTCCTCAGGGCCCCCTTGAAGGTCAAACAAGAGGAATATAGTTTTTCTTAAAATTTTATAGAAGTTGGTGGAATTTCTTTTCATTTATTCACCACTTTTTATGGCTATAGTACTTGTATCAATACAGTATAATATGCATATTGATTTGACTGTCTGTTAACTATCTTGCTGGTGAGGAAAAAGTTTTCCCCTTGAATTTTTAATTAAAACTGCTAAGGAATAGAGTAAGAATGAATGCTTTGAAGGCCCTAGGAATTTAAAGTGCATTGTTCTTGGAGGAGATATAACTCAGTGGTAGAGTGCATGCCTAACATGCACACGGTCCTGGGTTTAAGTCCCTAGTATCTCCACTAAAAATAAATAAATAGATAAATAAATAAACCTAGTCCCTGCCGCCAAAAGAACTCCTGCCTCTAAAGTACATTGTTCTTGTCTCCCCAGGTAACTTGTAAGCTATTTGTCCATCAAAAAAAATGTTTATGGAGTGCTCAAAATGTACCAGGTATTATTCTAAGGATTAGAATATAGCAATGAATAAAATAGACCAAAAAACCCTGCTCACAAGGGGCATATGCTCTAGCTGGAGAAGACAACAATAAATAAAACAGACAAGACTTAGGGAGCAAAATAAAGCAGGGAAGAGGGATGGAGGAGTGTCATTGGATGCAATGCAGTTTGGAAGGTCTGAGAATGTGACATTTGAGTAAAGAACTGAAGGAGTTGTGGGAATAGCCATGCAGGTATATTGGGAGAAGAGTGTTAAAAGGTTTTGAAGCAGAAAAGTGCATGATTCTGCTTAAATTTTTCTTTTGAGATAATTTTTTTATTAGTTGTAAAATAGTAGTCCCCCTCCCATTTTTATGAATTGTCTGTCTGTCTTGTACTTGTTAATCTATTGTAATCTTAATGCTGTTCAGTTGCATATAATGATGATTTAAACTCTCTATTAAACACCTGACTGGTCTTCTCACTTCTGTTCTTAGCTGCCCACCAGGCTGTTCTTAACTCAGCAGTCAAGTGATCATGCAGATTAGATCACGTCACTCCTCTGCTAGGGACCCTAGAGTGGTTCACACTTTCACTTAAAACCAAAGTCCTTACCGAGGCCTGTATAATCTGACCCTCCTTTTCTCCCTGTCTTTACCTCCTGTTACTCTCCTGTCACTATTCTCCCCGTCCCTGACTTCACTTTAGCCACTCTGTTCTTTCTCTTCCTTGAGCTTGTTAGACACGCTGTCCTCTCCAGGCCTCTACCCTTGTTCCATCTGTCTAGAGTGTTTTTTCCTCTGTGATTTGCCCCCTTGCCTCCTTCAGATCTCTGCTCATGTTACCCTCATAGTACAATCTTCCAAAACCACTTTCTCTTCATTTATTCAAATCTTTAATATTATTTATAAATTTTCCTTCATAAAAATCTCACTTATTAAAGTTTATTTTTAGATATTTAGTTCTTGTGAGGGAATTGCTATTGTTACACTTTTTTCTTTTTTATATTTTCTTACATGTTATAAATGTTATATAGGAAAAATCATTGATTTTTGTATCCCTACAAATTTTTTAACTCAATTTTAATTTGTAAATGTTTTCTGAGATTTTTGATATGTATTCTACTTATATGCAGATAATAACCTTGCTTCTTGTTTTCTAATATTTTATACTTCATATTTGTACTTTCTTTCATTGGTGAGAATTTTCAGAATCATCTTAAATAGTAATTGAAGGATTCTACTTTAAGTTGGAAACTAATACGTGAAAGACTTTGTCTTCATTCTAGTAACATGAAATCACATAAACCAATCATAATCTTCTTTAAAGCCACTGAAGATACATCAATAGAAAGAAATCTTAAGAAACAAAATGAAACTGAACTCCAGAGGGACAAAGCCCTTCCTAGGTGATCAAGGGATGTAAGATGCTTTCATTTCTGAGGCCAGATGCTGAAATTCGGGGTAAGGCTGGCAGAGGAGTGAGCCTGCCTAAGGACAATCTTTGCTGGAATGAGGACAAACTGGCCAAACTTTGAGAAACCTGTTTCAGATTTAAATCTGAAGGAACCCCAAATGTGAATATAATCCTCTCTACAGAGTAATTAATTCTCTCATGTGGAAATTTTGCTGAGACTGGGGCTAGGCTGAAAAGTGAAAAGAGCTGTTGATTATGTGGTTTCATGGCCTCACTATTTTGAAATCTCAGAATCTTAAAGGTTGCAGTGTCAAGGCTGCGTGGGCCTGAGGTGCTGTCGTTTTATGGAATCGCAGTCTTGAAGTCTTGTGGTTATGCAGTTTCAGCACTGGGATTGGCAAACATTTTCTTAAAAAGGCAAATCGTAAATCAGTCAGACTTGTAGGCCATATGGCTCTGTTATAATTACTCAACTCTGCCATTGTAACACATTAGCAGCCATAAACTATATGTAAGCAAGTGGCATTGTTGTGTTCTAATAAAACAATACTTATATAAACACGTATGCAGCCTTCAGGCTGGAGTTTAATAGACCCCTAGTTTCAAAAACAAGCAGTTTCTGAGCTCTCCTGAGAAGAAATCTGAATTAACCTTAAGAATATTTGAACCAAAGGTAAACTTAGTCTAACCAAAACTGCAACTAAACTCCCATCCCAAATCTGTTATGATTAATAATACCAGATGGAGGTTCAGGACTGGGCATTTCCTGTTATCATCATCCCTCTTTGTAGATACTGACTTCCATATGATACCATTTAATTTAGTCTGAAAAACATCCTTTTAATATTCCTTTTGGTGCAGTTCTCCTGTTAATGAATTCTCAGGTTTTGTCTGTTCAAAAAAATACTTTATTTTGCCTTTATTTTTGAAGGATATTTTCATAGAATATAGAACTTGAGATTAATAAGATTTTTTTTCTTTGAACACCTTTTTTCTCCCCATTGTCTTCTGGCTCTCTTGTTTCTGAAGAGAAATCATTGCATATCTTAGTTTCCCTGTTTGTAATGTGTTTTTCCTCCCCCTCATGCTGCTTTTAAGATTTTTGCTTCATCAACTTGTTTCTTGCCTTAGTTTGATTTTCTTTGAATTTTTCTTGCACAGAGTTCATTGAACTTCTGGACCTATGTGATTATAGTTTTAATCAAATTTGAAAATTTTTCATCTGTTGTTTTAAATAATTTCTGCCCACTGTTTTCTGGGACCTTGATAATATATGTGCTATACTTTTAATACTGTCTTACAGGTCAATAAGATTCTAATAATTTTTTCAGTCTTTTTTCTCCTTATGCTTTTATTTAGACAGTTCTGTTGCTCAGTCTTCAAATTCACTGATCTTCTGTGTTTTTTAACCTGCCATTAAATTCTCCCATGAATTTTTTAAAATTTCAAATACAATTGGCCCTCCATATTCACGGGTTTCACATCCACAAATTCAACCAACCGCGGATCAAAAATACTGGAAAAAAATGTTTTCCAGAAAGTGTCAAAAAGCACAACTTGAATTTGCCATGCACTGGCAACTATTTACATAGTATTATAAGTAATCTAGAGATTATTTAAAGGATGCAGGAGGATGTGCAAATATAGGTTATATGCAAATACTGTGCCATTTTATATAGGAGACGAGCATTCTCAGATTTTGGTATCCTTGGGGGTCCTGGAACCAATCCTCCATGGATACTGAAGAATAATTGTATTGTTTCTTCGTTCCTAATAGTTCCATTTGCTACTTAAAAAAAAAAAAAAGTTTCCATTTCTTTTCTCATTATAGTCATGGTTTCATGTCTGTTATTTCTATCCCGCTTGTTATTTTTGTATGCTAGACATTATAAATGTTAAATGGCTAATTAGGTTCTGTTAGCCTCTTTTAAAATAGGAAGTTTGCTTTTTTTGATAGGCAGTTATCTGTGGATCAGCTTGATATTTTCAATGATTTTTTTTTAAGCTTTGTTGGGGCAAGTCTGGAGTAGCCTTTACTCTAGAGTTAGTTCTTCCCCTACTAATTAAGTGTGACCCTCTGAGTCTGTGAATGTTCCCAGTGTTCAAAAAGGTTGACATAACATTGTAAACTGACTATACTTCAATAAAAATATTTATATACCAAAAAAAAAAAAAAAAAAAAAAACCCACCAAGGTATCTCCACTCTGGTTGTTGAGAACTTAGGCATCTCCTAGCCCAGCCTCAGTGAATTTCACCATATGCACACGTGGCTTAGTACACTGCCAAAACTCAACAAGACTCCTATGCATATTTCTGGAGCTCTATCTCTATATAACTCTTTCCACTCCAGTACTCTGCCCTGCAAATTTCAGCTGCCTCAACCTCCCTGAACTATAGCTTCTCTTCTTAACTCAGTGAAATCTCGTGGCTTAGGTTCCTCATTCCCTGCCAAGGTGTGGAAAGAGACTGCAAGCAGAAAGCCAAGGCAATGGAAGGACTCACCTTGTTTGTTTTCTAAACTTTCCTTCAGTTCCTTAGAGGGGAAAAAAAGGCACATATAAAATGTAACCATAGTTGGAGCTTATCTGTGATTTTTAAAAGAAATATATCTTCTGTTGATTAAGGAGAAAATGATGTTCATGTTTTCGTGATGCCCCTGTTACATATCACATTATAAATCCTATTCTACCTTGTCTCTCACTGACTTTATTACTTATAACATTTTATCATATTCTTTTTCGTTTATTTAATAAGTATTAAATGTGTAAGTGGTTACCATAGCGACAGGATGAATCAGACATAGATTCTGCTATTAGAGTGTTTACTGTGTAGCCAGGAGAGACTACGTATATAGAATTTTAAAATCCAAGCTGGAGATTAAAATTACCAAAAACGAGTACAGATAAAAGTGGTGTGGGAAGCCGAAAAGCAATGTCTCGGTTGTTTATTATTTTACATGTTGGACTTAAACAGCCTGCTTAATGGGAAATTGCAAAAATTGTTTCCCATTTTAAAGCCTCTTTTATGTGAATTTGAATTTAATTTTCATGCCACTTTAGATATAATGTATATGTCTTTCAGAGTTTTTGTTTTAGGTAATTCTTTTAACGTCTTAGCTGGGAAATTAAAATATATCTTTAGAAGTTGCATTATCAGGATGAACTAACTAATTGCCCAGAAAAGAAGAGTGAGGTTTTATAATCTTATTTGATTTGATTGTCAGTGGAGGAATCAGACATCATTGATCTGGAGAAACGCTATTGGTTGCTGAAGGCTCAATCCCGAACTGGACGATTTGACTTAGAGACATTTGGCCCATTGGTTTCACCCCCAATTCGTCCATCTCTGAGTGAAGGTAGGAATCATTCTATTTTCTACAAATGTTCTTTGCTAAACAAATGAGCCCGTATCTGATTTCTAACCAATACACCTTAACTCTAAAAGGCCATAGCATTACAGATTTGCAAGTTTCTTGTAGATAGTGTAGTTTAGTGCAGAAAAACTGAATTGAGAATTAAGACTATAGTCTTGAGATTCCTATTCTACCTTTGGAGCCTTGCGTAAGTTGGTTTACCTTTCTGCACCTGAATATTCTCATATATAAAATGAGTTTGATGAAGACATTCATTATGACACTGTGCTCCAGTGCGGTGCCTCAGCGTCTGTGCAGGGATCAGGGTGGTGGACGCTGACTAGGCAAAGCTCTGGGCTTCCACGCATGACCCCACCTCTTCCTCAGCTGAGGAGTGTCTACTGTTTTGCTTTTATATATAAGAAGGTTCCACTGCTGCGTCCTTCCCCCACCCTTAAAAAATTAAGAAGCCACTGGACTAGACCATCTCTAAGGTCCCCACTTAGCTCTAAACTTTTCACTGCTATAACCTTTTTTTTTTTTTAATGAGGTTTACAAAGCGTAGTTGTGGATGATATCACAAAAACTATATTTGAAATTTGAATGCTTGGGTTCTATTTCTGGCTCAGAACTTTTTAAAAAAACTTTTCTTACTTTTAGCAAGTCATTTGACTACTTCTTAGCTTTAATTTTCTGCTCTTTAAACTGAGGGCACAGAATTAGATTCTTGAAATAGACAGTCTGTATTCTTCAGATTACTAGTGTGTTTCAGAAATACTTGTTAGGGGAGCCAGGACAGGACTTCCACTTACTTCACAGTGCAGTTGTGGTTTTACCTTTTTAGAATTGGAGATTGAGAAATCATTTAATTTGAAAACAAAATTATTTCATTTCTATTTTTTACGAAAAGTTTGGAAACCACAGGATTAGATTATAAGTTGCCCTTTATTTCTAAAACTTGAAATATTTATTTATACAGATTAAGTAGTACAGTGAAGACTGCAGTACAGAATTTCTTTCTCTTATAATATAATGTGTTATTTTTCTTTGCTTCATGGAGGAGCTGTATGAAGCTTATTAATAACAACATAGTATATCTTTGATAGACGGTTCAATTTTTCTTCTTCTTTTTTCCTTTTTCTTCTCAGTCTTTCCAAATAAGGATGATTGTGGCCTCTGACTTTTTTTCAGTTAAGTTTTTAAAATATATTTTTATTTTTTACATACTACAATCATTTTTGGCTTTTGGAGTTTATATAAGATAGAGACAGGTAGGCAAACAAAAACAAACACTAAATGACAGTATTTTCTTCTAGGAAGTTAAATTTTAGTTATAATTATGCCAGGAAAAAAAAAGAAATACTTCCTGAGACAGTGGAAACTACTGATAACTTTTTTTAAATTAAGTCAGTTTATGGGAGTCATGCCTCCTTTCATAAACATGTCATTATTAACAGGAAGTTTGTTGGTTGTGATTTATGCTGTCTTTTCCTATTTTACAGGTTTATTTAATGCCTTTGATGAAAATCGTGACAATCACATAGATTTTAAGGAGATATCCTGTGGGTTATCAGCCTGTTGCAGAGGACCTCTGGCTGAAAGACAAAAATGTAAGTGTGTTAAACATTGTCACAAAACGTGCAGACTATACAGAGAAAAACATTAGCATTCATTCATGTTAAAATCATCTGATTAAAATGGCTTGAATTTTCATCACTTTGGCAAATAGCAATCTCTTGTTGAGGTTTTTTCTGAGGTCAGTGTGAGGATTCAATCAACTATTCTCTTTTACTGTAAAGTAATTTGGGATTTGGTTATTAATGATGAGATTGATTTTCCAGATGAATGTACAATTCATGATAAATGAACTACATCAGTCATGATGTGTTTGAAAATATTAAGCATATAGAAAATATTTTCTGGTAGTCTACATAGAAAATTTTGTGTCTTGCTTAACTTGAATTCCAACTTATTTTCTATCACATATATATTGATATTTTATTAGCAAAATTAAATTTATGATCAAAGCACAATTTTATTAAATATTAAAATAGTATTTTAAACCTAGCTAAAATGTTATAGCATAATTTATAAGAATTACATTAATAAATCTTAACCATATTTGAGAAAATGCAACAGTTTACATTTAATTGGAACCTAATTCTAATGTATTCACTAGGGTTATTATCTCTGCATCTTTCTAAAATACAGCTTCACAAATATTGCATATTTTGGGTATGACATTTAATATTTTGATATTCTTTAGTAATGTTGTACTGTGATGCACTCAGTTAATTTTATAGCATAATTATTATGGGGGTGTATGAAGTAGATAATTATTTAATCTTAAAAATTTAGATTTCTTTTTTCTTCCCTAATAGTATGCCATTACTCTAACTTGGCTTTATGATAGATTATTTGTTCACATTAAAGTTGTGATATTAAAGAGGCTGAAATCTTTGTTTCTCAATTGAGGTTTATTATTGCCTTAAAATTTTTGTAAATTTCTTTTCTTGCCAGTGGACTAATAGAAGTTAACCAACTAGACTAACTAGCAAATGAGCTAATTAGCAAACTGCTGATATTTCTGATTCTTAGCTTGTTATATATAAACTTCATTGAAGACTTGAAATTGTTCTTTGGCAAAAGTATTTAGTGCACATTAATTACATTGGAGAGGCAAAAATCTTTATACAGTCATTCCCTCATTATCTGCTGAGGATTGGTTCTGAGACCCCCTCAGATACCAAATCCATGGATGCTCAAGTCTTATGTAAAATGGCATAGTATTTGCATATAACCTGTGCACATCCTCTTATATACTTTAAATCATCTCTAGGTTACTTATAACACCTAACACAATGTAATTAGTTGTAAATACAATGTAAATGATATATAAATAGTCAGTGAGTAGCAAATTCAAGTTTTGCTTTTGAGAACTTTCTAGGAAAATATTTTATATGGATATTTTTATTTTTTATTTTGTGGTTGTTTATACCTGTGAATGCAGAACCAATGGGTACAGAGGGCTGACTGTACCAGTTTTTTGTTGGTTCTTAATGTTAGTGGAATATTTTCAGCATTGTAAGAATCAACTCTGAAGTGATGTTTTAAATATTAGAAATTAATTTAAAGGCTTGAATTACTTCCTCAAAATCTATGAGACATTGTATATTAACTTGGTCCCTCTTTTTGAGTTTGCAAGAAATTTAACCTTAGATTTAGGTGAAGGATAGAGTTCTCCAACCTGGCTAATGATATAGGGGAAGAGACTTATGAAGTGTGCAGGAAGTCCTACAAGTTCAAAGGACTTTAATGACAGTCTGCTCCAAATGAGAACTTAATCCAAAATGCAGCTATTTGAGGAGCTAAGTAATTTTAGTAGGGCAGCTTCTAATAAAATGTATTATACTTCAGAATTTAAAAGTAATTTTCCTCCATAAGAGTTTCTTTTCTTTAGTTTGTTTCAAGGTATTTGACGTTGACCGTGATGGAGTTCTCTCTAGGATTGAACTGAGAGACATGGTGGTTGCACTTTTAGAGGTCTGGAGGGACAACCGCACCGATGAAATCCCGGTAAAGTCTGATTGTATACATTTTGTTGCATGTAAACTTCCAACAGGAAAGTGGAGTGAAGAATTTTTTAAAAGAGGTTGAGAAAAAGGCTTGTTACTACTTCTAGTTGCTATATTATGCTACTCAAAATATTCATAGCCAAAGGTGCAAAACTGGAAAGGGAATTTGCCTTAGAAAATTTAATAAACTGAATGTATTATGTAAAAAAAAAAAAGAAACCACAGGAAAATTGTCTTAAATTTTTAAAGCAAATAAGCAATCTATTTATGGTAATTTAAAAAAAAAAATACTTGACCAAAAATATTTTATACTTCAGCTACTGGCTAATAAAAATGATTCCTACTCTTTCCTAACTACTGATTTGGATTTCTGTTTTTAAAGGAATTACATATGGATCTGTCTGACATTGTAGAAGGCATATTGAATGCACATGACACCACAAAGGTGAGTCTAGCTGAGACTAATTTATTCTTTTCTAAAAATGCCTTATACTCTGAATTGGTATATATGCCTTACATATACATATTTGAGTCTCTTCTTCATCATCCCTGCTAAATGCTTATATGGACCTGTGGTTACAGTACCTCCAAGCTGTCTCTAAAGAAAGCCCATTCCATCTTTAAACAACTCCATTAAGTGTTATTTACATAAAACATTTATTATATTTTATAAGCTAGGCATTTTGTAAAAATTAAGTAGACACAGCCCTTGCCGTCTGTAGTTTATAATCTTTACTTCTCCCATTTTAATATATCGTGGTAAGACTAATCTTATATTGAGCAAAAGAAGCCACAGAAAAAAAAGAACACATTGTGCAATTTATATGAAGTTCTAGAACAGGGACAGAATAACAAATGTTAGTAAGTGTTACAGTAGTGATTTGGGGGATGGGTGGTTTAACTGGTAAAGACCATAGGATATCTGGGATGATGGAAATGATTTTTTATCCCAATCTGGGTGGTGTATCTATTCTTTAAACTTTTTTTTCCGGTAATATTGGTGAGGTTCTGTCCTAAGTTCTTTAGTGGCAGCCAGAATAAGCATATAATAGCAGAAATAAGCATGTACTTTACAAAGAATAAATCCGTGAACTTTTTAGTTGACAACATTTATTAGTTAAGGATATTATAATAGGTTTGCTGTGATGTCTGCGTGTCCCTGTGAAACTGAAGATAATCCATATATGTGAGACACATTTGAGTTAATTTGAGCCTTTCTATTCAAACATTGACATATACCAAGTAGCAGACAGTAGGATATAGACCATGGTATAGTTATACAGGCTTAGAAAAATAAGTAACATTTTTTTTCTTCAATCACGAATCCAGAAGAAATCATCATAGTCTTATTAACTGACACTCAATAGAAATAAATAATAGAAATGAGTTTTACAAGGCTTGAGCTTTGGTAATTCAGATAATCATCTTCATTTACCTTTCTGCCCAAAACTAAGGTATCCATTTCTATTTGGTATACACGAAAACAGAAACATGGGAAAGTTTCTGTTAGAAACTGCCTTATGTAGAGATACAATTTCCAGCGCCTTTTTTCTGGGTGTTTGAGAAGTATGGAGGTATCATTGCTGTCTATTTTTATGTAAGATCGAGTTTCTACTTATGGCTGTGCTTTCGAACGTTAAAAAAAAGATCATTTAGCTGCTCCATCTCCATGTAACCATAATAATGAAATGGTAACAATTTAGAATTTGGACCTTTCAACCAAACCTATTACCCGTATTCACTGGTGACTAGATTGTGACAATGTTACCCATTATTTTGTACCTTTAGATTGGTATTAATATACTTGAAGTTGTATCATGAAAGCCAATAGTTACAATCACAGTGCTTTAAAATCTTTTCTTACCATAAATGATTATTATATATTGAATGAATACATCAATGTCATTAATAATAAATGTTAAATTATATCATTAAATAATAAATCATTAGATAATACAAATATAATTAAATAATAAAAGCTAAAAAACATTGTTATTCATCTAGGATTGTTAAGGTGATTGTTGGAAATGTGAAGTAAGAAGCATTTGGTTATATTTTTGCCTGACAAGAAATACTGTCTTCCATATGTGAATGTAATTTTTGGTACACTTTGAACCAAAAAAAATATTGCTATACTCAACTTATGAAAGTAATGTTAAATTTTATTTTGAAGAAATGTAATATAGATACTCACTTATTATATATACTTAGTTCTTTTAAATCTCTAGGAAGTCTAATAATATTGCCAGATGTTTTAAAGAAGATCTTAGAAAATTGTTAGGATCAAAGGACATAATCCAGAGAGTTAGAAAAAATGCTTTCAAAATTAGTAAATAGTCTATTTTCTCTACCCAGGACCTTTTGTGGGTTCTGTTATTAACTTTCACCTTGAACCAGAAGATGTTGTGAGTTATTTTTCAGGTCTTACTGGATGAGAGAGATTTTTTGGTGATAAATTGTCCGCATTACCCTTGACTACTTCAACAGAATTTGGTTACTTTTAAACTTATTCTTGCTGGCCTGCTTTTCAAATGAACACATAGGATCTACGTTAAATTGTTAGTTTTCTTTCAGACAAATGACCTTTATAGTTTAATAAACCAGATTTTATTCAAATGCTGTAAGAAAATGAAGATATAAGATCTTTTTAAATACTGTTTCTCCTTCAGATGGGCCATCTTACTCTAGAAGACTATCAGATCTGGAGTGTGAAAAATGTTCTTGCCAATGAGTTTTTGAATCTACTTTTCCAGGTATGTTTAAGGTAAATGACAGGTACTGAGGGCAGTGGTACCAGTAGTTCTACATCTTTTCCATTATGTAGTAGTTGTTACAACTAGGCTACAAAACCATATATTATCAAAAGAACTACAGTAACCTGTATGATGGTAAGTTAGAGCATGCGTGCTTCTCAGAGTCACGATGTGAGAGATAGGAAAGTAGAGTATAGCTGATTATGTTTATCTTATAACTCATGATAGAGCAGAATGTAGACACATAGAAAATAATTTAAAATGTAAAAGCCATTACAATTTGCTATTTTTCTTCACTGTTGTCTTTTCTAAAGACCCTTTCTAACAAGTAAGGCAGTGTGAACAGAGACTCGGATCATAAGTCGGCAGCTGTAAACTTTTCACAAAGGATACAGTCTTTCCAGTCAGGAGATTATCTTAGATGCAAGGCTATTTCTTAATTTTCTTCCCTTCTTTCTTTTTTTTTTTTTTTAATTCTTTAGAAGGTCCAAAAAACATAGGAGGAGAAAGGAGAAAAGAAAAGCTGCCAAGGGTGAATATGAAGTCATAGAGCTTGCCAGGTTTTAACTGTTTTTCCCAGTTAAAGTCATTCTCTTTGCTCCAATTTTAAGAAACAACTTATAGTTTCCCATTTTTCATAGTTCTTCATAAATATATAAGTTGATTTAGTAATAGTATTTTACAGGGGGGAAAGGGGTGGGTAGGGACAGACTGAGAGTTCGAGATTTATAGATACTGACAGGTATATACAGAATAGATAAACAAGTTTATACTGTGTAGCACAGAGAAATATATTGAAGATCTTGTAGTAGCTCACGGTGAAAAGGAATGTGAAAATGAATATATATTCATGTATGACTAAAAAACTGCTCTACACCATAAATTGAGATGGCATTTTAAACTGACTAGAACTCAATTTAAAAATAAATAAATAAATAAAGATAAAACTGTTAGAACACTGGAAAAAAAAATAGTAGTATTTTAGGTTTTCCTTATTTTATTTTCCTTTTCTTATAAAAGCACCCCTATGAAGATCAGTAAGGTTTGGTATCTTTATATCTATCATGATCCTCCATTGTAAATAAAGAGTAATCTGTCTGCAACAAAGCTATGTTAGAATAAATGGAAACTGAACTCTTCCTGACAGCTGATAACTAATTAATGTATATTTAAAGCATATGACATCTGATAAGCCTGTGATATCCATTTAAATCAGTTGCTCCACTATCAGTTATCAGCCGGGATTTAAGTTGATGGCTTTGTAAAATATAAATACATATAAAAATAATATAAATCACTACTATAAACCGAAATGACTTGCTTGGTAATATGAAAATTGAGTAGCTATTTTTATCTCATTTAAAATAATATACTCAATTACTTTAAGTCGTCATTCATTGTATAAACATTTTGACCACTTAAGTTTGTATCTGAGTCATCTTGTAGCTCTTACATAGCAAAGCATTTTGAATTTGTATCTTGCCTTTCCTGTTTTCTCATGCTTATCAGGGACTTGCGGTGGCACTATTTTTCTATGACTAATTTATAAACAAACATGCTTGAGATTTGCTTTTGTGTGTCAGTGTTTCCAGGTTTTTATGAAAAACTGAAAGATCTTTTTCATTGGGTATCGATCCAATTTTTGGGATATATGCAAATATATTTTTTATTGAAATATAGTCAGTTTACAATGTTGTATCAATTTCTGGTGTACAGCATAATGCTTCAGTCAAATATGAACATACATATATCCATTTTCATATTTTTCACCATAAGTTACTACAAGATATTGAATATAGTTCCCTGTGCTATACAGCATGAACTTGTTTATAAATTGGGAGTTCGAGATTTGCAGATACTAAATTTTAACATTACATTTTACGATGCTCACTTTATCCTGTATTTGGACATGGTTTTAAAACTTTATGTTCACTTAATATGTAAGTAAGCAGACTGTTATTCTAAGTTGTTTTATTTTCTATCTGTTTCTTAAAATAGAGTTAGCTGGTAAATTCAGTGATAAAAGCTTGAATTATGCTTTTATTTAACTTGCCAAGATCCCACTCTTGGCTAGCTGTTTTGGGTATTTAAGTATAACATAAGTAAGTGTCAGTAAAGTTAGGAAACCATTCCTGTGGTAATATCATTATTTTCAATCCTTTTTAATAATCTCAGTGCCCAATATTTTGCAGAGGAAGCATGCTAAACATGAGTGAGATCTTCTATCTTGTACATTTGTCAGAAAGTATCAAATGTTGAACAGTTTGGTAAACAGAATAGTGCACCCTGCCCCCCACCCATGTCCACGCTTTAATCCTGGAACCTGTGAATATGTTATTTTACATGGCAAAGGGGATTTTGCTGACATATCAGGTTAAGGACTCTGAGACAGGTAGATTAGCCTGGATTATCTACATGGGCCCAGTCTAATAACAGGAGTTCTTAAAAGTGGAAAATCTTTCCCAGCTGTAGTCACAGAGAAAGAGATCATGTTGGAAGAAGGGTTAGAAAGGTGCAAAGTTGTCGGCTTTGAAGATGGAGCAAGGGGCCATGGGCAAAGGAACGTGGGTGAACTCTAGTAGCTGGAAAAGACAAGGAAATGTATTCTTCCTTTGACCTACAGAAGGGAACACAGCCCTGCTGACATCTTGATTTTTAGCCTAGTGATACCTGTTCCTGACTTGACCTACAGAACTATAAAATAATAAGTTTGTGTTGTTTTAAGCTGCAAAATGTGTGATAATTTGTTACAGCAGTGATTAAAAAAAACAGTATAGGGGAGATAATCCATATTTATGGATTGGAGGGCTCAACAGATGTTAGTTCCCCTTCAATTGATTTAAAGATTTGTTTACTCACAGTCAAAATCCCAAAATGTTAATTGTTGTTTTTGTTGTTTTTGTAGAACTTGATAAACTGATTCTAAATACATAGAGAAATGTGAAGGGCCAACAATAGCCAAGATGATATTAAAGAAGAATGCTAAAGGACTTATTATAAAACAATATAAAGACTATGTGATAACTGCATAACGCTAAACATATAGACCAGTGGAACAATATTGAATTAAACAGACCTACATAGACGTGATCACTTGATTTATAACATTGCATTGCAGATGAGATGGGATGGCCTTTCCAATAAATGGTACTGGGTCAATTAGTATTCATATGGGGAACATGTGTGTCATTATTCCTACCCTGTACCATACATGAAAAGTAGTTTTAGATAGATTATAAATCTAATAAATTTGAAACAAAAAATTAAGTGTCTAGGGGAAGGTATAGCTCAGGTGGAATGTGTGCTTAGCATGCATGAGGTCCTGGGTTCAATTCCCAGTACCTCCATTAAAATAAATAAATAAACCTAATCCTCCCCTCAAAATAAATAAAGCATCTAGAAAATAGTGTAAGAGGTATTTTAATGACTTTGAAGTGGCAAAGTGTTCTTAAACAGGACACAGCACTAAACATAAAAGAAGAATTTTAAGTTGGACTTCAGTAAAATTAAGAATTCTTTTTATCAAGAGATACCATTAAGAAAGTGAAAAGATAAGCCATACAATGGGAGAATATATTTGCTATACCTGTTTCCAACAAAAGACTTGTATCTAGGGCATATAAAGAACAAAAACCAATGAGAAAAAGGCAGAACCTTAATATTAAAATGTGCAAAAAACTTGAACAGGTGCTTCATAAAAGAGAATATCCAAATAGCTATGAAAAGGGGCTAACCTCTTTAGTAATAATGGAAATACGTATTAAAACCACACTTGGAATACCATTAGACGTCACTAGAATAGTTAGTTGTTAAGTGATATGAAGCATTAGTGAAGACAAGAAGCAACGGGAACTCGTACACATTGCCGGTGGGGATATAAATTCTTACAAATACTTTGGAAATGGGCTTTTTTAAATGAAAGTTTAACATATGTATACCCTATTACCCAGCAAGTCTAACCCATGTGTGTGCCCATCAGAAACTTGTATATCTGAGCACCAAAAGACATGCAGCAAATTCTCATAATCACTGTTTGTTATAACCCCAAACAGAAAATGACCCAAACACCTATCAACAATAAATAAATACATAAACGTAAGTGGAGGCACATGCATACAAATGGTATACTTTAAAGCAATAAAAATAAATACACTAATGCTACATTCAACACAAGTGGATGAATCTTACATAACGTTGAGTAAAAAATACTGGACCAAAAATTTCAAAAGCAAACAAAACCAATCCATGGTGGTAGAATTTAGGATGGTGAATACATCAAAGGAGTGCAGTAGTATCTGGGAAGAACCCAAAGTGGAACAACAATGTTCTGTTTCTTGACTGGATGTAGGTTACATAGGTGTGTGTACTTTGTGAAAAGTCACTGAACTGTACGCTTAAGATTTGTTCACGTTTAAGCATGTGTATTATATTTGCACTTTAAAAAATGTTTGCTTGCAAAAAAAGATATCCAAAGCCCAAGTATTTATCAGTAGGAGAATGGATAAAACAAAAGATAGTATATTCAAACAATGGAATGTCATTGAACAATAAAAAAGAATGAACTACTGATACATGGATGAATCTCAAAAACCTAACTTATGTATTTCATTGTCAGGTAAATTTTAACTTAAAAGTTAAACAAAACTGTAAACAGGCATGCTGATATATTTACAGAGAGCTGTGCTAATATCTGTAATTTACGTTGAAATGCATGCAAAAATTAAGATGGATTAATGGATGAATTGAGGGATGGATAGATTAAGTATAATAAAATGTTAATGTTAGAATTAGGTAATGGGTATCAGTGTTCAGTATAAAATTCTTTCAACTTTTCTGTATTTTTGAAAAGTTTCAGGTTAAAATATTGGGGGGGGAAATCACATCTTTTGTGATGATATTTAGAGAAGCCAAATAAATTGAGAAAATGAGCCTTAAAAAGCATAATTAGCCTTAGTGGCAATAATGTTTTTCTTATAGCTGTTCAAATTGAAATGCCACCTTTATGCTTCATCTCCTATATCCTTTTCGTCTCCCCTTTACCTTTCTCCCCAATCTTCAGATTTCAGGAAAGAAAATATTCTCTGCATGAGATATATTAAAATATGTAATATTAATGAAATATTCTGCAAAGTGGTACTTGCTTGCTTACTTCCTTTCTTCCTTTATCTCTCTCTCTCTCTTTTTTTCTATCTCACATAGAAATTTGGAAATCGGCCTCCATTGAGATGGTTTGTTTAAAGAAAGAAAAATTTAAGTTTAAAGTTCAAATTTGCTAAAGTGAATCATTGATAATTCATTCAGTTGAGAGCTATTGCTAATTCCAGCTCCCATCTAGAAAGTGGATTTCATATAGAGAATGTGAAATAGTCTATAGTCTATCATCTGACACCAATCAGTGAAGTTAAATTTACCATTTTTATCTCTAGGTGTGTCATATAGTTCTGGGTTTAAGACCAGCTACTCCAGAAGAGGAGGGACAAATTATTAGGTAAGTTTATAGTTTCAATCTGTGTCTTTTTCATCATAGTTGAAATCTCTGACACCTGAAATACATTGTTACTAAGTAATAGCATGTCCCATTTTAATGTAATCATTACCACAGCACTCTGTTTCTCAGAAATAGTTATATAATGAAAGTATTTTTGTTAGAGTAAACTTGCTAACCAGGGGATTGGATTAACAGATTTTTAAGTGTACAGTGTTATTGCTTGATATATGTATACATTGTGAAAGGGTTCCCCTCATTGAATTAATTAGCACATCCATCACAGTCACCTCACGTATTTATTCACCTTTTCGGGGCGAAGAGGGTGGTGAGAAGCATTTAAGTTCTAGTCTCTTAGCAGATTTCAGTTATACAAGACAGTGTTATCAACTCTGTCACCACATCAGATTTAAAGACCTTATATATCTTATAATGAAAGTTTGTACCCTTTTCCTAACCTTTTTTTTTTCCTCCAGCTCCTGGCAGCCACTTTTCCTACACTGTTTCTGAGTATATCTGTTTTATGTTTTTCCTTTGAAAAATTTCTAATGATAATTTGTGGGTGTGTGGTCATCTGTTTTACCTACCTTTTGATATGCTGAATTTCTCTTGTGTGTACAGAGGATGGTTAGAACGAGAGAGCAGGTATGGCCTGCAGCCAGGACACAATTGGTTTATCATCTCCATGCAGTGGTGGCAGCAGTGGAAAGAGTATGTCAAATATGTGAGTAAGATTCCTGTTTATCTACATTTTTCATAGACTCCATCAGACTTTGTTAGACTACTGACCAGTAATAAAATGCCCCAACCCAGATAAAGAATTTCCACATGAATTTCCTCCCTTGCAACAACTCTGTGAGGAAGGTAATACTGGGCATAGGGGTGCATGTATATGCACCTTATATATCTCATATTATTCTCACAATATCCCTGTGAGAAGGGTGGTATTATACCCAAATGTGGGCCCTGTGTGGAACCTAGGCTGAGTTTAAAGGCTACCTGAATATCTTGCTCAGGGTGGAAGTTCTGGAGTCAAACCTAAGGACCGATTTAATGCCAGTGGTGTCTCAATCACATCACTTACATTATCCTTCATTTGTTCACCTTTTCCATCAAAAAGTTGAAGGCCCTTGGGTAAGAAGTGTTGATTTCCTGTTCAAGAAAGTTAATTTCAGAACTAACATTAGAACTCAATTTCTAAATGATAATCTGCCATTGTTCTTAACGAAGAGTTAGATTCTCATTAGTGAATATTCTAGAGCTTTATTTAAAACAAAGAAGGAATCTTTTTTGGAACTATGAAACTGAGAAGAGCACTTCCAGGCATCAGTTCCTCCATTCCTGGAGAGATGGGTGGTATACAGACTCATTGTCAGTTGCCAAATAATCACTAACCAGAATTCTAATAATTTGATCCATATTTTTCCTATGTGTCCTTTTCTGTCATCGTTTATCAGAATGTTAGTAAACTGTTTACATTATCTACCTCATTATTCTACCTGGTTGTTTCCCCCTTTTGCAGAGTTTAGTAGTGTGTTTTCACACATAAAATATGTTAACTGGAAATGGTAGACTTTGGTGTCACTGCAGGAATAAAAGTAGGCAAATGACCTCAGAGATCTTGTAGGTAGATAATGATGGTTCACAGAGGTAGAAATTGAGAACCCTGGGGTAAAGTCAGTGTCACAGTCTATTTTGAAACACCTTTTAGTTTTTATATTCGTAGTTTGGCCGTAGAATGAATGGTTATTAATGTCTTAAGAGGCTGTAGACTCTCAGAGAATAACGTAGTTTTGTATTTGAAAGATTACTTTCTGTTTCCTATAGGAACATGATAGAATCAGGTCTTGCTCTTAGCAGTTCATCTCTTATAAATAGAAGTGCACTGCTAAAAACATGGACTGAGTTTGTTCTTGCCTGCTACTGTAACCCTCCTGTACATTAAAAGAATTAGTTGAGGATGGTAAGGGAGAAATGTAGAGAGAGGGAATCTATACTTCAGGGCCATCTTCCCCTCCTCACTCTGGCACTTTATGTTATTGTCTAGTATGTGCCTGTCAAATGCAGACTTTAAAATCTGGTTAACTGAGAAACCTGGGAAGAGAGTGTCAGTTCATTTGCAGGGAAAGGTATTAGAGACTAATGGCGACCTGTTTAATTAGAAGGAGAAAAATGTAAATGGAGTAACAGCAGTCCTTTCTGAAGATGTGTGTTAATTAAAAAAGAGTTCTTTACTCAATAAAGAGTAACTTTCTTTTAAATGCAAATAACTTTTTTTTTTAAAATGGCATTCTGGGCTTTGTTTTCCCTTTGTAAAATGAGAATAATAACAGTAACCTCCCTCATAGGTATTATGAGGATTAAAGGAGTTGACACACGTTAAGTGTCAGGCACATAGTAAGTACTCAATAAGTATTAGCTAATAATATGAGAAACCAGTATAGGATAATAGTAGTAAGCTTGCACTCCCTGTGTTGGAGTCCTGGTCCTGCTGTTTGATATATGACCTTGAACCAGTTACTTATCCTTTCTCTAACTCAGTTTCCTTATATGAACAACAAGATTAATCGTAATACCTACTTCAATAGGGTTATTATGAAGATTAGATGAGCTGATGTATATGTGAAGCACTCAGCCCTATGTCTGGCAGGTAATCAGTGATCTAAACTTACCTTTCCAGTATGTATGACAACTTTGACAAAAGCCTTGCTTAAAAAAATAAATTGTTGTTCCTAACATGTTGGCTAATTTTATCTTATTCTGGGCTTAGTCCACCTGCCTAAGACATCGGTTAGCTTTAGTTCATGTTTTCTCTCCACAAAATGGCATATTTGCTTGTGTGAATTACTGATTGTCTGTGAGGGCAGACTGTGTCTTCTAGACAGCAGCATGCCTAACTGCAAAGAGAGCAAGGAAGCAGGAAGAATAAGCAGTCCTTTCTCAGAAGTGGTTTACTTCCAATTTGCTGTGATTCACTTGAGCTTGAATACTTGATCTGCTCGTGGGGTCTTGCTCATCTTGTTCCCTCTTTATGAGCCAAGTGTTTTTCTGCTGTATGAAATCTCCTTTTGTAAAAATGTAAATGGGAGGGAGGAGGGTATAACTCAGCGGTAGAGTGCTTGCTTAGCATGCATGAGGTCCTGGGTTCAGTCCCCTTACCTCCATTAAAATTAAACAAAACTAAACTAAACTAACTACCCCCCCCCCAAATTTTAGGAAACAAAAATGAAAAGTTTAAAAAGATGTAAATAGGAGTAATGGTGAAATATTTTATTTGTCCTCTTTGTGGTATATACATTTGTCTTTCCTCCTGTTTGAGAGCTGTGAGGGAACAGCACAGATTTTACTGTTTAGTTGCATGTAACTTTAGAGCTAGAAAACACTTTAAATGCCTCTCTTCTCTAAATTTACAAATGATGCTTCTGAGGTCCCTTAGGTTTTTTTTTTTAATTGCCCGAAGTTGTATTAGGCAATTACTGTATTACCTGATCTAGATCTCTGGAGCTCAGGTCTCTTGATTCCTACCTCATTACTTTTTACATTACTTCATATTGCCTTTTCATTTATCCAAAACCAGCATTGTAGACTAATGAAATATAAAATTGGCATAGCTATTAGTTGTTTTAGATCACTAATACTTATAGTATACATCTGTATAAGATCTAAAAAGAAGTAATATTATCACTGATAGAGAAGACAGTGAGCCCTTATTTTGGAACATCATAAACCATTCATATAACTTAACTTAGAAGGAATCATAAAATTCTCAAAATAGAATTATCTTACATTAAAGTGCCATGTAGCCCTTTTAAGGAATCATTGACTCAGAGAAAGTATGGATATTTTTCACCATAGATGAAACTTGACCTCTCCAGAGACGTATCTTTCTGAAAACAGGCTTCTAGGATAGTTTCTAATAGTTCCAGACCCAGAAGTCAGGGAAAACACACCAAGATGTTTAGGCAAAAAAATTTCCCAGAGCAACTGAAAATAACAAAGTCAAAAAGATCCAGTGACTACAATATATGACCATTATTGGTTTTTCAACATATAGAAGGAAGGTACTAGTGATAAGATTAGTTAACTGTAAATGTTGACAATTTTACTGAAAGCCACGAAGGGTTAAAGCAGTGACTAGAAAAACAGGGCCAATAAGGAAGAAGGAAAAAGAACCTGAGTAGTGGTGAGTTTCAGACAGTGTTGGCCACTAAGAGCAGTAGGTTCCTAGAATAGAAAAGAAAACCAGAGGCAGTGAGAAAACAGACACTAGTTTGGAACATTGAAAAAGAAGTGAAGAAAATCCTGTATTCTCCAAGTCTAATGGTAGCATTCACTGTGCCATGTTAAAAGCAGATGGTACACTCTACAGTCTTTGAGGGCAAACATTGCAGCCTCTGATAAACTAGTCCAGTCATTCTATTGCTAAATTACTGTAAAACTCAACCTGAAAGGTTTAATGCCTGCCATTTTTTATCATCCTGTTCTCTTGCCAGTGATACCTGTAGAGTCAACCTATGGACTAAGCTTTTCAGAATAGGAAATACTGTAAGAACAATTTCATGTAGATTTTCTTCAGAAACATCTAGATTCCATATAAGATTTCCAAACCCATTAAAACATTTCAAATACAATTCAAATATTTGTCCTTGAAATTCTGTCAAATGCCAGACTCAGAGGAAAACTTGAATAAAATTATCTGCTCAAGTGAGATTAAGGAGAATTAATCTTTCTTTAAATATATTACTACAGATTTTTTTCAAGAAATTAATAGGACAGAAACTTAATATAAGTGGAATAGAAAAGTGAATATAAATTTAAAAGGAAGTTGCCTGTCAACCATTTGATGGTTATGCAGACATTATTTAAACTCAAGAACATCTAAAACAAGAATAAAGTGATTTTCTGGAAGATAGTGAGGTTCTGCAGGACCTGGGAGAAGACTAATTTTTCAGAAAGTTATTCTTTCGACTGGCTGTGCTCCATCTTTATAGGAAAGAAGCAAATAACCCCAAAGCTCATTAAAGTCTGAGTCTTTTTCTAAAAAGCAAGTTCCAGAGCAAGTAATAGATTCAGTAAGAAATCATTTACTATACTCAACATTTGGAGAATGTTATGAAAACAAAAATGTGACATTATAATCCTCACTAGGGCAGTAGTTAACAATTCTGACTGCATAAATCACGTAGAAAGCTTAAAAAGAAAAGAAAGAGAGAGAGAGGAAGGAAGAAAGAAAGAGAGAGAGAGAGAGAAAAGAAAGAAAGAAGGAAAGAAGGAAAGAAGGAAAGAAAGAAGGAAAGAAAGAAAGAAAGAAAGAAAGAAAGAAAGAAAGAAAGAAAGAAAGAAAGAAAAGCCAAGCCTTCGTTCCACTCCAGACCAAATAAATCAGAAAGCATAATTGCAAAAAAAGTTGGATTAATTTGTATAAGTCATTTTTGTTTACTGAAAATTTTCTTTTGAAACCTAATTTAAATGTAGTGCATTTTGTTAGTGTGGACTCAGTATCAGATAAGCTGATCAATGTTATCTTTAATAAATTGCTATTAAATCTAAAAACTGAAGCCCAAACAGATGATTAATAATATAAACTACTCAGGCCTAATTTCTATTTCTATATCTTTTGGCCTTTTGACTTTGAAAAATGAAAGAGCCAGATGTTATACTAGCAAAATGAGTTTATTTGGGAATAGCAGAAAATTGTAATTGGGCATAAGCAAATGATGGCGAACCAGAGGCAAGTCTCTTTTTTTTTTTTGTAATGGATTGAGCTCCCCTTTCAGGGCTTCCTGACTCTGTGTGTGTGTGTGTGTGTGTGTGTGTGTGTGTGTGTGTGTGTGTGTGTGTGTGTGTGTGTGTGTGTGTGTGTGTGTAAAGGATTGAACCCAGGACCTCCTCATCTACCACTGAGCTATGGCCACCCCCCCACCCTCTGACTACATTTTAAATGAGGTTTCCTTTTTAGTCCAATAAAGTTAATTGGTATGTAAGTTAATTGGTATGTAGAAAGAAATCTAAGTTTTATTCTCATTCTTCTTGACACTCTTTTGATTAAAGATCCTTCAGAGCTGGCTTCTGAAGGATCTACAAATTAATAGTATTCACCTGGCTTACAGATCAAAGAGGAGAAAACATCTAATAAAATGTTGATACAATGTCTCCTTTTTTAGCTAAAATTAGAGATGCTGTAATTGCATTAATAGAAACTAAAGCATACACTGTGCTGTTGCTATGCTATCACTTGGAGTTTGTCTTAAATTCGTTGTTTATCTAGGGTTTCAGTCAGTTACTTTATAAGCAGTACCTTCAAGACCCACTTCCATTGATCTGTTTCATCTACTAAAATTCATGTCACTGTTTATTGAATGCCACTGGAGTTCCTCTACCCATGCTTCTCAGATGCCTATGGGAACTTGTTCAACTAGTTAGCCCCTTTAGTCTTTCTCTTTACCCTCTCACTTACAAATATCCTGATCTTTTTAAAACATGGATACACATTGTCATAGCCCCTTCCCTCCTGCTTCTCCTCAAGTCTTAGCTCTCTCTGTTTTGTTTTGTTTTGCTTTTTTTTTTTTCCCCACACTGGTAAGCTTCTTAGAAAATAGATCTGTGCTATATATAAAATGGTCTCTACTTCTGGTAGTCTGCATCTCCTGATTTTTCTCTGATCGTTCAGACTCAATGTCCTTCTCAGATTCTTCTGTTATCTACCCTATAAATATTGTTCTCTCCTTATTCTGCATATACCATTTTCTTGTACTTCTGGAAATCCAGTGAGCCCCACATATTTATATCTAGTCTCTTTCTGTGTCCTTAAATATCCACGTATCTCAAACCAGAATATCCCAAAATAAGCTCGTTCCCAAAACAATCCCATTCACCCATATACCTTATCTTATGAAGCTGTCAACTCTCCTCCAGTCATCTAAGCCAGCACTTCCTGTTCTGCCTTGCAAGTACCTAGGCCCCTCTTTCATACACAAGGTTTTGTTGACTCCTGAATCCGTGCTCTTCTCTCCTTACTTCTGGATCTAGCTTTTGGTTTAGTGCCTCATCATCTCCTATCTGAATTACAGAAATCTTCTAACTTGTGTCTCAGTTTTCAGTTTCTACCTCCAGTCCTTTCTATACACTAGAGTTATTTTTAAAGCAAAATCTGGATTATATTATTCCCCTATTTAAAAGCCTTTCATAGAAAAATCTTGTCAATACAATGTTATGTAAAAGAAAAAGAAGCATTATGCTGTATTTAAAATGTGGGATCTGTTTGATAACAACTGGAATGCTGGTTCACATTTACTAAATGCCAGGCACTTTACGTGTGCCACTCATGTAATCTTCATACTACTTCTAAGGTAGATACTAATACTGTCCTAATTTTTGCCTAAGAAGAAACTGAGGCTTATGAAGTTTACTTATTGTGAAAGGTCAGATAGCTGGCAAGTCAGTGCCCTGCCCTTAATTTTAAGTGTATTCTCCACACTACTTGGTTTTTCCATATATGTATATGTTTTCAGTCACAAAAAATAAAGGAAATACATCAAAATGTCAGCTACAGTTAATACTAAATGGTGGAATCTGAGTACTTGTGATGTTTATTTTCTTCATGGTTTTCTATATTTTCTGTAATAACAAAGTAATCTTTAATAGAAAAAAGAATAAATATTATTTATTTTTTAGTATCAAAAAAAGCCTTCCATGGCTTCCAACTTTAAACAGACTAAAGTCTAAATTACTTTACCTGGGAGAATCCTTTGCAGCCTGTTCCCATTCTGCCTTACCAATTTTATTTATATATACTATTCCCCTTTGAAGAATAAAAATTTAGCTATACATCCGGATGTTTTTAAGTGGCTGTAGCCAACCACAGGAAGATTAGAAACAGTAGATAATTTGGGGATTTATTTTTGAAGGCTGCATAATTGTCAGATTATTAAATTTTACCTCTTAATTTCTGACTTCATGGTTTTTAGGATGCCAGCCCTGTTGTAATTGAGCCGTCATCTGTTCTGAATGGAGGAAAATACTCATTCGGAACAACAGTACACCCTATAGAACAGAGTGAAGATAAAATCGGAGGAGGCAGCCCCAGTTATGTGAACACCACGGAAGAGAAATTTTCAGACAACATTTCTACTGCATCTGAAGCCTCAGAAACTGCTGGCAGCAGTAAGTATGGCTTGTTTCCCTTGGAGTTTAGTCCGGGTCATTCTTAAAGGCTACAGTTTGTCAGAGAGTGTGCTTGACAGGAAATGGAGCATCAGGCTTCCATTCCCAGAAGTAAGTTTTAAATGAAATGGTCAGTTGTCAGATTCTTGATTGTATTAGAAGCTTTACAAAGAGAAGCTCTTCTATATTCTACTTCATTTGTCTCTCAAAATGAAAATATTTTCACTGTTTTCATTAAGCCACATCCTTCCATATTGCTGTTAAATAATTTTGTCAGCAAATGTAGATTTGGGAAGACAGCTTTTAAGAAAATCTGTTTTTATCTCCAGAACTCTCTCTGAGCATAAGCAGACCTTCATTGGACTAAATGCACCCTCACATCAGATTCTGCAGACATTTCAGGCTGGAATTTGGGGGTTATTTTGTTAAAATATTGAGAAAGAATTCATGATGCTTCCCATAATTCCCTTCAGTCATTGGTACCTACCTAAAACTTAGTGGTTCTACACTTAGGGGGGAAATGTTTTGGTGTATTTTGGCCCAACTGAATTTAGTTGATCACTATTACTCTGCTGATACAGTAGCAGGACTCTTTATCTTGTTCTGTTGTTATTGCATCGTTGAGATCTTTTCTCCTTTTCTGTGGAAGGAGAAGGCAAATTGGACAGAGCTAGCATTTTCTTTACAAAGCTCTTTGTAGAATCTACTGCCCCTCTTTCTCCATCTGACATTACAAAGATCACTTAGCAGTCCTAGAAATGCTCTCTCTGATCAGCTTTAAAACTAAGATTGTTAACCCTCCATAAAGTCCTTTTTGACGTGGACTCACTCTGTACATAACCTGTGTTATCTACATGCTGAGCAGTACCATAGGTAGAAGGTTCAACGTGATTGATGGCTAGATTAACATGTAGTTGAGAGGTGAAATACCTTAAGTTACCATTGAGAGTCACAACTCCTAGTCATCATTAATCATTTTTCTGTGTATATTTTTCTATAGTAATGTTCATGCCTTCCTTTCAAATAGATTTATTAGGAAACAGTTCCTTCCCTCCTGGCACTCACTCTTCTGTTGGAATTCTTGTTTTAGCTCCTTCCCTTTGGTTTAGGGACTTGTTATCACCATTATCTACCAAGAACATTTGAAATGTGTTTGCAGGTGGAAGAGAAGAATTAAGGGAAGACTGTGAGGGCCCAGCTACTTGGCCATATTTTCTCCCTTTCCTATCAGAGGGCATGTAATTCTTGTGAATTATTAGATATTCTAGGAGGCTGGCCAAATGTTCATTTGGTAACAATTTTTAAAGCTTTTATTCTACCTAGTGCTATATTAGATACTGTCCAGAAAGGAATACATCTCTGTTTCCTATCTTATGCAGAATTATCAGAATCTAACACTATTTTTTTTTAATCTAACACTGTATTGATAGTCCCACAGAATAATACCATTAACCTAATACATGGACACTGAGTTCATATCTTCAAGCTTACTTATATATAACAAAATAGAGAGATCCATCCTCTTTCTCCTTACAGGCTTTCTGTATTCTGCCACACCAGGGGCAGATATGTGCTTTGCTCGACAACATAACACTTCTGACAATAACAACCAGTGTTTACTAGGAGCCAATGGGAATATTTTGTTACACCTCAATCCTCAAAAACCAGGGGCTATTGATAACCAGCCACTAGTAACTCAAGAACCAGTAAAGGTAAGTAATTTGACATCTCTTTCAAGTTGCTAGTAAATTTCGTTCTAGAGATTTTAGCACATGGGAAATGTTTGTGGTACATTTCACTAACCTGTTGTAGATGGAAATCTCTTTGCATAGAAATGTTCCTGTGACAATATTTTATGATTTAGTACTTACGTAGAAGCCATTTAGTGATCCTTGGAAATGTTTTTCTTACTTTGGACAGCTTCTGTGAAAATGTAGTTTCAAATGATTTGCTTTGAGTTTCCTTTCTTAAATAGTTTATTTTGAAAGCTCAAAATAAGACTCTTTTAGAAAATTCATTTTTTTTCCAGTAACATGAAACTGAGTAGTGACATATGTGTTTATTCTCCTGCGTCTAGGTTTTGGTAAAACACAAGAGCCTGTAATATTAAAAATCAGCATTTACATTCCATTTTTTTCTAAGGCTACATCATTAACACTAGAAGGAGGACGATTAAAACGAACCCCACAGCTGATCCATGGAAAAGACTATGAAATGGTCCCTGAACCTGTATGGAGAGCACTTTATCATTGGTACGGAGCAAACCTGGCCCTACCTAGACCTGTAAGTATAGCCAGTAGTGCGTTACATAAGGAACAATCATAGATGGGGTCCCCTATTACTTTTCTGTATGAACCTCACTATCTACAAATTAGTTCTTGCCCACAGTAGCACAGTATTCAGTACCTATTCAAGTTAGTTGAATAAATTTTAGATTCTTTCATATTCAGTTCATTTATTTATGCATACATTTACTGAGCACTGCATTAGGTACCAACCATATAATAATGTTCCTTTGTGGGTGGGTGACTTATATGGAATGGAGGAAATAGTCATTGGACTAAATAGAGTCAAGAAATTATGAAGCTAGTCTATGCTAAAGTCATTCAAACAGACATTAAGATAATGCAGAACTTAGGCCAGAGCAGAAGTCTGAGAGCCTGTGCCAGAAAGTTTCAGTGAATTGTAGGGGAAGTGGTGCAGAGGTTACTTTCTTGCACTGTTACTCCCATTAACCATACAGGCATCCAGGTAGGGACTGAGTTCATCTTGCAGCTGTTGGTGGATTTTTGTGGTTTCTCTTTTTGAAGGAGGGACATTTAAACACCACAACATAAGATAATAAGAATGCAAAGCTAATAAATTCTGATTATTGCCATTATTAGAATGAGTCATTTAGAGCATAAATAAAATGCTCTAAAATAATTTAAAAGACTTAGAGTATATAATATCAAATGTTAGTGAACTAACTATACATCATTTGTTTTGCTTATACAGTAAACAGCAGTACTCACTGCTCTGAATACTCTTTCCATTATCAATACAGTAAAATACCTCATAAGAAGATTCTCTTGGTAGAAACCCTCTCTCTTATATGGTGTCCAAGCTAGAACTTTTTTTATACCAGAAAGGTTTTAAATAGATAAGATACAGTAAGTTAGGTCACTTCCAAAATAGTAAAAATCTGCTATATATCCTTAGTCTATAATTTCGATAATGATTTTGAGTTATTAATAATCATGTTTATTAAAAATTATGTTTAATTTCAGGAATTTAGGATTTGTGTTTGTTAGCTCCAAAAGATTTCTACTCTGTTTGGCAATAGAACTCCTAGATAGATATCTATAAATATGAATATACATGCATACATATACTTACATATTATATTCTTTAGTGGGAGGTAGGGTAGTCCTTGAGTTAATCACTTAATTTCTGAGACTTTCCTATTCAATGTAATATTCTGTATCTGTAGGGGAATCGTGATAATTGCATTAGATAGATCAATAGGTAGGTAGGTAAGTAGGTAGGTAGGTAGGTAGGTAGGTAGGTAAGCAGGCAGATGTAGTTTGATGTGTTAGAGCCTGCCTAGATTGAGATTACCGGTGTTCTAATCTCTAAATCTTAGTTTCCTCATCTGTAAAATGGAGGTAACAGTAATACCTACCTCGTTAGAATTATTCTGATAATTAAATAATACATAATGATAAGCACTGCCTCTGATTTATAGTAAATAGTCAATAAATTTTGCCTATTGCTCCTGTCACCATCATCATTATAACTATAATTATAATGATTAAATGAGTTTTTACAGAGGCTCACAAAAGGTCATGTTTTTTAACAATGCCAGATAAGTACTAGTTTAAGCTATAATTTTAGTACATTAAATCTTCATTTGCTGAGTTGATAATATTTTTTCATCTCTAAATATGATAAATTTGCCTGATTTCAGGAAAAATTGCTATAAAACCATTTAGAATATGGTGTTCCAAGTTAAAGAATACTAAATATTTTTGCCATGGCAAGTTTAAAAATACTTTCACCTTCATATTTACATAAATCATACCATTTTTTAAAAAAATATTTTAATTTGTACATGTACATGCTCAGCGATAACAAATTAAGCAATATAGAAAAAACGAAGAAAATAAAAATTATGCCATATCCTACCACTTAACAGATAACCACTACTAACATTTTGGTGTGCATTTTCCCAAATGTTCCTCTGTGCTTATTCATATAAATGTATAAATATGTTTGGATAATTTTATGAAATGAATCATATTATACTTGATGTCTTGTGATCTGCTGGTTTCAATCTAAGATAGATGCTACAGATATCTTTCTAGGTTAATAAATTTAGATCTCTACCATAACTTTAAATAATAGCATAGTGCTCCTTAATATACACTGCATACATATACATATGCATATATACATACATCATAATTTATTAACCAGTCACCACTGATGGACATTTAGTTTGCCTCTAGATTTTAGTTGTTTAAAGCAATTTTCTGGTAAATAATTCTCTTTCCAAACATGTGATGATCTCTTTAAGGTAAATTTCTGTAAATGGAATTGCATGTATTGTTTGCTGGTTGTCGTTGAAGTTAACAAGTTTATAGACAAGAATAATTGAACTGTAAATAAATATGTATGTATGTATGATTGTGCATGTGTGTAGAAGAATTTATCAGTAATTTGCTCACAAAATCACTTATCTTGGAAAGCAAACTACATATTATAAAAATTATCTCACTGTCAATTCAGATTCTGCCAAAGGTATGTTTTTAGGTAGCCCGACAACCACAGATGCAGAATTATTACTCTTTCCCAAAATCACATTTAAACTGGAATCATAAGAAATTTTTACTGTTGGCTTTGCAGCTATCAGTGACTGTCTAGAAATGGTCAGACTTGTTTTCATCTAGTAGTCTTAGTGTCACAGAGAGCTCCTTTTACTGTTTACCATCTAAATAAGTGTTTAAAAAAACTCCCAAGTGGAACTTTTCTAGTGCCGTATGACAGCATATCAGAACATGCAGAAATAATCCTGAAGGTTTGATTTTGTAGCACTGTTTTTACCTGGTTCTTTACTGCCCCCTCTTGATGTTAAAAAATGCTCTGTTGCAGAATACACTGGTTAGTAGGGCAAAAGGAAGTGAAATAAAGCCTGATCACTTGAGACTGTTAAAGATTCTGTAAGAGTTTATGTTTGAAAGAGTTTGAGTGTTAACCCTCCTGTCCTTTTTGGAATGTTAAATTGATAATGTGCTACTCTCAAAGCACTGTTTTGATGATGAAATGTTTTTCTGTCTCTTTAAGCCAGCAAGCAAGTTACTGGGAGGAGTTACTGAAAAGTCCTTTTTCAGCCATGTGAATCCCAGTTTTGTACATCTAATTTAATTGTTTTAATCATAGACGAAAAAATATATGAACAGTTCAGTTACACAGAACATAAATAGTAAATTATATATGGAAACATTTTTGTTCTCACTACTAATACAAAAAATAAAATTTAAGTAAATTTACAATATTCTTTATATGTATTAAAGAAATGGGGTGTTTTAAAATTATGTCCAATGATAAAGTTTTATGAAAGTAATACACTCATACATTTCTGGAAATACTGTAAATTGTTACATTTTGGGTCGCAGTATGACTTAAATAATTAACGACATGAATACTTCTATACTTTTTTACTTGAAATATCAGTCCTAGGAATTTGTCCTTTAAAAGAGCGTCATTTTTATGTATGAAATACGTAAAAGTGAAGAGAGTTACGGTGTGAGGGTACTAAATTGTAGATAATATTTAAGATTTTTTCCCCTTAATTTTGATGTTACTTGCTTTTAAATGAAAGGGGAGGAAATACCCACAGGGGTCTTAATCTTGGAAGATGGATTTAAGAACCAGAGCTTGAGAGTCTTTAAAGCCATGTAATTTAAACCTGTGAACTTCTATAATCTAACTGAATATAGGCAGTGAACCTATTGAACAGGTGAGTTTAAAAATAAATCTCGGAAATTGGGTAAAAATGGCAAGTTTTATTTCTTTTATAGTGATCACTTTATGTCTTTTAAAACAACAGGTGATCAAGAATAGCAAGACAGAAATCCCAGAGTTGGAGTTATTTCCTCGATATCTTCTCTTCCTGCGACAGCAGCCTGCCACACGGACACAGCAGTCTAACATCTGGGTGAATATGGGTATGATGAGCCTGAGAATGTTTCCTCAGCATTTACCAAGAGGTAACTTAAGAATGCAGCAAGAATACCATGCATTTCCGTTAAAAAATAAAAAATAAAGACCTCAAAGTCTGGTGCCACTGTACATAATAACACGTTTCCATCTGTTTTCATACAGAATCAGTAAATCACTGTGGGGCTTAGATCTATGGTCATGCGCAAGACTAGATGGGGTGGAGGCAAAATCTCAGCAGCAAACTGAGAATGGTTGTCCCCTTTTCTGGTTTGTAAACATACAAAGATAATGAGTAGAAGTAAATTTTAAATACTTTGTGTCTTTGAGAACAAGCCATTATAAATTATGTGCTTGACCTAAATTACAGTCTGCTGGTCAGTGACTGGTCTTTTCATCTCCACTCAGATTTCTAAGAAGTAATTTCTTAGACAATATCATCTTTTTTTGTTTGTTGTTTGTTTTCGGGTTTTTTTTGTTTGTTTGTTCATTTTTAGCAAAATATATATTCCTTATGCTAGGTCCAAGGTACCTTTAAAACACAGATAATACAAAATAAAGGGTATATTTTTGAAAATGATACAATTCCTTTGAAAAACATCAAACCTATCAAAATGACATATAAATAAGTTCTCGTTTTAATGTATTACATGCAAAAAATTCCCTTTTGATTTCTCTTAAGTTAAATTTTATTAATGGGCAGGACTTGCTCTATGCTTTTGCTTTGCAAATATTTGAAATAGTTCTTCAGTAAAAATAATGAGTTCATCCATTTAGACAAAGTCCCAGACTTTGTGTTACTAATGCCAGAATGTTATTATAATTAATATAATAGTGTACAAGAACTACCTGTGAACCCAAACAACCCCGTAAGTGTAATCCTTCCTTTGAAATTTAGTAGGGTTTGTTTTATGTCTTCCTTAAAGGTTATATTCAGATATTCTGTGGAGATTCTTATACATACTGTTTGGTAAGAGTTATAAAGCAGTGGACTCTGCCTAGCTAAATTTTGTCTTTGGGGAAAACATCAAAATTAAGGAACAGAGAAATAAGAATCTCTATGAAACACTTTTGATTTAATTTTCCATTAAATAATATTATTTGCCTCACTTTCCTGTACCCATAGCACATATCTTTTAAAATTCTCTTTGTAACTCTTGTGCTGATCCTAGATTTTAGCTGCTTCTGTAAATTCCACTAGGTTTGTTGGTGCTATTCAAAAGCACGAAATTATGTATAATAAGTGGCTGCCTGCTTAATGAGCGATGCTACAAAAACTGTCTAGAATTCAAATAAATTACTTACGTGGCTTAGGACAGTAGAAATTGAGTTGGACACTACACTTGCAAATGCTTCTGAATCCTAGAACTGGATAGTTATGCTCCAAATTTGTTCTTAATTTGAAATTTTATTTCTTACTAATTAGTTGTGAAATCAATCTTTAATCATTTTGAAGTTTATAAAAATATGCTTTCTTGCTGTAATCTTATAACTAATCCTCTGATGTGTAATTAGAGAAATTTGCTCTTTGTTTTCTTCTAGGGATTGTCTTCTGCTTGCTAACAGTAAATGATTTGCTTTGCTAGATGTTTAAAAATTGATCAGAGTTGCATTTTGTTCTCCGTAATGTGATTTTCATCTTTCTCATTACTCAATTTATCAGCTGTTTACTAGGCTCTGTTATTCCTTTTGAAGTGACAGGTATACAAACCTTGCCACAGTTACATTGACTTAAACGTAGCCTTTTCAACAGACAAGGCTGCAGAAGTCATTGTTAGATGATTTTTCAACCAATTTTAGGTGAGTTAATTCTTTTTGGAAGCTCTGAAAAAGCAGATGATGCCAACACTTCATTTTTTTTAAGTAGGTGAAGACTCAAAGCACATTTAACGGGAGGGAAAAAGCCAAGTCATCATTAAATGGGTGGAAAACTACCTAGAGTGTATAATTGTACCCTAGATGAATTATATTGATACGTTACATGTGTTTTTGTTTTGGATTGCTCAGTAAACTATAACCTTCCATAGGTAGAGATGACCATTTTAAGCTACAGCTTTTGTCTATAGATTTTGGCTGAAACCAGGGTTTAGCAGATTTTCTTAGCAACCTATTTTTGATTTCCATAATCTGTTGTCATTTCTTCACCCTTCTCTTTTGAAGGATGTAGTTAGACTTTATATATTCTTCCTTCAGTCTTTACTCTTTCCCCATATTGCCACTCTTTGTTTCCACCTTGAGCCCTTTGAGAGCTCAAGGTCATGTCTGCTGTCCTTTTATTGGGTGAGCAGGCCATATGATTCTCCCAATGCATACTACCTTTCAATAGGGCAATTTTTTTTGTCATGGGAAGCCCCGTGGCTTCACTTTAAAGCTCTGTTTGGCCATTTAGAGTCTATGCCAACTTAGAATTTTAGTAAAAATTTCCTGTGTAATTATACCAGTGTGCCAGGTAATTGGGCCACTTAATGAGAGTGATGGGATTAATAATTCAAGACAGTTTATTTTAAGAAGGCGGATCAGGTAAATCCAGTTATCTGTGAAGTTCAAATCCAGTCCCGTTTTATCTTCCCCATTCTTATACTGAGTTGTGATTTTGCTGGTGAGTGTGACCCAGCTGAGGGCAGCCAGGATACCAATGCCCACTGACATTTGCCACTTTTCTGGGGATCCAAATACTGCCTCTTATTTTGGGGGCCGCTATGATTTTGTTCTCCCTTTCAAAGTTAAGTCTCACTCTTAAAGACGCTTGAGTCTCCTACCTTCATTTTAAAGCTTCCTTTAAAGCCTCTTTAATTATAAAATTATTAAACCTGTAATTCTCATTTTTCATCATTATTTCCTGAAATGGCCTGGTCCCCACTGCTGAGGGGGGCACTGTTATACTCACATCTGCCTTTTTCCTTGTTGTGGTCACCGCGACCATAGGAAATGTCCCTTCTCCGAACGCGCCGTTAAAGCGGGTCTTGGCCTACACAGGCTGTTTCAGTCGGATGCAGACCATCAAGGAAATTCATGAATACCTGTCTCAGAGGCTGCGCATCAAAGAGGAGGACATGCGCCTGTGGCTGTACAACAGTGAGGTGAGAGGCCTCAGGGTCCTGAAAAGACCTGATTAAGCGTCAAAGCCGTATTTCATGAGTCTGGGGTTTTTGTCTACAGCAATTATGCTGAAACCCATATCTAGGACCTCAGTGGGAACTTCAACTTTTAAATTACTGTATGCACATGTGTAGATATTTGTCACCTGAAATCCATGATAACAATTGATTATCATGAACAGTACCAGCTTATAAAGATTATTATTATAAAGTAACAGCAAATACCTTTTTTAAATAAACAGAGTTTATTTTGAATTTGTTTTAAAATAACTTATACAGATGTTTTAAAAAATTCAAGTGGCACAGAAGTATATAGTGAAAATTCTTCCTTCCCATCTTCTGACCCCTTCCATCTTCCATTCTCTTCAGAGAATGGTCAGTTGCTTATAATCTTCCTAACACATGCAGTATGTTTTCATTGTACTGTGAAATTGGATTATAAGTAGTTTTAACCAGTTCTCTGTTCTCTAGTTCTTTCTCTCTTATACATACCCTCCTTTGGTCACCATAGAGAGGCAGTATAGCATAAGTTAAGAGCATAGCTCCTGGAGCCATGCTGCCAAGAACTAAATCCTGGCTCTCACATCTGTTAGTTGAATAACCAAAGGCAAGTCACTTAACTCTCTGTCACAGTTTTCTTACGAGTAAATGAGAAAAATAATAGTTTCTCCCTTAGGGTAGTTTTAAGATTTAAGTGAATTAACTTTGTGAGTACTTTAGACAGGGTGAGCGTCAACAAAAATGTATAATTCTACTTCTTGACATTTGGTTTTACATTTTCGGTTCCTAGTAAGCAATCAAGTTCCATCTTGATCACAAGCACATTTACTGAATTTCATACTACGTACTAGAAAAATTTCGCTTCTGTAAGCCCTTCAGAAAAATCAGAATTCAATGAATTTTGGGTTGATGTGTGTTAAGTCTTTTCTGGTCTCCCCACAGTCCTATATAACTGTTTTAGAGCCATAGTTTATGTTTACAAAGTATACATTTTCCTTCCCTCATTTTACCACCAAAATTATAAGTATTTCTGAATGACTATAATATACTAAGTATGTCACATGAGTTACGTAACTACAAGGACGTTTTTAATTGTCATTCATTTTTATATCCGTATTTGTTTCAAGATTAGTAGTTAAATTAACAAAAACATTTCCTCCTCCATATACAGAATTACCTTACTCTTCTGGATGATGAGGATCATAGATTGGAATATTTGAAAATCCAGGATGAGCAGCACCTGGTAATTGAAGGTACAAATGAAGGGGAAGAATTTAAAGATTTAGTTACTCACTGATAATCCATTTTATAATTTTTCCAACTGTTATTTGATCATTATATTCTTCATGGTAATGAAAATCCATGAAACCTTTATGTGATCCTGTTGTGACACTATTTAGATTGCTTTAAAAGATAAATATGTCTACATTCATTGGCTGGCAAGGGTGAAAAACTGTAGGTAAAAACAGGTGAATTCAATTATAAGTTTACAAGTTTCTTAAAATTTTCAAGCTGCCTTTCTGAGTTAAAGAAACTAGCAAGGAGGGTATAACTCGGTGATAACACACATACTTAGCATGCTCCTGGTTTAAATCTCCAGTACCTCCATTAAAAATAAATTAATAAATAAACAAACAAACAAACCTAACCCCCCCCAATAAATAATAAATAAGGAGACTAACTTTCTTGCATAGTTAATGGTGCAGGCTTTCATTAATCATCAACACGGATCACTCACCAACAGAACTTAACTTGTATAAGCATAGATTTACACACTGGCATGCACATGTCATTGAAAACTTAGTGTCTTTTCTCATCAAGATTCATGAACTATTGTTAACTGCCTTTGTATGAAAATGAATAGATTACTCTGGCATTTGTCACAAGGTGAGAAAAATTGTAATAGTTCTAACGTACTAAATTTAAGAGTTTTAATTGCTCCTATAGATGGTTGAGTATAAATTTTTTTAATATTTAAAAAAAATTTTAATGGTGGTACTGGGGGTTGAACCCAGGACCTCTTGCATGCTAAGCATGCACTCTACCACTGAGCTATACCCCCCACCAATTCAGTATAATTTTACTTCAGGTAGGTAACTGAGGGATTAGCTTACTGATTAATTCTAACCAAAGACTACAAAGTCCCCAGTATAAAGAATTGAAGTGGTTTCAGAGTCAGTTACTAAAATTAACTTCACTTTTTTTTTTTCCAGTTCCTGGTTTAGAAATAAGAACTTTCTTTTTTTTTAACAAAAGTAATTGAGTAGGTATGATTTGAATGGAAAAGAAATTAACACATTGCTATCTCTGTCTTTCCAGTTCGAAATAAAGATATGAGTTGGCCTGAGGAAATGTCCTTTATAGCAAACAGTAGTAAAATAGATAGACACAAGGGTAAGTCTCCAGTGTATTATTTTTAAAGAAATTATCTTAAAATTATTCTTTTGGTTTTTTTCCTTCTCTCACTATTGAGGTGTTAACAGCTTGTGGCTTTCTGGCTCAAAAGTGATCAGGCCTCCTCTTATTTTCCCTTTTCCTAAAGCATCAGATTTCTTTTTAACCTTGCAATTTAAATAAGTATGCTTTTTTTTTAAGACATGATACTAGAAGAGAATTGTTTGAAGCTTAGAAAACTGTTAGAACAATTAAAGAGAATCATTGCTGCTTCTAGATTACAAATGAGCATAGATACCATGATTGCCAGTGATGCTCCATGAAAAACATTTAGTTTAGCCTTGCAAGACCAGATAGAGAAATGTTAGCTCCATTTAACTGATTAGAAGAGTCATTAAAATCATTGCACTGAATACAAGTAACTGTTTGGTCTATAGCATCTTCCTACAGCTAGGCTTATGTTCTTATATTGTTTGTTCCAGTTCCGACAGAAAAGGGAGCCACAGGTCTGAGTAACCTGGGAAACACATGCTTCATGAATTCAAGCATCCAGTGTGTTAGTAACACACAGCCACTGACACAGTATTTTATCTCAGGGAGACATCTTTATGAACTCAACAGGTAATCTTTCTTGAGTCATTGGCCTCTCAAGTTTTATAACTTTGATATAAACACAATATTACCTAAATGTCCTCTTCTTCACCCTGGGGGAGAAAAGTCTTAATCTTATGGCTCTGTTTAGCATGAAGTAAGGACCAAGTGTTATTTTTCTCATTTTGAAAAGATATTTTGATATGAGAAAACAGATGCTAGGCATTTCTGTGCCCACGTGATTGTGATTTATAAGAATCTTTGGCAACAAATTTTCTTCTCAAACTTCTAGGACAAATCCCATTGGTATGAAGGGGCATATGGCTAAATGCTATGGGGATTTAGTACAGGAACTTTGGAGTGGAACTCAAAAGAATGTCGCCCCATTAAAGCTTCGGGTAAGCATGTTAAAGTAATATAAAGGTATTTAAGTCCTAGGCAGTTGTGTAAGTAATTATTTTTCTCTACATATTTTTTTATAGTTAGCTTTTTAGTTCTAGTTTAATGTTTTGGGGTCCTTCACAAGGCATAAACGGGACATCAGATACTTTTACTTGTTCACATGTATGTACAATACTGCTGTAGATGTAGGTAGGGAAAGATCAAAAGTATGGTCTAAATTTGGGACGTCATTCACTTTACTAATTTATCAAGTGTCTTACATGTATATACAGTAAACCTTTCTTTCTTAGTCCTTCACAATTAACAGTGTTCTAACTGCAAGGTAGACCTCTGAGTCTAATTAATGATTCTCAATCCATTTTTAACATTACTAAGATAATTAGTTTTATCTGTAGGATAAAAGGTAGCTGAAAGAATGTAATTAATGGATACAAATTTGACATTAGTATCATATGTGAATTTTAGTGAAGTTAGGATTATTTTTTATCTTTAAAAGCAAGACAAAGGCTTTTTAGGTCAGACATTAATAATCATAATCATAATAGGTTAAAATTGGCTCCTTACAACTTACCAGCTACGATTTTAATTACTTTGTGTGTATTAACTCATTTAATCTTCTAAATGGCCCTGTAATATGAAGTAGTGTTACTATCTTCACTGTGTGGCTCAGGAAACTAAGGCTTATAGCAGTTAAATAGCTTGTCCAGAGTTGCAAGCTAGTATAAGTCCTCACAGTTAAACACAAGGCTATCCTGCAAGTTAGGATGCAACAAGACCAGAAAAGTTAACTGTAAAAGAAATAAAACAGAATTTTTTGGTGTGAGAAAATGCTGTTTTAATATTTCTGTCTTATCTGTCTTAAATGGCATCTGTGTACCTAAAGAAGTCTTTGCTCACATGATACTAAACTGGAACACAGTATTGGCCGTAATACTTTCTGAGGGGGAGAGGAGAGGTCATATGAGATTAAGATTAGAAAGATTTTCATGATTATCCAAAATATATTTGCTGAAATTAGACACAGACTAAATACTATACTGTTTATCTTCTTCTAATGCTCTGATTGAATTATGGACATGTTCATTCTAAATTTTATAGATAGATATATACATAGAGAGAGAGAGAGAGATGTAGAGATAGCAAGTAATGAGTTTGATTCCTCTTATGTTTATAGTGGACCATAGCAAAATATGCTCCCCGGTTTAATGGGTTCCAACAACAGGACTCCCAGGAACTTCTGGCTTTTCTCTTGGATGGTCTTCATGAAGATCTCAACCGAGTGCATGAGAAGCCATATGTGGAGCTGAAAGACAGTGATGGTCGACCAGACTGGGAAGTAGCTGCAGAGGTTTGTCAGTTTTCGGTTTCTACTGTAAGCAGCAGAGAAAATGTTCTGGTCACAAATGTATGTTACACAACTTTAAATGCTAACTTAAACTATCCTGTGATCAGAATTTCACTGTGAAAATGAAGGAATTTATATTTCTCTGCTTATTTCTTGAGCAGTGGTGCCAAACAAAGCATCTTTAATGAAAATAGAAAAGTGTTACCTTTTCACATTGTAAATTTTGGGGACAGAATATAGGAATAATTATTCACAAGAACTTCAGGGGTCCCCGTAATTGCTAAAGTAATGTATATAGTGACCAATAGCATATTTTATCTGCTTTGTAATGGACATTGTTACCATGGTAAGAACAAAGAAAAAAATAAGATTTTCCATCTGATGGAATGTTTTATAGGTTGAGCGGAAAGAATCACGCTCTACTCACTTCATGTTGTTTCTGCTGTCTCAGTAGGCAATACATTTTAAATTACGTATCTGACTTGTAAATGTGTAGACAAAAAGCTTTTATATTTTAAAAGAAGATTAAGGTGAAGTGACGATTTAAGTGAAGATTACATTCTTGAAATTTAAATCTAGTATATTTAGCCATTTTCTTTGAATTTGCAGAGAAGTATTTTTTATTTTTTTAACTTGAGGGGATCCAAAAGTTCTCTCATCTTTTTTATTGCTAGGCCTGGGACAACCACCTGAGGAGAAATAGATCAATTGTTGTGGATTTGTTTCATGGGCAGCTAAGATCCCAAGTCAAATGCAAGACATGTGGGCATATAAGTGTCCGATTTGACCCTTTCAATTTTTTGTCTTTGCCACTACCAATGGACAGTTATATGCACTTAGAAATAACAGGTGAGTCACAAAGTTCTGAAAAATGATTTGATTCCATTGTCTTTTACCTTGAATTCAAGCAGCCTGAACTTGTAAGTATAGTCTTTTGTTTATAATCCATTCTCCTAAAGATTGGTAGTCAGCATGTTATAATTTAGTGATCTAATTTCAGGGATGATTTGAGGTTTGAAAGATTTGGAACATGGATCCATTTTTGTGCCCATTGAGTCCTCTGTTAGTTTCAAGCATGCCAGAAACTCTTTTTATGATCTTGCAAAGCCACTCCCACTTCTGGATCACATGAATATTAAAAAAATAATGATTTCACTCAGTATTATCCCTAAGTATCATCTGTTGTGATGTTTACATATAAAATAAAAATCCTAGACTGGAATGTTTGCTAGTTCTAAGTAACACGCAAGCACAGAGTGTAAAGCTTTCAATGAAACCTGAATTTTACTGATAAAAGATCTTTCCTCTTTACTAGTTATTAAGTTGGATGGTACTACCCCTGTACGATATGGACTAAGACTGAATATGGATGAAAAGTACACAGGTTTAAAAAAACAGCTGAGCGATCTCTGTGGACTTAAATCAGAACAAATTCTTCTCGCAGAAGTACATGGTTCCAACATAAAGGTGATACTACTATTCTTTCTAGGAAACCCTTGATTCCTCCTTCAAAGATCACAGTTTTCTTAATTAATTATTATGTTAAATGGCCAAAGGAGATAATAAACCAGAGCAAAAACTGAAAAAAGAATTGTCAAGTTTTTCATTCCAGAGAAGCTTAAGGGTTGTCTACCAGAATAAAAGAGTAATAAAGATGGTGGTATTTGTTTTAAAAGAGAAACATATGTAAGCCCACGCTGCCTATATGGAGTGATCTGACTATGTCGTTGTAGTATAGATGTTCCCAGTGACTGCTGCTGCTACACTTGACAGCTCTTCTGTATTACCACTGTTAATAGAGTTCTTCTTAGGTTATTTTATGTACTTATGAATGTGTGCTTTTAGTACTTATGAATATGTTTACCAGGACTTTCCAAACTAAGGAGTTAGAAAGTAAAGACAAAGTGACATAAATCACTTCTTCCTGCATACCACCTGGAGAAACAAGCAGTGTAATAAATATATTGTCTGCCCTAAATTGAGCTGCTACCATTGGTATTATTTATATTCATTTTGAGAATTTCTAAACAAACTTCCACCTCATTAATATTTTTTTCATATGTAATGCAGAAGTTGAGGTCTCTGTGGGGATTCTTGAGATGAAGGACAGAATTTTAAAAGGCACTTATAAGAGACTTCCTCCCTATGGAAGGGGATGAGTAGTTTTGTCAGTAAGGTGGTTTTTCATTTCGTGTATCAAGCTTTCATCTTCTTAGTTATTTTAGAAAAAATTATTCAGATGTCTTGTTTGTTTGACTGATGAAAGCATTTAAGACATTTGCTTCGAATATATCAGAGACATGATTCTCCATTTCATCTGAAACACCTCCCCCTTCTCATCTTGCCTCTTTTTCTATAGAATTTCCCTCAGGACAACCAGAAAGTACGGCTTTCAGTGAGTGGATTTTTGTGTGCATTTGAAATTCCCATCCCTGGATCTCCAATTTCAGCTTCTAGTCCAGTACAGACAGGTAAGATATAACTAGAGCTCCCTCTCATGATTCTTTGAATATTGGTCTAAAGGTTATCATCCTTTTTATATTTGTTTAGGCTAAAAATATTAGAGTAAGAGAGTTTTGGAGCCTGAAGGAAACCTTGGTGATCATTTATCTCAGATTCCTCAATTTATAAATGAGCAACCCAAAATTCAGAGAACCTAAGTGACTAAGTTAGATAGGTAGTTATTAGCTAAAACTACCACTGGAATTCAGATCTCTTTTAACTCTTTTATCTAATACTAACGTGGTAACAGATGTCTGAGAGGAATATACTGTCAGAAAACAATAAATATGACTAAAAAGGAATCTGTTCATCTGATATTGCCTATAATTTAATATCATCCAGTGAATCTTTTTGGCCATTATTAGGATTTGTCTATTCTTCTTTATACTGTTGATAATTAGGTACATTCCCCAACTGTAAAGGGCTTCAGAGAGAATGAGGCTCCTGTCATTGGCACTCAATAGGTAGTACTGATGGTGAGTTGGTAGATGATGTAATATTGCTTTTTTGTTTATATCATCACTGTACAATAGAACTCTTACCAATGATGAAAATTATCTGTAATCTTTGCCATCCAGTACAGGGTCCACTAGTCACATGGACTATTCACATTTGAAATGCAGCTAGTGAAACTGAGGAAATGCACTTTAATTTAATTTAAAAAGCAGCATCTTTCATCAGTAGTAACAAATGTTTTGCTCTGGTGGGACTTGTTGTTAACGGAGGAGGCTGTGAATGTGTTGGGGGCAGATGTGAAGTCTCTATCTTGCTTTTTCTTTTGCTGTGAATCTGAAATTTATCTAAAAATAAACTCTTATTTAAAAGATTAAACAATTTTTTAAAAGCAGCATCTGGCTAAGGATTGCTGTCCTAGAACATTTTTAGAGGAATGGAGAAATGAATTTTTAGAGAAGAAAAAGAAAGCAAGCAGTGTAACTGTTTTCCTGTCACATCCTGGTGCTGATAAAGGTTGTTGCAAAAATTCTACTTACTCTTCCCAGTAATTACTCTTGCTTTGTCATTTTGTCAGAAGTGTGAGTTATAGAAATAGAATCTGAAACTAAAATCTTCCAATTAGTCTAGAATTATTTGACCTATGCTTTCTCCCTGTCTTCTGTTAAGAGACTGTCAGTAGTCTGGGTCCCAAAGATATTTGAGAAAAGAGCAAAGATTAATGTACCACAAGCTTATGATGCTATACTTATCTTCAAATTTGTAGATTTCTCCTCTTCCCCATCTACAAATGGAATGTTCACCCTAACCACCAATGGGGACCTGCCTCGACCAATATTCATCCCCAATGGAATGCCAAACACTGTTGTGCCATGTGGAACTGAGAAGAACTTCACAAATGGAATGGTGAATGGTCATATGCCATCTCTTCCTGACAGTTCCTTTACAGGCTACATCATTGCAGTCCATCGAAAAATGGTTAGTTTAATGTTAGGCAAGTTACTGCTAGTCTTGCCAGTGTGATTTATAAAACGTTATTTTCTCTCTTTGCAACATCTTCATTGTGTGTACTTTCAATGCCTTATGAATGCTGTTCTAAGTGATTGGAGCCAGGATTAGAATCACACGTGATGGCCTATGTATGAAATGACATCCCTCACTCATATATTAAGCAACCACAGGACAGCTGGTGCATCTGAATACTACTTTCTTTAAAAAGTTTGTGACTCCTATATGTTCATGTAGGTATGTACATCTTCTTTGCCATATAAGCATGGCTGCCTTTAGAGAACAGTTTGTTTGTTTTGAAGGGAGAAAGAAGAACATTCTTGAGCAAGACAAGTTGTTTCCTAAAACTGCTGTAACAAATTACCACAAACTTTGTGGCTTAAAGCAGAAATTCTTTCACAATTCTGAAGGCCAGAAGTCTGAAACCAAGACATCACCAGAGTCGTGCCTCCTCCAAATGTGTTAGGAGAGAATCCTTCTTGCCTCTTCCAACTTCTGCAGGCATTCCTTAGCTTGTGGCCACGTAACTCCAATCTCTGCATCTGTCTTCACATGGGCTGCTTCTCCCCCTGGCTTTGACTGATAAGAACATTTGTCATTGGATTTAGGGGTCATCCAAATAATCCAGGATGGTGTCAACTTAATTCCATATCCAAACCTGTTTTGTCACATAAAGTCACATTCACAAGTTCTGGGAGTTAGGATGTGGATGTATCTTTTTGAGGACCACCATTCACTACAGATATCATTTATCATAGTATCCAAAAAAATTAAGTACCAAGAAAAAATGTAGATACCTAAAAATAAGCTTTATAAAAAATACACAAAGTATCTACATAGAAAACAATAAAATATTATTGATAGAAATTAAGGAGGACTCAAATGTTTGAAGAAATAGGTCATGTTCATGGATTAGAAGACTCAGTTTTTCAAAGATACCAGTTCTCCACAAACTGATCTACAGATTCAGTGCACAATCCCAATAAAAATGCAAACTCTGTATGTGTATCCTTGTTTGTGTTTAACTTGATAAAGCTGATTCTAACATACAGTAGCACAAAGCACTAAAATAACAAAGACATTGCTGAAGAAGAGCAAAGCATGAGGCACAGAGCTACCAGATACCATGATTTTATAAAGCAGTGATACTTAGACATTATGATATTGGTGTGAGAAAAGACAAACAGACCAATGGAATACAGTAGCCCAGAAATAGGTTCACACATGTGTGAACACTTGATTTATAATAAAGATGGCATTGCAGAGCAGTAAGAAAATTTCCTTGATAAATGGTGCTGGGATAATTGGATATCAATATGAAACTTGACATCTACCTCTCACCACACAAAGATCAATTTCAGGTGGACTGTAGAATTAAATATACAAGCAAAACAATGAAACAGCCCCTAGATAATAATAAAGGTGAATATATTCATGACTTTGGTTTAGGGAAAGACTTCTTAAATAGAACGCAGAAAGCACTAACCACAAAGGAAAAGATTGATAAATTAGACATCATTAAAATTAAGAACTTCAGTTTCATCAAGAGACGTCATTAAGAGAATGAAAGGCAAGCCTTGGAGTAGAAGATGTTTGCAACTCATATGACCAGTAAAAAGGCTCAATCCAGAAAATATAAATAACTCCTTTACATCATTAAGGAAAAAACAGTTTAATAAAAAATGGTTAATACTAAAATAGGCACTTTATAAAAACGATACCTGAATAGCTAATAACCATGTGAAAAAGTGATCAGCCACATTACTAATCCAGGAAATGCAAATTAAAGACCACATTATGATATCACAGCACACCCACCAGAATAGCTGTGATTAAATAGATTGACAGTGCTGGTAAGGATAATTTAGCAAAAGGAACTCTGATACACTGCTAAGAAGAGTGTAAACTAGTACAGCTACTTTGGAAAATTTGTTTCCTAGTTAGAAGTAAGTAATTCTACTATTCCATCTTGTGTTTTTATGAAACCATTAAATGTCCATTGGTAGTAAAAAGGATAAGGAAGTTGAGACATGTTCATATAGTAGAATATTATACAGCAATGAAAATGAATTGATTTATAATTATACTGAACATAAATGAATCCAATAAACATAATGTGGGGGAAAAGCCAGGCACAAAAGAAATGCAACTTATATGATTCTATTTATAAATAAAACATTTAAAGACAGGAAAAATGAAATTTACTGTTCATTTATGCATAGGATATAAAACTATAAAGAAAAACAAAGAAGTTATTATCATAAAATTCAGAAAAACCGTTAACCTTTAGGATGAAGGAAGAATTCATAATTGGGAGGAAGCAAGAGGAAGGCTTTTGGAGTGCTGGCTGAATTGTTTCTTGACCTGACTGGTGATTACATAGCTATTCGCTTTCTGATAATTCTTTGAAATGTACTTTTTCCCTCCTTTGAATTAGTGACCACTGACTTAAAGTGATTTTCTGACCATGTGGATGATATTCTGTGGACCATGTTCTAGACAGGATAATGTGACTAAACATCCTACAGAATTAAGGGATATATTTGTGTCTTGGAATTTTGTTTAGGCACAGCTCGAACTGGCCCCATCAGCTAAAATAATTGGGGTGATTCATGCATTTCCCTATGTTTTTTTTTTTTTTTTCAACTAGGCTTTATCAGATCACACATTAAGAACTCTGGTTTGTTTTTGTTTTGGTTTATTTTTTCATCTTTCTTAGAAAACTCTCTTCAATTATCATGTATATGTTATATAAAGTGCTTGGTAAATGCTAAAGATAAATACTCTTATATACAGGTTTTTGTAATTATTGGACCATACAGCCATATTCAGCTCTATATGTTCACCTTTTAACCAGTCCCATTTGTAGTTTCCTTCATGACCTAGGAGCTGCTTTGGGGAATGCCTAAAACTGATTTTACTATCTGTCTGTCCCAGGTCAGCTCTTTTTTTCCCCATTATTTATGTGAAAGGCCCCACCGTTCTTCCATGCTAAAAGCTAAAGGCTGGGAGTGTTTTTAGATTTTTTTTCCCCCTTCTCATCTAAAACCCTATATTCAATATATCTCTATGCCTTTTAATTTCTTTTTCAAAATACTGCTTGAATTTACCATTTGTTCTTCATTTTCATTGCCACTTTCTTCTTTCAGACCCTTTGATCTCATGGTTGAATTACTTTGAAAGTAGTTTTTCTTCTACTCCCTTCTACAAGATAGAAAAAGAAGAGGAGTAAGGCAAGGTAACATAGGCAAGAATATTCAGAGAGTAAAGGGAGAAATAATAGTGTTGTATTGATACAATAAAGGAATGTCAGTTTCGGAAAAGAAAGAAAGAAGTGGTCACATGGGCCAGAGACGTCAAAAAGAATGAAAACTGAAAAGTCTGGCTGTGTGACCAGGTGAAGAAATAGGGTGAGACATTAGCACAGTTAGGTCAAGTGCGTTTCTTCAGATTAGAGAAAAAATTGATAGGAGAGAGCAAAAGGAGAATTCCTGGTGCAGTACAGCTGGGAGCATGCCTTATATAAAGCAGATAAACATAAAAAATAATAAGAAAGGGGGAAGGGTATAGCTCAAGTGGTAGAGCACATGCTTCACATATACAAGGTCCTGGGTTCAATCCCCAGTACCTCCTCTAGAAATCAGTAAAACTACCTCCTTCCTGCAAAAAAATTTCTTTTAATAAAAAAGTAAACAAAGACAAAAACACAATGAAATAGATAAACAACAAGGATTTACTGGATATATAGCACAGGGAACTATATTCATTATCTTGTAATAGCCTATAATGGGAAAGAATCGGGGGTGAAAAGAATGAGAAAAATATATATATGTGCATATATATATAAAACCGAATCACTTTGCTGTACACTTGAAACTAACACAGTACTGCAAATCAGCTATACTTCAATTTAAAAAAAAAAAAGAATCTGGGAGCATTTTCCCATGAGGAACTGAGCAGGTATGGGCTGGAGGTCTCTGGGAGAAATTACCTTCAAGAGCATGCTAATTGTGTGGGCTTAAAAAAGAGATACACTGAAAAGAGTAGAGGAAAAAGTGACTTGATTGATCTCGTTTGTTTAGTAAAGTAAGTCAAAATAAGTCATCTGCTGAGAGTTGGAATGGAAGAAAAGTAGAAGTTTAAGGAGAGAAGTAATCTAAGTTTTTAGATCTTTTTAAAAAGTTGTTCTGAACTCTGTCCACATTTCTGTGGGTCCTATAATAATGTAACTACCAACACATGAGTTGGTATCTTAAAATCACATAACTAGCTAAGCTTAAGTGAGTAACAGCAAAATAAATTACTTGAGAATCTGAAATAAGAGAGTCTTTTCACTTAGAAATTACTGAATTTATAAGTTGTTGGTTTAGCTTCTCTACTACATAAAGACCAAACTTAAAGAATTAAATGTCCAAGTGCGCAGCAATTTTTTTGAGTAATCCTGCAATTCCTATCAACCTTTCTATTATACTAAACTTTTGTTTTAAGCCACTGTTTCCAAGCTAATTCTGTGCAGTATCTCCATGTTAAGAAATACAGAAGACTTCTTAACATACTTAAAGCAAATATTTTAAGTTTACCTTCTATCATGTAATTAAAAATACGATTTTTAATCTTTTTACATATGATTCAGTCTGTGTCAGAAATATCTATCAGAGAAAACTACGTACTCTGACAATATTAAATGCTGAAAACCCAAGTCTGGTAGACAGACAGCCAGTCTGGAATTGGCAATACCTCAGCATTTCCATGACCCCACTTTGAATGACCATTCTCTTCATAAATAAAGAAAAGTGTGGTAGTGACTAATTTGAAAATGGTAGTGATGCTTGCTGTTGGCAGTCTTAGAAGAACAAAAGGGAGGAATCGGAGGCCTGTCTTCTTAGCTCTCTCTTGTTTGTACACACAGATGAGGACAGAACTGTATTTCCTGTCATCTCAGAAGAATCGCCCTAGCCTCTTTGGAATGCCGCTGATTGTTCCATGTACTGTGCACACCCGGAAGAAAGACCTGTATGATGCGGTTTGGATTCAAGTATCTCGATTAGCCAGCCCACTCCCACCTCAGGAAGCCAGTAATCATGCTCAGGATTGGTGAGTTCAGTGCATCTTCCTAGACCTGTGGTTTCCAGACTGTAGAAGAAGAATTTATGTGTGATTTATAGTACATGTCCCATGTCAGGTTAACCACTCTCTGAAGACCCATCCAGAGAACATAGAGTTCAACCATTTGGTTTGGTCTTTTGAGTAGGCAAGATCATACACCTTCCTCTCATCACCTAGACTTTCCAGTTTCTAATAATCCTTTTATTCTCTGATCTCTTAAATAAATCTCTCCTGCTAGTATTTTAAATGCTTCAGGTAGTATCTTTGGCTTCTGTAATTACAGAAGTAGTATGAGTTCAATAGGAAATTTGTACCATCTCAACTCTCTGAAATTCAGAATGGGAGCAATACTATACATGTCTATACATAAACTCTGGAAAAGTCTCATGCCGTAACAGATGGTTCAGTTGGATTATTTCCATACCATGTCATTTTAACATGGAATGATTTCATAAGTCTAGGTAAAGGAAATAAACATCTTGTGTTTTCTTTCCGTTCCTCTTACCACTGTTCTATTGGATTAGTAAATGTATTTACTTCTAAGAATCCTTGGGGTTATGTTGTCTTATTTATATCTCATTTAAATTGTAGATTATTTTCTTGCTATCATGGTGCAAATGAGAGTTCTGCTTCTGTGTTAACTAAGTAAAGACATTCTTTTTGCTGATAGGTTATTTGTTATGGTATGGGGGTGTTTTGATGATTAGGATGAGGTTTAAGGTAAGTAAATTTTAGAGGAAAACTGCAAATAATAGATAAGTGATTTAATTGATGAAAGTTGTGTTTAGTAAAAATAACAGTAGGGCAAGATTAAATTTGAAGTGAAAATCTAATTGAATTAAAGGACTTCTAGATGAGGGCTTTTCCCAGAGCTTGCTAATGAATCAGATACAGAGTATGAGGGGAGGAGAAATCTAAGCTAGGCTTTTAGCCTGAACAATCGTTTGTGAATGGTGATACCACTTAATGCAATGAGGAAGACTGGAGAAGGAGTAGGTTTGGGTAAGCAATGACAGGAATCAAGTTAAATTTAAGATGTGTGTTGTATTTTCAAGTGGGAAATGACTTAATTCCTTTCCTAGAGATATAAATATGTGTCATCAACAAATGGTTGGTATTTAAAGCCCTGAGACCAGATGATGTTATTTAGAGAGTAAGAGTCAGAGAAGATGCCCACGATCTAATTCCTGATGCATTCCAGCATTTAAAGGTTGAATAATGGATGGAGGGGCAACAAAGGAAATTGAGAAAGAACAGCCAGTAACGGAAGAAGAAAATCAGGAGTAAGGAGTGTGACTGATCAGTTTCAGATGCTACAGAGAGATTGAGTAAGAGGACTAGGAATTGACCAGTGGATTTGATAAAATGGCAGTCTTTGGAGACCTTTGCAAAAACTGTGCTAGTGGGGTGGTGTAGATGAAGGCACACAGGTTAAAGTAGGTTAAAGAAAAGATTATCTTGCAGACATTTAAAGGATAATAAGAGCTTCTCTCTCTCTTGCCTTTTGAGACGGCCCGCACTCTGTCTTTGGAGTGTGTATCTGCTTTTACTGTAAACTAAACACCCCCACACCTCTTGGTCTCTCTCCCTCTCACCTTTCCGAGATGGCCCAAATTCTGCCTATGGAATATGTATTCTTCTAAGCCGTTTTCCCTTCTGAGTGAGACAGACCCCACTCTGTCTGTGGAGTGTGTAGCTCTCTAAATAAACTTGCTTTCACTTTTTAAAAAAGCTTATCTTTTAGAGATAACACACTGAAATATTTATGAATGAAAATGATTAAATGCCTCTGATTTTATTCAGAAGTATCTAGTACATCACAATAGCCAAGAGGTGCAAACAGTCCCAAAGTCCATCAACAGATAAATGGATAAACAAAATGTGGTATATACATAAGTGGAGTATTACTCAGCCATAAAAAGGGATGGAGTTCTGATACATACTATAACACATGAAACCTTGAAAACCTTATACTAAGTGAAATAAGCCAGACACAAAAGGACAAATAGTGTATGATTCCACTTTTATGAGGTATCTCAAATAGGCAAATTTGTAGACAGAAAGTAGATTAGAGGTTAACAAAGTCTGGAGGGGAGGGAGCAGACGAATTTGTTATTGCTAATAAAGAGTTTCTGTTTGGGAAGACAGGTTCTGGAGATAGATAGTTGCACAACATTGTGAATGCCTCTGAATTGTACACTTAAAATGATTAAATTGTGAATTTTATGTATATTTTACCGCAGTTTTAAAAAATGAAATAGAAGAATCTAGTGGGGCTAGGTAAAGGTATAGATAAAATAGGAATGGTCAAGAGGTGATGATTATTATAGTTGGGTGATGTTCATTGTACAATTCTCTACTTTTCTGAGTGTTTATGTCAATAAATTTGAAAATTTAGACTAAATGGACAAATTCCTGAAGTTGACAGTCTATACAAAAGGTGATTAGTTTGAGGGACAGTGGTTAAGGAGGAAAGTGAGGATTTGAGGGCAGTGATTTAGAGGTTTCTGCTGGGTCAAAGAATTGTTAGAGTAGCGGTACTTTGAGTAAGTGATCCAAGAATCTAAGAGATGGTTGCTGCAAATTAGAATATTGGAAATTGAGATTTTCGGAGGTGTCAAAGTCCTTATCGTCGTTTCATTACCTTCAGCAGCCGTTTGGCAAGATCTAGAATATGACCATTGGAGAGGGTGGATCATGTAGAATGGAGGAAATGATTGTTGGAGGAGAGAAGGCCTTGGTGTCGTTGGATAAGTTACATTGATGTTGAAGTCACCAAGGGTAATAACAGAAGTGACGGAGAGAAAAACAGTGAACCAGGTGCTAAAATCTTCAGTGAATAAAGTAGAGATGTCTCTACTAGGGAGGAATCGCAGGTATAATTCAATAGCTCATGCTACAGAGAAACCAGAATTTTTTAGAAAGAGAAGGAAGGAGAAATACCATCTAGAAGTGATAAAGAGGGATAGGGAGGAGACCCGTATCACCTCCAGGTCCTGGGATCTGTGAGGCGACAGTCAGCGTTTAAGAAGCAAGTGGAAAGCAGTGTCCTCAGGAAAGCTAGGTTTCAGTTAGAGCAATAAGGTCAAGAAGGTGTTTAGAAGACAGGTGCTGCACAGTTCCCTGCCAGAGTGCTCCCTGGTGGTTTTGCTCTCTCTCTGGATTTTTCACTTACCATTGATCTGGTTACCATTGACATGATGGCATGGGCACGACAGCATGTTCTATGAATAATCATTCAGTCAGTAAGTTAGTGGGAAGCTGGGAACTGCTGTGACAGATGCGACACTCACTTTGGCCCTTATCATGATTTCATTACCTTCAGCAGCCATGTCATGGCCACTTCAAATTGCCAAATGATCCATTATGTATATTGCTCTTATGTTGTATTCCTTGCTTTGCTTCTTATTAGGGCAAGGATGAATAAACTTTTTTAAAAGTTGGAGAACTCACAAGCTATCTTGCAGTTAAGACATTACTCTAAAAATGTTATGTAACTTACAGTTTTAGATAGTTAAGGCAAGGAAAAGATAACCTACTATGTACCACATCAGGGGTTTTGATTAAAGAGGCTTCTAAATATACAGTCAGTCAACTCCTCTGAAAACCATCATGACCATTCAGCCTTCTGTGGTGTATCAATGTTCTTGTCATGGAGAAGGTCTAATTATTTTAGTTTAATGTGAATTAAATCTTCTGATAGAATTAGGGCTGAAGGATAATTAGTGTTTGGTTTCATAATTAGCTTATTTTATAAAATTTGCACGGACCACATGGACCCTCTTAGAGACATCTGGCAGTCTGATGTGTCTCCCGCTCTGTGAGGAGGAAGCCCTGAGTGTGGTTGTACAGGGCTGCGGTTAGTGGCTTCGGATGACCAGCACTGAGCCGGCGGTGTGAGCATACTGCCATGGCAGCTGCCCCTTTCTGGGGTCACTTCAGGAGAAGATGAAAGAGACCTCAAATAAGAAAAGTTTCTTATACTCTTTGGTTTATGTTCTGTTTCAGTGATGACAGTATGGGTTACCAATATCCATTCACGCTCCGAGTTGTGCAGAAAGATGGGAACTCCTGTGCTTGGTGCCCATGGTATAGGTAAGGTGACCTTCTGCAAAAGAACGTCTTTAGTAGAATTGCAGCTTCATATAGTATACCTTTTCCACAAGGTTTCCAGTTTTTGGAAGCAGCAGTGAAGAATGAGATACTTGAAATAAATGTAGGAATTCTTCGTTCATCTCTTCCCTATAAGGTCTACAGCGAAGTTCTGCTCTTGAGACTCAGCTGGTTTTGTAAATGCTACAGTGCTCACCAGATTCAGGTTTATGATCAACATTTATCATTCTGTACCATCTGCTCCTTAGATATCAATCAGTTTAGCGATTCTGAGCCCAGCAGAATATAGTCTGTGTACTGGACCTTGCTGGAAGTCTGTTTTTGGTTTTTAGAAGAGTTACGGAGATTGATTGGTCATTACTGTTCCAACTTAGGAAATGCCCGAGTATGGAAGTCAGCCTTCAGAAAACGTAATAGCCTTAGCAAACTGAGTCTGCCTAGGCATTGGAACCATGGCCTTTGTCATGGTCCCCGCCCCCCCATAAATTCTTATATATGTCTATTTAATGTGCCATTGTACAAACAAGGAAATAGGTGTTGTTATGTTAGATAAATTGCCCTACTGCTAAGCATTAAAAACTAAATTTAGAATTTCTTGAGAGGTGCATGATCTCAAATATCCAATTCCCATATCATTTATTTGCCATAAAGTCCACGTATTCATGTGGGTTAACAAATGGTTATCAAGTGCTTTGAAAAACCAAAGACTTGAGAAGTGATAAGCATGATTCCCTGAAATAATAACGCTTACTAATACATACTCATGCACTTATCAGTCTGCAGTTAGAAGCCCATGCCCAATTGTGAGGCCCAAGAAGTAGAACAGAGAAGTAGAAAGGGAGAATACTTCTGATAAAGAAAATCTGGATTCCTTCGTAATTATTCCTTCCTCAGCAGATCTTTCTCCCCCCTTTAGGTTTTGCAGAGGCTGTAAAATTGACTGTGGGGAAGACAGAGCTTTCATTGGAAACGCCTACATTGCTGTGGATTGGGATCCCACAGCCCTTCACCTCCGCTACCAAACATCACAGGAAAGGGTGAGTACACAGAAAGGTCGCTGTAAGGCAGTGGTTTTTATGTGTAAAATTTTCCCCCAGTTTAACTGTATCATATCATTTCTATTTTCAGACAGTTTAAGGACAGCCAGGAATACCTTCATTGGCATTCTCTATAGCACTTAAATGTGTTGACTAATTTTATGGATGTTTCAGCTTTCCCACTTGTAGAGTTAATTGTATTGAGGCATTGAATTTCAAAAATACTAATAATAAGTAATTCCTGAAATAAAACTCTGGGTGTAATTAAGAAGTTATATTCTCTGGCCATGAGATACCAAGCATAACCAACCTCTCTGCCTGTTTGTTAACGATTATTGAAGCTGTAGCACTTGGTGACCACTCTTACTTAGCTCAAATGCATTCCAGGGCTATAGCTGCTGCCTTTAATGGGCACAGTGATCAGAAAACTTAGAGAAAATATTGAATGTTTCCAGACTGGGCACCTAAGAGTACATCTCCGTGCCTGGTCTTCTCACTTAGCATTCCTCTACTGCCACTCTCTGGCCAGAGCAGTTTTTAAATTTTGAAAATGTAACTTCAAAAGGAATACTAACTCCATACCTAAAAATGTTCCCCAAATTTGAAGGGTGGATTGACTAGGTAGCTTGTGGGTAGAGATATGAAGAATCTGATGGAGAAGTAAAAGCAACGGAATCAAAGGAGCTGATTTAGTCACATGAAGAATTATAGTGCCTTTTGCATGTCTTTTTTTTTTTTTACATATTTTATTGAGTTATAACTGTTTTACAATGTTGTGTCAAATTCCAGTGTAGAGCACAATTTTTCAGTTATACATTAACATATGTATATTCATTGTCACATTTTTTTTTTCACTGTGAGCTACCATAAGTTCTTGTATATATTTCCCTGTGCTATACAGTATAATCTTGTTTATCTATTCTGCATATGCCTGTCAGTATCTACAAATTTCGAACTCCCAGTCTGTCCCTTCCCACGTCCCACCCCCTTGGCAACCACAAGTTTGCAAGTTAGTATTCTATGTCTGTGAGTCTGTTTCTGTTTGTATTTATGTTCTGTTTTTTTTTTTTTACATTCCACATATGAGCAATCTCGTATTTTTCTTTCTCTTTCTGCTTACTTCACTTAGAATGATATTCTCCAGGAGCATCCATGTTGCTGCAAATGGTGTTATGTTGTCATTTTTATGGCTGAATAGTATTCCATTGTATAAATATACCACATCTTCTTTATCCAGTCATCCACTGATGGACATTTAGGCTGTTTCCATGTCTTGGCTATTGTAAATAGTGCTGCTATGAACATTGGGGTGCAGGTGTCTTTTTGAAGTAGGGTTCCTTGTGGCTATATGCCCAGGAGCGGGATTCCTGGGTTATGTGGGAAGTCTATTCCTAGTCTTTTGAGGAATCTCCATACTGTTTTCCACAGTGGCTGCACCAAACTGCATTCCCACCAGCAGTGTAGGAGGGTTCCCTTTTCTTCACAGCCTCTCCAGCATTTGTCATTTGTGGATTTTTAAATGATGGTCATTCTGACTGGTGTGAGGTGATACCTCATCTTAGTTTTGATTTGCATTTCTCTGATAATTAGTGATATTGAGCATTTTTTCATTATATGACTCTTGATGGAGGTTTCCTCCGCTATTTCTTAAGGTGTTCCCTTTAGACAAGTTAGTAATGAGAATTGACTTTTCTGTCTTTTTAGTGCTACTGAGGAGTGGGGGAGCTACCGATTCCAGACCAAATTCCCTATTTGAATCCCTAAATATGCCCCCACACACCCCTAAGCTCTCACTGGTCAAGGATGAGTGTTCTTTGTGGATATTTGCCAAATGAAAGATCCCTGGGCTAAAGGGAACAGAAGGGAAGTTGATGTCCTAGCAGGTTATGCTCACTGTAACAGGGTGATTCAATACCTCAGCCATGCTTCGTCTGAAGAGGGAAAATTTTAGCAATTGAAAGAGATGCTCTTAAATCTTCATCAGCACAAAATCGGACAGGACGTTATTGTGACAAGATACTCCTGTCAAAGACAAAAAATTTGGCTGTAAATCTCTTTCCCCCCTTTTGTTGTTGTTGTTGTTTCTCTTAATGAAGGCACTAGGGATTGAACCCAGGCCCTCATGCACGCTGAGCACCCACTCCACCACTGAGCTATACCCCTTGCCCTCCTCTTTCCATTTTTAACAAGCCCAATGTGCAGTCTGTAAAGCTCTGGAGGACATCTTTATAGGAAGAAGGGCCTATGTGACCTATTAAATCTCACCCCACTTCCACTTTCAGTGATGCTCTTAAGATACCATGGAAACCAAGTTGCTGTTGAGATATCCTTCCTTGCTGGGAAATGGCGCCACATGACTAATTTCTTCCTACATGTGGTTTCTGCATGTGCTTGGAAAGTCACGTAGACAAAGGAGATACCTTGGTTCAAAATTGAGATTACTGCCCAAATGTTTTATGTTTTTTATTCCAGTGATTCCCCTTTAAGAACCTATCCAAGGAGAATACTCTGTGATTTACTGACAAATTTCTTCATAACATTTGTTGGAATAGTAAAAAAAAATAATGGCAGGTGGGGTGCAGCTCAGTGGTAGAACACATGCTTAGCATGCACAAGGTTGTGGGTTCATTTTCCAGTACCTCCACTAACAACAACAACAAATCACTTTAAAAAAAATAACTCAAAAATAATTTGAAGCCATTTATATTTGTCCCACATTAGAGGAGTGGTTAAATAAAGCGTGATATAGTAATCGGATAAAATATTACGCAGTCATTGAAAATGATGATTACAAGGAGTTTTTACTAACAGGTATGGGGACATACTTATAATATCATGTAAAGTTTTTTATAAAGCAAGATATAAAATTGGATATACTGAGAAATCTATTCAATATAAAAAGAAAGGATAGAAGAAAATCTGTCAATATTTTGACAGTTTGCCTTTGTATTCAGAACATAAAAGAAAATTACGTTTTCCTCTGCTTTCCAGAATTTATATGTGAATGTTTTATTTGGTAAGGAGGGCGGCAAAAACAGGCAATTCCCTGTTTGGACCTCACACTCCTCAATAGAAAATTAAGCTAGGTAACTTCTTAGATCTCCCTCTTTTTCTAATAGTCTTATAATGTATGAAAGCTATTACTTCATGCCCTTATGTTTTGGGCTAATGATGAGCTTTTTTTTTTTTTTTTAAATGTTGGTGCTGGGGATGGAACCCAGGAACTCATGGATGTTAAGCACACACTCTACCACTGAGCTATACCCACCCCTGCTAGGATGAACTTCCAAGCGACTTAGAAAAAACGGAAGAGGGTGCCAATAAGTAACTTAGGCTATTTGAATAATCATAGAGGATCTGGAATTGGATCCTAGGAGGCAAAAGGAATCTTTGTCATTTAGGGAATTTCTCTTAATAAATAAAACTTATTGTCATCTACGAGTATGCTTTTTTAATCCATCATCTTTTTCCTCCCTGTCTCCATCAAGCTCTGTATCTATGTCTGTGTGTTCTGTATAAAATATGGTCAGTAAAAATCAACATTCTTTACTAGCTTGCTGTAATTTGTGGTTGGCCATAAAGCATCCCTGGTAGAGATGATATAGATAATGTTTAACTGACTGTGAGAAAAGAGACGCTGCTCCATTTGATACACCTTTTTTTCTACTCTGATTCTAACCCCCATAATACGGCATGTTTCCTCTTGAAGCATGTCAGTTTTTCCCTTGGATGACCAGCCCTGAAGATGACGTGAGTTTTTGTATCAGAAAAGAAATTAGTGTAAAACCTTTAATGAAAAAGAATATGAAAACGAATATATGTATGTATGTGCATGACTGGGACGGTGTGCTGTACACTAGAAACTGGTATATTGTAACTGACTATACTTCAATTTTTTGAGTAATTGATTAAATTTTTAAAAAGAAAAGAAAAGTTAGTATAGACAGCTAGTTTTTACTGTATAGCACCGGGAACTATATTCAATCTTGTAGTAACCTATAAAGAACATGAAAATGAATATATGTATTTGTATGTACGACTAAAACATTATGCTGTACATCAGAAATTGACACATTATAAACTGAGTATACTTCAATTTTTAAAAACGCAAAAAACAAAAACAAAACAAAAATAAAAAGAAGTTAGTGACTCAAGATCAAACCGGATTTCCCTTTCCGAAAAATAGGTTTCCTCTAAGTTCCCCTTTTAAAATGGTTGATGATACAGTGCCAAAACCCTTCATTGCCTCATCAACCCCAGCCTTGATAAAAGTTTATAAGAGCATTTGACCATAAACAACAAATTCATGCTGTATAGCACAGGGAACTGTATTCTATATCTTGTGGTAACAGGTTTAAAAAGAATATGAAAATGAATATATGTATGTTCATGAATGACTGAAACATTATGCTACACACCAGAAATTGACAGCGTTGTAAACTGACTATACTTCAATAAAAAATACATATATACAAAAAAAAAAAAAGTGACAGCCTATTACTCAGCCACCTTCTCATGTAGGAAAAAAGCCACCTCTGAAAACCTGTTCTAAACCATGACTTCAGGAAGGAAAACATGAGGGAAATTGCCTCAGGCAAAGAAAGCTATTCACCCCCGGAAGGGATGACAAGGACATGTATGTGACCTTTGCCAAAAGGAGAGGCATTCATTGTTGTACTTGTTGTCCGGGCCCCACCCTGGGATGTGATCCCTGTGTGAAGTCTCACGGTCATTCATAGTCTTACTGTGCCTGCCCTGCTCTGGTTCTTGATTGCTTATTAAGCAGCAGCCAAGAATTGGAGAGCACCAAGTTCTTCCTTTCTGTCACGTTCTGGGTTCCTCCTTGTCTCCCTCCTCCTGATTCCCACGCCACCTCCCAACATACATCCTTACACACCTACCCCTGCCTTTGCTCTCTCCTTTCCTAAACTTACCTCCTTCTTGCCCCAAAGCATAGCATGCTGGTTAACGGGACCACAGAGGTTTGGGCAGGTGTTAAAGGTCTTCGCAGCAAAATCCGGCTTTTTTGTGCCTGCTGTTCCTTTTATTGCCATCTCAGATAAAAATGCATCAAGAGACAGGAGTCATAATGATACACACAGTATTCTGATAACTCTCGGGCATCAATATGCAAATAAGTTGTAGCCTGTGGTTTTAACACCCTGATGTTGTCTTCTCAAGGTGAGCTTTGTGTGTATCCTTTCTTATTTAATGCGGATCTGGCGTCTGTTCCAGTGATACTATTTCTCCTGGTCCCTGTAAAGCCTGCAGCATACTAATAATAATGTTAAAAAGTAAATGGCCTAATCTCTAACCCTTGAGAGGGCCAGCTCACATATAAGCTGTTTTCGGATTTTGAAACTGTAAAATAAACAGGCAATTCCTTGATTGTTTTTGTTTGTCATTTTGAAGGATGCAGAAATTTTTCCCAAATAGCTAGGGTCACGTAAATAGAAATTTGCCCAAGAATATTATTATTGATGTGATGTTTGTGAATAAATGCGCAGATGCTCTGCTCAGACTCGAGTTTGGGTTGTATGTTTTTCCTCGTGTAAAGTAAAATGAAGTTGAGTCCCCTAGAGGACAATGCACGGCCAGGTGACCGTTTTAAACTCCCTCCCTTCCGCCCCTTCCCCCATCTCCCCTGTTCCCTCCACCTGTAGGTTGTAGATGAGCACGAGAGTGTGGAACAGAGTCGGCGAGCGCAAGCCGAGCCCATCAACCTGGACAGCTGCCTCCGCGCTTTCACCAGTGAGGAGGAGCTCGGGGAGAATGAGATGTACTACTGCTCCAAGTGTAAGACACACTGCTTGGCAACCAAGAAGCTGGATCTCTGGAGGCTCCCGCCCATCCTGGTAGGTCACAGCCCCGCCTCTGAGGGAGCAGGAGTCTGGCTCAGAGGAAAGAAGCCATGAACAAATGATGGGTTTAGAGAATAAGTCCCTCCCTGCAGCAGTGTTCAAAGCGCTTTTGCTGTGTGGGGTCACACAGAGGTGAACTGTGCTACAGGTATTTGCTGCCTCTGCTCCTGGACAGCGCACAGCCTAGAAGGGGAGAGAAGCCGTGTAGACCAGTGGCTCCAGTTACGGCCAGTATGTGAGAAGTGCCACAGCTGGGACAACCTGGTGAATTTGAGCTTCAGGAGAAGGTGGAGGCACTTCTGGCTCCAGGGAGAGGGGAAGCTTTATGCTTCCGCTTTATGAGCTACAGAGGAGCACCTGGGCCCGAGCCTCCGGTCCCACCAGGCTTGGTCACGTGGCCACAGCACACTGCTGGGGTGTGTGTGTGCACAAGCGCACTGCAGCTTACGTATTCGTTTCCACTGGATTACTTCTGCCTTCTCCATTCCTGGGTTAGGAGACTCTCCTCTTGCTTGTCAAGAGAGTTTGCAGTGTCAAATCTTCCTATTCATTTAAGAGAGTTTTTTCCTTAAGGGTGGAAGTATCATATCAAATGTCACTGAAAAAAAACAAAGTCACTATGAGGCACTGGTGTATTTTAACTAGTCCTTGTGTGTATCTTTTTGTTCATGGCTTCTTCCTACTATTCTGTGAGACCATGAACAGCTTAGACCAGAGCAACTTCTCAGGGAAGGATGCACAAGAAATTACTAACTAGCTCCAGGGATGAGAATTGAGGGAAGGGAAGCAGAGCACAGGGGCAGGCCTGGGAACAGGTAAGTGGGAAAGGGGAACGTGTCTGTGGTTTTTTTTTTTTTAATTGAAGTATAGTTAACATGAAATTAAATTAGTAGATCTTAAATGTGTAGTTTGATGAGTTTTGACAACTGTATGTACTCATATAGCCATCACATATCGTGAAGTATGGGCATTTAAAAAACCATGTTTCTGAGGAATAAAATATTAGGCTGAGAACTTGGTGGGCTTCTGTTAAACCCAGTCACCAGCATGCCCCTTAGGAAGAAACCCTCTTTACGTAGAGTACGTAACAAAATTGTTAAGCATTTAGGGTAGAGGTAGCAACCCAAACATCTGTGACCACAACAGAGAGCGTAGTAACACTGGGTAAGGCTAGAGGAATTCATTGCTCTTGAAAAGGAGAAGAGAAGCCAGAAAGATGAAGGGAACTTCTTAAGCTCTTCAGAACAGTGAAGCTCCCTGGAGCAGCCAAAGGATGTAGTAAGAAAGGAGAGTCCTACTGGGGATGACATAAGCTTCATCTGTAAAAAAAACACCTCTGTTTTCCTTCAGAACATTAAATACAGTCTTCTATCCTCATGAGTGTATTTGTGACTGGGTTTTTTATGATGTTGGAGAGAAGTAAAGGTCCGTGTGCACCACAAGCCCAGAGAACATGCAATTATAGGCTCTTAGGATGTTGAAGAAATTTGGGAGAGAGTTTTGGATACACACAGACTATGAAATGGGGGGGTTATACCATGTCAGCCACATAGCTGAAGGGCACTGGCCCAACTGATAACTTTGTTACATAATAAAATATATTCTTGGGGGTAAAAAAAGTTATGTTATATATTTTGTGAACATTTACATGTATTAGACCCAGCTTTGTTGTTGTTTTTTTAATGTTTTTTTAATATCTTCAGAACTCTTTGTTGCAAGTGTTTTTTATATTTTCTTCTCCAGATTATTCACCTCAAACGATTTCAGTTTGTAAATGGTCGGTGGATAAAATCACAGAAAATTGTTAAATTTCCTCGTGAAAGTTTTGACCCTAGTGCTTTTCTGGTGCCGAGAGACCCAGCCCTCTGTCAGCGCAAACCACTCACACCCCAGGGGGACGACCTCTCTGACCCCAGGGTTCCAACAGGAGAGGTGAAGAAAGTGGATGCTCCGAACTCAGCTGGGGAAGACAGTGTGCTCCTGAGCAAGAGCCCATCCTCACTCAGTGCAAACACCGTCAGTAGCCCTAAAGGTGAGGAGGAGGCCGGGGGACTGCATGGAGCCAGGCATCACCCTGAGACGGGCCCTCCTGGGACCCCTCTAGGCTGTCTGTTTCCCTGTCTTCTACTCTGGAGCAGCAGCTTAGTGAGGTACAAGGAACCTATCTGGAATCAGACTGATCTAAATTTGAGCTCTGTGACTTGTAGCAAGAGATACACCCTCACTAAATCCATTTTCTCATTTGTAAAATAAAAAATAGCACTAAGTTCACAGAGTGTGAGGATTTCATATATCAAGAGTAAAGCACTTTCCATAATGCCTGACATTTGGTGATCATGAAAGATACTTTTCATACTTAAGCAGAGGTTCTCAGAGTATCACCTGGGAACCCGTAGAGGGTCCCTGAGACCCTTTCAGGGAGCCTGGAGGACAGGAACTATTTTCATAAAAATTCTGAGACAGTATCTGCCTTGTCACTCGCACAACCGTACAGTGGAGTCAGCCAGCATTGCATGTGATATTGTCAGTGAACTGTGTGCTTGCGTATTGTATTTTTTTAAATCCCTCAGTTTTAATTTCTAATGTGGTAAATGTTGATAGATATAACCCACATGAACAAAAGTCCTAGGGGCCCTGGACAATTTTTAAGGGTATATAATGGGGTGGGGAGCTGTGACCAAAAGGTTTGAGACCTGCTGCTTTACAGGATTGTTGTGAGATGTTGAGAAAATAGGGGGAGAGAGCTCTCAGTGTCGTGCTAGCAACAGTGAGTCCTTGGTAATTGGTGATTGTATTTTTTAATCTAATTTAACAAAGAAGAAGAATGTGTATTTGTAAAACTCCTTAGTTAAATATTGTTTTGAACTGAATCTGTCTTAAATTATCTTTCTACTATTTTCTAGGTCCGTACTTAGTGGCATTTTACATTTTCAGGACATTGCTGCCTCTGGGGGGGTTTGGCACTGAGGAAGATAAGAGTGCAACTTATTGGCCACATAATGGGAATAAAGAGTAGCCAGTCAGGACACCCCTGTCTTTACCTTTAGGTGTACACTTGTGAAATTGGCTTCAGTTAGCATTTGGTGGCTGGTTAAACTTGTGGCATTTGGATTTATGAATCTTTCCTTCTTCCCCTTTCACAGGTTCACCTTCCTCATCAAGAAAAAGTGGAACCAGCTGTCCCTCCAGCAAAAACAGCAGCCCTAACAGCAGCCCCCGGACTTTAGGGAGAAGCAAAGGGAGGCTCCGGCTACCCCAGATCGGCAGCAAAAATAAACTGTCGAGTAGTAAGGAGAACTTGGATGCCAGCAAAGAGAATGGGGCTGGGCAAGTTTGTGAGCTGACTGATGCCTTGAGCCGAGGACATGTGCTGGGGGGCAGCCAGCCTGAGCTGGTCACCCCGCAGGACCACGAAGTAGCTTTGGCCAATGGATTCCTTTATGAGCATGAGGCATGTGGCAATGGCTACAGCAATGGTCAGCTTGAGAACCACAGTGAAGAAGACAGCACTGATGACCAAAGAGAAGATGTTCATGTTAAGCCTATTTATAATCTATATGCAATTTCGGTAAGTGGTTTGTTGTATGGTTTTCAGAATGATCTGCACTTTTCAGTGGTTTGTTTGTTCGTATTCATTCACTCATCATGTTTTCAGGGCCTGCTTATTTGAACTTGACAGTAGACCAAGTTGGCAGTAGATAACCTTGAGCTTTTAGATAGACTCCAAGATGCTCACAGTGTGATGAGGGGAACAGTCATATAATCATTGTAACTGGAGTCACAGGTTCAGGCCACTCACAGTTGTGTGTTCCTAAGGAATTTTTGCTTTCCAAAAATAATTACAAGTATAAAAATGGTAAGATTTAGAGTTTTTGAATTTTGACATTTCCTCTTTGATTTGTTTTTGGGAAAAGGGAAACACTTTTTTTTTCCAGTAAGTCTTTTCCTGCTGGCATCCTGGTGCTGTGCCCTGGCCAGAGTACTGTCAGCCACTGACATACCTCCACTTCTTCTCTCCTGCAGTGCCATTCAGGAATTCTGGGCGGGGGCCATTATGTCACTTATGCCAAAAACCCAAACAGCAAGTGGTACTGTTACAATGACAGCAGCTGTAAGGTAAGTATCTCCCATCTGTGAATGAAAGAAACTGAATCTGTCAGCAGATCTGGAGGGTATTTGTAGAGATAATGTGTTTTGTTTTCTCCTGAATAGAAAATAGTTATTTCTGTTAGAATCAGTGTGTAGATGGCTTCAGCATAAAGGAACAAAAGTGATATGCGGGGGAGACAAGGAAAACATGAGCAGTGAGGGAAAAGAAGGTGTAGGTTGATGAGAATAAGTTCTTGTCTTTCGAGCTGTTAGAATTTGATGGGATTTTGTATTTAGTTTTGTTTTTTGTCATTCTTTTGACTTGTCTATGGTCTGAGTATTTTCCCTGAAACAAACATTGAAAATACTGGGTTTTATTTTAGGAGCAGGCACAAGACAGCCAAAATATTAAGCTGATTGGAAGCAATCAGGTTTAGTAATTAAAGAGGACTGGTCCTCCCTTCCCTGGCAAGAATTAAGAGCCAAGCTAGTGATGGCTTTTTTGTTAAAGGCTTTTCTTTCTCCTCTAGGAACTTCACCCTGATGAAATTGACACCGACTCTGCCTACATTCTTTTCTATGAGCAGCAGGGGATCGACTATGCACAATTTCTGCCAAAGATCGATGGCAAAAAGATGGCAGACACAAGCAGCATGGACGAAGACTTCGAATCTGATTACAGAAAGTACTGTGTGTTGCAGTAAAGCTACCACTCTGGCCGCTAGACAGGCTGCTGATGAGGGAGGTGACTCCCAGTAGCTGACATTTGGCAAAAGCGTCGCTGAAAGGCAAGCTAAATGTAGTTATTTTATCCTGTGACCCTGAAGCACAAAATAAAAATCCTAATTAAAATAGCAGTTAACAGAACAGTAGTAATAATTTTGTTTGGAAGTGTCTCACACAAGCTCTCTGGTAGAGAACTTTCAGGCAGAGCCCACCATTAGCCTGTAAACAAAAGGGTTTGGCACCAGCCACCTGGGACCAAATAAGAACTAAATTGTGCTTGTCCAGATATGAACAAACATGTAGTGAGTATAGTTTACCAATAATCATAACAAAATACTAAGAATTTCCTTGGAGTCAAAGTAAAACAAAAAATTGTAGTGTTGTCTGGGGACGACATGATATGCTACCTCCTTTTTCCTGAAGTTTTATCCCATTGTATTGACTAATAAGATGGAGAAAGCAAGATCGTGAAGGTGTGCAAAGGGTTCTTGTGGCTTGGACACAGATTTCTCGATTTACTTTTTGAACCATCTTCCCACTCTTTCTGTGTCTTCATTGCTTTTTGTTGTTGTTGTTTTGTGTTTGAGACACAACCAGTCATTGGTAGCAGAGGCATATTTAAGCAGTCGGTCTGAAAGGGAGAATCTCTTAAGAGCTGTGTGCCTTCTACCCAGGGCCTTGGTTGGGAGACCCTGTAGGAAAAACAAAAAAGCATCCTGGGAAATCCAGCCAACACAGCCCTCCAGACAGAGGCAGCTTACCTTGAGGATACTTCAGGGGCCCTCAAAAATGTATCTCCCCATTGCTGAGTGTGGGGAGTGGGGGGAAGCTGCCAATATTTGTACCATCTTTACAGGCACTGCTGCACAAAGAAATTCTGAGAGGGAAAGCAGCAGCAAAGCTCAATGGTATTTTACAGCTAGTGACTGTTTGTTCTTTGTTTCTTTGTTTTGCACTTTAAAAAAAAAAAGAATATGTGCAAATGAACTTTTCAAAACTTGTTCATATTTGATGGCTGTAAGGGCTATAAAGTAACTTGATTGGGGTATTTTTCCCCCATCATATTAAATTTAAAAACAAAATACATCCCAAGCATTGATAGTGGGTAAGTATTTTTAATGAAATTGGTGGTTTTAGGAAGTAAACTTTTGTTTTGTTTGCATGTCCTTTTTTTTTTAATTTTGATGTTTGTCCTTTTTACTTTATTTTATTTTATTTTAATTTCACAGTAGTGGTCATCAAAAGTTATGTTTCTTTGCTCACTTCATTTTTTTTTCCTCTGATAATTCAAGACTGGAACAAAAGTTTAAATGTTATTTATTTCAAGCAGTAATTTTTTTCTGTGTTGTTTTAAAATATGTGTTTGAAGTAATTATTCCACTTTTTTTCAGTGATCTTTTTTTATTCATCTGAATCCTGGAAGTTGATTCTCATTAATTATCAGATTCCATTGCCCTTACTTCCTCATAGATAGTAGGTACCAATGAAATGAAGCATTTGTGTTCTGATATCTAAGGCCGGTTACTATTCAGTTCTTCTCAGAGCATTTGGAAAGATTGTCTTAAATGGCTACCTAAGTTGAAACCCTATATAGAAGAAAACTATAATTGCAAGTAGGAAGGAGTGGCCTAAATGGTATATGAAATCAGAATGCAGACTTCATAGTTTTGTGATTTTCCATATATAAAATCTGTCCATTCCTACCTGGACAAGTCCCATGAAACAGTGGAAGCTTTTAAATAATTCCCTTACAGATGTTTTATTTAAGCAGGTAGCACAATCTACTAATGTTGTTTGATCTGTGTTTGTTATATTGGTTGTAATTAATTTTTTTTAATTCATGACTAGCAGAAAATTTATTAAATTAACTAACTACATTCACCTTGTAAATTACTGTATAAAACTTGTTGACAATGCACTGACTTTAGAAAGATGTTAATGTATATAAATAGAGTGTAAATAAAATAGTGTTGATGTTCTGAAATATGAACTGTATAAAAAGTATTGGTAATTGTATATGGAGTGTACCTGTTTATCTGTAACTATTATCCAAATAAATTAAATACTGTGGATGCATCTATGTGCTGTTTTTCCTTTGTACAACTAAACATAAAAGAGACATTCTTTAGCCTTCCTCTCTGTGACCCTGTTTTAATCCTCCTTCTTAAATAGTACCTACCTGACTTATAGAGTGGACATTCCCTCTCTGAGAGGATGGAAACTGTTGGCGGTAGAACAAGATACCTGCAGTGAGCAGGTACACTGATTTAAATTTGGTTCACATCCCTGTTAGGAGATCGTTTGGAAGGCATTGAAGGGGTCGGGGAGAAGGCTAGCTTGCTTGTTTGGAACCGAGAATGGATGAAGGAGGTTTCACAGTAGTTTTCCTGCAGATTAGGAGACGAGGTGAAGAGGAAGATTTCTTATTTGTATGATGCCTTGAGATGATCCTGGGTTTCTAGGGGGCGCTGAGAAACCAGGGATGTCCCTGGTTGTCTTTCTAGGAGGTCTCCAAGGAGGCAGTTGACAGGGTTGAGAAGAGTCGAAGATTTAGACTTGTGGGTCCTTCAGCCTCAGTCACATTTGCGTTTAAAATTAGAATACCTTTCCCAGGGGCTTCTAGGTAGTAAATGAAGTCTGTAAGTGCCTGGCAGAGTTTCTTGGTAAGTGTTCAATGAATGTGAAACCCTACCCCCATGAAAGTCAGTCGTGTTTCACAAAGAGATTTTCATACTCCTTTGCTATACTGATGCTAAAAGAATTTAATAGCCCTCTGCTCACATTCTCCAAAAAAACAGGAATACACATTAAAAATATATAGAATGAAACATGTCGAATCAGCAGCAATAGTGCTTGTTCAAGGAAACCAACAAACAGAAGAAGGATCCAAAAAGTCATCAGAAATGAAGCACAGCTTCTAAAGTGTCTCTGGCTTTTTAAATGACAACCTTGAACATCTTTTTATCTCAAATGTTGTTCCTGGCACATAGGAGGTTAAGTAATATAGAAAATAAGTAATGTTTAAATGAAATGAAAAACAAAATACAGCCTTGAAAAGGACCAGCACGCAGAGATGGGCAGACGTTTTATTTTTAGTTCCTGAATGGCCCTGTAAGTTGAGAGGGGTCTTCAGCCCCCCAGCCTCTCTGTGTAAGCATGGCAATTCAACATGGAATCTCTCTTCCACTTGGTGGCATTGCTCACTATGGGTTCTTTTCTTAATTGTAGATACCATTGCATTGGAGCAAGTAGGTGAATTGCCACATTTTCCTTGTTTTAAAGGTTACGAATTTAGAATTTTACTAGGCTGCAGCCAGAATGTGTAGCTTAGGGAACAGAGATTCCAGTTTTCTTTGATGGTGTACCAGCAGGTTCCTTAGTTTTGAAATCCAAGAAGTCACAAATGCAACTACCTCTATGATCAGAGACCCATACAAGACAGAGCAATTAAAAGAGGCTGTCTTTAGGTTTGCCAGACATCTACCCCGGGAAACAAGATAGTAAATAAGAGCGCAGGAGTTGTAAACTCAGAGGCTTATAGGGGCCAGGTTGGGAACAGAGCGTAAGAGAAGCTGTCTCCAGCTATGGATGAGAAGAGGGAACAGGAGGGAACTATGGTGAGCTCTAGGGCGTCCAGCCATCTAAAGCTTCCATTTGACTTGCCATGCAGGAATGTGGGCCCAGTGTTACCAAGCCTTTTTTTTGTTCCCCTCAAGAAAAGCCAGAAATCCAGATGTTTATACAAAATACCCAATTTAGAAATGTTGGCAGCTTTTTTCTTTTTAATTTAAAAAAATTAAACCTATTTGCAAGCCAGATTCAAGCCACCAATATACACCCTCTGGTAAGTTGAAAGGTCATGGACTTGTGAGTGTAAAGTCCGATCAGATTCTAGTTCTTGCTGTGTTACAACAGCTGTGCGTTAAAACAAGTTCCTTGGAACCTCAGATTTCTCATGCTCACTAAGAGTACCACTGCAACCTAATAAAACTGAAAAAGGAAAAATAAAAGAAAAAGATAACAAAGGAACAACCACAGTTAAACAAATTAAAACAAGGTAAGACATTGGTAAGTATGATTCGTTTATAAGCCTTACAGTGTCTTAAATAGTGAAAGGGTTGTCACCATATTAAAATCCTCCTTGAACAGTGTATGTTGTGAGGAATATTCGTTTGATGATGTATTTGGCAACTGCACATTTATGGTAATGTCCCATACCCATCCCAGGATGGACTTAATTATTGAGCTATTATGGCTTGCTGTTAATACTGCGTGTTGACATTATTAATAAAGGTCTGGTTGCATCATTAAAAAATAAAAAGAATACCACTTCAAAACGTTATTGTCAGGAACAGATGATGTAAATAGGCACAGACTCTGACACAAACAGTATTATTTGCCCACTTAGAGAAACAGCACAGGTATAAGACAGCAATAATGTTATGATCAAGCTCACCAGTCCACAGGCGTCCAGCTAACAACATATGAGCACATGCTAGGCACGGAGCTCTGTGCTAGGTTTTCTAGGGGCAGCTTTTCCCAACCTAGCAATTGATCAGCATCAAAATCAACCAGGAGCTTGTTAAGTGTGCTGATTGCAGAGTCGCACCCATCACTGCCATATTACACCTGCGTGCTAGGCCTGTTTACACTCAGATTTATGAGATCTTCTCCCATGCAGTCCAAGAATCTGCTTTAATAAGTTTCTCAGGGGATATTCTTTGGCAGCCAGTTAGCACTGGTCTGCAGATCAGTCATTTATGGAAACCACTGCTCCAGGGAATGGATCATTACTTTCAGTCTAATGAGGAAAAGGATATGCACATGCACACCTGGAAGGAGGAGTGATCAATATAATCATCTCTGATGAAATGACAACTGAGGACATTAAACAGTAGCTGTTGGCAAAGTACTTAGTGAAAAACAAATGGAAAAAGGAAGCGAGCTACACTATGAAGCAAGACCAGGATTTTATCGTCAGAAGTGTGCAAAGCAGTCTGGTAGAAACCGGGAGCTGAGGGAGTGCATTCCACAGGCTGTGGATGTCTGTGTGAGGCGAGCTGCAGGTGCACAGGGAGCCCAGGGGAAGATAATGAGCAGGAGAAATCATGTTGTGAAAGCCTTAGAAGGTCAGACCTCTTCCAACAGAAGGGTTTCACGTTGCCAAGCATTTGGGCATGGTTGCAAAACATTTTTACGTGTTTTTTGTGAATACACACTAATCTGAAACCATTTCACTAAAAGCAAATTTGCATGTACAGTAACGTAACTCTTTCCTTATAAGCCAATTGGTGTTTGCTGTAAATTATTCTCTTTTTCATATACACAATCCACTCTTGCTGAAATTTTTTTTTTTTTTTTGAGTAAAGGTAGGTTTATTTAGAGAGATACATACTGCATAGAGTGTAGACTGTTTCAAAAGGCGAGAGAAAGGCCACAAGGTGTGTGGGGTTTAGGTGCTAAGGTTAAAGTAAAAGTAGGTACACACTCCACAGAGTGTGGGCCATCTCCGAAGATGAGGAAGTGAGAGAGGCGGCCTGAAATTTCTCTTGATAATGAATTTTAGACTTTATCACAAACCCAAGAGGAATGTAGATGACTACCAGGCTTAAAGTGCTCCAAGAAGATCAAAGGAAGCAGAGGAAAAAGAAGAAAGCAGGCTGCAGGTAGGAGGAAGTCTAGGAAAGGCTGTGGGTGGGGAGAAGGAAGGCATGTAAGAGAAAGGAGCCTGCTGAGCGTGGTCTGGAGACCGGAGGAGAGGAGGGTCCAGAAAGGAGAGGGGGCTGGTTGGAGGCACCCAAAGCACTTGAGGGTCCCTGGGGATCAGGCTTCTGCTGTTCTTCATGGTAGGATCCTCTGCACTGATGGTGAACCCCCAGTGCTCACTGGGATTATAGAAGGGGGGTCTTCCCTCTTGAGGATCAGCAGAGGGCCCCCCCAGAATGGATCAGGAGGTGCCTGTAGTAGTCAGAGGCTGCTCTAGCTCCTAGTTTAGGGCAGCATCTTGGCTGAAACCACAGAAAGCAAAGGACCAGAAATCTAGCCCTCAGTGTGTGCTCTGCTTCGTGAAGTGTTTGACTTGGGACAGATCACTTGTCTCCCCAGGGCCTCAGTTCCCTTGTGACTCAGGAATGGTTTGTTTCAGGTCAGTAGTCTTCAGCTTTTATTTTGAAACAGCACTGGGACAGGACCCTTTCTTCCAACTACATTTTTTATTTTAATTTTTGGGAAAGCGTAGTTGATTTACGATGTTAGTTTCGGGTGTTCAGCAAAGTAATTCAGCTATACGTACACATGCATGTATTTTTTTTCTTTTCAGATTCTTTTCCATTACCAATTCCATTTCACCCAAAGGACCTACAGCTAAAGCTGACGACGTTGGAGGTGAGTGGGGGTGGGGTGCAGCTTGAGCCGCCTCGGAGGCTCCGGATCAGACGTTCAATAAAGCACCCGGGGCGCCTACCGCATTCAGAGAGCCAGCACGCCCTGAAGAGCTCCCAGCCAGTGGCCCCCAGCAACGGCGTTGTCCAACCCAAGCTTGTGCGCCCAGCGCACAGTGTGGCCAAACGAACCAAAACATCGCGATGTTTGGAATAGAGAAAGGTTTATTGACAGAGACGCCGCCGACAGAGACGATGGAAGCGGAGGCATAGGTTTGTCTCACAGCCATTTTACCGGCTCGCCTGGGCGTAAGATTTCTAAAGGCAAAAGGGGTAAAGGGGTCGAGGTCCTGGGGTGCGTGATCAGCTCGTGTACAGTACTCTGATTGGTGCGCGGTGACGTGACAGGTTGATTATTTTGAGAGTCAACATCGTGGACCTTCTGGTTCCAATCAGCCTGAGGTCTCCGTGTTTGTGGTCAGCACTAGTCCTCTTTTCTGCAGAACAACTCAAAGATAAGCATCAGATTGTTATGTATATCCCTTGACGGGGAACAGGACTCAGGACTCTGTTTTACAGCTGAACTATAGTTTCTTGATTGCTTTTCCTTTGTTTTTGCATTTCCTCACTGTCCTAATTAGTTAACTGCTTGAATCTGCTCTTTGGAACTTAGGGAAGGCCTAGGAGACTACAGCCTTTTTCTGCAAACAAAAAATGGGAAAGGGGGTGGCGTGGAGGGGATTTTGAACCCAGGAGGGTCGCGCAGAGTCCTGCTCCATTTTAACAGGAGAGCACCCTTACTAGATCTACTGGAAATCGCGACGGCAGTAGGGTGGGACTTTCCAAAGTCATTTTGCTACACTCAGTACATCTGGGCAGGGAGGAAAGCCAAGCCAACTAGAGAGAAGGCCGGTCAACTTCCCTCCCTCCCTGTAGAGACCATTGGAGCAGCCTGTGGCTTGGCATCTATACGGAGCCAGCCCAGGGGGCTGTGGCCTTTCATTGCGCCAGCAGGAGACAGTTACTGCTGCCACTCCTTGTTTGCAGAGCTCCCCGCAGCTTGGAGTGGCAAATAAACATCCTCTCACTTTGGGAGACATGGGAAAGGGAGAGGGGCAGAGTTTATCACTCAAACATCGAATGTTTAATGAGTACCTACTATGTGGCAGACAGGCTAGTCCTACACTTGGAATCAGGAGGAAAATCAGAGGGCAATTAGCCGTTGAGTAGACATTTACTGTTTGCCAGTGTGTGTGGCAAGCTATGTGTGTTTTGTTCCTTATTTTATGCTCACCACCGCTCTATGAGAGATGCATTTATCATCTCTTTTTATCAATGAGGAAACAGATTCAGTGAGATTAAATCTCTTGCCCAAAGTATCACACAGATGGAGCATTTCTGAGCTGGAGCCAACTCCAGGTTAAAGTGGCTGATTCTACACTCCCTCACTTCCCCCTGAACTGAGGTCTGTGATCCATCACTTGGCAACGGCAGGACTGTTGATCAATCATCCTGAGATCTGACAAGGAATAAGGATCATCCAAACAGTGTTTGATAATCACTGAATGAGAAAGTGAACGTGAACCCCTTTTACAACTGATAACTTATGCGAAGTACCATTGTTACATAAGGAGAGGAAGTAGGTGTACTGAAAGCGGCCTCTTCCCCCTCTTCCTAGAAGATGAAAAACTTGGGAGCAAAATAGCCATGAGGGTGACTTCTGAGGGAGACATGTCCTAGGTTTGTTCTCTTCATTTCTGGGGCCCCAGGGATCAATCTCAGGAGCTGGACAGAGGGAGGAAAGGGGTGTAGAAGGGGAGGTGGGACCAGGGAGGGAGAAAGAAAGGACTCGGGCAGGTCAAGGCCACTAGCTCCAAACTGGACTTTAGAGTGTCTGATAGTATCTTATCAGGGATTTAACAGGGATGTGATAGTTGCAGAGGCAGAATGAGAAAGACAAGAATTGAGTGAACTGGTTTGGGGAAGGCAGCCAACAGCCACAGAAACTGTGAAAATCCCATGCTCCCCACTGGCCCCCTGCCAGACCGGCCACCTCACTATGCTGGACCCACTGAGGACAATGTCTCCTCCCTTCAGCTGGGGCCTTTTCCTTCCTGGCCCTTCCTGGGAAAGGAGGGAGAACAATTGAGCCTGACAGTTTATACCCAGGTGTCTGCGCCCATAAGCCTTCTAAACCGGATACCACATGTCCATCCGGCCACCGTAGCGCAGCCATCACGCAGCAAGCAGTCACCTTGGCTGCTTTCCATCCAGTTCTGACCGTGCTGAGCCCCAAAGAGGCAGCCTGTTGTCTTTTTCCCCAGGGTTTATGAGCCCAGCTTTGGTTTTCTCATCTGTCCCCTTTGATGGCAATAGAATGTTAGGCCTCAATCCAAAACTGGTATATGTCAAAAGAGAGAGAGACAGAGAAGGAAGGAAGAGATGGGGGGGAGAATGTATGCCTAATTTGGACTCTAGGGATGCAACCAGTATAAATTTGGAGGGAAAGGTAAACTCCCTAACCGACTGGAAGAGAAACACTGAAGCCGAGGGCCTGCTGCATTGCCCATGGGACGCCCTTCTGGGAGTGGGGGGCGTGGCCGCTGCCGCGGGAGAAGGCTCAGACGAAACATTCGACTGTCATCCTGTCTACATTGGTAGCTGGTCGAGGAATCCGTTTCCTCATCTAGAGCACGGGCCAGCCTCACGCAGCTCCCAGAACCTGATCTGTCATCACACTCCACGCGGCAGCGGCTGGGAATTTCACCAGCTTCTGGCCTGACCAAAGCAGCCTTGGACGCAGTGAAAGGTCACGCTCTGTGATGCCACAGGATTCACTGGGTCTTACTCTCACCCCTGCGAAACCCCACTCTCCGTCTCCACATTGATGCCAGCCTCCAGGGGTCTAAGTGTGTCTTAAACAAGTCCTTTCAGCTGTGATGTGGTTTTCCACTGGGCAGGACCACCCGATCTTTTAGGTACCCCTCATCCAACACCACCACGCCTCGCCTCACAGACTGAGCACCAGGACTGGGGCCACCACTGGTCCCTTCTACTCCACTAGAGTGTTCCCGCAGCAGAACTGCTTTCCCCGACACGTTTGTGTTTTGGTGAAATTGGTCTTCTGGTTTTCATGTGTGAATCCCAGAGGCTGACCAACAGATGTCACACCCAACTCCACGCCCCTCCACGCCTATAGCTCCGAGGCTTCACTTGGACCCAGCATGTCACACCCAACTCCTCTCCCTTAAGAGGGGTGCCTCCCAGGAGGCCACTCAGGCTGTGTACCCAGGTGAGTCAGTCCTCACGCCCTCCACCCTATGACTGCACGCCCACCCACAGCTCAAGCTAGAGCCCACATTGTAAGCCCACCCCATGTGACCTGCAGCCTCGTGGAGCCTGGCCAGGCCTGCAGGGTGGAGGGGCAACATCACTCAGAGCCCAAAGATTGGGAAGCAGATACCCTGGGGAGGACGCGTGATGCCAGAGAACAGCGGAAGCCAAGGATCAGGCACCTCGTGCACCCAGTCCCCACCTGTGGAAACAGCTGTTCAAACTATAACCAAACCAGGCTGATTGTGTCAGTCACTGAAGGAAAGTCTGCATAAATAGAGCTCAGAAACCAAGCTTATCTCTCAGGATTGCCCAATGGGCTAGGTAAATATTTAGTCCCAGCCCTGGAATGGTGCCTGCTAATTCTGTGTTTGTTAATCATTTTTCCCTTTATTCACTCACCCTGCCAACATTTGCTGCCTGTCTCCCACTGTCTGGCCAACCTCGGCTCGGCACTTCCATCCTCTGATGGCTAAGACAGGGTCCTCCAGTCTTCCCTTTGGGGGTCTTGGTGTGGGAGCAGGACGGGAGCAGAGATCGGGAAAGTCTTCACAGAGGAGTCACTTTTAAGCTGGGTATTGGCTGCTGTGTAGACCTCATGAGAAGAGCCACAAGCAGGGGAGAGGCAGGGAGCACATCCCAGCTCTAGGGGACAGCACACGTCCCCACCATCCATAGCTGGCTTGCTGGCTTCTACGTCCAAGCTTTCCTCTGAAGCTGTTTGGGGCCCGCAGCACAGCTCAAGCAAGGACTGCTAGGTTTGTCGACCTGGTGGCCACTCACTGGCTGGGGAGGGGCAAGCTTCTTTACCTCTCTGTCTCAGTTTCCTTCCAAAAAGTGATGGGAAGAGGGTGGGCTTGAGCATGAAATCATCTGGATCCAAATCCTCCTACTACTCTACCATTTGCTAGCCCTGGGTCCCATGTATTTCATGTCATCTGAAAACGGAGAAAACAAAAATGCCCATCTCAGAAGCTTGTTCTAAGGACTGAGATAGAGAGCATGTCAGATAGCTTCACGTGGGTGCGTCTCAGCTGCTGTTATTACGCTGTTACTTGTGTAAGTCAGGACCAGCAATGCCAGTGCCGGCCCCAGGGAGCTTCCAAACCCGTATGGATTGAGAGTCTGCTCCATGCTCTGTGCTTTCTGGACGCTTGATGTCCCTGGGGTTGGCTTCCGGGAAGCCGATGGAGTTTAGTGTGCAGGCCGTTTACTAAGGAGTCCCTCTAGGACCAACACCTGTGGCAGGGAGGGGACGGAAGCAGGATTGCAAAGAGGGAGAAGTGGACAGCCTCACGGGCCCAGTGGTAACCTCCACTGGCCCCACTGTTTCAAGTTCTACACCTGGAGTGGCTCTTTGGAGTCACCCTAAATTGGGGCCCCCCCCTTTATCCTCCCCATTGATCCATCAGTCATTAGCTGGGGGCCTACAGAAACGAGTGTGACCTTGAATGAAGAGGCTTCTTCTCCCTGGAGACATCAACAACTGAAGATGTCTGCACTCAGCACCCAGTGCTGGGACACGGTGTCCCTTGAAGGGGGCTCTGAACTGTGCATCACAGTGTCCACCACTGGCAGGAAACAGATGAAAAAACCCTGTCCTGAAGCAGCTGCTCCACTGGGAGTTTATGTTCTAAAGGTTGCTCTCAGGATTAAATGAGATCATAGATATAAAGGGCCTTGTTTAACAGGGTAGGTATGCAAATAGTGCTAGCTAAAGGGAGTTAAAGAGATCAGAGATTACCAGGTCAAAGGAGTTAGAGGAAGAGCATCTAATTTGCACAGAGGGGACTCAGCTGTCTGCTGGTGTCTGGATCCTCTGTCTGCACCCCAGGCTGTGACGTGGTCAGGCGTTCCTGTCCTGACAGGGTCCTGCACCTCTTGAGTCTTTCCTCACTTTGTAAATAAAACCCTGGCATCAGGCCCCTTCAGACCCCACCCAGGACGGCAGCCAGGCGCTGCCTGAGGGCTCCCTTCCGCTCGAGGTGCCTGGGATGATGGGTGGGAGCCGGACTGCAGGAAGGGAGCCCTGGCACGTCCAGCTCAGCTAGGGGGGGCGCGGGGGGTGGGGGGGGTAGGCGGAGACCAAAAAGAAAGATAAAGAGATTTCCTTGGCACCGGCCTCTCCCAATTCGTTGGAAAACAGTGGGGAGGAAATCCACTGGCAGAAGGGCCTGCTCCAACGCCGCCTTGGAAGCGGCCTGGCTGCCCTCCGCACGCGGAGCCCCATAGACCGGAATCACCTATTCCGCGAGGGAAAACCCATTGACCTGTTTGCCAGCAGTTCCTGGAAGTTGTGGCTGGCTGGAGGGAGAGGGAGGGTGGCAGGGAGGAGGAAGGGGTGGTGGTCTCCCCTGGGGTAGGTGGGGTGGGGGTAGGGCCATCAGACCTAGGAAATCCAAATACATGGCACCCAGCACAATGGAATTTTCAGATTGTCAATGAAAAGTTAATCAGTGGATCTAAGAAAGAAATGGAAAATTTTATTCGAGCCAAATTTGAGGATTATAACCTGGGAAGAGCATCTCAGAAAGCTCTTCTGAGAACTGTTCTGCTGGTTAGAAATCAAGGCACAGTTTTATTTTTTTTGAGACCAAGGGTTTTACATCCAATGGCAGTTTACATAATCCCGATCTAAGCATCATCCTTCTGGGTCATGTTACCCCTTACAAGATCAAGAAGAAAGGCTATCTTTTAAGGAGCTGCCTTGCTGATGCTAGAATATTGCTCTTTATGGCTGAGCAGGTGTTCCTGCTGATGGGGGAGTTCTGGTCCACGCACAATGCAGATACATAAGGCACAGTGCGGGGAGAGGAGGCCAAAGGGCAGAGAATGTTTTATGTCTAAATTTTTTCTTGTCTTGCCATCAAATATGAATTTTATTCCACAAGATAAACAACAAATAATGTTTTAGTGTAAGTGGGCCCCATGCAACTTGCAGTGGATATACTCATACTAAAATTTCTTTGTTCTTTATCTGAAATTCAGATTTATCCAGCAACCCCAGATGGGTGCAGACCATGTGCTGGGGAAAGCCTGCAGCAAACCTGGACGGGAGAGGCCTGCTGGCAGACAGCAGGGACAGAGCCCCTGCTGGAGACAGGGACACATCCGAGGGCGAGTGGGTAATCAAGTCTCCTGGGGAAGGGGAAGCGGGAGGAGAGGGGCTGGAGGAAGGTGAGATGGGAACCCAGGCCCCAGCCCAGTCAATTCCGCAGCAGGAAAACAGGCGTCCACCCTGACCCCAGCCAACAAGGCAGGACAGGAGAGCTGCAGGGCCGCCTTGGCGTCCCCTGGTCCCCTTGGCTCCTCATGATGCCCTGGGTGACCCTGGGCTACTCTGGGCAAAGGTCAGACTGGGAGGTCTGGCTCAGTGGGCTGCTCTGTGTATGGGTGGGTGGGGTGGAGTGCGGGGGTGGAGATTCCCCTGAGTGTCTGAGCAGAGAGGCAGCCCCGTGGAGACGGTGGCTTCTGCCCTGGCTGCTACCCCACCAGGCACTGGCTGCCGACCCCAGAGGCGAACCAGTGCATCACTACTCAGAATTCCAACCTCGGCCCACTATTCCCTACCCCCATCCCCAGAAGCAGCCAGTTTTCCCCGTCTGTAGGCCCTACCCATCCTTCAGTGCTGTCTGTAATAGAAAGAATCATACTAATAACCATGAATTATGAAATACATCCTCTTGGCTGGGCATCTTGGTCCATCTTCACAGCGACCCTCGGAGGTAAGTCCCGTCCTCGTCCCCATTCTACAGATGCAGAAACAGGCTGGGAAAGGTGAATTAAATTACCAAAGTCAGCTCACCAAATTAGTCAGTAGGGGAAAGGGACTCAGGCCCAGGTCTGTGTGCGTCCCTCTCACGGCCTGTATTTTGTAGACCTGCTGCTACGTGTCTGCCCCTCAGTCAGGAGTCTTGGGGGACAGGCACAGACTGGGTTTTTGCTCCCTGAATCTTCAGTCCCCGGCACGGAGGAAGTGATAGCGTTTGTTGAAAGACAAATCTTGCGGAAAGAACAAGCTTGTTCCAGAACATCCCCATGTCCCTTCTCTGTCCCCTGGGCCTCTCCCCACCCTCCCAGGCTTTGCAGCCGCCAGCACTTGGCATAGGAGGAGCCAGTCTCGCTGGGACTAGGCCTCTGAGGAAGGAACTGGCTTGTGACTTGTCTGTCCTGTAGCTCCCTCCAAAGGAAGCCCCTCCCCGGGAGCAGGCGGGCCAGGGACATGCCCTTAGTCCCTAGAGGAGATAATGCCTTTGTCCCTATTCAGATAAACAAACAGAGCTGCTAGAACTCGTGTAAGGCAAGGTGCAGGAGCAGCACCCCACCCACAGACAGAGGCCTGGCCTTCCTCCCAAGGTCACCAGCAGGAGCCTGAGCTCTGCAAGGCCCAGTCAGATAGAAGGGCCAAGCGTAGCCCATTTTGCAGATTGATAAACTGGTGCCCAGAGCGGGGAAGCCACATGTCCATTCCTGCAAGCTTACCAACTTCCCTGCCTCTTCCCACCCCCAAGGAACCCACAGAAGCACGGAGCCTCAGGGTCACAGCACGCTGGGGCAGCGTTCACAGTGTGGTCCCTGGACGGGCACCCCCTGGGGTCCTGTGATGCAGCAGCCCTTCCACATGCGCGTGCATGTGTGCACGTCCACCATCACCACCCTTGACCCTGGGCCCCTCCAGACCCTTCTACTTTTCCCTTTCCCCCACTTCCCTTACCCCCTCCCTGCGCTGTCAGATCAGAGCCACAGGAAGCAGGGCCAGCAAGTGTGCAAACTGAGAGCCAAGATGGGGAAGTTGATTCTCTAAGAATCATCTAAACACATGGGGAATATTTTTAGTCCCTGGCTCCCACCCAGATGCCAAATCTAAACAGGGGGCCAGGGAGACAGCCTGCCAGGCAAGCGGAGCAGCTCGTGGTAACAGGGTGGGACAGGGTGCTGCAGACCCCACCCTGCCCCTGGCCCAGAAGTCGGATGACTGTCAAAGGAGAAACCTGGCCTTGGAGCCACGGAGGTGCAGGGAAGTGACCCCAGGTTCTGAAAAGTCCCTTAACCCCTCTCTGTGCCTTGGTGTCCTCGCTCGTGGGACGGGAGAAACACCACCCCCATAGGATTGTTCTGAAACTCATGGCCAGCACCAGCGGGCATCCAGTGAATGTGCATCGTGGTCTGTGCTGGGAACTGCAGACCTCAGAGAAGTCAGATTGTGGCCCAAACTATCAGCCGCTGAGCATTCCCCCGGCCTGGCCGGCTGCACTGAAGTGTGTGTGTGTGTGTGTGTGTGTGTGTGTGTGTGTGTGTCTCAATGGGGAGAGCTGTGTGTGTGTGTGTGTGTGTCAATGGGGAGAGCTGTGTGTGTGTGTGTGTGTGTGTGTGTGTGTGTGTGTGTGTGTCAATGGGGAGAGCTGTGTGAGGGGCCAGGCCAGGCTGGGCACAGGGAACTTAGAGCACCTTCTTCAGAGAGGGGGTCTGCAGGGGGAGCAGTGGTACAGCGGAGGGAGTGAAATTACCCAGAAGGGGAGGTTCTCAGAAACACACCCACCTGGGGTGACTGGCCAGGAGTGACCTTGCTGTGAGTCTCGTGCTGACAGCACCTGCTCGGCCTCCAGGTGCAGGGAGGGTGGGCAGATCTCCGGGCCCTGGATAAGCTATGCCCATTCCGGCCCCCACTGGCCAGGTTAATATTAATTTGGGGTCAGAGAGACAGGGGAGAGTAGTCCACCCTCTGCCTGGGGTGGGAGAGGCCAAGGCTCCCCTAATCTCTTGCAAACAGCTAGGACTTCCTCATTCTGCTGCCACCTTACTCACTGAACGTTGCCTTGAGGGCAGGGACGGGGTGGAGGTTAGGGGGTGTAGCTGGGGAGGAGGAGGGGCAGTTCAGACCTCTGAGAGCCCTCAGCTGGCAAGGGGGAGGGGGTGGGGGTGCAGCTTAGCGCTTAGATCCCCCGCAGGCTGCAGGCTGTGTGGGAACCGAAGAGAACAGGTTCGTGTCCACACACCCCCTGCTGACACAAGCTGCCTGCTGTTGCCATAGTGATAGTAATGCCAAGTCCCCCACACGGCTGTGTGACCACCAGTGAAGGGACTGGGGTGCTTATTCTTGGTCACGAAGGGGAAGAGGGAGGGGGAGGCTCCCGTGGAGGGCGAGCAGCCCTTCCCTGCCCCCAGCTGGGGGTGTCCCGGGAGTCTGAGAGTATGGGGGTGGGAGAAGGCTTAGAGGTCCCCTCTGACCCGCTTCCCCTCCGGAGACCAGCAGCAAGCAAGTGCCCGCCTGGCTCCACATCTTCCATGGGACGCTCTTCACCTCCGGACCGGAAGCTTCTTAGACAGGTGGTCCCCACACCAATTGACCTGGCCTGGCCCCAGGACCCCTCTTCACCCGGCAAGTCCAGTTCTTGGCCTCTTCCCCTCGTTTCACTCTCCTCCCAAACTCCAGCCCTGCCCTGGGTGGTGAGGTCCCAGGTCCTGCGGCCCCTTTACCCCTGGCTCCCAGGCCGGGCTTGACTTGAGACCAGCCCATGCGGCCCTTATATCTTTCTCCCCTGGTTTTCTGGACCCTCCTCTCTGCACCTGCAGCCTCCTAGTCTCGCGCTCTCCTTGAGCCCCAGAAAGGGAAAAACCATTAGAAAGACAATCTTGGAGTGGTGGGGCTGCCTTCACTGACAGCAACTAAGTACAAGGGCCAAATGCCCTTGGATTCACCTGTGACCCATCAGCTCCTGGAGACAGCAGCGAGCTCCTCTAACTGCCCCCTGCCCCTCACCCCTGCAGCCCCTGTACTGCAGCCCCCCACCCCCACACACTCGGCGTCTCCTCGCTCCCCCTCCCCTCCCCCTCTCCTCCTCTCCTCCCTTCCTCACCTTTCTCCTCCCTCCCCTCCCTCCTTCCTCCTCTCCCCTCTACCATCCTCTCTCCTCTGTCAGCTGCTCTCTCTTGCTTTCTCCCTCCCTCCCTCCACTCCTCGCTGGCCTCCCTGCGGGTCCTCCGACAGGCCCCCTCCCCTCCATGCATGAACACTCGCTGGCCTCCAGATGGCCTCCCTTCCTGGCTTCCTTCAAGTCTTCAAGCTGCACCTGCCTTCCCTGACCACCTTCCCTTCCTGCTTTAGCTTTCTCCGTGGCTCTCACCGCCTTCTGCCTTCTGACATTGAACAACGTGACACCGTATAATGTGTCTGTTTTATTTATAGTGTCTCCTGTGAGACTGTGAACTCCAGGAGGACAGGCATTTTTGTCTGTCTTATCCCCAGTGCCTAGAACATAGATGCTCAAGAAATCCCTTGAGGCAAATAAATGGTCCCATCACCCACCCCAACTAGGCTACACCCTCACAGGACCCGCACCCTCCACTCATCGTCCTCACGCAGAGCAGAAAGCGCTGGCTGGTCTCAGGTGGCTCGGCCATGGCCTCTCCGTGTGGCCTCCGTCCAGCTTCTTCTCCTTTCTGGGCCTCAGCTTCCCTCCCCCGTTTTATAATGGAGAGGATGGACTGGAACTTCTCCGGCTTTCGCTGTGTTGGAGCTTTGAGGTCCCTTCAGCATCTTCCCAAGTCAGGTGTCGACAGGGAATTCACAAGGGTTGGAGGGGGGCCTGGTGGTCCCTGCTCAGAAGAAATCTCCAGGCCTTAAGTTCCCTACCCTGGCACCGGGTGGGTTGAGGGGAACGGCAGCAGTAGCAGCGGGAACTATAAACAGACTTCAGAAAGATTTCTCCAAAAACATATCCATATTTTAATCACCATCCAAGTCCAACCTGGGAAGCCTGAGGAACAGAAGCCAAAGCCCACTTAAGGGCCGAGACCAGAGGTCAAGTGTCCAGAAGTGAGCCATCATCGGAGGAAGCCCGCTGTCAGGCAGGTGAGCGTGGGGGCCAGCAGGGTGGGCAGCGACCAGGGCAGCAGCCGCCCGGGGGCCTGGGACCTGTAAACCACGCGCTGCCCCCGGGGCTGCAGGGGCCTGATGTTGTCGGTCATTTTCTGATTGTTGTCATAATACAGCTTGTTGGAGAATGCAAGGATCTGTGGAAGGCACAGGGCTCAAGTGGAGATGCACTCCCCGCTGTGTGACATCAGGCCAGTCACTTTGCCTCTCTGAGCCCTCTGGGGTTTTTGTGCAGAGGAAAAGAATACGGGATGGAAAGTCCTTGGCATCCGTGGGGGCTTAGCTCCCATTAGCTTCCCTTAGCCAAGGGGACTCAAACCTCACGGTTTTGAGGGTCTGCCATTACTACCACCATCATCACTATTACCAGAGAACAGTGGTTCTCAGACTTGAGTCTACATTAGCCTCACCTTCCATGCTTGTCTGGCCTTGGATTGCCGGGCCCACCCCCAAGGGATCGTTTCTGGGAAGCCAGGCAGTGGGAGGCGGCAACCCCTGCCTGGACCTCTGTACCTGGTCCTTGTGGAGCTGGATGGGCTCCTGGAACACTGTCCAGACCACCGTCTCGTCACAGCCGGGCGTGGTGAGCGAGCCCAGGTAGCGGAAGTACCGCCTCAGTTTCTCCTGTTTGGGGAGCAGGTCTAGGAGACTGATGCTGTTTCTCATCGTGGTGTTGGTATCTGGGGGGACAGCAGTTACCCCCTCACACCTCACTCTCAGGGTCCAAGCCGCTGCACCATCCGGACTGTCCTTTGTTGAAAGAAGTCTCCTCCCCTCGCCCCGACCCCTGCCTCCCCCGCCTCACCATCCTGACTCACTAGGTCTGGAGATGTTGGACAGCACGTCCACCAGGGGTTGGAAGTTCTCATTCCTGGCTCCGGCCTGGAAAGGGGGGGAAGGGGGCTTAAGAGAGGCTTGTGGGAAGCCGGTGGTGACCACCAGTTCATTCTGGTCTGGGTTGGGGCAGGCAGGCAGCTTCTGGGACTGAGGCCCTGAGAGACTCTGGGCACCCTACCTGGGAGTGTACAAGCCACAGAAACAGAGGGCAAGGTGGGGCCTCCACAGCCCCCTTCTGGCTTCCTGAGACCCCAGGTCTCTGGATTCTGAGAAGCAGCCCCTTGGACCCTGGGAGATGGCAGTCTCACCTCCACCATGAAGGCCAGCACTGCAATCTCATCTTTGGAGTCCTGGGCTTTCGCATTCCTTGATGTCCCCTTCTCCTTCTCATGCACTATGTGCATCTGTTGGGGTAGGGGGAGAACCCGTGAGGGTGCTGGACCACCCTTCTCGCCCAAGGCAGGTATACCCAGAGCCCAGCCAAGGCACTGACCTGGGAAGAGGTCCCTCACCTCCATGGCAAATCGATCCCCATCCAAGCTGTGCTCTGAGCCCCAGTCCAGCACCTCGGACCAGTGCAGGTGCAGCTGCTTCGCCCGGTACCGGGCGGCCAGTCCTCCTTCAGCAATTGTGGCCTCGTCCCCCAGCAACACCATCACTGGAGGGCACAGGAGGGGGCAGTCCTTGCACCACCTCTCTTAGCCTCTCCCAGCCTCCTCATCCCAGTTCCACCCAGGCAGGACCTCCTCTCCCTTCTCCCACACTTCATGGGCTACTGGCCTGGGCCTGGAGGAACAGACTGAGTGGGACTGCCCGGGACCGGCCCTTGACCTCCTCTCTGGTCTCCCCACCTGCCTCTCCCTCTACATACCCCTACTGCCCAAATGTGCAGTGCAGCCCGGCCCCGCCCCTGCTCCAACCCCCTCCGTAGGTGGTGCCCCGGTGATCTCAGGGCCATGTCCAAACTCCTCAGCCCTGGGCGGCCTGCCACGAGCCCAGCTCACCTGACCAGGGCTGGCTCCGGGCCCTTCTGGCTTTGCTCTGTCCTCTATGCCCACGGGGCCACGTGCAGCCCTCTGAACACCCTAAGCTGTTTCATGCCTCCCTGTCTTTGCATATGTTGTTCCTTCTTCCTCCAACATGTCCCCTCCCGCATCCCCAGACTGGTCTGATACAAGATTGAAAATACTGTGACAGACGGCTTCCTCCTCCCCTCCCCTCAAGGTTTTTCAGCCTCTCCTTGGCAAAGGTGGACCAGGGCCAGTGCATCTTCCCAGGAGGAACCCAACCCTCCAGTCCTCCAGAAACTCCGGGGTCCCAGGACCAGGTACCCCTGCCACCTGGGGTCTCCATCCCACCCACGTGAGACCTACCTGTGTGCCCATTGTTTTGGACAGTCCACTTTTGCTTCTTGTCATAGCCAGAGAAGGAGAAGGGCCTCAGGTTTAGGTCCACCTCTGTCTTGGCAGTGGCGATGTTGATAGGGGACTGTTGGTCCATCTGACAGCTATCGCCCCACAGGTCTGGCCCTGAGCAGGGAGGGAGTGGGCGCTGGGAGTCAGGGGCGCCTGGCACTAGGGCATGGCGTCCTCTGCCCCACTCAGATCAGGCCGTCTTTGGAAAGCTGGCAGGCTGGGCTGTGGGATGCCCGTGCAGAACTCTGCCCTCACCCTCCCTGGGCCTTCCTCTTCAGACACACATGCTCACCTGGGCAAATGTTCTTTGCACTTTTTCAAATACTACCCACCCCCCACCCCCATCCCATCACCTACCCACCCCTCTACCCTCACTCCAGGCTCCATCCACCTGGTGTTGGAGGTCCCTGGGGTGCAGGGAGCCAGGCTTCCCAGGGAATGATTCCCTGCCTCCTAGCCCTCAGATAATTCTTAGTGTCCCATCCTGAGGTCCTTTAAAAGGCTGTCACCAGAGTTCTCCTTTCACAGCCGAGCATCTGAGGTGGTCCCCTATCCCAGAGCTCACAGCCTGTTCCCCCACAGTCCTACCCCGAGCCTGGCTCTGCGTGTGTGTGTGTATGTGTCTGGAATAGGACCAACCCTTGATTTCATTATGAGAAAGAGCGAAATGTATTTCTCCCTTTGCTGCTGCTGCTGATTTATTTTACAGCCCTTGTGGTGACAGAGATGATGACAGGAGGTGCCAGTAAAGACTCACAGTCACTCCATGTTCCCTGTTCCGTGAGCATCAGGAGTGGGTGAGTATGTGTGCGTGCACGTGTGTGTGAGGAGATGATATCTGACTCGGGGCCACACCACCCCTCCTCCTTCCCACCCTTGCTGGGTCTCCATTTCAACCTGGACGGGCCCTGCCGCACAGAAAGACCTGTCCCCGGGCCTGGCTGTACTCACCCAAGCAGGTCCAGTTGGAGGGCTTGACTTGATTCTGGTAGCACCAGTGTGTTGCTGGAGCAGAGAGAGAAAGCGCATGAGGCCTGTGCATTTGTGTGTCAGTGTTTCTGGGTACACACACGTCTCTAAAAGTGCGGGTGAACTGTGTGCACACAAGCAACTGTGTGTGTGTTGGGGGGGGCGGGTATCCAATGTGACAGAGGCTGGAAACATCGCAGTGCACCTTGGGATGGGGTGGAGCGTTCCTAGGGGTCAGAGACAGAGATCCCAGGGTAAGGAGGCTTAAGAAGAAAATGGAGGGATGGAGGAGGAGGTGGTCAAAGTAGCCTGGCCTCAGGTGTCCTTGATCCACAGCTGACCTACTGGTCCTCTTGCCCAGGGCATGGTCCTCATACAGACATGGCCAAAGCAGCCAGCAGCCCTTGAGGGGCCCTCCAAGGCCGGTCAGCTCTACCCAGGGGCTACGCTGGACACTCTCCATCTGCTGCTCATCAGCTCCCCTCCCTCCTTGCATCCCCCGCCTCAAACCTGGAAGGGAGGCTGTGGTCAGAGAGGAATAGGAGGGGGATCAGGGCCCCCGGACTCCCCTCCTAGGACAGTACAGCCACGTTCAGCCTGGCTGCCTTCCCAGAGTTGATGGGATGATGGGGGAGGTTTGGCCAACCCCTCCCTGGAACACACCCTCTTACGTTACTAAAACCCATTCTTGGCTAAACTCTCACAGTCCTGCAGGGAGGAAGGCAGCAGGCCTTCCCCCAGCCCCACCTCGAAGTCCTGGTGTTGGGGGCCAGACAGACTCAGGGCTCTAATCTCCGCTCTGCCTAAGGACAGCAGAACCAGCATCTCTGAAAAAAGGCTGCACCAGGGACAGACTGCACTAATGCGAAATGTTAACAGCAGGGCAGACTGTGCACAAGGGAACCCTCTCCTCTGGGCTTTCTGCTCGAGTTTTCAGTAAACCTGAAACTGCTCTAAAATTAGTCTATTGATTTAAAAGAAGACTGTGGCAGCAGGGTGGACAAAACATTTGATCTGAGCCGGAATTCTAGCTGGGCCACTTGGGAGCTGTGCATTTAGAGGCAAGTCACTTAATCTCTCTGGGCCTCAGTTTTGCCATCTGTAAAGCAGAACTAGTACCACCCACCACATAGGACTGCGGTGAGGAGTAAATGAGAGATGGTAGAGAGTGTTCCAGGCAGCCTGGAATTTAGTCAAATCCCTGACAAATCCTTCCCTTCCCCTTGCGTCCCTCTCCCCCTCCCTCCCTCCCTCCCTCCATCCTTCCAACCTCCTGTCAGGGCGCAGATGGCCAAAGTCGGGGTGGGGGGTTGCAGAGAGGAGACAAACGAAGTGAGCTGGAAAGAACTCAGGGATGAGGAAATTGCTAAGAAAAGCACGGCTTCCAGCTCAGCCTCATCTAGCCTCTGAGCACATCCGTCCCCACCCAACCCCACCTCCTCTGGGGTCCCTGCAATGGGGATGGGTGGGGAGGGGGTGGGAGGAAGGCCCAGAGGGAGGGTGAGCACCTACAGGAAACGGGCCACCCCCTAAGTCTGGGTCTGAACCCCTCAGGGTCACCTTGGGTTTGGAGTTTCCCAGTAGTCTTTGGATCAAAGACTACTAGCCAGCACCGTCTCTTTCAGAGATGTTTGGTCCCTGCCCCACGCCAGTCCATCCCCTGCCTGGGGACAGGGCTCTGCTGCCCCTGGGAGTTGCTGCATCTGGGGAAGCCCCATGAAGGTCGACTCCGCAAAGGGCATCAGCCCCCCTCTGCACGTGAGCAGAGCTCTGACACTGGAGCCCGCTCACTGGGCCTCCAGTCCTGGCTCAGACTCTTACTTAACCCCTGCAGGAGAGTTCATTAACTTTTCTGAGCCCACATTCTGCATTAGGCAGAAGGAGCTGTCACCGAACTCCCAGGGCCACGGTGGAGGAGGCACAGGATGGGAGGTCATTTGCATCTGTGAAAGGCTCCTGTGTCTTCACCTCTCAGAGGTCCTGCAGGCAGAAGGGGCCTCTGAGGTTGAGCTGGCCCCTCCTCTGGACTGAGGTCCAAGGGAAGCCATTCCAGCGGAAGCCTTGTTTGAGCCAGAATCCTCAGGAGCCAGCTGGGACGGGTGGAAACCCCTCAGCCTCCTGGGAGCCCATCTGGTCCAGGTTGAGGTTTTCCTAGGAACTGGCTCTTCCCTGCCTCTGACTTCGGCTCCTAGGTTTGTAATAGTGACCTCTACTCCACTGTCTTAATCACAGAGACTTTCGATCTGCTTGGTTGATTGCTCTTGTAACTACACTCTTCAGGAAACAGAAGCCAGGAAAACATGATGTTGATGAGATCAAGGCAAGGAACTGGGTCTATGTCCAAAGGCTGAAGGTAAGGGCTGATTTTTAGGCAAGAGGTGGCAGGGCTCAGGTTCCTGTACCAGTTCATGAGAAGGCAACCCTTGCAGATAATTACCAGCCAGCTGTCCTGAGTCATTTCCAAGAGGAACTGGGAGGGAGAGGAGCTACCCGTAGATCTTGGCTCTAAGCTCCGAGTTTTACCTCGTCTGTCTGCCCTGATCAGGGATGGCATGAGAGAAATAGCAACCATTGCCAATCACCTGGCTGTGGTCCCCCACCCTTGACTTGCCCATCACCCTAGCCCCCTTCTTTAGAGATGCCTGAAGAAATTCCCTCTGTGGACTTTGCTCACCCCACCCTCCACTCCAGGGGAAGGAAGGAATCTTGGAAACCAGCTCAGCGAATCCCAAATATGCCCTGGGCAAAGTCTCAGCAGCTCCTGGCCAGGTCTGGGACTCTGAAGGAGCCTCCGACCTTCTCCCCTCCTCCTCTCCCTGGGGATGCTCTGGGGACTTCAAGGTGCAGCCTGGTCACTCTCCAGCCTCAGTTTCCCTAGAGGAGGAAATGGGGGGAGGAAGGCAGGACTTTGGGCAGCTCCCAGGCAGAAAGCCTCAGGGGGCGGCTGAGACAGATTCCTGGCTGGCTGGGCTGATGCCAGTGGTACAGCTGTCATAGCCGTGCAACATGCCACACATATACCACACCAAGCACTTACACCCACTGTCTTATCTGAATTCTTAGAAGGACACCTGAAGTTAGAATTACTTTCTGTTTTGTAAGTGATAAAACCGAGGTTGACTTACCCAAGCCAACACAGCTACAAAGCAGCCAAATTAATTACAAAGCCTTTTCTCTTTCTGTCAGCCCAGCTGCTTAAGTAGGTTTCAAACCTCCAACCCTACAAATAAAAATGTTTACATCCTGCGTTTTCTCCTTCTTCCTCTCCTAGGAAGAGGCTAGGAGTTTTTGCAAGATGCCCCTTCAGACCTCACAACGGGCCAGCCAAGTCCCTCCTGCAAAGCGGCTCACAACTCCCTCCTTCTCTGCACCCTCACCCCTAACGCCTTGACTCCAAGGGAGGAACTGCTAGGTTTAGACAGGAGGTTTGGCCAGGTGGCCCCCAAGCACCATCCAAGGGGTAGCTGAGCTGGAGACTGGCAGGTAGGGGCCTCCTTCGAAGGCGATGATTCCCTTTGGGGTCCTAGAAGGTGTCGGATCAGGTCCCTGTGTGCAGACTCCAGAGGCGCCTTTAGCTCCTTATCAAATATTAACACCCCTCTCCTGCCACCTCCCATCTAGGCGAATAATTAAGAGCTCGGCCTCACCATTAATCTTTAAACGAAAATCACCCTGGCCGGAAAGACCGGCTGGGCCGGGACCACGGGTCTCCGGAGGCCCCCCGCCAGGCTCACAACACAGTGCGGTGTCTCCGGAGGTGAAGGGCTCTGGCAGCCTCCGGGGAATAAGGAACCCAGGGCGGGAAGCGGGGATGCCAGGGGAAGCGGGGATGCTAGGGCCCCACCGCGCCCAATTTGTTGTCCTTGCTCTGGGCCGGGGGCAGTCACCCAGCACTGAGCCCCCGTAAGATGGACAGCGACCCGCGACAGACCGAGGAGAACTAGAAAGGGCGCGACACTCCAAAAAGGGTGAGAAACGGAGGGGTGCGTGGAGGCGGCTCAGGGAAGCATCCTCGCCAGGGACCCGCACTCCGCCGGGCTCTGCGCGCTGCAGCCGCGTACACGCGAGCACTCGCTGCTCCGCGCCCGCCCCTCTCGGCCGCCCGCGCCGTCCGGATCGCCTATGGGGCGCAGCCTCGGCGGACGGCACGGGGCGGGGGCGCCGAGGGCCCACCGAGGGGCCACCGAGGGGTCCCGGGGCCGAAGCCCGCCTTCACCTGCGCGGGCCCAGGGCCGGGCGGCGGCGAGGACCAGGAGCGCCAGCAGCAGCCGCATCCTGCGCAGGAGCGGAGACGCCGCGGAGCCGGGGGTCGCGCACCGAGGAGGCCGCCGGGGGTGCCGCGGTCATGCCGGCCGGGGTTTTATAGCGGAGCCGCGACGGGAGGGAGCCTCGACAGCAGGACACCGGTAGCGGCTCCTCCCCCTGGCGGGGCCTCCCCTCCCCTCGCCCGTCCCTGATCTGAGACTCAGCTCCCCCACTTGCGCTCCCCACCCCCCGCCCCCCTGCCCGGCCACCTTTCACCCGGTGCGACAGGCCCCCTCACCTATTGCGTCCTCTCCTCTCCTCCTTCCTCGCACCTCCCCCATCCCACACCTGGTTTCTAATTTGGGGACAGAGCAGTGACTCGCAAGGTACTTGATCCACACGACAGCGGGTGCCCCGGATTCCTGCTTTCAATCGTTTTGGCGTGGACCCCCGCGCAGACTTCTCGCCTCGGGAGCAGCCCGTTGGGGTTAGGGGCTGGGGGAGTGGAGACAGCTTTGGAGGTCTGCCTTAGAAAGAGGCTGGTTTCTCTCTCTCTCCGGCAGTGATCACTGATTCTCTGGTTCTCATCTCTTTTTCTGTTCCCTCCCAGGCTGCTCCAAACTTAATTTCTTAGCATCGCAAAGACTCTTCTTCCAACACAGAGTGAGGACGCCACTAAATTGCTGTGAGTGTGTATGTGATGGCCAGCGCTGGGGAGGCCGAGGGGCCAGAACTGAGAAACTGATTGCAAAGGGGCTCAGTGAGAGAGAGAAACGAATGCGGTCAAGAGGGAAGGGGCTGGTCCTGTTGAGGACCTCCAGATTCCTGAGATGAGATGGGAAGAGACTGAGATCCGAGTAGACTCCTGATTTTCTCATCTGTCAGAATCTTCAGAGTCCAGGGAAAGGAAACTTTCCTTGAAGGAGGTCTTGGCGTTTGGTGAAATAGGGCTGGGAGCCCCCACAGAGAGGAAGCTTCCCCATGTCTCAGGAGGGGTGGTCCCTCTCCTGGATGTGCATCCCCCCCCACAGTGCCTCTAGACTCCTTCACTGCTGTAGGCACAGTGCGTCCCACATGGTGTGGGGCTGCGTGGGAGTTTGGGACGCTCACTCAGACTTGGGTGGGGAAGAGGGACAGGGACCAGGCAGTGATCTTGGGCCCCCTCCGTCAACAGGAAGCCAGGGCTTTTTGGTCCTGTGGCTTCCCCATCCGCTGCCAATCTCTCAGCCCCAACGTGCCTTTGAACCTAGGTAAGGGACTGCTGAAGAAGAATTGCCTCCCCAAGAACTATTCAGGCAAAGGGGCTTCCTCCTTGGTTAGAGTCCTGGCTGACTCCCCCCACCTTCTGGCCCAGGATCACACGGCCTCAAGGAGCAGCTTTGATCCTGCAGAGAAGGGAGCTGGGATCCACATCAGGCTTAGGGCCCTATTGTCTGCACTGTCTTAGAATTTAATCATCAGTCTGGCACTAGGACAGTCAGGGAAGGGATTCCACATCCCGAAGCTTTTTCTGGGGAGTGGGTTTGCGTTCACAAGACTGTAGAAATATATCTTTCAGGACTTGGGGCTGGGGCTGGGAGGAAGCCTATTCCTGGGAATGAAGTTGATTTCAGGGGTCCCTGTAACCCCAGGCCAGCCTCCTGACAGGCAGGAGAGAGGCTTGGAAGCCTTTGGTGGGCTAAGGGGCTACTAACTGGTGACCTTTTGACTCACTTCAGAGTCTATGGCATTGGGTTCCCAGAGAAGAGGAGGAGGAAGCTGCCCCCTCAGAAATTCTGCTCCTCTCCCATCAGTGTGCCCTCTAGTATGTTTTGGGGCCAGTGAGCTGGGGAAGGAGAACCATACCCCATGGAGTGTCCCCTCTGAGGCATGGGGCAGGGGAGGAGGTTAAGGATGGGCACTTCTTCAAGGATGCATCTTAATCATGGGCACCAGGAAGACTACACATGTGTGATGTGGGAGAACAAGGGGTGGCTCCTGCTTCATCCTTCATCTCCGATTCCAAGGTTACACAAAGGCAGATTACTTTGTGTTACCAAGGTCACCCAGCCTTATTTCCCAGTCTCTCCTGCTTGCTATAAACTTGTCACCTGTCACTGCCTAGGCCACCCTGGGTCCAACTTCCCTGGAGGGGACAAGACCCTCTTTACAGCAGGGGTCATTAAATCAGGGATGGGCTCTGACACATCTCCATGACTTACAGGACCCATAAAGCTGCCAGCCCAGGCCCAGCAGTCCTAGCCTCGCCACGGCCTCCTTCCTCTTACCACACAAAGTCTCTGAGTGTCCGGTGTTCAAGTCCCTGCTCTTCTTCTGACTGAGGGATGACCTTGGGCAACTCTCCTACTCCTCTCTGATTGCCACTTCCTCATCTATAAAGTGGGGATGACAACCCTGCCCTGCTGACTTCTTGCCAATAAACAGTTACTGAGCCAGAGCCTGCCCAGCCCAGACTTTCACAACCGGCCTCATGGTTCCTGGGTGAGGCCATGATCTGATGTGGATGCAGAAATGAATCACAGGTCTCATCCTCTGGGGATTTTCACACCATGGAACAGAAGGAGGCGCTCAGAAAGCCACAGGGCTTTGAGATGAGATAACCTTAGGTCACTTCTGGCTCCATCCACCTGCTCTGTGATGTTAGCAGAGCCTTGGTTTTTCCTCACGTGTAAAGTGAAAACTATTTCCCTATCTTCCTCATAGATTGCTGTGAGAATTAAGTGACAAAAGCCGGAGAAGGGCTGGCCCTGGGCCTGGGCGCATGAGCACATGTCACCATGATTTCTAAGTGGAAGTCCTTTTAACTGGATTTTACCTGACCCTAGACAGGTGTGGATGTGGCATTGGGTGGAAGGAGACACTGGGCTAAGTCCAGGGAGGGGCCCTGGCACGCCCAGGCTCCACCTGATCTCCCAAGACCTAGGGAGGGGTGAAGAAGGCTGAGGGGCATGGTCAGGATTCAAGTAGATGATGCTGAGTGAAAGGCCTGGCAGTGGTCCAGGCACTTCGTAAGTGCTCATTAAACCTCAGCTGTAAGAATAGCTGTTACGGGCAACAGTAGCAGATGCCCATGATATTACAGGGGCCCAGAGGAGTGGCACCTGGCCCAGCTGGTAGCCGGGCAGTTGGGGAAAGCCTCCTGGAGGAGATGAGACTCAAGCCAAGTATTGGAAGACAAGTAGATGTTAACATAAAAAGGGAAGGGAAATCCAGGCAGAGGAATCTGACTGAGAAAAGGCATAGAAGTGGGGTGAGAGGGGGAGTGCTGGGAGATGAGACTGGAGGCGTATTTGGTACCAGACAGGGAGGACTTGTTTTCTGGGATTAGAACATTGGACTGAACTTTGCTTTTATTTTTTTAATTGTTGTATAGTTGACTTATTATGTTGTGTTAGTTTCTGATGTACAGCAAGGTGATTCAGTTATATATAAACATATTCTTTTTCATCATGGTTTATTATACGATGTTGAATATAGTTCCCTATGCTATACAGTAGGACTTTGTTTATCTATTTTATATATAGTAGTTTTTATCTACTAATCCCAAATTCCCTATTTATCGCTCCCCCATCCCCTTTCGACTTTTTTTGTTATTTATTTATTGAAGTGTATTCAGTTTACAGTGTTGTGTCAATTTCTGGTGCACAGCATAAAGTTTCAGTCATACATATACATTCATATATTCATTTTCATGTTCTTTTTCAGTATAGGTTACTACAAAATTTGAACATGGTTCACTGTGCTATAAACTTGTGGTTTGTTTATTTTATATAGTTAGTATCTGCAAATCTCGAACTCCCAATTTATCCCTTCCTGACCCCTTTCCTCCTGGTAACCCTAAGTTTGTTTTCTATGAGTCTGTTTCTGTTTTGTAAATAAGTTCATTTGTGTCTTTTTTTTTTTTGAAGGAGTAGAATAGTAAAGGAGTTTATTAGGACCACACAGATGAGCACCGAGTTGTTGGGATCTTTTGTAAGGTCGGGTCACAAGATGCCTGATCGGCTTGTGCACAAGTCTCTGATTGGCTGTAGGTGAGGTAAGACATTTAGGGTCTGTGAAGGGCATTGGGGTTTATGACTCAGGTAAGGTGGGCTGAAACAAGCCAGCCTGAGCTATTGTGAGATTAGGCACTACTTAGGGCTATTCGTTTGTTAGGACCAAGATGCCCAGTGAAGAATGTACTTTATCTGTTAAGGGATCACAAGCAGACATCTGAGAGCCCAGGAATGGGGGGTCGTTGGACTTCAAAGGATGTCAGTTGGACCCACATTCTCACCTGACAGATGGGCAGTGATAAGTCTTCAGAACAGGGGCAAAGTTCTCATCTTCTGTATCTACTTCCTGCTGAATGTGGGGTGTGACACTGTCTCTACCTATGGTGGCAGTCTGTCTGGGAATATGGGGCCCCAATATCCCAGCAGCCTTAAAGGTGAGAGCGGAAGGAGACCCCAGTGGCTTCCAAGAGCTGCATCACCAGGATGTTGGTTTGGTTCATGGTGGCAATCTTGGTAGGAGGGGTGCATTTTTTCCTAAGTTCTTGGACCTCAAAGAGAGACAATCATGTCTGTAGAAGAGGAATAAATACAACTCAAAAGTAGGCGGATACCATGACAGATAGCTAAACCCAGTAAAAACAGAGAGAAGAAATTTGAGAATGTCTGCAAAGAAAGACCTGATCCCTTCAGGGATCCAGAGAAAGGCATTGGAGAACCAGTCAGAGACCTGTTTAGTGACTACTTTGCCATAAACTTTGGCACAAGGATGGCAAAAGCAGTGTGGTTTGCACGACCGCTCTCCTTAATGGCCGAAGTAGATGTCACCATCAGTGATTTTAATGCTTTTCTAGATATGAGGAGATGCAAGAATTCGGGCTCATAAAATCTTTTCCTGAAAATATCTAACTCTCTGAAGGCCTGTTTCACCAGCTTTCCCAGAGCACAGAGTGCCTCATTCCTGCTCTCCCCCGATCTCCTTTCAGGGTGCGCTGAAGGTCAGTGACTTCACTGGCTTGCGACTTAACCCTTGTGGAGGCAGATGGCAAATGCCCTTGATGCAGGGAAAACGGATGTGGGGCGTGAGGGGGGCCATGTCACAAGTCTGGACTGAGTCCCTAGGACATGCCCCGCCAGGTGTGGGTCCTTGGCTTCGCACAGGACAGAATTCAAGTTGAGTAAAGGTAGATTTATTTAGAGAGATACATACTGCATAGAGGGTAGGCTGTTTCAAAAGGCAAGAGAAAGGCCATGAGGTGTGGGGGTTGGGTGCTCAGGTTAAAGTAAAAGTAAGTACACACTCCACAGACAGTGTGGGCCACCTCTGAAGAGGAGGGAGTGAGAGGTGGTGAAGGGCAGTGTCACCAGTTTTTATGGGCTCAGTAGCTTCACATACCTACAAGTGGGAAGAGGCTGGGATTCCCAAGAATTGGGCCACCACCCACTCTTTGACCTTTTATGGTTAGCCTTGGGACTGTCATGGTGCCTGTGGGCATGTTATTTACCATGCTAATATGTTACAGTGAGAGTATAATGAAGCTCAGAGTCTACTAGAAGTCATATGTCCCACCATCTTAATCCTCAAGACCTACTGGGAGTTGACTCAATTTGATGTTACTTGCTGTGCCATTCCTTGAATGGCTATGCCCTGCCCCCTTCCCTTCTGTGTCACCCTCGCGATCGATCATCGGTCATCGATCATCGTAAATTTGACCATGGCTTGGGAGGCATTTCATGACTTTTTCATCCCACGGAGCTAGGAGCGCTCATTCCTAGGTCAGGCGAAGATTTCATTGACAGGCCACTCACTGTGCTATTACGGGACTAGGTCTTAATAACAGTAGTAAAGTTTCTGGACCACCTGTCTGACTAGTCAGTTACGGTCCAAGAAGATATTCCCTCTTGTTGCTTCTTCCCATATCTAGAGTAATACTTTTATAATCACAAATCTCCTGTAAAACTGTGTATCTGGTTACTGCTTCAGGTTGCTACTTGTTGCTCTGATTGAGCTTGAGTAACTTCAGAAGAAAATTCAAATCTTTGGCCAGGATTAGAGCAGGGATTAATTGACCAGGTGAGGCAATCCCACCTAGTAATCTCACTAGGGGCCTGAACAGAACTATCATTTCTTTCTTCTCAATACATTTCCTAAGGGCCTAACGACTAGACCCTTAGAGTCTTAGAGTGGAGAAATCCACCAAGGTAACCCAGAAGTACTGGACATAGGGAGTTGACCATAAACCTAACGACTGCTTTAACTTTAATTCTGCATAAGATCATGAAACCTCAGACCTCGATATTTCCTCCCGATTGTTGAGACAATGAAGGGTACAGAGAAGGGATTTGATGGCTGTTAGGATCCTGAGAGAGAAGGGGGTCATCTAGGAAGTCTGACTGATCATTGGGTCCTGGAGGACTGGAGTGTGGCGGTGTCTCCAGGAATCAGGAGAGACACACGTGGCAATTTTTACAAAGATCCTAATTTTAGGAGAGGGCCATAAAGGCCTGAACAGAGGGGAGCCTCAGACCATTTGCCCAATTTGTGATGGAAAGAATCAAGATTGTAGCTCAGAGTCCCATGAAGGGGCCAAGTCTCCTGATCTGGAAGTTGGTATTGGGGCCAGGTGACATTACAGAAAAAGCTAAGCTGCTTTTTCTTTAATGTCTGGGGATCAAACTTATTCCAGTGTTTTAAAATGCAACCCAATGGTGAGTCCTGGGGACTAGAAGAAGCATTTCCCATTGTAGTTAGGGAGGTGTCAAAGAGAGAAGGAAACTGTTGCAGAAAGACTCAGAGACAGGGTCTTGGAGCTTAGAAGAAAAGAGACGGCTTTATTGCTTTGCCAGGCAAAGGGGACTCACAGCAGGCTGCTGCCTTCAAAACTGTGCACCCCCCTTGGGGATGGGGTAGGGTGATTATATAGCCGTAGCTCAAACAATAAAGCATTGATAACGATCAACAGAATTATTTTCTCATCAGAAGACTTAGAATGGCGTCATGATGCATCATGATACCTCCTAGGGGACCACTTCTATAGAGGCTAGCGGTTGTCACCTTTTCAATCTTTATCTGTCTTCTTGGTATTTAGCCTACTCTGTAAGGTTACAGTTCTGCGACCTCCCCGGAGAACAACTCAGAAACCAAGCATGATTATTGCTTTCGATTATTGGAATAAAGCAGAAACAGTAAAATTAATAGTTTTAGTTTTAACAATGGGCCTGGAGCTGTGAGTAGCAACCGGCCAGTCAGATTAGCTGACCGTTTTAAGGGCAAGCACAAGAATAAGCAATCTGTTAGCCTGTATGTGGCCATTTTATTAATTCTACTTCAAAACCAGCACAGACTCCATTCCGGAGTGGTCTACCCTACAGAGAGGAGCTAAGCTTCCAGCGTCCTCTTACTTTGGGCCACCCCAAGAAAGAGAAGCCACTGGCGCAAGTGCCAAAACCAGGTGAAAAGCCTGCACAAAGGACCAAAAAGCAAAGGAAAAAAGGGAGGGGGACTCACCCACTGCGACTTCTACCTGGTGCGGCGATCGAAGGCAGGAGGCTTGGCCAACTGGAGGCGTGACCCGCAAAACACAGAGAGAAGGCACAGAGGTGCACCATGTGGTTGGGCCTGAGAACCAAGGAGCATCTCAAGGGCCAGAGTCAGAGGAAGGGAGAGATGGAGAGAAGGGAATTTAGAAAAGAAAAGCTTTCTTTCCTGTGTGTGTTCACCACTAGGGGCTGGGGCTCATTTCTGTCTGTGAGACTGAGTTTCAGAGCCTGCTGAGAGTAGCCCAGCCAGGGTTCCTCGATCCTCAGCAAGACTTCAGGAAATTCCTGAATGCTAGAGTGCGGCAGGAAGGTATGAGAAAGGAAAGCAGAAAGGGACGAGGGAAGCCTGTTCCAGAATAGAGCATCAGATCAAGCCGGGGGAGATCCCACAGGGAGGGGAGAGAGAAGCCAAGGGGGCTCCCTCGGAGTCTTAGCCACGTATGGGCCACCGAACATTGTGGGACACAAGCAGGCTGGGGAGCTGGGGAGCCAGTGACTCGGGTTGGTAAAAGAATTTACCAGAGATGAAGGAGGAGCATAGTAAAGGAGTTTATTAGGGGTGCATTGCCATAGACAACAGCAGGCCATGCAGATGTGAGGTGCCTGTATGAGCCTGTGTCATTTTTTTTAGATTCCAAGTCACTTGGTCCTAGAAAGGAACAGAGATCCTCAGACTACTTCTTTGAGTTCCAGAGGAGGGAGCTGAGGCTCAGAGAGGGCAGTGACTCGTGTTGCCCAGCACGGAAAGAGCAGAACTGGGATTTGAACCCGAGTCTCCTGCCCCCACCCCCGTGCCATCTCATTCTGTCCAACACATATACTTCCCTCTCATTAGAACCCCCAGCTTTCTGTACCCTCAAGAGTCCCTTTTGATTAACAGTTGATTCAAGGAAATGTTTGCTGAGACTCCAGCTTTTGTGTCCCTGGATATTGAGATTAAGCCCATATGCAAAACAGTGTTTAATCAGTAGCCTGGGCGCCACCACTCCCGTACCTGGATCTCTGCCATGTTCTAGCAGAGACAAGGAAGCACTTCTCCTGCCAGCATCCGCGGAAGCTACAGTTCCTCTCCCCTCATCTTCACGCCTACCCTATTTTTCTGGTCTATAGAGAGAACGCTGGGTGAGCAGGAAGGGGGAACAGAGAGAGAGCTATCCCAGGGGCAGGTTAGTGGCCTCTTCAGTAGAGAGTTTGATGGAAACTTCTGCTCCTGAACATTTTGAAATAATAAAAGCTGGAAGAAGCAGCAGGAAGCATGGAATAATCCAGCAATTGAGATGACATATGTCCTGTTCCCACCCTGCAGAGAAGTCAGGAAAACTCCCCCATGGCTGTCCCCTCCCCTCTCAGTGTCTCAGCCACAGGCACCCAGGGTCACATCAGCAGGAGGCTGGAATCAGAGCTGCTTTGGATTTTGCAAGTGTAGCATTCCTATATATTCTGCTCTGTGGTGGAAGGACCTCTGAAGAAGGTGGTGAGGGTGGAACCAGGTAGGGAGAAAAAGAGAAGAATCACACAGGCAGCCTTGAGGGGAAAGGGAACAGTCCCCCCCCCTCAGTTAATGCTGTGGCACCATGAAGAGAATAGCCTCTTTCTGGTGTGTGTGTGTGTGTGTGTGTGTGTGTGTGTGTGAACTTCTTTTTCTCTGGTTATCCAGATAATACCTACTCATTGTAGGATATTTGGAAAGAAGCAGGGAAAAAAATTACTGATAACCTTATCTCCCAGAGGTAACCATTTTACAGTTTAGCATATTTTAAAGAAAACAATTTATAGAGGATAATCATCCACCCCACCTTAATCCATCTGTTTAATTTTTCCAACTTCTCTTTCGATCTTTATCTATATGCAAAATACTGTTGACACTGTGAAGGATTTAGTGTCCTGCTTTGTAACATTCACATTTCAATATTAACATGAGTCCATGTTGCCTCACAGCCTCTGCGACTGTCATCTTGTGGTTCTGCAATGTACATAGGTTGTATCCTCAGTTTACTTTCCATTGTAAATAACACTGCATGGAACATCTTTCCACTGGAGAGTCAGGGCCACAGGCTGGGGAAGGAAACTAGGGGTCTCAGATCCTCGCCCCAGTGCCTCACTGAGAACTACCATCAGTACATGAAAATAGTTTGGAGGTGGGATAAGGGTCCAAGAGACCCCCAGAGGCCAGTTAGACTCTGAGTCAGGAATTCTAATCTGACCTCTGAAGTACTTGTAAGATAGAGACTATGAGGTGGATAGGGTTAAGGGGGTAAGGAGGGTATCTCTGTGTAGATTTGTGGTGTAGAGATGTGTAAGAAAAAAATCCGTGCCTGGGTGGGGTGCGGTGGGGGCCTGCTCCTATGGGTGTGTTTGCACAACAACAGCGCCCTCTGCTGTCCCTTATCTTCCAACTGCTCTGGGCTTTTTACAGTTTCGAAGTTCTCCTCGCTGTAGATTAGTCTTGTGTTTCTTTTTCAGTTTAGGGGAGCATGTCATTTAGTGACAATAAAATAGCATTAAGAGAGTTGAAAAACAATTCTTTATACCCAGACCTTTAGCTCTGTTAAAAAAAACAAATCCAATTGAATAAATTTTAAAGATCTCTCTGGCTTTATTCAATGATTCATGAATTGGGCAGCATCCAATCTCGCAGACAGAAAGCGGCTCTGAGGTGCTGTACAAAAGGAAAGACTTGTACAGGCAGAGAGAGAGGGAACAAGGAATTTATACTAGACAAAGGGGGGGATTGCTTATGGCAAGGACTTTCCATTGGGGAATGGCAGGGGTCATTCAGAATGAGGCAGATTACCAAACTCGTGCTGGTTGGGAGATTCCTGATTGATTTAAGATTTTGTTTGGGGGAGAGCTGGAACTACAATTAAGTTAAGTCTCAATTGGACAGTAAGTAGCTTAGCCTAAGTGACTATTTGGGACCTGTTGCCTTGTATTTAACAGCCCCCTTCAGGAGACTTCCAGGATACTACTACCACGTGCAAGCTCATTTAACATCTGACCTATGCCTACATATCAGAGGGGAAACTGAGACAAGAAACTGAGAATGTCAGCAAGTCCCCTAAAGACCCCACCCTAGCCACTTCCTTCAGGTATGACTCTGGCTCCCCCATGCCCTGGGGAAGGATGAAGGTGTCAGGGCTGCAGATAGGAGCTGAGATTTAACAAGGCTGCATAGATAGCTCACGTGCCACCTCTGATAAGGGCTACACATGGGTACCTGTGGGGTGGTCAGCTCAGTCTGCCCTGCCTCCTCCCTTATTATGGCAAAGAATGAAGAGAGGGCAGCGGTTCTGCTCTAGTAAGTAACTTTACCCAAAGTTAACCTTGAAGGGTAAAGTTTAATGTGACCCATGCAGTAGAGGCAGGGCTGGCTTCAAGGTAGTGGGAGTTTGTATAGTTGCACAGAGGGCTGTGCTTGGTTGAATGTTCTGCTGTCGGCATCTCGAAAATCTTCATTTTTGAGCAAGGGGTTCTGCATTTTCATTTTGTACCCGGGGGAGGTGATGTGCCGTCTTCTCGCTGAATCTTCACCCTCCCAGGGCTGGCCGGGAAGCAGCTGGGCAATCAGCTGGGGGCCTCTGAGAACCTGTGGACCAGCAGCCCCTTGTGGAGTCTTCCGCTAGCTTGGATCCTCTTTTCTCACAGGAAACATTCCACACTCGCTTGCTCGAAATCCACAGCTCCGCGCTGCCGCCGCCGGTGTCCTCGAAGGCGTCTCCTGCAGCCGGCAGTTGGAGGTGCGGGTCGGCGCCTAGACCTCCACAGCGCCGCCGGCTCCGTGCAGCGCTGCCTGACAGCTGGCTCCGCGGCGCGTGCCACTTTCAGCCCGAGCGCCCGCCACCTGGGTCAGCCTCCGCCGGCAGCCTTGCTGGCAGTGCTGGGCGCTTGCCACAGGCTCAGCTCGCCTGGCACGTGCTGGACGGCACCTGCCACCCTGCTCTGCAGACTTCCGCCTGCACTCTCTGGTTTCACACTGCGCCCCGGGCTGATGATCAGAAGGTGCAAGAAGACTGCGCTGCCGCGCTGGAAGACCTTGCAGGGACACCGTGGAAGCCGAGGTGCAGCAGGGCCCTCCCAGGCCTGGGTTGAGCGCACAAGCGCGGCATCCTGGCTGTTCGTTGTGCCTTCTTCCTTTTTTCTGAACTAGTCCCATCACCAAGGAGCTGTATCTTCTTCATGCTTTCCAGCATTACCACTATTGCGATCACGCACTACTCTTTGGGCAACCTCTTCATCTACACCCTCAAAGGCAAAGATCTGGACCGGAAGTTACAGCACTCTACTTTGGGAACAGCTGGCACCTTCCTCCTTGCCCAAACTTTGGGAGGCACGGATGGGGACGCCGACACGAGCTGGGGGTCACCCAGAGTTAGAGGAGGGTATATTCACTGTGTGAAAGGTGCAGGGGAGGGGGATTTTTTTTTTTTCCTGCCTCGCAGATAGTAGGGTCTGTGCAGCTTGGATGCCTGTAAGGAAGCTGAGTCCCTGGAAACAGAGGAAAACCTTCCCTGTCTCCCCACACAATTATCAGGACAGGTCTGGAGTGCGCAAGGCCTATGTCCATAGTGTATGAGTTCCTACCAGCGCCGGGACAGAGCATGGGATTCGAGTTTTGCCCATCCCTCCCGTAGTCCCTGGATCTGGTCAGGTCATGGACATTCTCTGAGCCTCCTCAGGCAAATTTGGAGTTCCTGCGTGCCTCTAGTTCAAACCAGCAAAACTGTTGAGGTAGACAATGGTCCATGCTGGTTACTGGACCAGTGTATACACTGCTTGGAATTCAGGTCGGATCCTGAGCAGAGACTACAGCAGGGGACGCGGCTTCTCGTAGGGGTGGAGGCCGTGGGGAGCTTCAGCACCACGGCATGGACAGCACCTCGAGGTGCAAATTTAAGCCCCATAGGGGCAGTGAGAGCCCCACTCCCCTACCGCGAGTTTTAGTGTAGGAAGCCAGGCAGAGGGAAGGTCCAGGCAGGGCCGAGCTCCTGGACCCGGGCCTCAAGCCCCAGAGGCTGTGTGGGGCTTGTGCTCAGAGGGTCGGGGCAGAGTTGGAGGTCTGAGATGAGGCGGAGAGAAAGAAGGAGGGAACCGGAGCCGAGCTAGTCTGGGGAGGATCGTGTTCCAGGACCGTGGAGCCCGCGGCTAAAGGCCAACTTCTGGTTATGCCCCTTTGGCCTCCTTCCCGTCCGGAATTTTAGCGCTTGGAACTCCGGTGCTCAACGCGACGGATCCTTGGGCCCTCGCAGGCCCAGGCATGCAACCTTAACCTCCCGCCTCAGATTAAAAGGAAAGATAAGGGCATCTCTTGAAGGGAAATAGAGGTGTGGAAGTGCTGTTTCAGGGGAAAGAGGCAGAGCGATGGGCTGTGCTAACCTGGTGACCTTGAAAGAAGTTACGGACTTCTGGGAACCGTGTAAATGGCCCTTTGTAGGGTTCAGATTACACCTCCAGGGAGCAGAGACTTCTCCCAGCCAGGGCCTCCCTGCAGCCGCATCGTCCTCAGCGCCTTCAGGGGTGGGTCATGGGACATCCTTGTCAGAGTGCAGCCCCGGGTCTGAGCGGACAAAAGTGGAGGCGGAGTTACTTCGTGTGAGCTGCAACTTATGGCTCTGGGAGGGCGAGCGCAGGTGGCTCAGGAACCCTGACAGGTTCCCCCTCCTCATCCCAGGGCTAGAATGAAACCCAGGGCTCCCACTAAGCATGATTCTATCTAGACACAATGCCCCACATCCTGAACTCGCTTTCAAGGCACCTGTCACACCCCGCTGTCCAACTCATCTCTGCCTGCGTCCATTTAACAGGCAGCTCCAGGGTTTCACCTCCTTGCTATTTCAGCCTCCTCGAATTTCTGATTCCACCCACCCTGAACACCCCAGTGAGGTTTGTACAACCCCTTTGGCCTGAAATGTCCTAGTTCCAACACCTCAAACCGGGCAGCAAATGCGAGGCCCTCCGCCCAGGCTCCAGGATTTTGTGGTAGATGTCACTCTGCAGATCTCTCTTCTCCACCCTGGTCAGTCTCTCTCAACCCCGAGGCCCTGAGCTTCTTCAGGTCAGGAACCAAGCTGCCTTCTCCCACAGCAGTATTACACATTAGTACACAGTAGGAGTTGCACAAATATTTGTCAATGAAGGAGATTTGTCTTAATTCACTCAGCGTGGGTGGCAGACTGAGGAAAGGTGAGCTCCTACTGGCCAATGGCTCAGAATTACCCCGGAAGTGTCTCCATCAAATGACTGCCCTCTGACCTGGCAGCTTGCCAGGATCTGGGTTTATTCAGTTGTAGGATGTATTGGCAATGTTATGAAAATGATGTGGCGGGGAGGACCTTAGGATCTCGGGCCTTCTGAATTTATTTTATAGATAGGGCTACAGGCCCAAAGATGGGGCTGTAATTTGTCCCAAGTCACACAGCAATGTAGGTGAAGGCCAACGTCAGAGTTTTTTTTTTTTTTTTTAAGACATGAACGAATTGGGAAAATCACTTTCCACCCTCAGAAAACTGAACTGGGGGAAACCTGGCTGTAGTGAGTGTCATTGCTGAAAAATCTTCAGTGGTCCCCGACCACTGACATCACCGCACACACACCGGCGCCGATCCTGGGTTTGCAAGGTCAGGATAAACGAGAGACTGTAGAGACCGTTTTTATCCCACTCATTCATTTTATAGGTGGAGTAACAGCCACAGAGAGAATGCATGACCCACCCCCAAGTCACACCGCGAGGTAGGGGCAGGGCCTGGGATAGTGCTCTTTTCGGGCCTGAACTGTTCAAGTACAATTTCCTCCCACACGAAGGAACCTCGACCCCCCAGCCGCCCAAGAGGCAACCACCGAGCAAGGTCCTCGAACTTAGCACGGTCCCTGCCTGGGGCCCAGTACCGGCCACCGATCGAGGGCACGACGCTCTACTTGCAGTCTTGAATGCAAGGCAGGACCAATCGATTGGTTTCCCTGCCCAGAGTCACTGGGCGCTGATTGGCTCTGGTTTGGAACTGGGGAGCAAGGCGGGCGCGGGGCGGTGGGAGGGGCCTGGCGTGGAGCCAGACCATCGGACATAACCTGAGCACAAACTTCTGCACCAGGTACTCGGAGCCCAAATGTACCGCCCCGCCTCCAGGTGCTCAGTGAGTGCGGGGAGCCGGGTGGGAAGCAGGGTAGGGGTAGGGGGTGGAGGTGGGGTCCCCCCGGGAGGGGGGCTTCCCCTCACTCCCCACCACCGCGGGGTCTAAGTCTCGTCAAGTCCGCCTTTTAAATCGGCCTCAATCTGGCGCCTCAGAGGCCCTTCCGAGGCTCTCACTCTCTATTGGCTCCGTCGCTAAAATTCATTAGTATTTTAATCTTAACTTCAGTCTCGGTTTTGAAGCATTGGTTTTCAAAAGAAATCATTTGCAAGTGGCCCTCTTGTGCTGAAAGCAGGATTGGGGAGCTAGGTTCCTGAACGCCTCTCTACACCCGTGAACTCTGGGATTCCGCCTCCAAACACATGCTCCTTTCTTGGTTGCCCATAATACACAAAATGGTAGCTTTGGAACATTTACTCACCGTCCCCTAACCTGGAAAGGGAGACAAATTTGAGTAGTAAGATTTGAAATAACGACAACAAAAAAAATCACAACAGCAAAAAATATTACTAAATGCAATACCACTTGAGAGAACAAGCTATCAACAAAATAGTACTCTGGAAGGGAAATTAAAAATTCAGAGACGATGCCAGAACACTTAATTAGCAGGTTTAAAGAAGTAAGGTGGGGGAGGAGGATATAGCGCAGTGGTAGAGCGCAGGCTTAGCTTGCACGAGGTCCTGGGTTCAATACCCAGTACTTCCATTAAATAAAAAAGAAAAAATAAATAAGTGAACGAATAGATAAATAAGCCTAGTTACCTCCCCCGCGAAAATATTTTTTTTAAGAGGGCTCTGGAAAATTCCTAGCTGTATTGAAACAAATAATCCAAACCTAGGGCTATGATGTGTAGACTTATGCTAACCAGCAGGGTTAGAGATGGCCCTTGCCTCAGCTTCCATTCCTCCCCCTGCTCCTGGGCTCCTAGGCTTTGCTGCTTCCCTGCTGCAATTGGGGTAAGTCATACACAAGCTCCCTGAGGCAGTGCTCTAATGGATGTGACCCCAGCCCAGTTGTGTTGTACCATCTGGACAGCATAATCACTGAGGCTACCCCACTGAAGCTGGAAGCAGACCAGAAGCACCGGGTTCCCCTAAAGATCCCTCATATTCATGGGGGTGTGGGCCAGGGCCAGCACCAGAGGCCAGGAGCAGATTATTGCCCCCAGGAGCCTGGTCTGCACTGGGGGCAGGGGCAGGGAGCTCAAGGAATAGGGGGCCTGGAAGAAGAAATTTTCCTTCACTCCTTCAGTCCTTTGATCTAAAAAAAAAAAAAAAAAAAAAAAAAAAGCTCTTTAACTTCAGATTTCTCCAGCCCTCTTAACAGAAACTTGGAAGCAAAACTCTGCTTTCACATTTTCTAGCACCTGACTGCAAACAGCTGGAGTCCTTTAACTGGGCTGCACTGGCCTTGTATTACCAATGTCACTGTTTTTGTTTTTGTTTTTTTAACTCTTACAACCCTGCTGTGTGGGTGGTATCACCCCATTTTATACATGAGAAATTCAAGGCTCAGAAAGGTTCAGTGACTTGCCTGAAGCCATCCAGCTAGTTGTGGCAGAAACTGCATTCAGACTGGTCTGTCTGAAGTCTTAGTCACTCCACTGTCCTCCCTGCCTTCCCAGGCCAGTTACTCACTTTCCATGTGCAGCCTCTGGGTGTTTCCAGTTTAACGGGAAACCATGGCTAATAATCTCTTCCTGAAACTGAAAAGAGGGAACAATAAAAGTGTCAGTAGAGCTATCACTGTTGCTGCAGCTTTGCTTCAAAGTTTGAAATGGATTTTACTTTTATACGAAGGCTATATCATGCTTCTTCACGAAGGTTAAGTTCTACACTCAGTACAAATAGCAAACGTTATTTAAAAAATATCTCAGACTGCCCTCAAGCTTGGAGAAATACCTACACTTTGAAGAGGCAGCCAGGAGCTGAGCCTGGCTGAGGGGCTGAGGGCCCAACAGAGTCCTACCTCCGGCCTCAGGCTCAGCCCTGGACTGGAAAGGGGTGAGCTACCTCCGCACCTGTTGAAATGCGTTCTCCTCTTTTATTTATTTTCTTAAACTTCTTTTTATGGGGGGAGGGGTAATTTTGCTTGCTTGCTTGCTTGCTTGCTTTATTTATTTATTTATTTATTTATTTATTTAAACAAAAGTACTGGAAATTGAACCCAGGGCCTTTTACATGTAGGCATGCCCTCTACCACTGAGCTATACCCTCCCCTCGCTTCTCTTTTATTTTTTGTTTGTAAATCCTCGGTTGAATTTATCCATGATATGACTCTACCATATTAAAAAATGCTGATAAAAGCAATGACCTATGGCTGGTAATCAGATCAAATGGGGATTTTTTTCAAAACAACTTTATTCAGGTCAAACTTATGTACAATAAACCCCATATTTGAAGTGTGTGATTCAATAAGTTTTGATGTGTACACATCACAAAACTAGCACCACAATCATGATAGTGACCATATGTATCCATCAACCCTGAAGGTCCCCATGGCCCTTTGTAATTACCCCTTGTCCTTTCCCCATTCCCAATTCCCAAGGAACCAATGATATGCTTTCTGTCACTGTTGATTAGCTTGCATTTTCTAGAGTTTTGTAAGTGTAATCCTTCAGTATGTCCTCTCTTTTTGTTTGGCTTCTTTCATCCAGCATAATTACTTTGAGATTCATCTATGTTGTTGTATGTCAATAGTTTATATATATATATTTTTAAATTTTTTATTGAAGTAGTTATTTACAATGATAGTTTCAGGTGTACAGCAAAGTGATTCAGTTAAACATATACATACATGTATATTCTTTTCAGATTCTTTTCCATTATATGTTATCACAAGAAATTGAATATATTTCCCTGTGCTATACAGTAGGTCCCTGTTGTTTATCTATTTTATATATAGTAATGAGTGTCTGTTAATCCTCAACTCCTGATTTTTCCCTCCTCACCCTAATAGTTTATTTTTTGCTGAATAGTATTCCATTGTATGGATGTACCACAATCTGATTATCTGTTTGTCTGCTGGTAGACCTGTGGGTTGTTTCCAGTTTGGGGCTGTTACCTATAAGACTACCAAGAATAGTTGTCCCCTACAGTGTAAATACCTAGTCCTGGAATGGCTGGATCTTATGGTAAGTGTACATATAACATTTTAAAAAAGTGAAAAACTCTTTTCCAGAGTGGTTATTACCATTCCTCCCAGCAGTGTGTGAGATTTCCAGTTCCTTGTGTGAGGATATGTAACTCCCACTTTTGTAGTTTCAGCATTTTGTTTTTAAGTCAGAATGAGAAAATGCTATTTGTATTACATAAAACTCAGTATATTTGCATTTGTAGATAATTTAAAAGAAAAAGTGAAAAATCACCTGTAATCTTACCACCCTAAAGTTTTTGCTGTATTTTCTTTCAGAGTTTTTTTCTTTTCTTTTTGTAGGGGGGTAATTAGGTTTATGTATTTTTAGAGGAGGTACTGGGAATTGAACCCAGGACCTTGTGCATGTTAGGCATGTGCTTTACCACTTGAGCTACACCCTCCCACCAGAATTTTTTTTCTTTATATCCCAACAACCACACACCTTTTGTAAGATGTACTTACTGAATGTAGCCATTTCTCTGCTATTAGATAGTTGGATTTTTTTCTTTCTTTTTTTTTTTTTTTTTTTAGTTTTTAAAATAATGCTGCTATAAGCATGATGCTAAATTCTTTCAGGATTTGTTTATTTAATTAGTAGTAGAATTAGTCCATCCTTAGAAGTAGAATTGCTGGGATCAGAGGTATGAAAGTGACGCTTCTGAGTACATCCTGCCATGGAGCCAATAGGAGTGGTTATGCCTAACACACATACATGCCCCAGGCAAGTTGACATATAAAATTCATTGCAGGAAGTGAGTTACTGATACATGCTACAACATGTATGAAACTTGGAAACATTACACTAAGTGAAAGAAGACAGTCACAAAGGACCACATATTGTATGATCCACTTGTATGAAATGTCCAGAATAGGTACATCTGTAGAGGCAGAAAGTCTCTTTAGGGGTTTCCTAGGGCACAGGGGGGTGGGTGGATTTGGAGGGAATGACTGAGGGGTGCAGGGTTCCTTTCTGGGGCAATGGGAATGTTCTAAATTTTCTATGGTGGTGGTAGCACAGCTCTGTGAATATAATCACAGCCATTGAATTGTACACTTTAAATGGATGACTTGTGTGTCATGTGAATTATATCTCAAAAGAGCTGCTAAAAATACAGCAGTCATTCATTTTAGCCAAAAGAGGGGTATGTTTGGTATTTTATGGGTGGCAGCACTGTGACCTTATTTTTGTCTGTGCTTAGATAAACTTATGAAGTGGCCTTATTTTGTCTTATTTTATCATGATCTCAGAGTGATTTTATCTGAGGTTGGTATTTTGTGATCATTTATGGCCCAACAGGAGAAGAATATGACCTGGCTCTGAGTGTCTGAGGTCTAGCTGTGAATGTCAAATCAGTTCTGGATGTCAGGGGCTGCTTTTTTCCCTTCCTCAGCAGTCGCTGGGAACCTCAGCAGGCCCCTTAGGAATATGAATAAACACACTTGGAAAGTCCACAGAAACTCTGATCTCAGCCTCCTGCTGATGTGAACCTGGGCTCCTGTGCCTGGGATCTGGGAGATGGGGCCATCAAGCCAGAAGAGACCACGTGTCTTCTGTGTTGCCAAAGTTTTTTGTACTTGTTATGTTTATTGCTATTTCAAAATATTTAAAGGCAGAAGGTTCCCTCACCCTCTCTACCAAGGAGGCCCCATCATACTCCAGTGACCTTCTCCAGCCCTCTCCCTGCTCTGTTTCCTCCCCCAAGACTCCCTCAATAGCCTAGAAAGGACTCAGGGTGGAGGTGAAGGGGAGAGAGAGGCGCTGCAGCTTTCTCAGGCCTGGCAAGAAGGGAACTTTTCCTGTCTCTGCTCTCCATTGCAGAGATCTGGGTTGTGAGTTCATGCTATTGATTAAGCCTTATTTTGTGTTGGGATTATTTCAACAGACACTGAGGGATATGCAGAGTCCCTGCACAGCCTTCCAGGTATTGCTGCCCATCAGAGGATGCAGAGAACAGGGTCCGGCAGAGGCTGGGGTTCCCAGTGACAAGAAGGCAGGAAGCTGACATGGAAGGGGTGCTGGGAGGGGGTAGAAGTCTAGGCTTTGAATTCCAGCCCTGCTCCCTTCCTGCAGGAGGAGAAAGTGGCTCTTCCTTAGGAGGGCCACTCCTGTCTGGGCTTTCTTTCGTATATCTCACAGCTAACCTGCTTCCTCCCCTATAAAATCAGTGATCCCAACAAACAAGCTCACCTCTCTGGCCCCAGGGGTCTCCTCTCCAGTCTTACCTTTCAATACTCCCCTCTCACCAGATGCTCTTTCACACCCTACCTCTGTGCCTTCTCTCATTCTGTTCCCTATGCCTGGACTGCCCTTTAGTTAGAGTCTACTCATTTGGTAAGACTCAGGTCAGTCCTTACCTCCTCCAGGAAGCCTTCCCCAGTCTCCTGCCTACTGGCTGGGTTAGATGCCTGATACTCTTCTGCTCAATACCCCCCACCCTACAATTCTGTTTCAAGGTGTGTGTTGGCCTTTCTCTGAGCTGTCAGCACCAGGATTGAAGGGCCTCACTCCTTTGTGTTTTTGTTTTTCTTTTTTTGTTTTTTTTCCATTACATACTTTCACTGAGGAATCTTTGGCACAGCTGATGCACTGAATTATCATTACATCTGTTAAAAAGCTATTTGTTCAAACTTGGCATAAAAATGTTTTATTCTATGTACAATAATGTACACAAATTTAAATAGGTCACCAAAGATACCAGAAGTAATTAAAGAGGTATATTTACAGTAGCACATCATAGTAAATGGAAAGCCATTCACAGATTCAACATTGATACTGTTTTTGTGCTTAGTTACGCACTGCAGTGAAGTATATTACTCCATTTTGGATGACCTAAATTTTAAACAAATACTTCAATAATTAGTAGATCCTATTTTAATCAGTATCATCATTAATCAATTAAATTCCATGTCCGGTACTTGTCCAGGCAGAACTGACTTTAAATCTTACATTATCTGGTCTGTATACATCCTCCCTATCACAATCTTCATCTCGCTGTTCCCCACGCCCACTCCCAGGTCTTGGGGGTCCAGGCATACCCTGCCATGGACCTAGGGCCCCAGGGATGACAGAATGGTTTGGCTTATTTATTGGGGACCACACAGACCAGACTATCCCTTACTAGGCCAGGCCAAGGGTCCTTTTCTGGAGATGCTGGGTCACTGTCCATGAGGAACAGGTTTCTGACTTAAGATTGTGAGTTAACACCTGGGTTTGGCCCAAGGCATGATGCAGGAGACGGAGCCTGGCACACCTGCCCCATGTCCCAAGTCTTCATGCCCTCTCAGTACAACAGCCTCTGAATGGGTTAAAAAGCCAGTGCACATAAAGCACTCCATACCATGCCTGGCACGTGCTCACGCCATCCCAGAAGTCAGCTGGGTTCCTGGTGGGAAGGGGTTTACTGAGGAGCCTGCATGCCCTTCATTGGCATCGTTGGCATTTGTTCCCACAGGGGCAGATGCAGTGCTGAGGACTGGCAGTGGAGGACAGAGGCTCCTAGGGTGGCCACAGGGCCTCTGGGTGGCAGCACCACAGCAGGTATAAGAACATATTGTACAAGCCAGGTGAGGAGTGGCAAACTGGTCAGAGGGAACCACTTGCCAGGGCCTGACTCACCACCTAGCACTTTTACTTTCATAAGACCTTCTTTGTCCATGAACCCAGGCTGCCAACATCTGCAGTGTGCCAGGCCTGGGCTGGGCACTGGAGGAGGGAGAAGGGAGGAGGAGAATGAACAGAGCATCTTCCAGGCTTTTGAAGGGGCTCTCTGTCCCCTGGAAGAGACAGTCAAGGAGACAGATGGGGACAGGAGGGTGAGAAGTGCTGTGACTGAGGGCAATGCTGAGTGTGGTAAGGACAGAGGGGTGATGCCAAGCATGAGTAAGACAAGAGTGCATCTCTGACACCTGTGTCAAGCTAGGCGATGGAATGGCCCAGGCCTCTCAGCTCCTGGACAAAGCTTTACTTCCCCGGCATGCAGAGCATCTGAACAGTGCCCACTGCGATCACCTCCCAGGATTGCTTACTGGACCAGGGCTGGACTTGGCCTGAGGTCCACACACCTAGATCTCAGTGGCCCTCTGGTGTGGCATTAAATTTAAGTTATTTTTGTCTAAGTAATACAGGCGAGTGGTTGAAAAGAAAAAGAGCACCAAGAGGCTTATGACAAAAACAGCATCCTTGTCCTGCACATCTAACACAAGTTCCCTCTTTCCAGAGGCAGCTCCTTTCAAATTGTTCTGAGGTTTTTGGAGCATTTATGTCCATTTCTTTAAATCATATGCTTCTGTTGTTACTCACTTTTGAATTTTAGACATCTATGCTACTTGGATGAGGATTTAGCCTTTACTCTTCCTACACTGCAATATTATTTTATCACAATTTCTGATTAAGTTAATATGCAGGATCTTCATTTTTTTGATCATGCAAATGTTCACAGCAGAGCCTTGTAATGCAATAGAATTGAATTTCCTATTTTGTAAAATGTTTTGTTTTTCCTGTAGTTAATAGTTACCTTATTTTTCACTTGCTTAGTTTCTTTTATAGCTTATACATTTGATACCATATTTAAGAACTGTTTCCCAAACTTTGTCACTCCTATGTTTTCTTCTAGAATTTTATAGTTTTACCTCCTTATGTTTAGGTACATCATCCATTTTGATTTTTTTTTTCACTTTTTTGTTTTGGTTTGTTTTGGGGGGAGGTAATTAGGTTTGCTTGCTTATTTATTTCTTGATGGAGATACTAGGGATTGAACCCTGGACCTCATGCATACTGAGCACATGCTCTACTGCTGTCCTATACCCTCCCCCTATAGTTGATTTTTTTTTTTTTTGCGCTTTAAAAATTAAAAAAAATTTTTTTCCATGATCCATTTTGAATTTATTTTTCTATGTAGTGTAAAACCATAGTTGAATTTTTTTTTGGCACATATGGCAATTTGTTGAAAAGGTTGTTGTCGCCCCCATTGAGTTGCTTTGGCACATTTGTCAAAAATCAACTGACCGTATGGTGTAGGTCTATTTCTGGACTCTTTATTCTGTTTCTATACATCTATTTTTTAAAAACTCAGTCTCTGTAGAGACTGCCAAAATTTGCCAATGCCAATTTCAAGTTGTCGTGCAGGGTGTTGGGAAAAGTTTTCAATTAGCAATAATCGTGCCTCAGATAACCTCATTGGCTACGGTCCTGCCACTGTACAAAGCTATACACCTATCATTAATTCATTCCCGACCTGACCACCGGAGCTGGCAAACACCGATTGGTGATGCCGGCAGTCACAGCACATCCCTCCAGCCCCTTTTCCCCTACAGATATCCTGGAGGCTCTCAGACCTCCTGTTACTGTTTGGACTGGCGACTGCTTAGTACTGCTGCCATGTAACTATCACCCAAGAGCATCTCCATCCCTTTGTCTGAGGATCCTCAGAACCCCCTCCTACAACAGGTCCCCCGTTTCTGGCTGTGGGGTCAGTCAAGTTCTGGCATGTTGGCCGTCAGGCCGCAGGAGCCCTCCTCCTGCTTCCCTAGGATTATGTTGTTGAGATCCTGGAGCAGTTGTTTGTTACGGACCATCCAGGGCTGTTTGGATCTGACTGAGGGGACCTCCATTAGTGTCAGCTCTTTGATGGATGAAATGGAGAGCAGGGGACAGGAAGGAGGGGGTTGTGGTGAGCTGAAAACCAGAAAGCTGGGCTTTCTTTGGGGCATTGGTGACTGTCCCATGCCTTCTCTGCCCCATCTACCTAATGAGTTCTCTAATATTCACTTTGTCTGCCTCTTGGGGTCACTGTGATGCTCAGGGCAACATTAGTTATTAATCTATTGGCATGGGGCTACAGTATGGGTCCCATGTGTAGGGGGGTGGGGGTAGACCCTCTCATCTTGTGATTGACTGCCCACTCCTGTCCCACACAGTTATCCTTTCAAAGGGCTGAGCAGCACTGCCCGTCTTCAGGCGCTCATCCAGGGTGTACCGGCAACATGATTCACCCTGCAGCACAATAATATTTTAAGAATCTTCATTCTGGGATGATTCAACAATCCTGAGGCTGCCACCTGCTCTTCCTCATGGTGTGAACTCAGCCCTGCTATGGTGCATGGTCACCTGGGTTCTGTGGGCCACGTCCGGTCAAAATGCACTATGCATCCTGGAGACCCTTAAACTGGAGTTGCCTAGCAGTTGGAGACACTGGACCTGGGTCCTTTCATGAATCTCAGGGGACCAGGACATGACATTCACTTCCTCCAAATGAATGCTGGCTACAGACGCAGCTCCTCTGGAGCGCTCTCTCCAAACTTTCTTGCCTGGACTTGTACCTCATCTCTCTCCCAGTCTGAACTGAGGCTCGGCTGATGCTAAGGAGGTACGACTGGGTCCTGGGCTGCCATGACGATCACCTGTGGGGCCTGGGGGAGAGCTAATGCATTGTAAGTCCAGTGTGGGCTTCGTTCTGGGCACCAGTGGCTGCTCGTTCTGGTGTCTTACCAGCCTGTCTTTTCTGGACTAATTTCTGCCCCAGGAGCTGTACTCAGCTTCTTCATGCTGCTCGGTATCACTGCCATCACAGTGATGCTCAACTCACGAAGCAACCGTGTCATTTACTCCTTCAAGAACAAGATTCTAGATTTCAAGTTGCAGGGTGCCTCACTGGGGACACCTGATCTCCCCTGCCTGCCTGGATGTTGAGTGGGAGGGAGGTGGAGGAGTTGTGAACATCCACGAAGTTGGGGGTCATGCAAAGTGGAGGGAGAGGCATTTCACTGCAGGGAAAGTGTATGGGAGGAATTTCTGGGATTGCCTCATCCTACCCCCTTCAGGTAGCAAGGCCTGTTGAGTTTGGATGCAGGTGGGAGGAACTGAGTTCCTGGAAAATGAGTGGTCCCTCCCTTGGGCCCAGTCTCCCCATACAACTGATAGGACAAGTCAAGAGGGGCAGTGGAAATGCTCATAGTGCGTGAATGCCTGCTGCTTCCAGGATGGAGCAGAAAAATTGGGTACTGTCCACTCTCTCGAGCCGTGTGGTCCTTGGACAAACATTGGCCCTCCCTGGGCCTTCTCAGGGAAGCTAGGCCTCTGACACGATTCCAGTTTAAGCCTGCTGAGGCAGACAAACATCCTTGCGGATTATTAGGCCAGTGTGCAGGAAGCCTGGAGCCTGCCAGGTTGGGAATGGCAGCTGCCAGAGGGGACTGCTCTCTGATCAGCTGGCGGGGCCCAGGACGCTTCAGCACCGTGGGCTGGACAGCGCCTTCGGAGCTGGCAGGCCGCGCCCTACAGGGACAACAGTCCTCACCTCTAAGCCTGAACTCACAGAGGGGACGGAGCAGGGTTTCCGGGGCAGGCCCTGAGCCGGCAGGAGAAGGGGGAGGGTAAGGGAGTGGGGAGGGCAGGGCGTCCTTGACCCAGCGCGGGCCCAGGGGTTGACCAGACCCTGAGGGGGAGTCAGAGAGGGCGGCAATTTAAGGCCCAGGAACGGTGAGCGTACGTGGCACGAGAAACCCTAGCAGACTGGGATCCCCTGTGGGGCCGGGATGAGGCGCAGGGCTCCCGCTAAAGCACGATTCAGTCTATAAGTAACGCCCCGTCTCCTGGGCCTGACCGCTCTAAGCTGGTCGCACCCTGCCTGTCGGGACTCATTTTTGACTAGTCCACGCCCGAAGGTTCCTAGACCTAGAACCTCCTGGACGAGGTCTGCCTGGCTCGGGGTCTGTCATCCTGGGCTCCAGTCCCTTGGTATAGAGGTCACGAGGCAGGTCATTGGTCTGCGCTCTGCTCAGTCTCCAACCACAGCCCCTCTCGCAGTAAAGGCGCTAGATGGGCTTCTCCCTGCGGACCCAGCGCCCGCTCAACGGCGGGCACACAGTAAAAGCAGTTCCATAATTATTTGTCAGAGGATGAGTCTCGGCTTTCTTTCCTCAGCGAGGATGGCGTGGTTGGAAAGCAGAGCCAGAGCACAGGTACCTGCGCAAAGCAAGGAGGGCGGTTGCGCGAGGCGAGTCACGCGACCCAGCCAGAGGCGCCAATCCGTTTTAGTCAGTGCCGGGACTTGCCGAGAGCTCATTTATGCAAATGATGTGGGCGGGTAGAACCCGGCGCCACCCGGAAGCTGGCTGCGAAGTCTCAGCTGCAGGGTCTTACCTGCTGTGTAGAGGGTCTTCAGGCCCAGAGAGGGACTGCCAACCGCCCCAAGCCACACAGAGAGGCAGGGAAGGGCCAGTGCTAGGTAGGACCTGAAGCATCAGGGAAACTTCATTTCAACTCAAAGAAACCTATGAGAAAAACCGCCGAATAGCGGCCCTGAACTTAGCCTCCCGCTACGGGCCAGTCTGCAGGACCGTTTCCCGCCTTTGTCATGGCCATACCTGCTGCTGCACTAGAACCTCCAAATTAGTTCTCAAGGTCCTGGCAGACTTGCATTCGTTTTTGGACTCTGTTTTGGAATTTGCCGTGAGGCCAGCTGTGAGGCGTCGGGACTGGTTCTCAGGCCCCAGCTGTCCCCTCTAGTCGGTTTAAGTGGAGAGTGCGACCGAGGGAGTGATCACTCTGCTGCCAGGATAACTAGAGCTGTTTAGAGCTAACTGGGAAATGCAGATATCAGCTGTCTCCAAGTGTTCCCTTGATGAAGAGCAGAGAAATCAGAGGTAAATAGTATTGTGCCATCAGAGAAGGCCTGTGGGCAACGTGGCTGTAGCACGTGTATGATAGGAAAGATGGCAAGAGGGCACTCTTTAAAAGCTCTCTTCATTTTTAAACTTCTTATTTTGAAATACTGTTTTGAAACTTATAGAGGAAGAGGGTACAGAGAACTTCAGTAAATCCATCACTCATATTTGATTATTGTTAATATTTTGCCAAGTTTTTACTATTGTCTGCTTCCTCTGCTTTCTCTTTCTCTAATTATTGTCATTATCGTGTTTGAACCATTTGCAAATAAGTTGTGTATTTCTTACCCACAAAGGGTCTTTGTGAAAGAACCAGGCCTTGGCATTGCTGGCAGCCACCCCCGCAGTGGGTAATGAGCCTTCGCAAGTGAGAAGGAAAAGCCTGGCTAGGCTAACAAGATAACTCATAAATCTAAGTGTAATAAGTGTCGGTTTACTGATCTAAGTTCTGCTGGGCTAACTCGTAAATCTGAAGTTTAGTGTCAGTTTACTGGGCTAACAAGCTAACTCATAAATCCAAGCTCAACAAGTGTCAGTAACATGACCTGTTCCTAATAGATAAGTTCCAGTGTACTGATTCCTTGGTTTTGCTGTTCAAGCCTTATTGGCTAATAGTCCCATATTTGTAATTAACCCTATAAAACCCCATGCACACGTCTTGGAGGTGCTCAGAACTTCGGAGCAGGAGCCCCTCTGAGCCCGCCGGCGTAATAAATCTGAGTACTCCAACCCTCTGAATGGTGCTTGTTTCTTGGCTGGCCTGTCGTTTCTGTAACACAAAGTGGAGAAACTTAGGATGGATAGGTGCTTCTCCTCAACGTAAGGCAATTTCCACGTTAAATGCAGCTACAGACCCCATGATCACTTCTTTCTAATTATTACATCTTTATTTCCACAGGTTTTTTAGTTTTTGCAGTAACAGCTTAACATTTTTTTTTTCCTTCAGAGTTGCACTGCTCCGAAAGAGACACAGATCTCAGGTGCACGTCACCTCCTCCACTTAAGTGACAAGGCTGTACCTACCCGCCAAGCCAGCATCTAGAGGGGAAGCTGATGCATGGGGTAAGGGATGTGGGTGAGGGCATGATGGATGTGGAAGAATATCAATGATCCAAATCAGGGCCACTGTAAGGGAAACCACAAGATCACACAGGCTGGCAGTAGGTCAGAGGAGGCAGGGCCGATGGACCCCGCAAAGGGAGAAACAAGAAAGAAGGGGTGATGGGTCCCAAGGAAGTCCAAAACCTACAAGCAAACAATATTAAACCTTAAGGCTGGAGAATAATCCTCTTTGGCTGGATGCTCAGCCCCAGTCTCTGTGGGAAGATACGGGAGCATCCCTGAGGCACTGGGAGGCATCCTGGCCCCTTGAACCAGAGAGCCAGTTGCACCCTTTGAAACTGTTTTGTCCCTGGGCTGTGTGCTCTGGGCCACGGTGGGAGTGGCAGCCCCAGTGATCTCTAAATAGCCTTCAGGGTCATTCTTCCATGGATCCTTGTTCTGAAGAATAATGCCTGGTTTCTGCTGAGGTGACTAATCCATACAATTCTCCTGATCAAATGGTTGCTTGGCTGCACCATTAGTATTCTCACTTTTTTCAATATGCATAGGCTGAAGAACTTTTAGTTCTGCTCTTTTTGTGCTTAGCAAAGTCATTTCTCTTTTCTCACATTTTCAGAAGCCGAGCCCAAATTCTGTTTAGATTTTTCATTATTTGGGCACCCAAAATCTCCTTCTTTGTCTTGCCAATTCCTTACACATTTATTGTTTCTTTCTCTAAAAAGTACAAAAGCCACCTGTTTTGGCCACTTCTTCGATCTCATTTCTATGGGATCTCCATGCACGTGAATTACATTTTGTTTCTTTCTCTCCTGTTAATCTGTCTTGTGTCAATTTTATTAGTGCAGCCACTGGAACTCAAGATGGGTAGAGGGGGAATTTCCACTCCTGGACATCTGCCATGTGGGAGATAGAGGTGAGTTAAGAGGTTTGTGCAAGCCCTGGCCCCACTCCTACTCCACATGCCACCCTTAGAGGTTTCTTGGGGAATTTGGCTGGGAAACCCTGATTCCTTTGATCTCTGTTTGCCTAAGGGAATGTTAAGGTGGGAGATTGATATGGATTTGCAAGTGGGAGGGGGGTGAAAAAAGAAAAGTGAAGGGGTTGAGGGTGGCAGGGTGTATTCATGAAACGATGGTGACCTTTGAGGTCTGAGCTCTCCCATTAGTTCTGCTGTAGATAATGCAGTTTATCTCTTTTGTTGTTTGGAAGTTCTCCTTAGAGTCTAACTGAAGGTCAGACAGTCATAGTCTTGAGTTGGAGAATGAATGTCAATTGGATCCACTCCACCAGAACCTCAGGCCTCCTTTATTTGATTTCCACCAGCAACTTTCCACCCTTTAATATCTGAACTACTCTCTCCTATACTAGAAGGTAAAAGGAGGGGTGCAGATGAGAACCTGGCATTGTAAACACTGACTTCTCTTGGTGCTGCAGAAAGCCATTTAGCATGGCTGCACTGAGAGCCCAACCTTATCAACCTCTGGCCTCGGGTAAGGGCAACATGCAGCCCACGTGGGGTAAATAGATCTCCCTGCCCCGTCGTGGCGTTAGGTGCAGGGCAGTGGCGCACCCTGGTTAGAAACCCCAAAGCTCTCGAAGTTAGGTTAAACTTTCATCTAAGGTGGGGTGGCCAGCTTCCAACTGTTGGGAAGCTCCGATCAATGGGCACCACGGCAACTGTCCCTGAACAGCCAGCTGCGTTTGGAGCCCTCAGCTGTCCTGGTGTGGGCCTTGCTTTCATGGAGAGACATTCCTGCTCATTCCGTTACCTGCTTTAGCCCCGTGCTCTTTCCCGCCGGTTGGTGATGTTTGAGGTGCAGGCCATGCCTGGACTTACTCTTCCCTTTGCGGCAAGACAGTCTTGCCCCCCACACAAGGTTTGGTGTGAGCGGTGCTCCAGTCCAGCTCTCCCGCCCGCTATACCAGGGCCAATCACGACCTGGCGCGCCCTCTGGCGGTGATGAGCGCCAGGCCTCGGACTCCTTGCGCGTCTCTAGGCTTCGGCGTTGGCCCCGGGCTCAGCCTCCCTGGAATGCGCTTTGACAGTGCTTGCCAGACAGCAGAGCTCTGAAAACCATTCTGCCTCGATTATTACCTCAACTCTCTCCAGGTCCAGCCCTGAGCCTCAGGCTGACTCTGAGAAGGCATGAGACAGCCTTAGATAGCCCCTAGGTGGTCATGGTAGGGCTGCAGGAAGAGCCAGGTCCCATCAATACGGACATCTAGTTGCTGGACCTGGAGTCATACCTGTCTTTCTTCTCTGAATTAGCCACAGGCCAGAAGAGCTGTACTGGGCTTCCTTCACTTCTTGGTGCTGCCTAACCTAATCGCCATCACAGCTGAGCCACCCGCCACCTCCTTTCCTGGTCATTGAAGCAGGAGGGGTGTGGCTGCCCATGGAAGTTGGGGGTCACTGGTAGCAAAGGGAGGGGTATCTTTACTGAGTGGAATGTGCATGAGGAATTCCAGGAATTTTCTTTTTTCTGGAGTCACCATCTCTGGACCCAAAGGTAGAAAACTCAGCATGGTTTGGATGTGGAGTGGGGTCGGGTTGAGCCCCTGAAAATTGAGTCTCCATGGCCTCAGCCTCCAAGTACAACTCCAAGGAAGAATATGGGGTGGGGAATGGTGATGCCCATAGTGGGTGAATTTGTACCAGTACCAGACAGGGCACAGGATTCAAGTGTGGCCTAGACAAGTCACTGACCTCTGGCCTTCCCAGTTAAGCACTGACTTTCTGGAATATTTCTGGTTTAAACCAGCAGTGGTCACAACTGTCGAGGAATATAAGGAGTGCCGCAGATTATTGAGTCAGTGTGGGCATGTCTTGGGTTTTGGGCTCAATTCTAGTTAGAGGCTGGAGGCAGGGGCAGCTGCATGCTGGGCAGCCAGGGGGACGCATGACACTTCAGCACTGATGACTGGACAGCATCCTTAAGGCTAACAAAGCCAAGGGAGGGATAGTTCCTCAAGCCCAACCCTAGCATGGCCCAGCCCTAGTGTATTCCTTCTGGAGGGACCTGAGCTCCAAGACCCTGGCCTCAAGGGACTTGGGACCTGGGACCTGGGACCTGTGCTCATGAGGTCAGGACCAGAGCTCCTGGAGAGTTACAGACTCATTCTAGACATGACATAAATAACCTTTGTAGCACTTCAGATCACAGACCTTTTTACAGTCTCCTCTCTGCCTCACAGCAGCTCAGGAAAGTAGGCCTGAACATCCACTCTAATAGATGAGGAAGCTCAGAGAGGGTAGCCAATCTCTCCAAGTCACACAGCCAGGGAGGGGTCTGAGTTAAGACTCGAATGGCTGCCTTAGTTGTAGCCAGTTTATCCCAGCAGACATAACAGTAGTCGGGGGGCCTTAGTGAGATACTGAGGGCTGATGGGCCAACACTAAGGGGGAGGTCCTTGGAGGTGAGGGTGACTTGTGGCCCTCAGAGGGCACTGCACATGTGAGGTTGGAGCTCTGGTTAGGCTGGGCAATGCTCAAGGCTTTGAGGAGGAGCAGGGCTCCCAATATAATGTGACTTTGTTCATTCCTAAAGCCTGAGGTGGCATGCAAGGCCCATCACAGTTCACCTATCTGGACCAGGATCGCCACCTTTGGGCCAGAGGTCACTCTTCTGTTCCCCAGGCCAATCTGTCTACTCAGGGCTGGGACTAGGGTGAGGGTAGTGAAGAGCCTAGGGTGCAAAATTTAAGAAGGCACTCACTCTAGGGTGAGCAATTGCAGGCTATTACCTGTACGAATCTAAGACTGAGTCTCCCTCCCACCTCTTCCTCCTGCCTTCACTCTAAGCCTTAAACTCCCAGAAGGCAGAGACCACACCTGCTAATCCCCAGGTATCCCCAGCCCAGCGTCTGGGCAGTGCAGTACTCACAGTTGGAGCTCCATAAACATTTGTCAGCGGCCAGGCCTCTTCCTTTCCTGTGAGAAAAATGGTCTAGGCTGGGAAGGGCATATGAGTGTCACATGATCTAACCAAGTCCGGTTTGGCCTAGGTCTGGACTTCGCCTAAAGATAAATGAGATGTGCGAGGAGAACCCAGTGCCTGTGCAAGACTGAGAAAGTGCAAGCCAGAAGATAAAGGACATTTATCTTTTTACGTATATGTGGGCAACAGAGCTGGAGAGTGACAATAACTTGCTCCAAGTCACACGGCCGTATAGGGACAGTGATGGATAAGTCCTTCGACAACGTGACCTAATCAAGGAAGTCTCTGATAGCGGCGGCTGGATGCACATCGAGTGCATCGACGTTTTACTTCTCAGGCCTGGGGAAACGAGCAGGATCAATCCATTGCTTTTGCCTGCCAGTAAGTGCTGCGCGCTGATTGGTCCTGGTTGAGGAAACGGAGAAATAGGCGTGCAGGTGGGCCCCGCGGCGTGAGGCCGGCGCGCCGGGGTGGGGGGAGCGAGTGCCGGGAAAGACCATGGCGTCGCTTAGTTGCAGCACCGTCGTCTGCGTGATCTGCTTGGAGAAGCCGAAGTACCGCTGCCCCGCTTGCCACGTGCCCTAGTGAGTGCCGGGGGTCGTTGAGGGCAGGGGGACGGGCGGCGGGAGGGTCCGCGCGGCCTGCGGGACTGACGCGGCCTGTGGCTTTTGTTGTTCCAGCTGCTCCGTGGCCTGCTTCCGGAAGCACAAAGGTGAGGGCCCCTCCTTGTGCGCGGCAGCCCCGATGTCCGCCGCTGTCTCGGGGACTTGGACGGTTCAGGCCGCTCTCCTGTTGCGTCAGATCCTTGGGGAGCCCTAGGTTTGGGGGCGGGGGGAGTCCTTTACCTGGGAGTGGCTCTCGGGGTTTTGAACAATCTAAAATCTTTTCTCTGCCCTGCTCTCCCTTCTACATCTTTTTCTTTAAAAGTAGCCGACTGGTTTCGCCGCAGAAATCTATCTTAGCTATTCCTTCCTCTTAGTGTTCTGACGCAGCTCCGCACTGTTTGGAAGAAGCTGTGTTGGCTGAGGTTAACATTGTTTTTCTTTTGAATAGTAGTTTGATAGAAACGTTGAGGTAGACCTGTTTACAATTAGGAGCAACGCTGTTGGCTGTTAATATTGTCAAGTCTACATTTTATGCCTTTCTAATCCGGCGTCTCTTTTCAATCCTCAACGACCCTGTCCCACTACCTCTCTCGGTGACTTATGTTATAGTTCCTCATTGGTGGTTTTTCTACAGTTTCAAGAACACACCACCTCCCGTCGCGCCCCCCCCCCCCCCCCCCGCTGACGACTTTTTTTTTAAACCTTAATATTTCTGGAGCATTAAAAAAAAAAACTTTTCAGCTCAAGACAGGGAAGAAGTAGAACTGCTTTGCTGGAAATAGGGTTGGGGAGCTGGGTCTGGAACACTTAGCTCTGATCCTGCAGCCCCTCCAAGAACCCCTAGGGCAGTCAAAAGCTCAACTAACGTCGTGGCCTTGCTGCTGCCTGGGTGATTTTTTTCTGAAATACAAATTTGAGCAATTCACCTCCTTGTTGAAAAGTCTAGTTTCTCTTTCAGGTATTCTTAATCTGGGTTTTGCTCTCCCTATGGAGACACGTGGTCACAATAGTGGGGAGGAGTTGGTGGTACTTCTGGTATTGGTATTGACTCACATAAACAGTCTTTATTTATTATTTAGTTGATATTGACTCACATAAACATTTGTGTGAGGTTATCCTATGCCGCTAAAGACCTTTCTGCCCTCAGCACAGCACTCTTGCTGAGAGATGCTGGTCTGGGGAAGAAAGGCAGACCTGTGTGTGGCATTCTTTTGCTTGGCTTCCCTCCACTTGTGACCCAGCCACCTGCCAGGCATGGGGCAAGCCTCATGAGTTGGCAGTCGCTTATTATCATCTCCTTGTACCTGACTATCCTTTCAAGGGTCAAGACCAACCAGAGACCTTTCTCTCTGCCCAGAACGCTCTTTTCACCTGGCAGCGCCTTCCCCTTTTATCTCCTGGTCCTCTCAGGTGACTTATATCAGACTTTTCCCATCTAGTCCATGTCTTAAACCCCTCCGAGGTGGGCCTGATGACTTTCATCTGTGTATTCCCAGTAGCACATGGTACGTGCAAATTTGGTATCTGAAACTGCTGAGAACATAGTTTCATGCTAATTGAAGTCGGTGTGCTACCAAATCATGGTGAAAGCTCTGTGCAGTTAGGCAGGGCAAGGAGTGTTACCAAGTCCAATCTTGTACCGCTTGCTGAACGACAGGCTAATAAATTGAGTTGTTGGGGCAAGGAATAGTGAGTTTATTCAGAAAGCCAGCTAACTGAGAAGATAGTTGACTAGTGTCCCAAAGAAGCATCTTATCTGAGTTAGAATTCAGGCTTCTTTTATACTAAAGTGGTTGGTTGCCACAAACTTCTTGGTGTTGGAATCTTTGTTCTTGCAGCTGTCCACATAGGTCAGGTGGCGGTGTTCCTGTAAACCTCCAACAAGACAAATGTTTTTCTCTATTCTGCAACTTTTTAGCTCTATATGAATGGAAAAGTGTTACACTTTTAAAGGTCGCAGCCTTGAGAATGGGCTGTCCTGTATATTTTAGGCTATAGGCAACATTCTTAACTTGTAGCAAAAGCAATAGAATACAAAGGTTAAAGAAAAGGAAACAGATCTAACAGTGGAGTCAGACATGTTCTTCCCTATTACAGGAGGATGGGGTCAGGCGGTAGGGGTGCACGAGGCCTGCTTCCTTGGCCCTTCTGCCAGGCTCAGGCTTGCTTGTTTTCTTCTACTGCCTCTTGGTTGGATCTCTCACTTTCTCTGTCCCCACCCACTTCTGTTACCCCGTACATATGCTTCCTCCCCAGATGCTGGCTGGTGGGGAGGTGCAGCCCTGTCACTCAAATGGAGGTGATGCGCACCTGTCATTTGTGTCTCTCTTTCAGAGCAGTGCAACCCTGAAACGCATCCTGTTCAGAAAAAAATACCAGCTCTTACTGCAAAAACTAAAAAGCCCGTGGAAGGCAAAGGTGGGTTGGGTTGACACCAAATAAACCAATCTGGAAAAGGGTTTTCAAATAGAACACATTGAAAGAAAAGAGGCGAGGAGGCTTGGATTGGGGCTGGGAGTCAAGAACGGTGGCTTCATTAGGGAGCAGCAGCTCCCTCAGCCCTGGGCACGGCGGGTGGGGGCACGTGTCATCCGGTGATACTACAGAGCAGCCCGAAGGTGCAGGTGGTGAAGAGTGGGGGTAGGAGGCAGAGGGGAGAAAGGCCATAGCTGTGGCTAGGAGTGAAGGGTGGACCCTGCTGGCAGGGAGCCTTTCTAGTCACGGCTTCAGGTAGCCCTCCCTGGGCCTGTCACCTGAGCTGGGTCCAGCGGAAGGCTGCCTTTGGCCTTGCTGCTGCTGGCATCTTTTCACAGCTTATAGCAGGAATGGGCTGCCATCCTTTCCATCCATCTAGCCTTTCAGTAGTGCCTCCTGGGTGTCATGCACCGGGCCAGGCTCTGAAAGCAGCCCTTCCTGATGCCACCAAAGAGGTGTTGAATATTCACTGTCGGGGGATGGCCCGCTTCTGCCCTTTGATAAACTTCCTTGTTGGATTCAGGCATTGCCAGAAATTTCTGCCCATGCTGAAAACCCAGGGGACTCATGTCAGCAGGCTTTTACAGAGCACCTAGTTTTTTGGCTCATGACAGGGCTGGAGCTGTTAAATAGGGAGGGGACATTGGGTGGTAAGAATTGGAAAATTGGGCTCTAAGTTCAAGGACCAAATGCACAGAGTAAGCGTGTGAACACTGGGGTGCATTTGTTAAAGTCACCAATTCTTTCACTCTCCTAGAGGAGTGTTGGTACAGTCACGGATTCCAGAGAAGGAATAGGTTACTTTTATATCCTTACGGGCACCTGCCTGCTCTGTCCCCTGTGTGGACGTACGTTTTTATCTATTGGAGTCGTCGTTAGAATCTGCCACCTAGGCTTGCTTTTTTAGTCACGTGCAGCTGATTGTGTTATATTCTGTAGATGACGATGACGACGACTCTGTAGCTGACTTTCTCGATAGTGATGAGGAAGAAGATAGAGTTTCTTTGCAGAATTTAAAGAATTTAGGTAAGTCTATGCTGTGCTTGTTTAGAGCTATTAAATACTTCAGTGCGGAGCCCTTCCAGCCACATGATTCTGCAAACACACAGGGCTTCCACAGCTCCCAGCCTTGGCCTGGAATCCTACTGGTTTTGTGAGCTGGCAAAATTCTTCTCGTTTGGGGCTTAGTTCAAGTTTCCTTTTCTCAGCTAAACTTCTCTTGACCTTTTATCTCGCTTTCAGAATTAGGCACTTTTTCGGCTTCCCGTGGTGCCCTGTAATTCACCACTCACAGCACTTTGTAGCAGTTTCTCTCTCTCACACTAGTCAGGGGATGCATTTATTCCCACGTTCCCAGTGCTCACGTTACAGCCCAGCCATTCATGCAGACTGGGTCATCCCAGGATTTGATTTTTCAGAGGAACACAGTATTAATACTGCCCCGCATTTTTGTAGGATTGCATTTCTGTTACGTGTATAATTAATGGGCCAGTGCACGTCCTACAGGTGGCACTATTTTCATTCTTCCCATTTCCCAGAGGTGGTGCTTTGCACCCAGTCCTGTGGGAGTGATTAGTTAGTCTGAGGTAGGAGCTGAGCTGGGGATAAGTGTGAACAATTTTGTAACCTGTAAAGCACCGGACAGACGTTAGTGTCAGTTCCCTGCTACTGAGCCTGCTTCATGCTGGAACACTTGCTGAAACACCATTTGGAGTGTTTGGTGTAACTGTCGTTACCAATGAGAACCTTTATACCTGTAAAGAAAACAGGCCAACAACTTAATGCTGTTGTTCTCTGTATTTGTGCTGAAATGGCATGATTTACAAAGATACCAATAACAAGAATCTGATAGTATTTGACTTGGAGATCACCTGATATGCTGACCTAATGTGTGGGTTGAAAGGGTAAGGGGATGCAGCATCCTTGATGTGGATTACATTTGAAACATTTAGCTTTCAGCTGTCTCTGCCTGTTCCCCCCACCTTGAACTCAGCTTGGCTCTCTTCCCCTGTTCATCTTTAAGGGGAGTCTGCAGCACTGAGAAGCTTACTGCTCAATCCACACCTTCGACAGTTGATGGTCAGCCTCGATCAGGCGGACAACAAGGCAAAGCTCATGAGAGCCTGCATGCAGGAGCCCCTGTTCGTGGAGTTTGCTGACTGCTGTTTAAGGATTGTGGAACCATCCCAGAATGAAGATCCTTAAGATGGATTTATTGTGCTGCCTGCTCAAGCATGTGCTGGACTCCCAGACCCTGCCTGCTCCTCCCAGGAGACCAGCCAGTGAAGGGTCCAAGCAAGGGTGGCGCTTTCCAGGACATGGAGCAGCTGACGCCGGGTAGGTCCCGCGCATCTTTATCTCTGTGGGCTGTGGTGCAGGCAGGTGGAAGTACTCAAGGTGGCGAACCCTCTGTGGAGCAAGAACTTGACATTCAAATGGTTATTTTTAAATGTTTTATTTTTGGTACAGTTAAGACAAGTTTTACACCCACTTGAATTAAAACTTGCTCAGTGTTTCTAAGTAAAATTAAGATGTGGTGGTTCTGTGGTACATTGCATTGCTCGTCCTTCTTGATTCATAATGTAATTGCATATAATTGCTTGAAATTACATTAAATAAATCAACAAATATTTAAATAGTTAAGGTTTTGTTCCTTTTAAAGGAACTAAAATGCAAAATTTCCTCCAGCCAAAATTTTAGAGCTGATTTCAAGCTGACTTTGCCTACTGGGTTTGAGGGAGGGGGTACCCACTGTAGTGATGGCCAGCACCGTGGAGTTGGATCTCTGAAGGTAGTAAAATGAAGTTCTCTGTAGCCCTGACGTTTTTTAATCCTGGTTTGGTAACTACCAACCCTGACATTTGTCCGGGCTTGAGGTGTAGATCAGAGCCCCGGGCTCACGGGCACAGCCGCTGGCCTGCAGGCTGGAGCCATTGCTCTCCCACGGGTGCTCAGGGTCACTGTGGGAGTCGTTTGGCAGCCGTGTGTGGATTAAATGTCTTTGGCAAGGCAGCTGGCAGGAAAAGGCCTTGCAGGAACAAAGGCACCAAGGATGGCGCAGCCAGGTGAGGATGAAGGTGAGACGAGATCACACGTGGCCCAGCCTGTGTCTTTCCAGCAAGATCTGATTAAAGCCAGTAGCACTGTTGGGCAGCGGTTCAGGGCAGATATCAGCATAGCGTAGTGGAGACTTCCTGCAGTGAAACTTTATCGAGCCCTGGGGAGAGAGATGCAGCTTAACCCCGGCTCCCACGGGTGCCAGGGCCAAAGGTACCTCCCAGAGCAAATGCTAGAAATGTAGGGAGTGGGGACACATAGGTACTGGGGAGAGTCACAGCGGTAGCAGGATTGAGTTACTAAGTGTTTTTTCTCCTTACTCTTAAACAGTGGCAGAGCCCAAAGCAGTATTAAAATGTAAAGTTCCACACCCACTCAGACAGATGAGGAGACACTAGGAGGGATCGCTCCCCTATTAGGAGTATCGCCTGTCATATTCTTATGAAGGCTCAGAGCTGGAAAGATGAAAGATTACACTTCTGTTTACGCTCTGGCTGGCCTGTGTGTGGTCTTGGAAATTTCATCCAGATTATGTCCTATAGGAATCACTCTCGTAGGAAATCCAACATTTCCTTCCTTCTGGCTTGCCAGTGTCACTTAATCCTTGCTGTGGCCCCATGTAGTAGGTTGATTGAGTATTAGCCCATTTTCTGTGCTGGCTGGCTCTTTTTCCTGGTGGCCCATAACCTAAAAACACAGCACTCAGACCACTGACTCACCTGCTTGTCATCTCCTCAGCTGGAAGAGGATAAACCAAGGAATATAACTTGAGGAAAACATGATACCAAATCCACTGCCATTGGAGGGAAATAAGCTGTCATCACAACCCCAATTTTTTGAAAGTGGGACTGACGTAAAGGTACAGAGGTGATACTAAGACACATAGAAGCAGTTTTAAAAAGTGAAAGGGCTCTGGGAAACTCCTGGTCGTAATGCTGGGAACAGTCCAACCTGCAGCCATCAGGGAGGCACAGGCTTCTGGTTTCGCCAGCAGGGTTAGGACGGCTCTTGTCCCAGCCTCGGTCCTGCTCCTGCTGTGGACTCGCAGGCTTTGCCCCCCACCCCTCCACAGTGGGGTGTGAGGGACCCGGAGCTGTCGTGGCAGGACGTTGTCCCGTCACACGGCTTACCTGAGGCAGTGCTCGGATGGACATGATACCAGCTTGTTCTTGTGCTGTCTGCGCCTGCACAGTGTAGCCACTGGGGCTGCCCACAGGGAGCTGGAGGCAGGCAAAGACCACCAGTTTCCTCGGAAAGCCATGAACACCCACAGCCGCGTTGGCCAGGACCAGTCCCAGGGGCCAGAGGTGGGTTACTGCCCGCAGGAGCTTGGTCTGTGCCAGGGGCGGTGGGAAGGAGCTTGGGGAACGAGGAGCTTGAGATGAGTGTTTTTCTTCCACACCATCCAGTTCTTTAGAAGCAAGGAAGGCCATTCTGATCTTAAAAAGAGAACACGACTTTATAGCTATCGATTTACTAGGTCTCTTAACGGAAAACAGAAACCAAACATAGTATTTGGTTATATAGTGTGTATATATATATAATTATATGAAATATATAATTAATATAACATTCAGCTTAACAAGGTGACGCTGTTAAGGGCACCTGGCTCGGTGTGGCACAACTTTATACCCAAGGCAGCTGTGCTTAGGCCTTACACACGCTGCCTTAGAAAACACTAGCCTTGGGGGTGTGCTCAGAGCAGGGGGCCTGAAGAGATGGCGCCTCTGTTCACAACACACCCGACAGGAATCTGGGCTCGCTGTGACAAGGGGCCGCAAACTGGGGGCCTTCCTATGAACACATATGCTACACGTGTCCCCCTGCACCTCCACATGGCTGCTGGGCAGGACCAGTGGGACAGGGCTCACTACTGGAAGAAAAGCCACAGTATTTAGTGGGGGAATTTGCCACCCAGAGCCTGTCTGGTCCATGCATGGGCGGGCCAAGAGTGGTCTTACAGACATGAAGGCTTTGAACCTCCTTTCAAGGGAAAAGAGAGATTCCATATGCTATTCTGAAGGACAGAAGGTTTTTAGAGCAGTGAAACTACTTTATGACATTAGAACAATGGCTATCTTTGTCATTATACTTTTGTCCAAACTAAGGAGGACTGTGGACTTTGACTATGATGTGTCAACGTACGTTCATCCTTGGCTTAAAAAAAGAAAAAGTACCACTCTGGTAAATAAAAATAATGACTACACATATGTGTGGAGAGGGGTATATGGGAAATTCCTGTACCTGCCTGTCAATTTTGTTGTAAATCTAAAACTGCTGGGGGAAAAAAAGAGTCTTAAAAACAAGGAAACTCAGGGTAGACATTTTGGGCAAAACTTTGGTTTCAGTTATATACGTGTATGTGTGTGTGTGCTGGATTGTGATGTAAAATGTATCTTTTAGGTCAAAAAGGTTTGTAAGCCACTGTAGTTAAGTTGCACTGGCAAATAAAAGCAAAAATTAACCCCCCAAAATGTATAGCCTTATTGAGATCTAATTGCTATACCATCAAATTCACCCCTCTAAAGTGTACAATTCCATGGTTTTTAGTACATTCCCACAGTTGCCTGTGCCACTCCCGCCGTGTCACAGCCGTCCTGCAGTGTGGGTGGTGCTGTGCCCACTTGAGACACGGGGCCACCCATCCATTCTGCAGTGGCGGGGCCAGCACTCCAACCTGGGTCCAAAACATCACTGCCCACCCCGGCTTCACAGGCCGGTACTCACTCCCCACCGCCGCCACGCGCGCTTGATGACCGTGGCGGCCGCGTGCAGCCTCTGGATGTGCTTCCGAGTCAGCCAGGAACGAATGGCTAAGGGGTTTGCCGGAAACAGGAAACAATAAAACGTTCGTTAGAGCTCTTGGTCACCCGGCTGCAGCAACACCAGAGCCACTGTGAAAGTCTGCACGAATGGCTGCCTGTGCCACCACGTAAGGTCAGGTACTAAAGCCAACACGCGAAGCAAACCTGGCTCTGAAAACCACCACTCAGACTGCCCAGGCTCAGAGACACCTGCATCGAAGGGGCAGCTGCCATGGGGTCACCTTGGGCTCAGTCTGGGGCAATGCCCGGGGAACAGGAGGGGTCTGAGTTGTCTGCCTCTCCTTTTTTGTAGGGGAGACCTTCAGTTGAATTTGCCTGCTTGCTTTATAAATCCACGAATGGTACCAACATATAGCCACACACTAGTGAAGGTCAAAGCTGTCGGATGGGGAACCGAATGTGGCAATTTAAATTTTCTTCTCTTGAAATTTCAGCATTTTCTCTTTTTGGTACAGTCCTATTCAGAAAAGGGGCTATTCCATTAAATACTAGGACATTTGGATTTTGCAAAACTAAAAAGTTTGAAGACATATAAAAGTCCCCTGTTCTCACCAACCCAGATAGTTCTATAGTATTTCCTTTTTTTTTAATGCCTGTACACACCAAAACACAACGTACAAAGGTGGTGCCGTCCTGATGTGTATGTAGTTTGACATCATATTGGAAAAATGGTTTTCCAATAAATTTAAAGTATTCTTCAAAAAGACTTCTTAGCTGGATCATAAGGATGGTCCATAATGCAGCCATGGCTCCAGCACTGTCAGCTATTTGGGTTGCTTCTAGTATTTTTGCTGTGTCGTGGTTCATACGTCTGTTCCTTGCTCAATCAAATCTTGTCGGTTTTTACCTTCTCAAACTCGTAACAAGCCCGGGGAGCCCAGGTATTGATATGAGTTGTCAGGAAGGGAAAAAAGGCGGCAGAAATAGCTACCTAGGTCTGGGAGAGGGAAATTAAAGGCAGATTTTTAGCCTCTGCTACCTACAGAGCACCACTGAACTGGACACACCTCTGGGTGAGGGACCGGGAATTTGAATCCTGGCACACCACAGGGACGTGCAGGGACCATCTTGAGGCTGGGACGCAGCTTTGGCACATGGGGCTCAGTGAGGAGCATTTCAGAGGAAACAGGCGTCTGTGGGGTGGTTGCTGACGTGCTGACTGAGGCCCAGCAGCTGGCCTGGAGCAATGGCTGCGCGCCCGCACCCTCTCCTACCTGCCTGGATGCACACGGCGGCCCGCCTCCGCCTCTCCTGCTCACGGCGCCGGTGTCGCCTCCATCCCGCCTGGATGCAGCGGGCACACTGCTCCAGCACCTGGGCGCGCCCACGTTCCAGAAGCTCCAGCTGGGGGAAGGCACATCCACGGAGGTCCTCAGCCTCTCCTCCCCCTGCCCGGAGGAGGGCCCAGACCCTGGCCTGCCGAGGACAGCACGTGGCTGGCCACTGTGCATCCCAGATAAGCTTACCGTGGCGTCAGTCATGAACACCTTGGTCCTGCCACAGTGCACCGGCGCTGGTGTGGCCCCCGCTGGGGCAGCTGGTGTGGCTGCTTCCAGAGCTGGCAGAGTGTGGAGGATGTCCTGGAGGAGGGCTCGCAGTGTGGCCTGCTCAGCATGTGGAGACCCTTCTGGGGCAGAGGAGAGAGAGGTCCCGATAGTGCTCTGTCCTCTACACTTCTGTGGCCTTAAGGAACTGGTCTGGTCTCCCTTACATTCCGTAGGCTTCTTTCCTGCTGTTCTTGCCTCTAACCATTTCTACCTCCTTCCTTTTTTGGAGGAGGCCAGAGGTGGCCCCCTTTTGTCCCTTGGGCCCCTGACTGTTCTGAGGCATCTGAGTCCCATGTAAGGCTGTGCCCTGGACCGGCCTGCAGCCTCCATTCCTGTGAGTCCTTTTGGGCAGGGTAGTGAAGGGCACTTGGCACCTGGCCCCCCAGGCTGCTCAGCCAGCATCTGTTTCCAAGGCCCCAAACATGCTGAGGGGCAAACAGAGCAGTCAGGCTGCCCCCTCTGGCCCTGAGCTCTCCCCGCCATGGACGGGGGAAGAGGAAGAACAAATCCCAGGCCCGTGGAGGTCCGGTGGGTCCCCCTGTCCGCCCTCCCGCACCTCGCAGGGCTGACTCCTGTAGAGGGAGGGTTTACCTGAGGGCTCTGACCACCTCTAGCTGCCCAGTGCCTCTCTGGGGACAGAGGCTGCCAAAGGAGATGCGCAGACGAGAAACAGCAAAATCAACCAGGGCCCAGGGAGCTTTGGGCAAGAGACACAGAACAGGAGAGCACACCATGGAGATGCGGGAAGAGAGAGGTGGGGAGAAAGGATGAAAGGAAAGTGACGAAACAGTGCCCGAGAGAGGGGAAAAACAAAGCAGAACTGTCCCACCTGGGTTTGGGTCCCGGGATAGTGCTGGGCGGGTGGGTGGGGCCCCACACCCTGTCCTTGGCCTCTTCTCCCTCCACCTGTGCCTGGGGCCTTCTCAGCCTCAGTGACGCCACATGCGACAGCCCCCCGAAGACAAGACCTTGCCCTTGAGGTTGAAGCTCGCAGTCGTCTCCACTGCATGAGTCCAGGGACCCGGAGTTCACGGCAGCACCGGCAGGGCTCAGCGGCCTCCCCGGACCTCTCTTCCCCACTGGCTGGGCGTGGCCAATTCTATCCTCTCCATCTAATCAAATGCTGACCAATCTCTTCCCAGCATTTCCTGGCTGGGCCCACATCTCTAGCTTCTGTCTCCTCTGGTCAACCATGGGGCTCCTCCAGAGAGCACTGATGCTGGCGTCACTCCCTTCTTACCCGCAACTGCCTCCCATCTGCCCAGAGAATAAAGTCCAGCTTCTGTGACTGTGCCCTGCCTCTACCCCAGCCTCACCTCCCACTGTCCTCTGCCTTTAAGAGCCAGCGACATTGAAGCCTGGAGCTCCTCACATACAGCTGTCTCCTGACTGTAGAATGCCCTTCACCTGGCTAATCTCATCTAGCCTCAGACACCCCCTCCTCCAGGAAGCCTTCCCGCCGATTTACAGCACTACCCACAGCACCTGTCCCTAACTCCACCTGTCCACTTTCCCCACTGTTTAACTGTCTTCTGTTAGTCTGCTTCCCCCACTGAATTGAGAGCCATGAGGGCAGGGCTGTGTTTTATTCATCTCTGAAGCCCCAGCCCCTCGCCCTGAGATGGCCCAGGTAGGTGCTCAGGAAACTGGGTGAACAAATGACTAGCAAATGAGTGGCCTCACCTGAGTGCCCTTCATCTGGAGATGGGCTGTGGGGGTCGGGGGGTGCACGAGGATGGAGCCTTCTCAGCGACGCATACCGCTCCACGAAGGTCCGGTGAGAGACCCTGGAAGGCAAAGCAGGCAGAAGGAGAGATGAAGTGACTTCATCTGTGAGTCAGGAGTTTAATCTCCTCAACCCCCAGCCATGTGCTGCCCTGACCGCCCACTGAATGGATGACATTACTAGGGTCACTCGGCCAGAAGCCGGTGGAGGCCACTGTACGCCGGGCTGGCTCCTCCTGCGGGCTTGGTCCTCCCCAGGCCGAGTCTTGCTCTTTCACGAGGGGATTTGCAACCTGCTTCCTCCCGAGGGGGCTCGCCGGCCTCTTCCTAGACAAGCAGGTCACCCTACCCGTGCACAGGTGCTCGGCATGCCTGCCACCACTCCCCTCTGACCCCATGGCCTCCTCTGCTTCCTCCTGACCTCTCTCCTCCCCTTCACAGCCAAGCTTCTCTGAACAGCTGTATTTCCTCCTGAGTCTGGCTTCTGTCCCCAACACGGCAGCAGTGTGGCTCTCAGGGCAGCCATCAGCAAACACCATGCCACCAAATGCAGGTGTCAGCGCTCTGGCCTCTGGGCAGCAGGTGCCCCCCTGACCCCTTCCTTGTAGAGCTTGCAAGCTCTCAACCTCCAGGACACCCACAGTCTCGGTTTTCTCCTTCACCTTGACTCCTTCCAAGTTGTTGCTGGTTTCTTATCATCCACCCTCTCTCTAAACATGAGCATTCCTCAGGGAATGGCCACAGACCTCTTCCCTCTACCCCTGTGGTTTCCTCCTCGCTCATGGTGTTAAAAGTCACGGAGGACAGACCCTTACGTACGCCTCCATTTCCAATCTGACCCTCCCCCAAACCATCCACTCGTCTCAGACAAAAGCCTGGAAGTTCCTTCTGCAGCCTGGAAGTCTACAGCTTCTCTGCCCAGTACCCCATGGTTGGTTAATCCACAGTCCAATTTCTATCACAAGCCATACTCCAATTCTACTCAATTCTCTCCATTTTTCACTGGGCCACCATCTTGCCTGTACAATTGTAACAGCCTCCCACCTATCTCCTCCCTTCTCTCCTGGCCCTACATCCAGCCACATAGCATCCCTTCCTATGACGTCCAGCAGCTCCCACGGCACTCAGACAACTGCGGTCTTCATGTGGCATACGGGCTCTGCGGGTGTGGTTTCTGCCCCCCTCTACCATCCTCCCAGTTTGCTGTGCTCCGGTCACTTCAGCATCTCTCAGGTCCTAACCTGGGAACTCTGTGGTTGCTGCTTCCTGGGTCTGGATGCTCTCTCCTCCCCCAGGTCTTCCCAGGCCAGGTCGCTCCCCATAGGGCCCCTCCCTGACCAGCCCTTACCTAGTCTACCTAACGGCATTTTTTTCCTTTCCCAGCTCTGATTAGCTTTATATTTCTTGTTCTTGTTTCCACAGTAATGTACACCCCAAGAGGGCAAGACTCACCTTCCTTATTCACTGATACACACTAGAAACATATCAGTGAACAAGCAAGGTGAGTCTCGCCCTCTCACCTGCCATAAAACAGTGCATGGAAAGCGAGCCCAGCCTTACAGCTCTATGTCCACTTCTGGGGACCCGCCTCTCTTTCTCCATCTCCACATCCTGCTCTGGGCTGAGCAGGCTGTTGTCTGACCTGTGCCCCAAGCTCCACCTTGGCATTGGCCCTGTCCCCTGCTCTGGATGGACCCGCCCACTCACCGGATGGGGAAGCCGGCGGCACTGATATGGATGGTCTCCACGAGGCCACAGGCCTCCAGCTGGTTCAGGACCTGCAGGGGTGGGGAGACAGGCTGGGCACCTGCAGTGTGGGGCCAGCAGGCCAGAAATGCCACTCCTCCCTCGGTCCTGTTGGCATGGGACTGCAGGCTCTCCTGAGGCTCAGCTGATGGGGGACACTCTTTGGGGCAGTGAGAAATCAAGAGACCTTGAGAAAATCTCGTTACTGGAAAGGGTTCTGATGGCCCCAGGTCCCCTTACCTGAAGCCTGGCTTCTAGTACAGCCGAGGTGAGTGCCGGTCCTGGCTGTCTCACCACTCCCGACTTTGCCTCACAGTGCAGCCAACCCATTTCTACTTTTATTTACCTTATATTCTGCAGGCAACAAGTGAGTCACAGCTGAGGGGCAGGAGAAGTTATATCCTGAAGATTCTTCCAGGACCTGACCAAGGTCTTTACCACACAGCAGTGGCCCTGGCTATGAACCCTAAGGCCACGTCTACCAGTGACTGTGGGACACTCTCCAGCATCGTCCAGCACTCACACCTCATCCACATCCCTCCACACGGCAAAGGGCAGCTACTGGCCACGGAGTGCTTTTGTGCAAATTTTAGAAACTATACTTCTAGTCAGAAACTGCCATGCTGGGCCCGATCTGGTAGGTGACACAGAGTTTCAGCTAATCACAGAAGATACCCCTTCCTCTGGGCAGCCTGTCCCTCGTCTGGGCCCACGGCTTTGTGAGCAGAGAATAAGATGCACTGAAGCCCCTACTCGCCTTCTATGGTTGGGCCACTGTGCAGTGCACAGACCACACAACCAGACATGACTGTCCTGCCAGAGCTGGGGAGATAAGCCGTCCCTAACGTCACTCCACTCGGAGCAGATGCCCTGCCTTTCACCCCTCCGGGGCCTTGGCTGGCTGGGACCCCCCGAAGCAGCTCTGGCCCAGCGTGTTACCTCCTCCCGGTGGAGCGCCTGCGCCCGGCCCTGGCTGTTGGGCTTGATGCAGCGAATGTAGTGGGGCGTGGTGGCCTGCAGGACCTGCAGGAGCTGCTCCAGGGAGGCCTGCAGGAGGCAGAGACTGTGAGGGGCACCCTAGGCAGTGGAGGCAGAGTGTGCAAGGGCTGAGAGACAGCAGAAGCTTAAGATACTGGAGGAGGAACGAGTTTGAGCAGGAAGCTAGGGGACCAGGTCACAGAGGTTCTGGTAACCACTGCTCTTCCACAATCACCCTATCAGCAGGAGGTGAGAGGCCCCACAGCCACCCACGGGCCCCTCAGCTTCCTGTCACATCAATTATGCCCACAGTCCATCTGTCAGATTCCCACCTCTGACTTCCAAATGGAATTATCAGCTCTGTGCAGACCGGGACCATGTCTGCTTGACTCATCAGTGCTCCCCAGCACACAGCACCAATCCCGGGGGTGCTCAGTAAGCACTGGAGATGGGTGAGTGAACTGAGCATGTCTCCTCAGCACCACCAGACCCACCTTGAACTTGGACACCACGGTCAACACTGGGGCCCTGCTCTGGCCAGAAGGCTCCTCCTGGGACTTCTCTTCAGGGTCGGCAGGAAACAGCACCTTGAGCAGGGGGTCCTGGGATTGCTGCAGGAGCCTGGTCAGCTCAGGGGGAATGGGGTCCTACAGGAAAAGGACAACGACAGCAGGTGAGGACAGGTGGAGTGCTACCCCGGGCTGTCCATGGGCTGCCAGCCTGGCTCACCCAGGCCCCAGAAGAAGGGCAGGGCCTGAGCCTGAGAGACTCAGAGCTGGTCCACTGGATGCCTAGAAGCCAGAGTGAGTGACACGGGTCATCTCTGGGCAGGTCATGCCCGATAGCAGAGACTTCAGACAGGTGGGCCCAAGAGCTGACCCTGGGTTCTGGAGGATGTTCAGGAGGGAGAGGATGCACAACAGAAATGTCCGCACATGTGCAGCAATGACAGCAGCTCGCCTCCCGCCGGCTCCCACCACAGCCCTCACCTTGTTCTTCTCCACCAGGCCCGCGGTGTGGTACCGCACAGACCCCGCGTAATGCAGCACGATGAAGCTGGGCTCTGGGCTGAGCTTGTTGTGGCCCAGGCAGGGGCTGCCGGCCAGGGCGCTTTCAATGCGTGTCTGGAGCTGAGCTGCGCTGCTTGGCCGATTGAGGCGGCACTCCTGTGTGGGCCGGGATGCGCAGTCAGCCACAGAAGTGAGAGGGGCTCACGACCCTCACAGTCCCCACCCCGTGGACCCCAGGGGAGTTGTCACACAGGCATCACAGTGACCCTGAGACAGAGGGGACATAGGGCTAGCAAACCCATTATGCAGATGGAGAGACAGAGGCACAGGGAGGGCAAAGGATGGTCTTCAAGGTCCCAGAAAAGCCCAGAGCGCAACTCGGCGCTCAGCACACTAACTGACCCCCCCACCTCATTTATGAGGGAGCAGATGCTGATGGGGCTCCCCTCGATGAGATCCAGACAGGTCTGGTTATCCTGGTAGTTGACAAATGACCACTCCAGGCCCTCGACTGCGTATTCCTCCTAGGGGCAGACATCAGGGGTGGGGTGGGGGCGTGGCAGAAGGCAGCTGTGGTCTGAGGGCCAGATGGGCCATCCCTCGGCTGGCCTCAGCACCGCAGCATGTTCCAGAACGGCATCAAAGGAGCTAAAGGCCCTGGTCAGACCCTGGGAGACAGAAGGCAGGACCGCCCACCCCTTACCTGCTGAGCCCTGAGGTAGTGAGCCACGAAGTGCTGCTGCAGCTTCTCGTTGGCGTAGTTGATACACAACTGTTCCAGGCTGTTGTGGGGAAACGACTCAAAGCCGTAAACATCCAGCAGGCCTGCGAGGAAGGGGAGAACCTGTGGGGCCAGTGCAGGGAGGAGGCGGGGACTGGAGAACCACGGGAGTGCAGGGTGAAGCCTCATACCTGGCAGCCTGGGGACGAGGGTGAGGGAGCATGACCCCCGGCAGTGGGCATGGCCCCCCACCCCACCCCAGGGCGGCTCCCGTCTCCACCTCGCGCCCCACTCAGAACTCAGAGCAGGAAGAGGCTGAATGAGGTGTGAGGGAACCAGGTCCCAGGGGACATTTTCTGCATTTAACCCAGTTTGGATGGCCTGGGTCTCACCACTCAGTGGGTGCCTAGAATTCCACCATTCTGTGAGCAGATGTCACCAATCCCACTAACCTCTGAGCTTCACATCCTCCCCCATCTGACTATCCCACCCAGGTTCTGACAAGGCTATCATGCCCCCCAGGTCTCTTCTAATCTAGCCCTTTCTCCCCCTCCCCCAACTCCTCTCCTGAGACCAGAGCTGGGCCTCCAGGGAGAAAAGGGCCCTCATGGCCTGGGCACCACTGAGTCTGCCTGGAGAGCTGTGGATGGTCAGGCGTGGGCACTGGACGGGTGAGGAGATGGGTGCAGAGAAGAGAAAGGATCTGCCCGGAGCAGACCCAGGGTGCTGCCTCTCCGTCCAGGTCCCTCCTGTCCTTTTTCTGAGGGAGGGCTCCGGGAGAGTGAGCCCCTGCTACCTATAAAAGTGGTCCAGGAGGCGGGGTCTGCACAGACGCTGCTGTTGATCACCGACACCAGCCAGTCAAACAGCCTGCAGGGGTTGGGGGAGAGGGGTCAGGCTGAGCCTGAGGGGTGGCACAGTTGCCCTTCCAGCTGGGGTGTCACATCTTGGAGGACCTGTCTTTGGAGCCTGACAGGTGAAGGGCTAAACCCTGTCCTCTGGTTTCCCGCCCATCCTGTCTCCACCCACTGCAGACGCAGGCTGTGGTGGTGCGTGTTCCCGGGCACACAGAAATCCGGCCTGCCCCCAAGCAAGACTGAGCACATGACTGACTGCAGCACACCTTGTTTTATGGTGCTTCACTTTACGGTGCCTCCCAGATACATTTTTTTTTAAAATAAATTGAAGGTCTGTGGCACACCTGTGTCAGGCAAGTCTATCAGCGCCATTTTTCCAACAGTGTTATTTAAAATTAGGTACGTTGTTCTTTTAGACACAAAGCTGTTGCACCTAAGGGACTATGATAGAGTTAAATGTAACTTTTCTATGCACTGAGAAATCAAAAAATTTGTGTGACTCCGGAGCTCAAGGCCAGGCCACATCCCTCCACTCGGTTCTGCACAGGTGGGCCCTGTGTCACCCGAGGTCGACAGTGGTATCCTGCACTCTGGAACCATCGTCCCTGAGATGAGATGGTTGCTGTACAACTTGGTGAAACATACAACACTATGTAAGGGGTTTCTTTCTGTTTCTTTAAGTAATTGTTCTAACCTTTTTCAATTCAGTAAATGGCTTCTATTTTTGCAACAGGGGCTTCAAATACCCATTTGAGGTACTAAAAACGAGTGACCCAGTGATACAGTGACCTGCTTGCCATGTTGGAATGTTCTATGATTAGAGGCTCACTCTGTCTGTGATCATCACACTTTATCTGCTAATTTTGCAATGACTTGACACAAAAGCCTTAAAAATTCTTGGCCTGAAATTCTGTCCTAAAATTAGCTTCAAGGGAGTGGGAACTGAGTCTCTTGCCGAACTGGGTTCAGTCTGGGCCCGGCTGCCCTGGGTCAGTTTCAACTCAGAGCATCCTACTCCTTCAGCAGTGCCTCTTAGGCTCTGAGCTCTTTGAGAAGTTCCTAAAAGTAGGGGGACCCCCTCACTAGGTGCCCAATTTCTCATAAGCATATGCGTGCAAGCACGCACACACACACACACACATGTTCTGTCCTGTCATTTCAGAGAATTCTGGGCCCTGGACACCCTCAATGGCACCCTGAAGGATCTCAGCATGCAGGGTGAGAAACCAGCCTTAACTGCATGGCCAGGGGTGGAGATGCCCACAGAACCACCAGGAAAGGGCCAGGGCCTCTGCCTTCCACCTGCTCTGGGCTCCCACCTGCTGCACAGTGCTGCCCAGGACGGCGGCCTAAGCTCCTGGCTCCATCACCATCTATCAATTCCCCAGGTGACTATGAAGAGTATAGGGGCGGATGGAGACAGAGGAGCCCGTTCACCCACGGGTCTGCGCCTGGAGTTGGGAGGGCCCCACATCACCTCTGGGGCCTGCCGTGCCAGCGGAGAGCTAGGCAGGCATTCCTCACCTCTCAAGGTCAAGGCAGGCTCCTGTACTTTAATAACGAGCTGAATCTAGACCAGGCTGTGGCAACTTTCCCCACAGAGTACTCTGGAATCGAGGCCAAAGGCCTTGCTCAGGGAAAGCCCAGGAGCCACTCCCTGCTGTCCGCAAGGATCCAGGGAGCAGGGAGAGAAACCTGTCTGCTTTATCTGGCAGCCCTCACCCTGGGCCTGGCCTACTGCCTGCCGGTGTCTGGTCTAAGTCCGGATGGGGGGAGCCCAGGAGGGGGCTGGGCCCAGAGTGCTCACCGTGCATAGACTAGTTTGGCCAGACAGTCTCTGCGGGTGTCACATTCGGCCTGGGAGCAGGGCTTCCGGAACACCTGCTGCTGCCTGCCTGCCCTGATGGTTCGAATCCGCAGTGTCTCCAGCAGTGGGTCTTCTGGGAGCCGCAGCAGCAAGGCCGATGTCCTGACAGCGCCTGGGAGGCACAAACACTCTCCATCCAAACAGCCCTCCACACAAGGCACTGTGGACTCATCAGTGGAACCATGACCCACCCAGTGGGACAGAGTGAACCTAGGTGCTGGTGGGCCTGAGACTCGCCTACGGCAGAGGCAGGACTTGAACTCAGGACTTCTGTGTCTCAGTCCACGCCTCCATGTGTGGGATAAACCGCTTTACAAATCCTCCCACTCTCGTTTTCTTGTCTGTGGATGATGCTGCCCTTCCAGAGACAGGGTGAGGAGTAACTTCCCCAGGGCAAGGCCCTACAGCTGATGGCTTCAGGGACACATTCCAAATTTCACCCTTTGGCCTCCCTCCCACCCAATCCCACCAAATGTTGGCTCTTTTCTGGGCAGGGCCTGCCTCGCTCCCCAGGTGTCTACCCAAAGCCTGAGCTGCAGGCCCCCTGCCCTCGCCCTCACACTCACCATCATCCATCGGCCGGCAGGGCTGGGCCTCATCCCCGGAGTCAGCAAACCGGATGTTGCCGAGGTGCAGCAGTCCAGCTAGGGCCTGGGGGAGGGGGGAAGAAGACACAAAGTAGGTACCTTCTCAAGGGCTGGAGCCCAGCCTGGGAAAGGTCTGTCTCCTGCTGAGTATAATCGTGATAACAGGATAATAATGGTAGCTCTCAATCACTGCCCACTGACTCCACGACTTGGCCAGGCAGGATTCTACACAAGCTACAGGCATCACCTCGTGCAATCTTTTCAACAAACAAGGAGGCATGTGCTGTGATGATGCCCCTAATAGAGACCAGACGGGGAGACGTTACATCACAAGCCCAAGGCCACACACTTGGTAAAGGAGAAAGGCGGTTTGAGAAACCGGGCAGTCTGCCTTCAGATCCCTCCTGGGGCAGCCAGGGGGGCCACTATGTCACCCAGTCTGTCCCTCTGCCTCCCTAGCTCTAGGAGCAGACTGTGTGGGAACGCCGCTCCCGTTCTTTGCAGAACAGGGTCTACCTCTGTGTAACTGGTGGGGGCTTGGCTATGCTCCCTTAGGCCCTTTCTCAGCACCGTTGGGCGTCCAGGCCCAGCCTAGGGGAGGCTCTGTGGTCTTGGTCTCTGTACAGTGGGTGCTCTGGGTGCTCCCTTGCCTTAGCACTCAATGATCCACATGGATGAGCTCCCAGGGCCTGTAGAATAGGGGAACCCTGGGTCCAGCAACTTGGAAACCTTTGGACCTGGTACTGGCAGAGCCAGGGCCTCTCCTATGAACCCTGTCTCGTCCCAGAAAGGGTATGTCCACATGCTGTTGGCTTTCAGGCCACAACCCACCTCAGAAGACTGCCATGCCTGATGGGCAGTGTGGCTGGGGCAGAGAATCATGCCACCCCCAAGTCAGCACTCCTGAATGGACTCCTAGTGCTGTCCACTTGCCCTGGGCTGTCCCATGTGCTGTCCCTCTGGCCAAGCTCTTGGCTGGCGGTGCCTGTACTGGCTATGGTCACCCCCTACTGCCTGAGGAGCCCCCATATGGAGGTGGGGGTTACTTTCCACTGCACTGCCATCTCCCTGCAGTGGCGTCCCTGTCTCTGCTGCCAGCCCATCCTATAGATCCCCTCCTGCTGGTCTGCAGGGGAGGTGGTGAGTAGGGAGCCAAAGACAAATGGGAAAAGGGAGGCCATAGTGGGGATGACTGAGGCCCGGGGCCCGGCTCGCCTGGGTCAGCACTGGGTCCCAAGAGGAGGGAGGGGAAGGCAGCAAGTCGGAATCACTACATCCAGCACAAACGCTCTCTGTACCACTTAGTACTGCTGGCCACAGGCAGGGCTCTAGTTTTCTCCAGCATAACATGGGAATAATCTCCACACCCACGGGGCTGTTGAAAAAGCCAAGTGAGCTAAGAGGTGAGCTAAGAATGTGATTTAAAAAATTTAACACACTAGACAAACACATGGCAGCATTACTTTTCTATTCTGATGACTGCAGTAGTAACTGACCCAGGCACCTTGCCCTCCGACCGCCGTGGATCACTGTGCTAGTCTATTCTATAGCACTATGTGCTCTGTCATTGTCGTCTACGCCCTGTCTACCCTGACACCTTGTCTCCAGGCTCAGCTGCACAGACAAGTGGTTGACTCCTTGGAGATTGTGCAGCGGGGCCTGAAGTCCTAGATCCTCAGGAAAAGACACTGACGAGTTGAGAGAAGGGCTCTATGAGAGGGGCTGCCCATCACCGCTGCCACATGTAAGTGGTGTGGCTTTTCCTCTGACCTGAAAGATGTTGTTCTGGGTGGGGGCATCGATGCCCAAATGAAGCATGGCCTCCCTGGTCACTTCGAAACAATCCTCTGAAAAGGAATCCAAGTCACAGCCCAGTGTCAGGACCAGTGTCAGCGGGGGCAGTGAGGGATGAGACAGGCAGGCCTTGGTGGGATGGGTGGGTGCCTCTGGGCCAGCCCAGGGTGCTGGGTAAGGCTCCCCCTACCTTCCAAGGTCCTCTCTGGGTTGGGCAGCCAGGAGAAGGCGGCTCCCTCGGGGAGGTGCCACTGGAGCCTCTCATCCGCACTGGCTCCTTTGCAGATCTGTGGGAGTCGGGGCGGAGGGCTGAGCTGGGGGTTCTGGGGAAGCCTGGGCCTGCACAAGCCTGGGGCTGGGATGAGAGCAGTGAGGAACGGCAGCAACACCACAAGGCTAAGAGGTCCCTGTAGAGAGCCCAGGGCAGGCACAGGGGCAAAAGCAGCAGGCAACAATTCTGGGTGTCTCCAACCCAGTGCAAAAACCCATGGAGGGGGCCTGTTGTCTGATAAAGGAAGCACAACTCTGTCTGGGGAGCCCCCAGTCCCAGTCTGAGAGCAGGAGGACATACCATCCATGCCTTGGGGGGTCCCCTAGTCTGATGGAGGAGGCACTGTCTAGGAAAGTCCGTGCTCTGTTGGGGGAGACAGTTGCCATCTGAGGACAGCCCTGTCTGAGGGGGACAGTCCTGTCTGAGGGTGACAGCTTCCACTGTAGAGACAGTCTGATCACATAGAGAAGGCAAGCACATCCCCACGCCAAAACCATCCCAGGGGGCAAGGTCCAGTGTGGCAGAAGTGTCACATACAGTTTGCAGGAATAGGGGCTGGCATCACTGAGCACCAGGCAAAGAGGCAGACACGAAGCAAGGCGGGGAGGGGAAGACAGAGGCACAGACCCATCTCCGCCCTGCATCTGGGCAGCTGCAGGCCCCGCCTGGTACAGACCTGATAGAAGATGTGGAAGTTCCTCTCAGTGGAGTCCTGGCAGGCCACTCGAGTTTTCTCTAGGAGGTAGGTCTGAATTGCAGCTCCAGTCATCTGGTGGTCCCTGGGCACAAGCAGGCTGGAGCCCATTAGCTGTTCATTCCATAGTCATTGGGCACCTTCTGTGTGCCAGGCTGCAGCCTCCCCTCAAGCTCTTCTACTTAGTTAACAGGGGTCAAGAGGACCAGGGACAACTCAGCAGGTCCTTGGCAGGAGGCGGGGGGTGGAGGGGGTCTGGGACATCCCTCTGCAACCAGCTTAAGAAGGCAGAACCAAGGCCTCTGTACATCACTGTGCCCCATCCCAAGACCAGATCAGAAGCCCTAGCTTCAAGGTCAGAGGTGTGGCTCAGAGAGGTGGCAGTTTAACTAGAAGTCTCTGAGCAAAAGTAGAAGCCAGAACACACAGGCTGTGACAAGCATATTACCAGGGTCCCTAAGGCCAGACGGAGTAGCTGTAGTGCTCCAGGTTTGAAGAACACACCCTCCAGTTCACTTATCCCACAAGCAAACATGCTAAGAGGAGCTGGGTTCTGCCCACAGGGGTGGCCCAGGCTGGAGACTGCCCTAGGCACTTTCAACCTCCCCACACCCCCATCAGCCAGGGCGGCAGCAGCAATTACCTGTTCAGCTGGAGTTGGATGAACTTCCCAAAGCGGCTACTGTTGTTGTTCCTCAGTGTGCACGCATTCCCTACAGACCACACCCACGTTCACAGTGTCCTCATGGGCCAAGGTGGCTATGGGTCTGCTGGGGCCATGCCTCTACCCTCAAGTCACCTAAAGGCCCCTTTGTTGGTTTCCATGTCACAGGGGACAGGACTAGGGCAAGTGTGATTCAGTACAGCTAGAGCTGCCTGGTAATGAATTGGAATGAGCAAATTCAGGCAGTCAGGGACGGTTTTCTTTGAAGGGAAGAGATCAAAAACAAGCTGTTACTACTGAGGCAGACAGCAAAACGCAACACCTACAGTACCAACGTGGACACTACCTGTGCATCCTTGGACAAGTCTCCTTCTCTGAACCATCAGGAAACTGTTCAGAAGGATGGGATTTGAACTGGGAGAGCCACAGGGTCCTCCCCAGCACCACTGCTACATCTGCTTAGGCTAAAGGAAGGGGCTGACAGAGGGACACCACCTCTAGTGGAAGGAGGCTATGGGCACCCAGGAGGAAGCTGGGGATCTAAGGCAGTGAGTGATACACTATCTTCCGATCCCAAGAGAGACTGCTCCTCTCCCTGGAAGGTGGCAAACCCCAGAGGAAATGGGACAAAGGTGCTGTGCAGAGGACACCAAGCTCACCAAAAGCTTCCATGACAGGGTTGGAGTTCAAGATTCGCTGTTCGATCCTCTCTGCAATCTTGTGGCTCTCCCAGGATGTCGGCGAGGCGGCCACCACAGCATAGAACTTCATCAGGCAGCGGGACGTCCATGTCTGCGGCAGAAACGGTCCTGTGGGAGCTGTGTCCCTGTTCCCTCCCACTTCTGAGCCTGCCCAAGGGAATGGCGCCCACCAGTGCCCTCTTCTCCGCCATTTGTGTTGCTGACGACTGAATTCAACTGTGTCCTTGGGTGAGGCACTTCTCCTATCTGTGAAATGGGGATGCTTTCTTCTGCTTCTCCCAGCCCTTAGATGCATTTAAGAAAAGAGAGGGGCTGGGGTAGAGAAGGAGAACCCACTGTGACCTGATCTAAGCAGGCAACTCAGTGTCTCTGAGGCTCACAGCTAATACTGACTACCCTGTGGCAGGTGCTGAGCTAAGGACACTTTCTATGCGCTTTCTTACTAACTCTACAGATGCAGGTGCAATTACATACTACCCATTTTCAAAATGATGAAACTGAGGCATAGAAAAAATTCAAATTTTAGTGAAGATTACATTTCTAATAAATGATAAGGCTCTGATTTCAACCCAGGCAATCTAATTATAAAATTCTGCTTTGTTTTTAATCAGCTGAGAGGTCTCTTTTCATTTTATTTCCACTTGTTCGTTGCTAAGACAGAGAAACACAATCAATTTTTATATACTGGACTCTATCCTATTACCCGATAAATTCTCTACACCTCACAACTTTTTAGGTGTAGCTTTTTTTGTAAATTCTTTGAGGTCTTTCTCTGAGGTGGGAGGTGTTCCCTCTCTTCTATTTTCTGAAAAGAATCTGTACAGAATTGGTAACATTACTTTCTTAAATACCAGGTGGAATCCACAAAGTGAAGGTACCTGGGCCTGGAGCTTTCTACGAGAAAAGGTTTTTAACTATGACTTAAAACTCTTTCATATACTTAGATATTCCAGGTTATATATTTCTTCTTGTGTGAGCTTCAGCAGTTTGTGTATTTCAAAATATTTCTCCTTTTCATTAAATTGTAGAATTTATTGATAAAGTTAATAAAATCTATCATCTATAGGATCTTTAGTGATGTCTATTCTTTTATTTTCTGACATTCATAATTTGTCTTTTTCTCTCTTTAAATTTAACTAGAGGGTTATTAATTTTATTAATCTTCTAAAAGAAACAGTTATTGATTTCACTTACTTTATTATTTTTGTTTCTGTTTTACCGTTTTTTTGTCCACTTTACATTCTTCTTCTGCTTACTTTGGTTTTACTGTATTCTTTTTTCCTCTTGAATAAGCAGAAGCTCAAAGCAATGAGAGTTTATCCTTTTCTAATATAAGCATCTAACACACTACAATAAATTTCCCTTTAGGCACAGCTTTTTCTTTTTTTAAGCACAAATTTTGATATGTTGTGCTTTCATTTTCATGCAATTCAAAGTGTTTTCTAATATCCCTTGTGATTACTTCTTTCACTCACAGGATACTTAGAAGGGTGTTAATTTCCAAATGCTTTGGGATTTTCCAGGTATCTTTGTTATTTATTTCTAGTTAAATTCTACTTGGGATGAGAACATAGTTTGTATCTTAATCTTTTCAGACAGATTTGTTTTGTGGCTCAGAAGACAGTCCATATTGGTGAATGTTACACTTGAGTTCCATGTGTACTCAAAAAAATATGCAAATCCCAAACTATTAATTTTGATTTTATTTACTTCTCCTTTCAATTGTTTTTTTGCTTTGTATATTAATGTATAGTTACTTCTGCTTTCCTTTGGTAAGTGTTGGAATGGTGTACCTTTTCCCATTCTCTTCCTTTGAACCTATCTATGTCTTTACAGTGGGTTTCTTAAAGACATCATACAATGTAAGTTTTGCCTTTTAAAAGAACTCCAATTCTGTCTTTAATTGGAGAGTTTAGTCCATTTACATTTAATGTACTAATCACGATGGCTGGATTTAAAGCCATCATCTCATTATTTCTTCTTTATTTATTTATTTTGGGGGGGGCCTGGTAATAAGGTTTATTTATTTATTTTTAATGGAGGTGCTGGGGATTGAACCCAGGACCTTATGCATGCTAAGCATGCACTCTACCACTGACCTGTACTCTCTCCCTATTTCTTTTTGATTTGTTCCATGTGATTTTTGGTATTTTTTCTTCTTTTAAATGAAAATGGTTGAATTTAGTACTTTTATCATTCCATTGTGTCCCTATGATAGATTGTTACTATCTTTGTCATAAAGTGAGTTATCTTTTAAAGATACATGAAAAATAAGATTTTACATTTTCAATGCTCTTTATTTCTTTTTATCAATCTAAATATTCACCTGGTTTCATATTCCTTTGGCCTAAAGAAATTCCTCTAATATTTCTTATAGTATACATCTGCTGACAATGAATTCCTCAACTTTTGTCTGAAAAAATCTTTACTTCACTTTTATTTCGGAAAGATATTTTTGCTGGTAACAGAATTCTAGGCTGATATTTTCTTTTGGCGCTTTAAAGATGTCACTGTATTATCTCTGGGCTTGCAATTTCTGACAAGATGCCGGTTATCTGATCTTTACTTCTCTTTATGTATGTTTTTCCTGGCTTCCTTTAAGATTTTTTACTTATGTTTGGTTTTTCAGCAATTTGACTATAATGTGCCTAGATGTATTTTCTTTGTATTCATCCTGCTTAGTGTTTCCTGGACTTCTAGGATCTGTGCCTGCCATCTTTTGTTTATTTTCTAAAATATTACTTCTCACTAACATTCTCTCTTTTCTCCTGGGACACTAATTACAAGTATGGTAAACCACCTGATACTGTATGAAAGCTCTTAGATGCACTTTGTTTTTCAATTTTCTCTTTGTTTTTTTCATTTCTATTGACCCATTCTCAAGTTCATTGATGTATTCTGAATGTCTAGTCTGCTGATAAGCATGAAGGAGCTGTTTGTGTTTTTAATTTTTATCATTTCCACTTAACTATAGTTTCTATCCCTCTAATGATGAGATTTGAAGAATCTCTTCTGGTCCCACAAGTTTAGGAAGCTACCGATAGTGAGATCTCCTGTCCATAAACATTAAAGATTCTGATCAGTTGCTTAATGTCTTATTCTTAAGTATGAATAGAAACTCAAGAATAATTAACTATCTGATAAACTAAATGAATGACAAATATCACAAACAAAGGGAGAAAAGGAACTAGGAGGAAGTAGAAATAAATTTTGGAAACAGAAATTAGAGGAGCAGAAGATAAGTAAAAATCATGAAATAATCTCAAAGATAATGAACCTCTGAGATAAGACCAGGTTGCTGGGGGGGAATTCAGGGGACAAGAAACAACTCCTAGAATTCAAAATTCAAAATAACTGAAGGGTAGAGAATATCTCCCAGAAGACAGAACCAAATATAGAATAGGGGAGAAAAATAAGGATACTTTCTAGACAATTAATTAAACTTTCTACCAATAGGAGTTCCAGAAAGGAACAAGGGGAATAAATTATTAAATTATTAGATACAATACAAAAATATTTTCACACACAAAAGGACATGAGTTTCAAGGTTCAAAGACCCATAATAGCTCACAGTGAAAAAAAAATGCAACAATGAATATATGTATGTCCATGTATAACTGAAAAACTGTGCTCTACACTGGAAATTGACACAACATTGTAAAATGACTATAACTCAAAAAAAAGCTAAAACACCAAAACAAAACCATAAAAAGTATCCAGCATAAGCAAGTGAGAAAAGACCATATCAAGACACGTCACTGTGAATTTTAACACCTACGGATAAAAAAGATGACCCTAAAAATTTTTGGATAGAAAACACAAATCACCATTTATGGACTGGGACTCTCAACAGAATATATAAGGAAATAACTTCTAAATATGGGAAGGAAATTATTTCCAACCTGAAATGATAAAGTCCTGCCAACATATCGAATTAAGGCAGAATAAACATTCTCAGATGTGCAATAACTCAAAATATGCCCTCCATGTAACCTTTGTCAGGAAGCTACTATGCTTCATAAAAACAAGGCAGTGAAGGAAGAAGACGAAGCCTCTGCGCTCCAACAACAGGAGATTTATCATAGGACAGACGGCAATCTGGATCCCCAGAGCCAGGCAGACAGCTCCCAGGTAAGAGCTGTGTGGCAGCAGCCCTTGGCAGCCACCAGTCCAGATGGGAGCAGGAGATGTGAGGGCGCTAGGAAGGGCGTCACCAAGAACAAAGAGTACCTGATATACTTGCTGGTTGGGTAGGTGTTGTCCAGTTTTAGTGACAAGTTTGATGATGAATTAATAATAGGTATACAGAAACTGAATAAGTGAAAAAATGGGGGCAATTATTAAGTACAGGGGAAGTGAAAATTGTACAAGAAGGGAAATACAATCATAGTATATTACACGGCTCTGCCGTGAACAAAACACACATGGTTGTTAATACAAAGAACTTACTTAGAAACTGATATAATTACATTATGTATTTGGGGCCAGGGAAACAGGGCTAAATCCTCATCAAAGTAGGAAATGAACAGATAAGGTCCAAAAGTGAAACATCAATAACTAATAATAGAGGCATGTTGTTTAGAAATACGGATGCAGGCACCCAAACTGCTAGAATGTGTGAAAGTAGTTGCCTCTGGAGAGAGGGAATAGGGTTGAGACGTATGGGGCAGGGTTGCTGTTTTTCTTTGTAAGCCTTTGTAGTATTGCTTGATTTTTGAACCATGTAACTATATTACTATTTATTAAAAATAAATTTTAAAAAGATACCACACCCAGCCTTGGCTCCCCAGGGCAATTCTGGGGGACAATGGGCTTTGGCCAGGAGATGGGCACTCTGATACAACTCTCAGAGATCCCTTCCTCACCCACGTCCTAGCCCTTACCCCTACAGCATGCTGCTTTCAATTGTTTCCTTGTCTTTCTCAGGGGGCTAAGAGCCCCCAGAAAGCCGGATGCTGCATTGTCATCCCTGTCCCCGCCCTGTGCCGCTCCTTACTGGCTAGCCTGGGGCCTAGAACTTCGCAGGTGCTCAGTGCTCAGCACTGCTCTCACGAGTGAGTGTAGGCAGAAAGGGTTTATGGTCCAAAGAATCCCTTGTGAAGGTAACATTGAGGAAAGGGTGGGGCGGCTAGTAAGCCTTGGCAAGAAGGTGGCGAAGCCTGGGCCAGTGGCCTCCCCTGACCAGCCGTGCATCCTTGTACAATTCTGTCTCACCTATTGTGGTTTTGCTGCCTGGGGACCACATGACCACACCAGGAACTTCTGTCCTTCCTCACAGTTGGCCCAATGCACTGCCCTTGCCATTGAGGGCAACCCAGAAGTACAGGTGGTCTGTATCCCAAAAAATCCTCTCCTTTTGAAGGAGTGGGGCCATATGCTAACCATGCCACCAAGTGCCTTCTCTGCACTGGTTCATTTAATTCTCACAGAAGTCCCAGGAGTTAGGTGTTGGCCTTTCCCTCCCTATCATTTTACAAGTGAAAGAACTGAGGTTTGTAGAAGCTAAGTATCTTTCTGATGTGCTCTTAATCACCATGCTGGTACCCCCAACAGCTGACTTTTGTTTCCAACGGTGTCAGAGCTGGGAGAGCCCTTCAATGAGAAAACGAAGGCTTAGACAGGAAAGTATCTCACCCAGGGTTACAGCAGAGCTGGTGGAAGAGCTCAGACGAAAACCCTGCCTCCTGAATTCCTGTCCAGTGCATACCCACTGACTCCCGGCTTAAGCCAGCCTATCTGGGAAGGACTAGGCAGCAAACGGCTCCTCGAGGAGTAACGCCCCCTGCCCCTCTGCTCGTCCAGCTAGTTGCGAAGCTGACAGGGTGGGAAAGAGGTCCTCCTACCTTCCCAGCACCGCTCTCTCCACTGACGACAATAGACTGGTTGACTGGCTCAATCAGGCTCCTGACATTCCTGTAGGTCTGTTCACCCACCGTGAAGATGTGGGGCTTCAGTTTCTGAAACATCAAGGGGTGAAAAGTCACATGAGAGAACACCTGTCTTCAAGGAGTGATTGATCTAATGACGGCTGAGATGGGGAGGTTGCCAACAGTAGTCCCAGAAGGCTTCCTCTAGAAAAATTTCCTGCAAGTAACAATGTGAGGCCCAACTGTGGGATCCCCATGGTGGTTTTATCCATTCATCTTCTCTCAGTCTGGAAGCAGTGCTGGCCTTGCCCAGTCTATGACATTAACACTTTATCCTCCCATCTTCATAGTTTCATTCTATTTATTATTTTATGTAATTGTACTTCACAAGAACTTTGCCTAAGAAGTCCGTGCATTACTGGAATAGCTAACCCTGTTTTATATCTGAGTTTCAGAAGGGTTAAATAACTTTATCAAGGCCACTCAGCAAAAAAATGCATCCATGTGACTTAATTCCAAAGTCTCCATTCTCCTTTCCATCAACAAATATTAATTGTCCTCAATGTGCTGGGCCCTGAGGAAACAGAGGGGACCATGACATGGCTTTACCTTTGAGGAGACAGACAGTCAGTAATCTATGGGCTCTCAGATCTCCCCTGGCTCCCACTCAAACACTAACCATGCAAGAGCCAGGCCACCTGCACAAAGCCAAGCCAGCCCAGCACCCCCCAGCCAGGACTGAACACTTACCCACGGCTTCTTGAAGGGAGAAAGCATCATTCTGGGTGGTGTCAGAACCTTCCCTCTCTCCCCCTGCCCTCGCCCCATCCACCTCTCACCTGGACTGTTACAAAGCCTCCAACCGTTCTCCCTGTCTCCTGTCTCACCTTCCTGAACCCAACTCCCCCAGCTTCCAGAGTAATTATCTCACCCCTGGTGAAGAAGCTTTGTGAACCCTCCTCCCGCCTTGCTTCTCCATGTTTTTTAACATCAGCTAGTCCATTCCCTGGCTGCACCAGTCCCGTAGCCACCCCCATAAGAAGTTATTCCTCATTCCTGTCAGTGGGGATGAACATGTGAATTTTCTAGGGAAATCCTTATTTCATGTAATTTTATTCTTTTCTAAAAAAGTGGTTTGGTAAATACACAAATGTCCCCTTGTAAGTCCTTTCCTTTTAATAAGTTGACAAACAAGAAAAAAAAATCATCTGTCCTATGTCCCTATTTTAGGTTCCAAAATCAGCTGAACAAGTATTTCTTTATCTTCCACTATGCACCTACTGTTATGCATCCAAAATTCTGTGAGCTCCTGGTGGGCAGGGCCATGGCACCAGCCAACTGTGCATGACTGCATGGCCGGTGAATACATGGATAAGGACTAGGAAGCTCCAGGGTGGCCTACAGGAGGAGGGGGAGCCCTGAGGCCACGGGAAGCGGCTGTGTCTTACCTGGGGCTGAGGAGCAGCGTGGTACTCTCTCATCAGCTCTGGCGAGTAGAGCTGAGGGACGGGCTTGAAGGGGTTCAGAGCCACCAGGGTGCAGCCAGCATTGGTGTAGAACGTGTCAGCTGTGTACCGGGCCTGCAGACACCTCAGGACTGAGGCAGAGGTGCCTTTAGCAGACTCTGGCTCAAACGGAGACATAACTGCACATTCAGACAAACATCCGCCCAACAGTGCTCCTTCTGCAATTAGCCAGGTGCCACAAGATCTAATTAAGATGAGCCCCACCTCTGGAGCAAAGCCTCTGCTAAGGAGCCTGGGGGCAGCTGCCAGGCAGAGGTCTGCCCCTCTGGCTCCAGGTCAGGAGTCCTGCCTGCCTCCGCCTGGCCAGGGGCAGCGGTGTTGAATACCCTCATCACACCTCCACGCTCTTGGAGACCACACACTCGAGGAGGGGGTGTCCGTACCTGTCTCCAGCGTCACAGGATTCACCTTGGTGAGGTCATCCAGCTGGTGCAGCGGGACCTCCCCACCAAGGAACTCCTGCAGGTCTTCTCTGAGGGATTCCCTGCCTTGGGCATCAGAGCCTGAACTGTGGCCATTAACCTAGGAGGGAATAACAGGACCAGGAGAGCTGAGACTCGGGCCAGCTGGCAGCTATGAAAGGGTGGGGCCTGTAGAGTAGAACGAGAACAGGCCTCTAGTATCATAGTCTGGATGTTCAAATTTCAGCTCTGCCCCTTTCTAGACCTATGAGCTTGGGTAAGTTACTTAACCTCTCTGAGCCACAGTTTCTTAATTTATAAATAAAGGAAAATAAAACCAACTCATAGGGCTGTTAGGAAGAAAAATAAGGAGAGATACACAAAGCAGTTAGTGCCTGGCACACGGCAGGTACTCAGCAAATGAATAAACGCTATTGTCTCTCCTCTGCCATGAGTTCCTACCTCCAGCCTGGCCAGCTACCAGCCTTACTGGGGCCCAAGGCAGGGGGCTGCTGCAGGAGTATTACAAAGGAAAAGAACAATGATTTGGACCTCTTTTGAAAGAGACTATTCAGCCTGAGATGAAAAATCAGCTGTGAGGTAGCCCCATGCCTTCATCATCTGCCTCTTGGGGCTTAAATTTAGTCTAGCTGATTAATTAGCTCCTGCTGCCCTGGTCTACTTGAGAGAAAGCCTGGCTCAGAAGTCAGATGAGGTCAAGAACGAGCACCAAGGGGAAAGGCCCTTTCCCCCTTGCCCATCCTCAGTGCCAAAATTTTTCACGTTTCCTCTCCCCATTTTCCTCCCATGGTCCCATTTCTCATTTTCCCTCCCTGGGGGCTGCAGGGAAGATGGTGTGAGGAGTAGGAGAACACAGGAATAACCTGGCTGAAATCTGCTTTTGAAATCTGGAAGGGGTCTGTGATATAACATGTGTGGGTTTCCGTGAGACAAGTGAACCTTAAAGTTCAAACCCCTCCAGCTAAAGTGGCAAGTGTCATCTGAGAGGCCCAGTAAGTTTCTTTCCAAAGGTATTGCCTCTTCTTTGAACTTGGGCCCACCATAACGCACAAGGCAGGCTCTTGACCTCCATGCTGAGCATGGCTGGGTCCAGGCAAATCCCTCCGTCCTAGGGGTAAAAAGGAAATCAGCCACAAACCCAGCCATAATTTATGAACAGCTCTGATCCAACCAGAGAGGCAGCTGAATATAATGGCCCTTGACCCAGAACTGAAAGCTAGATTGTCAGGGTTAGAATCTTGATTCTACCACTTCCTAGTCGTGTAATCTTATGTAAGTTTCCTAATCTCTTTGTGCCTCAATTTTCCTCATCTGTAAAATGGGAGTGGAGGTAGGACCTACCTCATAGATACTGATAAGCACACAAGGTATTTAGAAAAGGCATCTGGTATTTGCCACCAAAAGTTAGCTATTACTAATTATTCTATTAAAAGCAGCTCTTCTAATTAGACAATAATATATCAAGGGCCTTAAAACTATATGTCCTTTCAACCTGCAATTCTGCTTCTAGAAAATAATCCTGTGTAATGGCCATAAGAATGTTCACTGTACATAGAAACATTTATAATTGTAGGAAAATTGAAAACAACCCAAATGTCCAAACAGTAGCTTAAATTATAGTACATTCTTACTATAGAATAAAGCAGTTACAAAAAGTATACCTTTAAATGTTTAAAAAATACACACTTAGGGAAAAAGATCTAGGATATTCTCTAAAACGTTGGTTATCTCTGGATAGTACAATTATGGGTAATTTTAATGTTCTTTTTGCTTATTTATATTTTCCACATTGCTTATGATGAACGTGACCTTGAATAAATCACTTAACTTCTCTGAGCCTTATCTCCGAAATGGGAATGTAGCCGCACTGCACATACAATGCTGTATCTTTCTCAAGGACTAAACAAAGCTATACATGTAAAATGATTAATATAATGCCTACTACATAGCAGGGCTCAACATGGAGCAGCTGCTAGAACACTTATGATGAAAATTACTGCTTTTTTCATAAGAAAAGAAATAAACTAAAAATGGATAATAAAAAAGCCCAGAGCAGACAACTGTCCTGTCTGCTTCTCTCCAGCCTCTAGCCTGTTTCACGAGCCAAAAGGTGGGGAGAAGGTCACGCAGCAGTGTCTACCGTGGCTCCCTTGAGGCTGGCTGACCTCACACTCAGTCATCCTGTCTTACCTGCCTTCTCCCCTAGACCGTGAGCTCCTTGAGGGCAGGTTATCATCTGAAACATCTGCCTCGGTGCCAGTGGGAACACTCAATAAATAAAAACTCAGCAAGTATCTCCTGGCTTTCTCTCGGGGCCAAGAGCTGCATGTGAAGGATGATATGGGTATGAGATGCAGCTCCACGGTGGAGGGTGATTTGGAATCCTGCAGGCCTGGGGCCAAAGGAGACTTTCCAGAGGGGCAGAGGTCTGAAGTAAGGGCAGGTTTCATGTCCCAGTAGCAACCCCCCATGCACCCCATGGTCCATTCAGTGGAATCCTTGCGTATTTCCACATAGGTCATCTTCCACATTTTTGCACAGGCTGATCTCTTTGCCTGGACTGCTTATTTTCCTTCTTTACTTGCCTAACTCCTACTTGTCCTTTAAGGCTCAGCTTCAAGGAACATCTCCTCTTGGAAGCCCCAGACTTCCACTTGCTTTAAAAACTCAGGCTGCAAGGGACATCTCTCAGGACTCCCTCACTAGTTCAGACCTGTAAGGTCACCAAAATGCCCTTAGGATGCCCTTACACATCCCAGGAAGAGGAGCTAAAAACCACAATAGGAGAGATTCAAATTAGGTATCAGGAAGAGCTTCCTGGTGACAGATGAAAGGCATTGGAGTGACTGTGTGAAAAGACAAAGAAAGATCTTTAAAGGGTCTTTCCCTTCCTTCCAGGTTAGGGTAGCGGAAGCTTCATCTGGGCAAGTGAAAGATGCAGAGGTGCTTCAGGTGCTTGAGGGCCTGGGTTGTCTAAGGGTGGGCAGACTTTACCTGCTGGAGCATCCTGCTTCAATGTGGTCAGCCAGGGTTCTGGGTTGCAGGCACCAGGAGCTGCTATCCACCTGGTCATGGGGGCACAGGCTCGGGCATGGGTCCAGCAAAGGGCTCAGTTCTCAAGGAATCTCTGAGACAAATCACCCAAGAGCCTGTGGCATGAGAGAGAAGACCAAGGCCACACACAGGTGAGGGCTTCTCCAGGGTGACTCACTCACTCTCCTCCCACCAGGCAGGAGGAACCAAAATGAGGATCAGGGCGAGCCTCAGCAGAGAGGGAGAGTCCATCCCGCCCTCAACCAATTAGGGAGCAGGAAAAACTTTTACGAGCGGCTCCTGAGGCTCCCTGCGCTCCTTCAGGGCAACTTTTACTACAGGGGTTTGGGGTGGGGCCGCAAATCTTCTGGGTCAGTGTGCCATGGAGGATGAGGACCGTGGAAGACAGAGAAGCCTCATGCCTCATCCTCTCCAGTAGACAGAAATATCCTATCAGTGTAGCCAGTAGTCCATGGGGCGGGGAGGCTGGAGTCAACTCCTGATGTTCCAGGAAGACTACTGGGTGGGAGGGGAATCACAGCTCAGTCCTTGGCTGGTAAGCCACCTCACCTCCCTGGCCCACCTTGATTCCTCATCTTGAAAATGGGGATAATAAAAGCTACCTCACAAGGAGAGGTTGTGAAGGTCAGTGAGGTCATAGATTGAAAGTACCTGACAAAGTACAAATCTGAATCCTCACTCAGAGGGAGAAAATTGTTGATACTGTCACTAAGAAGGGATAACCCATTCGGAGGCACTAATCAGGTGGAACAGTCCAGTGTCAATTTTAACAAAGTGAAGATTTCAGACAGGGGGTACTGTGAGGCCCTAGGCCTGTCTCTGAAAAACTGTGACTCTCAGACTCAGAATTACCCAGGTCTCACACTTCCCCAGCAAGGAGGGTTGAGGACGAGGGATGTCTGTAATGGACTGACCTTGGTAGAGACTTTCTTGAGACTCTGAATACATCTAGCCTTTGAAAGAACTCAGGGATAGGGACTTTCATGGAAACTGGAAAAAGGACAATTCAGGCAGAGGAGGGAATCAGGACTGTGTTGGACACATTCACCCTGGACAAGGGACTGCCATGTAAAAGGTTCCCAAGACTCAAGGCCAACAAAGCTCCCTCAACTGGAAACTCATTTAAAAGAGAGGACCAGAGGGGGAGCATAACAGATTGTGGGGTTAGAATCCAAAGCCCACAAGCCCTAAAACACAGTTCACAAGAGCTCTCTAAACCTTATTCCGTTTCTTCGTTTGCAAAAAGGACTACCAATATCCAGACCTCACAGCGCTGAGTTAAGGATCAAATGGGGTGGCAGTACCTCTGAGAGCGCTTTGCAAATGTTGGTTTATTACGATGCAGGGTCCACTTCCAGCCAGAATCAACTCATTAGAGCAGTTTTCTCCAGTCTCCTAGCTCTTGCTCCCTGTCGGCTTCGCGGTTACAAGCCAAGAATTTCTGGAAAGGGTGTGAAGGGTATAACTACTGTGGGCTGGAGGGAGACAGTAATGAATAGATGAAACACCTAGCCAAGGCAAGGCAAGCAGCAACCTGATCATCAGTTCCTCCCACCCTTCCTCCCATTCCCCTCCGACCCCTTCCCCCCAGCCTCAGGTTCTTTCTGTGCTCAGAGGACAGTGAGAGGACAGACGAGAAGAGCAGGGTAAGGGTCCTGGGAGGCCTGCCGGCCTCGCCCCCAGATTACCGGCGGGAACCGGGCACTCCTAGTCCCGGCGCGGTGTGCGGCGGACCCAGGGCTGGGATGCCGCTCCGGAAGCAGCTGGCACGGGGAGGGTTTGTCCTTCCCGGGAAGGTGGACGTGACCCCAGCCAAGGGCGCGGTTGTCCTATTGCCTCCCCGGGCCAGCTGCCCCTTCCTGGGTAACTAGGTAAGGAGAATGGAGGAGCTGGGGCCAGGATCTCCCCCCACCTCGGGCCGCCCCCTGCCGGCACAGTGGAAAGGTGGAGAGTGACCGTGAAAGGTCCTTGTTCTGGAAAAGGCAAAAAGCTGGGCTACCTACTCCTGGGATACGAGAGGGTCAAAAAGAAAAAAGCAAAGGGAAGGGAAACGGCGCTTCGGAAAGGGGAGGGAGAGGCTCCCTCTTCTTCCTTAGCGCTCCGGGGACCCACCGGCCTCTCCGGCTCCTTCGTGCTCGTGAAGGGCTTCGGACCTGGCTGGAGGTGGCACTCACCGGTCCCACGGCTTGAGCCGCCAAGCGTGCGGCCCCCGCCGGGCCCGACTGGAAAGGCAGACGGGCGAGCCGGGTGAGGCGGCGGGAAGAGCCCGGGAGAAGAGGGCGGAGGGAAGGGCGTGGGCCAGCCCCGGAGGAGAGAAAGCCGAGAATTGCGGAGCACACCCGCCGGCTGCGGCCCTGACCACATGGCCAGGAGCCCGCCGGCTCCTCCCCTGGGGCGGGGCGCACACTCGCGGCGCGGGGCGCACGTGGCCCGCCCCGGACGCCGGGATCCAGAGTTGGGGGCTCGATCCCGGACAAAGTATCTTGAGACCCTGGAGTAAGATGGGGGAAGGGGACCAAGAGTGGGGATTTCTGGGTCTCCGGGCCCTCACGGGGCCGTGGGTCGCTCAGTAGGGAAACCAGGCCTCCGGACCCAGCCACTGACAGGGCCTCGCCGTGGGGTCTGAGGGCCAGTGGTGAGGTTCGGGACCCGCCTTTTCCGCTCAGGCTCCTCTGACCGACCTGCCCACGGCCGCGACCCGAGAGGACCCAACTTGGGCAAGCCCCTGGCAGGGAAGGACGCGCGTGGGGAGCCTCCTGGGCGGGGACACGTAGGGTCAGCTGCCCCGGAAGCGCAGCCCTCCGGGCGCCAGCCGGAAGCGCCGCTCCGGAGGCTGAAGCGCCTGGCTTCCGCGCGGCCGGCGGGTGCGGTGGGATCCCCGCGGCCCGGCCCACTTAAACGTCCCCGTGCGGAGGGGTCGCCAAGACCACCTGGAGCGCGTGAGGTGTAAGGGCCCGCGCGGCCGGCGCTTGTGTCTGTCAGGAAAAAGCCTCTTTTATTTTTAAAGGCCAACCGATTTGAATCGGCTTATTCCCGGGAGGTATTGTTGCTGGGCCCAGAAAGGCCACCACGCATGCATGCGTTCTTTTATTCCGTATGGTTCTCTTTTGGCCAGCAAATGTGTTCTTCTGTGCCACTTTTTAGACATTCATATGTAGCAGAGACGTGTTTTATATCCCTTTAAAACAACTGACACTTTTATGTACCGTTCGGGCCCCTGCTCTACGATTAGCATCCATTCTACCTACCGACATTTTAACCTGTAAATGAGGTAAGGAGCAGCCTGGGGCTCAGATTTTGTACTAGAGGCAACAGGTTCGGAGAGGCTCTAAACAGAAACCAAGGCCCCCAACTCCAAAGTGTACCTAATACGTTTTTCCCTATCCCGCTCCTTCTTTTTGAGACTTGACTCTAAATCATGTTAGGTATATTCAATTTTCATTATATTATCTTCATGTCATATACAATGCTCTGTAACAGGAATTCCTGTCCTACTATGATTCCATTATCTATTTCACTTTCTTTTGTGAGTCTGCCTTAGAATAGCTAAAGCTTTTAACCGATCATTTCATACTACTTGTGTGATATCCTTACCCTCATGTGTTAGTGTTAGACTTATTCCAACAATACTTGGAATGAACAAATGCAATAAACTAAAAAAAAATTTAAAGGGGGAGGATATAGCTCGGTTGTGAGTGCATAGCATGCAGGAGGTCCGGGGTTCAATCCCCAGTACCTCCATTAAAAAAATAAATAAAACTTACCCCCCCCAAAAAATCAAACAAACATGTAATAAAGTGAAAAAACATTTTTTTAAATCCTCAGAAGGAGAATTTCAAGTCCTATATTCTGCACTGAAACTTAGGAATAAGTAAAGTCAACTCAGGTACATATTTATGCCAATTCCATAAAAACATTGCTTTTCACAAATGCATTCTTTTGCTCTTGTTTACCTAGGAAGAAGAAAAAAATGTCTCAAAAGCAGATGAAGGAAGCTTTTGTCAGTAATCACAATGGAACGAGCGTGCTTGAAGTAACCGAGGGCTTGTGCTTGCCTGCACTCTGTATCCTGGGCAGAGGGCTTCTGATCATTCTCTCACAGCACTTACGTTCTTCACATACCTGGAGAACTCCATTCTTCATTGACTTTGCTTTCATAATAGTTCCCGTGGTGACCACTTTGACCATTTTCTCTTCATTTGTCCTCCTTGAGTACCTGGCTGTAATCATCTTTGGGGCAGGGCTGTTCTATCAAATATACTGCAGGAGAACTTGCTATGCCAGAATGCCCATCAAGAAAATCCATGAGAAATTCTTGAAAGTCAGTCTAGAATCAGAACACATTCCAGCCATCTCCTGTTTCCGTGTAATTAACAGTGCATTTACTGCTGTTGCCATTTTGGCTGTGGACTTCCCACTTTTTCCTAGAAGATTTGCCAAAACCGAGCTCTATGGGACAGGAGCAATGGATTTTGGAGTAGGAGGCTTTGTTTTTGGGACTGCAATGGTTTGTCCAGAGGTTAGGAGGAAATATACAAAAGGGTCCAGATTTTACTATCTTATAAGGTCATTGTACTCTGTTTGGCCATTAGTCTTCCTAGGAATGGGACGATTGGTCATTATAAAATCCATAGACTATCAGGAACATTTAACTGAGTATGGAGTTCACTGGAACTTTTTCTTTACCCTAATATTTGTGAAATTGATAACATCACTGCTCTTGATTATTTTCCCCCTAAATAAATCCTGGATTGTGGCCGTCAGCATTACTGTATTATACCAGCTAGCCCTTGACTTTACTCCCCTGAAAAGGTTGATTTTGTATGGCACTGATGGCAGTGGCACAAGGGTTGGTTTATTAAATGCGAACCGAGAAGGAATAATCTCTACGTTGGGGTACGTGGCGATACACATGGCTGGTGTTCAAACAGGGTCATATGTGCTTAAAAAAAGATCACATATCAAAGACTGGATAAAAGCAGCATATCGTATTCTACTGACAGCTATTGTCCTCTTCATCTTTCTTTACATCATTCAGGTAAATGTGGAAGTGGCGTCCCGAAGAATGGCCAATTTAGCCTTTTGTATTTGGATAGTTGCTTCTTGCCTGATCCTTCTTAGCAGTTTATTACTGGGTGATATAATTTTGAGTTTTGCCAAATTTCTAGTTAAAGGTGCAGCAGTACCATGTTCTTGGAAACTTACCCAGTCACCTGCTACAGATAAAAAGCATTCAGAATCTCTAGTCTCTGAACCTGAAGGAAAGAAACCCACTCTTTGTTTAATCACAGCAATGAACAGAAACCAGCTGATTTTTTTCTTGCTGTCAAATGTAACAACTGGCCTAATCAACCTGTCTGTAGATACGTTACACAGCAGTAACTTGTGGGCCTTTTTTGTGCTCAATCTCTATATGTTTACCAACTGCTTAATTATATATGTGCTACACTTGCAAGATAAGACTATAAAATATTGGTGATCAATAGGGGTTGGATATGTTTTGAGCAATATTATTTTAATGAGGAAGAATAAATATAAAATATGAAGAAAATGGGCGTTTGGCAATGAAATGTTAACTTATTGTATTATAAACGTTTCATTCCTACTCTAACAGTTGTGATGCTTAATATTTTAAATGAATCTCAACACTATATGAAACAAATCCATAAAGAAACAAAGCCTCGTGACTTGTTAGAATATTTATAAATTTCAGTATTTTAAAGAAACTTGTGTTTACATTTGTGCCACTGGAAGATTGGAGGGTAGACAGGATTTTTACTTTGTCTTATGTCACCTATTACCATTCTGTATTTTTTAATGTATTTTATAGTATTTACAGTAAAATACCTCAGCTTTGGGATTGTCAACACTACTGCTCAATTTTAATCTTTTAAAAAAACCCTCAGTATAAGAAAGCACATGTTTAAAATCAAATACTTATAAAGTCAGAAAACAGTTAAATGCTCCAAAGAATAGACTGAATTGTATGTTGTGGCTTACACACTAATTATGAGACTTTTTTTTTGCCTTGAGACTAAATAATTCATTTTTTTAGCCTACTCTCTGCTAGGGATGATATGCAAAAGTTTCCTGATGTCTTGCAGCTTGCAGTCTAATGGGGAAAACACATTAAACAACTGTTATAAACTACGTTAAGTCGTGAAGCATAGGTTGCCAAGAGTCAAATCAAGAACTAACTTTACAGAAGAGTCAAGAAAGTTTTCCCCACAGATGGCTTTTTTGGGGGGAGGGGGGATGGAGCTGGATGGGATGAGGAGTTTTGGTGGCTGGGGGAAAAGAGAAACAGTGAGAATGTCATCAAGTACTTAGTCTAACTTAATAAAACTATGGCTACGTTAAGGTTTGACATCCTACTGAGAACTTGAGTCATTTAAAAACTAAGCAGAACTTTGAACCTGCTGTTCAAAATCTAAGATTTAAAAAACTTACAAATTCTTAGTTTCCAATTCTAATGTTCCTTGTATACTGTTTAAAACGGGCAGAAAAAATTAAAATCTGCCTATTCTATTTTCAAGTAAAAATCTGATTATTGCAGAAATAGGCAGGGGTCAGTGTTCAGGTTAATTTCATATTTGGTAAACAATCTGGATTATCTGTGTCATGTAGGAGGACCTCCTCTAACAGTCAATTATAAATTTGCTGTTAGTTTTAAGTAGTTGCCCCAAATTAGTTCAAAATTTGTTTTATTCCCTGATTTGTTAAACATGACTATTATACTAATTAGTTTACTTTAACTTGTTACATAGATGATGGCTAATTTAGTATTTATGTGGCATTTTATCCTTACTAACTACAATCAATTATATTTGGAGGTAATCTATTATTGAAAGGAAATTCCCCCTAAAAAGAGTATGCTGAATAGTTATATAACTATAAAAACAAAAATCAGATTAGACTTTATTTTCAATTAAAAAGATGTTCGAAATTTAATAAGATTACAGTATGTAAATTAAGCATGACTAGGAAATGTGATTGGTTTTCCTGCTTACTATGCCCCAGTGCTAATAGCCCACAACTTACCTGTTCAAAGCATTAATAGGAGCGCTGAGAGGCTCTAGCCATACTGTTCTCATTAAAGAGAAAAGAAAGTAATATGAAGTATTTGATGATTTAATGAGCATTTTTTCTAATTGGTCTATTGCTTCTTGTCTGAGGTCTTAGGTACCTTTCAGTAAGTTTATGTCTCTGTAAATAACTGTAAGAACAAAATGTGCTGTTTTCTCCACCTCCAATTATGAAAGTCATGTAAGAGAAAGCTAATGAATAGCATTCATACAAACAGAAAAATTAGTAAAAAAAAAAAAAAAAAAAAAAAAGACCATTCTGACTTGATTCTAGTTTACAAAAGAGAAAGAAATCATTCAGTAAAGATTTATTGTGCTCCAATGTGCCAGATACAGGGGTGCTGGGGAAACAAACAACAGAAAGTAAGACCCTGCCCTCAAGTGGCTTATATTTAACTTGTGGACATTATTTTTCCTTTAAAAAATTTTCCATGGGGAAAATGTGTCTCTATTTTTGACAGATACAACAGAACTTCCCACTGTCAGTTTGTAAAAAAGAAAACCCAATTCACAGATACTCAGATTTGTGGTAATTTAAATAACATTCTGCTGCCGATTTTATTGCCACATATAACAACGTGGTTATTATAGTTAAATTATAGTTAAAACAACAGTAGGTATTCTGATTAACTAATTTTCTTTTCAACTATCCATTTTTGAGGACAGAAAGGGAAGGGAGGGAGGAAGAAAAGAAAGGAAGACTATACACTAGGACCTTATCCTGGCTATGACCCTCAGAAAGTGACTCATTCCCATGACTTTAATTTTAAACAATTATAAACTGGGGATGTCTATCAATACTTTTGTGTTCAGAAGATGACAATGTTTTATTTTTATTGAGCATCTACCATCCAATATGCGGTATAAAATTATACAAAAACATACTTTGTTCCCTAGGAACTTATGTATAGTCTATGAAGATAAGAATATATGGAGTAAATCAGTATTCTTCATTTTTAAATCCAGGTAGCTTGGAGAATAGTCATATCTCATTCATGCCTGACTTTTGTGCCTGGCTTCTCACACACTGGGGACCTGCCAAAGAAGAAAAATAACGGCATTCTGCTGATAATTTATCACATCTCCATCACATCAACTGTTCTTTATGAGGTATCAGCAAAATGTCCTCTGCTGTTTATTGCCTGCTCTTTCTTGGCCTTTAAAATTCTTTAGTCTTGCCCTTCATGATGCCAATATCAAAATTTAAAAACAGGCAACAACTGGCTTTTATGCAATCACTTGTTTTTGTCAATGAAAGGTAAGCTCTCTAAAGGCAGATAGTTACAAAATATTTCCTGCAGCACTACGCGTTATAGCTGAAGACAGACCAGTAGTGAAAAAATAAATGAGTGCCGGCTCTAAAATGAAGATACATAGTTAAAACTTCTAACAACTGTTCTGCAATAAAATAATTTTCTAAGCATTTTCCCTCAAATACTGATTTTTATCATATTTGTAGCACCCAAGCTCCTTGAGAAATGGTGATTTATCAAGCAAATTATTTACCTTTTCAACCTTACAATAAGGACTTATTAAATACCTATAGTATGTGAAACATTGTCCAAAGATACTAAGCAGTGAGCTCAGTGGACCTGAAAGACAAATCCAAAATGGAGAAAGTAATCAGACAAATGGGGAAAGTAATCTCCAATGGAAAGACACTGTTGAAGACTCATTTTGTTACTTTTTTTTCAATTGCAGTATAGTCAGTTACAATGTGTTAATTTCTGGTACACAGCACAATGTCCTGCATATACATACATATATTCTTTGTTACATTTTATATCTGGGTTTTAATGCCTTTTCTAACTTAGATTAAAACCCTCCAGGGTGAATACTTTCTTTGCTAGTACTGCTTACTCAGTAATTAAAGTTATTAAATTTAGCACCTATATATTGAGCCTGTCATTTTCAATTGTCCTTTACTGACCATAATCCAAAGGAGTTTAAAAGGTATAAAGTAGGTACATTGATATAGTGTTTATAGGAGTACTTTCAGATCTTAAAAGCCATAGTATTCGTTTTTTTCTTAAAAGTGTTTTTATAAAAAAAACACAAAATTCTCTAAAAATGTCCAGATTTTGGCTATATTCTGACAGCCTAACCTGTCAGAACCTGCGTGCACATATTTACTGAATTTTAGCTAAGGATTCCACTGTTCTGCCCTCCTAACATGGCCAAAGATACACTTACTGGGTAATCACACCTTTGGGACTGAACAATGGTTCTTCCAGTTTATTATGTCACCTATCCTAACAGTGACCACACAGTGTCATAAGTCAACATGGCTAAGGATGCACTATGGGGTTTTTTGTTCTTGTGAATCTCTAAGACTTCATGTGATGACCAAAATACTTTTTAAAGGTCAGTAGCACAGTTCTAGCCTATTCTACCAGGAAATACAGATCTGTCATCAGGATTAGTTGTAAGAGCAGCAAATAGATTGATCCTTAAAATCGTCAAGACTTTCTTAAGGCAAAATACTTCCTAACAATTATTTTGGCTTTACAAGCAGGCCTCCAAAGCCTTCAAAGTAGGAACCGAGTACATGGTGGCACATAGAGAATATATGGATTTGTCCTGACAGCAGCTCCGCTTCTCAGGACACGGTCAGAGGGAAGGGCCTTTGGCCAGTACCAGTAATTTGCCCAAGGGAATCGGTGTCCTGTCTGAGTCTCTAAGTTAATATTAACCTAGCCCAAGAAGTTTCCAGGACGCATACACAAGCCACTCTCCGCATAGTCTGCTATTTGTCACTAATGTAACAATGACAACAAAAAACTGTCAGCACTTAAAATATTTTTGGACCCCTCGGCGGGGTATCGACTAGAGTCTGTTTGCGAAGCGGTGGTGCGTCTGGCTCCTGGTGCATCAGGGGGTCAGGGAAAGTCGCGTCAAGGACCTGAAACCAAGCCGAGTTTGTCTCAGCCCCCAAATGCTCATCTCCCCTTCCCTCACTGACTTGGAAACCCTCAGCTCCTCCCCACTTACCCAGGTCCTCACTGGGCTCCGACACTCGGGTAGGTCCTGAGTCAGCTTGGCTCGGCTCCCTTCGGCCCTCGGGAAAGCGGTTTGCAGGCCATCGCAGCGGGGGACTGAGGTTAGGCCTATTCACTCCTCCTAGCATCCCTATTTAGGACTTATCTGAGTAGCTAGACTCTGGGGAGGGTGCAGGTCACGTGTTGAAGGAAGCAAGGGAGCACCCCACCCCACCCCCTCTGGTAGGGTTCGAAAGAGGCGAAGCTGCGGTCCGGGTTCTCGCGAGAGGAGGAGGCACCCCCCCCCCCGCAACACACACCCGCCCGCCCGGCACTCTCAGCCCCTCCCTGCTCCACCCTCCCCATTCCCCCGCCCTCCCTCCCCCACTGCCCGTGGCGCGAGCGGCTGACTGAGCCTGGAGAGGAAACGACGTTCGGAGCCGCGCTCCCGCCCAGGCCGGCCCTGACGCGGGCCTCGTCAGCCGGTAACGGGGAGTCGAGGTGGGGGTCAGGGAGGCGACCACGAAAACGGTGAAGGTCAGAACCGGGAGGCCTCCTCAGAGAAGGGTGAGAAATGGGTCTGAGCAGCCCACCACGGACTCCGCAGAGCCGAGGCGGGGTCGACCCCTCCCAGGGGCGGGGTCGTGCTGGGCAACTGCAGCCTAGGGGACCGACTGGGCGGGGCGCGCCCTTAAAGAGGGAGAAGGGGTCAGCTGGGGGCTGAGGGCTCCCAGGCGGCGGGCAGCGGGCTGCGGGCATTGAGCGGAGACCAGGGGTGGGGTCCTAGAGCCGGGACTCCGCTGACCGGCTGGGGAAGCCCCGGGGCCGGCAGATCCCTTCCGCCTCTCCTTTGGACCCTGACTGGAGGCCGGCGGGGTGGGGGGTGGGGAGGGAGAGCGGCGCGAGGGGGCGGGTCCCGGCGCTGCTCGGCGCTGATTGGCTGAGCGCGTGTGGAATCGGGTGATGGGAAACGCAGCCTGGCTCTCAGGTCCCCTCCTGCTCCTCTCTCTCCCCCCCCGTGGCGAATGTGCTGCGCGGCGGCGGGTGCTTACGCTCGCGGGGTTTGGCTGTTGCAGGCAGGAGCTGGGAGGAGGCGGCAGCGGCAGGAGCAGCGGCGGCGGCGGCAGCAGCAGCTGGGAGGAGGTGGTGACGGTGGCAACGGCAGCGTCGGGGACGATGGCGCGACTGGTGGCAGTGTGCAGGGACGGGGAGGAGGAGTTTCCCTTCGAGAGGAGGCAGATTCCCCTCTACATAGACGACACCCTCACGGTGAGCGGGCCGGGCCGGGCCGGGCTCGCAGCTCTCCTGGCAGCTGTTTCCCCTCCTCCCCCTCCCCCAGGCCCAGCGCTGCGCACTGGAGAAAGAGTGTGTTGCAACTCCTAGGCGAGGCCTTCTCTCCGGCAGGCCCTACAAACTCGCCTTTGCAGTGGGTCGCTCCGTAACCTCTGCGGGCCCTTAAGCTAGCGCTCCATGCGCACTTTGAACCCCTCTCCCCAGATTTTCCTCCTCCTTTCAACCCTCTTCCTTTACCCTTTCCTATAGGAGACGGTGCTTTTGCCAAAGCACACGCCTCGGAGAGGGGTTGAAGGATCTTGGGCGTTTAGGGCCTATCCCTTACAGAAACCACCCACCCTCGGGGAGGCTTAATTATCTGGAAATGTCGCAGCTGCACTGCTACCTGTATATTTTCTATCTTAATACTACAGCTCTCACTCCATAAGCATAATTAAGGGGGCCGAGTGACATGCTCGTGCATGGTAAAGATTCCATTGAAATGATTTGATTTCGTTATAAATAGTCTCATATCCTTACATTAAAACTCTTCGAAATGAATGTGTTGCTAGGCCATGACTCTTCAAAATGGGCTTTCTTGGTATGTTATTCTTTATAGGTAGCCTTTTCCCCCTTTTTTAAGGAAGCAAAATTATTGCATGTGTTAGAGCATTATAAAAAGCTGATTGTTCATCTTGAGTGTCAAAACCCAGTTCTGAGTAGGTTTTCTTTTCAAAGTTGGTGGTAGTATATAGCATTACAGACCCTCTACCCTGTGTTGCTGTACTATTTCCTTTGAAAGGAAATGGCAGAAATTTGAATTGAATCTGAACAGGAAATGAGTGCAGTTGCTTGCCACAATTTCTTAAGAAATGAAATGAACCTTTTCTGAATGTCTTGAAATCTACATTTTGATGATGCTGAAGCTTTGGACTATACATTTGCCTGTTTTTTGATAAGGTGTAATTGTCTCTTCATTTTACCTCCTTTGGCTTTTTTCCTTTTCAAAGGCAGTTGACCTGTTTTGTTCCTGAATTTCTGGTTTGCAAATATCTACTGAACTTTTAAAAATTTTATATAAAATGCAAGTCATTGTGGAGATGTCACTCTATGCCTTTCTGTTTGCCAGTCTCAATTAAGACTTGATTGAGGTGCAGTATTTTTAAAGGATTAGAAGAGCTATTGAATGACTTAATGTGTCAGAACTTTTTAAGTGAAAACATCTATGATTACCCAAGTGCGTTTTTTTCTCATGAAAAAAGGTAAAATGATTTGGCCTCACGTAAGGGAAATGAAATTTGTGTTGATATATTGGAAAGTGTACTTGTATGCCTTGGTCATGATTTCTGCACTTATTGCATTAAAAGTGTAATGGACTTGTATTTATGTGGTTTAAAAAAAAGAATAGCACTCTAATCAGATTAAATGATGAACTTTTTAATTTGAAAACTAATATCAGTTCATTTGTTGATGTTTTCTTTCTTCTCTCCCCCTTCAACGCAAACACTTTTCTAGAGCACATAGTTTGGTATCAACCTTTTATGTTTATTGTTCCAGGGTGCTTTTGAAGTTTAAAAAAAAATTCTGTGTGTTTGGACATAAAAGACACTGATCCTCTCTTCATGCTCACATAATCACCTTTGATGTGAATGTAGCGTTGATACATCTGTCATATAGCATGTTAAAATACCCAAGTTTTGGGGGTGTTTTAAGACTCTGTTGTGTCTCTGTACAAAGATATGAATTTCCAAAACTTTCCGTAGAAAAACATTTTCTTGCACTGTGGTTTATCATTGTACTTATTTCTCTAGAGAAGTTGGGATTGGACTGATCTGGTGGTTGAGTTTTGCTTTTGTTGTGTTGTGGACTTGTGACCCAGGCAAATAAAATTTAGTCTTACTTTAACTATCTTAAAATAGCATTTTATTTAGGAAAGGATGCAGTTTTTCTTTACTGTGGAAGGGTTTTTATCATTAGGGATTAAGTGGGACCTTTTACTGCTTTATTTTGTAACATCTACACAGCCATTGAATGCTGGTTAGTGAAATTTTGTCAGGAATGCATCATGTTTAGGGAGACAAGTTTCTTTCAGAACCATGCTACCACACTCTACTTAAAGGAAGAATGCAGAGCAAACACCTGTTGGGGAATAGAGAGGGAAGATGCCTGTAGCAGAAGATTGTGCTCTGCACTGGTCCATTGGTAGATTGATGGCATTGTGTCCCTGAAGTTAACGTTTGGTTTGGTCTTTGTTCTTAGGGTCCATAAGTAATACACCGAGGAAACACTGTGTGATCTTTATTTCAAGTAGTCTTAGAATCTTGTTGGCTCCTAGATGTTAAGTCTAGTTACAATGTTTACAATCAGTTACAAAGATTTATTGTTTTTTGTAACAGAAGTTGAAACCTCTCGCCTTATTAAACTGGCTATATTGAGTTGAGTTTGTAAAATGAAATCAAGCTTGTATGTGAGGAAGTAGCCTCCTCTTTTATGTGGTGTGTTGTAGCCACATTCAAAAGGCTTATGTGGTAGTTCAGTGGGTTTGAATACTTGGGTACAGTGCTGATGTAGGTTTATTTGAGAAAATCTCAAATAAGTAAACTGGTGGAATATTTAGGAAAGTGGTATGCTATGTAGCCAAAATACTTCTCAGTGTCATTAGAATTATAGGATAGCACATAGACAGGATACAGATTTTATTTTAGAAACATCTTTGTAAAATTACAATTTTTAAAGTTTTTTAAAAAGGAATTAATAGAGCCAAGATGTATACTCCTTGTAAAATAATCTTTAAAAATAACTGCATGGGGGTAGGGTGTAGCCTCAGTGGTAAAGTGCCTGCCTAGCATGCACAAAGTCCTGGGTTCAATCCCCGGTACCTCCAGGAAAATAAATAAACCTAATTACCGCCCCCACCCCCCACCAAATAACTGCAAAACAAATGATCCTTTATCCTACTTTCCAGAGGTAACTAAGGATGTAGCAGCATTTGGTGTAGTTGCATCATAGAGACACACAGGTGCAGGATTGAGATGTATTGTCTTCTGTAACATTTTATATCTTGCTTTTTTTTTTCACTAAATGTAATATTGAGAACATTTTCTCTAGTCATTTAAAACAGCTTTAATGGCCATGTAGTACTTTGTTGTGTGACATTCCATAATGTAATCATTATTCCTTTGTTGGACATAGAGGTGATTCTAGTTTTTGCTATGAATAATACTCTAAGGATATGAATAATGTGTAAATCTTTGCATTGAAATTTTTTTCAGGCCTTTGAAAGTAAAACTACTGGTTCAAAGGATAAAAACCTTTTATAAAGTTCTTGATACATACTGTCAAATTGGTACAATATTTCTGGAACATGGTTTACCCTCCTAATTCAAACCAATCTAAATAGGCTAGAGACTGATAAGGTTTTTAACTGAGTCTTAAAAAAGATTTTAAAATGTAGCATATCCGGATACTGGAGGATTAGGTATTCAGCATTTGTTAAAATTTTAATATTTATGGTTTGCTTTCAACTCCTAATTAAATATTTAACTAATTTATCAAAGATGATAGATATTACAAAGAGCTGTGAGGATGAAGAAGTAAAAAAGTAAAACTAAAGGAGCAATGATTTTTAGTAAATACAAACTATTGTTGGGTTAGAGCTTGTGAGGATGCACTAAGAATAGATTATTTGTGGTCAGGAGAAACCAGGACAGATACTTAAGAGTGAAAGTGGGTAATGAATTCAAGAAACTTTATGAAACAGTAATTGCAGGACAATGACTCGTTCTATTTTTGGTTAGCTAGGGATAGGCAACCTCATCGTGAAGCCAGACACTAATGATTCCTCTGTGACACCACACCTGAAATACATGACTGTCTTCCTTTAGGTAACCTAGAATCTGAATTAAAGTCAAGGAAGTGGTTTTAAAGAAGAGGGGAAAATAGTGCTGCTATCCTCTTTACCTTCCTTGTTTTTTTGTTTGTTTGTTTGTTTGTTTTGTTTTTTTCTCTTTTTCTTGTTGTGGTCGCAACATTAAAGAGCATATAGTGATTGGCCAAAAAAAGCAAGGTAAAAAGCCATTGTCCTAAGGGAAAGGCAAGGACAGAGTAATTATTTAGTGTAAGTGCAGAATTTCTAACCAGGTGGATTGTGTAAATATAAGGGAAAATTTAGTATTATCCAAGCCAGTGAAACCCAGGAGAGACTCAGTAGTAGACCTGATCTTGACATTTTTCTGTGTTAGGTGAAAATGAAATGATTGGAAATGAGGGATTTTTTTGTTGTTTTTTAAAAATTTTAACTGTTCCTGATTGACTTTTTAAGAAAGATTCCTATAGCAGGTATTATCCATTAAATTTTATATACGTATGTATTTTAAAGGTCAGCTGGTAGCTATCAATATGTTAGATGTGTGCTTTGACCTCTGCTTTAACTGTTAAAACAATAAAATAGTTCATCAGCATAAAAACAATTTATGCTGAAGGTAGGATTTCACCTATGAACTGGACTGGAGAGACCTTAATATGGTAAATAGATAGCTTATCACTTATTTTAAAATAGTGTAGATAATTGTCTTAATTTTTTTATGATGGCAATTAATATATGGTTAAATGGCGTATATATTTGTATTACACAAGTGAAAATGCAAATCAAGGTGTTAATGGCCTAAATGGTAGATTTGGAGTGACTTACAGTGTTCTATTGAATTATATGGCTTTAAAGTTTATCCCCCCTCCAAAAAAAGCTTATCCTGTACCTTTTTTTGTTACATGACATTTAAATTTCTTTGTATTTTAAACCATGTAGTGGTTTTGGGAAACATAATGAGAGTTAAGTTATACTATTCTTTCGTCAGTTTTCATAGGCCAGGATTTCTAATACCAGGATAATTAAGACTAGTGATCAATTTTACTTTGTACTGTTGGCAGTTAACATATAACAGTGCTTAGAACAATGGCTAGTATATATAAAGCTATAGTAGATGTCTTTATTATTATTACCACCACTTTTTGGAGATATTATAAGTGAGTTAGAGGGAAAACTGGAGAGAAATTGATAAACCTGAAAATTGGATAAATTGATCCTTGAAACTGAGATATGGGCAATATAGTCTATGTATAGAAGTTTTTATAGAATAGTGAAAGCTATTGCAGTGGAAGCATGTCTCTGAATGTGGTATAATGAATATGGAATTGGGAACGGGGAACACTTAACTCTTCCCCCTGATGATAAGTGGGATGTGTGTATTCTAATCCATTTTGGAAAGATAGGAATGCGTAAAGAAAAAGCCACCTATATTTTCACTGCCTAGAGATTAGCTACATCTAATATATTACATATTTTCTTTTTCTGTAAGAAAAGAGAAAAATTTGAATCATTGCACATGTGGTTTTTGGTTCTATGAAATACACTGAAGTCCTCTGGATTGTTGAGTTGGTGTTGGCATCATTGCCCATCCTTAGTATTCGTTTGTCTCTCTTCACATGTCCAGTGTTCCCCTCTCACCAAATCAAGCAAAGGTCTTATTATCTATTGCTTATACCTGCCTTAGTTGTTTAGTCCCCTGTTGTTCTTACAAGTATGTTTTAAGGCTCTCATTTGTCACGTGGAGGGAAAAGAATGGTCACTTGATTGAAGAAGTAGGTCTTTGTGATGCTGTTTGGCGAATGGAGGAATCTTCTTAAGCCCCCCCCCCTACAGCTGGGTGGGGTTTTTCAGTTTTTTGTTTTTGCCTCAAATGGATCTCTTTATCCTGACTTCACTCTCTGAGTATGTAGGAGTTTGTGGCCCTTGTCATCTGGAAATAGAAGTTTGTCCTAGCACAGTATGTTTGATACCTTTAAAAATGTTCTAGTTAAGATATAAATGTTACTTTATTTCAGTATTTTGAAGACATGCTTTTTTTTTTTCCATGTTTTAACATCTCTGAAATTGGAAAGTTTCTTTCATTTGGTGACATCTTCCAGTTATAATGGCTCTTTCCTAGTGGTACATAAGTAAGGAACTTTTTAAAATCACTGGTGTCACAGATCAGTGAAATGTGCTAATTACTAGTTCCCATCATCTGACATCCTGAAACATCCTTAAGTTTTATATCCCCCTTCCTCTGGTAGTGAATTTTGAAAATTGAATAAATATCTCAGTGTATCCTTTCTGTTCATAATTAGAGCAAACATTTTACTAAGTGCCAGGTACTGTTCTGATGTATATATATGTATAGTCACTTACATGATAAGATTTACTATATTCCATAGTTAAGAGGAATGTCTAAAAATATCAGGCTATTTAATGTAAGATATCAGGTTATTTCACTTATTAAATGCTGTTATTAGCCACTGCAGCAAACACTTCTAAATGTAATTTAGTCCTCACAACCCATTCTGTGAGGGATACTAAAAATTATTACTTAGTCTCATTTTACGGATGAGGAAGCTGAAAATCAGACAGCTTAAGTAACTTTCCCAGTATGACATAAATCATAAGTGGAAGAGCTGGTATTTGATTTCATGTCTGCCTGACTTCAGTGTCTTTGCTTCTAATGACTGTACCATTTCTGGCTTTTTTTTTTTTTTTAAGCTTTTGGACCAGGGTGGGAGGGTGGTGGCAAATCTGGCTCTAGGGGTCTATTCCTATCCTAGAAGACTATAAAATAGTCTATATCATCTGTTCAAATAAGATAAAATAATTGATTTTTATTCTTTTGCATGTTAAGATGGTGATGGAATTTCCTGACAATGTGTTAAATCTCGATGGGCATCAAAATAATGGTGCACAACTAAAGCAGTTCATTCAGGTAATAGTTTTAAAAATTAATGTTTTAAATGGGGTGTGTGTGTGTTTTAAAGAATCATTTAAAATTTTAGTTATAAGTGTAAATTTTGCTTTACCTAGGGCTTTTTAGGTCTTAAGATTGCACTGAAGTCGCTTTCTTTTACTATTGCTCCAGGTATATCTATGTATCTGTCACGTGAAAGAGATTTGGTGGTGGTATGTTACCATTTTACATGTCCATAAGGCTTTAATTTCACCAGTTTAATTTTAACTTTAAATTTAGTTTAAATTTAATTTCTCTGTTTTTAAAGATAGAGTAGCCAACCTTTCATTGAGAACATTTTTGTTTTTTCCTGTAGTAATTGTTTTGTTCAAGTAAAAAAAAAAATTAATCCTGTATTGTAAACTTTTGTGATTTTTATTTAATTCTTAAAGAGTATGGTACTTTGTAAATATACTGTATATAATCAAGATAATGGAAGATAAATGGTTACTTTACTTCAAAATTCTATTTCAACTTTTGAAGAAAACTTTGAATGAAAGTTTAATGGTAAATGTGAGAATATCTTTCTTGGGAGTTGTCTTTCTCATCTGTTTTTGTGGGGGTGGGGTGGTAAACTGGAGGTATTACCTGTAGTATAACTGTAACTCCATCCAGGTAGAGTTTACTTAGTAGAGTTTTGCTTATTTCTCTGCAGTTGTGGTTCTCAGTCATTTTTCTCCCTTGTCATAACCAACAGATAACATTCATATGCACCAGCATGTTAGTTACTCACTGCAGGCTCCTACGTAGGTAAGATAGGCTTTCTTCTCCCCCACTAATCCGTGACACACCTGTCCGTGCCTCCAGGTTTAGAATTGCTGCTCTACGTGATCACCTTCCTAACTTCACTTGTGTAGCTAAACATAATGTGTTGTTAAAGGCTGAGAAGACATGGTAAACCTGTATTGTGTCTTTATTCTTTTTTGTTTTTTTCTTTAAGTGAGAGTACTAAGCTTAATACTCACTGAACAAGCACTAGCTTTCCAGATGCAGGGCTTCTTGCTCTGCATAGCACTGGCCTCCTAAGTAGTTTTATATACCCTATATTCTAGAACAGGGGGATTTGTGGGGCAAACTCAGTACAGCATGGACAAGGCCGCCTACCTTGCCTTTCTGACTCAGTTGCAGGTGGAGATGGCAAGCTCTGCCCTGCCCTATTTCTAGTTCCTACCCTTGTATTTACTGCACAAGGACAGGAACCAGAAGTGGTAGTGAAAGTCATTTTATGTCTTTCTTAAGGACTTTTTTCCCCCTTCTTTCTCTCAGCGACATAGTATGCTTAAGCAACAAGATCTGAGTATTGCCATGGTGGTGACATCACGTGAAGTCTTGAGTGCACTTTCTCAGCTTGTCCCATGTGTTGGCTGTCGTCGCAGTGTGGAGCGCCTCTTTTCCCAGCTTGTAGAGTCTGGAAATCCTGCCCTTGAACCCCTAACAGTAGGCCCCAAGGGAGTCTTATCCGTAACTCGAAGCTGCATGACCGATGCAAAGAAGCTTTATACATTATTTTATGTACATGGGTGAGTATAATCAATGAGGAAAAAATGGGTTTGTTAAATTTTTAAACTTGGTGAAACTGGTAGCTTGTTTTCTAAATTTGGTTGGGGCAAAACTTGAGTCCAAATTCAGTAATTTTATTGAGTATCTTCTATGTGCCAGTAACTGTAAAGATTGTTTTCTCATGTGGGGAGAGGCAGACAGAGTAAGCAAATACATAATTTGTCAGGCATGATAAGTTACAAAGAAAAACCGGTAAGGGAGATAGAGAATGAGTGGGTAGAATTAATATGGAGGATGGTCAGGGAAGGCCTCTGATAAAATGACATTGAATACAGACTTGAATGAAGTGAGTGAGTGAAACACGTAGGTATCTGAGGGAAGGTGGAGAAGGAGCAGCAAGTGTTAGGGTTCAGAAGTTAGAGTTTTCCTGGCACATTTGAAGAACAGCAAGGAAGCCATTGTGGCAGAGCCAGATGAATGAAGGGGACAGTAATAAAAGATGAAGTCAGAGGAGTAATAAAAGGCCTAATTATGTAGTACCATCTTGAGGTGGTGGGTTTTTTTTTGTTTGTTTGTTTTTGTTTTTATTTTTTATACTTTGGGTGAAATGGGAAGATTTGGGAGGGTTTTGAGCAGATGAGTAGCATGATCTGGCTTGAAGTTTTGCTTACTTTGACCTGTGTGTTGAGAATAAATGGAAGGGCAGAGAAACAGGCTGTTTAATAAAATCTGTGAAAGAAATAATAGTGACCAGTATAGTGGCCACAGAGATAATGAGAAATGGTTGGATCCTGGATGTATTTTGAAGAATGAATCAACACAAATTTTGGATAAGGGTTGGGTATAGAGGAGGGCATCAAGGATGATTCCCAGATTTGGGGTCTAAAGAACAGGTTAAGTGGTTTCCATTTACTGAGATAGGTTAGACTGGAGGAGGGAGGAGCAACTTTGCAGAACTCACTTTTGACATTTGTTTTTAATTGAGGTATAGTTTACAATGTGCCGATTTCTGGTGTACAGCACAATGCTTCAGCCATACATGAATATACATACATTCATTTTCATATTCTTTTCAGAGCTCACTTTTGGATGTGTTAAGTTTGAGATATCAGTTGGGCATCCAGGTGGAGTTCAGATAGGTCTGCCCTAGAGATACAAAGTTGTATCATCAGCATATAAGTAGTATTTATATATATAATCAAAACCGATGAAATGAGATGTGATCACCAAAGAGTAAGTATAAATAAGAAAAGAGAAGAGGTCTGAAGACTAAACCCTGGGGCTTTCCTATTTAAAGGAGGTGGTAGAGATCTTGGATTTTTACTCTGGCTGAGAAAAGAAGCCTTGGATAGTGGTCTTGTTTTGTTTTGTTTTTGTTTGGTTGGTTTTTCTAATGGAGGTACTGGGGATTGAACCCAGGACCTTGTGCATGCCAAGCATATGCTTTACCACTGAGCTATACCCCCCCCCCAAGAAGCCCTTGAGGGTTTTTGAATATAGAAACAACATAATGCGATTTTTGTTTGGAAAAGATCTCTCTAGCTGCTAAGTGAAACCTAGAATGTGGAGTCAAAGAGTAAAAGCAAGAAGACCGTTTGGGAGGCCAGCTATTGCAGTTGACTAAGCTAGAGAGGCGAGCTGGACAAGGGTGTTGATGGTGGAGGTGATGAGAAGTGAGTTGATTCTGGATATATTTAAAAGTTAAAATTGGCGGGTTTGCTGATTGGTTGGATGCAAGATATGGATATTTAGCCTTATATATGTCTATATTTGCATAAAGTTTCTACTGATGGCTCCTCATCAAGGATCTATATTTAGATAATGTTTCTACCAGGGACTATGGCTGAGAGTCAGGTAGCAATCAGTCATAAAATACTTGAGTGCTGGGCACACTGCTAGATACAATGCAGATGCAGTGATGTGTAAGACAGATGCAGTCTGGGGGAAAGAGTATGTTGAACAGAGGAGGTCTCCTTCAACACCTTGACAGACTAGGAATGGAATGGGAATATAAATGTACAAATTCTTAGGTTAGAATTTGTCTGATGAGAAATTTTCAAAGTAAGTGATTTGTCTGTAATACTTTAAATATACTTCTTACTAAAAAGCAGAAAATAGAGATTTTGAAAATTCTAAAGAAAAATAATATTAATCAAACCTTTAATGGCTTATTTTTAATTAGGTCCAAACTAAATGATATGATAGATGCTATTCCAAAAAGTAAAAAGAACAAGAGATGTCAGTTGCACTCCTTAGATACGCACAAACCAAAACCTTTGGGGTAAGTAGAATTGATTATCAAGATGCTTTGTCATTGTTAAGATTATGAATGTTGATCATATTTAGCAAAAAGAAAAAAAAAACACTGCTAGTTTTATTTCATTAATTCATATAACACCATGTTATTGGTCTAAGTAAATATGTCTCCTGATTCTGTAGGACTTTTTGCATTGGAACTATATAGGGTCTCAATATAGGTTTGAGTTTTTGAAGTTTTTTTCCTTATATTAAATAAGGTTCAGAGGAAGGAAGTGGAGATCTTTGTGGAAATTTATGTAGCCAATATTAAATTTTTCAAAGTAGTGGTATTCTTTAATTAATGTAGTAGTCATAATGTATAAATTATTCTTTTTTGTCTTTTCTTGTCTCTAGGTCTCCCTAATAATTTATCAAGGATTAAAAAAATTCTTGACTCAGTTATAGCAATGTGCATTTATGTAACTAATTTGCAGTTTTCTTCTTGGTTAGGTACTACAATGCCCAAGGCTGCTTCTGCCCCCATCTCCCAGCACAGTGTCACAGTTGCCTCTACATAATTACTTGGGGCTGGGGGTGGTAAGGAGAAGCCATGAAATTTGAAGGGAGTTTCTAAGAAGTAACTTTTTTTTTTTTTTTTTTTGGAGAGAATAGGATGACGTAAAACTATACTTCTGAATTAATTTTAAGAATTAATTTTTTGAATATCTCAGTAGTAGTGTTGACATCATTATTATATAGACATTTTCTGCCTGTAAATGGACCTGGATGGCCAGGTGGTGGTGTGATAATAATTTTTTTTCTATACTGAGAAACAAAAATTTTTTAAAATTTTATTATGAAAACTGTCAAACACATAGAAAAGTAGAGAGACTATACAAGGACCCCCTTACCCCCAGATACCTTTACTCAGACTAAGTAGTTATCAAGATTTGCCACATTTATTTCATTTATTCACCTTTTTCTTTGTTGAAGTATTTTAAAGCAAGTCCCAGGCGTCATGTTATTTTACTACCACATATTTCCTCATTCATCTCTAAATATAGGGACATTTTCTTTTCATGACAATGTCATTGTAACACCTAACAAAATTTTAACTATAATAATCTAATACCCCCAGATATTCACATTTCCCCAACTCTCTCTAAAAGTGTCTTTTTACATTGATATGTTAGAATCGAGATTTAAAGAAGAACTACGCATTACAAGATATCTAAATGTGAGAGTACTCTGAACCCAGTAAAGTTCTACACAACCTAAAGTGGTTGTCTGAGGATAATTATTTCACATACCTCATTTACCAATATCTGTAGAGAATTCCTGACTTTCTGAATGCAGAATGCAGTCTAACTGTTTCATTAAACAGTAACCTTTATCTAAATGACCTGTTGACTAAAGCCATAGAATAGTGTGATGTAATAAAAAGGCTGCCTTCTGGGTTTTTTGTTGTGAATGTTCTTCATTGAGAAGCTAAAAAGCAGCAGCTACCCTAGCATCTTACACATCTGTGCTCGCTGCCACCTTCCTTCAAAGACCAGTCCTTCCACTTTTGCCCTGATTCCATCTCCTCTCTTGTTCTCGTTGACTTTGCTTCATCAGTTATCTGCTTTTATTACATTGACATACAGCTATATTTTCTTACATTTCAGTTTACAAACAAAAAACAAACCCCCCCCAGACTTCACATCCCCCTTCGGCTCTAGCCTCACCACGTGGGAAGCCAAATGTTCTGGAAGATTGTTTGCTGAGTTATGCAATCAGTGTGAATGGAGTTAGTTGATCTTAAGCAGTGCGTCTTAAGGTAGCTTCAGGTATTTTCGCATGCCATGTGGCTAGCAGGCCACGGAGTGCAGTCTGCCTAGCCAGGACTCCTTCTCCACTTTGGATTCAATGCTGCTGTGACTTTTCTTTGTATATATTCTTGCTGTTATTTCCTTTTTTCTCTTTAGACTTTATCCAGAGAAAGTGTAATACAATTGGTTAGGTTTCAGCCTAATCAATGGTAACAGTCTAGTTCAGTCTTCCTGAGAGTATTCTCATTCATATTCATACAAGTAAACACAAGTGTATTGTCTGTCTAGAAGTGAGTGTGAGATCTGAAAGAAAGGTCTAGGCCAGAGTTGTAGGCCTGTAGCTGATGAATGATAATGCAGTTGACCCTTGAACAACATGGAGGTGAGGAGCACCGACCTGCCACACAGTGGAAAATGCAAGTGTAACTTATAGTTGGTGCTCCTTATACGTGGTTCCTTCATATCCACAGATTCAGTGAACTGCAGATTGTGTAGTATTGTGTATACTAGTGGAAAAAATGCACGTATGAGTGGACCTGCGCGATTCAGCCTTGTGTTGTTCAGCGGTCAGCTGCATTAAATTACCTGGTCAGAGGAAGAGTACGGTAAGAGAGAGGAATGCTGAGGAGTTCAGTTTAATGGGAGAAAAGAATAAGCCTAAAGAAACCAGAAAGAGCGGCCAGAGATGTAGGAGGAAGCCAAGGGAAAAGAGTTTTTTCCAGGAGTCCGGGGGTTTGGTCACCTGTGTTGCAGACTGCTGAGGCATCAAGGACCCAAAAGTGTCCATTGGACATAGCAGCACTGAGAGAATAGGTGATCTTGATGAGCAGATCTGTGGTTGAATGGGAACAGAATCCGAATCAGTGTTTGTAGAAAAGCGAATGCTGTGTAAGGTGGTGATGGATTAAACTGTGAGTGGAAACTGTGGCAGTAGAATGAGGAAGTGGAAAGACTTTCTTTTTCAGAAAACTTGATCTTGAAAGGAAGGAGTGGTATAAAGACATTTGGTCTAGAGAGATTATGGATAAAATCGATTTGATCTGTGGAAGTTTTTTAACCTTTTTTTAGAATAATGCTTTCACATTCTGGTGGTGAAATAATCATTCCCCAGCTCTGATCTTGTAAACTTTTTCCTTAATAGTGAGAACCTGAGTTTGAGAGTAATTCAGTTTTAGGAGATTATAAATCACTCAAGTATAATTAGAATATAGCAAATATGGGAGTTGAGAATAAAAGGATGTCACATGCAAGACAGAGCAGGAGTTGAGGTTTTTGCTTCAAAAATAAGGAACATTGACCCTTGGCCTGAGTCCTCATGAGAAGGGAGTAGAGAGCCAAACTGTGCGTGTGACCTTATATGGTGGGCAGGGGGTGTTAAGAAATACCTACTTAGCTAAGTAGAGTAGGTTAAGAAAAGATTCAGAAGTTTTTCCATCTCAAGCATCCAAGGTAATGAATTTCTAGGACTGTAGTGAGACCTGCAGAAGAACAGGCAGGAGCCAGTTGTTCAGAATCATGAAAAATCAAGAAGACTATCATTGAATGGAATATAGAAACACATTGCTCTTGGAATGCACATCTGCAACAAAGCAAAAATGCGTGACCAGCGCCACATTGAAACCTGTGGGGGAGGGAGAGTCTGGGAAGTTTTTAGTAAGTTTTTAAAAAATTATTTGTATAGTACTTACTACTGATTTAGGCTGTATAAAGTGTTCATCTTAGTATGCTATCTTTATTTTAGTAAATGTAAAAATTTATTTACTGTAATTAGTCTGTTTCCCAGCTACTTACACATGTGAAGTTAGATAAGAATTTTATTGCTATAACCTAGCTATAAAATCACAATAAGTAGATCAAAACTTCTTAGAATTTTCAATTTGTGGAAGATTGATCCATGTTTATAGGTGAAAATATAATTTTTTCAGCCCTTTTGACTTTAAAACATACCAAGTAGATTTGCTCATAAAATGCTTAGTGTATTAACCAGTTACTATCTTGATAAATGTAAATGTTAAATTATATCAGGTAAACTTAATAGTTGAGCAGAAGTTTTTATATAAAGATAAGAGCACCTGTTTAGATAACATTTTAATATGGTTAAAGTTGATATGTAATTATATACAAATTTGCAAATTTATCCTACTAATATCTTAATGTATTAAAGAGTTCATGATTTTAATTTAGACTAAAGAATTTATTCCTTCCGATTACCTCAGTGTCACTAAGCTTTGTGTACCATACTGTACTACAGTGAAGGGAGCAGTAGCAGTGTCAGTTCAGAGAAGTTAAGTACAGATAAGAGAAGTAGTGAAGACCACAGGAAGGACAGCAAGTGTAGGATCATTTTCCATTATGGACCTTTCCAGGGAACAGCCAGGTAAAATCAAGCAATCCTTTACCCTGCTCTTTTTTTTTTTTTTTTTTTTTTAATGTTTTACCCTTATATATTCCTCCTTCTCACTAAGATTTGTTGTTTTTTTTTTTCTGCAGAGGTTGCTGGATGGACGTATGGGAACTAATGTCCCAAGAATGCAGGGATGAAGTAGTTTTAATTGACTCTAGTTGTCTTTTAGAAACACTAGAAACGTATCTGCGAAAACACAGGTAAGTGTAAAGGTCATCACGGTGTAGTTGGAAGGTGCCTTAGCTGTCAGTCATCCAGGCTGAGCTGTCACTGACCTTCATATAATAGTACTGCAGCCTTCCCATTAGTACCTGGCACTAGGTGGAGCTTAATATTAGAGTAGGCAGTTCCTTAATGGAATGACTCTCAGTGTTGGCCTTCTTTTGTTGGGCCCACATTTCGGGTTTTTTTGTAATTTTTATCTGTTGGTTCCAAGCTAGCCTTTCAAGAAATACAGAATAACTGAACCAACATAAAGTAGACTTAATCACTTTGGAAATTGTAGTACTCCTTGTTTTTATGATAGAAGCATTTCATTATGTTATTTTCAGAATTAAAGTTAGCAGCTTTTACTTAGTAATATTTTGAATTATTTTTGTTTGTCAAGACCTAAAAATACAGTTGGAATTCATGTGCTTCATGTACTATGAAAGTAACTTCAGATTTTTCTTTTTAGAATACTACTTTACAAAGGAATTTTCTAAGTGTCATTAACATTTGGAAATTCGTAGGGAGGGAGAGTGCAGTAGGAAAGGAAACTGGTAAGGGAGCCATCTAGCGATGGCATTCTTGGGGGGAGTTGTACTGTTTTAATATAAATGTGTCACATGTTGGGTTTGTGGTCTTCTGTTCTTTCACTTTGGGACAGATATACACGATTGCTTTGGGGATACTTCTAGAAAACATACGTAAATGATAAAAACTGGCATTACCACGATTGGTGTTCACATTGTGCATCACAATGAGCTAACGATTTAACCTGCCGTACTAAGTTTATTAAGTGTTTTTCATCCTTCAGTTACAAACTTTCTTGTTTATTTACCTTTCTGGCTGATTATACCCAAGAGAATAAAGAATGTGTCAACTATTTAGAGTTTGGGAGAGGGGTTCTATAAATGTAAAGCATATATAAATGTGTAGCCCCACTGTAAATTCTTTTCTCTTTCAATTTGAGTTGGTCCATCCAAAAGATAGCTTTTTGGAGTGATAAGTTACTAGTTATTAGAGCTAATGTTTTGAAATTTCCTGAACTGATTATAGATATTTTCTGTGTTTGGGGGGCAATATTTTATATTTGTAAGAAAGGTAGAGTCCATTTTATAAATATATTAAGGATGTGGGGAAGTTATGATTAAGAAAGTAATTAAGGGAGATTGTATTGAATCTGGGTTCTATTGATTATGACTTTGAACAAGTTTTCTGTGCTTTAGTGTTTTTCTTCTTTCGGGATGGTACTGATGGTACTGATTTATTGTAAGATTAAGTTTGTTATGAGGATCAATGATACATAATGAGACTTAGAACAGTATCTGACACATAGTAATCACATCAGTGAACGTTTGCACACTGGATTTGCAAATCCTTGGTGTTTTGTTTTTTTTTCCCCCCACAAGTCCTTGTAATTCCTGTGTATCTAGTTCTTGTTTTAGATACAAGTTGAGTTTCTGAGGTATAATCAGTTGAAAGTGATTTTTAAACATCTGAATAATGTACTTTTTTGGCACTTCTACTTTATTTAGTGGACCTTTCTGAGCACTTTATAATAAAGATTTGGTAACAGTATTTAGCCAGTTAAGTATTTTGCTAGTACATCATTAGAAATGAGGTGTTAGGATACTGTAAAACCTCTGCCTTAGGAAAATGTTTTTAAAATTTATGTGCAAGATTACTTTTGAAAACAGGAAACATGGCTTTCATTCTTACAGCTTCCATATAAATTTTTAAATTGCTGTTTGCATATGCTTATGTTACTTAATGATTGTGTACAATCAAACATATATTAAACTACTATGAGGATTTAAAGCAGTAAAATATGGCAAAAATACTTCAAGTTTTATTGTTGATACTGTATGACATTTAACCATTTATTTACCTGAAAATGTAAACTTACCATTTATAACCTGAAAACGTGGAAGTGTGTTTATTTCTGTGTCCATGTCGATTTCTCCCAGCAAGGGGAAGACTTTTTTTGTGTGTGGTAAAAAAAACAAAAAACAAAAAACACATAACATACATTTCCCTCTTAACAGCTTTTAAGTTTACATTACAGTATTTTTAACTATTTGCACATTGTTGTAGAGGAGATTTCTAAACTTTTTTCATCTTACATGACTGAAACTATACCCTTTGAACAGTAACTCCCCTTTTACCCCTTCCTGCACCCTCTGCCAGCCACCATTTCTATTTTTTGTTTCTATGAGTTTGATTGCTTTATGTAACTCACATAGATGGAATCATGCAGTGTTTATCCTTTTGTGTCTGGCTCATTTCACTTAGCATAATGTCCTCAGGGTTCATCCATGTTGTAGCTTATGACAGAATTTTCTTATTCTTTAAGGCTGAATAACATACCATCATTATATGTATACCCTACATTCACCTGTCAATGAACATCTAGGTTGTTCCCACATCTTGGCTATTGTGAATATGCTACAGTGAACATAAGTGTGTACAAATAGCTCTTTGGGATCCTGTTTTTAATTCCTTTGAATATATGAACTGGGATTGCTGGATTATATGGTAATTCTATTTTTAATTCTTTGAGAAAATGCTGTACTTTTTGCCGTTCTGGCAGCACTGTTTTAGTATCCCATCAACAGTGTACAAGGGTTCCAGTTTCTCCAGATCCTTATCAACACTTGTTATTCTCTGTTTTTTTTGATAGTGGACATAGTAATGGGTTTGAGGTGATAACATGTGGTTTTGATACGCTTTTCCCTGATGATTGACGCTTTGAGTATCTTTTCATATCATATGCTTGTTAGCTATAGGTATATCTTCTTTGGAGAAATGTCTGTTCACATCCTTTGCCCATTTTTTAAATCAGGTTTTGTTGTTGTTATTGAGGTGTAAGAATTCTTTATTCTGAATATTAACCCCTTATCCAGTATGTGGTTTGTTAATATTTTCTCTGTCCCATAGATTGTCTTTCACTGTTAAGTCTCCTTTGCTACACAGAAGTTTTTAAATTCGATGTAGTCTCATTTGTCTGTTTTTTCTTTTGTTCCCTGTGCTTTCGATGCAGTATCCAAGAAATCATCAATCACATGGTCGTGTTTTCTTCTAGAGGTTGTGTAGTTTCAGGTGTTAATGTTTAGGTCTTTAACCAATTTTGAGTTAATTTTTGTATATTTCTGTGTCTATTTTTAAAGCATTAGTGAAACAATGATTTGACTTCATTTGTCAGTATTCTCTCTGTTTACCAAGTGAGCTTAGAGCATCTGTTTTAACATATATTCATTTCAAGAAATAGTTATCTACTATTGGGTCAGAAAGATGTGTATGTCAAACTGATGCATGACAGTAGAAGGGTAAGAAGCGTAAATCGGAAATAATAGGAACATAGGAAGGTTGAATTCCAGTTATGGGAATTGCAGAAGGCTTCTTTAAGGTTGGACATGATTTAGGCAAATGGAGAAGGATGTGGAGAGGAGTGAGGAGGAGGCAGAAAAAAAAGACTTTGAAGGGACACATCAGCTGTATTCAGAGTAGTCCATTGTCTATACAGTGTGTATATGGGGCAGGGTATGGAGGGCATCGGAAGGGAGAGGGGAGTCTTGGGAAATAAGGCTGAAATAGTAGGTTGGGTAAGAGAAGCCATCACTGAAGGCCTTAATGAGTTTGAACAGTGAGGAGGTTTTTAAGCTGAGATTGATGTAATGAGATTTGTTTTAAAAATTTATTTTGGTATGAGAGATGCATTAGCGCTAGCAAGAATGGAAGCAGGAAAACCTGTTAAAAAGCATTTTAAAAAACTGTCTAGGCAATTTGAAACAGGGCAGAGGGAATTGAAAAGATGAGACCTACAAGAGATGTAAGAAAGAATTGATACCAGTTGGCTCCACCCCTAAAAGCAGGACCTAAGGAGGAGTTGGAATTAACTGAGGTTCCATGTGTAAATGGTGATTCCTTCCTTCCCTTCCTTTCCTTTCTCTCTTTATTTCTTTCTTCCTTTCTTTTTTATTAAAATATAATCAATTTACAGTGTTGTGTTAGTTTCTGGTGTACAGCAAAGTAATTCAGTTTCATATATATATATGTATATTCTTTTCCATTATGGTTTACTACAGGATATTAAATATAGTTCTTTGTGCTATACAGTAGGACCTTGTTTATTTTATATATAGTAGTTTGTCTCTGCTAATCCCAAACTCCTAATTTATCCCTCCCCAACCCTGTTTCCCCTTTTGTAACCTTAAGTTTGTTTTCTTTGTGAGTCTGTTTCTATTTTATAAATAAGGTCATTTGTGTCTTTTTTTTTTTTTTCAAGACTCCACATATATGCAATATTATATGGTATTTTTCTTTCTCTTTCTGGCTTATTTCACTTAGAATGATGATCTCCAGGTCCATCCATGTTGCTACAAATGGCATTATTTTACTCTTTTTTATGGCCAAACAGTATTCCATTGTATAAATACACCACTTTATCCAGTCATCTGTCGGTGAACGTTTAGGTGGCTTCAATGTCTTGGCTATTGTAACTAGTGCTGCCATGAACATTGGGGTGTATGTATCTTTCTGAATTAGAGTCTTCTCCAGATGTATGCCCAGGAGTGGGATTGCTGGATCATATGGTAACTCCATTTTTAGTTTTTTAAGGAACCTCCATGCTATTGTCCATAGTGCCTGTACCAATTTACATTCCCACCAGCAGTATAGGGGGGGTTCCCTTTTATCCACACCTCTCCACCACTTATTATTTGTAGACTTTTTGATGATGGCCATTCTGAGTGGTGTGAGGTGATACGTCATTATAGTTTTGATTTGTGTTTCTGTAATAATTAGCAATTTTGAGCATCTTTTTATGTGCCTATTGACCCTCTGTATGTCTTCTTTGGAGAAATATCTATTTAGGCCTTCTGCTCATTTTTTGATTGGGTTTTTTGTTGTTGTTGTTGTTATTGAGTTGTGTGAGCTGTTTGTATATTTTGGAAATTAGTCCGTTGTTGGTTGCGTCGTTTGTTGTTTGCAAATATTTTTTCCCGGTCAGTATGTTGTCTTTTCATTTTGTTTGTAGTGTCCTTTGCTGTGCAAAAGCTTTAAGTTTGATTAGGTCCCATTTGTTTATTTTTGTTTTTGTGAATGGTGATTTCTTAACAGGGATAGAAAGGAACATAGGAAGGGAACCATGTTGCCCTTGGTTTTGGACAGCTGATTTAACATGTTGCCTTTTAGTCATCTGTGTTGTCCCCTGTTTTTTAGTGTGGGTCTTGCCCTCAGGCAGGGACAGAGACTTGAACAGAGCTGTGGAGTCAAGAATGAGACATGTTGGGGGAGGGTATAGTTCAGGTGGTTCTGGGTTCAATCTCCAGTACTGAAAATAAATAAACCTAATTACCTCCCCCAGCCCCCCCCAAATTAATTTAAAAAAGAAGAGTAAGACATGTTGACTGAAGCCATGGGAATAGATGGACTCACCTAGGGAGATTAATTTAAATCAAAGAGAGCAAAATTTCCTCATTCCACCACAGCTAATCTCAGAGAACCAGTTATTAATATTGTGAACCTGGCTTTTTCACCAGACCAAGTTCTTTCTTATTTCAGGAATTCAGAGATAAACCAGGCTCTATTCTTTTTTCTTTTCTGATTGAATGATGTTTGGTTTCTAAAAGGAAATTTTGTCACACGCTCTTCTACAGTTTTGCCACAATATGTACAGTTGGGTTGAAACTATACTTCTATGTATATGTTTCTATATTATGACTGTATATTGAGAAACATGCATTTTTTTTTTTGGAGGAAAGAATTTGAAAATTACCAGTAAACTAAAATTTTGGAAATTACCAGTAAACTAAAAATACATGTACTACTTTCCTATTCTTGTCCTCCCCACCCGCCATGCTTAAGCTAGTGATGTATTAAAATATAAACACTGGAATCAGGGTTTACTGGCTGAAGATACGAACTATTTTCAGGGGCTGAAAGCAGGGGAGGATCCCAGAGTGACTGGTTGGTAGCCTCTGTTGTTCTATTTCTGACCTGTACAAATAGGTCTTGAAGTGGAGATGTGCTAGTCCTTGGCAACTAATATTTTCTGGGCATGTATTTTATGAACTAACAGGTATTTATATGCCTCATTCTTTTTAGGCCCATGTGTTTCTCTAGTTTAAAAATCATTTGCAAATAGAGATCTAGCTATCTTCATGTAATCCCTAGATATGTTTTTATCTTACACACATTGAAAACATACACATGTATGGAGGCTTTTTTAATGCTCTGTATGGGAGGGGAGTGTCATTGTCTAGTACACTGTTACATGCCTTATGAAATAATTACACAGCCAGTTCTTAATTTTGAGGTTTTTCTTTTCAACAGGTTTTGCACTGATTGCAAAAATAAAGTCCTCCGAGCATACAATATCCTTATTGGTGAACTTGATTGCAGCAAAGAGAAGGGCTACTGTGCTGCACTTTATGAAGGCTTGCGGTGCTGTCCACGTGAGCGACACATACATGTTTGCTGTGAAACAGACTTCATTGCACATCTTTTGGGTCGTGCTGAGCCAGAGTTCGCAGGAGGGTATGAGTATGTAATTTGCTAGAATGGGCTATCTAGCGCTTTGCTTCATTTTATTACTGGAAGTTTATTTCCATCACCTTCCACCTCAGTACAGATGATACATGTATAATTGTGCCTGTAAAGATTTTGCTTTCTTTAAAATAAACATTTAATTGAGTTAAAAAAAAAAAAGGAGGAAGTGTCAGTCATCTGCTCCTTGTTGCTTGAAGTAGGTAGGCTGTTTTTGGCTTTCATTATTACAGATTATCATTTTCATTTGAAAATGACTAGAAGGGGTTTTTCCCCCCACCTCCATCCATGCATTTCCATGTTTAGATTTTGCTCATAATGATGGTTTTTGCATAGGAATTGAGATCTTTGCAGCAGGGGGTTAAGAAATACTTTACTGAATGTAATTCATGAACTGTGTATATTATTATTAAATTATATAGGAACCTAAATTTTTATCTCTGTCTTTGTTGTAAAAATAAAATCAGAAAAAGTTGTTCATAGAATAAATTGAACCCATTTCCCTTTGTGTTTTGTGTGTCAACTCTCATTTGAGTGCCTACGTTCTGCTGGGCACTGAGAATACAAACACTTCTTTTATCACTGAAGTTCGTGAACACTTTTACTAAAGATTGGCCTAGAAGACTTTTGCCCATGAGTGAATCACTTTGGCATTGCCTTTCTCCATTCCCTCTGGAAAAAAAAAAAAACAACACAAACCAAACAGGCATTTGCTGTAATTGGAAGGTGAAAGGAACTATCATGCCTCCTATGAGCGGGACACTTACTGTGGCTTCTCTGTGCCCCCCAAAAAACACTTCTTTTGAGGACCAGTTCCTGAATTACCTTATTTTTAGCAATATTAGGACTGAGTTCTACCTGCATGTGTATGTCTCATTGGTTATATAAATGTGTGCTTGTGTATTTATATACACATTGAGTTTGAATGTATAACTGTCTTCTTACTAGTTTGTTCCTAGGTATGCAATTGTGTTTAAAACCTGAACTTGCAGAGGTGTTATCCATCTTTTACTGTTTTAGTTTAAGGGTGTTAGGAATTATGTGTGATTCATTCTCCTTTACAGACGAAGAGAAAGGCATGCTAAGACAATAGATATAGCTCAAGAAGAAGTTCTGACCTGCTTGGGAATTCATCTTTATGAAAGACTGCATCGTATCTGGCAAAAACTACGAGCAGAAGAGCAGACGTGGCAGATGCTTTTCTATCTTGGTGTTGACGCTTTACGCAAGAGTTTTGAGGTAAAAACGGTGGGCTGCTTCAGTGTCCACGATTGCTTAGTTAAGTTATTGGAGTGAATCTTAATGTTAGTCACTGCTCTTGGCTTGCCTTAGAGGGCTGTGATCCACTGGTCACGGCTTCTGGGGGATTAGGAGAGTTTGCTGGGGCACTGGAATTTAGAAGAAGTTTATGAATTTTTCTTTTTAATCCTGTTACTCTGCCAGTCTTGGTTTTTAGAGGTTGATGATTATTTGATGAGATGCTGCTATGAAACACAACTATTGGCAAGTTAGAATCAGCCCCAAAATAAGCAACACATTTGAAACATTTAATGAGCCCCGGTTTGCCTGCTTCTGTCCAATAGTAGGAAGTAAACGCTGTCTGAATGCCATGATGTAAGAGCTACTTTTTAGAAGCACACCGAAGGCTTTTTATAATGCTGGGTATTGGGTTTAGTGCTTATGATTTCATAACATTTTTTTCAGTTATACTCTGTAGAACATAAATTTTTGGCCAGTGAATATCTTGTTATATTTTAGGATATGGTTGTAATTTTTAAACTGAGTCACCAGTCCCTTTTGAGAATGGTATGAACGCTATAAACCCTTTTTTCAGAAGCACATCCACAAACTTTAAACACTGTTCTGGGGAGTTGGAGGAGCTTTGTGTTAGTTCTTGTTGAACAGATTTCTTATTCCTTTTCCGTTTGTACGTTTGTGTCTTCAGAAACCAGATTATCTTATCAGTTTAGCTAGCCTTCTCATTGTGTGAAGAAATGAATGAATGTTTACTTTGCTGTGTTAAAAATTCTGAAATTTGAAACCAGACTATTGGTAGTTTGAAATAAAAGTATTGTGTAAGTCTGCCTTTCCCATAGAGATTTGTTGTATATTCACTTTCTGAGTATATTTTAGTACTCTGTCATCACTTAAGAGTATTAAAATTTAAAATTCTTTGTGAGGACTACCTGGCAAAATTGCAGCATGAAATACCAGTTTCTGTAGGTGTGGTATCATTTAAAATTAACCAGTGAGAATTTCTATGGAAAATAAAAGGAGGTTTGGGTCAGTATTCAGTCTCAACTTTGTTTTTATAACAGATGACTGTGGAAAAGGTACAGGGTATTAGTCGATTGGAGCAACTTTGTGAAGAATTTTCCGAAGAGGAACGAGTGAGAGAGCTTAAGCAAGAAAAGAAGCGCCAAAAACGGAAGAACAGACGAAAAAACAAATGTGTATGTGATATTCCTGCTCCCTTACAAACAGCAGATGAAAAGGAAGTAAGCCAAGAGAAGGTAGTATTCCTTAATATTGACTCAGAAGTGTATCGCTTTTTGCTAGATCTCAGTATTTTTACTGTGCTTTCTCGGAATATGGGCTCCTGTGGCTTGCATGTTGGCTTTTTTTCTTACTATAATCTGTGTGTCATGTGTTTGTTTTATAAAGACAGTGTTGGGTAGTTATTACCTGACCTTAGTATGCTGTTAGGTCAAAGTCCAGATGTGGAAATTTAACTCCTTGCAGTTCTCAACTTTTGGTTTAGGACCTTTTTACATTCTTAAAAACTATGGTGCCCAATGAGCTTTTGTTTATGTGGATTATACTTACAAGCATTTACTATATTAGAAATTAAAATGAATAAATTTAGAATTACTTATTCTTTAAAAAATGAGCCCATTTCATTATATGTTAACATGAATAGCATTTTTTGAAAAATAACTGTTTCCTAAGAAAAGTTGAAAAGGATGGCATTATTTTGTATTTTTGCAAATCTCTTTAATATTTGGCTTAAAAGGAGTCAGGTAGATTCTCATATCTGCTACTGCATTCAGTCTGGTTGCGTATGTTGTGTAGGTTCCTTGGTTGAAGCATATGAGGAAAGTCTGGCCTCAGACAGATATGTGTAGTAGGAAAAGGGAGGTGGGTTTTAATGTAAACCTTTGGATGGTTGTGGATATTCTTCTTTGGCATTATAACTTGACTGGTGGTAGTTTCTTAAAGACTAGTTGCTGTGAAACCTGACACCCTATCAGTGACCTTTCATACTCTTAAATTAAAATCCACTGGTCTATCTTGGCATTCTGAATAGATTTTACTCATGTATGGTTCTGTAACATCATGCATTGGTCATTTGAAAGACAGTGGTTCACTGAGTTATGGAGATCTTCCCAGATATTGTCATTTCATTATGTAATATCAGATAATCATGTTAAAAACCACGACTGGTCTCATCAGAAAGGTCTTTAAGTATTGGGAAACTTCAGGCCAATTGTGCTTGTGTATGCAAGTTTTCAAAATTCTAATTGTAGTTTGAAAGTTTGGATTTTATCAGTGACAACAAATATTTTCTGGTTTTTTTTTCCTTGAAGAGATGGACTGACTCATTCAGTTTGGAGAAATGTCTTTTAAATGTCCAAGTCTGCATAACCATAGTTTGTCTCTCATTCTTTCTTTCAAGTGAACAATCTCACTTCCAGGAAAAAAGCAGCTAGTTTAGCTTGCAACTCAAACAGTTGCACAGGTACTTTTCCTTGAGACAACAGTGTACATTGGTATGCAGCAAAAGTGCTCTAAGCATTCTTCCCATTTGTCATAGACTAATAAAAAGACCCCTACTGCATGGGTTGGTATTTAATAAAATTAATATTTACTGTTTCATCAAAGACATTCATAAGTGAAATGTCCTTTTATTTATTTATTTCCTGATTACAGTGCTTGACAAGTGAAGAATATAGTATCTGTTCATACACACCTTGATTACTACTGTCTTGGTTTGTGCTAAAGCATCAGCAACTTTTCCCACCGTTGCTTTTATACCATTAATATAAGTGCCAAGATAGTGGAAAAGGCAAATCACATCTTAGTACTATGATGAAAATAGTTTTGATCTAGGGAATCCCTGGGGTCAGCAGACCACACTGAGAACTAATATCCTAGACTTCCCTTGATACCATTAAGTTTTAACTTGCTTTTAGTTGGTTCTTGGTCTTAAAATGATTTTTCATTAGAATAGATTTTTTTTTTTAGCTTTTAACCTCATAGCTCCTGTCTAATTGGCTAATGTTAAGAAAATTAAAATATAGCCATTACAGAGTTGAAGCTTTTTACTGTCTCTTAATATTGATTCTTAAAGGAGACAGACTTCATAGAAAACAGCTGCAAAGCCTGTGGCAGCACTGACGATGCTAACAGTTGTGTAGAAGTAATCGTTACCAATGAAAATACATCGTGTACCTGTCCCAGCAGCGGCAATCTTTTGGGGTCCCCTAAAATAAAGAAAGGTAAGTAGTTTTAAAAAATTAACTCAAGTTTATTCTTTCTTTCTTTCTTTTAAATATAAGAGCTTTTAGAGATTCTATAACCTAGAATTTAGGAACTGCTTTATGGCCGCAAGAATATTATATAATTTAGACACCTAGTATTTCCTTTTTCTTTATGGTATTTGATATGTTATTATTCAACAATAAAAAAAAGCCCTGTAAATCCCTGATCATATTTTCATTATTTAATTTACTTTTTACTGTTTCAATTTTGGAATGTTTCTGTGATCCCCAGTTGGTTCACTCTTGGTCTTAACATATTTATTGGCATGTTAATTGTAGCTCTCACCTGATTTATTCTCAGGCTTATCTCCACACTGTAACGGTAGTGATTGTGGATACTCATCTAGCATGGAAGGGAGTGAAACAGGTTCTCGGGAGGGTTCAGATGTTGCCTGCACTGAAGGCATCTGTAATCACGATGAACACGGTAAGTTCAGATTAAGCGTCCCAGTTACTTCTGCTGCATAGCTGATTTAAGCACATAAATAAGAGATTATTGATTTCTGCAGGTGATGACTCCTGTGTTCATCACTGTGAAGACAAAGAGGATGATGGTGATAGTTGTGTTGAATGTTGGGCAAATTCTGAAGAGAACAACACCAAAGGAAAAAATAAAAAGAAGAAAAAGAAAAGCAAGATGTTAAAATGTGATGAACATGTAAGTGTCATAACTTGGAACTTTTAAACCTTTGACATGTTGAAGGGAGAACAGCCTATTTTCCTTAGAGTGGCAAGTGTTTACAGCTTAGCTGCTAGGATGTTTATTTTTTAGAATGAGTACCTTTTGGTTGCTCATCTTGTAATTTTTGTATTCGTATGTGTCTAATGTGGTCATTTGTCCAGTACAACATGTGAGTTTCATTCTTTTCATAATAGTTTTAAATGTATCAGCTAACCTTGAGCAGCTTGCTTGATCTCTTTCTCCATCTTTAAAATGGAGATAATAGTCTCTATCAGATTAGGATCCGTGAAGAGGAAATGAGATTATATTGATGGGTTAGCGTAGTGTTTGGTGCATAGTTAAGTGCCTAGTAGCTGCCAGCTGCTGCTGTTCAGTATTCCTGCTAAAATCTTAACACACTGTCAGGGATTTTTTTTTCCTTTAAAAATTAGTAATTGCTATTCCCTGCCTTTTTAGCCTGAGAAATCGTTTTGCTGTGGTTTCAGATCCAAAAGCTTGGAAGCTGTATTACAGATCCAGGTAATCGAGAGACCTCAGGAAATACTGTGCACACAGTGTTTCACCGTGACAAGACCAAAGATGCACATCCTGAAAACTGTTGCAGCTCTGAAAAGGGTGGGCAGCCACTGCCTTGGTTTGAACATAGGAAAAACGTAGCACAGTTTGCAGAACCTACAGAAACGTCATTTGGTCCTGATTCTGGAAAAGGTGCCAAGAGCTTAGTTGAACTCCTTGTAAGTAAACCATTATATCTTCTTGTGGATAGCTGACTGATTACAGGGTATATGTGGGAGGGGACAGTATTTGAAAGTTTAAAGTTGGGAATAGGAGGAAGCTTTTAAGAAATTAGGGGCTGTGTTTCATTGTTTTTTGGTGACTTCATTCCTGCTCTTCCCCTTGTGGTCTACGCACCTGCTCTGGAGCATGTTCCTTTGTCTCAGAGGTAGGTAGAAGAGACTAGTTGGGAGAGGGGATAGAGTTAGTATTATGTATAGGAGTCTGACTTCTTGAGGAGGGTTATTATAAGCAAACTGACTTTCTGAGTGACAATTTGCGGTAGCCACTCTTCAGAACAGGAAATAATACAGAATCTGAGCTAGAACCCACATTCTAGGTTACTTCCTTTAAGTGTCATATATAATAAAAACATAACGGAACTTGGAAAATCTTTTATAATTGACTCCAATTCTTGGTACTTTAGATGAAGTGTACCTGATTCCAAGCAACCCAGTGCATAGTTTGTGTGAGACTTGGAAGAGGGGCAAGGAAGGAGAAGGGTGGTATCTTTTTATAGTCATTACAGGATCTTAAGGGAACCAAATCCTTTAGAATACTATTTTTTTTTGTAAAGTTTAATGGTGATGCTCTGTGACTTACAAGTTTAAAAATGTTATATTTTACTTAATTTGTAGACATAAAAGTTGCAACATAGGAACAGCTAGAGATAGGTTTGATTTTTTAAAATTTGGTGGCTGGTTGTCTAATTAGTCATGTTTTAAGGCTAAATAAGGTGTGTTGGTAGTCTGCTAGTAGGCTTCTAGAACAAATTGTAGATCTAGAGTTTCACATCAGGTTGAGTTGCATTTTATTCTTACTAAGTAAGACCAAATGACATTATGTTTATCCTGTAAACATTCCAATTAAAGGCTTTATGTGACTGAATTGAAACTACAAAGTTAGCCTGCTTTAATTTTTAGCTGTCCTCCATCACATAGTATTTTACATTCCTAATTTAAGTCATAGTCGTGACTACTTTAAACTGCTTTAATTTGCAGGATGAATCTGAATGTACTTCAGATGAGGAAATCTTTATCTCACAAGATGAAATACAGTCATTTATGGCTAATAACCAGTCTTTCTACAGCAATAGAGAACAATACCGACAGCATCTGAAGGAGAAATTTAATAAATACTGCCGCTTAAATGATCACAAGAGGCCCATTTGTAGTGGCTGGTTGACAACGGCTGGAGCAAGTTAAATAAATAAAATAGCTCTGTCTTTCAATGAAACACTCAAGATGACTACTGCGCCTTCTCTTTCAAAAAACTCTTAATTTAGTGACTTATGACAAAATTTTATCTTAAATCAATGTGATTCTTTCTCGTTTTGGGGGATGGTGGAGGTAACCTCATTAGTTTGTTCTTTCTTCAGGCTTGTGTCTTTAGTTGTGCGGCTGCGCAGGCCTGCCGTATGATTTAAGCCATCTCTTTTCATTAAATGTTTCTCTTCCTGTGAGACTTACTAAAGCAACTTAGTGGCAAAAAGTAATGTTGTACTTATACTTCTGTACAGAAATGACAATGAGCTGAATATATGGTTTTACAAAGTAGACATCCACTTGCAAAATGTTTGGATGTAATGTTAAAGCGCAATGTGCAAAATTTAAAATAAAGAATATTTATTAATACGCATAGTAAAATTTGGTGTACATGTTTCTACTTACTGTGTGGCAGTATTTTAACTTGCCACCTGTGGTCTTTGTACTTGGCCCCTGTTGCTGTTAGAGAGGATGAAGAGCAAATGAGGACAGAGACAGAGATTGTGGAAGACAAAAAAAATTCTTCCCTTAATCAGAGTTGACAGCTGAGAAAAGCAGTTTCCAGTCTTTTGTTTTGAAAGAATAAATTTGCTGCAATACCTTTAAATACTGGGTAGCATCATACTTCCCCATGAGGCTTTTAATTGCTATTATTAAAAGTTCCTTGATACATAACATAAAGCACCTTAAATTCAGAGATTCTTGGGGAGGGTATTATAGCTTAGTGGTAGAGTACATGCTTAGCTTGCATGAGGTCCTGGGTTTAATTCCCAGTACCTCCATTAAAATAAATATAATTACCTCCCCCCAAAAACAACAAAATCAGAGATTCCTATTGAACTAGAAGAATGAAAACAAAACTTGGCAGAGTTTCAACCAAGGGTTGCCTGTTAAGTAATCACTCAGTGCCTAGACAACTGGGATCAGAAGGCTGCCCCGAGAGCTAACGACATTGCGATTTGTGTGTGTGTTCCTTATCTGGTTTCCAACAATAAAGGCACTATGGTATTAGAGTTTGCTGCTTTCACAAGCTGTCTTTGGATACCGAAGGAGAGATTCCCCTAGGAGTAGCATTTGGCTGCCATTTAAAAGGTTGAGTCAGTAGTTCAGTAAACACATATGCTTAGAGCTTTGTGTCTGCATGTCGATAATACTTGGTGGGCAACAAACAGTGAGCCAGTCAATATCTCTGTGCAGTGGGGATGGAGTGAATTTTATGGGCCCTCTGCCACTTAATCAGATGTCTAATCAGATTTCAGGTGGGCAAAAGTAGAAGCTTAGTGATTTAATTTTTGTAGTTGGTGACTTTTTTTGGATTCACCCGCTGAGTTGTCTTCAAATCAAAGTGTTGTATAGGGATTGGGGCAGAGATAAAATGAGTCATTCCTTTCTGACCCTTGTTTGCTTTCATCCTGGAATCCATAAAAAATGACTAAGGGTCTCCCACAGTCCTTGGCTCTGAGCCCAGTTTCCACTACCTGTTGCAGTCTAGATTTCTCTTGAGATCCCTAAAAGAAAGGACTGGTTTTGTTTTGTTTTAATCACTGCCTTTAGGGCCAAACACAGGAGTGCTTGGTGGACAATTAAACCAGCAACATTCACTGCTTATTCAATTGCTTGCAGTAGAGGGATTCCAGTAGTTATGCAGAGATGTTTTCTCTTCGGAAGGATGACTATATTAAGAACACCAGAGTGAGGCAGTTTTCAGTGCTTTGATGGAGTATCTTTCGTGGTCAGAGAGCAAAATGAGTTCTACTTTGAACAGAACCAGCAACCCAAGAAGAGACAAAAGGGAGAATGCAATGAAGGCAATTTAGGAACACATCCCCTGGCCTAATATTGGACTGCTTGCCGTCCAAGCCAGGCTTCACCTCTGTCTCAGTATAGTTATTCTATAAAATGAAGGTGTTACTAGGTACTACCTCATATGGCTATTGTACGTATTGGTTAAAATAAAGTGCTTAAAAGTGCCTGCACACAGTAAGTGTTCAATAAATGTTAGCTGCTGCTTTATTCTTTGGTATACATCGTGATATATTTGCTCCAATATAAGTGAGAAGGCTTAGGAAAGTTGGAAATCATAGGGCATTAGGGATACAGTCCCCCCAATACACATGTACTTCGGGGTATTTGCATTTTAACCATCAGTTGTCCTTGATTAGTAAAGCAGAGGGATCACGTAGGTTTGAAAGTCCCTCCCCAGGGCACTCAGCTGAGACAATCCTTTCTGGGCTGAATCCCCATCAGCCACCGACTGGTTTAGGAGGCCGTTGGAGTCACCTTAAGTGCCCTTAATTTCTCTTCCTCGCCTTAGGGGTCAGGAACAGGGAAGGCAGACCGAGCAAGCGGCAAGAGTACGTGCGTTCTCGGGGCTGGTGCAAGCCCCGGCTAAAGCTGGTTTCCCTCCCGCAAGCGTGGGAGCTCCTCGGGGAAGCAGGACATCAAACTCCCAGCACCCTCCTGCCCGGCACCGCGGGAAGCGATTTCCTCCCGCCCGGCACTGGGCGGGGCCGGAAGGGGCGGGGCCGTGCCCGCGCGGCAGGCGTAGTGGGTGGGGCGACCAGGCCGCGGTCATCTGCCCCGCGGGATGCGGCCGCTTGCCGAGGAGCGGAGGGTGGAGCCGGGGGCGAAGGCCGGCCAGAGTGGGGGCGGGTCCAGGCGCGACTCAGGCTGGGGCAAGTCCGCGGCGGATGCTTCAGCAGTGAACAGAGAGCGGCCGGGCCCTTGCGACCTGGGGCGGAGCTCCGCGATCCAAGTGCCCGGCTCCCCGAACGAGGTGGGCGGGTGGCTCGGGACCCTGGCCAGGGCCGGCATGGAGCGGTGGCGTGACCGGCTGGCACTGGTGACGGGAGCCTCGGGGGGCATCGGCGCGGCTGTGGCCCGGGCCTTGGTCCAACAGGGACTGAAGGTTGTGGGTTGTGCCCGCACCGTGGGCAACATTGAGGTAAGGCCCGGCCGAGGAGAGGGTCGCTCTCTCTGGGTGGCGTCGACGCTCTCTCTGGGTGGCGTCGTTCCCGCCGGGATAGGGTCCAGGTGGGGGAGGAGGATTGGCTGGAGCCAGGCTGTCACGCTGCCTTCACTGGCCTGCCACCCCAGGGCCATTTGCAGCGGGCTCAGGGGCAGGAGAGATGGCTGCCTAGTAGGGATCCTTCAAGGCAGGCCTCTCTACCTTCGCTTTTTAAAGTTCCATCTTTTAAGGAGCCTTTTCTCCTGACAGGCTCTACTCCAGTGTACCAAATCTCTGACTCCCTGGCATCTTTCTCCCTCTTTCCTACCTGCCTGCCCAGGTTGGCTGAAGAAAAGAGAAGCCATAGCTCAGGAGCTACCTAGGCGGCCAGGGAGAAGGAAAGAAAGCTTTTTGGCCTCAGTGGCTAAGTTGGCTACTGGATTGCTTCCTCTGGTCCCCAGACCTAGCCTACAAAGCCAAGCAAAGTGGCTGGCCATCCAGATGAGCAGGAGCTAGAGGTTTTGATCATGATCATTCTTCTCCCAGGACAGAGCGTGGGGTTGGAGTTCTTCTGAAGAGGCTTAGCCCCACCTCCTCCTGAAATGTGAGGATTAACCCCTATTCAATGGACATAAGACAGGAATGGGATATTCATAGCTAGACCTTTCTTCAAGTTTACTGTCCCAGGTGGGACTGAGTAGGTAAAATACGGTGTTGAATATGTGAGCCCTGAGGGAACAAAGCATTGTGGAGCTGAAACTCCTTGGTTTTACCTTAATGAGAGTTGGGAGCCCTGAGTTGTGAACAATAAGCTCAGAGAAAAATGAAATGAAGTTGGCAGTGTTGGAGCAAGGGAGGAAGAAGACGAGAAATTTCCACCACAGGATCACTTTGGATCCTGGCAAGATCCCTTTCAGGATTTGGGCTAGTGCCTAGCTTTATCTCCACCCTTGCTCAAAGTCCCTGGGTGGGGAGAGGGTGAGGAGGCCTTGGGTGGGGACAGAGCGGGAAGGTGTACAGGAAGGAGGACTCTCCCCTCCCCTGCTGCTGACCAAAGGTACACTTTATAGCCTCCTAGGTAGTCCCAAGGTCACCTGGCTATACCATTGCCCAACTCTGCCCCTCCTTTCTCCTATTCTGAGGTACTCCAGGGCCAAACCCATGCTTTGGAGCCTAGAGGATCAAGCCAGGGATTAGACCACTGGATTCCCCAATTCTAAAACCACCTTTGCCTTCTCCTCCTACTGCCCAACCTGAACTAGCCAGGAAAGTAGTCCCTGAGCCCCAAGGGGATCCCCCAGCTGCTCACTCAGCTCCAGGATGCCTCCTTTAATGAGGGGAGAATGCCTCTGCTGGGAGGACTGACATGATTTCAGTTCATTTTTGAGGGTAGAGGGGGACGGGTAGGGCAATGAGAAGGCAATGACAAGGAGAAATAAATTCTCAGGCTTTCCATTCTGGTTTTCCTGCGGGGCTTTGAGTCTGGAGGAGGAAGGGAGAATTTGCATGCCACGGGAGGGGAGAATTCCAGGCTTCCTCGCCCACAGTCTTGTTTTATTTATTGATTGATTCATTCACTCACTGATACAAAAACACAGTTTAAGTTCTGGCCTATTTCCTGAGGTGGTCGTGAGTAGGTGAAATCCGGTGCAGAGGGACTTCTCAGTCCCAGAGGACTATACCTCTTAAACTCTTGGAAAGTTAAAGCAGAAAAGAATTTCCTAGGTCACCTGACCCAGCCCTTTATTCCCAGCTTGCTTTGAGGGAAGGAAGGTGTTCCAGGGCAGCTGGCCAAGCTGGCCCTCCTCTCGGGCACCCCGCACCCACCAGCCCTCTGCCTCCCACACATGTACGTAGTCACCTTCACGAGGCTCAGGTGCCCAGTCACTGTCCTCGAGGTGACCACGTAGCTTGTTTTCTTCCCGCTTCTGAATGTCAGGTTCCCTCACAGCCATCTCTCAGCAGCTTTGCTTTCTCTCTCAGGGCTCCTCAGTGTCTGGAGGGCCCTGGCAATGCACGGGGTGTGCCCAAGGTCATCTGCCACCTGACTTGGCTCATTGTCTCCAGAGAAACTTTGGTGCAGGGTGGCACACCATGGGACAGAGAGAAAGAGTCTGTCCTGACTTCCTGGTCCTTTCTATAGGCAGGGTCAGGGGAGACTGGCAGTTGGGTTCCACTGAAAAGTATGTGTGAGAACTCAGAGCCAACCAGCTGCAGTTTGTGGAGGGAGGGCGACAGTTCAGATACAAACCCTCTGGGAGGGACTGGATGAAGTGATGGGGAGAAGAGAATTGAGGCCCTGGCGTAACCAGCTCAGTGACGCTTGGCACTGGCGGAAGAGGCATGGGATGGGGAGACTGGCATCTTACTTATGAGCAGAGGTGGTGTTCCAGTTGGGAGAGAGTCAGAAAAGAGATATCACTGCATTCCCAGGATCCCTGCACCTCTTCTCTGGCTACCCCCATCCCAGCCCTAGCCCCTCTCCCTTCTTAGAACTGCAGACTCGAGTTTATCCATGAGGTTCCTCCATTGATGAGCTCAGCCTTCCCTCCCCCACACAGAGAGTGCTCTCATTCCCCGGACTTTGACCAGAGCTTTGGGGATGGGCAGTCCCAACATCTCTGTGGCCGCCAGGTGGCTGCCAAAGGCGAGAGTTCTGAGTGGTTGACGTCGGAGGGAGGTTGTGTCTGGGCGGGGAGGCGTGGAGTGAGCAGCTCACCCCAGTTAGACCTCTGTTGGGTTTCATAGGAGCTGGCGGCTGAATGTAAGAGTGCAGGCTACCCCGGGACTTTGATCCCCTACAGATGTGACCTGTCGAATGAGGAGGACATCCTCTCCATGTTCTCGGCTGTCCGCTCCCAGCACAGCGGTGTGGACATCTGCATCAACAACGCTGGCTTGGCCCAGCCAGACACCCTGCTCTCGGGCAGCACCAGCGGTTGGAAGGACATGTTCAATGTAAGGGCTGCAGGCCAGGAGTGTGAGGCTGGGAGGAAGCGGGTTGCCGGAGATTGCATCATCGCTAGATGTCTGTCCTGAGCAGCACCAGAGGGCTGCTGGGGACAGATATCTAGTGAGAGGGGACTTCGGGTTCCTGCCTGGGTCTCTTTGACTCTCCTGCTTCTTTCCTTACCAGAGGGAGAGTGAGTGGGTGCATGGCCAGATCTTTTCTGTTTTTCTTTCCCTTAGTCCCTGGGGGCAGTTCTTAAAGTCTCTGGCTGATTTCCTTCTGTTGGAAGAGAGATTGGTAGGGGAGAGAACTGCTGTCTGTCCCCAGGTGTCGGCACTGTGCTGAGTGCTTGGGAACATGGTCTTCTAGGAGGAAAAGGAAGGGAGAGAGACAGGAGATGATAATCTCACCCAGCTCTGCCAGTAACTATGCGGCTTCAGGTAGTTACCCTTTCTGAACCTCAGTCTTGTCACATTTGATTGGGATGGACACTCCTAGACCATCAATATCTGGGGTCACAAACTCCAGTGTCCCCTGAGGACAGGCAGATACATAAATGAATGAGGTGGGTCACGTGGGAAAGTACCCCGCTGTGTGTGGTGGTGGCCACTGCTGCAGCCCCCGCAGTGTGGGCCCCGTGTGGCCAGATCTTATGACTTCTTTGAGAGCAGTGGGGAGCCAAGATTTTCATGTGAGGTCCCACCCCTCCCATTCACCAAAACCTTGGCTCCATGAGGGCCAGGATTTTTGTCTATTTTATCCTCTTTTATAGCCTCAGCCTGCAGACACTCAATAGATATTTTTTTCTGAATGACTGAAACCTTCCAATCCATGTTGGAAGTGAATTTAAAATGTTTTAAAACCATGTATGGCCCAAACACAGCCTTCAGGACATGGGTTTTTAAGTTCCAGACTTTATTATGGAGCAATATTAGGGTAGGAAAATATTCTGAGAAGCTGAGAGCAGTACGTACACACGATGCTTCTTTTTCCCCCCAGTCCTCTTTACATCTGCTCACAACAGATGTAGCACCTAACAGGTGCTTGGGCCTGGAAATGAACAATGAACATTGAAACAATGGACAGGGAAAATGAAGCACTGCCCTTGCCCTAAGAGAGTCTTCTGGAGGGTCCAAGTTGTGGTCCTCACCTACAGTAAGTGGGTCTCTAAACCTGGACCTCAACTTGCCCATCTATAAAATCAGGCACATATGTTAAACCTCTGAGACCCCGTTCGGCTTGAATATTATGTAATTTTATTAGGATCATCTTATGAGGCATCTTCACTCCCACCTCTGACCCCAGACCTAGGAGAGTCACACCCCTGGCCCCAGGAGATCTACTTCTCCTACTCCGTTTGTCCTCAGCAGCTGGGTTCTCTGCCCCACAAACCCACATTGCTAAGAGGACCAGCAGTAGGGCTGGAAACCTCCACTGTCCTGCCATGAACGCTGGGGCAGGTTCACACCAAGTGTGTTCTGTCCCGATGCCTGGCTCTGACACCTGATAAAGAGAAACATCTAATCTCCTGGCTGGTCTCCTCTCTTCCCGAGAGGAGAGGCGTGAAAACCTGCCGAAAGCTTTATCTCTGCTTGTCCTCGTGCAGGGCTAAGGGGCGAGGCTGGTAGGAGCTTCAGAGCAGAGACCTTCAGGCGTCTGTTCCGTGAAGGGCAGGGATCTGGGTTTACCTCTGCCAGAGTGAGTAGGGGTGGACTGGGGCCAAGGAAGGCAGGAAGCCCCCATGCCCCTGGGATGTCCCTTGCTATCCTGTGACAAGTTACCCCACCCTCTGAAGAGTCTCAGTGCCTACTCTGGTAGATGGAGCAGAGGTTAAAGGGAGGCGAGGAAGGAAGGAGGGTCAGGCCTTCTCCACTCAAGGGAGGGGTCGGGAAAGGTGCAGAGGCTAGCTGGTAGGGTGGGGAGAGGCTAGGGTCTGTGCTTGAGGAGAGAGACTTTCAAAGCCATTTTAGGGAGAATTTTAGGCTGTTTAGGAGAGAGCAGGGCCAGTGGCTCTGTCCCAGAGAAGCATAGGGTATTTGGGGGAAGAAAAGGAGACAGTTCCCTAGGACAGAGGTTCTGCTGTTTGCAGAGGAGACGGCCAAGACAGGGCTCCTGGGTCATGAGTGGGTCTGTGGCGGAGACTTCTGTTCCTGTTTCAAGAACTTGGGAGCATCACCCAGGGAGAGATGCTGCTCCTGCTGTCAGCTGCGGCTAGTGGCTTAAGGGGAGGGACACCCAAAGCTAGGTGCCCTGGCCCATTGTTGGTCTTTGGTGGGACCTGGACCCTGTTCTGGATGCCCCCGCGTCCCTGGTTCCCCCCGGGGGTGCTCTGTGACTCCATCACCTGCTCAGATGGGCCCAAGCTGGTGACACCCCATTGCCCTCCCTGGCCTGCAGGTGAATGTGCTGGCCCTCAGCATCTGCACGCGGGAAGCCTACCAGTCCATGAAGGAGCGCAAGGTGGATGACGGGCACATCATTAACATCAGCAGGTGAGGCTGATGCCGAGGCCCAGAGCTCAGATCACCACACGCCCTCCAAGCCGGGTGATCTGCTGCGGCTTATTTGACTTCTTTGGACCCCAGTTTCCTTGGTGGTAAAATAGGGATTTAACACCCAAATAGCACAATTATGGAGAGGGGGAGAATAGTATCTGTCAGGGCCAGCCCCTAGCTGGCTGGAAGGGGTAGCTCAGCCCTTCTCTTTGTAGCTGAAGCCTGGGGGCTCTCCCGGGACTGAGGTTGTCCAGTCCTCAGGCCGTAGGATGCAGCTCACCTCACGGTACAAAGACTACACAGCATCTGTCATTGGGGAGCCCCCAAGACATGGCCTCTGCTCCCAGAGATCTCCCAATAGAATCACATCAGTGAACACACAGGTGAAGTTGAGAGATTTTTGACGGCCTGCACGAGCATGAATTCTGTGGTCAGCGTAGGGAGGACTTCCGGGAGGAGTGGGGCTCACAGGAGCTGCCTGAGTTACAGAAGCTGGATTAGTGGCGGTAAGGATGACCTCTGGGGGTCCCCTTTAGAAGGCGTCCCTGCAGCACCTCAGGGATGGGGTTGACTGGTACAGCAGGGGCACTGCTGGTCTCTGGGGGCTTCACTCTCCTTTCATTTCCCTCCCTCCACCCAGCATGTCTGGCCATCGAGTGTTGCCCCTGTCCGAGACCCATTTCTATAGTGCTACCAAGTTCGCCGTCACTGCACTGACCGAGGGACTGAGGCAAGAGCTTCGGGAGGCCCAGAGCCACATCCGAGCCACGGTGAGGGGTGGCCTGGCCCCGGTGGGGACAGGGAGGCACAGGCCCTCCCCACCCCACACACTTCTCAGGGAGCCCATGATCTGGATGTGCTGCTTAGAGCTCCTGCGACTGTCCTGGGCACAGATCTCCTGGGGTCTGCTGCTGTTTGCATGGCCTTGCTCCCTCGTTTCTCTGACTTTGAGGAGGGAGGGGGCTGACCTGAAGGGAACACGGTGAGGTGAGACTGGTGGGGAAAAGCAAGGGATTGTGGGAAACCATGGCTGGAAAGCTGGATGCTGGGCACTTCCTTTGAAGCCTACATGACCTCAGGTGACTCACTCCATCTCCCTAGCCTCAGTCTTCTCATCTGTAAAATGGAGATGATAATACCCACCAAGTTATGAGGTTTTAAGGGACACTGTTTTGTAAAATGTTTACCTGGCTTATAGTAACGGCTCTGTAGATGGTAGGAATCATTCTGATAATCCCCCAGTGGCAGCTTTGAAGGATGGAGGTGGCTGCTGGACATCGGGCTGTGAAGCTGGGGTCCCGTGGCCCCCATCCTTTCCCTGCCACCTCCCCAAGGCCTGGACTCTGACTGGGGCTCAGCCCCTGAGCAGGCTCTCTCTCTGTCGGCCCAGTGCATCTCTCCAGGAGTGGTGGAGACACAGTTTGCCTTCAAACTCCATGACAAGGACCCTGAGAAGGCAGCTGCCACCTATGAACACATGAAGGTGAGTCCTCATTCTGGGCCCAGTAAAGCTCCTTAAGTGAAGGCAGAGGGGATCCTGGCCTTCAGACCGCGCCCTTCTAGCCAGCCCGTCAACCCTCCTGGAGGGTTGAGGTGGGAATGTGGATGCTGGAGAGGATGTCATAGGTGGGAGGGAACTTGGGGCCATTCTGTCTTCATCTCACCCCTCTCTCCCGGTACTCTCAGTGTCTCAAACCTGAGGATGTGGCCGAGGCTGTCATCTATGTCCTCAGCACCCCACCCCATGTCCAGGTGAGTCTGGCTTTGGCTGTCCACGCCCTGGAGGAGCCCAACCATCCCCAGAGGAGGAAAGCAGGGTGTCTTAAGAGGGTGGGGAGAGCGTCCTGGCTGCCTCAAGCCTTGTGCCTTCCGCAGATCGGAGACATCCAGATGAGGCCCACGGAGCAGGTGACCTAGCTTCCTGTGGGGAACTCCTCCTTCCCTCCCCGCCCCTCTCGGCTTGGCACCTGCCTCCAGATTTTAGGTGTTGATCTCTGGACCCTTGGATTCCACTTCCTTTCCCCACCCCCATCAGGGGCTGGAAAACTTGTTTGAGGTTTTTATATAATCTTGTTGAATTGTTTCCACCATGAATGTGAAAAACGGGCTGGGAAGAGAAGGTGGTGTCTCCCTGATTGTTTCACCTGCCGACTCATTCTTGGTCCCCTTCTTAAGCTCCTTGGCCTTTGTTTGCTGTCCTTGGTCTCTCCTCTTTGACCTGGGGAGGGGACTGTGGCCAAAAGTGGGGCTGTCCCCTATCTCCTTGCCCCCCCACCCCCTGTCCCTCGAGGATGAGCTAGCAGAGGGAAGCCCTCACCTTCCATCTGAATTGGTGTCTGGGGCTCCGGGCTTCCTCCTCTCCCTGCCCCACCGCCCCCACCACCCCTTCCCCTCTCGTCCCAGTTCTCCAGCCCAAGTGTGGCTTCTCAGTCCCCGGTGGGGTCCTCACTCCACTTTGACTATGGCAGCAGAATACCAGGGCCTGCCTCCCACGAGGATTTCACTGTGATCATTAAAGAAGAAAAATTGCAACAAACTACTTCGACTTCAGAAGTATCTTTCAGTTCTTGCCTCTTGCTGGGATCAGGAGTGGTTGTGTCTGTGACTTTGTTCCGGTAGAGTGGGAAGGTGGGTGGACTGGGGGCATCACTCCTGGGATGTGGATTACCTTTGGGTTGGGCCTTGAAAATGGGTAGGAGTTTGCCAGCCAGAAAAGAAGACAATAAGGTGTGCAAGGCTGGGGGCTCCGGAAGAGCATGCAGAGCTGTGGGAACAGCACAGCACTTAGTGCAGGTGTGATATGGGGCTGAAAAGGTAGCATCTGCCTGGATCCCTGGGGATCTGAGACTGCGCAAGGAGTCTGGCCGCTACCTGTGGACCAAGAGCAATGGGTGGCTTGACAGCAGGTGCAGGACGGGCACAGAGCTGTCACTTAGAGAATCAGCACCATCGGATAGGAAGTTATTGGTGGGGTCCTGCTGACTCATGAGGGTTTGACAGTGGGGGTGCAGAGGAGGAGCTGGGTGCAGGAGAAGCGTCTGAGGAAAATCACCAGTACCTGGTAGTGAGCGGGGTATGGTGAAGGAGTCACCACGACTGATCTGGTTGACTAGGAGAGCCAACACACCGACTTAAAGTGTCCTTTGCTGGTGCCCTCCAGCCTCCTGGGACCTTGAAGGGTGCAGAATGCAGCCCACAGTAGGGTCCGCTCAGCTGCGAATTCTCTGGTCGGCGGCGGTGCGGTGGGTGTCGTCACTCAGCCGGTCCTGCAGGGGGCGCTGTGGAGACGACCTGGCGGCTGGGCATGCGCTGAGCGGCACCGGGCAGGGGGCGGTGCCACCCGAACGCGGAAATGGAGCAGTTCACGTGGGGGCTGGGGCGGGTGGCCGGGTTCTGGGCAGTCTCGGAACTGGGAGTCCTAGCTTTTGTCTCCTGTATCCGAGCGTACGGCCTAGGGGCAGCTGTCGGGTCCCCTTCACCCGTGCTGGGGGCCTGGGAGCGGGCCCCGGTGGGTGGGGTGGGGTGACAGCTCCCAAGGACTCAGCCGGGGCTTCTATCATGGCACCGCTGGCGGCCTTCGGGGGCGCGACCTGGCGTTGCTGCGGCCGCCTCCTCAAACGTCCTTTCTCCCAAGCGGCGCGCCGTGGAGAGCGGCCTGGCGGGGAGGAGCTAAGCCGCTTGCTCCTGGATGACCTGGCGCCGACCCAGCGGTCGGCCGGCGGTCTGGAGCTTCTGTTTGGCCTGTCCCCTTGTCTCCTGGCTCTGCGGGCCTCCCGCCGTCGCGTGGCCCGGCTCCTGCTCCAGGCCGGCAGGTCCGGGCTGCAGGGGGAGCGGGCCGAGCTGCTCCGCGCGGCTGAGGCGCGGGACATCCCAGTTGTGCGGCCCAGACGGCAGAAGCTGGACGTCCTGTGCCGCTACCAGGTCCACCAGGGCGTCTGCATGGAAGTGAGCCCCCTGTGGCCCCGGCCCTGGGCTGAGGCCGGGGAGGCGGGGCCAGGAGACAACCCCCAGCAGCTGTGGCTCGTCCTCGAGGGGCTCCAGGATCCCCGAAATCTTGGGGCCATTCTGCGCTCCGCTCACTTCCTCGGGGTGGATAAGGTCATCACCAGCCAGAGAAACAGGCACGGACGCCCCTTATTCCCCGTGTGCCCCAGTCTGGAGGCGCGGCCGAGTTCCTAAGCACCTTGACCCCTGGGTAGTCCCTTCAGCCAGGCCTCCCTCTCGCCCAGAATTCTCACCCCTAAACTCTTGGAGGCTGGGGGAGGGCACGGCTGCAGGCTTGAGATTACCCAGCCTCATTCAGGGACTTGGGGAAACTTTGCAGTTGCCCGCTAACTCCGGTAGTCAGCAAGGCCAGCGCCGGGGCCATGGAGGTGATGGACGTGTTCTCCACTGATGACCTGGCTGGTTTTTTACAGGTAACGGCGGGGGAAAGTGGGGAGACGGTAAAGGAAAAGAAATGAGCCGAGCTCAGCCTCTCCAAGGGCCCCCAGCCAGCAGCTGATGGAGAAAGGGGAGAGAAAGGGGTGTGTTGGTTTCGCTGCCTAAGCCCTTCTAAAACCCATTGAGAAGGGAAGGATCCTGGAGTTTTTAAAACCATACGTGGAACAGAATCTGAAGTTATGAACTTTTACTGCACTCCTCTTGGAGGCAGACTGGGTTTACCTCAGTGCCTCATTGCCTGATAAGTCTAAGTCTTTGGTAAACGTTTAGCTGTGAGGAACTGGTGGCCGGGAGTCCTGGGTTCCTCCAGTAGGCGCATAGCTTGAAAGCCTCTTTGAACAAGAATGAGTCTATGCCTTTCCCCTCGTGCCTCCCACAAAACAAACAAATCCTAGACAAACCACCACCACCAACAACCAAAAAATGAAGGGGCAAACCTAAGTAAAAACCTCTCTCCTGGTCCATCCACATTTGTCTTCAGCTGTGCTTCCCTCGCTGGACACAAGGGGGCAGTATTGCCCTGCATATAGCAGCTTCCCTGACCATCCCCCTAGGTTTCCGAAGTCTGAGTCCTTGGATCTCTTTTCTGTATGTATTTATTTCTTCTTAGTCACATCCAATCTGATGGTTTTCAATGCCATCTCAATTTGAATGCCTCCCAAATGTATATCCTCCTGGATCTTGCTCCTGGACCTCAGATTCACATATCTAGTTGCCTACTCAGCTGCTCTTTTTTGCTGTCTAATGGGCATTTCAAACATTTCCAAGTGTTGTTCCTGTTCCTTTGATGGACTTACCAGCTCAATGGATGGCAGCACCATCCCTTCAATAGTTTGGGCCAAAAGCCTTGGCATCCTTGATTCTTCCTGCTCTCCCACCCGTATCCCAGCAGATCCTTTCGTTTTTACCTTAACATTATTTCTCACCATTTTGCACCATCTCCACTGCTCCCACTCTGGTCCACCCCTTCGTCATCTCTTGCCTGTATCACTGCAGAGACCTAACTGGTCTGCTTGCTTCTGCTGTTGGCTCTCAGTATGTAGTAATTTTGCTGAGATATAAGTCAGACCATGTTACTTCTCTGCTCAAAACCTTTCAAAGTTGTTGCATCTCTCAGAGTAAAAGCCAAAGGCCTTCGAGGTCCTACCTCAAGTGGCCCTTTGTCCCTCTCCTGTCTCAATGGCTCCCTTCTCACTGGCTACCTCGCTGTTCCGCTGTCCCTCACACATGCCAGGTAAGCACCCGCCCCTCAGCCTTTGCCCGTGCCGCTCTCTGCCTAGAGTGCTCCCCCCAGGTGTCTACGTGGTGCTCCCTCATCTCCTCCAGGTCTGCACTCGAATGTCACTTCAGTGACACCTTCCCTGGTCACCATTTGAAGAGGCTGGGATTTGGGCCTGTTTTGCCCACACCCTATCCCCAGTGCCTCGGACAGAGCCTGCCTATTCTAGGGGCTTAATAACTATTGACTGGACCCAGGGGTGTCAGAGAGGGGATAATACATGGGCAAGGCCGGGCTCCTCCTCGGCCAGGCTCCGATGAAGACATGGTGAGCTCAAGCATGATTTCTTCTTCTCTCTTTCAGGCCAAAGCCCAGCAGGGCTGGCTCGTGGCTGGCACGGTGGGCTGCCTGGGGCCTGAGATTTCCCCGTCCTCCGAGATGCCTGTCACCAGTTGCTTGGAGTTCCTCTGGGACCGGCCTACTCTCCTAGTGCTGGGTGGGTAGGTGTCCCTGCTTTCCCGGCTCACACGTGGCGTTTCCCGAACGCCTGCGTGTCCAGCTGGGGCCTCCCTAACCCTGTGTTCCCCACCGTGCCCTGCAGGGAACGAGGGCTCTGGTCTGTCCCCAGAGGTGCGGGCTTCCTGCCAGCTTCTCCTTACCATCCTGCCCGGCCGGCAGCTGCCTCGTGGACTCGAGTCCTTAAATGTCTCCGTGGCTGCAGGTGAGTCTACGTGCCCCTTACTTCTCTGCCTCTGATCATACATATAGAGCTGTTTCATCTTAAACAAGTTTCTCAATCTTTCCATATCTCACTGTGTCGAATGAGGAGAATACCTACATCCTTCTGAGGATGAAATGAGGGAGTTCCTGGCACATGGTCCTTCCTCTTCATCCTTGTCTTTCTGTCTGTCTGTGCAGGAATTCTTCTTCACTCTATCTGCAGCCAGAGGAAGGGTGTCCCTGCAGAGGGAGAGAGAAAGCAACTTCTCCAAGACCCCCAAGAGCCCTCAGCCTCATCTGCAGGGCCCAGAGTCGCACAGCACCCAGGACGGTCCTCAGGCTCAGAAAAGGAGAGGCAGGACGGGGGCTGACTGGGGCTTTCCGAGGCGCGTGTCCTGGAGGGCACACACATCCGCACGCTGGAATGTGCCAGAGACTCTTACCTTCTTGCCTGAGTGTGTACCCAGGCCCCTGCTTATAAACCACTGTTTTGGGAGGCCTGGAGCTTTGTGGTGGAGACCAGAGGAAGTTGTTTCCTGTTTGGGTTTTGGACTTGCAGTGTCTAGGCTGTGCTGGGACAGAGGGTCTCTTTCTTCCCAGACCCTGCCTGGAAAGTGTAGACATCGGAAGGGATCAGGCAGCCCAGTCCAGGGGTCCTAGTCCTCTGGGACCAGTGTGACAGTGTAGAGGGAGGCCTGAGCCCTCTTGTGGGCCAGACAGGTGCAAATCCAGGCTCAAACCCTGCCCCACTGGGGCTTTGAGCACAGGGCTTCATCTTGTGTCTCCGGGCCCTTGTCTGCACCTCCCTCAGCGCTATTGTAAGAATCAAATAAAACATCACCTGGTACCCAGCAGGCGCTCAGTGGTGGTCTATTCTGCCTGATTCCCCCACTAGGTGGCAGCCTCGCTCTTTGGTCCACAGTCTCTTCAGGAAGTTTTGCAGCCACCTGGGGAGATTCCTGGCCGCGGTCCTTGGAAAGGTTAGCAAGCACCTCCCAGCCCTCTGTCCCTCTGGTACCCACCACGGGTGAGCCATCAGTCAGTCAGTCTCCATGGAAGGAAGCACTGAACCAGAGCCCTGGTCTTTGATTCTGTGAGGTGGTGAGGACCTCGCAGGCTTGCGGTTTATTGTACAACCCAGACAGATGTGGTACTCCTCCCCTGGGTCCCACAAATGAGCAGAGGCCACTAATGCAAGTAGTTTAGAGCAGTCTTGGCTGCACACTGGAACCACCTGGCAAGTTTAAAAAACAACCGATACCAGGAGCCCAGTCCTCCCAGCCTGATGTAATTGGTCAGTGTGCGACATGGGCATCCGAACTTTTAAAGCCCCCCTCTGCTCTCCACCAGGGGTCTCATGTGCAGCCTAGGCTGGGAACCACTGGAGCAGGGTTTCTCAGCCTTGGCACTGCTAATATCCTGGGCTGGACGACTGTTGTGAGGACTGTGCTGTGCATGGTAGGATGTTTAGCAGCATCCGTGGCCTCTACCCACCCTCCTCCCCCCATTTGTGACAACCAGAAATGTCTCCAGACATTGCCACACATCCCCTGGGGGACAGAACTGCTCCTAGCGGAGAACCACTGCTCGGGAGCATGGCTCTGGAGGACAGCAGCCCCAGGTGCAAATCCTGATGCTGTGTGACCTTGGCCAGTTCCTCACCTGCCTGTGCATCAGTGCCCTCCTCCATCAAAGGCGGGTAATCCTGCCTTCCGGGGCTGCCAGGAGATACAGAGGGCAAACGAACTCGGTCCTCACACGTCGTAGGTGCCGGCTAAGTAGTTCTGCCCTTTTCTTTGTGCAGTGGATTTATCTTGGAATTCTAATGGTGATGCCAGTTTAGAAAGACGTCTGAATTTGTATTAAAAAAAAAGGCCTAAGGTGGCTTTAAAGTCAAAGTTTTTCCTCTTGAGAAAGATGGGGAAACCCCTTCATGGACTCCATAGACCTCCATCGCATGGGTCCCCCTTGAGCTGTCTGTCCCCTACTGCCACACAGACTCTGACCTCCACTGGCACATGTCCATCTTGGGTGTCCTATATGGCCTCCAACATCCCCGCTGCATTCCTTACCAAGAGCCCAGGGTGATTTAACCGTGGCTGTGCCTTAGCGTCATGGGGTGGGGGAGAGAGGGGTTCAGTCAGCATCTCTGGGGAGGGAGCCAGGCACCAGCTTAGAGCTCCCTGGTGGGTGCCAGTGTGCGGCCAGTTTGAGAATCACTAGTCCTCAAACCACCCCCCTCCCGTCCAAGGAACTGCTTCCAAATCATTCACACCTGTGCTTTCTAGTGCGTGCCTGAAAGTTCGGGCCAAGCAACCTTTCATCTGTCCCTGAGGTTCTTCAGAAAGTGCTGGATCATCCGTGGCTGATATACGCCGTGTATGTATATGCAGGGGTGTGTCTGTATATAGTTATATACCCTCTTGGTTCTGTTTCTCCAGAGAACCCAGACTAACAGGCTTGATAAAAATGAGCTGAGGTGTCCTGGTGCTCCCTCCCATTCGAGGGATGGGGTACAAAGTCGAGCTCTGCTCTCTAGGACTAAACCCAGCACGCAGCCTAGAAGTTGAGGTTGGTGTCCTCGGGGTCCAGAGCCCCGCTCCTGCCCACGACTCCATGCTGTCTGGAACCCTATCTGACCTGCCTCCAGCATGCTGTTCATTAGCTTTCTGGGTCCCAATGGTCTGGGCCACCTAGAGGACCAATCCCTGCCAGGGGTTCCTCCCTGTTTCACCTCCTGGGTAGCGGGCTGGCTGTCCTCTGGGAAGACAGGCTCACTTGAACCAAAGGGAATTGGGGTTGTAATTACCTGCCAGGTACACACAGGTGTGTAGTTATGCAAACCAAGTAGTCCCAAGACTCAACGAAATGCACCTGATGCCCCAAAGCCAAGGATGGGGTCTGATTCTCCTCGGATGGAGCCTCGGGTGCCTGGCGCAGAGAGGTTGCTCAGCAATTGTGATTAAATACCCAGGAGCCGGGGTGGCAGTGGCCGAGGGTGTGAAGGGGGCAGCGTCAGGACGCAGCCAGAGGAGGGCATGGTGGTGATTGAGAATGTGACCCCAGCTGTTAGCAGTGCTTGCTTTGAGTTCCAAGTCTGACACTTGCTAGTGGTGTCAATGCGGACCTGTGCCTTAACTTTCCCAAGCCTTCGCTTTCCTCGTCTGCACACAGGGTAAGAGTAGTGGCCACTCTGGAGGACTGCGGTGCGGATTAAATGAGGCCGAGCCCGTCAAGCCCTCAGCTCCACGCCAGAGGACTTCGGAGTGTTCTTACAGCCCCTGGGGGCAGACCTCGAGGTCAGGGCGCTGACTCTGCCCTCCCACCAACCCGGCCTCCGTTTCTCCATAGGCTCCAGAGTTGGAGAGGGGAAGGGATTGAAGGGGCATTTGCAGGAGCCACAAGGGGAAGGGTCTCAGAAGCTTGATGTTCCCAGAGCAGCTCAGTTGTGGACAGCACCCGTGCCCCCTCCAGGGCTAGAATTTTTTTTTTTTTTTTTTTTTTTTGGGCAGGAAGCTTAATTGCCAGCTCCCTCCCCAAGGCTGGGGTCCTCAACTAGAACCCCCTCGCCACATCTGCAGGGCCAGGCACCAGGGAGCCCCACAGTTTGTAAATGTAATCAACCTTGAGGTCTCAGGCTTCCACAGGTGCAATTAGCATGCCCATCTGCTAATCCCTGATTGATGATGTTTACAAACACGGGACTCTCAGAGCTGCTCAGCCTCTCCCTCCTGGGCCAGATGTAAGGGTCTTCCTAGCACCCCCCCACCCCATTACTTCAGGCCTCCCCAGCCAACACCCCTCCCCTCTCCATCCCCTTCCCAAGGCAGTGCGAAGAGTTGGAGGTCCTTCCTCGGAGCCCCCTGGCCCAGCTCTCATTGCACACATGAGGGGAGAGCCAGCAGAGCACCCAGGGAGACCAGAGGCTGGTGGCAGGCCTGGGATCCTGCTCTGCTTTCTTCCCAGTTCTGGAACTTCCAGGACCCAGGGTGCTGCCTTTACTCACCAGTTTGGCTCTAGCCCTGGAGCCACACCAGGGTCCACTCCCAGTGCCCCCAGGGTTGGGGTCCCCAATCTGTCCCCACACTGGGGAGCGCTTCTATCCCACCCACCCTCCTGTTGAGGCCGGGGTGGGGCCAGGTCAGAGGCACGCTAGTGAAAGCATTCAGAACACACTTCTGAGCCAGACAGTCCAGGGTCCAAGTTCTTTGTCTGCCTCAGGCCAGTCCCTTAACCCAACTGAACCTCAATTTGTTCACCTGTAAAATGGAGATAGTACCTGTCATAGAAGTTGTTGTGATCGGGTGTATGTATGGAAAGGACTTAGCCTGGGCACAGTAAGTGCTCAATAAACGTGAGTGTTTATGGCAGTGACAGTAATGATGATGAGAGGAATAACAAGTTATGAGCAGGAGGTGGAAAGCAGGCATCTGACGCTACAGAGATGCCCGGGGACTCCCCCTCCTCCTTCCGGCCACTGCCACCCCTCTCTCTAGGGAGAAGGGCAGGTCCCAGCTCATTAATGGTGGGGGCTGGGGTGGAGGTGTCAGATTGGAATCACTACTGGGTCTGTTCACAGCTTCTCTGTTTCATTAACACCTCCCTGGTGGTCTTCAGCTCCTCCTGCTGGGGGAGGTGCTCCAGAAAGTTCTAACTGCCTCCTACCCAGCCCCGAGCTCCCTGCTCCCCACCCCTAGGTCTGTGCTCAGACCCACACAGAGAGGGTTTTCTGTGGGTGAGAGGTGCCCACTGGCCAGGAGGCTATGTCCCCTCCCCCCAGGGTCTGGGGGCCTGGTCAGGGGTATAGCCCCTGAGGCTGCCCCTTCCTTTCCCCTCCCCCATCGGCCTCTCCTCCGCAGGCCTCCTCAACCCCACCACATCCCAGCCTGGCCACGTCTTCCTTCCTTTTGAATCTCCCTTGACTCACTCGGTGTGAACATGGCTTGGCCTTGGGTTCGAATCCTGCCCCACCACTTCCTACCTGATTGACCTAAGGCAAGTCGCTGTCCTCTAGGACATTTATTCAGTCACCTCTTCTGTAAAGTGGGGATAGGGTACCCACAGCAGGGTAGCACAGTGCCCAGTGAATTGTAACCTCTCTACAGTGGCGGCTGTTGCGATTTTACAGGCACAACAACTGCTCTCAGAATTATCTTAGTAAATAACAAAGAAACAAAAAAGCAGGATTTTGGTCGACCAGGGTGGGGTACCAGGGCCAAAGCCCCAGCAACCGTTAGGTTCAAAAGAAGCAGAAAAGGGCGTGAGCTTTGCCCCAGTTAAAGCTTCCTGTTTCCTCCCTAGACAGGAACAGGAGGGAGGCTGGTCCTTGAACTGGGACCTGGAGATTTATACCTCGAGCCCTGGGAAGGCTCCTTCTAAACCTGTTCCCCTCCACTACACTCAAAGGAGGATTCTTATGGAAATGCCTGTCCTTCGCCCCCTACGCGCCCTCTCTGTCACAATATTCCATTTCAGAGGACATCCTTCACCAGCTGCGGTGGCCCAGGAGGTGGGCTGGGGCCGGCCCCTCCCTGCCCCAACCCGGCAGGCAGCCTGGCTGAACATGGCCCCTTTTGCCATCTTCTGCCACCTCTGCGCCCCCTGTGCCCCTCAGACCCCCAGCTTTTTTTGCTAAGGTTTGTGGTTGTCAGAAGGGAGACTCCATGCAAAGTGGTACCTTTTGTGGTTCATCTGTCACCTCAGAAAAATGTCAATGGGCTGAACAGGTTCCTTTAGAATGAAGAAAACAGGACACAAGTCAGCAAACGAGGGAGGTAGTAAGACGGTGGGCTTGGTCCCTTCTTGCAAGTAGCTTCCAGGCCCCCAGCCCCCTATAACTGCAAGCCCCTCCCAGCCCCTGGGAACACCCACTCCCCTCCTTTAGATGCTGGAGCAGGAATTAGCTTTACTCCCTTCTTATTCCCCGGTCCCACACAGGGCCAGGCACACACTGGGGGTTTTAAAACCTTGAATGAACAAGAGAATGGGGCCTGAGGTCGGGGACTAATTCCCTCCCCCTCCTCTTCTCTGGTGGGTTGTGGGGCACATCTCTTTGCTTGTTTCCAGCTGGCCCTGACCTTCCACTTTCAGAGGAGGCAAGATGCAAATGAGCCTGGGCCACAGCTGCTCTGGGTTCTCTGAAACAAAGGAGCTAATCGAGGGTTGAGGGGACACTCGGTGGAACCCCTCAGCCCTCAGCCCTGCCGAGACCCGTCTGCATCCTGGCCTTGCACAGATTCTCCTCCCGCAGATGGGGGTACTAGCCGGGGTTGGGCACCGCAAGGGGCTGGGTCTTGTTTAAATTGGAGCCCTGAGACCAGCACACACAGCAGTCTCACAGTAGTGGGTGTGGGACCCAGAAACCGTGTGCTTGGATCAGGGTGATGGTGACGAGGATGATGATAACGATGCTGGTGCTGGTGCTGGTGCTGGTGCGCACGTTTATCGCGTACTTACCACGTGCTAATGGCTCTTCATGCCTGTCTTCTTTAGACCTTATGATGCTTTGGGGTGGGCATTGTCACTACCTTTGGTTTAGAGGTAGGAAGCAGGCTCTGAGGGGCTGAGTGACTTGCCCAAGTTCGTGGTGTGGCCATCAGAAGGGTTTGGGAGGAGGGAGGAGAGAGAAGGTGGGGAGCTGGGGTTGGCAGGAGAGAGCCTGAAGCCCAAGCACCAGCTAGGAAGCTGCTGCTGGGGAGGGCAAGCCACATCCACACACAGCCACCCTCCCCATCTCTGACCCCAAGCCCCTCCCCCGTGCAGCGCCCCACCCCGCCTCTCCGCTCCCCCTCTCCCCAGCCATCTGGACAAGCTCTGAGTGGGACATTCCAGTGGATGGGGGAGAAACTCTCTCCTGACTCAGCTGTGGGTGCTGTGCTCAGGCTGCGAGGCCACAGTGACAGCTCAGAGCTGCTGCGGGCTGTGGCAAAGAGCTTCAACCCCTGGAGACACCCAGACTTGGGCTTAAATCCCAGCTCTGCTCCCACATCTAAAGGCTCAGGTCTTGGCTGAGTTTCTGAACCTCCCAGCTTAGTTTCCTCCCCGAAAAATGGCACCCCTCCCCGGGGTTGTGCTGGGGCTTGAGAGAAGATGCCCTTGGCACGAGGTTGGAACTTCGAGAACTCTCCCCGGCTGCCTCTGCTGTCTTTCTCAGGGGCCTCCCTCTGTGTCCACCCCTTTCCCTGTCCTAGCTCAGGGTCTGGCACTGCCTCTCCTTCCCAGCTCTGCCTGATTGTCTCCATGCTGTCTGCCTGTCCCTGGGGGTCCCTGTTCCCGCTCCCTCTCCGGGGCTATGTCTCCAGACCCTGCATGACCCTCTCTGTGGCTCTCCCCTGGCTCTACCCCGAGGGGCTGATCGATGGCAGCCGCTGGTTATCGATCGGGGTGGGCGTCCAAGTGTGGCTGCTGGAGGCCAATATTGATGGACAAGATTGGTGCCCAGGCCAGACTGAGTGGCAGTTGGGGAGCCTGGGGCTGCAAGGGAAGTGGGGCTCTTAGCTCCCCTGCCGGCACCTGGGGGCAGGAGTCCTTAAAGCTGCAGACCCTGCTGCTAAGATGGGAGTCGAGGGTGGGGCAGAGGGCCTCTGAGGATAGATGCCCAAGACTTAGCTCATGCTGTCATTTAACAAACATTTACCGAGCACCTACTGTGTGCCAAAGGGGGATACAGCAGTGAGCAACTCAGCAAAAATCGGTGAGTAAATTTATGTAGTGTGTTATGCAAGAAATAGAGCAGGGAGAGGGGGAGGCAAATGCACGTTGGCAGAGGGCAACAGATCTGCAGATCTTTTGTCTTACAGAACTGAAACTGTACACCCAGGAAACAACTGCTCCCCATTCCTCCCCCCCAAGCCCTGACAACCACCATTCTATTTTCTGTTTCTGTGAATTTGACAACTTTAGATACTCATATAAGTGGAGTCATGTAGTATTTGTCTTCTTATGACCGGCTTATTTCATTTAGCATAATGTCTTTAGGGTTCATCTGGTAGCACCTGACAAGATTTCTTCCCTTTTCAAAGGCTGAATAATATTCCACAGTATATATATACCACATTTTGTTTATCCATCCATCAGTTGATGGGCACTTGGGTTACTTCCATCTCTTGGCTATTGTGAATAATGCTCAATGAACATAAGTGTGCAAATCTCTCTTTGTGATCCTGTTTTTAATTCTTATGGATATACACCTAGAAGTACGATTGCTGGATCATCTGGTAGTTCTGTTTTTAATTTTTTAAGGAACCGCCATACTGTTTCCCATAGTGGCTGCACCATTTTACAATCCCACCAGCAGAGCCTAAGGGTTCCAGTTTCTCCAGAGCCACACCAACACGTGTTATTTCCTTCTTCTTTTTTTCTGTATTAGCCACCCTAGTGGGTGTGAGGTGATATCTCATTGTGGGTTTGGTTTGCATTTCCCTAACGATTAGTGATGCTGAGCATCTTTTCATGTGCTTCTTGGCCATCTGTGTATCGTCTTTGAAGAAATGTTTATTCAAGTCCTTTGCCCAATTTTTTTTTCTGGTGGGGGAAGGTAATAAGGTTTCTTATTTAAGTATATATTTTTTAATAATGGAGGTACTGGGGATTGAACCCAGGACCTCATGCGTGAGCTTTACCACTTGAATTACACACTCCCCGCCTCTTTGCCCAATTTTTAATTGGGTTTTTTAGGTTTTTGTTGTTGTTAAGTTGTAGTTCTTTGTGTATTTTGACTATTAATCCCTCATCAGATAATGATTTGCAAATATTTTCTCCAACCAGCTCACTCTAGTTGCTTTTCACCCTGCTGACTGTGTCCCCTGATGCACAGAAGTTTCAAATTTTGATATAGCCTCATTTATCTACTCTTTTCTTTTGAGGGTAGGGGTGTAGCTCAGTGGTAGAGCATGTGCTTAGCATGTGTGAGGTCCTTGGTTCAATCCTCAGGACCTCCATTTTTTTAAAAAGATGTTACTTTTTTTTCTTTTATTGTCTGTGCTTTTGGTGTCATATCCAAGAAATCATTGCCAAGTCCATCCAAAATGGTTGCTTTTAACCACTCCCCTCTGCTGTCAATGATTCTGCAGACACCTTTGGGTGGATGGGAGGGAATGGGGGAGGGCAGTCTGCAACAGTTGAGGGAATGAGGGAGTGTTTAGCTGGGAGAACGGAAGCACGTAGTGGAGGCGGTGATGGTAGCAGTGGCCATGGTGTTCGAATTACAGAAGAGCTCTCATGGAGCAGAGCAGCAACCCAGAGGGCAGGATTGGGACCAGTGGGAGGCTCAGGGAGGTAAATAGCAGCTCAGCCTAACAGGGTCTCAGAGGTTGAATGGAGTTCTTTAGAGGTAGTGAGTTCCCTGTCACTGGAGGAGTGCAAGCACTCAGATGACCACTCAGGCAGGATGTTGTACAGGGGCTTCAGGCACATGATGCTAAGGTTGAGTTGATGGCCCCTATTCCCTCTATGATTCAGTAAAGAAGGAGGGAGCTCAAAGCTTCAGCCAGTGGGGCGTTGTAGCTAGGACTGTAGCTGACCAGTGTCCTGACCTCTATGCCTGGGGAAGTCTTGTGATTCGTGGAAGAGATTCTCTGAGTTCCTGCCACCCTGGAGCCTGAACCCAAGCTCTGACTCAGAAGGCCCAAGGATCTGGAAGAGAAGAAGAGGGATGAAGATGTGGTACCTTCATCCCCTGCGAGGGGCTGCTTGCGAGCAGAATGGAGGAAACACAGACTTCAGAGCTGCTGCCTCGGGCTCTCCTGTATGGGTGGCTGTGGGCAATGTCTTTAACTTCTCTGATCTCCATTTTCCTCATCTGAGCGAGGGGTCATTACCTCTCTTGCAGGGTTTTCTACTGAATGACAAGAGCCAGTGCCTGGGGCCTGGCAGATGCTCAGGAATCACCTCTCACATCCCTCTGAAGCCAATGACCTTGAGTGGGCTCTCCCCCACCCTCCCGCTGTTTTGGCCTTGGCTGGCCCATCTGACCTGGCTGGGCCTCAGCCCCTCATTCCTTCTGCGGGCTGGGGATCCAGCCTCCTGGATCCAGAACCCCGCCTGGCCATGGCAGACACCCAAGCCGGCCCAGGGGCCCTCTCTGCCTGGTGGGGTGGGGCTGGACGGCAGCCTGATCGCTTACCTATTGGTCTTCTGTCTCTGCCTCGACCAGTGCCTGCTGGTTGTCCAGTCCCTCCCAGCCCTACAAGCTGTGCCCGGGCCCATTTCCTCCCATGTTGCACCCAGAGATCCCCCCACATAACTCCCAGCCCAGAGCCCCCCATCATGGAGAAAAATCAGATCTCATTAAAGGCCATTGATTTTTCTCCAAATTTGCTGCAAGTACACTTTGAGGCTTCTCAGCATTACTGCCTGCTTCTACCTGCAGCCCCTGAGCCACCACGGTAGCTTCACCAGGGAAACAGTGAGCTGGCAGGCAGGGCAGAGGGCGAGAGGGCTGGCGAGTAGTCTGCCGAAGTCCCCGGCCCGTTCTGGCCCTTCAGTGCAGCAAGATCGGATATGCCACTGATTTCTGGGGAGTATTTCCCTGTCTGGCTGCCCCCATCTTCCCACAGGGCTTGGGCAGAGGGATGTGTGCTTCTGTGTGTGTCTGTGTGTGTATCCATGGGTATCACTGGTGTGTCTGCATCTGTGTCCATTTGTCTCTGTGTGAGTGTGTGTGTGAGTGTGTGAGTGTGTGTCTGTGTGTGTGCATGACTGCAGCATGGGGTAGGGGCCTTGCCTCTCACTTGAACTCTGGATTCTCTGCTGCCCACAAACCAGCCGGCCTGGGGAAGGGGCTTGACTTAGGACAAACCCATAATGTGAATCTCTTCCCAAGGGCCAAAGGCTGGGAGGGCTCTAGAGGAAGCACTGGCTTCTCTGCCCTCTGCTACCCACCCCTGCTGCCCCTTTGTCATCTAGGAAATGGGATACCTTGCTGGCTTTGTCGGGGTGTTAGATTTGGGGCTCGGGGGGCTGGTGGAAAAGATTCACAGCCTGCTGGGGGAGGGTATGAATTCCTCCCTCCCCTCCATGCTGAGCTAAGAGCCTCAGGTGGGCATGTTTAGAGCTGATGGAAATATATTCACCTGGTGAGTCTAGAGAGGGGGCGTTAGAAGCTTGGTCAGTGAGGGCGCCGGGGGAGGGCATGGCAGGGAGGACATTTCTGTCTGCCTGGGCCATGATCCTAGTGTAATGTCTAACGTCAAGGGTAGTCGTAATGGGGGAAAAGTCACACGGGGCCCTTTGGCCATCATGGGGTGAAGTGGCTCATGGCCTGACTATAGGCAGGGCCATAGGCCTCTAGCCCACCTGCCAGGGCCAGAGGTCAACTGTGATGCTGGACTGAACTTTTAAGCCCTGGGACACGACTGAGATACCCCAGGGAGTAGCCTCGATCGGGCTTCCTACACATTTGGGGGGTGCGCCCTCAATGAAGCCTCGCTCACCACCCCCGCCACAGCCCTGCACAGGCCTGTCCTGTAAGTTCACAGATGTGCGTGCATGTTCTCAGCACGGCCTCTGCCGGGGGAGCTGGGAGCAGCTCTCTGGGTTCCGGGGACAGGCCGGATTTATGGTGCTGGGAGAAATATTTAGGCCTGAGACAGTTTGGTTGTGTTAATTATGGAAATCTAAAGATAATCTATATTTAATGCTGAATTTTGTCAAATTTGCTAAAGAATTAGGGGAGCATGTGCAAACAGTGACACTTCAATGAAGAACAAGGTGCAATTAAACTCTGAAATTTACAGTGGAATAATTGGAGAGCATGACAAATATAGTTATCAGCAGCAACTAATTAGGGGTCTGCTCGAGGTTTCTGGGCTTGATTAATCTTGCCTAGATGCTAATAAGTTATGTTGGGCAGCTGATACCATTTGTCGCCTCCTACTTTCCACCCTCTCTCCAGAGCACTTGGGGGGTGGGACCGTGGCCCATACGGGTCCATCCCTAGTACAGCCTGGCCTGAAGGGGAGAATGGGGGCACCAGAACCCCTCTACGGAGACCACCTTCCCCAGGTAAGGATGGCGTGAACACCTTGAGCCTCCCCTGCTCAGGCATCCTGGGGTCTTACTGGTTGGTAAGTTCTTCTTGGTGTCTCACTTGAGGCTTGTTGAGATTGAGGGAGAAGGGTATTGGAGGCTGAGTTTTGGGGTCCAGCTGAGCCTCAGTGGGTCAGATTTGTTCCCTTGTTGACATAGCTCAGTCTGCCTCCCACCTCCACCTCCCACTCCATGCCTTGTGGGAAGGGGTGTTGAACCCTCCCCAACTCCCCCCAGATAAATTCCATGCACACCCTTCCTTGGCTAGACGCCCCCCTCCTCCTTCCCTTCCAGGTCTCAGCTAATCTTCTTGCTGCTGATTGTGGCCAAGCCTTAGATCCACTGATTAAAGTTTAGGGCTGAGCTGGCACTATTACCCGGCTGGAGTGTGGCCAGTACCCTGGGCATTGCTGTCCGGCCCAGCTGTGAACTAGCACCATCCACCTCCTCTCTGTCTCTCACCCAGTCTCTGATTCTGTCTCCTGTCCTGGAGCCTCCCTCAAAACCTCTGCTCTTGTCCCATCCTTAGAAGTTCTCCTGTCTGTCAGGCCCCTGACTTGGCCTCCCCCCCTGGGTTGGTGGGGCAGGGACCCCATCCTGGGCAGCCCCCTGCTATCTCCTGCCTTTACTCAGTGTCACCTGGCACAGGACGGGACTCCAGTTGGCAGCCTCAGATGAGGTTGGTGAATCTAAAATGGGAAGTTGGAATGAACTGCTTTGTTTGTTTTTTTTAATTGAAGTATAGTTGATTTACAATGTTGTGTTTCAGGTGTACAGCATAGTGATTCAGTTATACATATATATTCTTTTTCATTATACGTTATTACAAGCTATTGAATATGGTTCCTTGTGCTGTACAGTAGGACCTTGTTGCTTATCTATTTTATATATAGTAGTGTGTATCTGCTAATTCCAAACTCCTAATTTATCCCTCTCCCTTTCCCATTTGGTAACTGTAAGTTTGTTTTCTGTCTGTGAGTCTCTGTTTTGTAAATAAGTTCATTTGTGTCAGTTTTTTAGATTCCACTGCTTCTTTGTGAATGTCTTCCATACGCCAGAACTCAAAGCATGTGTGAGCGTGTGTCATAGGAGGCTGGGCCCCTGACGTGACTGGTGGAGAGACTGCTGGGAGGGGGTGCAGGAGCGGGACAGGGGCCTATGGAATGCCTCCCCGTGGTATCTGGGCTCCTGGGAGGAGGGGGCTTTGCTTCCTTGAGGCCTCAGTTTCTCTTCCTGCTTGTGGTAAAGGACCTTTGGGGTCAGACCCACTTGGGCTTGTGTCCCAGCCCCAAGAGTCCTGGACTGTCCCTAACCATGCCACATCTTGGTTTCCTTCTTTGAAACAGGGATAATGACTTCAGGGCATTTGCCCCCAGCATCACCAGGACTGAGCAGGCCCTCAGTAAATGGGGCTCCCTCCCCACCCTCTTCCGGCCCCCTCTTCATCATTCAGGGGACTCACATCTGTTCAGTCAATGTTGAGGCCCCGACTGAAGGAGGCCAGTGTGGGACCCAGGGTTGGAATCTTCACCCTCCCTGCCACCTGCCTCCAGGCGGGGAACCCACACAGCTTGAGGCCTGTGTGCAGTGGTTAAAATAGGGCTTGTAAGGTCTCCAGCCAGGCCGTGCTGAGGTGTGGCTACTGTTAAAGGAAAGAGCCCCCTTCTTTGTAGAGCCCGAAGCCTCCTTGCCTCCATTCTTTCTCCAAATGATAAGCCTCAAATGCAAATCAGATCATTCCTGTCCCTGCGCAGAAACCTATGGTTCCTCGTTGCCTCCAGAATAAAGTGCAGACTTCTTAGCTTCAAGGTCAAAACTAGCTACAATCTGCCCCAGTCTGGTTCCTATTTCCTCTTGGGCCCCTGGAAGCCCCTTTTCTCTACCCCTCCCCCCATCTAAACCCTCTTTCGGCACCTGACAGTCTGAAGGCTTTTATTGGGGACGGTTTCCACTGCCCAAAATGTCTTCCCTCCTACTCCCATCCCAGGCCCATCTTCTGGGAGACCCAGCTCAAGTCCCACTGGCCTCCCGCCACCCACAAAGCCTGCCCTGATGCTCCATGTGCACCTATCTGTCTCTCCCCGACCCCCATCTGAATTCCCACTGGTTGTAGTTTTCCCTTGTAGTTGTGTCAGATTTGTTCACCAGGGGGCGATAGATGCTGCGGGCATAAGCCAAATGGACCACCCTGCGACACTCCACCCCGCCGCCCCCTACCCCAGGACTGGCTGCACCCTTCCTTGGGCGTGCCTCTGCTGTGCTGTCTTCTGGACTTAAGGGCTGGAGGATTTGGGGGCAGGGCATGTTTTGCTCCCTTCTTTGTAGAGCTAACACCCTTTGAGATTTGGATGAAAATGACCAAACTAGCCTCTTTGTTCAGTGGGGCAAGTTTACCTGCTGTCGTTGACATCCTGGGTCCCCAAGGCCAGGCTTCGTTGACCCATTTTACAGTTGGGAAAACATGTCTTGGTCACTGCTTCATCTTAGACTGTCAAATCACAAAGGCAGAATGCATTGGGTAAATCGAGGCTCTGAGCAAATTTGCTGAGGGTAACATGACTTCCAGGTTAGCAACCTTTCCTCCGCATCAGCTTTTCTGATCATTCAAGACCCTGGTCTAATCCCTCCCTGTCACTGTCACAGCCCTGGCTCTGAGGCAACTGCCAGTGATGCCTTAGGCTTCAAGCTCCAGCCTCTAAATCTTCATGTGCTGTGTGTCTTTGAACAGGTTCACTAGCCCCTCTGAGCCACAGTGTTCTGTAAAATGGTCAGGTGATGCTGACTCACTTCTTTGTGGGGTTATCATAGGATGAAAAGAGATGATGTATGCAGAGACCCCTCTCCGCTAGGATGGACCCCTTGCAAATCTGGGCTGAGACATTCTCCCAGGGACTCTTGGTCTGTCACCTGGAGCTGGGAGGGGGACACAAACTCCTGCAGGTCTCATTCAGCCCTCCTCTAGGGGAAGGTGAGAGATCTGGGAGGTTCCTCAGGTGCCTCCAGCCCTTGCTGCTGCTGGAAGTGATCCATCGCCATGGCAACGTGGGCCAGCCGCCCCATTGACCTCACTTAGGATGATTACCTTTCGGCAAATAAAATAATTGTGTTAATAAAGAGGCTGTTCGCCCCCGCTTCCCTCTCCCCGCTGGGCCTATTCCCCATCCCCACCCTGGGGGAAGGAGAGGCCTCTCCCACCCAGTTACTGGCCCGTGGAATGCCTTCCTTGTGGACAAGTTGTCGGCTGGGACCCTGACTGGGTTTTAATTTTTGCCAGTTTTAAGCATCTCCCACCCTCCCCAGCTTGTCCTCGGCCTCCTTGCCCTGGTGGCTTAGTTGAAGTTGCACAGCTGAGATAACACTGCTCTTCCTGTTTTCCTTCCACGCTCTGAGCACCGACTGGGCCTCCCAGCTATCGTAGTAAAGTCTGCTTACTGAGGGCCTGCTGTGTGTTACACACTTTACAAGTGCCTTCAAAAATGGCCTCTTTATTCCCTGTCACAACTGTGCAAATCAGGAGCTTCGGCACCACCTCACAGGGGAGAAGACTGGGGCTCTGGAAGGGGGAATGCTCATTTGGACGGGGCAAGAAACCTGGGTTGGTCTCGCTTCTGGGCTGGAGAATGGGCTGTCCTAACAGGGTGTAGCATTTGGCCTGAGAACATTCCAGTTCAGCCACTGGCTGCCATACACACTCACCATTGGCTTGGCCCTGGGCTGGGCTTCTAGGGGGAAGAAGGGGGGAATAGGGCCCCCAGGAGTCCAGGGCCAGGTGCAGGGAGGAGATAGACATACGCACGGAAAATGGAGATGCAGGGTGCAGCGTGACCAGTGCTCTGGGACCAAGAAAACGGTGGAGACCCTGCTCAAGGGGCTGTGGGTCCCCGCGGGGGTGAGGAAGAGGAGGCTGGCCTTATTGAGCCTCTGCTAAGTGGCCGACACTGCTGGATGCCTCACGTTTATCTCACACGGTGCTCATTACCACCCCCTTTCACAGATGAGAAAATTAAGGCTCAGAAAGCTTAGGTGAATTTTTCCAGGTCACACAGCTGGTGTGGAGCAAATTTTCAAACCTAGATTCACCTGACCTCCCTGCTCCCGTGCTCAGTGCTCATTTGACTTTATCAATCAAAGAAAGAGACCACAGGATGGCGCATAGGCTCCACACACTTCATTATTTGAGGCTCTTGTTAAAAATGCTTACCAAAGAGGGGTTACTAAAACTGGGAAGTTTGCTTTCTCACCAATGAATGAAATACGTGATTAGGCTATATGAAAGCTCATTTTAAGCCTTACAGTAATTACTAAGTCCAGGCTTTGCAGGCAGTGCTGTCCTGTGAGAGGACAAAGCTTCCAAATTGTGAGGGGACCATCCTGACTGGGTTCTGAGGTCTCTCTGTGACTGGAGGAATGGTGTCACGGGACATTATGTCAGCAGGCTGGATTTGAGGCCATTTGGAATGACCTTCCTGGTCCTCACCCCACTCCCCAAGCCCATGAGAGGAGGCCCTGCCCCAGGCAAAGTGAATGGCTGGGGCAGGAGCTGAGGTGCCTGCCGGGCACACTAGGTGGCGCTCTGACATTGGTCAATCCTCAGAGCGCCTGGCTGTGCGGTGGCCGGAGGGCCGGGTGGGAAGCAGGAGTCACTGGACGTGGCACCGGGGCTGGGGCTAGGCAAGGGGCACTGGAGATGGCAGCAGCCAGGCTCGGGGTCAGGAGCATCGTTCCTCCCACTTGTGACCCGTGGTCCTCCCCTGGGCCCCAGGCGGTGGGGACTGAAACAGGGGCAGTGGGAGGGGCAGAGGTGCTGTCTCGGGGTGGAGGTCCGGGATGAGGCTGGAGCAGCCCAGGGGTGTGGGTGACCCTGAGCCGGGAGTCCTGTCATTGACCACTGAAGCCCACGTTCTAAACTCAGGGCCCACCTAGAGGCAGGGTCTGCCCACCTTACCTGCCCTGGGACCTCAGGGCAGGTAAGAGGCTGGAGAAGAGGAGGCCTCCAGCCTCTATTAAATAAAGCTTTGGGAGATATTGATGGGGGAACAGCTTTGTTCTCAGGGCAAGATGCAGGCACACGACATGAATTCTTGTCCCTGTTTAGCTGTGTCCTAACCATGTGACGGGGAGCAGGTCACTCGGACCTCCGCTTCATTCTTTGTGACATGGGCATAATTCTCAGTGTTGTTGGGAAGCTTAACCAAGATTGTGACACACAGGCACTGGGGGCGCCCAGGGGAGGCGTCTCTCTTGGCTGTCAGTTTGCAGAAGCAGCATCTTGTATCTTCTTTGCCTGCAGGCCCAGTAAATTCTCAGTGATGTTGGCTGATTAACAACGCCTGGGGGTGGGGGCAGCTGGAGTGGGCAGTGTTCCAAAGGGGCATTCAAGCCTCACTCTGTGGGGAACCATCCCCGAGAGACACCTGCGCTCAGATTTTAGCATTTTCCCTGCTTAGAAATGTACCCCTTGGAGCCGGGCCTGATGGCTCAGCAGAGCTGTCCTGTGTCCCTCCCCTCGCAGGCCCCTCTCTGCTTGTTGGGGGCTCTGTGGGATCGAGAGAGAAAGGGGTCCCCAGCACAGCCTTGGGGGTAGAAGGAATTTGAGGGGCCTCTTTTCCAGCAGTCTGCCCCCACCTCTGGCACAGGTAGGGAGACTGAGGCAAGGGGGGCCCACTGTGTCAAACCACAAATCCCTGAAAGCTGGTAGGTGTGGGGAGTGAGGTGGCAGGTTGACTTCCCAGCCTCCTTGGGGGGACCTGGGGGATTCTGTGATCCTGGACTCCTGGGGGAGACATGTCAAATGTCTGGCTGGAGACGTGCAAGGAGAGAGAAGGGCAAGGATGGTCCTGGAGGAGAAGCCAAAGTCACGGGCAGTGGGGGCAGACTTAGTCGATAAACGTGCTGCAAATATTCAGTGAGCACCTTAGTGGGCCACGCACTGTCACAGGTGCTGGGGGTTCGGGGGACCCACGTTGGGGGGGGTCGGTGGAGTTAGGCTGCTTGAGGCTTGGCTCTAGGTGGACTCCTCAAATCGCCTAACAGCTCTAAAGGCCTGTTTCATCATCTGTGAAATGGGGATAATGATAATGTTCCCCTCTCCCCACCCCGCCATGGGCCTGTGTGATGTTAGAGGCCTGGCAGGTGCTGGGTGCCGGGCCCGGCACTGAGTGGACGTGAACGGCTGTGGGTCTGTCAGTATAATCATGGGCACTTGCTCTGGAGAGTGTGACCTTGACTAACTCGCTCACCTTCTGCAAACCTTGGGTTCCTCATCTAAGAAATGGGTTCATAACATCTGCCCTGCACACCTCACAGGACCCTGTTATGAGTTTTAAATCAATTAAGATTATCTATGGGGCAGGGTCAATTTAAACGTGTGTGTGTGGGGGTGTGTGTGTATCAGAGACCCCAGCCTTTGTGCTCCCTCTATCCTGCAGGCCACCTGAGCCCAGATGAGCCATCAGATGGACGCATGGTACCCTGGCAGTTCCTGTGAGGACGTCTGATCCTGGAGCCTTGGGGCTGGAACCAAGGCGCTGGCGGAGATATGGAGATGAGGGCCAGGCTGAGAATTGCAGCGTTTCTCCAAAGGCTTAGGGAAGTCAGGAAGTAAATCTCAGAGACTGAGTTGGGATCAGCCCTTCTCTCCACCCCAGCTCTGGGCTGGGAGCTGGCAGGGCTGTCTGCCAAGGTCAGGGGGTCCTCACTCCCTCCTGTGAGCACTCGAACACCCCTCCCCCACCAGCCTCTCACTCCAGGCCCAGTTCCTGCTGCCCAGCTGCAGAATGACCCAGGGGTAAATACGACAGTGGGGCCCCATCCCAGAAGTCTTTGATGTCTGTGCCCATGAGGAGAAGGTGCCTGGTCACTTCCTTTAGTTTCATTAGCACTCCAGGGCTCCCCAACCCCCACCCACCCGCCTGCCCACAGCTGGCTGAGTGGTGGAGCTGGTCACAGATCAGCTTGCATGGGGCCTCCAGAAAGGACCAGGAGAGGAATCTCACCTGGGAGAATTAGGATTGGGAGCAGGAAAAGAGCTGTAAGAAGCAATGGGGTAGAGTAGGAAGAACATGGGTGTTGGAGTCAGCCAGCCTGGCTTCCAATCCTTGACCAGCTAGAGGTGTCCTGGGCAAGGGAGGATGGCAGTAGGGTCTACTCTGTTGGGTGGAGATGCAACTTTCATGGGGTAACCTGTGTAATGTGCCTCAGACTATAAATCCAAGCTTCGTTGGTGGGTTTGGTTAACCTGGATTTGGGCAACCTTGTGGCCTCCCATCCCCCACCCCAATTACTTTTCTTAGCTCATTGATTGATTGATTAGGTGAAAGGCATCACAGGGAACAAGCAAGATGGCATTCATCTGGGGAATAGGGTGTGAGCAGAAAATCCCAGAGTGTATTTCCTTTCCAGGATAGCAGAGAAGGAAAAGGGCTTTTCTGGTTGGGAGATTGCCTGGCCTTGTGAAGGAGGGAGTGCTATTAAACTGACTGATGGAGAAGGGACAGGGGTGCCTGCTGGGAGGGATGAGCACGGGCAGAGGCCTGGAGGTGGAAAAGCTGGGGCACATCCTCCAAACTGCAAATAGGCTGCTTTCCTAGAGTGAGACGGAGCTGAAAGGAAGTTGTCCCAAATTCCTGGATTATTTTTTTTTAGCAAGGATTTATTTATTTTGGGGGGAGGGGGTAATTAGGTTTATTTATTTATAACGGAGGCACCGGGAATTGAACCCCAGGACCCTGTGCATGCTAAGCACGCACTCTACCACTGACTTATACCTGAATTCCCAGATTATTAAAACCAAAGTGGAATGCACTGGGAAGAGAGTAGGAGGCTGAATGATTTGGATACTTCCTAAAATGTTCTGTCAAATCCCTGGAGGTGATTTACCTCCAGGTGACCTGAAGGTGACCTGCCTCCTCTTTCCTTTCCCTCCACAATGGAGGCTTAAAAAAATATCAGTGAAGGAAAATGTCCCCCTTATCTCTTCTCCACTCCCTCAGCTTCACACTGTGCCCTCAACCCCATTCCCACTCCTCGAAGAAAAAAGATGGGGCAGGAGGAGGATTGGTGGGGACAGGTGGACCCAAACTGTCCTCAGATGCTAAGGAGGGACAGCCCTGTGTCAGAGGTGTCCGTCTGCGGCCACGTTTTGTCCTTGGGCCCCCAGGGTAGATACACATCAGGGAGGATTCTGTTCTTTGCGGGAAATACTCAGGCCAAGTGATGAACATTAAACCGGGCTCACGGCACTCTTCATTCTTCAGCCTGAGACCCAAGGAAGGAGATGGTGTTTGAGCAGCAGAGATGGAAGGAGGAGGAGGAGGGAGCCAGCTGGCAGAAGTGCTTTTTCATTTCTGGTTCCTAGAGCAGTGCTGGCAGAGCCCGTCCCTACCTGACAGCAGGCAGGAGGCAGAACACGGGCTACTAGGAAAGGAGACACTTCGGCCCTTTTCCCTCCCTGCTCTGGCTCTGGCTCCCTCACTTTCTCTGCCCCTCTCTCCCCCTCCTCTCGCAGGTGACTCCTTGGGCTCCTCTGTGCTTCCGCAGAGCTGCATCCGGTGGGGGATGATTTTTATTCCTTCTCATTTTAGATGGAGCTTGGGATTCCTCACCCCTAGCCACTGAATGTGACTTTGGTCCTCTTTGGGGGCCCAGGGGTGGGTGGAGAGCCCACATTTCTCTCTCTCTCTCCTGTCTTCCAGAGCCCAGCCCATCCTTTATTTATTTTTTTTAATGGAGGTACTGGGGATGGAACCCAGGACCTCGTGCATGTTAGGCAGGTGCTCCGCGGAGCTAAACACTCCCCGCCTCCCCTCCAGCCTAGCGCATCCTTGTTGGGCCACCCCATCTCCAGGGGAATCTTTAAAGCTCTGGAACCCCTCCTCCCATATCCTGTCTTTTTTCTTAAATGGACTTACTCCAAAAAGGATCTAAAGAACTTTAATTTCTAAACATTCACATTCTGGTCAGTTCTTTCTGGATTTTTACTGCCTTCAGGGGTATTTTTTTTTTTGTTGTTACCTGAAAAATCTGGAGCTTTGGGACCAGATTTAGCACCCCCTCTTCCCCTGCAGCACTGGGAGGGAGCAGGGGCTTTGATCGCCTTTGACAAATGGAACAACAGAGGTTCGTGAACAGCATTACTTCTGAGGCTGGATTTGAACCCACTTCTCCCCTGTTCTCATGCAGGGCTCTCTCCCTGGGGGCTGCATGCCCTCTGGGTTTCCTGCTTTCATCTAACATCCACTCGTAGACATTTTCAGGGTGGCAGAGCCCCCATCTTGTCATTTGAATGGTGTCCCATCACGTTGATGGGTCATCCCTTTGTGTGGTCACTCCCTCGTTGTTGGGTATGGGAGGGTGTCTGACTTCTCACGGTAATAAATGCAGCTGCTGTGGGTATGATGCTCAGATTACTTCCGTTGTCGTCTTCACCTCCAGGATGTTCCATGAGTAGGTTCTAGGGGGCACCCAGGGCTCTGCCTCCCAGCTGGGGTCATAGTGATCGGTCCTTGGTATCTCCATCCAGAAGAGGTTACACCGCCCCTTTGGGAGCCAGCATACTGGTTCAGTGTCGATTCTGTGTGTGCATACGTGGCATGGCCTGGACCCACTTCACCACTACATGGCTACCACCAAGGGCTTAAACAGCAAGGTCCTACTGCATAGCACAGGGAACTATATTCAATAGCCAATAATGAATGCAAAGAATATGAAAAGGAATATGTGTATAACTGCATCACTATGCTGGACACCAGAAGTTAACAACATTGTAAACCGACTATACTTCAGTAAAAACAAAACAAAACAAACAAAAAACCAAGGGCTGGAATGACTCAGAGTATAAATCTGCCTCAAACATTGGCCAGGGAACTTAACAGTAGCCAAATGGCCAAGGTCACCAATAGCCGGCTGAACACGGAACTGCTGATGTGTTTCCCAAAACAGGCAGCAAGATTTAGGGACTGAGTGTGGTTAAGTGGTATAACCATAAAGTTCAGTTTTTAGCCGTAACACGTCTGTTTGGGGTAGAGCCTGCATTTCATGAACAAAGAGGGAGAAAAGGGATCAACTACAGGAAGGGACCCTTCTTTCGGTTCCAGTGGAATGGAGGTTGGTGGTTCAGGTGGTGAATGGGTTTGGAAACTTAGATGGCCCTCCAGGGGTGTGAGGCTCTTAGGAGTTGGCAAAGGAGGGAAGCAGTCCCGGAGGGATGAGGAAGGGGCAGACCTTCCCATTTCAGCGGGAGGTGAAGGCGCAGAATGGGCCGTGCCTGGGGTCAGGACTGGATCCCTGTGGCGCTCCAAGCATCGGAGCCAAGCTGCCTCCTGGTTTTGCAAAGCATGGATATTAATAAGGGTGATTAGTAATCATGACGTGTGAATAATAAGGGATGGTTAATTGTCCTGGTTATGATGAACAGCAGTCACTGGGAGAGGATGTGAGGGAGTTGGGACCCCCCCCACCAACACACACACACACACACACACACTCACACTCACACACTCACTCACTCACTCTCACACTCACATGTGATCTGTTCTTGGCAGCTACTTATGAGACCACAAAGCCAGCAAGCTAGAAGGGTATCAATATTTTCAAAAATTGAACTCAATAAGGCAAATTTTTAATTTCACTGATAATTTTTTTTGATAATTTTCTTTTATGCAATTATAAAGCAACACATGTTCCCAGCAAAAAATTTGGAAAATACAGAAATCTTAAGGAAGGAAATAAAACCACTATAAATATTTTGGTGTACATCCTTCTAGTCTTCTATGCGTACACAAATATAGCCATAAACAATACTGAAAACAAAACAAAGTAATTAGGATTATACTCTGCATGATGTTTGGTAACTTGCTTTTTTTGTTTTAAACTTACAAGTATTTCCTGCACCCTTCTCCATGCCATTAAATAGTCTTTAAGAAGATGCTTTTTTTCATGAGGCAACCAGTATTTTGGGCAAAGGGGAACCCATTAAACAAGAATTCTATCCTTTCCAGCCTCCTCCAGTTGGAGAGGCTGGAGGTCTTCAGGACTTCGGGAGGGTGATGCTGGGGTGGGGCAGGGGAGCTCAGTGAGCCCTCTGGATTTGGGAGTGGGGCTAGGAGGGAGTCTGGGCTGCCTTAGAACTTGAGCTTGATGGAGGAAAGTGTCTTCTGGAAACATAAATATTTTTTTCACACTCAGTTGAGGACAGACAATAGCCAGAATCCTCAATGGGCGGGCATTGATGCATATGTTAGTCCGTGGTCCCGGAGACATTTTGAACCCTTCTGAGTCTCAGTTTCCCCATCTGTATGTAGAGGAAACAGTTCCTACCTCTTGCTACCTCCCTAAGGGCTATCACCAAGCCCTGAGACACAAGTCCACTTACCACGTGGAGGAATGTTGGCTCTGGGGCTCCCATCAAATGGAAAGAGACGGAGCGAACCTCCCGGTATAGAGAGGGGACCACCTGTGTGACCACCTTTGGGACTGACTTTCCTGTGTGTGAGCTGCGGAGCTGCACCTGCAGTCTCAAGGGTCCTCAGAGCTTCCAGTGAATTCCAACTGCCTCTGAGAGGCCATGCCGGGTCCTGCAGTGGGACTTCGGGACCCCGAGCTGGTGCCAGGGTGCAGGAGGGGCAATTGTGCTGCTGCCTTGGGGCCTTGTTCTTGGGAAGAGGTTGCAGCTGGAGCCACAGGAACCTCTGTCTCATGGTTGGTACCTCTGTGAAGAGAACACCTTCTGGTTTGATAGAGATTGAGGGATTGAGGGTTAGCTCCCCCTTCCTAAAAATGGGAAGCAAATCAGGAGACAGCTGATGTCAGCCCGACCTCAAGGGCTTTCCCACCAACACGAAGAAGCCTTAGCCCCACAGAGCTCTGAGGCCGGCTGCCTCTGCCTCTGCCTTGCTGGGCACCCTCAGTGTTCATGGGCTGAGTGTTGGGGGAGGGTTGGGAGCACCACTGGCACTTCCATCTTCATCACTTAGTATTCTTCTGCAATTTTATTTTTTAATTTAATTTTATTATTATTTTCTAATATTACATTTACATTATTTTTTAAGATGAGTTTTAAAATTTTATTTATGGGGGAGGTAATTAGGTTTTATTTATTTATTTCTTTAAAAATTTTTTAAAATGGGGGTACTGGGAATTGAACCCCCAACCTCATGCATGCTGAAGCATGCACTCTACCACTGAGCTATACCCTCCTGCCTTTTCCGCAATTTTCATTCACTCATTTATTCACCCACTTGATAAATGAGAATTATCCACATCCGTTTTCCTAAATAGCACTCCTGCTACCAACAAGCTCTGGGACTGTCGGTTAAGGTGCTTCACCGCTCTGTCCTCAAACTCCTTATTTGTCAAATGGGGCTATTATAATGGTACCGATCTCACAGTGTTGATGGGAGGACTGGAATGAAACTGTAAATGTACATTGTGCTTCGAACAGTGCCTGGAACATAGTCAGTGCTCAGTAACGCTCAGCTATCATCATCATCATCGTCATCAGTCACCATCACTACTGCTGCTCCTGGTCTGTGTCAGGCACTGGGTGAAAAGATGATGAAAATGACGGAGAGCTAGTTCCTGCTCTCAGGGGGTGCAGAGTCAGCTCCAGGAAGCCCTTAGGTCTGGACAACGTGCTCTGGGAGCACAAAGAAGAGAATGACTCCTGGATAGGATTTTGGCAGGTAGCTCCCCCACCCCTCAGCTGGGTCTCCCACAAGATGTGGACCCTTCCCCTCCAAGAACCAGCCCAGTGTGTAGCCTTCTCCAGTTTTAAAAAGCCAGGCCAGCCCCTCCCCCAGCCCCCTCTCTACCGCAGCAGCACACAGGCTGTTTGGAGAGGTGACAAAAAATTAAAATTAAAGCTAAATTAAAAAGAAGATTCCCATTTCCTCTCCCCATCGCACTTTCCACCTTAATTTTATCGCATCTTCCTTCTCGTTTTATTGACTTTTAGAAGCATTGCCACAAGATTTAGTGTGGAGCAGGAGGGGAGGTAATAAATGTGGTACTGCTCTTGCCTCCAATTAATGCCGCTGGGGTGTGTGTGTGTGGGGAGGGAGGGAGGTCGGTTGGGGAGAAGGGGGCCGTCTCTGGGTATGAAGCCCCTAGGAGGAGGGGCGCTCCAAGACCACGGAGGTGCGGGAGATAACCCCAGGGTGGGGACAATGTTTGCTTTTGGCTTTTGTCCCCTCCCTGGGCCCGTTTCCCGGTGACCCAGAGAAAAAGAATCAGCCTGAACTGTGCTAATCAGGCCAGAAAACAGAAATCAGAATTTAATCTCCTTGGTCGGGTTTTACAAACAACTCCAGAACTCTCCCCTCCCCCCAAACTCCACCCATATTTCCTGGGACGAAGATTCCCCACCCATCAAACAGATTTTTATTTAATTTTATTTTATTTCACGCTCTGTTGGTGCAAGCCAGTTTTCCCTCCTTCCCCCCCCTCCTTCCTCTATTTATTTTTTTCCTATGCGCCCCCCCAGCCCCCAGTCTCTAATATCATTTTCACCCACCCACAGCGACGCTGCGTGTTTGTAATTTTCTTCTGACCCTAATGGCTCCGGTTTCCTCTCAGTATTTAAGCGGAACAAGACAGAGGTAAGTGGCAAATAAACAGCGGTTCCTATTTACGCTGCCAATTTCGGTTGATGGTGGAGAGACTGCCTTGAAATTAACTCTGCTGCTGTCTGGGCCAGGGAATGTCTGCCAGGCGCGGGGAGCAGCGGGCTTCGGCCGCCCATTACAGCCCCTCCCGGTTATCCGCTGGGGTGGCACGATCACACCCTGGGTGGGTGGGTGTGGAGAGCTGCCGCTGGAAGAGTGTGTGTGTGTGTGTGTGTGTGTGTGTGTGTGTGTGTGTGTGTGTAACAGGCCCCTCCCTTTCTTGGCTTTGGCCTTTCACCTCTGTAGACCACTGGTTCTCCCCCTGTGGTCCCCTGGTCAGCAGTATCAGCGTCACCAGGAAACTTGGTATAATTCAGATTCTCCAGCCATCCCAGACCTACTGAATCAGAAACTCTGCGGGTAGGATCCAGCAATCTGTGTTTTTAAAAAACAACTTTATTGAGGTATAATTCACATACCATAAAACTCACCCTTTTAAAGCATGCTATTCAATGATTTTTTAGTAAATTTATCGAGTTGTGCAACCATCACCACAACCCAGTTATAGGACATTTCCATCACCCCAGTAAGATTCCTGATGTCTGTTTACAGTTAATCCTTTCCCCACCCCACCCCCACCCCCAGCCCTAGGCAACCACTAATCCACTTTCTGTCTCTATAGATTTGCTTATTCTGGATGATCTTTTGAGTCTAGCTTCTTTTACTTAGCATAATGTTTTGTTTTGTTAACAGCTTTATTGAGATATAATTCACATACCATACAATTTACCCATTTAAACTATATAGTTCAGTGGCTTTTAATATATTCAGAGTTGTGCAACCATCACCACAATCAATTTTAGCCCATTTTCATTACCCCCAAAAGAAACACCACATCCCTTAACTGTCATTTCCAAATTCCCCTATCCCTCCAACTCTAGGCAACTACTAATATACTTTCTGTCTCTAATAAGTTTGCCTAAAAAATCCTATTCTGGATTTCATATAATGGACTCATATAATATGTGGTCCTTTGTGATTGGCTTCTTTCATTTAGCATAGTGTTTTCAAGTTTCATCCATGTTGAAGCAGTATAAAAGCTGTTCAGTCCTTTTGATTGCTGAATAGTATTCCATTGTACGGATAGGCTACATTTTGTTTAACCATTCACCACTTGATGGACATTTGTGTGGTTTCCACTTTTTGGCTATCATAATAATGCTATGAAAATTCTGTCCCTAAAATTCTGTGTGCATTGAACATAAGAAATCCCTGTTTGAATCTGATCATGCTAGACTTGAAGACCACTGGTCTAGGCTTCATGCCCCATCTCTCTTCTAGATCTTTCTTTCGCTCTCCATCTTCCCACACCAAGTCCCTGTGTCCAGTCTCCCCCTTCTTTCATCCCTTGAACAAACATTAACACAGCACTTACTGTGGGTGCCACGTCCAGGTTAGGGTAAGCCCAAGGAATAAAGAGAGAGGTACAGGTGCTTCTCACCCTCCTTCCTACCTTCCCAAAGAGCAGGCCTCAGACTCCTAGGCAAAAAAAAGCCCCCAGAGCCCCAGCTCAGACCATCCAGGGAGGTGAGGGGGGCGGGGATCTACCCCTTTCATAGCTCTGGGGATAAACCAAGCAGGCCTGCAGGCTCAGTAGCTTGGGAGTCTCACAAATCTGGTTCTAAACTAGTTTCTGGAGTGTGACTGTGGACATTTCCTTAACCTCTGGCTGCCTCAGCTTTCTCCGCTGGTAAAGGGGATGTGCTGTTGGCTTCGGGGATGCCCGGAGTATCACTACATGGTGTGGATCTGCCGGCTAATATAGCTCCCTACCCTCTACCTCACCCCTTTTCTACTGAAAAGGGCACCCAGTGGGTCACTTGGTCGGCTACTCCCCACCTGGCCAGCCTTCCCTCCCAGAAACCCACTGCCAACTCCTCCCCTCTGCGTACGCAGCCCGCCTCCACTATCTCCCTGTCTTGGCTTTCCTCCCCACCCTTCCCAGGAGGACGAGGCCTGGGGTGCTTAAGGCCCCGGGCGTCTCTGAAAATGCCAGGTCTCGTGGAGTCAGTGGGTCCAACCTGGCTGCGCCCAGGGCGTTCCCGCCGCGTCCGCTTCCCAGCCTTGTGGCGGCGGGGCCTGTCTGTATACCCCCGACTCCCTGGTGTTTCAGGAGTGCCTGCCCAACGCCTAGACTCCCTCCTCGAAATTGAGAGTGTCCCGTTCTTTCAGCGGGTGTGAAACCAGCCCGCATCCTGGTCGCCAGGGACCTGCTCGGCCTCCATCGACGCGCTCCGCGTCCAGGGAGTCTCGGTTTTAGCCCCTCGCCCCTCGCCCCGGCCCCCTGGTCTCCTTTGACCCCGCTCTCGCCCCACTCTGGGCGCGGGGTCGGGGTCGTGTCTTTCCCGCCCCAGCACCCTCTTCCTGATCTCCCACCTGATCTCCCTCCCGCTCCGGGCCGGGAGAGGAGCGTTGGGGTTCTCACCACCCGCGCCGCCCGCCCCGCATTAAAGCTGCTCATTAGCGTGTTTGTTTTTATTGGACGCACAATAACCATAATGGGAGCCGGGCACGCGCTCTTATTACAGCTATGAATATTCATAGCGCAGGGGGTGGCTCTCGGCGGGGCGGGGGGCGCTCCGGGGAGACGCGCCCGCGGGACTGAGTGCCGGGGGTTGGGGGGGGGGGGTGGGGTGGGGCAGGGGGCGCTGGTCTCGGGCGCCCCGGGGCGCGAGCGCTGGTTCCGAGAGCAGCCGAGCCAGGAGGATGAGTGGGATCTTGGCCGCGGCCGGGATCAAGCGGTCCCCGGAGCTCACAAACCAGAACACCAGCTACAAACTTCCCTCCCGTGCTGTACCTTTTTTTTTTTTTTCCTTTTCTTCCCCCCCCCCCCTTTACTTTCACCTTGGCTGCTTGGCGAAGTATCTAGTGGGTGATTTGGGATCTAGAGATGGCCCCACCGCACAGAGCGGACCCCACAAGGCTCCCTACTTCCCAGGCCTCCGCCTAGGTCTTCCTGGCCGTCTTGGTTCTCTTCTCCTCTCTCACTGTTACTCTGTTATCTGGGCTCTTTTTCTTTGTCTTCCCATCCTCCGGTCTTTGCCACGGAAAGTTCCTGTTACAGAAACTCCTGGCGAGGACAACCGAGTTGGGCGCCATAAAAGGAAGCCGGTGCCTTGTGAATTAAGAGATTTAGTCACTTGTGGAATGACTTTATTTTATAGCGACTTCCTCCCCGACTGAGTGATGTTGCATGCATTGGTTGTATTTATAACTTAATAGCTTTTCTCAATTTTATTATACTTTTTATGATACTTGTGGCTTTATGGGACTTCATAATTTTTCTCAGATTCATTAAATCCAGCTGAGGGTGGAGCTAATGACAGGGGCAGGTACCAGATTCCAAGGTGGCAAGTGAGCAGGTAGGGTGTCACCCTCCCCAACCCTGTCCCCTTCAGGCATTCAGCCTTTCGCTGAGTGGTGGTGATGGTGATGGGTCTGTGGGTGATGGGTCTTAGTTTTCTCCTCTGGGGCCTGAGATTCCTAAGAGAACCTACCAGAGAGACAAAGCCCCATCCAGAGTGGTCCCACCTTGGGTCATGGACTGCGTCTGATCGGGGCTTGTCCTGGGCCCTCGCTCATTCTTTCCAACATGAATTCCTAGAATCAGAGACACTTCCAGCCCAGAGGTCCAACCTCTTCCTTGAATGGATGGGGAAACTGAGGCTCAGAGAGAGAGGCCATCACAGAACTAGGGACAGGCAGAGCCACACCTCCCTCCTCCCAGTCCAGGCCTCTTTCTACTCCTCTCTGCTGACTTCTGGCAAAAGCTTTTGGACTCCTTAGCTCTGCCCCCAGTTTCCCTCCTGCCCCCAAGTTTTATGTCCAGTTAAGATCCTCAGAGGGAGACTATAATTGTAATATTTAACATTTCTAGAGCCCATGCATTACGTCCTTAAATTTTCACAACAACCCTGCTAGAGCAGCTACTAGTATTTATCTCCATTTTACAGATGAAGCAACAGAGGCTCAATGAGATTAAAATATTTGCTCAGGGTTGCACAGTATGTGGCCATGCTGGGGTAGAGAGACCAAAGGCTTCTATACTTTGCAGTGACCTTATCTATGTAGTTAAAGATAAGTGGATTATTTGCAAAATTTCCTAACGCCATCCCTCTCCAGGAATTCTCTTTTGGTTGGGAGGTGGTGCAGATAGACTGGAGGATGAGCCAATCAGAGCAGGGGCTCTTCATTCCAGAGCCATGCCCCTGGTTGCGGGAGGGGGTGGGAAGGCAGAGGAAGAAGTGGGTCAGCTGTGGGTGGAGAGGATGTTGGGTGCCTGTACCTTCCCCACAGTGTCTCTGTCACCCTGGCTACCCCTGGCATCCGGGAAGATAGCAGCTACTGTTTGTTGGATGGATGACTTTGGGTGCTATTCCCCTGCCCTGCTCAGAGTCTCCCAGGGGCCTACAGGGCCCTTCTATTTCTGAGGCTCTAATACATTTAAAAATGAAGAAATGCCAAAAAAGATTGTGAAAGTGTCATCTGATTTACAGTCCACAAGTTAACACTTTTAACTCACAAAAGACAATGCATATAATTGTGCTCTAACAAAATCATTTCAAGATGGAGACAATTATGAAAGTGAGATAAACTACAGGCTTTTTCGTCACCTGTTTTGTTCCCGGCCTAGAGCTCCAGCAGCTGGAGCAGTGGCTGGCACACAGGAGGAGTCCCAGCATGTTTGCCGCTCCTCTGAGGAGTGAGTAGTGCACTCCTGGCAGTGTAGGCAGATGAGATTCCAGTTTAAAGCAGTAAGAGAAACACCTTTGAACCCCGCTGGAATGTCCCTGTGGCTGTCAACATAACCCCATTTTGAGATCATGACAAAAGTGTAAATTGCAACCTTTGGTGGCTGTGGGGCGATAGTGCTGTAGCCATCCTGCTCTCCTCCCTCCCAACCCTTGCACGATATCAACCTTGGTGCTGCCACTCTGCCTCCCTTCCCGGCCCTTCTCAGGATCTGCCTCCCTCAGGGAGTCTTCCTGGGTTGACCTTGCCAACTCATAACTTCCTGGCCCCGTTGCTCAGAGGCCCCGTCTCAATCAGAGGCTCTTGGACCCTCGGTCTGTGGATCATGATGGGAGAAGGAGCCCTGGAGTTCTTACGAAGGGTTCTTCCGACCCTCAGAGATGCCTCCCATTGCCACCAACAGAGTCTCTGTCTTTATTTAATCCTAATGTCTGTGTTTTAATTTTTTTCCCGAAGAACATGGTGATGAAAATTAAAATTCCTTTAAAAGTGTGCCTGGATCTATGGTAACTTTGGGTCACTTGGCACTTTTCTTAATTTACAGATGTTCAGAAGTAGAACCCCTAGTGTGCTTGTGAGTGCCTGTCGTTGGTGGGGTATCAAGTAAATTTTGGATGCTAAAAAAGATCTCTGGAACCTAGAGAGTTGGACACTCCTGCTTCAGAGAATGCTATCTTGGCTTGTTCTGTTCACAAGCTGTCAGGTGCACCCCTCATGCGGCATGGTGGTGATGTGACCAGTATGTGCTCACAAAGTGTGTTCATTTTCTCAAATGGAACTGGCAGGAATAAGATCCCTGAGGGCAATGGTGGAAAGGGTGTGGATCAGGGGGCCTGGGTTCAAATCCACACTCTGCTTCATCCTAGCAAGTCATCTCGAGCCAAATCACAGCCTCTCCAAGCCTCAGTTTCCTCACCTGTAAAATGGGTGGATTAAAAGTCCAGTTTCTTAAAGGGGTAGCGATGACGAGTTAAAACCGTATAAGTTCTAAAGTGCCAAGTCAGTTGCCATGGCGGTTGCCACCGCCCTTCAGATCTTTCACATCCGTGCAGTGGGCACACCTCCAGTCTGCTGGAGACCCAGAAAATAAAACGTTCCTCCAGCTCCCGCCTTGAAGCTCCCCTGACTTGTGGAGGCTGTACTTCATGCTCACCCTGCTCGTTGCCTCCATTACAGACCTCAGGTACAGGGCCCTCAGAATGCATTTGTAATTTTTATTGTTATATCTTTTAATTTTATTTTGCTCTCCCCGCTGTCTTGAGCCTGGGAGATAGGGAGCTGGTATTTATGGCTGCTCCCACGACCTACCTCTTGGAATGTATGTATCAGTTAATTTAATCTCCCCTGCTTTTATTTAAACTGTTTTTCCTGATTCACGCTCTTTACTCTCTATCCACAACTCCCCCTCCCCTCTCGGCCCAGCCTCTTTTCTGTGTCTGTCTCTGGGCTCTGTCCCAGTCCTCCTTTCTTTCCCCATTCATCCTCCCCATCCCCCTCCTCCCTCTCCTCCCCTCCCCTCCCTGGTCTCTCCCCTGCTCTGTCTTGCCTTGCCTCTGGCCTGGGTCTTTCCATTCCTGGGTTCTGGGAGGGTGAAGAGGCCTCTTACACTTACACTGAGGTTGCTACAGTATTTTCCTGGTCTCTCTCTCCTCTCTCTCTGCCCCGTTGCCTGATTGACATTTACAAATTACCCAGCTGAAAGTGTTCAATCCCTGACCCGCCTGTTTCTGTTCAGCAATGAGTGAGATTTGCAAGCATTTTGTCATATAATTACTGCAAATCCCTTGAAAATTTCCACAACAAGGCCAGATGAATGGTAATTTGGGGGCCTCCAGCCCCCAGTCGTCTCGCCAGTTGACGTTGTCTGCAGCCAGAAATGCAAACCAGCCTCCAAGTCTTTCGTATTTATTTATTTATTATTGGATGGGGGGGCGTGTTTGTGTGTGTGTTGGGGGGGGGGGTCCCTGGTTGTTTTGCTTCTTTCCTCTAGAGATTTCTGGGAAAAACTTGAACAGCACAGACACAAACACTCCACCTTCTTTGTGGTGCGCGTGCTGGAAAATGTTTGGATAGGGAGATTTATTTGCTTTACACGGGTGTATTTGTGCTGATTTTATTGTATTGCCTGGGCGCATTTTTTTCTGCGTTCCACTACAGTTTTATTGTGTGCCAGTCTCGGGCATACATCACCTGCATTGTTTTCTGCAAAAATTACGCCCCGTTTCACTGTGTCTTGATAGGACTTACATTAGCACCTAAGTGGGGAGATTTGCTGCTGCCGTAGCTGCCCTGTTGCCTTGGGCTGCCCCGTCTGGGCAGCACCAGATACTCTGGGCTGGAGACATGGGCACCGGGGCTTCTGTGGCTGCCCTTGAGGGCCCTAGACCTAGGGAGGGGGACGGACGATGGAGGAGGTGATTGGAACTGGCTCTGGGGGAAAGGTCAGTGGTCATGGGGTTGAGGGTGGAAGAGGCCACAGCTGGGCAGTAGGATGAGAAGGAAAGAGGTCCCCAAAGACGGGGACCCTGTTAATTTTTCTGTTTCCTGCCAGCATTTGCTGGGTTCATCTCTGGGGAGCATTTATGGGCCTTTCATGGTCTCCTCTGGGGACTGATGAGCATGACGGAGACCCTAAGTCCCACACTTAGTGTTGGCTGACCTCTTCCGGCATGGCTTCCCGCTCCACTTTACATCTGGGCAAGTGGTGGCATGGAGAGACATGGTCACTCACCTTGGGTCACGTACTTAACAAGTGGTGGGTGGGGATTGGAACCCATGTCTTCTTGACACCAGGGTCTGCTACTTACCCCTTGGGAAAGCCCAGGAGGAAGGAGGCATGTGCCTAGGATGGTAATTTACAGCAGGGGGCTTTAAAGCTGGAAAGACTCTTAGAAACCATCAATCTACCTCCTGAAAGACGGGGAAACTGAGGCCCGGGAGGGGTCAGCAACTTGCCCTAAGCCAAGAAGTCTGTTGACAGTCAGGTGGAGGAGCCTTATTTTCCTTCTTCTCCTGGGACTGTTTAAACAGCTGCAGTCCGATTTGGGTGTCTGCCTGGCCCCTTCGTGCTGTGAGTGATTTTCTTTGTGTACTTGTGTCAGGCAGAGAGGGGAGTGTGCCGCGGCCTGATTCAGTGGGTGAGATGGATCGCCTGTGGCAGACTGGGCCCCCACCGTCCCCCAAGGTGGCGGTAGACCTGGCCTGTGGCCTCCCCAGTTGTCCTGAAGCCGTCTCCCCTCTGACAGTGTTTTAGTGGGGGGTCTAGGATAGATTTGGGTCTGCCCCGTTCCTGGGACTCCGACAGCCCTCTTCTCACACCCTGGGTGGTCAGTGAGCACACAGGAAATGCAGAGGATTGATGTCAGCATCTCAGCCCCTCCCCCAACTCCATACCTTTTTTTTTTTTTTTGGAAAACCAAAGGTTACATAATGAAATTAAGAGAAAATATGTCTTCTAATAAACTGTATTTCTTCATGGTAAAGCCCCATTTTTGAGGCGAGGCTGTAATATATCTAGAAATGTTCTCCCTTAGATATTAGCCATCTCTTCCAGTTAATTGTTTCTTCTGTTATATCAGAACCTCGGGACAGCAGCACCACCTCCACGAGGGTCCTCTGGAAGGAAGCAGCCGAACGGCAGAGGCTGGGGCAGGCTTGAGATGGGGGATGTGTCCAGGCCCAGCAGGCGCAGCCAGCTCCTGGGGACAGCGAGGGGAGGAGAAGCTCTGGGCACAGCGACCCCTGCAGGTGGGGCCAGAGAGGCCGCTGCTTCTTAACCCGAAGGTGCCGGCGTGTGCCCCGCCCTCCTGCACACACATACACGTGGGACCCAGCCCCACGTGCGCAGACGTGCTCACGCCCACAAACGTGTAGGCAGACACTGCCACATGCAGACCCCCACTCAGCTGTGTGAACTCGTGAGTGTGCAAACCGCGTATATATAAAACTATCGAATTGAAGTCAGCTTGTGGCTTCAGAGTCAAGAAACCAGGTTCCAGCCTTCTCCATCCAGCTGTGACTCTGTGTGGCCTAAGGCAACTCCTTTCCCTCTCTGGGCTCCGTTCTCTCTCAGTGGCAGATTGACTTGCCCCAGATCTCCGTGGTCCTCCCTTCTCTCCACGTGGTTGTTGATTTTCACTTAGGGTTTCTCAGAAGGAGGCCGGAAGGTTCTCTCCCCATTCCTAACCTCCAGCACCTGCTCCATCTTGTGTATTTAAGGTCCCCACACTTCCTCTGACCACTCTCAGTCCCAGCGGCCTTTCCTCCCCACGCCAAGAGGCCGTGGTGTCCAGAGGAGGGCCCAGTGCCGGCCACAAGCATGGGAAAGTAGGCAGTGGTGAACTGACCACACCTCTTCCCTCTTCTCAGCGGCTGCCAAGGGCATGACCAGACACGCCTGAAATTTGGGTCTGGCTGGGAAGCTTTAAGGGGTCTCCTGGGTGCTTCCACCCCAATCCTGATCCTCCTTTCCCTGTGAATCTCCATGCAGTGTCATGGCAGGGAGAGCTCACCCCAGCCAACTTGGAGCCACACTGGTGCGGGATCAGCAAAGGCGGAGGGAGGGATGGGGCGGCAGAGGGGGAGAAGCGGAGGGAACAGCGAGGCTGCGGAGGAGACAGGTCCGATAGGGAACGTTCGGGATTCTCTACCCAAAGGGCACCTGTGTCTCCCCTAGGGCGAGGCTCTTGACTCAGTTAAGCCAGAAATAGAAGCATAAAGTCTGGGGACAGGTATTTGTGTTCCAGATGGATTTACACAGCATCTCCGTCTTATCTCCCCCTAAATTAACACCCTCAGCGGTTAGTGGGGAGGAAGAGGGGAGAGCAGGGTGGTAGTCAGGAGCAACCCTCGTCTCCCTCCCTCATCCTGAGTTAATGCCACTGAAGAGCTCTCCAGGGCCAGCGAATCACCCACATAATTATCCCTGGAGGTAATGGGCTTGGAGAGGCGAGGGTGGGGTGGGGATGCTGCGGGTAGTGGAAGGAGCGCGGGACGGGACGGGACGGGTGCGGGGGTTATTGAAGCTGGGGGAGCAGAGTCTTCTCCCTCTCCGTGGGAGGTGGACAGGGGACAGGATGTGGGTGCTGGGCAGGTGTGGGTCCCCAGCTGCCAACCCCCACCCCCCACCCCACGTCTGCTTTTCCCACAAGAATTGGATTTGAGGGCTGGGTTTGTCTTCTACTGTCTAGTTTGAAACCTTGTGTTTGAAACCTAGTTTGAAACCTTTGCGTGCGTGCGTGTGTGTGTTTCAAGGGTTTTCTAGTTTGGGGGGATAGGAGGAATAGAGGGGGTGGGCTGAAACTAGGTACAAGCTTTTTAGGTTCTGCTCCTCCTCATCAAACTCAAGTTCTTTCCTTGGAGGAAGATGTGTAGAGAAGGGGTGTAGGGTCAGAACCCTCTCCCTTCCTTGGTTTAGGAGGAAAACTGTAATCTAGGCTTCCAGCTTGCCACCCTCACCCCAACGACACATTTCTTAAAATTGAAATATAGTTGATTTACAGTATTGTGTTAGTTTCAGGTGTACAGCAAAGTGATTCTTTTTTTTTTTTTGCAGGTTATAGTCTATTATAGGTTATTACAAGATATTGGGTATAATTCCCTGTGCTAGACACATTTCTATTTAGAACTTGGAGTGAGTGAGTGTGTGTGTGTGTGTGTGTGTGTGTGTGTGTGTGTGTGTGTGTCAGACAGACAGACACAAAGAGACAGCAAGGTGGTAAGGGGGTTAAACCGAACCGGGCTTTCCTGGGTGGTAGGGAGGGTGCAATCTTGGAGGATGGAGCTAACTTCTGGGCACAGGGCCCCACATTACAAAGCAAGATTGGGGAGCAGGGTCCAATGGCTGGTCTGTATCAGCGTCTGGATGCTTCTCTGCCTCCCGAAAACCCATCCCAGCTCCAGCACAAATTTGCATTTAAATAGAGATTTTTTTTTTTTTAATGAGAAGGACTCAAGGGAGCTCCCAGACTATTAAGTTTTCTTCTGGGGGCTGTGCAGATTCTTCTTCATTTGCCCCTCCACCCCGGCCTCCCACCCCTCCTCCCTAACTGTCATATTATTCTGCGACCATATATTCTGAGGGCCAGATGAGGCTCTGGCTCTGACAATCTGAGGGCACTTGTGGGGACAATGGGGCTGGCGCTCCTGGGAAGATAGAGGACGCCTAGTGCTCGACCCTGATATCTCCTTCCTCTTTGTCTGCTGAGGCCCGAGCACCCCTCCCTCCACCCTTTAATCTCTCTCTGCTGGCCCTGGGGGGGTGAGGGGTGGAGGGTCCTGCAAGGGGAGTCCTGCTGCTGGCTCAGGGCGGCAGGCAGTAGTGGCAGAATTCCTGTTATCATCCCACTGGGCAAAGTGTATTCATTAGGCCTGGTTTGAGTCCTGGCTCTGTCATTCTCATGCTGTGTGACCTTGGGCAAGTCACTTAACCTCTCTGAGCCTCGATTTCCTCATCTTTGGGATGGGGATAATAACAGCTCTTCCTTATGGGTGAGTGCGACGTTGAATGAGATAATGTGGTAACTTGTTTACCACAGTGCCTGGCACAGGGTAGACTCTCAGTTATCAAGTTGAGAGGACTGAGTAGAGCAAGATTTCAAGGAGTCTGACGCTGTAGTTGGAAGAGCAAGATTTAAGTCGAGAGACAAGAATTGCTTTTCCTGCAACCCTGGTTATAAGCTGTGAGGCTTTCCCATCTGTAATTTGGAGATTCTGAGTTAAAAGTCACCTGGGGGGTGGGAGAGAGTATAGCTCAGTGGTAGAGCGCATGCTTAGCATGCACAAGATCCTGGGTTCAATCTCCAGTACCTCCATTAAATAAGTTTTTTAAAAAGCCACCTCAAAGGGTTCTCTTGGGCATCAAATGATACAGCCAGGCAGGGGCCCAGCACCCAGTGGGTGCTCAGTAAAGGTCGGTTCCCCACCACTCTCCCTTCCACAGGGGAGCAAGCTGGAAAGGAGAATGTTTAGAAACTGCTTGGGAGGACTGGAGCATCGGTGGGTGTGGGGAGAGGGTGTTGGGGGTTTTGGGGGGTGTTGGGGGTGGGGATCAGCGAACTGAAGCTGAGGGGAGAGGCTGTGGGTGGGCTCTAGGGATCCCATCTAGAGAAGCTTGGGGGTTGAAAACCCCAGATAAGAAAGGAGGCCAGCTCTGCCCTGCCTTCCCTCCTCCCAGACAGTCCCTTATGGGGGGTGATGCGGCTTTGTGTTGGGGGGGGTCATGGAAGATGAGGGTGTCGGCGCATCCGTGGCTGATGCCTACAGAGCTTGGGAGGGAAATTGAAGGAAAAAGATCAGCTCAGGCGGGCTCCCCGCACCTCTCCCCAGCCCCCCCGTCACTGTTTCTGAGAGAAGGAAATGAGACATGACGTGCCCCTGGCCACCTGGGATGGGCTGAGAAGGGAGGCAGGGTGGGCAGGGAGATGTGCGTGTATGTGACCTGTTAGTGCTGATTCACCCCTCGCCCCCAACCCCAGATGCTGCCAGGCCCAGATCCGTCCTGGCATCTCAACTAGCAGAGTGACAGTGACAAGCTCTTTGATTAGAAAAGCCTCTGTGGTTGGATGCCCCCCTCAACTCCTCCTCTCCCTTCTCGTTCCTTCCCTTCCCTCCTCTTTCTCTTCTTTTTTTCTCCTCTGTCTCAATTTCTACTTTCCTTCTTTTCTTTTTTCATTTTTAAGGAAAGAATGTCTCCCAAACACAGTAAAAGACCCCCTCCCTCAGGGCCTGTCTAGCTCCTGAGGTGCCTCTGTAAGAATTAGGAGAAGGTGACCCCTGGGCGGCAGGGTTGGGGGGCGCCCAGACCTGTGGCTAGAAGCAAGACTAGTGGAGGGTGCTTTCTATAAACAATGCAAGGCATGCTTCCTCCTGGTGGACACAGCCTCATACCAGGGTGTGGCCTGGCCAATAAAGCGAAGGCTGGACTTTAACCGACGCCTGCCCCCTTGGGCAGTGAACAACCTGCACTCCCATATGGGGCGGTCCTCCACCCCTAGCCTTGCCCCTCCCTCCTACCTAGGGACCACCTCTACCCTGACACAGTTGTGCATCCTTCATATCCATGTTTTTGTATTTTTAAATATTTCTTTCCTTTTCTTAGCTCCTTCAATTCCTTTCTCTTCTTTCTCCTCCTCCTTCTCTTCCCAGAACTCATCTCTTCCCAGAACAAGTATATACACGTCTTTTTGCAGATCCGCATGTATCTTTGTGTAGCAAGTAGAATGTGTGTACCCTGTTATCTCTTCATAGGATGTATGTCTTTGTGTCTTCTTCTTAAGGCTTGGAACTGAGTAGGTGCTGAAAATTGTGAGTGGGGTGTGTGTCCACGTATGTCTGTCAGCTCTCTGGAGCCCCTCAACAGTCCCCTCAGCTTTGAAGGGAGAGGGAATCTTAAAAGATGGAGGCTGTGTACCCTCCAGTCCCCTCTGAGCCTCTTCCTCTATGACACCCTGGCTTCCACAGAGCACCTGAGAAGGGCAAACTGAGGGTCACCTTGCCCTGCCTGCACTGGCCTCAGGGTGGGTCCCCCTCTACTTCCCCTCCCAGACCAGCGCTGGTAGGGCAGGGGTTGGGGAGGCAGTGGATAGGAGGGAGCCTGCAGAAGCTGGGCAGGGGCTGGCAGCCCCTGGGACCCCTTTCCACAAGGACAGAGGCGGCACCAGCTGCTCCACAGAAGAAATATTCCCCAAAGTCAGAGTGGTCGTCTCGTATTTTAAGTGGCCCTTATTTATCACCGTCCTCCTGGGCTCCCTTTCGTGGCAAATGATGATAAAAGACAGCAGTGAGGGGGGCGCGGGGGCTGCTCCCGGCTGGCCCTGCAGCTGTCGGAGGTGGCAGCACCAGGGGAGGTGCAGTCACACAGCAACACATGGGCACAGCGACACGCACATGCAGACACACCAACACACGTGCATGCACACACAGACACACAGTACCGAGCCCGCCAACAACCACACACACACACAGATTCAGCCACAACGACATGCCCACAAATGCTGACCACACATGTGCAGGCTCGGTGACACCCAGGGTGGTGAGCATACACAGTCTGATCTATGCCCAGGGACACACAGATAACAATACATGTACAGTGCTGGACGCAGACCATGCCAGCACGCACTCATGTGATGCACACACGTGCACTCCCCCGATAAGCATGCATCACATGCCCGTCTGGGGAATTCACTGGCTTCTCATGCCCATTGTGCACACATATCCTTGACCTTCAGTGTGTCTCTACATGTGTCTGCCTTAGCCTCTATGTGTGTGCCTCCAGATTAGGTGGCTTTCACTGTGTGGCTGCCAGCACGTGTATGTGTACTCTTCATCTGGCACACGTGGACGTGGAAATGTACTCATGGTCCAGCTGAAAAAAGTGAACATCAACCCTGATCTCGTTCCACACACACACAGGTGAACTGAGAATAGATCACAGACCTACATATGAGATGTAGAGCAATCAAACTTCCGAAAGAAAATCTAAGAGAGAAGACCTTCACGACCCTGGGGCAGGCAGAGATTTCTCAGGTAGGACACTCATAAGCTGGAGTTTCGTTTCGTAGCTTTAAGCACAGGCTTTGAAATAAGAAAACCTCTCTTTGATTCCTGTTTTCTTACATAACGGGCTGCATTAACTTTGGGTAAATTACTTGCTTTCTCTGGGTCGCATGCCTAGGCTACACGTGCAGGTACACTACTACCTGCCTCTCTGGATGCCTGGAAAATCCCGAAACAGCCTTTAAAAGCTGTGATGCATCATTCAAAGATCAGCTAAATAGAAAAAAATTTCAGTTTTGCGTATTGTAATTATTCACACACATGTACCGAGGCACACCTTCTAAGCAGCAGCCCATAACCCATCGGTCTCCCTGCCTTCTCAATCAGGAGAGCCGGGGGTGGGGGCCGTGTTGATCTCCCCCTCCTGCCCAGAGAAGCCTCCCCCCCACAACCCTAATCCCACACCCTTTTCCACATTAGCCACCCGGTTGCCAATCAACCTCCCTCCCCAGCCTCAGCCCATTAGTACAGCTCCCTGGGGGAATCTATTTTTTAAAGGTTATTAGCAGATTATTGGTTCTTTATCAACCTCAGGCCCCAATCTCCAATCTCCCAATGAAGCCATTGTCGCCTAATAAGATGCACTTGATAATCTTGGCATGAAGGTAGTAGAGGGCCTGGTGGGGGTGGGGGCAGCTGGAAGGAGGGAAGGGTTAATAGCACTGCCCCACCCCCACCCCGTCGGTCCTCAAATAGCTGAACTACTGTATGTTGTAGTTTTCAACTGCAAATCATCTTTAATAGCAGACATCATGGGATGGCTCATTACATTAAGCTATTTTTCATGCTATCTCCTGTAATATCCTTTAATCCAATGCGTTTCAAATCACCTCGGGCTAAAATAAGAGACATAGCGATGTAATAGCCTAGTGTATTAGTGGGTTAATTGCCCTGTTGTACTCTTTCTAGTAGCTATCTCTGGAATGACTTCTATATTAATTGTAAATTGCTTAATACATTTAACTCCTTGCCACCGCCCCATCCCCTAACGAAGGAGGCCAGTACCCAGTTGCTTGATGGGATGTGTGTGTGTGTGTGTATGTTTTGTGGCACTCTTTTCTAACTCTGGTTCCCCTCTGTCCTCTCAGCCCGAGCTGGCAGAGCAGGTTTGGGACATCCTTCTCAGGCGAATGAGGGGAAGGGAATGAGACAGCGTTTATTGAACACTTGCTATATGCCAGGCCCTGGCTTGGCCCTTTCACCAAATGAGCCTTAACAAGTAGTGGCAGTCTTCTGAGTTGTGGCATTCAACTCCCCAGAGGTCATGTGACTTGTTCAAGGTCATAGAGCCAAAACACAATGAAGCTGCATTCGCATCCAGACCTGAAGACTCCTAGAGCCATAGTGCCTGAGAACTGGGCAGGACCCTGGGGTTTTGAACAGTAGGTCAGCGGTGGTCAGCAGAGTCCGGGGCGGGTGGGGGCTCCTGGTCTGGAGGGGAGAGACATAGCTCTGGACCTGGAGGAGTCCTCAGTCTGATGGGGGAGACAGCTCCCCTCCCTGCCAAGGGGAAGCTCTCAGGCAAATGGTGCATGTAGCCTCTGTTCTGGGGGAGCACCAACGAAAAGTGGGGGATACAACCTCTGCCCTGGTGGGGGTGGGGGGAGTCTCCGGTCTGATGAAGAAAGCATAATTTCTGTCCTGGAGGAACCCTCAGTCAGATGGGGGAGACACCAGTCTCACCAATCCACATAGAGGAAACAAATAAGGTACCAATGAATGAGATTCGAGGCAGAGCAAACGGACACTGCGAACTGTACGCTGGGAGCAAGAGCGCAGAACTGAGAGCCCTGCCGTGCGGGCGCCTCACTTCCGGGTTGGGGCGGGGCCTGGGCAGGGCCGGGTGGGGGTCGCGTCAGCACCTTCCTCTCCCTCTGTAGGCTGCACTCTTCATTTCCCCTTGGGCTAATCTTACCGTGACCTACAGTTGAGGTCACCTCAGGCCAGGGCAGGGGCGGAGACCTCCTGCTCGCCACGGTTCTGGTTCTCGGCGCCAACAGCTCCCCCTTTTCCAAACAGACCCCCAGTGTCCTGCGTGACCACGAGCTGGGGGGCTCGCTTTCGTCCTCTCTGCACGGATGACAAATGGAGATCCCCAGCGGGGGTGGGGAGAAAGACCCGGAAGGGAAAGATCAAGGAGGGGAAAGAAGGGAGCGGGGCTAATGAAGCCATGTCAAAACAGAGTCGCACAGCTGGGTGAAATGTTTACCGTCCGCAGGTTAGCGCTTTGGAGACGCGCGCACTCTCCGCGCTCTATGAGCGACTCCCACTAGGCAGTTCCTGCATCAGAAACTGTTCAGTCTGTGCGCTCCCGGCACGGCGCTGGGCAGAGGGACCCGAGAGTAAAGTTGTGGCTACGTAATGAACACCTCCTTCACGCAAGCCTTTTTTCCTAATTATGTACGTCTGCGATAGAAAAGTGAACTTGAGGTTCTTGGTGAGTGTGGGCCAGGACCCTGATCCCAGAGATAAGTCATTGGGATAAAAAATTAGAGCGCGAGCGAGAGACGGGGAAGGGAGGGGAGGAAAGAGGAAGGCGGAGGGGCCGCAGCAGACCGCCCAGGAGCGTCCGTCCCTTCCCGGTCTTGGCGGTGGGGGGCTTGGCGCCCGGGTCCCAGGCGGCGGCGGCGGCGGCTTTGTTGGCGGCCAGCTCAGGGAGCAACCTTGAGCTCGGGCGCAGAGACAGTGATTTAGGGGCTGGCATTGGAGCGTGAAGGTAAATGGCCACATTTCACCGTCAGAAGGTGAGCGGGAGGCGCCCGCCCCTTCCCTTCCCCCAAGGCCCCGGAGAGGGTGCGGGTTGGGGGCTGTGGCCGCCCCCCCCCCCCCCCCCGCTATCCCAGGGGCCGAATCCCTGAATCCCTGCGGATGCCGCCTGGCCGGAGGAGGGATGCTAGACGCCCAGCTCCTCCTTTCCCGATCCATTCCTATCTGGGGAAGCTAAGTGCTCCCGGACCACGGATGAGGGCTCCGTGGCCTCCCTGGCCTCTGCCTAAAGCTGCTTCAGGAGAGAAGTTGAGAGGCGAAGGCCCAAAGCCCAAGGACTTGGGGGCTGCCTGCTTGTAAGGAGTGGGCGTGGGAGGCACCATCTCCTTAACTCCATACAGGGGTCCTGAGGCAAGAGCTGCCTTATGCCCACAGTGCAGAGTGGAAACTGAGGCTCAAGAGGCTGGGTAACCTGCTGAAGGCCACACGGCTGGGGAGGGATGCGGAGCAGAGATGCAGATCTGTGGGACTCCCCAGCCCGTGTTGAGCCCTCTGTGCCCCCAGTTCATTGCCTCCAAGAGCTCTGGGATCTGAGTAGGGGTGGAGAGCTTATGGGATCACGAGATGCTGGCATCCAGCAACCTCCTGCTGCTTTGAAAATAATACATAAAAATAATAATGAGAACAATACATGCTCTTCATGTTCAGAAAGCACAGAACCGTGGGTGTGATTAGATAACCCTTCCTCTTGACCACTCTAACCCTTTCTCTTTGGGGCCGAAGCTTCCTTCCCTGAGAACCCCGCCCCTCCCCCCTAGAGGTGAAGCCCTTGAACCCTCCCAGTTCTGAGTCAAGCCCAGGTGAGGGTTGAGATGAGTAATTTGATTCATTTTGTTATTTTGTTGAGAAAGAGAGGGGAAAAGAGAGAGCGCCAGGCTGGGGCCTGTGTGCCTTGCTCCAGTAGGGGCATAACATTGCGGATCACTTCTAGCCCATCATTTCCCAGGCTTGAGCTGACAGTAGAGAGGCAGAGTAGGGAGGAGGGTGAGGGAAAAGCAAGCCCAGGGCGCAAGTTCCGGGCCAGGGCAGCCTCCAGCCCTGCGAGTCTACATGGAAGCTTCCAGAGGATGAAAGGCAAACAGCTCTCTGGCTCCAGCTTTGGTTGTTTTTATTCATCATAGCTACTTTTTATCGGGTACCTACTAAGTGTTCAGTATACTTTTAATCATGCCAGCAATCCTGTGAAATATGTGTTGTTATCCCCATTTTATAGATAAGAACACTGAGGCACTCCCCTGATCTCAGACTCCATAGCTGAGAGGTGGTGGAGCTGGAATTGGACCTGAGTCCCATTGACCCCAGAGAGATTCTTCTTCCCGAAGCCCCCTGCATCTCTACTTCACTGATAGGTAGGCTGCAGAGGCCTAGGGGAGCCTACCCAGAGCTCAATGGGAAAGAAGGCTGGCTTATGTCTCCCTAGTGTGCTTTTTCCTGGGCACCTAATTCTCCTAGGGAGTCTGTGTGAGACCCCAGTTCAGGGAATAGGGTCACCAGGTGAGGTAAGTGGAGGTCCGAGTTCTCAGCTAACATTTACCCTCAACCCTGGGCAGACAGGAGGCAGAGGCAGACCTAAGGGGGCCATCCTGTGGGTTCTGAGGGTTCCAGAGAAAGGTGACTTCTGTGGGACGTGGGGTGGGTGGGAGATCACCTTCCACTGTCTGACGCACTCCTGGAGGGTTCAGAGAAACCAAGTAGAGAAATTCCATGGGGCTGGGAGGCAGGGGTAGGTATCTCAGAGAGTCCATACTTCCCAGGACAGGGCCTCAGTGGGAGCAAAACCGGTCATGGCAGCCAGCTGCCCACAGGCTAAGGTGGTGGGGAAGTGAGGCCCGTTCTCAGAAAGCCCTAGTCCCTCAGACCCTGATTAGTAGGACAACTTCTAATGGCTGTCATTTACTGAACACCTACTATGTGCCTCAAACTGTGCTAAGCCTTCTTTTTAAAAAAATTTATTTATTTTATTTTTAATTGAAGTCTAGTCGATTTACAGTGTTGTGTTTCAGGTGTACAGCATAGTGATTCGGTTATACATATATATATTCCTTTTCATACTCTTTTTCATTATTGGTTATTACAGGATATTGAATATAGTTCCCCATGCTATACAGTAGGACCCTGTTGTTGATTTATTTTATATACAGTAGTTAGTATCTGCAAATTCCTAACTCCTAACTTATCCTTCCCCCACCCCCTTTCCCCCTGGTAACCATAAGTTTGTTTCCTATGTCTGTGAGTCTGTTTCTGTTTTGTAAGTAAGCTCATTTGTGTCATTTTTTTAAGATTCCGCATATAAGTGATACATGGTATTTTTCTTTCTCTTTCTGCCTTACTTCCCTTAGTGTGGTAATCTCTATGTCTATCCATGTTGCTGCAAATGGCATTATTTCATTCTATTTTTATGGCTGAGGAGTATTCCATTTTGTGTGTGTGTGTGTGTGTGTGTGTGTATACATACCACATCTTTATCTAGTCATCTGTCAATGGACGTTTAGTTTGCTTCCGTGTGTGTGTGTGTGTGTGTGTGTGTGTGTGTGTGTGTGTGTGTATACATACCACATCTTTATCTAGTCATCTGTCAGTGGACGTTTAGTTTGCTTCCATGCCTTGGCTATTGTATATAGTACTAAGCCTTCTCTTAATCCTGACAGCCACCAGGTACAGTAGGAACTGTTATTAATCCCATCTGACAGATGAGTAAACAGAGGCACTGGCTCCCCTCGACTGACACTCTCTCCCAGGCCTCCTTCTTACCCGCATGGGGGTGGGGCAGGAGGGCACGGCTTGCAGAGAGGGGATTCCAAACCCTTATAATATCAGGACAGGGCTTGGCTCCCCGAAGCCCTGAGCGGATGCAGCTTTTACTACTATGCTTGGCTTTCTGTAGATGGAAGCACTGGCTGGGGCCACTTTGTCTTTTAGCCCATTATATCCGTGCTCGGCTCTGAGAACCAGGGGTCCTATCTTCTTACCTGGGGTCTCAGGGTGCGCCTCTCTCCCCCCTCTTCTTCTGAATCTGCCTTCATACCTCCATCTGGCCCTTGATCTGGAGGAGATGCATGTGGGAGTGAGTGTGTGAACATGATGGAGGGGTGGGAGTGGCTTCAGAGATGCCTCTTGTCCTGTGAAGAAGGCCAGGCAGAGAGCAGGGAAGCGTGTCCCAGAAAGGCCCTTCCCAGGACAGGGTCTGATCCTAGGTCTGGGATTTTCTCAGCCTCCGCCAGAGTGGGGAGCCTCAGGAACCCCCTTTTCTGAGTTGTCATGTGGATAGAGGTGGGCTGCATCATACTAACCTCTTCTCCCGTCATCAACCTTCATACTGGTGACGAGACCAGGGGTCTGTCCTCTTTTTGGGTCCTCGGCACTCTGCTGTTCCCACCCTGGTCCTCAGAACCATTGATTCACTCACTGCCACACTTGGCAGGGATCCCAGGTCCTAGCTGGTCCAACCTCGCCTTTTGACAGACAAGGAAAGGGAGGCACAGAGAAAGGGAGTGACTTGCACAAGGTCACACAGCGAGTTAGTGGTGGGCCTGCTGTTTCTGGAGGATGGTGGGGAAGACAGCCAGCTGAGAATCTCCTAGGGCCCCCAGTTTGGAGGGGCCCTGAGAAATGAGGCATGCCCCCTCCCTCCTCTTTCCTGGGGTGTTGGCAGCTTGAGCACTGGCCACCCGCCCCCATCCCCATGTACCAGGTGGAATTGTCTTAATGCAGCAAATTGTTCATACACATGTAAGCAAATATCTCCTCAAATTATCTCTTATCACCAAACAGGCTGCGATGCTCACTGGCTGGAGGGCTGAGGTTGTCTTTCAATCCGCTGATGATGGGGAGGGGGCAGGGGAGGGGGGCCGGCTGACACCAAAAATAAACCGGCTGAGCGGGGATGGTTGTCACAAGGGGCAGAGCGAAGTTGTCAGGCGGCGAGAGCGTGTGAGGTGGCAGGACGATAATGTGGCATGACACTTCTGAAATGAGCGGCCCGTTGCCATGGTGAGCAGCCAGGAGGGACCGGCTCTCCCGAGGCTGAAATAAAACACGCTTTAAATGATGTTTGATTAGAATTTAGATCATGTAACTGAATACCTCAGTCCTCCTCTTTCCTGTGCTTTTCTGCTTTTCTTCTTTTCTTCTCAATTCTCCCTTTCTCCCCTCTGTCCCCTCTCCTCCCTACCCCGGGTCACACATACATGCAGACTCGTGCACACACACTCGGACAGGCACATACCACATGTACATGGACGTGTGTGTGCACACAGACACTTGCACACACATGCCTTTCTTGCTCTCCTCTCCCCATTTGTTTGATGCCTCGGTTGGACCTTGTTTCAGAAAATCCAGCTCAGAGCAGATACTGGACCCCTTGGGGGTGGTCATGGCACTGGCCTCAGGATCCTGGTTTGAGTCTCTGATCTTCTCTAATAAAAGTAACACTAAAACAGTTCACATGGTCTAAGCCTCTTGATCGTGCCCTTCATGAAGCTCTTCCAAGTGCAAGTTCATATTCTCACCACAGCCCTCTGCCTACCTGCCATCATACCCAATTTCTAGATGAGGAGACTGAGGCTCAAAGAGGGCAAGTGTCTTGTCCATGATCATGCAGCTGGTGAGACGTGAACCCAGCACTGTGGTAGGCTGCCCTTGGGACTCTTGGAAGAAGCCTCTATAGGGGAAGGGAAACAGGGTCTGCTCTCCATCCTCTGGGCCCTCAGCCCTTTACTTGTCCAACTTGTTCTGAAGACCTGCTTTACTATTGGTCTACTGTGTGAACCATCCCAGGGATGGGCAGAGAGGCCCCGACTTGCTTGCTTCCAGAGGGCTTTGGGGCACACTTTGTGATTTTCTGGCTCCATGCCCCTACTTTTTCGTTTGGTCACAGACAGATGTTCTATTGTGGTGGTTTTTCGAGCTCATGCTTCCCAGGTGGGGAGGACAGCCACTCCTGGGAATGGAGGGCACTGTTGCTAATTATCTAGCGTGGGTCACGGAGGGCAGGCTTGCATGTATGGACGGGACAGGGTCTGATCCTAGGCCTGGGATTTTCTCAGCCTCCGCCAGAGTGGGCAGGGGTGTTCTCAGAATCACCATTGCTCTTGGTGCCCTGGACCTTCTTGGAGGCCCTGGGGAGGTTTATCAGCATTTTATTTCTGTATGAGAGGGACACGGCTTGACCCAGTGTCCATCTTCCCCAACAGACCAATGTCTCCAGGTTGTCTCTCTTACCATCAGCCAGTCCATCCGTGGATTCACTTAACCATCACATACTTGTTCAGCATCAGCTGTGTGCCAGGACTCTTACTGCAGAGGCAGCCCTGGTCTCCGCCTTTACAAATGTGGGGGTTTGTAGGCCAGGGGCAGGTGACCTGGGGACAGTCACACACATGCACGCAGACAATCTAGGCTCTAGGCGCCAAAATTTGGCTATGAAGGGGGAGGGGGGGCCCCTTAATTTTTCTGTGTGCCTCAGTTTCTCCACTGATAAGTTGTGGATGCAAGGGCCCATGTTGCTCGTCTCAGAAGTGCCACAGAAGTGACAGTGGTTGGAGAGGTCAGGTCCTCTGCTTCCATTTAAGCTGTGTGCGAGGGTGGGCTCACAATAACTTTTTTTTTGTGGATAGTATTTTTTTTTTAATTTTTCAGTTTTACTAGGTAGAATTGTTACAATTTGACTGCACATATATAATATACTGCATGTAAATACATATACACAATATACTGCACGTATTTTTTAAAATTTACATGTATGCACAGTTCATTGTTTCTAAGAACGTTTAGAGCTTTAGCTTTTTAAACTTACAGAGTTATCAAAGGAATAAAGCCAACCACAAAATAAAAATTAATTCAAAAAGATACATACACCCTCCTATTAACAGCAACATTATTTATAATTGCCAAGATATGGAAGCATCCTAAGGGCACATCAACAGAAGAACGGATAAAGAAGATGCAGCGTGTATATGTAATGGAAAACAACTCTCCCATAAGAAAGAAGAATATTTTGCTGAGCTCACAATGACTCTTGAGTGAGATGAAGTCTCTGAGAACCAGCCCATCCCAGGTTCACCCTCGGCACTGACAGCCCCAGGAGGGTGGGCATCAGTGGTGAGATCTCAGCAGGGACAGGACGGGGCCCAGGCGTGGCAGGCATCTGCAGAAGGACAGGGCTGGAAGAGGGGTCCTGGCGGATGGGGGACTCCTCTGCTTTTCAGGACCCTTGGGGAGAAAGAATCCTTTACCTACCCTCCCTCCACTTTCTGTCAACTGACTTGGAGCCCAGCCATAAGCAGTAGTAGTGATTAAAACAATGGCTCACATTTATTGACAGCTTGTACGTCAATCTCTGTTCCAAGCACTTTACCCATTTTAACTCATTTCTGCCTCAGAACGACCCTACCTAGAGGGGAGTGTTTTTATTGCCACCTTATGGATGCAGAAACCAGAGCAGTTAAGTAACCTTCCCACAGTCACAGAGCTTATGAGCTGTGGAGTCATGACTCAATCTCGGATGGACCAGGGTCTTACTGTGCTGTCCTGTCAGGACGTAATCCTGCATCCTTTATGCTTCGGAGCACGACTCCTCAGCGAAAGGGACCTCACTTGCCCTGTGTTCCCACACTAGGCACTGTTCACCGGCGTGGTTGATGCTGGAGGAATCTGTTGCTCTTTCAGAAGCTGCTGAAAGAAAAGAAAGCAACCTACAGCTGACTCTTGAGAGTGATCGCTGAGATCCAAAAAAATAACAGACCTTCTTCTCGTGACTTCATTTTCTGAATCCTCCTGGAATGATTCATTCTCCAATAAAGTCATGGCTCATCAAGGTGAGGGTGAACTTCCTACGAGCCCTCTCAGTGAGGTTAGTTGCTGGGCCAGATGTTAGTTGCTTGAGCCATGGTTGTGCCTCCAGCTTACATAAAACGTCACTTAGCCCTGTTGTGGATGAAATGTCTGTATCTGGGGTGTATCAAGAGAAGTAAAGGTGAAAGCACTTACTGAAAAAAAAAAAGACCTAGATTTGAGCCCCCCCCTCCCCTGCCACCCCGGCTGCTGCTCCCTGCTTATGTGTTCTCAGCAAGTTAGTTCATCTGTAAAATGGGTGGACAAATACTTGTTGAGGATCTGTTACAGGCCACCATAAGTTAAAACTCACCACAACCTTTTTTTCATTCTCTTTTTTCCCTTAGTGTTTTTATTTTTTTTATCTTTCCCCACCACATTTTGAGATTGGCAGTACTTCCTCCAGCTAGGAAGCTGAGGCACAGAGGTTAAACCAAGTCCCCAAGGCCACACTGAAACAGGCTGAAATGGAACTTTGTCTCATTCTGGAGTTTATGCCTTTTTCACTCTCCCTCATTCCTCCAGCTGTGATCCACAAAGCCTCCATTCCTGGGGTGTTGATAAGTGTCATGGGGTAAAAAAAGTTCCGTGATCAACTCTGTTTAGGGAAGGCTGTTTTCAAAAAGTGAAAGAAGTTATTTGCTGCAGGACTTCTCTCAGAGGCTTTATTATGCTGGTGCGCGCTGGGGAGTTCCAAGAGAAGGGCAGAGTTAATATTAACTTCTTGGCTGAGGAAAAGTTGGTTGGGACAAGAGTCTTGTAAGAGAAGTGTTCCTTGGAACTGGCTTTGGACAGAGCTGTACTTCACCCCGCTGCTTCCCTGATAACAATAGTGATGACAGCGGCAGTAACAGTAACACCATGAAAGGAAGCCTCCCCATCTTGTGAGCTTTGTCTCAGTTGCAATGATGTTTTTCTGTCCATGACTTTTTGGAGCTTCCCCTACATTGTCCCCCAATCTAAGCACCCTGATTCCTTCCTTGAGCTCAGGGCAGTTCTGGCCTGCAGGGGCTCATTGTTCCTTTGTCCTGGAGTTCCTCTCTCCTCACCTCCAAACTTTTGCCTGGGCTATGCCCATCAGGTTGCCCTCCCCACCTTGTTTCTGAGGGAAATGAGAGAGGCTGGGAGGGGGAAAGCTATGTGGCTGGGGTGCATGTGTTGAGATGGGCACCCCGCACCTCCAGCCCCTCTTCCACACCCCACCCTCACAGGACACCCTGATGACTTCTTTTTTTGTTTGTTTCAGCCTTTAGTCCAACCAAGATTTAAAAGACATAGAAAACGCTTCACACAGAAGTGTGGTAGAGGGAAGGGGTGATGGGGGAGTGGTAAACACATCCAGTAAAATTCAGGGATAAAAGAATACTCACGCAAGTCCACAGAATGCAGTGGGGAGGATCACTTCCTGAGCCGTATATACGGATGGAGTAGGGCACTGGGTAGGGAGAGCCCGCTAAATGGCTTCGGTGATGTTCCCAGGGCCAAGCACCAGCTACGCGGGCTCTCTGTCCTTTCACACGTAGTCTACATTATGCACTGCAAGAGCAAGCAAGGGCTGTCTTTGGTGTATTTATTTTTTTAAATAACACTTTTGTTAAGGTATACTTCATACACCATAAAATGTACCCATTATCACGTTCATTTTTAGATTGTGTATTATAATAACTTTTTAACGGAAAGGAAAGAGCACAAATCAATACACAGAGTGATGAATTTTTACAAAGTTAAAACAGCTGTGTCATCAGCGCCCGTCTCAGAAGCAGACCGTCTCCTGCCCCGCAGAGTCTCCCTCGGGCACCCTCCCCGTCACCCCAAGGTTAACACTCTGACCTCCCACCCACAGAGGTTTGTCTAAAAAATAAACTCACCAGCGTATCCCTTTCCTTTTTGCTTTTTCCTCTTCTTTCTTTCCTTCCTCCCTCCCGTCTTTCTTTCCCTCCCCCCACCCCCCGGCTTTCACTATTCCCTCACTCCTTCCTTGCCCACTGGTTCTACCTCCAAATACTTTATTTGAGGTTTATGTAGGACGCACAGTAAGAGGGAGTGTGAACGCCTTAGCGCAGTGCCCTGGGAGGCAGTGTGAGATGGGCCACGGCTGCTGAAAGACCTGGATCCGGACCGGCCCCTGCCAGCTGTGAGAGCTGGGGCTTGTGACTGAATCTCTCTGTCCCTCAGTTTCCTTGTCTGTGACATGGGAGAAGTAACTCGACTGACTTCAAAGGGTGTCGGGAAGATTAAAGAAGGTATTTTTCCCCTTATGCCTGCAAAGTGTTCACATGCATCGGGGCCAGGAAGCCTCAGTGAAGTTCTGCCAGATAATGAGCGACATTTCTCACCAGATGAGACTTGAGGACGGGCGATGAGAATCCCTGCTGTTTGTTGAGAGCCTCCCATGCGTTAGGCCTTTACTTCTCATCTGCGTGGCTGTCCTGCAAGGAGAGATTATTATCTCCATTTTACAGATGAGGAGATGAGGTCAGGCCTGGAGACGCAGGATGGTAAGTGTTGGAACTGGAGCTGGAGCCCAAGGAGCTTGGCTCAAAGGCCCACACCCCTAACCATAGGGACAGCCTTGTACTAATATCTCCTGGATGTGGCCTTTCAAAGCCCCTAGGGTCTGGTTGTAGCAGTGAGCTGAGTACAATCCTTGTGGGGGATGCCCTTTGCTAAGGTCCCATCCTCCCAGGGACAGAACCAGGCCAATTGCAGGCCTCCCCGCCTGCAATTGGGGAAATTGCTGGGGAAATTCTCCCAGGGCAGGAATGGGGTTCTGGGGAAGGGATGAGTTGCCCAGGGCAGAGCAGGGAGGAGACTGCCTGGCGGTAGAGGGTTCAAATTGCCCTGGGTATGGGCAGTGCCTGGGTCTCCTGGAAGCACAACCTTCAGCCCAGGGAGGTCTGGGGCCACGGGCAGTGGGTAGCCTCCAGGGTGCCTATAGCCCACCACCCTGGGGCATTGGAGAACAGCCTGTACCCTGTGGAATCTCTTATAGGGCCCTGTCCTGCCCATCAGGGCTCATGGGGTTGGGAGTTACAGAGCAGGGCCAGGCAGGTCAGGCAGAGGGGTGCTGGTGACTCCAGATGGGGCAGGACTGTGGTGATGTCCCCAACCCTGCTGAGTGCTCAGTGAACAGCAGGTCATAGAATGGGGACTCCTGCTCTGTCCTCTCCAACAGAGGGAGAGCTCGCCAAGGAGAGGTTATGTCCTCCCCATCAGACTAGCTCCCTAGGCTAGTCCTGGGGCCGTGAGGCCTCCTTCCTGCCCATCTCCCAGAACTGACTTCTCTTGGTGTGGCCCTAGGGTGGAGGGCAATGAAGGCACCCCATGCCGGCCTCAGCCAATCCCTTATTTCCTGGTGGGCCTGATGGGCGCACTGACATCACCTGCCCTCTTACTGGCCTCAGCTGTCCCCACCCTGACCTCCAGGCTCCCTGGGGGCCAGCCTGGGCATCTGTATCCATCTTGCCCCAAACTCTGGAGATTCTGATAAATTTCCTTTCATTGCTTCCAGCCATGTTATTTAAAGTAATTAACCTTAATTTATAAATTTTTATATCAAACTGCCTTTTAACTTTTAGAACTGGCAGGAGCAGCCTTATCCCTGGGCTCCTAATAGTTCTCCATTTAATCAAAATTCATCCATCAGGTTCCAGTGTTAAATCATCTTTTAATTGGGAGTTACATTCTGGTTAATAGTTTTATAATTCGCCTCCTCTAATAGTTTTTACCACAGGGATCTCTACTCCATTTTTCCTCACTCTATTATTGCGGGCGTGCAGTTCTGCGGGGACGGCTGCGCGGGGCCCCGCCTCTCCGGCCTCTGCTGGTCGTCACCTCTTTTGTTCTTGGCGGTCTCATTAATTCCCGAGAGGAGTTCTCTCTTCTCATTACTAGGGCAGGGCTGCTCTCCTCATTTCCACAGGCTGCCTTCGAAGCTGTGGCCAGGGCCTGCTCCTCCCCAAGAAGAAGCCCACGCAACGGGCAGAGAGAGGGACGGAGAGGAAGGTTCTGGAGCCTCGCAGGCCAGGCCCACAGTGGGCGGGCAGTGAGGAGCAGAGGAGGCTGGAAATGGACGCAGCCCCAGGACTGGCTCCTTCCTGGATCCTACCCACCACCCCTCAGCTGTGCCCTCTTCCACCCGGGGGTTAAAGATATAGGAAGCGGGCCCCGCCTGAGACCCTGAGTGGCCGGACCTGGGGGATTCCTGGAGGTGGGCAGGGAAGTCCAGGGCCACATTCACTCGGGGTGGCTTCATCAAAATAGTCACAGAGGAGCCACTGGGCCTCCTAACAGGCAAGAGAGAGAGGGCGTAGGGACCACGGGATCAGGAAGGGGAGAGAGAGAGACGGGGAGGAGGAGGAGAGTCAAGAGGAAGAAAGAAAGGAGAGGGAAGAGAAAGAGGGGAGAGGAAGGGGAAAAATGAAGGAAGACAGACAGCAGAGGGGGGCCGAGAAGATGGGTCCCTTCCATCTGGGAGCCCTGGCCGGTGAGCAGACGAGGCTGTGTGGGTACATGCACACGCACACGTGTGCACACACACGCTCACACCAACCCATACGCTTGCACAGGCCTGAAACCAGACCCAGAGGCAGCTAGTGCAGGGCTGATGCTGGGTTGGGGGCCTGGAGCCTGTGGGTGGGGGTCTCTGAGAAGGCCTCCAGAGGAGGTGAGCTGGAAGGGGTGAGGGAGGGGCCAGGGAGGGGCAGAAGCTGGGACCCAGGGCCTGGGCTGAGGCTGCCAATGTGCGCTTCCCTGGGGATGGAGGACTTGGGGGCTGGCTCAGCCCTGAAGTCATGTCCTGCTGAGTCTCCCTTCTCAACCCCCTCCAGGTGGTGACTTTCCATCTCAGTGGGTCTCAGTCCTGACTGCATGTTAGAGTCACCAGGGGAGTGTTTAAAATCCCAATGCCCTGACCCCACCTCACACACTGTGGTGGCTTTAAAATACTAAAATTCTTTGATGGTTCTCGCTTCCAAAGATGGAGTCAAATTCCCTTCCTCTAGAACATGGGTTCCTTCTAACAACCAAAAAAGGCAGAGTGACAGTGTGTGATTTAGGATGTTAGGGCACAAAAGGCATTGCACCTTCCTCTTTGCACTCTTGTGGATCACTCAGGGGGAAGCCAGCTGTCGGGTCACAAGGACATTTAAGCAGCCCTGTGGAAAGGCCCATGTAACAAGGAGCTGAAGCCATCTGCTTACAGCCAGTAAAGAACTGAGGCTTCCTGCCAACAGCCATGGGAGTGAGTCATCTCAGAAGTGGAGCCTCTAGCCTCAGTCGAGCTTCTTATCTTTGCTTGGCCTCAGTTTCCTCATCTATGAATTGGAACAGCAAACTCCCTCCCACCTTGTGCATGTGATTGCATCTCCCCACCAGAGCCCCTGGCTGGGAGGTTGGGAGGGGGGGAATCTGGGTGGGGGAAGACCCCCTTGGCCTCCAACCACCTGCAGACAGAACTAATTCCTACCCAGCCCTGGTTCTTCCTCGCTTTGTGATCTTAGGTGAGGCACCGCCTCTCTCTGGACCTTGTTGGGGCATAGAGAAGACAGAATAAGATGCCATGTGGGGGTGTGCCCTGCATGGTACTTGGCATCCAATAAAGGGAAAAATCTGCTTGTCACAAGCTCCAGCCACACTTTTTCAGGTGTAATTAGAAAACACCCAGGGGGGAGGGTATAGCTCTGTGGTAGAGCACATGCTTAGCATGCAGGAGGTGCTGAGTTCAATCCCCAGTATCTCCATTTAACAAAAGAAAACACTAAGAGGTTTTCTTTTCCATGGAAAATGACTCGTGGTTTCCATGGGGATGAGGGAGAAGAGAGGGAGGCGGGAGAGGAAAGCAGTGTTCATCTTGAGCCCAAGAGGTGCCCCAGGAGCACAGTGCTCAGGCCGCCAGCCCACTGTGGCGTCTAAGCCTGGCGACCATAAGGATGATGGATTCTACTTTACAGACAAGGAACTGAGGCTCAGGAAGTTCGAGGAACGTCCCTGCTCAGTGTCACATGGTTAAGGAAGGCAGAACTGGGGCAGCAGCCCAGGTCCAGTGACTCCAAAACCTGGGCTTTTCTGTGGGCACTTGAGGGCAGGGAAAGGGCTGGGCCGTGGGCCCCATCTGCCCCCAGTGGGGCCATTGATCTCATTTCTTGCTCCCTCCAGAGGCTGTCACCAGGTTAGCGGTGGGTGGGTGAAAATGATGGTGGAAGGGTGAGTGAGAGGCACCCAGGACCGCCCTGAAACTTGAAGGATTTAGGTTAGACCCATGAGAAGAGAGAAGATTTTGAATGGCAGATGCAGGGAGCTTGTGGGGACTGCCTCCCTGGGGTACCCAGGCTCCCCTCACATGCAGTCAGCCTGAGCTGGGGAAGGGGATGAGGGGGAAGGGACAGGAGGGTTGTGACATTGACCTTTGCAAGGACCCAGCAGCCTGTGTTTGGCTGGACGGGCCACCTCTGAGTCAGCCAGGGCAACTAGTTGGTCAAGTTCACAGGTTCCACATATGACAGCTTATAATCCAGCCCTCAGCACCTGTGAGCAGCATGACCTCGAACAAACCCCCTAACTCCCTGTGCCTCTGTTTACTTATCTGTAAAATGGAGAGCAGAAGAAAACCAGGGTCACAGGTGATGCGAGCATTAAATGAGATAAGCCCCCCCACCCCCAGCGTGGAGCCAGGTGGAGCTCACGCAGCATGTGGTAATGACCGCTTGGAATTGACTGAGAAGGCACGAGGAAGCAGCATGCTCCCTGAGTCTGGAGTCCTGCCTGGGGAGTGTTGAGTCATCTTAGTCCTGCCTCTCCCTTTCTGTGAGATCTTGGAAAAATCCACCAAACCTCTCTGGGCCTCAGTTTCTTTCATTGCCAGATAGGAACCAAGTCCCTGCCGTTCTCTGGGGACAGAGAGCATCAGTGTAGATGCTCTGGGCATGAGCAGACAGAGCCCATCCCTCACCCTATTCACCTGGGACCCTCGTAATAATTTTTATCCTCACTCCCCCATAATAAATCAAAAAAATATTTACTGAACCTCTCTCGGCACCAGGCACTGTGCCCAAGCCACGAAAGTTACCAGGAGCACCTATGGGGTGCCAGCTCCATGTTCTAAATGCCACATGGCCATCTGTCATCTGCAGAATCCCATGAGCCAGGGTGCCGGTCACTCCCATGTGGGGACAAGGCAGCTTGGAATTCTTAGGGAGCTTGCTGAAGGTCACACAGGAAGGCCGTCGTCCAGCTGAGATTCAAACCCACCTCTTTTTGCCTCCAGAGGCCCACCTCTCATTCCCTCCACCCTCTCACTTTCTGTTGAATCCATGGGGTGCTCCTGCTCCTGGCAGCTCAGGATCCTAGTTGTTTCTACAAATGAGTAACTGAGATTCCCAGAGGTTAAATAGCCATCTGATGCCCTTCCCCGGGCAGGTGGCCAAATCTACCTCCAAACTCAGGGTCCTCTGACCCTGGAGCCCGACTCCCTCCAGCCTCAGTGACCCCTCTCCCCACTGTGGGACACAGATGCCTTTTGGTCCTGGTCTCTTTTTTCTTATTTCCTCTGTGACTCTCTTTGTCCCCCAAACGAGCTTCTAATCTCCAGCAACTTGCCAGTTGGGGAGCTTTGTAACTTACAGGGTCACCTGGGGAAGAGTCCCTGCTTGGGCCACAGTCCTGGGGCCTGAGCTCTGTGCAGTGACCTCTGAGGATTGTTAAAGAAGGAATCGCGGTCCGCACAGCACATAATCCAGCCCTAGCCCTTTGCTTTGACGAGAAAACTCTCACCGAGCCCATTTCACAGATGAAACAGCCGATGCTGGAGAGCTTGAGCCTGGACACTGTCATCAAGGCATTGGAGCAGCTGAGACTCTGCTCTCTGGCAGAATGAGAGGTGAGTGAGGGGCAAAGAGAGAGGGAGGGGGAGGGAGTGGAGGCAGTAAAGCTGCCTCTTGGGTTGAGGAGCCCGGGTGTGTTTGTGGGGGTCTGCAGGAGTTGGAGAGACTGGCTCTTCTGGCGGCCTCAGCTGCCAGAGCCAGGCTGGCGTTCACGCCGTTCACAGCGTGGTGCCAGGTGGATGTCCAGCTCTGGGCCTGGGCTGGCCACTGATCAGCCTCCTGGCCCACTTCGCTACCTTCCCAGTAGGACTGTCACTGAGCCCAGGGTGATGGAACAGCTGAGGGGGCAAAGAGGGGGGACCTGGCAGCAGAAAGGGGAGCAGGGCAGATAGGTTATTCCTTGAAATCTCAGGGCTTTTAGCACTGCCAGCTGGGGCAGGGGAGGTGTTAGAACCCCTCCGGCCTTACAGGATGGAGTGTTTATTTTCCCCAGTGACTGAAGCCGGTGGTGGAGGGAAGGAGTGAAGGAGAAGAGACAGAAGTATTAGAAGCTGACTGAAAAACAGAGACAGGGAGACAGGAGCAGGGCGAGAAGGAAAGAGACCAAGGAGAGCCAACAGCAGCCTGACCCGAAGCTGCAGGTCCTAGCAACTAACCGACCAACCGGCGGGGCAGGAGAGGCAAAGCGCACATTTTTGGAGCGACAGCCAGGCTCCAAGGTCTCCGTTTCCATGGGGAGGAGTCTGGGCTCTGCTGCACTGGGAGAAGCCCAGATTCCCCTTGAAAACCTTTTGGGGATGGAAGGGGCCAGGCAGGGTCCCACCCTTTCTTCCACCCCAGATCAGGCTCTCTCTCCCCACCCAGCCCCTCCCACCCGAGGGCTCCCAACCTGGGGGAAGCTGCTGGTTCCTAGGACGTGATTTTCAGGACCGTGGGCTGCCAGGCTACAGCCTTAGAAGAAACCACCTCTGCTTCACAGGTGGAGGCCCTGGCGGGGGCTGGGCTCAGATTTGTGCAGACCAAGCCGGGCGGCAGCTCAGAATAGTGACTGCGGCCAAGTCCTGGCTAGATCTTGGTTTCTCAATTATCTTGGGAGGAGTGGGGACATATCCAGGCCCCCCTCTCACCTCCAACACACACAGGAGACTTTTTAGGGGGGAAGTGAGCGAGGCTGAGAGGCAAATCGGCGTGGGGGAAGGGCAGGAAGCATTTAGCAGGGGCCTCCTGGGGATGGGTATTTTATATACCTGCCCTTTTGACCCATCACCATCTGTGGGGCAAAAATTATGACTCCCATTTTACACGTGAAGAACGCCAGACTCAGAAAGGTTAATTAAATTGCCCAAGGTCACTCAGCCGGGGATGATAGAAACCGGAATTTGAATCCAGGTCTGGTCCCAAAGTCTGGCTCTTTCCGTGCTGCTGTGTGCATAGGATTAGGCGTAGAAATGGACAGAGAGCCTGCCCTCACCCTGGCCCTGGAGAGAGGGCCACAGGCCAGGCGTGGGAGGATCGCTGGGTGCGGAGGGGTAGGGCGTGGAAACCTCGGTTAGAACCCCAACTTTGCCAGGTTGGGCGAGTCCCTTCTCCCCTCTGAGCCACATGCAGAGGAGTGGCTGTGGGGTGTCTCCCTGATGTTTGGTGAGTGAGTGAAGGAAAAGGAAAGTGAAGGTGTGAGGAGGAGGGCCGCTTATTCTAACTTGGGTCTAAGGCTGGAGTGCCACCTTGGACCAGGAACGGAGTCCTGGCAGGTACCTAGCCCCTGAAACTCCGCCTCCCTCAACCCACCAACATGAGGCCCTCCAGCCTTCCCCGTGCGCTACCTGGAGGGAGGGACCCAGCTGACAAGTGGTGGGTGGGGGTGCACATGCTGGTGGCCCCCATTCTGGTGGCCCCCTGTCACACTACGGCATCCCCTCCCCCATGAAGTCACCCTGAGGTCTCTCTTCCTGGGCTAGGTTAGTTGCTCTTGATTAAACCAGTTGTTGGACTTAATGCCAATGCCATTAACATGTCTCTTAGCCCTATTAATCCCCCCCCAGTAGAGGAAGGGGATGGGAGGTTCAGGGGCGGGGAGGGCAGAGGGTCCTAAACACCAAGCCAGCTCAGTGGCCTTCTGGAGAAGAAAGTGCACCTGAGAGATTCAAGCCCCCCTCCATTCCCTCTTGGGAGCCTTGGAAGTCTCCATTCCAGCCTAAGAATTCCTGGAAGCCAGCTGTGTCTGCATCCCATGAGGTCCAGCTGAGGCCTTTTGGCCGCCATGACCCTGGGGACTCTTTCCCACTCAGCTTCCTTGGGGCCTCTGGGCAGGGCTGGCAAGAGTGGAGGTGACTGCATGGGTTTGAAGTGGAGGCCAACAGCTTACCTGTGAGGCCAGAAAGAGAGGCTGGAGGGGAGTGAGGATTCTAGTTGCAGAACCAGGATTATCCTGGCTTCTCCCATGCACACTTGTCCCAGTCCTGTTCCCTCTGCAGATCCCTGGGGCCAGGTGGGGCTCCCCAAACACCTCACTTCTCTGCTCAGGCCTTCCTGTGGGTGCATGGACCTGGAGGCAGAGGCTGGGCCCAGGCAGGGATGCTCAGCCCTCCCCCTTGTGCCTTCTTCCTCCTTCCCTCCCAGCTGGACCTTCTCCCTCCCTCCAGTGTCAGGGGCCAGCTAGGGCAGGGAGGGGGCTTGGGTGGGGCCAACAGAAGGTGCATAAATCATTATTGGCGAAGACCTCAGCCCTGAGCTGCCGGGTGGAGGCTGCTGCTCACGGTCAGGCCGGGGCATAAATCATAATTCCCCTACAATAGATCCTTTTGCAGCCGCCATCAGGAAAACTGTGTTGGTTTTATCGATTTTTTGACACGGGGGCCTAGGCAGCGGGCGGCTCCTGAATCATTATGAAATGAAACTGATTAGGAATTCATGGAATACTAAATAAACTTTACGAGCCCGTTGTAAGTTTTTTGATGCATGGGGAGCGGAAAATGAAAACTAATGATATAAAAATTACACAGCGTGCTGAGTATTATTATACCGCTATTGATTTGTTTCAAACTGTACATCAAAATCGAAGAGGGCTGGGGCGGCTCCTGCAGCGATGCTGGGGCCGTTTGGGCTCACCAGGGCTGGCAGACTTTTTTTCCTTCTATTTTTATTTATTTTTTTTCTATCTCTTTCCTCCAGCCTCCTGGCTCTGTAATCTGACTCCTCTCTCTCCACCCCTGCTCCTCCAAGGAATGTCCCAGGGGAACACCTAGCCACCCGCCCACAGGGCAGCCTCGTCCTCAGCTTGGAACCTGGACCCTGGCTCAACTTGAATTGTCAGCCTTCACTGGTCTTTCCCTCTGGAGCTGCATTTTCAGTCTGTGAGTTTCTCTTTTGCCTTCAACCTTCCCCCCTATTTATTTGGAGAAAGCGTGCTTCAGAGGAGAGATTTGAAGATCTGTTTCCTGCTAGCACCTTGCTGTGTGACCTTGGGCATATCACTGTGCCTCTCTGGGTATCAAAAAGATTGGACTCATGAAATCAGGGTTTCTCAAGTTATATAGCCTCTTGACAGCCCGTATGTCATCTTTAGGGCTTGTCAAAAATACTAATTCCTTAGGCCCCTCCTTTAGATGGCGCTAAAGCTCAGCAGGGGATCTGGGAATCTGCATTTTCCTAAGGATCCCAGTGATCTGAAGCAACCTGTCGGAGTCCCTTATCCCACTGGGTTGTCAGAAGTGGCCTTAAAGCTCTGAATCTTGCCCTCTGTATTAATCAGCTTTTGCTAGTCTGGGATGCAGAAACAAACAATCCCTGAATCTCAGTGGCTTACAGCAACAAAAGTTAAGTTTTTGCTCATGGTACACGTCTGCTGTGGGCCATTTATGGTCCAGCTCTGTATGTCTTCATTCTGGGTTCAGACTGCAAAAGCAGCCCCAGTCAAAGGCATGCTATTCCAGTGGCAGAGGGAAAAGTGCAAGAAAGACAGTGGAAACATGTGATGCTCCAAGTTTTTGCTTGGACGTGGCAATATGTCCCTTCTGCTCCCATTCCATTAACCAAAAGGAGTCATCTCATCAAGTCCAGTGTCAATGGAGCTTGCTTCTCTCACAGGAGGATGGGCACCAGCGGGAGGACTGGGCATCTGGAGTGATGGGTTGGGAACAGTGAATGCCCTCCTGGGCTTCGTCTTGAGTCTAGGTTCCCCCAGGATTTGGGGTCCAGGATCTTGTTTGGATGGACCAGAGGGGCTTGGCCCAGTGCAATTAGGAATGGTGCGGCTGCTTTAGACAGGTGTGCCCCCCTTACACAATCATGCATCTCCATGACAGTTGTCCACTGACTTCCTCTGCCCACGCTGAGACCCCGGCCTTCCCCTCAGGGGTCCTCAGTGGGCAGGGCTTCGGTCCTTTATCTCTAAATGTCTTTGTTTCCTTCATTTCTGCCTTCCTGCTGGAGAGGCCTATAGACACTAGCCCTGGATCCTCAATGGAACTGCTGTAACAATTAGAATCCTTTTATAAAACTGTCCTGGATCCTCTAAATTCAGAGGGTAAATTTAGATTTTGGATATTGGATTTTCTTAAAGTGGACACACTCAATACTTTTTTTTTTAAGCAAGTGTCTCACTTTTTCACAAGAGATAACTCATGAAAGTTACCTCTTTTGCTAGTATTATTTTTACTCTGTGCAACTTCATCATTAGCCTGAGTCTCAGAAAGGTTGACCTCTGCCCCTGGACATACAGTGTGTCATTCCCAGAACCACGTGGCTGCCCAGCTCTGGGCATGACTGAGTACATCCTCAGGAAGTCCACTGATACTTGATGTCCAGGGGCAGAGGTCAGAGGGGGACCTATGGGGACCCACTGCATTAACTTGGGTCTGGGAGATGTCAGGGATGGCAGTGGCACAGGCTTGGCCCACACACACGCACACACACACAATATACACTCTGCATACAACCTCTTCAGAACTGGATGAAATGGATCACACAATGGTCCAGAAAGCACACAGGACTAAGAGTCTTAAAGTTGGTATTCGAATCTTAGTTCTGCCCCTAATTGGCTCTGTGGCTTTGAATAAGTAACTTTAAAAAAAAAAAAATCTGGGATTCAGTTTCCTCCACTGCCAAAGATGGATTTGGACTCCATTGTCCAAGATTCCTTCCAGAGGGTGAGAGTGGGCAGAGGTTCACACACTAGCACAATTCCCACGGGACGTTGATGCCTATATCAGTCGTAATTCTTCGCAGTTTGGGGAAAGAGGCTGATAGAAATGTAAACTCAAACTGGCGTAAGCAAAAAGGAAGTTATTGACTACTAAAGAGGCCATGGGAGTCTTCAGGTACTGTGTGATCTGGAACTTCAGACAACATTATCACAGATCTGTCTTCCTCTCTCTGTTCTTCTTTCGTCTCTTGAGGCATCTTTCTCAGGCATGCTTTCCACTCATGGCGACAAAACGGCTGCCAGTAGCACTGGGCCCATATCCTAATGATTCAACAAAGGGAGCATCTTCTTTCCAACAGTAACAGTGAAATTCTCAAGACTGAATGTCATTGACCCAGCTTAGGTCACATGCCTACTCATGAACTAGTCACCACAGCGGGGGGGCAGAGAGAAGATTTAGGCCTATAGCTTTCCCTGGCTCTGACCCCTGCAGAACCACACAGACTCACAGTGGGAGAGGGGTGCAGGCTCCCAAGGAAATTTGAGGTACCATTTCAAAAGAGATCGATTCTGGGTCGATAAAAGCTGCAAGTGTCCACTGAAATCTCTGAGGTCAGGGGCAGGAGCACTGAGGAGGGTGAGGGCAGAACAGGTGAGGCTCTTCTGGCCCTGAGTCATGTCTAGAACTTTGGATATAGCTGGGACACAGCCCAAGGTTGGGGGTGAGTGGTCCTTTACATGTTCAGGGTGCTTGGAGAGAGCAGTGTAGCATTGAGGCTGCCCTGGAGAAAGGGCACAAGTGTCAATCTGCTGCCTCCGCTTCTCTGCACTATGGCCAACCACCAGGCCTCCTGCCCCAGCCTCCCACCAGCCCCCTCAAGCTGCCCCCCATGTTGATTCCCTGAGGCTCAGAGAGGGCACGTGACTTGCTCTACATCACCCAGCTTGTGTACAGGGCTCCTCCCTCTTCACCCCTGCTGTGTTGTAGGGTCTAGATTTTGCTCTTTCCACTTGCACATTAGCCCCTGTGGGTGGGAGATGTGGGGTGTGGCAGGATTGCTCCTGGCTAGCTGGCTCCCCTCTTGGGGTGCTACACACATTGAATTTAGATGTGGCTCTGAGCAGGCCGTTCATTCATTCCGGACCGTATCAACTGCAGAATTGAGTGCTACAAGTAAGAAGGAGTTTAGCTATTATTCTCCTACTGATGTGATTTAATGTTTGGTTTATTCCTGTCCTGCTCCCCCCTCCTCTCCTCATCAGTTTGACATTTGCATAGAGTTTCCCTGCAGTTCTGTAGAACACATGGTTTTTCTGGTAACTCCCTGCTTTGGCTTCTTCGGGAGTTTGGAGCCCACTGGGGCATCTTCTTCCTTCCCATCCCTGAACTTTTTCATTCCACCTGCTGCGGGGAAGGGCATACAAATAACCAGATCTTCCTGGTTCTTGCCCCTTCGTGCGCCTGTAAGATTCCTGTTGCCTAGTGGCCTTCAAATGTTTCTGAGTGTCCCGGGTGTCTGGCGGTCTCGGCGCGTTCATGAATAAGTCTGCACTTCCACCTCCTGCCCCTGCAGCTGAATTAAACTCAACCACCCATCCATCCCCGGAGATCCCTTGTCTCCAGGCACCCCAGCCAATGCCTGGAAACCCTTAGGCGGCGCGAGCTGCCCAGTACGGAGGCAGCATATTCTGTCCCCTGCGTCTTCTGGTGCTGCCTTTTGTTAGAGGGGCCTCACAGCAGGGCTGCGCCGGCCTCAGGGTTTACAGAATACCTGGTTGTCTCAGTTTGATGTCACCCAGAAGCAGATCCTGGAGACAAGGGTTCAATAGAAGTGGTTTATTTGGGAGGTGAAAGGGGTCTCCGGGGATGAGTGGGATGCGTATCGCGGAAGGATACCGCTGGGGGCAGTTGAGCTTAATCCCGCTCCAGTTTTCCAGGTTACCCAGCAGGCCTGAGACCCTAAGGTAAGAACCCCGGGGATGAGAGAGGAGCCCTCCTCCCTTAGAGAAGGCTGCCGAGCCAGCTGGGAAAGGGCTTAGTCAGAACGGCGAAGTCTTCAGCAGAAATCTGCAGCTTCCTGAATCCCAGCTCTTGTACCTGGCCCGGGCTCTCCGGCGGGCCCTCGAGCGGGGCCAGAGCCAGGGGGATGAGGGGACGGGGAGGCAGCTAGAAGCCCAAGAGGAGGCTGACAGGTCCGTAGGCAAACGCATCAGCAAAGGAATGATTAAAAGTGATCAGGCAGAGGTTGTATGATCACCTGACCCTGGATGCCATCGGCAGAAGGCAAGGAGCTAGCACACATTAAACACCTACTGTGTACCAGCCCTGGATACATGGGACTAGAATTCAAGCTCCTTCAAGGCTGGGCCCATGTTTGATTTCTCTTTGTATTCTCAGAGCCTGCCATTGTTTGGCTCCTAGCTATAAAATATAGAGTAACAGGAAAAATAGCGACCGTTTACAGTCACTAACTAGGCACTAAGTGCCTTATATTTATTGTAATGAATTGTATGACAGTCATTTATGGTAGGTCCCATGATTCCCATTTTACAGATGAGGAAACTGAGGCTTAGTGGGGTTTCAATGATTTGCCCAGGGTTACACATCTAAAGGGCAAAGCCAGGATTTGAACTCAGGTCCAACTGCCTTTCAAGTCCCGGATTTCACCCCTCCTTTGTGGTGTGTCCCTCCACTGGGAGGGAAGTTAGACTACAGTTGTCCTTGGAAGGCCCTCCAACTTGTGAGGTTCTGTCTTGTTAGCTGCCATCCCCTTCTCCCCCTCGCCAATCACAAAGAAAGGGGAAAGTCCTTTGCTCCTCCTCAGGTGGCTCGTGGCAGATTACTTAGTGCTTGACACGGTGTGTCTCTGTGTCACTGTTCCCGGGCGGAATTAAATCAGGACAGGAAAATATTAATTTGGAGTTGGGGATGGAGGCCGCTCCTTTCCAATTACTCTCCACCCCGTCAGGCTTATCCTGGCGCAAACAAGGAAGGAGGCTGGATTAATTGCTTTGGACTCTGCCCCACTCCAGTCCCAATTACTGGGCCGGCTTGGCTCCCAGCATTATGAAGCGCACTGCTGTGCAGGAAATTGTGTGAAATTTTAACGGATTTTCAGACGCAATAATGGAGCACGGGATTCTGGGCCAGCATTTGCCGGGCAGCTGGGCCCTCTGTGCCTCAGCTGAGGTTAAGCTATCTGGGGCTTCTTTGTGTATTAAAGGATCATCTGGTTAACCCTAAAGCCTGAGCCACCAGAACGGTTCAGCCCCTGACCCTGCAGAGGAATGGGGGGCAGTGCTCCTGGAGGACAAGGAATCCCACTACCTAAATAATAATAATAATAATGATGGCACCACTTTTTGAGCCTCCACACATGCCGGTTGCTTACCCATAACATCCGCAAGCCTCATCCTTTGAAGTGCTTATTTTTCCCATCTTATAAAGGAGGAAAAGGGGACACAAGGAGATTAAGTCATTTGCACAAGGCTACCTGGTTACTTAGTGGTGAAGCCAAGACTGGAGCCCAGGTCTGTCTCCAAAGCTACTCCATTTGGGGCCCCAATTTGCCTCCTCCCTTGTTCTTAAGGATGCATTGTAAATGTCTTCCCCATCACACTTGACCTTCTAGGTTCCAGGGTCCTTTCTTGTTCCGTCTCTGCATCTTCAGCCACTGCCAGGGCGCCTGGCACACAACAGGTACCCACGAGAGATTTGTTGACTGCACTGAACTTGGCCTGTCACCTGGACTCCTGGATTTATTAATGGGATGAAGGGGTGAGCTGCTGTGACCCAGAGACCTCTCTAGGTCAATGAGAATGAGCCCCATTTGAGCCCACCTAGAACCCACGGGAGGGGCTGGGGAGGTCAGAGTGTCCCCAACCCTAGTGTGTAACTCGTGCTGCCTGGGTGCTCCCTACGTAGAGTTCCTGTTTATCCTGACCAAGGCCTAGCAAGACAGGTGGCATCACTCACAGCTGAGGGCTGTGGAAATGAGGCTCAGAGAGGTGAGTGGACTCGTGCAGGGTCACACAGCGAGTAAAGGGTGGCCTCATCTGCCCCGGGACTCTGGTTTGCCTGAGTCCATCAGGTCTGAAGTGGGGGTTTCCAGCTCCAGGGTTTTTATATCTCTTAACACTGTGACACCTGTGGTTTAAATAGTAAACAAAATTCTGCCCACAAGTTTAACGTGTCAAGCTAGTAAAAGCAGAGATGCTCTGGTGAAAGAGGGACGTTGGGACCCTGTTTGGCTGCAGAGGAGTTGGGAGATGAGGACAGAGTTGACAAGAGGGATGACTGGCCTGGAGAAGGGGACAGTGGTGTGGAGCTTGGGGAAGTGAGGGCTATGTAGCTCACAAATCTCAGACTCCGGCAGGGTCACCGCATGGAAAGAAAATCGGACTTGAGTGGTGGGGCCCACAGAGAGGGACCCTGGAGACGGTGAGCGTGGTGGAGGAGTGAGGGTGAGGCACGCCGTGATCATCAGGAGCTGTCCAATTCTCACCTGCCCCTTTAGCTAAAGGAGAATTAATTACATGGAGGGGAGGCCCCCTTAATGGCCATCATTTAGTTTAATTTAAGAAACAGGCCCCTCCACACACCCCCTCAGCCAACAGCACCACCACTGGCAGCTGTGTTGATTAATGGCCTCCTCCTGTATACATGAGAGCAGAGGTTCTCAAACTGGAGTGAACCTCAGAATCTCCTGGAGGGCTGATCAAAACGCGTTTTGCATGGCCCCACCTCTGGGTGGTGGCTGAAAATCTGCATTGCTAACAAGCTCCCAGGTGACGCTGATGCTACTGGGGGTCACACTTTGGCAATGGCTGTAGTGGAGACAGGGTTTCATCCAGTGCTTGAGAACTCGGCCCCTTGCCCCCTGCAGGGGTCCTCTAATCTAATGGGGGAGGGCCTTAGCCATCTCTGCCTTTTTACTACTCTCTAAGTGCACCCATCCCTCTGATGATGTTGAAGACAAGTGCATTTTCTCAGCACCTCAGAAGCCCCTGAGCATTTCTGCTCAGAGAAGAATGGGGAAATACCCAGGGCCTGATTCCTTAACCATCCTGCCTAGATGCAGCCTCCTAAGCTGGATTTTGGGGACATCCATTTGCTTCATCCTCAGCCCCAAGCCCAGAGGGGCCCAGGGGAAGCTGGGCCCTGTTTTGCAGGCCCTCTGCTCCTGCCCGCCAGGTGAGAGAGGGGCAGGCAGTGAGCATTTCCAGAGGCCTGGCAGCAGCAGGAGGGGGACTGACAGTTACAGGCCTAATTGTTAGTCACAGGTAGCCCTCTGCCCGCTGCCCCCCGGTGATCCGGCTCTGCGGGCTTTGCCAGGACTACCGTCCAGAGAGCCTGTTTGCACCTGTGTCAAGGAGAGCTCAGAAAACCTAATTAGCTAGTTTGGTGTTTTATAATTAGGTCCTTTAAAAGAATTCATAGGTGGTGATAATAAGCCCATTTAGAAATCTATTAGGCTTTGGGGGAGTTGAAGGGAAACCTTGTAACCATGTGCACACCTGCTTTCTCTTTTCCTGGGTCTCTTCCCTCCACCTCTCTCCAGTCCTGCCCCTGAGTTCTTCCTCCTGCCCTCTTTCCCCGTCTGCATCCTCAGTTACTCCCATCCCTGCACCTGCTAGATGCCAAGACCTCTTTAATCTCACCTGAAGGGGAGGGACAAGAAGGTGCATGCTGATTCCGTTAATGCCCCCACGGCCCTCAGAATGGGGTCCGATTGTCACCCTCATCTTACAGATGAGGAGACTGGAGCGCAAAGAGGTTGAACACTCCCTCCTAAGCTACAAGCCCTTAAGTAGTAGAATCAGAAGGTCTGGCTCTTAATTCCTCACCAAGCCTCACTTCTGTCAGCCTGCATCTCCCTCACCTACCACAGCCCCAGTCCTCCTGGCTCCAGTGCTCCCACCAAGCTGGCTGAGTTGGAATTTTACAAATCACATTCCTGTTTTCTCAGAGCATCGGTGCCAGGGCTTCAGAGCTACCTTCAGATGGGTCTACAATGGACAGTGGCTTCGAATACCCTTTGCGTCTCTAGCAACTCTTCCCATTTGGGTTTCTGCTGAGGTGGTGGCATCGAGGGAGAGGTTGAATGCCTCCCTGCCTCTCTCCTTCTTCCTTCTTTTTTTCCTTCCCTCTCTACTTACCCGCCTCCCTCCCTCCTTCCCTTCCCTGTACTGGAGCTCAGGAGCCAGAGACTAAGTCAGCCAGTTGCTAGTGGAGGAACCCAAGGGGTTCCCTAACGCCTCTGCGTCAGCACGAGACACCCCGGCACTCTCTTCTCACCCAGTGCACTTCCTTCACTTATCACAACATGACATTTTCTCAAAGATTTGTTCACCTATTCATTTACTTGTTTATTACCGATCTCCCCCCATTAGAATCCAAGTGCTGTGGGCAGGGCAGAGATGTGTCTGTACCTAGCTGCTTTCCGGGGGCTGCCTTGGTTCCCAGCACAGAGCTGGAATGAGCAAATGTTGGACTAAATGTGTGGAAGCTGAGCATCGTGTCCCTATCTCTAAAGTGAGGGTAAAATTATCTCCTCTCCAGGGCCCTAAGGTGCCTGGCACACAGAAGGTGGTCCACGAATGTCAGGGCTCTCACTCCACCCAGTGCCCAGAGAAGTTTGGCTACTTAAAAACCCCCTTGGATAACCCTTCTTTTTCATAGCACAGGGAATTTTTCTGTAAAGCAAATGAGCCCTCCTTGATTTATCTACTTTGGAAATTGGGTGTTTTTGTTTGTATCGGGCTGTCTTAAAGTGGGCTGACTGAGTGTGTGTAACTGTAGAGCTGCAGAAATGTGTTTATTAGCGCCTTGTTACCACAGTTCGTGATTATGCAGCTTCCGAGAGGGTAGGTTCAAATTATACCTTCTTGAAGCATAACCATGGCTGCAGGGATATAAAAGGCAGAGGTAGGGCTGTTGCTATTAGCACGGCTGGCAGAGAGCTTGCCCTGCTGACAGGGCTGGATTTGCATTCAGGACCCTTCACTTGCTAGTTGCATGACCCCCCCGGCAAGTTACTGAATGTCTCCAAGGCTGAGTTTTCTCTTCTGTAAAATGAGAGTGGGTGGGTAATGTTTATACCTATTTATAGCCCAACAACCCTATTAAATGGGGCCAGGAGCTCAATCATTCATTCAATGAAAGCTTATCAAACATTTCCTGTATGCTGAGCACTGTTCTGAGCTCTGGGGATTTAGCAGTAAGACATTCGATGGCCCGTGGGGTTTACGTTCTAGGGGGAGATAACGCATGTGAAGGTTGCAGAACGGTGCTCAGGGAGTGCTGGTGACTGTGCACAGAGTGGCTCTACCGTGATGTGGATATAGATCTGTGACCCCATAGCTTCTTCTCTAGAGGAAGATGTACACGTAGCTGGACACATCTCCATGACACTGATCTACAGCTGAAGTTGGACCTGCTCCTCTCCTTCATGATGCTGGGATGCTTTGTGTGTGTGTTTTGGGAATCGATGGGCATGGGGGAGCGTGTGGCCTTCAGTGGAAAGGTCTCAATCTCGTCTTTCGCTGTCCCTCTTCGTGCACAATTTCCTGCCTCTCTGACCTTCGCACTTCACCTTCACACTCTGCTTTGGCTCACCCTGTTCCCTGCCCTCAACTGCCTTCTTCCTGTCCCTGCAAACTCCTTCATGGTCCTCCTTCATGAAGCTGTTCCTGCACTCTCAGCTGGGAGAAAATCCTCCCTGGACTCTCCATCCTCCCCCTCTCTCACTGCTGTGTCCCTCCCCTCCCCGCATCCCTTGGCCTCTTTCCATTCCCCTGCTGGGTGGTGAGCTCCTTCAGGACTAGACCCTGTTCTGTTTGCCTCTGTGTCCTTTGTACCACATTGCTTTACCTGAAATAGATTCTCAACAAACATTTCTAAGGCAATTAAACAAATGTATGGCTCAGCGGATTTATTTAGAATCTCAGACGTTGCTTTTTCTGGGGAATGGGAGACTGGAGGCAGGGGCCTTGTGCGGAGCAACAATGGTTTTTTTGCATGGACTTCTCTGCTTGTGTGCAGAAGCTCCCACGTGTGTGCTGCAACCTGCCTCTATGTACTCTCACACGCATCTGCGGGGCCAGGGCAGTTGTCTCAGGTGTGAACGTGGCGGGGTATGGTGGCAGCCCAGTGCCCAGTGATGGATGAGGGGGGTGGAGGTGACTTTCCCAGGGGAAGATTAGCGCCTGGCAGCTATGATTTGTCTCATGCCCTCCTGTCCTTTTCCTGGGCCCCACTGCAGAGTCATTCATTACAGGGGCTGCTGTCACAGGGCTGGGGGCAGGGGCTGAGCAGTGTGTGTGTGTGTGTGTGTGTGTGTGTGTGTGTGTGTGTGTGTGTGTGTGTGTGTGTGTGTGTGGTGGGGGGTGGCAGGCTGGACTCCTCCCCCAGAGAGACTCTCATGCCAGAGACCAGAGCCCTCTGGAGTTGTGAATAAGAGGATCAAGTTGTAATTTACCTCTGGGATATAGCCCTGCACTCAGGAGCAACACTATGTGATTAGGAGGAGGGATTCATTCATTCATTCACTTGGCAAACAATTTCACTAAGTGCCCACCAGACCTGTTCTCTCCTTTCGTGGAACTCACCATTGCTGGAGGAAGGTGGGCATGTAAACGAACGGCACAAGGAGGATAACAGGCTGGTGAGACAGTTGCCCTCTAGCCTGGGGACCGTGAGGGTAAGTGAGAAGCCACTGGGGTTGATGGAAACAGCAAAGAACTTGGAGGCCAAAAACTTAGGCTTGAGTCTTGGTTTTATTACTTACTAGTGTTGTGGCCTTGGACAAGTCACTTCAAACCCGCTTGAGCCTTAGTGCCCACATCGATAAAATGGGGCTGATGATACATCCTCCATCCATCAGGCTGTTTTAAAAGTGAAAAACCTCTCAAAGTGCTTCTAAAATTGGAAGGTGCTATGTAGGTGTGTGGGACCATTGCTTCCTCTATCCAGCTGCAGGGGTGAGAGTGGGGTGGGGCAGGGGATGGGGCAGGGCAACCAGATGAGATGCCAAGAAAAAACAATAAAACCCTCCCTCCTTGTATTTATACAGCTCTCTATGGTTTACAGCACAGTTGTACACTCTGATATTTCTTGATCCTTACAACATTGCAAGCCAGATCAAGGCAGGCATTATTAACTCCCATTTTGCAGGGCAGGAAGAATCTCAAAGAGGGTAAATGGCTTGCCCAAGGTCACTCAGTAGCTGGATGAGCTAGGACTGGAATCTGGTTCTTTCTAATATTCAGGCCTGTGTGCTCTTTTCCTATTCCTCCTACTTGATAAGACTCTCCATTCATCTCTGCTCTGGTCGGGGTGACACCATCCCCACCCCCTGAGACCTCCCCATCCCATGAATGGATGCAGCTCCTTCCCCATTCCCCACACCTTCGTTGTGCCAACTCATGACCACTTTTGGACACAATGATGTAAGGGATGGGGGATGAGCAGAGAACGGTCTGTAGGTTTGAGAATGTTAAAGGGAGAGAAGAGGGCAAGCTGAGATTTTCTAGCAGTCCCTACCCAGGTCTGACAGGCTCCCTGCTAAATTAGTATGTAAAGGGGAGAAAGAGAAAACTGAGGAAGGGAAGAAGAAGAATAAAAGGTAAAAAAGAGAGAGAGAGAATTGAAGTTGAGGTGGAGAGCTTAAAGGGGAAATACAGGGAGGGGGAAAATTCAAGCAAATGGGAAATGAGACGGGAAGGAATCTGGGAGAGGTGAGGAAGGAAGATGAGGAAGGGGAAAGGAGGAAGGCCTAAGAGGCTGGGGAGGATGTTGGGGGGAGGGCCAGCTCTGCTCTGGCGAGGGGTGGGAGATTGAAGGCTGAATCACAGCAGGCTGTGGAGGAGAGGAATAAGTCATAAACGCTGCAGGAGCAAAGGTCAAATATAGACTGATGGCTCCATTGTTTCCCAGCCGGTGAGGAGGACCCTGTTGGGGGTTGCTGAGATGCTTAACCCTTCCCTGCCCAGCTTTTTGATGGTGAGACCAGCATGGGGATGCAGAACGAGAATAGCACCTGTGTGTCAAAGATGAGGATTGGAGAGTTGGAATTAGGGTTAAAACTGGGTCTTGGGAAAAGAGATTCAATGGTCCTTTCAACTTCAACTCATAGGAGGGGAATAAGTAAAAACAAACCACCTTTTTTTTTTTTTTTTTTTTTCCCTACTGGTAGGAGTCTTCTTTTGCATCCTGGTAGGGAGAGATTTCCTAGGGGAGAAGGAAGTTCCTCGGAAATGGTCCTTGAGTAAGACCTTTCCACAACAACAATAATAAATGGTAGTAACAGTATATAGTAAATACTTACTAAATAATAAAAACAAATTAGTATCAATATTTATCATAAACACGAATATATATTATATACACAGTGTTTATGGTTTGCAAATAACTTTAGCAAATATAGTATCATCTAAATGTAACAATCCTGTCTGGTCAGCATTATTACTATTTACCACTGAAGAAACTGATGCTCAAACTTGTCCAAATGTACAGGTTAGTCACTTTTCAAATCCTAATCCACAGATCTTTCTGCTACTCCACAACTTTCCCTGGGTAGTAAAATACCCACTATAGAGAAACAAATAGGGATTTTTCTGGATACATTTGGTTGTAAAATGACTTGCCAGTTGAGAAAGCCAACTGTAGTTGGTCAGAGAGGGGAAGAGAGGATAATGTTCGTTATTGGGATAGGACTTCAGCACCACGGACAGTCCCCGGGCTCACATGCCTTTACCCCCTTGCCAGTCAGCCCTGGGTAATCTGCCTTCTTTCAGGGAGGGGTCTATCATCAGACCCCTTGGGCCCTCCCCAGGGGAAAGCTGGGCCTGGTCGACTCCTCAAGCTCTGTAACCACCTTCCCCTCAACCCCCTCCCCTCACCAATGATGTATAGACTGACAAAGGACTTAATGCTGTGAATACATAAAGCGCGAGGCCTGGGCGGTGGAGGGTGACAGCTGCCCTTTAATGCTTGGCTTTTTAAAGATCATGGTAGAGTTCAGAAAGTATAGTCATGAGGTTTAATGATTTAATGGGGACGACTGGGGAGCAAAAATAGTTACTGCGCCCTGGGGAAAAGTGACTCCTCATACATATTACTTTAGCCTAATGGCCTATAACGCCCTCCCCCCGCGCCCACGGGGGGAGTCACGCTACATAGCCACTGTAATACCGAATGGCCTGATTAAATGCATATTAAACAATACTAAATTGGGGGAAAAAAGGCAGAGGCGGTGTTAAATGTATTTATTCAGTTCTGTAGGGGGAAGACGTGGCTTCTCCTCTGGGTTTGGAAGGAAGAGGTCTCCTCCCTACTGCTCCCCAAAAGATGTGCCCCAGTGAGATCTGGAGGGAGGTGGGAGCCCCAGTTCTCTGGGAGAACTTATGGCAGGAGCATCTCCAAAAATGGGGGGAGATACTAACCATTAAGGGTCTGGAATGCCAGGAGTAAGAAGGATGAGTCATATCCACTGTCCTGAGACCTTCTGTGGTTCCCAGCTTGGAGACATGTCCACAGAAATGTGGTTTGATTCTAACCAGTCATTTTTAGAGGCTGCTTTTCTGTAAGTTCTGGTGCTACTCTGGGATTCTTGGTTCCACTGTAATGGTCTTTTTACCTGTAAACCCCACAACCCTCCAACCATAGCCCTGGTCACCAGTTTCTAAGAATTCTGACTAGACTAGAAGGAGAGTGCAGCCTTAGTTCTTCAAAGCTCCTGGATTCTATAGACCATGAATGCATATTAGAATCAGGGGAGGTTTTTAAAATGCCACTGTCTTGGGGTTATATCTCAAGAGAATCTGATTCAGTTTGCCCAGGATGTGGTCCCAGTGTTGGTATTCTTTAAAAAGCTGTTCAGTTGATTCATTGATTCCAATGTGCATCCAAAGTTGAGAATCACTTCAGGAATGTGTCAGAACTAGGAGATAAAAACCTGGTTTCAGTTTTTCATTTCACAGGTGAGGAGTTGAAACTCAGAGACGGTACAGCTTCTCCAAGATCCATAGGGGTGGATCAGGCTCTTGACCCCCAGCCCAGTGCTCTTTCCATTACACTCCTTCCTTTTTAATGGTAGCATGAACAGTGCCAGTGTCAGAAGCAGGGACTAGGAAGGGTCAGCATCCCAGCTCTGTAGCTCTGTGCCCCAGACAGGCCAAGGCCAAACATGGACCAGGCAGACTGAAGACAGCATCTACTCCCCTGGACTTGGGAAAGGGACTCTGTGTGTGGTTACTCAGCCCTGTCTGAGATGCTAACACATGTGGCTTTTCTGATCCCAAGAACCTTCCAGACTACCTCCCTGGGCCTGGGTCCCCTAGGCCCTAGCTGGCATTAAGAGCATGGGCCTTGGAGCCAAGGTGCTTGGATTTAAATCCCGGACCTTCCACTTACTGCTGGTGTAACTTTGAGGAAGTTAACCCCTATGTGCTTCAGTTTTCTCATCTACAAAATGGGGATAACAGTACTGCCCTCATTAAGGCTGATATGAAAACTAAATGAGATAATATATGTAAAGCTACTTAGAATTGTGTCTGGCATATACTGATTGTTATGTAAGTGATGGCTATTGTGGATTTAACATTTTAAATATGCACTGCTATGCATTGAGTTGTTTGTGTATTTATATCTGCTACTTAAATTCCTTACGAATGGATTCTAGGGTCTATACCACAGGGATTTTGTTTCCTCAGGTCCTAAATAGCCTCAGGTTCTAGTTAGGATCCAGGCAAGTTCACATATTGCCTTGCTCAAAGAGGAGGTGAGAAAAGCCTTCTGCAACTTGGATGAGGTTGGGTTAAGGAGGACAGGAACATAGTTATGTAGATACCCAGGCAGGTGTGAGGCCAGGATGCAGGTTCTGCCTGTCCTCTTGGGATATTTGATACACTTGAGAGTATCTAGGTAGTGATGGATGCTGGGCTTAAAAAAAAAAAGTAAGGGAGTGTTAAATAGAAAAAAAAAAAGTGCTTCTGGCTTCCTGGTGGGAATAGTGGGGGTATAAGTGTGGACGTTTATCTTTTTACCTGGCTACCATCTAACTTTGTTGAGGAACAATCTTATTTCTAACCATGCTGCTGGTTTGCCTAGCCACTGACTGGGATGCAGAAGTCTGGGCCCAGAAAGCATCCAAGGCGTGAGCTGCACTCCACAGTGCTCTTCCCTTGCTCCCACCAAGCACCTGCCCCTGTGTCTTGGGGAGAGTGAGGCAGGAGTATGGACTTCAGAAAAGGTACCATCTTCCCAGACTAGTGTCTGCACTTTCAGATGCCTGACACACAGGATTCTCTGTGCATGGCCCTCCCAATATCATCACTAATGATGACCCTTTCCAAGCCTTCTGTGCTGGACAACAGCCTTTTGTCCCTTATTCAAGTTACTCCCTTAGATACCTCCAGTATTGGCTCATCCCACCCCCTTCATCTGAATTGCCCTTCTCCATTACTTCTACTCACCCTTCAAAGCCCAGGTTAAATGTCATCATCTCTAGCAAGCGTCCTCTGTTTGAATGGGCTCTCTCTATCTTGAACACTCTACAGCCTTTATATTTCCCTCCCTTATTGCCTGTATTATAAGCTGCATTGTAGCACAGTTACCTGGGCACCTCTGGACTCAACCACTGGACTCTCAGGTTCTAGGGGATGGGGCCTTATCTAACCAGTTTGTGCCTGCCCCACTCTCTAAAATATAACATGGTTTGTCCCAGAAATGGCATGTATTGTTGTACAAATGGATGGAAGGTTGAGTGTTCTTACCTACCAAACCTCACATAAGTAAGAATGCGTGAGTTAACCTTCCCTAGACCTGGTCAGAAAGGCTTGGAAGGGGTGAAAAACCTCCCACCCGGGGAGTAAGTGGTAAAAAGCCCTCAGCTCCAATCCTAAACCCTTCCCTTGAGGGAGGAGAGGGGGAAGGAAAACTGATTGATTTCTCCTTCCTGTTCCACAAGACACTACTCCACACACACACACTGTCACACACACAGACCTTGATACCTGCCCTGCTATCATCGTCCTCCCACACCTGCATTTAAAATAAATGCCCATTAAAAAAAGTCCTCCTCTTCCTGTCGCTACATGGGCCAGACCCTCCCACCCCCAGGTCCCCGACGCTCTTAGATTTTCCTGCTGCCACGTTCCACCCTGAGCCATGTCTTCTAGTATTTTGCTTTCAAATTGTGTCTCCTGCCATTTGTGCCACATTTAAAATGCTAACAGTACAGAATGTCATTTACAGAACCGGGGCGTTTGCTCCGGAAAATTAATTTGACTTATTCCTTCTGCCTGTTCCTATCTCCAGGCCAATATTATGCTACTCATTCTACAAGAGTAATACTTAATGAATAGGACTATTAATAATGTCAAGGTCCGCGGGGGCCTGGCGGCTAACGGATAGGCGTAGACGGAAGGAACCCATCACCTGACTCCTGGTTTAATGTCCCATGAAAATATCAGGCACTGCAGTGTAATTATGGAGCAGGGAGAGGCGAGTGGATGACGACCCAGAGTTTCTTAAATATTTTTCAAATTAGTTGATGCTTTTCCTTTTGGGGAAGAGGATGCTTATCCGCCACCTCCCTCTATTTTTAGTTCTGGTCTAGAAGAAGAGGTGGACCTATTTTTATTAAACATGCACACACATACACACACAACAATGTTTGTTACAGAGATGCTAATAGCTGCTCTCACTCCAGCATGTTGAGACACTATGTTGGATATAAAAAGGAGGTAGAGGGTTTAGGTTTTCATTTAGCCAAAAAAAAAAAAAATCATAAAATCTGATTTACAAAGAGTACCCCAGTGGCCCTCCTTTCCTCCATTCATCTCCCCCTTTCCCAGTGCATGCAGAATCGCAGAGCTAAAAGGTGCTTCTAGAGAGAACGTGAGTCCCCTGGTTACTCCGGACCTCCCCCCCCCATTGCCCACAGTCCTGAATACTCAAAGAGATGGGAGAATGTACCTTGATGCACAGCTTATTCTTTGCTTGTAGCCTGATTTCTTTCAAGCGCTGAGATTTTGGCCCTGAGTTGGCCCATATGGCTGCTTTTACAGGAATAAATCAGCAGGCTTGAGGGAGGTGAGGGGGAAGGCCAGGGCTGAGGGTGAGGTAGTTGGAGCAGGACCCCTGGGTATCAGTCTTATCTTATGGGTGGAAAGGGGATAAGAATATCTGCCATGCAGGATGGTGGTGAGGCCATGAAATAATGGATGTGAAAGGCCTTGGGGCTGTGGCTGGCACCTGGAGGGGACTGATAATTTTAGTCTCTTTTGTCCTGTTCACAGATGGTGTGGTCAGGCTCAACTGTAGCAGGAACCAAGCACCTTTCCTTGAACAAAGGATACACACCTCTTATCCTAGGGAAGCCTAGTGTATGGGAGCTTGCAGTGTAGTGAGGGAACCTCTGTTCCTGAGAGGCCTCATAATCCTTACCCTGGAGGCCCCTAGTTTTGTAAGAGAGACTCAGCCTCTAATCTGAGAGACATCTGGTTTGTTGGTGGAACACCTGTCCTTGAAGGTCTCCAAGTCTTGGGGAGGAATCAAAGTGCCTATTTGCAAGAGGAGGGGCAGTCTTATGAGAAGGTTCTAGCCTCTGATCGGGAAGGCATTCCAGTCCAGTTGGAGAAACCTACCCTCTGATCAGGGTGGAGGGCTTCTAATCTGATTGGGGAAACTGAGCCCCTACCCTTGAGGAAATTCGAGTCTGATGGAGAAGACACAGTCACTGTTCTGGTGGGTAGGGAGAGGATTCCACTTTGATGGTGGAGACAATCCTTGCTCCAGGGGAGCTCTAAATCTGTGGCTAACAGATAGGCCTAGATGGAAGGAGAGATGTATAACCGTAGCATAGTAAAATCCCAGTCGAATAGAGAGACAAAGTATGTCTTGGAGAGATTTCAGTCTGATGAAAGTAACAGCCTAAAGAATGACTCTCTAATGGGAGATATTGGAGCCCCGAGACTGCTGGGGAAGATAGACCCCCTTGGCCTCAGGGAGTGCCAGTATGATTAGAAGGAGGCCTTTGCTGCTGTGATAAATGTCCTAGACTTATTGGAGAGAAAAAGTGCCCATTCTGGGGCAGCCTGGACCCTGACGGGGACAGCAGGATGAAGAAAGGCAGGTAAATTGCAGAAACCCCAAGGAAAGGGAGGCACACACTGTTCAGTTTAGTTGGGAAGAAGTCAGCCCAAGCCCACAGAAGTGGCAGATACTTTGGAAGGATGGGCGTGCCAACCTGCACCTGTAAGGCCAAGCTGGAAGCCCGCCAGAAAACTCAGTGCCTGGAAGGAAAAAACAGAACAAAACAAAAACCACTGCCTTTTCAGCACCACGGCCAGCGACCGCACAGTGGCGCGCACCCCAGCACTGCCTCAGCCCCGGGCCTCCGCATCCAGCTGCCTGGCCCTTCTTGCCACTCTGTCCACAGGCACTCCAGGCTTAAGGGCAGGCGGCAGAGGTGAGTGTCAGGCGGTGGGTCGCCTTCCTCGCTTGTCTCTCCGCAAGTATCTGTCTCCCCCATGCGTCCACAGCTCCTCACACAGGCATCAGGAGTGCGCATCAGTGTCTCCGTCCAGTGTGTCTGCTGGGCCCGAGCCTGACGCCTGCGAAGGAGAGAAACACTTCCCCAACCTGCTGTCCCACTCCAGGGCTAGGAGGGGGGTCAAGGGTTCTTCTTTGGGCCAGGAGGAGCGTGGCAGGTCTCTCTGAAGGCCTAGGGGTGTGTGTGTGTGTGTGTGTGTGTGTGTGTGTGTGTGTGTGTGTGTGTGTGTGTGTGTGTGTGTTTGCAGGTACTTCTGTAAAGGAGTCATCTTGCTATTCATGTCTTCCTGGAACAGTGCGGGGCTGACTATGAGAGGAACAGCCTTCTTCTGAGCTCTGGCTGTTCTGCTCCCGGGGTGGGGGTCAGGCGTGGGTCTGTCAGATTTCAAATGCTCCCTGCCCCTACTCTGTCTTGTGTGGGAAACACCTACCTGGCTTCTGCCAGGGACCCTGAAAGGCTCATCCCACGTCAGCTTAAGGTCAGGACATCAGAGGCACTAGTTACTCCATGCCAGCCCTTCCTCTTCCTTCTCTCTCCATCACCTGGTTTGGGGCTCTTACCATCTCCCACAAAAGACATGCTCATGGTCCCTACTCCTTTCTGCACCTGAACTTTAACATATCTATGTGATCCAACTAGACCCCCATCATTTCACTCCTCATACCCCAGCCTCTCAGAAGAAAGGTAAAGGGGTTGAAGGACCTGGACACAGAGGGCTACCCTATCTCCACCACTACCTCCATCCTCATAAAAAGGCAAATATGGAATCAGCAAAAAGGGAAAAAAGGGGCAAATAAAAAGTAATAAAATCATTCAATTAATAATCATTCTGATGGACTCATCAGAATTCACAACCAGGCCAAGAATAGGACGGAAGAAGGGGGTCAGAGAGGACAAACGTGGGGGCCGCCTTCTTGTCCCTCACCCTCAGGTGAGAGTAAAGAGCCTCCTGCCAAGTTCTCGTTTTCTCGCTTGCTCCTTTTTTTTTTTTTATGGGGCATCCTGAGTGTAAAAAATATGACTTGCCTTTATGGTGCTCCAACAGGAATGAAGCTATAAAATTATGAACAGTTTTTATGATGGCTATTCGGGGGATGCTTTTATACTGATGGTATACAGCCTGAATCTGTCTTTTTTGCATCCCACCCCCCTTCCCTGGGTGGGGAGGGGAAGTCTGTGTAACTATTTTTCATGCATTTAATATATTAATTATCCGGTAAATGCTCCCCAGGCTGTGCTCGGGACATTGGAGAGTGACAGGTTCTCAGCGAGCTTCCAAAGGCAGCGCATCAGCCTGCAGTGTATTATGTCGGTGAGGTCAGGGTGGGGTTAATGTAACTTTTTATTTGCTGATTTTTCATAGGCAGGAGCAAAGCTGGGATGGAGAAGGGAGGGAGGGAGGAAGGGAGGGAGGAGAAGGTGCCTCGAGAGCAGAGATAATGGTGAAGCCGATCTCTCCACCCCCAATTCCCCTCTGTCAATGCCAGGAGGTTTGATTAGGTAGGAAAGGAGCAGTGGCCTCTCCTGGCTGGCTCCATTGCCCAACAACGCACACCCCTGGTGACACTTTGAGCTCTCCCTGGTGCACCTTGCACACTTGAATGCAAGCACAATTTTACCATTTGATTTCTTCTCACTCTCTAAAACTGACACCCAGGATCTCGGGCCTGGAAGAAGCCTGTAAGGTTACCTGGGGAGTGTCTGGCTGCCTTCCCTTTGCAACGCTCAGATGGGCGCTCGTACACATACTTTGCACACTGCCATGTGGACTTGTGCAACACATAGCTGGCTTTGTCATTCAGTCCCATACTGTCCCTCCTGCTTGCAAGCATCATATTCTCACCTAGATCCCTTGCCCGTTCACAAAGCACAACTTGTGGCAGTTAAATAAAAGGATCCAGGAATGGGTTCCACTGGCCATGGTTTCTCATCTCTGTAATGCCAACTGCCCTCATGTCTAGAGCTGAGACCTAGTCCACCCTGCCAGGAAGAAAACCCACCAGACAACCAGACAGCCTTTACTGCTGGGGTGCAGAGTGGTCCAGGGTGCCCAGTGCCAAGGTGCTCCCTGGGCCTGTGTGTGCTCCAGGGCTTGGGAGGGTGAAGGCTGCTGCTTAGACCAACCTGGGACCTCTCTGTCCCTGGCCTCCTGCCCCTTCCCCGCCATCTGCCGGCCCCAAGAGGGCAGCACAGCCAGGTCTTCTCTGCTTTTACTGGTCTGTGATTCTGAACTCCTGACTCCTGCCTCCCCCACCTTCTGGAGCTTTTATTTATTTATTTATTTAGTGTGTGTGTGTGTGTGTGTGTGTGTGTGTGTGTGTGTGTGTGTGTGTGACTTTTTTACAGTAAATATATTTACTGTAAAATGTTTAATCATTCAGAAAAGTATAGACTTAAAAAAAAAATTGTGTGTTGAGGCAAGACAAGGGCTGCTGCTGCTGAACTGCCAAGACGCTGGGGGCTCAGGGCCTCAGCTCTGCCTAGATGTGCTGTGCGATGCCCCTTTTTCCTCAACAAAGCAGACAAAGTGAGGGTGAATACGGCTGAGGCCCGGCAGACCCACCCATCCTTGCCCACGGGCAGCACTGAGGCGCGCATGTGTGCGCAGGTGTGTGTGTGTGTGTCTGCGCACACACGCACACCTTATCTCCCTTGAAGAGGACAAGTTCAGAGTTTGAGTCCTAGAAACAGATTCTTGTTCTACCACTTCCTGTCTATGACCTTGGAAAGTTTCTTTACAGCTTTCAGATTCATTTTCCCATCTGTAAGTTGGAGGTATTTGTATTGGGAGTGATACCTGACAGGAATGTTGTAAAGAATAAAGCAGTTAATAGATGTAAGGCGCTTAGCTCAGGGCCTGGGAAGACATTGTTGCTATTGTTGTCATGATTATTATGGTGTAGATTCCACCCGCCCCCACCCACCTGTGTTGTGTACAACCCAGCCTCTGAGAAGTTACTACACTTCCACAGCTTTGCAAATTCTGCATTTTAAGTGGCTATTTCCCTGGTAGACACTTGGTCTGAGTTGTGACATACTGTGAATGGATGTGAGGTGATGTCTATGATCCAAGCATCCAAGCAGGCTTAGTACACACTTGCCATTCTCATCCCTATGAAGCCAGCATAGAGAGTAGCATTAAGCAGCCAACATTACTGGGCACCTATTGCAGGCTGGGGGGGTGAGGGGTCACATGCATTACTTCCTTTATTTTTCTTAATGACCTTACGAGGTATATGATATTATGAAGCCTTCTCACTGATGAGGAGCCAAGGATTAGGGAGACTCCGTCAATGACATGCCAGCCTGAGGTCACCCAGGTGGTAGAAGAACCAGGATTGGAATTCAAGGCCAATCCTACTCTGAAGCTTGTGTCCTCCCCGTTCCCTCAGGCTGCCTCTCGTTCTATTTTTAAACTCATACATCAGACTAAGGCAGTGATAGCAATCTTGCAAAGATATACGTGGCTGCTGTCTGTCAGGCGCTGGAGAGGGGCTCATAAGAGCGAGATGTTGGTGCTGCCCTGGAGGAGTCTGGAGGCCACTTGGGGGAGATAAGACATTTAGCAATAGCAGTAGTTGTGGTACCTCTGCTACTACTGTGCTGCTGAGAGGACTGTCGGTAGCAACAGCCAAAATAGTTAATTCTCACTCTGTGCCAGGCACTTTTCCAAGAACGGTATCCCATATAAGCTGATTGGTACTGAATTATTACCCGCTGGTCTGTAGATGAGGAAACTGAGATGCAGAGTAACAGAGGTGCAGAGAGACTGCACAACTAGCAAGTGGGAGATTCTGGAAGATTCTGAGACAGGCTGACTCCAATGGTCGAAGCTCTTAAGTTCGTAACCTGCTGTGCGCTGGGTACCTACATTTTCATAGCTCCTTCCCTGGTTTGGGATCCTCCCCTTCATTTCTGTGTATATAAATTTATTGGCCCTTTTAACATTTCTATCTTTGTGTGGATATTTAATGAAAGTATTTTGTGCCATGTTTCTGATCCTAATGGCCCTAAGGATGGCAGTTAACATTTGAGGACCAGGCTCTGTGTTAAGTGCTTTATCTACGTTTCCTCATTTCATTTCCTCCACAGCTTCATGGAGTGGGTACCATATTATCCCTATTTTATAGAAGAGGGAACTGAGATTTTGAGGCGGTTAAGCAATTTGCCCAAAGTCAGACCATAAGTGGTGGGGCCAGGATTTAAGCCCAGGCGGTCCATCTCCAGAGCTTGAGCTGTTGACCCAGAGAGCTTAATAATGAGAGAGCAGCTTATGGACTCAAAGGGAGAAGCCCTTGTCACCTCCCTGCACCCCGGTCACACTCTGCCTCCCTGTCTCCCTCCCCTTCAAAGAGCTATGAGGTAGAATTTTCATATATATGTTTTTTCCCATGAATGTGATCATTCTGTTGTGTTGTTCTGTAGTTTGCTTTTTTCTCCTCATTTGCTGTTAGTAAAGGTAGATCTATTGCATTCTTTTAACTTCTACCTAATATTCCATGGAATGGGTTCACCATATTTCTCCCACTGATGGACATGTGGGCTCTTTCCAATTTTTCAATATTTAACGCAATAAGCAATGCTTCCCTGAACATTCTAATACAGGCCTTTCGTGCACATGTGCTCAATACCTAGATGTGGAATTGCTGAATGGAACAGAATGTGCCATTAACATTTTTATGGCTGTTGCCAAGCTGTCCTCCAAAAAGGCTGCATGCTCCCCACAAAGTATATGAGAGGACCCTCATCACCTTCTATCCTTGCCATTAATACTATTATACATCTTTTTTTCCTCTATTTTTGGTAAGCTGATGTATAAAAAAAAAAAAACCAACTCTGTTTTAATTTCACTGAATACTCCTGAGAATGGGGACCTTTATATTTATTTGCTATTTTTTCCTATCTTCTTTGCCCTTTTTACATCTCGTCTATGTATATGCTTTGCCCATTTTTTGATTGGGTTGAGGGCTTAAGATGTTTTACTATTACTTTTCTGGGTATAAAAGTAATACATTCTAAATAAAGAACATTAGAAAACACAGACAATAGCAAAGAAAGAAAACAGATTCCACACATAATCCCTCTGCCCTGAGATAACACTTGGCAGAATACCTGTGCATTTTTGCACTTTTTTCCTATGCAAATAAATGCAAAAAAATGTGCTCCTACCCCTACTCTTAGTATAGCATGGTATATACCGTCTTGTATTCCTTTTTCCACTTGGTATGATAAAGAGCATATTTTCTGTGCTATTAAATATCTTAAACACAATTTTTATGTTTGCTTAGTTCTGATCAACTTGATATGTCAACATTTATTTAACCACCATTCTAATTGCTGGATGTACAAGTTGCTTCTAGCTTCTCACTGTTATAAATAACACTGCAGTGAACATCTTTGTCCATAAATCTCTGTCCTCATCTCTGCTTATTCTTTAGGATAGATTCCTTAAAGTGGAATTACAGGGTCAAAGGGTATAAATTAAAAATTTTTTTCTTTAATTCTAATTTTTTATTGAAGAGTAGTTGATTTACAATGTTAGTTTCAGGTGTACAGCAAAGCGATTCAGCTATACATATACATACATTTTTTTTGGATTCTTTTCTATTACAGCTCATTACAAGAAACTGAATATAGTTCCCTGTGCTATACAGTAGGTCCTTGTTGTTTATCTATTTTATATATAGTCATGTGTATCTGTTAATCCAAAGAGTAGACATTTTAAAAGATTTTTGATCTATATTGCTAAATTGCTTTCCAGAAGGGTTATATCAATTTACATCCCCACTAACCATACAGGAGACGTATATTTAAGTGCACACTTTATAATTTAAAAAAACCTTTTCAATTGGGAGGTAAATGTATCGCATTATTGTTTTAATCTTCATTGTCTCTTGCAGTGAAGTTAAACATATTTTCTACACCTCTCAGCCATTTATATTCTATGAATTGTCTGTCCATATTTTTTGCCCACTTTTTTTTAAAAAACTGAAGTATAGTCAGTTACAATGTGTCAGTTTCTGGTGTACAGCACAATGTCCCAGTCATGTATATATGTACATGTATTCATTTTCATGTTCTTGCCCACTTTTTTTTTTTTAAAGAGAGAGGTTTATTTATTTATTTATCTATATTATTTTTTAAAACATATTTTTATTAAAGTACAGTCAGTTTACAATGTTGTGTCAATTTCTGCTGTACACTGCCCACTTTCTTTTGGACTAATTATCCCTATTTTTTGGACAAAGAAAGTGAGGCTCAGAGCAGTTAAGTAACCCACCCACAATTACACAGCTGGCAACAGGCAGAGCCAGAATCCAAACCCCTTTTATTCCTAATCCTGAGCTCTTGCACCGGTGTTTTTTTGCTCTAGAGTAAGAGTCAGCAAATTACTGCTCAGCCTGCTGACTGCTTTTGTAACTAGAATTATTGAAGCCCAGCCATGCCCATTTATTGACCATCATCTGTGGCTGCTTTTGCACTTCAGGGGCAGAGTGGTTGCAACAGAGACCGTATGGCCTACCAGGCCTAAAGTATTTACTATCAGGTTTTACTGAAGTGTTTTCTAGAAAAAGTTGGCTGACCTCTGATCCAGAGCAGCAGCAAGTTTAAATTTCCTAGTAGGCACTTTTTAAAAGTAAAAACAAACAGGCGATCCCTGGAGAATGTCATTCTAAGTGAAGTAAGCCAGAAAGAGAAAGAAAAATGCCATATGAGATTGCTAATAAGAGGAATCTTAAAAAAAAAAAAAGTAAGAACATAAATACAAAACAGAAACAGACTCATGGACATAGAATACAAACTTGTGGTTGCCAAGGGGGCGAGGGGTGGGAAGGGACAGACTGGGATTTCAAAATTTGTAGATACTGACAGGCATATGCAGAATAGATAAACAAGATTATACTGTATAGCACAGGGAAATATATACAAGATCTTGTGGTAGCTCACAGCAAAAAATATGTGACAATGAATATATGTATGTTCATGTATAACTGAAAAATTGTGCTCTACACTGGAATTTGACACAACATTGTAAAATGACTATTACTCAATTTAAAAAAGTTAAAAAAAAGCAAAATATCAGGAAAAAAAAGAAACAGGCGAAATTAGACTATAACTTAGTTTATACTAATTAATTTATTATAATTAATTTAGAGTATATTTTATTGAACTCAATATAACCAAGATATTATCATTTCAATACATCATTACCATACAAATTATTAAAGAGGTATTTTATGTTTTTTTGTACTGTCTTTAAAATCTGTTGTGTTTTGCATTTACAGCACATCTCAAGTCAGACTAGCCAAATTTCAAGTGTTTAGTAGTTACAGATGGCTAGTGGCTAACCACAGGGTACAGAACAGCTTAAGAGCCCCAATTATTTTCATTTGTGAAATATAAACAATGCTAATACTGTTTGATTCATTGGGTCGTTGAAAGAATTGAATGGCAGGCAGTATGTTTGTGAGGTACTACATACGTGCAATGGGATACAATTATAATCATGAGCTGGGAGGATCCAGGGATGATTTGCCTTATACACTGAAGGATGGGTAGGAATTTGATAGGCAGAGGGTAGCTGTTGCCAAGGGTAGTTCAGAAGATCAAACACACGCACACACTCTTACCACATTTTTGTTTCTTCCCTGCATTGGTTCAGTGTCTCCTGAATAGTACTTAAGCTCCGAGAGAAAGTTACGTTTACTCAATTCAGAAGAGACAGTTCCGTTAATTCCTTATTAATTCCTTAAATGCCCCATCATTTCCTGTGGGCTGTGCCCATGGCCACTAGAGGTGTCTGCCTCTGAATTACCCTGTCTGCTGCCAAGCAGAATTAAAATTTGGCTTTTTCATTTACGACTTCCTTCATTCATCAAACACTGACTGAACACCTGTTGTCCATTGGCCTCTGAAGTGAGAGTTCTTATTTCATAAAAGATTTTCTCAAAAGATACATTTGCAACACAGTTATTAAAATTAAAATGGAAAAGCAATGAAGAGGTTAAAGGTGTTTATGCATAGAACTGATATAAGATGAAATTAGGCTTTGAGCTTCTTGGCAAGCAGGGCAAAAAGGGAAATACATTGGATTACGTCATTCCCACTACCTGGGAGAAAAAGTATGCCACTTTCTTTTCAAGAGAGACAAACTGCTCCCTGGTACTACATTCAAACAGGCAGTCATCACCCGAGGCACTTCTCTGGGACTCCGAGAGCATATGGATAAAGGCTTCCATTGCAGATTTACAGCAGGTGCAGCCTGGATCTTCATGTGGCTGTTTATGGTATCTGCCCTCAATAAAAGCAGAGGGCACAGTGTGAAAGCTCAGGCTCAGTGAAGGCGATCCTGAAGGAGGCTCACCTAATGTGGTCCAGCTCTGTGGCTTTCTAGGGACTTAGCTGGAAGCAAGGAAAGGGTTTAGAATGCCCACTGGAGCATATGCCCCAGCTGTCTGTCCAAATCCAATCCATCTTCTTCTTTCCCACTGTGCTCTGTTACAGTGGGTCCTCATCATTTCCTGCCTCTTCCCTGGTCAACCACCAGACTCTCCTCCACCCAGCAGCCTGTGAACTTTCTAATACACAGATGCCACCGTTATTACCCCCACACTCTACAGGCTTGGAATGTTTAGTTATTGTCTGAATTTTTATAATGAGTATGGATAATGTTTGCAAAAATAATAGGGCGATTTTACTTCAGAAAAAAAATAATCTGGATCGAGGTGCCTGGAAGTGCCAAGACTCTAATAGTGGTTGATTCTGGGTGTTTTCTTTTTTCTTTATACTTAAGTATATTTTTTAAAGTAAACCAATTCTTCCAAAACCACAGGCCCTTGGCAGGATGGCCACTGTTTCCAAGTAGAGAGTTTAGGCTTTGCTGGACCTCAGAGGATGAGAACCCAGAGGGCTTGGCTGAGAGGTGGGTCTGGGCAGCTGGCATCTATGGCTTCATGGGGGATCTCATGCCCAGGATAAGAGGAGCAGAATCACTGATATGCCTTCTATCATGGCCCCAAGGAGCACAGAACTGAAGGCCCAAGTTGGGGAAGAAAAGGGGGTCCTCTTAGAGGGCGGGCAGATAACAGGTGGCTTGTGTGGTACCCCTTGTCCTCAGTACTGCATGAGCCCCTGTAACCTACAAGTAAGTCTAGGGAAAGGGCAAGAGCTGGAGAAAATCCAGAAATGCCTGAGACTGAATATTTTTTTCCCACTGCCAGTGGAATGAAGACTCAGAGTGGATATTAAATTGCATTAAAGAAAAAGAAAAGTTTTATCTTGTACTTTGAGCCTTTGGACTGAGACTTTTAGTCACTGTCCTAAGCTGGGCATTGGCTCTGGGCTAGAAAAATGCATTTCATGGCTGCACTATCCCGTGGGCCTCCAGAAGAAAGCCTAGAATTTCGAATCACCCACTGAGGGCGTGGAGATCCTTAGGCTTTGCAACCCAGATGACATCCTAAGACTAAAATTAAGGAGATTGAGAAGAGTTCTTTCCACCTGGAAGGTCTCTCCACCTGTGTGTGTAGGCGGACTAGAGTGCCGTCTTGTAGGCAAACCCAGGGGTTCCCCTCCAAATGGGTCTTTTTTGTACCTATCATGCTCACAGACAAGAAGTTGATTTAGACCCACAATTCCACACCATCAACCATGACAAGAATGATATTGGCCTGAAAAACTTTCAGAGCAGATATGACTGGTTGCTCATGTCCGCATCATTGGTGCCCTGGTGGACTGTCTCCTTCTGAGCAGCACTGCTCCCTGGGGGACTTTCAATATGAGTGAGCCGTGAAATGGCCCCCTAAAGATCCAAAAGATGGGGGGGGGTCTGCTGAATCAGGTTACTTGCCAGTGACCCTTTATGTCTGAGCCTCTGCCTGTCAAGGATGGTGAATTTGGCTTTGCCGTGGTTGATGCTGTCAGAGCTTGGGCTGTGGGGAAGGAGGGACCACACTGGTGGCGCAGCAGGGCAGTGAACCAGAGCTGGGAGGTCTGGGTCACGTTTCAGCTCTGCTCTTGCCAGCTTGGGCTGGGCAACCGCCTCCCCCTTTTTAAGCTTTGATGTCCTCATCTGTTAGAAATACCTGCCGCACACGGTTGCAGGGAGGGCACTTGGGAAGCTTTCCATGGCTTCCCCTAAGGAGCCCTCATCCGATTTCACTAGCAGCAGCCTCATCCAGTCTTAGCTGCAACCCCATGTCACCCGTGGAAATCCCGTTATGGCATGAAAATGGTGTGATTCAACGCAATTAGGATAAGGAGGGACTCGGGGGTGCCACGAGTGGTTACACTGCAGCTGGAAAGCAAGTGGCCTTGTTACTACTAAGAAGCCCTGCGAATCTCCCAGCCCAGTCGGTCTCCAGGCTGGTGCTGGGTCTTCTGGTTGAATCTACACCTTCTGGAAAGCCAGAAATCCCATATTTGAGGCAAACACTTTTATTATGCTCTCCCTCTGGGGTACGGGGAGGTTGGTGCTATGGGGCCGTTCAGAATGAATTAGCTCTAAGCCTGGAATTCTTTTTTGTTTTAGTTGAAGTTTTTGCAGGAAGAAAGCCACTGGGTGACAACCTTTCCTGTACATTATCTCATTCAATCCTCAAGACACTCTGGTTAGGCAAGCCAGGGAGGTATTATTTTATCTTTAAAATGTCTGTCTATTCTGTCCACATCTCTCCATCACCTCTGCCACCTTCCTAGTCCAAGCCACTTTCAATTCTTTTCATTAAGCTTTTTTGAGGTGTAACATATTTAGTAAAGTGTACACATCCTAAATGCTAAGTTTGATAATTTTGACACTGTTGTAACCACCATCCAGATGGAGATATAGAACGTTCCCAGCTTTGCCGCAGGCTTCCTTTTCCTCCATCATGGTCATGGTCCCTCCCAAAGATAACAATTATTCTGACCACTGTCCTTCCAGATTTCATTTGCCTGTTTTTGAACTTCATATAAATAGAAACATACAGTATGTCCTCTCTTCTGTTGCAAGATTCATCCATGGGGTGTGTATTAGGTTTTTCTTTTTCATTGCTACACAATGTTCCACTGTGTGGCTATACCATGGTTTATTTGCCCATTCTGCAGTTGTTGGATATTTGGGTTGTTTCTCGCTTTTTGCTATTACACATGAAGCTCATGGCTTTTGCTGGGCCTTATTCTGGGTTATAGCATATATTTAACTTTATTTTTATCTTTAATAGATACTACCCAATATCTTTTTCAGAATAGTTGTACTAATTTACACTCCCACCAGCAGTGTATGAGAGTTCCAGTTGCTTCGCATCCTCACTAACCCTTGGTATTGTCAGTCTTAAATTTTAGCCTTTCTGATGGATATGTAGTAGAATCTTGTCATGGTGGTACTTTGTGTTTCTCCGATGATTAATGATACTAAGTATCCTTGCATTTGTTTGTTGCAAGCCACTGTGAATACTCTCACAGACCACTTGGAAGGACTCCTAACCAGTCTTCCTATTTGTGCTTTGGGCCTCTCCAATCCCATCTGCCCAGTATATCTGCAGCAAGTGGTGTTCCTAATGTGTACACTGAATCATGTTACTCTCTGCTTAAAACCCATCTGTGGCTTTCTCTTCCCCTTTGGATCAAAGACCAATCTTTGACCTGTCCCTGCCTGCCCAGGACCCTTGCCCACCTCTTCAGCTTCATCTAGACTGTTCTGCCTCTTGTATTCCAGCCATTCTGGCTTCTTTTGGGCATTTGAGTTGTTTCCAGTTTGGGGCTAGTAGAAATAAGTTCATGCCTTTCTCCTTCCCAGCATTCATCACATTCAGTGATTATATGCTGATGTGACCATTTGATTGATATCTGTCTCTGCTAGACTGTAAGCTTCATAGGAGCAAGCCTTACACCTGTCTTGTTCTTTATTGTATATCTAGTGCCCTCCCGCAGGGCAGTGATGGAGTCTGTTTTGTTCACCACTGGGTCCCCAACACTCAGTACAGTGTCTGGAATATCAGAGACCATTAGATTGGTTGGACTGATAGTTAACTTTTAGCTGAATTGAAGCAATGTTAGTACAGACCAGTAAAAAGAAAAATGTCACCTTCTTGCTAAAAGCAGATGCTACGGGACTGTCCACACGTTTTCATTTTGCTGGGATTTTATGGGACTGATTATTGCTCCAATTAGGAAGCTTGGTGACAGGCACCTGCAAAGCTGTCACAGGCTAAATGACATTCACTCAAACCTTAATAATCTCAAACTTGCACCTAAGCAAGTTGACTTTCATTTGCCCTCCTGGGAAAAAAGTTAGCCCGGACCATGAAAGATGGACACAAGAGGACACTCCAAAGGCCACAAGTCACCTACCAAAGAGAATTAGGACTATGCTCATTGTTGGCAAGCAAATTGATGCTGCTCATTGTAAATCGATCTTATTTGCTCACCATCAAGTCTGATCTGCTCATCCGGGCAGATCTTGCTACTGCGCTGCTTGGCAGCAGACGGGTTCTAGGGACAGCAGCTCCGTGGAAGTAATAAAGTGGTGTTTCGTTTCCAATTTTCTCTCATTGAGACCTCTCGGTAATTCGGATTGATTCTCCTGAAGCCCAGTGCAGGGACTGACTGAGTAAGGTTTATCTGGGCTAGGACTGTTATGGCTGTCTTAGGAACTGAATGATGCACACAGCAAGGTTGGTCCCGAGCCGCCCAGGGACACTGTCCTTTCCAGCCAGGGGCCCAGGCCTGTGTGGGTCAGGTGAGAGGAGGCACTTTCAGGCCTGGAACCAGGCTTCTGGTCTCCTGAAACATCCCCAGGAACAGGCCTGTGATGGTCTCCATCTCCTTGCCTCTGCCATGACCATGGTGCCTTAGAATTCCCTGTGGCTTCAGGCTTTGTCTGCAATAGGAATGGCTCGTCCATCTTCTAAGACTCAGCCATCCATCTGGGGTCCCGAGATGTTTCCAGGGATGCAGTTCCTACACTCGTCCTGTGGCCTGGCCTCAGCTCTGGGTGCCTGCTTCTGCCCAGGCAGAAAGGATGGGTGGGGGATAGGGAAAGACAAAGTTCCTTAGTCCTGAGCTGTTTATTGGTTTTATTTCTAGGGACAGGGAGAGGCAGAGGTTCTGGGATGCTGAGGGTGAGGCCCGGGTCTGGCAGAGTTCTGCACACCCCCTCACACCAATAGCCAAGTCACCAGTCACTGTCTCTGCTCAGCTCAGAGCCCTCTGTCAAGTCCTGTGTTTAAAGGGCCAGGCCCCCGCCCCTGGGAACCAGGTCAGCCTTGTGCCCCCTCATTCCCTTTCCTTTTGATTTCTGTGGAGTTTTACTTCTCCTCCTGGCCCTGTCTCCTCTCTCCCCGCCTTCCACAGCCCCATCCCCTCAGACCCATCTGCCCCTCCACCCCATCCGACTGCCAATTGAAAAGGCCTGAAAATAATGTGAAATAATATAGTTTATCACCCAGAGGCTGCTGACAGGCAGCGCGGCCACCTCGGAAAACAGGCAGGGAGGCTGGGAGGGCAAGGAAATTATAGGCTGCACAAAGGAGAAAAAGTTAAAGTGAGAGCTCCATAAAAGAAAGTGGAACTATTATGCTGCAAAATGCCAACTCATTACAAAGCGGCCAAATAAGAGAGAAATACGGCGCTGCCTGTAATAGCAGTTTACAAGGGAACATTGTACAGCAACAGAAGAGACGCTGCTATAATTTGCTCTAACAACTCCAATTATCCCTTTTATTGATTTGGCAACACATTTAATAGGAGTAGCCACACCTCTTCTGTTACAAATCATTAAAGGTGTTGAACGGTGTAATTTTAAAATTGTCCTCCTACAGTTGTCAGTATGACAGCATAATTCCCCGATTTCAGCTATGTAAACACCGAGGCACGGTCATTTCCCCCTTACAAGGCCAGAGATGTTGTCAGCCTGGGGTTTTTGTGCAGAAACATCCATTTAAGACATACCTTTTTTTTCCCCAGCCGGCTCTCCTAATTGCACTCAGGTTTGGTTTAGTTTCCCCACCCCCTCTTTCTCACTCTTTCCCTCTTTTCTTCCCACTAGGAGGTGTGTGTGTGTGTGTGTGTGTGTGTGTGTGTGTGTGTGTGTGTGTGTGTGTGTGTGTGTGTGAGAGAGAGAGAGAGAGAGAGAGAGAGAGAGAGAGAGATGGGGATAGTGGAGGGAGGGAAATAAACAGGCTGTTTGTCCTTCTCTTTCTTCTCTGGCAGCCTTAATTGCTACTGAAGTCTGGGCCCTGCACTTAACATGTTGGGGGCAAGCCCCGCGCCCGGCCCAGCCTCGGGAGGCGCAGCGCGCGCCCTCGCCCGCGCGTCCCCGCCTCCCTCCCCCACCCCCCACCCCCACTGCGCGCCCCTGGGAGCATTCGGCGCGCGCCAGGCCGCGGAGTCGAGCGGGCCCCTGGGCAGAGGGAGGGCGGGCAGGGTCTGGCGGAGCGGGGTCAGGGTCAGAGTCATGGTGGGGTGGGAAAAGCCCGCAGAGTATGGGCGGAATCGCAGCGTTACGAGGGCTGGGCGCTCGGGGCCCGGGGCCGGGATGCCCAGGATGCCCAGGACGCCCAGGCTGGGCTGCGTTGGGTAGGAGGGGCCGGCGCGGAGGGATCGAGGGAAGGGTTCGGTGGAAAGGTCCCAGCGCGGGGGCTCCCGGAGGGTGAGCACCTGCACTGCGAAGCCCGATCTGCTCTGATTGAACCTTTTCTGGGGTTTTTGGCCCTGGCTCGGCCTCCCTCGCCGCTTCCTCGCCGGCCCACCAGCCCTTTAAGGGAGCTTTGTCATTTTTTTGGTCACCGCCCTATCCCAGGGCTTAGCCTAGTGAGGAGGCCCTCAACAGGCATCTGTTGATGGGCGGAAACATGGTGTGAGGATGGAAGGATTCTGAGGAAAGTACACGACCAAAGGCTCAGGTGGTGGGAGGGGGCTTGTGGGGGCGGAGTGACTTGTTGGGTGTCTGATGCTGTGCTGTTAGGTGGGGGTGTGGGGCTGGGGCTTGGGTGGGGTTCTGGATGGTGGCTGGGGCAGGCGCATGTCCTCCAAGACCACACCCAGACCCTCCCCAGTCCGCTGTGCGTGGACTGTGTCCTCTTGTGTTCAGGTCCGCCAAGGGCCCACTGCTTCTACTGGGAACCAGTAGCCAGGTGCTGTGGGGTAAATGGTTGTGCTCTGAGGAGTCAGGACCCCTTTCCAAATCCACCTCTGCGAAATCTTGGGCAAGTTGCCCCACCCTGACTCTTTTTCTCTTTATGAGGGAGCTGGGTCCAGAGCCTCCCTGAAGAGTGCTCCTGTAGGTGACTTCCAGCAGGCCAGGCTCCTGAGCAGGTGCTCAGAATGAAGCAAGCATCCTGGCTCTGTGGCCTTGAGCTCCGGCACTCTTCCATTGGAATTGGACCTTGGCTGCTGTTGGAAGGCTTTAAGTTAGACCCAAAGAATGTTAGCTCTCCGGATTGCATGGTTCCAGAGTGGTGCCTGGGGACTTTCTTAAATTAAGGTCAGGAGAGGCCTTTCCTCTGCACTGGGCCAGCTGGAGGGCTCTTGGTTTGGGGCAGGGGGTTGTTGACCCAAACATAGTCATCATGGAGAATCCACAGAGGCTTGGCTGGTGGCCTTGACTCCCAGGGCAGCTGGGGGATGGGAAGCAGCCCCAGCAGCTGCCATCTCCTTGTTATCTGCCCACACGCCTGCAGACTCTGTTTACCTTCATCAGGGCCTGGCTCTTCCCCCACCTGAGCCTGCTGTGCCCCTGCAGGAGAAAGCTATCCCTAAGCCCCACTCCCACATTCTCCCAGGAAGGAGCTTTGGGTCTGCTGGGAGGGGGCCCTGGGAAGAAGGGACCTCTTCTGTAGGAGGTGTTGGCGAGTGAGTGCACATGCATGTGCACATCTGTGGCTGCCTCTCTCTTGCTCTTTCTCTCTAAGCACTTCCGTGTGTCTGCACGTCTGCCTTCCTCTTTCTCAGCACCTCTGGGTTTCTCTTTGTGTTTGTTTCTCTCTGGCTCTCTTTCTGTGCTTCGCTGGGCTGCTTTTCATCTTTGTGTTTCCTGCTCGCTGTCTTGTAATTGCGGTTTCCAGGCCTGCTCTCTCCCACCAGACCATGAGCTCGGTGAGGACAGAGAGCTCCCTGCGCCAGCACACAGTAGGTGCCTCAGAGATTCCAGTGGAGTAAATGAGTGGATACCTGAATCTGCCCAAGAATCCTTTCATGTCTGCCCATGCCTTTCTGGGTCTCTGTGACTCTCAGAAGCTAGGTTGGTGGCTCTGCATAGCAGCGCCTGGTTTGTTCTCAGGCATACGTGTATTTCTTGTTATTTGTTCCTCTCCTTCTCTGTGTCTGACATTCAGGTCTGTGATCTGCCTGAATGTCTCTACATGTAGCCACACATCTCTCCCCATGACTGCTGGCCTTCAGCATGGCATGGAAAGGGTGCTCTGGGCATTCATGTCAGGGGCACCGGATGTCCCAGTCTGTCCCCTCTTTCCACGTGGGGGAGCTTCTCTCAGAGACTGTGTCACAAGAGGCTGTGAGCACCTGAAACCGATCACCTCCTTCTTAGCCCTGGATGGGGGCAAGCTTTGGTCCTCTCCATCTCTTCCTTTCCTGGTGACCCCAATCACAGCACCTGCCCTTCTCTAATTGGCCGATGTCAGTGGAAGTGGGGAGGGAAGGTTGATGTCCAAGGAGGAAATCCCATTAGGGGAGCCGGAGCCAAGTTATTAGTGGTTAAGATGTAATTGGAGTTAGTGAATAATCTCATTCGATTCATCATGTATTTATGGCCCACCCAGCTGTGTGACCTTCGGTGAGGTGCTTCACCTCTCTGATGAAATAAGACCTCAGTGTTTGTCAAGGACCTTTGGATTTCTGGCAGTCTGACTCCCAGAAGCTGAAAGGAATTTCTCTCCACTGATTCTGATAATTTGCTACTGACCCTCCCCTGGGAGTTTCATTGCCTCTGAATTATTTGCACAGTTGCCCAAGTTCACCTCCTAAACTGTACTCCTTGAGGACAGGGTCCTATTTATCCCCCCAGAGTTAAGTGCCTTGCACCCAGTGGGTGGTTTATCAGTTTTCTGAATGAATGAATGATTGAAGGCGATGCACTGTGATTAGTAATAAGCAGAACTCCAAGGTCCTGCATTTACGCGACACACAATTTTGAGGGGGTATGACCCTGCCCCTTGCTAGCTTTGTGAACTTACGTGAGTTCTTCAGCCTCTTGTACCTCTATTTCCCCGTAAATAGTACGAAGTCATAATGGCTACCACACAAGATATGGATTAAAAGAGATTGTATGTATAGTTAAATACTGACTGCAGTGCTTGGCACTTAGTAGGCCTTACTTAATATGTATCCTTGCTCTATTCTTAAGTAGAGAAGGGACACCAAACCCTAGAGATACCAGAAGCAGGGGAAATCAGTATTGCATGGGTTTTTCAGCTGAGGCTGGGGAGTGGGGCATCTATATTGCTGGTTAGACACTGGTTTTTTGTGCCCTATGGGCTTTTTGGCTTCTTTATGTCTTGTCCCCCGACCCCCAATATACACAAAGAGAGATAGCAGGTGCTCAGAAAGGATTTGTTGAATTAATGAAAAAAAAATGTAGCCTATTTCTTTGCTGCTAAAGACAACAGACCCCAAATTAGGCTCCTCAACTGAATCACCTGGGATCTTTTAAAAAATCTACTTTCCTAACCCCCAAATCCAAAATACCCACCCCCATACATATACATATTAATTCAGAATCTCTAGACTTGGCTGTCTTTTTTAAAGCTACCCAAGTGATTCTGGCATGTGGACAGTTTGGTATATCCTGGCTTAAGACGTGACCAAGATTATATATGTTTAATGTATATTTGAAAATAACTGTTATCTGGTTTTAAGACACACTCACTAAACATTATTATTTGAACATTGCTTATATATAACATATTCATACCCTATGTTCCACTCCCACATCTCCTCAGCTACACTGGGGGTCATTTTCAGGGTGACATCAGAGTCAGGGTGAGGAAGGATGAATATTTAAGTAGGGCTTGGGGTTGGGAGTAAAGGGAGAGCTTAGCCCAGGTCACAGATGTGAAGGGATTGAAAGGGAAAGCCAGCAGGCTGGAGGTTATCTGCAAAGTTGTCTACTCTGGAGCAGGTGACTAGCTCCCACCTCCTGGAGTCTCCCAGGAGCTCCTCTGAACTCCCCGTCCCCAGCCCTGGGAGGCACACAGGAGCTGGAGAAAGCAGCTTTATTCCCCACAGCATGGCTCAGCCCAGCCTCAATTCCCCAAGGAGGAGAAGGCAGAGGTAGGATGAGCAATGTAGATACACACATACATATGTTCAAGTTGGCCCTTGAATACAGCATGGGTTTGAACAGCAAGAGTCCACTTATATGCGGATATTTTTCAGTAGTAAATACTGTAGTACTACATAGCCCATGGTTGGTTCAATCTGCAGATGCAGAGGGACCGTGGATATGGAGGGCTGGGTTGAAGTTATACGTGGATTAACCCCCGTGCTGTTCAAGGGTCAGCTGTAAATGGATGCTTCTCTGTGGAGCTTTGAGATGTGTTTGTGTTTTCAACATCCCTGGTTTATTGTGTCTGCTGTCATTACAAGCCATTGCTTCTTCTACTTAGATATCACCAGCACCCGCTGGGTCCCTACTATGTGCTAATCCAACTCTATAGGGTAGAAGTCATTATTATTTCCATTTTACAGATAAGGAACTGAGGCTCAGAGAGATTGACCTACTGGAGTTCACACAGCCAACAAGAGGTAGAGCTCGGAGGTGACCCCAGCTTTTCTGATGCCAAGGCCCATGATTTCCCCTCATGTCTTCTGGGAAGGGCCCCAAGCCAAGTTGGAGATTTCACTCTGAATGTGGCTGAGCCCCAGCAGGGATGCACCTGGCTGAGTCCTGATCACTGCTTTGGTTCCTTCCATTTGCAGAATGGCTCCTGCTGGTAGAGCCTGGGGAGAGAGAACCAGCTCTTGGACCATAACCCCATCTTTCTTCTTCTGGGCCCTCATCTCCCCACCTTTTGCATGAGTGGCACCTCCTCAAGTGTGTGTCTGGTGCCTAAAGAATCTCCCCCCATCCCTTCTGGCTTTATCTGACTTCATTCACTCCTCTCTTCATCCGTCAAGTCACTCAGCAAGCGTTCACCCAGCTTGGCCGGGCATCTGCTCCTGCTGGGCTCAGGCTTCCGGGGGTGGGGAAGAAGCTCCTGGCCCTTTAGGTGTTTTTAAGCAAGAGAGGGCAGTAAATTCAGTGCCAACATACTGGGATTAGCACTTTGCAGGAGAAAGGAGGGCAAAGAAGGATGAACCCGCTTCCAACTTGGTCCTATGAAAATTGGGCATTTCATGCCGTGTGTGACAAGGGTCCAGCTGAAATGTCTCAAAGTGACCACAGCAAGGAGTTACGGCGAGCACTTGGGGGCACCACTGTTTGGATTGCCTTCAGGATGCCCAGCTGGCCAGTCACATAGGCTGATGCCCCCCCACAGCAGGTTGGAGGAGTCCCTCCTTCTCATCCCTAGGACTCCTCGGAAGGCTTCACTTTTCTGGCCTATTTTCAGGTCCCTCAAAATGATCTGTCTTTTCCGAAGGGCTTCTCCTCCTTCCAGGCTGTGTTCTTTCCTGGGTTCTGTTCTCCCACTGCCTGCAGGCGTGTGAAAGAACAGGAGAGAGGGAGAAGGAATGCGTTCTTACATCCCATCTCAGCTTCTCTCCATCGCTGGTCTCAGGCAGTAGGTGGAGAGCTGCAGCCCCCATTCTAGGCAGACAGCCCCATCCTTGCCATGTGAAGAGAGCACACTGACGTGGCCCCTACCCTCAGGGAGCTTTGCAGCCTGGGAAGCAAGTCATTTTGTAAGACTTGAGAGCTCTCACCAGAGCCTAGAGGGAGCTGAGGGAGGAGAGGCAGGAAGTGGAGGAGGAATAAGGAAAGACTGTGATTATAGGAAGACCAAGGGAAGAAGTGCGGGTAGCAGCTGCCACCTCCCGGGGAGACAGGGACCAGGGACCCTCGGCAAGAGCAAGTCCACCCCCTCCCCCACCCCCTCCTCCAGTGGCTGAGCCGTAAATCCTGGAGGTAAGCTGGACCAAGCCACGTCTGGGCTCTGTCCCCAGTGAGGGGAGCACCATTGGTGGGGGGGGGGGGGGCGGCACTCTGAGGTCTCAAGGCCAAGGGGTTAAGCTAGCAGCAGCAAAGTTTGTGGCGTCAGCCCTTTCCTATCTGCCTCTCCCTCATCCCGACCCCCCTCCCCCCGCACCCCAATCCTCCTCCTCCTGTCCTGTTCCTCCTCCCTTTTCCATTTGGAGGAAGGAGGCTTGCTGTCTTTGTATTTTAACTGTAGCAAAAAGATTAAATTGTTTACGAGCCGGGAGCCTCGGCTGGCTGGATGAGCCGGAAGAGACAAAGATAGACATTCTAATTCTCCCCTGTTCTCCGGGCCTCCGTCCCCCTGGCTGCTGCTAATTCTTTTATCTGCCCCCAACACTCCAGGCATTATGTGCATTCATAAAAAAGGGGGGGGGGAGTGGAGAGAGCCCTCGCCGAAGCCAGCAAAATTACTGTTCTCTGCGCGGATTCTCTGATAGCAATCTCTTGAATGCTGATTACTTTTCCCCCCCCTCTCCCGTGCCCCCTCCCCCCTTCCCCAGCACCCAACATAAGTTGGTCTTTAACCCTTTATCTTTAGCAAGCAGAAAGACACGGAAAACATCTCACTCAGTGGGTGGAAAAAAAAAAGCAAGGAGGGGGGAGGGAGAGAGAGAAAAAAAAAAAACAGCTCGGAGAAGAATTACTGTTATCTCCCCACCAGAAGAGGAACAGCAGAGATAAGGGAGGCCGGAAGAATTAAAAGAAACGTAGCGTTGGGGGCTCTAAATTCATGCCGGAGCTGGTTGTATTTGTCTGTCACGGGGGTTCATAATTTTCCGAGGTTGTTTTGATAGACTTATTGTGCGGGCTGCATAGAAAACTCATCAGCATTTGTTGCCTCTGAGCATTATTGTCAGAGGTAACTGCGTGTCTATAGACTGGGGGAGATAATGGCTGAAGTAGAAAGCAGATAAAGCCTGGGCCCTTCTCATTAAGGACTATCTCTGCCTCCGCAGACTGGCTGGGATTGAGTGACGGGGGCGGCGGCGGCGCAGGGCATACATTATGCCCGCGAAAGGCGGCGGAGCGGCCCCCGCGGCCCCGGTGCATGGCCCAGAGGGGCTCTGGCATCGGGGGCCCCTGGCCTGGGCTCAGTGCTTTCGTCTGCAGGGGTCTGGGCAGCGGGTGCCCCGGGGGCTTGCTCATCTGCGGGAGGCAGGGCGGGGGTCCGGTAAAGCGGGGTCAGCGGTGGAGGCGGTCCTGTGGTTCAAGTCCACGTCTGGCACAGATGAGGACCAGGGAAGGGAAAGGGCGCGCCTGAGGCCTCTGGGGAGGAATGGGCAGAGCAGGTTCTTCTGATTCTGGGGTCTTCCACCCCTGTCCATGCCTCACATGTGGAGTGGTTGAGAGAGGCCAGCTTCCCATAACCCAGACGGCTGTCCACATGAAGATGAGAAGGGCTGGCACCTTCCCAACATCAAGGACCCGGGAGGGGGGGTTCTCACCCTTCCTCCAGAAGAAGAGCCCATGAGGAGCCAGGCGCTGTGGGGCTAGTGAGCATGTTTTGCACGTGAACCCACTGGCCATCCTTCTCCTTCCACCTACCATGGACCACCCTCCTTAAAGCCAATGGAAAGGAGTGGGCACATCTGGGCAGAGAGGCTCACAAATGTCCTCAAGCCAAGCCCTGAAGCCAGGCAGGGACCAAGCCATATGATGAAAGTGGAGGCTGGGGTCAGCAGAACGGGACTCTGTGGAGCTTGGGACCAGGACCCCTCTCTGGCCCTCTTCTCACCTGTGAAATGGGGGTGATAATGTAGCCCGCCTCCTAGGGTGGTTGGAAGGACTGATGAAATCTTTTATTTAAGGTCTGTTAGCACAGTGCCTGGGCATACTGAGTGCTCAGTAAACTCGCTCTTATCTTTGCAGCCACTGTTCCTTGCTGGCCCTAAGGCCTTCTGTACAGCCCAGCGCTTCCTTCTTCATCTGGCCCAGCGTAGGGGGAGAGGGTGGGCTCTGGGAAGAGGTGTCTGAGCTCTAAGTGAATTCTTTATCCTCGTCTCCTGCTCCCATAAAGGTCAGGCCTTGGCCTTTCCTGAGTCCATCCCTTTCAGTGGCTGATGGGAAACATGCCCAGAGAAGGAAGGGACTGGCCCAGGGCACATACAAGTCCCAGGCAGAGCTGAACAAAGGCCCAGGTCTCCTGGCTCTGGGAGAGTTGCTTTCCTTTGCATCATCCTGCCTTCTGGGCTGCTTCTGCTCGGGAGGCTGGCCCGGCAGGAGAGAGCACTGGTGCTTGCAGCCATGAGGGGCAGAGGGGACCCAAGTCCCTGCCACTGGCCTCAGGGGCCCTGAGACTATATCAGAGGCTGTTCTAGTCTGCGGCTTGCTCAGTATGACCTGGGCCAGGCTCTGAAATGTGAGTGCTTTTAGCAGTTGACTGATCCCCTGCATTTTGTTTGGCTCAGGCCAGTGACAATGGGCAGCATCAACAGCATAGGGATTTGGTGATGGGGTGGGGGATGCAGTCAGGGCAGGAGGAGGGGCCCCGGACAGATATGGGGAGTAGAGAAGGTCAGCCCGAGGGGACCGCTGGTCACAGAGTCTGCAGTGTGGACAATGGGGAGCCACCAGACACAGCCTCTCCTGGTACATGATGGAGCCCCAGCATCACCTCACTCACCCTCCCGGGCACTTGGCAAGAGTCTAACACTGGGCATCTCTTGAACACTTCTTACATGTTCCACGTTTTACACTTACCTTCTGTTATCCTCACAACCACCTAAGAAGAAGATATTACCCCCCAGTTTACAGGGGAGAAAACTCAGACCAGAGAGATGAAGTAACAGGGCACACACAGCTAGTAAGTCAGTAAAACTCAAGACTCAGGACTCTCTGACCCCAAAGTCCAGGATTGATTCATTCTGCATCTGCCCCATATCTTCATTCTATGACCAGCTGCTTCCCAGTTCCTTCCTTTCTTTTCTCCTTCCTTCCTGCCTCCCTCCCTCCCTCTCTTCCTCCCTTCCTTTCTCCTTCTATTATGCAATATCATGTTCCTACTACACCCTAGGCGCGCATTGGGAGGTAATACACCCCTCTGGCCCTCTAGGACTAGTGGGGAGGACTGACAACATAAATTCCTACAAACAAGCAGTATAATGGGTGTGAATGAGAGAACTACAGGAACACAGAGGAGGGAGAGACCAACCCCAACCAGGGTGGGGAAAGGAGGATCCAGGGGACAATTGAATCAAGCCTTAAAGGTCAGAAGGTGGACAGAGCAGGGAAGGGCATTCCAAGCAGAAGGAACAGCTTGTACAAAGATGTGGAAGCAAGGAAGAGCACGGAATGAAGGCTGAGGAGCAGTCAGGAGTTGGGGGATAAATAGGGGGGCGGGTTGGGAAGGCCCTTCATTGTCAGGGAAGGAGACAAGTCTTTATCCAGTGTCTCCCTGGAGACCCTGAGTCTTCCGAATAGCTTGAAACTCTCCCTTCCTGGAAAGTTAGGCTCTTCCAATGACCACTGCTCTCATCAACCCCACCCTCCTCAGCGGTCAGCAGTTCAATGAGAGGCTGATTCCTGATGGCAGAGTTTGGCAGGAGGGATAGAATATGGGTGGGAAAGAACACAGCCTCTGGAATGCCTGAATCTCAAGGACCGTGATTCAGATCTCCACTTCAAGCTGTGTGGCCTTGGGGGTCAGGCAGGTCATCTCCCTGGACTCAGTTTTCTAATCTATAAAGTGGGGACAACATCTGTCTCACAGAGTTACTGCAAGAATTAGCTGAGGACAGTGTAGTGTCTGGAGTGTTGCAGCCTTGAAGCAAATGCCAGTTCTCTGGTCCTCGCCTCCCTCCGTGTGTGCTGCCAGCATTGCAGCTCGGACAGGGCTGCCTGGAACCTCTGTCCTTGCCCTCCTTGGGTGGAGCTCCCCACCAGGGCTCACCCTCCTCGAGGACCCAGGTAGCTCTGTGGGTTTGATTACTCGTCACCTCCCTGTGACCAAGCACTCCTCCCACATTCTCTTGCTTTTGCTGATGACGACATCCCGGCATCGGTCCCACCCTGCCCTCCTTGGCAGAACCCCTGGCATTTGCACTCCATCCCTAGTCTCCATCGGTACCACCTGTCAGCCCAGCCCTGCCTTCACCGACATCCCTGGACATAGCTTCACCTGCCTAGACCCACAGACTGTTCCCTAGGCCCTCCTGCTTCTCCAGGCCAGACCTGTCCCTTGTCCACATTGCAGTCTTGCTCTCTGTGACAGAACTAGCTACTGGGAGGTACTGGCCCCTGAAAGGTCCTACTGTGACCCTGTAGCTTAGATTGGGTGGAGGGGTAGATTCAGGCCATGCTGGTGGTCAGTGGGCTCTGAATGAAGACAACAGGGGCAGCTCAACTTAGTGGAGAGAATTCTGGCTGAGGACCGGGAGACTTGGCTGAGCCCTGGCTAACTGGCTGTGTGTCTCTGTCAAGCCACTGGCTTTCTCTGGGCCTCAGCTTGTTAACCAGTAATCGGAGAGGCTCCATCTGTAAAGCCCGTTGCTGCTTTAACGGTCTGGGATTCCAGCGGGGAAGGACCAGGGGTCCACAGCAAGACTCTGTAACCCCATCCTCCATGGCGGTGGAGGGGGCTTGGGGAAGGCACTCGCGCTCTGGGCGCAGCCCCGCCCCCGCTGGCTCAGAGACCTGCTCCCTCCGCGGGATTTACAACGGGCTGAATTCATTTGCATGACAAAATTGGCTCGGGTATCCAAGTGTTGCGGGAAGACAAGTGTAACATTACGCAGAACAAGCAGCCGGGAGGAAGGTTACCGCCGACAATGGGGGAACGTGCCGCCCTCCCACCCGCTGCCTCTGCCAACCTTTCATCCTCAGGTGTCGGGGTTGGGGTCGGGGGTGCTGCCCCGAGGCGGTGTCAGGGCACGGGAGGAGAAATCCGCAGGTCTGGGAGATGGCCGCCTGCCCAAAAATCTGGAGTGAGGGCGTCTCCTATTCCCAATGGCTTTCCACTATTAGAGGGAGGAGGTTTCCCGTGCTATTTCAAAATGCCTCCACCCTTTAAATGGTTGCAAGGTTATTTCCTCACCCTCAGGACTTGATAATACAGGCACTTTCTGAACCCCCCTCCAAGTACTTGTCCACATATCGACCCATCCCCTCACTCATTCATCTGTTCACTCACTCATCCTCATATCCATGATCTGTCCATCTACGCACTCACTCATCCATCCATCCATCCATCCATCCACCCTCCCACTCATCCAGTCATCCTTCCACATGCCCACCCACCCCTGTCTACTCACCCATGCCCTCACCCATGTACCAATGCATCTGCCCACCCATATGCACCCATCCGTCCATTCTTTCATATACCCACCCATCTACCCATCTACCCAACCATCCATCCACCAATCTGCTCATTAACTCACCTATCCAGCCTTCCATCTCTAACAATAACAGATATTGGACACTTTTTATGTGCCAGGTACAGTTCCAGACATTTCTCTGTCCAGGCTCCTCCTCTGTAAAATAGGGGTAATAATAGAATCTACCTCACAGGGTTGAGTCCAGGCCAGAGGAAGTGCTATATAAGATTTTCTACTGTCGATTTTACCAGACACTGGATGCCTAAAGGTAAATAAAACACAGTTGCTGCTCCAGAAGGAACTGTAGAATTCTGGGGAGAAGAGATATAAGAAGACTGGTGTTACAGTCCCAAGGATGTGCTATGCTATCGGGAAGTATAAGGGACGGGGGTTGAGGATGGGATGGGCAGAGCCAGGACATCCTATCTCACCTGAGACTCTACTGGAGAGGGAGGTAGAGACAGGAAGTGTGGTTGTTAGTCTTCTTATGTAACAGATAATGTAACTGAGTCTTAGGAAGGCTAAAGGACTGCCCACAACCATACCACCACAGAGTCCCCAGGACTGAACACTGTGTCTTCTGATTTGGGGACATCCCAGCAGCCTGGGCCATGCTCTCCCTGTCCCCTTCAGCAGCAAGTGAGGCTACCTTACCCCCAGGTTGCATAAGCCATACCCTGCTGTCCAGATCCCTGGAGGAAGAGAATGGCTGAGCTCTAAGAGGCCACACTCGGAGCCCTGGGCCCGTTTTGAGCTCCTCACTTAAGGTAAAGAGGGACAATGCAGATGACATGGGTCAGCTCATCTGAGATGGGGCAGGGGAGGAGGTGGCCATCCATTCGGAATCAAGGCCTGAGCTATGAGTTCCTGGCTATGCTATGGGAGGCACCAAGGAATATTTGGCCTCCGAATAGAATGTGGATTCTGCTTACTACACCCGAGGGCTGGAAGGAGCACAGGGTGGAGATGTGCTCCACGCAAATCCCAGGGGGTAGAACGAGGATCAACCCACAAAAGCTCCAGGACAGCACATCTGATCATTTATCATTGTAACGATCAGTTCTTAACTAGCAGAACTGCTCCCAGTGAAGCGATCATTTCCTTGTCGGTAAAAGTTCTAGAACATTAGAAGGAGCAGAGTGTGGCAGATGGAGTGTGGCCTCCGGAGCGTTTCAAGCCTAGATTCAAATCCAGACGCTGCCTAATACTGTCTGTATGACCCTAGGCAACTCACTGAACTTCTCCAGGGCCCGTTTGGAAAGTGGGAATAGTAAACCTCCATCACAATATTTTGTGAGAATAAAGTCATAATCACGAATACTTAGAATATATCTTAGTAAATCTTCCTTGGAGTCAACTCATGAGACAGTCTTTTACTTTTTTAAAATAAACTTTTAAATTTGGAAGAATTTTAGATTTACAGGAAAGTTGCCAAGATAGTAGAGAGTTCCATAAACTCCTCACTCAGTTTCCCCTATTGTTAACATCTTACGTAACCATGGGACATTTGTCAAGACCAACACTGGCACGTTAGGTCCTTTTATTTTTTATTATCTCCACTTTACAGATGAGCCTAGGGAGACACAGAGAAGCTGAGTACCCAGCCTGAGCTCACACTGCACAATGATACCTAAACTGAAATACACTACCTAAAACACCTGTTGAACACCTGGCATCCATCCTGTTCCCATTCCAGAAAACCTGGATGGGGCCTGAGCTCTGCTCTCTTACTCGGTGGCCCCAGGGGGTCAGATCCCAGCCTCAGCATCTGTGTCCCGCTTCCCTGCAGGGTCCTGGCAAGGAGCCACCGGAGAAGCAGCCCTTGGAGAGCACTTTGTAAAGAGCAGAGACAGATGGAGCAGTAACAGATTACCGCAGTTCTGTCCAGGCTGCCCGCCTTACCTGTCCTTGTCAGCAGGCACACAGTAGGTGCTCGATAAGGATTTGTTGAATGAACAAATGAACAAGTGAACGAAGGAAGTCGAGGGCATTCTTCTTTGTGTAGGGGATTGAAATCAGGCCCTTCTAGGGGCTGTTCCAAATCGAAAACTCTGGAATTTTAAAATGACCAGCTGCTTCCTTGGCCAGGTCCCCTTTTCCTTTGAGAAATTAGAATCACCACCGATCTGTGTCCTGCACACAGTAGGTACTCAATGGATGATGCCAATGCTGATAAATCCCCCCACATTTTTCCTTAGTCTCAATTTCATCTTTACATATTTAAATTTTATTTTACCTATTTGTATTTTTTTTTTTGCAAGCTACCTCAAATCCTTGAGGGATATGTGTGTTGGGAGGGTGTACAGAAAGAATCTCAGGAGTCAATCACTGATGGTAGTAATGGTGGCATGTGTTGAAGGTGAGGTGGGTTGGTGGTCCCCCACCTCAAGATTCTTAGGCGCCTTCTCTTTCCAGTTACCCTTCAAAAGTAGCCCTTTGTCCATCTAGTCACTTAGCCAACAAAGGTGTTGAGCCCCTACTGTGTGCTGTCCCCATCCTTCAGGTACTCTGATGACATTTCTGGCCTCTGCTCTCAGGAGCTCAGAGCTGAGTGGAGAGGTCAGCAGAGGACAAGCCAGGGACACCAGGTGTGGCAGGAGTCTCCTGGGGCCCAGCCTGGGGCACTCCAGAGGGCCCTCTGGCACCCACCCCCACAATTACAGACTTGGGACTCACTTTGGAACCTCCTCCCCACTTCTCTCCATTGAAGTCCTTCTCATCCTTCAAGGCTAAACCCAGCAGATATAATTAATTTAAAGATCTTGAGAGCATCCTGGGTTTAGAGTGGGTCCAATGAGCTGTGTCCTTATAAGAGAAAGAAGGAGAGTTGAGATGCAAAGAAACATAGAAAGGGCCGTGTGGAGACAGAGGCAGAGATTGGAGTGATGCAGCGCTGAGGCACAGGGTGCCAGCAGCCATCAGATGGTAAGGAGTGAGACATGGAGGAGATTCTCCTTCTGAACCTCCAGAAGGGACCAACCCTGCCCATACCTCAGTTTCAGACTTCTGTCCTCTAGCATTGCGGGAGGATACATTTCTGTTGTTTTAAACCACCAAGCTGGAAGCAATTTTCTGTGGCAGTCCTAGGGGACTAATACAGCCGCTTTCTCACTATCTTGGTTCACCTGCCTCCAGTGTGATTTTTTGGGAGCCTCTCAGAATGATGAGAGGGCATCCCGCATCCTTGCGCCTCAACCCAGGGACGGTGCAGGGAAATCTCACAAACAACGCCACCACCGGATGCTGATGACTCCCAGCGTGCCCTTCTCTGGGCCTCAGTGTCCACATCTGTTTGGGGAGTTGGGCAGGTGGATTTCTAAGACATTTTCTAGAGTTGAGATTCCTTGTATCTAAAAGTCTGTTTTTAAAAGCCTTTCCTGTTTTCAAAACTTGGTTGGGGGGGGGGGCGGAGGTGAGTACCAGACCCTTTCCTAATGGTGGTCCTGTGTTCTGCCTCCTCTCCATCACCCAGACTGTGACCAGGGGCCCTATGAGACCCTGTGGTCCATTCCAACCCCACGGGCCACCCCATCATGATGCTATTCCTGCATCTACTTCATTAGGCGAGTGGGAGGTGGGGACATAGGGAGGAGCTGCCTCGGCGGCAGTGGGCTGGAGGGGTGGGTGACATGTGACACTGATATTAATTCAGGGTCCTTGTTTCTGCTGAGCCCCCGCTCTTTCCCATCTCCCCTGCCCCCCGCTCAGTGCCTTATTCACTCTTTACATTCTCCATCATTCCTTCCTGTTCCTGCACGTGGGTGAGTGAGTGACTGCCACGGGTCGGATTGTGGCCCAGTGGCCTGTCCCACCATAGTCTTCCCTGGGAGCCCTGGTCGTCTCTGTTCATGCCCGTGGGGCTATGTTTATTCCAGCAGAGATTCTCAACCATCTGGATGCACGTTATAATCTGCTGGGGATTTAATATATACCCCCAACAGGGCTCCACCCCAGAAGTTCTGAGTTAATCGTCAGAGTACACTCCAGGCGTGGAAATCCCGGGGATCCTAGCATGCATCCCACAGTGAGGCCCATGGAGCTGGCTGTGTCCATGTGCTCTGGGTGTGGGGTGGTCTCCCTCGCTTGCCTAATGCAGCTTCTCTCTCATGCCGTGTGTGGGGTCCTCTGAGGAGAGGGCCTTATCAAATAGAACATCCATAGGCAGACCTGGCACGAGGGCCCGCCCCCAACAGGTTCTCAGCCCCTGATCATTGGAGGAGGGAAGAGACGCATGAGCTTGGGACCCAGGAGACCAAGCCTGAGGGGAAGGCGTGGAGAGGAGCTGCTGAGAACTGGGAAGAGTAGCGAACACAACTGGCTGAGTGCTCATCACATATAGGGACTTGGCCGTGAGCTTTTCCGAGTTCTCGCAAGTACTCTTTACAATAGGTCTGTGACTTAGGGTGCAGCACCCCAACCTTACAGACAGAAAACCAAGCGATTTCAGGGTTGCCCGAGGCCTGCAAAGGATTCTTTGGAAGCAGAGAAGTCCCGCCATGTACTGTCCAGCTTGGTGGACGGGGCAGAGTTGGGCAATCTCGGTGAGCACGAGAAATTGCGTGCAAGGAACTGAAACTCAGTCACCTTGTGCAAGGAAAAGGAGGGAAGGAGGGGTTTATGGCAGGATTTGGTGGTCTCTGCCAACAAGAGCCCAACTCAGGGTCCCCAGTACCCAAGCCCCCTCTTAGCCGGCTACAGCCACCCCAATTCTATGCAACCCAGACCCTGGGGGCCCACTCTAGGGGACACAAGATTGGGGAGGTGACAGGCACGTGATGGGACAGGGGTGACCTCTCTCAGGACCTTATTTTTCTCTTCTGCCAAGAGAAGGACCCAGCCCTCAGGCTGAGCTGGTCTGTGACCCATGACCACTCTCTAAACATGACAGTGGCACCTCCTGGCGCTGCAGGGTGACCCAGTGGTTCAAGCACAGTCAAGCTGCCTGGGCTCTAATCCCCGTGCCGCCACTTTCTATCTCTGTGGCCTGAATGAGTTTCTGAAATGATTCTATATTTCAGTTTTCCCGTCTGTGAAATGGGGATAGCTTTATCTCCCTCATAGACTTCGTGGGGACTGGCTGGGCTCATGCGGTGATGGGGAGCTGGGGACACAGTCAGCCCTCTGTTCAGGCAGTGTTGGCCAACACCAGAGTCATGGTTTTGTTGTTGTTGTTATTGTCATTACTATAGCAGCAACATTAGTGATACACCAAGCACCGTACTGAGTGCTGTGTTAACTCATCTAATCCTTATAGATGGCCAGAAAAGAGGCGCCTGGGGCTCTGGGATGTTCCACAACAGCTTAGGTCAGGCAGCTGAGAGGAGGCAGAGCCCAGAGTCACCCACCAGGCTGTCCGACTCCCAGACCCAACCTACCCAGAACCCAGCACAGCCTTCCAGAGACACAGCCTGCCCTCGGTCCAGTGGCAGGAAGGAGGAAGCATTTACTGAGCACCTACTGTGTTCTCGTGATCAAATGTAATCTTTACCACTGGCATAGGTGGCTGGTCTCATTATTCCCAATGTAGAGATGGGGAAAATGAGGCTCAAAAGGGACCAAGAAGATTAGCAACTTACCTATTGCCCTGTGGTGGAGCAGGGCTTGACACACAAGTGTGATTATACCTGAGAGCACAGCCAGAACCTGCCCAGACTGGAGCTCCTGCATATGTGTGTGTGTGTGTGTGTGTGTGTGTGTGTGTGTGTGTGTGTGTGTGTGTGTGTGCGCGCGCGCGCAAGGGGGTGGAGACACAGCAGCTCAGACCTAGCAGGCCATGTGTGACTGTGGAATGTCCTTGTGACTGTAAGTATATGTCTAGGTGTGGGAGCAAATGTTTGCCTCCTTCCCACTGAACGTACAGGGGGCTCTGTGTGTGTCTGTGTGTGCGAGTGTGTTTGACCAGGGATCAGGAGCTTTGTTTCCTGGGCTCTGTACACCAAGGAGATGTGATGTAGGGGGTGGTGGGGTCACCTTGGAAGGTCTGAGAGTTGGGAGGGGGAGGAAGGAAGAGTAGACCATTAATACTGCCCTCCTGGAGGGCCTATAAGTGGCCCCAGGGGGCCGGACTGAGGACCCTCTAACTAGCTTGTTGCCATGGGGATGCTGGCTGTGAATACAGGCTTGGAAGTCCAGCTTGAGCCTTCCAACCCCTCCCCTTCCTGGCAGGTGGAGACCCCCAGCTGGGGTGTGTTTGTTTGGGAAGGGGACTGAGAGGCCAGCTCATCGACCCTCCCTGTTATTTAAAGCAAAGTCCTCCAGTCCTCCCACGGCCTCTCAGGAGGGCTCTCCCGGGTCGAGGGAGAAAATGGCCATCTCCATCTTCTGGGGACCGTGGGTCTCAACGCTGTGGGCTGGCCTCCTGCCTCCTCACGCCTTTGCTGGCAGGTGGCCAGGGCAGGAAGAGAAATGCATGTGGTCACGCAGGCACACTGTGTTCCAGACAACACTGCCAAGTCCACCAGGAGACCAGACCCCTGCTGACCCTGGGGACACTGAGGGGCATGGGACTCGTCCCTGAGTAGTGGCCAGTTTATCAGAGAACCACCCACTCTTCTAGATGGGGTCTAACTGGAGTCAGAAGCCCTGAGAGTTTTTGTTTTATTATGAAATTTTCAAACATTAAAAACTAGAGAGACTAGTTTAACGGGTCCCAAGTCCCCATCACTCAGTTACGATGATCACCTTTGCACATCTTATTTCAACTGCCCCATCTTCTTTTTCTTTTTCTTTTTTTCCCTGCTGAGGTAGTTGAGATCAAATCCCAGATAGCAGACCATTTCATCTGGAAATACTTGAGTGTGCCTCTCTCACTGATAACTGCCCACACTGTGATCACACCTAACCAAATGAATGGTGATCCCAGTGACAAACATCATCTGATTCTCGGTCTAGCTTCAAATCTGCCATTAAGCCTCATGTTCTGAGGGTGAACAGAGGCCAAGTGGCAGACTCTCTGTCCTACAGCTTTGGAGCCACAAGAGAGTGATGGGTGAGTGCCTGTGGCTTTGGGGGAGTTCTTTTGCTTTATGGGACCCAAGTTTCCTCCCATGCTAAAGGTATTTACCTTTCCAAAGCTGTTGGGAAGACTGAATGAGATTATATGTGTACCATACCAGCAGCATGGTGGGGACTCAGGAAGTGATGGCTATGATCATGATGCTTCCAGAGGACACTGGAATTCAGAGAGTGGCTTCCCCCAGGTCACACAGCTCAGAGTGGTGAGGTGGGGATGGGAGCGTAGGCCTTCTAAGCGCCCTGGGATGTCCATTCAACACAGCTCCACTCACCCTCTGTCCTGCCCCTGCCCACCACTGCCCTGCACTACAATGGGAATGGCACAGAGGGTGACTTCAACAGGTCTCTCTCTCTCTTTTTTTTTTTTTTTTTTTTTTGACAACCAGTGTATCAATTATCGTGCTGTGGGCTCAGCAGCTGATGAGACGCCAGCAGGCCTGGCTCCAAGAGACCTATAACGAGATCTTCCCCTTCCCTGAGCCTCCATTTCCCCATGTGTACCAAGGGCACATTGACCTTTACCACGTGGTCTCCAAGACTCTTCCAGTTCTGCTTTGCTTGCACCAGGGTTGTTAACCCTGGGAACATGGGGGGATATTTGAGGCTGATGGGGGGTTTCAAGCAGTCCAAGACCCCAGGCTACAGGACAGTGTGGTAGTGAGGAAGAATATCCTGTATTGGGAAGCCGGGATGGGGTGGCCCAGTTCCCCCTTCTTCCCAGATTGCAGACCCCTGAAACTGAGGCTGTGTGACTTGTACGTTGTAAGTACCACATAGGTGAGCAACAAAAATCCCATTGACTTAATGGCTAGAATAACTAGACAGAAGATCAGAAAGGAAACAGAAGACTTGAAAAGCACTATAAACCAACTATGCCTAACAGACACTGTTTTCTAACCTAATAGAATATTTTACCCAACAACCACAGAATATATGTTCTCAAGTGCTCATGAAATGTTCTCCAGGAGACACCATATCTTAGGCTACAAAAACCAGTCTCCATAAGTTTAAAAAGATTGAAATCGTACAAAGTATATTCTCTGATGACAGCAGAATGAAGTTAAAAATCAAGAACAGAGGAAATTTGGAAAAATCACAAATATGTGAAGGTAAAAACACACACACACACACATACACACACACACACACACACACTCCTACATAACCAATGGGTCAAAGAAGAAATCACAACAGAAATTAGAAAATACTTTGAGATGAATGAAAATCGAAACATGACATCCTGAAATTTATGAGATGCAGCAAAAGCAATGCTCAGAGGGAAATTTATAGCTGTAAATACCTATGTTAAAACAGAAGGAAGATCGCTAAACAATAACCTTCCACCTTACTAGAAGAAGAAGACTAAACTTAACCCAAAGCCAGCAGAAGTAAGGACATCATAAAGATGAGTGGAGATAAACAAAATAGGGAATAGAAAAAATAGAGAAAATCAACAAAACCAAAAGTGGGTTCTCTGAAAAGATCTGAGGCGGGAAGCCCCATAAAAAGACCAACAGGACCCCCAGGCAGGGCCACTACTCTCCTGCCAGCACCATCCGGTTCCCTGGCCCAGTGGCTCTATCTCACTTTTTGCCTCTGAAGCAGCTAACTTACACCTAGAATGCTATTGGTTCCATGAGCTCACTTCTGATTGGTTATTTCCTTCACTCCTGATTGGTTATTACCCTCACTTCTGATTGGTCCACTTCCCTAACTTCTGATTGGTCCATTTGTAGTATTTTATTTACATGGAGCTCATTCCTGATTAGTCTATTTCTACAAAGCTTGTTCTTGGTTGGTCAACTTCTGTTGTACTTTATTTACATATGATGTTGCAAAGTATAAAACTGGCAGCCTATAAAAGGCCTGTGTAAACCTACAGACGGGGTCCAGAGCTTAAAGTGTTAACTCCTCTGGGCTCGCTGGGGTAATAAACCTGAGTTCTCCAACTCTCCGACTGCTGCTTCGTCTCTCGCCTAGGTCCAGGTTACTGTCACAACTGAGCTGTAACACTGAGCTGTAACACATTTTTCTGCAACAGATCAAGAAAATTGACAACAGTTTAGCTAGACTGAACAAGAAAAAAAAAAAAAAAGAGAGAGAGAGAGGGAGAAAGAAGACTCAGATTACTAAAATCAGGAAAGGAAATGGAGACATTACTACTGACCTTACAGAAATAAAAAGGATTATAAAATTTCATTGGTAAAGAGGCTCCAAGGAAGTTCCACAACATTTCTAGAAATGTGAAGACAACAACCAGAAATGGTTACCAGTTGCTGCCTTCAGGAAGCAGGAGAGGGGAGGAGGGCCATTTGCTTTTAATTATAAGCCCTTATAGGCTGTTTTTGTAAATGTTTTTATTGTGAAATACATGTACCGAAAAGTGAATAAAAAGAGAAGCACTCGGCTCAGAAATTGATCACCAGTGGAACACACACGGAACCACTGTTAACCCAGTCAAGAGTTAGAACATTGCCAGATGCCCCCCTTGTAACTTCACCCAACCTCTCTTCCTCAAAGGTAACCACTATCCTGACTTTTATGGAAAGTATTTCCTTGCTCTCCTTGATAGATTTGCCATCTCAAAACACTATAGTTTGGTTCAGTTCATGCTTTGGACTTAATATAAATCAAACCATACCACAGCAGGTCCTCTTTTGGGTCTGGTTTCTTGCATTTAACATTATGTACATGTGAGATTCACCCACACTGTTGCATGTAGTAGTTTGTTCCTTTTCTTTGCTGTGTTATATTCCATTTTATGAGTATATCACAGTCTATGTGTCCATTCAACTATTGATCAAATGAGCTTTTTAAAAAAGCCACGTACATGGAGATAAACTGATAAAAATATGTATAATAAAATACAAACTAAAGGTGGAACTTAGAGAATGTTAGTTCAGTTTTCACTCCTAAGACCTTCATTACTTTCTTTTTCTGCTCCAGTCAGTCATAAAGCTGGTCTGGGTCCAGAGAAAATAGGCCACTGAGGCAGGAGCCCAGAGGGGCCAGACTGGAGAGATGCCACACCCCAAGGGGTCCTCTTATCAGCCCTCCTGCCCAAATTTTCATCTTCAAATGGGGGAGGTCACAAAGATGGAGCAAAGATCACTCCATCCCTTCCACCCAAGGTCTGCAGCTTCCCAACACCCCTATGAGAGCACACACAGGCAGCTGGGCAGAAGCACGCACCACACGTGGGCACGCATGCACATCCTGGGATGGGGGTAGCGCCGGCAGGCACCTGATCAGCAGGTGAGGTCTGTGCACAGAGAAGTTGGTGGAAGAAGGGGAGGGGGAGGGGGAGGAGGGGGGAAAAATCCCCTCATTTCTGAAGAAATGTCCCAGATTAGATTTGTAAATCAAAAACCAATATATAACATGCAAGAATTGATCTGTTTTATATTCCTCAGTTACATTTTTGTGAAGCACATTTAGAAGATTTAGAACGTATTTGCGCCTGCTGGTTGGGCCATTATATGCTTGAGTTCATACATCTATTTGTGAGGCTATAAAACAGGCATCGACTACCATGTAAATTGTGTTCTCCACAATAAATTATATGCATACTTGCAAAAATACATAACTGCCGTGGCTGGGCCAACGCGGCCGGAATACTAATGAGGGCGAAAGTTGCTTTGTCCCTCTCCTCCGGCCTAATTTAGCCTCTACATCAAAAATTATGTAGGAAAAATCACTTTATCCTCTCACTGAGAAATAAAATAGCACTCACGGGCACCCTCATCTCTTCCCACCCACCCCCCTTCCTTTTAACTGAACACTGCCATTTTCATACTAATTTTTAGCTGCTCCAGGTTTACCGGGAAGAAACCTGGTTCGATGAAAGCCAGGGGTCACTGGGCTTTCTGCATGCACGAGAGGGCTGTTGGAGCTGGCACACGCGTGTGTGCGCACACGTGTGAATGCACGTTCCCTCCTTGTGGTTTGAACCCACTCGTGCCAGGGTAGGGTCACAGCAGGCAGAGGGACCCACACGCGAACTTGGAGCCTTGCCCCAAACAGGCATGCACAGACCCGCACGAACCTCACCCACGTGGCATGTTTTCCTTCCCTCTCCTTGGTATTGGCTCCTGTGCCTCGAGTCTCACTGGGGAAATTGAACCCAGTTCAGTTGAAGTCAATTCAATCCGGTTTAGTCCAGCAAACATTTACTGGGCACCTACTATATGCCATGGACTGTACTTAGCACTGGGAACAGTGAAATTAAAAAAAAAAAAAAAAGATGAAATATCAGGCCACAGTTCAGGGGAGGAGGCAGCCTTGAGAACAAAGCAGTCAGTGTGCTGAGGGCTGTAACATGTAGACACACACACACACACACACACACACACACACACACACACACACACACACACACAAAATCTTTGCACTCAGACACCACTCACACAGATTCATATGTGCATGCACATCACACACACCTGCCAATGCATGCATGAATGGGCACCTGGAAGCATCAGTAGAGCTACCTTTCCACCCTTACCACTGCACGCCAATGCCTGCCCTGCCTCCCGACTTCTCTATGCTCATGCCCTGTCCGGCCTGCCTAGCTCTTTGGGTTCTGTGACAATCCATACTGGAAATAGAGCCATTTCCAATACTAGGCTGGCCAGCATTGCTCCCGCTTCTCCTAGTGGCCTTGCCCAAGGTTCTGTCCTGGTGGGATTTCCAGAGGGCTCATGGAGGGAGGAGAAGCGGACACAAAGCGGATCTTGCTTTCATGATCTCAGGCCAGTCTCCCATTCCATCATGCCTCAGTTTATCCATTTTTAAAATGTGGAAATTGGATAATCTCTGAGGCCACCAGGCTCCAAGTGTCCACAGTTTGTTACCAAAGGTTGGGCCTCTGTCCAGGTCAGAGAGTGTGAGACAACAGCAAAGACAGCCCCGAAATGGGGAAGGCTCAGCCCGGCTCTGAGCTGCCCCCTTAAGAGAAGCAGGAGCCTGGGGGCAAGACCAGAGGCGGAAGTCTCGCGAGAGCATGTCCTCAACACGTGGTGAAGCAGAGAAGTCTTGATGGGTGCCCGACAAGGCTCTTGTAGAATTTCATTCTATCTTCCAATACCGGAAGGGCTGCTGTGGGGCAGAGGGAAGGGACTTCTGTGTGACCCAGTTGATGGAACTAGCACAGCGAGAAAGTAGGCGGAGGCTCCAAGGAGACTGACGGACTTTGGTTCAGTATAATGATCAGTGTGACTTTGTGTGTGTGTGTGTGTATGTGTGAATTCTGCTATTGCATTTTTAGTTTCCTTATAGCCCTTTATCTCATCTACTCCTCTATATCTCATCCTATTTCTTTCTCATATCATACTATTTTCTCTTTATCTCAGCCCTTTCTTTGAGTAGAAAATATTCTTTTTAAAAAGTAAATCATTTTTTTAGTAACAAAAAGTACTACATGCACATGATGAAAACTGGTCAGAAGGGATACAGTGAAAAGTAGGTCTCTCTCCCTTCCCAGACTACCCAGTTTCATAGCCATCCAGTTTCCCTTTCCAGAAATAATTGCTACTTCCAATTTTTATGTTTTCTTTCTGAAATTTACTGTGCATCAAACATATCTTCCTATCACCTATCTAGCTATATCTCTATATATGTTTCTATCATCTAAATCTTTTATTTTAACACAAAAGAGAGCATATAGACTTAATCCTTGTCTTCCTCCCCCCTCCAGTCCCAACCTATGTACCTTAGAAATTGTTTCTAAGAAGTTTTCCAGCGGGCAGTGCCCAACAATGGAATGAGTTAATGAGTTCCCCGACACTGGAGATGTGGAAGCACAGCCTGGAGGACCACGTGAAGAAAGAACATTGAACCCTCGATTGGGGCAGGGAGGTTATTTCAGGCCTTTTAAGACTATCCATCAACCAGTTTCTTGACTACAAACAGAGTGGCTCTCTGTCTCACTCCACCCTTTCTCCTCACCTCTCCCAGCCACCCACCCCACTCCATCAAGCCAGCTGGGGTCACCAGTGCCTAAAGCTGCCCAACCATGGCTTCCAGCCCTACTGTAATTGACAAGAACCCCCTGGAGATAGCCTCTCTCTGTGCCAGCCCCATGCCACTAAACTCCAAATTAAGAGGCCCAGCTGAGATTTCTCTTATTCCACCCATACCCCTGGGGCCAATCCTCTCTCATTTCAGGAGGGGAATGGAACTAGAAGTTTGGATTTGGGAAGGGGGGTAGAGGGGGCTCACCACCAAAGCTGGTGCCTCTATGCTCCAGAGAGATGTGCGTGTCCTACCATGCAGCTTAAGACTTCTCCAAAACACCGTCCCCCTAAATCCAATAAAATTGCAAATTTCACTGTATTTCACAATATCCTAAATAAACATGAACAGCATGGGTTTCTCTTCCTTGCATCAAATATTAATCTGCCCATGGCCAGCGCCCGCTCTCCCACGTGTGTGTACACGCTGGGTAAACACCAGGGAGATTGTGATGCCAGACCTTCCCTTCTCTTCCCCAAGTCGAGAGCACGACAAATTTTTCTCCTAATTACACCTGCCACTGTTTGCCTTCTAATACTGTAAATCCTCCATCACATAGTTTTTCAGATTCGGGATTAGGTTCTTTTCCTGTTGTACAAATGATTGGAGGGGGCAGGGATGGGGAAGTGGTGGGGGGCAGTGTGGGCTGCGTGGCACTGCTTTTCACGATTTCTCCCTGGGGGTCCCTGAGTTGAGCACAAGCCATGTTCCCTGACCCCTGACCCCTGACCCTTCTGCAAAAGTGGGAAGGAGATTTTAAGGAGGGGAGGGGAGGGGAGAGAATGGAGAAAAAATACCTCCTCAGGTGTGCAAAACCCATTCACCTCAGCTTTATTAGCTCCCTAGCTGCCTCCAAATCCTGGGCATGATAAAAATCCCAAGACAAAGGGAGAGGATGGATGAAGTGTCCAGTACAGCACCCAGCACCCAGTAGGTGAACAATAAACCATAGTTCCCTTCTCCTGTGCTCTATCTTCTGGCTGAAGTCAACATCATCTCTCCTGGGCCATGGAATCTGCCTCCTCACTGGTTTCCCATCTTGCCTCACCCCTCCCTAATGGACCCATTGTCCCCTAGCTGCCAGGGTGCCCTTTCTAAAGCCCAGAGCTCTCCAGTCACAACAGCCCTGTCTTAAAGCCCTCAGTGACTTCCCACCATGTTGGAATCATGTCCAGTCTCAGCACGTGAGGCTTCTGTCGGGCCCACCTTAATTCTCTGGCCTCATTTCCAGCCCTCCCCATGCCCTCTGTGCATCCACTCTACCCTGCTCACCATCTCACCCTTCCCCAAATGTGCTGTGCAAGTTGCTACCTCTGTGCCTTTGCCTGTTGAGATTTCAGCTTTGTTTCAGGTGTTCACCCTGATGACAGCACCTCCTTGAGTCTTTCCCGATCCCCTAATCATTCTGAATTGTGGTCCTCTTTGTGCTCCCATGGGGCTTTGCACCTACCATGTTTTGGCTCAGACCTTTGCCTTGTCTGTCAATGGTGTAAGAGGGTCTGTGGGAGCCTTCACAGTAGGGACAGGTCTTAAACTTCCCTTGTCACTTCAGTGTCTCTCTGGCTCCCAAGTCTTGACGCTGCAAAGCTGATCTTTGGTGTGTGGTTGCAGGGAAGGGGCTTCCCACTGCCCTTACTCTCATGACCAAGTCAACCATCTGCTTCCTCTGTGGGTGAGAATGGGCTCCCCAGGGCCAGACCCTCCCTGCCTCTGGGAGCAGCCACGCAGCCTGGCAGGTAGCATGGAGCCCCCACCAGCACAAGAGGATCAACCTCTCAAGGGCATAGTGGCAGAGGGGAAGGGGGCTGAAGACTGTCAAATCCCCTGACTCCTGCGACCAGCTGCCCCTCACCGAATTTCCCTCCCTGAGCCTGGGCTGGTCCGATGGAGTCTCCTCCCAGTCTTCGGTGTGTCTGGAGCACCCAAGCTGTGCAAATAACACCTAAATCATTCCCAGAGGGCTCTGGCACATACAGTCTCATTGGCTACTTTTATTTGATGAGGGGGTGGGGGTAACAGCTTTGCCCTCCTTGTTCTACTTGGTTCCTAGAGGCCCATCTGCCTCTAGGGATACCCCAGTCCATTGGCAAAGGAGGGAGACCCCACCCTTTGGGGCTGGAGGCCCGAGCTAGGCTGAGGAGGGAGGTCTAGGGCATTCACAGAGCTACCCTGGTGAGGGCTCCACCCCGCCAAAGCCCCCTTCCCCCCACAACTGGAGCTGTTCCTTAAGACTTCTCTCAGAGTCAGCTTGTTCAGTTTGAATAATAACTGTCCCTGGCCCTGTCCCCTCCCCACACATTTCACCTTCAAAGGGCTGGGAGAAATTTCCCTAATTAATTAACTCCTCTGCAGCCTGCCCTCCATGTCGTTGGGTGATTAATTGTCACTGTGCCTTTAAATCCAGAGGCGGAGGGAAGGTGGGTTGAGTTGGCAGTGCTGGACAGCCAGAAGCAGGCACACTGGGGTGAGGGCAGCCTCAGGGCCTTTCCTGGGGTCGGAGGACCCCCCACCTCCACCCCTATTCCTGTCCTTGCCCAGGGCCTGACTGAGAGGCCCCGGAGCCAGACCACAAATGCATCCGTCAATAATCAATCGATGAGCCTAAAAATGAGACTGAGGGAACTGGGGCATTCTGGGAGAGGCGGGGTGGCTGGTGTCTATCCTAAAGGCTGCAGAACAGGGCCTGGGCTCTGGAATCAGGAGGAACTGCGTTCTTATCCTAATTCTGCCTCTTTCTAACCATGTGATCATGGGCTGGTCCACTTGGCCTTCCTGAGCCTCAGTGTTCCCACCTGTAAAGTGGAGGCTAGTAATAGGACGGACCTTCCAGGAGAGCTGGGAGGATGAAATGAGATGAATGTGTGTGAAGCTCTTAGCGTGGTACAGGGTACACAGCAAGTGCTCATTAATGGTGGCAGCAATCATGCGTCAATGGCTGCATTCTAAAGGGGCTGGCAGGCCATGCTCCTCTTCTCCAGTGCCCGGCGAGGACCTTTCCGCCCCTAACTCTATTCTCCTTAGTAGCTCCTGCCCCACCTCCGCCTCTGGGTGAGGTTGTTCGTCCTGATCCCAGCTGCAGCCCTCACCAGCTGAAGCCTGTGGTTTTCAGGTGTGTTCACTTCATTCACTTTTAGTTTAACTGCGCGCTGTGGCCAGACCAGAGTTCAGCGAGCCCAGCCGCCACCTCGCCCCAAGGCTTTTCCCGGGGGTGAGCCCCGCCCCGCCCTCAAGGGCCACTGACATGCGCAGATGCGCAAGTCCGCAAGTCCGCTGGTGGGAGCCTGCGTGGAAGTGGGGGCTCTCGTCCTGTCCCAAAGCAGGCCCAGAGGGACCTTCTAATGCAGCCCCTGCACTTAATGTGGAAGTAAGTGTGACGGGGTGCCGAGCAGAAACTTGTTCAAGGTCACATGGGTTCGAATCCTCGGCCAGAGTTTTTCAGAATAGGATTTCCAGCAGGAATGGTGTGGGTAGGGGAAGGGAAGAGTGGGATTGTTGCCTGAAGTGGGGAGGGGGAACTGTCAGAAACAGCATTTGGTGAAACAAGCAGGGGCCACCGAATCCAAGAGGTCAGAATGCCAAACTTTTGGAGGCAGCACGCGGTGAAGTCAACAGGTTTTGGAGCTGAGATAGCTCACTTTTCCTCTCCTTTCCAAGCTGTGTGACCCTGGGCAAGTGACTTCACCTCTCTGAGCTTCAGTCTCCCAAGTGGGAAGTGCTCAGCTCACAGAAAGGCTAAGACAAACATCGGTTTCCTTCTGTTCCCCTTCTCCGTGCCCTTTCCTTGGAGCTTCACCTTTGTAGTTCGTGGTCGAGTCATTCATTAGACAGAGGACTAACTAGGTATGGCTACTGTCCTAAGCACTGGGGACAAGCAAATGTGATTCCTCTCAAGGAACTTACATTCTAGTAGCGGGAGACAGATGGTAAGCAGTGTCAGGTGGTGAGTGAGAGAAAAAAGGGGAGTGGAGGGGTTGTGGGGGTGGGATCAGTTTTCAGTAAGGTAGTCAAGGAGGGCCTCACTGAGAAGGTGACAGCTCAGCGGAGACCTGACCTAGGTGAGGCATGCAAAGTTCTGGGGGAAGAGACTTAGCTAGTGCAAAAGCCCTGGGGCAGGCCTGGGCCTGGTGTGTTGGAGGAAAGGCAAGGAGGTGAGTGAAGCCAGTGGAATGGGAATCCCTCCTCTTTTCTGCCTGCCGAGGGCTGGGGCAGGCATTTCTTCCCAAGTGTGACCCTTGCATGGGACCTGCCAGGGGAGGCATGTACACACACACACATGTGCAGGCTGCCTCCTGGGGCTTCAAGATACTGTTTTCTGGGATTGGACTCAAGCCTCCCTCCTCCTGCTGAAGCAGAATTAAGAAGCTTCAGGTCAAGGATCTGGAGCGCATCTGTTTGTCTGAGCCTTGGTGTACTCATCTGAGAAGTGCAGGCAGAGATTGGGGAAGAACCCTGGGCCTGGCCGAGGACTGTGTAGCTGGGAGCTGGAGAGTGAATGTTGTGGTGAGGCCAGGAGCGTGTCCAGGTTCCTGAGGGCCAGGGTACAGAGGGGGCCGAGTTTAGAGATGTAGGGAGGGTCTGTGGATGGACAGATGTGAGAGGGACAGGTCTGAGAAGGGGAGAGGTGCCTGGGAGGTGCTGGGGCAAGGCGGGGCTTCACAGATGGGCTCGCTCCAGGTATGCCCGGCCCTATCTGACAAAGTTGCCCCGGCAACTCTCCGACCTCCTCTCCCTCCCCTCTCCCTTCTGCTCACTCCACGCTGCCCCATTACTGCACCTCCTGGACCCCAGACCCACTGTCACCTCAGGGCCTTTGTCTTCTGTCCCCTCCAGATGTCCACATGCTCCTCACCCACTTCATACCTTTGCTGGCAGGTCCCCCCTTGGCGAGGTCTTGTTGCTCACCCTGTTCAGGACTGTAGCCCTGCCCCTGGCACCCACTCTGCCTTTCTTTGCCTTAATTTCTCTCTGTAGCATTTGTCGCCATCATTCATATATTTTTACTTATTTTCTTTGTTGTTATCCCCTTCCATTAGAACCTAAACTCCGTGGAGGTAGGCTTTTGTTTCTTTTTTTACTGTAGAATATGCATAACATATTTCTCATTTAGATCATTTGTAAGTGTACAATTCAGTGACATCAGATACATTTGCAGTGTTGTGTAACCATTGCCACTGTCTAGATCCTATACTTTTTCATCAACCCCAACATACACTCCATCCCCCTTCAACAGTAACTCCCCAGTCCCTGCCCCCCAAATCCTGTCAACCCTTGTTCTGCTTTCTGTCTCTGAATTTGTCTATACCTCATTGAAGTGGAATCAATCAATATTTCTCTTTGTGAGTTTGGCTTGACTTAGCATGTTTTCAGGGTCCACATATGTTGTAGCATGTGTCGGAATCTCATTCCTTTTTATGGCCGTATACTGCTCCGTGGTACATATACACCTCGTTTTGGTTACAGCTACAGGCTCAGTGCCTGGCCGAGTGCCTGACCCAGAGTCAGTGCTCGATCAGTATTTTTTGAATGTGTGAGTGAATGAATGAATGAATGGCAGGAGAGATGGATCTTCACGGTTTTGCTTTTGTTTTAGAAACACTGTATTTGAGAGCCTAGAGGAGCATTTAAATAGAAATGCCAGTGAGTGTCCCTGGGGGTTGAGGATGAAGGGGGCTAAGTGGTAAATGGACCACTGGGGAGATGAGCAGGGGTATGCGGAAGGGTCCAGCTGCTCTCCCACTGAAGGGACTCCTTCCAGCCCCGGGCAGAGTACCCCTGCCTTCCTCACTCCAGAGGAGCCTGTGGGAGAGATGGTCTTTGGTGGGGATGCAGTATCGGGCTCCCTGACCCCAGCCTGATCTGGCTTCTTCTCTTTTTGGGGTGCTCAGAGTGTGTGTGGTGCTCTGTGCCTGTCAAGGGAGGGAGCCCAGGTCTGGCAGACTGGAGATGGTGTCCCTGCCGGCAACTAGCCTCAGCCTGAGTGTGCTGAGGGTCTGAACTCACCCGGGAGAGGGTCCAGATGTCCAGCCTCATCCCTGCTAATTAGCGCAATTAATTAACAAGTGGCTTTGTGGCTCTGGGAATCCTGGGCTCCCTTGGTGTTCTGGGTCAGGGGTCGGCACTGTAAACAGGTGTTGGGGGTCCATGGGGGGGCAGCGGTGAAGGAGACAGGACTCCAAGCTGACCCTGCCCTGGGCAGAGAGCACCCCTTCCCCAGGTGATTTCAGTGACCTCTCTCTCTTCTGTCCAGCTAGGCCCAGGAGAGCCACGGCTGGGAAAAGGTGGGATCTAGGGTGCCTAGATGGACAGGGGAAGGGGGTGTGTTCAGCCAAGCCCCACCAGAGGAGGCCCAAGTTCCATGGACAGAGCTGCAGAACGAACAGGAAACATGGTGTTACCTATTCCAGATTGATGGAGGAGACATAGATTCTGCCAGAGGGCTGATGGGGGCGGGGGCGGGGGTGGGGTGGGGTGGTGGAAGACACAGTCTCTGGCAGGAGGGCTCCTTGACCTGATGCGGAAGATGGACTCAGTCCCTGCCCTGGGGAAAGCTTCTCGTCTAGTGGGAGAGTGGAATCACCCTTTGGGTGATGCAGAGATAAGTGCCAAAGAATGGTGCTTAGAGAACAGAGGGCTGGTCGGGTTCCCAGGGAAGTAGCTGCCCTGCTGCCCTTGAAGGGGTAGAGAGGGGTTGAGGACACGTGAGCAAATTCTCAGCCAGGTTGCTCTTAGCACCTCCTGGGGACAGCAAACAGCAACACTGAATTGGAATATGGACAGGCTAGCCTAAAGCAAAGGACTGGTTTGAGGGAGGAGATGGCCGAGCGGGGGTGGAGACCTGACAGGCTGCAGCCTTGGGACTTCAAGCTAGAGAGGGTGGGGCCCCAGGCAAAGTTGGGTGGACTCCTGCCACACAGCCCTGAGGGATGGGGGCCGGAGGGGTGGCAGCCTGGCTTAAGTGATGGAATCAGAGATGCAGCAGAGGATGTTGCTGGTGAATGTCGTCATGGTCACAGGCAAGAGAGAGGGCGGCCAGGGAGAACGTGGCTGGAGGGAGGCATTTGGGATGAAGGGATGAGTCTTCAGGTGTAGCTTTTGTTTTTCTAATTTTTGTTTTAGAACCACTGAGTTGGAGGTCTGAGAGGAGCATTCAAAAAGATATGACCCATCATGAGTGGGGGCCCCTGGAGGCTGAGGAGAGAGGTCAGACTAGAGGTCAGAGAGGCAAGGCACCCTCAACACCTGTGCCTGGTCCTAATCGCTGTTAACAAATGAGCCCCTGTTCCTCCAAGTGTGGGCCACAGATCGGCAGCAGCATCACTTGGGAGCTTGTCAGCATTGCGGACTCTCAGGCCCCCGGTTCGTACTGATAATCAGGATCTGCATCTAAACAGGACCCTCCAAAGATCCATGTGTCCCCTGAAGTTCCGGCAGCTCTGCCCCAGGTGCTATGACTAGTCTCCTGATTTGGAGGTTGAGGAAACTGAGGCTCAGAAGTAGTAGAAGGTGATGAGGCATTGGCTGGTGTGGGGAGTTGGGGAACTTAAGGCACCTGAGCTTAAGGAACTCATGGGGCAGAAGGTTCCCAGTGAGGCTGGTGCACCTCACTTTATCAACTGGCTCTTTGGTTGAAAAAGTCCTGACTTGTAGCGTTTGCCAGTTTCTGTGGGGTAAGTACTCCCACCATAGTGGGTTGCAAGCTGTCAATGTGGCATCCCTGAGCACAGACTTGGAAAGGGATATGTGCCATTGGCTCTTGTGAGGTAGGAGCCGACTCCAACTTGTGCACATTTCTTTTCTTGGCCTGAGTAAATATCAGATGAAACAGAACCAGCCCCTCCCCCACCAGCCTTAACCTCTGACCCCTCCCTCCATACCCCTAAGTGTGGACAGGTGGCCAGAAAGACCGATGGCAGAGACAGGTGGTCCTGTGCGAGTGCCCCTGCGTATGGTTGGCCTTAGGTGCTGTACATGTATGTGTCCCCTCCTTGGGGACAGGATGAGTAACACGGTGGCCTCTGCCCCTTACCCCAGCTAAGCATCGCCCCCAGCCAGCCTGCATTTCAGTGAGCTCTCTGGGGTGTGAGCACTGGGGGTTTGGAGCCTGGGGCCTGGGGAGCTATCAGTGGCCATACACACCTAGTTAACTCTTTTCACCTGAAAAACCTGAGTTTTCTGAAGACTCAGGTCACCGTGTGGGAGCCACCTCAGCGGGCAGCCCGGGACCGGCCCAGCTGTGGCCTGTTTAGCGCCCTCCTCCCGAAGCCCCCGAAGCACCCCGGGCTGGGCTGGCACGCCCTCTCTCCTGAACGGTCGTGGGCAGTGGAGAGCCTGGGCAGAGGCTCCAGAGCTCTGGGTCCTCGTCTTCCCGTTGCTGGTGCTTCCTGGGTGACCCTGGAAACCCATCTGTGACATTGCCACACAGGTGTGGGGTGCTTTGACGTTCACAAACCACTGGGACAAACAGTGTCTGGTTTAATCCTCACAACGGTCCTGCCGGGCAGGGGCTCTTACACCTGTTTCTTTTTAGTTTGATGCCCCCTCCCTCCGCCCCTCCCCTCCGCCCCTCCTCCCAGCTCCCACCCCAGGGAGGGCTGGCCGAGCTGCTCGCCCAGGGCTCTTGGCCCCATTCCGCCCATGCTCCCTGCTTCCACACTGCCTGCCAGCCCTCGTCACTCCACTGTGCCCTGGTCTACCCACCTGTAAGTGAGACGGATGGGCTCCGTTCCCTTTAAAGCCCCTTCCAGCACTAACATCCAGGCATTGGAAAGGTCAGGGGGAGAATGCCAGGGGCTCTTTTATTTTTTTCAGCAAACTTGGCAAGTTCTGTGGGGTGGACCATGTCTCTGTGAGAGGATGGGGATGTGTGTGTGGGTGGGTATACCTGAGTGACTGAGGGTACTGAGGGTACTGTGAGTGTGGATGTGAGCGTGTGCAGGCGCCCGGGGTTACTGCCGGGTGTCGGCTGTTGTGAACATATGGATTGCTGTGTGTGTACAAGACTGGATGTGTCTGGGGGTATGAGTGTGCGGTGCACAAGTGTGCCGCTGGGTGTCGTGAACATGTGGATGCGTTGCAGGAGAGTAAGTGTGCAGGTGTAAGTGTACACGTGAGTGTGCATTCACACTGGGCGTTTAGTAAGCGAGTGTGTGTCGGGGGAGAGAGCAAAGCAGGACAGGTTGGTGTCTGTCTGTCCACCTCTCCCAGACTCCCACCCCTTCCTCCCTGCGCTGTGCTCCCTGAGGCCCACTCCCCAAAGGGCTTGTGGAGATTTTGGAGCTGAGCCAGACCCTGGCTGCCACCCACTGAGGGCCAGGACCCCTCCCAGCCCCGCGCTGGGTGTGGGCCAGAGCCCCTTTCCAGTAGGCCGGTGCCCACGACGGTGCTGGATTAGCGGATGAGTGATACAATGGGCACATATGGTCCCGAGTGCCGGGTGCGGCCCAGGGCCCCTTACTCAGCGCCGCTCGGATTAGACCTAATGAATTGGAAGGAGTTAACAATGCTTGGGGGCCCAGCAGAGACCCAGGAGGCCTGCTCAGGCCCTGCACTGCGGCCGCCTTTTACCACTGAGGTGTAATCCGCTTTGAAATCAAAGGTGGTACAAAGTATGAATTTAAATTCGACATTTACAGCTCCGGTGAGATGACGTATTCTGGAAAGGTCTCTTCTTCTTTAAGGGGGCTGGGGGTGGGGAGAAGGGAGGGGGGAGAGGCCATCTGCTCTCAGAGGAGGCCAGGCTGGCCCAGTCCTGGCCAACTTGCCCCCATGGGCCGGAGGAGGGGGCGGGGGGCTGGCGGGCAGCTGGAAAGGAGGAGGACGGGCCTTACGATCCGTCTCCCACCCTCACTTCAGAGGGTCCGCTCCATCAGGGCTCCTCGATCCCAGAGAGTCCCGGAAAGACAGCTAGAGCAGAATTCTAGCCCAAGAGAGTCTTGGCCCCATTTGTTTTCTTGTTGGATTAAAAAACTTTTTTTTAAAACTACGGTAAAATATATACAACATAAAAATTGGCCATTTTAACCATTTTTTAAAAAATGGAGGTACTGGGGATTGAACCCAGGAACTCATGTATACTAAGCGTGTGTTCTCCTACTGAGCTGTACCCTCCTCCCTTAACCATTTGCTAAGTACACAATTCTGTGGCATTAATTACAGTCACAATGTTGTGCAACTGTCTCCACTATCTGTTTCCAAAACGTTTTCATCACCCCAAGCAGAAACTCTGTACCTATTAAGCACTAACCTCCCATTTCCTACTCCCTGCAGCTCCTGGTAACCTCTCATCTACCTTCTGTCTCTATGAATTCGCCCATTCTAGGTATTTGTGGAAGTGGAAGTATATAATAGTTATCCTTTTGTCTGGTTTCTTTCACTTAGCACGATGTCTTCAAGGTTTATCCATGTGGTAGCATAACTTCACTCCTTTTTATGACCGAATAATAGTCCATTGTATGTCCACACTGAATTTTGTTTATCCGTTCATCTATTGATGGACCCTTGAGTTATTTCCACCCTTTTGGCTTTTGTGAATGATGATGAATGAATTGGCATATTAGTATCTGTTTGAGTCCCTGCTTTCAATTCTTTGGATCTACACCTAGGAGAGGAATTGCTGGGTCATATGGTAATTTCATGTTTAATTTTTGAGGACCCTCCCCAGCAGCTGCACCGTTTCACACTCCCACCAGCAATGCATGAGGGTTCCATTTCCTCCACATCCTCACCGACATTTATTTTCTGTTTCTTTCTTTCTTTCTTTCTTTCTTTACAATCATCTTAGTAGAGTAAAATGTTTCTCCATTTCCCTGGTGACTAATGTTGTTCAGCATTTTTCATATGCCTGTTCGCCATTTGTATATGTTCTTTGAAATCTGGTCCCATTTTATAGCAAAGGAAGCTGAGGCTCTAATGTGTGGTGTGGTGTTCTGGGCCCATTCCTGTTTGGCCCCAGGCTCTCCACCCTCATACCCCCAGCAGCCACAGGGGATTCTCATGTTCTCCAGACACCATGGGACTCTGCTGAGCTCTGGGCCAGGTGGAGGGAAAAAGGAAGATGTCCACTGTGTGCCAGCACCGAGCTGGACTCCTTCCCTCTGGCCTGAGTCCTCTTCCCTTACATCCCTACATGATGACTTCCTGCTTGTTCTTCCAACCTAGACAGCATCTCCTCTGGGCAGAACTCAGCATCCTCCTCTGGGCTCCCAGAAAGCTGTGTCCTTGTCTCAACACTGAGCTCCTCACAGCAGAAGGTAAGTGATGGTTGAGGTCCACATGCAGGGGTTTTCTCCAAGAGCCACGCCCTGCTCCTGGGCCCTCAGCTGGGATCAGGTGGGTGCTCCATGTGCTTTATTTCTCCTCCTGGACCACATCTCAACAAGCGCTTGTTTGTGAGAGGGAGAGGGAATAGGAGAACAGCAACACTTTCCCACACTTATTGAGCACTTACTGTATGCCAGGCCACACCAAGCCCTTCCATCATTTGTCTCAACTTCACAACAACCTCAGGAGGTAGGCCCTCTTATTATGTCCTTCTTTAGAAAACTCAGCCTGTCACAGGTGGGCACAAGAGGGTCCTGTTGTCCCTGCCTCTTTGATGCCACCCCTTAGCCCTCCCAAGCCTTCCTTCCTCCAGCACAGCCCTCCTGGCTCTCGTGCCATTTCATCCCATACCTGTCACATCCTAGATTTGGATGGGGGTGATCGGCAGGCCTAGTGATGAGAAACTTAATTCCAACCCCTTCTCCAAGTGGAGGCCTCGGGGCTTCCTAAACTCATCCGTAAGGATTAGTGAGCCCTCTCTCTGCTGAGTGGGGTGGGGGTTATTCTCCCTTTGTGACTGATGAGGAAACTGACGCTCAGAGAAATCAGGCAACCTGTCTAACAGTGGGGATGGAGGCTGGCCTCAGCTTCAGATCTTCTGCCCTCAAATCCAGAGCTCTTTTCTCTAACCATGTTGCCTCTTTAGATCCAAGAGCTGGTTTCATCAACGGGTACCAGACATTTAAAAACACAGTCCCAGCCTTAGGTTGACTTTCCTCCAGCTCTTAATGTTCTCACCCCCAAAATGGGACTAATAGAACCTGCCTCTCGCAGCTGCCGGCAGAGGCTAGCATGAATGAAAAGCATGTAGCATGAAGCCTGGCACATAGTAGGTGCTCCATAGTTTCTTTCCCTTCACTCTTTGGGTACCCGCCCCCTTTCCTCGGGGGTCTGCTGCAGTGGGAAATGAGAATTTCTGGGCTGGGGGGTAGTCGACCGCGTTTGAAGTGACAGTGACAGATGGGTGCGCTGGCTCTCCCAGGCGCCCGGCCAGCCCTGCGGTGCGTGTCCGCCAGTCCCCGGACATTTTCTTCCTCCTCCTGGCCACGATGAGGTGTCATTTGCCGCCTGTCCCTTCTCGTCATCGATTTCCAAGTCGTTAATTAACGGGGCTTGTCAGCTGGGAAGATGAATTCTGTCCTCGGCTCTCGGGGCTTTTTGTTTTGGGATTGTAAATGTTATAGATCTCCCATGATGGAAGGCCATGGGGTCAGGGGGCGCCAGGCTGCCCAGTGGGGGTGGCAGGCAGGGAGAGGAGCCTGTGGGCCTGGCTGGGCCCTGCTGGCCTGGGACAGGCCCCCGGTGGTCCCTGACAGCGGCCTCTCTGACTTGACTCCCTGGGGTTGGGGTGGGAGGGGTGGGGGAGTTTTTCTGTGATCCAAAATTTCACTCTAGGGGAAACTGACTTGTGTCAGATGGTGTAGATTCAGTCATGCCCACAATGGGGACTGGCTAGAGGGGGATACAGACCGTACTCAGTCTGATGGGGGAGACGCCGTAATCCTCAGGGAGTAGCTGGTCTGATGGGGGAGACACATTGTTGTCCTGGGGGAATAACCAGTCTGATGAGGGAGTCCCAGCTCTGGCCTGGGAATGCCCTCAGTCTGATGGGGAAGACAGTTCCTATCCTGGGAGAACCCCCTGTCAGATGGGGGAGGCATAGCTCTGCCTTGGGGCCACCAGTCTGATGGAGAAATACCGACCCTGCGCTGGGGGAGTTTAGGCCTTAAAAATTTTGCCAACTTGATTCAACCGGGTTTAGAGCCTGTGTCGTGGTATCTGAGGCAAACCACTACCTGGGCAGGCAGGCCCCCTGCCTCCCACGTGAGGTCTCAGGGCAGACGAATGGTTGCACCAACAGCTGAGACGAATTCCAGGCGGGAAAAACTGATGCCTAAGAATTTGGGCTGATGTAAAAATAAAAACAACACACTTGGTTTTTGTTGATCTGAGCCGTGGGATTTGTGTTTTGGGAAGAGCTTGAGAACCGCTGACCGGCAGTCATGGGGCAGCGCGTTGCATCTGGGAGACCGGCTCCTGTCAGCCAAGGAGGGGGTGGGAGGGGGAGGGGCACGCCCTTCGTTTTCTGGGTGGTGGGGGCTGCTCTGCCCCGGGCCTCACTGGGACTGGCTGAATATGGAACTCGAGCTTAGGGTAGGAGGCCTGGTTTGAGCAGCAAGATTGCTCCCGTCTTGCTGGTGACCTTGGGGGAGTTTCCTCTTCTCTGGGCCTCTGTTTCCCACAGGAGATGGAGAGCAGAGGCGCCACCCTCTCTGATGCTCAGGCTGGTGGGTGGGGCTCAGGCTTCACAGCTAGATCCCTGGGGTTTGAACTGGGCCCTGGTCTCTCACCTCGGCTGAGCAGTCCAACCCCTTTGAACTTCATTTCCTATCTGTAAGTTGGGGGTAATAGTATCACACGCTTCTTAGGGTGGTGATGATTAAATGAGCTGTTACGATAAAGTGCTGAGAACAGTACTTGGCTCAGTAAGTGTGGCTTCATTATTATTATCTGACTACAGGATGGTACTGCAAGCGGGGTCTGAGCGCTGCGCACAGCCCAGCAGCCAGATTGGTTGCTTTCAGCCCATTAAGCATTTATAGAAACCGCCCTGGGTGTCCCCTTACCTTGGTCATTTCTTCCCCCACACCTCATTCTTCTCCCTTGGGCCCTGAGGTGGGGGGACTGCTCCAGTGTCTGCCGGCTGCTGGGAGTGGGCGGAGAAGACACACCAACCCGGATCTCTCAGAAGCTCCCGGGCTCCCAGGTTCCTGCTGGAGCCTCAGGAAATGCAGCTTGGTTCAGGCAGCCCTGCCTGGGTGGGCGGTGGACAAAAGAAGCCCCAGAAGGTGGCTTTAGCGTCTGGGTGACTTTGAGAGGAAGAAGGAGAAGTTACTTTGAGAGGGGGCTCCCAAGAGCCTGCACCCTCAGGCTGAGGTGAGAGGGGGCTCATTGCCTCGGTGACAGCCCTCGGTGTGAGGGGGACACATGAGCACCAGCTGCCTACCCCCTCCACCTTACAAATGGTCCCGGACATCAGCCCACCCTTGGCCCTCCTCCAGAACTGAGGAGTTGCGGGGGATAGCATAACATGATTTGGGGGCATGGGGGTCACTTGAGGAGCCAGATCAATGAGTGCTATCCCAGGATGTGAGGGAGACTCTAAGGGGGGAGGCAGTGGGGGGCACCCATCAGGCTCCCCACCCCACCTGACTCAGGTCCCCATCATAGAGACAGAGGAACTGATGCCCAGAAAGGGCTCCTTACCCAAGGGAACACCAGGAACTATTGGCAGAACAGGGACTAGAATCCAGACGTCTGGACTCACAGTCCAGTGCTCTTCCCCCATCACCACCTGGTGGGATGTAGCCCAGGACAGAAAATGAGCCTGAGAGCCCCCATCCCATTCCCTCCAGACACCCCACAGCTTCCTTTCTGTGCAATTGGGGCCCTGGCTTTGAGTGAGGGAATGTGTGAATGAATGAAAAATGACGAATGCTGTGGCTTTCTCGTCAGCTCTAGTGGGGCCCTGGCTGGAGCCCTCCCCATTTCAGAGTGAGCCTCCAATAGTCCCATTGGACAGATGGAAAACTAGAGGTGAGGGAGAGTGGCTGTGGAATGAGCTTCTGTGGGATCTGTTGCTTCTTGGCTTCCCAGGGAACCTGGGGTGATGGGGACCCCTGCTGGGAGGCAGAGAGCCATGCCTGGGGGTGTTGGTAGATGGCTAGGGTCCCTGCCGCAGGCCTAGGATGAGGACATCCCTTCTGCCAGGGCTACACGGACCCACTTCCATCCTGCAGAGGCGGCTTCTCCTTTTCTCGTCTGTAAATCACAAGCTAAGGGGCTGGAATCTGGGAGGAGGAGCCGGGCAGGGCGCTGTTGGGGAAATTTACAGCAGTGATTTTCTCCTCCACGTTGGGAGCTGAGGGGGCTGCAGTAACTCTGCTGTGGCTCCTTATAAATATCACCCACACCCCTAGCCTGATGCTCCATTTACCACACAGGGGCAGGGGCAAGTCTGCTGCAGGGAGGATGGAGGGTAGACTTTAGCCAGAACTTCCCAGACACCAGGAGGGTCGAAATGGGTGAATGAGGAAGGCAACAGCACACAGAAGCTGGGGGGTGGATGGGCTGGCCTATGGGGTACCACTCGTCCACTCGACAGATATTTAATGGGTGCCAGTATGTGCCAGGCTCTGTCTGTGCCAGGTGCCGTTAAGCATGAACCCCCTGGAGCCCAGGGGCAAGATGGACTTTAATGGGATAAACCACACAGACACATCCCTGTGGAATAGTGAGCCTGCCTGCTGATTCCTTATGGCCTGAGGGAATCTGAGGCAATCACTGCCCTCCAGTGTCTGGGCCAGGCCTGAGGCCAGAAGCTGCCTTCTCTGCCCATACTGACCTCCAATCAGGGTCTTAATTACAGCTGCCTGCCCTGTGCCGGGTTCTCGCAGTGACATCTTCATACAGCCCTGGGACCATCAGGTTTGTTGGTCTTTCCTCCTGGTTCCTCGCAAACTAGCCTCAGGGACTCCAGCTTTCTGTGGGGTCATGGCTGAGCTGGGCTGTGGGGAGAGCCTGGCCCCTCTTCCTCCCTGACCCCGCATCTCAAAATGCTGAGTTTCAGGACAAAGACTCAGTTGAGAAAGAGACACTTCTTAAGCAGTGGTGGTGAGAGTGGAAAGGAGAGGTCCAGGGTCATAGCCAGGGCCCTCAGAGAATAATTTAAGATGCTTAACAAAGCTCCCAGACCCGGAGGCAGCCTGGCAAGGAATAAAGATCACCACAGACATCGGAGAGCCTGACTCTTGGCGACTTTTCTGAATGTAACCTTGGGCAAGTCACGGAGCCTCCGTTGCATCTGTAAAGTGGGGTTAAACACACCCAACACTGTCGTGAGAACTAAATAGGAAAATAGTAAATTGGAAGGTATACGTGTGCAGATTAAAGTGCATGCACAAAATAAAAAATTCGAAAGGACAAATGGGTGGGAATAGGGAGTAAATCTTCCACGTGCCCCTGCACCAGACCCCCACGCCCCCTCCTTGGAGGCAACTATTGCTTGTTTATTGCATAGCCTTCCAGAGAGAGAGCTTATCTATGCATATTAGACATATATATATATATATTTATGTACATATTTTAATATATTTAGATAGATACTCTGAATTTTTTTTACAAAAAGAGGCACATACTGGATGGACCTTATTCCTAGGAAGCACTTCCTGGGGTCAGAGGTGAGTTCCCTGTTACAGGAGGTGTTTGGGCAGAAGCTGGGTAATTGATGGGACGTTGCAGAAGGGAGCCTCCCATTGGGTGGGGCTGGCCTGTGCTTCTATCCAGAATCTTCTCTGTCCCCACCTTCCACAGAGGTGGAACTGAGGAGTGGAGAGGTGAAGGGACATGGTCTGTCACCCAGAGAGTCTATAGAAAAGTTAGTGAAGACCAGATGGATGAAAATGACCCGGGGGCCAAGCCCATGGGAAGATGTCCAGTGGTGCTTGGGTCCAAGATAGGGGCAGGCTGGGGAGGCCCAAGACATCCCAGGAGAGGGTCCACCAGGTCTTGGGGGTGATCGGGGGAGATGGCAGCATGTGCACACCCACAGCCCTTGCGTTTGTTTGCAAAGGCTTAGCCAGGAATCTGCCCTTCTGATCCTGAGGCCTCGAGTTGCAGGGCTCAGAGCTGGCCCTGGGGACAGAGTAGGGGCAGCCAGTGTCTGACCCCCTAAACCTGGTGTCTCCACTGATCACCAGGCCAGATAAGGGGCAGGTCAGCCGCTGACCTTAGGCCTTGGGGCCCCTGGTGAGGAGGGGGTGGTGCTGAAGTTGGAGGATCCCACTCTCAGGACTGGAAACCCCCCAAAGAACTTACTGACCCCTGTTTCCCAAACTTTAGTCTTCTGCATTCTGCTTTCATACTGTAGGCCATTTCCGAGTCCCCTGGTATTTTTTTCCAATTACTTAAAAAAAATTTATTGTTTTTAGTGACGCATAGTTGATTTACAATGTTTCAGGTGTACAGCAAAGTGATTCAGTTATACATGTATATATTGTTTTTCAGATTCGTTTCCATTATAGGTTAATACAAACTATTGAATATAGTTCCCTGTGCTATACAGTAGGTTCTTGTTGTTTATCTGTTCTATATATAGCAGTGTGTATCTTTTAATCCCAAATTCCTAATTTATCCTTCCCCTCCCCCTTTGGTGACCATAGGTTTATTCTCTATGTCAGTGAGTCTGTTCCCCCTTCTCCCTCTGTCCACAGTTTCCCTTATTAACAGCTCTCATTGCTGTGGCTCATCTGTTACAATTAATAAATACTTATACACTATTATTAACTGAAGTCCGCAGTTTATATTAGGCTTCCCTCTTTGTATTGTACAGGTCTATGGGTATTGACAAGTGTGTAAGTTCATGTGTTTACCTTTTACAGTATTACACGGAATAGTTTCACTGCCCTGAAATTTCTCTGTGCTCCACCTGTTTATCCCTCCCTCCCCACAACCACTGTTCTTTTTACTGTCTGTAGTTTTGCCTTTCCCAAAATGTCATATAGTTGGAATCAAGCAGTATGTAGTCTTTTAGACTGGCTCCTTTCACTTAGTAATATGCATTTAAGTTTGCTCCATGTCTTTTTGTGGCTTCATAGTTTAGCTCTATTTTTTTTTTTTAAACACTGAATAATATTCTGTTGTATGGCTGTACCACAATTTGTTTATCCAGTCACCTTTTGAAAGACATCTGGTTGCTTCCAAGTTTCGGCAATTATGAATAAAGATGCTATAAACGTCCGTGTGCAGTTTTTTGTGTGTGGACGTAAGTTTCCAACACATTTGAGTTAATACCCAGGGAGTGTTATTGCTTAGTTGTATGCTAAGAATATATCTGGTTTCGTAAGAAACTTTCAAACTTTATTCCAAAGTGGCTGTTCCATTTTGCATATCCACCAGCATTGAATGAGACTTCCTGTTGCTCCACACTGAGTGTTGTTGATATTTTGAATTTTAACCTTTCTAATAGGTAGTTAATGGCATTCCATTGTTGCTTTAGCTTGCAATTCCCTAATGACGTATGCTGCGGAGCATCTTTTCATATGCTTATTTGCCGTCCGTTTATCTTCTCTGGTGAGATGACTGTTCAGATCTTCTGCCCACTTTTTGAGCTGTTTGCTTTCTTACTGTTGAGTTTAAGACATCTTTGTAAATTTGGGTTACAAATCCTTTATCAAATAGGTGTTTGGCTAATATTTTCTCCCAGTTTGTGGCTTGTAGTTTCATTTTCTTAAACTATACCCATTTTAAAAGTGAAAACTTATATCTTAGCAGTAATGGGGACACCAGAATCATTTGCCATGAAAGAAGGTAACCATAAAAATATATATAATAGAAAACCCCATGTTATTTCATTCTAACTAGTCCTGTCACCTGCTCCAGATCTCTGAGCCTGGGGCTTAATCTCTCCTGTTAAAGAAGGAATAAACAAGTGGTAGAGAGGTGCAAGCTGAACTGGCTCCAAACCAAGACCTTCTCCTGGTCAAAATCAGAGTTTGGAAAATAATTGAAGGTGTAACTTTTTTGTCTGTGTACCAAATGTTATTTGATACTGGTCATGTATCTCCTAAAATAATCCTCGGGAATCACTGATACAGTCTACCCCTTGGCCCCTGCCTTTACCCAACTGGTGCTAAAATCCTTTGATCTTTCACCCTGTGTGTGCACGCTTCCAGTGAACAGGAAATCCCTCCCTTTCAAGAAAACTCATCTCTCCAAAGGCAGCTCTAATAGGAAGCTCTTTATTGCATCAAGCCTAATCTCCCTGTAACTTCCCCCACCGGTCTCCCTTCTCCACCTTGGGGACCCCAGGATCAAAGCTAATTTATTTGCCCCAAAGAGCCATTAACCTCTCAGAGCCTCAGTTTCTTCATCTAAAAGTTAGGGAGAATACAAGTCACTTTCCAAGGAGTTTTAATGATGAAATGAGATACAGCATGTCAAGTGCTCGGCTCCATGCCTGGAGGTGGGAAAAAAAGGAAACTGTCTGTTGATTCTAGTGTGAATTCATCCATAGGAGGGGGTAGGGAGGGGTCGGTACAGTTTCGTCTGAGGGGGTCTCAGCATCGTTGAGAGAGACCAGGATCTGAAAGTCTGAGGAAGTCCTGCCATTAAATGACTAGGTCTGTGTCCTAACAGAACCTTAGGGAGAATGATCCAACTTCTTCATTCCATAGTTTAAGAATCTGGAGATTAGAGAGGCTGAGAGATTTGTCCAGAGCCACATGACGAGAGGCAGAGCCGAAGCCTGTGGGGACAGGTATGGGTTTCTGAGTGCTGGAAATGGACTTAAAGTCCCCAGCCCTGGCTATGGGCTATCTGGCTATGTGGATACCTTACTGTGTAACCTTGTGCAAGTGTCTTTCCATCGCTGTGTCTCAGTGTCTTCACATAAAATGAAATATTGACCTAAATGGCTTCCGAGGTTCCTTCTCGCTCTAAAATTCTGTGATCACAGAGGTGGTTCTTGAATTTGAAGGAAGGCTGGGATCAATTTATCCAAGAGACAAAGGCATTCTCGGTGAGGGAAGCAGCACAAAGATTGAGGAAGTAACTAGACCAGTCATTTGGGGAGATGAGACCCCAGAGCATTTTAAATGTACAGAAAAGCACTGGCTCAACAAATTCTTTCCCTTTCTCTGAGCAAAACTTTCCGTGTTCACAGCTCTACTTCATCTATTAAATAGAGGATAATGTTGTTGAACCAAAGTCCATTCACCTCTTCTTCCAAAGCAGTAAAGCTGTGGCTTGGCACATAATTGCCTAGCTAGGGACCAAATTCTCCCTCCATCTAGTAGCTTCATGTGGTCATGAGACAATGTCCCCACTAATGGAATGAGAGCTGAAGTGACATGTTGCTACTGCTAGACCTGGCCCTTAAAACACTACTATTGTGCTCCTTCCAATTTTTCTCCTTCCTGGAAATGTTACCTGGATATGCTGGTGACCCAGCATAACCGTGCGGACAAGGGCATTACCAAGGGCTGGTACAGAGGACCTCACAGAGGGAGCAGGTTCTTGTCTGGCTGTGTGGAGCAATGCAGCCCTCCTATCTACCCTGTTACACGAGGACGAGGTAAATTTTTCTGTTCTTTAGACCCGTGGACTCTTTGTTACAGCTGCTCAGCCTTTTGCCAGAACTAACGTGCTGTATCTAGATAACTAAGGTCAGAGGAAAAATCAGGTGACTGCTCAGAGCTGAGTTCTGAGGGTTTCTGAAGGTCAACTTGATGCTCTCTCATGAGCAGCTCTGTCCTTTGGCCCCTCTCCCTGGGTAAGGGCTATAGGTCCAGGAAAGTGAATGGAAGGTCCCTATTTAAAATGGAAAGGAAGGAAAAAAAAAAAAGGGAAGGAAAGAAGGAAGGGAGGGAGAGAGAGTGGGAGAAAGAAAAGGGAAGTCAAACATGAAGCCAAAGAAAGAATCCTAGGGTCACAGAGTCGTAAAAGGTTATAGACATGGTCTTGCCCACCTGCAGCCCTCCCAGCCACTGCCTTCTCCCTCTTTTGCAGAGGAGAACATTAACTTCGGAAGATGTAGTCATAGCATAACTAAAATATTTCAGGAGTTGAGGGGGAACAAGTGGATGAGGGCTACGTATTGCTGTCCATGGTCCTGAAACGCCCCATACTCATACATCATGATTATTCCATTCTGGGACATTGATGATTCTGGTTCATTCTCTCTAGTCATTCTGAACCAAGGAAGACAAGAGAGAGATCATGGGGCAGAAAGGTCGCCACTGAAAGAGAAGGGCTTAGGGACAGAAGCTATAGAGAGGCACAGCTGTGACAGATTGTCAGGGAGAAGCAGACATTTTTTTGGACGTTGTTTTCAAACTGCAGCTACCTGGAAAGAAACCAAGTACTACCAACTATAGCCCAAATATAAATTGACTGAGGGAGAATAAGGAATGTGTGTCTCAAGTGACGCAAAGCTGTACGTGTGTCAACATGAGCAAACTAATTCAGGTGGGCATGCAGAACACAAATGGGAGGGGTAACGGGGTTGACTGTAGTTAGTCTTTGTTTTTCTTTTCTTGCCTGGTGAAAAATTCGCAAATTTTACGCTGTCGTCACAGAGCGTATGATTATGTTTCACAATTTTGACAGCTAGTTTCATGTACTTTAAGTAGTTCTACTCTGTTATGGACAATTTGAACAATTTGCTCTTCCCTCAGAAGTTAAAGGAGGTCTACACATGCGTCTGCCTCCCACTAAACCCATGTGGAGAGCAAGCCATAGAGCTAGAATTTCTTGATCATTGCTCTAAGTGCATTGTGTGTAAGAACTTATTTTTCATAACGACCCAGGAAAGAAGGTGGCATTAGAGCAGATGAGGAAACAGTGTCAGAGTGGTCGGTACCTTGTTTGAGGCCACCAGCTGGTAAATGGCAGGTTGGGATTTGAACCAGGTAGTTTGGCTCCATAGCTTTCATTCTCAGCCCTTGGCTAGTCCAACCTTTGGTGTCTTGCTTGGCAACAGCAGAACGATACCCAGTTTTCTGATTCCCAGAGTAGACCGTTCCCTCCTCACCATCTCCATGTAGGTACATCACAAAACTGGGGTCCATTTGCTGAAGAGGGGGATGTAATGGTAAGGAGGCTGTGGATCTGCTATGCATTTGAGGCACAGGGCTGGTCTTGGTGGGAGACATGGGGCAGGGGAGAAAGTGGGCTCAGGCTGAGATCCGGACTCCAGCACCCCTTCATGCCCCGGAGAGCTCAAGCCAGGGAGGAAGATCCAATTTCCAGGCAAGGTTGAAACCAGAGACGGGCTGCCCCCTCCCACTTGCCTCCTGTATCCCTCCCCCTTGTGTGCTGATGTGGAATGGGCTGAGGGCACAGGGGAAGTATTGTTCCTGCCCCTATCTTGCACGACCCAGCTCCCAGTGGAGCGTGGAGGAGTTTGTGTAACTTTCCTGGGGGTTAAGAGCAGGTCAGCACAGGGCTGCAGCTCCGGCTACTCTCCCAGCAAAAGGACCCCAGGCTAAGCCAGGCAGCCCCGTGGGAACAGCAGCACATACCTTCTGCCCATGCCCTGAAACGGGAGGGCAGCCTGAGCTGCTGGGCGTGAAGACACAGACCCCAAACCCCCCAGCTGCCCTCCTCCCAGCCTGGGCCTTGGGCACAGAGGCAGATCACAGAAACCAGGACTGACAGGAAACCTGGAGACAGGCTATGCAGTGCCCACATTTGACAGATGGGCAGAATCGGGCCCAGAGAAGACATAGAGGCTAACATGACTCAGACACCTTATGAAGTGCCATTCGTTCATTCATTCACTCATTAGTGGGGAGGGTATAGCTCAAGTGGTAGAGTGCATGGTTAGCATGCACAAGGTCCTGGGTTCCATCCCCAGTGTCTCCTCTAAATATAAATAAATAAACCTAATTACCTCCCCCTACAAAAAAAAAAAAAAAAAAAAAAAAAAAAAAAGAAGAAGAAGAAGAGCTGAGCATTCATTCACTCATTAATTAGTTGAACAATCACTGTGGAATGTTAAGTGTTGCCATTATCCAAGGGCTTTGTTACATTTCTCATCCAGATTGGTGCTCAGGGGAGGAAATAGAGGCTCAGAGAGAGCATGAGATCCTTCCAAAGTCACACAGCTGGTTTGCAGCAGGTCTACTGAGTGCCAGCCCCAGACTTACCCGTGCACAAGACATGCAAACATGCATATAGGTATGGTTCCTAGGAAGTCAGTTGGAGGAGGAGGCTTAAGAACCTGTCTGACCCATTCTCCTGTCTCCTAGCAAATATGACCGAGTCTGTTCCACTCAGCTATTTATTTGGTGCCTACTCTGGGCAAAGTACTTAATTGATTCTCATCTCCTGGGAAGATTTCCAGAAACCAACCAGCCTCCTGCACTGGGAAGTTAGTCCTGATAAAATCTTTCCTCCTCTGATTTAAGTCCTTTCCATTTGTCATACACAGGTTGTGAACACAGCTTGTTTTTCAAGCAAAATTTTTCCCCATCACAGGGTGAGTAAAGCCTGGGATAGGATCATGAATATGAAAGTTCAAAGGTGTTCACTCCCTAGCACCTGGTGGAGAGTCAGCTCAACAGAGACTGGTGGGATGAATGGAAATGAACACAAAAGTCAACGTTTAAGCAGCACTTCATAAGTTTGCAGAAGATGTTCATAGACTCTCTCTCTTTCAGTCCACAAAGCCATCCTGGAAGGCAGGCAGGCAGGCAGGCATTTTATTCCCATTTCAAAGAGGAGAAAGTCGAAGCTCAGAGAGCATAAGTGGCTGCTGAGAGCCACAGAGGTTGTGAACAGCAGAGGTCGAACTGCACCCAGGCCTCCTGACTCCCAGTCCAGTGCTCCTTCTGTGACACCAGGTGATTTAGGTACATATGCATGATACAAATAGGCAGGACGGTATAATGACAGTGGCAGGTGTGTGTGTCTGGCATTCTTGCAGGGTGGGAAATGCTCAGTTGGGCTGGAGCCATTTCTTCCTTTCCTAGGGTGCAGGTGGAGGAGGGGCCTCTATCCGGCCAGATGTGTTGGGAGGAAGAATGAGTTCATGGCTTGGGTTAATGATCCCTGCAGCCCACTTCACTGGGTGGTGGGAACAGGTGGCCAAAGCCAGGCTGGTTGACCTGGGCATGGGGGTGACTAAGTTAGGAGGCAGTGACTGCGGTCCACTCCCTCCAACCCCCAGGGAGATGGATATGAGGCATCACTGTCCCTATCAAACCCTCATCAGCATGCATCCGGGCCATTACAGCTGCCTCCTAACTTGTCCTCTGTCCCCTACCCCATCCAGTCCCATGCCTCCTCCTTGCTTCCAGCAGAGCTGGATTTATACAGCTCAAACCTGCTCGTGGCACTTTTCTCTGCAGTGCAGAGCCCAAAACCCCCAAGCAGGCTCTCAGCATCTGGCCCCAGTTTACCCTTTTAACCTTGGCCGTGGAACTCCCCGTTCTGCACCCTGTACCCTCACAGTGGCTTCCCCCGACCCTCACCCCCACCCCTTTGTCCTTGCTCTTCCCTTTACCTGGAATGCCCTCCTGCTCAGGGTCTAACATTGACCTTTCTCATTTTTTTTTTCTTTTTTTTCTGACCTTTCTCATTTTCAACTTGCAACTCAGTTTTTCTTTTGTGATATCTCCCACCTTTTGACTTGTGTTTGTGTGCATTTTATCTTCTGCCATGGACCATGAGCTCCTCAAGATGTATCTCATTTAGTCCCTCTGGTCCCCAGCACAGCAGTTGTGCCACTCATGGTGGGAGCTTAGAGCCCACAGTGGGCTGGGCTGGGGGTGGTAGAGGGGCTTCCTCACCATGGAGGCTCAGAGCCAGGCTATGCCTGGATTCAAACCCTGCCCCTGCCACATATTAGCTGTATGACTTGGGCAAGGTGCTTCACATCCGTGCCTCAGTTTCCCTACTGTCAAATGGAAATAACAGTATCTGCTTCATGGAGTTCTTTGCAGATTAAACGAGGCAACAGATGTAAAGCATTTAGGACAATGCCAGGCACATAGTTAATGTTCAATAGATGTTAGGTATTATTTATAATTTAGTGCTGTCAATGACTAGCTGAGATTTTATTTTCAAACAAGAGTTTCACATGGAGAGTAAGAACGAACATTTATTGAGCACCCGCTACGTTCCAGGCAGGGTGGTAAGATTTTCACATGCTTTTCCCCATTCAGTCCTCACGAGGATGCCAGGAGGTAGGGCCCACTCCCACTTTTCCTATGAAGAATCTGAGGTTCAGAGATTAAGTAATGGGTTTGTAGACGCACAGATAGGAAATGGCAGAGCTGAACTTGAACCCAGATCTGTGTAACTCCATGCTCTGGCTTTTCTTTTTGTTCAAACCTATTGACTCAGAAATCCGGAGGGAGAGCCCTGTGAAGCGGTCCCTGGAAGGAGGCAGCCCCCTTGTTGCCCCCCAAGGCTAGGTGCCCTTCCCAGTCCCTCTCCAAGGCCCAGCCTCCAGGGAGCAGTGGAGCTGGTACTGAGGTCAAGATGTGACCTCAGGGCTTGGGGAACTTGCCGGAGTCCCTGTGGACTCTCCCTCCTCTCTTTCTCTCTCCTCCAGCAGCTGAGCCAGGACTGTCTCTTGGGCTCAGCCTGGTTGGCTCCAGGCCAATTCCAGATGTCACATATCAGGCCTGAATCCCAGGAGGCTGCAGAGTACTGGTAAGATGCCCACTCCAGGGGCATCACAGGGACACCATTGTGCCACACACCCAGCCTCAGCTGGGTGACAGAAACCCAGCATTGGAACACAACCCACCTGTGCTGGAATCCAGGCTCTGGCACCCCTCTGCTGGCCTTGAGCAAGCTACTTAAGGGCAAAGGGACTCAGTTTCCCCATATGCAAAATGAGGAGAATAATCTCTGTTCCCCAGGTTGCTGTGAGCATCAGTTAAGATGGGGCTCAGGAGGTGCTCAGTAGACACTGGTTTCCTCCCTTGGGAGCTCCCCTGGACATTCCCCGCGGGCCATGTCTAACGTGTTTGAGCAGGAGATCTGCCTGAAAGCAACCTCCCGCGCTCTGGCAGCAGAAGTCGCCCGGGGAGCCTTCTGTCTGAGGCCATGGTCACTTTGGCCTCTCCTAGGTGTAGGGTGAAGAGGGACTCAGCCTGATCCTGCCTGGACCACTTTCCTATCCCCGTGGGGTACTGGTTAACTTCCCCCTGCAGATACCATGGGCCCCCTGGGCTGGCTGGGGACGGGGGTGCAGCAGGCCCCAATCTGCCTGTTCCTTGGCCAAATTCCTGGCATTCCTGCAGGAACTGACCTATCCTAGCCTCTGTCAGGTTAAAGGATCTCCCTACCAACCTCAGTGCACCTTCAGAAAGCCCATTCTGGACCCCAGCCAGTGGCTTTATCTGCTCTGTGCCCTAGGGCCCCTATGAGGGTGATGTGTGCTTACACTTGACAGATGGAGACCTTGAAGCCTGGAGAGAGCAAACAACAGGCCACACTGCTAGGAAGCGCCAGGGCTGGAGTCCAAATTCATCCAGCCCCAAAGTCCGTGACCTTTCCCCCACACCCCTTGCCTCCTGGGTCCTGGCCCTGGGAGGAAGCACTCCAACCTCCCCACCTAAGGAAGGAAGCTCCCTCACCACCTAAGTAATGTGGCTTTGGCTTTGAAAGGGCCTTGCTTTCTCCTTGCCTAGAATGGACTCTTTTTGGTCCATCCAAGAGAGCGGGGAAGAAGGGGAGGCAGAGAGACTCTGAAGACCCACGTGGAAGGAACTGGCCACTGGAGCTGAATGGTAACAACAGTGGCAGGCTTGTCCTGGACTGGCCTCACTCTGGCCAAAATCCCCTGGTAAACATGGCAGACCCCAGGAGGGAGCAGGCCACCTAGGTTAGAAGCTAAGGAAGACAGATGAGGGGGTGCTCTTCCGGCTTCAACCACGTGGGCTTGCTGGGTGTGCTAACCATGCAGCACACACCACGCCTGCCTGTTAAGCCTCTTGGTTGCAAGTGACAGGAAACCTTTCTCAGACTGGTGAGTGTCACAAAACAAGGGGAATTATTGGTTCTCATAATGGAATAGTTCAGGTATGGATCTGGCTTCAGGTGCAGTTTGATTCAGGGCCCAGATGACATCACCGGAAGTCATCTCTCAATTCGGTTCCATGTGGTTGTCTCCATTCTTTAGCTCCGTAAAGTGTCAAAAATAGCTGTGTTGTACTAGGATGGATAAGAACACACTACAGTGGAAAGGAAGGCACTTCTGTTTCTCAGAAGCCCCAGCTTTCATTGGCTCTGATTGGTTCATATGCCCACCTTGGAATCAGTCACTGTGGCTGGAGGTGAGGGTGGGGGACTCAAAGATTGAATTAATCCAGAGCCCATCCCTGGAGTTATGGGTGGTACAGTTCCAGCAAACCACCTAGGGGTGGGGAAGGAGTAGTGTCCAAAAGGGAGTTTGGGATTTGGTTTTGAGAAGGAGCAATGAGTGCTAGGCCACCAATAGCAATGTCCCCCCTACACAAGCTCCCCCAGCAAAGCAAACCTCGATGTCATTCAGAAACCCCAGCCTTGATTCTGAATTTTCCTTTCTACCCCTCTCCTTTCATCTCATCCCATTTCACTTCTGAGCTTGTAGCTCAGGCTCTGTGTTAGGTCAGGGTCCCTAGAAGCAGAGCCTGAGACAAGGATTTGGGCATCTGTTCTTCCTTGGGGGTGTGGTCTCAGGAGAAAGGGCATGAGAGAAGCAGAATTAGGCAGGGGAAGGAGCTAAGCAAGGATGCAGTCTCAGCTGGACTCCAGCATCAGCCTGACCCCCCAGGGAGCTCTGGGCAGCAGTTGCACCTGAGTTGGTCACTCCTCGAGGCAAGGAAGCCAGCCTTTTGCACTCCCCTCCTCCCATCATGCCAGTCACTCAGTGGTTATGGGCTACCCAGGCGTGCATAACCTCCCAGGAAGCAGCTCCCATTCACCATGGGTGATTCTCCAGAGGTGGGAGCAGCTAAGAGCCATTAGTAGCTAACACAGCAGCAAAGGGGGTTTTGGCAGAGTCCACTCCAAGCTCCTTGCCTCACCCTCCAGACTGAACACTTAGTCCTGTTTCCTTGGCAGTGACCTGACTCCCTCTGTGACCCCCTGGGCTAAATCACCTTCATGCTCCTCTGGTTGCTTATAAATGCCTCTCCAAGCTTGGTAGACTCTAAGGGCCTCCTACCTTTGACACTGTTCCCAAGGTGGCCCATGCTCCTACCTGGCCCCTGGAGCAGGAACCAACCAGACAGAGGTGCCCTGCCCCGGGGAAGCAGCACTTACATGGGGCTGCCATGGAGGAGGGCAGAGTCCCTGGCTGCCTGGTCTCCTCTGCCTCACTCTCCTCTAGTCTGACCTTCATCTGCTACGTCAGCATTGGGATTGCTGGGAAGACATGATGGCATCTGCCCCCTCCTAGTGAGCGCATTTGAGCCTCCTTCCAGAATGGTCAATTCTGTTGGCCCTTCCAGTTCCCCGGCCCTGGATTCTTTAAGCAGCTGATCCCCGCTGACAAGAGTGGTTCAAATGAACTCTCGCCAGGTGCCAACTGCCTTTGATGCTTCACTCTGCCTTGTTTGGGGGCTTGGCTCATCTACTTTAAGAGTGGCCACCCTATGCAAACTTAAAGGACAAACAACAGATGTTTGCAGACATAGGACCAACAAAGGGTTAACACTGTAATATACAAAAAAGTTTTATAAATCAATAATTATATATATGGACGCTGCAATAAAAAATTGGTCAAAGGACTTGAACAAGCAATATTATAAAAGAAGTAGAAATTGTCAATATGCATATGAGAAGGTGCCTGACCTCACTAGTAATCAAAGAAATTCAAATTAACGCAGCCATGAGGAATCATTTTTTTTTTTGCTTTTCCAATTGGCAAATATTCCTGTGAGGGTGTTGAGAAATGGCCACCCTCATTCCCTGTTGATGGGACAACAGGAGCGTAAAAACTACATTTCTGGAAAGCAATTTAGAAACCCTTGGCAACCCTTAAAAGTGTGCCTAACCTTGGAATCTGCAATTCAACTTCTTGGAATTTATCCTAAGGAAACATTGGAAGATGTGCCCAAGGATGTATGTGCAGTGATGTTTATCTCAGCACTATTTATAATAAAAAAAAAAAGGAAATGACTTAATGATCCTTTAATAGAGAATTGATTGAATCAATCATGGCTCCCTCGTAGAGTGGAATTTTATGCAGCCTTTAAAAATCTTGATGCACATCTGTGTGAACCGACATCAGAAGAGTCCAATGATGCATTAAATTTTTTTAAGTTACAAAATACATAGAGTATGTTTTATCTGTGTTGAATTTTATACCTACATGTGTACAGAGGCCCAGGAAGGTATCTGGAAGTGTGTTCACCAGTTTCTGGGTGGTAGGAACAGTGGGTTCTGTGGTTTGTGCCTTCTTAGGGTAACCAGTGCCACATGGCCCTTTGGGCTTGCCACACTCACCCCTTCTCACGCTGGTAAAGTTGACTCACCCCGGGGTTTAAATGACTGGCTGTGCCCCTTGAAGAGACTTGAGGGCATTGATCATGGTGACCCAAACTAGTGTGGATTGTTCTGGGGCTCCTGACTGTGTTACATAACAAAGTCCTCCAAAAACATATTGGTGTAAAACAATCACTTTATAACAGATTCTGTTGTTAGGAACTTGGAGAGTGCACAGTGGAAATGGCTTATCTCTGATCCGCCAAATCTGGCGCCTCAGCTGGGAACTTGGAGATGACCAGAACAGCCAGGGGCTGGAGCCACCTGGAGAGTTCTCACTCACACGTCTGACACCTGGGATGACTCAGAGGCTGGGCTTGGCTGGAACTGTCAACAGGAACACCTACTCTTGGGCTTCGCGTGGCTTGGGCTCTGACTGCGTGGCAGCCGGGTTACAAGGAGGAGTGTCTTCAAGAAGCAGAATCTGGAGAATATTTTGAGAGATGAAGGCATAAGCTGCTTCTGTCATAGCCTCGGAAAATCATGCTGGCGTCACCTCCATCACATTCTATTGATCACAAGTGTGTCACTACAGCCAGTTCCTATCCAAGGGGAGGGGAGCTAGACTCCACGTCTGGTTGATGGGAAGAGCAAGGCCACATTGCAGAAGAGCACATGAGACGGGAGATAGTGTGGGCTCCTGTGGAAAAGGCGGTTGGCCACAGACATCCTTTCTTCCCCGCTGGACTCAAAAGTTGAGAGATGTGAGATACGGAATAGCCACAGCCACCTTGGAACCACAAAGAGGAAGCCTGCGCAGAAAGCCAGCTTGGAGGAGAGCCAAGGGATGTGGGAGAGCTAGAATGAGAGAGGATGAGACGGATGGGGAAGGGAGTCAATGAGAGAGAGGGAAAGGAGAGAGACCAGGTCCAGAGGGCATCACCAGAAGCGAACCCCACCCCTGCCCCCTCAGTCCTAGGAGCCAATAATCCCCTTATGGCTAAGCCAGTTTGAGCTGGGTTTTCTAGCTCTTGTAGAAGAAATGGTCCTTATCAGTATAAAGGGATTTTATATGAAATCCTTTTTTATACTTTTTTTCATATTTTTTATACTTTTTCATATTGCTTGAATTTTCTACAATGAGTTTATCATATTTTCAGTGTTTAAAAATTTTAAACTAAACGACCTTTTGTGAGTCACCAATGGCAACAACCATGACTTTAATAACCTCCCATTTTGATCGATCAGAAGACTAAAATCCTTTGCCTCCCATTATCTTTTGTTTGTCGGAGTGCAGCCCCCACACTCCCGTCCCACCATCCCTCACCAATTCCTCAGTGTCCTCCGAGCGTCAGGCACTTTCTAGTTATTTCACTCAGTGCACAAGGAGGCTGTGGGAGGATTCTGGCACCGTGTGCGTGGTTGCTGGCCTCCAGAGCCCCGAGTTCAGGGAGGAGACGGAAGTGGGCAGAATCAATCTGATCAAGGGCTATCAGTGCTAGCGTGGAAGAAAATGGGAGAATTTGGAGAAAGAGAGGGAAATTCTTACTAAAATGGAGATGAAGGGGCATTCCAGGCAGAGGGACCAGCTTGAGCAAAGGCCTGGTAGGGAGACCATATGATGTATAAAAGCAAGTGACTGCAGAATAGCATGATGTGGGGGCTTCGGGGGAGACCTAGATGACAGGTTGGAGCCTTGGCTGGGAGGGCCTTGAATGCTGGGGTAAGGAGTTTGGGCTTTATCTTGAGGATAAATGGGGAGACGCTGGAGGGATTTAAACAGACAAGTGTCATGATCGGATTTTGAGATGGAATGATAGCTCTGATAAAGGTATGGATAACAGATGCGAGAGGCCTGCGATCAGGTAAGCAGCTACTGCAACAGTCCAAGCAGTCAGGAGGGAGAGTCTGAGTCCCCTTGCATCCTTGTAGCTGCTCTGTCTGAGCCCCACCCAAGAGCAGACCTTCCTTACTGCCTGTGCCCAGGGCCTGTGCTTGCGAAGAGAAAGCCGTGTGGTGTCTTCCAGAGTCACACTTTGACCTTGGCCAGAGACCTCATCCTGCCAGAGCCCCATCCATTCGGGTTCCCCAGATCCTGTCTCAAGTTAGGGTGTGTGGGAGGCAGAGGGTATCTACACCTACCCTTATGCAATCCACCCGACTGAGGAATATCCAGATTGGAAGCAAGTCTTCAAAAAACAACAGCCAAAAACAATACAGACACGAGCAACAACATCACGTGCCATAAGACAGTATCAACACTTGACACAGATTGTCCCATTTCCCACCCTCCACCACCCTCTGAGGCAGATCCCATTGCCCTGCCCACTTCACAGATGAGAACACTGAGTCTCGGAGTCAGTGCAATAGCCACTCCCACTGGAGGCTCCCCCAGCCGGTTATTGCCTGAAGATTCCACCCCAGCAGCTCTGAGGTCCTTGGTCTTCACAACTGGGATGCAGTGGCCTACTTTCTCCTACTGCTGATCTGTCCCCTCCTGTCAGCAGCCCCCAACCACCCCAGTCCCATCACCACTCACCCCAGCCGGGGGCGGGCTTCCTGCTCCCTTTCCACCGCCCCAGCATTCATCTCCCTGCACTGTCATGGTTTGTTTGTCTGCACTGTGGGTCCAGCCTAAGGAGAAGCAGGCAGCTCTGACTCACCCTGTGGTCCCAGCACTCATCCAGAGCAGGCTCGCAATGAATGATCAGATGTTGAAGGGAGGGGTAGGCGGCTCCCCACTCCCCACCTGCTGTGGGGCCTCTGGCTCTCCAGAGGGATGGGCCGCCTCCCCAGACACCCCTGAAACTGGCCCCAGCCCTGCACGGAGGCCCGAGGAGGGTCTTTCCCAAGTCGTGTGTCCTCCATCACTGCTATCACCTCCCCACCCTCTGCCTTCTCTTTTCCAAATAAGGATCCAAGTTCAAGGGCTGCTGGTAATCTCTAAATGAAGAGAGGCTATGGGCTCAGATTCATATACCAGGGGCCCCAGCCCATAACCAACCTGGAAGAAATGAGGAGAGAGTAAGAGGGAAAGGGACGATCTGGAGGCAGCAGCAAAGTGCCTTCTCTTTGGGAGCCTCCTTTGAGTTGGGGATGCTGAGAAGTGGGGGAGGGACGGGGCAGCCTTCAGCAGACAAAATTGAGCAGTTGTGTGCGGCGGCCTGTGGTACTTAAACACAATAGCTGATCTAATCACTAGCCTCTTTCTCTGGGAAGCTTTTTGCTGCATTTTAGCACAGAAGAGTGTTGCCTTTCTCTCTTTTGTGGCTCGAGCTGCTATTTAAGAAAGCAAAAAAAAAAAAAAAATCGATATGCCTTCTATGGCTTTCAGTCTTTTTCCCCCAAAAGGTGTTTCTTTGGGGAAGGGGAGAAGGTGGGCGGTGGGGTGGGGGTGGGGTAGGAATGTTTTTGTCATTCATAAGCCGTGGTGACAAATCCTTGACACCATCCACGGCTCCTATCGATCAGCTCCATTCGCGGCACCAGAGGACAAATAGAAATCATTTGTCTGTCTTGGCTCCCAAACAGCCCGAGACAAAGGGTTCGGCCAGCAATCAGCAGCTGGAGGTATTAGCAGCGGGTCAAGTTCGGAGGTCAGAGGTCAAACAGGTTGTCATCAGTTTCTCACAGCTATCAGAACAAGGGCAGGGGAGGGGGCTGAGTAAAATCCACCACCAACACAGCTGGTTCTTGTTAGCCAAATCCTGCCTCCCTGTAAAGAGAGATGGGCCAGTCGGGCCCACACCCACCCCAGGGACACCCCGGGGTGCCGGGTTTCATGGCGCTAGCGGCCAGGCCGGGAGTGTTGAGGGGCCAAGGAAGAAAAGAAGCGAGATCTGAGCCCTGCCTCCCACTGTCCATCCTTCCCACTCTCCCTGGGGAAACCCTGAGTTATTCTGTCCTGGGCCCCGAAAGAGACAGAGGGAGAGACCTTGGGTTTTCTTTGGGAGTCTGAGCAAGCAAGTTAATCCTATAAAATTGGAAGTGGCTTAGATGGCCTGGGAAACGGGATGCAGCTGGGGGATCATTGAGTCATTTTAAGTCCCTGATTACACACCACCTGTTTTGGTTTCTCTTCCCACCCTTGGGAGGAGGAGACCCAACCTGTAGGGCAAGTAACCTAGGGGGAGATGTGGAAGGATGAGGGTGGCAAAGCCAGCCCCAGGGGAGTGACACATAGGGAGGTGACTCAGGAGTGCAGGGGAAGCATGACAAATAGGATGGCAGCCGACAGCCCCTCTCACCCAGCACTTAGCATCAAGGCCCTGGGCCTGCTGCAGAGGTGATCTCACCTAAGCACCAGTGAGAGCCCTGTGAGGGCTTATTGGTCCCATTTTACAGATGGGGAGACTGAGGCTCAGAGAAATTAGATCACCGGTACCATTGAAGCTGCAAGGCAACCCCACCCCCAGCACACACTTGAGAAGTGGATCTCCAGGCAACAAAGGAAGAGGCATCTTTGATGGAGTATCTCCTCAGTGAACAGGAATCTACCTGATGAGAACACGGTGAGAGTTCTGAGTCCCTCGTCCTGTCAGCTGCTCCCTTGGTGTGACCCCACTGTATTGTCTTATGAGGTTGATCCAGAACTGGAAGTTGGGGCTCCATGGAAGAGCCCCACTCAGGGAGCGAAAGGTGGTTCAGATGTGAAGCTGACCACCAGGAGCCCAGGGCTTGACTACACGAATCAGGTGGTAAATCCAGCTCTCAGGAGCCAACCATCCCTTCTAATCAGGTAACAAGAATGATGATTCCTCTTCAGTGCCACAGAGAGACAGGAATGGTGGGTTTAGTGCCTGTCTGAAGACATGAGTGGCCTGCCCCTCAGGGGAATTTGCTGGAACAGGGGCCCTGCCCGAGTCCAAAGGTCTCCAGGAATACTGGGGACACACTCTGATAGAGATGACTAGGGAATTCTCTGATGCACCTGTTACTTGGTCCAACTCTCTAAGGGATCTTTAAGATATGGGGGAAAAATAAAGGTACAGTGGGGAGTAAGGTTGGATAGATTGGAGTGTTTGAAAGAAGCCTTAAGAGATCCTTGGGGTAAATGTCCTTCTGAAACAGGAGCCCTTAAATATAACTAAGGGCTGTGGCTATAAAGGGGTAGCAGGAGGGGTCTCCAAATCTACACATGGGATAAAACTGCATAGAACCAAATACACATGCACACACACATGCATACAAAACTGGTGAAATCTGAATAGGGCCAGTGGATTGTACCAATGTCAGTTTCCTGGCTGTGATACTGTGCTGTGGTTACGCAGGATGTTACCATTGGGGGAAACTGGATGAAGGCTATGTGAGATCTCTCTGGGTTTTTTTTGGTTTTTTTATCCATTTACTTTTTTTTTGTATTTAACTGTAAGATTTGATCATACTGACAGATAAAACAGAAATAATTCCTTTGGTGAAAACAATTGCCTCTTGGTTTTACCTCCTGGTTAATCTTTATTCTTCCTTCAAAGATTCTGATCTTCTAACCCCCACTGTCCCTTTTACCTTTCTTCCCTAGTGTTTTGGAAGTTTTGATTCCATTACTGGTTAACTTTAAATTTTTGTTTAAAAATTCTTTAACTTATAATCATTTAATGTTTTTCATTTGAGATCCTTAAATTATAAAGAGATACGTAAAGAATAATATAAGCAACATCTGTCTTCCCACCATCCATCATCAGTGTGCAGGTCAGCAGTGTATTTTGCCTCTCACCTCCAAAGCCAACCTTGTTTGCCCTGCTTACTGATACTGGAGCTGGGCCCAGTAGACACTCTCCCTTGTCAGCTGACACAATGTTCGGCTCTGTGAGTAGAGGGCACTGGAGGAGCCCTGCAAGGCATAGCAGAGGAAGGGGCTTCTCTTCCTGGTTCCTGTGGGCAGTTCCTGCTCCCATGACGCAGCTGCCAGCAGCACACGGGAGACCCAGTGGCGCTCCCTCTCCAGCAGGTTACACTGACCCTGTGGGTGGCTTCCTGGTTGCCACCTGTGGGCCAGCTCTGGCTGAAGCCCCTCAGTGAACTCTGTGGGGTCCCTCTCAGGTCTGAACCTCAGTCTTGGATTGGGGGGCCCGCTTCCAAGTGTGTTCCCTCCTTGGATTCTCTCTCTTAGCCCAAGATGACGTAGCTGCTCCCCAGGTTTTCCCTTTACAGGTCTCCTTCACCCCTCTTAGTAGTTCGCCACCTTTTACTAGTTAATAATTTTTTGTATTAAACATTCTCTGTGTGGTTCCTGTCTCCGGACTCGACCCTGACTGATACATTTAGTAAAGTTACTATTTTGTGATACTTGTTTGCTTTTGTTTTATTTTAAGTGAATTACACTTTGCAGGTATAGTTAAAACCCTCTCTGCCATTCTCTGTTCTATACCCTTTCCCCAAGAAGGAACCGTTATTATGAGTTTGAGGTGAATCCTTCCATTTAAAAAAAAAAGAGGGAGAGGGTAGAGCTCAGTGGTAGAGTGTGTGCTTAGCATGCATGAGGTCCTGGGCTCAATCCTCAGCATCTCCATTAAAAAATAAATAAATAAACCTAATTACCTCCCCCACCTAAAAATAATTTTTAAAATGCTTATATCCACTCATATGTAGCCGTAAATAGTATATACTGTAGTATTTTAATATTTAAAGATATGTATAAGTGGTGTACTTTGCATATCATTCTGAGTCTTATTTTGATCCACCCCACATTACATTATTTGAAACTATCCACGTGGATGTGTATAGTCAGCCAGTCAGCCCTCCATATCCAAGGATGCAGAACCCACAGGTATGAGGGCCAACAGTACTCTGCCATTGTATAGAGGGACTTGAGCATCAGTGGATTTAATTTGTAGGGGGTGATCAACCCCCTGTGGATACCGAGGGATGACTGTATAGATCTAATTTATTCCTCTTAAACTGTTGCATAATATCCCACTGTATAAGCATATAACAGAATTCATTCCCCTATAGAGATATTCATTTATATTGCTTATATTATTTGGCCACTTGTAGACAATCATGTAATATACAGCCTGTGTATATATGTAATATACACATGCCCAAATTCTCCAGGGATCATGCCTAGAAATGGAATTTTCTGAATCGGTCTTAGAGTATATACATTTAAAAATGTTATCCAAAAAAAAAAAAGTTTCTTTTGTATAGCACAGGAAACTATGCTCAATATCTTGTAATAATCTTTAATGGAAAAATGTGAAAATGAATATATGTATGTATGTGCAAGACTGGGACATTGTGCTGTGCACCAGAGACTGACACACTGACTGCACTCCAATAAAAAAAAATGTTATTATACGCTGCTAATTTGCTCTCCAAGTGGCAGTATTTACACTTCCACCAGCTATGTATTATTTTCCTCACATCCTCACCAACACTTTATATTGTTAGACCTCTGAATTTTTCCCAACCTAATGCGTGAAAAATGGCATCTCACTTCTTTTCGTGGCTTTAGTGGCCATTTGAATTTCCTCCTCTGTGAATTGTCTATTCATATTGTTTCTCTACTTTTGTGTTAGGTTGTTTATCTTTCTCGTCACAGATTATAGAAATTTTTTTACACATTCTGATAGATACATTATATATTGCAAATATCTCCCAGTAAATTGTCACCTTTTAATCTTTCTTATGGTATATTTTGCCTTAGACAAGATATAATTTTAAACAAGTTAAGTAAATCTATTTTTTCTTATATAGGTTGTGCTTCTGTCATTGACAGTCGAGCGCTGCGTTATCCTGATTATGAAAAATATTTTCCTTTCATTGGTTTTCTTTCTTAGGTCACTAAAACATCTGTACTTTATTTTTGAGAATGATGTGTTTCAGCTCTATTATTAGGCAGTCTTTCTTTCCCCTAGTGATTAGTGGGGATATCTCTAACACATGCCATTTTCCTAGAGATAGATATAAATACGTTCCTGGACTCTCTATTCTGTTGTATTGCCCATGTTAATTAGGCTGAAAAACCAAGCTGCTATAACAAGAGTTCCAACAATTATGCAACTTAAAGAACAAGGTGTATGTTTTATGCACTTGAGGTCCAAGGTGGGCTCTTCTCCAATGGAGCCATTCAGGAACACATGTTCCTTCCATCTTCTGGCTTAGTCATTCTCTGCTGATGTCTGGGTCACTGCCACTTGTGGATTCCAGTCTTGGGGAAGGAAGAAGAAAGAGCATAGAGAAGATATTCCTGCTGCTTTAAGAGTGGTAGCCCAGAAGAGGAACACACCACTTCTACTCAAATTTCATCAGTGACAACATTTTCTAATGGCCTCACCTAACTGCAGAAAGGACTGGGAAATGCCATGCCCATTTAGCCCACCGCTTGCCTAACTACCACTCCCCTGGCCATGCAAGACGGGAAAAGTGGATTTCGGTGGACAGCTAGCATCTCCGTCCCAAACCTTCACCCGTGTCACACTGTTTGAATTACTATTCTCTCCTGTTAGTAGCTCCTTCATGTTGGCAAACGGCCACCCTGGCCCCAAGTGTCCCATCCTTACACGCTGTTGGCTAGTTATCTACTAGCTGCATTATAAATTACCCCAAAAGGTAGTGGCTTAAACAATAAACTTCCAAGTGAAGATGACAGAGCAGAAAGATGGCATCATTCAGCCTTTGAATTAACTAACCCTGCCACAGAACATCTTATAATAGAGATAATGAATCCCCTTACAGTTGAAGCTCATTTGATCTGGGTTTTCTGTTACTTAGTAGCTGAAAGTAACCTACCTGATACATATTTATATTTTAAAATACGTTCTGTATCACTCAGGATGAACTCAATTTTGCTACAATAATAACCGGCAAATTCCAGTAGTTTAAAACAGTAACAGCTTATTTCTCTCTCATACTGCCAGTCCATCACAGCTGGCTAGGAGCTCTGCCCTATACCAGTCTAGACCACCAGCTAATGGAGCAGCCTGTATCTGGAACGGTAGGGGTTGCCATGGCAGAGAGAAAGAAAGGTCTAGATGGTTTTGTGTCCATAATTAAATATTCCACCTGGAAGTGACACAGATCGCTTCAGCTCACAACTCGTTGGTCCCAGGGAACCAGAAAGAACCAAGAAGCATAACCCTACCATGTGCCAAAGAGCTGGAAATAGCTGGTGACAGCACTAATAACCATGACGTGTGCATTTAAGTTTATAAATTTCCCTCTAAATACTGCTTTAACTGCTCCTTACAAATGTTGCCTCATATTTTCATTATCATTCTTAAGTAAACTTGTAATTTGAGAATAGTTTTTACAAAAAAATTGTGAAGTTGGTACCTAAAACGTTCCCCTATGCCCCACACCCAAGTTTCTCTATGTTAATATCTTACATTAGTGTGGTACATTTGTCACAATCAGTAGATCACTATTGGTATGTCATTTTTAACTAAACTCTACACTTTATTCAGATTCCTTAGTTTTTACCTAATGTCCTCTTTCTGTTCCAGGATCTCATTCAGGATATGACATACATTAACCATCATGCCTCCTTAGGCTCTATTTGTCTCTGATGGTTCCTCCGACTTTTCTTGCTTTTTCATGACCTTGACAGTTTTAAGGAGTATCGGTCAGGTAGAATGTTCCTCAACTGGGATACACCTGATGTTCTTTCTCATGATTAGACAGGGGTTAGGGGTTTTGAGGGAGACCACAGAGGGAGAGTGCTGCTCTCATCACATCATACTGAGGGTCCCCACCAGCAACGTAACTCATCACTGATGATGATCTTGAGCACCTGGTTGAGGTAGCACTTGTCAGATTTCTCTACTGTGAGGTTGCTCTTTTCTCTCCCTTCCCATACTGTACTCTTTGGAAGGAAGTCACCGTGTACAGCCCACACCTAAGGCAAGAGGAGTTATGCTCCTTCTCCTTGAAGGCAGAGTATCTACATTATTTGGAATTTTTCTATACAGATTTGCCTATCCTCCTTATTAATTTATTCAGCCATTTATTTATAGCAGTACAGACTCATAGATATTTATTTACTTTGGATTATAATCTAACACTACTTTTTTTTTTTTCCTCAAATTGTTCCAGCTTTGGCCATTAGGAGTTCTCAGTGGGCTCTCCTACATCTCCTAGACACACCCCCATAAGTGGGAGTTGTTGCACATTGCGAGCATTTTCTTACTTTCTGGCAAAACAAGACGCTCCAGGATCGTCTTGTGTATTTCCTGCCCCAGTCCTAGAATCAGTCATTTCTGCAAAGATCTCTGGTTCCTTTCCCTGGAGAATGGTATTAGAAACCAAGATCTGAGTAGTAGGGGTGACCATTACTACCAGGGTCATTGTTTCTAGGCCCTACCAGCTGGCAGAGCAAAGAACTATATGTGTGTGGACTAACTCATGTTTGCATACATAGCTATATAAAATTCTGTATGTAACCTGTCTGTATCTGTTTTAAACTGAACATAAATCCATCCTGATGTCTCCAACTCTAATCCACATGGATCATTCTAGCCGCAAACTCTTGCTTGTCTGTTAACTTCCCACTACAACAGTGAGAAGCCCATCCATTAACTTAAATGTTCGAGTCCAATATATACATATAGTGGTTCAGAATTAACCCTTTCCTTATCATTTAATTCTAAATACTTAATTTTCATTGATTTATTCTTTAACCACGGATTATTTGGCAGCTTGTTTGTCAGTCTCAAAACAGAAGGTCTTGATAGATCTCTTTCTGTGTTTGACCTCTAATTTTCTTGCATGTGGTCTGAAAACATGTTCTGTGTAATGCTGATTCTCTGGAATGTTTTGAGACACCCTCTAGAAGCTAATATATATTCAATTTTGGTAACAGTTCCAAATGTGATTGGAAAAATGTATAAATTTTGGTACATTTATTCTATGCCATTAAAAACATCATTATGAAAATGCAGAAAGTATACAAATGTTTGAGATAATGTGAAATAAACAAAAAGAACGCTAAATACATGCTATATTTAGAGCACTGTAAACTATTCAGGCATAAAAACAAAAGACAGGAAAAGAATAAGCAAAAATGAAAATAAGTACTGACAAATCTTGGTAGGATTGTTTTTTCTCTTCTTGAAATTGTATTTTATGTTGTTTTATTGTTTCTATAATTTATAAAACTCTAAAAAAAAAATCATCCCAGAAGATATTGGTTTGATAAATTAACAAAGGATCAAAAGCATTTAATTCTCTAGACATTTGAGCCCCTGCTAGGTGTTGGGCACCATGCTGGATCCTAGGGATCTGGGAATGAGAAGTCAAGGTCATTTCCCTCAGAGACTCTTAGATCAAGAGAAGCAAATGAAACACAAGTAATTTCTACACAAGGGCAGATAGTGAGGGGCTCTGAAGAGATCCATACCCGGGGCAGCTGTAAGGCAGGATTGGGAGAGATTTAGATTCAGCAGGGGGGATGGAGTATGCAGTGTCCTTGGGAGACTAGTGGGAACGCTAGAGGAGCTCAAGGATCTGTGTGTGGACACAGGGAGGGACCACAGGCCAAGGGGAGGCCTTGGATAAGAATAAAATTTGATGTTTGCATAGACAGTAACTTATAGAATCTCCTAACACGCACACACACACACACAGTCTCATTGCTATTTACCAGTATCTATGTTCTTTACCCTGTGAGGCAGATATTACTATTTTTATACCCATTTTTAACAGAGTTGGAAACTGAGGTTCAGAATGGGGAAGCATCTTATCCAAGGTTACACAAGCCAGGACTTAGATACCAGTTTTCTAGTTCCAGTTCCATGTAAACGCCCCTTAGAAAACAACTGCTTTGCAGTGTACTTAGAGCCATAAAGACGGCTCAATAAAGCCGTCTCACTCGGGCAGAAAGAATATTATCAAATGTCTTCGCAAGGAGGAGCTGTTGTGAAAACAGATATTGAGGGTCAAGTGAGGTGGGCAGCTGGGCAGAGCCAAAACCTAGTTGGATGTTTTGTGAAATTAGACTCCTGTCCTTTGTTGGCCACGGAAGGGGCCCATCCAGCTGCCCCAGAGGAACCAGACCGCAGCACCACTGCAGCCATGGGCCCATGCCAGGGGTTCACGCTGGGTTCCTGTTCCAAATCCAGTTGAAAAAAAGATGGTGTACACATTTTTGGTATGTCAGTGTGTATCACCATTAAAGGGATTATTTCAAACATCGTAAGACTTGAAGGATGAAAAAGTTGCCCAGGAGAGGAGCGTTCTAAGCTGAAGGAAGAGAGTGTGGGAAGGCCTTGGGCTAGACAGGAGCTGGAGGCTCTGGAGGATTGGAAGCCTAAAGCTGGCCATGGGGCTGGGGCCAGAGAGAGGTGGCTGTGGTCAGGGGAGGTAGGCATGTGCCCACTGACAAATAAATAAAATAGAAATGCATATAAATGAATATAGGTGGAGTCTAGAGAATAATACAAATGAATCTATATGCAGAACAGAAATACACTCACAGAAAACAAACTTACGGTTACCAAAGGGGAAAGGGGAATGATGGGGGATAAATGAGGAGTATGAGATTAATAGATACACACTACTATACATAACATAGATAAGCAACAAGGATTTACTGTATAGCACAGGGAACTATATTCAACATATATACAACCTATAATGGAAAATAATCTGAAATATATATAATAACGGAATCACTTTGCCGTTCACCTGAAACTAATGCAATAAAAAAAAAAGATGCAAATAAGTGAATAATAACCGAAATGCATTACAAGAGCCAATCATCACCTCCAGGCTCCTACCCCCTCCCCACCCCACCCCCAAAGTTCGGTACAGCATATAGACATCATCCTGAACTCACTGGGAGTCAGAAAGACAACTCAGAGGGCCAGCACACCCTGCGTTCTGGGAGTCCCCGCCACCATGCTGGATTCCTGGTGCCGGGCCTCAGCTCCAGGGCCCTCAACTGGAGAGGATGATACCAAGGTTTAGAATTCAGGGGAGATAATGGCTGGAAGGTGTGCACGACTGCCAGCGCCCCGCTTCTGTCCTGCTGCTGTCTTCTCTTTCAGCCCACCTGGGACGCTCCTAAGTGGAGGGTTAGTGCCATGGGGAAGCCTCGAGTTGCAGCGTGCGGAAGCCTGGGTGTGATTCCCGCCACTCTCTGTTAGCCGTCCCTGGGCCAGCTGTGACTCTGGGTGCCTCCATGTCTGCACCTGTGAAAATGGGGACAATCACTCCATGCATTTTGACTTGCGGGGGAGGGAAGTCTGTAAGTAAGAGAATTAAGTCACTTTAAGCACCTGGCATTGAGTGGCGCTTGGCACGTAATAAGCACTCAATAAACGTGGTGTTATTTCTATCCCACTTCCGTGGCTGGGGAAATGATAAGCAGGACAGACAGGGACAGGATGGTTACAGGCCTTTGCGGGTGCGTCCCTCCCTCCCTCCCTCCCTGCCCTGACCCGCATCCCCATCCTTCCGGCTTGGCCAAGGGCAGCGCCAAGGGCGGCCGCCGAGGCAGCAGCTGCCTGGGGCGGAGAGCCACCCCCACCCCAGTCGGCGAGCGGATCCTCCGGAGCATCCAACTTCATTTCCACTTCAATTTTATCAGCGGCCGGGAAGCCGAGCGGGAGATAGGAGACCGGCCCTGACACGAATTAGCCCGGAGATTGCCCGATACGCCGGCCCGGGCTCCGGCGGCTCGCGCGCGCTCGTCTCCCTCGCCTCTCCTTTGTGTCGCCTTGCGGCGCTCAGCCCGCAGCCCTCACTCCCGCTGCGCCCGCCAGGGGCCAGCCAGCTTGTTTGCATTTGGCCACGTTTACCAGACCGAGGCGGGCAGCGGCGCAGGGCTCCCACCCCCGCAGGGCCAGGCAAGGTCACCCTGGGGCTGTCCTTCCCAAGCCCCTCAGCTTCCAATGGGCGGGGTGGAGGCACGGTGGGGTGGCGGGAGCGCATCCGATGGGGGCGTCCGACTTGGGGACCTGTCTCTGTACAGGACCTTTTACAAGCCATCCTCTTTAATCTTCCCAAGAACCCTGAGAAATGAAGAGATAAAGGAAACTGAGGCCCAGAGAGGCAATGATACTTGCCCAAGGTCACATTGCTATTAAGCGGTCTGGCCAAGAGTTGGCCTCAAATTTGTTCCTTCCAAGAGCCTTGGTGAGGGGTGGGTCCAGCATATTTACACAATCTGTATTCCCCCTTTTCCTACTACAGAAGCCACGGGAATTAATTACTCCCCAAATTTATTGCAAGAGAGGAGGCCCAGTAAAATGAGGACCAAGGAGACCCTCAGGGTTTCCAGAGGGGGTAGGGTAAGGGCTTCCTTCCACTCCTGTACCCACGTGCCCCCCACTGTGACACATCACCTCCCAAGATCCCTCCCCACTTTTCCCTACAATCTCTACCCTCACTGTGAGAGAAACCCTTTGCTCTGGGACCCAGGGGGGCTCTCCCAGCTCCTCCCCAGGCCTGGGGGAGGGGAGGCTAGTCCTGCCTGGCTCCCCACCTCTGTTTCCGGGGTGCTTCTGGGGAAAATTTATGTCCCTCTCAGGTTTGGGAACCGATCCCACACTAAAAAGAAAGAAGAAAGAGAGAAAGAAATGATTTTAATTTTTTTTAGGTCCAGAAATGAAGCAGAAGTGAGTAAATTTTAATGAAACGGTGCAAAAATGACATCATTTACTCAGAAATCATTAATTTGTCAGCATTAATATTTCAGCTACAACATTGCCTGTCATTTTGTGCCTGCAATGACTGATAAATCTATAAAAGCGTGCTGCTAATTTACTGAATATTTATGTGCAGTGTCATTTGCAGAGTAAGAATGGAATTTATTTCGTGCCGAGTTCTGCGGGAGAACATTCCCCACAAACCTTCACCCTGATGGGTGGGGGAGGGCAGGGGGAGATTCCAAACTTCCTGGAAAACTGGTGACAAGATGAGGACAAAGGGGGCCCCAGGGCTCACCACCCCCAGCTCCAGCGCATAGGGAAGGACTATCTCACGTTTGCCCTGGTGGTGCAAAGGCACTTTGGAAATACCCTTCCCTCCCCCATCCTGGCAAGTCCAAATTTTACCTTCAAATGTTTCTGCTCCCAGGAAGACACCCTGGATTCTGCTGCCCCCACATGACATTGGGGTGGGGCTACTGCTCAGTGAGTGTGGGGTAGGCCCTTAGTACTGAGGATGGCAGGGCAGGTGGGCTTCAGGTCCTGGGTAAGTTATCAAAAGAGGGCAAAAGAGAAGAAGTCAAATGCTGGGTGCAGGAGTCAGGCAGCCTGAACTCCAATTCTGGCTCTGTGAATGGTCGCAGAAGTCCGGGTCTCAGTGTCCTCCTCTGGAACATGGGGACACTACCAATTTTTGTTCCTGGAGACTCTGGGGACTGACGGACCTAATGCACAGAAGGCTCCGAGCAGAGGACTCGGGGAACATTTGCTGCTTTTTTCGTTGAAGGAATCACTACCACAGTCCCTGCTCCTGAAGTGTCCCTTTCCTGGCTGGGAAGTAGAGGACCCTGAGACCCCATCCCCAGAGTCCTGATAGGAACATGACCTTGCTCCTTGTTCCCCTGTGTGGGTCTGCTGCCTCAAAGGAGAGCCTCTCCCCACTGCCTCCTTATTTCCACATGCTTGAGTGACCAGAATTCCAGAGGATCTATCCAGAAGTAGCTGCCTAAAGCACCCAGGTGTTGCTTCCCTGGCCCTGGGGGGCTGTTTGGGGAAAGGATGGCTGTCCTTTGAAATGCCTCCATTTTACAGAGAGCAAAATCAAGGCTCTGAGAGGGGCTCCTGAGCCTGACGCCCCCTCGCCTCCGCTTCCCCATCCCCATCCCCCATCCCAACAGGAGCACAAATCACAAGCCTTCGAGTTTTGCACAATTTTGCTCAATTTCCTGCCTGAATGGCATGGGGCCTGACCCTCTGCAGGTGCTCAGGAAATGTTCGTGGAATCAATAAAGAACAGCTAAATCTCCCATCTTCTGAGAGCTCTTTGTCTCTTCCCTCCCCCCAGCTCCCCACACTCCGTCAGGGGCGGACTTCGGTGGTGGTGGTGGTGGTCGTGGTGGTGGTGATAGTGATGGTGGTGGCGGCGTCCTCCTCTGTAATCCCTCTCACATTGTTCCTTTTTCTTCTTTGCCACTGCCACTGCTCCAGTGGAGTCCTCCATTAAGGCTTACCTGGACCACTGCAGGAGTCTGGTCATGGATCTCCCTGCCTCCATTTCCCCACTCCGAAGCCGTCAGCACAGAGCCGTCGGAGCTCTGTAAGGAGCAGTCCTGGGACTGCCACTCCCCAACTCCAGGGGGTCCAGTGACTCCCCGCTGCCTGGTTATGATGGTGCAGTCCCAGACCCTCCTGCCCTGCTCCTCTCTGTTCTCTCACAGCTCCCCCTTTAATTTATGTATCCCCGAGTAATCTGGTCTCCAAGCCTTCACTGACCCTTCTGCTGGAGATCCCTCCATTCTTCACGGTCAAGTCTAGTGTGTCCTTCAAGGTCCAGAAAAGCTCGAGAAAGCTTCCTGATCCCCTCAGAAGAATTCCTCCTCAGCCCAAGCAGGGCCGAGGGGCAGGGAGGCACATTTCCTCCCAAGAGGACCCTGGTGAAGAACCTTTCAGCTAGAGGGGAGGGGCGCCCATTGTCTGAATCCAGGCCGAGCACTGGCTTGGTGGTCAGGGCACCTGGGCTCTCGTTCTGATAGTTTAACACTGGGTGGCCTGGACCTTGCCACACTCTGTCTATGAAATGGGCGAGTCCAGCTCTCTCCAGTCCATATGAGTCTGTCGTGTCCACAGCTGCATCCCAGCACCAAGCATTGTGCAAGGTATATAGCAGCTGCTCAGTAGATGCTCACTGAATGCCCTCCATGCCAAGATTCTGTGGTTCTCTGACTCAGTGTTATCCAGGTAGACCTCTGGGGGCTCACCGAGGACAGGCAGAGGGGACTGCTGGGATACTGTCATTGAAGAGCAACACACTTTCACATAAATGATGTTATTTAACCCTTACAGCCACCCTTTGAGCTGGACTTTCCTGTCCCCATTTCACAGATGAGGAAGGTGAGGCTAGAAGGTTAAGTGACCTGCTCGGGCCTCACACCCAGGCTCTTGGCTCCAAATCTAGTGCCCTTCCTGCTGCATCCAAATGCTTTCCTTTGCTCTTAGAATAAACCCCCGTCCTCCGTGGCCTACGAGGCCCTGCATGATGGGGCTCCCGTGACCCTCTCTAAGCTCACTCTCACACTGCATCAGAGCCACACTGGCCTCCTGGCTGTTTCTTTCACACTCTAAGCTCTCTCCCATCTCTGGGCCTTTGCACCTGCTGTTCCCTCTGCCTGGAAGAAGTTCATCCTCACCATCCATCTCTAATGTCACCTTCTTAAAAGGGCTTCCACACCCACCCAACCTGAAACGGGTGTTTATTTCCTTTGCCTCCTCCACCACCTGAAATGGTCTTTTATGTCTGTGTCCTCCACAAGGGTGGGGACTTTGCTGCCTTGCTCACCCCTGTAGGCCCAGCGCCTGGCTGAGGGTGGCTGTTGGTTAGGTAGATCTATGCCTTGTGGCTCCGCCTGGATGTGTTAGTAAAACTGTGAGCTCCTGTCTTCTGGAGAAGAGGCGGGGGGGCTGGGGCTGGTGGGAGGCAAGGGGGTCGAGGGGCAAGGATATGGTAGTTTGGGGACACCAGGAACAGAAGGTTGCAACTGGCTTCCAGAAGCTGGATGCAAGAGAGGATGAAGCTGGGGGGGTGCCTCCCCACCTTCGTCTTCACCATTGCCCACCGCCCCCCACCCTCATGCCTCACACTCATTTCCTTCCCGGAGTCAGTCTCATTTGCTTTCCCTAAAAGCTGCTGGAGGAGCCAATATGTACGTGATGAATATTTCATCTCCTGAGCGTGGGTTTGTGGGAGAGCTGCGATCACCCGGGGAGGGAGCGCTGCCCAGCCATGCCTGGGAAGGAGGGGGCCCAAGAGGGGTGCTGGCATTGCATCTCCAAGATGCAGGTTCCGGGGCCCAACCCACCTGCTCCTGCAGACACCCTTGGCATTGGGAGGCTCAGAGCGGCTGTGGACACCAGAAATCAGGGGGCTAGATGTTTCATGCTTCCTGGGGCCCCCAGTCCTTCCTTGGGGTTCCCCTCAGGCTAGGGGCAGACTTTACCATAAGCACAGAGGCTCACGTTGCCCAGGCCGAAGGTTCCACTGGCGTGACAATGGCCAAAGTTGTGGAGTCTGTCCTGATCGCCATGTACAGTGGCTTCTCAACTAGGATCCTGCCAATCCCCTCACCCCAGGGACTGAAGCTGGGACACTGCAGCTGGGGAAAGGAAGGGGGGGACAGATAAAGCACTGTGGAGTGAGGCAGAGTGGGGAATATGAGCCACCAGTCACTCCTGTGCCACACCCAGCCTTAACCCCTCCATCACGCTCCCCTACACCCAGGACCACTGCATCCCCACGGGGATGCAAACCGAGCTTCTCCAGCTCTGGAGTGTGGTGGTCCTGGCTGTGAGTCATCTGCTCCTTCACTGATTGATCTCAGAACCTCTCTGAGCCTCAGTTTCCTCACCTGTAAAATGGTGTTGGTCACAGTACCTGGCAGGCCAGCAGAATGCCTGGCACAAAGTCCTCAAAGGATTTAATGTTTGCACTCCACACCACACACACACACACACACTCACACACACCCACTATTACAGTTCCTCCAGCATCCACCTCCAGTTAGAAAACAAAGGACCATCCATCCCCTCCTCCTTCACCCAGATTCTCTCTCCTCTCCCTCAACCCTGTCGGCTCCTTGCTGCCCACCCCTCTCCATAACCTTGAGCCTCTGTTCCCTAATGAATTGGGGCTGGCGAGGAAGGCACCTTGCTTCCTGGGCATCAGCCAGCCCTGGGTCCAGATGACCCCTTGCCGTGGACCCCTCATCCCCAAGCCCGACCCTCTGCAGCCAGCCCCTGTCCCTCCCCCACTGGCCAGGAGCGATCCCATCGTTCCGTCCCCACCCACCACATTACCCTCTGAATACTCTCATTATACCATTACTAATTAGGGCTGCTCAGCAAATTGGCGGCTGCATTAGAGGGAGACAGTGTGCGGGAGCATATGGCATAATATCGTATTAATGAACACTCTAAATTCAAACCCGGGTCAGCTGCTCGCTTCTCGCCGGTGTCACCCATGCTGAAGGGAGGGAGGGGTGGAAAAAGCAGTCAACCTTTCCCTCGCTTTCCTTGCCTCTCTCCAAACACACATTCCCCAGCGTGGGCTAGACTGGTGGAGGCTTTTGTCATCTCTGGAGAACGGGGAGAGAAATAAGAGAGTCTGGACCTTCACGGGGGCTGCAGAAGGACCTCCCCCTCCCGGTCATGTACAAGTGTACACTTAGCATGGTTAGGGAAAAGAATGATTAATAATAATAATCCAGGCTGTGGACTAGGCTTTTGACCCAGATTACCTCTGTCTCCCACTAGCCCTCGGAGGGGGTTTTAGCAGAGAGGGGAACTAAGGACCACAGAGGTCGTGGAGCTTTCTCCAGCTGGGAAGTCCAGGGGGAAGGAATTAGTTTGAGGAGGCTCAAGAAAAATCCCTGCACAAGACCCTTCCCCACCCCTGCCACCCTCTCTCCCAGTCCGTTAGCACCATAGACCCCCAGAGTTCCAAGGTCAACCACTGAATTCAGAGACAGAGCGCAGACGTGGGTCCACTACGTCAAGCCGCTGGGTGATGCTGGGGGCGGGGTCCGTTCCCCTCCCCTGCCGCCAGGCTGAGAAGTTAGCTTTGGGGCTCAGATCAGCAGCCCAGGGGGGGAAAGGGTCCTTCCTCTCCTCCGCCCTGCCTTGCCTCTTTCCCGCGTTCCTCAGAGGAGTGCGGAATGACAGATTTGTTGGCTGGTCTGTGAGTGTCGGAGGTGCCCTCCTGCCTCCCTGAATCCTGGGAGGAGGAGGTGAGGGGGCGATATCTGTGAGTCGGGGCCAGGTTGGGGTCAGTCTGAGGAGACCTCGAAGAAGAGGTGAGTTCTGATCAAGGCTGCCAAGTGGAACGGGAAGCCCTGAACTTAAGCTGCCTTCTCCCCCTGCCCCCAGCCGCAGGGGCAGTGCCCCCTGATGCCCGGCCCGAGCCTGTCCACGGCACCCTGACTCTGGCCCTTCTGAGCCAGGCGTGAGCTGAAAGGGCCTCCCCATGCCTTCCGTCTCGCTGTCTGAAGGGGTGATGTCAGCGATCCTCTAACAGAAACCCATTTCCTGAGCTCATAATTCCTTGCTTCACCTCAAGATGAAGGAAGGGCTGTTTCATTCCTGCCACTGCTGATCTCAGAGCCTGGGGGGCAGGTTGGGGCTGGTTCACAGGTCTCCCATCCTTGCCCGGGCTCGGTCTTGCCCTGCTCCCGGCATCCCTTGACTCTGTCTCCTCTGAGAAGCCTCCCTTGGTTGCGACCATAGAGCCTTGGCATCCGAGAATGTCTTAAATACTCATTTTATGGGATGTCCCCATTGAGGACCAAGTCTCTCTCAAAGCCTGGCTAGATTCCGAACCAAACCACCCCTCCCTCTGGCCATCCCGCCCCAACTCTGGAAGCCCAGTTCCTTAGGAGGAGGCATTATCTGAGTGTCTCGGGTGTGTGCATGGGTGCTCTGGGCTAGGACTCAAGATGGATTTCAGCTCCAAATGAGTCCCAGTGCAGACCTCTTCTAGCACCTCCTCTGGCTTCAGTCTTTGTGAAGTTTCTTCCTCACACCCTCCCTGTCCCCACGGGTCCCCGCCCTGGCAGGCAGGGGGAGGAGGAGCTGTAAAGATCAGCATATCTTCCCCGTCTGTGAAAGGGCTTGTTAGGACACACCAGGCAGAGTACTGGAGCCCCCAGGAGGGGGCCCTCCTCCCCCCAGTCTGCCGGGACCTGGAGTCCCTGTCCCCCTCTGGGCTTATGTGATGTGTATGTGGAGGAGGGATTAGGGGTGGGGGGTGCTGACCTCCTTACAGGGCCCCAGTCTGGAGTCAGGGACACATCCCCTGAGCTTCAGCATTTAATGTGGCTGCAGGGCTCCAGGGAGCGAGTGCCTTCTCTGTCTACTTTTCCATCTGTGAAATGGGTGTATTGACAGTAGTTTAGCCAGGGTTGGGGGATGCTTCTGGGAAAGACCCACCCGCAGAGGCAGGAGGCTCAGGCCAAGCTGACCGCCTCCAGCCTCTTCCCCAGTCGGCTCCATCAAGAAGGAGAAGCACCTAAATAAGCAACTGCCCCTCCCCTGGGCTGTGGAAAGGGGGAGGCTGGATGGTACCCCTGCAGCGCTGCCCCGCCACACAGACTAGCAGACTGCAAGGCTTCAGGGGTGCCAACAGCATGTGCAAGAGGGCCCTTCCCCAACAGACCAGAAGCCCCTAGGAGAGAAATCCTCTGACGGTGGGGATGGGAGGTTTGGGGGCCCAGGTTAGGGGGTGCCCCCTTGCTCCGGTAGCCTGGGCCATGTGGGCACCCTGGCACATGCGCACCCTGCACCCCTAGCCGCTGCCCTGGCCCCACTCTGGCGTCCCTGCACCCTGCCTCTCACACCACTGCTGTGGTCATAGGATCATTTTCCTTTGTCTCCAGAACCCGCAGATCCTCTCCCTCCTCCTCGTAGCTCTCCCGGCAGGGGAGCCCAGGAGGAGTAAATAATTGTCGCCCCTCCCAGCCCTGACCAGCCAGGCAGAACGTGGGGGTGTCATCGAGCTGCAGATGCCAATTACTTTATCTGCCCCCACAAGCCACAACCATCCCCATCCCTGCAGCTGGAGCCCCCACCTCCTAGTGGGGGAGTAAGCAAGCCCGGGAAAGGTGTTGGCTGCTCTCTGGATTTCAGAAGCAGCTTGTCTGGACTTGCCTGGATGTGGGGACACCCTCACTTATCTCTCCAGAGGCAGTAATGCAGCTCTGTTTGAGGCTGTGGCTCTGCTGTGTGTGTGTTTGTGTCTACCTGCAGTGGGTGCCAAGGTTCCAAGGTTTGGCCTCTTCCTGAGAAGCATGAACGTGGGACCCAGAGAAGTGAGGTGACTTGCCCAGGTGACAGAGACAGCAGGATAGAGCCCAGGTCTGGGTAAAACACACTTTCCACAAGTGATCTTTGTCACTAGAGCTCTGTTCAGGGACTCCCTAAATAACAAAACCCCAAACTCACACTTTGCACACAGCCTGGTCCCACTGGCCCTATGTCAAGAGTGAGAACAGGACAGGCTATGACATTTGGGGTGTCCATTGCAAAATAAAAAAGCAGGGCTCCTCGTTCAGAATTGTGAACACTTCCAAGACAGTGACAGAAGAGCATCAAACCATTAAACCTTCTAGCTGCGGGGCCCTGTGTGCACAGTCCATGAACCCTGCCCTGGGCTAGGACCATGTCAGCCTACTTCACCTGCAGCTGTGAAGACCTTGGGTAAAATCCCCACACACATTCTAGAAGCCTCTCTGCCTGGAGTCAGGGTTCTACAGCCACCATGACCGCAGCACAGCCCCTCCTAGGTGAGGTCTGCCCAGCAACTCCAGCCCGGGGAGGAGGAAGCAGGTCAGCATCCCGGCCTGGGCTGACCCCTGAAATCAGGGGAAGCTGGCCTGGGGATCATAGTAAATCCAGCTCTTGCAGGGGACAGTGGGCACAGGCTGTGGCATCTGAGGGAGAAGCTGCCCAGAGCCGAGGCTCTATGGATCTCAGAAGAGGGCAGGGGTCAGGGGTTCCGGGGGGCGGTGCTTTGTCAGTGTTTGCATGTGTCTTGTTGGGGGCGTGGGCCATACAGGTGTTCATTCTGTGGGTGCGTAATGGCTGCGCTGAGTGTTCCTTCTGTGCACGGGCTGCACGTATACCTGTGTGTGCACTCAGAGCCCGAGAGCAAGGTGGGCAGGCTTTACCCCCGCCCCCGACTGGAGCTGCCCACCATGGGTGCCCTGGCCTCTGTTATGGAGGGTATGTTCCTATCCTCAGGCATTCTGCATTGGAATTCAGGCCCTGGCCAGCCTGTTCCCTGCTTGCTAACTATAAACTATCTGATTTATATTCATTAACCAGTACTAGACAGCGGCCGGCGCAGCAAACTTCGGTGGGGGACATGCCTCCATCGACAGGCGGACTGCATTTCAGTTAATTAAGGGGTTGTAATTGTTGTCCAGGACAAGGGTCCCCAGGGCACAGGCTTTGTAAATAACTATCCTCCACTGCCCCCACCTCTCACCCTGCCTCTCCCTCCCTCCTCCCGGGCCTCAGAAGCCAGGTAAAGGGAGCTGGGGCGGGAGGTGGGAGGTGGGGGTGAGGATCTGAATGTGAGGGGTGCCTGTCTGACATTCCAGAGCCCAGAAAGGCCACAGTTCTAGGGCCTGAGGTGGGCTGGGGGAGTCCTGGGCAGAGCCCTGTGGGTCTGGGTCCTAGAAACCTGGCTGTTACTGCCCAAACTGGCTCGGTTCGGGAAGGTAGGACCCGCCTGCACTCGTGCACGATGCACGCGCACTCACATGCACACACACCCCGTGGGGCCCAGTTGTTTGTGCTGTTTCCCCCTCGTCTGCCTCCCTGCCCCTCTGTGAGCTTCACCTTGGAACCTGAGCACGAGGCTGGCTTTCTGGCATCTGTCAGGCACTGGGAGACTTCAGAGGGTCCAGCAGGGAAGTTAAACAAAAGGGGGGGGGGTCATCCTACCAGCCCAAACAAACGGAGAGAGGATCTCGTACAAGAATCCAATGAGGAAACCTTATCCCCTCTGAAACTCTCAGACCAACGGGAGGACCTGCTGTCTGATGGGGGCGTCGAGTGAGATCCAGGCACTCCTGCTTTGATGGGGCAGAGGGTCCCTCCTCTCAATGGTACCTGGTCTGGTGTAGAGCAGGGAGAAGGGGGTGGTCTGGGAAGATGAAAGTCTCGTGAGGGAGGTCCGTGTTAAAGACACCCTGAGCAGCCCGCACAAGCAGACATCACGCAGGCGAGCAGGCTACCCCTGAGGACCGCAGAGCAGGGGGCGCCTCCTGGGTGAGGGGTCTTAGCAGGGCTTTGAAGGAAGGAAGGGTGATGTGAGCCTGGGAGCAGAGCAGCTCTGCTGGAGGCGGGCTTCATCCAGCTCTTCTCTGCGCAGGTGTGGAGAGCCCTAGATGCTGGGGATAAAATGGCAAATAAAACCAGCAGGTTCCCTGCCCTCCAGAGAACAAAAGGGTGGAGACGTGGGTGCACTCATGTGTACGCAAGCCTGCGTGCATGCAGGACGTGTGTGTGTGTGTGTGTGCGCGCGCGCGTGTGCTGTTCGGGCATAATTTCTAAATATCTATAGAGTGCTTGCTACATTTCAAACATTCTTTGAGTCACAGGAGAAAACAGCCAGTGTGACGGTGTTTCTGCCTGTATGGAACTTGCATTGGTCCGTGCCTATATGTGTACACATGGGCATGCCGTCCGTGCTCATGCCCTGTGTTCTCCGTGTTCTGTGTCTGTGCATGTGGGTCCCAGAAAGGGACTTGAACCCGCTTAGGACTTGAGCCAAGACTCACACTGCTTGGGCACCATGCTACTTTATGACCATTCCCAACCCGCCCTCGGAGCTGTCATCCTCTGACATTTTGAACCCAAGACCACTTCTGCTCACACACCTCCACCCCCGCCCCTTGCCCAGAGAAACCCCGTGTTTTGCTTGCAGCCTAAAAAGGTATCAGCTGCCCTTGAATCACTGAATAATCACCTTAAGGCAAATCAGAATTGATTTTTGTTAACCTTGTTTGCAGTTTAGGATGACCTGGGGCTCTCTTCCACCTCACCCTCCCACCCCCATCCCATCCCACGCACGAATCTCAGGGTTGACCACAGTCTTTAAACGTGACTTTTGACAAGCTGCTCCTGGGAGCAGGTGTTTAACTTGGATCTCTCTAGACGGAGTGGAGCAAAGAAGAGAAAACAAGTTTCTCTGTCCCTCCCCCCACCTCCTCTCCCCCACTCCCACCCATCAGCCCTTATCTGAAAGAAAAATTAGAGCGTTATTAAGAGTTTCATTAGGGGTGAGCAGGTTGGTAATGAAATTACATTTCAGCTCCTTCTCAGTCCCTGTAAGTATTAAGCGGTTTGATCAATGGTGTTCACACAATTAATTCTGCCTGATTGCGGAGAGTGACGGTATCGACAGTTGGGTTTCACACCTCGGACTTTGTCTCTCAGCCAAAACGTGCCTTCAGGAAGCTTGGAGGGTGAGGGTGGGGGCCCCTGTCGATGAAGGCCTTTGCTGAATGCCACTTTCAAGCTCATACAGATTATTTTTAACTTTGAGCTTAAAGGAAGTTTCAGTATCACACCAAAATTAAATTACTGAATTCTAGACCAGCAGAGGTGAGGTAACCCGCCCTCCTGCCTGCAGTTTGTGCAATGGTCCGGCATTCCTGGGGTCCTCGCGCCAGCTCTCGGACCTAATCTGTTCCAGGCCTCCTTTCTGGGGCACAGCCTCGTTCCCTCGGCCTCTCCTGCCTGTTATCTCTGACTATCAAGAGAGCCTGCCTTGTGGACCACTCAGATCTCTGCTGCTTTAACTTAATCCACTGACTCCTGTTGGGTCTTCTGAAGATATGGAAGGTGACTTTATATGGTCCTTTCTGAAACTACGCTACCCCAACATAGGTCGTGCTCTTAAAGCTGGGAACCTCCAATTCCTGGGACCCAGCCCCCCGGGATGTGTGTCTTTCCTGTCACCCACACCCCACGTCCCCATGGCCTCTGGACACGCTGCCCCAGCGGGGACAGGGTGGGCCCTCACATCAGGGCCTTGTGTTTTCAGTGGTTCTTTGCACAATTCCAGAGTAAGTCCTGCTTCTCAGTAATGTCTCACACAGGAGAGCCTAAATTTACTGGAGGGGAAAGGCTGTAAAAGTGTTGGTGACAATGAGATGCTGGGGAAGGGGTGGTGGGTCAGAGAGAGGGGATGGATAGACTAACACTGGGAGTGGCAGTGATATTCCAGTGACATTCTCTGAACCCTCACTAAGGCGAGTGTGCTGGTTTACAGGTATGGTTTCGTGAAATCCAGCTGCCCCGGGAGGTAGATGCACTTATATCCCCCTTTAGCAGATGAGGAAACTGAGGCTCAGAGGGGTTGAATCTTTCCCAGGCCCCACCACTAGTAAGTGGGGAAACGCCCTGAGAGAATGGAAAGGGATAAAATCTTCCTCACTCATCTGTGCTCACCCTGTTGCCCAGGGACCATCACCACCTCCAGGAAGTCCTCCTCCAGCAGCAACAGAATGTGAGAGGATTGTGCAGAGGCCCTGAGCACCCCCATCACTCATCCCCACCTGCATTTTTTCCCTCAGCATCAAGAAGGCCTCTGCTTCTCACCAGCTCATCTGTCCCTGTATCCTGAATATTTCTGTCGGGTCACTTGTCCAGTTCTAACAGCAGTGGGCAAATTGTAACATCCGGCCCCCAGCACCACAACATCAGGGGTTAACAAAGGAACCCCTAGGAGGAAAAGGACTCTGTGCTCCCTGACTAGAAGGAGGTACTAAGAGTGAAGAGGCCAGCTGGCCAGAGCCTTGGGTGAGGAGCTTGTAAACCAGGGAGTGGCCTTTCATCCAGGTGGCTGAAAAGGAAAGGAAAGGACTATTGGGCCCTCCTTGTCTTCACTCCAGAGCCCAACTCAACAACCATAATGATCAATAGTAAAAGATTTAGGCCACCTATTTCCATACATTCATCTGATGGAATAGTATGCAGCCATCAACAATACACAGGGACATCAAGGGTGGGGGTTGGAAATCTGGATGGAAACAGTACAAGCCCAGTGTAGGGTGTGTGGGTGTGACTATGTCAGGCCCCAGTGCTGATCCATACCTCTTCAACCTACTTCTGTTGGGTAATAATATCATTTTCTTATAAATGTGGAAAGTGGGGCTCAGAGCAGTTAGATGACTTACCCAAGGCTGCACAGCTAATAACTGGTGAAGTCTGGATTCAATTCCAGACCCTCTGGCTCCAGCACCTGTGCTCTTAACTGCTACCCTGTATCATTGGCAAGTCCTTTTCACTTTATCAAGTGCTTTAAAGTTTATGATCTTTATAAAAATATTCACAACCGCTCCATGAAGCACCTGTTAATGAGCCCATTTTATAACTGAAGAAACTGAGAGAAGAGACTTGCCCCAAGTCACAGTGCTATTCCACTCTGGCAAAGGAAGGACTCAGACTCAGAGCTGTGCACTGCAAAGCCCTGCACTAGTTCAAGGAAAGAGCAGAGACAGACAAGAGCAGTCGGCAAGGACAGATGTCAAGACAGACACGGCAGAGCCCTGGGAAAGGGAAAGAAAAGCATTCGCCTCCCTTTGCTCGTCTCTACTCAGATGTAGAGGGGAAAAATCATTTTAAACAGGTGCCTTGCAGCCTTGCATTTAAGAAAAATGCATGGAATTAAGTTCCTAAAAAGCTAGGAAAGCTGAACCAAACCATCATTGGGGCTTGAAATGAGATTTTATGTTTTCCCGTTCTGGGCGCTGAGCCATCCATAGTGCCACGTGCCAGGCTGGTGAGGACCGCTTGTTCCTTAGGGGCACCAGGGGCTGGTGGCTGCCCGCCCAGCCTGGCCCTACCCTGGTGAATGCCAGCTGCTTGCAGGCCCATCAGAGGGCTGGGCTCAGAGGACAGACATGGGGGTGTTCCAGCCCCTGGCTGCTCCCATTGTGGTCCACAGACAGGCAACAACACCTGAGAGTTTGGTAGGAGTGCAAGGTGTCGTGCTCTCCCTACCGAATCAGAATTTGTATTTTAACAAGATCTGGAGGTGATGTGTGTCTGCCGGTGGAGAAGTCCGACTTTAGCTAAAATCTGAATAGAGGAAGGACAGGCCCAGGTCTCCAAAGCCCTTTCTCCTCCCTGCCCTGGGCCCGCAAGTTCTGAGCAGCTCACACAGACCCTGGGATTGCTGAAGCTGACAGCGTGTGGCCGTGGGCACACGGGCAGGAGCAGGGGAGGAGGCCCTCCCCAGCCTGAACCGCTTGAGGTGCCCGCCAGCCACAGCCAGAGAGGGTGGGGGCGGGGAAGCTTGTCTCTGTCAGCAGATCTTTCTGGAGGGAGAGTCAAGGTGCCCCTAGCTCCCCCCTCCCACGTGGGGACCGCGTGTGAGAACGCCGTGTGCAGGGATGGCAGGGCAGGTGGCCAAGGGCGCCCGGTCACCTTCCCCAGAGGCCCTGCTGTTCGCGTGGTCTGTCCCCATCCCTCCCAGAGGGTCAGACCAACCAAGGAGCTGCTTCTCTCCAGAGGAGGGGGGACCGCTGCCCTCTGCTCCCACCCCAGGCCTGAAGGAGTTTCCCCTCCTTCCTGCCTCCCTTTGGAAGTTTGCCTCCCTGGGCTCCTGTGGAGGCACCTGCTCCTCCCCAGCCTGCTCCCGGCCACCTGGCCTACAGGGCTGGGCCCTCTGCTGGCTCCCCACGCTCCATCTCCTTAAAGAGACAGCTGCCCATGTTTCTTCGCAGTGTAACCATCCTGAGCACAGAGACTCCCAGCCTAGAGAAGGCGCTGGGCTCCACCCTTAGGCCCTGAGAACTAGCCGCCATCTAGTCCAAGGGATTCTCAGCCCTGGCTGCACCCCTGAATCACCTAGGGAGTTTTAAGAAATACTAATGCCTTTGGCCCAGCCCAAGCCAATTAAAACAGGATTTCTTGGGCTAGGTGGGGGATGGGGGAGGGTCTTTTAAAATATATTTTAAATATTTAATTATTTAACATATTTTTAAAATACTAATGTGCAGCCAGGGTCAAAGGAAGTACTGAGCCAGTCAATCGACCTTACTTTCCCAATGACAATGTGTGGACCAGATAATCCAACAGTGTAGCTGCGTGCCAAGAGTAGCGCTCACGCAGGGTCCTCCAGCAGCTGAGCCAAGGCCAGACATACCGGGCAGCACAGTGGGCTTCGAACACTAAGAGGTCTGCCGGCCTCACTGCCCTGTGACCTCGGGCAACTTGCCTAACCTCTCAACCCTCAGTTTCCTCATCTATAAAATGGGCATAATCACGCCTAAATTATAGACTCACGGCAAGGGTGCCTGACACATGCAGATGCTCAATAAAATGTTGCTGCATGAATGAATGAATGGATGATGGATGGATGAATGAATGAATTTACACTTGGACCATTCCCCAAGAGTGGCATAGGGTGGTCCACTTAGAAATCTAAGATCTGCAAAGCAATCCCAAGAGAATCCTGCTTGTCTGAGGTTCTAGAACTTTTGAAACTTCTCCTACTGGGAGGGGTCAAGACAGAGGAGCAGGCAGTGGGCGGCTTTTCTGCCAGGGCGGCTCCCCCAGGGTTCCAGGCCAAGGTGTGAGTAACCTGACAGAAGAATAAGCACTTCATCTTCTGGCCACCTCCTGCCCCAGCCGGGTTCCACTGCAGTGGCTCTGGCCCCACTGTGGGAGGGGCTACAACGGTCACCTTCCCCTCACCCCTTCCCCTCGCTGGAGCCCAGCCAGGGCACCTGTGGGGTCACAGAGATGCTGGCACGGCCAGGCCCCTGGGGTGGGGGAGCCCAGTGGGGGCCCCCCTCCCGTGCTGGCCAGGGAGAGGACTAGCCAGTGAAGGAAGAGGAGGGGAAGGCCCCCTCAGATCTGGTGACAGGTAAGCCACCTCCTCTGAGGGCTGGGGGAGGGGGAGAGGTGACAGGACATCCCTTTCAGCCTCCCCCCCGCCTACAGGCCCCAGCAGGCACCTTTCTGCCATCACTCGCAGCCAATTTCCTGGTCCCAAACCTCTCCCTGCCCGCTCTGCTTCATTGCTCCCCCTCCCAGTAAAGCTGCCCTCCTTCCCTCACATTCCCCACCCCCACCTCATCACCAGAACCCCCCCGGGCAGCCTGGGGCCACAGGTGAGCCAGGGCAGGGCCCACCCTAATCAGCTCCTCCATCATTGCTCTGATGAGACAGAAATCCTGCAGATGGAGAGATCAAACTAACCATATTGGGACATGAATGGGGCAGGGGGTATCTCCTGGGATCTGAGCTGCCATCCTGGGGCAGGAGGGGGCACTGGCTTGTTTTCCTTCCTTGAGCAGGTACAAAAGAAGCCACATTAATACAGCCCTGCCTTTGAAGCTCACCTTTGAAACCCCAGCTCCTGGGCCTGAGCCAAGTGGGCTCAGACGCTAGTGCCCTCTCCCCACCCTCCCCCACCCCACCTACCCTCCAGAGATGCTTCCGAACTAACTGTGAGATCAAAGGGTCCAGGGCCCCTTCCCTGCCGTGCAGTTAGAGCCCTGGGTTAGGAATGACGGTCAGGGCCCGGTGCACAGGGTGCCCTGCGGGAATACAGGCTCAGATTTCAGAGGGCTCCAAAACACGTGTGCTCCCTAATACGTGCTGGGCATCTACACTCACGGTCAGCCTCATTTCTTGCTCACAGCTGTTACTGGATCCTGGGTTCCATTTTACAGATGAGGAAACTGAGGCTTTGAGAGGTTAAATAACTTACCCAAGGAGTTAGGATTGGAAACCTGACCCCCAGTCTAGGGCTGTCTGCCCACTGGGAAGTCCCACTCCCACCCCAAAGACAATTTGTGATTCTTTCCAGTTATATGCTTCAGTCTCCAAAGCCAACCACTCATAAAAGGGTGCCCTTTTCCTATTTCAAAGCAGCTAATGTCAGTGAGCCCCTCTCCTCCCTCCCCGACCTGCACATTTTCCTTCTCCTCCAGGCACATCAGCCCTCAGGTTGTCTTTGAATTTGCTGCAGAACCGCAAGGACTGGAGAGCTGGGTGGGTAGCAGGGAAGGAGTGATCAGGGGCTGGCCCTGTCCCCTTAGAATAAAGGAGGGATGGGAGGGGCCAGCCCTGGGCAGGGACTCAGCGACTCAGCTTTTTTTTTTTTTTTAATATCTTACAATTTTATTTGTCAATTATACCTCAAGAAAGCTGAAGGAAAAAAAAAAAGAAAACAGAAAATGTATAGGCAGGTGATTAACTCATGGTTGCCGCAAATGCGTGCCCTGTCTGCATTATGCCAGGTGCGTGGGGATTCAGTTAGGGGGAGAGATAGGATTCGCTATGACTCAACCTTGTCTTTTTTTCCATTCTTTTTCTTTTTGAGGTTAGTAAATATTTTTATTGACGTGTAGTCGGTTTACAATATTGTATTAATTTCTGGTGTCCAGCATAGTGGTTCAGTTATACATATATATGTTCCTTTTCATATTCTTTTTCATTATAGGCCATTACAAGGTACTGGATACAGTTCCCTGTGCTGTACAGTAGGACCTTGTTGTTGATCTATTTTCTGTACAGTAGTTAGTATCTGCAACGCCCGAACTCCCACTTATCCCTTTACCCCACCTTCCCCCCGGTAACCATATGGGACTTAGCTTTATCTTGGGTGGAGAGAGGCCCGGGGCAGAAGACGGTTCACTTCTTTCTAGCTGGGCTGCTGCCCCTCTCACTGGACCACTCACCTGGCCCTCTGCTTCCTCTCACCCTCCCACCACCCCTTACCTCACTCCAGACTACCTGATCAAAGGCAGGAATCTGGGAGCCATTAACCATCTCCTCTTCCTCCTCCTCCCTCATCCCCCACCCCTGCCTCTTCCTGCCAGGACAGAAACCGCAGTTCCCGTTCCGAGGTGGGACCAGACTGAGTCAGAGATGGAAGGGCTTTCTCCATCAGCTCCTTCTTTTAACAGACGAGCAAGCTGAGGCCCAGAGAGGCTGACTTTCTTAAAGTCACATAGCAAATTCGTGGCTTAGGACCAGAGCAATATTTAGGTCTTTGGAAACCTATATAATGAGGAGATTTTGTTTCTTGGCCAGCACCCATGTTTCAAAATAGAGACAACATTAAATTGTGAAACATAGAACTGATAAGAGTCCACACTGTCCAATAGAAGTTTCTGCGGTGATGGAAATGGCTGTATGGTGGCCAGTAGCCACTTACGGCTGTTGAGCACTTGAAGTCTGGTTAGTGCGACTGAGGAGATGAACTTTTAATTTAATCTAAATTAAATTACATTTACATCGAAAGAGCCACCGCTATTGGCTGTCGAATTGGATGGCTCAGAGTAATATGCTAAGTTAGCATCATTTCTTTCTAGATTTTCTGCTTGCAAAATTCCTATTAAGTTCATTAAAGCAGAACATTGGGGTTGGGGTTTTGCTTTAGGGGTACCCTAAACCACGAAGTCTGTCTGTTGAGTAATCTTATTTTGTCTTCAACTCAAATTTGGGTTTCTAAAAGGTGACAAATGGTACGAAGACAGTTCTGTGGAGTATCAGAAGAGGGCTGGATTGCAACCAGTATAGGGGTCCGAGGGCCACTTGAAGGAGAGTTTCATGGAGGAGACAGTGAGGTAGACCCTGGGGACGGTGGGAACAGCATAAGGAAAGACACGAGGCAGGCAGTTCTGAGTGTGCACAGGAGGCATGCAGGCTCTGCGGGACACAGATTTCCCAGGCCTCTGAGCTGCAGTCTCTTTCTCCTTGTCTTGCTCTGACCTTTGTCCAGTTTTCCCATGGGGATCCTGGTGGCCTTGTGTGCTGGAGGAGGAGGAGGCCCTTCTGAAGTGATGGGAAGGGAAGGGGAAGCCAAATGGCTAGGGGCCACATGAGAACTGAACTGTGATGGGGAGCGCAGGGTCCCCCATCTGCACCCCAGCTCTCGCAGAGGCACCTGGAGGGCAGGACGGATGCTGAAGCCACTTAGAGTCACACCCTGAGAAACTGTAGCATCCCAAACTCCTCACCTACTAAGGACACTTCTGGTCCAGTGTCCTTAGTAACAGCCTTCTATTCCAGGGGGCTGAGAGTAAGGAGACATTCCCTCCACAGTCAGGCTAAACATTTAAGAATTGGTGAACCAGAGGGAGGGTATAGCTCAGTGGTAGAGTGCATGCTTAGCATGCACAAGATCCTGGGTTCAATCCCCAGTACCTCCATTTAAAAAAAAAAGTAAATAAACCTAATTACCTCCCCCTCTGAAAAAAAATTAAAATTAAAAAAAAATTAAAGAATTGGTGATCCAGAAAATACAAACAACTAAAAAATGAATATGAAAAAGAAAAAGAACTTGATAGAAAAAAAAGGACAAAAGATGGGAACAGGGAATTCACAGCAGAGGAAACCTCGATAAATGGTCCATTACCGGGAAGGAATAATCAACCCTCAAAACACGCCGTACACCTTAAATTTACACAATGTTATATGTCAGTTCGGGGAAAGAATAAGCAACCCCACTGTAATCGGGACAATGCAATTAAAGCAATACTGTGACATTATTTCACACCCACTAGATCGGCAAAATTAGAAGTCGGGCAATACCCATGTATTGGTGTGGACCCCCAGACACCGCTGGCAGGGGACTGTACAAGGGTTGGGAGATTACACATGGATACTTCCTCTTTGGAGAGCCAGTTGCCAATAGCTTATAAAGTTGATGATTTTGAATTCTATGGTAATAGGCCGTTATCTGTGGCCCCCAGTGAACCAGACATCCCAGAATCCACACTCGCCCTCATTGAACTTTAGGCCTGGCCGTGTGACTTGCTTTGGCCAGTGGGTTATTAGCAAAAGTGGGGCAAGCAGAGGCTTAGTAAGCACTTACCTAATGCGGCTTGGAATCCTGAGACCACCACGTGGTGAGGAAGCCCAGGCTAGCCACGGGGAGAGGCCACGTGGAAGAAAACTGAGGGGCACGTCTGACAGCTAGAACCAAGGCCCCCCGTATGTGGCCCCAGTTGAACTGTCCCACGTGTTCAGGCTGCCCAGGATGAGACCCCAGACATTGTGGAAAGGAGACAGGTCACCAGTGTGCCCTGCTTGAATTACTAACCCACAGCAAATAAAAGGGATGTTGTTTGAAGCCACTAAGTTTTGGGGTGGTGTATAATACAGCAATAGATAGAAAACTGATAAACTTGTCACCCAGCAACTCTGATCCTAACTACATGCCCCAGAGAAAACCTTGCATGTGTCCACAAGGAGATTTGTACAAGGGTGCTTATCACAGCCTATCAGTAAATGAAGGCGAAATTGAGGCATATACCTTCATTCAATGAATAAAGCACAGAGCTACGTGTCACAACAAGGATAAACCCAAAACCTGCTGAACAAAACACTCAAGGTGCAGAAGTCTACGTACAGGATGTAATACGTGACGTTTATGTGAAGTTTAGAAGCGTGCAAACCCATGCGGCATGGTGCTTGTGTACTTATAATCCATAGTTAAGACCTGCTTGGAAAAAATAAACCCTGAATTCAGGAAGGTGGTTACCTCTGGGGAGGGAGGGAGGAGGATGAGACTTGGGAGGAAGAGATGGGGAGTTTCCACTGTATCTATGATGTTTTGTTTCTTTAAAAAATATAAATCTGAAGCAAAAATGGCGAAACATTGAGATTTAACAAAGCTGGATAGAAGATACACAAGAGTTCATTATACTATTGTTTATAGTTTTCTCTGTGTACGAAATATTTTATAATAAAAAAAGATACTTTGGAAAATAAGAATAAGGGTGGGATAATTTCAGAGGAGACAGATACGGAGATAAGGTTCTGATGCCTCCTGGGAGTGGTCCCAGCCCGCCGCACCCCCGCTCCCTGACCTCCCAGGTCAGCTGCATTCCTGCCCATGGGCTCCTCAAGTCCTCCCCACACCCTTTCCATAGAGACCCTCTTTCTACTAAAACAAACAAACAAATTTCAAATAGTTGAGCTGCTTCAGCCTGGGGGGAGGGCGGAGGGTACAGGCAAGCAGACCAGCAATAGACACCAAGACTCGGGAGACTTGAGCTCAGGTCCCAGCTCTTTCTTGTGCATGACCTCGCGCAAGCGCTGTCTCTCTCTCAGCCTCAGTTTCCTCATCTGCCGTGTGAGATGAGTGGATGAGATCAGGGGCAGGCAACCAAGCAGAGCTATCAGAGTCAATGCTCACCCCGTCCACATCCAGCCGAGGTGACCGGAGTCTGTCTCCATAACAGAAGGGAAGCAGGTGTTCGAGAAAGCTCCTGGGGATTGTGGTACCCACACCTGACTCTCAGACCCCTTCATTCCCCCATAAGAGTCTAGGATGTGGCAGGCTCTATCTAAATTCTGTTAGGATTGTCAGCAAAATTAACAGGGCACATCTGAGGTGTCCACCACACACACTTCCCCTCAGGCTAGTCTATCCATCCATCCATTCATCTGTCTATCCATCCACCTTTCCATCCCCAAAGCATTTATTGAGTGCTTACTGTGTTCCAGGCCCGTGCAAGATTCTGGAAACTCAACAGCCCACAAAATGGACATAATAAAAATGAACACATAAATCTCAGACTCACTTCTGAGCACTTTACATTTATTAACTTATTTATCCTCACCACAGCTCTATGGAGTAGGCACTATTATCCCATGTTACAGGTGGGGAAACTGAGGCAGAGAGTGGTTAAATATCTCACCTAAGATCAGCAGTGTAAGCGGCAGAGCCAGGATGTGGCTAAGCAATCTGCAGCAGCATCCTCTGTATCTCCCCCCTCCCCCGGCTCCCACTCAAGTCCCTCTTCCCCCGGGTGCCTGCCCACACCTGTCTGCACGGAAGAGCACCTTTCTCTGATTCCCTAGTCTCACCTCCTATCAGGCAGGGAGGAGAGACTCTGAGTGACACAAGGCCAAGTGGGCCTGCCATGGGTGGAGGCAAGGAGTTTCATCCCTTGTGTTTGTGAAGTCAGAAAGGGCCACCCACCTGCTGTGTGGAGAAGGGAAGGCCAGAGGCTGGCTTCCCAGGAGGTGGGTGGGACGGGGCAACATGGGACCCAGAAGCCATCAGTCTCAGGAACAACCATTTACAATGTGCCCGGCAGTGATCCCAGAAAGTGCTTGACAAATATCATCTCGTCTCATCTTCACAAACTCCCTTAGGTAATAATTACTGCCCCCATTGTATAAATGAGAAAACTGGGTGACTATCACAGGTTGCTAAGCTGGACTCTGAACCCAGGCTCTCTAACAACACATACTCCTCGCAGGAGCCAGGCGCTGTTCCGGGTGCTGAGGACAGCAGTGAGCAGGGCGGGCAGGCTCATGTGGTAGTTGGAGTAGGCAGGCAGTAAATGAGTGAACAGATGACTGTCATCATTTCAAGTAACACCAAGTGCTGTGAGGATGGTAACAGTGGGGCACATGCCTGAGAGTCCCCGAGGGACTTCCACTCCGTACAATATGATGAACTGGACATCCGGTCCCAAACCTTCCAATGCAAAACGCCTGGAAATGTGGTGTAAAATAAACATTCCATTACAGGGAGAGCTGACGTGACCAACAATGAAGGAAAACATCAAGAGTCAATACCAAAGAAGAACCCGGAAACCTGAAGCTTCTACTGCTGGTTTGGGCAACTTTGAGTTTTAAAGGCCTTGAGAGGGTCAGGAGACAAGGTGGGAAGATGGGAGTGAGACCCTCATCTCCCACACACACCCCTAAAGCCGAGACCCTTGAAAAGCTACGCCCTCAGTAAAACGAACCGGGACATCGTGGTGGGGGGATCTGTCTACGTAAAGGAAATTGACAGAGGATCTTGACTCCTCCCATCTTCACTCTGACCAAAAAGGAAAACGCCCCTCTTGAGAATTCCATAACCACAGGCCTGCCTTCGGAAGGGTGGGGCTCCACTCTCCACCCTGCGTGTAGAGCAGGGAAACCCAAGGCAATAAGTGAACTGAAATGGACCTACGCTGGTATTAACCTTAGGGATGAGGCAAAGACACATCGTCTCTGGAAGGACAGACCTCCAACCCCAGACTCTCAGGATTCTCTTCGAGCAGGAGCCTTCATTCCAGACTACACATCTCACAAGGAAATAAGCAACCACAAGTGAGAGTTTGTCAACACAATGAGCAGCAGGTTTAGTGTTTGTGAATTTCATCTCATAGAATTCTCAGAGAACCCCAAGATGTGTATATTTAACGTGTTGAAAGATATTATAAAAGGGAATTAAGTGTAATGAGAGAAGGCAACATTGGACAGGTGGTCAGGAAAGAGCTTTTGAGATAAGACTTGAAGAAATGCAGCCAGCCTCAGAAAGAGGGTGACAGAGAAAATCATCCCAGGCAGAGGAAACAGCAAGTGCAAAGGCCCTGAGGCAGGACTGCCCTAGGCTAGTTGAGGAGCAGAAAAAGGCAGTGTGCTGTCTGGGATGACATTGAGGGGCTGTGATTCAGGATGAAGTGAGAGGAAGTAGCAGGATCAGATCGTGACCATCGGCTCTGTGGGTCCTGGTGAGAAGTCGGCTTCCCAAATGCAATGGGAAGTCTCAGGGCATGCATGAAGCAGGAACATGACATGATTTGGTTTGCATTTTTAAAAGATCACTTTGGTTCATCACGTGGAGAAAGTGGGTGACAGCATCCATGATAGAGCCTAAGATTTCAACTCGAAGCATCTCTAGAAGACTCTCTTCACCCAAGAGAGGGGTCCCAGAGGACTATATGGGGAGTAAGTGTGTGAGATGGGGGGAGGGATGGGGAGAAGCTGTTGACCAGTGAACCCAGCCACAGATGCAGAAATGAGCTGAGCCTGGACGACCCACTCTCACCAAGCCCCATGGCCCAAAGTAGTGACTTAATCCACTGAGTCCCTTGTTCAGTAAATGCTATTGAGTGTCTCCTCTGTGCCAGGAATAACCATGATCATCCTACCTGCTGGGGATGGAGAGCTGGGAGGCCCAGTCTCTGTCCTCCAGGACTTTGCAATAAACAGACAATGACAACCCTGGGAAAGTTTCTGGGAGCACGGAGAAAGAATGAGTGTCTGTTCTCAGGGACCGACAACATAAGGAATAATTTCTTGGAGGAGGTGACAAGAGCTGCTCCTCCCCTCTGTCTCCCAGGACCTATCGCATCTCCCGCTAACCTTTCTGCACCTCTGCCTCTAAAAGACAGGGAGTGAGGTGGTTGTACCTCTCCCACGGAGAGCCCTCAGCTGGAAGGAGAACTTCCCTGCCATCCCCTGAGGAGGGAAGAGAAGAGACAGCGGCTAATGACAATAGGCACAAGTCATAGATCTGGGCCTCCTTCACTTCCATTCTCTTGCTTGATGATGCCAACAGGACTGGGATCATTACCCCATTTCACAGATGAAGAAACTGAGGCTCAGTGAAGCTAAGTGCCTATCCAAGGCCTCACTGGGAAGGTGTGCTGGGTCCACACCAGAAGTCAGTCTTCTGTTCTGATGCTCTTGAGAGGAACGTGCATGGGTGGCCTTCTTTGTGCCCACTGCCCTCACTCCTGGTCCCACCCCAGCCCAGCTGTCCTCTACTCCCTATCAGGACCCCCGGCAGCAGACGGACATAGTGACAGCCAAGCTGCGGCCAGGATCAAAGAAACTCAAGGCGGCCACGCCAACTTCCCAGGCTGGGCATCCCAACTTCTCCCCAAGTTCCCCAGGAAGAGTCCCCCAGAACGGGGTGCAGGCAATGAACTTTATAAAATTCTCCACAACCAGCCAAGTGGAACCTATTTTCCCTCACAATGCAATTAACAGCACCAACATTTACAAAATATGATTACAAGCACTTTGGTTAAGTAGAGGAAAGTATATTAGATAGCAGCGAGGGGTTGATCTTAATGTGCATTTTTTCGAGAGACTTGCATTTTCTTTGTGCAAATAAAGAGGCCCTAAATTCTCCATAGGCACTAAAATCAATGCAGTGGAACCATGATAACAAACACAGGCCCCACTTTTTGCTACATCCCCCAATTAATTAAGCCTTTCACGGGCATGTAATTAGGAACATTAGCAAGTCATAAAATTGCCGTGAGTCTTTAAATTATGTGCTGGCCCTCAGCAATTTGTTTTTAATTCCTTCTGAAGACAATGGCACTGCGGGGCCCAATAGATCTTCGGAGCGGCCTACTGTGTTCTCCTTTATCGCGGGAGGGCCGACCTGCCGGGGCTCCCCTCCAGGCAGCTGGGGTGCCCCAACAACAACGTGGCTCCCAGGGCCCGGGCCTGCTGCAGGGCTCCAACTCTTTCTTTCTTCCTCTTTCTCCCCCACTTCCTTTCTCTTCTTTGTCTTCACTTCCCCTTTATTTCTCCTCCCTCCCTCCTCACTTTTCCTCCTATTTCATCTTTTCCTTTTGACCTCTTTCCCTCCCCCTCCTCCTCTTTCCTTCTCTCCTTCCTCCTCCTCCACCTTCGTTGCTTTCTTCTCTCGCTTCCTCCTCCGTCTCTTCTTACTGACTCCCCTCCCAGCCCCCACCGCAGCACCAGGCGCCTCCTTGCCCTTCCCGTGATCCCTCAGGAGCGATGGGCACGCAGGGCTGCTTCCCCTCCCCCGCCCTCCCGCAGGACCCGGCTCCTGGCCCCTGAGTCTCATCCATGTTGTAAAGGACCTCAGAGGCCATCTAGCCCGACCTGCCACCTCTATGATTTGTGGCATCAGTTACACTCCTCAGGAGCCAAACACTGAAACCATCCGGAGGTGTCTGAGGGAATGAGGGGCAGGGGTTATGACCCGACTCCCACCACCCTTCCTCCTCGCAGGGAAGGGAAAGTGGGAGGCAAAGACGAGGGCTGTGGTGTCTGGCTGGCTGGCAAACGCCCCTGAAAGAGGTCTCCATTGGCCTTTCACTTGTCTGCCGGGGCCCCCTGGGACCCAAGGGAGTTGGAGAACCCTGCTCCCCAGCCCTGCACCACCCAGAATCCCCTGCCCCCCAGATTGTTGCCTTTCCAAAACTAGAGCCACCAGCTCCAGGATTTAGGGGAATTAGATCTTTGAACCCAGCTCTGCCCCTACCTCCTCCGCCGAAGCTGTCATTTTCTGTCAACCAGGTTTCTAACTTATGAATCAAGATCTACTGGAAGGTCTTGATGTGGACCCTGCAATGGCAACTCCCTAGGCCCCTTGGCTCAACCCAAGCCTCCCCCAGGGTTTGCTGAAATTCTGGGTAGAGGAGGACTAACTTCTGGCGAGATTCCCCTTCCCCATCCTCTGTACTGTCGGCATCTCCCTTCACTCCTGGAAATCACAGGGCCTCTGTGATATCTTAGAATCCCCAAGGTTTAGAACTGGGAGGAATTTTACAAAAGAGCAACTGAGGCCCAGGCCAAGCCAGAAGCCAGGAACAAAAAGACCTGCTTGCTTGGCAGCCAATCACATAACCATCCCTTATTCACGGCCACCATTGGCTCAGTGCCCCTTCAGTCTCTTCTCAGCCTCTCCTCTCACTGAGAACTAGCTCTTTCTCTCTGTAGTTCCCAAGTGCGATAGACATCATGAGTGCTCAATGGTATTTTGGGTTCTGCTTGTCTTCCGGGCACAGAGGAAGGCGCATTCCTGGCCCCGCTGAGCTGAGGCAAGGCTGTGTAATTTATACGGGCCATTGAAACGCGAGCAGAAGGGGTCTGCGTCACTTCCGCGTGGAAGTGTTTAAGATCCAGTCTTCAGTTCTGCATGCCTTCTTCCCCAGCCCCCACAGAAGCACTTAACTATTTTGGAGGTGACGTGGTGGAACTAGCCTGAAATGCTCGAACCAGCCTGAAATGCTCAACCACACGTGGTGGCAGCTGCCCTGGAGAGTTGCCCAGGCTCAGCAAAGGATGTGCATGAGCAAAAAGTAGATCTTTGTTGTGTTAAGCCACTGAGATTTGGGTGATATTTGTTACTGCAGTGTAACTTAGCCTGTCCTGACTAATCCACCAAGAAAGAGCCCCTGGCCGATCCAGCTGATCATTCTGCCCAGGCCAGGCCCTTAACTGAGACGCTGTGGGGGACTAGTTGCCTTTGGGTCAAACACATAGCCTGCCTCAATCAGGGAAAATAGTTCTTAATATATAAGGTCCCCATGCTCAACAGAACAAACATTTAACTTATTTAACAGCCTCAGTGGGCTGACCCCTGCCTACCCTCCAACCATATTTCCTGCTGCTCCCAACCCTACTTCACATCTCAGGCCCAGAGACACTGAACTTCTCATTCCCTCAGCGTGTCAAGCCCTGTCATCTCTCTATACCTGCTGTTCCCTTTGCCTATAATGCTTTTCCACTCACACCTCCTCCCGAGGAGATCCTACTGATTTTTAAAGTCTCGGGTCAAGTCTTAACTGTTTTTGGAAGGCTTCCCTGGTCCGTACTCATCTGTACCCCCATGGGACTCTGCACAACTATCGTAGATGTCTCTCGTGAACTTGTACTTCCTTGCTTATCGGTCTGTGTTCTCAGTCCTCCCTGGACTGTAAGATCCCCATAGTGTGCCCAGCACCTCAGTCATTATCTAGCCTCCTCTCTCACTCCCACACGTTGCCGCCAACACCCACACCACTAGGCCAGCGCTGATTGATTACCTACCACTGCCCGGCACGGGGCTACACCCTGCACCTAGCTGAGCTCCTTGCACAAGCATTGTTATCATCTTCATTTCTTATCCTCCAGAACCTCTCCATTCTACTGCCTCCCCTTATAGTCCTGCAGTTTCTCAATAATACTCTGTTGCATGAATGAATGACTACCTGCATGAAATTAACGAATGACTGCCTGCATGAAATTAATGAATGAATAAGTGAATTCTGATTTATACACAGAGAGGCCAGGACTTCATGGAAATCAGCTGGAAAGCCCCTCTTCTCCCACAGTCACATATGCCTGCTTTCAAACTGCCCAGGCAGCTGTGTGCTTGTCTGCAGGGAGTCTATGGACAGAAGTCTGCAGAGGGTGTCCCCAGTGGGAAGGGCACACATTCTTGGTCCCCCTCAGTGGGCACTTGCCGCCGGCATTCCCTGACCCAGGCCAGCCCCAGGCAGGGCCCACCTGCTGGCTGAACACCCAGTCAGGCTGGGTGCCCCAGGAGCCCAGCATGGGTAGGGGCTCTGCTGGGCCCATTTTGAGGCAGCCACATTCCCTCAGGATGGGGAGCTGTGATTGGGAGCCTGGCAAGCAGAGTCTAACCTTGAGTAAGTGTTTTCTTGTTGTCATCCACAGATCTAACTCGAAGTCTGCTGAGAATACTCGGTGGGGACATATATTATACCCGGAGCTTTTTATCTCGCACATGTGACCCTGCCCATCAGGAGCGGTGCATTTTATTCTCGCTGGTGGGACAAAAACCACCTCCCACTGCAGCATATATCAAGGGGAAGAATGTTGAACTTTCTTTGCATTAATATAAATAGCTGTTTAGGCCTCATTCCCCAGCCCAGGACCCTCTGCGCACCTGTCCTTCATCTACTCTATTTGGCATCTGGTTCAAGTTTGGTTTATTTAGAGCCCAGGTTGGCAGGCTTTTACATATTAAAGGTGCATTTTAAAAGAGCATTTTCTATTCTAATTTGGGGGAGCCAAGCTCTTTAGGGCTTTCGGGAGCCATGTCCACCTGATTTACATTTTCCCCCACTAGAGCTGAGCCACTGACGCACATTAGAATGTAAATAATAGTGATGGATACATGTATCTTTAAAGATCTATTTTTCTCTCCATTTTTTCTTTCTTTGGGGGAGGGGACAAGCCCAGGAGGAATGGAAGTACCCAGGCTGTGAGGGCAGAGAGAAAAAGGGGCAGGGGGTCGGGGGAGGACGCAATGGGTTTCTTGGAAAGACTGGCTCCCAGAAAGGAGAGATGACAGTTCAGAGGACTGGGGTGCCAGGGTTTCTGCACAATGGCAGTCAGCAAGCTTGGCAAGGCCAATCCCTTCTTTGTCTGGGGAGAGGCTGCTGTGTTGCAATTAAGCCAGTGTTCCAATACTGGCTCCAGTGTGACTTTGGAAATTTCCCTTCACCTCTCTGTGCCTGAGCACACCTTTCAGGCTACAGGGATCATCATTACCATCCCACACAGGGCTGCCACGAGGAATAAATGTGATGACACCTATAAAACACGGGGCACAGTCCCAGGCACACAGTAGGTGAGCAACGTAATCCATGTTAGCTATTGTTTATTATTCTTATCCTTGTAAATTTTGTCTTCTATGCCAAGCCCCAGTGCCCTGCACATGGTAGACACTGGATTAGTGTGTATTAGCTGGACTCCATTCATTCAATGTCAAGAAACTTACCTGGCCCCTACTCTGGGCTGTGGACACAGCCCAAGGTCCTGGTGAAAAGTGATAATTGAGGCTGGGTCCCTCATCTCTAGCCGCCTGCCACTCCCACCAAGGCTCCCATCTGACCTACCCCTTCAGGTCCCCATCTGAGCCACTCTCTCTCTCGCTTTTAGTGCCCTCGGTCCAGGACCTCCTCTCCCTGTTCTTCACCTGAGTAAATCTCATTCACCTCTTCCAGGAAGCCTTCCCAACTCTCCAAGCTGGGTTAGGTGCCCTCCACTTCCCTCCACCCACTGCTTACCACCATCTATGATAACTCTTTTGTGGGTCTATATCCCATAGTGTGTAAGCTCCAAGGGGAGAGGAAGAGTGTCTGTTTGGTCATCATTCTATTCCCAGCCTGGCACATAGCAGGTGCTCAACAAATGTTTGCCAAATAAAGTGATGAGGTTGATGCTTTCAAGGGAATCACAATGTCGACAGGAATGGACCCATATACAAGTTGTTCTGGTGTACAATGAGCTTGGAAGGGGCAGCTGAGTGAATCGGGAGGGCTTCCCAGAGGATATGGCAGTTGAGAAGGGCTTTGAAGAACAAGTAGGGGCCGTTCCAGAGAAAGACGGAGAGAATTTGAAGGGAGTGGAGATTTGACAAATGGGGGACCCCGAAGGGGTACAAAAAGAGATGGAAATCTTTTCTGGATTTTGGAACACCTGTTAGAGGCAGGGTGAGACCCAACGGGCAGGTGTTTCCCAAATGTGGGCAGGAGGCAGATATAATTGTGGACGATAAAGAGAGTTTGGAGGGAGTAGGGAGAGGAGGCACCTGGCCTCAGCCGTAGCTGGGAGAGGGGAGGCAGAGCAGGGAGAGACTGCCCACCCCACGACCCTGAGAGGAGACCCAGCTTAGGCCCGGGACCAGGACAGCAAGGACTGAGGGGAGAAGATGAGAAGACAGGGCCTTCTTGGCCTCAGTTTCCCCTGCCAAGGAGGTTTGGCTGATGTGACTGCTTCAGAAATCCAGGGGAAAAAGCCCAGGACCCTCCATCTTCAGGGGTGGAGACCCAGGGGTGATGTCAGAAGTCATGGCAGTGGAGACAGGGGAAGAAAACAGGAGAGAGGAGGGGACAGAAGGATCCAGAAAAAACAGGAAATTGGGGGAAGGGAGTGGGGAATGGGGAGGTGGGACAAGCAGGGGCAGTGGGGTTCGGGTTGGGGTGGGGTTCATGGGAGCAGGGAGGTTGGAGAAAGGTTTGATTCTGGCAAGTGCTGGGAGAGGGGGAAGATCAGGGAGGAGGGAGGGAGGGCGGGAGGCGGAGAAGATGAAGATGTTCTTTCATCTTCTTCCTGGAGAGAAGGGGCCAGGCTGTGATAGGGAGAATGACGGAAAGTCTCATTGGAGCTGTTGGTTTGAAAGAATTTGTCTTTGGAACAAGCTTTTTATCAGTCAGCTTTAAAGATCAGGATTCCTCGGAGGCCGCTCCATCTTCCTCTCTCTCTGTCTTACCCTCCTTTCCCTGTTCCCTCCGTCTCCCTTCGCAACTCACGTCCCCCTTTTTCAGCCAGTATCTGTCTCTGTCTGCGCTTTTTTCTGGCTCCTGGGAATCCCTCACCATCTTTCTCTGCCTGGCCCGAGGCTGGCTGACAGCCGGCCAGGCCCTCCTCAGAATCTCAAGGGGGCCGTGGGGCCGAGATGGCAGGGCCTGGGGTTGGCAGAGCTGCTTCCATGCTGCGTGTCTTCTTTGGCCAAATCCTGGAAGCTCTCTGGACCTCTGTTTCCTCTTCTATAAAGTGACAGGGTCAGACCCCATGACCCTTAAGACTGAGGTGGTGGGTAGGCAGGTGTGACAGTCCTCAAGGTGGGGAGAACCTTGGGGCTGTCCAGGAGAGGGGGTGCCTTACAGCAGGTGGGCCTTTACCTTCCTTTGTCAAGTGAGGGCCTGGGATGGGGTCCCTGCCCTGAGTCCTGTGGTCCTGTGTGGGCTGCCATCCAAACCTCACCCGGGGTCAGGGGAGGGAGAGGTCTGAGTCTGTGATGGTGTGGGCATCAGGGCTGCATTAAGACCTTTCCGTGCCCCTCTCCAAATGTAATTTAAAAACCCACCAGCTCAGGGATACATAGGTACAAGGAAGGCCAACAAGTTTCTGATTCCCCCATATTACACATATGCTTTCTTAGGAATATTAAATTCTTTCCTAAACCATATTGAAGCGGCTCCGCCTTGCTGGTGCACACACTTAACATGTGCTTGGCCTGCCCGGTGTGTAATCCAGCACAATCCACCAGGACGCTTCAAACCTAGCGATCATGGGTGAGCTGAAACCCCCTTTCAAGCTGTACTTCAGAGGGCAAAGGGCCTCTCCTGCGGAAGATGCATTCTGGGCCAGGCCAGGAGGCTCTGAGTCCTAGGGAGAAGGGGTGGAGACAGCTTGGGGACCCTGGGGGCCTTTGCCCCTGCCACAACCACCCCCCTCAAGCCAAAGCCACCTTTCCCGTCATTGCTGACTGTCCAGGTGTGACTCTCACCTGTCCTGTGTCCACAGCAAAGGCAGGTTTGAGGAGCAAAAGGAGGAGGGACCTGTTCCGAACACACCCCACCCCCCACCGGCCCCACCACCAGACCTCAGTGCGGGTGGATGGCAGGAGCTGGTCTGGAAGGAATTAAAGAAAAAACATTCATAACACTCGGGAGATGGTAAGGCAGACTTGATTCAGGACCATCACAGTAAGCAGAGGGGCCACTGAAATGGGATTTTGCAAGGACTGGGGGTTTGACTCCAAATACAGCATCGGCAAGTAGGACTTGAGAGCCAAGGAGCCAGGTGGGGGTCAGTGGATAGAAAATTACTAAGAGGAAACATTAGGGGTGAGGGGGTTATGCACCAGGATTCTTATTGAAGACAGGCCGGGGCTGTCAGACATCCCCTGGGGTGGATAGGGGTGGAGGTGAGGACCTGACCAGATACAGGGGTAGGGAGGGGGCCTCTTGCCAGACTGACTTAACAGGGTTCTTGCTAAAACTGAATTTTACAAGGAAGTGCACAGATGGGCCTAGGAGAAGGTTCAGGAGCCCGATTAAGTTTGGTTAAGCTAAGAGTCTCTGTCAAAGGGAAGGGAGGACCGGGAAACCGTTGGGAACACCAGTATTGACATTATGGGCTCTGCCCACCGGAGTGAGGGGGCCTCAGCCCCATTTTCCCCCCGGGGATACTGAGATGTTGGCCTAATGTCACGTGGTAAGTAGCCAGTGAGTGGGACCTGGACGGAATCCATGCAGGAAGGGCGCTGACTCAAAGGTCAGAAGGAAGTTGAGCCAGAGAAGGTGGAGGCCTGAGCCGCTGCCTTTTCCCACTTGCCCCTCTGGGAGCATTAACATTTTCTGTCCCCCACCACCCTCATCCAGGACAACCCGGCTTTTATCTGTGCCCTGGCTGCTGGCCTGGAGGACTGTCATTTCCTGCCCTAGGGTGTTAATGCTAAAATGTTAATGATTTGTTTTTCTTGGAAGGGATAGGGCATGGGGTCAGGGGTTTCCTTGGAGCCCCCAAGAGCTTCCTTCTTCCAGTTCTGACTCCAGGCCTGAGGGCCCCCAACCCAGGACAGGGGAGGAGGGAGCAGGAGCCGACGCTGGACTGGGCAGCAGCTCCAGAAGCCCCAGCTCTGGGACAGCGACTCTGTGCCATCTCAGAGGTGCCCACACTCCAGAGTTGGGGGAGTGACCCTCTGGGGTACCCAGGCCCCCTCCCCTTGCCCGCCCATGCCTTTCCCAGGCGCCTGGGATGGGAGGGGGCCGTGCCCGGGGAGGAGCAGGGAGCGGCCAGGCCGTGTGTACCGAGAGGCCTCAATTTCACAGGGCTTGCTCCTGAGTGAGTTTCGCATAAAAGGATTAAGGCGAGAGGAAGTGCAGAGGAAATGGGATGTTGGACACCTTGTTAAACGGGCTGTCAGGGCTCCCAGAGCGTGGGTGCTAACTCTATTCCCTGCCTCCGCCGAGCACAGGCCAGGCCATTACCTGAGAGATCAAAGATAGGGCCAGGGAGCCAGGCCGGGGGTGGGGGTGGGGGGGACCAGCGGCTGGACTGGCCAGAGAGGGGAGGCCCAGACTAGCACCCCGCCCCCCAGGGCACCTCCCTCTCCTTCAGGCCTCCTTCCTGAAGGAATTCCACAGGGGCCAGGGTGAAGGGGAGGCTCAAAAACGCCTTCTCACCTGGGCCTGAGAGATCTCCGCCCTGGGATTAAATCACAGCATGTTTGGGGCGTGAGGGAAGGGGGGGTCTGGGGGGCATTTGACCTAATGATGTGTAGATTATCATTTCCTCCCTTATCTTAACACCGAGGGACATTCTTTTCCCTGAGCTCAGGGAATTGGCTCCGTTTGTGAATGAGTCTGATCGAATCAGCACTTTTCCTGAAGAGATAAGGGGGTTATCGGGATGGGGGGAGTACTTCCGCCCAGGAGAAGGGCTGCCTGAGGACCTGAGGTGGGTGGGGAGACGTGCTGTGGGGAAGGACCCAGTGGCCTGCGGGCCGGGGCAGCTCATGCATGCGTGGAGGGCATCCCTGCCTCTGTCCCTGTCCATCCCCTGCCCCGTCTGGACCACCTTCTGCCCGCTTCACCCAGCCAATTCCTACTCACCCCAGTTCAGGGCTCACAGCCCTGGTTGAACGTTCAGATCACCTGGGAGACTTTAAAAACTTAGCCATGACCAGGACCCCGTGAGACGGATGGAACCTGAGTCTTGGAGGGGCTCAGGTCCAGCACGGTTTTCAAAGGCCTCGTGGTGATTTCTCAGGTGCAGCCAGGGTTAAGCGCTACTTGTCCAGGAAGCTTCCATAAGACCCCAGGCTGGGTTAGGTACACCCCCTCCTCCGCCCCCTGGGGCGTATCTTCACAAGTCACACCTACCACACGGTGGTTTTCTGTTTACTTGTCTGTCTAGACCTCCCACCCCAGACTGTGAACACCCTGAATGGAGGGGCAAGGGGCACTCACCATTGTCCCCTGGGGCTTAATCCTGCACGTGAAGGCGGGAGCACGGAAGCAGGACTTGATCGTCTATCTCCCCTCCCTGTGCCCGGGGCTGATTGGAGTTAGTGCCCGACACGGTGACACCTGGGTGTTGACCTGAGATGTCGGGGTGTGGGAAGAGTTAGCAGATGTGCCCTGATCTTGCCAAAGGTGGGGGAGGCTTCAGGATGACTCCTCCTCTGTTCCTACCGTCACCACCACCACCACCAATTGACTTTTAAAAGCTTTCAACTGGGGGAAATTAGAATTTCGGTTGAAAGTCAGCAAACTTTTTCTGTAAAGGGCCAGAGAGTAAATGTTTTAAGCTATGCGGGCCATACTGTCTCTGTCATGACTGCTCTGCTGTAATGGCTCAGAAGCAGCCACGAACAACACATAGTTGCGCAGCCATGGCTGTGTTCCAACAACACTTTATTTGTGGATGCTGAAATTTGATTTTCATATGATTGTCACATGTTGCAGAATTTCTTTTAATTCTTTCAACCTTTTAAAAGTCATTCTCAGCTCCTGGCCCAATTAAAATGGGGTTGGGCAAGCTGGATTTAGCTAATGGGCTATCATTTGTAGGTTCTTGATTTCTATGAAATTACTGGTGGTGATTTCCCAGTTCCAAGCTTAGAGCTGAAAGCTGCTGTCCACCCACGCACCCCTGAGTTTCCCAGGGCCCCAGGCCACGCTCGCTGCCCCTCGAAAAGATAGAGGTGTGTGTGAGGGGACCCAAGCAGAAGCCCTGCTGCCTTCAGGGATGGAGGGCGGGAGCGTGAAGGCGGTGCATCCCAACGACATGCTGATAAGTAATGTGGTTTCACTTCAGGTCATTTCCTGAAAGTCAGATCCACTTTGCACGTGAGGACAGGAGCGGGAGCTTCAGGATTCACTCTCGGGGCCTCCAAATTAAAAGCCAAATAGGATGTAGCTTTTGCCTGGGCTGCGTCTTCATCTGTCAGGAGCAGTTATCTTCATCGTGCACCGCTGCTGTCAGTCACCCTCACCCAGCACCCGCGGTGTTGCCTCCTCCACGTGGAGCACCCCGGCGGGGGGGAGGTGTCCGCTAATGGGCCCAAGATCCCACTGGGGATTCAAACCAGGAGGGAGGGGAGACTGGGGGCCCCAGTGAGAGGACTCACCCAGCTGGGTCTTTGGAAAACCTGCCACTTCTGGCCCAAACCCCTAGCCGGAGCCTTGCCACTTGGGGCCTGGCCCAGACGCCTGGTGTTTCTCTCCGGGGAAGGGGTTGGGAATTCTCCATAAAGGCCCAGCTATCTTGAGAGGAGAGTGGCAGAGTCTGATGCCCAGAAACTGCCAGCTCAGCCCTTGGAGGAGAGATGGGAAGGGAGGTGGGAAGATGGGTGGGGACACGAAGAGGACCGAGAAAGCAAGGGCCTCCGAGTCACACACTCAGTTCTAGTGCCAGCTCAGACCTTTACCTGCTGTGTGACCTTGGGCCAGTTGCTCCACCTCTCTGAGTTTCAGCTTCTTCAAGTCAGACAGCCTTACCAGCCGCGCCCCTCTCGGGATTGTACATTTTTAAGGCTCACAAGAAGCAAGCCCAAGAGAGCATCTCGGAGGCCCCAAAGCGCCATTCCCCTTCAGGGCTGTGCATCAGTGTGGGAGCCTGGGAGCCGCAGGTTCTGCAGCAGGACCACCGAATTGATGGGGGCCCTTGTTTTCTCCCTGCTCTCCTGCTGTTTAGGGGAAGGGGACTTGGAAGCTGTCTTGAGCTGTTTCTTTATCTTCTTTATGACCCAGAACTCTCAGACAAGTTGGCATCCTATTAAAAAGCACTGTCATCGGAGGACTTGGGTTAAGATTCATCTCATCACTAGTGTGATCTCTGGCAAATGACTCCACCTCTCTGAGCCTCAGGATTCTCATCTGTGAAGTGGAAATATCTCACTGAGCTGTGGGCGACACATCCTTAGGAAGGTGGAAGTGCTTTGTTAACGTAGGGGCAGCACGTCTGATCATACAGGTGTATACATCCCCTCCTCCCTCCACCCAGTCACGGCATCTCCCCCAGCCTTGCTCAGCTGACACCTCCACCCCACGCCACCCGTAGGCCATTTGTTAATGCTGAAGCCCACCCTTAATGTGCTAGACTTGATTCACTAGAGGGTGGGGCTGTTTTCCCACTGACTCAAACCATTCCTGGGGTCCCCTTACTCCCTGTGGCTCAGCCAGACCAGGATGAAGCTTCCAGCCCTGCTCTCCGGCCCAGTGGCCCTGGCGCATCACCTTGGCCCCAGCCCAAGTCATCCAAGGTCTTGACCCTGGCCTCCTTGCCTTGCTGTTTGAGGGTCCCAGGCCCCAAGCCCCACGCACGCACTCCAGGATGGAACACCCATTCAAGAAAACCACGCCCTGCGCATACTAGGTGCTCAGTAAATGTTGGCTGACCAACTGAGGGCATATTTTCTCAGGCTTTGGTATAACCCTGCTGAGAGCAGGAGAGCCATAGTTGCCTTTCTCTTGGGGGGCCAGCAGGATTTAGATACCATTAGGGGTTCATATATTAAGATGTGGGGTGAAACGACTCGATATCAGCAAAATAATTACCCTTTTTTTCATTTTTTATTCTTATTTTTGATTGAAGTGCAGTTGATTTACAATGTTAGTTTCAGGTGTACAGCAAAGCAATTCAGGTATACATATACAAGCGTATTTATTTTTTCAGTTTCTTTTCCAAAAATAATGATCCTTTTAATGAGATGAAGATGGGGGTTCTCAGGCTCGGTTTCTCCACCAGGGCGTGGAAAGTGATACGCTATCTCTCTTGAATGGAATATTTTTCATTCATTTGTGCACTCAGCAAATACTCACTGAATCCCTACTGTGTGCCAGCCCAGGGGCGCAGCGGGAAGCGGCCTCGGCAGTGGAAAGGGAGGGCTCTCAAATGAGGAAATGCAGCCTCCTGGCTGTTAAAAAGATAAGGACATTTTCCTGGAGGAAAAGGGATGCTGGCCGGAGGTGGAGAAGGCAGAGAGGGAGGCACCAAGGGGCTGGCTCTTTCCAGTGGGTGGGAGAGCAGTGTGGCCAGGGGCTGGGGTTGACAGTGAGTGTGACGGGGGCCTGGCCTGGACCTCCCCAACCCACCTCCCACTCCCTTTGTTCACCTTCTACCCTGTAGGAGGAGGGCTGGGCAGGGGGTCCCTTGGCACCTGGCTCCTGAAACCCAGCAGTGCTTGAGGGGTTGTGGGGAAAGGACTGGTTTGATCTGGGTTAGCCTGTCTAGGCTGGGAGATAGGTGGGGAGAGGAGGGAATGTAATTTAGGTTAAAAAAAAAAAAAACACCTTTGTGGCTGAGGGTACTCAGCTGGAACAGCCCGACAGCTGGGCCCACAGCCAGGAGGTAGGGCTACGCGCAGGTCCTGGGAGCTGCTGACGGTTCGGTGCTCTCAGGAAGGTTTCGGGCGGGGCCTGCTTCTCCCACCCCAGGCCAGCCTCCGGAGCTCCACCGTGTCTCTCTTCCTCCAGTTTCGTGTCTCATTAGTCTGGGATCTCATTAAAGAGAGGGCCTAAGTCCGGGAACTTCCAGAAGGGGAAGGGAGGTGAGCTTTCCCTCCATGTGCCAGCTAGGCCTCCTTGCCTACTATCCCCAACCCCTGCCAGGCAGCCCCAGGCCAGTTCAATGCCAGCAAGCGTGGCAAGACAAGAAAGTGTGTCCTGTCCCTCTGGGACCTCAGCAGGGCACTGAAACTGCTCAAGACGGTGCCATCAGCGTCACTGTGGTGGCATCTACGAGTGCTGTGCAGGTTCAGAGATAGGAACAGTTCCCTCTGCCTGGAACCAGAGAGAAGAGGGGGTATCCTGCAGGGTCTTGATGGTTGAGTAGGAGTTTACCAGGCTGAGAAGTGGTGGGAGGGCATTTCTTGGCGGAGGCAAAGCATGAGCAAGGCATGCAGAAGTAAGGAAACTGAGGCTGCTGTGCAGGGGTGGAGCCCAACGCCTGTGTTTGAAGTCCAGCTCCACTTTCTGGCTGTGTCACTTTGGGCAGTTTGCTTACCCTCTCTGTGCCTCCATGTCCTCATCTGTTAATAGAGGCTAATAATGGTTGTGGTAGTGATTAATGCAACTTACCAAACACTTTTGGTATCTCCCCTTCCAGGCACAGGTAGGAGTGATTTTCTGGCCCTGCTGTGGTTAGGTGGGGTCCTGTGACTAGGCCAGGCCCATGAGTTGTGAGCAGAAGTGTCATTTCTGGGCCTGGGTGTTTCACGGTCAGTGGGAGGACCTCCAGAGCTGTTTTCCTTCCTGGCCCAGTGCAGCGCCCAGAGATGCCTGAGATGTGACTGTGCGGTTGGTCTGGGTCTCTAAGTCTCTCTGGTGAACGGAGTCCCTGATAATGCACATTGGACACACACTTCACCAGCCAACCTTTGTTGTTTAAGTCACGGAGACTTGGGAGCTGTTTGTCACCACGGCATAACTTAGCCCATGCTGACTGGGGGTTGTGATGGGGACGCCAGGAACTAACACAGGTAAAGCACTGTATCCATCACACCACCACTTCACATTCGATAAGTGTTAGCTGCTCTTCTCATTAGTGTTAGAGGGGCGGAGAGGATGGCCACAGAAGAGGCTAACGTGGGAGACAGAAGCCTGCTTATGAAGCATATTAAAACACGACAATCAGAAGCTTGCGATTAATGCTGAAGGCAGCAGGGAAGCAATAAAGATGTTTTAAACAGAAGAATGACATGTTTTACAGACAGTTCACTCCAGGACCTGGCAAACAGCAGGCATTTAATAAATGCTTCTCAAGTGAATGAATGAGTGAATAGAACTTGGAGGAAGAGGGAGCAGTGAGGAGACCATTTCAGCAACACAGGTATCCCATGGAGAGGGCTGGACCCAGGGCAGGAGCCATGCAGTTGGGTGGGACCCACAGCCAGGCCCCGGGCTTCTGCCCCCACCCCCATCCCCGCACCCACCCGGGCAGGCGGCTCCACTGGCACCGCTGCTGGCGTGCGGCGCGCAACACCGCCTCATAACTCACTGTGTTTATGATGAAGCGGAGCGGTTGTTTGGGAAGACAGCCACTCTGATACCCAAGAGCCCCCAGGGCCGTTCCTGATGTTTCTCCTCCACCATCCCCTGCTTAACATGCCAGCTCTCTCTCCCACACCCTGCTCCCCGCGCCCCCCATCGACGGCACCGATCTCTCCTCCATACACACACCCCCCTCCACCCGCCTCTCCAGCGCTGCAGCCGGGAGGAAATTTATTGCAGCCCCAGACTGCTATGGGCAAATACTAATAAAATGCTGTTTTGCTGCAATTTGTTTAATTGGCCACAGAAGAGACGTCTTGAGCATGTGCTGGCTCTGCCCGCGCCCGCCTGCCCGCCCGGCTCACAGCTGCTCTCTCCTCCCTGCGCCTTGCCTTTCTGGCTGTGACCACTGAGGATGGGACGGTGGGGAGAAGGGGAGACGGGGAGAGGGGAGGCGGAAGGAGGCTGCTGGGATTGGAGAAGGCAGTAACAAGCCCATCTCCAGCTATTCTTAGAACACTTTACTGAGCCCTTTCGTCCACAGCCCTCAGGATCCTTGTGACCAGCCAGACTGCCTGGGTTCAAACCCCGCCACTTCCTCTTCTTAGCTATGTGACAGTACCTCTCGGTGCCCCCCAGTTTCCTCGTCTGTAAAATAGGAATGATCATAACAGCATTTTGAGGATTAAATGGACGAACCCATACAAAACCCCCAGAACACTGCCTGGCTTGTAAGAAGCACAAAAGCAACGTTAAGAACATGGACCGCTCGGGTTCTAGTCCCAGCACTGCCATTTATTAGCAGTGAGACCTTGGGCAAGTTACTTCGCTACTTTGTAGCTCAGTTTCCCCATCTGTGAAATGGGGTAAGAGTTGCAACTACCTTCCAGAATTGTGTGAAGATTAGATGAGTGAATGGTTGTAAAGGGATCAGAACAGAGCCTGGCACATGGTAAGAGCCCAGATGTGTGAGCTGCTGCTACTCAGCAGCTCATGGCAATCCAGTGAGCTCAGTACTCTGGTTAGGGCATTTGGGAAGCCCTTGCACCCCATGTTCTTTCAGTGGAGGGAATTGTAGGGCAGGGGTGAGGTCCCAGAGATGGGAATTCCCGACGGCAAAAAGTACAAGCTGGTTCCTGGTGTTCTGAGGCTAGCTGGCATGGCTGGCAGGGTAGGAGAAGACCTTCCTGTCTCCTAGGGGTTGAGAGGTGCAGTGACCCTGCTGTGCTCCCCAGACAGAGCCCCAGGGATGGGCTGCTGCTCGTGGGGTCAGCCCAGCCTCCCAGCTGTTCCCCTCTCAGCCCCCGGCACCCATACCCTAGGGGTGGGCACCTTGCCACCTGCCAGATGGCACCAGCAAAGGCTGGGATGTGGGATGGGCAAGGGGGATTAGGCCAGGCTGCAGGATCTGGGCACCTAGGTCTTGGGACAGATGGACTTGTGTCTGTCCCCAGCATAGGATGCCTGAGGGCAGGGTGGGGGCAGCCCCCTCCTGACAACAGACAGTGCTGGGCTACAAGATCTCCCTATGTCGTGGCCAGAAGCATGTGAACTGGGAGCTGGGAGTCCCAGAGCGAGCCCCTTCCCTTCTGAGTCTGTTCCTCATCTGGAAAAGAAAACATTGCATAGATGATTTATCTGATAACGCAGGTGAAATGGTTAGCCTGAAGCCTGGAGCCCAGTAAGCCTTCCAGGCCTGTGTTATTGTTGTTGTTACTTCCCACCAGGGCAGAGTCTGAGACTATGGACTCAGGGGTCAGACAGTCTGAGTTCCAATCCTGATTCTACCGCTTTCCAGCTGTGTGACCTTGGGGCAAGCGACTTAACCTCTCTGTGTCTCATTTGCCATCTGTAAATGGGCCAGTGACAGAAGAAGGTTGTCGAGAGGATTAAATAAAATAGTATTGGACCCTTACTTTGTGCCCTGTCAAGTAAGGGCTATTTTCTCCATTTTTCAGATGATGAAACTGAGGGCCAGAGAGGTGAAGACACTCGCCTGAGATCTTATGTCCAGGTAAGTGACGGTCTGACAGCATTTTCAGCCACTGTGGCCCAGTGCCCTACATCCAATCCTGTTCACTGCTTAAACGAGGCTGGTGATTGCTGACTGGCCGACGCCGGTACAACGCGGTGCCCACACACGCTTATATGTGCACATGGACCCATGCACATATTATGTTCTATGTGTTTCTAGTAACCCTGGTTCAGTTGGCTCAGGAAACTTGGTCCAAAGAAAACTTGCCCCTGCTGAGGAAATTTTTTGCCCTGACCCTCAGGTCATGAAAGCTAGGGTGTGCCCCAGGTTATAGACGGCAGCATAGCATTTACACGTGGCCTTAAATTCAGATGAACCTGAGATCTCATTCTGGTGGGCAAGTCGCCTAACTGCTCCGAGCTCTGCTTCCCTGCCTGCAGAATGTGGAGAAGGTATTTGAAGAGACAGCAGCCCTGAGGGGTCTTTCCCCAAACTTCTCGGGGAAGAGGCAGGATTGCACAGGGGTTGGAAGAGGGTTCTTGGGCCAGATGGCCAAGTTTGAATGCCAGCTGTTTTCCTGGAAATTCAGCTGTGCATCTTGGGCAAGTAACTTCCCCTCGCTTTCCTTACCTGTAAAATGGGACTGATGACAAGAGTACCTACCTGAGAGGAGCGTCGTGAGGGTTAAAGATGAGTGAATATCTGCAAAGTGCAGGAAATAGGACACAGCACACAGGCAGCCTGCACATCCGGGCCATTCAATTCCTCCTTCCAGATGGCGGTTTCTGTTGTTATCATACTGGACTCTGATGGCCGGGGCAGAGGCTGGCCCCTTCCCCGGTACGTGGCAGGCAGGCAGTAAATGCTTGTTGGCCAGAAAGATGAGTGGCTGTGGGGGGGCCGGCCTGCCAGTGTGGACGGGCTGCAGGACAGCATCCCCAGCCCCAACTCTGAGGCCCTGGCCCCTTGTGGCTCATCAAGGATGCTGCCCTTTGTAGTACCATGGAAAGCCCCGCCCTAGCCCGGCCCTGGGGGGTGGATCTTCCACACGGCAGCCCTGGACCAGATGCCCTGTGTTTCATTCCCTTCTAGACTCTTCCTACAACCTCCTCCCTGCAGCCTCCCTGCCTCTGACTGCTCCCCTACCCCATCAGGCACACTCTCCAAGCAGGGCTCCACTCCTGTTCTCTGGCCTTTCGAGGCCCTTCCCCATGAGATGAGGGCCTTCCCGAAGCAGCCTGCACCCCATTGTACAGAAGAGAAGACGGAGGCCCCAGGTAGGAATATGGTACCACTCCTCACAGTCCTGAGTGAAGGCAGCCAGGGCTCAGGAATGCAAGAAGAAAGGGGGGAGGGGACACCATCAGGTCTGAGCCTAGGAGTGAACAAATATGTCTTGTCCCTAGTCAGGAATATTCCCAGGTTCTCCTCACCCGCATCCAGTCTCGGGCATTAAATGGAGTGGGAGGAGCAGGAGGGCAGAGCCTGCCCTCCCCAGCTCTGCAGATCCCAACGCAGCCAGCTGTGGCAAGCAACAGCTGGATACACATACCAGGATGCACGGTCCCACGCCCTCAGCCAGGCTGGGCGGTTGGAGAGGAGGAGGGGGGCCTGGATTTGGGCAGCCACCAGGGAGGGCAGTTCGGCCCGCAGCTTGGCTTGTGAGGCTGGATGTTGGAGGGGATGAGGGGAGGAAGGGGACTCTGGGGAGTGCTCAGCCAGCCCCAGTGCCCCAGGTCTCCTCCAGGAGGCTACTGGGACTCAGGCAACCACACCTGACTTGTGGGTGACTTTAGGGGTTCTGTAGAGGCAGCCGTGATCGGAACTCATCCCCTACTCTCCATCTCTGGAGACAGGTCCCAAGAATGAATGGGGAAGGAAATCATTAAGAACAACCCAGGTTGTAATAGCAAAAAACTGGTAACAGAAGAATGAATACCTAAGTTGTGAAATGGCACGTGGTAGAGTACCATATGTGCATTAAGGAGGATGCATCCACACGGGTGATTCTCAATAGATAGTGTTTAGTTTAAAAAATAGAAAAGGATGTCACAAAAGAATTCATAAAGCATGATTCTAGTTCAAAAATGTACAAAATTAAATCTGTGTTGTTTAGGAACTGTCTGTCTGTGATAAAACTATAAAGAAAATACAAACAAAAATTTAAAAATTGGTTACCTCTGGAGAGAAGGGGAAATGTGATATGATGGGAACTCCACAAGCTTTGAAAGGTTTGGAAATAGACTCTTCTTAAACTGGGATGTGAGTACAAGGTTATTGTTTTATTATTATTATCATTCAAACAGTGTTTGTGTGTTGTTTACATATTCTTTGGTACTTCCTTTTTTAAGTGAAAGAGTTTTTATGTCAAAAATATCACAAACATTAAAAGGCGAATAACAAAGTTTTAAAAAAGCCCGGGGTGGTTTCCATGACCTCTGTTCCCTATGCCCTATAGCTCTCTGCTCAAGTCCCTTTGAGAGGTAAAGGAATCTGGAAGAGAGGCGATGTTGTGGAGCACTTGTTTCTTCACGAGTATTTGCGGAGAACCAGACTCTGTAAACAGAGCACAGACCTTGGCTTCCTGGAGCTCAGAGTCTAATGGAAGAGACAGAAAGCAGGCAAGTTCGCAGGCAATTCCCAGCCCACGCTGTAAGGGCTATCATAGGTGTGTGCAAAAGCTTACGTGGACAAATCGGTCCCTAACTGGTAGGAATCAGGGGAGGCTTCCTGGAGGAAATGACATCAAACTGAGACCTGGAGGATAAGGAGGCACTTGCCATGAAACGAACCAGGGCAGGGAGGAGTATTCCTGACAGAGATGGGTGTGTGCAAAGGCCCAAGGTAGGGTGAGGGGATGCATTCCGGGGAACCCAGAGTTCAGTGTGGCCAGGAATGGTGCGCCAAAGCCAGATCTCAGGCAGTTAAGACATCTGAACTTCAGTTTGAAAGCCTTGGAGGCCCTGGAGGATTTACGCAGAGGAGGGATGAGTTTCAGTTTGCATTTGAAGAGTGTTCTGATGGCAACTGGAGAGCAGACTGGAGGCAGGGAGGCCAGGTGGGAGGCTATTGCAGGAGACCAAGATAGCAGCCCTGGCAGCCCGTTCTAAAAGAAATGTGTAAGATGCAGAATTGATGGGACCTAGCAGGACTGGTTGGTGGGGTGAGGGCGTAGGAGGTGCCAAGAGGGAGAGTCAGGCATCTGCCTGTTCTGGTTATGGCTGTGGTCCCAGTCACCAAATATGGGACAGCAGAGCATGAGCAGGGTTGGCTGATGGGAGTGGAGCAGAACCTGGTTCAACTTTGGTCCTAGAGAGTTTGAGGTGCCAGCCCCTCCTGCTGTCCCTACCCGCCATGGTTCCTCCTTGCCCCATGTTCTAAGCATCAGGTCCAAGTTTGAGCATTTGCTTTCAAAACATCCTCAGCAGGTCAGCAGTGCAGGCAAAACACAGAAATATACCGCCACCTGGTTCTTGTCCTCCAGGCTCTTCCAGTCAGCAGGGGAGGTGGGCCACGTGCACAAATGGCAGCAATGCAAGGTCTGGTCTAGGTCAGAACTTTACTGCCTTTGACCTAGGCTGTCTGCAAGGGCAGTAAATGATTAAGGGCCACATGAGTGGTGCAGATGGTAATCGCCCCAGCGGGTCAGAGAGGAGGGAAAGTCCTCCTTGTTAGGGCCTTGGGGATGGAGAGGGGCAGGGCTGCTGGCCAACTTGGAGCCGAGGACTGGGTTCAAAGTCCCAGCCATGTCCTAATGTGGGCAACTTTGGCCACAAGGCTGTATCTCTCTGGGCTTCTGCTTCCTCACCTGTAAAATGGGAACAAAGATAGAGCTCAAGCTTTCTATCCCCTAGGCCGGCATGGGATCCACAGGATTAATGGACCCAAACCACCTCTGGGAATGTTGTGTCACTCCTTTATGAGGGGCAGAGGTCCTCTCTGCCCCCAGTCACAGGGTTTGTTCTGGAGGGCAGTGCTTTTGGAATCAGGCTGACCAGAGTTCTGCCATTTTTTTGGCCAGGCACCTTTAGGCAAGTGACATGACCTGTCCAGGCCTCAGTGTCTATAAAAGGGGACGGATGCTCCTGCATCCAGGGTAAATGAGATCACCGTCTATGCCTGGCAAGAGCTCCAGCAGTGACACCCACTGCCATGGGGGTGGCACCAAGACTCTGGGAAATGTTCACTCCGGCCCCAGATGCCCCAGGGCCCCAGCCATTCTTAGCCACACATCTTCCCAGCCATACAGGAGGTCCTCAAAGGCCCCTCCCTTGCCATCCTGCCCAGTGGGGGAGGGGGCCCCTAGTCCCCAGCAGCTCAGGGCCCAGATAACACACACACACCAATGGGGACCCTGGCCTGCGGAAACTTCCCAGATAAACGCTGCCACCCCAGATAACCGGGGCCTATCAGCCTGTCATCTTGTTCTCCAAACCGCACTGCTGGTGATAACAGGATTGTGCAGGGCTGCATCTGCCAGGGCCCAGGAGGGAGCTTCTCATGGGGATTTTTTTTTCCTCTCACTCTTATTAACGACAAACGTTTGGCCCCTTCTGTGACAAACCAGTCCTCTGGCAGCCAAAGTCCCCCAGCCCGGCCTCCCCTCTCCTCCCTCTGTCGCATCTTTGCAAGAAGGCCATTTGTCTCCTTTGTCGTCCTTCCACAGAAGGAGGTGGGCTAGGCTGTGGCTGACAGGCAAGTTCTGTTGAGGGGTCCGTGTGGGTGGGGCGTCCTTGTGAGAGGGGCACGTACAGCAGCCAGCAGCTCTTACTGTGTATGAGGTAGAGCTCATTGGGTCCAGTGGGAGACGTCCACTGTCTCCTTTGTGTCCATTTCGCAGGTAAGGCAACTGAGGCAGATCACAGACACCACTGCTAAATAAATCTGGAACTGCAGGCCGGGTCCAAAGCCTGGCCTTTCCCCCTGTGCCCTGTTCCCAGAGACTGCCCCACACCTGGCCCTTTCTGGGGGTGTGGAAACAGGGGGCTGCTCTCCTAGGCACAAGCAGAAAGACCTGGGCCAGGGCTGGAGTGCTGGACTGGAACCTGGGCCTCCTGGAGTCTAACCGGCCCCCAGCTCTAGGGCCTTCACAGGACGAATGGGGAAAGGGAGGCAGAGAGAAGCAATGAGATGTGCCCAGGATCATCCAGTGAGTGAGTGCTCAGTGTGAAGACTTTGGCTTCAGGTGGTCCCAAGTCACCAATTTTACAGATGAGGAAACTGAGGCCCAGAGAGAGGGGAGGACTTGCCAAAGGGCATTAAGGCAGAGCTGGGAATCGGATCGATCTGCAGCACAGGGCTGCTTCCGCTCTCCCACGTGAGTCACGCAGACACTCCCACAGGAACGTAGCCACAGACCCTCCTGGACAGAGACTCAGCACAAGTAAGGGGCCACCCAGATGGGCGCAAGACTCACCCACACGTCCAAGGACACAGCTCACGCTGACACTCCCATGACTGTGTGGGACCCACTGTCCGCCTCTCCTGCCCCAGGACCTTGGTTGTTCTCACTCACCTCCCACTCGCCACCCCCTCAGCTAACCTGCCCCCCCCCCACCTCGCCCCCAGAACAGCACCAAGCCAGGGAGCTCCACGCTGTGCTGGAAAAGGGCACTTAATTTTTCATTCTTAAATGTTGGGATGCTCTTGTCTTCCAGCTTCGCCCAAACCCCTTGGTGGAGATGGATGGGGGCGCGGAACACAGTTATCAGAAAGATTAAGCCGGGACTTGTCATTTTTTTATATCACGAAGAGCAGTCAGCCCTACGAGTGATGTCCTCCACTCCTCCAGGAGAAGTCCAGAACCTTTAGTGCCAGTAGTAAAAAAGACTATAAAAAACACCATCGGAGAAAGGGTAATGATGAAATTTAACTGCTCCCGATCACACACCTGGGGTCTGCTCACCGCGGAACCGGGGGGTTCGGCTGCATCATCCTTTACTGCTGTGTCCTTGTCTCGGGGTTTAAGGTCCTTCCACTGAACCAGAACATTGTGTCCACGCTGGGACCCTGGGGCCTGTCTGCCCCACCCCGCCCTCCCCGGCCAGGAGCGCAGAGAGAGGGAGGGAGCGGGACAGCCTCCGTCCCGGGGGACGTTAGGGTCTGTTGGCCTGGCAAAGGGGTCACGGGGCTGGATACACCAGGAGGCCCGCTGAGCCGCAGGGTTATGGAGGAGCTCCGATCACAGCTGCTGTTGAAAACTGGCATGAGGCTAGGCTGCAGTTGGCTCTGATTTTATTCCCTTCCTTTCTTCTTCTCCCCTCCCTCTCCTCTTACATGTCACTTTTATGTGCCAAGTACAGTGTTATGCCCATCATGGCTACCAGGGACTCCCATTGCTCTTGGACGTAGTAGTCTGGTTACCTAATTCCTAGCCATCCCCCTCTCCAGTCCCTCTTGCCCCCAACCCCATACCACACTGTCCCTTTATCCGCCCTGGTGCTCTATTCTAGTCTTCAAACTCATTTGCTCCCTCCAGCCTCTGAGCTTTCGTGCATGCTCTTCCCTCTGCCTGGAACACCCATTGGTTAACTCCTCCTCGCAGCAGGTCTCAGCTGTAACTTCCTCCAGGAAGCCCTCCCTGCCGTCTCTGGGTGCATCTTAGGTTTCCCTCCCTCAGCTGACTGCACTCTTCAAGATATATATCATCACAGTGTGTTGTCACTGTTTGTTTAGTTGTAAGGTCTGCAAGGGCCCTTGTTGAGGGCACTATTCTTGGTCTGAGGATTTAGTGGTGAATGAAACAGACAAAATCTCTGGCCTTCACGGAGCTTATATTCCAGTGGAGGTGGGTGGAACGGGACCATCTGTCTTGTTCAAACTTCATGGACGTGTCACTAAAGATGGGGTTGAGTTTAAGCCTCTAAAGGCCCTAGGAAGCAGGTGGTGTCTGACTGCACAGCCAAGACAAGAGCCCTTGGCTCACCAGTTAGGGGGCAGCAGGACCGAGGATCAAAGCCAGGTCTGATGGGGGCCTGAGCCTCATCTCCATTACATTACATGATCTGTCTCTTCCTGCTCAACCTGCTCAGGCCTCGCTGGCCTCCTTGCTAGTCCTTGGCATGCCAGGCATGCCCTTGCCTCTGAGCCTTTGCATGTGCTATTCCCTCAGCCTGGAATACTCTTCCTGCAGATAACCTTGGGCTCACTCGCTCACCTCCCTCAAGCCTTTGCTCAAATATCATCTTCTCAGTAAAGTCATCCCTGACACAGTTGCACACACACTCACACTTGGATGCCCGCCCCCCTCCCCCATGCAAGATTGTATCTTACCCGTTGTGTCTTCCTTACTAGACTGTTCGTTCCCTGAGGACAGGGATTCTGTTAGCTGTCGTAGCTCCAGTGCCTGTAACAGGTGCTCGGGAAACATTTGCTAGATGGATGGATGGGTGGATGAACAGGTGGATACAAGAGACACAGAGCTGAATAAGGTTGGGTCCCAGCCCTGAAAGGCCTTGAAGTCCAGCCAAAGGACTTTGTGTCCTGAGTGAGAGGCGTGTTCTAACGGAGGTTTGTACAGGGAAAGAGCCCCACCCCCCAAGACTTGCCCCCTCCCCACCTCAGGACCTGAGACTCACCCTCTCTCTGAACCCCAGGCTGGCGGGGTGCGGGCAGCGTGCACCCCGGTCAGCCCCAGGGCGGGCAAGCTGGGAGGGGCTGTGTGAGTTGAACACATGTCAGGGACCCCAGCACAGCTCAGGCACAGTCTCCCTCAGTTCTGGAGGATGGCTGAGGGGGCTGGCAAGGGGAAACAAGGAAACGGAGTCCCCAGCCCTCTGATGGCTGCTGCTTCTGCACCCCCAGTGCCTGCAAATGGTCTTCCAGGACCTAGGAGACTCAAATGCCAGCCCAAGACCCCACCCCTGACACACCAAGGAGCCTCGAGTGTGTCCACTGCCCTCTCGGAGTCCTAGCATTTCCTCTCCTACGGAATGAAATTTGAACACATGAATCACTCTAAACCTTTTTGAACATGAGAATCCCCTTCAAAATATTTTACTGAAGCATCATGTAACTTACAGAAAAGTCAATCCATCCTCTTCAACGATATTTTACCAAGTAAACATGTTTGTGTGACTAGCAACCTGATCAAGAAATAAACATTATCAGCTCCCAACAGCCCCCTTGGGGTCCTTCCCAGTTCCCATCTCCGCCAAAGGCAAAGATTCTCCTGATTTTTAACACAATAAGTTTTACCTGTGTTTGAACAACTCAAGGATCTCTTTTTAACCTCCACAAATTATTGTTTCGATTTCATTGTCTATGGTAGCCAGCCTCCAAGATGACTGCCAGTGACGCCTGCCTGCTGGTTTTCACACTGTACTTCCCTTCCCAAAGTGAATCAGGGTGTCTTAGTGACCAATAGAGTGTGGCTTCTGAGGCTGGGTCATAAAGGGCACTGTGGCTTCTGCCTTACTCTGCTGGATCACTAGCTCAGAGGAAGCTGGCTGCCGTGTTGTGAGCCATCCTGTGGAGAGCGACACACGAGGAGGAACTGAGGCCTCCCACCCACAGCCAGCTACAACCCCATATGAGTGCGCCATCTTGGTAGCAGATCTTCCAGCCCCAGTAAAGCCTTCAGGTGGCTGCAGCCCAGGCCAACACGTGATTGTAATTTCATGAGAGACCCTAAGCCAGAAATGCCAGCCAAGCCACTCCTAAATTCCTGACCCATGGAAACTGTGAAAGCTAATGAATGTTTACTATTATCTTAAACTGCTAATTTGGGGGGAGGTGTAATTTGTTTACTAGGCTTTCTGGAACCCTTTAAAGGAACTCCTTTTTTAAATTATCTTAATAGTATCTACTCACACTTGAAAAAAGTGCCTTCATTTTTTTAAAATTGAAGCACAGTTGATTTACAATGTTGTGTTAGTTCCGGGTGTACAGCATAGTGATTCAGTTATACGTATAAATATATATATATTTTTCAGATTCTTTTCCATTATGGGTTATTACAAGATATTGAATATCATTCCCAGTGCTATACAGTAGGACTTTACTGTTTATATATTTTATATATAGTAGTTTGTATCTACTAATCCCAAACTCCTAAACCCTTCTACCAAACCCGTTTGGTAACCATAAATTTGTTTTCTATGTCTGTGAGTCCGTTTCTGTTTTGTAAATAACTTCATTTATATCACTTTTTTAGATTCTGAATCTAAGTGGTATCATGTGATATTTGTCTTTCTGTCTGATTTACTTCACTTAGTATGATCATCTCTAGGTCCGTCCATGTTGCTACAAATAACGGTGCTTTCATTTTGATGACAAAGACTTGGTCAGGCCAAGGGCTGCAGTGCCCTCCAGGGTCTGAGGTCCCCAGGACTGGGCCAGGGTGGGAGCTACTGCTGACTCAGTTGATTTCCATTGCTCTTTTTTTACTAAAACTTTGGACTCAGAGACTTTCAGGAGCCCCTCTCCCAGTTCTTGCTCCCTGCATGCTGTTGGGCAGTAGAATGGAATATCGAGGGAACCCAAGCTTTGGGGTCAGATCCTGGCTGCTCCTCTCCCAAATCTTGGTGACCTCAGACATGCAGCTGGGCTTCTCTGAATCCTAGTTTCTCATCAGGAAAATCAGAGAACAGATGCCCCACTCATAGGTTACCGTATGAGGTGCAAATGACACGGTACCTCGTCACAGTGATGCTTTGGAAACACTCAAGAGGCGTGGCCGCTGCAGTGATCATCAGAGACCATGGGGTGGGGGCTCCCAGGGGTGTCAGGGGGCTGTTGTCCCCCTCTGGCCGAGGCTGAGGTTTGGTCCTCTCCGGCTGCCCCACGTGCTGCTGGTCACCCTGCGGCTCATCCGCACCCCGGCTGTGAGGCTGAAGGGCCAGGTGAGCATATGGCCTCCTGACAGAACTTGGTTGGAGATGGGTCTGCTTCCTCTCCCTCGTTAGTGTCGCCCGGGGGGCTGCGCTCTCCTTAGCAGAGGCCTGGATAACGAAGGCCACAGCCTATTAATTGCGGTGACAGTGATAAAGGAAGAGGGGGAGGCTGCTATTTGTCTTGCCCGTAACCTCTCGCATCATTCCAAGATGAATGAAAACTCATTTTCTGCTTTGATTCGGTCTAATTTCTCTGGGCCCCCTGGGCCTGGTGGGGGGAAGGGACTCACAGCCCCTGCAGAGAAGGAATGGAGGGGAGGAGGGGGAGGGGTCAGAGGTCACAGGGAGGAGGACAGGCTCCATCCACTAGTGAACCAAGGGCTTGCACGGGGGTGGGGAGGGGAGTGGCACCGACTGTCTGGGGCTTACACAGGTGCTAGCTGATTGGACTCGCAAACAATCCTGTAAGGAGGGACTCTGCCACCCATTTCACGGATGGGACAGTAGTGGTGGCGGAGATAAAGGAGTTTATACATAGTCATGCCGCTAGTGAAGGCCAAAGCCCAGCTTCAGCGGGGAGGCTCTGTCCAGCACCCTCACCAGCTCTTTCCTGTGAGACGCACCGCATGGCCTCCCACCTGGATGAATGAATGACTTCATCAGAACGGAAGCCCCTAGAGGGGAATGACCATCCAGGTCTCCCTCAGGGGACAGGAGAGGACAGGGAGGGAAAGGGATGGAGGTTGGACCGTTTTCTCCGTCAAGGAGCAGAGACCAACTGAGGGCCTTCTTGGAATCGCCATCTTCTTTTCTATAAGATGGAGCCAATAGTGCCTGCCTCCCAGGACCAGAGGGCGGCCAGAGACGGGGTGATGAGGATGTGTGTGAAGATGATGCGCACCTGGTACTTCCTCTCTGTTTCTGGAAAAGGAGAGGGAGCCAGTAGCCCCAGCGATTTGAGCTACTTTACCCCAGACTGATCAGCGGTATGTAAGGGGTCACCTGCCTGTGAGGCCCTGTGCCTGCCCTGCATCACCAGAGCCCCCTGATGAGCTAGAGATCCGATGGGGCCGGGAGAGTAAGAAAGGGGCCTTGTGGCCTCAGAGAGCTGCATGGGCTGTGAAGAAGGTGGGAGATGCCCCCGGGTCTGGTTCCCAGTAGAAACTCAGCAAAGCATTTTAAACATGCTTCATACAGCATCCTCTCAGGGCTTTGGGGCAGAGGGTGGAGGGGTTGCCATGGGGAGGAAGTTTTAAGGGTGAGGCGCATGAAGAAGAGTGTGGGCTCTGCAGTCAGGCGGCCCCTTGTAAATGTCGGTCCTGCCACTAACTGCATACTGTGTGACCCTGGTCAAGTTGCTTTGCCTCTCCAGACCTCACTTCCCTTATCTGTAAAATGGGGTAATAATGGTGTCTTCCTCCTGTGATTATCAGTTAACTTATGTAAAGCCGTCAGGGCAGTGTTGAGTATGGGTCAGAGCCTGGGTCGTGTTCTGAGGGGCAGCAGCCAGGAAGGGCTGGTCTGGGGTGGGGATGTGTGTGAGAAGCGAGGCAGCTGAATCCACTTGTGTCCCACCTCCCCCACCTCCTCCGACAAAGTCCTCCCATCTGCCCCAGATCTGCATTGCAAATATCCTTCCTTCCCCACCACTGGGCTCCAGCTGGAGCCAAAGACAGAGGAGTCCAGCGAAGATGTGTTTCTGCCCCTGCAGGATGCCTTTGTCTCAAAGGGCTGCAGGCGGAGCCCTCAGACCAGGGCCCCTTTCCAGCAGTCTGGGAAACAGGAAGAAAGACCCAGTTAGAACACTTAGCCTGGCATTCAAGGCCTTCACAGCCTGGTCCCACCTTCTCTCTCTGCTTCTGTAAGTAAACCTCTGCTCCTACCTTCCCCTTGCCCCTCCTCCAGTCTCAGCTACACCTCCCACTACCTGATAAGGGTGTCCTGCCGATAGTCCCATTCTACAGACGGGGGAAATGAGACTCAGAGAGGCTCCTACCTAGCGGGTGGCAGAGCTGGGATACACAGCTGAACCTGGCTCACTCCGGAGCCCAGCACTTAACCGTGACCCTGGCCCGACACAAAGCAGACTCTGCCAAAATATAGGGGAGAAATGAAGGTGGGGAGCCAGGAACTGTCATGAAGGTATACGAGGAGCTTCTATAGAAAGTCATTCATTCACTGATTTGGTATTTGCCAGACACCTACTGGGTACTGGGCACTCGGAGATGATGATGTTGACAGCGTCGGTGATGACAGCGTCGTTGATGACAGCAACGTTAATGGCAGTAATGATGTGAAAGCAGCTCCTGACACTTCCTGAGCTCCTACTATGGACTTGGCACTGAGCTAGGTGTTTTGTATGCAGAGCCCTAGTCCTCATGACAGTCCTGCAAGGCAGTTCTGTTATTACATTTTAGATGAGTCAACTGAGGCTCCGGGAGGCCGCGTGTCTAGGGTCATACAGATTTCGTGCATCTGAGCAAGAATTGAACCCTGGCCTGTTTTTGAATAGCATCGGCAGTGGCGATCACTGCCTAGCACATATGGGGTACTTTCTGGGTACCAGACGGTTTGCTAAGCACTCAAAATGGTAATATAACCTTGAGGAGGAGTGGCGAGTTTAGACCCCTTAAACTGATTCATTCCCCTGCTTCCAGGCTTACTGGGAGCAGAAGGTCTGGCCTCAGCTTCTTCCTAGATAATCACGGGCCACCGGCAGGGTTAGGCAGGCCTGGGTTCGAACCCTGGTCCCACCACTACCCATAGGACTTGGACGTGATGCTCAGGTCAGGTCCTCAGCTGTAAAACAGGAAGATACTACCCAACTCACAGGATGGTTGTGAACATCTGAAACATTCCTTACTGGGTTGGATCGACATTTTTAGCCTGAGAATGGGCCTCCCAGCCAGGGTATCACAGGTCCCAGAGCATCCTGTCTTCCCTCTTTGTCCCCCACCTCCACCCCTGGAGGGCCGTCTGTCTCTCTGAGAAGCTCAACCACTTGTGTAAGAGGTACATGCTGGATTTTTTTTTTTCCCCACCAAGTCGTGGATGGGGACATAGCAGAGACACTTGGGGTTTCAGGTAAAGGGAGAGTCTGAGACTTGGAGAGAGAAATAGGGGAGGGGAGAAGAGGGGAGGGAAGGCAAAGAGAGATACCAAGAAGGAAAGAAAATTGAGGTAAAACAGCAAAACAAAATGAAAAATACCAGAACTAAAAGACCAAGACACTCACGGACACAACGCAGACAGAAAAATGGAGACAAAACAGAGAAAGGGCAGAAGAGAGAGAGAAGTAGCAGAAGCTGGAAAGATGCCGCCAGAGAAAGAGTGGGTTGGAAGGGCAGGGTCCCTCAAGCAGCTGGGCAAGGACGGGGACAAAGCTAATGCCCTCCGCCCCCAGCTGAGCAGGGCTTTAGGAAGCCAGCATTCTGCTGCTGAGAGAGAAAAGCCTCTTCTCCCACATTCAAATGAATTTGATATTCAATCAATGAAGATTAACTTAGCGAAGGTAAGGGGGTTTTTACATCGTAAGGAAGTCAAATACGATTATGCAGATGAGAAAATTATCCTGAGATGAGGCACGACTCATATATGATAATGCCAGGGCAGGGTGGACTCCCACGCTGATTAGCATATCTTCAGGACCAGACTGAGACGGAGGTAGGTGCGGGGGTGGCAAAGGCGAGGATCCAGAGATGGGCACGCGGGGCTGCGCCCCCCAGGAATCCCCCTCGGAGAAGCTGGTCAGAGACGTCTGCTCTCTGATGTCCTTTTCCAGAAAAAGAGGATCTCTGCTGGCTCTTGAAATGAAAGAACACTCCAGAGCAGGGCTTCTCCAACTTTGGTATGAGTACGAATCACCTGGAGCTGCAGGTTCTGATTCATGGGTCTGGAGTGAGAGTCTGTGTTTCTTACCAGCTCCCAGGTGATGTCGATGCTTCTGCACCGCAGGTCACACCTTGGAGGGTCAGCTCAGTGGTGCTCAGCCCCAGTGGCACATTAGAGTCACTTGCGGAGCATTTAAAAAATGCCCAGTTCTCACTGCAGACCAGTTAAATCAGAGTCTCTTGGAGAAGAGCCTGGGCACTGGTATTTTTAAAAAGCTGATTCTAATGTGCAGGCAGGGTTGAGAACCTCTAGCCTGAATGATGCCTGGGAGCCTGAGAAGTCTGTGGATTTATTCCAAGGCTCCAGGGGACCTCTGGCCCCAAGGCCCTCAGCAGCCACAGACGTGGGCGGGGCCAGGGTAGAGGTGGGGAGGGACTGTAGGGGGGGTGAGTGACCCAGAGTGGGGTGGGCCGGGGATACTGCCCGGGGCCTGCTGGGGAGCCTTGATGGTAACTGCCAAAATCAGCTGTTGTGTATTAAACACTTGCTGTGTACAACACATACATTCTCTACCACACATATTCCACTATATATACACGTGTGTTCTCTCCAGCCCGTAAGTGGACATAGCATTTCCATTTGACGGAAAAGAAATTTGGCTGAGAGGCAAAGCAATTTTCCTGAGACTGTAGAGTCAGGATTCGAATCTGTCTTCGTCTGACCCCCAAAGCCCACGCTCTTTCCTCTCTAGCCATTGCCTCTCACTCGCTGGGTCACCTTCCATGAGGAAGTCAGTGGCTGGCCCCTGGGCCCTCAGGCCTGACTGAGCCAGGGGGCCCCATTTCTGCCTGCTCTGCCAGAAGTCAGCCGACCTCACATGGTGGAGAGGAGCGAGCAAGGGCTTGGAAGTCAGTAATCCTTCTTTTATAGCTGTGTGACTTCGGGCAAGTCATTTACCTTCTCTGAGTGACAGACAGGCTCCTCCCTGGCCAAGCAGGAATACTGAGACCAGCTCCCAGGGTCACCGAGGGAAGATGAGGTCAGGTAGCACATGTGTAGTGTGGAGTGGACACGTGGACAGGGTAGATTCTCCCCTTGCCAGGGGATGGGAGCTGGTTGAGCCTCAGCTCAAAGGTTCTAGAACTCATGACTCTTTTACTCCCACCTTCAGAAGCCCGAGAGCCAGAGCCATGGCCAAGTGACTCCAGGCCCCTCCTCCATTCTCATGGTGCGACACCAACATGGACATGAACCCAGGGCTTCCTGAGTGATGTGTCAGGGCCCGACCCAGGCCTGTCTGAGCTGCGTCTGGACTTGTAACCACTGTCCCTACAGTACGGATGGCTGGGACTGGACCCTCTGACCGGGAGTTCACCGGGGCAAGTCTCCTCTGCCTCCCCAAGGGAACTTGGGGTACGTCCCCCAGCTCCTCTCCCAGAGCAGGTGCCCCATTACCTGTTGGTGAGCAGGGGTAGGGGAGCGCTGGCTCTTGAGTTCCCCTCTGTAAAGAGAGGCAGTGGGCCTGGGCCATCTCCGAGGAACCTTCCAGTACCAGACAGCTAAGCCTGGAGTGGGGGTGTCCTGGGCAGCCAGCAGTGGGGCCCCCATCCTCATTCTGGTTCTGTCTCTGCTTCGCTCCCGGGCTCTCCCCCTGCAGCCAGGGCAGGTGAGGATGAGGGCGAGGAGAGAAAGAGAAACAGGGAAGGAAAAGGTCTGCGGCGGGGGCGTGAGAAGCTGCCTGTGCACTCGTGCTCACGCGCCTCTGAGAACGTGTTTCTCTGTCCCCTGTGCCTGCGACTCTATGTCGCCTCTCTCTGTCTATGTGTGCCGGGTACTTGGCTAGGCATCCGTGCGCGTGTGTAAGTGTATTACTGTGACTCGCTGCCTGTGTGTCTCTTGCTCTGGGGGTGCCCACCATCTCTGTGCCTGCGGTGTGTGTGGGTCTGGATACGTGTGTGTGACTCAGGCAGACGGCGCCGTGGACATGTGCTTCTGAATAGGAGTGTACACTGTGTGGTATGAGTGTGCACGTGTGTGTCTGAGTGTGTTGGTGTGGGTGTGAGTCTCTCCAGGGTTGTGCATGAAAGTGGAGGTGAGGACGCCCAGGTGAGCGTGCGTTGGTGTGGAGGGCGAGGACCTGACTGGGGTGCATCAGTGGCTGTGTCTGTGGATCTGTGTACGCATCTGTGTGGGTGTGGATCTCAGTGGATGGTTGTATCTGTGTGTGTCGAGGTGTGTGTGTATCTGTGGGGGAGGGTGTGAACATCTGGGCGTGTGTCTGGGTGGGGTTATCGGCTTGGAGGGTGAGTATTTGCGTGCATGCGACCGTGTGTATCTGCTTATCAGTGTGCCTGGTGTAGGATATGAGTGTGTGTCCGTGTGTGTATGTCTGGGTGGGGTGTTTCAGAGCGTGGGAGCTGTATATCCCATGTGAGACTCAGTGAGCGTATAGCAGTGTATGACATGTATGTATTTGTGTATGTCTGTGTGGGTGTATCAGTGTGTGGGAGTGTGTACGTCTGTGCGTGAATCTCTGTGAGTGTCTGTGTCTCAGTCTCTGGAGGGCAGGGGGTGTGTATCTTTGTGTCTGAATGGGGTGTGTCAGGGTGTGTGTGTGAGTGTCTGTGAGCGCGTCTCTGTGCGTCTGTGCAGGGCTGCACCTCTCCAGCTTGGCGGGGCCCGGGCACTGTAAATCCATCAACGCCGCATGATTTTGTCAATCCTGACAGCTAACTTCAACACGACGACAAATCTGGCCCCAGAGGATATTAAGCAAAGACACATGAGCCTATAATTTTCTGCTTCCACGTGTGAGATGCTATAATAATCAAAAGAAAATGAGTTTCTAACTACCCCAGCTCTTTGTGCTGCTGCCTTCATGCCGGCTGCACTAATTGAATCACTCGGCACCACTGTATCAATGGTAACTTGGGTATTGGGGGGTAATCAGGCGTGTGGGGGGGACCAGCTTGGAGAGGTGCGGGGGCTTTTGTGAACGTCCCATCTGCCCCGTGCACCAAAGCCGCCTGCCCGCCTGCCTTTGGCTGGATAAGCGAGTGACGGAAGGGCAGCCCCTCACCCCCGGGAGGGCCTGGGAGGGGATGCCTGGGGGAGGCGGCACCTGAACCCAGATGCTGTGGCTCCGGCCCCTTGGTCCCAGGAGGAGAACTGCGCAAAAATAAAAAAAGATTTAGACCTTGGAGATGGCCCTACTTGGGTTCGATCCTGTCATCTGACCTCTGGGGCTTGGTTTTCTCGAATAGAAAATGGGACAGCCCGTCTACCTCACCGGGACAGGTGAGGACACACAGATTAAGCCTCGCAGAGAGGAGGCACTTGGAAGTCGTCATTATTTTTGTCGTTACCACATGTTTACAGCGCTTTGCCACACCTTAGCTACACGGCGCCAGACAGGACTCATTACCCCATTCTGTGTCTGAAGAAACTGAGGCTTGGACACCTTAAGTAACTTGATCACTTAAGAGGCAGCTCTATGTACAATCGTGGGGGCTTGAAGCAGGACATGCGTGTGTGTTGTGTGTGGGTGTGTGTGTTTTCAAAGAGGCAGGAGAATAGTTCCTGGTGGCTTCTGGAGGTCCCCTCGAACAGCCCTGTGACTCAATAAAAATAATAGTTGCTCACCCTCGTGTAGCACTTACCGTGGGGCATTTACTGTGTATTAACTCGCATAACCCTCATTTTGAGTTTATGGGGTAGAAATGCAATTATCCCTGTTATACAGATGAGAAGTCTGAAGTACAGAGAGGCTGGGTAACTTGCCCAAAGTCACACGGCCGGTAGGTGGTAGAACTGGCTTTCAAGCTATGAAGTCTGTCCCCACAGTCTTCATTTTTATCCACCACCTGTTCTTCTTCTTAAAGATCCAGCTGTACCCCCTCCCTCCCTTTTGCATCTCAGTCTTCTAAACGGAATCCTTCATTTGTGTCCAAGAACCAACCTCTGTGCCCGGCCAAGGGACCATTCCTCATGAAGTGAGCCTCCAGAGTGGGATGGAAACTTCCCAACCCTCAACCCCACTGTACACTCCCATATCAAGGTGGGAGATCACCCCAGGTCACTTTCTGGTTTGGGCCTCACTGCTTCCAATCAGACAGCAAGTTTTCACCAGGCAGCTGCTATGCATCTGGGACTGGGCACCCAGGGGTCTACAAAGAGGAAATGCTTATAATTCCATATTTTGTACAGCAATTTCCTGCTTGCAAAGCTGGGCACAGTAGAAAGGGGACAGGTTTTGGAGCCAGGTAGATCTGTGTTCTGATTCTGGCACTGTCACCGACAGTTGGGGGCCCTTGGGTTTGTTACTGAACACCTATGACTCAATTTTTTCAACTGTAAAACAGGGAAAATTTTCCCCAAATATCAGGAACAAGGCAAGGATGTCTGCTCTCACCACCCCTATTTCACACTTTACTGGAGACCCTAACCAGTGCAATAGGGCAAGAAAAAGAAATAAAAGACACGCAGATTGGAAAGGAAAAAGAAAGACCGTCATTATTCATAGACATGATCATTGTCACAGGAAACCCTAAGGAATCAACTGTTCCCACCAAAAAAAAAAAAAAAAGACAAAGAAAATAAAAAGAAAAAAAAGCTACTAGAACTAATGAATTTAGTAAAGTTGAAGGATACAAGGTCAATATATAAAAATCAATTGTATCTGACATGCTAACAATAAACAATTGGAAATTGAAATTAAAATGAGGACATTAATCTCACCTCACAAGACTGCTGGAAGGAATAAAATGAAGTAATATTTATCTAGAGGCATCTAGCTCATCTGCTTCCTCATAACTTTCTTTAGAGGCAGAGAAAGAAAGAAGCTGGCAGAGAATCACACCCATCATCCATCCCCTTCTGTGTGCACCACAACCATGGTGAGGGAGTGTTTCTGAGATGTCCTTAGTAGTTGCGCCAATTACAAATCTCAGGGCTTTGTTTATTTACAAATTTGGGGGAGCTGGGGTGTGGGGAGGTGGTTCATCAAAATCTGGGGGCTCCTGGGAAACGTGTTGCCATAAACACGTAAGCATTGTCCACCACATGGGCTGCCTTGAGGAGGCACTGAGAGCCACAGCCAGTATGCACCCTCCCTCCACCTGCCCTTCTCGTCTTTCTATGATTCAGCACTTCTGCTGAGCCAGGCCCTGGGTGTACCATGCGACCTGGATAAATCGTAGGTCAGTCTCAGCCTGGGTTGTATTCAAAAGGAAACCTAAGATCTCCCAAAAGCACTGATTTGCAACGAGGTCTTTACGAAACTCTCTTGGAAAAGCAGCAAAGTGGGGAAGGAAATTACATCACACAATATACAGCAAAACTCTCAAAATCCTTTTTAGTCCTGTCTTTCCCCAAAGTCTCCTAGGTCATTATACTCTCACACCCCTTTTTCCTTTTTCTCTCCCCAAACTTCAGCTCTCCTCTCTCTTGCCTCCACCACTCACAAACTGCATCAGTTCCTTTCAGATCCAGCTTTTGCCGTTGATAACTTCACGCTCTTTCTTTGGGTGGAAACTCTATGTCTGTGCCTGTTCCCCTGATCAGCTCAGGTCCGGGAATGTGGGGGCAGGGTGGGGGAGGGTGTCAATATTTAAAGGTAAAGTACACCGTCATAGTTTCATTCCTGCTCATCAGAAGCCCTCAAGTCACTCGCAGCCTTGTAGGGGGGAGATGAGTATAGACGGTTACACCACACACAGTGACACTGTCGTCGAGGCAGGTCCAACACACAACAGGTGCAAAGAGGTGGCCTGATTCCTTTGGGGTGGGGACTCAAGAGGAGGTGGCATTGACCCAGGGCTTAAAGGACAAGTAAGCATTCATCTGATGAGAGGACGGAGAGGAAAGGGGAACGTAATGGGCAGTTTTGCTTTACCTATTGGCCCTTGGATCCGTTATCTTCTTTATTACCATCCCACCCCAGTAGTCTTGGGAGGTGGGCGTACATTAATAGTCCCATTTTACAGATTTAGTTGGAGATGGAGACCCAAAAGGCAAATGAACTTGTCGAGGCCACCCAGGGAGCAGTTGGTACAGGTAGGATTGAATACTGGTCTCTATGGCTTCAAAACCTTTATGGTGGGCAGAGAGGAGGAGAACTTCAAATACCCGCCATGTGTGGAGGGCCAAGGGTGTAAGAGGAGATTGTGGTCACTGAGACATAGTGGCGAAAACAGTGAGGTACAGATCTGCATGAACAGTGCACCACCATTGGTGGGAAAGACTATATGTATTTGCTTATTTTTGCATAACAGTTCTCTGGACAGATACCCAAGAATCAGGGACATTGGTTGCCCTTGGGGTGGGAACTGGGGGATGGGGGTGCCCTGGGGGATGGGGAGCCCTGGGGGATGGGGAGCCCTGGGGGATGGGTACCAGGGTGGGAGGAAGCCATTTCACACTCCCTTTTATGCTTTTGGAAATTTGAATAGTGTGAATGGGTTACCTATTCACAAATAAACCAAATCGTTCTTAAAAGAGAATACACAAATAAGTAAAAGAAGAAGCATTACGCCAGGGGTGGGGTGCATTGCTCAGTGGTAGAGCGTGCACCTAGCATGCATGATCCTTGGTTCAATTCCCAGTACCTCCACTGCAAAAAATAATAATAATAAGCATTATGCAGTAATATTAAAATTCAAAATAAAACAGTGCCCAAACATTGACCATGCACTTGAGGGAGCATGTGATGGGTCACCTCTAGGTCTGGGGCTTAGCCATGGTGAAGAAGGGATGAGCACGGGGGCCCGGGGAGGAGAGCCCCTGAGAATCTGAGTCAGCAGTAAGGCTCTCTCTGCTCCCTGGCTCCATGGATGCTCCCTCTCCAGCCTGATGAGTGAGGGGCTGTCAGACGGGGGCGGGGGTGGGTGGGAGGCTGCAGAAGAGACATCTGAGATGGGACGGGACATTTGGGCAGTTGGGGCCGATTTGTCGCCATTTTCACGGGCAGACTTGGGAATTAAGTGGCATGAAATTGAGCACAGACCAGGTCCCCCCCAGAGACAGGGCAGCCCTCACCCAGGAGGGGAGAATGCTGAGGGGGCGGGAGGGGGAGGGGTAGCCGGCCGCCACGCTTGGCTGCTTCTGGGTGCAGATGGAGGGAGAATGGAAGGGGGCTGGGCCAGCTCCTCCTCCCCGGCCCCTCCCCACCCTCCTCTCCTCTCAGACAAGCAGAGGGTAAGCCAGACCCCAACATCGGGCCAAGCCTGGGCTGGCTCCCTTGTGCCCAAGGACCTCTGGGAGTCAAGGTTGGATGTAGCGGCCTGGCAGGACCCCACTCAGGGGTCCCCTCAGATCTTCTTGCTTATCTCAGCATCTCCCTGCTGTCATTTTTGCTCAGTGCCCAGGAATGGGGGCTGAACGGGAGGCAGAGAATCTGCCCCCTCCTTTGGGTAGGGAAGAGATGAATGGGACAAGGCATCAGTTGGAGAGCTAAACAGGGACCTGGGTTGCAATTTGGGATCCAACAGTGTGGCCTTGAGTAAGCTACTTACCCTTTTCTGAGCCTCCATCTCCTTATCTGTAAAACAGTAATAACACCCAGCAGATACAGGAAGTTGACTGTGTGCCTGGCATTGTTCTCAGCGTCTTGGATATCCTATGGCAATTCATTTGATCCCCCAAATAAATACCTTATCAAGTCGTACTGTTTTCAGTTATGCTTCCATTGTACAGGTGAGCAAACAGATAGGTGGGTGATGAATATGGGAGGGGGTCAAGGGGAAGATTAAAAGAGACAGTGAACGTTTAGCGTTTAACACGAGGTCTGTATGTAACCCCTAGCTGCTGGCATCCCTGTTCCATTTGCCCTTCTGTGGAGAACGGGAAGTTCACGTGCGCAGCATCAGAACCGGAAGGAATAGTCCAGATCACTTCATTTGCGCTCTCATGGGCTGAACAGATGGAAAAGGAGGCCCAGGGGAGAGAAGGACTTGCACAAGGTCACACATCAAGTTGGGACCAGGCCAGGACTGAGGGTGTTAGTAAGTGAACCAAGCCCTTGCTCTCCAGGGTCCTGAGGACACCCCGGGCCTTTGAGGAGGGCGGCCAACTTTCTTTCCCATGAGGAGAAGCATCAGCCTGGAATTCAGTCCCCATGGGCACTATGAGCTCCGAGTCCTGCGTCCCCAAGCAGACGGAGACCTAGCCCCCGCCCCGGAGTGGGTGAAGGGGGTCGACGACCTCAGTCTGCCAACCTGGCCACGTCCTCCTGGGCAGAGCTGTGCCCTACAATTAGGAAGGCTGTGTTTGCCTCAGCGCTAGGCCCAAGGAGTCCACAAAAGCCATGAGGAACCCCGCAGGTGGCCGGGGAGGACAGGCCCCATGGTGCTTAATAGGACCTAATCTCTGCCAGTGTTGTCGGAAATGAAAATGAAAACAGCCGCGATTTTGTGGTTTAAAAATTAGCATGTGTGCCTCCATCATAAGTCCCTGGCCTACATTACCATACAGATTTATCCCGGGCCCAGCACGCGGCCAAAATATGTAATTACACGCAGGCTCGGCATGGAAAAGTAGCTCCTCTTCACTGTCTACATAATGTGGATTTTTTTTTTTTAAATGAGAGCTGGATCTGAAATTTCGTGAGGACCTACTTCATGAGAGATGCTGCCTGTGATGGATTTGGGAAGAGGGAGGGTCTCCGCCCCATTAGAAGTATGTGAGGGGGCTAGTGGGTGTGTCAGTTTAAGAGCCACCTCCCTGGGTCAGGGGAAAGGAGGACAGGGAACAGAAAGCCTTGTTATGAAGCACTGTGCTCTCTGTGCTCTGGGTCCCATTCAGGGCTCCCTATACATTCTCTCCCTTCATCTGCTCCAGAAGCCTGAAAAGTGGGTGACCTTCTCCTCACTGGAAAGATGAGGAAACTGAGGCTAGTAATTGGTGAAGCCCATGTTTCAAACTCATGACTCCAGAGTCAATGCTAATGAAGTGGCCCCCAACTTCATTAGGCTCTCTTCGTCTGACCAGTGACCATAGACCTTCGGTTAAGTCACTGGGGAAGGAAGAATGGGGTGATGGATGCAGGAAGGTGGGTCAGTGTTCAACTATGAAGACTGAAGGAGAATCAGGGTCTTTACAGTGGGGACCCATGGTAGAAAGAGAAAGAAAAACGGAGATCACAACTGTTAGCACAAAAACTGACACACAGTAGACATAATAAATGAATGATTGATGGAATGAAGGGACCACAGCCCTAAAATAAAACTCAGTGTCTTTATTCAGTGTTGGGTGGTGGACGATGTCCTGATACTGAGAGAGAAGGACAAACCAGCATCCCCAATGTGGGATCAGTGTCCCAATCCAGAGTTGGATGGGAAAGGGAGTCAGCATTCCAGTGGAGGGATCCATACCCCGATGAAGAGTTAGTTGAGGTAATCAGTGTCCCACGTGGGGATCGATGTCCCAATACAGAGATGGTTGGGAAGAATCAATGTTCCACCACAGGGATGGGTAAGGGGGTCAATACCCCAGTGTAGCAATCAATGCCCCGATTCAGAGTTGGTGAAGGGGAATCAATGCCCCAATATCAGGATCAATGACAGTGTTACACAGAGATGAGTGTGACGGTCAGCATCCCAATATGAGATCTGTGATGGCCTGAATCCTACTCTAGGGATGGATGGAGGTTCATGTCCCAAAGTAGACACCAGCTTGCCAACATGGAGGATAACAGGGTAACTCTACATGCCCTCTTGGCTTCCCTAGGGACCTTTTCCTTCTCCTATTTGTTCGAAAAGGGCAGTTCCCAGACTCCCTGGCCCTTTCGTCCCTCTGGCTAAGTCTTCCACCGCAGAAAAATTGGGGATGGGGTGAGTGTTCTACCTGCAACGTGGCCCAGCCTGGTTATCCACAGCACGTCCCCTTGGAAGGCTCCTATTCCCTAGCCTGTGTCCAGAGCCAGCTTGCTGGTGAGTCCAGGGAACCCTGCCAGCCTGGGAGAGGCTGTTTACTTCCCGGGGATTACTTCCTGCAGGGAGACCAGGCCTTGGGTTCTCCCAGGCTCAGCACAAACCTGCAGTAGGTAAGATAAAGACACAACCAGTTGGTTTTTGCCTCATCGGATTGGTACACATCTAAAAACCAGTCATCTGTGTAATTTGACATTACATCTGTCGTTTGAATAATTGCTTCCCCCCATTTAACAGATGAGAAAAGCGAGGCCCAGAAGAGGCCACAGAGAAGTGGCAGAGATAGAGTTAGAAGCCTGATTTCCTGCCCGTCAGCTCAGCCCTTTTCCAGCTGCCTTAGGTTGACATGACAGAGTACCCCACCCCCTGCCAACACCGCCACCCCCTGACATAGGTGGGTTCCAGGAGCTTATCACACAGTTTAGGAAAGAGAATTGAAAGCATCTCTCCCCCAAACGTTCACTTTCCTGCATCTTCCCCATCGCTCCCCACCAATTCCTGGAAGTTGGGGGACAGGGTGAAGGGCCCTGTTGCTTTCCAGGGCTGGAGACAGAGTTGGAGGGTGAGATGGGTAAGCCGCCCAGCCTCCACCACCACGGGGGCTTAAGGGGAGGGCGTGAGTTTTCTCTTGCTCAGACAAAGCCCGGGCCGTGGCATCTGTCGGCTGACTCCTGTGTCTCGCAGCTGTTCGACAGTCAGACTCAAGGCAGGTGCCAGTTTGGGGAGGGAGGGGACATGGCTGCGTGTACTCCCCCCCGACTTCCTCCTCTCACACCCCCCAGCACAGGCAACGCCTCCTGTTGCCCATCCCACCCCAACAAGCCCACCCTGTGCCCCCTAAGACCCAGAGCTTTGGGGACAGGACCTCCGTCCCACATGGCCTCAATTCCCTTCCCCCATGCACTTGCCCCCCGACCTCAGCCTGCTGCCAGCGCCCTTGGGCACCTTTGCCCAGCTAAGGAAGAGCCAGGAGGTGGAGGTGTCTGGCAGGAGATGGGGATCTTGTGCCTGATGGGATGTCTCTCACTTAAGCTTCTCTGACTGGGGCCGGGGGGCTTCCTGGAGACCTCCTAAGAGACTGGTGGTTCCAGATCTTCTGACTGGGGAGGTGGGAGGCAGGATACACAAGCTCACAGAGACAGGCAGCCACTGATGGGAAGGGAGAGAGCGGGAGCCCGCTGTATCATCAGGCTAGGTGAAAACAGCAGAGTGTGTGTACCTGTCTGTGCATTAGTGTTGCACACGCGAGAGCACAGCCAAACACAGGCATATTCATCCACATTTTTCCATGCACACACATGCAAGCATGCACACAGACAAGTTGGAAAAGCTTTTCAAATGCCCAGTCAGAACTCTGCGTTCTCCAACTCTTCAAACATTTGTACTCACTTATGTACTTATTTATTTAAATCTCACTACCACCCTACTCCCCATCTGAAAAGAAGGAATTTCAGACGGCTGAGACTCCTCCGTTTGGGCGACTAATTGTAAAATCTATTTTACTGTCCACATATTTTATTTTTAATTCTACGGGAAGAGGTGAATATGGTCGGGGCAGCAGTGGAGGGGGGTGCGGTGGAGGGACCGAGGGTTGCTCTGTTCGGAAGATGATGCAAGAGGAAAAGAATATTTCCCTGAAAGCTTTGAGGAGGGGAAAAAATGTATAAATTTTACCCAGAGATGCTTCTGCGCCCCTCCCTGGCGTGGTCCTCTTGACCTCTTCCTCCCCACTCCCCATCTCCCAGCCCCCTCCCTCTTCTCAGGCCTCTCCTTCTCCCCTTCCTCCCTCCCTGCTCCCTCCCTCGCAGCCCCCCGCCCCTCCCCAGGGCCCCCTCCTCAGATGCAATCCCCCTGCTGTAATTTCTGGGGGAATTGCTTCATCTCGGGTGCAGATATATTTGTGTCAAGGTGCAGCTGCACAGATAGCCTTCCTCTATGCATAGTAAGAGGGTTTCAGAGAGAGAGGTTGTGCCCAGAGCAAGGCCTTATCAGAGCAAGCTGCCTGCCATTTATCTGATTCCCCATCAAATAGGAAAACGGGCCTCAGGCTGCTGCTTCCACTTTCCTTGGGAAAGCCATGGGGGGAATAATAATTTACTCCAATCTTTTTGTTTCCAGCACTCACCTTCAGCCTGACACAGCCCAGGGTCTCTCTGCCACCCCTGTCCACCCAGCAATGCCAGCCTGGGGGTACAGAATTGGTCCCCAGGCCCCCAGGGTCCATCCCTGGACACCCCCAGAAATGCCCTTGCTGGTTGAGCAGACCTTCACAATGGATTGGCATGAGCTGGAGAAGATACCCCTTGGCACAAGGGAGCCTAGACACGGGAAGGGAGGCAGGGACACAGCGGGGAGCAGGGGAGGCTTGGCCTGGCTGCGGGGGTCCTGGCTCCCTTCCCAGCCCCCACACATATGCAGATCCCCCATGAACACTCACCGAGTGTGTCTGTGTGTGCATGCACACACACGCACACGCACACGCACACGCATTCGTCAGACTTGACCCTGTGAGCAGCCTTGGATGAGGACCTATCGGTACCTTTAACTGTGTTTGTCTGTCCATCTGTCTGTCTATCTGTGTCTGGGGCAGAGATGAATGGAGCCCTGGGGGCGGTCTCTGTTCTCTGACCTCCCATCTCAGTTGTCAATCCCAGCAGCCAAGAACCAGCCCAAGACAGGATGACAGGGCCTGAAAGGGGGTGAGCAGTGGGTGAGGGAGGGGTCTCAGCCGGGCCTGGCGGCGGTCATCGGGCCTCACCCTCCCCGGCGGAGCTGCTCCAGGGAGCAGCAGGCAGCCCATCTGGTACAGGAGCCGCTGAGAGGTGGGCGGTGGGGAGGGGGCGGCTCCCCACAGGCCAGCCATAAATCACAGTTATGTGGCCAGGGGCAGGGCCTGGGCAAGGGCTAGGGGGCAGCCCCAGCAGCACACACAGGATGGGGCGGGGAGGCCAGGGTCAGGTGTGGCTGTAAATCGTCACCTCAGTACTTCCAAGCCAAGGCTAATCAGGGCGCAGTGACAGAACGCACCCGGCCCCACCCAGCCCGTGGGCACACTCATGTCTGTGCAAGCATATACACACTCACAGATACAAAAGCACACCTGAGCACAGTCTGCACACAGAGCTGTGCACACAAGGGTGTCACTCCCGCACCTGGATACACAAAGATGTGGGTGCACACCCAACTTCCTGCTGCACACTGCACACTCGTGCACACACACAGAGGCAGCTCTGCAGCTGTGTTCATTCACACCCAGGGACACGAAGATTACCTGATACACCTTAGCGTCTGCACAAACACACACACAGGTGGGCATACAAAGTAGTGGGCGGACTGTGACATCCAGAGCCAGCACGGCTTGGAGGGCAACCCCCGCAGCAAAGACAGGGAGCAGAAAGAGGCAGACTTGCATAGTGGGCCCCAGGGCCCGGGTTCGCCTCCCAGCTGGCCCCCGCTGGGCCCCCAGCCCACTCAGCAGCCTTTCTTCAGAAGTCCGTCTCTCACCTGTCAGGAGCTCACACTGTGGCTTGCCCTCCCCCCGCACCCACACTGGAGTCAGTCTCATCCGTTGATTCCTTCCCCAGCATGGATTAAGCACCTACTTCGCACCCAGGCTCTGTGCTAGGCTCTGGCGGCAGGACCCACCCCCGCCCTCAAACCTAACACCCAGCAGAGGAGAGAGGGACAGGAACACAGTTACAGCTCACTGCGAGAGGGGCTGGCCCAGGGCCGCAGGGGCACGGAGGAGGGGCACCGCATCCAGTGTGGAAGGGGACAAGGAAGGCTCTCTGGGAAAAGCCATGATCCAGCTGAGGCCTGATGCCCAGCGGGAGCCGGCCGGGTGGCCAAGTGGAGCAGGAGAGAGGACGTGCCGACCTCCCTTCCCCCCAACCCCAGAATGTCGGTGGCGGTGGGTAAACGCCGCAGGGGCCACAACGGGCCCTTAGCCACTTGCTGCACCCCACGAGGCACCCACCTTGGGGGACCTGATGCCCGCTGCCCCTCCCCACCTGGACCCCACTGGGGACACCTAGCGCTGTTTCCCAGGGTTTCCCTAGGGATTCTTGCGTCTGTGCAGGGACAGAACTGATAGCTGGACCATGTCTTCCCAAAGGGCACCACAGTCAACTTCTATGCCGGGTGAGAATGAAGGGCTCGTGAGGCGGGCAGAGGGCTGTGCCCACTCAGCCTGAGGACAGGGGCACTGACCCCCCTCCCCTCGGCACTGCTCCCTCAGGCCTCCTGGTTCCACTCAGGTTCATTCCCCACTGGAGAGCCTTTAAACACCTGCTCGGCATAGCTCTCTCAGTTCCATGGAACCCTTCCCAGGACCAGGTGGAGAAGGGGCTTGAAAGCAGGACTCTGGAACCCCCCAGGCTCAATGCAACCATTTATCTGCTTGCCCTATTGGACTTCCAAACGGGACCTCATTGGAACAAAGGACTCCATGTGTGAAAACCATTAATCCATAGGACAAAGTCCAAAGTCAGCTTGGCAGTCAGAACCCTCCCTACCCTCTCCCTCCTGTAACGCAGTCTTTCTCCTGTAAGGCAGCCTCCACAGCCCTGAGCACCGCCCCCCTGCTCTCATCCCTCCATCCCTTCCACGCACACCAGACCCACTCTCCCCCCAACCCCACCTCACCCTCCCCTCCAGCCAAACTCTAAGTCATCATTTTGATTTTTATTTTAAACATTCCTTAAGTGTCTGCAACACATGACCTTGTTTCATTTCCTTTATAAAATTCTGGGAGGTATAGCTTTATTTCACTAGTGAGGTAACTGAGGCTCAGAGAGCTTAAAAGTTCACTGTCATCTTGAGAAAGCTAAGGAAGAGGTCATTCTAGGACCAGTCTGAGTCTCCAGGCACAGGATCTGGGCCCCTGTCTTCTCTCCCACCCCAGAACAATAGTGGAACAGGGATCTTTCCCTGCTCATTCTCACCTCCAGGGGAGAGCAGAAAGATTGGGTTTCTGGGGGTCAGTGGCCAGAGGAGAGGAAGAGGAAGAGGAAGAAGAGGAGCCAGGCTTCCTCGGAAGCAGAGAGTCCCGGCTGAGGGGAGCCCAGGGTGGATGTTGTGGGAGGGGGTGCTTGTAGGTCACATGTTCATAAATGGAGGTGGCTCCTGACCACTGTTTACATCTTCCGGTGCAAGTGTCTTGTCTCCTTCCTTGATGGGACGGCTCACAGAGGTCAGGCGCCGGTGTCTTAGGGAGACAGAACAGGAGGGAAGAGAGCAGAAGCTCCTGGCTCTTGGTCATGCTTCCAAACTTCATGGAGCCTCAGTTTCCCCATCTCCAAAATGGGGATAATAATAGTATCTGTCCAGGACTGTTGAGAGAATTAAACGTGATGTGCCAGGAGCCTGAACCCTCTGCATATGCCAGCAGCTTCCTCCCGACTTGAAAGCCCAGGGGTGAGCTACATGCTTGCTGATTGATGGAACCGGCTGGAGCTGGCATATCATGTCCTGGGGTTGCAGAGACTGCAAAGGGCCTCTGTCCTGGGCTTCCCTTGCAGGTGACATGGGGGAAGGGAGTAGCTAATTTTCCCTCCTTCCTTCCCCCCGGGTGTCCTCTCTTGCCCCAGGGAAGGACCAGCTCCCTCAGAGTTTAAGTATGTAAAAGAAGGTCAAGAACATTGAAGCAGCCCTTTTCCAGTAGAGCTCGGCTGGTTCAAGTCTCCCTGGGTGGGGCTGTTCCTTGGCCCGCCCACCCCCAGCCATCCAGAGGCCTCTGATCCCCCTCACGGATCACCAGGAGTGGGCCCAAGGCACTCCATCACCAACACAGACAACAGCCTGATACAAATTGGCAGGCAAAGGAGGGAGCAGTCGATATGGATTAAAAGGAAGGGCCTCCCCTGGCCTGGGGCTTCCATTGATCAGCTTCTTGAAGCAAAGACGCCAGCTTGGCCGGCAGCCACTGGGCAGCCAGGTCAGGGCCCAGCCTCCGTCCACTGCATCACCGGGCCACAGAGCTCAGCATCACTGAGGGCCCCCAAATGGTTTGGCTAGAGTTGGGGCAGCCAGGCCAGGAGGGGTGAGGTGAGGGCACTCAGCCTCAGGCCCAGCAAGCATCACACCTCCAAGCCGAGGGAGTTTTCTTGCTTTGAGAAAATGGTCAGCAGCTTGTCACAGTCCACTGACTCCAAACAGCCCTCTGGAAATGTTGTTGAATTTAAATCCAAACACAGAGATACCCACATACATGCCTGTCACTCCTCCCGCCCCTTCCTTAGACATAAACATAGTTATCTCATGGCTACACACACACCCCATGTGGTTGAGTTCAGCCCCAAAGCGTTTATGGAGTACCTATGGGAGCCAGGCACTACAATTCCAAACAGCTTTGTGCCTTAAAGGAAAATACATTCTAAGAGGAGAGACAACATGGGGAGGAGGTCATTATAAGGCAGGGAAACAGGTACAATGACAGGAGTACAAGCTGCAGACAGAGGAAAGAGTGATTAACTCTAGGGTCATGGAATGCTATCTTGGCAGGGTTTTTAAGGATGAATAGGAGTTTGCCAAGTGGACAGAGTGGCAAAGGGATCGTTCTCATGGCCTGCCTCGTGCCAACATCTCTGGCCCTGCAGTGCACGCCTCTCCCTTTTGCTGACTATGCACTTTCCATTATGAATTTCTTTCATTCCCTATGCTGTGCCAGTTGCCTGAAATGTCCTTCCTCCCCTTCCCTGGGCTATTCTCCATTCAACTTTCAAGGCTTGCCTTAAAGAACTATCCCTTTCTCATTAGAGGGCTGCAGCTTACTTCCAGATGTTGCCTTGGCATCCTATGTCTCTCTTTCCTAGCTCTCAACACACTTGGATTCACTTGTTTGCTCTCTGAGGATTAAGTGGAACCCACTGCATCTGGGATGCAGGAGCTCAATGGATGGATTGGGTGGGTGGATGGATGGTTTGGTCAATGAGCTACAACTAAATGAGAATTTAGAACTGCAGAGATGTGTAGAGGACAGGAGGGTGGGATGATGGTGGGAGAATTGCGGCAGAGGAAGGCAAAGAAGCTGGCGGGGGTGGGAGTGTGGCAGGCCCCACGCCTAGGACTCACTGGCATAAGGAGTGAATTCTAGAGCATTAGTAGTACAAGACCCCTTTGAGATTTTGTAGCCCTACACCTTCATTTTACCAACAACGAATCTGATGTCCAGAGGAGCAGGGCTTGCTCCGAATCACCAGGAAGGTGACTCGGTGGCTCTGCTGGGGTTATGCCCCTGGGCTTGACCTCCTGGTCCAGGGCACATTCAGCCCCTAAACCCCTGGAGGGATCAGGAGGTGGTGAGATCACCCTCGTTGCTAAAGGACGCGTACTGAGTACACACGCGTGCACTCATGCACAGCACCTGTACCCCCGGAGCAGGTGACTGAAACCCAACGTGATGTAGCTTAATCCAAAAGGGCAGATCGTTGGCCTGTGCAACTGGGAAGGGCAGGTGGGGCTGCCTTTGGGTGCAGCTAGATTCAGGCACTTAAGCAGCATCGCCAAATGTCTCACCTCTGCTTCTGTCTGTGTGCTGGCCACGTTCTCGCCTCCACCTCCTGGCTCCCTCCACGTTGGGTCAGGGGACGTGGGGAGGAATGGGGCATGGCCTGTCGAGCTGGTAAGGGGTAGCGGGGACTTGCCTCTCTGAAAGTTTGTCTGTAAAATCCCAGATAAATATTCTGATGGTTCCAGCTCACATCCAATCCCTGTGATCAGAAGGATGGGGCGCTATGAGGGAGCAGGTCTGGATCTCACATCTGGAGGCCAGGGAAGGGCATGGTCAGGGTCTGAGAGCTCATCAAGTGACATGGAAAGGAGAGGGCAGGACTCTAAAGGAAAAAGGTGCTATTACCAGCAGAACAGGGAAGGGATGCTGACCGGTCAAAATTGGCAGATGGCCACAGCAGTGCCATCACAGGACTGGATAAGTAGGGCATAGTAAAAAGAATAATAGTAACAACAATAATGATAGCTTTTAGAGGATGCCGTGCAAGTACTCGGCGTGCAGTGTCTGTTTCAGCTCATTTAAACCAGGTTTGAGTCCCAGCTCTGTCATTTACCAGCCCCTGGGCCTGTCGCTGAACCCCCATGAACCTGGGGCGCCGTCAGGAAAATGGGAAGAATACAGCCCACCTACCAGGAGCCACTGGGGGTTCTCTGCAAACCCTAAATGTCCTGTACAACGTCAGGCAGTAGAGGTTCACGGATTCCAGGTGGAGACAAGGAACAAGGAGATGCTTCCAGTGACCCAGAGGTGTTCAGGCCAAAGAAGCAGCAGGCTGGCTTCCAGGCAGACTCGGCAGGAAGGCCAGGCCCGCCCAGGGCACAGGAAGCCCTGTTCTGAGAGCCCCTGGCCTGGCCAGTCTGCCCCCCGGGTGAAGGGGGTGAAAAGAGGAGTTAATGGATTACAGGGCTGGGCAGGAAGAAGAGAGGATTTTTCATTTTAAAATGTTCTGAAATAATTCATATTTGCTTTGCAGGACGGCGTTGTGCACTGTCAGCTCTGTAATAACTTCTAGGCCTTTATTTATTGTTTTGCCTTAATGATTTCGTGTTGCTCCGGTGTGGAGAATTCGCAGTGTCTTGTAACACATAATGGCAGAGAAGGCCCAGGCCGTGGCAGGCCCCAGTGAGGGATGGGGGGGGGGGGTCACACTGCCCCACAGACCCAGCCCGTCCCCCTGCAGATGGCAGAGCCTAGAGCAGGAGGCAGTGGCCATGAAGCTCTGTGTAAGGTGCTTTATCGTCAGGGGCCAGTTCTCACAGCACTCTATGGAGCTGGTACTGTTATCCCATTTTACAGAAGTGAAAACTGAGCCTTGGAGGGATTACAAAGACTTGCCACCTGACTTTGCATGACCAAGCTGGGATTTAAACACAGGGCTGTTATATTCCAGCCTCTGTATACTAGGGGTCTTCAACTTTGGTATGTATAGGATCACCTGGGGAGAATCTTTAAAATGTGGGTTCCTAAGAACCAACTCTAGAGACTGGCTTTTGTGGGTCTAGGATGGTTCTGAGGCTCTGTATTGAACAGGGTACCCAGATGAATCACAGACATATTTGGGGACTCAACTGGTGGCTGAGGCCACCCTAGTCACACAATTGGACCCTGGACCTCAAAAGTTGTGATCCCATCATTGGCCATGTTTCCAAAGCCCACCTCTCTTATAAATATCTCACCAGCTACCCTGTCCCCCATCATTCTCCATCCTGTATCCCTGAGAGCATCCCTCCAGACCTCTGGCCCCTTCAGTGAAGCCAGGAGAGGAAGGGGAGGGGAGGGGGGAGAGGCTTGCTTGGTTGCCATGGTGATCCTCCACCTCCTGGTCTGTGGGGGGAGGCAGTTTCATTGTGAACCTCCAGCCAAGGCCTGGAGGGAAGCAAGCTGTCCTGGGCAGGGAGGAGGCAGAGGGGTGGGAAGAGGACTCTAGTCACTGGGGAGAGGGGTGAGAGGAAAGATGGGTGGGGGACAGGGTGGGGGTCCCTGGGCCCAGGGCAGCAGGAGCAGAGAGCCAGCCCCTCCAGATGCTGGGGCCTCCCGCCTTCAGCCAGGGGGTGGGAAGGGTGTGTGTAGGAGCTGAGGCTGACAGGGCCTGATGCTTCCTGAGCCCAGAGCTGGCAGGAGACCCCGGGCAGGTGGTGGCAGAGATGCAGGGATGGACGAGACAGCCAGAGGCTGGCACAGGGCAGAGACAGAGCCCCAGGGCTGGGAAAGACCAGGGTTCCAAAAGCAAAGAGGAGCTGTGGAAAAATAAAACAGAGCAGCAGAACCCTTCCCAGACCCCGAACTGCGGGCCACTCCCACCCCTAGCCGGGCCGGGGCTGGCACTGCCTGGGATCCCAGCCTGCTGGGCTGGGATGGGCTGGGCTGGGCTGGGCTGGCTGGCAAGCCGGATGGCACAGGCTACGGCAGAGGCAGATGGAGCGAGGAGGGGGCCTGACCCCCAGCCCACCAGGGAATGGCTGGGATTGTCTGTTCTTTGGAGCCCTCCCCCTGCCCACCCCCCACCCCTCAAACCTCCCGCCTCTGGGATCACGGCTGGGGAAACGGAAAAAAGAAGCAACATCCCCGAGCCAGCGTCTCCGCCTCCTCCTGCTCACTTTGGCTTTCTTTCCCTGCCAATGGCACGCACTGCCTGCTCCCAGCCTGGCTCTGGCAAAGACCAGGACGCTGTGGAGCGTGCTGGGGAGGAGGGGCGGGGAGGCCACATCCTAGAGGGGAGTAAAAGGAAGCCGAGGGAAGCAAGCTCTTACTCTGCACCAGCCCCCATTAAGTGCTTTACGTCAATCAGCTCATTTAATCCTCATCATCATCCTAGGCGGTAGGTGCTGTTATTCCGATCCCAAGTTTACAGATGAGAAACTGAGGCAGTGAGAGCTTGAATGACCTGCCCAAGGTCACGAGCTAGGAATCGGCCAAGGGTGGGTTCAAACCCAGGAGAGGTTCATAGTTCATGCTCCGAGCTCCCACAGGCTACTGCCTTTCACCCCACCCCCACATGTTTAGTCTTTGCATTTCTTTTTTCCTTTTTTGCCCCATCTTTTCTCAGTGTTTCTCTAGCCAGCCTTTATTCCTTCAGGTAGTGTGTTCCGTTCTACCCGGGGTCCCAGGTCAGCATCGTCACATGGATGACTGGATGCAAACGCATACACGTGTGGACATGGGGACACTCACACGGATACTCACATGCGTGACCCTTGGAGGGGCCCACGTGCACGTGAACACATGCACACACTTCATGCACACTATTAGTACGACATCCATGTGTCTGCACATACACGCGCAGACCCATTCACCCATGAATGCCCCGTGCGTACCACACCCTGAGTAGGTCTTCAGTGTTCTCACCAACAGTGTTAACTGTGGCTAAATAATCCCAAACAATGGTCGAGCCAAAAAAAATCTGTTTGGCTTTGCAATAAAGTGCTGCTTGGCATATGGGGTTTTTGGCAATACGTTTACTTTTCTAGGTTTAGCTTGGGCTGGTGTGGCCTCCTGCGTGTCTGCAGCTTGGCAGCCCCAGGTTCTTCGTAATCAGCCCCTGAGAACCTGCCAGATGCCAGGCCCTCAGCAAGGCACCTACCAGACGTTCCCTCTGGTCCTCCCAGTGGCACAGAGGCAGGTCTTGCCATTTCGTAGGTGAGGACCCTGAGACTCAGCCAGTTACCATTTGCACCGTCACACAGGGAGACAGAGGATTCGAACCCCGGGTCGGCCTGAGGGTCTGCAAAGCTTGAGTGCCTGCAGGTGGGTCAGTGAGCCAGACATGTGACTTCCCAGGCGTGCCTCATCTGTCTGGAATGCGGCTGCCTCACCGTCTGGTCACGTCTGGGCCCCTCTTTCTGCGGCCAGGCTGGTGGGCGTGGATGGGTTGCAGTGGGTTCAGGCTGAGCCACTCTCCAGAAAGCCCCACACAGGCCGTGTGCAAGTAGTTTGCAAAAGGCTTTCCCAGGGGACAATGAAGACGATAATGACAGCCCAGACAGACTTACCACCCACCACCTAGACTTAAGTATACCCGTTCCTTCAGCATCTTTTAAATACCTGCTATGTGCCTGGCATTTTATTAGGCTCCGAGGACAATACAAACAGGAATCAAACCTGAACTCTGCCTTCCTTAGCATAGCTTAGAACAGTTTTCAGGTATGGAAATAGCTTTAAAATAAGTTCTAAAGAAACCTAAACGCTGTAGTAAGAGGGATGCAGAAAAAAGGGGAGCGATCACTTCCGGCTTGGGACATCAAGGCAGCCCTCCTCAAGAAAGAGGTGTGTGACCGGCCTTGCAGAGTGGGGGTGACTTGTGGTGGAAAGGGAGGAGAAGGGGTTCTTGGTTTCCCAAGGAGCACAGTCCAAAGTGCAGGGGGGAGACTGGCAGGTGGGCATGGAAGGACCAACTAGTTCCATTTTTCTGTAGCAAAGACTGTGGAGGGAGTGGTGGCAGGGGGGTTGGGGTCAGATGACAGACAATGCCAAACCCCAGGACAAAGAGCTTCGACTTTATGAACAACGAGGAGCCATTGAAGACTGTTGAGCACAAGAAGGCCTCGGGAAATGTGTTGCATTTAGGAAGATTAATTTGCAGCTGTGAGCAAAGTAAACTGGGAATGTATACGCATGCCCACATACATGTACACACGTGTACATCCTCAGAATTGTGCAGATATATGTGTACACAAAAGCATAGGGTTAATTCCCGAGCCCTGTTCTTTTCAAATTTTGAATTGTATTTGTTTATTTGAATAGGTGATACAGTCACATGACCTAAAGTTCAAAGGGAACCCCCGGGGGAGGGAAATAGCTCAATGGTAGAGTGCGTGCTTGGCACGCACAAGGTCCTGGGTTCGATCTCCAGTACCTCTGTCAAAAAAAAAAAAAAAAATCTAAGAGAATATGCTGAAAAGTAATGCCACCCTCCAACCCATGCTCCAGTCCCCCAGCTCCTCCACCTAGAAGCAAGCACACTGGCCATTTGGGGAGCCTCCTTCCAGAAATGTTGTGTGCATGGACAGGCAAACAACGTTTCTGACATTTTTATGACATATTTTTCTGCACTTTGCATTTCTTATTTAATAATATACTTTGGAGATCCTTACACATCGGTACATGGAGAGCTGCCGTGATCTTCTGAGCTGAAGGACCCTGTTCCATTACATTTGGCCCTTACATCATTTCTTGTCTTTGGCTTTTACCAGAAGTTTTGCAATGCATAACCTGAACGTATGTCATTTTACATATTCATCCATCCACTCGTTCATTCATTCATTCGTCAACAGACATTTATTGAGCATCTACTATGGCTGATGCCAAAGATACAGGGCTGAACAAAATGGGCGAAAGTCTCTGCCCTGGCCGATCATAACTTCTGATGTGCACGTGTGAGTAGATCTGCAGGATACATTCCTACAAGTGGAGTCACCAAATTAAAGTGGCTGTGCATTTTTAAATTGGGGGAAATAAAGCCACATTTCCACCCAGAGAGGTGGTACTGGTTTACCCTTGCTAAGTAGGAGAGTGTCTGTTTCCTTGCCCTTTAGCAACAAAATGTTTAAGTGTTTTTGCTCTTTCCAATGTGACAGGTGAAAATAATGGTAGTTTTAACCTGCATTGCTCTTATGATGAACAGGGTTCAACATCTTTTCATTTATGTAAGAACAATTTTTGCGTCCTTTTCTGTCAGCTATCTGCTACCCTTTGCTCATATTTCTATTAGATGGTGGAGCATTTTCATATTGATTTGTGGATTCTCTTTATCTATTAAGGAAATTAGCCCTTTGCCTGTGGTATGAGTTACAAATAATGTTTCCATAGCTTGTCATTTTTTCTAGCACTTGATTTATAGTGGGCTTTTAAAAATGCAGACTTCTTAAGTGTAAAATAGAATTTAAGAAGAATTTTGACCATTCCCAGCTTTTACCTCCTAGGGTGAGATGCTTGCTAGGGTTGATAGAGATATAGGTCACAATAACATGATCTTGGGTTCCAACCTGGGTTCTTAATAGAAGCACAGGTTCTAAGCAAAGGAAGGTGATGTCCTACCCTGTTCTGATGCCCCATCTCAAGAGGTCTTTGGACAAAGGGGAGCAAGCTCAGAGGAAAGTAACCAAAGGGATAATCAAGTCACATAAGGGATGGTGACTGAACTGTGTTCTTGAGCCCGGAGCAGATCATTGTCTATGAATATCATCTTGGGCAGTGGGACTGGCCACGTGATGCAAAATCAGGGCCTGTGATGGGAGCTCTGATGTGTTAAGTGTTAGATAATAGGGTTCTTTTTAAGGCAGAGCTGTCTGAAGGTAGAATGACCTACTTTGTGAGGAAGTGAGCTCCTCGTCATTAGAGAGGTACAAACCAGAACTGAATAACCTCCTGGAGATGCCAGGGGTTAGATTAGATGGACTTTCAAAACTTCTTCTAGTCCTGAGAGCTCATAATTCTACAAGACCACAAGGAAGCTTAACATTCCTCACTTTACAGATTAAAAAAAAGAGGGGGTGAGAAACTAACATGCAATGAGCACCTACTTTGTCCCAAGTACTTGACACATATGACCTGATTTAAAAGGATACGGACCAGAGAGGTTGAGTGATTCACTTAAGGCTGCACAGCAATCTAGTGGCAGAGCCAGAACTGGAAATCAGGTCCCTTAACTCCACATCTAGAGCTTTCTCCACTGAACTGTCTCTTCTTGTTCAATAATTACATGTTTATTGCACATCTATTCCATACCTACTCTGAATGGACACTAATATGGCCAATGAGAGCCTATTATATGCAAGCTACTGTCAGAATCGCAGGGTCTTTGCTCTGCAGAGGGTCACTGCCTAGTGAGCAAGTAGTACAGGCACCATCTCTGCATTGCCTGGCTGCATGTGAATGGTGCCCCCTGAAGTTGTGCAACATGGTAGCCCCGGGAGGACCTATGGTGAAACATGAGGCCATTTGGTAGTGCTGCAATAAAGATGTGTATACAAGATGCTATGGGGACATAGGAAACATGATTAATTCTACTTGGGAAAGGAATCCCAGGAAGCTGCCCAGAGGAGGTGACATCTGAGCCCGGTCTTGAAGGATCTGTAAAAGAAGAAAGAGCCAAAGAGAGTAAGTTTTAAATTCATTCCACAGACATTTATTGAGCAGCTCCAGGTTGCCAGGAAGAGATGAAGAGTTCCCAGAGTAGCAGTGGGGACAGCCACATCGCCAAGAAATTGCCATAGAGTGTAAGTGCAACAGTGGAGACCAGTGCATGGTGCAAAAAGCAAAGATAACTTCTGGAATAAACTGGGGGCAGGGCAGGGGCCTATGAAGGCTCCTGGAGAAGTGAGGCCTGAGATTTTTTTTTAAAGAGAAATAGAAATTTTGCAGGCTGATGATTAGGGACTTGAGAGAGATGGAAAAGCATCCCCAGCAAAGGGAATGGCATGTGCAAAGTTTCTGAGTCTCGAAAGATTATCCTGTCTTCAGATACCCAAAGCAGAGTGTGAAATGCTGGGGTGGCGGGCAGCCGGGCAGGAGGTGGAATTGACATACAGGCTTTTAGGCAGGACCTACCCGGTTTCCAGATGAATGGGGAGATGGCGCTGGTGTGCACGAGGACTTAGCCGGCTTAGCCAGCTTCCTTCAAAGCCGTGCCCCAGACTGAGAGCTGGAAGAGAGAAATGTGAGCCATAAATCCCCAGCTCCTCCTGCTGTGCCCAGCGCCACAGAGCCGGGAGTCTCCATGGCCCTCCAGTCCCACCGCTGTGACCCCCGCTAATCCAGCCTCCTGGCCCATCTGACACACACTTCCACTTAACATTTTGTTAGCGACTCTATAAACGAGCTCTCCCTGACCTTCAATCCCTGGCTAATTGCTGGTTTCATGTACAAGACTAGCTTAATTTTACGTGATAATTACCTGAGAGTGGCAATACATATGGCATCGCATGTTCGAAATGTCAGGCCTGGAAAACTACCAAGCGGCCGTAGTCAGGGACACAGGGAGGAGGCAGCTGGGGGGCGGGGGCCTTGCGGAGGCCACAGGGGGAGCTGCACTGGGGCAGACAGATCTCTGGAGAACCGGAGCCCTGGCCTGCAGTAGGACCCAGGACCCTCTGCTGGCCCAGCGCACCCAGGGGTTCAGGTCAGGGGAGCAGCACACACATTTCACAGTCGCACACGCACATGTGCACACACACACATCACAGAGAAATACGGACCAGGTCAGAGGCACAGCTCCACACGCTCCCCGTCACCCACCCAGCAAATGCTCACAGAGCACCTACTATGTGCCAGGCAGTGTGCGGGCACTTGCACTGGTTTCAAATCCCCACTCCACTCCGGGGGGTTGGAAACACGCGGAGGGCACGTTTGAGTTGTCACAATTCTCTGGTGGGATGCTGCTGGTCCTGAATAAGCCAGGCCCAGGAATTCTAACTGGCAGGCAAGTCCCAGCACAGTCCCATTCGATAAAGAATTGCCCACCCCAAACCCCGCTGAGAGTCCCCACAGCTGTGAGGAGGCCAAAGGGCCCCGACCCTCTTGGAGTTTACAGTCAGGGAAGGACCACGATGGCGAGGAATTACAACGCGTGAGACGCAAGTAACGAAGGAGGACTCAGGACATTTAGTCGGTGGAATCACGAAGTCCAGGGTTCAGAAAAGAGCTCCCTTAAAAAGTGCCGTTTGTCACCCCAGCATCTCCAGTTCACACCTAGAGCAGTGCTTGGCACAAAGACCGACAAATACTAACTGGTGCCTGTGTGTCTGTACCACGTGCCACACACCCAGGTGCGCATTCGCTCTGCAGAGGGGTGGCCTGGGTTCACTTTTTTCTCATCATTCCAGAATACAGGGCAAGGCAGGCAGGGGCCAGGGCCCTGGGGTGGTGGGACAGGCAAGTGCAGGTCAAGGAGAAAGGGTGCCCCTGGCCAGCTGGGAGGGCCCTTCCACACGTGTGCACACCTACTCACATTCACACAGGCCACAGGATAAGGTCAGAAGCACAATCACCAGATGAAGGCGAAATCTAAAAACCCTTTTAGCCTCCTCACACGTAGAATTGTGGACTCCTGAGCTGTGTTGGAGTAAATTACTTGCTTAATGAGATTTCAATTAACAAAAACAAATTAAAATCACTTTGGTAATTAAGCTGCTGTGAACCTTGCCAGCAGCTCTCCCTCAGACCTCAGATATCCTTGGGGAGGGAGCTGGGAATGGGGTCCACTCAGCAATGCTGCAGAGGCCTTGGCAGAGTCAGGAGCTCCCCGCACTGGGAGCCATGGCTTCCTGGAGCTGCTCTACAGGCACCAAAAACGTGGGTGGGAGTGAGGGGGTAGCGCACAGCAGCTAAACTTAAATTCAAGTGGTAGCCCTGCCACTTGGCTGTGTGAGCTGGAGCACCTTAGTTGACCTCTCTGAGCCTCCATTTCCTCTGTGAAATGCAGATAATAGTAGTGCCTACATCACTGGGTCGTGGGAGGATTAAGTGAATGAATGCACGAAAAACATTTAGAAGAGGGCCTGTCCCACGGTAATGGCTTTTAATCCACTTTCCCCTGTTTGGAGTCTAGCCCCACAAAGGGTGATCTTTCCAGCTTTGCAGTTCACATTGTCCTGACCCCCAAACCCCTCCAGGGCAGCCCTATTTCTGAGTTAGCTAAGTAAGGATCTACCACCGAGGTCCCCTTGGAGGTGAGGTCTCTGCCAGGTTCTCTTTTGACTTTTTTGGGGGGAGGGAGGAAGGTAATGAGGTTTGTTTGTTTATTCAAGTGGAGGTACTGGGGATTGAACCCAGGACCTCATGCATGCTAAGCACGTGCTCTGCCACTGAGCTATACCCCAACCCCTACCAGATTCTGTCCCTCTCCAGGCCTTATCTCTTTCCATCAGAGCCAGAAGCTGAGATCTGGGAGCTATAAAGCTTTTTCTTCTCAGGTTGCTGGGGTAATACTCCTTTCCTTGGGTTACAGAATCACCCACATCCTTCCACATGAGAGGCCAGAAAATTCAGGTATCACTGGCCCCATTCCACAGATGTGAAAGTTGGCTTCATGACTTAGCCAGCGGTTGAAAGAGAACAATTCTCAGTGCTGGCAAGAGTACACACATTTAGTCTTATGAATTCTGAATAATCAAATTTTAGTTTCAGTTTTTGAGTTCTTGTTTGCTGCCTTCATTCAGAGGGACTAAAACAGAAACTGAAATTTTTAAATGTATTATTCAAAATTCATACAACTAGAATAAATGTATAATAAATCTAAATAAAATTTTAAATGATTTCTTTGATTTTTAAAGTTTGCAGCACTTAGACTTTAGAAGTTATTAGAGCAAAAACTACACTAGGCCTTTTGGGACAAATATTTATACTATATATGTGTTTTATATATATAAAACATACTGTATTTATGTAATATGTAGATATATAAATATAAATGCAAACACGAACCCCCTAAATGTTTTCTCTGTGGTGGTTGAAACTGCAGATGGTTTTGTGTGTTCATTTATTCATTCAGCAACTTTTTTTTCACCCTACATACTATTTAACTCAACAGCAACTTTTCTAGTGCCCACGAGATGCCACAATCAGCAAGCCAGCCTCGAACACTGCTTTCAGGCAACTTAGAGATTGTTAGTGAAGATGGACATCAGACATGAAACAATGAGGCGAATACTGCAGAAAAGGAAAGGCAGGCCTTAGCAGCCTATTACAGAAAGCGCATTCCTGGGGTGCGGGGTCTGCAATAAATTTATTCCTTTTGTATTGGACTAAAATAAAACATATATATGTAAATACATTTAAATGAATCCCAAGAGCCCCATAGCTAGTTAGTAACAGAGCTAAAAGCAGACCTAAAAGCCTTCTAGTTCCCAGGCAAATGGTTTTGGTTTCTATCTGATACCAATACCCTGGATAGTTTGAACAACATCCCAATCTGGAGTGAAATACATCCCAAAGATGGGCAAAGGAGATGTCTGACAGAGGTGGTCCCTCCACCTATGCACCTGTCAGACCAAGGAGGTATCCCATCCACACATCCATGTCAGATGGAGGACGTCTGGGGTGGGGGCGGGGGCGGTTGTGTGTGTGTCTGTCTGCAAATGTGCCAAACAGGACTCTGGCCAGTGGGGGTCTCAACTTCCATCATCTGCATGAAAAGAGTCCAAACCCTGCTTTGGTCTCAGCAGTCCCACCCTCCCTGCCAGGCTGACCTCTAGTGTCTTTCAACCCACCCTGGAACCCAGGCCAAGGGGAGAACGTTCCAACACCCAGAACATCCCCTGCCTGTTCCTCCCAGAAGTGCTAACCTTGCAGCCCCTCCCCTGCAGCCCCCTCTTCCCTGGGGAGGGAGCGGGCAGGGTGCCATCCTCCAAGCACCCAGCTCAGGTGAGGGCTGCAGCGGCCGTCGTGGCCCCCACCTGGAGAGGCAGCCACAAGGGTCTCCTCCTCTCACCGCCCAGACTTCATGTCTCATTATCTTGTGCTGACTTCAGACAACCAAGAGAGGAGGACACAGAGTTGTACTTTCCAAGTAGCTGGAAACCCTTAATCAATGTTAATTGGCTCTAATTAGCATATGTTAATTAATGATATTTACTACAAATTAAAGGTATGAGTGCTCCCAGAGGGTTTCCTGTTCATCCAATTAGTGCCAATTAGTTGCAATTAACACGTGTAAATGAGATTTCATTGAACCCAAAACAAACAGCGCAGAATCTCTGATTCCCTCTTGCACCTTTTCAGTCAGCCAGGGATTGAGGTGGGGGTGGAGGGGAAGAAGGGAGGGAGAGAGGGGAGGGGAGAGAAAGAGAGAGACCCTTGGGCTGACCTCCTAGAGCAAGAGGCTGACTCTCCTCACACCCTGGAGGAGAGAAGGACGAGCCAAGTTGGGCCAAGCAAGCCACTGGACAAGCCTGGCTGCCCCAAGGGCAGTCTCCCGAGGCCTTGGCCTTGCTCCCGAGGGCCATGGGACATCCATTGGGCATCTCCGTACCTAATAGGACCTCACCCAGTGCATGGAATATAGTAGGTGCTCAGTAAAAATCAGCTGAGTAAAAGTTGGTTCCTTGGCATCGAGGGCCAATATCTTTAGATATAAAACTAAAGGATCCATTGATTAGGAAAACATGCAGTGTTCTTTTCTCCATAATGTCCTCCCAAGGACTCTACCGAGGGGCAAGACACTATTTATCTCTATGACATCATTTCAATATAATCAGTGTATGTCTATGGACATACTTCATCGCTAATGTTGATTTTTCTTAATTTTATTTCCTTTCCACTTAACTAACCACTATCTGGGGCCTAAACCACTGTCATGGTGGTAACTGGGTATAAAAAGAGCCAGAAGAGGGTACCATGAACAGTGAAAAGCTACCCCAAGTTCTCTACCCCACAGGACCTTCCATGAGACTGTGATGCAATACATAGCTCCTAGGGGAAGGGAATAGCTCAGTGGGAGAGTGTGTGCGCACGCACGAGGTTCAATCCCCAGTACGTCCGTTAACATAAATGAATACATAAATAAATAAAAACCTCATTACTTCCCCCCAAAAGCTTTTAAAAATATGTATCTCCCAATAAAGTGTTCATTCCTAACTCACTTTGCTACACCACCACACCTTCCGTTAAAGTCGACATTTGTTATTTTGAAATATTTCTTGTTCACCATGTGCCAGGCACTGTTCCAGGGGCTGGGGAGACAGCAGTGAACAAAACATCTGCAGATCCCTGCCCTCGTGGAGCTCACATCCCCCCAGGTATTATTGCCCTCCCAGTAGGAATTCTGATGCATCTAGAGTCAGAGAGACTTGAGTTCACATCCCAGTTCTGCCTCTCAGTAGCTGGGGAGAGGGGAGAGCAGGGTACTTAATCTATCTGGGCCTCAGTTTATCTATCTGTAACATGGGTATGATAATACTTGTCTACCTATCTTCAGTCATGTTATTGGGAGTCACGGTATCCGTAGCCTTTCTGAGTGATGAGTGGGGTCCAGAAAGGGTCACCCGAGCTGGCCAGGAGCAGGGATTGGCCCACCTGTGCCAGGATGAGCCTGGCTCAAGGTGAACTTTTGCTCAGCCATAGGCCAGAGACCACACAGCTGCAACTTTTGACCCCTCTGTCATCATCTTAACTCTGCTCCCCACGGACCCACAGGCAGGGTGTTCGATCATTTCAAAGCACATCAGCGTCCTCTTTATAAAGAAAGTCTGCCTAGATGACCTCTGAACCCTTTCTGACCTGATGTCCTAGGACTCTGGATCTCCTCTGAAGAGTGCAGGTCCCGCCTCTACGGTATATGCCCTGTTCACAGCTGACGGGTAACCAAAGAAAGCCTTGATCTCCCTCTTCCTTCGGGGATCCCGCCGCCTGTAATGGCCTAACGGGTCCCACTCGGGCCTTTCCTATCTCTTTACGGCATCCTCCACCCGTATCCCAACCTTCTCCTGGGTAGTGAGGAACCACCAAACATGGTCCCCAGGACACCAGGCCAAGGGAAAAGTTCTCCCTCGCTCTGATCAAATCAGTCAATTAAAAGGTTAATGGGAAGAATGCAGAGGATTGCATTGAATAAAAAGAGCTCAGCTGGGTTGTGTTCCGGGAGGCTATGGTTATGGAATGGATGTTTGCGCGGGGTCTTCTTGGGGCTCAATATTTCTTCCCCACCATGGCACCCCAGGGCCATGTACGAGATACGGGAAGTGGAGGGGTCTGGAATCAAGTAGAAAAGACCCTTTTCTAACTGCACCTCCTTCCAGCCAAAAAAAAAAAAAAAAAAGAGCCACACTACCAGCCACCCACTGTGTACCAGGTACAACGCAGCGCCATTAACTAGCATTATTTCCGTGTAGAGGGACTGGTGTTTTTTCATTTTCATTTCCAGGTGGTGTTTGATCAGGTGCCGTGGACATCTTGGTCTGGGCCTGGCTAGCTCTGGGACCAAAGATCAGCCACATTTGGCCACGGAAGGCAGTGCAGGAAGGTTGCAGTGAAAGAGGAGGAAAACACCGCTGGCTGGGTCCCATCACCCAGCACGCGCATGCGCACGCACACCCCCTCCTCCCTCCTGGCCAGATGGATGCTGGCTGTACCAGTTGGCAGAGGATAGGTCCCCGGGGAGGAGGATGCCACTAAGAAGCCTGGGTGAAGAAGCTGAAGAAGCCGGGAGACACAGCGTAGTGAATTCTCTGTTTTCAAGGACAAGAACGATGCCTCCAAACCAGCAGTTCCAGATGCCCAGGAAACTCTAGGATGGAGAAAAAGGACACAGGTGAAGTGTCTGCTCTTTATCCCACTAATGCCTCTTGAGAAGTGACATCTTTCTAAAGGCAAAGTTCCTGTGATGAAGCTTAACATGGCCACTTTGGGGAAAAAAATAAAAACCATCTGCTCCAGGAATGTAACAACAGAAAATAATTAAGGTCTAATAAGGTCAGTGTTCCACCTTAACACCTTTTCAGTTCCAGTTAAAACCTCTACTAATTTGCCAAGAAAAACCAGCCTCACTTGGGTCTTATTATTTGAATCACGTCCTGTCTCTTAATTTAAATGAGAGACTCACATAAGGATTTTTTTTTTTATTTTAAATTACAATGCCGACTTTCTTCCAGTTGATTACGGTATATGACTCTCTGTTGGAAGGCCATAATTTTTTGCTATGATTTACAAAGCATTTAAAGCGAAATCAATGTAAATAAATATTGAAGTATTGTAATAGATAATTCCATATATTTAACAGGAGACACAGTGCAGCCCTGGTTTGGGCAGCTAGGAAAGGAGCAGGGAAAGGATGGGGTGGGAGAGTGACCTGATATTCACTCAAAGGGTGACATCTCTTTTCTCCTAGATTCATTTAGCCAGGATTCACCGAGCCCTCCCTAAGGTCCTTGGGACCTAAGGGAGGGTCCTTAGGGAGTCCTCTCTAAGGACTTGGAACCGTGGAGAGTTATGAGGTGCCCAAGACATGTCCTCTAGGTGCCTGCAAAGGAGGGGAACAGTCGTGAAAGCCACCAGACTGTGTGTAAGGAGCCCTATGATCTGGAAGGGGTTTGGCAAGAGGGAAGGGCCAGTGTGTTTGGGGAAACAAGCCAGAAAAGGCCTTCCCTAACCCCTCCCCTTCCTTCCCTCCTCTACTCAATTCTTTCCTGCTCTCTCCTTCTCCTCCTCCTCCCTCCCTCCTTGGGCTGAGCTATCTCCAGACCACTGGCTGCAGCCAGCATCTGCTGGCCTCTGAGCTGGCCAAGCTGAGCTCAGAACAAACAGCCCAGCATTCCCAGCCCTGAAAGCCCTCGACGCAGCGGGGAGAGGTGTGAAGGGGAAGGCCAAGATGGCATCCCCAAGAGCCCAACTGGGGAGCCCTGCTACCTCACCCCACCCCACCCGTTCTACCCATCTCAAAAGGTACCCAGGGGTATGTTCCTAACCCACCACCCCATGGGGAGCACCCCTCTTCTTCCCATCCTAGAATCATTGCTTAGGAGTCACGTTTTGTTCCCAGGTGGGCTCTGCTCCCACGTGGGCTCTGCTCCCACGTTCCTGGCTTGATTCAGAAACTTACACCCACCAGTGCAAGAGGCACACAGGGGATGCCAGCCTATGTGTGGGCCCCAGTAACACATCCCTAGTGCAGGCAACGTGCCGTCTGCAGGGCTGTTCGAGCGTTATGGAGGTCTTGAAAGGTTTTGTGGACTAGACAGTGCAGGCCTGTGATGCAGCAAGAGTAGCTCATGCGCGCGCGCGCACACACACACACACACACACACACACACACACACACACAGTTAGCAGATCCCAGAGGAGGAAGATGTATTGTCCCTTGCCTTCCCACCCTAAGTTTGAACCCAAGACCCAAGTCCCTAGCTCTGAACATATTCCACCATAAATCCCAGGAGGGGACACGCAGCAGGAAAGGGAGCAAAGGAAGGAGATTTACAGCAAACCTGCTTCCTGACACCTCTTTGGCCCATCCCATAAAATAACAGTATCACCAGATAAATCATACGGAGTCTCAGGGGACCTTATCCTTGTTCTTGTGAGGTCTTTGTTGGGAGTCAGTGGGACATGGTCAGAGGGATTCGCCCAGCAGGGTTCTCTGTGACAACATCAGTCCCATATGGCATGGCAGGGAGGTGGGGTGGTCTCAGATCTAATCCCGAGAGTATGAGGAAGTGGAGAATGGGATGAGGGTGGAGAGCGTCCACTGTCATGACCCAAGAGACAGCATGGCATTAAAGATTTGACAGGGGCTTTGAGCAAATCCCAGCTCCAGTTCCTAGCAGTGTGACTTTAAGCAAGTTACTTAACCTCTCTGGGCTTTGGTTTACTTCTCTATAAAGGCAGGACATAGAATATGCACTGGACAGGATATGTGTGAAGATTTATTGAGGATGCCAAAGTGCCTGGAACCTAGTAGGCGCTCAGAATAAGGTAACTGTCATAATCACAAATGTTTTCCCTCATCTGGGATCCAGAACACTGTGGCAGTGTTCCCAGCAGAGAGGACTGAGCACAAAGAGCCAGGCCTTCTGCAGACAGACATCATGCGGCCCCTTTCCTCTTTGGCTGTTTCATCATGAGCTTCTGAGGTTAGAAAGGCAAGGCTCCCCATATAACTGTGGGCAAGTTTCTTCCCCTCTCCAGGCTGCAGTTTCCCATCTATAAAGTGAGGCGGGATGGAAAGTACTTGGTTTTTAAGGCCCAGTCCGTCATAACATCATGAAACCCAACAACTGGGACCAACTCCCGATGGGCTCTGTAACCAAAGAGGAGTGGGCAGGATGGAGGCAGCAGGTGTGAGGTGGGCAGGCCCATGCAGATAGGGCAGAAGCTGTCACCATCCTGGGAAGGGACGAAAGGGCTCCATCTGGCCGGTCCTCCCAGTTCTGACCACCCCAAGTCAGAGACCCCCCTGATTACAGCCTGGACAGCCATTGATGTGGTCTGAGGCATTGCAGTGATTAACCTTCACCCAGAGGTGGGAGCTGGGTGGGCAAGGCTCCAGCCAGCCGCCTCCCTCACCCCTGGAGAGACCCCCTAGCTTCCTCCTGCCTGTGCAGCCCCCACCCCCGCCCCATCCCTCAACCCTGCCGTCTTCCCCCTGCCCTCGGCATCTTCCGCCATTCAGGGTGATGCCTCCCAATCTTCCAGCCCCTGCCCTCCCTCCTTTCATCCTTCCTTCACTTCTCCTCCTCCTTTTCCACCTTCTCGTTGGTCTTGATTTCTTCCCCTCTCTCTTCTCCTCCATGTCCTCCTTTTTCCTCTTTCCCTCCTGCTTCTCTGTTTTATTTTTCCTTCCTCTTCTTTCTCCACTTCCCGTCATCATTTCTTCCTTTTTCGCCTCCTCCTGGCTCCTTCACCTCCTTCACCTTCTTCATCTGGGTCTGATACAGGAGGACCAAGGTGGCACTATTTTGAGGGAGTGAGTATGTATGGAGGGGGTGGTGGGGTCTGGAAGGGGGCATGCTCTGGCCTGAGAGCCCCCCCACCCCCAGTATCTTTCCAGCAGCAGGAGGACTGGAGTTCACCCGCAGGGCAGCTGTCAGCGGCTCGGTGGATGGATGAGTGAAAGTGTAGGGGGTGGGGAGGTGAAGGTGCTGGGGAGGGAGCTGTCTTCAAATAAAAATGAAAGGAGTGTGGTGGGTGAAATAATGGGGCTGTTTAATAATAAGCCCCGCCCAAGGCACCTCTGCCCCAGGACTCAGCCCTCCTGCCCACCTCCATCCAGTCCTGTGCCCCCCACCCCCACCCATCCCCATCCCTGAAGTACCCTCTCACAGGGGCCCATTATATGGGTTTCCCTCATCCTTGGGGCAGATCAGACAGCAGGACACCTTCCCTCAAGTCCTGGGACCCCTGCTTCCCCACCAGCCTTCCCCATCTCCCACTGAGGAGATGCTGGGATGGGGACCCCAGGCAACCTGCTCCCAGAGTGATGTCTGAGCAGATTAGCACCCCAAAGCTGGCAGGCCTATTAGAAGGCCTTTGTGGAGGAGGGGTTGGGGGAGAAGAAGGGGATTTTCCATTCTCTGAGCAACTGGATTTCACAGTCAGGGGATCAGGGAAGAACTCACTGCTTAAGCTGCCTCTTCACCGCCCAGCCTCTGCCCTGGCTCTCAGCCTTCTTCCTTCTCAGCAGGGATCTTTGCAAGCCTTGCCTTGCCTGCCTTGAGGTGTCTCTTTTGTGATCTGAGTCAGCCTTGGGGGCAAAACTAAGCCTTATCTCCCCCTGTCCCCTAGAGCCATTACACCAAAGAGGAGCTCAGGGGGTCCAGAAGTACGGCTCAGAGAGGTGAAGTGATTTGCTTTAAGTCACACAGCAAGTAAAGGGCAACCAAGATGGTTTCCTGACTGATTTATGAGAGCATGTTTGTAAAGGGAGCCAGGTCTATTCCAGGGACTGGAAGGAGCCCAAGACTGCTTTTCTCCCTTACGAGAAGTGAGCTTCCCTCTGCCCTAACATCAGCTTTAAAGGGAAGGGAGCCCTACTCCCATTCCATCTCTGAGGCCGCAGGGGACCAGACCATGGCAGATGGTGGAAGGGAGGGGAGGGGATGGGGGATGGAAAGGAGATTAGGTTTAAAGAATCTGAAGTCTTAAGGTCTAGTCCCAGCCTTACCACTAACTTGCTGTGTGACCTTGGGCAAACCAGCTCCCCTCTCTGAGCTTCGACTGTCTTACCTGCAAAACAGAGATAACATCTCTTTCAGAATTATTTTGAAGGTATCAGAAGAGCATCAGGCATAGCCCCTGGTATATGCTGGCTGCTCAGAATAATGATTGGAGCAGAATTGGAGGTGATTTTATGTCCTTTACCCAGAGCTGTGCCCACTGCCCAGAACAAGAGGCTCCTGTGCACATTCAAGCAACTGCTTCTTCCCACTGGGAGGGCAAATCCATCATGTTCAGTGACTGTTGGCCTCCCCCGCCTGGTGTAAGGTTACTGGGGGGTCATGCCCCCATGCCCTGTGTCCACTTTCTAGAAAGAGGCCCAAAGCTGTCCACCCTAGCCCCGTGTGGCCCTAGAGGCCTTTCGCTGACAAAGTGGTCTTCTCTGACCTTCCTGATGGCCTGTGTTCTTTCCAGCCAGAAAATTCTATGATCCTGTGACCCTTAAAAGCCCTGCCCTGCTAATGGTTTTATGATCTTCCCTACGGAATCCTCTCTTTGCCCTCCCTAACGCCCAGGCCCCTTTCAGTAGGTCCTAGTCAAAATAAACAACATTTATGACCAGAGCAGGATTCAAGGTCCGCCTTGCAAACAAACATGGAACCCTTTGAAGGTGCCTGGGGAAATCCATCACGTCCTGGGGTGTGATGCTCCCCAGGCCTAAGGGGAGGTGGGCCCTGGGAAGGGGCACAGGCGTGGGAAGCCGGGCTCTGGATCTAGATTCAAGATCCAAGAATCCTGTGCTGTGTCCGGAGTCCCCTCCTCGGGACCAAGTTTGGCCTCCCTGCAAGGGAAGGCGGGGAGAGGGGGAAAGGACTGGGCATGACCCAAGATGTCCACTGTGATGCCCCACTATGTGCAGGCTCCCTTGGGGACCGAGACTGGATTTCGTATGTCATCACGGGAGAAAATGAAAGAAGATAAAGTGAACAAGAGGGGGAAAAATAAAGAGGCAACCGGAGAAATAGTGAGCATGCGAGGACGAGAGGGTTTGAGCCGCAGCCACAGGGGTCTCAAGGCCTATCACTGCCTCCAGTGCTCACCTGGAGAGCGGAGCAACAGTAGCCACGTTGGGAAAAACTTCCTAAGGAAGAAAACTCGTCCAAACGCTTTCAGGAGAAAATTAAGCCAGCCTGGCCTGCCTCCTGGGCCAGCTAGCAGAGCTACAGAGAGAGGGAGAGAGTGGGAATGAACGAGAGAACCATACTCCGCTCTGAGTCTCCCTGGGAGACCCTGAACACCAATGTCAGTGAATGAGAACAGTGATGGAGGCGCAGGAGCTGTGCATCCAGAACGAACCCCTGCCCCTTCCTCCCACACAGGTGAAGGGCAGGGCTCCCTCCCCCCACACTCTGTTAAGCATCCTCCCATGAGGGAGAAAGGGGCCCACGGGGCGGCAGCCCACGACACCTCAGCTCTGCCTTCCGCTTGCCACGTGGGTGAGACGCCTCAGCCAGACTCAGCCTCTTCCAGCAGAAGCGGCTGCGAGCAGATTTGTTTTCAAGAGGAACCGGCTCTGCCTGGGGAACTGTTGTTGGAAAATATTAAGGTAGGATTCCCAAAGGCCCAAGTCTGAGAGCAGCTTTCTAGGACACGCAGCTCAAGGCTTTTCTTCAGCTGGCACACCAGCCTCCGGAACTGGGGCGCGGGCCTGGGGGCTGGTGTTCTCTGCCTCGGGCTGGGGGAGGGAGAGGCTTTCCCCTGGAGGCCTGTGCCTCCTCATTTACCCTACTAAAAATACCCCACTCCCCGGGCAGGCTGGGTGAGGAGCTAGACAGGAAATATGTGCAGTTAGCAAGGTATTGATCACATTTATCAGGGACCCACTTATACTATCTGCATCGATGGCATATAATTAATAGACAGAAGATTGGGACAAAGATGGAAGGGAACAAAGAGCTGGAAACGCAGGTGTTGAGTTTTTCCAGCATAAATGTAGTTTGTTCAAAAATTATCCTCTTCCTGAACTGAAAGAAGAATCATTTTAATGGCTTTTTACGATCTTATACAAGTGAATTAGAACTTTTGGCAGAGTACCCTCGTGTCCAACATGGTGCTTTATAAATAAAAGGGCTTCCGTGGCATAGTTTGGGAGCTAGAAGAGCCTTGGAGAACATCTAGGTCAGTGGATCTCAATGTTGGTGGAATAGAGAATTGCCTGGGGCACTTTTTTAAAAAATGAAATGCCAGGTACCCACCTCCAGAGATTCTGATCTAGTTGGTCTGGGGTGGAGGCCAGGTGTCTGTATTTTTAAAAAGCTCCCCAGATGATTCTACTGGGTTGAGAACCACTAGTCTAGGCCAATACTTCAGTTAACAGATGTAGAAACTGAGGCTCAGAGAGCAGGTTACCTAAGGTTCACACATTGTCACTGGCAGCAGAACCAGAACCACAGAAGCCAATCAGGTCTCCTGTCACATTTGTTAAATGAGCAAATAAAAGATTGATTCTCTTTTGGAGGCATCTGCAGAGACCAGCTACCCAACCCTTCCTCCTATTCCCACACTTTCATATTATTTTCACCAGAGGCCAGGCAAGCTGGCATCTTGACCCTGACCCTGCTCCTCCTGGACCCCCAACCCGAAGGCCTCAGGGCTCATCCAGGGCAAACATCCAATTCAAACACTGTCCGCCAGGTCTGGAGCCTGGGAGGGGGAACAGGGCATCTGTGGCACCTTGGCCACATGGAGTGTTGGAGTGTATACCCAAGAGCAGGGGCATAGGAGTGTGTGTGTGCAAACGTCACATGCACATAGATGCACACTCACATAGGAGCCCGTACAGAGGATTCTCCAGCACATGGCCTCTCACAGTGAGAACACTTACATGTGTACGTGTAAATATCTACATGTGGGAACACACGTTTCCATCAGCATCCGTCTACGCAGCAATGTAGGTATGTGAGGAAATATGTGTAAATGTAGCAGAAGTTCTAAAATGCTGGTATATGTGTCCATAATTGTGCACGTGTGCATAAAGCTGGACCTACACTCACGGAATCTACATTTCCATTTACCAGTGGAGGCTTGTTTATAACAATACGTAAGGGGACAGCCGGCCGTGTGAGTGCATGTGACCGGCGATCTGTGTGTTCGGGGTACAAGTTTATGTGGAGAGAGAAAAGGTTTCTGCCGTTTCCATCACATTTCTCCTAGGGAATCGCCAGGAAATACATGTGTGCAAAAATGGTATCTTTCATGCTTAAATATATCTGGCATATAGAAATGAAACATGATATTGTGCCAACTAAGATGCTACACACTAACATTGTGTATCATTGATAGAATTAAATAAGCCATGCAAGGCCCTGGTAGCATTTCTTACAATTTTATTTAACACTGTTTCGGCCAAGCAGCATTTGGGAAATGCTAACCTATACACCGTAGGTATACACTGTAGATTACTGCCACAAATGCATACTCTGTGGGATGCAATATACAACACATGAGAGATGTAACAGCGGGGCATCATTGAAAAATTCCTATGGTTTCCCTCTTTCTTAGGGCTCAACTTAGGCCCCTTCCTTCCCCAAACCTGATTAAAACCCATCCCTTCACACGTCCCTAGGAGGTCTCTGCATTTGTGGTAAAGAGAGATAAAATGGAGAGTGAGGATTTGGGGTGGGGGGAGAGATAACACTCTAAGACCTGGTCTCTGGAATGTTTCTGCTCCTCCCCAGTCTGTCAGAGGCAGGCTGGAGCCCCAGCATGTGTTAAAACAGGGAGGCTGAAGAAAGCATTTTTATAGGTTCTGCGGACCCTTGGGTTGACTGACCAAGTTATTCATTCAGAATGAGTAAAAAGAGCATTGAACTTATCAAATTGGTAGTAAATCCTTCATCAAAAGATTCATAGAAATGGTTCCCTGCTTCTCTTTTTTTAAGGGGAAACTATATCCTCCCTTGAGCCCAAATGAGAACAACCTTGCACATAGGTACAGGCCTGCCGGCCCCCCATTCAGAACACGTGCTGACCGATGGCCTAAAACGCTGGCTAAATTACGAATGGCCTGCGAGAAAAGAAAAACTCCAGAGCTGTGGAGGCTAGGGTCCAAACTAGAACATAAGCAAGAAAATGGTAGAACCACCAATGAGGGTCATATAAGCTGAAAACGCTCACTTACCAGCCACTGGGCAATGAAAAGAGGTCAAGATCCCATACGGGACCTCCAAGCCCTGTTCTCTGGGATCTCTGGGCTTCATTTTGGCTTGGTGGTACCAAGATTGAGACAAGGAACTCGCTACACCTGCCTTCCTGTGTTCTCAGTTTCTCTGACTTCCTCCTGCTGAGACCCCGGATGCCTGGGAGGTAAAGACAGCCAGCTTAATTGGAACAGCGATTAGACATCCCCCTCCCCAAATCCTCTGCCACCCACAGCAGAACAGTCATGAGAACTCTCTTTCCAGACAGCCCCCGGCCCCTTTCCACCAGCAGTGATACCAGCCAACCTGCTTGATTGCCGGCGCCAAAAAGTATCACCATGTCTTCACACTGCTGAAGTCGGGAAGTTGGCTCTCCAGAGCCAGGTGCTGTGGGCTGTCTCCTGAGTGAATACAGGAAAAAAGAAAGTTTCCTAATGTTTGGATTAGAAGTAAGACTGGGGAAAAGCACCCATCAATGCGTGTGCCCCCTCCCCAACACACACACACACACACACACACACACACACACACACCCCCATTGAATGCAGACAACTCATGAATCATCGCTGTGGCTGAACATTTTAGCGTTCGGTAATATTCTCAGAGGCCCAGGGTTTTCAAGCAAATCCCAGGTCTGTGCACAAGGACACTGCATAAATCCCTCCCCTTATGAAAGGCCAGTCTGAGCAGATGGGACCACTCTTAAGTAAACTGTCGAGCCCCTCTCTGTCCATCGCAGGAGGAGCAGCAGGGGGCTGGCCCTACCAGCCTAGGGAGCAGGGAGAAGCAGAAGCTGCCAATTCTGAGGCTCATGTTCACCTCCCCAACTTATCTCTCTGACAGAGGTGTCCGTTTGACCACACAGCCCTCCCTCCCCTTCCCCCAAGGGGAAATCAGCTCTTGAAGGGAGACTGGATGAAGCCACCGCAGACCAAGTGGCGGCCAGAGCTGGGAAAGCAAATATGAGCACTGGAGAGTGGGCGAGGACTAGGAGTGGGGTGAGAGGCAAAAGGGCCCCTCCAACCCCACTTCTTTCCACGCCAAGTCTGGGGAAATAACCTCACAGCAACTGCACTTTCTGATAACCTGCTTCATTAATATTTATTCAACAGAAGTTTTTTGTTGTTTTTTTTTTTTTAGGAAGAACGAAGGGCCAGATAATTAAACACTCGGTAGAGATAGAGGCTTCCTCTACCTTGTTCTCTGTCTGGCCCCCCCTCACCTGCTGCCTGAGCCAAATATATACGTGGCACCATCTACTCCCCCAGCCCCTACTCAGCTCCCCAGGTGTGTCACAAAGACATAAGGCAGGTGGATGGAGAGAGAGACAGACCCGGCCACCCCAGGTGCTCCCCAGCAAATGCATGGACTGTGAAATTACACCAGGGCTGGACAACTTACCACCACACTGGAACCCTTGGGGTACTGAAATAATTAACTTGCTAATCAGCTACACCTTGCTCTTTCCTTTCTTCCTGGAAAAAAACAATTGCAGATCTCCTTCACATTAGGTTCCTATGTCAGTCACTGGGAGACGAATGATGCTTTGGAAGAATTCTACTCTCTGCCTGCCTGCATGAGAACTGAAATGGGTCCTACCAGGTTAGGCCTCCTCCTCCTCCCCACCCCTCCCCACCAGGCCTCGGGGGGCACACAGAGACAGAATGTTTCTGGAGAGGCAGAGTTTTTTCAGTGCACGGCGCAGAGCTTTCCCAGCTCCACTAAGCTGTCTCGCTTGCGGCCCTCTTTAGCCTGTTGGCTGGCGCTAAACAGCCAAGATCCATGTGGAGAAAAGAGGATTGATTAGAATCCTAATAATAATCCTTGGCACTCGTCCGGCTTTAGCGTTTACAAAGTGCTTTCACACATTATCTCATTCGGTCAGAGGAGGTCGGCGCTGAAAGGGACCTTGGCAATCATTTGGCTCAATTCCCGTGCGGTAAAGATGGGGAAACTGAGGCCCTGAAAGATGAAATGTCTTCTCCAAAGGCCGCAGCTAAAGACAGTGTGGCGGGTTCCCCACGTTCACTGTCCAGAGACCCTGTACCACCTCCCACCCTCTGCAGAGAGGGAAAGGGCATAAGCACCTTTTTGGTCCACAAGAAATCCAAAAAGTAGAAGAGTAGGACATAAGAATGAATGAAAGCGACTCTTGTAAGAGATGGTTTGGAGGGTTTTGGGAGTGAGGGAGGCTAGTCTAAGTTCTGAACAGAGCATGTTAATGAACACACTTCCCTCTGTCTCTTTGTCCCCTCATCTCCTCCTTCTCGCCAGGTTTAAAATATGAACATTATGCAGTTTGGGATCTAAGGCTTAAATTGGCCGCAGGTCCCAGGGGAGAGGATGGGGGTTGGTCTTCTTGGATTCAAATCTGGCACCTACACTCCCAGGATTCACAGCATCCTGGGATTGTGTGTGCACACATGTGTCCACTCAAGACATTGGATTTAGCAGTGAAAAAACAGGCATCTTGATCCTTTCACAGATCAGATGATTTGCAAATTAATAGCACTCCCCCCTCAACCGACTCTGAGGAGGTAAAAAAAAGATTTCTGATGAAAGGAGCAAAAGGGCGAAAATAATAAAATGGAAAAAGGAAGCAAATGAACATTGGATTCTGTAGGAAAATACTTTCCTGTGAACGGCCCGTGTGTATTTTGGTCCGTGTGTATTTCCACGTGGGTCTTGGCATTTCCACAGGGCCGCCTTGCCCTGTTGCCTGAGCCTCCTGGAAGGTAAGCGGTTCCTTTGTGTGTTCGTTTATTACTAAGCCCAACTCTTTTCCCTCTAAAACTCCTTCTTCTCCCTGTTGAGCTGACCATGCTTCTGGATTTATGAAGAGAGATGTTTTAGCCGAAATCCCCCAGAGTGTCCCATCAGCCCTAAATCCCAGGCCCGCTCGCCCCCCCAAGACCCCATGACACACAGCATGCCAACACGGCTTCCTCTTGCCTATGCATTAGCCATCCATTGTGGCAACCTGACATCTCTCACACATAAAACCGTAAGAGAGAAATAAAATATCTGTCTCTTGGCGAAAATAAAGCTTTGCCTCCCTCCTGATGTATAGGATATAAAATAAAGCCGCGGCTCCAATAGTGGCTTTTCCTTATGCCGGAGTTGCCTTTGCACACACGGAGACAATGAAGACGAATGGTTTGGGACGAGGCCCAGCCTCCTGGGGCCGCCTTCACCCTGTTTTATTAGCGTCTCTTCCCCCCACCCCATCTTTTTCTGTCTTCCTCACTTTCTTTTCTTTCTGGTTTGGATTTGCCTTTTATATGCCCTTCTCTTTATTTCCTCTGGAACTTTATTCCTCTTGCTCACTCTCTTTCTAAAGCACGACGGAGACAGGGAAAGAAGAGCCAAGTTTCTCACCTTCTCCAGCACGCCCGCCATCTCTCCCCCTTCTCGCTTCTCCAGACCCCCAACTCTCTCCGGACTGCCAGCCCCTATGACGAATTTTGCTGTTACTGCTTGGGGATTTGCTTTGGTCAAATGTACAAATGTTCCCAAGGGACAATTAAAAGTGTGTTTAGTGTGGGGGGTGGGTGGAGGGTGTGGATTTTTTTTTTTTCTGAGTTGTCCTCCCCTCCCTGCTTCCTCTCCCTAGACTGGGTGGTTTATGGATCTCAGCAATTTATTTATTTAGCCTCTGAGGAGCCAGCAGAACAAAGCTGCCACCTCGAAGGGGTGAGGGTTGAAATTCACCTCCCAAACCCCAAGCCTCAAAGCTGCATCATCTGACAGACTGTGGGCCTTGGGCCGCTTTCTGCCAAGTCAGCTAACAGTGGTTTGATCCCAGTGCAACCCTCTCTTCCCTGCTTCCTTCCCCAGTCCTGAGAACTGAGGGTGCTATGGGGGGAAAGAAGAGGGCACACCCCACCATGTTCACACAGAGAGAAACACGGAACTGTACACCTCAAAGTCACTGACGTGGCCACCTGCCTGCCCTCCAGCACCCTTGACACTCTCTCCCACAGCGTCTCCCCAGAGGACTCACTCCTGCCAGGTACCTGTGGCTCCCCTCTGAGCTTCTGTGTCCCTCTACCTAAGTGTCTGAGTGGTTTATCTCCAGAAGCTTCTTCCCATCCTTGCCCTGACCTCATCCCTTCTGCTGCTTCCTAACTCATTCGAAACCTGATCTGCCCTGTGAGGGGCTGCAGGACACATGCCAGGTCTGGGGAAGAGTAAGTAGTGGTTAAAAGAAGGGGGTGCAGGATCTGAGTTCCTGGGGGGACAGCAGGGGAGGGGGAGCTTTGGTGTTGCCTGGAGGTCAGCCATGTCCAGTAGAGGAGCAGTGGGGGGATTTCAGCTTCTGAGACTGATGAAGGGCCTGTGGCGGGGGGCCTCCTGGTCACCCCTAAACTGAGGAGATCTTTATTAATACAAACATGGAGGGTCTGGTGAGGTTGCAACATCTATTGAACTCTGGGCCCCACCCTCAAAGGGGTGGGCGGCTTAAAGCTGCCAAGTCCAAGAAGAACTCAATTCCAGTCCCAAAGGTGGTTCGCTTTGGGGTCTCCCCTACCCTCTCACTCTCTTTCTCCACCAGATCTCTCTCCAGATATCAGCAGTGACCACCGCCATTAGGTAAGGGGAGAGAGTCAATTAGTGAGAGGATTAATTACTGGGAGGCACGAGCCCCGTTTGTCTTCCTTACCGGGTGTGAGTGTGTTCAGACAGAGGAACACGGGCACGCACCCAAATACACATTGTTGTCACGCCGTCTTAGACGTTTTATTTATTTGTTGGATTCCTGCCCAGAGCCGCTCACTCGCTTTTCCACGGGCGCTGAGTCTCGCACCAAACACGCCGCCTCCTTTTCTCCCGCCTGCGATTGGGATCGGGGCTGTCACACACCGCACACGCTCCAGTCCCGCCAGCAGCGCTCTGGGCACCTGCAGGGTCCTGGGCGCCACGCCTCTCCCCGCCGCTTTTTTGTTGCTGCTGCTCCTGCTGGGTGTCTTTCTGATTCTCTTTTCCTCCACTACTCCACGTGTTTCCCCCAGTATGTCTTTCCTCCTTTCCCCCGCTTACTTTCAGGCATTCCTTCTCTTCTTTTTGGGGGGTTTCTGCCCTCATTCGCTGATCCCATTTCTCTCCCCTCCCTTATGTCTCTCTCTCTCTCTGTGTCCTGCCTTCTCCGGCTCAACTTCTCCCTACCTAGACTACCCACGTCCTGTCTTTGCTGCGCGGCGCGGTGCTGACTTACATCTGGGATCACCACGCTCGACCTCCCTCCGCGCCTCCGTGCCCAGGTTGCCTCCAGCCTTCGTGGGAAGCCGGCGTTGTTTATGCAGCCCAAGCGCACACCGTGAAGGCCTGGCCGGATGCTGCCCTTTCCCGGCCTCGAGGTCCCCGCCTCCCCCGACCCAGACCTTGGAAAAAGTGGCCGGGACAAAGTACACAAAGGAGCAGGGTGACAAGCCCCCCAAACTTCTCGCCTGCAGTAGCGCACTGACTGAGGAATCTCGGGCAAACCCCCTAACTTTGGTTTCTGCCCTGGGAAAAAGGAGATCAATACCAACCCCCCTTACTCTGTGCTTCAGGACAGATACTGACAAAAACTCTAAAGTGGTGCACACAAGTAGGTCATTTGCAGGAAAGAGTGAGGGAGGGAAAATAAGGTACCCTGCAGCAGGAGCAAATGAGAGAGGGCAAGGAGTGAGCGGGAGAGATCCGATAAGTTCTGAGGGACGCAAGCCAGTTTCCTGCGTCGCACGTGTGGCGTCCTCACCGAGTCCGTGCGGAGTTTTCAAGTCTGCGTTGCCACCGGGATTGGCAAGGACACGGACGCGTCCGACTCGCTCCCTCCGCCTCTTCCTGGACGGCGGTGTCTGGTTGCGCCTCACTTCTGCGGGGCGGGCGCAGGTATCCACCTGGACCCCGCTCCGTTCCAGGCGCCCCCTTTGACGGCCTCACCGCCTGTTTCTGGGGGCCGTGGGCTGGACAGGAGCGCTGTGGGCGAGGAGGGAAGCAGCCAGGGGCAGTGCCCTTGGTCGGGATCAACAGCAGCCGACTGTGCTGGCAAGCTGGGTCCTTGGGCCTCACGAGCCACTCTGGAACGTTGGGGAGCCCAGTGAGGTGGGGCTTGGAATCAAGAAGGTGGTGGGAAGATAGAGGGTGTGGGAGAGGGTGCCTTCAGCGCCCCAGCTGCCGGACGGCTGGGAAGAGCTGGTACAACCCCCGCCATCCTGCATTCCCAGGCCAGGTCCCTCTTCTCAGGCTGTTCCTCAAGTTGAATATCAAAAGAGAAACCTGTGTTGTGAAAGCCGCTTCCTTGGGCCCTCTAGGGCCTTTTCCAAGAGTGCCTGGGATGAGCTTCAGAGACTTCTGCAGCCAGTGAGCGATGACTTGGCAGCAAAATTGACCCTGACGGCACCTGGCCTAGAATTTACACCACCTGAGGCGGTGCGTGTGCGTGGTTGTGGGTCTGGGAGATTGGAAGAGCTTTGAGTAGAAAGCGCTTGTGTACTTCAGGACGCAGGCAGTCTAAGTGTGGCGGTGAGGGTGAGGAGGCAAGGCCGGTGCTCTTCGCCAAGCAGACACGGGTTTAAAAGTAGAGCTGAGCGGAGAGGCTTCGGAGACGGTGAATTTGGAAAGCTGGGTCAGTTTTTTCTCCATGTCTCTGTGACCGATTACATTTTAAAATAAAAGCTCAATGGAAATGGGGGAAAAAATAAATCTAGTGTGTTGTAGCCTTGGAGGAGTTAAATCTGGGCTTAAATTTCTAGCATCAGGAGCCAGGAGGCACGCCTCGATTTGCTCTCCCCGACCCCCTGGTAGCCTCCGGGGTTGGTTCCTGCAGACCTGCATACAGAGCCATCTGGATACGGGGACAAGCAGAGACCGTTGCCCCAGAACCTGCATCTTGCCCTCGCCCTCAACGCCCCTACCAAGCTGATTCGCCTGCAGAGCGGGGCCCTCTTTTTCCAGAGTTGAGGTCCCTGCACCCTCAAGCCAGTGCAGCAACCTCCTCCAGCCCACCCGAAAGGAGGCGGCGGCCTTGGATTCAGAAAGGGTCGGCAGCCGGGTCCAGCTGTCGCCCCGTAGGTCCATGCCGGCCGCCCCCAACCCCCGGGGCCCCTCTGCTTTGCATGAGAAGGAGCCCAGCTGGGGCGGGGGCGGGAGCGAGCCACTCGGGACAGGGTCCGCTATAGATTCCAGAAAGGGGCGGTTGGGTTGAGGGCGCTAGCGGCGAGAACCAAGACAGCTGGGGGTGTAGGGGGGTGGGGAGAGCATGGGGACTGCTCACAGGACCACCCCCTCCCTCGGGCCTCACCCAGCACAGGGGGCTGGGAGGCGCCTCAGGGTCAGGGTGGAGAAGGCGAGGACCCTGCGCCACGCAGCTCTTAGCGCTTCCCTGGGTCCTGGAGTACCGGGTACGGGTCGGCTGGTTCCTGGAAGGAGCTGGAGGAGCACAAAGGCAAGTCGGATCCCGCGAAGCCAGCCTGCTGGGTTGGAGAACCGCCCTCCCCCACCCCCAACTCTACCCTGAGTCCCGGCCTGGGAGAGATCCGAGGAGGGGGTTGATTCGAGAGAGATAACCGGCCCCAACACAGCCCTCCTAGCAGCAGGGAGCCCAAGCCCAGGTGTGCGTAGAGGGGGTGCGGAGAAGGCGTGAGTGACTCCCGCACCCAGAGGTCAAGATGGGCGGAGCGCCAAAGAGGCGCACTGCCGGCCTAGGCTTCGGCTTCCAATGAAAATGTGACGCGGGCGGCAAGGCAAGGGGCTGCTGACGGGCCTTGCGATTGCAGGACAGTGCGGGCGGAGCCTTGGAGGAAGGAAAGTAGCGTTGGCAGAGCCCTAAAATCCCAGTCCACAGTGCGCAAATCAAATTCGCTGGAGCGGCTTCCCGGTTCGTTCGAAGAGGGTATTTCATTTGCAAAGAACTGAATTCCTTGCCCGCCCAGGTACAGTACAATTGTATTTCAGCGCTCATTTCCCCAAACTTAGCTCCGGCCCTGTGTGGGATGTCTGAGCCCACACTGCCAGTGGGGTCAAAAGGCCGTTCCCAAAATACTGGCTAGACTTGGCTGGCTGTCCAATCTTATTTCTTTCCACACTAAGGCTGAATGCTCCTTCCTAACACCCCCTCCCCCAAAAAACAAGAGCAAAGAGCAGAAGCGGAATTGCCCAGCCCTGCCAACATCAGGTTTCACTCGGAGAGAAATCTCGGTTAAGTATAGAAATGGTGCTGTCGAAACAACTTGGTGTTTGACTGGCGTGGGCCGTGGAACTAGCTAGAGTGACTCTTAGAGGCTAAGATTCTCAGGACCCAGACCCGACCTCCAGGTCTAGGATAATCTGCCCCCACCCCCATCTCCCGTGGTCAGTGATCCCTAGTTTATACTCGAGGAGAATTAGGGAGATGTGGGCTCCCGGAGGAGTGAGCTAACTGAGGTTATGCACTGCGGTTGTCTGGGGAAGGTGGTGCCAGCCGAGCCTAGTAAATGGGAGGCCAGGAGGCCCGGCCCACTCTGCCGGTGCCCTACACGCCACAATCCTCTGCAACCTCCCGGTGGAGCCCCCGGGACGTCCCCGCTTCCCACCTCCACTATCCAACTATCCCCCCAACACCCCTCCCCCTACCAACACTATTGCCCGGCAGCTTCCCGCCTACTCGTCTGTTTTGTTGTAAAAGGTGTCTCCGGATCACAGTTTTCTCACAACTTCTCGCTGGGGTTGCAACTCCTCACCCGAGGCTCTTTCCCACCCACTCCTTACCCCCTCCCCGTCGCCGCGCCTCCGGTCTCCCCCGCCCCCACCAGGAAACCGCCGGAATCAACTTTTCAAGACCGCGCTGAGGGAAACAGACACCCAGATCTCTCAGAGCCCCGGACCCAGTGGACTTTGGATGGATTGGGGGAGGGGGCACAGAAGGAGGGACAAGGAGGGAGAATCTGCTGCCAAGCGCTCCCCCCCTCCACCGTTCCACGAAGGACACGCGCAGTGCCTGGGGCAAACTTCTAGGCCAAGAGAGCAAGCAAGCAAGTAAGCGGGGGGGAGAGGGGGTGACGGGGAGCCCGCACCCGCTGAATTTCAAAGCCGAAGAGTGCACCAGGGGCGCCGAGGCTCGAGGACCTGGCTGCACCCCAACCTTCAACAAGGCTCGATCTTGGGTTACTCCCACCCTCCAGTAGAACTCTGTCTTCTGCCCGCGCCTACTCCTATACTCTCTCAGTCTCTTCCACCGAAACCGACGCCTTACCGGAGCAGGAGGGAACTCGGGCACCTCGCTGCCCGCCGCCCGCACCGCGCCGGGCCACGGTTGCCGCCGCCACTGATCCTCGAAACGCGGTCTCCCGGCACTCTCCCCAGCCGGGGGATGCAGAATGGTTTACAGAGGGACCACGAGCCGCTGATTGGTCGCAGGCCGCTGTGACGTCGGCGGGCGCTGCATTAAGGCGAGGGGGCTTCCAGAGCACAGCCAACAGCCAGGAGCAGTGACCGAGCCGCCGGAGCTGGGAAGAGAAGCGCCGGGGCGGCGGACTGGGCCAGGAGACCAGGGACAGAGGGACGCTTGTCCGGGGACAGCCAGCAACGAACCGCTGCCCGGGCGGCGACAGCAGCGGCCCGTGCCGAGCTGTTCCAGCCGCACAGAACTGTAGCCGCCGCATCAGGACGTTTTTAAAAAAGCTCTTCAAGCTACTCCCCCTCCCCCAGACTACTCCCGCTGCAAAAGGAGGAAAAAAAAAAAAGGAAGGAAGGAAGGAAAGAGGCTAGAAAGGAAACCCAGATTTGCCACCACAACGAAAAAAGAGGGGGAAAGGAAAAGAAAAGAAAGTCGAGAGACTGTGGGGTTGGACGCAGGCAGCCGGAGCTTGGGCCGAGCGATGTGGGACTACGAGCGCAGGCGGCCGAGAGTTGCGACTGGAGCCACGATGCACGGTCAGGCGCGGTGAGGAGCCAGACGATCCCCCTTCCCCGAAGGAGTCCAGGTGCAGGGAGGGCGATCTCGAGAAGACGGAGGCCGCCAAGCAGGCCACGGGCCGAGGGGACGGGGCTGAGGCGGTAGGGAGCGAGCGAGCGCACCTGGCTGCGTCCGCCCGGAGTTGTCCCTCTCCGTTCTCCGTTGACACAAACACTTCTCCAAAACCTAAGCAACAACAACGATCAACAACGAGATCTTCCTCCTGCGCGCCCCTCCCTCCCTCCCCCCTCGGCCTGCCCCCGACCCCTCCCCCAGGCCCACCGCGGGCGCCCAGCGCGTCCCGACCCGCTGCGCGATGCCGGCAGTTTAGGATCCAAAGGTTCTCTACTCGTTTTGTTCTTTTCTTTTATAAAAAGAGGAGGGGAAATTCCGGTGGCGGGCAGCCCGGCACACACACACCCGCCTTCTTACCCCGACAAAAGCAGATGCACTTTGACTTCTGACAGCTCTACCTCAAGCCCGAGAAAACTCAGCGGCGCTTTCCCTGCAACCCGAGCTCGCCGTCGTCCTCTTCCTTCTCCATCTCCGATTTATTTATTTCCATTCCCGTAGCCGTTCTCGGCGACTTCACGCCTCTGAGGGCTCTGGGCAGAAGAGCCGCTTTCTCGCCCGCCTGAGGCTCTTCCTCGCCCCAGGAGCTGCGGTGGCGCTGCTGTGACCCAGGGCCCTGGGACTACCGGGCTGCACACTCCACCCAGCAGCCTGCCGCGCATCAGCCTCCTCTCTCTTTTTGATTTTCCCGTGCGGGTTTCGGTTTGCACCGCCAGGTCTCCCCTGTTTGGAGTGGCTGGGGAGTTCTGCCGGTCGTCTTGGAGAGTCAACCCCTCGGCTCTACCTGTTCTTGTCTCTCCGGGCCTCACCCTATCAAACCAAAGACCATGGTGCACTGTGCCGGCTGCAAAAGGCCCATCCTGGACCGCTTCCTCTTGAACGTGCTGGACAGGGCCTGGCACGTCAAGTGCGTCCAGTGCTGTGAATGTAAATGCAACCTGACCGAGAAGTGCTTCTCCCGGGAAGGCAAGCTCTACTGCAAGAATGACTTCTTCCGGTGAGTACTTACCTCGCGCGTCTCTGCTGGTCCTTCCCCGCGGGCCTTTCCCGGCCAGCTTCGGATCAGAGGTCAGCGTGGCCACGGGGGCCGCGTTACGAGCTGCCTTTGGAGAGGGCAGCCAAGTCCCGGGGGCGCCCGCCTCTTCGCCAGCTGGCGCGCTGGGCGCCCGGGACGCGGCCTGCTTGCGTCCTGGAAATTGTGTGTCCAGGCTTGTCTGCACGTGCCTGGGAGAAAAGAGTCCGAGCCTGCCTCTGAGCCGGAAGCCCCTCCAAGCTTGGAAGGAGGTATCTCAGCCTCAGGCGATGTAGCCCCAGCTCCCGTCTTTCCCCTCGCCGAGACTGCCATCAACTGCATTCTCTGGGCCTCCCGGGTTTGCTCGTCCTCCAGGCTGAGCTTAGAAGCCTGGGCTAGCTCCATGCCACTGCCTTTTCCGTCTCCGAGAAGTCATGGCAGGAACCGCGGAGCCTTTTGCATGGAGTGTCCGAGTCGCCTGCCGTGATAGCGGTGGGGAAGAGCTCGGCCTGGGTGCGTAGCCTGCACGCCCCAGGGTCTTCCCGAGACCTGAATAGGCCTTCCAGCACCGGCCCGCGCACACTGCTGCACGGTAACCTGTGAAGTGCCGGAGGCTTCAGCCTCCGCGAAGACCATCATCAGCTGCCCAGGTTGGCGGGAGGTTGGGCCTCCGCCCAACGCCGACCTCGGCTCTGAGGCGCAGGCTCCACTCGGAGCTGTCCTAGGCACTGCCCGTCACTTGCTCAGGGAGAAAACGGACCCGGTTGGTCGGAGCCAGGAGACTTCTCCCGACAACTTTCCACCGTTTAGCATTTTAGTTGTATCCTCTGAAACTCACTACCTTGCCACCAAATGCACACATACACACATCAACAGAGACCTGGAGCAAATTTCAATCGAAATTCCCCTGCGCGGGTTGGAAGTCTCCCAGTTTACTTGGCTGACTTGGTCTCTGCTTTCCTCTGAGTTTGTGGTAACAGATCAAACTAGGGGCGGGGGTGAGAATTCAAAGCCACCCGAGTCGCTTTGCTCAGAAGCCCAGGACGCACTGCCCCAGTGCCTCCCGGGATGCGCAGCTCTGGCTGGGGCGGACCGTGGAGCAAATCTCCGCTGCTATTGCCGAGAGGAAGCACAGGCTGAGCTTCTGGGCCTCGGCCGGCGGTGCCAGGTCTCCCGCTACCGGCAGGAGCCAAGCCGGGGAAGGGCGAATGGTGCCGGCTGCCAGTGGGCCCCAGAGGCCTGGCTCCCGCGAAGCGCGGCCGGCACCTAGAGTCCCCACACTGTTCTGGCTTGTGCCAGCCTGCTGGGCTTTGGGCTTGAACATGGAGGCCTGTCTTCAGCCGTCTGGTCTCTCTGCGGCTGTTTGTTTAGTTTAGGCGGGACTGGACCTTGCCAACCCCTAGTCTGTGCGCGGGTTCTTTTTCGGCAAATGAGAGGCAATACGTAGAAAAGCCTGCACTCCATCTTACATGGAGATCTAATTTTGTTCTCCGGATCTAATTGGAAAATAAGTGCCTCTCTCCACCTTCCCTTTGCCGACTTGCTGCCTTCTTCAGCAGCGCTTTTTCCCTTTGGGACAACACTGGGCGTGAGGTTAGGGGTGGGGGCAGCTTGGGCTCCTCACTGTACAATTCTAACCATGTGTATCTTCTCTCTGACTTTCCTTTGGTGCCCAACGCCCTCTCTTTCTACCTTCTTGCTTGCTTAATCGACATCTGTCTCTTTCTTTTCTTTTCTTTTTTTGTGTATGTCTCTCTTCTTTTTCCCCTTCCTATTCTTCCTCCACTTCCGATTTCTTTCTCTACCGCCTTTCTCCCGGCCGCTGTCTTTCCTTGGTCCTCGCCAACCCGCCTCCCTGCAGGTGTTTTGGTACCAAATGCGCGGGCTGTGCGCAGGGCATCTCCCCTAGCGACCTGGTGCGGAGAGCGCGGAGCAAAGTGTTTCACCTGAACTGCTTCACCTGTATGATGTGTAACAAGCAGCTCTCCACGGGCGAGGAGCTTTACATCATCGATGAGAACAAGTTCGTCTGCAAAGAGGATTACCTAAGCAACAGCAGTGTCGCCAAAGAGAACAGCCTCCACTCGGGTGAGGCCCTAATTCCCGGCTTGTTAGGGACGGGCGGGTCCTGGGGGAGGAAGGCCGGCTAAGGCTGCTGCTCACCTGTCCCTTGCCTCTACCCAGCCACCACCGGCAGTGACCCCAGTTTGTCTCCGGACTCCCAAGACCCGTCGCAGGACGACGCCAAGGACTCGGAGAGCGCCAATGTGTCTGACAAGGAAGGTGGCAGCAATGAGAACGACGACCAGAACCTGGGGGCCAAGCGGAGAGGGCCGCGCACCACTATTAAAGCCAAACAGCTAGAGACGCTGAAGGCCGCCTTTGCTGCTACGCCCAAGCCCACGCGCCACATCCGCGAGCAGCTGGCTCAGGAGACTGGCCTCAACATGCGCGTCATCCAGGTCAGGGCCCGGGCGTGCCACTCAGTCCCCCCGCCCCCCGCCAGGCCCACCTGGCAATTCCGTGCTGGCACCCGGCCGGCTGCGCAGGGGTGGGGGCCAGTTTGAGGAGCGGAGCGAGCCCCTGGAGGCTGGCGGAGAGGGAGGGGAGAGACCCAGACACACCCCTATCCGGCTCAACCTTTGAAGCTCCGCCTGATTCATAGAGCGTCTGGAAATCCCTATGCCTCCTCCTCTTTCCAGTCCAAGGCGGGTGACAGCGGTGGTGGAGGGGGAGGGACAGGGAACATGAGACTGGAGAGGGGACACTATCGGACACTGTGGCGAGGATTGGGAGCTTTTTTTTTTTTTTTTTTTTTTTTTTTTTTTTGCACCACCCCTGTTCTGAAGAAGCCGAGAGGTCGCTGTGCCTAACCCGGAGTTAATCGGCTCCGCTGGTTTCGCACAACGTGATCTCCCTCTGCCTCCCTACCCCCAATTTTGTAGGGCTCTTGACCCAATTTAGAAAGCCCCAGAGCAGAGACTTGCCCTCCTAAGAGAAGTGGGCTGTTTAGGTTTGAAGGGGAGGTGGTCGGGGTGGGAGTCAGCCCTGCCTCGGCCTGTCCCGAGTGGGATAGGGACGGGAGGCGTCCTTCTGGGCAGCTGCGCCGGTGCACCGTTAAGACTGCCTGAGATTCGGGCCCAAGGTTAGGTGTCGGGTGCCTAGAGGCTCTGCGAGGGTGTGAGTGAACGTGCCTGGGAGGCTGAGTGTGCGTGGGCACACGGGTACCCGCCGCCCTCCGGGGAAGCCCTCTGCCTCTGAGTAGCTGTCCCGCCTTGCTCGCAGGTGAACGGGAGGTTGCGTGAGCGGCTGTGCATAAGTATGTTTGGAACTGGGAGATTGTGCGTGGGTGTGAAAAGGACATTGTGGGGTTTGGCGTCACTATCTTTGGGAGACTGAGTGTCAACAGGAGGCTGTTTGGTTCTCTGTCACTATCATGTGGGGGAGGGTGCTGCCAGAGTCCGTGAAAGGGAAGCAGTGTGTCTGACACTATTTGGGGAGGTTGAGTGTCTGTGTGTACAGCCCCCTAGAAGCTTTGAGAATTGAGGCGGTGTAACTGTTAGAAACAACTCCAACTGCCTCATTGTGGGCAGGCGGCTTGCCCAGGTTCCCCTGTCGGGAATCCTGTTCACCGTTGGCTCAAGGGCCACCCTGCGCAGTCCTACTCAGAGACCACCCTCACCCCCCACCATATACCCCCCCCCCCCACACACACAGGCACATACACACACCCAGTCGGGAATCCGAGCTAGGCTAGGTGGTGTTCGGGTGAGGGGCCAGGTCCGGCCGCCCACCTGAAGTCGGGGGTGGGGTCTCCGCGGCCTCACCCTCCGATGACGTGTGTGCTTCAGGTCTGGTTCCAGAACAGACGCTCCAAGGAACGGAGGATGAAGCAGCTGAGCGCGCTGGGCGCCCGGCGCCATGCCTTCTTCCGCAGTCCGCGTCGGATGCGACCGCTCGTGGATCGCCTGGAGCCAGGCGAACTCATCCCCAACGGGCCCTTCTCCTTCTATGGAGGTGGGTGCGTTGCCCAGGGGTAGGGGGCGGGCAGGCCGGGGCTGGCTTCGTTGGAAGCGGGTGGCAGCGCGGAGGCGCTTCCGGCTTTCTTTAGAAAAGTGGAGAGTGGGGAAGGGATGGGTGAAGGCTGGAGAGTAAATCAAGGGGAAGCCGTGAAACAGGACCGAATTCCCGACCCTGTATGAGGGGGGTGGGCATCTCCTGTGTTTGCACCCAGCCTCTTCCGTGCTCCCAGCTTGGCAGGGGAGCCCCACGGAAGGCCAGTTCCCGCATTGTCCTCCTAGCCGGCTCGCGAGCTCGCCTTCGCGCCCCATCACCCCGCCCCGCCCCAGGCCCCGCCCTGACCTCCTCCCCGGCGCTCCGCAGATTACCAGAGCGAGTACTACGGGCCTGGAGGCAACTACGACTTCTTCCCGCAAGGCCCCCCGTCCTCACAGGCCCAGACGCCGGTGGACCTGCCCTTCGTGCCGTCGTCTGGGCCGTCCGGGACCCCTCTGGGCGGCCTGGAGCACCCGCTGCCCGGCCACCACCCGTCGAGCGAGACGCAGCGGTTCACCGACATCCTGGCGCATCCCCCCGGGGACTCGCCCAGCCCCGAGCCCAGCTTGCCCGGGCCTCTCCACTCAATGTCGGCTGAAGTCTTCGGGCCCAGCCCACCCTTCTCGTCGCTGTCAGTCAACGGCGGGGCGAGCTACGGGAACCACCTGTCTCACCCCCCTGAAATGAACGAGGCGGCCGTGTGGTAGCGGGGGTCGTGCACGGTCCGCGGAGTTCGTGGTTGTACAGAAATGAACCTTTATTTAAGAAAAATAGAAAAAAAAGAAAAAAAAAAAAAAAGAAGTCATCCCCCTACTTCCTCCAGCCTCGGGGACCATTTTCCGTCTGGGAAGACCGGACGGAAAAGGGGGACACGAAATAGGATCCAAATCCGCCTGGAGGTGGGACCGGAACCCGTGCGCTGGCCGGCAAGGTGCAGAAATGGGGCTCCCGAAGGAAAATGCAGACCTCGCCCCACCTCCCACCTGGACCCGGATCCTTAGACAGACGCCGCGGGCGTGAGTGCGAGGCCACAGGCAGCATAGAAACACCCACGGCAGCCGCGGGGGCGGCCAGTCAGTTATGACACCAGGAGCCGTGGGGAGGGAGGCTGTGCCCGCAGCCGCTTGAGGGAGGTGAAGCAGCCGGGGACGCTCCCGGGCCAGCCAGAAGGATTCTGGCTCTGGGAAATCTACTAGTGTTGTCTCAGAGTTCAGCAACAGCGACAACAAACTCTTATAGCTTCAGAAACACCGACCTGCTGTGCATCAGGTGGGACTATATATATATATTTTTTGTCTATCTGGGTTTTTGGTTTTTGTTTGTTTGTTTGTTTCTGCCAAAATTGCAAAATTCTAAATGTAAAGCCCTCAGTATCAACTCTTCTACCTTTACAAAGCTACACACACAGAGACACACACAGACACACTCCATAGGATGGATGGTCTCCAGACAGACCTCTCAGTAAAATGACTTGAACATCAGCTGTACAAGAAAAGTATTCTACCTTCACACACAAAAATTTTAAAAAAAGACTATTGAATTAAAAACAGTCAACTGTTTACGTATAATGTTTAAATTCAGGAGTTCAGTGTTTTACTAATATATCCTGTTTTGAAACCTCTTGTTCAAAACAAAATGTTTTGAGCAATCAACCAAAATTGTTCATTTTCTTTTCCTGTAGATGTTCTGACAGATTTGCAGGGCTCACAGCTCACTGTGCTAGTATGTAAAAAGGTGTTGTTTACACAAGGCAAAGAGAAAACATGATATTCAGACACTTGCCAAATAGAATAATTATAGCACAAATACTGTAATGGTGCTTAGCACCACAACCTGAGAAAGTGTTAAAAAAAAAGTGTTACAAGGTTTAAAAAAAACATCTTTGGTAATTTTTAGTCCTGTTGAACATTCATGGAATTGTTAATATGACTTATATAGACCCACACAGGTTTTATTTTTGTGTCTTTAAAATAAAAGTCCAAAATATTTAAATTTTATGGTCAAATATGCAGTCAACAGCTGCTACTTTTTTCTTTATATATTAAATTTCTCATATGTCTTTTATTGTTCTGATAAACCTAAGCTTGTGTGACCTCCAGTGCATATTAGACCATTCACTGTATGAAAGAAAACATGTTGAATAAATTTGTGAGTTTTTAATAAAAATAGAAAATCTGATGTTTAGATAATTGGTGTGTTATTTGATGTTTTAAAAACTAGAATCAAGGTGTGGTGGAGAGCTGAATGACCCCTCACAAGCCTGGAGGAAGAAAGGCAGGCAGAAGGGGGAGATAATCTGTTTTTACCTTGGCTGTGGTTGAACCCCTTTGCTAATGCCAGCTAACCTTTCCTCCATGCCTTCCTGCTGTTATTGACTATAGATTTGCATTCTGTGTACTTAGGTGATACAGTTGAAGAGATGTTTGCTGAGAAGTTAATATAGAATTTGAACTAGAAATCAAATCCATGGCTAAAAATTGTCCCAGTCTGTGATTAGGCATGAGACCCCATACACTCTCTCTGCCCCCTCTGAACGTGCAAAACTGGACTTGTGAATGTCAGGTACCTGTAAATAGATAGTTAGAGAGGGTCCTTTTCAGTTTCAATTCATTTCCCATAGATAATCCTGCTTTCTAATTTGGTGGTTTGAAAGATAACGTAAAATGAACGTACAGCACAGCTAGAAATGAAATACTTTAATCCCCTTCCCAGAACTGATATGAAATAGTTGTTTTATAGTATTTGTTTCATTTGAAGTTCCTCAGAAGGAAAACTATTTTGCCTGGCACAAGATACATATTACGTTTCTTTGAAAGATGAGCAAAAATAACGAATGTAGAAATCAAATTTCAGCTGGGAGTTGCCAGTACGTTCTGAAAAGTAGTGAAATCCCTTCCAAGCCTTCATTAAACGTGGAAGGAATTTAAATATTTTATCTGTTATGAAATAGGTATGTGTGTTTTAATAGCAGACACTATTTGAGTTCCAGAATTTTTTTCATATTGCCTAGATTTTGGTCCGGGTTGTTTATTTCCTTAGCTTTAAAAAACAAAGGTTTTATGTTAAGTGGTATGTAATTTCTAGTGTTACTTTCATATATTATTAAGACACAACCAAGTGTATCTTTCCTGCTAAGGCTTTAAAATAAGCAATATTTCTCTGCATCCACATGACAGCTTATCCAATGGGAAGGAATATCAGGGAGGAATCTCACAGTGTTCTTTCAGAAATACAAATTTATGAGATACAGGGGAGACTTTTGAAACTCCTAGCCTCTGCATGCAGCACATTTCTTTATCTGCTTTGTATGCAATCACTGGATTGGCTTGTTTTTGCCTTCTTTAGCATTTATATACAGTAAATCATAGCCAACTTCTTCATTATAGCCAGTTCCCTTTAAAGAAATTCATTTAACTGAACGTATGCTCATTGGGAAGCTGCATTTTCCTATCAAGCCTGCTGAATTATTTAGCAGCTTTATTGTGGAATCTGGTCCTTGATAAGAAGCGTTTTGTGGACTTAATTCCTTTCTCTGATTCCGTGGCAGCAGCTCAATCTTTCCTCCTCGGCGCTGTACCCAGAACCCTAACGAATCCCTGAACAGGTGGCAAAGTTTAGCGGTCAAATTTGGAGCTGCCTGCCGAGGAGGTCTAGAAATGTCAGGGACTGTTCTCCATCAGAGCTGTTCTGCCCGTGTCTGGCCCCGAGGTGCAGGGAAGCACTGCAGCATCCCCATGCAGCGCTGGGAGCCCCCGGGGCGGTCCCCTCCCGCCCTGGAGCACAGTCTCCTCTCTGGCCCGGGCTTGGCAGCCTGGTTTCTCCCCGCAGCCATCTTAAGGCTGCCACCTCTGTGCCTCTAGCCACCTGCTCTCAGGGTTCCAGCGGCTGGGAGCTGCCATCTGCCCTGGGTGAGGGAAGCCAAGCTCACCCTCTCTCTAGGAGAGCTCTCCTCTCTCCAGGTTGGGAGAAAGTGGGAACTGCTTAAGGCGTGTCGAGGTTGGGGACGACTATGTGTGGAGAGCCAGGATGAGCATTGGCAGGGGTCTGGGACCTGGGGTTTGATAGTATCTGAGAAGAGAGAAGAGAGACAGGTAAGAACCTGGATTCCCCCAAACTCTTGAAACTCCTAGTCATGTGAACAGACGGTTGGGAAATGAAGACGGGGTTACCATCCAGCGTCACCCCCTGCTCATCCTCTGCTCTTCCTACATCTGTCTGCCATTTTGCCACAGGCAGAGGGACTGTGAACTGGGAGACCCTCTGACCTTCTCTGGAGAGGACCCCTCATCTCACCTGCTCACATCACTAGAGCAGTCAGGGTTTTCATTTCTTCTAGGAGATTTAGTCTTTGAAATGGCCCCTCCATCTCCACCCCCACCCCCGTCAGGAAACCCCTCCTCCCTTCCCAAGAAACTAGAACCAAGTAGGGGGGGTCCCCCAGAGAGGGGATTTAGGAGGCTGCTCTTCTGCCCCCTGCCTTGACTTCTCTCAGCTGCACCTCAAGTCCTAGAACTCTTTCCTCTTCCCTCCACTCCTGGAGTCCCCTCCCTACCCTCGGGATCGGGTGAGAAAGCAGGGGAAGCATTTTGGAGACCCTGGGATGTGTGTGACAGGTCCACACACACAGAAGGCTCCCCAAGTCAGTGGACACCAGGACAGAGACTGGAGAGTAGGGAAGCAGGCATTTTCTGCCCAGAATCATCCAGGAGTGTCCTGTTTGCATGACAGCTTAGGGGTGGTCTCTGCTCTGCCTTACCTCCCTCCTCCTTTTCTCCCTTTTGTTTGCACCAAGGCCAGATTTCTAAGCATTATTAGTGTCCAGAATAGGAAGGGAAAAGGTCCAAAATAGGAAGAGAAGTAGTTTCCCAAATATTGGGTGAGAGAAACATTTTTGTCCTTCGAAACCCACGGTGATGGCTGTCCCAGACTGCGGAGCCTGCTTTTGCTCTGAAGGCCCTAGACACAGGCACCAGACTGCAATTACAGGGGATATGTTTTTTGTTTGTTTTTGTCTTAAAACTGTTTCCTAGACCGAATTCTATTGCAGATGGTAAAAAGCAGTTTTCGTCACCTCAGTCCCCTGCCTAGGGTGACCCCATCTTAGCCTGGAGTTCTTTCCCTTCCAGGTCTGAGGGCATCTACCCTGAGGGTTCTCCTTCCCCTCTGCAACCACCAAGGAAGGGGACATGGGACAAGAGGTCTCTCATTGCTCTCAACACTGGGGGCATATGAAGACTGGGGAAGTCAGGGACCCTCACTTCCCTTGGGTTCCACAGGAGACACTGGAGAACTGAGGGTTCCCCAGGCTGTTCGGCTGCAGGATCCAATTGGCTTGGGCTGTTCCCAAGAAGGGCATGGGGCACCCCCTAACCCTGTTTTCTGGATCTTTTTGAGGCAGTTTATGTTTAGGGGCTAAGTCTTTACAGGTGACCTCACACAGATACAGGAAGGATAGGCCACTTTGTACGCACCCTTATCATCCCTTTTTGCAGTTTCTGTTTACACGTTTGTCTGCCCCCCTAGGCTGATCACCGCCAGGAGAGAATCTTACTTATCTTTGTATCTCATCTAGCAGTGCCTGCCACATAGTGGGCAGTCAGGGAATGCTTGATGAAGGAAAGAGCATATAAAGGGATTCCATCTTTTCATTTGCCTGGATGTAATTAAACTGACCCTATTAGGTCTTTATATTTTGAGTCTGCCCGTGCCCCTCTAAATGTAGACCTAACTTTTTCTGAATTTGTGCACCAGTTTCAAGTGTCTGAGTATGCCCTCATCTTTAAACAGCAAGGATATCAATACCGATGGGTGTGCAGTATAGTAATGCTCACATCACCCCCTTTTCCCTGCATGGACAAGGCTACTTGGAGAAGCTACGGAATCAATTTTTACGCACAGTTATTGCGATATCTAATTATTCCTATTAATATAGACGTCAGCAGTCCACCGCACACTTACACATGCAGATCCCTGAGGCAGGATTTCCAAATCGTGGCCGCCGCGGGGTCAGAGGAGTGTGCCCGGCCCCAGAGTCGTCTAAATTGTGAAATGCCATACCTGCTTTTGGTATCAGTCTGTGAGTGCCCTAAAGCACACGTGAGGCTCGAAACGCTAACCCTTTACTTCTCCTCCTTCCCAAATCAGCCACGATGGGTCACGGCTACACTACACTTTATTTCTAAGCAAATCTCGGACAAATCTTGGGGCATACTTTACGCAAGGGGACAAGGGCGGCGCGCATCCCAGTCTGGATTCAGAGCAAAAGGCGACCACGTGCCCTTGCGCGCTCCCGCGCCGCCCAACACACCCCCTCGGCGTGCGCGCACGCGCACACGCCTCAGCCTTCAAGGCGCTTCCGCCTTCATCCTAGCAACGCCCGTGGTGACGCGTAGACCCCGCCCCCTCCCGCGCTCCTCCCGGAAGTTGCTGGCCGGGCTCCGCGCGTCTCTGGTTGTGCTGAGGGGTGGGCTCCGGGAGAGAGGACCCCGAGGGGAGAGAGCGACGTTCACCAGCGCGGCGCCGAGCGAGACCCGGTGACCATGGCGGGGCCGCAGCCTCTGGCGCTGCAGCTGGAACAGTTGTTGAACCCGCGACCGCGCGAGGCGGATCCTGAGGCCGACCCGGAGGAGGGTGAGGCCTGACGGGGGCAAGGCCATGTGCGGAGCGGTGGGCTGGGCCCGATGCGGACCTGGGCGGCGTGTCGGGGGCCGGCAGCCGGGCCTCACCGCTCTGCCTACTCCCTTTCCCTTTGCCCAGAGGAAAACTGTTTCTCGGGAGAGTGATCCCGCGGGGCTGGGGAGGGGGGCTTCGATTTCCTTCTGACGCCTACTCTCGACTCGGTGCTCGGGTGGGCGGAGCATCCGGAGGACCCAGGCTTTGGTTAACTGTTGGACGAGGGCTGTTGCAGGGAGTCTGGTAGCAGGTTGAAAGTTATCTTTCAGGATGCCCTTACTGGCATTGGGTTAGAAACGAGAAGAAGGAAATCTCATCCTTTAAAACAAAACAAAACAGCCTGCCCCTGAGAACTTATTTGGAGGATGAAGGAAGAAGTAGGCTTCCGTGGTGCCATTTAAGCCTTTTTAGGCCTCAACACACTTGCTTAGTGGCTGACGAATAAGGCTGCCGTCCTGTAAGCTGATGTTCAGGGTCTAGGTGGGAGTAATCCCGCTTTAGACCTGAGTTAGAAAAGTGTGAGGAAGGGGGAATAAGGAGGGATAAATGTGAGTGCCCGACCGTGACTTAAGAATAATCCGTTGGAGGAACTGGGGCTTTTTAGCCAGGATAAGGAAACTCCTTGAGGGATGGGCTGGAGTGAGGCTAGATCATGATGATAGCTGACTTAAAATATTTGGGTGCCTGTCACACATGAAAGAAGAATTAGGCTAGTTTTTATGATCCAGGGCATAGAAATACATCCTTCTAGTGAATGCAGAAAGTCAGCTTTTTGTTTGGGAAACAGTGGCAAGGTAGTAAGTAGTCTGCCTTGGGAGGTAATGAGTTCCCCGTTCTTGGAAGCTGGTGGGGATTTTGTAGAGGATGTTCAAGTATGAGTTTAAAGGGTTGAACAGGGTTACCATTGAAGTTCCTTCTAACCTGGAGATTCTGATTACTTTTTCCCCTGCCCTACACAGCCACTGCTGCCAGAGTGATTGACAGGTTTGATGAAGGGGAAGATGGAGAAGGTGATTTCCTGGCGGTGGGCAGCATTAGAAAGCTGGCATCAGCCTCCCTCTTGGACACAGACAAGAGGTATTCTGGCAAGACCACCTCTAGAAAAGCTTGGAAAGAGGACCACTGGGAGCAGACCCTGCCAGGGTCATCCGGTGAGTAGACGTATTTGCATGGTACTCTTTCCTGATTTTTTGGGTTAAAGTCTTTTTTTTTTTGGATAATCTCTTCAAGACTAGTCTGGATGCCTCACCTATTATTTTAGGAGAGACTATTGATTTGGCATTAGAAAGGGTCCTTAGAAGTACTTTACTCACTTCATAAGGAATCCAAAGCCTGGAGCTATACTCCTTATGTTTGTTTGCGTGAATCGTTCACCCTAAAATGGGGTGAGAGAAAAGGCACTGGTTGTTGGATATTGGAGAGGGCTATATGTTGAGAAAGAATTGTGTCTGATGAACATGCTACTCCTGGATTTTGACCCTTTTCCTTTGTTTTTTCAAGTCTTGCATTGAGTCACTGTCTAATATTAACTTGTGACCCTCATTTTTTGCCATTGTAAAAATAACAAGATCCATCACATTATATCCATAATTCTGCTCCCTGCAAGAGTTAGGGGGATGTGAGCTTACAGTCTTAAAGGTTGTGAGTTTCTCTGAGTGGAAGAAGGGGCTGGATATGGTGATCATTGGGTGGATGCCATTTGTTTTCCTTTAGTGAGGTCAGAGGGACCATGTTGAGAGTTTACAGATAATATAAAAGAAGTAATCACTCGTGTTATGATAGCCATGATTTAGTCCTTGATACAGTTCTGAGGGGTCCCAGGTGATGAGCTCATTTCATATTCTTTACTTAAAGACTGATAGACAGACTAGTCCTGAGACAAATGTAGTATTTATTGAGCTCTCAGCTTGTGTCAGGCTTGGTGGTAAGCTTTCTAAGTTCTGAGAGCCTGGGACATAGTAAGTCCTCAGAAAATGTTATCACTATTATCATTAAGTGTATTGTCTCATTTAATCCTCCCATCAGCCCTGTGAGGTTGGTACTATTTATCCCCATTTTACAGATAAGGAAATTGAGGGGACACATTGGTTAAGTAACTTGCTTAAGGTCATAAAGCTAGTAAATGCAGGCCAGAACTCAAATAAGGCAGTCTGACCCTAAGAGCTATACTTGTAACTACTACTCTGTATAAATGTTTCTTTATTTGAGAAATAAAGAACTTAAAGAACACGTTTAAAGAACTTAAAGTATTATTTCTCTTTACTATTTTTCACTTAGTTTGTGTATTTATACTTTTGACAGCCTTCTCTGTCTTAAGTTTCTATACTGTTCCTTGAAGTACTTAAGACTTACCACGTTTTCATAAAATCTTTATTTTATAAAGAAAGTTGTTGGTAGCAGGTCCCTGTATTTAACGCTTATGCTTCCTGTACATGGGACCTTTATGTTCTACCATGGAAGAGATTGCATAATCACTAAAGACCTGTCAGTATCAGGATACCCTAAGCATAAGTACAATCAGGAGCCACAACTCACATTCCGTTTACTGAAGGATCAAGTTCAAAGTCCTTCCCATGGAAGACAAGGACCGCCCCTCCCCCCTTCCATTTGGCCCCTGAGCAACTCTCTGGGCTCATACCCCACCCTTCTGTACCCCAGAGCACTTTTGTGGGCTGGACTTCTGCATCTGCTGCTTTTCTTTTCCTTCCTCCTCCTCTGTCTGATGACCCGTTACTTATGCTTAATGAGTAAAAGTGTAATATCTCCTTCACATGAAGCCATCCCTCATCCTTCCAGGAGAGTTGGGTGTTTCCTTCTGTATACACTGTATACTGATGACATCGTAATGTAGTTATTGATATGGGTATCAACCACTCCCAGCAGACTGTGAACCCCTCCCCACAGGTACTATATTCTATTTGTCAGTCCTTAGCTTTTTCCATGGCTGGCTCAGAACAGGCTCTTAATAAGTACTTCATAGAGTACACTGTTGTGATGGAGATTGTGCATTTGGGATTGGTAATAATGAACTGTGTTTTTTTCAGACACGTATTTGGGAAAACCAGTAGTTCTCTCACACCAGTTGAAGTGTGACTGTTTGTCAAAGTTCAGACCAAAGGCTACCTTTTCCTTATAACATTGCTTAAATTCACTTACTCCTACAGTTAAAATTTATTCCTCATCTTGGTTCTCAAAACTTTGTCAAAGCACTTTTAATTCTTTTCTGTATTGTAGTATTTTTTATTAGTCTGTTTTTCCCACCAGAGCCTTTCATTAGGATGGGACCCATGTTTTATTCTTTTTGCTTCTGTGCTTTAGCATTTTAGAGATAGTAGATGTGTGATAAATACTTGTTGAGTTGAACTGAGTACAGTAATACTTTTTTGGGGATAGATGCCATGGTTCTTTAGTTAAAATGAAAGATACAGTCTAGTATTTGTCTCAAGGTAACATCTATTTTCTTGCCTTCTTCCCTCCCTTGTTTAGATGAAGAAATATCTGATGAAGAAGGGTCTGGAGATGGAGATTCAGAGAGGCTGGGTCTGGAGGATTCTGACGAGGATGCTATGAGTGCTGAGGAACAGGAGTGCAGTGACGATGGGGACAGTGGTCTGGCCTGGAAGAAGAGGAGAAGCTGCTCCAGGAAAGCATCTGGCTTCAGTGTCCAGAGCATCAGTGACTTTGAAAAATTTACTGAAGGAATGGACGACCTGGGCAGCAGTGAGGAGGAGGAAGACGAAGAGCAGGAGAGTGGTATGGAAGAAGGGGATGCTGAGGAAGACTTTGAAGGTGAGAGTGAGGAAGACAAGGCTGAAGACAGGAACAGTGAGGACGATGGGGTGGTGATGACCTTCTCCGGTGTCAAGGTTTCCGAGGAAGTGGAGAAAGGCCGAGCTGTGAAGAACCAGATAGGTTTGTACACATCTCGCTATGTGCTTGTTTTTCAGAGTGTCTGCATTTCATTCCCTTCTTGTTGATTTGTTTTTGGCTGTTTGCTCTCTCCTGTGTCCTTCCAGTTAGTAGGTGACACGCCCCACTCACCTGGAGGCCTAAAGCGCCGCTCCTCCACGCTCAGCCAGCCACTGCTGCGCTGAGCGGCCCCGTTGGTTCTGCCCCAGGACCTCCAGCAGCTGGAAGATGGAAGAGTGTCTCCTCCTCCTCTTGGGCTTTGGCTTTCTCTTTCTCACATAGCAAGTCAGTTTGCTGTGAGATCCTGGGTTTAGTTCCTATAGTAGAGTGCTTCTGGGGCATGAACGTATGATAAAGCTGTGCTGCTTAGAGACTGGTCTGCTTTCCCTGCCCCTCCCTGTCTCCCTGCCCCAGGAAGATTTCATGACTGAGGAATGGAATTCTTTCCTCTTTCTCAGCACTGTGGGACCAGCTCTTGGAAGGAAGGATCAAACTACAGAAAGCTCTGCTGACCACCAATCAGCTTCCTCAACCAGATGTTTTCCCTATTTTCAAGGACAAAGGTGGCCCGGAATTTGCCAGCGCCCTAAAAAACAGTAAGAATACTTCTGCTGTATTGGGATACTTAGAACCACTGGGGTCCACTGGGATATACTGGGATTGTATTCACAGCAGCGCAGAGTTGAGAAGAATTGGTTTTAGTGACAATACGGTATGAAATAGTGGTGTTAAGTTTAAAAATAAAATAGCGATATAACCCTCTTACCAAATGAAAACAGCTTTGAGTGAAACAGATCGGGTGTGTATTCACATAACAGATAATAACAGGTGTGTATTCCACTTTTTTCCTTACCTGCTCTCACTTTCCCCTACCTCTCCCCTTGGCTTTCTGAGTTACTTGTTTAATGCTCAGAGGAAACCCACAGATACAAAATGAAAAGGAGACAATGAATGACTCGGCTCAGTTCTTTCAAGTCGATTGTATCACGTGCTTAAACCCAGCCTTTCCTTGTTGGGCGGCTTCTAGAACAGCATGCTGAGATAACCTTCTTCATATTTGCCTTTGGGCTGCATAGAGTGAGGAAAGGTGATGACTCCAGAGGGAGGACAAAGTTATGAAAGAGAATTGCTGAACTGTAAAGTCCAAGAATTTTAGAAGAGGAATTTAGAAAGTGGTTGGTTCCTAACCCGTCGTTTTACAGATGAGAGAACCAAGAGCCAGAGACGATGATTTGCTGGAAGTTACAGAGCTTGTCAGGCATGGCGGGGATGGGCTCCTCCAGATTTTCTCCCTCACGGGCTAGGACCTGCCTTCCGCACCACGCTGCCTCCTTTTATGCCCAGTGGCAGCAAAGGATGGGGGAACAGGGAGGATTTGGGGTGAGCGCACAGCGGCTGGACTCTGCATGCTTTATTTGCATGCTGAGACTTAGTGTTTTCATTTGCTCTTTGAAACCTATTTTATAGTATCACAGAGTCAGAAGGGACCTGAGGAGGAGGACTTCTGACTTGGTGTCTGTCTCTTGGTAGAATCACCTTAAGATAAGTGGGTAGAATTTCTTGGGTAGGGAATTCTGTGGGCCCTTCTTGGAGGAGACTACCTGGTTTAATTAGGAATTACTTCCTAGGGGCCAGCCTCTAGGCTGTGTCCTGCTGTACTTGAAGTCAGGAAGCCTGCAGATGCTGTGAGGGTGGGCCTTTAGTAGCCCCTCCTCCAGCTCTTTCTTCGATTCCTCCCTTTAATAAAGGATAGTTCGGTGGTTTTCAACATTTTTGAGATTTTTGGAGCACTTCTCTGCTATTTTTAATGCCCTAGTACCCTGATTCCCTGATGTTTTTGGAATGAGACCTGAACTGCTCTAGATTAAATGTCTTAATTGTTTCACGATAAGGCCTTTTCCGTCTTGTTACTCATTACACTTCTTGCTTGAGCATACCCCGCGCCCCTTTCTTTTTTGGATTCATCTCAAAATACAGATATTTTAAGGGTTAGTCAGTGCTAGGTATAATGAACACATTTCTATTCTTGGATACAATTTAGTTTCCTCAGCTATTTTAATGTTACTTAACTTTTATTTTGCGATGGTTCTGATCTTTTTAATGTGTTTTTTTGTACTTAACCAGTTGCCTCTTTGTCTCATTGGTGAACTCTGGTTAATCTGACACATGTCTCCAGTCTGGGATGGGTTACAGCAAAAGAGGGAGAAGAAAGGAATGTTTGTTTGGTATCACATATTCTAAGATGGGAGGGTGAAGAGTTTTCTAATAACCAGAATTTCCACACATTCGAGGTTAGCTAATTTTTATTTCCACCCTTCTTATGACAATATGATATAATATGTTGCGTATTTCCTCATCTCAGTAAATAGAGTTTAAGAAAAATTTCTTGATTACATTACTTTGAATGAACAGTTTATACTGTGTTATACAGCTGGTGTGGAACATAGGCTGAGTTGTATTGACCCCAAAACAAACAATGGAACTTGTTTTCTTTAATTAAATCTCTTTTCAGTTTGTTTTGTCTTACAGTAAGGTCAGACTGCCTGGGTTTAGATTCCAGCTCAGCAGTGGATTAGCTATGTGACCTTAAGCAAGTTATTTAACTTCACAGTAAAATGGGGATGATATGGTTGTGAGGATTAAGGGGCATAATTGATATAAAACATTGCACAGTGTCTCACACACAGCACAGCACACACGTTAGGTACACGTCTCTTTTTTCTGCTAGAAGAGGCATTTGGCAGTATTCATCCTTGTGAATGATGGTCATCAGTGGAACTAACCATCATCTCCCTCTGTCTTCAGTGTTTTTTGACTTTTAATTAGTATTCAAATTCCCCTGTATGATTTAAATTAACCATTTGTTCTGAAACATGGGTAGCATTATATTCTACTATAATACTTATAATTCAGCTTTGGCCTCTTAACACTATGAAAAAGTAACCAGAGATTTCCTTATTGTCAAGCCCAGCAACTGCCTCCTTGAAGCATTCAACCTTTCCTTGAAATATTTCCCTTTGGTTTTGGTGATGCTGCATGTGCTATGTGGGGTCTCCTCCTCTCAGACGCTTCTTTTATCCCCTCAGTGTCAGTTTCATTGCATTTATTCTCAGGATCCTTTCTCAGGCTGTGTTTTCTTGATATGTTCTCTCCTTGGTGCTGTCACGTACTCTCAGAGTCCTAACAACAGCCTCTAAAGCAGTGCAGACTTCCAGCTGTATTTTAGCCACAGTCAAGTCCTGAGCAGCGTGCCTTTGTACCTTAAGCACCCGAAACTCTGCTTCTCAGAAACTAACTAAATATCTTGTTTCTTTCCCAACGCACTTAGACCCCAGTCACCTGGGTGATCGTAGCGCTTGCTGCGAAATAATTTCAAAGGCACTTTTTAACGTTTAATAGTTGCATAAGTGGTTAGTCAGAAGTAACTTTAGCAAAATTAAGAGATTTTCCGTGCACAAAACCATTTCTCTAAAGAGGTTTGCTTTTCCTCTCTGATTTTCTTTTAAAAGCCTCTATAGCATTAGGAGGAGGTTCTTTTATGTTGGTGGCAACGATATAAGGAAGAAGACATTATTTAAGGAAACCTCAGCATGAGTTATTTAAAACTGTTCCTAATGGAGTATACCAAACCTATATAAAAGTAGAGAGAATTGTACAGCTAAGCATTTATCAGCTCACGCCAATCTTACTTCATCTACTTACAGTAACTCTCCCCCTACTTCCAGATTATTTTGAAGCACATACCCGACATCCTACCATTTTATCAGTAAGTAAGCATGGATCTCTAAGAGAAAGGATTTAAAAAAAAATCACAATACCATTATTTCACATAAGAACGTTAAAAGTAATTTCTTAATAAGCAGGGGGAATGGAGAGTGTTCCTGTAATGGGCGTGCTCTATTGTCTTTTCCAGAGTTTGCTCTGTAGCTTTAAATGAAGTGATTAAAGGAAAGCCAAACTTCAGCCATAATAAGTTGACCTTTTAGTGAAATGCACGTTATTAATGTATTTAATGAGTTGCATTACAAACTGCAGTGAGCACCATGTTTCATTATAGGTCTAAAATGCAATATCGTTAAAGACCTTTAATAGAAACAATGGTTGACATTTTGTTATTTCCTATAAGCTAAAAAAAACCCCAAAAACTCCAAGAACACAGTATAATGTAGTATAAATATAGAGGAAGTGTTGAAATTTTTTATTTATTAAATTCCACAAGTAATAAATTACATTTTATCCCCCCTGATCCTCCCACTTCTAGTTTGTGTTCACCCTCTCATCTCTCTGTGGCCCTTCTCTCAATCCCTCAACTATTTTGATTCGAATAGACTAAAATTTTTAATGCCAATTTGACCTCAGCACTAACAGACACCTTAAAGAATAATTTGTCCAATTTTGAGTAAGTCATGGCAGTCAGAGTCTTGATAGATAATGTTTCTGTTTTGTTTTTTAAATTTTATTTTTAAGTAGGCAGTACATCACATGACTCAAAGTTAAAAAGCTGCTAATGACTAAATAAAGAAAACCCTCCTTCCTGCCCTGTACCCCTGCCACCCAGTTCCCTTTCCCATAGGCAACCGATATTGTCAGCGAAATTCCCCCTTTTTTAATTACTTGGTTGCCTTAGGTGACAAATCTATGAACATCTATTTCAGTGTTCTCTCAATTAACACTTTATGGGTTCATGGCAGAGTTCTCGCAAACGATCTGTAGAACCCTGAAATAGTCTTAATTACTTGGGATAGGTTTAAGTATTGCTTGGGACGCAGTCGCTTGCAAGCTTCTCCAAGTGTAGGATTAAGGACCCTTATTACCATAGGCTTCATCTAGCCAAGACAATGTGAGGAAGGTTGATCTTTTTGTCTCAGCCGATGGCTATCATTTTTAAAAAATAGCTTTACTGTTCTAATTATAAAATTATGTCATGCCTACTTCAGAAATTCAGAACATACATAAAAGCACAAAGAAGAAAATAAGGATTACCTGTAATCCTACTGCCCAGAGGTAACCACAGTTGTCGTTTCGATGAATATCCTTTCAGACCCTTTTCTGTGTTTCACACATGCACACACATACACACGCACACACCTTTTTAAAACAAAAATGGAATCTTATAAATATTTCCTATTTTGTAAGTTTATTTTTTCTATTTAATATATTATTTCATGTCAGTATATTTAGATGTACATCAGCATTTTCAGTGGTTACAGAATATTCCATTTTATGGATTAGTGCAATTTATGTAGCCAGTCTGTATTGATGGAAACTTAGGTTTATTTTAACTGTTCCCTTTATAAAGCATGCTTTGATAAACATCCTTGTACGTACATATTTGTGCGGTTTGTCTGAAAGTAGCACCGTCCAATAGAAATATAGTGTAAGTCACGTGTAATTTTAAATCTCCTGGTAACCACATTTAAAAAAATAATAAAAAGCAACAGATAAAATTAACTTGTAATGTATTTTATTTAACTCAGTGTATTAAAATATTATAATTTTAACATGTAGATGATATATAAATATTAATGAGATATTTTATGTGTATTTTTTCAAGTCAAGTCTTTGAAGTCTAGAGTGTATTCTACACTAACAGCTCATCTCAATTTGGACTAACTGTTTTGAGTCCTCAGTAGCCATGTGTGACTAGTGGATACTGTATTGGACAGCCCTGATTTACATTTCCTGGAAATTCGATTGCTGGGACAAAGGGATTGTAGTTTTTTTTGTTTGTTTGTTTTTTTAAGGCTTTTGGAAGATACTGCCACATTGGCCTGTAGAAGAATTGTAACAATTTAAATTCTCATCTGTAACCATTGTTTTCCTATATTCCTGCCACCACAGAGTATTATTGATGTCTTATTTTTCCTGAACTGTGCGTGAGAGATGAAGGCAGTTGTTTCTTGATAACTTTCTATTTGATATTTACATAATACCTGTTGATTTAGCATTGAAATCTACGCTATGTTTTGTCTGGTTCTTAGAGAATGAGTTCTGTGTAGGAAGACGTTTGGTCCCTTTTGAGCTATTAATTTGTCTGGTTTATTAGGCATTTATACTATGCTTTTCCAAAGCAACCAAGTGGGGGATCTAGGAGGAGATTCCACCTACCCCCAAAAAGATGAGCCCTGGATGGCTCACGGAGCTGTGTGAGCTTGAAAACTACTGCAGCCAAGCTCGTCAGAACGCTTGCTTTAATGTTTTGGGTTTCTTAGGAATTAACATGTCTTCAGCCCCAGAAACAGTCTTTACTAGTGATGAGCTAGGTAAGGAGGCAGCCCTGACTTGTAGCAGTAGCAGCAGTAGTGGGAGTAACAGTAGTGGCGGCGCACATGGTCGGATCACCCTGTCCACTGCACGCACAGTGAAGGTGTGCACATCACTGCATGTCGCAGCCTCTTTACATGGACATCTAGTGAACTCACCTCTATCTGTGTGTGCCTGGCCAAGAGAAGAAGAGGGAGGCAGAACCAGCTTAAGTAGAGCCAGTAATTCTGCTGCCATCTCCCTCAGTGAGCCAGGGCCCTGGAGTCAGCAGCGCTGGCAGGTGGTCAGTGGTGCCGCAGTAACTCTTAGTGCCCGGGGACCTCTCTGGTGAGCATCTCATCAGACAGACCGCGAATCTCAAATCTTGTGATTAAGTTACAACCTGTGGTCTTTGTGCAGTACTGTCCCTAAATGTAATCATCTTGTGTTTCATTGACGAAGTAGTTGTAGTGTTTGAGGGGAGAAACTGACTTGGTTGAACTTGAGGAGAGACTGTGGTTCTGTGGCTTATGGGTGATTTTAGGAATTTTTAAAGTAGTTTTGTGAGAACTTGATTTTTGCTTTATGCTCAGACTTTAGAACCTAGCCTCTGCATGAGATGCTGCTCTACCTTATTATTGTTATTTGTCTTAAAACCTAGTCTTAAGTCATTTTACTAAAATTATACATAAATACGGTAAACAGTACAGAAGCATTCAGGAAGACAACAGCTCTTTGCCATACATTCAGTCTCATTCTATTCCTCTTTTCCTTTAATAATTTTAGATAATTTGTATGTTTCTTGATTTTTTTATCCTCTGGTATGAAAGATGAGAATGCTACTAACAGGTTAAGTCAGACGAAGATTGAGAACTGACCATTTCATTCAGCAACATGGTGGTCATCTGTGACCTTAATGAGCCATTTCAGTGGAGTGGGAGGGATACGGGCTAGACTGGAATGGGTTTGTGAGAGGATGGGATAAAGGGATTTGAGATGGTATAGACAGCTCTTTCTTGCAATGTTAGTTTAGAGGGGAAGTGGGACATTAGATGGAGAATGATGTGGAGTCAAGAAAGAAGTGTTTTTGTTTTTGAGATGGGAGGAGTAACATCATGTTTGTATGTCAATAAAAATGATGCAGCAGAGAGGGGAAATTGATGATGCGGGGGCTGGGGGCTAATATCTGCTGTAGCAGTGTCCTTGAGGAGGTGAGGTGGGTGATGTGGGACTACGGCACAAGAAGAGGACCTTTGGTCCTCATGGGCACAGTTTAATTTTAGTGACAGGTGGGAGTCTGTGAAAATTCCCTTCTGATTGTTCTGGGTTTTTTTGAAATAGAAACTAAGGTCATAAATTGGGGATGAGGAATGGGGGCGAGGTAGTAGAAATTTTGAGAAGGTATGAGGTAGTCACTGCGTCTTCTTTCCACTACGCTTGTACGTTCTGCCCTGCAGCTTCAACCAGGATTTCAGTGCTTCAACCATATGTTGACCCTAGAAGTTGAAAACCAGTAAAGTGCATTAACAATGTGTTATTATCATGCAAATAAGGTGTAATACCCCAGCAGGGAAGAACTGGAAAATTACTTTTTCTTTCCTGTGTGTTCCGAGGCCTGGCTCGTAGGCTCTTCAAAGGAGAATGTTCCTAGTTTCATACAAGTTCCTAGTTTCATAGAAGTTCGTAGTACCTAGTATGAGTAGATCTTTTCTGACTCTCCATTAGTTGCTAAAGTCATGATGTATTTTAGTTTGCTTCACATTTGGACTGTTAATCTATTATATCACTTTTTCCTAGAACTCTGCAGTCTTTTCCCCCTCATAGCTCAGTTTTGTCATCTCAATCTTTCTTCCCCCAAACTTTAAATCCTGCCATCTCTCCCCTTGCATTTTTCCCACTTGAGCGGGTTGATCTCAGGGACCTATGCACCGAGTCTTCCTGGAACTACTTCTACTGCTCTTCTGGGATGGAGCTGTGTTCTGACTCTTGTCTTCCTGTATCTCAGTTTATCAGTTTGTTGCCAAACATGCAGGGGGGCCCAGTTATCTGACTTCTTGTAGATTTAAAAATCCTCTGGCTTCATTCTTCTTTGAGATATTCTTAATGGATTGGGTATAAATTTCTGGGTTGAAAGTTACTTTCTCTTAGAACTTGAAGGTGCTGCCCCCTGTTAGTTTCCTATTATTACTGCAGCAAATTATGTCAAGCTTGTGGCTTAAAACAGCACAAATTTATTATCTCATGGGGCCGGAGGTTAGAAATCCTAAAACCCAGGTGTCAGCAGGGCTCTGCTCCTTCCAGAGACTCTTGGGGAGCATCTGTTTTCCTTGCTTTTTCCAGCTTCTCGAGGCTGCCAGCATTTCTTGGCTCATGGCTGTCTTCTAGCTTCAAACCAGCAATCCCATCACTCCAACCTTTCCTTTTCTGCCTCTCTCGTAAGGACCTCGTGATTACATTGGGCCCACCCAGCTAATTCAGAATAATTTCCCCATCACAGATCCTCAGTGTAATCACATCTGCGAAGCCCGTTTGCCTTGTAAGGTGACATATTTGCAGGTTCTGGGGATTAGAATGTGGACTTCTTTGTGGGGGGCCATTGCTCAGCCTGCCACCTGCCATGTTGCCTTCTGCCATCCAGGGAGCTGTCTGAGAGAAGGTGGTGCAGGCTTGAGTCTCATTCCTTTGTAGGTGACTTGTTTCTGTTTTCTGGGAGTGTTTGAGATCTTCTCAGTGTTCTTGGTTTTCTGAAATTGCCTGAAGAGATGTCTACGTCTGGGTCCTTTTTTATTCATTGTGCTGAGTACTTACTGGGCCCTTTTAGTCTGAAGATTTTGGTCCTTCGGTTTTGGGAAAATCTCTTTTAATAGTTCTTTGATAATTTCCGTCCTTCCATTATCTCTGCTCTCTTTTAGATATTAAAGTGGATTAGTGTTTTGTCTCTTAGGTATTTTTTTCTCTGACATATTCCATCTTTTTTGTGATTTTTCTGTGTCTGTGTTCAGAAAGATTTTGAGTTTGATTTCCCAGTTCTTTTTGTGTTTTTTTTTTTTTTGCAATTGTGTTTTTAATCTCTAAGAAGTCTTATTTTCTGAATGTTCCTTTTCTATATAAATAATATACTTAGAGTAATTTAAATTTAAAGAGTCAAATAATTCTACAAAGCTTGTTATGAAAACCTGTATCTGCTGACTGTACACCCCACCCCCTTGCCATAACCCACTCTCCTGAAGCAACAATTATATTTTAAAATTTTATTATTTTTTTGAATTTATGAATTTATCTCCGTTTCTCTATATCTTTATAATTGACATGGCTTGTTTCTACTAGATTTTTTCAGTTTAAGCATTATTTATTGGTTCCTCATTATGAAAATAAGGGTTTAGCCCTTGTTCCTACTACACTCATGCACACTTTCTGTCCCTTCTTGGTTATATTGTCGTTTGGTTAGATCAATAGTCCATGTTTACATTATTATGTCTGTGTAAACACTGTTTGCAGCTGAGCCCTGTAATATATATACTATGATTATTTTTCCTTTCCCGCGTCGTTTTGTTTTCTAGAGTTAATAATGTTACATTTTTGTTTACTTTGTTTTCTATGTAGTAATTCAAGCCTAAACTTTTCTCTAGTTGCCTGAATCTCCCAAGATATCCAGTTGCATCAGATATTCTGCCAGTTTATCTTCCTAAAGAAGTCTCTCCCAGAACCTTTTGACCCACTCCGATCTGGACTGTTAGCCTCCTGTGGTGTCCAGCTCTCACGCTGGGACCTCCCTTCATCATCATCCTGGGGTTACCTTCGCTCCCACTTCTGTGGCTCTCCTAGTCAGGACTTTCTTGGCTTAGTCTCTTATTTTGCTGAAGCACATCCTATAGTAGCTTGCTGAGGAAGGGTGCGTGAGAGGGGAGCTTTTTTAGGCCTTGATTGTCTGCAAATACCTTTATTCTGTCATCACAATTGATGGACTCACTGTGTGTAGAAGTCTATAGACTGTCCCATTGCCTTCCACCTTCCAACGTTGCTATTGGTAAGTGAGAAGCCATTCTGATTCCTGATCTTACTTTTTTTCCCTCCCTGTCTGGAAGCTAGAGGCTTCTCTTTTCCAAAGAATTCTGGAATTCCATGACAGTGTGGATGTGCTTTCATCACTGTGCAGAGTGCCTGCTCACCTTGTCAGTCCGGGGACTCGTATGTTTCAGTCCTGGGGAGTTTTCTTGAAATCATTTTGTTAGTGATTTTTCTTCCTTCTGTTTTTTCTTCTCTTCCTGGAAGGCCTATCTTTTTTTTTTTTTTTTTTTTTTTTTTTTTTCGTTTGGTAGGGGAGGCATGTATTTATGTATTTATGTATTTATTTGCAGAGGTACTGGGGATTGAACCCAGGACCTTGTGAATGCTAGCACACGCTCAACCGCCGAGCTGTATCCTCCTCCCTGGAAGGCCTATCTTTTGGGGTTAGACTTTTCCTCTGATTTTCTTCTTTTTTTCATTCAGTTTTTTAGATCTCTTCTTCTTTTTTTTTCCCCTTCTCTTTTTTCCCTCCTACTTTCTAAAAGACATTTCTTCAGCTTTATTTTCCCTTTTACTGAGTATTTTTAACTTCTTCTATCATACTTCAATTTTACTTCTCTGGGGATATACCTGAGATATATATACATTCTTAAGACCTCTTCCTGCATAGTCTGTTTCCTCCAAGCTGCTTTCTTTTCTTTTGTTTTAACCGGCCTGTAATATGTGAGATGTTTTCCTCAGGTATTTGGTGATCCTTTACTCTTTGTTGACTTTTAAGAGTAGGGTACTTAAAAGCTGATGAGACTGCCTTGTGTGTTTGCACAGGGTTCTTTGTCTGTGGTTTCCATTGTAGGGAGATCTGTCTGGGCCACATGGGGAACCCCGCACATCAGCATCTTTAGCTCTTTGCTCTTCATGGGGTCATAGCTGCTAGAGGAATTCTAATCTGCTGCCTGGCTGCCAACATTCTATAAGGTGAGTAAACTGGGGATCTCAGCATTCAGTCTGTGAACCTCAACTTACTCCCCGTTTTTAGTATTATGCCCTTGCCTCAGCTGTGTCTGGTGGCCCCCTGTCCAGAGACCCTATGTTTACCTCTCTTCCAAGGATAAACCTTTAAGCTGCTGCTGAGTGAAGAGGTGTGTGGGCTGTTGTGAGCCGTGCCTTCCTCTGCTCTTCTAGAGGAGCCTCGCACTGCTAGTTCTTGAACCTTCTGGGGTTCTGTGTGTGGACTGTCCCGGGACCACTTCCTGTTCTTCCCTGCCCGCACAAGAGTCAGCTTACACAGGTTTGCTAAGTTGGTTATTTGTCCATCTGCTTAAAAAAAAAACAACTGATTTATTGAGGTATAATTGACATACAGTAACCCACCTATAGCACCATTTCTCTGCTCTCCTTTAAAGCAACTTCCCTGGAAAGCGTTGTCTGTACTCACTTTCTTGAATCCCTTTCTCTTGTTCTCTCATGAATGCATTCTGGTCAGGACCATGCCCCTCCCGTTCCACCACACCTGCTCATCAAGGTCACAGATGACCACCATGCTGCTAAACTAAATGGTCAGTTCTTTGTCCTCATAGTCCTCATCTTACTTGACCTGTCAGCAGCAAGTTTGTACAATTCGACCTCTATGTACACCCATGAAACCATCACCACAATCAAGATCGTGGACATAGTCCTCATCCCCAGGAGTTTCCTCAGCCTCTTTGTAATCTCTCCTTCTGCCCCTCCCCATCCTCTAGCAACCACCAGTCTGCTCTCTGTAACTATAGATTAGTTTGCGTTTTCTAGAATTTTGTGTAAATGAAGTCATATAATTTGTACTTCTTTTGTCTGTCTTTCACTCTGTAATTATTCTGAGATTCAGCCGTGTTTCTGCCTGTGTCAGTAGTTCACTGCCCATTATTGCTGAGTGGTAGTCCATTATATGAGTGTAGCACATTCATTTCTAGTTTCTAGCTGTTAGGAATAAAGCTGCCATAAACATCTGTGTGCATGTTTTTGTATGGACATACACTTGTATGTTTCCTGTATAACTAAGACTGGAAAGGCTGGGTCACGTGGCAGGTATATTTTTACTTTTCATAGAAACTGTCAAGCTGTTTTCTAAATTGGTTATACCATTTTACAGTCCCACCAGTAGTGTATAAAAGTTCTACTTGCTTCACAGCCTCATTAACACTTGGCATGGTCACTCTTTCTCGTTTCAGGCATTCTAATAATCTGGTAGTCCATTAGCTTTTTAGCTTACAAAACTTAGTTGCCATCATCTGCCTCATCCAGGCAGACCTCAGAGATACTGCAGGTTCATTTCCAAACAGCTACAGTAAAGCAAGTATCACAATAAAATGAGTCACATGACTTTCTTGGTTTCCCAGTATATATAAAAGTTATGTTTACACTGCACTATTAAGTGTATGATAGCATTATGTCTTAAACAAACAATATACATACCTTAATTAAAAAATGCTTTAAGCAGTCAGTGCCCACACAGAACAGAGCAGATACTCAGTAATGGCCTTCGTCTGTAACTGGGGACACCAAGACCTCACAAACCCTTATCACAGATTTTTCAGTTCAGCCCATAAAATAAACCATGTTTTAAAAAATCAACTTTATTGCTAAAAAATGTTAACCACTGTCTGAACTTTCAGCGAATCGTAATCTTTTTGTTGGTGGAGGGTCTTGCCTGGATGTTGATGACTGCTGACTGATCCAGGGTGGTGTTAGCTGAAGGTTTGGGTGGCTGCGGCAACCTCTTAATATAAGACAACAATGAAGTTTGCCGCATTGATTGATTCTTCCTTTCACTAATGATTTCTCTGTAGCATGTGATACCGTTTGATAGCATGTTACTCACAGTAGAACTTCTTTCAAAATTGGAGTCAGTCCTCTCACACCCTCCCACAGCTAAGTTCATGTAATGTTCTAAATCCTTTGCTGTTTCAGCAATCAATTAAGTTTGCCGTCTTATACCGGCATAGTTTGTGGCTGCGCAGAACAACTACAGTCGTAACCCCAGATATCCCTGATCACAGATCACCGTAACAAAATTGGTAATAGTGGAAACATTTGAAATATTGTGAGGATTACCAGACTGTGACACAGAGACCCGAAGTGAGCAAGTGCTGTTGGAAAATGGGGCCGATGGACTTGCTCGACGCAGGGTTGCCACAAACCTTCAGTTTGTAAAAAACTCAGTGTCTGCGAAGCACAATAAAGCAAGGTGTGTTTGTACTTTGTCCTTCCTTTGTGGTTTTATTCCTTTCAAATTTACTTTAGCCAGTGGACTGGAATAGAGAGTTCAGAGAGAGAGTCACACAAATATAGGCAATTGACTTTTTACAAAGGTGCAGAGCCAGTTCAGTGGAGAAAGGATAGTCATTTCAACAACTGGTGCTGGAACAATAAATAGTACATTCCTTTGCTACAAAATGAACTTCAACTTACAGCCCGTACTTCATACAAAAATTAACACAAAATAAGCCATCGACTTGAATGTAAAACATAAAACTATAAAATGTTGTGAAGAAACACATGGGAGAAAAATCTTCATGACTTTGGGTTCAGCAAAGAGTTCTCAGATCATCAAAGGCATAGTCCGAAAAAGAACAAATTGGTGATTAGGCTAACTCAGAGTTAAATCTTTTGCTCTGTGAAAGATGCGTTAACAGAAGGAAAAGATGAACTGCGGACTGAGAGAAAATGAGACAAACTACAGACCAAAAGGAAATATTTGCCACTCACTCACCTGACAAAAGACTTGTGTCCAGAATATATAAAGAACTCTCGAAATCCAACAACAAAAACTATCCATTCAACAAACGGCAAAAAATTTGAACAGAAACTTCACCAAGGAAGACATATGGTGACATGAAAGCACATGAAAAGATGTTTATTTAACATAATCATTGATGTTGAGGGAAGTGCAAATTAAAACCACAAGGAGATGCCCCTGCATACCTATTAAATGACTAAAAACAAACACCTGACAACACCAAATGTCGGCAAGGATGCGGAGCAACTCGAACTTTCACGTGTTGCTGGTGGGAATGCAGAGTGGTAGAGCCACTTCGGAGGAAAGCTTAGCAGTTTTTTCAAACATAAAGTTAAATGTCATTTTACAAGATGATCCAGCAGTCCTACTGTTAAATATTTTCCCTAGACAAGGTATGTCATACAAAGACGTGTGTGTGTGTGTTTATAGTAGCTTTATTCATAATCACCAAAAACGAAAACAGCCCGGACGTCCTTCAGGAGGCAGATGGATAAACAAATTGTGGTATATTAATCAGCAATAAAAAGGAGCAAACTCCTGATCAGCGCAGAAACATGGATGAAGCTCAGAGATGTGCTAGTGAAAGGCTCCAGTCTCAAAAGATGATACACTTTAACATTCCATTTATATGACATTTCGGAAAAGGTAAAAACTAAAGGGACGGAGAATGGATCAGTGGCTGGCAGAGGTTAGGCATAGGGGGAGGGTTTGATTACAAAGGGGCTGCCCTGCTTTCTTGTTTGTTTCCTTTAAGTTTCTGTTTTCCTCTTGGGTAGCCTCCTTTCCTTGGAGTGTTTCCTGCGGTGGCTTGCCACTGAACCTTTCAGCTTGACTTCATAGCGAACATTTTGCTGGGATTGAGGATAGGGGTATAAATAGTTGTGTGCTTGTTCCCAGATAACTCTGGGAACATTTCTTACGGTAACGGATATGTGATACGGTACTTGCAGGGATGGAGGATTGGGCCACATCAACCTATAATGTCATTTTTGCTTGAAAAATATATCTTTGGTACTAAAACCTTACCCAGAAGAGAATAATAGATTACACAGAGCTTCTAGGTTTTGATGTGGGTTAGAACTGAAAAATGAGATGTCTTTAAACTCCTTTTTGTTCTCTCTTTGATAAGTGATATAATGTGGTTTGGACACTCAGAGATTCCTGAGATTCCAGGTTCTGGTTGATGATTTACTGCAAAATTGCTTATAAATTGAAGTAGAAAATGTTTTGCAGACCTGGCAGCTTTCTGGCTTCACACCCATTTGTCACCCAGCATTTCCCTTTGTGTATAGAACAAGAATTAATTAGGCTGCACTGCAGGAAAAGTTTATGGCTATAATTTATATAGGATGAATTTCTTTTTAAAGAGACAGCATTGTTTTGTATACCTATATACATGTAAGTGTGTACATATAAAGTGGGTTTTTTCCCTTAAAGCAGTGTCTGTGAGCTTCTGGAGTAAACACTCATTTTTCTACTTAATGCTAGATGTTGGTGGAATAGATGCTTTTATGGTGATTGCTTTCTGATTAAACTGTGGGGTTGTTTCTTGTTTTTAAATTCATTGTATACTGGTGATCAGGCCTCAGTTTTAGGTTTGCATTTTAGACCTTGGTCAGACTTGTCTGGTTTCTAGAGCTTTGTATTCTTTTGGTCTCTAAGAAGACTTAGGATCCTGTCTTTTTTTTTTAGGGTCTTGCTCATTCAATTAATGTTTTCATAATCAATGCAAGTCAGAACTTGCAATTTTTCCCTGATTTGCACATTAAAGAGCTCCATTAATTAAGAATCCTGGTGTTTGGCATGTTCCCGCAGGATCTGTGCATTATTTACATGGTAAAAGTGCAAGATGCAAGTTTCTCAGTTGTAGTGGCAATTGCAGTTAATCCTGCTTTTTTCTTTCTTTCTTTTTTCCTTTTTTCTTTTTCTTGTGAATAGCAATTACTTCACTACTCCTTGGGGATACATTGTACCAAAACAGGAACAAGTGATCCAAATGAGGGGGCCAGAGAAGAAGAGTAGAAAGTAAATCCTTTGTTTAAAGGGGGGAAAAAAAAACCCTAAAAGACCTAGAGAATGGGTGTGTTTGGTTTTTGTTGGTTGTTTCACTTAACTAAATGTAGGAGGTGTAATTGTTTACTCTGAATTTGCAGATTTTTTTTCTCTTGGTAATAGTAGTTGTACTGATAAGTGAAGTTACCTTTCATAATCCAAATAACCCCAGAAACTTAGACAGACAAACCTCTATGCTTATTATGTGAAGTAAGCTATTTCATAATATTCCTGTTTTGAGTTGCTTTTTCATGAAATCACTTTCCAGATTGTTTGGGTTCTCTTACCATTTCTTTTGGAAGCCTTGGTCGGAGCCAGAGGTGGTCTCCCATCTTGATACGCAGGGTGGTATAAAAGCAGTTGGAAACATGAAATCAGATCTCTGTTTAGCATGTTCCTCCTTTCCAGATTGAACCATGGCTGATGCTTACCTACTCATAATGTATTTTCCCAGTAGTAACTGGTCTATCTTTAAAAATACTATGAGAAGCTGCAAAGCAGAGTAGAGACATTCTTTTCCCTGATAGTATGAGAGTTGCTAGGGATCTTATGGGGCTTAATTTAATGTCTTTATAGTCTTCTATTACTGTATATATATATATATAATCTTTATATACATTGTGTATATATAAAATCTCTACTGTAAAAAAAAAAAAACATAAGCAGTAGAGATGTATGTAAAAGAAGTGAAAATTCTTCCCTTTTCCCGAATCCCCATACCGCCTTCTAAGAGAAAACAATGTGAGGTATATTCTTCCAGACATTTTCATATGTATGTATTTTCTTCCACTATGTGTATTTTTCCATTAAGCTTTAATGGAAGCTTGATGGCGGGGTGGGGTAGCAAGGGGGAAAAAACAAAGGCTATCATGGTACTTATAAATTATCTTAGAGAAAGTCTGTATGTCATGATGTCTTTAAGACATAATTCTCTCTTGATTATTATAATTATTATATGTACAGCTTGTCCCCGAATAAGTTTGCCCGTATGACTTGCTTTGAAAGTTTGTTATGCTTGGACTATACTTGACTTTAATTTGAGTTCTTTTGTAATCTTTAATTAGCTTTCATGTAATATTGATTGTTTTGCTTGGTGTTTATTCTCAAAGCTACCAGATTCTATTTTTCTTGAGGCATTTGAGTAAATTTGCTTCTGGATAAATCCAAAATGCTACTGTTTTGAGAAGAGTTTTTACTAGCTATTCATACTATTTCATGCAAGGAAAATGTTTATAGGTAGAGAGGCTCAGACAGTGTTAAAGATTCTTAAATCCTTAAGATGGTATGTAATCTATGCTCCGTAAATGTCGACAGTGGTGAGGGTTTGGAGGAAGAGCAGGGACAAATGTGCTAACCCAAGTAATTAGAAAGCATTTCTGATGTCCTCAGTAAGACTCTCAAGATAGAAGGACATGAGTGAAATGAAATCAAATGTGACATTTTGAGAACTGGGATGATGAATTTACTTCTATCTTGGTATTTTTATTGTGCAGGTAGAATGCTAGGTGCCACTATATTCTGAAAAGAAAGAAAACAGCTCCCATTTGTTAATTGTGCACTGCTCCCCATGCACTGTATTATGTTCTTTACAAATGTCTCATTTAGTCCTCACGGCAGCCTGTGAAATAGGGGCTAATAACTGTGCTGTACATATGAGGAAATCAAGTCTTAGAGAGGTTAAATAACTTGATTAAGGTCACACAGTTAGAGGCAAGGCCAGTATGAGGTCCGCTGTGCTTCACAACCTCCGCTCTAGGCCATCACTATGCATATAGTTTAACTCTTATCTGTGGGTTTTTTTTTTTTCCCTTTTTGAAGAATCTATGAGGGAATAAAGAAATGAAATAAATGCCAGAGCTTAAAGGTATGAAGGCAGGAAAGAGATGGAGATGAATTTGTTGTAAAGCAGAAAGCTTAGAGTGTGAGTAGTAGATGTAGCCTTCAGTTTTTCTGAAGATTGTTCCTACTTCCTGCTTTTCTGTAAGAGAGCCGGAAGTGCTCTTACTGAAAGGGGGCTCTGAGGATCTAGTTCCTGCCCTGTAGGCAGGTTAAGACTTTTTAAAAGTGATAAAGAAGTGGATAAATATGTTTTTTTCTTATTATGAATTTACTACATAGTCATTATATAAAATTTAGAAAATGGCCACCTCAACCTCAGCAGCCACAACTGTGTACTTTTAACACAATTTTGGTATATGGTGTAAATATTTTCTACTTTCTTTCCCCACCATAGGTGTGTAGTTAGAACAAAAAAATGAAACCATATTCTGTATTCTGTTTTGCAGTCTGTTTTTTCCTACTTAACAGAGATCATGAATATTTTTCCATGTCATTAAGTATTGTTCTACAGCATTATTTTTAATGGTAGCATAGACTTTCCATCATATGGGTAGTTGAACCAGTTCTTTATTGTTGGACATTTGGATTGTTTCCAGTTTTTCATTTTTATAAATAATGCAGTAAACATCATTGCTACTAAATCTTTACTCACATCTGTGATTATTTTGTTTCATAAAATAAATTTCTAGTTGTGGGATTAGTATGTATTCAGGGATATACAAAATTTTAAGGCATTTGATCTGTATTGCCAGAAAAGTTGTATCAGTTTATATATTCTCACCTTCTTTATGTGAATGTCAGTTTCCTTTATCCTTGTCAACACCGGATATTACAGTTTTGTTTCATCTTTGTCACTTTGGTAGATGGAAAATGGTTTCTGCTTCTTTTAATTTACATTAAAAAATTTACATTTCCTAGTGTTTAATGAGGGTAAACATTTTTTCCTTATGTTTACTGGTACTTGGTATTTCTTTTGTGAATCATACGGGGAAATTTTTAATTAGTTCTCAGGGTGGGTGATGATCTCCTTGTCAGTCACATTTATGGTCACCTCTAATTTCTCCTGTTACTATTTGTTTGATTTTCTGTTGACAGGAAGAATTACATCTACTTCAGAAAAACCTCTTTGTATTGTTGAATATATTTATTTAATCTTAATTAGGTTTTTAAAAATTATAAAAGTAAAATTCATAGAAGGAAACATTTTTTTCAAATAGGACTAATTACCCCCTCTCCCCCACCTAACAGTCCTGCAGTATATAACACAGATTGTGAAAGTCCTCTTTTTCCTTACTATTAATAGCGCTCTTCAGAGAAAACCATCTTTAGCAATTTGATGTATATCCTTCCAGATACTTTGTCAATTTAAACTTTTTAAAAAGTTAATTAGTTAATTAATTAGTTAATTAATTAATTTGGGGGGGGGAGGTAAGTATTATTTTAATGGAGGCACTGGGGATTGAGCCCCACCTTGTAAATGCTAGGCATGTGCTCTACCACTGAGCTATACCCTCCCCCTAAACTTTTTTAAAACCATAAATGAGACCTTAAGGATACATAAGGATTGATCTATAACCATCTTTCCATATTAATAAATATAAGCCTTACCTGTTCTTCCTTTAAAAAAAAAAATTCTGTGCGATCTTTGCTTTCATTTTCTTTTTCCTGAAGTATTTTAAAGTAGTTGTCATGTCATTTTTGCCTCTAACTACTTCTGTCAATGGCTCTAAAAAAATGAGACTGTTTCTTCTGTAGCATTATCATCTCACCTAACTGGATTAACACTTCCTAACAATCCTAATAATGTGTCTACTCTGTGTTCAGATTGCTTCAGTTATCCCCCAAACTATTATGGCTTAGTGTATTCAAACCAAGTTCCATTTGTTCTTATCCTTTTCAACAGCTGCACAGAAAGTTATCTGGCTAAACTAAATCGATTTCACCAACCCCTTATTAATGGGCTCAAAAGATGTTTGCAGTTTTTACCTATTATAAACAATGCTAAAAATAATGTTTTATACCTACCTCTTTGCTTGCTTATCTGATTATTTCTTTAGGATTAATTTCTAGAAGTGGAATAGTAGAATCAGGAGGTACGCATGTGTAAAACTTTGATACATTTTGCCAGATATGTTGTGCTAATTAAACTCTATCAGTTGTATATGGAGAGTGCCCCTTTCCCCACATTCTTGCCAGCATCAAGCAGTATCAGAAAAATATCACATTGTTTTCTTTCTTCCTTCCTTTCTTTCTTTCTTTCTTTCTTTCTTTCTTTCTTTCTTTCTTTCTTTCTTTCTTTCTTTCTTTCTTTTTTTTAGGTAAGGCTAATCATATTTTCTGGTGTGTTTGGCCATTTGAATTTTGGAGACTATTAATCCATTTGTTAACATTTTTCTTTTTCAGGTTAAGCAGATATTCTTTTGTCTTGTCTTGCAGGATCTGCCTTCCATCCGTATGATTTGGGCTTTCTTTAGTTTCTACTCTTCCTTTTTTCAAGTGTGGGAACCAGATTTAGATAAAGCAATATAACAGAAACTCACCAGTGCTTTTTTAAAATCATGCAGTGATATGAAGGAGGGCAGTTTTGTCATTTTTTTGGAGTTGAATATTTCATTTCACTTTTTTTTCCAGATACTTTTGATACATAACCCATAAGGGTACAGTGATGTAGAAAATGAAAAATGTGCGGGTTTTCCATTTTTAAGCTTGTACTAGTGTTTCATCTTCTTTATCAGTATAATGACGATATAGTAATAGTACACACCTCAAAGGATTGTTGTGAGGAATTAAATGAGTTACTGTATAAAGAGTGCTTAGGTTAGTGCCTGGTACTTAGTAGGTCCTTAATAAATATTAACTATTAATGGCAGTAATAGTTTTTGTTTGTTTGTTTGTTTTTTAATTGAAATGCAGTCAGTTACAATGTGTCAGTCTCTGGTATACAGCACAGTGTCCCAGTCTTGCATTTACATACATATATTCATTTTCATATTTTGTAGTAGTTTTTTCTTAGCCACAGTATTTGTTTCCCTCTTCTTAAAGGGGCTATGTAAATGAATACTTACAGTTAGTTCTTTGAAGACTTGAAATGTACACACAAAAAGTACATACCAGGAAAAATATTAGGACATCATTTTTATTCAGTTACTCATTCAACAGTATGGCATCTATCATTTGCCAGTACCAAGTATACCAGGGTGAACAGTTCAGTCCCTGCCTCAAGGAGCTCACAGTAAGGTGTGGAGGCAAGTCAACCATTTCAAAGCATGAAGCATCATTTAAATGTTTTTACATAAGAGCAACGTGTTTCATTTTGGGTTTGGTGAGTAGACAATGCTTACTTTCGCTGATATGAAGAGAAATGCAAATAAAACAGTCTTTTATTTCCTGACCTTTAATTTAGCCGTCTAAGTGGCAATATTATTGTCTTCATGAGAATGCATTATAACGTGGCTAACAAAAATTGTTAGTTATGTTCATGTTTGTAAATTCTTAAATCTAATAAAATGATTTTGAGACTCTTAGGACTAGCCTATACATCTTACAGTTGGTGTGCTCAAATAGGGAAGAAGTTAAGTTTGATTACCTTGCTTCTGTTAACAAAAGCTCAGTTTGTTGAGGATACATAATTGTTAACGTTAGCAAATAGGGAGTCCACATTTTGTTTGCTTGTCAGCATTTAGATTTGGAAGTGATAGTGTAATTAGATGTTCTGTCATGTGACTTGGGCATCAGTTCTCTGGAACTGAAATATTTATAGAATCCTCTTTATAACCCAGGTGATGTGTTAGGGGCTAGAGTGACAGAACGAGATCTCCAGCAGCTCATGATGAATGCAGTAGGGTTTGTGTTCTAGCAGTGATGTAATGATACTGAGAAAGGAGTAGTTAACTCTGCATAGGAACCCCCATTTCTAGACCCATACTGTATGGAGAACTTGGGCACTTGGTTTGGGACAGTTTCACTCCCTGAGAGGCTGTTTACTTAAAGGCTTTTTAATGTGAAAAGATCAGACTATTTTATATGAATCAGAGAGAGTTACTTGGATTGTGTGTCTAATTTTATTTTTAATAAGTTTCCTTACTTCACAGTTTACTTTACATTTTAATGGTGTTTTAAATTATAAGTGTAATATGTGCTTATAAAATATTCAAACAGTTCAAAAATGTATCAAATAAAAATGAAAGTGTCCCCACTCTCCCTGGGTAACTCCTGTTAGATAGTTTAAACAATTAATTGTAAATAAACTTGGATTTTAAGTACGTCATGCTCTGAGCATTTACTCTTTCTGTTTAAAGGGGGAAAATAAATTTCCCTTTTCAGGGAAGTACTCTGGAGCAGTGGCGGTTGTCTGGGAACTGTGAAATGGAAGGTAACTAGTGGATTTCAGGAAGTACATTGATCAGCTGGATTGCTGTGTCCTGTAGGGCTTTTTAAGGATTTATTGACACACTTCATCAAGGTATTTGAGAGAGTATTCAGGGAAACCTAAGAAATTCTGCAGTTATTTCCCCTTCCTTATAAATTCATGCCTGGTCAGAAATTACAGCTTGAGTGGGATATCCCTCCACAGAACTCAAATGCACACTATCTATCATGTTACTTAGGGAGGCAGTAATGTAAAATGGGGAGGATTTTTCCTTTTGGTTTCTTTCCGTGAGGGGCTCACCCAACATATTTTATCCGACGTCTCTTCATCTCTCCCTTATTTCAACTTCCACTTACTCCCCAATTCCCCACATCATTCTCTTAAGAGAGAAAAATAAGTTTTGTCCACCGAGTCCTCTTTCTTCTTTGATTTAATATGTCTTGGGTTGACTGTTTCTCACAAAAACACTTTGCATTCAGAATTAGCCCATCAAGCCGTTTCCTCCATAGACCGCTGCACAGACCGCTTGCCTTCCGCCATGGTGCCCTCTGAGGTGGGAGAGCCAAGTCTGCTTTTGGCTTAGTCGTCATGATTTTAGAATATAAGTCCCCGTGCTCTGCTTTGAAAAGTTATCCTACTGGTTATTTCATGCCATTAAAAAAAAATGCTACTTTTGGTTCACGGAACCAGCCAACACAGTGGGACAGAACTCTTTACGTGATTCTAGTTAAAACCATGGTCCTCCTAATATCACATCCGTTTATCTGAATCGGGGGCTGTATATATGCACGCACCTATATGTGTGCGTACCTGCACGGATATATAAAAATTCTAGTTGGAAACAGATTGGAAATGATAGCAACTTGTCCATATGGTTGGTGTTAAGGAATTTGCAACCTGCAGTCCTCGTCCTCACTGGTAACTCCATTCTGCTTGGGGAACATAGAACAAGCCCAAACAGTAATACTGACAGATTTCGGAATTATGATACAGTGGAGCCTTCACGTAATTCTTTGTTGAAGAAGTTAGGGCCTAAATGTTAAGGCTTATTGTTATTCTGAGTTGATAATCTCTGCCTTGCTTTAATAATTTTTCCTCATGCCTGGGTAGCCCGCGAGTTGCACAATAATCACTCACACAGCTTTGTAATCAATGCCCAAAGTAATAGGATTCCTCTGGCCACCGGCAATTAATAAATTTGTGTCTTTTTTAAAACACTAGCAAGTCGGGCCTGAAATACGACTGACTGGCTCCCCTCATTTGCATATTTATTGCAGTGGAAAAATTCTTACCAGATGATTGATGCTGAGCCTGCCTCTTGAATTCCAAGCAGCACATTATTATGAAATGAAAAATGCCGGCCATACAGTTGATTAAAGTTGAAGACAGTGGAATCGGTGTTTTTTAAGATTGTGGGAGAATTAAAGGCATATTTTAATAGATGTTGACAAGAAGTGAACTAACAAAAGCAAAGCAAAGGATTTGCTTGAAAAGATTTAATCAAACGTCTTTCTTGGGGGATTAATTGCCGGGGATGACTAGTGCAAGTGGCAGGCTTGTGTGGATTTGAATGAAAAGTATTGTTCTCAGGCCAATATATCGTGTGTCATTTTGACCTATAGTTTAGCTGCAGTTCTAGAGTTACTTTGGAAGGAGAAAAGAATGCTCTCGTAGTCTGCACGTTCTAGTTCAATGTATATATCTGGGGTAATAGGAATGGAGGAGTTTATACATACTTGCACATACATAATTGTGTGTTTGCACATTAAAGATGATGGTATAGGTATTTAAAAACTGATAAGGTGAGCTTTATTTTACTTTACACTTTTGCTCTTCCCGTTCCCCCTCCACCCACTTGCCAGGAGTTTTACTTATTGGTTTATAATCTAATTAATGAACTGTGTGCCCATGTCCAAACTTATTCTCTGCCTACAGTTTTGTTTATGTCGAACAGCCTAGATGAATCAGGGGAAAAAAATAAAGCTGTTAGGTGAAAATGGTTTTTAGATTGGTGACATTTTATATGTAGAATGCTTGCATATGGGTAGCATGTAAATGAATACTTACTATAGGAATCTGTGAATTCTGGTTCAGTCCTAGCGCTGTAGATCAGAACAAGCAGAGCTTACGATTTTCACCATGTGAAAGATGATGATTTGGGGATGGTAATATACTTCCTATTTCTATAGCATTTAAAAATCTGCAAAATACCTTAATTTATAAAAACATGTATTCTTTTTCACTTTAATTCTGCAAGATAAACAGGCCAAGGATTATAGATGAGACAGCTGAGACTCAAAGAGATTGAACTGGTCCACTCAGTGTAAGATGACTAGTTAGTGATGCTGTCAGTTGGAATACAGGGCTCCTGACCCTTAGTAAAGTGCTCTTTCCATTTACTCTCTGCTTGGGAAATTAGTCCTAAAGCCGCTGCCCATATGCTTAGGTTGAATCTTGGTAATAAGGTGAGGCATGTGTCCTTCTTAATCTCCTCGTAAGAGAAAGGCCCCTGGAAATGGACCACGTAGGGCAAAATAAACATATATATCCTTGACAGTCTCCATTTGTTCTGTGGCCACATGCCAGGAGGGAGAGAAGAAAGTACCTGCATCTCTGCTGCTTCTCTAAACTTTTAACTCCGACAGTAATTGGGAGAAAAATTAGAAACTGTTGATTCCATACTCTTTATTATTCATAGGGTCGAACAAATAGAATTCATCCCTATATAAATGATAAAGAGGGGGTTTTGTTTTGGATTGGTTTGTTTTTTGGCTGGGTAGAGTTCCCTCTGGGATTTGAGCCTCCAGGAGAGAGTCTTTCCTTGCTCTTGTCAGGCGGAGGCCTGCCGTGTCCAGCAGAGGATTCCCCCTTGTCTTTCCAGGTTTCACATGAAATTCGCTAGAAGGAAATGTGGCCCTAATGTTGCAAAGAAATGAGAATTGGATTCTGCCTTCTAAATCTCTTTACAGGAGGTTGTCTGTGTGTTGGCCACTGATGACTTTACTTTGATAAACATTTTTTTTTTTTTTTTTTTTGGTGGTTAGAAGCACAGAATTGCAGATTTCATCTCTGGTGGGTCTCTTGACACTTTGATGCATGGTGGTGCTATCCCCGAATGGAGCTTAAATACTTCAGGGCTACTTTCTGACTGGGTGAAGGGGTGTATAAAATGAGAACATATGAGAGAGTATTAACAGAAAGGCACACTTTGATTTACTGATATTGGCTCTCTGCTTTCTTGTTGGATTGATATGCTGTCTAATATATCTGCAATGGATTTTTTTTAAACTGACTTGAACAAAATAAAAGGGCTTGTATAGCTACTTGAAAGTGGCCCTTAAAAGTAGTAGTCTTTTTGTTGGATGTTTTCACAATTCTTGGTTATGTTACGTGTGAGAGTCAAATTATGACTTGCGTGTTGGGGACAAGCAGCTATAAACATTATCTACTGCTTTGCAGCTTCTTCCCTGCATGGCCCTTGATTTCATAGTTTAGATCATGGGCACATGGTACCTAGAGGAAGTAAGGGACAGGCGCTTGCTTTTCCTGTTCTTTTAAATTTTTTATTGTGGTGAAAAGACACGTAACGTAAAATTTACGATCCTAACTGTTTCTTAATGTACAGTTCAGTAGTGTTACGTGTGCTCACATTGTTGCACAACCAGTCTCCAGAACTTTTTCATTTTGCCAAACTAAAGCTCTATGCCCGTTAAACAACAACTCTCCATTTCCCTCTCTCCCAGCCCTTGGCACCCACCATTCTGCTTTCTGTTTCTATAAATTTGACTATTCTAGGTGCCTCATATAAGTGGAAGGAATTATCCTTTTGTGACTGGCGTATTTCACTCAGCATCATGTCCTCAAGGTTCATCCCTGCTGTAGCATGTGTCAGAATTCCTTCCCTTTTTAAGGCTGAATAATAGTCTGTTTTTTAAGTGTTGTTTTTGAAGATAGAAGGATTGTAGAGAGTTTTTTTCTGGGCAGAGGGTAGAGCTCAGTGGTAGAGCACATGCCTAGCATGCACGAGGTCCTGGGTTCAATCCCCAGTACATCCATTAAAATAAGTATATAAATAAATAAACTTAATTACCTCCCCCTCCAAAACAAAACTAAACAAAACAATTTTTTACTGTATAGAGATAGACTGAGGTAGTAGCATTATTATTATTTTGGTCTTAAGGACTTTTTAAAGTGTTTTTTAAAATTGTGGTAAAACAGGTATGACGTAACATTTACCATTTTAACTGTTTTTAAGTGTACACTTCAGTATCAAGTACATTCACATTGCTATGCATCTGTCACCACTGGCCATTTATAAAATTTTTCATCATCTGAAACCAAAACTCTGTTTCCATTAAACAGTAAGTCCCCCTTCTCACCTCTCCCCAGTCCTCGGTAACCACTCTTCTGTTTTCTGTTTCTGTGAATTTGACTATTTTTAAGGTACCCCATAGACGTGTAACCACACAGTATCTGTCCTTTTGCAACTGGCTTATTCCATGTAGCCTAGTATTTTCAAAATTTAGTCTTGGGAATGTTGAAGACTGCTTTCCAAATGCAAAATTGATTTGTGGTTTCACTTTGGAGAATGGGGGCTCTCTTAAGGTGTAGCCATTTCTAGAAAAGGAGGGCAAAACAATGGTTCATGCTTATGTAGAATTCGGATGGGATGAGATTTTTGCTTTTCATGGGCTACCTTGCAAATGTTAGTGTCTATTTTGTTTTCTTAAAGTTCTTGCTATAACATACTTTCAGAACTTTAGCGATTATGGGATGTCTGTAATCCTCAGCTCTTTTTGCATATAATCATTTGTGGTAACCTAATATTTGTAGTTGTGATTTATAGTCTTTGCTCTCCTCATTCATTTAAAAATTTCCCATATGTATATATACATAATGTTGCATTGTTCCACTTACACACTTAGTACATTTATACTTTAAAATAATTCTTGCCTTAAAATTCTTACATCTTTATTCTTTTTCCTTCTTACCTACTTTTCATCTTGTTTATATGTAATCCATTTCTCCCAAACTGACAGAAGAATAATTCTGTATAACTTTTCTCTTCTTCATGAGAATAACTTTTTAATCTTTATGTTTGGTGGAAAGTTTTGTTTGTTTTCGTTAAGATTCAGAGCAACAGTTTGAGAATCTTGTTTTGGAACACAAGGCATTTTGGATTTTTTTCAGGTCATATTGAAATATTGCAGGTCCTCCCATGTGGTGTGGATATGCACTGATTATAAAAGGATTAGAATGTGGAATTTAGACAAGATGTGATTAAGCGTCTTATATTACTTTTAAAGAAGGAAGTTGTATTTATATAGTTTTATATAGGAGTTATTGGAAGAATACAGAGTAGCTGGGTCATTGAGTTCCTTCTGACCAATCTAAGGAGGCTTTCTCAGGTCAGCTCTTAGCCTTACATCACATCGATACAGAATGCTATAATATGGTATGTTTGGAGAACTTGTCTAAGTCATGTGTCAGTGTCCCATTGATGAAATAGGATGGGATGTAAAACTGGAAGCTACTCATGCTGGGCAAGATAGAAGTGGAAAAGATAGATTGAGATTCATGAAAGTCACTTAAACTGAAGTTTGTGTGGGCTGAAGTTAGTCTAGAACATAAAATAAAAATGAAAAGAGGGTGGATGGTATAGCTCAATTGGTACAGTGCATGCTTAGCATGCATGAGGTCGTGGGTTCAATCCCTAGTACCTCCATTAAGTAAATAAATAAACCTAAATGCCTCCCCCCTCAAAAAAAAAAAAGAAAAATGAAAGTAGGGGTGCTTGTGAGGATTATAGTTTCTTGAGGGAAAGAAGGAAGGCGTGCTTGAAGCATGGCCAGAGATAAGTGGACAGCTGTTGGTGACAGTAAGTATGGAAAACACAGGATTTAGCAACTGATTGAATACATAGAATAAGGGCCCCAGAATGTCAGTGATTGCCTATTAAAGCACATCAGAGACAAGAGAATCAGACAAAGAAGTATTAGGTAGGAAGAAAAAAGTTCTGTTTCTGACATGGTATGTTTGAAGGAGTGATGGAGTGTCCCTGTGAAGATATTCTTGGCAGTTGCTGGATGTGAAGGTTTGATTCTGAAGAGAGACATCTGAGTGCCGTCAAAACATAACTAGTAATTATCAGTGTCTAGCTAGCCCCTTTAGTAGGATTATGCGGATAAGGAAGGTAAGAGTTCGGTTCTCAGAGGGCCAGTTTTTATTCTGAAAGTTCTTGGCTATAGACTTTATACTTAATCCTGACCAGCTTTATTACAAGTGCAGCCTGTTGGCTTTGAGAAGAATCAGATGAGAACATGTCTGCGATGTGCAGATTTTTAATACACAGTTCAGTGCAGTGCGCCCTCCTCTGCATCCTTGGGTTCCGCATCCACAGATTCAGCCAACTTTGGATAAAAAAAAAATTTGGAAACAAAAAATGCCAGAAAGTTCCAAAAAGCAAAACTTGAATTTGCAGCACTTTAGCAACTATTTACAAGGTATTTACAATGTATTTACAATTACTTACATAGTATTTACATTGTGTTATGTAAATCTAGAGATGATTTAAAGTATATAGGAGTATATGTGTAGGTTGTATGCAAAGAGTGGGCCCTTTTATATAAGGGACTTGTGCATCTGTGAATTTTGGTATCCTGGTGGGGGGGGGGGTCCTATAACCAATCCCCTGTGGATACTCAGGGACGAATGTCTGCAAACCGTACGTCATTAACTTGAATTTCCATTCGTGAACAGCAACTTCCCATGAGGACATGTGTTGACAGATTGAATGAATGAGGTGGCAGCTCACACCGGAGGCAAAGGAGATCTCCTTGGGGAGGGTGGTGGTGGGTGGTGGGTGGTCCACCAACCCCAGAACTAAGTTGTACTCTTCAAGAAAGAGAAGGAATTGCTTAAGGAGTTGATTGATAAAGGGATGATCCAAGAGGTCAGCGGGTAACCTATAGAAAAACCCCTGAGAGACTTAACACCAAGGGAAAAAGATGACTGGTTATGACGACAGGCAGGGAAGAAGTTTGTCAAACTTACTAAATTTACGAACTCACAATTTATTGCAGAAATTTCGAAGTACCTTACACATATTACCTTACTTGTCCTCACAACAACCCTATGAGGTGTAGGCACTGTTTATCATTTCCTTTCAGGAATTCTGTCTTTCAGAGAGTCCTTGGTCCCTGCGTACCCTGTGCCTGCCCCCTCGGCCAGGACTGCTCAGAAGTCATAAGTTCTAGCATCGCCTACTTGGAGAACTGGAGGTAATTAATTGTTCCATCTGTGCTTCATTTCCCAGGTCACAAGGCACTTAAAGCACTGTTGAGGTCGTTGGTGGATCTTCAGGAAGAGTTGCTTTTCCAGTACCCAGACACTAGATACCTGGTAGAGGGGACAAAGCCCAGAGCAGACAGGTAAGAGGGAATGGAACTATATAATTGCTTCTTTTCTTTTCATTTGAATAGTTTCCCATGATTTATGAAAAAGAAAGCCAAGTCCTTTCCAGACGGATCTCAGACTTAATGTTAGTGAAATAGAAAGAGCCTCTTGCATTTACCTGGTGGCCAGGATGGCACATAAATTGGGAATTAGGTTTTGGATTTTTATGCATAGTTGTGCCCAATTCTTTTGGGGAGCTTCTGCAGAAAATTTGCCTTCTATTTAGATCTAGTGAAATTATAGATGAAAGCACATTTTTAATATTAACGCTTAATTAATGTTTAGGAAGCACTTTGTGCCCATGCATGGACTTGCTAGTCACAGCTGACTTTGCAGCAAGGGAAGAAGCAATTATTTTGAGGAGAGGAAGAATTTCCAAAAGCAGCAGAATAAATCTTTTTCCTTCCCGAATTTATCACATTTGATGAAGGTTCTCCCCTGCCTCTCCCCTTTGTTTGAGTCTGCTGCGCGTGGTACCTGCCTGCTGTTTTCCTTTGGGCTTCTCTGCTCCATTTCTTTCTACTGGATTAGTTGGAAGGACCAAAAAAAGGAGCTCACGGGTAGTCAGCACAGCCTGCGCCTTGGGGTCAGGAGTCCGGAGAGCGCGGCCGGCTCTGGCAGCTGCCAGCGGCGGTGCTTTGTCACGAGAGTGAGGGGGCTGCAGTCTGGCTCGGGTGCTGTCGCCTGCCCCTTTGCGCTTTCTTCGCCTTCTGCTTCTTTTCATTGCGTTTGACTAATATCATTCAGCTTTCCCAAACAGTTGGTCACAGGGAGATGTATTTCCCTTATTGATCTGGGGATTAAGGTCATAAAACTATGATGATGTGTTTAATTTTTAAAGGCCCTCCTGTAACAGTATTGGCCTGGTTCATATGCATTTCTAATAAAGTTTTTAACCAGCTCATTTATCTTTACAGTTTGCTTGCCTTTTAAAAAATATTTTGAAACCGGCTATTTTTACATTTGTTTGAAAAGTTAACACGAGTTTTTCTTTGACCTCATGAACATTCTTTTCCAACAACAAGAAAGAAAACCGTCCTCACATCTGCGGCGCTAGGATGTAGGCAGCACAGGGAAGGCCTGCGGACGCGGGGCTGCATGTGAGCCCGGGTCCTTGTCTCGGTAGCGTCTACTGACCGTGGACTTGGTATTCTTACTGGTTTTCCAGTGAGGAGGAGATTCCCAGCGAGGACGAGGAGCTCGTGGAAGAGAAGAAGCAGCAGCAAAGGAGGGCCCCAGCAAAGAGGAAGCTGGAGACCGAGGACTACCCCAGCTTCATGGCGAAGCGCTTTGCCGACTTCACCGTCTACAGGAACCGCACACTCCAGAAGTGGCACGATAAGACGAAGCTGGCTTCTGGAAAACTGGGGAAGGCAAGTGTGCGTGTGCGTTTGCGTGCGTGTGTGTGCGGCCTAAAGCGGTGTAGGAAGTTGGAACTTCAGCTCATTTATGTGGCTGATTCCTCGATGTAATAGTAATCAGTCATTTCTGTAGAAAGATTTACTGTACTCCTACCGTTGGGGTTTGTACCATTCAGACGTGGGATTTTAACTTTATGAGAAAGGGTATTTTATTCTAGAAATCGTGGCCTTGTAAGTGTTCAAGTGTTGGAAATACAAAATACTTTGAAGAGATGGATTTTTAAACGATTACTATTAAAGGAACAGAAGTTAATCTCTGGGTATTGGAAAGTAGTATGACCTGCTAAAGACTAATTTTTTTACTTTTTCTGACGACAGTTACAGTCATTCACAGACTCAGTCTTAAACAGAAAGTCCCCTCTGAAAGGAGGATTGTTTGTTTCTCTGCTGACACAGAAAGATAGAGAAACCAACGTAACTGCCTTCAGCAGAGACTTTCTGCATTATCTGATACTGGTTAATGTTGTTGCAGGGTTTTGGTGCCTTTGAACGCTCAATCTTGACTCAGATTGATCATATTCTGATGGACAAGGAAAGATTACTTCGAAGGACACAGACCAAACGCTCTGTCTACCGAGTTCTTGGCAAACCTGAACCGGCAGCACAGCCTGTCCCGGAGAATTTGCCAGGACAGCCGGTAAGAACTCTGTGATGCACGGTGATTATGGGGAGCAGTTTCTGTGAGGCTAATTAACTGAAAAATCTGATCACCTACTTATGGGCAATTGCTCTTGGTATAAGGAGTTAGTGAAAGAAAGGGGAAAAAGCACTACTTTACTAGATTGAGAAACTGAGAATATGTGGGAGGAGAAAGTTTTGGTTTTTTTTTTTAATGGAGCTATTATTAACTTGTGTGTAATCTTCTCTTAATTTTGAGCTTGATATGAGTCCGGTAATGGAAGCATTTGTAATCTAGCTTTTAAGATTCAGTTTTGAAGCTGCTTCTTTAGAGATGCCAGTATTGAAGCAAGTGTGTACTTTAGGCTTTCCTTCAGATGTTTAGATACTCCAGAAAAGGATCTAAAATTGCACTAGTCAGATTCTTTTGTCTAAAGGAAACTCTTTTATTTATAGTAAAAATATGTACTTAATAATTTTTTTAAGTTCAGAGGAATTTAAAATGAAAAGTGAAACTCCCCCAGTCTGAAAATTCCATTCCTCAGACTTAACCAATGTTGATAGTTGTAACAAGCTTTCAGATATTTCTGTTTATTTTATATATGTATACACACATATAATACATAAACATATATAAAAGTGTGGTTGTCTTTTTGTAACTAAATGAGATGCATGTATATGTGTCTGTATAAATATAGAAAGTTTTATAAACTATGTATAAAATCTTACAACTTTAAATCATCCTAGGTACTTTTCCCTATCATTCCATGGAGATCTCCCTCATTTTTCCTAATGACTAGAGTGTTCTGTTGTATGGCTGTGTACTATAGTTTATTTAAACAGTGGATAAATTTATGCTGTGCCTAGTTTTAGAAACAGTGCTGCAGGAAACATCCCTGAGCATTTGTATTTTTGTATTTGTGTGAAATATGGATAGATTTCTCAAAGTGGAAATGTTACATCAAAGAGAATATGCATTTTAAGTCCTGATGGATGTTGTCAGATTGCTTCCAAAAGGCTGCATGACTTCCTAGTCTCACCAACTGTGTTTTCCAATATTGAATATAGTCAGTTTTAGAGGTGAAAAATGGTATCATCTCACTTTATTTTGCATGTATTTAATTTGATTGACATTAAATTTATTTTTATGTAATTATTGACTGTGGTTCTTTGTCCATCAAGTGACTATTAATGTTTTTGTCCATTTTGGGGGGGGGTCCATTTTTCAATTGCATTTTGTTCTTTAATTTTAAGAGCTCTTTATATCTTAAGGAAAACAGTGCTTTGACTGTTACACACATTATTTATAGTAGCTACGTTACTTTGGTAACCTTATTGGGATTCACTTTCTCCTTTCTTCTCATTGATATAGGAGATCCTTCCTCAAGCCCCTGCCAATGCCCACCTGAAGGACTTGGATGAAGAAATCTTTGATGATGATGACTTTTACCACCAGGTATGATTTTTACACTCTTTTCTTTTGTTGCAAAACAAATTTTATCATTTTAAAACAGCTGATAGAATTCTGTGACCAAAAAGTAGCTTTCTTTGGAAGGACAGAGTCAGACAGAACTCCTATGTTCAGAATTGACTTACTGTGTAGTGCTGGATCTATTGCTTTGCTTTTGTGTTATATTGTTATATTTTTCCTTTTGAAATGAAAATGGCTGCAGCTACTTTGTTGGTTTTTGCAGAGTGTAAATTATTTTTAAAACAGTTTCAACTTCTTTGCATCAGGTGGTTTATTCCCTCTCAGCTGCTTTTGTTGAAGTTAATGAAGGGTTTTTTTGTTAGCTATTTGGTTTCTTGTCCTATTGCTATTAGATAAGGACATGGAGCTAATGAGCTGGGATCCCAGAGTTCTTGAATTGCACTTCTAGTTCTATTAAGTCTCTTGTCTTATAATTTTTTTGTGTATGTGTGCCTGTTCAAACCAGTTAAGTATGTATTAAAATTGTCTGCTACTCTTGGTTATAATAATAGTGTAGTGCTTTGAAGACGGAAAGAATTGATGGAAGTTGAAATGTGGTCCAGTTTTCAATATCTCTTCACAAACATCCCTCAATTCTTTCCCTAACACTATTATCTGCTGTCATGCTGCTCTTTTTGATGATGGTGGTGACTTAAAGTAGACTCAACACTGGGGCTATCCTAAAGAACTAAAATAATTTCCTGTAATCTTGGGTCTCTTGAAAAGTCATACTTCTTAATGACGTGCTTTAGGATGTGCCTTTTCCAGCTCTGGAAAGTTGAGAGCAATTGTTCAGCAGCAATATACCAGTTTTTGTTGAGCCATTATTTATCAAGATAATTTCTGTCTCTGCTGAATTTTTAGTGTGTTAACTTTTGCCAAAGAATTTACAAATGCTTGTTGAAGGTTTAGCCGTGATGGTTGTACAATCTAGAATATGTAATACAAAGGGAGGAACTTAGGAAAATTACACTGTAAAGTCAGTAGAACAAGTGATTCTGTACTGAAGATGCCTCTGACTTTGCCCTAAAAAAAAGAGACTTTTTATTAATCTTGCTATTCTTTCCATAATCTTCAGTAGAATTATTGCTGTGAGTCTTAAAAGTAATGATGAGAGGGTAGGAAGGAGGATCGGTGTGGCCTCAGGTGTTCCTGGTCAGAGGTCCTGATTCTTTTTTCCTTTTTTTTTTTTTTTTTTTCTCTTATGTCTATTTGTCAGAAGAGCAGGGAACTCTATTTGTTCTGGAGTGTCTAAAGGAAGTACCTGATACGGGATATTAATGCTGTGTGATTGTGTGAGATCATGGGAGACAATCAAAAATGTTCCAGTCTTCATTAATTGAAGTGTACATTGTTTGATGGAAAGTGCATCATAAATTAAATAGGCTTAATAAAAATAAACTGAAATTACTGGGGAGCAGTTGTTTCCACTGGCAATCCTTAGTCTGAAAGATTTTTTTTTTCTTTTTTTTGGTCTGGAGGTCTGCTTAAAAAAGAAATAGCATTACTTGATTGGCCCTTCATCCCAATTAATAATTTTAACTTCGATAAATTCTGATTTCAGTTATGACTAGTCACATCTTAGCTTTTCCCCTTGCTGGTTAATTGGGGTGCTGGGGTTAATCTAAATTAAAACTTAAACTAATAGAGGTCAGCAAGGCAGCTGAAACACCTGAGTGAAACAAATGGGGCTGCCAGGCGCAACTTTATCTTGGCTGTTTCCCAAGAGGGAAGTGGCAGCAAATTGGAGTTGTTTCAGCCTTCTGTAAAGGTGAATGATGGGTGACACTTGTTAATGTACAGCATCTCCGGAAGCATTCCAGATTGCTTTGCTGCCGTACCAACTGCTGCCATCCATGCACAGTCGGTAGGAACTGGACCAGTTGCCAACATCTGGCAGCACAGCAAGGAATGGGTGCAAGTCTTGAAACCCCGCAGATTCTAAATATGGTGCTTAGAACTGTGCAGGCTTTAATCACTTACCACTCTTTGGCAGCAGGCTACGACAGCTTATCCTAGCCTCGTACATCACATCCCGACATCTGCTGAGCCGCAAGGCAGCTGCACATTCATTTTCTTTTCTTGCCTTTTCTCTTTGCCTCCTATTCCTCTTCTTCCCACTTTCCCCCCACCGCCTCCCTTCAGTTTTCCTCTCCCTCCCCAGTATGCTTCTTGGGAGAGATGATCTGTAAAGATTACTGCTTCATTGTGTGCAAGTAATTCTGGTGATTCCAGGCCCTTGACAGACACAACGTAGCACCTGTTCTGCTGACCTGGTTAATTTCTTCTGTTGAGTGGGATTTGCCCGAGATTGGAGCTGAAGCCAATTCAATGATAAGGCTAGAGAAAACGGCTGTATGTTTTCTGTCACCTCCCAATTAAATTGGCTTCATAAAGTGCTTTCCTTTATTTGTCAGGGTAGTAAGCCTGAGCTAAGTGTTGTATTCAGAAGTGGTACAATGTATTACAATGGGCCTGTGAGTTTTCATTTGTGTTTTTCTTTGTGGTCCAATGGAAGAGCTGGGTGGTGAATATAATACATTTTGCCTTTTTTTTTTTTTTAAACCATACTTGAAGCCAGACTCTTTGGGTCCATGTTTTGTAAGGAAGAGATTATAGCCACATTGAATTTTAATGTTTCATTGTAAGGGTTTAAAGGCTTACTTGGTTAATTCAGGTGTCTTGGGACTGTGTAAATGCCCTAAGCACTGAGAACGGTGCTCGGGGTCAGAACACCCAGTACGCACATACTCATCTCTTTGTTTCATAATGGGCCTTAAGTTACTACAGCTTTAAAAATATGTTTGTATTATTTAGTAAAGATACCTGTACATATGTATGTGTCTGTGTGTATATAAACACATACATAGAGGGGGGCACTGAAGAGTATCAGATGTCATGAGTAATCATTATCATTTTTGAGCTGCAAAAACCTCACAAGAAACTGAGCCCCTGAGACGTTGTTACTGCCTGCAAGTCATAGTAAATGGCAACACTAGTACTTGATCTCAAGAACTTCTTAGGCCAAGCCCTGTTCTTCCCACACCTTTATTTCTTAAATATTTCATTTATGAGCCATAAAGGCATCACTGTAGTATTACAGTTTTCAGTTTGTAAATAAATAAGCTTCATTTTCTTAGAACCAGAAGAAATATTATGTGTGTTAGAAAGTAATTTTTTTCCTTAGAAGGCAAATGATTTATTGAACTCCTGTTTCTTAACAATTCTAATGAAAAAATTAGCCTGATAGTTGTGCTACTGGCTTGTTTGGAAACTGGAGTTGCTGAGATCCTTCAGTGTGCCCAGCGGTGGTGATTTAGGAGAGAAAGTGTCACCTGCTGCAGGCAGTGCCGAGTCTCACTCCTCATGGAATTAGTTTGCTTTTTGGCTTATTTCTTGTCACAGCTCATCCCTAGAGACAGTTGCATACATGAAGGTTGCATACAACGTGCAAATGACCACGAAGGGCGAGCCATTCAGAAATGTTTCTAGTACTGATTTTTCATTTTCATCACCCTGTTTCCTACTTTTTAACATTAAATGCTTTTAAGATGTGTTGTCTGTATCACCATTTAAAATTTTTGTTTGTTTTGTTTTGCTTTTTTAAACAATCAGTTGCACTTTGACTTGATAAGCCTGGGTTCTCAAAGGATTGGCAGAAGACTAACATTTACTGAACACTAGATACATGCCAGCTCCTGGACTGAGTACATAGGTACTTGACACCACTTTTATTTAATCCTCACAAGATCGCCATATTGAGATATGACTGCACTTAGCAATAAACTATATAAAGTGACTAGTTTTATTCTTGTCATATCCCGGACCTCAGACTAGTTTCTTGTCACCTTATGAGGCATTTTGTTCTGAAAAGACTAATTGAGCTTAGATATTGACAGATCGATACCTGGATTTCTGAGGGTTCATTAGGATTTTGTATGTTGCTTCTAGCTCTGTTTAGTTTTGATCTGGTTTGTCCTGTCACTTTGTATTTAACCAGGAGTGTCTAGAGAAAGGCATAATAGGTTCTGTTCTTTTGATGACCGCTTTGATGGGTTAAATTTCTCCTTTCATTTGCCATCAGGACATGTCTATAACTGACCTTGCCACATGCTGGATTTTTGTATCTAAGACATTTGATAATGCCATAAATAAGTAATTACTAATTCGGTGAACTATTAAAAGTCAATAATGTTAAGAAATAGAGAAGAGGCAAGCTTTCTGACAAGATGGTTTACCTTAATTAAACTGGTGAGTGATTACTATGGACAGCCTGATGTGGGTAGCTTTAATTGTATGCATTTAGAGCTTAGTGTGAATAACAGATGTGTGAAGCCATCCCTACGGTTAATGGCAGTACAGGATTCTTGTTGGCCTGTATCTTTCCAGTGGTTCAGTTGATGGCTAATAACATGCTTTAAAGTTTGATTTGAACCTGCTCCTTTTAACTTGTTGTTGAAAAAGAGATACCTTCTGTTCAGAGCAGTATTTCATTTTTAGATTTACTTTGAAGTGCTGCTGTTGAGGTGTGGATAGTGTTTCTTAAAAGTCTGATGAAACTTATTACATATAGACCTTTATGGTGATTTTTTTAGAGAGAATATCTAAGTGAAATACATAAATTTGAAAATTGAAATTACGGTTGAAGATATATCAGAGAGTTAATCAATTAGGTTCTTAAGACATGGTAAAGGCATTAAAAAAAAACCAAACAAACCCCATACCAGTATCAGTATCCAGTTAAACCCCAGCTTTAATAATTACAAGGTTATTTTTTGACCATGAGTCAGAGAATTTGATTGCAGTACACCTTAGTTTCTGTGCTGCCATTGTCTGTCTGTCAGTGTTTAGACCCAAATACAGCATCGATGTTGGCGTTTGATGGCTGGTGTGGGCTTACTATTGTGGTGGCTGCATGGAACAGGAGGCCATAAGCCACATTTTAAATGCAGGGTCCAGAAATTTCATCAAACAGCAGCATCAAGGGAAGGCACACACGACTGGCCCTCATTTCTTTTGGTTTCCTTGCTTTAAAACACACCAGAGCGTGACTTCAGTACTACTGCTTTGTTGAGACAAAGGTAAAACCTCAGAGCAAAGCCTAAAACTGTACATTTGATGGAGTCAGTTAGGAAAGAGATAAGAATTGGTCTAGAACTATTGAAGAAACTTTTCAAACATGAGTGGAAATGGCCTTTTCAGTACTATCAATAAGCTCAGTGTCAGCCGCATGAGTGTAAATTAAACACAGGAGTCCAGCGGTATGTTAGTAGACACTAGTGAAGACTGGTGTTTTGGGAATGGGGAACACTACCTGTTCCATTGAAGTGGGCATGATGTCATCTTGTTCAGTTTATTCAGCTCCTTTGAAGTAAATGGTAGGGACAGTGACTTAGCATAGAAAGGGGAAATTAATAAGCAGCTTAAAAAACGTATGTGTATTGTAGATCTAGAATAGAACATGATTCCTTTGAAATTAGATAGCATCTTTGAAAATCATCAAGTCCAAACTGCCTTTTTTATAGACTAGAGCCTAGAGGAAGTAAGTGACTTGTATAGAATCACCTCACTTTAGACATTGAAACCCAAGTGTTCTTGCTTCTGGTTTGATTTTCTTTCTAGCATATTATGCCGCCTTTCGATCTGACACACTTAAAAATCCATTTTAGAGCTTCCTTTTCAGACTTGTATCTATTTAGAAAATTGAAGATCCAGTGTATCTGTTTGTACTCTTTGACAGTTCACGTGTATCACTTTTGTGCAGTTACGAACTTTGTTCAATTACCAATTGTAACACCAGATGCTAGCTTTATAAAGACGAATTAAGACAATCCCTGCCCAGGGAGTTTGTATCATCTAATAAGAGCAAATTTCTCCTCAATTTTGTACAGTCACATAGCTAACATCCTATTCAGTGGTGAAAGACTGAAAGCTTTCTCCCTAAAATTAGGAATAAGGCAAGGATGTCCACTCTTGTCACTAGCATTCAACATTGTACTTGAGATTCTAGCAGGGCAGTTAGACAAGATAAAGAAATAAAAGGCATCCAAATTGGAAAAGAAGAAATAAAACTCTCACTTGTAGATGACATGATTCTATACGTAGACAATCCCAAAGAAGCCACCAAAATACTAATCAATCTAATAAACGAATTCAGCATAATTGTAGGATACAAGATGAACAGCACAAAAATCAGTTGTGCTTCTATACACCAGCAGTGAGCAATCTGAGGAGGAAATTTTTAAAACTTCCATTTATAATAGCATCCAAGAGAATAAAATAACAGAATAAATTTAACCAAGGAGGTGAAAGACTTGTATGTGGAAAGCTATAAACATTGCTGGACAAAATTTTAAAAGACCTAAATAAATGAAAAGCTATCCCATGTTTATGGATTGGAAGACTTAATACTGTTAGTAAAACAGTGCTCCTCTAATTGATCTGCAGATTCAACACAGTCTTTATCAAGATCCCAGCTGCCTTTGCAGAAATTGATGAGCTGATCCTAAAATTCATATGGAAATGCCAAGAACCCAGGCTAGCCAAAACAATCTTGAAAAAGATCAAAGTTGGAGGACTCATCCTTCCTAGTTTCAAAACTTACCACAAAGCTGCAGTAATCAAGATGTTGTACTGGTGTAAGGTTAGGCATATAGATCAATAGAGTACAATTGAGAGTCCAGAAATAAACCTTTACATTTATGGTCAATTGATTTTTGACAGGGGTGCCAATACAACTCAATGGGGAGAGAAGTCTTTTCAACAGATAATGCTAGGATATCTGGCTATCCACATGCAGAAGAATGAAGTCAGAGCCTTCCCTCATACCTACACAAAAATTAACTCAAAATGGATCATATACCTAAATAAAAGAACTAAAGCTGTAAAACTTTTAGAAGAAAATATAGGAGTAAATCTTCATGACCTTTGGTTAGGAAATAGTTTCTTAAATATGACAACAAAAGCACAAATGATAAAATAAAAAATAAATTGGACTTCATTGAAATAGAAAACTTTGAGCTGCAAAATATACCATCAGGGAAGTGAAAAGACCCACAGAATGGGAGAAAATATTTGTAAATCATGTATCTGATAAGGGACTGGTATCTAAAATATATAAATAACTCTTAAACTCAATTTTAAAAAAATGCTAAAAAATGGCAAATTACCTGAATAAACATTTCTCCAAAGAAGATATTTAAATGACCTGTAAGGAAAAGATGCTCACCAGCATTAGTCTTTAGGGAAATGCAAGTCAGTACCACAGTGAGTACTACTTTTTGCCACTACGATGGCTATAATCAATAAAGAGAAATAGTAAGTTTGGGGAGGATATAGAGAATTTGGAACCCTTGTCCATTGCTGGTGGAAATATAAATTGATGCTCCTTCTATGGGAAGCAATGTGGTAGTTCTTCAAAACATTAAACATAGAGTTACCATATGACCCTGCAATTCTACTCTTGTGTGTATACCCAAAAGAAATGAAAGCATATGTCCACACAAAAACTTGTACATGAACATTTGTAGCATTATTCATAATAGCCACAAAGGAAAAACCCAAATGGCCCTCAAGTGATAAATGGATAAATAAAATGTGGTATATCCATGCAGTAGAATATTATTCAGCCATAAAGAAGGTGAAGTACTGATACTTGCTACAACATGGATAAACCTTGAAAACGTCATGCTAAGTTAAATGAAAGAAGTGATTCACAAAAGACCGTGTGTTATATGATTTATGAAATGTTCAGAACAGGCACATTTATAGAGACAGAAAAGTGGACTGTTGGTTGCTTAGGGCTGGGATGTTGGGGGTAAAATAGGGAGTAACGAGTTTCTTTTGGGAGTGATGAAAATATTCTAAAATTGATTGTGGTGGTGGTTACACAACTCTCTGAATATACAAAACCATTGAATGGTACAATTTAAATTGATGAATTGTATGGTATGTGAGTTATATCTGAATAAAGCTTTTTTTTTTTTAAGAAGAGAGTGACATACTAGGTTAAATGTTGCAGACAGATGAAGTGAGATAAAGAGTGAGAATTGACCATTTGTTTCAGCAATGTGGAAGGCATTGGCGACCTTAACAAAAACTGTTTTGGTAGAGTGATGAAGTGGGTTCAAGAGAGAATGGAGGGAGAACAGTTGGAGACAGTGAGTGTAGACAGTCTTGAGCTTTGCTCTAAAGGGGAGAAATGGGGCAATAGCTGGAACAGGGTGTGGAGGATCAGGAAAGAGTTTTTTGTTTCGGTGGGGGTTTTTTTGGCCATTTAAAAAAAAAATTTTGTGTTTAAATTTGATTTTTTTAAAACATTTTTTTATTGAGTAATAGTTATTTTACAATGTTGTGTCAAATTCTAGTATAGAGCACAATTTTTCAGTCATACATGAACATGTATATATTCATTGTCACATTTGTTTTTGCTATGAGCCACCACAAGATCTTGTATATTTTTCCCTGTGCTATACAGTATAATCTTGTTTATCTTTTCTGCTTTTTAAAATTCCAGTCTGTCCCTTCCCACCCCCTGCCCTCTTGGCAACCACAAGTTTGTATTCTATGTCTATGAGTCTGTTTCTGTTTTGTATTTATGTTTTGTTTGTTTGTTTTAGATTCCTCATATAAGCGATCTCATGTGGTATTTTTCTTTCTCTTTCTGGCTTACTTCACTTAGAATGACATTCTCCAGGAACATCCATGTTGCTGCAAATGGCATTATGTTGTCGGTTTTTGTGGCTGAATAGTATTTCATCGTATAAATATACCACATCTTCTTTATTCAGTCATCTGTTGATGGACATCTAGGCTGCTTCCATGTCTTGGCTATTGTAAATAGTGCTGCTATGAACATTGGGGTGCAGGTGTCATTTTGAAGTAGGGTTCCTTATTGATAAATGCCCAGGAGTGGGATTCCTAGGTCATATGGTAAGTCTGTTCCTAATCTTTTGAGGAATCTCCATACTGTTTTCCACAGTGGCTTTCCTTGCTTCCCTCTCCCACTCTTACTGATTTAGATGTCTTCTTTTACAGTTTTGTGTTTATTCTTTTTGTAAGTCATGGCATTTATCTCCTTTCCAGTTATGAGTTTCTCATTTTTGTAGTATTCTGTTTCTTTTCTATTTGGAGTAGACCTGTGAATATTTCTTTTAGCATGGGTTTAGTGTTGCAAAACTCTTTTAGTTTTTGCTTGTCTGTGAAGTTCTTTATCTCTCCTCTTCTAAAGGATAGCCTTCCTGGGTAGAGTATCCTAGGCTGCATCTTTTTTTTCATTCAGGACTTTGAATATATCTTGCCACTCCCTTCTGGCCTGTAGTGTTTGTGTAGAGAAATCAGCTGAGAGCCTTATGGGGGTTCCCTTGTAACTCACTCTTTGTTTTTCTCTTGCTGCCTTTAGGATCATTTTTTTATCCTTGACTCTGGCCATCTTGATTATGATGTCTTGGTGTGGGTCTGTTTCGGTTCTTCCTGTTTGGGACCCTCTGAGCCTCCTGTACTTGGATATCTGATTCCTTTAGGTTTGGGAAGTTTTCAGTCATGATTTCTTCAAATACCTTTCAATCCCCTTTGTTCTTTCTTCCCCTTCTGGAACCCCTGTTATGTGTAGATTGGCACGCTTTATATTATCCCATAGGTCCCTTATATTGTTTTCATTGTTTTTTATTTGTTTTTCTCTCAGCTGTTCTGACTGGGTGCTTTCTGTTATCCTGTCTTCTAGGTCACTTATTCGTTCCTCTGCATTATCTAGCTAGCTTTGTACAGCCTTTAGGTCAGCTCTCATCTCAGCAAGTGAGTTTACTAATCCTACTTGGTTCTTCTTTATAGCTTCTATTTCATTTTTGACAAATTTTATATCTAAACACTATTTCTTTTAGTTCCTTCAGTACTTTGATCAGTCCTTTTTTGAAATCTTGATCTGGTAGGCCATCAATGTCTATTTCCTTGATCGTGCTTTCAGGGGATTTCTCTTGATCTTTTAATTGGGAGTGGTTCCTCTGCTTCTTCATATTGCTCATATTCTCTCTGGCACTGTGGCTTAAGGAGTATCAGTTATCTAGTTCTCTTGGAGACGGTGTGCTCTTAATGATTTTACCGAGAGGTCTTTGTGTCTTCGCCCTGTTTTGTGAACTCAGCTTGCTGTTTCCAGAGGCTCTCTGTTGGTGCCCTCGTCTGTGCTGCTCCTAGTGGCTGTCGGCTAACAGATCGTGCCCCCTCCTAACACTGGGTCAGGAGCTGAGCTCTTACCCGGTGGGTGGGCGGGTCACTCCCACTCCCGATGCCGCAGTCAGATGCTGTGCTGGGGAGCAGGTGGGCAGATTGCGCCCTCTCCCAGCACCGTGGTCAGGTGCTGCATTCCTGCCAGGAAGGAGGGTGGCCACCCGCCCTCTCCTGTCGCGCTCACTCCACTGCTCTGTGCAGCTGCTGGCTCCGCCTGGGGTGGGTCAGCGCCCTGAAGGTGGCTCAGGGAAGACCAGGGAACAGCCCCGCCCCTGCTCCGTGCCAAATCTCAGATCCTTGTGCCAAATCTCAGATCCTTGTTTGTCTTGGCGGCAGGAGTTTTCTGAGGTGCCAGGGCAGAAAGATAGTATCTGCCTCAGGCAGTAAACAAGTCTCAGTCCTGCCTAGGAGGTTGCTGAGCCCCCAGGTGCGGATTCAGGTCTCAGCCCCGCCCCCCCCCCGGGGGGCTGCACACAGGAGGAGGTGGTGGCTGTGGCTGCGCCCCGCCCCGCCTCTCTTCTCTCGAGATGCGCCAGTAATAGCGGCGCAGGTCTGAGGAGACAAAGGCTACAGTGCCCCTACCCCCAGGGCACACCAGCCATGTTGCTTTGCTTTTTTTCACAATTTATGGGGGACCGAGTTATTCTACTCTGTATCCCCTCCCAGCAACGGCAGGCAGCACCCTGCAGTCCCCCGGGGCTGCCTCAGTGCAGCCACCCCAGTCCTCCACCCGGCTCCGGCGGCCTGTCCCAGCCCCAGCTGCCGGCTTGCATCTCGGGCTGAGTGTTGTGGGAACCCTTTGTGGCTGTTTAACTCAGTTCTGTCGGTCAAGGGGTGCTCGGGGCAGATCTGAGCCTCAGAGGCTCCCCTTCTGTCCTGCTGCACTCTCTGTTGGAGGGGGGGGGACGCAGCAAACAAGCACCAAACCTCCTTTGCCACTCCCTCCTCCCAGGATCGATCCCGCACTGTTTTGCTTTTTCTTCTTTCTTTTTCCCTTTTCTCCTACCAGATTTTTGGCGTCTTTGTCTTTCAAAGAGGGCGATGTTCTGTCAGAGTTTGGCAGGTGCTCTGGTTGGCTGAGTAGGTCCATAGATGTGAGTTTTGGTGTATTTGTGGGAGAGGGTTAGCTACAAGCGTCCTTCTACCCCACCATCTTTTTTGTTTTGTTTTAAGATAGATGTACTTCGTATGCTGTTTGTGTCCTGATGGAAATGATCTAGTAGAGAGGGGGAAATGCACGTTTCAGGAATGAGGTGAGAATTTGCTGGTGAGGATGCAGGTAGAGAGGGGTTGGTCTGATGGACAGTTCATCCATGGTGTTGGAGGAAAAGCGCAGTAGATGGGTACTCTTGCAAGTAAATATAGGGTGGGAGCATGTGGAAGTTCTCATCTGAGTGCAGGGCTGGAGGTTTGGGGAAAGAGAAGGTGTGGCAAAGTCACCTAATAGAGTGGGAGAGTGAGTGATGCGGAAACTAGTGAAATTGTCCAGTAGCCCGAAGACTCACGTAAGGTTAGCGGTGGTGATCTTAAAACCAGTGAGACCAGTCACTCATCTTGTCTTTCTCTCTGGCCAGTTCAGCCACATGGACGCATCTCCCGAGATTTAACATGGTTTGGGGTTTTGCCAAGGCAGTACAGGTACATAATCCCTTATCTGCAATTCTAAAATTTAAAAAATTCTGAAAACTCGTAGTATTCTGTTTGTTTTGGTAAATTTGGCAAAACATTGTGGTGGCAACATCTGATCTGAGTGGTCATGAAGTTATATAAACCTGTACGGCTTTTTTTATCCCGCTGAGTGGAAATGTTATGTATTTTGCTGCAGGAATATTAATATGTTTGACTTTGGGGTGCTGCCCTGGTCTCCACTGGGGCATTTATGGTATATACACTGTATTACTTTCCAGAACTTCTAAAAATTCTGAATTCCAAGACACGTCAATCCCCAAGGGATTGTGACTCTGTATGACAAAGGGGCGGCATGCGAGGGAGTTGAGGATGTTTAGCAGGAGTGATTATCCTCGTGGACTGTGAATCACATCCACCTGTGTAAGGGGAAAAGCGCACATGTGAGGAGAGGAGCAGGGATGCTGAAAAGGTAGTAGGATCAATGGGCTATTGATCCTGGTGGGGCTGAAGAATTATTGGAGTCTGCATGCTAGAGGGAGAACCCTGGAAAGAGGTTGAGGTTTGTTTCAGCTGGGCTTTTAATCCTTAAAGGACATAATTACAGAATACAAGTTAGTACTACTTTTTTGGTTTCTTACTTGTGAATCCTTTTTAGTAAAATCTTCTCTAGTTCTGAATGATTTTCTCTATTCTTTCAATACAAATGATATATTGTGCAGTGCCATTAGAAGAAACATTGCCAAAGAATGCCCAGAAACGGTCAGTGATTGAACTGGTGTCCCAAAGGATACACAACCCCTCTCCTCACCTTCTTTGTACCTACAAAAAATAGACACGTGCACACACACCCCAGGGCATCTGTCTGGTGACCAGGGAACAGAATACTGGAAATGGGGGCTGTTGGAAATCCTAAACTATAGCACTTCTGTTCATTGTTACTTTTGGTATTGATTAGGAAGAATGGTTTAATACAGTCAGTTAGTCCTTGTAATACTCTTTTTATTTGCAGGAAAAAGAAAAGCAAATTGGCAAGAAGTTCTTTAGCAATCGAATCGCCTGTCACACTCTGTCTTCACACATCAGAGCCTAATACTGATAGTGATTTACTTACACTTCTAGTTAATAATTAGACATCGGGACAACACTGTATGTCATGCCTAATGGAATATATGGGGTCTGATGAGAAAGTTTTCTGTTTTGACTTATAAATTTTAACCCAAATGGCCAAGCCTAGTGAAATATTATGGCCTTTGAAATATTTTAGAACTTGTACTGAGAAAACAGTGTTACTTTATTCAGTGAATGAATTTATCATCCCTTCCAAATCACAGGCCTTAGCTCCAACCCTGGAATGGAGGCATGAGGCAACGCTGAATCGGAAAGTGGAAAAACTAATCAAAGCCTTAGAATCGGAAAGTGGAAAAACTAATCAAAGCCTTAGAGACCAAGGGCAGTGAGGCAGAGTTAGGCTGACTTTTTCAGCAGTAGCCTCTAGCTACACATTTTCTTATTTTAGTAACCAAGGTGGGTTGTCTGCAACTTCAGTGGTCAGACGCACTTGGGTTTTATTCACACGTCCTGATTTCCTTCCATTCTCCCCTGTTACTATTCTTGTAAATATTGTACTCATCACTGCAGAAGTTGGATGCTTTTCATCTGTGATCACAGGATCCAGAAGACCACTTGCTGCTTTAACTCTTTCCTTTTCGAAATACTATTGAGTAGTCACTGTGCAGGGGGACAGATTGTGTGATCAGAGGATGGTGGGGGTAGTTGCAGGCCATGGAAAGGGAAGAGCAGTTAGTTGTCCTGATAGAATAAATGACAGAGGGAGGACCACTTTTGCCCCAGTTTGTCATAATCTAATTTGGAAAAGTCCTGCAAGTAATAACCTGCTTTTCAAGTTTTGACTTGGTATTTTTGTGAATTTTCTATGCTTTTTATGTTTTCTTCCTTCAGTTCTGCTTCTCCCTCACTTCACGTCTTATTTGTTATCTACTGTTGACAGTTGGTAGGAAGGAACATTGAATTGTTGTACTTGTTCATTGTTAGCAGCCTTGGTGATTTAGCTATGAAAGGTGGTGCATTGTTTTCCCAAAGAGGTTTTGCAGATTACCTATGAGTATCATTATCTAATGTTGACAATATTTCTACTTATTGAATACTTACATTTTGCTAAGTGCTTTACTTTTATCATCTTTTAAAATCCCAAGTCAACTTTATGAGGTACAATTACTATAAGGAAACTGAGTCTCAGGTCAAATAACTTGTCACAAATTCACAGCTAGTAAGGGGCATTTCTGGAATTCAGAACCCAGGTATGGCAGACTCCACAGCCATGACGTTTTACCCACTCATTGGCAGATGCCTGCGGTTACACTGAACCGTGTAGCACACTCAGTCGTGGACTTGACCGCTTATATCTAGAACAATAGATAAAATGGGAGGTGGAAACCTGCAGCTGGGATTTGACAGACCTATTTCATAGATAAAAGATATTTAAATAGAAAATATTATATTGAAATTAATTCAAATCTTTATTACAAAAATATTAAGACACCTTTCTTGCAGTAAAAGGACCAACCTGATGATACTACAAAAAGAGGATATTGAGGGGGTCGTTAGGGGGAGCACAAAAGATCTGTTCCCTCTCTTCTTTTCCTGAGAAGAACCAACCTTCTCCCTTTGGGAAATGAGACCCAAGAGGGAGGATAGATCTACGTCATTTTAACAGTAAAATAACGAGAAGTGTCGTATAGTCTTTTCATTCATTTGGATTAAATAGTTTCTTTTGTTTTTGTTTTTGCTTTTTTAATTCAGATACTCTTGGGAAGATTTAAATAAAAAGGTAATTCCCACCCACTTAAACCGCCCAGTTCTCTAGGTCCTGAGTGAGATGTGTGAGAAGGAGAATATTGTTTGAGGAGGAGGAAGTGCTGATAATTGGTAGTGATAGAAACAAGGAGATTCCTCAATTGCTTATGTAGATAGTGGTACCTGGATTAAAATCAGGGTATTATATAGGATTATTCCTTTTGTTTAAAAGCAAAAGGAGTCTGTGTATATGATAAAGTAAACCCAAATTTGATATTTTCCTCCAGAAACAGTTTTTTCCCCCTCTGCATATTTATTTATTGAGCTCCTTCAATGGGCCAGTGGAGGGGACAGAATGGTGAGCACAGTCAGATACATCCTCTGCTCCCCATGAAGCAGACACTCGGCCAGTGGAGCAAATAGACACTAATCATATGATCCACTAATAAAATGTAAATTAAGTACAACAGAAACATCGTGTAAATGTATGGAGGGGTGAACTTAAGAAAGGTTTTTCAGAGGAAGAGATGACTGAGCTGAGATTGAACGAATGAGTAGAGAAGGTGAGATGTAAGCAGGTAGATGGTTAAGGAAGCATGTTCCAGGTAGTGCAAGTGCAGAAAAGGGCTCCGTGGTGGGAGCGAGCCTGGGAGCATGCCAGGTACAAAAGGAACGCTGGTGGGACTGGAGCACCGAGGTGTCAAGCTAGGCTGCAGAGGTAGATAAGGGGGCTTTAGGCTGCAATAAGAATTTTATACTCTGGCATACTTGCATTTTGGAAAAATTACTCTGACTGTAATGAGGAGAGCAAAATGAAGGCGGGGCAAGGGTAAATTTAACAAAACCATCACGTTAACTCAAGTGAGGCTATGTCTGTTTTATTCTTCATTGCTTTCCCAGTGTGCTCAGTATTTATGGAACAAATGAAGACGATACTAGCCTCTACTAGGGTATAGGCAGTGGAGACAGAGAAAAATGGATAGATTCATGAATTGGTGGATCGCATGTGTAAGACCTGGAGATAGATTAGATACTGAGTGTAAGTAAGTGTGAGGGAAAAGGAATTCCAGGGATCATTCTTAAACTTTTGGGAAAAGAAAGCATATGGAGTGAGAAGAAAAGAAAGCTTGGAACTAGTCTTGAGGGATGTTAACATTTAATGTTTGGGTGGAAGAGCTGGCTGAATATGGTATAAACTGATGGAGGTGTCTCACAGATGCCAAGAAAAGAGTGTTTCAGGAAGGTGAGAATGTCCAGTGTCACTTGCTTCAAGAAATCTAGTAAAATGAGTCATGACAGATGTCCCTAGACATGGAGATCTTGAGGCATTGGCCCGAGTTGCTTCAGTAGAATAATGAAGGCAGAAATATTAGGTGGTGTAGAGTTGTTTGAGGAGTAAGGGGGCAATGTGGAAAGGAGACAGAAAAAATACTTATCTGTGGGGAGTGGGTCATATTATGGCAGTTTTATATGGTGCGGTGGACAATAATTCCTTCCCAGCTATTTGAAATTATAGTATATGTGGATTTATTTTTTGTTTGCTTCAAATATACTATAAAAGTTGCTAGTGACTCCTTTTGGGGTTGATTTGAAAGACTGGAGGTCTGAGAACTGAAAGAAGGGGAGTAAAGCAGGAGTTAGAGCAGAAATAGATGTACTTCACTGTGAGTTCTTGTGGGAGCTAGAGAGGAAGCTGAAGGAGGAATAAAGCCAAGCCTTGTGAATCTGCTTTTTTTGTGTGTGTCAGTGAGAGCGGGAGTGGAGCACGTGTAAGGGGGATGACTGCACGTCTTTCACGTGCTCTCTAGGAAGGGGAGGTACTTTGAAAAATCCTGACTCAGCGATGCTAAGTAAGTGAAATAGAGTGAGTGAAAAGCCCCAAGCTTTTTTCCATCTCAAGCATCTGTGCTGATGAACCATGGAAGCCTGAGTGGTAGGAATCAGTAACAGTGGGTCACAAATTCAGAAAGCCAGGGAATATGAAGTTTTAAAACCAAATGCTTTAAAAATTACTTGGCTTTTTAGTAAGGGTACCAAAACAATGTAGTAGGGGAAAAGAGTAGTCATAACAAATGGTGCAATTGGATTTTCTTGTGCAAAAGAATGAAGTTGGACCCCTACCTTACACCATATATAAAAGTTAACTCAGAATGTATCCCAGGTCTAAATATAAGAACAAAAACTAAAACTCTCAGAAGAAAACATGGGAGTAAATCTTTGTGACTTTGAGTTAGGCAGTGGTTTCTTAGATATAACACCAAATACACCAATGACGAGGAAAAATAATTGGACTATATCAAAATTAAAAACTGATGACAACCCACAGAATAGGGGTTAATAAGGGATTGGAATCTAGAATATATAAAGAACTCTTAAATTCAATCATAAAAAGACAACCCAATTAAAGAATGGGCAAAGCATCTGAATAGACATTTTTCCAGAGATGATATACAGATGGCCAGTAAGCACAGGACTGTGATCAACTTCATTTGCCATTGGGGAGATGCAAAGCAAAACCACACAAAACTGCAATGAGATACTACTTTATATCCACTAGGATGGTATAGTTAAAAAGTCAGGTAATAACAAGTGCTGGCAAAGATGTGGAAAAATTGGACCCCTCAAATGCTGCTGGTGGGAATGTAAAGTGATGCAGCTGTTTTGGAAAACAGTCTGTGGCAGTTCCTCAGAATGTTAAACACAGAGTGACTGCATGACCTAGCAGTTCTGCTCCTGGGTATAAACCCAAGAGAAATGAAAGCACACAAAGACTAGTACATGAATGTCCACAGCGGCAGAGCCATAAAGTGGAAATAACCCAAATGTTCCTCAGGGGTGAATGAATAGTTAACAAATCATGGTGTATACATGCAGTGGAATATTATTCAGCCGTAGGAAGGAATGATGTACAAACAATACTGCAACATGCATAAAACTTGAAAACCTGTTAAGTGAAAACCAGTCATAAAAGACCATATGTTATATGATCCTCTTTATATGAAGTGTCCAGAATGAGCATATCTGTAAAGACAGACAGTTTAGTGGTTACTTAGGGCTACTGGGGGCATGTGGCTAGGGGATACTGGGGATGACAGCTGGGGTCGTGTTTCTTTTAGGTGGGATGAAAATGTTCTGAAATTAAATATGATTGCACAACTCTGAATTTACTAAAAAATACTGAATTATATATACTTTGAATGGGTGAGTTGTATGGTAAGTGAACTATATCTCAAAGTAGTTAACAGTTATTTGATGTTATCTGCAGCAAATTAAAATAAACGTTATTGGTATTCTTTCTAGTGTGTTGCCGTGTTTTAGGGAACAGAAAAGTATTCATGAGGGCTTTAATCAATATATCCTGATCCTCCTGTCCTTTCTTCCCTGTAGGAATTGTAGAATTTCTCAGTGTGAATTTACAAGCTGGAAAGATTTTCCAGAAATATCTGTACTCTTTCCTCTGGATGTTGCTAAACAAATACTAGCAGATTCTTCTTGAGTTCTCCATTACTTAAGAAATGTTAAAATACTATTGTGCTGAGAAGTCCTGGAGGGTAAAAACCTCCAGTACTTTAAAGTTTTTTCCTAGTTATTTGCATATTTTAAAACATGTTTATATGACTGTTGACTTACCAATTTCAGTTGTTTATCAAATCCTCTCTTGACTTCCTTGCTCTCATCCAGCCCCTCCCCTGTACTTGGGTTCTCCCTCCTCCTGTTGTGCTCACTGTCGCAGTTCCGTGAAAACAAGTGTTTCCGGTGTTATGATTAAATAAATGTTCACAAGTGATGTGCTATGATTACGTTTCCTTACAGATTTGTTTTTTCATGGAGCTAATAATGCTTGCTTTTTAAAGATGTGCTAAATTTTCTGTGTCTCCTGCTGTTTTTTCCCCCCACATTTTCCAAATGCCTTGAATGTATAAAATGACCTGTCATCTGCCCCCTTTCTCCTGGAGCCCTCTCTCCTGAGCTCCCGGGACTCTTCCATTCTGGAACAGCTGCTCTCCGGGCCTGTGCCATCTGCAGTCCTGGGACTTGCCTTCGCGTCTTTCCTAAGGTAGACCTGTTTTCTACCCTCTCCCGTCGTTCTCCTTCTTGCCGCCTGCTCTCATTTTACTAAAGCACATCTTCCTGTGAAAGAGTGTGTGGAAGGTAAACGGTTGGGTCCTTGCATGTGTGAAATGCTCTGTGGAACTCTCATTCTTGGTTCATACATCGGCTGTGTGTGGAATTTGAGGTTGAAAGTCATCTTCCTCAGAATTTTGAAGGCATTGCTCTGCTGTCCCCTGGCATCTGCTATTGCTATTGAGGTGTCTAATCCCATTTAGATTATATTCCTTAATATTTAGGGTGCCTGTGTAATTTACTGTCAAAACCAGGGCCCTTGAGGGGCTCGCCTGAAAGAACAGCAGGACGACAGGCATTCGCCAGGACTCTCTGGGGTAGACGGGGACATGCAGTCACCCTCTTCACATGTGACCTGTTTTTTCTCTCACCATTAGGATCTTCTTTTTGCTTCTAGAGTTTCATATTTCATGATGATGTGTTTTATGAAAGGTCCTTTTTTCCTTCATTGTGGGTCCATTCCCGTTCTTGGGTTTAGGGAAGTTGTTTGTTTGCTTATGTTTAACATTTCTTGCTTTTCTTTGGGGAAGTTTTCATTATTACTTCTTTAATAATTTTCTCCCAGTCTTCGTTAGACCTTGACATTCTAGATTATCCTCTAAATTTTTTTCTTCTCTCACAAATAATTAAGGAGATGTTTTCTTTTTGCCCTTTTGTTTTATATCTGAGAGATTTGTGTACATTTATCTTCCAGTTCTATTGAAATTTTAAAATGTTTTGTGTTTAATTTCTGGTTTTACTCTTTTCTCTTGTCCTGTGGAAGGGTGTCCATTGTGAGTTCTCTTTCTTTTTTTCTTTCTTTTGTTTTGTTTTGTTTGTTCTCTGCATTGCTTTCTTTCACCCCACCTTTTTTTGTTTGTTTTGGTCTGTGTCTGAGACTTTCCTCAGATGCTGGTGATCCTTAACTGTCCCTTCATGTCTCAAAGTAAGGTATTCAAAACTATCTCTGAAGCCTGGGCAGAGCTTTTTGGCTCCTTTGTACATAATTATGCTGTGATCTAACCTCTTGGTTGTCAGAACTTGAAAATCTTATTTTCTGGGGAGAGAGGGGACGACCATGCAGATTCTCCAGAAAAGACTCCTCTGCTCTTCTGCCTTGAAAGTTGTACACAAAGTGCGAGCATTCTGTGCATAGGGCAGGGGACAGAGACAGAAAGTCCCAGAGAAGAGCGCAGAGCCTTTCCCTTATACCCACTCCTAGCCTTCTGTGCCTCATATCCCTCAGTCTGGACTTTTGTGGCTCAGTCTTTCTAGAGACTAAAACTTCTTTTCTCCCTGTGAGAGGAGGGGGTGGAGTGGGTGGGCTCGTTGGTTGGCTGTGTGGGATAATGGAGAAGGCCCAGTGCTTCTGCTCCCTCCCTCCCCCACCTTCCAGGGCCACCGCCTCTCCTAGAGCTCCTCCCACAGGGATTCTGTCTCCTAATTGGCTCCACCCACCTATTTTCCCTCTGGGTACTTGAGTGATACCTTCCTTTTACTCCTCCATCTCTTGTCTTTGAAAATTTTATGAAAATCTACTCTCATTCACTCTCCTTTTCTCTTCTTTCTTGTGGGTTAAAACATTCCTTTTATCCTCCACCGTCTTTTAGAGGAGTTGAGAAGGGAGAAGAGATAAACATGTATTCAACATGCCATTGTAAACTGATTCTGGCATGCATTTTTCCAGGTAAAGTATTATAAATGCTGACTAGATTCCAAGTAGTGCCGTCACTGCCATCCCTCGTATATGTTGTTATGGGTTAAATAGGTTTTTGTGGGCTGACCTGGGAACCCACCTGCATCTGTGATTTTCCCCCAGAACGAGAGAAACAGCCAAGCCTTTCTGAATTGACTCTCTGGAGGAATTGTAACAGTTGGAACAAAAATATTTCATGTATCTCTCCATTTTCCGAATCACGTAGAAAATTACAAATATTGTGTCATTATTGTTGAAATAAAAGGTTCCACTAACTAACAAACATGAATGTTAATGGAAAAGTTTGTTCATAAAGTTAAGCTATGAAAATTGAATTGGGAAGCAGTACTAAATTCTTCAGCAGTGTGGAATACTAAAGCTTCATCTTTCGGCAACTTTTTGAAAGTTAGTTTTCCTAATTAAATTTAAGCCCAGTAATAGTGAGAGCTGTTGGAAATGGTGATTGGCATAAGGATAGTTTGCTTTGCTGTATTTTCTTGCTGCTTTCTTATTCCTGCCTTGCACACAGCAGGGTCTTCTGAAACATTGGACTGAGTCAACTAGACTTAGCCAGATAGACCAATAAAACTCTCTTCCTAACCGGGAAGGACTAAGGATGGCTAAGTAAGGCACTTGGGCAGTGAAAACGCAGCCCAGAATATGTAAAGCAGCCAGGGTGCTTGGGAGTACATGCTGCAGCAGCTTGGTGTTGGAATTGCAGGGCCACTGCACGTGTACCAGAGCCGCCAGCTGTGTGGCTCGTTCCCAGCTTTCGGGAAGGGCACGTGGGGCTTTCTTCCAGAGGATCGCCCCCGTTGTGCTAGCGCAGCCTTCCGTGAGCACACGCCCCCAGTGGCCACGGCAGCCCTGGGCTCAAGGGATCAGAGACTAGTAGACTAGTAGGAAAACCGAGAGCGGTGATTGTAGTCTCTTATGTGGCTGGAACAATGTAAGAGCAATGAGATGTAGTCATTCCATTATTTTCCTTCCTTTTTATCTTTTTCTTTCTCTTTTCCTTCTTCTTTATTTAAAAAAAAATCTTTTTATTAACCTCTCCTCCCTCTACCCCTCAGCCTCGCTTTTGACAGGATATTGACTAGGAACCAGAGCCTGTTCCTGCTTAGCCTTAAGGGTGGCTGTTCACAGAGTGTTGGTGTTACACAGGGTTACTGTGTCATATGTCTGTGTAACACTGGATTTGGATCTTGTATTTAGCTGCCAGAAGTGACTGTGATGAAGTAGGGGAGATAAACTGATAGATTGGCTGCCAGAAAGATGTTGGAAATCAATCAGATAAACAGGGTAGAGAAATAGCTTGCTGTTTTCTAGTGATAATAAACCAGAGGCCTCTGGTCCCTGCATTTTTGAACGTAATTGCTGTAGTAATAATGTCCAGAATAAGCAAATGAAAAACCATCACAGGTTTTTTTCATTTGCGATTAAGATAACCTTTTTTCCCTTTTGCAATATTCATCCTATATGGAAATGAATTTTTTTTTTTACAAATTTGTTTTACTTCTCCCAGTGCCTACTTACATAAACAAATGACAATTAGAGAGTGAACTGCTTTCATAGGGATTTATTCCTCCTCCTTTATTCTCCCACAGACTTCCGCGGTTTAGCTTGGTGAACCATATATTTTGCTCCCATGCCTTACCTGTAAGATAATTGCTTACTTTTCTGAAGAAACAAATTTTAAAGTCAGACCTGTATTATTGACAGGTGATTAGCAGGAAGCAGTTTATTTAGTGTCTTCCCTTATTACATTTGTCTCAGGAGACTTTTGGGATGTTAATCTCTGTTGCTGTTTGCCTGCATATAGCACTCGTATAGGAGAGATTATTATTGTAATTTAAAATTCTCCTCCTTTAATGTTTAACTTATTAAAGTCCATTGCTTCTCTTCACCTGGACTTTAAGATCCAGTGCAAATTCTTCAGTCTGTGTGAAAGATAGAGATTTTGAATTTGGTTTGCATGCAGCGTCCTGCCCAGGAGTAAGAGGGGAGTAGGAGAGTCGTTTGGAGTTCCCATGGAGTTAACTGTACAGGGTGAAGGACAGGTTCTCTGCGCTGTGTCTGCAGTACGCACGTACGGCTTTCTTTGGGTTCCCTCTCAACATTGTTGTGGCTGTGAATGTGTTGGTGTCGTATGTGATTAAATCATTTTGGTAAGCATGCTAGAGTACCAGCTATGGGAAGCAAGCGAATGATGTTCACACTTTTTAATTATATCTAATAAAGGCTTTTTGCCTGAGGAAGACCTTCCTGACTGCTAGGGGTACAGGTCAGGAGTTAAGCATGTACCATTATCCTGTTGGTGAGACGCTGATGCATTTTCCTTTTGGCCACACAGCCCTTCCCACCTGACCTTTTAAAGATTCTCCACTGATATCGATGAGGCGGACAAAACTAATCATAAAAACCATGAAGGGAATGTTGCACACTCATTGATCCATTTGAGATGAACTACAGTACAATAAGTCTTCTAAATGGACTTCTGTTCTCAGCTATTGCTATAGCCACCTTTTTAAAAATATATAAATATGAAAGGGTTAATGGGAATTCAGTCATGCTCTTGCCACTGGGTTGTCCCTTATTGATTGTAGTTTTAGAGCTGTCACTGTGCCATTCAGAATTCCTACTGTGCCCTTTTAAAGTCAGTCTGTACTGGGAGATGATAAATAAATCACTTGCTTTCCTTTTCCCCCCAGCTCCTTCGAGAACTCATAGAACGGAAGACCAGCTCCTTGGATCCCAATGATCAGGTGGCCATGGGAAGGTAATTTAGATATGGCTTTTCCGTTCATACAAGCAGCCTGTGTAATAGTCTCTCCCTCTGAGTCCCCTCAATTCTACCTCCAAGGTGTGGATTGGCTTTATAATTACGAAAGTTAAACAAGATAGCAAGAGCTAGAAAGACAAAGGGATGGAAATTGTTTACCCTACATTGCCTTCAGTGCAGTTTGAAAAAGAGATTATGAAATACCTAGATGTGTTTATTTTAGGGTTTGTTTTACAAAGTCTTTCTTAAGCTCTTTGCTCTCTGTTTTGGGTAGTGTGTATCAGTCTCTTAACAGTGCATAAAAAGCATCCCCCCAACTGCATGCTCTCATCTGTCAGAATGTGGCACCGTGCACAACAGGTTCCTTACTCCGTGAGTGTCTGCCCTAATTTAGACCCCCGCCCCTTCAGTGAGAGCCGCGGCACAATTAGAATTGGAACGTGGCAGCGTTACCCAGATGCCCGGGAAGAATGTAAAGTAGTGAAGGAAGGCTCTTGTGTGTACACTTCATCCTTTGGTTGGAAAATAAAAAGGACATTTAGAGTGCTGCTACCTAATGGATGGTGTACACTTAAATAGCCATGAGCCATAATTTGTAAAAGCATGAAAGGAAACAAAAGCTGCAAGTGTCAGAATGGGATTCTGGGCAGAGCAGCATTTTGAGAACACACTGAAAAATTTGTGTTGACGAAACAATTCTATGTGAGTAAAACATCTGAATTTTAGGATAGGATTTTGCTATTTTGTGTATCTCTGGAATGCTATAGAGAGCTGTTCATATAAATTTAATGTGATAGAGCAAATTGCATTTAAGTGGTGATTATATTGTACATTTATCTGACTCTACAATAAAATAGATTATGGTAATTAAGATTATATTAAGATTACAGTAATTGGATTTCCCTAGATATTTTTTTTTGATGTTGAGTTTTCATTGTATAAATCAGGTAAGATGACTAGCTGCTACTGTTTCTCCTTCTTTTTTCACATTCATATAAGCAATTTATGAAGATTTTCTTAGCCCAGTATTCTTCATTTGAAAAATTAACTCCTTTTAATCTAAAATGGCTGCATAATATATGAATCTTATTTGGATCCTGATTCAAACAAACCAACTATAAAATTGAGATCATCTGGGAAATTTAAAGACTGACTGCATATATGATAGTAAAGAATTATTGTTAACTTTTTTTCAGGTGTGCCAGTGGTATTGAGATTATATTGGGGGATAAAAGCCCTTACCTTCTAGCAATGCATCATGAAATGTTATAGACGAAGTGAAAATTAAATAAATAAAATGACTATAAAACTCGTATCAATAGCGGGTAGTCCTTAAAACTTAGCAAGAATTGGAAATCACAAGAAAAAGCAGTTGGGTATTAGTAAAGGGCAAATTGGATGTAAAGAATTCATTTGTTCAAACCAAACAGCAGCTGCAATATTTGTAACAGAGCAGGCTGCACAGCTGACACATGAAAAGCAAACCCAAGCAGCTAAACTCGGTTTGATGGGTGTTCCTGCATACTTGTAGCTTTAGCGCTCGTCACAGCAACTCCAAATACTAAGGAACGTTGTTAACCAAGTCTGCTGTAGAGTTTCCCAGCTTCCTTTATTTTTTTTTAACCATTGCACAAATCCCCTTCAATTGATGACTCGCTTTGGCCCCGGACTATCTTGAGGAGCTTGATGTAGGTTGATGATCTCTTTCTTCAGTGTCGTTAGTGAGAAAAATTCCAATTTGTCAATACGTGTAACTGTTTCTGTTAGTGATGATGCATAACACCGCTTGTGAATTTCCCAGGCAGTGGCTCGCAATCCAGAAGTTACGAAGTAAAATCCACAAGAAAGTAGATAGGAAAGCCAGCAAAGGAAGGAAACTTCGGTGAGTTACTTTTCAGAAAAAAAAAATGTTAACATTGTTTGTTGTCATCTCTTCTCTTGCATGTTGGCTATTATGTCATTTTTCTATTTCTTCCAATGATTCTGTTTTTAAGGAACAGAAAAATAACTAAGACAATATTTGAGGCTTTTTTGAGACTCCATTTTTATTACTCTGAACTGGAAAGACAGTTAGTTACTTTTTGTTCTGCTGTTGTGAATGGATAGGTTAAATAATACTTGAATTTCCCTGAAAGAGAAACAATAAGAATGCAAGTCAAGACAGATGATATTGCCTTAGTTTTAAAAAGTGATTTCTACAGAACAATATAGAAATTGTATTTTGGGGTCTTATTTAGAATAGAATTATATTGGTCCATTTTTGTGATGCCATACACAGACCCAGTATGCTAAAAAGATATAAATGAAGGATTCCAGAGAATGTTAACACTGCTTACATGAGACGAGGAGTAGAATTTTTATGAGAAAACAGAGAAATTTCTGAGTGTAAGAAAGCCCTCCACCCCCACGAGCTCTTGAAGGCGTTTTCTAAGTGTGGAGACAAAAGAAAGACAAGAGTGGAAGTGACAGTGCTGTGCTCTTAGACTTAGATCCCTTGTAACTATTTTTATATATTACATAACATCACTCACACAGGGCCTCAGTGTCAAAGGAACTGCTTGTAATTCAGGTGCACATTGAAAAGAATCTTAAACTCATTGTGTTAGAATACTTTTAGGCAGATAGCTAATCCCATATCCTTATTAGAGCCTGCCTGTCATAAAATTCCCTTTAGACAAATGTGAATCTATCTCATTTTTAAATATCTTCAGAGAAGCAGATTTCACTACTTTAATTAACCTGTTTTAGTATTTAATAAAACTCATCAAGAAATGCTTATTTTTCTTTAACTTTGCAGAAGTGCAAAGCAGCTTTTCATCATCTTTTGATAGAAAGTCATTTTCTTAAATCTCAGGTTAAATTGTTACAGTTTAACTTTTTTCATATGTGGAAATTTCCAGATCTTCATCCTTCTCCAAGTTTGTTTTCAGAGGTCTGTTTAGGAGCAGGGCTTGAGAGCCTGACTGCCTGAGTTTGAACCCCGGCTTTGGCACTGACTAGTAGTTACTTTGAGCAAGACCATTAACCTCCCCGTGCTAGTTTCTTCATCTGTAGAATGTGGATGATACTAGTACCAGCCTTGTGGGGTTGCTGTGAGGATTAAATGAGTAAGTACATATACAGCCTTTAGAACAGTGCCGGGCACCAAGCACGATGCAAGTACTTGTTGCCATCATTACTTGTCATTAGGATTGCTGTTTTTATTCCAAGGCCGGCTGGGCCTCCTACAGTAATGTTCATTTACCTGCTCACTCACATACATGCCTCTTTTGTACCTGTTTCTTCTGCACCCCTCACTCCTGTAAGCATTTAAAGAAGAACGTTACTAGTGGTACTTGATAATTGAGCAGGAGGAATACGTACCTATTCTTTCAGATTTTTCTCCAACACTGTGCTTTTAAAATTATAGCTTTGAGAAAGACAAATACTCTGTGTTATCACTTATATGGGGACTCTAAAAAAAATAAAACAAATGAATGTATATAACAAAACAGAAAGCAAACTAGTAGTTACCAGTGGGAAGAGGGAAGCGGAGAGGGGAGGCGAGATAAGGTATAGATTACGAGACACAAACTACTATGTATAAAATAAATAAGCAACAAAGACTTACTGTACAACACAGGGAAATATAGCCATTATTTTATAATAACTTTCAGTGGAGTATGATCTATAAAAAATGGTGAATGATTATGTTGCACCTGAAACTAATGTAATACTGTAGATCAGCTATACTTCTAATTAATTAGTTAAGTGATTAATAGCTTTGTGAGGCTTTAAATGTTCTTTAGAGGGAGGATCCCAGGATGTCAAATCAGTAGACTGGCTCTGTCTGGCTGTATGATTTTGGTTGTTCTTTATTCTCTGAGCCTCACTTTTCTCATTTAATAAGTGGAGATAATAATCCCTACTTTATACATTTGGTTTGAAGATTAATGTGTATGTATCTGGTACATAGCAAGCATTCAGAAGTATTGGTTTCTGTAGTTTCTCTCGTGTTTATCGGTTGGCGTTCTGTTGCTAATACACGCTCATCAAAAGAATAGAGAGAGGCCAAAAATGCCTTTTCTACATTATTATTGTGAGTTTTAAAACTATGAGGGCAAGTAGCTGTATTGGTGTGCCCCTTCAGGGCAAGAGTTGTGCTGCTTTATCCTTTAAGACAGTTCCAACCTTACATCTACTGTAGTACCTTGTAGACAAGCCAGAAATGTTTTTGGATGATTATGACAGTAAAAGTAACACGCTCACCAGGTAAGACTTTCTGTAAGCTGTAACACCCACACTTCACACTGAACAGACTAGGAAGTTAATCTAGGAAAAGTCCAGAAGAAGAATGGTTGCTTGACTTGAGAGTGTACACTTTCTTTTCAGGAACTGTAGTTCATTTGTTTTGGCAAAGACTTAAAGTGAATGTTGTGGGGGAATGGCAGGAGATGAGGCTGTGTGTGTAAGTGGGTGCTAGATCGTGGTCATGCTGAGAATTCGGATTTTATTCTGTAGACTGTAGTAGAGTCATTGAAAGACAAGGAAGCCTGAGCAGCAAGGAAGAAGTTTGGAGGAGACTTAAGGAGACACCACAACTAGGTGCAGTGTTGGGTCCTAGATAGGATCCCGGAAAGAAAAAGGACACTCGGGTAAAAAGGGGTGAAATTTGAATAAGGTTTATAGTTTAGTTAATAGTATTGTACTGATGTTAATTTCCTAATTTTGATAATTACAGTATATTCGTGTGAGTTGTTAATGTTAGAGGAAGCTAAGTGAGGGTATACATGAACTCTCTGCACTATTCTCACAACTTATTTCTGTAAGTCTAAAATTATTGCAAAATAAGAAATAAAAAGAAAAGTAATAAATAAGGTCATGTGCTTTGAATTGTTTTACCGTTTTATCATCTATATTCACCTGGCTCCCCTTGTGGCCATGCATGTGTGGGATGTGTTTAGACTCAGCGTGATCTTTATTTATAGCAATAGCGGTAGCATTTCTGAAACTCTTACTGCCGGGCACTGCAGAGCAGTTTACATGCAGAGCTAGAAAAGGCACAGGCTCTGATGCTGAAGTGTCCAGGTTTGAAATCTGACTCTTCCACTTACCAGCCTTGAGACCTGGGGCAAGTTGCTTTAGGTATCTGTGCTTTGGTTCCCTTCTGAACCGAGTATGGTAATAAAAGTCACATCTCAGAGGATTGTTATGCAGATTGAATTAGCTAATTCGTGTAAAGTGTTTACAGAAGATAAGTAACTCACAGTGTTACAGAGCCAGTAAGCAGCAAAGTGAGATCTGAGCTAATTGATCTGATTCCAGAGCCCAACATGATATTTGGCTACAATCAGAATTCTGCCCTGAAGGATTTAACAAGTGGCCCAGGCTAGATGAGAATATCATAAGTAACTTCCTTAAATTGGACCCCCAGAAGAGCTGGTAAGGTGTGCCAACCGTCATCACTGATACTGGGTTCCACCAGTGAGCAAGTTTTGTGCTTTATTTGTAATAGAGTTGGAGAGAGAAGATTTTCAGAAATGTCACAGCAAAGATGAACATTACCTGATGGAAACAGTAGTTTAAATGATAGTAGGTCAGTAGCCTCAATCCGGGTCAGATTGGGCATGGCAGCTTGCTAGTTGGATGCTACAAAATAACTGATTAAAAAAGAAATATTTTGGTTTTGGGAAATAATTATTGATTATCAATATTTTACTCAGCATTATCTGTAAGTGGATTTGATCATGATTTAAGCAGAATTCATAATGTAAATGAGTTAAACTCTCATGCCTGTAATAATGATATGTCATACTGGATGTGTTTGTCCTTCTGCAAAAAAATTATATTTCTCTTCTTGGTGAGGTTGGTGAAAGGTGTTTTAATACTGAAACATGCATCCATCCTTAGTAGCACTGAGCTTAGATGAAATGCATTGTATTAGGTACACAGTACTAAATCGTCTTTAATCTGATTATTTCTTAAAGCCTGCCTTTCATTATGCAGTTAATAGTTATTGAATTTATTGTAAAGTGTAAAGATATTCCACAGAGCAGTGCCGTCCAATAAAAATACCTATTACGTATGTATTTTTAAATGTTCTAGTAACTACAATTAAAAAGGAAAAGAAATGAAAATGAACTTAATTTTAATACTATATTTCATTTAACCCAATATATAAAAATATTATTTCAGCAATTTATTATTTTAAAAATTATTAATGATATACTTTCCTTTTTTTTTAATCACAAGTTTTCAAAATCTGGTGCATATCCCAGTTTGGCATATTTCAGTTTAGATTTGCCACGATTTAAGTGCTCAGTAGCCACATGTGGCCAGTGACTCCTGGATTGGACAACACAACTATAGTTCCTAGTCTTTGTCTAGACAGTGAATTAAATCTGTCTTTGGACATAGCCAAGAATAGTATTCATTTTTTCAGATGGGCAGCAGAGTTTAGTAAAGCCTAAAGACATTAAAATGTATTTATCAACCGTACTTACACCTTATACCTAAATAAAAAGGTTATGTAAATACTTACATTCTCATACATTAACATAACCTTTGGGAGGGCATTTGGCTTAGTTTTTCCACTTTAAATATGTTTACCTTTTGATTAATCAGCAATCTCACATCTCAAAATTTATCCTATAGAAATGTGTGAACATACAATAGTTTATATGTAAGAATCTTCAATTTAGCACTGTTTAATATGGTTTTTAAAGTGGACAGGCTATATAAATGCCCATCAATAGGAAATTTAACAAATTATATTGATACAACAGAATGTTCTGCATCTATGAAAAAGAATAGAATATGACAGTGGGAAAAAGCATAATGCAGAATATTAAGTATATTACAATTTCATTTTATGTGAAAAATATATATTTGTTTATACTGTTTATATTTGTCATACATATGGAAAATGCTACAGACAAACTTAACAGTTTTAATTAACAGTAATTATTTCTAGGGAATAGGACTACAGAGGACTTGTCCCTTCTATACATTTCTGAATTTGGATTCTTTTTATAAGAATTATGTACTTTTTATAATTAGGAGATAACAGACACTTAAACAAGTATGAGTCACAGATTTTATTTTTGCATCTTACAAAAAGTAAAGAATTAGAAAGCAATATGGGGGAAGGTATAGTAGCTCAGTTGGTAAGAGTGCGTGCTTAGCATACATGAGGCCCTGGGTTCAATCCCCAGTACCTCCATTAAGTAAATAAATAAACCTAATTACCTCCCCCCTCAAAAAAATAAAATATGAATCTTCAAAAATACGAAAATACAGCTATTGAGATACAATGCTAAGTGAAAAAAAGAGGATACCAATTTGTGTGTGTGTATGCATTACTATATAAAATGAACATGACTAGCCAAAATATTAATAACAGTCGTCTATAGGTGGAGGAACTTCGTATGCATTTTTTCTGTACGCTGCGATTGTTTTCCAAATTTTCTGTAATGAATTTATGCTTTTCCTATCACTCTTGAAATGGGAAAAATCTCATCACTATTCTTTTAAATTCGTTTTTAAAAAAATGAAATTTGAGAGGCTTACCTATTGGTACTATAGCAGAGAATCAAATTCTTTCATACATAAATGTTTTTAAAACTAAAACATTACACACACGAAAATATTTATATCATTTTTTGTTTGTGGATATTTGTGGATAGTGTTTTGCCCAAGTTGTCATACAACCTCTTATAATGAACAGGAAGGGGTACCTTCTTTGAATTCTCTTTGTATATAATGTAGTGTATATAAAGTAGTGTATATAATGTATGTATATAAAGCCAAATATTTGTTCAGCCCCCTTCACCAGAGGGTCTGAAAACACTTCATTCAAAAATGCACTTTTTTTCCTATTGGTGGGAGATGGAGGTGACGTATCTTAAATTTCTGTAACACCTTGACTGAAGATCTAGGGACCAGACTTGTTACGTGCGCGGTTGTGTGCCTCTCTGAAAGATGGGGGAAATGAAAGACTCAGTGGAGCTAGTGAGTGGAGGTCATTCTAGAGCCTTTTCTGACTCAGGGAACTAGTGCTAGTGAGCGCTGGTGGTGGTGAGGTGTTCCATACGGATGTTACACAGCTCCCTGCACTACTGCCAGTAGGTAGCTTGAATGACTCTAAAAATGATTAAGATGTATGTACGGGAGGGGAAAATGGGGTGGTGAAGTCCTCATCGTCTTTTGTCTGGAATGATATTTAAGGGCTAATATATTGCTCAAGGGCACAGGTGTATCTACTGTTTTTTTGAGCTGTGATATAAATGGATCTGTGCTGAACTACTATCATTTACAGTGTGCTTTTATCATTAGCATTAAGGAAAAAGGGTTTTTGTAGCTGTGAGTAGTGTGTGTCTGTGAATTGTTCCCTGTTTGACTCTGGAGCCAGATATTCCTGTGATCAGTTCTGGAGTTTGTTACCTCCTATGATGTGTTTCCTTTTCTAGGTTAATAGTTACTAATGTTGCTGCCTGCTTGTTTCCTACTTTATTTAGGTTTCACGTCCTTAGCAAGCTACTGAGCTTCATGGCGCCTATTGACCATACCACAATGAATGATGATGCCAGGTGAGTAATAGATTAATTATATGTCTCAAATGGCTTCATGACAGCCTGATATTGACCTGTTCTACAGCCTGTCACCCTCTCCGTTTCTTCTTATCAGGTAACCATTTGTCATTGGCATCATAGCAAGGATCCTTGTCACATCTCTTCACTCCCGTAATTACTGTAGAACCAAAACAAAATTTCCATAAATCTCAATGCTGCCTCTGGTGGTTTTTTGTTTGTTTTTGCTGTTTTGTTTTGTTTTGTTTTTGACGTTAGCAGCCATCTGCCTAGGACATCTGAGCTCTTCACCAGACAGATGGGTTAGGACAGCACATGCACTTGCTTTATGTGTTTGGGGGTTTTATGCATATACTCTCCCTTTTAAAATAGCTCTAGAGATGTGCATTATGTTGTGTTTGTTCAGGCTGCTGTTGAGGATGTTTTTTTTTTTGAGTATTTTTACAAAAGAAGTACATGCTTATTTTACAAAGCTGAAACTGAAAATGTGTATAGAAAAAAATGTATACTCATAATATTATAGTTCAGAGATAACTGTTTGAAAAAATATTACTTGTCTAGCCATATCCCTGCTCTTTCATTTATTTAGCATTCATTTATTCATTTATATCAGTATGGCCCCATGCTTTCCTGTTTTATTCATTAATTATAATTCTGTTACTATCATTCTTTATTTTTATTTAAAATTGTCCCAGGTTAACAGAAACCCCTTCAAGCTGGCTTGTCTCCTTTTGAGATGTCCCCAGTCATTGCTCACTTTCTGCCACAACAAGATGTTCTAGGCTAATCTTCTATTTTCCCTGTTCCAGCCCTTGGGTCAGTCTTTCTCCAGGGATCCCTGACTCTTTTTAGTGGATTGTGGATTTTAGAAACCAAGATCTGAGTGCTGGAGTGCTCATTGTTCCTGGGTGTCATGGTTTCTAGGCTCTCTTAGCACAGGAGGTAATTCTTTTTTTTTTTTTTCCCCTTTCTGAAAGGTTTAATACTATCATACTGTGATATGATTTGATAAAATTCAAGAAACAGTTTTTGAATTCCATTACATTAAAAGGCTAAAAAAGAAAAATCATATCAGCACTTGACAAAATATAACACCTATTCATGACAAAAACTCTCAGTAAACTAGGAATAAAGGTAAATTTCCTCAGCTTGATAAAGAATATCTACAAAAATGTACAGCTTAACATCATACTTGAAGCTTTCCTACTAAGATACAGCTTTCACAAAAGATCAGGTACAAGGCAAGGATGTCCCCTCTCATCACTTTTTAAAAAATTTTTTATATTTATTGAAATATAAGTTGATTTACAGTGTTTCAGGTATATGGTAAAGTGATTCAGTTATACATACTTACACGTATATGTATATTCTTTTTCAGATTCTTTTCCATTATAGATTATTACAAAATACTGAATATAGTTTGCTGTGCTATACAGTAGGCCCTTGCTATTTGTCTGTTTTATATGTAGTAGTGTGTATCTGTTAATCCCAAATCCCTAATTTATTCCTCACTCCCCCTTCCCCTTTGGCAACCATAAGTTTGTTTTCTGTGTCTGGGAGTCTTGTTTGCAAATAAGTTCCTTTGTATTTTTTTTTAAGATTCCACATATAAGTGATATCGTATGATATTTGTCTTTCTCTGTCTGACTTACTTCACTTAATATGATAATCTCCAGGTCCATCCGTGTTGCTGCAAATGGCATTATTTTATTCTTTTTTATGGCTGAGTAGTATTCCATTGTGTGTGTGTGTGTGTGTGTGTGTGTGTATACACATTATGTGTGTGTGTGTATATATATATATATATACACACACACACATACATACACACATACATACCACATCTTTATACCATATCTTTATCTAGTCATCTGTTGATGAACATTTAGGTTGCTTCCATGTCTTGGCTGTTGTAAATAGTGCTGCTTTGAATATTGGGATGCATGTATCTTTTCAAATTACAGTTTTCATCTTTTCTGGATATATGCCCATGAGTGGGATTGCTGGATCATCTGATAACTCTATTTTCAGTTTTTTAAGGACCCTCCATACTGTTCTCCATAGTGACCACACCGATTTACATTCTTACCAACAGTGCAGAAGGGTTCCCTTTTCTCAAACTACATTTAACCTTTTTATTTGAAAGTATTTGGTTTCTTACTAAATCCCATCAGATTCCCACCCCCCTTGCTTGAAAAGTAGTAGATGTGCACATTTAATAGAACACAGTGATTAATTTTTTGTTTGCTTCTGTTCAGTGCTTTGAGTATAAAACAGCTTATGGATGGTTCTGAGTACATTTATACTCACATCTTTGTGACTTCATGTGCTGTGTGTGCTGTGCCCTGCAAGTGAATGCCTGTGTCTGGCTGGGTGTTTTTTTTGTTTTGTTTTGTTTTTTGATTCATTTCTAAATCTAGTCTGTTTTTAAAAATAATAGAGTAAAATGAGTGCTTCTTGGATTCGCTGCCAGGATGACATGAAAAAATTACTTCAACAGGAAAGGAAAACTAGGTACTTAAAAACTAAAATCAATCCATTAAGGTAACATTATTCTCCCAGGCATATAGTGAAACCTAGTTTAAATTAGTGACATCTTTAGAATACAGTACCACTAGATCATTTAGAAATCAATCATCATTCCGAGTTGGGATTTTTCTTGAATCACCTAATATTCCGGGACACTTAGCTTTCCAGAATCTTATTTATTCACTGTTAATTTTTGAGAGTTTACTATATCCTAGACATAAAGATAATTTGAGAATGACTTTCTTACTTAGGATTATGTTGGACTTGGTTTGCAAGAAACAAAACCTGACTACAGAAGCATAAGCAAATGGGAGTTCATTTTTTTGACAGAATAATTCTAGGGGTGGCAGGTAATTATGGGCATTGGTTTTCCTTTCTTAATGGTTTTAGGGCCCGCATCTCTTGGTCTTTCCCCTGTGGTCCCAAGGTGGCTGCTGCAGCTTCAGCCATCAAGCATGCATTCGAGGCAGGAAGAAGAGGAAAGGAGTAGTGTCAGCCGTACCTATGTTCTTTTATCAGAAGAGTAAAAGCTTCCCAGAATCCTCTCCAAAACCTTCTTCTCATGTCTCACTGGTAGAACTCTGTTACGTTGCCACTGCTGGTAGGTAAGGGAGAAGGGGTCGGGAATGTGTTTGTTGGGTAGCAGTCCTTGTGGCCTTCGATATTTGTGGGGGGAAAAAGGGTATCCCATGTGGACTGATTGCTCATTATCAGCATTGTTTTCTAGCTGGTTTAGCCACTTAACAAGGAATTTAATAAAAATCTTGTAGCTGGAGAACTGAGCATCTGTTTTTGACACGTACACTCCATTCCCATTGTGTTTCATACAAAGGCAAGATGCCCACGTTACTGCTCATGCTCTGAATAGGCCAGATTAACTCCAGGTAGAATGAGTGGGTGTTAGATCTCTCTGTTCGTAGTATCAAAGCTTCCAGGGCCAGCAGGTGGTGTTACTTTATCTTAAGAAGGAGGCAGTCATAGCTTGGCCTGTTTTGTTTTCGTTTGGTTAATTCCGTAACTGGAAATCGTCAAGTGCTGTGCTATTTGGTGTCCCACTTTATCCACCACAAAATATTGAGGAATAGGAAACTTTCACGTCAATATCTACGCATACTACATTTCTGGTTTTGCTAAATTACAGATATGTTTTTCTTGCTGTGCGTGTATGAATAAAGAGTTTTTTATGATTTTGAGGGAGAGAAGGACTTTGTAAGCACGACGCAAAGGCCAGAAGCCATAGGGACAGTATCAGTAGATCTGACTGCATAAAAGTCACATTGAAAGACAGCAAAAACAAATTTATAAGTAAATGACAAACTGGACAGAAAGGTTCACAATATGACATTACTATGTAATAATACTATGTAAAGCATTTTTACAAATCTCTAAGAATATCCTAGTAACAACAATGGGCAAAGCATGTCAACGAACGAACTTAGAAGTCGTAAAGGAAAAATTACGAACAACCAAAAGCCATAATGACTGTCAATCTCTTTAATCAAAAAAATGCAAATTAAAATAATGAGATTTTTTTCATATTAAATTTGGAAGACATTATAAGATTGGTAATCCCCAATATTGATGGTGTGAGGAGACAGACATTTTCATATACTGTTGTTGGGAACATAACTGGCTAAATCATTCTGGAGGGCTGTTTGGCATTGTGTTTCAAAATTTTAAAGGTATTATAGTATCTTTTGATTTAGAAAAATTCCCTTCTAAGAATTGACCTAAGGAAATAGCAAGCTGGCAAATATTTTTGTATCAAAGATCTTTACTGCAACATTGTTTATAAGGGGGAAAAATAAGAAACAATCCAAATGACCATCAATAGGGAACTCGTTAAATAAATCACAGAAAATCATTTTTATGTTATAAGTAATTATAAGCAACTATTACACTTAGTTGTACTGTTGTAATTATAATGTTAAAGGAGGATCAGTGGAGCTCTGTGTATTAACATAATGTTAGGTGGAAAAAATAAACTGCAGAATACTACATTGTAATCCTACTTTTGAGTAAATAGACATGTATGATCAAAAAAGTGGTGCCTTTAGAACAGATAAACAAGATTATACTGTATATAGCACAGGGAGATATACACAAGATCTTGTGGTAGCTCACAGCAAAAAAGAATGTGACAATGAATATATGTATGTTCATGTATAACTGAAAAATTGTGCTCTACACTGGAAATTTGACACAACATTGTAAACTGGCTATAACTCAATAAATAAAAGTAGTGCCTTTAAAAAATATTAAACAGGTATATATGTACACATGTGTATGTACATGTTAGAGTGCTTAGGAAAATATCTGGAAAGACCATACATCAATAATATTTAAAATGTTTACCTACGGGGAAGGGAATGGGATGAGGAAGGGGTGAAAGGAGACTTTCAGTCTTTTATTTCTTATATTTCTATTTTGCTCTCATCTCGTGCCATGAGAATGCATTCATATTAGTTGTCACTAAAACAAATAAGAAGCTCTGAAACAATTCTCACCAAACTCTTCACACACTTACCGTTGGGCAGGGTGGAGGAGAGTACGTTTGACTTTCTGGTCTTTGTATTTCTGTAGTACTCAAACTTTCTTACAGTAAGCTTGTATCTCTTTTTATCAACAGAAGAAGAGGACATGTTCATTTTGATGTATATTATATATATAATATAGAAAGGAGGTAGACAGTTCCTGATTATTTCTCTGTTGAAGGATGAAGTATTACATAAACGAAAGATCTTCTCTCCCTTAAGGCTTCTGCCCTATGAACCAACCATATGGATAAAACTGGCTTTTTGATACCCGACTAGCTTCTTTCCCAGCTGCCACCCCCCACCCCTTTTTAATCGTGGTTAAAAAAAAAAAATTACATAACAAATTTTGTAGCCCTTTTGATTTCTTACTCCCAGAGGCCACGCTACCTATGATTCCTACCATGCCCGGATCTGGAGAGAGAAGCCCTTCTCTTTTCTTAATTGTTTCTTGGGTCCAGTTTATCGTTCCACACATGTGCCTGCGCTGGATTAAAGCTCAGTGTTAATAAAGAGGGGAGAAGGCGGGGATCTGAGTGCTGTAGCTTGTCCTTGAATCCCCCATATCCCTTGTCCAGTTTGAGCTCAAAAAATTCTGCATTTGGTTCAAATGAATTGAGACCAGAACCCAGCGTTTGTTAAGGCAGAGAGCAGAGATCTCTTTAACACGGGGTATTAAAATATCCTTAGTGGAGGAAGAGCTGTTATCTGTAAAAGGATCTTCAGAAAGCTGGTGGTGTCTTCATTTTGTTTCTCCTGTGGTGTGTTCTGTACTATTTTATCTGCTTAGTTCATATCTGCTGTTACATATTCTTTTCTCATGCTAGGAAATTTTCCCCAAGCAATCTGTTTTTTTTTTTTTTTTAACTTTTTAAAATGCAAAGTAGCCCAGTTTGCTCCTTTGTTACCAAATTTCCTCTTAGGGCATCTCTATCTAGGTAAACTTTGGATACTGATTTAAACGCCTTTACAGGCCTTCAGGTCTTCTTTGTCAGTGAAAGTCACACAGAACTCCTGACACTTCATCTGTGCTGGTCCAGTAGGTCTTTACCGCACCATGAGGGAGGCAGGTGGCTGGTACTGCAGGCCTGGTGAACACTCCCTGCACTGGGAGGAAAGAGAAATCCCATTTTGCTGCTCTGGTACGTGCTTGCATGCAAGGAAGGAGATTACGACGTGTCTAAAGACGGTCACTGGCTTTCCTGGACCCTCAGGTACTCGTGGCCCCGGGCAGCACAGCTCCCAGAGCAGCTCCTGTTTGCCCTTCAGACTCATCTTTGTGAAGAGGGCGAAGTGTCATGTGATGCTGTAGAGATATCAGTGGGCTGAGAAGGACAAAGGGCTTGATGCCTTGGTGGCTGAGAGTCCCTCTCAGCGTATTGTCACCTGCAAGAGCAGGTCAGTGCGTTACATGCGTGGTTTACAGGATTGCTGTTCACTTCTCTGACTATTGAAGTTACTCTAAGCTTATTAAGTCCGTTTAGAAACAGAGCTTACTTTACATGCTGTGAACCCCCTGGAGAGCTATTAAGACCAGAGGGAGTATGGTGATTCAGGTGATCTTTTATTATGGTTCTAACAAAATGGAGACTCTAGGTTGTGGAGATAATCATCTGGGTTTTTGCCTGTGGTTTTGAAAGTCCCTCTGAGGCAGGCTTTTAAAGAAGTTCATTCTTTTTCATCTGTTGTGTTGATGTAGGTCAGATAGTACAATGCTAGTGTGACAATTCGGAGTACGACTTCTGAGCCAGTTCCTCAGAACTGGCCACTGCCTTGGCTTTGGGGAAGAGGAGCCGTGGGAGCCACGTCGTCTGTTGCGTGGCTTTGGTTGTGAGCACAGAACGGGTCTGAGGCCACAGTCGGCTTGATGCCCGCCTCAGAAAATTGGGGTTTGCTTTGTATTAACTGCTGCTTCAGAGAACCGTGACAAGATAAACCCGAGTCTGGTACTGTCCATTGAAAGGGTAGCTTACTGTATTTTCCTAAGGAGCTTTTTCTCTTACTACAAAAATGATAGCAGTATCAACATTTTGTAGGTGCTCCATTCCTTTGCAGAGAACTTAAAGAAATTCTCAATAAAAACAGCAAGAATTTTCATTTTCATTCTACCCTCCCAAAATAAAAGACCACTTTCCCGCTCCTTTTATAAAGCTACTGGCATTAAAGAGAACAAGGAGAGGATCCTTGAATGATAACTGCTAAGCACCAAATATGTTATTGTTTTACATCTGGAGTTTTAGAAACGTACAAATGTAACCCAGACCCGTGAAGTGCTTTGTCAGCATCACTGCCACGTTGTTCCTGGGGCGCCTGGGTGTGACAGGGTCTGTGCAGGCAATTTCTCTTCGGTGTGCCATTTTTGTGTGTGGGTCTGCACCCTAAATATAGGCCCGTCCTACCACCCTACCGATGATATTCTTTCTCCTGAGTTGGTAACCCAGAGGTTACTTAGACCATTTTTGATTCCCCATTACCTACTTTACCCACTTTTTTTTTTAATTAGACATAGTACGCTGAATCATGGTGAAATATTCTGATGAAGTTGGCTCAGCATTTGAGAGCACATTGGCTAATAACCCCAGAAACACCTTCCACAGTGCTTTTCATTGGTTAAAAACTTGCAGGTGAGGATGGTTAAGATACAGATGTTTTCTCTGAGGCTTCTTATCTCCTAAAAAGACACAGGTTGTTCTGACAGGTGAAACAAGTCCACGCAAATATGCCGCATTGATCTGATCAGCGGGAGCGGGAGTGGTGCTCTCCCCAGTGCTGCCTTTCCCCAGCGTCATTAAAGGCTCCCATTACTCCTTTATTAGAGGTTCCCTCTCTTCCTTATCAGATTACAGAATGAACATAACTCATGGCAGTGATTTGATCTCTTGTTAAAGAGGATTACAGCTTTGCATTAACTCGGATCGACACAGTTTATAATTCTCTTGTTGCTACTCAGGCGGGCGGCGGTACCCATCTGACCCCCCAGCGGCGGGGAGGGAGGGACCCCATGTATCATCATTAAAGATGGCGGCCAGCCCCGAGCCCGGAGGCCGGGGGCCCTTCCTCCTCCAGGAGTGGCAGGAAGGACAAAGGAAACATCCTCAAGTTCAAAGCCGACACTTGGGCCAGAGTTTTAAAACTGGGTTGAAAAGAGAGCACTGCTATTGTTTCTTCCGTACTTCCCGATTCGATTCAGCTCAGTCTTACACAGTTCTAGAGAATTTGCATACTCAAATTGAGCCTTGGTTCCAAGCAGCTTGTAGAGAGAGAAAGTACATTTTCTGGAAAGAGATTTAGATGCCGAACAGATAAATCTTTCCTCGAAATGGGGGCTTCTTGACTACAGTTCTCATTTCTGCAGTCAGATTCCATCATTTCTCCAAAGGGTTGTGAATTCTGTTTTTCTCCCAAAGAGACTGTTCACATTTGTTGTCGAAAGTGAGTGTAAATGTTTCACTTAAGGAATTACTATTTTTAAGTTTTTACATTGTATTATTGTCTTTTAAAACATAATATCTTATCAATACTGTATTAGTCACAGTGAAATAACTTGCAAGGAGGTAGGCAATGGTTAATGTTTTCCACCTTAATTTAGATTAGTCATCCATACGCATTATTAACACATTTCTCACAGTGATCACTTGAGCCAACCGAGCAACTCGGGTTGCTCGGACATGCAGATTTTACGTGCATTCATCCTTTGCTCTGATTCATCCCCCCCAAGTCTGCCACCCTATTTCTGATTGGCAATGAAATGACATAGACTAATAACTTCATAGTCCACGTACTGAGCATTTACTGTATGCCAGACACTGCACTAAACTCTTCATGTATGTTTTCATTCAGACCTTATTAGAAACCATCAAAGTGGTTGACATTATCTATGTTTTAGGATAAGAAGGCTGAGGCGTAGAGCAGTTAAGTCACCTGCCCAAGATAAACAGCAAGTTAGTAGCGGAGCTGGTGTCTGGATCTAAGAGTGTGGCTGCCAACCCCTGCCCCTTGTTTCCAAGAAATCAGCAAGCTCTTAGAAATACATGGCAGTGTGTGCCAAGGGAAGCTGCTTCCGTGCCCCACCACACACACTCAGAGCCTTTCTCTCCATTAAAAACTTGTGTGGGGAGGGAGAAAACTTGTCTGGATTAAGAATTTTTTTCTTTCTATTATAATAAAGATGCCGTTTATATAGGAAGGTTCTGCCTTTTCAAGCCATTCACATTTTAGTGTGAGTCACTGAATTTCCAGACCTGCTCTTATGGTTACACCATTCTTCTGATTACAGAGACCCTAACCTCATAATTAGCTTTGGAAACTGATCCAGCATTTTCGATCAGTTTGCTCTTAGAGTTCTTCTGCTGGACTCGGGGCCTGTCACCTGCTTCCCGTAAAGACAGTATTTTTCCCCTATAATAAAAACAAAGCACGCTTATGGAAGAAAAGTTGGAAAATACAGAAAGGAACAAAGGGAAATTCCTGTTATCTGCTATTGGGAATTGACTGTCATTAGTACTTTAATATTTTCTTGCGGAATGTTTTTGTGTGTGTATTTTATAAAGATATATATATATATATATTTATATATATGTTTGAACTGCCTTTTCCAGTTAACTTTGTAAGTATTTTAATACCATTAAGTATTTTAAAGACATTTTAATTGACTTTATAATATTAAGTTATGGACTATTTATTCTTGAACATTTAGGTTATTTCTGATTGTTTTTATTTCTCTTTAAGTAGTGCTATAGTGAACATACTTGTATAGGAATCCATGTTGTAAGTTTTGCTTATATCTTTAGAATAGGTTCTGAAGAGTAGAAGGGTATTTCCTGGATCAAAGGCATAAACTTTCTAATGATTCGTGATGGGTTGAACTAACTCAGCCCCCATCACTGCCCACCCCATCACTGCCCCGCCCCCATCAGCGCCCCACCCCCTTCCCCAAGTGAGGCGCATGTCATTTACCTTTGCTGATGCTGGGAGTTGGTAACAGTGACACCTTACTGAGGACCTGCAGTGTGCCAGGCACTGGGCTAAGTATCTAATGTTTATTTTCTCACGTAATAGTAACCTATTAAAGAGCTACTAATAGAGTAACTTATTGAAGAGTCTGTATGTTTATTAATCATCTGTATTTGCAGTTTGTATGAATTCTGTATGTTATTGTTGTATACCATATTTCATATTTTTTGTAGATTTTCCCATTTTTGCTTAGCTGTTGGTGTTAATGATTTTTACTTGTCACTTACAAGTTTTGCTTTTTATGTGATCGAATATATAACACATTTTTCTTCTGGATGTATTTCATTGCTTTTATGCTTAGGTGGGCCCTCCTGTACCCCACCGTCAGCTACTCACCGATTGGTTTCATCTGATTTATTTTCTTACTTTTAATCTGCTTAGAACTTTTAATATATTGTTCAATGTTCTCTCCTTTCCATTCCTACTGCTTCTTTTTGAGCCCAGATTTTTTTTTTTTTTTTGCTTCCCACATAGACTTACATTAACAGCCTCTTAACCACCAGTCTGATCTAATTAGTTCTGTGCAGCATTGCCAGATTACACCTTCCTAAAATATCACTCAGTGCATACCATTCCTTGTGGCCTGCGGGGTGGAAGCTGTCCTCAAACCTACCACTCAAGGCCTGCAGCCTTTCCTCCTCCCCTGGTTCAGGGTGCACGCCTTTTGTGCTGTCCTGCGGTCCCCTAGAGTCCCGGGACACACTCTGCTTCCCCTACTAGTGTCTCTTAGCTCTGCTCACTCGACCTGGAGCATCTCCCCACCCCTACCCACCTCCCGACCCCACCTCTGCCCCTTCCTGCTGCAAGTCCATAGTCCTTGGCCCACACCAGCCCTTTAAAGGAGACTTTGAAGGTTCCCATCCCCCACTGAGGTGGAGGCTCTTTTGTCCTTGAACCCCTATTTCATTTGTTCTTCTCTAACAATACTTAACACTGTTCACAAAAATACTTATTAGAGTTTTTTTTTTTCCTTGCTAAAAATGCTGAATTTATAAGTCAGAACAGTATGTATATGTTTACTACAATCCTGTATTGGGTATTATCAAGATTTTATGCTCACACATTTTGAATAATGTATTTTGATTCCAGTTGTATCCTGCCTTATTATGTAGTATAACACAAGTGTTATTTGCAAAACAGTTTGAAGTCTTTCCCCAATTGATGTCAACCTTCTCTAGAGAACTGACTCCGGATTCTTGAGCACCGGTTCTGCCCCAGCTCACAGCCAGTGTGGCCTTGAAGAGCTCTTCTTTCTCGGCCTTAGTTCCCTTCTGTAGAAAGTGAAAATCGTCCTTTTTGATCATTTGATTCTTAAGAATGAAATGTAATTTTAATTTTTTGTTTCTGAGGACTATTTTAAATTATGTCTGTGCAGATAATGACTTAAACAAACAAAATTCATGTTTTCACATCTGTATATGTTACATCATTGTCCCTTTGCCCGCCACGCAGACATACCCATTTCTGTGCAAACCTGAGAAAAGTTGGCTGTAGTTCTTCTGTCTGAAATGCCTTTAGTGGCCTTCAGCTTATGAGTCTGTTGCTTGTAAACAGTTTGCTGGTAAGCTTATTTTTGCAAACAGTCCTACAAGGTGAATGAACAAAGGCTTCTTGCCATTTTCCTGAAATCTCTGAGTCACCTAACTCCTTTACTGTACACATCTTCATCGACTTATAATGGGGTTACATCTTGATAAACTTGAAAATATTATAAGTCGAAAATGCATTTAGTACACCTGACCTACTGACATCATGGCTGAACCTTGCCTACCTTAAACGTGCTCCGACACTTACATTAGCCTACAGTTGGGCAGAATCATCTGACACAAAACCAGCTTTATAATAAAATGTTGAGTATCTCATGTCATTTATTGAGCACTGTATTGAAAGTGAACAACACAAAGGTTGGGTGTGGAATGGTTGTCAGTGTGTCTGTCGTTCACCCTGGTGATGGCCCGGCTGGCCGGGGCTGCCGCTGTCCAGCATTGTGAGAGTGTGTCTGCCACAGGTCTAGCCCGGGGAAAGGTCACAATTCAAAATTCAAAGTACAGTTTCTACTCTGTGGGTATTGCTCTCGCACCGTCGTAAAGTCGAAGCACCTGGAGTCGAGCCGTTGTAAGTCTGTGCTTTGCTCTGTTCCCGCGGCACTGGGTACCTGGCCATGTTCTATACTGCATTCCCCTCCGGGTTGTGCCCTGATTCTCTGTCTCCGTGCTCCAACATTGCACTGCTTGGGGGCCAGCTTCATATTTTGTTCTTCGCTCTTGGCCATGTTGGAAAAGCCCCAGAAATAAAGAGAATTCGGCTTTCCTGGTCCTTTACGTAAGAGAGTTTTTAAGTTCTTTTTACTCAGGATGAACCCCAGGAAAAGATCTTTCAAGAAGACTCTTGCATTTCCATCACGTGCAAGAGTGTACACCACAAACTCTGTATCATACTGTTGGTCTTCTCCTGCCCATCCTGGCTGTGAGTACTGTCCTGGGTTTGGTTTCTGGTGGCCCTGGTACAAGTGGTTAGTTACTGTGGAAACACAAAGTATACAGACAAGGCTCTGTGATGACCCGTTACAATTTTAGGTCAGTTTTTGGGGACCGTGTTGAGGATTTGTTGAGGTTAAGAAGAAAACAGCCCTGGGATGGATCCTGCATGAGCGCTAACGAGGCGTAATAGTCCCTGGTCACCTTTTGGTTTTTCAGTGTTAGTTCTAAGTGTCAAACTGAAAAAGCACATTTAGATAAAGGGCATTGCCTCACTGTACTTCCAGTACGAGGTGCCAGGAAGCAGAGCACTTGTAATGGGAAGCTGTTACTAACTACCCTGGAAATGAGGTCTTGAATGAGCCATAACCACACCTTGTGTTTTATCCATTGTCTCCCTCTGGGGAGCAGAACACTTTATAAACATTAACTCTTTTACCCTCTGGGCACCTCCACTTAAAAGGTAAATAAGACTGAAGGCTCTTCTCCAATATAGATGAGGAACCATCAGCCCTGAGAGGGAAATTGCTTGATCAGAGGCAGGGGAGGTGCTCATGGCCCGGGGTGGTTGGAGGCCCCACAGTGGACCTGGTGGCCGCTGACACCCAGGGGCCGCAGCTCCGGGCGGATCCCCTTTCTGCTCCTGGGAGGCTGATGGGGGTTGGGCCTTTGTCTGCGTGGAATGTGAAATGCTGCAAAGACGAGCAATTGTTCTTCACTGCTTTGTGCTCCTTTATAAGAAAGAAGAAATCAATACACATTTTCTCCTACACACACTTGGCAGCACTTGGCCTCTGGTCTGCTGCTCTCCATCCTGCGCGGGAGGCGCAGCCCTGCAGCAGGACAGGCTCCCCAGCCTCCAGGCGCAGAATGCAAACTACTCATTTTGCACTTAGCAGTCAGGCGTTTTAAAACGAGTCGTGTAACTGGCCGAGGTCATCAGACTGTGGGCTTCAGTGACTGGTTGGTGAAGCGAGGGTGGCGGGGGAGGTGGCCCTGTTGCCGACATCCAGAAGCTGAGGGCCCCTGGTCACCCTCCTGGGGAAAGTTACCTGGCAGGTTTCTGGGATAAACCTCCTTTTTTCCAAATCTCTCTCTGATTTAGAGAGGAGAGGAGGAAGTTCTTTGAAGGGAACCATTAACCCAAAAAGATGGACAGATGGAGGCCATGGATTTGCATTTTATCAATAGTGTAAGTAAACTGCCAAACAAGGGCCCTAGCTCAGGGTGGATTTTGTTTCCTAATCAGAAGGTGTGGTATTAATACCTGTATCTTTGTAGCTTCCTGCCATTAAACGGTCAAGTGTGGGACACAGGTAACGATTTCTGCCATTATTAACAAAGGTAGTCTAGGTGACAGACTTGCCTTGCCGGGCCTGGTGTCGCCAGTGGTCAGTTTATTCTAGTTGGACGCAGTGCCTCAGTGAGGATGCAGACCCTCCAGCTTGGGGGCTGGTGACATCCTTTGCGCTAAGAGGATTGTCAGAGCCAAGAGCACCAGTGAGTTTGCCAGGGCAGGTGTCAGAGAGAGGCAGGGAGAGAGGGGGAAGGGAGGAGGGAGGGGAACAGACCCCAGGAGAAGGAAAGGAAGATACAAAAGACCAAGAGGGTGGAGCAGAAACAGAACAGGAGATGGTGACCCCCTGCGGGGGGAGGGGACTTCCGTGGCTGGCAGCGCCTGCTCCGAGGGCCCCCTGAGGACCTGTGTGTCCTGCGGGCTCAGGCCCTGCAGGCGGTCCCTGTGTTTGCATGCTCAGGAGTTCCTGCTTTCATGTTTGGATTAGGGCTGGGGGTTTGGTAAATCCTTCAACTTACTAGAAGTAATGGAATGCCTGCTGAGACTCTGTGGGTCTGACAGAACACACCTTCACTCATTTCTGTGTTTTGACCCTCCTCAAAGTAGACGAGAAACCGGAGCTGAGAGAGGCATCAGACGCCTCCCCCAGGCCCCGGGTCATTGGGCAGCAGTCTTGATAGGGATACAAATGTAACTCAGTGTCAGCCTCACCTTCCGTGCGGCTGCAGGAAGTGATTCACGTCTAAGCAGTGAAGCATCCCCTGGCTTTTAACAGGAGCTGTTAGAGGGGCTGCTGTTTGAACAAGGAGCTTCATCTTCCTGAAGCCAGCAGTCACAAAGCCGTAAACACCACGCCGGCCAACTCTATTGCCAGGATCGTGGTGGCCTGATGTTAATATTAAACATCTCCAGCAAGGCAGAGAGCTCTGCAGCCCAGCCACAGAGTAAAAATAAATAAAAATAAAGAGAAAACCCTGCTAAAAGCAATGAGATGATTTGTCGTCTTTCCTTTGTGAGGCCATTTGTCTTCTCTCACATCAAATCTGTTATAAAACAGTCAAACTGTGAAAGTGGAAGTCATCCCAGGAACATGGAATATTAATGCACAGGAGAGGAGGCGACGTCTCTTTTGTCGAGAGCTCCCCCCTCCTCTTTTTCGCAAGTCCACCAAGGTAAATTATTTTTCTTTAAAAGAATTTGAGAGACTTGAAGCTAGTGGTAGGGATGATGGAAGTTTCAAGTCTTTTTCTTCCTCGTTTAAGTGGAGTGAATCTGTAACTGACTTGAGAACGAGGAGGGAGTGCACGTGGGGAGAAAACCTTTACAGATTTACCCCTCGCTCCTTCTCACCTCTCCTTCCCTTCCCCAGCCTTTCGGTTCCTTTGTTTGGGGCCTGAACCTGCGTCTTTGAGCATTTATAAATCTTGAGTCTGTCTGATCTTTAGGAGACAGGCCAGAGGCCACATGTCACCATCTGTAATTTAAAGCTGTAGGGCTAAAAGCATTTGCAGAGGTTTGAAGGACCTAGTTCTGACCTGACCAAAAGAGCGAATTGGAACAGACCTTCTCGAGTCTCCTTCAAGCATTGGGGAGGATGGCGATGAGAGCAGAGTGCCAGGTAAAATTTATGGCCACAGTTTGCTGGGAGCCTGGCTAGTTGCCTGGACCACTTAGAAACGTGTCATGTACTGCCACCTAGCGGCAGATTCGGGTAGCTGCGGGTGGCTGTTTTGGAGCTCAGGAAGGGTTCAGACAGGTTCTGATGGGAAATTTGCTTTGTATCCGGATTTAGGTAATTAGTGATGGGTGAGGGCATTCTCTCAGTCACTGTTACTTTGCTGACTTGATCCTGTTAAGAAATAAGTCCTCGGTAAGAGAAGGTTGCCTTCTTCTCTTTTCACCTTTCTTTATCTTTTGTGTATTATTTTTTGCTATGAAACTGTGCTGGCTTTTCAGAAAAGAAGCCTGTGGTTGACTTTTTGTTGCTGGGGATGTTGGGAGGCGAGCGAGGGAGAGAAATGCTGACGTTTCAGCTGTGTTCAGGAATTCCGAGTTTTCTACTCTCAAGATTTTTTTATGTCATTGTGACGAAACGACGCTCCCTTCTGACAAGATGTACACCTGTCTCTGGGCTTGCATTGCTTTCCTCACAGTTCAGGCTTGTTGAGGGACGAAGTCCTGGAGCCCTCTGCCTCGGATCCTGCTGGCTGGGTCGATATAGTTCCCTGTTTAGGTCACAGAAACACTTCTCAGAAATCTTTCTCTCGCCTGTAAAGCCTCTGATACAGAGTAGAATGGATTTGGGTCAGAGGATGCAGAAGGAACGGAAGATGAAGGAAGGTGCTGTTTTGTCCCTGGTGTTTTGGGGAACAGACCCCAAAGCAGCCAGATGGTTGGGGGTAGGTGAGGAGAACCCCTTGGTTTGGTGTCATTAGTATGTGCCAGGCGATCACTGGCAGGATAACTTGCTCAGGTGGCATTTGCCCTGGGCATCCTGGCAGGCAGAATAGAGAGCGCAGAAGCTTTGCGAGGACAGGGACAGTGTGCCGTGAACACGGTGGGGGGGGGTGCCGAGAACACAGGAGGGTGTGCTGAGAACACGGGAGGAGGCTGCTTGAGATGCCCAGCGCGGGCGCGGATGGCCTGCGGGCTGTTACGTCGGGTCTTGGCAAACCGGGGCTGGAGGGGTGGCTCGGGCTCAGCCAGGCCGGCAGGAGAACTCCACCTTTGCCATAGCAGGAACGGAGGGAACGGTTTCTTTTCGCCCAGAGAACAGGTGTAACTGGGAGAGGACGGCAGTAGTGCTGGGCGGGGAAAGCAGCTCCTGGCCTGGTGGTGGGGTCACAGTGGGAGGAAGGGCGTTCCCGCATCTCTCCGAGGGGAGTGGGTTGTCCTAGACAGGATTCACCTTCCCAGTTCAGCCTCTGCTGTGTCATTCGTGTCTCTGTAATTCTATAAAACCTAACAGAGCAAATAGGCATTCAGATGTGTTTTGTGAATTTTTCATACCTTTGTGTTATACTGTCTAATACGTGTGTATGAGCTTCCCCAGCACTAATAAGTAAGTTGTTTACGAAACACAAACATGAAAAAGCATGCATCAGGGACATCACCAATAATTTTTTAAAGCACGTCTGTCATCAGCAACCACGGTGGTCAGGGAGTTTCTGTTCTGGCTGTGTCTTACTGACTCAACAAGGATTCGGGTTTGATGGAGGTTCTGCTGGACCCGAGCGCTGTAGGAACTGGAGCTCTTAGTCTTACTTTCCTTTGTGCGTTTCGTCATCCTCGGATCCTTAAATGTCCGTGTGAGGCATCAAGTCCGCAGAAGCCCCTTCTGTGCTCAGCACGAGGCCCTTGGGTGTGTGGGGAGGGGAGCGCGCGCTCTGGGATGCGCCTGGTATGTTTAGGGAGACATCCCCTTCTCCCCGTGAAGCAACTAATGAACAACCTCAAATTAATCAAGGGCGAATTATGTGTATAGTGTTAATCAGGAAGCAGCGATGTCGTCCCCACTGGAAGATGGGCTCAGAACCCCTGTGTATAATAATGCTTGCTCAGAGGCTGTGATGTACTTTTGGAGGCAGTGCAGGTTTTTAGGGAGCGGCAGCCTTGCTGCTTTCTCTCCACTGCCTGCCTGCCTTTGGCTACAGGGACAGGAGGGCACAGCTCAGGGGTGTCCAGGCTGGAGTCAGAGGGGTGCAGTGCTGTGTCCCAGGGCACAGCCGGCACAGTCTGTCAATATCCCAAAGGCTGCAAACTCCTGACCTGGCCAAGTGCAAGCCCCACAGATCATCTGCAAGTTTCATGGGTTCCTTTGTACCATTTGCCCGGATGACTGCGTGGAAGACACTGGTCTGTGTTGGTGAGGAGCGCTCGCGTGGAGCTGAAGGGAGGGCTGCAGGTGCTCGTGGCTGGGCGGCACCATAACACGCGTCCACCTCCGTTTCATTCGGGGCTGGAAAACTGACCCGCCACTCAAGCGATAGCATCTCACAGCAGGCCAGACTGTGCATACTTAAGTCTCTTCAGAAGAATCACATAATGAATAAGCTGAATCCTAGTCCCCACCCCACCACACACACACACACACGTTCTGTCTTTATGGAAAATGGCTGCTAATCCATGATCATTTTTTTCCCAGAAACAGGTTTTATGATAATATAGTAAAAATATTAAATTAGAAAATGCCTCACTAAGGGTTATAAAACCTTACTACACTAGAGATAGGTAATTATCCCCTCTACAGCCTAAATGACAGTTTAAAAGAAATAAAAATGTTAGTGCTCATTACTTGCTTTTGTAGGTTGCAATAAAGGGTAAGTTAAATTTTAATTCAAGGAAGAGCCCCTGCCATCGACCTTCTACCTTAGGTCCAAGTCCTGTTAATTACTCTGTAGGTTCTTCTGCATGATACCAGCATGAACACGTTTTCTTCAATGGACATTCCCACTGGCCATTGAGGCCGAGAGCATGGGGGAGGGGCAACAAATGAGGGGAAAGCACTTGAGCTCAGTGATTCAAATCTTAATTCTTAATGTGATAGGGAGCAGAAATTATGTATTAAAAAAAAAAAACAAGTTCATTATGCATAGCCTTAAGGGGACCTCAAGTATTAAACCATACACTTAAGCTGGAGAATGGGATGGAGACAAGGTTAACCTGAAGGATTGATGGTTTAGCTTCTCTGCGTGGCTAAATCCCGGTTAGGAAAGATGCTGCAGGGGAAACGTTCTGTGCGGCAGGAGGCAGTCTGACCCTGCGTCCCAGTCCCAGGATGGCTTTTCGTTACCTAGTTCTATTTTTAGTTTTGTTTTCCTTGGGGTGGATAAGGGCTGTGGGTGTGCCCTGTTTCTTTTCAGGCGCCTTTACCTCCCCCTGAGCATTGGCACCAGCTCTCACACCTTCTGGGCTTGGGACACAGCTCAGGACGCCCTCTGCCTCGGTTTCCTCCTGGGGCACCGCAGAGGTCTCCCGAAGGGAAAGGAGGCACAGGGCTTTCAGGATCAATTTCCAGCTCTTTCCTGAAGTGGCTCTGCCTGAGAGCGCGCCTGTCCCCGGGCCAGAGCTGCAGGTCCTTCTTCCGCCTCGCCTTCCACAGTGGGCCCCTCCTTGCTCCAGTGTGGGGCATTGCCCTGAACGGGACCAGTCAGAATGTTGGCGCAGGGACTGAGAGCTGCCCTGGTCGAGGACTGGGGACCAGATCCCTGCGGGCCAGGTGGCTCCCAGGCCTTTATTCTCAACCAAACTGCAGGAGAACCTAATTGAGTTGTCAGCTGTAGGTCATTAAAACTAATTTCTGGTGGTAGATTACTATGTGATTTTTTTTTCTTTTTTGGCATATAATTCAGAAGGAATTAAAAGAATTGAGTGTCATTACTATAACAGAAGTCTCCATTCCCGTTCCTGCTTGTTTATGTGACAGGGTTTCTCAGCATTCATGTCTCCAAAAACTAAAAAATAGGAATAGAATCGATGCTGAACCCTCTTTCATTCTAGCAATAGATAATCATCCATGGAATGAGGGAACGGAGGGAAAGGTTGCACCCGTATCATTAAGAGATACAGTTCCAGTAATGTTTATGTGTATTAAATTTTTACCAAAGTTATAATACATTTTGTTGTTATTGTATGTACCCAGTTGTACCCTGATAATAATTGTAGTGATAACACAATTCAGAAGGAATATTTTTAATTACTTAGAACCTTATGGTCCCAAGAAATTAAAACATTTTTGCTTCAACTTTTAAAATTTCAAACAAAAAGTGTTTCAATTTGCATACTTGTTTTTGTGGCCAAGAAGTATGATAGGGTGATCAATAAAAGACTTTCAAGCATAAAACAATTATATCAGGACAAAAATCTGTAGGGAAAAATCATAGAAATAGAAGTTTGAAAAGAAAAAGATGCTGTAAAATTTCCAACTTAAAGAGTTTGTTTAATGTGTTGTTTAAATGAACTATGATGAGTATCAAATCAGTATGGCAAATAGGTCCCATTGGGTATATTACAGAAGGGATGTGAGGGTTTTATTTTAAAAGTTAGTATTCACAGAGGGGGAGGGTATAGCTCAAGTGGTAGAGCACGTGCTTAGCATGCACAGGGTCCTGGGTTCAATCCCCAGTACCTCCTCCAAATAAATAAATAAATCTAATTACCCACCCAACCCCTGCCAAAAAAAAAAGTATTCACAGTATTCTGGTAATTATATCCTTGGTGCCTATTAAATCCATCAAGAAGAATTTTATATGTCAACTTAAAAATGTATGCAGGGGCTGCATGATTTTGTGAAGTTCTGTTAGGGGATATACACCGGCTCGAGGACCGGGGCCCCAGGCCCCACTCGTGGCCTTGGTTTTCCCAGCTCTGCCCCAAGCAGAGCCTCTGCAGGGAAAGAGAAGGGCAGGGGCCACGCTGAGCAGCTGAAGTCCAGGGTCTTCATCCTGGTGGTGCTCTTGGACCCCAGGAGGGTCTGCTTTGTCCAACTCTAGAATCTCCAGAGTTGAGGCTGAGGGGAGTGGCAGGGGGAGGAGACGGGAACAGGAAAGTCAGTGAGGAGGCTGTCGCCACGTTCTTGGTGAGAGATGGTGAGATCTGAAATCATGGTGGAGGTGGAGGAGCAGCGGGGTGGAGACACTTTGAAGGTAAAACGGTCACTGATTGGTGGTAGTGGGTGAGGAGGACTCAGAGTTGAAATTACTTGGGGATTTTTAGATTGGAATAATCCCCTGCTCGTATTTTCTCTCTTTCTGTAAAAATATTTTAAGAGCCCAGACCACTCAGCTTTCCAGGTTGCTTTGCCATGAACAGCTGCATATGCTTGTCAGCTTTGCCCACCTGAGTGTGAAATGATGTTCTATCAAAACATGGGTTTCAGCACTTCGCTCTCTGCTCCTGACACGTGAACCCCGCTGCGGACAGTAACTGCTGCCTTGGCCCCGGCGCTTTGCTGATACTGCCGCGCTGAGAGGAAGCATTTGCTCAGGGTAATGACCAGGGCAGGTGCCGGTGCCGGTGAGCTCTTCGAGGCTGGAAAGGGGCTGTTTGTGAAAGGCTAAATAGCGCTGTGCTTTGCTCCCCTCTCATCAGCTGTTGCAGCCTTAAAGTCGTACCGTCCGCTTTGTCACGGCGACTCTCCTAATGCCGTTTAATTTCTTTGTGGAAAGGGCTAGAGAGACCTGTACTCACTGGCAAGTAGGCAGGCCGCCGCGTGATAAACTGACGCCTGGGCAGGGCAAGGCTGTCCTTTCTGTGATGGAGCTGACGATTCGAAGCCACTGCCTTTGGAAGGGAGGCTGCCTGCCTCTCATTTGCATTTGGTCCGAAGCTGCCTTCCACCTTTGAACGCGCTCATCTGGGGCCAGCTGAGGGCGCGAGCCGGGCGGTGTGTACAGCACAGGAACAAAAGAGACGCATCCTTTGTCTGCAGGCCCCGGGGGCTGGTGGGTAGTTCAGGGTGAGGGGCCAGCAAATTCCAGCAATAAAATTCCTGTAATAAGATGGGAGCCCCCCTGTGTTCTGGCCACACTTGCCCTGCCTGCCCTGTGGCCCCCAGCAGGTGAGGTTTAGTTACATTCTTGGCTTCTGTGGTTCCTTCGTTAACACTTTTCCTTTCTCTAAGTTATCATATGCTATTCCTATTGCTGGATTTTCTAAGTATAGTACCTCTGTCTGTGCCCACCACTATAGGGAGTCATTTCAAAAACAGGCTGGTAAGTTTTGGTGTTGAAGTCTGGCTGGACCAAAAGTAGCTTTGCTGATGAGGACTCTCAGATAACGAGAGCACTTCAAAAAGCCTGTTTTCTTAACAAGGACAGACGGCAGGCTGTGTTTTATGGTTGGATCTTGAAAACATAAAACAGAGTGGGCACAGCTTTGTCCCGTGGTCGTTTACTTGCTGGCCCATGACCTTCACCCGTGTGCGCCCACCCTCCTCCCCTGAGGCCAGCGGCTGGACTTCGGCACCGAGCCGGCCGTGGTCCCTGCCTCCCCGGTGGGTTTGACCTGCTTGGACCCTCATGGCTCCTCACATCTCTCTCCATCCTGGGAGGGGTTCTGGAGCCACCGGCTCGGCGCTAGGCAGGCCTCCCCGGCCCCGACAGGTGACTTTGGCCGGGGGTGGCAGAAGCAGGGTGGGAAGTGATCTGCTTCATTTCCAGGGACCCAAGACCCTGGCATGTTCGGATTTTTTTAGCGGCAAACCCAACTTCAGAAATAAATCAGCCAATCGAATTTTTCATTAGATGGAGAATGAGGGAAGGGCCGGGTGTGGGGAAGAGCCTGGCTGCCTGAGCAGCTGCACGTGTGCTCGTAATTGGGCTCTTGTTGCTGGGCCATTTTCACTGTTTCTCAAGTACTGCCGAGTCCAAGAAAATGTATGAAAACCGAATTATATCCCTTACATCCCGTGTCTGATTGAATCCTCCTCATCGTGTGGCAGCCTCATACATCCTATTAAAATATTCAATCTTGTTTTCTTACTTGAAGAGCCTGTCTGTAAAGGGCAAACTTATAGAAAACTCGTTCCCCGGAGACAGGGTATCCAGCCACGCCGGACTATTTACATATTTTACTGTTTGATTGGCTGCTTCTCGGTTTCTCCCTTCCTTTGTATTTGTGAACAAGAGCCGTGGGATGCATTTTTAATTATGTGGCTGTGTTTTCAATCGAAGAAGCAGATTGGGGTATTTCCCAGCTTCTCGGTTCTTTTTTAACCTTGAAAAGTTAACCCAACGTGTTTGTTTTGCTTGCTTTCCAGGACAGAGTTGTATCGGTCTCTTTTTGGCCAACTCAACCCTCCCGACGAAGGCCACAGGGATTGACGGCGCCCACCTCTCTTGCGATGGACGAGGCCTTGAGGCCGGGCCTCCGCACATCCAGCCCCAGACGGAGGAACCCACGGGCTGGGTGTGGAGCGGATCGGGAAGTCCCGGGAAGGTGTGCTGTTCGGAACACAGGCCGGATCGGTGCCAGGAAGCCTGGAGTCCAGTGTCTGTGTCCCCAGCGCTTCGTGTGCAGAGGGCTCGCCCCCTACGGCCTTTCACCACCACAAATAAAGAGTGTTTTTATTGTCGCCACTGGCAGCACACGTGATCTGTTGAGCAGCCCCGAGTGAGTGATTTAGCGCTCCAGCAGAGTGACACGTTCTTTGAGAGTTTTCGTTTTTTCCCCAGCCGCATGGCCTGCTCTCATAATACAAAACTTCATGGAAGGGAATAATTCTGGGCAGGTGCTGCTTTCTGGTTGGGTAATGTTCAGCAGTTGATCGTGGCTCCAAGGAGCAGGGGATCCCCCCAGGCCCGTCAGCTGTGCCCCCGAGACTTTGTACCTTGGAGGCATTTGCCTGTTACTAAACGCACATCTCTGACTTCTCTTTTGTTTCCTCTTTTCCCCCATGAAGATGCTTCCAGAGTCCTTTTCCATTCTCACCATTCCTAAATCACTTTATTGAGATTAGCTCTGGTGTAAATCTAGCAGGAGGAAATGATTCACTTGTTTTTCATCCAAAGGTCAAAAGCTGGAAATTAAAGCCCCATAAGGGGGATTTATTGGCCTGCTGTGGTCAGTGTGCAGGGGAGGTGATCTTGCATAAGTAATGTGTGTGCGCCTGCCCATGAGGCTGACCGTCTCCTGGGTCCTTTGCCCAAATCTTCATGCAGAGCTATGGGGTGACAGAAATGCTGTGTCCAGGCAACTGAGTGCAGTTGTAGTTAATAACCAGTCGTCATTTTTAAAGTCAGGTTTTGATAGTGTTTTAAAGTGTCAAAATCAAGTCACAGGTTTTGGGGCCCAGGAATCCCACGTATCATTGAGTAGGTATCTGGACTGGAGGCTGGGCTCCAGGTGACGTGAGTCCTGAGTGTCATCAGCATCACAGTTCAGCATTAGCGCCCAAGTGTCTGCGGGGCTCCGGGTGGGCAAATGAGGGGAGCAGCATGTTCCATCTCACACTGATTGCACCTTGGTGCTCGGTGACTTGTTTCTCTTGTCTTGGAAGTTACCTCTTGGGCTTGACTGTCAGGGAAACGTTTACTTTTCATTGTGTCTCCAGTTACGTAAAAGATCAGTCAGCAGAAACAGAAGAGTTCCCCCACATGCACTCCCTTCAAAATGGTCACTTTCTAAAATATAGAACATCCGATCCTGCGTGTCTGGCCTGAGGATTATGGATAATGCACGTCGGAACAGCAGGCGAGTGACCTGTTAGTGTGGGGCCTCCGTGAGCGCGATGCCGGCCCATGTCTCCGAAAGCCGTAGGCCTTTGTCACAGTCACTCTTCACCTGATGAAGAAGAAGATCCAAACAGGTACTTCAAAATATTTGGAGTCCAACGTGTTTAATTGAAATGAATTAAAATCAGGAGAGATGAGAAAGAACGGACAGAATTTTCAGTAAAGAGAGGCTAGCAATTTAAAATTCAGAGGACCACCCTCCTTCCAGCCAAGAATAAATTGGAAACTATTTTAATTGACACAGATACCGCAATTCAACTGTTACTAGAAAGACAGATTAGTTGATTGATTTGCATTTTAATAAAACTAGTACTTTACATTTTGGTGGCTAATGCTGACTTTTAAATGAGTTGAGAACTGTTTATCAAGAGGTTCAATCCCAGGCCCTCTTTCAGCGTTGACTGAAGCATTCCTCCCCTTTGTGCGGAGTTTCTCCTCCACACACGACCCTCATCACCCGGCAGCCCCCGAAGACACCGCGGGAGCGGGGCGGGGGGCGCAGAGCTGTCACCCCACCCCAGTCTGCACCCGAGGCCGGAGCCGGGAGCCAGCGGGGTCTTGTCCCTTCAGGATAGAGAAGAGAAGGCTGGTTTCTCAGTTTATTTCTGTCAAAAATTAATTACACGAAAGTAGTAGAAACATGAAAATAAGATTAAGCTGTAATCCCACCACCCAGAAATACCCCTTCTCGTTAACGTGAATGACCTGGTTGCCCTCTTCCGTGTGTGGGCGCCGTGACACGGACTAGCCCCGACTCCTGCGGGGAGGGGCCGGGGAGCAGCTAGGTTGAAAGACTGACTTTTGGACTGTTTTGAAATTGTTTTACTTACCCTTTGAAAAGTAATAAAAAAACCAAAATGCCCATACAGCCATCCCCCTCCACATAACACATACATACCGCCAGTTGAGAACTGGTGGTACATAGCGTTCTGCATTTTAATAGTTAAAATAGTACAGGAGAATGTTGTTTCCATGTTTATCACTGAAGTATTTTAAGATATCACTTAAGTAATTTAACTGCTACCTAGTAATTCCATTGGGGGCAGATAGTTTCAGTACTGAACCAAGTCCCCTCTTGTAGAACGTTTAATTGTTAGCAATTATTTGCTATTATGAATAACATTACTGGAAGACATTTGTGCATAAAACTTGGTTATTGTTTTTTGAAGTTACTGTTGTTCTTGGCGTGTATTTTTAGGAGTAAAGTGAACCAAGAGAAAGGGTCCAAATGTTTTGCAGGCTGTCGGTACGTGTGATGGAGGCTTGTCGCAGCGCCCGTGAACTTGTCACCCGCCCCGGCTGGGCCATCTGCAACAAAGGGTGTTGAGAGGCAGAGAGGAGCCTGGCCCTGGAGTCTGATCCTGGGGTTTATTTCTTGCTCCCCAGGGAACCCTTCAAGTCAGCATCCTCCTCTGGGAGGATTAAAGAGCTGCTGCCTGTAATGTGCTTTGAGATGCTCCAATGAAAGATGGTGGATAAACAGAAAGTGACACCGTCCTCTCCCTCCCTGGCTCACATGTATTTTTTCTGGCCGCTGGATCGCATATAATTTGCTCTCCCCACTCTCCGCTATGGTTTTCATGCCCTTGCTACTTTCAGTGCCTTTATCCTGGGGACCTCTCTGGTGGCTTTTCCCTGTTTTGTATGGGTTGGTGTTCCTCCCAGCTGCTCTGTACTGTTTTTGGTGTGTAGCCATTCTCTCCAGGGTCACCATCCAAGAACACTCATCGAGCACTTGGAAACCCTGAGAGCCAACAGAGCACCGGAGAAAGCCAGCTCCGACCAGGCCAGCAACACTCTGCGTCTCCAGTTTAGAAAAGCTGTCCCCTTTTAGAGGTGGAGTTTCCTGGTCTCCGCTTACATTGCTATGACCTCTCCAAGATTATAGCCTTTTTATCTCTCACCATTTCATCCCAAAGGAGCTGAGTTTGAGGCTCAATGGCTCCAAATGTGACATTCGTCATGAAGCTGGGCACCATTCCCCACCACGTGGCGGTCACTCTGGATTTGGGGTGTGTTGATATCGAGATCTGTGTCTTCTGGGCCAGACTCACAAATGAGGTCTCAGCAAAACTGCTGAGAGCAGAGGTAGAGGGCGCGGTGGAGAAGCCCAAGGCTGCGGCTGCAGGAGTGCTGGGGCAGCCTCCCCTCTGCTCACACCCTGATAGGCTGCCCCACGTCCTTGCGGTTAATTGGGGCAGATACGAGCAGTGAGCCTTGTCTAAAGCGAATGAACCTTGTTTCCTGTGTCTTGAGTTTGTGTTTTTTCATTTACGCATGTGCTTGTTTACTGGGGGCAGTTGTGCTAGGAATGAAGTCGAGCTTGCCTTACTCATTCTTTTTTTATTTGTTTAAAGCTTATCTACCTTGTTATCTTTTTTTCTTTTTGCTTTCTCTTTCTTCATAACATTTCAAAAATAATTGCCAGTAATTTGGTAAGTTCATTAACTAATTCTCTCGTAAGTTCCAGGGATCCACATCGCCCCTGCTGATCTGTATATATTCAATTTGTCCAGCAGCTGTATTGACGAAGTCCTCATTACCGCTCCTTGTCTGGGGAGGAGAGGAGGGGTGTAAATGCCGAGTGAGTATGCCTTATCTAACTTATGTTTTTCTTGTGAATCTATAGATTTCCTTTACCAGGCCTTTCTTGCCCATCGTGTGGGGTCTGCCAATAAGGTCATTGCCTCGGCAGCATTTATAGTCCTGAGAAGTTTGCTTGGTTTATTTCCCTGGTTCAGGGTTCTCAGTGCATTTGTTAAGGTCAAGGACACTGAATTCAAAGGAAAGAAAATTTAAAAGCATGTAAGGGGGAAAAGAAAACAATCCCATATTACTGATAGGGTAGAAAAAGGTCCTCAGTAGGCATGGTGACAGTACCACATAAAGATTCCCGGCCACCTCCTCTCACCCCATCTTCCTCTTTATGGCTGGGTTGCAAATGAGCTCAGGCCTCTGTGGGCCAGCGGCTCCTCGTCCCATGGTGCTGGCTGCATCTGCTGCCCCGAACCGCCCTTCCCCAAGGTGTTTAGGGTGTGTTACCCAGTTCTCACATAGACTTGAGGGCACAGAGTTAGTCCTGGAATGGGCTGATGTGACGTTTCGCATCAAGGACAGAAATGAACAGAAGCTGGAGTAGTGGGAGGAATCCTGGACCAGAAATCAAACCTGCTGGGGTGTGACCTTGAGGAAGCCTTTGACCTCTGGGCCTTGGGGTCTCCCTCCGTACTGGGAGGGTCAGCCACGCTGGTTCCTAAGGACCTCCCCATCCTCAAGCAGCTGTTCCTAGGTAAAGGCAGCTTGGTAGACCTGGGTCTGGAACAGATGGAAGAATGTTTTACCCATCCATTCATTCAGGTATGTGCTGACCTCTTACGTGAGCCAGGCGCTGGCGGAGGTTTATGTAGCCGAGGTTTGTCTGGGCAGGTGACCTGGTCTCCTGGTGGGCTCTGTTCTTCTCTTCAGTCGAGTGAGTCCAGCACTCTCTGACCTGGGTCTCATCAGAGTTGCCTCTCTTAATCCTGGTGGGGATCCTGGCAGCCCAGACTCTGGCCCTTTTTCAGGCTTGGCATCGCTTTCCCAGGGCTCTGGCTCTTCAAGGTGAGAGCTCAGCCTGGCAGGAGGGCAGCAGCCCAGATGCCCGGGGCCCTGGCTTCTAGGGTGCTAATATCTGCCCGCGAGAGCCCGTCCCTGGGACAGACAGGTGTGCTCGTGCGCAGGTGTGGCTGGCACTGGGCGCAAGGCGATTCGCCTGCTGCTCTATGGTTTCTGCCCCTCCAGGCCGAGGGCAGCTCCGAGCTCTGAGTGCTTCCTGCGCCCTCGTGGCCAGCTGCCTTCTTTTCTCCTGCGAGGAGCCCAAGAGAGGCCTCTTCTAACCGTAGGAGTGTCCAGAGCATCTGGACCACAGCTGTCCAGGAGCACTTTCTGGGATGATGGGAATGCAGTCCATTCAATAGGCACCAGCCACATGTGGCTTCTGAGCCCTTGCAGTGTGGCTGGTGGCTCCTGGATTGGCCAGCTCAGGTCTATGAGTATTTCCCAATCTTTTGCAAATTGTTGCAAAGGTCAAAATGGAAAATGCGGTAAGTGATAACAGATGGGGCAGTGAGAGCTACAGCTGTCCCAGGGCCAAGAGGAACGGCCCCCTCTTGGGTAGGGCCTGATCCCGACAAGTGGTGACCTGGAGTGTGACCTGGGGTACACCTGGGTGAAGGGAAGAGAGCAGCTTCCCGCCTCGGTGCCTGACATGACTGAGGGGGAGGCTGGGGGAGCTAACCCGGCCCCTTCTCTCCTCTGGAGGTATCGGGCCGGGAACGGACTCCCTGATGCCATGAAATTATTTTCCAGTTTGACTCTTGTGTCCTTTAAAGTTATAGCACACCGCACTTGGTTTTAAGAGCTAAGTGTAAGGCTAATGCGGAACACTTTAAACGCGGTAACTCTGAGTTCACATTGTTGGAGGAGATAAGCAGTAAGGAGCAGGTGCCCTGAGTTCACTTATCAGCATTTCAGCAGCCGCCTGGCCCGCCTCACCCCCCACCTGGGTGCTGTGATGTTCCAGGAGGATCTTGGGAGCGGAGGCTTCCCCAGGCCCCAGGGCCACTGTTTCATGTGCAGGCCTCCCTGGTAAGGTCAGGCCTTTGTTCCCTGCGGGGCCGCGGCAGGCCTGCGCCTGGAGGGGAGCCCCCCGCCCGCCCCGCGCCTGGAGCCCACGCGGCCCTGTGGAGACTTGGCGTTTTAAGGTCATATCCTGATCTTCGTGGAGGAGGGTAAGAGGGGACGAATGCGAGGCCTAGTTCTCAGTTATATAATTAAATCGAGAGTTTTCCTTCCTGAAGGAACAAAAAGAGGCCAAGGACGGCCTAATTGAAACCTCAAGATTGCTTCTCCAGGAGTGGCGAGAGCAAGTGGGCCAAGGCAGACTGCTGCCTCTGGCTGGCGGACCACGCGACCCAGCAGGTCCTGGCCCGCTGCTCGGGGCCGTCCACAGGAGGGCAGGGTCTGCTCGGTGCGGGAGCCTCCCCTTTGCTTCCTGGCAGGATGAGCCTTTGGTTCCCCGGGTCCAAACGCGCAGGTCCTGGCGGGAGCTGACCCTCCTGTCGTCCTGTGGGTCCCTAAAGAGCAGCGCCACATGGCCCACACGACCAGTCGCCAGGGCCTTTAAAAGGCACGCCTCTCTCGGCGAGGATGTCAGCCAGGCTGGCTCACCTGAGGTCGTTCGTTACCAGACAAGTGACGGTGAAACAGTGATGCTTTATTAATTGCAGGCATGGCTGCTGCTGAGAACCCAGGCGGGCGTTCTTCATACCTGTTTATCCACTTGATCCAGACGAGAAGGAAAGGCTTCTCTCCTCTCTCCTTCCTTCTCCGCCACCCCCAGAAGAGAATTTCAACTTTAAGACAAACAACTTCATTTACAAGTGTGTCTCTAATTAGCTGCAGAATTAGGAAAGCGGAGTTTTCCCCCATAGATCGGCTAAACCCTCCAGGGAGACTGGTGGGATAGAGAGAATCGCATTTCCAATTATTTTGTTGAATTGCTAATTTAGTTATTGTGCCTGGTGTAATTGTGATGGGTATTGGGTGTGCAATTCAATTTGTTTTAAATATTTGTGGGAAGGCTGATCAGTAATGGAGCTGACCTATTTTGTGGCCCAAATTGAGGAAAAAAAGACTAAAACACAACAGCCACAAAGATATAGTTTGTTTCCATTTTTATTTTGATCTCTCTCATCCCTCTTAAGACCATTGATGCAACAAAAGGATTAAATTAAAAGATGACAGCACTTTGATCTTCTCCCTTTGAAAGTTTAACTGTCCTTGGTCATTCAATATGCAGATATTTTAGGGTAGCCTTTCAGATGCTTTGCTGAGTTGAGTGGCTGGTTCCCCCCTCCCATAACTGCACTAATGCGTGTGCCTAGAAGCGGTTTGGGTGTCTGACTTTTGGCCAGTGTATCAAGGGTTGGAGGCAGTGTCTGCAGCGCTTGGGGCTGAGCCAGGAGCCTGTGTGGAAGGCAGGCACCTTCCCTCCAGGCGGCGCAGATCGATCACAGGGGTTGGCGACAAGCAGCCCTGCCCAGCGGCATTTGCACAGTGCTCTGCCTGGGGTAGGCCCTGCTGCTGGCTGGTTGAGCGTGTGCACTCGTGACCAGGGTTAGGTGTGAAGTCCCCTCACTGCTGGCAGTGACACCAGGTGGAGCTCCTCGAGGGACATGAGTTCCCCTCCTCAGGGTCTCCCCACTCCTCAGCCAGTGTCTGGACCAGAGGGAGTATCTGTGATGAGATACTGTTTACATGCCTGTTGGGTGCTTAGTAAATCAACCCAGCCTGGGCCTGGAGCAGGGCTGTGGCTTGCAGGGAAGAGCATCAGACAGGGCTCTGCTGGGACTTAAGGCCACAGAAACACAGTGCAGGACTCTGCCTGGTTTTTGTGAAGTGTGCACGTGAGTACCAGGAATTGCGGGCTGCTTGCAGGTGCCTGGAGCCCCTCACCCACGGCGTCATCCTGCTGGGCCCCGCCACAGACAGGGTAGGGACTCGGTTGGGCCGGATCAGAGGGAGGCAGACCAGAGTAGATCTGGGGGAAAAGTAGTAGTAAAATGGGTCACAGAAGCAAAATGATCCTAAAAAGATCATCTGTAACTCAATTAACTTAGAAAGGTACTAGGGTCAATTTCTGTGCTTAGCCGCTGAGTAGAAGTTTAAACTTTATTCCCACGTGAGAGATCCCCGCGACCCACAGAAGGCACTTCAGACACAGATTTTTTTGCTTCTCTCTTAACAAGCTTTTCTTGAGGAACTGAGAAGGGAGCAGCCAGTGGACACAGCTCTGATCTGGAGGAGGATGAGTCCTATGGGAGGGTAGACAGAAGATGTATAAAGCACTCCCTGGGGAGTCTGGGAGAGTCTCTGCAGCGAGAGTGGTGGGTGTCATAGAAGGAGTTTGTGGGAACAGAAGCAGGGCAGGCTGTTGGGTGCTGGTGGTAGGGTTAGCGCAGCCTTGCTTGTTAAAGTTTTTTTGCTGCTTTGTTATTGAGGTGTAGTTTACATGCCATAAAATTCACTCATTGTAAATATAGAATTTGGTGGTTTTTAGTAAGTTTGTAGAGTTGTGCTACCATCAACACACGGTACCTTTAGAACATTTTCATCACCCCAGCAAGTAACTCTCGCTGGTTTGCAGTCAATCCTCAATTCCATCCCCGCCCCAGGCAATGACTGACCTGCTTTCTGTGGCTATAGATTTGTCTTTTCTGAATGATTCGTATAAATGGTATCATACAATGTGTAGTCTTTGTGTCTGGCTTCTTTCGCTGACCATATCTGGGTAGTTTGTTTCTTTTTGTTGCTGACTGGTACCCACTGTGTGGATACACCAGCCACATTTTGTTTCTCTCTTTGCCTTTTGATTACCATTTGGATTGTGTCCAGATTTTGGCCCTTATGTATGAAGCTGATATAAAGACTCACAAATCTTTGTGGAACATGTTTTCATTTTTCTTGGCTAGATACCTAGGTGTGGAATTGCTGGGTCATATGGTAAGTTTATATTTAACTTCCTGAGAAACTGCCAGCTGTTTTCCACATTGTCTGCACCACTTTATGTGCCCACCAGCAATGTGTGAGAGTTCCAGTTGCTCTACAGCCTAATTCTCATCATCTCAATTATGATTATAGCCATTCTAGTAAGCGCTGGACTCACTGTGGCTTTAATTTATATTTCCCTAATGACTAGTGATGTAGAACAGCTTTCCATGCATTTATTAGCCATTCATATATCTACCTTCAAATCTTTTGCTCATTTTTAATTGAGTTGTTTGTCTCATTGCATTGTAAGAAGTCTTCATATATTCTAAATTTAAATCCTTTATCAGAAAATAATTTGCAAATATTTTCTCCCAGTCTGTAGCTAGCTTTTTCATTCTTTTAATGCTGTCTTTTGAATCACATTTAAAACTTTGATGTTCTAATTTATCCTTTTTTTTTTTCTTTTATGGATTGTTTTTAGTGTCAGATCTTAAGAAATCTTTGCCCAACCCAATGTCACAAAGATTTTTCTCCTATGTTTTCTTCCTGAAGTTTTTATAGTTTTAACTTTTAATGTAGATCTGTAATCCATTTTGAGTTAATTTTTGCCTGTGATGTGAGGTTCTAAAAATAATAATTTTGCATATGAGTAGCCAGTTGTCCCAGTATCACTTGTTGAAAAGACTATTTTCCTCTCATTGAATTGGTTTGGCTCCTTTCTGGAAAAATCAGTTGGCCATAAATGTGAGGGTTTATTTCTAGAATCTTAATTTTGTTCCATTCTATTGGCCTGTTTTTACACCAGTGAAAGTTTTGAAATTGGATAGTTTAAGTCCTCTAAATTTTTATCAAAACTGTTTTGGCTATTCTGGGTCCATTGCATTTCCATGTAAATGTTGGGATAAGTTTGTTAATTTCTATAAAAGTGCCTGCTGGGATGTTTATAGGGATTATGTTTAATCTATAGATCAATTCTGGGAGAATTGCCTTCTTAACAATGTTATCTTCCAATCCAGGAACGTGGAATGTCTCCTCGTTTATTTATATTCAGTTTCTTTCAGCAATGTTTTATAATTTTCAGTGTACAAATGTTGCACTTTCATCAAATTTATTCCTGAGTATTTTATTATTTTTGGTGATCTTGTCAATGAAATGTTTCCTTAATTGCACTTTTAGATTGTTCCTTACTAGTATATAAAAATGCAGTTGATTTTTTTGGTAGTGGTTTAGTGATCTTGTACCCTGTGACTTTGCTGAATATATTTATTATTTCTATCTTTTTAAATGGATTCCTCACACAGGATCATTTCATCTGTGAATAAAGACAGTTTTAATCCTTTCTTTCCAATATATAGGCCTTTAGTTTTTATTTATTTAGACTATTGCAGTGGCCAGAACCTTCAATACGATGCTGAGTAGAAATGGCAAGAGCTAACATTCTTGCCTTAGTCCTGATCTTAGGAGGAAAAACAGTTAAGTTTTTCACCATTAAAAATGATATTAGTTGAAGTTTTTCATAGATGCCCATTAAAATCAGTTAGAGGAAATCTTTTTCTCTTCATAGTTTGTAGAGAATTTTTATCTGGAATAGGCCTTGGCTGTTACCAAATGCTTTTTATGTATCTGTTGAGATGATCATGTGGTTTTTGTCCTTCATTCTATTAATATAGTGTATTGCACTAATTCATATGGATGTTAAACGAGCTTCGCACTCTTGGGACAGATCCCACCTGGCTGTATAGTTTTGGTGTATGATTTTGTAATATGTTGCTGGATTCGATTTGCTGATATTTGCTAAGGATTTTTGCATCTGTCTTCATGAGAGATGCTGGTCTGTAGTTTTCTCGTGAAGTCTTTGACGGTGCTGGTATCAGGATAATACTGGCCTCTTAGAGTGAATTGGAAAATGTTCTCTCTTTGGTCTTCTGATAGAGTTTGTGAAAGATTGGTATTTCTTCTTTAAATATTTGATAGTGACTTCACCAGTGAAGCCTTCTAGGACTGGGCTCTTTGTGAGATTTTTAATTACTAATTTAATTTTTTAATGTGTTCTAGGTCTGTTCAGATTTTCTGTCTCTTCTCAAATCAGTTTTGGTAAATTTGTGTCTTTTTAGGAATTTGTTCATTTTTATCCAAGTTGTCTAACTTGTTGATAATATTCCTTTATTAATCCTTTTAATTTCAGTAGGGTCAGCTGCAATATCTCCTTTTTCATCTCTGATTTTGGAAGTTTTGTCTTCTCTCTTGTTTGTCATCTTTTAAAAAATCCTTTCAAAGCTCTAACTTTTGGTTTTATTGATATTTCTCTATTTTTAAGTTTTCTACCTCATTAGTTGCCACTCTGATCCTTACTTTTTTTCCTTCATTCTGCTCGCCTTGGGTTGCTTGTTCTCCTTTTCTTTCCAGTTTTTTAGGGTGGAAGCTATTGATTCAGGGACCTGTCACTGGTGAACTGTCTATTCTTTCATTTACTTCTTGCGTTATGTATTTTGGGGCTCTGTTTTTAGGTGTGTGTATTTATTTATCATTGTTGTAGTTTACTGATAAATTGATGCTTTAATAATTATTAATTGTTCCTCTTTGTCTCTAGTGATATTTATGTTAATATATTTTTTTCCAGTGTTAATGTAGCCACTCTAGCTCTCCTGAAGCTTACTGTTTATATGGTGTGTGGTTTTACTTTTACCCTTGTTTGTATCTTTGAATCTAAAGTGTTTCTTGCAGACAGCATAGAGTTGTAGCCAGTTAGACAGTCTCTGCCTTTGGATTGGAGTGCTTAGTCTTTTCAAATTTAACTTAATTATTGATAATGGTTTTTGCCCATTTGTTCCTCCATTAATGCCTTCTTTTGCGTTAAGCAGTATGTCATTTTAATTACGTTGTTGTTGTATTTACTATGTATTTGTTCTTTTTTTAAATTGTGGTAAAAATATATAAAACTTACCATCTTAACCATTTTTAAGTGTACAGTTCAGTAATATTAAGTATATTCCCATTGTTGTACAACAGATTTCCAGGACTTACTCATCTTACAAAACTGAAACCCTATACACATTAAGCAGTAATGTCCCATTTCTCCCTCCCCCATCCCCTGAGAACCACCACTGTACATTCTTTTTCATAAATTTAGACTACTTTAGACATCTCATATAAATGGAGTCATACAGTACTCGTCTTTTTTGTGTGATTCATTCATGTTTTAGCATGTGTCAGAATTTCCTTTCTTTTAAAAGTTATATAATATTCCATTGTGTGTATATGCCACATTTTGTTTATCCATTCATCAGATGGATTGGGTCATTTCCACATCTTGACTATTATGAATAACGCTGCTGTGAATTATAGGTGTGCAGATATTTGTTTAAGACTCTGCTTTCAATTCTTTTTTTTCCTTCCAGTTTTATTGAGATATAACTGACATACAGCACTGTATACTTTTTTTGGGGGGGGGAGGGTAATTAGGTTGTATTTATTGATTTATTTATTTAAATGGAGGTACTGGGGATTGAACCCAGGACCTCATGCTTGCTAGGCATGCACTCTACCACTGAGCTATCCCCTCCCCCCTGCTTTCAGTTCTCTTGGACATATACCTAGAATTGGGATTGTTGGATCGCATGGTAATCTGTTTTTAACTCAGTTGAGGAATTGCCATACTGTTTTCCATAGTGATTGCACCATTTTACAATCTCACCAGCAGTGCAAAGGGTTCTAATTTCTTCACTTCCTTGCCAACAGTGTTTTCTGTTTTTTCGCTAGAAGCCATCCAAATGGATGTGAGATGATACCTCGTTGTGACTGATTTGCATTTCTCTAATGGTTAGTGACGTTCAGCATCTTTTCATATGTTTGTTGGCTATTTGTATATAGTCTTCAGAGAAATGCCTATTTAAGTTGTATGCCATTTTTTGGATTTTTTTAATTTTGTGTACTTATTTTACAATATCATATTTTTTAAATTGAAGTATAGTTGATACACAATATTATATGTTACGGGTATACAATATAGTGATTCAATTTTTAAAGGTTATACTCCATTTATAGTTAATATAAAATACTGGTTATATTCCCCACATTGTACAGTACACCCTTGTAGCTTACTTATACCTGATATTTTTGTACGTCTTAACCCTCCCCCTCGCCCCTCCCCCTTCCCTCTCCCCACTGGTAACCACTAGTTCCTTCTATATCTGTGAGTCCGTTCCTTTTCTGTTATATTCACTAGTTTGTTGTATTTTTTAGATTCCACATGTAAGTGATACCTTACAGTATCTGTCTTTCTCTGTCTGACTTACTTCATTTAGCATGATGCCCTCCAAGTCTATCCATGCTGTACACCAGAAACTAATACAACATTTTAAATCAACTGTACTGCAATTAAAAAGCAAACAAACGACCCATTTAAAATATGGGCAGAAGAACTGAAAGGACATTTTTCCAAAAGAGGAAATGCAGATGGCGAACAGGAACATGAAAAGTTGCTCAACATCACTAGTATCAGGGAAATGCAAATCAAAATAACAATGAGACATCAGCTTACACCTGTCAGAATGGCCGTCATCAAAAAGAACACAAATAACAAATGTTAACAAGGATGTGGAGAAAAGGGAACCTTTGTACACTGTTGGTGGGAATGTAAATTGGTGCAGCCACTATGGAAAACAATATGGAGGTTTCTCAAAAACCCAAAAACAGAACCACATGGCCCAGCAGTTCCACTCCTGGGCATATACACAAGGAAAACAAAAACATTAATTCAAAAAGGTACAGACACCCCACTATTAACAGCAGCACTATTTACAATCACCAAGACATGGAAGCAGCCTAAGTACATCAATGGATGACTGGGTAAAGGAGACGTAGCACATTTATGCAGTGGAATGCAACTCACCCATAAAAGAGAAGGATATTTTGCCATTTGTGGCCCTTCGTTCACTTTTGTTGATTGATTGATTGATTGTACTTCAAAAACCAGAATTTTATAACTGGCATAAACATTTCCATTCCATTGAAAACGACAAAATACCTAGAAATAAACTTAACCAAGGAGGTTACTTATACTCTGAAAACTATAAAGCACTGATGAAGAAAATTGCATATGATACAACGACATGGAAAAATATCTTGTGCTCTTGGATTGGAAGAATCAACATGATCAAAATGGCTGTACTACCCAAAGCAATCTGCAGATCCATGCAACCCCCGTCAATGTACTCACAACGTTTTTCACAGAACTAGAACAAACTATTCCAAAATTTATACGGAACCATAAAAGATCCCAAATTGCCAAAGCAATCTTTCATAGGTCTTTTTTTCTTTTTTTCTCTTTCTTCTTTTTGTTCTCTTTTCTTGTGGTTTGATGACTACAGAATTTCCCTTAACATTTGTTGTAAAGCTGGCTTGGTGGTGCTGAATTCTTTTAGCTTTTGTTTATCTGTGAAGCTTTTGATTTCTGCATCAAGTCTGAACGAGAGCCTTGCTGGATAGAGTATTCTTGGTTGTAAGTTTTTCCCTTTCATCACTTTAAATTTATCTTGCCACTCCCTTCTGGCCTGTAGACTTTCTGCTGAAAAATCAGCTGATGACCTATGGGAGTTCCCTTGTATGTTATTTGTTGCTTTTCTCTGCTGCTTTTAATATTTTCTCCTTAATTTTTGTCAATTTGATTACTATGTGCCTTGGTGTGTTCCTCTTTGGGTTGATCCTGTGTGGAACTCTCTGCGCTTCCTGGACTTGGGTGACTGCTTCCTTTCCCAGGTTAGGGAAGTTTTCAGTTATTGTCTTTTCAACAATGTTCTCAGGTCCTCTCTCTCTCTCTTTCTGGGACCCCTATAACGTGAATATTAGTGCACTTCATGTTGTCCCAGAGTTCTCTTAAACTATCCTCATTTCTTTTAATTTTTTTTTTCTGTTCTGCAGTAATTTCCACTAATCTGTCTTCTAGCTCACTGATCTGTTCTTCTGCCTCATTTAGTCTATTCATGGTTCCTTCTAGTGTGTTGCTCATTTCAGTGATTTTATTCTTCAACTCTGTTTGGGTATTCTTTATATTTTCCAGCTCTTTGCGAAAAACTTCACTCTGTGCTTCTATACTCCTCTTGAGTTCTCTGAACATTTTTGCCATCATTATTCTTAACTTTTTCCTGGATAAATTGCCTATCTTCTCATCACTTATTTCTTCTTCTGGGATTGTCTTGTGCCTTGGCCTGGAAGATATTCCTCTCCCACCTCATATTGTCTATCTTTCTATTTGTATTTTTAGGTAGGTTCATTACTTTCTTGACCTTGGAGAAGTGGTCCTCTGTGGGAGACGTCCTGTGCGTCCCAGCAGTACCCTCCTCTCTTGTCACCCAAGGGCCAGTGTCCAGCCGGTCCCAGTGTAGAGTCTGGCCTGTGTTTGTGGATTCCTTCCACAGGCCTTGGGGTTATTGTTTTCTTATTTCTAGTTTCTGCCCCTGGTGGATGAGGCTGGACTAGAGGCTTATGCAGGTTTCCTGGCAGGAGGAGCTGGTGCCTGCCCACTGCTGGGTGAAGCTTGGTCCTGGACCTCTGGCGGGTGGGGCTGTGTCTAGAGGCCTCTGTGGCTTAGGGAGTCTGCTGACGGGTGGGGCTGTGCTCCCACCCTGCCTGTTGTTTGGCCTGAGGCTTCCCTACAGGCTGTTGGGTGGGGCTGGGTCTTGGTGCTAATGATCCAAACAAGATGTCAGCCTCCAGGAAAGCTCATGTAGATGAAAACTCCTGGAATGTCCACCACCAGCTTTTATGTCCCCAGGGTGAGCTGCAGCCGTCCCCTGCATCCCCAGGAGACCCTCCAAAACCAGCAGGTAGGTCTGGCCCAGGTTCCTATGAAATCACTGCCTCTGCCCTTGGACCTGGTGCACACTAGATTCTGTGCAGGCTTCCCAAGCGAATGGAGTCTCTGTTTCCCCCAGTCCTGTGGGGCTCCTGGAGTTAAGCCCCACTGGCCTTCAAAACCAGGTGTCCTGAGGTCTCCTCCTCCCAGTGCCCGGGGAGCCTGACGTGGGGCTCAGAACTGTCACTTCTGTGGGAGGAGGGCCTCTGCGACGTACTCTTCAGCTTGTGGGTCGCCCATCCCGGGAGGTGATGGGGCCTGATTATATCACGACCACCCCCTCCTACCGTCCTGCTGTGGTTCCCTCTTTATGTTTCCAGTTGAAGAAGATCTTTTTTGCTGGATTCCAGTCTTTTTTTTTAATGGTTGTTCACCACTCAGCTGTGGTTTTGTTATAGTCATGAGGAGAGGCGAGCTCATGGTCCTACCACTCCGCCATCTTGACTGGATGAAAATCTGTATGCCCATTTTAAAATCAGGTTTCTTTTTGGTTTTTCTGCTGTTGACTTGTAGATTTCTTTATATATTTTGCATATTAACCTCCATTAGATATGATTTGCATTTACTATATATTTTTATGTTATTTTCTTAGCAGTTGTTCTAGGAATTACATTACAATCTATGAGATAAATATTAACAATTCTGGTAAAATACAAAAATTTGGTTCTAATAAGCTTGATTTTCCTTCTGCTTCCTTTGTGTAATTATATTTATTATTTATATATACTATAACCCCCTAAATACAGCAATATAATTACTGTTTTATTCAATTTAGTGTCTTTTACAAAGTTAAAAGAGAACATGCACATAGACTCTTTCATATGCACTCATATATTTACCTTTTCAACTGCCTCTTCCTATCTTTGTGTAGATTCAAATCACCATCTGGAATCACCTGAATGATTGCCTTTGATTCTTAGAAAGCAAGTTTTCTGGCCATGAACTCTTGCTTTATTTGTAGGGGGAGAGTGCCTGTTTCATCTCTGCTTTGCTGACTATAGGGTTCTCGGCTGTTTGTTTTTAAATTCTTGTAGCACTTTGACTAGATCAGCCCACTGCCTTCCGGCTCCCATCGCTGTTATTTGTCTTGTTGTTTTGTTGTTCCTTGACACATGATGAGTTGTTTTCCTCTAGCTTCTTTGAAGATTTTCTCTTTGTCTTTCAAAGGTTGGCTGTGCAGTGTCTAGGTGTAGATCTGTGTTTATCCTCCGTGGGATTTATTGAGCTGCTTGGATCTGCAGATTGTTTTCATCATATTTGGCAGTTTTCAGCCATTATTTCTTCAAATATTTTTTTCTGCTCCTTTCTTTACTCTCCTTCCGGCATTCCCATTACACACCAGCTGTTACACCTGATGTTGTTTGTGTGGGTCTCTGAGCCTCTGTTCATTTTTCATTCTTTCTCCTTGTTCTCCACGTTGGCTAATTTTGCTCTGTAAGTTCACAGATTCTTTCTTCTGCCTTCCTGAATCTACTATTTAGTCCCTCTACTTAATTTTTCATGTGTTATTGTACTTTACAACTCCAGAATTTCTTTTATTTGTATTGCAGTACAATATACATAGCACAGACTTTTACCGTTTTAACAGGTTTTAAGTGCACATTTCAGGAGCATTGAGGACACTCACTCTGTTAGGCAGCGATCACCACTGCCCATCTCCAGAACTTTCTCACATCCCAAATTGAAGCCCTGCACCCATGAAACAGTAACTCCCTATTTCCCCCCGACCCCCGGCACCTGGGAACCACCGTGCTACTGTCTGTCTCTGTGAATTTGACAATTCTGGGTACTTCATGTAAGTGGAATCCACACAGTACTTCCCATTTTGTATCTGGCATGATGTCTTCAAGGGTGAAGGCTCTCTTCTAGGCTGCAGACGCCTTGCTGTATCCTCACCTGGCTATGAAAGTCCTGGCTAGCACGGGCAAGAATGCTCTGTTAGCTTTTTGCTAACCCAGGGCCCGGACCCCTGATCCTTTCTGCTCACTCCCGAGGGCCAGTCACAGAATCAGAACGTTTGGGATCAGGCCCATCGTTCAGCCCCCTTTGAGCTATCATCCTTCTCATCTCCTGACCGTTCCTAATGGGCTGAGCCCCCGGCGGGTCCCAAGTCCTCTCAGAGCTGAGGCTGCGTAATCACTGTAACCAGCCCGCCCCTCCACCAGTCACAGGGAACCGCAGGTTTTGGAAGATGTTGCTCACTGAAATACTGCATTTATGAAGATGTCCTGTTCCTATCATTTATTATGATTAAGAGCTTTCGGGCAGCATGCGGTAGCCAGTACCACTTCCTGGGTAGGTAAACCTCGTAGTTATCAGAATGGTATGGTGAGCCTTTGTCACCTGACCGAGGCACACGTGAGATTTCTGGAGTACTGAAAATAGCTGATCAGTCGCCCATCACTCTCTCCGTATTTCCTGGACTTAGATGCTGGGCAGCCCCTCCTGCTCAGGGCCATAGACACATGGAGCTGAGCTTGGAGCCAGGTTTCTTGGTGCCCAAGACTGTGCTCTTTTCACTCAAGTAGACTGATTTCTAAACCTTTATACCCAGTCTTCCCCCAGACCATCAAAGGTGTTTCACTGTCTCCAGGCACGTTCCTCCCCCTGATGACTGCTGTGCTCATAGCCAGCACTCCTAGGCTCTCCTGAATAGCTTTGCAACTGTTGGTGCCTGGCTGGGGATACCTGCCTTACTCTCCCGGCTGGAAGCCTCTCTGCGCAGGGGCTTCAGCCCCTAATTGTCTGCACCACTCGCCTGGCCTTTAGCACTTCCTGCCTCACCAGGTGGATCAGGGCAGGCCTGGGTGTCACTTTTCTTGTGCCCAAACCGAGGAGCCAGCACTTGAGTGAAGGTTCACCTCCAGCTCAGCACCTCTGCAGGCCTCTCACCACAGCCTGGCACTGAGCCTCGCACGCCGGAAGGCGTGCGGGAAGGGTCCTCCCTGTGACGGTCACTAGGCACCGGCATTTGTCACTGTGTGCTTGCTTTTCAGTTGTGGAAAGACAGGTGGGCCCAGGACTGGATCACAGAACACTTGCTGTTCCATCTTTTCCTTATTACCCCAAAGCGATACCAATGCTGTTCTACATTTTCTTCTATTAAAAAGACTGAGGAAGGAAATGTCACTCCCCAACAGAAGGAAGCACTGTACACATCAGACGAGTTCCCAGAGGCAGCAGTGGAGTGTTCCCCGTTCACGTGGCTGACCTTCCTGAGAACGTCCCATAGGTTTACCCACCCAGCTTAAAGTTCGCGCTTCGGGTCTGGCTCTCATCTCCTGCTCCGGGAGGGCGGACGCAGGCCCGGGGCCTCCGTGCCGACCAGCGCTCCCAGCAGCGGCTGGAGGCAGAGAGCGGCAGCTTCCCCGGATCCCGACTCTCTCTTCTTACTCCCCTTTGTAAAACATCTAGTTTAGAGTAATTCAAACTGATAAATATTTTTTAAATTAACAATTTATTTCATTTTTGAAAAAGCCACTCTTTGCTACATTATACATCCTAAAAGGAGACGGACGTAGCATGGAGCGGAGCAGTCAGTGAAGGCCAGTGCCCACCCCCCTCCCCGCCCTCTCCTGTGGCCTGTCTTTCTCTGCAAGCGTTATTCCTGCTTCAACCTCGTGGATTCATAGAAACTGAGGCAGAGGGTTGAAGGCACACTGCGTGAGTTTCCTGCCCCTGGTGCCTTTCTGTGCCCAAAATTAGTGTTCAAAAGCCATGGAGTAGCTAAATTATTCAGAGAATCTAAAACCTCTCTATAAAAGGAGCTGGAGGTGATCTCTGAAAATGGTTTGCCGTTCACTTGATGCAGAAAACGCCGCAAACCATGCAAACCAAGAGGTTCAAGACCCATGAAACCGCCCAGGCCATCAAGGGCACGGGGATCCGAAAAGCCGCCCAGGCTCATTCGCAGAAGCACCGGGCGGCATCCTGTCCTGACAGTGGTCCTGCTGTCGGCAGGCGCAGGGCTCGCCCTGCTAAGCTCCCCTGCCCAGAGTGGAACCAGAATGAGGCGCTGGGCGTGGGCTGGAATGACACACAGCGACTCTTCTACAAATGTGGAGGTTTATTTCAACAAAACGTGAAAAGAGTACATTTGACAGAAGCTCCTTGCTCGTCAGGCTATGCGTCCATCGAATTCTCAGTGAGACAAGTGAAGGCTGCTGTGTGAACGGGGCTGAACAGGCGACATGGCCACCTCTGCTCAGGCAAGCCTTGGGCGATGCCTCATTCGCCCTCCTCCCGCCTCAGGAGACCCGCGTGGGTGACAGGCCGTGGGAGCAGCGGGCCGTGGCGCCCACGGCGCTTCCTGACGTCCCCCCGGGAAAGAGCCCCTGTGCAGGGTGAGCCCTGAAGTCGGGCGCTCTGGGGGTGGGGGCTGAGCATCACTGAGTTCCAGAGAGGAAACCTCGTCATTTAATGTGTCATAATTTGGTCAGGGAGGGGGCGGGGAGGTAAACAGGTGTAACCCCCCCTTTCTCTGAAGAGATGCCAGGGCAGCACAGGCCTGCACACCGCCTGTGGGTGTGTGTGTGGAATCTGACTTGCTGTAGAACAGGGTCGAGGAATAATCTGGTCAAAGGCGACTCCCGTTCCTACTGGGTAGGCAAATGCCAGCACAGAGGATGTTCTCCCCGGACTGAAAATTGTTCCCCACCTCTTCCCGCCTTTCTTAGCTGGGGCACCCACCCCGAGCCCCGGGGCAGCCTGCCTGAGGCTCCGAGCTCCTGGAGGCGAATCCAGCCACAGTGCCCGCCTGCACACACAGCTCCTGGAGGAGGGGAGCGGAGCTCCTCCTTGTACGTGGACTGTAGAGTTAAGGCTCAAAACCGTAGTGTGCGCGGAAATCTTCGTACCGCTGCTTCCCTGACGTCTTACTGATTTCCTCCGTGGCTGTCAGTGACACGTGCAATTAGCTGCACGGTGGGAACCGGAGGCTACACCAGCCCTGATCACCTGCCACTCTTGCTTCAGGAAATCAGGGGGAATCAGTAAGCTCTTTCCGTCACCTGTGAGGAGGCCCCTGCTGCTGGCTGGAGACGGACCCGGGAGCCTGGAAGACAGCAGCACCATGACGCGTCGTGGAGACTCTGAAGGTCACACGGGTTCTGTGTTCCCCGGGAGCCTCCCCACAGCGGGAAGGCCGTGGAGGGGGGGGCCAGCTGCGCCTGCTGCCTGCGTGCGCTCAAGGAGCTAGACCCACAGCAGGTAGGAGCGTCAGAAGGGGGGCCCCGGAAACACGGGTGATGGCTCTGTAGGCACCGTTAACCGCTCGTGACCACTGCGCCAGGCTTCATGGTAACAACCTTCCAAGTCCTAAGAAGAGGCTCTCCGGGCCACTCTCCTTGTGGCATGAGTCGCTACTTTCCATCGGGGACGGGAAGGGCAGCTCCCCAGCTCCCCCTCTGCCACCTCGGGCTGCGGCGACACGCAGGGTAGTGGGAGGTCATCCGTCCCTGCAGTTCTGAGAGAGCTGAGCCCAAGGTCAGGGCCCATAAGTCAACAACAGTAGTGACTTGGTCTCTGCTTTCTCTGCTCCTTGGATCATGGCTCTGCCCTCATCTTTGAGTTCCGAGGAGCCTGCAGATTTCACGCTCTAATTTCCTTCATAAGCAGTACCTTGGGTGCCTAGTGTACGGGCTGAGCGCAGGGTAAAGAAGCAGCAGACCCGAGGCTCCCTGCTCTCCCCGCACCCGGCGTGGACCCGCGGCCTCGGCCCCAGCCCTCCTCTGCTGCCGGTGGCTGCAGGCTCACGGGGCCAGGGGCAAGCTAGGGCTGCTGATAGCCTGGCAACCACTCCCACCTCCCGGGGCTGGGCCCCAGGGCTGTCCGGGCAGGAGGCAGCCCTGCTTTGTGCAGTAAGACCTCACGGTACGTGTCTGTACCCTTCATTGCCTTCTCAGGTCCTGGGCAGGGAGAGAGGACCGCAGTCACAGCCAGGGTAATAAATACTGAACGGGTGGGTGTGTGACCGGCGGGCTGGACCGGGGGCTTTGTGACCCCCACATCCTATGTCGTGTGTAACCTGAAAACATCCGAGGGGAAGCGAAATGCCACTGATTCCCGTGCCTGTGCCTTCTTGTTGCAGTGGTTTCAGTTGTAAAAGGCCACTCTAGCCCTGGTCTCTGGAGGCAGGGCGCGGGTGGGCAGGAAGCTCTCCCTACGTTGAAGGGGAGTCCATCGTGGAGAGGATCCGTACGACTTCCGCTCGCTGAGTGGGTGAGATGTGCTGGGTCATGTGGACGATGGAATCCATGGCAACCTCTGGATTGGCCTGTACCAAGCTGGAGAGAAGATTGGGGACAGTGAAGACAGGGGAGAGGCAGCAGTGCCCAGATCTGGGCAGCTTCAGAACCGCCCCAGAAACCCCCCCAGGCTCCCCTGCAGACACTTCGGTCCCTGCCCCACTGATTTGTTTTCCTACATGAAAAGTGTCCCCAGCAGCAAGGTAGGTACCAGATGAACCCAAAACGTTTTCCTGTGTCAGAAAGTGAGGAAGTACCTCAAAAAAACAAAACCCAAAACCGATGGGGCACGTCGCAAATACAGTGGAACCAGCATGACAGTGCTCCCGCTGGCTAAATCTGGGACATTTGGGCATCAAAATAATGAATTACAAATCATTGGAAAAAACAGACATTCATTGTCTACACCAACAACGTATATACTATAAGCGGGGGAGGAGGGCGGGCTTCTGCTTGCAGTAGAATGGGGCGGCGACAGGTGACTGCGGAGGTCGTGCTGGAGTTGGAACGTTGTCATTCTGCAACCACACCATCAAGACTGGATCAGGCAAGACTCAGCCCTGCACGCTAAATCTGAGCGGAACTTCTGACGAGGACCAGGAATCTGCATGGCCTCAAAGCGCCTCCACAGACTTTTTAGGGCCAAGGGGGAAAGTCAGGAATCACACAGTGGAGAAGGTGAGTAACAGCATGATCAGGAGGGACAGATGACGTGTGTCTCCGGCAGTGGTACCCTGTGAAGGTCACGTCATCACAAACGTACTAGTCTGCGTGCAAATGCATCGCCTGAATCTCATCATGAGGAGACGTCATACAAACTCACAACAGACCATGGTCTACAAATGGTGATTTAGATAAAAGGTATCAATGTTCAGTTTGCAAAAATTAACCGTTTTACTGTGGTTATGTAACAGCATATCCCTATTAAGCAAAGGCACACTTAAGTATTTGGGGGTAAAGGGCCATGACAGGCTGGGACGTGTGTAACATACCCTTAAATGGGTCAGAAAAAAAATCTATAGATAGGGAAGAGCACACTCACAAACGACGCAGCAAATGGGGTAAAATGTAAACCCCAGGCATCTCTGGGTACAGATTTGTTCTCTGTACCGTTTTAAGTTCTGCAATTTTTCTGTAAGTGAAATGTTTCCAAATAAAAAGTTTAAAAAAAAGTTGCCAGCAGCATCCACCACCCGGCCTATGGAGAAGACTGAAGACGCTAAACACAGTTAAATGCTCAGCTCGGGGAGGGGAGAAGGTGGTTTCCCAGGAAACTACAGTGCAGTCAGCTGTCCTCACAGAGCTGTTGTCCGGGTTGAGCATGTTTGGCGCTAACAGCTGGGCACAGGGAACTAAGCCAACATGGAGCTGAGATTACTGAGTGCCCCTGGGGACCAGCCGCTGAGGGACGTGTGCTTCGGGGCTCTGTTCTTATCTGCGGGTCAACCACAGCATCTCAAACGGAGGGCGACCCCAAAGACCTGAAGGCATCGTCATCTCACCATCTGTTCTTAAGCCTCTCACCCCAAGAAGCAGGCCCCACCTCCCCGGAGGAGCCCGGTGCCCTGCCCCGCCCCCGGGGTCTCACCTGCGGATCTGCTTGAGGACGTAGTCCCTGCTGATGTACTTGATGTTCTCCTCTATCACTGAGCGAACCCCGTCTTCCTCCATCAGCTGCTTCTCCAGCCACTCCACCAGATCCTTGTTATTGTCCCAGACATAGGCCTGCAGACAGATGGCGCAGGTCAGACACCCCGGACACCCTAATTAGTCAGCATCTGGAGAGTTCATCGCAAACAGAGGCTTTGCTCAGCGTAAAAAGGTTCGCGGGTCTCCATTACTGTTGGCTTTGAAGGAGGAAGAGGAGACAGGCCTTGAGCCAGGAGCCGTCCTCATCCTCCCTGTCCTGCTTCTGATGTAAGACGCACACTCGAAGCATCCGCCCGGGCCGCCCTGGGGCATCAGTGCTCGCCCCGACGCGGGTCCTGGACCACAGAGGCTAAGGGGGTTTAGTCACCTGACTGATTGCTCAGGAAAGTGCTGATTTGAGAGGGAAAGGCTGTTTACTTGGTGTTTCTAAAATGAAATGTGTGCTGCTTTGAGGAACTGAGACACATTATCTAAATGGGAGTCACCAGTCCCAGCAGGCGCAGCGGACGAGCAGCCCGGTCAGGGCGGTCTCCTGCTGCAGAGCCCGCGGCCTTCCGACAAGGCCAGAGGGGGACGGAGTTGAGGGAAGTCCTGGAGCCAGGGCAGAGCCACCAGGTCAGAAACCTAGACCCCGGTTTGCTTTCTGTTAGTTTTCAAAAGGGTCAAGCCGTCCATCACTGCGAGAGTCTCAACAAACCACCTCTCACCTCCTTTTTTCAAGATCATTTAGCTGAGCATTTCCCAGGTAGTTGACTCCATGATAATTCCGGAGTGTGTTAGAAACCTAATAGCCTTCTCCTGGCTCTCTTCTCCTCTCATTTTCTTTACAAATCATTTAGGAATCGTTTTGTTAATGGTTTCCGGAAAACCAAGTACCGCCATTAGGGCTCATTCATATTTATGTCATTTTGTTTGGGTAATTAAACACAAAGCTCGTCATTTAAAGGTGCGCTATCCTCCTCTGTTATCGCTAACTGAGTCAAAGTCAGAATGACAATGAGGTTGGCGCTGTAATTTAATAGGTGGGTGCGTTGGGGAGCTCTCAGGAGGTGGCTCAGGAAACCTAGATGCTTGGCTCGGGCTCCAGGGCCTGCAAAGCGCGGTGGAAGGTCCTCGCCACGCCCGCAGGGTGGCGGGCCGTCTCCTAAGGGCCTATTTCGGCCTTTAAGGATGGTGGTTTCCTTTCCGACTCTCACATCCCCATCTCTAACCCTCTAACCGGGCTGGCGAGTTCGCTGTGGCTGGTGACTCATTACATGTCATGTGACTGACGTCCCCATTTCCAACAGTTCTTAAGGAGTCCTTCACAGTTGAAGGATTAAGGAGCCCCAGGATTAAGGATAAGCAATGCACCTTTTCTCCAGTTCCTTTTCTGGTCCCAGATTTGCCCATCTCTGTTTGTGATCACGGATAAAAAGTTGAGCAATCCCAGTCATGGTGGTGGGGCCAAGTGTGGACCTGAGTGAGCCTGCCCACCTCTCTGTGCCTGGGGCAGGGCTATTAGCATCTCTGAGGCTGAACGGCAGAGAAGTGTTTTGTTCTGAGAAAAAGGAGGTACCACATCGGTCTCCACCGACCCGGGGTGGTGGCGGCACTTTGCCTGCAGTGTGGTTGTCTTACCTCCCGCGCGCTGGCTCCTGCACCCCCCACGTGGATGGATGCGTGGACCCCTAACCACCGCACCTGAACACCGATATTTCCATCTCCATCACTGGTGATTTAGACTTCCCTACCTGCCCTGACTTATGAGGACTTGGCAGGAGGAAAAAATAAAACAATGCATGCTTCCTGGGTTTCAGAATGGAAAAAACCCTAGATTTACCCAAGAATCCCAAAGCCTTTAGTTTAGGAGAATATTTAATACTCTTATTAATCATTTTTAATCCGTTTGCTTTTAATTAAGAAACAGCATGATGCTTTCCTATCAACATATGCCAGGGAGCAGATTAATTGTGGCTTAAGATAACTCTCCTGATTGGTGTAATGTGTTAGCTCACGAGATGCCTGCTTCTAACGAGGCTCAGACACCGCACTGGAAAGCCAGCTACCCTCCAGAGAAAACTCTTCTGCCTTCCCCTCCTGCAGCCGCAGAATATGCTAGGTGTTTAAACATTAAAAAAGTTTCCAGACAGAATTAAAGCAACACATTCCAAGTTTTTGAAAATACAGGTCCCTTATATGAAAGATTTGCACTCGAAATACAAGTAGATGACAACCACCAAGTCAAACCCTGATCAAGTTTCTCTTTTTAGGTTTTAAATGGAGGTGCTGGAGACTGAGCCCAGGACCTCGTGCATAACTAAGCAGGGGCTCTGCCGCTGGGCTGTGGGTACAGCTCCCAGCAGGCTTTGATCACAGCACAGAGTACGTGAAGGCAAAGGGGGTCTCAGCCCTTGTCAACATCACTTTAAGCAAGAGTGAGCAAATGCAGGCACCCACAGTGCCCCAGGCTTCTGGAACAGACCTGGGAGGGTTTGGGGCTCGGGAGTCCACAGTTCCTCGTCTGCCGTCTTGGAACACAGCTGCAGACTCATCGCTCCAGCCATCCAGAAGGACGGGCCAACCCTATGCTGTTACTTCCCTCCTTAAAATGATCAAAATGTGGCTGATTCGTCCCACCGTGGATTTGTGGCACGTGTGAAATGCCGGCTGCTAACTTCACGACAGGCCTGGGCCCACACCTGTCTGCTCTCATCTCAATCAGAACATTTTAATACCAACAAAATATCAATGATTAAGCCTCACAACAATGGCCTTACAATAAATGTTCAGCAGACACTTTATCCCTGTCTGCATCTGTGGGTAAGTATCTCTGGCACTACTCAACTCACTAATTGTATGTAGTGATTAGTCTATCTTACAAAATCTAAATGACCCGTTTGGAAAGTTTCATTTCTAACATATTGAATTGCTGTTAGCCCTCCTTGCTCAGTGGTACAGCAGGACCTGGGCGTGTGACCAGGGCACAGTCTGATGGATGTGAGCCCTGATTACCATGCCCTGTAGATAACTTACCTCATGAGCTGCCTGGAGACGCCTCAGCAGAGTGATTGCCTCTGAGGCTCTGGGGTACAACAGCAAGGAGCCGTGGGGCTGGACCCCATCTCCTGAGAGCCCCCCCAGCCTCAGCCCCCGGCCCCCCCAGGGCCAAGCAATTCTTCCCAGGTTCTGCCTCACCTCCTCCCTCCTTGGCCCCACATCAAACATTTGGTGCATGAGACTTGTCCGTGGGCAGCTTGGGGACAGTGGAAATCAAACGACCCTATCAGTCGTGCTTCTTTCTCTCACATCCTCACCGGGGCCTCCAATGCCCACTCATCTCATTTGAAGTCCAGAGGAAGGGCGAACAGGGAGCTACCTGGACAGCCAGAAGGTACTGTGGCATCCTAGACTGCGGACAAACAGAGCATGCCGAATCGAAGAACACTGACTGAGAAGCCACCAGGCGCGTGGCTCCCACCAAGACCACTGTCAGTTACACTCTTAAACTCTCAGGCCACCTTCTAACACGCTGTGCTGAGGGAGGAGTAGGAGGAAGCTGGCATATTTCAAGTGTCAGCTGAGTGCCAGACGTGATGCTCAACACTCATGTCATTTAAAGCGCACTGAGCCTTGTGAAATAAACATCATCCCTATTTTACACACGAGGAATGGGAGGCTTAAGTATGTCCAAGCCAGTAAATGGCAACGCTGGGATCCAAAAAGTGTGAGATTCCAAAGACCACATTCTTCTCCATGCTCCACACACAGTTCTCATCTCAATTTCTACCACTGGGGCCTGGGGGTAAAAATCAGACTGGAAAACCACACACCTAAAGCTCTGGATCTGAGAATCGAGAAAGGAAATGTGGCCATGAAACAGATGTGCGCCTCGTCCTTACAACCCAGTGCAACTCTCTGCTCTCGCTACTTTCTTGGGGAGCAGTGGGGATGCCCTCTCCTGCCTGCAGGGAAACCATGAAACCTACTCGTTCCTACACAAACCCTACTCGTTCCTACATAAACCCTACTCGTTCCCACAACAGGACTGTCCCTGTGGATTCCAACAGAATCCCATAACTCACGGTAACAAATTCATCTACGGGACACAAGAGAATCACACTGCTCAGTTACGTAACATCACACTGTCTTCAAATCTTCTGTTCCAGAATCTTTTTCAAGATTAAGAGTTTTAAGAAATTCTCTATGAAAACACACACACACACACAGCATGGCTAATAGATGCCCATCATGAAGGGTCTTGCCCTGCCAGTAACCACAGGAAGGATCAGAGGGCCACTTCTTGGGGCAAAGCTGGGGTCTAGACCGAGCAGTCTTTGCCCTGGAGAGACACAGCGCACAGTATCCATCCCTGTTTGAAGAACTGAGAAAAGCTGACGGTTTTGAGGTTTTCAGCCCTTTCCAACACCGAGCAGACCCCCACCCCGGCCCCTCAGAGGCAGCACACGGCTTTCGAACACTCCCACGCTTTCTTCTTTCAAGGGCGCCGCAGATTTCATCACCTGCCCACAGGAAAACTGGGTTCTGCTGAGCCCGCAGAATCTGGAAGGTTTCAAAGCCACATCGTGGGATAACCTGCCCTTCCCCTTCTCCTGTGCTCCTGGACTGAGCACTCGGGAACGCTCCCTCCTGTGGATGGTGGCAGGGGAGACAGCTCAGTTCTTGGACACACCTGGGTCCTCAGGCCTCTTCTCCTGAGCTGCGGGGCCGGGCTGTCTCCTGCACTTGATTTCCAGCCCGGAGTCTGTGCACACAGACAACTGCTCTCTCTGTGGCTAAGAGATGGCGATGACACACTGTCTCTCCAGACACTGTCCCCGGGGGGCAGGACGCGAAGGAGCGACCGAAGGGCTGTACGCACTGGCTCCCTCCTCATCCCCATGCCCACTGAGGCTGCGCACGTCCATTAGTGACTAATGTGCGAGGAGGGCAGCGCGGGCCTCTCCTGGCCACACGCGCACACTCCATTTACCTAGCCGGCCGCTCCTAACTGGAGAACAACCTCTTATTTTACACTTGCGTGACTTTCAATGCCAACTTCCACTAGAAGCTGCCAGTGGCCACTGACAAAATTGTCTCACTCAATTATGATGCCACAGACTGACCTTAACCTGAACCAAATGTCGCAGAAGGCTGTGCTCCCCCGCTGCACATCTGAAATATTTATTCAAAGCAGCTCTCTGGTCATAAAGAAATGGGTAGGTTCAAAACAGGTGAATCTTAGAAGCATCCGACTCACTGACTTTAAAACTGACGGCAAACCTGGGAGTTCCTTCCTGCGAACAGTGAGCAGAGCCTTCAGACAGTGCTTCCCTGGGGAGGCTGGAGCACCCCCGTCCAGCCTCCATCAATTCTCTGGCCCAGCAGTCACCAGATGTTTTTGATCACACAGCTCACAGGGAAAGAGACAAGTATATTTCCAGCACATACTACCGATATTCTGATGAAACGTATCTATGAGGTGTATGACTTACTTTTAATCCAGATGCTAACTACTAATAAAGGTTGATTTCTTTCTTTTTCTTAGTAAAAATAAATAGAAATAAAAGTTCCAACTTTTTCTTCCCATCCTGCCACAGACTGTCTTGTGCAGAAGCAAATGCTGGTGCCAGGCTGTCCTGGCCTCAGAACCCTCCATCCCCGGCCCTGGGGCACATGGGCACGAGACTACCCTGAGGAGATGCCAGATTCGTAATTCCCTGCAGGGAGGGGGGATGTCTGCTTCCAGCTGGGATCTGAAGTCAGAGCACCTGCAGCTGGATCACCGCCACCTCCTAGGAGGCCTTTCGCTCCTGCCCTCAGCTCCCCCTCCACACGGCCCCAGAGCAATCTTCCTGCAACACAAGTCACAGCACAGCTCTCTGCTGCTTCAAGTTCTCAGTGGCTTCCCACAGACAAAGAGGGCAGACCGAGTCCGAACCCCTCCGCAGGCTTCCACGGCCCCGCCCTCCCGGCCATCCTGGAGGGCCGGCGCTGCCTCGGGTGCGCAGTGCTCTTGCTATCAGGCCTCAGAACGAGCTGTTCCTTCTGCCTGGAACATTCCTCCTGTCTCCCAATCTAACCTTTTCCTCTGGTTTGCCCCTGCTTTGTTCTTAAGTCTTTGAGACGTTACTTCTAGAAGTCTTCCCAGACTCTGCTCTCCCTCCCCACAGAGCGGGTCAGGCGCCCCTTCTCTATGCTCTGCGATGTCCTGGGTTTGCTGTGTCTGACATCGGCCTTGTTGTACGTGACCTCTTGACAAATGTCTCCCCCTTGAGGGTGAGCTCTTGGGGGACAGGAGCAACGCCTGCCCCTCTCAAGGCCACATCACCCAGGCCTGGGCAGTGACTGGCATAAAGTAAGTATTCAAAACGGTTTGCTGGGTGACTGAGCTGCTAAAAGCACCCTACTACCTCATCTAACGAGCCCTCACGACATATTACTGCTGGCAGGGGACACAGGTCAGGCCCACATGCTTCCTTCCCCTCCCGGGACCCCAGGATTCTTAAGACATCAAGCCTTGCAGGGCTGGGTGGGGTGGGGGTGAGGAGCAGAGCACGAAGGCTCCTCCGGCGCCCACCTACCTTCACTGTCCCTTCCACCTCCACGAACCAGCGCCTCAGCATGGCCTGGATCTGGCCATCGGTCAGCTCGGGGTTGGCATTGTGGATTTTCTTCTTGACCAGGTCCTCCAGCAAGAGACGCCTCAGCCGCCAGTAGAAGAAGGTACGGGAGGTTTTCCAATCCAGGATGTCCTACACACAGAAAAGAATCAGCTTTGTCGCCCCAGCCCAGCACCTAGTCCAGAGCAAACTCCAAGGTCACAAAACCCCACTCCAATGAGCCCCTCGGAGATGCAAGAGCTGGTCACGAGCTCCCAGCACCTGCAGGGGTCTACCCAGTTCAGAGCTGCAGCCCCCACGCCCTGCAGGCCGCAGCACTGCACAGGGACGGGCTAATGCTAGGCCCACACACGGCCGAGGTGATCTGGGGTGGGGGCTGTGAACTCTCAGATAACCAGGGAGTGAGGGATTGGTTTTGGGCAGATGGCTCAGACAACTTGCACGCAGGTCAAATGTGAACTGGCTGCTGCTGGAACCTTGACATTGAAATAATCCACACCCTGAGGACCACCTGGGCAGCTGTCCCCAGTGGAGCCCAGGGGACTCAGTTTCCCACCAATACAATGGAGCTTGCCTCCCAGGGAGTCCCTGCTACTGAAATCATAAACCGTTCTAGGAAGATAATGGATACAGAAAAATGGGAAAGTCTCTCCAAAAGACTTGAACATGGTCTGATCCACACATGCTGTTTTAATGCAGCCCTAACCGCTCGCTGCGTGTGTGCCCGTGTGCACGAGGCAGACACACGCCGGTCGCGGGTCTCTGACAAGTCAGGAGCAGTGGCAACCCCTGTACTTACGTTAATGACACCCTTCTCCTGCAGCCGGCCTGGTGTGTCGTGCAAGTCAGCGAACTGCACGGCTACCTGGTGGTAAATGGGAATGAGGAATTCCTCCCGCTCCTTCAGCTTGCTCTCCAGCTCCTTCCGCTCAGCCGCGCTCAGCTCTGGGGTGCCTGCAATGAAAGAAACCGCCATGTTCGGGGGAGGCCAGGGATCTCTGTGGCCTGGCTCTCTGATGCCTTCACCACCTCTCAGCTAAGTAACTGGACCCTGCCGGATGCTAGACCTGTCCTTACCTTGCTCACATGTCCTCCTTTCCCTGGAGGTGACAACTCTGAAAGTAACCAAGGGGGGCCCTCTTCCCAGGCCACTTCCCGAGCAGGTGCAAACCACCGCCTGGAGGCCTGGGCCTCTCATCATCTCACTGACCAACAGCAGACCCCTCGTCCCCACGGAGGGCCCCAGGCCACGCCCTGCTGGCCAGCACTAGAGCAGCTGCACTACTCTGAGTGTGGGACACGCTGGGGGAGCATCCTCTATGCCTCTGAACACAGACCAGCAGCCCTTCTTTCCCTGCGTCCACACTAGCCACCTGCCCAACTTGGTAAGGACCCAGTGACTCCTCAAGTTGCAAGCAGCTTTACTTCACGGCTTTGATCTCAGGCTGGAATACTCCTAACCAGACGTCAGTAGAATCCAACCTGATTAGAGCCAGAAGCACATGGCTCACACCAGCTTAGTGGGTTAACCAGCCGCCTAGCCTCCTGCCTGCGCTGCTAATGCCAGAGCCAAGCCCTGACCACAGCAACAAAGACATCCTAGTTCCTGGGCTAAAAGAAGAGGAGGAGGGAAAAAGAAAGGCAGTCCACAAACCTCATCTGGATCACCAAGCTTACAAGCACGTGGTCCCCTCACTCAATAGATAGGAGACTCCGGAGCACATTATAACAAGGAGCCCCTGCCCGACCCCCCGTCAGCAGAGTCCCCGCAGAGGTGCTGCCACGCCGAGCTTTTCTTCCTAACTACTCCCAGAATAGCACCTGCAGTCAACACCGAAAATTCAGGAAGGAGGAGTCAGCCGAGCTGAAGGAGCAGTAGGTGACAGCCCCTGGTGTTGGGGACAAGCTGAGGTGCTCTGTCACCAAGGCTGACAAGTAAATACACGCCCACAGGTGACGGGATGCAGAAGAGGAAGGTCTGTTTCAGGCCCGTCTGTCGGGGACGGGCCTTGCTTTTTATGCGTCCATGAATCACACGCCACAAACAGCCTTGGGCTGCGGAGTGAGCCGTAAGTATTACACATAAACACATGTTCATAGAGCAGGGATGTAACTCCAGTACCTAGTTTCATTTTTATGAGGGTTTTGGACCCAACTCCACTTTTTTTTTTTTTAAACCCATCACTACTTTGAAATTGTGATGAAGACTGGGGAAGGCTATCTTTTTTGGGCTCTCATGTAGAGGGCCATCACTGACCTACCACTGGGCGCCCCTGACACCTCAGCAGCCTTCCTTCCAAACCAGGGGAACAGCATGACGACCGCGGGCCCCACTGTGGGATGAGAGGGAGGCCCCCACTCCAGCTGGAACTGCCCGGAGAGTTCCTGGGAGGAGGGCTGGCTGGTTTCTTCTGACATGAGACTGTCTCAGGTAAAACACCCCTGAGAGGGAAGCAAACATTTTTCCTCCTCAAGTAAAAAGAAACAAGACTCCTTGGGGAAATGGTTGATTCCAGGGCTGAGGCAGCAAAGAGCTAAGATGAACCCGGAACATTTTGTCACAAAAAGCAAGGAAACACTCAAAAAATGATTGGGACATGTTGTAAGGACACAGGAGCCAGTCTGAAGGTGTTCCAACTGGCTAAATCTGGGACAATTTGAGTACCAGATAGAATATTTATAGAATAAAATAAGAACCTGTGAGTCCACCCTGACATAAATAATTAAACGAGGGAGAAGGGAGAGCGCTCCTTCGCCCCAGACTAACAGCTAATAGACACAGAAGGAAAGATGGAATTAGAAAGCCACCATTACACAGCCATCACAGTGACTGATCTGCCAAGAGTTATCAATAAAACTAGTGAGTGAAAGTTTGATGAGGAACAGGATATTCACACGGTCCCATGCACATTACTTCCTGGGTACAAAGGGGAAGGCGGCAGCTTGACAGTGGATTAACCTAGTGAACAAGACCTTAAAACATAATCAGAGTTAACCAGCACCAAGAACAGGCCAGGCTGACACCATGTGCCCCCGACATGATGTCCTGACAAGGCTGTAACGTCACGCCTGCCATATTCCTGCCAAAAGTGCGTAATCTGAATCTAACCACGGGGAAATAGAATGCAAACCCAAACTGAGAAACATGCTACCAAAAGTGGCCAGTGCTCTTCAAAAACCGTCAAGATCATGAAAGACGAAGAAAGGCCAAAGAACTAGTCCAGATTAGAGGAGATTAAAACTACCTGACAACATGTGGCCTGAGGCTAGATCTCAGATCTGAAACCCTGCCCCCCGCCAAAGAAAAAGCTATAAAGGACCTTACTGGGACAACTGGTAAAACTTTAATATGAATCATGGATTAGACAGTAGTGTTGTATCAATGCTATAGTTCCTGATTTTAATAAATGTACTGTGCTTATGTAAGAGAAACATGCACTGAGTATTTATGGATAAAGGAGGGTGAAGTCTACGGATTACACTCAGACGGTTCAAAGAAAACATGTGTGGAGAGAGTGAGCGGGGAGCACATGGAGACAGTAAAGCCCGTGGAACATGACGTCAGGAGGAGGTGGATCTGAGAAAAGGGCATCAGAAGTTCCTTGTACTATTCGTATAGCTTCTCCTGTAAAATTATATGAAGTTGAAGTTTAAACAATAAGCAAAACCTAAAAAAAACCCAAAAAGTTTATCCTGGCTCCCCAGCGCATATAATCAGGAACCAAAGGTAATGCTGAGAAGGCACTGAGCACTGTTCTGAGGGCTTTATATCTAGTGACTCGTTTAATCCTCACAACAATCTTATGAGGTTGGTAATCCTGTTACCCTCATCTGACAGCCAGGGAAGCTGAGGCACTGAGAATTCACGGGACTCGCCAAGGTCACAGAGCTAGAAAGGGGCGGGGCTGGGGCCCGGGCGCAGCACCGTGGCTCCAGAAGCCTTTGAGCCTCTGCTCGCTCCTCACTTACTCTTACAAGTGCTTTGGCAGGAGCATCCCTTTAATTTCAGAAAAGGCTAGATGATGATGGCAGACTCCTGCCTGATAAGGTAGGAGTCCCATCTCAGCTCCACCCCTCAACTAGACCTAGGCGACGTCCCCAGTAATACCCATTCTGCGGGTCAGATGCGAGTCTCCAGGCAGGCCTGAGACCAGAGGGCAGCTGCTCCTGTTACAGGCATGCCTAAGGAATACCATAATGCTAAAAAATGCCAAGGCAGGTACAAAAGTGACATCAGAGATCACCGATCACAGACCACCATGAGAAATATAGTAACAGTGAAAAAGTTTGAAAGTGTAAGCAAAACAAAACAAAAAATAACGAGGCAAACCTGTATTAGATTTGTTATGGTGACGTCAAGCAACGCTACCCAGCAGCACTGCGTGCTGCGGAGAAATCATTCGAGAAAGGAGGAGTAAGCCAACTTCACTCCTGTCTTAGTTTAGGAAACTGCCGCAGCCACGCACCACCCTGATCAGTCAGCAGCCACCAGCACAGAGGCAAGACCCTCCGCCAGCAAAAAGATGATGATTTGCTGAAGGCTGAGATAATGATGGGTAACATTTTTTAGTACTGAAGTATTTTTGAGTTAGGGTGTGTACTTTGTTTTTTCAGACATAATGCTACTGCACAGTTAAAAGACTACAGTATAGCACACTGCAGTAATGTAGTTACGTAAATGTAACTTTTCTATGCACTGGAAAACCAAAAATCCTCATGTGCCTGGCTCTCCTGCGATAGTCACGTTCTTGTGGTGGTCTGGAGCGGGACTCGCAGTACCTCTGAGGTGCTCTGAGATGAGCAGGTAAAATCACAGCCCTGCTGGGGGCCAAGGGATGGCAGGACCAGGAGTGTCGCTGAGTAGGGACCTCCAGACCCTCACAGCATCCTCCCTCTGGGTCAGCAACATCTACACATGTCTGTGCCCCACATATATCACACACCACTCACTGAGCATGTCCTAGGTGCCAGGCACTGCACTCCGCGCCTGCAGGATCACACAGCCCATAAGTCACGATGCACAACTCAGACCCTGGTCTGGTCGGCTGTTAACACTGCTGCCAAGCTGATACTTCAACGTCACTGAACGCTTTCCAAGCTGCTTCACATACCTCACCCTGGTCCTCATGGTAACCCCAACTCACAGGTACCTGTTTTACAAGTGAGAAAACCGAGGTTCTGAAATGTAAAAGTGACTTGCTCAGTGGCACCCAGATCTTAAGAAGCAAAGTCAGGGTTTACACTTGGGTCCAGCTGTCTGTGAAGCCTGTGTTCTTCCACATTAAATGGTACTGAGAGTGGCCAAGCAGGTGTCCTGGCAGTGGCCACAGAAGGGCAGTTAGCTGGAGAGTTTGGTTCACTGTGTTAGGAGGAGCTGAGCACGCGGCTCAGCAGTGGGTGCAGAGGGGAGGACCTCTGCGCTCGGGAACGGCGCATTCTGGGAACAAGGACTTGGCTTTACCCAGTTGGAGGGACAGAGGAGGCTAGTTCCTGGAACAACGAAGGTCTCACCCACCCAATCAAGCTATTCTAGAGCTTTGAAAGAATCAACGAAATAAACACCTCAAATGCTCTGGTCTTCCCGAGACTAGGAGGGTCACAGAGCATCCCCAAAGCCCCTCTGTTCGATTCCTTCAGTGGTGCCTCTGGCTGCAGTTCAAGACCCACCTCAAAAGAGCCTCAAAGCAAGGAAACAACACAAGTAGAGAATGTGTGTATTTTTACATTCACGTGAGAAAGCCGAAGATTCGTGTGCCATGTTTTAAGGGGGTAAGGGTGGGGGGCAGAGAATGTTTTCTCAATTTTATTTTCTGAAAATAAAAGGCTGCTCCTAAGCTAGTTACACCTTGTGTAGCATACCGAGGGCCCCTCTCCTTGTACAGCAAAGCAGCCAGCCCCAGTAATGATTTAGGGGAGATTAACAAATATGTCAATGTCTATTTTCTGCTTAATTTAAAAGCGGTGTCTATAAAGATTTTTGACTTCTGAACTCTGTTCTCCTGAAAGAAAGAAGGTAAGAATGAGGAGGGGGATAAAGAGTGATTATCCCATCATTGATCGTTTGTCAGGAGCATTTCTTATTCACTGGACTATTGTAAAAAGCTAAGCTCTCGATCAATCCTGTAAGCTCCCTGTACAATTAAATATCTTGGAATGGTTTTCTTTCTTTTCTAGCCAGATTGCAGGGCCTCAGGGTTTTTAGGAAAGCAAGCCAGGCTCTGTGTGTGTGTGTGTGTGTGTGTGCGTGCGCGCGTGTGTGTGCGTGTGTGTATTTAAGAATATGCTACAGAGAGGAAAGTCATTCTTTTCTAGAATCCTACTCTAGGAAAAGTTGAAATGGGAAGAGAGGTAGGTTATCCCCATCCCTTCCTTTCCCCCCAAAACAACCCCATGAAATCCTAAAAACCCAACCTTATAATGAAAAATGTTTAATGTATAAGGCTGAATGTGGAGGGCGGGAGGGTAGGAGTGCAGCTCAGTGCTTGGCACGTACGAGTGCCCCCATTAAGGGGTAAAAATAAAAAAGTTTTTTTAACTTAACAACAACAACAAAAAAGAGTTAAATGCCATACGAGGCACTACTAGTCTGATCAAATGAGAGCTAATGAGACAGGAAGGAAGGGGCAGGACACAGCCATTAAAAGACTCACCCAGCAATTAGCACCAAGATGGCAGAAAAGTCTACTCCCAGTAGACCCGCAGGCCCAGGATGGCAGGAGATTCGACCTCCAGTGACCTCGAGCGTCAGGAAGACACTAATGTACCAGCATGGCGCCTGACATGCCCACAGGTGCCGTGACAGCTCCCAGGCTGACGTGAAAGGCCAGAGAGGGTGGCGGCCCGGCTCCGGGAATCTCCATCCCTTCCCCAGTGCAGTGGGGCCAATCCTCCCACTCGTTAGCAGATAAAAACCAGCTACACTGCGCCTCATGCCTCCTCTCTCTCTTGTCTTCTGAGAGGCCCGCGCTGTCGGTGGAGTATGTGTCTACCTCTGCTTTAACCACCCCCATGCCTCTCACCTCTCCGCCCTCCTGAGACGGCCTACACTCGGTCTATGGAGTGTGCAGCTCTCTGAATAAACCTACTGTTTCTCAGCTCTTGAATTCTTTCCTGAGCGAAGCCAAGGACCCTCACTTGGTGGGGTGCATCCCAGGGACTCAGCCAAGACCTGGGACACAGCCCTCCTCTCACGCCCCCACATTTTTTCCTTTATCACTAGCATTATTGAAACGTTACTATATGCCGGTGCTGTTTAAGTACTTTTTATCTCATTAAATCCTTGCCACAACCCTAAAAGGTCACTGAGATCTTACAGATGGGGAAACTGAGGCACAAAAGAGTGAAGTAATTTGTCCAAGACCACAAAGCTAGGAAATGGCAGAGCTGAGATGTGGGCGTGGCAGTCTGGCTTCAGAGTCCATGCTTTTTAAACAAGTTAACCTGACCTGCAAGTGTCCACAGGACAGCAGCCTGTCGGGTGTTCCCGGAGCCAGCATATAAGGCAAAGCCACGTCTCTCCCCCATGGGGTCAAAGCTGAAGAGAAGCTTCTAGGAGACAGCTGGTTTCTGCAGCAGGAGGTGTTTTCACCTGGCCACGACGCTGGGGGTGGGGGGAGCAGGAGGCAGCCAGCCTTACCCTGGGGATGAGCAGGCTACCCGTATGGAGTAGGATTTGGGGGGAGGTGGGAGGCCTTCAAAACTCAGAATAAAGACCGGAATGGTTGGCTAAGAATCTCTGCTCAGCCGAAGGCACTAGGTGACCCTGCAGAAATCTCTTTCCTTTTCTGAGCTATTTCTCATTCATGTAACGACAGTCCTGATCTGGCGAACAGGAAAAATGTTTTATAAAAGAATGTGATATTAAAGTGTGTGCTGTTTTAATTCTTAATTTTTTTTTAAAGTTATACCAAGAAGCCTGTGTAAATTTAAACCCAATTTTAACTTTTATGGGCCTTCCTCCTCTGAAGAAGGCAATGTGCTTTGACTGGTTAAATACTTAGGGTGCTTAAAAAAAGGGCTAGCTCACCCTCCCCACTAAGCTCCTGAATATCTCAGATGTGAGAACACACACCCACTCCTCAACCTGGAGATTGAAAAATCAGCATAAAAAAGACTGAAATCTTGTTAAGATTCAGAAGTACAAACTTAAGTAGCTGTTTCAAAGATCTATGTAATCACATTTTCTAAAGAAATTTCTCTATAAAGACAGTAAGATAGGGTGGAAAAAAAAAAAACAACCCTGCAAAACTATTTCTGTATCCATAACAGGTGTGCCTTTCTTTACACAAAAACATTCTTGAAAAACTGCGTAAATCAGATCCTGTTTTAAATGCCTTAAGGGAGCTATTTAGAAGGAACCCTGTAGTGAATCCCTTGGTAAAGCAAATAATCCTTTGGTAATAGGAATAATTTCTCCCAATGTATCTAGTTTTTTTTTTTTAAATCCCATTTTCATATATCTGCTTTCCTTCAAAGGGGGCCATACCTACCTAAATACAACTGTATTTGCATATTGATTTTAACAGCAGTCCTCTCAAGGGATGTTTAACCCTAAGGTTCCTTGCAATGGTGTTAGTGCTCTACTGTTCATATTTTTAAAAATCATTATAGTAAGTCCAGAGACTTCCAAATGAGAATAAAAAAGTCTATTACTCCCCCTGCAGCCTCGTCCCCCGTGCCCCAGGCAAACATCCCACCCCAAAGGGTCAGGAAAGAGCGCGGACTTCTCTGAATTCTAGTAGCAATGAGCCTGGCGGTTCATACTATTTTCTTTCCCTAAGTTGCTCTCCCTAAGTCTGGCAGGTGGAGGGACGGGGATCTGGGTGAGCTGGGGCCAGGTGGGGAGGAGGGTCTTTCTGTCCGCTGTGTTCTGACGACAGCTTCAGACAGGCAGGAGCTTGGGCTCAGTCTAACAAGATGGCGCCCCCAGTCCCTCCAGCCTGATGGACCCGCGACTCACTCCTTCCCGGAAGAGGCAAGCCCAGATGCTTCTCTAAATACAATCAGGTTAAGAGATCACACCAAAAGGACGCCTTCTCCGTCCCACAAAATGTTGTCACTGTTGGGCCAACTGAAGTCAAAGTTCAATGACCCCCATTCCTGGGCTAAAGTACATTCTTTACGGGAAGTGTTTCCCCTAACAAACTAACAGCCCCAGGTAACGCACAGGCTGGCTGGTTTCAGCCCACCTTACCAGAATCAGAAAGCCCTCCGCCCTTCATGGACCCTAAACCTCTTACCTCACCTGCAACCCATAAGAGACTTGCACACACACCGATCAGGCACCGTGTGACCCTGACCTTATAAAAGGCCCCAACAGCCGGCCCTCGGTGCTCACAGGGGCACCCCCACCTGTGTGCCTGCTGTTGTCTATGGCAGTGTATCCAACAGACTCCTTTTCTATTCTCATACTTTATCTCTGGTAAATTCTTTTACCAATCAAGTCACCATGTCACAGTCCAGCTGCCCCACTGTGCACATTAACAGTCACTATTGCACTAAACTGTATCAAGCCGAAGAGCTTCTGAATCAGTGTGATGAGGTGGGTGTAAGCTGCTGCTAATTTAAGGGAGGAGGCATGGCCCACAACCTCTACCGTCAGGACAGAAAACCTTATGTTGTTTCTCAGTTGCCTATTGTCTCAGCGCCCAGTGCCTGGGTGGCCACGGAGCCAGGAAGACGCTCCAGATACAACAGGGGAGAAGGCCAGAGGCCCCTCCCCAGGCACGGGTGTTAGGCCCTCTTTCCCATCCTCAACTTTCCCAGTAAGGACAAAATATGTATTAAAAAGTACGAAATACTGCTTTTTGCCTCAAACAAGCAACTCTGGCTCTTTTCAGCTTACAGCATCTTGAAGATGGACACAAGAGATGGAAAAGCACTCTACACAACTCAGATGCTTTGATCACCTCTGTCAGAAAAGCAGCTCAACCCCTGAGTCCCCTCCTCAACCCAAGGAAGTGTCCATTTCCTGTCATCCTAGGGACTAAAAAGAAGGCTTGGGAGGGAGGCATTCCTGAGGATTTTCACAGACAGATGTATTCTCACCCACACTCCCTCTGCACCAGGGTCCCGCAGGCCGCAAGGCCCCCTGGGCACTGGGTGGCCTGGAACGGCCAGGCAAGTGCTCACCAGTGCTGCCCAGGCTGTCGCTCATAGGGCAGGCTCTGTCTGTGTGGGCACAGCCCGGATGCTGCGTGGCAGGCTGCCCGGCTGTCTGGGAACAGGGCCGCCACCGAGATGTGTGTCTGGGGCAGAAAGAAGCTCCTTCACCTGGGTACTCTTTGTACACTGAGGGAGAGGGGCAGTGGGGTGCTTACAGTGGCGTCCCACCTCGGCTGGACAGTTCTCTCTCTACCTAAATGGATTTGTCATTTCCCTCTGAACACAAGGGGAGGGTGGGGACCCGGAGAGGGCCTCAGGTAGCGGCACACAGGAGGCCAGGCTGGGAAAGCCGTCCCGCTCCACAGCCACTCTCTCTGCTCCTGGAGGTAGAAGATGTCACAGAGACACAGGGAGGCCTCGGAGGGCTGCGCTCTATTTCCAGAGAAGGAATTTAATTTCCTCAAGGCAACCAGAATGGTAGGGCATTTTCCTCCCTGCACTGACTCTCCCAAGGCCTGGTTCTGAGAACCCAGGGTCAGAGCCGGCCCAGCAATGCAGGACTCTGGTGTCTGGGCTGACACCACGTTTCCTGCTGGGGTAATTCTTCCCTTTGCCTTTATCAGGATGCAATCTACGTACAATTTTCATACTCCGCTGTAATCACAGAACTGCAAACTAGTAATTCACCTCCTTCTTACCCAAACTAACTATATAAAATGACAAAAGGTCATTAAAAAAAAATACAAATCCTGAAATGAAGTTGGCTGTTCAGAAATGAACTGTTATTCATTACCCTTAGAGAATAAACAGTATTTACATTTTGGAGCACAACCATTTGTGCACTGGTTTGTCTGAGTGCCCTGACGGCAGGCTCCCCAGTGCAGAGGCCGATCTGGGGAGAGACGGCGGCACAAGGTAACACCCACTCCTACAGGCTTCTCCTAAGTCCCGTGTCTCTCAGTGGAGTCGGCTTCACATCACAAACAGAAAGCACTCCTGTTTGAAGAGCTCTTGTTTAATTTTGACCAGGCTCCATATTAAGCCGAGGTAAAACCTGAGGACATCCTGAGAAAAGCAGAGCACAGGGAACCAGAATTCCCTTCTGGGCTCCAAAGTACATTTACTCTGTATCTTGGATGACTTATTTAACTCCTCCTTTGCTTCAATCTCCCAGTCTGGAAAATGAGGTCATTTTCACTGACTTTGGGAAAAGGCATTTTGGCAGTCTGGTTCTGGGCATTGAGAAAGGAGCCAAAAGCCAGGGTGAACCCTAAAGGAGCCGGGTGCACAGGTGTCCCATCACACCCCTGCTCATCTGTTGCCACGGATACGCCTGAACGTGAGCGGTCTCCCTGGAAGACCATGAATGCCCAAGAGACAAGGCCACTTCTTCCGTTTCCTTCGTATTTCCCTCCCTGTACCCCTCACTCCCAAAGTGGGCCTCAGCCACAGAGAACGCTCAGCTCCAAACGTGGCCATCTGCGTCTTCTGATGGTTAGGATGGGAAGGAAATGATGCCGACCCCCTTGTTTGAAAAATGCGTCTCAGATTCAGAGCAAACGCACATTCATCTGGTCTTCACGCTGGCATTGTCCCCAGGGCGTTGTCCCCACTTTCTAGATGAAGGTGTGTTGGCCAAGTTAAATGGCTTACCCAAACCTGCAAGCAACACACCCAAGGCTTGGGCGTGGTCGTTTTTTACTCCAGATCCACTGCTCGTGTCCCTGACTGCCCAGGGTCAGAGCCGGCCTCACATTTAGCCGACTACGGATTCCTTCTCTAGTGCCTCTTTGGTCAAGGTTAAATAAATATGGTTTTCTTCAATGTGGATAGGAAATTGATAATGAGATGATTTGTAACAAATGACTAAATGGCCGTCACTTGGGCATCCCCTCCCTTGCCCCTTCCTGGGCTTCCTGGGTGAAGGTGGGAGCGACGTGGATTTTCTTCAAGGGGAAGCAGCTTCGCCACACACCCCTCACCACCCAGGCGTTCTGCAAACCCATGCCAGAGAGGATCCCCCTTCCTACCACCCAGTTACTCCGAAGGGATGATAACAGCCATTGGGGGGTTAAAAAGAGGCAGTGAACCCCCAGTTAATGAGTAGGAATTCAGCAGGCAGTGTAAGATAAATGGAGCTCTCTCTGCTTCTGCTGGAGTCAGCATGAACTGCGGCCCTGCGGCTTGTTTGTGGCAAATGGAGTGCGCGAAATATCAAAGGGCAGTGATCCAGAAGAAGACCGACTTTGACAAATTTTAAATTGGCCAGAAAGAAAACCAGCAAAAAAGAAAAAAAGAAAGAAAAAAAAGGAAAGAAAAAAAGGAAAAAAAAAAAAAGAAAAGTATGCAATTTGCTGTGTCCTGCAATTGTGGTGCTTCTGTCTTTGTGGAGAATTAGTGGTAAAAACAGTAGCGATTGCTGGATACTGGGAGCAATTATGAGCCATCTAAGTGAGATGCTTATCAGTGGCTGAAGCATTTAGAGCTCTCTCTGTGTACAGTCGTGAGTAACCTGCTCTTGAGCTGCAGTTACTTTAATTAAAGTGTATGGGGTTGGTCAGAAGTAATTATCCTGTTTGCAGAAGAAAGAGGAGGAAAAAAAAAAACCCACCACCTCAACAATTCAGGGTGGCAATAGATTTTAGAAGCAACTTTGCCAATTTCTTGTTGTGTGTGTGCCTTTCCCACAAAACAATCAGGCAGCGGTGGGTTCGAGTTACTGGTGGTTGTTTCCTAATGGCAAACACTGGGACAAAAACAGGGTTCATGGTGACCCAAGCCACACTGTGTCTGCCAGCATGTGTGGTCTCTAGAGTGAGGGAGGCAAACACTCAGAAGTTTTTGTGTCTCTAGAGCGTGAGGATGTAAAGGGTTCACAAATGGTACTTTACTAATTAAATCACTCTTCGGAACACAAATGAGCTGGCATCTCTTTTTTTATGCCTTCATTCACTGAGTTTCACTACATTTTAAAGACAATCTCTCTGTTCCTTTGGAAAAACCAAACCAAACCAACAAACAAAAGAACCTCAAGCTATTATCTTTCCTAACATAGCAAGGAGCTAAATGGGAGACCTGGGCAGACAATCAGCATTTAAAAAGGATTTGACACAGGGCTCCCGTGGTTTAGTCCAATGTTCAAATCGCAAGCCTCCTCCAAGAGCTCCCACAACAAATGAGCAGCGCAGGAATGGCTGGAAGCACCAAGCGTGAGTGCTCCAGGGTGGCTGCTGCCTGGCCTGTCTGGAAGCACACAGTGCACAGTCTTCACTTCCATTCCTCCAGCTCAGGATGGCCCCAGAACGCCACCGAGGCAGGGCTCTGGCTTTCCCACCCCATGACACTGACTCTCACACCCCTCAGAAAGGAGGCGGGCTCATCCAAGGAGACAAGCAGAAACAGGGTATTTAAGCCTAGCATGTTCTCCCCCGATCAGCCTGCCCTCAACAGCCACTTCCAGCTAATCATTCTTTACAAGGACATCCACAAGCCAGAAAGATGGGCTGTTTGAACTGTAAGGGAATATCAGAAGAAAAATCAGGTGACTTTTGGTTTTTCAGGGCCCACTTTCCCTCCTATTACACACACTGTTTCATTCTACCAGGGTTCTTACCATATAGAGGACAGTAAATAAAGATTATCATGAATTTGATCAAATGCTTCAGTGCCTCCTCCCCTGGCCTATGAATGCACTCATTACAAATCAGCTGAACGGCTCATTGATTTGCCAGGAGAACGGGCAGACATACCCAATCGCTCAGCCAAGTGGATGTAGACGGGGTCCACCCGACGCATGGTCTTCACCAGATCCTTTCTGCGGAATTTGATTTCTACTGTCCCTTCTGGCTCCAGAACTGACCCCCTGGATCAGAGGGAAAGAAAGGGGAACAAAACAAAACAGAAACAGAGGCACTTTAAAGGAAGGAGACAACAGAATGAGGCCAGTTACAATCTGTGGACCAGGAAATAGCTTCATAATGGTTTTGCCCACCCACGGTTCACATAAGTAACCCCAGGGAGAGCCGCAGGCACCAGAGAAGAGTCTAAGTGGGGTATGAGAAAACCCTGGCAAAAAAGCAATGAAAATGATTCTCATTACTACACGAGCCTACATCCATCTCAAAGGGAGAACAATACAGATCCCATCACCTATAGCTCATAAGAGTAACAGGAATCACATTTTCCAGAAAAAAAAAAAAAAAAAAGATGGTGTAGGCACAGTGACAGGAGAACCACCTCCATCACTCAGGTGGACGATGCGGGGTGAGCGCCAGTCAGTCCTACACAGGACGTCAGCCTGCTGGTGGCACTGAGACACACAAGGCCAGGCCAAGCGGCAGAGGAAACGTTCTGCCCACTGCTATGGAAATGACAAAGTGAAAGGTTTCAGGCCACTTCTAGTGCATCCTAATGATGTCCTATTACCAGGAACGTTGCCCTAAACACCTCAAAAAAAAAAAAAATTATAGCTAATGCTTGGCACAGCATAGCATTGTTCTAAGTGCTTACTTAAACAACTTCATGACAGTCCCAGGCCCGGTCTACATCCACTATGAGGTAAGGTATTACTATCCACCTTTCACAGATGAAGAAACTAAGGTACAGGAAGGTAAGAGACTTGTCCAAGTCTAACAAGAGACAGAGTTGGATCTGAAACGAGACAGTCTTGTTGTAAAGTCTGCAGAGGCACTATCTCCAGTCTGATATCAAACCAGGGGTTAAGTGAGGACTTAAAAGTCCCTAAGAATCAAACGTTAACCCAGTGATTTGACAATAAAACTATTGGACTCTCCTAAGCAGCTTCTGAAGTAAGAGGCTGAAATTTTGGGGAAAAGAGAGACATAGGTGCTCTATAAAACGACTGGATGTAGGAACTGGTATGGAAAATGTCAAGGAAATATGATGAGATTTACCTAATTTGATAAGGGTTGAAAACAGATTGTGAAGGGAGGCTGGATTTAATCTGTTTTACTTAAGTGTTTTCAGGTACTCGATGCCTAATAGAAGCCTGGGATGCTCTCTTGCAGTCCTTTGGGCGCTGCAAACACTGTGTTCTCCAAGCCTCCCAGAACACCAGAGTGAGAAGCTGGACTGTGGGGGAGATGCTTTGGTCTGAAACATAGAATTTGGGGGCTGTGGTGCACCTCCACGACCACCCAGCTCGTTCTACAGACAAGGAGAAGCAGCCCAGGCAGGGTGAGGACCGCTCCAGGCTCCTCACTAGTCAGCAGCAGGGCTGGTGAAGACCCCAGGACTCCAGACTGACAACTCAGTCCTTCTGCTCCAACTTGCTTTACGCTCCCCCTGCCACTTACCTAAGAGAGACTGATAGGTATATCTGAACAACATATGGGAGGGAATCGCACAGAGTTCGGGGGCGCCTGGAATAGAGGACCTCGTGGTAAAAGAACCTGGTGTTGGGGGCCACACTGAGAGAGCCTGACTCCAGCCTGGTTCCCGTCTCACGCCAGCAGATGCTACTTAGAAAGCCTGTTTTTCTGACCTTGGTACCCACTGGGGATAGACAGACTCAGAGAGAGTACCCTTGGTTATAATGCTCCCCAGGAGGAAGCGCACAGCCGGAGGACCCCTAGAGGCAGTGAGCAGAAGAGAGGAAGGAGTGCTACCTGCTTTCTCGGTCAGCGTACATCTCCATGTGCCGGGGGTTGATGGTGGGGTCAATCACGACCCAGGAGCCGCCCCGAAGCTCGGCCTGCGGAGGAATGTAAACCATCACAGGCTGGGAGCACTCCCGCAGGCCATCCACGATGTAAGCACCGAACTTCAGCACCTGGTCGTACATATCTGTGGAGGGCGAGACAAATTGGGAACCATGAAGCAGTGCTTCCAAACACCGTTCACACTGTGGTACACAGAGAAAATAAGGCTGCTCACAGCCAGAGGCAACAGGTCTGGGGGTGCAGCTACCCCAGGTCCTGTCTGGCCACCCTGAAGACTAAAGCGATTGGTGTCTCCACCTGTGTTCTATGTAAGACTGCAGAGGAATCTTCAAAAGCCCACAAGAAGTATATTTTCTTTCCTAAGATTCTGTGTGCAGGCCCTGTGGGTTGCATATCCACTTTACATCCTCCCTGAATTTCTGCACTCAGGTCTCACCACATTAATTCACATTTGCTCTACAAATGTTGAGTATTTTTCATGTCAATATGTGATCTCTCGCACTACATTAAGTTTTCTGGAGGAACTACCCACGCTCTTTTCAGTTCTTCTCGTCTTCTTCTCATTGTGATACTCAGCATACTTTAAGCCCTTAAAATGCAGAGCAAATGGAAATGGATCCTTCAAAAACTTTATCTTCAAAAACTGCATCTTTCCTCTTTGCATCCCCAGGGTCCTGTCCAGTACCTGAAACAGAGTGCTTTAGTGTCTGCTGAATAAATGAATGGACACATACATGCACTTTGGAAAGAACATAGCAAGAAAGAAAAATTAATTCTTTATCAGCCGCATTTTTATCAGGGTATCAATGAGAGAAAAAATTAAATGTATTTAATTGGTAATGTATATATTGGAAATATCACACAGCTGTATAAAAAGAGGAGCCACCTCTTCACTATGCTAAAGACTATACTTCGTAACCCCCGCAAAGGGATTACAAAAGGAACCCTTGGTGCATAGTTAGTCCTTGGAAAGCAGGGCCAGTTATTTATTTCCCAATAATTTATGACTTCCTCCCATTTCCTAGCTCACTGAAGTCTAACCATTGCTAAAGTTTTAGGTTTATGAGTCCAGATGTTTAATGAGTATTTCGGTGGAACCACAATGGATCCTTTTGAAACACCAAATAACAGGTTCAACTGAGTTCAAACTTTCCTATCAAAGAGAGGATCTAATTTGGAATAAATCAATCTGGAAATCCAAAGCAAAGAAGCATTTTTCAGGAGGTTAAGAGCCAACCAAATAGAAATTGCTTTCATTGTAGTTACTGGCAAATTAAACCGCTGCCTCCTCTGAAGTAAAAACGACTCTCTATAGAAGCTGTCAGTGAGCACGCTCACGGCAAGGCACAGACCGTTCTCCAGTGCCCAACCTGGCTGGTCCGGGAAGGAATTGCAAAAATTTGGAAGATGCCCCAGGGAAAACCCCGTACTCTGTGTGGAATGTGAATGGTCACATACTCCGTGTATGTGATCAGAACAAAGACGTTTATTCCTTTGGGAGGAAAGCAAAGACCAAAAAAATTTACTGCTAATTACACAACTGCTCTATGAAGAGCAGGGAATAAAGGACTTTAAGCGCTTTGCGCTAATTCTGTGGTTATGAAAATAATTGCTCAGTTCAAATTATTTTAACTAAATTAATTCTTTAGTGGATATTTCAACCAGTGCTACATAATAAAATAATTGTGTAATTAGCAGTACATTTTTCAGTGCTGCCAAGAGTACGGTCTCAGAACAAGTAACGGAGAGGAGTGGCCCTCAGCGGCGTCATGTGCAGAGAAATGGGAGGCAGAGATAAAAGGAAAAAGGGAAACAACAGAAAACAGCACACAGAAAAGCCATTCCACGTGAAAAAGGAAAAAGTAAGTTAAGAGGTAAATGATCGAGTTTCCAGCTTCTACACTCACTTCTGTTTGTTAAAGACATGTCTGCATCAAAATCCATCTCTGTACTATGATTAACAGACCCAGCTCCCCAGAAAAGGAGAGGACTTTATTTAAAATGTACCCCCATTTACTTAATTAAAAAAAACAACACTTGATTTTACAGTATAAGCAAATTGTTTGGGATAAGTAAGTTGAGTATGTGTGTGTTTTACTTTTGTGAAGTGGACTTTGGTCCCTCCTATTCATCTTTTTTTCTTTTTTTTAATTTTTTTTATTGCTCCTGTTCATCTTCACGGCTAGCTCACTGTATACCAGGGTGCGCGGTTACACGTGCACACGCGCGCGTGCACACACACACATGCCATTTAATCATCAGAAAAATCTCATAGCCAAGTGACAGGCCAGTAAACCGAGGCTTAAATAGTAAGTGGCTGAGATAAGACTTTGAATTCAGGTCTCTTTGGCTCCAGAGTCCACATTCAACTACTTCATTCTTAACTCATCACTCTTACTTCGAGGAAAGAGCATGAGGCTGAAGTAATCTGCTTTCCAGCATCTGATACAAGGGTGGAGTGAAATAAAAACCAGAAAAGAGACCTGAATAAATGAATATTTCTAAATCTTGCCTGAGGTTTTGGTATGTTCAGAAATATCAGAAATTGTACGACCAGCTATGTGAAGGGCTTGGATCTGACTGCAAAACAATTATCTCCAGGCCCCAAGACTGTGAGCAGAAAAGGGGCATCAAACTTCATGAAAGCTGACAAGCTAGAGACTGAAAACAGTGCCTCCATCTAACCTGGAACAGCAACACCCCACAGTCCAAACCATCACTACACTCAAAAAGCAACAAAGGCTATTAAAATATAAACAAGCACACGAACACACAAACTCTACAAACAACACGCTCGTCCTGAATCACAGCTGCCCCAAACCACGCATTCTGAAAGGCAGGCCGAAGCACTTGGCAACAACCGGGCACACATTTGTTTGAAATCCCTTCCTATTTAAGAGACAGAGCACAAGCAGAGCCAAGAGTAGCAGGGGAGGGCAGGGATCCCCAAGGGTTTCGGCTAGAAATCAGCCCAGGGAGTTGTAAAGCTATGCATATGCCGCCTGTCAGTTCTCAGGCCCTGAGAAAGGCAATGGGAATGGAAAATACTGATAGGTTCCTCCTCGGAGAGGCGGGAGCCTGCGGCTTTCTGAGCATTCAGAGCAAAGCACATCTGCATGAATGGTGATCACACAGTCTTTCCAGTGTGTTCTCAGCACCCAGGCGCCAATCCTGCCTCGGGCCTTCATTGTTACACAACATGGATAAACCGTGGCAGCCACATGTACCAGACAAGGGAGCAAGGCGGGTAGGGGCATCCCCAGGGCCCCGTGCCCTCGAAACTGGAACAGATCTTACTGGCTTGAGGCAAGATTATCTGTTAGAAGCTGAAGGTAAGCGTCAGGCGTACACAAGCTGCAAACACATAATGTCTCTCATGAGTTCATTATGGCCGGCTGACGCTGTATGTCAACATCCAAGTAATCAGAGACTTTAAAATGGACTTTCATTCCAGTTAAAGTTTTCAATAAATGTTTTTTTATTGTTATTTATAACCTGTCCCAAGAAAAAATAATAAGTATAACATGAAAAGCCAACTGAGAGTGACCCTGTAGCACTAGCAGTGAGGAGCTTAATATCACTGGGATTTGCATCCTATCAAGCTATTCATGCTGAGGCTGGGACCCTGGTGCTAATTTCTAGTAAATTTCACGCTTGATGTCTCCCTGTTGTGGGTCATTGCCGGTTCGTCTAAATAAACTGCTTCCAAATGGCTCTTCCATCTAAATATTCAGCCAGTTTTTATAATTTAATTTTGCATTATGCTGAATAGCCTTCCGGCCAGAGAGAGCTCATTGGGAAAAAAGCACCAATACCATCTTGACATGCTTTTATTTATTTATTTATTTATTTATATTTTTACTGCTCGAATTAGACCTCCTAGGCCGACTAGTAGAGTTTTTTTTTTTTTTCCCCTCCACTAATGTCAATTTTCAGCATAGCAAGAGCTGTCTCTAATCTTTTCCTACTCATTACACACAATTTTGGAGTCATTTTACCCACAGTGCAGTCGGCTCCTGGCTGTGTGTTTGTGTGCACTGAGGGATGGCATAATTGTTTATTTTCCCTCCCTGCATAATCCCCAGCCAGTATTGAAACCAAAACTGCAAACATCTCCCCAAGGGATATGGAATGACTCTCCGCTTAGGTCCCTTTACATGAGATAATATGTCGGAAACATCCTGACCTGTATGTAAATATGAGAGGAGGGCGATCTTCCCCTCCTGCTTTCACACTGATCTCTATCTTCCCCAAAGCTTATTTGACTTGAGTGATGTGTAAACGGATGCAGCAGCACCAAAATCCAGAAAACAGAGCTGTCCTGCTCCACATCAGGCCAATAACTCATTTTTGATTAGGAGTGGGGGAAGGGGGAAGTGGGAGTAATTGTTTAATGAATACAGGCTTTAGGTCGGGGATGATGAAAAAGTTCGGGGTATAGGCAGCAGTGATGGTCACACAACACTGTGAATGTATTTAATGCCACTGAATTGTATTCTTACAAATGGTTGAAACGCTAAGTATTACATTATGTATATTTTACAATGAAAAAAAGCCATAATTCATTTCTGAGCTCTGGCAGTTTCTGGTTACAATAACCCCAAAGCAGAGGGGAGGTGGGTGGGTAGGAACTTTCTCAGGAACCTAGATGTTCTGATTCTCAGGATATGCTAGTAGATCTGGTTCTGGTCCTAGGCGCTAACCTGTGCTACAGGAAGTAAGACAGATCTGTGTTCTCATTTTTAAGCTAAATGATCTTGGGAAATTTTCTTAACCTAAGTCTCAATTTATGTAAATTAGGGATGATACTATAACTCACCCTTGGAGGCGCTTCTTGTGATGACTGTGTAAGATGGTGCATGTAAAATGGTTAGCACGGTTTCTGGTGGAGAGAGCGCAACGGCTCTTAACTGCTGTGGTTACTGTTACAGGCCTAGCGGTCAGGCTGGGCCGGAGCCAAAATGTGCAGCAGGATTCAAGCTTTCCCTACAAGCGGCACGCTGCAAACTTTTGAACTCCACGTCTGCCAGGACGAAACGGCCAGGCTGACTTATTACTCCTAAGTAATGTCAGGAAGAGTGAATCCTCGACGGCTCCCCCGGAAGAGAGGTAACTAAGGAGTAACAGCGTTGCATTCTCTCCTAAGCCTTGATGTCACTCCTCCAGCAGAGGAATCTGGGATCAGGTGAAATCTGATGCTGAATGAAGCTCACACACATAAATGAAAGGGATTTCAGCTCCCCCGCCCCATACAGTACCTTCCTCCTTTGAACACTGTGGTGTTCTGTTCCATATAGGGCTTTATCATTCTGCGCAAGACATTTTTCTTGACTCTTTGAGGCACTTGTCTATTTCTGACTAATTTTTGTTTTCTCTGAAGTATCTAGCTAGCATAGTTTCTTGCACATAGAAACTCAATAAAAATGTGCAGGATTGGCTTGCTTAACCTATACTCTCAGTATCTCGTGGTATTTCCACTGATTTACTATCTTGGTCAAGAAATAATTCACCTTGATAGTCTAGGAAAGTATACAAACACTAATTTGCATGTATGGTCCAAGCCTCTCCAAAGAAAGTGTAAAATGTGGTAGTTCTCCAGTAAATATGGACAAAGGGAACTTTTCAACTGAAAAAACAAACAAAAAAATCGCCCTAGTCGTCCACATTTTGGCAGGGAGGCCTGGCTATACAAAGGCAGGGGTTTCCCTGGCCAGGTGAGGGAGAGCTGTTAGCATAAGGCTCTAATGTCTTTCTACACACAGCTGATGACCTACTAGAGGGTAACATTCCCAGGCCTTTCCTCCCTCAAAGCTAGAGATGCTCCTGCCCCAAGCCCTTTCTGGGTGCCTTAGGGAGAGCTCATTCTTTCAGTGTCTATGTCCTACCTCTGATCACTCTATTTCCTCCAGCAGCATCCACCCCACCTCCTTCCACTCCCCTACCTCATTCCACTCCTTCAGAACCTTGGGTCCTCCCTGATGACTGAAGTGGACACTCATCAGCACAGTCATCCCCTCCTGGCCTCAGCATGGCCATGAATCTCTGGCCATTGGAGAGAGAGCGTCGCTACTCTGAGAGGTGGAGTACGCTCCCTCAGGCTTTCCCTGAGCTGTCCACGGTGGCTCTGCACATGGAGGACCCTCGGTAATTGGTGACACCAGCACAGAGCAGAGCCTTTATAATAATGGCCTAATATGCTGGCGCCACAGGCCCAGGGCTGTTGTTGGATAATACTAAAACATATCACAAACTGCCACAAAGAACAGCCTCTGGTAAGGAATCTGTTCATTTTCTTCTGGTGAAGGCTAATTTCACAATCTATCTTGGTCACGGTAGGGCATTCAAGACTAACACCAACAAAGAGTAGGCCCCGAAAAGAGGGACGGAGACGGGCACAACCACACTCCCCAGGACCATCAGAACAGCCCGCCAGTCCCTAAATCTACAAGAGCAGCCCACCGAGGCAACACTAAAAGATCCTTCTGAAATTCTGCATGGAATTATAAAAACATACTGAATTTTCCCATCCAAGTTACAACTCAGAAGATACCTCAGAGGGAGCACAACCCCCAAGAAGCCTAGGGTGACAGGCTGTCAGGACACCCATGGGCTCTGCCCAATAAATGCCCCCCCACTGCAGTGTTTAGGGGAATCAGTGAGGCCCCAGGGCCAAGCCACTCACCCTTCATCCCACCAGAGAAGCCTCTCCAGTTGGCAAAGACCATCAGAGGCAGCCCTTCACGGTTGAAGTCCTTGATAGCTTGATAGGTCTTAAATGCGGAGTCTGGGAACCAAACCTGGCCAGCCTGCTGGATTATCTATTGAGAAAAGCCAAAGAGGAAGACGCAATTAACAACACAGCTTGAAGGGGAATCTCTCCAAGGAGAACCAGGTTTCACTGTTAAAAACTCAAAAGCGAGCTGAACAAAAATCATTCATCAAGATCATCATCTTGGAGGTTGGGGAGGGTAGAGCTCAAGCTTAGCATGTATGAGGTCCTGGGTTCAATCCCCAGTACTTCCTCTAAACATTAATAAATAAACCTAATTACCTCCCTCCCCCCACCCCCCAAAAAAGAAAATTATTATTATTTTTTAAAATCATTTTTGAAGTCAAAAAGAAGGATCCTGGATCTTTGACTATTAAATACGACTCTTTTGAAGTTTTGATTACACCACCCTTCTTCAATCAAGAGGGTGAATGAAGCCTTACTGCTTCCAAGGGAAGAATGCAGTCTGAGGAATTCTTGTTCGAAGTCTCCCAAAAACAATTTTACGTGACTCTACACCAACCAAAGCAAGTCAACTACACAAAGTCTCCGAGTCCTCTCACCTCTGTGCTTCTCGGCACAGCTTTCCCTGGACTGTGGTTAATCAACGGACACTTGAGGCGATCCTGCTAAATAACTGCCTCTTGTCTCCCCTGCCCCTTGTTTTCTGGAACTTGTCAGGGTGTGGAAACCTAACCACCCTTTTAAAAGAGCTGGGCTGTGGTGTTCACATTTGGCCTTTGGGCAGACTTCCTTACTGATTCCAGTAGGAGCTCTTCCATGGGTGTGCTGGGAGAATCTGGGGCCAAAGAGCCGTCAGCACATCTCAGCTGCCTTTCTGTAAGACCGTGTACCCAACAGAAGTAGACTGTTTTCTAGCATCAGCAAGACCACTGTAGAGGCCTATTTAATTTTGCAGGCAGGATTTAGCTTGCAGTCCATGTAGTCATCTTAGAAGAAGCACATGATGGTGTGAAGTCATTCAAGGCTGCTGCCTGACCCCTCCCCTAACACTGGCGTTCGCAGTCCTTCTGGTACATCCACGGCTCTGCGGAAGGGAAGCGCGGCTCCAAGCACGGGCGCTCAGGGTCCTCGAGGTGACCTACCTTGGCTTCAGAATCCAGGTTTGCAGGATCAGCTGGGATACTTAGTTCCACTGTTCGGGTTTCAACAGCAACTACTCCCACGGGAATTCCTCCCAGCCTGATAAAAAATGAGCCGCATAAGAACCCAATGTATGTCAGCATTACAGCTAGTCATTCATTCTCCAATCCCACATCAACATGAAGGGTGGCAGGGAGGAGTGGGAACAAATACAAAGAGCAGGGGGAAATCTGACTCTTCTAAGGGTAAAGTGTTTCTGTACAGATTTGGTAAGTGTGGTCAGTTTGGTAAATCTGCAGGGAAACTGCCCTGAGAACCATTCCTATTCCCCAGCACAGGATAAATTCAAACCAAGGGTTGTACTAGGGGAGCCCCTGCATTTAGACTCAACAGCCTAGCATGTGTGTGATGTTTTGCCTGCACACACCCATCATTGTTGTTGCCAAGCGAAGTTTCTCAGTTCATCCTACAGCAGGCCTTTGGTGAAGCTGGAGGGGAACTGTCTGAAAGGCAGTCGGAACCTGCAACTCCCTTACTGGCATAGAGCTGCAGTTTTCTATGGAGTACTTAATAATGTGGTTCCAGATAAGGTCTGAGGGTACACCAGGCCTTACCATTGGGCGTGTGGATGGGGAGTGTGCAGGTGTGTTATGCGGATGATGAAAAACATGTGCCAAGTGTAACGGAGGAGGTTAACCTAACCAAGCCCTTAACCTTCTCTTCCTCTGGAAAAGAGCAATGGGACAGGGATAACCTTCAGAAGTTATCTTGGTGGAACAGGTGATCTGTACTGGAAGTAAACATTTAAACTCCAAGCTCTGTTAATTTAAAAAACGATTCAGGAGCTCCAAGGCTCTGCGTCTATACTCCACGATATACTCCTCCTAACTTGGTCCTCATAAAGATTTCCTAGTTAAAATCTGGAAGAGAGAGGGAAAGTGAATGCGATCGAGCCTGCAAGGTATAGGATGAGTCCTCATTCTGGAAAATGTGATTCAATCTTCAGCTTCTCAGCCGCACTCCTGGGGGTTGGGGCTGGAATGGGTTATGGTCTCTCATTCCCCACAGCATCTCCATAACAAACTTCTCCATGAAGGATGGTCTTTGGTTGTTACACTGGCTACTGGAAATGGATTCTTGTCATCACAGGAGGCCTGACAGGGGCCTGAGTGGGGACCACCCACCCCCTTGTCACTTGCCTGCACTGAATCAGAATCAAAAGCCCTCTAGACAACCAGACAACGAGCAGGAGGTACACAGGAGGGTTTAGAAATATTTCTGTTCACAATGATTAACAATCCAACTGGAAACTTGTAATTGCAAAAGCCACCCTAAATCGGTAACTTATAACTTATATATTAGGGCCCATGTGACCTAATAAAGAACATCTTTATCCGAGTATTACAGTTATTTATTGAACTTGAAAACAGCTCAGAACAACTTCTGTTTTCTATTATACTTCATATAAATTTTATCAGGCTAGCACATGAAGATGCTACATCTTGTTTTATAGTGTGTCCCTGGACAAGGTGCCATGGAATAATAAAAGACAATTTACAGCCAATAGCACACATATTCCAAACATACATACCAAAGATGAGTTTTGGCAGCACTTACAGTAACAATCCCAGAAGAATACATTTATATTTATTTCTCGAAATGCCGTTGCTTTTGAAAGAAGCTAGCTCCATTTGTGTTTTATATACTTGTGAGCATGTGTATATGTTTGGAGGAAGAAACCCAGGACTCATCAGATGGAGAGAAAGAAAGAAGTCCGAGGGAGTGTCGCAATAAACAATGGCAGAGCTAACCAAAACCAAGCTTGACTGAGCTTGCTCGCAGAACAGTCCCTACTCTCCCAGTCATAAGCGTAAAGCATTATTCTCTTATTTCCCATGGGAGGATCTTAAAGACCTGAACAAAGGTTTGGCTTTCTGAGACTTGAAACCCATCATGTTTTTTACAGAGAGAAAATTGAAGCAGAAGAGATGAGACACGTTCTCAGAAAAGTTGGTCCTGGTGTCCTGTGAAGACTCTCCAACAAACTGATAGGTCCTGAATACGAGGGCTCTCCCCAGTACACCACCCCCTCGCCTCCCCAGGAGGAACCCTGCCGGGTGCAAAGACAACTCCTCACTGGGACTCAGAAGCCTGTGGTGGGGCAGAAGCCCTGGGACGCAAGAGGACGCGGGAACTAGTCCCTGGGAGTCTCGCTCTGGGCTGACTCCAGGCTGACCCCTATTCAGAGTCACCGTGAAAGATCCTGTCTGTGGAATCTGCCATTGGATGGTTCCTTGTCACTGGCAGCATGAGGCGTGCTGACCTGCTGGACCAAGAGAACCACAGAGCCTGGAATTATTTCTAAGGCTGGAATCTAAATCTCAACCCAATGTGGCATGCTTGAGAATCTAGAGCAGGTGCCACTTTTCACCAAGATAAGGAAAACTGATTGCCCCCGAGAGGAAGGTGAGCTCCAGATGTGGGTCCCCAGGGCGGCCGTCTCCCGGCGCAGAGCCAGATTAAGATCAGCCCCGGCAGGTGCTTGTTCCGGCGAGCACGGCAGATTATTTCGTGCAGAGCTCGCTGTTGAGTGAAGCACTTCTTAGAGTGGGTATTAAAATTTAATAGAAACTTCAATTTCCCACTTGAAAAAGAGAGGGATCCCTGCCACCTATTCCGGCTGACTTTCCTCACTCATCCTGTTTCAGGTAAACTTTTTTTGGCAATTCAAATCTGATGATAAGCCGGTAGAGTGCGTTTGTTACTTTAAAAATCTCCATGCCGTGAAGGAATTTCTCGGTTACACAGATCGTTCGGGTGTGTTACACGAAGAAGTAGATGGGAACGATTCAACTGGCACCTACTCCTGAAAGAAAATGGCCTTTGGGGGAGCAGAGGAGGGTCACTGGGGGGCTATGGCTTTGTAGTTGGGCTCTACAGCCCCCAAAGAGCTTTTTTTTTTCATCATCATAAAAAGGAAATGTTGTCAAAACAAGACTTCAGATGAAACGCATCACTGGAGTGACACGCTAAGTGACCACTGGGAGCCCGTGCTCCAGCTGTGCTGCCCTGCGCACGGCTATCAACCAGTGTTCTTCGAAAGTTTAGACAAAGAGCGCTTTATTGGTAAAAAATCTATATAGCCGTGGCCCTTTCCTTTCCTGTTTTCAGTTGGGAGGAAAAAGAGCTTCCAAAACAAAAGAGCTCTTACCTGGCTCTGCCAACCACCACGGTCTGTGCCCAGGGTTGCATGATCTCTGAGAAGGAGCCATAGTCAAAAAATCCACTCAACCATTGACCTTTCTGGGCTACAGAAGGGAAAGAAAGAAAACACAGAATAGAGACAGTCAATTCACTGAAAAGGCACTGGAACCGGCAAGCTGACGGTTGGATTTGGGGGATAATTTGGGGGAGTGCGTTGCTGTTTTTAACCATATCATAATAGATGGAAACATTAGGCAGCTGAATGTTCATCTGCTTTCAGACTTCAGCCCCTGTTTCATTTGCTAGTCTGAATAAAAAGAATCATTTATCTGCAAAAGCATCATTTATTGTTAAACGATGGGGTTCAGCTAGCAGAGAAAGTCTGCATGCTTCTAAATAAATAACCTGACTTTTTTCAAAACACTACAAACATTTGTAAAAAGGTTGCCAAGTCATTAAAGATGTTTTCAAAATGTCTATTTCTATTTTAAAGCTTAGCTTACAGTTTTGTTTGATTTCACTGATTTTCTTTGAACGGAAAGCTGAAGACAGTCAAATGAGAAGTATGAATGACCAAATGAGGACCCAAATTTGGGGACAAGGAAAGAGACTCAGCTTCTCTGCTAGAAAAGCAACGAGATACATCCCCTTTACTTACCGCTAACCAAGTATCATTTTACTACAAAAAAAAGAGCCACGCTCATACACGTGATAAGTATCGAAAATACAATGGTTCAGATGCACACACTTGGTGTCATTCACCGCCCTTACACACAGAATTTCCATCACTGGCGAGAGGCATAACTTTCAACATCTTAGTTTAAGAGAAAAAACTTTTGTTCCACAGGTATGCGTGCTTGACCACGGCTTCTTTGACCAAAATCTTCTGCAAATACCCGAGCTCGCCCTCTCAGTTTATGGCTTCTCAGTGAGTCTTCTAATTTGAACATGGCCCTCCGCCCCCTAAAAACCCAAGCCCAAAACCAATTAAAAGTGGAGATCCGAGCAAGCTAACCTCTGCTGACTTAAACAGGATGGAGAGTGTTTTATCAAGACTAAACTTGTAATTACTGTGTTCTACATTCCTTGCCTCTATGGCCCCAGTGTAAAATGTGATCATCCATTTCAAAATTATCTCTCTATCGTGAGCCCAAAGCCGATCGTTTAGATTCTGGTCTCGTGTTGGGCGTCAGTTTGAAGAATATCATGGCACTATCTCCTCTAATAAATGACTTTAACTTTTCACCTAGAAGATATCTGCTTTAACTTATCGCAGGGAATCATCTGCTTTCTTTAACGCTTCCACTAAATTAAAATCTGAAGTCACTCGATTTGGGAGCCAGTGTTAGCTGTGCAGAGACAGCAGGATGAATTACTAGGGAGTCGATGAAAAAATATTATCCAAAAAACAGAAAACTTAGTTTATCACAAATTTATTTTATTCTGGGGACCTCATTAATAATAGCCAGGATAATGCCCGCCCACACACAAACACACACATCTGCTTACCCCATGAAAGAAGGCTCAAATTTTGATGAAGGCTCTAAACCAAACTTCTGAGTGTGTCAGGATGTTGAAATTTTAACTTTATATGCTTGCATCATTTTATGGTTCTTACTTTAATAACAATCATTTGGAACTATAGAATTCATTCCAAAATGGAAATACTTTTTTCTTTAAAAAACCCTCCTGTCTTATATGTTGATTGAGGGAGGGGAGTCATTGGTGGGCTGCGGCTATTGCAGTGGGCTTTATTAGCCCCCTCAAAGAGCAGGTCATGTTCAGTTTAGAGGCAGAACTTAGAAGCCAGCTAACATGGCTCCTGATAATTCCCAGGAGAACACTCACTAAATCTTGTTCTGAATTCTCCCAGAAAAGCCCTAGATTTTAAGGCTGATGCTACCTTGGGTCCACAGTTATTATCGTAAATCTTGGTATAAAAATGAGAGGTACGGAGAAGATTATTATGCTGATTTTTCTGGCTATGTAAGAAAAACTATTTAGTTTTATTAACAAGAAAAGGCAGTGAAGACAACAGGTAACATTTTAAATTAAAATCAACCTTCCTCTGGCGATTTTTCTACACTATCTATAGTTAGGCTTCAGATTAAGCCCAACTCCTAAGTATTAGCTGTGTGACCTTGCACAAATCACTTAACTTCTCTGAGCTTGTAAGATGGTGATCTCGTTTTATCTCTGAGAAGTAGTAAGTCCAAATAAGATAGTGAGTATATATGGAAGTACTTTACAGTCCCACCTGGCTTAGTGGGTGCCCACAAGGTTTATTAAGTCTTCCTTATGAAGACCTCTTCTCTCTCAATCAAATCATAAGAACTCTTAAATTTAAGGAATTATCTTCCATATTCCATTCTCCCTTTAGATATAGCCTTTTTTTTGAGGGGAACCAGTTGCAACAAACAGGCAAAAAAGAACAAGCACTTTCTCAAACAGCCTGAAAAAATGTAGCAGGGGGATTTGGGGCTTCACGAGAGAACCTCCTGGTAAGCAGTTTGGTAAAATTGCAAATGGACTGACGAACAAGAAGGTACATTTGCCTTACATGGAGTTACCTTTTTTTTTTCCTCCTGTTTTTGTTTTTTAGTTTTGTTTTAAAGTTTGGCTAAATCAGCCCCAAGACAGAGAGATGTATTAGATAAACATGGAGGGAGGGCTTGTTCTAATTCAGTTTAGTTATAAAATTAAAGGCTCAGGACAATCTCTGCATGAAGAAACAATCTTATAAAGTAACCTTGTATTAATAACTAAAGCACACAACAATACAATTTCCAAAATCATAAGAGAAGAAGAGCGTATGTGGGTGCATGCCCAGCAACAGCCTGTGGGGAAAAGTGTCGTCACGCTCTACAGCGAAGGGTCTCAAGACCTGTTCTAGACGTGATCTCGTTAATCGCTGCTTGTAGAGACTAGATGGCCGAAGATTCTGGCCCTGTAATTCTATGACTTCATGGCTTACATTTCACTGTTTGAAAGTCTTTGAGCCCATTAAGTAATAAGTGCTATTCTAAGAACAGAATAAACAGAAGAAATGTATTGGGGACTGCAGTGCTTATGACTCAATGGCTGATTGTAAACCTCATTTCATTCATTTTTCATTTGCGCTGGAAGAATTTTCTACCTTTTCTGCAGAGAGCTGTTCTGCAGCTGTCCCTCATTTCCAGGTACTTCAGTGGCTCTGTTTTCTTTGGTATCCATTATTGTGGAGGAATTGGGTAGTGACTGAAAGGAAGACCGAAAGCTTGAGGGTGGAAGGGCCACCGACCCTCCAACATATACGTACTTGGGTGAGGCCGGCCAGCCAGCATCCACCGAGGGTCATAGGGAGCCTTTGTGGGAATAAACTCGATGACTCTATCTATAGGATCCTTGGAGTTCAGCAGAGGAACTGAGCTGTGCACACTCTAAAAGGAGATTGAGATGGAAAGAGCACCGTGGTCAGAGAACAGTCCTCCACTCCAATCCGCAACAGTCGTTCTGACAAAGGCAGCAAGGCCCCCGTAAGGAATGACACCCGTTAGTCCCAATCCTCAGCTGGAAGCACCCTGATCGTGTGCCAACCCTGGGGGAACGTGTACAGCTCTCAAGTCTCACATGGGAGCCTGGCACAACGGGGTGCGTTCTGACTCGTGATTTTCAGTGTGCCCAGGCTTTCTGGGGAGCTCTGCAGAGGGAGATGCCTCCTACAAAGGAGAAAGGCTTCTTCCACGATGAGGAAGAAGCTTTAATATGGTGGGATCTGAGCCCAGATAGACACAAAGGCTTCTGTGGCTGGAAATCATCAGAAAGGGGCCTAACCAAAGAAATCCAAAGGCATTTTAAATGTAGAAGGCCAAAGATGTCTCTAAGGAAAAAAAGAAATCAACTGTTTTCAGAGGAACATTTTGTAACAACTTCCTCTATCATAAAGGAGTCTGCAACGCAGAGGCAGTGAGCTGCGGCAGGAAGGCCGGGCTCCGTGGGCAGTCAGTGCCGGGCGGAAGGGCTCACCTCAGGCATGTACGACAGCCAGTGCAGGACGGTGAACACGCCTTCAAAGTCATCGCAGACGGTGCTGTGGGTCACCCCGTTGTTGTGCATGATCTGGATGCCCCCGAGCTGGTTGTTGGAGGTATACACCTCCCTCCCGAGGACCTGCAGAAACAAGCGAGAGGAAAGACAGAGAGAAAAGGCGAAGTCTGTTTTGCAATTCTCACTCATTCTTTTCTCCACAAGACAGGGACTCCAGCCTCCGTGCGTTGTGCTAAGGGACTATCTGGACCTTTGTCCTAAAAAGAAAACTTAGAAGACAAAAAAGAGTTTTAAACAACCACACAGTCTGTTGCAATTTTAACTACCAGCAAGCCTCTCTCTCTGCTAGCTGCCACAGGTACAGGCAGCATCTTGACTCTGAGCTGAAGCCCCAGTGGTGGGTAAAGCTGGACCCTGAGACACAGGCCACGTCCTCTCCCGCAGGCTTGGCGGGGCTGCTGCACGTTCGCACAAAGAGGTAACCTGCCTGTCTCCTGACAATCTCGAGGGACACCCAGTTAAAGAAACACTGTGAGGTTTGGGTTCTTCATTTTTTGTTTTTGTTTTTGTTTTTTTTAAGGGTTACTTTTCCCCTTGACATTTGTTTTCTAAAGCTGGTCCCCTCACAAGCTCTGCGCATGGCAGAATCCTGCAGCAACTCATGACACGCACAGGAACCCCTGAGTCTAAAGTCCTCTTTGTGTGCTGGGTGCAGGGCAGTGATTTACACCCAAACCCATTTCTCTTACATGCTTCCCTGTGCTTCCCTCCTGTGCTTCGGGGGGAATTCAGGGCCTCAGAGCCCTGGTGTGTCCCTAGAGGAGTTTAACCCTTGTGAGGCTGAAAGGCACCTGCAATTGGAAACCATAAAGTTTCTTTTAAAAAGAAAAAAAAAAAAAGACAAAATATTCTTCAACTTGGAAATTGAAGGGTTTCTTTTTTCCCTTGAAGACTGGTTAATGATTTCTTTCAGGGAGGGAGGTTTTCTGACCCAGCAGACGGAAGCTGGGTGGCCTGATCGCTGACTACCGCAAACTGCTGAGTGTGTGGTAATTGCCAGTCATCTCTGGTAGCCCTGGAGAGCTCTCAACAGTTGTAAAGCGCTTACTGTGTGCTACCTTTTCTTTTCCCCTTCCCCTCCTCCTTCAGAAAATCACCACAACACGGAACTTCTTCCTTACTTTTATTCATTTCCAGTCTCCAGGGAGAACCTAATAAATGAACATTCAACCTGTATATTCCCATCTCGCCCCTTCTTGTCAGGAGCTGAGAGAGGCTCCCCTGCGTGCTGGGTGAGCCCGACTTGAGACCCTCCCAAGGCTGAGGGGGGAGGTGACCAGAGCAGTCACCTCAGTGTGACCTGGTGGCCCTCGGTCCCTTTAACTTCAGCCAGGAGGGGTGGAGGAGACTCTTATGAAAGGAATATAGGAAGCAAGGAATATGCTCTCAGGTTACTGCTTTCCTTGCTGAAGACGCGCAGAGAACAAGCCCTTGCAGGCAGCCCTGAGCAGAGCGACATGCCAGCAGCTCCCATGAAGGGGCCTCCGGGACAGGAGAGCCCGGGCCTGACCACTGGGCTCCCCTCCTCCTCTCGGTCTGTCTTTAATCTCAGCCTGGGACCGCGGCTCTTTTCTCATTCTCCTGCTGTCTCTTTCCATTTGCCCTCTCTCTGACTGATACACTGATCTCTCGGTCACTCAGCTTTCTGCTCCACTGAGTCCATATTACTAATAACACCTCCGCCACGGCCAGTTTACCTCATGAAGGCAGGAGCACATCATTACAAAATAAACTCATAACTTTGACATTCTAGCAAATACACGCCGTTTGTTATTTTTATGGCTTTAGTCTTTCTAACAGGCAGAGGGCATTACATACCTGTTTCATTTATATCTTTAAATGTGTGCACACATGCACACTCGCACATGCATCAGGAAACAAAAGGATGGAAAACCAACCCCAGACAAACATCCAAAGCAGTCAGCTGATGGGGGATCCTGGCGGAGGCAGAAACCCTGTCACTCAGGGAGGCCACGCTCTGATCGGGCTCCGGTTTTATGGGCGCCATAAACCCGATGGCCCACAACTGGTCCTTCTGGGACAGACTGCCTCTCTGCCAGAAGTCATTCAGTGTGATCAGCAGTATTTTTAATTATTAAAATAAAATTGGAAAGGGGGGAAAGAAATAAAAAGGAGACACTGCGCTGACCCTGAATACCCAATACTCACAATCTGGGTCGGGAGCCGAGGATGCCTCGCCGCCCAGGAGAGGGAGCTGGGGCTGTTTTCTACCCAGAAACACTGTTTTCTTTCCTGGGAAACACTGTTGCTAGTGCCTGATAACGTCTGGACACTTAGAACCTCACACCTCTTCAAAATCAGTAACAGACGTAGGAAGGACCAATCTCAGAAAAAGGGACGGAAGCCAACTGAGAGAGGCTTAGCTGTTCAAATACACCTCCTGCGACGTCTCTGCCCCTGAGACAGGAAAAGCACCTTCAAGCACCGGGCTCCTCCTGGAGGCTCGCACCTGCCCAGCCCACACCCAGCTTCTTCAAACTAACCAGGGACAGGCTCGGAGGGAGCAGGAGTTTAATAACTTAGCGTGTCTTCCCTTCAAAAGTGGGAACACAGGTTCTGACGCACTGGCATTGTTCTGAAAAGGCAGCAGTATTTCTACATGTCTTCTCCCCTGGGTTCAGAAAGAAAACCAGGGCTTACCACAACCAAGAACGTTACTCTGGGCTAAAGAAATGTCTGTCATGTGAGAGGGTTCATTGAATTTGGGAATTAAAGAGAAAAATTTTAGGACAGCCTAACAGAGCATCCAAAGAGCTTTCCCTCATCAGCCTTATCATAGGATTGGGGGCGGGTGGAGAGGGGGAAGGACACATGAAAATGAAACCTGCTCCACTAACCACAAACACATGCTAACAATCACAGCCACTTAACAACCGGTGAAGGGAAAGCAGGAGCCTCCAGTTCATCTTGAGCGACCATGTGTTTGGAGCACGCACCAGCAGAATGAGGGCGCACACAATAGCTCCTGATTTATAGGGGTCGTTGCTGACTCAAGTGGTTTTAATGATTTTAGAATACTTCACAGCAAAAGCTCCCACCGCAGAAGCAGAATCTGGGCGAGGACAAAAATCCCTTCTGCCTAACCCAGAGATGATCGTGCTGGAACCGTTACGCAAACCCCGCCGAGCATCTAGGAAGGCAAAAAAAAAAAAAAAAGAACCCACGTGGATGGAACCACTGTTTTACTCTTCAATCTGTTGTTCTACCAACCTTCTACAGAAAAAACGTGGGGTAAACCACCTTCACCAACATAATACTTTCGTCAAGAAGGTGAGCTTCATTTCATCATTTTTTTTTTTCCAACTTGGGCATATGCATTCTTGTGGAAGTCAAGTTGCTTGCTGTCTTCCATTTCCGAAATTATTCTTCTCACGTTTTAGACTGCATGGATACAAACCTTTACTTTATCTGCCCAACAAGCATCAATAACCATTTAAACGCAGGAGCCATTCAAACACAGGTGACCCTCCTGAGGCCCCACTTTGCTGCCCCTCCAGGTCTAAGTGGGGAGGCAGTGCCGTGAAATATTAGGAACAGGCACCACCTCGGAGTCCCTTTCTGAAGAGTGCCTATGCTGCCGACAGAGCTGAATAAGGGCTGAGCCTGAAAGAGGGTCTTCACCCACTCTCAGTATAAACTTAAGCCTCATCCAGCACTCATTCATTGCCTCTGGCAGACCTGGGAATTAGGAACACTGCATTAAGCCCGTGATGAGCAGCAGAACTCAATTGTTACAGGCTCCATGCAAGATGCTACACGGCCTTTAGAAATTTTGAGCTACACAGGAAGTGCAAATGAATGCAGTCCCACATACATGCTAAGGCCTCTGCTGCTGTTCCTGCTTATCTGGAGACACTGCCGACAGCTCGTGGTTTACCGTAGCTGACAGGCAATGAAAACAGTCTAATATACCGCCTGCTCTCGCCTTTAAATCCCTTTTTGGAGATCAAGATAAACACGTTCCTTCCTTCCCCAGTGCTCCAGACGTTTGACTGAAGTGGCAGGGCACTGTGAGGTTTTGTGCAAATGAAATCACTATGTAATGCTGAATGAGTGTAGTATTTACTTGTCAGGATATTTGTCAGCACACAGGCATTGAGATTTCCAAGTTTCATAGATGCAACCTAGCTCAATTTTTTAAAAAATTGCTTTTGTCCTAATACACCCATTATGCTGGGGACCCTCAGACTTATAATAAGCAAGTATTTGTAATCATGTGCTTAAGATATGAAAAATAATGATGCATAGAATAATGATGGAATAAAAAGAAAAAAAGGAAATCTGCTGTTTTTCCTCCTTTATCAACCTTTCCCCCTTTAAACAATCTTTGGTGGGTCAGGGCAATCTTCTAGCTAAAGAAGGGAGTACAAAAGTCTTCTTGCAACTAAGAATGAAGCTGCACGAGCTGAGTCCTTGCTGCCATCCTCCCTCCTTCTCATTAGGGTATTTCCATTCTCAAGAGGATCTGAGGAGGGGTTTGTAAATTTCCTCCGAGCAATTGTCATCTCTGGACTTCATTCCATGACTCTAGATATTAAAGTCACTCTGGGATCTGTCAGGTTATTGATAAAGGTTTGGCTAAGGCAGAAAGGGAGAAAGAGATGAGAAAGAATAAGTCGGAACAGGGGGAAAAAATGATAAAATAGGGACAAAAGAAAGGAGGAAGGATGAGACAGAGGAAAAGGGAGGGGGAGAGAAGAGGAAGGGGAAGAAAAAAATGCAATAGCTCATCCACTCATGCTGCTAACACCCTCCTCCCTGACCTGAGAGGACTACATTTTTAAAAGCTGACAAGTAATTCAATCTCCAATTAACAATTTTAAGTGGTGCAGCACATATTACCATGTAACTGTTTCTCCAGGAATATATCCAAGGGTGAATGGAATTAAATCTCTAGGGAGACAGGACCAGTGCCTTAAGCCTCATCCAGCACTCATGAGACCAAGAATATTTGGGGATTCCAAAACAGAGCCTCTTAATACACAGACTCAGGGTTACAAGTGCCTCTGCCCCCTTGGTCACCACTATTGTTACAGGCTCACTGCAGAGCTGGCTGGCAGCTGGCAGGCTAGGGCTGGGGGTAGAGAAGGGCAGCAACACACCGCTGGCACAGGATGGGGAAGCCTGTGACTTGAGCCACAGCTGGATTCAACACTGTCCGCTGCAAGACCAAAATCCTCTCCATAAGCAGCCAAATTAGGAAGTGATCAGGTTTGCTGCTGGATAAATTGGTGTAAAGAGACGGTGCTACCAGTGGTAGGAAAAGATGTTTGGTCAAAAAGATTCTGATACAGGCCAGAAACAACACTGAGAGATCTCTGTTTTCTGAGATGTTGGGAGAACAGAGGAGTCAGTTGGACGGCAGATGACAAGGGTTTGAAGATGGACTGGGTGAGGAACAGACACTCATTTTTAATGGAACTGGGGTAGAGAAGAGCCACATGACAGTTTCCTTGTCAAACATATGAGAAAAGGCACAGGCTTCCGGAGTGAAAACTGACGCCAAATGAAATCACTCATCTCAGGGATCCATCAACTGCTCATTTCATTGCAGACCTGAGCATACTGAAATAGATTACTTCCAAGTATGGAAATTTTTTAAGTGTCTGGTCTATTGAGGCATAATTCACATCTACTAAAATTGTCCATTTTTAGGTGTACAATTCTATGGCATTTGACATCACATATAACCACCACCACAATCACCCCAAAAGCTGTCATCAGCCCCCAAAGTATTCCCACATATAATCAATTCTTCTCTCACCCCTGACAACCACTGATCTTTTTTGTGTCTCAACAATTTTGCCTTTTCTAGAATGTTAGATAAATGGAAGCCAAAAAGTATGTAGCCTTCTGAGTCTACCTTCTTTCAGTCAGCATAATGCACCTGAGATTCATTCATGCTGATGCAGGTGACAGTAGTTCCTTTTCACTACAGAGCAGTATTCCATTTTATGGACAAACCACAACTTGTCTGTCTGTCTGCCTCTTAGTGGACAATTGGGTGGTTTCCGGTTTTTGGCAATTAAAAGCTGCTATACACATTTATGTACAGGTTTTTGTATGGATACATATTTTCATTTCTGTTGAGTAAACATCTAGGAGTAGGCTGCAAGATTGTATGGGAAGTGTATGACTAACTTTTTTTTAAAAAGCTAAACTTTTTCAAAGTGGCTGCACCATTTTGCATTCCTACCAATGCATGTGAGAGTTCTGGTTATTTTGCGTCCTCACCAGTACTTAGTATTGTCAGCTTAAATATTTTTTTGGTTTTGGTTTTTTTTTTTTCCCCTTTTAATGAAGGTACTGGGAATTGAACCCATGACATCATGCATGCTAAGCAAGCATTCCATCATGGAGTTATACACACCCTTCTTAAAATTTTTATTTTAGAGGTGTCTAATTGTGGTTTTAATTGGTATTTCCCTAATGACTAATGATAAACATCTTTTCATGTGCTTATTTACCATCCTTATACCTTTGTTTAAATTTCTTACCCATTTTAAAAATGACTGGGTTGTTTTCTTATTATTGAGTTGTGAGAACTCTTTATATATATATATATATATTTATATATTTTTTTTATATATTTAAATATATTTTATATATATTTAAATAAATATATATATTTATATATATTTAAATAAATATATATATTTAAATCCTTGTTTTTCAGTCACCTCCTAGTGTTTTTTCTGAATAGGATACAGGACATGAGGTCCTATGGAAAGGCACATGGCTGTGTGGCTGACTGCCTGTGCCCACCAGGCACAGAGTTTGGTGCCTGCTGGGACCTGGCTTCTTGGGGAGTAGCACTGACTGTTCATCTCTGCAACCTTTTTGTTTGTGTTTTCTCATTTACATCTGGTGGGCAACAATTTAATTTTCCCCCTTGGAACATACAAAAATCCAGTTACTGTCTTTTAGCCTAAATTTTAAGCTTCATGAAAGCAGGAATCATCTTTATACCTAGAGCATAAGAACAGAAATTTACACCTAAGAGGAATGCAGTAAGTGCAAGTAAACTGCCGTCATTCTTAGTGCTCTGCAAAACTCAGCTCTGATTTGTATTTTCAGCGAGCTGAACTACTATAAGCCAAAGAAATCTCTCCTATTATTGTTATAATGTCGTAGTGGCTTCCTTAAGCAAAATGAGTGATTCAATTTTCCTCCCCTTTTAGTTTTCCCCAGTGGACACACTGAGTTTTGACTTCAAAAATCCTTTACCTGGGCTAGAATTAAGCTAGTAACTCGATATACTGTAAAGTCATATTATATTAGGGTTGCTCTACTGAGCTGCATAAACCTGCTTTATCTGTTGAGAAAAGACATATTTTATCAATGGGTTAGATAGAAAATGAAGACACCCAAAACCTGATTATATGTTCCAGTAGTCTTGACTTCTCATAATTGCATCTTATGCTGTTGGTTACATTTGGGTAGGTTCCATTCCCTAATAAATACTGATTTCTTGATTTTTCTTATGTGCATATTATTTTAAAGGGTTTAAATTCCAGACGCTGAAACATTTAAAAAATTAGGAATCAGTCAAGAATCAACCAGAAAAACTTGAAGCCTGGGCATGATAATCTATAGTTCCATCTAAATAGCTCTTCAAGCCTCTCCTTTCATAATTCAACACTCCCAACTGTGTACATTAGCTGATTAGGCTGTGCAAGGACGGCCACTCTGAATGAGAGGGGACACAGCCAGATTTGGATCCGTGCACGGGGGACATTCCCCAGAATGATGAACAGCCCGGAGTCAGATTTCTAAACAGTCTCATTTCCCGTGTCTTTATCATATTCACACAGCAGTCTATGCACAGCCAGGGACCAGGTCTGTCTTCCCCCTAGAAGACTGAAGTCCTTGCACTTCTAATCTACCAACGTGTGCAGTTCTTGCACTTTTAATTTATGAGTGTTTAGGGGGGGACCTCTCTGACTTGGGAACATATTGGCTCGGTCTAATGCTTGGAGATTATTAAACTCGGAGCTATGCTCCACTATCAAGTCTACAGATCTTTTATTTAGAAGATATGGTGCTCTAAATGCACAAAGAGCTCCCTGTCACCTTCACATTAAAGCCCCTAGTGCCTGGTAAATGGAATTATATAGCTGTCATCTCCTTTCCCCAAAGTTTTAAGAGTACAATGGGCTCATTTTTTCACACTCCATCCCGGCTTCAGAACTAAGAGACCTACTTTGTATTGATTTAAGGTCTCAGAAATAAATAAACCTGCTTCACCGCTGTGATTCACAACAAATTCATGATACACTATTGCATGATATATTTCAAGCCCTTGCTCTGGCTCTCTTTTTCCTCTGGTGAGTGATGGGGGAGGTGGGAGGTAGTGGGGAGCTGTGAAGCTGACAGCCAGATGGTTATTGGAGATGGCTGCTGACTGCAAATCCAAGAACAGACACTGCTGGAGGAGTATGGGATTTTTTTTTTCAACCGGGGGCAGGGGTGAGAAGCTAATTTACTTGGGTTTCAGGCTGGGGTTGGGGGAGAAGAAAGGTTCGGGGGAGAAGGGGAAGGACAGATGGAACAGAAAAGCATCAAGTGAACACTAATTTGCAAAGACAGAGCTATGAACGTGTGTAGAAAGAAAGGTGAAGGAAATCCAGCGCAAGAAGGTGTAACGTATGACTGAGTGGAAAATGAAGACACTGAATTGCTCTGCCTACAGGACCGTGCTCACCGTCCTAAGAGGGCACTCAGCTTGAGTCTGGGGAGGATGTTTTATTAGAAGGAGAATGTGCGAGACCCCACCTGCCACGGAACCCGTGAAGGACAGGCCTCTCTTGACTCCAGTACTCGGGAAGCTGAAATGGGCACCCTGGAGAGAGGGTAGAGATATAACGGAGGTCCACACGTACGGAGTGAGCTGCGAGGGTGATAAATTCTAGCATTTTACACTTGCTTTGTGTGCCCTTAGAGCTTTAGAGTCACCTTTATGGGATCCAGAAATAAGGACCGCCAAACAAGAGTTTTAACTAGTACCTAAAGACACAGCACTCAAAAAGACCTATCTCCCAGCCACGCATCAGATGCTGACTTTCAGCAAGGTGGGTGATGGGAAGGTCTCAAAGCCTTGAATGACACCGTGCAGCAGAACCCTGAGGTTCCACCGGGTACCACTCCAAAGTGGTGAGCTCTGGCTGTGTCTCTAGTAATTACTGTTATTTCTTATTTTAGCTGGCAAGATTGTTATTTATGAATCCAATTTCTTTTCTATCTTTGAAGAGCATTTTCATCTTCACTACATTTGTTCCTGAGGCAAGACCAGACTCTGAAAGCAAAAGTACATGGGAACAACAAAGGGTCCTACTGTGCAGCACAGGGAACTATATCCAGTAACTTGTAATAACCTATAATGAAAAAGCACATATATGTATAACTGAATCGCTATCTGTACACCAGAAACTAACACAACTTGTAGATCGACTGTACTTCAATTAAAAAAAAAAAAAGGAATTAAACTTAAAAAAAAAAAGTACATGGGAAAGATTTTAGTTCCATTCAGTTCTACACAGGCTAAACTATCAAACTGGGAATCGCTCTGTTAAGTTTGAACACTACTTTTTAAGAGGAATTAGTCTGTCTGTACAGAGAAACAAATATCAGCCAAATACAAGGAAGAACTTTACATCGATGAAAGGGATTGGCTTAAAAAATACTGAGCTTCCCTTCAGGTGAGGTTTCCAAGCATAACTGAATGACTGTTTGGCAGCAGAGTCACAGAGGAAATTCAAACAACGGTTCGGTGGTTGGACTTTGAGGATCCCCCCACTGCCAACAATTGTAATTCTACAGCTACTTGCTGTCATCAGGACCACCACCACCACAACCACCCTTGGCATGTACTTTTCTGTAATACGGATAAGAAACAAGATAAAAACATTTTAAATCGTTCTGCTTTACAACTCCCACTCCTAATCTCGGTAATATGCAGTAATCTTGCACATCACTAGGACGTAATCTCACTGACATAGAATTCTCTCACATGTCGTCACTGTTTAAGATTTCCTCCCACCCCCAATCTACCTTCTTCCTGCCCCAGCCGAACATGGTTCCCTAGCTGCAAACCAAGAGACATCTTCATAGCATAACAGAACACTAGAAATTAAAGAGAATTTAAAGATGGAAAAACATATATACTGTGTAAACACTAGCCGTGAGAATACTGCAGGAGCTCTATCAATGTCACAGAAAGTAGACTTAAAGGCAAGATACGCTAATTGAGTTAAAAGAGGGAATTTTCATGATCATAATGGGATCAGCCCTTAACAAAGATATAATATATATTAAAAAATAAAGAGAACTTAAGATTAAGGGACCCTCTGGTCTTCACCTTAAGGTGGGAAATGTATTTTATGAAGAGGAAACAGAGCCCCAGGGAGATTAGAGCCCAAAGTTGCTTTACCTAGTAAATGGGAAGGAGAGGAATAATCAAAAGTTTTTTTATTTGCTTTTTTTTTTTAATCTAAAGGTTTTGTTAACTTCAAAAAGTTTGAGCACATTTATAATAGGCTGTCAAACGTGATGATTCCCAAGTCTATATACAATGACCAGGCAGAACCTCAGAGCTCCGACTTCATCTGGAAGCTCCAGACTGATGTCTGCGTGGGTTGTCCTGTACTGGGTCGCTAAGCCGCCACCCACCACGGGCTCTCTTAGTCAGAGGTGATGGAGTTCTGAATGCCAGTCCTGCCAGAGAGCTGGGGGTCGGACAGCTGACAGATTACCACGACCCACTAATGGAGTCAAATATACCCGGGACAGCTTCCTACCAAACCTGAGGAACCTCAAATGAAAATCAAACCAAACAACCTCCCAAAAGGGGCCAGGGATTTGCCCATATTTTGTATGTGTGCAGGGGGGAAGGGCTTGAAAACTAAGGAGATGCGCTGGCTGGAATCCTTTCTGAGAACTCATTCATGGAGCTGCAGCCAGGCTTACTCAGAAAGGAAGCTCAAATGCCCTCCTTAGAAAGGAGAGCGATCCCATCTGGAGCTTCGGGAGTACAGGGACTGTCTATTGTGAAAATAGGTAGTTAGGGACTTTTAAAAATGCAAATTGCTGGACCGATCCTTAGAGTAATTATGGGCTATTGTATCAACAAGTCCCGGGGGATACTCACAGACAGATGACTGACACATATACTACCCTATCAGGACCAAACACGGTGCCTCTAACGTTAATGGCTTTCTGGAATGTGTGACTGTCTTTAGATAGCATCAGTTGGGAAGGTCAATACCTGAATGCACTGCCACAGTGAGGACTGACACCTAACGCTTTCTTAAAGAAATTTTTGCCTTCAAAGGGTCAGAAAGTATAGAGAATGTTGCGTTTGTATTTTCCTTCCAGGGCCTGGATAATGAGTTGCAATGAGAAAGGACCGCTAAATGCATCTTGGGGAAGACCACGAGTGCCAGTGATTTATCTGTAGTAACTCATTTAATCCTCACAAGAGCCTAGGAGGTAGGTACTATTATGATTCCCGCTTTACAGTTAGTACCACTGTAACCTGGAAGGGTTAAGTACATTGCCCAAGGTCGCACAGCTAACAGGTGGTAGAGCCTGGAGTCAAGCCTGGGCAGTCTTTTTTTTTTTTTTTTTTTTTAACATTTTTTATTGATTTATAATCATTTTACAATGTTGTGTCGAATTCCAGTGTTCAGCACAATTTTTCAGTTATTCATGGACATATACACACTCATTGTCACATTTTTTTCTCTGTGAGTTATCATAACATTTTGTGTATATTTCCCTGTGCTATACAGTGTAGTCTATTCTACAATTTTGAAATCCCAGTCTATCCCTTCCCACCCTCCACCCCCCTGGTAACCACAAGTCTGTATTCTCTGTCTGTGAGTCTATTTCTGTCCTTTATTTACGCTTTGTTTTTGTTTGTTTGTTTGTTTTTGTTTTTGTTTTTTAGATTCCACATATGAGCGATCTCATATGGTATTTTTCTTTCTCTTTCTGGCTTACTTCACTTAGAATGACATTCTCCAGGAGCATCCATGTTGCTGCAAATGGCATTATGTTGTCGGTTTTTATGGCTGAGTAGTATTCAAGCCTGGGCAGTCTTAACCATTCTGCCTCTTCACGTTCTGGGTAAGTGACGGTACTGCCTCACAGCCAGAGCTAAATTACCTCGCCTTCCTTTCTCCAGCCTCCGTGTTGTGTGTCACGGAGTCAGGGGTGAGGATGCAGAATGTGCAGTGCAGACCCCTGGTGCTACAGGCTCTTGGGGGGAATCCCCGATACTGTACCAAACAGTCAGCAACGACGTCACATTTCACATTGTGCAGATACATAAAGATACGTATTTGGAAACTGAGATCCTGAGAGGGACTGATACCGAGTCTCAAAATCAAGATTAGCAGAATTAGCCCCCTACAGGCCTAACATACAGCCCTAGCCACACTCACCATATAATTTATTTTTTCCTGGCAGAGTCAGTGGAAATAGAGGCCTGGTCTCACTAAAAGGAATGAGATTATTGGATTTTTTTTTCCCCTAAAGCCAGAAGCTTTAAAATGCTTATCACAAGAAAATCATATATCACCTCTTGAATAAATCTATAATCCATCTATCATAGCCATTGGCACATGCCATAGACAGTTACTGTCCAGAGGACTAGTCATAAACTGCAATTCCAATTTCTTGGTATACAGAGAGAGCTTCCACGAGTCTGGGGCAGTGGGCTGAGAATTAGCAGGCTCTAGTCTCTGTCTGCGTTCCCTTACAACACTAGGTGCTCCCAGCTGCTCTACCACTTGACATATGTTAAACATATTACACAGAAACGAGTGGGAAGTCGGGGGGGGGGGGGAGGACATGAATTCAAAAGTCACTGCAAATGTCCAGGGGCACCTTGACTTAGGAGCTTATGACTCCACAAATTGCCTCAGACCCTTAAAGGTCTATCTTCCCACTTCCCCAAGCACACAGGCTACTGGCTGTTACCGGGCCTGCGTGACTACCTTCAAGCAGGGTAGTCTGCCATCCATCAAGTTCGCCCTTACCACTTGGTGACGCGTTCTGAGGGATCTGCCCACCCAGAGCCAACAGTCTGTAGAGCTAGGAACCTATGCTCCGCTACCTTGAGTGCCATGGAATAGCAGGCCTGTAGAAGCTTCTTTTATTCGTGTCACCACTCTCATGACGTTTGGACAAGAAGTAAAACAACCAGACTTACTTTCTCTTCTCAGGCCTTGTGGGCACTAAGCACAGGGGACTGAGCACATCTTAAATGAAACCTGGGGACGTGGAAGTTCATGTTCTGCTGCTGGTTCTAGTCTCTGTCTATGGAACTAAGTTCCTTTAGCTCTTACTGTTTTCGTCTTCCCATCTGTAAAATGGCCCTGACACCATCAGCCCACCCAGAAGGTAGCAATGAGCCAGATGGATGTTTTTGATTTTAAGTGTCAAGTAAAGTCATCCAGGCTGCCTGTAGTCATCGGCCCATTGCCTTTAGTTCAAATGTCAAATCTGCTTCTGCAACACTTAAGAAATCCCACATCCTGTATCTCTGAATATTTTACAAAGAACTGCAGACAACAAAGAGCAAGACAGACAAGGAAAGAGAATACACAGATACTGAGATCACAAGGGAAAGGGGTACATATAGAAATGTGAGAAGCACTTTCTGGTTATGGAACAAAAGACAGAATAGCAAAGGATGAGGCCCATGAATAAGATGCGTAAGTGAACAGTAAAATCACTGAAAGTAAGAAAAAAAACAAATCCAGGAAACTGCTGGAAGGTTTGTATTTTACATGCAGGTTACTACTGTTGGTTACAAAAAGAAATCCTTTAAAAAGTAAGAGTCTTTGGAAGCAATAGGTAGGAAGGTCTAAACTAATTAAAAGCAGGTTGGCTAACGACGGCAACATCACGTGTGCCCTGAGATAGAGTGTAGCCATAAAAGCTTGACGTGGGCATGCAATGTATTAAGTTGGGAATGTGCGTCTCTCCAGCTTCCTATCTATTAAAGGAACAAACAAGTTACATGTTGCTGCATTATCAGAGCATGATATGTGGAGTGTCAACCCTTTCTCTTCACGTCGAACTATGTTCAGTCACAGCAGAGATGGGGCTGAGGGGGGTGGGTTGGGGAGGGGAGGAGAAAAGCAGGGAGAAAGAAAGTTTTGAAAAAAATCTCTGCCTCAGCAAAAGTTTTCATTAAAATTTTAGACAAATGATCCCTGTGTCCTTCTCCCTTGCTGCCTGGGGCTCCATGCTATTTCTATGCAAATAACAACCTCGTGGTTTATATCTTATTATTTCCACCGGAGCTGAAGCGACATGACCTGAGACGTGTAAGAGGTGGGTAGGGGCTGGGGAGGGGGGTGGAGTTAAAGAGAGAGAGAGAGAGAGAGAGAGGGAAAAGGGAGAGAGAGAGAGATGGAGTGGGTGTTCACTCAAGTGTGAAAAAATATTGTCAGGAGTGAGCGTCAAGAACAAAAAAAAAATTGCTGGGATAACGTGTTTATTTCAGTCCCCCCACCCCACCCCCCATCCCCCCTTGCAAACCGGCACCTTTTAAAATTCATTGGGCATCAGGCGATCATGCACAATCCATCTGCTTTCACTTTATCATTTGCATTTCATGCCTCCTGGCTTTTGATGTGCTGATACTTTGATGCAGTCAGGAGACGCGCATTATCATTATTTCAATTTTCAAAGGGGTCAACGGGATCGGCACTTGCACACACAAATTTTTTTTTTCCCTACAACCTCTGCACACCCCCTCCCCTCTGATTCTTCACCCCAATGTTTAACATAAAGGATGAAGACTCAAAAAGGCAGGGGTCAAATGTTCACAGTCTGAAAGCTCGCATACACCGCCCAAGTCCCCACTTTACACAGGGACATGCGGACGACAGGCTGGATGGTCGAGGCTTGAGGAGGCTCCACAGGGCTCCAGACACACACAAAGACTTTCTCACACGTGGAGACTCAGTGAGGCACAGAGAGAGAGAGAGAGAGAGAGAGAGAGAGAGAGAGAGAGAGAGAGAGAGAGAGAGAGAGAGAGAGAGAGAGAGCGCGAGCTAGACACAAAGAGACAGGGACCAGCACACACACAGGAAGAGACACTCACTCACTGTGACCTGCACACACGCCCAGAGGATGCGAGGCAGAGAGAGTCCTATAGGAAAAAAGGCAGACACGCAGAGAGACACTGGTGCACACAAAGACAGGACGTGCACAGGGAGTGAGCTGGAGGAGGCAGTCTGAGTGTGTGGCTCCCGTCTAGTGTCCTTTCTCCTACGTGAGAGGCAAAGGGGCAGAGGGGACATTCTTAATGAATTTGCATGAAATCAGGGTCTTCCAGCTCCAGCTCCAGAGTCCCTGGCTCTATACAGAAGAGCCAGGGACATGGAGATAGCGGGGCAGGCAGAGCACGATTAGGTAACCTCTTTAACTGATCACTCCCTTCAGCTACAAATGATCATGTCCTTCCGGAAATGAGCATTGTGGGGTAAGTTACAGCTGCGGCTGTACTGTCTTTTCCTTGCAACTAGACTTGTCCTTTAACAAGCAACCCTGCAGGCTAGGAGGAAAGTGACTATAATGAATTTGATCAGAACAGTTCAACCAAGTATTAAGAAAAAACATCCCTAATGCCTTCCTTGTGGCACGAATGAAATTCAACTAGCAAGTTTTTAGGGACAAACAAAGAAAAACCCCAGCAGCAGCAACGTCATCACCTTTGCTTTTTGTAATGTTCTTTGGGTGCAACACAGCATCAGGGAAAAAATAAGAAACTCAATGTAACAAGATACTTTTCAGAAATTAGGCTCTTTGTTCAGGTCTGGGAACATTACGGAAATACAGACGACTTTAAATTCTACCCACCACAGGTAATGGTACCCACCATTCTCTCCAACGTTCATCAATATCTCATCCTAAGAATGTATCCGAAAGAGCAACTTAAAAAAAAAAAAAAGGTAGACAGTTTCTCCCGCTGCAATAATTTCCCTCGGTAGTGGCAGTTCACAGTCTCTACTCCCAGACTACCCTCCAAAAAGGGAGCAGAACATCCAAGCTTGTCATTTGCTAGCACTTTTTTGCCTGTCCTTGGAGAGAAAGGTCAGCCCAGAGAAGGGCAGGGAGTTCATATGGATGCAGAGAGCAAGCTCACCGCGCCACACGCCTGTCACTTCAGGCGACCCCAAAAGCTAACTGGACTGATGGGAGTGTCAAATTTTTCCAAATGGGAATGATAGGATAGGACACTTAATTCCTAAACTTCCACTTGAAGTCAAGGCTTGATAAAAAGTTTGTCCAAGTCTAGTGAACAATTTAGCTTGCGTGTAACTCCACAAGTGCAAGCGCCAAACCACTTGCGAGAGAGGAGAGGAGAAGGGAACTGAAGCTGTAATGAGGGCCAGTGCTTTGGAGCCGGGTACCAGGCACTCCTACCTATGTTTTCTCATTTGATCTCCACAGCATCGTTTAAAGGTAGAAATTATTATCCCCCTTTGATAGATAAAGAAAGCCAAGGACCTGAGAGGCTGTATGAGTTGCACACAGTCAGTCGGCCAGTCTCAGAGGATTACATACTCCTGGCTCTGGACAGAAAATAATGTTCCTATGTCTGCAGAGAAGTCAGAACTACACTGTCCTTTGTATGTTCAGGTATTCTTAGACAGGTTTCACTCTCAGAAGCAGTGAACTCACCATCCATTTCCCCACTCTTAGGAAAAGCCAGTATGAGCTTGTATTGAAAAGGCACAATTTCTTTTGAAGGGAAGATAAATCTCTATGTCATATTCTTTCTCATCAGTCCATCCATGCCTCCATCCACCCACCTTCCCATTCAATATTTGCCAAGTACTTCCTTATGTACAGGGGACCAACATAAGTGCCTTTTTTTTAGAGGTGCTTTTGCAAATTTCCCAGAATATTAGAACTTGATATCCTCGATGCATTCAGGGGATGTTTCAGAGGTAGCTCTGTGTCTGGGAGTAGATCTCACACCCTGTGCTCACAGATGAGAAGAAGGGAAGGAGGGTGGAACAGAAGCATTCGATTAATTCTGTCTTCTTAGAAAGACATTAGATGTAAGCTCTTTGCAGCAGGAGTTTTATCTGGTTTGTTTATTAACATACCCACAGGGCTTGGAAAGGTGCCTGGCACACAGTAGGTACTTAAATACTCATTTTGTTGAATGAAGTGAATGAATGAAAAGGCAAGGAAGAGGGAGGGAGAGAAGAGAAAGAGGCAAGACATGGATAGAATGGCCTCTCCCCAGTCTGGATCTAGAATTAAGCATTCACGACAATCTTCAAAAGGCTTCTTCTTCCCCACACCCCAGAAACTTACTTTGTTGAGGGCCCCGGCTCCTGTCAGAATTAAGTGAGAATTTTCAACCTGGATGGTTCTCTGTCCCAGCCGGACGAGGTAAGCCCCAATCCCAATGGCCCGGCAAGTAACCTTAAAAAAGAATAAATTTTCCACGTTACAAATTTATGTTCCCTCCCAAGCTGTAAGAACTAAGGCACAGGTATGTAAAATCTACATTAACAGAAGAAAAAAAAACCTGATTTCTAGGAAATCTGTTTGATTAAAACCAATGTCCTGGTTAAAAGAAAAGAAGGTACAGAACTCACGCAACGATTCAAGGAACAGACAGAGCATCATAAGCCCTTTCCTTCTCTTACGCTTTTGCCTATTTCACAGACGTTTGACGTCTACACTAGGGGTGTAAACAAGGAAAATATTAAGAGAAGGAATTTAAACTATTAATACCCTGGTAGAATATTTAGGGAAACAACAAGTTAAAATGCAGGCTAACAGGAGGTGGTAGGTTTATCCGGGAAGTTCAATGATTTACATTATCCTAACTTCTTACTATTGTGCACAACTGGAATCAAGTTGTAGATATACAGTTTTTAAGAAATGCTCTCATTTGAGACTGAAATAGCAGTGATGGGGGGCAAAAACAAATCTTAGCCGCATGGTCAGCTCCTCAGAAGTCCCGCACTCGGGCAAGATTTACCAGGCTAATGGTGATGATCTCGTCATAAGCCAGCGAAGATTCTCCAGCAATCATTCCAGAACCTCGAAGGTTCTCGGCTCCAAGTCCCTCTTCCTTCCCAATAATATCAGTTATCTTGTACCTGTTGGATACAGCCAGGCCAAATTACAAAGGCTAAACACAGTAACAACAATCCATTAAAAGAATAATCATCAATAAAAGGCTGCTAAAAGCATACTGAAATCTTACACTTAACGCCAGAGCTCTGTACTTTTTCTCTTATTCTTCATTCATAAAATATCCTTCCTTCTTACCTTGGTAGCCTGTTTTGTCTGGAAGCAACATGGTATAGCAGAAAGAGCAAAATTTGGAATTAAGCAGACAGGTTTAAATCCCTGCTCTGACACACACAACAGTGTGACTCCAGGGATAACAGTAACTTCTGTAAAATGGGAATAATAGTATCTACTTTCTTAAAAATATATATATTTTATTTATTTATTATTGTATTATTTGATTTTTTAAAAAATTTTGGAAGGGGGATGTAACTAGGTCTGTTTATTTTTAGAGGAGGTACTAGAGATTGAACCCAGGACCTAGTGCATGCTGAGCACACGCTCTACCACTTGAGCTATACCCTCCCCCAGAACAGTATCTACTTCTGAGGGTTGACATGAGTTAAACTGAAGCAACAAGGAGAGGGTCTGACACATAGATGGCGTTCAGATATTAGATCCTCTCGCTTACTTTCTAGGACAAGTTTCTCAAAAACAGGGTCCATGTATCTCTCTCTACAATAAGCAACAGCCATTAAATTGACAGTTTCAGATAAATGTTATATAGGAATTAAAAAAAAAAAATCTAGAGGCATAGTGAGAGCGCTCAGCCCAGTTTCTCAAGTCAAAAATCCTCTCTCTTTCCAAGACAAGGATGAAGGGGAAGGTCAAAACAGTGCAGTCTATCCCTGCTCCTTTTTAAGTACCAAATGTATACGTGAGGGTTCCTGGCTAGAGTCCTCTGAGGGGCAGGAGGGATGTATGTAGGAGTAAAATGCTGGCCAAGTTGTCCAGAAAACATCCTGTGGATCCAGTGGGAGCCACTCATCTGTCTTCCTGGCACAGGATGAGGAGTGATAGCTGATAATGGGAAATGGGAGATGGGGAATGCAACTAATAAAACAAAGGAAAAATACAAAGTTGGAAGTAGAGATGGGCATGTATTATTTATTGTTCCATGTGTACCCAAAAGGCTTGGCACTGGGCTCAGTTTTATAAATTGAAATAATAAATAAATATCCCATTGTGGCTTCTAAACTTTTTTTTTTGCCCCCGTATTTTTCTGCTCCCTTACTTCCAGCCTTCCATCAGTCCCTCTTCTTTGCTCTTGCTGTTGGTCTGTGGCTTTGCACCTCTGCTTCCCAGTGATTCCTTCTCCCAATAATTCCTCAGTTCTTCCTTTCGTTCTGTATCTAGACTCTGGATTCTAGAGTTATATTCCAGGTAAAGCTAATCTCCCTTCAGGGATTAATGAGACACATTAAATTGTTGGGGATGGGGAAGGGGAGTGTTTTGTTTTGTTTTTTTTTAAATAAGGTCTACATGCCATATATACACAAATACTCATGGGCCCAGTCAGCCTTCCTTGCAAAGTAGATCTTCTCCCTCCCAAGGAGTGCATACTGCTTCTCAGGTGTTCCTGATCTGCTAAGTGGCATCCTCTCCCATTGTATTATATGAAAAAGAATAAAAAATTCCCATTTTCTGCTCTATGACCTGAATCTTCTACCATTCAGATGATCATTCTTTCAAGTAGTATCAAATTTTAATGTTACTTATAACAAAAAACCTTTGTGTAGTGTAGTACAATTAACAAAAACACATCCACGCATATCATTTCTGATCCTCAACAACAATCCAGTGTGACAGGGAATAGCACCTCCATTATCACAGATCGTACCAATAATAGCCAGGATTTCTGATTGCTCACTACGTGCTTAGCGCTGTGCTAGGGGCTTTACATATATTATTTCACTTGATCTTCATCATACAGATGAGGAAACTAAAGCTCAGAGAAGTAAACTTTTAACAAAAGCAATATATAAAATCAACAGCTTTCTGACATACCAGTAATAAAGAGTTAAAAACATATAATGGCAGGGGCAGGGGAGGGATCCTATTCAGAGTACCAAGAAAAAAAAAAGCAAATCATTTAGGGATAAATATTAAAAAACTGGCAATATGCCACCATACCCACACAGTGCACCAAGGCATCCTGGGGTGTCACCGTGAACTGTCAGGGGCACAGAAGGATTATTTCAAATTTTGAGAGAAATACTATAGTATGTGATATCTGTTGGATGTCATGTGAACTACCAGTTTTAAGTGGTTCCTGGTTTAACATTAGCTAGTACTACCTTCCTTTTGACAATGTCCCATCTTTGCAAAGCTGTGTTTTTAGTTTCTGTGGGGGAAAAAAAAAGTTGCACACAAAAATCAGTGCAGAACAAGATTTGAGGGTGGCTATGTTCAAGCTGATTTCAAGGTTTGTGATGTTGTACAGATGCAAATATCCCATTAATAAGTAACTGTAATTATTTAAGAATGGAATAAAATTTTTTTTCAATTACGTGTACTATATAGTTGACCCCTACACAACGCCAGAGTGAGGGGCTTTGACCCCTCAGCAGTTGAAAATACACCTACAACTTACAGCTGGCGCCCATCTATGTGGTTCCTCCAGACACGTGGGTGCGTGTCCGCGGATTCGACCAACCACAGTGTGGCTCTGCTGTTTTCACTGCTGCAAATGTCTGCGTGTAAGTGGACCCACAGCGTTCAAACCCATGTTCTTCATGGCATAAATGCTTATGAGGCTGTCTGGGCTGACTACTTAATAATCAGAAATATTAGATATATTTTTTTGCCTAAAGGTGCTGTGAACCAAGAAAGGTTGGGAACTTCTGGCATAACCTATATGAAGAAAACTATAAAACTTTAAAAAGTACACTTAAATAATTGGAAAAACACCATGTTTCTAATTGGGAAGTGTTAATAGTATGAAGCTCTCAGATCTTCCTAAATTTATTTATAAACCTAATGCAATTTGAATCAAAATCATTATGGAAAGTTTTTAGAAATTAAAAAAAAAAAGCCTACATGTTAAAAAGAAAAAAAATAGCTAATAAACTTTGGGGAAAAAATGAAGGATGTGAGGAACTCCGGCCCATTAAAAGCAGTTAAAATAGTGTGGCATTAGTCCAAGAATAGATAGAACAAAAAACAGAATATAAAGTCTAGTAATTGAGTTAAGATTATTATAAAAGTGAGGAAACTATGAATTGTTCAATAAATGGTATTGGCACAACTGATTAACATTTTGGAAAATACTTGCAGAGAGATTACAAAGATGTTCAACTTCACTGGTGATCAAAAATACCAGTTAAAGTAACAACTGCTGTCTTTATCCTAGTCTGTTATTATTATTTTTTTTAATCCTATTCTGTTAATTGACAATAATCAATATTGGCAAGGCTGGAGAAAAATTAAAGAGGGGAAACAAGCACTATCATACTGCTGGTGGGAGTGCAGCTCTTGGGAGGAAAATCTGAAACTACCAAAAAACTTTTAAAAATGGACATAATTTTTGACCAGTTAATTCCATTTTTAGAAAGTAATTCAAAGGGAATAACTAGAGATATTCCTAAAAGTTTATATACAAGAAGGATCAGCCTAGGGATAGAGCAGTAAAAAAAACTGGGATAATCTGAATGTTCAAATATGATATATTAATTATAATGAACTATGGTGAAGCCATTATATATCATATCTTCAAATAATATTATAAGAATATACCAAAGTTCCCCAAAATAATTTTCAATGAAAAGAACAAATTACAAAAGAGCTTTTCTGTTACCCTGATTATGCAGGAAAAAAGACATGTAATAGAAAAGATAGCAAGAATATAATATACCTTAGTAACTGTGATCTCCTGGTAGGACTATAGCTGATTTTTTACCCTTTTTTTCCATAGTTGTTTTACGTGTTCCAACTTTTAAAAAATGAATAGATATAATTATAATTTTTAAATCTCAACCAGTAATAAGGTCTTTCAGTTAATAAGTGGCAGCGGTAAGATACAAACCCAAGACTTCTAGATGATTCAACAATCACCCTTCATTGCTCTTCAAGGTCATGATCAGCAGGACAGTGAGGACAACATTATCATAGTCTCCTTTCTCTAGTTCACGGCCAAATTATTCTGATATTTAAGACCTACCTGGATTCTCCTTCATCCTCCACATGTTCACAATGGACAGAGTTGAGAGCACTGACTCTCTTATAATCTTGAGGGGTCAGATATAAATATTTGAATCCCTGTGAAGCACAAAGAGTTTTTAACGCATTATATGCCATCACCACATAATCAGAAGACCCAGCAAAGCATGCATAATGCAGTTTGTTCTTGGGAGTAAGCTAGCTGTAAATTGCCAACTCCTGTCTCAGAGTTCCTGTCTAGCAGAATACTGGCATCGACAGCTCTCCTTTGAAAGATGGAAGTGCCTATTTCTGCAGTCACTGACTCTGTGTCCTTGAAACAAGACATCCTGTAGCAGCAACTCTGAGTACATTCCATTCGTTTCCTTTTCATCAGGGTTAAAGGGTCATTTTCTGACCTTTCGTGGCACCTCTATTAAAGATACCAACACAAAATTAAAGAATTGTGTGAATTACTACTTTTCACTTTCTCAAATCCATAGTCCCATCAAAATATAACTGGGTAAGGGATAATGAAGAGCATCACAAAACTGGGATATTCGACCTTAAAATCAGAAGTCTATGCAGTGCTAATGATCAGTGAACACTGAACTCACACCTTTTGCTTTTTTTAATAAACAACTCCTGATTCCTATGCCCACTAAAAAATTATACTAACATTTCATAATTAATTTATTTTTATACATACATATAGATACTCATACACAAAGTAGAGTTATCTAATATGTGTAACTGAAGTTAAAAAAAAGTAAACAGAGAAAAACATTTAAAATACCATGAGAAATTAGGTCCACTATTTAATTCAATGAATTTGTCTCCCATTGAGCTTATGTCAGAGACGTGAATTTGCCACTAATTTCGCATGACTTACGATGAGAACCTTTTGTAGCAATGAGTGTCATTAGTATGTCTGTCAGCAAGTATTTATTGAGTGACTATTACATGCAAGATACTGCTCCAGGCACTGGAAAAACAGGAAGGAACAAAACAGACAAAAATTCCTGGCCTTATGCAACTTATCTTCTAGTAGGAGAGACAGAAAATATACAAAATAAATAAGTTAAACATACAGTGTTAGCGGGAATCATGTTTAAGGAAACAATAAAATAGAGAAAGGAGACAGGAGAGCTGGGAGAATAACAGGGAAGGCTTCATAGAAAATATCATTTGAGCCAAGACCTGAAGAGCTGAGGAAATGAGACATGAGGATAATCGAGGGGAAAAGCATTCCAGGCGGAAGGAGCCGCAAGTGCATCCAGCAGGGTCAGGAGAGAGTGAGGAGGCTGGCAAGCCAGAGTATGAAGCGAGGGTGCAGCAAGAATGAGGGCAGAGTGGTACTGGAAGGCCAGTCTACACAGGGCCTTGTAGGTAACTATGTGGTTTCTGGCCCTCACTTGAGTGAGCTGGGAAGCCATTAAAGAGTTTCAATCAGACGGAAGTCTGGATCTGTGACCTGATTAATATCTTAACTGGATCACTCCATGTTCTGTTGAGAGTAGACTTGGGGAGGGGGGCAAGGCCAGAGGCAGGAAGGTCAATTAGGAAGCTACTGCAGTAAATGCAGGTGAGAAGACAGGGACTCAGACTACCGCACAGCAGTGGAAGTGGTTAGAAGTGGCTGGATTCTGGATGTATTTTGAAGGTTGGGATGTAAGTGTGATTTACTGACTGAGAGGATGTGGGACATGAGACAGAGGTCAAGGATAATGCCAAGGTCTTTTACTTAAATGGAAGAACAGAGGTATCCTTTATTGAGACAGAGAAGACTTTGGGAGGAACAAATTTAAGGAAGCAGATTAGAAGCTACATTTAGGCAGACGTGCAGGTAGAGATGCTGAGTCTGGATATATGAATCTGAAGTTCAGGGGAAGATAAAAACTTGGAAGTTTATAGATGAAATTAAAAGCTTTAAGACTGGATGAGATCACCAAGGGAAGATGAACACAGAAAAGATGAGCAGTCCAGGGACCAAGCCCTGAAACACTTTCCCTATTCCTACCTCACTTTATATACAAGTTATCCTATCAAAGCTCTGGGTGAGAGGGCCCTGGGTCCTGCTGGAGTTGAGACTGGGGGGTGGGGAGGGCGGCAGAGGGGGGTGGATCTGGACTTCTTGGTCCTATCACAACCTTTGTGGCTCTAATTATCTGTGTCCATTCACTTTTTTTAGGTAATTTTAAAAAGTGAGATAAAATTCACATAATATAAACTTGGCCATTTTAAAGTATACAATTCAGCAGTTTTTAGTATATTTACATGTTGTGTAACCATAACCATTATCTAATTCCAGGATATTTTCATCACCCCAAGAAGAAACTCTGTACCTGTTAGTTAGTGGTCACGAACAATTCCCATACACTTTTAAAATGAATTTTCCTGAAGCATATTTGATATGCAATATAAAATCCATCAGCTTTAAGTGCAGTAGTTTGAGGAGTTCTGACAAATGTGTATACTTGTATAATCACCACCACAATCAAAATATGGAATATTTCCATTATCCCTTGAAACACTCTTATATTCAAAGATGTGAAAGGCAGCAAAGGAAACTGAGAAAGAGCGGCCAGGAGGGTAAAAAGGAGATTCTGGGGTCCTGAAAATCAACAGAAGAAAGCATTTCAAGGATGAAGGCGTGACCAACTGCATGGAACGCTGCTGAAATGTCAAATAAGGTGGAGACTGAGATTTCATGACCGAATGTAACAATGCGGAATCAATGGCGACCCTGACAAAAGCAGCTGTGGTGCAATGGTGAGGGTGCAAGGGGAACTGAAGTGGGGTCCAGAGGGAATGGGAGGGAGAAGAGCACCTGGAAACAACAAGGAGAGAAACTCCTTTAGGAAATCTTGTTGTGAAGGGAAGGAACAAATAGGGTGGGGTAGTGAGTGGAGGAGTGAATGTTTATATGATAAAGGGGTAGATCTAGAAGAGAGGAGAAAAGTGATGATGAGAGAAAGAAGGGGGAGAAGTGTTGATCTACATCCTTAAGTTGGCAAGAAGGGAAAGGACTGAGCATAGAGGGACTGGCCCTAGATGGGAGCAGGGACCGTTCACTAAAGGACAGGAGAGAAGGCGGAGGATAAGGGCGTGGATGCAGATATGGGGAAGCTCCTGGGAGCTCTCTTCTAATTGCTTCCATTTCCTCAGTGACTTGAGAAACACCGCCATCAGCTAAGAGCGAGGATGACGGAAGAGGGTGTTGGATGTTTGAGGAGAGAGAAGATGTGAAATTGTCAGTCAGAAGGTTGGTAAGCTTGAATTTAAAGTAAGACTAGTCAACAGCACTGTGCATTTTTCTCCATCAATGTTCAGCTATACTGGTGCAGGTATGGGAGCAGATGGAGACAGTTTGATTTAAACAAGGTTTTTGTACAGACCCAGAGTAAGCAGAATGAAGACAGAAGTAAGGAAACTGGGGGCATAGAAAAGGTAGTGATTATTATGATTAGCCTACAATTGGCTTAGGGATTTAAGCTGGATAAGAATAAAGTGAGGATGTCGGGAGGGAGTGAAGGGCAGAAGAAAGCTGGTAGGATCAGCAGTTGTTGCTCTTGGTGGATTCAAAGGGTTGCTGGGCTGGGAGCACTAAAGAGAGTGAGCTGGGAAGACAGGATGGAGAGACAGCGTAGAAAGGGATGCCTGAAATTGAGATTATGGGGAATGAGAGCTGAGCTGGGATGCAGGATAGGACTGTCAGAGGAGAGGAAGTTAAGGATGCAAGAGGCTGGGTGACGGGATGGATCCTCGATGTGGATACAGCAATCACCAACAATATAGTGGGACTGGTAGTACTGGAGTGACTGACAATGTACCCAATTCAAAGATGCAAAGAAGAAGGAGTGGCCAAAGGGCTGAGAACATTCTGATGAGGAGCAGTGGCAGTGTGGCATAGTCTGATGACACGAGATTCAAAGACAGGGGTTTTCAGAGAGAAGGGAGGGAAAAGGGTCTGCAAGTAGCAATGGGGCAAAAGGAAGACAGTATTTCCCTCCAGGCTCAGTGGTACAAGGGAAAGAGAAATCAGTCACTATTTAAGAGGGCTAAAGGGGAAGAAGATTCTTCAGAGGACAGGCAGGTTTCAAGTAGAGCAAGAAGAATGGAGAACAATCAGAGAAGAAGCTGAGGCTATAAGAGATTTTGCTGGTGATTGACCATAAGTCTTGGAAGCCACAGTGGAATAGTTTAAAGATATGTACTTCCAGCTTAACATGTCTCACACTAAATGCACAGCTACCATGTCATCTAGTGTTCAACCAAAGAAACAGTCCATTTCAAAGCTGGAAGAAAGATCAGGAGAACATATTGAGAGATGATTTATTTCCAACGCAGCTGCAGTTCACCCTAGGTGCTGACTTTTGAACTTAAGCCTCTACCTCTCCCCTACCTCTCTACACATACACACACACACTCGCACACACCCATATAGTGTCTTGAACTATTATCTTTTCTTAGCCTGTACCTTGTAAGGATCCTCAGGATCAACCCAGGCCACGTGAAACATATGACGAATTTCCTCCGCCAGTCCAATTCTTGCTCCGCTGTTGGCTGCTACATAGATGCGTGGGATACCCTCGGCCCTGGCAAGCTCAGAAGCTCTGAGAAACAGCAAATCCTCCTGGGGTCCAAAGGACCCAATTCGGTATGTGATGTCATTACCAATGACAATGATATCTCGGCCTTCTGGATATTCAGGACTTTTAAGGGTCATTTTCCAAGCTACCATGCCGATCTGTAAAGGCATAAACAAACAAACCAATAAATACAAGCTTCTCATATGCAGAATTTTTTTTCAGGTTCCTTGAAAGTGTCAGACTGTACCTAGACACAGCCTTCATGTAAAGACATGCATTGCTGAAGGGCCAAGCTCCCTTTGTGAAAATAGGCAAATATCCTAGATACTTCTCCAAGATTATGTTGAGTTGACCATATACGTATTACACAGTTGTCTCAATTCCTTCTTTAGGTCTGTTCAGAGATGGAAAAATCAGAAGTTTAAATGCACTCAGGATGCCTGCAGAAGAATACCATGGCACTGGGAATTAAATTCATGATTCCCTAACCTACTGTCCTGTCTACTAAGACACTAGTTCCATCTTTTGTAAGAAACCTTTAGGCACATAAGAGAGAAGAAAGAGGACCACCATGGACTGTACAACTTTTGTAATCCTGGGTCCTTATTGTCCTCTAGCATTTGATAGGAATAACAGCCACATTGTTTACTGGCTTGCTTCAAGTATCTTCCATTTCTGCAAGAATTTACTGTAGCTCAACAATGCATCCTTGTGAGCATCTTTTGCTGCTTTCTCCTAACACCAGAAAACCAAAGGAGGCAAGTAACTAACCTCTTGCTGCAATATGATACATATAAATCTCTGCCCACTGTCCAGCAGCTTCTGGCCAGCCACACAAGTAAACGATATTGACTTAACAGGCAGGGGAGACATGCCTCTTTCCAAACCCTCACAGCCCTTTCCTCTTTTACATGAGAACTAGTCAATTCTACTTGTTTATTCACTAGTTCCATTTCTTTTCTATTCACTCATGCCCCAGTTACAGCTGCAGTTTTTCATGTGTGCCTGTCTCTTTCCCTATATCTGGATAAGTAATGTTTTCCATTCTTTTTTTTCCCCTGTTCCGTTCTGTCTCCCCCGCTTCCCACCCCCACCATTCGCCCCCCCCCAAACACAAAGTCTACCAGATGAGCATTTCTGGTCCTGCCTAATGGAGCCCAGCCACATCTGCAGCCTTGGTCCCTCATCCCCAGGCTGCTGCATATCACCTCATTGGGGAGCCGGCCATCAAGAAGGGCCATTAACAGATGTAAATAGCAGCATCCCTGGAAAGCCACATGCATCACCCAGACTCAACCGGGCCAGTGATCATAAGCTCTGAGTACACATTCCTCAATCCAATTGCACATCCACTGTAATCAGGCTGGTTGAAGCTTTCCACACAGCTATTCGTGATTCTCAGCATTAAGAAATACATATATGAAACACCCACAGATAAATATAAACTATTTAATATATCATACCATTGGCCAAATACAAACCAAAATGGATATAACATACAGAAAAAAAATCCCATCACCTGAGGTAAGGTAGTTATTACTCTATCTGCTCATTAAAGACAGAGAAAGGAAGGAGAAACAGATTATCCAAAAAAAAAAAAATCACAGAGAAACTCCAAATATCAGGATAATTTTGGTCTTGGGGTTTAAGAAGCTAGTCAATATAATGCGTGTGTGGAGAAAAACATTTTAACTGCCTTCTCCTGTTGCCGGCTAACCTGACATTTCTTTTGTTTTTCAGGCAGGAAAAGCTATTTCCTTTCAATGCATTTGTAGTTAGGAAGACTGGGTTTTATACTAAATTTTATGATACATTAACCTTAGCCACCTAGGCCAGAGCAGCTTAGATACAAGCCTTAAAGAATCTACTTCAGCATTTGCATGCTTACACAAACATTGCGTCTATGTGGCACTGGGCAAGTAAATAATATCCTTATCTTTTGTTACTACCTGGGGACTCCAACTGTGTCAGTTGGGCAGTCAGTTCAGCAACTGGCCAGGTCATTATGCCTGCAATATTGACTTCTAATTAGGTGTCAACACAGCACCACCAAGAACACACTACTCTTTCTTTATCAAGGTCTTTCCAAAGTGTGTTCCTCATCGACTGACCCCCTCCCTGCTTAGAAAGTACCATTACAGAACGGAGAATGCTAGCTCAGTCTTAGTATAGTGAGATTCCTTACTGGAAGAGATTAAGTTTTGAATAAGCACAACGGATAAATATCTAAGGAAGCATCTGTTGCTCAATTTACAACAAAAATTAGATTTTACTGCTAATCAAATGATAGGGTGTATCATGGTGAACATGAACTTTGGAATCAAGCAAACTTGGATCCACATCTAGGCCCTACCACTTATTAACTGTGTGATCTTGGGAAATTTACTTAACTTTATTGAGCTTCAATGTCCCCACATACAAAATTAAGAAAATATTACCTATGGGTTTGATGAACGACAGTTAGAAACAGTAATCTATTTTACTCACTTTAACATACAAAGGTTGTCCCTTTCTTTCCTCCTTATCTACCCAAATCTTACCCATTTCATAAAGGTTCATTCAAATTCCATTTCTTGAATAAAGCTTCCCCTAGTCTCAAGTGACTCCCTTCTTCTCTGATCTCCTAGTAAGACCTTCATGTAGGGAATTCATCTGATAATTAATCACTTATGGCCTAAGACCATTTTCAGCTTGCCAGCTTGAACCATTATATCATCTACCCTAGTACCTAGCAGGAGTCCTATACATAATATGGGAGTAATAAATATTTGTTGGTTCCATAGTCATTTCATTTTTTAAATGACTGTTGGAAAATAGTCAGCCAAGAGCTTACAACATTGTCCATGACTTATCTGTAGGGATCATAGAATAACAGTACTAAATATCATTAAACTGTTTAATTTTTTTTTAATAATAAGAATAATAGCTACCATTAGTTGAACACTTACTACATGCGTACTATTAGATGTTAATGAATATTAACATAGATGTTAATGAATATTAATAGCTAAGAGATTAAGCTGGAAAGTCTGCCTGCCTTAGTTTAAATCTCAGCTTTATATTATTGTATAAGCTTGGACAAGTCACTTCACCTTGTATGGCCTCAAGTTTTCCAACTATAAAATGGGGATAACAGTATCTTTCTAGAGGGATTGTTGAGAGGAACACCACATTAAATTAGTACAAAGCCTGACATATAAATGTCTCCAAATAGTAGCTACTGTTATTATTAATTAAAACAACAGCTGCTATTATTGCCATGAGAAATCTAAGGCACAGAGGAATTAACTTGTCCTTATAGCTAGTATGAATTATTTATTTTTTTAAAGTACAATTTGCATAACTTCCTTTAGTAGAGAAATTAAGGAAGTATGTGCTAGCCTGGTGCCACTGCACTGAGTGGAAACAATATGGAAAGATAAACATCAATTGTAACACAGACATGAACATCGTTAACACCTAAATGCAATGTGGTATCCCAGACTGGATCCTGGGACAGAAAAAGGGCATCAGTAGGAAAACTGGTGAAATCCAAAACAAAGTCTGTATTTTATTTAACGGTATTGCACCAATGTTAATTTCTTAGTTTTCATAATTATACATTGGTTATATAAGAGGTTAACATTAGGGAAACTGGGTGAAGGTTAAATAGGAACTCTGAACAATTTTTGTAACTTTTCTGTAAATCTAAAATTACTTCAAGATAAAGTTTTTTAAAAGTTGTGATATTTGACACAACATTTGTAAAATGATTATTTAATGAAAATTTTTTTAAAAAGTTGTGATAAAAACTTTTTACAGGCAATAAACTGGCTAGTGAGGTCACTGTTAAGTGTTCTGTACAGCCTTATAAAATAATGGTGATGAAGACTATGAATAGTGTTTTAAAATAGCCACAATATAATGCTAAATCTGAAGAAATGAGATAACAAAATTGCATGTATATCATAATAATTGTGAGGGGCAAAACAGTGTGGTGCTTACAGGCACAGACTCAGAAGTCAGATTCTGTGAATCTGAATCTAACAGACTCTGACTCTGACAGAATAGAAAATTCAGTCAGTCTTCTAGCCACATAACCTTGGGAAAGTAACTGACCTCTATATGCCTCAGTTTCCTCATCAGTAAATTGGGGAAATAACAGCCCACTGCATTCAGTCAGCTGTGAAGATCAGACACATGATACATCTTAGAACAGTATCTGGCATATAGTAAGTGCACAGTAAGTGTTACGACACACACACACCTGGCATAAAGTAAGTACACAGTGTTACCACACACACACACACACACACACACCATGTTGGGAGGGAAAAAAGACAGAAATAAAGATACATAGCAAAATGGGATGTTAATATTTTCAGATGACGGATTGTGCGTGTACTTTTATTTCCCCCCATTTTCCGAATTTCTTTCATATGTTTATACTGCCTTGACAACTTAAACCTTTTATAAACTGAAAAAAAGGAGAAAAAACTACCAAATACTTCTTCACTGGGTGACAGGGATATGGGAGCACATATTGTTATCTCTACCTTAGTGTACATTTGAACATTTTCATGGTTAAAAGAAAAAAATTAAAGGAGAAAAAAAAAATCTCAGCAACCTAATGGATTTCTCATATTCTAGAGGAACTGACTCTAGATTTTAGCTATACAATGACAGACACTTACATAAAATTAGAAAGAGAGGGGTAAATATATGAAAATTTAAAATCAAGACTCACCTTAAAGGGAACTGTTTTAGTGTGCTGGGGCTACCATTTCCTTTTTTTTAAAACGAAATGCTCCACAATGATGTGGTAGAATGTAAACATATGTATATATAGGTTTATACAATATTAATATCTCTACCTGAGAAGTGACTGCTCCAGTGTTTTTCTGGTCTGATGGTTAAATACATATTTATATTTTTAAAGTCAATATTTGTACAACAGACAAGAACAGTGCCTATCAGCTAAATACATATTTAGGACTGTACCACATGTATTACAAACATGTACTAAAATCGAAAGTTTATATTTATACAGAGCCTTTCATCTTGAAGGGGACTAAAGAGCTTTACAAACATATGTACATAAAAGGACGTCTGCACTGATAGGCAGGCAAGCTATCAATTCACCCGCTCCCCTATTTCTTCCAGCAGCCCGGGCTAGGAACACATGGTGTCAACAGATGCAGGTCTGTAACAGCTGCAAAGACATGTAACACAATAATCCAGGTCGCCATGCACAGTCATTGAGAGAGGGCTTGCAACTTGCGAATAGCAACTGCTCTCCTCCAGTGCAGAAGCACCCTGGCCATTTCCAGCTTTGTGTTTTTAAATTATTCTCTACCAAACTCAACTAATCACTTGACAAAATTGAATTTGATACTGGAAATGGTTTCTGAATGCAAAATACTTTCTGTCTGATGATGAAAACTAGGTTGGAAAAATGCTCCTCCCTGCCCTTGTTAGATTTAGAGAGAGAGAGAGAGAAAAAAAAAAAAGGGTCACAACATTCAGAAGAAATTGTTCAAAATATTCTATCTAAGAATAGCTTTGTCTCAGAGGATTGGGTCATTACTTCAGAAGACAGTCATATTTTCCTCCCATTTAATTAGGGCACCGCAAGTTTTTCAGTCAAATTGCTTTATATGGACGGTCTATCTATATTACAGACACAATGGGGATTTTGTATTGAAAATCCTGCAATCACTATAAAAGCATACACAAGTGTGACAATGTGATTAGGAATATGACATTCACTGATTTCACCGAAGCCAAGTTGCCTTGTATGTTAACTTGAAAATAACAACCAAAGGAAATTCCATCACTGAATCCCCTTGTTTCAGCTTCTCTCTCCCTCCAATGTTTCTACGCAAGTGAAACCTAGTGAAAATGACACTCCCGGACTAAGGGCTAAGGAAGCAACAAAGGGGCAACACGCAGCTTGAAAGGGGCTTGCGAGAGTGGGTGGGTTTATGGTCTAGTGAGTTGCAGACTCAGGCTTTTTGGCCCTGGAAGTGCCACAGACTTCTTCCCTGATCACTGTCTGGCCGGGGCACGGGCTAACCAAGGGGTTCTAGACTCTAACTGCCAATTACAATTTCACTGATACAGCCATAAATCATTTTTTTAAAATATCTAATTTCAGATTAGTTTTGATAACAGAACATTCCAATTAGCAGGCGTCTTAGTTTTAGGATTATCCACCTAAACTAATTACCTTAAAGCGAGAAAGGGAAGAGGATCAAAAGAGGTACTGTGAGTAAGTTAAGGATAAGCATAAATAAATATTTGTTTTCCTTGTACAAGTTCTAAGGAAGAAAATATTTCTTTGGCCACCGTCTGATCCTGGAATAAACACACGCAAGCGAGAGAGGAGGGAATGGGGAGGAGAAAGCAAGCAGAAGAGAACAATCTTATTTAACTGTTTTTATGTGGGTAAAATGATTTGTGCCACAGTATTTCCATAAGAAGTGGGACCATTATTTTCCTGTAGAAACACATTTGGTTTGAAAAGTATCACTGGACAGGATGTGAAAATCAAACCAAATGAATTATTCACAACCTCCGATCAGAGGTGATCATTATTTCTGATGCTCCAAACAGTGATTAGGATTCTGCCCTGAGATGTCATTTTCTCGCTGAGTAACACCAGCGATACAGAAAGGCATTATCTATCTATCCATACATGTATTTTTTTTCTCCTGGGAGGACCTTGGTTTAATATTACTGTAACAGATAATAAAAACATGATAATATTAACATTTATTCTGATGGTGCCCATAAATGCCATTAGTCTGACACAAAGTGTCAACACTAATCATGACCCAAAATTAACACCAAAATTGACATCAACATTAATTGTACTATCAGTGTGAACAGGATGTGCAAGTGTACATAACATACACGTACACACACGTGCTTTCCAAAGCTGCTGTTACTACAAAATAAAACAACAAGATTAAGCTCAATAAAGAAATCTGAAGGGAAAGCGAAGGGGCAGAACAGGACAGGAATTTGTTTTCAAGAGTGTAAGAAGCATCCATCAACTCTACCTCTGCCATGGGAAGCAGAAAGGCAGTGTCTTTGCCACGGTTGCCTTTCTTATGTCTCCACACTTTGAGTTCAGCTGCAATAATACCTTTCTGTATGGAATTTCTGAGAGGTTGCAGCTTTATCTGTTTTCCATGCTGAAAGTCTAAAAAGTGAGTTTTTCTGGCAAAGCCTCCAGTAGCCAGCGTTCTACCACTGCTAATGCCAGGAAGATGATCATCCTATGAGGCCCTGGAAGAATCCTAGAATGTTAGAGCTGAGACAGGCATCAATTGTATCATGAAGATGAAAAAACTAAGATTCAGAGAGAAGGAACCTGAATTTGAGTTCCTCTTCAGACAGATAACAAAACGCTAACCTTTCTCCCCCTTTTGTATGTTGGATGGAATACTAAACTTCACTTTTAATTAGATACAATAAAAAGTAATTACAATTTTAAACCAGAATCTCATGGAAAAACATGCGTGATGAAATATTAGAAAATACCCTATAGGTCTTTAAAAGTGTGTTTTTAAACCATAAGACAATGCAATACTTGACTTAATTTGTGCCATTCAGAAAAACCATGCTGCAAAACTGTCAATGCCTTTCCACATTGTGTTATCTGCTGGATATCATGTTCCATTGCCTACTGATGTATGATCACATAAAAAGAGCTGAAAACAATTTTCTTAACAGCTGAAAAACTCTTTTTTTTTTCATGCTTGGATAATTCAAAAATGGCTGAATAAACTTACCTCAACCCTTCTAAAAAGTGATAAAAGGCCAAGAAAAATACCATTTTTAGAGCAAAAAAATTTTCTTCCTAGAGGTAATTCTTTAAAAATGTTACCAACGATTAGAAATAATAATTTTAAACAGGGGAATTATTTCTTCCCGTACTATTTATATATGTGAAACCACAGTAATTTTACCCACGTACAACACAATGCTTTAATAAACATACCAATTTAAAGAAATATATGCAGTGGAGCACATCCAAGCCAGTGGTATTTGAGAAATGGGGTGCTGGAGTAATTGGCTGAAAGGGAAATTAACCAAGTTGGCCTACTACAGTTCAGGAAGCCTTGCCCATTAATCATGCAAACGAATGCTGAACTCTGATGCTCCACACTACACCTCATCCTCTGGTGTCATCTGTTGCTGTCCTGATGTTCATTATTGCCTCTGGTTGGAGCTGTAAAATTTCTTGACATAGGGTACTATATCACACCCTTTTTCAGTAAAATCTTAAAACTCAAGATGTATGAAAATGCTGGCAGGTGCATCCTTTTGTTTAAAGGCTATCTTTCGGACTTACTTTTGAAAGACACTGAGGAGCCCTCCACACGAGCTGCTTTAGTCGACCCAGGGATGCATTAGGATTTTTCAAAGTCAGTCAAGCTCACTGGGCCTTGGTTTGCGAATGATGAAATGAGTCAAAAATCAACTAATCAACTCTATGAGAAATCTCCAGCCCCAGTAACTGGCGTTCAGAAGGAATTTGCACAAAAGTGTATATATCCCCAAAGGACAGTGTTAGAGATATTCATCAGAAGTAATGGCAGGAAGACCTCGCTTTCAAGATTAGCCTCAATATTTCTCTAATGAAGGACTAACCTGCGGTCCTGAAAATCATTTCGGACAAAGACCTGTAGCCAAACATGCTCACTTAGGATGAAGATAAAAGAAGAAAAGTGTATGATAATTTTAAATAAGACAGTCTTACCACATATTCCATAAAATGTCTTTTTCTGCACTTGAATTTCCTATCTTGCTAGGCCTAAAAGGACTCAAAATTGGTTTTTTAAAGTCCTTGATGAAAAATAAGGTCAGTACGAATTATGAATGTTTGTATGTAATCAGTGGAATGTGATACTTCTCTGCTGAGGATCTCAAAGCACTTACAAACATTCTCCCATCTTCAGGGATAGATTGGTGCCAAGGACCATTAGTCTCTTTTTATAACTTGAACAGTCAGTGCACAGACCATGATCCTGTTTTTCAGATCTGCTTTTCTCAGGTCTATTTCAGAGCTCACCTTCAGCGTATCCCAACATATATCTACAAGACTGACATGGACTCAATTTCCACACCCAGCATGAAAAGGTAAACTGATTTCAAAAGAATGAAACAAAAGCACAGTAAAATACAACCAAATTAGCTTCACATCCATGGAGCTATTCTGAGGTGAAATTGAGTAAAACAATACAAAAAGCCTAGTGTTAAACTAGAAAAATATTTGGGCTTTGTTTACATGAGAAATGGTCAGCCCTTTCCTTGCTCAAGCCCACAGACATATACATGCTCTCTCCAGTCAGAGTTTCAAAGCACAATGGGTTCCACTAGAATTTCAGTCCAGGAAAACCCAGGCAATTCCTTTGAGAGTATGGAAAATGTCAACCAAGTGAATTAAGACAGAGGGTTATGGTGGTTTTTCTAAAAGAAGAGGTCCTTTGGGTTAAGAGGTCTAGCCTAAGAACTGTCAAAATGGATCTACTAATTAATTTCTTCCAATCTTTCAGGCTTAGATAAGCTTACCAACTTCCTTTCCCTATCCAACTCCTAAATTTTATTTTTGTTTTTATACTCAAATTAGAGATTTCAAAGCACCGTAGTTATACGTAAGTAAGGAGTGTCAAACTGGTAAGATTTATTTCAGCTAGTCAGTAGATGCAGGGCTATTTGTCATATCACTCTCCACAGTTTTCTATAGATTTGAAATATTTTATAATAGAAGAGTTAGTAATGGCCTATAATGAAAAAGAATATGAAAAGGAATATATATATATATATATACACACACACACACACACACACACACATATAAATGAATCACTATGCTGTACACCAGAAATTAACACAACATTGTAAATTGACTATATTTCAGTTAGAAAAAAATTAAAGAGATGCTTGTGCTTTGGTGGAATGTGACAAGAATGTCTCGCCAACAATTAAATGACAATTAAATGAGCAAGGCTGGGAAGTTCTAGAACTGAATGCCTAATCTCTACCATTTCACCCCACAGAATTTAAAGTGTAACTGAAACTGAGACACCAGTCATCATGGCAGCTAGCCTTTAAACTTTCATTTATACTACCTTTTTTCCTCCTTGTGCATCCTCTTCCTAAAAAAAAAAAAATGTTTCCTGTAAAAATGTGTAGTCATTATATAAAATTCGACAGATCTCCACCCAAAGGATTAAGAATGCAATCACACATGGTAGGAATGCCAGGCAAAGCCTACTATACCAACTGAAAAAAGAAGGAAGCATACTGCTCTGGATTTGCCTCACCCAACAGGGCAATTCAAGAGGCTTGTCTGAATGCTGGGTTGCTGAGAAGGAAAAACCCTGACACCTAGTGCCCATCTGAAAAAACGAAGCCTTGGAGCCACTTCATTTCTTAAGCGTGGTAGTGTGTGTAGAGGTGGTCATCAAATTGCATTCGATTTGGAATATACTTAACACCCAGGAAAAACTTTCAGGAAAAAAAATGTAATACCATGCAAGAATTCCCGTCTCTAATTACCAATCCTTTTCAGAGTACACATCCTAAACCTAATTATTATAACTGCTTCTAAACATAGCACTTTCTTCTCATCTCAGTCTTTCATTATGAGAGGAGCAATGGGAGGGAATGGACAGCTTCATACTGTTAAAAAGCCCGTGTTCTGAAATAGAAAGAAAACAGGGTCCTAATTTCTATCCATAATCATTGCTATAAAAGGTGCCTATCATATCTTTCGTCATTGCCCAATTTGAAGATTTATCATCTAGCTCCCAGAGCGGTTAAAGGAAATACAATAAAAGAATGCTAATAACATTTCAAGACAAATAAGAACATAGTCTCAAGAAGGCTAGTGCTTCCTTTGTCCTACCAGTTAAAGTTAAGTTGTTCTCCGTCAAGTCGGTTATACTCCTTGGCTTGATCTTAGCTTGAGCCTTTTAATAACAGGATTTGGTGCGAAAAGCAGCTGCACTGGATTGTGAACTGTTACTCAAAATGTTCCCACCTACAATTACAGCTTCCGCCAAATGATCAAAACAGGTTAGCAAACTGGCAGGAAAATGAAAACAATTCCCCCCAAATTGAGACGCGGTCAGAGCAGAACTGTTGGTGAGCTGCACCTTCTGTATCCAGGCTCAGCAGCACACTTGCATTTAGCTGTGTATTTACATACAGTGCCCATCACAGGAGCATCATAGCAGCTAGAAGTGAAATCAGTTCAGTCTATGTTGCAATCACATTTTCCTCAATTTTCATCTTTACTTGAAACTATTAAAAAAAAACCCCAAAACCCTAGACAACTCATCTTTGGAGCTATTTGCAAGTAACGCAGTTCACAGATTTGGTCTATGTCTTTTTTATTCCCATTCTAAATTCATACTAAAATCAATGCCATTCAAATCTGACAATGAGAAAAATGCGTTCTCCTATACCTTTTATCATGCATTAAGGTGGCATTCCTGCAGCTACATCTCTCTTGGTGGGGAAGGGACAACTAGGAAAATAGAAAGGAGCTAACACCGCATCAGAAAGGCTCTCTCCTTCTTTTAACACGGGCACAAATGTTCAAAATGCAGGTCACATCTCTGCTGAAACAGCCAATATTCTTCCTCAAATGGCAAACAAGTTACCTAAAACTAAATGGAACTGAATTGTTCCAAGTCCTGGTCCCATCACCATTTTACCTATTTACTGTCCTGGAAAAAAAATAGGGAAGAAAGACTGGCTACCCATATAGCCGATGGTCTGATAAGTACAGGTTTTCTGCCTTTGATTATGGGGAAAAGCATCTCAATTCATGGGGAAACTCTGCAGGAATCTCTTGTTTTACCTGTATTCCTTATATCCACGTGCTGGCTTTTAAACTCAGAAACTCCAATCCTTCAGGGTAATGCAATAACACCCACAATGATGACCTGGTAGAGCCGTCACCTTTGGAGAGCACCGCATTATGATGATTTAATGTCTATGTAGCATCAATGCATTTACATTGAGCCTTGGCTCTCAGAACATTAGCAGGTCAATTTTTTATTCCTTTTTTAATAAAACTATTTCTCAAGGCTCTGTTCAGATGCCTACTCTCTTTGGGATAGGACCGATTTGCTCCAAATCTCATCAGCATGAGCTCTTTTCTTTCCCCTTGCATCATTCTTGGGGTAATATGTAGAGTGCCAGGCTCATGACAAACTTGCCTCTTTGGCCAAAGAAAATTAAACTGCAATAGCTGAAAGTCGACTTGCCCTGATAAAACAGGGCTCAGCACAAGGAAATACATCCTCCTGACACCTTGTCATCTTTTAGGCACAGCTGTCCCTCAGAGTTCTGACTGCTGAAACTCCATCTTTAGATGGGTCAGTCTCTCAGTGGACATGCTCCATTGTATGTCCAAGATATTGGTAACAGTGTTTGATACTAATACTAACTTCATTCCTGTCATGCAGTGCCCTATAATCTAGCTCCGGCCACTGACTGGCTTCATCAGCCATCCCAGGCGTTAGTCACTAACTGCTCACAAAAGAACCTCGGTCTCGCTCCTCCCGAGCTCAAAGGCTCAGAAACAGCAAGCTGACACTCAGCTTCAATCTTAGTCAATCATTTGAAGAAAAGGAAAAGAGAAAGAAAATAGGCAACTAAGAAGGGAAAAGAGTAGAACAAGAAGAAAGTAAAAACTGATGAAATGCAAAAGAAAAAAATTTTTTTTAATTTTTTTTAATTGAAGTATAGTCAGTTCACAATGTCATGTCAATTTCTGATGTACAGCATAATGTTTGAGTCATACATATACATACATATATTCCTTTTCATATTAAAAGATAATTTTAAAATACTATTAGATTTCTAGATTTCAAGATTATTAAAGCACTGGGCAAAGGAAAACGTATGGTCCCTATATTGACCCTACCACTCATAGCTGTAGTCCTGTGCCACTGTCTTAAGACATCCCTTTCCCAAGGTTTGTTGAGTCTTGAAAGGGTTAAAAAAAAACCTTTAATTTTTTTTTTTGTATTCGTGTGTGTGTGTGTGTGTGTGCGCGCGCGCGCGCGTGTGTGCGTACGTGTGTGTGGTCTTTGGGTACAGAGTCCCGTATAATAAGACTATTTGTATTCATACTGGCAGAGTAAACACTACATGTTCATGCCCAGGCAGCTCTGTGCTTGTAATTTCAGCAAGAACAGAGCTCTGTCCCTCTGGGACTTCACTATTCCCCCAGTCTCCATTCGCTCAAACACAGAATGAGAGCAGAGAGGAAGCAGGAGAGAAAGATCATGGCAAGAGGTTTCACACAGCTATGCAGCTAGCTTTCACGTGGCCAAAAATCTCATTTTGTGTTTAATTACATTAGTTAAAAGCGTTTTTCTCTCAGCCCCGTGTTCACAGGGGTGCCTTCCATTCCTGAAGACTACGCTGTTCAATGAATCAGAATTTAAGTCTCGCACAATGAAGGTTTTCTTTGCTGTGGAGGGGTTCATTCTGTAGTTGCCACACACAGTGGCATAAATCGCTGCTTCAACTTTGTGTGTTAACAAGCATACGTATATCTACTCTCGCCAAAATCCTACGCATCCTTCCTCCCTACTCTCTTGCCTTTGCTTTTTGTCGAGGCATTAGATTAGAAGAACTCCTACAAGTCTGATACTCTCCGTCTGGTCCAATGCTTGTACCATCTTAATACCAAATCACCCAGTTTTGGCATCCGCTGAACAGCTCCACACCTTGTACATATAGTAACATTTTTTGAAAAAGATATTGCATAAAATGGGGAAAAAATGCATTTATCTCCAAACGTCTACCCAGCCTGCTTATGGTGAACATCCAGGTAAAGATTACTCCTTGTACGGAATGAGATTTATCTAGGGATTATATCTATGGTTGAAATAAAAACATCTCATTTGAGGTTTATTACTATTATCATTGCTGTTATAACTGTACATTAGATGCATGGTTAAAATTAAGAAGAATCCCAATGCACGAAGGAGGTTACGGGGTATGAGGCAGAATATGACATTTTATTATTATTAACAGTGCACTGTAGAAAAAAAGAATCCTAAGCTAGAAAATACATTCCTAGGTAACTATCAGATGTGGGTTCTCTGTTACCTTCTTTTATGTTAAATTTCCTGATTCTGACTAAGCCCCTTTAAGACGAAAGTATTTACTATGCTCATAGCAGCACCAGATCAAATTATCTGAGAATGGAAAGCATTACCAAAAAATGTATACTAGTATGCAAATAATTATCCAGATCAGGAAAAATAACAAGCAAAAAATACTTTAAATGCTTTTATTACAGGAAATCTCAAAATTTCAAAGAAACAAAAATAGAGAAAATAATCTATTCCTATGTACCTATCACCTAGCTTCAGTTAACAACTCATGACCAATCTTGTTTCGTCTACACTCCCACATCCACCAGCCCCCATTATTGTGAAGCAAATCCGAGACATTCGATTATTTCATCTGTAACTATTCTAAGTATGTCTGCCTTACAGAAAATACTTGTTTACAAAGCAAAATTGTAATACCACTTAAAATAATGGGATACCATTACCACACCTAAAAAAATCAATGACAGTTCTTTGATACCCAGTCAATGTTCTCTGGTTAAAGAATTCTACCAGTGAGACTACTAATTCTACCAATAAGATGACCATGCTGCCTATGCCACTGGGATCTTAATTAATATACTATGTAATGGCCACCCCCACGGGAAGCTGGCACTGGTGGACACAGAGGTAAGAAAGGAAGGACGGGGACTCAGCCACTTGCCTCGTTTCCTCCTGGAAGTCTGTTCATGTGAACCAGTTGACCTTGATCGTCCAACACGAGCTCCGTATAGGTCAGCAGGTCAGAAGGCAGAGGGGGTGATGGAAGGAATGCTTGAGTGGACATAGACTCCCAGAGTTTGATCAGGGACTAGAGGAGGAGAGAAGTTTGACTAATCAGTAACAATTGAGCATTTCAACATGGAGAAAAACGAACATCAAGATTCAATCAATCTAGTTTTGCTCTGTCTTTTCCAAGTGTTCTGCCGAGCATCAAAACGTTAGATCAAATTCTATAGCTCTCATTCTCAGTTAAAATGGATTTGTAATTATTTTTCACATGATGTTTTTTATATATCGAAAATCAGGCGCTTTTCCAACAAAGTCCAACTACTGAGTGATCATGAATCAGCATGAGAGCATGAATAAATATAACAGACTTAATGATATCCCAGGAAATTTAAAATAAAAAAACTAAATAAGTAGCATCAATCTCTCTTCAAAACGGAAGAAAAATCCTAGAGACACTTGGCCATAGAAGAACAACCAGGAAAGTGACATGACACTCAGCTAATACAAAGAAAACCCAAGAAAGCAAGAATCGAGTTCCTGCTAGAGGTTCAGGGAAGCATCCTTTCTAACATCTTTCCAAAGCTACAGGCCCACACACGGGAATTAGGTTACTCTAGGTGCATGACTGCTTGTAAATTTGCAGATCAATTCTGCTCAAATTCGAGAAAACAGACAGACACGCCTCTCATTTTAAAACCATTTTCATTTCCATTTCCAACTTCATATTACCAAAACAAATGCTGCATGAAGTGGGAACTAGTTCATTTTTTTGTTGTTGTTTGCTTGCCTGAAAGCAACATTTAAAGCCAGTATGATTCACTCATACCTACAGGTCCAAATCACTGTGTTTATGTCTATTCTATAGGAAGAATTATGCAGAATGTGATTTCTGTTTATAGCACTGGCACAGGGGGAGCAGAATCAACACTCGACTTCCAGGCCAACCATGCCAGGAATACTGAATGAAGATAGCTATGTTTCAAGAGAGATAACTTGTAAACAAATGGTTACATAAAGGAAATTTCTTGTATTTCTGAATAATACAGGAATTACAGATAGACTATTTACTAAGATCGCATATATCACTTTATCAAAGTTCAAATGTGGTAATATTGGCATTACTGACTAGGAGACATGGAAAAATCCTATATTCATAGACTTTGTTTTTAAGAACAAATTCAGTATTCTTTTGATACCTTTATCTGTTGCATTTTCTGCTGGCGATATACTTTTCTTGCCTCCTATTGATGGAAGAAAAATCTGCAGCCTCGAGATGATTCACCATACAGATCAAAGGAATTTATTTTCATATAGAGGATGAGATTCATAATGTCATATTTTCTCATACTAGTTTTTATTCAGCTATAATAAATCTCCCACAAAAAGAACTGATACTTTAAACTGTGTATCATGAACTCTGCATCCATTTGTATATGTTATATATTGATTCTCATATTAACCTAGGCTATCAGTTAGAGACCCTGGGTTATTTTGGAAAATAGGAAGGTGAGAACTAGAGTTTCAAACCTCTTTTTAACATCCATAATTTGAACATAGGCTTTGGAAATAGACTCCTCACACAAGTCATCGTAAACTATGATCACAGGCATGTGGTCTCAGTTTACTCTTTTCTACTCAACAGAGGCTTCTATCCTCACTGTTCCTCCTGTTAATTCATAAAGAAAGAGCCATCAACATCTGGGTTGGCAATCACTAAACCTCGAAAGAGAAAGAAATGAGAAAACTGTCAAGACATTTCCTGCCCTTTGGGAGTGCCCTATTCCAGTCTAAGCTGCATCTGATGAAAATTCACGGAAAACCTTGCCTCTGTGGAACATGTCGGAGCCCCCCAGTTAGCCACCTTTACCTGCCGAAACATCTCTGGGATATCATATATGTATGTTGTCCCTAAGGACTGTGCCTGGAACCTCTTTGATTGAAGCAGGTCTTTGGTCACATACGGAGTGTTGATTAACATTCCATGTAATGGTCCCTGTTTGTCTCCATATGCTTGAAACATGATCTGCAGGAAAAAGAGGATGGTATGGGGAGTTAAAAGAGAGAAAAAAAGAAATCAAATTAGCTGCCTGGGGGACTTTTTTCACAAACGTTATTTCTTGAAACACATTTTTGGCGGGCTGAGTAGCTAAGATATGCTTCTTAACATTGTTGTACGTGGTGCTCTCACCTCTTTATAGAGTAACCAACTCCAAAAGAATGGTATGTAACCAACCACACGTCACAGGCTGCTCTCACTTTTGGATTAGTTGAAATCAACAAGAAAGTACAGCATAAATTTCACATTTCAGAGACAGACTGCCAACGCTTGCCTTCTAAAGTGACTTGAATCCCATATATTCAGAAACGAGGTATGTCAACTAACCAACTAAGTAGTCATAGTATTTAAATGGAAGGACAGCTATGCACTGAAGAGAATTCTTTTCTCTTCTCAACAGTAGAAGACCAGGTCAAGGCTCTACCAGGTCATCTATATTTTAGTCTATTTGATTAGAAGGTGCTTCATAAGTATGAATAGCCACACAAAGGCTTTAAACATTTCTGCCACAAGTGGATTTCATCCATCCATCTAGCTAGCTAATTGTTAGCTCATAAGACATAGCCTACAGTAAAAATATATCTATATTATTATATTATATATATAATATACATATATTTCCCCAGTATACTACAGCCACAACTAGTGACTAGCTCCTGTAACATCTATGTTGTCACATAATAAAATCACCACACCAGTTTTTAATCATTTTAACTCAAATATTTCTAGAAGAGTACTTCATACTTCATATATTTAGATAGTTTTATTTGCTTATGAATATTTATAAAGGATGCCATTATTTCAATTCAATGAATATTTATTGAGTGCCCAGAGGCTGCATGACACTAAACTAGGCACTTTATGTATGAATACATAAAATATAGATTCCCAATGCAGTATATACAGATGGAGATTGGGATATGTGTATATACCCACATATCTATTTGGGACCAAAATACACAAGCTTAAGTCTACCATTAATGAATAGATTTGCATGCCTACTAAACAGGCAAAAGAAAAGAATTAAGTACTTTCCTAAATCCTGGGTACAGTTCAGCTGAGTGAATTCTTAGCTCTTTAGATCAGACATACGAACGTGTTCTGCTGACTTGTCAGTCAGGTCCTGTTCTGGGCAAAATTCGTCCTGGACTGCTTAAAACCCCACAGAATGGAGAGGCCCCTGTCCTCATCCCCATGACTAATGGTGAAAGTCATCAGGTGGGAGGTAGAATCAGCAATGTCTGAGTAATGTGAGAGGTAGAATTAGTCCTGTTTCAAGAGATTCAAAGCGTGAAGTGAGGCCAGGGTATTAAGTATGTGGAAACTGAACCTAAAGGAGATAACCCAATTCAAAGTAAGAAAAAAGGGGCAAAAGCAGCAGGTTCTTGGAACTACACTCCTGCCTATTAGGAAAGACAAGACCTGCAGGTATAGTTGTGCCAAGGTCTGGAATAATGTTAGGCTTGTTGGAATTAAGCAACATAACTGTGTTGGCTGAGAAAAGGGGTTGGAGAAAGCCCTCTAGGTACTTTCCTTGCTGGTAGGAATTTAAAATGGTACAACCTCCCTGGCAAACAGTTTGGCAATTTCTTATACAATTAAACATATACTTACTATGACTCAATAATTACACTCATACATTTACTCAAGAGAAATGAAAACATATCTACACAAATTATTTGTAAATGAATGTTCATTGCAACTTTACTCATAACAGCCCAAAATGGAAAATAAAATCTTAAATGTCCATTGACAGATGAATGAATATAAAAATTCTGGTGTAGCTATAAAATGGAATACAACTCAGCAATGAAAAGGAACATACCCATAGTCCATGCAACATGGATGAATCTCAAAAACACTATGCTGAGCAAAAAGAGCCAGACACAAAACAATACATATCGTCCAATTTCACTTACATGAAATTCTAGGACAGGCAACACTACTCTACAACAATAGAAAGCAGATCAGTGGGTGCCTGGGGCTGGGGCTGGTGCCTTTACCTTTGACTGCAAAGGAGAACAAGACAACTTTTGAGGGTGTTGAGTGTTCTCTGTCATGATTGTGATGGGGGTTACACAGGTTTTTACAATTTCAGAATGAATTGAACCGTACACATAGAATGAGTGCATTTTATTACGTGTAAGTTGTATCTCAATAAAGATGATTTGGAAATGTGGATTTCCCTCTTATACTACACACTGGACATCAATTGACTTATGCAATGGATTACCCAAATCTCCCCGTTATGACTGCCTGACATCAGTATTCATTACAGCTAATACCACGAAGACTATTCAAGGAAAATGAAAGAAAATGAAACTCAGGCCAGTCAACCTTGCTCCTCATTGGCTGAAAGAATAAAAAATTATCCTGGAGCAGGAGGTTGATAGCAATGGATAGTACTGGGAGCCTCTGTATCATAGCTACGTTATCTATGTTAATTCCATTTTCTACCATAATGGCCATAGTAATTAAAAATTGGTAACGTGTATGTTCTACAAGTTCATGAAAATATGTACACATTTCATACAACACACATCTTTCACCAGAGGCCATCAAAAGGGCTTTTCTTGGACAGCAATATCTGATCCCATAGTTGGCTCCCCTAGACCCATGTACTTAATTTATAAGGGCACAAACCACAATCACACTAGATGGAAATTAAATATATGTCTTTTAACATGATGTAAATTTCTTGAAATGAGATCACTTTTTCTTTGTATACACGTGGTCAATAAATGTTCAATCAATGAACAAATGAATAAATGACACACATGGTTCTACATTGTTTTAAATTTACATAAAGACTCACTAGAGCAAAGAAAGGGAAAAATACAAACTGGCAATAAGCATCAGGTAGGCACTAGGAGTGCCAGAACTGAGTTAGAAGCTGCTCCTTTTGTGGGCTCCCTCCTCCAGCTACGGGCTTTTGAGTTCACATGTGGTAGTGGTTGTTGAACTCTCTCAACTGAAGAGCCTGAGGGAGACCCCTATCCTTAGGGCTTCCTAAATATACAGGACCCATGGGAAGAGGGGTTCTCCCCCAGGCTAAAGGTAGCTCATTCGTTCAGTACTAAACCCCGACTGAAGGCATCTGTGTCTTTCATGCCCCTGTGTCATGCTAGCCAGCATGAGGGAAATCTAACAGCTTTCTAATAAAAGAAAGGGGGGAAAAAGTAGTTATGAAGAACAAACATATTTATCAAAAACATTAAAATCTCAAGTGGCCATCTTATTTTTCACAAGAATAGACCTGCCTTGAAGCCACTGTAGAAGTTAATTAAAAACATCCCTGGCCCATGGAAAGCTTTGACTGAAAATGTCTTTAAGGTTGCCCTGAAAACATCAAATGCAGCAAAAAATCATTGAATCTTCTTTCTCTTGCTCACCCCTTGCACTCCTGTGCACACTTTCTCTCTCTGTTTTGACTGTTCACTTCTCATGGGATAGATTTCTCTGGCCATCTCACTGGGAATCAAAGCACAAAATGAAAGGTCACTCTGACAACTATCCAAACCCAGAACTTTAAAATTCATCTTCGAAATATGGGCAAAAATGTCTTGTCTTATTGCTGTTCCCAGATTTAAAAGGACATAGATAAAAGGAAGAGACACATAATCTCTTCCTGTCGCCCAATGCATAGAACAGATGGAAACCTTTCTGTACACATACTAGAGAAAGTTCACCCTCTAAAGAGAAGAAAGGCACTGCCCAAGTTCAGGCCAGAGACCTAAAATTAACATCCCAGCTCTTACAAAGAGGTGAGCAATGGTGAACCAACCTAAATCCAGTATCATAGCAAGTGGCCCCAAAATTTAGAAACTAAGGTGGTAAAACAGATTAAAAGAGAATCTTCTTCTATTATAGGACCAATCTACTTAAAAAGTCACTTTGCATTTTCACATTCTCAAATTTTTCCATCTGAAAAATGGGTTAATGTTTACCACTTTGCTCTTATAGGTATGATACTCTGAACTCTGTAAGAGAAAGATTACATGTATAAATGGAATAAAGGATAAATAAGATAAAGACACTGACTGATATTGTTCAAGCTATTATTGTATGTTGAAATTCTCCTTCTTTGAGATATTTCATATTTCAACAATTTTCCTTTCCTTACTTGCCAGTGAGTAGTCTAACTAGGCTGAAAACAGGAACAAGGACAAATCTGAGGGGAAAAGACAAGACCACTCAAGGAGCCCAAGAGCTGTCTGAAAAAGAGCCCTGAACTGCCCTGCTCTGGAGTCAGGTTCACGTGGCATCCGTGAGGGCTCACCTATACACGACAAAAGGCTGAGGGCTTCCTAACACTCATGGTTAGGACAGAGGCACGGCTTATGAAGCAATCGAAACTTTTCAAATTCATGCAACTGTTTAAGCTGATAGAGGATAACCCAACTGGGTGAAGCAATGGGGACTTGTGGTGAGTTTGGGTCTTCCATCCCCAGGACAAGTGGCCTGTCTGGAGGAGCAAACCAAAGCTTTGAGGAGCCTGCTTAACAACTGTTACCTGTGCTGTCCTGGAGTCGGTCACTTCCTTGTACAGGCTGATGTCCAAGTAATAACCAGATTCGTTTGTCAGGAAGAGGCGGATGGGAATCGCTTTTCCAGTTGGCGTCAGGCGGATGTTGATTTTCAGTTCTGCCTGGAGGACGCGTAATTTCCACAGCCGACTTCCGTAGCGCATCACCATGCTCCGCACAGACTCCTCAATCTGCCACAGACACATCACCAAGCACAGAACTGAGATACCTTGTAACTAGGACCTGTTTCAGGTCTGCCCATCTTTGGGGAAGGGAGGAATGGAAAAAGACACAGGTTTCTGGAAGTGTGTGCTCCATATATTCCTTACAGAAAGTCAGACAGTTTCTCCCCAACTCTACTCTTCCTTAGAACAAGTCAGGGGCAGTTTCGTGCTGGCCTGGAATTGAGTTGTTTTTCTCAGGTTCACAACACCCGATTCCATGCGACTCCCTTTCCCTTTCCCAATTATATTCATACTCTGTGTCAAAGATCTGCAATATCTAAAATTACAAGCCATGGGATTTAAGAGAAAGCCCCAAATAAGAATAAAATCTCTAGTTAAACAGCTATTAAGTAGCATTTATATGCATGGTAACTATGTTTCATTGCACTTACAGGACCTTAAATCAACATAGCAATTACCACCATGAGCTTTTTTCCACACAATTTTATTAAACTTTATAACATATGCCTCTTGGTAAACTGCACAAATTAAAGAAAGGCAATTTGTAGGTGGTGCTAGAATGTTCTCTCCAGACTGAGTTCTGAAGCTTGGTCACTGCCAAGTCCAACCGGGACTTAAATAGATAGGGCAGATGTTCCTGAGTTTCTCTAAGCTTTATACCAAGGCAGCTTCGTGCTCCTAGTTTTCAGGGTTTGGTGAGTTATTTTAACCAAATGGTCTTAGATGTGACTTCTACTTTTTGACCTACTAAAGCAAAAAAAAAAAAAAATTTTTTTTTTTTTGTCCAATATGGTTACAGGCAGCTAGGACATACTACTCAAAATTAATGTTTTCTTAAATGAAGTATCTTGCTAAAATGTTTTCTTAACTTCTTAGAAAATCTACAGAAGTATCTCATACCACCTTTCTTTTGTGGCTCTTCAGAAGAATGTGCCACCCTTGTATTTTGTTTCTGCTCCAAAGAATTTTAGGTTAAAATGTGTTTCAAGGAGTTCTCCACTCCCACACTTGCTTGTTAACTAAGAAATATCTATCCATCCTTTACTCAAGGGAACAAAAGTCAACAAACTCTCTGTCTAGGAAACTGACAGATGTCTATGATTAGAAAGATAGAAATGGGGCATATGGGTGTTTGGAGTGGAAACAGAGAGGATGATAGCAAAATCTCATTGAGAAATGGTAAGTCACATCTACAAACATATACAGTTACATAGTGTCCAGGTCATGTTCTAAGTCTTCTAGCTTCATCAGTCCTAGAATACTTAGGAGAACCCTTACTTAAACTAGATGATGCGACTTGATGACACTCAATGACTGGTCCTGTCATTGGTTTTCCTGACAAAGCAACCCATCAGTAGCTTGGAGTCTTGAAGAAAAAAAGTAGAAAATTATTTCTCAGGTCTTAGACACCAAGTTCAAAAAGCATAAGTCCATGTCTGCAATTGATCTTGAGAAAGGGATACACTGGTTCTCCTACCCAAATTCCACAATATTATGATAGAAAAAAGGTTAAAGGGAGCAGAAACAGAGAATAACCTGTCTTTATTACACCTGGGAGAAGGTTAAATACAGAATCACCTTGTTTTCCTTCCTTAAATTATATGGAATGCATTTTAGAATTAAAGCCTCAGGGAAGAAAACGTACATAATACACGTGGAATTCCACGTCAACCAAATTCTCTCTGTGGAAAAATACTAAAGAGAAATGGGTTAGACACTTTGGCATTACCTCCCTCGGACCACTGGATAAGTACCATTTAGTTTAAAACAAAAAGGCAGTGATTTTGCCAAAATGCCTAATAATAGCAAAGTTAGTTGTTCCACATGAGAAATCCTACAGAATTAAATAAAATCTAACTGCTATCATAGCAAATATCATAAAACAGGTACCAACGGAAGAAGAAGAAAAGGTTTTGTATTTTTGTACTGCTAAAAAGTGACCAGCAAGATAATGTCATGCCATCTTCAGTTTTGAGGTCTGCTTTCAATGGTTATATCAAATTTTTGACACCATCCCAGAAACCCAGTCCTACAAGCATTCTCTGAGCCCTACGAGCAAGTTTACAAAACCTTGAAGATCAAGGGCTCAAGCAGCTGACCGAGAGGACCTGTTTCCAGGTCCAAGCGCAAATAAATGTGAATGAATCTGACTGTGCTGGTGAGAGTTGGGAGAGAAGTTAGGGAGAAATGTACCTTTGATGGGTCCATGATGACTGTCGGCACAAAGTTGAGGAAGATGTGGTTGCAGTCAGTCCGGACATTTGTATTGTTAAAAGCAACTTCCAACTCATCCATGGCTTCCAGGAGCAGCCGCTCCCCTTCATTTTGTAGATATTCAAAGGAGGCTTCCTATGCAGGAAGAAAATCGCCAGCAACATTAACGTTTTTTAAAAGAGGCAATAGAGAAATGGCTGTTATAAAAGCACTTAAGCAGTAGCGTGTCATGAATCATAAGGCACCTGCTGCAGATGATATTTACTTCCCTCCCTGGGGTCAACCCAATGACCACAGGCAGCAGGGGCAGGCAAGGGTCAGATAAAGAGCTCCTGCCAGCCCTTCCTCCTGCCTCTTCTGCATCATTTCCTTCTAATAGGACGCTGGGCATCCCCAGAGCTGCAACCCCACAAGGGTTACATCGCACATATGCCAAACAGAGTGGTTTAGAAAGGAAATCTGTTTAGAAAGGAAAAGTTGAAGAAAGGTTATGGCTATGGGATGCAGTAGTAACTAACACGCCCAGAAGCACCCTGCTGTGTATAGAAACCATCCCACCTCTGGACAGGTTTACAACGAGGTCTAACTTTCTCCTTCTCCTCTGTCATCACCTAACCCTCCCTGTGACTTTTCTGTTAGCATGCTTTTCTTTTTTCTCAAGTGAGGACTATTATGCTTCCACTACCAAGAAAAACCAAATTAAAGGGGAAAAAAACCCCTTCATTACACGGAATATTTACTTCTATGAGAGAAATGACTCTCAGATTTTTGCTGGTTATTGGAGAGTAGGATGAAAGAGAACAAGAACCTTGATTCGAAAAAGGAAAACCTGATTTTGAACCATGCCTGTTTCTCTGTCCCTTCCCCCTCAGGGAAAACGCCCCATGAAAGTCCAGCACCCACCTTGGTGACCAGGTCAGAATGTCTGATGATTGCACGGACAAAGAACCTGTAGTCTGTCACTTCGGTGCCCACTTCCACCTTGGCTGCCCCAAGGTACAGGTGCATCTTGTGATTAGCACATGGAATGGCAGTAAGGTCAAAATTTCTCATCCGGTTCAGCTCTAACTGGAAAGCCAGGGCAGGCTCCAGGTGACGATAGATACGGTCTTCCTCAAACTGAACACGAGAGTTGGAGGAAAAAACAGCTCACAAGAGGCAGTTACAAAACCGTATTATGAAAGTGTGTGTAAAAGAGATGCTTAAAAATAGAAACATAAGCCATGATGTGTTAATGAGCCAAAAAAAAAAAAAAAAAAAAAAAAGGAGCTACACAGAAGGAAAACGCTACAGCTTACATAAGATCAGGCACTGAAGTACCTATTTGCTTCGCAAGCTTTCATCATTTATGCTCTTAAGAGTGGTGATGCTCTCCATTAAGGACAAACAAACAAAAAGCATCAATTCCCTCAGAATTCCTCCAGCATTTAAAGCCTTCATAACTCATTTTTTACAATTAACTAGTCTGCGTCACATTAATGTCTATTTCATATACCAGTATTTTAGTTTTACCCAACTAGTCCAAAATGCTTATGGGCAGGACCTCTGTCTCATATGCTTATAGTTTCTGGCAGAGTAAAAAGGACGTAGCAAAATACTTGAAAAATAAATATCATACAATTTTTAAAAATAGAGATATTTGGCTTTGGAACATCCTACACCCATAGATATAGAATTATTTATACATCTATTTTTGAAAGTTGTATTTACATTTACCGTATATTTTGCTGAAATTAGACGTGTTTAGAGTACATGTCAGTTGAGTGAATGGAGACAACGAGCCAAAAACATAAGCTGGTAATAGGAAGAAACCAACATAGTCTGAAATTTTGCGTTTTAAAATTGAAAAACAAACGCACATAAACAAGACTTGAGTACAAATGAACTGTCTGTAAGTGACAAGAATAACCCTACTCAGTATAATAGTCCTTTAATATTAGATCATTAGGATAATCCTAAGGGACGATTTTGAACATTACCACTTTCTTTGGGTAGGTCAGTATATTTGATTGTTTCCTAAACCAGACTCTTTCAGAAGGGAGTCTTCTTTAGTTCTAAGACACACATAAAGCAAAGGGAAGCATAAGTTCAATTACAGAGAGGAGACTGGCAAGAGGAACATATGGCAAAGATAAGCCACTCTTGGGGTTTTAAGAAAAAAATATTTAAAAAAAAAAGGGGTGGGGGGATGAGTCCTTACCTTATCCCTTGCTCGGAATGTGAAAAATTTAGGGAATTCTCTCTGTGTTAAAGAAGGGGGAAAAAATGTGTCAGTCCTTCATAGATATGGCTCTTTGGGGATAAACACGTAGTATAGAAGCAGTCAAGCATCCAGAAGACAGTTTCCTAGAAAGCATGCTCCTTCCCTAGGCTTAGCCTGGGGAATATGAACCATCCTCTGGGTAACCATCACTTTGACCCCACTTACAAATTTGAGAATCACCACATTATTAACCTAACTTTAATAGCTACCCTTTTCCAGGGGGAAAAAAAAGAAACAGTATTTTTTTTCATCTCCCAAGTGAAAAAAATCTTCTTAGGGGTTGCTCTTGGCAGAACCTGGCAAATAAGACCAATATATCCTTACACTGCAGCACTACAACAGTAGTTACTGGACTGATTTCCCAAGTTTCTCCTTAAGAAACTCTTAAAATGTAAACTAGCCAGACAGCGTAGAATCCCTAAACCATGCTTTTTCCACATTCACTCTTAAAAGTTAATAATTTCAAAGGTTTAAACAATAGCACTTCAAGACAAAGAAAAATACAAGATGTTACTTTGGTCACTACCACTCTAAGTATAGGAAAGAATGGGGTGGAACTAGTGAACTTGCAATCATTAGGTCTTACTGCTCTTTTGCAGGGCGTTACACAAGAAAGCAACCAATTTACTAGAACCTTATTAATTAACAAAGATGAATTCAATTAGCAGAGTCCATTAGTTTCTGAAATTTAACTTATTAACACCAAATACCCCTGTTTCTCGGATGGGAAGCTCTACTGGCAGTGCTGGAGTCAAGTCATTACTATTTGCCTCTACAGGAGGTTTCATCAGGCATCGTCTTCATTATGAGTGCAATGTAATCAAACATTTATTGGTACAAGACAGAGAGACCAGGACTAGCTGCCTAAACACCCCTCAATGAACTTTAGGAACCATGAAGGAAACATGTACTGAAAGCCTTCTAGATAGCAGGCACTCCTATGTGTTGTCCCATCGAATGTGCTCAACAACCTCTCTAGGTAAGTATTATGGCCCCATTTTACAGATGAGGAAGACTTTGCCAAGTGATAGTCCCTAGATCACAGAGCCGGAAGGTAAACTTGGGTCTCTATCGCCAGAGCCCATGACCTTTCATCTTGACACTCCACCTCTCAAGTGTAGGGCTCTACCTTTCTATTCTTGTTATAATCCAAATTCCTTACTTAGAGGATTTCTCTTTGATGAGATCAAAAAAAGCAAAACTCATAGTTCTTAAATTTACTATGAACTTCTTGAATACGTTCCACAGGTCTTACGCCTCACCTTAACTATAGCTTGCACAGTTAATAAATCATTTTACATTTTCCCTGGCATTTTAACTGTAAAATAGCATTTAACAGGCTTCTAGGAGCTTGTTTAGCAAGGCCAGGGAACCACTTGTCCAGCCTTGGGTCTTTAAAAGCCCTTTGAAAGTGGATTTTACACAGCACTGATCTTTTACTGATGATGTTTTGTCCTAAATAATTCTCTAATTCCCTGGAATGATAGTGAAGAGCATGAGGATGACTTCAAGGTTAAGCAGGAAGACGTTGAGCTGAGTCGTCAACAGATTTCATGCTCAGGGCTTTATATAGTCTAGTTTTGGTTTTATTTTCAAGAGGAACGGCTTTCAGAGCTTTAGCTAAAAAGTAACACAAGTCAAAAAATGGAAGGATAAAATCCTTTCATGAAATTTTCTGAAAGGAAAGTCAAGGAAAGTAATAATACAATCTTTTAAGCACATACTCTCCTATTCTGTCATAACTTTAATTAATTAATTAGTTAGTTAAAATATTTATTCAGTATGCTATTTATTCAAGTGTGTACAGTTGATTTTCCTTCAAAAACATAACAATAGTAACCAAAAAATGTTTTTATTTACCACTAACTCTATTAAAAAAAGGTGTAGTAACTGAAAAGCCCAAAAAGCAAACAAGTGAGTGGAAATACCCTTACTACAAACAATGAAAGAGGCTGAGAATTCTTGGCAGAGGTGGGCAAAGACCATCAATCAGAATCATTAAGGTTAGCTTAGAAAAGGTGTTGTGAGATGACATAAGCAAATCTTTTTAAACTTTTGAGTAAAATTTGAGCTTCACAGTGAAGTCCTTAATTTAAGCACAAAGCAATCAGAAAAGGAGATGGCAAGAATTTCAATGCAACAGGCAAGCAGGATTAATGAGCAATTCTTTGGGAGATACGGAAGTCTGAGGATGTTTATAGAAAGTCATTTGGGGGGCACTCAAAAATTACATAAACATAGAAAACCAGAAAAGAAGAAATCCAAAAGTCCAAACCCATAGTTTTTGTAAATTCCTTCAGCCTATCTCATCCTCATATGGCCAATTTTCCCACTAACGCATTCATGTTTATTCCATCACTAATGTAATTGCTTTCCAGGCATTCTTACTAGTGTTATGGGCAAATATCATAATTGAATGTACACAAAGAAAAACCCTCTCAGTGTTCTGGTACCAAAAAACAAAAGAATGCAACATTTCTCAGGAAGAAATTATACCCCTGCTGTGTTCTAATCAGCCAACCATCATCAAGACAATCAAAATAATTTGCCTAAATTAGCCAATCAAGACACCCTGCAAATCAGAGAATGTGAAAACCTGCAATAGAAAACATCATAGCTGATTATGATACTAATAATCGTGTTAAAAACCTAATGAGATGAAGAAATTGGAAGCTTGCTGGTGCAATTCTCTTTTACCTCAACACGCTGAGAACTAATTATATAGACTGTAATTAAAACAAAAACTCAAACCAAACCTTCTGAAAAACTAATAGTTGATCCACCAGCAAACAGAATTACCAATTTTTTTTCCAGCCTTACTGAGATATAATTAACATATCAATTTTTTTTTAAGAAATGAACTACTAACCATGATAACTATTTTCGATGGTGAGGTCTTCCTTCAGGCACAAACAATCCAAAACATTTCATTTTAAAGTGGGAGCCACACACATAAAACTGGCAAAACTACAGTTAGCTCCTAGGTAATTTACAGCAGAATTTTTAAAATCTCATGAAATCTTACAAACAAGAAACAAAAGGAAACGTACAGGTGCAATACTGATTCAGAATCTTATAATGGTTTTTGAATCTAATGCTTTTGCTTAGGTGGCAAAGGATAAAAAAAATCTGGAAAATAAGCATTTTAGTATCCTTAACAAAAACTTTGCTGAAAGAAAGTATGGAAAGCTCCAAAAAGTACAATATTTATATTCCAATTAAACAGCACCTTCTGCTGCACTTTTTGGAATACTGGATCTGAAATGTGAGTGAAACGAATATTTATACTACATAAAACTGGAGAACTGCAGCTTACATAGCTGCAGAAATTCAAAGAGCCTATTTATTCTTTTGCTTTCAAGGCTTCCTTTTTTTTTTTTTTTTTTTTTAATATGGAGAAGATATTTACAAGGGTAGACTTATTTTCCCTCAAACCTTCTGTTTAAATAACAATGTTAAGCAGTTATTCAAGTCCCATTATATAGGTACTTGATTTAATTAGATGGTTATGGAAACAGACTCAACACCAAGCCTCCTTAATGCTGGTGACCACTGCCCGTTTGGAAGAACTGTCTCCATGTAGAGCCAAGAGACTTAAGCAGTAACAAACATGCTGGTGGACAGCTCTCTGGGGACTACAGTGATTAAACAAGAAGTTTTGGAAATAATTATAGCCTTCACTGGCATCTGAATAAGCACCTAACAATATAGACATCCCCTAAGAACCTCCACTTTGCCTGGCCCTGATTTGCCTGGCTCTGGTTCTGAAGCAGTCTGAGAGATGACGACTCCGTAACAGCGCAGCTGCTTCATTCCACACCAGCCAGTGCTGTTCTTGAACCAAACCTGGTAACCTTCCTCCTCTCCTTGCCCCCTCCTCTGTGCATTCCCTCTTCCACTCAATAATACAGGGATTTCACAGGGTAGAACAGGGGAGGCTGCATACATCACAGTGGATTACCAGGAAGCCGAAGAGATCAAGGGATTCATCTCTAACACTCCCGGAAAGCTTCCTCTTTTTCACACTACACTAACTATGGGGCAAGCGCACATCAGATGACATGACAGAGGCTAAGCATCCTTCCAGCTACCACCAGCAGTGGAATTCAGAGCAGCATCACGACAGTGAGCCCCGGATTTGTACAACTCCTGCCAAGAATTCCAGGCTATTGCAGATCCTGGCCAGAGTTCAGTAATAGTCGCCCTTGCCCCCTGTGTAACTACTAATCATTTCTTATGGGCCTAACATAAAAAAACACGCCAACTCTTCTGCCATTCAGTTCTTTAGAGCAAATCCAGTCCATACCTAAACCTTAATGTTCTCTATGTCCTAGAGCAACCTTTCCTACACTCATGACAGATCAGGTCACTTGATAATTTAACTGATTTCCCATTTGATGCCACTATACAGGAATTGGGCAGCAATTCCCTGAGAAGACCCCCTGCTGGGCTCATTTCCTAGCAGATTTTGCTTATACATGTCCCTGTTCAACCTAAATCCAGAAATATTAGGAGAGCAGGGAGAAAAAAATGTTTCAAAGCTATAGATATATTCTAGGACAGGATTTAGATTCACAGATAAGAAAGTACCAAAAAAACAAAAACAAAACCCCCCATAATGTTCAAGAGAATTAACTGCTTTGGCTTTTTAAAAATTTTAGTGGAGAGTTTTAATTTATCATAGAATGCTCATGTGCTACAGACGTGAAGACTCCATCTGAACCATTAGGAAAAAGGAAAACAGTGTTACAGGATTTAATATTATTCCTCAGAATAATATATTATTCCAAAGTCAGCGAGAAAAGAAAAAATCCATTAACACTTAAGAACGTAGCCCAACACTCCTCCCAAATCCAGGGCCTGGCTCTGGCATGTCTACCTGAGTTCTGATCGGCATCTACCAGCCACAATGTTTATTCATGGGCTCTCATGCTCTACCCGCAAGTACCAATTTCATTCTCTAAGCTCCTGATTTTTCTTCCTAAAGCCCCGGGGTTCTCTTTAAGCTCCTCACACTTCTCCACTGCCTCCAGTTTCCTATCCACAGTTATTGATTGATATATATCTGCACTCTGCTTGATTTCCTGACATCAATAACACAGGGGAGTTGTGTAGTCCATAACATTTCCTAAAGTGTTTCAGAAAAATCCTAGCTCTTTAGCTTTCAGGCTGGGCTCTCTTGTTTCTCTATAGACTAGACCAACTGTGAGAGGGAAAACAAAATGTCAAGTGCTGGAGACCTAATAAACAAAAGGGCAATAAGAGCAATCACACACAGGTCCTTGAGTTTACAGAGTCCTTTCCAGAATCCCAAATGTCATCTTCATTATTGCAAATGAGCAGGGCTTGAAAACTAACTCAATCATCTTAATTGCCAAAACAAAACAAAATAAAATTCTTATCAGAAAAATTAAGAATTCTTAATATCCTTTGGAATCCTACTTCACTTACACTAGGATCAATTTTTAAAGAAATATTTTTACTCCAATCAGTCATTTTAGAGAATGACATCTTGAATGCAAACTGGATTTCTGACCGTACTGCTCAGCATATTGGGTATGATCACACACATGTGCACCACAGTTCAGAGGCCAGGCTATTACTTAATTCTCTTTATTAAAATTTTTCAATAAAATTTTTAATCTCATAAATATTAACATTTAATTCAATGAAATGGGGGAACAAGCAACTTAATACTTAATTTTTATTTATTTCCTCCTCTTAGAATTAACATAAGACAAAAACACCAACTTGGGCTCCATTAAGGCATTTTAAATAATAAATGACTGTTCTTCAGAATTGAGAATTCTCAATAATAGAACTGGAATCCATCTTTGGTAGAAGCCAAGACCCCAAGTATAATTGGCAGTCCTTGATTACTGATTCATCGTGTGCACAGGAGAAATTACTAGTTAGCTCCCGCTTCTACCTTATTCATCTGGATAAATGCATATGCTCATTCTTAACTATTTCTCAGAGATATATTAAGAATTCATTATAGGGTAAAAAAGGAAAAAAAAAAAAACCTTTAGTTTGAACACTCCATAGAAGAACTGAATATTCATTATAGTATTTTCTCAAAGAGGGACCAAACGTCAGTCCAGCCCTTCTAAATAACTCTAAATATTTAATCAGTGGCTAACAGATAAAACAGTAAGTAATCTTTCATCATTGTTCTTTTTACTTACATGAAATCTCTGATCTACTTCATAGTTGACCTGTTTTCTGAAATCCTTTCAAATGAAAGACAGAAAGGAAAGAAAAACAGTAGAAGTTGGCAATTAGTAACAAAATTAAAAACCAATTGAGTAAAAGGTGATTAAACTAAGGCTTTTTCCTGATTAAATTTATAGCAAAACAGTTTTTTCTCTGCATAAATTCTGCAAGTAAGCATACGATTATAACAACACTTTTCATTTTTTGAAGTACTAGCAGCAGCATAAGAAATATTAAAGAGGTACGTAATTCACATGCCATTACCTTTTGTGCAACCAGGAAAGTGAGGCGCCGAATCCCATGCTCAACCAGGGTAGCTTTCTACAAACAAACATGTGAAACAGAAGATCGATGAGATCTCCACTCAGCCTCAGTTTTACCCCATTCAGTCCTCAGAAGGCTCTGATTGCACTAAGCACTCTTTTTTGAATATCTTTATCTTGACTCAGTACCTTCAAACTTGCAAACAACAAATCTCAACATGGCTCCTGGGACTAAGTTTCACAAAATAAGTTTTATATATTGATCTGAACAAAACTGAAAGAGAATTTTGAGGAGAAGAAAGGGTCGTATGAGGTCACTTAAATTCTCTAAGGACTGATACATACCAAGGTAGACCTTAACAAAATTTCTGCTTACAAAAATCAAACTGGTGGGCTTATATTTAAATGTGAAGATCACTACTGATATAGAAGCTAAATAAAATCAAGTAAAGAAAAAATTTCCATAAAATAGAAAATTCAAGTCCTAAACTGTTATTTAGACTAGAGCCATCACCTATTGTTTGATATAGCATTCCTAGAATTCAGCCTAACAACTTTTAACCTTTTCAGTTCTGAAACATTTCCTCTCTACTTTATATGATGGTATTTTTTTAAAAGATTCTCTTTAAAAATTGTTAAAAGCAGTGTTTAACAGTCTTTTACATTTAGTGATTATTTGTATCTCCACTTGGCATAGGCAAGCAGTATATCAGAGGTCAACAGAGACCAGCAGCTTCAAGACAGTCCCTTACATGAGTCTTGGGCCTTTGGGTCAGCCTTCCTCTACTTGGTACTCCTCACTCATCTCAAAAGATAAAGACAAAGGAACAGATTAATGAAGTGAGTAAAAGCCATCCTCTTAAAGGACCGTAACAAAGAGGGGCTACATGTTAGCAAGTACAGAAGCAATCGCACCCATTGAATGACCTGAAAAAAATACATGAATGAATAGAAAAAAAAAAAAATAGAAAAAAATATGTGGACTTTCACAACCTACATCCAGATAGTTTAATTACCTTCTTTACTCTAACCAAGAGATATATTTATAAGCCAATTCTTAACTTTTTATTTTTCAAATTTTATTTATTTATTGAAGTATAGTCAGTTTCAATGTGTCAATTTCTGGTGGATAGCATAATATTTCAGTCATATATACAAGCATATATTTGTTTTCATTAAAGGTTACTATAAGATATTGAATATAGTTCCCTATGATACATAGAAGAAATCTGGTTTTTATCTATTTTTATATATAGTAGTTAATATTTGCAAATCTCGAACTCCCAATTTATCCATCCCACCCCCTTTCCCACTGGTAACCGTAAGACTGTTTACTATGTCTGTGAGTCTGTTTGTTTAACTTTCTTAATACTATATATTTTTAAAATCAAAAATGGCTTCTTCCTCTTATAAACAAGCACATTCCTGGGCCATTTCCTCTTATTTTTTCCATTTCTACTATGGCATTGCTTAGTAACAAAATTAATTAGCAGCATAAGCAAAAGATAACTGGAGAAATGAATTTTCTAATAATAAATTACCCAGTCAAATATAAATGAATTTTCGTTTAACTACACCTTAAAATGATTGGCACTGGCATCATACTCATTAATGTAAATAATCAAATATTGATACTACAATAAGAAAAGAAAGGAAGGAAGGAAGGAAGGATGGAAGGAGGGCAGGAGGGGCGGAAGGAGGTGGGGGGAGGAGGAAAAAAGAGGTGAGGGGTGGGGGTGGGTCTCTGTCTCTCAGTATGCTGAGGAACAGAAACATTTCTTCTGATACCAACAAAGAATTCCACTACAGCCAAGTCCTTCAAAGACAAGCATCAATAGCTATGTTCTGGCAAGGGAAGAAAATAACTTTAATAATGCCATGATTTAAAATCAAAATTGTTATTGCTTTAAAAATTCCACAAGTGGCTGACAATAACAGCAGAGCAACAGGATTCTGATTACATTGTAATAATGCGGGTCTCACAGCAAGTCCACAGCTATTACCCAGCGATTAGGCGTCAGCACCTGGAGAAACTCCATTTACACTGACTGCTTCAATCTCCTCCACAAGTCATTTACAAATATATGATCCTAATTTCTATGAGAGAAAAAAAGACATGCTGGGACTAGAAGATTATTTGGACAATTTGGATCAACCTATCTGATAGTTTAATGTGTTCTTTAAAAGAAAAAAAAAACTTTTTCTAAACTGCTAGGAGCACGATCATGAAGTGAAAAATAAAACTAGTTATCACTTCAGCTTTGTTTTTAAATTGCTTTTCCTTCCTTTTCTTTTTATATATATATTTCAAAACAAGTAGGTGAAAATGCCAAATATTCCTGGGTAAGCACAGTACCTGATTCAGTTAGCAGCTCCCCCAGGTCTCGCAAAGTCAACTGTTCCCCTTCTGCAGAGCCCTGGGCAAAGACGCTGGATTTCTCTGTGCCTCAGTTTACAAGTCCAGTAAAGGAAAAGGGTAACTTACCAGCAATTAATGTTACAACTATATGTAGTGAAAATAGAGAAACTGCCTCTTTAAATCCATGTGGGATGATATATAACATACAGGTCTGAGGGTTAAGAAAAAGCCTAAAGTTGAGGTCAAAACAATGAAATGTGGGCAATTAGTGTCTCACAACCTGGGAAGAAACTTTCATAGATTATTTCATCAAGCAACAGCATCAGCAGCCATGTACAACACTAGGACTCTTCCAGATAAGGTCACCTTGGTCACTGGTCTCAGGTTAATTTCATGAGGTCATGCATGAGTTAAGGGCAAGAAGGAAGGCAAATTTCTCTTCTAAAGGAAAATTCCTAGGCATGACCCCTACTTCCACTTCTCTGGAAGTACCTTTCCTCACTGCGATCCCACAGCCAGCTCATGTTCTGTGAGAGCACCGTGGAGACAAAACTACCATCTTTTCCTGGGTATCTACAATTTGCCTATGGCACTAACTGCTGAATTAATTTTAAAAATGTATTATTCTTTTTTTTATGACAAGCACTATGGGCTAGGTGCTTTCTGTTCAAAGAAAACACATGGGTCTTGTCATTAAGGGCAGCTGAGGAGGGGCACTTTGGCATCTATCATATATTGCAACGACATGGAACCACAGATTGTCATTTTGAATGTGCCTAACCAGTTGCCCCAGCTAGACTATAAGTATCTTCAGGGCTAGGAATGTACTATTTACTAAAGCTGTGCCCGCCTAGAGCTGGCATCAAAGCCTTAAATTCTACTTTTTGCTCTGTCATCTACTGGCAAGTGATTAAAGGGCCTTAACCTCTCTGGGCTTGAGTTTTTCCCCACATGTACAACTGGAATAATTCCTGACTAATCTAACCTCATAAGATTGTGGTAAGGTGCAAATAAAAAAAAATTGAATAGAAGGTCTTTATAAATAAAAAGTATTATTATTGCTAATAAATGTATGCTAACCAATTAGAAATTCAAAGGAGAAAAATACATTTTTAGTTAGGGCTACTCAGAGAGGTCCTCATAAAAGAGAGAAAATTTGAGACAGTTCTTAAAACAAGCAGGGTTTAGAAAGAAAGGTTGAGGGGAGGGAAGGAAGGAGGGAAAGGAGGAGGGAAGAAAGAAAGAAAGAGGAAAACATTCCAGATAAGGTGCAGTAGAAGAGATCAAGCAAATAAGGTAGAGGAGACAAAGACTCAAGTCTTTTCATGGAATAGCAAAGGCTAGATTGTTAGCCTTCATGAACAGGCTGATGTTAAACACCAAGTGAAGGAGGTTTCCTGAAGGTTAGAGAGAATCAATCCTGAGTGGGAGAGTACCTTGGAAAGGGGGCATTTTGGACATCGAATTTTGTGGTGGTGAGCAGAACTGAAACCACCTGGAGAGCAAGACTGAAGACCACAGGTAAGCCTGTTGCAATGCCTCAGATGTGAGGTGAGGAAAGGTCTAAACTAGAGAGATGGTCATGGGAATTAAAAAACCACAAAGAAGGGGGAAGGAAGGAAGGAAAACAGAGAGGGAGGGAGGGGAATGGAAAGGAGGGGAGAAGAAAGGAGCGCAGAGGAAAAAGGAAAGGAAAGAAAAGAGTAAGAGAAACTGCAAAGAAAACACTAAGAGACCACGATGACTGGCCAGATACAAATACACACAGACAGAGTGTGGGTAGAGGGGCAGAATCATGGAACAGCAAACAAAAGGAAGAAGCCAGTGATTTCTGAATGATTGGGGGCAAAGGATTTGGTTACTAGGGGGTTTTTTGGTTTTGTTTAGGTTTTTTTGCACAGGTTGGGGGAGTCAGAAGAGGTGAAGGAAAATGATGGGAATTTAGGTTTAAACTATGGATTTTGATGTCAACACAAGATATCCAAGTGATATAAAACTGAAAGGAGGATGCAAGTATAACTGACATTTCCAAAGTTGGCAGGGAAGGTCACTGAAGGGGCCCGAGGGAAGTTTGGGCCGAGACATGCAGAGTTGTCACCAAAGGAAATGCAGCAGGTGACCGGAAATCAAGTCAAGATTGGAGCTCTAGGAAAGATTTAAGAACATATCGCCACTTCCTTAAAACATTTTAAATGTTTGAGGTCTATTATTTCTTGACAGAAAAAGATATGCATTTTATACCATTAAATCACTTTGGAATGTTACCCAATCAGGCAGAACTATGTAAAAGACATAGCCATTATCGGTGATAGGCCTTGTAAGTAGCAACTGATAGAAGGATGGACATGACATACAGCCAGCAGGAAAGGGGCCATCACCAGTTTCCATGCAAGCTGAGGACTTACATTTTGCTGGGTAAATTCTCGGAACATTGCTGCCAGCCTGTCATCCTCAATGTCACAGTCAGTCTTGATAGCCACATTCAGAATGTGTATCGGTTCATCCCGGGGGACCTACAACCCAAGAACAAAGAAATTAGGAGGCTGGCTAATACAAGGCAGAGAGAAGTTATAATATTCAGTAGGAAACCTGAAAAAGAAATATGCCCCACAGGACATTTTGAATGGCCCACTGGTATGAATGAGCAAATTGAAACCACTGCCCAACACCCACAATGAAGGTTAAATAAAAACACCTAACTTTTAAAAGATAAGGCAGCAAAGGTATTAATGAGAGGTGGCCCCAAATCTTGACTTGATATGAACTTGAAGACCCACTGAATCTCAGCTTTTCCACCAATAAAATGGGAACAAAACCACTTGCCACATCTCTTCACAGAATGTAAAGACAAATGAGTGAAAGAAGCCATCTGAACATACTTCATAACAATTTACCAAACAAAGGAAGTATGAAACCATGGGAAAATAACCTGGTAGGGAAGAAATAGGACAATTTGTTTACTAAGAAATGAAAAGAAGGGATTTAATAAAAGGACAAATTTTTCAACACAGTTTCTATTTTTTCTGCTCTCTGAAGCCCACCATTCCCTAAAGACTACCATAGCACCACTCTGCAAATATACAAGCCATTATTGAGTAAGAATTAAAGCAACCAAAGCTCAGAGACCCAGGGCAGCTGCCATGGATGTAGCCAAACTCATTCCGCACTATGGATTCCAAGATTAATACAGTTGTTTTTATTTTTAGGTTAGCATTTATATTCCACCTGTTTCCAAAACTCCTTTGATGAGGCATATAAAATTAAATAATATAAATTAGAGTGGAAAAGATGAATTCTTCCTCATAATGTTCCTAAGTCATAAAGCAAGTAGACAAGTCCTGTACCTGAAGGAGAAAATATACCCCTAAAGGGGACACCATACCTTGTCTTCGTCGTAAAGAGATGTGTGACCTGCCTCAGGGAATGTGGGGCTTTGGGGTGGGGAATCACAGAAGCAGCCCATCACTTCATCAAAGATCCTGAAAAATACCAGAGAAACACCATGAAAACCCAAGTGGCAGAAAACCTAAGTGGCAGGAAACGCACGCTGTTCCTGTCGGCCCTGTCTTAGAGAATAAATAATCTATCCTACCCTGTGCTCAATAGTCAACTAAATAGAATTAACAGTGGCTAGAGGTGACATGCAAAATTTCACCAAGTGGCAGAAATTAGGAGGATGGATTGTTTAAACTGTAATAAAACCATATTTTTTTTCTTTTTAAAAAAGAATGATCTAAAGCTTTTTCTTTTCTTTTCTCTCTTTTTTTTTTTTTCATATGTAAGGTATGAGCATCGCTGTCATCATCGGTCTTAAAGTAACAGAAAGAGCCTGGGACTAGAGCAGTGATAGACCAATGTAATTACCCCTCCCCCCAAGGTAATGCATCAGTATACATCAAGAGACAGATGCTGAATGCATTTAATCAAAAGATGTATCGTCTCTGGTGGGGCTCAGTCTCGTGTTGTGTTTAAGTTCTCCTTACATTTCACTCATCACAGAGCAGATAGCTTCTTCTGTTAGCAACTGAGGAAACGATAGTTTTTGTTTGTTTCTTTTTTTCTGACCAGGCTCATATAACAAGTAGAGGCTTGCAGAGTCTGCACGAGAGGTGGAAAGGGAAGGACATATACCCCTCCGAGGGCGAATACGGCAAAGGCTACGTCTCGTTAGCTGGCTCGTGGCTAATCTGGGGTCCTTTATTCATTTGACAGAAACATGAGAAGCCCAAGGCTCCCCTCGGATAGACACAGTTCCATGATGCCTTACCTGACAAAATCTTCAAAAGTCCGAAAAGAGACCATTCCGCCCATCCGCTGACACGGTGGAGTGAATGAGTTGTCCAGCAGCACGTCGCTGACACTAGCTACATGAGTCATGCCATAGTGGTTGAGGTTGGAGGAGAAGGACATTCTAAATGGTAATTCAATCAAGTGCATTAGACAAGGAGGGTAGGAGCAAGGACTGGGAGAATAACAATAGGGAAAAGGAGCGAGGAGGAAACTGAGGTAGGGTCAGGTTGCACAGCAGATCTGGTATTTTTAACCCACTATAGTTAAGGTTGTCTTGCTAGATTCACATTAACCCTTGCATTTGAATTCCTGCCCCACCCCCGACACACAGTATTTTTTACCATTCCCCAAATTTCTCCAAATAAAAATCTAAGAACTGTCAGGAACATCATAGTGGTTTTAACACAACGACATCATGACATGTCGAATGAAGGAATGGCACTTAGGGGTTAAAAACCATCCTGCACCTTCCCCTTCCCTAAAACATTCCCTCTTTTAAAAGGAAGTAAGCAAGCCAAGTGAGTCGCAATGAGGCAACACTTACGGCATTTTTCTCTAGGAATTGTAACAGATTAAGTATTCACAGATAGATGCATGTACAACAACCAGTAAAGTCATTTGGAATGGTCTAGTAAATCATTAAAAAAAGCATGGTTCATCATAGAGAAACAAGTCATAGTCTATAAAAGGAACTTCACTGAGGTGTTTACTTTTTTCCTTTAATGGGCTGATGGGGAGAGCAGTTAAAAGGATTATATAGCTCCTTCCTTTTTTGAAAGAGAGACAATTTTTCAAATTTTCCTTTTTTTCTATTTAAACACTTCTATACCAAAGTATATCTTCGCTGAAAGCCTTTAATTAATCTCAGCAAGATACAAAAGGGCAGAGCATGGGTCTCAAAGTATGTGTAAGCATGACAAATAGGTGTAAATGGAGATGCTCAAAGAGAATTGAACTGATTTTTTTCCATCTAAAAACGTAATGAATCCGGATATTCCTTGATGCACCTCAGCAGCACATACTGAATAAATAGTACTGTAAAGTGTTTATGAAGGCCCAGTCATCAGGACAGCCTGTTAGGAAGGACCAAGACACAGGATGCCTCCAGCACTTGCCTGACACGTTACTGGCATACTGATCTGAAGCAAGTTTGGAGCAAGGCAATGGCACCTGAACTTTGGGGAGCTGCTCAGAAATCTCCTTCAGGTGCACCACCTGCAGTATTGCAGGGGGAAGGGAGCTTGCAAAGTGGGCTAGTAGTGATCTGGGTACACACTGTACTCTATTGCAAACTGTAATTATAAAAGGCAACAGAATTTTTTTTATAGAATGGGAGTGCTGCTCACACAGACTATAGAGACTAACACTCCAGGTTTTTAATTCCTTTGGCAAATGACGACTATAAAAAAGGTACCTCATCTTTTGACAGTACCAGGGACTAGAAAGGTAGAGTGGGAGAGGAAACCATTGATACCATGAATGAAACAAACAAATGAAATACACATCAAGCAAGCCTTACACACTGTGCTCGCTAGAAACTGGGATTCAGAGTTGTTCAGACTCAGATATGCTACCACCCTCTTTTCTAGGATCACCAAAAGGACTGAGCAAAGGAGCAAGTTTGTGAGGCATTGTATCTTTTCTACCTGCCTGGCATTAGACAGGAAAGATAATTGAGATAACCCTTAAAGGGAACTGCCTCTGAGTAAGCTAACAGGCTACGTTGGTGGGAAACAGGGGTTAAGAATCTTTTTCACTCAACTGAGCCCCATGGGACATATCCACATTTCAGTTTCCCCCACGACCCTGCTCTTGGGCCAGGACGGCTCAAGGCAGGCAGGAATGAAGAAAGCCCACTCTCCAAGAGCAGATAAGAGGACTGGACAAAAGCACTCCCTTTCCTCTCCCCATACAAACTGGATGCTAAAAACCATGATCAGTTTTGATTACTTAATATTTAAAGGGAGAGGGACAAAATAAACATATGTCCGTAAATATTTCAGTATATAATTTGATCATCTACAAAGAGCTCGCCACCAACTTGCTGCGGCTTTAGCATTTTGTGGATTCCAATCAGTACTGCTATCCTCTCAAACTTGCACTGTGTTGCCTTGCTTGGCTGAGGAGCAGAAGGAAGCACTGCAATATTGCTTGTGTTACAGTGGTCTCGAAACATCTTCACAAGGCTACATACAACACATCAAAACTTAAGATATACTTTTCAAATGTTAATCTTATTATAGGTCTGAAATAAAACTTGACTTTCAAATCATCATCACACTTTAACACTTTAGAGAAAATAGCTAACAAACTGATAAAACATGAGATCAGCTATTCCTGCATTTGCATTTCTCTGGAAGGAGAAGCGAATCAGAGAAAGTAAAAATTGAAAAATTTATGAACAGTTTGCCAGCATAGGAGTCATCGTAAGGTTTTCTCCTCTGAAAGCCCCAAACTAGACCGACAACTTAGCAAAAGAAGATGTTTACAGCAAAGCTGAACATCAGGCAGATTCCTCTATCATGTATAGCTAGGTGGGAGCTTTCCCATACTGAGACTTTTCAAGTATTGCTTTTTGAACGGCTGAAGAAAAGCTGAAGACATGTTTTCTAAACAGAAAGAATAATTTAGTATGTCCAAAGGGGAGCTCAGGACTCCCTAACAGAAGATATTATGTTAGTTTGTAGTGTTATTTTTTCCCCTAATTTCACTATTCCAAGTTACAAAAAAAAGGTGGTTTTAATTGGGAGGGGAAAAAAAAACTAAATATACGGTACCTGTTTAGCGTGGGGATGTTCCCTCTGTAATTAAACAACCACAGTTAGTTACTGACAGGTTAATGAAAGCCATAATAAAAGAACTGTCAGAGCAGATACAGACCAGTGGTGAGGAGCTCCAGTTTGGCCGCTCTGGCATTCAGCAGACATAATTAAGTGCCCATTACCCTTCAACCCCCAGGATGCCTCCAAAGAGGCATGCCTCCTGACCTACCCCACCACAGCAGCTGTTGACGGAAAGGGTCGAAATATATTTACCATGAAATTTTTTATAGCTCTATTACAAAAAAATAATGCAGAGTAAGGATAAAACACAGGCTTATGAAAATTAATTTAAGCTATATGATATGGTATATTATCTTAAGCTTCGATATGAAATACAATTCTTGACAAGATTCTTGGAGAATCTTCTTACTCGTTCCTATTTTACTAAAAATGCAATAAGGAAGTTCGGAAGTTGATTCCACAGCCCCTTCCACCCTAACTATTCTTCTAGGATGTGCAATGCACCTACAAACTCTCCTCTAAAAAAAGAAGTCAGGAATCTGGGTTCCCAGCTACCTTTTCTAATTCTCTTTAACCCTGGTCTTTCTCCGGAAGACCTGGCTGGGGTGGGGGTGGAGGTCAGGGGGTGGCATACTATAGGAGCTTAAAGGAACTGAAAATCAGGCAGGAATGTAATGATTAGTGATTCTATGATTAGAGCGGTATAAATTGTTAAAAGTTAATTAATAATTTTTAAATTAAATGAGTTTAGGGTAATAATGACTTTTTAAAATTGCTGTTTAAGCTTAAAAACTCCAGGCCTTCCATAAATAAAACCTTACTAGATTTGGCTAGCCCTAGAATTTCCTAATAAAGAACGTTGCAAAATCGTGAAAGACTAAGGTAAGAATGGAAACTGCAAAGTGAGTTTAATGCGTTCTCTTTGGTCATTGGCACCAATGCTTTTTTTCCCCCTTAATCTGATGTCAGTCATGTCCTCAAGTGGAAAAAAAAAAAGTGAATAAAACTCCTTATTTTCAATGTTAAGAGGGAAAAGTTATACTTACCACCCACAATTTAGGAGTCCTGTATGGGGGTTGATTGGTTGATATCTTAACCTTCTAACATTCTTTTATCAGCATTTAACTGGGGTTTTCTGGCACACAGAGGACTTAATGGGCAGAACATAGTGGGTGGTGCTGATGATATGTAGGAAGGAGGAGAGAGGGAGGGAAATGATGCACTTTCCACGGCAGTGAAAGGAGCAGAATAGACTGAGCTGGCCGTATAAATAAAGAGCTGTGACATATCACTGCACACAAACTGTACACCTCGTGTGATTTGTGAGTAGCAATGCTCTCTGCATCAAACCTGTATCACAGAGCCAATTCATAAGGCAGCAAGAGCAACCTCAGAGTGCAAAAGCCTGCGCCTTTGCCGTGTGGATTCTTCGAGCCTCTCATTCAGGGGGATGGGTTTCATTTTACAAGAGATCCTTAGTTACAATGCACTTGGCCCTCATCAACCAACAAAAACTAGGCACAGGCGCTAGAGCAGAAGCAGAAAACTAAGAGTAAATGCTAATGAGAATATAGGAAAGTGTCCCTTTTAAGATACAAAGGATTCTAAAGAAAAGGGCCACCTGCACAGTCTCTAATCCATGAACCTCAGTTCAGAGAGAAGAACCCTACAAGCAAAGCAATCTCAGGTTCCATCCATCCAGGTTTCTGGAATTTAGAAACCAGTGTAATCTCTCTCCACTGTTAACCAATTTCTCACACTAATAAAATGGTCTCACTGCTTCTGTGGCTACACTCTAATCCCTTAGGGAGTCTTCACAGGATGAGGGCCAAGTTTTCAGTAGAAAGGGGCCTGGAAAGAACAACACCAACAAAAAGCCAGCCCTTCTCCATCAGCAATCCTCAAGCTCTCACCGGGAGCCCCCTGCTGCTTTGCTATAGGAATCATGCACCATCTACACAGCATGGGGTGAGAACAAAAACTCCCAACATCTCCAGTTTTAAAGGACTGGCCTCAAATCAATCACATAAGAGGTAAGTTTAGAGGCAGCTTATCTTCTTTGATAGAATAAGAATCTGTGGGGCTGTCAGGGAGATGACCAGGGAAGGAAGGTTAAACTCTCTACTACCAGGTAAATACTTAGCCATGTCTATAATGATCATTTATATATTTTGTTACTCTGTACAGGGGCTATTTGATCAATTTAAGAAAATGACCAATGTGACATACTGCACAGTATTGTGATACACTAGAAAGCTAGATCCATGGTCTGCACAAAAATAAACAACCAAGGTAGAGACTGTATATGAGTCAAATATTCCATTTATATGGCTAAAAATAAAAGAAAATCTACCATATTTCACTGCATACTCATCATGCAAAAATAGCCCAATTGCTCAATCTCTGATAAGGCAATCAACTGCATTTTCAAATACATAAAAGGGGTACAAATTCCCTTATGAAACATTTGTTGTTTAGGCTCTTCAAAGCACGCATGATGAATCTTCACTTACAATGTTTTGAAAAATATTGGAATCATTTTCCTTTTAGGAGATTAGCTCCATTTTACAGACGTGATAACTGATAAACCAAAGGGGATGCTTTCCAAGGATATCGCTCAATAGGGTGTCAAAAACCAGAATCTAGACCTGGCATTTTCTCATCTCTATTCCCGAGGGTAGCAGTCCACATCAATATAGCCTAAATTTAAAGAAGGACAAGAGAAAGCCTTTGAATTCTGAGGTCCTCGGCATTAAGTCACCTCTGATTTTATTGATCTGCCTGCCTAGAATGGCTAGAGAGCCTGCTTCCATATGAATGCATAGTCAGAGTTGCTGCCTGCTGGCTGAACCCTCTTTATTTAAGGAACACTGACTTCTCTGGCAGGCACAAGTTCTCTGGGCCTTTTACCATCCCTTCCATCTGAATTTCATTTTGCTTGATTCTAGCTGGCCCTACATAAATCTATTATCATATGAAAATTCTCCTGATTCTTCTGCCTTCTAACTTGAAGGGGAAAAAAAAAAAGAACCTATATGAAAATGATGGGGATGCATGCAAACAAGCAGTGGTTACATCAAGCTGTGACTGAGAGCCAGGATAGGGCAAATCTTTTGAAATCAGGCAGCAAAGCAGAATCAGAAGAGGTCGGCTGAATAACCTACTAGCAGTCACTAACAACAGTACCATAGGAGAAAGAGCAATTTGACTGGCTGTGACCAGTGGTGGTCTCCTTGTGTGACTGTTTCTGCAGGAGAATCCAAATCGAGAGCTAAAAAACACATCTGAACCGTGTATTTCTATTGGCATCTTCCCCACCACCTCCTGGCCGTTCAGATGCCCTGATTCCACTGCAGAGCCTTCGTTTACAATAAAGTGATCATTGCTTCATTCATTTGCAGCCCCTTCAAAGCCCCTTCTTTGCTCTGCTGGAAGATTTTGCTCTTTCTGAAACAAATATGCCAACAGAGCTACAGCGTATTACTACTGCCTGCTGTATAATTAGCTACAAACCCACAGCGCAAAACTACAGGGATTTACAGGTGCCCTGGATTCTGCTTTTCCTTCCCCCTGGAATCAGCTAGTCTTCCTTGACAAGAAGGGGCCTTGGGCTCCCCTAATGATATATTGAGTTTTATACTCGACTCTCCAATCTTACAAGTCCAGAGTGCCAAAATAAGAGCAGAGACCAGGAGCAGAGCCATGGATACAGGAAAGCACTTTGGTAAGCACTTAAACCTGCTGAGAATCTTCTCTTTTGCCAGATGCTTGCATCTTATCAGCAGACTACCCTGAATGAAGGAAGCAAGCACTGTAGGATTTTATTTATTTATAGCTCATTCTGGCCTGCTAACTACAACCAAGGGCTCCCACTGCTAAAAAATGCTACATGTTGGATGACTTGAGTGTCTCAGTATGAGCCAAAGGGTCTCATCTCTGGGTGTCAGAGATGATCAGAATTCTCAAGAATGGCAGTAGGCTGCCGATGAGTCACATGGAAGGCTTCTGATTGCTAAACTTCCTCACAACCTCCTTCATAAAAAGGTCCTGAGGCCACCCACCGACAGCTGAACATTGAAGATGCCAACAGCCTGAATTCAGTCATCACCAAAACATGTGCTATCAGGGGAAAACACAGCCGACCTCTTCTGGATGTGAGACAGGAGAAAAGGAAAGTACTTGAATTAAAACATTATAACATAGAAGGTCGAATTTACAAGGAGCAAAGAGCAGAGAAAGTGCAGTGCAACTCAAATTAACTAAAGCATGGATTTCCATCTAAGAAATAGGTGGAAATAAACACCAATAGGTCCTCACCCATTATACATGTACAGAAACATACAACAAAAGTAGACTTCCATCTCCTGCTTCAATTTTGATGCTTCTTATTTGAATCACAGATTAAAGGTTTCAAAAAATGAACTCTGTTCACTAATGTGTATTACTTATGAAAATCATTTGTAGTTTTAAGTTTCATATTCCCAGAATGGCATATATGCATATAGCCATGTGCATAGCTACAGAGTTTATGAGATAACTTACTTCACATATGTTTGTATAAATATAGCTATATTTTAGAAGATCAAATACACAGGCTGACTAAAGAATTTATTAGTTTCCAGATTATTCAGAGTTACTTAATATGGCCAAAGCTAAGTAAAATCGTGAATGTCAAATTCGATGAATCGTCAAAAATACATGCAGGACGATGCTTTTGTGTAACAAGCTTTTCCATCACCAGCACCAGTGAGTGATAAACTAGGGTTTCAGAGCGAGAAAAAAGACACGTCTCGGGCTCTGTCCCCTGAGCCTCATTGGGAAAAGATAGAGAAAAAGGAATGCTGAATGGTAACAGTCTGAGCTCCAGGATTAATCCATGTAAAATACTGGTTGAACTCACTAAAGAGCTGGCCTGATGGAATTTTAGACAAAAGCATTTAAGTCCTAAAAGTCTAGATAATAACAAAATATTCTCTTAGTGCAGTCCAGCTGTCCTGACTACTCCTGCACCAAGAAAATGACTGGAGAAACTCACCTATTTCTCCTCGAAGAACAATTGCTAACTGGCTACAAGTCACCTTTAAAAAATGATAGCAAAAATCCCCTCCCCTCAAAAAAAAAAAAAAAATTCACATACAACAGGAAATAGTCCTTAAATGCTGAGAAGATAAAGAAGGAAAAACACATACACGCATTTCTTGTATAGGTAGGTGTCCCATATACACAAGTTTCCTACTAGGCTTAAGTCACGAAAATCTCTGCAGTTGCTGTTCAAGTGAAGGGAGTTTAAGAAGAAAAGGGTATACCTAGACCAGGAGCTTCCCTTAGTGAAGCTCTAATATTGAATCCTGTGGTGAGTAAGACCTGGGGATGCCAAATAAGTTGCAACTACAGTTCCCAGAAAAAAAATCTGGAAGTCTTCGGTAGAAGATCAAGAAGATGAATACACACCTTGGCTGAAGCCTACCTAGCGAGAGGGATGATGCAGAAAGTCACAGAGATTAGAAATAAACTGTTTAGTTATCTGCTGCTTTTTAAAAATATATATTGAGAGGACAATTAGGAAAAAAGATAGTCAAATTATACTGAATGTCAAATGAAAGTTTCAGTCCAGCAAGATGAGAAAGTGCTAGAGATCTGTTGTACAATATTGTACCTAAAGTCAACAATACTATACTGTACACTTAAAGTATTATTAAAGGAGTAGATCTCATTTTAAATGTCCTTTCCAGAATAAAATTTAAAAAAATTTTAGGTATTAAAAAAATGCAATACAAAGTCCCACAATGAATTTAAACAAAAAGGCTCCAAACATGTTGGCAACAGGCTAACTGCCCAAGGGTGTTAAAATCAGGTGTCTTCTCCCTCCTCAGAGGCTGCTCCACTTATTTGCAATGGCAGCTGCTTGTGTTTTGCCTGCTTCTCTAAAAATCAAAACATGTGCAAATGGGACACGGTCTTGCATTCAAACAGCGTCTAAGGCATTTCCTGAAGAAATACTCTGCTGTTGTCAGTTTGCAGACAGTGAGCCATGTTTCATCCCAACCCGCGGGGGCTAAATCACTAGTCAAAAACAAACTGCAGGAATAGAATTCCACCAGCTGACCCCCTGCACAACAAGAGACCATAGTCTTGCTTTCACAGTGCCACTTAGAGATACTCCTAAGGACTTACTGGACGGGTTCAGTCTACTTCAAATGAATGTCTGGCTAGGAATGGGAAGACCAAGCACCAAGAAAGAAAATTCAAAAAACTGCGATTAGAGTACATGTGTTTTCTCCCCCAAGAATTTTTGGTTTGTTAACCCCAAATATAATATTGGGAAAATGTTATAAAATTCTGTTTTGCATTGAATAAGTAAAATATGCATATTCATATGCCTGTTCTCTGTTCTCATTGAATAAATATTGTATATACACAGTATCAGAAGTGGATAATTCCTGTAACTACTAAGAATAAGCAACATGAGAATAAGAGTTTGTAGGAAAAAAAAAATCTGTCCTTAGGGCATTACTATTAACATAAAACAAAGAGGACTCAGTGTGATTGTCCTAATTAATTCCTGGTCTACAGTTGAGCTGTCTATGTGGCTAGGAAACACTGGAAAGATGGCTGGTCTGTATTGAGACATTCTGTAAGTATAGAATATACTCTAAATTTCAAAGACTTGGTATGAAGTATGGAAAATATCTCATTAATAACTTTTCATTACATATTAAAATGCTATTCTGGATACAATGGGTTAAATAAAATGCTGCTAAAGGTAATTTTGCCTGTTTCTTATTACCCTTTTAAACGTGGTCAGTAGAAAATTTAAAATTACATATGTGGCTTGCATTAGATTTCTAGTGGGCAGTCCTGATCCAGGAGTGGTGATTCTCTTTTTTTTTTGGGGGGGGTTAATTAGGCTTATTTATTTACTTACTCTTAGAGGAGGTACTGGGGATTGAACCCGGGACCTCGTGCATGCTAAGCACATACTTTTAGTGCTTGAGCTATATCTTCCCCCAGTAGTAGTGATTCTCAATTGCAGGTGTTCAACAGAATTATCAGAGGAGCTTGTTCAAAAAATAGTCCCCTAGACACTGGTTCAAAACGAATCAGAATCCTCGGAGTCAGGAATACAATATGTTTGTTTGTATTTTTAAATACTTGGCAGATAATTCTGAGAATCATTAATCTAGAGGTTTGTGGATATAATTGTGTCTCCAGCCTTATAAGTGGAATGAACAATGGTAGGTAGTCTCCTGTAACTTATTGCGGTAGAATTAGAAACAATAATCACTTTATCACCTGTTTGTTCAAAACAATAATAGAAAAAAAATTAAAAGTACTAGAGTCAGAAAAAAAGCTGGAACTTGGCTCAAAAGTAGCTAAAACTAAGAGACCCTAGAATTCTTTTGTAAGGGTTGTAGACCTATTATATAGTAAAGAATTTGGCCTTTATTCCTGGTGCCTGGGAGAGACTATAAAATTTTGGAATTTCTCAAGTAATAGAAGTGAGTTCATTATTCATGAGCCCTGTGGACCATACCTGAGTTTATGCTAAGAGATGGATAGAACTCAGGACAGAAGCTACTCACTAGAAAGACTGACCATGTGATCAGAGGGTCCCCTGGACCTCTGGGGAGGGGAGAGGAGCTGGATTAATCATGTGGCCTATAATTCAATCAACCACACCATAGTAATGAAACCCTGACAAAAACTCTGCACATTGAAGCTCAGTGGAACTTCTTGGTTGGCGAACACATTGATATGCTGGGAGAATGAGGTACCCTGATTCCACAGGGAAAGAACAGGAAACCTCTGTGTTCGGGATGCACCCAGACCAAACTCTATGTATCTCTTCATTTGCCTGGACCTGATCCTGATCTGTATCTTTTATAATAAAACTGTGATTGTAAGTACAATGCTTTCCGGAGTTCTGTAAGTTGTTCTAGTGAATTATTGAACCTGAAGAGGTCATAGGAACCCCCAAATTTGCAGACAGCTGGTCAGAATTATGGGCGAACTGGGCACCCTACTTATGGAACCATCTGAAGCAGGGGCAGTTTTATGGAGAGAACTGAACCCTTAATTCATGGCATCTGATCTAACTCTAGGTGGTGTCAGAACTGAATTGCAGTACACTAGTTGGTGTCAGAATAAGGTTAACTTCTAATTGTAAAAAACATTTTTTTTGTTACAAATAAAAAAACAAAAACAAAAAAAAAACTTATGAAACTAAATTCAAGTAGCAAATCTGTAATATCCAAATAAACTATGCTCTAAAATTAAATATGGCATTCTGTAATTAAATCTGATAATAAATTTTATATTCCTAAACTAACAAAAGAACCTCAGATTGAATAAAGCATTAAAGCAATCTTAACTTTTTTTTTCTGGTTTTCACAAAGATTATTTTATCTTTCCTCCTTTATTTGCTCTGTCTTCACCTTTATGTCTACACCAATGAAAATGATAATAATCTGGCAGTTTATAATTCTGTATACATACAAGCAAAGAAGACTTCAGAAAGACTATATATAGGATTACAGTTCTGTTCAAATCTGGTCTTCACCCAGAGGGAAGTATAAACCTCAGATGTTGGGAGGGAAAAGTATGTAAGTTTTGAAATCATATCAGGAGTAACTGAGATTCAGGAGTCACTGAGATTCCTTGAGACGGAAAGGTGAGTAAGATTTCTTAACAAACAGTTAACAAGCATTTCTCTCATTTTTCAATCGACTTTCCCTCACCAAGCTGGACACACAGCCTCAAATAAAAATGTAGGACAGGGAGAGCGATTCAGAAGGACAAGGGGAGCGATGAGGAGGGAAGGAAATCAGAAGCAGCTCTGCAGCCTGACTACAAATCACTGCCCAAAGGGAAGGGGCAGTAGGAAGCAGGGCGAAAAGGAGACTGTCCTGAGAATCACAAAGAGCATTAAGTCCAGCATGAGGTTCTCTACAATTATTCAAGGAATGCAGGGAAAGAAAGAAGCCCGAGTGCCGAGCCCATGTGGGCCATGAGTAGCGCGCCGCTCGCTGAAGGACAACCATTCGTTTCTAGAAAATGAGATTCTGAAATCCATGGAGGCAAAAAATGTACCGAGAGATGCTTGCTAAATCAAGGATATATGCTTTTCTCTGCCAGCCGTAAGGTATTTTCGAGGTAGAGAAGTGAAGGGATCTTCTGAGACAAAGAAGAGAAGTACTTTTTTCTGAAGATGCCGCTGCTCATCTACTGACCTCTGCTGGATCAACAGTGGCATCCAGTGGCTGAAAGTCTCAGCACAGACTTCTTTGTCTCTAGGAAGAGTTTCTATTGCTTTGGGTGAAGTGGCAATTCAGAACAAAACCATTTCTGTTGTCTATAACTAAGGATCCCCAAAGACACGGTGCTTTGTAATACAAAGTGAAGAACCAGAGGCCATAAAGAAGAAATGGAGGGGGGCAGCCTAAGATTGGCTGTGGTTATTTATATTTCCTGTGGTGTTACTAAAAAGAATAAAAATACAGGAGGGGATGAACATATGTGTGGGTGAAATTCCTAGGTTTTCACTGCCTTGGAATACTTTAAAAATAAATGAGATTACAAGATAGAGTATTTTCATCTTCAAAGCAATCCTCTGGTATTATTGTTGGAATTGGAAACAAATTTATAAATGTACATTTTATTTTTTAAAGGGCTTAGGGAGGGAAAATTAATGGAATTAGCATGGCTTAATTAAGCAATTTACTTAATCTAAGTTTGCTTCCTAAAGTGTGATTTTTAAAAACTGGGTTTAAACTGCTAAATTCACGTGTTTGTTTTTAGCGAGATAATGAAATTGGCTCAGGTATAACCTTAACCCAGAGCAAACATACAGAAAAGGAAAGCATTCCACCCAAAACATTTAAAATATTTTTACATTCTGTTGACTTAAACTGTTAAAAAAGTGATTTTGTGGCAAAGTTACAGTAAGTAAAATTCTACTAAATTCTTCCTAACTTTAAAAAAAAAGAAAAGAACTGTTTCTTCAAGTGATAGAATACAAACGAAAATGAATGGCGTAATCCTAAACTTCCATCTTAATTAGACCATATTTTATCTCTCCAGCTCGAAAAAAAAATAATAAAAGAAGTGGACACCAAGAGGTTCTTCTCCCATGTTTTAAACGTGTTCAATTTCTGCTCTATATTTCTAGCTAAAAAAGACCCCACATAGAATAGCCGTACACATTACTCCGCCCTTAACTCTCCCGACAGAGTTCTGGTTGGCTTAGGTGCACGTACCAGCTCAGACTCACCTGTTTGGGTGGGATGTGGGCAGCATGAACTGGAATTCCACCACGCAGGTGTTGTCCTTAAGCTGGCGGTGTTGTACACTGTTAAGTTCATAGGCAATATAAGCCCTTCGAACATACACCTGGTTAAAAAGTAAACCTCAGTAAACACATTTTAAAAACAGAAACTAAGGAATGATTAGCCCAGGAAGAAGTCTTGAAAAGAGGTATCTGATGCAGAAGAAGGCAGTCTGTGGTGACAGAAGTCCCAAGGCCCTATACATACATACCTTGCTTTAATTAATAAAGCTGGAGTCTTAAAACTATAACCATGACTATAAATGGAAACAAAACTAGTCTGCCTCTGCCGGACACCTCTAGGTGTGCTATAAATATAAACCCTTTACACTAACCTAACTAAGTTTTTGATTGTTAACAAAAGAGAGCAAACAGAACCATGACTATTAACTCATTAAGCATGATCATTTCAACAGAAGATTACAGCAAACAACGTGAAAAATGAGAAGTGCTGATTCTGGGCCACCTGATCAGTGAAGACAAAAGACAGAAACAACTAAAGTACAGTCTAACTCTCTTACATCTTATATCTTTGTTTTGTTTTCCCACTGCAACAAATCAATTTTAGACTGTTTATATCCCCCAAGCCCGAGGCAAAATTAGGAAGGCATAATTTGATATATAACATCTCAAATACACTAATTTGACTCAAGAGTGAAAGAAAAGCAACAGGGTGCATCTCAGGAAAAACCATCAGTCCAACCTCACGCACTTCACAGCCAGTTTGTCATGCGCATAAAACGCAACGTGGGATTCTATCAGCATGTGAGGTACGTAAGGACACTTCACACCAAATGGCACGAAAGCACTGTAGAACACTTCGATATTTTCAAATTTTGGTATCTACTGAGTGGGATACATTACACTCCACCCACAGAATACACATAAAAAGTAATACAGAAGAGCCTGCAGAAGACTAGTGATGTCATATCACATAAAGTCATCAACACTCCTTCTCCTCATCTTCAAGAAACATCTGCTTGGCAACTTAGCAGCCGTATTTGGGGCCTGCAGTTTTTGAGCTTAATGAGGTAGGGAGCTGTAGTGGAAAGAGAGAAGTCTTTGAGTCACACTGACCTGGGTTCAAATGCAAACTCCTCCACTTATTATCCACATGAATTTGGATAAGTCACTTAACCTCCCAGAGTCTCATCACTTTCTTCTACTTTGTGAAGTAATTGTAAGATTAAATGAGAAAATAAAGCATTTAAAACGCAGTTCATTAAATGCTATTACTTTCTTTCTCAGGCTGAAATAGTTCGTAAGAACTGCTTGACAATTCAGAGTATAACTAAAATCCGTTTTATTTCACCCAAATCCAAAATAGTATTGTCCTGACCAGCCACATATTTTCTCACAGGGAATGCTGATGATTATGAAATGGAAGAATTCAAATATCTGGAAAATAGAGGCTATTGAAAAATGCTGGCAGTTACTTTCCTGGGACTGGAGACCAGAAACTGGAGATTAGTTCAGTTGACACACTTGAGTAAAGCAAGACCATAGTTAAGCACTATGGAAAAGACTCTACTCTCAAGAAGCAATGTTAAGACCAAAGAAAAAGGACTGGTTAACAATAGCCCAGAGGACAGAAGGAGTCAGCCAGAACCAAGAAAAAGGTCACGTCACATTACCACGAAGGCCTACCTCCAGAGCGGCCATCCTCACCACCTGGTTGCTGTGATAGAAGAAGTTTGGTAGGACATCGAAAATGGATGTTTCAGACAAGATGAGTTTCTGGAAGGTACAAAGATAAGCTTAAACCATTTCATCCAAAAGAGAACAATTCCAATGCACAATGTTTAGCATTTGAAAGCATTCAGTGAAACTTAAGAATTTCGTCTATGGATGTGATGTATGAACTTACCTTCTCTGCCTCAGCTTCTTCAGCTACAAAATGGGGAAAATAATAATACCAATCCTCATGGGGCTGTTGTGAGCATTAGAAGAGTTAATATATGGAAAACTCTTAGAATAATTCATTAACAGTGCACTTAATAGTATGCTAAGTGTTTATGGAGATTATTATTATCCTTTCTGACATATATCTGTAGTCAACTTTTAAAATATTATATCAGTACTCCACTATGGTAAACCATAAATCTGAACCCCAGTTGAAACTGTTTCAACTATAAACCAAATAAGCAAAACCATCCCTCTCCTGTCTCTAGGTTCCCCAGAAGGAAATCTGATAGAACACCTGAAGCTTCCCTTAGCTAGATAGAATAATGTCCTTATCTCCCAAGTAGAAAAATAGAAAGCCATCCTTGACAAAATAATGTTGTTTAACAAATAATGGTCAAGGTTCTTTGAATTAGTATTACAATCAGCCAATATTCTTTCATAAAACTGGCTTTGTATAAAGCTTAATAGTAAGTATTAGTATAAAATTAAATGATTGTTATGTAGCTTTGTCTGCAGAAGACTAACAGCTACCTATTGATACATCTGACTCAAATATCAGAAATCAACCAGTGCTGCCACATATCTCTGTCCTAGAATGCTTTCTAGATAAAAGCACAAGAAGTAAAGACTTCAACAGGACACATCTATCAAGGCAGGCCTACTTGATTTTTACTAAGCCACAATTCCAACAGCATTTTTATGAAAAAAAAAATATGTATATATATTAGTAGAAATCATTTGAGAAAGTCAAGGTATAAAATGTCATTACACAGAAAATCAAAATTGATTGATGGGTTACTTAATTACACTATGCTTGGGAAGAAAGGAGACAAGAGTGCAGAGTGGTAGAAAAGGGCTATAATGTATACCTGCAGGTTCTCAATGCAAAACTGATGTCCATACATGTCAATAGCTGATAGGAAGATAGACTCTACTTGGTTATGGCGAAGCTCATATGATGGCAAATGGGAGGCAATAAGAACCTAGAGTGAGAGCAAAATAAGAGGCATAAGTTCCTGAGGGAGTGATTATTCTAGGCTCCTATTAGGCAGCTCTGATACAAAAGCAATAAATATAAATCTGTAAGTGCTGGCATCAAAGATAAAACAGAGACCAAGTGAAACAACTTCTAGGTCCTGTAACATGAAGCCAGCGCCACCAAATACTGCATCTCAGTTGACTCTCACCACGATCTGCGTTGTGAGCAATTTCCCATGGGGGACCAGCGGGGTGGGGAGGGAGAGAAAACAGCTTCAATCAAGTTCCATCAGTGCATGTGATTTACCATTGCGAAGCTGCTAGTCCTGGGGACTGCATGACTAGCTGTTAATTGGGAATCAGGTCTGGCAGGGAGCAGCTGTGGGGAAGGTGGGTGCAGCAGAGCTAGGCTTCTGCAACTCCGAAGCAGAAAGACTAGCAAAAGCTGCTCTGACAGCCCCCAGGTACTCAGCACCAAGGAGAAGGCATCAGGATGTAACACCAATGCATCTGAGGGGCAGGGAGAGCGAGAGCAGTGTCACAAACAAACAGGGACACGGTAGGACCTGAATACCCTCAGCAGGTCACTGAGAGGTTCAATAACTTTGAGTAATTCAGTGACATGGATCCAATTGTAGAGAAAGCAGAAGGTCAGTGAACAGCTTCAAATGCAGCTTCCTTGTCAGTGCCCATGCGCTGGGACACAAAGGGAGTGCCAACTCCTGGCTTCCCCGCTGAAACCTTTTGGAATGGAAATGAAGACTATGGGGTGAAACTAACTGGACTGCTCTGGGGTGGTTCTGATGGCTAGCGCCTCAGATTCATTATCTTTTTGCTTTCCACGCTTGATTTTTTTCCCTATACACTTAAGAGTTTTCACCCGCTTCTAAGCTGCCTTTGGGAAATAAGAAATATTAAGTCTATTGCCTTCTCTTAGTTTCCTTTCCTCCACATGACCCTGGTTTACTAGGAAGGGTAGGGAATGATAACAGGATTTTATAATGGGGAGAGGGTTCCTATTTTAAAGAAACTCGATGCTAATCTTTTCTCTTTAAAAAACATATGCCACGTGAGAACATCTGTTCTGAGGGCAGTGAGACGTAACTAGAAAATTGCGTGACCTTTGTAAGGTGATGGAGAGACAGCCCACGTGTGCCCTCACCTGGCGTGCTCGGAGCGCCACTTTAGCGTTGGTGGTCTTACTGAGTTGAGTTAGCTCCGTGAGGATATTCAGCAGCTCGTCAGTGAGAGTAGGGTCCCGGCCACACAACTGATCCTAACGGTTAATGTGACAAGGAATATACGCATCCACGTTAGAAAGAACTGAGGTGGAGAGAACTTTGCAATGGGAAAGGGAATAAAAAAGTAAGCACAGCTGGATTAACAAGATGCATTTACCTGAAACAGCGTGGTAAAGAGATCCCAGAACAAGTAGCAGCCAAGGAGAAGCCCAAACCCTCATTCACATTCAAAATTCCTAATGTATTTCTTTACAAATCAACACTATACTTTAAATATGCAGAAGAAATCATCAGAGACCATTAAAAGGGGTCAAGGGATTCTGAGTAAGAAGTAACAGATGATGCCTCAATGTTTTAAGACATTTAAATAACACAGGGACTAAAAACCTTCCCTGTTCCCTCTCCCACTTTTGGAAAGAAGGCAGAAAGAGGCAAAAGGAACCACTCCTGGTGGTTTCCATTCCACAAACCAAATGTTCAGTATCCCAGGAGGGTGCAAAACAGAAACGTAAGCACAAATTATTCATTTATAAAACACACACTAAATAAAAACATCATCTCTTACTCTGACAATTCTATACCCTAAATCATTTATCTTCTTGCTGTACCAAGAATTCCATGATACCTAAACACGGTGAATCCTTAGATGGATTAGAGGGGAAAAAAACCAAGCTCCCATTATAAAATGCATGATTTAATTCAGTATTGGGTCCTTTGTTTCCAAAAAATTTAAAAATTTTAAGAAAAAAATCTACCATATTTTGAGAAAAACATTCTTTCTCCAATGGAATATCAGTTTATTACCTAAATTAATCCATTATCCATGTAATTTTCATCTAAGCTGGAAAAAACCACAGATGCAGTTTTTATAAATGTCTGCCCTTTTTGCAATTTACAGAGCTATCTATAATAGTAGTTCTTAATACCACACCACATAAAATATACACATGGAGGTAAAGTCCCCTCTACTTGGAGTTTGAAATATTTGCCTTTATATTTCAGTGGATTTTTATTCTTCCCCCCATCATCAAACAGGACATCTAGACTGTCTTTCTGGTTGAAAGACATCCAGATCTCAAAAGGTTTCCTATTGCTGCCTTTTAATCTTTCCCTTTCCTTGATTACCAGCCTTTTTCTTGAAGAATCTCCATTTCATCTCTAACCTTCCCCATCTCAAGGATACTCCTTACAGTCCTTTACCACAGCAGTACAAACAAAAGTGTGGGACTTTTGGCTTTGGGAGTAGATGTGCGTTTCCCTGAACACTTTTTTCTACAACCCCTTACTACCTTCCACATTGCAGGGTAAATAGTTTTGGAGTACTCGACACCAGCATGCTGGAAAGACGGCTTCTCAAACATTTTAAAGCAGAGAATACTTTCTGGTTCCCCAATCTACCAACCACAGGTCTGCTCCAACTGTCCAGAACCGTAAACCACAGGATGGGATTTATAGTGAAGGAAGTGCAAGTAATGTTTTCACCTGTTTAACGCAGGGGAGTCACTCATTTGGGAAGAAGAAAGACTGCTATAAAGTGACTATAAATCCAGGGTTCGGTTGAGCATGTAGTCACAGACTGGACGGCCTGCAACTCCTATCCCAGGGCACAAAAGCAAAGAGCAGGGAGAAAACACAACTAAATCTCATCTTTTGTTGAGAACTAATGAGCAACACAGAATCTCAGGGGAATGTATAAAGTCATCAGCAACAAGACCATGACAAGACAGAAGAATAGAAAGGTAACAGTGGGTTAGGAAACCAAGATAACTTTTTCCTACCTAAGTCCCTCTTTACCTAATGCTCCTAATAGAGAAAACATAGTCCTTTCGAGGTACTTGTTTCAATCATCAGGGTGACCCACTGTAAGGTCCAAAAGCCTCAGATGTCCCAGGTAACAGAACCCAGAGACTCTTCAAGTAGCCAGACCAAAGTCTCAACATTAACAACAAAAGCCAACATGACAAAATAAGATCAGAAGCCACCTCCCCAACTTATATCAGATTTGATATGCACTGGTTTTCCATGAAAGAAAATCCGGGTTTTCCTTTTGGTATTAAACTAAACTAAGTAAATAAAAATGGAGTTTTCATCTTGCCTAACTACAGACCACATTCTAACTTAAAAAAAAAAAAAAAAGACAAAACTACTGTATAAAAAGTTTTTTATTTCATCCTTCCACTATGAGAGAAAGAGGGTAGAGAAGCTTGTTTTCTGTAAGCGAAGTGAACTATGGCAATTAGAAAAAATAATAGGGAAGTAATTATTCATTCACGATCACCAACTGACAATTTTCCTGGGCTCCTTGTGATAAAGTACAGAAAGCAGATCTTTCTTGGATGTGAAACAGAAAACATAGTCTGAATAAATCACTACTTCCATTAGTTTACCCTAACTTGGAAATTTTCCATTCAAGTATCTTCTCCATTGTCATCATTAGTACTTAGGGAAAAAATTTCAATAGAAATTATACATAGAGTGACCTTCTCAACACTCTCTTATCCTTGACTTGGACACAATGTTCAGGTCCTGAAAGAGACCACCAGGGATGGAAGATGATTCTGTTCATGAGAACTACCCATCCTAAGATACAAACATCCAAAAGGAAGCTTATGGCCCTCTAGCCTACAGACAGATGTCCTTTGGGCAACCAGACAGCCCAATGTCACCATCTAATCCTGGTGAACATTTTCAAACAGTAACATTAAATGGTGACTATCTCAGTATGTCTCTCCTCAATGTATAGACGTGGGTTCATTTAATGAGCTTAATTCCTGATTTGGGGGTTACTTGTATAAATCTGCAAGCCAAAGTGAAAATTATTTAATCATGGTTAAGACTGGCACCACACAGTTATATCTTGTTTTCATTCTTAACCTGGATGGCAGCTAACCACATGGAATATTTCAGATTTGCAGAAACGTAATAAGGACGCTTAAGTGCCAAAACTATAGCCACTGTTGTGAAGCCGATGGCCAGAAGAGCCCAGTATAGTCCAACTTGATCTTAGCATCCTCAGATTTGGAGGCAATTCAAAATGAAAAGAATGTGACCTAACGTATAATGTTCTCAAGACAGTAAGTACTGTTCAGCTGGGTGAGGCACTAATCCCAATATCAAAAATGGACTGGTAGCTTTTCCAGTCACAACTAGACTTTTTGATATTCCAAACTTGGGACAGGTTTAACAAGAAATGTTAATATCGCCCTTATTCAGTAAACTTGGGTTCCTGGAGAAAGACTTTTCCCCTTTATTTACACATTGGACAAAATTATTTGCAGTTATGTTGAGAGGAGGAAGGAAAGCTGCTGATCAGCATTTTATTTATTTATTTATTTACTTATTTGATTTTTTTTTTCCAGCCTTTTAAATGCATCCTGTCTAAACCAAATCAGAGGCTCACAGGCATGGCGTTACTCCTGAGGAAGCTTGGATGACATCATGTTCATGCGGACCATACCAGAAACAAGATAAAAGTAGTGAGGGGAAGACTACTCAGAACCAAGGCGGCTATAGGATATGTACTTTGTCATCCAGACAGCTAGAAGGACATTGATACTTTTTATTGGTACAAAACTGCTTAATTTGGCCAAAGAGTCCTTTAAATGTCGCTAAGTAAACATAAACAACAATCTAAGCTTTCTCCTAAAAGATTAACTTTAGAAGAGATAAGAAGAAATAAGAAGCACTTTCAAAAAATAAACTTCCTGTTAGTCTTACAGACTGTTTTCTATGTGGCACAATGTTCCTCTAAATGGACAAGACCTGACAGGACTTTAGCATTTTATTTGCTATTTTGCTCCTAGATACAGTGAAAGATTAGAAGAAATTTGCTAAAGAGTCCTTGAGGAAAGTTATACTAATACCTGAAGGGGAGGAAAGTTTCCTCGGAGCAGCCAATATTCTGTTACAGTGATTCACAGAGTCTGATTTTCTTGATTCCCTCCAGGTTCACAAGCCCCAGAAATCATCTAGTTCAGCAAAGCACGCCTTCGACAGCCCTACTTCTGGAAAGCATGGATTGGAATGCTGGGCACATAGCCATCAATCAGGGAGCCAAGGTAATCAAAGGAAGGGGAACCAGCAGAGAGAACGCTAGCTGGAGGAACCAAACGTACCATGTCCCGGTGATATCTGCAAAAGACACAGGCTTACAGAAAGAGTAATCCAAACAACTAAAATGGCTTTTACCAGCTACCACCATCAACGCAGATGTGGGGTGGGGGGGGGACCTGACCATTGCCAAAGAAGGCAGATCAGAAAGGAGCACTTTTTCAGCTTCGTCCCTGCTCCACGAGCCACTATAGCTGGCTCTCTCAGCTCAATCATATCAGTTAACTTCTTGATTTCCAAATCTCTAAGAAGAGGTGAAAACAACTGATATTTCAAAAGAAATTTAATGATATAAAAGCCTACAGATGTTTACCGAGTTTTGTTTTGTTTTTTAAAGATAAATGTGAAATGCCAAAATAAAGAAAAGGACAAATCCATCTTTCTGGTTTACATCTTCAACCTTCCTCCACCTCCTCTCCCTCCTCCTCCTCCCCTTCCTCTCCCCCTACTCTCTCCTCTCCTCCGCTCCTCCCAGTCCTATTCATCCAAACCCAAACACTAACAAACAGCTCTTTTCTCCAAAGAGCTCAGCCTGCTGGAAAGAAAGTTTGGGTACTATCCACGCAGGTAAGAAGCAATCAGGATGACAAGGTGGGGGAAAAAGGAGCAGCAGCAAGCCAGAGTCCCATTGGCTTCTGCCTGTCCTGACTGGCAAAAGCAGAAAGCAGAGCCTCAAACCAGTTCTCTGACAGGGCCCGACGCCTCTGCAGCACCCCCCGTGTAATTACACACTTGAGTGACTGGACTCTGAAGAAAATTGAAGGCCTGAGCTCCGAACAGCTGCCATTTTCTCTCTCCATCACACCAGCGTGATTACTTGAGAAATGAACAGCCCCGGCTCAAAGCTACTCCAGAATTCTCAGAGGAAATATGGCTCCGTGTTCCAATAATGAGATTCTTAAGGCAAGCGTTACTTACAATCACTCCGCAAAAGGAGCGAGCCGAGCCCCTATATCTTACAAATTAGAATTTAAGAAACCCAGCGACAGTCTTGGACGATCATTACTCTTCTGCTGCTCCAAGGATTCTGGGCTTTGGTCTATTTTTAGCGCAGAAAACTGTTAAATCCTTAAAAAGGTAATCATAATAAAAGGAAAACTCACCATAATTAGCTTCCTAAAAAGGCAAATTCTAACCTATTTTCGGTCCAAACTGACAGATTCTTCCACACCCTCTTCATTACCCTTTTCTGCCAGAAAGTCTTGGCTTTATCCAAATGAGAATTAGAAAGCTTTGTATTAAAATTTAAGGAAAAAAATCTAATTAGTCAGAGATTTAATTCCATTTTGATTGAGAAAAAAATAAAATCAGCAAGTTGCCATAGACAATATCACTTCTTTGCCAAAACCTGTCACTTGGGGAAGTTGAAATATTACATTGTGCTGATTTTTTTTCCCCTTTCAAATGCATCTTCTGGTTTATCCAATATCTAGCCATTCAGGGTAGCAAAGGCAATGAACTCTCCCTGTGATTACGTATTTCTAAAAGTGGCTATTCTACAAAACGTTTTATCCTCAAGAGTTAACCAGCTGGACAGATAACTGAACGAGTGGCACTGCTGCTAACCAGAGATGTGAGATAGACAGTTTCCCTTCGTTCTGAACCATGAACTAAAAAATAGCAGTGGAGATTTATAGTTTTTTTCCTCCAAGAAGGAAAAACAGGATTAAGGTACCAAGAATGCCAATGCCACAAAGGGACAAGAAAGAAAACCACAGGAGTGAAAAGGTACTGTGGTGTCTAAAAAAGACAAACACGCAGCAGCAAGACAATTAACCGCTCGTGGGATGGGGGCCTCTACGAATAGTCCTGTTGTCCTCTGACTTCCAGAATTAACTCAGCCAGAAAAACCCAGGAGGGGAGAACTTACAAATCATCTTTAAAAATCCTGAAGCCCACAAAAATTCTACCCATTGTCAAACGTCCATCAGTGCTATTCAGGGACGAGTCTCACCCCTCATTCCCACCTTCTCCTGACCCTCACATCACTAGGTAACGGGGACAAAAGCATCTACCAATGCAATAATCTGAGCTTGGATGTCCACGTAAATAAAACAGAAAGGGACCGAAGAAGATGACAGAATAAATTTAAATTTCTGTGGTTGGGAGGGAACAGTATTAGATTTCTAATAGTTGGGGGGTTTTTTTGTTTGTTTTTAAGTTCTGGACATGAGCGTCATTGCTGACATTCATGGAATTAACAAGAGTTTATAACGGAAAAGCACATTGGTCGGATAAGACTAAATTGTAAAGTTACTGTTATGAATAACAACAGGAATGAGGAAACACAGGGCATCTCTCAGTAGAGACAAGAGATTGGAGCTCCTGTGTAAGATTATACACATAATTGGCAGAACAATCCTTTCCTGACTAGAGCAGGTTCCTTCAGGTCAAGGACAAAGACGGATGTGAGAAATTGTTAATCCACAACCTGAGCCCCACTCATCCCACAATTACAAAAGACAGGAGCTTTTCCTCTGACCACAGCCATGAGAAGGAGAAATGCTTTTTTCATATCATCAACCATCCTTATGGGTTCAGAAAAATGGTACTCACAATGAGCATTGTGACCAGAAGATTCTTCTTGGTGACTTGAGCGTGAGAGAAGATGTAGTTCAGCACAGTGTTCATGTCACTCTTGTTCTCCTCCCGAAGGGTGAACACGCATTTGTCATAGTGACCTGCAAGCAGCAAAAAGAACTGGTCCTCACTCATGTATGAATGTTCACGTTTACATGCTATTTGTGTGTTTTTTAAAGTCTGTAATTCACCTGATAAGTAGTGAGAAGAAACAAGACATTTCTTGGATGGATTTGTATAGAATTGGCAGTGTGGTTTAGTCGCAGCAACACTGGACTAGGAGTCAAGCAATCTGGTATAACCTTGGGCTCAAAGTCCAGCTTTGTTAACCAATTTACTATGTGCTCCCGGGCAAATCACTTTCTCTCTCTCAGCTTTATTTTCATTAAAAAAATGTTTTTAGAGGTGGAGGGAGGGTATGTCTTAGAGACTGAGGGGTTGGGGATAACCCCAACCTTCTACCCTTACTCTAAATTTTCTTATTTACCTTCCTGGAATGATCTCCTTAGAAGAGAGGGTTTGGCTGCTTAAAAAGAAATGTCAATACCATTAAACCCAATGATCTTTAAAGTCTACCCCAGCTAGAGATTCTGGTTCCATGTTGGACTCTCTGACCATGTTTCACCCTAACTAGAAGGAACAGTTTTAACTCAAAAATAAAACACACTTATCAATATCCACAAGAAAGATGGCTGCCACCTTTGGAATCAAACCACCCCCTCCCCCCGGCCCCCATTAGTCCATGAAACAGCTAAGCAATGCCTAGGAATTCCAAACCCAAATCAAAGCATTGATCAAGCAGAACCTTGCATTAAATCAAAACGCCTGCAGGGAGAGCACAGCTATGTATATTTTCACTGGCCTTTCATAAGGCCACAAGAGGCAGCTTAGTTCCAGCTAGCAGAGCTATGCTTTGCAACAGAAGCATAAGCTTCAGGTATACTGTAGTGACATCTACAATGGGATATAAGTAATACCCAGTTATTCAGAAAACAGCTCACCTCAGAATTAAATTCCCAAGTAAAGGAGAATTAGTGTTTGAATAGTCTCAAGGGTCAGAATTTTACGAAATAATGAAAATACCAAAGGATAATCACTTTGGTTCAGATTCCATGTCAAGTTACAAACCAGAACAGTGGCATTCAAACTGCATTACTATGGATTCCTAGAACACCGAGTACAATCAACCAAAGCAACTGTGCTTTTATGTTTTAAATATTAGAGATTAATGTAAGATTTTTTTTCAAAGTGAAGCTACGTTTAAAAAACAGTGAACTATAATATTTAGAGAACTGCCAATTGCATAAAAGACCTACTTAGAATAAAATGGAAGCTGTTTAAAAATTGGTTGTCCTATGCAACATGTAGGACATACACGTTTCTCCCAACCAAGATTTAGCTTTGAAGTGACAACAGAAATATATCTTGGTAATTAGTTACCAAGGGCCAATTACTAGGGCCAGGGGAGATAAGAATATTTACTCAGGGGAGAGGCAGTGGAGACACTAAACAGAAAGTAAGGAATGCTTCCAAGTGCCTCTTTTTAAAAACTTTTTCTTGTGAAAGACACATACAGAAGAATAAACACCCATGTAACTACCATTTTTTGTCTTAACAGAACATTTTTAGAATCTTTCAAGCATCCTTTGTGCTCCTCCTCAAAAACAACCCTATGCTGAATTTTATCTTAATCATTCTTTGTGTTTTCTTTACATTTACCACAAACGTATATAGTTTCATTTTTCCTGTTTTCAACCTGATAACAATGGAATTTTTGCGTTTGGATCCTTCTATAACCTGTTTCTTTCCCTCACCATTATGCTTTTGAGATTCATCCTTTTGCTCGCATGTGTCTCTTCATCCATTTTCACTGCTGTAGAGTAATCCATTGTAGGAACATACTAGAATCCAATTATCTATTCTACTTGTGTATATTTGGATTGTTTCCAGTCTTCTTCACTGTTAATGAATAATGCTGCTACAAGCAGTCCTGTGTATGTCTCCTAACAGACATATGTATCGGTTTCTCTAGAGTGCATTATCTAAGAGTGAAATTGCTCGGTTGAAGAGTATAAATAAGTTCAATTCCATTAGGTATTGACAAACCATTTTCCAAGTGGTTATACCAATCTGAACTTCTACTTACAGAAGCAGTGGAAGGAGATGATGGGATTTTTTTAAATTTTGGTCAATCTCACTGTGGTTTTGGTTCACATCTCTCCAATTGGTATTCGTTCACATTTCTCTAATTAGTAATGAGATTGAACATCTTTTTATCAGTGGGTGGATCATTTGTGCTTCCTTTTCTGTGCATTACCTTTTTGTATCTTTTGCCCATTTTTCTACTAGGTTGTCTTTTATTTATTGATTCATAGCTGTTCTCTACAGATTCTAGACACTAATCCTTTGTTAGCTGTTATGTTTCGTAAATACCTTCCTTCCACCTTGTGTCATATTTTCAGTCTCCTTACAGTATCTTTTTGTGAACAGAAGTTCTTAAGTGGAATTGAATTACTCAAACTTTTCCTTTAGTTTGTACTTTCTGTGTCTTGTATAACAAAATTTTCTCTGGCCTGAAGTCATAAGGATATTCTCCTAAAAGTTTACTAGCTTTGCCTTTTTAGTACATGATTAAGTTTTTAATTCATCTGGAATTGATTTTTGTGTATATGGTCTAAGGTAGGGATCCTTTTTGGTTTTGGGGTTTTTTGGAAATGAATAATCCATTGTCCCAGTATCATTTATTGAAAAGTCTGCCCTTTCCTCATGATTGACAATTACTGCTTTGTTGTAAAGTAAGTTTTCTTATGTGCATGGATCAATGTTCCATTGTTCTATTAATCTATCCCTACACCAAAATCACAATCTCTTCATTAATAAGGCTTTATATTAAAACTTGGTATTTAACTGAACAAATATCTCCAAGTGTATTTCTTTAGAAGAAATTTGGTTACCTTTCTTTCATGTAAATTATAGAATTAGCTTGACAAATTCCACAAAGATACACAAGTAAGTTTTTTTTTTGGAACGTCAATGAATCTACAGATGAATTCAGGGAGAATCAATGCTTTACAAATATATATTCCAATCCAAGGCCATGATATAATTTAGATCTTCCTTATTATTTTCAATGACTATAATTTTCTCCAAAACAGGTTGCACATTTTTTTGTTACACTTATTCCTTAGAATTTCATATTTTGGGTTGCTATTTTAAACGAAATCTTTTTCTAAATTGTTCTTCTAAACAACTTTTCTACTATAAAATTTGAATTTTGTATAGTGACTTTTGTATCCAGCAATTTTGTTAGATTTTAAATAATTTTAGTAATAAATATGTGGATTCTTTGAGGCTTTTCAGACAGACATCATATCATATCTAATAGTGGCAGATTTATTTCCTTACTCCTTTCCAATCCTCAGAGCTTTTCATTCTTTTTCTTGTCCTACTGCACTGGCTAGGATATCCAGTATGATGCTGAATAGCAGTAATGACAGAAGTGTCCTTGTCTTATTCTTAATCTTAAATAGAATGCTTTTAATATTTCACCGCTATGTATGATGTACCCTATAGATTTTTTTGTGGGGGAACTTTACATGATAAAAAGCTCCACTTCATTTTTATTTGCCCAAGAACTTATCATTAATGGATACTAAATTTTGCCAAGTGCGTTTTTCATCCGTATCTTAAGATGATGGCCATGTTTTTTTCCTCTTTTAGTCTATGGCATGATAAATGACATTAATCAGTTTTTCAAATATTCATCAAGCTTGCACTACTAGGATAAAGCCAACTTGGTTGTGATGTATTATTTTATACACTGCTGGATTCAGTTGGCAATATTTACTTGAGTATTTCTGCTTGTCAAGAATGGCAGAGCCATCCTTTAAGGATGGAAAAGGGAGCAAAACAGATTCAGGAAAATACTAGGTTATCTTTCAAATTCTGTGGTGTTTTACTGCCATCTTGTGGCAGAAAGCAGTATCAGCAGCATGTGGCTTTAAAACCTTAGCCAGGGCGTTTCAGTTGGAGACCTTGTACGTCATTTAGTGAAGCTCTACAGAGAAAGCCCAGGATAAATTCCACCTAAATGATACACTGAAAAGCACTGGAAAATCTGAGCCTTTTTCAGATGCCTGTGGTTCAATCCATGGATTAGCTGCTGAGAGGGAAGCTCTTTGGATAGGGTTTCTCAATTTCAGCCTGGTCATGACCCAATCAACTCTCACTATATGAGGTCAAGAAGACACCAACAGGGAATGCTAATCTCTACCAGAAAAATTATCTCAGCCCTTTCCTAGAAGGGCTGGATTCACAATCTCATCAAGCTGTGTTTTCCTGTTATTCTTTCTTTGGCGTTAGTGGGATATAGAGGTTTAGGGTTTTTGGGGTGGGGGGGATTTGGTTTTCTTTCTTTTTTTTTTTTTTTCATTTTCATATTCTTTTTCATTATAGGTTACTACAAGATACTGAATATAGTCCCCTGCGCTATACAGTATAAACTTGTTGTTTATCTATTTTATATATAGTAGTTAGTATCTGCAAATTTCAAACTCCCTATTTACCCCTTCCCACCCCCTTTACTCTCTGGTAACTGTAAGTTTGCTCTATATACCTAGAGGTTTAGTTTTTAAGGGATTGGTGACAGGAGAAAAGAGTTGGTTAATGGCAAGTGTTAGTGACAGGATGAACTGGCTCAGCCGCTGCTCAGTCCTCTAGGGAAACGTTCTCAGGTACAGAGCCCTCAGGAAGAAGCTTACCGTTCTGGAATTGTGTTTCTACTCTCAGGTACTGCCGCAGCAGATCCATCACCACGGCCTTCATGTGGCCTCGGATGCCGCTTCGGTACCTAGGCAAACAGAAGAGAGTCTCCACCGAAAACCCTGACAGGCTAACATGATTAAATAACAGACTATTAAATAATAAACCCAGAGCCCAGATTTACTCTATTGACTTTCTATCGAACTGCTTTCCCTCTGAACATAAGACAGGATAGGAGCCAGCCTGGAATCAACTAACCAGATTAACTTAAAATTCAAGACTAAAAGAAATCTAGCTATACACAAGATTTTTTTTTTAAATAAAAGAATAGAGGGAAAATAGAGAACAAAACCAAACCAAAAACCACTCGATAGCCCTAACAACACCCCTGGTTCAGTTCCTTTTGCTAAGTAGAAATGATTACCACACACTTCAAATGGCTAAGGAGTATCTGAAAAATTTATGACTATCTTAAAGTTGCCAATGTTCTGTGAAGATTGTTAGTCCAACAGTTGGCTCCACAAGTTAAGAATAAATGTCATTCTGGGCCCTGTGCCAGGAGGAAAATTAGGAGTTTCATCAAAAGCAAAGAAAAAGGAAACAATGAGATTTCTGTGCCTTAATAACTGACAGAAAGATGTCCAATAGAAACGAGTCATCAGAAACACTGAGTAGGAGAGTTACTTCACAATTCTAAGATCTTGAGTCAGTATAAGGTATTTTCTAAGATGTTAGGTGCTTTCTAACTTCTCTAAGTCAAATCTGTGGTAAACCTCCCTGTGACTACTTAGAAGAAAGGAAGGTTTGGGGCCAGACAGGTCTGGGATTTGGCGTTACAAGTAACTACCTCTGTACCAGCTGGACGATGCTCTGAGTGTTCATGAAGAAGACTTCCCGTTCAGACTTCCGATTCAACGTAGCTGCGTGGCTGTCTAGGATGTTGGCAATCTAAAGTACAAGAAAGAGAGAAAAATGAAGCCCAACCCAACAAAGGGACCCAGTGCATTAGCCTCTGTGGCATCAACACCAGGAATCTTCTTAATTATAACAAGACAATTTCTATCTTTCACACGCTGACAGCAGCTCGGAGTTACTAGGCATAGCTTAGGGGCTCATTCATGTTAATTAAGAAGGCAACTTGTATTACTTTTCACCCTTTCTCAGATGAACTAATGAGTGCATCACAAAGACTACCATCCTATCAGAGGCCCTGACAGGCAAGATTTGCTTAAGGTCAAGGTGCAAACATAACTCCCCCCTTGTCTAGGTTTACCCCCAACATGTAAATTTAGATTATAGGCAAAGGGTAACAAGCATGCTGCTGAGGTAGTGAGGAGGTCTCTGATAATAAAACTACAAATATCTGTCTACTTTAAATGCACAAAAAATACCTCTCACAGAACAAAACTCTAGGGGGTACCTGGCCGAATATGCTTTTCTCATAACCACAGATACTTTACGTTTCACATACAGTGCTTTCATTATTGGGCTTGTACCATGAGGCAGTTTTGTGAAAGGCAAAATGCTTACAACTTAAAAAGCACAACATCCAGATAGTAAGGAGGATGCAAACAGGAAGGAATCCTACAACATGAACTCTAGCATGGGCAGCCAGTAGAAAATGGTAGAGTTACTCTATAAATACCTGCTGGCTGGGAAACTGACAGAGGACTGATGTGATGTTGCTGGCATACTGAGCCATTTCCTTCTTGATAGACTTCTCCACATTGGGGGGGATACGGCCAGAGACGCTGGTCATGATATCTTGCAACTCTAGGAGAGGCAAGGAGGGATCTCTGAGGGTCTTCATCAACCGCTCTACCCAGTCTTTCACCTGAGAAGAAGGACATAATGAAGTAGGATCCAGAGAAAATTAACACACTCTCCCAAATAACATGATATATCTGAATTCATGACCACACAGTACAGGCATACCTCGCTTAATTGTGCACTGATACTGTGTTTCTTACAAATTGAAGGTTTCGATTTGTAAAACCCTACGGCGAGCAAGTCTATCGGCACCATTTTTCCAACAGCATTTATCACTTCATGTCTCTGTGTCACATTTTGGTAATTCTTGCAATATTTCAAACCCTCCACCAGCAAAAACATTATGACTTACTGAATGCTCAGATGATGGTTAGCATTTCTTAGCAGTAAGGTATTTTTTAAAATTAAGGTATGTACATTGTTTTTAGACATGATGCTACTGTACACTTAATAACTACAATGTAGTGTAGACATAACATTTCCTTGCACTGTCAAACCAAAAAATTCACGTGACTTGCTTTCTTGTAATGTTCGCTTTATCGCAGTGGTCTGGAACCGAACCCTCAGTATCCCCAAGGTATGCCTGCACTTATTTTGACATTACAAAATAAGCATCTAATATTGCCCTGGTTCTTTGGTTTAAAACCCAATTAAATGTGAAGTCAGTGACACAGAAAGAAGCAAGGATTTAAAGACTTCAAATCCCACAACTAAAAGTGGGCAAGTTCCAGGTCAAACAGCTTGCTTTCTCTCCCTTAAAAAAAAAAATCCTTATGTGATTTTTAAACTATCTTGGAAAACAGGTACCCTATTATGTATACCCATCCCCAAGAAAAGTGATTCGTACCCTGCTGCTGAAGAAAGGGTCTGGAAGGCAGTATCCATTCATGACGTTGACCAGATTATCCAGGACATAGTGGAACACTCGGTGGAGCTTCTCGCCTCTGAGCGCTGTGCTCTGGATCTGCGGCAGGCTACCCGTGTGAAGCTCGGCCTGTCAACCCCAATGAGAGACCAAGTCATCCACTACCTTCTATTCAGGGTGCAAACACACCACTGCAACTCAGATTCAAAATCAAGACTTCCCTTCGCCAAACCCAGCAATGGAAGAAGCATCATTCGGAAAACCACAGAATCTTAGTGGCATAATTAACTTTTGCAAACTCTACTTCTAGAGAACCAAAGGCACAAGGACAAGGCATAAAATCAGGGGTAAAAAGCTTAAGGAAAAACTAGCAAACCAAGCACTGAAATCACTTGGCCCTCCAAGCTACCCTTATTGCAGAGCAATATTGAAAGCATCTTCCTGCTCACCTGCTGGACCTTGCTGGGGTTGTCTAACTGCATCTTGGCTAGTACACACCCAGGGTCGAGAGCTGCTCCAGGCCGCTTGACATAATGGATACAGCCAGACTCTGCAGCTGTTAAGGTCATTACCATCTTCATCACCTATAATGAAAAATTTGAAAAATCTCTCAGGACCTAGCTTTAGGGATTAATGACAGCTACTGACATTCCCTGTTTCTGGTATTTACATGCATTTTGACATAGTCTGTGTTTTCACGTGTTTTATACTTAGAAATGATGAACAATTTAGCCTCCTTATACCTGTGGATCTAGCTGCTCACGCTGTCTACCTAAGACATCCAGACCAAATCCCTAAGGATCATTCTTGACTCCTTTTCCTCCCTTATCCACCAATTTACCAAGCCTAGCCAAGTACAGCTTCTAAACCTTTCTCAAAAATCTTCCTCTCTTGCCATCTCTTTGGTTTAGTCCCTCATCATTTCTGGCCTAGGATACTTCAAAAACCTCCCAATAGACTTTCCTACCTGCTATGCACCCACCACAAGGTTCACTAAGAGCAATCACTCTAGAGCCCAAATCTCCTCATATCACCTGTCCATGTAAAATCCTTCAGTGACTCCCCATCTGCCTTCAGTAGAGTCTAAACTTCTTAGTATGTCTTATAGGGTCCTTCATGATGTAAAATTCTGATTACTCACTTAGCAGCTTTGCTTGCCACTTCCCATTAAACCATAGCCATTCTCAAGCAGTATCGATATGTAACTACAGTTCCTTAAATATACCAAACTTCTTTGCTTCTGTGCCTTTGTATATGCTGTTTCTTCACCTTTAAACACTGTTCCCTGCCTTTCTTCATCTGGTCTATTACTACCTTTCTTTCAAAGCTAAGATCAAAGCCCCCTCTTTCAGGAAGTCTTCTCTCACTGTCTACCCAGACCCACACTGATTTGGGGCAGGAGGCCCTCTGCACTCTGCGCTTGGCTCTCTCACAATTCATATTTCATTACTTGTCCATTCCACCCCTAATATTTTTTCTGTATAACCAGTACTTAGCACAATACCCAACACTCAATAAGTGTTGTTGCCTCACATGTATTTTTAGAGCCAGAGATTCCTCATCTGTCAAAGAAAAACTAAGAGCTTTTTATTTGCTTTTAAAATCTCAGTGTTCATAATCCCCATTAAACCAACTGATGCTCTTTCCTTTCTATTTCCTACTTCTTTTCTGTTACTCTTGAGTCCCAGTCCATCCCAGCAATCTTTTCCCTACCTTCCTTCCCATGACCCAGAAGCCCAATCACCACCCTGACCTCGATCTCAGCATAGCACTGGCCCGCAAACACATGGCCTCCATCCTCCACAATGTACTGGATTAACTTCCCAGCAGAAGGTGAGCGCAACACTGAAGGGTCATTTTCCTTCTCAAACACACAGGTTTTATTGCCAATCGTGATGCGATACCTAGGAGACAAGAAGGACTGTGGAAGTCAATAAAGCACCTCAAGTTGTAAAGGATAATGGTAGAATAATGTCAGTCTTAAAAGAAACACTTAACAACTTCATTCTGTACGTACACAAACACACACACACACTATTCACTGCATCTTTATTTACAGTGCCAAATAACCAACATTTAAGGGTCAGATTAAATAAATTATGGCATATCCACATGATGGAATACTATATGACCATTAAAAAGAATATGCACCTCTATTAGAGGGGGGAAAAACCATGAAGATAATGATGTAATAGCTAACATTTTCTGAACCCTTACTACGTCCCAGGCAATGTTCTATACCCTTTCCATGTGTTAAAGGAAAAAAAATAAGGTGCAGAACTAAAAGTTATTTTTATTTATGAATGTATTTAAAAGAAAAACACAGTATGTATGTATACGTAACTTGTATGTGCATTCAAAATTTCTGCAAAATACATAAGAAACTGCTAACAGTGGTAGCTTATGAAGAGAGGAACTTAAGGACTTCAAGCAGCCACTCACCTGTCCACCTCTTCCTTCATGTACGTGGTGTAGCTGCTGCCATCATAGGACAAGAGCAGTCCTCCGTCGCTCAGCCGATGCACGTCTACTTCCACACACGACCCGTTCATGATCACCACATAGGAGTTAGGGGACTGTCGAGTCACCTGTAGGAAATGGGAACCAGAAGAGACAAGGCAGTGTATCTCTCCCAGGTGGAGTCCCAGACAAAATTCCAGTCCTCAAGGATACAGGTAAGAGAGCTCTGCCAGAGAGGAAGGAAATTCGTGGTCCTGTGCTCTCAGCACTAGTGTTGGTGGGCATGACTCAGCCCTGCTTCAGGCAAAGAGGGTGACCTTAGCTGTATCTCCCTGCTCTGGTTATTCTGTCTCCTTTATCTCTTGGCTGCATATGTGAACTTGAGTGACAGCTAAAACATTTTCAGAGAATCATCAAATATTGCTTTGACACAAGGCTACTGACACTAATAATGTCTGTAATTTCACTAATGCCCAGTCCTGCAGTAAACCAAACTTCCCCCCTCATCCCCTGACCTAAAGGAAGCAAGCTAACAACGAGTCAAAAATTATGGTGTTGGCTTCTGTGGGGTTCAGCATACCTTCAGTACATACTTGACTCCCTCATAGATAAGTTCGACATCTACTGTATTCAGAAGCGTATGAGCAGAAAGGACTTGACCCCTGAAAGAACAACAATGTGTGAGATATTTACTTCTAGAAAGTTCTAAAAGTGTATAAGGGAATCTCAAAGGTTATTGGTTATAGCATTTCCTGGAATATCAAGACTGAAAACAACCTAAAGGACCATCAGTAAGAGACTGAAACATAAATTACAAAAAAAGCCATATACTGGAATATTATGCAGCCATTAAAAAGAAAGTTGATAAACAACATTATACTGTATAGCACAGGGAACTATATTTGATATCTTATAATAACCTACATTGAAAAAGAATATGAAAAGGAATATATTTACTTGTGTGTATATATATATACATAAAACTGAATCACATCAGAAACTAACACAACATTGTAAATCAACTATATGTCAATTAAAAAATACATTTTAAAATGTTTAAAAAAGAAGAGAAATTTGACGCCCTTTATGTACTAATATGAAATACTCTCTAAAATATACTGTTAAAGGAAAAGAGCAAATGAAATTGTGTAGAACAGTTTCAGGGTATGCTACCATTTGTGTTTAAAAAAAATTAGCGGTGCAAAGAAACAAATATTACATATCTATGTTTATGTAAGTTTACCATATGTCTGGAAGACTGCAGAAAAAACAGTAACATGGGTTGACTACAGAGAAGGAAACTGGGTGGCCAGGAACAAAGACAGGAAGGAGACTTTTTACTATATACTTTTTTGGGCCTTTTGAGTTTTGAACCATCTGAATGTATTACCTATTCTTAAAAATATATTTAAAAAAGAAAAAAGCCCCAATACAATAAACCCTCATTTACTACTGGCAACTGAACTTTATTTGGAGTCTTAAAAAAGAAAAAAAGAGGCAGTAAACCATGGCTGCCTGGAGTGGAGGGGAAAGGGAAAGACATTACCAACGAAGGAAACATTATCAAGAAAGACTTCGGAAAATAACCAACGGAGGGAGTGATAAAGCAAGTTAGGGAAGTTGTTAATAATTGGTGAATCTGGGCAAAGAATACATACAAATTATTTGTACTATGCATGCAGTTCTCCTATTAGTATGAAGTTATTTCAAAACACAAGTTTTAAAAATAAATTTAAAATAATGTTAAAACAGTAGGGGGAGCTTGTAGAGGAGATTACGTGTGGCACATCTGTACCCCAGTAGGGAAACCATTCAGCTAGGTTACAGACTGCATGCTGAAGAATAGAAATAAGTAAGGCCAGACTGGTAAAAAGGGGCCAAAGAATACAGGGAGTTAAAAGTCGCACTGAGAGATTTAGATCTGATACCGAAGGGTAATGTGAGCTGATGAAGGTTTCAGTGAGTAAGCCTAACACAGTGAAAGAAAGATCTTTACGGTAAGACCTGAATAACCGAAATCTCAGTTCAATTTTTAAAATTTTGTTTCTTTTCTTCCTTTCAGACACCTCAAAAGAACCCGTGTTGGAAATTAGTTTAGCCCCAAACAATCTGATCCTCTACTTGAAAGACTCATGAGGTCATCTTGAATATCAGTCTCAATTATTATTTCCTGAAAGGTGCTGCAGGTAATATATGAAACATTCAGGGTCCCCTGCTGGAGAAAAACACCTGACTTTCATCACCAGGGCTTGGAGAGATTTGATGCTTATATAAAAGAGAATGTTTACTTCATTGGGATTCCAGTTTTTAAAAAGCAACCATTCTGTTCTAACTGTGTTATAAACCAATTTCTAGAAATCTGTACTTAAAGAGTCCCAAAATCATTTGCTATAAACTCCTACATCCCTTCTCGCCCCTGCACCCACGGTCAGTGAGTAACAAGTAGCGCTCACAAGCTGCCAGGAGCAGAGAGAAGAATAAATGGGCCGCCGAACTTCAGTCCTGTACTCAGGACCATGGGTTAGCTAGCATGGACCACAAGAAACAAAGCCTACCTCTCTAAGGAGTGAAGGAAGTTAGAGATGCTATTCCGCAGGCTCACATCGGCCACGTGGAGAGCCCCACATACAACTCCCAGCATGGTGTCAGGTCTCTCTGCCTGAAAGAAAGAAAAAGTGGGCAGATCAAAAGCACGGTCACTTGGCACCATGGCGCCTCAATTTAAATCAGGCTCAAATGTGCTGTGAAGAATCAGCTAGCACTGAGAATCTCCATCCTTACTGCTCAACTGATCTTTGAGACAAAAACACATTTATTTTTAGAATCTGAACAGAGGCCTCATTTGAATACAGATGAAAAATACGTTTTCTACACCCTAAGATTTCCACTGAGCCAAGGAGTAGCTCAAAAACAAGCTTTTGTCACAAATAATCAAAAAGGTACAAAGATTTGGCTGCTGATAATCTCAAAGAAAAATGGTATGTAACTAAAATTTGGATCTCCAGGTAACTTACATAAATCTAATGATTTTATACAAAATCTGGAGTAATTTAGAATAGCCCAGCGATTCAGGAACAAGGGGTAATGTCTGTTGATTTATATGAGGTCCATCTCATCAGTACTTGGTGGACAGATGTAAAGGTTGGTAACTGTGACCAAGATTTAACATCAAATGAGGAAAGAGAAAGTATTTCAATCCCTGTATGCCTCTCTTCAAATACACCCTTGGAAGTAATATTAGAACATATAAAATGTGTAACACAAGCACAAGCACTCTTATAGTGCTAAAATCACACTGACTCCTATATTTTTCCACGTAGACCAAGAACCACTTACATTAGAATCAACTAGGTTTTATCTAGTGGAATGGACTGATCACAACACAAGCCTATATCACAGCCCAGTCCCAGAAGCTGTCCGTGTAAGTGAAGAAATACCCACCTGTACTTTTTCTGCTATCAGTCTGTCCAGCCAGCCAGTGTCAATTCTATTCAGCTGAAAGCTTTCCGTCTCCAACAATTTGATCAAGTATTCAACTGTAGTTCGAAAGTCGCCCCGAATAGAGAGCTCCTTCAAAGCCACCACCATGTTTCTGGGAGAAGAACAGAAACAGATCTGTTTTAGCAACAAACGTTTTAGTGTTTTTCAGTCATTTTCAAGAATCGTTTCATTCCTTTGGACTCTTAGGAAGGAGGAGCAAGACAGTTTCAAGAACAAATGAGAGTGCACATGTGTGTGTGCTCATTCCAGATGGAATTTTTGAGATGTCAGCAAACTTATGAGTCTGATTGATAGCACCAGCAAATCACATACATTTCATTACACAGAATTACTGAATAAGTTATGTGCAAACCACCCTTAGTTTTCATTTACTAAGTTTCCATCATTCCATTCATTGGCTGGCTAACTAGAATTAGGGCGTAACTCTCCCTTCCTTACACCTTATTTATTTTATTAAGGTAAAATTTACATATAATAAAATATACTTATTTTAAGTATACTGTTCCATGAATTTTGACAAACACTAAGCCCTTAATTTAAAGGTTTCCATACAATAGAGATAACTATCCGGCGTCAGTCAGGTATCACTCAGCCTGACCCTGCACATGAGAATGTTTCTTTAAGCTGTGTTTTAGCCATCTGAGGAGTGACTTGCTCATTACTTTTACTACTTCCCAATTAAGTGTTAAATGATCGAATTTTAACAAAATTTCAAATGCTGTGGTTTTTTCCTGCATATTTCCACCCAGTGTCTATCCTGCAGAGGGCAGGTCCTTACTTCAACAAATACTTATTATGCAAGACACAGACTCAAGACACATACTAGACACATAAGGGAGAGAGAGTGTAGATACAATAATGACTTTAAACATATACGACAGAATATCATAAATACCAGAAAAGAGATAAAAGAGATATAAGCAAAGTGCTGGAGAGGTTCTAAGAAGGGAAAAAATCCACCTCCCTATGGTTTCATAGAGGATGTGGGATCTGACATAGAAAACAAATTTAGGATTACCAAAGGGGAAAGGGAAGGGGAAGGGATAATTAGGAGTATGGGATTAGCAGATACAATCTACTATACACAAAACAGATAAGCAGCAACAAATCAGACATGGTCCTGTTCTCATGGCATTTAGATTATGATCTACGAGAAATAATGCAGGAAATATGGGCAGGGGCTATTCTGGAGAATAGGAACACCAAGTTGAAGAATATAGACCTAATGTCATGAAAAAAAGAAGAAACAAACTCTGGGCTGAAGAATGAACTATGGCATGATGTCAAGAAGCAAGCTTACTGTAGAGAGCATAATTTTAACATGCTAAACGTTGACCTGGTGGCTTTACCCTGTAGAGAACTGTACAGAGAGAGTCAGGAAGTAAGGAACGAGGCTCTGGGACCAGGTCATAAGACATGTTCTGTACAAAATATTTGGTGGCCTGCCAGTCGGGAAATCTAAATACCAATAGAGGCCACTCTGGGAATGTAAATGAGTGAGGCAAACTGGATGGGGGCCATGTGAACTGGAGAGCTCAGGTTTCCTCCAAAAGAAGCAACCTCACAAAGCTTCAGTTAATTTTTGCCAAGTGGAATATAAAACCACTGTTATCATCATCCCATTTTTTTAAGAGAAGTCCATATATTATTTATTTCAATCCCCCAGTTTTTAAATATTGGCGACTTATGAAAACTAACACTCTATAAGCCAAGCCAATCAAAACACATCTGTGGCTGTGACTAGTTGGACAGCCACCAATTTGCAAGCTGTAGTGTAACTCTTCTTCACATTGGCAAAGTAGGGTATGGCTGTGAAAGAAAGAAAAAAATTGAGACGCCCCAATTTCTGGAAACACTATTAAAAACTAACATTATTAATAAATACTTATTGATTACATATTCTACGTGTACAGTTCAAAGGGCAAAGGAATTGGTCCAAGGAAATAGACAATTAAAAAACAGAAAGAGCTAGATGAATTTTGGATAGTCTAAAATATCTAACCTGTCAAAATTACCTCCAAGGGCCCTACTTTTTAGGCAAGCAAAACTGCTAGTAAATATTTAATATTTATGTTCAATAGAATATTAACTAATACTTACGATATACTAGTCATGTTTGTATAAGCTATGTGTATATTTCATAGCACACTGAGGTCTCTCATATAAGCAATATGGACAGTTCCCTTATGCCCTTTTCACGTAATAAGCAGTTTGATTTTATTATTTTAAATGACTAAAGGACATTTACAGCTATATCTTTATTTTGATGACAAATAAGAGATCTTATCTATGACTTATATGATGACAACTCTTGGTCAAGAATCTACCTCCCCTCAATAACAATACTATTTCTATAGAAAAATAAGGGGTATCTTTAAATCAATCAATTTTATATTTATCAAAAATATTTGAAAGCAGAAATACTTGAATAGGCTCAGAGCAACAAACAGAAAAACATCTGCCAAATACTGCATAATTTAACACAACATGAATGCAAATACAATTAAAGATACATTCTTCAAAAAAGCTGTCCATATTAGCAACATTAGTGCTTTTGTAGCAGACAATGATTCCCATTCCCATGCTCACACCTTCACTGAAGATTAGCACAAGTTTGTTTTTGAAATGCAATCAAATGCTATTATACTCACGAAATTGCTTCCTCTCGGTTTTCTCCCCAGGAAAAGCAGTGACCAAACTGAGAATCAGCAAATTCATGAAGTCCCCCTGCAGCAGCAACACTGAAATAACCCCAAACGTTCTTATTGCTGCGGAAATTCAGTTCCTGAACTGTTCCTGAGCTGGGCTTAAAACCCTGTTAGAGAATGAAGAACATGGGAAATGATATTTTATATTTTCCAAGGAAGAGAATATTTACATAGTCGCTGTTTAGGCTCTGTGTAATCATACGCAAAAAGCAGAAAGGGTGTAAAAAAATCATAAAGGCTTACGAGTCAATGTCCAGTGCTACAGACCCACTGAGGACTCCACGGTAACAAAAGTAGGACTAAATGACCAGTGGGACAGTGATCATTTACTTATCTGCTCTGATGAAGCCTCTATCAATTTCCCTCTCCAGAGGAAATCCCAAGATATTTCAGATATGTGCTCAGATAGCATCTTAATATTAAAGTTCACAGGGGAAAAAAAGTGTAAACCTTTTGAGTGATGGGTTACCTCATCTGGATTTTCACTAGTGATCCGAGCGGCAATAACATGGCCCCGTGGACAAGGAACATGAGCAGAATTTTCAAAATCAATGGGAGCATCGCCCCAGGGAGATACCCCATACATCATACGGATATCCTTGATTCTGTACAGAGGGATCCCCATGGCAATCTGAAAGGTAATAAAACACACATCACTCATTTTTCACAGTTACCTGCCTTAAAATGTGGAGGCTATCAGATTACCTATAAGGTGTTTCATTTTAGTAGTCACCACCTAAAACAGACTATTTTTATAGCCTGCATTTTACAATCATTGAATAAACAGCTCCAAGTTACTGGAAATAAAACACATGCAGGTTGCTAAGTACTTTCCACTCCCTTAAAAAGTCCCTGAATCCCTAATGTAATAGACATGAGTTTCCCCTCTGTCATTTCTCCCTTGATGAATCAGAATGAAGACATCCAAAGGGAAGAGCCAGTGTCGGTAGCTAGCCAAGAAGTTCAGATAGCTTAAAAGTCCTAACTATGTCATAATTACTTCATAATTGTCTCCACAAACCACTGGAGAAAGTATATAAATCGTTATTTACTGAGTTCCTAAGTAGGGACCACTACGGACCAGAAGGGGTTCCCAGTGCAGGCAAAGATATGCTATTTACAAATAATATCAACTTTCATCATTAGCTATTACTGCTTCCCATAGCATGTTTCCTGGGCTGAATGGAGACAATAATAGTGACAGCCAGCACTTTAAATATTATAAAAATAAATGTGTGCTTCTACCCTTTTGCCAGGAAAAACCTCAACGACCACACTAATGTGCAACTGCTTCAATTTAGAACACTGGTAAAAAGGAGTAGAGGACAATTACGAAGTTGAAAGGCTTCCTATAATTAAAACAACTCAGTAAAGCATTATTATTTTTGAAAACGCTTTCTAAAATGTAACAGTTTATCTCAGATGTGTCTGGCTGAAAAATAATAATATTCCTAAATTTGTCCCAGATCAGGAAAATCAACCTACATATCACAAGCCACAAAGCACAAGAGATGAACACTAAGTGAGACTTAGATAGGAGGTGCTTTTCTCTTATCAGACGCTAGTTGAACCAGTTTTGCAGGCATCTCTGACATTCCAAACTTCGCTAGACAACTCTTTGAGCCAAGATCAGGGTGACTCACCTGGAGCTGTGCTGCAGGGAGGTTGACATCAGCCACCATCTCTGTACAAGGGTGCTCCACCTGGAGCCGAGGGTTCAGCTCCAGAAAGTAGAAGCTGCCATCCTGGCTGTAGAGGTACTCCACAGTCCCAGCGCTCACATAGCCGACCATTTTGGCAAGTTTCACCGCACACTCAAAGAAGAAAGACAACCAGCATTGAGTATCTCACCTTGTCCAACTGATGGGCCACCACTGCTTATCTAAAGCTTCTCCCTCTCAAATAGCCAGTTTATAAGAGCCACCAAAGGCTTTTGGCCACAGAAGAGTAAATTTCACCCTCTCTGATTATTACACAGGATTCCTGGACCTGGATGACAAACTCAATTCAAAGCTGAGTGAAAAGAGTGTTTTTCACTTGGGGTCACAGGCAACCCCGCCCTATCAGGCATACGCACATGCAGGCAAAGTAAAACTATGGCAGATGCTTCATTGGACCCGGTATTTTTGTTTCTAGTATTTCCGGTGTTTTTCCCAGAAACACAGCTGTCCAGCTAGAGACTAGATTTTCCCAACCTCTCATACAGCAAGTGACTAAGTTTTAATCAAGGCAGTGTCAGCATTGGTGAGTGATATGCATAATCCCTGAATCATGCTTTGAAATGGAACTGCTTATTTTCTATTCCTGGCTTTTCTCCTTCTATGGTTTGGAACATGGTCCTGACAGTGCAAGCCTCTTTCACCATACAGATGAGAATTACTAAGAATGGCAACACAAAACAGAGAGAACTTGAATCCCAAGAAGGCCTCATGGATCCTAGTGGCCCTGGAGAGCTCACCTCAGATTACAATGAGAAGGTAAAATAAACTTCTATCTTATGTGGGTGGTTGTATTTTTTGGATCCCTTTATTACAATATCTTAACCTGTACCATAATCAATACAGAAACTATTACATTTAGGTAGGATGCTGCTATTTAAAAAAAATTAAAGTTTGTGATGCTGGCTTAACAACAGGGTAGTGGCTATCAAGGAAACAGATACTGCAGACTGGAAAGCTGGTGGCCTCCTTGTTAGGCATAACAAAACATTTGGTAAACTGTCTCCTGTAATATCTCAGAATGCAGCCAAAAACACCAACTAAGCCATAGGAAAAATGGTTAGAAAAAGTCAGGATGTGAAAAAAACCAAATGCTTTTGAACCCCCACAAACCAGAAGATTAGATTCTTACCCTGAAGCAACTCAGTGTCAAAAATTAAATCAAGGGGGCTGCAGTGGTTTCAGCTGGCCTCAAGGGAGCCAATACTGACATGAGGAGAGAAAGAGACAGACCAAGCACAGCAGGCAGTAAACAAAAGAGGAAACGTAACTATGTCCAGAAATCTTGGGTATGGTTACTCCTACCTGAAGCTGACTAGAAGTAAAGAGCCCAGAAACATACTAAGTTTTGAAGGAATTGTATTTGTAAACAAACCACAAACCTGGCTTCCAAAACCTATGATTGATAATCATAGCAATCTTCGTGGTGCCAATCCCACACCAGCAGGAAGTGCGCTGTGACAGCTCTGCCGAAGGAAGCGCAGTCACAGAGAAGACTGAACAAGGAAGAACCTCCCTGAGAACAAAGCCTTAAGGGTGCCTTGAGGGATGCCGGGCAAAGAATTTACTTCCAGAGAGCAGAACCAGGGGCAGCCAGAGGAATTATCTGAGGAATTACTCCACTACATGGCAGGAAATCATTACAATTCTTGCCTAGAAGAATTTGGTAACAGCTATGGACCGATGATTGCCATCTAATTTACATTCTTCTTTGTTCCAAATGGGAGTTACCCTGTTCCTACGCCACCACTGCTTATGGAGAAAGGAGGAAGCACAATGGGTATGTAACTTGTATTTTATGTCACCGGCCCTTGAAAAGCCAGATGCACATTTAGCAGAGAGGGCCGTACATTACCTAGAGATCTGGGACTTTGGATTGAACCCAGGAACTGGACGTGACTTTGGGTTGTCTTCTTTGGGGAAAGCCTAAGTATGTTCTAGGAGTGAGAAAAAGGGTGTGAAAGAACAATGGGTAGCCAGAGGAGCAGGCTGAGGCACAGATTGCCAAATGCCCTCCAGTAATTTTTCTTTGCCTCATCCATTTAGTGATAGAATCTCCTGAACTTCAGCTGAGTCAACGGCCACCTCATTAGTGACTACAATTCCTGCCTGACACCCCTGGCAGCCAGGTGTGATTGCAGAACTGAATTCTGTCCAGGGAAAAGTGAGCAGAAGTAATACGATGTGTGACTTCTAGATCATATTTTTATATGCTTGCCTCCCATGTCCTCTCTTCCCCCTCCCACAGGCTATAAGATGAACATATTCTTGTGGGCCAGCTTTAACCGTGAAGATGATGATACCCGAGGATAAGGCTTGGCAAACTTTTTTTCAGTAAAGGGCAGACAGTAGTAATTTTCAGCTTTATAGGCCATGTAGTCTCTCACAACTACTCAACTTTGTCACTGCAGTGATAAGGCAGCCATAGATAACACATAAGTAAGTTGAATGCTGTGTTTCAAGAAAATTCTATTTACAAAAATAGCTGGCAGGTTGGATTTGGCCTGCGAGCTGTAGTTTGCTGACTCCTCTCCTAGTAAATAGCAAAGCAATAAACCTGGGTCCCTGGCACCAGTTCATCTCTGAACTACCATGTGAGAGAGAAATAGAACTTATACTTGTTTAAACTACTGTATTTGGAGGCCTCTTTATTACAGCAATTAAAGAATAAATCTTAACACACACATATATAGAAATTAAACTTCAAATACAAACGACCATATATTTAGCTTCTTTGGACTCCAAGAGAAAAAGAAGGAAGGAAAATTTACCTCCAGTAAGATGAAGACTGAGTCAAGGTTCCAGAAAAGACCATGTTCATACTCAAAAACTACAACTATTTTCAAGGGACCCTTGCAAAACTGCTGAGAGAGTCTTCTCTATATAAAAACACAGAATGTATAAACTTTAAAGATACTTAGAGGACCTTTTAAGAGCTAATGGACTTGAATAAATTCATCTGAAGACTCCATGATAATCAGTCTAGAAAATGGAACTACCAGCTTATCATGAACTCGTTAAAGAAACAAACAGTAAGATTGAAAATCCCAAACATTTCTCTTCTTTGTCCCTACTCAAAATAGTACACTGATTTTTCTCAAAAGTGTTAACCAATTTAGAGTTTTTTAGAGTTTGAAGGGTTCACTGGCATCTCTAGTAGAGGGAGAACAGTAGCATTTTTATTTTGTTCTTCCTCTAGGAAAAGGTTATAATCATTGTTTGAAATCCCACCGTCCTCAGGGTGGCATCTGAATTAAGTAAACAGCAGTTCTGTGTAGGAAACCAAAAATCAGAGCTCTCCATATACATACCTGTTCCATATGTTCAAATACTGCTGGAGTAGCAATTGCAGCAGGTGCCTCCTCGATAATCTTCTGATGCCTGCGCTGCACAGAGCAATCCCGACCAAACAAGGAGATAGCGTTGCCATACTGATCTGCTAAGATCTGCACCTCCAGATGACGAGACTGTTTGGCTAGTCTCATCACAAAGATAGGAGATCCAGGGACTTCTGCTTGAACCTATATAAGGAGAGGAAATAGAACAAATTCTTAAGTGGTCAAGTACTTTTTCTATCTTGATAAGCTGCCTCAGTTTCAACAGGCAGATGCCTAGAAGTGTCAGGGACCATGTTAATCATTAGAAACACAAAAATAAATAAAGTTCATGCCCTCACCTGTTTTGAAGATACTGCATCCTTAGTTATAAAGCCAATATTAATTGATGAATATGAAAACATGAACATCCTATGTGTTACAAGGGTAAAGAACAAAGTATTTTGAAAACACACACACACACACACACACACAAATTCCACAAAAGGGAAAAATACTGCTATCAGTTTCAAACAGTTAAATGTACGACCTACTCCAGACTAGATACCGTCCTGGTTCACATTGCGTTACACAGAGTATTGCTATAGTCAGAGGACTTTCATCTTCAGGTTTGAAGTGTATTGTCATTAGATACAGACTTTTACACTAGCAAAATCATCTTCTTTCAGCACTATAAACAAATCCCAATGTTTTCTGGTTTCCACTGTTTCTACTGAGATGTCAGCTATCAGTCTTACTGTTACTCCTTTGAAAGTAAACTTTTTTCCCAGCTGCTTTCAGATTTTTCTCTTTTTCTCTCTCTTCTCAGGGAGTGGAGTGGCAGATTTACTCTGATAAGCTTAGAGGTAGTTTTCTCTGTACTTCTCCTTACGGGGCTCATTGTGTATTTCTATAACCTTTGCTTGGCATCTTTTATCAGTTCAGGAAAACTCTTAGCCATTATGTCTTCAAATATTGCTTCTGCTCCATGATTTCGTCAAATATTGCTTCTGCTCCATTCTCTCTTCTCTGAGACTTAAAGTACACGACGTTAGATCACTTTCTTGTTTTTTGTTTTTTGTTTTTTTTTTGCTGTTTTGCTACATAACAAGTCACTGCAAAACTTAGCGACTTGCTTAGAACATCAACCATTTTATTTGCTCATGATGCTGTGCTTCTCTGGGCAGTTCTTCTGGTCCTGCCTGCAGTCATTCATGCACATAACATCATTTGGTGGCTCGAGTAGGGCTGAACAATCTCACTCAAATGTCTGGTGACTTGTGCTGACTATTTGCTGGGAGGTCTACAGAGCCTTGATGGGAGCAGCTCATCTCCATTGCATGTGGCCTCTCATCCTCCAGTAGGTTCAACCAGGCTTCCTCAATGCAGCGTTCCAAGAAGAGGGTAAGGTCAGAAGGTGCAAGGCTTCAAAAGCTCTAGGCTCTAGAACTTACACAATACCATTTTGGCTACATTCTAATGGTCTAAGCAAGCCACAAGGCCAGCTAAGATTCAAGGGGTGGGAAAAGAGATGCCACCTCTTAATGAGAGGAAAGGCAAATTCATATCGCAAAGGGATATACATACAAGGACAGGAGGAGTTATTGTGGCCATCTCTACAAACAATCTACTATGGTCCACCCTCTGGCCACAATGATTCACATACCTCCCACATGCAAAATAGACTCACCCCCTCCCAAGAACCCCAAAGTCATCCAATCATGGCATCAGGCTTGACATCCATTTTCTCATGAGTCATGTCCATAAGCAAAAGAGACTCCTTGGGTGCAGCTCCCCAGGTGCTCTTGATCCAAACATCTGGGAACTAAAAAGACAAGTTATCTGCCCCCAACACCCCAAACATTTAATGATGAGATGTGGAGAAGATAACTGTAAAAGATATTCTAGTTCAAAGAAGAGAAGATGGAAGGCACAGAGCAGTCACTGGTCCACAACAATTCTAAAATCCAGATGGGCAGATGTTGTCAGGTTCCCTTACTCCAGGGTCATTAAATTTTTTCATTGGTTATTTTGTTTTTTCCAGTGTCTTGTTCTGCTCCCTGCGAGTGGTCTTCTAATCCATGGCTCCCTTCTGCTCTGAGCTCTGCCTTCTGGGCTCCTGGCTCCACACTCTGAAAAATCTCTCTTATTATTAAAAATGACTAATGTTTACAGCTGAATAACTTTCCCAGTCTGCTTCCTATTCATAGAAAATTGAAGGCTTAGAGTCCCCTTTGAAGTTTGAACCATCTCTGTCCCTTTCAGGCCCCTTGGTGCATTCATCAATACAAGTCTCTTGAAAACTCTGTGGATATTCTATGAATCATATTGGAAATTCACTGCTTGCCCCCAAAACACATCCATAACTTTTCTGCACAGACCTCACTAAACTTTGGGCATGGCGGGCTGCTGTGAGACAACAGCAAATTCAAATTCTTAGAAGCCCTGATATTCTAGGTGAAAGAGTAATCTACCAGGTACTGTCTTAAGTATTTCTGAGGTTTTAAAGGATTTTCCAGGCACTCTTGATTTGCCCTTTATTCTGAAGTCATTTTTTACTTTGAAACTCTTTGGTCAGCTGGGGAGACTGAGAATGAGAAACAGTTCTATTTTCAAATTATTTCAAAATACCTCCTTTAGTTCATCTCTCTTTTCCTTGGCAAAAGCAAGCAAAAGCATTCAATAGACACTTTTAACATTTTATCTAAAAAGATCTCCTTAACTAGATCTACAAGTTCATTAAGCACAGTCTCTACTTTATAAGTTACCTCCGGTAATTGTTCCATCATCACAGAACATGGGTTACCCTTTTCCCAGACTAATAGCAATTTCCTCACTGCCCTTCCAGCCTCCACTAAATGGCTGTTCACCATACCTCCAACCTTCATTAACAACCTCTTCACTATTTTTCTAGCCTCCACCTATGAGCCAGTCTCAAAGCCAATGAACACATTTTACTTTTTTTTTTGTTGTTAGAGTAGTCAGTATCACAACTTTAGGTGTCAATTTCTGTGTCAGTTATGCATTTATGCCTAACAAAACAAAAATGTAGTGACTTAGGACACAGACCATTTTATTTTATTTGCTCACTGCAATCTGAGCTGGGCTCAGCTGGGCAGTTCATTTGCTAATCCTGGCTGGGAGCCACTTGTGCAGTTAATCATCTGGCAACTTGACTGGGGTTGGATGGTCTAATACAGCCTCACTCTCTTGTCTCGAAGGTGGTGCTGACTGTCAGATCTATGAAGCCTCAACTGGGACAATTCATTTCTGCTTTATGGGGCCTCCCTTTTTCCAGAAGGCTATACTGGGCTCTTCAAAAGGCAATTCTGAGGCTCATTCCAAGAGGGCAAGGGCAGAAACTACAAGACAACTTGCAGTGTTGGCTTCAAAACTTGTACACCATTTCTGCCACATTATATTGGTCAACACAAGTCACATGGCCAAGCAAAATTCAAAAGGAGGGAAAAAAGACTCTATTAATGAGAGGAAGGAAAATCATACAAAAGTGGTGTGTATAGGGGTGGGAAGAGTTATCATGGCCATCTTTGCAAATAATCTCTCACATGCTCTTTTCTATATTTTTCATCCTTTTTGTCTCTTCATGCTTCAGTCTGAACTCTCTTCTGACCTATTTTCCAGTCACTAATTCTCTCTTCATTTTCATCTAATGTGCTATTAACTCCTCTGTTGACTTAATTTTAGTTATTGCATTTTCAGTTCAAGACTTTTCATTTGTTTCTTCTTTATAGTTTCTAGTTTTCTGCCTAAATTCTCCATCTTGTCTTTAACTTTCGTGAATACATTTAAAATCCTTGTCTAATAGATCCATATCTAAACACTCTGTGGGTCTGTTTCTATTGACTTTTATTTTTGTTGATTTTCAACCATATAATTTGATATGCCTGCTTATTTTTAATTGACTGCTTGATACCATATTTGAAAAATTAATAGAAATAATTTGAGGTTCCAGATGTTAACCGTTCTCTGGAGAGAATTTATATTTTCTTCTTGCTGGTGGCCAGGGACACTAGCAACTCTACAATACCTTGTTTGAATCAAGGGTCAAGCATTATGAAGCTGAGATTGAGTCCTTTTGAGAGTTGTTCTATTTCCAGTTCATTCTTACTCCTTCAAGATCCCAATCTAGAATGTGGGAGGTTTCCCAGGGCATCTCCTTAGCAAACCCTAAAGTCTAAGTTTTGTCTTTTTAGTCTTATAAGGCTGTTGAAAAATCTAATCAACGTTTCAACTACTTCTTCTCAAACTAGAGGATATCTCTAGGGAAAAAATGGCCTCAAACACTGGGCTCACTTTTCTGGATTTCATTCTTCTTCTATACCTTAGCCCTAAAATTCTTCACTGCCTCGAAAGATCTCTAATGCCTTAAAACAGATTAAAAAAAAATTTGATCCACCTTTTCTAGTTTGTTCTCAGTGGGAGGACTCATTTGAGTTATTTAGTTAATCATTATTGGAACTTAAGGACTTCTACATAAAAACTTCCCAATCTTAGTGTTTAGATTCTTCAACTACTTGATTCCATAGTAATAAGTAGTTTTGAAATATCTAAAGGAGTTAAAATTTTAAAAATTAACATGCTTTCTTCTGCTTCTAAGAGCAAAAGGCCTTTTCTTTAGACCACATGAGGCACTGATCCACTTATGAAATTAGAATTATTACAGAAGGAATGTAAAGAAAATGACAGATAATATTCAAATGCTGACACTCAAAACAGGATAATGCAGCAAAACAATATTTTTATCACTTTCTTTGTCTAGTGTATTAAATCACGGAAGACTTCAGCTCATACAGTTTTTCTCTTTAGCCCATGACAATGAAGCAAGAAGTTTCATGCTGAATGACTTTTTAAAAAGAGAGGGCAAATAAAAGATGGCTAAGGTAAAAGATGATACAAAGTAAAAGATGCTCAGAAAAATAAGAAAAAGTGGGAAGCTAGAAAAGTGAAAAGGCCAGAAAGTGTCTGAATTTTCCTTTTTCTGACTCTTCTTTTTCTGGGTATTGTTAGGAGAAAAAGAGGTGAGTCAAATATGTGAGGGTAACTCTGAGGGCAGGAAAAACAGACTCTTGTCTCTCGATTCTTTCAGTAAGATCCTGAAAAGAAATAATTTCTTGAACCTCCATAACCAACTTGTAGTATGGCCACATCAACTTGGCTACAAATCAGAGGGTCAGGCAGAGAGAGACCCTAGGTTTAGCTTTCCTGAGCCACCCTCAGTTCTCCTAGAACCTGGGCTTGCCACAGGATCCCTGTGACAGGGTATGGTGGCCGTGCAGCGCAGGCTACGGTATGGACTGCTGGGCCAGCAGGGGAGATGGGACAGGACATACGACAGAAACTCAGGAGCCTGCAGCCAAGTCGAATTGAAGTGAGGCAGCATCTGTTATCAGGGAGCCTGAGCAAAGCAGGAGCATCCAGATCAGGAATCAACCACACCACATACTTAATATACAATGCCAGCAGGAGTGGGGTGCAGAAATGTAGAAAGGTATTGACTCTTCCTTGGCACTACAAGGTCCTATGAGCCACACACACCATATTAGGAAGAGCTATCTGAGAAACTATGCAATTTTATATAGGAGAGAATCACTTTACTGCTTGAATTACCTAAATGAATAAAATCTTAAACTGGACATTTCATTAATACTTCTTTCCCTGCTAATAAGCAGGTATAGGCTAAAGAGAAAGACTAGATTATAGACAAAAAATTAAATATTTTCTGGACATTCAAATTGCAGTGTGAGTTAAATCCACATATCTCTGATATACACGTTAGTTCAAATAAGTAATGACAGCTTTTACTCCACCTGTCTGAAGAGGTTAGGGAAGTCATCGGCGTTGTTGACTTTTCTGATTCCCTTCCCTCCTCCTCCTTCTGAGGCCTTGATCATTACTGGATACCCAACTTCCTCCGCTGCCTTTAAGAAGAAAGAGAAAAAAGGGAAAATGGAAGTAAGAATGGTATTAGTAGGGAAGGAGAAAACTGGCATTTTGTCCCCTTAAAAACATTGTCATTTGTGGGGTCTATATGTAGTAAAATAGACCTTAAAGATATACTATTAGGTGAAAAAAAAGTAACAAAATAACATTTGTAGTATTAGGTTGAACCAAAAGAAACTGCATTTTTTGTAGGTAAATAATAGTTACATATTGGCAATTTTGTATGATTCAATCTAAAATAATCTCATATAGGTCAAAATCAAAATGAAACTATATGTTTATGTATAATTATATATGCATTCATATACCCACATATGTAAGTACAAAAAAGAAGTCCAGAATATCCACCAGTGGTGATTTATAAAAGGAAGATGAGTGGATATAAACTTTTACTTTTTACTGTACATATTTCTATATTATTAGAATTTCTCATAATGTGCAGATGTTCACATATTACCCATAATTTTCATTAAAGAAGACAAAAAAAAAAGTAGTTCACTTAATGTAAATTGCTGGTCTCAGTATAGCTTCTGACAACATATAAAGCTCAATGAATCAGGATTCTCCCATATCCAGAAATTTTTTCTCACTTGACTTTTTGTAAAAGATAAAAATAGTAAGATATCAAAATATTAATAAAAGTAGTCAGAAAACTAATTTTCAACACATGCTCTCAATATGCTTTTCACATTTACAGTATTTTATAATGATCAGGTGATGATCCCAAAACATTTTGAATAATTAATTATATATCTGCGAAGTAAGGAGCTAGTTGAATCAAGGTATAACTATTTACTAGAATACTATGCAATTACTAAAAGCAATGATGTAGCCTTTACATGTAATGATATGGAAGATGTTCATATTGTAGTTAATGCAAAAAGTAAATTGGAGAAAAGTTTAAAATACCTGAGTTATTCTTTTGTCAAAACGTTCTAGTCTTTTGTGGTTTACATTATAACAATATCCAAAACTTTGCCACCAGAAAAAGACCATTTCAAACTTTAATTTTTGTCGGTAGACTAGGCAAGAAAATCTTTCACTCACAGTTCCATCCCTCCTAAAATCCTCTCAACTACTCACTTCTATGCTTATAAACAGAATTAGCATGATGAATTCAATAATTGGGTGGTAAATGACTGAAGAAATAGCTGCAAACATGGGAAAAACTTTTAAAAAAATAGAGTACTCAAGATGTAAGAAAAAGGCAGGCCTTTTAAAAATATATAAAAGCTCTAGGCACAGGTCATCCATTTAAAATACTTCATAAGAATTTTAATACCATGAGGAAAATGCTTATATATAATGTTAAGTAGAAAAAAGCCTGGGATTACTAAACAATGTATATAGTAAGACCCTAATTTTATAATTATCATCATAACTATAATTATTGAAATCTATAAATAATCATTATATGACCTATGAATCAAAAAGGCTGGAAGAAAATACATGAATATGTTCACAGGATTTATATCTGGATGGTGGGTTTATGGGTGGTTTTATCATCTCTCTTCTGACTTTCCAAATTTTCTACCAGAAAGTTTTACGTTTATAACCAGGGGAAAAAAAAGGAATTTTAATTGATAAGAAAAACAGCTAATTCCCTACAAAGGACTTCTACTCTTCTGAAAATTATAACAAACAGAATATAGCATCAGCAATTCAATTAGAAATATTAAATCTGCTTATTAAGCAGATTACACAATGCTTAACTTGAAATGCAAACAACAGCAAAATTAGTTGAGAATTCAGTGTTCCCCTTAAATTATTGCATACAAGTCAAACATGTGCAGTGTGTTTTTCCAAAACACAGCTTCTTTCATCATCTACCTGGAGGCAAAACTGACACTTCCAACTAGCTAAAAAGTGAAAGGGGAACAAACTGGAGAGAACTATCAAAGAAAGGTTGTTGCTACACACTTAAATCATTTCACCAGCATCTCTATCCATAACAAAGCTGACATTTTGATCTCTATCTGCCTGGCCTCTTGGTTCTGAACTCAAGCAGAAGAAAAAGTGTTGTTTGCCCACCCCTCCGCCACCCCACCCCCAGCTCACACTCTCTCTCTCTCTCTCTCTCTCTCTCTCTCTCTCTCTCTCTCTCTCTCTCTCTCTCTCTCTCTCTCTCTCTCTCACACACACACACACACACACACACACACACACACACACGGTGGAGAACAGAATCAGTACCTCCTTAAAGCTCTGATTTAACCACCTAAGAAATGTTCTGTCCAGGTGAGCAGCATGCTTGAAAACAAATTTAAATTACTGTTGTTAAACATAGGTCACTCCCTCATTCTATAAACTATACCTCCTGGTCTTACAACCCTAATGCCATCATGGGTATATATCATGAACCAGGCTCCAAATCCCCATTATTTGTGACTATAATTGGTCGGGTGAAAAACACCACTTTCTAGAGTTAGTAACCTACCTTCATTCCATCATCCACATCCTTCACGTAACCTTTTTCATATAGTTCCTGAGGAACATTTAATATACGTTTGGAAAAGTCACTTTCGTGCCAGTCCACACAAAGACCTGCAATAGATAACAGTGACTTAAAAGCAACTACAAGAGTTTCTGTTCCTGTCAGTTTTCTGCTCAATACCTTCTCTAAAATGCTCCCATATTTATCCAAAATTAAGGGTAGATGGGAAAAAGAAAGATACCATAAAACCCCAACCAGTCCTCGGGGTTAACAGGATTTAGCTATTGTAAGACCTGGCCACGTGAGTTCTGGTGCTGGCAAAAGCCAAGAGAGCTAATTGGCTGCAACTTAAAAACAATGCAAAGATACACAAGACAAAAAAACAGAAACAAAAAACCCATCAGACTTCTCACAGAAACTCAGCAGGCAAAATACCTTCGATTTGTGTGTTCAGGCCTGCTCCAGGGCCAGAGGTCTGAGAAATAATTCAATCTTTATGAGCCCTTGGAAATGGAACTGATGGTTTTATTGGCCTCAGCAGAGTCATGATTCCATACTCCCTGAATGTCCCTGTACTCAGCCACAAGGGGAATGGTATAGCCTCTCCATTCAAACAAGAACAAATTCAACCTTTTATTTGAAACTGTTTGACCCAGCAGGTCTGGAGAGGATATTGCAATTCCCCTGGAGAGCCAGAGTAATAAGGGTTCAAATCTGTTCAGACTCAAGACAATGGTAGTTCCCATTTGGAAGAGGTTTTAGCGTACGTCTGCTCCCTGGGCTTGAGTACTAAAAACTACACAAGCTCATATTGTTATCAGCTATAACAATTCACATGGCACTCTTTAAGGGATTTGTCAAGAATAAATCATTTTTAGAAAAAATTTATCCTTCTGCAGGCCTGGAAGAAAGGTTGATTATTGACCTCATTTTCTCCAACAAGGGCAAATGAGAGGTTGAATGGTATTAAACAGGCAAAACAAATCATCGGTAGATTGTGGGTTAACGTCAAGAAAACACTGCCAGGCAAACACCTGAGTAGGTGGGTTTTAGGTTTTTCTTAGTGATACCAGTCACCTTCCAGGTAGGTTCAAAGGCCTATTCCATCTAAGAAGTCCATCTCTGAAGAAGATTCTAGCCTACCCAGAGCAGATCTGAATCCACAGAACCACATGAGTTTTCTCAGAGTTTCTCCAACTTGAGTCCCAAGATCATCTACATCACAATTTAGCATCTATACACCTGGTACAAAATTTGCATTCCTAAGACAAGATAAAATCACAGGTGTATCAATTAAGCCAGGAGATACGAAACACCATTCATCAACTTGGATTCTATTTCTTGTCAAATATCTGATACATTTTAAAGCAAGCTTAAGCCTCGAGTCATAGTCCCAAATACCTTACTGAGCTTTTGTGCACTTTAAGATACAAACAAGAAATAATTTCTTACCACTGCCACTCCATGGAAGCGTCGGGATACCTGCAGTTTGAGCCACTATGGAAGACGCAATCTTATCCCCCAAAGCCCACATGGCCTGGCTTGGAGGACCTAAAAACAAAACAAGAATAGAACCCTGACTGTAACGTTTTGGGCTTCATTTCTGTCACATGTATTTTGTCTTCTATATAATTATTTTTATATTTGCTTTGTGTCCCCTACACCACATATCACAGACATCAGAAACTTGATTATGGGGACCACTATGTTTTGACTCATCTTTGTACCCTTATAGAACCTAATGTAGTAAATGTTTGTACACAGTGATAATTCAATACATATAAATATATGCTGAATTAAATCCCTGATAAATCTAACTCTGATTTTATCATCCTTCATGATCCAACTTTACCAGATTAACAAAGTCTTTTTTTTTTTTTTAAACCAATAAGGGCAATAAAGTTTTGGGGTTCAGGTCTGAAATATTACACTCTCTTTGGTCTTAGGGAAACCCAAAAGGAAGATTTATCTTTATAAAGCACAGTCAACATTGTGGAAGGTCTCTGAGACAGAGACATAAACACTTTGAGCCATATAATCTCGATTTTTCTCTCTGTATAGGAGAGCAAAAAAGTCAGAAGAAATAGCTCTCACTTATAGAAATATAACCTACATGCTTACATGTGAAGGTACGGATTCATATTTAAGGGTACACTGCCAGGACATCCTAAGTATTTGGTTATCTTTTCTATATAAAAATAGGCCCTTTCTCCACACATTTTCTAAAGGCTACTGGCAAAGTTTTTAAAGGCCAATGTTTTGAAAATCAGAGCCTCCTCCGAATCTCATAGAAAAGAACCCAGGGACAGAAAACACAATCAAGATGCAGAGTGTAGAAATTATGAAGGGGGAAAAAAAAGAAAAAGATGGAGAGGGTTACTCTGGGAGTTGCTGACTGATTAAAAAAAAAAAAAAAGAGCCCAGTGCATACTAAACAGAAGAAAAGCAGACTACAGAGTGAAATATGGGTCAAAATGACAGAGAGAAACAGAAAGACAGGGAACAGTATGTCAGAAAGGCTTACCCATGAAGGCGATGCCATTTTTCAAAAGAAGTTCTGGAAGCTTGGGATTCTCGGAAGCATGACCCCAGCCAGCCCACACTGCCTACAAGGGAACACAATACGATTCATTCTTAAAATTCATACTACAAAGAACATGATAAACTTTATGACTCTGCCAACACTGGCCCTACTCTGTGAGGTACAACAGCACCACAGCAGCCTAATGCTTAATTCAGCTTCGATGCCTGATTCTTGGCAAAGTTTTTACAGAGCAAACAATAAGCGGTCCGTTGTGGTAAAACCTCCGAAGAGGTCAAAAACAAGTTGAAATTGATATTAAGATTCAGCTAGTATTGTCGCTCTTTAGGAAACTCAATTCAATAGCCTTTCAACTATACTTAAAAAGTCTTTTCTAGAAACACTGGTTTTCTTTCACAGAATGAATTACTCTGGCCACCTGACTCCACCTTTGTACCTAGTGGTTGTACTGCCATACAAATCTCAAGCTTTTTTTTCTCTTTGGGTTTTAACACACTTACCCTAAACTTCCTAACACAATGTGATAGGGAAGAAACAACCTAATTCGACACCACCAAATTCTAGACTAAGAATATTCCATTGGGAAACAGGCAACTTTTACTGATTGGGAGGTTTGAAAGGTGAACTAGATAGAACACACGATCTCTGAACCCACGATCTCTTACAAACCTCCTGTTTGTACTACATTTACTTTATGTTGACTTATTCCGTTCCTTCCATCTTCCCTTTTTCTGTCTGTTATATCCCATATAAAGGCTTTTTATCAATTTTCAACAAAGATGCTTTATATAAAATTAAAAGTTCTTCGCTGGCTATCCCCTTGTGTCCAACTGCAGAATGGCTGAATTTGGCTTTCGGGGAGACGCTGGCATCTCTTACTTGTACTGGGATCCTTTTAGCGATATCAAGAATTAATTCCACATTTGCATAGTTGTTGTTGTTTGGTCCTCCTGGCACTGGCACATAGTGATCTGCCATCTTAATGTATTCTGAAAACAAAAGCAAAGTAACAGAGAACACACACTTTATTTTCAGAAATGTAACTGGAGGGCAAATCTACATAAAGGACAGGTGCCATCATACGTAACCACAAGACAAAATGCATTAATGGGGTAGTTTCCAGGATCCTTTATTTGGAGGCTCTTTGTCAGGTCACAGGCACTAAAATGTGTTCATGTCACAGTTAGGAAGCTCTTATACTAAAACAGCAGTTCTCAAACATTTCACTATATGACCTTTCTGAAGGGTCCTTATGATCCCCATACCAAGAATAATTTGACTGTCACTTAGAGGCCCATTACAATTATTCTGTTCTGCGAAAAAGTTTGTGACACTTTTATCTTTAACTTGCACTATATTCTGAGAAAGCCCTTTTCCTAGTATGAAGCTGGGACAGAATGAGGAAACAGGGTAGAGTTTGGAAGCTTTGTAGACTGGCTAAACAGGGAAGGTTAGTTATAGGAGCCCTGAAATTCTTGAAAAGGGTTTTTCTGGAATGCTGGGGACACTAGGTATTTGAAAGACACTTTAAGAAGATACATTATTTCCCTTCTTGTTTTTTTCCCCCTCCTATTCCCTTTCAAATCTGTCACCTGACGTTTCTCTCTTCCTTGTCTGGCAACAGTTGTACCAGGGTAGCTACAACATGCAGGGACAGTACTAAGCACTCTCTGTATATGATTTCATTTAATCCTCAACAATCCTATATATAATAGGTATTAATAGCACCCAGTTTACAGGAAATTATGGCTTGGAGCAGTTAAATAACTTGCTCAAGGTCCATCTCCACCATGTTTATTAATGTCTCATCTCTTGTTCTTAATCTTTAAAGATTTTAAGTCCTTCTTTTAAAACTCCACTCAAAGTAATACACAGGGCCCTACAGTTTGTTCAAAACAAAAGCAGGTTTACTGTTCTCTTTGATTATGAGGGAAAGCATGTTGATTATTAAAAAATTGAGAAAATAGGAGGGGAGGGTTATGGCTCAGTGGTAGAGTACATGCTTAACGTGCACAAGGTCCTGGGTTCAATCCCTAGTACCGCCATTAAAAATAAATAAATAAATAAACCTAATCCCCCCACACCAAAAAAAAAGATTTTTTAAAAATTTTAGAAAATACATCAGGATATAATAATACGTACTGATTTTTAAAAGTCAAAATCACCCATTGTCCCACCCCTCAGAGATAATCAGTTCTTGTTGGGGTATATTAGAAACCATAAACTATTAACCAATTTAATATATTGTAGATATTTTCCTATGTTAATCAAGCCACTTTAGACTCTCACTAGCAATGTGAGTGTCAAACTGCCTATACTCTCACCTACACGGTATTATCAATCTTTCAAATGTTGCCAGCCTTATACGTTAAAAAAAAATCCGAATCTATTATTGCTTTGGTTTGCATTTCTTTCATTATCACTGGAATTGAAATCTCTTTTCACATGTTTACTGTTCCTTCTAAATTCTTTTTTTATGGACTGTCTATTCACGCTTTGTTCCTTTTCTTCTGAAGGCTGTCTTTTGCTCATATTATAGGTAGAAAGTCGTTGTTGTTATCATGTTTTTCTAGATTATCATTTGTCTTTAACTGTTTCTCTTTCTTTTTTTATTTGCTAAATAGAAACTTTTATGTAGTCAAATCTATCTAACTTTTCTACTGTGATTTGGTCTTTACTGTAGTTCAGTGGACCCAGACACAGGAAAAAAGTTACTTTAATTGCTGACCTACATCCTAAACACACACCTACACACACACACACACACTCAGTCTGCAAAGGTACTGCTGTCATCAACCAACAACACTTCAAAGCTCTATACCAATCAATCTTATATTATCATTATAGACATTAAAGAAAAGAAGCTGCCCTGGGAAGTAGGAAAAAAAAGTTCATCCTAATTATATACCTTGTGTTTCTCTACCATCTCTTAGTTCCCACAGTTACCACAACTACTACCTAAAGACACTATTCTAGAATATATTCACAAAAAACACCAAAAACCTTCAAAAACTAAAAAAAGAAAAAGAAAAAAATAGAATATATTCATAAATAAGAAAGCTCCTCTCAAAAGAAAATACTCAATTTTTTTTTACTATGAATTTCACTAATCATCCACCTCTCCAACTTTTCCAATAACTATCATGAAATAAAGATATGCAACTAGTCAATTATTACCATCCTTACCATCCCCTAACCTGACAATTTTGCCTGTTCCCCTCCAGTCTCAGAGGATGAAGTCCTCTCCTCATATTAACAATTAATTCTTCTATCTAAGTTATCTCTGTGTCTGTCCTCACGATCCCAAGTCTCTAGGTATTCCTATCTTAAGTAATCTCCTCTCCTTGGGTGTGGGCACGATCTAGGACTTGCATTTAGCCAAGAGAATGAGGATACCATTACTTCCATACCAACATCATGGAAGAATGCGAACCCATCTTACTGGGATACTTTCCCTGGCTGGCTGTGGGTAGCAGGCAGTCATTGTGGGATGGCCGGCGTGACAAGGAGCCAAGAGTAGTCTCTAGCCAACAGTCAGTCACACCTTCAGGCCCTCGGTCTGTCAGCCCACAGAAAGCCCAGTGCTGCTAACCACCACGTGAGCTTCAAAGCAGATCCATCCCACATGGAGCCTCAGATGAGGCTGCGGCCCCGCTGAAAACTGATGGCAGCCTTGTGATAACCTGAAGCAAAGGACCCGGCTAAGCTGAGTCCTGACCTACAAAAACCAGGAGATAATAAACGTCTGCTGTTTTAAGCTGCTAAATTTGTGGTAATACTGTTACACAGTAATAGATAAATAGTATAACAATCTGTCAGAATGCATTCTCAGACCAATAAATATTATTCCACAAAATCTTTTTTAATGGCAGTGTGGTAATTTCACAGAATTGGTGTGATACATTTTATGTAACTAATCCACTAGCGCCCCGTTTCTCATTATTTTAAATAATGCTGCAATGAATATCCCTGTATGAATATATCTGCCCCTGTTACTGATTTATGTTCCTCAGAATAAATAATAGGAGATAGAATTTCTTAACCAAAGATACGCATATTTTTGTCCACTTGTGCTCCTGATCCCATCCCCTTCCATCTCCTGTAGCTCTTTCGTGTCCTGCTACCCCCAACCCCGCCCTCGGCTTCTTCCTCTCCAAGTATAAACATTCCCAAGTCTCTTCCATTCTGAAAAATAAAAATCCTCTTGACCCTGAACTTCTCTTTAGTTACTGCCCTTCTTCTCCCTGTCTCATCCAAAAACATTGTGTCACACCTCCAAACATTTGCATATACTGTTCTTTCTGCCTGTAACACCCTTGTCTTCCCCTGAATTGCTTTCCTAACTCTTAGTCATTCTTGGCTAAGCATAACCTTTCAGAAAGCTTTCTCTTAACTCTGTTCACACCTCTTTACCCTTAACCCAAGAGCAGGGGACAGAGTTAAGATGTTTCATCTCTGTGTTCTCTCAGTGTCCTGTGCACATTTCTATTATAGCGCTTACCTCACTGTATTGAAATTATTTGTTTCCTAGAGCAAGATCACATCTGATTAAACTGTGGGTCTCCGTGTTCACTGAGTGAATGAAGAAGTGAATGAATAGGAGTACCAGGTAGAAACAGACAGTGAAAAAGAAATCATGGAAGGTAGTTTACATTTATTATAGACAATTTCATCTTTACAACTAGCCAGTGAAACAGATGTGATTTTCATTTTACAGATACAAAACTGTGGCTCAGAGATGTCAAAGGGTCAATCTAAATGATTTCACCTAATAACATCTGTTTTGTAATAAACTGGTGCCTTCTCCATTTCTAAAGATAATATGATAACCCTTACTCCTCGGGAATAGTCTTAACATCATTGTCTCAATATAGAGAGCACATATAAAGAACAAAATAGGTATAAAAAGATAGCTCTTTAAAAAGCTAATGTTATCTGTGGATACGCATCTTAGAGATGATACTTTAGCAACAAAAAGTTTGGAGAGGAAGGACTAGCCACAACCTCTCAGCGACACCAAACCTTTCTACTTACACATTTTGCTAAAGCCTGCGGCTTAGCAAATACTGAAACACTGAAAAGACATACAGCTGAAAACCCAAATCAACACTTTGGTTAAACTTCTACCTATTTTTACTTGAAACACAGGAGTCTGTGTTGAGGTTAAACACAGCACAAATCTTTGTCCATGCCTGTTATTGCACACTTTTTAAAAGAAAAATTGTTAGGTTTGGGAATCCCCCTGAGTTACTGCTCTCCTACTTAAAGGCTGTGCTATTCAACGTCCTATGATCGAGGGTGAGGTTCTCTTAATGTTCATAACTCACCTGCATTGGCTTTCAGGTCTTCAGGTGTGACCATGACAACAAATCGGATTGCACGTTCGTTTCGAAACATTTCATACGACCACCGGCGGATAGATCGCATGCATTTCACTGCTGCAATTCCATTGTTAGCAATGAGAACCTGAGAAGGGTGGGGGGGTGGGCACGGGAGTTAGAAAAGTAGAAAAAGCAGGCGAAGATGGAGGAAAAGAGATGAAACCATTTTTTTTTTTAAAAGATCTTTCTCTGAAAAGCCAAGAGTTTCAACTAGGAATTTGTATTACTCCTCTAAGCAGTTAGGAACCAGCTCTCACATGATCAGGGGATATTTTAAGATTTTAGCTAAGCAATACTTTAATATGTGCCAGCTAAAACTTCTTTCTAACTTCATTACTTGAAGGGAAAAATCAGTTACTCAAATCTTCTAAGTTTGTGAATTATTCTCCAATACCTATTATTAGGGAAGAGAAGAAACAAACTTCAGAGGGATGTTGGATATAAATAAGGCTGGGGGAAGGCTAAGTATAGTGTCACACACTATTCTCCACTACAGCGGAGCCCTGGACGTGTGTAAGAACGCCTGTACCAACCACCACCTCTCTCCAGAACACTGAAATCCAAATGCCTTATAACTGTGGAGACGGCCTCAGAATGGTCACAAGAGAAACAGTAGAGGAGCAACGATCCTAAGAATCTCTCTGTTAAACAAACCTTTCCTCTCCTGACCTGTCTTGCAGTCATGACCCTGAGGATAACATAGGTTAGGAGACACACTATCTTTATTCGAAGACTAACGGAAGCACACTGCTGGAGCCACACTTTTAGGAGTGGGAACGTAGGTCTTCATCCTTTAATCTTTTAATCACAGCAACCTATTTCAACCACGTCATCCTCTCAGCTCCGACATGGTTTAGATAATAGATAAAAGTGACACGGAATTACTCACAACATTGCAAAATACCTGTAATCTCTTTAAGTATTTCATATAGTACATTTCCCCTAAACATCTCAGATTCCTGGTGGAAGCCAGTAAGTCACAGGGTATGAAACTGTTTAAGCCTTTTGTTCTGAAACTCTACTCCCTTAGCTCTAAATTCAGTGTTATGACATATTACCTCCTTACCACCACCCTACAAGCTAATCAATTTCTCATACCCTCTCAGATCAGTGCAGCAAAACCCTATAAAACCACAAGATGTTTCTAAGAAAAACTTTACTGGTTCATCTTCTTCCTTAGTTATAACTGCATTATCTGTGGTAAGTACATGTTACAGAAAATTGTGACATCATTTAATAGGATGCTAGGGAGACAGAAAGGATAATTCTGCACAAAGTCTCAGAAATTCAATCTAAATAATCCATTTTGAGCAAATCTAGACAGCACATCTAGGCATTAAATCTCGTGTACTTTTGAAAAAATAACTTAGCAGGTTACAACTTACCTTTTCAATCACTTTATTTCCACCAAAACGAGTAACAAATTCTGCTGGAGAAGCTACAGTGAAATCTCGCTGTGAGTCTACTTTCTTTCGGTCTCGACCTTGCTTTACTAGGTGCAAGCCAGACATGCTGGACCTATAAAAACAGAGAAATCATGGAAGTCTACAGATAGGATTTCCTCACACCATCTGTCTCCCTGGAGACCTGCTTTCCACCACGAGGCTTATAACAGCACTTCCAACTGCACCCTTGTGAGGAGCACAGGCTGGCAGACCACACACCCTTTAAATAGACAAGAGAGGAGAAAATGATCTTTGCTTGTGGAAATTAACGAAAAAAAATTAAGTGTTCCTGAATAATAAAAGACAACATTAAGGTTTACCAGCAGATGTCATCACAAAGAGATAGGCAAAGGACAGAATAAAATGAGATGGTATAAATAATAGACTCAGAGAGGCTGTTTCAACTGAAAAAAACAGCAAAGCTGTTTCTGGATCATGATTCCAACACAGATGACCTTCCCCTTTGTATGTCTAGTGTCCATCTTTCTTATGAGCTATAACACCACATTTTTAACTGTCTACTAAATGTTTTACTTGGGTATCCCATAGACCTTTTTTTTCCCCAAAAAAACTCCAAAAACAAATTATTTACAAGGCAGCATAATAAACCACATTTCATAGATCTTAAGATGCCCCTCTTTTTTTTTAGCTTTTTAAAATCTCTGAAATTGGCATATGTCTCACAATGAACGGTGTGCTTTATTTAATTGGCAATATTTTGTTTTTCCTCAGTGATACGCACACAAAATGGTGCTGGTTTAGATTAGATAGTAATGGAAACAGCACAGGCCTGGGTTTAAACTCCAAATCTTCACCAAATAACCGTGCTCAGCTTCAGTTTTCTTTGTAAGTGATGCACGGTATTCACTGTTGAGGTTATTTACCTAGTGTCTCCCAGCTCCAAGTCCACCCTTTTATGCTCTGCTCTGTGACAACAGGGCTAAGACTATGCAAACTTACGCAGTTCCGCCCAGGGGAAGTCAGAAGGGTAAAAAAGGGGACTTTCTGCTTGTTTTCCAGCTATTACCAGCATTGCTCCACAGGAATAGAGTTAATTCCAGCTTCTATTATCTTTCAGCACTCCCAGGGAGAGGCCTGATGCACGCCCTCAGAGGTACCAGGAGCCGTGGGTTGTGGCTCCTTGGCAGAGCAGCAGCCTTACCATGCTCACTCAATCTCTGGGCTACGCTGCCTGGGCTATCAATCACTGCCAGGCCAGGCCTCCTCCTCGAGGATCTGAGCACCAGTTACTCAACACTTACTCTCAGAGGTCCAAGCACCAGCCCCCAGGGGACCCCCCCCCAAGCTTCTAGTTTCTGGGAACACTGCCTCTTCCCCAGGGGTGGTAGCTGCTTCCTGCAGGTATTAACTCTGGGTTACTTCAGCATCCCGTTTTTGTTCTTTTATTCTTCTAACACCCAAATAACCAATTCTCACAATTGAGTGTCCTCTGTTTATAATACCTAATGGAACTTCTCTTTCCCTGACTGGATCTTGACTGATAGAACTGACAGACCTTCTGAAAGGGTGTTTTGAAGAGTAAACGAGATAATGGATATAAATAAGATCCTTTACACACTATTTAATAGACAGCTGTTTTCTTCCTTTCTCCTACACGCTAACCTTGACACGGAAGTAATTTATCTTTTCAAAATAAGAGTGTATGATTAAAACTTCTTCCCACAAAAAAGTACCAGGTCCAGATGGTTTTAAAAAATAAGTTCTATCAAACTTTCAAGGACAGTAGTCCACCAAATTTTCAGACAATAAAAAAGAAGTAAAACTCCCCAGTTAAAGTAACACTGATACCAGCATCAAAGGTGTTGCATGAAGGGAAAAGTCCAGGTCCACTTTACTCATGGCTACAGATGCAAAATTCCTAAACACAATATTCTAAATAGTATAGAGGCAAGGGCGGGCAAAATATTAGCAAAAAATATGTTACTCCACAACCAACTTGAGTTTGTCTCAGGTATATAAGGATGGTTTAATTTTAGAAAATCCATAAATGTAAAACTCAGACTTACCTAGAAAGTACAATAAAATGAAAAAATAAATACATAAGAGGGATGAGGATTGACAAGGAGAAAGTTAAACTGTCATTATTTGTGAATGAGATGATAATTTACATAGAAAAGATTTTGCAAGTTATTAGAAATAACAGACCTTAGTCAAGTGTCTAGATATATGATTAATGTACAAGAAGCCCAAAAATATTATACACATTAGATTGTTTACAGATTATAAAATTAAAAACAGGTTATAAAGTTAAAAACTCTACACACTTTTAAGAGATAGATATAGATATACTAAAACTACAGAAACAGGAAAACAAAATAATGTGATAAATATGTGATGAGGGCAAATGATTATCTGGGTGGCGGAGGCAGGAAGAAGGATTAGGGAGGAGAGAGACCACATGGGTAGATGTAGGTGACTGACCGTTGTTTTAGGTGGTGTGTTTTCAAATCCTTTTTACATTATTTTAAAAAAATAACTAAGTAAGTAACCAAATAAGTAAATAACAGTGAGTCACACATGCACCAATGCGTGTGTCATGAACCAAGGATTACGATTATATAATTCTATACACCTGAGATTCACATATACATACTCCTCAGAGATCAGCTTTCAGTTAGGGAGGAAGCGAAGACAGCGATAAGATGTAAGCCCAGAATCAACAAGGAGCTGCCTGAGTATAAGACAAAAAGGGAAGCAAAGTCTTTATTGATAAAATTAAGGTGGGACAGGTTTTGGTCCTAACATGTCATCAATAGTTTAGAGATGGCAAAGGAGAGCTCTGAGGGTCACTTACAATCAAAGAGGGGAGAAAAATAGAAATCTACCTGACTTTCAATGATGGGGTCCTTCACATAGCCATATTCAGAAGTTAGGCACCATCCCGAAAATAAGGGGATCAAGTATAAAGATAGAATAGATCTCAAAATCTCTACTTCCCCCCTATCTTTTCTCAGGAAACTACTAGAGAATGTTGTCTTCCAAAAAGATGGAGTAAACCAAGAAAAAGGAAGACAAGGGATATAAGAAACAGAAGATGCAACACAGGAGAGAAGAGAATTCTCTACATGACTGTTCCAACTAGAGGACAGACTTCTCCAGGAGGGATGTCTCCTTGAAAAAAATGGAAAGATCATCTGTTGTATTTAACCACAGGAAAACAAAACTTTTGTGTGTGTAACGTATATAAATATGTGTGTTTTGTTTATAAATATGTTGTTTTACATATATAAAACAGTATTATATAAATGTTTATTATATTTATACTCAAATAAATCATTTTATTATATATTATATTAAAATATACAAATATATATAGTATGTATATATAAAACATACCAGTTGCTTTAAACTTATTTGACTTTCAGTGGAAGATATGCTTGATTTATCTCCCGAAGGGTGGAAGAGGTCAGGAAGAGGAAAGGATGATTGTTCTAACGGCAAATTTTGCCTATTCGGTGTTTTTCATTCATTTCTGTATTTGCCAAGGTCCAGCTTAATTTTCAGGGAATTTTTTTTTCAAAATAAAAACTCCAGATTATAAAAACAAGCAAGCAAACAAGCAGACAAATAGGATAACGGGACCCTTAATGACTGCCACCAGGCAAGTCATTCATGTCTTTTATGCTGCACAGATCTACAAGAGGTCTGAAGAAGGCCAGGAAGGTCTGACTCACTTCCTCCTGGGCTTGAGTTCTAACAGCAGGAAAAGAAAGATTCCAGCTCCAGTCTGGCTGCCTACTGTCAGATGCCAGGACAGACAAGAGCAGCAGGTACCTTTCCTGGCCCCAGAGACAGGTTCAAAGAAGTTTTCTGCAAAACTACCTTCAACAAGATGCTACCTACTACACAGAATTGATATATTCCTTCAAAACAGATGGAGACTTCACTCTTGAAAGACCAGCCAAGTCCAGTGAGCAAATTTGGCACAGACTGAGTGAGCTCCCTTAACGAAATAACAGAACAAAGCAAGGTCTGCGCGAGGGGTGCTTGTATTCAGTGGAACTACAATATTACACATGGGCTCAGGTATCTTGGGTTCAAATTCTGAGTGTAAAATAAAGGCTTAGAAATCCAAGAGCAAATATGAGAGTTTTTACTCATTTCCTTAAAAAATAAAACAGTTTCTTATAGACACACACACACAAAAATAATCAAATCAGATTTCCCATAAATTCCAGGGCTTAGCTTCAATGTCTTGCGTATATATTGCCCAAATCCAGCACCCTCAAACTTACCTTTGAAGCATGTGATATCTCATCTTATTGTCCTCGGCAGAACCCTCCATATCAAGATGGCAAAGGAATGGAGGCTTTTTCCTCAGATGGAAACACAAGCCGCGGTTCACCCTCCTGTTGCAGGTGCTTAAAACCCAGGAGGACAAGAGACACCGTGCCTTCTGCCTACTTCTTGGCCCTGAGTCAGTCAGAGTAGAGTATTCCTCATGGTCTCAAAGTACAGTCTTTTTGTCTGCTCTGTCCCCAATTTCCATACTTCCCCTCCTGTCTGTATTTTCCCCCCATGCTGGGCTCACACAGGGAATTAGCTGATCTCCCAAGGGGACTGAGAGGAGAGGAGGGGATATAAAAAGCCTGCATGACCAGAAAACAGATCTCAGCAGCTCTGTGTTAGCTGTGGCAAACACGTTTCAACAACGGTCACTTTCTCCAGACAGTCGCTGGAGTCAAGCTCCGCGCCTTCCCGGGCTGCCAGGAGCATGTGACACGAAGGGCCCAGGGCAAAAAGGAGATGAAGTTTGCAAGGACACCAGAGCCAAGAAAATAATGGGGTCACGAAATCCAGAGGGAGAAGGACAGTACAGCCTAAGCAGGTAATTTCTGAGATCCAGTCAAAACAAATAATACTGATTTTCAGACTACAAGAGGGGGAACGAGCAGGTTAGGAGGTCACAAAAGGATGAAACATGCCCCTACTGAGGAACTCTGAATGATGTGGGAGTCACAATTCTAATTCTCAGGCCACGGTAGTGATACACACACACACACACACACCCCTACCTTTAAAAAAAAAAACAACAAAATCTAAGATTTTATTCACTAAAATTTGAGAATAAGAATGGAGCTGGCACAACTGGGATACAGAAAAGATGTGGATAAAATCCCTGAAAGGAAAAGAGGTCCAGACAAACATTTCAGACACAGAGGTCTAACCCAGGTTAAGCAGGAAGAATAAGCCTGCCTGAAAAACTCCTGGGACACATCTATTGCTGTGTAAGCAACTGCCCACAGATGGACAAATCACTTAAATGAATAGATGGTGGCTGAATGTTATACAGTAACATAGTCCAGTTTTAGCTCTTAATTAAGTAGATGCTCAGGATACTGCTCCCTTGCCATGGCAGAGAAGACTACAACGGCTGGAATCTTCAGAATCACAACTTCCTGAGACAAGCCCTCAGGAACGATACATAAGTCACCAGTGTCATGTCTAACCTGGTTCATGCACCATAGAAAAATTCTTCCCCAACAAAAGGCTGGATAGAAATAGTTCATTCTTATCTGATGCCAACTATGCCGAGAACCTATTAACCTTCCAGAAAAAAAAAACTTCCCAAACCGAAGTACACAAATGACCTGGAACACAGATAAAAGGTGAAAAATCAAACAGAGGATAAATGATTAAGGCAAACCTTGATCTTAGGACATTCAGGTGACCCAAGGTGAAAAGGTTCAATCAGGCCACTCACCCAATATGACCCAACATGACCTTTAGCCATAATGAAAAATGGAAGTCCTGGGTTGGCTTCTGGCCTCTGCATCATTCCTTCCATACTATGCCAATGTCTGATAAAGTCAGCTAAGTTTGCTTTTTTCAAGAAGCTGATGCAGAGGAGTCCTCCTATCTTTATGTCTCTTCAGATTAACATGTCTCAAAAAATAGAGCACCAAAGTCTTTGTTTAGAACAATTACAGTGACCACAGATGTAGAAGCAGCTCAATTTTACACACATCTAAGTGTCTCCAGCTGTAGGCAGTTCCCAAAAGAGAATCACTCTTTGCCTTTGTTATATAAGTTCAACATTCAAAAAGCAAAGCACTGAGTATAGAATAAAGCAGGCTGTTTTGCACTTGATTATATCAGAAAATACACTAAAGACGCACACTCGGTAATCAAGTTTGTCCTTCCTTTCACCAAAAGGATCTTTCTAAAACAATCAAACACTAAAACAGCACACCCAGATCCAAAACAAAGCTAGAGTTTCTAATCTTTTATGGATGCTGCTCACAATCCTTCTGTAATATTAGAACACAAGAAATAAGAAGCCACATTCATTCCTCCAAATTCAAAGCATCCCCATTTTAATCTAACATGAAAAGAGAGTGTCCAAAGTAGACACATACCTGTCACAAAATCCAACTAGAAGCCCACACCGATCCCAACATTGAAACATGCCAAGCACCAAGGATGACGTAGCAATTTATCCGGCAGACAGTGATGCATTAGCTGGCTTGATTGCAAGGCAGCCTGAGTTATACTGCAGCACACGCTGCGAGAGACTGTTTCACACTGGGGCTTTTCCAAGCAGAGAAATCCTGGGTCACGGATGTACTTCTTTTGAAAATCAACTGACCACACATATAAACATTTAGCTATGGACTCTAAGTTCTGTCTCACTGGTCTATACACCCATCCTTGCAGCAATGCCACACAGCCGTGGTAACTATGGCTCTTACAGCAGGTTTTGAAATCAGGTAGAAGTCTTCTAACTTTGCTGTCATTTTCCTTAATTGTTCTGTGTACTTTTGGTCCTTCGGGGTTCCATGTATATTTTAGAATTAGTTTGTTAAATTGTAGAAAGAAAAAAAAAAGCAAAAACAAAAACCCTGCTGGGATTTTGACATGGACTGTGAATTTATAGATTAACTTAAGGAAAAAAATCACCATTTTGACAATTACTGAGTTTTCCACTCCCTGCACATGAACTGGCTCTCCATGTATACACATACCTCAGAGATATTGCCATTTCAGTTTCAGAACACCACAATAAAGAAAATATCACAATAAAGCGAGTCACATGAATTTTTTTGATTTCCCAATGCACAGAAAAGTTATTTTTACTTTATACTATAGACATTTAATAAAGTATGCAAAAGCATTATGTTTAAAAAAAAATCTTAACTAAAAAGTATTTCCTTGCTAAAAAAAATGCTAACCGTCATCTGAAAATGCAGGATTGCCACAAACCTTCAGTTTGTAAAAGAAAAAAAAAATATGCAATTATCTGTGAAGCTCAATAAAGCGAGTGCAATAAAACGAGGCTTGCCTGTATTTAGAACTTCAATTTCTCTCAGCAATGTTCTGTAATTTTTAATGTACAAGTCTTATACTTTTTAAAAATTTATTTCTAAGTATTTTATTCTTTTTGATGCCATTGTGAATGAAATTATTTTAATTTCTTTTTTTTGCTTGTTCACTGCTAGCTAGTACACAGAAACACAACTAATTTATGTATATAGATCTTATAAACTGTGACCTCACTAAACTCATTTTAAAATCTTTTCAACAACTTTCTTGAGATATAATTCACATACCATATATTTCAGCCATTTAAAGTATATAATTCAATGTTTTTTAGTATATTCACATAGTTGTGAACCATTGTCACTATCATTTTAGAACATTTTCATTACCCTCAAAAGAAATCCTGTACGCAATAGCAGTCACTCTGTTTGCCCCAAACCCCTTCCCAGTTCTAGGCAATCATTAATCTACTTTCTGTCATTATAGATTTGCCTATTCTGGATATTTCATACAAATGAAATGATAAAATATGTGGCTTCTTTCACTTAGCATAATGAATTTCAATGTTGTAGCATGTCATGTATCCGTATACTTCATTTCTCTTTTTGGCCAAATAACATTCCATTGTATGGACATACCACATTTTGTTTATCCATTTAGCAGTTGATGGATATTGGATTGTTTCCATTTTGCAGCTATTATGAATAACGTTGCTATAGACATTCATGTACAAGTTTTTATGCAGACACATGCTTTCATTTCTCATGGGTATACCACTAGGAATGAAATTGCTGGTCATATAGTAAATATTTAATTTTTTAAGAAATTTCCTAATTACCTTTCAGAATGTCTTTATCATTTACTTTCCCACCACCTACATATAAGTGACCCAATTTCTCCCCATTCTGGCAAACATTTGGTTGTTGTCACTAGTTTTTATTTTAGGCACTCAGACAGTTGTATAGTAATATCTTGTTTTAATTTGCACTTCTCTAATAACTAATGATGTTAAACATCTTTTCACATTTTTATTTGCCATCTGTACATCCTCTTTGGTGACATTTGCTTCTTTTTAATTTGTCTATCCTTACTGAGAATATTATTTACTGATTCACTGTTGTCATTCTCTTTAAACATGTTTTATTTTGATTCTTTAAACATACTTATGACAGCTGCTTTGAAGACTCTGCCTGCTAATCCAGCATCTAGGGACAGTTTCTAATAACTTTCCCTAAATATGGAAAAAGCTTTCCTGTTTCTTTTCGTATCTCATGATTTTTTTGTTGACAACTTAACGTATTAAATAATTTATTGTAGCAACTCTGGATTCTGATTTCTTTCACCCATGAAGATTGTTGTTGTTACTAATGTTAACTTATTTTGTTTTTTGTTTTTCTTTCTTGGCTTAATAACTCATCTGGGCTGTATCTGTGAAATCTGTCTCCGCAAAAGCATACAGCCACTGATGCCTCAGCTCATTTCTTTTTATTACATTTAAACCTCCTTTCTAAGGGGTTACTATTGTCTGCAAAACTTAAATGTCAGCCAGTGATTAGGCAGGGGTTATGCTCAAACACCTGACGCCAGCAAGGCTTTGGTGCTCTGTTCATGTGTCCCTATGTGGGGTACAGGAGCACATTCAAAGTTCAGGACATTTTCAAGTACGCCCTGGCTTGCAGCCTCAACCAGCAATATGCTTGCCCCAAACTCAAACACACCTCAGTCTAGTAGAGCCATTGGCCCACCTCTCTCCACCACTGCCAAGATGATCACTTCTACTGATGACACACCTGAGCAGGGGCATCATCAACGACTCAAAATGAGTAAGTTCCCTTCAACTGCAGCATCAAAACTGCCAGTCCTGACGGCAGACACACACTGGCCAAACCTCCACATCATCCAAGCTGAGGGAAGGGAGTGGGATCTGGCAAGAACACCACAGACTCCTACTACTGTTCTTACTGAATTTTAGCAATTTTTCAAACAACTTTTGTCATACCGTTGTATGCCTTTTGGTTGATTTCAAGGCTGAAATGGTTTTGTCAAGCTTTACAGGTGCTTTTTTGGATTAGGAATTTGTTGATCCTCTCTCTCAACTACAGGTCAAGCCCCACCCTGTTTTATTTGCTTTTTGAGAGTTACTTTTGTAAGTTCATACAACAAAGTGCAAAAAATTTAAGTATATATTCAATTAATTTTACGTACATACATATGTACATAACCAACCACTCCAGTAAGATACAGAATGTTTCCAGAGTCTCAGAAGGTTTTGGTATGCTTCATTCCCAGTCAATATCTTTCCCAATGTAAACACTATTCTGAACTCTAACACCAAAAATCAGTTTTGCCTGCTTTAAAACTTCATTATGTATAGCGTCATACTATATGTATTTGGTTAACATTATGCCTCTGAAATTCATCCATGTCGTGACATAGCAGTTTATTCATTTTCACTGCTGTGTAGTATTTCATTGTGTGATTATTGCATGATATATTTATTTATTCTATTGATGGACATTTGGGTTTTTAAATGAATTTTGACTATACTTGTTCTTGTACTTGGTATTTGGTGGACAAACAAATGTACTCATTCTTTTGGGTAAATACCCAGGAGTGGACTTGCTTGTTGACAGACTATGTGTTTAACTGTAAAAGACAATGCCAAATAGTTTTCTAAAGTGGCTGTGCCAACTTTTACTCCCATCAGCTATGTATGAGAGTTCCATGTGTCTCACATCCTTGCTAACACTTAATATTGTCAGTTTTCACATTTCGGCCTTCTGATTGGGATGGCATTTAATTCACTGTGATTTTAATTTACAAATCTCTGATGGCCAACAATATTGAACACCTTTTCATAAGCTTATTTGCCAGCCAGGCATCTTCTTTTGTAAAGTTCAAATCTTTTCCCCATATTTCTATTGGGTTGAAATGTCTTCATAAGATACTAAAATATCTTTTTCTTATTGATTTATAAGATTCTGCCAGTGAGATTAATTATTATTCCTCTTTTAGCAACTAAGAACAATTAGGCAATAGACGTCAAGGACACAGAAGCAAGACACAACTGAAAATTTTGGGGGGAGGTTATAGCTCAGTAGTAGAGTATGTACTTAGCTACTACGAGGTCCTGGATTCAATCCCCAGTACTTCCATTAATAAATAAATAAAAATAAACTTAATTACCTCCCCCTTAAAAAAAATGTTTTTGAAGGGGTGGTGGGGATATAACTTAATGGTAGAGTGCAGTACTTAGCATGCATGAGGTCCTGGGTTCTATTCCAGTACCTCCATTAAAAAAGATGATATCCTACTGGATTAGAGTGGGCCCCTAAATTCAATGACTGGTATCCTTACAAGGAAAGAGAGAGATTTGGAGACACACAGACATATTCACAGAAAAGAAGGCCATGTGATGACAGAGGCAGAGACTGGAGTGATGTAGTCACAAGCCAAGGGCTACCAAGGACTGTCAGCAACTCTGGGAAGCAAGGAAGAGACCAGAAAGGATTCTTCCCAAGAGACTTTAAAAAGAAAAAGAAAAACTCAACTTAATTGACATGTATAGAATTTTATAACCAACAATTGTGAAATACACATTCTTTGCAAGTGTTTATAAAATTTTACCAAAACAGATCATATGCTAGGCCATAAATTATCAACAATTTTCAAAGATATGAACCACATGGAGTATACCCTCTAAATACAATGGATTAAACTAAAAATCAATGACAAAGATATTAAAATATAGCTAAGTGATTCTAATATATATCCAAGTTGAAATTAATGAATACATTTCTTGAAATTAATTAATTAATGAATTCTTGAAATTAATGAATTGAAATTAATGAATACATTTCTAAATAATTTTTGTCAAAAAAAAATCACAAAGGGGATGGGTGAAATGGTGAAGGTGGTCAAAAGGTACAAACTACTGGTTATAAGATAAATAAGTCCTGGGGATGTAATATACAGCATGGTGACTATAATTAACAAGACTGTGTTGTGCACTTGAAAGTTGCTAAGAAAGTAGATCTAAAAGTTCTCCCATCACAAGAAAAAAAAATTGTAACTATGTGTGGTGATGAATGTTAACTAAACATGTGGTCATCATTTTATAATATATATATATACCAAGTCATTATGGTATTATACCTAAAACTAATACAATAAGAATCTCATATAAAAATAAATATAAATAAGATCTCAATAAAAATAAAAAAATGAATTGCAGTTAAAATAGAAATATGTTTTAAACTGAATGATAATGGAAATATATAACATAAAAATTTGGAGAACATAATAAGATGAACTGAGGAATGGATACAGAGATTCAGAAATGAACAGATAAATGATAAAATAAGCATAGAAAAATGTTAATGGTAGACTCTAGGTGATGAGCAGAAAGGCGTTCTCTGTAGAAAAATCCTCTCAACTTTGCTCTATAATTAAAATTTTTTGTAACAAAATGTTGAAAAAAAAACTTGTGGAATATAACTAAAGTTGGGCTTCGGGAAAATTTACAGTCTTTAGTATATATGTCAGAAAGGGGGGAAATGGTGATTTAATCATCTTTCTGAAAAGGCTAGAAAAAGAACAGCAAATTAAATCCAAAGAAAGCAGAAAGGGAATAAAAATGATAGCAGATATCAATGAAAGAAAGAACAAACGTACAACAGAAAAATAAACAAAGACAAAAGCTGGTTCCTGAAAAAAGAAATTAATAAACATCTATGAAGACTAATCAAAAATAAAAGAATAAAAACTCTTGCCAAAGTGGGTATAGAGGGAACATATCTCAACATAATAAAAGCTATATATGACAAACCTACAGCCAGCATAGTACTCAACGGTGAAAAACTCAAAAGCTTCCCACTAAAATCTGGGACAAGACAAGGATGCCCACTATCACCACTCCTATTCAACATAGTCCTGGAAGTCCTAGCCACAGCAGTCAGGCAAGAGAAAGAAATAAAAGGGATCCAAATTGGAAAAGAAGAGGTAAAAGTGTCAGTATATGCTGACGACATGTTACTATATATAGAAAACCCTAAAAGGTCCACACAAAAGCTACTAGAGCTGATTGAAGAATTCAGCAAGGTAGCAGGTTACAAAATTAACGTTCAAAAATCAGTTGCATTTCTTTACACTAACGATAAATCAACAGAAAAAGAAAGTAAAGAAACAATCCCCTTTAAAATAGCACCCAAAGTAATAAAATATCTGGGAATAAATCTAACCAAGGAGGTGAAAGAATTATACACAGAAAACTATAAACCACTGATGAAGGAAATTAAAGAAGACTTTAAAAAATGGAAAGATATTCCATGCTCTTGGATTGGAAGAATCAATATTGTTAAAATGGTCACACTGCCCAAGGCAATCTACAGATTTAATGCAATCCCTATCCAATTACCCAGGACATATTTCTCAGAACTAGAACAAATCATAATCAAATTTATATGGAACCATCAAAGACCTAGAATTGCCAAAGCATTACTGAAGAGAAAGAAAGAGACTGGAGGAATAACCCTCCCAGACTTCAGACAATACTATAGAGCTACAGTCATCAAGACAGCATGGTATTGGTACAAAAACAGACATATAGACCAATGGAACAGAACAGAGAGCCCAGAAATGAACCCACAAACTTTTGGTCAACTAATCTTCGACAAAGGAGGCAAGAATATACAATGGAATAAAGACAGTCTCTTCAGCAAATGGTGTTAGGAAAACTGGACAGCAGCATGTAAAACAATGAAGCTAGAACACTCCCTTACCCCATATACAAAAATCAACTCAAAATGGATTAAAGACTTAAACATAAGACAAGATACAATAAACCTCCTAGAGGAAAACATAGGCAAAACATTATCTGACATACATTTCAAAAATTTTCTCCTAGAAGAAATAAAAGCAAGAATAAACAAATGGGACCTAATGAAACTTACAAGCTTCTGCACAGCAAAGGAAACCAGAAGTAAAACAAGAAGAAAACCTACGGAATGGGAGAAAATTTTTGCAAGTGAAACCAACAAAGGCTTGATCTCCAGAATATATAAGCAGCTCATACGACTCAATAAGAAAAAAATAAACAACCCAATCCAAAAATGGGCAGAAGACCTAAACAAGCAATTCTCCAAGGAAGACATACAAATGATCAAAAAGCACGTGAAAAAATGCTCAATATCACTAATTATCAGAGAAATGCAAATCAAAACTACGATGAGGTATCACCTCACACCAGTCAGAATGGCCGTCATTCAAAAATCCACAAATGACAAATGCTGGAGAGGCTGTGGAGAAAGGGGAACCCTCCTACACTGCTGGTGGGAATGCAGTTTGGTGCAGCCACTATGGAAAACAGTGTGGAGATTCCTCAAAAGACTAGGAATAGACTTACCGTATGACCCAGGAATCCTGCTCCTAGGCATATATCCAGAAGGAACCCTACTTCAGGATGACACCTGCACCCCAATGTTCATAGCAGCACTATTTACAATAGCCAAGACATGGACACAGCCTAAATGTCCATCAACAGGTGACTGGATAAAGAAGAAGCGGTATATTTATATAATGGAATACTATTCAGCCATAAAAATGACAACATAACACCACTTGCAGCAACATGGATGTCCCTGAAGAATATCATTCTAAGTGAAGTAAGCCAGAAAGAGAAAGAAAAATACCATATGAGATCACTCATATGTGGAATCTGAAAAAAAAAAAAAAAACATAAATACAAAACAGAAACAGACTCATAGACATAGAATACAAACATGTGGTTGCCAAGGGGGCAGGAGGTGGGAAGGGACAGACTGGGACTTCGAAATTTGTAGATACTGACAGGCATGTGCAGAACAGACAAACAAGATTATACTGTATAACACAGGGAAATATATGCAACATCTCGTGGTAGCTCACAGCAAAAAAAAAAAAAAAAAATTGACAATGAATATATGCACGTTCATGTATAACTGAAAAATTGTGCTCTACACTGGAATCGGACACAACATTGTAAAATGACTATAACTCAATAAAAAATGTTTAAAAAAATAAAATAAAATAAAAGAGAAAAGGCTGTCAATATCAGCAATGAGGAAGAGGGACTCACTACAAATCCCAAAATATGAAGAAGAAATGAATACATTATTATAAACTTTATGCCAATAAACTTGAAAAGCTAGATGAAATTGATAAATCCTTTGGAATACAATTTTCTATTCCACTCACGAAGAAATAGAAAATCTGAATAATTCTAAATCTACTTTTAAAACGTAATGTATAATATGTATAATTTAAGACAATATTACCTTCTGTGACTGTCCCTGGCCAATCTTTATATTTCTCTCATTTATTCGACAATTATGTACTGAGTGCTTAATACATGCTATACAAACAACTGTAAGCAAAATATATATGATCTCTGCCCTCATACTGGTTAATAGAGACAAGCAGTCAAATAAATATACCAGTAAAAATATTATAAATTGTGATAAATGCTATGAAGGAAAAGAAAGGATTATTAATAATAATAGCAGGACCCTATGAGGAAGTGATACTTAATCTGAAGGATAAAGACATCAAGTTACCACTGGGAGAGTGAAAGAGAATTCCAGGCACAAGAACAAGACTGGCACACGAGAGGAACTGAAAGGCCAGTGTAATCGAAGCACTGTCAGCAAAGAAGTTGACAGAGGTCAGACCACTCAGGGCCTCACAAGCCAAGGTAAGAATTTGGTATCTTATGCTAAGAGCAACAGGAAATCAACAGAGAATCCAGTTAGGTGACCATTCTAGGAGTCCAAGCAAGAGTTGCTGGACTAAAAGTAAGGCTTGATCTAAGGTGATGGCATGTAAATGTACTGAAGTAAACACTGGAGATAGAATCAACAGAACTGAAATATGATTTCCCAGGTTTCTATCTTAAGGAAAGTGGCTGGAGGTGACATTTAGTAAGATACGGAAGATTGCAGGAGGCTCAAATTTATGGAGAAGATAGAGGGAAATCAAGAGTTCAACGCCCACAGAACATTCAAGTGCAGATTTCACATGAATAGCCGAACATAACACATGAGCTTGGAACATAGATATAGGATGAATATTACAAATTCAGGACATGAACAATAGCAAAAGGGTGAGATTACATACAAAGAAAAGGAATATCAACTGAAAAGAAGAGATCCAGGACCAAGCAGGACGAAATGTTGGAGATGATATGAAAGAGAAACAGCTTGCAAAGGAGATTAAGAAAGAGTACCAAGGAGGTAGGACGAAAGCCAAGAAAGCATGTTTTTCAGCAGAAAAGAGAAGCCTGTGTTTCAAGGAAAAAGTAATCACCTGCACAGACTATTGAGAGATTGACAAGGATGAGAACTGAAAAGCGTCCACTGGATTTAGGAATATGATAGATGCCAGTGATGTTCACAAGAGCGGTTTCAGTAGCATGGTAGGGCAGTGGACACACTAGAGTATCTTGAAGAATGAATGGGAAATGAGGAAGTAGGGGCAGCACTTCTGAAAATCTCAGCCATGAAGTGGGGCAGAGGGACAGGGCAGTAGTCCCGAGGGAATGAGGCTATCAAGGAAGGGTTTTATAAAGATGAGAGTTATCAGAGCATGTCTGAATGCCAACAGGAGTGGTTTAGCAGAAAAGGGGATATTTAAACTGTAAAGAAGAAGATGACCATAGGAGGGAGGATCTTAAGAAGTCCTTGCAATAAGAAAGAAAAATGAGAATATGAGCACAGACACAAGTAAGTCTGAAATTAAGTGTTGGGAGGAAGAATTTCCAGCCTGAAAGTTTCTATTTTCTCAATGAAACATGATGCAGTTATGAATTGAAAGTGTGCCCAGAAGAGGCAGGGACCAGCAAAGAGAGGGAGATTGCTGGTTTAAGGATAGCGTCAAAAGAATGAAATTATTGTTGTGGAAAATGGAAAGGCAAATTACCAGAAGAGAAAAAACAAGAGAAAGAACAAGAATTTCCCAGCACTGGCAGCATTTGAGAAGGACCTTAAAACATAATGACCTCAAAGTATGAAAGGAATTTCAACAGTCAGGGGAAGGGCACTACAATAAGGAAACCTGAGGGTGGGTTAGGGGAGGAAAAAGAAAGGAGGTGGGGAGGGTAGTGAGAGGAAGAGGGGAGTGAGGGAGTGAGCACGAGTGAGGGAGTGAGGGAGTGAGCACGACCCTATTATGGCCTCAAGTAACTATTCTATCTTCTCTCTGCCTTCAACTTCTCAAGAGCTGAACTGCTTAAGTTCCTGTCGGTTCACCACGTGTTCACTACTTAATCTCCTGCCATCTACTGAAGCTGCGCATCTCAAAATCCTCCTATTCATTAACTCCAGGGCTATTTCTCAGTCTTTCCTCTTGTACATCTCTACTCACCACTTCATGCCACATCTTCTACATTGAAATGATCTTTCTCGTCGTTTTCTTGGTTATCCTTCTACCTCACTGATCTTTTCCTGTCTCCTTTTCCCTGCCTCCTTCCACCTAAAGGTAGACACTTCCTTAAGATACATTTCCCTTCTACCTATACACTCTTCCTCACAATGATCTTATCTACTTGCACAGCTTTAATTTCAAAGCAACAAGCATTTATTAGCATATACTATATGCCAGATATTGTTCTAAGCTCTGAGAAAGTGGTTTCATATCAGAGTTACCTGGAGAGTAGGAGAATGAAGATGCCTGAGCACCACGACCAGAGACATAATTTAATCAGCTGGGATAGGGCACAGGGACCCCAATTTCTTTAAAGCACTGCAGGTGATTCTGATGCACAGCCAAACCTAAATGCTGTTTTCCATCTTGTATATATCTTAGCATGACATACAAGATCCTTGATGATATGACCTTTTATCTCCCCAGCTCTTCTTTCACTGCACCAATCACTCTGTCCCCCTTACATTCCCGTATGACTCGATGTCTTGTAATTGCCTGAGCATGCTAGACATTTCACAGTCTGGTACCTTTACACGTGTTGTCAACCCCATCATCTCTACCTTTCCTATTACACACACACCTATCTCTGTTAACTTGTCTGTTTTCTCTTCATCCTTCAAAACCCAGTTCAAATATCTCTAAGACATTAGTGCTCCCCTAACAGATTCTCAGTAAGATTACCACAATAATGATTAGAGCTCTGGTATTAGAAAAAATGTCAGGCACCTGGCACAATGTTTGGCTAGACATTAAAATACCTTGTAGATAACAGGCACCCACTGAATAGTGCTGTGAGATGATCAGTTTACTGTTAGAAAGATTGCAGTGGCCACATGGAGCCTATGCTGAAGGGGGAAAGAGTGGAGACGAGCTAAAATACCATTGCCATAATCCAAATAAGAAACAAGAGCAAAAGCAATGGCAGTAACAATGAAAAGAAGGGGATGATTTCAAGAGTCATTGAGGGATAGCATCAATAAGAATATCTAATTAGGTGTGAGGGGTGGCTTGGGAGACCAGAGACATGGGTGAGCCATTAACTAAGGCAGGTCGAGGGAGAGGATACAGTGTAAGAGAGGAGGGCTGAAGCCGGAAAGCCATGTGGCAGACCACCAATTAAGGGGCATGTGAAAGAAAAAAAAAATGTAAAAAGCCTATTCAAGCACCTAAGAGGGAAGGAACAGAAAAGAGAATTGGGGGAGAATGTTCATAAAGCAGAAGGAGTAGTTTCAATAGAGAGCAAAAAGCCAACACTATCGAATGCTGCCACTAGGAGGTCACCAGGGAGTTTCTAAGTGTAGTTTCAGAAAGCGGTAAAAGCAGAAGCCCAACTGCAATAAGTTAGGAAGTGAATGGGACTACCAGTTGAAACTGGCAGGCTGAGCATTTGTTATGACTGTTCCCCCTCCAAAAAATCACACGAAAATGACAATGACATGACAAAGGAGGCATAAAGACAGAAGGACAAAGAGAATAGGAGACCCCAGTGGATTAGAGACGTCAAAAAGTGTTTTGGAAAATAGAAAGTAGGTGGTCAAAGAGTAACTAACTGCCTCAGAAACCAGAGAACCCAGAGTAGGGAAAGCCACTTAGAAACAAGCATAACTCCACTTGAGCACTCAAGAAAAATTAAGCTTATAAAAGATTTTTAGTGACATGAGAAAACATCGTTAGGTGAAAAAATAAAAGCCAGAAACAGAGCTGTGCATTCATTACAACATCACCTACGTATATACTTTCTAGTGAAATTTATCCATAAGAGGTAAAAAACACTGAAAGGAAACATATCAGGTATCAACACAGTTATCGCGGGATGATCATATCCTAGATTGTCTATTTCCTTCTTCATACGTTTTGGATTTCCAACTTTTCTATAAGAATTCATCTAATAATTTTTAAAAATCTAAGTGGTAAAAACAAACTTCACTTTAAAATTTACATTAACCGGAAGAAAAATGGTGAGGGGGGAGGGAATATACGCATTATATTAGAAATACTAAAAGGAATAAGCGTTGTCAAGTGGCTGACTTAAGCCACACTTAGAACATTTGTAATTTCATGTCCACAGTTAGCTAAGTTCATGGAATAAACTCTGGAGACTACAATAAATACACAGACACAGACAGCTCCTGTTTTCTGAATGGAGAGAAGGACTGAATGGGAGACAGAGGAAACTATTGCCCTCAGCAAGAGTACCTAGTTGCAGATCTCATAATGACCTTCTCTGTCTATGCCACTTCTGAGGCACCATGGCAACTGGGAACCTCAGAACCAGGAAGGAGCATTCAGAGTAAAGAGTTTGGAGAGCTAGTGGGGGAAGGGAGGAAGATCAAGGAAGCTGGATGAGAAATTCTAAGAAACCCAAGACGTAAGAACACTCTCACAGGCCCATCTGTGAGCAAATTCATAATATAAACTCAAAACTAGAGCCAATTTCCTTATTTCCCATGTTACTGCTTGAGAGAGATGAGCCAAAAGATAGGAAGAGGAAAAGAAATTTCCTGCCCTCTTAATAATGGCTATTTTTCCAACATTTGAATTGTAACAGTGACAGTATACGTTTGCTGTAATCAAAAGCCTTTCAAATCTAAATTCCCAAGTTTAAAGTCCTAATATGCAAAAGACTCAAAGAAGTTTATCCAGTCAAAATATTCTACCTTACCAAAGGACTCCTCCATAATAAATAATATCATGTTATATCACTATGGCACATTTTACTTTTCCAAAAGCTCTTGCAGCTATTATTTATTTTTATCCCCATCACTAGATTTAAATGAAATCACTTCAGACTCAGGAGTTTAAAAGTGAGAGACTAAAAAGAAAAGAGAATCCTAAACTTTCTACTTTTAGCTGTGTATATTTATTTGTGAAGCTCTGTCTGTCATGGCTTTTGATCAAATCATACTATATTTTATAACAGGCAATTTCATTATGATTATAAAATCCATTAAAATATCATTAGTGCAATAACAAATTGTGTTACAATGCAATAACAATAAAAGTGTGGAATGATAAATTATCCATATTTTTCCTTCCATCTTTCTCTATACACCAAACTGTCACTGGTAGCCAAATACTTTCATAATTTTGCTACCTTCCTTTTAAGCAAGTTACTAGTCACTGTCACAAAAAAGGGGTAGGGTAACAAGACAGAGTAAGAAATTTAAGGGATATATCAATAGCCAAGACATGGAAGCAACCTAAATGTCCATCGACAGATGACTGGATAAAGAAGTTGTGGTATATTTATACAATGGAATACTATTCTGCCATAAAAAAGAATAAACCAATGTCATTTGCAGCAACATGGGTGGACTTAGAAATCGTCATTCTAAGTGAAGCCAGAAAAAGAAAGAAAAATACCATATGATATCACTCATATGTGGAATCTTAAAAAAAAAAAAGACACTATGAACTCATCTACAAAACAGAAACAGACTCGCAGACTTAGTAAACAATCTTATGGTTACCAGGGAAAGGGGTGGGAAGGGATAAATTTGGGAGTTTGAGATTTACAAATGTTAGCCACTAATTATAAAAATAGATTAACAAAAAAGTTACTTTTGTATAGCACAGGGAACTACGTTCAGTATCTTGTAATAACCTTAAATGGAAAAAAATATGAAAATGAATATATGTATGTATTTGTATGACTGGGACACTGCTGTACACCAGAGATTGACACATTGTAATTGACTGTACTTCAACTAAAATTTTTTTAAAAAGAAAAGAAATTTAAGGGATATATAACATACCACATGTGGTCCTGGACTGGATACTAGTTTGGATGAATCAGGATTTTGGAGTCAAGTGGAGAAATTTGAATATGGTGTGTATATTAGATGAGAAGAAAATACAAAAGTGGATATTTTTGACAAAAAGAACAGATTATAAAACTGTATACAGGACGATCTCATTTCAGTAGAAAGAAACACATACGTACATATGCACAGGAAAGAATCCAGAAGATGATACAATAGGGAATTAGCAGGAGTTATCTCTGGGTGGTGGATATACAAGGCTTTATTTTTGCTTTCTTATATTTTGTTTTTAATCTTCTTTACTGCTTCTTTAATAAAGCACTATTTAAAAATAAATTTTCTAACTTCTGTCCCTTTTTAATGATACTTAATAAGAGAAAAATTGCTCAAGGATCGTACAAATATATATATATGACACCCAGGGTTCTAGTTTAGTGTTGTGGTTGACAATATGAGCTCGGACTGGACTCAATATAGTTAGTTCTGTGACCTTCGGCATGTTGTTTAACCTGTGTCTCAGTTCCCCACCCACAAATTGTACGTAGTAATAGTACATTACTTACCTCATGGGGTTGTTGTGGAAATTAAGTGTGATACTCTCGTGAATGAAAAATGTTGCCTGCCATAACAATAAATAAAGGATGCTGCGGCCATCAAGTCATCAGCCACTACCCCTGCCCCAACAGTGAGCGGTGGGAACTCAGGATGGAGACAAGCAGGCAGCCCAGCCTCTGCAGCCACCCTCAACAGTGCACCCTGAGGGGACTCAGGATGGGAAAGAACAGGACACTGGCCCTAGACAGCTAAGGTGCATATCAAAGGAACGATTTCAATGGGCCCAGACTTTTGCACCTTCCCATACACAGAAAAGCCTGAATTCTTTAACTTGAGCTATCTCGCTTTCTTTAATTAAGAATAACCTTTTAGTGTTCCGACTACCTGGTCTTTGTTGCAAAAACTCCTATATATCCTGGCTCTTCCCCTGCCTCTGCAGAGCAGTCTCTGAGAGATAGAGATCTGAGAGGCCACGTCCCAGGCTCAAGTCCTCAGAAAGTCCGCTGAGTAAAACATAACTCTCAGCTTTTAGGTTGTGTATTTTTTTTCAGTCAATACTCCATGTAGAGCACATCAGAGAGTCTGGCATATAATAAAGCATTTGATAATGTTCCTGATCATTACTATTGTTTTTCTAATTAGTCACTGAAAAAAACAGGACTGCTAGTTCTTACAGATAATGTGAAAAAGAAGACAGGATGTAGCAGCAACAGATCAGCTCCCTCTCACTTTTCTTATTCCCTTTGACTTCTCTCTTGATCAAATCAATGGGAGTGGACACTGAAAGCCACTCCCAGATTCTCACCTTATCACCTTATTTCCTGTGAATGAAGGTATGTATAGCTCCATATGAATTTTCTATGTGGTATCTAGGAGCTGATCCCCAATTCAGAATATTACCTGGTGTCACTGGGGAAACAGTGACAGATTATTTCTAATTAAATAGAATTAAAATAGCTTCCAGAGGTGAGGGTATAGCTCAAAGTGGTACAGCACATGCTTAGCATGCACAAGGTCCTGGGTTCAATCCCCAGTATCTCCTCTAAAATAAATAAATAAACAAACAAACAAACAAACAAACCTAATTACCTCCCTCCCCCCATAAAAAAATTAAACAAAAATTAAAAATAAACAAATAAATAAATAAATAAAATAGCTTCAAAACTCTCTAGTTAGATTCTTCTGAAGAGTCAAACATGTTGTAGGCAATCTCATATGAGAATTCTGAATTTTCTAAGATATTGGTAAAGTACTTTCCTTTCTAGACCATAAAGGAGATAGGACTATAACTCACCCTCTTCAAGGAGCCCTTCCTGAGTGAACTTAATCACTCTCTCCTACCAAAGCAGCAGTTACTGTCTTAAACCTCAGCTACAGACTATTTTATGCTGGATTTACATGTATTCCAGATATTCTCAAAGTCATTAACCAAACATGCCTGCTAAGTATAAAATGTTAGCCATTCGATATTTTGAGCATTTATTTTAGAAGTTTAAGAAAAAACTGAGATGGAGTTTCAAACACTATAACATGTATTATTGGATTAAAAAAAAAAGCTTTAAGGAAATCACACTACCTTAAGAGGTAAAAGATCCAACTGTGGAGCTAAGCTGTTTCCAAATGGATTTCAACCAGGAGCTCAGCATACTAGTTAACAGATTGTAATCTTTGTTTGGCTGATAGTGTGATAATGTGGGATAATCTGGATTTGCACAGCATAGTAAGTATGCAGAACAACATGACCTCAAGTGGCATCCCATAATGAGCAGAGAAAAAGTCAGTATCCATACAACTAGATGGCTCTATGATATGCCACTAATTCATACATTAGGAATCAAAATTAAGATGCCTACATTCAGTCTTTAACAGTCTTTCTCCTCAAATGTTCAATTAAATATTACAGTGAGGTTCAGAAATATATCAACCTAGCTGATATACAGGTCACATACCCTAGCTGATCTTCCCTAAAAATAAAAAGCCAAAGCACAGTTATCTACAATGAGACCTGTATATTCCCACCAAGCTATAACTACTTTCTTAGGGTATAATTTTCAAATGTTGGGGTCATAAAGCTTAGAGAGTGATTCATCCAATCTTCTCACTGGTAGTCTAGAAAATATATGATGCAAGTCATCACCAAGTCTGGAAAAGTCTATTTTCTTTTTCTGTCTATCTGTCCATCAATCCACTAGACTTCTCATGTAGCACCTAAACTGAGCCTGAAATTCAAGAGAAAAGCCCACTCCCATCCTGTACTATGGCAATTACTTCACTTGGTTTGAGGTGATCTCCAGTTAGCATCTCTTGAGAACGTACTTGCCTCTTTGGTCTGTATCACCTGTGAATGTTCAAGTTATTCATTCTGAGAGCTGATCCTAAATTCAGCGGGTCTCTATTTAACTTTGAGTTCAAGGAGTGAAAGGGGGTATTGGAACCAGTATCATCATTTTCACAGATGAGGAAAATGAGTCCAAAGAAGGAACATGAATTGTCCGTGCTCACATACTTAATTGGTGGCAGATGTCAGAACAGATTTCTTTCTAATATATAAAATGAATTTGGATCAATTTAAATTATCCACAAGGATACCACATCCCCAAGTGACTTAAGAAATAAATCGACGGAAAACCTTTGTTCTATTTTGGAACATCAGCTATCTGAGAAGCAAATAGGAACTGGCACTGTCTCCTTCCCAGGCTGCTGATCACACTTTAATCCATGGTTCCTCCACGAGCTACGGGCATGAGTTTTGCAGCAATAGGGCATGCAAAGAAATTCTCAGGCACTCATACCACCGACCTCATATACTTTGCAGTAAGAGCCATCAGCTTTGGGAATGATTTGGCAACTATAAACCGCCTTGTAATATCTGCTGAGTTTCTTACAATGGTATTTATTTCACCATTGCCAAACTCACAATTTCCTAATCCAATGAATGGGTCATTTGTTTCACTTGACCTCAAATTGGACAAATTTCTCAAGGCGCTATGAGGCTTTAAGAATTTAGAGCTCACCCAGTCTTTCTCAAAAGGGGAACTATGACACTGTAACAACAATTCTCGGTTGTGTGTGATTATCCAGTACACTGCAGAAGGTTTAGAGTTTTCGGTCCCCTGTCCTCTAAAAGCAAGTAATCCCACCAGTCACAACCCTCACACATTTCCAAATGACCACAAAGAGGAAGATACCACCACTAGTATTAGCCTTCAGGTCAACCATTAAGTGAACTATTAAGTAAGAAAAAAATGTTTACATAAAGACAAAGACCTGACCTCTTTCTCCCTGCCACTAAATACTGACCTCTATTCCTGTTTTTTCAACCCAGAGATTAGATATAATACTTTATTACTAAATCCTTAAAACCACCTTCATCTGAACTAATTATATAATTAAAACACTTGTATGGCCAGGGAAGTAGAGTAGAAAAGTTACTGAAATGGAATCAGGGCCTCTAACTTTGAAATCCAGTTTCCTAGCTGTTCACCCTCAGGTAAATTACTTTCCCTCTTCAGGCCTCAATTTTGTGATCTATTTAAGTAAAAGGCATTAGGCTAAATTATCTCTCTGGCTCACTGCAGTTCTAGGAACCTGTGAAGTAAAACATAATTAACTTGCTTAACTCTACTTTCAACCTCCACATAGCAAACAGGGGACCACCGACACTCCTACATCTTTCAGAAGCAAGGACACCAAACCCTCAGGGATAACCGTAAGGCAGGACATTTGCATTCAGCCAGATTCACTACAGGATTTTGTTCGTTTGTTTATTTCCATTTTTAATGAACTATTTTTAGAGTGGTTTTGGGTTCACGGAAATATTGAATGGAAATTACCGAGTTCCCATGTACTCCCCACCCCTACACATGCACAGCCTCCCTGTCAACAATCTGCACTAAAGTGGCACATCTGTCACAACTGAGTAACCTACATTAATGCATCATTATTTGGCCATACTGCCCAAGGCAAGCTACAGATTTAATGCAATCCCTATCAAATTATCCAGGACATTTTTCACAAAACTAGAACAAATCATCCTAAAATTTATATGGACCCACAAAAGACCCAGAATTGCCAAAGCAATCCTGAAGAAAAAGAATGAAGCTGGAGAAATAACCCTCCCAGACTTCACACAATACTACAGAGCTACAGTAATCAAAACAGTGTCGTATTGGCATAAAAACAGACATATGGATCAATGGAACAGAATAGAGAGCCCAGAAATTAACCCACAGACCTATGGTCAATTAATCTTTGACAAAGGAGGCAGGAATATACAATGGAGAAAAGACATTCAGCAAGTGGTGCTGGGAAAACTGGACAGCATCATGTGAATCAATGAAGTTAGAACACTCCCTCACACAATACACAAGAATAAACTCAAAATGGCTTAAAGACTTAAATATAAGACAAGACATGATAAGCCTCCTAGAAGAAAACAGGCAAAACATTCTCTGAGATAAATTTTAGCAATGTTCTTCTAGGGTAGTCCACCTAGGCAATAAAAATAAAAGCAAAAATAAACAAATGGACCTAATAAACTCATAAGCCTTTGTACAGCAAAGGAAACCATAAGTAAAACAAAACAACAACCTACAGAATGGGAGAAAATACTTGCAAAGGATGTGACTGACAAAGGTCTAATTTCCACAATATACAAACAGCTCATACAACTTAATAACAAAAAACCAACTGAATCCAAAAATGGGCAGAAGACCTAAACAAGCAATTCTCCAATGAAGACATACAAATGGCCAATAAAAAATGAAAAGGTTCATAGCAGCAGTATTCACAATAGCCAAGACATGGAAGCAACGTAAATGTCCATCGACAGATGACTGGATAAAGAAGTTGTGGTGTATATATATACAATGGAATACTACTCCACCATAAAAAAAGAATAAAATAATGCCATTTGCAGCAATATAGAAGGACCTGGAGAACATCATTCTGAGTGAAGTAAGAGAAAAAAAAAATACCATGTTATCCCTCATATAAGGAATCCAAAAAAAAAAAACAGGACACTAATGAACTCATTTACAAAACAGAAACAAACTCGCAGACATAGTAAACAATTTTATGGTTACCAGGGGAAAGGAGGTAGGAAGGGATAAATCTGGGAGTTTGAGATTTGCAAAGGTCAAACACTATATATAAAAATAAGTAAAAAACAAATTTCTTCTGCCAGCACAGGGAACTATATTCAATATCTTGTAATAACCTGTAATGAAAAAGAATATGAAAACGAATATATGTATATATATGTATGACTGCGACATTAAGCTGTACACCAGAAATGACACATTATAACTGACTATACTTCAATTAAAAAAAAAAAAACCAAACCACATCATTATCACCCGAAGTCCACAGTTTACATTAGTGTTCACTCTTGGTGCTGTACTTTCTATGGGATTTGACAAATCTCTAAATGACATTCATTTATCCACCAAGATGGTATCACACAGAATAGTTTCACAGCTCTATATAACCCGCTGTGCTCCACCTTTAGCTTTTCCTCCCCTCAAACCCCTGGCAACCACTGATCTTTCTACTGTCTCCAGAGTTTTGTGTTTCTCAGAATGTCATATAGCTGGAATCATACAGTATGTAGTCTTTTTAGCTTTGCTTTTTTCAGTTAGTAATATGCATTTAAGGTTCTTCCATGTCTTTTGATGGCCTGATAATTCATTTCTTTTTAGTGCTGAATAAACTCCATTGTTCGGATGCATCACAGTTTACTTATCCATTCACCTACTGAAGGGCATCTTGGTTGCTTCCAAGTATTGGTTCCTTTTTTACAACCTCTATCTCTTTATTTATATTCTCATTTTTTTCATACAATCATTTTTCTAGTTTCCTTTACTTCTTTCTCTATGGTTTCCTTTAGCTCTTGAAACATATTTAAGACAGATGACTTAACATCTTTGACTAGTATTTCCAATGTCCAGGCTTCCTCAGGAATGTTTTCTGTCAAACTCTTTTTTTCTGTGACTGTGCCACATTTTCCTATTTCTTTGTGTTTTGTAAGTTTCCTGAGAACTGGACATTTTGAGCATTATGTAACTTTGGAAGTTTAATTCTCTCACTCCTCAGGGATTGCTTGTCGTTGTTGAGAGTTGCTGCTGAGTCCTCTTGTGACTTTTCCAACCTATTCTGCAAAGTGTGTATTCCTCGTGTGTGGTCACTGAAGTTTCTGTTCCTTTATCTCTGCAGTCAGTCAGTGACCTGACAAAGATTTCCTTAAGTGTCTGGCTCCCCAAATGGGGGACAGCATGTCTCTTTAAATCTCCTGGAAGCCACTTCAGCCCAGGGCACCAACCTCTATGCTGGCCCCTCCATGATCAGAACCCACAATCCCAACGCTCAGAGCACAAGGTCCTTACTGCCCACCCAGGTCCCAGCAAGTTGCCCCACGAACACGAGCAGCTGTCACTGCTGCCTACACAAGACCCCGCATAGGATTTTACTACAGAATCTATATCTTAAGTGCATAAAAAGGAGTTGAATTATTTTATGATCCATGAATAATAGAAGCACCAAGATAATAACAGCAACAATAGCCACCCTAATTGATGTTTATCTAGGCTAAACCTATAATCTCAAGCCTGGGTGTATATTAGAATCACTCAAATAGCTTACATAAAAAAAAAAAAAAAAGCTCCAGCTCCAAGCCAAGACAGTATGAAATGAATCAGAATCTCTGGGGATGGGGCTCATTTCTTAAGGCTCCCCAGGTGATTCTGACGTACAGTGAAAACCAAGAATCACTAATCCAGACCCTTTAATCCAAGAAATGCGAAGCAAATGATCAGAGGTTCACAAACATCAATAAAAAAGAATAATCCAGTGTTACTACTTGCTGACATTCTCAATTACATGTAGAGAATTGTGTTTCTAGAGGAAAAGAGGCGAACTCTACAACAACCCTTTGTTCCTCAATCACGACTGGCCCTGCCAGAAACAGACTATAACTTCCTAACATGATAAAGCAGTTCAAAGAAAGATGACTACAAACTTGCCCATCCCTGCAACAGTCCTATCCATCATCAGGACAATTACAGCAACGTCAGTCAAAGTAGGACAGAGACAAATTCCTCAACCTAACTCTCACTCCCTGGGTCTCACTAGCAATGTAGGAAGAACAGGAAAAAGTTGAGAGAAACATTTAGGAAAAGACACTTTCAAAACCTGCACTCCAGGCAAAACAGGTCATTTCCCACTTACTCATCCAAGCTTTAAGGCCAGTGATACAGGAAAAGGTGAAACAATCTTGGCTCAGATTATTCTTGCTCTTTTTGAAACAAGATGAGTGAAACCAACAGGACAGGTTAAGTAAGTGAAACATTCACCTTCTCGGACTTACCTCATGTGTAAGGCCAAGCCATCCTGCAGGCTAGAGATCCCCAAGTCAGAGAGTGTATCTGAGCTGACAGAGGCTGGTGACAGAGAGCCCTCCTTCTCCTCCAGTAGCTCCAGCTTCACTAGGTTGCTAATCTCATCCTCTGAGTTGTCTTCAGACACAGAACCAATTATGAATCGGGAGTGCTGGTTCAGCTCCAGAGGTTTGGCCAAGGGAGACGGTTCATCCATTATTCCTTCAAAACGAGCTCTCAGAGCTAGGGAGGAAATGAGAAGTGAGAAAAACATGTTATGGATAATAACCTACATCTGAGGATAGCCACAGGTTATACCTAACACACCACAGCTGGCACTTGGAAGCAAGGCAGAGTTTGAGAACTAGTTTACTTGGATATTCTTTCTCAAGGATTTTGTTTTTTAAAAGAGAAGAAAATCCAGATCATGGGAACTATGCCTAAAAAGTTAAAGCCAGTTTCCTTTTCCTCAAAGAACACGGTCTCTAAAAACTATGAGCCATTCCCAATCTCTATCAATATGGTGACGTTCAACAGATAATAACGATCAATGGAGAAATCTTTGCCGTGGGTGAAAGCTGCCTGTTCTGATACTGTAATTTCAGTTGTTAATATTGGGGAGAATACAGGGTAAGGAACTTGGTGCTTAAAGTACCCAGCTATCATCTGATTCCAAACACTACACTGTGAGAGGCTATCAATTTTACACAAGCAAATATATGTATATATACACACATAAAATATATTTACACATGTATATACATATACAAAACAAATGAAATGTGCATATACATATACTACACACACAGATGTACATAGTCTGCTTTAAAGCAAATTCCAAATGAGTATTTTTTTAATTGATTAGCCCCCATGATTTTTTCTTAAATTATATCTGTTAAAAATTCACCCCAAAATGTCTATTTTTGGCTCTAACGTGCTGACTGCTGACATTGATAGGGAGAAATTGTATCTACTATCAAATTTTAAATCTATAATTAAAATAATGGAGGTATTATCTCAATTAAGGACCAGTTTCCTAGCTATAGGGCCTTACTAGTCAGGATCAGATGTTGCCAACCACTAGTAAACAAATCAACAAAGACAAAAGCATAGTTCAGAGTTCCCAACAACAATAAGAACCAAAGCTAAATGAAACAATATTTATTCTGTCATTCCAAAAATCCTACTTAAAGAAGTCAAAACAATATACCAAATCGGTATTAAACAGCTTGTAGCCTGACCAACAATTTTAATTCAGAGGGATGATTCCCAGTCCTGATGCTGAGGTGCTCTAAGAGAAGGTATATCAACAAATAAAAAACTTATTATTAATAATTTTACATGCTGTAAACCACTTTGATGTATATAGAAATAGGTAAAGAGCAGTGTTCTTTGACACTGGATTAACAAAACGTCAATTTTAAATGTTTGAGCATCATCACTAAATATACCAAAAATCACACATGCACCATTGTTTTTGCATAATCTGTGAATCAGACCTTACTCTTTTACGAAAACAAAATGGTATCTGTAAGTGCTGGAGCAGTGATTCTCAAAGTGTGGTTGCCAGGCTAGCAGCCACAGCTGCAGCCACCGCATCACCTGGGAACTACTAAAAGTACAAATTGTTAGCCCTACCACAGACTAGCTAACTGTATCAGAACCTACAGGGTAGGACACCGTCATCTATATTTTAACAAGTCCTAAAGTTTGAAAACCACTACACTAGAAGAAGGAAACAGTAATAACAAATTGCCGGGAATGCTAAAAAAGAAAATAAAAATTAAAAAAAATACCTACAGACATTTCCTAAAAGTGAGTTGGAGATTACTTAAGCTAACTTTCATTTTTAAAACCAGAATCAAATATAAAAGTATCATGCAACAGGAAAAACCTGATGTCTAAGTTCACTATCCATTTCTCCCTTGCAATATTAGGTTTCTTTAAAAAAAATTTTCTAATGTCTCCAAATTTTATAATGAGGTTCATTTGAAGAACTTTCAAAGAAAACAAAATCATTTAAAAAGAGGAAAAAAAAAAAAAGGAAAGAAGGAAAAAAGGGAGAGGAGGGAGGGAAAAGTTCTAGCAGACTGACCACTTTGAAGACCATCAAAAGGTAGAGCAGCAAAAAGGCTGCCTCTTTCACATTTTAGAGCAGTGAATAATCAAGTTTAAAAATAACAGATTAAAAAAAAAAGTTCCAAATTCTATCTTAACTAACACAGAATATAAAATAGCTGCCTTCTTCATAAAAGAACTAAGTAAGGCACTCAGGGACAGATTCTAGCTTATAGTCTGACCAAAATTAAATAACCACAACAAAAAAACTCCTTGAGAAAGGAGCAATTCTCAGATTCTGGGGGAGAAGAAAAAGGAAGTTTTAACGAATAAATGAAAGGCTCCATGAGGTCGACTTCAAATTGTTCTTTCCTAGCTAAGAAGAACATGAAGACAGACTTCCCTAAATGGTTGCAGAGAGTGAAAGCAGCTCCATGTCAAAAGTTTAGGAGCCTGCCCACCACCTGGCAGCTCTACTGTGTGCCATTCCCAGGCACAAGCCTACAAACCACAGGAGAGAGAGGTCAAGTGTGGAAAATCACTGAGTAGCTGTCCAGACACTCTGGAGGCTACTCCATGGCCCATCCCATTCCCACTGATTCCAGTTCCGAATCGCAGAGGGAAGGTGGTGGAATACTACCACCGACAGACACACCCAACTTCAGGGTATTCCCCCTCAATCTGCCTTATTCTTTTGGGGAAGGTGCCTTTGAAACATAAAAGTCTACAGTTTATCATTATAGCACATGAACATAAAATTTTTATCACACTGTAAAGAGCGTTATTTGTGACTGACCTCTTATAATTCTTATCGTCTGAGCAGATATCCACCTCCAAAAAGAACTAAAGAGAGAAAGAGAGAAATGTGAAGTATTATGCTCTTTTTTTAAGAAACCCAAATTTTATCAGTTCCTGGTTTTTCTCACCATAGTGTGAAACTAATTATACTCAAAATATCATTTTTCTAGTCAAACATACCATTTAACTTGAAGTATAAAGTTCAGTTGTTTAACTATTACTTGTTTTAATCTGTAAATCAAAAGACTTTGTTATTACAAAGACTTTATTATTCATGAAAGCATTAAACAACGACCCAAGCTTACCATTTTACAAGGTGCATTTTCCAATTGCATACTTTGATGCACACACTCTAACCTTATGATTTCCAATATTTCATCAAAAAAGGAGGCAATGGGGAGAAGAGAACCACCAGGTTCTCTACAACTCAGTCAGGCTCTGATTATGTTTCCAAATGGTTATACCCACCCACAAGGGTTGGGAGCCAGGGAGAGGACAAATCTCTCATTATTAAAGTCCCTAAACTCTAAGGGACCAAGGAATCTCTTAGCTACTTTCCAAATCCTGGGTTTCCTTATGTGCTCAGCAATTTTAATGTACTCAGAGTAGAAATTCTCTATTTTGGCTATGTGTAACAATCACCTGTGGAGCTTTTTAAAAAACATATCTAACCTCCATCCCAGATCTTCTGAATCAGAATCCATCTCCTAGAGACCCAGAAGTCTGAATATTAAGTTCGACAATTGATTGAACCTCTCATAAATCCAGGCTTGAAAACCATTGGTCTAGGGTGGAGAAGAAAACAGAAGGGAAGAATCTCTTTACACAGATAGGGAAATCCAGAATTTCTAAGAGAGGACCCCAAGTGACAAGCAATAGGGCTGGACACAGTGCAGGTATGCCAACTGGCAAATTAGGATTTACCCAACTGTACACTCTGAACTAGTATTATTCCCTTCAACTGTGGTAGTGAAGGGAGTGAGACGAGGAAGGAAAAAGTAAGTAGTCTGGATGGGATGTAACCAAAGATGCCAGTGGAGCTGGAGTTAAAACCTAGGACCAAAGATCACACTCTGACTCTGCCAAGTATTGGCAGCACAACCTTGAACAAGTCACTTAATGTCACTGTAAAACTAAAAAGAGTCACTTCATCTGTAAAACTAAAAAGAGGTCATATATATCTCATGGGACTGCTGGGAGGTCTGAGAATACATAAAAGGGTTTTGTAAACTATGATGCGCTAGACCAGTGTTTTTCAAACTATGGGTTACCAACAAGCAGAATATTAAGAAATCAATTCAGTGGGTTACAACCAACATATTAAAAGATAAATAGAGAATATTCTAATTTCATTCTTTAATATATAGTTGTCCAGTTTTCCCATCACCATTTATTGAAGAGACTGTCTTTTCTTTATTGTATATTCTTGCCTCCTTTGTCATAGATTAACTGACCATAAGTGTGTGGGGTTTATTTCTGGGCTTTCTCTTCTGTACCATTGATCTATGTGTCTGTTTTTGTGCCAGTACCATACTGTCTTGATTACTATAACTTCATAGTATAATCTGAAGTTAGGGAGTGTTTTTATCCAACTATGTTTTTCCTTAAGATTGCCTTGGCTACTCAGGGTCTCTTGTGCTTCCATACAAATTTTAAAATTATCCATTCTAGTTCTATGAAAAATGTCATTGGTATTTTGATAGGGATTGCACCAAACCTGCAGAGTCCCTTGGGTAGTACAATCATTTTGGAAATATTCATTCTTCCAATCCAAGAACACAGTATATATATCTTTCTTCCTGTTTGTGTCATCTTCAATTTCTTTCATCAGTGTCTTATAGTTTTCAAGTACAGGTCTTTTACCTCCATAGGTAGGTTTATTCCTAGGTATTTTATTCTTTTTGATGCAATTTCTCTCTCTGATATTTTGTTGTTAGTGTATAGAAATGCAACAGACTTCTATATGTTAATTTTGTATCCTGCAACTTTACTGAATTCAGAATAATTGACTAATAGTTTTCTGGTGGCATCTCTAACATTCTGTAATACCACATACAAAAATAAAAGATTTAAATGTAAGACCAGATACTATAAAACTCCTAAAGGAAAACATAGGCAGAACACTCTTTGACATAAATTGCAGTGATGTTTTCTAGGATCTGTCTCCTAAAGCAAAAGAAATAAAAGCAAAAGTAAACAAATGGGACCTAACTAAACTTAAAAGCTTTTTGCACAGCAAAGGAAATCATCAACAAAATGAAAAGACAACCTACTGTATGAAAGAAAATATTTGTAAATGATATGACCAATAAGGGGTTAATATCCAACATACATAAACAGCTAATACAATTCAACATCAAAAAAACAAACAACCCACTTAAAAGATGGGCAGAAGAACTGAATAGACATTTTTCCAAAGAGGAAATGCAGATAGCCAATAGGCACATGAAAAGATACTCAACATCCATTGCTAATCATCAGGGAAATGCAAATCAAAACCACTATGAGATATATACCACACACCTGTCAGAAAGGCTATTATCAAGAACATAAATAACAAATGTTGGAGAAAAGGAACCCCCTCATACACTGTTGGTGGGAATATAAATTGGTGCAGCCACTGTGGAAAACAGTATGGACAGTTTCTAAAAAACTAAAAACAGAACTACCATATGACCCAGCAATGCCACTCCTAGGTACATACCTGAAAAAAACAAAAACATTAATTTGAAAAGATACATGTACCCAATGTTCACAGCCACATTATTTACAATTACCAAGGTATGGAAGCAATGTCCATCAACAGATGAGTGGATAAAGAAGATATACATACACACACACACACACACACACACACACACACACACACACACACAATGAAATACTACTCAGCCATAAAGAAGGAATGAAATTTTGCCATTTGCAGCAACATGGATGGATCTGGAGGGCATTATGCTAAGTTGAAGTCAGTCAGACAGGGCAAGACAAATACCATATGATATTACTTATATGTGGAATCTAAAAAAATATAACAAGCTAGTAAATAAAATAAAAAAGAAGCAGACACAGATACAGAGAACAAACTAGTGGTTACCAGTGGAGAGAGGGAAGGAGGGTGGGGCAATTTAGGGGTAGGAGGGGAAAAAAGGGTTATTATGGGATTACATGAAATCATGTGTGTGAAACTTTTGAAAATTGTAAAGCACTACAGCATTTAAAGTATCGTTCATTCAACAAACATCTGAGTACCTACAGAAACAATTTAAATAAAGTAGAAAATGGTAAGAATGCAACATACTTTATAAGCATTAATATGCTGTATAAATTTCTGTATCAATTATACGTATGTCATGATGTCAATGACATGTTACTGTGAATTGTATCAAAATTTAGTCTTAAAGCCACAATTAATACTCACTCTCCTGCCCCCTCCACTTTACGCCCTCAAGTAAGCACAGTGGGTTAAGTACCTAAACCAGTGGCTCTTAAATTTTCTTAGGTCAAGTCTGATAAAAGCTATGGACCTTTTCTGAGATGGTGGTTTCCAGGGGCTTGTTGGGGGAGCGGGAGGGAGGGGTGAAATGAATAGATGGAGCACAAGGGACTTTTAGGGCAATGAAATTATTCTGTATGATACTATAGTGGTGGCTGCATGCCATTATGCATTTGTCAAAACCCACAGAATGTACAACATCAAGAGTGAACCCTAATGTAAACTATGGACTTTGGTTGACAATAATGTGCCCGTGTTGGTTCATCAACTGTACCAAATATGCCAAAAAAAAAAAAAAAAGTTATGAGCCCTTTCTTGACAAAAATTCACCCTTACAGAAAGTTTTGCTTGCATACAAGTTTGGGGTCCCTAAAGTCTCGCCATGAATTAGGCTAAGACTTTCTAAGTGGACAACAAATGGAGTAGACTCCGGGGAAGGTTCATACAGCTGCTGTCTGATCACCTCTAAAACAAGACCTTTCCCCAGATGCAGCTGTAGGATATTCTGCTTAGCCAAATAAACATTTCCTTCACTATATCAAATATTGGTAATGTCAGATTTTCTTACTTAAAAATACATCTAATTGACCCTTGAACGACAACAGGGGTTAGGAGTGCTGACCCCCCGTTTAGTAGAAAGCTGTGTATAACTTGGAGTAGGCGCTCCACATTTGGGGTTCCTCCATATGCATGGTTCCTCCAAATCCAAGACTTGGTTTCCATGGATCCCACCAACTGCAGTCCCTGTACTAACTGCAGTATTTACTACTGAAAACAAATCCATGTATAAGTGGACCCCTGCAGTTTAAAACCCTGTTGTTCAAAGACAAACCATATGTGTCCTTAAACTTTTATTCAGGGACTCTTAAAAATATCTGCAGAAGGCTTCTAAACTGTACCCCATGTTCCTGAAAAATGCAGTAAAGCTAATTATAGCTAATGCACTTAAGAGTCAACTTGCATTTCATTCAGATATTTCTCTAAATAAAAGAGAACAGGATTTACCAAACTCAGTAAACATGTTCTCCTTGAACTCAAATGACACTATATTTTCCAAGCAATTCTAATAAAGGGGGAGCAATTGGTTTTCACAGCCACTTATAAAAGTATCCAACCTAATACAACATATCTTTGCCTTTTAAGTCATAGTAACATCATTGAAATTTTTTCAGCAAGAACCACTGAATTTACCTTTTCATTTTTGTCATTTTATTGATGGACTTTTAAATGGCTTTTGATACTAATTCAGTATCTTTAAGAGAGTTATACAGTTTTTTTAAGTTGTACTTTATTTTCCTACAAGTTTTAAATTTTAAAATAACAAGCACTTGTGTTCCAACTAGTGAGATAAATGATGTATATCCAAAGATAAGTAAGGTTTGGTCCCTGGCTAAGTGGCTATGGACACCTAAACAAACAATTACAGTAGTATAATAATTGCTAGGTGTGGAAACATACGAGAAAAGAACATCATCCAAACCTGTAGGTGGTAATGGTGAGGACAGGGATCAAAGAAGACTTTCTGAAGTGGGACAGCATTAGCAGAGAAGAACCGGGGAGAAAAGCAAGGAGGAGAGGAAGGAGCATTCCATGTAGAAGAATCCACTGAATAAAGACCTAGGTGGTAGAACATGATGACTTATGAGAAATACTAGATCTGAATAGCTGCACGAATGAGGTCATTTCCTTCAAAAGCCAGCTGGAGACTTCTTGGGTTTTTTGGTAAAACAGGAATGTATTTCTTTAGGGGATAACGGTGAGAGAAAATAACATGGTAGAAATCAAGGAGAAAGCCAGTGCAAACTTCTGTACCTTTCAAGAAATCTTTAGCAAAGTCTTGCTAAATTTCTGGATAAAGATGGTAGGTTGAACATGTATCTATTTTTGCTCCTGCATAAAATCCCACAAAAACAAAAGTAAAGGAATTTTTTAAAGGCATAATCCACAAAAAGCCACCCCCTCAAAAAAAAAAAAAAAAAAGTCAAGGGAGACAGCAACAAGACAATTCTCTTGGAAGGCAGATAGAAGAGTGATAAATGACCATGCAAACGCAAGAAAACTGAATCACAAGCCATTTGTGGTAAACTTAGAATCAATACAATTTATATCATAGGATCTCCAAAATGTTCAGGAACTGGAAGTGAAAGATGGAACTATAAAGAGGATTGGTTGAAATTTTGCTTCAAAAGCTTCAGATCCTTAGATTTTCTTTCCAACTAGGAAAGCCAGGTGCCTGCTACTCTACCATGTTGATAAGAGACTGAAGATTTATTCTCTGGAGAGGGTTAAACAGAGGATTTCTAGGCTGCAGGATATCAGCAACAGTAAAGAGGAGGGCACCATATTGAAAAGAGAGAGATTAAGTAAACATATGGAGTAAGAACTCCCAGACTTCTTCCTCCAGTTTTTACCCCCCAGTAGGGAAACCAAAGGATCTCTCGTTGCAGAATCCAACTGGACCAATGAAAAAAAGCCTCAAGTAGTAACACATGAGTTCCCTAATTAAGATGCCCAACCACATCACCCTAAAGTGAAATTAGTAGTTAACAAGGCCCACTCACATTTTCATAATCTTGAATCAGCTTTTCAAACACCTGTCTTAAGTTTTAGCAGTTAATTAAGGATTACTGTATGTCTGAGAAAAACCTCCAACATGAAAGAATTTTTAAAAACAATCATAATTACCTGTAGAAAAAAACGCACTTTGAAGAGATTGTTTTCTTGAAGAAAAGAATAAAACATTCAAAATTAGGGTAAGTGAGGGCATGGATAACAACCTCACTTTTGCAGTATTTAAAAAAAAAAAAAACCCATAAGCCTAGTATAATCATGAGGAAACATCAGACAAATTTGATTTAAAGGACATTCTACAAAATACTTAAATAGTCCTCTTCAAAACTGTCAAGGTCGGGGGAGACTGAGGAGACAATGCCACTAAATACAATGTGGTATACTAGATTATTGATTCTGGAACAAAAAAACACATCAGTAAAATAAATTTTTTTTAAACCTGGGGAAATTTGAATATGGTTTAGTTAATAGCACTGAAGCAATGTTAACTGCTTAGTTTTGACAAAGGTACTGTGGCTATGTAAGATATTAACCTTAAGGGAAGCTTGGTGAAAAGTACGCAGGAACTTTGTATACTATCTTTGGAACTTTCCTGTAAGTCTAAAGTCACTTTTAAATTCAAATAAATTTTTAAAAATTTTAATTCTAAAGGACTGTCATTATCCTGAGAGAACTAAAAGAAGATATTACATACATGAAACACAATGGGATATTTTTTAAAGAAACATAAAGAACAAGAAAGAGTTCTTAGAAGTTAAAAATGCAATCACAGAAATGAAAACACTCAATACAAGAGTTAGAGGATAAAGGAGAGAAAACTCTTTCACAAATTAAAATTAAAAGACAAAAAGATGCACAATAGGAAAGGATAAGAATATTAGAGAACCTGTTCAAAAGGTTCAATATATGAAGACTAGCTGTCCAAAGTGAGAACAGAACAAAACAGAACGCAAGATATATTCACCATAATAATTCAGTAAACTTGGTATTGTTTCATTACCTTCAAGCTTCCTTCAAAATTCTGAAGGAAAATTATTTCCAACCTAAAATTCTAGACCCAATCAACTAACTGTGAGGATAAAGATATTTTTAGACAGCAAAAATCTCAAAATAACTATGTCCTAGAATGAAGCACTTAGAAAATATATTTCATTTTACAAACACCAATGCAATAATTGATACAGGCAAGGATCACAAATGTATGTTAAAACCATTGGTTAAAAGACTGTTCAAAAACAGGATATCCCTGTAGTCATTAAAAAAAAAATCACCTGACAGAAGAGGATTCTGGGAAGACGGTGGAATAGGAAGCACTAGGAATTTGTCTCCCTACCTAGACAATAACTGCACTGGCATAATCTCTGATATAAATATTTTGGAACTCTGGAATCTATTGAAAGCTTACAACTTCCAGGGGCCGACTTTGAAAGTTAATTGTGGTTGATACTGGTCAATTTCATCTCTCGGCAAAGTTGCATCTACCAATCCATCACCCCTAGCCACTGGCAGACCATTGTGTACATGTTTCTAGAGCACCTCACATACCGTTCGCAGGAGCCGGGGTAGGCAAAAACAACCACATCCTCCAAATACTGGGCATCTGTGCTCTGATGGCTGCTTCTGATTACAGAGGTGTGGACAAAGAGGCAGGCAGGCAGCCATAATTGTTTTACCTCCTCTAGTTGTTGTAAGTCCCTCCTCCTCCAGCTGAAGTGATGTCCAGGGAACTTAAAGGACCAGTGCCTTTTTATGTCCCCTTCATTTTCTTTTTTTCCCCTTTTGTAAGCCAGATACTAAACACTAGTACATTCAAAAACTACTGCATATACAGGGAAATATTAGAATGGGACTGAGAACGCCCCGGGAAAGACTCAGAAAAGACTTGAGGAGACCTATGGTTTATACCTCAGGCTGACCTTCAGCACAGGGACAGCCCACAACAGTCAAAAAAAACAAAACTGACAATAAAAAAAATCAAATTCTGGGAAGGAAGATAATGTGATCTCCAGAGTTATCACATTACTAGATTCAAATGTCCGGTTCTCAACAAATGATACAAAGAAAGAGGCAAGTACAGCCCTTTCAAAGGAAAAAATTAAACCAACAAAAACTGTCCTTAAAAAATACCTGATGGTAAATATACTAGACAAGTCAAAATGACTGTCTAAAAGATGCTCAAAGAACTAAAGGAAGATGGGGAGAAAAGAAAACAATGTCTGAATAAAATGGAAACATCAATACAGAGATAGAAAACCTAAAAAGAAATGAAAAAGAAATTCTGGAGATGAAAAGTACAATAAATGAAATGAAAAATTTGCTAAGAGATTCAAAGGCAGATATGAGCAAGCAGAAGAAATAATCTGCAACTTTAAGATAGGACATGGAAATCAACAGCTCTGAGGAAAAAAAAGACTGAATAAAAGTGAGCAGAGAATAAGGGAGTTGTGGGGCATTGTCAAGCAGACCATTGTGAGAGTCTCAGAAAAAGGAGAAAAGGACAGAAAGAATATTTGAAGAAATGATGGCTGAAAACCCCTAGTTTGAGGAAAGACATGAATATAAACATCAAAAAAGCTTAACGAATTCCAAGTGAGATGAGCTCAAAGAGACCCACACAGACACACATTATAATCAAACTTTCAAAAGTCAAAAGACAAAGAGAAAATCCTGAAAGCAGCGAGAGAAAGATAACTCATCACATACAAGAAACACTCAGTAAGACTAAGTAGATGTCTCATCAGAAACTTCAGAGGCCAGAAGGCAGTGGGCCAGTATTAGTTAAAGTGCTAAAAGAAAAAGCTGTCAACCAAGAATCCTATTTCTGGCAAAGCTGTCCTTTAAAGGAGAAGGAGAAATTAAGACATTGCCAGAGATGTAGTAACCTATAATGAAAAAGAATATGAAAACAAATATATGTATGTATATGTATGACTGAACTATTATGCTGTACACCAGAAATTAAGTCTCAATAGATCTAAAAAGATAGATGTCACACAAAGTATCTTCTCTGCCCACAATAGGATGAATCTAGAAATTAACAACAGAAGGAAAACTGGAAAAAAATTGTGGAAATTAAGCAACACACTTTTAAACAATCAATGGATCAGAAGAGAAGTCAGAAAGAAAATTAGAAAATACCTAAAAATGAAGGAAAACACAACATATCAAAACTCATAGGATGCAGTGAAAGTAGAACTAAAGGGGGAACTTTAGGGCTAGAAACATTTACATTAAAAAACAAGAAAAGTAAATCTTAGCAATGTTCTCCTAGGGTAGTCTACCCAGGCAATAGAAATAAAAGCAAAAATAAATAAATGGGACCTAATTAAACTTATAAGTTTTTGCACAGCAAAGGAAACCATAAATAAAACAAAAAGACAACCTACAGAATGGGAGAAAATATTTGCAAACGATAGGACTGACAAGGGCTTAATTTCCAGGATATATAAAAAGCTCATACAACTCAGTAACAAAAAAACAAATAATCCAATCAAAAAATGGGCAGAAGTCTTTGGTGCAGCCACTGTGGAAAACAGTGTGGAGATTCCTCAAAAGACTAGGAATGGACTTACCATATGACCCAGGAATCCCACTCCTGGGCTTATATCCAGAAGGAACCCTACTTCAGGATAACACCTGCACCCCAATGTTCATAGCAGCACTATTTACAATAGCCAAAACATGGAAACAGCCTAAATGTCCATCAACAGGCAACTGGATAAAGAAGATGTGGTATATTTATACAATGGAATACTACTCAGCCATAAAAACCGACAACATAATGCCATTTGCAGCAACATGGATGCTCCTGGAGAATGTCATTCTAAGTGAAGTAAGCCAGAAGGAGAAAGAAAAATACCATATGAGATCGCTCATATGTGGAATCTAAAAAACAAAAACAAAAACAAACAAACAAAGCGTAAATACAGGACAGAAATAGACTCATAGACATAGAATACAGACTTATGGTTGCCAGGGGGGTGGAGGAGGGAAGGGATAGACTGGGATTTCAAAATTGTAGACTAGATAAACAAGATTATACTGTATAGCACAGAGAATCACAAAGGAAAAAATTTGATAATGAGTGTGTATATGTCCATGTATGACTGAAAAATTGTGCTGAACACTAGAATTTGACACAACATTGTAAAATGATTATAAATCAATAAAATTTAAAAAAAAATGGGCAGAAGACCTAAACAAACATTTCTCCAATAAAGACATACAAATGGCCAAAGGCACATGAAAAAAATGCTCAATATCACTAATTATCAGAGAAATGCAAATCAAAACTACAATGAGGTGTCACCTCATACCAGTCAGAATGCCCATCATCAAAAGTCCACAAATGATAAATGGTGGAGAGGATGTGAAGAAAGGGAAACTTCCTACACTGTTGGTGTAGTTGGAATGTAGTTTGGCGCAGTCACTGTGGAAAACAGTATGGAGATTCCTTAAAAAACTAAAAATAGACCTACCCTATGATCCAGCAACTTGACTCCTGGGCATATACCCAGAGAAAACTCTTAACTAAAAAGATACATGCACCCCAATGTTCATAGCAGCACTATTTATAATAGCAAAGACATGGAAGCAACCTAAATGTCTATCAACAGATAACTGGATAAAAATGTTTTATATATATGTGTGTGTGTGTGTGTGTGTGTGTGTGTGTGTGTGTACAATGAAATATTACTCAGCCATTAAAAAGAATGAAGTAATGCCATTTGCAGCAACATGGATTGATTTAGAGAAGAAAAAGAACAAACTAAACCCAAAGCTAGCAGAAGGAAGGAAATAAAAAAGATTAGAGGAGAGAGAAGTGAAATAGAGATTAGAAAAACAATAGAGAAAAATCAATGAAACCAAAAGTTGGTTCTTTAACAAAACTGACAAACCTTTAACTAGACAGACTATGAAAAAAAGAAGACTCAAACCACTAAAATCAGAAATGAAAGTGGGCACATTATTACTGATTCTACAGAAAGGAAAAGAATTGTAAGAGAGTACTATGAATAGCTCTATGTCAACAAGTTGGATAACTTAGATGAAATGGGCAAATTACTAGAAACACAAAACATATCAAGACTAAATCACAAAGAAAAAATCTGAATAGACTTGTAACTAGTAAAGAGATCAGTAATCTCCCAGCAAAGAAAAGCCCTGAATCTGACACCTTCCCTGGTCAATTCTACCAAACGTTTAAAGAAGAACTAGTATCAATTCTTCTTAAACTTTTCAAAAAAGTTGAAGAGTGAACACTTCCTAATTCATTCTATGAGTTATTCTGATACCAAAGCAAAGACATCATAAGGAAGGAAAAGTAAAGACTAATATTTCTTATGAACATCCTCAACAAAAAACTAGCAAACAGAATTCAGCAGTATATTAAACAGATTATACACCATGACCATCTGGGACGCAAAGATTCTGCTGGATTCCTAGAATACAATGATTCAACATACATAAATCCACCAATGTAATACACCACATCACCAGAATGAAGGAAAAAAACCCACATGATCATCTCAATTAATGCAAAAAAAAGCATTTGACAAAATTTAATACACTTTCATGATAAAAAACACACTTAACAAACTAGAAATAGAACGAAACTTCCTCACACGATAAAGGTCATATATAAAAATTCCACAGCAAACATCATATTCAATGGTGAAAGACAAAGCTTTCCTCTAAGATCATAAATACGGCGAGGATATTCACTTTTACAACTTCTATTCAACATAGAAGTTATAGTCAGAGCAATTAGGTAAGGGGGAAAAAAAAGTAAAAGACATCCAAATTGGAAAGGAAGATGTAAAACTATCTGTTTGTAGGTGATATGATCTTACATGTAAAAATCTCTAAAGATTCTACACACACCAAAAAAAAAAAAAAATACAAAAAATTGTTAGCACTAATAAATACATTCAGCAAAGTGGCAGGATACAAAGTTGACACACAAAAATTAGTTGCATTTCTATATGCTAACAATGAACAATCTGAAAAGGAAATTATAAGAACAATTCCATTTACAATAGCATCAAAAAGAATAAAATATGTAGGAATTAACTTATTTAACCAAGGAGGTGAAAGACTTGTACAATGAAAACTCTAAAACATTGCTGAAAGAAGTTAAAGAAGACATAAATAAAAGGAAACACATGCCATGTTCATGGATTGGAAGACTTAATATTGTTAAAATGTCAATACTGTCCAATGTGATCTACAAATTCAATGTACTTTCTATCAAAAACCCAATGACATTTTTTGCAGAAATAGAAAAACTCATCCTAAAATTCATATGGAAGCTCAAGGGATCCTGAATAGGCAAAAAAAAAAAAAAAAAAAAAAATCTTGAAAAACAATGAAATAGAGGAATCATACTTCCTGACTTCAAGACCCACTACAAAGCTATAGTAATCAAAACCATGGTACTGGCATAAAGATAAACATAAAGACCAACGGAAAACAACAGAGATCCCAGAAATAACCCCTCATATATATGGTCAAATAATATTTGACAAAATGGCCAAGACCACTTAATGGGGAAAGGACTGTCTTTTCAAAAAAAGGTGCTATGAAAACTGGATCTCTCCCATATGCAAACAAATGAAGTTGGACACTTACCTAACACCATATACAATAATTAACTTAAATGGATCAAGGGCCTAAATGTAAGACCTAAAACAATAAAACTCTTAGAAGAAAACATGGGACAAAAGCTTCAAGACATCGGATTTGGCAAAGATTTCATAGATATGACACCAAGAGCACAGGTAACAAAAGAAAAAATAGACAAATTGGACTTTTTGAAAATTAAAAAAGAGCCTGCACATCAAAAGACACTATCAACAGAGTAAAAAGGCAACCCCAAGAGTGTGTGAAGATATTTAAAAATCATATATCTGATAAGGGATTAATAACCAAAATATAGAAAGAACCCCTAAAACTCAACAACAAAAAACACAATTTAAAAATGGGGACAAGGATTTGAATAGACATTTCTCCCAAGAAGATACATGAAAAGCCAATAAGCACATCAATATGCTCAACATTACTAATCATTAGGGAAATACAAATCAAAACTACAATGGGATACCACTCCACAGTAATCAGGATGACTGCTATCAAAAAACCAGAAAACAAGCATTGGTAAGGATGTGGAGAAATCGGAACATTTGGGGTACTATTGGTGGGAATGTAAATTGGTACAGCTGCTGTGGGAAACAGGATGGAGTTTCCTCAAAAAATTACAAATAGAATTATCATGTGCTCCAGCAATTCCACTTCTGGATATATACCCAAGAGAATTGAACAGAGGATCTCAAAGACATATTTGTATACCCATGTTCATAATAGCATTATTCATAATAGCCAAAATCTGGAAAAAACCCAAGCGTGCATTGATGAATGAAAGCGTAAGTAAAATGTGATATATACATACAATAAAATATTACTCAGCTCTAAAAAGCAATGTGCTACAACGTGAATAAACCTTAAGGACATTAAACTAGATGAAATAAGTCAGTCACAAAAAGACAAATACTGTATGATTCTACTTATATGAGGTACTTAGAATAGTGGAAATCATAGACAGAAAGTGGAATGGTGGTTGTTGGGGGCAGGGGGAGGAAAAAATGGAAACTTATTGTTTAAAGGGTATAGAGGTTCAGTTTTAGAAAATGAAAAAAACTCTGGAGATGGACGGCAGTGATAGTTGCACAGCATTATGAATGTATTTAACGCATTTAAATGGTTAAAATGGTAAATTTCTGTTACATATATTTTACCAAAACAAGAAAAATTGAAAAAAAAATCACAGATTACATATTAATTACAAAAGGGAATCAGTATTTTTACAATGAAGAAATATGGGGGCACTATCATAACTAAGTATTCAAACCAAACATCACTAATAGTAGAACAAATTGACATTAGCTGCCTCCCTGTGTGATGCAGTTAGAAGTATATAGAATATTACGTATGTAGTATTTTTGACAACAATGGTTAACTTCAATCTTATAATGATGAAATTATCAGACAAACCCAGGCTGTAGGAAATTTGACAAGACAACTAACCTGGACTCTTTAAAAATGTCAATCAAAGATAAATGCTATGAAAGACAAAAAAAGAATAGGGTGACTTCTACAGTAAAGAGACTAAATACTCTTGAGAGCCAAGTGTAATGAATGATTCTTTACTGGATCATTAATTAAAACACACACAGTTATAAAGGACATTACTGGAACAAGTGCAAAAACTTAAAATGTACTATATCTTAGTGCATGAATGTTAAATTAGGGGGATTTATAATGATAAGTGGCTAAACAGGAGAATGTCCTAGTTCTTGGGAGAAACATGTAGAAATATTTAGGGGTCAAGTGTCATGGGGTCTATAACTCACTTTGAAATGATTCAGGAAAAAAAATATGTGTGTGTATACACACATGTATGTACACATACATATACCCATGTATGAGAGAGATAAAGCAAATGTGACAAAATGTTAAAATTGGTGAATCCAGGCCAAGGGTACAGTAGTGTTTATTTCACTATTCTTTGTAGGCTTAAAATTTTTCCAAATAAAACGTTGGAAAAATACTACCTCCCATGCCTTCTTTCTCAGGATGCGCCTGGAGAATATTCTCCACTAAAATGAGGGAAGAAACCAGTAACAGAGAAAACATGGGAAATAATTTCTTCACAGCAGAAGTGAAATAAAGAGAACCCCCAGAATAACGGTGAAGAGCGAGCCCAGGGTGACAGACAGCAGGTGCTGGATGTAGAAGGCTGGCAGCTTAGGTTGGAGCCAGTCAGAAGAGTCTAAGGGAGAGTTTACAGAAGATAGCAATGAACAGAATAGCTGATCATCTCAACTTTCTCAGAGACTTAGAAAACTGGTGAAGAGTGAGGTTGAATGAGTGAAGGACAGGCACATAGAGAACAAAGAAAAAAAAATCAAGACCATTATTAACTCCAAGGAAAGAGTCGTGCAGCACAGAAATCACAGGACATTAAGCAACGAAATTACGTATAGCAGTTACCATTCATAATACTGTAAAGACTGAATACTGATAAAACCAAAGTTACAGTATAACTTGACTGGGTAGTTGGTTGTGGGGGATGGGAAAGGCAAACAGTAGAGGGCGAGAAGAGGCAAAAGAGCCAAATCCTCATCTTCCACAGTAGGAGACTGATGGGTAGTACCTAAAAATGAACAATCAAGGGGGAAGGGTATATATAGCTCAAGTGGAAGAGCACACATTTAGCATGCATGAGATCCTGGGTTCAATCCCCAGTACCTCCTCTAAAAATAAATAAATAAACCTAACTACCTACCCCCACCAAAAAAAAGAGTAGCCCCCGAAAAAGAATGAAAAATGAAAAATCGAGATGTAAGAAGACCATAGACAAAGGGGTATGGATAACAAATACATTAGCTGAAACAAATGAAAGCAGGGGCTAAAGACTGCTGTTTTATTGTAACAAACTTTGTAGAACAGTATCACTTTGGAACCATGTGCACGTATAACTTTGATAAAAATAAAAATGTAAACAGTTCATCCCTTAATGTTAAGTGAAGAAACCAAAGATGAAGAATGGTGTTAAATTATGCATAATTTGTATTAAAAAATTGGCAGAGTGGGAGAGTATACCTGTTTGAATATGAATCAAACCTCTGGCAATTATTAAGAAATCATTAACTTTTAATTTAAATTAACATATATGATAATTACCATTAAGAAATTATAATAAAAAATGAATAAGGCTGCTTGTCTCTGGTAAGGGGAACTGGGCTGGCTGCAAGACAAAGTTAGGACAGAGAATGTCAACTGTACATACTTTTGTACATTTAAAATTTTGAACTATGTGAACATATCATCACTTATGTATTAGCAACTGAAAATTTTAGATAAGTGTAATAAAAAGTTTTGCCCAATTAGTTCCATGCCACCACTCTGATCCTTTATCTCATACCTGCCTGAACATTTAAGTAGACAACTGGCATGTCATTCACTTAGAAAATGAATATTAATGTGTTACTGTGTAATTGACTCTGTCATAACAGTGAAGCTGGGCAAGTTATTATCTCTTTCAACTGTTCTAAATTCTACCACCTCGGCACCTTACAATGCTATGTAGGTTGAGTGTTTTATAGGAACTGAAATGAATATATCTGAGTCACAATACTAGGAGATACGAATCATGTGTTGATTTCAAACAGTAGCCCATTGAAACATTTAGAGGCCTCCAGGCAAAAAGCCATTTTGTGAATTCAAAAAGCTCTGGGATTATGAACCAATTCCTCCTCATAATCCTATTTCACAGAATAGCATTTAGAAAAAGCTGATGGCCTGATGCAGGTGTGTCAGCTACATTCCAAACAATATTAAGGATAAGAACAATTTCTTCCTTGAAGAAACACTGCTTGATTTTTTTTTCCCTCCAAGTCCTCTGGATGTGTTAAGGCATCGTATTCTACATTACCTGGCAGAGATGTGGAGCTGAAGAAATTTATAAGTTAAAGCAGAAATTCCTCATCCTCTTGGAGCTACAACACCTTATAGGTTTTAGGGAGACAGTTTTAAGTTGAAAATAATGAACAACTCTCAATTAGTTGCCCAGTCATACGCTACGTCAGATGATGAACTACCTGTAGTCAGAAGTTTTCAAAAGGTGTATCAGATAAAATATTCTCATACTAAGAATAAAACTGGACTATAAAATTCCTAAGGTACATTCTAATACTAAAAGTTCTATTCAGTTTTTGGATTTTTATAAGATAAAATCAAAGGGAAATTGAACAGCTTGCCTTGCCAGGCCCAGGAATACCACTAAAAGCATAAGTTCAAAACACCAACAACCCAGTTATTTATCCCCTTGGTGCCAATTTACTGAGATTACTCCAGTAAACTTAAAAACTAATCAAGCTCCTATCAACCTACTACCGCCCCAACCTGGATGTGTGTAAACACAGACATATACATGTGTGCCAACTTATCCAACGAAGGACAGATTTGAAAGCTGTCTACAAAAACAGACGGTAATTTTTAGGAACTTCATTACTGAGTATACTCTCTATTTCTATCACAGGACATAGCCAAATATTCATAAATGAAATCTTACACTTCCTGAAACAAATTCTCCAAAACTGAGTCTGCCTTTCAAACTTAACTCCATAAATTCACTCAGAATTTTCAGTGTGCTATCATTTCCAAAAATGAAAATCATTTATACAAATAGCTTATTCCATCTGGGATGATCACTTTATAACTAGTAGTGCTGTGCAGTTTCAACTCCTGATGTCATGTGATGGTAAACATTACCGTGGTTCCTGACATAAAGAACAGTGAGTGCAGCAACCTGAAAGGATGGAATGAGCCTAAATTCCAAATAGCATCATTAGAAGGCCAGACCAACTGGGACCACCAACCTGTGGGTAAGGCACTAACATCCCGTGTTGCTGAAGCCTCTTTTCAGTTCCTTTTTTAAACATCCTGAGGCTATAGACTAAACGGCTTTATGGTAACTTGAATAAATAACAAATTGGTAAGAGAACTGATTCATTAGAGTATACACAGTAAGACTGACTTAAACTCTCACAAGAACCTATGCCCTACCACTCAGATTCATATTCCTTGTGTAAGTGTAAGGGCCTTGTGACACTTTTGTCATAGTTTCCTCTATTTAATATCATCTTCACATAGTCCATTAGATCCCAGTAATGGATACTCACTAAGTTTTAAAATTACTAGTTAAGCAATTACAAAAACACTAGTTAAGCAATAATCTGTTAAAGTGGAAGATCAATGGAGGCTTCCTTTAAAAATGTGACTCACCTCAACAGTTAGAAATTTTTGTAGCCAATGATTCTGTGATGTTCATTCACTTCTTTATAATCTCACTGTTTTAGGGGTTTGGAAAGATGCTTGAGGCATATCTCCTATTATTATTTATCTCTAAGAACATCTTAGATAATGATATAGAAACTTTTTTTCTGAATTGTAAAAGTCTCCTCCAATTAAATATAGTAAATTCCAATGTGTTATTCTAATAATTTTTAATTTACTGCTTTCCTCAACCAAGACTTTCAGGATATTAACTATCAAAAAAAAAAAAACAACTTTTTTTAAGAAAAACACTAGCCCCAGACCTGTTAAATCAGTCTGTGTGACAGGTAAAAAAATTTCCTAGTAAAAGGAATAGAGTATCACACAGAGATTTACACCTGAAAACTTTCACAGCACTTTAAAGAGGTCACGTGAGACAGTTCTAAGGCTGGCTTTCACAATGCCAATTCTTTCACATAACCTAGTCATTAGATGAATTATAAGATCATTAAGCCAAATGTCACCATTTCTCAACCTTTCCTCCCACTTTAAAAGCAGTTAAACCTTATGCTAGATGTATTTCTCTCCCCACTGAGAGTTCTAAACAAAACTTCTGTAACACAAATAAGGTGGCTTCATAAATTAATACTTCGCCTTTGACATCTTTCATGTATCACTTTACAATGTTTGTTAATTAAACTTGGATTCGAAATAGTCCTGTTACTAGAAATGAGGAAACCGAGGCAAGATAAATGGGAAGAGTTGCTACTTTGTAGCAAGCAGGCATCTGTCTGGACACTGCAACTACTGTCCTGCTCTATTAGACCACAGGGCTTCTCTTAAAAGTGCCTATCAAACAGGCAGCGCAGAAATCCTCCTCACAGACATCCAAGGCATCCCCACCAAGAAGCAAGAGACAAAAACAGGGAATTCTTACCCGCCGCCCCCCGACCCCGCGCAAGAAGAAACCATGTAACCAAAGTAAGTATGCTTCTCAGTCCGCACTATGGAGCTGGAAAAAAAATGAATGAAAAGAAAGAGTCAAGGGGAACCAACTTCTCAGACTGAAGACCAGGTTATTAGGTTTATTCCACACGCTGGGAAATTACTAAAACATTGCTTAAGTAGAAATGGAATCAGGAAGTCCTGATTTCAGTCATAATCTTTTGATTTCAGTCATAAACCCCCCCGCACCCAAAAAAATACATGAAATTAAATTATTTCCCCTACCTGGGCAGTTATATTTTTATTTGCTTCTATAACACCCATAAGGCCTACTTGGAGTCCCTGATATTTACAGCTGATTCCAAGTGTCCACTAGCGTCCACTTTTCCACGCCCAAATCAAAAATTATGTTGGCGCTGATCCGGGCAGGGTCTTCACGCACGTTTTCCTCTGAAATCATTAACCTCACATCACCTTGCTACGTCCTGTCTCCAACAGCTTCCCTTGATCAGCATGGCAAACGTGAAGGAGTAAGAGCAAGCATGCACATTTACTACGTTCCTCACAGAAAATATAAAAGCCTGGGAGCAGGAACTGGCAAGGAACAACTCGCCTGGCCCTGGCTCCCACCACGATACAAAGACATAGTGCTACAGAAGGCCGGGTCTCTGCACCCCACACCTCACTCTGCAAGAGAGGCAGACTTTCAGTGCAACTGGACCCAACCCTCAACATCCCCCTCGCACGTGGGTCTTCTCCCTCTCCCTAGCGCAGGGACCCATTGGAGAGAGGGGTCTGGAAGGGATCAGACCACCTCGGGACTGGGGCGGGAGGGTGGGGGACGAGCCCAGGCAGACACATCAGCCCCTTCCTAGAGGCCCTGAGCTGTACGCCTCCCAGTTTCGGGGACTGAGCTCCCACGCCGGGAGACCCCAGGCCCCTCCGCGTCCCCCCAGGGGAACTCAAGGCCCCAGAGCTGCAGGGAGCTCTGGGCTGCCAGGTACGGGGTCCGGATGGGATGGAGCCCCGGCCGCGTGCGGGCGGAAGATGGGAGGCGGCCCCCTGCTGCCGCCGCCCCTCCCTGGGCCACAGCCTCCCCTCGTCTGGGATCGCAGGTTCCGGGGCGGCCCTCCCCTCACCTCAAGACGGCAGCGTCCGCAGTCCGGCGGTCCCGGAGCCCCTGCGCGGAGGCGGTACTGGGCGGGAGGAGACGCCGGCAGCTCCGGCGATGGCTGACAGGCGCGCAGCACCAGGCCGGCCCGGCACACGGGGAGGGGCGGGGCTTCACGGCGTCGGCCCCGCCCCGCCCCGCCCCCGCTCCCACCTCAGCCGGCGAGCTCCATGAGGTGACTACGTCCGGGGTTACTCCAGGCCGTTCACCTCCGACCCCGCTCCCCGCTGCGGCGCGGTCTGGCCCGCGGCGTGGCCAGGCGCGGGCCTCGAGGGCCGGACGACAGCCAATGGGAGGGCGGCGCGGGGCGGGGCGACGTGAGGCGATGCGGATGGTCCGAGCGCCGCTCTGCCATTCGGGGCCGAGCGGCTAGAGGGCGGGCGGGTCCCGGGAGGCCGCGGGCCCTTTCTCCGGGGGCGGTGCAGGGCAGGCCGTCCGGCTCCCCCTCCCGGCGGACAGGGGAACGGGGGAGTGGCCCCACACGCACCTCCCATCGGAGAGATAGGCGCCCGGGCCGCGGAAAGTGAGGGGCTGGGCCCAGCCGCCTGCGGCCCGGGAAGGGAGCCCCGAACTGAGCAGGACTGAGTGGGGCTGGCGGTGTGCGGGCCCAGTGAGGACCTTACCGTGTTCTGTCCTAACGCCCCCAAGAGGTGGATGTTGCGTACACGAGTTGCCCAGGATCACACAGGCTGGTTTCCAAGTTAGTGCAGGCTAACTAACCCCTGTTCTGGGACCACATGGCCAGCCTCGCTCGGCTCACCCACCCCAAAGGAGTCTGAGGTGCTGGATCCTGGAGCACAGAGGGGACGCCCCCATGAAGGAAGCTCAGTAAGAAGGGCCGTGTGCCAAAGAACAGGCTTCTCTTCCTGCCCCGAGCAGGGAAAACAGATGGCAGTAAATTCCTGACTTCTCCCAGTGGAGCGTGGCTGCCACTCTCCACTGTGGTTACACCTAGACTTTGACAAGAAGCCAACCAATTTCTTTAGTTTGGCCAGTTATTTTATAACAAGAGTTTCATGGTAGCTGTGTGTTGAAGATTAAAAGTAACTGTAAAGAGTCCTAACATGTAATACTACTGTTGGGCGAGAGAGAGAGAAAGAAAATTGCACTTCAGAAGAATGAGTGAGTCGAACCCCTTCCAACCCCACCCAGAGTACTTTTCGGATCCTTACACAAGTTTGTGGTAAAGGCCAAGAGAGGAACAGAGGCAGATGGGAAAAAGTTCTATGCCAGAGGGCAAAAAGTCAATAGGGAAGAAGTGCACACCTGAGGTAAGAAGTTCTTGGGCTGAAGCAGAAGCAGGAAGACAGGAAGATTGGTCAGCAAGGAAGTGTTCATCTAGGAGCCCTCATCAAACCGCGAGGTGGTGGCTTCTCCAAGAGTTTACCGACCTACTTTAAAATAATAGGGACTGAAAACAGACATTTAGAAAGATGTGAGGGGAGGGTACAGCTCAAGTAGCAGAGCACATGCTTAGCATGCACAGGGTCCTGGGTTCAATTCCCAGTGCCTCCTCTTAAAATAAATAAACCTAATTACCCCCCCAAATCCTAAAAGATTAATTAATTAATTAATTAATTAATTAAAATACAACAAAAGAAAACTAGGTGGTTACATCGGAAATCCACTTTGCAAAAAAAAAATTTTGAAAAAAAAGAAGATGTGGACTTCACGGTGCAGTGAGCCATATTTCACAGTAACTGCCATTAGATACATCTGTCAGTAGAACAGTTGAACCAAGAAGGAAATCAAAACATAAAGATAATTGAGAACAACCTCACAGTTTAACAAGATGTTTAACTTGACTGACTGGAAAAAAGGCCTGGGAAGAGGGAATCTGCTTCTCCCTAATAGTGCACTATGAAACTGGTATAAAGGTAGTAACTTTGGAAGGAACTAAAAATCTTGAGGTTGCCCTTTTTATTTTTTATCTACATTTTCTAATTCCTATTACTTATATTAGGTTCTTTCTTAGTGATGTTGCTGTTTATCAGCCTTAGGAGCACTGCAAAACCAAAAACTGTCCTTATGTGAAATTCAGCAAGCCCTTACATGTCCTGCTTTTGACCTCATTGAACACTTGAAGTAACTGAGCTCTTTAAAGAACTAGCCAAGGAAAGGCCTAAAGAAAGAACTACAGAGAAAGAAAATGAAGGATAAGTTAGGATACACCAAGACCACTTACGTAGAATACACTAATTCTAATTATTATCATCAAATGTGAAGACAGCTGGGCAGAAAGCTATATCTTTAAGACAATACACCTGGAATTTCAACAGCTTCAAGCATCCTTTTGTTTGGTGCATGTCACAACCTGCACAACGCTGCTACACACTCTTTTGAGCTGTTCCACGAATTCTTGCCACACAAGTTTAAGAAGTGGAGGAGGAGAGCTAAAGGGTGGAGAGAACTTACTATACAAGTCAAACAGGTGTAGGAGAAGGGAGTCAGTAATACATCTCTAGAAGCTGAAACTAGATGGTTGTAATGGGCTGAATTGTGTTCTAAAATTTATATGTTGAAGCCCAAGCCCCAGGCCTCAGAATGTGAGTATATTAGGATCTTTAAAGAGGAAATAAAATTAAAATGAGGTCATTAGGTAGGCCCTAGTTCCAAATGACTGGTGTCCTTATAAGAAGAGGAGATTAGGACACAGATACACATGAAGGGAAGACAATCTGTGAATCACAATTGATGAAGCACTTACCAGAATTGTGGCTGTTAGGCTGGAGAAAATGACCGTGTACAAGCCAAAGAGACAAGCCTCAGAAGAATGACACCTTAATCTTGGACTTACAGCCGCTAGAACTGTGAAGAAATAAATGTCTATTGTTTAAGCCACGCAGTCTGTGCTCCCCTACTACAGCGGCCCAAGAAAACGAATGAGAGGTCCCACATATCAAATGGCTTCCAGGTTTTTCAAGATGACTATATACAGGTATTAAGGATTTTTTTCCAAAGCATTCTACCTACCTTCCAGCCTTAAAGATGGTCTCTCACCCTACTGTGGGGAAAAATAAGGAAAGTCTGAGGGGGGTGCCTGTCTTTAAGATAATTACAGTCTAGCTGAGAAGACAAAACTAAGCACCAAAAATAGTGTCTACATCTTACTCCTTAAATGATAACCATGTAAGTTTTAGGAGAGGATAAATTCTCAAAAATGAGTAAGCCCAGAAATACATAAACAGTAAGTGTGTCACTGTCCAGGACATTTTGGCACTTCATTGTCATTCTAGTTTATGATAGTGTTTCTCAGAGTATGTCCCACTGACCACCTGCTTGTTTAAAATACAGACTCCCAGAGTGGGGAGGGTATAGCTCAGTGGTAGAGTGCATGCCTAGCATGCATAAGGCCCTGGGTTCAATCCTCAGTACCTCCATTTGAAATAAATAAATAAACTTAATTACCTCCCCTCCCCCATCAAAAAAATACTTATTAAAAAAATAATAATACAGGTTCCCAGCCCCACTGCAGACTTTTTTTTAAAGCAGTAATTATTTACCCTGAAGTTTAAGAACAATAGTTTAGGATTTATCATTATTGTTCCCCTCTTTGCCGCCAGTGTCTCTGTTAAAGAGCAACGCATCCTACACCTGCCTTTCCTATGCAGGAAGTTCCATCAGATCAGGCCTAAGTTGAACCAAGGGAGGAAAGAAAGTACCTTAATAGAAAATGGACCCATGAAGAGCACCCTGTCCCGGTGGCTGTCTGGCCATGGATCCAAATTCTTTAAGTGACTAAGTCAGTGATCAACCTTTGGGACAGAGGATAGAGGATATACTGGGATGTTATTTCTCACAGGCCCCCACTATATAACATATTTTCGAATCTGGCTTCCAGTCCTTGCCATGCTTATTCTTACCTTTTCTTATGCTGGCAAACTTGTTCTTCCTCCTTCCTAATTTTCTGAATTTTTCTAGTCCTTAGGAGTCCTATTTTCTCTAAGAATCTCTCTTTTATTTCTCCAGGTTCTCCTGATTTATCTTTCCTCTGAATTCTTGTAGCAATCTGGCCACCACCACGTGGTTCAGCTGTGAAGTTATTTATTAGGCGAAAAGTTTGTGTGTGTGTGTGTTGGTTTTAGCTCTCCCCGGCTAAATTTTCATAATCGTAAAAGTGGAGAGTATTTCTTATAGTTTGGTCCTCCCCTCGATAGCTAGGTAGAGATATTAGTAAAGGCTTCCTTGACTGAAATAAAGACCAGCTCTGTACCTCTCACTGTGCTCCAAACACTTGCTTGTCCGTTTCCACGTCGCTTCTGGGAGGCAAATCCTCCAGTAGGATATTTAGCTGCTTTACAGATGGACAGACTTCATCAAGAAAGTGCCTTGACCAGAATTGAGGCTTCAGTCGTGAGATAAGGGAAAAAGACATGAAGGCTTTATCAGAACACTATGTTCTTTTGCTCTGCTCCACCATTCAGGTTTGTCCACAGTTAAGAGTCTGAGGGAACTTCACACAGCAAGGTCAGAAAATGTCCTCAGGGAGGCCACTTTATAAGTCTGGTCCTGATGATGAAAGGTAGGATTTCACAATGAAGGACAGTGTTCATGGGGGGAGGAACTCCCCACAATGTTTTCACATGGACACTTGGGTTTTCACAAGGCATTTCAGCTCTCCCTCCCTCCTTGTTAACCAATCCCAGACACTTCCAGTCTCTATCTGTACAATCTGTAACTGGCAGTCACCAAAGCTTAGCTGCTTCTTACATGACACCAGTATCTTTTTTTTTTTAATCCCTTTCTAAGTCCTATATACCTCACAACGACAAACCTAGAGAAAGTTTAAAGGCACTTTTTATATGAAGGTGCGAAAGTGGACAAGATGACTTGTTTAGGCCTTGCCCACTCTTGGGATTCTGACATTTCATATTGCTCAGCTTTGCAATCTTCTCCTCTCCTGCAAGCCCATGAGTGCTCCTGGAGATTACTCCCTTCTCCTGCCCTCACCCTCCCTTCAGGCTTCTCCAGGCTTTCTCCCAGGTCTGACTCTGCTTTTTCCTGCTACATGTTTAGGCCTCCCCTGTCTACCCCAAACAAATATCCTCACTCTCCACTGCTATTATTATATATGAAACACAGTAAATAATAAAATACAACACTAATAATTTTTGCAGAGTCTTTACTTTTAAGAAACTTAGCCACTGCTCAACTTCTTCTCATCCTTTTCATTCCTTCAGTTTTAAGGTTTTCCTATATCATAACTTGGACCAGAAGATTTCAGTGTCCCTGTCTTTTTAAATCTCACCTCTGGTTAAAATGCTAGACTAGCGGGTAGAAAGCTATCTCCTCAACACAAGTCTTACCAGTGGCCCTGCTATGCTGATGTGCCCCAATTTCTTTATGAACACGAAAAGGAAGAAGAAAGGATAGAGGAAACCAAAGAAATGAATGAAAATAAAATACAATTTAAATCAGTGAATGAGGTAGTCATCTCAATTGACTAGCACAGTTCTGTGGGTGAATACAGCACGCAGACCCGAGAAGAAGTGGGTCTTGGTGTTGGTGATCTTAGCCAACAGAGCAGTAGGGGCATTGCCTTCTCTAGCTTCTGCACTGTGGAGAGCTTGAGCTCTTTAATCGGGTAGACCAGGCTCTAAATCCTTGCTCTGTCACTAATTAGCTCCAGGACCTTGGGCAAATGACCCCCTTTCTGAGCCTCAGTTTTCTTCTCAACAAAACTGAAATACAATACCTACCTTGTAAGGTTGTGTTTTGGATTAGATGTGATAAGCAAAATGTTGAGTTTCGACACAAAACCTGGAATATGGTAGACACACTGAAAATATTACTTCCCCTTTTCTCTCTGTGCCTCTTTCTGTTTCCCACTAGTGTTCCATATAAGAATGAAATATCCTCTGTATACTCCCTTGATTCAGGAATGATTTACGTTATTAAACTCACCACCCCATCCCACTCCAAGCAATAGTCCCAGGGTAACAGAGCATGTGATCTGGGACCTAGGGTTAATCTGAATCCTTTACCCTTACTTGGGAGGGAGCAAGTAAACAGGAGAAGTGGCTGTGGCCTGAGCAGCTGAGAACCAATCAAAGGGTTGGCACTGCGAGGGTTTGCCCGGCCCTGCTCAGTCCCATGATTGTACCACGTTGAAAAGGCAATTTGGCCCCTTTGGGACAACAGGAACTTTCATCTCCTGCAGATGGGAGTGTAAATGGGGACAGCCTGTTAGAAGACAGCTTGGCGTTAATCAGTGAAGCTGAATATACCCTGCATACCCTGCAACCCAGCTCCCACCTCTGGATTTATACCCTGGAAGAACTTCCACATGTGCCCCAGGAGCATTGTTCATTATGTGCCTAAACTTGAAACAACCTGTCTCTCAGCAGTAGAATGGATATAATAATACAAATGAAATATTATAAAACAGTGAGAATGAACAAACTATTGCTATGTGAAACAGCATGGATGAATTTTACAGACATAATGTTGAGCAAAAACAAAAAAGCCAGGCACAAAAGAATGTGTTTCCTGTTACATAAAGTTCAAAAATAGGCAAAACTCATTTGTGGTGGTAAAAATCTGGGTAATAGTTACTCCTGACTGTGGGAAGTGACTAGGAGATGATGTAAAGAGAGATGTATCCACTTTGTGTTACATGTAATAAAAAATTCACTTTAAAATCCATTTATATAAGTTTAAGAGCAGATAGAATTTTAAAAATTATTTTTAGTGATAACATGTACAGATAGTTCACTGTCTTTAAAAGGCATGGGAAAAAAGCATTAATAGAAATTCAGTTGTAAAATATCACATTCTCCCCCTAAGAGATTACATAAGTCCTTCTCTCATTCTCTGTGTATATCACTTCCTTTTTCTCTGGCTGCAACTAAATGTATAGACTTGAGAAAATAAAAATAAATAAAAATCAAAAGCATGGGAAAATAAGGATTGGGAGAAGGGTTAAGGAATGTGACCAAAGGGATAGACATATAAAGTCTTTATATGTCTAAGATCTTGGCAATGTTCAGTTCCTTACTTTGGGTGATAATTACATGATGTTCACATTGTTATTATTATTATTTTTAAAATAGGCAGTCAGTAAAATAGACAGTCAGTAACCATTACCCAGATTTTTACCACCACAAATGAGTTTTGCCTATTTTTGAACTTTATATAACAGGAAACACATTCTTTTGTGCCTGGCTTTATTTATTTATTTATTTTTTTGCTCAACATTATGTCTGTAAAATTCATCCATGCCGCTTCACATAGCAATAGTTTGTTCATTCTCACTGTTTTATAATATTTCATTGTATTATTATATCCATTCTACTGCTGAGAGACATTGGATTGTTTCAAGTTTGGGCCCATAATGAACAATGCTCCTAGGGCACATGTGGAAGTTCTTCCAGGGTATAAATCCAGAGGTGGGAGATGGGTTGCAGGGTATGCAGGGTATATTCAGCTTCGCTGATTAACGCCAAGCTGTCTTCTAACAGGCTGTCCCCATTTACATTCCCATCTGCAGGAGATGAAAGTTCCTGTTGTCCCAAAGGGGCCAAATTGCCTTTTCAACGTGGTACAACCATGGGACTGAGCAGGGCCGGGCAAACCCTCGCAGTGCCAACCCTTTGATTGGTTCTCAGCTGCTCAGGCCACAGCCACTTCTCCTGTTTACTTGCTCCCTCCCAAGTAAGGGTAAAGGATTCTATATACTCTTCTACATGTATGCCATATTCCATGATAAAAGAATTTAAAATGAAGCCAAACAAACAAATAAAAAAAAAATACACCCTTAAAAGAAAGGGCAGCAGAGCACGGCATTGAAATAATCATTTTAGAGTTGGAAACCATCTTGTCCAACCTCATTAAAGAAACTGAAACAGGCATGGGGGGTATAGCTCAGTGGTAGAGTGCATGTTTAGCATGCACAAGGTCCTGGGTTCAATTCCCAGTACCTCCATTAACAGAAAGAAAGAAGGAAAGAAGGAAAGAAACTGGAACAGAGGCCAGAGAAGGTAAGTGACAAAGTGATTCCATCAACTGCAGAGCCCAGACCTAGAACCGAGGTAAGCCTCCTGGCTTCTTGTCAAGCGCTCCTCCCACAGACCCACCCTGCTTCACCCGTCAGTTGGGGTTTCCTACTATCTTCCAGAGTCACATCTTTCATCTGCACACACCATAAAACTCACAGCTTTTTTCGCTCCTAAATTTGAAAGTTTCGTTGTGGGGAAACGAGATCAGAACAGAAATCCTCTCCTCCACAAAGACGGCAGACACTTAGAAAACCAGTCAAAATGTCAAGTGGTAGAGAAACAGTTCTGGGTCTATTTTCCTAAAACTAGATATTTTGACTCATTAACGAAGCTCTCTCGCTTCTCAGTACCCCACAGTGTGGCTGCTCTGACATGCAGGCTGACTTTTGGGAAGGGCCTGAGATCGGCCAGAGAAAACTCTTGCTTCGTCTTTGTCCAAGCACAAGGTCTCTTTCGGGAAGAGTGAGCTCTTCTGCCCCCTTGTGACACACGATGAGACTAGCGCTCAGAGCCTTTCCCTCCCCGGTTGCAAGGTGGCAGCGCTGTAACGAGGCATCGCATCCATAAACTAGTCTATAGAAAACTTAAGACAGAGCAAAAGGGGGAAGTGTCTGATACCAAAAGGGAGCAGAGAACCATGCCATCATGTTAAGGAAATAGTAAGCAAAAATCATGAAACCTAGGAAGGGTAATGGAGCCCCCTTATTCTCCACCCACCTCGCCCTGCTAAGAGAATCAGGGAACTGCAGAAGGAAAAAGTAACGAGACAACGCTGCTCTGGACCATGAAGATTTGAGGCATGTATGTTCCCTCTACTCGGCTGGCTTCACTTCTTGGCTCCTTTCCATAGCAAAATGTCTTAAAAAGATGCCCTACACTTTTATCACCTCTAGTTCCCTCTCAGCCCCTCCTACTTCCCCGACTCCAGTGGAACTGCTCTCGCAGAACTGCCAAGTCCAGTGGATGTTCTGTCCTCACTAGACACATTTCTCAGCAGTCAACCTGCTGACCATCCCTTCCTGGAAATACTCTCCTTTCTTGGCTTCGAGGACACCAACTCCCCTGGTTCTCTTAGCTCAAATGTCACCTCCTCAGAGAAGTCCTCCATGACCACCCTACTTCAAGTGGCCTCTGCCAGGGCTCCTTCACCTCATCACCCTGTTTGCTGCTTTGCGACAATGATCACAACCTTTAATTCTCTTGCATGTGTATTTATATATCATTTATTAGCCATCTGTACTATTTTATTCTCAACCACGTTTATTGTCTGCTTCCCATCGTTTCACGTGAATGCAGATGTGCTGGTGCTCACTGCTAGAATGGTGTCTGGCACACAGTAGGCCCATAATAAAGACTTGTGGAATGAAGGGCTGGAAGGCACCGTGGCTGGACGTTCAGCACATCCTCTCCTCCTTCCACATCTCAGGCAACACGCTGTCTCTCAGTGATCTCTCTCTCCTTCCTGTTTCCCACCAAGATTTCCCTTGATGCTCCACTTAGCCAGATTTCAACCTGAATTAAAATGTCAGGTAACAGGGCAATATTTAAAGTATGATTTGCCTCACATCTCAGGCACTCCCTCATGGAAAGTCCCTTGAATCAAGTAGTAGAGAAACAGTTGTGGGTCTATTATCAGAGCATCAGCCTCGAGAACCTTCTTAGGCATAGCCAGACCGATGGTGGTGCCAGTGGAGTACGTTCACAGCGGGCAGAGAGACCACAGAGGCTCTGGCTTTAGGCAGAGGGTCTGAGGAGATCATCACTTCTGCCTTGTGACCCACCTAGCTGTGCTATCACTAAGTCAGCCGAGTATTAGATGAGATGTCCTATCTTTACTAAAAGACACAATTTTAGAAAAAACTTCTACAAGCTGTTACCTGTCTAGGAAAGCCCTCCCAAACCGCAGACAGGATCCCTCACCTGGCGTCTTCTGCTCTTCCTCACAACCTCTCAGCCCAACCGTTGTAGGAATGTGGTCTACCTACACCCACTTCACTATTCAGGAGTGTGAAAATGTGCAAAACCAGACAAGCATGTCTGTGCTAATGTAAGTTTGTGCATAGAACTGCGAATGAATTCTAGAGGTCACTGGGTTGGAACTCTCCATTTACAGAGGAGAAAAATTGAGGTCCAGAGGAGTCAGGCAATTTTCTTATGATGATACGCTTAACAACAGGGCCCGAACAAGAACCCAGTTCTGTTGATGCCCAGTCCAGTGCCCTCTCCCATGTGACTTACTGACTCACTCAATTCTGGTTTCCTACTCTAGTCAAGAAATCACTTTCCTTAATGGAAATCTCTCCATCTCTTTGTAACGGTGTATAAACCGACATGCCTTAGTCAGTGAGCATGCAAGTGAATGTCCACGTGTCTATCCGCAAGTATTTGTAAAGCATCTCACTGGGTGCTCATGCGCTTTCTTCCGGGGAAACCTCAAGGTAATTACAGTTCCTTATGTCAGCACCAGCAGTGAAGTTAGGAGAAGACTTTCCGAATCAATCATTGACAAGCAAACTTGGTCCTCCCGCCAATAAGCTCCAATAAGGTCTTCAGGAAATAAGTGGCAAAATAATTAGGGTGGAGCCAGATTCTCCCAGGGTCAGCCTTGGTTCCAGAGCAGTGAAAGCAGTGAGAGTCAGGTTATGAGACCCACAGCATACTGTCTCTGCAAGGAGAATGTGCTAAGCCAACATGGATACCATCTTGGTTTTCAGTCTAATCATTACCTCCTATGATGCTGACAAGAAAGGTAAATACTTCTCCAGTCTAGTCTACTGGGAAATCTGAAGAGAGGCCTAGAAAGCGTTTGGGGGTCAGACAGAAATAACAGCCAGTATCAATAGGTGATGCCTTCCAGTCACCCCCGTATCCTCTTGCCTTTAAACAGGACTGCAACTTATTCAACCCAGCAAAACAGCTGTTTCATGGTGAGAAGTCTTCAGAGAATGTGATGCATTCTTCTGTTTTATTCATGTAACTAATTTTAAAATTCCTTTCACCATTAGATGGATTTCTTTCCTAGAAGGCGCTGTCACAGTTTCAGTATTGTCATCACCTAAGACTCCCAAATTCAGAAGCCCTCATAAGATGTTGTCTTCCTTTTTCAAAGTGTCACTTCCAAATAGATAGGCATGCTCTTGGGTGGGAAGGGCTGAGAGAAAGGGTAGTGAGGGGGTGGAATGGCACCTTCTGCTGCTCTTTGATAACTTTACTTAAAACATGATTTTTTAAAAGTGTCCTAAACACCTCATCTCTAAAACTAACTCACCAGAGTTAAGGCCAAACAGCATGAGGTGCAACAGTAACAAATTTAACATATGAAGAAAACTCACATCACCCTGGGAATTATTTGCCCCAAACCACAAATAACTATGAACTTACACTTCCACGGAAACCTGGAGACATACCTTGTCCAATGTTACACTTAATAAACTTCCCAAAGTTTTAATACGAGGACATAGATGGAATAGGAAGAAAAGATAATAAGCAGTGTTTGAGGGAATAAGTTGGTTAGTCTTCCATGAACTTAGTTAACTCTTTCAGCTTTTTTTCCCCTAAGGATAATAGACTGGTACCCAGTGTACTTTATACTAAGCTAATGGACACTTGCATATACCTTGAAGTCTTCTGGAGGAAGCATTTGATCTCCCCAGTTTCAAGATTTATCAGAAGGAACTACATTCTTTCGTACCTCTGTCTCCAGTGCCCAGAATTCTAAAGAAGAAGTACCCAGTAAATCCTGACCTTTCTTCCGCCCCTGCGGAACTCAGAGATAGCAACCGCCAAGTGGAACAGCTGCCTGGTCCCTTCCCAAAGGATATGAGAAGCATCAGAGACGTGCCAACGCGAGGTAGGGAATGGGCCCTTCCTGAAAAGCCACTTTGCTATTCCAGAAAATTTTCACCTTTCAAAGATGCTTGTCTCCCCCATTCTGAGCCCAGATCTCAAGTATCCTGTTTTAAAGGTATGTATTCCCCTGAGAAACTTTCAGAAAACCCGTTTTTAAATGAACTGTTGTTACGTAAGGCATGACTACATAAATCAAAGAGACGGGTGAAGAAAGAGGAGGAGGCAGCACTGCAGCCCCTCTGCATAAGAGGAGAGCATCTGTGAGCACTTCTCTGGGCTGAATTCACCGCAGTCACCGATCTTCACGGGACCAAGGCGGGATGGAGGAAAGGCAGGGCTTCTGTATTCAGTACCATAGACACATGCTGAGGACAAAGTGGATGAAAAAGAGAAGAAAGTCCAGCACTGGGCCATGAACGGAAGCGGGTGAGCCAGGCACCATGCAGATGAAGAACTAGCTTCATTTTCCTATATGGCTTTTCTCCTTCCAGAAGCTCAGGCAGAAGCCAAAAGGTCCACACTTATCCAAACTCAGACTGTGGCTGCCCTGCAGTGTCTTGGTTCTGAGAGCAAAGTGGAAGTCAACCTTGTATATTCGGAGAAGAGGCGAAAGGCCAAGCATACTCTGAAGAACTTGAGAGTCATTGCTGCTCCCCGCAGAAGCAGCACTGCCCCCGCAAGCTGTCACCTGGCCCCCACACCCAAGGTGCAGACTGGATCCCTCGTAACAGGCAAAGGTGAGACTGGAAAATGAGCTGGAGGTAGGCACTGACTTCTAGTTCACACCTTTGGAGGCAAGTGGAGCTTAGCAGCACCTCAAGGAAATGGATGAGCCTCTCCTTAGGCAAATCTATGTAAATGTTTAAAATGTCATTGTTTTGGAATTTGTTTAGCGTGAAGTGATTCCTATGGTCTGTTTACCCCATGTGAAACTGTGGCATACGGGAGAAATCACATCAAACAAGCGTTTATTCTGATATTAATTATCATTTCTGACAAGTTACTTAATGTCTCCAGTGCTCAGTTTCCATAGTTACAAAAGGGAGATTTGACTAGAGGGTCTAATTTCTAGATATGTGCAACAGCAGTATGTAAGGCCTCTCAAACAGCCCTTTCAACCTGCTAGTATTATTACAGAATAACCTCTAAGGTTAGATTTTCATTTAAATACAATGTACCTAATATTCCCTATTTAAAATAAATTATTTTGTAACAAAGCAAAACATCATCTCCTAAGTTAGCCATTTCATAAATTTGGGTTTTTGCATCTCTCCTCAAAGTGGGGCATTCTGGCTCGTATATCCTCAGCCAAATATTGCAATTCTATCATCACGGGAATGGAGTGCTTGTATTTACAAACATGCTCCACCTTAATGCTCAGTTATCTAACAGATGACAAGTAAAAGAGACGAGCTGCCAACAGGGATGGACATTAATTTAGAAGCTGCACAGAACTGGAAATACACTGACAGATGAAGCCTATTAAGTAGACATTGAAACAGTGGCTCCTGGGAGGTGGGAAGACGTGCCACGTTGAAATACCATTATCCCTCCGGCTTACAGGGCACAGTTCTTCTACGCAGAGAGAGGATCTCTAAGTTCTGCCTCCTCTCTCAATCATACTATCACTCAGTTTGCAAAGTGTTTTCACACCTGCTTTCTCATTTTGTTTCTGATCTTCACATCACCCCTGTGAAATAGATAGAGCAAGAATTATTTTATTATAACCATCTCGCAGATAAGGAAACCAAAACTCAGAGAGCTTATGTTACTTGTCCAAAGTGAGATTTGTTTATCTTCATCTCATCTGACCCAGAAACGCATGTGCTATCATTTCAGAGAACTGACTTGCGCTATGCTGAAAATGCTTCGCACAGTTTCCTTGCTTTTCCTTTTGAGCCTCTTGGCTCTTTGTCTCTGCTCTGCCTCTCTTTGCCAACACTGTCTTCCCAATTAAACAAATCAGGGACTACTTCCCTTGTAATTTCACAGACAGTACCTGGTACTGTGGCCACTGGTGTCTGAAGTAAAGAACTGTCATTTTTACGTGGACTGAAGACCTGGAGAGTAATTTAGAAAAGGCAAGGAGGACTTAGAGACCTTAATTTAATGAGCAATGATAGGAGACATTAAAAATGGAGTATGAACCACTATCTGAATCGGGTTAGATCAATTCTGGAGGCAAATGAAGTTGGGGCCAGACTACAGCCAGAATCCATCCGTGTTCCATCTTTTCCACAGCTGTTTGAGTCATCGTCACCTCTCACCTGAATTTCTTTTTTGAAAGTTTTATATATTTGTTTGTTTACTTTGGGGGGGGGAGAAGTAATTAGGTTTATTTATTTATTTATTTATTTATTTTAATGGAGGTACTGGGGACTGAACCCAGGACGTCATGCATGCTAAGCACGCACTCTACCACTGAGCTATCCCCTCCCCCCTGAGCTGGATGACTCCAATAGCCTCCTAACAGGTTACTCTGCTTCTACCCAGGCCCCTCAGGGTCTATTTCGAACTCAGCAGTCCACTGATCCTTTAAAAACAAAGCCATTCCATCACTTCTCTGCTCAAAAACTTGCAATGGCTCCCCATTTCCGACAGAATGAAAACCAAAGTCCTCAAACTGGCCTACAAGGCCTAAAGTGCCATGGGCCCATTTCCTTTAGAAACGGCCTCGTCTCCTACGACTGTCCCCTTGCTCACTCCCCTTCGGTCTCACCTGCCTCCTTGCTCTTCCTCTAAAACTATACCACGCCAGACACACTCTTCTGCCTAGGCCACTACTCCCCCAGGCATCTGCCTGGCTAATCTCCTCACCTCTTTTGAGTCTTGGCTCAGTTCTCATCTTCTCCAGGAGACCAGCCTCTACCCACCCACGCCCCTCAGACTCTTCCCTTCCCTTCCCTTGCTCTACTTTTATTTTCATAGCAATTTCCCCTCTAACATACTATAAAACTTACTGCACTTATTGTTGTCTGCTTCCCACTGCCTTCCTCCCAACCCTCCTTCCCCTTTGTTCCCGTGCTAGAAAGCATCCAACTGATACGTCCCGAGTACCGGAGCAGTCCCTGGCACATACTAGCTATCCATTTTTAAATATTTGCTGAAAGAATGAAACTGAGAGGTGTATGAAGCTGGGTGGTCTCTCCCTCCAGCACCCTCCCCCCAATCCTCTGTCAAGTTCATTGCCTTAGACATGACTGGGACTTCACTAGACAGACCGGCAGCCGTCATTAAGGTCAAGTATGCTTCTTCACGTTCTCCCCTGGACTTTGGAGCCATCTTTTTTAAAGAAGGAAACTTTCAACAGTGTTATACCCTCCATCCTTATTATTATTACAGTATGTGTGTCAGAGCAGTGGCAGGCAAACAAGTTACATTCTACTCCTTCACTCTGATTCTACATTAGTCAAAGGCCCCATGCAGATTTAATCCATATCTCTTATTAGTATCTCTATCCTCATTTATTCTTTGGCATTATTAAGGCCCACACCTTAAATCTACTGACAGATCGATGCGAACACGATTAGAAGTTTAATATCAGCTGAGTAGAGCTGGGGTTTTCCCAAGTAAAATCAGAGGCAGGATCAAGTTTTCTCAATCGCCCTTTCATTGTTTCTTTCTTGTCTGATAGCTTTTTTTACCAGGATCTCCCAATGTAAGGTCTATCCAGTGATGAGGGCTTCATCAGAGACTTTCCCCACCACTACCTCCATGACTCCTGGGAATAAAGAAGGAGAGAAAACGACAAGTATTGATGAATTTTCTAGCCCTCTGAAACAAGGTACAGGGTGAGTAGGGGTGAGACAAGAACGAAGAGAAAAAGAAACATTTTTAGCCCCAACATTAGGCTGGGTCTCCTAGAATTTCCCTGGGCATTGAGAAGTTACAGTTTGCATTAAAAAATCACTCCATATTTAATGGAAAGAATCAGCTGCTCTATAAAGAAAGTCCCAGAAATGTTTGTAGTTTGACACCATTAATAATCTTTCACCTCCACACAAGTGAGCTAACCTTGTAATCAGATTTGGGGACAGCGTACATTGTATTGGTGTGGTAGGTAATTCCAGCCATTGCGTGACTAGACAGATGACACTTAAACTCTAAGCAGTTACTACAGTGATGACAACCACCAGAAGCATGTTTTCATCTGCACTGTTTTTACATACAGCCCTCCCTAAAATGGCCAGGATGCAAATTCTGTAAGATTCCAGCTTGGGTTACATCCCAGTTCCAACACGAAAGTAAATATGAAATTGGTGATAATAAGATGCATATGAGTCATTTGTCCCCAAATCTGGCTTATGACCCAAAAGCAATGCCAGTTCACCGCTGTTCCTCCTATGCCCCACTAAAGCCCAGAGGAGCATAGGAAGGGTGACTTTCTAATCCTACACAGTATGTGTGTCAGAGCACATGGGTAGAGACCCTGAGAGGGCTGCTGGCAACAGACTCCCCTGGGTACCTACACCTTTCCTTGTCCTGAAAGCAGTGCAAGAATCGGTCCTACTTGATCACGGAAAAATCCCAAATCCCAGTGAAGGTGATTCAATGGGAAGAGACTGCAAAGGAGGTTAGAGCAGAGCTGGTGATGCCTACCCAACTCCGGACTCTGGGTCTGAACTGGAAATTCAGGCTCTGCCTCTGAAGCAGGCTGGGCCCCTATCAGTCTTGTGAGCCAGGAGACCTTCAAGTCAAAGGGTCGCTCTCCTCCCTCTCTCAAATTCTCTCTTCTCCTCCTCTGTCCTTTTAGACATGGATGAGAACCTAGAGAAGAGGTGGAAATGGAGCACTGTGGTCAAAATTCTGATTGCGGTCACCCTGTTGCTCAGCAGAGTCGCCATTATCATGTTTCTCATTTTTGAAGTCCCATGCCCTGTAAGTTTGCTGATGTACTGGGTCCTTGGACTTGATCTGTAAAGACCTCTTTCTGTTTCAGAGTCAGGTTGGCATAATGAGAAAAGCACAGACTTTGAGTCTGGACACACCTGCCAGCAACACTCCCTAACTGAGTGGCTTTGGGAAAGTTGTTTGCCTTCTCCAACCTCAGCTGACTCATCGTTAAAATGGGACTAATGACATTTACCTCTCACAGTGGTAATGAAGGTTGCAATTCTGTGGGGAAGGCCCCAGGACATAGGAGCTGCCTGCTAAATGCGAGTTCTTCTCCTCTGCTGGACTTGGACATCCTCTAGGGAGGACAGAGCCAAGAGGACTGAGTATTTTCTTGTTCTTTAGAAGAGATGATTTTCTTTAAATGGTCTAGCAGGAGGTTTGGAAGATAACCAGTTGCATACCTGATGTTAATACCAGTCATTTTCTGCCTTCAGGGTCAATGCCTGGGAGCCAGAGAGCTGTGCCAATGTCAGCGGTTGTGGAGAAGGCAAAGGAAGGAGGGCCAGCAACCTGGGGCAGCTGAATCCCAGCTTGACTCTCAGCCCAAGAAGAAAAGTCTTCTCTGTATGGTTAACGTCACTTGCTAGGGGGAGAAAATCGGGTTGATATGTAAGTCCTAGAAGACAGGGAGCTGCTTCAGTTATGAAACAAATGTGGGTAGTTATTTTATGTGTCATGAAATAGGCAGGTATTTGTACTACAGTTTTCTTAACATCAGCCCAGCCATCATACAGTATTTACTGAAAATACCTATTTCTGGACCTCAGATATAATGAATCAGAATGGCCAGAGTGGGTCCGGGAATTTTCTTTTGAAGATTTTTAACAAGCTCCCTAAGTAGAGGTGGATTTACTGTAAAATTCATAAAGCTTAAGCTCAGGGTCCATGGGACCTGTAGAAGGTCTTGTATCCAATTTTGTAATTTTTAAAATTTGTATCCTTTTATTTTTTAAAGGTCCCTGAAATTGTAAGAGCTTCAGAGCCCACAATCTATGTCCCCATCCCTGCCCTTGGATAACTCACAGACAACACAGCTCAGGAACCACCACACTTGAACAGTCTGAATATTTGGCAAAGGAACTTCTTTCTTCCCTGCCCTGGAGTTTCCTGACAGGATTATAAATTCATATTGCCCTTTGCTGTCTAAGTCAGACACTACACCACTGGCTCAGCATGGCTGCTTTAAATCCAGTTTCCCCACCAGGAATGGACGCAGCCTTTGAATACTAGAGATTGATGGGTGCCTTCTCTACATCTTCAAAACCCACCGAGGCAAAGAGACGAGGTCTCCAGTCTTTCTAAATAAGAGAAGCTGGCCACTTGTGTAGAATGACAGCCCTGAGAATGGTCTGAGATTACCTAGTCCAGGATGGGACACACGCCACCCCGTTTTAGTTCCATGTCAACCACACATACAATAATCAAGCAGAGGGCAACTAGAAGATGAATACGTTCTGGAGATCTAATGCACAGCACAGTGATTACAGTCAATAATACTGTAGCATAGATTTCAAAATTGCTAAGAGACTAGATCTTATACATTCTCATCACAAAAAAAGAAATGATATTTATGTGATGTGATAGGGGTGTTAGCTAAAGCTACTGTAGTAATCATACTGCAATTTATTGTAGGTTTTTTTTAATAGCTTTTTTTTTGGGGGGGGGGATCAGGTTTGTTTGTTTGTTTATTTAATGGAGGTCCTGAGGGCTGCACCCAGGACCTTGTGCATGCTAAGCACCCACTCTACCACTGAGTTATACCCTCCCCTACATATTGCAAATTATAATTGTATTAACACATTGTACACCTTAAACTTACACAATGTTACATGGAAATTATATCTCAATTTAAAAAAAAATTAAGCAGGGCATCCTTTCTACCCAGGCATGATAACAGAATCTTTCCTATCCCAGTGCTCCAGGTACCCAGCGCCAACTTATTTGTCATCTCTGGTCTAGGTTATTTTCCATAATCCTGTTTCTGCTAATAATAGATGATGCCCCCATGTAAATCAGTATGATTCTCTAATCTGGTGTAGTTTTAGTTCTTTGTGTCAATCTACATTATCATCTCTACTGAACACTGAAAGAAATAGGCCTGACGGGGGACTGAAAAGTCTAGTTCAGAATTAGAAGTAACCACGTAGCAGCCACTCTGATTGAGTTTCTCCCATGAACAAAATAAGCTACTGAATGATAAAGAAATGAATAAAATTAAGCATTACTCTAGTTGATGCCTCACAAAAACCCTGGGAGGTAGCTAGGGCAGGTATCTACATTTTATTGATACTTAAACTGAGGCTCAGAGAGGTTATGTGACAATCCCATGAGCACACAGCTAGTAGAAACAGAACTAAAATCTAGGTTTTTTTAATTCCTTAACTGGATTTATTGGCTTATTCATCTATTCCACAAAATTTTACTGGAAGCCTTCTATGTGCCAAGTTCCCTGCCTTCAAGGGGCTTACAGTCTATGTTCATAAGAGTTAAGCTTTTAGAAAGCATGTACAAAATCAGATGGGGCATGGAGTCAGGGGTCATGAGAGCGGGAAGGGATTAGTAAAAAAGTATTTGGTCCCCATGGACCCAGATCTCTGCCCCTTTTTGAACAGAGCGAGATTGTCTGGGCCCAGTTCCAGGGATGAAGTAGAACCCCTGTGCATCTGGCATCCACAGTAGCTGCACACCCACGGCCCTTTCCATTCACGGCAAATAGGTCAAGTAAGGGGTGGGTGGGCTGTGCTCGCAGTTTATAGGTTCTAACATACTGTAGGTTCTCATATATGAGTGCACCGTGCTGATACCTTTTCAGTATAAGCACAATAACTTTTCCTAGAATTAATGGGTAACAAAGAAGTGAAATGATGTTTATTTGGAATTATATGGGGTTCTCCACTAAGCTATCATTGTTGGGACATAAAGAAATAACGCATTTGCATCCTTCTTTACCTTTCATATTTCCTTTCAATCTCTAGGTTGGACAAGATGCTCCCAACTCATCAAACCCCTAGAAAGCTGCAGACCAGACATACTTCTGAAAAGCTCTGCTCTGCCTCACACACTGAACGAAGGACACTACACTGTCTTCTCCCTACTATTTATCAATATGGGCAGATTTTTGCCAATTTTTCACTTGCATCTTCAGCAGGGACATTACAATCAGACAGTGATGCCAGGCCGACGAAGGGGGAGCCTGGACTTACAGTCAGAGTTACCTTCATGCCACTGCTACTGACTTAGCCACAAGCCTTTGAAATTCACTTGGTACTCCCACAAAAAAAAATGGATACTTTTCCATCCCATCAGATGAGAACAAAACGTCTTCCCTCTAAGCACGATGAATGGACCTGCTGCTCTCTTTGACAAAAGGTTTAAACACAGCCGCGAAGGAACTGAGCAAAACAGCCCCTCGGGTGGCACATTCACCAACTCCCGTTGTCCTCACCGTGCACTGGCTCTCAGCTGACTGAGGGTGGGGCACCTGTTTTCCCAGGCCGACATTCACAGGGTTTTACGACAGCCTCTGCCACCACACGCGGCTATCCACACGCTGGTGAAGGGAACGTGACCCTAAGCATTCTGAAAGTCCTCCTCATGACTCATCCCCAGAGGGCTTAGGGACCACCGGCACTCAGGACCCAGACAAGGGCTCCTGAAAATCCAGAATTCCTAAAGTAGGTCTGATGCTGTATCCTGCTGCATCCTTCCTGAACGAGGATTCCAAAGCCAAACGATTACAATGCCTTTTCTCACAGAGGCATGGCTTATCCACTGCAGAATGTCCTTACCACCACAGAAAATTCAGAAACAGTAGATAAAACCTGGGCAAAGTCTACACTCACGAGGGCTTCTGCAAGAATATAATTCAGGTAACATTTACGGTGACTTTCTCTATAGAGGTTCACTGAACTGTTTATTTGGCTTCTGGGACTTGTTTCCCCAGACAAAACAAAGTCCTTCTGAGGATTTTTCTGACTCTCTGATCAGTTAACAATTTTGAATTCCCTATTCTCTCACCAGTGGAGATCTCTGAAAACTAAAAGATAGGAGAGAGAGAGCAGAAGGGAAGGGAGAACTCCCACGTGGACCTTGGGATGTGACCTTTATTCTGTAGATCACTTTACAGCAGGGCACAATTTTCCCTGTCACCTCTAGAGACAAAGTTATAGAGTCAGCTTGATAAAACTGTTTCTGTGGGGAGCCAATTAGTCCTCTGGGAAGTGACTAGTCACCAAGGTTTTTATTGCAATTCTTTCCCATTAAGTTACTACATATTGTTTTTCTTTCTTTTTAAAAATTTTTTTATGGAGGTACTGGGGATTGAACCCAGGACCTTGTGCATGCTAAGCATGCGTTCCACCACTGAGGTATACCCACCCCCTGCCAACTATACCCACCCTACCATGGGACCCTGTTTTTCCGATTATTAAAGTACATCCTCGACTCACAGACATAGAAAACAAACTTATGGTTACCAGGTGGGAAGGGAATGGGAAGGCATAAACTTGGAGTTCAAGATTTGCAGATACTAACTAATATGTATATAATAGGTAAGCAACAAGTTCACGCTGTATAGCACAGGGAACTATATTCAATATCTTGTAGTAACTTATGGTGAAAAAGAATATGAAAACGAATATATGTATGTTCATGTATGACTGAAGCATTATGCTGTACACCAGAAATTGACACATTGTAAACTGACTACACTTCAATTAAAATAAAGTATATATATGTATAAACAAAACAAAACTGCTATTGGTGACCAGGTGGGTGCAAGCCAATGAGGGCCCATCCTGTAATCGTTAGTAACACTTGAATTCATCTCTCTAGACTTATATTCTTTCCTCTCATATTTCTTTATCTCTTCATCTTTCTCTTCCTGCTCCTTATTCCACTACTTTTCTTTTTCCTTTCTTCCTTTTTCTTTCCCTTATTCAGTGATCTGACTTGCTAGTCATTCAACACTAAAAATTTCTCTTAATCTGTATTCCTAGGGAACTTGGATCCATGTCTATAGTACATAAATTTCAAGCCCCAGAAGCCTTTTCCCAGGCTGACCCTCCTTTACTTGGTGCACCTTGGGCTCTACGACACAAGCTTCCACCAGACTCTAATGTATTTGCGCCATCCAGTGGCTAAAGCTGCTAACTTCATCCTCCGGAAAAAGTGTGTATAAATAATGAAATACAAAATAAACAAATATGAGGCCTGTATTACTGCCTCAAAGGAAAAAAATTCACAAAAGCCGAATTTTGTCCTACTTTAAGTTCTGTTTTCTGAAACTAGAATGGAGAAGAGTATGTTTAGGGGTATGGTATCATGGTCTCCACAGAATAAGATGATGCCCACAAAATTTGCCAAGGATGCCCTCAGGTCACTACTGTTCCCCAGTGTACTGGAAAAGAATAATAAAAGCGCAGGATATACGGTAAAGTCTTTATAGCCCTCTAGAAAAATCAAACATCCAGAAGAGACGTTGAATTTAAAGACTTATAAACTATACACATGATAATTTCAGTAGTTTAATTTACTTCTTCTGCAGTGAACTTCCTTGGACATGTCTATGTCTAGGACATATGCCAAGGAGTAGAATTCATGGATTGGAGGCTACATATATCTTCAACTTTGCTAGATTGCATACAGTCCTCCAGAGTGGTTGCAGCAAATACATTCTCACCAGCAGTAAAGAGGGTCCCTATAGTTCCACCTCCTCCCTACCTTGGAAATCTCAGACTTTAAAACTTTTGCCAATCTGATGGTTATGAAGTAGTGTGTCATTGTTGTATGTATGTGCATCTTCCTGTTTTCGTGAGGTTGAACATCTTTCCATATGTTTATTTGCCTTCAGGTTTTCTCTTGCTTGCTTGTAACCTCTCCCTTTTTTCCTATTGGGTCGTTAGCCTTTTTTTTATTGAGTTGTAGAAGTCCTGTTTTCCTGGCTATATTCCTGGATCCTAATCCTTTGTCTGTGAAATATGTTACAATCAAAAGTGTATTTCTAACATAATATATATTCCTCAGTGCAGATTTACTCATAAATAAACAACTGTCAGGCTCTGAAGCTCTGGGAGTCCCATTTGGCTCCCAGAATCTGTTTTCCTTTTGCCTTCTAAGGCTGCATTTAAAAAGCAATTGGCACTTAAGTCTTAAAGTCCCGCAAAACTGAACATATTTCTTAGAAGGACTTCAAGGACTCCCACCTTGAAGGACTCTGCTTTGCCAACACAGACGTGACAGAATAAGTTGGCTGGATCGTCAGCATGTTCCAACCCTATTCGATTCTTTATGGCAGGAAGAGAAAAGAGCAGCTCTCAAAAAAACTACTAGTATCTGTCATTGTCTTATTGTGAAATTAAACCAGCTAATCTGCTTTCCTAGGCATTTATAACAACCCTATAGTGTCAAAAAGAATTGCAACCTGTAGCAATATCTAAACTCCTGGGCCTATTTTCCACTAAAAAGCACTGAGCTCTCCAGAGTAAGCCATTAAGTACCTTTGCGTAACATTTTTATTCGTCTAAGCACAGGGAAGATGAACTTTGGCAGAGTAGACAGCCCATGTGCCGGAGCAGCATCACGCTAGAGAATTCTGCCTGGCTTCCTCTTCTCTCTGCTGTGGTATCACTGTTTACCCTTTTAGCTCCTGCCTTCCTGTCTAAAAGGAAATAACCCAATTCCCACATCTATACTTTCCATGAAATCTTTACATTCCAACATGCTCATTCTTCCTGGTGGATTAATTTTAAGCTTTTCATCTCTAACTGTAGATAATGACGATAGCTAACCATAACGCACATCTACTGTGTAAGAATAAAAGCTCTGTCTTCTGCTAAGTTAATGTCTGGAAACAGGTAGGTTAGGGAGCCTATCACTGGTCTGCACCACCCCAGCCCCGAATCCATCTCCCCACGGCCACTCTCCTGCCTCTCTTCAGTCTGCACACAGTTCCCCCCATTGCAGCTAGAGTGAGCTTTCCAAAATGCAAGTTTGAGCTTGCTCCTCTTCTGCCAAAAACCATTCAGTGACTTCCCATTGCCATCAGGATAAAACCCCAAATCCTTAAGATGACTGCCAATGTAAATCAACTAAATTGCAAGTTAAAAATTAAACTTAAGACAACTGCTGGGGCCCTCGATAGCCTAGCCTGCCTCCCTCTCCAGGCCCACCTCCCCTCTCTCTTCCCATTACTCCAGCTTCGGCCACAGTGGACTAGCTTCCCTCTTCCTTGCCTCAGGGTCTATGATGTTCCCTCTGCCTGGAATGCTGTTTCCACTTCCTCATCCTACCTTCCCCTTCCTTCACTGTTTGCCTGTTAAATACCTGCTCCTCTTTCAGAGAGTGGCTTGATAGTACCTCCTTAATAGACCTCCCCCACCGACCTCCCAAACTCCACCAGATTCCCCTATTATACCTTTTATAGTGTACATTTCCTTCATGGTGTTCATCTGTTTGTAATGATGTGTTTCTGTGGCATTTGATTGATGTCGGTCTCTCCGACAGAAGTGAGCTACATTGAGGACAGGGACCAGGTCTGTCTTGCTTACATCTACATTGCATTCCTAGGTCTGGGGCTGTCTCTGACACATATAGGGACTTAGAAAATAACTGCCCTCAATGAATTGAATTGGTTCTCTTCCCTGACTCTCTTTACTTGAAGCATCCCAGATACCAGAAATTTAGAACCCATCTTCTCTGTGTCCTTCCTTCTTTTACCATGAGTCACCAGCTGGGCCTTCATCTCACTTATCCATCTGAAGTAGCTACAATTCTTATCTCCATCTTATAGAAGAGAAAACTGAGGACCAGAGACTTGCCTAAGGTCACAGAGCTAGCAAGTGAGCCCAGCTAGGATTCCAGTATAAGTCACTGACCTCAAAATCTCTATGCTCTATGACACATGAGCCCTGTCAATTTATATCTTTCATTGAGATTTCTCTTGAGTGCTTGATCTCTTTCTCATCTATTTCTTTATATTAGGAGGATTACTCTTTGTGATATGAGTTCCATTTTTTCCCATTTTCTTTCTTTTTTTCAATTGAAATAGTCAGTTTACAATGTTGTGTCAGTTTCTGGTGTGCAGCACAATGCTTCAGTCCATACATGAACACACATATATTCCTTTTCAGATTCCTTTTCATCATAGGCTATTACAAGGTATTGAATATAGTTCCCCACGTTATACAGCAGGACCTTGTTATTTATCCATTTATATACAGTAGTGTGTATCTGCTAATCCCAAACTCCTAATTTATCCCTCACCTGCCCTTTCCCCTGTGGTAACTGTAAGTTTGTTCTCTATGTCTATTTCTGTTTCATAAATAAGTTGATTTGTGTCATTTTTTTAGATTCCACATAAAAGTGGTATCACGTATTTGTCCTTCTGTCTGACTTACTTCAGTTAGTATGGTAATCGTTAGGCCCATCCATGTTGTTGCAAATGGCATTATTTCATTCCTTTTTATGGCTGAGTAGTAATCCACTGTGTGTGTGCGCGTGCGCACACACGCATGCGCATATAAATACATGGTCAAATTATTAGCCTCTGTTTTATGCCTTCTGTATTTTGATCCAAAGTGAGAAAGATTTTCCTTCCCCATGCCAAGATTATGAAGGAATTGTCTCATATTTTCTTTTAGTACTTTCATAGTTTTCCATTTTTATTTAAATATTTAATCCATTTGGAGTTTATCCTGGTGTAAGATATAGACTGACATTTATTTTTTTCCCCAGACAGTCATCCAATGGTCCACATCATCTATTGAGTAGCGCACCTTTATCAATATACTAATTCCTAGATGTATTTTGGTTTGCTTCTGGACTTTTTATTCTCTTCCACTAATATGCAAGTCTATCCATATGCTGGTATAATTGGCACTTCTTTTTTTCCAATGAGCACTCTTTAACCTTTGCCTTTGACTTCTCTGTAGTTGACTAATCCATCTTCCTTGCTGTACTCTCAGTGCTATGTTGTAAGATTACTGGTAGGTGAATAAACATGTACTTAGGGCAGTAGTAAACCAGGGGCACCAAAATAACGGCCATGAAGAGGATACAATCAAAGAGGTCACCATAGAGAAATCAGAACTTTGTTGGACCACCCTTACACATATTTTATAGCTTATAATATTTTAACTTACTTACTTACTTACTTACTTACTTACTTACTTACTTACTTTATTATTTATTTATTTATTTATTTATTTATTTTCCCAAGGACAACCAGAAACGCTCTTTATTCACTAGAGCTCGACACTGGGGCCTTGCCCTGAGCCAAGAACTTAACCACTTAAAATCTGACTGGGTCTTTTCTTTTGCACCTAAAATCTAGGCAGTTGCCATTCCCATCCCAGCATTAAAATCCCTCTTCCTGTGAGAGCTTCCCTGACTTAACTGTTGGAGGATGAAAAAGTGGGAGGGAAAATAAAGGCTGTTACAAACTATCTGGGACGGGTAGGTGGCGGAGGGATGTTGACCCTCTCACTGGGGAATGGACCCATCTGGTGACTTGATGTTGGGGGCAGGAGTTCAGTAAAACGGAATGAACTGTGGGAAGTACAACCAGGGGGAGTTCAAGGGTATCGGCTCACCCCAAAGCAGTCTACCCCCGACATTTTTATATTAAATTACATGGGAAGCACCGTAATATTTTCAGGGCCTACAGGGTCTTAATGATGCTCTGCTGACGACCTCCCCACTCCACATCCTGGCTGCCCCTTCACTCCCTTCAGTCCACCTCTCCCTTTCCTCACTACGGGCTCTTCCTCTGAGTCTTACCTGTTGTTGCCATCCAAGTTTCTATTCTTTTTCTCTTTTTCCATTCAATGAACTCAGGCAATCTCCTCCTCTCTGTGGTTTCAAAATTCCCAGATTTGTGCTGACATCCTAATCTGTGTCTCTGACCTAGATCTCTCCTTTAGCCTTTGAATCTGCTTAGTGAACGCCACCTGTACGTCCTAGAGACACCTCAAACTCAACATATCCAGAGCAAAACCTGCCCTTTTCTGCTTCATGTCTGCTCTTTGCCCTATGGTCCCTCTCTTGGTGGACTTTGGAGAATCATCTTTAATGATGATTCTCCTTACTCACTCTTCTCCCCCTAATTACTTCTTAAACACCTTAAATTCATTTATTCTTCCTCATCACCACTCCGATGATGTTGTTTGAGCCCTCAGCATCCCTTAGTTGGACTGCTGAAACTCCTGGCCTTTCATTTTGCCATTTTTTAGTCCACATCACTGCCAGAGAGACAGGTCTAAAACCAGATTAGTGATAACACCACTCTTCAACTCAAAATGCCTCACTGGCTCTCCATGGCCTCCGGAGTAAAGGGCAAGTCCACCAAAGTCTGACCTCTGTGTACGTAGGCAACTTCACGTACAGTGGCTCTCCTTCCTTGCTCTCTGTACTCCAGTCGCACAGACCAGACTGGCCATGCTATTTCATGCTTCTGACCTTTGAATAATTTGTTCTCTCTATTTGGAATTTCCTTCCCACTCTTCTCCAAGACTTAACTCGTCACTTCCCAGAGATTCTTAATTTTCCCTTAATTCTCCCTAGAACTGACTAATCTCTTCTTGGAGCCCTCAGTGTACCCAGCCCATCTCTGTTACAGCCCATATTGTCTTGTATTTCATTTACCTGCATGCACGTCTGTCTCCTTAACTAGACACTGAGCTTCTCTGATGGCAGAGATTATTTTATTAGTCTTTGAATCCCTAGTACCTGGCACAGTCCTTCACCTACAGTAGGGCTCAATAAATATTTATGGAATGAAGGCATAAACACATAAGAATGCTTTAGAATTTTCAAATAAAGAGGCCTGCTCTTTAGGTTGAGTTTGTGGAAGGCTAGCAGGCTGTCTGTCCAAAGAACTCTCAGGTTGTTTCACAGGCTTAGAAATCCAAATTTTCCACACAGAGAGAATGGTCCCCATATTTAGGAGCAGATTCAGTCACCAAATTCATGCATAAAATCATCAACTTATTTATAATGAGAAATGCAATTGTCACATGTATAGAAATACTGTCTTTTCTATAACTACCCTGAACTTCAAGGTAGGCCTATGTGGGAAGCTGCATTATTCATACATCATTGTTTCACCTAAGCACACTCAATGAAGGAGAAAAAAATCTTATTCTTGAGAGGGAAAAACAATCTTACCTTTTATATATAAAGTACAGATATACATAAAGTACATAAACAGGTATATAGCTAGCATATCTGGTATTAAAGGTATTAAAACTTCATTGGGGAGGGGCAGGGTATAGCTCAGTGGTAGAGTGCTTGCTTAGCATGCACAAGGTCCTGGGTTCAATCCCCAGTACCTCCTCCAAAAATAAATAAATAGGTAAATCTAATTAACTCCCCTTCCAAAAAAAAATTAAAGAAAAAAAAAAACCACTTCATTGGGAGCTGGAAAGAGAAAGAAAAATGCCATATGATATCACTTATATGTGGAATCTTAAAAAAAGGACACAGATGAACTACTTATTATTTATAATTTAGATGACTGATTTCTTGAATATGTGTAAGCACATCTGACTGCCCTTTATAATTGGATTACCGCATTCTGTTGATTCTTATTTTGTGGTTGGTTTTATTCCTTTGATAACTATGTAAGTTTGAAAAGCTAAAGCTCTAAACTGTTTTTAGAAACGATGAACAGTACACATATGTAAATTAAAAATACGTCCAGTATACTGTGTATATGTATTTACATGCAATATGTGGTATATGTGCAGTCAAATTGTAACAATGTTGTCTAGTAAAACTGAAAAATGGAAAAAAATGAAACTGAAATTGGAGTATAGATCGTTTTTGAAAGGAGGTAGGTATACAATACAATAAACTGGGACTATGAAAAGTGAAAAAAACTTCATCAGGAAAGCAATTAAGAAAAAAAAATCTAAAAAAGCTCTTTAGGGCTGGCAATCATGACTTTTAAAAAAAGGTTGAGAAACACTAGTCTAACCTCTATATGATTCTTTCTTAAGGAATTAGAATAAGTGGAGTCAGTTCTAAAATTCAAATATTCAGTGGCATTAGGTTGATACAATATCTCTACAGCATAACAGCCCATAATGGAGCGACTGTGCTTGAAATTCATTGGCCAAGATTCTCATCCTTGAACTCAGCTTCAACTGGCTCCAACTCTTCCATTATTATCTTCTCCCTCTTTCAGGCTGACACATTCCCTCTTTGGGGGTGTTATACATATTCTGTATTCCTTAGGAGCCATTCTATTTCCTCAACAACAACAACAAAAAAGGATCCTGCTGGGATCCATTACCTTCTAAGGGTGTATAAAGCCATGTTTAGAAGTTGGGGATAGAAGTTTGAATCTCTACAATGCTGCCTGCTTACACTCTCTGAGCATCAATTACTGCATCAGTAAAATGGAAGTAACAAGGGGTTTTTAAGGACAAAAGGGTTTTTTAAGGACTAAAAGGAATAAATATATACAAAGAGCCTTGAGCAGTAGCTATTTTTAGGACCAAGTTGGGAGGAAAACCTTGCTGTGTCATTTTGAAGAGTGTGTTTATGTCTGTGAGCCCATGATGAAACAGTAAAGGGTTTCAGAGAAAATTGTTGTCCTTGGCATGTTTATAGATGCTAGAAAATTAATAAAGTGAGCAAACGCTAAAAAAATGTGTTTGGCTGTGTAAAAATAACCAATTACAGCCGTTTATGTAACTAACTTAACATTTAAGGCCTAATTATCATGCAGCACAATAACAATTACATATGTCATTAAATATGCATCAGATTAACCTTGCAAGTTTTATTTGATTACAACAGTACTCACTCTGTACTCTAAAGAACATCCTTACAGTTAATTGCTCATAATGCATAAGTCTGTTCACTATTTACATTAATTAAATGGGACAGAGCTCCTGAATATGTCCTGCATTTAAGGTAAGGCTGGATTATCCATCCTTGATTGCAACCACACATTTGCCCTATGACTTGTAAGATAATGTATACTTTAGTTGTGTACAGTGAGGAAGTTGCTAAAGAAGCAGGCAGCAAAAGAAAATTTTGTTTAATTGCTTGGTGTTCTGGAAACTTACAGGTTTCTAGCAGATAGTTCTTGATTCGAGTAATGATAAAATTCTAGTGCTGAGCACTAGCCAACCCAGCCTAGAACAACTTCTAAGCAAGCCCCATGGTCTTACTAGGGAGCACTTCTAGAATTAAAATTACAAAGATCATTTATTTGATTCCGTCATGAACTAGGTACTATACATACATCATCACATCCTTATAAAACTCTTATAAATTAGGTATTATTTTCATTTTACATATGAGGAGAAGAGAGTCACAGAAAGATAATAACTTGCCTAAATTCTTGAAGGTATTCAAATTCAGGGAAGGCTTCAAAGTACATGTTTTTTCAGTCATATTAAACGGTGGCAGGTTTCTTACAGTTCATATTTCAAACATGTACCAGGTATTTGGAGGTTGCAAAAGAGTACAGACTGTCTGTCATCAAACGATGCAAAATACTTTAGGAGCCTATTTCGAAGGTCAGCAGGTGGAGGCCCTGTCCACCAGGCTGAAAGGTATGCAGCTAGGTTGCCTAGTAGGCATTTCAAATTTTTCTGATAAACAGGAGTCACTCAGCAATAAAGATTCCTGATTAACCTTTTTGGGTTCTCCCCAAAGCCTGCTGATTCTAGAGACAGATATCCCGTGTTTTGTGGAGATCAAAAAGAAGTCAGTGAGGTAAGGAAGAGGCAGAAGAGATGAGTAGCAAAGGGCTGGATTCATGAAGATTCTGCTTAACGGCCATGACATTATGAAAATCCTGGTACCTGCTAACTCTTCAGTTTTGAATAGTCAGAGGGAGTTTATTAGTTATACCTGGGCAGACCTGATTTTCATTCTGGCTGTGCTTCCTAATAACTGAATGACTTTGGGCGAGTGGTTTTACCTCTATGAGCCTTATTTTTCTTTATGTATAATATGGGGTGCAGCAGGGTCTTTTAGCAGAATTATTTTTTTCCCCTTTTGCTCACCTTTGAGATCTCCAGGGCCCTCTTACTTATGCAGAAGCTCCCCAGACAGGCCACTGTGTGGAAAAACAGCTTTATGTAGACCTTACATTTCTTTAAGTAGATTAGTAGGAGTACTTCAACCCTTCCTCTGCAGATTGGTCATGATTGAGGTTGATCAAGTTAAAAAAGCAGTCTAGGAACCTCCTGGAAGGAAAAGGACTGATTCCCTAACTCCTTTGACTAAGGTGGCTACAAAAGGAGAAAGATGTGGAAGGGTAGGGGGAACGGGAGCAAGAGGAGGACAATCATCCTGAATACCAGAGGCAGCAACAGAGGTGGAGGAGGCTGGAACCAGCCCTGAGCTGGGCCGTGGTGGAGCCAGGGCTTCTGGGCAAGTGCCTGAGTGTGCGGACTCACAGAGCTGAGACCTAAGAGCTGCAACCCTTGAGGCTCAGGCTTGTCACTTCCATGGGGGGAAGGCTCCGGAACTGCACCTCTGATTCTAACCACAGCAGCTACTCAGTTGAAGAGGATCTCTTGGAATATTCTGGACTCAACCAACGGCAGCCACGGTCCAGAGCCTGACAGTAGGATGCAATTTTCCTGGTTGGGTTTTGAGTTCAACAGTCAACCTCCTCAGTTAGTTAAGAATGGAAGGGCTTGGAGAATGTGCTATTAGACTGCCCTGAAGGTCAATCTTCAAAAATATTTAGTCCAACATGGACTGATCTTGGATACTATCAATGTAAATTTCTGTCTTAAGAGGATGAAAGTTGTTTTTTCAGGTTCCTTTACAGACAGTGTTTAGTGAGGGGAGCAACATGGCACTGAGCCACCTCTGCTATGACAGGTTAAATACAGGGTGCGCTGGAAGCAAGTAAGGGGGACACAAAACCCAGGCTTTGGGGGGGAGGTTCCTGAGGAAGTGATGTCTAAGTGAAGTGGAGGTTCCTTAGCACAGGAAACTTGGCAGTAGCAGACAATATAAGGGGAAATGGAGATACTTTTATCTGGGAGAATGAAGTGTAAGATGGGGGAGTGATGACAAAGAAATAGGAAGACACTAGACCTTGAAGGGCCTTCTACAAAGAGTGACCATACAATTAGTGTACAAACAGAGACACTGCTGAGAGTGAAATGAGACAATATTACTAATTATACAGGGACAACAGGAGTACACCAGGACTGTCTCAAGCATCAGGACTTACGGTCACCCTACTTGGAAGTCAGGTTCAAGTGACTGCTTAGACCTCTTGTGAAAGCATAAATTGTCAGACATCCCCTCTTTTTACCTTTTACTTTCTTGCCTGAGTGACTTCATCCATAACTTTGCCTTGCTCATTTCACAAACATTTGTCCAGGATGACTTCTGGGCACTGAGGTTCCAAAGAAAAAAAGACAGTGTCTGTCCTCAAGCTCTGTTGAAAGAAGACAGGCATCCAAAGAAACAATTCTAATACAGTTGTACAATTTTAGCCCTGGCTTCTCCTCTGAGCTCTAAATTCACTCATGTCATTTCCACTCCTACTGCAAAGCACAGATCTGAAACAGAACTTTTCATTTCCTCTCCAAATCTGTCTTCCTTCAGCTGGCCTTCCACTTCTTCAGCTGGTCTTATAACTGATGCTACTATGCACTACATTGTTGCAGGAAGAAACGCAGAAAAGCACTGCCTTAATTACTGTTATCCTTCCTCTCGCTGTGCATTTTGATTTCGCCACATCTTTCTTAAGCACAATGACTAAATTGGGGCTTAGAATTCTAATGAGGGCCTAACATCAACTGAAGAGGAGGGGTAGTTTCCAGATGCTTGAATGCTACATTTTTAATGAACAGACCCCAGTATCACATGGGACTGTTTTTCCACAGTAGTACAACATTGATGACTCATATTCAGGTTGTTGACAATCATGGCATCCAGATCTGGAAACATGCCCTAGGCAGTCTCAAAAAATTTCAGTTTAGAGGGGGAAGGGATAGCTCAGTGGTAGAGTTTCTACTTAGCATGCATGAGGTCCTGGGTTCGATCCCCAGTACCTCCATTAATAAATAAATAAATAAATAAACAAACAAATAAATAAATGAATAAATAAATTTAAAAATTTCAGTTTAGGTGAGAAAGACATGAAGAAAAGTCCTACATATTTGACCCTATTTTCTGTTTGCAGAGAAGGTGAGAGCGGTATTAAAGGTGTAAAGGTGTAAAGGGGTAGGGGAAACATCAATGATCATGAACTATCTGTTGAGCAATTGCTGTGTAAAAGGACAATTTCTGCTTTAAAGGGCAATTTAATGTTTCTACCATCTATTCTCCACATAACTATCAGAGTGATCCTTTTAAAGCAAATTTGATTATCCCTTTGTTCTCAACCCTTCCATGGTATTCTTACACATTCTAATAAAACCCAAAGTCCAGCATGGCTTACCAGATACAGGATCTGGCTTCTGCCAATGTTTCCCAACTTGCTTCTCTGATTTGCTGTGCTCCAGCCACACGGATCTCTCTGCTTCTTCTCCGACCTGCCAAGCAAGTCCTATTTCAGGGCCATTTGAACTGCTATTTATCTTTTCCTTTCTCTTCTCCTCTAGAAGTCCACACAGCAGCCCCCTTCATTTAATGATGAGATTTCTGCTTATGATTAAGATGCCTTCCTTTGTCTGCCCTATCTGCTAGAGCATCTCCACATCACTCTTATCCCTTTATTCTGATTTTTTCCCCATAAAACTTCCCACATTACTGAACATTATTATTTCATAATATATTATGTGTATTGCTTATTGTCAATCTCCCCTGACTATTATATGAAGCAGAGACTTGGTTTTGTTCACTGCTGAATTCCCAGCACCTAGAACAGTGTCCGTTTTTTTTCCCAGAATGAACTTGTATTACTCACATAGTAAAACATGAATAAAGAGGCCGCATAAGCGTAAAGTGTAAATGAATTCTACAAGAGGTTGGGCAAATTTATGAAAGAAAGACTTCTAAATACATGTATTAGTATAATGGTTAAGATAAACCACTGTTTGAATACCCTTCCCAGAGACGGTCTAGGAGTATGATCCCAAGTTATTCACAAGGCAGAGTCTAAAGGTCTTCATCTGGAAAACGGGATAATAATAATGAGTGTCTGCCCCATAAGGTTGTTTTTGAAGATTAAATGAGACCATGTATGCAGTTCCCTTTGTACAAAGGCTCGCATGCAATAAATACTTGACAAATGGCAGCTATTGTAATAATTAGTAGAAGTAACAAGAGATGTTGGGACATACCTAGCCCTCAAGATTGACATCAGAGTGGACCACCACATCCTCTCATCATCGCGCCTCAATCTGGGCCCCTAAAGCCCAAAGAGGGGATGGTTCTTTCCAAAGTAGATAATTTCGACGTTCCAGAAGCCTCTGAATCAAACGTACCCTGTGTACCCTTAAACCATTCAGGCAGTCTGGTTAATCCATGAGCAGCACTGCAAGACCCGGCTTCGAGAGGCGACCACTGCTTGCCGTCCTTCGGCCCGGTCTCTTAGCCTCAATTTCCTCTGAGGCTGCAATAGGGGTGGGGATGGGAATGTTAAAAAACAAAAACAAAAAAACACAAAAGCGGGGCGGTACCGGCCTGCTCCACCTCACCGCACTCTGGAGCGGATCAAACGGCACCAGGCAGGGGCAAGCCTGCGGCGACCAGCAACGCGCCCAGAGGGAAAACCGATTACAGGTCCGACTCAAAAGTCGGGCAAGCTGCTCAGCCCCATCCTCCCGCCAGAGGCCGGCGGCGGGCGCCCGGCGAGGGCCCGGGCAGGGGCCGAGCGAGGGGCGGCGGCGGGCGCGCAGCCGGCGGCGGGGCGGGAACAGGGCGGAGGCGGCGGGCGCGCGGCCCGCGGCGCGCTCGCGCCTGCGCCGCTCGGGAGCGAGCACGCAAGCCTGGGGGCGCGCACGGCTGGCGTTTCCTCGGCGCGGAGGAGGGGGACGCGGTGAGGTGAGGCACGAGGTGCTGCAGGGAGGGCGGCGGCGGGGCTTGAGCCCCTCTTGCGGGACAAGGGGGAGGCCGGGACCGCGAGGTACGGCGGGGACAGGGGCGGGCTGCGGGCCCTTGGGGCGTCGAGGGCGAGGGGGGCGAGCTGGCGCGAGGCGCGGGCCACGCCGCGCGGTGGGGGAGGGCGGCGCGGGCCCGGCTTGCGCCCTGGGGCCCCGCCCCGCTCGGGAGCCTGGCGCGTCCCGCCCCCTGGGCGGTCGTGCTGGGTCCCATCCTCGGTATATTACGGACTCTGCAATGAAGCTCGTAATCCCAATCTGGACATCCCTAGTGTGCCGTGCACCTGGCCGACGTTACCCGTTGAGTCTTCCAGTGGGCCTTCCAGAGTAGGTATTTCAGGCCCAGTTTTTACAGCCGAGGCTGTCTGAGTCTCCAGTAGAATGACTTGCCCTAGATCACACAGCGAATAAGGAAAGTAGTGAGGCTTGGAATCTTGAACGCAGAACTCCCAAATCTGCCCCTGTCCTCTGCACCACACTGAATGCCTTTCTCGACGGTCCCTTCCCTCCTCTTCCCGGTAACTTTGAATTTGGCAAATGTTAATTTGGAGCTAGCACCCATCCTTTCGTGGATGTTAGCGTCAGAAATGTATGTTGAGAGAAGAAAAGAGAGGAAGAAAGAAGAGTCTGCTTATTGCAGTATTGTGCTTACGACGTGGAGTGTTTTTGAGACTTGTTACATCCTTTTCTTGATCATCTCTACTAACCTCTGCTGAAGGGGCGCTGCTATTCACTACTTGTAAGACATTGTGCAAGTAACATAATCTTTCAGAGCTTCCTTTCTCCCTTTGAAAAAGTAGCATGTCTCAGAAGGTTGTGAGGATTGGGAGATTATCCACATACAGTGGTACCACAGTACCTGGCATATGAGAGAAGTTCATTAAGTTCTGGCCATTTTATTTTGTTTAATATTCTGTTTTTTTTATTGCACTACAGTTGGTTTACAGTGTGTTTCTGGTGTACAGCATAGTCGTTCATTTATACGTATGTAAATAAAAGATATTCCTTTTCATATTCTTTTCCATTATAGGCCATAACAAGGTATTGAATATAGTTCCCTGTGCTATAACAGTAGGACGTTGTTGTTTATCCATTTCATATCTAGGTTAGTATCTACAAATCCCAAACATGCAGTTTATCCCTCCTTACCCTCTTTTCCCCTTGGTAACCTTAAGTTTGTTTTCTGTGTCTGAGTCTGTCTCTGTTTTGTAAATAAGTTTGTGTCCTTTTTTTTTTTTAGATTCTATGTATGAGCGATATCTTTTGTGATATCATACAGTATTTTTCTTTCTCTTTCTGGCTTCACTTAGAATGACAATCTCCATGTCCATCCATGTTGTTGCAAATGGCATTATTTTTTCCTTTTATGGCTGAGTAGTATTCCACTGTGTGTATATACCAAAACTTCTTTATCCAGTCATCTGTTGATGAACATTTAGGTTGCTTCCGTGTCTTGGCTGTTGTAAATAGTGCTGCTATGAACATTGGGATGCCTATATCTTTTTAAATTAGAGTTTGCTCCAGATATATGCCTAGGAGTGGGATTGCTGGATCATAGAGTAAGTCTATTTTCAGGTTTTTAAGGAATCTCCACACTGTTTTCCATAATGGCTGCACTAAACTGCATTCCCACCAACAGTGTAGGAGGGTTCCCTTTTCTCCACACCTTCTCCAGCATTTATCCTTTGTGGACTTTTTAATGATGGTCATTCTGACTGGTGTGAGGTGATACCTTGTTGTAGTTTTGATTTGCATTTCTCTGATAATTAGCAATATTGAATATTTTATTCATGTGCCTGTTGGCCATTTGTATGTCTTCATTGGAAAATTGCTTGTTTAGTTCTTCTGCCCATTTTTGGATTGGATTTTTTGTATTTTTGTTACTGAGTTGTATGAGCTGTTTGTATATTCTGGACGTTAAACCCTTGTCAGTTGCATTGTTTGTGAATATTTTCTCCCATTCCATAGGTTGTCTTTTCGTTTTATTTATAGTTTCCTTTGCTGTACAAAAGCTTATAAGTTTAATTAGATCCCATTTGTTTATTTTTGCTTTTATTTCTATTGCCTTGGTAGACTGCCCTTGGAGAACACTGCTACAATTTATATCAGAGAACGTTTTGCTTATGTTCTCTTCTAGGAGTTTTATGTTGTCTTATGTGTAAGTCTTTAAGCCATTTTATTTTTGTGTATGATGTGAGGGAGTGTTCTAATGTCATTAATTTACATGCAGCTCGGATGCTTTTCCAATACCACTTGTTGGAGAGACTGTCTTTTCTCCATTGTATATTCTTGCCTCCTTTGTGGAAGATTAATTGACCATAGGCGCGTGAGTTAATTTCTGGATTCTCTTTTCTGTTCCATTGATTCATATGTCTGTTTTTGTGCCAATACCATGCTGTTTTGATTACTGTAGCTTTGTAGCATTACCTGCCTCCAGCTTCATTCTTTTTCTTCAGGATTGCTTTGGCAATTCTGGGTCCTTTGTGATTCTATATAGATTTTAGAATTACTAGTTTTAGTTCTGTGAAAAATGTCCTAGGTAATTTGATAGGGATTTCATTAAATCTGTAGATTGCTTTGTGTAGTATGGTCATTTTAACAATATTAATCCTTCCAATCCAAGAGCTTGGGGTATCTGTCCATTAATTTATTACTGAGTGAATAATGCTCCTTGCTAAGCTCACTTTCCTTCAAGCTCATTTTCCTGGGACTAGAACAGAGGAAGAACCACCCCAGCTCACCCTAAAAAAGACAAGTTCGTTGACATATCTGAGTGTTGCATACACTTAATGATGTATTAGTCCTCAAGCTAAAACTATCAGGTGAAAGAAGTCACTGTGGGAGAACTAAAGATGAATTAACCTTTTTGTAGAACATTTATTTGTTTGTTATATTTGTGTTTGTTGAGTTCTTTCTGCTTTGCATTGTGCTTGGTACTTTAAAACATACAAGTTCGTATTCAGTGTAGTGCCTGCTTTCATTTAGTCTAGAAATGGGGGAAATGTGCATTCAGAAGTAATCCTCACAAAGTTGAATGTGAAAAGTGCCAGAAAAGAGATAGATAAAAGTCTCTGGAAGTGTAGAAGGAGGGGGAATGTTTTCTTGGCTTAGTTGGTGAAATAGGAGTTCATTTATGTCTTCAGGAAGATACTTTGTACATACCCATTAAGTTTTGTTCAAAGAGTAAGTTAGTGAAAAAATGTATGTTGTAGCAGATAGGATTCCTAGTTTCTAGTAACAGAAGTTCATTCATATTGAAGTATTATTGGAGAGATACATAAATGGGGGGGGGGGACCTAAACAGGGGCCACCCTTTGGGGAACGGGATCTCAACAGGCAGAGCTCATAGACCAAACTCTTTGGCTAGTGAATGACTGGGCTCCAACTGCCCTTTGTCCTTTATGTCTTACTCAAGATTCAGATTTCTGTCAGAATAGATCTGGTTGCTTTAGCTGCTGTTGGGGTGGGAGATGGAGTATTGCTGTTGGCAACCCCCACCAAAACCGTATGCAATGTGGGAGAATCAATTTCCCAAAGGAAAGAGAGCTAAGAAGAGAGAGAGAGCTAAGAAGAGAGCTAAAGAGAGCTGGGCAGAGAAAACCAGTCGCTGTTTATTAGAAATATGTAACCTTTGTAGAGGGCTTACTATGGGCCAGGCACCCTGCCACATTATTTATGTGGATTTTGGTATTAAATCCTCACAACTCAAGAGGTACAGTTGTATCGTGCCCATTTTACAGAGGAGGAAGTAAGCTTACGGAGATAAAATAATTTGCTTCACCTTACAAAGCCAGAATGTGGCGGAGCGTGTTGCATTATCTTCTCTTTATCTTGTCCCTTTAAATTATTTCCTCATCCCTGTGCCACTTTTGTTGGTTCACAGGGGTCATCAAGCTTTGTTGTGCGTGTTGGCCAGTTCTGAGGTCTCCCTGAAGGAGCACTGCATTGAGGAAGATCAAAGCAGCAGTCTTTGCCAACTAGGGAATGGACCGTTTGGGTTCCTTTAGCAGTAAGTACCATGAAGACAAGTCCCAGTTGAACATTAGTAGCAAACTGTGGTGGAAGTTGATCAAAGAGGGAAAATAAGCACTTTGAAGTTGAACAAAGCCCTGTGAATCTGATCCTAAAGGAGTAAGAGGATCAAATCAAAGTAAAATCACCCAGTACTACTGATTGCCCACTGAACATGCAATACAAACACATCACCATAGGTCTTATAAGGAAATGAGGCGCACATGGCATAGTAACCTGTAGTTAAGATTTTAAAAAGCAGTTGGATTTCTCTCTAGAATCAGTAACATATTTCAGGTGCCTTGGTAAGAAATAATGTCAGTGGTAGAATAAAGAAAATATTCCCCATGCCCCTTTTTGGTGGAACTTGTATCCTAATAGTAAACTACAGTATAATGATAGTGCAGAGAATTATGTGTGAAGTAAGTCCAGGCAGCCACAAAGATGAAAAAATGCACTACCTTTTCTCTGATTCTGAAGAAAAGAGATTTGGCAGAAACAGAAATCCATTAGATGTTAGATAGTTAGATGTTAGTAGTGTCTCAATGAGAAGAATCAGAAAGGCACTTTTGCGATGTATTCTCTTTAGCAGTTTCTTAAAGGGGCTCTAATTGACTCTCATCACACTCCCTATGTAAATTTAGGACAGAATGGAGTCTTCAAAGACATCTAGTTCAAACCTCTCATTTTATACTCAGAGAAAGAACCTAAATGATTTGTCCCCATGCTGGAATGTAAACTGAAACCACCGTCTCTCCCTTTTTAAAATAATTTTTAAACGTTTTATTTGGAAATAATTTCAAACTTACAGAAAAATTGGAAGCATAAGAAAATACAAAGAATGCCCATACACCTTTTGTAATCCTTTTACTCTATTTGCCTGCGTTCTCATTCTCTATCCATAAATATGTCTACTTACACATACATGTATTTATAAGTAGACACACACATCCCATATTTTTTTTTCAGCATCATTTGAATGTAAGGGACATACGTCATGGCCTTTACCCCTCAGGGCTTTATTTCCTGAGACTACTGAGGATATTCTGTTTTAACTTCAGTGTAGTCTAACCTCAGTAGAGTTACCAACTTTAGTGAGTATAACATCGATAAAGTACTTTTCTATAACCTACCATCTGTATTCCAGTTTCGTCCATTGACTCAATAATGTCCTTTATGAGGTTTTTCTCCTTCCCTTACAGGATAGGGTCAGAGTCAGGTCTTGCATTAAGTTACTATGTCTCTTTAACCTCCTTTAAACTGAAATAGTTCAGGGGGAGGGTGTAGCTTAAGCGGTAGAGCGTACGCTTAGCCTGCATGAGGTCCTGGGTTCAATCCCCAGTACCTCTTCTAAACATAAAATAAGTAAACCTATTTACCTCCCTCCTCCTCCCCAAAAAATAATAAAATAAACTGAAATAGTTCCACAGTGTTTGTCTTTAGTGGCTGACTCTTTTGGAGAATACAGGCCCTTTCCCCCTTTTTAAAAATAGAATGTCTCAATTTGGGTTTTTCTGGTCTTGCTCTATCTCATTGGTGATGCTGACTTTGAAAACCCACTCAAGGTGTCTGTTTGAATTCTTTACCATATAATTTCTATTTTTTCCCTTGCATATAATAAGCAACCCATAAGGAGACACTTTCAGGCCATAAAATACCCTGTTCCTCATCAGAATTTCTCCCTAGTTAGCATCCACTGATGATTTTTGCTTGATCCAATTTTATTATGATGGTTGCAAAATGATTTTTTCCCCCAGATCAAGCACCCTCTCCACATTTACTAGTTAGCAGTTAGCATTTTACTATAATCAAGAGGCCATCTGTTTCACTTACTTACTTGCTTATTTATTTATTACCAGGATGGACACATGAATTCCTATTTTCTTAATGGTTTGTAATTCATTATCATACTTAATTATTTTGGTTCTCAGATTATCCTAATTTGACCACTGTGTGCCCCTTCAAGCTGGCTCTTGCAACCTTGTGGCATGCCCTTCCCCCGTCACTTTTTTGAGCATCTCCTTCCTTTTTGGCATGGCTGCATTTTCCAGGTACGTCTTGTACCTCCCACGCCCCAGCCCTAGAATCAGCCACTTTTCTGAGGAGCCCATGGTGCTTTTAGAGAAGAATGACATTAGAGACCAAAATCTGGCCTAAATACTATAATATTTTTAAAGTTCCTTTTACTGTTTGAAAATGAAATATAGAGATAATGTATCTACACCCATGCTTTCAAAGAAATAAAAATAATGCTCTAACTATGCTATAAAAGATAAATAAAAGAAGTAATTTATAATAAAATAATATGTATCTCAGTTTGTTTAGACATTACAGTAGAAGACGTGACTTAAGTAGTCAGATGCTGGTACCCCTATGTTGAATCACTGTGCATCTTACAACTACAAATGCACAATGATTCATATGTGTTGTGTTGGTGACTCAGAATACCACAGGCTTGAATAACTGTTCGTGAAGTTCTGAACAAAACAAGATAGATTCTCCTCTTGAAGTAATGCAGTTGCCTTCCTAGAAAATTCAGTACCTATTAAAGATATCAAGAACATTTTGTTTTATAAGTAATATGGAATTAGGTTCCAGGTCATGAAATTATAACCAGGTTTTTCACCTCCTTGAACATCTGGTGGGACATGTGAAAGTTGTGCAGGACACAGGCCAATCCTTATGTAGGAATATCGAGCATTGCAGGATATCTAGCATCCCTGGTCCCTGCCTGCCAAATGCCAGCAGTGCTCCCTAGTCACTGTGGCAGCAAAAAAATACCTCAGATTTTCAGAATGCCTTCTTAGGGCACAGTTGAAAACCATTAAGTTAGGTAATTGATATAATGGAATATTATTCATCCGTGAAAAGGAATGAGGAAGAGCAATGTGTACCATCATGAAAGATGTTGACCATATATTGTCAAGTGAAAAAAAAACAGGCTATAAAACTTGAAGTGTAGTATCCCACTTTTGTTAAATATATATATACACATACATAGAGAAAGGGCTGGAAACCAGAATGTTAATAGAGGGTGACATACTTTATACTTCTGTTGTCTAAAACTTTTGAAAACAGAAACTAATTTTTACAAAATAATTCTTGATGTAAGGGTTTAAAAACTTTACTTTGGTCAGTCATTAGCCAAGTTTTTGTTATTACTGTTGAAGAAAGTTTGAGGAAAGTAAAACAAGCTTCTATCATCAAAATAAAAGGATGTGAGGAAGAAGGTAATTTGGCAAAAATTGGCTTTTAATATAAAATAATTTTTGTTCCTCCATGTCAAAATTTTTAATGGGAGAAGTGTAGTAGTTGCTGTTTGATATATTTATTTTGAAGCTGTTGCCAGAAAGATTACCTTTCTTTCTCCTGTCATTTTCCCCAAGTCTTCATATAGAAACAAATGAAAAGAACAATGATCACTACCTTAAGAAGTAAAGCGTGCCTTGAAGACTGTTTCTTGGACTTTAGGAAAGAAAATGCTATTCTAGAATGTGAGAAATCTTGCCCCAGGCTAAACAGATTAAATCTGCTTCAAAGCCTATTCTCTTAGACTCCTTTTGTTCATCACAGAGAGCAGCTCTGCTGAGTTGCCCTGACTCAAGAGTGGCAGAGTTGGGGGCAGCCAGGGACACACGTGCTTGCATTTTTATGACTTTAGAGAGTTTAGATTGTACTCCTTACCTTAATATTTCAGAGATAATACCTGCATTGGAACTGAAGGAAAGTCTATTTTGTTCTCTGCTTATTGTGGGAGAAAGGCAGGGAACTGTCCTGGGCTTAACTCCCACCTCAAATATAAAGTAGTGTGTCCCAAAATATATATTAAAGGGTTTTCCCCCCAAATTTTTATTACAAAAATCTTCAAACTTATAGACAAGCTAAAAGAACAGTGCAGCGATTACTTATTACCCATTGTCTAGATCCAGCAATTATTAACATTTTGTCGGATTGGCTTTGCCTGTAACTACGTATGTGTTGTGTAGGTTTGTGACTTTTTTTATTTGCCCCTGGAAAAATAAATTGTGGGCATTCTGAAACTTCCAGTTAAAACTTGCTTTTGAAACTTCTTTGCAAGGTCCATATCTACTTAAGTGCTGTTTGAAATAGTAGGTATACTGTAGGAGGGAACACAGCTACCCTGAAATATAAAAACATAATTTTGGGGTTTTCTTATTTGGAATGAGCTCATCTTGTCTCCATGAACTTTTCAGCGAAGCCTCAGATTTTTACGTTCTTGCACTGAAGATAATCATAAGGTGTTTTGAAGCTAGTCTATTTTTCTTTCTGTCCTAGATGATCCCTCTGATAAGCCACCTTGCCGAGGTTGCTCCTCCTACCTCATGGAACCTTATATCAAGTGTGCTGAATGTGGGCCACCTCCTTTTTTCCTCTGCTTACAGGTAACTCATTAAAGGGAGGCTTCCCTGGTTTTATGAGTATAGTAAACTCAGAGTTGACCATCACTTGCTCAGAAGGACCATACCTTCTTAAATCTATTTTTTTCCAGTCAATCTTCTGTTACACATTTTACAAGTGAAAAACTGGGGAACAGAACAGGATGGACGAGATAGACTGTTGAATATTCCACTTTCCTGAATCAACTTAATGCTGTTGTTGTTGGTAGATTTGAAGTACTGGGTCTACAGTAAACAATTGGAGGAGTATTCCTTTCGATAGCACCCATGACACTGTTTATTATCTTACTGAAGAGTGATCTTCAGGTGGTAAACAAGGGAGCAAACTGTTTTGTGGATGATGGTGGTAATAGCAATACTAATTACAAGTGCTTACTCTGTGCCAGGCTCTATTTTGAGTACTTTGCATGAACTGACCTTTAAATCATCACTGCAACTCTAGGAAATAAGTATGATTAGAATCCCTATTTTGTAGAGGAAACTGAGGCAAAGAGAGGTTAAGTCATTTGCACAAGGTCACACAGCAAACAATTTTTTCAAATCCAAGATGCTATTGATTAAAAGACGCATCGCAATTTCAGAAGTGTTCAAGTGTAAGAATGGCTGATGGAGGTTATGATATACTTTTTATTATAAAATGAATCCTCATTTCAGTTTTAAAATGTGAAAAAATATATATCTTAGAATTGCTGAAATACTGTAAGTATGAAGCCAGGAGTCAAATTTAGGCAGTCTGCTTCCAGGACTTACGCTTTTATCGAAGGAGGGGTTGTCCTAGGAAAAAGTCTTTTTTTCAGATCGTTGGGTTTTTTTCTTCTCTAAAAAAGCCACTGAAAAACTGTGAATCTCACCTCCCTATTGTGACTGCAGACGCATGAATTCTAAAATCTCATCACAAATGAGTAGAATACCCCTAAGCCATCTTTTATCCTTTGAGAAAACATTTCAAAAAGTAGCTTTTTGGTAACTTTATTTTCCTTTCTTTTGCAGTGTTTCACTCGAGGATTTGAGTACAAGAAACATCAAAGTGATCATACTTATGAAATAATGGTAATGATGAAGTTGCAGGGAATTTCTGTATATTTTCAAGTATTATACTGAGAATTAGTCTTTTTTCCCCTTCATCTCTAGGTATTTCTTTCCTTTTTCTTTCCCCTTCTTCTGAATTAGGTAATCATTACCCCATAAACTTTTAAGGGGTTTATGGCTCTAAAATCATTTTATGTACAGAGATTTTTGTCTCAGATTAGAAGGAATTTAAAGGAAGTGCTTTTTGACGTTTACTGATACAAGGATCAGAGGTGTACTGCTTTTTAGGTTCATTGATAAATGTGTTGTCAGTGTGTTTGGCTAATGATATTTTTATGCGGTTTGTGTGGGCAGTGGTGAAATTTATGTCTAGCACTCCATCCCCAGCCTTGGGGAAATCAGTTACCCTCGGAGGGTTAAGTTGTAAAACGAATGTAGAGTGAATGACATAGTAAGAAATAAAATCACTTTGAAGAGATAAGATTGACTTATAGGCCAGAATAAGACTTGGCTGTCATTTGATTGATCTTGTGCCACCTCTAAAGAAAGAATGAGAGGCAGATGTTGGTGGTGTCCTTCCAGTCTCTAGGCAGAGGACTGGGCCCTTTAATAAGCCAAAGTGAGTATCTGGTATGCTTGGCGGGTATATATACTTGGGAAGATAGTTTTGTCAATTACCAGAGCCTAACTCCTAGTTCACCAAGTGGCTTTCTTACAGGAAAGAATGCTGGCTGAGCATCTTCTTCATTGTGTATTAAGCCACTGATACTTGTATTTGTTTTCTCTTACTGCCATAGCAACTTAGCAAACATGGAGCAGCACAAATTTATCACCTCACAGTTCTGTAGGTCAGAAGACCATTAGGCTGAGTGGTTTGCTCCAGATTCCATAAGGCTGAAATGAAAGTGTTGGCCTTCCTGGCCCTGGGGGAGAATCCACTTCCAGTCCACCTCTATTTTCATTCACGTTGTTGACAGAGGTCACTGCCTGGAGGTTGTGGGACTGATGCTACTGTTTCCTTCTTGGTTGTTGGCCGGGACTTGCTCTCAGCCTGTAGAGGTTCCTGGCCCCCTTTTCCCCGTATTCAGTGTCAGCAATGACAGGGAGTTGGTTATTGATGAAGTGCTTGGAGGCTCTCTGACCTCTCCTGGTTAATCTCCTGTACTGAGTCTCTCTGACTCTTCTGCCTCCCTCGTCTACTTTTAAGGGCCCATTTGATTACATTGGGGTCACCTGAATAATCCCCCTATTTTAAGGTCAGCTGATTAGTACCTTAATCCCACCAGCATAGTCCCTTTACAGTAATACTTTGATTGAATGATCAGAGGACAGGAATCTTGGCAGTGGGGGACATCTTTAGAATTCTGTGTACCGCAGCACTGTAGTGTATCTACTTCAGTTTCTTAAAGGTTTAGAAAGGGTGACTTAGCACATCAAACCCTGGTTATTTGTGAAGTCTTATTTAGGATGAGTTTCTGGAATGCTGAGAGTCAGATCCTGGTCCATAATGAAGTAGTCAGAGAAATGCTCCTTAGTAAGAGAGTTTGGTAGTCAGCTGGCTGGCCTTCCCCTACCTCTCCCTGCATACCTTCAGTCTTCTAAATAGTTTCTTCACTAATCATAAGTTTGGAATACATTTTTTTTTATATTAGACTTTGTTTATTAGAGCAGTTATAGGTTCACAGCCAAACTGATTAGAAAGTACAGTCATTTCCCATATAACCCTTGCCCCCACAAATGTGTAGCCTCCCCCGTTATTAACGCTTCCCTACCAGAATTGTACGTATATTATAATTGGTGAACCTGCACTGACACCTCATTATCACCCAAAGTCCATCACTTACATTAGGGTTCACTCTTGGTGTCATATATTCTGTGGGTTTGTAGAAATATATAGTGTCATCTGTCTACCACTATAGTATCATACAGAGTAGTTTCATGGCCCTAAAAATATTCTGTGTTCTGCCTATTCATCTGTCCCTGCCCCCCAGCCTCTGGCAGCCACTGATCTTTTTTATGATCTACATGGTTTTGTCTTTTCCAAAATGTCATATAGTTGGAATCATACAGTGTGTAGCTGTTTCTTATTGGCTGCTTTCACTCAGTAATATGTATTTAAGTTTCCTCCATGTCTTCTCCTGGCTTGATAGCTCATTTCTTTTTTAGTGCTAAATAATATTCCGTTGTCTGGATATATCACAGTTTATTTATCTATCCATCAACTAAAGGACATCTTGGTTGCTTCCACATTTTGACAATTAAGAATAAAGCAGCTATAAATATGTATGTTTGGGTTTTTATGTAGACATAAGTTTTCAAATCCTTTGGGTAAATACCCAGGAATGTGGTAGCTGGATCCCATGGTAAGAATATGTTTAGTTTTGTAAGAAACTTCCAAACTGCCCAAAGTGGCTGTACCATTTTACATTCCCACCAGCAATCAATCAGAGTTCTGGTTGCTCCCGTCCTAGCCACCATTTGGTGGTGTCAGTGTTCTGGATTTTGGCCATTCTAATAGGTATAGTGCTATCTCATTGTTTTAATTGGCATTTCTCTGACAACATATGATAGAGAACATCTTTTCCTATGGAAAATGTTTTTCCCTTTTGTTAATTGCAAAATGAATGAAGGATTGAGAGAGTGTGGTCAGAGTAGCTGTGGGGTTGAGTTCATTTTGCTAAGGTTATCAGATCTTCAGAAAGCTGGCGTATTCTTCCCAAATTCACACAAGAATGCCTAGAACCAGAATACAGATTTATTCATTTGAATTGTGAAAATAATTCCTAAAAGAATGATTGAGTATAGGTTGGTTAGATTGATGATTACCCACTGCAGGAAAGCTGACCACGAGCCCTCTTTAGCTGTTCTGGGCACTATGCGTTCTGCATGATGCTGAAGGCACTAAGTTTCACTCCAAGGCCACTTAATTCTTCACATTACATCATCCCTTTCTCGCATATTCAACACCCATACAAACACATTTCAGAATTCTGTCCTTTATGTTGCAGAACTTTTGGAGGTTACTAATACTCTTTTTTTTTTTTTTTTTTGCTAGTCTTTATTTCCAGATTAGGGAAAGAGGAATATTTCCTTCCATAGGAATGATGACCAAATTTTGCTTTTCTACACAATAAGCCACTAAAAACTTAATTTTTTTTCCACACAAAGCCTCAGAAAACTTTAAATGGTTTTCAGTACTTTTGCCATCTCACGGTGCTGTATTTTTGGAAGTTACTCATGCTGTGGTGGGTGGTGCATTAATCAAGATTTCTGAGTTCTTTGCCTATTTTTGTCTTATAATTCTTAGAACCTTGAACAAGTCAAGGCACCTCTTTCGGCCACACCTTTTATACCAGTGATTCTTAAGCTTTAGTGCATAAGAATCACCTGGGAGCTTCTTAAAATTATAGAGTCCTAGGACATGATGTTAGAGATCCTGGTTCAGTAGGGCTGAGATTGGGTCCAGAAATTGAATACCATTGATTCAACTTTAAGAAAAACTGCCTTATGCCATTTATTTTTTTGATGTAGAAAGTCTTTCTGGTTTATCTCACAATAAAGTTGGTGAGGGCTAATTAATATTCCAAAATACACTTTTAAAAATAATATAGGCTTTTCAACTATGTCACTATATTTACATGTGTTTATGGTACTTTCCACATTGAACGATTATTGTGAATTTAATATAGACATAGACTCTGAAATTTCTCTTGTGGACCTCATAGTCCTCACATGTGAGGCATAGTCATAGTACGTGCTCAGATAAAGTGTATTGCTTGTTAGTGTGATTTCACAGATAATCACAGAGGGTTTTTTTTTTTTTTTTTTTGGTCATTAACAAGAGATAAAACAGTTTCTAAAAGCCTGTGTATTCTGAAGACTTCTTGTGTCCTTTTTTTGTTTTTTAACTTATAGTAAATTTCAAGCATATGATAAAATAGAGAGGCGTTTCAGTTATCTGTTGCCCCCTAACAGCTTCTTCAAAACCTTGTAGTTTAAAATAACTATCTTATTATCTCCTACAGTTTTGTGGGTCAGGAATTCACATTGGCACCGTGAGAGTAGCCTTGTTCCACATGTTGTGCTAGAAATGGAAGTCAAAGGGGTTTTTTCACTTTTGGCACCTCAGGGTGGCTTGAATTGGTTGGGAGTTAGCTGGAGCATCTTAACTGCCTGGACGCCTTAGGGCCTCTCCCTCTCCATGTGGCCTCTCCACATGGTCTTTCCAGAAAAGAGGCTAGATTTTTTTATGTGGTGGTTCAGAGATCCTGAGGGCAAAAAAGTGGAAGCTATCAGGCTATGGGCTCCACCTGTGACTTTTCTACTACTTTTTAAAAATCATTTTTTTGTTTATTTTTGAGGGGGAGATAATTAGGTTTATTTATTTGTTTGTTTATTTATTTAATGGAGGTACTGGGGGTTGAACCCAGGACCTTGTGCATGCTAAGCACGTGCCCTACCACTGAGCTATACACCTGTCCTTGTCCTTTCCACCCTACTTTCTCCCTTTTTCCCCCCATAGGTAACCTTGGTTTTAATACAGTTTATTCTTCCATTAAAAAATATAAATATACCTATTTGTATTCTCCTCTTTCTTAGCTAAATGGGAATATACTATAATATTTATCTCTACTTTTATGCTAAGTTTAAAAAACATGTATTTCTGCATGAGTTACATGGCACTTGTGGTTGATAATATTGGAGACTCTTGTAGCTAATGGTAGAAATAGAGGTGAGGGTGTGGACAACTAAGAAGAATGTACTTTAGGCACCTCTCAATACCGTGAGAGTGCCAGTCATTTGACTACAGTTAGGATTACATTTGGGATTGCTGGCTTCCATTTCTATATCCGTTCTTAGGCAAGACTTTTTCTGTCTTAGACCTCAGATTTTCCTGTTCTTGACCCCAGCTGGACTGCTCAAGAAGAAATGGCCCTTTTAGAAGCTGTGATGGATTGTGGCTTTGGAAATTGGTAAGAACTTGGGAGTAAGCTTTTGTGGGTTCTGAAAAAAGGTACTGTTGAAGATAAAAGGAGGAGCCTCAGAAAAAGGAGTTTGGGGGCCATGTGTTGCTTTTCTGTTGACACATGACTTAGAGACAAGTCCTCGTCCCTCTGCGCATTATTTTCCAAGACTGAACCTCTTCACAGGGATACAGGACGTTTAGTGGGCTGGGACCAGGCAGCTCTAGAAGGCCACTTTGGACACATTAGCACAGGGGAGGTTGGCCTTTCTGAATAGTGGGGAAGTTAGACTTAACTAGCTATTGTTCCTTTCTGATTTTATGAATTTTTCTTGGCTGTGGATGCCCTCATCACTTACATGAGCCGGACTTTAGATAGACGGCTGTAGTTACCTGAGAGTCAGGTGTGACAGACTACTGATTCCTATCCCTTGTCTGTAGCTTGTAGCTACCTGCCTTTGTCTGAGCTTGGCAGAATTGAGTAGCACTCATTGCCGTTGCCCTGTGAGGCGACGCTGCTCAATAATACCACCACTTTCATTTTTACCTTTTGGGAGTACTTTCACACTGTTGATTTCATTTTGTAAACTGGATAGCAGAGGCATTATTCAGTGTATTTTGTTCATGAAGAATCTGAAGCTTAGGAAGTGAAAAATGACCTTCCATGATCACATAGTTTATTAGTGAAAGACCCTTCCCTGTCCTGACTCCCTAGTATATGTAATCTGTCCTGATACTAGCAGAATACACTGTGCTACCTCCCTTATGTTCAGGGCTTTGAAGAAAGAGACTTAAGTTCAGTCCATATTTTGCTTGTATTCACTCAGCATTTATTAAGCATCATAAAACATTGTTTACTATAGGAATACCAAAGACGATGGAAAAAGTAATCACTCACGAGGAGCTTGCTGGTCATCTTTGGCCTAGTTTTTTTGCTTAAAATTCTAGCTCTCTAACATGGGCTAGTCCTCTTTGTCCCCCTTCCCTCTTAGCAGAGACCACAAAAAAGACTATTGTTTCTCTGTCTGCGGTGGGTAAGGCACTAAGCTTGGTGGGGAGGGTGCTAGAGCTGAGAATTCTGATGTGTATCCTGCATTCCAGAAGCTTGTCGTCCAGTAGGGGAACCAAATATATACACATATGATTGTACACCAGGCAGAGGTTAGTAATGCCTTAGGAGAAGGACAGGTGAAGTGCTGTGGAAGAGAGAAGTTGAGAGGGGACTTGGAGAGATTACACCTCCACCTCTCTATCATCTGGGCCAGGAGCCAGGGGTCTTAAGTACACATTCTGGCTTTGTCACTTATGTGCTTTGTGTTCTAAGCAAGTTTCTTAATCTCTTTGGGCCTCTTTTTTTCATCTATGAACTTGAGATAGTAAATACACCACACAGCTAATACTAGGATTAATTAAAATTACATTGTGAATGTTTCTAGTTTAGAGCTTGGCATATCATGGGAGCTCTAGTAAAGAAACACTTGTTCACGTGAAGTGTTTTGTTAACCAAAAAAACATACAAATATAAAACTGTCCTTATGTAAATTTTGAATGTTCTGAAGTAGCTTACTATTTATAGCAAAGCTCTAGAGAAATTTACAGATTTTCTGGTGATTGTCCTTTCTTTTGATTGACTGGAGAGGGCTATTTAGGTGCTTTTACTGTATCTTGGAATAGCAGGGTTTGGAACATCAGAATACACCAGTACTGTGTTTATACTTGTCTTACTGTTCTGCTGATAGCTCTGCGGTATCAGTTTGGAGGTAAACAATTCCAGACAGTATATAGACAGGACTTACAATATGGAAAGAACAAACCATGCTCTCACCATTATATATAAATGAAATTACTACTTTCTTTTCTCTTTTTCCGCACTCCCCCAGGCAGGATGTAGCCAATCAGATGTGCACTAAGACCAAGGAGGAGTGTGAGAAGCACTATATGAAGCATTTCATCAATAACCCTCTGTTTGCATCTACCCTGCTGAACCTGAAGCAAGCAGAGGAAGCGAAAACTGCTGACACAGCCATTCCATTTCACTGTGAGTGCCTCCCTGTAGCAATAAGAGATACTTACTTAGCTCATCCTTGGGCCCTGTTACAGTAGCAGATAACGAGTGGTTTGATGACTAGGACAGCTAACAAGTTTATGGAAGGCCGGAGGAATTGGCATGCCGGTTATCAAGAGCCAGGGCCATCAGTGGGCAAGGAGGGTCAGAGTTCTGTACTGGATATCTGGGTGCCTGGATCCAATGTGTTGTTCCACCTACTCTGAGGCTCTTGAACATACCAGTTAACTTTAATGCTTGCTTCTGTGAAATGAGAGGTCGAAAATGAACCAACCTTTCCATGCTATTGTAAGCACAGCCTTTGTAATGGACAATTTGTGATGGTAGACAGTAGTTTTTGTTTTCGTTTTTGTTTTTTGTAGAGAGTAGTTATGTAAGAGAGTCCAGTATTTAACTCACTGTAATTAATCATCCCAGTGTTAAGTCAAAGAAGCAATTTGTTATTTTTGATCACTTTGCTGTGGCAGTAATGGAAAACTTTTTTTCTTTTTTAATCTTATGTGGCTTAGAGACTCATGGCATAATCAGAACTGTGATGAATTATAAATGGACGTGTTTCCTGAATGACTCCCAAAGCACGAGTAATGAGATATGAATGTTTTTCTACCCCACCCCCTGCTTTCGTCATACTCTCTAGAAACAGTTTCACAGCTGACTAACTCAAAGCCTGCTGATGCCTCCTGTTTGGATAGCACTTTGGATGTTAGCGCTTTGTTCTTAAATTCTTAGACCGTTTCCTCCTCACGGCACCCCAGTGAGGCAGGCTGAGCAAGTGATTTTATTTTGCACACAAGGAAACTGAGATTCAGAAATGTTAAATAATTTGTGTGAGGTCATGGGGCTAGTGGATGTTATGTTAGAGCCTGGACTCAATTCCAGTCAATTACAAACTCAGTGGGTTTTTTTTTTTGCCTCTCAGTTGGGTGGAATTTGTAAATTGAGCTTGGTCCCAAGAGGTAAGGGACCTAAAGCAGACAGGGTAAATGCTTCATTTCTGTAATATTAAAGAAAAGATCCTCGGTTTTCTTTCATGTTAGGAAAGCAAAAATCAGAGGGAATTTCCCATATTTACTTAGAGGATTCCCTAAGTCTTAATTTCCTTTTTAAGAAATCAATCTGTTTCCACTATACTTTTTTTACTTTTTCTTTATAAAAATCTTGAATTTTATTTTTTCTCTCAGACACTGTCCTCCATACAAAAACATTTCAGAGTCTAAACAAGGACTTTTCCTCTGTCACCTTTTTATGCCAATTTTTATTAAGTAACTAAGAAAAACTCTAAATTCTTCCAGCTGCCGATGACCCTCCCCGACCTACCTTTGACTCCTTGCTTTCTCGGGACATGGCAGGATACATGCCAGCTCGAGCAGATTTCATTGAGGTAGGAGAAATTTGTTTTTGTTTTGGATGAGGTTGTATCTCTTACCCATAGGTTTCATATCACTAAAAAAGATTTTCAAGGTACTGTAATTTGTAGGGCCTTATTAGGTAGCCGCATTTTCTCCCCTTGAGTGCCTTTTCTCATTTGTAAACATTTTCACGTGTTTCAGAAAGGGAAAAGTTCTTCCGACAAAGAACCTGTTTCTTAAGTTGCATTGGTGTTGACTCCCACTTCCTTAGTAGGTATGCGGCTTCTGTAGTCTAGTTCTCATTCCACACCTAAGGAGGTTTCAAGATTGTACTGGATCAAGGGGGAAGGGTTTAGCTCAGTGGCACAGTGCATGCTTAGCATGCATGGGGTCCTGGGTTCAATCCCTAGTACCTCCATTAAAAATAAATAAATAAACCTAATTACCTCCCCCCACAACAACAAAAAAATAAAATTTAAAAAAAAATTAAAAAAAAAAGAAATTATACTGTATCAGAGGGTTGGCAGACTTTTCCTATTAAGGTCCGTATAGTAAATATTTTAGGTTTTATAGACTAAAGTCTCTGTTGCAACTAAACTCCACCATTATTATACAAAAGCAGCATAGATACCAGTAAACCAATAAGCATGCCTACGTCCCAGCAGAGCTGTATCGACAAACACAGGCATGGGCCTGGATTTGGTCCATGGGCTATGGTTTGCTGATCCCTGTACTGTATTCACAAGTATATACAGAAGGAAGGAATATATATATATATATATATATATACTATGTGTTCTTTATTTAGCCATGGAGTTAAAAGCCATGTGAATGTAGTCACAAGTCTCTTGATTTATCACTTAGTTCATAATTATAATCCTCCTGGAGGTAATTTGAAAATTTAGCAAACTACAGTTTTGCCAGCAACACCCAGGTCAGCATTTTTGTTCATAGCAGCAGATATTGTAGAGCTGCCCCCAAAGACACCACCCCTACAGAAGGTACTCATTGAGTAGAATGTGAACAAATCTACCCACAGAGCTGTATAAGCAATGTTATGGAATAAATAGAGCCCTCAGAAGGTAGTAAAAAGGTGGATGAATTACTGCAGTTTTCTTACCTAAATACTTGAAGGATGGTTGGAGTTAGATTTTTATGAACAGACTGCTTTTAAGTTTTAGAACAATAGGTTTGACTTTACTCCCGGACTCATAACTTTCTCGTTTTTGTTGTCACTACTGCCTGAAAGCCCCTCAGGTTTTCCCCATGACTTAACTAGGTGTGGCAGTTATCCTGGCCTTACATGCCATTCGGTGCTTTTTAACAAGCAGTTGTGTATTAGCTGTTTTCTTCCAAAGCATGGCTCCCATAGAAGCATTATGAAGCTGATGGATTTGGGGTGGGAATTTTTTTTTTCTCCAAACAGGAGTTTGACAATTACGCAGAATGGGACTTGAGGGACATTGACTTTGTTGAAGATGACTCGGACATTTTACACGGTAACATTTTATTTCAGCAAATGTTTTTATTGTTTGCATACTATGTAAATGACAGTACCAGTGATGGTAACAGACAGCAGTGATGCTGTGCTTGGTGCTAGGAGTATAAGGATGAATAAAACAAGTCCCATGTCCTTATGGGACTCAAAATTTGGTGGTTAAGTTGCTGAACTTACCCTGTTGTTGGGATTTGACCACAGTGAGAAAGATCATTTATCGTGATGATAGTGGGAATGTTGATCATATAGTGGTAGCTGGGAGTATCCCATCCCTTGGACTGTGTGAGCTTTCTTTTGGCTGAGATAAGCCCACACTGCCGCCTTGGAAGGAAGGGAATCAGTGTCAAGACCTTGGGTCTTAAGCAGCAACTGCTGATACTGGATGTTCACTGTAATTTGTTACCCCAAATTTCTCATAGCAGGGGAAAGAATGGAAGTTCTTCTAGAGTTTTAAGACCAAGATTGGGAATTTCCTGTTTCTCAGAAGTGCTGCATTTTTACCACTTCTGAAGTCTCATCTAAGATAGCCCTCTAAGGATTTATGTCAGCTCTTTTGTTAAAACATAAATGGTTTGTGCCAACAGGGCTCTTAAAAGTGGATGGCTGGACTTTCATTGAGTATCTTTTTTTCCCCCTCTCTTACTTTCAGTGAACTACGTTTTTAAAATAATTGCCAATCTTCTATTTCATTTCAGTCCAGAATTGAGGGTGATGCAATAGATGAATAATGCTCCCTTGAATTCTGTATTCCCTACACAACATCTGCATTGTTTCTCTTAAATCTATATCCCAAGCGGGAAAGGCAAATTAGAATCCTTGTTGAATTATAAATCAAGTTTTCATGTTGCATTAACTGGTCCTCTGTCAATTGAAGGGGAATTTGATTCTTCTCGCCAAAGAAGAGCTGTCTAGGTATCTGTTACACCAGATGTGGGACCAAGAAAGAGTCCTCATAAAAATCTTGCCTTCAGAACTTTTTCTCTAGATATTTCTTGAGCAGTTTTATTTGCAAAATTTCATTTCTCTTCTTTTCTCCCACACAACTTTAAGGAAAGTCAGAGTGACGCAGACTGAACTAAAAGAGGAAAGCTTGAAAGCAAACTACTTCAGCATTCACTAGAGCCATTGTATTTGTTCATTCTTCCATGTCAATCTCTGCTTTTCAACCCTGGTAACTCACGTTATTGTCTTTTCTCACGTGTGTTTCTCCCTTGAAGGGAGTGTGCAGGTTGCCATTCAGTATTTCTCATCATACACACCAGCTTTAATTAAAATGGTATTGTTTCCTGGCTTGAATCTTTCTTATCCAGAATGCAAAAAAGCTATTCATAAGTATCACCCTCTTAGGTACTGTTCAAAAGTACTGAACTTTTTATAGCGCAGGGGACTATATTCAATATCCTGTAGTAACTTACGGTGAAAAAGTATATGAAAACGAATATATGTATGTTCCTGTCTGACTGAAGCATTGTGCTGTACACCAGAAATTGACACAACATAGTAAACTGACTATACTTCAATAAAAATATATATAAAAAATTTTTTTTAAAGTACCGAACTTTTGAAAGTCAAAAATCTCTAATGTCAATAATGGCTCAACTATATAAAGGACTTGCTGAATCACTTCTCTAGGCCCTAATCCAAGGTCTTCATTCTTAAGCTTCAACATTTTTTAAAAAAACTGTAGTGATGGTCACTATTTAATTTCACTCTTCATTCTTTGTAGAAGCAGGATTTGTAATTTATTCTCATGCAACTGATCCTTTCTGTAGTTAAGTGAGGGCAATAGGAAAAAAAATCAGAAAGAAGCAATTGATTAGCAAGTTTTATTTCAGTTAGCATTTCAAACTTGTAACATAACTTTAGTTATTTGTGTTCTTCATACAATTTCTACAACCTTTTAAGTCACTTGATTCTAGTCCATTTGAGCTACAAGTGCAGCATCAATTACTGATTGTTATACATAAGTAGTTTTAACAGAAGTTAAATAATAATTCCTGCTTCTTTCCCTCCCTGTCTAGTAGCAAAATCTAAGATGTTTCGATGGGTGGTTTTTAAAAGGTGGTAACATTATAAAGAGACTTGGCAGGACTGGAGATGAAAGAGATGACTTGCTGGTGCCACAAAGGGATGCTTTGTTTATGGCTTTGAGTTCTCACATTAGCTCCTCCGGCAGCATGACCCACTGTCCAGCGGGGCACGTTGCCCCTGAGCTGAGCAGTTTCTCCCAGAACACTCAGTCAAGGGGACTAGGAGCCCGAGAAGACTAGGAAGGAATGAGGAGCTTTTTATGAACACCTGAAGCAGAGAGGGGGGCACATATTTTGTGCAGATCAGGGCAGTGATTTAACCTCAGGCTTGCTTCTGAGTCACTGTGATCTTGGGCGAGTCCTTGGAATCTTGCGTGCTGTTTCTTTGTGTCCCTGGTCAATAAAGAAGGGATGACACTGATTAGTCAGAGTGTGAATGTCCCTAATGAAAGATGGTACATAATTCAGGTTGGTGTTATTACCATTCCATTATACCATTATATTAATATTGCTGAGCATTTATAACATTCCTTTTATATTCCCTCACTTATAAACTACTGGAAGGAAGTAAACTGTTTGGCTGGGTTTTGTTTCCCATCCCTGAGCATCTAGAAGATTGGATGAGGCCACCAAGCTCTTTTCCTCACCCAAAGACTTCTACTGTGATTCATGGAATTTGTCTAATAAAAGGAGTGTAAATGCTCCATTGTAGAGGCCTGTGACACAGTGGAGGGATATTTAGTTACGTGCCAGCCATACCAGAAGTCATCCAGAATGGGCCCCAAAAAGATACTGCAAGTGAAATAGTATCTGAGGAAGAAAATAAGGAAGTCCTGGGATCCCTAAATGACACCTCCTCCTATTTTATTGGTCCGGAAAGAGAGATGCAGAAGACTCATAGCGTGGCTCTCTTGGTGTCCTGGTGTGATGCAGGATCTCCGTGCAGACACAGCGTAGCTCGCTTTTCCTCAGGGGACAGCAGTCTCCATCTGCTTTCATTTGGGAAAATATCTCCTAAATTTCTGGACTCTTCTTTCTCAGAGTTTCATGCGTTCTAAACCCTGGGCACAGTATCTTCTAATCATTGCTGTCCCATAACCCAGGCAAGCAAGAGACATTGTGAGCACCTTCTATGTGTTAGCTCAGTGTTTTCAACACTTCTCAGAGTTGCACATTAGAGCAGTTTACTCTTCCTCTACTTGGAAAGCCAGTTTCTGCAAAATTTTTTGGCCAGAGATGGATGCTCCCTCACTTTTATTTTTCCCCCAGATTTTCTTTTTCGGTCTGTACCATCAGCATGCAGATCTTTAACAGTTAGTAAGTCAGAGGTCCAGCCTGGTCCCTGTGCATACTCCTCTGCCTATTGGCAGTGCTCTTCCCTTTATGGGGATTTGGCTGCTTTATGCTTAAGACTTCTTAGACATACATGCTATTGACAGTAATAGCTAACACATAACAGCACTTACTGCTATATGTATGTGTATGTATATGCTATACAGTGTATGCTGTTTGCCAGGTACCATTTAATTCCTTGGCACATGTGAACTCATCTAATCCTCACAAAACTCTTTGAGTTGAGCATTATTATTATTGTCCACCTTTTATAGATGAGGAAATTAAGGAGTGGAAATGTCAGGTAACTTGCCTGAGGTCATGATGTAACTAACCTTCAAGTGACAGCCATCTCTGGAGTCTGTGCTCTGTGTACTGTACCATACTTACTGTCTTCATAACCTTGAACTTTTTTTTTTTTTTAAAGATTTCACAATTTTTGTCTTCTATAGCCTAACCACATTCCTGAGAAGTAGAAATAGATATTTTCCCATCCTATCTTCAGGGAAATGTACAACAGAGCTAAGTAACTTGCCTAAGGCTTCTGAGTGGCAGACTTTCACCATTAGGTCACATAGTCTTCTTTCCTTCGTAGAACTAATTGTGTACATCTTGGACAAAAGCTTCGGGGGGTGGGGGGAATAATCTTAAAAAGCTTTGCTTCTGGGGAATACCTGAGTCCCAGGCTTGTGCTTGTATGCTTGCGATAGGGATTTTGATTGGCTTCCGTGCAGTTAAGGCCTCTGAGTTGGTTTTCTTGCCAAGCAAGCAGTAAGTGCCTTCTGTCAGGAAAACAGAAACATGTTGCCAGCTATTTTGAACAATGTTAGAAATACACTGCAGTGGGAAGGAGCTGCCTCTGACTTCTGCCCACTTCTTGAAATATTTTAAGGCCAGCCGTTTGGAAACTTTGTTATCAGTCCCCAGTGTAATCACAGGGAGACCGTTAGTCCCCCAAAGCTGAGATTTCAGAGGTCGTGCATCAGTGGATAGGTTATGAGTGGTTTGGCTTTGTTTGTTTTTAATGATTTCTGGTTCTTTGTTTGCCCACTTTATTGGAACCTCCAGTCACTTTAAGTAGAATGTGAACTTATGAGTCTCATTCTTTAAGTGTCTGCCTCTTGTTTATTTCTATTCTGCCTGCTGTGCTGTGGTTCTCCCTGGGTTATTTGTGCAGTTCAGATCTTATAATCAGTTGCTGCTATCTGAGTGTGCATCGTGAAGAAAAGAGATAGCTTCAAATATAAATTTTTCTCTGGAAGGATTCCAGTTCTCCTCCCATTTGTTTCTCTGTGTTCCCTTCCTTCCCTTTATTCTCCAGAGCCAGTTGCACAAGTTTAAACTACTTAAATGATCAAGCATTAGAACCATTTATCAGCAGGATTTATTTATAGATTTTTTTTTCGTAACGCAGTCTCTTCAGTTTTTTGTTTTGCTTTCTTTTAATTAAGTCATTCCCACGCAAATCTCAAGAAACAACACGTTAAGTTAGTATCTTAGAAAAATTACAGAAATACTTTGTCAAAATTAGCGCTAATTTCCACTGGATCCTCAGGTAGTTTCTTTTCTATTGAACTCATCTTACCGTTGGGTGGATAATCAAGATGAGGCACTTAAAGAACCTGGAACATGATAAATACTCAGTGTGTGTTAGCTGTTGGCTTAGCTATTTTGTTTGCTTCTCTTTCTGGCTTGAACTCTTGATTTCCTAATCCTATTTCTCATAAGAAACAGAGTCACTCTAAAACTCGTGCTTAGATATACTGCACGTCAGAGGCATCTCCTGTCCTGCCTATTCCACCACACACTCATGTAAAGCGCATCTCCCCTAGCACAGCATTCCAGAGCCGGCCATTGCACCGCAGTTGTGTTAGGGAACACTGGCAGAGTCTGGGGCATTCTGTGGTGCCTGGGCTTCTGTGTGTATCACCGTATCAATCGTTTATAGAAAGAGTTCTGCTACCTGAAAAAAGTTTGAAAACCATTACCTTCAATCTTGGACCTGATATTATTGAATTATTTTTAGTTTGTGGGCAGTTATAAGGGAAAATGAAGCAATGTTGTTTAAATTTTTGAACTTGTTAGCAACAAACAAAAAAAAATCATGGTAGTTAATACTTTAATTTTTTTTAATACTTAAGGTTTTTTTAAAAAATTGCATTTATTTCACCTCTTCAGATCATCCAGCTAGAATTTGTTATTTTTTATCTCAGACCCAAGGGAGAATGACCTGGATAAAGTGTCCCTGGTCTTTTCCCAGTGATTGAAGTTACATACAGATACAGTGCATCTGCCCACAGCCCAGCATGTGAGATTCTGCCGTTTCTTTCTTCTAATCTGAAGCTAACAGATGTCATTTCTAGCCCATGTATTACCAAAGTGTAGGCTTCTCGCTAAACTGTTACATGAAAGTGAATAATATACATAGCAAGGCATGGCCAAAAGAGGTGTTCAGTAGAAGGCAGAAACTGTTATCGATAGCGTAATCCCGTATAAATATATATATGGGAAAAAGGGACTTCACTGTAACTTACTGATAAAGAAATTCAGTATCCTAAGATATTTTTGTTTCCAAGAGACAAAGTTCCTGACAGTGAGTGTGGAATAGTTAGCAGTATGAAGTTCAAAGTTTAAGACAGTTTGGGTAAAAGATTTATTTTTGTCTTGGCTTTATTCATATGCGTTTGTTTGTTTGTTTATAGCTCTGAAGATGGCCGTAGTAGATATCTATCATTCCAGGTTAAAGGAGAGACAAAGGCGAAAAAAGTAAGTGTAGGAAACCATCCTGCCTTCTTTTGACTTTGGACTATTGACTACCTATAGCCCATAAGATCAGGTTCCACTTGTAGCTCATCTTGTGACCTTGAGGGTTACACTTACTCTCCTTGGGTCTCAATTTTTCCATCTGTCAAATGGAGATAATAATACTGCTCCCGTTGTTTTTGCTTTTTTACCTCCTCCTTCCTTACCCTTTCTTGATGTTATGATGACCAGTGAATAATATGGGTACACTGTTTTAAGGAAAAAAGGAACACAGTAAATTCAAGGTGTTGTTATGCTCTTTCTAATGCTCTTATTCTAACTGCTCAGTTTTTATGAGAAACCTTTTATCTAAAAGGATTTCAAAGAAATTATGGACACATTTCAGGCACTCTTGGTTATTCCTTCTCTTTGCAACAGAACAAAAAACATACTTTCAGACTGAGAAATTGTGGATCCCAGACCCCTGTTGGATTACAGAAACTTTTAACAGTTCAGAGAAGAGTAGGCAGAGGGTGTGTGTGTATGTATGTTGTAGGCATGTTACCATGGTGTTACTAACTGGAGACACAGTGCCATCGCAACAATGAAAGAGGAATGGGACTTGGGAGGCACTCTTGAGGGACCAAGACATGATCTCAAGTAAAGCTTACTCTTCGCGTGCCTAGAGTTGGCTCCTGCGGAGTGCTGGAGAAGATTACCCAGCTGTTCTTTTGAGAAGCTTCATTGCTAGTCATGAATACCTCTGGTATAAATCAGAGTTTCCAGACACTAACTCTGCATGGTTTATTTAAATTGTTTCGTTTAAAACATGCAATTAGAGCTAGACAGTATTGGTAGACCTCCGTTGTTAAGGTTGCTGTTAGATCTTTTATTTTATGATGCCCTTCCATTAATCATGCACAAGATTTATTTCAAACAGCTTCACAGCATTATGTGAATGTACATTGTGAATGTTGAATGTGTGATCGTGGTGCCCTTCAGTGGTTAACAGATTTCCCTTACGTGGCTATTTTCAATTATCATTTCCCTAAGCTGAATAGATAATTTTAACATGTGGACACAGATTCCCCTTCTGTTTCGTCTTAAATTACAGACTTGAGTTTTTCAGTATTTGTGAATGCTCATTGATAGATTCATTCATCCAGCAGATAGTTATTGAGAGCTTACTATGCCTAAGGAGAGGGAAAAAATTATATGTCTGAGAGGCTGCTGTTGTGTTAGTTGACTCATTGACCTGCAGAACTCGTGGGGAGTGACATCTTTGGACCTCGGCATTCCACCTCCTAGTGTTTAAGATGTCTAATAAAAGCTGCATGTGGAAGACGTTATTAAATGTGGAACTAATTATAATATGTATAATTATGTTTTTCATTCTAGAATTATAAGGGACCATGGATTAATTAACCTTAGAAAGTTTCAGTGTAAGTATTAGCTGTTTTCTTTATTTTAAAATTTCTCCCAGTATTATTAAATAGTTTAAAAAAATCATTGGTGGCAGTAGTTTTGTTTGTTTGTTTGTTTGTTTTGTTTTTTATTTTGGTGGCAGTAGTTTTTAATCCAAGTTGCATATAGCATCATCTAGGAAGCTTTAAAAAAAAAAATCTGATGCCTGAGAATCACCTCAAGCTAATTAAGTCAGAGTTTCTGGAGGTAGAGCTGGAGCATCTGTATTTTTTAAGTCTTCAGGGCGGTTCTGTGGCATAGTGCGAGTTAAGAACCGTTAATATCTACTCAGCAACACTAGCATGAGAATTCTTTTTTCCTAAGTATAGTAATTAAAGCATGAATATAGTGAAGCATGAATATAGTGGATCATTTTCTAGAACTGGATAGGGTCATGTTTTGGAATTATATGTTAAATGTAGCATAACCTTGATCTTCAGGTTGTGAAAATATTTTTATGGAAAAAAATCAACAAAAGGTGATACATTTATTTTGCATGGTAGTGGACAAACAGGAGGAGACATTAGCATTGTGCAGTGGTGAAAATAATCCTATCATGATTTTTAAGTGAATGCTAACTTAGACCTTGTTCTTTTAAATATTGGCGCTACCTCCCCTGGGCAGAAAGAACCTCTGTACTCTTTCTCCTTCTACAGTGTAGAATTTGTTCAGCAAATAAGAGTGATGATATCATAATAACTGCAGTATTGATGTATGTTTATAATAGCTGTATGTCACCATACTCTTTTTTTGTAAAATTACCCAGTGATGATTGTGCTTCATGTGCTAGTTGGTAGAATCTTAATGGGTTTGACACCCTGCGTCCCTGGAGGGCTCAGGTTGGCCAATCTTGTCTTAAGTATCTTTTAGTGTAATCATGATCTTAAGTATTTTATACTTTATGTTCTTTATGTTTCACTTTCCATTACACGTTTCTCAGTCACGTGATTGTAATTGTAGTATTTCAGTGATGTCATTTTTTTTAACAAAATATGTCCTATATATACATAAAATAAATAATGATGTGCTTAACCTGTCTTTTATTATTAGATATTTAGCTTATTTTCAGTTTTTTTTAAATCATTATAAATAACCCTAAGGTAAAGTTGTTTGTGAATAAAGCTTTGTATTTGTAAATTTTTTTTTTTTAGATAGATTCCCAGAAATGAAACTAATAGGTCAAAGAATGTGATTACTAAGAGCGCTTGGCCCACGCTGCCAGGTTGCTTTCCGAAAGATGGTTGTATAGGTGTACATTCCTTCTAGCAGTATGCAGGATTGCCTCTTTAACTTTGTCCTCATCAAGAGCCGTGGGTTTGCAAAAATAACCCGAGATCGTATCTCTCTTGCTTTGTCTATGGGCAATACTTGGTCATGTTCAGGCCGCCACAGTAATGGATTCCTCTGTCTGAATTCCTGGGCTTTCCATGATAGGTCAGTTGGATTTTAACCTTTACCCGTAGTAGACTTTCACCCTCACGTAAATTCTGTTCTGAGCTGGAGGACAGAGGTCAGTTTAGCCTCTTCATTCTTTTAAGTGTATTTCTTACACACGGAGCCGAGGGGAAGCTCTGTTGCACCTGAGGGAAGTGGCACGTGCAGTGTGGTTTGAGAGGTTCAGTTGTCATTATACTGGATGTACACGTGACCCTGATACAGGAGGTGGAGGAGGTTTTTTCATCAAACTTAAAATTTTTACTCCAGACTTTTCTGTATTATTCCTGTAGTGAGAGGGATTTTTCAGGAGTGAAAATGATCAATCTACTGCTGCCCATCAGATCAGCTCCTGCAATTTGTGGGCAAGAATTTCTCCTGCAAAGGAAGAGGCTCATCTGAAAAGAGGACCTAATTTAAATAACTGTCACAAGTGAAAGCCTCTGTCTTTAGCCCAGGAGTGGACAGAGCTAGCCTAAGTACCACTGATTATCTCATCGAAGTGCCCGAGCAGCAGTTCGGGAGTTCCTGGCCGCTCCAACCTACCGGTTACTGTTGGTGGGTTTGACTCCCCGCCTTTTTGCTGGTGGCTCTTTTCATTAGAAATTTGGTCATTGGTGACCCTCACAGTCCCTGACCCTGGCTACCCTGCATATATGACCATTAACGTCCATGACAGCTATCAAAATACAACTTCATTAGTAGTAAATTAGGTTGTGGTATTTACTTAAGTTTAGAGAAAGGCAAAATGACCCATGTAGAGAGTGAAGAAAGAACTGCCTCACTTGAGGATGTGTAGTTATGGAGAAGGTTTTTGGTGGGGCATGCAAGAGATCACACATTTTTTTCCAGGCTGATATGCTCCTTCTGGGTGGATTGTTGTGTCTCCACTTCCCTTGTTCTGCAGAAGTTAATAGCAGAAATTTTGCTCAACATTGTTCCTAAGAATGCATAATCTGCCTTTATTTATCTTTCCTGTTACTGCCCACAGTTCCTGCTCCTATGCAGATTAGGAGATGGTGAGGTGTGGAGGTCACCAGGGTGCTCAGTAGTGCAGATGCTCCCCAGTGATAACAGCATCCCTGTGTGACTGTCGCTCTGATGCTGCTTATCATTGTGATGAGTGTTTTGCATTCCTAGCTTTCCGGTTTGCTTCCTGTCACGGGTAAGTTAGTCCTGTGAGGTTAGGAATAATGTCCTTCCATATTTCTTCTTGTAAAAGAAATACAAAAAACTCAGAGATCCTTATAGTCTGTGTGACATGGCTGTATTTACTTTCTCTGCAGTAATGGAGCGGCGGTATCCCAAAGAAGTCCAAGACCTTTATGAAACAATGAGGCGATTTGCAAGGATAGTGGGGCCAGTGGAGCATGACAAGTTCATTGAAAGCCATGCATGTAGGTGGTTTTTGAACCTTGAGCAAGTATTTGTGTGTGTGTGTATTTATATAAATAGGAGAGATAATAGTGTGTTTTATGTGAAGTTCTGTAAATAAATAAGTGGATTTTTTTGTATTTCTTCCCCTTTATTGCTATGAGATAAATTTGGGACTTTGGGGGTGGGTAAAGAGAGCTTAAAAAGCATAGTGGCTTTTTTTTTTCCCCCAGATAAGTAGTCATTTAGTAGATTTTCCCCCCTTTTAATTTTGGGAGTTTTCAAATATATGCAAAAATAGAGATCATAGTATAATGATCCCCCATGTATCTGTCACCCAGCTTCAGCAGTTATCAGCACATGGCCAGTCCAGTTGCATCTTCACCACCCATTCCCCTCCCACCCTCAACTGGATTATTTTGAAGCAAATCCCAGACATCACATTATTTTGTTCATAATTATTTTAGTATTAAAACTAATTTTTTAAATGGGGACAGAGCTGGATGATTCATGGAGAGAGTAGATAGTACTTCCATCATTTTCTTACCTTTTTCTCTGAGAGAGCTCTACGTAGTTACCATCTGATTTTTCACTGTAAAAAACTGAAGTTGCTAAGGCAGTAAGGCCTAGGCGTTACAACAATCTGGACTGGGTGGCTAAGTCTATACCTTTCATCATGAGATTCGTGTTTGACCCCCAAGTTTAGTTCTGGGAAGGTACTTCATGTAGGCTCTTATCCTGCAGATATTTCTTGCATGGCATTGTAGGCATTTATCTGAGCCAGGCTGGTTGTCCTCACCAGACAGCCTGTGTGGTTGGCCTTCTTTGTGTGACTGATCTTTACTTCCTGTCCCAGTTTGTGCCATCCCTGGTTTATGTGTCACTCCAGAGAACTATGCCCCGCGGATGGTCCAGGCTCTTCCTTCATCCCCTCTTTCAAAGCACCCAAATTTGAATGTTCTGTCGCATAATAACCCAATCAGTGCAACCTGATCGGTGAGCTCAGAGGAGGCAGAAATCTTTGGTTTATGGAAAACACAATGCTCTTTTGTTCCTATAGGAGAAAAGCTGTAAAGAAACTGTCTAGGGCTTGAGCAGAGTCCTAAAAGCTTTTGTCCTTCCCTTGCAAAAGGGCCACATCAAGTAATACCAGAGACCGGTTTCATGAAAGAATTTGGTTTTGTGGATAGAGCTTTTAACAGAGAATAAACAGAGCGGGGAAAGTTGATGGTTTAAAAAGTTATATTCATTACTTTTGTAGCTAAATGAGTTCAGCCAGTTCTCTGTAAGTTTTCTAGGAGACAATTCCAGCTGTTTTCTCCAGCTGGAGACAGAAGCCAAAAGACAGCTGGAGTGTGTTTTAGTCAGCTCTTGGGTAAAATCTCTAATGAGATGTTAGCAACACGTAGGATTCCCTAGATGGAATTGCCCGGTCTTTTATATAAGGCAGAATTACTGAAAATACTCAACATTTGATGTTGATTTTGTTTTTCCAATTTCTCTCCTTTGTTTTTTGGGGGGACGAACAGTGGAATTTGAACTCCGAAGGGAAATCAAGAGACTCCAGGAATACAGGACAGCAGGCATCACCAATTTTTGTAGTAAGTATGCTTCAGCGATACACTAGCTGAGAGGGCAAGTGTCTTCCGAACACACAGAGGATGTCTCTGTTTGAGGTTTGTGGATTTTTTTCTTTAAAACAAGCTTTCATACTTTCATATTCAGAATAAGTTTTTTATCTTTCCACTGAAGTTTCATCTATTTAATGCTTATGAATGCCATTATATGGGTTACCTGAGGTGAAATAAAAGTTATGACACAGAGAAAAGAGAGGTGCTGCTTTAGATTTAGAATTCTGTTATGGCCTCTTAAAAAAAGAATTTTGTATTCTAATTTTCAGCCTCAGCTTTTTTAAATTTAGTGATGCATAATCCGATCATTCTTGTTAACCAGGCTTCAGCTGGCTCCAGGTGCTTGCAGCCCAGTTCCCTGAGGTAGTGACAATTACAGCAGCAGCAGCAGTTTACTGTGCACCAGGTCGTACCCTGGGCACTTCACCTGGGTCGTGTCGTTTCATTCTCATAACAGACTTATAAGATAGGTATTGTTATTTTCATTGAATTAAGAAACTAAGGTTTAACGAGACAGTTGTAGAAGAGCCAGGTCATAAGGAAGGCAGCGTATTAACAGCAGTTAAGAGCTGAGGGCTAGACTTGGACAGCTTGGGTTTGAATTCTGGCTCTCCTGTTTACCAGATCTGTAATTCCGTTCAAATTTGCAATTTTCCAAGTCTCTTAGAGTTAGCGTGAAGATTAAATTACAGGTAATGCATGAAAAACATGCATAGCACACAGTAAATCCTCAGTAAATGGCAGGTTCTGTTGTTTTGTTGCTGCTGGAATGATCTGTAGCATTTCCTCCTTCCTGTTGGTTGAAAGCTGTCACCCACTACCCACCAGGAGTAACCCTGTGGGTGTTAAGTTCAGCCTAGAATAATGGATCTTTATTTTTAACCATGAAAACTGTTTACAAAATGAAATTTTATATGGAGCTCTAATCCGCAAATAAGATAAAAGTGGAACTAGTTTGGTTGAAGTCTGGCGGCTCAGGAGATGTGTGGAACCCCGGACCAGCAGTATGTGGTGGTGCTTCTGCTCTTCACGGGAATCCCTGAGAGATTTTCATGGTGTCCTGGGCTCTGTGGAACATGGTATTTTGGATCCTGTTTAGCGTTGTAACATGTAGAAAACACTGTGGAGCTGTTTACTAGATGCACCTAAAGACTGATACCAGGTTTCAGTTTCCTGGTATTGGCTGCCTCTGGGAAAGAGGGGGAAAGAATAGTACTGGTCAGTGAGGATTTATTTTTATTTGTAATTCTAATTGGTTTTTAAAGAAGGGTGTATGGGTATAGCACTTGTGTGGCTTGGGAAATATACACATAAATAAAAATAGAACAGGAAGTAGTAAATATGACAGTATTAAAAGTTAGTTACTTTTAGGGGTAGAAATATGAGCAACTCTTACTTCTTTGTACTTTTCTGTTTTGAGGTGCCCCCCCCAATTTCTTAAAGGTAGAAAAGGAATACAAATATTTTCATTTCTTGTCAAAAAAAGGGGATTTCAAACTAGGGGAAATCACTTTGCTTTTTTAGAAAAATAATTGTAGAAGCAGTTTTGTAAAGGAAATTTTAAAAAGACGCACCGTTTGCTGATCAGTTTGGAGGCCCTCCTGTTAGTTCTGTTGCAGTGTCACTGTGGTCCCAGCGTTTTTTCATACCTGCAGGTGCCAGAACCTACGACCACCTCAAGAAGACGCGGGAAGAGGAGCGCCTCAAGCGCACCATGCTCTCCGAGGTCCTGCAGTACATCCAGGACAGCAGCGCCTGCCAGCAGTGGCTCCGGCGGCAGGCTGACATGTGAGTGCTTAGTCCGGGGCAGGGGCCTCCTCCTGGGGGTTTGGCTCTGACATGTGTTTTCAGACATTTCCCTGGGCCCCTGCCCTACATGGCAGAGCAGTAGGATCGGGCAGCTAGAGGAACTGAGAACACTTGAGCAGTCTGTCTCAGAAACAGTCCCGCACTGACAGTCCTGAGAAACAGAGCCGGTTTCCTGGAACCCTACTTTGCTACTTTGACCTTATTTTTTATATTGGTGAATTCCCTCCCCATGCCTCCTCTCTCCCTCCGTATCTGTTGGTATGATTTTCATCGGAGAATCGTGTTCCTCATGAGTGGTCTCCGGGATGTGCCAGCCCAAATCCAAGTGATTTCCTTCCCTGGAGCAGATTTCTCTTCCTGGTTAGAACACTTGGGGATGTCCTGTAAAACAATGCAGTCTGTCTCATGACTTCTCTTCACAGTAACTGTCCTGATAAATGTCACCCTGTGTCACATGAGCTTTTAGAAATTGCTTTCTTTAATGTGACATAAGTTTAAATTCCTCTCTTTCGTTGTAGTGATTCTGGCCTGAGTCCTTCCGTTCCAATGGCTTCGAATTCAGGTAATTATTTTTTTTAGGGTGGATCAAGTCCTGATTGTGACATTTTCATTCTAGGATTGTGCTGACCCAACAGTCCCCTCCGCTTTTGTGGGAGCTGTGCGCTTAGGCAAAGAAATGATAATAAGTGTTATCCCAGTTTATAACCATCAGCAAGGTTTTAGAATCTTCATGGCCAAACAGGGATTTTCCTTAGGTTTGGAGTACAGAGACAGGGGAAGAAGGAACTGCACACAGGTGTTTTCTCTATTTTACCATTGTCCACAGGCAGTTAGTTTATGGTGGTTCTACCGCACACTTGGAGATTTGTTTCACAGGGCATAAATTGAAGGCTTTGTGTCCTGTATGAGCAAAGAGGCGTGTTACTTGCCAGAAGAGCAAGGCTTTCTTTGTAAGTTGGAGACTTAAGGTATTTCTGTTTCTTCTCTTTATCTCTTTGGGTATGTTCTATTTTGAAAGCAAGATTAAGCCATATGCTGCCTGCTGTTGGGGCTTGGTAATCAGTGAGTGGTGGTTTGGAGTGGGTGTTAGTTGTAGAGCTCTGGGCCAAGGTCGTGGTGTTTCTTTGCCTGTTTTCTTGGTTATCATTCACCCCTGCTTCACAGGGTAGATCAGCCACTTCCCCTAATCAGAACATACAGAGGGCTCCACTGATTACAGACTGGACGTGTCAAACGATCCATTTGCAGTTTTACCATTTTTTGGAAGCTTGAAAAAACAGACCTTGTGATCCCATTCAAAATCTTTCAGATTCAGGATCTAAACAGAGCTCAGAAAAGGCGACTTTAGGGATTTTTTTTTTTTCCATTTATTCCCTTGTTTCAAGTAGTTTTTTCTTAAAGGAGAAAAGAGAATCTTTTCGGGACTAGCAAAGAAGTTTCGTAAGTCTCTTACGTTCAACCCCTCCCCCCAATCTAAATACAGAAATGCAAATAACTTAATACTGGCTAATGAAAATGAATGAACTGACATGAGCACGCAGATTTGGTATTTGGTGTTTTCTGAACCATTGCATACACTCTTTGTTGCCTCCTGGGCGAGTTTTAGCCTTCCTCGCCCCCGGTATTTGGGCTGAGGAGATCCCTTGCTCCTCTTCATGCTCTTGAGTTGCTCCCAAGTCAGAGCAAAGTCAGAAGCCTGGATCCCTGGTTGTAACTTAGCCTCTGGTAACTTTGGAGAGGCACCGAATGATTGCAGCCTCCCTTTTTGAGCATTCAGGGTAAGGCTAGGCCTGTCAGTTTTGGGGAAGCCCTTGTCCCCTTTGTTGACACTACAGAGAAGCCTGTTTCACAGCAGAGAAGGCTATAGCAGTCTCCCCTTTTCTCTCCACCACCTAAAAGGCAACCCCATCAATCCCATAAAACATAATGCATTAATTCTACATTTTCTTCTGCTTAACACTGTCCATTCATCTCCAGCTGAACACTAATTCCAAGTATACGTTCAAAACAAAACCAAAAAAAAATTTGCACATCAAGCTTCCCATCCTGGGCAGTGACCTCATACTTGGGCTTCTCTCTCAGGCATGTGAGTTCACCTCAGCCTCTCCTTTGCCGTATAGTGGCTCATTGTTCCTCTGTGCGGATCTTCCAGGTAAACAGGGCTACTTTGGAAGGAGCAGATACTCCCTCACGTAATAAATAAGAAGGGCCTTTTGCTGGCCTAGCACTCTGCGTTTGATCTCAGGGCGAGTGGTACCTGGCTAATTACCGTGTTTGCCTTCACTGCTGGCGGCGTGGCAAGGCTTAGGAAGTGTCTCTCCTGCAGAGCTGTTGTTTCCATTCATCAGCTGTCAAGGCGGGCAGTGCATGACCTCTCTTAACTGGGCGACCTCTGGGCTTTAGATTTCAGAACCTCCTACTGGGTTAGGAAGAACAGTCATATCTGACGCTAAGGTACGTGTGATTATATATGTATTATGTCAGAGCAATGGGTATGTGACTTCCCTTTTTTATTTTCAAGTGAACATTGCAGCGCCCATGTTGCTAGCTGAACTGAGGCCTGAGGTGATGGGTAGGGATTTCCTACAGCTGGATTAGTAATCTTATATCTAACTGGCCTGACTGATGACATTTGTTATACTTTTTACACCTGAAGGATTGTCACTCTTAGGAAATACATGCCTTTTTCTGTCTGTATCAATAGGTAGACGAAGTGCACCACCCTTGAACCTCACTGGCCTCCCTGGCACAGAGAAGTTGAATGAAAAAGAAAAGGAGGTAACAAAAAGAAGGGGGACTGAATGGAGGGGCTGGTTATTCATTGAGTTATCATTAAAAACACATTACAGGATCAAACCCATCTGCTCTGTTCATGTAACACACATGCATGTCCCGCTCTAGCCCATCCTAGAGGCCTTGGGACTAAAGAGCTGACCTCAGCAGGCCTCAGAGACTCCTTTCCTTATCACCCCACCACTAGTTGTCTTCTGAGAACATAAGACATGTAACTCTAAATAATAGCAGTTGTTACTAACTGAGCATTTACCACGTGCTAGATACTGTCCCCAGTGCTTCATGGAAATGAATTTGATTTTTTACCAGCTTAAACTAACTTACAAGAAAATGGTTACTTCCTGTTAGAATGGTCACTTTCAGAAGTTGTACACTTATTCCAACAATATGACCATCACTTAAAAGATTTTTGAATTGTCTCTAGAGCATGAGCATAAGCATAAAGAACTCACCATCATATATAGTCACACATTAATTTTGATTAAAAAAGCCATGACCTACTTTTCTTTTCCTTTATAGTCATCAGATGTGTCTTCCTGTTACTTTTGGCTGTTTCTAAACTTTAAATCCAGCCTCAAAAGAGTCATGATCAAGCATTTTCAGAAGAATGTGCCACAGCTCTGAAGTCCCTTCCAAAAGAGGAATTCCCCTTTTGTTCCTCCTGTGTCCCTCTCACAGTTTCCAAGACCAGTGTCCTCTTTTGCCCCCTTGAATCATGTAGTCAGGTCACACAGTAGGGAGAGTCATGGAGTAGGCGCTAGTGTTAGCCTTTTGTTTTACCCAGTGGAAGCAGTAGAGATTAGTTTGGGAGTAGAAGGATGCGTGTGTTATATCCAGGTGTTGCTGAAGAAGTGTTGCCATTCTGATCCAAGTGTTGAATGGCCTGGAGTTTCAAGCAGTTTTCACCCTTACCCACAAAATGGTGACCTCAGACTGTTCATTGCTGGATAATGGCCGATGAACTGGAATTGAGCCAGCGTTCTAGACTTTTACCAGTTAAAGTGGCCTCTTAGCAAGGTCTCTGTATATCACCTCTCCCTCCAAAGTAGGAAATGTAATCACAAAAGGAGAGACTACAGATTCATGCTGATACTAAAAGTAATGTGATTCACACTTGGGAATCCAGGCATCTGCAGCCCCGCCCCCACCCTGCCCTGTGACTCCTCTCTGACCATCTGTGCTGGAATGTGCCAGGCCTCTACCCGGGGCTGCTCCCCGGACACACACTTGTATTCCCTGACAAACCCCAGTGAGCCAGCCAACATGCGCTGAATGCTCTCCCGGCATCACACTCTGCCCTCTTCTGTCTGTCTGCAGAGAGTATTCTCTCCAAAGCGGAGACAAGGTGGAATGTGGTCGGCCACCCAACAGCTCCTTTAAATAGTTGGAGGTTGATACCACTTTTTAAATTTTATTTGGGCTATACCTGCTGGATTAAATTATGAGAATGACAGGTGTTGATGTTTATTAAATTTGCTGTGTCTTGCAGCTCTGTCAGATGGTGAGGTTGGTCCCAGGAGCCTATTTAGAATACAAATCTGCTCTACTGAATGAGTGTAACAAGCAAGGAGGCTTGAGACTGGCACAGGCAAGAGCACTCATCAAGATAGATGTGAACAAGACCCGGAAAATCTATGACTTCCTCATCCGAGAAGGACACATCACTAAGGCCTGAGGCTCCAAGGGCCGGGAGCAGAGATCACAAGTGTGGAGTGTGATAGGCCAGAGGACAGCAGGGCATTCTGGAGTTTCGTTTCTGAGCTGAATTCTCATTGTGGAAAGAGGGGAAGAACAAAGGAAACCTTGAGTTGTATTCATGTCTACTTTCTCCTCTGCCCTGCTTCCAGATACGCCCGTTGCTGGTATCGTGCCGCGGAGCTATGTGCTAGATAAGCTATTATTAATTGTGTGTGGGCATTCATTCCTAACACCTCTTGTAACTAAAACAAGCACCATAGTACCTCACATCACAGTGTTGGTAGAAATAGAACTAAACCTGTCTTTCGTCCCAGGAGCCCAGCTCAGATCCTTGTACTTGCTTGGGAGGTTGGTTTTCTGACTATCTGTTTTGCCTGCAGATGTTACAGACAGACTTAAAATAAAGAGAAAGGTTATAGAGCATGAGAAAGCCTTCTCTTTCTGTCTGAGGATTTTTTTTTAAGCCGACAACTTACGTTTATGAGCAAAAAGGAGGAAAATCTCCCCATGATTGTCTTGTCCCAAACTGCATCTTGAACTTTAATGTCTGGCATTGTAATTTGCAGTCTTACTGTCTGATCTGCAGTAGACTTTTGAAGGGGTGGTACCGGATATAAAACATCTCTGTTATTTTTAGAATTAATGGATTAAAATGTTTTCCTACTTAATTTGTAGGTGTGTCAAATATTCTGGTAACTAAAGCACACTTTGGGTGTTGGATGCCCGCCTCATCACGCTGCGCTGTCTCTGTTAACACGTGTGTCCTGGGCTCACCCTGTTCTTACCCTGGGCTTCCCAGGATACCAGGCCCCTGGGGATGGAGATGATGCAATTAACCCAGCTTTGCTCGGATTGAGACCTGAACCCTAATTTCTCAATGGTGAAAGGCTAGCCTGCAAGAAAGTCTACTTTTAAAACAAAAGTAAAGCATTTTCATGTAGGGAACTCACTAAAAAATGAGAGTGAGTGACCCTGTCACATCTGAAACTTGGACCTTAAATCTTTCTGCACAGTAAGAAGCCAGGCTCAGAGTCAGGGTTACCTCCTCTCTGTGAGAAGCAAAGTTATATAGAAATGCTTCAGAATCCACACAGATTATTTCCAGTAGCTGACTGATTCTTTAATTCTTTCAACATTCAAAATGTCTTAAGTCAAATATTACATGGTTTGTTGGAAGTACCTGCTCAAACTTTCTGACTGATGTACATATGCATGCTGTTTGCTAGTAGACTTCACCTAGGAGGTCACAAATGAAAAGGAAACTCTTAGGAACAGAGGAAATTAGAATAAAGGACTTCAGTCTTTTAAAAGAGTGGCTTTAAAAGGGGTCTCTTTTCTTTGCATAGTCCTGTCTCTTAGAAAACGTGTTCTGCCACCACCATCACTCCAAGTTGGTTATAAAGGGATTGCATCTTATCCTTGAAAGGTAAGTCCTGTTCTAAAAATGCACTAGACATCAGTGTCAGGTGATGTCTGCTGTAGTCTAAGGAGTCCTTAATCTTGATTAAGGAAGGCTTCCTCGTAGAGGTGAGCTTTTGAGACATACTAAGATGGAGATGAGAGAAATAAAATGGCAAATGGAAGTGGGAGACTGTTCCAGACGTAGTAGGTGGAGGAGGGTGTGGAGGCAGCCATGGGGAAAAGGAAAATGGTGCCAGGAGATTTAGTTGGCTAGGACACAAGGGGCAGCTGTGGTAGTTAGGAGTGGGAGGCTGGTGGGACAGTCTGATAGAAACCTTGAAATGAATTTAAGTCTGAAAAACTGATTGGGGAATCAGTAGATTTGCTGAGGAACATGGCGTGGTTGAAAATAGTGACAGAAAAATAAGGCTGTAGTTTCAAATGACTGGATTTTAGAAAGTAGGATTATTACTGTTTTGGTAAACCCAACTTTGCAAGATTTAAGACCTAGACTCTCTAGTGGGTTTCTCAAAGATCAAGCCATAATTTTGGGTGAGGAGTACTCTTGAAAGGAGTCGCTGAGTCTTTCTGCGTTTATAATAGAAAAGCACTTGCTGATGTTTGATGTAGCTTAATGTTCCTTCCTTCCTGTCACCAAAGGAAAATTCTCCTTGTTACTAAAAATCCAGAACTAGCAAGGGCTTTTCAAAGAATATTCCATCCTTCCCCTTTTCTGCTGGATGGTATTGGCCATAAACCAACTACACTAATATAGGTCTTTCTTTCTTGGTCCAGATCATCTCTGAAGAAGGAGAGTTTACTCTGAAACTCAACAACATGGATAAAGACCTTTAGCTGTTAGGAATTTTTATTTCAATCTAACATTAAAGACTCATGCTGGAATTTTATGCATATCCATCCTTGCCAGTGGTGGGAAATAGAGAACAAATTTCTTTCTGTGTAATAACCCTCTCTTTGCTCAAAGACCTTGACTGTCTCTGTTAAGACCAACTAACTATTTATGATTTATTTCTTCTTGAGTTCCAGTTTTTATCCTTTTACTGTTTACAATTCCCCTCCACCCCTACCCCCCTTTTTAAATCTGAACTTAACTAACCAGTCCTTGCTCAGTGACAAGAACAAGCTTCGTAGTTTTGAGTAACGTGATCCTCAGCTTGTAGTTCCCTGGGAAGGAGAGAAGACCGGTGACATTCGTCAGGAACAGAATTCTAGTTGGTAAGTCATGCCAGCTTTAGGAAACATGCAGATATGTAATAAGCACTAAAATTTCCAGTGTGATGAATCAGACCCAAACTACAGAGAGAAGCATGAAAAAACTAACTCGTTCATGTACTCCAAAACACTTCCCCTGGTCTCTGGGCAGGAGAGTGGTACTGTGTTCTAAACAGCATTCTTGAATCTCTCTCATTTTTAAGGATGTCTTTGTGGATACCTTCTAGATACATACTTTTCCTGTTAACACAAGAAGCTTTTCCACAACTTAACATGTACCTGGCTTTTTGTATGAATTTCTAAAAATTAGTTTAATTCAGGAGGTACTGATCTGGAAGCTTTGCTTTCCTTTCCAGTGTGCTTAGCCAGATGTGGTTAACCTTTCCCCTGTCTGCCAGAAAGGACCACCTCTGTGGCTCAGCAGGACACTGCCATGTCTGTGACCTTGTGTAGAACAGGTAGCCCAGCTGGGACAAAGAATTTCCCTTGAATCAGACACAATAATCAGCCATTGAGTGAAATGTAAGTGATACTGAGCAGGATCTCAAAGTGCAGTCAGGGTCAGAGCATCCTGGATAGGACAGGAATGGTCATGCTGATGGAGACACTGAACTTGGGGGAGAGAGCAGTAGTGAAGAGCATTTAACGGGAGTATTTTGGAACATAAATATTCTATCTACGAAATATGCGTTGGAACTGAGTGTTATTTAGTATGCTGCTTTTGAGGGCAGTTGGTAGGGACCGGTGAATAATTTCTGAGAAGCCTGGAAAGCCAGTTTCTGTATCTAATAGGAGAGAGTTCTTTCTCTGTTCATTGTTTGCTGCTGCCATGGCTTCTTGCAGCTGAGGTTTGCTGTGATGAAAGAGTATGAACTGCCCTTTGATTTGACGACCTGGCTTACAAGTCAAGAGACAGGTATTTGAGGGAAGGATGAGTGTCTTGCGTCTGATGTTAAAATTCCTTTGTCACTATGAGTTACTTGCTTGGTATGCGTTGTATACTGGGCCCCCTTTCCTGTTAAGAGTAGGAATAAGGAAGTTGAGATAAGGATGCAGAAAGTGATCATTAAAGAGTTTAAAACCCCAAACTGAAAACTACAAAAAATTTGTTTCATTAGATGTAGCCCTGAACATCACCACACCTCCCCGTGTCTTTGAAAGTCCTGGTTAACCTTTGCCAGCTCAGATTTGTTTTGTATCTTTCAGGGTTGGACAATTAAGTCTGATGCACTTATTTCCTACTTTGGAGCACAGTGGATGGATTTCTGTGACAACAAACTAGACATTTGGTTGAACTAATTTCATGTTCTTAACCAAGCCACACTGTTTTTTAGCTTGCTCTGGTTTCCCCAGAGGTCTTATGTGGCAAAAAAGCTTCCAGATGGCTTGCTAAGAATCTTGCCTTAGTCCAGAGTTACACTGAACAAAAGTAGCATCTTAAGAAGTGTGGAAAGGAGAAGTTGTTTTAAGAAACCAACGCTTTCTTAGATATCCCATGCTCTTGGATTGTAAGAATTAATATTGTTAAAATGGCCACACTACCCAAGGCAATCTACAGATTTAATGTAATCTCTATCAAATTACCCAGGACATTTTTCACAGAACAGAACAAATAATCCCTAAAATTTATATGGAATTACCAAAGACCCAGAATTGCCAAAGCAGTACTGAAGAAAAAGAACGAAGCTGGAGGAATAACCCCCTCCAGACTTCAGACAATACTACATAGCTGCAGTAATCAAAACATCTTGGTATTGGCAGAAAAACAGACATATGGATCAATGGAACAGATTAAGAGAGCCCCAAAATAAACCCACACACTTACAGTCAATTAATCTTTGACAAAGGAGGCAAGAATATACAATGGAGAAAAGACAGTCTCTTCAGTAAGTGGTGTTGGGAAAACTGGAGAGCAGCATATAAATCAATGAAGTTAGAACACTCCCTCACATTGTACACAAAAATAAACTCAGAATGGCTTAAAGACTTACACATAAGACAGGACATAAATCTCCTAGAAAAGAACAAAGGCAAAACATTCTCTGACATACATCATAGCAGTGTTCTCCTAAGGCAGTCACCCAAGGCAATAGAAATAAATGCAAAGAAAAAAGGGGGGGGGGTGGAATCTAATAAAACTTACAAGCTTTTGCACAGCAAAGGAAACCATCAACAAAACAAAAAGACAGCCTAGGGACTGGGAGAAAATGTTTGCAAACAATGCGATTGAAAAGGGCTTAATTTCCAGAATATACAAACAGCTCATACAACTCAATAACAACAACAACAACAACAACAACAACAACAACAACAAAAACCCAACCCAATCAAAAAATGGGCAGAAGATCTAAATTGACATTTCTCCAGTGAAGACATACAAATGGCCGATAGGCACATGAAAAGATGCTCAGTATCACTAATTATCAGAGAAATGCAAATCAAAACACCAATGAGATATCACCTCACACTGGTCAGAATGGCCATCATTAAAAAGTCCACGAACGATAAATGCTAGAGAGGTTGTGAAGAAAAGAGAACCTTCCTACACTGCTGGTGGGAACACAGTTTGGTGCAGCCACTATAGAAAACAGTATGGAGGTTCCTTAAAAAACTAAATACAGATGCACCATATGATCCAGCAATCCCACTCCTGGGCATATATCTGGAAGGAACTCTAATTTGAAAAGATAGCATTCACCCCAGTGTTCATAGCAGCACTATTTACAATAGCTAAAACATGGAAGCAACTTAAATGTCCACTGACAGATGACTGGATAAAGAAATTGTGTGCACGCATGCATGGGCACACAATGGAATACTACTCAGCCATAAAAAGTGAAATAATGCCATTTAGCAACATGGATGGACCTAGAGATTATCATACTAAATAAGGTAAGTCAGAAAGCCAAATATGATATCACTTATAAGTGGAATCTCAAAAAAATGATACAAATGAACTTGTTTACAAAACAGAGACAGACTCACAGACATAGAAAACAAACTTATGGTTACCAGGGAGGAAAGGGGGAAGGGAAGGATAAATTAGGAGTTCAGAATTTGCAGATACTAACTACTATATATAAAATAGATACACAACAAGGTCCTACGGTAAAACACTGCAAACTATATTCATTATCTTGTAATAACATTTAATGAAAAAATATATGTATAACTGAATTGCTATTCTATACATCAGAAATGAATACAACATTGTAAATCCATTATACTTAAAAAAAAATCCCCAACACCTTAATCAAAGCAAGAGCACTGAAATGCTGTCATTGTATCACCCTTCTTCAATGAACTGACAGCTAAGTGCCAGCTCATGACACTTCCAGTGCATCTCTCTTCTCCTTGGAGAGCTGTCTGCCAAGGACACTCTGTGTTTCTGAGTTGTTTGCAAAGTCCTAACCTCTTTTCTCCCATTAAACAATAGAGAACTACTGATGTGGTAGTTATTCTCTCCCCTCTACTCACCCCCCTGCCCCCCATTATCACTATTTAGGGGATTCCTTTAAAACACTAAAAAAAATTTTTTTAAGAAATATAATAGAACCTACACTGTGGAGCTTAATTTTAATGTTCCCAATCAATGTACCCTGTAAGAGAAATAATTTTGGAAAAAGAACGTAAACTAATGTTCTTGAGTTGGGGCTAGGAGTTTGATATTTTTCTATTAGTTTCCAGTCTTAGGATGCTGCCTAAGACGAAAAAGACAATTTTCAGGGTAATTTAATAGCATTTCCCCTAAAATTATTGAAAAATGGATGAAAAGTTCAGAAGTGCCATGAAAACACTAGGTCCCAATCACCAGGGGCTTCAGAGATGGGTGGAATGATAACTTTTGGTAGAGGAGAGGCCCGCAGTGTGCCAACCCTTATCCCATGGGAATTTGCTGTGCTTGGAGAGGTGGAACAGCTTTTCCACACACTATCCTGTTAGAAACCTCTTTTAAACCTAGGTCAAATTGCAGCAGAAGCCACTCTACTACGGGCAGAAGCCAGAACCTATATTTTTTTCCTAGAGGATGACACCTTGATGTATTTTTTACCAAAGGGCATTTATCTAAGTTCTAGGCACAGATAGCTGACAGCAATGCCAACCTTACCCGACTGCCCCTACCCAACAAGGTCTTTGCCTTGTTTCTGGCATGCGTAGTTTCAGATTCAGGACACCTGTCAGATCTAAGTCAGCATAGGCTTAACTTCATGATGCAGAGCAAAACGCTTTTGAAAGCAAAATCTCCCAGGAGTGCCTCCGCCCCCAGCAACTGCAGAAAAGGTGTCTGTGGGAGAGAATGGTGGCTATAGACGTCATTGCATCTTCCAGATCCCAGCTGTGACCTGGCTTAGAGTTTTACAGTTAAAAATAACCACGGCTTAGAGTTGGGGGGAAAAAAGTAAACTGTTTCATCTCCATGGAAACTAGGAGAGGGAAAAAGGCAAGCCTTGGATTTCTAGCAGATGTGGCAAGATGGGGCAGATACAGGGGCTGGGAGCTTAGGCCTTCTGATGAAAGGAGATACCCCTGATTAGCATCCAGGACATAGCCAGACATTGCTCCAGGGCTCTGGAGACACACTGGAGACACACTGCAGCTGATATGCTGGCAACAATGTGTACATTCTTGGGTGGATGAAGAATTATTTGAGGCTCCCAACTTCCTGTAACAGATTTGCTACTTGCTATTTGACAAAGCAGAGAGCAGAAGAGCAACACAGTACATTAGATGTTGCCCTCTAACCAATCTGGGAACCTCTGCTACCCCTTTCACATTCCATTCTTTTGTTTGCTAGTCAGAGGCTGTTGACCTCAGAAGTAATTTATAATTAGAGGGGCGACCTTCAGGCTCTTGGGCTGATAGGAGCATTTACTTTCAGTAGGACCAGGTTTTCCCTCTTTGATGTTGTAGGAGATTATGCAAAAGTGGCATTAATTACCTAGGAAGTCCTTAAAATTACGTCTTTATCATTTTGGTATTGTTAATATCAGAGGTGACTAACTCTTAGGGGGAAATATTTTACTTCTTCATTTCTCCTTTCTTTAAAGTTTTCGTTTAAAACAATTTTTTTTCCTCAAGAAATACATGAATATATTCTGTTTAAAAAATTTTTTTTAAAACCCTTCTCTTTTCCTTTTTAAATGAAGAGTTTATATGCTTTATTATTTGCCTGCCTGGTGTATTGGAAAGACCTAAGTGTGAATCCTTGTTCTGCTACATAATAATAATACAACCTTGGGCAAATTTTCAACCCCTGTTTGTGGTTGATAATACCTACCTGACTGGATTGGAGGAAGACACATGGGATAAGGTGTACAATACACCTGCCATCTCCCTTCTCTTCCCTTCCCACGGAGCTTTTGATATTTTTGCTTAACTCCAGCCAGGTATGAACAAGCATTTGATTTTCCATGGTAAACGGTAAATTCATACCAGATAAAGCCTCTCAGAGGGGTGCTAAGATCTGAGGGACACACAGCAGGTGTTAAAACAAGCAGAGGTGCTTTTTTCATGGAGGTTGTTGATGTTGGAACTCTGATCACTGTGCACCACTGACTGCCACAACCCCTGGGTTGGATTAAGGCCAGAAAATGTCAGAGACAGATAGATATTAAATGACCCAGTTATCCTGGACATGTGGTAATATTCCCTTATACAATGCCTAGCTCAAGAAGCTTGAAGTGATGCTTTCTCTCTTGGTAACGTGACATTTCTTTATTAACGGAAAGATATATTATATGAGAATTAAACTCTACAAATAGAAGTTTGAGGTATTTTATAATTAGTATCTAGTTAATCCATATGATAGCCATATAAGGTGCTATCTTACATCTCAAAACAGCACAAGCATTAGGCAAGTTTCTATAATAGATGAGATGTTTTTGGACTTCTGTCCTCTGTTCTTTTACCTTTTCCACGTCTATAGCGTTTCCTCCCAGATACCTGATGTCTACTGTCCCTCTTAAATGTGTGAAAGGATAAAAGCTTAAAGATTTACTTCTCTTTAAGAGGGATTTGCATTTGTATCTATTAATGGTATATACTCTGGAATTACAGGTATCAGCAACCAAGTGTTCCAGAGCCTCTCGACGTGATGGCACCCTAAAATCAAGCTTCTGTAGACTGGGGAGCCCTGATCACAGCTGTCCCCCAATTCTAATGTGTCAAATCTGTTGCCAATTTGTTAACCAGAGGAAATGATACAAATGGAAGATACAACTATTCTTTGAGGGACCCATAAAGGTCTGATTGCAGTCATCACCCCAAGCAATTACGGAGAATATTTTTGGAAAGGCAGACATCGGAAGCCAAGCAGAGTAGAAGTTTCCACTCTCTACTTACTGTGTCTAATCAGATCAGCTCTTTTTCTCTACAGAAGCTGCTCTGCTCTAAAGCACTGCTTTTTTAGATGTAGTCAGGAGCACCCACACCTTCCCTGGGCATAGACAAGTCATGCATTTTTAGCAGATGGTCTCTAAGATGTTTCTACATCTAAAATAATTGACACCTATAAAGAAACCCATTTATAATGTGCTGTCCAGTAAGGCAGCCACCAGCCGCCTGTGGCTACTTGCATTTAATTGGTTAAAATTAATTAAAATTAAAAATTCAGTTCCTCAGTCACACTCACTATGCTTCAAGTGCTCAAAAGCCACACGAGGCTTGCGGCTACTGTATTAGTGCACACAAGGATCATTTCCAGCCCCCAAAGTTCAATTGGACAGTACTGGTCTCGAAGATAATACCTTTAGACTGCATTTTTTGTTGAGGCATGTATCAGCCCACACTTGAACATTCTGGAAAGGCGTAAAGCCCCTCCCTACCCACAGGCATATATGTACAGTCACTAAATGGTCTTACTGAGTTTAGCACGTCTACTTTCCTTAATCTCTAGATCTTTACACATACATCACACTCCACACAGATTCTATTTTAGCCCTCCTCCCTCCTCTTCCTTGAGGATTTGATCCTTCATGGTAAACTTAGTTCCATAATGCGTGAAGATGCCTGGCTCCTTGTCACTAAGGAGAGCTGTTCTGGAAACCTGCCTTCTGTGTGACAAACAAGCTGGAATCTGAAGAAAGATGTAGCTATCTGTGCTGCTGAGTCATTGAATTGACTGAAGGAAAGACTAGGGGGAGAAACAGAAATGAAAGCAGCATACAATTGTTTCTATTAGAGATTTTGCTATTTTGGCACTGGCATGTCAAAAATAAGCCACTAGACGAATTGATGGTGTAGCAATTTGGTGCTGGGAAGATGCCTTTCCCAGGCAAAATTTGAACTCTTAGTTGTGTTATCCTGAAACAGATTCTGCGTTCTCTCGCAGAAAGATTTCTTTTGCCTAATTTTAAAGCTTTGATTCTCTCTTTATGAAGGGAAAAATAAACAAATCTCTTCATTCTAGGCCTTTTTAGCGCACCTAAAATTATCACCAAAATGGCTTTGATGCTGTATTTTCGTCTGGGAAGCAGACAGAACTTTTAGATATTCCTGCACCCACGGGATGACTTGGACTCCGGCTGGAGATCAGAAAGAGCATGAGAAAGCCTCCAAGCTTGTGGTTGAAGATGCAGGTTGGGGGGTGGGGGTAGGGGATGTAAATCCAAAGCGCGGTTTTCACTTCCCTCACCAGCTCCTTCCCCCAAACCTATGATTACTCGCGTTCAGCACTTCTGATGCCAGCGATTTACAACGGTGAGGAGCTCGGGCTGGTGAGTAAAGGGCTGGGCGTGGAGTCAGAACTCGGGTGTCTGACTCACTGCGGAGCCTAGAAGTTGTTTATGCCTCCCCTCACCTGCCAGGGCAAGGTTGTGCTGGAAAAAAAAAGTCCCTTTTCCATCTACTCATGTTATAGACGGGCAAACCTACATTAAAAAAGACCCTTAGAGTGACAAAGTAAATAAAACCCTCCACGAATCCTTGCGTTCAGCATGGGCTCCTGAGACCCGACAGCTCTGCCCCCGAGGCACGGGGTGCGAACCTGGGGTTTTGAGACTCAGCCCGCACCTGTGGTTTGTGGTGGTGGGTCGGCGGTCTCGGGGCAGGCAGAAGATGGCCATCTCTGCAGTCACTTCTGAGTCTCAGACAACACAGCCTCTCACAGTCGTTAGAAACTGCCCATACGTGCCCAAGCGAAGTTCATCTAACAGTTGCTATGAGATTTATTTTCCCTTCACTCTTTGGTCCCACCTCCCGGGCTCTCCCTTGCAGGATAGAAGGTGCGGGTGGGGGAAGAGGCGGTGATTAGTCACCAACTGCAGCCTTCACACCTTTTCTATTTGTATTGTTTTCTTGCCTTTAACCCTCTCATCTCCAGAAAGTACTCCAGTTCACCATCCCCAACTTGTAGGTAGACGCTGAACTGGGGAAGAGCGGGGTCGTACGTTGTGACACCGATGAGGACACAGCAGGGGCCCGCTGCGCAGAGGTCTGCCCGGGGCAGCGAGGGTCTGGGAAACAGCGAGGCGCGCTCGGGACGCCGGGCTCGGCGGCGGAGGCCGCAGTGCGCACGCGCGCCGCCCGCTGCTCCGCGCGTCCCCGGCCGGCTTCCTCCCGCGGCGCGCCTCTCGCGCCTAGGCCCCGCCCCCGCCCCGAGCGCGGCCCCCCGCCCCTCGGGAGAGGGCGGCGGGGCGCAGGGAGCGTGCGCGCGGCCCGCCCCGGGCGCGGGTGGAGGGGAAAAGGAGGGGCGCGCGCGGCGGCCAGCCCGCAGAAGCCGGGAGCCGCGCAGGAGGACGGAGCACCAGCCGGGAGTCGGCGCGAGCAGGTACGCGGCCCGCGGGTGCGGGCGGGGAGCGGTGCGCGGCCCGGACTTGCCGCCGACGGGGCTCGGGGGCACCGGCCGGACTGGGCGGTCGGGGCCCCGGGCGACCCTGGTTTCTGGAAAGTTTGTGCTGGCGTCCCCTACCTGCTCCCGGCGATTCTCGCATTCTCCTGGCGGCGGGGAGGGGAGAGGCCCGGCGCCCTCCGCAACGCCCGCTCCTCATCGCCCGCCCCCGCCTTGCGGGCGCTCGGCGCGTTTCCCTCCCACCCCCCAGGCTTCCCCTCTGAGGCGACGCTGGGGCCCGGGTACCGGCCCTCTGGCTCCTTCGCGAGCATCCCCCTCTGTTCCCCTCCCCCTCCCTGACCCCTCTGCTCTTAGTTCAACCGTGGCCTCCCTGCCTCCTCACCCCGCCGTCAGCATTCGCCCGCTTCCAGCCACTGGAGCGTCGGCGGGTTTTTTGCATCTTCCAAAGGTTTCTGATGCACTGATAGAGGCAACTTGACTTTCAGCAATGCCAAGTATTCAACTTGAGTATTTCTCTACGGTGGTGCATTGGTGTACACAGTGCTACCATGTCTTGTTATTTCTCCTAAGTACCCTTGCTCCAAAGCGAAGTTGAGTTGTTTGTGTGCGAGAGGAGTTGCATGCTGTATGTGCCTTAAGTGGATTGTATAACTATGTTTAAGTGGATGTTGCCAATGGTACCAGTCAGTGTTATGGTAACTGAGCATCCCAGAGGCAAGGGAAGGAGGAGTGACTTACAAATACAGTTCTACTGTGTAGGGATTTTTTTTTTTTTTTGGTATCTTGTGCTTTTCATCCAGCAAGACCTCAGGGCATGTAGTATGTGTTGACTAGCTGTTCACTGTAGTTTTATGAGAAAGGTAAGTAGAGAGCATTATCGTCCCATTTTACAGATGTAAAAACGGAGGCAAGAGTCGAGTTCCGATTCTTTATTCACTTTAAAGGACTATGGACCAGAGTTCCTGGAATTCCTAGTCCATGAGGCCTTTCAGAAGTGTCATGCAACATTGGAACATCCGCCCTGAGATTGTACAGATGAGTTTAAAAGTTAGGCTGGGGCCGTCAGCATGCTTGGGACTCAGGTGTGTCACAGAGTTAAGTGATACTGGACAAGTCACAGCTGCTCTCTGCGTGTTTCCTGCTCTTTAAAATGAGGGGAACAAAGGTGCTGTATTCTTTGCAAAGTTGTGTGTGTGTGTGTGTGAGAGAGAAAGCTCCACATCCCTGAGCTGCATTTGGCGATTGTTACTTCTTATGAGCTCAGAAAGGCTCCCATTCTTGGGTTCCCTTTAGAAATGCGGGGGAGGAGGCGCCCCCCCGGAACGAAGAATAACCGCTTCTTCTTCACCAGAGACACCTAATTCACGTCAGGGGCGGGCTGAGGTAGGGACCCTGACCTGGGTGGGGGAGAGGGCTTCCTGGTGGAGGTAGGAAGGAGCCTGCACAGGCGGCTTGACACATGGGCCCTATTCCTGCCTCCAGCTCTGACTCATCTTCTGACGCTTGGGGGAGGAGAGGTAGATGCTTGATATTTTTGGCTTTCCCCCATAAAACGGGAGAAGGTTTTTCATTCCAAGGCTTTTTAACGTCAGTGCCCAGCGTGTCTATGCTGAGTTCTCAGCTGAAGTGTCTCATGTTGGTTGAATGCAGGTATGATTTCTGTATTATTCTTTAATAGAATGGGATAAATGTATATTCTTAACATAAAAAACTGCCTAGGTGTGTAAGTCCAGGAAATCCTTTAAAACTTTAGCATTTTTAAACGTTGGTCCTCAGGGAGGGATCTTTGATAGATTCCTTTGCAATTGGGATTTTAAGGCAAAGTGGATTAAAACGACTTTTTCCCAATACAACAATAATTAATCATTCTGTTTAAAAGATTAAAACTTTACAGATAAGATTAAAGCCTTCTTTTGAACATCTGTCCTGGAAATAACTGCTGTGTTCATCTTTATTGGCTTATGTATATTCTTCTAGACTTTTCTAAGCATTTTCATAAATGTTTGCACAAAGTGATTTTTTATTTGAAATAATTACAAAATTAGCCGACCCTGTTTATAGAGATTTGGTTTCTGTCTAGAACAAGTAGTTCAAGCAGGCATTTTAAATACTGCTCGTTGTAAAGTTTTATTAACCCTGATAGCATGGTAGTATTTCTGAGGACAATGGGCAGAGGACCTCTTCTTAACTTCAAAGCAGTTAAATCATTAAGATCCTAGGCATTACTCTTGGTTGCAAATGAAAACTTTCCAACTTAAAAAAAAAAAAAGCCACCTCGTGTATTCATCTTTTCTTTGCTTATGAGGAGGCACAGAAGAGAGTGGAAGGCAGGGGGAGTTGCTAAAGCAACGGAGCCTGGGTGTAAACTTACAGAGGGAACGGTGAAGATGGTAGCTTTAGTTATTTATGACAGCCTCGCTGGGGTGAAGGCAGAGGAAGGGACATGTTAATGTGGGCACAGTTCAAATCAGTAATTTCATAAGATAGGTGAGTTAAAACAAAATTCACACCAGGAGTTTATGGTTTTATGTGTTAGACGTTTGTTGAGAGTTTTGCTACGCCAGAGGTTCGGTGCTGGATACTAGGGGAGAAGGCAGATAAGGCCCCTGACTTCATGGAGCTGACAGGCCGGTAGAGACGGTCGGAGGGGGAGTGTTCTCTCCCTGATTGGCCAGAATTGTAATGGGTCTGAATTCCTGGAAGCCAACGTTGTATTTATTCAACGTATTTTTTTAAATCATGAATTATAACACACAGAAAAGGGCATAAGACATAAATGGTTAACTTAATGAATTATTTTAAAGAAAACACAACTGTAACCATCTTGGAGGGTTCCTCCTAATCTTTCCCAGTGACCACCCCTCTTCTCACCCTAGAGGTAGCCAAGCCAGTAACTGGCCTCATTTTTGTGGAAATCATTTCCTTTCTTTTCTGCAGTTTTTTATCTCCTAAATAATAATCTTTGAACAATACAGTTTCATTTTGCCTGTTTTTCACCTTTATGAAAATGGAATCAAAGTAGGTATTCTTGTAAATCCCTTTTGGGGGGGGTCAACATCATGTATATGTATGTATGTATATGTATATATACGCACATACAGTTTTTTGGTGTAAATTCTTGAAGCATTATGGATTTTAAGATTCATCCATGTTGTTACCTGTGACTGTAATTAGTTCATTTTTGTTTGCAAATTCCACAGGTTATCTTTCATTCACTGTTGACGGACATCTGGGGTGTTTCTGGCCTGGTTAGTTGTGAGTAATGCTGGTCATAGCTGTGTGTAATCCTCAGCTTTCCTAGCTGATGCCTGTTTTCCAAAGTGGTTGTACCAATTTACATTCTTCCAGTGGTGTCAGCCTTGAATTTATCATCCACTGTACTTGCTGTCTAACCACAATATGTTTGGATATTTCTTGAATGAATGAGTACATGTCACCTGGGTGGGTTGACCCCTGGCCCTCCATGTACCAGTATATTTATGGATACTTATGTGTAATTGTATGGTTTGGACTAGCATACCACTTATAGCCAGAGATGGTTTTCCATTCTGTGTGACTGACAAATACCCAGTAGAATCCTTCCATTTAAAAAATTTAACAGAGGTATCATTTTAAAGACATTTAAATATGCAAAGTGAAGTATTAAAAATTAAATTGTCTAGTACCTCGAAGTCTTTCAAAGGTTTTGGAAGTCTTACCTCTTGGGCCACCAGATGCCTTGATGTGGTGATTTGCATCGTGCCCAGCCCTAAACGTGCAGGTCAGCGGTGCTGGCTTTAGTGTGTGATGTGTGTGGCAGCCCAGGCCAGTCCTTGTGGAAGTACCCTCTGAGGACCGGTGCTCACATGCTCGTGCGCACGTGCAGATCCCCGAGAGGCACCGAGCACAGGAGTTCCTTGGCAGTTTCAAAGGAACCACAGCTTCTTCGCTAGGGAATAAATGCCTCTTTTATAATCTTTGAAATGTACTTTCCTCCAGGTCTTTGTGTTCGACAGTAGAGGTAGTTTAGAACCTGGTTTGATAGAGAGTTCCTGCTTTCTGAGTAGACAGTTGCCAGGTTGACTTTAATTGCCTGTGTTTGGCGTTGCCAGCTGGATTTAAAGCTAGGGGGGTGTGTGGGTGTGTGAGAGGGAGGGAGAAAGATAGAGAAGGAGGGAGAGAGAGAGGACAGGGAGAGATGGGGAGGCCACATCAGGACTGTTACTAAATTATTAAGTTCAGGTTTTTGTTGAGCATTTCCTGTGCCTCGTGTTATCTGCTAACAGTCTGTTTCTGTCCTCAGAGCAGAGTTACAATTCTGTAGGTTTAGAAAAAACCCTTAAGTAGATCTTTCTTAGTTGGAGGGCTGATGGGAGAACAGGAGCCCAAAGAATGTGAGATCTCTAGTTCCTTTCTATTTTTTCTGTAAGGCATCTTGGAAGATGGCTAAATTGCTCTGTTTCTTTACAAATCATGAATACTTTTAAACTTATATATTAAAGATGTCTTTTCAGATTCTCAAAGATAATCATAATTATAAAAACTGCTTATATATAAATAAGTTTTCAAGAAAAGATACCTATAACAGGAGGATGAGAAGTAGTGTTAGAGCCTCTTAATCTGAGTGATGGGGTGAGAAATCCTATCTGGATTTTTGATACCCCTTCCTGCTGGGAGTAATTTACGGAGGAGCTTTGTTTTTCACCTGTTGCAGGGAAGAGGGGGAGCCGGGTGCCGGGGTCGCAACCATGCCCTGTCGCAGGTGGCCCACAGCCCTCCCAGCTCACGTCACCACTCCCCATTCTTGCTGCTACGCTGACAGTTTGGTCCGCTTCCCCCTGCCATCTGGAGGTCTCAGTGCACAAAAAGACCCTTTTGAAATTCATATGCAACTGCTGGGCTTACTGGCGCCTTGTCCCAGAATAGTTTCAGCACCAGCGAATTGTGGCGGGTCTTTTTGACTCCTTAGTCTTTGAGTTTGTGGATCTACAGGAGAAAACTTTAACAAGAGCAGGTGGCATCTGACGACGAGTAAACAGTGATGTGACAGACAGAGCACCACCGGAGCCTCCTAACCAGCAGCCTGGTGGTTCTCGTGAAGGATTCTCATGCCAGGTCCTTAGCACCACTTGGGAAAATATTCCTTTGCCCTGCTATGATGGCTTTATGACATAATTTCAGCCAGAGGTTGGCAAATACTTTTCTTTAAAGGATCAGGCAGTAAATATTTTAGGCATGTGGGCCATTCAGTTTCTGTTGCAACTATTTAACTTGCCTTTTTGTAGCATGAAAACAGCCATAGTTAATACGTAACAAATGAGTGTGGCTGTGCTCCAGTAAAATTTCATTCACGAACACTGAAATTCTAATCTCTTACAATTTTTATGTGCCATGAAATACCATTCTTCTTTTGAATTCTTTTTTAACCATTTAAAAACATATAAACCTCATGGGCTGTACAAAAACAAGTGGCCGGCCAGACAAGGTCTGCCTGCCCTAGTTCGTGGGCCCTGTTTTAAACTAGAGTGAGGTTCAGAGGCCATTGCGTTCCCTTTTAGTGTGTGAATGGTAATTTGTAGTATAATCTACAAGGAACTATGCAGATTGTCTTTTTGTATAAGACTCTTTCTTCAGGAGAGAGTTAAAGCCGAGGGATAACTTCAGGATCCTCTGCTCTTTGACTCCTGTTTAGCTAAAAACTTGATTCCCCCCCCCACCCTTTGCTACAGGGAGGCTCAGATATACTGAGGTGCCCTCATCATCAGGTTCCCTCCAACCGGCTAATGCAAGAGACTTAACTGGTTATCTTCTGCTCAGAAATGCGAATAGATAATTATAGTTGCCTTTGGTTTATAAAGAAAAATGGGAAATTAATTCATCAGTACTTTATAAATGAAGTTAACTTGGTGTAACATTACCAAAAACGTGAAAGTAGGCCAGGGTATGATAAAGAAATCCTTGTAAGGAGAAGGTTGAGGCTCACTGCTTGAGCTTTAAGAATGTTGATATGTCCGGTGAGACATCAGAGGGTTAGATGATCCGAGAGCCGCTCGATCAGCTGTTCACCATTGAGAGCTTAGTCCTGTGAACTTCATTCTAATTTATAAATTCATTTTTGTCTTCCTTAAAGTAATAATGAACTTCTTAGGACTGAGATCTTATTTATGAAAGGACCTGAGAAATCGTGGTCCTGCTTCTCAGAGGGCAGTAGTGACTTTGGCAATTTTGAGACAAATTTATACCTACCTTGGGTTTAATTGCTGACGTGTGATTTTTTTTTTAAAGTACTCCATCTAGATGTTCTGACCTATACCAATCAAAGTTCATCGGTTAACCAGGAATCTATGATCCATATTTAATTTTTACCACTTACTCTTTGAAGGTTGAGAAGTATCATTTATGTAGGCTGTGGCACAAATTCCAGTTATCACCAAACAAGCTTACGTGTGATTGTGGGATTTTGCAGGCATTTCCTTGGTTCAGATTATCAGATTTTTCCCACCCAAAGACCATCTCATACTTAGCAGCTTAGGATTTTTTAGATGAATATCCATTTGATAGATAAAGCACATCCAATTGACCTTAATTTCTTTCTCTTCGTACATTTTCTTTTCTTTCTCAATGGAATGCACATTTTAGTAGCCTTTAGATCAGTTGATCTGTTTTGGTTAGATCGTATGACTGACCAACAAACCGACAACTCATGGAGAAGGGGTTCTGGTCCCTGTGGGGTTACTCATTTTCTGTGTGGAGTCTGGGAAAGCCTCTTAACCTCCATTTACCTCTGATTCCTCATCTGGGAACTCTGACAGTGGAATGATACTGATCCGTGAGAGGCTGAGCATGCCCGTGCGGCTTAAACAAAACAGGCACTTGAGTTTGCTTCAGCAAGTCCGGTGGGACCGACTAAGGCGGATTAATGAGAGCTGTGCCTCTCACACTGTAATGTGTCTTCAGATCACCTGTGGTCTTGTTAAACTGTGGAATCTGATTCTGTGGGTCTGGGGTGGGGCCTGAGATTCTGCATTTCTCTCAAGCTCCAGGTGGACGCTGCTGGGCCTTGGACCACACTTTGTGAGGTGTGAGGGGCTGCGGAAAAGGACCCGTGTTCTCCACTTGGAATCTCAGGGCAAGAATGGCAGTATGTTTTAAATGGACTGGGGAGAGGGCATGACAGTGTAATCCATGAGGCACCTCCCCGAGCGACAGAGTACTCAGTTTTTCAGCCCCACTGGTTTACTTTGCCTTGACCCTGTGCCTTCTTTGCATTGCTGCAGCACCTACTGTTTGCACTCCTTGTTGGATTCATTACATGTTAGTTTATCTTTTATTGTTATTCAGTTGTTTTATGTGTACCTTGTGTCATTTCTTCAAGATGGTAAAAACCCTAGCACGGGGTTATGTCTTAACATTACTGCTGCTGCCTGGCGCACCATTCCAAACGCAGTGGTGTAGAAACAGCCGTTTTTATTTTGCTCACAGATTCCTGTCGGTCAGGAATTTGGACCTTATGTAGTAGGGACAACCTGTCTTTGCTCGTGTCTGGGGGTGACTTAATGGCTGGGAGCTAGAGTCACTGGAGTGTCTTTACTTACATATTTAGTGAGTGATCCTGACTATCAACTAGGACCTCTGCTGGGGGGCTAGCTGAGACACCCACGTATTTCGCCCACGTACGGTAACTCTGTCCGGCGGCTTTGGGCTTCCTCACAGCACTGCAGCTGCATTCTAAGAGCATGTGTCAAAGAATAAGGCAGAAGTGTGTGACGTGTTTATGATCTTGCCTCGGAAGCATCATTTCTACTGCATGCTTTTGGTTGACTTGGTCACATCATAAGAAGGTCATGGGTTGTGGTCATTTCTGGCAAGTACATTCTGCCACAGTCCCCAGCCACACTCAGAATAGTGTTGAACATGTGGCATCAACTCAGTAAATACTGTTGTGTAAATGAGTGACAAGTAATTTAAACACCCAGGTGGATGAGGACCAAACTAAAAAACTCAATTCCAGATGTGAAGAGTTTGCCCCCTGGTACCCAAATAAATACACACCTTCACCTTTTAGATGGATAGTTACTAGTCTCTTCTGTCTACTCTGCTTATGTTTCCAACATGAGAATCTATGAATTTATCATACGGCACTAGAAGTCTGTGCGTCTGTGTGACTGGTGGCATCCTTTTCTCCTGCTCTCATCTGGTGGACTGCCCTTGCCCTCCTTTGGTATATTCTCCAGTCAGCAGCTGACTAGTGTCTTAAAATTATCAGCCTTTGCTTCTCTCCCTTAATAGGCTGGGGTCCACGCGAGGACACTGAGAGCCAGCCAGGTACACAGGTGGCTGCTCTACAGCTGCATGTCACGCTGGGGGAGGATCTGACCAAGCTAGAGGGTGATTCTCAGTCTAGCTTTATATGTGTTATGTGTATTTATCCTTTTCCCAGCATCACATCAGTTAATTTATATGGTGGGAAAAGCAAAAGCAAACCCTCCTTCAAATGTAAGATGCTGAGATATTTCAGTCAAATTACTAAAGCTCTCCGGATAACTGAGAATAATTGAGTATCTTTTATTTCATTTTACTTTAATATGAATGTATTCAACTTTTGTTTGAATTTTAATCTTAATGTTGTAACAGAAAGGTTTTTTTTTTTTTTCCTTAACAAAAGATTGCCACACTGTGGTTTTTATCTGTAAGAGCATTTTAACTTTTTCCCCCAATGGAACATATTTCTGATTTAATAGTGAAATGTAATGACAAAAGTAGTATTTATTTATGACAGTGCAGGCTAAAATGCTTCTATTTTATTTTTTTTTGGCTTTTAAAAATCATTTTTCAGTTTTATTAGGTAAAATTGATACAATTTGACTGCACATATACAATATATTGCATGTACATATATACAATATACTGCACATATTTTTAAAAAATTTACCTATATGTACTGTTCATTGTTTCTAAGAACAGTTTCGAGCTTTAGCTTTTTAAACTCACATAGTTATCAAAGGAATAAGGCCAACCACAAAATAAGAATTAACAGAATGCAGTAATCCAGTCAAAGGACAGTCAAATGTGCTTATACATATAAATGCTTCTATTTTAAGAAGAGTGATTTTAAGGGTTTTTTTTTTCCTTTTGAAACTAGATAAACATTTACTTTAAAGGAGGAAGAAAATGTGATTACATAGGCTTTTCCTGTATTTTTTGAAAAAAGTATATAGGCTTTCAGTATATACTGTGGACCTCTGAGATCCCTACAGCTAAAAATATTTTGGATCACTTTACACAGTCATCTCTACACCATTTTTCTGCTTATTCAACATGAGAAGAAAAAGCAGTAGATAGAATTTCAGTTCTTTCACTCCTCATTTTAGTGGGGTTTTTTTGGTCATGATTTTAAACAAAAAGTAGCTTCCATGGCCGTGGGATGGATGCTCTGAATAGAATGTGACTCCGGGTGTGGACGCTGGTGCCCACATCCCAGGAGCTCTGCAGTGCAGGCAGCGGGCAGTTGCTCATAGCTTATGCGCTATTCAGATCACAGGCCCACTGAGCAGACACTAATTCTGCATTTTATTTAGTACTTAGCACTTTGATGTTCGTTATTCAAAGAGACCAGCGTCATATCTGACATTTCTTATAATTTGTAACCCCCCCCCCCAAAAAAAAAACCCATGTCTCTGGGGTTGGTTTAGGACAGCTCCTTTTTGTCTTTCATCCCCATCCCCCTGGCTAGAAAAGCATTTTTCCCTCCAAGAAGTAAATGCGGCTGCCAGAGCAAGCTGGGAGGGCTGAGGTGAACACCATGGACAGCGACGTGGCCACTCCCTGGCAGTCTCCCTGGTCATCCTTGGCCCAGAGACCAGCGCACTGCAGTGGGAGTGGTGCTGTCACTCAGAGAGCACCTTGCAATCTTTGATCCCTCAAACATGTTCAATCTTTTACTCTCCTAATAGAGAGTCTGTCTTCCTGGACACATTGACTAAGTTGATTTGGACACAGCTGTGGTGTAATATCCATGTTTTCTTTTATTCATTATGATCAGAATCTGCTAGTCTTCAGAACTGGAGCCCACTAGGGCTTCTTGCTGTGCTTACCCTGGGGTGCTCCTTGCTGAGGTCCCTCTGCTGTTGGGAGGGCTTTCTGTGTGCTGAAAGGTGCACCAGTCTGTGGCAGCATTTCCCTCTTCTGGGCAATAGGAGAAACGAGAGCAGCTCAGCCCGTCTGCGCCCAGTGTTTTCTGCACGAAGCATTTCAGCACGTGCTGTTCAGGCTGACCTAAGACCCCTCTCATGCCCTGAAGGCGCCGGCTGGTGGGGTGGGAGTGCTGTAGGTCAGGTACTGAGACCGCAGCCGCCATCCACAGTCACAGAGGAACGGCGTGTGGGCTTGAGTGAGGAGCTCAGACACCTGGATCTTTTCCTGGTCCTGTTACTTATCATCTCCAAGTTTAAATCATCTCACCCTTTCTGAAGCTTGTATTTTCCAATCTGTAAAAGGGGTGCGGGGTGTTTGTCAGAGGAGCATCTGTGTATCTGTGCCCTCGGAGTGCTCTCTGGCAGAAGTTGTTTTTCTCAACCTTGGACTCAGCTTCAGCATTTTAAGCAGGTCTGTTGGCACGAGACTGGCTAGCAGCAGCAGGGAGGGAGCATCGTGTCTGTCTCACTTGGATCTGCCCTGAGGACTCACAATCTGTTTTGTTTTCCCTGCAGCACCAAGTACCCTATCAGTGCCCAACAAATGAGTTAACTGGATAAGCTTGGCTTCCGCTCTCCCGTTACTTAGCTGTGGCCCTTGATGAAGACCCTTCTGCTGGAAAGGCCAGTGCGCCTGGGACACCAGTCTCAGGAGGGGAAGTGGCTTCCCAAACAGAATGATTATTTGGGAGACCACAAGACCGAGTCCCTTTTAATTAGTGACTAGATAACCTGGTTGGAAGTTTGACTTGTATCTTCCACACTGAGGATGGAGTTATCACCAGCAGTTCAAAAACTAATTTTGTGTGTTTATTACCGCAGTGACTTTGCTTTTAAAACTATTAGGGTTCTGCCAGAGAAAGACTTGGAAGTGGGACGAGACTGCGCTCTGCTGCAGGACGGGGTGTTCTCACAGAGTTCTGCCCGTTTCTGCGTACATCTGACACTCGCATCCGTGCGCCCTTAAGCGACTACTTCCTTGTTCCTCTTCGTGATGTGATTTCACCTGCATACGTCTCTGTGTACCCCTGTATCATTAGATGTGGGCCCCAGAAGAGGGTGTGTAGCCTTGGGTGTGAGGCAGCTCCCTTCGGGCAGGGGCAGCTTCTGGGGACAGACTTGAGCTCTGTCAGCACCAGCCCTCTGAGTGCCTTAGTCTTGAAGGGGAATCTGGTGGCCCAGCACAGCATCCACCTCTGCAGTGGTTCTCAGCGTGTGTCCTCTAACCGGCACATCTGCATCACCTGGGAAATAAGTGACAGCTCTCGAGTCCCTGCTTCAGAACTGCTGAATCAGAGCCTCAGGCGGGGCGGGGCGGGGCGGGAGGGGGGCGCTCAGCACCCTGCGTTTTAACAAGCCCTCGCGGTGACTCTGACGCACGCGCAAGTGTTAGAACCACTGCACTGTAAAGCTGTAATTGTTTTTTCACTGAGATACAATTGACACAGAACATAGTATCAGCTTCAGGTGTACAGCGTAAGGCTTTGATATTTGTATATATTGCAAAATGATCACAGTAAGTCTAGTCAACATCTTTCACCATACATGGTTTAAAAAAATTTTTTTCTTGTGATGAGAACTTTTAAGATTACTCTCTTAGCAGCTTTCAATTATGCAATACAGTATTGTTAACTGTAGTCGCCATTGCTGTACATGAGGTCCCTGTGCCTTATTTTATAAATGGAAGTTTGTATCTTGCAACCCCCTTCACCCATTACCCATTTAGCCATTACCTCTGACAACCAGCAATCTGCATCTGTGAGCTTTCTTTTTTAAAGATTCCACACATAACTGACACTATATAGTGTCTTTCTCTGACTTACTTCACTTAGCATAGTGCCCTCAAGATCCATCCATGTTGCTGTAAGTGGCAAGATTTCCTTCTTTTTTATGGCTGATTAATATTCTGTTGTGTATACATATATCACATTTTCTTTATCTATTCATCCTTCCGTGGACAGGTCGTTTCCATGGCAGTGAACAAGGGCTTGCATATATCTTTGAGTTAATGTTTTTGTTTTCATTGGATAGATACCCAGAAGTGGAATTGCTAGATTGTGTGGTAATTCTAATTTTTTGAGGAGCCTCTGTACTGTTTCCCATAGTGGTTGCACCAATTTACATTCCCACTGACAGTGCACAAGGGATCCCTTTTCTCCACATCCTTGCCAACGCCTGTTATTTCTTGTCTTTTTGGTAATAGCTAGCTTTCTGACAGGTGTGAGGTGGTATCTCATTGTGGGTTTTAAAAAAACTTTTTTTTTTTTTTTGGCTAACTTTTTTTGGGGGAGGGAGGTAATTAGGTTCATTTATTTATTTTTAATGGAGCTACTGGGGATTGAACCCAGGACCTCGTGCGTGTTAAGCACGTGTGCTACCACTGAGCTCTACCCTCCCCTTCTCACCGTGGCTTTGATTTGCATTTGCCTGATGATTAGTGCTGTGGAACACCTTTTCATGTGCCACTTAGCCACCTGTATGTCTTCTTTGGGAAAATGTCTATTTGGATCCTCTGCCCATTTTAAAAATGAGATTTTTTTTTGCTGTCAAATTGTATGAGCTGTTTATATATTTTTGGCTGTCCACCCCTTATTGGTTGTATCATTTGCAAATGATTTTTTCTCATTCCGTAGGCTTTGTTTAGTTTCCTTTGCTGTGCAAAAAGCTTTTTAGTTTCATGTAGTCCTACTTGTCTATTTTTGTCTTTGTGGCTTTTGCTTTTGGTGTCAAAGCCAAAAAATCATCACCAGGACCAATGTCAAGGAGCTTACTTCCTGTTTTCTTCTAGGACTTTTATGGTTTGAGGTCTTACATTTAAGTCTTTAATCCACTTTAATTTCTGTGTCTCGTGTAAGACAGTGGTCCAGTTTATTCTGTTGCTTGTGGCTGTTGTTTTCCCAACACATTTATTGAAGAAACTGTCCTTTCCCCACTGTAAATATTCTTGGTTCCTTTTTTGTAAGTGAATTGATCATATATGCATGGGTTTACTTCTGGGCTCTTTATTCGGTTTCATTGATCTGTGTGTCTTTTTGCTGCTGTCACACTATTTTGATTACTGGAGCTTTGTAATACAGTTTGAAATGAGAGGGTGTGATGCCTCCCAGCCTTGTTCTTCTTTCTCAAGTTGCTTTGACTATTCGGGGGCTTCTGCGGTTCCATACAGATGTTTCTGTGAAAAATGCCATTGGAAATTTGATAGGGATTGCATCAGATCTGCAGATTGCTTCGGATATGGGCATTTTAACGTTAACTCTTCCAATTCGGGAGCACAGGATATATCTATTTATTTGTATCTTCTTCAATTTCTTTCATAAATGTCTTTCACCTCCTTGGTTAAATTTATTCCTAAGTATTTTATTCTTCTTGATGCAATTGTAAATGGGATTGTTTCCTTAATTTCTCCTTCTGATAGTTCACTATGAGTCTATAGACATGCAGCAGATTTCTGTTTATTGATTCTGTATATTAATATCATGCCATCTGCAGATAGTGATAGTTTTACTTTTCTGATTTGAATGTCTTTTATTTATTTATTTATTTTTTGCTTAGTTGCTCTGGCTAGGAATTCCAATGCCATGTTGAATTAGAAGTGGCAGGAGTGGGCATCCTGTCTCTTTCCTGATCTTAGAGGAAAAGCTTTGAGCTTTTTACCACTGAGTTTGATGTTAGTTGTGGACTTGTCATTGTCACACATGGCCTTTATTTTGTTGAGGTATGTTTCCTCTATACCCAATTTATTAAGAGTTTTTATCATAAATGGATGTTGCATTTTGTCAGATGCTTTTTCTGCACCTATTGAGATGATCCCGTGATTTTTATCCTACCTTTTGTTAATGTGGTGGATCACACTGATTTCCATCCCTGGAATAAATCCCACCATGTCATGGTGTATGATCCTTTTAATGTATTGTTGAATTTGGGTTTGCTAATATTTTGTTGAGGATTTTCATAGTATGTTTATCAGAGATATTGGCCTGTACTTTTCTTTTCCTGTGGTGTCCTTGCCTGGTTTTGGTATTAACATAATGCTGGCCTTGTAAGATGAGTTTAGAAGCGTTTCCTCCTCTTCTATATTTTGGAAGAGTTTAGGGCTTGATATGTATTCTTTAAATGTCTGGTAGAATTCGCCAGCAAAGCTGTCTGTGTCTGTACTTTTGTTTGGGAGGTTTTTGATTATGGATTCAATTCTCTTACTAGTTACTGGTCTGTTCAGATTTTCTGTTTCTTCATGATTCAGCCTTGGGAGGTTGTAAGCGTTAGGAGTTTATCCATTTCTTGTAGGTTGTCCAGTTTGCTGGTTAACAATTATAAATGGTAGTTTCATATGATCCTCTGTATTTGTGGTAGTAGTTGTAAACTTCTGTCACTTCTGATTTTAGTTGAGTCCTTTTTTTTTTGTTTTCTTGGTGAGTCTAGCTAAGGGTTTTCCAATTTTACCTTTTCAAACCAGCTCTTAGTTTCATTGATCTTTTCTATTGTCTTTTTAGTCTCTATTTTATTTATTTCCATTCTGATCTTTGTTATTTTCTTCCTTCAGCTAACTTGGGGCTTCATCTGTCCTTTTTTTAGTTCCTTGAAGTGTTAAGTTAGGTTCTTTGAGATCTTTCTGGTTTCTCAACGTATTATTGTTAAAAACTTCCCTCTTAGAACTGGTTTTGCTGCATCCTGTAAGTTTTGCTTTGCTGTATTTCCATTTTTATTTGCCTTTGGTATTTTTAAGGTTATCTTTTGTTTTCTTTTATGACTTGTTGGTTGTTCAGTGTTGTTTAGTCTCCAGTTATTTGTGAATTTTCCAGTTTTATTCCTGTGATGATTTTTAGCTTCATACCATGAGGGTTGGAAAAGATGTTTGATACGCTTTCAGTCTCAAAGACTTGTTTCGTGGCCTAATACATGGTCTGTCCTGGAGACTGTTCCACGTGCACTCAAGAAGAATGTGTACTCTGTTGCTTTTTGATTGTATGTTCCATATCTTATCTGTTAAGTCTGTCTGGTCTAACATGTAGTTTAAAGCGGATGTGTCCTTATTGATACTCTGTCTGGACGATCTACGTTGATGAAAGTAGGGGTATTAAAGTCCTCTACTGTTGCACTGTTTCTTCCTTTAGATCTGTTAATACTGCTTTATATATCGACATGTCCCATGTTGGGTGCGCAAGTATTTAGGAACGTTACCTGCTCTTCCTGGGTTGACCCCGCACTTTATCATTATGTAATGTCCTTCTTTGTTTCTTATTATAGTCTTCATACTAGCTTTATGAGTGATTAAGCTATACCACCTTTATATTATTCCAAATTTTACTATATTACATCTGCTAGTGAGATTTATACTTCCATATGTTTTCCTGTTACTAAGTAGCAGCCTTTCTTTTCGGTTTAAAGAAGTTGCCTTAATTCCTGTAAGGCCGGTTTAGCTTTTGCTTGTCTGGAAAACTCTGCCTAATTCTGAATGACAGCTTTGCTGAGTTTTCTTGTCTGCAAGAGTTTTTTTTTCAGCACCTTGAAACTACCATGCCACTCCCTTCTAACCTGCAAAAAGTTTCCTGCTGACAGTCTCATGGGAGTTCCCTTGTACGTAACTAGTTGTTTTTCTCTTGCTGCTTTAAAAATTCTCTCCTCTTTTCACTTTTAACAATTTAATTATAATGTGTCTCACTGTGGGTTAAGAGACCCATACCTCTGGCGTGTGTTTCACTTGGCGCTCTCTTGAGCTTCCTGGATCTGGATGTCTGTTTCCTTCCCTGTATTAGGAAAGTTTTCAGCCCCTTTCTCTCTGTGTTCTTCTGGGACCCCTATAATGCAAATGTTGATCTGTTTGATGTTGGCCCGTAAGTCTCTTAAGTAATATTCACTTTTTTTTATTCTTCATTGTTTTTGTTGCTCCAGTTGTTTTGAGTTGCACTGCCCTGTGTTCGAGTTCACTGATCCTTTCTACCGTGTCATCCAGTCTGCTGGTGAACCCCTCCAGCATATTTTTCAGTTACTGTATCCTTCAGCTCTGTGACCTCTTTGTGGTACTTTTTTATATTTTTTGTCTTTTTATTGAAGTTCCCACTGTACTCATCCATTCTTTTCCTAGGTTAAGTGAGCGTCTTTATGACCATTATTTTGAACCCTTAATCAGGTAAATCACTTCTCTCCATTTCATTAAGGACTTTTTCTGAGGTTTTATCTTGTTCCTTAATTTGGCACATCTTCCTCTACTTCTTCATTTTCCTTCACTCTGCATTGGTTTCTTTGCTTTAGATAAAACAGCCGCCTCTCCCAGTATTAGAGGAGGGACCTTGTATAGGGGGTGAACCTTACCATTCACCCCTGCTGTAATCCTGATTGTCTCTCAAAACCCTTGTGATTGTCCAAGCAGCCTGTTTCATTTGTAGTGGTTCTCAGTAGTTGCAGGTGGGCCCAGACCTGTCAGTATTCTCTAGGAAAGGATGTCAGTCAGCAGCTTTTAAAGTATGCAGATACAGTCTTGTGTGACAGCCAGCATTAAGTCCCACTGTCCACAGAGCCAGGTGACCTAGAGGTGTCCCTTGGGCAGCAGTCTTAAAAATCTGGGTGCCCTGTGAGTATAACCAGTTCCTCTCCAGGAGACAACAGAGACTTGGAGTAAGGCAAAGGGCGAGCATGCAGACGGCTCCACAGGCCTCTGGATATGTGCCAAAGCAGAAACCTGCCCCCTAGCATGTCCCGAAGCTCCAGGACAAGCAAGTAGCCTTTTTCATGGAGACTCTGAGGGTGTTTCAGTTGGCTGGCTGTGTAGTGCCCCGGGTTTGGTAGCCAGCCAAGAACCGTGTTTGCCCCCAGAGCCAGACAGTCAAGAGGTGTCCCCTGAGTGGCAGCCAGAAAAACCAGGGCACCAGCCTTACACAGCCGCTCCTCTCTGCGAAATACTGGTGCTCTGGAACACAGCAGAGAAAGAGCTCAAAGATAGTACCTGCCCTCAGGTTGTAAGCTGTAATAATTTATTTTTAAAGCTTAAAAAAAAAAACTATATTAAAATGTTAAATACATACATGTCAAATGACCCAGTCCTTCCATTCCTAGGTATTTAACCAAGAGAAAGGAAGGCATACGTATGTCTGCACAAATAGCTGTACATGAATGTTTTACATCAGCATTACCTGTAATAGCCTGAAATTAGAAACAACCTGATTTTCATCAGTAGGTGAATAAAGTTCTATCTGCACAATGGAATGCTACTCAGCAATAAAAAGGAATAACCTGATGACATACACAACTTCGTGGATGAATGTGGAAATAATTATGCTGAGTGAGCCAGACGGAAGAACTATATTATATGATTCCATTGTATAAAAGTTTAGAAAATGTCAACTACAGTGACAGAAAGCAGATGAGTGGTTGCTTGGGAACGGGGCTAGCGGCGAGGGAGGGGTGAGTTACCAGGGAGCATGAGGACATTTTAGGGAGTGGTGGATGTTTATTGATTTGAGTTCATGGTGTCTTGCGTGTACATGTATGTCAGAACTCATCAGGCTGTACATCAGACTGTGTGTTAGCCATGTCTCAACATAGCTGTAAAAAAAATGACAATTTAAGTATGATGGTTTCTGGGGGAAGGCAGAGGGACAAACATGGGAGGAACCCATTTTTAATGACGCTGATTTGTTACATAAATGAGAAACAGAGAGGCCAACATGGAAAACAGAATGAAAGAGCTTCAAGTTGCTCTCCTCAGCACCAGTGCCTGCTGCCGTCGGCATCCGGGGCTGCAGCAGCCCCGGCAGCCCTGCCCTGCGTGAAGCTGGCTCCCCGCGCCCCTGCGGGGCCCGGCGCAGTGCGCGCAGCCTGCACGCTGCCGGGCTGCCAGCTTGGGTGTCATGTCCTGCAGGCCCCGTGAGCAAGGCCTTACATTTCATCAACGTGTTGTAGTCTCTGAATCTCCTCCTGTCAAAAATTCATCTTTTATGAATGGCCAAAACAGCACTTAATATTTTGACGCCGTGGGTTATGTGTCATTAATGCTGAGCTAAGAGTTGGATTGATATGACTGGTGCATTCTTTAAATGCACGTGGAGATATATTTAGCATGCTTTCCACTTCCTAGATTTATTCCAGTCAAACCCAATTTAGTAGTAAAAACCCAGGAGCAATTCTTTTGAACTTCCTAATTGGCCACATTCTTGCCTCCTTGCCTTTCTGCAGATCTGATTTGTATCTACTGTGATCAGCACTCACTTACGACCTTCCAGACCCAGGACCCCCGAGGAACCAGGCTCCGCACACAAGTGAGTAGCCCCAGCACCACCTCTGCCTGTGGAGCTGGGGTGGGGGGTGTTGTCCTCGGGCTGGAGTCGCTTCAGGCGTCCCTGCAGCACCTGGGCGGGGAAGGGCACACTTCGCTGAGGGCACAGGCTGCAAAGTAGTGTGGTTTTGCAGGAAACTAATAATTTCCTTTTGTCTTGTTACTGATGGACTATATAGACGTTATATAGTATTGAATGTCTTTTATAATAAACACTGGTTAAATGAAATTAATTCCAACACACATCTTAAGCCAGTGGGGTTCATTTTGGAGCTTAGAGCTGGCTGAGGAAGACACAGTTTCCCAGGTTCAGGTCAGCTGAAATGCTCATTAACATAGACAAATGAGTTTTTGAGAAAATGGCCTTCAGATTGCCTGGGATTATTTCCATGAAAATGCCATAGCACAAGTTACCCGAAACTAGCTGGATTTCCAGTGTTCAGATGTCACAGATAGGATAGGAGTTGGCTACTTTTAAATAATAAAGGGCCAAGGCGACCATGTGCCCTGGCTTTTCTGTAACGGGTCCAGTATGGTAACCGTCCACAAAGGCTGCTCTCTGGGTATGTTACCTAGAGCAGTATTTTTATACTTTTCAAGATTTCTGTGTGTAGAATTTGGTTTAGGAGAATGTGGCCCTCGTAGCTGTGGAGGAAGCATGAGGTGTACGAAAGAACACAGCTATGGGAGGGACGAGAAGTTCTGATTTCTTCCTCATCACCAAGGAGCACCACTCCCTTCGGGGAGAGCGACACCCTGCGAGACTGCTGTTCAGGGACTAGCTGGGCTTGTTTCTGTCTGTAACTTTTCCTGAAGCAGGATGACTGTTTCCACTTAGTGCCTTTTTTTTTTTTTAAATAATCACCAGTGCACTGAGTTTTACATATTGGCATCTTAAGGCTACTTTTCCTGTCAATGGACAGAAAATGATTTGTCTACCTCCCTGAAAACACACTCTACTGCAGAAAATAACCACTGCCTGTCCTTTTACCCTCCCTGCCCCGCACACGGCAGGCAGCTGCGGTCAGTCAGTGGCATTTAAGGTCCTGACAGATACCTGTGTTTTGCAGGAAGGCGGTTGTAACTTCCGATTCCTTGGTGGAGGAAAACAAAACACTCTGGTCTTGCTTCCCATGATGCAAGTGTGACTGCTGGCGTCTTCATGAGCTCCAGAGGCCACAGCACGCTGCCACGGACTCTCATGGCCCCTCGGATGGTTTCTGAGGGAGACATAGGAGGCATTGCTCAAATCACCTCCTCTCTCTTCCTGGGCAGAGGCAGTGTCGCCTCTAACCGGCACCTCCTCCAGGCTCGCGGCATCACCTGCATTGTTAATGCTACCATTGAGATCCCCAACTTCAACTGGCCCCAGTTTGAATATGTTAAAGTGCCTCTGGCTGACATGCCTCATGCCCCCATTGGACTCTACTTTGACACTGTGGCCGACAAGATCCACAGCGTGAGCAGGAAACACGGGGCCACCTTGGTGCACTGTGCCGCAGGGGTGAGCCGCTCGGCCACCCTCTGCATCGCGTACCTGATGAAGTTCCACAGCGTGTGCCTGCTGGAGGCGTACCACTGGGTAAAAGCCCGGAGGCCCGTCATCCGGCCCAACGTGGGCTTCTGGAGGCAGCTGATAGACTACGAGCGCCAGCTCTTCGGGAAGTCGACAGTGAAAATGGTACAGACGCCTTACGGCATAGTCCCAGACGTTTATGAGAAAGAGTCCCGACACCTGATGCCTTACTGGGGGATTTAAGCCACCAAAGCCCGCCTCGGCGGCCCCTCGAGCAGGACCAGCATCCGCTACACACCGTCTGCTCCCCTCTTCACCTTTCTTTCCAAATGGTTGACTTTTGGTTCTCCCTGAGGTGTTTTTTACACTGGGTGTTCAAGTTTGTTTTAAAAGCTAGGGAGGGAGGGGTGGAACATAAGGGAAACGCTTACATTGCTAGTAACATTTTTAAAACTAACATTTTGGAATAGTGTTTATGAAAATCTTTAACTGGCTTTTAATCATTTTTAACAATTTGAACAGTTTAATAAACTGTTTAGTTCTGCTCTATTCTCAATCCCATGCCTTTTGGCATCACGGCAGGAGCCGGAGGAGCTCAGTGCAAAAATCACTTTGGGCCCTGATTAACCCTTTAGACACAAGCTTTGCCCATGGCTGCCGACCAGACATGCTTAGGGAAGACTGATACCAGCGCCAGTCCCCACTGGGGCAGCTCTCCTCTTTCCTTCCCCTCTATTAATATTTAGTGACTCTGTAAGTAAGTTTAAAAAAAAAAACAAGCCTTTATTATTTAGCTGTCAAGTAATTATAATGAAATCTGCTGCAAACACCCTCTTGGAATCAATGTGCCCCAGGACTACATTAGCATTATTTTTAATAAATATATCTGCTTAACATACTGGAATTTTTACTGTTGAGAATTTCAGGGTGTGTGTGTGTGTGTGTTGATGAGGGAAGAAAGATGCTCTCCAGTAACTCAAAATGTGGCTCCTGTGACAACTGTTAACACTCCTGAAAACAGACACCCCGGCCGCATCACGTCAGCGTTCCACAGCACATGTTAACATCACACCCAAAGCTGGAACAGTGGGGAAGCGCACAGTGTACACGCTAAGGGGCTGTTTTCAGTTGTCTCCTGGTAACTGGGATGCACAAAAGCAGTGAGTCCTCTAGCAAAGAAACTGGTTTTCAACAAAAGGTGTGCCCTTTGCTTGACAACTGACGTACTTAGAAATGCCCCAGACCAAACCGCAAAACAAAAGATAGGCAGATAACAATGGCTTCCTTTGTTGAAACTTGGAAACATCACTGCTCCTAACAAATCTGACAACGCGACGCATCAGGGACTCGACGGAAGCTCCTGCTGGCTCCTCTTTTCCCGTGCTCCTGGGAAAGCATGGGCGTTCCCAGCTTGCCCCCTACTTTTATAGGAGGGCCACGTGTCCTAGCATGGCTTTGTTTACTTCACTTGCCAGGTAGCTTGCTTATCCGTGGAATAATTTCCTAGTTTTGGGGCCCGATTTGGCAAGAAGTTCCACATACAATGCCAGCAGCTGCCTATTTACATAAATTATATTTTCCAGATTTTACCTAGTCTGTGGCAGTGGTTTCCCTCTAAATTTTACCTTTCCTCATTTTACACAATTTGCTCATTTTTATAAACATGCACATTATTGTCGAAAGAAGAAAATTAAAATGGAATTAATAGTTTCTATGGGAAATCAGATCAATCCAAAAAAGCCTCATGAGCACATGATCAAAAATCAGTTTTTCTATGGCTTCTATAGTAAGAAGTTAACGCAAGTCTGGTCGTCTCTGGCTACATGTAAAAGTCACCACTGCACTACAGTGAGAAGACACCTGATAACAGCTGTTCATGGTAATTAAGAAATTGTTCCTGCAGAACTGGCAGACACCACTACTGGACGTAACTAAGAGCCTTCTTAGCACTTGGGAAGCCTAATACCTCTCTAATCTAAATGTCAGAGTCTGTTAGCAGGTCACAGAGGAAGGCGTGTGACCTCGAAGGTGTTCGGGGAATTTTTGTAGTGATCCCCAGCACAGAACAGGCATTTCAGATTTCTGTAACTTAAAGGCCCTACAATCTTTCCAAAGCTTAAGAACACACTAGTCAGGGGAGGGGATAGCTCAGTGGTAGGGTGCGTGCTTAGCACATACGAGGTTCTGGGTTCAATCCCCAGTACCTCCATTAAATAAACAATTAATAAACCTAATTACTACCCTCCTCAAAAAAACTAAAAAAAAAAAAACCAAAAAAAAGAGTCATGAAACCAAAGGCAAATAGAAGGCATCTGTAAATAAACAAAAATTACGTGTATGCACACAAAATACATTAAAAAATTTAAAATACTCAACCTATATGGAGTGCTAACTGGTAGCCACAGAAAAAATAAAGCATGGATAATATCCTAATATACCCTGTGCCTCTTCTACCTCAAGCATGTCCAGACAAAAATTATACACTAAGCCACAAAAAAAACCAAAGGTAAAATACAGTACCAAGAAAGTGCTTATTAATTGGCACTCAGCAGCGGGGTGAAGCAGCCCGCACAGCACGCTGCGGAAGTACGTAACCTTGGTTACTGTTTCCAAGGACACTGGGCTCCTGGCTAACAAGAGCTGGGGTGAAGCTGAAAGCAATGTTGAGTCATTTTCATAAACCTGCATAAAGAAAGAAAATCAATGCAGTGGTATTCCAATTGCCTAAGTCTTTATTGGTGGATCTAATAAAACATTTTTACCACGAATCAGATACTGCAAGTAGTGAATATTTTTTCTAGCAAAGGCTGTTTGCTGATGCCAGCTGTACCTTCCCCTTGTACCGCCCAGGGAGTGCCTAACCCTGTCATACTTGGTAAGGTCAGCAGTGATTAGACTTAGGAATCTTATCTGAGGCATTCTGGAACATATCTAGAAATGGGAACCAATCTAGTTAACAGGTGTGCATACTTTTAAAAATGTCACTGATACGGACCACTGTGACAGAACAGTCCATGTGGCGTTTCCCAAAAATGTCTCTGCAGTATAAATTCTGTCAAACTGGGACGCTTTTCTGTCACAAAGGTGGAATGCACAAGACCGATTAGAAAGCTGCTTGAATTCTGGTGCCAGGTTGAAACCCTAGGTCCTGATCAGGCTGACAGGGAGCACAGAGGCCTCAGGCAAAGCCTGCTGGAAACCGGCCCACGCTGCCGTTACTAACACCCACCAGCCCTGTGGGGCCGAGGCCCTGAAGGTGACGATTCAGAGACCGTGGTCTCAGGCATTACTCGCCAGAGATGGTATCGTCTGAAGCAAATGAGAAAAACAGAGTTACCTCATCAGCACTTCCCTGTGCCTTCTGGCGCCCAGCAGGGCAAAGCAGAAGCCTCAATAGCTCTTTAATGACAATGTTCTCTACCTTTCTTGGAGAGGACTGAAGGAAAAGGCGTAAAATGGAACAAAAGAGAATTTCTTCAAGTTTTGTCCTGAGAAGGGAAAATGATCTAGTTAATTATGTAAAGCAGCAACTGCAGGGACAAAACCAACCTTCCCAGTTTACAAAGAAAAACGAAGTCTGGGTCAGAGAGCTTAAGCCACAGACCAAGTGAAACACACAAGATTCAAAATCCCTTCATGAAGCCCATAATTAACAATTCAGAGAAGTGTCCTAGACGGGCATGTTCTTCACAGGAATAACGCAGTCCTTAACCACTGGGCTTTCCCCCCCGATTTTATACATTCAATTTAAGTGGCAAAGAAAATACCCTAAACCAGACAGCATGAGCCTTTTCCTTCTAAAATCCGGGGCTGTTTTTGAACAACTTGCTGCCGCTGCTTCTAAGTGATGTGCCTCCACCACAGACACACATCCTGCTTTTTCTCCTTGCTTGGCTGGGAGCTCCACCTTCTAACCCAGATTTAATTTTCAGGTCTTTCACAGAGATACTGCAATACTGGCCCCTGGGCAGTCATTTCTGGAAGTCTGGCCAGAGGCCTCTGCAAAGAGATTTCACTCAGCTGCCCTTCCAAATCTCGTCTGAGAAAAATACCACGTTCACAGTCTGTGTGTGAGGTAAACCAAGGCTTTCAGTGAAGGCTAGCGGAACGATATTTATCCTGATACACCACGATCCGGGCCTCTGTCAAACATTCTTCTCCACTGCAAAGTTTCAGGCATGTTTTGAGAAAGTCTTCTTGAAAGTTGACAGTCTTGGAAGTGAATGAATGGAGTAGCTACCGGGTTCAGTTGGGAGTCAAGTTAGTCAGTTTGCCCTCACCCACCTGCCATTGTCCAATGGAGAGAAGCAGAGTTTCTTCTATGAAAGAATATCAATTTAATCACAATTTCCCATTTTTATTCACTTCAGATATTAACAAACTAAGTGTGGATAAATGCTCTCTCCTTCACAGGACAGGAAGTGTTCCGGACAGAAACAGACACTGGCTCAAACCATTCTAACCAACTCCAGTCCTACAATAATTATTTATTTTTCTCCAAATGTCAATTCTTCACAGTTTCAATACCACAGCAGCAAATTATTCCTTAAAGGAAATTGTGGTCCATATTTTAAAACACCTTAGGAGGACTAGCGATAAGGTGGCAAACTTGTGGCGACACATGCAGTGTGGGTGGGGCACCTCGACCTCAGATCCCACAGACCGGCAATGGGAACCTGGGGACAAAGGCCGTCCGTAGGACTGCCTGGGAGCTTGGCAGCACTCCCCTTACCTCTTGAGGACTTTTTCATGGAGGTGGGTGGAGGTTAACTCAGTAGCACTCGCATTCTGTCTCTTGGTCCCTGTCACCCCAAGGGGGTGTGATGGAAAAAAGACCCCAGCTGGTACTTCACGGAAGAGCTTTCAGGAGATTTCAGAGCAAATCAGGCAGGATGAGGCCAGGAGGTTTTGGTTCAACACAGTTGATCCAGAAGTTGGCACAGCTGGCGTGATACTGGTGTCCTCCATATGCCAGCTTGAAACTGTCTGTCTCCGAGTTGAACGCCTGCCGGAAATAAACAGACACGCGGGGCGAGTCAGGCTTCCTCTGCGGCCGGGAGCTGCCAGCAGCCAGCACGGACCCCCTCCTGGTCTCAGAGGCTGAGGCCAAACTGGCACACACACACAAAAGCCGAGCAGGTGGCTCCAGGAATTCAAGCGAGAAACTTTCTCGCTGCTAATTAAAGGCATAACAAAATCTTTACTGTTAAACCCAGTTTCAGCAAAAGGAGGCCAAATCTTTCCTAGAAAAGACAGGCCGATGCTGTGGGGGTTGGCAGGGGTCATGACGGGGGAACTAAAATAGAAGGGCTGTGGATGATTTTTCTCTCTCTTTGTGAGGAAGGGAGCCCTTCCCTGAAGCTGGCATCGGACTGTAACATGTAATTCCTTAAATTTCTGAGGCTAACCAGTCTTATCATGAAAGAAAACAAAAGATTAAAAAAACCCTGAAGGTCTAAAAGACACTGGGTGCTAATAACTGAATCGTAAAGTCCATAGGTATAAGATTTGTTAAAAAAAAAAAAGACATGAAACACATGAGAATTATTTCCACATGAGTAATGCTTATAGGGGAAGTTACCGCCAACCAGTCCAAACTTCAGTCACTTCTGGGGGTGTTTTCCACAGCACTACAAGCAAGCAAATAAATAAAACTCTAAAACCCAACCGATTGGGTTTTGTCTGCTAACAGCCAAATCCTGAAGCTCTCTGCTGTCATTCTGTGTGTCACTACAACTTCGTCTTCCAGAAGTTGCTCACTCTGTTATCCTGTGTCCATCACAGAGAAAAGCCGCCACAACACCAGAAGCCAATTGTGAGAGACGAGCATGCAGACAAGACGGAAGTGGACCCACACAGACACGTTAGTTGATTGAATCAAGCACTATGGGGACAAAAGTGATTCAGCAAAGAGTCATGGTTGGGACAGCTCAGGATGGCAGTGGCACCACTGAATTTGCCTTCCACACTCAAAATTAAGATGGAGACGCTAAGATAATGTGTAACTGGTTCATACTTTTTTAGGATGTTCTTCTGCAGGCTTCTCTTCTTTCTGAAATAATGTTGAAACCATAAGGTCAACAGAATTCCCAGAACCAGACCTCTTGCCTCCAAACAAGTCCTTGCAGGTGGAACCTTTTCCCTTCACCACCCACTGCACAGGTGCCGCAGGCACCATGCAAACAAGCCCATTCCTCAGAAAAGGGTGAACCATCCATCCCCTCAGCAGCTTCCCCTACTGCCCTTTTGAAAGAAGGTATCTGCTCTTGTGCTCAGATTTCAGAGCTTTATAAACTCCCCACCACTGGTCATGGACCCTGCAGTGAAGTGGGCTGGGGCCTGGGGGGAGGGAAGCTCTTTGCCACAGGAGGAAGGCGGGTGACTTACCCGGCTCCTGGAGTCCACATTTAAAAGGCACACCCCGCAAGCAAGTTCTTGAGCATTTTTAATCCCAGGCCGTAGCATACAGGAGGAAAAATCCAGTGAATTTTCATCAGGCTGTGAGAACAAGACAAATGGGTAAGAACCCAGCAACTCCAGATGCTGCTGGCTTCACCCCCAATCCCTTGTCCCAGTAAGTCCAGCCGTGACTTCAGTAAACTCTCGAACACCACCAGTATAATTATTCAGTTTCCCAAACGTTTACTGAGTACTTGCTGTATTCCAGCTGCTACGGATGTTAGGATGAGGGAAAAATGGTCCCTGTCCTCTGAGAACTCAGTCCAGGGTGAGGGCGAGGCGGGTCTCAGGCAACACGGTGCCACGAGAGCCACACGAGGGAAGTCCCGAGAGCCAGAGCAAAGGCAGAGAGGGTGGGCACTGACCCCGACCCCAGGGGAAGGAGCCCGATGGCAGAGAAGGCTTCCTGTAACTTAAGAACCTCCGGCTGAGTCCTGCTGGGGATGTGCCAGGTGAGGGGATGGAGGCACGAAGGAGGGAAGGCGGGGTGTTTCTTCTGCGCAGAACAAGCAGTGCAGGCAAGGGCCCCTACGCAGATCAGGTCTGGGAAGAAGTCCAGGGTGCCAGGAGCCAAGCTCACGGAAGGAGGTAGGAGGTGAGACTGGAGCACGAAGGCCTCGGGAGGAGTATGTGGGGCGGAGGCTTTATCCAGGGAAGCCCTTCACGGTCTTCATTGGAGGATGACGGATCAGGTCTGTACTGTGGACAGACCCCTCTGGCTGCAGAAAGGCAGTGAGTTGGGGGTGAAAGTCCTCAAGGTACAGGCCTCCGTCACAAGGCCGCTGTAGCGATCCAGGGGGCAGACACTGAAGGTCAGAACGAAGGGAGCAGCAGTGGGGAGGGCAGGAGAATCGACAGTCCTGGGGGGGGGTGTCTGTGAGATGCGCGAGGAGTGGGGTGGACTGGGCTTCCGGGAGGATTCACCCTGACGGGGCAGGTGAGGGAGAACAAGTCTGTGTGGAGACGGAGCAGGGGAGCCCGGTGTGGTTCAAGCTGCCCTGGAGCTGCCTGTGGGACAGCTAGGTTCTGATGTGACAGGCAGAGGGCCATACAGGCCCGGTGCTCAACAGTGAGAGGTGTGGACGTTATTTGCTAGAGAGAGTAAACATAACAACAGCTAACAGGTCAAGTCCTCACCTGTGCTAAGCACCACACTAAGCTCTTCACATGCATCATTTAATTTATTCCTCACAACCAATTTATGCAGAATGTGTAGCCCAATGATTAAAAGCTCAATGATATTTGTAACAGCCAAGACATGGAAACAACCTAAATGTCCACTGACAGATGACTGGATAAAGAAGTTGTGGTATATTTATACAATGGAATACTATTCAGCCATAAAAATAATAAAATAATGCCATCTGGAGCAACATGGATGGACCTGAAGATCGTAATTCTAAGTGAAGCCAGAAAGAGAAAGAAAGATACCATATGATATCACTCATATGTAGAACCTAAAAAAAAAAAAGTGAACTTATTTACAAAACAGAGATAGACTCACAGACATAGAAAACAAACTTAATGGTTACTAGGGGGAAAAGAAGTGAGAAGGGAAAAATTAGGAGTTTGAGATTTGCGATACTAACTACTATATATATACATAGATGAATTTATACCATTTGGCACAGGGAACTATACTCAGTTATAGTAACCTATAACGAAAAAGAATATGAAAACAAATATACGTATTTTGACTAAAACATTACGCTGTACACCATAAATTGATGCAACATTGTAAACTGTGCTTAAAAATAAAGCCCAGTGATTGACAGCTGTTAATTTCTTAAAGTTAACATGTACATGATACAATCTTGTAATTTCCTGCATATTTATCCAAGAGAAATGAAAACATGTTAACAAAAGTCTTTGTACAAGAAGTGTTCACAGCAGCTCTGTTCATATTATCTAAAACTGGAAACAGCATCCATCTGTAAATAAGTGGATTAAAAAATCATAGTATATTAATACAATGGAATATTACTCAGTGAGAAAAGGGATCAACCTGATATACACAAGATAAATTTTTAAAACATGCTAAGTAAACGAAGCTGACACAAGAACATACATACCACGTAATTTCATGTATGTTAAGTTGTAGAACAGGCAAATCTATGGTGACAGCAAGCTACAGAAAATGGATCCATGGTTGTTTTTGGAATCAGATCAGGGGACTGACTGGGAAGCAGCAAAATGGAACTTTAGGGGGTGATGAAAACACCACATGTTGATGGGGTGTGGGTTACATGGTGGTATGCATTTGTCAAAACTGACCCAACTATACTGGACTGTTATACGACTATTTAAGATCTGTGCATTTCACTTTATATAAGTTGTCCCTCAATTAAGAAAAACATTTGAATAACAAAGCAAAACAAAAACAACCAAAAGAACGAGCCAAAAAAAAAGAAAAAAAAACAGATTTTGGATTCTTAAGGTGAAAAAAGACATACCTAACCTGATTTTCCTTACGTGTGCCCTAGAGCAGAGTTTCTCAAACTTGGCACCACTGACATTTTAAGCTGCACAGTTCTTTGTTGAAGGGCCTGTTGTCCGCATTGTAGGATATTCTGAGGCTCCCTGGCCAATTTGGGGGCAAAGTTGCTCCCCTCCCCCACCATTAAGAACTGACTTTCCAAAAAGTTAAAAGTATGCACACACATACATATACACACATACACATATATATACAAACCCACATACATAAGTTTACTATAAATTTTACTGTGCAGCACACAATTTACAAATAAAATATACAGTCATCTTTACTGCAAATTCCATTCAGTCGCTTGTTCTTCCTTTGATTTTTGCCCAACTCTTAGATCCACAGTCACGCTGTCCCTGCTTTCCTAAAGGAGTGTTAATTTTGACGTGAATGATGTTTTCAAGTGAAGGACTAAGGCCAGAGTGAAACTACACACAGATTTCAGAACTTCACTCATCTGTCAAATACATGAGTGACTGTTTTGCTGGATCAGATAATAGTTCTTGAATACTGGAGAATCTTTCCTCAACTTTTTGTTCTATTCACAATATAATGGCTACAAACAGCATACTTTTAAGTTTAATGTGCATTATTAACATTTTCTCTGTCATCCTAAGGCTAGATAATCAACAAAACAAGTCGAGCCCGGCTTTGTAGTGTTTGTTGATTTCCATGGTCTAAAAACTGCCACCATGGTTGATTTCGAACTACCAATGTGATGTCACTGGACACGAGTTAGAGAGAGACGCCTGCAGCACCACCATGTAGTATTTCCATGTATGGACAGAGTAGACCAGGGTGACCAGCTTTCCTGGTTTGTACAAAACTGTTCCCGTGTTAGCGCTAAGGAAATGCCTCGGTCCTGAGCAAATCGGGACAGGTGATTGTCCTAGGACAGACATCAATAGCCTCAATTGCTAAGGACTGAACAGGTGGGAAAGGAAGTAAAGATGGAACGGAGTATATAGGACAGTAAAAGGGTCAACTGTCCTGTGCTGAGAGCCAAAAACAAGAGCAGTGTAAGGCAAGTGTAAGAAAGTTCTAGAGATACCAAGTTGGGCACAGAAAGATGGCAGAGTTTATGACTGCCCAGGCACTGCAGTGTGATGTGATAACACAGTCCAGTGTGATTATGCAGGTGGGTGTCTTAAGTGGAAAGGAGACCAGGGTCTTGTATAAAGACAGCCAAGGACCTGGGAGCCTGGCGTGTTGGCTGGTTTTTCCTCGTGAATACTGTGGTGACCAGCATGATAGCAAACTCCTGCCAAAGTGATAGTTACATATTCTATAGTTACTTTAAGCTGAACCACTGAGGAGTTACAATACTGTCCCTGTATTTGCAAAACTGTTATTATCCTTCCCCGGGTTGGGGTTGAAGGCTTCTCCTTAGAAAAAAGTGTAGATTACATATGCTATTTCCCCATGCCTTACTAATTTGAAATAATAAATCACTTGCTAGGCTCCACAAACCTCTCTTAAACCAACCTGGGCTGAATCCATTCAGATCACACTTTTCAAAGAAGAAAAAGGGAGGTGGATGTTTCAACTGGGTGAAAGATGGCTGTGATCTAGGTGAACCTACATGGCCTTAGCCAAGACAGAGGGTTTTTTTGTTTTGTTTGTTTTTCCCCCAGTGCAATGATGGCCATTTGGTCAAATCTGGAAGCCAGTGGCACACTATAGTTTGCTGTCCAATTCTGTCCCTTGTAAAATGGTAACAATTTCACTTGCCCCCCCCACTTCTCCCTCAGTGGGTGTTAGGACCCTCACAGATATATAAAAAGTGCTCTGGAAAGGATAAAATACTCTAAATAATTATCACAATTATTCACTTTGACAAATAAAATCTAACAAGCTTTTTGAAGAGTTTAAAAACATAGTAGCATGTCTGTAATCTACATTATAGACATTTACCATGTTACTGAATAAGGACTATTTGAGAAATAATTAGAATCTGGAGAAACTGAATCTTGAAATCAACCAAGTTAGTAAAAACTCTTGAATACCTATTTACCAAAGGAATAAAAGAAGCAAACAAAAAGGTCATATTGTAATCTCCAGTAAAAATCATAAGGCTCTGAATAACTTACCCTGTAGTCAAATTAATCTTTCAAATGACAAAATTAACCTTTATAAATGCACTTCCATTTGGGGGATTACTGTAGTACACAGTAACAGCGTGACACCAATCAAATGGCCCTAATTCTAGAAGAAGGTATGCCCTCCACAGGCCACCTTAAATAGGGTATCGCCTACTTTCACTGGCAAGTATGTCACACATTTAGTAAAGATAAAAAAGTTCTATTATCCGTGACCTGCGTACGCTGACAAGTCTCAGAGTCAGACTGGGATACGAAATCCTGAATCTTTAGCCAATGATAAGCTACTAACACGGCATCCAAGACAATCATTACTAAGGAAGAAGAGTCTGGTAGTAATTAGTGTTCTTCACCAACAGCCCTCCTCTCCTCCTTCCAGACAAGCAGCAGGACGGGCCTCCCCTGTCCCTCTCAATCAGGCACGGCTGAGAAACTTGCCATGCTGTGACAGCCTGGGAGGGTAAGTCATATGCCACTTCTGGAAGGAAGCACTTAAGACCAATGTACTATTTGTCACGTCCCCTTGATCCTCCCGTGCTGACCAACCATGTTCCACACAGTGGAGGCTCTGTCAACCCAGGCCCCTGAGTAAGAAGGACACGGCACGGAGACCCTCCGACTTGAGATGGTGATGCACCAGGAGCTAGAAATAAAGCTTTGCTGTTTTGCACTGCTGAGAAGGAGGGGAGGGTGGTATTTGTCACCACAGCATAACCTAACCTGACTGACACAGAGTGATCTAGACACAGGTCCCCCAGGCAATTCTATACCTTTGGTTTTGGTTACAATGTAACCACTCCTGGTTACTTTTTTTTTTTTTTTTTTGTAATTTTTCCTATTGCTGCTGTAACAAATTAGCACAAATTTAGTGGCTTAAAACAAGATAAATTTATTCTCTTACAGTTCAGTTCGGGACATCACAAGTCTAAGGTGGGTTGGCAGCACTGCGTTCCTTATGGAAATTCTAGGGAAGAGTCTGCTTCTTTGCCTTTTCCAGTTTCTGGAGACTGCCTGCACACTTCTTGGATCATGGTTCCATCTTCAAAGCCAAGAGTGGGGCATCGGCCAACCTTTGCCTCTGCTTCGACTGTCGCATTGCTCTTTCTCCTCTTCCTCTCCTGCCTTCCTCTTCTAAGGACCCCTGCCATGACTCTGGGCCCACTCAGATAATCCAGAATAAGTTTCCCATCCGGAAACCCTTAACTTCATCACATCTGCCAAGTCCCTTTTACCATATAAGGTACAGCGTTCAGGGGCTCTCAGGACCAGGACGTGGACATCTCTGGGGGGAGGGCATTATTCTGTCGACCATATCCACCTACCACACCCACCTTCTGTCAACTCTAGACAGCCGCGCAGAGACGTGATGAAGACCCTGGCTCAAGTGCTGTGTAGACTGACAAGATGACTAAAATGCTCTCATTATTAAAAATAAACGGTTCTCCTGATATGCCAGAGCAATAAGAAGTAAGTAGCCTGAAATTCACTGCTTATTTCACACTGAAAGGAAGGAAAGAATGATTATACTGAGGGTAACAGTGAAATCACAGAGCCTGCATGATTTCCAAATGACTACAGGTCAAGAGAAAAACACTCCTCGCTCTTCTGGTAGATTTTATATGGCAAAAGTGGGTTCATTCTGTTTTTCAGGACTGAGTCTTTGTTACCAACCCATAGAACTTCAACCCACAACCATGAGATAAAACCTTAAGATAACAATTCACTTAAATCACTAAAATAGGTGATTTTTAGCTCTTGAGAGAAAACAGTTCCTTCAGTCTGTGCCCAGAGGAGAGACGCTTTTTACCACAAGAGGGAGTTTCAGTCCACGGATAAATGGAACATCAAAGGGAAAGAGAAACGTAGAACTTCGCTGGTGTAACTTCCCCTTAAAGAAATACTAAGATTTGGAGGTTACGACCGTGTACTCTGCTCTCCTTAGCTCAAGCATCACTGCTGCATCCTGGAACGTCTTCTCTGGAGAAAAGTAACGCAGCCTCCTTTTGATGGGAATAGTTTCAGGGAGTCTTCGTGGGAAGACACAAGTCATTTTTTAGCACCTTGGAAGCTGGGACTAACACAATAGGAAGAATGGATTTTTAAACAATGATCTGCATTCAAATCCCAGATTTGTCAGTTTCAGGCAAGTTTCAACTTCTCTGAGCCCCAATTTCTGCACTTGTACAAATGGGGATCACATTACTGACCCTGTGGGATTGTCGCCAGGATTAAATGAGAGGAAGGTAAAGCATACAGCACAGAGTTCTCGGTGCAAACAGTAACCATCAGTGGAACTGGAATCAAAGAGGCTGACTGTGGCAATTCAGTTCATTAAGTAACTTTAAATTCTACCTACGATGAAGCAATGGGGAAAAAAGTTAAAAGCTGCCTATACAACCTCAGTCATGCCTCCCTCCCTCGTGACGGTTTCTCTGCTTTGAGGCTCTAATAAAGAGTCCTTGGAGTTTGTATAGTTTCGTTCCAAATGAATTAAACTACACAGATGCTGGTTTGTGTCCATTTACACCTATTTTTTAAAGTAAAGCTTCTTCAAGACAAGTCTCACCTTACACTTCCTCTGTAAAATGCTATTTTTCGTGCAGTGGGCTGTTCAAGTAAGTTTTATAGATTGAGGACCTACCAGTTATCAACAGGACATAACACGGTATAATAATGAAAAATAGCTGAGTTGAGAATGATTATTTCCCTGTCACAGCTAACCTGGTGAAAAAAGCAATTATAATGTGAAGAGCATGGGTAACTGGAGAAATAAATACTCAGTGGTGTTCATGTACAATTTGTACTGTCGAGTGGCAGACACCTACCCTCACCTGGTGTCTAAAAAGTCAGGGAAAATCACTCTAGCATCTAGACGTGGTGCTAGAAATGGATGTTCCTAACAGGAGCCTGAAGGAGGGGGCACGAACGCCTGGCCACTCTTCCTGTTCACCCAGTTTGCCATGCGGAGGGAGGGATTCAGAACCACTGCGAGTGAGAGGACGACACCCCCAGGTTAGATGGGTGACCGAACCCAGAAGGCTTTCTTTGAAATCACAGAATCAAATCCTATGACTTCTTTAAAAAGGTCTGAGCAAAACTAATCTTTAGTGTGAAAAAATCAGAACACAGATTATCTCTAAGTAGGGCGATGGGGCAAGGAGCTTAAGGAAAGCTTCTGGGATGATGGGCTCTTCTGTATCTTGATAGGGGCCTGGGTTATATAGGGCATGCATCTGTCAAAACCACTCAGTGGTATAATTAAGATTTTTGCATTTTAGTGTATGTATCTTTTACAAAAAAAGAAAAAAGAAAAGAAAGGCCCAGAGGGTCAGAGTCTAGAAGGCAAGCCTTTCTGAGCAAGGTGTACAAGGATGAACCTGGCTCCCACCTCACCCACTGACAGCAGCTCCCTCAAAGCAGTAATCCAGGCCCAGATTCTCCCCACTTATCTTCTGACCTAAAAGCACCAATACATACCTGGTTAACACGCCTGGTCTTTTGTGGAAACTTTGAGGAGTTCACGGCAAAGGAAGATGCTCTGCAATCACAGACATTTTTTCTAACAGCACCAGAGGAGACGAGATGGGTTTGTATTTGAGGGTCTGTATAGAAATCTAGTTTTCAAAGTGTTAATTACAGTAAGAAACTGATTGCCACCCAAAACAAAGAGCCTTAACATCCAAGTGGAGAAGGGGAATCTTTTAAGCTACTCTACAATCTGGGGATATAAACGGGAAAAAATGCACACAAAAGAACTTGACTGTTTATATCAAGTTATTGTCAAGACAGACTCCTGCTGTTTCATCTCATGAACCTTCATGCTAAGTAACATCCTACTGCCCCCCAAAAGGCTTCTAGCTCTCTGGTTTTACCCACCCAACTTGCCTATTTTGAGGAGGTAACAGAGAACAGAGGTTGAAAAGGCAGACTTAAGACTTTCAGACTGAGGCCAGGTCCCACCAAGATCTCTGTGCCTGAGTTTCTTCATCTGTGCCAGGGGGAAACCACAGTACCTACCCTCAAGACTGCTGCCTTAAGTCAATCACACCTATGCACACAGTAGATACTCAGTACAAGTTGGCTAATGATGACAATGATATTGAGGCTTAGTCTGGTCTGTATCAGTACAAGCTTAGGAGCAGAAGGTGGGTAAATTAGGAGAAACCCAGACACACACTGATCTCTGGATTCCTAATGCGTGGCCTTAGATAGCCTGTTGCTATAAAAACACGGGACAAATGGATTTTGAGGTGAGACTTTTTTAAAAGACTGAGTACAGAGGCTCTAATGAAGGGCGACGCTAACGATGCAAAGGTGACACACTGGACTCTATGACAAGTAACTGGTAACACGTCCTTCTCCATCACGCAGCCTCACAGGCACCCCATGTACATCACCAGCCAACCAACTTCACTCGAAATATTTTTTAAAAAGACCAGGGTTTTATCACCCAAACACAACCCTATTGCATTTGGGCAGATTTCCTTCCGGCCCTGTAATAACAGTTTTATGTTATTTCAGACTTTGTGCTCCTTGAAAGAATGGCTGCGTAACATCCTAATATGAAGATTCACACAATTAACTAATTCTCCAGATTTGGACTTTTAGGTATTTTTCAATTTTTCACTTTTACAAAGAACAGCTTGCACATTTAACTTGCTTCTTTTTGTGAGTTTGTATGTAGAGGTTTGGCCTTAGGAGGTTTCCCTAGAAGTGGAATTCTCAGTCGACCTTTAATTCATCCAGCTTTTCCTGTGCTCACACTGGACAAAAGAGGAATGAAATGTGGTCTTGGTCCCCGTCCTCAAGGAGTTCACAGGCAGAGGGGAAGACATGTTGCCAAACACTTTCCCATAGGGTGGTCCCAATTTCCTCATAAACTGATTCTTAATAAATGCCCTAAGGAAAAGCCCAGTTTTACACATTACCACCAGCAGGATTCAAACCAACCAAACCCAAAACTGGGCTTATCAGGAGGTAAAAAAATGAAAGCTTGTTTTAATCTGAATTAATGTTTCTTGATTACCCGTGCCCCCTCTTTTATGAGTCATTTCATGTTTCTGCTCCGATTTTACTGGGTGCTGGTACATTTCTCACTGATTTGCACGTTTTTTTCCACAAAGACTTGAGACCACCGTCAGTATGCAGCGCCACACTTTTTTTCTCGTTTACCATCTCATCTATTTTTTCCCCACTTAGACTGACTTTTCACTAATTTGTACTTGGAACTTGCCATCCAATCTGTATGAAGAGATCTCCCAAGAAACTACTCAGTGAAACCTGTTGTTTTATTTACTGAAAGGGTATTTTTGAAGATAATATAGATTAGGTTAGTTTCCTCTTTACAAGAACCTACACATTTCTGATATGAATGCCAGAAATAATGTTTCCTGAGTGGAGGGTTTATTTTTATGTTATTAATCCAGTGAATCATGGAACAGATCACGTCTTCTTTACATGAGTGCTTAGGAAGGGTCAAGTTAACTGTACAGCTCACCACTAGCAAATGCCAGCACTTCAAAAGCACACATTTTTGTACACTTCACTTCATCCGTGACTTTACCTTCCCTACTTTCATTTTTCCTTTGTTTTATTTTCCTTATCCATTTAAAATATTTAAACCAGTTATTAAAATAATGAGGTATAAAAATGCTTACCTAGTTTGACAAAAACAAAGTTCAAAAAAGTATAAAACCCAAAGTACAAAGTCCCACCCAACATTATTAGAACACAATAAAAAACACATACTATATGATGTCACTTATATGTGGAAGCTAAGAAATAGAAATGAATGTATACACAAAACAGAAGCAGAATAAGACACAGAAAACAAACTTGTACCAAGGGAAGAGGGAGGTGGGGAGAGACAAATCAGGAGTATGGAATTAACAGATATATACTACACATAAAACAGATAAGCAATAGGGTTTACTGTATAGCACAGGGAATTATACCAAATAGCTTATAGTAACTCCTAATGGAACAGAATCTGCCAAAAACCCAAATCTGTATGCTGTACCCCTGAAACAAACACGATATTGTAAATCAACTATACTTCAGTTAAAAAAACAAACAAAAAGAAATAAAGGACAAAGTCCGGCTTTTAAGGAGCTGAGAAGCTAGTGGGCAAGAAATAAGAAAAGACACAACATCAAGAAGCGTGCTAAGTGTGGTGACAGAATGTGCCAAGGAGACACACAGGAAGGGCATCTGATTCAGACTGAGGGCCTCTTGGAATGACTTCTGGGGGCAATGACGCGGAGTCCAGAGGGGAAAGCACTCTAAAAGAGAAAGAGAAGCCAGAGCAACCCAAGTGATAGAAAAGACCTTACAATGAGCTAAGGCTTTTAAACTTGATTCTGAAGACTGGTGAGTCACTGCAGGATTTTAAATGGGATTTAAATGACAGTCAGATTAGCATTTCAGAAAAAATCAATAGTGGTGTGCAGAACAGACTGACGGGATGAAAAAACGAACCAGTAACCCTAGCTATATGGCCAGTGTTGAGAAGGGCCTGAATGACTTACTACATTAAACAAAATGAGGTTTTCATTTGTATTTTATAACTATTGTTAATATGTAAGAATGCTATGAATTTTTGCCAAGTTCATTAAATTTAACCTCTTGAATTCAGATTTCCAGAAGTGTTTCATGTCACCAAATAAACACAAATTTATCTCTTCTTTCCAAATATTTCTATTTCACTTCTTATTGTACTGGCCACAACAGTATTTTAAAAAAAATAATTACTCAAACTGTATGATTTTAGGTCATAAATTGAAAAAATGGCTCAAGGAAAACAAAATAGAGATTTTGGAAATGATTTAAACTTTTTAAGGACTTGGTATTACAAACCAGACACAACATAACAATGGTGAGACTTGCCATTGAGGGCACGCTGCTGGGAGAGCAGGGACCCCACCTGGCTATCAGTGCAGCGCACTGAGAACCGCTGCCCCCCACACGGCAGGGAGAAGGGAAAGAAAATGGAACCGCGTACTTATTCCAGCTGCGGAAGGGAGATAAATTTGACTATCGTGAAATAAAGGATTTTATCAGAGACAAACTGAGTAAGTAGGAATATATAAAAATAAAATAGTTTTGCCCAATGAAATATAAAAACAAGGAGGAAACAGAGGAGGAAAAAAACTGTTAGAACCCTGTAAGTGTGCACACGTGTGTGTATAAATCTGTCACAAATATGAAATATGTATGGTCAATAATGATTTTTCATTGAGTAAATGGCCAAATGGTCAAAGGAGACATGATCAGTTTACACATAAAGGAAATAAAATGAGTAAATTATCATTTGGGACACTGGATAGCATCTCGGGAAATGAATGAAATATAAAAAACACTTTTAGGGACTCATTTACACACTTGTTAAATTGAGAAACCAACAAAGCTGGACCACAGTGCAAAGAAATGTACATATGTTGCTGGTGGCACTGTCAACCAGCCCCATGCCCCCCGGAAAGCCACGTAACACCTGTAATAGCAGCTAAGTGCGTGCGCGCCTGGACGCGTGCAACCACGCCTCTGACCTCTTAAGTAAACTTGGAGGAACTCTGTCCCCGAAAGGGGAAAGAGTCATTTGTTTAATGATGCTCAGAGTAAAACTATTCGTAACAGGAAAAGATGAAAACAATCCAAGACCCTAAGAAAATAAAAAGGCTAAATGAACCACAGGATAGTAATAGTATCTATCATACAATTTTTTGTTTATTTTACTTAGGTTTTTAAAAAAACTTTTTTTAATTGAGGTATAGTTGATGTACAGTATTATATGTTTCAGGTGTACAACACAGTGAGTCACACTTTTAAAAGGTTATATTCCATTTATATTATAAAATATTGGCTATACTCCCTGTGTTGTACAATATATCCTTGTAGCTTATTTATTTCATAAACAGTAGTTTTGTAACTTTAAATCCTCTACCCCTACATTGCCCCTCCCTCTTCCCTCTTCCTACTGGTAATCACTAGTTTGTCCTCTGTATCTGGAAGTCTGCTTCTTTTGTGTTATATTCCTTAGTTTGTTGTATCTTTTTAGATTCCACACGTAAGTGATACCATACAGTATTTGTCTTTGACTTATTCACTTAGCATAATGCCCTCCAAGTCCATCCATGTTGTTGCAAATAGCAAGATTTCATTTTTATGGCTGTATAGTATTCCATTACACACATTCCCCTGCCCCAAACTTCTTTATCCATCCATCTGTTGATGGACACTTGGGTTGCTACCATATCTTGGCAACTGTAAATAGTACTTCTAGGACCATTGGGGTGCATGCATCTTTCTGAATTAGTGTTTTCATCATACAGTTTTTTTAAAAGGACACATATGGGGACAGAAATAACTAGAAATGCAAAGGGAGAAACTCAAACCAATGCTTTGCTAAATGTGTGTGTGTGTGTACATGTGTGTGTATGTGTGTGTGTGTGTATATATGTATGTGTGTATGTATATATATATACACACACATACATACATATATGTGTGTGTGCGTGTGTGTGTATATCTATATATGAATTAAGAAGGATGTGGATAAAGAACGTTTTCCTACATTCCCTTTTTTTTTTTAGGTACAACAGGCCTGGGCACTATCCAGAAGCCAACGTGGTACTACCAACTAACAGCACAAATATTCCCTTCTTCCTTTAACATGATACCATGGGCACCTTCATCCTCCATTAAGTGCCATCACTGGAACGTACACTCAGCTTTACAGCTTAGGTTTCTGGAAGGAAAGTAACTGCTCAATTATCCAGTGGGCTTACCGTGAGTGTGGCAAGTGACATGAAGCCAATTAGGTTATTCCATACTTTATCGATGTCCTTTAGCAACTGCTGGAGTTTCTCACTGCACACTGCAGTGGCTTTTATCCCCAGCTCCACACGCTTGGTTACCCTGTACACCTCGACCACACCTGACAGGGTGAGAGGGTAGAGAGTTAGGCGCTGGAGTGATGAGGAGCGGGTGAGCAGACAAGGCAGTGTGCTACTGCTGGCTGACGTCCCAGGTGGAAACAGGGACGAGATCTGGACAGAGGTGAACTTACTACTCCTTGGGACCGATCAGCTCGTAGCCCTGCAGCATTAACTTTATGGTAAAAGTACAGACCTCAGAGCTACACCGCTAGGATTCAAATCCCAGCTGTGTAACCTTGGGCAAGTCGCATAACCTCCCTGTGCTTCAGCTTCATTGGTACAACTGGGATAATAACAGTATCTCCTCAAAGGATGGCTGAGGGGATTAAATAGGTTAATACTGTAGAAGCCTTACAACAGTAGCAAGCACTAAGCAAGTATTAGCACTCCTCCCCCCCCCCCCCCCCCCCCCGCTTCCTTATGAGTCCCATCTGTTTGAATTTGGGAAATACCATTCAACTTGCTGAAAAGGGAGTATTAACATTATAAAAGAATCTGACCGTCAGTAAATCACAAAGCACAGGCCTACCTCACTTTATCTCATTGTGCTTTGCTTTACTGCGCTTTCCAGATACACATTTTTTACAGACTGAAGGTTCGTGGCAACCCTGCACTGAGCAAATCTACCAGCGCCATTTTCCCAACAGCATTTGCTCACTTTGTGTCTGTGTCACATTTCGGTAATTCTCACAATATTTCAAACTTTTTCACTGTTATTTGGTATGGTGACCGATGACTGGTGATCTTTGATGTCACTATTATAGTTGTTTTGGGGCGCCATGAACCATGCAGTGTATGTTCTAACTGCTCCGCTGACCTGCCATCCCCGTCCCTCTCCCTCTCCTTGGGTCTCCCTATTCCCTGAGACACAATATTGAAATCAGGCCAATTAATAACCCTCAGTGTTCAATGGCCTCTCAGTGTTCAAGTGAAAGGAAGTCTTATGTCTCTCACTTCAAACCAAAAGCTAGAAATGATTACGCTTAGTGAGGAAGGCACGTCAAAAGCCAAGACAGGCCAAGAGCTAGGCCTCTTGCACCAAAGGGGGAGCCACACTGTGAATGTAAAGGAACAGTTCCTGAAGGAAGGAAGGAGTGCTGCTCCAGTGAACACATGGATGGCAGGACAGCAAAACAGCCTTACTGCTCACATGGAGCAAGTTTCAGTGGCCTGGATAGGCGATTAAAGCAGCCACAACATTCCCTTAAGCCAGAGCCTAATCCAGCTCAAGGCCCTAACTCTCTTCAATTCTTTGAAGGCTGAGAGAGGTGAGGAAGCAGCAGCAGCAAAGTGTGAAGCTAGCGGAGGTGGCTTCGCGAGGTTTAAGGAAAGAAGTCATCTCCGTGACGTAAGATGCAAGGGGAGGGAGCACGTGCTGATGCACAGGCTGCAAGTTTCCCAGAAGACCAGCTGAGACCATTAACGAAGGTGGCTCCACTGAACAACAGACTTTCAATGAAAACACCTTCTACTGGAAGAAGATGCCATCCAGGACTTTCATACTAGAGAGAAGTCAATGCCTGGCTTCAGAGATTCAAAGGACAGACTGACTCTCTTGTCAGGAGCTAATGCAGCAGGTAACTAAGTTGAAGTCAGTGCTCACTGACCACTCCAAAAATCCTGGGCCCTTAGGAATGATGCTAAATCCACTCTGCCTGTGCTCTCTCTGTAACTGGAACAACAAAGCCTGGATGACAACACATCTGTTTACAACATGGTTTACTGACTATTTTAAGCCTACCGCTGAGACCTACTGCTCAGAAAAGCAGATTTCTTTCAAAATATGACTGCTCAGTGACAATGCGCCTGGTCACCCAAAAGCTCTGATAAAGATATACAATGAGATGAATGCTTTCATGCCTGCCACACAACACAACACCATTCTTCAGCCCACGGATCAAGGAGTAATTTCAACTGTCCAGTCTTATTTTTTAAGAAGTACATTTCGTAAGGCTATAGCTACCATTGATAGTAATTCCTCTGATGGATATGAGCAATGTAAACTGAAAACCTTCGGGAAAGGATTCACCATTCTAGAGGTCATTAAGAACATTCGTGATTCATGGGAAGAGGTCAAAATAGCAACATTAACAGGAGTTTGGAAGAAGCTGATTCCAACCCTCATGAGTAACTTTGTGGGGTTCAAGACTTCAGTGGAGGAAGGAACTGCAGATGTGGTGGAAACAGCAAGAGAATTAGAAGTGGAGCCTGAAGATGTGCGTGAACGCTGAAATCCCATAGTAAAACTTTAATGATGATGTGTTGCTCCTCCTTTTTTTTTTTTTTCTAAAGAGAAGGCAAGTTTATTTAGAGAGACACACATTCCATAGACAGAATGTGGCCCGTCTCAGACGGCCAAAGTGGCCCAGGCTGCAGGGGTGGTTTTAGTTTTCCTGGGCTGGGTAAATTCCATGTGCCAACAAGTTGGAGGATTATTCCAACTATTTTAGGGAAGGGGCAGGGCTTTCCAGGAACTGGGCCACTGCCTACTTTTTTTGGCCATTTATGGTCGCCTCAGAACTGTCATCATGCCTACAGGTGTGCCACTGAGCATGCTAATATATTACAATGAGTACGTAATGAGGCTCAAGGTCTACTGCAAGTCAAATCTTCCGCCATCTTGGGCCTACTTGGTTCTAACCAGTATTTATCCTGTCCTCAATGGCTGTGTCATTCTTTTAATGGAGCTGTTGCTTCTTATGGATGAGCAAAGAAAGTGGTTTCTTGAGATGGAATCTAACCCTGGTGAAGATGCTGTGAAGACTGTTAAAATGACAACAAAGGATTCAGAACATTACATAAACTTAGTCGACAAAGCAGCAGCAGGTTTTGATAAGATTGACTTGAATTCTGAAATAAGTTCCACTGTAGGTAAAATGCTATCAAGCAGCACTGCATGCTCCAGAGAGATGGTTTGTGAAAGGAAGAGTCAATCAATGAGGCAAACTTAATCGCTGTCTTATTTTAAGAAACTGCCACCTCAGCCTTCAGCAACCACCACCCTCATCAGTTAGCAGCCATTAACAAGAGGCAAGAGCCTCCAGCAGCAGAAAGATTACAATTCACTGAAGGCTAAGATGATGGCTGGCATTTTTCAGCAATAAAGACTTTTTAAATTAAGGCATTTACGTTGTTTTTTCAGACATGCTATCGCACATTTAACAGACAAGAGTATAGTGTAAACGTAACTTTTCTACGCACTGGTAAACCAAAAAACTCATGTGACTCGTTTTACTGCGATGTATGCTTTATTGTCATGGTCTGGAACCAAACTCGCAAAATCTCCAAGGTATGGCTGTAATTAAGAAACAGCTCACTCTTCTGAATGCCCTAAGATTTACAAACTCTGTGGCCTCAAGTATCTTTTAAACACTTAACAGGACACAGAACCGGTCTTTTCCTGTGGTCTCTGAATTGTGGCTGAACTCTTCCAGCAAGGATGATAGGTGCCCAGGGTCTCCATATTCCAAGGACAGCTGCCAGCCACACACCCAACCCTCCCCCGCCTCTCTGAGAGAGGCCTGGAAGAACTCCAGGGGGTCTTCAGTGGTACCTCCTCAGCCTGTACACAGCACTATGGACTGCCCCTTCTTCTCCAGGGGAAGGGCAGGAAATTACTGCCCAACTAAGCCAAGTGAGGGGGCTTCTAAGACGATCTTTCATAGTAGGGCACTACCAGAAGGAAAGACAGGCAAAATTACCCAGTGAACATCTGTTTATGAAGCAGAATTGTGCCTATCTGAGAAGGAAAAAGGAACCAGAGCAAGATGGCAGGAGTAAAGGGGAGCCCACATCCCTTCACAGCCACTCGTTCAGCAAGTATTAGCGAGTGACTACTATGTGCTAGACAGCAGTCCAGGGGCTGAAGACACAGCTGTGAACGAGAGAGACCCAAATCCCTCCCTTCCTGGAGCTTCATTCCAGTGGAGGGAGGGAGACATAATAAATAAGAACAGTAAGTAAAATATTTAAGATATTAAAGGTATTAGGGCTAGGGAGACAACCAAACAGGGACAGGGATAGGCAGTGCCAGGGTAGGGACAGGGGACAGGGGACTGTTGTTTTGAGTAAGGGAGGCCAGGAAGACCTCACCTAGAAGGCAACTAAAGATCTCAAAAACATTAGGGTCCAGGGCACGTGGCTCTGGCCATGGAACAAGCCTGAGCTTGGGGATAAGAGGATCACTGGACTGGACAGAGATGGAGGTTTGAGGTTTCAAGTTGGACTGGGATGTTTGACAGCTGAAGGTAGGCAGGAATTTGAGGAACCTGGGATGTTAGTAAGGGATAGGGAGGAAGAACTCAACATGGCATGGTAAGAACTGATTGGAGACCCAGGGATTTAATTTTAATGCCTCATCTAGTTCAGACCCTGATAAACCAGTAACATGTAATTTACACACATATAAACATATATATAGCATAAGGACTGGGAAGTTTGGCCACAGAGACCTTAAGTCAAATAGTTATTCCTGTCTGTGACTTAAGGGTCTTATCTACAAATGCAGATGCTACTTAGTGAAGTCACAGTAGCTTGAGCGAGCTAGATTAAACTACTAACATAGGGACAACTGAAAGGATCGCAAAGTGCCATGATTTGGGGAAAGTACAATCTAAAAAAACATACCTAATAAATACTCCATGCCTTGGGCTGACTGAATTACTTCTGTGCACACAGAACTACTGCTGATTCCATTTAAGGTATCATTTGCCTTCTTAATGACCTACAAGAAATGAAATCACATCAGCTTATATAATCAAGAAAAGTCATTACAAACCAATTTACTATTAGCAGAAAGTCCAAAGGAAAGCCAGGAGGGGTGACAAAGCAGGACTGATTGATGTATGTAGATGACTATGCCGAAACAAATCTGAGAATTTCATCTTGACACTGAAGAAAAGATCATCCATTTTTGGGGGGAAGAAGAAAGACAGAGGTTCTTTAGCTTTAATATTATTTTCACTTAGGCAGAGATAATGATATCATTATTATTTCTTAAACACAGGGACAGAAGAGGACACAAGGAACAAATGAGCTGTGTCTGCTGTTAAAAATGTGAAAACAGCCTCACTTAAGAAGTACGACTTTCCACACAGCTTCCCTTTGCACAGGGCCATCAAGGCCATTAAGGTAGAGCTCTCTGTCCATCCAAATGAACCAAGAAGGCAAAATGACACAAGAGGCATTTCCATACATGTGACCACCACAAAAGTGACATACTCACCTCGAGGGCACTCCCCAGGCATCTCTGCCATTCATACGCGTATCTCTCATTCTCCTGTGAATTTTATAAAAAGTTCTGGGTTACACACAGACATGCCTGGAATCCTATTTATGCCTTCTGTCAGTTCAGAGTACTGAAGACTTCCTGTTTATGAGAATCACTCCAGTTCAAGTACTACTGTTTATCTTTTGAACCCACTAATGGCAATTTTAAATTCCTGATAAATGTAACTTTCAAGCCCATGATTTGTGAATCTGAGGGAAATGTTTCCTGATCGATTCCCTTCACACATGTTGCCTCATCTGTTCCATGAGTAGCAGAAACTTCTTTCAAGGTACCATGCAGGTGTCTAGGACAAGAGCCCGTATCAAACCACGCGTGTCCTGAAGATGCAGCGGACATAAACAGAAGATCCAGAACATTTCCCCCCTCCTCTATTTTGATGTTTTACCATTCACTAGGATGAGACAGTCTACGTGCTCAAAAAGAACTCCCTTAGACACTTCCCTCCTTGTGACGGCCCACGAGGAATTTCAGCTTTAGGGTCACTAACTACTTTCAGCGACACCACGCCTGGGAGGCATTTTCATCCAGGGCTAATGTCACTATTCTCTCACTTCAATTACATGCTACGTCTGGTGCCTGTGACCTTCTGCCCCTCACTTCCCCAGGTGAAAGCTGCAAGCGCTTCTTCTTGGGGTGCGTCTTTCACCCGCCCCCGCGGACGAGTAGCCCCGCTCACCTCCACCTCCCCCGTCAGGTCTTTGTACTTGTCGCGGATGACAGGCAGCGCGGGCTTCTCGCTCAGCGTGTTGGAGCGGTCTCTGAAGGGCTGCTCCAGAGCCGGGGAAGGGGAAGGACGGCTTATTTCTTTATCACCAAGGCTCAGGCTCCTCTTGTGTGACCCTGAGGGGAGGGGATGGCACAGAGGTCCTGACTACTCAGTTTAGTTCAAGCAGAGGCTCCTCCTTGCTAACATGACCCTCTTCCTGAGATGTTTGAGTCGGGAGGCATTCAGAAACACACCCCTCACTCTGTCGGGCAAGCTACGAGTTGAACCCTTTGAATGGTTCTCCCTTGCTTGGGTTCCCTGCCTTTCATTTTCTCCATCACTCTTCTCCAATTTATCACAATTCTTCCATAATCCTAAGTGCAGAATCACTGGAGTCTGGAGGACAAAAGTGTCTTTCTTACAAAAGTATCAGTGTGTAAGAGGTATGTTGCTTTTCCAGTCATTAGTTACGGACTTGCACCAACTTTCTCCATCTCCCTCAATCTAATGGAAATCAATGAGCTCTTCTGCCGGATGGGATTAAAGCAAAAGGGGGCAAACTCAAATGCCTTCAGAGAGCATGTTAAGTCAAGTAAATGACCAGAGCAGGCCAGGTGGAGATGGAAGTGGTGGTGACTGTGACACTGGGGAGCGCACAACTCATCTGTTAGAGGGGGCGTTGCTACTCAGCTCCCGCTCATCGTCAAGAGGTGGGAATGCAGGCTGACTACTGCCAGATATTACGACTTTTCAAGAAAAGCTAGAAATACAGGCTGTGAAGTGTCAAGATTTTTATATATTTACAATTGCTTCACATATTAAAAAATCTTCCGTGTGGGTCTGCACACGGAATCCAGATCCACAGCTACCTTGTTGCAGCCTCTGGACCAAAAGATACAGTCTGCAGCCAGGGAAAGAGCAGAGCTCACAGGCCCATGAAGGGATCAAACCATTTCTCTGGCTCTTTTAACACAGCACACCTCTGGCCAAAACAAGCAAATGAACAACACATTGTGTGCTCTGCTTATTTTTAGCCCCAAAAACCTTTATCTGAGGGATACTGGTTTAATTTCAGTTCAATCTCAGGGACACCATTTTTTATGGCTATCTGTAATTGACTGATTTTAAACGCTGGAAAAATCTATTTCCTGCTAACCCGGGGACCAACTTCTTATTCTAAGAAAGAACATCTAACACCGCAGTGGAAGAAACCATGACCGTAAAATCTACGTTGAAAGCCACTCACCTTGGACAGAAAGGTCAAAGGTTGCCAGCTCACTTTTGATCATTTCTTCGCTGGATTTCACTTTGCCTTGTGAATTGGCCACTAAAAAGTCAAACTTGCTGATTTTGGGCTTTTCACTTTGAAACTCCCCAAAGTCATCTGCACATTCTTTGGGGGTGTCGTGAGACGCGCTGCTGGAGGCTGGGCTCGGGCACGTGGCCTCCTGGCTCCGTTCAGCTGTAGGCAGGTCCTGTCTTGTGAAATCCTTATAGTCCCCGCTTTCATATTCCTTTTGCTCGCTGGCCCGCGGAATCGCATCTGTAAAACTGGCAAAAGCTGGAAAGGGAGTCTCTGGAAGAGCGTCCTCACTTGCAAAGGTTGTGACTTTGGAGAGAGATGTCACAGTGAGGTTTTCGGAACTGCCAAACAAGGTCTCCTTCTTTTGAAGAACTGAGGCAGCTGCAGGTGCTCCGCTTCCTGCTGAGAGGACAAATGGGGAGAGTTTTCTGCCCTGAGAGGCATCATCCCTGTCTGACCAGTCATAGCTCGTGAGTGTGCTCACTGCAAAACTGCTGCTGCAGGTTCCAAAAGCAGCATATTTTAAGTCCTCTATATCTGAAAGGGAAATAAGACCCCACAATTAGAGGCAAGCTCACGATTCAGGCAAAATGCCCTAAACTGCAGAAGCAAAATATCCAGCATAGTTGATTCACTCTATGCTATGTTGAAGTTAACTAAATTTAGAGCTTGTACTAAAATTAAAGGAGCTGGGTTATAAAATCTGATCTTTAAAAACCCTTACATTAGCTTTAAGTTTGCATTTATATTTAGTAACAAAGAGCCATTTTCTTTGGATATTAAAATTACTAAAAAAAGATAGGTTCATACACCAATATATATACTGTTTGATATAAGAAAAGGGTCATTAAATAAATTGTCCGTTAATTTATAAACTTTCAAATATATTTACAATATTCCCTGCCTAAAACATGTCTCTTTTTGACTTTGTGGGAAAATGTTCCTTTATAACATGGTCATATGAAATGGACATGACAGACTAATTAAAAATGGGCAATTTCTCAAGACTAATGTGAAAATAATGCTATCTAACTTTTAATCAAATCATTAGGAGTTTCTGTCTCAGGTAAAGCCAAACGTGAGATTTTAATTAAGCAGTTACTTACCTAGATGTTATTTTGGTCAATATGGACATCATATTGCTGTGATGGAGTATGAGGAAAGAAAAATCAATCTAAACTATTTTAGTCCCTAAAAAGTAGAATCAAAGGCTGGGTCCTCTTGGGCTCCTGCTTCTCCTTCAACTATGTGTAACCCCCTCACAAAAAAAAAGGAAAAAGGAAAAGAAAGAAATGCTGGGGCAGAAGACTCATTTTACATTCTTAATACATGTCTAATTTAAGAGAGGGCATAAAACAGAATGTAGGTTTTTGATTTAGGCAGACCTGGGCTCAACTCCCAGCTCTGGCACCTACCACCTGTGTGACACTAGACACACCATTTAACATTTCTCAACCTCGGTTTGCTTAGCTGTAAAGAGAGAAGACCGTGTACTTGGAAGGGCTGAGTTGTGACATGAACTGATCATGTACAGACGGCCCCGCCCAGCGCCTGGTGAGCAATACAGCAATTATGATACAGCGGAGTTGCCAGCAGCCTCAATTTGACTTTCAGTTGCTACTTTAGGGCCTACAACAGAATTGTTTCCAAGTAAAAATGAAAAGTCAAACCATCACTTTAATGGTCTTAGTAGGCAAAGTTTCTTGCCCATTTTCATAGAGCAAAACCAACTGAGGCTAAGTCACGCTGGTGTGGAGAAGCCACCCTTCCAGCAGCGCCATCCACTCAGTCTGGCTGACAGGTGTTTAGTTTCTTTTCAGTCACTGTATACGAGGTAAGAAGGCCAAATGCAAGATTCTCTCCCTGACAACCACAAATACGGCTTACAAGGAAAATGCTCAAAAGTTTTGTGACCCAGATTTTCCTAACTCGGTCAACAGGCGAGCCTACGCTGGGTCACGTGGTCTTTCGTGCGCAGCAAGGCTGCGGAGTTCATGAGAGGTCGGGGCTCCGGTCACTGCTCTTCTAACGGCACACCCCAGATCTCTCTCTCTCTCTCTCCTTAAACCCTATTAGGAAAAGTGTGCTGAATTAATAATAAAAATGGAAAACCCCAGATGCACAAAAAGGTCAATCAGTGAAAAGCAGGTAACTTTCACAGGGCAGTATATTTAAAAATTCTGTAGTGCAAATCGTCCCCTTCAAATTTAGCTTCTTAAACAGGAGCCAAGAAAACCAAGATTCATGTGGAAAAATGTACAGTTTAGAATGAATGAAATAAGACTTTAGGCGGAATGCTTTCTTGGTCTCTGGCTATACTGTTTTCCTCACTATTTAAAGGGATCAGAAGGTGCCCTGACTCAAATGAGGGGAAATTCATTCAGAAGGCAGATGCAGTTAAACACAAGATGAGTCTTCAGGGGATACATTCAGAAGAATGTTTCACAATATGACTATTTTTATTACTAGGTCCTACCTGAAAGCTCTCTGAAGACGCTGAATTATGAACTACTCCCTGAATCTCATCTACTAAAAGGGTAGCCATTTTTCTAGAGACCAAAGATAAATTTAATAAAAAGTTAAGCTCTTGTTCAAACATTACAACTAAGTTGCTATGGTAATAAAAAAAAAAAAAAAGACCCTTTTGTGTAATTACGCAGCAAGAAAAAACAAGTTGTTCCTGTTGTTTTTAAAAACTGAAGTCACTGTAATAGTATCAGCTAAAGGGCATTATAAGCAATAAGGGAATATCTCAGCTGTAGGGCTTTTACAGGTCTTCAGCAAATCTTATTTTTATTAAAAACGATAATAACTATAACATTTTGCCTTTTGGAGCAACTCACAGAAATGACCAAATGAAAGACTGAAAGCCAAATATTTTATATGTTAAAAAAATAATGAAAAGTAATTGTACAGGCTATACGAAAGTAAAGCCTCAAGGTTGACTTTTAAATTTTACTTTTGTTTATTTATTGGCTATATATGGTATAAAAAATTAAAGTGCAATTCATCTGAACACATAAGGAAGTATTCCTATTACATAAGCAACATGAGAACACTGTATTCCTAACCTTAGCATTTATAAATAATATAAAAATAGAGCAGTATTTCCTGGCATGGTGAATGTTAGTAAGTCATTTTCTAAGAAAAAGGTGGTAAATCAGTTTACTGAGGGTAGGTTAAATCAAGAAAATTCCTCATTTCCCATGTTAATAGTTCTGTTTCCTAAGCAGTCAAATGATACATATTATTGTATGATGATCTTAAAAATATTAAAGATTCTGTAAAACCTACAACATGAGTGATGGAAGCCCTACCTAAAAAAATAATATGGAATAGCACACACTTTATTTTGCAATTTGATAGGTGAATTGTAGAAATTGCCAGAGAAAAACGAAAAGAAAACAGAATAGATGCAATAAAAGGAACAGAGAATCTGTACTTCCAATTCAACTGGAGAACTCTCAGGCTGTGCTAGGTTGAACTGCAACTGCACACAGAGAATGCACCAAATTGTGTGCTTTAATATACGTAATATACGTATTTGTTTGCAACCAGCAATGTGCTATTACTAAGGCCGAAAGAATAAACTATACAATCTGCTTTCCATTATGGGTCTCAAATCAAGAGATGGATTTCTTGCTTATGCTGGTGCTTATGCTGGCAAGTAACCCTATCAGTCTCTTCCACAACCTCTATTCATACCCTTCTGAATGAAGGCCGTACACGAAAACAAGGTATTTCTTGGAACAAAGACTGTGAACTGCCACCACAGGACACAAAAGGCCATACCTACCCCAGTGGACATTTTCTAAGGCTGTAAGGCTATGCCCAGTGGTTAAGAGTTACTGGCTTTTGAAAAAGGGGTTTAGAAGAAGAGATACATGTGCAAATTCCACTATTCCCTACTGCTTTACAGAGCAATAAAAATGATCACTGGACTAAGGAAGAAATAACTTCTAATTTTCCAATACTGATTTAATCCAAACTCCACTTACCAAAGCAAATTATGAAATACTGATAAACTTCTTTCCATTCCTAGCCTTATTCTACCTTCTGAGATCAGTCATATTCATGTTCTCTATTAACCATAAAACTTGGTCTGATTGTGTCCTGTAGGTATCAAACACCCTAATAGGTGCTATTGTACAAAACAGCAATGACAGTGATCACAGTGTAGTAAGCATGACAGGTCATAACATACTGCTGTGTAACTGCCTTCCAGTGTTTTCTAATCTGCATAGAAACCTCCCATTCTTCATTTGCAATGACTCATATAAATCTGTGGTTTAAATGCTGTCCAGGCTATCAGCAAGCACCTTCAGGTTTCTGGGTCAATAAAGGAAAGTGGCAATCCTGTGGATATTTTCAGTCAGAGGAGGCTGGAAGGCCAAGGAATGGTGCCAAGATAGACAGTGGGACTGCTCACGGACATCACTAAAGACCTCATCTAAAAAACATCAAGCACAGAGGATGGCAATCACAACTGGAGCCTTTCGGCCATGCCAGGGAGAGGGCAGCACCCAGGAGACCCTCCTATGCACATGCCTCTCTCTCTCTCTGACCCTATATAGCTAAAGCAACTTATCAAAAGTATTCAACTGATGGAAAAACAAAGCTGGAAGAATACTTTGATTCTTTGAGTTATTCGGTGCAGCTTCTTTGATATTGCCAGTATCCCCTTCATGTTCATTAGCTACTGTTAAAAATCAGCAGGGATTTTAATGTGAAAAATAGAACGTAAAATATAAATACATTTGTATAATTTCTCAGACACTGATATGTGAAGTCAAGCACTAACCATATCTTACTTTACTTGGGCATTGGGGTAAACAAAACCGTATTTTTGTTTGTTTGTTGGAACTTACAGAATAGAGTTCTCCAAGTCCCTACTGCAAGTTTGTATTATTACACGTATTATTAAAACTTCCTCCCTACAAAGTCATGTTACTCTGGAAACAATTGCTCAATTTGCAAATGTGATTATGTTTTATGCACAGTTATATTCAGTTATTTTCTGCAGCCTGCTCAAATGCAGAAAGGAATTAAAATAAAGAAGTCCCAGACAGACTAATCCAGCACTAAATAATTCCACTGACAAAGGAATTCCTTAGCTAAAGCCACCACAAGACTGGTCTTATAAATGGCACTGGAAAATTCTAAATGATGGGCAACTGGTATTATCACTAGATTGGAGGCCACTCCAAAATCTCTGTCTTCCTAATTAGCACACAACATAATTAAAACGTATGTTCATACAAGGTTTTGGAAACCAAGTATTATTCAACTTTCTAAAGTACTATGCTCTGGAAAACACGATGTTTTGAGTAGCAAACACAGATTTTCTTAGAGTTAATCTAAACCCCAATATGCAACTTTTTTCCCCTTTAAATGTAATATTTCAGATACTGTAAGCAATCTCTCAGGAATCCTATTCAAAATCCTCACCTTCAATGATTTAATTTCCTTTCTGCCTCAAATTTTTAAGAAGAACAAAAAGCTTTACTAAAGCTCAAAATATAAGAAAAATTTAAACCATGGAAATAACTGTTTTTTTCCAAGGTTTTTATTGGTCTTGGATTTCGGGTCTGAAAAACAATAGTATTCCCAAGGGTTTTCACTATTATTATACTCTAAAATGGAAAAAAAAAATTCCAAATCTGGCCTGCTTTTGTTGCTAACTTTTGTGGATCTTTCTAAACTTATTTTCTTAAAAATGAAAAGAACTTGGGGCAGGGGTATAGCTCAGTGGTAGAGCTTATGCTTAGCATGCATGAGGCCCTGGGTTCAATCCCCAGTACCTCCATTAAGAAGGAAGGAAGGAAAAGGAAAGAAAAGAGAGTTCAAAGTTTACTTTGAGACATTCCCTAAAGTCGCTTTAAGAACTTGCTTTATGGATTAAGTTAAAAAAGACCGAGAGTGGCTTCATAATACATTCTGAAGTTGGAAAGATAATGTGCTCGACAGTTAGAGGGTTGAGCATCCAACTTCAAACTTAAATCAAACTCAGTCCTGAAGACTTCCCGGTATTAACATTGAACACTTTCCATTACAGAGATTATCAATCAGTCTACACTTACTGTGCTCCAAAGTCCATCTCAATACCATTCAATAATTTATTTTAAATTAAATGGACAGATACCCGGTTATTAGCAGATGTGTCCCTCTCTCCTCAACACTAAACTCTTAGGCCTCCCTCCTCACCTTTCCCCTCTCTTCACAGTACAACTCCTAGTGGAGACAGCTCTGGGGATGTTTACTAAGCAATAAAGTCTATCCAGTTTCTTCACTAGAAGAAAGGAGTACATTTTCTCTCTATTACATAAAGTAGTATAAGGTTTACAGCTTTTTTTCTTTAAACATTTAAAGTTATATTTTAATCCAGTGCCATGTTAAAAATTTATATCAGTGGAATTACAGGGGAAAAAGGCTAAATGTACCCAATACTTTCTCAGGAGAAAGTTGTTTGAGGAAACAAAATCAACAAAAGGGAAAAAATCCTCTAACCACAGGAGGGTTTAAACTTGATATGGACCAGGTATTTCTTTGGTCTATCTCTAGAAAAGTACAAATTACACACATCCCCACACTTTCAAAATATGCCAAAGAATTATTTATTAACATAGGACTTACAGATCACAAGAGAGTGGTACAGAAGAGCTGGAAAAAAAGTCATCAGAATAAGCATGCAGATCAGTATTTGCAGAGGAATATACCAAAGCAAGTTCGAAAAGGCACATTCACACAGAAAATGTCTAAATGGAAAAAAAGACATCAGAAAAGCAGCCAAAAAAATAATAAGGCGCTGATTAAAATACAAAGATTTTTCAATGTCAAAGAAGAGCTACTTTACAGGTAGGTAGGCAGGTAGGTAGCTACAGAAATCTTGCTAACCCTTTGAGAGTGTCACAAATGAGGGTCAGCTCTTGCTGCCAACGAAACCAGAGGATCTTAATGGCTGCACATCAAGATGCTTCAATGCTGAGAAATTCAATTTAGTGGGGGGACAAAAGCAGCCTGGTTGAAATTATATGCAGCAAGGACTCAAAGGGCTAAATGTAATAATACGCAGAGAAATCAGGCAATGTTATTAGTATTATCTACCTTCCATACAAAGAATTATAGCAAGGGTTAAGAGACAGTATCCCCTTCAGAGTTAAGTTAGGGTTTCTAAACGGGATTAAATCCACTAGGTTTTATTCTCTCTTCACCAGCCCACTTCTTATTTCTCCAACAAAAAGTACTTTTAACCCTCAAACTAAGAAAGTAAGAGATACTGTGATCAACAGGAGCATACAGTAAAAGCCAATTGCACAGGAGATGTTTCTGCCATTTAATTCTCTCCAATACGTTTACGCAGCAGTTTGCTCAACAATATAGCTCATTGATCAAACATTAACCCCTTTTAACAACCACTCTAAAGGGATACTGCTCCTTTCCGACAGGAGGTTTACAGATCAAAAGGAGGAAATAATCTACTTCTAAGAATATCCTCATACTGAAGAAACTTGGCTTGAACATTACAGGTTCCAAGCTGGGAATGTTCCAAACATACATAGAAAGACATGAGCACAGAAGATTATTTTAACAGGTCAATCAGAACAAGCTCAGGAACAAATCCAACCTCCCTCCCCAAATGGGAAAAAAAAAGAAAAAAAAAAAAGGATATCCCAAACCCAGATTAGACTCATCTCATAAAGACATCTAGCTTGGCACTGTGAAAGAATATAGATTCACTTTCAGAAAAATAGCTTCTAATTAATAACTTCAGAGTCCAAAAGGCTAGCATACATGTTATGAGATTTTTTTTAAATGAAAAGCAAATGTTGTTCAGAAACGGAGCACTTTGCAACCAACTGCTGTAGCTCAAGCAGCTCATACAAAAAAGAGAAACAAAATCACTCCAGCAAACAAACAGCAGCAAAAAAAACAAGAAAACATCTGAAGAAAAGTACAAAAAAAAATAGCAGACAGGCAGGGGCCCGAGGAGCCCTGCAGACAGCCCACTGCACTTGGAAAAGGCCTTAGCAAGGAGCACACGGCACACGGCGCTCTTCCGACACCTGGCTCCTGATTCAGCACCCTGTTTAAGAAGACCTCCAACACTCCAGCAGCCAAAGGATGGATACGATTTTGTTTTCTGACTTACTAATTTGACACATACAAAAGCCGTAATACTTTACAATTTCTACCTGCGTCTGTAGACTTGGAAGTGTCTTATGTGTCCCTCTCTAGTTAAATGACAACAAACCCTTCCTAAACATAATGCATGTTCTGGAATAATACAGTAATGCTGAGATATTTCTCATTATTAAAGGCCACAAAATAGGTTTATCTTTCTATATACACATCGGGGAACAAAACAAAATAAAAACTAGGACACTTAGGAATCTAGTTTTTCTGATAGGAAGTTGGATTAGAGAATAAACTGCTACATGTAAATCCATATGGAATTTAAAGAGGGCTCCCATCTAAGATGTTTTCCAACATTTTATGAGACAGTTAGTAGTCACCCTAGTCTACCATCTGCAGATTTGTTACAATTTAATACTTCCAGTAATAAGAGTTAACACTGAAAACCGTGCCTAAATTCCACTAACAACTCACGCCCTGCTCCTTGCCAGACCCTGGCACGCCGGGCACCCACACACAAGCTCTTTCCCTCCTCTTCTCTTGTAGGGACGTGGCAAACTGCAGGACAACTGGCTAGACATTTTTACTTTCTTAACCTAACAAGAGTCATTTTCTGTAAACCACACAGGATACTATATTGGCAGCTGCCAAATATACCCATGAGAAGAAAAAAGGAGACTGAAACACTGACCTCACTCACAGAAATGGAGGAACATTACTGACACTGCGAACATCTTTATAAAATTTCTAGCAATGTGGGGTTTGTTTAGCAGTGGATTTTGATGTGCCTCACACACCAAGCTGGTGTTAGGTTTCAACATAAAAATATTTTAGCTATCCAATCTAGGTTCCCTAGTATTCATGGTATCCATATATCCAAGTATCCACAGAATCAAATTTAACACTGCTTTAAGGGGACTGGCAATGAAGAGGTTAATTATTAGACATTCACAAAGGTTAATAGCCAGAACCTTAGTCTTCTGCAAATCCACACCCACAGAATCATCTTTGAAATCTACATCACCATCACCAGAGCAATCTCACCAATTCCTCACCTGCAGCAGGAGGATGCTGGCCACTAACTGTTGGTAAATCCAAAGAGCTATCAGACATGACATGTTTAAGATCTCCTCCCACATCAGCCAGTTTCATGTCAAACTGAACAGAGAGTGCATCTTCAGAGTCCTCCTTGCCAACACTGCTGCCACCAATGGAAGGGAGATCCAAGGACTTCACCGAGGCAGAGTCTTCCTTAGTGTGTCTGAAAGCCACTGCTTTCTCTCCCAGGGATTTGTCCGAGTTCATGGAAGAAAACTTACTGGAGTGGAAGTCAGCAAAATCATCATCACTCTTTGCTGAAGGAGTGTTATCTTTCAGTTCTTCAGAACCTAGTCCAGACCCTTCCAAAGAGAGTTGTTTGAAGACATCGTACTTGGTTGACACAGCAGCTGAGCTCTGTCCACTCTTCCCTGTGCTGCTGGTGCTGCTGGGCAGGGGGCCAGGACTAGCTTCCTCTTTAAGGGCCTCATACTTGTCATCCGCCTTTTGCTCAGATGAAACAGAACTATTAGTGAAAGCCATAAAATCTGCAAAGTCATCCTGCTCCCCGACAGATGCTGGACTAGAATATTCCCCAAAAAGGTTGAATTCTCCAAAATCATCAGCCAGACTCGAAGTTTTAGTTGATGCCAATGCTGACACAGCTGCGGCAGACCCCGCCGGCTGGGGTCGTGTGGAAACAGGTTTCGGTGCACTAAATGCAGCTGCAAAGGACAATGGTTTCTCACTGCTGCAAGTAACTGAGGAAAACATATCTAGATCTGCTAAGTTCAGAGGATTTTTCACTTGTGCTTGTGGTTTCTGTTGTATAGCTCCTGAGGGGAAGGCTGCTGGAAAAGTTTTGTCTTTTGTTGGTGGCTCTAGTGGTGATAGACTATCAGCGGTTTTAAAGTCGGTGAAACCATCATCAGTCCCTGCAGATCTGAATTCTGCGAAGTTTTCTCCTGAAAGAACAGAACCAAGTAAATAAGAATGCTGAGCTGAGAAGGTCATGATGCAAAGCACATTAAGGTACAAACATATCACAGACTTCTCCCTCCCTGGCTTGACATTATTGAAGCACAGTTTAATAATATCCCCACCAAATACCCCTTCTGTTTTCACACTGAAGGCTAGTGATATGGAAATAAATAAAAATTTGCTCATGTCAGGATGGTATGTCTGTTAGTGCCAGAGCCTTCGACGGGCCAAAAGCACTGCTCTCAGGACTTTCTCTCACCAGGGCTAGCTAGCCACACATACAATAGAATAAGAAATAGGTGTTGGAGGTTCCTGAAGAGAGGCATATTAAAACAGTGGCCCTTTAAGATAAAATGTGTTATGTGGTGATTAGGTTAAAAAAAATCACAGGTATCAATGAAGTATTATGAAAAACACTGCATATAATATTTAGGATGCACAATGCTCTGCTCAACTAGGCACTTTAAGCACAAGGTTAGATACTATGTGGTTTTGCTCAAGTATATGGAGGCATTAATTTGAAGGGAATCTGATGCAAAAATTTTGAAAAGGCATCTATTTATTTGCAAAGCATTCTTGCTAAGAGCACATTATAAAGTAGTTTTCCCGCATATTCTCCAACAAATAAGCTGAATCTTACAACAAAAATCTGGGAGTACTTGGGCTTTTCTTGAAATCAGCCATCTCATTGTACCAATCAGCACTTATTCAAAGGGATTTCAATACCAATTCCATTGTTAAAAATTTCGAGGATTGGATTTAAACTTTAGTTTATATTTTGCTACTCTGAAGATGGGGTAATTGGCAGAATTATTTTATTTTTAGCTAGAGAAAATAGGTACTAAGGTACTTCTCATAAATAATTAAACAGGTGCAGTTAAGATACTGATAAAAATCTAGACACATGGTTCTTAATAGGGTCTCTATTCTTTATTATCACAGTAATATGATCACTCATAGGCATGAGGTTAGGATGCAGATGATCTGTTTTCTAACAGTGTCTGAAGGTCTTCCATAAAATCCACTAGGTTATACCAGGTAATTAAAATCAGAAATAAACCAAACATAAGTATAGTTATATCAACATCACTTATTATTTAAAAATATGACAGCCATTTCTGGAGAGTTATAAATTAAAACACAAGCTTTAATTTCCTCATCCATTTCTTAAATTCTATCTTTCCTTAAAGTGAGATACAGAAGCATATTAACTATAAAAATGTATTTAAAACCAAAATATAAAATTATCATTAAAATAATACAGGCTTTAAATATATTATTCTTGTAACATGATATATACTTTGATATATCATATGAAATAAACCACAGAAAATAATGGAAGCTTATTTTTCCTCCTAAGATATTTAAACAATTCACCAGCATAATTTATCAACAGAGAAATCTATGTATCATTCAGGAAATTTCAGAAAGAGAAGAACAGCATTCAAAATTTCTGTATTTTATGTTTTCATACATACCACTAATAAAACTAAAGTCAACTTCACAAATTGAGAAGAGAAGCAACTTAAAAAAATTGCCCTATAATTTTAAGCAAGTATATCATTGATAATATCTGTATTATTCCTGTAAAAAAAGCAAGCAGCCAATTTTGTCACAGCCTAAATTTTGGATGTGCTGCTTTAAAAGATCTGTGAAATTGACAAGTTTTGCTTTATTATTTTGAAAAAAAAAATCACCACAGCAAACTAAACTTACTGATGAATTATAAACGTTTCCATTAGAAATGTGAGCTGGGTGAAAGGATTAAAAAGATAAAAATGGGTGGGTTACAAGTTCAAAAATAAAGGGATTTTTGGGCAAATAAATTAGCTGCAGTCATTGGAAGCCTGCTTACCAGCGGGCACATTAAGCATATTACTTCATGGGTAGCTTTTCAGTTACTTCTGAATCCTCATAAATTTCCCTAACTGCCACTTCCTAGGCCCTAACAACATTTCAAAAGAGATCACTTTGTGCTAAAACTTTAGTACATGTCACTTCTCTATATAGTGTATTTTCCTCACCTACTTTTATTTCTGCTTTTAAACTGTAGGGGTAGAAAAAAGGAAATATTATTCAACTGTCATTTGGACTTGAACTATAGTTCTGACCATAATACTATAAGTCTCTTCATAAATTCTAAGATACTAACCCTGATGAAGCCAGTCCAATGTATTAAAAAAAATATATATATATAGTGGGAGGAGATAATTAGGTTTTTATTTATTTATTCTTGGAGGAAGTACTAGGAATTGAACCCAGGACCTCATGCACGCTAAGCATGCGCTCCACCACTTGAGTTCTACCCTCCCCCCCTCCCAGTCCAATGTATTTTTAATCGGAGTAGAATAAAATACATTCTCCTAAAATGAACAAATTGGCATCTCTACCTGGAAGGCCTTAGAGTCAAAGGTAAGACAGGAATGAAAGCAAGCACACAATGGTGACTACGACCACCTGGGATTCTGTTAGTAAAGAACAGCAAAAGCAGGACTAACGTACCGCTTACATTTTGGTGGCACCATTGTATTTCCCAGGAACAGCATACATACCACACGATCACTAACACATAGTACATAAAGAACCCTGATGTTAAACCATGCTCTTTACTCTAAACTTGCCTTGGCCCAAGAGTTGGTGAAAGCATTGTTAGGAGAAAATGACAAATTAACAACCCAAAAGTTCCTCTAGGGTTTATCTTTATAATCCTAGTATCTAATACACGCACTGAGGAAGAAAGTTATATCCTACGATAGATAAGAAGTTTGGGATTAACAGATACATATTACTATATAAAAAACAGATAAACAACAAGGACCTATAGTACAGCATGGGGAACTATATTCAATTTCTAATAATGAGCTGTAACGGAAAATTATCTGAAAAAAATATGTGTGTATATGTGTAACCGAATCACTTGCTGTACACTCGAAACTAACATTGTGAATCAACTACACTTCAACAAAAAGTAAGAATTAAAAAAGAAAGTTACTACATCCTAATGGTTTGAATGAAACATTTCTAAAACCTAGGAGTTGTAAAAAAGTTAATATTTTTTTGGGGTGGGGGACTAATTAGGTTTGTTTATTTATTTTCGAAGGGAGGTGCTATGGATTGAAACCAGGACCTCCTGCATGCTAAGTACATGCTCTACCGCAGAGCTATACCCTCCCCACTGAATATTTTTAGAGATACTTGAACAGTATACATTCTACTTTAACTTTCACACGTATGCCTTACCTTTCCTATAATCTTCCCCCACCTGCCCACTCCATTCTTGGGGCAGGAGGGTGAGAACAAATGACTGTGGAAGGATGTTTCAAATCTGAGCATTCAATACACAAAGGTAGAATGTGGTACTGTTCCCAGGAAGAAATTCTCAGTAGAATATACAAATTTCACAGCATGCATGGTTAAGCTTTGAAGGACATAATTTGACTAATGGATTATCTAAACCCTAAACACCAGGTTTGTAGTAGGATTTAGCCACAAACGTAACTTTCAGTCTTTACGTACATATACAGCTCTCAAATCATCCTTCTATATTCCCAACCACATGATTTAAGCCCTTCTATCAGAGATGGGCACCATATAGGCACATAAGCCCCACTCACTTCACCTTACTAAGTTACAGACAATTCTGAAAATCCTGAGGAGTAAAAGACTGGTTGCTGCCTTCTGCACAGTCCACAGACTGCTGCACTGTGAACAGTTTCAGTCTTGATGAGCATTAAAATAATCGAAAGTGGTCGCAGGAGTATAACTAGGCTTGAAGGCTTCCAGTGAAAGGGAATGCACTATCTTCAAAGGAAACTGCATCGATCTGGGGTTTGTCCTAAATTTCAGAAAATAACTTCCAATCACGGAACCACATTTTACTTTCTTGTAACTTCTAGAGCCACAAAACAAGAAAACCACCACACACACAATAAAATAATTTTAGAGATGTCACTGAAAGAACCATCAAAAATCTCTTATATTAAAAAATTGCAGTACTTTATCCATTTAAGGAATCAAACACTTACCTAAAGATTTGCTCTCTGATGTCTGTTCGAGTTCTCTGAAAGCACTATATTTGTCACCAGGCTCTATGATGAAAAGACAGAAAGCTCAATTAAGGTTAGGAACCTTGAGATCACAACTCAAGGACATTTACCATCAAAAGTCATCACTGAAAACAAAGATTTACATTCACAGGTTTATAAATTTATCAACTGTTTTTTTTTTTTACCTCCAAATGGAACAGTATTTTCAGAGGACTTGTCAGTTGCAATTCCCTTAAACACAGCATATTTATCCACTGAAGCAGATGCTTTAGTTCCAGGGAGTGGCATCAACAAAGAAGGAGCACTAAGAGGGAAAAGTAAATATTTCTTAGTGACCAGAACATTGTCTCCTTCCCTTATCATCAAGGAAGAGCTTAGAATTAAGATGGCATTGGGCACCTAGTAACACTCACGGCTCCCTGCTTTAAAAGTTAGAAACTATATATGTGCACCACAAATGACAAAAAAAAACCAAAACATCCTTTTCCTTGAAAAAAAATACTGAAACAACACTCAAGCAGTAATTCTTTTCTTGATTATTTGAAGAGGGATCAGATCCACGCTGACCATCTAATCATCTTTAAGCCATAAAAACCAGAGCAATGGCATTGGAAATAGATTATTACAGAATGATGATGACCTGCATTTTAAAATTTAGGTCCATAAAACTGTGCAAGTGAACTGCTCCAAATATGTATACCCAATATTTTAAAGTAAATTATGTTAACCTTAATATATTCTCTAAAAGGGGTTCAGAATACAGAGGTGGAATAGTTAAGATAAAAATCTATTTATGAAAGGCTGTTCAAGCCAAGATGTAAACTGTTCTTCATTTGATCATACTGCACTGCTTACTGGCAGAAGTTCACCCATCTGATAAGCAGCAGCCGAGTTAATACAATTTGCATTTTTACAGGCATCACATCAGCAGTTTCAGAAGCTATCTTTGCAGCAAAACAACAATCACTTCAAAATCAGACAGGTACTTTTGCCTGTGGACACATTTCCCGCTGGATGGAAAAACAGCGTAATGAGTAGTATCTGTGTGGGTAATTCTTGGACGGCTCAAACAGATAGTATAAATGGCTTAAACACATACTATAAACAAATTACTTTTTTTTTTTCTTATCAGACCCAGGCAGCCCCCTGGCAGAACAACCTTTACATATGAATGACTACATTCCACTACTAGTTTGTGTCATTCAATACCATACACACACATTACATAAATGGATTTCTACTGAGTTCTTTGCCATGGAGCAAGAATCTTTTCACAGTCATTTAAATCTTCTTATCAGGGGCCCACAAGCAAGGTACAACACCCAGCTGTGGCACAGGCACGCTAATGGGCGCCCACAGTGCTGGAGTAAGACTTAGTGCTACCAAATGTTACAAGCCCACATCTCTACCCAACAGCTGCTACGTATTTGATTTTGACAAATAGGTCATCATCTACACAACTGTAGGTGGATTTTTTGAAGTTCCGTAAGTAATTAAACTACAACTCATTGAACAGAGTTTTACATACGAATAAAGTTAATTAATATCTCAAGAAAAAAAATCACAAAGTTGAACGATCCATTTGTCTTTATGATTTTCCAACATTAGCTATGTTCCTTTAAAGTCCGTGGTTCAATCTTCTATTAAATGTGACACTTACCTGGATGTTATTAATTTTAAAATTATTTTCAGAATTGGAAAAAAAGGCTCTTCAGGATAGTGAAGCAACAGTGACTGAAGTCAACAAAATAAAATTCCATTCCCAAAAAGCTATGACTCAGACTGTAATTTTATGCATATAGCAAAGGAATAATTCATTCCAGTTCTTTCCCTGAAGTTATTATTAAAAAAAAACTGCAATCACTATGAAAATGTTTACACCAGTTATATAAAGTAGTTATCTGTTCCAAACATGAACACAGTTATTTCCACTCTTAATAGTAATGAAAGGTACTCAGTAAGGGAGGCATATTGTTTCAAAATTTAAAAACCTACTTTTGAAAGGTAAGACTTCACAGGACTTCGCCACCAAAAAAAGTGTCTTGCTTTTCCTCTGGTGTATCATTCATGTTTCACAGTTACTCCATGGGGCTGCGGTAGATGATTTTACTTAGTTGCTCACCCACCTAAATATACCCACTTAAAAAGCAAAATAAAATAAAACCAACTCAAAACCCCTACAACTCAATCCTCTCTGAACTGTTCTATCATTAGTGCTCCATGTCTGCTTTGTTTACCATACGAGGCTCCCTGGTGCCTGGCACCCGACAAGTATTTTCTTACAGGATAAATGATGTTGCTCTCTTCCAGATGCCCCTTCCTGCCAGCTCAAGTGCTGTTTCTCCTTTGACTCTGACATCCAGTTCAACAGCGAGCCCAATCAATTTCTCAGAGACACACTTTTAGTCTACAACTCTAAACCCAGAGTCGGCCACATAATCTCACAACAGGATTACCATGGAAGCTGAACGGATCCCATACACAGTAGCAAGAATTACTTTCATCATGCCACTTACATCTAAATTGCTTTACAGATTATGTCACAAATCATAGGCACCCTGTAACTGGTGCCACCCTTAACTATGTCATTTTTTCACAGGCTAACCATACTCTCCACTCCAGCCTACTTCTAACACCTTACTTGCCTTTTCATATTCTGACAAATAATACCCATTTTTGCTTTAAAATACTGCCCAAAGTGGTCTCGCCTAGGCTTAACTATTTATATCATGTTAACAAATACCCTTTTAAAATAACTTATAATATGGAAGATAGATTACCATGAACTAGGGAATTCATTATATATGGACACACACACACACACCACTGAAGGAGCAATTCTAAGAGAGTTTTCTTAGATAATGTAAATACCCAGATGAAACTAAGCTTCTTTAGAGCAGGAATTGTGTTTTTCACTTCTATATTTCTAGTGTCTACACCAATGTCTGGCACATAGCAGATGCTTCATAAATGTTTCTGAATGAATAAACAAACACTGAATGTGAATTCTTAGACATGAGCAAAATGTTTCATGCAAGGAAAGCATACTCGTAGTCATGCCAGAACTGAAAAAGGGAAATCTGCCAAGCATAGCTGCATATGAAAGGGAACTATTTTGTGGAGATAATGCCACACAAAATTGCTAACACCACATATATCCCAGGTCTGGCCACTCACTTAAAATTTTCTATGAGCAAATTTCAATTTCATCTGCTGAGAGAGTTGTCTGCCAGAGGAATGAACCATCAATTTGATAAATTCTGTTTGTAACTTTCACACTACAATACACTCATCCAACAAACCTTTATTTAGTTACATACCACAGGCTAAGTCTACACATACAGACATGAAAGACTGTCTTCAGGTACTTACAACCTAGTGAGGGAAGCAGTCATGCAAACCAGTAATTACAGCTAGGACACAGATATTCCTAAGGTACCACAGCAGTAGAGGTGGGGCCCTTAACTTATCTTGGAGGTGGGGACTGATGGAGAGGGGTTAATAAAAACTTCCTATATTAAACTGATTTTTGACATGGAACTAGAGTTAATTATAGGGAGAATTTCAGGTTGAAGAAAACAGGCTGTAAAAAGCCAGAGGCTTGAAAGAGCATGGTCAGTATGGAGTCATTCTGGCTGGAGTATAGTGGGAAATGGCGATAGCCAAGAGAGCTAGCAGGAGCCAGAAAGCACGTGGCCTTTTCCCACGCTGAGCAGCGCTGACAGAGTTGATGGTGAAGGAGACAGGAGGGAGCTGAAAATAACTGTTTCTGATATGGTGACTGGATATGGTGATTTGACAAGTTGTAATTTAGTTTTGAGGAGGAAAACAATGAATTTAATTTTATGGAGGTAATTTGAGGTGCCCTGGGTCATTCAGACATGTTCTAGACAGCAGCAGAACATAATCTGTTCAAAGGAAGAGATCTGAGAAAGAAATATTACGTGTCTATCAGGTTAATAATATGTGTGTGTGCTGGTTTTGCGGGCTTGGAACTCCCGGTACTTTACAGTCAAACCCCTCACATGTTTCTCCTATGTGTCATTTACAAGTGTTTCATGTATTCTTAAAATCAGGAGAATAACTCCTTCCCTAACTTGTAATTCTCTGTAACACCTAGCCCTTAATTCTTCTCACAGTGTATGCAGGAAGCGTTGATGAAGAAATAGTCAACTGGTTAAAACAAAAGATGAATGAAATTGCTCAAATGGGAATGTAAGAGAAATGGAATATGTATCCTAATAAAAGCAAGTTCCAAAAACAACTAAAGACATTAACATTGCTTACGCAAAGCCTCACATGTTCCACTTGGTGGAAAAAGTATCTAAATGTGTTTCTTAAAATGATAGAAAGGTGTTGACAACATACTGAATCAGTTACTGTACCTGAAAGTTAAGTTTGTACACATGAGAAAAGTGCTTATGTAACTGTCTCTGCAAACAGATCTGAAGGCCTAAAACCCACAGATCTCAACTTAAACATGAGAGACATGAATAAATAATCGTATTTAATTTCTAACTTACGATTTCTGTGGAAAATTAATAGTATACTATAGTGCAAAATACCAAATTACGCGCCCCTGCCTAAAAGCTTTTTAACAGTTGAAGACCTGCATCTTATATAAGAACATGAGTCATCCCTGCCCAGGGGCACTCAGCTATATAATACATCCGGTTTAGCACATGCAAAAAGAAATAAAGTCAAGCAGGTATGTACTGGGAGGAAACAGTAGAAGCTGAAGTTAAAGGTGGACAAAGGAGAGACTATGAAGAGCAAAAGTATGAATAAAGGGGGAATGATCAAGAAAGCATGCGAGTAAGGAGTCTTAATTCCCTTCTTTATACTTGGGCTTCTCATTGTGGATGCCTCTTTCTCAATTATTAAAAACAGCGTTAACTGTATTCAGCTCTTTTCTACCTGCTTCCATGCTGGGAATTACTTGTTTTTGAAGAAGCAGGCAACTCTTGGAAATCACTGAATGAGTCATCAAGGGATCCTGATTTAGAAGCATCTTGAAAGTCTTGGAAGTCATCTTCTTCTGGTTTTACCACCTGGGTTTATAGAGGACATTTAAATAGAAAACATCAAATTGATACAAAGATAAATAACAAATATCCAGCTGTCAATCTCAAAGACTATCTTTTAAATCTTCCCATTTAGGTACAAATATTTAATTTCAGAACACCCTTCAGACATAACATCAAGTCAAGTGCTTAAGGCAGGAATCCTCGTATTTTTAGATACTCTTCTATAAATGGTAAAAGACTGGTTTAAATAGCTAATTCATATAATTTTAAAAAAGCTGAATCATATTTGGTAGATTATTGAGAAACTGCCATCTTTTTTTTTCAGTGTAACAAGAATACACATTTATTGATGTGGTTTCAGATTTCACATGGCACATAACCTTTATGAAACTATCTCTTTTCAAGTTTTGATATAGCACCAATGAAGCATATGCACAATTACCTGGAAATTCTATTAAAATACTCCTCTTTTCCAACTATATATTTGTGTGAGCCCAAATTTTCTTTATATTGTTTAACCAAAACAAGTTATCAGAATGCAGAAACAGATATCAGAATCCACCTGTCTCTTCTGTTTAGCTAGATATTAAAGAAATGGGCAAAAAAAGAAATCCAATGCCATTCTTTCCACTAACTTTTTTGTTTTGGTAATAGTAACTACTTTCTGAGAAAATGTCATCTTTAAAAAACATTTTATACATGTTTGTAAATTACAGAAGTGATACAAGCTTATTTCAACCCATCACATACATGTATAAAGTAAACCGTGAACACTGACTCCTAATCCCATGCTCTAGAAGTGAGCACTGTTAACAGTTCACTTGTTTTATAGAAAAGCGAGCTTACACTATATTGTTCTGTGCTTTAAAAATGGAATTATATAACATGGACATCTTTTCCATGCAGCACATGTATATCTATCTCATTCATTTTAATGATCAAATAGTTTATCACTGTGTGGATAAACAAAAATGTATTTAACTTTACTCCTTCTGAGGGACATGTAGCTATTTCTAATTTTACTCTAACAAAGAATGCTAGAACAAATATCCTTGTATACTTTTTTAATTTGAGCTTTTAAGTGCTGTGAGATAGACTCTTAATAGTGTGACTGCTAGGTCAGAAGATAAAGACACTTAGATTTTTGACAGCTACTGCCAAATATGCCTTCCAAAAAGACTTTACCCAATGAACCTTATCCCCTACATTTGTACTGAATGTAAACTAAATATTATACATTTAAAAAAATTATTGCTAATCTGAGAACTGAAAAATAAACTAAAGCATCTTATTTAGGTTTAGCAGCTTCCTCAAAAGACTCAGCCTAGGAATTTAATTAGCTTTATTAAGCTTGAGGTTTAGAACATACATGATAAAGAACTACAAACTTTCAACCAAAAATTCAAATATCTTAAGGCTTAAGAAATTTCTTGTTTTTTAAATAATCAGAAACTAAATTTTGTATTGTTTTAATCCTGCTCCAGTGTCCATCATAATACAGCAATCTTTTCTGCATCCACGGAAAAAAAGTTGCCCAGATTCACTTTCAGGGATAATCTGGGATATACACAGCCTCTCTGTTTACCTGATTTGCAGAGTAAGTTGGCATGAAGCCAGTGGAAGTCTGGGCTGCGGCTCCTCCCACTGGTCCAACAAGATTAATGCCCATGACTGGCTGTCCAAGGTTGAGGGGCATGGAGCCCGCAGGGCCTGAAGGCATCCCAGTCGGCTGACTCACCGCAGGAGGCAAAGTCATAGGAAAGCCACTTAAAGTTGGAACAGGAGCCGCTGGGAACTGGTTTAAAGCATCGGGACTTATGGCAGGAACACCCCTCTACATTAAACAAGAGGAAAATGGAAACATTTTAGGAAACTGCAAACCACATACAATCTATATCTGGTAAAGAGAGACTTAAATGTAAGATCTATAGCTTTGTTTCCACTCTGACTCTCCCCAAACTCAGGAATTTGATACAAAAAAGTAAGTTACAAGGTTAATGTAAATCTAATATTTAGCAAAGAAATGGCCAACACATACCAATTCTGACATTTTCACTCTCTGACAAGTTGGGCTAATCTCACTATAATCAAATGATTTAACATGATTTCATAATGTGAGAAAAACTGCTATCAGACTGAGAATATTTTGTCAATATCTAAGGAATTTAAGACAAGGACTTCAAAGGACAGAGAGAGTAATTTCATCTATTACTCACTAACTCTCAAGTTCAGAAAGGTTACAGTTAGGTCAGAGAATGTTAATACAGAAAACAGTCTTTAAAACAAAGGAATATTCTGCTAGTATGCACATCATATAAACTATACATTTTTGAAGCAGTGTACCCTGAAAACAATCTAAATTTTAATGTCCAAGGAGTTCCACAAAGTTGTAGTAAAAAAAAATTCATTCTTTCAGTTTACACTGAAACGCGATTTGATCTAACCTTAGAAACAGTGTCTACCTGTGTTACCGCTATCATGGCGAGAACGGTATAAAGTTCCTCTTTAGTAAGCTTGCCAGGTGTGGTTCGATTAGCTAAGGCCCATATCTGTCCAAGAGTTTCCCTGGGAAGTCCAGATGACATCAGAATGGGATAAAGTTTAGCAGTATCTATTCCAGTTGGAGTCACTGTGGTTTCTAAAATTTTCTTATAGGCATCTATTAAAGGAAAGACCAGATTACAAATTAAGCATATTAACTGCAGACCACATTAATCTTTTTAGTCACTGCTGCTTATACAAGAATCATCTTAGATCAAACTGCTTTAACAGAACTAAAGCCACATCAGGGTTTGAACTGCTGTACAGATATTCAAGTGGAAATATCCAGCAGAGAGTTAAGGTCCAGAGCTCAGAAGAGGGACTGGAATTTGGTCCTACAGATGAAGATTTGGGGCTAAAGGTAAGTGAAAATCTTACAATTCACTACAAGATAGTAATAATAAGATGGAGATGGTATAAGAAGATGCTCTGGACTTTAAAAAAGAAGCTGCAGAGTAATGATGGTGGGACTAATTTGAAAATAGCAGTGGGAAGCAAGAACTATACCAGTATCACCTTTCTCTTGCCCCAGTGAATTAAAGGCTATCAGAGAAAAACATCACTGGGTAAGGTGCTTTAGGAATAGAGCCTTGCGAGAAAGACAGTTTCAGTTACAGTGAGACAGCAGAGTAAGTTTTCGAAAAAAGGAAAGGACTATTAGGAGCTTTTCCACAGTCAAATGGCCTTTCCAAAGGACAAAGTTTAAGGCCGTTACAGTTAGGATTGCCATATAAAATACAGAACGTCGATACTGCATGGGGTATACTTACACAAGCAATTATTTGCTGTTTATCTGAAATTCAAATGAAACGGTGTTCTTTATGCTATGTGCTAAATCTGGCCATCCTAGTTAGAGGAGTTTGGGGGATAAAAAGTAGGGCTAAGGTAGACAGAGAAAAATGTTTAAAGAAAAATTTTGCATCTAGCATTTAAACTGGGACTACAGGTTAGTAGGCTGGCCATAAGAACACATTTTGACTAGGAAATTATGTGTGCGTGTATGTTTGGAGGGAGAAAGGAGAAAGAAATACAAGCTGGTGGCAAAGGGATAGAGTCCCAAAATATACCAAGATCTAGATTTTGTTTGTTTGGCTTGTAGACAGAGAGGAAGAAGAAAAGATGTAAACTGTCTACAGGGCAGTTGGGAGAAAATCAGTTATTTTTATGTACAGCTGAAGTCCCGCATGGTTTTGGGAAATTAGCCTTTCAAGTTGTGATTATGATGTCAAGTAGACATTACTAGTTTCTTCCAAAAAGAAGCTGAGCTACAGGGATCTTGCATGAGTTTTATTTAATCACCTGTAGAACCAACCTAGATCAAGTCTACGACCAACGCAGAAAACTAAAGATCAGACGAAAATTAACTTTAATTTTCAAGGGGTTGGCAAAGCAGAGCAAACTGAACAAGTTATAATGTATTAAGAGCGATCAGCAGATGCTACTGTAATAGTCACTGTTCTATGCGCATCACCCTTGGCTTACATAGACTATTTCCTTGTACCAGTTGAATACTATACCACAAAGTGTACACTTTGGTGGTTTTTTTTGGCTCAGTAGTAGTAATATACACAAAGAAAAAAGTAAACAACACTTTCCAATGTGAAGTAAGATGCCACTTGGTCTTTTACTTCATACAGTATCACATGACAAAGAAGTCATAGAACAATATTTTTTAATATATAAACTAATCACCAAGAGTTCAGGAAATTATACTAAATGTATTAGTACTATTCTTGATGTTATTAAAATTATTACTAATCTATGAAATAAATATGACAGTGTCTCTTAAAACACAATAAATCTAAGAAAACCTTTTAGAAATAAAAGCATATAGTCAATAAAACATTAAAGCCAAACATTTCTCCTGTATTTATAGTTATTTCATACATGAGGCAGTCTTAAGAAACACTAGATGTATTTCATTGTCTGTACTTTTACAAAAAAATAAACAAGAAGAAAGTTACAATTCCTTTTGCATATTTCGTAACCACCACAGTAAACATTTACAATTACATCTACAACATTGAAAGTAAAGTATCCAGATGAGAATCTTGGACAAAGAAACTTCTTTTTACCTGGAACCAAACTCTCATTGTAAATCCAAGGAGGCATTCTGGGCTGAACAGGATCCTGTGAGGGAAATACTCCCACACCTAGAAGATAAGAACATTACCTAATGTATATAATGGTCCATGCAGAAAATGGGGAAAGCAGACTGAGTCTGGTTTTTTAATAAGAAGAGCACTGGCTAGAGAGACACTTAAAAAAAAAGTCACCAATATAACTAAAGTATTTGGTTTCTAAACAACTCTACATTATGTCCTAAGGCGTATATTAAAAAACAAAACAAAACCCCCCCAAAACAACAAACCCCCACAACCCCAAGAAGTATCAAATCAATATTCTGGGTTATATGAGGCTTGCATCATTCATATATATTACAAATTAAAGGAAAAAACATGATAGTGGTTTAAAAATTACGTATTTTAAAAAAATGTAATTGTCCATGCTTCACCTGCAGCTTTTAATGTTTCTTTCCAAAGTCTGATTTTTTTTTTTAACCTGAATATGACACTGCTGGCTTTGATGTATAGGATTTTTGTTTAAATTTTTTGTTTTTTACTTTGTCCAGTAAAATAGCCTCTAAAAGTTTGCCTCCTGTGCTGCCTACACTGTAATTCATCTCAGCAAGTTCAGTTTATTAAAATGTGGATCTTTTAGGCAGTTTGATTTATTTAAGAGAAGTCAAACTATATTCTCATTGGTGACTTTTCCAGTTAAATTTTAACTTTTCAACCTTATGGAAGAACAAAGTAGAAGAGAAGGAAAAAGATTTTTTATAAAATAGAAGAAATTTTAAATCAGGAATGATTCTGATTAAAAAAACTAGTTATCAAAAACTTTTTTTAAGGAATAATAGTGTGTTGAAAGAATTCAGAGCAAAATCGTAGGGGTTAGAGAAGAGTGCATTAAATATATTTTAAGCAAAATTTCAATTAGCAAAATCAAGCAGCATTCATTTTAAGATTAATGCTTAAGGTGTTAGCATTCAAGCAACATTTGGTTAAATGAACTTTTTGCTGAGTATTTTATGAGCTCACCACTCTCTTCAATGGACAAGTTTTGGTCTGAAGTCTTTTCTGCCTCTGTGGTAGTGGTACCACTGACACGTCCATCTACAGCACCCCCGTTATTGGCCGTTAAACTGGGATGGTTCTTACAGGAACCTGGGCCCAGAGCTTTGTGCCCAACTTCAGAAGAATTGAATTTAATTTGTTCCTGCCCAGATGCACTTATATCACAAGATACTAGGAGCTTCTCCTCCAAGGAAGGGCCTAAACAAACAGCATGAAGGATTATTTGTAACTGCAAGTTTCTAATCATCCATTTCCACCCCCAGATTCTGCAGGGAAGGCTCTGCCAAACATCAATTTTGAAATAATTCAAGTTCACAGATTTGTATAGGATTTGAGAGACTTTAGAGATTTTAGAGAACTTCAACATCGTTACCTACTTTGATTCTCAAGAATTCTATGACACAGCAGGCAGAATGGGATAGCGGAAGGAGTACTACCTTAGAAATCTGGAGACCTACCCAAGATACAGGCACTTCTACTAACTACTGTCTATTTCTGCATCTGTCAACTGAGAAAGTCTAGACTAAGTACATGTCTGCTAAGACCCCTCTCATCACCATTCTACACCTCAAGACAGAGGGTGTAACTGCCTCCTCCCCCATTATTTCACAAGTGACAAAACTGACGTACAGAAACGTTTAAAGATTTGTCCAAGGACAAACTGATAGTAAATGAAGAACCTGGGCTTCTGATACCCAAGTGCTTTATCACTGTACCAGAGACAGCACTTTCTAAAGCAGCTTTTGCTGGTTCATTACTCTTAAGAAAATGAGATTGGTGATTTCCCCAAACAAGAGTAACCTCCTGAAAAAATCAGTTTGTTTTTAAAGTTCTAAGTTGGTTTAAACAGGTCCTAACTTAGGAGCAAGAGTTTCAAATCACTTTTCTGGAACGTGAATTTAAAAAATCTAGATATTTTGGTGAATTTCGCTAGCACTCATATATTCAGGTACATATTTCTCTAGTTATGTAAGTGAAATAAACTATCCTAGGTTATCTCAGTATTTTCATTAATATTCTAGGAGTTACCTGCTTTCTGTACACTGTATGAGGCTAAAGCAGTAGAGAAATTAGGAATTTGCCCAGGGACACCACGTAAGGTGAAAGACACTGGAATCTGACCTGGAGGGAGAGGCTGTGGTCCAGCCTTCTGTGTATGCAACTGGCCAAGTGGGGTGGTGGGATGGAAAGACTGAAAAGTGGAAGAAGGCCCACATGTGGGAACTTCAACAGGCCCCTGCATAAAGTCACTGAATTCTTCTTCATCAAGAAAGACAGTTTTAGTAGAATGAGATGTGGGATAATCTGCAAAATGGAAAATGGCAATGAAACACACAGAAATGAAAATCAACAGGGGAAAAGAAATTAAGATGTAGTACAACTCCAAAAGAATATACTGAAACATAAACACTGGAGGTGAACAAGAAATCACACGAACAACAGTAAAATGGAATTACACAACGAATGCAAAACACTTCGATGCCCATTTATACACAATTTTTGTGTCTTTTTAGAAAGAGATTTTATAGCTATCTTGCATCTGGTTCAAAAATAGGAAAATGTAAAACTCAAAATTTCTTTCCTTCTATTTTTTCCCTGAAATCACTAATAATTTACATCAAAGTGGTGATAACTTTTGAAACCCAAGTGATCTGTTTATCTGGATAATATTCTCTCAAATCAACATATACCAGAAGAAAATCTACCTATATGCTACTGAATGCATTTTAGATAGATACATACTCTGATGATTAAATTTCATTGTGCCAGTAAGAAACAATACATGATACATACCTGCAGTTTTTGATATATTATGTCTAATGAATGCACTTAGCATAGTTCACATTTCATATGAGGAATGAGTTCCCATATGAGGAATGAAAATTACAGAGGCAACAAGAACATTAAACACATTACCAAAGTGATACTTTCCTGTGAAAATCATCAAAGTTAGGACACCACAGAGTGTTAAGTCAAACAACCCAACAGTCAATTTAAGAAAAGTAAACCCTGACTGAGAACTATGTTTAAAAGATCCGTGCCTCTAAAGGATGTAAATATCACAGTGGCTTTTTACTGTTAAATATGAGATTCACTTATGTAACAAACCTACTGGGACTACATTTAATACTAGGCTCATTAACAACACTATTATTGTTGCTTCTTCACATTTTTAACTGCTTTGAATTTAACATTTACTAAAGTCTAATGTCACAAGGAGAGTCCTTTAAAAAAAAAAGGTTCTCATCTGAAATACAGAGACACTATGTGCTTCTCTTTTGGACCCATTCTATTTTGGCTCTGTGAAAAAAACCTCGGAATATGTAAAGTTCTATGAAAGATGCAAAATGAGCATGTGAAATGACTACCTTAATCAATTTTGTTTAAAAAAGAAAAAAGCCATGCCATAATGATCTCAACCCTCCCAAATAATGATTACTGGGAGTGTGGATTTAAGGTCTCAATTTGGGTTCTCAGACCAGCACCAGAAGAAAACTGAGAGCTACTATGAATATTTTTAAAATGGACCCTGACTGTTTAGGCTAACCAGTGTTTCTTTGGATTTGGCTGGAATTATGTTAATTCTATGTGGTAATGTTTTGGCTTATAAACTCTTGTAGTTACATACATGATTAATAAGAAGTATAAAAAATCATGTGATACAGTTTGCATTCAATACTTTAAGATAAAGTCTATGGGGAAAAATTAAAAGATGTCTTTGGTGGTAAAAAGGCTGGAAGCTCTTTTTATATACTTTAGGCTTAGGTTTAAGACCCTAACTGGAGAAGCTCTGGATATTTCTTGGCTTGCTTCAGAAAAATATTTTTCTAGCTAAGCATGAAACAGTTATCTGGAAACAGCTAACTGCATGCCCGTTGATTAAACTCATGAGATTATTTGAACATCAAAACACCAATGTATTAACAATGAGGTTGTTAAACCAGACGTTGTTGTCCAAAGTGGGCATTTTATTTGGATAGAACAGTATGTTACCTAACAATGACCATTTCTCTCTGCCACCTTCTCCTTTTTCTATGTTCCATGCTGGCTCCAGTTTTATCACTCCAATGTCTATTCTTAAATTACTTCTTGACTAGCTTATTCAGCTTATAATTTTCATTTTTATGTATGTTTCTTTCTGAACTCAATCTGATTGCTAATATCCATTCTCTTTTCAATCTCAGTGTGTATTTTACTTTGGGACATATTTTTGGAATGATAATTGAGTATATAATCTAACAAGTGAAATTAGAGTAAAAGCTGTCAAGAACTGGTTACTGTGCCAGGATTAGATTACCCCCTCCTGATATCATCTATAAAAGGTATTAAAAGGGTTTAAGATAAAATTTATCAATGTAATGTATATCAGCAGAAAATAATACTTGGCTGAATGATTTATGGAAACTATTTACCTAATAATGGTATGTTAGTCTTGAAATTAGCTGAGAATGGGTCAAGATATTAAATTTTAGAGGAGGTACTGGGGATTGAACCCAGGACCTTGCGTATATTAAGCTGTGCTCTACCACTTGAGCTATACCCTCCCCAAGATACTAAATTTTAAAAAAGGATGTGGTAATAGTTACGTGAAGACAAGACTCATTTCAACTGCTAAATGTTTAAAACATGTGCAGAAAAACCCCCAAAATGTCCCCTTGCCCTGCTCTATTAGGTACTTTTCTTCTGCTTACCTGATGACAAATGATAATAAAAACTATAAAGAAGTGTACTTAAAATTTCATGAGAAATACTATTAAAACCGTGACTTTTTAAAGAGATCATTTAGAAAATTTGTAAGTTTAACCACACTGAATAAAATCTGAGCTAGATCATAAAAGTAAAATTATTTTAAAATAATGAGAATGAAACGATAAACTCCTTTATCACAGTTGCTTTGAGTGAATGGATTTTTACTAACGTTAACATACTCATTTATACAAAAGATTCACAAATAAAGTTATTATACTGACATTTACTAGAAGACAAAGAGGTTTCTTCCCTCCCAAGATAGTTATCTAGACCAGAGCTCATAACCCACTGTGAATTTTAAAACATCCAAATCTGTACTCGGCTTGAAGGAAGAGTTCAACACTGACTCTTCACACACACGACGGTCAATAAAACATATAGAGACTACAAATCACCTTCTAACAAAACAAAATTTTAAAAATAAAGCTACCTGGTTTCTTAGGGTGTGATGCTGGAGTAGGGTGCATCTTAGCATCTCTGGAAAATCCATCTAAGTTTCCTTTTATGGCTTCCAAAGCATCATCTCTACTCTTCTCTCCTGTCTAAGAGAAAATAAAACATATATATTTCTTTACTTACCTCTCACACTTCATCCTAAATCCATATAAATATTAAAAGAAAAGTGTAGCTATTAGTCTATTTCCAGTATTTTTACCACCTACTTTGGATAGTGAATTCTCCAAGTCAGAAAAACACCGACAAGTGTATAAAGCAAAGGCGTAAAATGACACTCTATAGAATTTTATTAAAAGTCCATTTATAAATACTTTAGGGGACAGCTGGTAGACGTTAAGTATCCAGTATTAATGCTTCCCAGGAAATGATTACAAACATTTCAGTGGTAGCAAAAAAGACTTGTGAAGATAATGGCTGATAATCCATTCTCTTCAACAATAAAGTATCTTTACAGAAAGAGAAAATTCCTTCACTTTTGTTTGGGGTTTTTCTTGGGGGGGGGGGCGGAATTAGGTCTATTTTATTTATTTGTTAGTTTGATTTTAACGGATGTACCGGGGGTGGAACCCAGGACCTCATGCACTCTAAGCACACACTCTACCACCGAGCTAGACACCCCCCGCCCCCACTTTTGGACTTAAGGCAAAACCAAAATGAATGAACCACAGCCTCAGCTTGGGCTGATGCCCACGTGACAAAATCCGCTGAATGAGTGAGAAGAGGTGTGTACAAGGGGTACACTGCGTGTTGTGGAGCCTATTACCTTGGGTTTCACACTGCTCAGAAGTCTCAGCTTTTGCTTCTGTTCTTCAAACTGGCGTCTTTTTCTTTCTTCTTCTAAGAGTTTTTGCTGCTGTTCAAATCGTTTTCTGAAGGAAAAACAACCTAGTAAAGAGCCGGCTTCAGGGATTATCAACTGTTATATTCATATTTCTTCTACTACCAGTTTCAGCAATACCATCCTGCATTTCTAGAACTAAAAACTTCAGTGGTAGTTGTATCTAATTTTTCTCAAGACAGTCCTTTTCCCCTACTATATAAATTTCAAAATATACAAAATGAGTCTAAAAATGATTTACCTAAATTATAGACATGAATTTGTCTAATTTGCAAGGGGAGGAGATAACTTTTTGCATGCAAAAGGAATCTCAAACACATAGGGAGGTAGACAAAATAAAAACAGCCTTTGCTCTGCATACAAAAGAGCAGCTTCTACCTGGGGAAGCAGCACCGCACGTGAGAAGGGACACCGGCTCAGGGGATCAGGAGCCTGCACTCGGTTCTCCTAATAACTGTGTAACCTGCATTGACAAGTGGCTCATTTCTTTGGACCTGACTTGCCCCAGATGTAAAATCAGACGGTTGAGTTAGAAGGTCTAAGGCCCCCTCTGGCTTTAAACTTGTAATACAAGTATTTTAAAGAGTTTTAAAGGCACTGTGACTGTTTCAGCTTCACATCTGCACTACAGAACACCTGACAACTGTAAAATTAACTGCCACCAGGTATCCTTATCCTTGAATCCCGAGGTCCCTTACTGCTGCTCTTCGGCAAATTGCTTCTGCATGTCTGGAGTGTACTGTGGGCCTGGAGGACGCATTCCCAGGAACGGTGCTTGTCCCAGGTAAGGCATTCCTCCTGCTGGTATTGCTCCCATCGGTATCCCTGCCTAGAAGAAACAAAGGCTTAGGCTTAAAAAACACAATTTCTTCTTCTAATTACGACAAAGAAAAACTGTAGCTTCCATAAATTTTCTTAATATTTTTATTAACGAACTACATAAGCATTTTAATAGAAGATTCAAAGAACACAGGCTAAAAATGAAAAGCTCCCCTTAGTGTCCTGCCCTTTTCACTTCCCTCACTGTCTTCAGGGGGACCACCACTGCTAATAGCGTGAGGGAGGGTGTATGCATAAGGAAGCACATGTGCACGCACAAATTATATCCTGGTGAGCTCACTGAACCAGACGCTTTGAGAAGAGTTATCAAGATATGATGTCCTACATGTCTTTGAATTTCCAGCAATAGGTAAGTTCCTGGCATATGGTAGTTATTTCACAAGTGAGATTGAACATGCTTTTCCAATATGTAGGATAGGATAATAAATACTTTGATATTATCACAGGCTTGATATCCAAACTTTGACAGAAAATAAAACATTTTCAATAATAAATGACATCTCAATACAACAGCATAAAATTTACTCAAGTGTCCAAAAGTAAGAACAGGATTGCACAACAGCTAATCACAAAATCTAATATTAATGATGATGATGACGACAATGATAATGGCTAGTTTTCACAGAGTGAAAATTTCTCTATTCTTCAACCTTCTCCTGAAAGGTTCTCCAAACTTCAAACTCGGCTGTCCCTGGAAGCCCTCTCATTCTTTTCCAGCATCTCCTGTAGATGGGGAATGTTGCTCCTTGCTTCCACCTAAACCCTTTTTCTCCTCTCCCTTCAAAAACCTGAATATATTTGGATTTCTTGCCATTAGACTTCATCATTTACTATCCTACCTCGTTTATGTCATCTACTGACCCTCAACTCCCTTACTCTTTAACTGAAGGCTTCAGAACCTTGCAATGGTCCATTCTACTCCTAAACTGCTCTTGGTGACGTCAATAATCACGTGGATGACATATCTAATACTGTGACCTCTCAGGTCTCCTCATCACAATCATGTCCAACATGCCATTTCAACTTCCCATTCCACAGTCAAACCCCTGATCATCAGCCCCAGTAGCTGCATCATGTCCAAAATCTTGATTTTAAGCACCCCAACACTTGACCATCACCTTCTATCCTTCCAGCTCATGTACTCCAGCAATTCTCTTATTTCATCAATACCCACTTGAATCCATTAATCTTACCACTTTCCCAGTATCCATCATCATCATGATGTCCTTATTTATCTTCTTGTTCAGCTTAGATTCCAGGATTCAGTATTAAATGCCCTTGGAAACATCCTTAACTCCCTGACCTCTCGCTTGCTTGCTATGGTCTCCTGGGGAATCTCATTCCTGGTTAGCTAACTAATCACCTTCTCTTACCCTTATACCCAAACCACTTGACCTTGCTGATGAGAAAAACTTTGAGGATTCACCTTAAATTCCTGACTACAAATTTCAAACGGATCCCCAACACAGGAGTCCTCTGAGGACTCCAACTATGTAAGATTTCAATCCTTTGAAGTTTCTTGAGATTTGCTATGGCCCAGCATATGGTCAATTGTAATGAATATTTCATGTTTGCTTAAAAAGAAAGTGTATTTTATAATTATTGGGAACAGTGTCCTATCACCCATTAGTCAAGCCTGTTAAGAAGACTGTTTAAAACCTATTATCTTTACTGATTGTGGATCTATTTCTCTTCGTTGTTCTGTTAGTTTCTGTCTTACACATTTTGAGGCTAGGTTATTAGTAGGTGCACTGCCAACTGTTATATCCTTTAGGTGAATTTAATCTCTTGTCAATATGAAATACCCTCTTTACCTCCAGGCTTTTAAGACTTTTGCCTTAAAATATATTTTGTCTGATTTTCCTTTAACTATATCAGCTTTTGGGGGTTGTTTTTAGTACTTACATCATTCTTCATTCTTTTAAACTTTCCCGTATCCTTATATTTTAAATGTATCCCTTGCAAACATCAAATATCTACAATCTTCTCTTTTGATCCTTTAAACCATTAACATTTAATATAATTATTGATACATTTGGGTTTAAAACTATCTTCTTATTTTGTGATTTGTTTCACTTTTTGTATGTTTCTTTTTCTTTCCTTCTTGGCTTTTTTTGGATTGACTACTTTTTCTCATTCCACTTTTTACTCCTCTTTGTCTTTGGTTTCTCTATGTGTCTGGATGTGAGGATTTACATTTACTTATTCTCACTGCCTGGTATTCACAATCTGGTGTCACTGTCCCAAAACAGCCCTGATACTGGGGGAATGATCGAGTGTGGTTAGGTCATAAAAGACACTGCAGCTTCCACTTTCTCTCCAATCACCCACTCTGGAGAGGTCCATGTGGAGCTAGGGGCCATCTAGGGACTGAGGTCTCCTGCCTACAGCCAGCACTGAATTCCATCCATGTGAGTGGGACTTCGTGGAAGTAGATCTTCTAGTCCCAATTTGTGATAAAGTTTAACTCATCTATATATATGAAATTAATTAATGCAAACTACCAAAAGTTAAATCAAGACTATTCACACTACTGGATTTAGTGTATCAGATTTTCATCAATCCATTTTTAATAATGTTTTTAAACAAGACTAAAATTTTAATCTAAGAAAAATTTGTTAAGGAAATCATGTTAGTGTTTCCTTCAAATAAAAAAAGCATTTCTTTTGAAATTATCCAAAATACCTCCCTGTTCTGAACTTTCACTGAAACAGAAGGTTATTTTAAGGTCCAGAAGTAATATAATACGTGTAAAGCACCTAGAACACTGTCTAGCACATATGAGAAAATAAATAGATATTATAGAAATAATTACCTTTATGCATTAGAAATATACTTTATACTTTAGAAATACTGATGACAAAATAGGACACTCTCAATGTCCTATTTCATTTTCTGTTTTTTTCCTGAAACAAAGATTCCTCAAGCAAATATAGAATTAGGCAGCTAGATAAGAAAAATGAACGCTTAACAGTTATAACACAGGTATCATTTTTACTGTGTTCCTGCTACATGTCAGTTATAAAATTAGGCATTTACATTCATTGTTCTCAATACTTGTAAGATCATCAGAATTAGAGATTTCGATAATGATAACGATCAAGAAGATGACCTTAATAATAACAAAAGCTTATGAAGCCTGTAGTGTGTTCCAGGGACTTTTCTAAGTGCTTTACATGCAGATAAACAAGATTATACTGTATAGCACAGGGAAATATACACAAAATGTTATGGTAGCTCACAGAGAAAAAAATGTGACAATGAGTGTGTATATGTCCACGTATGACTGAAAAATTGTGCTGAACATTGGAATTTGACACAACATTGTAAAATGATTATAAATCAATAAAAATGTTAAAAAAAAGTGAAGCAAAAAGGACATGTTAAAATTTGATAAAAGGATGACATGACTGTCTACAAAACAAAATCCCAAGGAATCTATACAAAACTTCCTAGAATAAGTGAATTCAGCAAAGTTTCAGGTTACAAGACAAACATATAAAAATAAATTTGTATTTCAATATACCAGCAATGAACACATGACAGTGCAATTAAAAATATGCCATTTACAATTACTCAAAAGAGTGAAATACTTAAATGCAAATCTAACAATATATTTGCAAGACTTATGTTGAAAACCATACAATGCTAATGAAAGAAACCAAAGATGACCTAAATAAATGGAAAGACATATCATGTCTACATATTGAAAGACTACATATTAAATATGTCAACTTCCCCAAACTGATATAAAAGTGTAATATAATTCCTATAAAAACTCTAACAAGAGTTTTTGTAGATCTAGACACTACTATTGTGGTATTTATATGAAAGGCAGAGGAACTTTGAATACTTAAAACAATTCTGAAAAGAAGAATAACATGAGAGGAATCTGTCCTAGACAGCTAACGAGATTAAATCAGTAAATCAAAATTTCCCAACAAAAAAAGCCGACCCTGATAGCTTTGCTGATGAATCATACCAAATATTTAGAGAAGAAATAATAGCAATTCTTCACAAGCTTTTCCAAAAAATTGAAGAGGAGAGAAAATTTCCTAACTCATTCTGAGGCCAGCATAACCCTGATACCAAAGCCAAACAAAGACACAAGAAAGGAAACTATGGATCAATACCTTCATGAACATGAATGCAAAAATCTTCAACAAAGTATCAGCAAACAGAATTCAGCAGCATATTAAAAGGATTATACACCATGATCAACTGGAATTTATTCTTAGAATGCAAGAATGGTTTAATATATGGAAAATGATCCATAAAATATACCATATTAACAGAACAAAGGGAGAAAAACCCCACATGGTTATCTCAATTGATGCAGAAAAAGCATTTGACAAAATTCAAAACCATTTCATGACCCAAAACACTCAATTATGAATAGAAAAAAATTATCTCAACACAATGCAGATCATATATAAAAACCCCACAGTGAACATCATACTCAACAGTGAAAGAGAGAAAGCCTTTTTATCCTAAGATCAGGACTAAGGCGGAGATGCCTGCTTTCACTATTTCTATTCAAAATAGTAATAGAAATTCTAGCCAGAGCAACTGGGGGGTGAAGTGGGGAGGCAGTAAGAGGCATTTAAATTGGAAAAGAAGTAAAATGATCTGTTTGCAGATGATGTGATCTTATATGTAGAAAAATCATAAAGACTCTACAAAAAAGCTGTTAGAATGAATAAATGAATTCAGCAAAGTAGCAGGATGCAAATTCAATACACAAAAATCAGTTGCATTTCTATACACACATAAAAGAAAAATCCAAAAAGGAAATTACAGAAACAGCTTCATTTAAAATAGCATCAAAAAGTATAAATAATTAGGTATTAACCAAGGAGGTAAAAGACTACACAATGAAAACTACAAAAAAATTGCTGAAAGAAAATTAAAGAAGGCATAAATAAATGGAAACACAATCCATGTTCATGGATTGGAAGACTTAATATTGTTAAAATGTCAATATTACCCAAAGCAATCTACAAATGCAATCCCTATCAAAACTCCAATGACATTTTTTACAGAAACAGAAAAATTCATTCTAAAATTCATATGGAGGAAACAACCTAAATGTCCACTGACAGACAACTGGATAAAGAAGCTGTGGTATATTTATACAATGGAATACTATTCAGCCACAGAAAGAATAAAATAATGCCACTTGCAGCAACATGGATGGAGCTGGATATCATCATTCTAAGTGAAGTAAGCCAGAAAGAGAAAGAAAAATACCACATGGTATCACTCATATGTGGAATCTAAAAAAAAAGAGAAAACACAAATGAACTTATTTACAAAACAGAAACAGACTTACAGACATAGAAAACAAACTTATGGTTACCAGAGGGGAATGAGGATAGAAAGGGATAAATTGGGAGCCTGAGATTTGCAGATACTAACTACTATATTTAAAATAGATTAACAAGTTTCTTCTGTACAGTACAGGGAACTATATTCAATATCTTGCAGTAACCTATAATGAAAAAGAATATGAAAACAAGTATGTATGTATATGTATGACTGAAACATGCTGTACACCAGAATTTGAAACAACATTGTAAACTGACTATACTACAATAAAAAAAAAAAAAGAAAAGAAAAAAAATTCATATGGAATCTCAAAGGACCCTGAATAGCCAAGGGAATTTTCAAAAAGAACAAACCTGGACAACTCAGGCTTCCTGATTTCAAAACCTACTACAAAGCTACAGTAATCAAAACAGTGTGGTACTTGCATAAACTAGGACATATAGACCCATGGAAAAGAATAGAGGGCTGAGAAATAAATCCTTGCATATACAGTCAAATGATTTTTGACAAGGGTGCTAAGATCATTCTATGGGTAAAGGACAATCTTTTCAACAAATTATGCTGTGAAACTAGATATCCACATGCAAAAGAATAAAGTTGGACCCTTATCCAACACCATACACAAAAATTAAGTCCAAAAGGATGAAGAACCTAAATTTAAGGCCTAAAACAATAAAACTCTTAGGAGAAAATGCAGAACAGAAACTCTGTAGCATTGGTTTTGGCTATGATTTTCTTGAATATGACATCAAAGGCACAGGCAACAAAACAAAGAATAGCCAAGTTGAAATTCATGAAAATTTCAAAAAATTTCAAAAATCATTAAGTACATTAAGAGACACAAACCACAGAGCAAAAAGGCAAAACACAGAATGGGAGATAATATTTGCAAATTATATGTATGATAAGATGTTAATATCTAAAATATACAGGAAATTTCTAAAACTCAACAACAAAACACTCAATTCATAAATGGGGAAAGGACTTGAATAGACATTTCTCCTAAGATATACCAATGGCCAATAAGCACATGAAAAGATACTCAACATCACTAATCATTAGGGAAATGTAAATCTCATACATTAGTATGGCTCCTATCAAAAAACAGAAAACAAGTGAGGATGAGGAAAAGTTAGAAAATTTTGCACTGTTAGTGGGAACAAAATGGTACAGTTGCTGTGGAAAACAGTCTGGAGGTTCCCCCCTAAAAAATTAAAAATAGAATTACCGTATGACCCAGCAATTCCACTCTGGGTGTATACCCGAAAGAACTGAAAGCAGAGTCTCAAAGAGATACTGGTACACCCATGTTCACAGCAGCATCATTGTTCACAGTAGCTAAAATATGGAAGCAACCCAAGTGTCCATAGACCAATGAATGGATAAGCAAAATGTGATATATACACACAATGGAACATCAATCTTAAAAAGGAAGGAAGTTCTCCAATATGCTACAGCATGGATAACCTTTGAGCACATTATGCTAAGTGAAAATAAACCAGTCACAAAAAGACAAATACTGTCTTTGATTGCACGTACAGGAGGTACTTAGAGTACTCAAAATCATAGACGTAAAGTATGATGGTGGATGCATGGGGCTGTGGCGGGGAGGGAAGAATGAAGAATTACCGTACAGATTTTCAGATTTACAAGATGAAAAGAGGTATGAGGATGAGTGGTGGTGACGGCTGCACAACAATGTGAATATATTTAAAAGCACTGAACTGTACAGTTAAAAATCGTTAAGGTGCTTAAGTTTTATGTTATGTGTATTTTACTGCGATAAAGTTGGAGAAAACATGGGAGGAGTCAGTCTTATACAGCTACTGTAATCAGGACGAGTAGACAGATAAATCAATGGAACAGAACAGAGAACCTAGAATACACCCACACAAACATGCCCAATTGATTTTTGACAAAAATACAAAAGCACTTAGACAGAGGAAGGACAGCCTTTTCAGTAAGTGGTGCTAGAGCAACTGCACATCAATAGGCAAAAAAAAGAAACCTCAACCAAAATCTCACACCTTGTGAAAAACTAATCCAAACTAACTTAAAATGTAAAATCATAAAACTTTTAAGTAAAAACAAAGAAGTCTTCAGGATCTAGGGCAGGACAAAGAACTCTCAGACTTACACCAATGCATGTTCCATAAAATGAAAAACTGATAAACTGGCTTCATCAAAATTAAAATTCTTTTTCTCTAAGAGGGACCCTGTTAAGAGGATAAAAAGACAAGTTCTATGGTCTGAATGTTTGTGTGTCCCCAAAATTCGTATGTTGAAATCAACCTCCAAAGGTGATGGTATTAGTAGGTAGGGCCTTTGAGGGTGGTTAATTAGGTCATGAGAGTGGAAGCCTCATGAAGGGGATTAGTGCTTTTATAAAGAGATCCCAGAGAGCACCCTAGTCCCCTCCCCCACGGGAAGATACAACTAGAAGTCTGTGACCTGGAAGAGGACTTCACCCGACTATGCTGGAACTATGATCTTGGACTTTCCGCCTCCAGAACTGTGAGAAATAAATTTTGTTCTTTATAAGCTACCCAATCTCTGGTACTTTGTTTTAGCAGCCTGATGGACTAAAACAACAAGCTACAGACCGGGAGAAAATATTTGCAAACCACACATCCAATAAAGGACTAGTATATAGAACATATAAAGAACTCTTGAAACTCAACAGTAAAATATAAAAAAAAAAATTCCAACTGGAAAATGGATGGAAGATAAGAAGAGTCATTTTTCTGAAGGGAATATAACGATGGCACCTAAGCACATGAAAAGATGTTCAACATTGTTAGTGTTAAAGAAAAACCAATATGGAGACCACACCTTGAACATACCCCTAGGCCAAACACTCAGTCACACAACCAAAACGTAACACTGCCCTGATTTCCCCGAAATGTTGACTCTGATCTTAAACAAAACCTAAGCTTTCTTCATGTCAGTGTGACCTGACAGTTTCTGAGCTAATCAGTTACAAACAAGTAAGCTTAGCAATGAGAAGGAAAGTTTCTAGGAACTAACCACAATATAAAACAATGAACTCATCCATGTTTATAAACTGAACTGTAACTGCTGAAAGCACTTGCAGTTTGAGGTCTCCCTGTTTGAGAACAGTTTGCTTCTTGCCCAATATTCATATCAACTAAAGCTTTCTGGATTTTCTTTTGACATTAGTCTTTTGGGAAATGCAATTTAAAATCACGAGATATCACAACACATCTATCAGAATGGCTGAAACAAACAATTACACCAAATAATAGCGAAGATGCAGAGAAACTGGATCACTCATATACTGCTGGCGGGAATTTCTGTAAAAGGGTACCACTACTCTAGAACACAGTTTAACAGTTCCTTTAAAAACTAAACATCCAACCACCATCTCACTCAGCACTCCTGGGCATTAATCTCAGAGAAATGAAGCCTTATAATCACACAAAAACCTCTATTTGTCATTGCTAAAAAGTAAAAAGAGCCCAGATGTCCTTCAATGGGTCAACAGTTATATAGACAGTAGTTACATCCAATAATGGAATAGTACTCAGCAATAAAAATGAATGAAATGCTGATAAATGCAACAACTTGGATGAATTTCAAGGGAAATATGCAGAACCCCCCCCCAAAAAAGCCAATCTCAAAAGGTTAGTGATTCAACTTGGATAACACTGTTGAAATCACGTAATTATAGAAACGGGGAACATATATTAGTGACTGCCAAAGATTGGTGGGGGTATGAAATGGGAGGGACATGAATTTGGATATAAAATGCCAACAAGAGGAGATCCCTGGGGTGATGGGAATGTTCTGATCTTGACTACATCGATGCCAATGTCCTGGTTGCAATATTATACTTAGTTCTGCAAGCTGTTACCCCTGGGGAACTAGGTAAAAGATTTCTTTGTATTATTTCTTACATAAACGTGTACATACATTTATCTCAAAATAAAAGGTTTTAACTAAAAATGTTTTGATAAAGCTGTGCAACTGGCTCACACATGTTCATCATATATTCTGTTCTATTTTTTTCTCTTTTTATATATAAACATTTCTTGAGTTATAGTCATTTTACAATGTTGTGTCAAATTCCAGAGTAGAGCACAATTTTTCAGTTATACATGAACATACATATATTCATTGTCACATTCTCTTTCGCTGTGAGCCACCACAAGACACTGTATGTATTTCCCTGTGCTACATAGTACAATCTTGTTTATCTATTCTACATTTTGAAATCCCAGTCCCTTCCTACCCCCCATCCCCCTGGCAACCACAAGTTTGTATTCTATGTCTATGAGTCTGTTTCTGTTTTGTATTTTTGGGTTTTTTTTGTTGTTGTTGTTTTTAGATTCTGCATATGAGCGATCTCATATGGTATTTTTCTTTCTCTTTCTGGCTTACTTCACTTAGAATGACATTCTCCAGTAACATCCATGTTGCTGCAAATGGCGTTATGTTGTCGGTTTTTATGGCTGAATAGTATTCCACTGTATAAATACTCTACATCTTCTTTATCCAGTCATCTGTTGATGGACATTTAGGCTGTTTCCATGTCTTGGCTACTGTAAATAGTGCTCCTATGAACACTGCGGTGCAGGTGTCATTTTGAAGTAGGGTCCCTTCTGGATATATGCCCAGGAGCGGGATTCCTGGGTCATGTGGTAAGTCTATTCCTAGTCTTTTGAGGAATCTCCATACTGTTTTCCACAGTGGCTGAACCAAATTGCATTCCCACCAGCAGTGTAGGAGGGTTCCCTTTTCTCCACAGCCTCTCCAGCATTTGTCATTAATAGACTTTTGAATGATGGCCATTCTGACTGGTGTGAGGTGATACCTCATCATAGTTTTGATTTGCATTTCTCTGACAATTAGTGATATTGAGCATTTTTTCATGTGCCTATTGATCATCTGTATTTCTTCCTTGGAGAATTGCTTGTTTAGGTCTTCTGCCCAGTTTTGGATTGGGTTGTCTGTTTTTTTCTTATTAAATTGTGTGAGGTGCTTATATATTCTGGAGATCAAGCCTTTGTCAGTTTCATTTGCAAAAATTTTCTCCCATTCCATAGGTTGTCATTTTGTTTTACTTATGGTTTCCTTTGCTGTGCAGAAGCTTGTAATTTTCATTAGGTCCCATTTGTTTATTCTTGCTTTTATTTCTATTGCTTGGGTAGACTGTTCTAGGAGAACATTTTTGAGATATATGTCAGATAATGTTTTGCCTTTATTTTCCTCTAGGAGGTTTACTGTATCTTGTCTTATGTTTAAGTCTTTGATTCATTTTGAGTTTATTTTTGTGTATGGTGTAAGGGAGTGTTCTAGCTTCATTGATTTACATGCTGCTGTCCAGTTTTCCCAACACCATTTGCTGAAGAGACTGTCTTTATTCCATTGTATATTCTTGCCTCCTTTGTCGAAGATTAGGTGACCAAAAGTTTGTGGATTCATTTCTGGGCTCTCTATTCTGTTCCATTGGTCCATAAGTCTGTTTTTGTACCAATACCATGCTGTCTTGATTACTGTAGCTCTGCAGTGTTGTCTGAAGTCTGGGAGAGTTATTCCTCCAGCCTCTTTTTCTTTAGTAATGCTTTGGCAATTCTAGGTCTTTTGTGGTTCCATACAAATTTTACTATGATTTGTTCTAGTTCTGTGAAATATGTCCTGGGTAATTTGATAGGGATTGCATTAAATCTGTAGATTGCCTTGGGCAGTGTGACCATTTTAACAATATTGATTCTTCCAATCCAGGAGCATGGGATATCTTTCCATTTTTTTAAGTCTTCTTTAATTTCCTTCATCAGTGTTTTATAGTTTTCTGTGTATAAGTCTTTCACCTCCTTGGTTAGATTTACTTCTAGGTATTTTATTACTTTAGGTGCTATTTTAAAGGGGATTGTTTCATTACTTTCTTTTTCTGTTGATTCATCGTTAGTGTAAAGAAATGCAACTGATTTTTGAATGTTAATCTTGTAACCTGCTACCTTGCTGAATTCGATTATTTCTAGTAGTTTTTGTGTGGACCTTTTAGGATTTTCTATATATAGTATCATGTCATCTGCATATAGTGACACTTTTACCTCTTCTTTTCAAATTTGGATCCCTTTTATTTCTCTCTCTTGCCTGACTGCTGTGGCTAGGACTTCCAGGACTATGTTGAATAGGAGTGGTGATAGCAGGCAGCCTTGTCTTGTCCCAGATTTTAGTGGGAAGCTTTTGAGTTTTTCACCAATATATTCTGTTCTTACCTACGTACTTGAAATATTGTAAGAATAACTTTAAAATTTATTCTAAATCTTTCCTTTTCATGAGTTTTCGGGAGTGGAGAGCTATACAGCAGCCAAGACTAATTTTCATCTTGATTTTTATCTGGAAGTGCCCCCTTCAAAGACTTAAGTGATCACTAAAGAATAATGGGTTTTCCTCATACATGTCTGTGGTTGGTTAAGGATATTAAGTTTGGGGGGGAAAAATAAGATCTGAATGAATTTCTCCTTTAAGAATAGTGAGCAGCTTCCAAGAAGTGTAATGCCTGTCAGTAAGATTAAAGGGTAAAGAAAAAGATTTTGGTTTAGAACCATTAATTCTAAGTTCCTGATACTCAGGGAAATGATGTGGGGGTTATCAAATCTGAAAGTTCACTTTTTTATCGTTGTTCTCTGTGTTAGAGATCCTTATTGTTTTTGGTTGTTCCAAACTCTTTAAAAACATTTTTCAGATAATTACGCAGGTCATGAAACAATGTTTAGTGTGAAAATCAATGATTTAAAAACAGTATCAGCTGTTATTCAGATTCAGCGGTAAGCTTACTAAATCTTAGAAACACACTGCATTCTATGGTAGATTGTTTCCAATTACTGGCTGCCCTTACTGAAATGATGACACATCGCTACGTGGTGTGCACTCCTCCTGGTATACTCCCCTACTGATGTTTGTTTGGGCCACGTTACTTTGTGAGCAGAAGTGACTGATAAATCCTACCTCTGAGAGAAAGCTTTAAAAAACACCACAGGATGTGGCTATCTCCTTTTATTAATGCCAAGAGTCTGAGATGTCCGAGGTAAGGGTCTCAGGATAGAGAATATGGAGCTAAATCAAGCCAACCCACAAAGGACATGTTCACAAATGAGAAATATACTTTTGTTTTTCTAAGTCACTGAGATTTGGGGATTTTTGCTTCTGCAGCACAACCTAGAGAAAGCTGAGTAACTTGGATGTAAAAACCTACAAAAGCTCAGTTTATTCCCATTTTCTTTCTACTAGAAATGAATACAGAATGACTTGGAAGTTTCCCTAAATCTTTACATACAACATAGAAGCTTTAGTTGCTTAAATGACTTCAACATGACAATGGCTTCAACTTAAATTCTGATTGTTAACTCCTAACTATCTATTTATAAATTATACACAGGTGTGATTGTTCTAACATATTGTATACATGATAAAACATGCAGAAAAAGAAAATTTTAATTAGGTAAAAATGAAATATATGGTATTTAAAATATTAATAGTACAAAAAAAACCCTTTTGTTCTGGCTTATTTGTGAATGATTTTTTTTTAATAGTACTCTGGATTCAGCCGAAGATCTAACTCCTGGATTTAATTTATTTGGTTACTCGGTTTAACTGGATATCATGGCTGAAAAAGATGATTTACAAAGATATGGAGATCCAAATGGATGTGGATAAAGCCAGTTACTCAGGCTGTACTTATTAAATCATGATATACTGATTTCATGCACCAATTCTTAAAAAAACAAAAAACATTATTTGCTTTTATCCACACTACCTATGATCATGACCAGTTATGCAGGGACACGCTCAGCACGATGGCAGGAAAATTCTCTCCAATTCTCCTGCAGTTCTCTCTCAGATTCTCATTATGGCTCATTTTAAGTGTTACTGATTTTTACCTAATCCCTCCCTTTTCTAAAAGTGGAAACTTTGGGAAAATTTGGAAAAAGAATATTAACATTTTGCCCTATTTGCTCTGTTTGTACAACATGCATGTGCTCTTTTTTCTTTTTCTGAACCATGTGCAGGTCAATTGTAGACATAAGACATAATTTCCTTTTTTTTTTAAACAAAAAGAAAGTAAACATGAGGTTTATAAACTTGAATAAGTAACAGTAGCTAGAATTGGTAATATTGTTTCAATTCATCATACTTATATTTTGGTTTACAACAAATGAGGTTTCCTATTTACTTAGCAAGATAAAGATTCCTTTAAGAATTTGTTAAAAACTAAATCAATTAAGACGTTAATTAAATAGTACATGGCAAAAATCATGAGGGTGATACTCAAATTACAGAAGTTTGGGAAGCTAATAGTTAAGAACTCAGGCTCTAAAACGTAAGATAGCTTTGGTTTCACTCTCTGCTCTGAAATAAATTGTATGACACTGAATAGGACATTGAATCTGACTGCAGTTTCATTATCTATAAAATGGGAATAAAAGTATTACTTATCTGATAGAGTTGTTATGAGGACTGAATAATATAATGCACACAATGAATACAGCACATGTAAACAACAAATGGTGGTTATTATTATTACTGGTTACTAACATTATTCAAGAAAGAATGTTTCAACCAGAAATGGTGGTTGTGAGCCAATGAAAGCATGGAAACATAGTCAGATCAATATTACAACAGAACATGAAATAATGTCATGGCACCTGAAAGATCATTCCTGATATTAACATTAACATAAGAAATAAAAACTTCTTGCCCATTTCTGCTCACTGTGTGCCAGATACAATGCCAAGTGCTTTACAGAACTCCTTCATTCAGTTCTTCCTCTAACTGTACTGGCAAGGTATTATTACATTCCTGTTTTACAGGTAAGTGGCAGAGCTGGGATTTGAATTTAGGTCTGACACCAAAACCCATGTTTTTTTCTTTCATCTCCCCAACCCCCAACCCTACCCTCTTCTGTGTCTGCTCCTCCTCAGTCTCCTCTGTTGGCAACTCCCTTAGATTTAAACACTGAAATCTTCAAGGCTCTACCCTGGACTATTTTCTCCATCGACAGTGTTCTTGGATGTTCCCGTTCACCCCTATGGCATCAACTACCTTCTACATGTGGATGATTCCCAAAACTGTGATTTTCAACACACGGTGAAAAATCTTGAGCTCCAGGTCAGCTGATTAAATGGTCTCTGGACAGGCCCACTTGGATGTTTCATGGGTCCTTGAAAGTCAACAATATGTAACAATCTCTTCCAGTGCTTCTCTCATTAACAAATGACACCACCAGTTAGTTGCTCATGCACAAAATGAAGAATCAATTTGATACCAGCTTCACCTTTATTTCCAGCATCCAATCCTTCAGCAAGTCCTATGGATTTTACTTCCTAAGCAGTTCTCAAAAACATCCATCTCTGCGTCCACCTGCCACCGCCCTAAATCAAGCCAACATCTCACCAGCTCTCACTACATCAGCCTCTAACTGATTCTTCTTTCACCTACTTTTGCTCTCCTCTGTCCTTCCAATCATTCTCCAATCAGCACTCAGAACGATCTTTTTGAAATACAAATCTGATTGTGACATTCCACTGGTTGAAACTAGGCAACAGCTCCTTAATGCTCTCAAGAGAGAATTCAATGTATAATATGGTTAAGAATAGATCTACTGAAGACTTACGTTCCAATCTTGGCTAACTAAGCTCTGTGAATAGCCTTATAAAGTTTCAGTTTCCCCATCAGAAAAACTCTTTAAAAAGATGTTATGGGCATTAGATAAAATAATCCAATATAAAGATGGCTCTGAGCCTTGCAAACAATGACACTGTTCCTTTCTTGAGAACAGTGCTACTTCTCCTAACAATGCTACTTCACGGCATCAAGTCCCTGAATTTTCCAAGACGTCATTCTAAAATTCTTCCAAGTCAGTAGTCAAATACAGAAGTCACTGGATTTTCCTTAAATGATTTATCTTTTTTCACCCTTGTGAACGTATTTTTTGTTTGATTTTGAAGGAAGCCACCTAAGATGTAGACAACACTTATTTCTAAAGATAGCATTAAGCTCCTAGTATGTGTCTCTTAGTATGTAACAACATACTACAAACAGTAACTTTGTAAACATCAGCTAAACAGGCAAGTACCTGCATGGCAATAGGTCCCTGGGACATTTGAGAGCTGTAGTTCATGCCCATCATGCCTTGCATATTCGGCTGCATGACAGAGACCATAGGAAATCCTTGTTGCTGCATTGGCATCAGACCTGCTGAAGAAGAAAGATATCATTAAGGTGGGTGTTTTAAAGTATATATTCTTAAAAGCATAACTATCTAAAGGACTCATTACTTGGGAGGTGGCACAGGACAGAGGGAAAGGCACAGGCTCTGGAATGAGACAGACCTGAGCGTGAATTCCGTCATTAACTCAGCTATGTGATCTGGGGCAAGTTACAAAACTTCATCTGTAAAATGCAGAGAACACTATCTGTTCTACAGAATTTTTGTGCGTACTTGAATAATTAACAACGCGGCCTAACTGGCCTTCAAGATGGCCCCCAGTGATCTCTGCCTCTTGGTATTCAGACCCCTGTCCTTCCCTCCCACACTGACTAGGGCTGACCAGTATAACCAGTACGATATTGTGGGGATGACAGTGTGTGACTTCCAAGGCTAGTTCCTGCTAACCACTGCAGCTTCCTCCTTGCTCTCTCGGATCACCTGTTGGGGAAAGCCACGGCCACACCATGAGCATACTCAAGCAGTCCTATGGAGAATCCACGTGGGAAGGAACTAAAACCTCTTGCCAAAAGGCAGCACAAATGTGCCATCTGCGTGAGTGAGCCGTCTTAGAAACAGATCTTCCAGCCCCATCAAACCTTTAGACAGATGACTGTAGCCCTAGCTCACATCTTTACTGCAATCGCCTTGGCCCTGAGCCCAAACCAGCCAGTGAGGCCACTCCCAGATACCTGACCCACAGACACTGTGTAAAATAGTAATTTTTCATGCTGCAGCAGATAACTAATACAAAAGTAGTTAAGAGTTAGTGGTAATTAAGTTACTTTTAATACAAAAGTAGTTAAGAGCATGAACTCTGGAAGACAACTAGAAATGTCACTTGCTAGCTTGGGACCTCGAGCAACTTGCTTAACTTCTTTCTGTGCCTCGGTTTCTCAACAATGAAACTGTGTAATACCTAACATGCTCAAAAAATGACATTCTTTTTCTCTTTCCTTACATAAATAGTTAATATAACATTTACCATATAACAGCCATCAGCATGCAAAATATATAATGCAATGGCAGGAAAACTATCATGAAAGCATGATTTACAGTGTAGTACCTCCCAAACTCTTCCAAGAGTAGAGGGAAATGAAGATTACATCCCTTCAGGGATTTAATAAATACTAAATGCCTACTGTATTTTAGGCACAGTTTGAGATGCTTGGTATAAAACAAAATCCCTACACAGCCCGAACACAAATTTCATTCTAATTTTGCACTGTACCACAGATTACATCCATGCTGGCCCTAGGGTAAGGAACTTTTAATCAACTTTGATTTAAAATTGATTAAAAGTCTGGTAAAGTATACCATGTTTATCTTATGGAATCTGTGTACCTTCAAGGTTGTTTTTACACAGTTTAATTTCAGAAGCATGGACATCACATTTGTAGGTAACAATTATTAGTGGCAAGCTATTCATTTATTCATTCAATTATTTATTCAAATGCTGCATGTCACACACCATTCTAGGGACACAGCTGTGAACAAAACCGGTTTTTGCTCATACGGAATTTACAATGTAACTGGGGGAGACAGAGAATTAAAAAAAATCAGTGGATGTCAGGTGGAGATCGGGGAAAGGGAGAGCCAGGGAAAGGAGTGGTTGCTATTTCACAGCAGAAAAGGTTTCACTAATAGGGTGGCATTTAAGCAAGAACTTGAAGGACGTGAGGGAGTGTGCCAGGCGGTAATGTGGGAAGAGTATTCTAGACAAAGGAACACCAAATGTGAAGGCCCTGAGGTGTCATGGAGAATTAGAATGCAGAGTGAATGTAGCATAGTAAGATGTTCTTTCTCTTAGGGTCTGTGACCCTAAGGACTTATCTATTTTCATAATTTTATTTAATTCTTGAATGGATAACTTAAAGATCTGGTACAACACTTAAAGGTATGAAAGCACACACAGTGAAAAATAACTCTTGTTTCTCTCCTGTCTCCTGTTCATCTACTTATGATCTTGTGGCCATTCTTCCCGTCAGTTCCTTATGAATGCTTTCAGAAATAATAATTGCATAATTTAAATGATCAAAAAGCCCACTCTTACATTGTAAAAAAAAATCTCAAAAACAATTCCAAATTCCAGAAGAAACAGTATCTTTTGGGTTCTCTTCTTGTCCTGTTCCTTTGCTCAAAATGTAGATTTGCACTTAAAAGTTTGTAAAAATGCAAAACAACAAGCCACAATAATGAACACGAAACACTGTAACGCCCTCCTAAAGAACATCTCAAACCATTTGATCTAAATCTAGGACACATCTAATTACAGATAGCTTAAATAATATATAAATACAGCACGATGAAAAGAATGCATCTGACCCTTGGAAAAATTTACCTGAAACTCAACCTCCATCACTGATTACAGATGGAGACACTGACCATCTGCTACTGAGCCGCTCCTTATCATCCATCCCTGTGGTCACCTAGGAGTCTCTGTTTCTCCAGCAAGTCTACCATAGCCAGTCAACACTGGCTGTGTGAGAAGGGCCAGTTTTCAGAGCAGCTTGGCCTGTGGCGGGGAGGGGGTACACTGGAAGGGGAGAAGTGAGCAGAAAGAAGAGAAGGGCAGACACATTCTTCCTTCAGTGTTGTGTCCCCCGGGCACAGCAGCACGAGTCAAGATTATACCCCTTTGCTACTGTTTCCCTGAAGACAAAGCTAGAACTGATACTGGTGGGTCCTTGTCTGAAACCAAGAGAGAAGGGATATACCTAGTGGAGAAACTGCTACGAATAATACTCGGACTTAAAATAGTTTAAACTGTATCAGACTATGTGATCTCCTATGTACATGATTATGGTAAACCGAATTCACACAGAGAAAACTTAAGTATAAAATAACCAAAGACGTTCATTTATTCATTCAACAAGCATCCACAGAGGCCCTATTATCTTCTATCCTCATGCAGGGTACTAGGGATACTGATAAGCGTAAGGCAGACATAGCCCCCACCCTATCGAGTAACAATCTAGAAGACAGACAGGAGAAAGATGGTATTCAGAGAACTACAACTCTTTTCATTTTTGTCACCTGTTCTTTACTGCTCTTTTAACCCTGAAAGTCTCCTTCATCTCTGAGGTTAAATAACAATCTGTCAACACAATGTTTGTAAGGTTGGGAGATGAGAAATGATCATTACTATTCCTCAAATTACACAATTTTTGAGAAATTTTAAGAGTATCTTTCATACAGGTTTAAGGCTGTAAGAAAATTTTACTATATATGGCAGCAAGAGAACTTTTTTACCCACTTAATCCCAAAGTTCAGAAACGTTAACAGTGAAAATGAAAGTTTAAAACTCAAGCTTTCACATACCTTGAGGGGGTCTTATTCCACCTGCAACCGGAAACATAAAGCTGAAAGCAGAACAAAATATATCAGAGTCTTCAGGTGTACAAAGGTTTCAGATAAAACAGGTAATGTTCTACACAAATGACAGAAGTATAGTCAGGGCCCTGGCATTTGTTCTGCAGTCCAATACTGAATTATCCAGCACCAATACAGACTGACCGTCCACAGGACGCATGATCATCAGCATGTCAGTGCAGGGGGGAAATTTCTGAACTAGAAGACAGAAGACCTTGAAACTAGTCCTGGTTCTATCACGGTGTGACTTCTCTGGATTCCAATCTCCCCATCCACAAAATGAGAGGGCTGGATTAGATTCAGTTCGGTATTTATTGGGTGCCTACTACAGGAAAGGAATGAATTAGCTCAGAGTCTTGTGGAAGACACAGATGCAGGTTTTAACACAGGACAGGACGTGCTAAGTGCTGCGAGAGGTCCAGAACACTAACAGATGTGAGAAGGAAAAACTTAATGTGATGGGCTGTACTTGGGAAGTGTTGTGGAGATATCTTCTAAGCTGAATCTTAAAGAGAGGCACACCATATAGCCTGAGCAAAAGCTCAGAGGCCAGAGCTGTAGGTGTGTTCAGAGAAATGATTTAAGGTTGAATATAAGATTTAGGTTTGGAAAAATAAGCAGATTGTAGAGGGCCTTTAAAGTGTTTGATTTTGAGTATTATATGACGTCAGAGTTCTTTTAGTTGTAGTAAAATATACATAATATAAAATTTTACCATTTTAACCATCTTTAAGTGTACAATTCAGTGGCATTAAGTACATCCACAATGTTGTACAACCATCACCATGATCCATTTCCAGAAGTTTTTCATCATCACAAACAGAAACTCTGTACCCATTAAACAATGACTCCCCATTACTTTCTCCCCTCAACCCCTGCTAGCCACTATTTTACTTTCTGGCTCAATCAATTTGCTATTCTAGCTACCTTATATTAACTGGAATCATATAATTCTTGTCCTTTTGTATCTGACTTACTTCACACAGCATTAACATTTTCCAGGTTCATCATGCTGTGGCATGTGTCAGAATTTCATTCCTTTTCATGGCTGAATAGCACTCCATCATATGTACGTAGCATATTCTGCTTATCCTTTAATCTGTTGATGGACAGTTGGGCTATTTCTCTACCTTTTGGCTGTTGTGAATAATGCTGATATGAACATTGGTTACAAGTATTTGTTTGAGTCCCTCTTTCAGTTCTTTTGGGTATATACATAGGAATGGAATTGCTTGCTGGGTCATATAGCAATTCTATGTTTACTTCTTGAAAAACAGCAGCTGCACCATTTTACATTCCCACAAGCAATGCAAAAGGGTTTCAATTTCTCCACATCCTCTCAAACACTTCTTTTTTTAGTTGACAGTTATCCTAAAAGGGTGAAGTGCTATTTCATTGTGATTGAGCTCTACATTTCCCTGATGTCAGAGTTTTAAGCAGTGAAATGATCAGAAATGCGCTTTAGGTTTCTCTGGTAATGGGGTATCGCAGGGAAAGCTTGAAGTAAAAAGAGCCAGCTAAGAAACTATCAAAATCATCTCCATAAGAAATGAAAAGGGCCATCACCAGAGTAATGGGAATGGGGAAAAAAAAAAAGAGATGAATGAGCTATTTAAAAGGAAGAATCAACAGGACCTGGCAACTGCCAGGAGGGAGAACAGTACTGAAAGAGCAGAAAGAGTTGAAGATGATGCTGAGATTTTGAGCCTGAGCAACTGCAAGGATTGTGAGGCTGTTTACTGAAAACAGGAGCCCGATGTGAGCGGGTCTGGGAAGACAGGTGGTAGGAGTGTGTTCATGAGGAGCAATCTAACAGGCAATCAGAAACGTAGCTCCAGATCAGGAGCACGGTCTACATCAATAATCACCAGTAATTATTTAGCAACCCAAACTACCCACTGACCTATGTACCAGCCATACGATTCTCTGAAACGTTTAGTAGACCGGTAACAGCAACACGCTTCCAGTCGCATTTCCCCACCTGCAGGCTCTACGGCTTCCCATGCAGCTCCTGCAGCACAGGCGGGCGGCATCTCCCTGAAGGACCACTTGATGAGGCTACTCCCGGGATTAAAATAACGTCAGATTCTTCCCTAAATTGAATTTCCTGAGTTTATATTCAAGTCCCTCTCTCCACTTTTAACATGACTTTTTCAGTTTTATTTCATAAGACTCTTCTCTCCCATCAGTGCCACAGTCCACCTGGCCTAGCTGCTGCTCCCTAGTGTTCACTAGGCCTTCCCTTCTCCGTGATAATCTCTTGACCCCTTCCTCTTCCTGGAAATGAGGCCCAGCTGAAATATCTCTTCTTTGCCTTCAATGTTGCTTGAATCCACAAATATTTACAGAAGGTTTTCTATGTACAGAATGTGCTAGAAGCAGTGGAAGAGAAAAAGATGAGGAGGCCCTTAAGGAGCTTACAGGAGCAGTAAAAAAAAAAAATGGACAAGTTCACAAAGGGTACAATTCCACAAGGATACATATTAATTAAGATCTTTCAATTGTTTTTTTCCTGCCATACTTGACTTAAAAAAAATTACACTTCTCATCTTTTGGGTAAATTGTGCCTTTTATATACAAGTCTACCATTTACTCTAAAGTAGCCCATTTAGGATACCAATCAAAAGTAGGCTAACATTAAGTTAGCAAATGCCAATGCTTTTTGTTTAGTAGTCTCTTAGAACCGAGACAAGTATCTAAGAAATACGGTAAATTATAGTTCATGGATTTTCTCGATTAAAAGATAAGAGATGCCTGGTTCTTTTTCTTTTTCCCTAAAATATACTTAGGCTACCAACCATAATGTTAGCTTCCTTATAGAATAACCTCAGCCAGCACCACTGTTCTCTAAAAACCGTATTTTTTCTTTATTGAGCAAACAGCTTCTCGGCCTCAGAAAGTTTCCAATGTAAGTAATAATTACCGTACATTTTTCAAGGTAAGGATGATTTTTCTCTCCTATATACCCTCTAGAGTTTAAGAATGCAATGTTACTAAAACTAAATTTTAAAGATGAAAGAAAATTTAAAGTTAGTCATTCTAATTTCTATCACAATTCAGGCCATCTTTATAAAAAAATTGTGTTCATGGACCAATGATGTTAAAATACTATAAACTAAGGGGAATGATCCACTCAATTTTCTGCACCCAAGGTCCTCCCCACCAGAAATAAAACCAAAAAATTCAAACCCAAACAACACCAAATACCCAAAAAACCTGGGCCTAGAACGCCAAATTCTTTTAAGTTTGTATCTTCCCAGAACTTCGTGCCAAGATTAATCACATACTTGATCAAATTAATGCCACTCAAGAACATTTTAGAAACTGTCACCACAGTCACAAAGGAAAGAGATTATTACATATTTGTCTCCTCTGACCAGAAACTGACTTACATGTCAAACTAATAAAACAGTAGAAATCAGAAAACAAAAGAGAAAGAAAACAGTTTTAAATCTAAAGTGAAAGATGTGGAGAGAAAATGAAAAATGGGGTTGCACACAGGTGGTTTATTGAAAAAGCGACTGACTGTTTTTTGCCCTACCATACATATAAGCATCTGCAGGAGGTGATGACTTCAAAGACTTCACACTTTTGTAGTGTTCACGAGTCTAAAATTAAAACACTGCATATCAAAAAACTAACACTTCGTTTTCCAAAAATAACTTAGGATGCTGAAGATAAAAAGCTAAAATTATCTCCAAATGTATATAAACTACGGGTTGACTAGCAAAACACAATCAGACTAAGTCATTACACAAGTGGGATGAAAACTTCCGTTTGATGAAAACTTCCCGTTATCAAGTATTTCCTTAAACGATGAACCTGTCAAGTTGCAAATGTTCATTTCTTTTATCGTTCTGGGTAGGAGAACCCCTGGCAATTTGTAGCAGAAATATGACAGGGAGTAAATTTGTTTCAAGGCTAAGTAAAAGTCTGGAAGCTTTGTTCTGATACAACTGCGTACGTGCTGTTTAACAATTATTCTTTAATAAGGAGGCAAGTGTTGAGTTACCTTTACAAGAACGCTATTTACTAATTCAAAAGACTTCAAATTTTCCTGCTGCTTCTCGCGTGTTAAGGAAATAAATGAAAAGGACAGGACACTGTAAGAGGAGAAAGACAGTGTATACACACGCGCGCGCACCTTGGAAACACTTCTCCAGCTCTGTGAACAGATTTTCCAGAGCCCCTAGTCAAACCCTGGTCAAATCTCTGGTCGTTTCAGACCCAGACAGGGTTTAGAAGCGAGGCCTCGGGGTTCCTCCTTTATCCAGCCCGGCCGACGGGACACTCGCCTCCCCCTCCTTTCCTCCCCGCTCGGCCCCAGCAGCCAGCGCCCCCGAGCCTGGAAGACCGGAGTCGGGCGCCCAGGCTCCATCTGTCCCTTCGGCCTAGGTCCCCGGAGGACGACTCTTCTTCTCCCGCAGCCCAGTTCCAGGGGAAAAGGGGTCGGCGCGGGCGAAAACGGCCCTAACAGCCGACCACCCGATGCCCGTGCCGGGCCAGCCCTGCGTCTGCGAGGCGCGTCCCAGCCCAGCTCTTCGCACCCACCTGCCTCCTCCGGCGGCCCCCGCGCCAGCTCCCGCGGCCCCGCCGCCTCCAGCTCCCGTTCCCGGCCGCAGCGCCATCTTGCTCCGGGCCTGCCGCCGCCACCACCTCCCCAGCAGCTGTCAGGAGAGCCACTTCCGGGGCAAACGCCGGGCCCCACCTCGCCGCGGACTGGGAGACGGGGCGGGCCGCGCGCCCACGTGACGCCCCGCGCGCGGGGGAGGAGCCGCGCGCCCGCGTCACGTGACCCGGCTGCCGCCGCGGGGCCCGCCAGGTGCAATTCTCGTTCTGGGTCTGGTGCGGCGGTCTGCGCCCCGTTCCAGGGAAGCTGATTCATTCTCCCGCAAGGCTCTGTGGAGGGCCCAGTTGGCCGGCGAGCTGCTAGGCGTCGTCGTTGCTCAGATTGAAAAACCATCATCTTGGTTTAGTGAAAAGAGTAGCTTGTCTTGTTTTTTTTTTTAAACTGGATGGTGGGTACACGGGTGCTTTTTTGTTGTTGTTGTTGTTACTCTTTACGCAAGGAATAGATGGATCCAAAATGCCCCTTTGATAGCTTCACAGCGCTAGTAATAAGCTCTACTTTTTCCGTGGAACTCGGCAGCTTCCTTTTGGTACGCACCCAAAAAAGCTGAAGGTATTTAGCCATCTGATAATCCGTATTTTTCCTACATTCAAAATCAGAGCCAAAACAGTGTTTGGAAGCGGTTCACTGCTCTGAATCTATCTAGCCATATTTTTACTGTGATTTCCCCCCCCCCAAACTACTGTAAGTAAATGTGAAAGTTGAATGTAGACTTTTTCAACCCCTCAGGTAGAGTTTGTTTACTAGCAAGTAACAGATTCTAATTAGCTTTATCTTTTAGTCTTGCTTTTAGGGCTTTTACAAGGAAACAATTTGACGTTATTTATTGGGCACAAATCACTGGTTGGGAACTTTACTGTATTTTTTCAAATCCTTAAAGTCCCTAAGAGTTACTGTTGACATTTCAGATAAGAAAACCCCGATTACAAGAAACTGTAATTTACCCAGCTCACACAGCTGCAAAGCAGCAGGACCAGGATCCAAATCCAGATGTTTGACTTCAAAGTCCTTGCTCATTTCAACTAAAGCCAGCTATTTATCACTTTATCATAATTGTCCACTAATTTCATTCCTCCCCCTCTTTAGAAGAGACTGTGTAGCGGATGTTCCAATTGATATAAACTGATATACTAAATTCAGTATTAATCCATTAACAAACCAAATTGATACAGGTTTTTGTAGCCACTTTAAGGATGGGTGGTTACACAGGAGAAAATACTGAGAACAAGAGGGAAAAAGTCAAATGAAAGGAGTATATCAAAGATCACAGAAGACATGATTTTTGTTTCTGCCTGGAGTACTTTGTTTTCCTTTACTTATTGACTGTTACATCTGTAAGACCCAGGATGTCAGCCTTCCATGACATTTCCAGTCCAGGTTAGATGCTCTCCTGTAACGCTTCAGCATCGTGGCTTTATGTTTAACACAGCATTTACTACATTCTTTGTTCCTTTGCTTTATCCTCAACACTACACTGTAAGGGCACAGACTATGTTATCAAGCCTTGTATTCCTAACCAAATACATAATGTTTGTTTAAAGAGAAGTTATAACATGTCAGGCACAGTGCTAGGTACTCCTAATCTTGAGACATAGTTGGTATTACCATCAGTTTCACAAATGAAAAAACAACCTCTGAGAAATGAAAAAACTTATTCAAACAACTGGTAAATGGGTAGTACCAGCACACAGAAGTCCAGAATATATTTTGAGTCAAGGATGTGTTTGCGAGTACAAACAAACAAAAAAATCACAGGCTTGTATTTCTTGCACCTTGCAGCAAGAGGTCTCTATTTACATAAATTCTGAAGATGACCAATTTTTGTCCTATCTAATATATTTAAGTTGGAGTTTACCTGTCCTGACTCGAGAATAAAAGACTGAGACTAAAGTAAATAAATAAGTTTAATTCAAGTGCTGCTGAGAAAAGGTTATCAATATAGTATTACAATATGATAATAACTAACATTCCTGTTAGGTACCATTCCAAGTAACTTACAGGTATGAAGTTGTTGTTTTATTCCACTGTACAAAACTAGCAACTGAGAGAAATCTGCTAAGAGTGAGTAGTCTCCATCACTGTATAATCATAATCCTGTACCTTTGGCAGAGACCTGTGTACTAAAGGATGAAGGGCCATAAAGCCTCAGGAAACATCAGCTGTAAGAGAATGGGGCCAGAGGTATATCAAGTAACAGGAACATTCTTCCTTATCAGGATAAAATGTTTATCAGTTTTTGAGCAAAGTCATCTCGAATGGAAAGAGATAGGAAAGAACATGGCTAAATGACAGAAAATGAAGAAAAGGAGAGGCTGACCATAATCTTATAGTTGCAACATTATGACAGGTACAGTATGAGCTATGTTACCGGTGAGGGATAAGATATTTAATAGACCAAAGAATTTAAAATCCTAGGGAACTTGAATAACCAGCCACATAAGAGGCATTTCGTTGTGGCTCATACCACAAAAGGCCACCAACAAATTAAGAAATAGTGAAATAATTGAGCAGTAGGTTTATTCTTGTTAGACAGCCCATGCTGCTTCTTGTGCATTCAAAAAAACCAACCAACCAACAAACCAAAAAAGAAAGGAAGGAAGAAAGGAGGGGAAAAAAAGCAAGTGGGAAGGGGCATTCAATCGCAAAGCTTTACTTTGAAATGTGGTTCCAGATGCCTCTCCACAGCATTCATGACACCTTCCTTCACACTTGAAGGGAAAAATCCATGAGTTCACCACATTTGGGTGTTGTTATTTTTAGCATAAGCATTTGTTCTTCTATAAGAAGTATCTCTCTGGATTCAAACCACACAAATTTCAATGAATGTTATTTCCATTGTATAATCACTTAAAAATGACCTACAAACTGAACTTGACATGATGCGCTGATAATTTAGGATCATTTTTCACCAGTCCGGTGTTCTTGTGGTTCATTTCAAATGTTTGGTACAGGTGATTATAAGATGATGTATTCCATGAAAACAACATTCATACTGGAATCATAAAATTACATTTGTGAGACAGTCTTTTTGAAAGTCTGTTTTTAACTTTTGTCCTCAGGAGCTACTTTCTTCTTGCTCTTCTGACCAGTGACCTTTTTCCTGTGACAATGAAAGGAAAGTTGAATTAGAAATTTTAGTTAAAAAAAAAAAAAGAAAGAAATTTTAGATATAGGTACTCTCCAAAACTCCACCAGTGTAATAAATACTGAAATCTACCATATAATCAAGTATATGAGGCACTAGGAACACAAAGATGCTTTAGACATGGTCTTTCTAAAGAAAATCATGAACACTTAAGTGAGATAGAAACATCACAACAAACTACACTACAACATGCCATAAAAGACATATTCTGGTCCTGGCCTAATAGTAAGAGTTCACATCAAGTGCTAGATGCTGTTATAAGTGCTTTACATGTATCAACTTAGGTCATCTTCCTAACTTATGAAAAAGATTCTATTATCATCCTCATTTTACAGATGAGGAAAATGAGGTAGAGTGGTTGAGCAACTTGCTAATAAATGTTAGACATGAACTTTTGACAGTCTGATTTTAGAGTCTGGTGAATCAGCTAAGTGTTAACACAGGAAAAGGAGAAAAGTTTTGAGAAAATAATCAATATGTGCAGACTATTGTATAGTAATACAAAGTTCTTGGAGGTATATTAACTCATTTACCCCTCAACCAACCTTGAGTTGAGGAGTTGGCAGAGTTGGTATTATTTATATAACTATTCCTATTATATATCAGGGGAAAGGGGCTTAAGAGAGGTGAAGTGACTTGTCCAAAATCACACAGGAAAAGGTGGTATGAGAGCCAGTTCTTCTGGCTCCGAATCCAATCCCCCCCACCTCCCACTACAGCTGGTTGAGTTTGCAGTGCCTGAACTGAGGTCCACTGGGCAACAGGATTCAGGTTTATAGCTCAGCTAAGAAGCTAGGCCGAAAGATATGGATTAATAGTTATCAGCATAGAGCTGAGGCCACAGATGTGGGTAACATCATTAAAACATCTATAGTGGAGAAGTAAGACAGAGTCAAATCAGGTCTTGTTTGTATCTATGTTAAGAAGTACAGCCTTTAAATGGTAAGAAAATGGAGAGTCAACCAAAGCATCTTTAAGCAGGGAACTAGTGACAAGGTTTATACCAAGTGTCCTCAGTCTTTGTGGAACTTTAAGTTTCAATAACCTCAGAGCATAAAAGCCACAAACTTACAAAAATCAACAATTAGAGTGTAATTACCTAAAATACCAATATTTCTTATTAAAATTCAACATAGCTACGATCTCATGCTCTAGTTGATTTTGGACCTTCGTAAAAACTTTCATCAGCTGCTGCTCACTGCCTGAAAGGACTGCACTTCGAATCATAAGCTTTAAGATCACCCAAAGAATGAGGTTCTGATGCAGTGCCACAATTCTGAAGCGGCCCACCACAAGAAAAAGTCAAATGAGACAGGGAAGGAGACCAAGCAGGGCAACCTTCTCTACCAATCCAGTGGTCTAAGTGTCACTCAGGAACTGTTACCACAAAGAATTGAAATTAAAAAATGTATTAAGAATGCACGAAAGAACAAATGACATTAAAATAACTTTCAAATGATACAATTGTATAAGTTTGCCACATTTTTTTCTCCCCAAGTTATTAAAGTTTAAAACCACTAAAACTTTGGGACACTCTGCACACTCTATGTACCTGGGCTGAACATGACTTCCCACAGTCAACGCGAATCGTCAGGCAGACTCTCACTCGGAAAGAATGCGCACTCCAGTCTTCTCGCCTTTCTTCACCTCCTTCCTTCTATGTGCCTGAACTTCACCTATCCTTGAAGACAGTTCTACCTCCTTGAAACTTTCTGGAACTACACCAATCCATAATGATGTTTCCCTTCTCTAAACTTCTATTTTATTTAGAAGTTATTCTCTACATTTTTTCATGTGCATTAATCTCCTTTCCCCAGCTTCAGGAGAGGATTCTCATTTTACATCCATTCATACACCTTACTACCATCAAGTACCTCGCAGGTCAACAGGACTTGGTAAATGCCTAACACATTGTATGTGTTACATATTAACTGGTACTGACAGAATTTGAAGCATGTCATTTTCCTTAAATAGCGGAAAGAATAGTACTGCTCAGAATATTTTAGCTTACCCCTATCAAATCAGGTAGCTTCCTGGGAGTGACAGGCAAAAAAGGTAGTCCTGTGTGGATGTTAAAAAATCTATACCTTAAAATCCTCAAAAACTCAGATAAACCACTAAAATTTACCCAAGTCATACTGTTCAGAGGTGTTACAATGTGCTTCTGCATAAGCCTAAGGTCTTAATGAAACCCTACCCAGAATGTGGGGCTTCAAGGAAGACCCCATCAGTGGGAGTCAGTAGTCCTAACTACCGGCCGCAGGATTATGCTCAGGTGCAGGCCGTGTGGAGATGGTGGACAGTGCAACTCTAATTCACAGTGAACTGAAACCATATTTTCAAAGACGGAGAAAAACAGATCGCTAATATGCGCATACAGAAGAATTCCAAGCTCCCAAATCATAGGCAACCAAAGATACATTACTTTTATTACATTTTATAATGGACTGTAGACCTATCAGTTCCACTTCTAAAAGTTTAGCCCACGGGAACATAATGCCTACTGTAACTATACGACCGAGCCAGACAGTCCCCTTCCCCATATACTTACTGTGTATCCTTAGCTTTTTCTAAAAAATATTTTGGAGTTGTACTAATGCTCTCTCTCTCCAAAGGCTTCTTAATCATCTTTTTCTTTTGTTTGCTGCAAGTTACAAAGTAAGAGAAAAAAGAATTGAACTAAGTGCAACTTAGTTTAAAAGAGCTAAAGCTAAAACTAGTTTAGATTCTTGGTCACAAAATTCATTTCTTTTATCCAGTTTCCAGTGACACTGTATCCACTTTAATATACTAGGTAGACTAACAGAGGTAACCCAAAGGGATGATAAATTCAATCAATTTTTAAAAGGCACTGATTATGATTAAAGTATGTCTTTTGTCACTCTTGTATCCTATACCAACAAACACTAGAGTTTGATTTCGGCCAATTAACTGCTTTTTACCAGTTTTATGAACTAAAACAAAATCTAAGCCTATTTTACCCATATTGAATAATATTGAAAAAATCTGAATACATAAAATTTCAAGGATTAAAACCTGACAAGGAAAGAACATACAGCATTAACAAACATTTAAAAGGAAATTTATCTTAAAATGTTCTAAAGGGAGTAGTAGTGTTAGAACAATAATGTAGAAGAGTATGAAAGCAAGAATGTATATGCAGAAAGAGAGAGGCTCCAGGTAAATTCAAGACTGTACCTTAGTAGTTTTTGGAAACCTTTTATGTATTCTGGTACAGGACATCCAGCCTGCTGTATAACATTGGCAACACTGAAAAAGACATCCATAAATATAAATTTGTATCTTACCAGACTGACGTTTATATACTTAAACCCTTTGCACAATACAAGAGCAACTAAAATACAAAAACAGGAAGGTATTCTGATATACTGTCAATTATCACTAGATGCAATCACATTGGATTATGGAGAGAACTGTCCGCTGGACTGAAATCAATGCATTGATGAATAATTTTAGACAGCAGCTTATTTCTACTCAACATTTATCAAGCCCAAAAAAGCTACTAGGCCCTGTCTTGAATGAGACACTGACTGAAGTCAGAGTCAAACTTAAATTTGTGAAATGATAGTGCTTATTATGGGCTTAGCATTGTCTCAAGCTTCTCATGTATAGTAACTTCCTCAATCCTTACAACCCTTTGTAGTAAATACTATCATTATCCCCATTTCCCAGATGCAAAACTTAGGTGCAGTTACACTGAAATGGGGTTCATCAGATTCACATGCTTGCAGTCCCTGAGGAGAACTTAGGTGAATCTAGGCTGTTGGAATATACCCCTGCTACCCATCATGTGGAAGTCTGCTCAAAGCAAAACCAAGGCTGACAGAGCCAAGGCTCAGAAGGCGCAAATCAAAATCTTTGCCAAAACTGATACATAGATCAAAGTACAAACTGCCTCCATCCATAACTCAATTTCATTTGTCACAAATGTGAAATGTTGTCAATTATCATCAGCCTAAAATTTCTATAGGCAACCAAAATGTAGGACACTGAAGTTCTATATTAAAATCTATGATGATGGGCTGAATTAAGACTTGAGATTCTAAAAGTATATCTATCGTAAGTTACCCAGGCTTCAAGGGGCTACAATTGAGTAATACTGGGGTGTGTTACTAAAATAATTCTTCCTACACGACAGGTGATCTTGGGACTAAATATAACACTCCATCTGCCCCTAAGAGTAATGGGAAGAATACATCATAGTAAGAGATCATTCTGACTGGGCCAGAGACTCAGGGTTAACTTTAAACTATTCATTACTCCAGAAACCTTAACATTACATTGTAAGTAATAACTGATGGCTAGTGGGAGAATTCGGCAAGTCTGAAACTTAATAAATATTCCACTGTGAATATTTCCAAAATCTAATAATCGAAGGGCAAAAACAAGGCCTTTTGATCATTTTTCTTTTTCTCACAGCTAAAATGTGGTTGATTAGTATCATAACAGAGTTTGAAACACAGCCATTTTGTAATTATCCATTAATTGTGTATAATTGATCAATTTTGCCAACTTAATACTAAGTTATCTCCCCTAATTTACCTTCGTAATAATGGTTTATCATCTTCTGTGAAAAATGTAACAGCTTTTCCTCTATGCCCTGCTCTTCCAGTTCGACCTAAGAGAAATCATACCATAAATTAAAAACTTGTTTGGGGGAATGAGACTTTCAAGATTCACATATAAAACTCACTGGATTTCCACAGCACTAAAAAACGAGCAAGCTGAAGGGAAGAGCAGAGGTGTTAAGGCAGACTAGTGAGGGGCTGGGGCACACAACTCACCTATCCTGTGGATGTACTCCACTGAGCTGGTTGGAAAGTCATAGTTGATCACCAAGTTCACACCTTTAAAATCAATCCCTCTGGCCAGCAAGGCTGTACAAATAAGAACCCAGATTTTTCCTGCTCTGAAGCTGTGGACTGTGTTATCTCTCTGGTTAACAGAACATATATGAAATGTTTTAGTACCACTCTAGGAATGGAAAACAAGGACTTCATAAATTTAATGTCAGTTTAAAAATTTAGTTATTCTTTATGGCTTTGAAAGTATACATGTGACTTTACCTGTTGCTGCGTTCTGTCTGCATGAATAACATCCACATTAATACCTTCATATATGAGCTCATGAAAAAGCTCCTTAGCCCTCTCAATGGACTGAACAAAAACAAGAACTGGTGGACTGAAACCCTGAAAGAAAGCACACATAACCCATAGGAAAGAATATAACTGCAGTATTTCATATGATTTTAGTTCACAAAATGACAATTCAATTTAGAAATTGCCAAATTTCCTAGACCAGTGGTTTAAATCTGCCTCTTTCTTCCTCACCATCCACGCTCTACAATGGATTCTTTCCATTCAACTTGAATGTACTCTCCATCTTGCTAATCTCAATAATCTTGTCTAAGTAATCCCTCTTCACTTTCTACAGCAATGGGTGTCCACTCCTTGAAATAATTATCTCTTTGCTTCTGTGCCTCAGAACTTTTTTGTTTCTTCTTAAAATATAGTAACTGTCATTTTAAGACATTATTTATCCTAACTGTGGGTATTCCACCAAAGCTTAGTCCTTGGTTCTCAGTTCTCTCAATATAATCTTATCAAGTTATATAAAATCTCAGTTATCAACTACCAGCTCTAAATAAATAATTTTTGTATTTATACTATCAAAACCCCTCCTCTCTCAAACCCTTTCCACACACCCTTTCAGAGTCTAATGAAGCTACAAAGCTTTCTAACCACACATCCACACAAAATCTTACGTATAATTTCAAAAGGTTCACAGAATTCCTCAAGCTTATACAAGGCTAAAAATCCCTGATGTATAATCCCATGTGAGTATCTGTGAAAACCTTAAATTTCCTATTGACAAATAAATTTCATTAAGAACATTAGTAAAACTAACACATATAGCATTTATTATGTGCCAAGAACTACTAAGTATTAACTCATTAATAAAACAAAACCCCACACTCCAGTGTCGTATTCATTCTACAGTGCCCCAGTTCTGTAAGAAACCAGCAGGGGGTGGGGGGAGGTTAAGGGGGCAGATTTATGCAGGCATTCTTCGTTTTACTGCACTTCACGCTGTGTTTTGTTTTGCTTACAAACTGAAGGTCTGCGGCAACCCTACATCAAGCAAGTCTATTGGCACCATTTTTCCAACAGCACATTTGCTCACTTCATGTCTTTTTTAATAATTTTTTAGTTTTAATAATTTACACAGTATTTCTAACTTTTTCATTTATTATATTTGTTACAGTGATCTTTGATGTTACTACTATGACTTGTGGAAGTTCAGATGATGGTTAGCATTTTTTAGCAATAAAGCATTGTTTAATTAAGGTACGTACATTGCTTTTTCTGACATAATGCTATTGCACACTTAACAGACTACAACATAATGTAAACATAACTTTTATATGCACTGGGAAGCCAGAAAATTCCTGTGACTCGCTTTATTGCAATGCTGGCTTTATTTCCGTGTTTGGAACCAAACCCACAATATCTCCGAGGTCTGCCTGTATGCAGATGTGGAAAAAGGAGGCTTCCAGGGCATCAGGTAGGTCTTTTCCTAGCCTACCCCAAGCTGGGAACAGAAAACTTACTATCCTCTAAAAGGTGAGCCTCTCCCCTTTGAGACAAGAGCTGGCCCGATGTGCTTACTGGTTTACCACTGGATTACTAAATATGATACAGGAATAGCACTCAAGCCTCCACTAGTAATATAAGGCTTGGTGAACTTTCTCAAAATTCAAGAATGTAGTCCAAATTATACCTTTTTAACAAGTTCTCTCATGGCCAGAAGTTTTCCAGTCTCAGAGCCAACAAAGAGAAGCTCCTGTTCTACAGTCTCTACAGCAGAATTCCTGAGAAGAAAACATAACCTTGTAGTTTGCAAGAGCCAATTTTTGTTTTCCCCACAAATTCTAAATCAGTGAAGAAATTTACACACAACTCCAAAAGAATAAACTTTTCCACTGTCAATGTAAGTATTAATTACTTATATTTTAACTTAAAGACAAAGTTGTTATTTTTAAATGTTTTGTTCTGATTATGAAAATGTTATCTCAAGAAAAATTTTAAAAGATAAACAATAAAATGAACTGCCCACAATTCTACCATTTTAGAATAAACTTTGACATTCTGTTGTGTTCTAGTCATAAATTTTCATGTGTCTAATTATTTACTTACAAAATCTTTCTAAAAATAAAATTACTGGGTAAAATGAGAATGTTTAAAGGTTGTTACCACATATGGCTAAATTTTTTTCTTAATGATTAGCAAAGGTTTATTTATAGACAGTTGGAGGAGGGTATCTTAAGGGTTTCTTAACAGTCCATAAGCCATTACAATACATAGTATTATGTCGCAAATATTTTTTCCATTCTGTTATCTGCCTTTACAATTGTATTAATGGTGAATTTTTTCTGTTTTCTCTTTATACACAGGATTTTTAAGTTTAAAGTAGACAAGATATTCTTTACTGTTCCATGTGGCTTCTTTTTTACTTAACATGGTATTATTACAAGCACTTTTTCATATAGCTACAATCTTCACTCTTACCATTTCATGGGTTGCATTATAGTCTATCAATGGCAATATAATTTCTTGGAACTTTTTTCTATCCATTTAGCATAAATGCTCCCCAAAATAATTTTTAAAGGAATTATAAATCAAGTGGCTCAGTAACATCAGCTTCCTTCTCTGTGCCCCTACTTAGTTAAGTCATCAAAGAAATTAAACCCTTTCGGTGGCTACAGAGCTCACGTCATAATTTCTGGATGGAAAATATCAACTAAAAGCATGATGACAGGAAGATTCACATGACAGTATGAGAATCTTCCTTTGGAGTACTCTAAAAGAGAAAATCCTTAATCAATCTTGACTTTAAATAATATGTTTCTTTCAGTAAAATTCTCTCCAGTACTAATCTTAGGCCACACAACCTATCTCCTTTAGTCTAAAATAATGACTTGTATTTTTACAAGAAATCAGTGGGATTACGTGGAAGAACAATTACCTTGCTCCAATGGATACAGTAATGACATTGTCCAGGTTGAGTTTGCACCACTGCTCAACATCATATGCAAAAGTTGCACTGAACATAGCTCTTCTGACCTTGTGGGATGTGCAGGCCAAAAAAATGGAAGCCAGCTGGTCTCTGAACCCAGTTTTGCCATCTTCAAACAGTTTATCTGATTCATCTACTACCAGCCACTCAACACTAAGAAATAACAAAAAAAAACTTAGGGGTATTGAACTGAAGGATCCAAGACACTTCACTAAATTGTAGGGACACATGAAGAAGTCAAACCACGGTGATACTTCTCAGATCCACATATCATACTAGAAAGAAAAGTAAGCAGGAAAGAGGTAAAAACAATACAAACATAAATTAGTGTACCTATTCCATCAGCCTCAAAGATATGAGGTTCCATTAGCAACGACATAAAGAGTTTTACATAAACCTTATGAACTCCATCACCATTGCTGAAAGATGTGAAAATTTCTAGGGGAATTCTGGACTACCTGCTTATCAGACTCTGCTGACCTTCTTCCAGACCAGATAGTTACTTTTCTATGAGTTTAATAAAAACCATTATTCTCAGTACCAATATTGGAAGTTGGAAGATAGCAAGCTCCAAAGGGCAATTCAAGTAATTGAAGACAAAATATAATCAACTAAGTGAAAAACACACATAAAAGACATAACCTTATCTGTACCTTGTTAACTCTATTCCTGGAGGATCTTGCTTTAATAAATAGATTAGTCGATTTGGAGTAGTCACAAGAATATCTATAGGAAAAACAAATGGTAAAAGTTGCAAAAACAAGATTCGTCCCTCTTGAACTAGGGGAGTAAGCCTCCTGAGTTGCAGCTAATAACCTCAAGTGGGGAGCAGACGGAGTGGGTATACATGCTACCCCGACAACACAAAGTTCTTCCTTATCAGTAAGCTAACATACATATTTTTTAATCCATCATAGCACAGACTATATCCATACTCTCCTTTTATATATTTGATCTGCCTTCTCAGCTTCTAAGAGACAAGAATGTTATAATCCAACAGTTTAGTTTGCTTTTCAAACATGTGTCTGTTTTTCAGGAAAATACTTTCCTTCAATGCAGTTTTACTCAGATGATCAAGATAAAAGAAAAATAAAGCAGATTAAAAATCATAGAATAAAGCAGGGATTCTCAGCCTTGGCACTACTGACATTTTGACCCAGATGGACTCTTTGTTGCTGGAGGCTGTCCTGTGCATTGTAGGATGTTTGACAGCATCCTGGGCTTCTATTCCTATACTAGTAGCACCCCTCCCCAGCTGTGACAACTTAAAATTTCTCCAGATACTGCCACAGATCCCTGGGGTGGAGGGTGAGGTGGCGATGAGGGGCAAAATCACATTTAGTTGAGAACCACTGGTATATATTTATATAACTACTGGATGGGAGTGGGAAGGAGAGCTCTTCCAGCTTCTCTAAAAATCAAACTAACTACACTTTAAAAACTTTTAGGTGGCAATTAGGATATTTGTAATTTCCAAATCCCTTATAAGCTCTATACCTCAAGGATGAACCCCTTACCAAATTTCTTGGATGATTTAGGTCCAAATTTCTTGGCTGCAACTGCTGCTTTGTGGATCATGTGTATCCTGAATCCTGTTCCCTCAGATATTTTTACTAACTCTCGGTGAATCTAAAACAGAAAATGATTAACCCGGCTGCTAAAGTACTTGGATAAAGTGTACAGTCTCTTTTTCCTTATTAACAAAATAAATCTATTATCAACCCATGAATTTCTGAAATTAAACCCTTAATAATCTGTAAGTTAACCTGGAATCTCAGCATTTTGGAACCTGAATGCCTAATAAGATTCAGTAGCTTCTTCAGGTCTAGTAAACTCGTTCTAAGAGATAAAATCAAAACTCTTCCATTCCGTTACACATTGTTTTTAGAATGCAGTACTGTTACAAAACTATTTCATACCTGGCATGTTTTTTATATTAAGCTCACTGGGAGGGTGGAGCAGACCACTGTATAGTTCTACTTTCTGAAAAACTGACATGGGCTTTCATTTTTCTAGGTGAGAAAAATAAGTTTTAGAGAAGTATATATTACAATATCCTTCCAACTTTAAGGAAGAGCTTATACCAAAGTATTAATGTTAAGATCATCATGTTTTAGAAAATTACAAGACTTAAAATGACCTGCCCATATGCAGTAAGATACAGAAAAGTGTGTTTTCTACAGAATACTTAACCATGACAAAGACACGGGCCTTACTCTCTTGAGACCTTTTTACTACCCTCAAATAAGAAAGATGACTGGAGCAAATACAAACACATCCTCTTCAGAAGCTACAAGTCATACCTGGCTGGCAAGTTCTCGTGTTGGTGATATAATCAGGGCTCTGAAGCCTTTATTTGTGGGTTGTTTCAGCTGCATTAAAATAGGAATGCTAAAAGCTAAAGTCTTTCCAGATCCAGTAGGAGCAGAAGCCAGAAGTTCTCGACCCTAAAAACAGTATGTTAAGAAAAGGAAGAGTACATAAATTTTGCAGAGCCTGGTCAAATAACGCTACCAGCCATAAAAATAACAAAATTATACATAATAAATTCAATCACTCACATTCCCATCACTCTTCTAACATCTTCAATATTCACTTTTCTAACATCATCCATCCTCGACACCACTGCCCCAGTGGAGTTTCTGAGCATTATCACTAAAGTTCATTTGAACTGGATAAAGAAAGTGCATAACTAAAATCCAAAGATAACTGACAACCTCAATTATTTTCATTATTTTCATTTTTCTCCCCCCTAAACCTCTTTATCAAAGGAAAACCACAAAACCAACTTTTTGTCCTAATGACTGCACTGCTCTACCCTTATGGAAGGCTTTAATATGCAGCAGAATGGCTAAAGGTAAGAAATAAAAAGTGGTGATAACCTGAGTGACAGAGTCATTTATAGGTGACAATCTTCAAAAGGTACTATGATTCTTAGCTTAAAGCTTAGGTCACCATAGAAGCAATCTTACATGAGAATTAAAAGCGAATTTACTATAATGTCAGCCAGCGTCATTCAAATATATTCTCATTCTAGTTCCCAAAGGAAATGAAAAAGATTAGTATGGATGAGGAGGGCACTCATGTTCTTTGGCAACCAGAACTGAAGGCCATCTTTGGTTATGTGGAGGGAAAAATGTCAGCTCTCATCACTACAAAAAGAAACCTCAGAAAAATTTAATTTCCAAAAATCTAAGTTAACTCATACCTCTATCAACAGTGCATAAACAAATTATGGTGTATTCATACAAGAGAATACTACTCAGTAACAAACTGATATATGCAACATGGATGAATCTCAAAAATAGTATATAGTGAAAGAAACCGAAAATAAAGGAAATAGATAATGAATGATTCCACTTACACAATATTCTAGGAGAGATAAAACCAATACATGGCAATAGAAACCAAGTGCTTACCTCTGGGCGGGGTGAGGTTAGGACTAAATGGAAAGGGTATGAGAGAACTGTCTGGGGTGACAGAATGTTACACGTCTTCACGGGGGTGATGGATACATAGGGTATGCATTGTTGAAACTCACTGAACTGTGCACTTAAAATTTATGTATTTCTTGGTACTTACATATACTTCAATAATAAAAAGTCTTGGGATAAAAATAAAGTCAGGTTATGTACAAGAATTCTGTATTTCTGAAATCGTTCCTGGATATTATAAGCTACATCATGGATGGATGAATAGAACATATACCCTAGCCTCAGAGGGTTAACACGCTTAGTAAATGGAAAAGGTAAATATAATTAATAAAAATACATGGCAGTGTAAGACAAAATGTAAGATAAATGTTGCAAGAAAAAGAAAACACATGGAGAACTGGGTGGTAGGGGAGAGAGTTCTGGTAAAGGAAAAAGATGACATCTACCGGTAGTGATCATGACAAGTTTTAAGAAGGCACAGGCATTAGAGATGGACCTTAAAAGCAGGGAAGGTTTTCAACAGGAGGTGGTAAGTAGAAAGGAAGATTTCAACAAGGGAAGGAAATGAACACACGCACATACAAACGAGGAATGTCAAGAGACATTCTAGACCTTCATACTCACATGCAGCATAACTGGAATGGCTTGCATTTGGATTGGTGTAGGTATCTGGAAGCCTGCATCTAGAATGTTCTGAAGCAGTCGAGCATTGATTTTATATTCCTCGTCAAGTTGCTGAAATGTAGCAATTGGGTCAGGAAGATCAGTTCCTTGGACATGAATTTTATGTTTATTCCGCAAGAAGTTTATCTGGAAAGAGAAATAAAGGAGTCACCGTGGATATGGTCAAATACGGTGTTAGATGTTGTAAAGCAACAGTAAGTTTCTGGGATGAGCGTTAGCAGCCTATGAAACTTTCTGGTTAAATTTCAAGCCCTAAAAGATAGAAATACTAGGTATAATTCATGTCCTTTCACAGATGGAAGACCTTCATAACAGCGAAAGCTATCAATCCAGATTTCTTCACATTAATGTGTCAATGCCATGAATAACATGCTATTCATATTAACGTGCTACTGTCATAGTCATAATCTTACATAAACTTCTAGAGGGCAGGCACTGAATCGATCTATTTTCTTTCTGCAGCATTTAGCACATAAGTGCCAATGCTTTTTAATGTTCTACCCTAAATGTTTTACTTATTAAAATTTAGTGCCAAAAGTAGAGTCAAGTGACGTTGATTTGGTTTGTTTCCCATTCTCTGATCCAGACAGTCAAATTCGGGATGCGGGATTACTGAAGTGAGATGAACAATACTCCCCATCTGCAACTCGGCAGGAGTGCAGGAGACACTACGATGGTCGGAAAAACTCCTGGGGCAAAGACGTTTTTCTAACCTTTTCTTTCCTGAGCTGCTCCAACTTTCCTGAAGTTAGTTTATTTTCTTTTTTGGCTTTCTTCTCTTCAATCTTTGCTTCCACAGATGATATCCATTGTATAGTAGAAACTTCTTGAGAAATCATTTCTAAAATATATTTATAAAAAATTAAAGGATTTTAAGTGCAACATCTTTAGCAATACCTTCATACTAAACAAAAGAAAAAGTACTAGCGGACACAACCTGATAAAGTAATGTGAGGCATAAAAACTGGGAAAGGAGAGGCAAGCTCTGTGTTGGTAAAATCAAAGCTCTGAGCTCACACTCTTTTTAAATTATCTCAGCTGTGTAATGTGTACATGACTGTATACTTTAAAACAATAAGGAATTATCTGAAAAACTACTTAAACAATAGGAGATTTCAATGACGCATCCAGCTTTTCTATATCCAAACCACAACCAGCTAGAAAATAAATATGATGTAAGAAAAGATTTCACTTTTAATAGCAAGGAACACAACTCAATATTTAAGGACTTCTCAATATTATAAAGAGAAAAAGTTCTCACTAAACCTATAAATAACACTAATTCAATGAAAAGTAATGATAGGATTGTTTTAGTAACGGGACTAGCTGACTTTAAAATTTACATGGGAAAGTAAGTATGTAAGAATACCTAAACAATTCTAAGAGTAATGAGCAAAGACTACTTCTGGAGTTTCTTTTAAATTCTTTTCAACTTCACTGATGCATAACTGACAGAATAAACTGTATATTTAAAGTACACAATTTGAGGAGTTTGGACATATGTATACACCTGTTAAACCATCACCACATTCAAGGTTATTTCCATCATTTTCCAAAATTTCCTTGTGGTACCTTATAATGCATCACTCCATCCCTGAGCAACAATCTGTTTTCTGTCACTGTAGATGAATTAGCTTTTTTTCCTGGCATTTTATTTAAATGGAATCATACAGTATGTACTAAATATAGTCTGGTTTCTTTCACTCAGGATAGTTATTTTGGGATTTATCCATGTTGGAGCATGTATCAATAATTTTAAACTTTTAATTTATGGTAGTAGTCCATTGTACAGATATACAATTTGTTTATCCTTCACCTGTTGAAGGATATTTGAGTCATTTCCAGTTTGGGGGCTATTACAAATAAAGCCACTATGAACACCTGTGTACAAGTCTTTGGGAGGACACAGGTTTTCCTTTCTCTTGGTTAAATTCTAGGAGTGGAAACAGATAGGCCACATGATATGCATGTTTAATTAAAAAAAATTCTTTTCAATTTCTACAAAAAAAGCCTACTGGAATTTAATCTAAGTATGCACTGGCTCTATAGATCACTTTAGGGAGAAAATATCTAGTCACCCAATCAATAAGCATGGTATGCCACACCACTCTACTAGAATTTATAACGTAAGGCCACATTAATTAAAACAGGCTGCTACTGGTGTATGAACACACAAATATAAACCAACAAAACAGAATAGAGCCCATATAGAGATGGGAAATAAGTTTACAATAAAAGTTGCATTTAAATCTCATGGGGAGGGGAGAGTGTATAGCTCAAGTGGTAGAGTGCATGCTCACCATGCACAAGGTCCTGGGTTCAGGTCCCAGTACCTCCTCTAAAAATAAGTAAATAAGTAACTAAACAAATCTAGTCTCCCACCAAACTAATTAAGTAAATAAATCACTCCAAAAAAAAAAAAAATCCAGTGGGGAGAAGATGGATTATCAATATATAAGGACAATTTGCTAGCCACGTGGAAAAAAAATTAAATTAGTTCCCTGTTCATTCCTTATACCAAATAAAGTCTAAGAGGGTCAGAGATTTCAATATAACAAAATGAGAACTACAAGTAAGAAAACATGGGAGAATTTTTAAAAAATAAGCTTAATGCTTAGAAGGCAAAAACAAAACAAACAAAAAAACCATAAAGGAAAAGATAAATTTAACATATAAAATGGAAAAAAAAAAAGATAAAGAAGATAAGTGACATGTGACAAGCTAGAAAACATATTTGTAAACATAATATGCTAGAACAGAGCTAATTTCCTTAATATATATAAGGCCTAATAAATTAAGAAGAAACAGAAGAACAATAAAATAGAAAAAATGTGCAAAATACATGAGTAGACAAATACAGAAAAAGAAAACTCTTGTACATTGCTGGTGGGCACCACAAATTGGAATGACTTAAAAAAAATAAAATTCTGTTCCCTTTTATGAGACAGTTGGCATTAATCATCACTAATCCACAAGACTGTGAATTTTCCAATTAAAACTATGTACGTCTATACACATTTGTTGCTAAATAATTAGAGAGCATATCTATGTGTTTCTGCTTGCCTACTATTTGAATCCTTTTCTTAAGATGGTATCAGATCTATTTTTTTAATCATCTTGGTAGAAGGCTTTACTAAACTTCTTTGTAGCCCAGAAAGTAAAAGGATGTTTATTGCAACACTCTTAACAGCAAAAGTGTGTAAACAAGTAAATATTCACAACACAGGAACTTGTCAAATCAATTATGGAACATACAATGTGATACTATGCTGTGTTAAAATGAACAGGGCTGTGCACTTCCTACTGATTCCAAACAATCTCCAAGATACATTGTTGTTTTAATAAAGGGGGAAAGGAAGGGAAGGTTCAGAACAGAACAGCATATAAAGTACACTATCATTCATGTTTTTTTTAAAGGGGGTATAAATACATGTGAATAGACTATCTCTACAAAAATACGTAAGAAATTGATTAACAGTGGTTGCCTCTGGAGAAATAGGGGACTAGAGATAAAAGAATGGGAAGAAAATTTACTTTTCATCATTGTATAATTTTTTAAAAGTGTAATTAGTTGCTTTATTAAAAAGGTAAAAATGGCTAGGAAACTCAATAGGTGTTACAGACAACGAAAAAGATAAATACCCCTACAGTCGAGTACAGGAAAAACCTTGTGAAAAGTAGGCAGAGTAAAAACAAACAATTCAGAAACTTGAAATGTAAACATCCAGTAAAGCATACAAGAAGATGTTCTACCTTACCAGTTATCAAGAAAATATAAATAAAAAATAGTTTCACTCATTAGATTGGCAAAAAAAAAAAAATTGTACCCAGCATCAACATGGCTGTGGGAAGTCATTTTGCAGTTATCTGTTCAAAGAAAGAAATGTGCAGACCCTTTCAACCAGTGAGTCTACTTTTGGGATGCTAATTACAGAAACAATAGCAGCTGTACAAAAAGATGTATGTACAAGTATCTTTATTGTAGCAATATTTATAATCACAAATACCTGGAAGCAACCTGAATGCCATCAACTGACAAATGGCCGTATATTATGTGTGTAACCATACTGTATTTTTCTAATTGAACAAAAATTAAATAAAGAGAAAAAAAATAAGCCAAGCGCTAACCTGAAGTCATCTTCTTCCTCTTTTTTTTGTTCTGCTCCCTCTTCCTTTCAGTTAGGCTCTCTTCTTTTTTCTCTTCATCTTGTAGTTCCTGATGAGTTTTCGATGCTCCACAATCACCTGGGACAGACTTGTTTCCAAAAAAGTCCAGTCCCTGCAGCACCTCTGAAGAACCAAAGTCATATTTCCTTTTCCCTATCTAAAACCCAAAAAATTTTAAATTAAATCTGTGGACAGACTAGCATTGTTTTCACCTTAGCAGTATTGGCAGTAAGGATGTGGGTCCAATGACTCCCCATCTTTTTTATTCTTTCACCAAATATTTGGTGAGCTGACAAGTGTGTTCGGGCATATAGAATCCAAGGTGATACCTTTCCTGATCTGATAACAGTAATAATAATAATCATAATAGCAACCAACACTTATATACATTTATCAGCATAGCACATATTGTCAGGTAGATTTCCAAGCATGTTTAGATACATTAAATCACTTCATCCTTCAACAACTCTAACAAGGTAAATAGTAATATTACAGACGAGACAATCGAGGTACTAAAAGGTTAAGTAACTTGACCAAGGTCTCAAAATTAGTAACTGGAAGCTCCATGATTTGAACCTGAATAATCTGGTTCCACAGTTCAAACTCTTCATAACTACACTATACCGTCAGAGAAAGAAAAAACACACGTGTTGCACACACACAAAAATGCCTCTAGTCCAACCATCAAGGTTGACAGTCAAGATTTTCCACAATTAGGCCCCAAATACTCCAGATATATCATTCACTAATTTCCAATGTAGATCTCCCATCTCTAAATCGGTCTTCTCCGTGGTTACTTAACAGGGCGTGGAGTTGCGGGAATAAAAAGAACCATGCCCACTAAAGCTACACCCATGCCAAGACAAATCTGGGGAAGCTATAGTTAAAGAAACTCTCTCCGTTTTGGGTTGTCTTTGAAATTCCTTTCCACCACTTTCGGAAAAAAGGTTACTTTTGAAAGAAAGAGTCTACCTGTGCTTTGAATAAACTCGGAAGCGGGGCCGAGGGTGGGGAGCAGGGTAAATGTTTCCGTGCTAGACCTAGCTAAGTCTACAGAAGGATGGGGAAAGAGTTCATTCAGAAGGCTGCGGTAAGCTGAAAGCCAAAGGAGGGAAAATGCCCCACAGGCACGCCACGGGATCTCTGAGCACTGGCTCCCCCAGCAGCCGGTTCCCTCCCCGGCTCCTGCCCCTTCTCAGTTACTCGGGCTTCTCACACTCTGCACACAATACCTGGAACCGGGCTGCGTCCGCCGAGAAGCGTCTCACATTGAACTTGGCCCCCGCGCCGAGCCGGCGAAACAGATCGGGAGCGTCCATCTTTACCCAGAAAGCTCCGCGGCCCCAAGCGCCTGCGCAGAGGACTTCCCCGCCCAGAAGGTCTGGGGCCAAACTGTGGGCGGAAGTGGCTCGGGGGGGCGGAGCCTGGCGGCTGTGAGAGTCGAGGCAGTTCTATCGTCGTAGAGTCCGTCGTCATTTATTTGTTCTTTAAAAAAAATCTCGTATGCCGATCACTGTTCCAGACTTGTACGGATCGTTTGGTAAACAACACCCCAGGAATCTCACCTCAGGAAACTTACATTTTAGTGAGGACAGAAGATATTGTTAACAAATAAGCAGGATAATTTCTGAAAGAGCAAAGTGCTATGAAAAATGAAACAGTGTAATTGATAGAGAAGGGGAAGAGGAGTTACTTTTTGGTAGATTAGTCAGGTTCATTCTGATGAAGTGATAATTGATCTAAGAGGAGGCAGCCCTTTCCTGGTACGGGGAACAGCATTCCAGATACAGAAAACACACGCCTGAAGGAGGAAAAGGTTTGGAACCTTGAGGAAATAAAAGGCCAGGGTGACTGGAGCCAAGTTGCAGTGAGGAAGTGTGATACAGACAAGGTTGAAAGGACAGATGAAAACCAGATCTCAGACTCTTATAACAAGGTCATGGTAAGGGATTTGGATTTTAATCTGAGCACATTAGGAAGCTATTCAATTTTTTTTTTTTTTTTTTTTTTTTTTTTTTTACTGAGTGCAACATGATTTCGTTTATCACATTTTATATTTATTTTCTTTATTGTATTTGTACTGTACAAAGTTACTTACACACTGCAGAAGAGACTTAATTTGCTTCACTGCTGTATCCTCAGTTCCTATGTTCTCTCTATAAGTATTTGATGAATTAATGAGGGAATGCTTTATAAAATATTACTCTGGCTATTTGGAGTATGGAGCATAGAAAGGGTAAGAGTGGAAACAGGAAGTCAGTCAAAATAGAAATGATGATGGTGCCTTGGACAAGGGTGGTATCTGTGCTGATGGAGTAAAACGGATAGATTTGGGGTCTATTTTGGAGGTAGATCTAAATGCACCTGATGAATTTCATGTGGAAGTGAGAAGGGAGGACTCACTACTAGGTTTATGGTTTGAAACCGTGGGTAGATGGCATGCGATTTACTGAGCTAGGAGAGACTGAGGGAAGAGCATCCCTTTTTTTGGTGAGGATGAGGCATAGGGGGTGGAATCACTTGTTATGTTTTGGACATGTTAATATGCCTCGTTGATTTTAAGTGTAGCCATCCAAGTAGGTAGTTGATTGCATAAGTCTGAAGCTCAGGGGAACAGGTCAGGGTTAGAAAAATAAATCAATATATAATATAGAAGTCATCAATATATAAGTGCTACCATATCAAATAAGCATTTAATTTATGAAAATTGAGTTGTGCATATTCAACCAAAGAGTGTGAGAAATACTTTAAATTATGTGATCCCTTTACCCTGAAGGAAAGCACGTGTTGGATGAGGATGAGATAAAGGATATGAATCTGCTATATCCTCAGATGGATTCAGTCCCTAATTCCCTCTTACAGCGCGAGCATCTTGCTTTTCCAATTATGTCTCCTCTTTAAAAACAAGTATTTTTCATGAAACATAACCCCCTAAGTGAAAGCCCCAAGTACTTCATTTACTGCTAAATAAAAAAAAAAATTATCTCAACATAGGAGAAAAAAAACTGACTTGAGTTTTTTAGGAAATGGAATGTTGGTCTTCAATCTGGCACATCAATATGGCCACAATCACGCATAAAATCAACATGTCCAAAACCACAACTTCCATAGTTTATGGGTGATTAAAGGAATTTCCAAGAATAAATTCCATTTCATGAGTTTTTTTAAATGAGCTGAGTTTAGAACCCAGTCCCTAGGTAAGTGGTGAAAAACCCGTATCTAAAAGCATGATCATAAATGTGATCACTTAGAGAGACTGTGTGAATAGGGAAGAGAAGGGGACCAAAACACAACTAAGGGGACCCTTAGAGTACTCCAGCATTTAGGGATCTGGTAGAAAAGAATATACTTATAAAACAGAAGTTGGGGAAGAAGAAACTAGTGAGGCAGGCAGACAAGGAAGGTGGTGTCATGGCAACCAGATAAAAGTTTCAGGAAGAAGGTAGTGATCAGCTTTTTCAAAGGCTGTTGAGAGGCTGAGGATGAAGTAAAAGATCATGCATTTGGCAACATGGAGATCACTAGTGACCTATACTATCAGTTTCAGTGGCATGGTGGATGGAGATGATTGAGTGGTAAAGGTGGAGAAATGGAGACTGTGACAAAGCCAACTCTTTCCAAAGGTTTAACTGAGAAGGAAAGCAGAGAAGTCGAGTGGTAACTGGAGGCAGATACGGGTTAAAAGGAGGGGTTTTTGCTTTTTGTTTTTGATGTTTTAAAAGATGGGTGCTAGGGGATATTTGTAAATTGCAAGGAATGATCTAGTGAAAAGATGGAAATTGTTGGTACAAGAGAAGGGAGAACAATGGGATGCACATGGGATGAGATTTTGTCAGGGAGGGTTGGAGGGCTCAGGAAATGATATGAAATATTCTCTAAGAGCAGGAAAATGAGCTAGCTTGCTAGGAAAAGACATACTATTGCTGGGCAATGAATGCTCATTTGAGTTGGAGACAATTAATGAAAAAGAGACTAATCAGCATGATTATATGGGTGGTGAAGAAGTTTTATTTTTGGATTTACCCAAAGTTAAAGTTTTTTCAGGTAATGATAGAAGGTTATGGCAGAACTTTTGGTATTCCCTCTCCCCACCAAAAAGCCTGCTCAGATTGATAGTTCGATTAGAGGTTGGCCTCCTGAGACCCGAGAAGGAAGGGAAAGTCCCTAGGAATGGCTCTCCTTATTAAGAATAATAATCTGGATTATATTAATAATCCAATTAGCTTCCCTTATTTCAGGGAAAATAATTGTATTGTTACATGCATGATATATATATTTTACTGTTGTAAGCACATAGGTGGAATTAAACAAGTCTGAGTTCAAAAATAATCCAGGATTACTTTTTTAATGGAGGTACTGGGGATTGAACCCAGGACCTCATGCATGCTAAGCATGTGCTTTACCACTGAGCTATTTCCATGCCCCTAGTTCCTCTATTTTAGCTCCTCTCCTGTTGCATTGTAATTCCATATCTGTCACATACCAGACTTTAAGCTTTTTGAGAGCTGGGCCTGTATCTCATTTGTCTTCCTATTATGTTGGCCCAGCATGGATGCTGTTTCACAGATCAGTGGTCAGTAAATCTTGTTGGACTAATAAAGTGAAATAAAATAGACAAAGATTCCTGAAACTGCCTATTTTGTGGATTGAGGACAGGAACTATATCTTCTGTTTGTTTCTTTGTGATAAATTTTGGCTGAATGAGTAAATAAAGTCAAATGGAAACTGTCAGATTGGTATGATCTTCTACCTTGACAACGTCCAGCTGACTCATTAAGGGACCATTTCCTCTTGGGAAAAAAACAAAACAAAGCAATTTAAAACCATCGTCAGTAAAAGTGGTGAGGAAATTGAATCATGGTTTTGTATAACTGGAATTTCTCCAAAAACCAGTATGGTCTGACTGGTAGACACACATGGTTTCTCAACTGTAGCAAGTAAGAACACAAACTTTGTATAACACTGCAGTGGGAGATGGTTGGAAGATCTTGTTATGGACAGAGTCATCACTTCATGCCCTAAAAGTATGTTTTTGAAAATCTTTTTCTCCTCCACTCCCTGCTTCTCATTCAACAAACTTTGTTGTTGTTTACCGTGTGCTGGGCATGGATTCAGGCCTTGAGATGCAGAGATAAATTAGATACAGTCCTTGCTTTCAAGTAGCTGAAAGTCTGCAAAGGATAGTGACTAAAGTCTGCTAGAGTCTGTTTTCAAACAAAGCGAGAATATTCTCGAAGAACCGTAGTGTAAGTTACATACTTATAGAGGAGTTAGGGGATATTCGCTCTGTGATAAAGGATGGGATGGGCTTTGTAGGAAGTTAGGAAAAGTTTGTAGAGGAGATAAAGCTTGCATACCCTTAAAAAAATAAGATGTTGACAAATTAGACAAGACCTGTAAAGCTCTTCTAAATAAAGGGAACAGCAGCAAGAAATGTAAGGGGGCATGAAAATGCCTCCTGTGTCTGGGGATCTGCTCCTGGTTCAACAAATCTGGAAATGGATGCTGCAGCAAGAGAAGTTGCTGGACAGGTGGGTAAAGACTAGCTCCCATACACCTTATGGGTATACCAAAGACTTTGGACTTCATCTTGGAGTCACTGAGGGCCATTAAAGGATCTCAAGTCAGTGATATAAACAGTGTTTTAATTTTAAAGATCACTCTAGCAGCCACATGGAAGGGAGGCGAGTCTGGAGTCAGGGAGAAAAGAGTAAGGTTGCAATAGGAGTTTAGTGAGGAAAGAAGGCTGGAGAAAAAGGGAAGAGGAGAAAGGAGAAGATCTAAAGGACATTAAGGTGGTTAAGTTGATAGGACTCCCTTAGTGATTGGATGTAGGAAGACAGGGGTGGGAGAAACCTAATGTAGCTCCCAGGTCTCAAACTTTGGTAACTGGGTGAGGGTGCCTCTGTTCATAGAGATGAGGAATATTGGAGGGCTAGGTTTGTGTGAGAACTATATAATAAAGATTACTTTTGAATACTCCATATTGCTAATTTTCAGAGAAATGCAAATCAAAACTATAATGAGGTATCATCTCACACCAGTCAGAATGGTCATCATTCAAAAGTCCACAAATGATAAATGCTGGAGAGGGTGTGAAGAAAAGGGGACCCTCCTACATTGCTAGTGGGATTGTAGTTTGGTACAGCCATTATGGAAAACAGTATGAAAATTTCTCAAAAAACTGAAAATAGACTTACCATATGATCCAGCAGTCCCACTTCTGGGCATATATCTGGAGGGAGCTCTAATTCAAAAAGATACATACACCCCAATATTCATAGCAGCACTGTATACAGTAGCCAAGACATGGAAGCAACATAAATGTCCATTGACAGATGACTAGATAAAGAAGCTGTGGTATATTTATACAATGGAATATTTCTCAGCCATAAAAAATAATAAAATAATGCCATTTGCAGCGACATGGCTGGACCTAAAGATTGTCATTCTAAGTGAAGTAAGCCAGAAAGAGAAAGAGAAATACCATATGATATCACTCATGTGGAATCTAAAAAAGAAAAAAGGAAAAAAAGGACACTATGAACTCACCTACAAAACAGAAACAGACTGGCAAACAGGAAATAATTTTATGGTCACCGGGAAAAGGGAGAGGGAAGGGATAAATTTGGTAGCTTGGGATTTACAAATGTTAGCTACTATATATAAAATAGATTTTAAAAGTTTATTCTGTACAGCACAGGGAAATATGTTCAATATCTTGTAATAACTTTTAATGAAAAAGAATATGAAAACGAACATATGTATTTATATGCATGACTGGAATATTGTGCTGTACACCAGAAATTGACACACTGTAACTGCCTACACTTCAATTTAAAAAAAAGTTTAATTTTGAGATGGTTGAGTTTGAGATTTCTGTGGAACACCTGAGTGGAGTTTCTAATGGTCATTTGGAGATAGGAATTCTTATGTCTTTGCAAAGGGAGCTAGAAACTTCTAGATCACAGCTTCAGGGTCTCCATTAAAATATACGTTGAGGAGAGGCTGATTGGCTACAGATAACAAAACCAACAGCCATCCACACTTAGACAAAAATCTCACTTTCTCTGGGGCTGTTTTCAATATCAAATTCTCAAGCTTCAGCAATACCCTAGTACTTTAGAAATCCAAATCAAGTACTTAAGAAATCCAGATTCTTAAACTTTTTGTACATTTCTGTTTTTGCCATCAAGAGTCCAAAGTACAAAACATTGAGTCAAAAGTATAGAAAGTACTTTTCAGGCTTTAATGTAAGTGTAGTGCAGTGTCAAGGTAACCACTCAACTATTCTTGTACTCAGGACATATCGCCAGGACCAAAGCTGACCTCACGGTGGCACTCCAGTCTTGTTGGAGTAAACAGCTCTGGAATCATCTGGCTAACCTCTAAGTGGACAGTCCACACTGAAGTAAAGAGTTGGCATAAACTCTGGGTCCACAGACCTCACAGTTTAACTTCCTGGGGAGGATTTACAGGGAAAGATATGCTTTCTTGTTGTTGTTCCTTTTTTTTTTTTTTCTACAACTACTATTGTTTATTTTTATTTTTATTATTTATTTACTTATTAAAATTTTTAAAAATGAAGTAGAGTTGATTTACAATGTTCTATCATGCTTTTTTTGCTTTTAAATCAGCTCTGGTCTAAGGCTGGATCAATAGTATAGGTGTAGTGATACTTAAAAAAACAAAAACAAAAAATGTGACAATGAATATATGTATGTTCATGTATAACTGAAAAATCGTGCTCTACACTGGAATTTGACACAACATTGTAAAATGACTATAACTCAATAAAAATGTTTAAAAAAAAAAAACAAAAACAAACAAAACACAGTACAGGTGTATGATATGCCAGGTCTCCATTTAAAAAAGAAATTTCACCAGGGTTCAAAACTAACCAAAATAATATCCTCATTATTATTTATTAATAGCTACCATTTATTAGTGCCTACTCTGTGCCACATACAGTTCATTTTCATATTATATGAACTCACTGAAATTTCACAACTCTGTGAAATTAACAATTATTCTTGCTTTTCTGAGGAAGAAACTGAAGCTCAGAGACATTAAGTCGCTTGCCTCTCAAGTCATATTGATAGTAAGTAGCCATGCTGTATGTTGGACCCAATCTGTGTGATACCAAAATATGAGCTCTTTAAGTAAGGCTGCATTGCCTTGTGTTATTTTTTTTCTCAGTCAGACTAAGTATAGGGTCCTTTACTAAATTAAGTGTTTTCAGAAAATGTATTATAGTTCAGCTGATAACCCCTCGCTTTTTGAGCACCCAGTCTGATGCAATTCTCTCCCCTCCATACTCCTATAGAAAAACCAGCATTTGTGCAACACGTAAGGCAATTTACATTTAAGTCTTGCAATTTATCTCCAGCTCTGGTCACATTCATTTTTAAACTTTTAAAAAATTTAAACTAAAGTTGATTTACAATGTTTCAGGTGTATAGCAAAGTGATTCAGTTATATATATATATTCTTTTTCAGATTCTTTTCCTTTATTACAAGATATTGAAAATATTTCCCTGTGCTGTACAGTAGGTCCTTGCTGTTTATTTTATATATAATAGTATATATTTGTTAATCCCAAATTCCTGATTTATCCCTCCCCCACCTTTCCCCTTTGGTAGCCATAAGTTTATTTTCTATCTCTGAGAGTCTATTTCTGTATTGTAAATAAGTTCAATAGTATCATTTTTTTTAGATTCCAGATATAAGTGATATTATATGATATTTGTCTTTCTCTGTCTGACTTATTTCGCTTAGTATGATAATCTCTAGGTCCGTCCAAAATGCTGCCAGTGGCATTATTTCATTCTTTTTATGGCTGGGTAGTATTCCATTGTGTATATATACCACATCTTTATCCAGTCATCTGTTGATGGACATTTAGGTTGCTTCCATATCTTGGCTATTGTAAATAGTGCTGCTATGAACTCTGGGGTGCATGGATCTTTTCGAATTAGAGTTTTCATCTTTTCTGGATATATGCCCAAAAGTGAGATTGCTGGATCCTATGGTTACTTTGCCTCATATTATTGATGCCAAAATGAAAGCAGTAACAAATGAAACTTTGTGGTTTTCTTTGGTTATAGGCTGTTTAGAATGAGGTGGTTTAAATAATACATATTTAGGGGAGTCTAGTGAGGACCCTGACTGTGAATTTGAGGCGTCTTCCTGAAACTCTTCACCATGCAGGAGAAACAGGGTACTTACATAGTCACAAAGTATGTCCTACAAGGTATTTATTAATTACAAAGAGAAAAAAAGCAAATTTATAGTGGAGAAATCTTGCAGTTAATAAAATAATCAAAGTATAAATGATAAAGCAAATGTGGTAAAATATCAATATTTGTGCCACAGAGAGATTCTTTTCCTTTTACGGTAGAAAAAAACAAAGGGACCGGGAGGATCTGTTGACATTATTGGTCAGCAATGGAGCCGAGGACTAATTTCTATCTTTGATCGCCATCTGTGAAAGCCCAAATCCGACAAAGGTTTCCAGATGAAATATTTACCTTTCTAAGGGGTCGAGAATTATTGGTGAATCCTAGCCTCTATCTAAAGGAAGACTCCCCAACGAAAGACACAAATAATAAAACTCCAGAATAATGTTATTATACTTACCATAGATTGTAGAGGTGGGAGTTAGTTGTCCTTACTCCTACAAAGCTTAATCAAGAGTGTCAAATCATATTTACAAGGCATTTTTAACATGCCTTACAGACTTCAAAGCCATAAATCTCTGCCTCTTCAGGGGTTAATGTTAGTATTTTGTATATCTTCAGCCTAAGATAATTACCAATCTGCCTGTGTTTTAAAGAACTTTTAGCGCGAAGGAAAAGATGTCTAGGGGAGCTTTTTGTTCAACATGTCGGTGTTTGCATGATTTACAGTATAATTAACCAGCCCTGTAGCACCAGCAGATCAGCTCCCTTCACTATTCATCGTGTTTCCAGTGACTTCAGATCATCAACTCTGCTGGGAGGAAATACTTCCTCCTTAGAGATGTAAAAATATTATGTCCCTCATCATTCCCACAGGTAGAATGTTATCCATCCTTATATAAGTATTGTTTTTCAGATCTAGGGGGATTTCCCCCCTCCCTTATGTTTGTACATCATTACTCTCAGAGCTAAAATCTAATTAAATAAATACATACAACATCTAATACTACTTAGGAAGAATTTTGTTAATCAATTGCTTATAATCACCAGAACACATTTGTTAAGAGGTACAAGTCTTGGGGAGACGATATAGCTCAGTGGTAGAGTGCATGCCTAGCACACATGAGGTTATAGATTCAATCCCCAGTACCTCCATTAAAAAATAAATAAATAAACCTAATTACCTACCCCCTCCAAAACAAAAGAAACAAGAACAAAAGATATACAAGTCTGGTAACTCAAAATCTAAAACAAAACACCTATGTGAACAAATATGTTATCAATATTATCACAAAAACTATTTAAATCGCTATATTAAAGACATATTAGATATCTTAAAAACTTCAAATATGTCTACTTTGGGCCCAGTAATTCTACTTTTAAGAACTTACCCGAAATATACACCTCCAACAGCATGAAAATACATGTGCACAGGGTTAATTATTGCAGCATTGTTTGTATTTGCAAAATATTGGACACAACCTAAATGACCATAAAGAAGAAAGAGGTTGGATCAGCTATGGTACAGGCACATAATAGAGCACTATACATCTGTAAAAAAGAATGAAGAAGATGTCTGCAAACTGATATGGAATAATTTCTAGGATATACTGGTTAGTGGAAAAAAGCAAAGTACAAGAGTATCTATAGTATGCTCCTTTTTGTGTAAGAAAAAAAGGGAAGTGAGAAAATACACAAGTGCTTGCTTTTTAACCAGAAAGTGAAACAGAAAGGATAAACCAGAAATTAATGAGATTACTGTTACTCACAGGCTGAAAGGGCGAGTAGAAGATGGAAAGTGACATTTCTCTTGACTGTCCCTTTTTGTATGGCTCTGTCGTTTGGAGCCATGTTAATGATTCATATATTAAACAACACACATACACAAATAGGGGAAAATCCTAAAAATGAAATACAAACAAATCAACCTAACAGTTTTAAATGAATAATATAATCACATGGGAAAGCAGGTGTATGTGTGTGGGAGGGAAAATGAACTCAACTGAAAGAACTTTAGAATATACTGGGGTTTTTTTTATTTGTTTGTTTGTTTGTTTTGCTATATACTCTTAGACTATAGAAAAAATAAACTGTACATGAAAATTAAACTGAAATTGGTTTGGTTTTTTGCAATGGCTGGGTTTCCTTTTTTTTTTTTAGCAGCAATTCTACAACTATTTTCTGTGTATTCTGAGATTATTAATAAGTATATTCATATGTATATATATAAAATGGACAATGAGATTCAATTTTCTCACTGAGAGAAAAGAGAGTTACAAATATGGGAAGAGGGAGGAGTAGAATGAATTCTATAGTATTGGATTAGAAGTGAACATGACAGTATGAGCTCAGAGATATATATGTGTATTTCCTAGCCCTGTCCACTGAGAGAGCCCAGAGGCAATGACACCCCAGGAGCAATTTGGTTTCTAAATTGTTTGCTACTTAAAGGAACCAGGGCTCCTTGGAGGACTGGCCGATTCCAGAGCTAGAGTACAGCTGGGAAAAAACAAGATAAACTTTGAACATTGTATTAAGATAGTAAGTTGAGAAATGCTCAAAGAATGGTGAATGTGGACTTGTAAGAATGACAAAAAGAACTATACTGAAGGGACTAGTACTAGCCAAATCTGGGACAATAAAACACAAAAATGAATAACAATAGTAATGTATTATAACCCACTGAGTAAAGTAAGAAGACATAGGCATATAAATACATGAAAGAGTAAATAATGTGGGAGAAAGGGACGTGAACCCAGTATAAATGCAGAAAGAATGATGGAATTAGAAAATCACTATTAGGCAACCATCACAGTCATAATTGAGTCATCAGTGGATGATAAAATGAGTGAAATTTGGATGAGAAACAGGGTATTTACTAAGTCACAAAATATGTTCTCACAAGGTTGTTAATTACAAAGACAAAAGTAGTCATTTTACAGTGGTGAATTCTGGCAGACACCATATTAACAAAATGATCAAAGTCAATGATAAAGCAAATGTGCTAAAATATCACTATTTGGGAAATCTTGGTGAGAAGTATACAGGAATTTTTTGTACTATTTTTTACAACTTTCTTTAAGTCAGAGATTATATAAAAATAAAAAGTTAAAAAGAAAAGGTAATTAAAGCACCTCTGAAGAGTTTGCTAGGCTAGAGAAAGACAAAGGCTGTAATCAACATACAGCAAGTGAATTCTGCTTGTCTCCTTGGCAGAACAGTTTATGAAAAGTCATTGTTTGGGAGTAGGGGGAGGCAGGAGGGCAAAAATCTAATTAGATGTTTTCTTGAACAAAACTTTTTAAAAACTTATTTTTCAAAAGATATAAGCCTGTTGGAAAAGAGCTTTTGATAGCAATTAAAAACAAAACAAAACAAAAAAACCTCTATTATGTACCAGCGACAAATTGTTTCTAGCTGTTAAAAAAAGAATTGGATGAAGGTCTAAATCCCAGGAGACATAAAAATCAAGAGATAAAAAAATTGAAAAATAGAGTAATTTCTGTTCTCTTCCCAGATAGTAAATTTCATAGACATTTCTGATTCTGTTGGCAGTTAGTTGTAAAGTTCTAATGTTACTGATTAAGACATACTCCAAAACTGTATCTGTTTTGCCTATCACATAGAAATAAGTATAAGATCATTGAAAAGAACTGTCCTGGGTAATGAATACTACTACTGCGACGACTTGCCAGATACTATTCTAAATATTGTTCACATATTAACCCAGTTAATCTCCCTGCAACCCTGTAGAGTAGACACTCTTACTAGACTCAGTTTACGATTGAGAAAATCAAGGTTCTCAGACTTTCTTGATTAACTGTGCTCTTAGGGTCTCAGTAGATTTTTTCATGGCAACTCAAGCCCAAAGGAATACCTAATAATTCCATTTATTAAGTTGCTAGAGCCAAATATTTTAATGCCTATTTATGATTTCACAATTTAGTAGCCATTAACAATACATATAAATTGAAAGAGAAAATAGTATTCTTATTTCGTTGTTAAAGAATCACTTACTTGCTAAGGGGATGCATGAGCCTCTTGAATGTAACACAACTTCGCAAACCCTGAGCTCAGATCAGACAGACACTGTCTTACTCATTTCATGTTCCAGACTGATATTCACACAGTGCTTGTTTTTTTTTTTTTTTTTTTTTGTCACAGCAACTGCAGAAAACCCAGCTCCTCAAAGACATTACATTATCAAAAAGATACCAGTCTAATGTTGTAACCATGATCTACCACGTGCTAGAAGTTCACGTGATTTCCAACACGTTGAGTCTCACTGTGTTGCCCTTGAAATTTTAAAATAGTCTATGTTGCCCCATGAGCTTGCTGCTAGGGTGCCCTGTGGCGTCTTGGGGCACAGTTTGAGAACTGTGGATCTAATGCAGAATTATTATTCAGCTTGGGGGATAAATTCTTGGGGGAAAATCAAATCAGAATATGTGAACATTAACAAGTTGCAGAAAGAGTTAATATGCTAAAAATCTTGTTCTTCATGTATCTTTTAAATGCGTATCTTTAATTTTGTTGTATCTAATTGCTTTGGGATAGGCTACTTTTTAAAAAAATTTTTATTGAAGTTGAGTTCCAATATTTTATTAGTCTCAGGTGTACAACATAGTGATGCAATATTTTTATAGACCATATGGGATAGACTTCCACTTTGCAATAACAAAACAGAAACAGAATCATCTGGAATGAACAATAAAATGTTAACATCATATAGGTCAAAGGTAAAGGCTGGCATTTAAGGAGTGTGAAGCAAGGACAGTACATGAAAAATGTTTCAGCTGATAATATATGTAATAAAAATATTTTATACTACCAAGTGCAGAGCGTGAACTCAAGGAAATTTATAAGTTTAACTGAGCCTCTATTTTAAGCAAATTTATTACTTGAAAACTTGAATGTTTTAAACCGGTGTACAAGGGGCTTGATTATTTTACAAAAGAATATTATTTAATATTTCTTGGTACATTTAAAGTATGATGTGGTTCACTAAATTAAGGTGTATGCCTAACCGTTTCTGAACACATTCGTTTATAAAATACCGCTCTGTTGATTACATTGCATTTTGAGTTTTCCGTCTTTTAGGAGGACAGGAAGCAAAACACCTAACTCCTAGTTGGGAATGGAGGGAAAATGAAATACAGAGAGAAACAGTCAGTTAATTTAGCATTGCGTAGTCAAAAATTGGAAAGCATCACCTACGCATCTGGGTTGTAAAATATCATGTTAAAAAATCATGTATGACAACAAGGTCCTGCTGTACAGCACAGGGAACTATATTCAGTAACTTGTAATAACCTATTCTGAAAAGGATATATATATATATAACTGAAGACACTACGCTGTACACCAGAAACTAACACAACATTGTAAATCAACTGTACTTCAGTTAAAAAAAAAATCACTTATGGCATTTTAGCACCTAACAGCCATAATTCTTCTCACAAAATGTGATGATATATAACAATCATTGAATAAAAACCAAAAGTGCCCATTTTTAGATGATTTTGTATTAAGGTTAGTGCATGTGATTTCTGCCCAGGAATTTGTCTCCGTCCTATTGACTAGACTGACATAGTCAAGAGAATGCCAGCATATCGTATCCCATGAGTGATGTGATTGAAACAGGCGTAGCTACAGATGGAAGGAAATGCTTGCTCCTGTTTTACTCCTACGGTCACGATAAAGGGTTTATTTTGATTAGTGCAACTTCAGCTTCAATAACAGCCTGAAGAACCAAGAAAGTTTCACTTTACTTTGCCATCATTTTAACAGCAGATTGACTCAACACAGCATCCCAGAGCACTGAGTAAAACACCAGTGAGATATCTTTGCAAAGTGTTTCTGCAGCCCAGGTTGCAATATCTTCCTTGGGGCTTCTGCTGTTTTCATTAGAGAGAAATTACCAAGCATCGCCTTCTATTGCCAGTTAGCTGCATGTCACCCTGTTTCTTTTCACAGTTCAGACTGAGTACCTGGGATTCTTTAAGGTAGAAATAAAGGCATTTCCCTGGGACCTTGGGGAAGGCAGTTAAATCTTAGATAATCCCAGTGGAGAAGTGGTCTTTTTATAGATCTGAATTCTAGGTCTATTGTCATTGTTTGGGTGTCCTGAACAATTGTCTTCGAGACTGTGAGCCATAGTTCACTATCCAAAGTTTCATTTAAATATCATGATGAATTGGCTGCAGAAAGAGGATAGGGGAGGAATGTGAAAGCGTTTGTATAACAAAGAACCATAAATCATCTCTGGTACAGTGGGCCCCCTATCATGCAGCCTGTGGTCTTGTCAGAGGAGCTGTGGGGAGAAAGATGAGAGAGGATAGGGTCTTCCAGCTGCAGGGCTGCAGCAGCCTTCAGACCAAGAAAGCCATTTACCCCCAGCTAAATCCTTCCTGAGTTACCATTTACTTATTTAGGAAATATCTATCAAGTGAGTGCCCACTACCAAAGGGCACCATTCTAGACGCTATGGGGGTTGGGAGGGGTAGGGAGGGCAGTAGTACCAAGATGAGTAAGACACAGTACCTAACTATTTATTAGACGTGGTTATGACAAGGACTCTGCTCCCTTCTTCAGCATAAACACCGGTACGTAATTAGGGTGTACTTCACTTTATGAAGCAGAAGTATTTCTGAGCCTTTCTGGCATTAAAGTGAATTCCCATCAAGTGGATCTCCTCTGCTCTCTCCACAAAGCCGTCCCCATCACCCTCAGCTGGAATTAGTTTCCTCCTTCCTTGCATTCCCGGAGCCCTCTCCTTGTATATTCACTGCATCTTTCTCTGGAGGCCTTTTTAAGGTGACTGTCATAGAGTGGAAAGTGGAAAGAGATAAATAGGTTCAAATCAGAATCCTAGCTCTCGGGTGTGATCTGGGTTAGTTTCTTTCTTTCTTTTTTTGGAGTGGGGGCGTGATTAGGTTTGTTTGTTTGTTTTTAATGGAGGTACGGGGAATTGAACCCAGGACCTTGTTCATGCTAAGCATGGGCTCTACCACTGAGCTATATCCTCCCTGCCAGGTCAGTTTCTTAACACCGCTAAGCCTCAGTGTATCCTGTAAAATGGGCATAAAAGTAATTCCTATTCATTAGAACTCTGTGAGAATTAAATGAGATAAGGTATTTCGGCATTTAGAAAACGCCTGGAAGAGAGTAAGCTCTCAGGAATGTTAGTCATGACTATTAGGTGCTTTACAGATGAGGAAACCGAACGAAGCTCATAAAGATTTAATAACTTAGGCACATTATAACTTGGAGGAGGTATGGCACTGCATTTAAGAACTCTGGAGCCACGCAGACCTCATTCACATTCCTTTTCTGTCATTTATCATGTATCCAACCCTGAACAAATAATTTCTCTTAGCCTTCATTTCTCTGTTCGTAAAATGGAGATGGTAATTAGGAATAATATCCACTTCACGCTTATTGTGAGGATAAAATGAGATGATGTGTTTAAAGTGCTTGGTCCAAAGAAATGCACTCAGAAAATAGGAGCCACTCTTACTGACCAAAGTTACCCAACTGACAAGTGGCAGGACCTGGATTTAAATGCAATGGCTCTGGGGCTTCGGGGAGGGAATAGCTCAGTGGGAGAGGGTGTGTTTCGCATGCATGAAGTCTGGGTTCAGTCCCCAGTGCCTCCATTTAAAAAAATAAATAAATAAACTTAATTACCTACCCCCCCCCCCCGGGAAAAAAAGCCATATATATATATATTATTAAAAAATGCAATGGCTCTGAATCTCAAGTGCTTACCCTTTTTAAATAAACTCACTCACCAGCTCCTTTGCTCTCTGAGCTAGAATTCTGAAGAATTAGTAGATGCAATCAACACTTGGAAGGCTATTTTAAAGTGCAATAAAATTAGTTTATTTTCCTCTTTTGATGATTGCTTTGTATTTTTTTCACCAATATGTGCTCACACACCCATAATCTTAAACTAGCCTTTCCTCTCCCCATCAATGGAAAAAAAAAAATATATATATATATATATATGTATTTTCCAACCTCATAGAGGAATAGCCAACATCTCAAAGGAACATACCTTCACCCACATGGACTCTTCCAAATACTTGCCTTTGAAAGAAATCATCATACCAGTGAAAGCATTATAGGGACTTTCTTGGGACAAGGAGGGATTATAATTCAAGTTTGTGGAATGAATCCAAGTGAAAGGAGAAGGGAAAACTTGCTTCTTTCCAGCAAGTCCTGCCTTGGGATGCTGCCCCTCCCCATCCCAGAAGGGGAGAGAGCCCAGCCGTAGGGTCAAGGAGTGGTGACCAGGTTAGCAACAAGGGCAACAGAGAGAGGAGACAAAAGAACAGAAAGTGGCAGCGGCTGGCTGAATGCCTGAGCATGTTTCTTTGCTGAAAGAGAATGGCGGGGACAACGACTCAAACTGAGAGAGAGAGGAGGGTGGAGGGGAAGAGGACAGCTAATGGATGGGGTGGCCCAGCAGGGGTCAGAGGTCGTGAGGGCACTCAGGGAACTAATTGGCCACTCTGTGCATATTCACTTTCTGCTTCTAGCCTACAGCTGGGCCTTGAGAGAAAGCTCTGGGGTTGAAGCTGGCTTTATTTTTTTATGCCCCGAGATTTGAGACCAACTGGTGAAAAGCAACTGAAACTGACAAGTGAGGTAAGATCCTTCTTTCCTGCTCCAGGAACAGCTGACTGGGACAGACTTCTGCAAAGGAAAATGCTAACGATTCCACCTCACTTATTCATTCATTCAATCATTCATTCATGCATGCATTTCCTCCTCTTCTCCATCTCCATCTCCATCATTATCATCACCACTATCACCATGTGTTAACTGGATGACCCAGGAAATGTTATACTGGACACATTCAAGATGGGAACGGATTATAGACACCTTTAATTTGGAATATAGATTATCAGAGTTAGGTCTGGGCTTTTTGGGATCATCTAGTCCAGCCCTCTTGTTTCAGACTTATGGGAAATGAGGCAGCCGATTTGCTCAAACTCACAGAGAAAGGAGTAGAAGAGGGAGCAGAGCTCGGGTCTTCTCCCTCCCAGTCCAGAGATTTTTCCATTACACTCTTCCCAGAAACATTAACCTTGAAAACATGTGCAGACTGGTGTGGTTAACAACTCAGCCTCTGGGTCAGACAGCCTGGGCTGAAACACTGGCTACTAGCTCTGGGACCTTTGGATAGTTACTTAATCTTTCAAAGCAGCAAGTTGCTCATCTGTAGAAAAACAGGGTTGTTATGTGGATTAAGTGAGGTAAATGCATGTAAAGTGAGCATATGCCTCAATAAATGTTAGCGATTACTAGCGCTATTTCTTCAGAGCCCAGCGTAGACTGTACTTATGGTGGTAAACACATAACACAATGAATACCGGGTCTGTATTCCCCTATAATCCTGGGCAACCCATGGCAGGATGAAAATCTCATTCCCCCTCGGTTAAGAGACCTGTGAGGATTGGAGAGAAATTTTGGAGTCTGTCTGAATCTTCTACCGAAGGGCTGTCCAAATTTGGAAGGAGCTGACTTGGGTCAATACATGCAAAGGGCTTAGAACAGTGCCAGGCACACAGTTAGCACTCAGTAATGGTCAGCTGTTGTTGTTATTACTGGGAATGAGGGAGCTCTTTGTCACTGCAGAGGGTCAAGCATTAGACTGACTTACCCTTTGTCAGGAATGTTGGGAGGGAGATCCATGGATCAGTGGTTGGAGGTTGGCCAAGAGGAGGTTTGAGTTCTGTAAATCTTTCCAACTTTTGTGTAGTTTAGTAGAATCAATTTGCCTAGCTTTGCCCAGAGATCTGAGGCAGACCATCACTCTGATACCATTGCATGTGGACTCTGAAGCCGATAAAAAGGTGAAAATACAAGAGAGACACAGGCCATCTACAAACACTGGCTCTCCCACCCCACAGTGCGGCGTTACATTATGGACACCATACGGTCACAGAGTGACTATAAATGTCTACCCAAAACTTAATTTTGGAGCTCCCTTTGGCTACCTGTTCTTCCCACTTCATTCATTCATCCGAGTACAATTTACAGACAATAAAAAGACAGAGCTTAATGTTCAGTTCAATGAGTTTTGATAATTGTATACACTCATATAACCTCCACTCAAAAGAAGGTATAAGATAGTTTTATCACCCAAGAAAGTTCCCTCTTGCTCCCTTCCATTCAAGCCCCCAATCTCCCTCTTCTCCCCACGAGGCCATTCTGACTTCTTTCATCCTAGATTCATTCTAGATTTTGCCTGTTGTTGCATTCCACATATTTTTGTATCTGGCTCCTTTTGTTAAACACAGATTTGAGGTTCATTCACATTGTTCATGTATCAGTAATTCATACTACTTCTTTGCATGAATATACCAACAGCTTATCCATTTTCCTGTGATGGACATTGAATTTATTCCCAGTTTTTGTCTGTTATGAATAAGGCTGTTTTGATTATTCTTATATATTTTCCTAAACCTCATTATATTTATATTTTAATTATAAAAATATACAGAACAGTTCAGAGATTATTACAGATATTCATATATCACCACCCACATTTAATAAATGTTAATGTTTTGCCATATTCAGTTTTTTTTAAAGAAAGTTTATAGATTTAGTTGAAACCTCCTCTGCACCCCTCCCCACTCCTATTCTTCACTTTTCATTCTTCAGAAGTAGCCACTTTTCTGAAGTCTGTTTGAATCCATTCTGGTTTTTTATGTGTTTGATAATATGTATGTATGAACGGAACTGTTTTCATTAATAGGCTAGATACTTGGTGTGCCTTTTCCATCTGGAAAGCCATGTCTTACTTCTGAGAAATTTTTCTTGCATTGTTTATCTGAGACTTTCCTCTCTTCTGTTTTCTCTGTTCTCTCTCTCTGGAACTCCTGTTATTCAGATGTTGGACCTCTTGGGTTGGTTCTCTTATTTTATTTTCTCTTCTATGTGTTTTTTTCCTCTTTGTCTTTTTATTCATCTTTTGGGGATTTTTCTAAGCGTTATCTTTCAACCCATTTGTTAAATTTTTCATTGATGTTAGCATATATATTTTACATTTCTATTTCTTTTTTATTATTTTTAATTGTCTGAATGTTCCTTTTATAGTTTCCTGCTCTTTTACAGATATACTATCTAGTTTTACATCTTAATAATAATTATAAGAATAATAATTAGTCTTTTTGTATATTCTGTTTATTTGCTTTTAGTTTCCTTTTCTTGCATAGAGTGTTTTCTCCAGGTTACTTTTTCCTGTTTGTTTTGGTCTGTATCGTTCATGTTAGAGGTCTTCCTTAGGAGTCTGGTGATCCTTGGATGCTTGGATAGTTAAATGTGGCGCACTTAAAAACTGAAACTTGAAAGTTCTGAACTCGAGAGTAGGGCTTGTCAATTATGGAGCTCACTGAAGGGTTACCTGGCTGTGTAATTTCCTTGGGGGAACCCTTGGTGTCAGAGGGGTTAAGCTTTTTCCCCTGGACTAGTGAGAATCTCTGGAAAAGCACTGTCTAATCTCCTTCCTGGAGGGTAAATGTTTCTTCACTTCGTCAGCACTTGGTATACGAACATTTACTTCATCCTCTTGTTCTCCATATAATAACCTGCTCTCAGCTTTGTTTGTTGTTTTCTTTTCCAGAGACTCTTTCTTTTATTTTCTTTAAAACTCTGGCTGCATGAAGCAAAAAGAAAGGAAGGAAGGAAGGAAGGAAGGAAGGAAGGAAGGAAGGAAGGAAGGAAGGAAGGAAGGAATGCCTAGAAACCTATTGGCTTTTTAAAGATTACCATCCAATCCTGATATATTTCACTCTATCTTCACTCATCCTCATTGCCTGAGGCACTTGGCAGACCAACATGGGTTACTTCCCAGCTTTCTCCACTTTCAGTTTGAGATTCAGCTTTCTTAAGTTTCCTGAGTCAGTTATCTCTCATTTATTTGCTTTCCAGCTTCCAAAGTTTCCAAAATTTGTTGTAGTCTCCTTTCCCATTCTCATTATCCTTGTGAGTTTATGCCTTTTGTGAAAAGAATCTTTACTGTCACCTTAGTGATGATGGAAGTCTCTCTTATTTTGATTTCAAGTTACATTTCTCAAAATATTAGTGAGGTCTAGTAACTTTGTGTATATTTTTTATGCATTGGGTTTCCATTTCTGTGACTTGTTTGTTCATATTCTTTGAACATTTTTCTCTTAGGTTATTGGTCTTTTTCTACTGATTTGTTAGCATTCCTTATGTAACCTGGAACTCACCCTCTGTTAGTAGCAAAGTCTTTCATGGTAAAGATTTTCTCCCATTCTGTGGTTAGACTCTTCATGTTGTAGTGTTTTTTCCATTTTAATATAATTAATACATTAAATCTATTTGCTATATTAAACCATCATTTTAATATAGTCAAATTTATCCTTTATAGTATTGTGCTTTTAGTGGGGGATCTTACTGAAGAAATCCTGCCCTACCCCAAGGGCACAAAACTGTTCTCCAATATTTTCTTCTAAGAGCTTTAAAAATATGCTTTTCTACATCAAAGCCTTTAAGCTGCGTTTTATATATAGTGTGAGGTAGGAAGCTAATTTTATTTTTTAATAATGATAATCAATTGTTCTAGCACCATTTATTGAATTGCCCATCCTTTCTCCAGTGATCTGTGATGCCATTTCTATAATATGCCAAGTTCTCATATTCAAGGGTCTATTTCTGAGCTCTCTATCCATTCCATTGGAGCTATTTCTCTCTCTGTGTGTCAAAATCATACTATTTAAGTTACTACAGCATTATTCAAAGTTTTTCACATGTGGTAAAGCAAATGCCTCCTCCTCCTTCAAAATTGTCAACTATTCTTGGCTCTTTTTCTATCGTATTTTAAGATTAGCTTGTAAGTTTCCTATATTCAGATACAGCCAAGTTGGTATTTTTATTGGAATTGCATGAAACCTATAGAGTAATTTGGTATTAAAGAATAATATTGGGTTTCCTCATCCATGAACATGGTACATTGCTCTATTTATTTAGGCCATCTGTTGGTCAATAAAGTTTTATTTTTCTCCACATGGTTCAACACTTCTTTTATTAGATCCATTATTAATGTCTTTTAGTTTTTCTGCATATGGTGACAGAAACTCTTAAAGATTACATTTTCTAATTAGTTTTTGCAGACATAGAGAAATGCTTTTGATTTTTTTTGGTAAGCTGATCCTGAATTCAGAAATTTTGCATAATTCTCTTAATAATTCTGATAATTTATTTATAAATTCTCTTGCAGTCTCTATGAAGACAATCATATTGTCAACAAATAGCAATTTTACTTTTTCCTCTTCAATCCTTCTACCTTTTATTCTGTTTTTGTCTGATTACTTTGGCTGGGATATCCAGTAAAATACTGAATGAAAGTGGTAAAAATTGATAGCTGTTAAAGGAACATGCCACCTAAACTGTGATATGTCACCAGGACTATCGGATCTAGAGCTGTGTTGTGCCTGCAAGATCTGTCCCAGTGAAATGTTTGTGTCATTGGTGTTTGAGAATAGTTATTTTTATTCTCACTTAATAGGTGAAGAAACAGAAACTCAGTGAGGTAAGTAACTTGCTTAATATCACACAGTTAATGAGTGGGAGATTCAAATCAAACCTGATTTCCAATTGAAAGCGATTTCCATGATTTTCCTCCTTGCTATCTATCTGTGCTAATGTGTTACCTTTCTCAGATAACACACTGCATTTTCCTTTTTTTTTTTTTTACTGAAGTATAGTCAGTTTACAATGTTGTGTCAATTTCTGGTGTACAGCCCAGTGCTTCAGTCATACACGAATATACATATATATTATATATATTCGTTTTCATATTCTTTTTCACCATTAGCTACTACAAGATATCGAATATAGTTCCCTGTGCTATACAGTATAAACTCGTTTACCTACTTTATCACACTGCATTTTAAAAGAGATGTGCCAGAGTAAACAATGCCTTTATCCACTTAAATGACTCTAACAGTGGCAATTTTAGGCAGAGATCTTGTTTTGCCTAAACAGAAGATTCAGCCTATTTATAGTTTTTTTTTCTTTTTTTTACAAATTCATCTTATCCAACCCCCTCTTTAATGTAGTTATCACTATACTACATCCCTGAGAGATCATTTTCCAGTCTTTATCAACTGCCAAGGTGTGCTCTCCTCACTGTCCGACAGTTGAGTAATTCTCATGTGGATCCACAAGCTTCCCACTGGTCCAGAGAACAGTGTGTTTTCTCCTCTACCTAACACCTCTTCACGTACTGTTTCTCCTTAGGTCTTCCCTTTGAGACTATTCATTTCTAGAATATTTGCTATTGTCTGAATGAGATAGTTTCCAGACTTTTCACTATTCTGATTATGCCCTTCACAATGCTTTCTAATTGATCAATGTCCCTTTTGAAAACTGATGCTAGGACTTTAACGTGGGGTCTGATTGCGAACAAAGTAGGACCCTTATGTTGCATGATCTGGACATTGTTACATCCTTTAATGCTGCCTAGATTTTTGCTTTTTTAGCAGTGATGGTACATTGCTGACTTAAGTTTAGGGTTAACTAAACTCACGCATTTTTCATCTGAACTACATTATTGAAAATGTGTTATCTGTATGTTAAAAGAGAGAAGAAAAAAGTCCTGAAGGCAGAAATTTATGTATATACAAACATACATGTACACATATAAAAAACCTCACTAAATTTAATCATTTGTGTTCCTACTTCATAATCAGCCATCTATAAATGTGATAAAGCATGCCTTCTGTGTAGAGCGAGGCCTGGACTTGGAAAATACAAGGCACAGTTGTTCTGCATTACCAGTCATCAGGCTAGAAGCCATACTGGCTTTTCTTCTCCCATCCCCTGTCCCCTTTCCTGCAGCACTTCAGAGCTCTCTCAGTCTAGGTCAGAGCGAGGTCTGTGGGGAGGCAACCAGGACAGAAAACTTCTCTGTTATGGAGATAAATAAGGCAGCATGTTTAGCTTGGAGGCTGCCAACATGTTACCAGGAAACACTGGTCAGGGGCAGGTAAAGTCAATCAGGACTGCTGTTGCAGGATAGGATAAAACTCAAATTTCAGGGCATTGGCATTTTGACATTTTTTACCAAGAGTTAAAATTGAAATGCACCCCAATGTTCATAGCAGCACTATTTACAATAGCCAAGACATGGGAACAGCCTAAATGTCCATCAACAGATGACTGGATAAAGAAGCTGTGGTATATTTACACAATGGAATACTACTCAGCCATAAAAAAAGAATAAAATAATGCCATTTGCAGCAACATAGATGAACCTGGAGAATGTCATTCTAACTCAAGTAAGCCAGAAAGAGAAAGACAAATACCATAGGATATCACTTATAAGTGGAATCTAAAAAGATGACACAAATGAACTTATTTGCAAAGCAGAAACAGACTCACAAACATAGAAAACAAACTTATGGTTACCAGGGGGAGGGAGGGATAAATTGAGAGTTCAGGATTTATAGATACTAACTACTATATATACAATAGATAAACAGTAAGTTTATACTCTCTAGCACAGGGGACTATATTCAATATCTTGTAGTAGCTTATAATGAAAAAGAAAATGAAAGAAATATATGTATATATGTATGTGTGTATATATACATATATATATGGATCACTATGCTGTACACCAGAAATTAACACAACACTGTAAATCAACTATACTTCAATTTAAAAAAAATGTGTTTTCAGAATATGAGTTGAGATGGTTCATGGAACCATGTAGTGGCATCTGGGCTTACTGGGACAGGTACAGTCCCGTGCACACGCATGCACGTGGGCACACACACACCTGGCCCAAATGAGCACACCCCCACACCACCATGTTTGTGATGAGCAGTCCTCGGAAATAAGGTGGCCTTCAGGGGAGCAGCCAGTGTGCGGGGTTGTGCTCTCCATTTCCTGGTGCAGTAACGTGGCCAGTTATGCCCTGCTGCGGTGGGGTGGAGCCTGCCTTCTCTGAACTGAGTCCCGGATGAGGCAGTCTTTCCAGAGGTGTATCCTGGTGCCTGGGGACACAGTTCTTATAGGCCTGTCCAACACATCCCCTGATCTTAGGCTGGCAGGAGTGCCCACTTCCCAGCCCCTAAGCAGGGTCGTGTGCTCTAGGTCAGCACCCAGGCCAGCCGTCTTCCAGCAACGATGCTTTCTTAGGTCAAAAGGGAAAGCATTGTTGCTGCCCTGTGGCCAGGCAAACAAGCAGCTGGCTTTGAAGTCCCAGGGGTGGATTTGCTCAGGCTGGAGTGGAGAGTCTGAAGGAGAGGTCTGTGAGCCTCCCTCAGGCCTGGCTGTGTTTGTTAGCTCCTCCCGCCCACCCAAGCCTGGTGTGTTTGATGTCTGCGGAGAAGCCAGAGGAGGGAGGATGTTCTGGTGTCTTCCGAGGGACAGCTTTCAATGCCCGCGGAGCCTGCAGTCCTGCTTAGGAGCAGAGTGCAGACCAAGCCTAATTCCAGAAGAGCCTGTGACAGGCCTACAGTGGAAGGAAACACCCAGCCCCTCCCTTCAAGGCCGTCTATGGGGCTGTGGTCCAGGGCGGACTGTAGACCATCTGCTTCCCTTGGGCGCCATTTCTGTTCAGGTGGCAGCAGCTAAGAATGAACGTCAAGGGGAGACTTGAAGAGAGAAAGTGGCGACAAAGGCAGCTCTGGTACCTTCAGCAGCCACAAGTCTGAGGTTCCCACTTGCGGTCTCCTCCTCCCCTTCTCAGCCTCCACCAATTGCCTCCCTGACTCCCCACACCATACCCCACCCTCTCTCCCCCATCCCCAAAGCAGCGGAGGGGGACAATTTGCCTTTATGCAGGGACAGCGCTGCTGAGCTCCTGCCTCGGAAGCTCTAGGTAAGACCAGAGATGCTACCCCCCAGCCCCTCCCACAAGCAACAAAATGCACTGGGTGAGGAACCCTGGGGGTGGGGTGGGGTGGGGAGCAGAAGCCTGGGTAACACAATGCTCCCGCTGGCCTGGCTCTCAAGGCTTGCCTTAGGATTTTCAAAGCATGTTGATGACCTTTCAGGCCTGGGCCACAGGGAATGAGATGAGAAAGTGAGCATTATTAACCAATTCAATGTCCTATGTAATATTAGCCACGAACAGTTTCATTTCTCTCTCTCTATTCCTCCTAAATGCCCCTATCTGTGCCAAAGGTGCACATTTCTGCTAGATTCTCACCTCCAACAGCGCTATCTGGTCCGTCCCTACCTGCCTACTCCCCCGACCCCTGACAGGTTGAGCTCGAGAAAGAGCTTGTTTGCGATAAGACCTTGAAATCTGGAGTTATAAATCCTTCCAGGACGGCCCCCTATCTGCATGCTAATGCTTGTGGTGCCGCCGAAACGAGGCTCACCTGGTTGTGACCCATTGCCTCTCACTCTCCGGAGTTCCCTGGTCCTCCTCAGCAAATAAGGGGCAACGGACAAATGGGAGTTACCTGTCTCAACAGGTGTTAGCCTGGCCTCACTTTCCTACAGGGTGATGGAGAGGTCACCTCCAGCCCACCCACTCTGGGCATTCCTGTGATTGTAAAAGCCCATCGTCGAACGTAACCCTCCCTTTGGTCCCCTGTGACTTCAGATGCAGGAGGCTGAGCCCATCTCAATGGATTTGGAAGTCCTCACTTTAGCTGCTGAATTCACTGGCTAGAGAGCAAGCGGCACCTGCATTGTCCGGCGGAGCAGGGAGGAGGGCAGGGGGCGGCTTGATGCCACCAGTCAGTTTTGCTCACGTCTCTGTCGCACAGTATTCGTTTTCCCTATTAGTCTTCCCTACTAAGCCATGAGCCCCTGGGAGGAAGAGACTGTTTCTTATTCATCACTGAGTCCCTGTGCCCAGCAGACTGCACAGAACGTAAATATTTGGTAAGTGACTTAGCCTGATGCTGTCATTTTCATCACCAGCAAATATTTATTGAGGGCGTCTTCTGTGCAGTGACTCTGCCAAGCAGTCGTGGGTACAAAGATTAATGAGGCACCATTCTCACTTCCAGGGGCTTACGCTAGAGTCAGGGAGACCCAGAGAAGCTTCACTGGCCAGGAGGTCAGAGGAAGGGCCTGGAGCTGGGGAATCAAAGTTTGCCAAAAAGTAAACTTCCTGCGGATAGCCCCGGATCCAGACACCCATTCACTGCCAATCTCCGTATATTCCAGAGCAGAGCTGTTACCTTACCAATTAATCTGCATGTCTAGCTTTTTCCTATGTGATTTCAGTGTCTTTGTCTCAACAATGTGAATGAAAATAAAAAAGCAGTGTCTCCACTTGGGAAGAACTTTTCAACCATTTAGCCCTGAGAACCAAGGAAGCGAAAATTATCCCCTCCCCCGGGGTCCCAGCTGGAGCCACACTTGTTAGCTGTGCCCATGCTGTTTGGTCTGGGCTCCCCGTGGACGGGAGGCCAGAGCTGCCTCCACCCTCAGGAGGAAGGAAGGAGGAGATGGCGGTGTCTGTCTGGAGTTCAGTTCGTCCCAACACCTTGCAGCACATCTGTGCTGGCCACCAGGAATGGAGAAGATCATAGTGGGGGTATAACTCCTCTCTTGGACAGAGGACTTGTATCTCTGAGAACCTGGGAGAAGGACAGAAAGTTGATCTCTTGGGGTCCCAGGTTTAGCTGGGATGATGTAAGTGTCAATTTGCCTGGCTCTTTCAAGCCAGTGCTTCTGAAGCTTTTCTACGCAAGTACCATTAGTGGCCAAGAAGAGTGAATTTCACACTTCTCGAGGGACCTGGAGTTTTAGACCACTGCAAATGGAAATACCTTTGAAGCTCCACATTTTATCTTAAAAATGCATGTAAATGTTTCATTTTCTACTATGACTTAACAATTTGCTTTGATATAAAAATGCAGTTAAAATTTCTTCTCTCTCCCAAAATAGCTTCAGGAAGATAAGCTATTTTTCTTGTGGCTTCTCGAACCCCCTGGCTCACTGCCCTATAGCCCAGTTTGAGAAGAAACATGGCTTTCAGGACATCAGGGCCCATACCCATGTTCCAACCCAAAACAGGCTCCTAACATGCTGGCATGGCCCATGCTTTTGATCCCAAAACACTCCTCTGGGTCTGCCTTATGCTGTCCCATCCACACACTCCTCCAGTCTGACCCCGTGGGATCATCCCTTCACTTCTGGGTTTATCCTGGTCCCTCTAGGACAATTTGGAGATCAGGTGGCCAGTAACCCTATTCTTCAAAAGTCTAGGGGCAATGGCTTTAAACCTTTTTGCCATTTCTGGAGAATCTGCCACGCACCAGGCCCTGCACGAGGCACTGGAGGAACAGTGGTGAGCAGGAATGACATGGTGTGGGCCCCCTTAGACCTTGCTAGTGGGAGACAGAATTAAACAACTGGTCTCCAGGAAGCAAACAGAACGAGCTCAGACGGGGCAAGCGCAGGGCCTTCCGCCGCTGGCTGCTCCTGCCTTGGGTGCTCCGCCCACCAGCGTAAGCGCACAGCGAGCAGGTCCAGAGCTAAGTCGGGGTAACAATGAATTGCCTGCAATTCCCCACATGAAGGTGAAAGAAACATAAAATAAATTTCCCCTCCACATCCCCCGACCCGCCCAACTGCTCCAGAGACAACTCAATCCTCGCGTGAGAGCGGTGATGTGAAGTGGCCTGGCTCCCCACCCCCGTTTCACAGATACAGAACCGGGCGTCCCAGAAAGGGGACGCAGTCTGCTGAAACTCACCTGGCCAGGCCGGGACTGGGGTGGGGTTTACACGGAAGGCAGAGGGAGTTGGGCCCAGGTGTGACTCTTGTCACTACTCTTCTGCTGAACAGTGCTGGGCTGGAGCCTCCACTCGCTCGCCAGACAGACCCCCACGGTTCTGGAGACTCAGCCACTGCCCCTTATCTTCCCCACATCGACCTGTGCAGATCTGATGGCTGTCCTGCTTAAAACTCTGGACTCTAGAACTCAGCTAAGAGCCGGTGGGACAATGGACACGAGGGCTTTGGAATATATCTAAACAACTCACAGCCCTTTCCCTTCCTCCCCCAAAGACTGACCAATGACCCCTAAACCAGTGACTGGATCGTTCCTAAGAAACCCAGCATGGCTTTGGCAACCTCCTGGGTTGTCACACTTTCCACCCTTTAACACTGGACTATTTTCAGCTTAGCCTGTACTTCCATGTAAAGGAAAATTCAGCCGAATCAGGAGTAAGTTAGGTTGTACAGCTAATCATGTTGAGAGTCACCTTCCTATGACATTAAGACCTCCAGGGGAGTCACTGAAAAGTCTGTGAGGTCTGCTAATTCCATTGCAGGTGAGGAATGTGTTTATTCTTCCAAGGGGCAAAGATCCCCCACTCAAAGTGACGCGGCCGCATTGTGTAACCAGGAACACTGGGTTGTTGCTGATGTAAACAAATGGCCAGGGGCAGACCTGCCAGGAGCCAGGTCTCCTTTTCCCAGAGGTGTTTCTTATGAATGGTTGTGCCCAGTGAAGCAATTTCCTGCCTTGTAAATTTCTGCCCAGCAAACCACATCTCCTATCTCTCGCTGCCTGGCTCTGGGTCATAAAACAATTCCCCAGAGACCAATCAGAGCCTGATCAGGAGTCCTTGAGTAACAGGAAAATTACCCTCCACCTGCAGACGTAATGACACTCTGCAAGCTAGTGGCTTTGCAGTTTCTGAACGTAAACATCACATGCCTTACCCCATGCGTTACCTCTGCTCCTCTGAGATGTGGGGCCCACATATTTGATTCTCAGGCCCTGGTTCACTCCTTGGAGGCACCGGCTGGCTAGTGACCCATTACCTTGACCTGAGGACACTGCAGCCCGGAGAATATATTTCACTGTGTCAGATCATGGTTTGTACGGCCAGGGCAAGAGAGGTACAGGGGGGTCTCAGGCACGCAGAGGACAGAAGATCTGGGCTGAGACCACACTGGAACTCACTGATTTGGGCAATCACTTTGCATTTTATGGGCCTTCAGCTGGAATGTCTTCTCCCTACCCCCCCCCCCCCTTTGCCAGGTGACATTCATCCTTCATGACACAGTCCAAGTGTCTTCTGAGGAAACTTCTCTGATTCCCACCCAAATAACTTCTTCCCACCATCCTACCATGCGGCCTAACGCCGACACACCACATCCCAACCATTTACTAATTTTTCTGTCTCCCCAGCCAGGCTGAGAACTACTTCAAGGCATCTTGGAATCCCTGGCACCCACCGCAGAATCTGGCTCAAGTCAGTGTGCAAACGAGGTTTGTTGAATGAATGAGTGAAAGGACACCCAGTAGGCGTCTCTCTACCACACTTACAGGCTTTGCACATTGAGAACATACAAAGAATCTCAAAGGGACGAAGCTCGAGGTTAGGCCGATAAAGAGAGAGAGCCCCTTGGGCTTCTGTCCTTGAGAAGTCTGCAATCTGGTCCTGTTTCTGTGGATGGTAGGAATATTTGCAGACGGGGTATAGAGATTAGTCTCACAGGTAGACCGAAGCAGTTTGTTACTGTTGTTGGTTTTCCTTTCTGAGAGCCAGCTCAGAAGCCAGAATGGGTTCCAAGCTGGCCTAACTAACCCTGGTACTGCACTCACCACAGGCGTGATCTAGGACCTCCATTTTGACCTCTTGCCTTTCTCCTTATCCCCATTGATAAAAGTAATAACAGTGATTTTCTCCTTCCTCTGAAACTTGGGAGGCCCCAGACAGAGGTGGTGAGAGTGGTGGTAGGTGGACACTGGGGCCATTTTCCAGACATCAAACCAGTAAACTCCACGACATACATACACACATTCGCTCACTCAAAAAAAATTTACTGAGTGCCTAGTACGTTCTAGGGACTAGATGCTGGGGACAAAACAGTGAATAAAACACCAAGTCCCCGCTCTCATAGAACTTACAATCTAGTTGCGGGAAGGCATTCAGTGACAGCGGGGCTGGGGCTCATTATCTTCTCTTCCATAGTCCCGGGAAGCCTGGATGCTAATAGCTAACATTTACCGCACACTTCTTTATGTCTCAGGGGAAGGCTTTGTCCACCTGGCATCTCATTTCATCCCAACAACAACAACCCCATTTTCAGGTAAGGAAAGGGGCTCAGAGAGGTTCAGCAGCCTTCCGAAGATCACACAGCTAGTAAGTGGTAGGGCCAGGATTGGAACTTTGATTTACCCAAATCCCCCAGCCTGAGTTCTCAACCACAGCTCTGCATGGCAGCAGTAAATAATTACCAGGTGAACAAAGGGGTGGATGAATGGTTAACCATCGCTACAGTGGTAGCCTGTTGTTTTGCTTCCATGATACAAACATAAGCACCACGTTTAAGTTTTTCATTTACTTATTGATTCAAGCTTTTCCAAAGTGTGGCTCCCATAGAAAGTCGATTTCCTCAAGATGAAGAAACAAGTATCCTTCTCGTTACCGTCCATGTTTCCTGGGCAAGGAAACCTATTTTTTTTTTTTTAACAAAAATAATCATGAATTAAAATTGAAAAAAGTTGTGCAAAAGAAACTATCACCTTTAGTTCCTATCACTTCCCTTTTCTGGGTTTGTGGAAAAGTCTGTATTAGGCTGTAGAATTACATCTAAAGATGTCAGGTCTGAATCCTTGGAAGCTCTCAATGTTACCTTAGAAAGAAGAGTCTTTGCGGATGTGATGAAGGAAGATTCTCCTGGATAATCTGGGTGGGCCCTAAATACAATGTTGTGTATGAGGAGGAGGAAGAGGGAGATTTGACCCAGGAGAGAAGGCAGGGATTGGAGTGATGTGGCCACAAGCCAAGGAACCTGGAAGCCACCAGAAGCTGGAGGAGGCAAGGAACGGATTCTCCCCTGTTACCTCCAGAGCTGGTATGGCCCTGCTGACCCCTGGCTTTGACCCAGTGATACTGATTTTGGACTTTTGGCTCCCAGAACTGTGAAAGAATCTAATTTTGGAGTTTTAAGCCACCAAGTTTGGGATAATTTGTTATCGCAGCCACAGGGAACTGATACAGTGTCCTAGAGAAGGAGGCAGCGGGGGAGTAAGTCTTTGGCCGCCAGTGTAACTGACTCAGAAGTACACTCTGATGCCTCTTTTCAGTAAGGATGCCCCCAAGAAATCCTGCTTCGGAAAGCAAGGGAGTAGAGATCTCCCCACAAAAATGTATCCACCTCCTTCCCCACCCCACCCCACCCCACCCCCTCTCTTGGCTTTGTGTTTCTTTCCAGTACCTATCAGTCAATACCTGGCATATGGTCTATTTGTTTATTCAGTCATTGTTGGCTCCCTCCCAGTTGAATGTAAGCCCCTTGGGAAAAGTAACATTTAAAAAAAAAAACAAACAAACTGCTTTTCTCCCCATGCTAGGAAAGTATGTAGCACATAGTAAGCCCCCTGTTGGATGAATGATCAAATGTCATGTTGCTGCCACTCGGAGAGCCAGATCATTGCATCAGGGATAGGACAAAAGCAGACATCACAGCCTGACATCCTAGTGGGATCCCTGCTAAAGTGCCACTTTAACAAAGAGCCGAGATCTGGGCTTGACTCCGGTAATGTTGTTTTTCGTTTTCCACACCATCATTTTCTCTTTCCTGCTTTGTTCAGGTCCCAGACCTCGGAATCCTCTTTGAGGCTTCTCTTCCCCACACTCCACATCTAAAGCATCAAGAAACCCTGGTGCCTTCAAATCCTCTACCTTTCAAAAAACATCCACAATCAGGCAGCCTCTCTTCACCTGCACCACCACCTCCCGGTCTCGGGCTGGGATGACAGCAACCAGCCTCCTGCTGGTCTCTTTGCGGCCACTCTTGGCTGCTCCTACGACTCAGCAACTAGAAAAATCCTTTTAATGAAAGCATGAGCCATCTCTGCTCTGCCCAGAACTTCCTGATGGCCTCCAGCTGCCTCAGAGAAAGTCCTTACAGTGGCTCATTGGGGTCCTCACAACGGCAACAAGGATCTTGTCACTTGCCATCCTGTCCCCGCTCTCTGCTCACCTCCCTGACCCACACGCTCCCTCTTACTCAGCTCCAGCCACTCTAGCCTCCCTGCTATATTCTTCCTAGATTTTTTTTTAAATCATCTGACACGCACATGACACTTTCACACATTGACTTCCTGTCCCCTTAACCAGAATGTAAAGCTCACGAGGGCAAAGATTTTTACCCATTTGGTTCACTGATGTATCCTCAGTGTCTAGAACAATGGTGCCTGGTACACAGTAGGTGTCAGTAAATACTTTTTGAATAAATAAATAAATGGGAAACATTATTGTGGACTAGATGGTATTTCCAAAAGCAAAGGGACACACAGAAGGCTTTATAATAGCTCAGGAAACCAGGCATGCTTTCCTTATAATGTGATTTTTTTAAGGTAGCTTTATCTTTTTATTCCTTTCATAATTAATTGGGAAGAATTTAATATAATTGGTTTACTGAGGATGTTTGGACTATAGGGCATAGGCAGGAAATCTGCCTTTTGGGAATATAACAATATGTATCTGGTGAGGAAATTAAATGTGTAGAAATGGCAAAGACCTTTCTTCTATTTGTGCTGGGTGATCGGCTGGCGTAAACTTACACAGGCAGACAGCGCGAAACCTGCTTTGGTAATTCCTGTTTTTGATCAGGTTTCTTTTTTTTCAATTTATTTTTATTTTTTGGAGGGGGGAAGTAATTGGGTTTATTTATTTATTTTATGTATTCATTTATTTTTAAACAGAGGTACTGGGAATCGAACCCAGGACCTCGTGCATGCTAAGTGTGAGTTCTACCACTGAGCTATACCCTCCCCTCCCCAGTAATTTCTGCTTTGATGTTGTCCCCCTCACGTTTGCTCTGCTGGCTCTTCCTTAGAAAGTGTTCCCTCTACATACGTACATATACCATTTTATATGCACCCAGGAAAAAAGATGGTCGTGCAGGCGTGTGTGAAGTCCTGCACACCCCAAAGGTTCATTTATAAAATAGCGTCATGTTATAAATCTTGGCTGACAATCTAGTAGTTTGCCCAGCTGGAACGACCTCTGTAACAGATAGAGACAGACAGACAGACAGACAGGGAGGGAGAGAGGCAGGGAGAGACAGGGAGGAGTATTTTAGGCGTTTGGTTTAGCTAATTGCAACTTCTCATGAGTATTCAGCCTGCTTGATACAACTAGGATGTGTCTGAAGTATTTAAAATCGGGGCTATGTGGTATGCCACTGTGTGGCCCATTATTGGTAATCTCTTATTTTTAAGAACAGATGTCAATGCCACTCATTTGAATGAATTCCTCATTCAAAGAGGACACATCAGCCCTGACTGTCCTTGGAAAGAAGTTCACTCCTGCCTCTTCCTGACCCACACCCTTCCTCGCTCCCTGTATTCCTCCTCCATGACCCCCCCTCCCACCCACCTTTAGGAGCAGAAAACCAGCTTTGTGGGTCAGTCACAGCCTCCTGGCTCCCTGGGGTGCTCCCATGCATCACAAGATCCCCGCCTAGCCCCTCCTTCTTCCCCTAAGGAGACAGACTCCCCAGTCCAGCCTTTCCTCTCTCCTCAGACCTCTCCTTCCTGACTCATCCTTGGTTCACTGTTCGATTGGTCATAAACCATAGAAAGGAGCAAAATCGTTTCACCAATGATTGACAGCTTTCTTTACCAACCATCACATTTGTGATGAGGTTGTCTGGGCAGATCATCCAAGTCCAGAAGATGACAGGAGAAGGCGCTCTGGGATGAGAGAATGTTAACACACAGCACTCGCGACGTCCCGGGCACACGTCTAAGCCTTTAACATGTAGTAACTCATTTACCCCTCAAACCACCCTACTCAGTAGATACTATTATTATCACTCAATTTTATGTAGGAGGACAACGAGGATGGGGTTAAGCGGTGAAATCGGAGATTCTAATCAAGGGATTCTGGCTCTAAAAAGAATATCAAAGACCTGCCCCCAACTGTGGACTAAGAGCCCAGACTCCCTGGCTGTCTGCATTGTGTTCTTATCCACTGGAATCCAGCAGCTAACACTCCAGTTATCTCTGCCTTGGGAGGAAATAATCCACTGTTTGGCGTGGAAAATTCAATACGTTTTAAGGCAGGTTTTCAGACTGATTTTCTTTCCTAATCGTGGAGGTTAAAACGAAATCTGCCTTTCCCAGAGCTCACCCTAGAAAATGATGGCAAAGCCATGGTGAAAACAGAGCCACCTGTCTGTCAGCCTGGGCTCCGGGTGTAAAAAGACTCTGGAAATGTTGGGCCCATGATGTGCTGGAGGAAGGTATAGGGGCTTTTACTGCAAATGAATCTTCAGAGTGGGTAATTCCCACCTGAATCCATACCCAGTGGTCCTCCTTGCCCCTATTAGAGCCAGGGGAAGGAAGATTTGATTTGGAAGGGAGGACTCTCAGCTGTCAGGGTCACCTTCTTCATGTAGGGTTTGGTTAAGTCAAGTCCCTAGAGATTCTTCCCCACCTGTTTCCCGCCCAGATGACCTCTTGGATGATTAAGACCTTCTGGGTTCTCAGGGTTATTGCAACAATGCAAGATCTAAGATCTATCAAATGCAGATACTTGCTGTTCCAGAAACAACATGAGTCCAAATATAGGGCTCCCATTGAGGCTGGAGCTTGAGACTTACATTCTGTTCCTCTTCCTGGAGCTCCCAGGAGCCAACCAATAGGACAATCTCCACCAGTGACAGGGAATCTTGGCCTCACCTGACACTTGGTGCTTGGCCTTGGCCGAGTCCTTTTCAACCTGACCATGAGTTTTCTCTTGACTACTTCATCCCAAATTACATTGCCCGGGGGGGACCAGGAGCCAAAGGAGGTCAGCATTTCCAAATCTATCCATCCCTGCCCTGGGCACTCAGTCGATTTGTCTGGCTCACCAAGAACTGCGTCTTCCTCTGCACTGGGGTTTTGAAAACCCTGTTGCTTGGGGCTTGGTCAGCATGATGCTCTTGCTTACATCCAGCCTGGGAACTGCTCTGTCTGGAAGCCAGAAACCACATGTCGGTAGGTCTATGCTGCACAAGAGAAGAGATGGCAAAGAGGACAGGTCCAGCCTCCTTCTCTTGGAGTCAACACTGGGTTATTTGTGGCAAAGTCCCAGCTGGCAGTGTTCAGGCCTTTGGTTTTTTGTGGGGTTTTTTTGGACTGTCTTCATCAGCATCCCCACCATAGGAGGGGATGTGGGGAGGAGGCGTTACCCACAAGAGCCCATTCTCCTGACTAACAGCCCCACAGAAGGGAGGAAAGGCTAGAGTTCATGCTTAAAACGAGGTTGAAAATGTTATCCACACGGTTTCTATTCTTCCTGCTTTTTATCTGTTCCCATGACCAACAGTCACCAAGAGTTGGCTCCACGTCCACTCCTGTGAGTTGCAGGAAGAAGACGGGATCGCCTCCAGCTCCCGCCAGGTCCCCTCTGAAGGGCTTGTGGAGTCTGATGGGGGGCGGGGTACCAGATTCTTCTTACCTTCGCAGTAAAGCCGGCCTGGAGACCCTGGGACGTGCAGCAGTGAGCCTGCTGGAGTAAGTGGAAAATTCCATGGAGGCCAGGGGCCAGGGGTTCTTGGACGAACCGTGGCAGGGGAAGTGTCAGAGACAGAAATATGAGACTCTGGGCAGTGATAAAATAAATTGTTTTAATGGGAGGTTTTCTGAAAGGGCAACTTTTTCTTGTGCTATCCAACAGCCAGCTTCCCTGCCTGGGTTTTTTTTTTTTTTGGGGGGGGGTGGGGGTGGGGTGGGGGGGTGTCCTGGCTGAGGCCCCAGCCCCACCAGAAGCTAGGACATTATCTGACCCCATGTTCAGCCCTTCCGTGGATCCAGAGATGTGTCTTAACATCAGAAGATCAGAGTTAGCTGGCAGTCAGTCCAAAAGACACAGTCCCTGTGTGTGTCCAGGCCTGAGGAAGGGGGCAAGGACTTCACCGCCGCCTTAGATATTTCTTGCTGGGGGAAGAGAGAGGGGCAAATCACTTTGAAAACTCGACTCTGACCTTTACAAAGAAAACTAATAGACACTTTAGTATTATATACAGGGCAGGGGGGAGAGGAAGTGGAGGGGGAAATTGCACTTAATTACAGTAGTTTATAGTTTACACCCATTGGACAAATTTACTTCTTTAAAAGAAACCTGAAGATCAGCCGGGATGGGGGCGGTGGGGGGAGTTGGCTGATATTTACAGTGGGTTTGGCTCAGTTCAATAGCACGCGTCCTCCTCATTTCAGTAACAGATTCAAGTTTTCACGTCAGTTTGTTCGATGAAGGAGCAAAATGTAGACACTCCGGCTTTCTCGCTTCCTCTTCCGTGGTTTCTCGCCTCCCGCCTGGAGGGCAGACGGGAGTGCTGGACACCGTGGGAGAGGCATCGTGACAATACTGCGTAGACGGGAGGCTGGGCTTCGGGCCGCGCCTCTCAGAGCGATTGTCTGTCCGAGGCGCCAGCAGGACAGGACGTCAGGTGAGCAGGGACCTCGCGCAGGTGCTCAGCGGGTCACTGCGCTTTTCCGTGACAGCTGCCCGGAGGGTGATGGTGTGGAAAATAGGGTCCTTGTTGCTGTGCACAAAGTGAGTGATGTGTGGGCATCACCAGGCTTGGAGAGGACACTGCAGAGAGAGAGGAGAGAGAGCTCAGCTGTGTGCACTGGGCAGGGAGCCGGGCCATTAGTCGGGCTTCTCCGGGGGAGCTGAGACCCAACTCGGGCAGCAAAGAGCTGGGGCTGCAGGCCTGGGGCCCTAGTGCCCGCTCCATCCCGTAGGGCTGGTCCTGAAACACACTCCCTTTAGGAAGACCTGGGAGCAGGCTTTCCTGGCCACTTCCGAAGAGAGAAGTGAACTGCTGCAGACCTTGAGATAGTCATAACTCACAGACCTTTATCCTGAAGTTGGGCTCCTCTTTCTGTGAAAGGGGTTTTATCAACTGCTCAGTGTGGTGACAGCTGATGGGGAGCACTTGCTTGTTGCAGAAGTAAGGGTCTCTTCCTAAGACCTCTAAGAGCAGGGGTCCCCCGGGGCCCCTTCCCAAACTGGGATGGACCCACGAGTAGCAGAGGTCCTGTTCAAATTTGGATTCTGGTTCAGTGGGCCTGGGATGGGCCGAAGAACCCGCACTTGTAATCTGCTCCCAGGTCGGGCCGATGCTGAGCTCTATTCTGAGCAACAAGGCCATAAAGCCCAGGAGAAAATCACCCCTTACTCACAAACGATCCATCAGGGAAGGAGCGTGAGACACAGCAAAGTGCTTTCTACCACATTTGTTACTATTAGGATGAGAAACTCAGAGGACTGGGGAAAGGACCCAATGGCTTGAAGGCCTCTGATGCCAGGCTTCTGGGGGGGCAGGGAGCAGGAGACCCAGCGTGAGGGAGCCTCTGAGAGGAGCTGCACCCCGGTCCGGCACCTCACTTCCTGGGCCTCGTCCATCTCAGCTGTTCACAGAACATCATTGCTCTCCTTTTCCTTCCTGGAGTCCCCTTTCCTCTGTGTTGTCATCTTGGCAGAAGGTTCTGTCCTTAGGCTTATTCTCTCAAGATCCCCCTCAAACACACACACAGACACACACACACACACACCTGCCACTACTATTAAAGGTCTATTATCCCCCATCATCTCATTAATCGGTGCTCTGTGTATGAGGTTGACATTACGTCCACTTTACAGACTAGGAAAACGAGGCTCAAAGACCCTGAATGGTCCAAGGTTTCAGAACTAGGAGAGTGTGGAGCCTGCAATTCAAACCAGTCCTGGGAGACCTCCCAGCATGCATGCTTTCTCTCAGGCTGAGGTTAGGAGCCTTCGACTAGCTTTGTGCTCTCGGTCAAGCTCCTCTCTCTGTGCCTCAGTGTCCCCACCAATACAGTGGAGGTGGTTGAGGGGTGAGATGGGCTGGTACGTGGGCAGTGCTCCATACACACAGGGCTTGGCATAACTGTCCTTATTAACCCCGGGCTGCCCGGGGTGCCTGGTCCACACTGATCCCTCTCCAGTGCTCTTCAGAGCGGGACTGAGTGGTGCATCCGTGTGAGGGGCCAGGTTTCTGGCCCTTTTACGTTCTTGAGGCCCTGGTCAGGGTCCTCTGATACCCTTTGCCTCCTCTGCCTCCCTCCACCCACCCCTGATCTCCGGTCTCTTTACTTCCCACTATCAGCCTTTTTCCAATTTTCAGATTTCAGGTTGGAGGAGAGAGAAAACGGCTTGTGACCTTGCAGGTTTCAAGAGAAGAGCAAACACGGGCAGCAGATAAGGAGACGCCAGCGAGATTCTATGACCTGTCATTAGGGATGGGCTTCCCAGCTATCAAATGTTTGCTCACATAATAAAATGGTGGCAGAGCTCTAAATGTTGTCAAAGGAACTAGAGTTATTTGCCCCCTCCCGAGTCTAAACACAAACATCTGATAAGGGGTGCACCGTGCTCCCTCAGAACGGAGGCCTTGCCCGGGGACCCCTGGGGGACTCCAGAGCCCTCGCCTGGAAGGCAGGGTGGCTGTGGCAACTGTTAGGGATGTCCTCGCTCTAAGATTTGATATATGTCATATATATATATATATATATTTGATATGTATAGGAAGAGCTAACATTTGTCACAGTCCTACTGTGTGCCAGGCTGCCCCGTGCTGAGTAAGGGCTTGACACACATCGCTGCCTTGGGTCCTTAGGTCAAGCCTTTGAGGTAGGTAATCATCATTCACCCAGTTCACACATTTCTGAGATCTATGAACAAGCCCCTGTCCCCATCCCCACAGTTTACATTCTAGTGAGGGTTTTGAATGATAAACAAGTTAAAAAAAAACACACAAAATTTTAGGTGGAGGTGAATACTCTAGAAAAATATGCATGGTAAGAGGTCTGGGTGGCTGGCGGCAAGAGGGAATAAATCAGGGAAGGGGATCGGGAGGTCAGGCCCCGCTCTCTGAGATGGTGACATCTGTGCTGAATGACACGAGGGAGTAAGCTTGTAAAGATGTGCACTAAAGAATATTCCAGGCAGAGGGTACCGAGAAGCAGAAGTCCCGCGGTGGGATGGCTCCAGCTGTGGTTCAGCTGAAGCCAAGTGACACTGGGAGGAGAGGCAGCGATCTGAGCCCACAGGCCTTGGAAGTCTCCAGGTCAGTCTGGTTACAACAGGAAGCCAGGGGAGGGTTTTGACAGGGGACGACATGATGGATTTCCCTTTTCTTTTCTTTTTTTGAACGGAGGTACTGCAGATTGAACCCAGGACCTCGTGCATGCTAAGCACATGCTCTACCACTGAGCTATCCCCAAGAGCTCACTCTGGCTGCTGTGTGGTGAACAGACCACACCCACCCCAGTGGGGCAAGAGCCAGAGCAGGAAGTGAGGGGTCGCTGCAGGAATGAGAGGCAGGGGCTGGACTGATGGGGTGGTGAGAAGCAGACAGATGGAGGATGCCTTGTGAAGGACCCCTGGGTAGAACTTACTGATGAGCTGGATGTGGGTGTGGACTATGTAATTATCAAGGGTACTTTCAGGTGGCTCCCCTGAACAACTGGTGTCACCTTTGGAAATGGAGAAGCCAAAACAGGAAGCAATTTGGTTCAGGAAAAATTGGGGCAAAGTGAAGAGCTGTGATTCTAAGCAGGGTCAATTGGAGAGTCTTGGCAGATATATTAGGTGTGCATGTATATGTGCCAAAGATGCAGCGGGTTTGTGAATGTGCACTCGAGGGAGAGACCTGTCCTGGAGACAGAATTATAGGATGCATCGCTGTGCACATGTGATCCGAAGCCATGGGACTAGAGACCACCCAGGAGTAAACATGGAAGCGAAGAGGCCAATGAATGAGTCCCAGGGCCCTGCAAAAAGTAAATGTTGTGAAGATGAGTGGCCAGCCAAGGAAAGGAGTGGCCAGTGCCACAGGACGAGAACCAGGAATGGGTCATGGCCTAAAATCCAAGGGAAAAAAGGAGGGTGTGACTGGCTGCATCAGACATAGGGTTTGGCAACATGGAGGTATTAGTGAGCTGGACAAGAGAGGTTTCAAGGATGTGGGGGCAGGAGAGAGGGCATAGCTCGGGGGTTCAATCCCCACTACCTCCATTAAAAAACAAAACTAACTAAATAAAATAAAACTAAATAAACCTAATTACCACTCCCAACCAAAAAAAATTTTTTTTAAAAAAGAGTCAGAAAAAAAAAAAAAAACAATGTGGGGACAAATGCCAGTCTGGAGCGCTCTCAAGAGAGAGCTGGGGGGTATACACACAATGGAGTTCTTCGCGACTCAGCCATTGAAAAGGAGGAATTCTCGCCATTTGCAACAACATGGAGGGTATTATGCTTAGTGAAATGAGTCAGACAGAAAAGACAAATACTATATGAAATCACTTATATGTGGACTCTAAAAAATACAACAGCTAGTGAATGTAACAAAGAAGAAACAGACTCACACTAGTGGTTATCAGTGAGGAGAGGTAAGGGGGTGGGACAAGACGGGGGCAGGAAATTAAGCGGTACAGGCTACTATGAATAAAATAAATAAGCTACAAGAATATATTGTACAGCACGGGGAATAGAGGCCATATTTTATAATAACTATAAATGGAGTATAACCTTTAAAATTGTGAATCACTACATTGTACATCTGAAGTTTACATCATATTGTAAGTCACCTATACCTCAATTAAAAAACAGGAAAAAAAGAATTGGGGGGGAGTAGAGACAGGGAGGACAGAAAACTCACTTCTAGTATTTGTAAGTTAGATTAATTATAGCTCTATTAATTAAAGGTAATGATTATAATTCCAGTTTTGTAGATAAGGGAACTGAGATTTAGAGAGATTTTAAGTGACTTGCCCAGGGTCTCAGAGCAGAAAACGTTGTGCTCTTAACCACTATGTAAGATGACTTTCTTTTATCTTCTGAATGGGGCATCAGGAAATGCCCTTTGCCACTAGAAATCCTCCTTTCCAAGCTCGAGAGACACTCAGGGTTGCCAACGGGGAAAGCCAGGATCGACCCAGCTGCCATGGACTGGGTGTTTCCAGCCACAAGTTTTATTGCGTTTCATCCTTTCAACAATCTCACTATGGAGAAATCATTATCTTCAGATTACAGGTGAGGAAACTGAAGTTCAGAGAGGCTAGACCTTTCCCTTTGGTCACACAGGTGGAAAGTGGCAAAATCTTTTTTTTTCAGACTTTTTTTTTTCCCTAAATGGAGGTACTGAGGATTGAAGCCAGGACCTTGCATATGCTAAGCATGTGCTCTACCACTGAGCTATGCCCTCCCCTGGGGGAGACTGAGTCTGCCTGACTCCCAGGTCAGCTCTTAACCATCAGCCCACACTGCCTCACCGCCTGTAGGGAAGGCTAGGAGGTGTGGCGCAGCTGCAGGGGGTTTATGATGAGGGTGCTGCTCACCTCCTTCTCATCCGTACCCCTGATTGGTGACTGTTCCGGGTGTCCTCTCCTGACCTCTCTATAAACTAGGAAGTGGGGCAGTGGGCAGAGGAGTTCTGGAAACAGGAGTCAGCTCACAGCCTGCCCACACTTGTTCTAACCGATTGGTGCCCGCAGCGATCTTGTTTCCAGGCTGGCGGGGTGTTGTTTTGCAGGAGATCCACTCAGATGGTAACTTGCCAGCACCCAAGGGTTGAGAAGGGGCGGGGGCGGGCATAAGTTCTGGAAAGGACGGAGGGCAGTAGCTGCAGAAGGACTTTCAGCAAGAAAATCCTGGCCTGAGAGGTCCCTGAACCATGATTCACAAGGCCCTGGGGCATGTCTGTCTTGACAGTGGCAAAGACTGGGGTCAGACAGATACAAGGTCAAATCTTGGCTTTAGCGTTATACCAGCATAACCGTGGATTATTTTTAAGAGTACTTTAAAACTGGATCTTATATATGCATAAATGAATCACTACACTGTACACCAGAAATAAACACAACATTGTAAATCGACTATACTTCAATAAAAAAGAAAAGAAAGAAAAATGGATCTTAGAAGGTGAGTGTTGTTTAGCAGATTTGGAGTGAGAAGACCAAAGTCTGGAACTCCGTCTCCAGATCTACCATCGTGTGAAACTGGCCAGATTCCTCCCCGTCTCTGAACTTCAATTTTTTCACTCCACGCATAAAAATTTCTACCTTGCAGGATGGGTGGAAGGATTAGCCAGGAAAGGTAAAACAGAAAATCACCTGAGTGCTGTTTGACAAATGGGAGGCACTCAAAAAATGCTAGATCTGAATTTATTCATTCTCTCATTCATTCATTCATTCATTCATTCACTCATATTTATTGAACATCTACAAAAGCCCAGGCATTTGGCTAAGCACAAAGGGCTTGGATGCTGTGAGAGGCCATGAACTATTTGAAAGGGCATCCATGTGTCAGGAGGAGACTGGGAAGCAAAGCTCTGGAGCCGGAGGCGCAGTAGGTGGGATGCGCTTGAGAGATGCTTCTAATCCTGAGACATGTTATTATCAGAATCTCCTTTGATCACATGTAGACCAAGCAGCAAGTTAAATATTGAAGGAGCTGATGGAAGGTGTCTCCTACAGGATCACAGACAGAAAGGGGAAGGGACAGGGACAAAGCTCCCACTTTGGGTACGTGACTCCGTACCAAGCACTCTCTTCAGGCACTTGGAAGATTCTGTAAGATGGAGGTGAGGTTTTCCCCTTTAGAGGTGAAGAAACTCAGTCTCATAGTGATGAATTAACTGCCCAAAGTCATGCAGCAGAAACAACGAGTCAGGATTAACTCAGGTCTGCTGGCTTTTCCCAGTATCCCACCGGTGCCTCCCTCTAAAGCAGGATGCCCGGGATGTGTCTCTGTTCAGTGTGCACATCAGCACACGAAAGATTCTGAGAGGCCCTGCCCTGTGGGATTTCTGTTTAATTCAGCTCTTCCCCTGACATATTTGACCAAGGAATATTCTTCTCCTCACACCCTGGGCCCCTGATTCCTAGCAACAGTCTCAAAACTCTTTTTGGAAAATAATACTTTAAAACAACAACCAAAAAAGCAGAATTGCCACCATTCTCTTTCTGAGCTCTGTTCTCACCCTTTGCCTTTGGAACAGAATTTGTACACATTTTCTTCACCTCGGGTTCCTTCTGCTGTCACCTCGACCCTCCTTTTACTTCGTTCTGCCTTTCCTATTCCCTCTTCTTCTGCAGTTTGTAGGAAGATAGTTTCCTGACTGGATTACAGTACAGGGGCTTCATTTTTACCCTTGTTTCTGACTGTTGAAAGACCACGAGAGCAGCAGTTACCATGGGTATTTAAAGGTGGGGATTGGAAGACAAGCATTGTTTAAGTGGAGAGTCCAGGATTTAGAATCAAAGACCAAAGTCTGGAAGTTCAGCTCTAGAGTACCACCTGCGTGGCTCTGGGCCTGCATCTCTGAGCCTCCGGTTCATTTCTTTGTACTTCTTAGGAGGTTTCAGTAAGAAGATAATGATGAGATAATGTTCATGAGGAGTATGAACTGTAAAGTGCTACACGAAAAGTTTTATCCTTGCTAAATGTCATCATCATCCTAGGGGTGAGTCTATCCCCAGACTCCTGGAACGCCCAGGGACGTGGAGACACCTTCACGGTAGTTCTAGGGGGCCGTTCCTGCAGCTTCAAGGTCGGCTGGCCACTCTGTCCAGTGGAGGGGAGAAGCCGTCTGGGGGCCGGTGCAGTGTCTCCAAGAGCATCTTGAAGCATTTTGATTAAGAGACCATTTCCTGAATCCAGAGGACTTGTTTCAACAAGCAAGCATCAAAGTCAACTTGGGAAAGACAGGAATAATTAATCACAGTCCTGTCCAGAGCTGCCCAAGCGGCAGATGGATTGATAAACCTTTCAAAGGGGAAGGTATTCCCAAGCAGGGCTGCTGCGCCTGGCTGCCTCCCTGATTGAGATTGGTGAGCACAGATAAATGTTTTCCCTGCTCACTACAAAGAGTGGGAAATCGCACAGGAGTCGAAGGGCAGGGCAATGGGGGGTGTCCTTTCATCTTCCATTGGGTGAGAGAAGAGGAGCAAAGCAGGTCCCACACACGTCTCCCTCTCCCCCCAGTTCCAGGGCCCGGATGCCCAGGGCATGTGTGTTTCAGCGCCTAAGACGTGCCAGGCATGTAACCGACGTGACATCATCCAATCCTCAGAACAAGTAGATGTTATGATTTGTTTTAAAGATGAAGAAAACGAAGGCTCAGGGAGGTCAAGGTCACCAGGCAAGCGGCAAAACCAGGACTAGAACCCACCTGCTCCACCACGCGGCAGGACCCGGAGGAGACGGGGACAAAGGGAAGAACAGAGATGGCTGAGCCCGTGAAAGAACTTGCTCAGAAGTCCGGGATGAGGTGTGACTTGATGGGAAAAAGACCATCAACCAGACCAAACCCTGCAGAGAGCCTCCGACATGAAGTTCAAGGTTGTCACCTACTTATCTAGCAATCAATAAAGGCCAAACACTTCCCACGCAGCGCAGACCCCAGCTACTCAAAAGTCCTATTGTGTGGCTCTGGAATTGTGACCCGCGCTCAGACACCTTGTCCTGTTCTCTAACTCTCACTACAGCCCAGCCGTCCAAGCTGCCGCGATGAGCCTCACCGCTGGTGGTCTTTCCTACCCCCGCCCCTCTGCGCGGAGGCGGGAATTAGTCATCAACTGAAATGGCAACGAAGCCCCTGGATTTCTGACTTTCAGTGCACTCGGAGTTGATTCTAAGTTTCTCCATAAAACATCAAGGGAATGCAGGTCCCCTGGCAAGGCCAGGCTGTCTACTGGGGACTCCCTGTGGGTTGGCAGAATTGGGTCATTCTCTGAAACTTACAGCGTTTGGGGACCAGCATGAGTCCTGGATTGAGAGAATCAGCCTCAGGACCGCTGACTCACTATTCACTTTCCCCATTGGTTATCCATCCATCCAGATTCTCCATCTCCCTGGAAAATCCTCAGGGTTCCCTCTTGCAAAGCATGAAACCACAGAAGGTCTGACTTCCTGAGCCCTCCTTGGAAATACCTTCTCTGTGGATCACTGATCAATCCACTGGGGAATCCTCAATCCCAGTGCCTTTAGGCTCTGTGTAATCCAGTCTCCAGCAACTTATCAAACTTCAGTACTCATGTAATGTGCTTGTTGGGGATGCTGGGTGAACAGTAACCCCTTTACCCTGCAACCTCAAGGATTCCTTTGCAAGTAACAGGGGAGCCTCGGCGTCGTCCACACTTGCCACGCTCTCCGCACATCAGTAACCCCAGTCATCACTCCCCTCCCCCCCGCCTTCCTGCCAGCATTACCTGTTTACTGGAAGACATGTTGGTGAGCGTACTGATGCTGCTGGTATCTGTGACCACCATTGCAGATGGAAACCGGGAGGTGTGGGAATACTGGGGGGGTTCCTGCTTGTGTGCGTACACTGGAGAGACAGTGAAGACAAAAATCAAGGTGTCGATCACACAGGTGTATGCACAGCTACAGACCCCCCATCCCATACCACAGCTCCTGTTTCTCTAGGCAGATAAAAGGGGGTGGGTGGTGAGGATGGTGATGTCTGGCAAGGCAGTGTGATGTGAAAAAAAGAACGGCCATGTGTTTAAATCCTGGCTCCTTAATCAACTTACTTAACCTCAGTTTCCTCACCTGTAAAATGGGAATGGTATCTGTTGTAGGATTAGAAGAGATTGTGTTTAAAGCACTTTGTACCAAATAAAGAGCTTTGTACAGCGCCTGCTATGTACTGGCGGACGGCACTTCAGTGGTGGGAACACTTCTGTTCCCCACAACTTTCAGTGAAGTATGAGATGCCTCGGCTTCACAAGCAATCTTTTGGTATATGCAGTGCAGCTGAGATTTTAAGTCAAAAAAAGTTCTAAGGAGCTGACAAACAGGAAGGAGCTGGCCAGCACGTGCTTACTGTTTCTGCCGTGACTCAAGTACCAGATCTCATGCTAGCAACTGCAGATTAAGTCACGACTGTAAATAGACCCGGGTGCAATTAATTGCATAATTCCGGGCTGTTCCGGTTTGCACTGAGATGCCTTCTGACATCACGAAAATATGAAGGATGATGGACAAGAGGAGATTAGATTCAAATAAAACCTCCAGGGGCATGTGGCTCGCCTTTGTCCAGTATGTATCCACCAAGTCTGGATCCTTTGATTCAATGCTAGTCCATCCAAAAGATTCACATAAATTCCAGGTCACATGACCAAGCCAGAAAGCACGTGTATGTTTGGCCTTGAGGGAAGGAGCAGCCTTTTCTACCAAGGAATCCTCCAGTAGGGAATGGGGGTGAAGGTCATGGCCTGCCACCTCAGCTTGTCCCCCCCCTTGGAGGGAGGCTGGTTATTTCCTGGTCCAGGGCCCCATGGACTATCTTCATAGCCAGCCAGGCCAGTGGGGCATCGGCAGTCCACAGGTCACTGGTGACCACTCTGATCATCCCACCCAGGCCTCGCCAGTGAGGAATCCTGCTCAGGTGAGGGGCTGGGGGCAAATGGGAGGCATATTTTCAGGCCCTGGGAGGAAGGGCAGGGGAGCACATGTGGTCCCAGACGCTGCTACAGGCTGTTGGAGATTTTTTAGAAGCCACGAAAATGTGATTGGAATGTGAGATGGTACTTAGAAACCAGCTCTGCAAGCCTGGGGCGGGATGGAGCCCCAAGTGTGGAAGAAGGCTGAACTTGGCTGTTGCCCTCAGATCCACAGCTCTGCCCGAGGCAGCCAGGGCAGAAACTAAAATCCTTTTCCCCACACCTACCCCTTCCTATTAAGGAATCCTTTCATAAATCATCACTTGCATTTTTATAACTCTGAGCCCTTACCAAACACACTTCGTACTTATTTTGTTCTATTTCCAGAATGACTCCATACACATATTATTTCCATTTTATCATGAAGAAACTGAAGCTCAGAGTGGCTAAGGAACTTACCCATGGCTACCTAGATGGTAAGACTCAGAGCCAGGACTGAAATCTAGGTCTGTCTGATTCTAAGACTGTCACTCTATTCCAGACACTACTCTGGTGGCCCTGTAGGACCATGCTTGAAACAGGGGAGCCATCCTTGTAGGCCAGGGGCTAGAGCCTGACCAGACCAGAGGACTGGGGGCCTGGGGCTCAGGATGGGATAAGGGAGAGACAGGGGCTAAGGGTGGGCGGGAAACAAGTGGTTGACAGGTGGACTTAGGGTAGGTGTAGAACTCGGAGGTAAGAAAAACCTCTGCATGGGCGGGGAGGGCAGAAACTAATATTCCTTATCCAGGATGGTATGCAGGTGGTATTTTCCACCCACGTTCGTGGTTCTTAATTAGAGATGTTTGGGGTGTGTAAACTGGAGGGCATGGGGGAGTCTAGAAGATTTTTCAGTTTCAGGAAAGGCAAAGAGGATGCAAATTACACGCCAAATCTGATCATTTGGTCAGGGCTGCCTGGAATTTTGGACTGAAAAGGCTAAGGTGAGGCTCGCTGGGAAAAGGTGCCATGCTTGACTAGGGATCCCTTCCACGAGTGCCAGGGTGGGGAAGGGGGGCCTGAGTTCATTCCACATCTATGCTACCACATCTACGCTCTCTCCCTCCAATTCCCCTGTACACGTAGACCTTACCTGTCCTCTTCAAACCTTCCCCCGGAATCCTGGGGGGTAGAGAAGAGGACCAGAAAAGGCAGAGCATCACATGAGAGTTATGCTTGAGAAACTGTCTTGGTTGGTCATCGGTAGGGAAAAGTGAGTACACCAAGAAGCTTCCAAGAAACTACAGACCCCGAGAGGGAAGAGGCTGGCGGCTGGGGACCCTTCGGGCTCCCTCCCCGACATGCCCCTGTCCTTACTGTGTGAGTTCTGCAGCTGAGTCACAGCGGCCATGAAGGGCTGCTGGGCCATGTGGCTGCCCGGGCTCTGCTGCATGAGGGGCTGCTGGTGAGGGCTGTGCAGCTGCTGGGAGAACTGAACAGGCTGCAGGGCTGCCAGGCTGCCGGCCACGCTGTTGATGACGGGGACGCTCTGAGCTTGGGAGGAGTTGAGGCCTGTGGGGACAAGAGGGAAAGGGAAAGATCAGGGATGGCTGCAGGATGACCTGCAGGACAGGTGAATGGAGGCAAATGAAAATTGATGGAGCCCCCACTATCTGCCAGGCCCTGGGCTGATCCCATTATGTAAGACACTGCAGGGGAAGCGATTTTATAGGCCCATTTCATAGACCCCAAATCTGAGGCTTGGAGAGAGAGATCAAGTGATTTGCTCAAATTCCACAGCAAGTTGTGGATGGAAAGGGGCTTTTTTTTTTTTTTGAGTTTAATTTTTGCTTTTATTTGCCAGTGTAATTTAACTATAGTGGCTTGCAAACTTTTTTGACCTAAAAAATACATTATACATCACAATCTAACAAACACACACAAATATGTATATAACTGAAACTAAAGTTTTGTCAAAAAATGTCTACCCCGAGTTTTCTTGTTTTTAAGACTTTTTTAAAGCAGTTTTAGGTTTACAACAAAATTGACAGGCAGGAACAGAAATTTCACATACATGCACTCTCCACACATATGCACAGTCGTTATTTTTATTTACCAGAGTGGTAATTTTTTTTTTAACTAAGGATGAAGGTTCGTTGACACATCATAATCACCAAAGTCCACAGTTCACCTTAGCTTGGACCAAAGTATAATGACATAGATAGGAAATGGGCTTTAAACAGATCTGACCGAGGCCTGAGAGTCTCCCAAAGTCATCCTGTGATCTCCCAAACGTAGCCCCCTTGAGGTTGCCAGGGTCCTATACTTGCCACCCTATCCATCCATGCCTGGCTCTGAGGGAGGCTTGCCCTGGTGCCCTCAGGGCAGAGCTAAAGGCATCCACTCTCAGGTGCAGATTATTGTCCAGATCTGTCTGTCCAGCAGGGGGCAGGAGTATGCAGGGACCCACTTTTCTATTAAAAAACCACCTCCACAGTCCTGGGGGTATGAAGCCTCAAGACCCTCTTGCAGCAGGTTGTGCAAAGACTGGAGAGAGGTCAGGTGCTCATTCTCTTTACTGTAGCGGAAAGGGGATAAAACACTGCAATCTAGCCAATCTATGAAGCAGGTTATTATCTTATCTGGCAGCACAAGGCTGGTGGCATCAAAAGGACCAGGTACTGGAAGAAGGAAGTAGTATGCTGAAGGCTGGCAGTTATAGCAGGTGGTGTCATCTTTCTGTATGTCTATATCCTGAGGTTTCTTTAGAACTGTAAAGATCAAGTCCTTGGTACCCATCCTCCATCGACTCCCTGGGCGGGACTCTGGGGAAGGCAGCTGAGGCCAGGTGGGAGTGGGGACAAGAGGATCAGGGGAAAGATACCCCAGCCTCTTTCCTGGAGCTACCAGGGTTCCTTTGACCTTGCTTTCTGGGAAGTAGGGGGAAGAATGAGACGGAGGAAACCCAGCAAAATGTCTTTTAGGCCAATGTGGAAAAGATACCGGGAGAGCCTTTCCTGAGATGCAGGGGGTTCACGGGAAGTCCTCCGTGGAGATAGCACAAAGACCTCAACAATTGCCTGCTCAGAGCATTAGCTGATACTGTTATCAGAAACCTAAAAGGTGAGACCTGTGAGCAGAAGGGAAGAGGGGAGTGAAACCCGCTCCTGGCTCTCCTGGGCGGGGCTGGGCAGGCGGGGACCCCTGATGCTCTCAGAATTGCGCTATCTCCAGTTCCCCAGGGGTGCAACTGCTCCTCCCAGCAGTGTCTCACCCGATACCTTGATGTCCCGTTTTCCTTTCCTACCTTCCACTATGGTCTCAATCTCTAAGGAAGCCCCACAGATGAGCTGTTTTCCCCAGAACCCACTGCCACTGCTCTTTTTGGGAGTTCTCTGCCCAGAAAAGCAAATTATGCTGTCTAAAGTAGATGACACTGGAGGGCATAGTTCCGAAACCTGCTTGTGTTTTAGAATCTTCCTGGGGAGCTCTTTAAGAAATATACATTCCTCAGCCCCACCCAAGACTTAGTGAGTCAGACCCTTCCTTTAGAGGTGAGGCCCAGGAATTTTATTTTCAACACAGTCTGTGACCCTGATGTGCCTCAATTCCAGGATCGAGAGCCATTGATGTCATTCTAGCTCCCACGCGGTGTGACTCTTAGCCTTTCCATCTGTTTTCTGGGCACTGGTTCCTGCTTAAGAAGCGTGTTATCCAGTCCAGCAGATGAGTAGAGAACGGGAAACTGGCACCACTGGGTAACCTGTTACCACGTTCTCCTTGGGGCACGGCAGTCCCGAGGCAGGGCCCACCTACTCAGCAGGACAGGAGCTGGCTATCCCCCACCCCAGCAACTTGTCTCTCAGTTCACTGGCCTGGCGTGTGGTGAGCAGTACAAGGCTGGACTCGGTTATCAGTTCTTCATCCTGACACTCCATAGGGCAGGGCCACTGCATCTCAGCCACGTTCTCTGATGACCTTCCTTATGCTCCCCTCACTCCTAATACATACATGCACACACCTCCTTCTAAGGTCAGTGTACACTCTGGTGTTGGCCATCTGCAGTAAGAGATTAAGATTATTGAGAAGACAGAAAAGTATGGGTGAAAAAAATTAGGAGGAACAAAACTGAGAAACATGTAAACTAGCCTCAGGGAAAATTTTAATTCAGATAGAAAAAAGAATAGACATAACTAAGAAAATATTTAACTGTGTGTGTCAGCCAAAGCTCGATGTGGGAAGGAAGAAGGCAGGTGGGGCAGTTTGTGGATCATTTTGGCTGTAGAATGAAAGAGGTGGGATCGCTCACCCAGGGGCGTCCTAATCAAATCTTTTAGAAGGCAAGCAAGCTGGTTTCGGGCATCCTATCTCATGCTCAAACCCTGGTACTGGCCTGGCTACCATAATCCTGGAGAAGGCCCTGTGAAAAGGTAGTGCATTTAAAATAACTTTTTTTTTTTTTTTAATTTTGTGAGGCCTCTAGTGGCTTCTCCATTCTCAATTCCCTTTGTAAAAGGGAATGTGGAGGGTGTCCACTCCTGAGCGGCTGGGGACAGAGCAGGAGCTACACTTTACTCAGTCAATGTGTGAGCCTCCTGGGGCCTAGCCCTGATTTGCCCTCTAAGAGCGCAGAAGTCCTTCTCTTCAGAAGTGGTCCCGGGCTAGAGCTGGTTTAGGGAGAGAGGAGGGAGGAGAGGACAGAGCAGGAACCAAAGAGGTGGTTGACGTGGGCCCTCGACACAAGGGAGGGCAGGAGGACAGCGGGCGAAGGAAAGATGAACAAGGTACCGCCCTTAGCTCTTTCCCAAGAGTCCTCAGGAATGCTTCCCAGGGTCACAAGGAAGACCTGGACTGAGCTGTCATCATGGGCCTGAAAATACGCTGAACACTCATCACACGAAAACTCGGCGAGAGGCATCCCCGGGCCCAGCTGCGTCCGCCTTCCCGTGCCCTGGAGTGGCCGATCTGTGATGGGGGTCCAGGCTCCCTATGGGATGTGCGTTCCCGGGGCTGGAAGGACCTGACTCCTCATCCTGTCTTCAGGCTAAGGCAGAAACAACCTATTTCTCCTTAAAGCTGTCCAGGCTCAGAGAGGCTGACAGTTTCCCGCAGAGTTCCGTCTCAGGGTGTTTTCACCACTGGCCAAGGAGGTCTCGTCCGACCACACAAAATTCCCCATTTAGAAGGAAACCCCTCATGTCTTCCTCCATCTTGCCCAATACTAAGACATCAGCACAGCCTCCTGGAAAATCCACCACCTCCTTGGGGATCTTAAAGGAACACCAGACAGAAGTACAAGCTACAATATTACACACGCTCGTGCTTTATCGATTCACAAGCCTGTCTACACCCATGGTCACCGGATTGCCTCAGCAACCCATTTTACAGATGAGCAAACTGAGCCTCATAAAGGTCCAATGACTGGACCCAGGATGCACAGCCGGTCAGATGTGACCAAGATTCAACTCCAATCCATAACTTCCTCTTCTTTCTGGCTAAATAATCCAAATCTTGCTAAGAGGGAGATAAGGTATAAAATGAGTTGAATCAAATCTTCAAGTGGTGGGTGATTTTGAGAGGGGGTCTTCTTTAGTTCTTTTTGGCTTAAAAAAAAAAAGATCAGGTTGACTCCTCTCCCATGCTGCCCCTCCCTGCCCCCACGTTTTCTGACCGAGAACAGAGCTTACTTTGTGCAATGGCCATGACTCCAGAGAGGGGGGTCATGATGAGGTTCTGAGATTGCTGGGGATTGTGGTGGGGCAGACTGTGAATATTCGTCAAGGTGCTGACGGGGGGCAAACCTCCTCCTGAGACTGAGATCTGCTGGAGAGAAAAAACAAGAGTGGCGTGAGTGGGACCGGGACTGTGGAGAACGGTGTCCAAAATGACATGGCGTCGCAATTCCTTGGCACAGCGAGGTCTCTAGTTCATTTATTCACACATGCATTCATTCGCTACCAATTATTAACCACCTACTGAGGGATAGGCTCTGTTTCAGGTGCTGAGGATAGAGTGGTAAGCAATACTGACCATAATTGCCTCTATTTGCTGACTACCTGTGAATTACTAGCCTGCCTTAGAGATCCTTCAGCCCAGGTGTATTATATGATTGTCACTCGCTCACTTTGGAAGTAACCTCCTTCTGCTCTCTGCCTTCCATGTTACTGATGCTAAAGACACGCGATTGTTAAAAATGATGACTGAAATGCTCTGGGATTCCCGAGTGGAACAGATCAGGGCCCAGGCAGGAGCGCAGGGAAGCTTTCGCTGAGTACCGGCTCTGGGAAGCATTGCTCAGGCATTAACTCACAAATCTTACTCTACCCAGGAGGCAGACACTTTTGCTTTTTTTCTTTTTTTTCAGACACTTCTGCCATTCCCATTTCACAGATGAAAAAACTGAGGCTCAGAGTAGACATGCAGATTGCCGGAGAGCCAACAACTAGCAAATGGTACATTAGCTATTCAAATCCAAGTCTGATTCTAGAATTCAAGTTCTTTATTCTGGAGGACATTCCCCTACACCTGCAAGTATCACTAAAGTTTGTTTTGGGGAGATCAGCCATTATTGGGCTTTTTCTACTTTTTCCAAATCTCTATTATACATTAAATTTTTTTTTCTCTTTGGCGAGGAGCTGCTATTGTAATGCAGCTGAATTAAAGCTCCTTGCCAAAGCTATGTCACTGTTATATTTTAATGACAGATTAGTAAGAGAAAGCTACTAGGTTTTGTGTAATTTTTTCCAAGGCCACTCTGAATCCTTTTATTAAGGACTGAAATCTTTTATTTATTCCTAACAGTGTCTTTTCCTTATTGATTTTCTTCATCTTTTCAAGTGCACATAGAACAGCATCACAAGCATACAGCGCTGATCGGGTCGCTTTCTTGTTAGTGCCGCTGTCTACATGTCATACTGCACCGGTTAGAACTTTCTGAAGAGTAGCTGACAGTAACGGCTGTAATAGATGTGCTTACTTTAATTCTGTGTTATCAGACCCCCCCCCCAATGTTTCCCCATTAATTATAAGGAGCTTTCGGTTTTGCGCACGCACACACACACACACACCACTTTTATTCATGATAAAGTAGTTTACTACTTATAATTTTAAAATAATTTAAAAAATGATTACGAAAGGACTGTCCTCCCCGCTCCTTCTGAACTAACCCAGACACCCTCGCTGGGGACGCTGACAGGTGAGTTAGGGTTGGGACACAGAAAGCAGGTGTCAGACGAGCCTTCTCCTTCTCCCTCCCCTTGTTACCCAGAGCTCCTCAGATTATAGGTCCCACAGCCGCACCCAGAGAAGACACTACCTCCTGCCTTGCCCTTCTGATCAACCCCTGAGCTTCCAAGGTGAATTTGAAAAGGAAAGAAAGAAAAAAAACCAAACAGGCTTGTTTGTGTTTTTCAAATGAGCATCAAGAAATGAGTTAGGGGGTCACATGACCAAGAAGGAATTCTGACCACATCAAACAAGAGGGAACCAGCTTGTTTGCTGGACTTGTTTTTCAAAATTTCAGTCATTAAAAAAAAAAAAGAAAGAAAGAATGAAAGAAAAAGAAAAAAAAAATCAGTGACCTGCCTTCAGACTTACCCTGAGGAACTCAGTCCTTTGGAGAAAGTCAAGGGAGGGACAGTAATCTCTGCCGTTTGGTTTTAATGGCGAAAGACAAACGTGGGTGCCAATGATCGAACAATTTAAATGTGTATGGCTGTAGAGTTAGTAAAATGCCTTCACTGATTGTCCTTAATAGATAATGACACAAATAGGGGAGGAGTCATGATTATGATCATTGCCCTACATTACAGATTAAGAATCTGAGCCCTAGGGAGCTGAGTCTGAGTTAAGTCTCCATGTCACCTGACTAGGAAGTGAGGAAGCCAGAATTCAAACCCAGTTTTGCCGGAGTTTAAACCCCACACACTTCCTATTTCGGGGTCACCTTCGTCAAGTTCCTTCCTGCTCTAGAATGCAACCATCATTTTCTGTTGCCTCCAGGAATGAGCTTCTTACCATTAAGCTATACGGTTCTGACACTGAAAGCATCCAATACGTGCCTTTTTAAAACACAAGGCTCAACATGGACAGACCGCACGCAACCCTCCACGTGGCCGGCTCTTTGTGGACACGTGCCATTTGGGCACGGGCTGGGGGACACAGAGTACAAAAGAAAGCTCAAATGGATCAGCATTATTTCCAAAACCAGTCTCTGGAGGAAGGTTTCAAATGCAGGTCCTATCGAAAGCCAGCACACAGAGACTCATTGCTTGTAAGGGGCTCACCCAAAAAAACAGCAGTGCCACAAGCAATCCTCACACCAACCCTGTGACGCAGGCATTGTTATTCCCCATTTTCCAGGTGAGGAAACTGAAGTTAAGCAATGTCCATCCTATTGCTGATAAATAACAGCGCCCAAGATGTGAACACACTGGTTCCCTTGCCTGTGTTATTTTTAACTACACTCCACTCTTGTCTCTGGTGGACTAAGATCTGGGATGGACTTGTTATATATTAATCGAGAACAGACTCTTGAATGTGGGCATCCAGTGATGGTGACATACGAGCCAGGGTGTTGGAAACTAGTGAAAAGCTGGTCCCTGCAAACAAGCTCCCAGGTGTTTGCTAACGCTGCGGTGTGCTGTCTTGGTCAATCATCAATCCAATAACATACTGCTCATTAGGGCGCTGCCGAGCAGAAGAGGAAGGAAAAAGGGTGTCCTGCAGCTGCCTTTGGAGCGCCCTGGCCCCGAGTGAGGCAGTTTGCTTCTTGGGAGGAAGGGCGGGAGGGCTCACAGGGAAACCCCAGGGACCTTCCAGCAATAGGAGAGGAGACTTGGAGGGTTTCATCCACTGAGAAGTCGGGACGTCTCCTGCAAGGCCCCCTCCTCCAGGGAAGTCTGGGCAAGCCTTTCACTTGTTTGGGTCTCCATGTGACTTGGGAGAACTCACGCATCCTTGTCTGTGCCTCTCACGTGGTTTTTGGTGAAGCAGCAGCTTAAGGGATGAGGAGCAGGCAAGGGGGCTGCAACACGCCTCCCACAGGAGCATTCCTCATTTCTATTTGCAGAGACCACTACCCAGGAGTGATCAGCTCCAGTCTGCAAACTAGATTTGGCTGGGCCTGGCGCTCCGCTCAGAAACTACACTTTGTTTATTCCTTCAGGGAGCTGGGGACTCAATCGCCTGTGACTTACTGTGCCTGTGTTCCCTACATAGCACACACGTCAAGGTCTAAAATGGCATCTGCTCCCTGCCCCCTCCCCCTGCTCGGCCCGACCTGCCTCTGGGTCAGACACCTTGAGGGAAGGCGTGCGGCTCCACCTTGACCATGGAAACCAGGAACTCGCGGCTCCTCCCTCCCCTGAAACACGGAGCATGACCTGAAGAATCAAGTTTTCCATATCCTTCCCTTCTGAGTGTCGTAATGCTTGTGTTCACTCCCCTGCTGCATTTGTGCTGCTGGAGAGTTAGAACGTTGAAAATTCCACGTCAAATAGCCTATTCCTCACCGAGTGTGCCAAACTGACTGCCTAGTGGTGGGCTGTGGTTATGGGCATAGAAAACTTCACTTAGAGCGAAGAATACCGCCATTCATCTAACCACCACCTCACTGTCATTCACCGAATATTTACCATCACAAACACTGTGCTGAGTACTTCTCCTGTGATCACATTTGTTCCGCCAACAGCCCAAGTGTTATTACCCACATTTTATAGATGAGAAAGAGAGTGCTAGAACCCGCCCAAGGCTACACAGCTATTAAGTGCTGGAGCTGGGATTTGAACCCTGGGTCAGCATCATAACTTCAAAGTCAGCGTTTCCCACTCCATCTGTAAGCCCCGCCCCACCCCACCTGCCATTTTGTGCTGTGATCTTCACTGGCCTGCCTTCCGTCAAAATCCCAGGGCAAGAAGCGCCTCCACCTCTTGTCATCCACTCAGTCCTGACTTAACTACTCTCCCTGCCAGCACCAGGGGGCTGGCGAGGAGAAAAAGGGGGCTTGTTTCAAAGGGAGGTGCTCTCCGGGTTAAAAAAAAAACCTGGCTTTGGAGGCCCTGGGTTGGGGGGGATGAATGAACATTTTATCAACTCAAATGTCACTGGCAGCCCCAAAACAAACAGTGTCCCACCCGGCTTGCTCCTTTATGAGGCATTCAATCAATAAAATGAGAGCAGAGCTCTGTCAGATTTATTGGCTGGGTTCAAACCGAACACCTCTTCCACCCGCCGAAGCCTGGGTCACCGGTCCTACCTTTCCGTTCCAACTCTGGACGCCCCCGTTTTCGCCTGTGGGGCTACAATGGCTCATTGTTTGAGGCAGGCCTTGTGAGAAGTTGTGTTTGTTTTGCCTCTTATCTTATCAGCTCCAGAGCTACAATGGCCCAGGTGTACTCACCATTTTACCATCAGGTGAGAGGAGATTGTGGCCCGGGTCCAGGCTGGCTGGAGAGACTTGCTGTAAAACCGACTGGCTAGTCACCATGGCGCTGTTGCCATGGTGACTGATGGTCGAGGAGGAAGTGACCTCATTGTTTCCCTGCTGGCTGTAGCGCACTCCTGCAAAACAAGGCAGACCAAACAGCCAACATTAGTGCCCCCGGGCCTGGGGAAACACCTGTTTTCACGGGTGGATGACAAGGGGAAAAAAGTTGCCTTCTCTTCCCCTGTCTACCCATGAGAAGTTATCAGCTGTCTTTCTCTCGGGTAGAGGCCGCATGGCCTCCGCTTGAATTCTGGAATGTAAGCTCCGTGAGGGCAGACGTTTTTCTCTGCTTTGATTGTTGCTGTATTCCCAGTGCCTTGGCACTTGGTATCCACTCGCTAAATATCTGCCAAATGAATGAGTGGATTCTGCTTGCTGATACTTCAGCAGTATAGTTCTTCTAGGATTTAGGGCCTTCTCTTCTTGGCTGGAGAATTTTTGTTCTCCAAAATGCCTTCTAGAAATATTTCCCTGGCATTGCTTGACTATGTAGGGTTGCAAAGTAGACATTGACCCATTTTCCAGACAGCCACGTGCCCAGTGACCATTCCCAGAGGCCGGGGACACAGGCAGAGCAGGATGGAGATGGGGCCACAGCTAGGAGTCTTTGGTTCTGGAACTCACGTTCCTTTGATGGGGTCCCATTTGGCTGACTTCCAGGGCCAGGGGAAGGTGCGTCTGCCCAGAGGTGGGGCAGGGAGCGCACACAGGGGGATGAGGTTGTTCAGTGAACCACTGCAGTTTGGTCAGCAAGGGAGGGGAAAATCAAGCATGTTTACAGCCTCACTGCTCTGACCCTCCCTTTGGCTCAGGAACCAAAACGAAGGTCTGTGCTCAGGAAAGCAACGGTGCTGGGCAGAGACCAGGCAGCTGAAGGAAGCTTAAAGGGGAAGAGAACCTGGGCCCAGTTCGCAGAGTCAAAGTCCTGCTTAATGCGCCCATGAAACAGCCAAAGACAAAGCCAGGGGTGGTTGGGGCATCTCACCCTCAGCTCAGAGCTTAGAAAGACAGTATTTGCTTTTTTTGCTTTGGATTTGACAAGAAGGTTTGGGGGGTTCCCACCTGCAAGGGAGGGAGACCAAATGCCTTAGGCTTAGAATCATTATTATTATTATTTTTAATGGAGGTGCTGGGGATTGAACCCAGGACCTCATGCATGCTAAGCATATGCTCTACCACTGAGCTATGCCCATCACCCTGCCCCCACTTAGGCATGGAATTATTTGGAGAGGCGGGACCTCTCTCACTGCATTTGCCCAGTTCCCCAGGATGAAATATACAAATCCTGTTGGCCTGCATCCCACCCCACCCCCCACCTTGCCTCCTGCCCCCATTGGAGCCCCACCTTCCCGAGGAGGCTACAAAGGTTCTCGGGGGGAGCCAGGCAAGTTGTCACAGCCAGCAGCCTCTAATCCACTCAGACAAAGCTTGTCAAGAAAAGACCAGAGCCGGTTTTCCTCGGATTGTCCGAAGGACGTTACCCAAGGCTGATATGACCTAGAGCTTAAGAGGGCTGGGGAGAAAACAAACATGCTCCAGCAGGGTTCTAACCTTCAAGAACAACTGGTTTGACTAAGAAGTGGCTTGATGCCTGCTCTTTGGGCTTCTATTGTTTGTTTCCCTCATCCTTTGATTCAAGGGGCTGTTAGTGGGGGTGGTGTTGGCAGCGGGACAGCACAGGAATTTGGTAGTTATAGGTCTGGGGCATTTATTTTGGGGGGAACAGGAGCCATGAAGTTGAAAGAGAAAACATCCACATCTCCAAACCCATACCCCCTGCCCCATCCTGTCTGTCTGCCTCCGTACCTACCTGCACGCAGCCCCCTAGGTCTCCTCTTTACCACCCTCTACATCCCATTGGGTTAAATCAGGTCCTTTTTCTCCACTCATATCTGCCACTGGGTTCCCAGCAGAATGCTTTATCTAGGAGAAGAAAGATCTGAAACTTGTGAGCTCAGAAGACAGAGCTAGCTAGGTCCAATAGAAAATGGGGAGACGGATTTCAAATCAATAAAAGGAAGGATTTTCTAACAAGGAGGGATAATGGGAAATTATACGCTCTGGAGCTGGACAAACTCGTGTTTCAATCCTGACTTTGCTCTTAACAGATATGTGATCTTGGGAAAATCACTTCTCTCTCTGTGCCCCAGTTTCCTCTCATAAAATGAAGAGAACGCTTCCTGAATAGGGCTCATTTGGATTAGGGATAACGTCTCTAAAGCTCCTAGCAGAATGCCAAGTGAATGGCTACCATGGGGATGGGTGCTGCTGGGGGGCGGGGGAGCTGGTGTGGGGATGGACCCCAAGATATTTGCCCCAAGACTCTAGACTTCTAGACAACAAAGGGTAGACTCTAAGTACTGAATGGAGTTACCTTTCCATGGAGAATTGTTTCCAAAGAATCCTGCTCTGGTGGAATCACTGATTCTCTGTCCCGGAAGCAGTTTGGGAAGGACTGGCCCTTGCCCTCGTGTTCTTTCCTTTTGGAAAAAAAAGACTTCACCCTGTTTTTCTCCGGCTTCCTCTGACTCCCTGACCAGCTATTTACCTCCCCGAGATGCTCTGCTCCTGAGAGAGCAGTGATAACGCTGGGAGTCAGGTGTGTTTGCACCTCCCAGCCTGTGCCCATCATCGATTCGGTCTCAAGTCAAACAGACGCTGATTTTTAGCCTATTTAATTTGGCTGAAGGAAGAAGGCCAATCCTCTGATGATCAAATATGGGTTGTGGGGAGCCTTCTTCCCTCCCCTGGGCGACATAATTATTTATTTAAAAATAATTAACCAAGGATATCCGCAGGAAACAAAAGCCTTCTTTACCAGGGAGCCTGGCAGGAGGGAGGCAAGAGCCATTCCTTAGAATCCAGGCGGCATAGCCCAAGGCTGCTGTGGTTTGCAAGCCTTGTTTTCTCCCCCAGGAGAACTTCATTACAGGAGGCATATAACGGTGGAGCTGCTCTCTTTAAAGACTGATGGGCTGAGCCCTCTGCACATTCATTTAAAGATCTCTGCTTGTGAGATAGCGTGTGGCTAGGGAATAGGGGATCCCTGTTTTGATCTCAGCTCTGCCATCAGTGCATTGGGTGAGCTCCAGTGTCCTTACCTCTAAGCCAGAGGACTGCCTTCTGTGGGGAGGGGCCATTATCACTGCAGAGCGTGGTGGGAGCCAGGCACAAGGCTGCTCATTCACTCCAGATTCACCTGTAACCTTTCCCACTGATGCTCCTCTCACCAGGAATTTGGCAATCGCTCCGGCTCCTGAGAGGGTGGCTCTAATCAGCCAGCTGCCTTAAAAGGGGGTGTGGAGGTGGAGGGTCTATCACAAGGTCTCTGCTGGAGAGACTAGGAATAGGTGCTCTCCTTAGAGGAAGGAGAGGCCAGGTCCTTGTGTATTTCACAAACTCAGAAGAGCGCTTGAAAGGAGGACGAAAGCAGGACAGGCCCTGGTGCCAGGTGACCTGGTTTAAATCCTGGCTCCACCACATCACAGCCGTGTGACCTTAGGGAAATCAACCTCCCTGAGCTGCAGTTTCTTTATTGTTAACAATTTCCATCCCTTAGGTCATCGGGGAAAAGACTGGATGAGTTAATGGGTATGAAACGACCCAGACCATGCTTGGGACGTACCAGTTCCTCGAGACACATCCCTTCCTCGCATTTTGGGGTGGTCTTTGTCTAAAGCACATTTTTAGGCAGGCTGAGTTCACAAAACTTCACTGAGCACCTATCATGTGCCAAGCACTGTGCCAGGGAGCCTGTGTTAAGAAGTGGAATGGCATCTTCCCTCCTCCCTTCACCACTGCAGGCTCTGAAAATGGGCACTGACTGGCCAAAGATGCCCAGTTAATAGCCACGAGGTCCCATAGGAGAAAAGGAGATGCCAGAAGGTGGTAATGTACCTTCCACTCACTTCCTGGCTCAAGTCACTAATCGGCCACGTCCCCATCGCTGGCCCCAAGAACCACAGCAAAAAGCATCTCAGCTGGAATCCAGAGACATCCCAGAGGTCTTGGCAAGGAGGTTATCTACTCTCAGCTGTTCCTAGTCCTCAGCATCACGTGTGACGACTCTATTTCAGAATTCCTGACAGCATGTGGGACACAGACAAATCATCTGGTTTCTGTCCAGTAGGACTGGTCAGAAGTGACAAAACCTGAAAGGAGTTTATGGTTCCAAGACGCTGGCATCTCCATGCCCTGCCTTCCTGCACCAGGACCCATCTCCAGGGCACCCTTCACACTGCTGCAGCCTGAGATTTCTTTCCACCACAAAATTGCACCATGTCACTGCCTGTTTGGAAACCTCCAATGGCTCCTCACTGCCTTCTGGAAAAGCCTTGACACCTAAGACTGGCAGAACTGAGCCTCTGTAACTCTAGTCTGCCTTATTTGTATCATCTGTCACCACATCCCATACAGCCATACTCTCATTCTGCCATCTCCTGCATCTGGGTCTTTGCTTATGCTGTTCCCTGTGCGTGGAACACTCTTCCCTTTTTCTCCATGTCACATCCTTTAAGAAGGCTAAGTGTCATCTCTTCTGAGACGCTCTCCTTAACTCCTCCTGCTAGTTATCTGCTCCACCCTTTGTATTTTACATGCAGTAGAGACTCTCACAGCAGGAGCTGATCACCCTATGCTAAAATGCTCTGATGATATGTTCACTTCTCTCTCCCTCTTAAAGAAAGAGACAGCTTTTTACTCATTATTGCATCTTCAGAGGCTAGCTCTGATTTGACTGAAGGAATGAGCCCTCAGGAGTTTTGAGTATCCTTGCCCTGGAACATGAGAGCGCCCCTTCTGGCAGAAGGAGAAATTACAGTCAATTCTGCAGTAACGGCTGTATTAAATACGTGGATCTGTTCCAAATATACTGAAATGTTAGGGGGTAATTCGAGTGCAATATGAATTTCACATTTGAAGAATTCAGAAATCTGCACCCAGCCACACAGAAATACGCCAAATGTGTGCGCACACACACACATCCTTCAAACATCTAACAGCTACCAGCGGTTCACCGCATGATCCATAAGCCACATCTGCCCACATCTGGAGTTACAACTGTCCAAGTTCAGATAAGGCTCATCCACCACCTCACGAGAACTCACAAGCTGCAACCCTTCTGACACCCACTTCCATGGGCAAACTTTAGGACCTTATCAAGGTAAAGTGCCTTATTTATTTTTGTACAGCATTTATGTCTTTCCTGAGCATTTAACAGGTGTAAAAAACTCTGCTCATGTTTTTATTAGATTCTTATCTTTTTTAAAAGGTGTCACTGACGAAGTTTTTGAGTATCGTGCCCTTAACCCCATTTTTTCCCACAAAGCCCTGCAGCTTTTATTGTGTGACTTTGCAAAGCACAGTGGCTTTTATGATGGGTACGCCGGGTTCTGTAGGACTGACTGTGCACCTGCGTTCAAAGACAGATGCCACTGCCTTCCAGGAGGACCCCGGAGAAGAGCTGCCCAGGCTGTAATTAACCACAGGAACTTTTCAGAAACTTGTGTTTGTGGGCTTAGAACGACAGCCCATAGCGCCCTGGGTATCTAACCCAGCTCTCTGCGAGCTTCAAACACCAGCTGAGACCCCATTTCCATGATTCCAGAAATCTACTGGGCACTGGTGTCTAGACACTTCAAACTCATACTCCCTTTGTCTGTCTCTTCCCCTTAACTCTGATGATTCTGGGCCGGTCGACTTCTGAGCCTTGGCATTTATGTCTATAAAAGGGGTATAAAGACCTCCCTCCCCCAGAAGCCAGAATGATGAATGAATAAAATAAGGTGTGTGGGGGGGGGGTGGGGCGGTGGGCGTAGCTCAGTGGTAGAGTGCGTGCTTAGCATCCATGAGTTCCTAGGTTCCATCCCCAGTACCTCTATTAAAAAAAAAAAAAGGAAAAAACTGAGCTAGAGTAGATTCCATGTACATATATACATATATAAACACACACATATAAAAATATATATAAAATCTAGAATAAATTCCATATACATATATATATATAAATAAGGTGAGAGAAACACTGGGTTTTCCTGGGAGAAAATGCTGGGCAAACAAGACCAACATTAGCCTGAAAAGCATGATCAGAATTGCTCTAAGAGAAAGAAGCAAAGAGGTGGGAGGGGGCTCCCGGGCTCCAGGAGGCTCTGCTTGCCCCCACGTGGCCTCTGACACTGAAGCCTGGGGTCCCCTTTCACTGGGGCCTGTGAGCTGCACCCAGAATCTGGTGGGATGCCTTTCACCCTTGACATTTCAAAGCCAATCTCCCATCCCTGATAATGCAGGAATGTTCCTCTGGCCGGTGGACCTCTGCCAGCTAGAGCGAGCGTCCCAGCCACCAACAGAGTAAACATTACTCAACCGGCCAGGGCTCTGTCATACACATTCTTCCCCTGTGTTCCTAACCTCATGCAGAGCTCAGCCCAGCCCGGCAGGGTCTAGAAACGGGGAATTTAAAATCAGGCAGGAGGGAGCATGCAGAGGAGAGAGCTCTTCCAAAAAGGAAACAACCATATCCATCAATTATAAGCAGACAGAGCTGTCTTTCCTATGAAGCCAAAGCACAGAGCTGCAGAACGGGAAGGGGGCCGGGAGGAATCAGGCCAGTCTTGATGGGCCCAGCACTGCATCCTTATAACCCCACTCCCCCTTTCCCCAAGAGGAGTCACGTTCTTGAGGCAAAAGGCAGAGATACAAATGATTCAGTCTGGCGAAATTCCAAGATATTCATTGGGATAAAAGAATGTGAACCATTTTCCCTGCTTGAAACTGCAAACTCCAAAAATGAAAACTGAAAAATGAGCTGGCGTTGCTGCCTCAGCTCCCTCATTGGTCATGCAGGACCATTACCAGTTCTTACCCACATTTCCTTCTCTCCAAGGAAAAAGATGAATGTTTGCAAGGAGTATAGGAGACGAAAAATCTGAAAACCTGGGAGGAAAAATCTGCTGCAAGGTGAAAGCAATTTAAACACTGGGCTGGTTTCAATTCCAGATCTCTTTCTCCCAAGGTGGCTTAGTTCGGAGCCCAATTCATAAGAGGAGAAACACAGACAGGCCTGCAGGGACGGTAAACATTCTTGAACTCAAGGAGTAAAAGTTGAGTGATACTTAAGGGAAGCCCACAAACTGGTTTTCTTATAAAAATCAAAGCAAATGTAACCAAGAAAAGGAAAAAAAAAAAAAAAGTCTTCCAGCAAAAGCGACTTGGCTGAGAACAGGCAAAGCGAATGGGTCCCTGAGAAAATTGCATACCTGGGAGAGGGCAGCCTGTCCTCCCCACAAGGCCCACCTTGGCCGCCACCCCTGGTCCGTAGCAGAGAGCCGGTTTCCGCAGGCCAACACTGCAAGGTTGGCAATGAACCCTCCACCCTGGAGGTGCTGCTGCAGGTGAAAGGAATCAGGCCAACCCCAGGGAATGTAAGTCCTCCCACATGTGACAGGGCATTGACTTGGCCCATTTGACAGGGCAGAATGCTGAGGTTCAAAGAGGAAGAAGTCATTTTCACTACCTCTAGCTAAGGGTCTCCCAGCAAAGCAGCGGGATTCCACAGTGGACTCCTCTCCCTCACTGAGCCCCACATTGACTCCAGATGTGCTGAGCCTCCCATCGTGATACACTCATAGTTAGAAATGATTTTTGTTTTCTTGTTTCCTGACTGCATCTCCCACTGGAATGTAAGCCCCACGAGGGCAGGACCTTATCTGTCTTCTCCGTCATCTCCTCAGCACCTTACACAGAGCCTAGACTATGCTCTGTGCCCCGTAACAGTGAGTGACGAATGAATGAATGACCTGCACTTCAACTCTGACCGAGCAGGGGAGACGTGACAGTGGTATAATTTATCCTCTAAATCTCTCGCATTTTCTGAGGTTGATGGGAGGCATGTATTTTGAAGGAGGAAGAAGGGGGAGTAAGAGAGAAGGAGAGAGGAGAAAGAGATTAAAACAGAATCCAATGAAGAGACAGCATTGATACATTTCACGGCGGAGGGCGCAAGGTGGGTGTGCTGATGAGTAAACATGATGCGGCAGGATTTTCTTTTCATGTTGGAGACCTTGGACAGTGCTTTATTCAGTGTGAAAAGGGCCAATGAGTTGCCTGCAGGGAACCTACCTTTTCCTGCTTCTTGAGGCCTAAGTATAGACCCATCACCTAGGGTGATTTAAAGCGGGGGGAAACGGGCACCTCCATTAGCACAGACTGACCATTTCTAGAAGCTTTGGGCTGCTGGTGGGGCCCCCAAATTTAGACTTGCCATGTTAGAGCCCAGTTTTAGGCCCCTCGGGTTGATTTGGGAGGTCAGAAGGATCAATGAATGGGGGTTTACCATAGCCGCATGAGTAGCTCAAATGCCTTTTTCTCCAAAGGAACCTAGGGTAAAACTAAGAAGGGTTAACGGTGGACATCGTTAGGTCTCAAGGCTGTGGGGGCAGACAGAGCCCTGCTGCAGTCTGACTCCTGGGGTGTCTTTTCTGAGAGGCTGCCTTTGCAGGCAGGGGTAATGTGGCTGCAACAAAGGCCCTGAGGCTCAGGGGACGAGAATGATGATGCTCTAGTGAGCCAGGGTAACGGGAAGGCTGTAAAGCCATCAGCAGACTGAGCCACTGGGTGTCCACATAAAAGTGAGGGCCCATAAACAGACATCTGTATTGTGACCGAAGGGCTAATAAAATTGCCTTAGAAGAGAGACGTTTTCCCCAGCAACCTATTCATAAGCAGGACCCTACTGGGAAGTGACAGCCAGGGAGAAGATCGTTTGAGGCCTGGCAAGTGTCAGAGCTGCCTCGTTACGGGAGCTTGCCTGGCCAGACCCGGCCTCGTCATCACCATCATCATCATCATTACCATCATCATGACAGATGGTCTCTGATCACCCGGCAGGCTCATGGAGGCTGGTCCCACGGAGCAGCAGGTGTTGGGCACCAAGACCCTGGAAGGGGGATGACTACTGGCTTCCATCGACCAGGAGCACCAGTAACCCCCAGAGACCTGGTGGCTGCCTGGAGCTGAGCAGTTTCCTTTCTGTCTCTCCAGATGACTGATTTGCAATCGATCCAATCCCTTTTCTAGACCTCAGTTGCTCAAGAGAAATTCAGGAAGAGGAATTCTTGTTCTTTTCTTGCCTAAGGGATGCTGGTAAGAGATTAGAAAACAAACTAAACTAGTTGAACTAATCAGCTAGTAATCTAAACTGAACTAATATGCTAAACCAGTAGAAATGGAGTTAGTAGACCATTCGGGAGAAAGAATACTATGCCCTTTGAAAACTTCTTGCTAGCATTTAGCACTGAAGGCTTTTTTTCGGTGAACGGTATACTTTAGTTAAGCTGTATTAATGGAAGTGGAGCTAGATGACACTGTTTCTAGAAAATTTAAATAATAACATGCACGTAAGTTCTGTGGAATGAAACTAATTCCATTCAGTTTGAAAGTGAGTAGCAGACTTATAAAACAGGGGATTTATGCATTAAGCTTTTGGACAGGAAGTGCTCAATAAGACATACTGTCATTCCACAAACATATGGAAGGTCTACCATGAGCCAGGCATGGAGACAGAAAGCAAACTTGGGCTCCGATGGGAGTATAGTCCATATTTCTACCACTCGGAATATGTACTGGGTGAGCTAGATTTTTAGAGACTTCAGAAACTACCTTCTTCGTGGTGAGAGTAAGACACTTGGTTTGTTTCTTTTTCTTTGGCAGGTAAGGATGCAAACCCTATGCTCCACCTGGCGGCAGGGTTCTCAAGAAGAAAGAGAGGAAGGCTCATTTCTGTTTCCATCCTTAAGACATCGGGAGATAAATTAAGCATCAGTTTTGTGCCCACCGTGCAAACTGATGTTACACAAATGGGAAATGTTGTCCAGAGGTTTTCCATCCTTGCTGAGCAATGGCTTCATCACCAACCCAATCCGACAGGTGCTGAGTGGGAAGAGGCACCCTGCAGCGGGCAGGGCCAGAAGGCATGGGCAGGCTGGCTGCCACTCAAAGGCCCTGAAAGCGTTAACCTCCAGCAGTTATAGGTGCCTCGTTTATACCCATTATAAATCTGTTTATTGTGACTGGCCCCACCCAATCTGCTGGTGCTGTAAAGCTCTAATGGTCCCTCATAAAGGTGGAAGGCTTCTAACAGCACGCAGTTCCTGAAATGGGGAAGGAGCGAGGGAGTGAGGGAGCACGGGAGGGAGAGAGACAGATGATGAGCTGAACAATAAAATATCACAATGGCAAAGCTCCCTCTGCTACTTCAAACAGCAGAGCCCTGGGCTCTGGGGACTCGATGCTACACACACTCTTCAAATAATAACATGCCAGAGCTGAAAGGTCTCATTTGCCAGAATCTCTAAGACATGAAGTGATTGACCCAAGGTCACCCCTGCTCACTAGTGTCTCTGGTCTCCTGAATCCTAGTCCCGGGCCCTCACCCCGGCTGCCTCACCTCTTCTGTTTCAGCAGGGTTCCATCAGGACTATCGCCAGTGCCTTCAGACTCTAGCCTTGTTCTAGCCAGCCTGGCGATGCCCAGTCCTGATTGTACACCCAAATCACTTAGGGAGTTTCTTGAAACTTCTCGTGCCTGACCCCTTGTTCCAAATTCTGATTCTCAGAGGTGTGGATGGGGTATCTCTTTAATGGAGGTACTGGGGATTGAACCAGGACCTCATGCATGCTAAGCACATCCTCTGCCACTGAACTATATCAACCTCCCTTTGCCACAAGACATGGGTATTTTGAATGAGCTCCCCGGATGCCTTTTACGTGGCCTCGGAAGGAGATTTGAGAACCACGGGCCTTGCCAATACTTGGGTTTCATTGTTTCTGATGTCTCAGATGACAAGCAGGGTTCAAAAAAGGGAAACTCTTTGAAGACGCAACTGCAAACCACAGCCTCATCCAGAACCCAGGGAGAACCAAATCTCTTCCTCTCTCTCGACACCCTGAGGGTTCCTGAGTCAACCTGATGACCCCTTCCTGGTCAGGCACTTTGCTGGGCGCTGGTGTTTGATCACAATAGCCCGAAGGAGATAGGGATGATGACCCTTATTTTGTAGATGAAGAAACAGAAGCTCAAAGAGGTTAAGTCACTTGTTCGAGGTCACACCGCCAGATGGTGGCAGAACCACAATTCAAGCCCAAGCCTGTTTTGGGTGCTGCCCCTCGCTACCCAGACACAGCCATCTGAGGGCGGTCCTGACAAGGCACCGCCTGTGACCGGGATGTGAACTTCCTCTGGGAAAGTTATTAAACACTGAAGATCGTCTGCATGGTGTGTCTCTAACTTGGGAGGGCATACGTCCTCCCAAGACAAGTCAAGAAATTTCTTGACTTCCTGAAGGCCCTGGAGAGGCTGAGCCTCACTGGTCGACTCCCCAGTGGCTGAAACTCACACAGGTGTGCTTCGGATGGGGCTGCTGAAGTCAGAACAGAGGGTAATGGGGAGAGATCTTAAGCAGATGCCTGCTCACAGGTAGAGGAATGTCGCTTCCAGAAAATCAGCCCTGGGAGCAGCTGAGTTCACTGCAGGAAGTTCATTTACCCACCCTTCTCACTGCCCTTTGGTCTGACGTTTGGGGGAGATTCCTTCTTAAGAAAAACACCCATTAAGCTTCTCAGATTTGGCCTCCACCAGGAAAATACCACACCCCCTCTAATTGGCAGGTTCCTAGGGCTAATTACCAGCAAATAGGGGGTACTCACGCCTCCTTTAATTAAAGGAGAGAGATGCCTTATTAGGTACAGGAAATTCAGGGTCATCTTATGTACGTGACTTCGTGCTACGTGGTCATGACCCGCCCCATCTCCCCACATCCGTGGTTCTTCCCGGCTTTCTCTCACTGTTTAGCAGATTTGCGCAGAAAGCCTAAAGCACTGCAGATACCTTACAGATGGACAGAGCAGTCCTTCCTGGAAGAAGGAGTGCCTGCCTCGGACTCAGTGTCCTACAAGGAGCCAGCCTGAGTCTGCTGCAAACGCCAAGATGAGTATCAAGCGGAACTACTCAAGTTCCCTACAAAATCAGGATTGAAAGAAACCTCCAAGAGGGACAGAGAGAAAGGGGAAAAAGAAACCCAAAATCAAGGCTCTGTAAGGAAATGGTTATAGGTACCATTTATGCAAGCTTGCTACATCTGGGGTGCTTTCCATATATTATCTCACTTAATTCTTCCAGCATCTACGTGAGTGGGTGTCCCCATTTTATGCATGGAGAAACTGAGGCTCAGAGACCCCAGAGGCTTGCTCAGGGTCACATAGCTAATAAGTGGCCAAGTTGAGGTTGGAATTTAGGTCGACCTCCATAGCCCATGAGTTTGTTGCTATGACCAGTGGATTTATAAAAGCATATCCCCAGAGTATCTTTAGTGTTTTAAGTGTTGGTGTTATCGATGATCAGATATCTGTGGCACAGCCTAGGCACTGGGATTTTTAGTAGTGCCCCAGCTGATTCTAAGGTGTGGCAAGGTGTAGGAACCATTGTCCTATAGCAGGGGGTTAACAAACTGTGGTCTGCAGGCCAAAGCACCTGTTTTTGTATGAACCCTGAGCTCAGAATGGTTTTGACATTTTAAAATAATTTTTAAAAATTAAAAAGGGAGGGGAGGGTAGAGCTCAAAGTGGCAGAGCACATGCTTAGCACATACGAGGTCCTGGGTTCAATCCCCAGTACCTCCTCTGAAAAAAAGGAAATAAATAAATAAACCTAATTACCTCCCCCCCAAAATTATAAAGAATATTTTGTGAGATGTGAAAATTACAGGAAATGCACATTTCAATCCCCATAAATAAAGTTGATTAGAAGACAGCCAGGTCCATTTTTTTAACGTATGGTCTCTGGCTGCTTTTGTCCTCCAAAGGCAGAGTGGAGTGGCTGTGACTCAGACAGCATGGCCTGAAAAGCCTAAAATAGTCACTATCTGCCTCTTTATAGAAAGTTTGCCAACCCTGATCCTAGAGTTCTTATGAGCAGCTAGGATAACCATGATTGAATGCATCTGACTTTATTTTGGGGCTATGTTTCATGTATATATTTATCTATATATATATTTCCCCCCTCCTCATTTGTCTTTGATTTTGCGGCATCCCATCAAGCAGTCAGCTTCAAAGACCCTTGCCTAGATCTCTGTCTCTCTCTCTGCACCTTTGGTACTTAATTCTCTCCCAGCTCTTGTCAGTTTCCATCAAACCTTCAACAAAAAGACTCCAAGGGCACTTCTTCCAGAACTTTCAGGCTGGGGCAATGTGCTTGCTTGCAGGCAGCCTCCTTCCTCCTCAGAGCTGATGGGAGGCAGCAAGGAGTCCTTGAATTCTCTAAGGGTCCTTCAGGGGGATTAGGCATGCAGGGAGGGCTGCCTCCGGTGATAGAACTCCAGTATCTCCTCGGCCCCTTTGTGAGGAGGCTGGAGCACCCCCAGCCCGGGCAACCGAGCTTCTTTGTATGCAGACCAGGCTTGGTCCACTATCAGGCGGAGGCTGCCAGCAGAATGCTCTGAAGGCTGGATCTCTTAATCTCATTAATATCCTGATTGTCTTCCCCAATCTAGTGGCAGCCGATGGGGTGGTACCCGCAAGATAAAATGACCTTCGAATTCAACAGATAAAATGGCAGGCAGATAAAGTCCCTCCGAGGAGAAGACTGGAGCCTGGGCCACCGCGGAACTCCAAGTCAGTGTAAATGTGTTTTTGAAAATAGCAAATGACTCAAGGCAGGATCTGTTTCTCTTCTGAACTGAAAGGATCTACTACTTAGGGACAATGGGGCTTATTTACTATGGGGAACTTTGCTGTGGAGATGAATATTTTTACAACTGCCCTCATAAACCCCCTCCACTCGGCCGCTGCCCAGGGAGCGGGCAGGGCTCCAGAGGTGAGCCGAGGTGCCTGCACTGTCTCAGAAGCCCCATTAAGCTGTTAAGGCATTTAGTGTCCCAGACGGTGCTGACAGCAAGGGCAGTTCAAATCCCCACCCAGTTGGGGATGGGGTCTTGAAAGAGGGGGCTTTGATTCCCTCCCTGGGCAGGGCACAGAGTCCACCTTGGTCAGGGGCAAGAGTGGGTGGGGTGGCGTGGGGAGGGGGAAGTGGTAAAGTAGCAAGACTGCGAGACCCCCACCCTCATCCCACCTCCTCTGCCATGTTCTCCCAAAGCTTCTTTGTCATTCAGAGGAGAACAGTAAGAATGTGCGGCAGGAAGGACCTGTGGGAGGATTTTGTGTGCCTGTGTGTTGGTTTCCATGCCTGAAAGTTCTTGGCATCTGCATTAAAAAAAAGAGAGAGAGCGCGAGGGTACCCTGTTTCTGCCACTTATGAACTATATGAACCTGGGCAAATTACTTACACTCCAAACATCTCACCTTCCTTGATTGTAAAATGGGGGTGAGGATACGGATAGTTTCTTCCCTACAAAGTTGTGAGGATTCAATACGATGATGCGTGTACTCAGCCCAGGGCCTGGTACCCAGGAAGTACTCAATCAGTGCCAGCTGCTATGATTATTCAAATTTAGTCACAACCCTGCCACTGGGCACTTTTGAGATTTCCCTGGGTCCTGCAGATTTCAGAGTCAGGGAAAACCACAGCAACCACATGGGTATCCTGGCCGAGAGCTGGGTTTGTCGAAGACCCAGGGTTAGATTTCTGCAGGCAAGTTAGGAGGAGATGTAAAAGGGGCAGAGGGGGAGGCAGGAGACAGGATTCTCTGGTTCTCAAGCTCCGATCTGACCATGGGGGCAGTCACATCCTCTGGGCTTGGAGAGGAAGGAATAGAATTTGAAGGGAGGGAGGAATAAGCAGCCAGAGAAATAAACGTCTCCTCTTGGGTAAAGAGGCTATGTGACTCAGGGTATCCAAAGGTTATGCTGGGAGGGCTTGTTCTAGGATGCCCCTGTCCCTCACTTTCTTTCCAGGAGAATGAGCCTTCATCTTCTCACAAGATGATACAAGAGGGAGGACGTGATGTGGGGGTGGGGTGAGCGAAAGCTGGTGAAGACCTCTGCCCCGCCCTGGCTGCCGCAAGGCAGCCAGGTGAGTTTGCCGGAGGCGGCTGGGTGAGTTCCTCGCAGACTGGAGCAAAGGGTACCACACACAAGGCCACCACAGATGGTGCAGCTGATCCCAGGGCTCAGGCCAAGGCTAGCCCTATTTCCAACCCACGCCAACTTCCTCCTCCTCCTCGGGCTGATCAATACAGGCACCAGTCTCCAACCAGCCCGCTTCCGTGCCACAGCCCTGCTCTCTGACCTTTTGGGGGCCTTTCTCTTGATTCCACTCCAGAATGGAGGTCTGGGCCATCACTCCGGGCCAGCTCAATGGCCTCAGAATGGGCTGTCACAAGGCCTATAACCAGGGACAGCTCCTGCTGGCGAGAGCTGGGATGGGGGGGTGCGGATAAAGGCCTTCCCGGCTGAAGATAAATGGCTGTCCACAGCCTGCTACAGTAACTCCAGGCCCCCGAGAAGAGCAAACAAAGGCTGCCCCTGTGACACTCACTGGAAAGATGAAGGCCCATCAGCGGCAGCCAGGCTGGTTCAAAGCCCCAACTTAATTGTCAATTAAGCATGCATGAGGGAGACAAAGCCATGACAACCCCGGGCTGCATGCTGGCGTGTGATTGTAAAGCCGGGAGGGGCAACGCTGAAAACAGCTGATTCTGCTGACAGTGTGTTTGGAGGGCACCTTGTAACCAATCAGCCGCTGACAGAGGCAAAGTGCTCCTCCTGCCACTCCTTTTGTGCCGGACATTCCAGGACCAGGGTCACACTGTGGTCACCGTGGGCAAGTGGGCCACAGCGCCATAAGCGTGGCGGGGAGGGAAGGGGCTCAGGTACAGAAGGGATGCTCTCCTGTCCAGGAAGAGGGGTCGAGGGAAAGATGTGTCCCGAAGGTGCCTCCAGTCCTCCTGGATGCGAGGCTAGTGTTTGGAGGGGAAAGTGAGGAGAGAGTGGGGGTTTGAGGGCTGGGGACCTCATCTCCCCAGCTTGGCCTCAGAGGTTGCTGGTAACCTGGAGCTTGGTCAGAGACCAGAGCCGGGTTGTGGGGACCGTGATGGGAAGTATATGGTGAGAACTGCAGGCTGAAGTCTTTCCTAAGATCTGGGCTTTAAGCCTACTGTCTGCCCGGCCCCAGGGGCCTCCCCAGGAGCCCGTACTGCCCGCCCCGACAGCCTGAGAGGGGAATACGGCCTGGTCCTCGCATCCTGCACCCCAGTCCCAAGGTCAGAACATCTCCCTGCCTCTTAGGATGACAAGTAGTTATGGTTTCTTGAGAAAGACAGTGTTTACACCCTCTCTCATTTAGTCCTCACAGGGGCCTGATGAGGTGGGTACCATTTCTCCATTTTACAGAGAGGAAACTCCTCAGAGAAGTTATCTGAATTGGCCACAGTGCAGTCCCGGGAATTAACCTGGCCGGTTAGAACCAGGATAAGAAAAAAAAAAAAAAATGACACAAATGAACTTATTTACAAAACAGAAAGAGACTCACAGACTTAGGAAACAAACTTTTGGTTTACCAAAGGGGAAAGAGGCGGGGAGATAAATTAGGAACTTGGGATTAGCAGATACAAATTACTGTGTATAAAATAGATAAATAATAAAATCCTACTGTACAGCACAGGGACCCACATTCAATATCTTGTAATAACCTGTAATGAAAAAATATGAAATAGAATCTGTGTATGTATAACCGAAACACTATACTGTGCACCAGAAACTCGTTAGTGTTCAATATTGTGTTCAACATTGTAAATCAACTAGACTTCAATTGAAAAACAACAAAAACAACTAAGTCTAGATAATCGTCGTTGGGCGTGGACAAGGACTATCTTGATGAACCCTGAGTGAAAATTAAGGGGGAGGGGAAGGTAGCCACTGAACATATACAGTGTCCCATATTATTGTTCCACAATAACTTGTATTCTACAGCAGTTTCTCTGTGGAAAGACACACAAAACCCCCAAAGATAACCCTGATCCCCAGCTGGTTCTGGGGACTCCATGCCAGCACGACATCTTCCCAACTAGACAGCAAGCCCCTGAGGGCAGGGATGCGTGTCTCCATCACTAGCGAGGTGCCTGGACTCAACGCGTGTCTGAGCCGAGGCCAGTCCAGGGTGGGAACTGGCGGCCTGGCTTCTTGTCCTTATTCTGCTCCCATTGCTCTGGGTTAACTCAGAAAGTACTATCCCTTTCTGGGCCTCAGCTTTTCTTTGAAGTCCCTCCCAGTTCTAATACTTTATGATTTTTTCAAAAAGGTCGCGCTTCCCAGGGACCCTAGAAAACCCACTGCCAGTGGGACATGCCTTCTCAGACTGATGGGAGGGGACTCCGGGCTGCGTTTCCCGCCCCCCACCGCCCAGTCCCCAGTACCTGTCCCTGTCCCTCCAGCCCAGCCTCTCTGGCTCTCCTGTCACTATGCAGAACGCCTAAGCCAACGACCCCGTGGTGACCTCACCACAACCCCAGCTTGTCAGAAAGCTGCTGGGCCTTTGTTTGGCCTGCAGGCTCCCTGACTTTGGTGTGGAGATCACAGGTCCCAGCACAATAGCCATTGTCTTCTCCATAACGCCCCTTGCCCCAGCCACGCCCCCCGGAGCTCCCAGATCCAGCTCCGCGGATTCCTGCAGGCAGGCGGCAAGCACCCCTGCCTTTCCCAGCGTCAGCCACTGCTTTGAATTTCTGCGAAGGGGCTACGTTTCTTGGCCATCAGGCCAGTGTTTTCATCTGGAGGCTCCTCCGCCTCTCAAGAGTAACCCAAACTTTCTCTCCTGTGGCTAAGCCCTTCTCTTCCGTGGGAGTGGGACACAGAAAAGCTCCCGTCCCTGGCCTAGGTTTCATGCTGAACAGTCTCGGGCTCCCAGAGACACTTGAAGAGGTCCTGCTAGGGGAGGGCATGGCCTGGAACAAATACTTGGAGACTGCCCAGCTGATGGCTCTGAGCCTGTCCCCAAGACACAGGTCAGCTCCTAGATTGCAGGCCTCTCCCATCACAAGGGCAACCCGCAGGTGAGGGGGAAAGCAGTTTCAGAACCATCCCCCACCGAGTTAGAAATGGTGCCTGCTCTCCTTCTGCAAGCCCTTCCCCAGAGCTGGCAGGAGACCGCGTCACACTTTGTCTACACAGACAGCAAACCGACCTCAGGAAGCACATCCATTCCGGGAAGCCGGCTCTCCCCTGGGGGAAGACTGACACAGCCTTCAGCATATGGGGCTGCTTTCCCACCAGGAAGGCGTAGGATCCCATCCTGACAAGCCCGCATCCCACAGCAGCTCACAGTAGGTACTCAACCAATTCAGGCCAACTCACCACTGCAAAAATCTCAAGTGACAGACCCCCACCCCTCAATTCTGGCGGAGCACAGACACCAACAAACAGAGGCCCAGGGCTCCTCCTGCTGCAGCGGGCCAGAGCCCCGAGGAGGCACGCGGACGGCATGGAGGAGGCGACCCCTCTGCCTGCAGCGTAGACCCGGCATACCAAACAGCCTTCTCCGTCTCATCTGGTGGCAGCCCTGAGTGACTGAGTCAGCAACCACACAGGCAGAGAGAGGAAACGAGGGAAGGATGGGGCGAAGGGCTCCCTGGCCACAGCCACATGCTGTTTTCACGAGACTATTCCAGCAACAGGAGGGGAGGCCAGCCCTAGGCCCACGTTCAAAGCATTTCGTCCACTGAGAAATCTTGAGACCTGCGGGGAGGGGCCCTGCTTACCTGACAGCTTGTTTGGAGGCGAGGCGCTGGGCTGGTGGTGGGGGGAGCCGTGGGCGAGCAGGGTGTTGAGGCTGTGCGTCTGGTTGGAGCTGTAGGCGTCCATGGCCAGCTTCTGCCGGAATGCCTCCTCCTTCCTGCGGTTTGCAAACCAGTTGTAGACGCGGACCTCAGTGACCAGGTTGGAGCCCAGGCCGTGGGCTTTGGAGGGGGAGACGCCTCGCTGCAAACATTCTGCCCTGAGGATGGATGGAGGGGAGACAGTGAATGAGGGCGAGGGTCAGGGGTGCTGCTGCTGGCGTTTGGCCCCAGACACTCAATCCCAGGGGCCTGGGGGAAGAGGGTGAAGAGGTGGAGGGTTGATGGGAGCCTGGGGAAAAGTCCCGTCCTGAGAAAAGGCCAGCTGGCGTGGTTATCTGATGAGATGGCTGGAGTGGGGTGCAACACAGGAGCAGAGCAGGCTCCACTGCCCCAGAAGTCAGGCACTTAGCCTCTGGGGGGCCCTTGACAAGAAGAGGGGAAGCCAAGGGGCAGGCAGCTCAGGGGGACAGTCCCAGTGGGCCTCCTGACACCTCCTCATGTGGCTTTTCTTCCCAGCCTACAAAAGGCAAGCCCCTTGGCTGGCTCTGCTAAACCCCTGAAAGCACCCTGAAGGGACTTCTGGTCTTCCAGGGTTTGACACCCCACAAGGGTACCAGGGAAGCCAGATCCCTTATTCACACAGCAGAAATCCCTCCGAGGGGCAGGCTGGGCGACCCGTAGAGGAGGCTAGTCTCTGGGTTTATCGTCACTGATGAAACCCCGATGCCAGATGTGAGAGACTCTGAACCCCCTCTCACTGGCAGGGGGACGGAGCACAGCACAGGACTCTGTGACACATACAGGCAGAGCGTTCTGCCTCCCTACACCCGAGCCAGCCCTCCCTGGCTGTATCCTCCCACTGCCAGAGCTGGTCCAGCCCAGAGACAGAGAGAGAGCACAGGTCTAAACCAGAGCAAAGAGCAGATTTTTTTCAGAAAGTCAATGTTAGAGTCAGGGTGGGAGGGGACAGGAATGAAGCAAAAAGATATCTCAAGGATGTCTAATAGTTTTCTTTAAAATTCCACATCATTAAGATACCAAAAGAAGGCTAATCGGTGTGGGCAGAGCAGATGGAAGATCTGACCAGTTCTTGTTCCCCTGCTAACTTTCCTTCTGAACCAGTGGGTAGACAACATTTGGTCAAGGCCAAAGCCAGTCTGTGGCTAAGGGATAGAATTTCCCTGATCTGTAGGGAGGTCAAACACATGATTCTCAGTTCATTGGCATCGTATTTTAGACCAACATTCTCCAGCATTCCCGGGGGTAACAGTTCATAGGGGTATGCCGCAGAAAAACATCCCGTGGTTAACAACCAACTCAACAACGTGAAGTGAGTTTCTTGACTGCAGGACTTCTCAGAGCCTTTAATATATTAATGTCTGTCGTGACACCCTCAGAGGAAGTAGGCACATGATGTTTCTCAAGCTGATTTCTTAATGACTAGAAATGAGGGTTCCGTGGAACATACCTTGGGAAACCCTGCTGTAGCCACACTTATCTGAAATAACTAGCATCTCAATTTTCCAGGACTGAGGGGATGGAGCTCGGTCCGGGTGCTGGCCCGCCTGCTCGAGGGAGCTTCTGGTGGTGTTACCTGTTGCACTCCTCCACTAAGGCCTCCCTCTCTTCCTTGCTGGGGTTCTTTTGCCGGTCGTAGGCCTGGTACAAGATTTGCTGGGATGCGGGCCCCCATTTGAACCGGTTGCGACGCATCTTCTTGTTGGTGGGCTCAGAGCAGACGTCATCGGACTGCCCAGGCCCCTGGCTCTGTTGACTGAACTCTGGAAAGAGAAACAGCAGCTGATCCTGACTGCTTTTGTCTGTCAAATTTCCAGAACTCTGGACTGTCTGGTTGAATTCTGAAAAGAGAAAGGAGTAGATTTGATAGGGTCTGGAGGCTTCACTCAGCAGACAGACAGATAGACAGACAGACAAAAATACCTTTATTCCTCTCCCCTAAGTGGTGGGATCTGCTGTTACTGCAGTAGGGGGTTGGCGGGGCAGGCCCACCTCAGTTTGTTCCACCAAAGCCACCCCTTTCCTTTCTTTGGAGGAGCTCAAACGTGGCCAGCCATTGTTTTCAGGACAATTTATGTTTATTATTTTTTCATTGGCTCACTGGCGCTCAGACGGGAAGCAACACTCTGAATCCTAAAGTCTGGGGTTTTGATAGCAAGGAGACGCGCTCAACCAAGTCTCAGGTCTAAGGGGGAAAAGGCTCAAAGGTACAACTGGCACTTAGACAACATGTTCAGAGACTGAAAAGAGCCCTCTCAACCCCTCCACCCCTCCACTCTCCTCCTAGGTACCAAGGATTAACATTATAATGTTATGCTCTTTGAAGAACTCCAAACCCAAAACCTTTTGACTACTGCTTTGAAAGAAATATAATTAAACTTTTGTATTAGAAAAAGAAGAAGCTCGTTAGATCTCAGATAATTTCAAAGGCAGTGGGGTGTGTGTGTGTGTGTGTGTGTGTGTGTGTGTGTGTGTGTGTGTGTCTGGGGTCATTTATGATGGAAACAGCCCAAGAGGGAAAGGTCTTACAGCCCTACCCGCCCGTTTAAAAGACGGCAAACGCAGAAGACAGCAGGAAAACTCAGGACCTTCCTAGGAGTGGTGTTTATGAGTTGGAAAAAGTAAATGAGATGGCATTTTGCTCCCCGTGTGTCCAATTCCCAGGACCCAGGCACACTGTGACCCTCGATATATCCTGGTTGAATGAATGAAAGACAGCAGCTCGCCCAGCGGTGAGCCTCTGGCCTCTGGCTGCAACGAGATTTGATATTTGCTTATGGCAGAAGCAGCCTCGCTGTCCTCTTCCTCGCATCTGCATGAAGCAGGGTTCATCAGGATGGTTAATTCCGTGTTACAGATGAACAAGCAAGGAGGCCGAGCACCCGGCTGAGCAAGGACACATAACAGATTCATTTCCTAACTCCTGGGCCCCGTGTTCTGGACCTTGATGTTTTTCTTTCTCAGTTCCTGGAGTTACTCCTGCAGGTTTTGGAAAATCCTCAAGGTCCAAAGTCAGGCCACTACTTGGTGCCTGAATCCCCTCCACAACGCTACCACGTGGCCTTCCGGCCCCTCTGCCTCCAGCCATGGGGCACTTACTACCATCTAATGATCCATTTCCATTTTGGTCCATCACAAGGAGCAGTGGGCCCCTGACCAGCCTGGACTTAGGACCCCAGCTGCTGGTGGTGCTGGGCTTTGTTTAGCCAGTTGCTGACCGGCCAAGTTCACGAGCCAGCTCTGGAGTCGGTGGACTGAATGTGTCAGTGGGGCGTTTAGTTTGGGCCCCACCCACTTTGGGTGATTCTCAGGCCACTTAGGGCTCTGTTCTCACTGGCTCCCAACAATTCCTTTAGATACCTGTGGGGGTCTCTGCCAAGTTTACTGGCAGGAAGTCACTGACTCAATGAGATAATGTGGGGTCTCAGCCAAGATACTTAATTCCTGGTCCCTTGGCCTCTCCGCCTGTGGAATGGAACTGGGTGAAACACTAAGGGCATTGAGGAGTCTTTTAGAACATCTGCCCCGAGTCAGGAAGATGATGATGACGGCGATCACCCAAATTCCTATGCAGGTTACACTTGTCAGAGTGCTTTCACACTGCCTGTATTATTTGGTCTTCACAGCAGCTATCTACATGCAGTGACTTTAGGGACAATCAGAGGGGAAGAAGGAAGTCCCCTGCTCAGTGGGTGTCTGTCTCAGTGTCTCCTCTCCTCCCTGTGGCTCTGTGGCGTTATCCTGAGTTACAGCCAAAATCTGAGGTTCTTCATTTAATGTGAACAGACGTCTTCACAGTGAACATTTATTGGACCATTTCTATGGTGAGGTGTCATACAAAGTCCTCCAAATGTATCCCTTCATTTAATTCTCACAACCTCGCTGGGTGAGAAGTATTGTTATCTCCATTCTACAGACGGTGAAACTGAGGTTCAGACTGGTTGAAGTCACATGGATTTGGGGCAGGAGCCAGGATATAAACCCAGCCTGTGGACACTAAACTCGTAACCAGTAACCAGTTAGCTAAAAACAAGACCCAAACAACCCGCCCACAAAATCTTCAAATCGGACTTAGGGGGAGGTAATGGAAGGGACCCCTGACGTTTGTCTGTGGTGGGTGTGACACACACTCACAACTGCCCAAACGTGGGGGGCTGCCTCTGGCTGCCCCTTGAGGAAGCAGCAGCCTGCATGGCGTCCAGAACCCAGCACATTCCCGGATTAGCCGGGCTGACTTGCCGGCAGGTTCTCAGAGTCATCTAAGCTCTACTACCTCAAGACCCCAGCAGCTCAATTTTTGAAGGACTAGGCTCCCACACGTCCTCTACCCACCACCAACTCTTCTCCATTTCCTTCTAGATTAATGTAAGGGCGGGGTGGGGGCACACAGAAAATGTTTACTGTCCGTAAAAATTAACTCAGATAAGTTGGCTTCAGCAAATTCTTTACAGGCTCAGGAGCCAGCCTGGACAAGGAGAGTCTATCTGCGTAGATGGGCACGTGATTATTACCATTTATTATTTCTAGTTTCTCAAGAAAATTTGTTGTCATGTGTCATCTTTTTTTATTCTCTCTGCTCTTCCCCCTGCCAACCACCACATTCATTTGTGTCCCTTTTTAAATTCATCTCACTTCCTAATTTTTATCCCATGCTTTCCTGTCTTGTAGTCATCCTTCAAGAATTGGTTCATTGTGCTGTACACCAGAAATTAACACATTGTAATTGACTGTACTCCAATTAAAAAAAAAAAAAAGCAAGCATAAGAATAAGCAAAAAAAAAAAAAAATTGGTTCAAATGTCACCTCCTCTAGGAAGCCCTCTGTGATGCCTCTAGGCAATTTAGCAATTCCTCTGCTGGCCCTTGTGTATATATTTATAACAACTCTTAGAAAGCAGCTGTCATTGTTTACTCAAACATCTCATCTCCCTCACTAGGTTGTATGTCCCTGAAGAAAAGAACCTGTGTATCTCACAGCCCAGCAAGTGCCTGGAACCTCATAGATGCTTGTATAATATTTACAGAATGAAGGGATGCTTCTGAAGCTTTGTGTCTCATGGGACTTTTAAACGATGATAACAATAATTTAAAAATCCCTTGCAGAAACTGTCATACATTTTTGAAAAATGTCCCTTTTCAAGCACCTTGAGAAACTTTCTGGGACTTCTGTCTTTTTAGAGGCTTTCAACTGGCCTTTCCTGCCACCCTCTCCTTTTCTGAGGGAAAGCCCATGGAACACAGAGAAGCAGCTCAAACTGGAGATGCTTCATGAGGCTTGGGTTGGAGTGAGGGTGGGTCCCAAGGGTTCTCTGGCCTTTGGAGACTATGGCTCCTGAAATGTTTCTTGGGCTTTCCAGGAATTACAGGGAGTTGCTTCATGTCAGACACACAAATTCTTAAAGACCTAGTCACCATGGATGGTGGATCAACCCAGAGTTTAAAAGGGGCCTGTTCCCCTCAACAGCAAAGATCTCTCATTTTCCTTCTTCTAAACCTACCCATCTAATGCTTCCCACAAAAGAGTAATCACCACAATACGAGATGAATGCCTCAACTCTTTCCTTCCACCTTGAAGGTCTTTCCAGCCCACAGACATTGAGACAATAAACACTGAAACAATCACTTCAGGGCAGTGTGTGGCAGAAAACAAGAGTGACTTTTAAAAGTGGCCATCCGGTGAGAGGGGAAAAAAGCCCAACCCAGAAAGTGGTGGAAACTCATATCTTGACAAGGACAGAGAAGCCACAGCCCAGAGGATAGCATGCGGGAATGGCAAAAACTCATACAAAATTTTCCTAGGCAAAGGGCTGGATTGAAATAATTCAAGTGTAATGTAACAGTATACTTTCTTAAAATTAAAAAAAAAAAAGTAGGTCACTGATACTCTTGTCATTTAAATGCAGCTCAAACTTCCCTAGATTTTAAAACAAAAATCTCTCAATGTTATTGAATGGAAGACATCTTGGGACAGAAAGGAAATTTGGGGATGAGGAGGAGAATGACAAGAATGAATGGGTCAGAGTTGCAAATGCAGACACTTCTCCTATGTCCTGCCTTAGCCAGAAGCAGCTTCTTCCTTTCACAGGCTCACCAACTGAGGCCTCAAAACTCTACCGATTTTGGTAAATGTGACTAAGCACCTTAAATTGCTTTAGAACTCAGATGTACCCTCCACTCCCCTCAGATCACAGGGTCAGGTACTGAATGTAGCTATATACACAAATGCTTCCAATTTTTTATACTTTTTTCAGAGGGAAGGAAAAAAATAATTGTGATCAATATTATTGATTGCTATTAAATGTCTTCCTTGGAAACTCTGATCTGTGGTCATGTACCAAGCGGAGCTGCTTGGCTAACTTTGGGGGTGATATTCCACTGTTACCTACTTGGTTTTAAAGAGAAAGATGTTGGAAGCAGGGACCGAAAAATTCAAAGTGCGCTGCACACACTGAAGGGCTCATCAAAGCAACTGGCTGGGTGCTAAGGGACCGTGGGAGAAGAAAATGATAGAAGCCAACCTACTGTACAGCACCTCTGATGGCCAAATCCAATCGCCAGCTCCCTTACACCTGCCAAGTGCTATGCAGACCTTGGTGATGAAGAGGAAACTGAGGCATCCCACAGGGGTCAGGGTTGGGGCAAAGGTCACTTTGGGTTGAGGTAGAGGCAGGATTAAAGCACTTACGTCGGAGGATCTCCCGTTGCTTTCGGACGTACCAGGTGTACAGGGCAGCCCGCTTCTGGGTTTTCATCGGGGTGCCCTTGTTGAGATGCTGGGAGAGGTGTGACTGGTTCAGACCGGTGACATCGACCACCTCCCTCTGGGGGATGTTATGTTGCTGCATGTAGCCCTTGATCATTTTGGCAGCCCTCCAAGGGTCCTCGCTAGACAGATAAGCAAATGGTTAGGATGCTGGTGGAAGATGTCTGGGGAGAAATATTCTCTTTCTAGAGGTTTGACTTGGACTCCCTGCAAAACTCTGACCTCCACCTATTTCTCCTCCTGTCCAAGTTACATTCTTGGCAGAGATGCGAGGCTAAACTAAAACCTAAACATAAGAAGAGATGAAAGCTCCTATAGAGAACATGCCAACTCTTTCATCTGAGATTAGGAGGACAAAGAGGAAGATGACTTCCCAACTTCAGGAATGGGAAAGTACTACCAGCATTCTCTCTGGCGAAACAGAAGGAGAAGTTTCGTTTAATTTTGCTTTCCTCTACTTTCCTGGAATGTGAGAGACTTAAATAGCAAGAGGCCCACTGGATAGTGGAGATGCCATGAGCTTGGGGCTGGGCTGGCTGATCCTACAATGATAGGGGGCAGCATTCGTTTCTAAATCCACCTGGACCGCTCCCACATTATTCTCCTTCTGAGTGAGTGTCTCAGTTTCTTGTCTTAAAAAATAGGAGTAAAACATTTGTGTCCACCTTCTGAGAAACAAGGAGGATGTCTCAGCCAAATGTTAAACAGTTTCCAGAGTTCTAGAAAAGTTTTAATAAATGCAATGGCGTTCCTCCCTGGGACTGAAGAATTCCTGCCCCCGAGGTGAGGCAAGTAAAGTGAAAAAAAAAAAAAAATCTTCACAGCCCTGCTTTCCAAATAAAAGCAACCGGAAGAGAAATAATTTCGGTTTCTGGCTAAGATATTAACGATCTCAAATGCCATGTTTTCCTGTATTCTTACATTTGTCCTCCGATAGGGTAAGCGTATCTGGAAGTTAATCTTTCTCATAAGTTTCAAGCTTGGAATAAGGACTTGCTTATAACTTTCCATTTCTCATAAACACAGGTCGTGCAAAAAGCTTCTTTAGAACAACGTATTAGTGTCTTTGGATTTATTCAAGATGTTTTCAACTTTGCCAATCTGTTTTCTTGCTTATTGAATAGGTGGCTTAAAAGTGAGAGATATAATTGAAAACAAAAATTAAGAAAACAGCGCACAGTATAGAACAAACCTAGGCAAGAGGCAAGACATCCACATAAACTATTTGTTTAATGCAGCTACATATTTAACTTAAAATAAACCCAGCACGCCTTTACTGTATGTTGATGTACATGATAGATTGATAGAACATGAAAAAAATGATGAGAAAAATTAGTTTCAGAGGTAACAATAAAAACTGCTGTAAAGCAGAGGCCAAAACAGATGGTATTGCAAATGAAATAACTGATTTATTTCTAAATGAAGTTTATGTCAAATAAAATGAATTTTGTTTAATGAGTTTTTAAACATCTAGTAATTAAACTGAGATTTTCATAAGCATTTGAAAAATTGTGATCAGTTTAGCAAGTCTTTGATATCAAGTCTGTGAAAACACAGGCTTGAGTAGAGATGTTTTTGAGAAATGCAAACTTTTCAGATTAACTATATACAGCTTAACACACTTCTCAAGTATGTAGAAAGGTACTTCCAAGTAATACCACGTAATCAAGTAACAACAGGAACAAAAAATAAGGAACTGCGTCTCAGTTTCAAACCTGGAGAATTCGCCTTGAGTAAGAAAATAATGTAATATTTTGAACCTACCCAGATAAACACCAACGCTCATTTAAAAGCTTATTTCTGGCGCATATTTCCACAGATATATCTAGGGTGGAAAAACACTTTCAAAGGATACGAACAATAGCTTCGAAAGTTAGAAAAAGTGGATTTTAAACGTTAATACTGCTTCAACAGATTCTTTGACTTTGGGGGTTTTGTTTAAATTTCTTGTGTTCGTTTTCGTGTGTCTAAGAAACCTAACGTAATAGTGTAATGTTCTAAAAGCGAATGAGTTCGTGGAAAGAGTGAATTAGCTTAACAATTGGGAAGGTTTAAGAAAAAAACAAAAAAACAAAAACAGCCAGGAAACCCTTACACACGATAGCCAACCTTTCAGCCCGCATCAAAGGACTAGAGTCGGGGGTAAGATGGCGCAGTTACACCTTTACAGCTCTGACCACAAAATTCTCTTGTCCTCACAGGGTAGAGCCCAGAAGGCGGGTTATGTGTCTAAATTTGAAAATGCAGCCCGTGATCAGGGGTTCCCAACCCGGATAAGCACAGATCCGGAGAGGCGCGCGCGGGCATTGTGCTCAGGGCGCAGGTGTCAAACGTCCGAGCTCGGCGCCCGCCTTGCCAGTCCAGCGCGATCCTTCCCAGACAATGCCTTGGCCGCCCACGAGCGGAGAAGCCCCGGACCCCAGCACAGACTGCCGCGCTTCTTCGTTAAGAAGCCTCAACCCCGGCTTCATAGGGAGCAACCAATTTTCCCGAACGCCACCGGACGCCAGCCGCCGGGGACCCGGCAGCGCGCAGCCGCGACCTTCCTTTCTCGCCTCCCTCTTCCAGGAGATGGAAAGAGCGGACAGGCGCTCCCCAGAGTGACTTGTCTTGTTCTTTTCCTTCCACCTTAGGGGAGCAGGGTGGGCCAAAAAGGGAGTGCGTGCGTCTGGCGCACAGGAGCCGACTGTGCTGTGACCTGGGGGCCGCTAGCGATTTCTTGAAAAATGACTTTAATCAAGTCCGACCACTCCCGGTGGTGGGGGAGGGAAGGCTGCACCCGCTAGGGAAAGGGAGAGGAACCTGGGGGTCTGTCCTGCGTCCCCCGCCCCCAGCGGGGGTCTTGGGCCCCCTGGCTTCGCTTCCCGCCCCCTGGAGTCCGGGTCTCTGCGCAGGAGGTCCATCACCCCGGGCCGGGCCTGGCTCTCCGGCGGCCGGCCTTGCGGCGTGGGCTGCCCGGGGGCAGCCTGGGTCCGGCGCCGGGCCTCGGCTGGAGGGCCGGGTCGCGCGAGAAGCCCCGGGTCCGCGTCCTGCTTTCCTTCCCCCTCGAAGCTGCGTTTACAACTTCGCCAATGAATAACCCGCCTCTCCGTTCAACCTAATCACGACTTATTGTGTATCTTTCTGTTGATGATTTATAGAAATAAATTAATAACACCCTAACTCCACGTGCTGCAGTTTATATTACATCTCTGCCGCGTCCAGCCTGGCGCGGGGCTGGGGGCCGAGAGGCGCCCCAGGTTGCCTCGGGTTTCCCAGGTCCTTCCAAAACCCCGCTGGAATGCGGGCGCCTACGGCCAAGGCGGATGGGCCTAGGCCTCGCGGGCCCCGGTGGCGGGCGGCGGGCTGCGAGAGATTGGCTGGTCCTCCAGGCCCGAGTCAACCTGCGGGCCGCCCCGGCGCCCGAGCCGCTCCTCTTTCGACTCCTCTCACCTTCCTGCACCCTAACCCCAGCGGGGGAGAAACCGCCGCCACTGGGGGAAACCGCGAGGGAAGAACCTCAAACCTGCGAACTGTAGCAAAATACTTTCGGGAAGTTAAAAAAAAAACCTAGAAATTCCCCCAATTGTTTTTGCTAGAGAGTAAGCCGCCAGGTCCCCAGGTAGCAAATTCAAATGCAAGGTCATATCCCTGACCAAACTGCCGCCGCGGGCGTGCGACCCAGGCTGCCCGAGTCCCCGGCGCGACTTTGCTTCTGGCTCTGTCTTGAGCCGGCGGTTCTCAAGTGTCCGAGGCCAAGCGAGGGGCTCGGCCCTAAAGCAGAGTGGCCGGGAGCGACGTGCGGTCTAAGGCAACCGCTCGGCTCCTTGGATAATTAGTAACCAGCTGTCAAAGCTCTAGGCCGGTCGGGAAGGCTTAGCAAACGACCCCGGGCCGGGAGACAGACCACCGGCCAGCCTGCCTGGAATCCCCGGGGACGCCGGGGTGTTGGCTGTGAGATCCGGAAACGCCCTCCTTTCTCCGACCGAATCCTCGGCGAAATGGGGTCTTGGTCGCATTTACCCCTCGCTTGCTTAGATACATGGTTTCTTTTGCCCCTTGCAGGTCCACCCTGACCCGACAACGTGCAAACATTTCCTTTCTCCATTCTAAACGGGTTTTGGGGATTCCGGATAATCCTCAGGCCTTGCACGGGCGCTGCAGATGGGAGTGCCCACCAGAGAACTCGCGCCCCCAGTCCCGGCCCGGGTGCCGCCAGTCTCTTTGCAAAGTACGGCAGGGCAGGGCGCCGTGCCTCAGGCCGGCCTGCGTTTTCCCGGGAGGACCGCAGAGGCTGCGCCCGCGAGAAATGCTTGGCCTGGGGCTGCTGCGGGCCCGAGCCTTGGCTCCTGGGACTCGCCGCAGTCTCACTGCACCCACTTGCACCTTCAATCGCGTAGGCAAACCTCGGAGCCAAGAGCTCCGCAGCTCGAGTTCTCCTAGGTTGAGACCCAGCGCGGCCGGGAAGGCCCCACGGGTCCGGGGCGCTGGCCTGGGCAGGGAATCATGAAGCTTCGGGGCTCGGGCCGTCCGGTAGAGGGACTGGGAGGGGTCCAGGTGTCGGGAGAGAAGGGAGCACCCCCCCCGGGGGACTTCTCTAGTGGGAAACAGACTTGGCAAGAGTGGTCGCACTCAGTGTCGCTCAGGCACAAGGCCTGGGGCTCCCCGGGCTCCGGCACACACTCCGCACCTCGATCCGCGCCTACCTGAGCATCCGGTCCACCTCCGCCCGCTGCTCCGCCGCCTCCTCGGTATTGAGCGCTTGCAGCTCCTTGAGGATGGGAGGGGTGTCATAGTCGTCCCCGTCCTCGGAGCCCTCGTCCCCGGATAAGCGGCCCTTGGCGTGGCCGTTCGTGAGAGTGTGGAAGACTGGCTTGGTGTCCGGCTCTGCCCCGCTCCCAGGGGACAGGGGCAGCGTCTCCAACTTCACCCCGAAACTCGGGGATGGTAGTAGCTCCTCCAAGGCCTGGACCAGCACCTCCTTGGTGACCCCGGAGCTCAGCAGGGCGCTCAGGAGTTCTTGCTGGAGCGACGTGAGCTTGGACACCATTTTCCAAGGACAGAAAAAGAAGGGGGTGAGGGGGTGGGTGGGTGCGAGAGAAGAGGGTGGAGGGGAGTCTCACAAGCGAACCCCCAAGTGCAGGAACCCCCCCACCCTTCAGCTTCCAGACACCTGTTACTCCCCGGGGTCCCGGAGTCTCCTCCGAGAGGAGTCAGAAAACTTCTAACTTGCCATGATCGCCACCATTAGGCCATATAAGACATGCAAATTAGTGGGGAGGGCCCGGCTTTCGGCAAGATGCAAATGGCGTGGGGAGGGGGGAAAACCGAGAGAGGGAAAGCATGAGGGGCAGACGGGGAGAGCTGGAGACCTGGGCCGGGAGCGGGGCTGCCAGGGTCCATTGTACTCACGCCGGGGGGCTGAAGACCTTCTTGTACTGGTTCTGTTTATCGGCCAAACTTTAGCTGACCTTTGGACTTGTTAAACAAGTAGCTTGCAGCCTAGAGTGGAAGGCTCCGGGACTTTTCCACCGGCGCGGGTCCGGCTTTAGTCCGGAGAGAAGCAGAAACTGCGCTTCAGGGGTTCAGGTGAGAGCTGGGGGAAGTTGGCGTGCTCTTGGAAGAAAGAGATGGAGGAGGACACGAAGAGTGGAGACCCTCCGAGGCGTCTCAACCGAGGCAGGCAGTGGGCCAGGAAAGCCAGTCGGGCGGAGGAGAAACTGAACTCAGGGGGAAGGATGCGGTGACCTGGGGGAAGTGGGGCGTGTTAGGTGGGGTGAGGGTGGATTGGGGGGGCTTCATTTGGTTCTACCTGTGTTACGGGTCTGCAGGCCCTCACCAGCCGGGTTTGACGGTTTGGATTTCAGAACTGCGGGCCCGAAGAGCGCAGGCGAGGGGGAAGGAGGCCTGGAGAACCCTTGGGAGGAGGCACCGACTAATTTATGGCCAGAGGGAGTAGACAAAGTTGAGCTCCCCCAGCAGCTGGGCTGCACCAGCACCCAGCCTGGCTAAGCCGCCGGGGAGCTGGACACCTGGGCCACGCTCCTCTGTTTAAACCCGGGATACCAAAGCGCCTCCGCTTTCGGGGCAAAATTAGGATTGCCGGGCCTCCTTTCTAGGAGTGGAAAGCAAAGCTTGGTCTGCAGCTGGATGGATAGTTGGAGCCGCGTGTCCTATGGGCCCACTTATTTCTGGTTTATTCGCAGCTCCAGGACACAGCGGTTCCCAGGGCCAGGGACTGGGCTCGGCAGAGGAGGTCAGACCAGCGGTGGCAGGAGTCTCCCACGCCAAGTTAGGAAGGTGCTGACAGAGCCGCCAAGGGAAAGAAGTTTTTTTCCACCCTGGCCTGGCCCGGGAAGGAAGCTGGGAACCTTTCAGCACTATCGGAGTTTCCACCTGCATCTTCCCGGGGCGCCCGGGAGGAAGGAAGGATGCAGGAGGCTCACCCAGACCTACAGGCTGGACTGCGCCTGCAGAACAGGGGAAGGGGCTTTTTAGGATCCATCGCTCATAGTCCCATAGTTCGGAGGGCAGAGGACAACCTCTTCCCCACCCTGAGCCTCAGGTTTGTCATCTGGGAAATACTGATACCTAAAGTGCAGGAGGCAGGGCATTGTATGCATGGAATGAGACCACCTGTGAAACCCCACGGTCTTACAATAGCATTCACACTTTTCGGTCTGGGAAGGCAGGAAGCCAGTTCCCAGTAGTGAAATCTAGCTCCTCTGGAAGTTTAGGATTCTCAGAATCAGGCAGATCCAGCGCTGGGGTTGGAGGGACACGGAGGTTAGGGACAAACATTCAGAGTGAGCAGGGAATTTGCAAAGGAGCGTCTATGCAAATTCTTCTGCCTTTCCCACGTTTAAAAGACAATTAGGAGGAAGAGGGGAATTTCAGCATGGGTTGTGGGGGAGGGTCAGCAGTTCTCTCTGCCTGGTTTTGGATCAAATCTAGGTGCACAAGAGCTGAAACTCCACATGTGACTGATCCGAGACAGGCTGCTAGAAAGCAAGGCTGCCTCTTTGAAATACAGGATCTGCTACACATGCCTGGGCCACCCACGAGAAAGGGGTGGTTGTGTGCTTGGAGCTCCAGGGGAGGTTTACACTATCTCAGTGTCTTTCCTGGAGAGAGGGGTAATACATTCATAGAAATGAGGGCCCTTCATTTCCCCTTATTGTCTTCCGGTTTGTTGTGACATAAGGCAGATCCTTGGCCCTCACGATTCAGCCCAATGGGAGAACGTTCTCTGACTGCCCAGCTCCCCTCAACCGGGATAATGAAGTGTTCAGAGTAAATATCCCTGAACAATCCCTTTCTCTCTGTCTTTCACTTGCTATCATGATAGAAGCAGTCAAGTGTAATGAAGATCAGTTTCTGGGCTGAGCTGGGAAACCCCATTAAAAAACCAGCCATCACTTCCCTTTGAACAACAAGGCTTTGATTTGTAGTTCTGACTACTGTGTGCCCAGTCGGACTCTCAAGCTTCCTGATCTCTCAAAATTCAGGTGTCAGCAAAGCCATACTTCCCCAATCCCAAGCTAACTATCTGAACGTACAGGAAGTTGCACAGAGTACAGGGAAACTTCTGAAGACTTCAGGTACGTCTTCCAGGTAATCTGGCAATTCATATCCAGCCTCTAACTCTCCTGTCCTTGTATATGCCCCCTGGTGCAAATGGGTGCTTATCAAGTAACTGCAACTCTAGATCTGTGAGCCGTCCAATATCTACCCCTTCATGTGGGAATTTAAAAAGAAAAGGGTCAGTATCCCAGCAGGTAGTCCTTCAGGATGTGGGTCAAAAATGCCAACCAAGTGAATCATCTCATAAAACCCTTTGGTTAAGCTTCCCCCAGATAGAGGAAGTCAATACAGTTGAAATACCCTTGTTTATGCCTCACACAGGATAAAGTAGTGCTGGACTGATAGAGTAGCTCCATTTTTTTAGATGGGAAAATAAGACATAGGGTATTTTAAGGAGGTGGCCTGTGATAAGTTAATGGGAGGGCTGAGATTGGGGCTCAGGACTTTTGAGCATGGCTTTAGGATGAAAGAGGAAGGTCTCCAGTTTTTACTGCTTTGGGAGATGGGAAGTTAAAAGGGGGCATTCTGCGATTCCACAGCAGAGAATAGAGGGCAGACACTGGAGTCAAACAGACATAAATTTCCATTCTCCAATCTGCTTAACCAGCTGTGCAAATCGGGCACATTGTATAATCTTCCTGATCTTCTGTTTCCTTATGTAGAAAAGCACACTAATACTCTACCGTGCTTTTGTGAAGATTAAATGAATTCGTAATTGCGGGTTCCTGTATATGACAGGTTTAGAAAGACGCAGCACATCACGAAAATGTGTGAAAAAGTGAGGCAGCTGATCTCTTTGGGCTCTTTTATTTCCAGATTTTTTTTTTTTTAAGAGTTACTGAATTTGAAGAAACCACATTAGGCTCTTCTACTCAAAAAATGAATCCACAGCTCAAACACCAAGATTTTCTATGGGAAATACAGTCCCCGATCCAAGATAATTTAAAATCCACTTGGCTTATCACTCTGTGAAGGTTTTCCGGACACCGTCTTGGAAATTTCACACAATGCAAATGGGCTTCCTCTGGACTCAGCCTCTCCTGTAACTTCACAGCACAAGTGATATTTCTTTTCTGCTCGTGTGTACACTGTCTCCCTCCTACTTTCCATGATTACCCAGATTTGCTTACAGTAGGGAGAGCCTGGTCCTATCCATCTTCTGCTGCTCTGCTCTCCAAGGCTTTTGCATTGATTCAGGAAAGTCTCTAGAAGGCCTCAAAATGAAATCATCTCTAGAATAAAACATAAATACTTCCTTATCCTAGTCGGAAGAAGGTTGGGGACCTTATTGTCAGAGAGCTGTGTTGCAGTCTAGAGAAGATTCTAGACTGTGGCGTGAAAACCTGAGTCTCCAGCTTTGGGTACAATGCTCTTTTCTGGATAACTCTTCACCTCCCAATAGGCTTGGCTGTGCACCTTCTCCGATTCTGCCTTTGAAAAATGGCCAAATGGTCTGGATGAACATTGACGTTCCCTCCCTTTCCTGTGATTTGAAATTCCAGAATTACTAGTGTGTCCATTTCCAGGCCTTTGGGCAGATGATCCCTGAGCTCAGGCTGGAACTCTGGGTAGTGCTGACTGTTGACCAGCCCAAGAGAAAAAGACACCATGGACAGTCAGCTCCAAGAGGGCAGGGGCTGTCTCACACCTTACTCTTCAATGCCCGGAGAGGTTGCTCAATTAAAAACCCTTATTGAATAAATGAACAAGAGATCATCTCTGGATGGTGCCATTAAGGGTGATTTTTGTGTCTTTATTTATACTTCTCAACTTTCCAAGTTGTCAGCTATGAAGTTGTAATTTAAATACCTTTCCCAGACACAAAAGGGTATATACTGTGTGACTCCATTTATTTGATGTTAAAAAGCAGGAAAAGCGAATTCTTGATGATAGAGGTTAAAACCGAGGTGACTTTGTGGGATGAGTAATGAGGGAGCTTTTTGGGGGGCTAGAAAGTCCTGTATCTTGATTGGGATGGTAGATGCCTCATCAGGCTACACAGTGAGGGTTTGTGCACGTTGTAAATTATAACTTAGTAAAAAGTAAGTAAACAGCTCCAAAGTGTAAAATGTCAACAGTGGCAGCCACCTCCTTACTGCCCCGAGTTTACAGCTGATGTGTGGCCCTGCAGATCCCTTCTTATTCGCCATATAGAGTTTACCATCATTGAAACTTACAGACTAATCTATTCCAGGGGTTGGCAAACATTTTCTATAAAAGGTTAGATGGTAAATATTTTAGGCTTTGTGGGCCTGTAGCCTCTGTTACAACTGCTCAACTCTGCTGTTGTAGGCAGTACATAAATGCATACGGATGGCTGTGCGCCAATAAAACTATTTATAAAAACAACTGGCTGGTGCGTTTTGGCCCGTGGGCCACAGTGTGTCGACCCTTGGATCAAACAGCTGTATTGGGAAAGAGACCTAAGGGGAGATCTCACTTCACTTCTTCATCTTTGGGATGAGGAAGCAGATTCAGGGAGGAGAAATGACTTTCCCAAGAGACCTAACACAGAGCACTAGGGAGATCCTGGCTTTGGAGTCAAATAGACCCGCTGCTTGTGGGTGTGACTTTGGGCAACTTCCTTCACTTCTCTGAGTCTGTGTATTATCGATGGTGATAATAATGGAATTTCCACCTCACAGGGTTTTTGGAAGGACTAAATGAGATAACACAGAAGCACCTTGTGTGGGGGCTGGCGCAAACGGGGCTTGGTTTCCAGCCAAGTCCTTTCTCAATCACAGCACGTGGCTCACGGGCTCCCTCCCGCCTCCCTTCCTTCCCTCCTTCTAAACACACAGTTTCTGGTGTCAGTTCGCTGACATACACAACCAAGAGTCCACGATGTGTGAAGTCCTTCAGGGAGAGCTGCAAGCTGGTGACACGTGGACACAGGAGGAGCTCCAATCCTACCCCCTCTCCCCAGCCCTCAGCTTCCTTCCTAGAAATCCCTTCCAGCTCTGCACTTTTATTCCCCAGACACGCTGCTATCAGATGATCTTTACCGGGAAAACTCCTGAGGGTAGGAGATTTCTCTCATTTTGATTCAATAACCCACCTCCTTCTGCCAGGTCATTTTTAGAAATAGGGTGTTTCCGGTAGCTTGTCAAAGATTAAATTAAAAACAAGTGACCTAGTATGATATTAAACTAATAAATACTACACCCAGCACAGAGAGCCTTCACTCCAGAGCAATAATCTATCCCTTCTACTACTATGCCCATAGAAGGCGAGATTGGCAGTGGGCCCAGCACACAGCAGGGGCTCCAGAAGCATTTCTTGAATCAATGATATGGGCCAGGCGAGCGTTCAGGAAGAAAAAAAAAAGTAATAAATACTCTTTACTAAAATGTCTTGGAATCTGTTTTCAGATTAATAGTCGCAGAGGAGTTAGGGAGGTGCCCCCACTAGGCTCTCCCCTTTCTTCTTCCCCACAAAACTGTGAGCTGAGCGGGGTCAGCCCCACTTTAATGATGAGGAAATGGAGGCTCCAAATGAGTGAAGACTGGCCCAGGGACCCACAAAGGGTCAAAGAGTGGGACTTTGGACTTGAACTGAGGGACCCTTAGTGCCACATTAAGTGCCTTCCTTCTGGCTTTTTTGCATCTTCTAAACCCAGACAGAGAGGGGAGAGGGGAGCATATGGAACCGCCCTGGACAGCCTCAGCACAGAGAGACATTTTGTGAGTGTGTGTGTGTGTGTGTGTGTTTGTGTGTGTGTACGAAAGAGAGAGAGAGAGAGAGAGAGAGAGATGGATCAAAGTCTTTCCTAAGGAGATTTGTGCCACGTAAAGAGCTATAACATTTGCACAATGTGTCATGATGTGCAAAGGACTTCCTCCTTTCACTTGACCCTCAAAATCATCTTGCAAAGAAGGCAAGGCAGGTATTACTATTCACATTTCCCAGATGAGGAAAAAAGGACCCCCTAAGGGTGCCAGAAGCCAAGTCTTCTAAAGCTGGACTCCACTGTTCTTTCCGCAATATTATGTTTGTACCATGACAAGATTAACATGAGGTGCAGCCCAGGAACAGATACGAGATCTAAGAATATGACACTATAAGGGAACCCCATTTCTAGGCTCGATGTCACGCTCAAGCGATGGAAAAGCTGAAAAGGTGTCAGGAAAGGCAGTGGGTCCTGTCCATGAGTCAGGAGCCACTACCCACTCGGGGTGACCCTGTGCCTCCCTCACCTCTGCCTCCTCTCCTCCCGTGGTAGACCCGCCCCTGCTCTGCATGGTTGTGTCTGGTCCGGAGCGCCGTCCATGACCTGCACCTCGGGCTTGAGAGTGGCCACTGGGCCTCACGCTAGGGGATGACCAAGGTATTCTTTAAAGCTCCGGTGACTAGACGCATACCCTGCTCCCAGGCCTCGGGGGAGGGAAGCACGTGCTGGGCTGCTGAGTCAATGCAGCAAACATGTACTGAGCACCTACTGTGTGCCAGGCACTGTGGTGGGTGTCTAGCGCTGCTGGGATGAACGAGATTCACATTCTACCCTGAAGCAGTTGGTTTTATAGTGGGAGAGCTAGACACGCACACACTTCTACAGCTGCACAGGATGGAGCGGAGTTTGTAACAAGCACAGTACTGACTGCTTCACACAGAGCATCTCATCTCTTCTTCATAACAGCCCTGTGAGCCGGTACGTCTCCTCCTACTTGTAGTTTTCTCAGTCGATGCTCAGAAACCTCAAGTTGCAGAGAGCTTGTTTTTTGCTCATGCAAGTTGAGATTCAGTGCTGTCTGACTTCAAACATTTTCTGTACCTGCCTAGAGGCAGAAACAACAGGGGACTTGGAATCAGACTGATTTGGGTTTGCCACCTGTCTCTGCTGCTTCCTAGATGGGATCGTGGGCAAGTTACCACTCTGAACCTGTTTCTTTGTCTGTTAAAAGAAAGACAGTGTAGAAGTTGGTAAGAAAGATCACAGCTGTCAACCACCTGGCACAATCCATAAATGGAAGCAAATGCTAGTAAAAATAAGGAGACCAGCCAAGTTCTGTAGGGGCTCAGAGCCCTTGAAGGGAAAGTAGGATTTTGACCAGAAGACCTCAGAGAGCATTTCAGGCACAAAGAAGGGCTGAGCAATTGCTTGCAGGCATGAAAGTAGGTGAGGAGGTGATGGGGGCAGAGGGCATGCTGAGCTGTCTGGACCACGGAGGGATCTTGCTAATGGTGATGCTGGAGAGTAAGGGCAGGGCTGATCATGAGTAAACACTGGATGGCAGGCCTGGGGGTCCAAACTGCTCTCCTTGGGCAATGAGGAGTCTTTGAAAGTTTTCAAAGGTGTATGTGTATGTGCTGTTACTTTATTTGTTTTTCAGAATGCTTATGATAACAATAACAGCAGGAACAGTAGTCATACTGTTTATCAAGTGCCTACAGCGCTGTGCTAAGTGATTTCCACTACTGTCTCATTTAATCCTCACGATTATCTGAGGTTACTGTCATTCTTTCCATTTTACAGATAAGACAACTGAATGCAGTGATTAACTATGAGGATTCTGGAGCTAAAGTGCCAGGATTCAGATTTTGCGTCCACAACTCACTGACTGTGTACCTGCAGGCAAATTCCTACATCTTTCTGTGCCTCAGTGTTTCCACCTTTAAAATGGGGATAAAGACAACATCCACCCAACAGGGAAATTGTAAAGAGTAAATGAGTCAATAACATGTAAACTGCCTAGAAAAGAAGCGGCTGTCAATAGCTCTCAGTAATTCTTAGCTGTGATGATTATCATCCAAAATGACACACCAAAAGACAACCTGACCCTGTGTGAGCCTTTGTCTTCCTGTAGGTGGGTGAGTGACCATCTGTAGTCAGGCAGGAGCAGAGGGGATGGAAGGTACCAGGGTACCAGGGAGTGTTGCTACAGAAGGAACCTCTTCAAAGATGCTGACGGTGCCTCCAGCATCACCCACCAGGGCCTCAGGAGGGCTGAGGCACCACCCTGCACACAGGAGGAGGATGGGAGATTCAGCATCTCACCAGAATCCACAGTGGAGCAAAGGGAATGTTCAGAAAAAAATTTGAGTAAGATTACGAGACACTCCCTGCTGCCTAGCCCCCTTCCCTGGCCAGCACCTCGTGAATTTCCACATCTGCACTTCCTCACCTGCCATTTCCTCCACCCAGAAGGGCTCCTTCCAGCCAAAGCAGATTCTACAACTTCCCTGAAAACTTGGTTAAAAGTTCAGGAGCTGCAGAAATCTTCCCTGATAAGCTCCATGCCTTCTAATATTTATTTCCTCCCAGTAATTTTCTGGGGTCAGCTGAAGGTTCAACCTCCCTTGCACAACCTGTTTAACCTCAGGCTGAGCTCAGCCGTTCTCAACCTAGGTAGGGTGGTTTGGCCCCTCGGGGAGATTTGGCAATGACCGGCAGGGCTAGCTAGCTTCCTGGGTGCACTCGGAGCTTAATGCTCTGTCGTTCCCACTTTAAATTCTTCATCATTTTATTTTTTAACTTTTGTTTCTTAAAAGAAGCCTGATGGGACAACGGAGCATCAGCGGGGGGCTTGGAGCCTCAGCTCTTGAGGACCCACCTCCCACCACCTCCTTGACTTTCTAGGGTGGGTTTTGGGCTCCTGCCCCCTCCACACCTCTTTCTCCCCACTCCCACCACTGCTGCCCTCAGCACACACACATCCAACGCCCAGAATATACTCATTTATTCATTCAACAAATATCTATCAAGCATTGACTATACTTGAAATGCTGGGGATTTAAAGATGTTAAACATACAATTCCTGCCCTTAAGGAGTTCAGTCTGGCCAGGGAGCCAGAGGGTATTTTAACTCAGCATGATTAAGCATCACTGTGGCTGTGAAGTTAGCTTTCAGAAGACTAGGATAAAAAAGAGGAGATCCAGTAGCCCCCTTTCCAAGGGATGTCCTTAAGCTGCGTGTGGTCTAACCTGGTCATTTGCAGCTCTTAGTCTCTTGGCTCGTGGAGAACCTGTCTGTGTCAGGCACGAGTCTTGATACTGGAGATACAGCAATGAAAGAAACAGACGAAGGCCCAGTCTTCATAGAGCTTTTACTCCAGCAAGGGTGGGTGCCAGACAACACAACCGATGGATGGGGAGTGCACAGTGTGTCAAGGGACACAGTGCCGTGGAGAAAAATCCCAGGGCAGGGAGAGTGAGAGGGAGTGTGGGGGACACTACTGTAAGGGAAGGGTCTTTCCAGGGAAGACTTCCCAGATCAGTGACTTAGGGCTGAGATTCAAACTCCATGGGGCTTGGTGACAGCACTTCTTGGGGTGTCGAACCTCAGCCCTCCTCACAGCTCAGGCCCACCAGAAATCCCCTCTCAGTGCACTCAAGGCACTGACTGTAAATAGGAATGAGCTGAATGAAGCATTAGTAAATTTTTAAGGGGCTTCCTATGGAAAAGAGTCCTTAAAAAACTGAAAATAGAGTTACCATATGATCCAGCAATCCCACTCCTGGGCATATATCCAGAGAAAACTCTAACTCAAAAAGATACAGGCACCACAATGTTCATAGCAGCACTATTTACAATAGACAAGACATGGAAGCAACCTGAATGTCCATTGATAGATGACTGGATAAAGAAGTGGCATATATATATGTATATATATATATATACACACACACACACACACACATATATACACACACACAACAGAATGCTACTCAGCCATAAAAGAAAATGAAATAATGCTATTTGCAGCAGCATAGATGGACCTAGAGATTATCATGCTAAGTGAAGTAAGTCAGATAGAGAAAGACAAATACCATATGATACCACTTATACGTGGAGTCTTAAAAAAATGGTGCAAATGAACTTATTTATAAAATAGAAACAGACTCACAGATATAGAAAAGAAACTCATGGTTACCAAAGGAGAAAGGGGCAGAGGGATAAATTGGGGGTTTGGGATTAGCAGATAACACTACTATATATAAAATAGATAAACAACAAGGTCCTACTATATAGCACAGGGAGCTATATTCAATACCTTGTAATAACCTATAATGAAAAAGAATCATGAAAATAATATACATATGTATAACTGAATCACTATGCTGTATACCAGAAACTGACACATTGTAAATGTCAACTATACTTCAATTTAAAAAAAATTTAAGGGGCTTTTCTTTAAAGCTGTTATCTGTAAATGTTTTTCCCGATTACTTCTCTTAGTTAAAAAAAAGTTTGAGCATCTCCATCCCATTATTTGTATTAACTAATTAATTAACTTACCATATTGCTGAGATTTTACGCTCATTATAAAGCAAAAATGAAAAGGCCATGGAATTAACAGAAATGTAAAAATCAGACCCACTATTTTTGTCCTGTACCTGCAATGTAAGACCCGGCACGCTCCCCTTTGGGACTCCTGTTCTAATGTAGGGAAGAAGTACATCTTATTTTATTTTTGGATAAACAGAAACCTGGCTATAGGTCACCAGACATCTGCCTCTCAGGAATTTTTTAAGGTTTGGAAAGAAAGGGAAATTGGCGATATAAGATGAGAGAAAGGGAGAAAAGCAGACAAGAAAAGGGGATTAATGAGAAAAAGAGATAAAGTTAAAAGGGAAAGAAAGAAGGGAGGGGAATAAAAGGGCTGAAAGGTAAGAAGGGAGAGAGACAGAGAGGGAGGGAGAGGCAAAGAGTAAGGGAAAATGTCCCCAGATTTCCGCTGGACAGAGGCAGTGTGCTTTCTCTCTGCCCGGCCTTTGCCCAGACCTCACAGCGTTGTCAGAATGTTCCGTCACAGTCTGCAGGCTGGACCTTGGCCTCTTTCCACACATTCAGGATCACCGGCTAATGAGGTGGATATTGTTTTCTGGTCCATCTCTCTTCCCCTATGGCTAGTTCCCCTCCGTGGCCCTCACTTAGCAGCAGTGTCAGGAGTGATGCAGAGGCTGACCGGTTCCCATCCCTGTCCCGCACACCTCATTAACTCCTCCGAGCAGCTGGAGGTGACCCTTATGGATTAGAAAAGCCGACAGGCTCTTCAGAGAGCAGAGGGACTCGCAGTTTCCCAGAAGTTCCCGACCCACGTGTTCTCTCCTGTGGGGCATGGGAGACAATCTTCTGGGTTATAGAGCCATCGGAAGAAAGTCATGGTCACAGCTCTTGGGAACCCTGAGCAATTTTTTTTTTTTTCTTTTTAGAGACTTGCTTTAAAAAAAGGGAACAAATCTAAAAAAAAAAAAAAAAAGCCACAAACTAGTAAATATGACAAAAAAGAAGCGGACTCCCAGATATAGAGAACAAACTAGTGGTTACCAGTGGGGAGCGGAAGGGGATGTGCAATCCAAGAGTAGGGGAGCAAGAGCTACAAACAATTATGTATAAATTAAGCTACAAGGATATATTGTAGAACATGAGGATATAGCCAATATTTCATAAGAACTCAAAAAAAGGTGGTAAATGTTAAGTTAGGTATATTTTACCACAATAAAAATTTAGGAAAAATAAATGAAAGGAATGAGACTAGGGCGCTTCAATGGAGAACTAATCAAAGAATATAAAACAAAAGAAATGCAAAAAGACTCTACAAAAGTATACAAGAGGAAACCTCAAGCTGTGTTTACTGAATAAAATGTTCCTATTTCAAATTTGGTCTAGCCCTAAGCCAGGAGGCATGCGATATATGTCGAATGAGTGAATAAATGAATGGTGAGTTTTCATAATTAACCTGTGATGATGATTCAAGGCGGGGAGCAACTTCACGTAACTGAGGAGTTGGAGGCCCAAGAAGTGAAGCGCCCAAGTTCACCCAGTGAGGAAGCAGGAGGCAAAGTCCTGTCCGCTGTCACTGGAGCACTTTTTCCAAGCAGTCCTTTTGTTTCCTTGGGAATTTGCTGCTTGCCCAGATGCTCTGGTGAAGTCATCCCTTTAGGGCAATGGGATTTAGAGCATCTCTGTTGAGCACCTACAAGCATACAGGCAGAGGGTGGGGCGGGGTATAAGGCTGCCAAACCCATCCCCAGGAACAGCAGCTGATGGGTGCTACTGGTGTCCCCGAGAACCCCACTGATCCTGAAGTTCATCGTTTTCACTATGGTCTCCCATGTCTCATTACTAAGTATTTTTCAGGGGTGGGGAGTATAGCTTCGTAGTAGAGCGTGTGCTTGGCATGCAAGAGGTCCTGGGTTGAATCCTTAGTGCCCCCATTAAGGGAAAAAAATTAAAATTAAAAAAAAATTAATAAGAATTAAAAAACATATTTAAGAAAAAAATAAATATTTTTCTAAGTTATGTGAGTATTCACTTAAAAAGAACTTTTGTTTTCTAAGTAACAAACTAGTAAACATCACCATTCAAGCCAGCAATCCCACTTCTGGGTATATACCCCACAGAATCGAAAGCAGGGATATTTGCACACAAACGTTCACAGCAGCGCTGTTTACAATAGCTGAAATGTGGAAGCAACCCCAGTGTCCCCAGCGGATGGGTGGATAAGAAAAACGTGATATATACAGACTGGAACATTTTTCAGCTTTGGAAAGGAAGGAAATTCTAGCAAATGTTACAACGTGGATGAACCCTGAAGACATATGCTAAGCGAAAGAAGTCGGTCACAAAGAAACAAGTACTATATGATTCCACTTATATGAGATACGGAGAACCATCAATTTTATGGAGACAATGCAGAATGATGGTGGCAAGGGTTGAGGGGAGAGTGGGGCCTGGGGCGTTCTAGTTTAATGGGTATAGAGTTTCAGTTTTGCAAGATTGAAAATGTTCTAGAGAAAGATGGTTTTACAACACTGTGAACATACTTGAAACCACTGAACTGCACATTTTTAAATGGTCAGGTACAATGGAATACTACTCAGCCATAAAAAAGAATGGAACGCCATTTGCAGCAACATGGATGGACCTGGAGATTGTCATACACCAAGACAAGTATCATATGATACCACTTACATGTGGAGTTTTAAAAAATGACACAAATGAACTTATTCTTAAAGCAGAAACAGACTCACAGACATAGAAAACAAACTTACACTTATCATAGGGGAAAGGGGGAATGGAGGGATAAATTAGGAGTTTGGGATTAGCAGATACACACTACTATATACAAAATAAACAACAAGATCCTACTGTATAGCACAGGGTACTCTATTTAATAGCTTGTAATAACCTATAATGAAAAAGAATCTGATAAAGAACATATATGTATAACTGAACCATTATGCTGTACACCAGAAACTCACACACCATTGTAAATCAACTATACTTCAATTTTAAAAACTGGTTAAGATGGTAAATTTTATGTTTGTTTTTACCACAGTTGTAAAAAAAACCTGAGCCATTACAAAAAATTAAAACAATCAAAACTCGATAAAGTATAAACAGCATCTTCTTTCTCACCTATTTACTGTTTCCCAATCCCTACCCCCTCTCTTTCTCTAAGCAACTGTTACTCAGTTTACCAGTTTCCTTCATATGTGTGTGTGTACTTTAAAAAACCAAAGCAGCATCTCTGATTCCTTCTTTCCATCATGTACTCCTTAAGGGCCACCAAAAGGAACATTCCAGCTCACAGGCAGCGGGGACAGATCGCTGGGTATGAATTTCCATTACGCCCCCTCACTGAGCTTGACCATGGGCTAGCGACTTTACCTCTCTGAATCTCAGTTTCTGCATCTGAAAATGGGGACGCTATTATTGTTGGGTAATAAAAAAAGAGAGTGGTAGAAGCCTGGCATGTAAGTCCTGAGTGTGGCTGTTGTTCTCTGGAAGTTTCTCCCTTGATCTGCACTCTGCGAGCCATCAGAGCTCAAGGAAGTCTGAGGCCAGGGAGGGGAGGGAGGCCCTTCCAGGAAGGTGCTAGGCTCATAGGTGCCATGCGTGTCTCATCTTTCTGCAGAAGGTCTAGCTAAGAACAAGTCATTAAGAAGGCATTATCTTCCCAGCAATCAAGAGCAGCTGTTACAATACAGATATCCTTTTCAAAATAGTAGACTTTGGAGTGAAAACTCAATGTAAACTTTAAGAAGAGATGACAGAGCAGAATCCAGAAAAAATTTAGGTCCCAGGGTACACGGATCAGTAATTTTAGGAAGATACTAGGGTAGTGGAATATGCAGAGCAGTTGGAGTCAAAACACCCAAGTTCAGAAGACTTTTCAAATTATAAAGCTCTAAGCAGGTGTAAATGATTATTACTGACTTTTCGTATCAGCGGATTTGTGTCAAGGTCCTGCCTCACACGCCTGTGTGGTAGGAGAATCTTTTTTTATTTTTTTAAGAATGGAAATAACTTTCTTATTTTTTGTTCTTGGTAGTGTACAAATCTTACAAAAAAAAAGTTAGAGCAAAATGAGAACATGCAAGTTTCTTTAATCTCAACTGCTGTTGACACTTTTAAATCTTAATTTATTCAAAAATATTTCAATACATTAAATTTAAAAAGTTCCAAACATTTTTATAGTATGATCCTATTTAAGGCTTATGAATTACTCCCAATCCAGCATTAGGATGAGAATAAACATGCAAATTACCAATTAAGATCATATGATCTTTTAAGGTTTTTATAATAATCTTAAAATTCTATCAGTTATAAAGACCTTCACGTATTTAAATTAGAATGATGTACTAGTTAGGACCTAGGTTCTACGTGGGTAAAAATGGAGATAATATAGTGTCAATTCATAGGTTTTGGTGAAGATTAAATTAGAGGATCACAGAGATGGCACAGAGTGAGGCTTCTGAGTGTTAAGCTGCTATTATTGCCAATAATAATACATTAAGGTTATTTTGTTCCCTGCCTCTGCCCAAGGACTTGCTTCCTGATGACCACTGGATAGTTGATCTGACTAACCTGTGATTGCCTGAGATAAGTCAACTAGATGGTTTTAGGAACCCAGATTCTCAATGTACACGTTTTGAAGGTTGAGCAGCAGTCAGGATGACTGCATGAAGACTCTCTGGAGGTCGGAAGTGGTGGATGGCGCTGCGTAGGTCGTCAGGCTAGGCGATGGTCCCAGGATTTCTAATCTGCCGTGACCACTGTGGCTTCTTTAGTCTAAACTTTAACTCCTGTTACTGAGATTTCATGTGACTTTCTCCCCATCTTCCTGTCCGAAGCTTCTCTAGTGCTACTGTCGGATTTGCTAACATGTGAGGAAACAGTACTTTTTCCCCCTCTGCCCATGATGGGAAACTTATTATACGTGAGCCATCTCGTAATTCCAGAGCAGAAAAAAAATTTCCATTTCATCGAATTCTAAAGTCTTTCCCTATCTCTATCAGACAGGGGTTCTTAACGTGGACGTGCAACGCTTGGGACAGAACGAGAGGCAGATGGTTCTCTGAAGTTTAAAAGTTACTTTTTAAAACAGCATTTGCTATCACAGGAAATTTCTTCTGTGTTGCAGAAAAGCTGTCTCTCACACACACACACACACACACACACACAGACACACACACACACACACACAGACACACACCCCTCTCCCAGCTTTCAATGAATGGTATAAATAACAACTGTGACTTTAACCACAACAAAAATGTGTCACCTTTCAGGTGGTCTTTTGAGGTTTACCTTCTAAAAACTGTTTCAAGGAGCCAAGTTTTGGTTTCGTTTTCTCCCTACCTCTGATCACTGCTGACTGAGGAAGGACTCCAGGCTGTTTACACGGGAGAGCTTAAGATACGGTTATTTGTGCGGTATTGTATCAAGGCCTTCAAATATTTGCCGGGAGGTTTGGTGGAAAATGTCGAGGCCAGTGCAAACACTGCAGGCCCCAGAGAAATCCAGGAAGGCTCAGAGGACCATTCCAGAACCCCTGCTCTGTCCTATCGTCATGACAAGGAAACACTCTGAATCTCTGTCAGACTGGAGGAGCCCACTGAAGGACTTGCGTGGGCCCACGTCATGAGAAGCTCCTGGTTTCACTACACTGGAGTCATTTGATCCACGTCTATGAGTGGGGTAGTGGAAAGCCACTGACCTCACAGCCAGGAACGCTGGATACTTCATTTGCTGGACCCCTTTGGCAAGTCACTGGCCCTCTCTGGGCTCTGGCTGTCTCAAGTTTACGAGGAGATGATTGAGCAAAATGATCTCTAAGGTCCCTTTCTTTGATTTTTTTCTCTCTATTAAGTACCTCTTTGGGTAGAGTCATTGGACCAGGCCAGCAGTGGAAGATGCAAAGAAAAATAAGATAAGGTCCTTTGTGTCAGGGAAGTTTGATGGGATGTTTAACCACTTTTTATTATTTCTCAGCTCCCAGCAGTCTCCTGGAAGCTAACAATCTCAGAGTGTAGACCCAGGGTGGCCCCAGGCACGTAATAAATTATTTATTGCTATATCACAATGCATGGTGAAATAATATTATCTATGTTTCTAGACTTTGTGGCCACCCTGAATTTTTGTACAGGTGACCACACATCCAGAAGGCCAACATTCAGAGAAATACGCCTACAATCACAGTTACTTTTGTGTGTAATAATGGCCATAATTCATTGAGCACCTCTATGTACCAAGCTCTCTGCTAGATGCTTTAAAACTTTATCTCAAGAATCTCCCTGACACTCTTAGAAGGTAGGCAGTGCTACCTCCATTTTACACATGAGGGAGCCAAGACTTTAAGAGGTTAAGAAATCTATAATAAAATAATGCCATTTGCAGCAACATGGATGGACCTGGAGATTGGCATTCTAAGTAAAGTAAGTCAGATATCATATCATACCATATGGTAGCACTTATGTGTGGAATCTAAAAAAAATGGGACAGACGAACTTATTTACAAAACAGAAACAGACTCACATAGAAAACAAACTTACGGTTACCAGAGAGGGAAGAGGGTGGAAAGGGATAAATTGGGAGTTTGAGATTTGCAGATACTAGCTACTATATATAAAATAAATAAACAACAAGTTTCTTCTGTACATCAAGGGAACTATATTCAATATCCTGTAGTAACCTATAATGAAAAAGAATATTAAAGCGAATATATGTATATATATGTATGACTGAACTATTATTTCTTACACCAGAAATTGACACAACATTGTAAACTGGCTATACTTCAATTAAAAAAAAAAAAGAGGTTAAGAAACCTGCCCAATGTCATACTAATAATAAGAGACTCCATATCCAGGTCCTTGGGGTTCCAGAGTCTGGTTTCCTTGCACTGCACCTCTCCCTTCGGCTGCGGTGTTTTGCATTTTACAGAGCACATATACATATACATATGTACGTATATATGCATCTCCATCCAGATCGTAAGGAGATTGGAGCACAGAGAGCTTAAGTGATGTACCCTAATCCCTCGGCTAGTGAGTGGCAAATGTGGGGCTGAAATCAGGTGTTCTGACTTAAGAAATCAGAGCTTTCCCCACCTTGCAACATGGCTCGAGCAGCGTGCTCTGGCCGACTTGGTTCTGTAAGAGATTCTGAGCAAGTGTACATGTGCCTTCCACCCCCCACCACTTCCTGCTGTTTATACACAGCTTTCTGTTTGCCTCCTCAAACTACTTTCCCTGCCATCTCCCCCAAGTCTGCAAATGGCAAGCCCATCTTTCTACCTCCTTGTGCCCCCAGACCAGAATGCACCCCTTCTCTTACACCTGTATCCAACCCTTCAGCAAATCCTGTTGGATCTTCCTTCAAAATAAACCCAGAATCTGACCGATTCTTAGCACCTCCATCAACATCCTCTCAGTCACCCCGGTCATCTTTCCTACTGTCTAATCTGGTCCCTCTGCTTCTGCCCTTGCTCCCTATAGCCTCTTCTCCACAGAGCAGTCAGGGGAGGTTTTGAAATCAAAAGTCAGATCATGTTCTTTGCTGATAAATACCCTCGGTGGCATCCCATCTCACTCAGAGCAAAGGCCCGATGTGAGGGACTTGACTCCAGCCACAGGGAACCCACCAGACACATTCCTGCCTCAGGGCCTTGGCACTTGCTGTTTCCCTGTCCTGGGACATTTTTCCCCAGATGTCTCCCTCAAGTCTCTACTAATTTGTTATCTTCTCCGTGAGGCTGTTCCTGCCCACCTTTCTTAAAACAGTAGCTCACCCCCTACTTGATATTCTTGAGCCTATACCCTTGCCTTTTTCTTCTGCTTCAAAGCATTTATCACCACCTGACAAGCTACGCACTGAATGAATTAATTCTCTGTATTGTCTGTTTCCTTAGCTGGATGTAAGCCTCAGGAAGGCAGGGGTTCTGTCTGTGGGTCAGGACGAGGGCAGGGGTATATAGGAGGATAAGTCTGGTTCATTCACTGCTATAATCTCAGCCTCTAGAACAATGTCTGTCACTCAGTGGATCTCAATAAAAATTTTTTGAATGAATGAAAGAATGAAACTTCCCTGGAGCCTGAAAGGTGTTTGAATTTCAGCCCTGCTGGGTCTCATCTTTTTCTGATCTGCAGAGCAGGTCATTTTTATCTCAGGCTCACAGCCATTCTTCCGAGGTCTGGTTCAGTTATCACCGCCTGTTTCCCTGAGCCCAGCTCCTACCCAGGAAGCTCGCCCAAGAGGCTCGGGTGATGCACTGCTGTCATGGGCGCTTCCAACTTGACCCCATGTTCTGTGATCGTAAGGAGGGACGTTGACGTGGGCGCTGTCCCAAACTCCTCCATGAGACGCTGCCTCCTCCCACAACACTCTCATTTTTAGGAGTTGCCCAGCTGCTGAAGGTCAACCATTCACCTAATTGAATATTAATAATTCAAATGTGCCTGGTCATATGGAAAGTGTTCAGCCAGCAATGAAATAAAGATGAGTCAGGGCAAGGAAAAGAACCCATATTAATGTCCCTCTTCTCCCCCTCTCTGTAAAAGGGGTACGTGCCCTCTAAAGAGCCCCCGTGTTTCTGGACTGGAGAGAGGGCAGGAGCACAGGAGGAGAGCCAGAGCTATTCGCGTTGCAATTTGGAAAAAAAGGGAGTCATTTATCAAAACTTCTGCTTGAGATAGGGGATGATATAATTGCCATTCAAAATGTCTTTAGGGGTAACATTGCTGATGAAAACCAAAGCACATGCTCCCATTTGCAAACAAGGAAACAGACACCAAGGGACAGTCGTGTTTGCCTCCATCTACCTGGAACACCCCAGACTGTCTCTGAAGGGGTGTGTCATCATGAAGTGACCCAGCACTCAGAGAAAGAGACAGTAAACTCACTGCTATGCAAGCCCCCCTCAGTGTTGAATCAGCAGAGCAGACAGGGCTGGGAAGAACCTTAGAAGTGGCATCAGAGAGCCAGCTGGAATGGTCCTTGGAGGTCACTAGAGCAACCCGAGAAGCCAACTGCACACGGGGAAGCTGAGGGGCGGAGAGGATAGTGATCCTGGGCCCTGGTCACATGGGGAGTTAGTGACCACAGGGCAGCCAGAATTCTCCCGCCTTGAGGTCCCACATGGAGCCATGTCCAGCGTCCTCAAATGAACTTGGTGGCCAGCTGGCCTCATACTCTCATTTTCCAGATCAGGAAAGGCAGAGACCAGTAAGGCAGAAAGAGCAGTGAGGACGAGGAGGACTTAGGAGGCCAGGAGGACATTTAAAATGGACCTTCACCCCTTTGGGTTCTCTTGAGTGTGCTTAAGCAGAACTTCCAGTTCTTTCTGTCCCCTGTCCTTCGGTGTCAGAATAACTTATACATCAGTTCTATCCAGTCTCTGAGGAAATGGCATTGAACTTGAAAAACAAATGCCTAAATTCACTGAACCAAGTTAGTTTCTTGTACTGCCCCTTCTGTTCTGGGCCTGTTTCTGCTACTATTACTACCAGTGACTACCACCACCACCACCACCACCACCACCACGACTACTGTTACCACCACCACCACCACCATGACTACTGTTACCACCACCACCACCATGACTACTGTTACCACCACCACCACCATCACTGCTGTTACCACCACCACCACCATGACTACTGTTACCACCACCACCACCATCACTACTGTTACCACCACCACCACCATGACTACTGTTACCACCACCACCACCATGACTACTGTTACCACCACCACCACTACTGTTACCACCACCACCACCATGACTACTGTTACCACCACCACCACCATCACTACTGTTACCACCACCACCACCATCACTACTGTTACCACCACTACCACCATCACTGCTGTTACCACCACCACCACCATCACTACTGTTACCACCACCACCACCACCATGACTACTGTTACCACCACCACCACCACCATGACTACTGTTACCACCACCACCACCACCACCACCATGACTACTGTTACCATCACCACCACCATGACTACTGTTACCACCACCACCACCATCACTGCTGTTACCACCACCACCACCATGACTACTGTTACCACCACCACCACCACTACTGTTACCACCACCACCACCATGACTACTGTTACCACCACCACCACCATCACTACTGTTACCACCACCACCATCACTGCTGTTACCACCACCACCACCATGACTACTGTTACCACCACCACCACCATCACTACTGTTACCACCACCACCACCATGACTACTGTTACCACCACCACCACTACTTTACCACCACCACCACCATGACTACTGTTACCACCACCACCACCATCACTACTGTTACCACCACCACCATCATCACTACTGTTACCACCACCACCACCATCACTGCTGTTACCACCACCACCACCATCACTACTGTTACCACCACCACCACCACCACCATGACTACTGTTACCACCACCACCACCATGACTACTGTTACCACCACCACCACCATCACCATGACTACTGTTACCACCACCACCACCACCATCACTGCTGTTACCACCACCACCACCATGACTACTGTTACCACCACCACCACCATCACTACTGTTACCACCACCACCACCATCACTGCTGTTACCACCACCACCACCACCACCATCACTACTGTTACCACTACCACCACCATCACTACTGTTACCACCACCACCACCACTACTACTGCTACTGCTACTCCACTGTGACTACCATCACTACCACCGTCCCTGCTACGGCTATGAGTGCTGCTAAAGACTTGTGGTGTGCTTGACTGATGGCATTTTACTTAAACTGTCTCACTTAATTCTCACAACAATCCTTGTGGTAGGAGATATTACCATCCCTACTTTACAGATAAGATAACTAAGGCCTGGGGAGACCCATGAGTGGTGAGAATTTCCACCGCTGGTAAGAAGCAAGCCAGGCTATGAACCCACATTGCCCGACTTTCAGAGCACCTAACCATTATGCTCACTGGTCTTTCAGTAGGAGGAGGTGACATTGACTTTGGAGGCAGGGAGGCCTGGGTTAGACCTCCCACCTAGCAGGGTGGCAGGCAAGTTAGTCTTATCCATAAAAAGGGGTTTTCACTCACATGTATAGAGTTCTTTCGAGGATTAAATGAGAGGATGCACAGAAAACACATCACAGAGAAGCTGCACACACTCTCCCCTGACTCCCAGGGAGCCTGACAGAACTTCTTTCTGTGACTCTCCTCCCCTGACCAACAATAGGGCCTCTGCAGACTTTTGCAGGATGACTCACTCTCCACTCAGGCCATACACACTCCTGTTAATCATTCATTCTTTCACTCTTTTACCACACAATTATTGAGCACCGGCTGTATGCCAGGGGCAGGGCTCGGGCCATCAGGGGTAAGGAGGGGAGGAAAGCAGATGCGACTGCAGCCCTTGCAGACCATACCCTAGTGGAATTTTCTGGGTGCAGACTCCAGGGTATGCAAAGGACAGCATGGACGGGCAAGGCACGTGGCACCTGGTGGGCTTGGAAAGAGGTAAAACAAGGGCATCCTGGACATGCAAAGGGAAGATTAAAATAAACGTCCTAAGAGATCGGGGGCTGGTTAGCTAAGAGGGAGAGAACGCCTGTCAGAAGAAAGAGAAATTCCACCGGTGGTTGGATTAGGCACAGCTTGTGAAAGTAAGGGAAGTGGCCAAGGATAGCAGCCCGGAGGTACATCCTGGGTCACTGGTGCCTTTTCCTTGAGGGGTATTAGCCAACTATTCTTTCACAGCAGATTCACTGACAAGGGGGGAAATTGAGATCTCCCCCCAACCCAGACATTCAGGGACATGCTCAAGTTACTGAATGAATGGGGGAGTCAGGATGCAAACCTGGATCCATTTTGTTCCAAAGGCTGCTCTCTTTCCATCACGGGAGACACTGCCTCTTTCCTTTGCTGAAAAGGTAGGCAGCCCGGTGAACTTTCACCCAGATCTGCCTGCCCAGGAGAGGGGGCTCTGCGGCAGCGTTTCCTGCGACCTAAAGGAAAGGCAGAGTCCTCAGCATGAAGGAGGCAGTCTTTCATGCCACACAGGGTCATGGATAGGAAGAGGTCAAGGCCACCCGGCAATATGGCGTAGCGAGAGGCTGCAGAGTACAGCGGCTGGTGTCAGGCTTGAATCTCAGCTGGGCCAGTTTTTTTTTTTAACTTCTTTAAGCCTCAGTTTCCTCATCTGTAAAGTAGAAACTAAACCAACAGTATTCAATTGTATCTACCATGTGGTTTAATCAGTCCATACAAGAGGAGCTCCAGCAAATGCATGTGAATGGCAAGCCCCAAGGCAGATTACTAGTTACCAGCCTTCTTTGACTGGAAGGACCTAGGACAGTGCTAGGTTCTCCTGGGTTCTCAGGATGTAGCCCTTATGCTTCCTTGTTTCCAGGGCCTGACATCATCCTGGCCATCATACCCCTAATGCATCAGTCAAGTGGGTGCTTCATGAGCTTATGAATTTTTATAAGGTTCTATTTTTGCAATTTCATGTAATGCTCCAGTGCCATTGGACACGTCAGCTTCTGACCTTTTGCTTGGCGGAGCACTTCCCATAAACAGAGCCATAAAAGCCCACTGGTTTTCTCCTTGGCGTTTGAGCTTGTTTGATACTCTTCCTCTCTGTTCCCCATCTGAATAGTGATGTCATGTTCCAACATCCTCTCACTTCAACTGAAAAAGACCTCCCTGTGATTCCCTCCCCAGCACTCAGCAGTCCCCAGAGGGGAAGTTGTGGTTTCAACAAGGTTGCAGGCATCATGAAACCGAGAGAGAACTGGCAGGGTGCAGAAGTTACTTAAAGGTAGGAGAGAGAGAAAAACACCCACGTACCTTTATAAAGCACAGGTCAGTGGCTGAGTCAGGTGTTTTCCTTTTTTTTCCTTTAAGGCTCGCTGCTAAGACATTGGCATAGCAACATTTAAGGGAATATGAATAGAATAAAGCATCCATTCGCTTGCCCCCAAATGACAGCCCAACTGTTTTCCTCTGTTACTGCTTTCAGTTTTTACACATATTTTTATGAAAATGATCATCAAACTGTAGGTTTAACTTGGAGTTTTTCTTGCATCCCCTAATGGTCTTTCAGGAAGGCCTCTTCTATACTCCTGCAGCGTCTTCAGGCTAATCTTGGAGGCTGTCGCGTTATAGTTCATTCCTGAGGCTCACCGCTTCAGTGTTTTGGTCCCAAGCCATCCAAGGGATGGGTGGAACCGTCACCAAGTCTTCGGTTCAAGCTGTGGTTCTGCTATTTACTAGCCATTCAGTGACTGCCTTGTGTTTTGGTTTCCACATTTGGTTTCCACATTTGTGACAGAGTTGCTGTGAAGTTTAGAAGCATGTCAAGACCTGTCCAAGAATTTCTTCCACAAATGGCAGCTGTTAATAGCGATGTGCTGTGGGTCACTTTATGGTTGGATTGTTCTAAACACCACAATGGACATCGTTTATAAATTTTCTTCTTTCTTTGACTTCTCTTTTGGGGAAGAGTGGATTATTTGGCCAAGAGTATAGACATCTTTGTGGGTTCTGATACGCAACGCCAATTTGCCTTCTAGAAAGCTGATACCAATGCACAGAGTTGTTGGCAGTGTAACCTGTATTGACCCAAAGCTGGCAGCAGAGGAAGGTGAGGGGACTGGTAATGTCAGTAATGCGATTCAGCAATAGGCAGGTTCTTTAGGAACCAAGATGCAGCAGTTACTGGGACTTTGATGCTGGAAGCCAGCAGTTGGCAAGATGGTGTGGAGGTGATGGGAGTTAGGCTGGGCGTAGTCACAGACCAACCAAAGGCAGATGGTTACTCTCTGCGTGTTTTTTAACACACGTACTCCAGTAGGACTCGAGTGTTTGATACTGAAACGTGACTTCCCAAATTTACTTACGGTTTTTAAAGCCTGAAATGGAATTTCTGCTTAAATCTTGCCTTTATGGTTAACTCTCTTCCTCTAATTGCTGCATCTCCTCCAATTGAGGAGTTAATTAAACTGTTAAAAACAGGTTGCTCCACTCATCTTTTCTGGATTTTTATAGCACACTGAAGCCATTGTTTTGCTGATTTTCATATTCCATTTAGCCGAACAGTAAACCTCAGTGCACAAGGACTGTTTTCCCACTTGAAGAGTGGAAAGCTTAGGGCTGAGATATTTTCATTTATGTTTTTTGACTTATACCACACCTCTTCAGTGCAGTGGAGGGAGCGCCGAGTTCAGAACTGCTAGATCTGGGTTCAGGACTGGTTCTCTCACTATCTTACAGTGTAATTTGGGGCCAGTCACTTCCCCTCCCCCATATTCTGAGGCTTCCCTCCATGGAGACTGCCTGCCATGGGGGCTGTGTTACTGGTGAGAGAATAGCAGTTGGACCAGAGTGTCCTGAAATTATCCTTCACTTCTAAGTGTTAGGATGATCTGAATTCCCAAGTTCAAGGGCATGGTTTCCTGGGCTCTGCCCTGTCCATCATCTGCCTAGACTGTTCTTCAGCCCCAGTGGGAATTCCTGCAGGAATCCACACCTTTAAATCAAAGACACTGAACTAGATAATATGGAAGGTCTCCACCTAGCTTTTATTTCCAAGAAAAGATCTAGTGAAGGTTGGAACTGACCCAGGAAAAACACTTGAGCATTGAAATTACTTAGGTCAATATTTCTTTTCTTAAGTTTGATTTACAAAGATGATAACTGTAAACAAACCAACAATAGGGGATAGTTACGTAAAGTGTGACACATTCGCATTGTGAAATGTTTTTGTGGACATTAAAAATATAAGAATTTGAAATAACATAGAAAAAGACTCCTGGGATAATGTTCAGAGATCAAATCAAGTATGATGTCAATTAAGTTCTAAAAACATGACTGTGTATAGAAAAATAAATTGGAAGGAAATATCCAGAGTATGTATAATGATTTTTTTCTGGGTATTCAGATTTTGGATGATTTTATTTTTTCAACTTTTCTATATTTCACCAAATTTTATATAATTTACTTCTATGTTTTTATAATCAGAAAAAATATTTTTACTCAGGCTTTATAAAAAGTTTGAGGGGGAGGGTATAGCTCAAGCAAAGAGCTCATGCCTCGCATGCGCAAGGTCCTGGGTTCAATCTCTAGTACCTCCATTAAAATATTAATAAACAAACCTAATTACCTCCCTCTCAAACAAACAAACAAACAAAACAAAACAAACAAAAAAGTTTGAGATGGCTTTAATCTAACCAGGAATCAAATTACCCCAAAGTTACAAACTTTCTAGTATTAGTAAGGTAAGAATGGTTAATTATGACATTAAAATAAACATGTGAACGAGAAAAAAAGTACAAAATTTCCCCCTTTCTCCAAAAATAAAACTTCTCAGCATGATATATGAAAGAGTTTTGAATGTGAGTCAGAGAACATGGGTTCAAGTCCTAGGAGAATTCTGGTTGAATGACTCTGGGCATAATACATTAATATTTCAAACCGTCAATTTCTTTATTTATGAAACGTACCTCTCAGGATTGTTGTAAAATCCAATGAGACAACATCTGTAGAACTCATGCAAAAATGTCAAGCTTCATGAGGAAGGTTAGTAACTGGGGGGGAAAGGGGAGGGACCCTTGTCTGCTTTCCTCTGTAAGGAAAGCAACAAGGTTTTCACATCGTGGGTCCTGACCCATTTAATGAGTTATAAAATCAATTGATTGGTTCACAAACAGAAATCAGTTATTTTTAAAACAATATAATTGACAACACCAGCATGTATTGCAGATTAACGTCGTTTCGTGAAGCATATACACCAGGATATGATGTAAAACTATTTCTTACTGCCCTGAAGACCTAAGATGACTGCATAGGGCTGGAGAGCCTGTCTTTGGCTTTAAGGTCAATACCCATGGGGGGGGACCAGAATAGCAAAGCTTCCTTTTTCATGTTCACTGCACGAAACTCAACAGAATTGATGTCTGGTGTCTCGTGAGTTAGTTTCATGAGAAGAGGGGAAGTTAAAGAGGGGGATGGCTTATTCTGCTGCAAGATAGTAAGCTATTTACACTTGTATCATGTGTGGCCATTTGTAAATATTTTAGCGCACAGGCTCCATCTTTCCAAAAAAAAAAATGTATTAGGCACCCAGTGTCAAGGACTGAATCGTGTCCGCCTCCCATTCACATGTTGAAACCCTAACTCCCACTATGACTATTTGGAGGTAGGGATTTTAAAGAGGTAATTAAAATGAAATGAGGTCATAAGAGTGGAGCCCTAGTCCGCTATGACTGGTGTCCTGAGAGGAAGATGAAGATAAACCAGGGATGCGCAGCTGCAGAGAAGAGGCTGTGTGAAGACACAGGGAGAAGGGGGCCGTCTACAAGCCAAGGGCAGAGAGGCCTCAGGGGAAACCAGACCTGCTGACATCCTGATCTCGGACTTCCAGCCTCCAGAACTGTGAGACAATAAAGAAATTTCCATTGCTTAAGCCACTCAGTCAGTATGCACTACTGTGTGCCACGTGTGGTCCTAGGTCCTGAGGGATCCAGAGATGAAAAGATCAGGTTTCTGTCTTCCTGGAGAAAGACACATAAATAACCACTTACAATGCAACGTATTGACTGCAATATGATGCTAAATGGTGCTCCAGGTTCAAGGGGGCTAAGAGGTAGCTGTCTGTCAGTCTTCCCAAAGGAGTTTGGGGCAGCATCCCAGAGGAGGAAATTCTAGAGGCTTAAAGGATCATCCTTATTCCTCCAGTTTTCTGACACTGTTAATATGAGGTCAAAGGTATCCTGATTTGAATACCTTTGTTTCTAATCTCCAATTCCTGATATAGTATAGTAGACACAGGGTCTCAGATTGTAGGTTCATCTGTCATACCTACACAGGAACTGCAACAGTCTTAATGGGACATGAGGAGGGGACCACTGGGGGATGCAGAAGTAAGAGGCAGCTCGCAGAGACACGGTTCTGACTCTCTCTGCACAGGGAATTTTAATTAATCCTGCCCTCTGCATGTGCGGTCCTCTGTAAGCCACTGGAGAGTCTTCTCATGAGTGATATGTACCCCCTTGGAAATTTCAGCTTTAGATGTCAAAGCCTGGGGTCACTTCCAAAGTCCTACTCCAAACTTTCATTCTCTACACAAAAGGGCTGAAAGCTCTTTCTGTAAAGGGCGAGATAGTCAATGTTTTTGGCCTTTGGGTGCCATATACTCTGTCCAACTGCTGGACTCAGCCATTGGAGTGTCAAAGCAGCCAAAGTTAATATATAAACAAACTAACATGGCTGTGTACCAACCAACTTATACTTCCGGACACCAAAATAGGAATTTTATATAATTTTCACATGTCATGAAATGTGTTCTTTCAATCATTTAAAAATGTACAAACCATATTCATCTCGAGGGTATTCAGAAGAGTGGGCTGTAGTTTTCCCACCCCTGATTCACGTGGTTACATATATTTTTCATGAATTTGATGCTTTTTCTTCAAGTGAATCTAGGGAATCCAAATATGATCAAAGAGAAAGTCAAGGACAGTTGAGTTTGCTTTACAGCTTTTGAGCTTTTATTAATCAGTTCTTAAATTCGCTATGACAATATGCCGAGGAGGTTTTATCTATTTTTTTCTTTTTTCTTTCTTTCTTTTTTTTTTTAGAGTTCTAGTAATTTTGAGTTTCTAAAGCTTTCATAGTGTTTATTTGGGAGCATTCATCTTATGATAATTTAAGTTCTATACTTTCCTCTGAGTATTTTTTTTTATTTTAATTTTTTAAGTTTTTTTTTTTTTTAATGAAGAGAGGTAATTAGATTTATTTATTTAGTACAGGTACTGAGAATTGAACCCAGGACCTCATGCATGCTAGGCATGCACTCTACCACTGAGCTATACCCTCCCGTTAATTTTAATTTTTTGATTTATAATGTTGCATAAGTTTCTGGTGTACAGCAAAGTGATTCAGTTATACATATGCATACATATATATATATATATTTTCAGATTCTTTTCCATTAAAGCTCACTACAAGACTTTGAATACGGTTCCCTGTGCTATACAGTAGGATCTTGTTGTTTATCTATTCTGTACATAATAGTTTGTGTCATCCAATTCTAAACTCCCAAGGGGATTTTGATAAAAGACTTCAACCCTATATTTTACTACATGCATTTAAAATACCCTAAAGGTGTTTGCACAGTGATTTGGGGCAACCCTTCCCCTGGCTGGGCCTTGGTCTCCCCATTTGTAAATGAAGGGACTGATTTAGACAACCGCTCAGGTCCCTTCCTCTCTGAAATTTCCTGAGTCTCCGAAAACGCCCCCACGATCCTTATCCCCCAACCCTCATGCTAATACTGAGGATTGCTACCACCTCTGACCATGCACTTGGGGCCTGTGGACTTTGTGGCACTCTGCTCAGTTTAGCTGCATTTCCCCTGTTAATCTTTAAGAAAGAAAGGATTAAATATGCAGAATTGGAGAGCTGGGTCCTTTGCATCTTTCTTGGCAACAATATTTGGGTGGCCCCTTCGAGGAACGTACTTCCTCATCTTTGTTCTCTTTCCCAGCCTATTTCAAAGAGCCATTTGGAGAACTCGCTGTCATATGTGGCATGCCCCTCCCAACGCAGAACGGTACAGACTCTGGGTCCCCATGCAGCTCTAGGCTGGCTCAGGGGACCCCATCTCAGTTTCTCTTGCAGGAAATGACTACGGCCAGAGGGGCCCTAGACACTGTTTATAGGCCACATTCATTGCCAGAGAAAGAAAAATGCCCAGGGCAATGTAATTAAATGTAAATGAGATTATTACTGGAACAAGTGTGGTGGTTTTTTTTTTTTTTTTTCTTCTTTAAGAAAGAAACCCAACAGGTTCACAGAGTCAGAGAAGCAGAGTAAAGAGGCTTTCACTCTAGAACACCACCAAGTGTGTGTATGAAAACTAACAGGCAGATGGTCAGCCCTTATCATCACATTGCCCCCCTCTTCCCAATACCCTACTAAGAATTCAGGCATCCACAGCCTGTCCAGGACAGTTTCTCAGAAGCAGGTGGGCTCAGAGGAATCAGAGAAGCTGAAGTCTGGGTCAATATAATCTGGTTAAATGACCTGGTCTAACTACAGCCCCAGTACCACAGCAGCACCTGGGTTACACGAGACGATGCGGTCCCTGGGCCCATGAGTTCACATCACTGAAGGAGGCTGCCTTGGTACACTTTTGCTTGAAGACTCAAAAAAATATTGTTGGCATTAGCCACTAGAGAGGCAAGTGACTTCCCTGCAAGGAAATACATTGAAGTTTCCTGTGGTTAACCCGGGGAAAGAATTGGTTCTTCCTTTTCTCGTCACCTTGGATACCATGAACGAATAGATCTTCACCATAACCACACATACTTCCTGTCTGTATTTTCCTATAGCCTTTGAGCTCTGAGCTTTGAGAGTCTGGGCCTTTCTTTTGTAAACCTTGTTGCTCTTTTCCAACCTCTTACCTCCAACACGCATGGCCAGTACCCATCTTGGATTAGATCCTTGCAAGTCAAAGTGTGGTCCACGGACCGCAGCACCAGCATCACTGGGGATCTTGTGAGCAACGCAGAACTTCAGGCTCCACCTCAGACCTCCTCCATCAAGATACGCATTTTAAAACTCTCCCTTGGTGATCTGGGGTACTTTACAGTCTGAGAAGCACTGAATTAGGGAACAGATGTTTGCAGAGTGTATGGTGATGACGGGAGTCTTAGCATTGCTGTCACAATCTTTGTCACTCTCTTAGTGTGCAATTTTTAGCAAGTGATTTGACAGCTTTTGGCCTCAATTGCCTTTGGACTAGATCAAATCAGACAAAAGTGATTTGAAGCAAAACTTTAGAGAACTATAAAAGATGAACTGGGTAGGAGCCCTGCCCTCAAGGGGTTTCTATTCCAGTGATGGAGATAAAACAAATACGCAAGGAAAGATAAGACAGGGTGAAAAGTGGCAGATGCCCCAGCAGAGGTACAGAGAAGGGGCTCTGGGTTTCAGACAAAGAGGAGGCTCCTGCTAGCCTGTTCTAAAATTGTGTCCCTCTAAGTCTCCAGAGGAAAAGTGAATTTCATGTGGGAGAGTTGGTGGAGACACCCTACACTCTACAAGCTACCATGAACTAAGGTCCACCAATACGGCAGTGTTGCCACTGGTCAGGAGGAAGGAGAATTATGTAGGAGAAAAGTCAAAGACTCTAAGTAGATAAATAAATGAAAATAAAATGAAAAAGATAAAAAGAAGAAAAAAAATCTCAGAAAAGCTTCTATTTCCCACCCAGGTTCGGTATCCTCCAGACTGTGAGTATTCAGAGAGCAGAGACCTCATCCTGCTCATTTCTGTGTCCCCAGGGCGTGGCACAGTGCATAGGCCACAGCAAAAGCTCGATAAATATTTGTAGGACTGACCCAAACTGCGATGATTTTCATGATCAAGACAAACATACCCTTGGGATGGAGGAACACGGCCTTCTCTTGGGGAGTTTCAAGGCAGGATGAACAAAATCCTACAATGCAGCAAATTATCCCGTCTTCATTCTAGAAAGACAGACTGTAGAAAGTATTTCCTTCAGTTGCTCAGACTTGAGTGGGAATTTTCTGAAGACTATGTTTCAATTTTCCTCCAACAAGCCTTGCGCATTTCTAACGCCCACAAAGAAAAGCTTATCAGGGTTGTACCTTGAGAGTTGACTGTTAGCGTTGTTGGGAATAAATTATAATACACAGAAGGCTCTTTTAAACAATTCTTTAGGTCTTCTAATATTCTGCAAGTTGGGTCAATAGAAGTGCTTCCATTTTAAAGAACAACAACAACAAAAAAAGCTGGGCATATTTTCTATCCATTGTCACCAAATGTAACTGGGAGAGAACCACGGTTTATGTGCTAAAACATGTGTCCCCTGGTGTCACTGGATCCTCTGTCTATTTCCATAGAAAGAGAGACAGAAAGATGAACAAGGTTCTTGGATTTCTATTTCTGATGTTAAACTTCTCCTTCGGGTTTTAAAAGTGTAGACTTTAGAACGTGGAGGAATCTTGTATATCACTCATTGATTCATTTCATTATGAAGAAATTTCTGGAGATGTCTGGTTAATGAGACAAACTGACTGACCTGGGCTTGTTTCTCTACATTTTCATAGAAAATCTGGATTACGTAGAACCAAGAAGTTTTTTTCCAAATACATTGCTGAGCTTGTAAGAAAGAAATGAAGAGAAGGGTTCAAAGCTAGAGCAGTAAGTAAGCACTGGGACCACGATGGCTGACAGGGCTCTCAGATTCAGAGGTAGGCTTTAGGGGTTGGAGGCTAAGTTTCAATACTAAGTGAAGGCACAGAAGAGAAACTGAGGACAAGGAGAGGTGAGGAAGTGGGGTGGAGTCTAAGAGTTCCCCGAATATGAATGGGAACTGGAAAACTGCTCATCAGCCTAGGGAATTTACAAGGAGCCTTAATACCCAGCTGGGACTCTGGATGGAAGAATAGACACTCATGAGAAATTGGAAACCCAAGCCTGTGTTATACGTCAGTGTGGAGTTTGAATTCGTAATATCCAGGTGGGGTGGTAGAAGAACCAGTCCAAACCAATAAAATCACTAGGGCCCTAGAAGGAGCATATGTGAAACTGCACAAAAGATAATCCCTGCTGAAGAGAAGCCCAAGATAAAAAGTTATAAACTACATTAGGAACCAAAGCACCATGAGGGAGAGTTAAGGGAGATAATAAATAGGAGCATTAGTATCCACAAAACTATGGATAATAGAACATTGTAAAAAGAGACTATAAAGTGTGTGTGTATAAAATATTTAAAGAGGTAGAATGGGAAACTAAGAAAGAGCAAGTAAATCTGAAAAAAGTGGAGTTTAAAGAAAAATATAGGTCATTGAAATCTAAAATGTACTGGATTGGCTAGATGATAGAGTAGCTACAAATGAAGAGAGAATTAGTATATGAACAATGGACCTAAAACACTCACTCAAAATGAAACATGGATAAGTGAAGAGATACATGTCATGGGAAAAGGCTAGGAACATATAAACAGAATGAGAAGGTCCACCATAATTTTAATAGAGATTCTAAAAGAGAGTCTAGAAAAAAATATAGAAATGGCAATATTTAAAAAAAAATTATTCTCTTTTGACCTTCTTTATTTTTATTAATGTATAGTCAGTTTACAACATTATGTCAGTCAGAAATGGCAATATTTAAAGAAATTCTGTTTTCCAAATTTGAAAAAAGATGAGTCTTTGAGTTAAAGGACTATACCGAGTCCCATGCAGAATGAATAAAAACTATATACTTAGACACATCAGCATAATGAAGCTGGAGAAATAATACAGACCAAAGCCAAACAAAATAAAACACAAAACCCCAAAGTATTAAAAGCTACCAGAGATAAATACAAACACATTTCCTGCACAGGAGTGACAGTTAAACTGAAACTAGATGTCTCATCTGCCACCAAGGGTGCCAGAAGACAGCGGAAATAATCCTCAAAGTGCAAAGAAAGAGTAACCATCAATGTGAAAAATTTATACTCAGCTACAGTATTAGTCAAGAGAGATGGCAAAATAGTGGTATTTTCAGGGAAAGACAGAGTTTATCTATCACAAATCCTCACTGAAAGGACTACTAAAGGATGCACTTCAAGAAGAAGTGAACTGAGCCCAGATAGAGGGAATGGTTATTGCAAGAAGCAAAAATAAATTAAAATAAAATAAAATAAAATAAAATAAAATAAAATAAAATAAAATAGTATATATGTAAGCATACTGCTATAGTGAAATAATCAATGGCTATAAAATTTTTAAAAAGAATAATTTGGGTGGGTTTAAAATAAAATGAAACTAAAATACTAAGACACAACAGGGATTTGGCAAGAACAAGTTCAAGTGTTCTAAAGTTTTTACATTTGGGGAGAAAGAAGTTAGGATACTGGTTAACCTTATAGTCATTAAGATAAGAGTTTATGTTAAAAATTTTTAAGGGTTCCTACTAAAAGAATGGAAATAAAATGTAAAACTTCCAAACCACAGAAAATATAGTCAATTTGGTGGAATGCAAAAAAAAAAAAAAAAAAAGAAAAAAGAAAAAAAAGAAAACAAAAAACAAAATGGTAGAAATATGTTCACAAATTTCAATAATCACAGTAACTCTAATTGGATGAAACTTGAAATTTCTGAACCCATACCTGATGCCCAACACTACTCTATGCACTGGGGATACAAAATAGACGAACTACAGTTTCTGTCCTCAAGAAGTTCACAGTCTAGTAGGTAGGGGTGTGGGGACAAAGGAATAATAGGCTAAGTGTTCCAAAAAATGGGGCTAAAAGGAGAGGCACCTAATTCAGCCTGTGGGGAGGTATTTGGGGAAGATGTGCTGAAGATGGTGACCTTTCAACTGCATCCTGAAGGATAAGCAAGAAGGCAGGGGGTTAGGAAAGGTGTGCCAGGCAAAGGTAACAGCATGTGCAAAGGCACGGAAGTGTGAGAGAACATGGCACGTCATGGGCCAAACTTCTCTTGTTATGGATGAGGAACCTGAACCTCAGGAAAGGTAAGGTGACTGTCCCAAGGTCACTCAGCTGATTAGTAACAGAACCAGGATTTGGACCCTAGACTCCCACCTCCTCAAAGACTTCCCCTTTCTATTGTACCACGGCGCCTTCGGTGTATAGCAGGAGGTTGGGTGACTGCGTGTTGTTGAGACTCCAGCTGACTTTGAAAATGAGCTGCATCTGGGTGTGGGGGCTGGTTCTGTCTCTGGCCTATCCTGGGCTGGAGCAGAGCCAGGAACTTGGCAGTTTCCAGGGCTGAGCAGCCCAGCTCACCCCAAGGAAGCCGTGCCACCGATGCCCAGTTTAATCATTAACTCCAGGTTCACAGGGCTGGAGCTGGAATGCACAGGACCCAGGGAGCAGCCTGGGTCTCCAGGGAGCTAAGAGAAAGATGGCGCTTGAGATGGGGAGGGACCCAAGTTTAGAAAGGGGTCCTTTGTCTCTGAATGGATCTACACTCTGGGCTCACGAAGAAGGAGTCTTGCCGTTCTTCTCAATTTTTTTGGAGTTTATGCATCATCTTTTTTTTTCCTGTATCATCTTGTTAGCTTAATTTTAGGATCCCTATCGGTGTTCATAACATATACTTACCTCTGCCACGACTCTTACCCTGCATGGTAAGTCTTTACTTTTCCATCTGCCCCAATAAACTGTGACCTCCTGGAGGGAAGAACTCTTTTATCTCAGCATCCTCAATGCTTGGCACAGCCTGGTACATGGTCCGTGCTCATTAAATGTTTGCTGACTAGTTGAATAAATGAGACCCTAATTCTACATAAAGGTGTTCCAAAGCACATGCAATTTTTTTTAATTAAAAGGAATGGAGGGTGATTTTGTGTAAAAAGTTCAACAGAGGATCAACAAACTTCTCTCGAGAGATATCTTAAAATATCACAGAGACAAGATGAAGTCCACTGGTATAAATGAGATGGAATGTTCTTAAGTTTAGTCTTCTCCACTTTGTCCCTTAGTATTTGGATGACGGCGGAGCATGTTGAAGGTTGCTTGGGCACGCTTGGGAGAGAGGGGCACACTTTAAGCATGGGGTGCCATTTTATGGAGGAACAAAAGCCCCATGGAGGGCAAATTCCACCAGCATAATCAAGTTAACTGCTCCTTATACCTTCTGAAAGCCTGCAGTTGGAAAGACTGAATCCGGAGAGGCATTACCAAGCCCTGAGAACACAACTTGAAAGGGAACCCAGGAGGATTCCACAGAAGAAAACTTCCGCTGGAAAGCGAGATGCAGGTGGTGGCAAGATTTCTGTCTCTTTCCGGTGAATCTCACTTTCCTGATCTGTGAAGTAGAGGCCGTCATCTCTTCTTCACAAGGCCCTGCTCAGGATTAAATGGGATGATGGCAAAAGGTCCTTGGTACTTAGCTGATGATCAGTCACAGTGCAAACACCTCTCTTGAAGGTAAGAATCCTGAACCCATGTAGAACCGGAGGAGATGTGGGAATAAATTCTGGTCTTAGAGGCCACGTGACTGGTGCCCAGGGATTCGGCAGAGCCCCATCTGAGAAGGACAGGATCACTCTGCTGACTACTGGCTTATGGTGCAAACATTTGTTGAGAATGTTGTATGGCCAGCACTGGAGGATTCTGGGAGAAGAAACGTTCCTTGCAGGAACAGTCTCTCTCCTGGAAAAGCCAGCTTGTTGAGAAGGCTGACTCTCACTCTAGCAAATTCTCTATCACTCCAAAATCCTGGATGCTCTGGGAAGACCAGCCAACATCAGGGAGCCTCCTGTGCCAGCCTCTGGGCCCTTGTTCATTCACTGGTTGGTGGCATATAATCCAACCAGCTTGCGTTCACCTCCTTCTACCACCTGTACGTTCTTAGAGATGTGTAAGTTCTTCAAAATCCTAGCACTCAGTGGTTGTTATGTCAGGAGATGAGTTAATTCCGGAAAGACTCCCAGGCTTGGTTCCAGAGCAAATCGCCTTTGCAGGGAATTGGAAGTCCCTGAGCTGCACTGGTCACCTGATTTCTTTCCCCTTGGCCTTTCCCCTTCTCTCCCCTTCCCCAAAGAACTGAGATGAAATAAGAAGTAAATGTCCAAAGGAGATCCACTCCTGGGGCAAGTTTCCTGTCTTTGCCAGGGGCATGGAGACCCTGAGTGGGGAAACCAGTTGCTAGGCACTCTCCCAGAACCAGCCCTGGGGTGCCGGGTGCAGGCAGCATCTTCCCTTTCATGGCACACGGGGCGGTGGGGGCAGGGGTGGAGGGGTGACTAAAAAGAGGAGGAGGAAGAAGAAAGACTGACTGTGTAGGAGACCCCAGGCTGCCCCTATTCCTCCAACCCCACCCCGACCCGAAACTGTCAGTCTCCACTAAGCCTCAGAGAGAGAGAAGTGGGGGTGGGGGAGAAAGAGACGGAGGGGGGAAATCAAAGAAAATTGCAAAAGTCAATGGCCTGGAACAAGAGGCAGCTCAGCTTCTGCAGTGTGACTTTGATTCCCCTATCATAACCCTGAATTAAAAATTCAGGCAATTATCTGCATGGCTTCCTTCTGATTAGAACGAGCCAGAGCCTCATTAATGCAGCAGCACATAGGAAAGCCATTAGGGTCTGTGAAATGGAATGTTTCTCTGAGAACAGGTTCCGCTTGATGTAGAATACCCAGCAAAAAGAAATTTCACACATTTTTGAGCTCGGAGTCACAGGACGGCACCCTGCTTCAGGGCTGCAGACCCGGCCACAGTCGTCCCCTCTCAGCTGGCGCTGGGTGAAAGCCACTTTTGTTTTCCAGCCTCTCTCTGGTACCTCCATCTGCTGGAGTTGTGTGGAGGGAGAGTGAGGGACTTGAGGGGCCAGAAGGGACTTCCTGGCCATCTGAAGACACTGAGTCACCCTGGATGCCTGAACTCAAAGTCCTTGAGCCATGAGGAGCCCCAGAATTTTTTGTGGACTTCATTGCCCCCCTTTGCTAGGAGAACCAGAAGCAAGCTTGTCCAGGACAGTGAAGGTCTGAGACTCCAGAAAAATCCAGCATGTCTGCATATCCCCAACAGTCTTGGTGCTTTCCTGGACCCATGTAGTGACTTGGGCATCCCAAGGTGGCCCAAGAAGGATCTGGTGGAGCTGAGCCAGCCGTGGGGGCTTGCTGCTTAGGAGGGGGTGAAGGGTTGGAGGTAAGGAGGGCACCCTTTATTCATCACTTATTCTGTAAGCTCGGAGCATCCAGAGATGCAAACCTACTAGCTGGTCCCTAAGTGGGTAACCATGCACACAATGCTCGGCATCGGGAAGCTCTCATGCACCCCCTCTTTGGAATTTCTAGGGTACAGCTTTCTTCTTCAAATGACTGGGTATCGCTTACAAGGGAACCCAAGAGCAGACTTTTTGTCCCAAAATAACTACCCTTGCAGCCATGGTAAGTTCATCTTTTGGGCTTGACCCTACTTCAAGCTTATCTTCAAGCCAAGTGGATGGGACTTGGGTTCCCTCAACTCAGACAGCTCAACATTCCTCTAATACAGGGATTCTGGGACACCAAACACTGATCCTTGGGATAAATAACATAAATAACCTATTTAGGAGAAAAGCCAGTCTGACATGGTGAGAACTGGAAAGTGTGAAAAGGCTTTTATAGGGAAGAGAATTAGTTACAGTCAATAGGATGCCAACCGAGAAAATGTTATCCTTCAAAGTGAGTAAAGCCACGTTCTTCTCCTGGCACACACGTTCCCTATTCAGTGGTAAGAACCAGGGCCAAGGGTCTGTGCAAAGCTGCAAACACAGCCAGACGGTCATCAGGAGACTGGAGTCAATGTGTAACTGATACAATTTGTACCAACGGCGCCCCCTACTGTACAGCAGCAAAACTGGGCAAACGGTGGTCATTCAGGTTTTTGGAATGTTTGGAGTCCCGTCCCACACTGGAAGGGTACATTCCTGGTCACCAGGGAGTTTTTTATGAAGCATGTTTTCAATACTGCAGACAGTTTTATGGGTGAAGGCTCCTAGAGTTTACCTCACCCTCCAACACAAACAAGATGCTTGGTGATTCAACCATGTTCTCAGTGGGCGCCGAGTCTTCCTACGGTGTGAATCTTCTGGACAGTCTAACACCTTGCTCTTCCTGGACCCACGTTCACCCAAGTCAAACGCAGCCGAGAATGACTTGCGACTACAGATAATCCCCGTGTAAAGGGACTGACCTAAAGGCACCCAGGGTCTTGGGTGGGTGGAGGTTATCTCTGAAGGCTCATGAGCTGGTATGAGAGTGAAAGGAGCTGGTCAAAGGTCAGGAATGTGGGCCTTCTAGGGAGGGAAGCCACTCCACCAGCTCCACAGCTGAGACCGTCTCTCTGCAGTTGGAAATGATCAAATCGGCCTCTGTGCCTTAGCACCATCCACTGCCTTCCTTAATATTTAACAAATTTTTTTTTTAGTTGGAGGTACTGAGGATTGAACCTTGGCCGTTGTGGATGCTAAGTACGCACTCCAGCACTGAGCTATACCCACCCCTCCGCCTTCCTCAATATTTTAAACTTAGACCCTCTTTTCAGTCAGATCCTTTCTTTCTTCTCAAGATGACCCAGTTTCTACCTGTCCACCTTGTCACTCCTTATTCAGTGAACAAATACTTTTTGGACAGCGATTGTGCACTAGACATCGTCCTAGGAAGAGGAGCTATAGTCCTGAACATGAAACAGATAAAATCCCTGCTCTCGGGGAGCACACCTCACTGGGGATACAATTCTAGAAAGACAGTGTGTGTCGGCGGTGTTAGGTGCTGTGAATGAGCAAACCTGGGAGAGGAGGGTAGAGTGAGGGAGGCTATGTCACAGGGCGGGGGATGGGGGCTCTGCAAGGCACTCTGGGAAAGCGTTGTGCTCCACCCTGGCGATGAGTCGGCTCTCTCTGCTTCAAAACTGGGATTGCCCTTCCCAAAGAGCATCTCCACTAAACTTGCCCTCTCTAGTGACGCTCCCTTCAGCCCCTCTCTGCTCAAGCATCTTCATTCTTGGCAAGATACACAGTTATATCTTTGATTATAATCTCCAGGAGAATAAGAGTCCTGTCTTTGGTTTGCTACCAGAGCAGAGGGGTGGGGGAGGCAAGGAAAAAAAAAAAAAAACAGCATTTCTACTACATGCTAGAAACATTCACACATTACTTCATCGAATCCTCACAAAACTCCCACAGACTCTGGTTTATTGTCCCCATTTTACAAAAAAGGAAAGTGAGGTTTCATTTATCCAAGGGCACACAACTGGTGAGACCCAGGTCTGAATGCTGATCTGTTTAGCGTCGTGGTCCGTACTCCTCCCACCCCGGAGCCTAGAGTGAGTGTTCATGTTGTCAGTGAGAAATGAGTCCAGGGGAGGGATGAGCTTTGATCCTCAGTGAACAATCATGTGAAGGAAGCCAGTAAACTCCCCACCCCGCACCCCTGCCCTGTCTTCTGAACTGTCAATCCTTCCTTCACTGCTAACCAGCTGACCACAGGCACCTCAGTTCCCCTTCCGGGAGCTTGTAGCCCTTCTCTGTAAACCGAGGTTAGACCACATGACCTCCCAGGTCTTTCCCAGCCCTGACATTCTAAGAAATACCACCTTCTGAAATGGATGGGAGAAGATGGAGGGCGGGGAGGAGTCAAGTGACTTGCCTACATCAAATCTGATTCTGATTTTTTTTATTAAGAGACAGAATGAAACATAATAGTTAGTTCATTCCGTTAAAATTCAATATATACTGAATACCTACTATGTGCTGAGGGTACAGAAATTAACCTTTGAAACATTGTCCTTCCCATAGAAAGCAAACTGGTTACTGGGAGCGGGGGAGAGGGGAGGGATAGATAAGGAGTTTGGGATTAATAGATACCCATTACTATATATAAAACAGATAAACAACAAGGACCTACTGTATAGCACAGGGAACTATATTCAATTTTTTGTAATGAGCTGTAATAGAAAAGAATCTGAAAAAAAATACATATGTATAACTGAATTGCTCTGCTGTACACATGGAACTAACATTGTAAATTGCACTTCAATAAAAAATGAGAATTAAAAAAACCCCACAAAGCATTGTCCTTCCCCCATCTATGTATAAAGGAAAAGACAAATACAAGAAATTATTACAATGATAATAACGGCTGACAGTTTACAGGACACCCACTCTTTGCCAGAAATTGTTCTGAGCCCTTGAAACCTTTTAACTCATTTTAATCTTTCCAGCCATCTACAAGGTACTATTATTAACCCTGCTTTGCAAGTGAGTAAACTGAGGCACAAAGAGGGGTGTGTGTCAAAGAGGTATTGTGAGCATTAATAATGCATGAGAAGTGCGTATTTATAGGGTCTGAGAGTAGAAATGATGCCGGCGGCCATCGGGCAGGGTTAACAGCTGGTTTTGTTCCCCTGATATCGCGGTTACACCTTGCTTGATCCTTGGGACCAGCCACACACATCCCATTGGAGGGAAGGGACTTTTCCGGAGTGAATAGAGAAGCCTTTAGGGTTTGGAAACTCAAAATCCTTGGCTCTGAAGTAACTCAGGACATGGAATAAGCTGGGAGAGTTAGAGCCAGTTTCCTGCCCTCAGGGAAGGGGGGAGGGGAGAGAGGCAAATACTGGCCCCCTGAGAAGTGGAGCCCTGGCCCCTGTTCCCACTGGAGGTAAATGTTCAGACCCCAGAGCGGGGGCAGCCGGGGTGCACGTTCGATGTGCCTGGCGTGGCCCTGCCACCCAGCTGCTCCCTGGGCGCTGACCCGGCAAAAGTGCCCTGGGTTTGAGAGCAGCTGAAAGTGGAAGAGGTCTCAGCCCTGCCAGTTTCCCTCTGACCGGCCCAGTGCACAGAGCAGACTGAGTATCTGCCTTCCTAGGAGATGTGGAAGCGAAAAGAGGCTCACAGGCCTGAAGGCCTCTAGGGGGAAAATGAGAGAAAATGCTGCCTCAGGACCAAGTAGGGAGGGGATGATGGCTCAAGGCTGCTGAAAACAGGCGGCGGGGCACAGAGGCCAGGGTGGGGGCTCCTCCAGGGCAGAGGACTCTGTCTGCTCTGCTCGTCTCACTGCTCCTTCCAGAGGGCCTGGGTCAGGGAACAGCGAGCCATCGACATTAACGGATGCCCCTTGGTGGGCTGCCTCTAGAATCAAGCCCTGGGGTTTCAAACCTCAGCTCTGCCTCTTACTAGCTGTGTCAACCTGGTGGAAGTCTCTTCTCTGTGCCTCAAGTGTAAAATGGGGATTAAAAATAGCGCAGATCAGTACTGATGTGAGATAAACAGAGAGAATGCGGCACAAGTGCTCGAAAAGTATTTGCTCTCAGTAACAGAGGGCACCGCCCCCACCCTTGCCCTGCACCTTAACACCACCCCCTCCCCTGCCCTGAACTTAGACGCAACCTTGAAGAAAAGATGAGGACCCTAGAATTGCCTATGATCAAGTTCCCACTGCCACGATACCACGGAGACATACAACAAACACTCCTAACAGAAATGGGGCTAAGCGCTTTAAAAAAAAAGTCACTTTTCTTGCACAATAAATTTTGTAGCCTGATAATCGTATTCGAGAAGAATGCAAGCCCATAAAAATCAGGTGTCCCTTGGAGAGCCTTGCTTGCATTTAAATTAAACAGCTTTCTCCCTCGCAGGCATGTTTACCCACAGAATAACCTACTTCTCACCTTACTTGTCTTTCTAGAAAAAGCACAGTCCTCCCGGTGAGTTATCATCCGCAAGTGCGGCTAACAGAAACCGACTCTGAGGCAGAGAGGACAAGTCTCGGCAGCAGAACTCGGTCCTTCCGCCGGAAAGAGCGCTGGACTGTCCTGAAGAAATTCCGTACCAAGGGTTTGATTTCTTATTAAGATACGTTCTCCTGGATGTATACTAAGTAGTTAGGGACATAATTTCACAATATCTATAACTTACTTTCAAGTCATTTAGCAAAAAAAAAAAAAAAAAAAATACAAGTAGATAAATAGAAGACAGACAGAACATGCCAATGTCACAAAGGTGAATGATTTGTGAATCTAGGAGAAGGCTGCTCATCAAATTATTTTTTTCAACTTTTTGCAGTTTGGTATTTTTTAAAAATAAAAACTTTGGAAAGTTTTATTTTATTTTATTTTTTGGCAGGGGAAGGTAATTAGGTTTTATGATTTTTTTTTTTTTTAAGAGGAGGTACTGGGGATTGAACTCAGGACCTTGTGCATGCTAAGTATGCACTCTACCACTTGGACTATATCCTCCGTCTGGAAAGTTTTAAAAAAGAAAAAAGGTATGTTCTCCTGAATGTAAGTGATAAATATTATCATCAATTTTTTATTAAAGAAAAACCATCTATATTTACCTGGCTTCCCACTTATCTAAATGGCAATAGATGTCCTATTTGCCCAGACCTATCCCTGTTTTAACACTGAAAGCCCCATATCCCAGGAAACCCCCCTAAGTCCCAGACAAACAAAAATACTGTAAATGTCCTGCATGATCCCTAAATGCCAATGACAAATCAGGTAGACCTGTCAACCCAAGGGAGTATCTGCATGCTGTTTTTTTTTTAATGGGCAAGGAAATTTGCTCATTTCAAGTCAGAAGTGCTTCCTTCCAGGAGGAAAAACAAAATTAGCCCCCTGGGGGGCACTTTCCATTCTGCTCCATATTGGCAAGCCTGGCCCTGGAGACCCTGCAAAGGGAGATACAAGGATGCCTGACTTGGCAATGAAGAAATGGAAGGGCAGAGAGAAGACTGTTTCAAATAGGGCCACCCAACGAGGCCGCAAACTCTTGGCATCGTTCCCATAAAGTCCCTCGATTTGGGTCAAGCTCTTGACCCCTCAACAAATCCCAGCCACTGCACAGGGCATTTCCCAAGCCTTCAAGTCACCGTCAAGTCTGCCTGTGCACAGCCTTGTAGTTTGTCCCCACACAAGGGTAGCCCAGGCATGGAGGTTCCCCTCAGGACACACGGAGTGGCTGCCCGAAGCCTCTGTGTACGGCCCTTTCCCTTAGGCCAAGTGTCTTTTTGCTGTCTCTGTGGTGTCCTCAGACCTGGTGGAATTGGTCCACAGCATGCAGATCGAGTTTCTGACAACAGAGGACGTGGCACAGCCTGCTTCTGCACCTCGCATGTGAGCGCTAGGGCCCACCAGGACTGTGGATGTTTGGCTCCAAGACTGGATTCCCAAGGCTGCAGTGCTCCTTCCCTGGGTCAGGGTCTCTCGTGAGATTGCAGTCAAGATGTTGGCTGGGTTGCAGTCATCTGAAGGCTTGACTGGGGCTGGAGGGTCTGATTTCAAGACACGTCTTGAATCAAATTTGACATAAAGACCAGGATAGCAAAATCGTCCACTCTTTCCACAAAAAGGTATTGAGTCCCAGCTATTGCCATAATATGTGCTAGAGATGAGAATTCAAAGATAGACAAGACACAATCCTTCCTTTCCTAGGTGGGTAGATGATGGCATCCCAGACCGACATCTGCAGGTTACAACCTCAGCCTCCCTGTGTCTTGGTGTCTCCTTCTGCCAAGGGGCGTGGCTAACTGCCTAACAGTGTGGAAACAAATGAGTGAAGCCTGCAGATCTTGGAGAATCCTTGCAGGTGTCCAACAGAGCCATTAGAGGATCGCACGGAGCCCCACAGAGACTGGCTGTTCTCCTTGGGGAATTTTCAGGAAGCTTTGAAGTCCCGCCAGGGCAAGGGAGGCTGCCCCATCCTGGAGGTGCATTCACTTGTAATTTACTCCTCCACGTGGGATCTGGAGCTCCAGTCTCAAGAATACATCACTCACGAGGCCCCACCCTGTGTAAAGGAAGACAGACAGAGGAGGCGGGGGCAGGGAGGAATCCCTAAATTAAGAAGGTCCCTGGGAGTGACTGGCCTACAGACACGACTGAGTCCCCCCAGGTTCTCTCCTTGAAGTATAAATATTTCCAACTAAGATCACAGACTCCCTTGTCATAAAATCAATGAAACCACAAGGGAAAATGACCTCCCGCTTGACTGCACCAGAGATATCTCAAACGGAGTCATTTCCCCTCCCGCAGAAGCAAGTGTACCAGGGCTCAGGAACTGACACCAAGGCACCGCTGTTGAGAATGTGAGGTGAAGAGATCAGGCAGATTGAGTGCGTGTCTATCTTGTTTTACTTGCTACGTTTTGTGATGGCTTCTGAGCAACCCCCACTGCTGCAGGAGAACTTTTTCCTGGAGTCAGACCTGGGTCCAAGCTCCAGTTCCTCTAATCACTGGCTGGGTGTCTTTGGGCAAAGTGGAATCTCTCCATCCCAGGTTCCTCATCTAGTAAAAGGAGGATGCTAATATAAGGTCTGCCTGCCTTACAGGGGAGATGACAAGATCAAGAGGTCTGTCTGTGCAAATGTTTTGTAAACCACAAAGCTCTTGATAAATAACAAGTTTTATGATTAAAAGGTAAACGTACCAACCCCATGAATGTGCCTGTTAGAACCCCTTCCGCTGCAAGTGACAGAGAACCTAACTCAAACTGGCTTAAATCACATGGGGAAATTCTACTTCCCTAACTGAACAGGGCTGAGGTGGGACTGATTCAGGTGAGGATTAGATTCAAATCGTGTCGCCAAGGGCCAGCTCCTCCCCATCTCCCACAGGAACCCCAAGTCTCACGTCTTAACAAGACGCCGTCCAGAGGAAGGGAGATCCTCTTTCCAGTAACTTCCATTGAAGAGAGATGGAGAGAGAGGGGTGAGGAGCTCTTCTCTTTCCAGACTTAGCATAGATGTCAGATTTCATTGGCTCTCTTTACATAGCCAGGTGATGAGACATGCTGATTGGCTTTAGAGGATCAAGGCCCACCCCCTAGGATCACGATGTTAACCAAAGCACATCTGGATGAGTTATTTTATCAGAAGAAAAGTGAATGGATGCTGAGTTGCAAAAACATCTATCCAGTACAGTCCACATCCTTTAACTACCCAATATCCACACGCATCTATATCCCCATAAATATACCTTCAAAAATACCCACCCTTTACGTAAACACAGGCAACCTCTTTTCCCAGCAGAGACAAGATAGTCTTGTTCATGGAACAGAGCCTCATAAATAGAGCTCTTATGGTCTTGTGTGGTCCAGTGAGGCTAAATGGTAAATTTAATCACTGTTATGTACTCAGTAGACTGTAATGGAGAGAGGACAGCGTAATTGCAGTAAAAAACTTCCACTTGGAAAAGAAAAGAACAGGCACCAACTCTCAATGGTCACCCCTCCATAGCCCATGTCATATTCTACCAGAAATCACACGGATCCCGCCCCGGCAGGGAGTAGATGTCTTCCCCACTCCTACCTTACGGAAGGCTCCCCTTTGCCTTCTGCCCTCTGTGGCCCATGCTTGTCTCTTTGGGAAAATCCCTCTTGTGGATTGTCCCTCGTGGACCATATGACATGCACATTGCAAAGTGTAGCCCCCCGACTGTGGGAACAAAGGAACAAGCCTTGGGCTGGAATGGTAAACAAGTTTTAAAAAGCTGCAGACTCAGAGGTGAGAAAGCTGGTTAGCCAATGATGGGTAAGATCCCCAGAGGGGGACAACCTAAGACAGGCACAGCCGCCTGAGTCCAAGAAGAATGTTGTTAAGCAGCTGTTTCTCATACCTTCTGCCCTGATAAGCTGTAAGGCTCGCTGGTGCCAACACAAACATGATTTACCAAAACATAAAGGGTCTTCTGACCTTGAGCCAGACACTGCCTGTTAACCATTTCCCTTATCATTCTTCTTTGCTATATAAGACTGTGTAACTTAATAAAGCTTTAGAGTAGCCATCAGCTCTCTCCGCATACGCTGTGTATGTGTACGTGATACTGCGATACCAACACAAAGGAAGCCCTTTCTGCGGGCTGCACTGTTTTAGCAGCTCTCTTCCTGTGATGTGAGGTTGGGGGCCTGGAGATCACTCTCACAGACCATGGTGGGCCAGGTTTGAGGTTTCTTTGGCAAGATGATGTCCTTAAAAAGTCAATGGGATTCCGGTTTACTTGCTTCTGGCTAATGCCATGGATAATAATGAGACTCAGGGATCTTCCCTCTCTTACTTTTGAATGGATCAGGTTCAGTTTAATCCGATCTTTCTTGAAAGACCTTGCTGAAGAAGTTATCAGCATACTCCAGAATTCGGAATTTTCTTACAATGTCCTTTCATGTTAAAGCCTCAAGAAGCACACAGTCTGAGTCTCAAAGCTTAATAGGCAACAGATTAACCAGCTGTTTACTATATAGATTTTTTTTTAATGGCGATATTGAGGATTGAATCCAGGACTTTGTGCATACTAAGCACATGATCTACCACTGAGCTATACCTGGCCCCCTCACCAGTTTACTATAATATGAAGAAGAATGACTGAATTCTCATGTCAATTCTTTCCCTTCACCCAAATGTCTCTGCTTAGCCTTGCAACATCCCACTTCGGGCATTAGATTTGGTACCAGTTAGGAATCTTTTGGTTGCAACTCAAACTAACTTAAGCAGAAAAGAAGTTTATTGGAAGGCTACTGGAGCCCCCTTGAAGAAGACTGGGAGCCACGGTTGGGAAACCTCAGCAGGGATCTTCTCAGAGGAGCTGCCTGGTTAGTGCCGGCCAGGGTAGTTTGACGCTGCAGCCAATTGCTGCTTATTTGCTTTTTGCTCAAAATTCCAGTCCCAGGGAAGGAACATCAGACTGGTCAAGCTTGGGTCACCTGCCCACCTCATGATTCAGAGCAAGTAAGACCACAGACTATGCTTGGTGCAGAAGAGACAATTCCAATCAAGGAAACTAGGGTGCTGTTGGGGAGGAGAAGTGATGCAGAGCAGCCCATATCCAACCAACTTCCCGGGTACCGAGCAGTGTTGATCACAAGGCTCTCCGGCTGTTATTCCAATTCAGTTGTGGCAGGTGGATCAAAATGAGGCAAGCTGGATAGATGCTTAGAGGAAATCTGATAGCAGTTAGGTGGACGTGAAGGATAATGAGTGTTCCCAACCAACCCTTGTCCTTTGATGTCTTCCTCAGGGGCAAAATTCTACACTGGATCTGATTTACTGTGGTAAGACCCGGGCTCTTAGGGGTTAAAATGTAATAAAACAAAATTTTGCCTTAATTGATGTTTGTTTATTTCAGAGGTTTGTATCTAAGGAGCAAATACAAATATATTTAGCTGTCAGCATATGATTATGTTCTAGAAGCTAGTGATTCCCTCTCTTGCTCATTCACTCATTTAACAAATCACTTAATAAACATTTATTGAGCAGTTCCTTTGTCCTGGGCACTGTCTAGAAGCTAAGGAGATCCAAACGTGGATGACATAATCTCTGTCCTCAGAGGCTTCATATCTGTTTAGTGGTATAAGTAATAGAGATACTTCGGTTTACTTGGAAGGAATGGTTCAGTGTGCATGCTCTGAAGTCAACATGGTGAAGTGCAGCATTGGGTTTAGATCCTGGCCATGTGACCTTGGACAAGTTACTTAAGCTCTCCAAACCTCAGTTTTCTCATCTTGATAATGGGGATAATAATAGTTCCTAATTCAAAGGGTTGTTATTCTCCTCAAGTTGATGAATAGATTCAATGCAATCCTAATAAAATCCCAGCATGCTTTTAAACAATAAACATTGATAAGCAGAGTGAGTCTGAGACATACATGGAATACAAAGGGCCAAGAATAGCCAAGACAATCTTGAAGAAGAACAGAGCAAGAAGGATCGTGTACCACCATATAACATGCCCTACTGGAAAGCTGCAGTAACTCAGACAGTGTGGTATTTTGGCTCAAGGATAGACAAATAGATTTACAGATTAGAATAATCTAGAACCAGACTAACACATACAGGTCACTTAACTTATTAATTTATGACAAAGGTAATGTTGCAGAGCAGTGGGGAGAGGATTTTTTTTTTTTTAGTAACAATATTTGTTCTTTTGTGTCTTGCTTATTTCATTTAGCATAATGCCTTCAAGATTCATCCATGTAGCATACGTTAGAATTTCATTCCTTCTTAAAGCGAATAATATTCCATTGTATATGCGTATCACATTTTGTTTATCCATTCATTAACAGATGAACATCTGGGTTGTTTCCACCTTTTGGCTATTATGAATAATCCTACTTTGAACTTTGGTGTACAAATACCTGTTCAAATTCCTGCTTTAAATTTTGAGTATATACTCTGAAGTGGGCTTGCTGGATCATATGCTAATTTCATGTTTAATTTTGGGGGGAATTGTGATCCATTTTCCATAGTGGCTGCACCATTTTACATTCTCATCATCATTGCACAAGGTTTCCAATTTCTCCACATCCTTGTCAACACTTATTTTCTAGCTTTGTTTGTTTGTTTGCCATCCTAGTCGGTATGACCCAATTTTTTAAAAATTTACTTCTTTTTAATTTAAATGAGTGTCTCACTTTAGCTCATCATGGTCACTGGTCACTGTTTACATGATGCAATTTAATAATAAACATTTAATGGGTGCATGTAATAGGCATTGAGATCTTATTTAAACCCCACAATGGTTCTTTGGCAAACTTGTAATTGAAATAGAACATACATATAGGAAAGTGCACAAATCATTAAGTATACATATTGGTGAATTTTCACATAGTGAATACAGCTGTGTAATCAGCACCCAGATCAAAAGCTAAAACATTACTAATTACAAAACTAATATATTGACTTTTAAAAACCCACAGATTAGTTTTGCTTGTTTTTGAATTTTTAATAAATGGAATCATAGAATATAAAACCTCTTGTGTATTCCTTCCTTTACTAAATATATGTTTTAAGAGGTTCATTCATGTTTCACACATAACAATAGTTCATTTATTCTCTGTTAACCTAAATCAATAAAATGGCTAGTTATTTTACCAGCAAAACAGGTTTATTCAGGTGCAACAAAGAATTGCAGTTTGGGGCATGCAACAATGGTAAACCACATGCAAGTCCAAGGAAGCAAAGGAGAGGAAATAGTGTTACAGAGGGGAAGGGGAAGAAGGTGTTATAAACAAAAAGTCTATCAGAGGAAACTGGGAGTTCAAAGTAATGGCTTTTTATTGGCTGAGCTGTGACAGTCTCTCATTGGCTGAGCTGTTGCCAGGCAAGGAGAAAATCCTTCTTTCTCCTGCTGGTGGTGGTAACGTGGTGTCACTTCCTGCTGGAGATGCAAAATACATCTTTTCAACTGTTGGAAAATGTATTGACAAGAAGAGGTATGCAGATGAAGCCTCTCCTTCCGGCCTCCTGACTCCATTTTTATGAGGTTTCCCTTTATTAATTTTCACATCTTATTGCTAAATAATATTCCATTTTATGACGATACCACAATTTATTTATCCATTCTACTGTTGAGGAATATTTTGGGTTTTTTTCCTATTTTAGGCTAATACTAACAGTGCTGCTGCAAACATCCTTTTGGTAAATATCTTTTGATGAACATCATAAAAAGAACATATGTACACAATTCTGTTGGGTATTTACCCAGGAGTGGAATTGCTAAGTCATGGGATATGCATATGTTTAGCTATAGTGGCTACTTCCAAACGGGTTGATAAATACACGTCCCTACCACAGAATATGTGAATCTGAGATGCTCCAAACACTTGCCCACATTTGTTATCGTTTCTCTTTTTTTCATTTTAGCCATTTTGGTGAATGTTATGGCCTGAATGTTTGTGTCTCCCCAAAATTCATATGTTGAAACCTAATCCCCTATGTGATGGTGGTTAGAGGTGGGGCCTTTAGGAGGTGATTAGGTTGTGAGGGCAGAGTCCTCGTGAATGAGATTACTGCCCTTTTAAAAGAGGCCCCAGGGAGATCCTTTATCCCTTCTAGCGGTGTGGTTACAGCTAGAAAGCACAGTCTATGGACTAGAAAGTGGAGCTTTGTCAGACACCAAATCTGAGCCTAGACTGTGGGACTTCCCAGCCTCCAGAACTGTGAGAAAAACATTTCTGTGATTTATAAGCCACTCAGTCCATCATATTTTGTTACAGCAGCCCAAATGGACTAAGACTGAATGCAGAGTGGTACTGCATTGCGCTTTTACTTTGCATTTCTTTGATGAAGAGTAAACTTGAGCATCATTTTCATGTTTGTTGGCCACTTGGATATCGTCTTTTGTGCAGCGTCTGTTCAAATCTTTTGCCTACTTTTGTATTGAGTTGTCTTCCTTCTTTTTCTTCAGTGTGAAAGTTCTTTGTATATTCTAAAAATGAGTCCTTTGTGTATTGTATATTGCAAATATCTTTTCTCATTGCCTTTTCACTCTCTTAATGGTGTCTTTTGATGAATGGAAGTTTTAAATTTTAATCTAGTCTGGTTTATTGTTTCATTTTAATGGTTAACGCTTTTTGTGTTCTGTTTGAGAAACTTCTATCCATACGTTTTATTCTAGAATATTTATCAGGTTTTCTTTTACATTTAGATTTATAAGGCATCTGAATAAATTTTTGTGTATTGTACAAGGTAGGAATTTGAGATTCATTTTTTTCCCATTTTGCACAGCCAGTGGAAAATGAATTAGATTGCAAATTTGGCCTAGCTCAAATACCAACTCCTTTCTGAAATATTCCCACAGATTCCTAGTCAGGATTAAGTAATAACACTTTTTAATTAATCTGATACTTTTTTTGCATATCTAGTATTTGCTAGTTTGCCTAGGTTGGTAAGGGAAGGGCCTCTCAGAGCTGACATTTGAGCTCAGATCTGATTAATGAAATGATGCCAGCCATGAGCAGAGCTGGGAAAGAAAATCTCAGGAAGAAGAAACAAGTCAGTAGATAAAAGCTTGATATATTCAAGGAACAACGAGAAGGCCAGTAGACTTAAAGTTAATACTCAAAAAGATGAGAAGCACACGGTAATCTTTTGGAATGTGAGGTCAAAGGGAAGAGAAGGAGACTGGAATCGCCCCGAGACAACAGAACAATGCCTACGAAGTTCTGAGGGCAGTTCTCTCTAATGATGCCATTTGCAGCAACTATGGATGGACCTGGAGATTGTCATACTAAGTGAAGTCAGACAGAGAAAGAAAAATACCATTGGATATCACCTATATGTGGAATCTTTAAAAAAAAAAAAAAAGACACAAATGAACTTATTTACAAAACAGATTCACAGACATAGAAAACAAATTTATGGTTACCAGAAGCAAAAGGGGGTGGGGAGGGATAAATTGGGAGTTTGAGATTTGCAGATATAAACTACTGAATATAAAATAGATAAACAACAAAGTCCTACTGAATAGCACAGGGAACTATATTCAATACCTTGTAATGGCCTATAATGAAAAAGAATATGAAAAGGAATATATATATGTATGTATAACTGAATCACTATGCTGCACACCAGAAACTAACACGACATTGTAAATCGACTATACTTCAATTAAAAAAACAGAAGAGTGATGACATAATACATTTCAGACTCACAAGAACTCAGAAATTTTACCTATAAGGCAAGTTGTCTTAGGATTTTTCATGGCAGTCTACTCCAACAAGGCGAGGACAAGAAGAAGAAGACGGGGCCGACCCGGGAAGACACGCCACCCGAGAGCAGTGCGTCTTCCCTGGACAACACCAGTGCCGACCGCAGCAGGTTTGGAAGACGTTTGTGAGTGCTTTCAGCTTCTGCCTGTGCCCCTTCCAGTCCACGCTCCACAATGTTGCTCAAGCAAACTTGGTAAAGTTTGAGATTACCTTCCTCCCTCAGTTTAAAATCCTCCAGTGGCTCCCTGTAAGTTTCCGAATGAAATCCAGCTTACGGGGTGAATATGAAGGTCCCTTTGTTACTGACCCCTGCCCATCTGCCACCACTTTGGGTGGCTGCTCATACCCTCTGCTCCAATCATCGCTCTTCTACAGACTTCTTAAAGCTCTTTACAACAAGTTCATCCTGTATAGCACAGGGAACTATATTCAGTGTCTTGTAGTAACCTAAGGTGAAAAAGAATATGAAATTGAATATATGTATGTTCACGTATGACTGAAGCATTGTGCTGTACACCAGAAATGGACACAACACTGTAAACTGACTACACTTCTATAAATATATATATACACCAGAAAAAAAAAAGGTCTTTGGAGACTTTGTATCTGCTGTTCTCTCTCCACAAGGAAACCCTTCTCCCCCTCCTTTCCCTGCTAGCTTCTTCCTTGGCTTTCCTACCTCACCATCTCGGGGGAAACGTCCGTGACCACCTGTGTTCCCCTCCTCCCCACCAATGGTTTGCACCCCCTTGGTTTCACCCCTGGGTTTCTCTGTTTCTCACCTCTAGTACCAATCTGTCTCTATTTAATTTTTTGTTTATTTACTGTTCTGCTTGCTAGATTGTAATCTCCTTGAGAGTAGGGACTGCATTTTAATCATGAATGAGGTTTCTGTAATGGCTTCTCTGTAATCTGCCTGCTTAGGTGAAGTTTCTGCCACACGGCTGGCTAGGCTGTCTGGGGAACTCCAGGTCTCAGTGTCCTCACTTGCAAAGTGATGCGGTATTTTTATCTGCAGCACCTGGTGCGCAAAGGTGCTCGGTAAGGCGTGTGGAATGAATCCAGGCAGATGGGCAGAGTTCCGGGGTGGGAACCTCTCGTCAGGGGAGTAAGGGTGACTCACTCCAGTCGATCTTGAGTCCTCTTCCCCCCTCCCAAGGGGGAGAGCTCGGCTTCCGCTCCAGGACAATTATGCCTGAGTGTTGTGAGGAAAATCTGAAAAATGCAGGCTCTTTTCTTGTTCAGCCTTATCCATGTGTTGAGCTCAGAGAGCAGAAATGTCTCAAACATGTCACTGTCTGACCATTCTTACGAGGCTCTCTAACCATGGTATTACTTTTGGACTCAAATTTTCCTAGACGTGGATATGTTAATGAGGGACTGCTGGGAGGAAGCAAAGGCATCATGTACCCATTCCACAGATGGAAAAGCTCACAATCTTCTCTAAACTCCTCTGAGCCCATGAACTCACGTAAGTTGTCGGGAATCTACCAAGAAGAGGTCCCTGGTCCGCAGGGGTCCCCTCTCCTCCAGCTGAATGAATATTCTCTTTTTGTTCTTGTTCAGCATCCCCATGGGATGGCTCTACTTTGAATGAGTTTCTAGAAGCAAGAAAGAGAGTTGGCCCTTCTCAGTGTATTTGCAAGATCTGGAGCAGAGTCAGGAATGGATTGTGAACTGGCACGTGAAGGTTCAGGGCAGCATTAATCACAAAAGCCAAGAGGTGGAAACAAACCAAATGTCCATCAACAGATGAACAGATAAATAAGATGTGGTATATCCATATAAAGGAATATTTTTCAGCAGAAAAAGGAATGAAGTACTGACATATTCTAGAACATGAATGGACCTTGAGGATATTATGCTGAGTGAAAGAAACCAGACCCAAAAGACCGCAGATTATATGATTCTGTGTAAGTGAAATGTCCAGAATATGCCAATTTAGAGACAGAAAGTAGATGACTAGTTGCTCAGGGCTGGGGGATTTGGGAGCCATGACAAGGGGCGCTAACGGGTAAGGGGTTTCTTTTTGGGGTGATGCAAATGTTCTAATATTGACTGTGGTGATGGTTGCACAACTCTGAGAATCTACTAGAAACCACTGAATTGTACACTTTAAGTATGTGAATTGTATATCAATAAAGCTCCTTAAGAGAAATAGGTCTGGGGAAGAGTTGGGGGGGTGGGAAAAAAAGAATGGGTGGTATCGTCTTTGTGCTCTTCCCTGTGTTTCCTCCTGCCAGTAGTCATCTTGCGAGGAAGGGAAAAGATCCTAACAGTGGATCTGAGACACATTTCTGACCATCAGCCTTCTTGTCTCTCTCAGGAGAGACTCATCAGATGTGAGATTGTGCTCTTAACGGGAAGGCTCAAGTTCACTTTTACAAACTGAGCTTCTCCGTTTCCTTCCCTCTCTCCTTCTCCTCGGGGACCCAACTGTCATACAGGTAGACCAGGTGGGCCACAGCATGGATAACACAACTGGGACAACCCATCTGTCTGGAAAATTGCATTGAGTGCAACACCAATTCAGGGGACCTCAAGTGCCTGTGAATTCACATTTGCCCTTCAGTTTTTCTCTGTGCAGGAGGCGACAAAGATGATCCCTTCCTGTAGAAAGCTTGTGGTCAAGCAGGGAGACTTGGGCAATTTGTGTCAAGGAAGAGCTCAGAAGGCAGATAAAGTTCCTGATTTCTCCTCCATGAGGTGTTAAACTTGAGACTGGCCAGGGGATGTCAGCTATGGGCACGAGGTATAGCAGTAACCTTTCTAAATCTGCCACCAACTTTTTCAACGTGTAAAACTTGCCTTTCTTACAAATGACTAATGCCATTCTCTGTCAAGTTGAACATTAAGACTGTATGTATCAAAGTAATGTAGGTCCAACTTAAAGAGCTAGGAGGCTTAGGGGAAGGCCACATTCAAGCCAAAGAAAGCAACAGAGTTTGCTGGAACATTCCAGAACTTTGCCTTGGTTACGTAAGAGGCAGGAACAGCTGGACACATACCATGATGTAGGGCAAACCAGGCAGTCGAGGGTTAACTAACCATTAGGGCTTCGGACCCTGAAGACAGCGTCACACTATAGTTAGGATTGCGCTGTAAAAATTGCTGGCTGGTTTCATATTGCTTTGAGTCCCTCCATCCCTTCAAAATCCTAGTGTTTGACAAAGCTGAGAGCCACAAGATTATCCACTTATTCCCTGAAGTCCCTTCTGATGAAGATGGCCAGGTGAAATACAGGACACCCAGTTAAATCTGAATTTCAGATAAACAAGAGTCATTTTTTTAGCGTAAGTGTGTCCCGTGCAATATTTGTCTATCTGAAATTCAAGCTTAACTGCGAGTCTGCAGTTTTTATTCGCTAAATCTGGCACCCTTACCTCTGATTCCCTTCCAGTTGCTGCAACATGATAAATGCCACCCTCCCCACTTCAGAGCTAATATTTTGTAAGGTGCACCATCTAGTGGTTACACGAACAAAGGGGAAACCAAGACCCATCTCTAAAGAACTTGAAAACAGCCATCTAGAAAGCGGAAAAGAAACAACCATACTTTAAAAATCCTTAAGAAAAAAAAAATGTTTGACTTACTTCTTTGGATGCGGTGTCTGATCAGATCGGCAGCTTGGAGGGTCCAGCAAATATCTGAAATCCCTGCCAAATCAGCCAGGGTTTAAACAGCCACACTCACCGGCCTGAGGCCTTGGGCGCCTCCTTCACGTGGAGGCGAAGACACAGCCTTGTCCTTGCTCTGTTGTGGTTCCTCGTTCCTAGTTACTGCTTTACAATAAGCACATGGCCTCCAGCCATTTCTATCAAGTACAATAAATGTCGGGCTGGTGCAGTTTTATTAAACCCAACCAGGCCTGTAGGGAGACTCGAGGAAGCAAGTACTTCCTGTGTACTATTCTACCAAGAGGGTAGAGTGTAAGGGGCTGGCACCGTCCAGTGGGCCGCTGGCTGCACCCTGGAATCACCTGGGGTGTTCGTAAAAACACCAGCGCCGGTGCCTCCCGCATTCCTTCTCTCTCTTTCCTTTCACCTCCCTCCCCACCCCCTTCTCCTTCTTCTCTTTTTCTCTTTCTGTTTAAATCATGTGAGTCTATACATCTACCTGGTATTACTTTAAAGACGTGCACGAAGACAAGAGATGGCGCTGAAATCAGATTTCAGTTTAAAAGTCGAGTTACTTTACGGACAAAATCTCTCATCCTCAGTCCGTCCATGGAGGCCGTCTCTGTGTTGTTTTGTTTTCCAGACAAGATTGAAGGGCTTCCCTGTCTCTAATTCAGTTTCTGTGGTTCAGTGACTTCATCACAAATACTCATTAGGAAACAGTACAGACACTCCACTGGTAGTTTGGCCCAGGATAAAATTCCAGAGCTCAGTTTGTTCTCTGAATAAGTTTTAGGACAAACTGGAGGGTGAGAGGAGTTTGGGGATGGAAACTTAATTTCCAACATCTTCCGAACGCTCAAGGTGTCTCTATGATTTTAACAATTTTAATAACGATGAAAATAATACCTGCAATTTATTGAGGGTCTCTTATTGGCCAGATATTGATCAGAATGCTTCACACACGTTATCCTTTTTAATTCTCAGAGCAACCCAGGCAGCTGGGGATTATATCCCCCTATTACACACGAGCCAGCTGAGGCTCAGAATTCGTATTTCCTAAAAGGACACAGCTGGTGAGCGGCAGGGCTGCTTTTCACACCCCAGCTTTGTGTGACTGCACATCCTTTGCTCTTCCTGCTCTGATGTTCTGCCAAAACCACAGTGCATAGTCCTGCAGATTCCTTCCCCGTCTGGGCTCGGGCTTGTGATGGAGAGCTGTCTGCCAAGTCACTCACATGTCAGTGACACTCCACTGCCAGCCACAGCTGCCCAGTATTTTAAGGTGCTTGAAATCAGATTTGAAAAAAAAATATTCACTTCTTTCTGGCTGGCTTGAGAAGTCAGAAGGTAGTTTTCATTTTTTATGGCACTTACCTTTGGGCAGTTGAGTCACCTTGGGGGTCTTACTGGGGCTTTGGTGATGATATTAAAGGCTATCTCTAAGGATCTATGGAGCGCTCCTTGGAAGGAGGAACAAGAACAACCATTTGTGAAAGCAACAGTGGAGACATACTGACCCAGAAGCCGTGTTTTATAGTCAGTCGATTCCTCGTGTTCCAAGGCTCCGCATGCTGAAATGTCACCTCCTCTGGGAAGCCTTCCGGGACCCACCTCTGTCCCAGGCCAACGAACTGCTCCTTCCACTGCCTTTGGCACTGGCCTCTGTGCTCCGTCTCAGCACACTGCAATCAGAAGCAGGAGTGCGAGCACATACATACATCTCTTTCTCTAGACCATGAGCTCCCTGGGCAGGGCAGAGCCGGTCTAGACTGGCTTAGGCTTCCTCAGGGAGTTTGTGGGTATTTGGGAGGAAGGGGTCCCAAGACACGTGGAGTAGGCAATGGGCTAAAGGGAGGCACCTTTGGGGAGTCAGGGTTTGTGTGGATTCGTCACTGGTGAGGGCTTTGAAAATGTTTGTGGTGTCGTGGTACGGTCTGCCTTGTCTACGTCACAACCTGTGGTTTTTCTGAGCACCCTAGATTTTCCTGAGCATCTTTAGCTTCTCCTCTGTGACCCCATAGCTGTCAGAGGACTTAACACAATCTTTCATTCAACAAGCACTTTTTGAGAGCCCGTTAGGAGCCAGGCACTGTGCTGGCTGCTGGGCTACAAAGATAAACAAAACGATCACGGCTCCTGCCCCCTGGACCTAACAAAGGCTGACACTCCCCTGGACCAAAATGCTGTCCCCAGAATACCGGGAGCTCCTTGCAGGTACAGACTAGGTTGCATTTACTCTTTAACATTTTCCTTTCATTTTTTTAGTTTATTATGTAATTCACACACCATAAAATGCATCCTTTTAAATTGGACAGTTCAGTGGTTTTAGTAGATTCACAAGGTGGTGCAACCATCACCACTCTCTAGTAGCAGAACATTTTCATCAGCCCCGCAATAAACCCCATACCCATTAGCAATCACTCACCACCACCCCAGCCCCCAGTCCCTAGAAACCACTGCTCTACTTACTGTCCTGTGGGTTTGCCTTTTCTAAGACATTTCATGTAGATGGGATTATGCACTGGGGTGGGCTTCTCTGTCCGGCTTCTTGCACTGACTGTCGTATTTCCAAGGTCCATCCATGTTGTAGCATGGATTAGGCCTCCATTCCTTTTTGTGGCAAATAATATTCCGTGATGTGAACACACCGCCTTCGGTTTACGCAGCCATCTGCTGCTGGGCGGTTACAGTTCCTTCTGTATTTTGTACCTTGGTGTCTTCCTCCTCCCTCTCACTCTCTTCTTGCCTCTCTCCTCCATCCCTCTTTCCCTCCCTGTTCCTCTCTCAGATGCCTGTCATTCCACGCCTACCATGTTGCAAGCACTATGATTAAATATCTGATAAAGGTTCCAGTCTGAGGTACACTGAAAGCCACCATTTAAAAATTTTTAGGGGGGTAGGGTACAGCTCAGTGGTAGGGTGCGTGCCTAGCATGCACAAGGTCCTGGGTTCAATCCCCAGTACCTCCATTAAAAATAAATAAATAAAAATCTAATTACCTCCTCCTCCTCACCAAAAAATTAATAAATAAAATTAAAAAAAATTTTAAGTAAGTGCTTTATTTTTAAAATAGTTTTAGATTTATAGAAATGTTGCCAAGATAGTATAGAATTCTGATACACCCATCCTCCAGTTTTCTGCATTGTCAACATCTTACGGCCGGGGGGTACACATTTGTTCCAACTAAGGAACAGCTTGACATTTGTTTTTTGTCTCCCATTGGCTCTACGGTGTGACCCTGGGAGAGTCGAGCCCTCTTCCTTCGTGTCTGTAGAATGAGAAGGTTCAAACTGATGATCTTCCTACTGTGATCGTTTATACACTAAGAGATGACTCGTTACGTCCCCTCAAAAGCCAGCAGATTCCAAAGTTTGGCTCCTCTTCCTTCCATATCCATCCCAGGCTGTTGTTTGCAAGTAGCTTTTGTCCCCAGAGCATACGCCCACCCCAGTCCCATGTTTAAAACCTTCCTTGAGGACAAACCCTGAGAAAACAAGCCCCAGCCCTTGGCCACGTGGATCTCCACTTTGAGGAACCCGGTGAGCGTTCCAGAGCAGCAGTGCCCAGAGCGGGTCCCCGGCCTGGCCTCCCTGCTCCCCTGCTGACGCAGCACGAGGGCCAGAGGGATGAGGGTCACAGGCAGATCCACACACCGCACGATGCCGGAGACTTTTTCACCCCGAGGGGCTGTTTTGGTTCAGCAGCTCCTGTGGCTCCAATAAGTTAATCACTGATGATGAGAGATTAATTTGTAACTGGACAGCAGACAAGATAGTTCAGGCTCCGCTGGGGTGGCACTGAACTGTGGCGTGGACATTTCTCAGAAGACACCTGGTGTACAGCTAGGCGCAGAGGCTGAGGGCTTCAGGTCCACACGGGTTCCTAGAAGCCACTTGGTCCAAAGGGAGGGAAGACGCGTGGAGGGCTCTCCTTGCCTCTCTGCAGCATAGATGCTGGTCTTAGAAAACCTGTCCAGGCAACAGCCAGGCTCAGTAGAAAAGTCCAGTTGAAAAAGTCCAGTTAAGAGGGAGCACTGGCCTGCCAACCCAGCTGAGGCCCGTTGACCAAACAGTGTGGGAGGGGAGGAGAGGCGGAGATGAGAGAAAGGAGACAGGAGGCAATGGAAAGATGCAGAAGGATATACGGCAGCCTGCGGTGGGGGTCAGGGATGACGGGTGGTTCCTACAGCTTGAAGCACCCAGCGTGGGGACTGCGGCCACTCCAGGGAAGGCGGGTCTCGGAGGGTCTGCCCTTCCACTGCACATGCATCTCCTCTGTCATCCCCAGTTAGCCCCTCACCCTCACGGGCCCAGAAAAGACAAGTGAATCATAATGTGCAGGTCCCCTGGGGCCTGACCCTTGTGCTCCAGACATTGCTTCTATATCAAGTAAATTGACCCTTTCCTGCCATAGTGGACGTGGCCACAGATGTTGGCTGTGGTGCTGGTGTTCTGTCAGCTTCAACACTCTTATTTCCAGCCAGGATGGTTTGGAATCCTGCAGTAAAGCGTATTTATCAAGGAGGCCCCGGCAATACTGCCCTGACGGCTCTGGGCTCAGAAGGCTGGTCCACAGTCTCGCTAGAAGAAGAAGATGAGAAAAGGAAAGTAAATGGAACCAAAAATAGGAATGAGGTTGCATTAAAAGGGAGTACAGTGGAATTTCTTTGCTGGGTGCTGGAATGTGGGCTTCCTACCCAGAAGGCTCTGGAAGCCCAGCTGAGTAGTGGGGGATTTGTGCTTGATTTTCCACCAGGAGCCTGATTCTCGTCATTGAGACTCAATCCCATTGCCCTTGCCTATGAACGCGCCCCAGGTGGCATCCTGTCTCTGCTTTTGTTCCTGCTGTTCCTTTGACCCAGAGTGTTCTCTCCTTTCTTCACGTCGCTCATCTGGGTCAAGACCTGGCTGAGGCGTCATTTCCACCAGAAAGCCTTAGTGAACCTTCAGGCTGGACCTCAGCTCCTCCCCTTTGGTATCTAGGGTTGCTTCCATCCATTGCAACAACATCCGTGGGTTCTCTACCCTGATAGGGTGGCTTAACTTCACCTGTGGCACCTTGTTAGACACATAAATCCTAGATGCCCGAGTCTCCTGGGGTGAGCTTGGGAAGCTGTGTTCTTCTTAGTTTTCATGTGAGTTTTGGATGCCAGGCCATGGTTGGGTCTTTTCTAGACTCTGTCCCCTGGGCCTGGGCCTGGGGCTTAGGTCATGGACAGTGCATGTCTCTGTGGCCCAGACAGCCCTCGATCCTGGTAGGAAGGGCTGCAGATGTGTAAGACCTGTCTGTTTTATTCACGCCATTTTCATCCATTCACAGCTCCCGCTCCGTACCCCGGACGCTGTGCTGGGGATCTGAGAGCAAACCCAAACTCAGTCTGCCTCACACGGCTGACAGTCTAGATAGGGAGACAGAGGCAGATCAAATGACCTACACACATCTTATTGCAAAGTGCAATATGGAGCTTATAAAGGAAAAACAGAGCTGTTCTGAACCTACAACAGGGACCCTGGCAACAGCTGGGAGGTCAGAGAAGGCCCAGCTGAGCCCCAAAGGAGGGTTGGTGGAGGATGGGGGGAGGAGTAGGGGGCAGTCTGTCTCTTACTGGGTTCTTCCCAGAACTGTGCTCTTTTGGAAGCTGGATGGGGAGGCATCAGGTGTGTAAGTCCTGCCAGATACTAAGAGGGTTTCCAGGAGTAGCTTTTTCTCACAACCACCCTATGACCCAGCCTTCATTTCTGCTCTTCTGCTGTCTCCTCTTACCATGAGCCTCTGGGAGACAATGTATTTGTAAGCAGAGGAAAGACTTTCTCCAGGTGGGGAGCTGTCTGCTAGCTGTAGCTAGCATATACAGTGCCGTTGCTGAATGTCAAAAAGGTGCACTTCTCTTTAACTGACAGAATCTCGCACCGGGCACATGGCTTGGCTAATGAAGGGCAGGATTTAAGCCTCGGCCTCCAATGTCCCTCCACACGCTTCAGTGAAGCACCTTGTGCAGCAAACAACTTGGACAACCTTCCGTGGTCACCTTGCTGCAGTCTTGAGCAGAAGAGCAGAACGTTCTGGCTTCTTGGCTCTCCCTTGCAGCTGGAAGATTTCTTTATCCCAGAAGGAGATAATTGCATCTTCTGTGGCCATAACTCTGTTTGGACACTTAGACAAAAATTTTTATGTATTTTCCAGAGGACTGGTTGTTGTTGTTTTTTTAAAATCTAAATCAAAAGATGATTATTTTAAATGTGATCCAAGAGAGTTCTTTCATAGGGTAATCACACACACTCTGTCTGATAGGCCCTGGCATTGGCATAAAGTTCAAAGCAGAAAATGTGGTCAGATGAGGCAAACAATGCTTTTTGATTTGATTTGATTTTAGCCACTGAAGCTGGGATAATTTTGGCCTCCGAGTGGCAGTGGGCCTCAAAAACCTGGTAAAATGAGATCTTTTAAAGGGAAGTCTGCCTAGTCCAAACTGCCTAGAATGAATGGAAGAAACCTTGTTATGTTCAGGAGCTGGAAAAAAGCAGCATTTGCTGGTGGAAGAGAACTCTCATCACACGCTAGCCAAGCTGGAGAGGCCCTGGGGAGGCACCTCTCCCAGATCCTTCCTTTTACCAACAGGGAAACTGAGGCTCGGGGAGAGAATGTGGGTTGGCTTAGGTCACACAGTGAGTGATGGGGCCAGGCTGACGCCTGACAGGGGCATCCTTCTGCACCCGAGCCTTGTCAATGGCCAGCAGCGTACAGAGTGAGGAGGGGGTGAGCTGCATGGGTGACCGTATGTATGGGAAGGTGAGAAGGGGACACCCGGGGCTGGAAGAAATGGTGTCTCACCAGTCCAGTGTGGCCCCTCCTCTTTCAGATATGGGAAGCCGCTTCTTCTCAGGAGGGGTGAGAGATAAACACCGTCTGTAGGAGAGGACACCAGGAACAGAGGAGGAACTTGGACTGGAAGAGAGGAAGACGGGAGTTCACCTTACAGATCACAGAGGGTGTACAAGCGAGCCATGTGCCATGTCACTGTTTCACAAGCGAGTGTGATGTTGGTTTGGGGTGGGGGAGGGCTGGGTGTCAAAATGACTTCCTGCCTTGGGTATCATATCTTTCCAAGCCTGACAAGTGTGAAAACACTTTTGGTTGTGAGGATAACGTGCGCTATAGGTGGCCGGGACCTAGTGGGTGCTCTGTAAGTGGCAGCATCTCTCAGAAGAGACCCTGCTGAGGAATGGGGAGAGGAAGGCGACGTGCTTTCTCCTTTGCTTCTCTCCCAGTGCAAATATTTTCTGGTTACAAGCAGGGAGAGAACCCTTTCAATAGCATAGGGCTTTGTAGGGCTGGGTCTCACATGTTCACTGTGGCCAATGACACCCGATGAGTTTAGACGTTTTTCTTGGTGGGAACAGGGACTTGAGTTCTTTCCAGCCGCAGCCCTAAGTCTATGGGTTTGGTAGGCCCATCCGGCTGTAGAGTCATAAGCATCTTACATTGTAAAAATATTTCCCATTTGCTTAAAATCAAATCCTGGGGGTGAAATGGTGCTTCCAGAATCCACTGAGTTGTAAGTTGTTGCCTCAGAACTAGAGAGCTGGACCATGCGGTCCAAATGCCTCAGTTTATAGGTGTCAAGGCCTAGAGTCAAGGAAGGAAGTAGTGCAGGACTGCTGCGGAATCTGAACAGAACCAGAGCTAGGACTTGCCTGCCATCACGCCCAGTCTAGTGCTCATGTCCTTCTGTATGAATAAAATTGAATAAAAGCTGCTTTGAAGAGGAGAAGATTATAAATATCAGACCATTATCTTAAGAGCAACTTTAATACATGTAAATATAGGTCCAAAGCTGTTTGTTTGTATTTTCAGTTTAACACGCATCAAAACCCTGCAGTCTTCAAACACCACTGTGGACACTTGATTTGCATTTACTGAAGCCACCCCAGTGAGCAACTCTGAAATAAATTAAAAAGAGTGGTCAAGCCTGAATGCACAGTGAGGTTTCCATGTGCTCAGCTCAGCAGATTCAGGTATGACCCCTACAGAGCTTGGACTCTGAACTGGCACTAACATTCTCTATGCTCAATGACCATTTCACACAATGAATTCATCTGTGTAATTGTGCTTAGCTGTCCCAAGATTAACTCTATGTTTGCATGAAGATCAAAATGCTTACTTTAAAAAGTTTGGTTTTCTTCCATTTCTGTCTTATCTGGGGAGGTGTTCACGCTTGGAATTTCCTGGGCTTTTCTTTTTAAAATCTCTTCTACGGATGGAGAATGTGAGGGCAAGAGTGTGTGGGTACGTGGGGTGGGGGGTGCCTTACCTTTTGCTGTTCTTTTTTGGAGACAATCATTGGCAGTCATTCTTCACTGTTCTGTTGTCCTCCTGTCAAAGGCAACCCAGAACACTGTGATCTTAAAGTGGGTAACAGCATTCTTCATGGTCCCCACCCCCAGGTCCTACGTTAGTTAGGATTCTAGAATTCTGCTTTATTAAATTTTTTTCTACGGGGTTACAGTTTACATAAAGAGAACACCCTGGAGGGTGCATCTTGGTACACTTTTATGTACACATAGACTTCTGCTTCGCTAACACCTTCAGTTATTGTTTGGTACCACTTGCTTCTGAAATGTCTGTTCTGAGTTTTCCCACAGATTGCCGCAACCGAGTGGGGAGGAAGCCAACGTTTGGAGCTGCTGGAAGGGTGGTGGCGTGATTCGAGTCAAAAGGATTTCACTTGCCACTGTGTCACCTCCCTTGTACTCTAGGCACAAGTTCTGGGAGGAACGCTGGAAGGCACACTGCGCTTTCGCTCGCACTGGGGATCAGCAGGGGAAAGGGAGATGTCTGAATGGGGTGGAGTGTTTCCACTTAATCATTATCTCTGATGACCTCAATGAAAACCAGGTCATGCTGGCTGTCTGCATGGGCACCTACAACGAGTGGAAAGGAGGCCAGGTTCTTAGGAAGCGATATGATGAGGTAGAGGATGGGCAGAACAAAATGAGAGGGGAAAGCGGGATGGCTCATATTTCAGCTTCAGTGTATGATTGATTTTTGTGCTTGAAGGGTCCAGACTGCCCGGGCTATTTCAAAACAATGTCAGGAGAGGAGCGGGTGTGTTTTCCAGCACCCTAGTGAGCGCCCAGGACAAAAAGCGGCCTCGAGAACAAAGAGGTCCTTCCCTGAAATAGGAAGCCAACTATTTACTTATGCAAAGTCATGTTATAAAAGGGCTTTATAAGTTGAGTTGCAGCTCCTGAGCTCTGGACTGATTTCTAGATTTGTCTCAAAAGGTTTCTTCCGGAGGAAGGAAAGTCCTGAAGCTCTCAGGTCGAGCACGGGCTCAAACAATTTAAATCAAGTAGAGCCTCCACCAGCTCCAAGTTGAACCTACCCAGGTAAACACCCTCAAGACAGCTTTTGAACAAAGACGACCATATTACCATCTCAGCCTGAACAGGTCTCACATCCTGGTTCCAAAATTCATTTAGTGAAGTTTAAAAAAAAAAAAGTTTCTAAAAGGAAATTCCCTTTTAAATCCTCTGAGAGAAATCCTCTCTCCCTGCATCATACTCCTTTGGCAAAACCACAACCCCAGTTAGATCTGAGTCTCCGCTCTCTTAGCACCTGACCCCATGCGGCCGAATGAAGTTCGAGAAAAACATGCGGCCAGGCTCGTAGCTCACACTTTCGACTTATGACCTCAGACCTCAGTGGCTCCTCAGTGCCGCCGGGCAATCATCCTGGGCGTCCCTAGTCAATACAGATGAACACAGCCCACTCAGCCAGTGTTTGTTGAATGAATAAATAAATGAATTGTACGTAGGGTCCCACTTATGCTATCATTCTGCTTGTCCAAGTTTAAAAGTGAGTTTTATTTTAAAAACAGGTTTTTTTTTTTTTTAAAGTGAGCACTGGCCTGGGACCCAGAAGTCTTGGACTCCAGTCCTAGCTCGGCCACTTGCTAGCTGGGCGACCCCAGGCTCGTCACACTTCCTCTCTGGGACTCAGTCCCCTCCATGAGATGAGGTGGCTGGGCCAGGACACCAGTAGATGGAGAGTCTCTCTGGATGCTGGTTCAATGAGTGAGATGAGGGCCCTACCTTCTGCCGAAGTTCACAGATCTGTGGTTCTTCCTTGAGCCAAGTTAAGTCCACGGCTGGGAGTCAGTCAGGAGAGGGAGAAGTGAGGTCACTGACATTTAAAGGAACCAAGGAGAAACAGTTGCAGGAGGACCCTTCTCTTCTTTATTGGTCTTGGATTTTAGTTTCTGGCCCTGCAGCTGGAAAGGGATTCCAAAGTAAGCAAACCTGTCATGCTAAAAGCAGTGACCTTGGTTCTGAGCAAACTTCAGAGGGAGTGCAGCGGAGAGATGACATTGGATTGGGATTCCGGGACCCGGATTCTAACCCAGCTCTGTCGCTGATCATAGTCCCTTCCTCCTCTAGGGCCTCAGCTTCCTCATCTGTGTAATGAGTGAATTTAAGTGTCCTAAGCTTTGATCAGGCTTCCGTCATTTCCCAGCACTGGTGGCATCTTTTTGCCCTTTTAAACTTGTCTGCCCTGTTTCAGATAAGAACTAGCACAGCATCGGCAAGTTTATGGTTTTACAAGCCCTGAAACGTGCCTTGCAAATAAATGATGAAGGCACTGGAGTATTCCATGGAAATACCAAGGTCTTGAAGAAGAGCAGGACTTTGGAATTATAAGAGGAATGGAAAGACATTGATGGTAGAAACACCTACCTTTGATCTTAAAACCAGCTGGACAAGCGGCCACAGACTGAGGGAGACCCACTGGTGCTCAGAATACTGTCTGGCACTTTCCCCCAGGATATGGTAGAGTGAGCAGTTTGGGTGCTGCCTGGGAAAATTGTTAAAAACAAATCAAATCTCCAGTGGGAAGATCATTTCAATTATCTTTCACTCTTTCTGATTTCCTTTAAGGGCTTGTTGGACTAGGATGCTTTAATAACTCTCAAAGCTTTGCTAATCTGTCCCCTTCTCTCTGACAACAATGTCCCCTCTGCCCTCACTTTTTATTAAACAGAGAGAAAGAAGGGCTCAAGCTCAGAATCCCTACTAGTCTAGAATTTGATAATCGTGTTTTGCTTTATTGCATTTATTTTTGTGGTTACTTCCCATTAGTGGAAAGTGATACTATTTTTCCATTTAGAGAAATTAAAATTTTATCTTAAAATACATGTATTTAAGTTAAGAACCTGAGTCGATGTCTATTAAAATTATTAAATAAGAGTGTGTGTTCTACACAGATATGACAACATACGGTAGATGGTCCCTGGGGTTTGGTGGGTGGCATTGCCCAGCCCAATCGGGCACCATTCAGATAGGGGATGTCCCCTGGACATTACAATAGTGCTTATAATGCCATTTAGACCTGCTGGAGATACTCAGCTTTTGGTCTTTTTTTTCTTTTTCTTTTTTCTTTTTCTTTCTTTTTTAAGAATTCTAGAACAGAACTATTGTTCTGGAGTCTTTTTAATGTAATTTTTAATTTATTAAATTTTTAATTATTTTTTGGAGGGGAGGGAGAAGGTAACTGTTTATTTATTTATTCATTTTTTAAAAAAATATTTTATCTTTATTATTTAATTAACTAGTTTATTTGGGAGGGGAGGTAACTAGGTTCATTTATTTATTTTTTAATGGAGGAACTGGGGATTGAACCCAGGACCTCATGCATGCTAGGCATGCACTCTACCATTGAACTATACCCTCCCCTCATTCATTTATTTTTAATGGAGGTGCCGGGGACTGAACCCAGGACCTCGTGTGTGCTAAGAACATACTGTACCACTGAGCTACACCCACCCCTCCGTTTTTGTTTTTTTTTAAAAATAAATGTTTGCCTTTTCCTGATCACTACTGTATAAAACTTGGAACTACATGAAAACATGTAAAATAAAAGGAGAAATTTTTTAAAAATATATGGAATAGAATGAAAAATCACTTTGTCTCTCTATTCAGAAATAATCACTCCTAATACATTGAGAAGTTTTTCTTCCTCAGTGCACAAACGTAGTTGTTATTATAATGTATGTATTTAATTTTTGTAGCCTATTTTATTTCCTTAATGTTATATCATAAGTGTGTCTTCATACCGTTCAAAACTCTTCATGAATATTTTAAACGGCTGTCAGGTCTTTAACACAGAGAAGCCTCCGAGCAGATTTAACCATTCCCCAGCTGGTGGGCCCCTGGTTATTTCCAGTTTTGTCCATTAAAATGTTATGATGGATATCATCATGCATCTGGCTTTGTTTGCATTTTTTTTTTTTGAAGTACAGTCAGTTACAATGTGTCAGTTTCTGGTGCACAGCACAATGTCCCAGTCATGACTATATATACATATATTCATTTTCATATTCTTTTTCATTAAAGGTTATTACAAGACATTGAATATAGTTCCCTCTGCTATACAGTAGAAATTTTGTTTTTTATCTATTTTTATATATAGTGGCTAACATTTGCAAATATCAAACTGTCAAATGTATCCCTTTCCCCCAGTGAAACATTGTTCACCACCTGAGAGTCTATTTCTGTTTTGTAGATGAGTTCGTTAGTGTCCTCTTTTTTCTTTTCTTTTCTTTTCTTTTCTTTTCTTTTCTTTTCTTTTTTTTTTTTTTGGTTCCACATATGAGTGCTATCATATGGTATTTTTCTGTTTGCCTGCATTATGGATGGTTTTCTTACAGTCCTTCCAAAAGTGGCATTCTTAGGTAGGAATACTTTTAAGGCTTTTGGGATACAGATTGCCAAACTTTCCAAAAGCATGGGACCTGAAGGTGCTCAGATCTGAACCCACGTGACGGGACACACTGGTTTGTGTAGGGCAGGCACGGTTGTTATTGGAAAGAGCTCAGATTTGCCACTTTGGACAAGTTGCCCAACTTCCCCACCTCCCGTTGGTGCAGGTCGGACAGGTCCGGTCCCCGTAGTCTGAGAGCCAGTGCTCCTCACAACTAGGCTCGTATTTCAGCTTCAAAACCACACATGTCATGAACTTCACCTTATGTGATTCCCCCTTCATGTAAAAGGATCAACAAGAGTTTTCTGGAAAATTACTAGTCACAACGGCTTAACATGCTTCTTTGCAGCTGAGCTAGGAAAGGTTTGACTAAACATCCTGACTTTGGGGAAGAAGCGTAAAAGGTACCCACACTTGCTGGGTGCCCACCAATCGCATGCCGGGAGCTGTGCTGAGAGCCCTGGGTTTAGCATCTCATTTAATCCTCTCAAACAGCTTTTCTCAAAGTCCATGACACAGAACACTGACTCCACAGGTTGCTATTCTGTGTTCCTTGCAAAAAGGATTTTGCTGCTTGGGAAAGGCTGTGTTCATCAAAAGTTAAATGGATTCTTTTACAGGACTGGCTAAGAAAGGCTTCCTGGAGGAGGTGGCTCCTGAGCTGTCAAGGAGGCTGAGAAATGCTCTGTGCACTGGCTGCCTCCCGCCCCCACCCAACACCGTGGTTTGTCTGGGAAACAGAACAGCGATCACTTCTTTGCAGAATCGCAGAAACTGCAATAAGCAGCTCGTGATTTATTGTAGAAAATCAGATAAGATTAAAGGTCTAGCTTCCATGAAGTGTTTCTAGGTTTACTTTCTAGATTTTTATGAATACCTTATGATCAAGAACACCTCATGATCACAACCAGATGCCTTCTGGAATATGGTTTAGTACTGATCATTGTCATTACATATCAGTGAATATAATTTGATGAAAACTTTTTGTAAAAGTCCTGGGTTTCACTGTATCGTCAGTCACCTCCGTGGGTGCATCTCTTGACACCAGGTGACCCTTCTTGGGGTTCTCTGTGCCTGACTTGGGGAGGTGTTTGTGTCTTGTCAGTAGGATGGGACATAGCAGCCCCAAACTTAAGAGCAAGACATACTTGAGATAAGTTGTTCTTTAACCTTTTCTCCTAAGTCAAAGTTCTCGTTATTTGTCTCCTCAGTTCAGTGCCACCAGAATAAAATGCAAAACTGCTCACCACAATATCACAGCCCCTCCCTTTCATACTGTCCATGTCCTAGCTTTCCTGTGCTCTGTTCTGGAACACTTTTCCACTAAAACCAGCTCTGTGTTCTGAGAAAACCTCCTATCCCCAAATCTCTGTCCCCCATTCCCCTTCCAGACCTTGCCCAAGCAGCCACCTCTGCCTGCTAGGGTTTCACTGTCCCGCTTCACCCCATGCTGCCCGACAAAGTCTGCAGTGCTCAAGTTGCCCCTCCTAGAAGCTCAGGAAGCCAGCATTGGGCTTTGGCATTCAACAGCCTGTGTTCAAACTCCAGCTCTAGCCCCCACAGGGTGACCGTGAATATGTTACTCAGCCTTTCTGAGCCTCAGTTTCCTAATCTGTAAAAAAAAAAAAAAAGTTGGTGGGGTTGGTGGATATTTACTTCACAGCTTTGTTTTTTAAAGATTGAATGAGACAATGTGACTGCAGTGGACATTTGGCAGTGTCTGGAGATGTTTCTCGTTGTCACACAAGAATGGAGGGGGTCCTACAGTACCAACGGAGGTCAGGGATGCTGCTAACGTCCCACGTGCACAGGACAGTCTCCGTGACAAGGAATTATCCCCAGGGTCAGAGCAGCAGTCCTCACACGTCCCATTTCTCTCTGACAGCTTTATTGAGGTTATAATCCACACGCCATAAAATCCATCCTTCTAAAGTGTAAGATTCATGGCTTTTAGTAATCAGCGTATATCCATCACTGCCATCAGTTTTAGAATACTTTCATTATTTCTCCCCCAAAACCCACCCACACCCCCTAGCCATCAATTCTGTCTCCCCTCCCCTCCCAGTCCGAGGCAACCACTAACTTACTTTGTCTCTATAGATTTGTCTGTTCCGGACTTTTCATGTAACTGGACTCATACATTATGTGTTTGCACCATTCTTTTGTTACTGACATCTTTCACTTAGCATAGTGTTTTCCAGATTCATTCATGTTGTAGTGTGTCTCAGTACATCATTCCTTTTTTAATGGAATAACACTATTGTAATGATTTACTACGTCTCATTTATCCCTTCATCAGTTGATGGATGTTTGGGTTGTTTCTTTTTGGCCATCACGAACGCTGCTGCATGAACATTTGTATACACGTTTTCTGGTGAGCATGTTTCCATTTCTCTGGGGTGTATATCTAAATTGCTGGGTCATACGGTAACTCTATGGTGACCTTTTGAGGAGCTGCCGGACTGTCCTCTAAGGATCCACACCCGATCAACCACCACGGATGTCCGGAGACTGCCTCTCCACATCTCACCTGGACGGCCTCGGTGCCTCCCAGCTGGAATCCCTTGCTGTGGGTCACCCTCAGCTGCACTCAGAGTCACGGGGAGAAGGAGTCACACGATCCCGCTGCCCAGGCCACACCCCAGGCTACTTACTGTGGCCTCTCTGGAGGGCGACCCAGGCAGCAGCCTTTCTGAAGCTCCCCAGGTGATGACCAGGGACCGCCAAGTGGGAGAGCCACAGAGACTCCGTTCCTCCCACCCACAGTCACCCTGCCACCCGAGTGCTGTTTCTCAAGCAAATCGGATCGTGCCACCTGCACTCTTCCTGAAACCCTCCTCTGGCTCCCTCCCAATAAAGCCTGAACTCCCCAGGATGCAGACAGGCCTCTGTGCCCTCCATCTACCTGCCTCCCCGTCTCGCCCCCTTCCCCTCCCTGACTCCTGCTGCTGGCACGTCTGGCCATGCTGAGCCGCCGCCCGTACTTTCCTCTCGCCACACTTCCATGCCTCTTCCCGAGGGCCTTCCCCCATTTTTTCATCCTCCTCTGGGAAGTCTTCCCTCACCGCTTCCATGGGAGGCTGGCTCGGCGCTGAGCAAGTCTCTCACCGGGCAGCCTTCCCTTCCTACTCTGACGGTAACCTCGTGATCACTGGCCTCGCGTCCCTGAGCTCCTCAAGGCCAGGGCCAGTGTGTTCTTCATCTCTGTATCCTCAGCCTGTAGCTGCCTGACAGGCAGTAGGTGGTGTCTGTCTGTTTTGGTGGGAAGGGCGATGAACGAAGGTATGAAGGAGTGAAAGCCTGCTGGTCCACGTAGGAGCAGGGACCAGGGAGGCAATCCCACCAGCTGCCCAGCACACTCTCCTGAATCCCAGCAGTAAGCCTGGAGCAGCCAGCAGGCCCCACTCACCACCCCACCTGGGCCAGTGAGTCCACACGCCTTCCACACCATGGCGACATCCAACTGCATTCCCGTCTTGAGCCTTGTTGTGTTTCCTTTCTCTAGCCATGGGCCTGGTGCCAGCAGGAAAAGGGAGACGGGGTGGGATGGTCCTTCTGCAGCCAAAGGCAAAGTACACCAATACAGAGGTAACTCATATAAATCCACTTTCAAAGGGCCCCAGTGGGGTGGAATGTCCATTGTCCCTTCTTTAGCCATAAACTTCCAGGCTGGAGAAGTCACTTGCCCTCCTGAGCAGCTATAAAGGGCATGTACATCCACCATCGGCAAAGAGCACAGACTGACATGTCCCTCTGGATGGGGCCTGGAAGGCGGCCCTATGCCCACTCAGCTTCCCCGGCCCTCCCCTCCGGGCATGGGCTGCGCTGCCTCTGGGGGGACCTGCTGCAGGCTGCAGGGCTTGGCTGCTGGTGCTGGAGGCTTCCGGGGAGCATGTGCCCTGTGAATACGGGCTCCCTTCCGCTGCCTGGCCCACACGGACGCCGCTCTAAGGAGCACTGAGGAGGGGGTCCGGCCCCGCTGTCAGCCACGTGTCAATGTCTCGGGCTCGTGGTTCCGTTTGAGGGAAAGAGTAGGGTGGGGTGGCCTGGAAGACCCTGAAGGCAGCTGTCAGCTCGTGTCACAGCTTGCCCCACCTGAGAGCCAGGCTGCGCCAAGTCTTCCTCTTAGGGCCTGAGTTATCAGGAAACCCATCGCTGGGAAGATCAGAGCCAAACACAGCAAAAAAATAACAAACTTGAAAATAACCCCTCTGTGTTTTCATTTCTTCTCCATCTGTCCTCTGCATACTCAAGGGGACAGAAAGGGAGAGCAGTGTGGTGGGGACAGCACTGGACGAAGGGGTCTCCCAGACCCGCATTCAGTTCCCACCCTGCTGCTGGTCAGCACCATCTGGGGTGAGTCTCTTTCCCTTCCACAGGTCTCAGTCTTCTCACTGTGAAATGGGCATATTTAATACCTCCACAGTTCATTCCACAGACTGAGAGCCTGCTACAGGCCTGGCCCGGCGCCGGGCAGGGGAGATAGAAAGGTGGGTGAGGTGTGATGCTAACTCTCATGGAGCTCCCAGTCCTGCAGGAAGACAGTCACTGAATCAGGCGGTTGTGATCCAGTGTGGCGAGCAGCGTAAGAACGAAATAAAAAGGATGACAAGGGCGGGCATTTAGTTAGGCTTCTCAGCGCTCGGCACTCTGCTCAGGCTTGCTCATGGCATTCAGTCCCGCCCCGACCCTGTGAGCCAACACCGCAAACATCCCCATGTCAGGGTGCTCAGGAAAGGCAGCCCAGAGGCGGAGGCGTGCGTGTGTGTCCGCTGAGATGTGCGGTGTGTGCAGGGGCCGTCAGGTGCAGTCTGAGGGTGGGAAGGGAGCAGCCAGGGTGCGCAGAGCCCATAGGTGGGGCCCACGGTGGGGCTGGGTGGGTGTTGTGGGGCTGGTGATGCCAGAGAGGTGGGGCGCAGCCAGGAAGGCAACTGTCAACCATGTGCAGGGGGAAGTGAAGGCCCCGGAGAATCAGCTGGGTGGCCGGCAGCAGTGTGCAGAAAGGATTGGTGGGGTGAGAATGGAGCCTGGAGCCCACAGATCTGCCAGCAGCCAGGACCCTCTTGGGAACTGCTGTAGTTGTGGGTGGAGGCAAGGCCTGGGCTGAGGGGCTGGAGGTCAGAGGGGGCGGATGGCCAGAGCTGGTGACTGTGGGCCATGGGGGTAGAGTGTGGTCAAGGCCAGTGAGATCACGGGCCAGGCGGTCCCTGGGAAGGGACAGCCCATGTTGGCACATCAGCCCACATGCCTCAGGTCCACTCCCAGAATGACCACTGACCCCACCCTCGCTATCTCAGCTGTCACCCCGCTGGGAGTGACCCAGAGGTGACGACGGAGGATCGGGCCTTCCTGGCCCACCAAGGACCCCGCAGAACGAAGATAGCCAGAGGCCAGGCCTGAGGAAGTTCCATGGCTTTATAGAAAAGACACTTTATGGACACTTGGTAAATGGAAAAATCCTCTCCTCTTCCTCTTACCGCTTATATTCATTTCCTCTTAAACAGAAGGTGTTCGTTTTAAATGTCAGCACTAAGTGTTCAGTAACAATGAGCTGCATCTGAGATTCCCAAGTGAAAGGTGGAGTTAAGCCCTGTCCAGTCAGGGACCCAAGGGCAGAACCGGTCTTGTCTGGTCGGTCATCTGGCTACTGAACTGCCTGCTACAAAGCCTGACAGGTAAAGAAGTTAGGGACTAGCACAGGATCGAGGAGCAGGGGGATGAAGAGACTAGGAAGCCCACCCTCAGTCCTGCAGGAATATACGAACGGAGTGTCTGAGCAAGGAGGCACGTCCACCCCGGGGGGGGGGAGGACGGCGTGATTATTCAGTCAGTGGTGCAGACACAGTGGGCTGACTGCTCCGCGAGGCACAGAGCTCCAACTATGCTGCACATCGCACATCCCAATAAAGCTCTAACATCTATTAAAGAGTGCATAGAAATCGATGGGAAACAATGTCCAATAGAGAACTGGATAAATTGTGGGATACTGATCCTATAGACTATTATCAAATCACTGAAGTCATGTTTCAGAAGAATATTTAGTGTTCATGATATATTATTAAGTAAAATAGCAGGCTAACTATGGAGAACAGTATGGAGGTTCCTTAAAGAACTAAAAACAGAGTTACCATATGATCCAGCAATCCCACTCCTGGGCATATGTCTGGAGAAAACTAATTTGATAAGATACATACACCCCAATGTTCATAGCAGCACTATTTACAATAGCCTAGACTTAGAAGCAACCTATGTGTCCATCAATAGATGACTGGATGAAGAAGATGTGGTATATTTATATAACGGAATACTACTCAGCCATAAAAAAGAACGGAATAATGCCATTTGCAGCAACATGGTTGGACATACAGAATTACCATACTAAGTGAAGTAAGTCAGACAAAGACAAATATCATGATATCACTGATATGTGGAATCTAAAAAAAATGATATAAATGACCTTATTTACAAAACAGAAATAGATTCACAGACATACAAAACAAACTTATAGTTACCAAAGGGGAAAGGGAGGGGGAGGGATAATTTAGGAGCTTGAGATTAATAGATACATACTACTATATATAAAATAGACTGAAAAAGCAAAGTCCTACTATATAGCACAGGGAACTATATTCAGTATCTTGTAATAACCCATTATGGAAAAGAGTCTCAAAAAGAATATACATATATATGTGACTGAATCACTTTGCTGTATGCTAGAAACTAACACAACATTGTAAATCAACTCCAGTAAAAAAAAATTGGGAAAAAACACTTCGAGAAAGTATACAGGTTATGATCATAATTTTGTAGACTAGTTTCCCACAATATATATGGAAGCATGTTCAGGTGCACACACACATATTTGAAGTGCGTGTGAGTCCACAAATATAGTGTATACTCATACATAACCATGTGTCATGAAAAAAATCTGAGATGAAACATATCAAAATAACATTAATTATCTCAAATCAGTTTTACTTACACAGTACTTACAGTTTTGTTCTTTCCTAAAGTTCCACAATGAAGATTCATTACTTGTATAATATGGAAAAACCAATACACATTATTTTGAAAATTAATCTATGATGGCTCTAACATTAAAATGATTTAAATGCTGTGTTGAAGGAAAGTGGAAAACAGCCGGGGGACCCTACCTCATGAAGGCTGGGAATCCAGTTGTCTGAGAAGTTCTGCTTTTTCCTGGTGCCCTGCCACAGAATGACCAAATGTGACTATCAGCTTCTGGAACTGGACACCGTGTGTAGGCTGTATGTTTCTGAGGAGGGAATCTGCTGGCCCGGCATTGGGAACCTGCTTTTGTGTTAACACAAGATAGTCCAGGGTGGCCCAGCGGGTCTCTCCCTTTCCAGGGGAAAAATTAAGTTCACGGTTAGCATTTTCTCAGTAAAAATTTTTCTCCTACAAAATTTTCTCAAACATTTGATGCCTGAAGTTACTCTGATATATTAGAATCTAGTTTGAGACTGTATTAGATTTAGTCCTGATTATGTATTTAACCATCTTAAGTTGATACACCAATATTTCCGTATGTAAGGGTTCTCAAAAGAATGAAGACTAACAACAGCCTGGGTCTCTGTTTTCCACAAGTTCTCCTGGTGATTCTGAAACACACCAGCTTGAGATCTCCTACTGGTGCCTGTTCTAAAGTAGTGGGTCTTAAACTCTGCTGTAATTAGAATCATCTGTGCAGTTTTTAAAGCTCCCAATGGCAAAACTACACCCCAGACCACTAAACTCAGAATCTATATATTTTCTAAGTTTCCCAGGTAATTCCAATGTGCAGTGTGGGTTGAGAACCATTGGTCTAATGAGAGCAATGTGAAATCCAGGTGCTGCAGTGCCTCAGCCTGAGAAACAGTTTTGGGAAGACCAGAGTGTGACTCATTTTGGGTTCTCTGTCTCCATCTGCTGGCCATCCTTCCACATTGCTATCATTTACTTCTACAACTTGAGTTTCCAAGACATGCTGGCTGCTTCTTGTACTTTTAAGAATGTTTGCCAGATAGTGAATATAACGAAAAAGAAACAGACTTACATATATAAAGAACTAACTAGTGGTTACCAGTAGGAAGAGGGAGAGAGGAGGGGAAAGATAGGGATAGGGGATTAAGATGTACAAACTACTATGCATAAAATAAATAAGCCACGAAGATAAATAGTACAGCACAGAGAATAGCCAACATTTTATAATAACTATAAAGGGAGTATAACCTTTAAAAATTGTAAATTACTATGTTGTACACCTGAAACTTACATAATATGGTACATCAACTATACTCAATAAAAAAAGAATGTTTGCCAAAAGAATCAAAAAGAACCAAGAAGAGTTAAGATTTTTCAAGTAATAATAAAAATAGCTACAAAATGTGTTATTGTTTATAATAGGATGGTCTAAATGTCAGAAATGCATTAAGATACTGTATCTAGGATCATTTATATGCTTGGCAAATAAAAGTGGCCAATAAATGTTGATTATTACCATTATAATTAGGCATAAGATAGATCCCCATCTTTAAAAATACATTTAGTGCTACTGTATCTGGCACGCTGTTGGCTATGGGTACCCAACGGTAAACAGTGTGTACAGTGAGAAACAAAGATCAGGAGATTGCATGCGTGTGGGGATGTGTGTGTGAGAGAGAAAGAGATTTTTAAAAATTATAGACTTTTGGGGGAGTATCTTGTTCTGTGAGTTTTGTCACATATACAGATTTATGTAATTACCACCCCAATCAGGATTCCAAACATTTCTATCATCTCCCCCAAACCCCCTCATGCTTCCCTGTAGTCGAATCCTGCCCCATCCCAACCCCTGGCAATCACTGATTCGTTTCATTCCTACAGTTTTGCCTTTTCCATAATGTCATGTAAATGGAATCACAGTTTGTTACATTCTTGAGAGTTGCCTCTTTTACTCAGCAAAATTTACTTCTTTCTGCTTGCCATAGGTAACTGATCTGAGATTTTTCTTCTTTTCTAAAATAAGTACCAAATATTATAAATTTCCATCTAAGACTTACTTTAGCTTCACCTATACATTTTGATATGCTGTATTTTCATTTTTGTTCAGTTCAAAGTATTTTCTAAGTTCTAATTTTCCAGTATCCTTTGAGAATCCCCACTTTGACCTATGGATTACTTAGAAGTATGTTATTTAATTTCAAGTATTCAGAGATTTTTTTCCAGTGATTGATTTCTGGCTTAATTTCATTATGGTCAGAAATCATACTTCGTATGATTTCAGTTCTTTAAAGTTCAGATTTGTTTCACGATCCAGAGGATGGTCTATCTGTTCTGTTGGCTACTGAGAAAGGAGCGAGGGTTGAAGTTTCAAACTATAATTGCTGGCTCACCATTTCTCCTTTCGGTTCTATCAGTTCTTGCTTCATGTATTGTGAAGATGTGTTGTTAGGTGCGTAGCCATTCGGGATTGTTATGCCTTCTCTGTGACTTCACATTCTTATCATCATGGTAAACTTTCTTGTTCTGAAGTCTATTTTGTAGTAGATAGCTACTCCAAATTTCTTTTTGATTAGTATTTGCATGGTGTATTTTTCTTTTTTCCTTTTATTTTTAACATATAGTGTTTACTTAAAATGGGTTTCTTATAAAGAGCATATAGTTGATTCTTGGATATTTTTACATTCTGACAATCTCTGTCTTTTAAAAGTGTAGTTAGACCTTTTAAATTTAATGTAATTATTGGTAAGTTTGGATTTAGGTCTACTAATTTTTGTTTTCTACCTGTTCCCTATGATTTTCATTCCTGTTTTCCCTCGCCTGTCTTCTTTTGGATTATTGGAATATTTCTGGTATTCCATTTTAATTTATCTACTGAGTAATTTATCTTTTTGTGTAATGTGGATGTGGTTTCTGTATGGATTACAAAATACTTAACTTTTCACAGGTTTTTTGGGATTACCATTTTATCACTTCAAGTAAAATGTAGACATCTTACTACCATACAGATCTCTTTACTTCCTCTGTATGCAGTAATTTTTATGTGTATTACATCTACACTCATTGAAGACGCTGTCAGGCAATAAGTTTTGTTATAACTGATTATACATATTACTAAAAGCTTAAGATGAGAAAAATAGTCTATCCAAATATTTCCCATTTCTGGTGCTCTTCCTTCATTCCCAAAGTTTCAAATTTCCCTCTGATGTCAGAGTTCTATTAACAAAATATTATTACATTAAGAAGTCAAAAGAGAAAACCCAGAGAATGAGAGAAAGCAATGGGCATCACTCTCTTGCTGTCGGGACCACCTTTCTCTGGTCAGAGAGAAGGGCTCCCCTCCCTGAAGTTCTAGGCACCTGCCTGGCTGCAGCGGCCACTGCTGCAGTGGGGAGAGGAGAGAGGCAACAAACAGGGCTTTCCCCCACTCTCTGACCTGCAGGGGCCCTCCTGCCTCTTCCTAGGACCAGAAACAGAGCGCTTCTCTGGGAGCTCTTTGTCTGCCTGGTCCGCAGGCCCAGGTCTCTGTTTGCTTGGAAGTCGGGCCAGGAGACACCAGAGGGGAAGAGACGGTAAACTTACTGCCAGTTTGGTGGTGCTCCGAGTTCTCCTTCCTGCCCTGATCTTCCTGCCGTGTTTTCCTGAGATAGCTGCTCCCGCACTGAGGCCAGGCCTAGAGTTGCATTCAGTGGGAGGGGCAGGGTGGGCTGGGACTGGAACGAGAATGAGAGATGGACTTTTATATCACAACTAGGGATGTGGATTTACAAGGCTGAAAAGTGCTCCCTTGGGCCACCCTAAATGAGGGAGAAATGATCTTTCCCCCACAGTGTGGTGGGTAAAAGCCCAATTCCTTGGTTTGAATTTTTACATTCATTTTCCACCAGACGAAATTTAGAATGATTTTGTCATTAAAATTTTTTATTTTGATAGGGATTTTAAATTTATAGATTCAGAGAGACATAGTCTTTTAACAGTACTGAATCCTACTTAGGAACATGGTATATCTTTTCATTTTTTAAAATATCTTCTTCAACGACCTTCAATTTTTTATTTTTTCACCAATCCTTGCATAGGCTTTGGTTAAATTATTCCCAGGTATTTTATTACTTTAGTTACTATTTTTGACGGGATCTTTTTTTAACATAAATACTTATTTCTTATTGTTGTTGTGTAGCAGAACTGACTGGCACATTTACTTTGTAACCAGCTACCTTACAGAACTTTTACTCTTATTATTTTCTGAGTTGATTTTCTTGACTTTTTGCAAATAAATTTGTGAATTCAGCCTCTCAGACTGGTGTTTTACAAATAATGATAGCTTGGAGGAAAATTTTTTAAAAATTCAACTTTTGGTTTATTTAATCACATTGCCCATCAAATCTTACACAATGTTTGGTAACAGCGGTAATGACAGGCTTACTTATTTTGATTGTGGCTTTTTTAAAAAGCAAAGTCACTGTCAAGATAGAAGTATTTCATGATGTTAATGAAGTATCTTTTTTAATTCTTTTTTTTTTAAGATATTTTCATCAGAAAAGGACATTGAGCTTAATCAGATACTGTTTTCAGCATCCATAGAGATGACCTTTGAATTTTCTTATTTGACCTACTAATGTGATAACATCTTGTTAAACAGAACTTCTAATTTAAAGAATGCCTGTGTTTCTACAGTCAATCCTAGCTGGTCATCGAATGGATTGCAGGGCAATAATTCTCAAGGAAGGGCTTTTTCCACTGACACAAGCTGGTCCTGTTTTGAATTATGTCCTCAGAGAGGCTGTACCACAACCATCTCCCTCCTGGCCCCACTAGTGTGAGCTGCTGTTACTGATAATGGTGTGACAGTCCTTGAGTGTGCTGGATGGAAATGGCAAATGAATGAGACTCTGGCCCCAACCCTAATAAAGTCTCCTTGTCCCCTGGAGCTGAGGAGCCCTCTAGTTTAGACTCAAGGTCTGTATTAGAAGCAGACGGATACTCCTTCCCCAAGATCCCACTCCAATGATCTTCCCCTAACGAGGAGGCAGATACATTCAAGCCCAGGGAGGACACTAAAGAGAAATGTTAACAATGGCACCATTTATTGAGAGGCTGTTCTGCGCCAGCTCTGAGCCAGATGCTTTACACACATTATGTGACCTACTCCTGAAACTCTATGAGGTCCCCATTTTACTTACAGATTACAGGTCAAGTAACTAACTTGTCCAAAGACATCACTTTTAAGTTGAATAGTTGTTCTTTAAAAACCCGGGTGTGATTCCAAAGCTTGTGTAAACTGGATCTGTAATATCTGAAGACTGGCCCTCAGGGATGGGTCGTAAGGCAGAACCAGGAAAGGGGTCACTACTCCCCTGGTAAGTGTGTGGCCTCTCACACTTCTAGACCTCCCCTTGCCCGTCAGGGACCTGTAGGGGCAAGACAGATGGAGGGCTGTTCCAGCAGGGGTCCGGGGGCAGCACCTCCCCAACACTGCTGGATCCAGATTCCCAAGGCATCCATGCTTAGCACCTCACCTAACAGTGCAGTCAAGGAAATCTGGCAGTTTAACTGGCATCACCAAAGCTCATGGTGTGTTGACAGTATTTCTGCCTAGTGCCCTGAAAATTCAAGGAAAACAGGTATCTGACATTTACTGAGTGCCAGAAGCTGTTCTAAGAACTTTCTACGTATTAAATTTTACTGTTAGTGAAATGTCTTCTGAGTAGGCACCATTATCCCCATTTTGCAGATGAGAAAATTAGGCACAAGAGAGGTCAAGTAACGTTCACAGCTAGAACAGCAGAGCCTGAATTTAAGCCTGGGCTCTTAAACACTGCACTATACTAATGAGGTGAAGGCCGAATGAACCGTAGTAACTAGGACTCACTTAGCTTTTACGCTAGAAAGATGGCAAGGCTCTGCTCCTGGTCTGGATTCATGTACAAATATGAAAATTAGGGAAGTTGTTGCCCCAGTGTTCTATGGGAGGTTTCTGTCTGCACTCCAATCACCTCAGGGGACCAGCTCTACCACTAACTAATTCTACAAAAGAGGTTACAATGTGTGCCTTCCTCAAGTTCTAGAAGTGGGCAGGAATTATGGCTTTCTTTCAGTGGCCATAGGAAAGGTTCAAAGAGGAAGATACGTGATGTGTCCTAATGCTGTCAGTTTAATGAACAAAGGCTCTAGCCTTCTGTGACAAGCTGACCCTACTTCCAAATTTTTCCTTTTAAATATCAGAAGAAAGTTCAGAATTTGGCATTCTGAATTAGAGCTGGACTTTCTATTGTTTCTGCATCAAATAAGTCTGGCTCTTTATGCTTCTGCATGGGTTCCTTTTATGATAGCAGCTTTACTGAGGTCCCAGTCCAGATGTCTGAGCAGAGCTCCTGGCCCGGGTGTCACCCACAAAGCCGCAGTGCTAACAGAAGCAGCAATCCCATCAGGACAGACGGCCTCACCCCGCACTCGTGGAATTCCTACTGGGATTTCTAGGAGTGCTTACCCTTAGTCTTTCCCTGTATACGAACAATTAACATCTGTTTTCAGAAACCTGGAAACCATATAAACTTTAGGATTATTTGTTCTAGTTCTATGAAAAATGTCCTGGGTAATTTCATAGGGATTGCATTAAATCTGTAGATTGCTTTGGGTAGTGTGGCCATTTTAACAATATTAATTCTTCCAATCCAAGAGCATGGGATAGCTTTCCATTTTTTTAGGTCATCTTTAATTTCTTTAGTCAATGTTTTATAGTTCTCTGTGTATAAGTCTTTCACTTCCTTGGTCAGATTTATTCCTAAGTATTTTATTTTTTTGGACGCAATTTTAAAACGGCCATACTACCCAAAGCGATCTACAGATTTAATGCAATTTCTGTCAAATTACCCAGGACATTTTTCACTGAACTAGAACAAATAATCCTAAAATTTATATGGAATCCCAAAAGACCCAGAATTGCCAAAGCAATATTGAAGAAAAAGAAGGAAGCTGGAGGAATAACCCTCAGACTTCAGAAAATACTATATAGAGCTATAGGAATCAAAACAGAATAGTATTGGCACAAAAACAGACATATGGATCAATGGAACAGAGCGCCCAGAAATAAACCCACAAACTTTTGGTCAATTAATCTTTGCAAAGGAGGCAAGAACATACAATGGAGTAAAGACAGTCTCTTCAGCAAATGTTGTTGGAAAAACTGGACAGCTGCATGTAAACCAATGAATTCAGAATACTCCCTCACACCATACACAAAAATAAACTCAAAATTGCTTAAAGACTTCAACATAAGACAAAACACTATAAACCTCTTAGAAGAAAACACAGGCAAAACATTACCTGACATACATCTTAGCAATGTTCTCCTAGGGCAGTCTACCCTGGCAATAGAAATAAAAGCAAAAATAAACAAATGGGAACTAATTAAACTTATAAGCTCTTGCACAGCAAAGGAAACTATAGGCAAAACAAAAAGACAACCTACGGAATGGGAGAAGATATTTGCAAAAGATGCGACTGACAAGGGCTTAATTTCCAGAATATATAAACAGCTCATATAACTTAATAAGAAAAAAACAAAACAACCCAATCCAAAAATGGGCAGAAGACCTAAACAAGCAATTCTCCAAGGAAGACATACAAATGACTAATTGGCACGTGAAAAAATGCTCAGTGTCTCTAATTATCAGAGAAATGCAAATCAAAACTACAGTAAGGTACCACCTCACACCAGTCAGAATGGCCATCATTCAAAATTCCACAAACGATAAATGCTGGAGAGGGTGTGGAGAAAAGGGAATGTAGTTTGGTGCAGCCATTATGGAAAACAGTATGGAGATTCCTCAAAAAACTAAAAATACTTACCATATGATCCAGCAATCACACCCTGGGCATATATCCAGAGGGAAACTTAATTCAAAAAGAGACATGCACCCCATGTTCATAGCAGCACTATTTACAACAGCCAAGACATAGAAACAACCTAAATGTCCATCGACAGATCACTGGATAAAGAAAATGAATATATGTATGTCATGTATGACTGAAGCATTATGCTGTACACCAGAAACTGACACAATATTGTAAACTGACTATACTTCAATAAAAAATATATAACATACCTAAAAAAAAAAGAAAGAAAGAAACCTGGAAACCTTTACAGAAGTGAAAGGTTTAGAAAAAAAAATAAGATTTTATTCATGATAAGCAAAGGATAAGAATCATCAAATGAAACCAAAGTCATTTCACAGATATTTTATCAAGAAACCCACCAGTGCAGTGAAAGCCCAAAGAACCAGCAATAAGCTATCTATGACACATTTTTACTTTTATGAAAACAGGTAATCAAGCTGCTGCTAAAAATACATTCCTTCAAGAGAAGGAAGTTCGAAGATTCATCACAGGGTCAGAACAGGTTCAACTCAGTTCCCCAGCCTCTGTAACAACTCATGTCCAGAATCATCCCAAAGAAGAGCACGTTTAAAGCGTGCTCTGTGTGGGTGCTGCTCCTGGGCCTGCAGTCTGTTTCTTTGGAAACTGGTACTCTACCGACAGAAGAGTGAGCCGTCAGCCATCTGAGTCCTCTGTTCCCTGGTCTCTGTCTATACAGTATTTTCTGAACAATCAGCAACATATTAAAGAAAAAAGAGTAACCTAAGGGCAAAGGAGAAAAACTGCAGCCATATATGTGCTCTTAAAGATGCATTGTAAGCTAAGTATCAACAGTTAATACATAGTTCAAACCCGTTCTATCTATCTTGACTCCTGTTTATCCCACATCAAATACAAGCATGTAATCTTTTAATTGATTCTTAGCTCTAAATTCCCAACTGAAATCACTTCCAATAAATTGTTGGTGGTCAAGAGGTGAATGCAAAATTTAAATGTAAACATTTTTTTCAGCGAGAAATTACTTTTATAACTGCTTGAGCATTATCAAAGTACAATTTAAAAATCTCTCTGCAATCTTCTAAATTGAACAGATAATCCTTTTTCAAGGCACAACTTCAAAGGTGGCAAAACCACCACAGATGCAGCATATGGGACCACACTCTGAAGGGCGCTAGGAAATTCAGATGGAAGCTGCTGCTGTGGCCAGGGGGAAATGGACAAGGGCCGGGCCAGCGGCCCCTGCCTGCCCATTCACTCTTGCTTACAGGGCTGCGGGAAGGCGTGGAGGGGTCTTCCAGGGTTGCCACCTGGGGAGCCCAGTGCAGCAATTTATCAACCTGCAAGGAAGCGCTTCAGTATTTCAGCACCCGATGCAGCCGCACCAGTGCAAACCGGCCGAACACCAGCTCCGCTAGTGGCTTTCTGTAAATGCAGCTTGATACAAACAGCAGATTATGGGCACACTGCTTTACATTAGTTTATTATAAAAGAAAAGCAATTCCCAGAGACACAGTACACAACACTCTAATTCTTAAACGCTTCTGCCTTTTTTTTTTTCAAACTCTTCTGAGACTAAACACCCTTCACAACCCCCCAGTGTGCTCAGGCCACATGACAACCCAATTCCTTGGCTCCCACCCTCTAAAGTGGCTGAGCCCTTTGAGAAAAACGCAAATAGCTGCTAACTCATTTTAAATAAATAGTGGATGAACTGTTTCTGCCCCTCAGCTTAAATCCCACATATCTTACGCTCAGCTCAGCTCTTCCTATTATCACCTGACACCTGGAAAGTATGGTAGAATATTCACCGATTTGTTAATCCTAGGAGTGCTACTTGTCATCCAGATGAGTCAAAATAAATAGTCAGAATATCTTCTAAGAAGTCCACGACGGCCCTTTTGGCTGTGTCCCCAGCCGGTGCCTGGACGCTGCTTATGTGGTCCAGGGCTGTTCTGACCGTCTGGTCTCTTTCCTGCTGGCTGTGGGGTGCTCCACTGTCATCTCTCTCTGTTTCTGATTTTAAAAACTGCAGGATATAGGACTGGACCATGTCCCCATTCAGTTCAAGGGTTTCTTTGATGCAGGACAGGTCTGAGGCACTGGCCAAGCTCAAGAGGTGAATCAGCGCCTGGCAGATTTGGGTCCGTAGGCTGGCACAGTACTTGAATTCCAAGAAGTCTGTGGTGTCTTCGCTCTTCTGTAAGGCAGTGACCAGTGCGTTCCAGATGTGAGCGTACTGGTCAGTGGACCCATAGCGCTCTCGCTCACTTGGGATGGAAAGGGCAGCAGCAGATCTGATGCGCACTTTGAAGTTCTTGCATGACGTCACAACCGAAGTCAGGGCACTGTAGGCCTGGGAGGTCCATGGGGCCAGTCCTAGAAAGGATCCACGGTCATTAAAACAAACGAACGTTTAAAAATAAGTGGGGCAAGAGGAAGAGGGGCAGAAGGAAGCACCCACACTAGCATTCAAGTTAGTCATCTATTACGTCTTCTCTAATTGTCACAATCATCCTGTAAGATCAGGGTGGTGAGTGACTGACTGCAAGATCCTAGGTAAGTGGCCAAGTACTGACTCTCAGAGCTCCCTCTTTGCCTAAATGAGCTGCCACGTGCTCAGGGACTTTGGTGACTTGGAAAGAGGCTTTCTCTCTGGGAAGATGCTGGTCTGAGGCTGTAAGGCTTGGTGGGAGGAGCATGGGCTGAATTGCAGCCCCACCTGTCCTCTCAGTTAGGTGCTTCCAAGCAGCGTGCAAGGGCACAACTGTATGCTCAGCCCTGCTCATGCCGGCAAAAAAATAGTTCATCACCCAGATTAGCATCTAGACCCTGCTCCAGACAAGGCAAGTCACGCTTGTTATTGCAAAGAAAAAGAAAATACTGTCGAGGCAGTGACTGGGGAACAGGGCACTCAAATAAACTGAAGGCTCAATTTTCTAATTTTGAGAAGATGATGCCTAGATTTCTGTCTTCTCTCCCTTCTTATTGGACCCAGGAAATTAGCCGGCTTTATTTATCCCTCATCAGAGCTACCATTTCCCACTCAATTTTGGGAGTTCTTATTCCTCAGGATGGGCATCAGAGTAGAATGCAGCTTCCCGAGCTCTCTTAGCCCTTCCCAACTTCTCTGCTGCCCTGGACAGGCAGCACTCAGTTCAATGAGCTCCAGCCACAAAGGTCACTCTATCTCTATGATTCCCGGCTGACTGGTCCGCCTGGGTGCTCTTGGCAACAGAGCGGAGCGGAGCCAGCTTTCCCTAACTTGATGCTTGCTCTGCTGGTCCAGCACGGTTTCACCTCTCCAGTAACACACCCTTATGTTTCCAATCTTGTCACAGGGACAAATGTATAAGGCAAATGCTGGCAATTAAGCTGAATGGGATCTGGAGGCTGGGGATTCCAACAGCTAAGCAGCTATCAGCCACTGATGACCTGTCAAGGTGCACGGCGTGTCATCACTCAGGCAGACCCCTCCTTAGCTGCAGCACTCCACTTCAGCACCGAGCGCTCACATGGGATTTCCAATTTATACCCTCTTTCTCCCATGCCAGTTGTCCCCTTCACTTTTTCCTGATTGTTAAAACAATATATACTCATTGTAGAAAATTCAGAAAATGAAAAGCAGAAAAAAATCCTACCCATCATCCAATCTATAGGAGACCACTGTTGATAAATAGGCTAATTTTCTTTCAGTTTTCTTTCTATACATTTATGGAGATTGTACTGTAGGAACAATTTTTTCATATCCTGTTATAATTTGCTTAACATCAGAAGTATTTTCTCAGATTATCAAAAACTTCTTGTAAACATAATTTTAAATGGCCACAATGTATCCCTTTGAATATAATATACCATGATTTATCTCACCATTCCTCTAAACTGAGGTGTTCAGTATGTTTCCATTTTTTAAAATACTATGATAAATAATATTGTGAACATCTTCAGTAACAACGTAGCCTGGAGTGTACTGTCCAAAGAGACCCTCCACCAGAGAGAAGGGCCCTCCCTTCTTACCTAAGGGAAGAGCAGGATTTTTAAATACATTTCCCATTGCATAACAAGCATTCCATCGGACTTTCATAGCAGCCTCAATTAGAACAGTAGAAATTAGGGCCTGGATAGCCTCCTCGATGATTTCAGCAAATCTGGGTTTTTCTATGTGAGATGGTTGTAGAAAATGAAGCAAATTTCCAAGGGCTCGGACTGCATTGCTTTTTACCTAGAATAAAATGTAAAAGCATTAGAAATCTGTTTTGCTAAAGAGATGTGTCAGAAAGTATAATTTCTGCTTAAACAAACCCAGGAGGCCCAAGGCATCTTAAAGCAAGAGAGCTAATGAAAAATGCAGCCCATAAAGGTGCAAGTTCTTAGAACTCAGCAAGGTCTTGTGTGGTTCACATTCTGAGCCATCAGAGAGGTGAAGTTCTATAGAGCTCCTTGCCCTGATTTTTTAAATGTTAGATTAGACTTCAGAGAGGTCAGTCTTCTTGTTTTGCAAAGAAGGTGTGTAAGGCCCAGGGGCAATAGGACAGTGCTGGTTCACAGCAAGAATTGGAGAAGGTCGGTTTCATTAATTTCGGCCCAATACTTTCCTGCTAGACTAGTCTCAACCTTAGCAGCATACCAGAACCACCTGGGGAGCTTTCTTTTTTGAAAACCAATTCTCAGGCCCTAACCCCAGAAATGCTGATTGAATTAGTCTGAGGTAGGGCTTTCCAGGTCTTCAGAACCACCTACCTACATCAAGCACTTGGTATGCGTTAGGTTCTGTGCTAGGTGCTATAACGAAAGGCATCTTGGAGTCCAGTGAGGTGTATGTAACAACTTCCATGTTACAGATGAGGAAACTCACCTTCAGAGAAGTTAAATAACGCACCAAAGGTCACTCAGCTACTGAAGGGCAAGCCAGGATTTGCACCATGTTTGCCTCACCCCAAAGCCCAGCTCTACACTTTTTAAACTTAACAGTGTAACAGGGAATATTCAAAGCCAAGCTACTCATCTTCTGACTTGTCAATTCTACTTAAAAGATTTTTGGAAAAAAACCAGCCAAGTGGACACATCATGGAGTAGTCCTACAAATGGCACTGAAACTTTTCCCGAGATGGGAAAAGGAATGGTACAAGTGTGGAGTGTACACTATACCCCTGAGTACACACTCAATCTCCCTTGAACAGGGATGAACTTGGTGGAATGAAACTATAATACTATTTTATCTAACTGAGAAATACTAGCTTTTGCTGTCAGTCTACCTTGTCTTTATCCTTGGATGCCTCTATAGCTGATCTCAACATCTTCAAGAGCAGGAGGCCAGAGAACTCGTCCTGGAAACTTGGGTCTGGTGTTTCCCTGTTCCACCCAAAGCAGACAAAACATATTAAAAGGTAAAACCCAATTAAATATATACATACACAAATATATTCACTCAGTGTAACTATAAAAACTTTAGGAAAACAGCTCCATAAGTCTGTTTAGATTTTACCAAGAATTTTAAGAGTTTATACATTTTGACCCAGGAGGTCCACATCTAGGGATGTAACCAAAAAGAGTATCTCATAATAGAGATTTCATGTACCAAATGTTCAACGTATATAAAAGCCTAAAACAACACAATGTTCAATTATAGGGGAATGGTTAAATAACCACCACAGTGATGACAGTAATAATAAATAACAATTTATAAAGAGTCAGCAGAAGTCAGGAGAATGCTTATACATGTTATATGTTCGAGTTAAGTGACAAAAAACAAGACACTGGTGTATGAGTAAGAGCAGTTGCCTCTGGGGAGGGAAGCGATGGGAGTAAGGTAGGAGAGAGGCTTTACACTGCATACCCCTTTATACTGTCTGAATTTTTTTAACCTGTGACTACATTACTTTAAAAAAATACAAATACAATATTTAAAATGTAGGATACCCATTACTAAGGTTTGGGTTTTTTACCTTTATATTTTCCACATTTTCTATAATGTGGATATATTACTTACATTAGTATACAGTATTTTTTGTATCTATGTATTAAAACTAGCTTACTAATCTTATTACTTGAAGGAATATAAAACAAAATGAAGCAGGAAGACTGATAACACAATATAGGGGAATTACTGCTAATTCTTTTATGGTAGGGATCAAAGATATGCGCTTGGACCTTAGCCTCGGAGGTCACCCAGGGGAACTGAGCTGAATCACCTACATGTTGACAATCAGAGTGTCTGTCAGGTTGCCTAGGGACCAGGCTGCTTTTGCCCGGACATTAAGAGATTTGTCTTGAAGTGACATCAATATTGCATTTGCTGTGTCTGCAACAAATATGACATCCTGCAAGAGAAACAAAACAAAACACTATAGTTGCTTCAGGAGTTCACAATGCTATCTTGAAAATTCTCAAATTTATTTTCAGATAAAGCTAGTAAGTCTTTACCACAAATTTCTATTTGGAAATCAAAATTCATTTACTCAGTCAATTTACTGTTCTTCTTATATATTACACTTTGGATACCCATCAAAGCCCCAGGGGAATCTCCAGTGATTCTGGTATGTGTCATGCACACTCGAGGAGCCTACAGATTTTGCTCTTGTGAAGTCTGTGCTTGGCTTATTTCCACCCCAGGAAGAGATGCTGACAATGAAACACACTTCCGAAACACATCCTGTTCACTCACACACTTCTCAGTGAGATAAGAGTAGAGGAGAAATTTATTTCCTTCTTAGTAAAAACCACATCAGTTTTCTAAATTATTACTATCGTATGGTAACGTCCCATTTCATTTGCTTCAATTATCCATTAATTTGAACATTTATTGGCCTAGGGTCCTGGGCAGTGTGCAAAATAATGAAAAATAAATGAACTGTAGGCATTCCCGTATTTATTAGCAACTCAGGAAACCAGATTACAAAGCAATTTATCTTCCTTTACTGCCCAACTCAGGAGCTCTATATCAACCAAAAAGAGTAACAAAATGGACCACAAAGAGGCTCAGCCGAGCTGCGTGTGCCTGCTCTGACCTGTCGGAGACACGGGAAAAGCACGTAGACCCCAAGGGCCCGTGAGGTCGCCGCTTTCACTAAACGGTTCGCGCTGTCGTTCAGCCCCAGCAGCATCGTGATGCACAGGATCTGCCTGTCGCCCTGCAAGGGGAAAGGGTGGCCAGGAAAAAGCGCAAATGAAATAACTGAGCCAATGCCTTCAACGAGTGACCGTGACACGTCTGTCTCTGAGTCCACATTCAGGAGTTGAATACAACTGAGATCTTGAGGCTAACTTGGCAGAGAACAGAGGTTCAACTCAGATCCAGTTGTCAATTGAGTACCCACTAGCCTCAGAGGACATGCAGCACCGTGGTTACGTTGACCCCTTACCATTAGGTGAATTGGGTCATTTATTCTACTTTATTCAAGCTGCCTTCTTTATAAAAGCTAACTTATAGAAATAAGAACAGATGTAAATGCCACTAAGGACTAAAGAAAAGCAGCAGTTTGAATACTGTGTGTGTTGGGCACCAAGCTAAGTATTTCCACATGCCTCATGCTACTGTTCACATCATTTCCAGTTTATAGGTGACAAAATTAATTTTTAGAGAAGTTAAGATAACCAGAGCTAGAAAGTAGAACAACTAGAATTTAAACCAGGTCTTTCTAACTTTGAGATGTGAAATCTTTCTGAAATCTGACTTTACAGCCTCTGCTATGCTCGCTCCTACCGCCTGCCTTCTAAGCACAGGGAGGGAAAACTCTCCTGAGACATGAAGGTTTTAGTGCTGTTCCCCACTGCCTCACCCCACGCTCAAGGAGAACAAGCACCTTTTCTTCGATGATGTTCAATACTGGTTCAAAGTGAAACAATCAAAATCAAACTCAAGCTCTGATGCTCAGGGTCACCAATTAAAGACAAGAAAACACCCCTCAGGTTACCGGCAGACTGCTGAAGGCTTCCGGCAAGATGGAAGACAGGGCATCACAGGCGCTCGCCTGCAGAGTTGGGTGCTCTGAGTTCTGCAGGGCTCTGGGTAGAGGGCCGTTGAGCATCATAGTCCAGAACATCACCACCTGGAACAGGGGCAAGGTTACCACTGCAGCCCAAGAGACAACAGTGAACCAGCTGGACACTAAGACCGCCACAAGTGACCACAGTCATGAAGGGTTTCTCCTGGAAGCAGCAGCTTACTGTGAACGCTTCTACTGGTTCTTCTTCCACAGCCATGAAAAGAACTTTAGAAAACAACTAACTGAATCCTTCCACTTCATTCACTGGGAAACTACATACCGTCCGCTACAGTTGCAGCAAGAGTGATGGCAGCAATGGGGAGGGAGACGAGGATGAGGATGAGGACACAACAACAGTGGCGGTGGCAGCAGTGAGTGTTTTTCAGAGAACTTCCAGTCCCTGTGGCCTCGTCCAGTTTCTCTGGGCCATGGCTCCTCGTCAGGAAAACAGGGCAAAGACAACCGTCCGGCAGTGTGTGTGACAATAAAATGGAGACTGTGTGTGAAGCGCCTAGCGCGGTGCCTGGTGCGGCGGAGATTCTTAACTGAGCACAGGCGCTGCTTTAGGCACTCTGAAGAATTATCTCCCTCCACAGCCCCTCAAGGCAGGAGTCCGCAGAGTACCTTTAATGGTTTCCTTCTCAACCTTTACAAAAACCCTGGAAGTTCAAGTCCACGTACAAATCCCTCTGTGGTTTTGGTGTCTCCATTTCCTGCCCCACGGATTTAGCCCTGAGTTTTGTTGAGGGTTCCACACACCAGTTCATTCGCCCCCACAATCTGAGCTCCCGGACACCCAGCCTGGGCCCTCCCAGCCCCAAACCAGAAGAATGTGGCCGTGTGTGGCCGCCAGCCTCCCGATGGCCCACAATGATTCTCACCCCCTAATGTTTCGGAGGCCGCCCTCCCACTGACTAGGGCTGACCTGTGTAACTAACAGGCTGTGGTGGGAACGACAGTGTGGAACTTCCGAAGCTGGGTTATAAAACTCCTGCAGCTCTGTCCTGCACCCACAATTCTTGATTCATTTGCTGTCGGGGAGGCCAGCTGCCGTGTCAAGAGAACACTCAAGCAGCCCTCCAGAGAGGGCCTCGTGGGGCGGCACTAAGCAAGGCCGGCTGCCGGCAGCCAGCACGAACTTGCAAGGTACGTGAGTGAGCTGTCCTGGAAGGAGATCCTCTAACCCCCGACAAGTTCAGCTGACTGCAGCCCCAGCCAGCATCCTGACTGCAGCCTCATGAGACCTGAGCCTCAATTCTCGCTCTCAATTTCTAGCCACAGAAACTGTATGAGAGGATGAATGCAGGATATGGTTCTAAGCTGCTAAGTATTTAGGATAATCTATCACTCAACAATAGTTAAGTCATACAGAAAGTATATCCCTTTTTTACATATGAAACAACACCTAAGTGTGAACAGTTAAGAGTCTTGTTCAAAGTCACTTGGGGCAAGGGGAGAAGTTTGGATTAAACCCAGGTCTGTCTGATAGCAAAGCTCAACTCATCCCCCTCCAAATGGTGACATTTCAGCTTCAGTGGCAGTCAGAGGAAGGGACTAGGGCTGGAGAATCTTAATTCATTGCAAAGATGACGGAAATTGTGAAGGGAAAAAGAACAGGCAGGATGGGGAGGGCAGAGGGAGAAAACAGCACTAACGTTGAGTTGATTTTGCTTCTGGCACTAAGTAGAAGCCTTTTTTGGTGGACTCACGTGCTCCTCCTTCAAAGACTGACTGACACAGTGTAGGGGCACCAAAAACAACCTAAGACCACAGAACTGGATGGGAATAATGGGTGAGGGGCCCAGCAGTGAGGGAGTCAAGGGGAGTAAGATTCACTGAGCAGCTACTATTTACCAGCATCTTCACATCTCATTCAATCTTCCCATAGTCCTGTGAGTTACGGATTTTCATTCCTCTTTACAAGGAAACTATGCTCACAATTACATATTAAGTGTTTAGTTCCATGCCTTCTGATTCCAAACACTTTTCTCTTCCCACCACTCCAGTCTGCCTCTTGGGCATACTGAGAAACCAAACTAGGTTTTGTGCAAAAACAAAATAAAACAAAACAAAACAAAAAAACCTCTTTTTTTCCATTACTGGTTGTGTGTTACACATAATCCTACCACATATTGAATTGCAAGTAAACTGAAATGCACATGAAACCTATCCATCCTAGATTATAAACCATAATTTTGGACACTGGAAGAAACCATACTCTCTACTCCACTTTATCATTGAGCGTCAAAATAAAACTGACTGAAGCACGAAGAACAAAGAAATCCATGAACTGACACTTACCAAGCTGACTGGCACTCTCTGATCAGGTGCTTTGGTGGAATCCGGTTTATACTGCTGTATTAAGCCTGTACCCAGTTCTTCCAAAAGCTGCCAAGATAAAAGAAATAGATTACCAGAGATAAGTATTAGAACTATGGAGGTAAAAAACCACTTCAGTCGGAGATCACTTCAAATCAAGGGGAAGAATAATTTCCAACTAATTTGCTTTCTTTTGTTAGTAACTCCTATCACAGAGGCATTCTTTCCAGGAGCAAAATCACCAGCTACATATTGCTCATTTATTACCAAATCAATTCTTTGGGTTCATAAGTAGAGCTGAAAATAGAAGAATGTATCACTTCCCTACCTGAAATCTCTCGAAGAAACTTGGAATTGATGGACATGCAGCAGAGGGAAGAACATAAAAGAAAGAGAATAAAGCATATGGCTTTTAATGAAAATGACCTTGGCTCCATGAAGCTGGACGGATGGATCTGCCTCCCCCATGCACTTGCAAATCACCTCTCCGAGCTCCATCAAGTAGACTTGAGTCATTGAAAAGTAGCCCCTTGCCAGATGAGCCAATACCTGCAAAGAAAACAGGGGATTAACCCTCAGGATAGCAATATCCAGAAAAGTAGTTCAATACTTCAGAAATCACTCACATTCAACAAGGAGCTGAAATCAGATGTTGAACGAAATGAAGAACAATCATAATCTTTATTTTATGATGAAAATCAATTACGTATGTCATATGATTTTATGTGCTGCTTTATTATTTTTTTGAAAGTTTTTTTTAACATTTTTTGCACCTTTTTTGGTTGTTGTTTGGGGGCAGGTAATTAGGTTTGTTTGTTTGTTCATTTTAATGGAAGAACTAGGGATGAACCCAGGACCTCGTGCACGCTAAGCACGCACTCTACCACTGAGTTACACCTTACCCTCTGATTTTAAGTGCTTTATAATTCACAAAATGTGCTTCATTAAAATTATCACTTAAGCTTAAGAAAAATTTTTTGAGGAAGGTATTAACTGAATATGTCAGCTAAAAAACCTAAGACTGAAAAAGTTAGAGGTTAAAGAGGGCAAAGAACATGTTTAATATTAGCCAGATAATTAGCAGCAGACCAGCAGACCCCAGAACCAAACCTGTGTCTTAGCTCATATTTGAGTACAGAAAAAACAAATACGTTATTAGAGTAATTTTCTCCCCTTAAAGAAGCAAGTATTTTGTTGTCTCTAAACATCTATAAGACCAAAGAGAAGTTTATAGAAAATTACTTATATACTTTCAGATGCAGAAATCAAGGATTAACTCTACCATTCCTTTCAGAATTGTTATGTAATCTATTACACCCACTTGCCATATAATGCCCGCGGTGACTAAAATGCCTTGCAACAAAAAAGGATGAATCTGACATTTTACAACCAAGCTTCTCCACCTATCCCCCAAAACAAAGCAACAAACAAAGCATTCACACCTAAAATGCAACTCCCACTAAAACCAATGTAAACACTTGGCTTGGTTTTATATTACTTTCACAGACTCGCTCCTCATGAGGTAATCACCCCATGAAGAATGATTACTTCCATTTCAGAGATGAGGAAATGAAACCTCCTACCTGTAAGGCCTCCAGGCGCATGGGGAACGGTTCATAGGTGCTTCCTCCTGCGGAGCCAGCATCATTACCTGAGCAGGAATCCTCCTTGGGCAGAACAACAATGGAAATGCAAAGTCGAATGAGCCAGCAGGGTTCTGAAGACGTCTTAGGTGAGCTAACCGACGCTTCTTCCAGAAAGGGTCCAGAAGGGGCTTTTTTCCACCAGTCAGGAGGACTGAGGCGAGGAGTTGCTGAATTGCTATTGCTGAGTCCAGAAGAACAGGGCTGTTGTAAAAGCAGCTGGACTTCAGGTAAAGGCGCGTGAGTGGACACTATGGCTCCCAAGAGAGTGAGACTTGACACACGAACATTAACATCTATCAAAGGAGACAGTAAGAACCTATCACCACGGGAACAGTTACCATAAGGATCATGATTAAGAATTATGGCGTCCTTGTTTCACCTGAATCAAATTAAACCTCTAGCCCTAACTTCCAGTTTGTAGGAAACACATGGGACAGAAGTATAAGTTAAATAACCCTATAAAGAAAAATCCAACAAATCGAGAATGTGAGACATACTATGCGACAACTGACTTAGACCCTTCCAAAATCAATAGGATGAAAGGAAAAAAAAAAAGGGTGGCAGGCTGTTCTAGAGTCAAAAAGGCTAAAGTGAGAAGGCAGGACAAGATGGCACAGTAGGAAGATGCTGGCCTCGCCTAGCCCCACAGACACAAAAATTAAGACTATATATAGAGCAACTCTCTCTGAGAATGACTTGAAGACTAGCAGAGAAGATTTTCCGCAACTAAGGATAAACAAAAGCCACGCTGAGACAAGCAGGAGGGTGGAGACACAGTCTGGCCTACACCTCCAGGGCTGCGAAGCACTGGCAGGAGCGATGTCACAGCCTCAGAGGTCCTCCCTGAGGAGCAAGGGCTCGGAACCCACACTGGGGTCCCCAGGCCAGGGGGGACCTGCATCAGGAAGACAAGCCTTCCTAATACCTAGCTTTGAAAACCAGCAGGGCTGATGTCTGAGAGAGCTGGAAGGCTGCAGGGAATCGGGGATCCACTCTGAAAGGCTGCGCACAAAACTCACTCACTCCAGGTATCAGTGCACAAGCTGCAGCTTGAAAAGTGCCTGATCGTATGTGGAGAGTCACTGACTAATTTTAAGGCATGTGCCTGAAGGGAACTTCAGGCGCTGATGGGCTGATGAGTGCTCCTAAAAATTTTTTTTCCTTTGGCTCCCTCTCTACCTAGCTGGCCAGGTACCTCCAGGCGCCATCTCTGACTCTCCGCATCTAATGGACTGGCACCACTCAGCCCACCCAGTATTCACCTGCAGAAACCAGCTAGCCAGCGCTCCTCCAGAGCAGACCCTCTTACAGCCAGCTGCACCGGGGGCCAGCTCCACACACTAGCAGGCCTGTAGAAGGGCAGCCCAGACAGAACAGAAGGGCAAGTGCAACCCACACAGGGGACACTCCTGGAGCACCTGGCTCTGGTGACCAGGGGGACCATACATCTGGGCCCCAGACACCTTCTACAGGAGATATATCTACCTAATACATAGAAACAAATGTAAGGGTTAGGCAAAACGAGAAGGCAAAGAAGTATGTTTCAAATGAAAGAACAGCACAAAACCTCAGAAAAACTACTAAACAAAATGGAGATAAGCAATCTTCCAGATAAAGAGTCTAAACTAATAGTCATAAAAATGCTTGCTGAAATCAGGAGACAAATAAAGGAAACACAATGAGAACTTCAACAAAGAGACAAAAAAAAAAAAAAACAAAACCCAAAAAACCAATCAAACAATAAAATAGCTGAATAAAATAACAAAAATGAGAAACATACTAGAGGAAATCAAATGCAGATTAGACAATACAGAAAAACAGATCAGCAATCTGGAAGACCGCCTAGTGAAAAATGACCTAATTGGAATAGCAAAAAGAAAAACAGGAAAAATGAGGATAGTTTAAGGGACATTTGTGACAACATCAAGTGTACTAACATTCACATTATAGGGGTCCCAGAAGGAGGAGTGAGAAAAGGACAGAAAATCTATTTGAATAATGGCTGAAAACTTCCCTAACCTGACAAAGGAAACAGACATCCAAGTCCAGGAAGCACAGAGAGTCCACAAGATTGAATCCAAAACAACCTGCACCAAGATACATTATAAATAAAGTCAAAAGTTAAGAAAGAATATTAAAAGCAGCAAGAGAAAAACTAGTTACACATAGAAGAGCCCACATAAGACTATCAGCTGACTTTTCAGCAGAAACTTCACATGCCAGAAGGAAATGGCACAAGGTATTCAAAGTTCTTAAAAAAAAAAAAAAAAAAAAACAAACAAACAAACAAAAAAAAAACAAAACCTTACAACCAAGAATATTTTCTCTGGCAAGGCTATCATTCAGAATTGAAGGATATTTCTCAGACAAGAAAAAGCTAAAAGAATTCATCGCCACTAAACTGACCTTACAGGAAATGCTAAAGGACTTCTTTAAACAGAAAAGACAAGACCATAAATAGAAATATAAAAATTATGAAAGAAAAAAAAAGTCTCACTGGTAAAGGCAAACATATAGTGAAGATAGTGGATCAACCACTTATATAGGCAGCATGAAGTTTAAAAGACAAAACTAGTAAAATCATATATATCTACAATAATTAGTTAAGAGATGCACAAGATAAAAAGATGTTAAAGATGACATCAAAAACATAAAACATGGAGAGGGAGGAATAAAAATGTAGTGCATTTGGAAAGTGCTTGAACTTAAGTGACTTAAAATAGATTTTAAATACACAGGTTGTTATATAAGAACCTCATGTTACCACAAACCAAAAACCAATAATAAACGCAAAAAATAAAGAGAAAGGAATACAAACATAACACTCAAGAAAGCCGTTAAATCACAAGGGAAGACAGCAAGAGGACAGGAGCAGAGAAGAACAACAAATATAACTAGAAAAAATTAACAAAATGATAAGTAGTACATACCTATCAATAATTACTTTAAATGTAAATGGACCAAATGCTCCAAACAAAAGACATAAGGTGGCTGACTGCATAAAAAAATAAGACCTGTATATATGCTACCTATAAGAGACTCAAATCAGATCTAAAGACACACGTAGACCAAAAATGAGATGATAGAGAAAAAAAAATTCCATGCAAATGGAAATGAAAAGAAAGCAGGGCCAACAATATTTATATCAGACAAAGTAGACTTTAAATCAAAGACTAATAAGACAAAGAAATGCATTACATACATAACAATAAAGAGATCAGTCTAACAAGAACATATAGCACTTGTAAATATATGTGCACATAGGAGCACCTAAGTACATAAAGCAAATATTAACAGACATAAGGGGAGACATTGACAGTAATATAATATTAGTAACACCCCACTTACATCAATGGATAGATCATCCAGACAGAAAATCAGTAAACAAACACTAGCCTTAAATGACACATTAGAATCCACCCCAAAACAGCAGAAGACACAGTCTTTTCAAATGCACATGAAACATTCATTCTCCAGGATAGACCACATGTTAGGACACAAAACAAGTCTCAACAAATTTAAGAAAATTAAAATTGTATCAAGGAACTTTTCAGACCACAATCCAAAGAGACTAGAAATCAGCTACAAGATGAAAAACTGGAAAAAACACAAACAAGTGGAATTTAAACAATATGCTACTGAACAACTAATAGGTCATCGATGAAAATCAAAGAGGAAATCAAAAAATACCTGGAGACAAATAAAAATGGAAACAGTGTTCCAAAATCTGTATGGCAGAGGAAAGGCTGTTCTAAGAGGGAAGTTCATAGCAATACAGGCGTATCCCAGGAAACAAGAAAAATCTCAAACAATCTGATCTTACAACTAAAGGAACTAAAAAAAGAAAAACAAACAAAACTCAGTTAGTGAAGGAAGGGGAAAAAAAGATCAGAGTGAAAATAAATGAAACACATACTAAAAACAACAGAAAAGATAAATGAAACTAAAAGTTGGTTCCCTGGAAAGATAAACAAAATTGATAAACCTTCAGGCAGACTCATTAAGAAAAAGGGAATGCCCAAATCAATAAAACTGGAAATGAAAGAGAAGTTAGAACTGACACCACAGAAGTACAAAGGATCATAAGAGATTACTATAAACAGTTATAAGCCAACAAACTGGACAACCTACAAAAGATGGATAAATTTCTAAAAACACGATCTTCCAAGACTTAATTAGAAGAAATAGAAAACCTGAACAGACCAATTATTAGTAATGAAATCAAATCAGTAAAAGCAAACAAACAAACAAAAAACTCCCCAGAAATAAAAGTCCAGGACTAGATGGCTTCACAGGTGAATTCTACCAAACATATAAAGAAGACTTAATATCAATCCTCAAACTACTCCAAATATGTGGAAAGATATACCATGTTTGTGGGCTGAAAGAATCACTACTGTTAAAATGTCCATACTACCCAAAGCAATCCACAGGTTTAATGCAATCTCTGTCAAAATACCAATGGCATTTTTCGCAGAACTAGAACAAATAATCCTAGAATTTGTATGGAAGCACAAGACTCCAAATAGCCAAAGCAAACTTGAGAAAAAAGAACAAAGCTGGAGATACCATGCTCCCTGGTTTCAAACTATAATGCAAAGCAGTAGTAATCACAGTGTGGTACTGGCACAAAAATAGACACACAGATCAATGGAGCAGAATAGAAAGCTAAGAAATAAACCCATTCTTACATGGTCAGTTTATCTACAACAAAGGAGGCAAAAATATGTAATGGGGAAAAGACAGCCTCTTCGGTAAACAATATTAGGAAACGTGGATAGCTACATACAAAAGAATGAAGCTGGACCATTTTCTTACATCACATACAAAGATAAACTCAAAATGGACTAAAGACTTAAATGTAAGGCCTGAAACCATAAAACTTCCACAAGAAAACATTGGTAGTACACTCTTGGTCATGGGTCTTATGTTAACTGTAATTTCAATTTAAAAAAAAAGAAAGAAAAATTTAAAAGGCTAAAGATACATAAAAATGAAATGTAATGCATAAACCTTCAATAAGCTGACTTTTTTTTTTTTTTTAAAGACTTTTGGGGACACATGAGGAACTCTGAATATGGACTAAATATTAGATGATATTATGGAATCAATGTTACTTTCTTAGGTGTGAGAATGGTGTGTGTTTTTAGGAGATTATCTTTATTTCTGGGAGATGCATGCTGCGGTATTTAGGGTGAAATATGTCTACAGTTTACTTTTAAATGGCTCAAGGGAAAAGAGTATATAAATATGCACATACACACAAAAATATACACATAAACACATATATGTATACATATATACTGATACGTACATGTAGAAAGAGAGAAAGCAAATATGACAATGTTTACAACTGTTAAGTCTACGTAGAGGTAACAGGTGCTCACTGTACAAGTTTTCTGTGGGTCTGAACATTTTAATAATAAAAGGTTGCTGGAGGACAAAGGCAGACACTTGAAAGGACTTTTAGTACTTGGTCCACTCCCCTCAGATTGCAAATGAAGAAAAGCCAGCGCAGTGGAATGAGCAGGGAACTGAGCCAGAAGACGTGGGTTGTTTTAATCTTCATTCCACAACTAACGTAATGAGAGACCTTAAGGCAAAATTCATCTTTCTGGGTCCCCTCTTACACAATGGTGAAAGGAGTGAGTTGGACTTAGTTTACACATCAGTATCTCATTTAAGCCTCATAAAAATTTTATGAGGTAGGCACAGGTCTTTCTGGTAATAGGAAGTTAAAGTTGAGGTCATGGCTATGAGATGGCAGAAATGGGAGCGGGTTGCAGACCCGTGGACTGACGCCGGGTCCTACCTCTGCCACGATGTCACAAACACCCATGTCTCCTTCAAGTTCTGTAATTCTGACTAAAAATTCAACTTATTAGAATGTTGTCTGAGCTGAAGCTTGCAAACAAAACAAAAACAAATGTTCTAAAGGCAAGCACGTATACATTATATGTGAGAGTAAGTCATAAAATAAGAAATAAGACTGTAGTTAGTGGAGATTTGAAGTCCTAGAATTTTATATGAACTTCAGAGGCGATAACGTTAAAGAAGTTAGGTTTCATATTCCACTTTTCCTTTCCAAAAAGAGGTTGATGTCTACCTGACTGCCCATCCACCCTCTACTTACACCTAAAGGAAAGAACTACCATACAGTAGAGTAGGACCCCTAGCACTCACTCAATCCTAATTCTAAAGGAATACTCTGGTCACTGCACTAACGTACTGAAGACACATTAAACTTTACCGGTAATTCTCCAGCTCACTTCTTTCCAGTGGTGCCCACTGGGGCTTCAGGGATCAAACGTGGGGTTCTAGCAATAGTTGGATCCCACAAAACTTGAGGAGAATAAACAGAACTACCTTAGAGCTTTAAAAGTGCTCTGAATATTTTTTTAACTAATAATCTAGATTTGATTGATATAAAGAAGCAATCAGTTTTAAACTATCACCAACCTTTGTGGCGGATATAAGGCTTTATCTGGTTCCAGACTTTGGTCAGCAGGCTGAGTTTCAGACGGTTATAAGGTGAATTTGATACTAAATTTGCAAGGCACTGCAAAACACAAACAACAGCTCATCAATAGGCCTGATTAAGCCAACGCATAGGAGACAAAATTTTAGAGCATTTCATTAAAAACAAAAATCTTTACACTTATTTGCAAATCAGTCCTTCTCTTTTTTGTCTTTTTTTTCTGGAGGGGGTAGGGGATAGCACCTGTATTCTCATTGGTACAATTTAATCCTTAAGATAAAGAAGTATTTTTAGTAAATCATTTATTTAGACATACAGAGGTTGTAGGCAAGATCAGACAAGTAGGAACAGACTTCGAAATGGGATATTTTTAAGAAAATTACTACTTAGTTATATTCTTAAGTCAATTTATTTTTGAGTGATATAAACATTATACAAAACAAACAGAATAACCACCTCTGGAACTCACTGAATAACCTGGACATTTACCTTAATTATCTGAGTGAGGGTCTGTGAGGATGATTCAGCCACCAAAGCTAACAAAAGACATCTGTGCAGCTCTTTAATGCTGGAAGCGATCATCACAGAAAAGGGCGTAAAGGCCCTTCTGTGGTCACTGGTATCTTCAGCAACAGAAAGAAACTGCTTTGAGCCTTCCAAGATGGCAGATAAAACTTGCAGAGCACAGGCACGCGTCTGAAATTTCAGGATGATTCACATCAGTTAGTTAAAAATCAGGAGTCAAATCCCCTTTGTCCTATGTATATTTTTAATAATCAAAGTACTTAGAATCATTTTAATTAGAAGGATAAAGGCAATGGGATTACCTGTCAGGTCCCAAAAGTAGCTGTGAACTGAGCCACCTGCATCCCCACCTTCACACTTAAAAAACAAAAACTACTTAAATCACATTGTTGTTAGTTTTCTTACTCTAAGTCTAGAGCACACCATAGTATACAACCTGAAATCATGAGCATGAAAATAACTTAAAGATGAGAAGCCTAGTTTATTCAAGCATAAATCCCACTGAATATGACTGAAAAACTGTGCTGTACATCAGAAATTGACACAACATTGTAAACTGACTATAACTCAATTTTTAAAAAAAAGTGGAAAAAAAAAAAAGCCCACTGAAAAGAGAAACTGAAAGCCTATTGGGCAGAAAAAAATAAAGGCATCTACAGTCTGTTTCTCTAGAGTTCCTGAGGACATTCTGCTTTGCAATCTGCCCTAAAGCATCCGTGAGCTCTCAATGTTAATTAAATGGGCTATTAGGAAATGTGTGCAAACTCATCTTGGCAGGAACTGTTAGTGAGCCAACTTTTAGAAACATTCTAAGGTGCAGGAAATAACACTGCTTACAACAAGAATCTTTGATAATCAAAGAAATACTAAATACAACCTTACAGATGGAAAATAAAATGTGTGCCCCTTTGTCAATGGACTACGGTATTTGTCAGGAAAAGTGCGTCAAGGGTTTCTTTATAAGGTTAAAAGATTATTTTCAATTGGTACTCTGATGATTTTGTGGTATTAAAAATTATAAAGGAGAAAAAAGAAATGAAAAAGAAAAAAGCCAATTTAACCAATATGGAATGTAGGTGATAAGTTCAGGATTAGTAATATGAAATAATACTGTACCCTCTGGCCAGAAGGCCCCCAAATGCCAATCAAACCTTTCAGTCAGATTTGTTAAAAGCAAGGAATCAATAATAATTCTAGGATATGATTTACATTATTTACTAAATATGAAGCATATCTGAGTTTGGTGTGAAAAAGGTTTTCCAGAAAATCTTCAACTACATTATCTCCAAGAAATAAATTAATTCTGCATGCCTTTTATGGACTGGAATCATAAACAAAAAATTAAAGATTTAATTGTTTTGAGAATAAATTTGTAGTATAGCAGTATGAGTCTTTGGAATTAAGCATAATCACTTAAGTTAGGAAGTTGACAAAGTATTAGAAAATTGTGGGGGAGAGGGAGGGAAAGAGTTTGCGCACAAGTCAGCTGATCCAAGAACTCAAACCAGAGGCTAGCAAATCTCTTCTGTAAAGGGCCAGCAGTACAAATTTCACATACAGAGTCTTTGTTGTAAACACTCAGCTCTGCTACAGTAGCACAGACACTGTATAAAGGAATAAATGTGTGTTCCAATAAAAATCCACTTATGGACAGTGAAATAGGAATAGCATATAATTTTTACATCACAAAATATTATTCTTTTGACTTAAAAAAACATTTAAAAGTATAAAGACCATTCCTGGTTCATGGGTCATACAAACTGGCAGTGGGCCACAACTGGCCCACAGGCCGTAGTCTGCCAAACTCTGATTAGATGGCTGGCTGATCTTAACTGAAAGAGGTAGATGTTATGCTAAACTTCTAAACTTTAGAGCATAATTAAAAATCACAAATCCAACAGCTCACAAAACAAATAAAATTAAAAGCCATGCTGTAGAAAGAAATGAACTAATACTCAAAAGTAAAAAATTTTCAGTCCAATTAACTTTGGTACCCTAAGAGGGAAAAATGCATTCGTAACTATCACAGATGAAAACGAACGGAATGTCACTAAAATTTGTTATTTTTCATCATCAAGGTACAAAATCTAAATGGAAATATACTAGATCAAATTATACTTCTCATAGTTCTAATTTATTTCCTTTAAATGCTGTTTAATATATCTTTGTTGCTATAAAAATGCTATTTATAACACTGAATCTGGCTCAAGTTCTGCTTCATTTATTCTTATTATCAATATTTAATATACTGTTTATCATTCTAATCAGCACTTTCAGCAGAAGCTACTGACGTACAAGCAAACCATAAGAGATGTAGCTCTCCAGAGAGCTCATTCTGTTAAGTTTTTATTGTCTGAATATTTACAGTGGTGGGTAAGACTTTTTAATCTTATAAACATCAGTATGCTCAGTTGCACTAGACGGTACTTTTACCTCCTTGGGCACAAAGGCTTGTTCAAAAGTAATGAAACAAGAAAGCACTTTTCCTTTTTTGCTTCTTAGAATAGAGTAGAAATGTTTGCTGAGGTAGCTCAGTCAACCCTTATTTTTTCCTTTTTTTATGTATGTTTGGTCCCAGAATATTTCTGGGAGGGTGATGAAGAAGTCACTGCTGGGAGTGGGTACCACTGAGGTTTCAACGCAGGGCACCTGTCTGTGCTTACCTTTGGCTTTGTCCAAGTACTGATTATTCTCCACATATGCCCAAGATTAATTTCATTTGATCACACCCCCAAAGCTGGGTGCCTTTTACGTGGAGGCACTTCAATACTATGCCAGGATCTCTAGATTTGGAGACATCCAAGCAAAGGTCACCTGTTCTTGGCTGGCCATATAAGAGACACCTGATTATCTACCATTCCATGACAGTTAAAAATTCCAACCCTTTATTCTCTTTCCTAGTTATGTTACCTGTTATCTAGATTTTAATTTGTTTCTGTATTTCATAGCTCTCCAAAAGGGAAATAAAGAATCATCCTGGAATCTGAAAATCAGGATAATTCTCAAGGTACCAAGAAGGCCTGCCCTACAGTTTGTCCCTTAGATGAAGTCTTGCTGATATACATAATCTACCTCTGTAACACCTGAGGAAACCATATAGAAGCAATTTATAAATCAGTCATGTTATTACATTGGTTGCTCTGTGCTGTCCGAAAACATAGGATGTGCCTTCTAAAGCGCATTTCTGGCATGTCAACATGTGACAATTTCCCAAGTACCGCCACACTGCCAAATCCTAAAGGGGATTTCTAAGTTTTCTCCTTCTCAAAGAACCATTCTTCAATGAGAAGATACACTGTTACTGTCTTGTCATCTTCATCCTGGCTAAGACAAACCTCAGTCTATACTGTCCAACTCTACACTCAGTGAGCACCTGAGAAGATGATCACGCAGCTTTTACACATGGCTGAGCCTTTTAACCTAGCTCTCATCAATCCAGAATGCTGTTCCATTCCAAGTACATGAACTAGCAGTTTTAATTTGTGCAAATAATTTTCTAGCAGACTTTCTAGAACAGCATCTCTCACTGACATCATCTACTAAAACACTTTCCTCTAGCATGGGCCTTGGTTCACAATTAACTACACTATGGAGAGTGTGCAGAGGTGTGCTCCAAGCCTCGTTGTGGACAACTGTCACTGTACTTACTGATACTCTCCTAAACCCGGTATCTGCTGCTGAGTATAATCATGTCACTTGCCAGTACACTGAACTGACAAATTTTAATCATTAATTTGATCTTTTAAAAATCCTGTTTAAGAATGATGACCGGTTTTCCATTTCTCCAGGACCTCCGTGGCTTTTGTGCTGGCCCTAGGACATCTCCAGAAGGAAGTTCTATGTTTTATTTCACTCATCACATTTCTTGCATTCATAGAAGATAAAGAGCAAGAACGTATCTAAAAGGTACCCAAATCAAGGAGGACCACTCTGTAATATGTAAAACCTATCATGGCACTCTAAGTCAAATGTAAACATTTGAAAAATATAAAGATACAAACATGAAAATTATTTCTCTCTACTTTCATCGGATATGATCTCATAACCTCTTTGTACTCACGTCACAAATGCACGTGTCCCACATCCCCTTAGCTGGGCAGTCACAGCCCAGGTGGTTTATTGATCTGCTACTTGCGCCATGGCACCATCTCCTTAACTACTTATGGCTCCTCCCCTCAGCTGGAGGGGCTTCAAAAACACAAATACATATATATATTTTAACCTTTATAACAGTTTCCCTTCCAATTACTAGAATAGCCTCATCATTTATCTATTTGCCACCATTCTTTTCCATTTTTCTCCCAGGTTCTCATTCTCTACCGATTCAGGCAATTTGAAAGATTTCTATTGGTTGAATTACTTAGGATACTGAGTACTTGAAATACCCTACAAGGCATTTTTTGTGTGTCTAATGGACAGGCTAGTTTATTTTTCTCTCCCCTGTAAAAGTGTTGAAGGGTCATTTAGAAGTTTTCTTATTTAGGAATCAGCTATTCAAGGAGATGATCAAAGGCAGTTCCAATGCATTATGGGTTGCCAGCCCTCCTCCTTACTTTTAAGGGAAAATCTTGAAAAAAGAAAACTACTACTATTGGTAGTAAAATAGTAAAAATCATTCACTTTGAGAGGGTAGGTTGGTTACCTAAGGACATCAGACGCCATTCGGCATGACTTTATAACATTCATGATTGTAAGGGGACTCTAAATAGCACTGTTTTCCTTAGGTAAGAGGAGCTAACATACCCAAGAAGAGGCAAACTACTTGATCAGCCATAGCTACCTTGCTGTAGCTTTCTATGACTGCCAATTTTTTTGTCTTCTTTTTTAAAAATCGGTTTTTCTTATTAAACTATGTATTACTGTTTATTACACGTGATTTGGAAAATATGGAAAAGTTGGAAGAAAAAAACCACTGTTGGGATCATAATTTCATATCCTAGATTTTGGTAAAACTTCACTGGTGTTTCCCTAAGTCTTACACGTCTTTCATAACCATTACATACTGTGATATTCCGATGAGTATTTAAGCCATTTGTAATTTTTTCCTATTTGGTGTTTATACCAAGGCAATCAACATTTTCCCAGAAGGGGGAGAAGCATTGCTGCTTCACTGCAGCTCAAAGAGGACACTGAAGCCAGGACTCAAGTGGGCTCGAGCTTCAAGCAAGCCTGGGGCAGGAGGTGACCTCACTATGCTCTCCCTCAACCTGTTATTCACATAAGCCCATTTCCTATCGCCCTACCCAACTACCGGTTCTCAAATCAGGACTTGGGTAAGAGCCTTGTTCAGATAAAATCGGATAGGGCAGAGAAAACAACGAAGACTTGTAAAGTTTTCTCCCTAGTACAACACTTAGAATTTAAGTGCTCTTACCTTTGGAGAAGGATCTTTTAACGTAAGAGTCATCAAGGACACAGACTGTGGGGTCCCGAGCTCAGGTGTATCAGGAACAAAGGCTGACCAGTAGCCATAAAGAACTTTTTTTTCTATGGATTTTATAGTAGAAAGAAAACAAGCTAGTGCTCCTTGGCGAACCTTGGCTTGGTAAGACCTTTGATAAGCAAAAGAAGGAAGAAGAAAGTCTTTTAATTGCTTTTAAAAATGTAAGCATGAAATGCTATTTATGCCAGCCAACTCAAATGATAGTGAGAAATTCAACATTCCAAATAAGTCTGAAATACATCAACATGATATTTTAAAAATTATTTCAAAATGCAATCAAAACATGTTAAATCCATTTGTTTATATAACAAGTTAATAAAGTCAACAATTAAAAAAAAACCCAACTAGATAGAGAATAAGAGGGCAACATTTTGATTTTAGGAAACCCGTGTTAAATGAGATACTGCAGTGTATACATTCATCCAAAAAACAGGTACTGAATATCCTTATGCGAGTGCCAGGCACTGTGCTGAGGCTGGTAGACACCAACTAAGCCCCTGCCCTTGACAAGCTTTTAATGGCAGAGGCGGACGGTTAAGAGGTAACTACAACGCAGTAAGGCAGAGATAAGTCACAGGGTCACACAGGAAGGGTACCTAAGCTGAAAGAGGGTGTCAGAAAAGGGTTCTCAAACCACACAGTTGTTGAGCTCATATTGAAGAGGAGGAGTGGTTAACAAGGCAAAGGCAAAAAAAGTGAAAGAAAGAACATTTCAGGCAGAGGAACCCCATGTACAAAGGCAGATGGAGAGGACAGGGCAAAATGCAGAGTAACGCAAAGTCCCACATAAATGAGACTCTTCAAGTTAAATCACAGGCGACAGGCAGACTTTTAAGCGAGGATATAAACTTAGACACACAACTTAGAATACAAGGCATAAAAACATAACAAAATACTACTACCTCACTTTACTCTGCATGCCTCCTTCAGTATCAGAATAGTCTGACTCACTACTGCTGACCCTTTTCCAACTGGCAGAACTGAAGGGTGAGGAGACTCGGTCCTTTCCTGCGGCTCCACTTCCAGCTACTGGCAAAGTCTGAGCATCCAGGGAGGGGGAGCACCGAGTGTCCCCTCCAGGCAGGTTCACTCTACCTGAGCCAGGGGCTGGGGCTACTTCTCTTTCACCACTGGATTCTTCCTCCTCCTCCTCTCCTTGCTGGAGTTTCTTCGGTTTTACTTTTGATTTTTTCTTTTTACTCTGATTTTAGGAGTAAACGAAAACATATATATGATAGCTATTGGTAACTTCTCGTTTGATAATTACTAAATGTGTCTCTGACATGTAGTTTGAATAAAGAAGAAAAGAGGAGAAGAGAAAAAAGCAGCACTTAATCAATACTCTGTGTGTTAGGCACTAGGCCAAGTGCTTATGCACACCCTCCCGGACCAGAGGAAACAAGGCATGAAATACACAGGACATAGCAAAACTCATGGCCTGGGTTTAAATTCTCTTGGCCCTGGGCAAATCGTTTAGCCTCTCTGAGCTTGCCCTTCCTCATCTGTTTAAGCATAGGCTAATGCCACCTTCCTTGCACCGTTGTGAAAGCATTCAGCTTTCTCAGCTGGGGTTCTGCAAGAGATTAAGGTCTACAGAAAATGACTTGAGTGACTATTTTCTCAATTCTCCCAACAGGATACCCAGCCAGCACCACTCTAGATGTACAGGGAATATGTCAATCCATTACATACAATCCAATGTTTTAGGGCATTGGGGCTTTGTAGATATAACGTAAAAGCCAATTTCTCTCTTTTCTCCTACTTCCTTCTTTTTTGACATCCAAAGATCTTCGGAATCTGAGCCTTCCTCGCATTCTTGGGGTCCCTGACCTTAAGGAAGGAAGCTCCTCATCACTTCTATGTTGGATTATTAATGTGGCTCCAGACTTAATGCCTTTTTACTTTCTACCCATTGATTTTTCTAAAATGCAAATCTAATATCACTCCCCCGTATCTTCACTTTCACCACCTACAAGATAAAAACCCAGACTCTTCAGCATGTATTAGACCCTTATAATCTGGCCTCTGCTACATACTTGCCCCAACTTCCTCTCCACACACCTGACACTCCAGCCCTACTGGTTAACAAATGGGCCATGTGAACTTACGTTCCCTATGTTTGTGTACCTTGTTGCCTCCGAATAAAACTTTCTCCTTTCTTCTCTGTACTATTACTCATTCTTGAGTTTCTGGTTAGCCACCGTATCTGTTAAAAAGCACCCCTTTCCCCTCTATTGGGTGCTTTGAATGTGCTCCTAGAGTTCCCTGTGAATATTCAAATGAAAGGAACTATAACACTGCAGTGCAGCGTTTATTTATCCATCTTCGCCTTCTCCCCCAAATTCCTAAAATTCCCGAGTCTATGTTCCTAATGCTCAGCACAATACTTGGAATATAGCAGAAGCTCAGTAAATGTTCAGAAAGTAAATAAGTTAAAGACTTTCTAATTATAAGCATTTTTATCAGGTATTACATTTCTAGATGCAATATCTTGGCACCGTATCTGTATGCTCTAGGTTTTCCAACAGAAACACAAGGGAGAAGACAGCTATCTGGAAAGCCTGGGGTATCTGGCAACAGAGACCTGTAATATTTACCAGCTAGCGTTTTACAGAAAACGTCTGTCGCCCTGTGGTGTTGAGCATTTGGGGGATGAGGATGCTTGGCCTTGGGTGTGAAGTGAATGTCCATTTTTATAGCTGTTACATTGCCTACACTTCTTAGAAGTATAAGATGTTATAATTGGTATTTTTAGCAGTCTGATGAATTTAAACTTACTATGCTAAAAATCCTAAGTTGAAATCAAATTCAAGGTGAGCCTTTGGCACAGGAGTGATGCAAAATATAGAAAACACATACAGCAAACAGTCAGAAACAATCCACAACTCAAATCTAAACAGACACAAATGTACCACAGGTGGTTGAGAAGCACTGGCTTCCGGCTGCTGCGGCTTGATGGGTGGGCGTCCATCATACTGAGGGAGTGGAGTTGGGTACAGCACCGTGGGCATCTCTATGTTTAGTCCAGGGAGCCCATGGAACATGGATTTCTAAAAATGACGATTAAGGAAACACACACACAAAACACATCATAAAACAGAATTATTCACCATGTTCTGCGTCACAGAGATGAACATATAAATGCTTAAAAGCTTTATTAAGGAAACAAAAGTGGGTCAGAAAATAGATACTCTGAAGGCTTAGAGCTTACAGAAGAACTTAATCTCATGTAGACCCAACGGATCTAACTTGGCCAGATCAAGTTAGGTCTGATTTTGGATTTTAGTTTATTTATTTATTTATTTATTTACTTACTTACTACTTTTACTTAATTTAAAAAAATTTATCTAATCAGTTTTATCCAATTATTTTATCTACCTTGAAGTTTCTTTAACCAATCTATCATTTTTATGCAGCATATCCATCTCCAAATCTAGCTGTCTGTATTTAGGAGTAGGGAAGATGGTACATGAAAAGAATTACAATTTAGGTCATGATAAAGCCAAGTTATCATACACAGCTCTGATCTGAGGCTAGCACAAAACTACTTCTAGTTCCTGGTTGAACTGAAGGAAGTTGGGTCCCAGAGAGGCTGACCTGACCTTCCTACTGACAGGGAGGCTCAGACACCAAAGGATGACAGCCTGCTGATGCATGTGTTCATGGGCCTGCTTACTACATGGGAGTGAGAGCCAAGGAGAAGCCCAGGTCCTTCTTTCAAGTACAAATAGGTTCAAGATAACCTAAAATTACATTATCTACAGATAATTCATAACCTATTCCCTTCCCAACTTAAGATTCATAGATAAAATTTTAGAATTTTGATAAATTTACTAAAGCAAGATTTACTGTTTTCAGTTCTTAATTTTAAGTATGTTTGTACATGACCATTTATTCTTCTCTCTTAAAATATAATACCCTACAGCTAGCCTTGGAATAATGATGTAAAGTGGTCCTTATGCCTGGGGTGTGAACAGGAAAGACATTAACAACAACAGGGACTTGGGGTTTAAACCTTACCTTTAGCACAGCTAGAAGAGCTCCAAGTTCATCCGTCTGTGTCAGTTTCATCTTCCCACCATTTAGAAGAGACTGTATACCTTTCAATGCATTTTGTAACAACTAGGGGGAAAAAGGAGACCAAGTTAAAAGGTAAATGAAATTTGGTTGTCCAGGGATCAACTTTCTAGCACAACTCAGGATGAAGAAGAAAAAGTCTTTAGATGATGAAAAAAAATCTTTGGACAGGGAAGCAAAAAAAAAAAAAAAAAAAAAAATGCAGAGATAAGGATCCAGAGAAGAGAGCTAATGAGCTACTACTAATTATTTTCTAGAGGAATAGAGTGCTCTTTACTGAATAAGAACAGTCTTTTCATACATGTTTATAAAACCAGCCTGCAGAAATGGTGAGCAAGAAAAACAAAGAAGAGACATTTAGTAGGAAGGATGTGATAGGAATAAAGCTGGGGCAGCAGAGATCAGAAACAGGGAACCTCTACAATGTGGTAAACTCAGCAGCTCTTAAAGGCAAAGGAATGTGTGCTAGAGCATGTTTCTGGAGGGCAGATGTGATCAAGATTGATTTTCTGGACAGCAATCTCATTTCCAGGACTCTGTCCTTAAGAAATATTGAGATGGAAAAGATGTGAAACGCAGCCTTGTTTGAAACAATGGAAACACCACAAACACTTTCAATTCCCATAAATTAGGACAAAGGTTATTTAAGAAGCTAACTCTCTGCTATGTGTGAAACGCAACAATAATAGCAAGCATTTTTCCAGGCATTTTAAATGCCTTTAGCTCACATACACCTTATAAAGCCTCTATAAGGCAGTTATAACATCTGTCTCATTTCAGAGATGAGGAACACGTAGCTCAAGAAGTTAAGGAACTTGCCAAGATCTCCCAGGTACAGCAGTCAGAAAGCATGAGGTATGTCAACAGGTACTGAAAAGATGTCCAAAGTATATTAAGTTTAAAAAGGAGAGTTGCAAAACAGTGTCTTAAATATGATTCCACTTAAAAATTATAAATATGCTCATTTTTATATAGAAAAAAAATCTAAGGGCACATGGGACAAATTGTTCCCAGTGTTTTTACCTAAGCAGAGGACTGTAAGTAAGTTTCACCATCTAGATCTGTAATTTTTGAAATGTGTATTTAATAAATTGTCATATTTGCATCAGATTTAAAAAAAAAAAGTATTGCAGATATTGTTGAAATCCACTCCTTTCCCTTCCATCTAAAAGACAGTCACTAGTCTGAAATCATACTGCTTTCATAGTCAGGAGGAAAAAAACAGTTTTCTTTAAGACTCTAGAATTGCAAAACAAAAATAATGGCAAAACAAAACAAACAAAAACAATTTCTTGCAATTTAAAACAGGAAGATATGATTTCAGCCTTTTTAGGTGATAAACGATCCACTTATGTCTATAACTCTGGACAAAACTAATACAGCAACCAAGTTAAACTCTTTAATAACAGCTTTTGTTCTACGGTTGCCTCTGGACACATCCGTAACAATCCCAAGATTAGTGGTAGTCTCACCTACCATGCAAAACGTGATATCATCCATATCAGGTGCTTTTGGAGACTGTAAAATGGTCAAGAAAGCTTGGAAGCAGATATTTTGGTAGGGCTCCTCCAAGTATGGCTGTCCTGGCACACTAAAACACACACAGAGAAAGCAACTCACGCTCAGTCTCCTTTGAAATGGAGCTTGAATTAGAATATACCCTTGAAAGAACTGCATCATAGAATGTGGTGTACTTTTTGGCTAATTAACTATTATTGCTGTGGACAGGCACAAGGCTGGAATGAATAGGAAGAATGGTTTCCACAGGGAAAAGTTAGAGAACTCTGTAGTGAACCTAGGATGCAGAGAGAGAAATCGTTTTTATTCTGCTTTTTAGTTCTTAGAGGGAAATAATGCAGACAGGTCCCGTCAAGCTAGACCCACACCACTGAACCTGCCTTCCTAACCACTGGACAACACTGCAATGCAGAGACAGGATACCACACATCAGTTCAAGTCTGTGATGATCATTTTCTATTACATGAATCTAGAACCAGGCGCTGGGACTGGTTCCATTTTCTTAGAAGAAACTAGCCTTGACAGATGTATATCACCACAGCTAAAATTCATATGAATATACCCTTCTAGAAGACTCCATACAGTTAGAATTTATACCAATAGAAAACAAAACCCTGACATATTGTACATATATCACTTTGACCACATTTTAGAAATAAGATCCTAGTCTATTTTTCCTTCACCTCTGTATGAGCTTTCTTTGCAAGAAATGTTAAAATTAAAAATAAACAATATAAGATGATCTCATTAGCAAAGACCATGAGAAATGAAATGCAAAGTAGGTTATTTTTCTAAGTTGGCTCTAGCTTCGGACAGACTGAACCACCCACAAAGGGCCCAGGAGAGGCCTTATCTTACTATGACAGGGAAATCTGATTGAATCCACATACCTGAGACATAAGTTTGCCATACAGTGCACTGCAGCTCTCCTAACTTCAGGGTCTGACTGAGCCAAGTCACTCAACTTCATCAAGAGTCCACTCTTGCCTAGCAAGTCTGGGAGGTACTAAAACAAAATAACTTAATGTTGGCTGAAGAAAAGCTTCTGGGAAAATATTATTTTTTAGACAGATTACATTTTTTTTTTAACTAAAGGGCATTCGAGTACCACAAGATCAGCTGCGAGGTAAATATTTCAGACAGGCATGCAAAAATATGCCAAAAACCAGCAGTAAGGCTCAGCACTCCCAGCCGAGGTTGTGGCTGAAGCTCTTTCATCTTGGCAGCATAGATGGAGGCTAAAGACAATGACAACCATGCTTAATATTTACCACGCACTTTACAAGCGAGACTTCATCCTCAGAGGAACTATTTTACACATGAGGAAACTAGGTTCGGAGTGACTCAGTAAGTGTTACTCAAAGTTACACATCTGATTAATGGCAGGATAGAAACCTGAACCCAGGCCTGCTGGTTCAGAGCCTGTGCGCCCACCCTTTCAAAGGAAAGACAGAACACAGTTTAAACTACCTTTTGACACTTTGAGCCATTGCCGTAAACCAGAGCTGCCAGGGCTTGAAGAATCTGCATGTGTGTCCAGGAACTGCACTGCTGAATAGCAGAAATAGTATATGCCAACAGGAAATCCAAGTTCTGCTCATCAACGATCACCTATCGATAGAAGAAAAAAATTTAATCCTTTTCAGACATGAATGCTCACCTGAATTAAGCTGTGTGTGTGACAGAGAGCATGTGTCCATCTTTTTTGTGTCAAAAAGATCAGCTTTAAAGACCCTGAAAGTCTGATTGAGACATGACCTTCTCTTGCCCCAGGGCCTTGCTCACTTCTTCCTTTACTCCCTCCACTCAAAGTAGAACCTGGCAAAGTCCTTGTAACTTTTCCTTGAACTAACCAGACACTGGCAGCTGTAAATACCCAGATATGTGAAACTCAATCCACTGAAAATTTTAAATTCAACTCAATTGCCTTATACACAGTAAATGCTCAACAAATACACTGTGGCCAAATATGTCTGCTAAATAGCTACAATGTCTCTGCCACCAAATGGGGACTGTAACAGGAAGAGACGGCATATTCCTGTCCTCAGGGAGCTTATAATCTTATTGGGTTAAAGTAGGCTAATCCAAGTATCAATTCATGAACAACTGAAACAAACTGTCATCAAACGCTAGAAGGTTGGTTAAGGGCTGTAGGTGTCATATGTAATCAGGAACTTTTCCAACTGCCAGCATTACAAGGATGATACAGCTGAGAACAGTAAACATTCAGAAGCCACCACAGTTTGAAACATCCTAAACTTGAAAATAGCCTTATTTCATTTAGAAAGTCACACGCAGAAGACACTGCTGGTTACCTCCAGCATTCATCCCCTCTTTCCTTGCTGGCAGAGCACTAATCTTGTTTGAGTGCCCACCTTTTCCACGTGAGACCTGAAGGTAAATCCTAATTCTGCTAAGACAGTGGTTCTCCACCAGGGGCAATTCTGCTCCCCAGGGAACACCTGGCAATGCCTGTAGACATATTTGATTGTCACAACTGGAGGGATGCCACCAGCATCTAGTGGGTAGAGGATAAGATGCTGCTGAACATCCTCTAGTACACAGGACCCCCCCCCCAACAACACAGGATTATCCGATCCAAAATATCAGTAGAGCCAAGGTTGAGAAATCCCGATGTAAGGGATGAGCTGCATATGGTAATCATCTAGGGGGCTTAAGTCCTCCAGGTGATTCCAATGTGTAGTAAAGGCTGAAATCCCTGGTTTAAGCCATTCATGGTAATATCATTCCCCTGATCAGACTGGTGTAGAGGAGTTCTAATATGACCTACATCTCTCTAGCCTGATATTAGGGAAGGTCTGCTGGAGTCTAGCTTCCTCATTCCTCACTAAAAGAGACACAAAATAAATAGTTTTTTTGCTTCTGCTGGGTGTTATTTATTTTGTATGAGATGCCTGGAATTTAGGCATCTTATGACTGTGAGAAATGCTAGCAGAGGACAGCCGAACCACTGAAGATGGCAAAATGGAAAGATACCAGAAAGCCTTTTAATTATTAAGTGCCCCTCAAACTGCCTCCCTTGGGGCTTGTGATGTAAGATAATATATTTTTTCTTTGTTTGTTTGTTTAGCTATTCTGGGGTGGCCCCTTTGTTTCTTATAGCCCAAAGCATCTTAGATTACATAATGCTAATTGACAAATTTTGTGCTAACTATATTCACATGCTTATGTGGTATCTTATGTTAACAGCCTCAATTTTTGGACTGTTCCTTAAAAAATAACTGCATTTATTTAGCAAGCTGGAAAAGATTCTGAAGAGCGAGGAGCTATGGTACAGACCTTAGTATAAACAGCAGGGATCTTTTTATCTAGTGTCCCCCTGCCCCCAAGCTACTTCTTATGTTTTACGAAAACCAAAAGTAGACAACAAAAATGGGAGCATTGGGAAAGAGGAAAAAACATTGGTAGAAAAGGGGTAAAAGTTATTTCAATTTATTCTTAAGATATATCTTAGTCAAACACATCTTCCCTGAAAAATTCTAAGACCTGGGGGTTTATGATACTGGTTTCTTGGACCAAACCAAATAGCACTAACAAACAAACCTGTGGAGTATTTTTTTTTTTTTGTCAGAGTTATATTTGTTTTAATATCATTCTTAGAAAGGCATTTGCTTTCTGTGTTTACACATCTTCCCAAAAGACTGGCCTATCATACCTACCACAGATGTAGTATTTCAAAGGTACTTACTTATTGTCAAAATTCATGATCTGAATTCTAAAGTTGCCTACATGATTACCTGTAATGTGTTAAGCAAATGGTGGATAAGCTGAGACAGTTTGCTGACAAGATGATTCTGATTAAGAGGCACCAGTCGGCAAGCTTGAACAAGAAGAGAACTGACATCCTACAAAAAAATAAAGACAGTGAAAAGGTGATATACCTTAAGTCAAGTGAGGCCCACCCCCAAACACAGCCATATGGGAAAACAAAGTGAACACTCACACTCAAAATAGGAATGATAAAATTGGAGGCAGAAAGCAGGATGGCAGCATAAAAATTGCATGTGCTCAAAAGGAAAAGAATCAATACGATTTTTGTCAGGCTCAAGACTCCAAAGCCTCTACATAAATATAGTACAAATAACCAAAGGAAGGAGTCCAGAATGTAAAAGGACACAATGAATTAAAAATACCACAAAGTAAGCAAACCAAATTTTCAATGCCACTCGGAAAATTAGAAATGACACTTGTACAAATTTACTGTAAAGTTAGGAATGCTTTAAAAAAAAAAAAAAAGGAGGAACCTATTTGCAAATCACACTATTCATTCATCCACTGATGTTTACTGAATTAAAAGGCTCTGAGCACCTGCTATGTGCCAGGTCTTTGGGCTCCAAATGTGAGCAAACATATTCCTGAACCTCAAAGAGCTCACAGTTCAGTGAGGGAGACAGAAATACTACTCACAAACAATTAAAGTGAATTAAGCACTGAAAGAATTAAGTACAAACTCTGGGAAGGAATAGTAACTAGGGAGGTTTTGTGGAGGTTATTTTTAAGCAGAATCTGGAATGATTTGAAGGATGAGTAGAACTCTGCCAGACAGACAAGGCACTGAAAGACACTGCAAGCAAAGGGGGGTGGGGTGGGCCGACTTGAAACACCAGTAGGTGTGAAACACCAGTACGCGCTTGAGGAACAGCAAGTTTTAAATGACTGCACACAGAGCACAAAAGCAGGAATGGTGGGTCAGAAAACTGGAAAAGCACATATTTTTGTTGCAAAAATAACAAATTATACAAGTAAAGCAAAAGTCCCCAACTCCTTCCTTAATTCCACTCCGCTCCCTAGTGACACACACTATTATTTTATTGTAAACTCTTATATACATTGTTGTGAACTCTTTGCATACTGTAACCTTCATACTTTTATGTAATATGCTTTTATCAATATGTATTGAAGATCTTCCTAAATCCGAGTTCTACTTTTCTAATGAGATTTCTTTCCAGAAAAAGAAAAGATCACTCTAGCAGCAGAGCATAGAATGGTTTGGAAAAGGGCTCGAATGGAGGCAGATTAGAGAAGACCAGGGGAACAGTCCAGGAAAGAGTCATCTTGCCTGAGGGTCTAAGGCATTAGCAATGGGAATAGAGAGGAGGGAATGGCGTGAGAAACACTTCTAAGATAGATTCTGAAGAATCCAGATTGGACAGGAGCTGGGAGGGGGAAGAACCAGTGTCTGCGCCTGTGTGACTAGGCTGACTGTGCACATTTGTATGCGCTAGGTTGTGGGACAGATTGGGGGTGGAGTGTGTGTACAGAGATTATGAACTATCTTTAGGAACTGTCAAGTTTGAGGTGCCTGTAGACAGTGGTATGACTGGGTCAAGAGTTCAGGGTATTCAGTAAGTAGTATCCAAGGCCTGATGTGTGTGAAAAATATTAGGGTCAAAAACAGCACTTCTAAAGAGGAGGCAGAGAGGACAGAGCTAGCATGGAGGAACAGAAAATGACTGAGGCTTAGTGAGACTTAGTTTCAATTCTAGCTTTGCCTTTTGCCAGCAATATGACATTGGACCTTTGTTGAGACTTGGTATGTTTATCAGTAAAACAAACCTAGTAATACCCACGTTCTAAGGTCCCTGGAACGGTGCACGGTGAAGTACAGTACGTAGTCCGTGTACCATGTACTCAACAAATTCTGCAGTGAATTTTATATACAAAGTGCTCTGGATGCGGGGAGTGGAGAGGGCGGGAAGGTCACACCAGAGAAGACACCTGCGACGTATAAGGAGGGCAGAAGCCATCAAGTTGGGTTTTGAACGATGCCAGTTTGCCAGGCACTTGCAGGGTCTTCCAGAAAGAGGGCAGAGAATGTGCCACGGTTGGAGGGAAAAAAAAAAAAAAGAGAGAGAGAGAGAGAGCCTAGAACTAAGCAATGTGAAGCGGAGGTGAGAAAAGCCGGGAAAGGCGAGCGGGAGCCACCAGCTAAAGTCCCCGCAGGCGGCGGCCGCGTCCAGTGGACCTACCTCCGGGGCCACGCCGCTGCCCTCGCTGTAGTTCTCGGAGATGAGCTGGTCGAAGAGCAGGTGAATCTCGGTGCGGCCGGAGCTGCTGTCATCCGGGCGCAAGGCGCAGAGCCTGGCCGACAAGCGGCGGAACCCATGGCCCTGCTCGAGGGGTAGCTCCCGCGGCGCCTCCGGCTGCTGCCCGCCGGGTAGGGAACCCCTGACTTGCGCCGTCGCCATATTTCCTACGTAGGAGGACAGGGAAATACTTCCGGGGCATTCCCCGCCTCCGCTCTCCAGTTCCGGAAATGACTGTTTCCGGCCAGAATCCGAAGCTGAAAGGGTTTCGAGAGCGCAGGACTCGTTCTCAAATTAGTGTCCTGCGAATACATATCAGAAATTATCTGGGAGACTTTGTCGCCCCCCCACCCCCACCCCTCCTTGAGCCCTGACTGAAAACCGAGGACTCTTATTTGTTCTCGCAGAGAGTTTTTTGCTGGGCAGGGCCGGCATTCCTGTTTAGTACTAAAGGTTTCAACTTAGGACTGGGGTTGTAGAGAGGGCGCTGTGGATGGGAGTGACAGAAACTGCTAGTTCGAAAACCTTCTCCTCTTTTTACATCATATTAGTGCCCCTGATTTTTTTCCCCAGGCACAAAACCACCATGAATAAAGGCTGTGTTCCCCAGTGTTGTTTGCAGCTGGCCACGAATCCTTTGGCTCTTGAAGCACATCACCACACAAAAATCAGTTTGGGAGTTCAAAATGAATCATATAAAATATAACCTGGTTAAGGGTTACTTGGTTGAGATCGAACACCCTACGATTTTCTGAAACCTTCAAAGCAAGAAGCTGGAAAAGAAAATAGTCATTTAAACAGCTGTAAACAGTTTTCAGTCGCCCCAGAAGTGAAGGCTTGAAATTTACATTCGGGCAGACAGTAAACCATCCCTAGGGCCTTTGAGTTATGCAAATATAAAGCAAATTCTCACCCATGACTCTTAGAGAAACCCTTAAAGTCACCTAAATGTACATGTTTTATCCTGAGAATAAAACACCTCCTTTTAGCAATGAAAATTGGGCATATGCTTTAGAAGAGCTACTTCTCTGAAGACTTTGGGATTCTTTGGGGGAAAATACTTATATTATGTATTAATTTAGATTTCATTATGCTTGTATATTATTTCTTATTGGGATGCGTGTATACATAGGTATGTGTGTATATTTGTAATATTGAAATGTTTGCTCAGAGACGATCAGGAGCTGAGAACCAGTCACTGATGTTTTAGTCTGAATTCTCCTAATGCAGAGCCTCAGATGAGGTTGATATATGGGTGACTAATTCAGGAATGAACAGGAAAGAAAGGAGAATTAATACAAATAGGTGCTATTGAGTTGGCCATTGTAAGGGTGTGAGTGAGTGTTTAATCCTCAAGGACTTTCTGAGACGCCTTATGGAATGCTTTCAGAACCCTCCCCCCCTCCACTTCCAAGGAATGGAAGGGGGAAGCATGTATCTGCCAGCCTTTGACCTCTGTTGTCAAGTGTTGCCCCACCAGACATTAATTCTCCAATGCATCTGAGTTAAGCACACATCAGTATGCAGTGATTCCTGCCAGAGACTTGTTGCATAGACAAAGAAGTCCTGAGGCAAAAGTGAGAGATTTGGGCTACTAGGGTTCGTACAAGTCTGAGCCAAGACCTTCACAAATTAGCTTGTGCTGAGCTAGTAGATGAATGAGATAAACTGGTTTCTATAGCGATGATTTGAGTAAGAGTATAAGGCCAAGAATATTTGAAGCAGTGCATAGGAGATGTCCAACACACTGGGCTAGAAGGATGTGAAGCCTGGTCATCACCACAGTGAAGGTGGTGTGAAAGAAACCATGGGAAAGAACCAGGTTTGGTGTGGCTCATCTCAAGTGGAAATGTGAATGACCCACACTTAGTGTTATTCAAGACTGAATGACTCAGATATTGGAAATGATACCAGTCTGTTGAGTTCTGATGGAATATACCCTTGTGGATGGCAGTGTGGTTTCCCCAAGAAAATGAACATTCCTACTCCATGGTGATCACCAAATGAAGGAAACATATATCAAGCTCTCAGGGAGAAATTTGACGGCCCCCTGCATTGGCTTATGTTTTGACAGTAAACCCTAAATTGTGGAAACTCACAGCTTGACAAAAGCTCTCCCAAGAAAAAGCTCCTCACACATCCTTACTTTTCCTCACTCTCAATATTTTCATAATCTTACAGTGACTGGAGCCCTTAAAAGGATGTAAGGAAGTAAGTTCACAGATATTTTCTTTTATAAATTCTGCATAAGGTGATCTGGGGCCTTACTCTGGAATTTCACTTCTTTCATGTTTTGGAACCCTGTCAGGATTTCATTTTTATCACTCGTTAGAGCCTGGATCATTCTAACTAAAGTAGGCATTACTTTACCCCTCTCCCCAATTTCTAATTCACGTCCTTGTTTATTCCCTTCAGAACACTGACTATAATGTATTGTTATCTTATTTGTTTACTTATTTATTATCTAGTTCTTCTTCCTGAGCTCTGTGAAGGAACAGATACCATTTGGCTAGTCCACTATTGTATCCCCAGTGCTAGCACACAGCTGGGGTGTAACAGGCAACCCCCAAGACCTGCTGACAGAATGAATGAATCCACTATTATTTATTTAGAGCCCTCCTATTTGCAATCTGTTGGTTGATGTGAAAATCAAATGGTGTGTTTATGAAAGTGCTTTGTAAACTGTAAAGTTCGATAAACCTTAGCATCTAAATTAGATAGACAGTATTATTTTTCCCTTTATACATCTGAGGAAAGTTTCAATGGTTGAAAGAGAAAACATTTAAATAGTATAAATGGCTTGTCAGAGATGATGAAGGTAGTCAGTCAAAATCAGGCTACAACCCGGGCCAGTGAAATCTGAAGTCTGTGACTGTGAAAAACATAGACAAGAAATTGTAAGTATTTTAATCTCCCACATTTTGTAAGGGGGAAACCCAGGAGAGAGGGACCAGCTTTTAATGTCCAGGTGAGCCAAGAGAGGCTAGGAAGGAGGATGAGTCTTGGGTTCTGTTTCAGAGTCTTAGAAAATTAGGACTAAGGATTGTCAGCCCATCAATTTGGTAATAATACTCATTCAGTTAACATTTATTGAATATTTCCTTTGTGTCAAGCACTATTCCAAGCAGTTAACATGAATTAACCTCTTTTATCCCTGCAGCTCTATGAAGTATATACTGTTATATAGATGAGGAAACTGAAACACAAGAGAGGTTAGGACACTTGCTGAAGGTCACACAGTTGTGTGGTGGGCCTGGGTTTGAAATTCAAAGATTTCCTAACCACTATGCTATTATGTATAGGCCTTAGAGTTTGACATGGAAATATAGTCAAGGCCCTGACACTTACCTGCTCTATGACTTGGAGCAAATACTTATTTCTCAGAACCTCAGTGTCCTTATGTGTAAAATGGTGTTGATATCAAGTATAGTTACAAGGCTGCTGTAAAGATAAATTAGATGATACTTGTGGGGCATATAACACAGTCCTTCTTGCATAGCAAGTGCTCCACAAATGTCATCTGTCCCCCACCGTCTCCTCTTCCTCCTTATCACTCCTCACCAAATAAGTCAAGTAGTCTGGGTGCTTTTCATGATCATGATTTATTAAAAGAAACAACTATTTTCCCTTTCCCTCCACACCCCTCATCTCCATTCCCGCGTCCTCATTTTCGTCTGTCTTCCTGGGCAAGGAGCTTCAAATGATCACATTTTTGAAGACAGGAACTCCAGGAAAAGATGAACAATTATTAGAGAACGATGGCCCTTAGTATAAGTCTTCATCTGAGGGAGGGACAAAAAAATTATGCATGAGACCTGCTGTTTGGCGGACCTGGATCCACAGAAAACAGCTATATACAAGTATAATACAAACACTTTTTATTATGCTTTTTTTTTCATCAATGGCTACTGCAAATAAATTATCAAGTGAGGCCCCTGAAATATTTTGATAAGAAAGGGGTTCTTACAGTTTAATACTGCAATGTGTTTCCAAGGCTTAAAAGAAGCATACTCCTTGTGTGTATATGTAACTGAATTGCTTTGCTGTACACCTGAAACTGACATTGTAAATCGACTACGCTTCAATAAAAAATAAGAATTAAAAGAAAAAACTGTGTTGCTGAATTCATTTAAAAAAAAAAAAGCAGACTCCTTGATCATCAATTATACTGCTTACAATTTTTTCCAAAGAAATTAATAAGGGCATGTATACCAATTTAGTATTCACTATAGCCATGTTAATGATATTAAAAAAAAGAAATATATAAAATGCATATTATTGGAGGTTGCTAAGTAAATGAGCGTACATGATGAACATACATATGGAACAGACATGAGGACTATTTGTTTTTTGGGGGGTAATTAGGTTTATTTGTTTATTTTTAATTAATTTTTTATAGTTTTTTCACAAAGGCTATTAAAGATGATGGTACAGAAGCATCAATGTTGAATTAAAATTTGTTCACTAGCTATTTCTAAATGAAATAATCAAGAAATCAAAATAGGTACAAGATTATTTCATTTTTATATAAATATTGTACATGTGTGTATGTGTTTAAAATATGCACCAAAGTGTTATGCAAAATCATTTTGGGATGGGGGATTATGGGTGATTTTTATTTTTTTGTTCAAATAAACAGTCTGATTTTTCTCTAAGATATACCGTGTAATGAAATTATTTTAAAGATTTGGAAACCACCATCCTGTGACAGATGCTTCTGCTTCTTGAGAAGTGTGGGTGAAAAGTGAGAGGCCACAGAGAGACAAGCTTCTGTCCTATCTATTTCTGGAAAGTCCAGTCGGGGCTTAGTGTACATCCTGCGTGGCTTGGACCAGGTTTGAGGAAGCAGGGAAGGGAGTGATGTTTTTACCTGTCCTTAGTCCGGAACACAGACGTGGCCACAACCATTGCTGACACAGCGTGCCTCTGGACTGCAGTCCCAGTCACTACTGCAGAGCTCAACGCAGGTGCCTACGTTAGAACAGACCAGCTGAAAACTGTGTGCATTAGACACAAGCGCTAGAGAGGCCAGGCCTTGATTAAGGAGCCAATTTCACTTTCTTCTTTTAGTTCAATACATAATATAGTTTATAAATGATTCCTTGCAGAATAATACTCATTTACATCTTATATACTTTCGTTAAAAAGAAAAAAAGGCATTCACACAATCTCAACAAAGCAAGCCCTCCTTTCAAGAAGAGGATAATTGTTTTAGTGGCGGGGACATGCAAAGAAGCCCACTTAAATGTCCTCATGTCTCCACCCTGCAGGGAAAGGGGCAGAGAAGGGGAGACACATTTACTGAAGACCATCAAGGGTGCCCTGCAGTCATCTGAGCAGTGAGTCTGACTGGCTCTACTTTACAGGTGTGACAGCTGGAACGAGCAGAGGTGACTTGCCTACAGTTAAGTATGGATGTGGGGTCCAACCCAGACCTGCCTGGCCCCTAGGCGAAGCTCCCTCTGCCATCCCATGGGGCAAGACCTACCCTGATACAAAGAACACGTCTCCAGATTTCAAAGAGTCACTCCTGACCTGAGTGGAGGTTCCCCATGTTCCCAGAGCCTCAAGATTATTCTTTGAGGGCCAATGAAACAGGTCCAAGAAGCTGGTTAAGATCCCATAAAGGTTTCTACCAAAATGTGTGCAGAACTCTGGTTGGTTACTCAGCTGTTATCAAGAGATTAGAAGGCACTTGTACAACCCTAAGAGTGAGCAGCTCCTTAATTTTGCACCCCAGGTGCCTTATCTCTTCACTTTTCACCCTGGAATACAAGGAACACAGGAAGAATCGCAAATAGAAGGCTGGATAAGTATTAGGGAGCAGCTGGGAATCATGCAGGAAAGGAAGGCAAGGGACAACGTTACTGAGGGCAGACCTTGGGGACCTGAGGAGTTGGGATTTCATTGGTTAGGCCAAGAGAGTGATGTGATGGCAGTTTACTTCCGAAGATTATTCTGGTGTCAGAGCATAGACTGTGCCAGGATTCAACAGGCAAGCAAACTTCAAAAGGAAGAGAGGGGCAGGGAGAGCTATTAGGAAGCTGTCGCACTGGCCCAAGCATCGAGTAATCAGGCCTGGAAATACAGTGTGGCAATGGGGGTTGGAAAGGAAGGAACATGTGTAAGAAAACAATTTCAGAGAATGAATGGTATTTGGCAACCAATTTAATATAGGGGAAGGAGAACAAAGAAGAGAGAGGGGTAAGAGTTAAGTCCAATGATATTTAGGGAGATGAAGAAGTTACAGTGAAGATAATCCAAGAGAGAAGAAAGTTGGAGGACTCATGGAGAGGCAAACGACCTCAGATGCTGCAGAGGCTACAGCCTTTGGCTACTGAAGAGAGTCAAGAGATTTGTCAAGATCTGGGAGAGTGATGGGAGCAGCAACGGAGGCTATGGTCCATTTTCAAGGGATTAAGGAATGAGCCATGAGGAAGAGAGGGCAGAGAAGTAAGGTTATTCCTTTGAGAATGTTGGTGGTAAAAGGAAACAAAGAGATTGAGATGATTAATATAATTATAATAAAATATTAATATAATAATATATAATATTTATATAATTTGTTTCATATAATTAAGGAAATATTTTCTCTAGGCGATCCAACTTATTTGTAGCAAGAGACAAAGAATCTGGTGGAGAGAGAGAGGCTGGGGTGATGGAGGGTGGCTGATGAGGGGACAAAAGTTTCCCCTTTCAGAGAGTCCAGATGGAGGGTGACCTGGGGAAAGAGGAGAGGGAGTAAAAGCAGAAGAGAGATCCTGCAGGCAAGGTAGGTCCCAGAAACGGCTCCCTGATGAGAATATCTTTCCCTCTCTCCTTTCTTCCCCTCCTGCTCCTGCACTCGCTGGTCCCTGATGGCTTATTTTTCTGTCTTACTCATTCAAAGAAGTATGGGTTTGCCTTCCGCACGGACTCACCCAAAAGTTTCAACGGTCTCACTGCAGCCTGAAGCTCCTGTACCTCTGAGCTGAGAATGGCTAGGGTCACGAGGAGGAGAAAGCCTGCCAACTTCATGTTGCCGTTGGAGGTCTTCGGTAAAAATACAGCCGGGCTGGGAGCAGCTGCAATTTATGCTCTTCTGCCCACTAAGCTGGGATGAAACACCAGGGGTGGGACTAGGGCCAAGCCCTGCCCAGAAGCTGACATTTCCGGAGAATACACACCATGTGTACCTTGGGTAATGCCACATTGTTACCTAAGCAAGTCTCTGAGCCAAGGGAACACCCTCCTCTGACTAACACTCCTAAACCAGGAAAGCAGTGAGTGGCTGAGAAACGGAGTGTATTGGGGTGAGGATACTTTCATTCATTCATTCATTTTTCAACACAAGTATCACATGTCTTTTCTGGGCCAGGCCCGTGCTGGACATAAGGAATATGTCCTTATGATAATTATAGTGTAGGAACTGGGTGCCAGCTAGTGTAGTGCAGTCTGCTCTTTTGTTTCACCCCTCCCTGTTCTGGGCCCTGGCATCTCTGGTATCAAGGGCAGGGGGTGGGGCAGTAGGACAGCCAGCAGGGGTGCTCCTAGGCCCCCTCCTGGTGGTAAGGAGATGATTCTAATCTCCTTCTGGATTGGTCTAATTCTCGCTACTGCTGGGCACCTAGGCAGGTGCGGTGGTCTTTGCCTATATGATCACATGTAATTTTCTTGGGATGGATTTCCACCTCATCTTGTCCACCTTCATTTCTGAGACCCCCAAATGCCCGATATACATGTTCAACTCTTCCAGAAAGTTTCTCATCAGGAAGCACTGGTGTGGGAAAGAGATGGGGCTGCAGTAACCAGTCAGCTAGGGAGAGAGATTTCATTTCCTGGCTTTGTGTAGACACTTCTAATTGAGAGGAGTGATTCTCTGAAACACACTCTCCTCTTGTTTTTTTTGGAGGGATGTGTTCTCTTCCTTCCCCCATGGCAGCAGGGATGGAAGGAGGCTTGTATAACTTTTGGCTGTGAACACTGTGTCCCATAAGATGTCTATCTTCATGTGAGATAAGGATGCCTGGGCTGGTTGGTAATGGCAGGACCAGTTCGTAGCCTCCTAATAAGGCCCTGGGAAGATGGCTGACTTCTCTTTAGAAAGCGGAGTGTTTGATGTTTCACCAGGAGCCCTGGTTCCTAATTCTTGGGCTACAGGAAGAGATCCTCCCTGTTGAGCTCCATTTGTCACAGTTCCTGAAATGCACCAGTTAGAGGTCCCTTGGGCAAAAGACAGAGCTCATATAGTGTTAGTGCCCTGAGGTGGATTAAGGGGGACATTTATGGGTTATTCATAAGGCAGTTTTGCAAATGGCCTTAACTCAATCCTGCCTATCCCAAAGCTAAGACTGGTTGGTATCTAATTTCTATAATTGGGGTCAGAGACAGAAAGAAACTTCTAGAGATCCTAAACCCTGAAAAGACTATTACTATAAAGTGATAGTCTCTGTATGGAACTCCAAGTTTTTTTAAATGCTAAAGCATTTTTTAAATTACACAAAACTCAAAGATATGTTGAAATTAAATTTGTTTCTTTTTAAGATGTCCTCTTTTCTGACTTTATCTAGGGTTCTCTGTTTTGCTGGTGCCCTAAGCACATGCTTAGTCTGTCCTTTGGGTTACTCAGGGGCCTTGGTAATGGGGCCCCTTCTGCTCCCCTGCCTCTTCCCCCAATCTCTCACCACCCAGACACATCAGACTGCTCTGGCTGCTGCCTCTTGCCAAGGGCTTGGCGCCCCTGTGAAACAGATCAGGCAGCTCCTTGAACTTGGAATTCCTTTTTCCTTTCTTTCTCTGCCATATCTAACAAGGGTCAGCACAAATGTCACTTCTGAAGCTTCCCTCAACTTCTACCCTGGGAGAATTAACTTTCTTTTTGTACTTATCTGGTCATTGTACTTAGCACACTATGTTGTAATTAATTAATTATTATTATTTTTAAATGTTTCTCTCCTGTGAATATCTTGATGGCTAGAATGGAGGGGGGGAGGTGGAAGGTCTTATTTATCTTTTGTCTTCCATGCTGAATGATGGCTGTTTATTGTGCTCAGTAATTATTAAATAAGCCCATGATGGAGAGAATGAGAAATGAATGAGAGTTTAGACCATGTGTGCAAAATTGTATCAGTTCATGGAGTAAATATTACAAAAGAAAGAGGGATCAGAACCTTCCCATATTTTATTCTGCTAGAAAGTATTAACTGAACCATAAAGAAATTCCAGGGCTCAAGCTGGTATCACTGACAACTGGATGACTCTGCATGGGTTCATGATTCCCGTATGGAGGTCAGGAAGCTTAGCATGGGACCATTTTCTGTTTACAGAGTCAGTAGCCAGAGGAGGGTCCCTTAAGTCACAAATAATCTTGTATCATTTCTCCACAAGGTGGTAAAGAGCGTTGCAAGTGTCTAAAAGGTACTGTCCCCACCCAAGGAGTTCGGCTCCCAATGAGAGCATTTGAAACATTGTTATCAGCAATCCCAGGGGTTTGTTATCAGCAGTGACTGCTCCAAATACCAGCTCCACTATTTGTTCCCTGTGCTCTGAAATTAGAGCGTGAGACCAAGGTTGAGATTACCAGCAGGGACTGCAGGGTAAGATCTGGACCTCACGAAAATGTTAAGCACGTGTCCGCCCACCTAAACCTCTTTTTGCTCCACATCGAGATCATGCATCAGGCAAGAGTCTGAGCTCTGGAACCTGACTGCCTGGGTCAGATTCTGACTCCAATTTAGTAGCTGTGTAACCATGGGCAAATCATAGAACCCCTGTGAGTTCTGTTTCCTCCCCTATAGAATGATCTTAAGAATAGTACCTGCCCCACAGTGTTGGGGTGTGAGTTAAATTCGCTAGTTATATTCAGGACTCAGCACAATGCCTGGAAGACAGCAACCACCCAACAAATGTTGCTGTTTCCAGGATTCATGAGAGGTTTCTTTTAAAGAGGAATTCTTGCTTATAACGCAGTGCACCCGGGGATTAAGTCTCTGAGTCACCACTGTGTGACCTTGGGTAAGTTATGCCCTCTCTATGGGACTCCAGATTCCTCATCTCTGAGAAGAGTTGTTAGTTGGAAACTCCACTGATATGAATGTTTCTCCTTTAAAAGAAATGAACCATATTCCTGGTATTACTGGGCATTCAGTATGTGCCCAGCAAGGCACCATGGTGAATACAGGTGTGTGCAGAAGCAGAGGAGGCCCATGGGAAGGGTGGGGAGTGTAGCTGAGGGACGAACGTGTGAGCAGATGCAGAGGTGGCACTTGAGATGTCCCCCTGCCCTTTTATGTCATATAGAATGCCTTGTGCCCCCTGTCTTTCCCACTCCCTTTCCCTTCTTGTATTTGTACACACCATGTGCCTGACTTCCTCCTTCCAACACTAATAGACAGTTGCTACCTGGATTTGCCAACCACCTTGCGAGTTTTGAGGGCAGCTCCTGCAGCTCTGTGTGGACGATGGGGAGGAAGACGCCCCTCACATCATGCTGAGTGAAGTCTCCTTTGATGATAACGCAGGTGGGCAGAGATGGGCTGAGAGCAATACTCCTCCTCTCTGAGCTTGGCAGCATGTGGAACCTGGATCAAAACACAGGTAATTGCACACTTAATCCCCAATAGACAGCTGACCTTTCTGGATGACGTAGACCTGGGCTTAGCATTGAGTAATGTCGTATTTTCCCATAAGCTCCCTGTACCAAAAGAAATAGCTTGTTCCACTTAATAATCAAGATAACTAAAGAATGGAGGCCACTCTGAGCAATAGAGGGAAAGGAGGTGGGAAGAAAAAGACCTGGTTTTTATTGGGCCCTTCTGTGTGCCAGGTTTTACAAATACATACAGACACTAATATATGTATATGAATTTTAAATAATATGTATAATTATATACATTCATTATCTACACTCCTGAAAGATCAAAAATACTCAGGGGTTATCTCCATTGCACACCTGAAGAGATAATAACTTCCCCAGTTCACATAGCTTTTTAATCACCCAAGTCTTTCTGACTCCAAACCCCAAGCTCTCTCCTCCACTCAACACAGTTTATGCCTTTTCCTTAGGTGTTCGCACTCATTTGATTTTAGATCAAAATGTTAGTATCACAGGGCTCAGGGCTTGGTAGTTATGGGGACTAGCATTCTCTCATCTTCTTCCCTCAACCTCCATGGAACTATCTAGAACTCCTCACTGGATCATACTACCTGAACTGCTAATAAATTGAAATTTCCTTAGGTAAATAAGCCTCCTGCCATGTTCAGATGTGAGGAACACCCCATATCTGAGTATCATCCTATTTTTCCCCCTCCTTCCACCTTGGACAGAATCCTCAAGCCTTCTTTTATTGCAGGTCCTCAGAAATGTGGCTCCAGTTTGTATGTATGCATTTTGCATTTTTCCTTTTGCAAAACTATTTTGAAAAATCTTCATTTTGCAGAGGTGGCTCTGTAGAATATTTGATCACTAAGGATAGGTCTAGGAGTGACAGACTGGGTGTTTACTAAACTCATTTCTCCTCCCTGAGAACATGGTAGATTACAGCTCCCAGATTTCCTTGCAGTTGCCCATGGCCATGTGACTCAGTTCTAGGCAGTGGGATGTGAGCAGAAGTGACTGCACCACTTCTGGGGCCAGGCCCCTAACTCCCCTGCCCCCACCCATGCACAATCCTCCCCCATCTCCTTCCTGTTGCTAGCCTGAAGCACTTAGGCAAGTGACCCTGGAAACCAAGTGTTGAAGCTGGTCAGTATTGCAAGATAAAAGGAGCCTGGTCCCCAAATCCCCACTTGGAGGAAAGCTGCCTGCCTTTCAAGAACACTCATTTTGGATTTCACACCAGGGACAAATAAACCTTAATTGAATTAAGCCAGTGAGATTTGGGGGTTTGTTGCAGCAGCTAATTCATAAATCTTTAATTAGTCACATCACTTTTGGCAAGTCCATTTGATCTCTTGCTCCAATCTCCCCTCTGTACCCCTCCCAGACACCCACCCACCCACTCCACTCCAAAAAAAGAATGGTTATCCTTTTGGGGGGAATTCCAATTTCTTAAAGTCACTATTAATTTTTTCTGAATAATGGTGTTACAGAATACTACAGTCATATTGTGTTTAAAGAGTACCAGCCAACGCTCTTAATCAGACATAATTTCTTTCCTTCCTTACAGGCCGGTGAGGCTCAAGAACTTTAGGGTGACGCCACTGTATATTTTATTGGCATAGGGAAGGGAATATTTGTGAGCCCTGGGATTTCAGCATGAGATTGAGGAAGTGAAGCTCAGCAGAGAGGAGAAAAGGGTAGGGTAGACAAATATTTTGGAACTGGACAGGCTTGAAATAAGTACAGATTTCCAGGCCACCAGTGACTTTATATTGCACAGATCCAATTATAGGAGTCAGAAAGCAGCTGCTTCCCCAGGTAGCATCATGTGGCCTTTAGACTCCAGGGACACTGCGAGCCAGTGTCAGTTGAGAGGGTTCTAGTCTCACAACCTCAGAGGTCCTCTCTTTATCTCTCAGCATTTCAGGAGGTCCTAGAACTTATAGCCTCTCTCTTAGGCACTGTTTAATCAGCTTGGCACAGAGACTATGTAATTGATCCAGGTCTTTCAAGCTCTTAGTTGCCCAAATGTTAACCAAGATCCTGTAACAAGTCACTAACCAAGTATTAGGAGACCCTTCAGTGTCCATTCCTAAGGCCCCAACACTACAAGTGCTTCCCACCATGGAAGAGTGGTGAGCACAATACCCTTCAAAGTGGTTGACTGGAATCAAACTTCCAGATAAACATCCATTCTGCATTTTCATTTGTGGAGGGGACATAGTATAAGAAAAAAAGGGAGTTTTGGAGCCAATAAGGTCTGGATTTCAGTGCAGGTTTTACTACATCCTGGCCATATGACCTTGACAATTAATCTCTCTAGGTTTCTTCATCCAGAACGTCTTCTTCAAGACATATGAATGGCCAATAAACACAGGAAAAAATGATCAATATCACTAATTATCAGAGAAATGCAAATCAAAACTACACTGAGGTATCACCTCAGATCAGTCAGAATGGCTGTCATTCAAAAGTCCACAAATGATAAATGCTGGAGAGGGTGTGGAGGAAAGGGAACCCTCCTACACTGCTGTGGGGAATGTAGTTTGGTGCAAACAGTATGAATATTTCTCAAAAAACTAAAAATAGACTTACCATATGATCCAGCAATCCCACTTCTGGGTATATATCTGGAGGGAACTCTAATGCAAAAAGATACATGCACCCCAATGTTCATAGCAACACTATATACAATAGCCAAGACATGGAAGCAACCTAAATGTCCACTGACAGATGACTGGATAAAGAAGTTGTGGTATATTTCTACAATGGAATACTACTCAGCCATAAAAAATAATAAAATAATGCCATTTGCAGCAACATGGATGGGCCTAGAGATTATCATTGTAAGTGAAGTAAGCCAGAAAGAGAAAGAAAAATACCATATGATATCACTCATATGTGGAACCTAAAAAAGAAAAAAGACAAATGAACTTATATATAAAACAGAAACAGACTTACAGACATAGAATACAGACTTGTGGTTGCCAGAGGGAAGGGAGGTGGGAAGGGATAACCTGGGAGTTCAAGACTTGCAGATACTGACTCATATATATAAAATAGATAAACAACTTTATACTCTATAGCACAGGGAAATATATTCAGTATCTTGTAGTAGATTATGGTGAAAAAGAATATGAAAATGAATATATGTATATCCATGTATGACATTGCGCTGTACACCAGAAACTGACACAGCATTGTAAACTGACTATACCTCAAAAAAAAGTTTCTTTTGTATAGCGTAGGGAACTGTGCACAATATCTTGTAATAATCTTTAATCAAAAAATTATGAAAAATGAATATATGTATGTATATGCAAGACTGGGACATTGTGTTGCACACCAGAAATTGGCACATTGTAATTCGATGTACTTCATTAAAAATAAATAAAATAAAATTGTGTATCTAAAAAAAAAGAATGTCTTCTTCAAGAGTCAGAGGCTCAGCATACTCAACTCATGGGGCTGTTGTAATGACAAGGAAGTAATGTAGGGAAAATATCTAACACCCAATAATACACCAGATAAAATATTTTTATTCTCCTCTAAATGTTCCCCTTATCCTCAGTTGGGTTTTAAACTCCTAAAGGTAAGAGGCTGCTCTTCACAACCTCTACGGAGCATTGGTACCGTGAAAAGAACCACAGTTGAGTTGTCATTACCTTGGGCATCATCCTCCAGAGGCCCAACAGGACCCTGAGCTATTCTACTAACTCCTGAGAACATTTGTGGTGCAATGTGCCAGCTTTCCATCCCTGGTGCCAGCCCCGGTTGGAGGCTGTCGCTACACAAGTGATGTTCAGGCCACATGAGTGGCATGATCCAAGTTTCATTGTGCGTGGTAGACCAGAGGAAGCTTGGCGAGAGTCCTGGAGTGAGGTCAGATGGGGATGGGAGCCAATCGCAGGGAAGAGAGAGGCATGCTCTTTGAGGGGAGAATGGGTGGAGGCAGTGGTGGGGAGGCAAAGAAATATGAACAATGATATCTGGAATTTCAGCCGTGGAATGGATGGGAGCCATATTGAAACATGGAGTCCAGGCAATTGGTGTATGACAACTGGAGTGACCCAGTAGCAAGGGATATGTCTGTGATCGTGGAGAAAATTATTAGAGAAGCATAGTCTTTGATTAGCTAAGAAGGGGTACTATCCAGAATGTATGTGGAGGGGCTGGACTTACATAGGAGTAGGGAGGGTTTTTTCCATTACTGCTGGGGATAAAGTGGAGAAAATGGGTGCAACTATATGGGGATAGAACAGCAGGGAACTTGTGCTGACTTGCAATTATTTTCTCCACAAAAGCTGTGGCGAGATAGTGGGGAGACCTGAATGGGGGAGGTTGGAGTGAGACGTAGATGAGATGGAGATCTGAAGAAAGAGAAGTGCGAAATCATCCTCTTGGTTGTTGGGAGGGTGAATTTTCTGGGGGAAATGTAGTTAGATTTCTAGGCTGCACTGAGTACCCGAGCTGGTCAGTGCTCCCAGGAGAAAGGATGAGGAAGAAAGAGAGGACAAGAGTGAAGATGGATGATGAGAAAGAGAGAGGGTTCATGGATTGGGGTTAAATACTTGTTGGAGGTGGAGGTACTAGTGTAAGGGAACTAGAAAATTTCCATAGAAATAATGACTCAGGTTGGATAATGCCACAGGAATCATTTTATTCAGAAGGAAGATAATTTTGGAAGCAGTCACCCCATGATTTCACAAACAATGGCCAGAATTCAACCCTTAAACCAAGTTATTTTAGATTCTCATCCTGGGATCCCGGGGTTCCTGGAAAAGATAGTGAGAAAGCCAAGCTCTTAGAGTAAAGATGACTTTTGGGAACAGTCACTGAAGGAGGCCAAGGTCCATCAATCATCCAAACGAATAAGGAAGTCCTCCTAAAATGAAAAGGTAATTATGTCACTTTCCAGAAATGCCTGCTCTAAGCTACCCAACAGCTTGTTCCACATGCCACCCAGACTTCAGTGAGCAGAGGGGTGGCTGGGGTCCCTCCTGGGCTGGCAGAGACTAGCAGGGACTCATCCTCCCCAAAAGCAGCTCTCTCCCATATACTCACGTCTCGAACTGCGGTTCGGCAGGTGTGACCACACCCGTTGCTGCAGCACTTTTGTCCCGCAGGACAGGATGCATCCCCAGTGCACCTTTCAACACAAAGCCCAACAGTTCCTGCCGGCACCCTGGGACAAGCTCCTGGTCTTTGTCCAGCTGAAAAACAAAACAGTCTTTCCAGAAACCAGGCTGCCTCTGTAGGAGGGAGTGGGGCTTGGTGCTGAGAGAGGGGCTGAAGCATATCACTCCCTGAGAGTCTTATAGCCTCTTCCCTTCTTGATGCCCCCAATCTTCCCCTCCTAAACCAAGGAAGCAGACAGTACTGTTTGGTCCTTCAGAAAACGGACTGCCGACCAGCAGCTACAGCATCTTGGGAGAAGAGGTCAGAGCATGGCTGCTGAAACTCGATAATTATCTCAGATCACCAACACAGCAGGTGACCCCCCGATTCCATGTGTCTTCAGAAGTCAATGAACACTGACTCCCGTGGCAGGCCTTGCTTCCAACCTGGGTGAGAACCCTACTCCATACCTAGCACTTCTCAAACTGGGTCCCCTGAACCAGCAGGATCAACATCCCCTGGGAGCTTGTTAGAAATTCAGGATCTTGGGCCCCACCACACACCTGCTGAAACAGGACTTCTGGGGCTGGGTCCCAGCAATTGGATTTTAACAAGTCTTATACCCCCAGGTCATTCTTATACATGTTGATATTGGAGAATCTGTGCTGTAAATCCACCCCTCAAACAGCTTACCCTATCCACTTAGGGCATGGGAAATGCAGACTGCGCACTGCACTTGTGAATCAAGAGAAATAGATCTGGTGGATGACAAGTCTCTACTTGATGTTGGGAGACACTTCCTTCATCGGTGGGATTCCCTTACATTCTCCTCCATCCCCTCCAAAACACCTAAGTTTGGTCCCTGAGCCTGAGAGAGCACAGAGGTGTTGAACAAGCTGTTCCTTGGGTGATACACGTGGTCTTAACTCTACAGCCTCCCTAGTTCCCAGTCCACCGTGATGCGCCCACCAAGTTTTCAGTGGCAGCGATCAATCCTAGCCTTTCAGTCAAGAAAGGGAGGGCACTGAAGGTTCTGTGGGGAAACAGCACCTGGCAGCCACTGCTGGCAATAACTCAGCCTGGGCAGGTGCACGTATTGCTGGACTAAAGGAAGGGATCTGTGTGTTTCACACCAATGTGGACATGTGACATTGGCTAACTTGTTCATAAATGTGTTCTTCCCAGGCCTTGTTGAGGAATAATTTGGTACCTTAATGGTATTTTTGTTTTAAGAGTATTTCCAGCTTTTTAAGCTTACAAATACTTCAAAAGCAAGATAGTATTCAGCTGTCTTGATGGTTTTCTAGACCTGGGAGAAGGGGCATCTTTTCTAATTCTCACAGAGGCTAGTAGTAGCCCCACTGTAGCTGCCTCCTCTCTGTCCCTGTCTGTGTCTCTGTCTCTCTCTTGCGTTCTCACTCTCTCTCTGTGCAGTGGCCCTGACACCTGTTGTCCTGGCGGGACTAAGCATTCAGGGGACCAGGGATGCAGAAGGCAGGGCCTGCAGCTCTTACCCTGGTCTCGCGCTGGGGAGCAGACGTGGCCGCATCCATTGCTCACACACCGACTCCCTGCACCGCAGTCCCGGTCTTCTCGGCACTGATCCACACAGATCCCTATGGCTAGAAAAACATTCAGCTGAAAACTGTGAGCCTGGCAGGAGCACAGGGGAGGGCTGAGAGGGGGCGATCTGTTTTAAACACTTATTCCATTCAAGATATACAGACAAGATATCTGCATATTTTGCCCTATTATAAAAGTGGGGTGTTTTAATTTTCAAGACACAAAAAATACTGAACCATAAAGTAAAAAGTAGGTCTCTCTCTTTCCCCTAACACTTCACTGCATTTCTCAGGACATATCCACTAGATTCTGTAGCTCCTTCTGGCATTTTCTCTGCACTTTTATAAATAGGAATAGAAACACATCAATAACACCCATACATACACACATAATGTGACTAGATATTTGTCTATTCAACTACAAATATGTGGAGTGAGGCTTTTTTTTTTTTTTTTAAGGCATCTTCATTAGGTACTTTCGATATCTACATCAAAAGCTTTCAAATGTCTATTTGGCCATTCCACACTGAGGAATTTCTCCTCAAGAAACATGATTTAGCTCAAGGACACTCATCTTGTACATGCTTTAAAAAATAACTCAGATGATAGATTACCTAAATCTGTCTTAGTAGAAGGAGGCACGAAAACAAGGCATCTCCACATATTGGGAAATGAAGCCTTTTAAAATGTGTGGCAGAAGTGAGTTTACTGATTGTGGATGATCATGACACCATGATTATAAAAATCATATATCTTGGATTTCTGTTGGTTTGTTTAGATGTGTATCTGTTACTTTGAGATCTTTAAGGATATACATCTCTCCTGAATTAGCTCCCAGCACTCAGCTCAGCACCAGGCATGTGCTTCCTACCTGGGAGAGGACCCCAATCTCGCATCTAGTGCTACTCAAACTGGGTCCCCTGAACCGGCAGGACCAGCACCCCCTGGGTTAGAGATTCAGGTTCTTGGGCCCCACTGCACACCTGCTGAAACAGGATCTCTGGCGCTGGGGCCCAGCAATTAGATTTTAACAAGATTGTCCCCAGGTCATTTTTACACATGTTGATATTAGAGAATCTCTGCTGTGTATCTGCCCCCAAACAGCCTACCCTATCGACTTAAGGGCCTGGAAAATGCAGACTGGATACTGGCCTTGTAAATATTGTGAAATAGATCTGGCAGATGACAGTCCTCTAATTCATGTTGGGCAGACACATCCTTTCTATGTGGTTTCCCTTACAAAATCCTCCATCCCCCCTCCAAAAACATCTAGGTCAGTACTTGAGCCTGAGCTAGTGCAGAGCTGTGCGAGCAGGCTGTTCCTTGGGTGATACACGCGGTCTTAACTCTACAGCCTCCCTAGTTCCCAGTCCACCTTGATGCACCCACCAAGTTTCCGGTGGCAGCGATCAATCCTAGCCTTTCAGTCAAGAAAGGAAGGGAACTGCAGCTTCTGAGGGGAAATTGCACCTGCCAGCCACTGCTGATAATAAATCAGCCTGGGCAGGTGCACTTGCTGCACTAAAGGAAGGGACCTGTGTGTTTCACACCAGCGTGGACATGTGTGTGGGTGGGAGATACTGGCTAACTTGTTCATAACCATATTTTTCCCATCCTTTGTTGAGGAATAATTTGGTACCTTAATGTTATTTAATTTTTGTTTTAAGAGTACTTCCAGCTTTTTCAAGCTTTCAAATATTTGAAAAGCAAGATAGTATTCAGCAGTCTTCATGGTCTTCTAGACCTGGGAGAAGGGGCCTCTTTTCCATTGTCACAGAGGCTAGTAGTGGCCCCACTGTGGCTTGCTCCTCTCCCTCTCCCTCTCTCTCTCTCTCTCTCTCTCGCTCTCTCACTCTCTCTTGCTTTCTCTCTGTGCAGTGGGCCTGACAGCTGCTGTCCTGGCGGTGCTAAGCATTCAGGGGACCAGGGATGCAGAAGGCAGGGCTTGCTGCTCTCACCCTGGTCTCGCGCTGGGGAGCAGACGTGGCCGCATCCATTGCTCACACACCGACTCCCTGCACTGCAGTCCCGGTCTTCTCGGCACTGATCCACACAGATCCCCATGGCTAGAAAAAATTCAGCTGAAAACTGTGAGCCTGGCAGGAGCACAGGGGAGGGCTGAGAGGGGGCGATCTGTTTTAAACACTTATGCAATTCAAGATGTATAGATAAGATATCTGCACAGTTTGCACTGTTATAAAAGTGGGGTGTTTTAATTTTCAAAACACAAAAAAATACTCAACTAAATAAAGTAAAAAATAGGTCTCTCTTTCCCCTAACACTTCAGTGCATTTCCCAGGAGGTATCCACTAGATCCTGTAGCTTCTTCTGGGATTTTCTCTGTGCTGTTAAAGATATAAACACAGGTAAGTCGCTAACACAACACGACATATATAATGTGACTAGATATTTGTCTATTCAACTACAACTATGTGGAGTGAGGATATAAATTTTTTTTTCAGTTTTTAAAGACATTTTCATTAGGTACTTTAGCAATCTACATCAAAAGCTTTGAAACGTCTATTCGGTCATTCCACTTTTAGGAATTTCTCCTCAAGAAACATGATTTAGCTCAAGGGCGTTCATCTTGCAGGTGTTATTAAAAAATAACTCAAATGATAGATTATTTAAATCTGTCAGAGGAGAGGGAGGCGTGAAAATAAGGCCTCTCCACATCCTGGAAAACAACGAAGCCTTTTAACACGTGTGGTAGAACTGAGTTTACTAATTAAGGATGATCATGACACCATATTAGTAAAAATCGGATATCCTGGATTTTTGTTGGTATGTTCACATGTCTATCTCTGTTACTATAAGATCTTTAAGGACACAGATCGCTCCTGAATTATCTCCCAGCGCTCAGCTCAGCTCCAGGCATGTGCCTCCTACCTGGGAGAGAACCCCAATCCCGCATCTAGTGCTACTCAAACTGGGTCTCCTGAACTGGCAGGATCAGCACCCCCTGGGAGACTGTTAGAGATTCAGGCTCTTGGGCCCCACCACACACCTGCTGAAACAGGACCTCTGGGGCTGGAGCCCAGCCATTGGATTTTAACAAGCCTTACCCTGAGGTCATTTTTACACATGTTGATATTGGAGAACCTCTGTTGTATATCGACCCCCCAAACAGCCTACCCTATCGAGTTATGCAGACTGGACACTGATCTTGTGAATGTAGTGAAGTAGATCTGGCTGATGACAATTCTCCACTTCATGATGGGGAGACACTTCCTTCACCTGTGGGATCTCTGCACATCCTCCTCCATCCCCCCACAAAGAATATCTAAGGTCAGTCTTTGAGCCTGAGCTAGTGCAGAGCTGTGCGAGCAGGCTGTTCCTTGGGTGATACACGCGGTCTTAACTCTACAGCCTCCCTAGTTCCCAGTCCACCTTGATGCACCCACCAAGTTTCCAGTGGCAGCGATCAATCCTAGCCATTCAGACAGGAAAGGAAGGGCACTGAAGGTTCAGCGGGGAAATCGCACCTGCCAGCCACTGCTGGCAATAACTCAGCCTGGGCAGGTGCACATACTGCTGGACTGAAGGAGGGGACTTCTGTGTTTCACATCAACATGGACATGTGTTTGGGCGGGAGACATCCGCTAACTCGTTCATAACCGTGTTCTTCCCAGTCTTTGTTGAGGAATAATTGGAACCTTAATGTTATTTTTGTTTCACGAGTACTTCCAGCTTTTTCAAGCTTACAAATACTTCAAAACCAAGATCGTTCTCATCTGTCTTCATGGTCTTCTAGACCTGGGGGAAGGGGCAGCTTTTCTAATTCTCACAGAGGCTAAGAGTGGCCCCACTGTGGCTGCCTCCTCTCCCTCTCCCTCTCCCTCTCCCTCTCCCTCTCTCTCTCTCTGTGTCTCTCTCGCTTTCTCTCTGTGCAGTGGGCCTGACAGCTGCTGTCCCGGCGGTGACAAGCATTCGGGGCACCAGGGATGCAGAAGGCAGGGCTTGCTGCTCTCACCCTGGTCTCGCGCTGGGGAGCAGACGTGGCCGCATCCATTGCTCACACACCGATTCCCTGCACCGCAGTCCCGGTCTTCTCGGCACTGATCCACACAGATCCCTACGGCTAGAAAAACTTCAGCTGAAAACTGTGAAGCCTGGCCCAGCAGAGGGCTGTGAGGGGCCGTGTTTGTTTTAAACATTTATTCAGTTCAAGATATATGGACAAGGGAGCTGCAGAATCTGCACTATTATAAAAGTAGGACATTTTAATTAACAAAACACAAAAAACACTCAATCATATAAAGTAAAAAGTAGCTCTCTCTTTCTCTAAACACATCAGTGCACTTCTCAGGAGGTATCCACTAGTTCCAGTAGCTCCTTCTGGAATTTCCTCTGTGCTTTTCGATATAAATACAGGCACATCACTAACATACACACATACATACATACACACATAATGTGACTAGATGTTTGTCTATTCGACTAAAAACATGTGGAGTGAGGCTATAAAATTTTTGGTTGTTGAAAGGCTCCAAAAGAAATATGATTTAGCTCAAGGAAATGCACCTTCTACTTGTTATTAAAAAATAATTCAGATGATAAATTATCTAAATCTGTCAGAGTAGAAGGAGGCGTCAGAATAAGGCGTCTCCCCATCCTGGGAAACAACGAAGCCTTTGAACACGTGTGGTTAGGAGTTTATTGATTTGGGATGATCATGGCACCAGGTTTGTAAAAATCATATATCCTGGATTTTTGTTGGTTTGGATAGATGTCTATCTCTGTTACCGTGACATCTTTAAGGACATAGATCTCTCGTGAATTATCTCCCAGCGCTCAGCTCAGTCCAGGCATGTGCCTCCTACCTGGGAGAGAACCCCAATCCTGCTTCTAGTTCTACTCAGACTGGGTCCCCTGAACCAGCAGGACCAGCACCCCCTGGGAGCTTGTTAGAGATTCAGGCTCTTGGGCCCCACCACACACCTGCTGAGACAGGAAATCTGCAGCCGGGGCCCAGCAATTTGGATTTTTCAGTAGCCTTACCCCCAGGTCATTCTTACACATGTTGATATTGGAGAAACTCTGCTGCACATCCACCCCCCAAACAGCCTTCCCTATTGAGTTAGGGGCCTGGGAAATGCAGGCTGGATACTGCACTTGTGAATCTAGTGAAGTAGATCTGGCGGATGACATGTCTGTGCTTCATATCGGGGAGACACTTCCTTCATCTGTGGGTCTCCCCTACATTCTCCTCCATTCCCCAAAAACATCTGAGTTTGGTCCCTGAGCCTGAGATTGCACAGACATGTGTGGGCAAGCTGTTCCTTGGATGATACATGAGGTCTTAACTCTACAGCCTCCCTAGTTCCCAGTCCACCTTGATGCGCCCACCAAGTTTCCAGTGGCAGCGATCAATCCCAGCCTTTCAGTCAAGAAAGGAAGGGCACTGAAGGTTCAGCGGGGAAATCGCACCTGCCAGCCACTGCTGGCAATAACTCAGCCTGGGCAGGTGCACATACTGCTGGACTGAAGGAGGGGACCTGTGTGTTTCACACCAACGTGGACATGTGTGTGGGTGGGAGACATCGGCTAACTTGTTCATAAGCGTTGTTTTTTCCATCCCTTGTTGAGGAATAATTGGGTACCTTAATGTTAGTTAATTTTTATTTTAAGAGTACTTCCAGCTTTTTCAAGCTTACAAATATTTCAAAATCAAGACAGTATGCATCTGTATTCATGATCTTCTAGACCTGAGAGAAGGGGCACCTTTTCTAATTCTCACAGAGGCTAAGAGTGGCCCCACTGTAGCTGCCTCCTCTCTGTCTCTGTACCTCTCTTGCTCTCTCTCTGTCTCTCTCTTGCTTTCTCACTCTCTCTCTCTGTGCAGTGGGCCTGACAGCTGTTGTCCTGGTGGTGACAAGCTTTCGGGGGATCAGGGATGCAGAAGGCAGGGCTTGCAGCTCTTACCCTGGTCTCGCGCTGGGGTGCAGACTTGGCTGCATCCACTTCTCTCACACCGAGTTCCTGGACCGCAGTCCCGGTCTTCACGGCAGTGATTCACACAGATCCCTACGGCTAGAAAAACATTCAGCTGAAAACTGTGAGCCTGGCGGGAGCGCAGGGGAGGGCTGGGAGGGCGTCTCTGTTTTATACTTTTTTTCAATTCAAGATATATAGACAAGATAACTGTACAGTTCGCACTATATAAAAGTAGGATGTTTTAATTTTCAAAATGCAAGAAATACTCAACCATATAAAGTAAAAAGTAGGTCTGTCTTTCTCCTAACACATCAGGGCATTTCCCAGGAGGTATGTATTTGTTCTTGTAGTTCCTTTTGGAATTTTCTCTACTTTTACAGATGTAAATACAGGCACATCACTAACACACACACATACAACATAATGTGACCAGATATTTGTCTATTCAACTACAAATATGTGGATTGAGGATATAAATTTCTTGGTTGTTGAAAGGTGACTTCATGAGACAATTTAGCAATCTACATCAAAGGCTCTCAAATGTCTATTTGGTCATTCCACTTTTAGGAATTTCTCCTCAAGAAATATGATTTAGCTCAAGGATACTCATCTTGTACCTGTCATTAAAAAGTAACTCTAATGACAGATTATCTAAAACTGTGATAGTGGAAGGAGGCATGAAAAATAAGGCCTATCCACATATTGGAAAACATCAAAGCTTTTTAAAACATGACGGTGAAATGTGGTTTTTATGGGATGTTTTTGACACAATGTTTCTAAAAATCATATATCCTGGATATTTGTTGGGTTTTTTTCAGATGTCTATCTCAGTTACTGTAAGATCTTTAAAAACATAAGTCTCTCCTGAATTATCTCCCAGCACTCAGCTCAGCACCAGGCATGTGCCTCCTACCTGGGAGAGAACCCCAATTCCACATCTAGTGCTACTCAAACTGGGTCCCCTGAACCGGCAGGACCAGCACCCCCGGAAGCGTGTTAGAGATTCAGGTTCTTGGGTCCCACCACACACCTGCTGAAACAGGACCTCTGGGGCTGGAGCCCAGTGATTTGGATTTTAACAAGCCTTACAGCCGAGTCATTCTTACATATGCTGAAATTGGAGAACTTCTGCTGTATCTCACCCCTCACCCACTTAGGGCATGGGAAATGCAGACCGCATACTGCTCTCTGAATCAAGTAAAATAGATCTGGTGGATGACAATTCTCCACTTCATGTTGGGGAGACACTTCCTTCATCTGTGGGTCTCCCCTACATTCTCCTCCACTTCCACAACATCTATGTTGGTCCTTGAGCCTGAGAGAGCGTAGACTTGTATTAGCAAGCTGTGCCTTGGATGATACACACAGTCTTAATTCTACAGCCTCCCTAGTTCCCAGTCCACCTTGACGCACCCACCAAGTTTCCAGTGGCAGCGATCAATCCTAGCCTTTCAGTCAAGAAAGGAAGGGAATTGAAGGTTCTGTGGGGAAACAGCACCTGGCAGCCACTGCTGGCAATGACTCAGCCTGGGCAGGTGCACATACTGCTGGACTGAAGGAAGGGACCTGTGTGTTTCACACCAGCGTGGACATGTGTGTGGGTGGGAGACATCGGCTAACTTGTTCATAAGCGTTGTTTTTTCCATCCCTTGTTGAGGAACTACTGGGTACCTTAATGTTATTTAATTTTTGTTTTAAGAGTACTTCCAGTTTTTTTAAGCTTACAAATACTTCAAGATCAAAACAGTGTTCATCCATCTTCATGGTCTTCCAGACCTGGGAGAAGGGGCGGCTTTCCTAATTTTCATAGAGGCTGGTGGTGGCCCCACTGTGGCTGCCTCCTCTCTATCTCTGTCTTTGTCTCTCTCTCTCTGTGCAGTGGGCCTGACAGCTGCTGTCCTGGCGGTGCTAAGCATTCAGGGGACCAGGGATGCAGAAGGCAGGGCCTGCAGCTCTTACCCTGGTCTCGCGCTGGGGAGCAGACGTGGCCGCATCCATTGCTCACACACCGACTCCCTGCACCGCAGTCCCGGTCTTCTCGGCACTGATCCACACAGATCCCTACGGCTAGAAAAACTTCAGCTGAAAACTGCGAAGCCCGGCAGGAGCGCAGGGGGGCGCTCTCAGAGGGTGTGTTTGTTTTAAACACTTATTCCATTCAAGATATACAGACAAGATATCTGCATAGTTTGCACTATTATAAAAGTAGGATGTTTTAATTTTCAAAACACAAAAGATACGGAACCATATAAAGTAAAAGTTGGTCTCTCTTTCCCCTAACACGCCAGTGCATTTCCCACGAAGTATCCATAATGAGTTCCTGCGGCTCATTCTGGAATTTCCTCCGTACTTTTACAGATATAAATATAGGCACATTACTAACATACACACACACATACACAAGAGATGTGACTAGGTATATATCTATTCAACTACAGATATGTGCAGTGAGGGGTTTTCTTGTTTGTTTGTTTGTTCGTTTTTAAAAGGCATATTCATGAGGCAACTTAGCAATCTACATCAAAAGCTTTGAAACGTCTATTCGTTCATTCCACTTTTAGGAATTTCTCCTCAGGAAATATGATTTAGCTCAAGGACATTCATCTTGGACTTGTCATTAAAAAATGACTCAAATGATAGATTATCTCAATCTGTCAGAGTAGAAGGAGGCATGGGAAACAATGCCTGTCTACATGCTGGGAAACAACGAAGCCTTTGAAAATGTGACGTAGAAATATGTTTATTTCTTAGGGAGGCTTGTGACACCGTTTTTCTAAAAATCACATATCCTGGATATTTGTTGGTTTGGATAGATGTCTATCTCTGTTACTATGACATCTTTAAGGACATAGATCTTTCCTGAATTATCACCCGGCACTCAGCTAAGCACCAAGTATGTGCTTCCTACCTGGGAGAGAACCGCAATCCCGCATCTAGTGCTACTCACACTGGGTCCCCTGAACCAGCAGGACCAGCACCCCCTGGGAGACTGTTAGAGATTCAGGCTCTTGGGCCCCACCACACACCTGCTGAGACAGGACCTCTGGGGATGGGGCCCAGAAATTGGTTTAACAAGCCTTACCCCCATCATTCTTACACATGTTGACATTGGAGAAACTCTGTTGTATATCTGCTCCCCAAGCAGGCTACCCTATCAAGTTAGGGGCATGGGAAAGGCAGACTGGATACCACCCTTGTGAATATACTGAAATAGATTTGGTGGATGACAATTCTCCACTTCATGTTCGGGAGACACTTCCTTCATCTGACGGATTCCCTTACATGCTCCTCCATCCCCCCAAAACATCTCAGTTGGACCTTGAGCCTGAGATTGCACAGAGGAATGAGAGCAAGCTGTTTCTGCTTGCAGTCTTAATTCTTTTGCCTGTCTAGTTCTCAGTCCAGCTTGATGCACCCACAAAATTTGAAGTGGCAGCGATCAATCCTAGCCTTTCAGTCAAGAAAGGAAGGCAATTGAAGGTTCTGTGGGGAAATAGCACCTGGCAGCCACTGCTGGCAATAACTCAGCCTGGGCAGGTGCACATACTTCTGGACTGAAGGAGGGGACCTGTGTGTTTCACACCAGCGTGGACATGCGTGTGGGTGGGAGACATCGGCTAACTTGTTCATAACTGTTGTTTCTTCCAGCCCTTGTTGAGGAATAATTTGGTAACTTAACGTTATTTAATTTTTGTTTTAAGAGTACTTCAAGCTTTTTTAAGCTTACAAATACTTCAAAAGCAAGACATTAGTCATCCGTCTTCATGGTCTTCTAGACCTGAGAGAAGGGGCAGTTTTTCTAATTATCAAGGAGGCTTGTAGCGGCCCCACTGCAGCTGCCTCCCCTCTCTCTCTGTCTCTCTCACACTCTTGCTGTCTCATGTCTCACTCTCTCTCTGTGCAGTGGGCCTGGCAGCTGTTGTCCTGGCGGCGCTAAGCATTCAGGGGATCAGGGATGCAGAAGGCAGGGCCTGCAGCTCTTACCCTGGTCTCGCGCTGGGGCGCAGACGTGGCCGCATCCATTGCTCACACACCGACTCCCTGCACCGCAGTCCCGGTCTTCTCGGCACTGATCCACACAAATCCCTACGGCTAGAAAAACTTCAGCTGAAAACTGCGAAGCCCGGCAGGAGCGCAGGGGGGCTCTCTGAGAGGGTTGTCTCTTTTAAACATTTATTTCAATTCAGGATATATAGACAAGGTATCTGAATACTATAAAAGTAGTGTATTTTAATTTTAAAAACACAAAAAATACTCAACGATATAAAGTAAAACATAAATCTCTCTTTTCCCTGACCCAACAGTCCATACCCAAGGAAGTATCTACTAGTTCCTTTAGCTCCTTCTGGCATTTTCTCTGTGCTTTTACAAATAGGAATAAAAACACATTACTGCAAACATACACACATAATGTGATTACATATTTGTCTGTTCAACTAGCAATATGTGGAGTGAGGCTATAATTCATTTTGGTTTTTAAAAGGCAATTTAGCAATCTACATCAAAACCTTTCAAGTGGCTATTTGGTCATCCCATTTTTAGGATTTCTCCTCAAGAAACACGATTTAGCTCAAAGACATTCATCTTCCACTTGTTATTAAACAATAACTCACATGATAGATTATCTAAATCTGTCAGAGTGGAAGGAGGCATGAATAAAGGCCTGTCCACGTCCTGGGAAACAACGAAGCCTTTGAAAGACATGCGTTAGAACTGAGTTTATTGATTCAGGAATGATCACAACATCGTGTTTGGAAAAATCATATATCCTGGACTTTTGTTGGTTTGGTTAGATGTCCATCTCTGTTACCAAAAGATCTTTAAGGATATGCTCTCTCCTGAATTATCTCCCAGTGCTCAGCACAGCTCCAGGCGTGTGCTTCCTACCTGGGAGAGAACCCATCCCACATCTAGTGCTGCACAAACTGGGTCCCCTGAACCGGCAGGATCAGCACCCCCGGGAGCTTGTTAGAGATTCAGGTTCTTGGGTCCCACTGCACACTTGCTGAAACAGGACCCCTGGGGCTGGGGCCCAGCCATTCGGATTTTAACAAGCCTGGCCCCGAGGTCATTCTTCCACGTGTTGATATTGGAGAACCTCTGCTGCATATCTCCTCCCAAACAGCTTTCCCTCTCCAGTTAGGGGCCTGGGAAATGCCGGCTGGATACTGGCCTTGTGAGCCAAGGGAAATAGATCTGGCTGCTGACAAGTGTCTGCTTCATGTTGGGGAGACACTTCCTTCATCTGTGGGATTCCCTTACATACTCCTCCATCCCCTCAAAATACCTCAGTTGGTCCTTGGGCCTGAGATTGCATAAAGGTGTCTAAGCAAGCTGTTCCTTGGATGATACACGCAGTCTTAATTCTATAGCCTTGCTAACTGCTGTCCTGGCGGTGACAAGCATGCAGGGGACCAGGGATGCAGAAGGCAGGGCCTGCAGCTCTTACCCTGGTCTCGCGCTGGGGCGCAGACGTGGCCGCATCCATTGCTCACACACCGACTCCCTGCACCGCAGTCCCGGTCTTCTCGGCACTGATCCACACAGATCCCTATGGCTAGAAAAACTTCAGCTGAAAACTGTGAGCCTGGCAGGAGCACAGGGGAGGGCTGGGAGGGTGTGTTTGTTTTAAACACTTACTCCATTCAAGATATACAGACAAGATATCTGCATAGTTTGCACTATTATAAAAGTAAGACATTTTAATTTTCAAAACAAAAATTATTCAACTATATAGAGCCTATGTAATTACAGACAACTGTAAAGTAAGTCTCTCTTTCCCTTAACCCATCAGTCCCTTCCCCAGGAGGCATCTACTAGTTCCTGTTGTTCTTTCTGGGACTTTCTCTGTGCTTTTACAAATATAAACAGAAACACCGCAATTACGCACAGACATACATGCATAATGTGAGTAGATGTTTGTTTATTCAACTACAAATACGTGGAGTGAGGATACCAATTTTTTTTGGTGTTGAAAGCCATCTTCATGAGGCAATTTAATAGTCAAATGTCTGGCCGTTCCAGTTTCAGGAATTTCTCCTAAAGAAATACGATTTAGCTCAAGGACATGCATCTTCTACTTGTTATTTAAAAGTAACTCAGATTATAGATTTTCTAAATATGTCTGTCATAGCAGAAGGAGGCGTGGAAAATAAATCCTATCCACATACTGGAAAACAATGAAACCTTTTATAACGTGTGGTAGAACTGTGTTTATTGATTTGAGATGATCACTTCACCATGCTTGTGAAAAATCATATAGCCTAGATTTTTGTTGGTTTGTTTATATGTCTATCTCTGTTAGTATAAGATCTTTAAGGACATAGCTCTCTCCTGAATTACCTCCCAGCACTCAGTACAGTGCCATGCATGTAGTCATTACAAAGTAAACATTTCTTCTTTGTTAAATCTGAAGAAATACATCTGTGCATGTGTGCGAATGACAAATGACTTCACTTCAAATGTTAACGTGGTTATCTGGGTACTGGGACTGTGGATAACTTATCTTTTTCCTTAAGTAGTATTTCTGAGTTTTCTATAATGGGCGTGTACTCGTTGTATAACACAATAAGTGAAGAAGGTTCTGTGCTCAAAAATCAAGACCCACAGCTCTGTAACATGCTTTTCCTTCTGGATGGACAAGTCTGAAAACAGAGACCCTGGGGATTACTGATCTGAGGATGGGAAGCCTGGGCAGAGACAAGCAGATCGTCTCCCTGAGTTGTGTGGGGTTTGGGGACCTGGGCAGGGCTGGATGCCATTAGATTGTTCCCACGGTGGAGAGCAGATTATACCACACCCCTTCCTGACACACTGCTCCCTGGCCCCACAGTCCTGGTTTCTTTGGCAGCGGTCTATACAGTTTCCTAACATCAGAAAATACTCCATGAGCACAAAGAAACCTTCAATGTGGGTATCTAGAAGCTACCATCCTCGTGGTAGAGATGAGACAGTGGGCCCACTTGTAGGTGGTATATATCACACAGTGTAATGGAAAATGAAACAGGACATAATATTTTTTAAAAAGTATACTTTAGCACATTCATAGTGGAAATTGAAATCACGTTTACCCAGCAATTAATGGTGATTATTCAAAGGAGATGGAACTGGAGGCAGATTCAACACTTTTTCTTTCATCTATGACATTTTAACTTTAGCAAAAAATGCATAATTTTAATCAACAAAAAACATCAAATTAGAAATAAAGAAAATTCAGAGACATAAACTTTCGCTTTGTGGCCAAAGCTGTTGAACAGCTGGAAAACAACAGGAACAGAAGGATTTTCATCCTCAGGGAGCAATTCCTGCGTGTGAGAGCTGCACACACACAAAAAGCGTTGCGGAGATGTATGTAATTCCCGTTTAAGAAATGAGGAAGCCGGAACTCGGGGAACATAACGGGCTTGCCCACAGTTTGGGCTTGTGTGTGGCGGTGCTGGGACTGGAACCCAGAAGGACCTGGCCCTGAAGTCCATACTGAATACCGACTTTCTCCACGATTCCCCAGTAGATACAGATACTCTCGTAGACTCTCAGGTCGGTTCTGCTGGGGCCTTATATGCCTGAGGGTCCAAAGTATCTTCTGGGAGGCACAATGACTGGGCTTCTGCTGGGGTGGGGAGGTTAATGGTAGGCGTGCTCAGAGCAGAAACCCTTCAGCCTTTGAGGAATCATGGCCACCCCTGACCTCCCAGGCGCTGGATGCAGTCCACCGTGACCTTTTCCATTCTTACCAGTACTGCATCTGCAAAGATGGCTCTCCCATCCTGGATGTGCAGGGTGGCATTCTACCCTCCATGGTTCCCAGTTAGAGCCTCTCTCACCAGGAAAATAGTGCTGTTTCTCAGTCTCCCTAGCCCCAGTGCCTCCTGCGATCTCTTGCTGTTTGTGACACCATCCCAGATGCAGCCAACACCAGGTTTCCCAGGGGCTCAAGTCCCACACTTGGCTAAGTCTGTTGCCTTCTCTTCCCTTCCTTGGGATTGGAGGGACAAATGTACCACATATTTCGAATGGCAGCAGAGTAATGGATCAAAGGCTGATTGAGTAAAAGCCACCATGTGTCACTAAAGCTGTGAAACTGAGTGACATGAAGAAACTATTAAAGTTACCAGATCCCGGATGAGGCCCCTCTGTCATCCTGGCTACAGCAGAAGCACAGTCTAGTCCCTTCCTTGGCAGTGAAGCCAAGGGTGTGCTTGAAAGGCCCAGGTGGCCATTGTAATCAAGGTTCTTTTGCTTTAAACAAATGTCTCCTCTTTAAATGACTTGACCAAACTTGCTACTTGTGCTTTTAGATTCACAGAATCAAGACCTTAGTTAGCACCAATTTACATATTAAGAAACCAGATTAGGCAGGAAAGATAATCACTCTGAGGGAGCAAAGGTTTGGTCTGGGGCATTGGTTCAGGGTAAAGTCGGGGGACAACTGAGGGATGTAACTTGTCAATGGACCTCTCAAATATTCCTCTGATCCAGCTGTGCAGAGAATTAAGCAGAAAGATTGCTAGGGAGATGGGGGTAGGGTTCCCTGAAAAAATGGGGCTTGGGGACATCTGGCCAATGTGGGCACCAGTTCATCCCCAGTGAGCCTGGCTGTGTAGACCTTGGGTTGGGGTTTGGGTCAGAGGTCCCCTGATGGCAGGAGAGTTCAGTTCCCAGGCTTCCTGCTACTGGCTCCTGGCTCCTGGCTAGAGGATGTTTTAACACATTTTCACAGTATGAGCATCTGGCAAAGTGGAAGTGCTCAGAAAACCAATGACGATCATTACACGGGTCACCCTGTGGCTGAACTCACGGGAGTGCATTCATTCTCTGGTCCGGCGGGACTGTTCCGTGAATGAGTGCATCTCCTGTGTGATTTTCAGAGCGCTGCAGCGAAGGGAAGAGAATAGTCCCCACTACAGCTCTGCCAGCTGAGCCAGTGCGCAAACACCGGCTTCCTGAAGCATCTACTTCTTCTCCAGGATACAGTCTTTGTTTGAAATGTGGAGTATCTTACACAAATAAAGTAATTTGAGGGTAAAGGCTGATCCATATCCAACAATGTGCCAGATCTGAGAGTCCCCTCTGCTCCTTTCCAATTTCTGTTTCATTTCCTTCTTCTGGGTGACCTGAATTAAATCAGCCTGGTTTAGCGTGGAAAGGGGGGGTGCGGTAGACGCTAAGATCCTTTTTGCTTGCCCCAGCTCTGCATGAGTTCAGCCACAGGGTGGCCCATGCAACGGCAGCCTTTGGTTTTCTGAGCACTTCTGCTCTGCCAGATGTTCATACTGTGAAATGCGCTGCGGAAACCTAACTCACATCGGAGTAGGGAAGCCACGCAGGGAGGGCTCCTCCCAGGTACCACTTGCGCTGCTCGCGTCCTCCAGCCGGAAGAGGGAAGACATCCCCTTGGCTGGCAGTGAAGAGCGGCCCTCGCCTGTAGCCAATGAGAAGCCGCCACTGCCTCGGATTCTCATTTTCCTCCAATGAACTTGTGTTCAAAACGACCCCTCCCAACTTCCTCCCGCCCTCTATAAAAGAACGCTCTCCTGGTTGTTCTCCAGTCTTCCTCCGCCCCTAGTTTCCCCCAAAAGCTCCGTTTTGCTGGCTGAATCGCTTACCCTTTTCTTTTAAAAGGCTGACGACACTATACACATTCATATATTTCATTTAATCCACAATGCAGTAACAGAGAGATCTTTTCTGGATTTCCCTGATGAGGAAACAGGGTTAACAATTTTACATATGTTTCCCCAGAGCAACATTTTGAAATGAAGTCCTAACCGCATGAGATGTTGCCTCCTACTTAACAGCGTTTCCTGTTACTCCATTCTTTTTCCTTCTATTAATTTTTTTAAAATTATCTGCTAAGGGCCAAATGCATGACATATATTAGCTCATCTCACCCTCTGAGATAGATGTTACCCCATATCTCAGGTGAGGAAACTGAGGTTAAGTAACTTCCCATAGACTCCACCTTGGTGAGCTGCAGAGGTGGGACTGGAAGGCTCCAGAGCCCTGCCCTGCACCTCCCACTCTGCCAAGCACAGACATGGGATCAATTCTGACTTGGACGCTCACTGGTTTTGTAACCAAGAGCAATTGATGGTCACTTAAACCCAAGAAACGTTAGATTCTTCATCAGGCATAATAAGGTGGTAGACAAAAATCTAGCGAAAAGAACCAGCATTGAGGCATTGCTTAGAACAGTAACAATAAAAAGAATAATGAAACAAAACAAAAACGGGGGAGGTGGGGGGAGAGTGGTAGAGTGCGTGCTTAGCACGCACAAGGTCCTGTGTTCAAACTCTAGCATTCCCATTAAAAAAACCCAAAAATAAACCAGCCAACAAAAACCCCATCTGAAATGTCCACCAGAAGGTGATTTACTGCGGTGATGTAGTATATTCTATGTGGTGAGATATGGTAAATTTAATTAATTAAATAAATGCGTTTATTAAATTTAATAATTAAATATGTGAAATAAAAGAAAATGAAATGTATTAAGTGCCGAGAGTAAAAGATGCTCCAAACAAAACTTAAGTGACAAAAAAGTATTTACAGAATGGCTTTTTTGGGGGTTAAAACTATAATAATATTTAATCGTAAATATTATTACTATTTATATAAATACAAATAAGAAATATAATGCCATGGAAATATTCATTTCTTTCTAGGCAGTCAAAATATGATAATCGTATAGAAGCATACCATATATAATGATCATATCATAACAATTATATGCATATACACACATAGGCTCATCTGTAGTTTCTGATTTTTATATAATGAGCATTTCTTGTGGGAAAAAAAGAGAAATGATTAAAGGTGTTCTTAAGGGGCCTTGATTTTTGAGATGCTGGGCACACAGCACTCCGACCTGTTTTCCCTCTGTAAGGGCAAGAGTGGAGGGAGAGGCCCCAGAAGCACTGATGGGCTTCTGCCCTACTTCTGATGAGCAGCACAGTTTTGGAAAGGCCAGGCAGGACTAACCCTGGCACAGCTGGCTGGGGAATCAGGCGGGGCTCCTGGTCTTACCTGCGTCAGGGGTCGGGGAGCAGACTCGGCTACAGCCCTTCCTGATGCACTGTTTGCCGGCTCCACAGTCCTGGTGTCTCCTGCACTGTTGCTCACAGAGGCCTGCCAGAGAGGATACATCAAAAGCTTAAGTCTCAGGAGCAGGTGTCAGGAGGGGCTGCAGCAAAGAATGAATGGAGCCCTCCCTAAGAGTTAGCACCTGCATGTTATCGCCCTGACAAATTATATAATTTACAAAATGTCCATTATGGCAAAAAAAAAAAAAAAGTTTACAATCTATCTGTCTAGAACTTTACAGTTTAAAGAGAGCTTTCTCAATCAAAACCATACTGAGGTATCATCTCACGCTGGTCAGAATGGCCATCGTCCAAAAGCCCACAAATGATAAATGCTGGAGAGGCTGTGGAGAAAAAGGAATCCTTCTACGTTGTTGATGGGAATGTAATTTGGTGCAGCCACTATGGAGATTCCTTAAAAAACTAAAAATAGAGTTATCATGTGATCCAGCAATCCCACTCCTGGGCATATATCTGGAAAAAACTGTAATTCAAAAAAAGATACATGCACCCCAATGTTCATAGCAGCACTATTTATAATAGCCAAGACATGGACGCAACCTGAATGTCCATGGATAAACGATTAGATAAAGAAGTAATTTATATTTGGTATAGTGTATGTATGTATGTATGTATACACACACACATATACATACATACACACAAACACATAGGAATACTACACAGCCATAAAAAGAATGAAATAATGCCATTTGCAGCAACAAGAGTGGACCTAGAGAGTGTCATACTAAGTGAAATAAGTCAGATGGAGAAAAACAAATATCATACGATACCACTTATATGTGGAATCTAAAAGGATGACCCAAATGAATTTATTTACAAAACAGAAACAGACGCGCAGACACAGAAAACAAACTTTGGTAATACCAAAGTGGAAGTGGGGAGGGGTAAATTAGGAGTTTGGGATTTGCAGGTACTAAGTACTGTATATAAAATAGATAAACAACAAGGTCCTACTGTATAGCACAGGGAACAATATTCAATAGCTTATAATAACCTATAATGAAAAAGAATATGAAAAGGAATATACACATGTATAACTGAATCACTATGCTGCAGACCAAAAACTAACATTGTAAATCAACTATATACGTCAATAAAAAATTTTTAATTAAAAAAAAAGGATGCTTTAACAATGTATATGACATAACAAAGATAATATTATTCTGAGATGTTGACCCAACATATCTTTTGTTCCTAGTTCTTCCTAGTTCCTGGCTGCCCCGTGGCCCCACCAACCCTTTGAGCTAATGGCAGCCCCTGCTTCGTTGGGGGAGGGACACACCAGACTGGAATAAAGAGGCCAGGGGTCAGCAGTGAGTTTCAATGTAGACTTTGTTGAATTAGACAACAGGTTCTCCTGAGAGAGAAAAGGTTTTCTAAATTTCAGAAGCAACTCTTTACATATACAGGGCTTAGAGATCTGAGCAGAGAGTAGATACAGGTCATGACACGAGTTCTTGTCCCATAGAAAAGGAGAAAGTTAATAAGGAAGATGGGGTAGGGAAGGAGTGGGGGAAGGAAGGAAGGAAGGAGAGGACAGGGAGGAAGACAGAGAGGGAGGGAGAGAGGGGAGAGGAAAAGGGGAGAAAATATTTATGAAAACAAATATTCATAACCTTGACCTTTTCACTCCCAAGAAATTTTTTCTAAAGAAAACCTTTCCACTGATGGACAAACATCTAAAATCACCTTCATTACAGTAACCTGCGAAACAGCAAAATATGTCAAGCAAATAAAGTGGCCACCAAAAGGGTACTGATTAAATGAATTGTAGTAAAGTTATTCATCAGTAATCACATAATCCAAAAAGAATGAGATGTATTTGTGTTGACACGGAAAGACGTCCACAACTAACATTAAACTGTAAGAGATGTATGTTATAGACAATAGGATACTTTATACAAGGGACTAGGATATGTGTTAACTTATGCAAATGGAGGCCTTGTGCTAATTTCATTATGCTTCACAGACAGACCCACGCTCTCCCACTCGCTATCTATGTGGCCACAGGTAACTCATTTCACTGCAGTTAAGCCTTGGTTTCTTCATCGGTATAACAGTGAGATCTGTTACTACTCTTAACTCTGAGATTTAAAAGCAATCATCTCAGAACCTGCCTGGCAAATAGCAGGAGCTCAGAACTTGATGTTTCTTCCCACAGTGACTATGTATCTTTCGGGGAATCAGTTAATGTGTGAGGTTGGTAAATCTTTCTAGCCACCAAATATTGCCAACTAAGGACACGCTGCTATTTTTCAAACACACATGGAACTTGCTGTACCCAAGAAAGTACAAAGCAGTTTCACAGCATCACTCAGTCAACTGGATATTCAACCATCATGTGGATTGCCTGAGGTTTTTTTTTACATAATTACATTATATCATCCTAATGGGGCAATTTTGAAACTATGAATTAAAACACTGAAAGGTGTATAGGACTGTGGGTTTGATTGGAGGCTTGTTATTTGTCCTGTAGACAGAAACCAAGGTACTAAATATGGTGAGGCTTGGACTCAATTGGAGATTTTTGGACGCTAGAGATCCTGGTTTTTCACAATCCCTTGAGGGTGACGCTTCATTTTGATGAAGGACATCTTCAGACGTGGGCCATACCTGGCTCCCGTGCTCCCGGGGATTTTTTCCTACCATTTGGTGAGCACTGGTATTGTACCAGCTTTAAGCAAGTGACTCACATCTGTGATCTCATGCATTTGTCACAAGAGCCCTAGGAGGAAGGCATTCTTCATCTGCATTTACAGAAACCAAGGCTCGGGGAGCTTGAATGACTTTCCCGAGACCACAGAGATAGAAAAAAGTGGACATAGAATCTGAACTAAGTCTGGTTCCAATGAAAGATTTGAAAAGAAGTGTCCTCGTTACAGCTGTCAAGTCTCTGTGGTGCATTTGGGTTCGCCCACAAACCGGGACAGTGATGACAGCCCCAGGAATAGCTGCTTCCCTCAGGCCTTCTCAGGATGGGGCTGGTGCATCCTGACCGGGGGAAGGGAGGCGAGTGGTGGAGGAGGTCTGGGCAGCCAGCCAGAGAGGGGGAACCCCACTGGGACAGGGCCTGCCCGCTCCAAGGGGGCCTTTCCAAAAAAAGAACAACAGAACACACCATATGCAAAGATGTTGGGTTGTTTATCCTTAAAGTTTCCGTGCCTGGAGGAAATGAATGAAGAAAGAAGCAGAAGTGGGCAAATGGTGACTCTTTAAGGGTACGTCACGCGGGGAGGCCTTCTGGTGTGGTTGAAAGTGTTCTGGGTATTTTTACAAGTAAAAGAGGCCAGCTTTGCCATTTATTGACAGATTCCGTCACCTTTCTGAGCCCCGATTCTTGTGTCTATGAAATGAGCATGATACTATAACTTCAAAACGATGTAACAAGGAACCAAAGCACTCATACTTCTACCTCATCCACTCTAACCAAGGCTGCCATGCATGGTTTTACAGGTTGTGCACTGCACCATTATGTCCAGTGACAGGATGAGCAGAGCCATAACGCATCCCGGCTTCATTCCTGAAGTCCCACCCAGAGGGAGGGGCACCTTTTCCAGGATGGATTAAGGTGTTTGTTTACCAAACTGAGCACCCACAGGACTGTCCAGTTTAAGGGCTTATCTAATTCTCACAAGAGTGTCATTTGAGCTCGTGATGGTCTCCACTCAGCTTGCCAGACATTCTGTATTCCCACACAGGCAGCCCCCATGTAAATTTCTCCCCCTCTGTAGATTTGAGGCTATGGTTTTCCTGTCTGGAACCCAGCTACCCCTTAGTACAAATTGGGAGACAACTGTAGGCATGAAAATCAAATGGGACTCTGTTTGCTCTGGGAATAGGGCAGAGATAAACCCTGGCAGGGATGAGGGAAAGGGATAAAATCTTTGATTCATGCCTTTAAGAGAATGTGCCTTTGACAACCTTTTGATCTTTTCTGAGTTCCTGGCTGCCATTGAGATTTTAAAGAACAACAGAATTTGGAAGGTCTGACTCTCCAACTCTAGTCCATATGACAAGCACCTAGAGGAGCCGGAGTTGGGACCCATAGCTGGGGAGGACTAGGGTGCTATGGGTAGCCCAAGCTCTTGGGGACCAGTTTCCTAAGCTTTGTACACGGCAGGCAGAACCAGGCCACGAGGTTAATGTGTGCGGTTAGCAAGTCTGTGTGTAGCTCGTACATTGTCCATAAAGTGAATAAATATTGTGCTACTCTTTTCAAATATAAGCACAGACTGCTGTAAATAATAACATAAACTTCCATTTAATGGCATTACTGAATCCTTGAGGCACGTTGTCTTGAGGCACACTGGATACTAAAAGCTCAGCTATCTTATGAGCATCTTAGTGTTTCTGATGTTTTAAAAGGGTCCTCATGGGGCAATTTGGAAATAGGTATCTAAAGCTTTAAAAATAGGCAAGGCCTTGAGTTTCCCCAAAGGCTTGTCTATAGGCCCACAGAGAGGAGACCCAAGCTCCCCCAGCCAGTAAGTGGCAGAGCCTAAAGCCAAGAGGATGTCCGTCTGACTCCAGACTCCAGGATCTTCCCCTCCACATGATGCTAGTGCCCTCTCCTGACCCAGGCACCCTCAGGGAAGGCGCATAGCTGGCACCAGCCCCCCTCTTGTTTCTTGGCCACCATTAATTGAGCATTTGCTGTGTGCCAGGCACTAGGCTGAGTGTTTCGCACGACCTCATGTAACAACCCTGTGAGGTAGGAACTCTCATCCCATTTCAGGATGAGTAACATGCACACAACTTGGAGCTAAGAAGTGGAGGGGCCAGGGTCTGAATCGGGTCTGGGCGACTCCAAAGCCCCTCATTATGCTCTGTTGCTGCTGAGCCTCTGTGAGCCAGCAGCCATGTCCTTCTGCCCATCAGGACAATGACAACCACCCCAGGAGAAGCTGCCCCCATCAGAAGCCCCCTAGTCTCCTGCCCCAGCTCCTCAGGGTGGAGCTGGGTGAGGCGGGGTGGGGCGGGGTGTTGCTGGGAAAGCCCTGTCAGCCAGCCAGAGATGGGGAAATCCCACTGGGACAGAGATGGCTTGTCCGAGTGAGACTTTGCAGAGAACAGGAAAGGTTGCGTCTGATGGAAGCAGACGTCCTAAGTGGGGAGCGGGGCGAGAGAATGAGTCAGTGTGGCCAGCAGCAGCCACACCAGGACACACACTTGTGCCCAGCCTGTGCAAAGACATGAGGTGTTTTTTTTCTTCTTATAGTTTAAATGTGGAGGAAAAGCTAGAGCAGTATCACTTCTTGGGGAGGTAGCAGGGTGTGCTGGGAAGTGCTCTGGCTTTGGATGGGAAGAGAACAGCTTCGGCATTTATTAACTGCCTGATTTGAGATAAGCACCTACTCTCTCAGACCCAGTTTCCAAGCACTTGAAATATGAGTAATAATGTTTACCTCGAAAAGGTGCTATGAAGATTAAATGCAGAAAGGTGAGATTTGCAGACACTTCTCCCTTATCAGCTCTTTGTTAGTGCTGCCATGTAGAATTGGATGGGTCATGTACTGACAGTGACAGCCAGCAGGTGGCGCAATGGTGGCTAAAGCCAGAGATTAGCTCCTGAGCCAGACACTCAGGTTCTGCTCACTCCCTCTCCCCGCAGGAGAGGACACCCATCTTTAGTGCACACTGTGGGGCACTGTTAAGGCACCTCTTGGTGTCACTGTTTGCAGTGTGACCCAAGTGACTTAAGAAAGGGTAGAGAGGAATCACGGGAAGGTAAGCAAAAGAAAAAATTACTTAGTTCATTCTTCAATTTCCTCATCTGTAAAGTGGGGGTAAGATGAACACCTGTATCTTTCATTCCTAAAGTTCTCAAGATCAAAAATTAATGTCTTTTGGAAAGACCTGGCCCAGAGAGGTTGCCAAATATGTGTTTTTCACCCTTTTCCCACTTTAGGGGATATGCCAACTTATTGCAAAGGAGTATTGAAACATTCCCTAAAAGCAAGTAACCATTTCATAAACATCACTGAAGTTGTTTTAAAACTGTATGTAATTTAAAACCATAAACTCATATGAAATCGTTATCATTGTCAAATAGTGAAAAATTAAAATGTAGCCAGCATTTTGAAGTTTATCAAACTTTTTGACACACACAATACGACCTCACAAAAGCAAATGGGCAAAGTATCTTTAGATTAAAAAAAAATGCCCTTTGAGTCAGCAATACCATTTCTAGGAATGCTTCCTAAGAAAATAATCAAATTGTACATGGAAAGATTTTGTTCCAAGGGAATGCTCTGATAGCAAAACAAAAGAGAGGTTTAAAAATCCCTTGGTCAAGAATAAGCAAACAAAATGTGATACACCCACTATGAAAATGCTTTGAAGCCTCTGAAAAAGGAATAAAGTTTTAGAAATATGTCCACACTCATAGAAAGCTATTTGCTACATACTATTGAGTGTAAAAAGAAAAGTTTAAAAATGTTCATGGAGTGTGATGCTGTTATTATTTGGCACCATACTCCCTGAATATATATGTGGAAGGATATGAATAAAACATGTAACTGGTAATGAGATTATGGGCACATTTTGCCATCGATTTGTTCTGTAGTTCCTGACTTTTCTGTAATGAGTATGTATTCCTTGAGAAAAATGAAATGAAATTTTTTTTTTCAGGATTCTCGTACTTGAAAATGTTGGAGTAAAGGGTCTCATGACCAACCCTTCCCTCTAAAGGCAAGAACAGAGGGAGATTTTCAGGTATTTCGGTATGTTTCTCTCACACTTCTGGGCAACCACACAATTGTGAAAGTTCAGATAATGCCAAGTTCCTAATTCTCCCTGGACAGGCTGGGGTAGAGGAAGTCAAGACTCACCTGTTCTAGCAGTGTAGGAGCAGATGTGCCCACAGCCCTTCCTGATGCACTGTTTCCCCCTTCCACAGTCCTTGTCTTCTCTGCACTGACGCTCACAGATGCCTGACAAGAGGAAAGACTCGATTAAAAGCTTTGAAGTCTTACAATTAGAAAATAAATATTTTAATTGCCTTGACAACATTATTCAAAAACCATCGGTAACCTAATAAATCTAGCAAATTATGTGTGGAAAACACTACATGATATTACTAAGAAAAATCTTTAAACATCTTAATACATGGAGAGATATACCATATTTCATGGATGAGAAGACACACTGTTATAAAGATGTTGGTTTCCCCAAACTGAAATTTAATACAATCCCAGTCAAAATCTTAGAAGGATTTTTTCACAAACATGGACAAGCTGATTCTAAAACTTTATTTGAAAGTTCCAAAAGTCAACAAAAAATCAAGACAACTTTAAAAAAAGTTGCAGGACTTAAGTGTGGTTGGATTAACTGGATTGGCCATATGAAAAAAAGGAACGTTATCTCCTATCTCACACCACACAACAAAATCTGTTCCAAATGGACCACAGACTTAAGTGAGAGGTAAAGCAGTAAAGCTTCTAGAAGATACTATAGTAAATAGCTCCATGATCTTGGGATAGGCAAGTATTTCTTAAATATTACAGAAATATTATTGACCACCAAAATTGATAGATACATGGAATCTCATGAAAATTAGGAATTTTCTTCATTGAATGACATCATTAAGAGAGTGAAAAGGAAAGCTACATTGGGAGAAAAAAATGTTTACAATACATATATACAATAAATGACTTGTATCCAGAATCTCTTACAAATCAATAGGAACAATACCAATAATCTAATAGAAAAGTGGGCAAAAGAATCAAACAGGTAATTCACAAAAAAGAAAGAAGTTACTAAGAATAATATCAAATTCTGGGAAGGTGTTTTTATTTCTTTATTTTATTTTTTCTGGGAAGGTGGTTTTAAGGTGAGGAAGTCAGGCGGGGCTCTCCCCCTTACTGCTTTCCTCGGCTCGTGAGCAGACGTGGCCACACCCATTGCTGATGCACCGTTCTCCTGCCCCGCAGTCCTGGTCTCCCCGGCACTCCTCCACACAGATACCTTTATCATTAGAAAAAGACTTGGTTGAGATGCTTAAATTAAACAAACACTTATAACTGATCCTGACCTGATAATAGCAGTTTGCATTTCGATGTAGTACTTCACTGTTTAAACTCCATCTCACATATAGGCTCACCTGACTCCTCCAACAAAGAAGATATAAAGTATTTGCATGGATCTCTAGAGTATTTCCTTAGGACTGGAGTATTTATAGGAAGGAAAGCTGCAAAGTAAGTAGGTTCACAGTAACCCAAGTGGGCTTTAACCAGTAGGTTTTGTTATTTGTATTTCACAGATGAGGACATTGAGAGGTTGTCTGGTCAATGGCAGAGCTGGGATTTGAATTCAGGGCTATTTGCCTCTAAAGCATGCGTCCCTTTTGCTCTACATCTCGGTGAAATTAACCTTGAATACAGAGTTGAATCTCCAAAGGTCAAGAAGTTATTTCTGATGGAAACTGAGAATTTCGTGGATTCTAACCCCTAAAAAAAGGTCTCAGTGTGGTTTCTTGATACGAAGAGAGACAGAGTTCAAAGATGGAGAAAGGCCCTGGAATCTGCATTGAAACCCTTGGCGGAAGAGCAGCACCTGCGGCAACAATCACATCACCACCACCAAGAGAAAGCGCACAGGGAGTCCAGCCACATGGTCGACCTGCTTCACTATCACTATCCATCGCTCTCAGTCTCACCTTTATCACCTGCAGCTGGGGTTGTCTTGTGCATGGCTTGTGGAGGTGAAAAGAGCCTAGACTAGGTCAGTGACTCCCAAGCGTGGCTGATTATCAGAATCACTGCGGAGCTTTGAAGAGAACTGAAAGAGTAGAAGCTGGTCCAGACCTGATTACTCAGACTCTCCAGGGTGGAGCTTATAAGTGTGAATTGTACTGAGTGCCCCAGATGATGCTGATGCAGAGCTGGACCAGAGAATCTCCAAGAGTCAGTGTGGCTCTGATATTTCAGGATCCCCTACGCTGTCGCCAATTTGTGGAGAAATAACTGGGGACCATAACTCTCAGTATTCAACCATTCATTCATACATTCATCATTCATTTACTCATTCATTCATTCTCTTGTCCATAATATATTACCTTGTTCTAAAAAAAAAAAAAAAAAAAAAAAAGTACCTACAATGTGTAAGAGACAGGTTTTGCCTGGACTTACCAGCCGCCTGGAGCTCTTTGCTGAGGGTGAGGAGGACCGCAAAGAGGAAGAGGCCGCCCACCTTCATGTTGCCGGTTGAGCAACTTCGTCTGGCGATGAAGCAGCAAGGCTAAAGAAGCTGAGATTTATATCCTCCTGGACAGCGGGCCAGGCCAGACTCCAAGGCCACCATCAGCGTGTAGGAATGCTGAATCTTGGCCAAGCAGCTGACTTTGCTGGGGTAAAAAAAAAAACAAACAAAAAAAAAAACCAAAAACCACCAAGCATGTGTGGTGTTGTGCAATGTTAATTTTCCAAACAAATTCTTGGAGACAAGGGGAATATCTTGTTAGTGTATTAAGAAATTTATCAGATGGAGAGAGAGAATGGAGAAGATATAGACAGACAGACAGACAGACAGACAGACAGACAGATAGAAGGGATAACTCAAGAACCCTTGTGCAGAGTGGAGGGTATAGCTCAGTCGTAGGCTGCATGCCTAGCATGTACAAGGTCCTGAGTTCAAACCCCAGTACCTCTATTTTTTAAGTTAAATAAACAAACAAACAAACAAACATAATTACCTCCCACAACAAAAAAAATAAATAAACTTCAAAAGATAAAAATTTTTTTTAAAAGGACACCTGTGCAAGATGCTCAGTTCAGCATCACATCTGAGGTGCAACAAGGTTAAACAGGTGCCAGAGCTACTAAATGGGATTTCAAACTCAGATATTTTGGGCTTTATATTTCATGACTGCTTTTCTATAATGCTTTACCTGTGCACCAGGACCTAGGTCTAAATATTTGATACTGTTAAGGAGCACATCTGTTCTCCCTCTCCCCTAAGGCAGGGCTAAATATTTATGCATTTACATGCATGTATACGTAGCTGTCCATGAGTAGATAGACGCAGGAAAATGCAGAGAAATTCTGGATCACGTATCAAATAATAACAACACTTACTACCCCTTAGGAATAACAGAGTGAGTCGGAGGCTTTAGGGAGTCAAGGGTTTTTTAGACTCAACTGAGGTAAGACAAAAGTAAGGGGAAGGCATTCATGTATTATTTATACAATTAAAAATTAACAAAAGAAATAGATTAACAACAAGTTTCTACTGTATAGCACAGGGAAATATATTCAATATCTTGTAGTAACCTAAATGAAAAAGAATCTGAAAACGAATATATGTATGCACATGTGTGACTAAACTATGCTGTACACCAGAAATTGACACAACATTGTAAACTGACTATACTTCAATTAAAAAATAAAAGAACAAAAGACAAAAAAAAGTCTCAACTCCTGGAACACACACACAAATTAACAAAAGAAAGAAAACCCCACTAAAATACAGAGACTAGATGGGAGAGTTGCACAGACAGAGCAGGAAATGCAGTCAGGAGGGCTCATTGAACATATCACGCTGCAGGATAGATGAACAGATTGTCCAATCTGTTCCCCATCCCCTGAATCCCCTCCAAACTATCTGATATTCTATTTTTCTCCCCCACAGGACTTGAGAATCTACCAGCTGGTGCTCGTCCTGGTGCTGGAGAGAGATAAGCAAACTTGTCCCTGGATGTACCTGGATGCTTCCCGCTGGGAAACATTGAAAGGCATTTACTTTCACTTCCTACCTTCACAAATTCAAAGAAAGTAAAATTAAAATCCTTCTTACGTAATCAGTCCAAAGAACAGCTGAGCCAGCTCTTATGTATAAACAAGCTTTGATTTTTCCCTTGTGTCCCAGTTGTCTGGTATGGAGTGTTCCACACACTGGGGTCAGTATGTCTCAACCTTGTCAAGAGCCTCTAGGGAGAGGAGCTAAAATCCAAATGGTCTTTCCAATTAGTCACGTGGTTGTAAATCAGTGCAAACTCCTCTCTCTTTCAGTTTCTCTCTCTCTCTCTCTCTTTTTTTTTTTTTAACTTTCTTCCTCATCTTTCTAACCTCTTGCCAATACCCTGAAGTACCCTAACTCTGATCTCTTTTAATAGAATCCACTGGCAAAACCTGGCTATTGGAGGCACTCCCAACTATCCAGGTTATCCTTCCCTGCACCTAAGTACCACCCAAGAGGAATGGGTTCCACCATAGATTCATGACCAACAGTTTCATTGAGGACTTCAACACTGCCCTGCAATTTTAGTACAATTTCAACATAAGCTCCCACTCTTTGTAAGGACTAATGCAAATCTCATCCATGCTCCTCAGACCTCAGTCTGTTTCAGTCCCTCACACTCAGAAGATGACCTTGCCTCCTACTTTACAGAGAAAATATTTAAACTCCTATTTCAGTGTCTTTAATAGATAGAAGGCTAGTCATGTTATCTAGTTCATCTTGAGTTAGCTTTGGTGGGGTATCATTCTGGGTCCGACCAGGAGAAAGACACCACACTGTAATTTGAATGGGGTAAATTTAATATAAAGAATGATTAGCTACCACAGGGATTAGAGTAACAAGGGACTGACTAGTAAGGAGAAAAGAGAATTCTAAAGAGTATCAGAGTGGCAGATATAAGAAACAGCCACTAACCCTGGGACTGAGATAGAGAGCCCCCCTCCCAACTCCTTGCCCTCTCAGCTGAGATCCAGAACCTGTTGGAGAAGACATGATCAGGTTCATGGAATTGCTGTCATGATGGTGCTGCACCAGCAGAACTTGCTAGAAATCCACCCTCAAGGGTGCCAGGGAAAGCTATTCACCAGGAGGTGTCTCAAAAGAGGCACTTGTCTATAAAGCTTCCAAAGACGGTTGTCAAGGGAAGATCCGGGCTGCTGGGAGACTGGCTGCCGAGCACAGCGGGAGCTGAGCACCGGGAGGGACCACCTGCATGGCAGGGGCCGGAGGCTCTCTGCTACAAAGCCATGGAGGAAACTGCTGGCCACCATGCACCACAGGAGCTGAGCACTGCAAAAACTACACGAGCTGCAGGAAGCAAAGCTCATCCTCATAAAGTGTCTCTCCAAGTCCGGTGTTGTCCGGCCGAGAGAAGAACACTGGAAGGATGCAGATCTGTTTTCACAGAACAATCTAAAAGGCTGAAATGGGAGCCGAGAGAAAATAAATCAATAACTAGTACAGATAGCTTGTGTCTTTTGAGGAATTTAGCTATTTCACTGAAGTTGTCAAATTTATTGCAAAGACAATACAAAGAGTTTATGCATACCTCTCACCAATCTCTCTTTTTTTAAGTCCTTTGGGGTGGGGGTGGAATTAGATTTTATTTATTTACTTTTAATGGAGGTACTAGGAATTGAACCCAGGACCTCACACACGCTAAGCATATGTTCTACCACTGAGCTATACCCTCCCCACTTTTAGAAAATATTTTTGGGGGAGGAGGTATTTAGCTTTATGTATTTATTTATCTATGGAGGTATTGGGGATTGAACCCAGGACCTCGTACATGCTGAGCACACACTCTACCACTGAGCTATTACCCTCCCCCCCAACCAGTCTCCTATTGTTAACATCGTACATAACCAGGGTACTTTAGTCAAAACAAAGAAAGTCAATATTGGCACATTACAGTTAGCCAAAGTACAGAATTTATTTGACTTTCACTAGTTTTTCCAGTAATATCTTTTTTCTCTTCCAGGATCCATTCCCGGAAACCACACTGCATTTACTTGGTACCTCTCCTTACTCTCCTCCGCTATGTGGCATCGCCCTAGATTCCACTGGAGTCAGGACAGAGAGGTCTGATTTCAGAGCTTAGTTAATGTACTTACTGGCTGGGTGACCTTTCAAAGTTAAATCTTATGAGTGCCTGGCTAGGTGAATATTATTTCCTTTTCATTTAGGAAATTGGTTTCTCCATTAAAGTATTTCTTAACACTCTCTCTTATGGCCTATAGACCTCCTTCTCCTCCAGAGCAGCGACCCTACAGAACTCCAAGTCATTATATGCCCTACTGATCTGTAGAAACTAAAGTCACCCATGTTGGAGTATGTGGGAACTGAAATCCTCAGAAATTGAGCATTCATTGTCAATTCCCATCCAGTGCTGTGGTCCCAGGAGCAGAGAGGACTTTTCTGGGATGAGTCACCGGGTAAGGAAGGAGGGATCTTATCAATCACTCACTGCCACCAGAGGTGCTGTTCTAGAATACAAATTTGGTCATTATACTTCCCCGGTTTGACTATCCCGGATGAATTCCTATCCATTTTGCTTGGTGTGACAAGTCCCTCCAGAATTGGCCTGGAGCTACCTTGAAAGCCCCTCCCGTCCCACCATCCAGCACCCGTCCTCCCCATGCTCCAGCCCCCTGCCCCTCCCATTCCCAAGGCCGCCTGCACGCCGGTCCTGCCTGGACGGTTCACCTGGCTCCCCCTCCGCTTGGTGATCTTTGTCTCGCCTCTCAGGTTCCAATGCACATAGCTCATATCACCTAAAAATGTCCCCACCTCCTGGGCAAGAACTCATAATTGCCCTTTATGCTCCTGCAGAACTTTGCACAAATCTCTGCCACAGCCTCAGGCAGGTTGTATTAGAATTACTCGTATGGGTCTGTCTTGCTGAACTTGCCTTATACATGTTCTTATTCCATCACCAAGCACAGTTCCTTGATGTGAACCAGCAATCAAGAAATGCTGTCTTTATTTTTCACTCCCCATCTTTTACCCCAAAGAGGCAGAAGGCACCTCGCTCAAGGATTTTTGATCAGTGTTTGATCAGCCCTGGGACAACGTGACTCTGGGAATCCAGGAGCCTGATGGAGGGTCTCAGCCTAGTGGCTGGAAGTAGCCGTCGCCTTCCCTGTGAGTTCTTTATCCTTTCCATGTCATGTGTTAGGTAGAGTGATTCCAGTTCTCCTGTCCTTTGCAACCAACCTGCTTCTGTGTGCAGAGGGCAGGTGGGTGTTTGTTTTGCCTGAGAAGATGAGAGGGGCCTGTCCTCCTTCAATAAGTAGGTCACAGTTTCCTTACACTCACAGCTCACGTCATCACTGCAGCATTTCTGACCCGTGGGACGAATGCCATCCTCAGTGCCTAGTACAAAGCCAGCCCTATAGGTCCTGTTTGGCCCTTCTGGGCAGGTCTTGATCTTGGTGTCCCTCTAACACACTATGATTGTTTTAGAGTCAAAGCTTAAAAGAAACTCATAGTTCCTCGTGGGAGGAGACCCGCCCCATTCTGTCCCCAACCACTCCAAAGGCAACAATACCCCACCCAAGCTACACAGAGACTTCAAAAGAGAATGTCCTTATGGATCAAAGGAGCTGAAACTCATAAATGAAAATCTTTCACATCTGCCATAGAGATAGTGCCTAATTCTGCGGATTCCCACGGACAAACCAGTCCTACATCAAACGCTGGCTTCCCTTTTTTAATCGTCCCAAAGTCTGGCAGCTGGAAAGTCCTCAGCAGACCAACCTGTTGTACCAAGTCTATAAGCCCAGGCCTCTCCATCCCCAAAGCCAGGAGAGCCTCCAGGATGAAGGAGGCACTAGCCTCATGTCAGCAGGCAGGGTGATGCATCCAGAATCCAGCCCATTTGATAACCTCCCATTGGGAGTGAATGCAGCTGGGCTGGGCTGGGCTGGGGGAGGCGTGACACTGAGTAACTTCTGATAGCCACACGGTTATGTGGCTCCTTTATTCTGTTTTACTGTGGAGGGAAGATTTTGTCTGGTTCAGATGCCTTTTTAGAGAGATAAAAATGCAAATTGATTTTTTAGTTTGAAAAAGTCCTTGGCTAATTTCCTCATCAGTTTACTGTCTCTGACACAAAATTTCCTGGTACCTTTGAGAATTATGTTCAAGGAATTTCTCACATATGTTAAAAGTAAAGCTCTGGGTGGGGGGTGGTCTAAGTACCATGACCCCCAAAGAGCCTGTTTCAGCATTTTATAAATAATACACACACACCTGGATTTTCCATTTCAAGTTCCAAGGATGGCTCATTCACTGTTCCCTTTGCCATAAGTAATATACTTACATAATTAGGGCTATATCCTGGTTCTTAGCCTACTTTTGCAGATTTGAAGAGTTATCTTTAGGTAAAAGGGCTAATTAATTAGAAACCCCATTTGTGCTTACAAACTGAGCTCTATTAAATAATCCCAGATTAAAATGGGAAGTGTCAACTTTCTCGCAGGTCCTGTGGGATCTGTGCCTCAGAACGTCTACCTCCTTGAGAAAGTCATCCTGAAATGAAACACTGTATGTTTCCCAACTCCATATCCAATTGTTCCCATTCTGATCTACTCGTTACTTCCACATGCCTGTCCGAACAGCTCATGCTGCATGTAAACCTTATACACTGAGGTTTGGATAAAAGATTATCTGGGGGATGGAGTAGGGGCAGGAAGAAACCTGAAATAAGCCAATCTTCTGGGTAAATTACTAAATGTTAATAACGGGCTGGGGTTTTTTTTTTATTAGTTTATTGGGTCTATGAGCATCATTCTTTTTTTTGTTTTCTCAATCATTTTGCAACGAGTGAAGATGGCTTCCAAGAGAATAAGGCTTTTGGTTTACTATGCCAAGAGAAAGGGTTTTTTGGGACCTGTGATTTTTTTTTCTTTTCTTCTTCTTTTTTTTTTTTTTTTTTTTTTTTTTTTGTAGTCAAGGGCTCATTTGAGATTAAGAAAACAAACTCTGAAAGACACTGCTTCCCAAGTGATACTGACCTACAACGTCTGTTCACAGACTTAGAGAATGAAAAACAGCGGGCTGGGCAGGGGATGGGGTGGTGGTGTTACGGAAACGACAGGCCAGCCAAGAAACAAGCACCACTCGGAGGGTCGGAGTACTCAGATGTATTACGCCGGCGGGCTCAGAGGGGCTTCTGCTCCGAAGCTCTGAGCACCTCCAAGACGTGCGCATGAGGTTTTATAGGGTAAAGTACAAGCTTGGGGTATTTGGCCAATAGGCATGGAACAGCTTTAGCAGCATCATTATCACAAAAGCGGAGGCAGGGAAGCAGCAAACCAACATTCCAAAGCCAGATATATATCTTTGAAAATCCAGCTGGCTAGCAAAAAAACACGAACAGCAAACCAATACTAATTAACTTAGATTTGCAAGTTAGTCCAGCAGAACTCAGATCAGTATTCCAATACTTAGATTTGTGAGTTATCTTGTTAGACCAGCCTGGCTTTTCCTTCACAGTGGAGGGATGACCCAGGTAAGCCCAGAGCCACCAAGTCCCCAGCCTGTAATATGCAAAGGAATCATCACTGCCTGGAGTGTGATGGGGGGGGGGGAGTTTTGCATTTCAAGGAGGCCGATCAACCACATAATAAGGAGCATCTGAGAAAAATTTTTCCCAACATGGGCTCTTTTTTTTTTTTTTTTTTTTTTTTTAAGATGACTTTCTTTTCAAAAGGATGCATTGGCTGAAGGGGAAGGGAAAGACCCACAGCTACCTGGCCAGGCTGGAGGAAAAGTCTCAGAAGCCTGTGAAGCTGTAACACACATGGACACATTTCTGCTCTGTTAGGAAAGTGGAGCCAACCCCACTTCATAGCACAGAACTGGGGAGCGATAGGGGGTCAGGAGCCCACACGTATAGGTTGCCTATGGGAGAGGCAGCCCCCCACCCCCACCCAGAGGTGGTGAAGAGCTTTTTCCTTTTTTTTTTTTTTTAATTTTTTTTTTAATTGGTGAAGAGCTTTGACTGGTGGGAAAGTATCTACCAAAAATACAATCCTTCCTTTTAAAAAATACGTATGTGGATGAGAAGGTGGGCCTCCCAAGGGACTCTGAGTAAACTTGGTTTTAAAGCTTATAAAGCTCTTAGCTAACAACAGTGTGGAAGGAGCAAAGGTCGAGGAGATGCCCCTCTGCTCCACCCTCCCTCGCCCCTTGCATTAAATATGAAACATAGATAATGTTGAACTACTGAGACTTCAACACTTGAGCAAGAGATCCCTGATAAGGAAATGAACATCTTCCCTCTTTGGGACCGTGGGCCAGCCTGGTACAGGGCAGGGAAGGGTTTATCTGAAAGCCAGACAGACCTGGCTGGGAAGAGTGGCCCCTCCAGTCATTAAGGGCATGATGTGGGGCAAGTCATCTAACTTCTTGGCCCCTCAGTCTGTTCATCTATAAAACTGGTAAAATCATGATGCTAAGACTTACAAAGTTGCAGCGAGTGTACAGTGAGATAAGGCATATGAAACTGCCAGGGCACAGTGTTAGTTATCTTCCCCCAATTTATAGGAGTCCCCCAGTCCGGGAGATGACAGGGCCTGATAAGTCTGTACAAGCACCCCTGTCTGTGGAGTGTATAGTAACAGCGATCTCACATCAGGAGACTTTTGAGGGAGCGCCCACTAATGTGACTCAACCTCAATGACTTCTAGTCTCTGTGTGTCTCCAGTTCGTATTTCAGATTCCTAGAAGGATGAAAGAAATCAGATTGAATCACATGTCTATCTTGATCATTCAGATAATGTCAAAAGGCAGTATCATTATGTGACAATATGGCCACTGGGGCTTTTCCTAGAACACGGAGTGTTTTTGTGAGTCATATAACCAGCTGCAGCTCCACACTACACTGCACCCCTAGAAACAGGCTGCTAGCACGTTCTCATATGCACACACATACACAGTTTTCTACCTATCCTAAGATTCTCTCCTGATAGGATCTGCTTATGACGTAGAACCACCAACACACTCAAACCTCCCAGAAGAGGAGCCCAAAGACCTATCCAGCTGCTGTGCAGAGTCGGGTGTCCTGTGGCCACTTCCCTCTGAGTCCAGGGTCTCTGGAAATTTCCCATCCCTCTCCTGTTTCTATCCTGAGCCCATCTGGATAGTCTATCTACAACTTTTAGAATAAATGGTAAAAATTTTCCATGATCAACAAATCCTATACAAACAGAAATCTATCAAATAATCCTGGATGGAACAGAAAGTGTTAACTTTCTATTACAGAGAGTTAAGGAAAGAGAAAATAAATGTTGAAAAGAAAGATTCTATTTGAAAATGAAGAATATGGGGGAGAGGGTAATAGCTCAGTGGTAGAGGACGTGCTTAGCATGCACAAGGTCCTGGGTTCAATCCTCAGCACCTCCATTAAAAAAGAAGAAGAAGAAGAAGATGTGATATAGATTACAGTCTAATACGATGAGGAGAAATCTCAGGGGAAGATGCAAACAGTTGTTTTGCAAACAGTTATCAGGATTCCTCCAGCATCCAGTCCAAGTTCTCCTAGCCTTGAGCAAGCATCTCAACGGGGCAGAATTTTTCCCAGGTAAGGTAAACCGAAGCTTCAGTTCTGAGGATCCTGGGCATGAGAGGACTGACTGTGGTGCATCAGCCTTCCATTAACTTCTACCTCAACTTTCAGTGATCTAAAAAAGTATTCCAGGACACATCTGGGCTCCATTCATTACTACCTCCAGTCCCCATTGTGGCCAGTATCACTTTTTTCAAACGGTCTCTTCTTCCCTCTCCGACTGCTAATGTGTCACAAAGCTTTAACCTCAAGGTTCCAAGACTTAACTGTGCTGGAGAGAGGAAAGAGGTCATATTCTCTGTGTACCCACATCTGTCTGCCTAGCTGTTCCCATCTCATACTCATCTACCCACACCCCACCTCTCTAGTCTTGCCCACACATTTCTGGGAGACCCCAAAGTGTCCACTTGTGCTCACCAACAAACCCACTCATGTCCCTCTCATATGGCCTTGGGGAGTGGTCTGCTCTCTGCAAAGCCACCTGAGCCTAGAGGCCCAACCTGCCCCCACTGTCACTGTCCTCGTGGTCGTGCTGCCCAGGACAGCGGGGCACTCTGTCCAGCTGATCCCAAAGCTGAGAGTCCACCCACGTTCCAAGATGGCGCCATGTTTCCATGAGGCCTCACGTGGTCACATCACATTCTGGACAGTAGTGGGGAGACTGCCCCTCACTTCAAAGGGCTCCCAAGTCCTGTGAGGTATCGGCTAGAGAAGACAGGTAGAAAGCCAATTTCTCCATCTCTCTCGCCTCTGGCTCTGACATGAGCACCCCAGACTTCCTGGTGGCTTCTCCCCACCCAATTCGGGTAAACAAGTTTACAGGAGAGCATGGCTGGGGCTGGTCCGACCAGGCAGCCCCGTGGCTCTGCCAGGTGTCATTTAGCCTGGGAGAGGGAGGAACAGCCTGGGACAGGCTCACCCTGAGGGAAAGAACAGGCCAGGGTAGGAGAATCCAGCCCAGTACCAAGGCTGTGGTGGCCAGAGGGGATGGTGGGGATCCATCCAGCTTGAGGGCTATCACCTGGACTGGGCCTCAGTCCCTACGGATTATGCCTGAGCCAGTGGGGCCATGGGGCTGCAAGGAAAAAACAACAGGAAAAAGCTGAGCCTCTGGTTTCTCTTTCCTCACTTCCATCCTCCTGAGACGAGTGAACAGTGTTACCTGAGTAAGACAGGTTAACAGGAGAAAAGCATGAAAGTTTTATTAAATTTTACAGGTACATGGGAGACCTCTCAGGAGAAGGAAGACCCAAAGAAGTGACCAGAGCTGACGCTTTCATACCTTTTAGACAAAGAAACATTACATTTAGTTGCCTTTAGCTTCTAACACATCATCAGAATGCAGCATCATAATTCTAAGCCCTACCTGTTGGGGTCAATGCAAACAACACACCAGCAATGAAAAATCCATAGAAGAAATGAAGGGAACAATTCCTTTTACACTAGATTCCAAAAGAATAAAATACATAGGAATACATTTAACCAAGGAGGTTCTTCACTGTGTCACCACTGCATGCCAGGTTTCCAGGCTGGGATATTAATTGGATTTTGGTGGCCTTTAGCTTCTAACTAGATCAGTTCATGAAACCCAGGCTCCTGCCATTGCCCTCAGCATAAATGGCCTGTCTCCACGCCAGACAATTTCCATATGCGTTAACACCCTCAGGTGCAATTATGGAAATTAAATTAAAGAAGCCAGTCCCGACCAACTTGAGACAGCAGGAATTTTGGAAAGAAGCTATTATGTAGCTTACAGAAGCAACAGGAAAGACTGGCGAATCAGGCTCAGGAACGTATTAAGAGTCAAAATAAGGCAGGTAGCAGAGGGCGTGGCTGAGTCCCGCTCACAGCAACCACCCAGTTAGGATGCAGTTGCTGGCACCTATGATGCCGTGAGTTGTTTCTGTCTGTCCCTAAGTCCATGTGTCATTTCCTACAAGTCCACATCTTCAGAAAGAAGCATGCTAATGCAAGCCCCACCTGTCAGGAAGTCGGGAGGGAGCGCCTGGGCCTTATCAACTTCCAAAGAGAGAAACAGAGTTTTCCCCTAACTATGAAGGAGGTTTAAATGCAGGGGAGAGAAATGAGAAGTTTACAAAAGAGCACAAACAACTTTGTAGGGACATCACCACTATCTAGAGGGCAGAAACCTAAAGTGGAAGCTGTGGGATGCGTCCTCGAGTATCTTTGCAGGGAAAGGTTAGACCTTGGCATTCAGAATGGCAGATAAAGGGAGAACATTTTAGGGGTACGTTCATGAGCCCCCACAAATGACCGAGGGAAACTGGAGCATGGAGGGGTTTGGGATGGGGATGACCAGCCAGTGAGAGAAGATTTCAGTGCTAATATGCCCTTATTCCAACACACAGACTGGTGAGGCCTTGGGGCACGGGGTTGCAAGATGTGCTATGTGAGAAGCAAGAGCAGTGTTAGTGACAGGGACACACAGATATGGAAGACCAAACTCAGCAGGCTAGGTGGGGGGAGTCTAGGTGGAAAGAAGTGAATGGAGATCTCAGAGAGAGCAAGCTTGTAGCAGTCAGTCCAGACCATGACTTTTGTCAGGGCTTCTTTGGGAGACCTAGGTTGACCCTCTGCCTCAGGTAAAGTCTGAATCCAAGGCTCCATCCCCAGAGCCCATCTCCTAACTGTAGCCTAACTCCTAATCACTCCAGGATAGGAGCTGGTACTTCCTGACTCACGTCACCCAAAACTCCACATCCCGAGGGTCAGGGTCCCTCTCCTGGAGTTAGGCATCCAGTCCAGCTAGATGTGAGTGTGTTGCCTTACAATGGGGTAATCCCCATACTTGTTCCTCTCCTGCTCCTTCTGAGTCTTGCCCTAATAAAGGATGCTCCAACAGGCCTGCTATGTGCTACAAGGTCTTTTTTTTTTTTTTTTTTTTTTTTTTTTTTTTTTTTTTTTTTTTTGCTTGACCACAATCATATTGACAGAATGCTTGAGAAAATATTCTTGTGCCTTCTGCCCTGTCGGGAAACACAGACATGAAAGGAGGAAAGGAACTAGCTGAGAGGACTTTGCCTCTGCTGTTGGTATCCTGGGTACCGCCTACTCATGGGCTCACTGCAGTGCACACATATGGTCCTGCTAGTCCACAGAGGGTCCACCGGAATGCCGAAGTGGAAAGAATGACACCGCCCCAATAATGCCACAGAGAGTTTATTTTGGAAACAAGCTTTTTAGAAAGTAGCCATTCCACCATTTTAGAGCTTCATCTTCCAAGGCTGCAATTTCAGGGGCAGGAAATAGCCAGGAATGGATATAGAAGAGTCTGACTGTTGTGCCAAGCATCGGATTTACTGACTCACAAAAAATCTTCTGGGGCTGGTCTCCAGGCACGCTCAGTAAACGTCTGGTCCACCTTTCACATAGTCACCAGAGCCACCCTTCTGAAATAGAGATTTGAACATGATGTTTCCTCCACTTAGAAACCTCCATAAGTTTACCAAACTCTTCAGTGGGCAGCTCATTCCTCTTTGGACTCTGGCATGGCTGATCCTCCACCAACCTTCCTGAGATGCTGGAACCTCTACTGACTACAGTCACTTCCCCGTCTCCAGTGCAGGGCCCATGTTCCTCCCACCATCTGAACTGCTCTCCCTTCCTTCCTCCAGCAAACTTTATGCATCCTTTACGCTCTCCTTTAAGTGTTCTCTACTCTCTGACATGTTTCCCAGTCCTTCTCCCTGCAGGCAAAACCAGTAACGCCTCCCTTTGCCACCCCCACCCCAACCCTGAATTTAGGAGAAATCTGTACAAAGCACTTATCACACTAGGTTGTAATTATTTACCCAGCTGTGTCTCCCTCACCTGGCTGTGTTTGCCTTTTTATCTCAATTCCAGCACAATGCCTGCCTGACACAGGAGATACTCATCACTTGGGGTTCTCTTTCCTTTCCCTCTTCCTCCCAGGAAGACCCGTTTTCCAGGAAGAGTTAAGCCCCTTTGAGTGCAGTGCCATGTGAGCAGCCGTCTGCCCAGCAAAGTCCACTGGGGAGCTGACTGCACCCTTGGCCAGGTTTGGCTGATTTATACTCACTTTGGGGACAGGAAGTTTGCAGACATGACCACACCCATTGCTGCAGCATTTCATTCCTTTGGGACAAGATTCATCCCCTGAGCACATTTCAGCACAAATCCCAGCCATCCCTTTGGGCACTTCTGGGCAGACTCCAGGTCTCTGTCGTCCTGAAACGTACAATGGTTTTTGTGGAGTCTGATACGGTCGCCAAAACAGGCGTGAGAGCTAACGCTGGATGTCCGAAGCCCTCGGCGCTGGCAGGACCCCCGCCTCTTCTATTGCTTCCGTCGGGCTCTGAACTCTGGAGTCCTCCCTCAGCCTTGATGGCTCCACTCTCACTCTTATGCCCACAGTCTGGGCCTTAGGAGAGCATTCTCCCTGCTCCAAAAGCTGCAGAGCCTCAGAAGACACTAAACCTGCACTGTCACACCCTCTCATTTTCACCTTATAAGAAAATATTAGAAAACCTTCGCTCACAGACAGCCGTGTCCCTCCCTCACACATACCCTGTGCTCGTCCCGGAGCCACTCCCCTTTGGAGTCTCACATCCAGGGCACTGGAGAAAATCCTCACCCTTTATCCCCAACTCCTAACCAGACTCAACCCAATCTGATAAGGAGAATGGGAAATGCAGGGTGACATCTCATTTAGATCAAATGCAATGAGTCTGATCAATGCCAAACCTCCACTCTGCAGTAGCTACATTGCTGTTTCTGTGCCAAACCATCCCCAGGTCTAACGCTGGGCTCTGAGCCTTCTCTGCCCTCAGATAGTGTCCTCTCAACGTCCTCACCTCGAAGAGGAGGTCTCTGAGCGCAGGCCACCTCCATCCCCACCATGATGAAAGCCACCAGAACAAAAATAGTGCCTGTCTTCATGTTGGCCTTTGATGTGATGGGCAGACAGAGCCCAGTTCCAACTTATACTCAGCGCCACCAGAAAAGAGGGTGGGGCGGGAGGCAGTACAGCAGGAAGAGGATAAAAATATAAGCTCTCTAGGGAGTGCCCCAAGATGTTCTAGTTTCTTTGTTCTATTTCACAACTGGTTTCTCTCTAAAGAGGGTATGGCTTTTCTTGGAAATGCACATGCCAAGCTGGAGAGCGCAGGAACACTTGTTAGCCTAGTTGTCATCTGGCACCATACAAAGATATTACATAATTATTAACTATATTCCCCATACTGTACATTTCATATCTGCCAAGAAACCAAGATGCCCATCAGTAGATGAATAGATAAAGAAAGTGTGGTTTATAAATATATATGTATGTATATAATGCAGCTGGGGTCATTTTGAAATGTACAGAAATATTGAATCACCAGGAACTAACATAATGTGGTAGAACAATTTTTTTGTTTTGTTTTTACATTTTTTATTGAGTAATAGTCATTTTACAATGTTGTGTCAAATTCCAGTATAGAGCACAATTTTTCAGTTATACGTGAACATACATATATTCATTGTCACATTTTTTTTTCGCTGTGAGCTACCACAAGATCTTGTATATTTCCCTGTGCTATACAGTATAATCTTGTTTATCTATTCTTCATTTTAAAATCCCAGTCTGTCCCTTCCCGCCCCCCGCCCCCTTGGCAACCACAAGTTTTTATTCCATGTCTATGAGTCTGTTTCCGTTCTATATTTATGTTTTGTTTTGTTTTAGAGTCATCATATGAGCAATCTCATATTTTTCTTTCTCTTTCTGGCTTACATCACTTAGAATGACATTCTCCAGGAACATCCATGTTGCTGCAAATGGCATTATGTTGTCAGTTTTTGTGGCTGAATAGTATTCCATCGTATAAATATACCACATCTTTTTTATTCAGTCATCTGTTGATGGACATTTAGGCTGTTTCCATGTCTTGGCTATTGTAAATAGTGGTGCTATGAACATTGGGGTGCAGGTATCATTTTGAAGTAGGGTTCCTTCTGTATATATGCCCAAGAGTGGGATTCCTGGGTCCTATGGTAAGTCTATTCCTAGTCTTTTGAGGAATCTCCATACTGTTCACCACAGTGGCTTTCCTTGCTTCCCTCTCCCACTCTTAATGATTTAGATGTCTTCTTTTACAATTTTGTGTTTATTCTTTTTGTAATTCATGGCAGTTATCTCCTTTCCAGTTATGAGTTTCTCATTTTTGTAGCATCCTGCTTCTTTTCTACTTAGAGTAGACCTGTCAATATTTCTTTTAGCATGGGTTTAGTGTTGCTAAACTCTTTTAGTTTTTGCTTGTCTTTGAAATTCTTTGTCTCTCCTTCTATTCTAAAGGATAGCCTTGCTGGATAGAGTATCCTAGGCTGCATCTTTTCTTCATTCAGGACTTTGGATATATCTTGCCACTCCCTTCTGGCCTGTAGTGTTTGTGTAGAGAAATCAGCTGAGAGCCTTATGGGGGTTCCCTTGTAACTCACTCTTTGTTTTTCTCTTGCTGCCTTTAGGATCATTTCTTTATCCTTGACTCTGGCCATCTTGATTATGATATGTCTTGGTGTGGGTCTGTTTGGGTTCTTCCTGTTTGGGACCCTCTGAGCCTCCTGTACTTGTATATCTGATTAGATGAATAGATAAAGAAAGTGTGGTTTATAAATATATATGTATATATATAATTCAGCTGGGATCATTTTGAAATGTACAGAAATATTGACTCACCAGGAACTAACATAATGTGGTAGGTCAATTATTAATGCTTCAAAAACAAACAACACATGCACCCCAATATTCATAGCAGCACTAAATACAATAGCCAAGACATGGAAACAACCTAAATGTCCATCGACAGATGACTGGATAAAGAAGCTGTGGTATATTTATACAATATATTTATACTACTCAGCCATAAAAAAGAATAAAATAATGCCAATTGCAGCAACATGGATGGAGATCGTTATTCTAAGTGAAGTAAACCAGAAAGAGAATGAAAAATACCATATGATATCTCTCATATGTGGAACCTTAAAAAAAAAAAAAGAAAAAAAGAAGACACTAATGAACTTATCTACAAAACAGAAATAAACTCAGACATAGTAAACAAATTTATGGTTACTAGGGGGAAAGGGGGTGGAAATGGATAATCGGAGGTTCAAGATTCGCAAATATTAACTACTATATATAAATTAGATTAAAAAAAATTTCTTCTGTATAGCACCAGGACTATTTTCAATATCTTGTACTAACCTATAATGAAAAAAGAATATGAAAATGAATGTATGTATGTATATGTATGATTGAAACATTATGCTGTACACCGGAAACTGACACATTGTAACTGACTATACTTCAATTTAAAAAAACACACAAACAAATTCATAGAAAAAGAGATCAGACTTGTGGTTACCAGAGGCAGAGGTGGGGGAGGAGGGATTAGGTGAAGGTAGTCAAAAGGTACAAACTTTCTGGTATAAGTTAAGTAAGTCCTGTAAAGGGTGTAATGTACAACACGATAAAGATAATTAACACTGCTGTAAGTTATAAATGAAAGCTGTTAAAAGAGTACATCTTAAGAGTTCGAATCACAAGGAAAAATTTTTTTTCTATTTCTTTAATGTTGTACGTAAATAAGATAATAATGGATGTTCACTACACCTACTGTAACCATTTCATGATATATATATAAGTCAAATCCATTATTTTATATACTTTAAATTTATACAGTGCTGTATGTCAATTACATCTCAATAAAACTGAAAGGGGAAGAAAAAGGCTATACAACTGACACCTCCTCCCCACAGGGAAAGAGACGTGGATGTCTCACACGCTGATCTAGGACATTTTTAGTCTCACTTCCCCAGATTAAATTCTTAATGGATTATTTCAAACTGTATATTCTCATCCTCCCCTTGGGATGTATCCCAATTGGGAATATAAGACAAAGAGTTATGTGAAGAAACTTAATTAGCAGAAATTCTCTAACACAGTGTAACCTGTTTGTTGGAGTTTCCAAAGGATAGGATAATTATCCTTTCCAAAGTAAAGGATAATTATGGCCTGTAACAATAGTCTTGCTGAGGTAGACATTTCAATAACAGACACTGCAGGCTTGTCCAGGAAGGACTCTTCTCAGTAATCACGCGAACACGGGACCTTTATTAAGCACGTGATTGCGTGGCAGGTCCTGTATTTTAACACACATCATCACACTGAAAGCGCACAAGCCTGTGGGTGGGGTTGCTTTCATTGCGTCCCTGTGTCCCAAATGATGAAAAGTGAGACTCAAAAAAAGTCACACCCTGCCAACGCTTTAAGCCCGCCCCAGCCCCCTAGATGTGATGTCTCCACTGGTGGGCTTCTAGAAAAACTCCCCAAAATGCTTTTTTATGCACATGGAAATGAAGGACACTTCACCTACCTAATAAAAACCTTTATTTCTTTGTGAAAAAAAACAAAACAAAATGATGTCCCTATAAAAAGCTGATTTCTAGTGCTCGAATCACCATCACAAATTTGGGGCTTTGGCCAGTTCTCATGACATATTACCATTTGAAGGGGCCTGATGTCTGCAGCAGCCATTGGGTGCATATAAAAAATTAAGGGAGAAGATTGAGTCTAGACCTTGGGAATTCCTAGATGTCCTCAGTCCGCAAAACCCAACCGTCACCCCTGCATCCATTGAAGTTTTATTCTTTTTTTTTTTTTTTCCCAGGATGGCACACAAGACTATATAAGGTGATAGCAGCCTCTGTGTTTAGACTCCTGAATTTCCTAGGATCCATTTTTCCTGGAATTTCGTCCTCATTTCCCATTCCTGCCAAATCCTTCAAACACCTAAATGCATGCTCAGCCCCCAAGTCCCACACCTTGTTTGTGTTGCATCTTTTGTCTTGTGTCATGAAAAGCTGAAGATAGACACCAAGAGATTTTGTTATGGATCATGAGACTTAGGTCAGAGATGATCAAACTTGCAAAGTCAAACGGCACAGATCTGGCCAAAGATGTGTTCCTAACACCTGTGGGCCTGTTGCCTTTCTGCATTACTTTCAGAGTGTAACAGACAACGTTGTGAGGAATTTACAAGGTGTCTTCCCTCCCTCTCCAATTTCTTATACTCACTCCCATTCCCCTCTGTTGCAAGCAGACAATTAGAAGTGGAGACTCGCTGCCCTTGGGGGAGGGTGGACACAGCTTAGAGAAACAAGTCGTTCGAGTGCCTCAGTGGGTTTTTCTTCAGACTCTACATAATTGTTCTCAGCAATTGAGTTTTCTGTTTTTAATTGGCTCTTCCTTATAGTTTCAATTTCCTTTTTACAGTATTCTCGGTCTCTACTGACAGTGTCTCTTAGTTCCTTCAGTGTGTTGATCATTCCCTTTTTGAAGCCATGATCTGGTAGACCATTGAGTTCTGTTTCATTGATCGTTCTTAGGGGACTTCTCTTGTTCTTTTCATTGGGAGTAAGTTCCTCTGCTTCTTCATTTTACTTACGTTTCTCTGGCTCTGTGGATTTAAGAGGATCAGTTATCTGCTGTGGTCTTGAAGGGCTGTTTTAATTTTTGTTTGTTTTTATTTAAAGTGGGAGCGTTCGGGTGTAGACTGTGTGCATCTAATAGTTTTGTTGCGAGGGCTGTTCTTAGCATGGCTGGTTGCCACGCCTCCCTTCCGTGTGTGCTGGCTGGTATCCCTTTGATTGGGGGTGTGGTTGGAGTTATGGTGATCAGGGCTTGTTGTTGCTGATCTGGGCCTTCTTTTTTTGTTCTGTAGTTGTCACAGCCTTGACAGGGGCCTGGTCTGCTCCCCCTGTTGCTGGAGTAGGGGTTTCTGGACCCATTTCTGAGCTGTGGTGTGTAGCAGGCAGGGTTGGAGTGCGTCAGCGGATTTTGTGAGAATCCTCCTGTATTTCTAACCGAGAGCCACTCTGCCAGAGTTCAGTAAGTGTTCTGCGATTCAGTGGGCTTGTAGATGTCATTCTTGGTGTATTTGTGGGAGAGGACAAGCTGTGAGCCTCTCTACTCCTCCATCCTGGCTCAACCCTACAGAATAGTTCTGAAAACACAGGCTTTCTTTTTGTAGAGCTGAGCTTTTGGGGAGAAAAAGATTTGAGTGGAGGTGGGAGGAAGTGGGGGGGAAGGTGTTCAAAAGGCCAAGCCCCAAAGGAAACTGGAGATAAGGCTGATACCATAAAGAATAGATACATTTTTTAAATTCATGATTTAAGAGCTAGCTCTTCACTTACTAGGAGAGAAAATAAGATCTCTCCAATGGGAGGATAAAAGATATGAGTTGAAAAGGTAGACATCTGAGAATAATCTTAATAGGGCCCCATCCCTGCCCAGGGAAGAAGGTGGACTGTAGATAGAGGGGGGCAGGAAGGGGGAACAGCCCAGGGAGGCTGCCAGCCTGTCCAAGAAGCCCCAGGCCTGGTGGGCTCAGAGGAGCTTAGGATGGGACAAAAGGAGCAGAGTCATGGACCCAACCTAGGGAGCCATGACAGAACAGTGATACAACAGAGGGACTGATGCCCAGTGACAGAGATGCACTCAGTAGATACCAGCAGAGGTCAGGAGATGACAAGGAGCAAGATTCCTGTGCCCCCAGCAGCCTGATCACACACTAGCCCCCAGGATGCAGAGCGACCCTGGGAAGAATGGGAGACAAGGAAGAGGGATGACAGGTGGGAGATTCTTGGTTAGAGAAAAAACATCAGGAAGCATTTATGCCCACCTTGTGGCCAGATTACATCTCCTACCACCCAAAGAAATGGGGGCCAGAGAGCTGGGCTCATTTATGGGAAAGATAAAGTTAACATTCTTGCACCTCCAAGTCCAGACTTTGAAATGTACAAACATCACATGAATTAGACAGGCTTGTGAAACTTACCAAGGATGTTTCCAGCTACCCTTGGTCTGGGGAATTGAGTGCAGGGGAGGAAAAGGAGCATCTTCAAAGCTCAAGGAAGTGTTTTATGTTGGAATTAAATTTGTACCAGAGCACAGCTGGCAGGAACTTAGTAAAGCTGAAGGAACGTGTTAAAGGAGAGGTTTAAAGCCCCTTTAGGAGAAACGCTTGAAACCTAAGGCCCCAGTGGTCTGGGATTTCCTTCTTCTCACTTGTGTTGTTCTATTTCCTGATGCCTCTAAAAGTTTGTTGAATCTATGCATGAATTTGTTAAAGAGTGGAAACAGTCACTTGTGGCTCGTAGGGAAGTGTCCTAGTCTCCTAGGGTGATAGAAGCAGGAGGGAGATTTATCTTGGTTGGATATTCTTTTGAATATTATACAATGTCCATTGTTACCTATTCAAAAATTATTAATTTTAAGGTCACCGAGGGCATGATACCAAACTATTACTTGGCTGCTCTACGTCAGGAATTCCAACAGCCGTTTAGGTTAGGACTTCAATCCCCAGACTTCATCTTGCGTCACAGGCGCAACAGCGCCCTCTACAGTCAGGCAGGAAGAGTCAAGAATTTGCTCTTTTACAAAATAAAAGGGGAGAAGACAGGCTTCTCCAACCTCCCCAATCAAGGAGATAGAGAGGCAGGATGGAAGGGAGAGGGGCTTAATGATTCCAGGGTGGATGTGTAGGAAGGTTATAGAAAAGGAGTGCTAGTGAAAATCAAATTGGGCTGCAGGGATCACAACTGAGAAGGTTAAGGAAAAAAATCCATCTCTAGACTGTGACTCTATCTCTTGACCGTTTAGAGCCTTGGTTTTCTCATCTTTAAGATGGGAACAATGATATCTACCCAAATATTTTCCAGGATTAAAGAAGACTATACATGAAACCCGGGCAGTGTAGTGTCTGGCACAGTGAGGAGCTCGGAAGTGCTGGGACCCCCTTCTTCCAGCCTCGGGCAGAAAGAAGAAAGGATTCCTGGAGATGAATAAGGAGTCACTGTAGGCAACAGGTCTCCTTGGGGAGTCCCGGCACCCAGGGTTGTGAGATTCAGAAGGAGTTAATACAGCCTGGAGAAATGATCTCCCCGTGACTACGCTGGGAGTTGTCATATAAGCGGGTGTCCCCAGACCATCCTGTTGGGACCAAACCTGTCTTACCCTGAAAAAAAAACTGTAACTTAATCTTTTCTTCTAAGTGGATGTATTTTACACAGTTATCATGTTTCTAAAAATGGAGCTATTTAAAAAGTAGGGAAATGCAGTCACACATTTCTCTCAGCTCCTACATCTTCTTCCACTTTCCTGCCTGCCTGGACCCAACGGGAACCCATGAGGTGAGGCGTTTGGCGGGGAGAACAAATGGAGACAACCGGAAAAGAGAGAGAGAGAGGGGACAGGTCCCTAGGTCCATGAAGCGTAAGTCTACAAAGCAGCTCAGCGCTCAGTCATCAGGAAGAGCTGTGGTTTCTTTCACCATCCGCAGCTCAACTTTCATCCTCGGCCCCTGCTTCTGCTTGCTCAGCTCCTGGCCTCCTAAGAGGAAAATGCCTGTGTCAGGGGAGCATTATAGAAGATTCTGGGTTGCGGTGAGGTAGCGAGAGACAGAAAGTTTGCATAAATCAGAACATGAGGAAACAGACAACCTCCATCTGGAGAGGGAGATGAGGGAGGTGGGCCCTGCAGGAGAGCAGAAAACCCAGGTTTGGTGCCCAGTGGTTCCCATCCCCCATCCAGTCTCATCTGTTCTGGCTCTGGCCACCAACCAGGAACACAGAGAAACCTCAACTGGGCAGTCATGTAAGCAGATACAATCTCCCTATCTCTGGGTAAGAAAAGGAAGTTTTATGAAACGAGGAGAAAGGAAAAACGAAGTCTGATATTGCACAACAGGTGAAGTCCTGCATTGCCCCACAGCGAGGATTCCACACTGTAATCTGTAATTCCTGGGTAAAGCATTTGCTCATGAGGGTGTGCAAGTCTCCTGCCATCTTCCCTGGACATCCGGCCTCTGTGGGGCTGAGTTTCTCCCTTCCTGTTTGCTCGGGGGCAGGGAGGTGTGGTGAGAAGGGCTCCACTGTGAGGGAGGAGGTCCAGATGCTGGCCCCAACCCTGTCCTCTCTCTGTAATGTAACCAGAGATGAGTCATGGCTCTGCTCTGGGCTTCATTAGACAAATGAGGGGATGGATTCCTCCAGACAGGAATTCAAGACCCCCGGAAAGCTGCAGGAGTCTCAAGAAGAGTCAGACTTCCTCTTAATGTGGCTGATGGGTGTTGAAACCTTGGTGAAGCTTCAGCCCTCATACTCAGCTGCGGAAGCAGAACCTTCCCTTGAAATGTCCCACCCCATCATAGTCCATCGCCTTGGAATGTGTCCGCTTCACCCTGGGTTTCCCCTGTGGGGAAGTTTGTCTCATCTTCTAGAATGCACCTTCCACACTGCACTGGAGGGGGACACTGTCAGTGATTCTTCAGTTGGTGATTTGTATTAATGTCTTACTGCTGCTGTAACAAATTACACAGACTTGGTATCCTAAAACAACACATATTTATTCTCTAGAGGTCAGAAGTCCAAAATCTGTTTCACTGAGCTAAAGTCAAAGGGACTGCGCTCCTTCTGGAAGCTCTAGGAAAGACACCATTTCCTTGCCTTTTCCAGCTTCTAGAGCTGCATCCTTGCATTCCTTGGCTCCTGGTCTCTTCCACCACCTTCAAAGCCAGCAGCATGGCTCCTTGCTTTTGTTATCACATTGCCTTCTCTTCTGTAGTTAGATCTCCTTCTGCCCCCTCTTCTAAGGACACTTATGACCAGATTTAGGGTCCAGCCAAATAATCCAGGATAATCTTTTCTTCTCAACATCTTTAACTTGATCACATCTATCAAGTCTTTTTTTTTGCCACCTAAGGTAATATACACAGGTTCTGGGGATTATGACGTGAATCACCTTGAGGGGCATTATTTAGGTCACCACAGTGATTTGTACCTTGTCTCAGGCCTGGGGATCATCCATTCTCTCTTCTAACCCCTTGCTTTAGAATAGAGTTGTGTATCTTTTGCCAAAGACCACACTGTCACCTTCCATGCCAACCCAACTCCCCCTCCTTTCACTCCCTTTGGGCCCTGAGAATATCTATCCAGTGGAAATTTCTACGATGATGGAAATGTTCTATAGCTGCACTGTCCAATACGGCAGCCACTAGCCACATGCAGCCAGTGAGCACTTGAAATGTGACTAGTCCAACTGAGGAAATGAATTCTAAATTTAAGTCGAATTAAACTGAAATATAAATAGCCACTTGTGGCTAGTGGCTACCTACTAGACAGCTCTGATCTAGAGATGAAAAGCAGAAGCCAAGACTAGTCAGGTTCACTGCTGCTAGCTTCTCCTAATAACTTTTGAGATCAGTTCTGCTCCCAGCCTCCTTCTCTCAGTCTCTGTGGAATCTGAAGAAGGTTTCTATTGGAACTCTGGGATGATGGGAGTGGTCGAGGGCAAGGCAAGGAAGGAAATTGTGTCTATCGGCCCCAGAGAGATACAAGGTTCTGCTTTTGCATCAGACTAAGAACACTCAAATAAGACATGCAAATCCAAACTACAATGAGGTATTACCTCACACCAGTCAGGATGGCCATCGTAAAAAATTCTACAAAAAATAAGCACTGAAGAGGGTGCAGAGAAAAGGGAACCCTCCTTCACTGTTGGTGGGAATGTAAATTGGTGAAGCTACTATGGAAAACAGTATGGAGCTTCCTTAAAAAACTAAAAATAGAGTTTCTATATGATTCAGCAATCCTACTCCTGGGTATCTATCTGGAAAAGATGAAAATTCAAATTTCAAAACATACATGCACCCCAATGTTTACAGCAGTATTATTTACAATATCCAAGACATAGAAGCAACCTAAGTGTCTATCAACAGATGAATGGAGAAAGAAGATGCAATATATCCATACATCCATACATACAATGGACTACTACTCAGCCATAAAAAAGAATGCAGTATCGTCATTTGCAGCAACATGGGTGGACCTAGAGATTATCATACTAAGTGAAGTAAGTCAGATAAAGACAGACAAATATTATGTGATATCCCTTATATGTGGAATCAAAAAATAATACAAATGAACTTATTTACAAAACAGAAGCAGGTTCACAGACATAGAAAACTTATAGTTACCAAACGGGAAAGGGCATAGGGAAAGATAAATGAGGCATATGAGATTAACAGATGCACACTACTATATGTAAAATAAGCAATAAGGATTTACTATATAGCACAGGGAACTATATTCAATATCTTATAATAACCTATAATGGAAAAGAATCTGAAAAAGAATACATATGTGTATACATATATATTCAGTTATGCATATATATGTATACTTTGCTGTACACCTGAAACTAACACAATACTGTAAATCAACTATAGTTCAATTTAAAAAAAAGGACACACAATTTTGAGGTAGCCCCGGCTTTACCCTCCTTACACAATGAGTTGTCCTTATGGGGATCACAGAGGCATATCACAAGGAGCACAGAAAATGGGACTAACCTGGGATTTGGCACTGGCCTTGACACTTTCTAGGTGGTTTTTAGCACGTCATGTCTCAGGCCCTGGCCCTCAGTTTCCATAATATGATAGAGTTGGACCAGATGGTCTGAGAGGGTCCTCCCAGCTTTGAGACCAAGATTCTGTGCCCTGTGGATGAAGACTTAATAGTTAACATAATGCTACTTCAGAGCCATGTTCTCCCTGACCCACGTCATAGGAAGAGTTTGAAGGGTGAACAACCCTGACTGAAGGGCTGTGAAGGAGAAGTGGCTTGAGGTCACTCCCCCAGCGCTCCAGAACCAAATCTGACATTCGTTCTTCTGTCCTCAAGAGAACACTTCACATTTGCTTTGGGCTTTAGAGAGCCCATCCACTAACAAGTCTGATCTGCCTGATGGGAGGATCAGACATGACAGCCCACTTTAAGTGAAAAGGCTGAGGCTCTAAAGAGGGAAATAGAGAATCTTCCAGATGCTGGGCCCCATGATGAGTGCTTTGCACATCACCCTGTAACAGCCCTTCACAGGGGATAATATCACTCCCCCCTCACAGGTGTGAAAACTGAGGTCCAGGAAGGCAAGGTGATGAGAGTGATGGACGCCTCCTTTTCTGACTCTGAGCTGCTTCACCTTCCCTCTGCCTTGTGCTGCTGCTGCTACTTACAACTTCTTTTCAAGACATTGAAATGATAACCCTTAGCACAGCTATCTTTTTTTTTTCTAAGATTTCTTTTTTTCGTCTTTGGATTTGGGAGTTTTATTATTTTATTTTATTTTATTTTATTTATTATTTTTTAATTTAATTTAATTTTTTTATTTTATTTTTTTTTACAGAGGTACTGGGGATTGAACCCAGGACTTTGTGCATGCTAAGCACACACTCTACCACTGAGCTATACCCACCCCCGCCGATAGCTATCTGTTTTGAATCATCCTTTCACGATGCTCCCCAAGCAGACCTACAAGCCTTAGCAAGTCACATCTCCTCTGTGCCCCCGTTTCCTCATCTGTGAAATTGATGATAACAGTCCCTATTTTATAAGGGTATTAAATCCTTGTTGAAAGTATTAAGTGAGGTTGTGTCTTTAGACATTTTATCCCATATTAAGTACTAAGTAATTGCTCACTCGTATGGTGTCTGCAAACTGTAGTTTGCCCCTGTTAATAATACCAGGCAATTCCCTTTACAATTCCCAAATCAAATTAAAGCACAAAGAAACTGTCTCCATTTTTTTTAAGTTTTATTATGAAAACACTTGGAATGAGTTGCATTATCCATGTATCCGCAACAGCAGAGACACAGTGATGGTGGACCATCCCCATGGGGGACACATGTCCTTTGACAAAACTAACATAAATAATGGGAAACAACACCAAATGCAATAACACAGCACATTATAAAGATTAAATTAAGAGAAGGAACAGGGACTATGGAGAGGAGTCGTGAGCGTGGAAAGGGGGCGTCTTGCTGAGAAGCGTCAGGCTCAGGTGACCTTCCCTGGAGAACACCTGCCCCGGGCTCAGAGCAGCTCAGTTCAGTTCCAGGTCATCCACGTACTCCTGGACCCAGGACTCGCTGGGGTTGGCACACACCTGCCTGCCCTTTTTGGTTTGGAATCTGTGGAACAAGGAGTGGACAGATTAGAATCCCCTGGGACCTTGCCTGTTGTGGGGGGGTCTCTCCCTCTGCGTGGCCGGGGCCCATGTTGGACAGTCAAGTGCATGGGAAAACCCTTCCTGGGGTGCTGCTGGGACCGGACTCCTAGTAACTTCCACCCTGGATTTCGCTGTGGCCTCCTGGGTTGCCCAGGAGCCAATGAGTTTTGCAAACAGTATGGACATAGCTCCCCATTCACTTCCTGCTATCCCTGACTTTTCCACTGTTTTCTAAGCACAGTTTAAGTAATCAGCCCACATCTCCTGTCATCTTTTTGACTTTCCCAGGTTTCCTGGCTGCTGGCTAGCTTCCTCCCCAGAAAGTGCCTCCCCCTCCCCTGAGGTCCCTCTAGGACTCAACAGGTGACTTCATGGCCTGTTCCTCTCTGCTTTTCTTGAGGCCACCAGCTCTGACCTGCCTCCCTGAGGCTTCGTCTCTCCTGGTCTCTCCTGCCCCAGGCAGGCCTCCTTTTCTAATCCCGCCCTCATTCTCTCCTCCCAGAAAGGCCCCAGGGACGATACTCACACCACGGCTGGCTGGGAGCAGAGGCTGCTGGTCTCATAGTAATCCATCACGAAGTTGCGAGGAAGCTTCCGCTGGGCGTAAGAGAAGCAGCAGGAAGTGGGAGGGTCTGAGCCCACTGGAAAGAAAGGCCAAGGGGAGATGAACGATCTGCCCGGAGCTGTTCATTTTGGCTTCTAGGTGTACCTATTCAGTGGGCATCCCTGTACATCTACCTGATCCCCAAATGTTGTCCCTGGCATCCAATCCCACCCACTCTGAGCAGGAGCCTTATTCTGAATAGAGGATCCTAGGAGAAGATTGTGAAAGAATTCTAGAAGGTTGAGGGTGGACTGGGTCTCAGAGGATGTGTCTAACTCCCTTCATTTTACAGACGGGGAAACCAAGGCACAGAGCAAGACAGGCACTTGCTTAAACAAGTCTACTGGTTGCTATTTCTTAAGAAAACAGGAACTTGAATACTGCTGAATGCCTACCAGACTCTACATTTAACTACTGGGAAATCTTCCTGGCTCCCTTCTGGTGCATCCCCAGATGCCACTGCTGTACTAGCCCCAATGAGAAAAGTAAGCGCTGCCTACATCGTGACCCAGGGGCAGATGAAAGGGCAGACTTACTTGGTGCTGAGAGTGCGGGAGAGCAGAAGGCAGCCAGCAGCACGAGGAGGGAGAGGACAGTCACGCAGAGCTTCATGGTCTTGGCGGAGGAGAGACTTGCCCGGGGCTGAGACTGCAGAACCCAGAAGCTTCAGAACCCAACTGTGCTCTGTGCTGATACTGAGTTGGGAACCCCTCTTTATAGGAACTCTGAGCCCTGAGACAGAGGTGAGGGCACAGAAAAGAGGGCGGAATTTCCAGGGTACAGATGATGTCATGGTGCCGATAAGGAAACAAGCCAGCGATCGTGAGGCGTTCGGCACCGCTTTCTCTTCCCCAGCGATGTCATCACGGAGGAAAGCGGAGGGAGGTGGAGGGGAGAAGAAGTGGGCTGAACCCCTAGAGGGAAGTGGTACACCAAAGGCAGTGACTGAGACTTGGGGGAGAATTGCAAACCCGAGAAAGAAAGATAGATCCTTCACACCTGCTAGAAGGGGCCTGTAGATGAGAATCATGCTGCTCTCAGTGGTTGACACCTCCCGAAAATGGTATCAGTCTTTCCAGGGTGGCCACAAGCCTGGCCCCAAGAAGGAAGAAGCAGCCAGGATTCTGTGTTCCATTTCTAGGCCTCCTTCTGCTGGGCTGAGTGACTTCAATGCCTCTAATGCTTCCTTGGGCATAAAGAAAGATTCCAGCATTGAAGGACCCTGCAGTACGAGTATAACTTCTACTTATTCAACATTTCACCGTGTGCCAGGCACTGGGCAATCCACCCTATACACACCTCTAATCCTGCCATAACCCTGAGCAGGGGTGGATGATTCCCCCAAGGCAATAAGGAACAGAAAGCAGAGCAGAGTTCACAGATAAACACATAGCTGTTCAGTGGCAGTGCCAAGATTTGGACTGAGAATCATCTGACTCTAAAATCCATTTTCTTTGCACCCTGTCACCTGCAGGACAAGTACAGGACGTGACCCCAAAGAGAGAAACTGCTGACCGCTAAAGGCCATGCCACCCATAGAGACCCATCTTATTAGGGCTGAATGCAAGAAAAAAAAAAAAAATTGGGGCCAGTCTGTCCCAGAACAAGAAGGAAAGGCCAAAGAAATCAACATTCCACTGTGCTCCCTTGGACCAAGAATAGAAAAGGAGAAAGAATTCAGTTAGAATCAAGTTTGGAAGACCCAGATAAAGAAGTTCCTCCAGTATACAAATGGAACTGGATATATCTAGCAATGATTTCATCTAGGTGGCAGAAAAAGGGTGCAGTCTAAGCGTGTGGGTGTTTCCCAGTCATCCACAGGGAATTCTTTGTATTCATGTAAAGCCCTGCCTGGTGTGGCAGCTGCTGTGGACCTGAAGGCAACAACATGAAGCTTCCAAAGGCCAGGAATACAGTAGCAGTGCATGAATCGGGGCAAGTGAGGGCCACTGGGGTGATGAGATCAAGATCTCTATCCATCTTCAGCTCAACCACTCTGACCCACCTGCTCCCATTGCTACTGGCCTCTGCTCTGAGAAACAGTGATAAGAGGGAGCCAGGCCTCCCAGGTGCCACAGAGATGTGAGATAGAAGGGCTCAGAGCAGCATCTTGGAGTGTTTCAGGGTCACTCAATAACGTACAGTGTCATCCTACTTCATCATCACTCTCCCCCATCCCTGCCCCCACCACCTACACACGCACACAAACTGTACTTCTTTCCTCCATTCTTTGTGTCCTCACCTTTTTCTTTCTGTAAGTCTGGCTTCAAATGTTCTGATCTTCACCAAGACCCCCATCCCCAGTTGTAACATTCTGTGATCCTCTGATATCATATGTGCTAGTATCTCTCATGGTCTGTCCTGGCTGATGGAGTTTCATCTTCATGCAACCTTGCTTTAAGGGAAAGAGGATGTGATGCCCAGAATCTACACAGACTTGGTTATCCATGGCATTTCCATTCAACCCAATTTAGTAGTCATCTGCTCTCTGTTGGGGCAGACAGAGCTGAACGAAGCCCCGTCCCTGCCCCTCAGAGTTCTTCATGTAGTGATGGTGTTGACAGTGACAGAAATAGCCATACTGTGAGATGGAATAAAGTATGTGTCATCTTCAAGCCAAGGAGAGATTATGAAGATATATCAGGGGAATGGTAACAGATAAGAATGGGTGATTAGTCTGCACTGAGCCACACAATGAGTTTGACTGTTGACTTTTGCTTTGTAGGCTTGATTTGATCTTTGGCTCATAGAGGTAAAATGTTTTATTCATGAAGGTCTCAGCAATAATGCTGTGTTCACACCAGTGAAATTCCACACTGAGAGTACAGAGCCTTGTGTCAGTCTGTTCAGCTAAATCAATGGCTGCCAAGGTTTATACATCAAGGCCATTTCTAAGTAACGGTCGATAGAGAATGCTAACAAGTGCCTCTCGAACACACAACCAAAAAAGTTGCTTATCTTTTCGGAGAAACTTCCCTGACCTCTCTTCCAACTGAATTCTGTGGTTCGCCAGCCATGACGGGGTAGTGGTTCTTCTCCTCCCCCTTCCTCCACCTACATACCCAGTGACTGTATCATAAAGGATGCTATTCTAGGATCAACTAGTTCCAGCTCAGGGATGTGAGAAGTGACAGCAAGGGTCAACCATGGTTCCAGGGAGCTCCATGTGCCTGCTGTGGGCCACCCCGTCACTCCTGAGCAAGAAAGCCCTACCCTTCCCCTCACCTATGCTGGTAAGAGGTTTCCCCTTCCCAACCCTTACTGCCATTGGGCTTGCAACTCTATTCTGGGTACTTTCACATCTGTTATGTCATTTTGTCCTCCCAGCCTGCCCAGGCTGAAAGCAGGACCACTAGCCCCAGCAGTACCATGACCTTACAAAGGTCCTAGTACTTTTGGTTTCCCTCAGCGTATCCAAGTCTGTGGCTTTCTCTGATCTCAGTCTGTTTTGACACTGCTCAGATTAGGAAGCAAAACCGAGAGAAGAGATTACAAGCCGCTGAGGAACAGGAAACAGAGGGGGTCAATCCCAACATCCTGTGCTCTCCTGGAGGGAGAGTGTTGAGATGTAAATGTTGGGGAGATCACTGGGTGCCAAGGCCAAGAGCATGAGCCCAGAACTAGAGTTTTCCTTGTGAGTAAATGCTGAGACTGGAAAGCCAAGGTGAACTGTAGTATCTGGTTGTCCTGTCAAGACAATAAACCAAGAAGAGATAACTCCTTTGGTCTTGCCAATATGGTGGCCAAATCACGTAGGGGAAATGGAAGCAGACATTGGATTGTAGATTGAAGAAACAGATTATCCAAAGTGCAGGGCTCAGGATGGAGTCTGCAGGATAGAGTGAGCTGGTTGAAGCCGTTCATCCATGAGGGCCACACTCTACCCCTCAGCCGGGAGCCCCGCACTTCTTAAAGTGGAAATAGGCGTTCCTCACCGGCCACAGCCTGCTCTTTGTCTGTTGAGGGTGGAGGGTGGTGACTTCAGGGGATGTTGACTTCCTGAGAGAAGGTGACAGCCTCATCTGTATTTGGTGGGTTCAAGAAAACTTTCAGTATTTCTTAGGAAGCATGTTTCTTCCTTCAAACAGCACTTTTGCACCTGTTTTAAGTTCTTTCCAGGTTGGTCACAGGGAATATCCATCCAGCAATAGAAGAAAATAATTTAGTAGTACCTACCACGTGACAGGCACTGGGCATCCATGCTTTGGAAGGTGGTGATGACATGTCAAGAAAGGCTTTTTAAAAAGATGATACCTGATTTTTAAAAAAATCTTAATTAGTCTGCTTTTCTTTTACAGAGAACATACCTGGTTACTGTACAAATTTTAGAAAATATAGAAAGGTATAAATAATATAACAAAAAGTATCCATCATTTTGAACATGGTTTTGTGTTTTACTACTGTTACTTGATATCCTTTCTGGAACCAGTATATCTTATTATCATTACAGTATATTCTTCTGCATCATTGAAAACTCAAAAATTATTTAAAATTAGCATGCATGATGTTTCACTGCATGGATATACCAAGCTTTTATATGTAAATTTGTATTTAACCATCATATTACTTAGATCAGCCCATCCAGGTTGTTCTAACTTTTCTCTATTTCAGTTTTTTTTTTTTTTTTTTTTTTTTTGGAAGGGAAGTTAATTAGGTTTACCTATTTATTTATTTTTGGAGGAGGTGCTGGGGATTGAACCCAGGACCTTGTGCATGCTAAGCATGCGCTCTACCACTTGAGCTATACCCTCCCCCAATTCCAAATTTTTAAATTGAAGTATAGTTGGTTTACAATGTTGTATTTGTTTTTGATATACAGCATCGTGATTCAGTTATACATACAGATACACATTCCTTTTCAAATTCTTTTTCATCACAGGCTATTACAAGATATTGAATATCGTTCCCTGTGTTACACAGTAGGACTTTGTTGTTTATCTATTTTATATGTAGTGGTATCTGCAAATCCCAAACTCCCAATTTATCCCTCCCCACCTTCTTTCCCCATAACCATAAGTTTGTTTTCTATGTTTGTGAGTCTGTTTCTATTGTGTAAATAAGTTCATTTGTGTCTATTTTTAAAATTCCACATATCAGTGACACCCTATGGTATTTTTCTTTCCCTTCCTGGCTTACTTCACTTTTCTCTATTCTAAATTGAGCTGAGACTTGAAGGATGATTAGCCAGGAAAAGAGTGTGGGGGTGGGGTTAATCAGGCAAAGAACAACAAGAGTCTTGCACTTTCTTAAAATATACAAAATAGATTAATGGAAATATTTCAATAATGATGAGAACAGTAACTAACACATAGCACTTAATATGAGCCTTTTGTAGATATTAACGTATTTCATCCTCAGAGAAGTCCTCTGAGGTAGGTACTGTTATTACCCCCTTCCACACATGAGGAAAACTGAAGCACAGAGAGGTTAAGTAACCTGTGGAAGAACACACAGCTAATACATGATAGATTTGGAAATCACACCAAGGAGGTCTGGCTCCAGAGTGTAAATAAATCAGAAAAGGGAAATGTGCTTGTTATAAATTTATGTTAAAAGCTTAACAGCCAAAGTTGTGTTATTATGATGTAAAATGACTTTCAGTTTTGCCTTTTGCTCGTCTTTGAACACTGGAATCCATTGATTTCTCTCTTTTCTTTAGAAAATTAAGGGAATTAAATAGTGGTTTCCATGTTTGTTCTAAATACTAATCTCTGCATCTGTCATGGGATGTTCTGTGCTTATAGTATTTCACTCTGCCCTGTGACCTACAAGGAAGGGAAATTGTGCTTTGCCAAGTGACACCTCATTCATAAAAAGCAGAGAAGGGATCTGCACTTTTAAGGAATCACATGCGGCTCAGAGGGCTGAGTCTTTGTTTCCAGGAAGTCTGAAGGTGGCCAGAGATAAGGCCAAAGGGGAAGACAGGGGTCAGGTCATAGAGAAGTTTCCATTTCATGCTGGAAACAGTGTAGAGTGTTTGAAGGGTTTTCAACAGAGAGAGACAGAGACTGATTTGAGCAAAAAGCACTTTGGGTGCCTTGATGGGATAGATTGAAGAGAGGCAAATCCGGAGGAAAAACAGTTGATAGGACACTGTCACGGGAAGAAACGAGGAGGGTCTGCCTGAGACAGTGGCAGTGAGAAAGGTGAGCAGTAGATACACCTAATGTCAAGTATACAATAGACTCGGTGGTTGAACAGATGTAGGAGATGAGGGAGGAGGAGGAGGGAGGAGTCAAGGGTGACTCCCAGGCTCCTGGCTTTTGGAAGCTTGGTAAGAGAGGAAGCTTTTCACTGAGTAGAGGATACAGAAGGAGGTGCATTGCAGGGGGGTTGGAGGGAAGGATCTAATCCAGTACCAAATTGTATGCCCTGATCTGTGCACATGCGCGCATGCACACACACACACACACACACACACACACGGCCAGAAATGAACGACAAGAACTCAAGATAGAAAAGGACCTGGCTGCAGAAAGAAGGGGCTGCATCAGAGAGACACTGTCTCTCTAGGATGCTAGAAAGGGGTCCCCAGAATATTGTTTCTGCCCACCTGAGAGGTGGGGCCAAGCCTGCTACAGCCTGACTCTGCAGACCACAGCTGAAAAAACGAGGCCAAGGCTGGGCCAAACAAGGGTGAGCCTGTCCATGGAGTCACTGCTGCTGAGATTGACAGCTGGGGCAGGGGAGCTGCAAGGGCCAGGCACTGGCAGGAAACTAATCCAGCAGGGCTGGGGCTTCGGAAGCAACGATGGAGGAGGTGAGCAGAGCCAGACAAGGCAGAGGTGTTGCAGGACCTGAATTGTTTGGCCAGAATTCCCTGTACTCATGGCTGGGATGTTCTGCTGGATGGAGGGAGGGTCTCAAAGAGGCTGGAATGAGCCAGAAAGCGAGGACACAAATCAAGCCCCTCCAGGCTGAAGGATCCACTGAGTTGACTCCTTTCTGTCACGACCACCTGAGAGATCTTGGGTGGTCCTCAAAGATCCAGCCCTTGACACCATGGCCAATCTGAACCTTTATGTATTAGTATTTCAACTCCATAGTGAGACTTTGGGCATAATGCATACTGTTAGTCAAAACAGTGGATCACTCATTCACCAAATACTTATTAAGGCTGGTTGTCATTGGAGATACAATGTTAAATAATCTAGACCTTGAAGTGAAAAAACAGCTAATTCCACCTCTCTGATCCTAGGCAAGTCATCTCACCTGAGAATCAATTTAACACCTAGGAAATTTCTAAGCTCCTTCCAGTGCAACCCTCCTAAGGCTTGCTCACATTATGCATTCAGCATATGCAAATTAAGCACATACTTCACATAGCAGTATGTCATTTTCTTTTTTTTTTTTAACATTTTTTATTGATTTATAATCATTTTACAATGTTGTGTCAAATTGCAGTGTTCAGCACAATATTTCAGTTATTCATGGACATATACACACTCATTGTCACATTTTTTTCTCTGTGAGTTATCATAACATTTTGTGTATATTTCCCTGTGCTATACAGTGTAGTCTATTCTACAATTTTGAAATCCCAGTCTATCCCTTCCCACCCTCCACCCCCCTGGCAACCACAAGTCTGTATTCTCTGTCTGTGAGTCTATTTCTGTCCTTTATTTACGCTTTGTTTTTGTTTGTTTGTTTGTTTTTGTTTTTGTTTTTTAGATTCCACATATGAGTGATCTCATATGGTATTTTTCTTTCTCTTTCTGGCTTACTTCACTTAGAATGACATTCTCCAGGAGCATCCATGTTGCTGCAAATGGCATTATGTTGTCGGTTTTTATGGCTGAGTAGTATTCCATTGTATAAATATACCACCTCTTCTTTATCCAGTCACCTGTTGATGGACATTTAGGCTGTTTCCATGTCTTGGCTATTATAAATAGTGCTGCTATGAACATTGGGGTGCAGGTGTCATCCTGAAGTAGATTTCCTTCTGGATACAAGCCCAGGAGTGGGATTCCTGGGTCATATGGTAAGTCTATTCCTAGTCTTTTGAGGAATCTCCACACTGTTTTCCATAGTGGCTGCACCAAACTGCATTCCCACCAGCAGTGTAGGAGGGTTCCCCTTTCTCCACAGCCTCTCCAGCATTTGTCATTTGTGGATTTTTGAATGACGGCCATTCTGACTGGTGTGAGGTGATACCTCATTGTAGTTTTGATTTGCATTTCTCTGATAATTAGTGATCTTGAGCATTTTTTCATGTGCTTTTTGATCATTTGTATGTCTTCCTTGGAGAATTGCTTGTTTAGGTCTTCTGCCCATTTTTGGATTGGGTTGTTTATTTTTTTCTTATTGAGTCGTATGAGCTGCTTATATATTCTGGAGATCAAGCCTTTGTCGGTTTCACTTGCAAAAATTTTCTCCCATTCCGTAGGTTTTCTTCTTGTTTTACTTCTGGTTTCCTTTGCTGTGCAGAAGCTTGTAAGTTTCATTAGGTCCCATTTGTTTATTCTTGCTTTTATTTCTTCTAGGAGAAAATTTTTGAGATGTATGTCAGATAATGTTTTGCCTATGTTTTCCTCTAGGAGGTTTATTGTATCTTGTCTTACGTTTAAGTCTTTAATCCATTTTGAGTTGATTTTTGTATATGGTGTAAGGGAGTGTTCTAGCTTCATTGTTTTACATGCTGCTGTCCAGTTTTCCCAACACCATTCGCTGAAGAGACTGTCTTTATTCCAATGTATATTCTTGCCTCCTTTGTCAAAGATGAGTTGACCAAAAGTTTGTGGGTTCATTTCTGGGCTCTCTATTCTGTTCCATTGGTCTATATGTCTGTTTTGGTACCAATACCATGCTGTCTTGATGACTGTAGCTCTATAGTATTGTCTGAAGTCTGGGAGAGTTATTCCTCCAGCCTCTTTCTTTCTCTTCAGTAATGCTTTGGCAATTCTAGGTCTTTGATGGTTCCATATGAATTTTATTATGATTTTTTTCTAGTTCTGTGAAATATGTCCTGGGTAATTGGATAGGGATTGCATTAAATCTCTAGATTGCCTTGGGCAGTGTGACCATTTTAACAATACTGATTCTTCCAATCCAAGAGCATGGAATATCTTTCCATTTTTTAAAGTCTTCTTTAATTTCCTTCATCAATGGTTTATAGTTTTCTGTGTATAATTCTTTCACCTCCTTGGTTAGATTTATTCCCAGATATTTTATTACTTTGGGTGCTATTTTAAAGGGGATTGTTTCTTTACTTTCTTTTTCTGTTGATTCATCGTTAGTGTCAAGAAATGCAACTGATTTTTGAACGTTAATCTTGTAACCTGCTACCTTGCTGAATTCTTCAATCAGCTCTAGTAGCTTTTGTGTGGACCAATTAGGGTTTTCTATATATAGTAACATGTCGTCAGCATATAGTGACACTTTTACCTCTTCTTTTCCAATTTGGATCCCTTTTATTTCTTTCTCTTGCCTGACTGCTGTGGCTAGGACTTCCAGGACTATGTTGAATAGGAGTGGTGATAGTGGGCAGCCTTGTCTTGTCCCAGATTTTAGTGGGAAGCTTTTGAGTTTTTCACCGTTGAGTACTATGCTGGCTGTAGGTTTGTCATATATAGCTTTTACTATGTTGAGGTATGTTCCCTCTATACCCACTTTGGCGAGAGTTTTTATCATAAATGGGTGTTGAATTTTATCAAATGCTTTTTCTGCATCGATTGAGATGATCATGTGGTTTTTGTCCTTTCTCTTGTTGATGTGATGTATTACACTGATTGATTTGCGTATGTTGAACCAGCCTTGTGTCCCTGGGATGAACCCCACTTGGTCATGATGTATAATCTTTTTTATGTGTTGTTGGATTCTATTTGCTAAAATTTTGGTGAGGATTTTGGCGTCTATGTTCATCAGTGATATTGGCCTATAATTCTCTTTTTTTGTAGTGTCTTTGCCTGGTTTTGGTATCAGGGTGATGGTGGCTTCATAGAATGAGTTTGGGAGTATTCCCTCCTTTTCAATCGTCTGGAAGAGTTTGAGAAGGACTGGTATGAGTTCTTCTTTGTATGTTTGGTAGAATTCCCTAGTGAAGCCGTCCGGTCCTGGACTTTTATTTGTAGGGAGGTTTTTAATTGCTATTTCTATTTCCTTTCTAGTGATCGGATTGTTCAAGTGTTCAGATTCTTCTTGATTCAGTTTTGGTGGACAGTATGTTTCCAGAAACTTGTCCATCTCCTCTAGGTTATCCAGTTTGGTTCCATATAGTTTTTCATAATATTCTCATATGATATTCTGTATTTCTATTTTGTTTGTTGTAATTTCTCCATTTTCCTTTCTTATTTTGCTAATTTGTGCTCTCTCTTTTTTCTTCTTTGTGAGTTTGGCCAGAAGTTTGTCGATTTTATTTACTTTTTCAAAAAACCAGCTTTTGGTTTGGTTGATTTTTTCTATGGTCTTGTTAATCTCTATTGTATTTAATTCCTCTTTGATCTTTATTATTTCCTTCCTTCTGCTGCTTTTCGGGGCTTTTTGTTCTTCTTTTTCTAATTCATTCAGGTGGTGGGTTAAATTGTTTATTTGAGATTGTTCTTCTTTTTTGAGGAAGGCCTGTATCGCTATAAACTTCCCTCTTAGCACTGCCTTTGCTGTGTCCCATAGGTTTTGAGTGGTTGTGCTTTCATTATCATTTGTCTCAAGGTATTTTTTAATTTCAGCTTTGATTTCCTCATTGATCCATTGTTTTTTCAATAACATATTGTTTAATCTCCATGCTTTCCTTTTTTTCTCCTTTGTTTCTCTGTTGTTGATTTCCAGTTTCATGGCATTGTGGTCAGCAAAGATGCTTGAGATAATTTCTATCTTCTTAAAATTGTTGAGGTTTCTTTTGTGCCCAAGTACATGATCGATCCTGGAAAATGTTCCATGTGCACTTGAAAAGAATGTATATCCTATTTTTGGGGGGTGTAATGCTCTGAAAATATCCACCAAATCTAGTTTTTCTATTGTAGTATTTAATTTCTCTGTTGCCTTGTTTATTTTCTGTCTGGAAGATCTGTCTAGTGATGTTAATGCAGTGTTAAAATCTCCAACTATGATTGTATTCCCATCAATATCCCCCTTTATCTCTGTTAGTAATTCTTGTATGTACTTAGGTGCTCCTATATTGGGTGCATATATATTAACGAGTGTAATATCCTCATCTTGTATCACTCCTTTAATCATTATAAAATGTCCTTCTTTATCTTTCTTTATGGCCTTTGTTTTAAAGTCTATTTTGTCTGAAATCAATACTGCAACACCTGCTTTTTTGGCTTTTCCATTTGCATGGAATATCCTTTTCCATCCTTTCACTCTCAATCTATATGTGTCCTTCTCCCTAAAGTGGGTCTCTTGTATGCAGCATATTGAAGGTTCTTGCTTTATTATCCAGTCTGCCACTCTGTGTCTTTTGACTGGAGCATTTAGTCCATTAACATTTACAGTAATTAATGATAGATGTGTGTTTATTGCCATTTTGAACTTATCTTTGCAGTTGAATTGGTATATCCTCTTTGTTCCTTTCTTCTTCCTTTTGTGGTTTGGTAATTTTCCTTTGTATTATCATGGATTTTATTTACTTTTTGTGACTCCTTTGTAAATTTTTGGCTTGTGGTTACCCTTTTTTGTAAATCTATCAACCCATTACTATAACTGTTTTTATTAAACTGATAGTAACATGATCTCAAACCCATCCTACTGTTAAAAAAAAATTTAAAAAAGAAAGAAAAAAATATTCTGTATTTCCCTGCCTCCCTCTCCCACTCTCAGTGATTTGTATGTCTTCTTTTATAATTTCATGTTTACTTTATTTGTAATTCATGAGTTGTCACCTTTCCAGTTGTGTGTTTCTCATTTCTGTAGCATCCTGCTGCTTTTCTATTTAGAATAGCCCTTTCAATATTTCTTTTAGCATGGGTTTAGTGTTGCTAAACTCCTGCAGCTTTTTTTTTTTTTTTTTGTCTGTGAAATTCTTTATTTCTCCTTCTATCCTCAAGGATAGCCTTGCTGGATAAAGGATCCTAGGCTGCATCTTTTTTTCATTCAGGGCTTTGAATATATCTTGCCACTCCCTTCTGGCCTGTAGTGTTTGTGTAGAGAAATCAGCTGAGAGCCTTATGGGGGTTCCCTTGTAACTTACTCTTTGCTTTTCTCTTGCTGCCTTTAGAATCATTTCTTTATCCTTGACTCTGGCCATCTTGATTATGATATGTCTTGGTGTGGGTCTATTTGGGTTCTTCCTGTTTGGGACCCTCTGAGCTTCCTGTACTTGGATATCTGATTCCTTCTTTAAGTTTGGGAAGTTTTCAGTCATGATTTCTTCAAAAACCTTTTCAATCCCCTTTGATCTTTCTTCTCCTTCTGGGACCCCTATTATGCGAAGATTGGGACGCTTTATATTATCCCATAGGTCCCTTATGCTATTTTCATTATTATTATTATTTTTTTTTTTTTGCTTCTCTTGTAGTTCTTCTGAATGGGTGCTTTCTATTGCCCTGTCTTCTAGATCACTAATTCGTTCCTCTGCATTATCTAGTCGGCTTTGCACAGCTATTAGATCATTCCTCATCTCTGTCAATGAGTTTACCCATTCTACTTGGCTCTTCTTTATAGCTTCAATTTCATTTTTGACATATTTTATATCTCTAAACACTATCTCTTTTAATTCCTTCAGCAATTCGATCACTCCTTTTTTGAAATCTTGATCTAGTAGGCTATCGATGTCTATTTCGTTGATCTTTCTTTCAGGGGATTTCTCTTGTTCTTTTAATTGGGAAAGGTTTTTCTGCTTCTTCATCTTGCTCATACCTCTTTGGCACTGTGGTTTATGGAGGATCAGTTGTTTATTTTGGTCCTTAAGGATTTTATCTATCTGATGCCTATTTAGGAATAGAACTTAGGAAAAAAAAAGAAAAAAAAATAAGAGAGAGAGAGAAAGAATTTTAAAAGAAGGGAGAAAGAGGGTTTGAAAACTGTATAATGAATAACAGAAGAGTGAGTTGAAGCAGAGTATTAATCGGGTTGAGACGTCCTTTTGAAACCTTTACAAAAAAAGGGAGGGGGGTGATGAATAGATGTATTCGAAACCTGTGTCTAATCAATAGCAGGACATCAAAACCCAAGAGAAATAGAAATGAATTAAGAAGTAAAGATTAAGAGAGTAATAGAAAATAGAACAGGTAAAAACAGATTAAAAAAAAAAGGGGGGGGGGGGGTTTGTCGGTGTTCTCCTGGAGTCTGTGTGCTTTTACTGTGAAGTCTTTCTGTCTTCGTCCTGTTTTGGAAGCTCAGCTTGCTGTTTTCAGAGGCCCTCCGTTGGCGCCCTCTTCTGTGCTGCTCCCAGCACCTGTCGGCAAGCAGATCGCGCCTCCTCCTAACACTGGGTCAGGTGCAGCTCTCTGCTGTGGGCTGGCGGGTCGCTGCCCCTCCGGATGCCGCAGTCAGATGTTGCAGACTGGCCGGGTAGGAGGGCGGGTCGTGCCCCCTCCCAGCACCTCGGTCAGGGGCTGTGTTCCTGCCCGAAAGGCGAAGGGCCGCTCTCGCTCTACCTGCGCCGCCGCCGGTAGCTCCGCTGCTCTGTGCGGCTGCGCGCTCCGCCCTGGTCGGCGCTCCGCGGGTGGGCTCGGGGAAGACCAAGGGACAGCCCTGTCCCTGCTCCGAGCCAAAACCCAGCTCCCTGTTTGTCTTTGTGGAGCAAGTTCTCTGAGGGACCAGGATGGAAGGATCCTATCTGCCCCGGGCTGCAGGCCAGTCTCAGTCTGGCCTTTGAGGCTGCCAAGCCCTTTGGTGCGGATGCAGGTTTCGCCCCCGCCCCCGCCTGGGTGCTCAGCGCGGAGGATATGGCGGCTGTGCCTGAGCCCCGCCTCTCTTCCCCCAAAAACTTTCCGCGGGTTTTCAGAGATGGGGGTGTGCACCCTTCCCCCGAGAGCACATCAACCTTGCTGTTTTATGGAGGGCCCAGGTTGTTCTGCCCTGTGCACCCACAGCCACGGCGCGCAGCCCCTTGCGTTCCCCCGGGGCTGCCTCCGTGCAGCCACTTCCGTCCTCGGCCCGGCTTGTGCAGCCTGGCCCTGCCCGCGGCTGCCGGCCCGCGTCTCAGGCTGGGTGTCGGGGGGACGCTCTGTGCCTGTTTAACTTAGTTCTGTTAGTCAAGGGCTGCTCTGTACAGATCCGAGCCCCGGAGGCTCCCCCTCCGTCCCGCTGGCCTCTCAGTTGGAGAGGGGAGACCTAGCGAGCGAGCGCCAGTCCTCCTTTGCCGCTCCCTCCAGGCGGGACCCGTCCAGCGCTGCTTTGCCTTTTGTTCTTTCTTTTTTCCTTTTCTCCTACCAGATTTTTGGCGTCTTTATCTTTTGAAGAGGGCGATGTTCTGTCGGAGTTCCATAGGTGCTCTGGTTGGCTGAGTGGGTCTGTAGATGTGGGTCTTGGTGTATTTGTGGGAGAGGGTGACCTGCGAGCGTCCTTCTACTCCGCCATCTTCTCCGTCTCCCAGTATATCATTTTCTGATTCAAGAAACACATGGGACAAAGGGCTACTTCCTGGTTTTAGGATTGGTATGAAAAATCTTCCAAATATATAATCACTACGATAGAATTTTATATTCAATAAATCGCCTTTATTAAAAAGAACAAAATTATAAGAAATAGGGATTGTGTCAGAAAAATTCATCATGTTACAATCATCATGTGCTAGAATTTGGTTTAAATCCACCAAGACGTGGCATGAATTTAGTTTAAAATCAACAGGGCACGGTCTGCATTTTTGAGGAGACCATTACACTGTAACTAATTATAACACAATGTGGTAGATGCTGTAATAGTAGAGGGGGGTATTAAGGTCCATTATGAGAAACGTGATTGATTCAGCAGTTTCCATTTCCTTCTTCTCCTCCTCCTCAACTCAGAGACAACGGCTCTCAGAAATTGAATCACGAGGATGGCGGGGGTTCCCCAAGAAGTAAATGAGGGGATGTAATTGCCTGAGGGCTGGAGCAGAGTGGGTCAGGGGGAGGAGGAGGCACTGTCTGTGATCTAGAGTTTCCAATGAAGCAAGTGATAGACTCCTTTTTTTGGAGTTGACAGTAACAGAGGAAAACAGCTGGGTGCTAAAGCCCCAGTGAAACCTGGGTGTTAAAGCCCCAGTGAAACCTGCCTGCCACTGCCCCCAGTTTTGCCTTTGCTTTGCCTGCTCCAGGCTACCCTTCGCCCCTCACGAGCAGCATTAGGGATCACAGGGATAGGATGGAAACACAGCCCTTGGGTTTTAAGAGAAGTAACTTAACTCTACAGGCACAGGAAGGACTGAGTTCCTAAGGTGTGGTCTCACTTTGCTTCTGTCTTATTTCCTTCATTGTTCTAGTTCCTTGGAGAGGGGGCGGGGATCCAAAGCCCTCTTGGTTTAGCCCTCATTTAGCATCCTCATCTATATCTGCTCCCCCTCTCTGCGGCTGCTCTGAACTAGTCACTCCTCCCTGTGAAGCAGCAATTTCACACCTGCAAGTCTGCACCAGCTGGGCCGTTACTGCCACCTCGTCTATACATCTTCAAATCCTAGGTAACTTTAAAGACCCAACCAAAATTTCACCCCTCCCGTGAAGCCTTCTCTTGTCCTCCCAAGGGAGGTCATGGCTCCCTCCTCCTCACATTCTAAACTTTACTTTCCTCCGAAGAACCTTAGCACTTTCTGCTAAATGCTGTGGTGACCTGTTTACACACTCCACTTGCTCCTACTAGACTGCGCATCCAGAGGACAAAGATTATTAGAAAGAGCTAAATCTATCTCTCAATACAAAATGTGATTTATGCTTACTAGTTCTGTAATAAAATAATAAAGGAAGGAAAAGAAACAAGTATATAGATCAGGCTAAGAAAATAAGACTCTTTTCACACCACTGAAATCGTGAATTGAAAAGAATCAGAAAACTGCTTTGAATTTGGCATTACTTATGTAAATACCTAACAGGTTCCTCAAAATAGTTCAGAGAAACAGAAATCAAGGCTTCATTGTAGCAAAGCCCATTGAAAAGAAACTTTAGTGTACGAATCAAAAAATTCTCCCAAATTAAGCAATTGACAACAACCTGCTTTCCAACTGGTGGTGGTGTGTTTTAAAACAGAACGTGTCCATAAATTTGTGGACTGACCACAAAGGTAGTACATTCTTACTCCCCCCAAAAATGAGAAAATGTCAGAAAAAGAGGAAATAAATGCTTTGGGTATTTATTTCCAAAGCTTTTTATTTTTTTCGTGCCTAGGCCGTGTGTGTGTGTGTGTGTGTGTGTGTGTACACTATAACCATATATACATACTATGGTTACAATATTTATCATATATGTGTGTATACACATATACACATATTTGTATAATTTTTCATCTTGTACAACTTGTACAATATTTTGTCTTTTTTTTTTTTTTTACGAGTGGTGTTATGATTACATTCATGCAACTTCCTTTAGTTTAACAGCTTAACAGTAAACAATTCCAGTGGCTACACCATCACTTCATTATTCCCTGATAGAGGACATTCGGGTTTCCTTATTTGGAGTTTCAGATGATGCTGGGTTAGCAACTTCAGCTCTGAAGATGCCTCTGTATTTAGGCTTATTTCTTTAGAATGCTTTCTTAGAAATGTGTTCTCTAGGCTAGCGGATATAAGTATTTTTAGGCTTCTGACATATTAACACCCACATCTAATGTCTCCTTCAGTGAGTGTTTAACCCAGTGCCCCTAGTCCCTCAGTGACTGTTTGATGAATGGACAAGTGACAGGAACATGACCTCATCCTCTAGTGGGGATTCTTTGCATCCAAGGGAGGCTCATGTCACCCTCCAGGGCATCAGCACGTCTTCCCCATCCATTGGTCCATCCGTTGGTCAGAACAGCTGAGGAAGCACAGAAGTCTCAGCTCTGTAAGAAGGATGCGGCTGGAGTTCATGATGGGAAAGGACCAGCTAAGAATAGCCCCGGGTGGACACACACCACTCTCCTCCTGCTCATGGGGAAAACCATTTCCTCACATGAAACCAGAACAAGTCATGTGTTGCAGGCTGAGTCTTAGAGCTCAGAGAAGCTATTCTCAGATATCCTGAGCTGCTGTGGCTGCCGGCAACCCTGAGTTGTGCAACACTCAGTGTGAAAGCACCACTATGCTTAAAAATTTTCCTCCTCACCCCCGGATTCCACTTCCCCATCTGCCAGGGCTGCTTATAAAGAGCAGGGGAGATGGCTTCCCACTGCAGAAGGACACAGGCAGCAGCGAGTGCCCAGTCCCACCCCGGCTCTGCTGACACTCCAGGCCACCCTCCGTCCGCTCAGCGTCATGAAGGTGCCCGCGGCTGCCCTCGCCATCCTCCTCTGCGCCATGGCCCTCTGCAGCCAGGTCTTCTCTGCGCCATGTGAGTCCTTGTTGGAGCTGAGGATTTCCCCACTGTCTGGCCACAGTCAGATCACACCAATCTTTTCTTGTGGCCTTGAGAGCCCCCAAGAAAAAAGAGAGAACTCCTTCAAGGGTGACAGAACACCTTGGCCTTTCTCTTCAAGGCTTTTTTTTTTTTAATCTTTATAATAAAGGGGGTCCCCAGATCTGGAGCCAGGGTTGGGTAGGGAAGTTACAATCCCATTTTACAGATGACAAAATAGGGACCTAAACAAGAGTTGCAATCTAAGTCTGGTTACCTCCCAGGGGTGTCATTTTTCCATGAACTCTCCCTAGGTCCCCCCAGAAGCTCTGTTCCTTGGATGTCTTAGGAGAGACCCCTGAGGGTTTTCTTTTGCTGGGATGTGACTTCTTGAACCAGACCCAATTTCTTGAAGGGAAGTGGGATGTCTGAATGTTTGGAGCATGCAGAGAAAGCCCACAGTGAAGAGTCAAAAGAAAGAAGGGAACAGAAACCAGGACAGAGACAGGGATATTCCCAGTGGCTTGTCCCCCAGCCCACACCCTGGCCAAGGCTGTCTCCCTCCCTCCGAGTCCTCCTCACCAGCCCAGAGATCTCAGAGCTCGCCTTTTCTTCTGAATAATGACTTGGGCCCATTCCTCCACAGTTGGTGCTGACACCCCAGCTGCCTGCTGCTTCTCCTACGGCCGGCAGATTCCTCGGAAATTCATAGTCGACTATTTTGAGACCAGCAGTCAGTGCTCCAAGCCTGGTGTCATGTAAGTGCCAGTCTTCCTGCCCATCTCTGGGGAGTTAGCAGGGTATTGAGGGGCCAGCATCCAAAAGCACAGATGGGCCAGGGGTGCCATCCTAGAAAGCGCAGCCCTCTGGGGCCTCTCGAGTGTGCAGGACTTAGGTGTGACCTGACCTGGCCAGGCTTGCAGAGTCAGGGAGGCTGGTCCAGCCCCGAGGGAAAGGATGGGAGGAGGTGGCAGCAGGACCCTCTGAGGGGCTCCCGAGTCAGGGAGAGCAGCTCTCTGGGCTGAGATAGGCAGAGGGTCCCGGAGGAGTGGGCAAGCCTGGGCTGCCCAGGACAGGGAGTAGGGTAGAGGGGCCGTGGTGGGCCCAGGATCCCCCTGCTGGATTCCTCAGTGGGTAATCCTTCCCCTCCTCTCCACAGCTTTGAAACCAAAAGGAGCCGGCAGGTCTGTGCTGACCCCAGTGAGGACTGGGTCCAGGAATACATCAACGACCTGGAGCTGAATGCCTGAGGGGCCTGGGAGCTTTGAGAAACCCAGTGACCTCAGTGCCCAACCAGGCAGCAGGGTCCTGAGCCTTGGAAACACCCCATCCCCTCCAGAGCTACCTCTCCTGTGCACTGTGCACAAAAACAGCCACACTCTCGGGCTCATTCCTAACTTAAATAGCAACTTATTTATAGTATTTAATTTTTTATAATTTATTTTCCATGTTGCACTGTGTCTGGGACCGTTTGCTCTGAGAGGTCCCAGGACACCTTCATCACCGCCCTTCCCTTCCCCCTTCACTTGCGTGGTGGTGAGATGCCTTGTTCGAGGCAGAGATGGCATTGATGCCCCCAAACTGACAATTGTGTGTTGGATGTTCCTGCCCAGTGAAATAATAAAGACGCTCTTTGAAAAAGTAAACTGTTACTGAGTTTGGTTTTGTTTATCTGGCAAATCAGAATCACTGGTTGAAAGGAACAGTAGGCAAAGAATAAGAAGAGGGAAATGGAGGAAAATTGGGGAGAGATGGAAGGGGGAGCTACCACAGAGATACTCTGCTTTACACTGGAGCCACAGTTCCAGAACATTGAAATTATGAATATTTTATGAATTAAATCATGATGCATATATTCTAGAAAAATTCACCATTTGAATGGATACCATTAAGAAGAATATTCGTAGTACATAGTACAATAAATCAAACTTTCTGAATAACAATTACTAACATATTTGAGACTTATTCTAGGCTGAGTGCTTTGTATGTGGTGTTCATTTGCTCCCCATGATGAAATAGCATAGCTTACATACTATTAATATCCTCATTTGACAGATGAGTAAACAGGGGCTGTGACTCAGAGAGGTTAAGTAATTTGGTCAGGATCACACAGCAAGTAAATGGCACAACTGAGTTCCCCAACTAGATTTTGATGCAAGTACAGACTGCTCTTTACCACTAATCAACTTTTTTCCCTAAACGCAATCCATCTGTACTCAAATCAAAAGCAACTAGTGATTAAGCCGCTCACAGCAGAATTTTTAGGTGTGGACCTGGGGATTGACATTTCTACCAAGCTTGTCAGGTGTTCCACATGCATGTGAACAGCTGAGAACCACTGAAATTGTCAGCAGGATTCACTGCTCTTTTCCAAGTGCGGTGCATATCTGCCTATGGTCACAGGTATATTGTGGATTCTCTTCCCGGCACCCATGCTCCACAAAATAAATGGCTAATGTTAGGGAAGGACGAGACAACCAGTCCACATGTGGACCAGGAGTCTGTGAACAGGTTTACTGTGAAAGCTGAGTTATCTAATAGATAGACTGCCTGAGTTACAGTTATATAAGGACTGAACTGTACACTGAGCTAGGGTCCATTTGGCAGAAGGAGAAATTCAAAAGGCTTACGTGAAAACCAAACATGTATTATGACTTCATTCTGTTTAAAATGATCTAATTTATGAACCCAAAATGACTTTAGAACTGTAGCGATCACTCTAGAGTACAATTAAACACCACTATTAAGCAGACATTAAAATACATTTACTATTTGATCTCAATACCTTTTGCCCTGATTCCACTTCTAGGAATCTATTTTGTAGCAACACAAGTGAAGGACAGGAATATATAGACACAAAGATATTGTTCACAGCACTGTTTGTAAACAACAAATGGAAACAACCATTTAACCCAGTGGAAGATTAAATCAGAGGATTGAGACGCCCACCCATGGAACATTCTGTGGTTGGTAAAAAGAATCACACACACCTCTATCTATGGAAAGTGTCCATAATATTAGGTACAAAAGATATTTCTGTTTATACTCCACATATATGCTACAGAAATATACATATAGAATACTATTTTTCTTTTTATTTTTTAAAAAATCATATATACTTATGTGTTTACAAAAGCAAATATTTGGAAAGAGTACATATCAAATATCCAACTATGGTTTCTTAAAGGAAAGGCGATTTTTACTCTTTTTTCTTTAAAGGAATGGGGACCCTTGATTTTTTTGTACTTTTTAAAATTTGACTTATTTTTCAATGAGCATGTATTGCTTATCTCTCCCGTCTCATCTCACCCCACACTTTGATGGGTGATACTCCATCCATCAAAACTACTTTCTGGTTGGAATTCTGAGTTGATGCAAAGAAAATAGAGCTCAGCTTAGCTCACGGTCTTGATGCCATAATGGCTTCTATTTAATGAGGATGATGCAAGGGACAAGTCCTTTCGCCCAAGGCGTTCATCTCACACACACAGCTCCTCCTAGGAAACACTTCACAATCCCCTTCCACAAAGAGGGCCCCATTTCCCTAACACCATTACCACCTACCCTCATGATAAAAGTAAAAGTTCTGGAGGGGAGGAGATAGCTCAATGGTAGAGCGCATGCATAGCATGCATAAGGTCTAGGTTCAATCCCCAGTACCTCCATTAAAATAAAATGTTAAAAAAAAAAAAAGCAATTAAAAAAAACAAACCTAATTACCTACCTCCCCCAAAAAAAAATTTAAAAAAAAAAGGCTTAGGTTCTATCAGGAAAATGGGAGGAACAACTTTTGTCCCCAAAGAAGCAGCAAAGATGTCACCATTTCTTCTCTACTGGCTTCCAGCATCTTGGGACAAATAAAATCTGCTCCTTTATACCAAACTGTTTCTCAAGGTCCAGCAACACAAAGGCAAACAAGAAGCTTAACCATGCTCAAGACTCCTTCCACGCAAGTGTTGTGAATAAACTCGTAAAGAGAACAAAGACCCCCAGGAGGGAAAGGGGAGCAGCAGGGGAATTTCCCCATTCAGCGGTTCATAGGGCATTTCAGAGCCTGAGACTTGACTGAGACCCTTGGTCACCCTCTCCGGTTGACACTTCTGGGGAATGTCCTCCGTGGACACATGTGTGTGCTGGGGAGAAGCCCTTTTCTGGGGCTGCCTACTTCCTGACCACATTGAGTTAGGAGCCTGGAGTTTGCAATCAACAGCTATTTGGGGATGGCCCTTGTGGTTTCTTTGGCAATGTAACACCTTTCTAATTATAGTAGGTTTCTGATCCCTTTGCTTCTGGTCAGTTACATGAGCTAGATAACCCGAATGAGAGAACCATCTAGTCATGCATCTTGCATTTTAACTAGGGCTGGGAATGTGTGCTTCCTAGTATGGGACTCAATGCTGGAGTCACCCCTACATCTCTACGTCTAGCCGTGTGGTGGGAAACCTCTGCCTCCATCTTGGTCCCTACAGGGCTGGGATAGCGTGAGGAAGTGCTGAATATTTGATGCCTCGCCCAAAGTCACATCTTCCCTGCATCGTTATCAGGAGCTGACTGTCCACTTCAAATAAGGAAGACAAATATTTCCTAGGAGAGCGTGGTAGGGGGATTTGGGACAACAGTTGGAGACCAGGTTTCTCTCCTGCTAAGTCTCTCACCTCCCTGCCTCTGCTCACACTAACTTTAGCTTTTACAGCCCTTCGAGACTCCAAATTACTGGCGCCAGCTGACAGGTTGGAAAGGCGTTTCTTAGCAAAGCTGAATTTCTTTCCTTCTTCCATTTCAGATAAATCCATTTCAAAGTACCCTGAGCTCTTCCTTAAATAATGTTACTGATGGATGCAAGAATGGAAGCTATTCTATTCCGATATTCAGGATGTTTCCCATCAAAGTCCTTAATGTTGCAGCCTTAGTATTTGGCGCAGGGCCTTGGCACCGAGATGCAATAGACCACAAGTCAACCAGCAGCGGCCGGTACCAGGTTAAGAGCGGTTTTCCAAAGGTCCTGCCCAGACCACAGCAAGAGCACCACCTGGGAACCATTAGAAATGCAATTTCTAAGCCCTCCTTCCCCCTTTAGAGGGTGGGGCCACGAAATCTGTGTTCTAACCAGCCTCCAGGTAATTGTGACACACACCAAACCACTTCCATTTAACAAGGTCCTCGCCAAACGCCCTACTTTTGCAATTCAGTCAATCCCTCACTTCCGTCAGGGGCTGTTACTTTTAACAGGACTCTGTTTCTCAGGATGCTGGTAGTTTCAAAGAGGAAAACAAACCAGCAAACCTATCTTAAAGAGGTTGGGATAAAAGAACCTTGTGGCTCTGACCCAAAGGTACGGGATGGCTCTGGCTCCAGGCGAGGCTGGATACTTCAGCCCTGTGACGACCCACAGATCCTATTTCCTTCTCCGTCTGATCTCCCTTCCATGTGAGAGGCCCAGGATCGCTGCTGGTAGCTTCCAGTGTTACATGAATTCCTGTTCATCCTCTTCAGGGAAGAGAGAGGCTGTGTCCCTGTTGAAAAAACTCGCTAGTTTGTTTTGGGTTTGACTGATGGATCAGAAACCCAATTCCTAACCAATCACTGTGGCTAAGGGGATGGGTCTCACCAATGTGCTTAAGCGAATCGAGGCACATACCTGGATTGTGCGTTGGATAATTTCACATAAACTTAAAATTGAGGAATTTTGGGAAAGAGTGGCTTCGCAAAGGAACTCTGGGTTTCTGGTTTCAAGAAAGATATAGAAGAGATGCTGGTCAGGAAAAAAACATGTTTTCACTCTACTGTGTTTGTCTTTTCCCATAGATTTTTGTCTTGAAATAAGAAGGACACTAACACCTTGGACATGATGACTATTTCTTCTCCTTTGCTCTCTAGAGTAGAAACTGTTAGTTTTCCCCTTGCCCGAATGACTTTGTTTTTAAGAAGATACTGATTTGTGTGTTTCCTGTCACCCTATAATTGATTATTGGCCCAAACCTGAGACAAAAGAGACATTAAGCTCTTTGTGATGCCAAAGTCACCACCAGAAAACAGGGCTACCTGTTCTTTCAGGACACTAAATGGGGCAGAACTGGTCCTGCCACAAACGCTACCCAATCTGCTACGTAAAAGCAGAAGACCTTGGATGGGGAAAATGAGAGAACTCTCAGAATAATGAGTCATCATTACTGAAATTACCCATATTGAAGAAGAGAGGAGAATCCTTTATTATTAGATGGGCAGAAGGATAGGTGACAGGGGACACCTCATACAGGCTGCTTCTGTTCCTCTTTCCTGGTTACAGGACCCACAACATATATTGCACAGAACTAACCACACTCCCAGACTTTGAGTGGGTCCTGATTAAAATAAGTCAATCTGCATCTTGAGTTTTTCTAAACTTCTCATTATAACATAAGCATTTCTCATGTCATCATATTTGTTTGTAAAGGCTCCCTGAAAATACTATCATTTTCTTTGCCATTTCCACATTGTAGATGACTTCAATTGGGTCCACTTTTAAATTGTTATTCATATGCTGGGGTTCCAAATAGTCTTCTGCATAAACTTTTATTCCACATTTGAATGTATTTACATAAGAAATAGATTCCTAGATGTCTTGGTCAAAGGCTAAGATCATTTTAAGGTTCCTTATGTCCATTAACACCATATTTAACACGTCTTTGTGCCCTTTGCTTCGTGTGTATTGAGGCTCTTGATGGAATCTCGCTGAGTGAGCGGGTGTCTGAAAAGCAGCCTGCCCTGAAGCCCAGGCTTTGCTAACACAGCTCAGTCTACCTGGGTGTGGTTTAAGTGGGGCTGTGCTACTCAGGACTCAGAGCATCACTGCAAACACCACATCTATGCAGTTAGAACAGCTGTGGGATAACACAGAAGTTTCTGCTCTGCTGGGGGAAACTATGACTACGAAGCCCTCGTGAGGAGGAACCAGCTAAGTGTGGTCCCAGGATGACACCAACATCTCACCTCCTCTCATTGTGGAAACCACTTCCCCATAAACAGCCCCAGTCAAGTGAACACTTGAACTATTCTTGCAAATACTCTGAGCCCTGTGGTTACCCAAGACCCCTCTTGCATGTACAAGTCAACAAGGCACCACCGTGCTTAAAAACTTCCTCTCTCATCACCCCCGGTTTTCAGCTCTCCATGGTCCATGGCTTACAGCTTAAGAGTAGGGGACATCGCCCGGACCCCAGAAGGAGGCTGGCAACAGCGAGTTGTTCTACCTCACACTCCTGAGCCTCACTGTCCTCCTCACCATGACCTTCTGTTCCCAGGCCTCCTCTCATGAGTGTCCCCCTGCTGCCATTTGCTGCCGTCCTCCCCCCTCCACTTCTGGCTCAGGTCAGACCACACACCAAAGTCTTCTGTACAGAGGTACCAAGCAAAATACAGAATTTCCCAAGGGGCTTTCAAAATCTGGACTATCTGTTCAGGGAGCTTTTCTTTCCAAAAGAGTTTCACCTTTCTAGTCTCGATCCCCACAAGGCACGGTGGGCGCTTGTCCTATTGTGGGAGGGACGATTGAATGAGTTTTCAGTGAGAGGCAGAATTCAGCTTCAATTGCTTCCCAGTGGTCTCCCTAATTAGTAAATTCACCTCAGTGCCACCTTATAGGTAATTTACAGAGAAAAATCTCTTGCTGGAAAAATCTCTTCTTCGACTAGATTAAGTTTCCCAAATAGAACTAGAACAAGAGGAAGCACATTCAATTAGCTGCATTCCCTGCAGAGGGAGATAGAGACCAAACCGAAGATTAGAGCAGAAACAAGCAGCAGGGGAGTTGGTCCAAGATGGTGACAGAGGGAGATTCTGAACTCACCTCCTCCCACAGACACACTGAATCCACGGCTACATAGGGAATAAGTTCCTCTGCAAAAGACCCGAAAACTAGCTGAGCAGCTACTTCACATGAGCAAACAAGAAAAGAGCCACCTGGATCAGAAGAACCAGGCCCCACACACCAGGGTGCAGGCACTAAGTCCGGGACACCCAGAGCCCTATGGCCAAAGACCCCAGGACCCAGCTCTGCCAGCCAGCACTTGCCCCAGGACCTGGTGGACAGGCACCAGCCCAGGGATCTCCCTGCCCAGCTCTACCCACTACTGCGCCAGGTGACCCTTCACCCTGCCCGTGGCCCCACCCCACCACGCAGTGGCTGGCAGCCTCCACGTAAGGGAGGGCCTGGCAACCAAACGAACCAGGAGCCAGCCTAAGCCTGCCAGGCCACCTGTAGCGGACAGCCCGCCTAGCGGGCACCCCTACAGCATATAGCCCTAGTGTCCAGAAGGGAGTGCACTGCTGGGACACACAGGACATCGCTTACAAAAGGCCACTTCTCCGAGGTCAGGAAGCATAACCAACCTACCAGACACAGAGAAATAAAAACAGCAATTAGACGAACAACAGAACATGTCCCAAGCAAGGGAATGAGATAAAACCCCAGAAGAACCAAGTGAAGTGGAGATTGCCAATCCACCTGAGAAAAAGCTTGAGGTAATGATTGTGAAGATGATCAAAGAACTTTGGAAAAGAATGGATGAACAGGGTAAGAAGTAAGAAGTTTTTAACAAAGAGTTAGAAAATAGAAAGGACAATCAAACAGAGATAAATACAATAACTGAAATAAAAAATACACTAGAAGGAATCAACAGTAGACTAAATGATACAGAGGAATGGATCAACAAGCTGGAAGAGTGAGTAGTGGAAATTACTACTGATGAACAAGAAGAATGAAAAGAAGTGAGGAGTTTAAGAGACCTCTGGAACAATGTTAAGTATAGTAACATTCACATTACACAGGTAACAGGAGAAGAGAAAGAAAAAGGGGCTGAGAACATATTTGAAGACACAGTAGGTGAAAACTTCCCTAACCTGGGAAAGGAAACAGTTATCCAAGTCCAGGAAGCACAGAGAGTCCCAAATAGTATCAGCCCAAAGACACACCAAGTTTCCACACCGAGACACATTGTAATTATAACGGCAAAAGTTAAAGAGAATATTAAAAGCAACAAGGAAAAAGCAACATGTTATATCCAAGGGAACGCTGATAGGTTTTCAGCTGACTTTTCAGCAGAAACTCTGCCGGCCAGAAGGGAGTGGCACAATATATTTAAAGTGATGAAAGGGAAAAAGTTACAACCAAGAATATTCTATCCAGCAAGGCTCTCATTCAGATTTGTGAAGAGATCAAAATTTTTACAGACAAGTAAAAGCTACAAGACTTTAGCACCATCAGATCAGCTTTACAAGAAAGAATGTTAAAGGGACATCTCTAAGCAGAAAAGACTGTAACTAGAAACATAAAAATTATGAAAGGAAAAAGCTCATTGGTAAAGGCAAACATACATAAAGGTAGTAAATCAACCATCTACAAAGCTAGTAGGAAGGTTAAAAGACAAAAGGTTAAAAGTAAAATCAGGGGGAGGGTATAGCTCAGTGGTAGAGTGCCTGCTTAGCATGTACAAGGTCCTGGGTTCAATCCCCAGGACCTCCATGAAAAAAATAAATTAATAAACCTAATTGCCCCCACCCCAGAAAAGAAAAAAAAAATCTTAAAATAAAGTAGTAAAAAATCATCTATATCCATAATAAGCAGTTATGGGATACACAAAGCAAGGCTGTGAAATATGTCAAAATCAGTCACTGTGGCAGGAAGAGAGTAAAAATTTAGGAATCTAAAAAAAATAAATAAATAAGACAAACTAGTGACCATAACAGAAAGGAAACAGAAAGGAAACAGAGAACAAACTAGTGGTTACCAGTGGGAAGAGGGGGTGCAGTAGGGGATTAACAGGTACAAACTATTCGTAAAGTAAATAAGCCAGAAGGTACATTGCATACCACAGAGAATATAGCCAATATTTTACAATAATTATAAATGGAGTATAATCTACAAAAGTTTTGAATCACTGTGTTGTACACCTGAAACTAATATATTGTAAACCAACTGTACCTCAATTTTTTAAAAAAGGCCACTTCGGAGGGGGTCAGGAGAGTCTGAGATGTGGTCTGGCCATTAACCCCACCTCCAGCGTGACCACCCACCATCCAGAAGGAACTCACAAACCCAGAGCTTCTGCCTGAGGAACAAAGGGTTTGTAACCCAACAACTTTTCAGGCACCCTGACTCGTTAGACCTGAGAGACAAGCCCCCCAGACATCTGGCTTTGAAAACCAGCGGGGTACATATCCACCAGCCCCACAGGCTGTAGCAAATGGAGAAACACTTCTCAAAGTGCCCTTGCTGCAGACTCACTTGCCCCAGTGCCCAGCGCAGAAGCAGCCATTTGAAAAGCACCAGACTCTGTGCCCAAAAGACTCGGCTAAAATTACAGCACTGGCTGGCAGGGTGGGGGTGGGGGGTGGCTGTTGGGATGCTCTCCGGGACAAGGCAACGGTAGAGCCATTTTTGTACTCTCCCCAAAGGCTGCATTGGTTTTCCTTTTATTTTTCTCTTGGTGGTTTTGTTCTTTTACCTCTAACCAGCGGGCACCATCTTTGCACCCTCTCCGCCACACTCCATAGCACTGGTATCTCCCGGAGGGCGGCTTGTACACACACCTGGTGCTGGTTTTTACGGCTGGCGACTGGGCTCTGTGGCTACGCCCAGGAGGTGCCCAGTGAACGCCTGGTTCTAGGGGCCGTGGGGGCTTGCATCCCTGGGCCCCCCAAGACTGTCACAATCAGGGCCAGCAGGCTACTAGCCCCAGGGCACTGCACAAACTGCGGGCTGAAACACACCCCGTGTCTCTGTGAAAGAGGCCTGTTTGCTTGTCCTGGTGCTTCAGCCCGAGGGGGGCAAGTTTCAGTTTCGGCACACATCTAGAGGCTACATAGTCCTGAAAGTTAAAAATGAAACACTCTTTGAGGGGAGGGTAACAGCGCAGTGGTAGAGCGTACGCTTCGCATGCACCAGGTCCTGGGTGCCACCCCCGGCACCTCCATTAACAACAAAAAAAGAACGACTGTTTTACAACACAATGATTATTTTAGAAAATAGTATGCACCTAGCATATAATATATACGCACTAGGTAAATTCATTCTTGATAAATATATTCATTCATTTAAGTCTATCCTTCTCACAAATCGAGCTTTCTTAAGAATTATGTATTGTTCCGTAAATCCTAACAATTTTACCAAAGGTTAAGTACTATTAATACCCCTATTTAATAGAAGCAATGTTGGCTCAGAGTTAAAACAACTTGCCCACAGCCACACAGCTAGTAAATAATATAACTAAAGTGCAAGTCTGTGTCAGCATTTCTCAGGGCATCCCAGAATCACCTGAAATGGCTGTTTAAAATGCTCACAGTAGACTTGTTGGGTTTGGCTCTCAGGATCTGGGGATCCCCAAGTGATTTACATGCAGACAGAAGACCAAAAAGCACTGAATTCATCAATAAAGATTTATCACTCTCCTTAACAAGATGCATGTAGCAAGAGACAAGTTACTTGGATATTATTTTCCTGGAATCCATGCTCCACAAAATCAACGGCTAACATTAGAGAAGGAAAATCTAACCAGCCAACAGACACAACAACTTCTATTGTGAAGGTGAAATTAATTATGACACCGATTACCTAGACTAGGGTTAGCAAATTACAGTCCTCAGAACAAATACGTCATGATGCCTGTTTCTGTAAACAAAGTTTTAGTGGAACACAGCCACGCTCATTCCATCATATACAGTCTGTGGCTGCTTTCCCAGGACTCTTGACAGATTTAAATAGTTGCTGCTCAGTCTGAGTGCCTGTAAAGCCAAAAACATTTACTATCCGACCCTTTACGGAAAAGGTTTGCTGCCTCCTGGCTTAGATGATGGTTTTACGTATAAGAAAGTTAGACTAAGCCAGGGTCTCTGTTGTAAAATTCAAGAGGGAGAAGTTCGACATGCTTATGAGAGCACAAGTGCATATTCATTTTTGGCTAAGCCCTATTTAATTTGTTTTGTTTCACATTCTGTACTTTTCAGTATCAAAAAGTGGAATTTCCATAGGGTTTCTGAAGAGTTACAACACAGTTTCTAGCAAATTTTAAAATGTACATATTCTTCAATCTGTCTTATTTCTAGGAATCTATTTCGAGAAACACTATCCAAGACGCTTAAATACAGCCACACAGATCTTCTCTGTAGCCCTGTTTGTAAAAGCGATGAGAGAAATTAATCAAAAGAGGAATTGCTTAAAATATCACAGTATAGCCACATAATAATGAAACCACTGAAAAAGATGAAGTAGGTGTACTGAGATGAAACTGTATCGATACTAATTTTAAACTGTTTATAGAATATACATTTTATATCTATGACTATATAAATACCTACATTATCACATATTTGTTTCAGAACTACAGGTAATAATGTTTGCTTTGGTAAAAGCTAAATATATTCACAGAAACATAAGGAATTTGATGCAATACATCTCAACCTGTTAAATGTAATTTCCTCTGGCAAATATGATTTTTAAGAAATGGAAAACTCCACTCTTCATTTTCCATTCTTTGTCCTTTGATTTTCATACCTATGCGTATGGGATTTTTTTAATGTAAAAGACAAGATTTTTAAACTTGGGGGCTTACTCTAAAGACCTGCCCCTTCTTAGCTCTCCTTGCCTTCATGTCACCCTCCCACAGCCCACTCCCATCTATATGTGGTGTTCCAGATATTTGAACCCTTTGCCCAAGATCTGGATCCACTGTTGAAGGGGTAAGCCTTTTAGATTTCAGTCTGGCTCAGAGAACTTTGGAATGGTTGTTAATGTCACTTTATCCATTATATCAAGGGATCAACGTAAAAAACATCCTGTCTCACTCTAAGGGGCACTTTTTGACTCAGGATTCTCTCTCCCTACACACACACACGCGCACGCACGCACACGCGCGCATGCGCGCGCGCACAGGTACCTGCACACAGAACTTCTTCCATGCAATATTTTATAATGTTGAGAATATCCCATTTTGAGATATTCTCCGTTTGGTCCAATACCATTGCAAACTAGCCATGACAAGCATGGAGGCATTATTCTGAGTGATGACAGGAGTAACTTCTGCTCTTGGTGAAGCCATGGTCTCCTCCTTGGACCCTCAGCATCTGATGACTTACACAACTGGCGAATGAACATTGAAATGTTTTCAAACAGATCTACAGTTTAATCCACATCTTGCACAGCATGAATATTGCATGAATACTTCATGTGTAGGAGGAACACAAAACTGGCATTCATCAGATAGTCATCAGGAGGGAAAGGAAAAGAAAAAGCAAAATATAACCCAGCAGGAACCTGTGGGACCTTCCAGGGTCAGACCCCCTCCCCCATATCCTCTGCGGCAGCTCCTCTCTGAATTACCCAGATCACAGTATCTCAGGCATATTTCCTGAGTTTTTCAGATGCTTAAAAGCACAGCCAAAGGGAAGAAATTAACTGCTTGATGCTCAGGAGCACGTGGCCCCCAGACCTTCTGGTACCTTAGGGGTTGATAGTGTTTGAGCACCCTGTCATCTCAACATCAACCAATCAGAGAATGGTGAATGAGCTGATCACGTACCCTGGGGACACCCCTCCCTCACCTGGCCTTTAAATATGCTTTGCTCAAATCCTTCCGGGAGTTCAGGGTTATCTTGGGTGTGAGCCATCCTGTCCTGTTGCTCAGCCCTGCAATAAACCTTTCTCTGCTCCAAACTCCGATGTTTCAGTTTGCTTGGCCTCATGGTGCGTCAGGTTCACAAACTTGCCTTCGGTAACAAAAAGACTCTCATAGACTGCGGGTTCACATCGGCTGGACCTCTTTCACTGGTTAACCTCTAGTTTGAGAACAAGTGGCAGAAAAGTAGGTGCTCACTAAATTGCCCATCTGTTTCCTTACAATGCAGCTGCTTTGGGCTCTTATGATTAATTCTGGCCAATGGACTGTAAGCAGAAGGGGTATGTGTCAATTCTGGGCCAAGACAGTCCAAAGCAATACGGCTTTTCTGTCTCCCTCTTTCTCATTCCAGAATCTATAGCTCCAAGATGAAAGCAGCCTGGGTTCCTGAGCCACCTCGTGCAGGCAAGATGCTCTGGGATCAGGACCACCCAGAGTGAAGTTCATGGACCAGGAGCAGCAGCCCCTGAGAGCTGACCAGAAAAGCAGAAGTGAGCCCGACCCCAGACATACAGAATCTGAGTCTCTTGGCTGGGGCCCAGGAATCTGTGCTCAGACAAGCCCTCCACATGATTCTGGTGCACACTAAATTTTGAGAACCCATAATCTAACCTACATCAGATTCTGTGCCAGTGAGAAGTGTTCATTTTGTTAATCCACTGGGGGTGGGGAGGGGGTTGTTTGTTACTTAGCTATAGTATATCCTTTCCTGACTCTTACAGAAAATAAACATAAGATGCTGAACATGTCTCCCACCATTGGCTCCAACTTAACAACACTTGGGGCCAATCCCATAAATTTCTGATCACATTCAGTAGTTAAAATTCTTTCAGTTTAAAATTTCATTCTCGAATTTGATCTCATCTCCCTGTCTCCCCTCCTCCACTCCCACCACATTTGCAAATCAGGCTCAGAGGAGTTGGCATGTGATGAGACTTTAGTTTGGTTCTGGATCCATTCTCTTCCTCCCTCTTCAAGGCCTAATTCCTCTGGTATAGTGGGGAGGGAGATGTTCTATGTAGGGTGATAATGGAGTAAAGAGAAAATTTCTCTTAACTGCACACAAATGTAGTCCCTGTTCCTTTCTGCTTGTTATCTCTGCTTCTCTGTTTAATACCGACAGGCCACTGACGCTCTCTTGGGCAGCACATGCATTTTTCTGCACGGAGGGGTTTCTGTGGGCCCTCTCTTTGCATAATTCCCAGATGTCGACATCCCACCCTTGCCCAGCATCCTTCGCCTCTCCCCTCAGCTCATACCAGCACACCTTGGCCTTTTCTTACCCGAGCGTGTTAAGAAAAGGCTCCCTCTTGGAGCATACCCAGCCCTGTGCCGGTGTAAGACTTTACAGGTGAAGTGAAGACTGGACTTCAGCCCCCTTTGCCCACGGAGCCAGGGTCCTTTGTGGTACCTGCCACCATCCCCCCAGCTTCTGCTGTTAGAGTCCCTTCAAGCAGTGGACCTCCTATTGGTAGGGTGACAGTTTTGAGAGTCAAAGAGGATACTCTTGGTAATCATGCCAACACAACCGGCATAAATGGGTCTTCCCCGAGACAAGGTGGCATATATGATTCCCTAATCCGTGCCATGTCATTGAGAAGAAGGCTCAAGCTCAGGAGCCTTCCACAGGGTCACTTGACCAATAGGAAACTCACTCCATGTGGTGGGCGCGCAGCTGCCCACAACACTCCTTTCTCCATCTTGCTTTTTATCTCATTTTCTTCTCCCCTGCTCAGTTTGGCTCAGGAAATCGACAAGTTCATTCTTTATCTATAGGGAGAGGAAGGAGAGTGGCCCGCCTCATAGGTTCCACCTTTGTGAAGAGAGGGCAGTATTTCTCCTCTGGAAACCCAGTGAAGGGGGTTCAAGAGGGAAACTTGTAAAAACTCGATGTGCCTGCATGCAAAGTGACTCCCTTTATAGTCAATATCCTAGGATGAAGCTCTTAAATCAAAGGGAGATCAGAAATTCAGAAAGAAACATGGTTTATGGTGATACTTAAGGACTCCTGGATCAAGCTTTGCCTGAAGGCAGTATACTTCTTGTGAAGCTTCAGTTATGTGAACTAACAAGTCCCCTTTATTGGTTAAGTCATGTCCTACTGGAAAAAAAATTCACAACCTAAAAGTGTAGAGTTATGTTTTATTCCGTAGACTTTCTGAGGACTTTAAGCCTGAGAGACAGCCTCTCAGATAGCTCTAAGGGACTGCTCTGAAGAGGTAGAGGAGGAGTTTTTTTTGCAACAAAGACCAGTTAGTCAGAACATCAAAAGATTACTGTTAATTAAAGAAAATCAGATATCTCAAAGAATTTAGCACTTTTCTATGCATGGGAAGATGCAAGAGTCTGGAATCATTCCTTTGATGTGCACCTCAGCTATCCAGGGCCAGTATCCTGTGCTCTCCCATCCTGAGTCCCCTCAAGGCTCACCATCAGGGCAGCTGTAGCGGCTGATGGCTTGATGGCTACAACATCCTTTGTTTACTGATATGACAAGCGTCACTCTTAGTAGTGACGTAGTCAAATTGAGCCAGGTTTTCTGATAGTCATCAAAACATCCCTAACTGACAGACTGCAGCACTGCAAGTAACAGACCCCCCGAAAGTGGAACAGGCTGAGGGCAGGAGCTGAGGTCAGAGTCAGTGAGGACCTCTAGCCAGCACGACAACTGGTTACCCCATGGCCCCTTATGTATTCTCGCCAAGGCCATCTGCCTGCCCAGGTTGCCTCAAAGGAAAATTCAAGATATTGAAGACTGATGACTTCTTGCATCAATCAGTAAAGGCCACTAAGAAAGAGAGTAGCTCACTTTGAAATTGGCTCCTCCAACAGCAGAGAAGGGAAAAAACAGTTTGCTTAAGAGAAGCCCTTTCTGCTTGCTGCCTGCCAGGCAAGCTGATTGAGGAAAAGCAGAATTCTCCACTCCAAGCTGATGTTAGTATAAGCAGAAATGGGAAGACGGGAGACTAGGAAGGAAAAAAAAAAAGTGAGGTCCATAAACAGTCTGATTCACCCCCTTCTCAGACCCCCTCCTTCAGATATTTACCTTGTGGACAAAATGAATCATCCTGTTCTCTGTAAAGACACAGGCAGCTAGGCTGCAGTGGGAGGCAGGGAGCGAATTACAGTGCCGCCCACGCTTGTGGCATTGTTTCACCGGCAGAGGGCAGTGTGGAGATAGAAACCAGGGAAATGGAAGTGAGGTGTGAACGCGAAAGAGATGACCAGAGCTCCCAGCACTGCCCACGAGCGAGCGTCCTGTAACCCAGTTCTAAAAGTCACAGTAGCTGACAGATTTTCCGCTTCTAATTATTCAGTGGAACTGATCAAAAATAGATCAGAAGCCTTCAAGAACTGGAAGGGAACTGTATTGCCCCTGAAACCCCAAGGCCAGCTCTAAAGAGCTGACGACCACACCCCACAGTGGTTCTCAAACTGGCTCGTGCATTCACATTTTAAAATTGCTGATGCCCAAATCCCACCTGAATCCAATTAAATTCATAACTTTGGGGGCGCTCCTGGCATTGGAGTTTTTAAAAAGCTCCCCCAAGTGATTCTAATGTGAATTCGAAGTTGAAAAGCACTGTTCTGCCTTCAAGTCAACCCTCAGGCCCCATCTCCGACAGGAAGTAGGCAGACAGCAAGAGAGGGATGCACCCCAGGTAGGGTTTCCAGGTAAAATACAGGATTCCCAGTTAAAATTGAACTTCGGGTACACAACAAGTGATTTTTGTATCGGTATGTCCCAAATATTTCAAGGATGTCCTTTTACAAAAAAATTATTCATCCTGTATCTTTATTTGCTAACTCTGGCCACGCTAACCCCCAAGCCTCATCTCAGATGTGGCTCTGGAGAACACGCTCCTAGAAAGCAGAGTGCAGAACAACAGAAAACGTGACCAAGGCTCTCAGCCAACTGGCAGGTCGGGCGTCCCTGCTAGACTGTATGTAACAGGGAAGAACAAATCTGAGTCCATATTAGATCTGTTCCTTTAGCTCTAACCCTGCGCTCCGTTTCCTGTGCTTAGTCATGCTGGTTCTGCATCTTTTGTAAAAGAATGTTGCCTATAGCCTGAAATGTACAGGACAGCCCATCTCAAGGCTCTGACTTTTAAGGGTGTAACACTTTTCCATTCATACAGAGATAAAAAGTTGCCTAACAGAGAATAGCTTCTGTCTTGTTGGAGGTTTATAGGAATATCGTGACCTGACCTATCCACGACAGGTGCAAGAACAAAGGCTTCTGACATCAAGTTTGTAACACCCAAACACACCACCCTCCCCTTTTTAGTATAAAAGGAGTCTGGATTCTGACTTCGGTAAGATCGTTCTCTAGGACGTTAGTCCTCTGTCTTCTTGCTCTGCTGGCTTTCTGACTAACGTTATTTCTTGCCCCAGCACCTCATCTCTCAATGTATTGGCCTGTCATATGGCGAGCAGGTTGAGTTTGGACTCGGTAACATGTAGGCAGGGCTGGGGAGACTATCTCTAATGTTAGCACTTAGCACAGCACTAAAGTAAGCAACTTAGCATAGAACTCAGCACCCAGTAAGCTCTTGACAAGTATCAGCCATCATTCTCAGGAAAGCTTCATTTACGAAAATGAACTTTGCACAAACACACATCACCTTGATACTGACTGAAGTAGGAAAACTTCCTGGACCATGTCCATCATGATTTGGTTATAAAGCGATGTGTCAGTTTCAACTTTCCAGGAAAGTATCTCCAGGGAGTTATCTGGTGTCCCTGTAGTACTTTGTCCCTCTTTGCTGGTTTCTGCCCCCTTTTCACATTTCCCTCCTCTTCCCTACATACTCCTCTCAACCTGTCACTCTGATTAGTTGGGAAAATGAAATTGACAGTCATCACAAGGAAAATGAAGGTTTACCTTTTACATAGGAGCCCTCCATATTTTTTTAAATTGAAGTATAGTCAGTTACAATGTGTCAATTTCTGGTGCTAGGCAAAGCTATTCAATAAGCATTTTGGTTTGATATATTTATTTGATACAAGATCTGCCAAGAAAGAGCTCATCACACGGATTGATCCACATACTGAGAGTGAGGAGAACTAAAGAAGAGGGAGGAGGGATGGTGAAGAGGAGGCAAGACATGTCCAAGTTGACATTTCAACAGTGGAAATAATTACAAAAGTTTAATCAGACACATTAAAGTTAAGGAGGCCCCTGAGTGGCTGGGAGTGGGGTGTGACCCCCAGAAGAGGGGACTTCCAGAGTCCCAGGGTCATTGCCGGGGCTCAGGTGCCTGCTCCCAGGTCTGCACATAGATGTAACTCCTTCCCTGCAGCTCCCAGGCCACTCAGGCATTCAGCCCCAGGTCAGTGATGGATTCCTGGACCCAGGCCTCATGGGGGTCGGCACAGACCTGCCAGCCTCTTTTGGTTTGGAAGCTGTGGAGAGGAGTAAAAGGTTTACCCACTGAGGAATCTGGCAGGGGAATCCTAGGCCCACTGTGACCCTGCCATCCTTCTCTGCCCCAGACATCTCAGGGCCTGTCCATGTGCTCATATGATGTCCCCTTAACCTTGGGATTCACAGACCTTCCCTGTGTCTCATATGGGGGTCCCCTTGGAAGGCCAACGTCCTGCTCTCACTCCTGCTCTCCTCCCTCTGCTCAGGGGCAGACCCTCCGGGACTGTCTGCAGGCCCCAGGCCAGGTCAGGGAACACGGCTGGGGCCTCTCCTGGTGTCCCGAGCTGACAGGTCTCAGAGGACTGGGTCCTCTGAGGGGGTGTCTCACCCCGGACCTCCCCGTCTCCTTCCCCAGGGTGGACAGGAAGACTGTCCCTTACATGACACCAGGCTTGGAGCACTGGCTGCTGGTCTCATAATAGTCATCCACAAATTTGTGTGGAATCTGCCTGGAGATGTAGGAGGTGAGGTCGGGGTGTCGGCACCAACTGTGAGAGAGAAGACAGAACAATCCCAAGTCATTGTTCAGAGAAAGAGGCCAGCTAGCTGCCCCTCCAGGGTCAGGCCAACCTGAAGGACCGCTGAGGGGGCGGGGACCCGGGAGGAAGGTGGCATTTCTTCTTTCCCTTGACGTTTGGATTTCTGTGTCTCTCTTTCAGTGTTTCTTGTTCTCTGTCTGTCTAGGTTTGGGATTTCTGTGTCTCTCTAAGGAGAATTCAGTTTTCTGAACAAATGACTTCTTTTCTCTCTCACTGGAGTCTCATCTGGATTCATGAAGAGAGCCAAGGTCATGCCACCGAGAGCCCGCTGGACACAGATTCCACCTCTTGTCAAAATCCCAGCATGGCCTCATTTTCCCGGGAACCTCCAAAATGGGACTTCCTCCCACTCTCTCCCCGAGCTGGAGGATAGAATCCCTAATACAGCCTGGGAAGGAAAATTCTCCTCAGGAAACAGTGTCTGAAATCTCTCCAAAGGTCCCTACTTAGAGGGCTCAGTCACAAGGCTCAGGCATGGTGGCCCGAGCCATGGTCAGAGAGTGGGAGGACAGGGCAAAAGGAAAGCAGGACAGACTCAGGGGAGGCAGAGCAGGTGCGGGGAGAGAGGATGAGGATCAGGAGAGCGAGGGCAGCCCCGGGGACCTCCACGATGCTGGGCAGCGGGCTGTGAGCCTGAGTGGTGGCCAAGAAGAGTTAAGACGTGGGGACTCCAAGCTGCAGCCTCCTTCTGGGGTCTAAGCCATGACCTCTCTTTACAGGCAGCCTTGGGGGCATTAGAAGATGGAAACTTGGGGAGGCTGAGGAGGCAAGTTTTGATCACAGTGTTTGTATCATGCAGTGAGCTGCAGAAGCCAGGAAGGCTTGGGGTCACCACAAAGGTTCAGACCATTTGCGAGAATGGCTGGGTTGCTTACTTGATGGGGAAATGGTTTGCATGGTGAGAGGAGGTGAGATGCCGGTGTGACCCTGAGACCAGGTTAGGCAGTGCCTTCTCACAAGGGCAGATCTGTGGATCAAGCCTCTCCCCCCCAGAGCTGAACCTTCTGACATCCACCCCATCTGTTCCCACGGCATAGATGTGGTGCAGATGGTAACGCCACAGGGTCTTGAGAAACAATACCCTGGATGGAGATAGCAGATCTGGGGAAGCCTCCACTGCAGAAGGAGCCAGACCGAGGCTGGTCTTTTAGACTTTGGCTCATTCATCAAATATTCACTGACTCTCTACCGTACAGTGTAGTGTTAAGCGCCTGACCATTAGCTTTTTTGATTGTAAGTGCCTGACAAACTTTGGATTGCTGAAGCATCCATTTCAAAGACATCCAGCCTGAATAAACACATTGCCAGCTACTCAGTTGGATAAAGAGCCAGGCTGCCCTACCCATGAAGTTCTCCTTTTAGAAAGCCCTGGTTGACCTGGATCCCTAGGCACGCCACCCTCACCACAATAAAGGCAGAACCCCAGGCCTGAGCTCTGTCTCTCTGACGACCTCACTGCGTGACCCTGGAAGTGCTGTCCATGTTCCCTCCGGGACCTGTGAGTATCAGACCTTGTCTTTTCAAAGTTCCCTCATGGGTGTTGCTGAGGTACATCTTACAGCCATAACAAGAACCATAACTGGTCCAGCCACAGCATTGGCTCCAGCTGGGGAAATGCCTGTGGAGACCCCCACAAGAAGTACAGCTCAGGTGAGTGTCCCCAGGCATTCCTAGCTGACAGCATCACTGTCAACAGGCTGATACTGACCCAAAACAGCTGGTCCCCGGGTTAGCTGGGCTACCTGGGGGCTACTACGAATGATGGATCTTAAAATGTGTTACCCTTTGAACAGCAAAGCTCTCTACCAGGGATCAGTCCTATGGATATAAACACAAAGGTGAAGAAAGTCATATGCATAACTGTCACAGCTTATTGATAACAATTAAAAGATGACCTACAATTGAATACATGACAGTATATTCACCTCTTGTAATAAAAATTAGCCCCTAGAAACTGAAAAAGTAATTTTAAAAGGAAGTCCTTTTTTCTCAAAAACCCTAGAATATTTCCTGTTCCCTTATCGTAAAGTCAAGGTGGCATTTCCAGGGTTTGTCTGGCAGCTCAATGATGTCATCAAGGACTCTCTTCTTAAAACGTCTCCTTTCCCCCATTATTTTATTGGCTTTTCTGCTTTGAGCTTACTACCTCATGGTTACATAATGGCTGCTACTGCTCAGGCATCACATCTTCACACAAAGTTTCATCCACAGGCATAGGAAGGAGTATAGAAAAAGCAATGTTACTAGTGTTTTAAATTCAAATTGGGTTTGTTTTTTTTTTAACATAATTTGTAATGTTAACTGTAGATTGCTCTCAAAAGTAGTAAAGGCTAATTTTAAATATATAAAGGACAGAAAAGAATAAAAATGTATTGCGTTACACTGAAAGCTGGGTAGGCAGCCTGGCAAGTGCAAGTAAGGATGTGGGAGGTTTTCTTCTACATTCTTCCTGTTTTATTATGGCATATATGAATTCTGAGGCATAATCTGAATACAATCTATTTCCTTAAAGGTAGGAAAAATTCTATTACCCAAACCTAACTACTATCAACATTTTGGTTTATTTCTTTCAAGTGCATTTTTTTCCTGGGCTTATGACAGTTCTGTTTAATTTACTTGCTTTTTTACCTCTTTTTAATGTGCGTCTGGGAAGGTAGGGGGATGGGCATTATTGTAATCATGATATGGATGTAATTTTGTACTTTTTTAATTCATACTTAACATTATAAGACTTTTCCAAGTCACGCCAGTATTTTTAAGAGCTGACTAATTTGCTCAACCATCAGCCTTGTGCATTAATACTTTCATGCACTATTGTAGTACATTTGGACTGGTTCCAATTTGTAATTCCTTTAAAATTTACTTATAATTCTTAATTTATAAATAAACTGTACCAAACATCTATATGCATAAAACTTTCTACATAAGTGAAGGGTTTTTTTTTTTTCCATAGGATATATTCCTAGCTGTAGACTTTCTGGGTCAAAAAATAAGGATCTTTAAGTCTCCTGATCTACACAAGACACCCCATGTCTAACGCGTGTTCATTTCTGTACCTAATTGTTAAACCCAGTGATAACATCTTGTAGGGGCCTGTGAATGTTTGATGAATAAAACAGTGATTAAAAAGCTGACCTCATCTCTCTTGTCATGCATGTAGCCCAGGTTTCCCCGATTCCACTCTGTCCACCTGGGTCTGGATCAAACATAGCTTAGGCTACTTAAGACTGTGGCATCATGAGCTATGTCACAGTCCAAACACCTGTGAAGGACATTAAACATGTCTGCTCTGAGGACTGGGAAAGGAAATGGTGCAGTCCATAGATAGATCTGGTCTTCGTAGCAAGAAGCAGCTAAGCTTGGTCCCCTGGTGACAACAGCTCCTGGCTTCCCCCCTTCTTGGTTAATCATTTCCTTAGAAGCGCGCTAAGCAACATGATGTCATGGTCCTTTTCACCCAGGTGTGGTTTTAAGTGTGGCTCGTGTGCTCAGGGTGCTGTGCCATCACCCATAGATGTCACCCTATGTGGTCAGAACTTGCTGAAATGGAGCATCAGATCTGCTCTGTGGGAGGAACTGTTAATCTGTGAAAAACTGTTAATTCCATGTACTTACAGCTCTAACACTAACATCATCTCGTCTCATCTCATGTCCAAATCATTTCCACACAATCAGCCCCAACAAGGGAGAAACTGAGCTCTTTTTGGATGCCCTGAACCTCCATGGGACCCCAGGGACCCCAGCGTGTGCAACTCATAACATGACACCATGCAATAACTGCCCCTCTGGGCATCCCCAGCTTCCAGCTCTTCATGCTCTAGAGTTGCCTGTAAAGGGACAAGGACATGGGATGGACCCCAGAAGGATGTAGGCAGCAGCAAGCGGCCAGTCCTATCTTGGCTTTGCCCTCTGCCTGCCCAACAACGCTGAGTTCCCCATGGTTGCCCTTGCTGACTGTCTCCCCACGCCAGCCCTCAGCTCACAAGTCTTGTCTGTATCACAAGGCTCTCAACCCTCATCCTTTCTTCCTTTTAGAATCATTTCCCAATGCTCTGGGAGGACACCTGAACCATATCTCTTAAGTCCTGTGGTTGAGAGTCCCTAAGTGAAAGCAAAGAACTTCACGGGTTTCAAGATGTTCTGAGCTGTTTCCCAAATTTTCTCTTTCCTAGTCTCTGGATCTGAAAGGCACGAGAGGACTAGGACCCATTTTCAGTTGGGAAAATTGAGGCTTAACACAGTCATTAACAAGATGCAAATGCCAGGTCCAGGGATGAGCCAAGTGGCAGATTCAGTTCTCCCAAGGAGCTCTACCTTTTGGGTGATGCACAGAAGGTGGTGTCTTGCTGGGAAATGTCTTTGTGGACCAGATGGAGTCCCCCAAAAAGAGACAGAACAAGGGCTCACTGTTCCAAGCTATATTCCTTGAAGACTGAGAATAAGATAGAGGCAGGGATTCAAAACAAAAATTCAAGGTAAAAAAATGCTTAGCTTCCTTGGTTCATTTTGTACCCTACTCTGCAGCCCTGAGCACTGACATCTCCACCAGTGTCTTGTTGGTCCCCTCCAAGGTGCAAAAAAAATAGACTAGGCTTTTCCCCAGCTCTTGATTGCCACTTCCTCGAGGTTAGGGCAGACACATCACTGCCTGCTGCTTCTCTTCTTTCTCTCCAGATCCATCACAAATTTGATGATCATGGTGACACCCAGAGCCAGTGTTCCTACCCTGATGTAATATCAGTATCGTTCTTTCCTAGAGACAGGCAGGGCTTTTGAGGGGCAGATAGGTGCAGGTAGTAGGTTTCTTTATTTCTGTTTTTTTCCCCTTCCCAGAATTTTTTTTTTTTTTTTTTGCATCTTGCTTGTAAACATTTAATATTAAAAATCAGGTATTTTGAGGTCATTCTATTTGTTGAAGAGGCTGGCATTTGGCTCTTAAACATTAGCCATTAGGCGCATTTTCTTTATCATTCCTGCACAGTAAAGTATGGAGTTTGCTGTCAATTACTTGATCATAGATAAGCTGTCAATTACTAGATCATAGATAAGCTGCATCATACAACACTGGCCTTAACACTTTCCCCCTTTGTGATAGATTCTGAGCTGTAGAATGTCTGGTCCAAAGAGTGTGGACGTTTTTAAGGTTGCTGACCCTCACCCACTGTTAACTCCAGGCTTCATGGTAGGTCTGTGGTGAGCATTTGACAAATAGACCAATTATTGGACACCTTACTTTCACCGTTCTTGTACCTCCAGGCTTTCCAATTTCATTCTTTCCATCTAGGGTGTCGTGAGGCTTGGCTGGGACTTCTTGAGACTCGGTGGCTTTATTACACGTCACAAATACATACCCAGGACAATTGCGGGAGCCCGTCAGAGCACTCTGCTCTGTGGAAGGAGGCTGTGGCCACTCACTTCACATCGTGTAGAGAGGAAACAGCTAAGCGTTATCCCTGGGGGACGCCAACTCCTGGGCCCCCATCTGGAGAAGCAACTTCCTCACAAGCACCCAGGGGAACTGAACCATTCCTATGGGCGCCCTACACCTCTTTCAGGCAGCCCTGGCTGTACAGCTCACACAGCACGACGATGCTTCAAGTTTCTTGCTTTGGCACCTCCAATTTTTATGCTCCCATAGCCCAGGGCTGCCTATAAAAAGGAAGGGAGATGGCTCAGATCCCAGAGGAAGGCTGGCAGTAGTGAGTTCCAAAACCCCATCTCAGCTCTCCCCACACCCCTCTGCCTGCTGGTCCAGCGTCATGAACATCCTGGCGGCTGCCGTCTTTGTCCTCTGTACCATGGCCCTCTGCTCCTATGCACAACGTGAGTCTGTTGTCCGCTCTCCTTTAACAGTTGCTACCCAACTCTGGCCCAAAGCCAAATCACATATTCCAAATTTTGGAGACTGAGAACCCCCATGTGAAATGAAAGAACCTCAAACAGGGTTTCAAAATGACATGGTTGTTTTCTTCAAGCGGGCTCGAAAGGAGTCTGTTGATCGGGGCTGCAGGGTGGAGTTTAGGAGGGGTTTTAATCCCACTTTCCACATGAGAATATTGAAGTCTAACTTATTTGCTTAGTAGCATGTGATAAACTCTAGGTTAGATTTAATCTAGGATTAAATAGTTAGATCTAAATAGTTAGATCCTGTGGGTGGTGGTAAGTTTCAGAATCACTTCAGCAGCTGCCAAGAAGTGTGAAAATCACCCTGCCTTTCACTCAGCTATCTTATGATTTAATTGATCAGAAAAAAAAATTTACACAAAGAGGGTTAGGAGAAGGGAGTAGACTGTCTAGAATTTAGTTCCCTGTAACTAATGGAGAGACGGGAGAGACGAAGCCAAGGGCGAGACTAGGGAAAGTAAAGAGAAACAAACACAAGAGCCAAGTTTCCTTTTCCCTCAAGCCTTAAATTTCCAGTTTCCTTTTCCCTCAAGCCTTAAATCTGAGCTGTCTCTTCTCCTCTCGGGCCTGCTTGTGCTGCTGAGTAACTGTTGTTCCTGTCTCCTCGCAGAAAGGGCTTACACCCTACCCACCAGCTGCTTCTCCTGGAGGATCCCCCACAGAAAAGTGGTTGCCTATTTAAACACCAGAAGTGAGTGCCCCAGACCTGGTATCATATAAGTGTCAGTCCTCCTACTCTGCCCTGGGGAGACACAAGACATGGGGTTGGGGGGGGGGGGTGTCCACAGGTGTCAGAGCAGGGAGCAGTTTCCAAATGGATAAGGAGCCATCCTGGGAAGACCCAGCCCTCTGGGGGCCTTCCGTGCGTGCAGGACGCACAGAGAGGCCACTGGGCAGTTTCTTGACCGGGGATGGGGCCTGCAAGGAGCCAGGGAGGATGTGCCCAGAGGTAGAAGGAAAAGAGGAGAGAAAGAGACAGCAGAAAGGAGATGGCCTGAGATTATCTCCAAAAATCCCACAGGGATGAAGATGAAGGGGCCACAGGTGGTCAAGAACATCATTACTCATTCTCTATATAATACTCTCCACGACTTCCTCACCAGAAGGGGCCAGGAAGCCTGTGCCAGTCCCACTGACAGCTGGGTCCAGGAATACATCAGGGCCCTGAGTGGTCTGGAAGGATCCTGATAGACATGTGGGCAGGTTGGGCAGCAGGGACCTGAACCAGAGGACTGTCCCTGCAACCCCAGAACTTCCTTCTCCTTGGAGTCCCTCTCCCCTCTGCTAACCACATTCTGAAAACCTTCTTTAATTTAGTTAAGTTGTTTAAATATTGTAAATCATTTTATTCACTTGACACTTTCTCTGAAAAATCATGACAGCCTCTTATTCCCAGGAGATCATACAGTGGCTGACTCATACTTGACTTGATGGTGAACGACTGTACTCCTGTCTCTAGGTAGATATTGGACCAAATCCATCAACAGATGCTTACGGAGTTTTTATGAGCCCTTTACTCTGTTTAGAATGTCAGAATAACAGGGGGGAGAGTTATAGCTCAGTGGGAGAGCGCATGCTTAGCATGTACAAGGTCCTGGATTCAATCCCCAGTACCTCTATTAAAAAATAAATTATGAAACAAACAAACAAAAATGTCAGAATAATAAAGATTCTTTTTGTTTATTAAGTAAATCTTGGACTTCTGGATATTCTTTTTTTTTTTTTTCCCTATCTCTGAAAAATCAGTTTTATTGATTGGAAGGAATAAGAAGGAATGATTAGGGGCATCTGAGTAGGAAGGGGAGGCAAGAGAAAGAGGATAAGTGTCATTCCAACAATATCAGGCTTTGTACAGGGAAACCTCCCTCCTAGGCTAACAAAGAAGCAAAGTATAAAATGTGAATTTATATGGACCAGGGACATCTACCATTTACATGATACCAAAGCAAAGCATTCGATCATGCATATTTTTGTATTTCCATAAATTCAGCTTTCTTATGAATAAAGACTAACAGTTTTTAAGCACTTAATATGAACCACAGCCTATACTAAGGGATTTACATGAATTGTCTAGTCTTCAAAACATCGCTGTGTTGTGTACACTCTGATTATCTCCATTTGACATCTGAGAAAACAGAGTTTCGGGGAGCTTAAGAAACTTGCCCCAGGTCACACAGCTAGCAACATTGTGGTCTGCAGACCAGAGCAAGCCCCACAGTCTTAATTAACCACTAGGAAATAGTCTCTATGTGCCTGTGTTCCACCTGAAGCAGATTAACCAGGAACGCACAATTCCCTGGTCAGAGAGAGCCCGCCTCAGCAAGCAAGAAGTAAGGAATTGTTGGTTTAAGACCCCAGAGAGAACAAAAATCCAGAGATGTGAGCCTGGCACCAAGGCTCCTTCTAGACTGAGGATGGTTGCAGTTCAGAAGAGGTGGCTGAGGTTAGCTGAACCTTTCACAGCCTTGATGGGCTGGAGGAAAACCAAGTCCAGGCTGCCCAAATGAAGGGACCTTAAGAAACCATCCTCTGTTTGGGCTGATGGTTTAAAAGTAAAAGTAAATTAGAAGAGAACCATCCCTTGAACAGACAGGAGGCCAGCTTCAGACAACTGAGTGGCTTAGAAAATCTCAAACTCTCAAATTTTTAAATCCCAGATGCTAATGCAACGATGCCTGAGAAAGAAGCTTGAGCTTTCTGGCAAGAAACTGGAAAGTATAATGAGTATCGCTGCAGATTTGTAAAAGTCAAAAATAAATCCCAGAACCGAAAAGTGCAAACACTGAAATAAAACTCAGAGCAGATTCAACACAACTGAAGGAGTATCGGTAAAGTTAAAATTTATCAAAATGAAGCAAGGAGAAACAGAAAAATAAAAAACATACAACAGAGCATAAGAGGACTCAGAGGATAAAGCAGGGAATCTGTCTTCTGGTTAACTGGAGTCCCAAAGTGAGAGGAGAAGAGAGAATGAGACAGCAAATGTATCTGAAGAGATGATGGCTAACATTGTTACAAAAGTTATGAAAGATATAACTCTGAAGATTCAAGGAGGGAGAGCATCATTCCCATTGCTATCAGTGGGCCAGATTTTATGACAGCCATTCCTACCATCAGTCCTAGCCTACAGAGGAGAAACACCACTGAACTTTTTAGAGATGCTGGTGACCCTCTTACCAGTGACTCCTGATGGCTTTGGTGAATGGTGTGTTTTCTGGGACTTCCCACAGAACATAATCTGGTGGGTCTTTCAGCCTCACACAATGTACCTACTCCAGCATGCCCACTTCCATGGTCATTTCCGTCCTTTTCTTCTCCATCTGTCATGGCAATTCAGGTATTGTGACTTCACTCAGCATGAGCCATTGCGTTCTCCAGGCTTTTGGAGCTTTCCTGGCTGAAAATTTGTACCAACCTCTGGGATCCTTGCCAGAAAGTTATACCTATATCCAGAAAGGGTACCCCCTAAGTCAGTAAACTCCCCCTTATCGATTCTTGTGTTCTAGCTTCCTTGATCAAGCACTCTCAAAATTCAAACCCAAGGTACTCTTCCAGCTCAGGCTGGCACATGCTTGCTAAAGTTTGCTGTTCCTTTGAAGAGACTCCTAGACACAGAAAACAAAATTACGGTTGCCAGGGGGGAAGCAGGGAGGGAGGGATAAATTGGGAGTTTGGGTTTGGCAGATACAAAGTACTATGTACAGAATAAACAACAAGGTCCTACTGTATAGCACAGGGAACTATATTCAATGGCTTACAGTAACCTTTAATGAGAAAGAGTATAAAAAAATATATATGTATAACTGAATCACTGTGCTGTACACCAGAAAGTAATACAACATTGTAAATCAACTATACTTCAATTAAATTTTTTTTTTAATTTTTGCAGTTTTTTTGGAGTATAGTCCCTTTTCTCCCTTATCAGAAATATAATTTACTGACATGGGAAGACTGTGTAACAAAAAGACTTGCAAAATACAAACGCTCCTATTTCTAGATCAGTAATTAAAATCCTTTGCAAAAAAAAATCTTCATACCTAGCTGGCTTCACAAGAAATTTCTACCAAATGCTTATGGAAGAGATAATGGAGAAAGGATGGCCTTTTTAACAAATGGTGCTGGAGCAAGTGAACATCCATAGACAGAAAAAAAAAAAAAAAAAAAAAAGAAAAGAACCTTGGCCTTAACTTCACACCTGACACAAAAATTAACATAAAAATTATCTCAAAATTATTATGGAATTAAATGTAAAACATAAAACTACAAAACTTTTTTTTAAAAAATAGGAGAAAATCTTTGGGACCTAAGATGAGGCCAAAAGTTCTCAGATTTGACACCAAAACCAAAACCAAAACCCATAAAAGGAAAAATCAATAAAATGGACTTCATCAGTTTTAAAAGTTTTGCTCTTCAAAAGATCCTGTTAAGAAAATGAAAAGATAAGCTATAATAGGAGAAAATGTCTGCAAACCATGTATTTGACAAAGAACTTGTATTTGGATTATATAAAGAACTCTCCAAACTCAACAGTATACAAATGAACAATCCAATTAGAAAGTGGATGAAAGTCATTAATAGACATTTCAATGAAGAGGATATACATATGGCAATGGTATTGTGATTGGTTTTTTTAATCCTTATTTTTAAAGATGTAGACTGAAACAGTGCAGTAGCAGAATAATGACCCCCTCCCAAAGATGTCCCCGTCCTAATCTCTGGAACTTGTGAATAGGTTACACTACCCAGCAAGGAGGACTCAAGATAGCTATGACTTGATTTTGAACTGGGGAGATTATCCTGGATTATCTGGGTGGGCCCAGCGTAATCACAAGGATCCTTATAAGGGAAGCAGGAGTGATGAAATGTGAGAAGGACTTGCCCAGCCATTGCTGGCTACAGACAAGGACTGTGGACAGCCTCTAGCAGCCAAAAAAGACAAGAAAATGGATTCTCCCTTTGAGTCTCAAAAAAAAAAAAAAAAGGAGACAGCTTTGCAGATATCTTGATTTTAACCCAATGAGACCCCATTTCAGACTTCTGACCTCCAGAACTGTAACAGAATAAATGTGTGTTGTTTTAAGCCACTAAGTTTGGGTAATTTGTTATAGCAGCAACAAGAAGCTAGTACAAATATTCACATATAAAATGACACTGGTGGTTTTAAAACATGGTCACAATTTCTTTGTCATTGGAGAGGTAGGGATCTAGGTCCCCTCTCCTTGAATCTGGAAAGGCTTGTGGCTGCTTTGACCAATAGATTATGGTGGAAGAGATACGGTGGGACTTCTGTGGTCATAAAAAGCCATGCAGCTTCCACCTTAATCACCAGGAACACTCTTCTTACACCCCTAAGACTGCCAACTGGAAGGGCCATGTGTGCACAGCTCCAGCTGACAGTCCCAGCTGAGCCTGTCCTTCAACTGTCCCAGCCCAGACATGTGACCGAGGAAGCCATCTTAGAAGTGGGTCTTCTGGCCCAGATGGTGAGGGTTGTTCTTGAACTGGACTGCTTGCGATATCATTTATATCACATCTGTGTGGTCAGATCAGTTGTGAAAGAACATCAGCCCCTTCTGCTCTGTGGGAGAGAAACAGGCAGCCCACAGTTCACATCTGTCCTTGCAAGGAGGCCTGTTGCAACACCAGCTCCAGATTGCCCACTAACTAGAGAAACCATTTCTTCAGAAGAACCTCAAAGAGCAAACAATTTAATCAGAAGTGTCACCAGCCAATGGAGAAACGGAGCCATTCTTACAGATACTGTGAACCCCTCTGTTAACCAGAAGATGTTGACAACCCTGGGTTGTGCAACTCAAAGCCTGATACCAATACCATGATTAAAATATTCCCCTCCAGTCATCCCCGGTTTCCATCTTCCAGTGCCACGGGGCTTTCTACAAAGAGAAATAGTAACGGCTTGAACCCATTCTTTCAGAAGAGGTCTCTCTTTCAAAAGGGTCCAGGCTATCCTATTCTACTAAGTGGTTCAGAGAGAAAGAGAAAGAGAGGTTAATTCCACTTTATAGAGAAGATAATTTAGTTCACCAAATAATTGGCAAGAGACATACCCCAGGTACACTCATTTCCCATTGGTACAGGGAAGTTCAGATTCATGTAAGCGATTCCCAAGAGCCCTATTGTTTTGGTGACATAAGAGATACACCAGGCTTGATCTCTACTGTTTTGTGACATTGTGGGCTAGATGAAATTCCCTCTCCCAAAAGATGGAAGACCAGATAGGGCATTTTAATAAGCCAAGTCCACTAAAGAGTAAGAATAAAAGCCAAAATGGAGATACAGAGGGTGAGGGGAAATTTTCTAGGAATAAAACACATGCCCGAGTTCATGTGAGTTCCTCAATTTTAAGAAATGTTATGTCTTTCTAGTTCCTTCTGAACTTTTTGGGTGCGAGAGGCAGGAAGGAGCTGATTTTCTTTGGCTTTTGAATGACTCAGTGTCTTGCTGGCCCTTCTCTTACAGTGGGTGTTGACTCCCCAGCCTCCTGCTCCTTCCCGTACAACCCTCTGGATGATCCCTCAAGATTTTGTAGCAGCCTATTATGAGACCAGAGCCAGTGCTCTAAGCCAATGTTCCATAAGGGCCACTCACCCTGCTGGGATGAGAAACTGGGAAACTGGGAGGGGAGATGCCCACATAGATATAGGGAGGTAGATTGGGCACCATCCTGGAAATACTGTCTCTGAGCCCATCACTGATACAGAAGAGACCCTGAGGGGTTTTCTGAGTCAGTCCAGGACCAGCAGAGAACCAGGAAGAGTTGGCTAAGTGCAAAAAGAAGAGAGAAGGAGGAAGGGGAGAGGGGCAACATAGGGATAGGGGAGTAAGAGATACAAACTATTATGTATAAAATAAACTACAAGGATATATTGGACAACACAGGGAATCTAGCCAATATTTTACAATAACTATAAATGGAATATAACCTCTAAAGAAAGTGAATCACTATATGGTACATCAGTAACTTACATAATATTGTACATCCAGTATAATTCAACAATAAATAAATAAATGCTAAAAAGGAGAGAGAGCAGGAAGAAAGCTGTATGAGATCCTCACGAGACATTTAAGAAAACTAGGGGCCCTGAGGTATGGGAGCTGATTGTTAAAGAAGAGACAGACCCTGAGATTCAAGTCATAAAGAGGGATGGAGGGACCACCATGGCCCAGAAATTTCCCTGCTGGTGATGTCCTTAATCATTCTGCCATTCTTCATAGACTCCAAACTAAAAGAGACCGGCTGGTCTGCACCAACCACCCCAGCGATGCCTGGATTCAGGAGAACATTAGAAACTTGGAACTGAATCTGATGGTACCAGAAAGAAAGAGCCAAATCCATCAGTAGATTAGGAAGCAGGGAACTTAGCCAGAAGAATGGGACCTGGTAGCTCTCTTTTAGGGGTCTAAACCCCACCTTCCAGTAAACCAAACTCTGGAGTTTTCTATGTTTAAATTTTAATTTATTTAAATTATGTCATCTTGATTACATATTTCCAATTTTGAATTGTTTTCTACTGAATGTTTTCTCTAAGAAGTCACATAGTATACATTGTTTCAAGGTGATGTTGAATGATCTCTCTAGATAATGGGTTAAATCCATCAACAAGCCAGAATTTACAAATACTCATTTTTCAACAAATATTTGCTCTTTGTATTATATTATGACCCTTTGAATAATAAAGATACTTTCTTTATTTAAAAGGAAGTGTCAGACTTCTGGCCATTGGGTTGGTTATTTTCTTGACCATCAATATTACTGGTTGGGAAGAATGAAATGGGAATTTTAGGAAAATTGCAGGAGTGAGAAAAAACAGAGAAGAGAAGACATGCCACTTTAATGACATTATGCCTCACAATGGAGACAGCATCCTGGAAAGCCAAAACCAAACTTAATACGTTATAAATTAAACCATAAATGTATATTCTGTAAAATAAAATCAGCACTTTATATGAACATGAAGGAACAAACATTCCTTCATGTGTACCTTTGTTTTTTAAAATAAACCAAGCTTTCTTGAGAATAATGACTTACATTTATTGGGAGTTTAATATGAGTTAAGAATTTCCATGCATTGGCTCCTTTATTCCTCAAGATGTTACTATGATGCAGATACTGTTGTTCCCCTAGTTGATAGATGAGACAGAAGTTCGAGAGTTTAAGGTTAACTTCCTTATGGCTATATATTTAGCCCTGTTGGGTAAACCTAGGTCATTCATGTCCCATGCTTTTCACCATCAGATCCCTGTCTCTCAAGGTGTTGTTCCACCTGGAACAGATTTAACCTGACATTCCCTGTTCCATGATACTGATACTTTGCTTCCAGCTAACCAAGAGATCATCCTCTTGGGTGGGCAAAGGCAAGATAATTCAAGTCCCTCTTCCTCCTGTGGCATCTTCGCTTTGCTCACGCTTATCAAATGAAAGTCAGAGTGCAGGCAAAGTCTCTCTGCTTGGCATCTCTCTCCCATCCCCTTACCCCTATTCGGGCACACTCAGAGCACATCAGCAAATATACTGTCCATGTTGAATCTGCCAGGTATTGAGAAGACTCTCTCCTTCCTTGACGGCACCCCCAATCTCTACAAATATTTCCCTTGGAGCGCTCTCATCTGCCTTGATGGTGAAGGGAGTAATGAAGCAGTAACATTCCCTGCCCTGGGCAAAGATTCTCTCTTCTCCCTTCTTTTCAATCCCCTGCTTCAGTAGACTGGAGGGATGGAAAGGTGTATATCTGCCATGTCAGGGGATATCATATCTGAAGTGGGTCTATGAAATGGTCTTTTTTTTTTTATTGAGTTATAGTCATTTTACAATTTTGTGTCAAATTCCATTGTAGAGCACAATTTTTCAGTTATATGTGAACATATATATACATTCATTGTCACATTTTTTTTCGCTGTGAGCTACCATAAGTTCTTGTATATATTTCCCTGTGCTATACAGTATAATTTTGTTTATCTATCCCAGTCTGTGCCTTCCCACCTCCCTGCCCCCTTGGCAACCACAAGTTTGTATTCTATATCTATGAATCTGTTTCTGTTTTGTATTTATGTTTTGTTTTTTTTCATATTCCACATATGAGCGATCTCATGTGGTATTTTTCTTTCCTTCTGGCTTACTTCACTTAGAATGACATTCTCCAGGAGCATCCATGTTGCTGCAAATGGCGTTATGTTGTTGGTATTTATGGCTGAATAGTATTCCATTGTATTAATATACCACAGCTTCTTTATCCAGTCATCTGTTGATGGACATTTAGGCTGTTTCCATGTCTTGGCTACTGTAAATAATGCTGCTATGAACACTGGGGTGCAGGTGTCATTTTGAAGTAGGGTTTCTTCTGGATATATGCCCAGGAGTGGGATTCCTGGGTCATATGGTAAGTCTATTCCTAGTCTTTTGAGGAATCTCCATACTGTTTTCCATAGTGGCTGCACCAAACTGCATTCCCACCAGCAGTGTAGGAGGGTTCCCTTTTCTCCACAGCCTCTCCAGCATTTGCCATTTGTGGACTTTTGAATGATGGCCATTCTGACTGGTGTGAGGTGATACCTCATTGTAGTTTTGATTTGCATTTCTCTGATAATTAGCGATATTGAGCATTTTTTCATGTGCCTTTTGATCATTTATATGAAATGGTCATTTTTGAATGAGACAACAGGATATATTCCAAACAACATCTTATTAAATTACACCAAAAATTTCAGGAAGATGGAGGGGAAAATAAAGGAGAGTAACTACTCTTAAGATTACACCAGAACTCTGCAACTTAGATAGGAAATCACAGCTCGGGTCCCAGCTTTAGAAAAGATAGACGCAACTCATATCATTGGTTAGCATTCCTCACATACCAAGAAAAAATAAGAAAAATGACATATTACCTACTTAAGGGTATTGAACACATAATTTTGCTTCTCAAAGGAATTAAAGCTTTTTCTTTTGCCATTATCTTTCCTTACTACTGTTAGAATTGAAAATAAATGTTCACCCAGGGGAGGTCTTGGTTATGCTGAATATAGCAGGTAGCCAGGAACAGGGCTCAGCTCATAGTACTCATTCAATAATTGTTTACAGAATAAATGAAAGAGTAAATGGGTGAACTGATGAATGAACAAAGAGTGTTAATGGAACAGGTAGAAGAGAAAAAGCAAAATGCTTGGTCTCCAGTTTTTATTTGTCCCTTCTCTGTCCATTAGAGTCTAAAAGGGCATAATTCCCAGGGATAAGAAGAAATTGAAGCCCAAAATGGGTAGCTAGATTGCATGGTGTTTCATTCCTTGGCTTGGATGAAGTCCTTTCTAGCAGCTGAGATGACTTACAGTGGAGACTGATAATCTTTGTGGATTCTAAGGCAGAGAGGTTGTAGTATGTAAGAGGAACAAACCTGTTACTTCTTGAAACACCACTTAGAAAAGGAACAGGAAAGAAGATGATTCTATGAACTTGAGAGGGGTCTGCCACCTCGGTTTTGGGCAAGATGGCATACATAGGCAAGTCTTGGTAAGAAACTCTTTGTTAGCACTTTTAAAAGGAAGTGATCACTGCAAGTCAGCATGGATGCAGCTAGGGCCAGTGAGGCTGGACCACCTCCACTTCCTCCTCTAGCATCCAAGGAACAGGGGGCTAGAAGAAGCTGTAGACCAAAGCTCTGATCTCCAGCATTTAATAGAAGTATCCCTGATCTGCTGGGAAAACAGTAAAATTCAGTAAACGGATGCACAATCTGTTGCAGGGCCGGCACATCGTGATGTGTGCCGATGCAAAAACAAAGACAACGATTTGACCCCGAAAAATCCCTTGGAGCCTTAATCCTCCCCAAGTTCCCCTCCCCCACTCTAGCCTGTCTCCTTTGAGTAGAGAAGTAGTCAGTTAAGCATGAATAAAGCTTCGGGAGAAGGTGCATGTTGCTTACCAAAGCACGGAAGGCAGATGACTCAGAGTCACCAGGAACTTAGGTTCAAGAGCCTGGAGTCAGCATAGGGACCCAAGTGCTAATATGAGTCAGCTTCTTCCACCCTCCTGCCCCTGTGTGTCCCCCACCTCCTCCACAACCTGATGTTCTGCTAACCAAGGGACAAAGGCCACTGTCTGTCACCTACCCAGTCCTGTGCACACCCACTAGCCCACAGGAAGCAGGGAGGAAGAAGGCAGTCATCAGAGGCATCCACGACATGCCCCTCCATCTCTCTGCTCTTACAAAGAATGGGGAAAAGCACTGCTCCCCACTTAGGGTCTTGTTTGTTGGGAGAAATCAGGCAGCTCAGAACCTCTCCATCCACCTACCGGAGGGAGACTGAAGTTGAAGGGGGAGGAATCCATGGTCTTCTCTTCCTTGCTTTCCTTAAAGCAACGGACAAGTGTTCCTGCTATATCCACCCACCTGCTCTCCAGAATATAGCTACCCGCAGCCCCACGGGAATAGGAGCCACACTGGCTCGCTTTGTCACTACCTGCAGGGTCCATACGGATGAAATGGGATGCAAACTGTTGAGTGACCAGACCCAAAGGACCTGGACAATGGAGCTCACCTCCTTTCTCTCCAGTCATGGGCTCCTCTGTCTACTCCTCAAATGCACCACACACATTCCCCTCTCCAGGTCTCCGCCCTTGCTGTTCCCTCTCCCAGGACACACTTCCCCTGATCTGTGCAGGTCTGGCTCCTCCTCCACAAGCAGGTCCCAGCTGAAATGATACCTGTTCTGAAGAGACTCTCCTGACTGGCTTACTCCTCCATCCATGGTTCTCCATCCATTCCTTTCCACAGCTAACCTCCGCTCAACCCTCAGGCGCTCTCCATCGCATCACCTTGATTTACTTTCTTCCTACCTTTTTAAAAAATTATTGAAGTATAATTGATTTACAATGTTGTGTTCATTTCTGGTGTACAGCATAGTGATTCAGAATATATGTATATCAGATTCTTTTTCATTATAGGTTGTTACAAGATATTGAATATAGTTCCCTGTGCTCTACAGTAGGACTATTTTACACATAGTAGTCTGTATCTGCTAATCCCAAACTCCTAATTTATACCCCCACCCTTTCCCATTTGGTAACCATAAATTTGTTTCTATTTTCTTCATATCTTTGAAATCCACCTCCTACTACATTGTCTGTCTGACTTCTTCACTACAATCTGAGCACCTGAAAAGCAGAAGCCTTGCTTTCCTTGTCTGCCTCTGTATTCCCAGCACCTAGAAAGTGCCTGGCACACTGTAGAAGCTCAGTCGACATCTACTGAATGAATGGACATCAGCCCTGACATTAAAGAAAGATTTCACTCCCTTAGATTATGTCCCGTACTCCTTTCAGTAACCATGTAAAGCTTTAAAAGCTTAAGGAAATTCCTTTAAAGTTCCGCTAGCTTATAATTGGTAGACTCTAGGACTAACACACGCGCTCTGATTAGATCAAAGGTTCCTGCTCTTGTCAACAGAAGAGGGGGTTAAAATTTTATTTTTAGTAGGAGAATATTTTCTTTGCAAACAAACTGGAACCCCATTATATAAAATGGATCAAAACACAGGTGTTAGAACCATGATGAGGTATCACCTCACACCATTAGTATGGCAACTCTCAATGATAACAGACAATAACAAATGTTGGTGAAGATGTGGAGAAATTGGAACTCTTGGGCACAGTTGATGGGAATATAAAATGGTGCAATGGCTGTGGAAAACAGTGCATCTGGAACTATTAAAAAACTATATTTTTTAGGCAGTTCCTGAAAAAATTAAAAATGGATTTACCATATGATCCAGCAATCCCACTTCTGGGTATATATCAAAAAAATTGAAAACAGGGTCTTAAAGAGATATTTATATGCTCATGATCATCGCAACGTTTATTCACAACAGCTAAAATGTGGAAGCAGCCCAAGTGTCCATGAACAGATGGATGGATAAGCAAAATGTGATCTTTGCACACAATGGAATATTACTCAGCCTTCAAAAAAGAAAGGGAATTATGATGTAATGCTACAAAATGGGTGAACCGTGAAGAAATTATACTAAGTGAAATAAGCCAATCATCAAAATACAAACTCTGTATGATTCCACTTACAGACAAGTTACCTCGACCAGCCAAATTCATAGAAACAGAAAGTAGAACAGTGATTTCCATTGGTAGGGGAGGGGAGAATGGGGAGTTATTGTTTAATGGGATAGAGTTTTAGTTTTGCAAGATGGAAAAAGTTCTCTGGATGGATGGTGGTGATGATTGTACAGTGTGTGAATGTACTTAATACCACTGAACTGTACACATAAGTGTTCACGATGGCAAGTTTTACATTATACGTATTCTGCAACAATAAAAGGAAACTGAAAATGCCACACAGGTGCCTAATCTGAATTTGGTGGGAGTGGAGGTGGGAGACATTCACCTCTACCTGGCTCTACTAGGGTAACCAACTCATCTGAGAGTTAGCACTGAAAGTCCCACATCCCAGGAACCCCCTTAGTCCCAGGCAAACCAGGATGGTTGGTCACCCTACCTCTCAGTCACTAAGCCACCGTGGCGTCCTGTGCAGGGATCCTGCAGCACAAACTTGAGGTGACAAGATACAGCTGCATTCCGTGGAACACACTGCCCTGCCTCTGGCTCCCCCAGCCCGATCCAAAAGAAACCTGTCCCTCAGTCCCACTCCTGGAGTCAGTCCTGGCTGAGCGGAGAGTCCTGTGCCACTTCCTTGGTTGCTAAGGATCTGATCAAGGTCCCTGTGCTGGGCAGGGGGCAGGAGCCTTCAGCTCAGCCTAGGTGAGGGGTTCCAGTCCAGTCCTGGCTGGTGAGGCCCAGCCATCCCAGGATCCCTCTGGACCCAGCTCCCTACTAGGCCTGAGTCTTGTGCTCAGGGTGGACACAGCACAGTACGCCCACATCCCTATTCTGGCCAGCCCTCGAGTTGCTGGTGCTGAGACAGTCTCCCAGGCCCCTGAGCTCATGGTCCACACTTGAGGATGGGCTCACTGAGCGGGCTGACCCAGGCTCCCTGGGGAGGAGCAGGAGAGGAGAGAAAAGCCTCTGGTCTCTGGGCTTCTCCCACCACCCCCCTCAAGATATAAGCCAAATGTGAAGCGCAGAGTCATTCTCTGCCTTCCACTTCTCTTGGACTAAATGACTTAGTTCTCATATTTTAGATATGTCATTGGTCACAATTCCAAAAAAGCCACACTCCCATGCAATCTTAGATTTTTTCGATCTTGTGACTTCCTGAGCAGCAACTTCTTATAAAGGGGGCTCAGAGTCTGGATTTCAAGGAGCCAGAGAACCCAAGAGTTCTCAGCACAGCCCTGTTCCTGCAGCCGTCAGCCACCAGAAGGATGAGGGTCAGCCTGGCCACCCTGGCCTTCCTCCTCACCATCGCTGCCCTCCACTCTGAGGCCAGTCCAGGTGAGGCCTCTTCCTCTCATTGTTCTGAGCAGAGAACACAGTGGCTGGAAATTGGGATGGGGCTGCAGGGGGTGGGGGGGAGGCGGGGGATGCTACAGGGAGGAGATGTGGGTGGTCCAGAAAGGTGGCCCGGAGGTCCCTGCGAGACAGACAGCGTCTATACCAGGGGTGTCTCCCAAGTCCTGGTCAGAAGTTGCTTCTTCTCCTCTGGGGAGAGGACAGCTGCCTCTCAATACAGCTTTCCTGACCCTTGGTCCCCAGACTAGAGAGAGAGGCTGACCCTGAGCCCTCCAGGCTGTTGGCTCAGCTGTCTCCCAGGGACGCACAGGAGCCAGGCAACCGCAGAAACTGGGAGGGAGGCAAACACAAAAGATCAAACTGTCTTCACGGCTTAGATTTTACCATAATTGGATTGGTTGCCAACACTGAAAAATTGGAAACATTGAAAAATCTATATTGCCCATTTCTTTCACAAATATGGAAGATCAAGCAGACAGGCGCCCAGTTTCTGTGAGCTAACCTCCAAGGAACTGAGGTGGTGATGCTGTCCCTTTAGCCAGGGGGCGCTCCCCGGGCCTCCGGGGTCCCCACTGCCAGGCCGCACCCACCTGCTATCATCTGGCATGGGAGGGCATTTGAGCCTAAGACACCTTGTCAGCCTCCCTATAAGAGTCATCTCGTGTGTATCCAGCACAGAGCCACTCCTGGCATGTACGTGATAAGCTCTGACTCCCAGCTCACTGCCCTCAACAGGCATGGTTGTCTCTGCAGTGGGTGAGAGCCAGGGCAGAAGGGGGCACGGTGGGAGCCCTGGGAGGAGGTTTCCCCTGAAACTACTCTCCTGAGCGGAATTGCAACCAAATTCAGAGACAGAAAAACACTCCTTCCCAGGGCTGTCATTTAACATCGTGCCAGTGCAAGGAGTGATGGCTGTTTCCTGGGAATTTTGATTGCAAAAGAGTTTTGGGTTTTTTTTCACTGCTTTCCCCTAATTCCAGTTATTGTCGTGTGACTTGTCATCTGCAAATAGGATAAGGAGCACTTTCTTGCAGGGCTGTTGTGAGGGATGGAGATAAGCCACATCAGGAACTAAGCCAGGCACCAGGCTTTTAGCAAAGACTTAGTCCAGGTCTTCCTCGACCTATGATGGGGTTCCCTCCTGATAAACCCTTTGTAAACTGCAAACAACAGAAGTCGACAATGCATTTCATGCACCTAACATACCAAACAGCATAGCTTAGCCTCACCTCCCTTAAACACGCTAGGAACTCTCACGTAGCCTACAGCTGGGCAGTAGCATCCAACACAAAGCCTATTTTAGGATAGAATGTTGACTAGCTCGTGTCATTTTTTTTTTTGAACATTGTCCTGAAAATGAACAACAGACTGGCTGTCTGGGAGCAGACTGGTTGTCAGTGTATTGGTGTTAACTCTCGTGTCCCTGTGCCTGACCAGGGAGCTGCCCAGCATCCCGAGAGAGGACCTACCACATATCACGAGGCCAGGACAAGATCACAATTCAGAATTCAGAGTAGTTTCTACTGAATGTGTATTGCTTCACATCGTCGTACAGTTGAAAAATCCTAAGTTGGGGACCATCTATAAATGGAAGGGTTTTTTTTTTAAACATTTTTTATTGATTTATAGTAATTTTACAATGTTGTGTCAAATTTCAGTGTAGTGCACAATTTTTCAGTTATACATGAACATATGTATACTCATTGTCACATTTTTTTCTCTGTGAGCTACCGTAAGGAAAGGTTTTTTTTAACTTCAGAGAACAGCAAAAGAGAATGGAGAAACAGCTGGCTTCATAGTCATAAAAACAGAGATTCAAACTGAATTCATTCAACATATATATTAAAAGCCTACTCTGTTCCACCCACTTAGTCAACATGCTGGAGTACAGCAGTGGTGCAGAAGCAGACACATGTGCACCCAGGGAGCTTCAGTCTGGAAGTTCTGCCCTCTTCAGCTTGTGACCTTTTGTGCCCTGTTTGGCCTTCCTGACCCTCAGTTTCCTCATCTGTTCCACGGGGGTAATAAGGCCTTTACTGCACAAAAAAATGATCGGCATAGAAATCAATTTGCACAAGACCTGTCCTATTGATATTATTTGCCATTTTAAGGACAAAAGTTCAGAAAAGGTGAGTATCCTGTCTGGAGTCACACAGCTCTTGGGAGACGATACAAGGACAAGTCTAGCTTTCCTACCTCCAAGCCAAGGCCCTGCACCTCCGGGCAGAGCAAACCTCTTCCTTGGAGCCTCCCCCTGAGGCCTGTGAGGGAGGCCCTCTCATTTGCAGGGGACAGTCCCACCCTGCTGTAGCCCACTCTGGGCATCCACTAGCATTTTCATGTGGGAATTCCCTCTCAGCATTTCTCAGGAAATCATATGCTTTTGGGGCGGGGCGGGGGGGAGGAATTAGGTACTTTTATCTATTTATCTTTGAATGGAGGTACTGGGGATTGAACCCAGGACCTTGTGCGTGCTAAGCATGCACTCTACCACTGAGCTATATATACCCTCCCCCCAATAACATGCTTTTCTAAATCCCAAATCCTAAGAAAACTCAGTTGAGAAATTGGGAAAATGGGGAAAAGTATTGCAAATCTCCTTCAAGCTTAACACTCAACAGAGAGATGTTATTAATTTAAAGGAATTCACTGACATCAACAGCAAGAGCAGGAAACACTTGGCAGGTGGAGTTCAAGGTTAAGATCAGCATCTGGGGGGATCGGGACAGGAGCACGTTGGGGAGAGGTGGTCCTCAATGCAACAGCTTGAGGCTGTTGCCACGTTACAAGTGTGAGTTCACAGCTCCATCTGCTGCCAAGAAGTGCTAATGCGTTTATAGAATACACTTTAAAACTTTAATATAGTATACTTTATATAACTAATACTCTTTCATAAATTATATAAGTGGTGTTTCAAGAAGTAACAAGTTCAGGAAGCAAAATGTGTCCGTAAATGGGCAATTTTACCTGTGATTCTTGCTAGGAGATGTGGATATTATGTTGTTTGAATAACACTGTTCACTGACATTGCCCAGCATTTAAGTAATTGCTCTAGGCTAGAGCGCTTCATAAATGCTTTAACAGAAGAAAAACAAAGAGAAAATGCATAAATGTTGAATACTAAGGACAGGACACCAGATACATTTGCTAATTTCTATATTAAAATCTAAATTAGCAAAGCAATACCAATTTGAATGGAAGAGTCAAATTCAGGATAAGCAGACAAGAAATGCCCATCATTCAAAAAGGAAATGAGCTTACGTGGAGCATTAAGTACTCCAACCCCAACTTGAGGATGCATTTAGACATGCTTTCAACAATTTGGCCAACATCAATGCAAAATGGAAAACATGTTCTATGTCTGGAACGTTTGTTACAAAACAAAGACTACAAAGAGTATGCAATTGATTCTTCCTGTGTTTGAAATTTTATTTGAATTGAATAACTTTTATATTTTAAATATTAAATAGTTGGTTTTTTTCCATTTTTAAATAATGTTCACTGGCCCTTTATTTTGGGTTAATGTTCTCTTCATATTTTCCATTATCAACTGTCTGTATCTGCTAGAAAACATTCAATATGTTATTGAGTATATAATCTTGTCACTATACACAGAAACATCATTTATTATTACCGTCCTTTTTTTTTTAACAGAAAACCTCAGAAACGTTTAAAACAACTCTATTACGGAAAAGTGTTTCACTGTTTACCATGAAGTCACCCATTATTATTTTTAAAACATGAAAATAAAGTGTTATAAAAAAATATGGTACCCTGAAAACTAATACAATGTTATATGTCAATTTATATCTCAGTCTTTAAAAAAGACAAATATGGAATATAATCTATGATTTGAGAATTTCCAGGAATTCTGATTTCTGATTATCCCCAATCCTGAGGATAATCAGAAATTTGAAACCCTAGGACCACAGAGTCCCATCCCAGCCATGAGGAAGGTCTGAGAGGAGAGGCTGGGAGGGGCTGGCAGTGCGGGTGAGGAGGAGGGGAGATAATAGAGCAGGATCCTGTAAGATGGGGAGGAGGAAGAGCTGCCAGGGAGGGACCAGGACATTCCCTGCCAATGCTCCCGTCTTACCTCTGCCCTCCATCCTCACCCCCACCCCCCCTCACTTCCTCATCCCTGATGCTCTGCGGAAGAGAGATACTGGTCTAGGCTTTTTGTGGAGAAGCTTTTAGCATCATACAGCCCTCTGCCTTGCAGAACCAGCAGATAACCCGACTACCTGCTGTCTCTCCTACATTTCAAGAAAAATCCCACTCTCCTTTGTGAAAGATTATGAAAGGACCAGTGATCTGTGTTCCCAGCCGGGGGTCATGTAAGTAGGGTCCTGCCAAGGATGGAAAGGATGCAAATATGGGCACCAGGGGGCCTGGGAGAAGGAAGTAGGGGGGTGGGGCTCTCTAGGGACAGACGTGGGGAGGAGGGCCATGGGAGGGAGCTGCTGAGGGGAAGAGAATGGGGTAGTGGAATGGGTTCTTCTCCCTCTGGCTGCCTCTCAGTTCTCATCTTTCTCCTTCTTGCTCCACAGCTTCCTTACTAAAAAGATGCGACAAATCTGTGCCGACCCCAAGGAGGCCTGGGTGGAGAAGTACATCAGATACTTGGACAGTCAAAAGTAGCCGGGAGCAGTAGGACCACCACAGCCCAGGGAATGTGAGAAGAGGCCACAGGGTCACCCCCCCTCCCCAGCCAAATCTCTCAGCCCCCGGTGGTCCCTGGAGTTGTCCTGGCCTGAGTGAAAGGCCATTCTTGCTTTCCTGCGCTCCCCTGCTCTGACGGATCCACTCTCTCCTTAAGCTTTGCCATGATGATGCTCTGCCCTGTGGGCCCCAGGACAGCATCCCTCCTCCCTTTGCAGGCACTCAGGTGCTGAAATAAATCTGTGCTGTAGAAAAGGACCTGGTGGTTTAAATCAATTCTCTCAAGACAGTTATTTCTTTTATTTTACAGATACGTCTATGATATTTACTATGTACTAGGTGACTTGTAAACACTTCAGTAGGAGCTAATTTAAGTGCCAGAATGATGGGGGCGGAGTTAGAATCAGGAGAAGGACAAATGAGCAGTCCTCGTTCAGGGTCCTTAGATAACAATAGTGTGAATACAGGCAAGCTCAGTGGGGTGGTTTGTTTGCAGGTGGAGAGCTGAGGTGCCCACCTCACACTGCTCATCATTCCCTTTGTCTCTGTGGGTGCTGCAGCTCACCCTTCCTTGAAAGCTCTTCCCCACATCTCTGCCAGTTCCAACATTTCCTGTCCACCCCTCAAGACCTACTACAAATAGCACTTTCTTGTCCCTCTCACCCACTGATATCTTATAGTCTTTCAGTTGCTGCCCTGGCCCTCATCCATGCTGCCTAGTATGAAAATGACTGGAAATTTAACCATCCCCCGACCATCACCTCAGCTAAAGACAGAGGCAGGAACATGGCGGTGTTCTGTGGACTGTGAGGCAGAAAAGGGGGATTTGCCTCAGGACCTTTGCATATGCTATTCCCTCTCCGAGGTCTCCCATAATAACCACTCTTAACTGGCCAATTCCCACCCATCCCTTTGGTCTCAGATAAATGATCCTTCTTAGTATAACCACTTAGTATAAGCTTGGTCTCCAGTCATACCATTTTATAAAATCATATAACTAATCCATCATAGCTCTTATCACACTTGGTAATTATGTATTTATTATATGTGGTTATTTCTTTCATGTTTTTCTCCCTCACAAGACTGTCAGTTCCATGAGGCCAAGCAGCATTGGATGGGTGGTGAATCAGGAGGTGGAAATGCTTTGCTGATGTCCCAGACAGTGTCTCCTCACCCCCACCTTTACCCTAAAAAATGAGCTGGGTCAATAAGATTATACCAGGTTTCCAGGTTAGGGTGGAAATTATGGCCTGGGGGCCAAATCCAGCTGCCAGCTGCTTTTGGAAATAAAGTTTTAATGGAACACAGCCATGCCCATTTGTTTTCACATTGCCTGTGGTTGCTTTTGCCCTGCAAGTACAAAGCTGGGCAAGTGTGACAGAGACTTTACGTAGCCCACAAAGCTTTTAAAATACTTTCTAGGACAAATAGCTATGTTGGTATACAAACATCCCTGGGCAACGGGCCTCTAAGCTCCAGGTTTTCTTGTCCCCAGCAAGACCAATCCAGAAAGCTCCTATCGCTACATGACCAATTGGTTCTCCCAGCCCCCTCCTAACTTCTCTAAAAATGTGTGAAGCAACTTGGAGCAGGATCTCTCTCTCCACGGCGCAGCCAGGGGTGCCTGGCCCGATAATGCCTCTCCCGGGGCGAGGGCAGCTTGGGGGGCTGCTGTTTTTCCTCCAGAAGCTGAGCGTTGTGCCTGCACGAAGTGTCCCTAGTCCAGGATTTCCCCATCCTCTTACTCAACAACTGATAATGCAAAAATAAAAAAGATAAATGGCCTGCAGGTGGCCCTAGGACCTCACCAGTGACTCATCAAATGGGGACAAACTGGAATTGTATTGAAGCGTTTCAGACTACTTTTTGCTTCATGGAAGTCAGTAAATCCGTATTATTTGAGAAAAGCAACAGGTGCTGAATTTCCCATTATTATTTTCTTTTGCTGTTAGTTTATTTTATTATTTGTAAGGGGAGGTAGTTGTTTGTTTTTTCTGATATGTTTGATAGGCTCTTATTAACTGGCCAGGAATTTGGATTCAAAGATCTCTTTCCAAAGAGAAAGAATGCTTGGGGACAGGATGGAAATTAACGGTGTGTTCAGATCAAGGTGGCAGATCGAACTCCCAGATTTAGAACTGCTCCTGTCTTTCATCGTGAGGAAACCAAAGACGAGGCGTGCGTGGCAGGAGGGAAGATCAGTTATCTAGAGTTTGCATCAAATTTCTGGAAGACGGAAAATAAACAGAGTGCTATGAACAGATCAGTCACAGCAGAGGAGATCAGAACCCAGCACGCGTTCGGGCAGAAGGAGCAGTGGAGGCTTTGGGCCCTGGACACGGGTAGGGGAAGCAGAAACGAGAAGTGGGCAGGAGGTAGGAAGATCAGTCCGCAGGCAGCTACACACAGATGCCCTTGCCCCACTCATCCTCCACTGCAGTGTCAAAGTGAAATATTGCACCCGACAAAGTAAACCGGCAAGCAAGACTTTACTCAGGACTACTGCCAGAGGGGAGGCAGAATGAGCTCACCTCCACTGAAACAAAAGGCAAGAGAAGTTTTTAAGCAATCAAATGAAGTAGTGGAAAAGTACCGAAGGGCGTCAGGGGGACGCTGATGGATGGGGTGTGCCCAGCACATTGAGTTGTTCCTTCCTGAATGTGCAGATGTTTTTCTCTGTGATTCGGCCATCTGCATTTGCTACTTGGCATCCCCTGAAGTCAGGCTCCCGCTGTCCCACAGAGACTGGGAGGCTGGGGCGCTACCTTCCTCGATGATGACATTTCAAAGGGATGCTTCCCAGGTCCTTGAGAAGGATGTTCCTGGGTGGTAAAGCTGGCAAGAGTCTGGGAGGTGATTTATATATGTATGTCTCAAAGGGGCAGAGGAAGAATTTATACTCACAAGTTTTTCTAGAGTAAATGTTCTAAGAAGGGAAAGCCAGGGGACCAGAGGCAGAAAGAAGCCTGTCTGAGATTTGGTAAAGCTGATAAAACATGAAGGCCATCTGGGTCACAGCCTAGAGTTTATCCCTAAGAATTGCCCTAAATAGTCTTGAAGGGAGAGCCAGGGCTTCCAGTGGGGGCGGTAATCAAGGAAAGCCCCCATTCACTGCAGTTTGGGACGGGTCCCCGTCCTCCCCACACCAGCCAGCTGAGGTGACCCACCTAGGTGCACTCAGCACTCAGCTGGCCTCCGATTTGGAGAAAAATCCTACTAGGACAGAAGCCATGTTACCCCACCTACCCTTTCTAAATATGAACAAGAGAGGAGTCACAGACACAGTGGTTAACTTCTGACATTTAAGGAGGCAAGGACAGAAAAGGAGAATGGAGGGAGGGAGGGAGGGAAGGAGGAAGGAAGGGAGAAAATTTACTTTCACATGGACTTTCCTTGTCAGTGTTCTGACCTAAGCTGCTTTGACATCGCCAAGAGCACTGGTAGCCAGAAAGCATCTGTTTGCCTGCATCTAGTAACTTCTAAGGGACAAGCTCCTTGGGTAGAATTTGGCCAGGGAGTCCAGGGCTGCCGAGGGGCAGGTTGGTGACAAGGAAGGTGACTTGGCCAGGAGTGTTTGGTGCTGTCACCTGCAGCTAGATGATTGCTAGGGAATGGAGGAGGGCACCCCGAGGCTGTGCCAAGGAAAAAAGGAATGAGCAAGAGAAGGTCTGGGGTCAGGGGGAGGCAAGAAAAAGAGACCATAACATTGGGCTGCTCTTGACTGACTGAAACCAAGCAGCGGGGTCCTTAGGAGATGGAGCCTGAGGGGTGGCATTAGGAAGCAATGGCCTCTAATGAACAACCACTGTGCTACTAAGGCACTGTGCAAACTGCTTTAATCATCTTAATCCACCAGAATGGGAAACATTATCCCACTTATAAGTATGGAACTGAGATTCAGAGAGGTTAAGTGGCTTTCCCAATACTGCCCAGCAAGTAATGTCAATGGAAAAGTTCAAAAACTAGGCTAAAGAACCAGGCATCTTGGCTTCTCGTTTTTACTATTCCACTTACTTTTTTTTTTTTTTTTCCTTTTTGGATCAGGAACAAGTTAATCTCCCAAAATTTCAGTCTTCTTCCCTAGAAATGTGATACCAACACCTAACTCACAGAGTTGCAATGATGCACATGTAACACCCAACCCACAGAGATATTTATATTTCTCCTTCAAGCAATGGAAGCGATTATAACAAGTAGGCAAAAAAATGGGGGGAAAGGTGTGGAATGAGGATTGAGTGTTTTTATGCTTCGGTGTTGAGCACTCGACGGATGCTTCAGGCCCCAGGTCTCTTGGTCCATGGCTCTGTGATTAGACTCCTGCTTCGTGGTAAAAAACAACTCATCTCTCCAATCACTGGTGCAAGACCTAGGAGTTATCCTTGCCCTCTCACCATCCTTAATTCATGACTTTCTAATTCAGGGACCAGCAACTACGACTTGGGGTCCAAATCTAGCCACCACCTATTTTCGTAAAGCCAGTGAGCAAAGACTGATTGAAAAAAATCAAAAGAAGCTGCGTCGTCACCTACACCGGCAGCGGTGGAAGGGGCCGCTGTTCATTGCATCTGATGAGCTGGTACAAAACAGCTCCTTGGAGATGCCCTGACCAGGACCCTTTGTATTCCCCCCAGAGCCCCAGCAGGTCAGACAGACCCAGATTGTGCGTAGGGGAAGGGGGTCACTGTTGGGAAGCCCTTGTGACGTCAGCTGAAGCCTGAAGATAAAATACAAACATGGGAAAATAGGAAAGAGGGGGAAAGCACCAGAAATGGAAGCACCTATGACAAAAAGCAAAAAAAAGGGGTGGGGGTGCAGTTTGCCAACAGTCTACTCTATCTAACCTTCTAGAAAGCCAAACATGGAAGAAATTTTATCAATCCTTGACAAATAACGACTAACCATGAAAACACCTTGTAAGGCAGGGATTATGTGGCCCATTTGATAGGAGTGAAGAACAAGACTAAGAAAGGTAAACGGATTTGCCCAAAGGCACAGACTTAGTCATTTGAACAAGAGCTCTCAAAGGATGGGAAGTCACCTAGTTGGTTTCAAACATGAGGTTTACCGTGGACTCCAGGTGACCCAGAACAAGCTACTTGTCCTCCTCAAACTTCAGATTCCATATTTACAGTATCTCCAGGTTTGCTTTGTGGATCAAAAGAGGTAATGTACATAAACCCCATCAAACACAAAAATCATTTTTTCACTTCTCCTTCATGCAGGGAAGTGTGTTTAGCTGAACAATTAACAGGCTCTGGTAGGAAGTATGAGGTGGAGGGCAAGTTTCTGTGTCTTTCTTTAGTAAGAGGAAGAAAGTGAACGGCTTGGTGCCATGATAATATTTCTCAGCTGTAGCTCAGGTGCTAGGACTCTCTTACACATTTCCAGGTGTCTCCATCCACCCCGACACTCACGAAGGAGCCTGGGAGGCAACCTCTCTATCCTTCCTTCATCTTCAATGCGCAATAAATCCCCCAAGTTACTTGTTTCTCCCAAACACTTTATACCTCCAAATGGACCCATTTGTTCTATTTCCAGTGCATCCACGTTGGTCCAGGCCACCATCACCTCTCACCCGGCACATGGCTATAGCCTCTTGACCTCATCCTCTCAGCCCTTTCTGTACAGCTGGCTATTTTCAACATGTTTCTCCCTTGCTTCGACACTTCAACTGCCCACCATGACATTTATGACAGAAATGTAAATTCCTTCGTCTGTCTGACAACACTCAGCACCGGGTGGCCCCAGCGTTTCCCTCCAGCCCCTTCTCCACCATGCTTGCCCTCCTCCCCGCTCTCCGGCCAGCTATTTTCCCCAGAGTCACTAGGATTTTTCTTGTCTTGGAAAGTGTTTCCATTCAAATATAATTGCTTTAAAGATGTGGTGTATATAGGACAGAAATAGACTCACAGACAGAGAATACAGACTTGTGGTTGCCAGGGGGGTGGAGGGTGGGAAGGGATAGATTGGGATTTCAAAATTGTAGAATAGATAAACAAGATTACACTGTATAGCACAGGGAAATATACACAAAATGTTATGATAACTCACAGAGAAAAAAATGTGACAATGAGTGTGTATATGTCCATGAATGACGGAAAAATTGTGCTGAACACTGGAATTTGACACAACATTGTAAAATGATTAAAAATCAATAAAAAATTTTTAAAAAAAAGATGTGGTGTATATATATACACACATGCATACACATACACAATGGAATACTATTCAGCCATAAAAAAGAATGAAATAATGCCATTTGCAGCAACCTGGATGGACCTAGAGATTATCAGATTGAGTGAAGTAAGTCAGAGAAGACAAATGTCATATGATATCACTTACATGTGGTATCTTAAAAAAAAAAAAGATACAAATTCTATTTACAAACCTAAAATAGACCCACAGACATAGAAAATAAACTCTGGTTATCAAAAGGGAAAGGGTGGGGAGGGATAAATTAGGGGTTGGGGATTAACAGACACACATTACCATATATAAAAAAGATAAACAACAAGGACCTACTGTATAGCACAGGGAACTATATTTAATTTCTTGTAATAATATATAGTGGAAAAGAATCTGAAAAGAAAAAATATGTATGTATGCATATGTATACCTGAATCACTTTGCTATACACCTGAAACTAACATTGTAAATCAACTACACTTCAATAAAAAATTTAATATATGTAATTACTTTGAAAAGGTAAAATCATAACTCTCATATAAATATTTTTAAATATTTATTTTTTTAGATTTTATTTAATTTTATTTAAGATTTTATTTCATTCATGGCTACAGTCTGAATGTTTGGATCCCCCCAAAATTTGTATGTTAAAATTCAAACCCCCAAAGGTGATGGTATCAGTACATGGGTCCTTTGGGAGGTACTTAAATTATGAGGATGTAAGTCAAAACTTACTACCCCCATGAATGGAACTAGTTCCTTATAAAAGAGACTCAAAACCTAAATGTCCATCGACAGATGACTGGATAAAGAAGCTATGGTATACTTATACAATGGAATACTATTCAGCCACAAAAACGGACAACATAACGCCATTTGCAGCAACATGGATGTTCCTGGAGAATGTCATTCTAAGTGAGGTAAGCCAGAAAGAGAAAGAAAAATACAATATGATATCACTTATATGTGGAATCTTTAAAAAAAAAAAAAGAGAGAGACAAACTTATCTACAAACAGAAAGAGACTCACAGACATAGAAAACAAACTTACGGTTACCAGAAAACAAAAGGGGTAGAAAGGGATAAATTGGGAGTTCGAGATTTGCAGATACTAATATATATAAAACAGATAAACAACAAGTTTATACTGTATAGCACAGGGAACTATATTCATTATCTTACAGTAACTTACGGGGAAAAAGAATATGAAAATGCATATATGTATGTTCCTATATGACTGACATATGTGTTGCATACCAGAAATTGACACAACATTGTAAACTGACTATACTTCAATAAAAATATATATTTTTTAATTTTAAAAAATAAAAGAGCCCCAAAGAAATCCCTAGCCCTTCCCACCAGGTGAGGATACAAGGAGTCTGTGACCCAGAAGAGGGCCCTCCCCTACCCAGGCTGGCACCTGACCTCTGACTTCCAGCCTCCAGGGCTGTGAGAAATAAATTTCCCTTGTTTATAAGCCACCCAGTCTGTGGTATTTTGTTATCGCAGCCCAAACAAAGACACATTAATTAACGAGGGAAACAGCAAAATGTTACTATTCCAGTTCAGAGGAGAATTCAGACATGACTATATATTTAAAAAATACAAAGGATCGCACTGAAAAATTACTGGAACTAATCGATGAATTCAACAAGGTTTCAGGATACAAGACCCACGTGCAAAAGTCAAAGCAGCAACCGAGAGACAGGGCATGATGAGTGGGAACTGCACATCTGACCCTATTTAGGAAGATCAAGGAACAAGGCAATTAAGTCTAGCGCCCAGAGTGGGCTTGGCATTTAGGGACTGGCTGGCTGGCTACGGCATTTCTGGTCAGGCAGGGCGTTTACAGGAACCCTGAAGTTCGGTTTGCTGAGCTGGCATCCAGGCAGGAGTGGCCCTATCGGGGGCCTAGAAATTTATTCCAACACATCACAGTGGCCCTACCAAAGAAGTCATCACCTTCTTTTTTACAAGCGTGTAAACTCAATTCAGAAAGTTTAAGTGACACTTGCGGCCAAATGAGTCAGGAATGTTACTGCAACAGTTAAGTCTTGAGCTTTGGAGTCGGCTTCCTGGAAGGTTGCTTCTGGTTTGTCATCTGTCCCTCACTGCCTGGTAGAGACTCAAGGACATTTTGTAAATTTCAACCCCAGCTAGAAGTAAACCCGGACCAGGGACTGGGCAGTATTCCTGTCCGTGTGTCCAGGCAGTCACGGTATCCTTTCCAGCTCCCAGGGGTGGGGGTGCCTCTTCTATAACAGGGTTCCTCTCCCCTATATCCTCCCTGCTTGCCAAGGAGAAAGGCCCAGATCTTAAAATTCAACCTCATTCCCTCCCTACAGACGATGGGGCTTGGCTTTACCACATAGCTTTGCAAAAAGCAGCAGTAATCCAACCACATATCTTCTTAAGAGCGGTTTGTTACTTTTAACGGGAAAGACATGATTATCAAAGGATCAGAGAAGGCCAGATCCCAGGCAGGGATGGGGCTGGATGAGTCAGAGACTCTGCTCTGCTCCTCTTTGAACCTCCAGGGGCCCAAAGACAGGAAATGCTTTGGCAAATATTGGGGAAAGGGCGTGCAGGAAAGAAAAGGCTGGTAGGAAGCTGAAGGGTCGGCGTGGGGCTGCTTTCTGTGATGCTGAGGCCCAAAACTGGGCTGGCCAGGCTTTATTAAAAAATGAGCCCAAAGAAGGGTCTCGGGGACCTTGACGAGGTTTCTCTCCCAGCACATGCCTGGGAGCAGCCTTGAGGAAGCCACCTGTGGACCACTGTTTGGCATCAGTCTCACTCGCAGGAAGAGAGACAGGTGGCCCCGTGGTGTACACAGAGCCCTGTGTGTCATCAGTGGGGACAACCTTGGGAGCAAATTATAGAGCAGCTTTAGCTTCGGTCTCCTGATAATGTCTTCAGTTTTGAGGGCTAGTTTTTCCTCCACCCCTGGATAAAATTCAAGGCAGTCTCCATGATTTTCTCAGATGTTCTCTCAAATAACAACCACCATTCCGCCATCACTTAAGTCCCAAAACACAGTGTCAACAAAAATAAATAAATGATTCTGTAGATTGCCTTTTTGTTTTGTTTACAGTTTCCTTTGCTGTGCAAAAGCTTATTCAGTTTAATTAGGTCCCATTTATTTCTTTTTGCTTTTATTTCTACTGCCTGGGTAGACTGCCGCAGGAAAACACTGCTAAGGTTTATGTCGGAGAATCTTTTGCCTATGTTTTCTTCTAGGAGGTGTATCGTGTCTTGTCTTATTTTAAGCCATTTGGAGGTTAGTTTTGTATATGGAGTGAGGGAGTGTTCTGACCTCATTCATTCACATGCAGCTGTCCAGCTTTCCCAACACCACTTGCTGAAAAGACTGTCTTTACTTCATTGCATATTTGTTACCGAAGGCAAGTACGTGTCATCCCTTGATGCTGGGGGGTTGGCTCCTGCCCCAGGTTCAGATCATGTCCTTCGGGGCGAGGCCTCCTTTATATTTGCCTCGTTATCCGCATTAGGGGAAAACTGATCAGATATGGTGACCAGGTTGAGGTATGTAAATGGGGAAACACATTATTGGCCATACATCTTATCACTTATACCCGGTTGTTACACAAGCATTGTACATGTGCTTTTAGCAATAGACATAGAGAAAGCACTGTTATACATCATGAGCAGTTATACTCCGTGACAACTCCACTAGAGAACTCTCTTTCTACCCTAAACATTGAGGCCAACAGTGTGGTTGGAAGTAAAACAATAACTTTCAATATTGATAGGGAGACAAACATCTGATAAACAATTCAATTAGAAAATAAAGATGAAAAGCCAGTAATATTTCAGACAAAACCAAAAAATTATAACCAAATTCACCAGTTAACTCACTCCTGTGTAATCAATCCTTTTCACTAAGTTTTACTAAATCAGAGTTTATTAGACTTTTAAAAAATATCTTACCCAGTTCACCAGTGTAATTTAAAAGAAACCTGTACTTGTGAAAAAGTCCTTTTTATGAATTTTTTTGTATATATATATTTTTTTAATTGAAGTATAGTCAGTTTACAATGTTGTGTCAATTTCTGGTGTACAGCATAATGCTTCAGTCATACATGAACATACATATATTTGCTTTCATATTCTTTTTCACCGTAAGTTACTATAAGATATTGACTATAGTTCCCTGGGCTATGCAGTATGAACTTGTTTATCTATTCCTTTTTTATGACTCTTATTGAAGATGAAGCAGTTTTGCAAAGTGTCAGCCTCACTGTTTATGAATGATAAAAAATTTTAAAAGGCAAGGTTAAAGATCAGGCTACAACATTTTTGACAAAGAAGCTTAATCAAGTTGCTGTGGCATACAACATTTTAAGAAAACTAGAACTAGAGTTATGGCTGATAGCATTATACCAGGATATATACCTAAATTTCAGAAACCTCCTTAAATAATTTCCAGAGTATCTATATTAATAACATTTATCTGTACAGTATAATCTGAGGAGGTTTATCACTCACTTGACAATGCCATGTAATTTAACACACCAACCAATCCTAGTTAGTTTAATATTTTTCTCTGAGATGTCTCAGGGGTCCTCTGAAGCCTCCCAAAGTTAGCTGAAGTCAAAAGAACTTTGATTAGAACTTCATAGGTTTGGCAACAACATCAAAAAGTTTCACACAATCTGTTATCAGAAATATCTGTTATCACAAGCAAGTAACATTGTTCTCTTAACAGAGAGGAACCCAATCTAGTCCTGCATCAGTCTTCTTTTAATAACAAAATCCATTTACCTACTTAAGTTTAATCTAACCTCAGCCCGACCATGCACAAAACTCCTTTTTTTAAGGCTCTCTTTCTACAAACTTTCTGCAACTTTCTGTATCCATATGGGTTTGTCCCTCATTTATTTTTCATCTAGAAACAGCCAGCTTTAGGGCAAAATCATTTTTTTAACTCAAAACGTATAACCTACTTTCCTACTGTGTACTGAAATGTTTACTTTATTATTTTTAGTAAGTTTAGTGACATATTTACATTAGATTCCTCAACCCTTAAAAGCTTTAATTTCTAGTGCAAAGAAGCAATTATGAACTTCTACATTAGCGTTTGTAGATTGGCAAACATAAATACCAATTATAATTTCTAGAAACATGTGCTTTTCATTCAAAAAAAAAAATCTGTGTGGCACCAAACATGTTTAATAATAGTCCTAAACACCTTTATAGTTTCTCTGTAAAGGGAAACCAATATCCAGTAAATAATGTTCCAGTATCTTATTTGGTTTAGGAATGACCTAGGTATTCAACAAACTTCCATCATTTAACTTAAGTTAGCCCAGCTCTAAAATTTCAAGTTACCAAATATCCGAAGAGATCATTTTTAAGTACACGTTCCTAAAACAGAACTATTTCCAAAGAGTTCACCCAAAAGCTCTTATGTTATCTGCATTTAATTTACTTATAAGAATTTTGTCATGCCAAGTTAACTGATTTTTTTTCTTCTTGACAAATTCTGCAACAGAAACATGAAACTATTAACCGTCAATAAACCTAGGGACAGTGAGACATGCCTGTTGATTATGCTAACAAGCTTAAACCAGTTTTAATATCAGATGTTAATTTATTATTGAATATTTCCTAGATCACATGACCCTGGAATTTGTTGCCTAGCCTCTTTAATACTTAGAAGTATTTAATTTGTAAGTGCTTACTTTTAAGTCAGTTAAATAGAGCTGTTTTACATGTTAATTTTTACATAAAGACAGTGGAACTAAAGATCTCACAGCTTTTCAGCCTGAGTTTTTAAAAAATCTTTTTCCTTGAGAGCCCAGGTAGATCACTCTATGCTGTATGTATCTCTCTGAATAAATCTACCTTTACTCATCCGTGGCTGGCACTTGAATTCTTTCCTGCACGAAGCCAAGGACCCACACTTGGCGGGGCACGTCCCAGGCACCTAGCTGAGGCCTGGGACACGGCTCTCCTCAGGCCTCACATCCATTTTTTCCTGCATCAGTCCAACAAACAAAAGTGTCACCCAAAAATTCCATCTCCAATCCTAGACAGGCCTCCAAACAGACTGGCCCGGGTCTCAAAAGAGAGCGGACCCAAAGTGGCTCCCGGTGAGCCCAGAATGGCTCATTCCCCGCAAAGGAAGGAGCCCAGATGAAGCGGGTAGAATTTTCTATCCTTCCCACAAGCCAAAATGATACACACAAAACACAAACAACAAATAAGCTGCGGTTGCACAATCAGAGGAGGTGTAGTCTAAAAATTCCCCTTCCACTCCCAAATGGAGGCCTCCAAACAGGTGGCCCCAGCTCTGAAAAGAGAACAGACCCAGAGTGGTTCACAATGAGCCCAGAGCAGCTCACTTCCCAGTAGGAAGGAGCCCAGACGCAGTGGAGAGAATTCCCAGCCTGCGCCAGCTGGAGCGACTCACCCTCAGGCGGCGGCGAACGTGGACCCGGCTCCCGCATCTCCAAACAGCCTCGGGCTGCAGGGTGGCTGGCACCTGTCGGGGAGAGCCTCTCCCGGTTCCCTGGAGCTAAGTGAGCTGCTAGGACTCAGGGAAGGGGCTGCCCCCAACTGGGTTCGACTTGCCACGAGAACAGACTCCTGCGCTGTCTTGCCAAAATTGTTGTTACCAAAGGCGAGTTCCTGTGCCCAAGGCACCATAAGGCCAAACAGACTGAAAAGCCAGAGTCTGGAGCAGAGAAAGGTTCATTGCAGGGCCAAGCAAGAAGGACAGGGTGGCTCATGCGCAAGAAAACACCAGACTCCTCGAAGGATTTCGACAAGGCATATTTAAAGGCCAGGTGAGGAGGGGTCACAGGCTGCGTGATCAGCTCGTGCACAGTTCTCTGATTGGTTGATGTCCAGGTAACAGGGCGGTCAGTACTGATGAGCCCTAGGCACCGAGGTCTGGGAGCCACGTGCTCTTGGTCATCAAGTAGTTAATTTCTTCCTTTTGGTGGTGGTTTTAGCATCTGAAAAACCCGGGAAATACACATGATATGCTATCACCTGAGTACTTCAGAGGGGAGCTACAGCGGAGGATATGGGGGAAGGGTCTGTCCTGGGAAGGCCCCACACAGTCTTGCTTGGTTACATATTCTTGCCTCCTTTGTCAAAGGTTAATTGGCCGTAGGTGTGTAGGTTTATTTCTCGGCTCTCTATTCTACAAACGATGCACCTGACAAGGGCTCAATTTCCAGAATGTGCAAACAGCTCATACAACTCAATAACACAAAACCCAATCAACAGTGGGCAGAAGACCTAAACAAACAATCCTCCAGTGAAGACAATAGGCACAATTGGTCAATGAGCACATAAAAAAAAGCTCATTATCGCTAACTATCAGAGGAATGCAAATCAAAACTACAACGCGGTATCACCTCACACCAGACAGAGTGGCTGTCATTTTTAAAAATCCACAAACAATAAATGCTGGAGAGGGTGGGGAGAAAAGGGAACCCTCCCATACCGTTAGTGAGCATGTAGTTTGGTGCAGCCATTATAGAGATGGAGATTTCTTAAAAAACTAAAAATAGACTTATTCCATGATCCAGCAATCCCACTCTTAGGCATATATCTGGAGGGAACTCTAATTCGAAAAAATACATGCACCCCAATGTTCACAGCAGTACTATTTACAATAGCCAAGACATGGAAGCAACCTAAATTCCACTGACAGATGACTGGATAAAGAAGCTGTGATATACAAACAATGGAATACTACTTGGCCATAAAAAGGAATGAAATAATGCCATTTGCAGCAACATGGGTGGACCTGGAGATCGTCATACTAAGTGAAGTAAGCCAGAAAGAGAAAGAAAAATACCATATGATATCACTTATAATGTGGAATCTAAAAAAAAAAATGACACAAATGAACTTATTTACAAAACAGAAACAGACTCACAGACATAGAAAACAAAGTTATGGTTACAGTAGGGGGAGACGGGTAGTGGAGGGATAAATTGGGAGTTCAGGATTTGCAGATGCTAACTACTATGTATAAAATAGATAAACACCAAGGCCCTACTGTATAGCACAGGGAACTATATTAACTATCTTGTAATAGCCTATAATGAAAAAGAATATGAAAAGGAATATATATATGTATGTATAACTGAATCACTATGCTGCACACCAGAAATTAACACAACACTGTAAACTGGCTATACATCAATAACAAACCAACCAACCAACCAACAAACAAATAAACGAAGTTTACAAGGCCACGTGAAAGCCTGACTTTGATCTTGCCTCAGTGATAACGCTGCACTCACTCCCTCCCTCCTCGGGGCCCCTTACAGATGGAAAGCCTGCAGTCCGGGAAGAAGGCATTTGCCTTGTGCTTCACCTGGCCTCGCATCTGTGACCCTTTCAGGGTTTGTAGAGTGGGAAGATAGAAACCGTCGGTCTCATACGAGTCCCCTGATATGAAGCACCCAGAATCGGCAAATCCATAGAGACAGAAACATGGATTAGCTGTTGCCAAGGGCCGGGGGAGGAGGAAATGGAAGCGACTGCACATGACTACAGGGTTTCTTTTGAAACCACCCACCAGAAATGGTATAAAGATTACTTCAAAGTGAAAACATCTGAGCTCCAACAGACACAGAAAGAAATCTTATCAGAACTCCCCTTACTGACTAAAGCCTGAGCTTTACCACATAAGCAGCCACAAATCCCACCTCCAGGACATTCCCAAAAAAACTGAGCTTCTTTAGAAACCTTTCATCCTTGGAAGCCCTGACCTCTTCCCCCTGCACCCCACTAAGCTGGTATATAAACATTTACCCCCTAGTTTTTCAGAGAACTTCTGTCTCTAGAGCTACTCCCATGTTCATAATTTACTCCAGTGGCTAAAATTCAAAATACCAGCCACACCAAGAGTAGGCAACGATGTGCAGCAACTAGAACTCTCACGTAATGCTGGTGGGAACGTGAATTTTTTACAACCACTTTGGAAAACTGGCTATTTCCTAAAAAGTGAAATGTACGGCTTACATACTACTCAGCCATTGCACTCCTTGATATTTGCACAAGGGAAATGCAAGCCCCTGTCCACACAAAAAGGGCCATGAAGAAACCGGTGGCAATGGATACGTTCATCGTCTTAATTGTGGTGCTGGTTTCGTGGGTGCGTGCATCTGTCAAAACTCACCAGATCTCACAGTGTAAATATGAGCAACTAATGATCTGTCTATTCTATTTCAAAAACGCTGTAAAAAAAAATAATAATAATAAAGCATGTCTCTCATCAAGAAAAAAAATGTATGTGGTTTCATGTGGGCCTCTGACAGGTCAGGAGCTTAGACATGAGGGATGAAAGAGGGCAGATCAGAACCCTGAGGAGGACATGAAAAGGAGCCCAGGAGTGGGGGATGGAAATTCCTTTACTTTTAGTCCCATGTGACAGAAAGCCGGCTTCAAAGGTCCTAGAGAAAAACAAAAATAGCTTATTGGTTTATGTACTCAAATCCTCAAAAAGAGCAAACACCAGCAGAGACTCGGAGAAAATGGGTCGTGGGACAGAGGACTCCCCAGCACTGTGGGGTTGACTCCACTGGCTCTTCTGCAGATGCACGGGGACAGAGCTGCACCCACAGAACCTCCCAAGGGAACTGCCTGTCCCCTTCTTTAGAAGCTGAGAACTACTGGGGAAGGACCCAGCTGCTGAGCTCGGGAGACGGGGCCTCACCTGTGACAAAGGACTGACAGAGCTCCGTAAAACCTAACAGCTGCACGAGCAGAGAAGTTCCCTCAGAAAAGGAAGGCAGAGCTTCCAGAAGAAAGAAGGGTGCTGGAAAAAAAAATTAACATAGGTAAATCCCCCTATTTTATTTTTTTTGGTAAAACAGCCTCTTGGTCTTGAAGTATTGATTGCCATGTTAAATGTTTCTGCTCATTTTTTCATTATGTGCATGGTGTGGACACACGCAAAACATGCCTTACATTCTATCATTTCCATGCTTTGCTTAAAGGATATCAGAAGACCTCGGTTTGAATCCCAGCTCTGCCCCTTTCGAGCTGTGCGAGCAAATTACTTCACTACTCTGTACCTCCGTACCCTCATCTGTAATAGATGACAACTGTTCCTATTTCACAGGGTCGTAATGACGATATAAAACATTTTTTTAAACAGTAAGTGGTTCACATCTTATTACAACTATATGTTATTACTATTTGCAGTAACCTCTAACTAGAATGTTCTTCCTTCTTTCTCTGCATTTTCAAATCAGATACAGTCTAGGCCCAGTTTTTGAGACCCAGTTCAAATGCCATCCCTTTCATGAATTTTTCTCATCAGCCGAATCTAAGGGATCTCTCTCTCCTTCCTCTGAAATCCTGACTGAGCAGCAAGGCCCTGCAGCTCTGGATGGCAGGGACCTTCTCAGTCCTCTCCATCTCCACCTCAACTAGAATAGAAGCATCTTTACCAATACTTACAGTAGTCTTTCTTAACAAGTACTAGTTTAATTAAAAGTGATGTCTAAATCCCCCAACAAAGAAAAGCTCTGGACCAGACAGCTTCACTGATGAAATCTACCAAACGCCTAAAGAAGAATTAACACACCCAACACTTCCAAAATGTAAAAGAGGAAGGAGTACTTCCTAACTCATTCTAGTAAATCAGCAACATTACCCCAATCTAGAAATGTGTTTCCGCAAAAAAACTTGTACATGGCTGTTCACAGCAGCACTATTCATAATACCCACAAATTATGAAACAACCCAAATATCTATCAAGTGATGAACGGATAAACAATATGAGCGATAGCCACACAAAGGAATAGTATTCAGCCTTAAAAAGGAATGAAGTATTGATCCATGTTACAACGTGGATGAACCTTGAAAACAGTATGTAAATGAAAAGAGACACAAAAGGCAACATATAGCATAATTCTGTTTATCTTTGCAGCATCCGCTGTAGGAAAACCCATAGAGACAGAATGCACACTAGTGGTTGCCCAGGGTGGGGTAGGGGAGACTGAGAGTGACTGTTCACTGGGTATAGGGAACCCTTTTGGGGATGACAAAAATCTTCTGGAACTAGATGGAGGTGATGGTTACACAAATTGTGAAGATACTAAATGCCACTAAATTGCACACGTTAAAATGATTAACGGTTAATATTACGTTATGTGAGTTTTACCTCAATAACAACAACAAAAGGCAGTAAGCCTCCTCTTGAATGAGGAACTGTTACTTTTGCTTTCAGCAAACTCACAAAGATTAGGCAATCTTCATTGCCCAAAGAGGAAATTATCAATTAGCTTTTACGTAACAAATCATGCTAAAATTTAGTCGATTAAAACAGGCATTAACAAACTACCACAGCACACCTATTAAAATGCCCAAAATCTGGAACAATTGCATTATCAAATGCTGGCAAGGGTGTGGAACAACAGAAACTCCCATTCATAGCTGGTGGGAATACAAAATGGTACAACCACTTTGAAAAACAATTTGAAGTTTTCTTACAAAATGAAACATATTCTTACCATACGATCCAGCAATCACACTTCTTGGTATTTACCTGAAGGAGCTGAAAACTTATGTCCACACAAACACCAGCACACAGATGTTTATAGTAGCTTTATTCATAATTGCCAAAACTGGGAAGCAACCAAAATGTCCTTCAGCAGGTGAATGGGTAAATAAACTGTGGTACAACAGACAACGGAATATTCAGCTCTAAAGTAAGTGAGCTATCAAACCATGAAAAGACAAGGAGTCTTAACAGCATATTACCAAGTGAAAGCAGCCAATGTGAAAACGACATTCTGGAAAAGGCAAAACTATGGACACAGTAAAAAAGATCAGTGGTTGCCAGGAGATGGGGGCCTTGGGGGAGGTAGGGGAGGTAGGGGAGGTAACTGGGCAGAGCAAGGAGTATTTTCAGGGCAGTGAAAGTATTCTGTTTGATACCATAATGATGGATTCACGTAACCATACATTTGTCCAAACCCTTGGAATGCGCTGCACCCAAGAGTGAACTATAATGTAAACTATGGTCTTTGGGTGGTTATGATGTGTCAGTGTAGGTTCCCCAGTTGTGACAAATGTACCACTCTGGTGGGGGATATTGATCATGGGGGAGGCTGTGCATTTTGGGGGTCAGGAGTATAAGGGAAATCTCTATACCCCCTATACTTGTCCCCTTAGTTTTGCTATGAATCTAAAACTGCTTTTAAAAAAAGAACTCTTAATTAAAACATTTTTTAAAATTTTTAAGTGGCAGCATTTATTATTTCTCATAGGTCTATATGTTGGATGGATGGGTCTCCTGGTCTGAGGCAACTCAGCTGGGGTTCGATGGTCCAGGATGACCTCTCAGCTGGGACAGCTCTCCACATGGTCGCTCAGCCTTCAAGAGGCTACCATGGGCTGGTACACATTAACAGTATAAAGGTTCCCAGCAGAAAAATAGCACAAGTCTCAATGTGCCGGCCCTTTTCAAGTCTCTGTATCACATTTTCTACTGTCTCATCTGCCAAAGTGGGCCACACAGCCAAGACCAGGGCCAGTATGGGGAGGATTCCCAAGTGCATGCATATGGCGGGGCGGGGGGATTCCTGCAGCCATTTTTGTAAATAATCTACCAAAGGAAGGGAGAAGTCAAATATTTAAACCAAGACCTAATCTTTGAGAGCAGAGCTAGAGTTAGGAGAAGTGCTTGGGACAAAATGGAAACCCGTTTATTGGACTCGGCATCACCCAGACACACAGCAGACAGTCAGAAGGTATCTGAGGGACCCAACCATCTGTGACCTTGTGACCACAGAGCAGTTTCAGTTCCACTTTATAGAACAGATTTCCCTCTTCAGGAGGCCCTCTAAGGAGGGCCCAGGCCCGGTCGTACAGACGTTGGGAAACACAAGATGAGTTGGTAGGATCCGTGGTTCCCCTTACTCCTCAAAGGAAAGGCTCTCCCATGTGCAGTAGTGAGGCCATTTAAGATCATGCACAAGGATGGAAGAGGCACACAGATTATTCCCCAAAACTGATATTTATGGCTAAGGACATGGAGGAGGTGGTGTAGCCCAGGGAGTCACTTCGCCAGCCACCCTGTCCCTGTGGGTCCTGGTCAGGCCTGCCCTAACATTTCCAGGACCCGGGGCAAGAATGCATAAGGAGTTTGAAACTTATCAATGAGCAAATAAACACATTTAAAAGTACAACTAATTGCTTAACATTGCAACAGTGTGAAACTATTGCATACACAGCCCTAACTTGGGAGTCCACCACCACAGACTGGAACACAAAAGCAAGCAAAAAATAATGAACACCAAGCCCTGCAGGGGAACCACATTTGTTCTGCAAGGACGGTTGGCAGTCGTGCTATCTGAGAAGATAGATTTTGGTAAGTTAATTGGCTTATCGTTTCTCTTACCTAAAGGCTTCTGCTGTTCAAATCTCCCCTGCCATTCGAGGAGTGTCTGCCCCCAGTATTGGCAGTGGTAACCCATAAACCTTCACAGCTTTGGGATTCAGGTGTTTCCTTTCAAAGACAAAGGGCAGGAGAGGTAGGGAGGCATTTTCCCTTAAGGCACAAGCTGCATCTGTCACAAAAGTGGATGTTCAGCATTGCAGGTCATGCCGGGCTGGCCCTGAGTACCACATCCCAAGAGACAGAGGTGCCTTTGTGTTCTCTGATGAATTTGTTTAGTGTGTGTTGGCCATATGAAGGATGCTCCAAAGCATGGGGTCCAGGCAGAGTCCCTCCTGCCTGGGTCTTAAAGTAGTCCCTGTCCCTGGACTTTGAAAGGCGGGATGTGTCAGACACGAGACACCTGCTGTCTGCCACCCGGAGCAGCAGTCCCAGGACGGCGACCGACTGCGTGGTTTGTGTCAGGGTTGCCACGAAGGACATGACTTCACAGGCACTGGATGGAACACTTAACTCACACAGAGAAAAGACAGAGCAAGATCAGCTTCAACAGTGAGTGTTGGTGCCCCCACAGCAGCGGGTACCATCCTGCGGCTGACTCAGGGCAGTGATCTGCACGAATCCCTCCTGGGCTGCAAGTGAGGGGCGCCGTTCCCTCCCTGCCAGGAACGGATAGAGTCATGGGGGTGTCACACATGCTTAAGCAAAACGAAGGAGCACCCACTGAGTCCAGAACAAAGATATCCCCACACAAGGCAATAAGCCCAGCACGGACAGACGGGCTCTTTACCTCTTGGTCAGGAAGTGCTCCAACCCCAAGGCCACTCTTTTGTGGCTGCCAAGGAGTTGAAAGACCCACGTGCACCAGAATGCCTTTCCCAGCGGCATGTGCAGCTGGCCTCACAGAGAACTAGGACGCTACCTCGCCTTTGCTTGGGACGGCCACCTGAGCTCCTCCTTACTCACCACACAGCCACCAGAGGAGGCCAGACACCACAGATGGCTTCATCTGGAAACTCAAGGACCAGCACCCAATGCAGGGAGGAACCACAACTTGAGGCCTCTCTCCTCAGAAGGGACCTGTGCTTGGAACACTGTCCTGAGATGTCACGACCTGCTCAGGATGCAGACACACCGCACATGCCCTGATGAGAAAGGAGGGAGGGGGAGTCAAAAGGCACAGCAGGAAATTCCCATAGACTCAGTGTGGATCTGACAAAGAAAACGGGCTACCCCAAGGAGGGGACATCTTAGCTCAAATATGCTGACCCTGTAACAGTGCAGGTTAGCTCAGCTTTTGCTACACAAACACATTATGCAAGCCTAGATCATGGGACGTGGTAAGAGCCGCGCTTGCAGGCAGAGATGACAGGGCACTTGGTATTTCCGTAAGGGAAGAAGCTGGAGGGTGTGCCGGGCGGTATGATGAAATAATTATAGGAAGCGCTTTGTGTAGCAAACACCTCGGCTCAGAGCGCAGTCCCGGAGCATCGTAAGTGCTCAAGAAGCACTGGCCATGGTTACCAGTAGCCCCGGAGACCACTGAGGCTGGAGCAGCTCACGCAGAGCACAGCCGCTCCCTCGATTATGCCGAGCCGAGTAATGAATAGGGCTGCTATGATTCTTCAGTACCACCAGTGATGCTTGGTGGGGTGGGGGAGGGAAAAGTAATGAAAGACCTAGGGAGTACACAAAAAAACCCACTCACAAAATGTTTGCTATACCGGGGAGGTCCCGAAAAACCCGCATATTGTGAAATCGGACATTGGTTCCTTCATTCTTTCATTTGCTGAACAAGCATGCGTGTGGTATCGTGTCAGTCACCTCTGTGCCCCACTGCCATTCCATCGGCCCTGTCCTTTACTCCGGCCACCACTACAGCAACCAGCCCTGCACAGGCTTTGTCCAGCCCCACGTAGGTGTAATGCGGCGGCACCACACCGTGCCGTCAGGCTTACCCCTCTTTTCCTGTATCAGGGACTCTGACGCTGAGACAGAGGATGCCTGCAGGATCCTGCTCGGTCCTCAGGCTTGTGCACCCGGAGCTACTGGACAAGTACTTGCCACTACAGGGGCTTGGAAGCCAATGGGGAGCACCCACAGCAAAGGAGAAAGTCGGTGAGTATATGGAGAGAATGACTTGTGCCCTGGAAGTCAGCCGGCCTCTGCCCTCGGCCACAACGATGATAGGACTCGAAAACAGAAAGCAAACAGGGGCCAGATCACATAGGGGCTTGTAGGTTATTAGAACGATTGGGCCTTACACTGGTGGGTTTTAAACAGGATTGACTTGGTCTGATCTATTTTTTTTAACAGGATCACTCTGGCTGCAATGTCGATGGAAAAGGGGCAGGAGCGGAGTAAGGAGCCAAATTGGGAAGCTTTGGCAATAATCCTGGTGAGAGATAAGGGTGGCTTGGAGCAGGTGAAGGGAGTAGAAGTGGTGAGAAATAAGATTCTGGACACAATTTTGAAAGTGGAGCCAACGGTGTTTGTTCATGGATTGGATGTCGGGGTGAAGCAGAGAGAGGAGTCGAGGGTCAAGACTGCATGTGCGGAGTCACATGAGCGGGTTCACATGTTAGAGCATTCCCATCAGTGGTCACGCCGAAAACAGGGTGTTTGCTCACATGAATGGGGTTAACTCCTGAGGAAAGAATTCTGATTAGAGGGTTAAACGAACCTCCTAGAGGAAGGATCCTTCGTAAAAGAGTCACTCTCTTTGCCCGTATTCATTAGGCAGTTGGGAAAGCCTCAGGTCATCCTTGCCCTCTACTTCCTCTTGCCTTCCCAGCCTCGTTCCTTTTTTTTAGAAATAGCGTGTTGTCTATTTTACAGCCAGAGGACAGCATTCTGACCTCTGTCCTGTGACTTCCTGGTTCTCCTCTTCTTATAAATACCAGAGCAGAGCTGGGGTCCCAGAGAGGCAGAGAGCAGGGCACCCAGGAGACCTTGGGCCAGCACTGCCTGCGCACCGGGAAGATGAAGACCTCCGTGGTGGTCCTCTCCTTCCTCCTCATCCTTGCTGCCCACGCCGCTGCTGGTGACTTGACCAAGCTTTCTCACAGGTTGTCAGGTTGGTGGTAACTCACAATGTGGGGAGGAGACAACAGAGGGCACTTTTGTTCCCAACATAGATGGGTCACTTGTTTAAAAGCAGCCTTAGTAGGTACCGACCTCTCTCTGCAGCCTTTGGTCCCAGGGGAAAACTGTACACAGGTGACTGGTCCCACCTGGGGAAACAATTCTCTCCCTTTTCATGGTCAGAATTATCTGATTCTTTCTCTTAGCTGACAGAGGACCATTATGGGCTAAATAAAGAGAATTGTAGTAAAATTCTAAATTTGTAGAAAGAAGCATAGAAGTCTATGATGTTAGAACCATTATATACCATCTAGTGTAAAAGTCTCATTTTGGAGATAAAATTGAACAAGCCTGGCAAGTGGCTCGCCCAAGTCTACCTAATCATTCTATTTATTTAACAAATAAATATCTAGTACTTCCCATGTGCAAGCAGGCACTGTTCTAAGTGTCTTATAGATATGAATGCATTGGATCCTCCCATCAACGGTGTGGGGTAGACTGTCAGTGACTCATATGGTTTTGTTTATTATTATTGTTAATATTATTATTATTATTACTACTATTATTATTATTCTCATTTTACAAATGAGAAAACTGAGGCATAGAAACTCTAGGTCACCTGCCCAAGATCACACAGCCATAAGTATTAGTAGAGTTAGGATCCAAGCTAGTTAGGAAGCTGTTAACAGAAAGACAACGCCTTTTAAGACTTTATTTTGCAAGCCCCATACACATCATATCAAGTATATTGACATGTATGCAGATGCCTCGTTTAATATAATTCATACATAACCATGTAAGAAATGAGCTAAAAGTTTCGTTATGTTTGCCTAATTAGTGTAATAGGGGTCCACGATCCTTTTTCCAAAACTTTGTGGCAAGTTGTATTTTAGAATGCAGAATTTTTCAGGTTCTAAAAAGGTAATACAGTATGGTCCAGCAATTCCACTTCTGGATATACCCAAAAGAACTGAACGCAGGTACATGAGGAGGTATCTGTATGACCATGCTAATAGCAGCATGATTTATAAACGCCAAAAAGGTGGAAGCAACTCAAGTGTCCACTGACAAATGAATGGATTGAAAAACAGGGTATAGACATACAGTGGAATATTATTCAGCCTTCAAAAATAAGAAACTCTGACACATGGTATAACATAGGTGAGCCTTGAAGACATTATGATAAGTGAGATACACCAGTCACAAAAGGACAAACGGTATGATTCCACTCATATGAGGTAGTTAAAGTAGCTATATTCAAAGGCAGAAAGTAGAATGGCAGTGGCCCAGGGGTTGGGGGTGGGGTGGGGGGCAGGAAATGGGAAGTTATTGTTTAATGGGTATAGACTCTTAGTTTTGCAAGATGAACAGAATTCCATGGAAGGATTGTGCTGAGTTGCACAATATGTAAATGTATTTAATGCTACTGCAATGTACACTTAAAAGTGATTAAGCAGGGAGGGTGTAGCTCAGTGCTAAGCATGCACTAGGTCCTGGGTTCAATCCCCATGACCTCTATTTAAATCAATCAATCAATCAATCAATCAATCAAACAAACCCTAATTACCTCCTTCGTCAAAAATTTTTTTTCTAATTTTTAAAAAAGCGATTAAAGTTGTAAACTTTATATTACATACATTTGATCACATTCTAAAAAAAAATAAAAGTTTTAAAATGGTAACACCTCCCTGGACATTCCTTAACATCCCTGGCAGAGTCTGGGAAGCACACTTTGCCAAACACAGTAATATTTCTGCAGCAAACACATGCAAATATTTATACTAATGGAATAAATAAAGCCTACAAATAACCTCACTCTACTTTGGGTGGCATTGTGCCACCAAATCAGTCAGTGAAATTTGTTCTGTTTCCAGAGTCCTGCGGATTTCAGAAATGTGTAGAAACCACTGTGGACTACATCGCATTATGTAGCTGTTCAACTGATTTATTCGTGATGGATTCGCAGTTTGCTTTTTCTATTTAGAGTTGATAGAGTATTTTCATGTCTCAAACTTTTTCAAAAATTCTCTGAAAAGTCTCAGGGCCCTGATGGAGAAGATGGGCCTGGAGGCAGGCCTGGTCCAGTGGTCCGGCATCACTGCCTCCCTAGCAGGGGATGGGGCTGAGGAGTAAGATAGATGGAGATGCTGCTTCCCAGCCATTTCTCTTCCCTCCTCGACTGTTTCCCCCAAACAGACCTGCTGTCGACACAGGATCATCATTATCACATACAATCTCATGGACAAGGTTTGTTATGGTATATATTTAAAAACAGCCAGCAGGTTCATATCTGCTCAGTGGCTTCAATCCACCTTGTTTACGGGGCCTGGGGAGACAGGGAGGGTCCTAAGGCCAGTGAACACGTCCAAGGAAGTTGAGGATGGGTCCTGGGTCCATACGTGGCCTCTATTCCAGCTGGCTATCCCGAGAGTTGTCCTTGGGGTGGGGGGGGCTTCTCTCTGATGCCTCCTGCGGGCCTCAGACCCTTCCTCTTCTTGGAGAAATGGTCCTGCCTGTTGTGGCCCTGCCTGGGTGCCCTCAGACACCCAGCTCAACCCTGGGGAAAGTGAAGCAGGGAGACACCAGCAAGTGCTGGCCGAGAAGGAAGACATCCCTCTCGAGTCCCGCACCTTCTCACCCTTCCTAGTACTTTGGAGGAAAGGATCTAGTTTTCCTCAAACTCAGTCCTTAAGTAACCCTTTCTCTTACTGCAGGCTTTCACCGTCCCACTGACTGCTGCCTCTCCTACGCCTCACGAAATATCCGATGTGTGTTCATGAAAGATTATTCAATAACGACCAGTGGGTGCTCCCGGCCTGGTGTCATGTAAGTGCCAGGCTGACCGACCATGCCTTGCGGGGAGGGGTGGGCACCTGATGAATAGATGTCCCCAAAAGTCCTATCCTCTGGATCCTGCCAGGTCAGCAGAGGCTTGCGTCCTCATTAGGATCCCGTAGGGCATCGGGGACATGATGTTCCCAGTGAAGAAGGAAGCCTGGGAAGGAAGGAGACAGTAGGAGCAAGGCTGCCCAAGGAAACTCCACAACTCACTAAGGGAGTCTCAGAGGCTGAGGGAGGGTCTGAGAGGAGCTGCTCTGAGCCCTTGCAGCAAAGAAACAAAAGAACAGGCTGGGCTGAGTGGGGAATCCGAGAGGCAGGGAGGGTGGTGCTCCCCATCCCCCCTTGCTGACCCCTCCTCTGTTTGTAACCTCTCTCCCTCTTGCTTCCCAGCTTCAAAACCAAGAGAGGGCAGAGTGTCTGTGCCGACCCCAGTAAGGAGGATGTTCGGAAATGCATGGCGAGTCTGAAGCTGGACTCCGTGATATAGAACCTGGAAAGACTACTGCTTGAGAAGGAGCCAGCCACCTCACCTCCATCTCTCTTGCCTCGACCACCTCCTAGAAATTTCCTGGCCTGAATTATTTTTAAAAAGCACCCATTACTGTTCTGTTCTGGTTACATAAGTAATACATTAATAAAGAGTAACCAATTTAACTTTACTTCAACTTTAAGAGGAAAAAGAATCTTTAGCAATGCCAAATTTCAGATCTGTGGGTTTTTTTTTTCCCAAAACAAGACATTATAGTGTAATTTTTTTAAAAGCTAAAAATATGACATTCAACTATAGATTGACTATGCGTCAAAAATGTATTCAACCCATTAATGAAGGAACCATTAAACTGAATGAATATCACCTGAGGAACAGAGGTTTATCTAGATAATTGGGAATGACATTCTGAAATGTTTAACTGAGAGGAGAACAAATTAGTATCCTATAGGACAATAAACCTGTAACTTTGGGGATTATCTTTTCTACTAGACAAAAATCACTTGCATCTGTGCTTAACAAAAATTTACAAGTCAACATGTGATTTCACAAAGTCTGGGACCTGGTCAATAATAAACAGAGTATCAGTTAGAACATGCCTACAGATTTCAGGAATCCTGGAGCAGGCCTTTCAGACAATGTTCCAAAATGACATTGAAAGGCCTGCATTCATCCTTTTCCCTTATTTTTATGCTTTAGATTTTCTTCTTAATAGATATAACTTCCTAAAAGATCATCTTCGTTAAAGTTAAAGGACATTAGAAAAATATTTAAAACTGGAGCCAATATCCATCTTACATTCATATCTACTAAAGCATATGCATTTATATTTATAATTAGGAAATCTTGGCCAACTGTCTCATAAAATTTGGGAAAAAAAGGACTGAATTCTAAACAACAAGTTTTTGTCATTCAAAAAAATGTTTAAGATTTTTCTGGGCCAAGATGGCAGAGTAGAAAGACCCTGAGCTCACTTCCTCTCATGAGCACAGAAAAATCATCAATGAAAAAAAAAAAAAAAGGAACCTACCAGAAAAGATCTACAACAGAAGACAGCAACAAAGAATCACAATGAGTTGGGCAGGAGGCAGACTGGCGATACAGCCAAGTCCCTTACTCTCTGGTGGGTGACCCACAAACCGGAGAATAATTACATTGCAGAGTTTCTCCCAAAGGAGTGAGAGGTCTGAGCTCCACTCCTGAGCCCAGGGGTCCTGCATCGGGAAGACAAGCCCCCAGAGAATTTGGCTTTGAAGGCCAGCAGGGCTTAATCTGGGCAGTCCCAGAGGACAGCGGGAAATAGAGACTCCACTCTTAAAGGGCACACAGAAAATGTCACATGCTCCGGGACCCAGGGCAAAAGCAGTAATTTGATAGAAGCCTGGGTCAGACCCACCTGCACATCTTGGAGAGTCTCCCAGAGAGGCAAAAGGCAACTGCATCTCACCCTGGGGACACAGACACTGGTAGCAGCTATTCTTGGGGCCTCCTTCTACCACTCGGATGGACACTGGTGCTGGTGGGCACATTGTGGGATCCCCCCTCTAGCTTACTAGCCCCAGGATCCAGACTTGCCCTGGCCCAACAGCTTGTGAATGCCTCAGGCCAAGCAACCAACTGAGTGGGAACACAGCCCCACCTTCAGCAGACAGGCTGCCTTAAGACCCCCTGAGCCCACAACCACCTCTGGCACAGCCCCGTCCACCAGAAGGCCCAGAACCCAGCTCCACCCAGCAGTGGGCAGGCAGCAGCCCCAGGGTCCCCACAGCCCTGGCCCTGCCCTCCAGGAAGCCTACTTTAGCCTCTGGACCAGCCTCACCCACCAGGGTGCAGACACCAGCCTGCGGAACCAGCCTGCCCACCAGCAGGCCAGACCCTACCTTGCTCTCTTCTTGTCTTTGACCAGAAGTTACCCAGGGCCCAGCCCAATTCTCTCTGTCCCGTGGTCCCCTCTGGAGGTTCCCACAGCAGATACCTTTCTTCATTTATGCTTGTAGCTTTATCCTGGGGCAAACCTCATAACCGACTGTCCTGAAGTGGGGACTGGCAAGGTCCTAGCTTGTTCTTTGGACCCAAGCTTTGTCTCCCAGCACCTCCTGACTCTGATCTTTGGGTGACCCAGGGTCGTGATGGGAAAATGTTTTCTTAATGATCTTCTCCATCACCTACATGAGGATACAAGTTTCTTCAGTCGCCTTGGGTTTTGCCACCAAAATGACAAATGTCCTTTATATAGAACAGAAATTTCTCACCTGTGATCAGCTGCTGTTGTCTTTTCTGATTCCCTACTGCTACTATAAGTTTTTTTAATGAATGTTTTGTTTTCATACTTACTCAGTCATTTCAATGGGATTTGGGGGAGGTGAAAGAGGCAAACACAGATGCTCAGGGTTCTGGCCCGGATTTTGACCCGCTTATGGTCTTTCCTGTTGTTTCTTCACTTATGGTGGCAATAGCAGCTTTTGGCTCTTCTGCTGAGATTTTGTTTCAGACACTTGAAGATCTCAAAGAGTTGTTGCATGAAAGCAGGGCTAGACCCACGGGCAATGTGTATGGTTTCACTGGGTTGTCCGGCTGCTCGAGCTATTAGCCCAGGAGAATGAAATGGTGAGCCCAGGCCACTGAGCCATGTAGCTGGCAGAGGGCCAGGTGTCTCCTGGTCAAGGCTTTGGGCACAACAGCAGCTGAACAGAAACGAGGGATGGAAACGGCGCCTTTCCCTTCTGACCAGGCATCTGGAAAATCACAGCAGTTCTTTGAGCTCTTTGAGGAGACAATGGTGTGTCATGTCAGGTCAATTGCATAATACTCAAAACACTCTCTTTTCCCAGTTCCTCAAAAACAGCGTGTTCCTTTTTTGCTTCCTTGCTTTCTGCGGTGCCTCTGCCAGAAATGCCCCTCCTCCCAGCCTTCCCGGCAAAACTCAACCCACCCTGCAAGATTCGGTTTAGATGCCACCATAAAACCTTTCCTCACTATGCTGGACGAAGCATCCCGTCCCTTTCTCTGGACTCCTGAAAGAGATCATGGCTGCATGATTACTTTATGTTATCCGTTGTGAGAGACATTAGGGAAAACTTGAGAACAGAAACGAGACTCCTGCCCATCCATGTGTAAGAGAAGAGGACACAGTGACTTCCATAATACTGGGAATATTAATTCAGGAACTAGTTTCTGAACTTCTATGACATGTCAAGCCCTCTTCTAGGCACTGGGGAAAAGTACGGTGAGTAGGACAAAACACCATCTTGCATGAGCTTTCTGTGCTATTCAGCTATCATTAGCCCCCCTTGTTCAATGACTTATTCAATGACTTTAATAAAATTCCATTAACAAAGTAAAAAAAAAAAAGGAATATTCCAGTGTATAGAGAAGACTGAAAATAGGAATATGACATCTGTGTTCAAGAATCATATCTGATTTGACACAAGATTGTAAAATGATTATAAATCAATAAAAAATGTTAAAAAAAAGAATCATATCTGAATCCTCACTAAATCTCTAAATTATTACACCACACTGCATTAAAATGATGAGGCAGTTTGTCAAGGGGACAGCCAGGCTGCGACTCGGGCCTCCCCAGGCCCCAGTCAGGCAGCCCAAGGGCTGAAGAGACCAACATATTATAAGCACAGCAGTTAGGATGCTGTGCTATAGATCAAGGCTTCGGAAACTTCAGCATGGACAAGAATCACCTGGAGGGCTTGTTAAAACACAGATTGCTAGGTCCCATCCCCAGAAATTCTGACTCAGTAGGACTCGCTGGGGCCAAAGAACCAGCATTTCCTCCCAGTTCCCAGGTAATGAGGGTGCTGGAGTGTGGAGTGGAAATCTGAAGAGAACTCTCAGTCTCAACTTTGTAACTTCAGCTGTTTGCAACTTTTGCAGAAAGCATATATTCCTTTAGTAACCAGAAAATAATGTCAAAGAATTGGGGGAGAAGGGGAGAGTCTTCATTGTCTTTTCAACAACAAACAAACAATGGGCTGGCTGACTTGTGTTACTTCTTGATTTTTTTTTTTCATGATGCAACTTATCAAAGCTGCTTAATTACAAAAGAAATATACAAGTGGGAAAAGTTTAAACATGGCTAAATGAGTCTGATGACCAGTTTTGAATTTTTAAAAGTAAAAAATCTTAGAAGTTATTTGAAATAGCTAGAAAAAAAGTGTGCTGAAGAGCTGTAAAAAAAAAAATTATCCGTATCTTTCCTCTTCTACTTTTAGAACCACAGACATTATTTTAAAAGTAATACGGCTTAGCCCCTTTTGTCTTGGTGTGGGCCAGGGCTGGGGCAGAGGGCATGACCCACTTGGTTAAGGCCAGTGGAGGTAGAAGATTTGTTACCTAGAGAGGACATGGCAAAGAAGTAAACAATGAGGGTCCTACACACACTTCCCATGTTATTCAATTTTTTTTAAATCAAAGAATATGTGCTGCTTTGAGAAACTTTTTTTTTTTTTTTAGTATTCTTTTGGTTTCTTTTTTAGGGGAAGGGGTAATTATATTTATTTATCTACTTACTTATTTTAATGGAGGTTCTGGGGACTACACCCGGGACCTCGTGCATGCTAAGTGCACACTCTGCCACTGAGCTATACCCTCCCCGTTGAAAAACATTTTTAACATTTTTTACAGGCACCGCATACTCATCCACAGACAACAAGAGAGCCTTTAACATCTCTGATTATATTGCTGCCAAATTCCATTCATCCCTCTGCACTGCAATTTTCAATTACTTTTTTGAGTCCCTCTTTGAGCGGTGAGTCATCTGAGGTCAGGGTCATCTTCATTCCCACCTCCAAGCCTAGCCCAGTACCTGGCATGTGCTATTATGGCAAGGAAGTAATATGGTCACTAGACCCATTCTCTCTGCCTCCTGGGCACACACAGATAATCTTTATCTTCCATGCCTTTGTCATTAAGTTGGAGCCAAGTGACTTCATTTCGGCCATGGGGTGTAAGTGAAAGTAATTTATACCATTTCCAGAAATGGGCCATAAAAACCTGCCAATCCTCTGCTTCTCCCCTTGGGTAGCAAATTTGGAGGTCTCTTGTTGGAAATGGTGGCACCACGAGAGAGGAGAAGGCTTGGTCCCTGACTGGGTGACTTTCCCAACACACACCCGCCCTCATCTCACTGCTGACCACGCTGGACTGTGACATGAGCAAGAAATAAACCTCCATTTAATTACTCTCCTGAGAGTTAGGGGTTGTTTATTATAACAATGAGCATATCTAATTTAGGTAGGAACTCAATAACTGCTTGAAAAATAAAGAACTTTCCTGTAAAGATCTTCCTGTAAAGATCTTGGCAGGTCGGCTAGTCTCCACAAAAACAAAGTCATCACTGTTTCTTCCCAACTCATACTCTTCCCAGAAACAGCTTGTTTCCTTAGATTGTCCCTAATGACAGTTCTTAATACTGGACTGGAGGAGTTTAAATAGTTTTGTTATCGACAACAAATACAGAAAATTTCGAATAAATGACTGTCTCAGCACCTAAGCATGAAAATTCAGCTACTTCCTGTGAAATACACGTACTTAGACCAGCCCAATTTATGTATTCATCCTTCTTCTAAAACATATTTAGAAATCACCTGCTCTGTGCTAGGCCTGCCCTGCCCTAGTGTGTGGAGGTGAGAAGATGTAAACAGCCTTCTAACCACGAGAGCAAGCAGAATGTTGCAAGTCCCCTCAAGAAAGCCACAGTCAAGGCCCCTGGGCTGAGAGTCTGCAGAGGTGGATCTTTCCTGCAACCAAATCATTCTGCGAACATGAGCAAGCCTCTGGCCCTTCCTGAGCCCAATTCCTCCTCCGTAAATGACCAGTTTAGATGAATCTAAGGATGGCAAACACACAGCATGCAAACTGCACCTTCACAGAAAGCACATGTCACTCACGTGATGCACAGACATCCAACCTGGAGCTCCAGTCCACCACTAATCAATGAGACCCACTCGCCATCCCCAAACTAGGCATTTTCTAGGTTCCCATAGAGCTTCTCTGTAATGAAGGTCAGAAACCAGGAGAAGGTTCCCAAAGGGATTCACTACCTGAGCTCAGATAGGTAAGGCTTTGTAGAGAAGCCAGGGCATTTTTAGAGACAGCTTTGTGCACATGTTTCTTCTCCACAGCGTAGTGGTTAAGAGCATAGACTTGAGGGGAGGGTGTAGCTCAGTGGTAGAGTGTGGGCTTAGCATGTACGAGGTCCCAAGTTCAATCCCCAGTACCTCCATTTAAAAATAAATAAAAATAAACCTAGTTACCTGCCCCTCTAAAAAGAACTCAGACTTGGGAGCCAGACTGCCTGAGTTGGAGCCCTAAGTCTACTTGTCAATGGTCAGAGCTTGGGCGAGTTCTGTCTGCTCTCTGTGCCTCAGTTTCCTCAACCGCTATGAAGATTACAAGGGCTAACATTCACGAAGCATTTGGGACAGTGGCCAGTGTGTATTAAAGCAACCATCACTGTATAAGACCTGTTAAATAAAGTATCCACTGAGCATCATGGCACGTTCACCGCAGGGGTCAGCAGGGGGATGGGGATGAGGCTGGGAGGCAAAGGTTCTGCTGAAGAGCTTAAGTGAAGACTTCCTAGACCTGATATGGGGGCCTCCAGACCTCATCCTATTACCCCAAATCCTCTCTGATCTCCAGATGAACAGATCCTGAATCTCCAGCCCCCATCGGCCTTGTTCTAAGACCTGGAACAGGAACTGGGCACAGGACACATCCCAGCCTTGAGATCTTCTGCTAAGTCTGAGACAGTGTCCCTGAGCCCCTGTGCCCATGGTCTTTCTACGACTAAGAGCTAACCTCGAAGGGTTAAACTCATTCCCACTGGGGATGGAGGACAATTTCCTCCCTGAAATCTTGGCTCCCCATACTTCCTTCACTCCACCCTCAACCAAAATTGCTGAGGATATGAAATCGCTGAGAAATCCACTGCTTTCTACTTCCCTTTGGCATCTTAGTTCCCTTATACTAAAAAACATTTTGCCTCGATGAACATTTCTCAAAACATTCTCAGCCCAGGAGGTTCAGAAGCCCCTACCAGGCCAGCTCTCTCCCTGCAGCGGCTCCCTGCACCAGAAGATGAAGGCTTCCATGGCAACCGTCTCCTGCCTCCTCCTCCTCCTCCTCCTCCTTCCCATCGCCCTGCGGTCTGAGGCTGAATTCTCTCCACGTGAGTGCAACACCTCATCTTCTAACCTGGTCCCTGTAATGAATCAGGAGTAGGGTTGCTGGGAATACAGGAGGAGTGCTCTAGGGAGGTCTGGTGTCTTGTTAGACTGGTTCCATCCTCACCCTGCCCAGGACCAGTCCCCTTCCCTCCAAGGCCATGCAGTGAGGCCAGCCTCTCTCTTCACTCACTCAATTCATCTCTCTTTGCCATTAAGCAAAAGACTGGCCCACCCCATTTGGGGTCATTAACCCTAGGGAGACTGGGGAGAAGTATCTGGAGCCCCTAAAGGCCATATTGTCCATTTATCTCCTGGGATTTGGACCCAGGCTGCTTGCGGGGTCCACCTAACCCCATGAGTGCAGCATCGCCTGGTTACGCAGTTGGGGAGTGGGGGGGAAGCAACAGTTCGGGGGTCCTGCCTAGGCCACCTTTTCTCAGCTTATTTCTTAGAATGAGCTGCCTTTACAACCAAGAATATTCCCACCCTGCAACTTGGCCTCATTTCCTTTCCAGAAACTGAAGGGAAACAGAAGGCTGCTGAAATAAATCTAGCCTCAAGTTTGATCTGCCTCTGAAAAGTCAGCCCAGAGGAATGCAGTGGGAGTGGCTCCCTGGGGACCAGGGGATTCTTTATTCCATTCTTTAGGGAGTGAGGATGCTGCCGGGAATGGTGCTGGATAACAGGACCCCTCCCTTTTCACCCAAGCACCTGGCCACCCTCAGTGATCCCTGAAGCCATCCCTGTGCACATTTCTGTCCAGGGGGGCCACATAACTTGCACACCCCCACTGTACCTCATAACTGCAGGGCCTTTAATCTGAAATGCCCTTCCCCCTACCCCCATAAGTCAATCTAAGTGTGACTTTGCTGTTACCCCCTTGTACCTCTGACAAAAGCCATGAAATTTCAGAATCAAAAAATAACTGAAAAATCCAGTGTGATTAAAAAAAATGTTTTAGGGGTGGGGTATAGCTCAGTGGTAAAACATGTGCTTAGTATGTATGAGGTCCTTGGTTCAATATCCAGTACCTCCTTTAAAAAAAAAAAATGTTTTAACCAGGAAACTTTTTCTTCCAGCAAAATCTTACACGGGAGGCTCAATATGTAAAATGGGGAAAAAAAAAAAAAGGTGGATGGGGTCCTTTACACACGACTGCACTCTCAAGTGCATCCGTGCCTCCAGAAAGCTCCATATAAAACCCACCGACCCAGTCCAACAGCCTCACTGACAGATGAGGATACAGAGGGCAATTGGGGCGACGGGCACAAAGCCAGCAGAGGCAAGGTGGGGTTAGAACAGGGTGCCCCGGCTCCCTGGCCGTCGTCCTTGGGGCTTGGTGTGGATATCCCACCCTCTTTGCAGGGCATGCGTTCAGTGGGGACATGGGCGAAATGGGGGCACTGGAAGGGGCAGGGTCTGCATTCCCAAATGGTAAGTGTCCCAACCCCTATTGGGATTTCTTCCCGATATCCCTCCTCTTGAAGCATCTCTGCCAGCTGCCCCCAGGGATGGTGTGTGCTCACTGAGAATATCCAGGCTTGACTGCTCTTCCATCTGGGGTTGAAAGTCATTAGCCAGTCCTAGGAGGGGATGGAGAATGGAAGCAGGGTGATCGCTGATGAGGAGAGGAGCCAGGGGAATAGTTTCAAAGGGAGCCCAGAGGACTGAGTTTCCCTGTAGCTCTGCCTCTGAATTCTGGGGGGCTGTCCCCTCCTTCTTTCCCTCCTCTACCCCTTGGGGTTGCAAAGGCAGCCGGGGGGGGGTTGTCTTTAACAGGGGCCGATCTCAGCTTCCCTCCATGCCTTCTTCCCAGGATCACCTTACCACCCCGCCGAGTGCTGCTTCACCTACGTGACCCGTGCAATCCCACGTTGGCGGATTTTAGGCTATTATGAGTCCAGCAGCCAGTGCGTCAACCCTGGAATTGTGTAGGTGGCACCCATACCCTGCACTGGGGGAGGGCAGCCTGCAGGGCCTTGGGGCCGGGTGAACTGGGAACCGGGACTCCCCAGGGGGCTTCTCTGGTGTGTCAACACAGGGAGAGGCAGCCAAGGGGCAACCTGGGGGCTTCTGGCCTATCCGGGGCCCGCTGGGGCCAGGAGGAAGCTGGCCTCACCGATGGGGAAGGGTAGAGGAGGGGAACAGGAGGCAGGAGGGCACTAGTGGGGACACCGAGACTAGGTGGGTCTAGGGGCCCTGAGGGGCTCAAGGGCTTGTCTCAGAAAGGATGCTGGCCCCAGGCTGCCTCTAACAAAGGAAGGAGAACCAATCTAGGTCCCATGAGGAATTTGTAAGGAAGGAAAGACTGACACTGGCTTCCTGGCTGCTGGACCCTCAGTTTGTAATCCTTCTCCCTTCTTGTGCCACAGCTTCATCACCAAAAAGGGCCATGTCATCTGTGCCAACCCCAGAGATGACTGGGTCCAGGACTACATCCAGGAGCTGGAGAAGATCTGAGTGACCCAGATGTAATGGAGAAGGACCCTGCTCAGAACCTTAAAGAGAAGGGACTGAACACCCACCCCTACTCCCAACTCAGCCCCAGCTACCTCCCAGGAGCTGCCCTACCTTGAATTAAAGACCATTCATGCCCTTCCCTGCCCTCATTCATTTGTACTGAATTTCCATTGGCAATGAACTGAGCACACTGGTGAGCCCGGCCCGGGGTGGCACCCTCAGCTTCAAGCCTCACTCTGCAGAAATTTGGCCAGAACATGGTGCAAAAGATGGGCCAGGCCTGTGATGGAGGTTGTGGGAAGCTGAGCAGAAAGTGAGAAAGATCACCTTACAAAATAAGAACCACAATAATATCAGACGCCATTTGTTGTATCCCAAGCGCGCTGCTAAGCAGTCCGTGTGCATTATCTTACTCAAGTTTCACAAATGTAAAGCTAAGAATTATCGTCTGATTTTGCAGGTAAATCTTCATAAAGGCCTCTCCATAGCAGTCAAACTCCATAGTCTTTTTCTGTGTTGGTCCCAAGGCCTTTTTCTTTGTTCCCTCCTGGCTGGGATAGGAGTGATTCATGGTTGTATTTTATCCAATTCTTCCCCATCCACTTATGTTGTACTATATTGTTTTACTCATTTTTGTGTCCTACATAAGGCATAGCAAAAAATGTGGCCCACACCAAGTGCTCAGGAATCAGATGGATGGATAGGTGGATGATGCATGGGTGGGTGGGTGGGTGGATGGATGGGTGGGTGAATGGATGGATCAATGGGTGGATGGGTGAGTGGATGGATGAATGGATGGGTGGATGGGTGAGTGGATGGGTGAATGGATGGAATGAGGCGGGAATCAAGAGGAAGCTTCTGCTTCAAGAATAACAGACGGCTGCCCCTAAAGGCTCTCAGACCCATCTTCCAGGTTCAAGGAGCTCTGTGCACTCAGAGGAAGAGCATGCTCAGTGTAGGCCTGTGACCACCATTCCCTGGCCTCCACAGACAAGGGCTAAGAGGGCACCTGCACACTGAAGGTACAGCCAGGCTTCCTCAGATCTCCTGGCCTCCATAAACAGAGGTCAAGGAGGTATCCCACATATATGATACATACCCCCCACCTCCTATAAAAAGCCACAGATTCACCACCACTAACTGCCTTGAAACCACCAGCAGTAAATGCATTATATGTTTTTCTCTATTTGTGAGCGGTCACACCAAACAGCAAGCTCCATAAAGATCTTCATAGTCCTTGTTTTGCCCCTGCCTCCCTCTGCAGCCATCTCCTGAAACACTCCATCACACCTCTAAAGCTCACAGTTCATCAAAGGCAAACACTCCCCCATCTTCCAGTTCCTTCCTGAACACTCCCTTCAACTTGGAATGGGCTCCTGAGGCAGTCTGAAGAGAGAAGATGCTGAGGGACCAGTCCAGCCTCAGCCAAAGCCAGAGGGCAGAAGTTGGAACTTAGGGAAGCAGAAGCAGGTTGTCAGGCTCGCGGTGTTGGGGCGCCCTCTTCTGGCCACGATTGGATTAGCCCACACTGCGAGCGCCCAGGAGGGATTCGCCAACTAGACCTAAATTAAAACTGGCTCCATTGGAGAATTGCTTGTTTAGGTCTTCTGCCCTTTTTTTTTTTTTTTTTTTAACATTTTTTATTGATTTATAATCATTTTACAATGTTGTGTCAAATTCCAGTGTTCAGCACAATTTTTCAGTCATTCATGGACATATACACACTCATTGTCACATTTTTTTCTCTGTGAGTTATCATAACATTTTGTGTATATTTCCCTGTGCTATACAGTGGAATCTTGTTTACCTATTCTACAATTTTGAAATCCCAGTCTATCCCTTCCCACCCTCCACCCCCCTGGTAACCACAAGTCTGTATTCTCTGTCTGTGAGTCTATTTCTGTCCTTTATTTACGCTTTGTTTTTGTTTGTTTGTTTGTTTTTGTTTTTGTTTTTTAGATTCCACATATGAGCGATCTCATATGGTATTTTTCTTTCTCTTTCTGGCTTACTTCACTTAGAATGACATTCTCCAGGAGCATCCATGTTGCTGCAAATGGCATTATGTTGTCGGTTTTTATGGCTGAGTAGTATTCCATTGTATAAATATACCACCTCTTCTTTATCCAGTCACCTGTTGATGGACATTTAGGCTGTTTCCATGTTTTGGCTATTGTAAACAGTGCTGCTATGAACATTGGGGTGCAGGTGTCATCCTGAAGTAGGGTTCCTTCTGGATACAAGCCCAGGAGTGGGATTCCTGGGTCATATGGTAAGTCTATTCCTAGTCTTTTGAGGAATCTCCACACTGTTTTCCATAGTGGCTGCACCAAACTGCATTCCCACCAGCAGTGTAGGAGGGTTCCCCGTTCTCCACAGCCTCTCCAGCATTTGACATTTGTGGATTTTTGAATGACGGCCATTCTGACTGGTGTGAGGTGATACCTCATTGTAGTTTTGATTTGCATTTCTCTGATAATTAGTGATCTTGAGCATTTTTTCATGTGCTTTTTGATCATTTGTATGTCTTCCTTGGAGAATTGCTTGTTTAGGTCTTCTGCCCATTTTTGGATTGGGTTGTTTATTTTTTTCTTATTGAGTCGTATGAGCTGCTTATATATTCTGGAGATCAAGCCTTTGTCGGTTTCACTTGCAAAAATTTTCTCCCATTCCGTAGGTTTTCTTCTTGTTTTACTTCTGGTTTCCTTTGCTGTGCAGAAGCTTGTAAGTTTCATTAGGTCCCATTTGTTTATTCTTGCTTTTATTTCTTCTAGGAGAAAATTTTTAAATGTATGTCAGATAATCTTTTGCCTATGTTTTCCTCTAGGAGGTTTATTGTATCTTGTCTTACGTTTAAGTCTTTGATCCATTTTGAGTTGATTTTTGTGTATGGTGTAAGGGAGTGTTCTAGCTTCATTGCTTTACATGCTGCTGTCCAGTTTTCCCAACACCATTTGCTGAAGAGACTGTCTTTATTCCATTGTATATTCTTGCCTCCTTTGTCAAAGATTAGTTGACCAAAAGATTTGTTGGTTCATTTCTGGGCTCTCTATTCTGTTCCATTGGTCTATATGTCTGTTTTGGTACCAATACCATGCTGTCTTGATGACTGTAGCTCTATAGTATTGTCTGAAGTCTGGGAGAGTTATTCCTCCAGCCTCTTTCTTTCTCTTCAGTAATGCTTTGGCAATTCTAGGTCTTTGATGGTTCCATATAAATTTGATTATGATTTTTTCTAGTTCTGTGAAATATGTCCTGGGTAATTGGATAGGGATTGCATTAAATCTCTAGATTGCCTTGGGCAGTGTGACCATTTTAACAATATTGATTCTTCCAATCCAAGAGCATGGAATATCTTTCCATTTTTTAAAGTCTTCTTTAATTTCCTTCATCAATGGTTTATAGTTTTCTGTGTATAATTCTTTCACCTCCTTGGTTAGATTTATTCCCAGATATTTTATTACTTTGGGTGCTATTTTAAAGGGGATTGTTTCTTTACTTTCTTTTTCTGTTGATTCATCGTTAGTGTCAAGAAATGCAACTGATTTTTGAACGTTAATCTTGTAACCTGCTACCTTGCTGAATTCTTCAATCAGCTCTAGTAGCTTTTGTGTGGACCTTTTAGGGTTTTCTATATATAGTAACATGTCGTCAGCATAGTGACACTTTTACCTCTTCTTTTCCAATTTGGATCCCTTTTATTTCTTTCTCTTGCCTGATTGCTGTGGCTAGGACTTCCAGGACTATGTTGAATAGGAGTGGTGATAGTGGGCAGCCTTGTCTTGTCCCAGATTTTAGTGGGAAGCTTTTGAGTTTTTCACCGTTGAGTACTATGCTGGCTGTAGGTTTGTCATATATAGCTTTTACTATGTTGAGATATGTTCCCTCTATACCCACTTTGGCGAGAGTTTTTATCATAAATGGGTGTTGAATTTTATCAAATGCTTTTTCTGCATTGATTGAGATGATCATGTGTTTTTTGTCCTTTCTCTTGTTGATGTGATGTATTACATTGATTGATTTATGTATGTTGAACCAGCCTTGTGTCCCTGGGATGAACCCCACTTGGTCATGATGTATAATCTTTTTTATGTGTTGTTGGATTCTATTTGCTAAAATTTTGGTGAGGATTTTGGCGTCTATGTTCATCAGTGATATTGGCCTATAATTCTCTTTTTTTGTAGTGTCTTTGCCTGGTTTTGGTATCAGGGTGATGGTGGCTTCAAAGAATGAGTTTGGGAGTATTCCCTCCTTTTCAATCGTCTGGAAGAGTTTGAGAAGGACTGGTATGAGTTCTTCTTTGTATGTTTGGTAGAATTCTCCGGTGAAGCTGTCTGGTCCTGGACTTTTATTTGTAGGGAGGTTTTTAATTGCTATTTCTATTTCCTTTCTAGTGATCGGATTGTTCAAGTGTTCAGATTCTTCTTGATTCAGTCTTGGTGGACAGTATGTTTCCAGAAACTTGTCCATCTCCTCTAGGTTATCCAGTTTGGTTCCATATAGTTTTTCATAATATTCTCGTATGATACAAATGATCAAAAGGCACATGAAAAAAATGCTCAATATCACTAATTATCAGAGAAATGCAAATCAAAACTACAATGAGGTATCACCTCACACCAGTCAGAATGGCTGTCATTCAAAAATCCACAAATGTCAAATGCTGGAGAGGCTGTGGAGAACGGGGAACCCTCCTACACTGCTGGTGGGAATGCAGTTTGGTGCAGCCACTATGGAAAACAGTGTGGAGATTCCTCAAAAGACTAGGAATAGACTTACCATATGACCCAGGAATCCCACTCCTGGGCTTGTATCCAGAAGGAACCCTACTTCAGGATGACACCTGCACCCCAATGTTCATAGCAGCACTGTTTACAATAGCCAAAACATGGAAACAGCCTAAATGTCCATCAACAGGTGACTGGATAAAGAAGAGGTGGTATATTTATACAATGGAATACTACTCAGCCATAAAAACCGACAACATAATGCCATTTGCAGCAACATGGATGCTCCTGGAGAATGTCATTCTAAGTGAAGTAAGCCAGAAAGAGAAAGAAAAATACCATATGAGATCGCTCATATGTGGAATCTAAAAAAACAAAAACAAAAACAAACAAACAAACAAAAACAAAGCGTAAATAAAGGACAGAAATAGACTCACAGACAGAGAATACAGACTTGTGGTTGCCAGGGGGGTGGAGGGTGGGAAGGGATAGACTGGGATTTCAAAATTGTAGAATAGGTAAACAAGATTCCACTGTATAGCACAGGGAAATATACACAAAATGTTATGATAACTCACAGAGAAAAAAATGTGACAATGAGTGTGTATATGTCCATGAATGACTGAAAAATTGTGCTGAACACTGGAATTTGACACAACATTGTAAAATGATTATAAATCAATAAAAAATGTTAAAAAAAAAAAAAAAAACAAAAACCTGACTCCATGTTGAAGGTCCAAAGAGATAAATGAAAACCTGGACTGACACACCAAACACCTCAGTGACAACGGGGGGCCAAGCATGAGGCACTTTTGGGAGTGTCAGTAGTACAATCTGTGACAGTGAAGAGTGAGCTCAGTCATGTGCCCTTGGACTGGGGATGGGGGACAGACTTTTCAGAGGGCACTGCTCTACCCTTGCCTCAGTCTATGCTCCCTCTAATCCTGCTTTCTGCTCGCCCTCCCAAAGACTGCTCATCTGGGGAAACTGGGTCCGTCCAGCCCTCTCTCTCACTTCCCCAAAACAGATCAGCAGGAATATGGGGAAATCCCAGGGATCTGGTTTTCAGGACTGCCCATCAGCCCCCCACCCACGTGACTGTGGACAATTTATTTAACCTCCGTAAGCCTCAGTGGCCTCATTCGCAAAATAAGGGTGAAAAATCTCTAATCCCTGCTGTGAGGATTAAGTCATGCAAGGTGCTGACACACAGTTCACCACACTCGGACCTTTCTCTTGTTTTCACCTTCACACGGATTCAAATCTTACCGAATTTAACTGTGCCAGACCCCGCCCTCCACCGCCCTCCCTTCCAGCAAATACCGAGGGAGGCCCGTTGTCTCTCTCCCTCCACCCCCTCTGAAATGGTCAGAGTCCAGAGAGCTGAGAGGTCCAAGTGGACGACCGGCAAGGAGGACGTCTCTGCTCAGTCCTCCCCAGGAGCTGAACCACCCCTCTGAGAGGATGAAGTTCTCCGTGGCTGCCCTCTTCCTCCTCATCCTCATCTTCACTACTTCTGCTGTTCACAGCCAGCCAAGTGAGTCCACCTGCCCCTGTAGGGCAGCAGTGAGAAAAGGGAACGGGGCAGCTGGCCGCGAGGTCAGATCCCAGACGTCAGCCGCCCCGGGGACTCTCCCCTCCTGCGCGCATAGCTGCTGTCCTCAAACTCCCCCTTTGTAAGCGGAGCTGGGCTGTGGTCCACATCCTTCTGGGGTGGTTTCGGTGGTTTCAGGAAGCTGGGTCAAGTTTACATCAGGAGTCCAGGGGATGGAGGCCAGGAATGATCTCTTAGGAGGAAGAAACGATGATAGACATAAGGGATGAGGAGGAAGGCAAGGCAAGTAGATGAGAAAAGCCACAGATCCTCCGGGAGGGCAGGACGGAGGGAGTTGGGGAGGCAGGTTGAGTGATGCTGGGGTCTAAGCCCAGGAATGGGGAGTCTGAACCTAGCCACCCCTTGCTTGCCATGTCTGGCGTAGATTGCTGGGACTATCATGGCATTCAAAAGGAGTCCCAGTGGGATGCCCAAGGGCACTATTTGGGGATTTCTGGGCCCAATCTCCATCCCTAGGACCAAATAAAGTCTGTAGTCAAAAGGGATTGAGAGGTTTGGGAGCTATGGGATGCTTGGGACCTATGGAGAATGGGTTTTTTTTTTTTTTGCCAAACAAACCCTACCCCTGCCTCTGCCATCATTTATGAGGGCTGGTGACAGGGAAGGGACCAACACACTCAGGCCTTCTACATACTTGCCTTCAGCTGCCTCAGCCCTTCTTTTCTCCCTAAGGCTACCCTTGGCATAGAGTCTGGCTGGACTCTGCCTGTTTAAACACTCGGGGGAGCAAGGGTCGTGCACACCACGTGATCTGACTGCACACTCTCAGGATGCCCCTGGTCTTTGTAAATGCTGCCTTGAGACCCAGGGTCACTGTCTGTAGAGGTGCCTCTGGTGGGGGGTGGGGAGGCCACAGTGCCCTTTGGGAAGGTCCAGCAGGAAGGGAAAATGGCCCACCCAAAGCATAGACCAGCCAAATGGTGCTCTCAAGAAGTCTCAAGCTTTGCCACCAGCTGGAAGCAAAGGTCAGGGATTTGCACTCTGCAGTTCAGGGGGCCGGGGAGGTGGGGGTGTCTCTGCCTGCTTTCCTGCGTGATGTCCCCAACTGAGGAGCAGTCATGGAGCCCAAGGGAAATACAGCGCTACCAACCAACAAGTCTGGCATCCTGGGAGAGTGGCCGTTCCTACCATTAGCTCTTAATTACAACAAGCACTGATGGAGGCTTTCTGTCCAGGCTTTGAGTCCAAAGCTTGACAAGCATTTTCTCAACGAATCTTCCCCAGGGTTCTAGAACGAAAGTTATCTTTTTACGCACGTGTGACGGGTGAAGACACACAGAGAGATTAAGAAATGTGCCCGTGATTCAAGTCATTCAGTCAAGACTCTAACCCAGGCTGCCAGACCCCAAAGCCTCAGGAGAACCCTTTTCCTCCTGCTCTGACTTCCGCTTATCCCTCCATCTCCCCCCGTCCCTGACCTCAGCCTCTCCGGGGCCTCTAGCTCAGAAGGGGTGGTGGCCCTCCCCTCCCCCTTCAGTATCCTCTCTTCCTTCTTCTTCCTCCTCCCCTTGCACTGCAGCCTCCTGAAACTGTTCGGTGCTCCCGGACAACCTGGGCCGCCCCACCTCTGGCCTTCCTACATTTCTTTTTCCAGATCCCCCAACCCCTCTTCCGTCTAAATCCTACTTGTCCTTCAGAAATCAACTCAGATGCCACCTGCTGTGGGACGTCTTCCTCAACCACCCGGGGCTGGGATAGGTGCCCCTCATTCTGTTTCCATAGCACCATGTGTCAAGTTCGACTCCATCCCTGACCGCTATGGTAGCATTTATCTTTTCACCCAGCCTGGTCTGTAAGTTACACGAGAGTAGGGATTGTGTCTCCCACGTGTTTTGACCCCTGTGGAGCCCAGCACGTAACAGGCGCGCCATAACATGTTTGCCAAGTTCACCAGCAAATGCAAATACGTCAGGCCTTTGGACTTGATGAAACTCAGTCCAGAGGCTGAAGCTTCTATGTGTCCATCCCCCAGAGTGTTCATCTCTTTCACTTTCTCTCTTATCCATCAAGCTATCATCAGTCCCTGCTGATAAGGGGTGGCTGTGCCATCAGAAGAATGGAAGGCAAGGGACGGGAGATGGAGGTGGGCAGCCGTGGGCTTCCTCACTGCCTCCTTGGCTCAGATTCCAATGTGATTCCCTCAGAGGTTCCTGACGGGGTGAACCTTCCACCCACCTGCTGCGTGAAGTATCACGAGAAAGTACTGCCAAGGAAACTGGTGGTGGGATACAAAAAGGCCCTCAGTTGTCACCTGCCAGCAATCATGTAAGCACTTCCCTGCAGGCATCTCTGTGGAGGGGGAAAGGGAGCCCCTGGGCAGAATGGGGCACAAAGAAGCGAGTCTCCGTGCTGGAAGAGGGGGAGTTGTGGTTAAGGGCTAGGCTTTGACTGTCACAGGACAGGCCTGGGTTTCGTTCTTGATTTTGCCATTTACAGCTGTGTGGCCCAAGAAATGATGGCCATAATGAAACCCAAGCCTGAGGGTCTAGGCTGAGTGAGGAAGGGGCTGCGAGAAGAGACGATGGGGTCTAGGGGCCAGAGAGGGAGGCCTCCTGAGGCGACCCAGATGAGGGAGACCTAGGGAGGTGGCACAAGGCATGAGGCAAGCCCCATGGGAGCTGGAAGTGGGGGAGTGTGGACTGGGCCCCCAAACTAGTCCACGGCCCATGACAGTCTAACTCTGCCTCCACAGCTTCGTCACCAAAAAGAACCGACAGATCTGCGCCAACCCCAACCTCAAGTGGGTCCAAGACTACATCGCGGATCCCACCGTACCTTTGCAGCCCTCCCGGAGGTCGGCCTAGGTCACCGTCATTACATCACAGAAAGGCCAACCCCCGCTCCTTGACATCAGGCCTCAGCGGAAGCCCAAGTTCAAGAATGAACAAAGGTGTCACCCTGTGAAAATGCAGACCACCCTGTGGTCCGAGTGACAGGGCCACACTCACAGAAGCAGGCTAGTGATCCAAAAAGTAACTGAAAGTATTTTGACTCTCTTCTCAGTCTCTGGAGGAAACGCCCAAGTTAGGGGAGGAGGGTAGGAGACATTCCTAGTGCACAGAAAAGCACCTTTCACACCCTCCTCCTTGCCCTGCTTTCCAGTCCTCACCGCACTCCAGTACACCTGCCACCCTAAATAATCACGGCCAGCTTCCACCCAGCCAGACCGCCTCTGGCCTCTGACTCATTAAACACCCACAGGACTCTCGGCTTTTCCTGTCCATCCTTATCCCCTTTCTAGATCTCTTTTTCCTTCTATTATTCTCTTCTTTTAAAACATAACTTTTTCTTAGCAAGCCAAGGTCGGAACGTTCAGACACTAATGATTTTTGTCCCTGTCGCAGAGTCTTGGCTGGGTCCCCTGACATTGGATCTTCCCAGGGTGGTATGGAGAGAAAGAACATTGAAACAAAAGAGGAGATGTGACGCCCGAGGTCCCGTGCTAAGCTTTGCAGGGCAAGGGAAGGGCAGGAGACTAGGCTGGGGGTAAAAATCTTGGTCCAAAACTCAGCCATTCAATAAATAAAATTTCCTTTACGGCCGACTTGACTTTTAACTTCCTGTCTCCTTTCTGCTAGGGTGGAAGAAACTCAACCTCAGTTTTCTTCAGGGATTTCTCCACATTCCCCTGAGAAATTTATAAACTTGGGGGTCTGGAGAGTTCACATGGCACCAAGGCCAGACATACATACTCAATCTCCCCTTCTTGCTCTCTCTCCAGCTCAATAGGGTGCGGATTCAGACAAAACCCAACATTCCCCCAAAATGGTGTTGTGAAGGCAAAACAAAAACCAGGCAACTAAAGCTATATAATTAAGAGAAACAAATAAATTTGGGGAAGCGATCATTCTGAAAACTGGCCATTCAATGACTTGGATTCTGATAAAGTGACCCATACCAGCCCCCAGTGGCCCCAGGTGCTAAATACATCATCCTGTCTCCCAGCCTCACCACCCCAGATGGCCACCTAACCCCAGCTGACCGGAGTCTCTCAGAGAGATGAAACTCGGACCAGAGAAACACACACCGGTTGCTGTTGGAGCAATGTCCCCAGGGAAGAGGTCTGCAAACTGGTCCACTCAAGTCTCAGAAATTGCCCCACTTCCTGTCACCACTCCAGGCTTGGAGGTCTGGCCAGTCTTTCAGTTCCATGGGATAACCCAGCAATCTTCCTACTATTCCTTTTATTTTTTTCTTTAAAAAAATTTTTTTTTTTAAATTCCTGAAGGGCCACTGTGGGATTTAGCACCCCTGGAATAACTTTTTGTTGGTTTAAGTCAGTTCTGGCTTGTGTGTTTTAACATATCCATGCCATTGTTACCATCTTTAAGTGCCCAGTTCAGTGGCATTAAGTATCTTCACATTGTTGTACAACCATCTCCAGAATTTCTTCATCATCCAAAACTGAAACTCTGTGCCCAGTAAACAATATCTTCCCATTCTTCCCCCGACCCCAACCCTTCGGAACCACTCTTCTGCTGTCTGTCTCTGTGAACTTGACTCCTCCAGGTACCCCACATAAGCGGAATCATACAGTATTTGACCTGTTGTGACTGGCTTATTTCACTCAGCGTAATGGCTTCAAACTTTATCCCTGTCGTCAGGATTTCATTCCTTTTTAAGGCTGAAGAATATTTCATTGTATGTATCTACTTTGTTTTGTTTATCCATTAATCTGTCCATGGACGCCTGGGTACCCCCTTTTCTTTACATGAGACTGAGTTGGCAGGTCTTGGCTTCTGTGACTTGTGCCAAGACACTTTAACTTGTACAGTGACCATCAGCCACCACACTGGCCAGGCAGGGGCTTGGGGGGTAAGACTGCAAGGCTCTGACCCGTGTGCTTCCTCCCCTTGTCCCCGCTACAGGGGTCAGTGCCACCTGCTTTAGTCCCCTCAACTAGGCTGCCAGCTCCTGCTCCTTTATTCAGGAATTTCTCTCGAACCTCCCCGCTATCAAAGCTGAGGGGTTCCAGCTGACTGTGATCAGACCTCTCCCTCCAGGAGCTCACGGCCCAGGAATGACACAATCACTGACAAATACAACACAGCCAGGCTGGACCTTTGCTTGCTGGGGCCAGAGTGGACATGGAAAGGTGGCAGGGCTTGGATTGACACAGGAGCCGGACCAAATTCAATGTGTACACCCAAACAGGTTTCAAGGTCCTTAGCCAGCACCAGGGTCAAAATCAGGGAATCAGAGTTCAAAGGACAGGCTGGGGCTAAAAACAGGAAGCACAGGCTGGGGCCAGGATTCTGGCACGCTGGAACGGACATTCCATTATTTGTTCTTTTTTGCGGGGTGGGGTTCCATCAGAGGAGTTCAGGGTTGAGATATCAGTCCAAAAACTTACTTGAAAATCTGTACACAGAGTCATATCCTCATCTCAACACATAATGTAAAACCTGTCAGAAACTCCTAGTGGTTCAGAACCCAACGTGCTTATCGCAGGTGCAATCAATTGTTTTCAAAGTGGGCTCATCCTAGTCTTTTCAAGGTAGATAAACGCCAGCTTTAAACATACATATGTGTGCCCACACACACACACAAAAGACCTCCTCATTCTGGGCAGGGTTCTGCCGGCCCTGATCACCCTAGGGTGAAGACCTCGCCTGCAAAATCCTACACCCAGACGGCTCATGTGACAGTCTGCCTTGTGGTACAAAAGTGATGGACCAGGACGGGGTGGACAGTAAGGTAACAGGGTATTCATTCCTTTGTCCCAGAAAGGGGTAGCTCAGGGTGAGTGAAGGCCACACACAGCAACATGGGGGGACCCATGGGTTGGGCAGGAAGGGAAAAAGGTGAGGAAGAGCTCTGGGTAGCACAAAGAGCATTTTACCTGGCGTGGAGAGGTCTGGCCACACGCCCCTTCTCTGCGCAGCCGTCTAGCACACCGTGAGGATTTGGACCAGATGAGCAGATGTCCTGGGGCTAGCTTCGGCAGGCCTGTAAGAAATGCTACTCCGTCTTTGGAACAGCCTCCTGAGATGATGAGCCAGATAAGCATGCGTTTCACCCACAAAGTGCGCATGTGTGTGTCCGTGTGTGAGAACCACTGAGAGTCGTCAGCAGCCTGAACGAGCATTCGGGGGACACAGCTGATGCAATGGTTATATAACACTGGCTCCACACTCGGACAGACAAATCTCAGTTCAAATCCCAACGCTGCCTCTTACTGCGACAGTAAAATGTCCTTATTCTCTTAGCAGCTTGAACAAGAATCCCTCTCAAGGAGGAAACAGCCGTGGTTAAGAAAATGTATCTGTAACCCCAGTAAAGGCAGGAAACGCCCCCAGGACATGGTTACAGGGGCACAGACTTCAGGAAAAGGGATGAAGTTGCTCTAAGCGAACCAAGAAAAGGGACTGTCTTGCCTTTGAAAGCCAGACCTGTGAGACAGAGCCAGACCCCCACCCGCCAACTACTGAGGTTGAAAAATGTGAAGTAAGTCACTGGGGATTCACAGAAGTCTTGTGGAAGCTTTGGATTCCCCGAGACCGTAGAACTGGGGAAGTGGAAAGACTCCCAAGAAACTCTCAAGATCTGGGACATGACTGGATGGCTGTTTTAGGAGGGGTGGTGAGGAAAGGCCTTCTGGGGCAGTGACGTGCACTCCTGAGAGCTAAAAGGCCAGAGCGAATCAGCCATGCGAGGGCCAGGGGACAAAAACCTTCCAGGCACAACCAAGAGGCAGAAGGCAGCTTGGTACACGGGACAGGTGGGCTGGAGCACAGAGGATGAGGGGAGCAGCATGAACAGTGAGAAAGGCAAAGGCAGGGCAGTGATGCTGTGTAAGCCAGGGTGAGGAGCGTGCCATTTACTCCAAGGGAGGTGGAAGCCGTGGGGACTTTTTTAAGCAGCCAAGTGGTCTTTGTTTGTTTGTTTCTTTTGGGGTAGGGGGTAATTAGGTTTATTTATTTATTTATTTTTAATTGAGGTGCCGGGGAATGAACCCAGGACACCGTGCATGTGCATGCTGGGCAGACACTCCACCACTGAGCTCTACCCTCCCCCCGGCCAAGTGTGATCATCTGATTTACGTGTCTACAAACACACGGGCAACAGCCCAGACAGGGATTCCTGGGCGGGGAGGGAGACCCCTGCAGCAGTCCGGGCTGCAGGTGACAGTGGCTTGGACCAAGGAGGAAGTGGAGGAGGCAGAGGAGGGTGAGCAGTTTAGGGACATCTTTAGGGGACAGAATTGAAAAGACATACTGAGAAAGACGTGGGCTTGAGCAACTGGGTAACTGTTGGCACGATTTACAGAAACAGGGAAGTCTGGGGAACAGCAAGTTAGAGGGTGGAATCAAGAGTTCTGTTTGAAATGATACAAAGGAACTTATTTACAAAACAGAAAGAGACTCAGACATAGAAAACAAACCTTCGGTTACCAAAGGGGAATAGGGTGGAGAGGAATAAATTAGGAGTCTGGGATTAGCAGATATAAACCAGTATATATAAAGCAGATAAACAGCAAGGTTGTACTGTATAGCACAGGGAAGTACATTCGATATCTTGTAATAATCTATCATGAAAAACAATACATAAAAGAATATATATTTATATATAAATGTATAACTGAATCACTATGCTGTACACCAGAAACTAACACAACATTGTAAATCAACTGTACTTCAATTAAAAAAAATAAAAAAGAGTTCTGTTTGGCCTATGTTAATTTTGAGATGCTGGTTAGGTGTCCACGAGGCCATGCTGAGTAGGGAGTTGGCTATGTGAGTCTGGAATGCGAGGGAGAGGTCAAGCTGGAGATAAAGAGGCATGGAACCAGACGGGGTCAGCTGGGGAGGGTGGGTAATGCATGATGAGTAATGGGCTCAGGGGCATTCAAACATTTAGAGATAGAACAGAACAGGAGTAACACATACATGGACTGGAGCAGTGGCCAGTGAGTAAGCAGGAAAACCCAGAGGGTGTGGTGACCCAGGAGCCAAGAGAAGAAAATAATTCAAGAAGGAGTCATCAAACGTGCTGAATGCTGCCAAGAGATAAAGGTAGAGCCGAGAAAAGGTCATTGGAGTTGACCCATGGTCACCAGTGACCTTGGTGGGAAGTCTCAGTGGAAGACAGTGATAGCAGCCCAACCAGAGAGGGGAGAGGGAGAACGGGTGTGGGGGGAGTGGGGGCCAGGACTCCACAAGGCAGCCCTTCTAAGAACTTTTTTTTGTGAAGGGAGGCAAAATTTAGGGCAAGAGCCAGAAAGAGGTATGGGTTCAAGGGAAGATTTTTAAAGATGTGAGCATTTAGAGCATGTTTATGTGCTGGTGTGAGAAGTATTCAACCTCTCTGAGCTTCGATGCTCTGTGCTATAAAACGGAGACCAAAACACCCACGGCTGCAGGTTATTAGAAGAATGCCACCAGCGAACACGTGTAAAGGGCGCAGTACCGCGCCTGGCTCACAGCAGAGACTCAGCACTTGGGGGCTCCCCTCCCAGAGCAAGAATGCTTGAGCCCAGCAGGTTCTCCCTGGTGGGGACAACAGGACAGCTCTCAGTTCCCACACTGCCGATTGCGACAGAGAATTTCGTGGGCAAGCAGCCAGGTTGTGCATGGCACCGCCAAGAAACCGTGTGTGGGCAGAGTCACTGTCACCTAAGCACACACTCAGAGCTTCCTCTTCTCCCCCTAGCATTCCTTCCAGAAAGGAGCCTTCTGCTCCAGGCTGTACAACATGGGGTTTCTTCTGTGAACCACCAAGCACGGACGACTTGAGCATTTCCTCAATTTTCCCGAGGATGATATAGAGCGAGCACCATCCTAGGTGCAGAGGGGAGAAGTTCATCCATCACATCCAGTGCATGTTTTTGAACCCAGCTGAAAGGGCTGCCTTAGAGGGCAGGGACCACCACTTCTAGTCTACCCTGCTCCCACCCAGGGGGGGCCCTTTGCCCCTGTTGGGCTTCACTTAATGTCTATTCATGAAATTCACCGGTTGGGGTCGGGGGACACACGTGTTCAGAAGTTAGTGTGATGGACCCCTTCTGGCTGCCAGTCAACGGGTCAGGGCAGGGAAGTGTCATCGGAGAGATGGCGTTTTAGGCAAGGGTCCTAGAAGATAAGGGCTTGCAGCCACTGACAAGGAGTTCTAGACTGACTTGATCTTAGAAAAATGAGTGCGCAGCGCCACCCAGTGGTTAAAAACCACAATAACTAGTTATCGTGTATTCCTTAAAAGCCTAGCACACGCGGTTGTATCTAGGAAGGAAGACCCACCTAGGGCGAAAGCTCAGCTGCTCAGACAACTCCTCCTGGTGCCCACACCTCCCCACCTCTCCCAGATGTCTCCCCTTTTCCCGGGAGCTGAAGCTTTCAGTACACATCGAGGCAGAACAGATAAAGATCCTACCCTCACAGAACTTATATTTTAGTGGGGAGAGAGACCACAGATATACAGGACGTTGAGGGGTGATCAGCTCTATAAAGAAGAATAAAGCAGAGTGAAGGTGATGGTGAGGAGTGCAAACGGCAACTTTGCACTATTTGATAGGACCCACCAAGAAGACCAATTTGACTAAACTTGTCACCCTAGGTTTTGCTTCCAGCCTGCAGAATTGAGCATCTAACACACCTAACAAACTGATCAAAATACAAAAAAAAAACTGATCAATCTGCAAATAAGAGCTGTAAACCCAGAGGACATTTTTAAAAATAGAGTAACAAGCAGGAGAGATTGTACAAAAGCAGGCAGATTTTGGAAGGGCTCTGAAAATTGGAGTAAGCAACAGGCCTGGAGCGTGTTCCTAATTTTTGTGGCTTTGGCCTGAGGTCAACTGCAATCACTGTGGAGGATGCTGTAGGGTCGGCTAAAACCCTGAAGAAAGTTTGGTCTCTCTGGACAGATGAACCAGAGGAAGGAACCCCAGGCAATAGTGGCCACTGGAGAGTGAGGAGGAACCTCAGAAAGAAAGAAAAAAAATCAGGAAAAGGAAATTCTAAATTCTTTATATAAATTTAGCCCAAGTTTCTAGCCGTGACCCCTGACCATACTTACTTGGGGAAAATGGAAAGCAACTTGCAGCTAAAACTTAAAGAAGTGAACTGAGATCTGTGTCACCATCCACTGCAGGCATGGAAGTTCTCAGTTTGAATCCAGTTAGGTTCATTGTCTGCTCAAACAAAAATAGTCACACTCTTCAGAGCAGTATAACAGAATTCAGTCTCCACAACATCACATTCACAATGTCTGAGATTCAATCCAAATCATTCAATATACGAAAAGCCAGGAAAGTGTGACCCAGTCTCAAGGGAAGAGACAATCAATATGTGATAGAGAGGAAGAAATCTGAGTCCACCTTAGATCTGTTCCTTTAGCTCTAACCCTGCGCTCTGTTTCCTGTGCTTAGTCATGCTGGTTCTGTACCTTTTGTAAAAGAACGTTGCCTATAGCCTGAAATATACAGGACAGCCCAATCTCAAGGCTCTGACTTTTAAGGGTAAAACACTTTTCTATTCATATAGAGATAAAGCTGCGGAACAGAGAATAGCATTTGTCCTGTTGGAGGTTTACAGGAACATTGTGACCAGAACTATATTGTGGACAGCTGCAAGAACAAAGGGTTCTGACACCAAGAAGTTTACAAGAACCAACCACACCCCCTCCCATTTTTAGTATAAAAGGAGCTTGAATTCTGACTTGGGGAAGATGGTTCTCTAGGATATTCGTCCCCCATCTTCTCGGTCTGCTGGCTTTCCAAATAAAGTCATTATTCCTTGTCCCAACACGTAGTCTTCTGATTTATTGGCCTGTCATGCAGTGAGCAGAACAAGTTTGGTGTCTGTAACAGATAGATGCCAGCTCTAAGATGAACTAGATAACAGAATTACCAGACAAGGATTTTAAAGCAGCTATTATAACTATATTTAGTGAGGTAAAGGAAAATATGTTCATGATAAATGTAAAGACAGGAAATCTCAACAGAAAAAAATGTTAAACAAGTGGAAAATTTAGAGCTAAAATTGCTCTTTGAAAATAGCATTAAAATATATGTGAAATTTAAAAATTCATGGGGTGAACTTAATAGCAGAATGGTGATGCCAGAGGCATAAAAGACACAATCCCAACTTTTCAAGACTTTCTTGGTCTCATCTGCTAAGAGCTCATTGTCCAAATCAAGTTTCATGGCTGAGCCTTGAGTCAAGAGGTGAAAAAATACACCACAAAGTCACATGGCAAAGGTCTATTAGCCAATTTCTGGAAGGATGTGAAGAATTGGACTAATCCATTTTACCACAAAGTATGACCCTGGGCAAGTCCATTACATTCTTAGCTTCATTCTCCTCTTTCTGTGTAATAGTCCCTAGATTGCAGAGGATTAAATAAATTAATATAAAGAACATATATCTCTTTTGATACAGTAATCCTAAAACAAGTTGCCTGTGTCCAATGCCTCTTCCCCAGCCTTAAACACCCTACATATATAAATCCCAGAAAGGAATGTAGTTTAAATGAGAAAATCAAGACTCAAAGAGATTGAGTGACTCACCCAGGGTCACCTACCTGGTAAGACAGGGAACATACCCAACTCTCTCCACTCCACATTTCTCAATGGAGTCTGAGTTGAAAAGGGAATCTGGAGCCAAATGTCATGCAGAGAGATCTGAATTTTATTCTTTTAATGCGATAAGGAGTTATTGAAGGGATGCTTTAAAGTCTGGGTTCAAGTCATGTTCCAGTAATCCACTGCTGTGTAACAAATCACCCCACAACTTGGTAGCTTAAAACAACGACTTATTATCTCTCATAGTTCTTTTGGATCAGGAGTTCAGGAATGACTCGGCTGGGAGGTTCTGGTTTGGGGTCTCTCATGCAGATTTATTTTCATTCTCTCTCTCTCTCTCTCCCTCTCTCTCTCTCTCTCTCTCTCTCTCCCTCCTCCCTCTCCCTCTCTCATCTTTCTGTCTCTCTGCCTCCATATGGTTTCTCCAGCACAGCAGCCAGTGTAGCTACACTTCAAAGGTCCCCAGGGCAAGTATCTCAAAAAGAACAGCAAGAAGCTGTATAATCTTTTTCTAATCTAACCTTGAGAGTCACTCAGTCTGTCTATTGAGACAGTCACAAAGTTCAACCCAGGTTCAAGGACAGACGTTCAATACTCCACCTCTTGATGGGAGAAACATCAAAGAATTTACGGACATATTTTAAAACCACCACATCTGTAGAATGGGAAGAATAATAACAATATCTGTCTCAGGAGGGTTGGCATGAGACTTAAATAATATGAAATATATCTGGCAACAGGGTATATTATCATAATTCCAGCTCTATGTGACTTCTGGCAATTTGATTAACCTCACTGTGCCTCAGTGTCCTCACCTATAAAATGAAACTAGTAATTGTACCCCCAACATACGGCTGTCATGGGGACTAAATGAGATGATCCATTTAAAGCATTCAGCATAGTGCCTGCCACATAATAAAGCGCAAGAAATTTCAGTGGGGAGGCTACAGCTCAGTGGTAGAATGCATGCTTAGCATGCACAAGGTCCTGGGTTTAATCCCCAGTACTTCCATTTAAAAATAAATAAATAAATAAACCTAATTACCTACCCCACCTACCCAGGAAGGGGAAAAAAAAAAAAAAAACTTAGTGATTTAAAACAACAAAGATTATTTAAAAAAAAAAAGATTTCGATTACTGTTCTTACTAACCTTTATTTATTAGAGTTATTGTTATGATTATCATCAAGAGTCTTTACCAACTTCACCAGAAAGGAAGAGGAAGGGGGGGGGGGAGGAGGAGGGGAAATGGTGAGAATTACAGATGAGTGGAGAGCTGATGGTTCTCAGCTAATCAGGCAGTGGGTGTGAGGAAGGTCACAGAACTAATCCTCCCCACTGTATCCTGCCCACCTCGTGGCCTGCACAGTGAGTCAGGCAGTGGGACCAGGCTTTGCCTCGGGGGCCAGAGGTGCAACGCTGTTGGGCTGCCAAAGGATGCTGTCTAGGGCTTGACAAGGCTGAGTCTTTGCTCAGGCAAATAGCGAGCCCCAGGGGACCAAGCTGAGCACGGCCCCACAGAACTTCTCAGTGGGAGGTACCCAAGGTCAGACAGACTGACAATACCAAGCACATCTGCCCAGGGGGACAACTCAGATGGGGCTCAGAGTCTGGGGTCCAAGCTCCTGGAAGGCAGTGTCAAGGCAGTGTCAGTTCTTGGACTTTAAGGAAGTCTGGGGAACAAGGCAGAGACTAGGATCTTGTAACAGGAATGAGACCAGAAGCCTAGTCCTGCAAAACGGTACACCCCCTTGGTGAATGGATGGGGAGACACATGGGAAGGACTCAGGCTTAGAATTCAGGGCAAGACAAGACCTCAGTCCTCCCAGAGAACAAGTAACAGGAATGAAAACCAAGGTCAAAGTAGGAGCCTGGATCCTGCGGCAAGAAAGAGGTGAAGACAGGGAAAAGTAAAATTGCTATTTATTGAGCATCTTTTATGTGCCACGGGTGGTACTTGGTACCTGGAGGTGAGCTGTGTCACTTGGATCCCAGAGACAAGTGACAGGGCGTTGCATCCATGGTCTAACTTTAAAAAGGCCTCCCAGGCCCTATGTATCCTCAAGTCAGCCTTGATTTGCTCACCCAGGAGCAACGGAGCCTAGCAGGTAGAAATCAATGAGTCCAAGCTGTGGGAAGCCAGGGTGAGAAGTGGGGATGGGGGCGGGTTTCTCTCACTGCCCTTCACAGTATATGTTATATTTGACTGGGGCTTTGCATCTCCACAAGGGCTATGTCTGTAATGAAAACATAAAAGCAAAGTCTTTCCCAGTGTCACCTTTAAATTACATTCACAGATCATCCAGGTGTTGGAGAAATGTAATCATTTTTATCATCAAGATGAGTGTAAATTCCAGTTGCATTAATAGCACATTGCCTGTTATCTGACAAGTAGATACTCAATTTGGATACAACCAGTGTTGAAACTCAGCCAGTCCACTTATCTGGAGCTGCGGTAGTTCTGACACATAATAAAAATTAAAATATAGCCAGTACTTTCCCCCCAGTGAATTCCATTAACTCACAGGAAGTCTGCCCACAGAATTCCCACTGATCCAGTTTCTGGCCTAGGGCTGGCCTCATCTGAAGGTGGTATCATAAAATTTTATATAGTAAAATCTCCCAGTTATCCTAATAGCTGGTATCAGAGTTGTTCTTAAAAAGGGGAATTGCTTTTGTTTAGGAAAATACCTTGAAAAGTCAATTAAAGAATAAATGGAAGATGGAAATCAGAGGACATGGGTTGGAAGGGAGAAAAGACACAGAAGCAAAAGTTAAACAATTCTACATACAAAGTGGACTGGAAGCTGGGAGAGAGGAAAGCATAGAAAAGACCACACAGCGTGGAAGGAGGTCAATCAGCAGAAAGAAATTCTAAGTGACAGGGAGACTGGAGGACACCAAAGACCCAGGATGTCCCCTTTTTCGCTCTAGGCTGTTTGCACTGCTGTGATGTAAACCATCCAACATCTCCTCAGAACTTTCAGGGAAGGCTGAAGTGTCCCTACACCCTTGTTGGTAGTATTACGGGAAACAGGGTAGTAGAGGAAAGTGTGTCCTGCCCCACATTCTCCCTTAACAGTGAACATGGACAGTGTCGTGTCTGCCCACCACGCGGTCCTCTGGCATCGTCTGTCTGCAGGGCCCCTCCCACGCCTGACCATAGAGCTTAGTCCAGGAGGTAGACACACAATCCCCTCAAGCCCCTCCCTGAGACTGGAAATGAATACTTGGAGAGAGAAGCTTGCTCTTTGCTGGGGCTGGCTGAGCTAGAACGATGAAAGGCTCAAACAACCTGCGGCCCTTTCTCCCATCTCTCCATAAAGGAAGCCCACCTTCAGGAGAAGAAAATTAGGCAACGTGCAGAAGGAGCAGAGATGAAGAGTGGAGTGCAAGAAACCCCTGATGACGTTGTTTGAGCCCCTGGATCAAGCCGGACCTGAAGCCTGGAACTCATACTTTCCATTTACCTGAGTCATTCAGTTTCCTTTTGGATTAAGCTCATTTAAAGGAGATTTCTGCCACTTTCAGCCCAAAATTAATAACTCCCACTGATGCCCAGGAGGAGGTAGCAGGATCCTCAAGATAGAGGAGGCAAAGAATCACAGACCTGCCCAGCAGCAAAGTGAATGGTGGCCTTTCACACTGCTGAAAGGACAGAGACGCAGTTGCACTTGGAGCTGACACGAGAACAGAGGTGGGACAAACCACTTTTCGCAGATCTACTATAGGAAGGTTAAGTTGGGAAGGAAAAGGTTGACTAGGGATTGGCAAGGCTGAGTCATTGCTCAGGCAAATAGTGAGCTGGGTTACAGTGTAATGGTATTATCTGGGCGGCAGTGGGACTGCCTGGGAGAGGGGGCCGGGGGTGTGGCATGGAACTTACAGTCATGATCAGGAGCTCCCCACACATCCCTCAGATCAGGGTCATATCAACTTGTCATGTGCCTGTCATCCATCTATCGGCACTTCCATTTGGGGGTCAGGTACACTGGTTTTAAATGCTAGCCTCTTTGGGAAACTAACACACCTGCTGGTGCTGTTCATTCACAGCATCCTGAGAGATGGAAAGTTTTGGAAAATAGGAGGTGAGAGTAGTTACGGATGGTGGGGAAATTCCTGGAGAGGCCAGGCTTGAATTAGGCACTTAAATGAGATTCCTGGAAACAGAAAGTTTCCAAGAAGAGAGGTGTCCGTATCTGCCACAGTCCAGTTCTCATCCCAACCTCTGCAGACAAACTCATCCCTCCCCAGTGTTGCCTTGGAGGTGGAGGGGGAGAGGGACAGTGGGATGTGTCCTACTGCTCAGTGGGATCCAGAAATAGCCATCTGCTCAGAAGTCCTCTGATGCCCCGAGAAGGCCATCCTAGCCTTTGGCTAGGGCCTTCCCGGGACAAGGACCTCCCAAGTGGAGTCTTGTTCTCCAGTCCAGCAACCTCAACATACTTCCCCAACTCAGTCCAGCCAGCCCCTTCCAAGTCCTTTCTGAGTCGGTCCTGCTTGCCCTGCTTTGACCTGGGCCAAGGACCAAGACGACCTCTGTCCTTGCACATCCTTGTACGTAACCAGGACTCCAGCTCTAGACCCCCAGCCCCAGGGAGAGCTGATTAAACTCGGCGCAATCCCAATGCTGCAGTCTCGCTGAAGTCCAGGCCCCCTCCCAAGATAGCCTTCTGTTCCTTGCTGTTTTCTCCCTCTCCAATCCCCCTCCCCGAGTCCCACACAAGGTCAGCGGCAGGGATCATCTTGCTGGATCTCCTTCTCAGCAAACCAGTTTCTCTCTCTGGTCCTAGTTGGATGGCCCTAGGAAAGCAGGCAGGGCCGATCCCTCCTCAGAAGGAGGAAGACATGATATAGAGACAGGTCGAGAGCCCCTGAGGAGTGGCAGAGGAGCAGAGGGCAGGAGCTCAGGGCAAACAAGCAGAGAGCAGTGTGTCCTGAAGTTCTCCCTTCAGACCAGAGGCTGGAGGGAAACCTGAAATCAGAGAAGCATGCATTCGGCCCCAGAAACTGTGCATCCATACAATGGAATACTACACAGCAAGCCACTGATAAATGCGAAGCACTGAAAAACGTAGTATGAATGGATTTCACAGGCGTGATTTGAAGGCAAAGAGTCAGACCCATAAGAGTGAATTACTGTATGTCCATTTCCATGGCATTGAAGGACAGTCAAAACTGTCCTAGTCATCAAATAGTGGTTACCTTTGGGGAATGGGTATTCACTACAAAAGAGCATGAGGGAATCTTCTGCGGAGCCGAAAATGTTCTGTATCTAGGTCTGGGTGATGGCTACACAAGCATATTCATGTGCAAAAATCCATCAATTCATGAGATTAGGACACCTCCCTCTGCAAGTTAAACCTCAATAATTTCTTTAATAAGGAGGTGGGGGTTTGGAGGATGGAGGGAGTGGTAAAGAAGAGGCAGCAACTGCACTGCTCCCTTGGGAACTGCGTGTCTCTCAGGGGAGAAGGCAGCTGGGGCTGTGCAGAGTGGGCTGACGTAGCCAGAGCTGACTGCCCGGCTACACTCCACTGCTCCCGGTAGTAAACTCTATACTGTACCCTACACGGCAGTTTTAAATGGTAACGGGGGTCTGGAGAGGAGGTGGAGAAACACCCCTGGGTTTCTCCTAAGGGAAATTACCCTCTTAGGGACTGACTGAGGTTACCCGATCTGCACACATGCCAATGCAGGACAGACGGCTCACGGAAGTTAAAAACAGTGGGGAAAGGAGCACTATTGGAAGGCGGGCTTCCACCTTTTATTCCCGGATAGGATGTTTTGGGGTATTTTCCTATTTTAATCCCCTCCTCCCTTCCCTCATTCAAGCAGACAGTCTGCACCAGGCAGCTCTTCCATCCCTCGTAGGAGAGAAATGAGGCGGAGCAGACAATAAAACTGTGGGTCTCTTTGCCTTGTGTGGTCTAAAAGCCTAAGGCCCCTGCCGGAAGAATCAAAGAGTCAAAGCGTATTTCTTTGCAGTCTTTACGAGAATTATTAAGGAGTGTGGATTTCTTCCAGGCCAAAAAGAGAGCCCTGGTTTGGGCTGGAGGGAGGTCGGTGTGGCCTGGACATCCCAGCGTCGCTGCCCGGAAGAGGCGTAAGCAAAGAGCAGACAGCGATGCTCCCCACCAGATCCCACAGGGACTAGGTGGTGACCGGCTATGGCCGCTGACCAGCAGTGCAATCTGAGAGCAGATGAAGATAGCAATAGGATCAGACCCTCTGTGCTCCAGAGAAGCATGCCCCTTAGTTAGTTAGATGTGTATCTTGGGAAGAATTTTAATGAACCCGGATTCTTGTATCTTCCCATCCACAGAAAAGCACGAAAATTAACTGGAGACATCTGTTCTTTGTGACTAGCAGTAATCTTTTATCAAAATGCATGCCTGACCACATGTCTTCCCTAGCCAAAAACCATACATGTATACCGGCTTCTCCCCGGCCTCTTCAGAGCAGTTTCCTCAGTGCTACTGAGAGGCCGTCTCCCAGGCTGCGGTTCTCAGTAAGTCCCCGAGTGAAACTTAAACTCACAAATCTCATGTTGTGTTTTTTTTCTTTAAGTCCACACAAGGGGACCCCAAAGAGGGAGGGCTGTGGAGCACATACAGGTAACTGGGGCCACAGCAGCCCTGGGGAAGGTCTCTGTGACCTCAAGTGTGACCCCAAACTATCAGACCAGCACCAGACCGTACAAACCCCAGCAGGGGTGGCTCAGCACTTACCTGTGGGGACAGAGCATCATGTGGGCTCCCCTGCCACCTGGACACACCCCAGGGAGGCTGAGGTTAAAGTTTCCTGCCAGGCCAGCAAAAGGGCAGGATAAAATTATACACCAAGTTAGGTTATAGCAGTCAAGTTTTCTTTCCTATAAACCTGAGTTTGTAGACTTAGATTCCAAGTTACAGCACTAGGTACTTCTGCATTAATTGAATCTGTTATAAGGATCTGAATCTTTTCTATGTTTTGTGCTTTACTTGCATAATTTTCGTTACCCTGTGTCCCTGGCGTGGAGACCCACAAGAGAGGCAGGAGTCAGCTAAGGGTGTGCCCCCTGTGGCTTCCCTGTGACCTTGGTCTGACCACAGACTCTCTTGATCCAATCCTGAGGCTGAACCACAGGGGGGGCCTCTAGCTGCCTCTCTCCTGGGCTCAAAGAGCAGCCCTGTGGCTCCTGGCCCAGGACTGGCAGGGTGCCCGCCCACCTCCTTTCTTGCCTCGCTACAGAGCAGAGTCCCTGCCACCCGCCACCCTTCTTCCCCAGCCAAGCCCCGGAAATCCCTCACTGAGTAACAGGGCCTGGGTGTGCTCGGTCTGCTCTGCCTACATCTCACAGTGGCAGGAGACCGTCCTCCCGGCCCTGCCTGGGACCCCAAAATGGAAATTCTGAGTTACGGAAGTGCTTCCACTTCCCCTTTTCGAGCTGGAGTTCTCGCCGTCACTTCCTAAGAAGCGTCTGTTTCCAAACCCATTTCTGACCCCGAAACCTTGTCACAGCCCAGATTCAACAGGCAAGAGGTGGGGCAGTTGGCAAAGAAAAGGAAAATGACACCCCTCAGCCATCTTTTATGTGTCAGGCACTTTATACGTGTCACCTTATTCCTAATATCTGCCCTACAGGGTGGGGACTACAGCCATATGACATGTGAGAAAACCATGGCGAATTCAGAGACCTCGAGCAACTTTCTCCAACGCACACAGCTAGTAAGTGACCAAGCCAAAATCCAAATCTCTGTCTGTCTGATCCCAAGGCTCCCAGATAGGACCTGTCAAGGCACCATCCAGTCCTCCCCATGGTCTCTAAGGGCCACCTTCATAGAAGCTACATTCCCAGCTCAGCTTCTAGGGGTACTGGCTGAGAAAGGTCTTATGCCCCCACCACCCAGTCTGTTTCCCAATTTCCAAGGCCCCAACTGAGGAATCTTATTCCAGCTCATCTTTTTGATCTGGGTCATGCAACTGGGCGTCCATTTATTGCAAGCGCCTGCAACTCTGCTCGAGGGCCTTCGGGGCCTGCAGCTTGGCCCACCCCCCAAGCAAATGGGAATGTGAGGGAATTCACCCTGAGAGCAGCCCTCCACCAATGACAGACATGCATTGGAGGGCAAATCACTCAGCTTCTCACTCCAGGGAAACACTCCTAGCGCTCCATCCCGTCTCCCAGGGGTCCCTGGGGCGGGGGGTGGGGGGGGGGACGGCTCTCATCCTGCAGGCTCCAGTGGACACTGAGTTGAGGTGTGGCTCCTCTCACCTGGCTCTGAACCCTCCTGGCTGCCACAGCGCTGCAGCCGGGGAACCAGTGATCTGCTCGCTGGGTGTGGCCAGGGCCCCTGGTCCCTCGCCTGCTGCCTCTGCCCCTCCAAGTTCTCACTGACCTCAGTCTCAGCACATCCTCCCTCCCTTTTAAGCCACCCACTTGGCAGCCTCTGCTCGGGGGTCATCCAGAGCCTCACCAAAATATCCCCCAAATCATTCCATCCCGCATCTCAGATACAGCAGGCCTCAGGAGTCTCAGCCCAGCCACGCCCCCTAGGAGAATCGAAGGCTCGTGCTGGATCCCGGCACATCTTCCTCCACTTCCCAGCTTCCACTGAATTCTCTTTCTCCACATGCTGACCCCCACGTGGGTCCCCCAAAACAACACCAGTGTGAGCTCCTGGGTGTCAACAGATATTTACTGGAAATTTGAGCATAAGATAGAGTCTGAATGTAGCACAGAATAACTCAGATGAGAACCTGAAATTCGATATTAGCCATAAAAATCCCTGCCTTAGAAATCCACTGGCCATTCCCTGCCAGAAAAAAATTAATCTCTCCCTGGCCTGATTTTCCTCCCAAGACCTAGGACCCCTCCACATCTCCCCTCTTCTCCCTCAGACTCAACACCAACTTTCACAATCCTATTTCTTTCTTACGCAGAACAATTAGCTCTCTCCAGGCAATATAGGTAGGGGTGGGAAGAGGTAGGGGGTCTCCCTTTTTATAATCAAACATGCCCATTATGTAATTTTTTCCCTAAGCCAAAGAGTAAGTTCCTTCCTCAGAAGATTTTTGCCCTCGTTTTAGACCGACCAACTCAACTCTAGCCAGCTCTACTGAAACATTTTTGTAATGCCTCACACATTTCTTTTAATCCTCTCTGTAAAAAGTAGGCAGTATCATCTCCCCATTTCACAGGCAAGGAGACTGAGGCTCAGCAAAGTTAAATAGCACAGCCACTGAGGGAATCAACAACCAGGCAAGAACTGAAACCCAGATCTGCCTTAGTCTAAACGCCGTGCTCCCTGCCACTGCCCATCCTGGGAGGAGCCGTGTTTTTGCAGCTGGGAGGCAAGCCCCATTTTCAGAATAATTCCCGTGTGGCAGGAAAGGCCAGTGTGCCACAGGGTCATCTGTGGAGACAGGAGATAAGAACCCCTGATGTTGGGGGAGGCTGCTCCCCTGCTGGTCCAACACCCCATCCTCAAGGAGCAGTTTCCAGAACTCCTGCTTCTTCCTGAGTCAGCCCCTCCCCCGACCAGAGTCACCCTGAGAACACCAGAGCAAGCCCCAGCCTGCAGTCACCTTGGGGCCAGCTGCTCCATCTCCAGACCTCAGACCTGCAGAGAGGCAGGTACAAACTCGAGACTTGCTCTCCCAGACCATCTAGTCAGCGTGCGCCCTGGCGGGAAGGCACGTGACTTTTTCACCTCCACCAGCCAAGGGGCCAAGCCCAGCGTTGGCTGAACTGGGCCCAGTTTCAACCACGACTGTTTTTTCCCTTCTTCGTGAGAAAGGGCCCCAGCAGGGGGACCTCACTTCAGCGACAGCATGTACATCTGTGACTGTACACTGAGCGCCTGGGCGTTGTGTGCTGGGCATTGTATCCAAGGACCTCCTCTTGTCTTCCCAGTCCTGGAGCTCAGCAGCAGCTGGCCCATTTTACAGAGGAGCAAACCGTCTAGCAAGGTCATGGTAGCTTCTTGAGCTTTCACAGCCACAACAGCACAAGCTGGAATTTTAACCAAAGCTTGTGCAGCTCCAAAGCCTGTGCCGTTTCCACGACGCAACACCCCCGTCAGAGGAGGCAATGATCTGCCCCTCCTTCCCCGGGGCCCAACCACGGTCTTCTTTTAGGGGAAGCTGGGTTTGGGGTGTCAGAGAGTGATTCTGGAAGCCCACTCACCTGATGGGACGAGGGGTGGGGCGAGGCAGCTGGAGCAAGAATAAGCCACTGAGCGAGTCATCCCGCCTCAGAGAACCCCACTCAAACGACGTGGCTCTCTCACGGGACTCAGGCATCAAAGAGGCTATGAATGGCCCTGAAACTCCAGGAGAATCCCCCCGGACACCTGGGCACATCCTGCCGGATGACTTTTTATAAACGTACCAAACGTGCACATGATACCAAATCCTGAAGATATAAAGTGATGTACAATGAAAAGGAGGGCTCCTTCCTACCCCTGTCTCCAGGCCTCCCTCACACCACCCTTCCTAACAGAAAGAGAAGGTAACTGGTACCCATTTCTTAAGAGCCTCCAAAAGAGGGTCTATGCATTGGTAAGCACAGGGGAGTCTCTTTTTCTTCACACACGTGTGGCACACTACCTAAGCCATTCTGTCCTTTGCTTCTTTGACTTCTTGGATCTTAGAGATCATTCCAAATCTGCCTGTAGGGAGCTGCATCATTCTTTTTAGCAGCTGCCGGACAGTCCGTTACACAGAAGCACTAGAATTAGCCAGTCAGCCCCTTACTGATGGACAGTTCGGCTGGCTCCACTCTTCATTACGGCAAACCATGAATATCTCGCATGGTCATGGTGTACATGTGTATGTATGCAAGATGAGCTCCGAGAGGTAGAATTGCTAGTGCTTATTAAATACAATATGTGATTTTTAAAACTTCAGTGGATTTTGCCATATGCCCTCCCTCGAGGGTACCGCAGTGCGCAGCCCACCCACAATGAGAGGCAGCACAGGGAGCACTTTCATACGAGGGAAAACCTTTAGCTGGAAGAGATTAGCTGGGGGCAGACAGGCCCAGACATTCATCCTGGTACAGGTGACAAGGTGAGCCAGCACCACCGACAGGCTGCTCCCTGCAGGCAGGCCACCCACTTCACAGATGAGAAAACAGACTCAAGAGAGTTGACGTGTCTCACCCAGGGTCACAGCCTGGAATCCTGTAAGCACAGGGCAATTCCCCCCATGCAGGGTACCCTTCACCCTCGGATATCACCTATGGTCTCCTACGCTGATCTGGCCACAACTTGGAAAACCCAGCTCCCTTCTACTGTGAACTGAAAATAGTTGGGCCACCCACATGGTTTAGGGCTTCCCTTGTCATTTCATTCCCGCCCACAAGAGACCAGGACCTACCCCCACACATACACACTCAACCAGCTGCTGTCTCCAGCCTACTTGGGGCCCACAGAGCCCCGACCATCCACATCTCTGAGGTGAGTAGCAGTGATTACCCTGGACATTCATCCACCTACCCAGGGACCTGAAAAACTCAACACAGCCTCTCCATGGTTACTGCCGGCTGGTGGGCAGTGAGGGCAGGAAAGAAGTGACAGTAACATATGAGCCATGGGCGTTCTCATCAGCCCTCCTGGAAACAGAAGCAAGCATGATGAAAACAGTTCTCTGATAAAAACCGACAACATAACTAACGCCATTTGCGGTAACATGGATGTTCCTGGAGAATGTCATTCTAAGTGAAGTAAGCCAGAAAGAGAAAGAAAAATACCATATGAGATCGCTCATATGTGTTATCTAAAAAATAACAAAACATAAATACAAAAACAGAAACAGACTCATAGACGTAGAATACAAACTTGTGATTGCCAAGGGGTCAGGGGGTGGGAAGGGACAGACTTGGATTTCAAAATGTAGAATAGATAAACAAGATTATACTGTGTAGCACAGGGAAATATATACAAGATCTTGTGGTAGCTCACAGAGAAAAAAATGTGACAATGAATATATGTATGTTCGTGTATAACTGAAAAATTGTGCTCTACACTGGAATTTGACACAACATTGTAAAATGACTATAACTCAACAAAAAAAATGTTTAAAAAAAAAGTTCTCTGACTTTGTACTTGGAAAGTACCTTCACATCCACTAACTCATTTCACCTCCACAGCAGTTCTCTGAGTTACACAGGGCAGGGATTCTTATTCATTCTTCCCATTTTATAGATTTTTTTAAATGAAGTATGACTTGTCCACTGCTAGAGAAGGAAAGAGACTAGAGGCAGACCCAGGGTTTCTGGTGCCTAATCCTAGTCACATCCTGTTCTGTACCCAAAATAAGCAACCTCCTAGAGATATGAAATGTCTGCAAAAAAAATCCCTTATCTGCCCACATCCAGAATGAGTCACCCTGTCCCTAGAAATGCTATCTGGGACCCTCCAATACATGTATATACGCGAATTCCTTTCCCTGGGTCCTCATCTTTGTTTCAATTGCATAGGTACATCCTTTGTGAGGAGACTCTTGGGATGTTTCTGATGGGTGGCTTTGCACTGTATCTGAGTGCCTGGCTTGGCCTCTGGAACATGATAGGTGCTCAATAAAAGTGTGTTTCTTGGTTGTGTAAGAGGATGGACAGATGGATGGATGGGTGGATGGATGGATGGATGGATGGGAGGGTAGATGGATGAATGGATGGATGAGTGGATGGATGAATGGCTGGATGCATTAGTTTAATTTGTTTCTTTGCTTGTTTATTTTGTTTGTTTTTATTTTCTTACACAGCATCCATTCCCCCTTCCAAATATCACCTTGACATCCTTTTGTGGAATTACTTCTCCCCCAGCATATACAGTCTCAGTGGTAATGCTGATCGGGTGTTCTATCTTCTCCCAACCACGAAGCAAGCAAATAACACCAGCGTGGCTGGTCATCATTCCTCCCCTAGGACAACGAATCCTTAGCAGATTGAGATGTAGATCGGAGAAATGGCTGGAGTACATCTATTTCAACAGTGGTACCCTGGTAAGACTGTCAAGTAGTAACTGCTGCCCAAACACCCAGAGCTTCTTTGGTTTCTCTCCATCCTTTTTCCAAGTCAGGTTCTCCAATGTTCTATCCATCCTATGAGCTACTCAACCTTACCCTCAGTATGTTACCTTCCTGCTGAAGTTAGCCAGACTTGTCTTCTGCACTTATAAACAAAGCATTTTAAATGACACAGCTGTAGAGATAAATGAATGGATGAGTGGGTGGAGGAATGGAAGGAGGGAAGGAGTGAATAAAGTGAAAAGGCAGAGCAGTGGCCAAATGCACGAATGCAGTACTGCCCATGCAAGGACTTACATGAGTCCCAGGCCTTGGAAGGATGAGGGGGAAAAGGGGATGATAATGGGAACCCCTCGGCCCTACCTGCAGGAGGGGTGGTATGAGCTGATTTTAGGGGCAACAGGACACCGACCCCCAAATCTCCTCCAGGACACTAGAAATCCTCTAGTTTTTAATCTTTTAACTGAGAATGGTCTCAGAAATAATATTGTCAAGCTTCCGTTTTCTAGTTGAGGAAACTGAGGGCCACCAAAGGGCAAGAGGCTTGCCAACATCTCACAGCTAGGTTTGGAGCTGAGCTGGGACTAGACCTCGGGTCTCCTAATTCCCGATGCCTTGCTCTTTCCACTGCCCAAAGCTGCCACTGTAAAGCAATGACTACAGTGCAGACTTTCCAAATCTCATTTTGAGGAAATTCCCAAGGGGACTTCCTCTCCTAGGCTGGAGGTGTGAAAAAATGGAAATGCCTCAGGAGGTTCTAAGGTCCTTCTTGTTGCGGCCCAAACGCTCTGCAGGCAGGGGGAGGGGCCGGGGAGGCGACGGGGAGGAGAAACAAGGGACTGCAGGCGCCCATCCCCAGGAAAGGAAGCAATGCACAAGAAGCCCAGGGGCTTCCCGGGACCAGCTCAGTAAAGGGGCAGAGTCCAGACCACAACCACAAGAGTCCTGTAAGATTCTGAATCCTGTGTCACTTCCTCTGTAAGTCTGCGTGTGAAACTCTTTGAAAAGGGGTCTGCGTGCTGGCCTGCAGGGGCAGCCAGGAAGGGAGAAGAGGGGACCATGGCTCAGTCACGGCCAGGCTCAGAGAGAGAGAAACCAGGGAAGGACAGAGCATCGGGGCTGAGCCTCTGAAATCTGCTGCACAGAGGGCAGGAGAGCCCAAGGCAGGCCTGAGTCATCGCCGTTGTCTACGTTTTCTTCCTAATAAGTGAAATGATGCCTAAAGTATCTAGCACAGTGCCTAAGAGCTCGTGGAAAATCACCGCCAACTCCCCCTCGCCGGCCCCCATGGCTCCTGACACAGAGCTGAGAGGAACACCTCTGGGGAGGGGTGGGGGTACTCTGAGGGAAGAAACACTGGAACCTGGACATATAGGGAAAGAAAGAGAAGGCATTCTTTTCTGAGTATCTACTTGTGCCAGGAATGGTGCTGAGCGGGCTGCTGATCACCTCATTTAATCCTCTGGGTTGTCACAGGAGCCATGATTCTCAACCCATTTCTAGAAAGGAAATCAAAGTGTAGACTAGTTAATAACCTGGCCAAAGACACACAGAGAGTCTGACTTCAGCCCCAAGTTTGTCCCTCTTCTCCAGGCTTTCTCCTGGGGACTGGGGACGGCGGAAGGGAGGGGGCTCCTGTGCTCTGGAAGTATTCACCAAGAAAGGGAAAGGCACCAACAAACCCACAGAGGAAAACAAAGACAAAAAACAGTCTCAGGAATGTCAGGAGGAGGAGGAGGACCTGAAATCATCCGTCAGCCCGCAACTCGCAACTCGGGGAGACTCGGTGCTTCCGGCTGGGCCTCGCTCCCACGGCTGCCCTGCCCCCCAGGATACCTTGCGGTGGGCTCCAGACCCCCAGAGCGGGTGAGCACATCGGTAAACATGCCACCTGTGGTCTCCAGCTGCAGAAAACAAGCGGGGGGGCACAGCCACTGTCCTGTGTGGTGAAGGTGAGAAGAGGTGGGGAGGCCAAGCTGCAGCCCTCCGGCCTGACTGTGGTTGAACCAGGGGAACGGCTGTCAGACCCCTGACACAGTGAGTGTACCACGTGACGGGGAAGGGTGGGGAGGCGCAGAATAGAGTGACACAGAAAGATCAGACCGGAGCTGGACCAAAAGGCAAGGGCAGGATGTCGCAGGAGATGTCTTGGGGGGGTGCGCATCCTGCCCCTCCACGGGCAAGTCCCTGCCCCGGCTGCGAGGCCTCCTCTTGCGCCTTCACACTGCTGCCCTCTGCGACCTCCACCAGCACTCCCGGAGCACCTACCCCAGGCAGGGCCCCGTAGACACAAGGAAGGGGGAGACAGCCCCTCACTGGTGGGAAATACTGGCTCAGGTGGGAAATATCTATGCGGGGACACTAGGGCAGAGAAGGAGAGACAACCAGAGGGCAAATCTCCAATTTGTAGATGGAGAAAATTAAGGCTCATTGGGAGGAAATGGCCTTGCCCCGGGCTTCTCTTGGGGCCCAGACGGGGATTCCTAGAGGATGGAGGAGAATTCCCTGCTTTGGACATTGTTTGTAAAAGCAGCCAGAAAAGCCAGAGCTGCTCCCCACACAGTCACGGGGTGGCGGGGGAAAAGGGGGAGAACTCCAGGTCGGAGCAAAGCTTCAGAATCCAGATGGAATGAGGTTTCACTTTCTTTGCCTGCCTTGGGTTTCCTAACGTCACCGTGTGAGGCTGGGCAGGCAGCCAGCTTAACTTAGGAAAAAAGCAAACGAAAGAGGGAAAAGGAAGGCTGGGGCAGGAGGGCAGGGGAGGGGCCGCACAAGGCTGGGTGGAGTCAGGCTTCAGGGAGGTATATGCTAGGAAAGGGGCACAGGAGTTTGAGGGTTGAGGAGAACTAGCCCTCTGAACTCGAGAGGCCCATCAGTGAGCCTGCCAGGTACCATACTGTTTACACCGGTCCTCTGATTTCCTCGTGGCATCAGTATATTAGAGCCAGAGAATATATTGATCCCTTGAGTCCAAACTCTGATTTTGCACAGGAGAAAGTGAGTGGCAGAAATGGAATTACAACTAGGTTCTTCTCTCTCCTCTACACCCCGCAATTCACTGGAACCATCCAAAGGGAAGGAAAGTAATCCTGACGTACCCATTGTCTATTTCTGCTTAAGAACCCCGTCATCCTACCCCTGGACCCCACAACTTCCAATACCACTTATCCACAGACATACACACGGACTTAACACACAGCAGAAAAGTTCACCGGGATTCAAAGATGAGGATGGTGTTGGTCCATCTGTGGTTCCCTCACCTCTATTCTCAGCTAGTGTGTTTGGTATCCAGGAAAGGACCTTCCTTTCTTCCATAAAGAGGGAAACTGGTAAGGGAAGCAGAAATAGAGCTCACGTGGAAAAACTGAGCCTTAGCGAGAGTTCTGGGATTTCTCTAGAAACAATGCAGTCAGTGTGGTAGGAAGTCTATGAACCGAAATGTATTTGCATCCTGTGTTGAATTCTACCACTTTAAGAAAGTCACTTAACCTCTCTAAGCCTCCACTGACCCATCTGCTTCGAAATAAAGTATATAATAAAGTTCGCTAATCCATACCCGTTGGTCTAGATTGCTGAAAAACCTGAGGTAGAGAAAAGCCTTAAAGGGGCTGCCATTTGCTCACTCTTGGTAACATGGCAGCAATAGCTAATGTAATTAAGCACTTAGGGGCAGGCAGCGTACTAAGAGTGTCACAAGCTTGAGCACATGTGTGGGAACTTAATGGTCTCACCAGCCGTGGGAGGGGCCACTATCCCTGACTTAGAGATGAGGAAACAGACCAGAGAGATGAAGCAATGTGTTGGAGGCCACCTGGTTCCTGAACGAGAGAAACACCAAAGCCCCTGCTCTCAACCACTAAGCCACACGGCCTCCTAGCTTGGTAACTAAGGGGACCAGGTAGGGGGAACAATTCCAAAGCAGGCAGATATGTTTGTGTAGATGGTTGAGTGTTTCTTAAGTGTTCGCATTTTATTTCTTCAAAGGAGATGGGCCAGGCTTTCCAAAGTTGTGTTTCTATTGTTAGCTGGTTAATGAGTCAGGAGGGAATGAGAGGATTCTCGGGACAAGCTCAGAACAGCACCTAGAGGGGCTGCAAGGACAGTTTAAGGGCCTGATGGACTTGGTCAGCGGGAAGAGCTTGAGCCCGGCCATCAGAAACACTTGGGCTCAAGTCCCACCTGTCAGCAGTGTGACCTCGAGGACCTTAATGACCTCTTCTGAGGCTCAGTTTGCACATCTATGAAAGGAGAACCATAACCACCCTGCCTCAAAATCTTGGTGAGGATGAACAGTGACAAATTCTCCCCATACCAGGTGATTCAGTTACCCTCAACCACTAAGTTACATACGTGACAGTAGCTAGCAAGAAACATCTTTGGGGTAAAATTACATTTTTTAAGTTACTTTTTTTTAAAAATGTGTTTGCCTTTGTCACTGTCAGTAGATACTTTTAGATAATTCAGAAGTCAACTTCAGCCCAACCCAGGCTAAACTGTCACTAATTCTGAATTATCCAAGTAGGAGTTAAATGAGGATTGACTGTATCCAATCCTCTGGAATGGAGGAAGAATGCCGGCTCCAACCAAGACCACCACCAGGGTTCAGTTTCAGGGATGCCCCAGCCACGAACCTTTCCAAGGTGAGCAGTGCTTAGTGGGCGGAGCACTGAAGTGGGAGCCAGGGCACCTGGGCTCTGGTCTCGTCCTTCTGCCCCTAGAGAAGCAGCTTCCTGACCTCTGGGGGGGACCCCTGCCCTGGCAGATGAAGCTGAGGATGCCAGCAGAGGAAGAAATTTTCCACCACCGCTGCTTGTGCTGGCTCTTCCTGAGGGCAAAGAGGGAAGTGATGAGCTCACCCTGGATCGGAGGACGGTGAGGAGAGAGAGAGAGGGGAGAGGGGAGAGGGGAGAGGGGAGAGGGGAGAGAGAGAGAGAGAGAGAGAAAGAGAGAGAGAGTCATATTTCCGGAGGCTATTTCAGTTTTCTTTTCCATTTTGTGCAATTTCACTTATATCAGCTAGTGTGTGACTGCTGTGCTGGAAACTCCCCCAGTGGGGGCGCCCCCTCTACTGAGCTGGCTCCCTATAAAGGGCCAACTTGAGCTGCAGAGAATCCCTGCAGAGGATCCTAAGAAGGCGGGTGGACCCCACAGCCTCTGCCCACAGCTACTATGAAGGTCTCCACCGCGGTCCTCGCCATCATCCTCACCGCTGCCACCCTCTGCGCACCTGCGTCTGCCTCCCCATGTAAGTCCAGGTCCTGACTGGGGCCCTGACCGCCGCAGCCCTGCGGCGCAGACCTCGCCCTCCTTTCAACCATAGCATTTACACTGTCTATGATTTACATCCTTCAGTATTGCTTTACCCAGACGTCCAGGTGTCCCAGAAAGATCTCTAAGCCACTTCATGGCAGGGACCCTGAGATCAACTTATCTGTGTCTTCAAGGTCTCCACCCAAGCCCTGTGGGTGCTCACTGAGTGTGGACCAATGCTGGGGATGTCAGTAGGCAGGGGCAGCTCGAGCTGATCTGGAAACATGACTGACTCATCTCTATCACCAGCAGGGTTTCTAACAAGCTTCTAAGCACTTAGCTAAAATCCTCCTGGGACAATCATAATCTTCCCCATTTCATAGATGGAAAAATATGGGGCTTGAGAAAGGATAATAAAAGTTAATTAAAAGCTCACTGTGGGTCAAGTATTGTGCTGATTGCTTTACATGTACTATCCTATTTAATACTAGCGTCTACCCTTTGAGTAGCGGTCCTTGACTTATAGAGGCCCAGAGAGGTTAAGTAACTTGTCCAAGGTCACACAGCTAGGCAGTGAGGAAAGTAGGGTTCAAACCCAGTTGTAATTGGCTCTGACACTACCACTGTGCTGGGAAATGGTAACTGACACTTGCCGGGGTCATCCTGAATTAACTGACCAACAAAAAGTCCTCCTTCTCTGTTCAGAGCCCTTCTCAGGACGCAATATGCATCTTCAGGACCCTCTTAGGGGTCCTGGCTGAGCCATGAAGTCTGAGTTTTGGAAGCCTCCCACCAACTCACCCCGGGTCTCAAAGAAACCAAGTTCTGAATCAGTTAAGAATCCTAGGAGGGCAAGAATAAGGGCAGAGGGCCAGCATGCCCTGAGTGCCAAAGGTATGGGGTTATGTTGTAGAGGGCACGATGCCAGCTGGGCTCAAGGATTAGGTGAGGCACTGGGGAGATCCTCTCAGTCCTCTGTTGGAATCCCCACTCTGCCACTCTGTGTCCATGGCCAAGTGACTTTACCTCTCTGATCCTCAGCTTCAGCCGAAAGAGGTTAAGAGTCCATGTAAGATGAGTCATATAAAATGCCAGCACAATACCCAGCGTGCACCAGTAATGAATCCAGGGGTCTCCTTCCTTCCTTCCTTCCCCCAGATGCCTCGGACACCACACCCTGCTGCTTTGCCTACATCTCCCGCCCGCTGCCCCGCGCCCACATCCAGGAGTATTTCTACACCAGCAGCAAGTGCTCCATGGCAGCAGTCGTGTGAGTCTCAGCCCTGTGGAACCCTCCAGGGGGCGAGGAAGGGACACCTTTCTTCCCAGGATCGGTCCCCTAATCAGGAGCTCTCGGAGAGAGTCTCCCATCCACTCCCACCCAACCTCCAGCTACTCAAATAGCCACAGCTCCTCCCTCCCTAGCTTCATTTTCACCAGCTCTCATGGAAAAAGATTAGACGAGGTGTTTTCGCAGGACCCTCCACTCTGATGGACCAGGTCAGGTCTCCGATCTAAAAGGATGTGACTGTTACTTGAACGTGGTCTGTTGAAGTAACAGTCGATCCAGTTAAGAACCCCACAGTCCCCCATACCCTACACCCAATCAAATACACCTGCAAGCTCGGAGGATCTAGAAAGGGGAGGTCAGAGGTCAGGGCCCTAATTGCAGTCAAGTATGTTTTTTTAAAAAGTTATTGATTGATGAAGAAATAATGAAGTGAGATTCTCCTTTAAATAACCACAAGCTACTACATTTGGAGAAATAATAATCCTTGCTACCTAGGAGGTGCCTACTGTGTGTCAAATGCTTTACATGCATTATCTCTAAATTTTATAACATCCCTGCTAGGTATGCATAATTCTCTCTGTGTTTCAGAAAATAAAACTGAGACCCAGAGAGGTTTGGTGACTTGCCCAAGGTTGCACAGTAAGTGAGGGATGGAGCCCGTCTCTGGAGCCTCCTCTTTCTACTCTAGCAAGGTCATCAGTGATAGTTGCTTAGAAAATGAAAATGGGGCAATCATGAAGTTTGCTATGTAATGATGAAGGCTTTTAATCCAAAAATGCCTGTGACTCTGGCAAAGTTCTAGGTGTTCAGAGTTGGCCTTTGGGCCTGATGAATCCTTTTAAGTGCAGCAGTAATATTTAGCACTACGAGTTTTATTCCTGAAAACAGATAATTTTTGAAAGGAAAAAAATCCTTTTTTGAGCACCCATCACGGGGCAGGCAGAGAGGAGTAAAGCACCACCCCTGCGCTTTGGGGCGCACAGCCTAAGACGCACGCAGCAGGGGCAGGACACCCTGTGAAAAACCATTACAAAAGGAGAGAGGGAACGTGGCATGCTTCAGGGCTTAGGAGAAGCGATTTGGGGGAAGTCTGCTGCCAAAGGTGCTGCCTTGACATGGGGTTAGACTGAGAGACTGGGTGTATCAGGCAGAGGGAATGTCACCAGGACACTCCTTTGGTTTTTGTAGCATCTCCGTGTAGGAAAGCACTGAGGGCCTTGAATTTCAGTACCACGTGTGGTAAATGAGAGGGAACAGGGAAAGCCTGGACAAGAGGGGTCCAGCAAAGAGGCTGTTGCTGTCCACGTGAGTGGTGTTGAAGGCTGAACAGGGCCTGAGGGGAAGGAAAGGAGAGACAGGTGGGAACCCATCAGGGGTGGAATCAGCAAGCCCAGGCAGGTGACGTGAGGTCGGGAGCAAGGAAGAGAGAGGGGTCGAGGGCGATGGTGAGGTTTCAACCCAGACAGCCAGAGCAGGGTGGAGGCCCCTGAAGTCCCAAGGAAGAGCTGTTGAAAAGGAAAGGGCCAGGGTGCCAGCACAACAACCCGGTGGAATGCAAAAGTGTGAGAAGAGGGGTTGGTAGCTGAGGAAAGGGTGGTGGGGCCAGAGCTGTGACACTCTTTTATAGGAGGAAGGGGTCTCCCAGTGGAAGTGCAGCGACACAGCATCGTCTTGGCTGCTCCAGCTAGTCTGTCTTTCTTAGAATCCTGGCTCTGCCAACTGGTAGCTGTGTGAGCATGGGCTGGTCACTGAACCTCTCTGAGCCTCAATTTCTTCATCTGCAAAGCAGAGTTAAATAGAAGTATTTCCCTCACTGGGTCAAAGTGAAAATAATAAAATGAAAGATAAAATTCGATTATTTCCTAGCACACAGTAGGTGCCTGATGTTAACTTAGATCATCATACTTCTCTCCCTCTAAATCTATTATTATATACATGGAAGTGACAGGTCAACTTGATGAGTGACTGCAATTCACTCAGTCACTAATGCATTCAGTAAACATCCACTAAGCACCCTCGCTGTGCCAGACCCAGGGCCAGAGACTTGAGGAATCGCCCAGGAGAAGAGGGCAGCAACCTTGAGCACAGCCGCTCTCAAGGAACAGATGAAGGCGGAGGCTCCCAGCGAGACTGAGCCGGATGAGGGGTAGGAGTGAAGTCAGGCCAAGAGAGTGTCCCCCAAGAAGGGCAGGGAGAGAGAAGGCTTGGCAAAGAGGGGCTATTACTCAGTATCACATTCTGTGGGGAGGAGGAGGAGGAGGAACAGGAGGCCTGAGCAACCCTCCTCCCCAGTGTTGGTTTTCTGGCCTTTTGACTTCCTGGCCACAGGCCAAGGGGATGGAGGAGGGAGGTCAGTGACTCTGCAGGATTTCCTGTGTGACACCTGCCTTGACAAGGGCAGGGTCTGGGTTGGAAGCATCCTCACCACCCCGAATAAGATGGCAAATACTAGGAGGCACCAGAGCCCAGAACACCCCTTCTTCTCCATCTCTCTTCTCTGCACGCCAGGGCGAGGGAAAGGGAGATGGTCAAGGCGCACTGAGTGAGGCTCAGAGAAGGGAAAGCAGCTTCCCCAAGAGCAAACACTGTCTGTGATAGAGCTGGCAAAGGGGCCAAGAAATCCTTTCTCGCCAGACAACCTAAGACTTCACTTCTGGGCTCAAAAAAGAGCAAGAAAGCAACCTGAAGGGGAAGCCCGAATGAGAAAGGTCCAAGCAGGCCGGGCAAGCTAACGGTAACATGTTAATTAGCAGCACTGCTTTCCAGGCCCGAGGTGCTCCCCCAGACAGAACCTGTCTCCCAGCAAACAGGTGAGGCAGCAGCTGGACTGAGCCCGTGACCTCCCACTTAGACCATCGACACCTGTAGAGGCAGGGCCTCTCGTCCTCATGGGCCTCCACGTTCTGGCCAGTTAATTGGCAGAAGGGCTTTGACATCTGCCAATATCTCAGGGTCCTCAACCTCTCTGAGCCACGGTGTCCAGAACCAGGACCCTTGGTCTCACGTTGCTCCGATCCACCATAAAGCCAAGGTCCCACCACACGTTTGGTATTTTTCAAAACTAATTTACACGTACTGTCTCACCTGAGCTTCACAACAGTTGTGCAAACTAGGAGCCATTTCTCTCTACATTTGAGAGGTAAGCACATAGACTCAGGGGTCCCAAGTGATTTCCCCAAGGTGACCCAACTAGTAAGTGGCGAAATCAAGACTCAGGTTCATGCCCTTCTCCCATTTACCCTGGCACGCAGATGTGCTCCTTTGTTGAACTGCATTATCTAAAACCAAATCACATGTGTGTTTGTTTTTACCACTTCTTATCTCCCACTTACTCAGCCATGACTCAGTTCCTGGAGGACAATTCTTTTTCTCTGCATCTTTAGCAACCAGCACAGGGTCTGAAACAGGAAGTGCTGACCAGCTCAACCCTGGGCTCCTCAGGCCCCGTATCCCCTTGGCTCTCCATGCTGCATGTGTTTGTGCGTGGGGGTTAAAATGCACACAAATCTGCTTCTGGCTTGGGGCCCTTTTTGACCCAACAGAAGAGGAAATGGCCTTTCCTTGAAAGCCACAAATACACAATCTTTTGGAACTCCAAAAATAACACACCCAGTAGCATTTCCCCCCACCTCAATCCACCTCATCCCCAAAGCAGGCTGTTCCAGCACTGACCGGGTCTCACCCTCTTCTCTCCCACAGCTTTATCACCAGAAAGAACCGCCAGGTGTGCGCCAACCCAGAGAAGAAATGGGTGCGGGAGTACATCAACTCTTTGGAGTTGAGCTAGGACGGAGGACGCCTTGAACCTGAACTTGTGCAAAGTTTCCTATCGCTTCTTGCGCTTGTCCCCACCAGCTGGGGAGGCTCCCCGCCAAGTGCTGTCCTCGCGCCCCCTCCGTGGAGGGCACAGGAGTTTCCACCACTCACAGCCCAGGTGGCAAAAGCCTCCCAGGCCCCTGGGGCTCTGCCTTGTGCACTGGAGATCTCTAGGCTCTGAGCTTCAGACCCCCCATCCCAGCCACGGTTCTGCAGTCAGAAAGGAAGTCGGCGCCTCTGGAGGCGAAGGAGGGAGGGAGACTGGGCCCCTACGGTCATGCCCGTGGCCAAAGCTGCCATCTTGGCGCCTCCCGGGGAAGGGCTGACTGGCAAATGTGAAAAATCAGCTTTCCATTAAAATTCTCAAGGCAATTACAAAGCTGGCTCCTGGTTTGACTTCCCCTCTGGAAGCCCTCTTCCTTGTGAGCAGTAAGCACTGGATCCTGGGCTTGTCACATCCAATGTCCACCCTGGGTTCGGGGGCAGACAGAGCAGGTAAAGTAACTAGTGGCTTATCCACCCTGGGGGTAGGGGACAACAGCCACTGCCTCCCACCCCCAAGTCCCCAAGAATTTTTCACTCCTGCCACACACCTCCCTGTCTCCTCAGATCGTGGCTGGCCCTTCTACCCATTCTGCTCACCTTCCACCCCAGCCTATCTGACAACTCACCCCAGTCAATTTCTCTGACACCACTCTTGCCCCTGGAATGGGATTAACGACGATCCCAAAGCACCTCAGTTCTTTCCAATAAAGAGAATGAGGTATGCTGTGGGTTTCTACGAATGCACCAGCACTTTTCAGGTGGAAGCATTACAACTTCCCATCTCTGTGTCCCTTCACGTGAACATATTTTAGCAAAATATATCCTCACAACTACAGCTCACTCTGTGCCAGGCATTGTCAGCCCCTAACATTCACCACTGTCCATCCTCATATCCCTTTGGGAAAGGCTGTATTATTAACCCTGTTTACAGTTGGGGAAAACTCTTGGCAATGAAAATAACTTGCCCAAAGCCCAAAAGCAGGAAAAAAAAAAAAAAAGTGGTGGACGCAGGGGGAGGGAGGAGGGTTATAATTAATGTTTAAACCCACCGGGTCCAAGGTCCAATGCCAAAACTGATGAGGTTTTTTTTTCCCATCTTTAATTTGCAAAATTTCAGACTTACCGAAATTTGCAAGAATACACCCATATACCCTTCATCTAGATTCAAATATTAACATTAACCACATTTGCTTTATCTATGTGCATATATGTGTGTGTGTTTATACATAAACACATACATTACATATATGATTGGTATACACATTTTTTTCTGAAATGAGAGTAAGTTGCCGATGTGCCATCACTCCCCTCTAACAGCTGTAGTAAGTCTCTCCTAATAACAAGGACAGTCCACGTAACCACAGAATGAGAAGCATTTAACATTGACACGATATTGCTTTCTGATTAACACACAGCCCACGTGCAAATCCTCTCAACTGTCCCAATAATGTTCATTAGAGCTATTTTTTTAAATCCAGGATCCATTTATCTATACATATTGAATTTAGCTGTCATGTCTTTTTAGTGTCCTTTAACAGACGTTTTTGTCCTTAAGTACACTGATTTTTTTTCAGAAGTTCAGATCATTTTTTTGTAGAATACTTTCTAAGGTGCATTTGCCTGACTGCCTCCTCATCATGAGATTCAGTTGAACATTTTGGGCAGGAAAACCACATGGTGACGCTGTCTTTCTCAGCGCAGCACATCAGGACACGTGATGTCAGTTTACTGGAAGTGACGGTCTAGTCGGAGGACTTGGTGGCCCATGTTTTCTCACTACAGCGAGCTGCCTGCTGTGCACCAGGCGTGTTGGGAGGCGCTGGGGGGGTGGGGGCAGAATGGAGAGGTGAATGAACCCCAGGCCACCATCTTTACTTTTAGGCTGTTTCACAGTCCAATGAGGAAGACGGAGGGACAAAGCACTGAAAGGGAAGCAGCAGTCCAAAAGGCTGAGGTCACACTGTAGCGGAGGGGGGTCACACCACTGAAGGGAGTGAGGCAGGGTGCCTGGGGGAGAAAAGAGACTTCAGAGATGAGAACATGGAAATGGAGTTTGAAAGATCTGAGAAGGAATTTTAACAGGGAGAAAAGGAAACAAAAGGCCTTCCGGGTAGAGGGAGGGGACAGCATGCACGAAAGTAGAAGGTGTGAGTGGCAGCTCCTCACCACATTAGTAAGAGTGCTGTCTCTCACTGCCAAGGAGGGCGGTAAGGGGCTTCCATGTTTTCTGCCATTTCCCGGTGAGGAACCCTAAGGGCAATCCCTGCCTCTCACGTGGGCTGTGTGAGCTGGAGTTCACTTCACTAAAAGTTCCTTTTCGAATGTATGCCTCACCACTGCCCCTCAAGCTAGCCGGACAGGCATGGCTTTCCCACTTTTCAGATGAGGAAACTGAAGCTCCCAGGGGCAAAGTGACTAGCTCAATCCACAGGCCAGCAGATGCTAAGGCCAGGGCTCAAGAATGGAACTGGAATGTTCTGTTTACCTAGGAGATCTGATTGCTTAGCACTTGGGGGCTTCTACCTCCAGACGCCCAGACACCCCACCAGTCCCTCTAGTGCCACAGAAGACAGGTCTCCCCAAGCTGTGCCCCCACTGCCCCAGGGGAGTGGTCCCTGTAGTCCCCCTGACCCAGGTTTCCTCTGGCCCCACCAGGAGAAGAGAATGGCCTACAGAAAATTAGCCGAGATCTTTGACATCAACAGGTCAATGTTCAAGTGCCCGTGGCTGGAATATCCAGAAAGGACCAAAGGTGAGGCTGGAGAGGACAGGAGTGGAGTCAGGGACAGGGGCCTGAGAAGAAAAGGTCCCTGGCACCCACTCCCTGGCAGGGTCCAGCTGATTTCAGCAAATCCGTGGGAGGGGTCAGGGCGGACTGCTGGATACTTTGAGGGCTCGCCACAGCCCTCGAGGAAAGTTTCCAGGGCCCTCTAAGAGGGACGTCTTTGTGTCTCACCAGCTTCTGCTCCCTCATCTGCACCCTCCTCTCTACCCAACTCTCACACCTCCAAGATTTTAAGTTGTTCCCAATGCCTAAGGCTCTTTCCCCTCATATATCTGGCTAACGGCCACCTGGACTGAAGACTCAGCTTATGTATCATCTCTGAAATCTTCCCTGCTCCTCCCAACCAGGTTAGGGGCCCCTCATCTGTACCACCTATGCCTTTATCCATCTTCACCTTTGTTTCCTCTTGTTAATCACTAATAAACAGTGCTGTCTCACCAGCTGGACCAGTGCTTCCCAAAGTCTGTTTCCAGAAGAAATGCAAATTCTCAGACCCCACCCCAGATTTACTGAATCAGTACTCTAGGGCTGATGAGTCTGCAGCTGGGCATAAAGAACTCTGTGTTTTAACACGCTCTCCAATTGTTTCTAATGCACGCTCAAATTTGAGAACCACCGAATGAGACCAGTGGTTTTCACATTAGCTGCACATTAGAATCCCCCGGGGAGCTTTCGAAAATGCCTAGGCCCCTTCCTCAGAGAATCTGATTCAACCCATCTGAGGTGGGGCTGAGGCACGTTAAAAATTCCCCCAAATAATTCTAGTATGCAGCCAGGGCTGAGAACCACCGCGGTGCTAAACCAGCGCTTCTCAGATTTCAACACGTATAGGAATCTTGCTCAAATGAAGATCCTGATTCAGGAGGTCAGGGGTGGAGCCTGAGATTCTGCATTTCTGAGAAGCTCCCAGGCGATGGCAGTTCTGCTGCTCCACTGGCCACATTCTGAGCAGCAAGGTACCAGAGAACCATGAGCCCTTTAAGGACAGGAACTATGCCTTATTTACCTCCCTGGTGTAGTGTTCACTAAACGCTGAACGATGAATGCCTGGATGGATAATTCTTCAACCCTCCTCGGTAATCACTGTCTCATTTGTACCACAGAATTCAGAAAAGCCATGGCTCCTGTTCACCTGCCCTTGTCCTGCTACCAGGTAAGACCCCTAACTTTTGCCACCCTGCGAGCCTGGCTAAAGGAGGAGGGGCAGCAGACTGTCCCTTCCCATTAAGGCCAGCTCACAGAACCCCAAAACTCACCCCTAGGGCTGCCACTAACTCTGTGTGACCTTGGACAAGTCACTTTCCCTCCCTCAGGCTCAGGAGCTTCCTCTGCCACAGGCCAACCCCTGCCCAACTCCCTTTGTCGGGTTGCTATGAGAGAATATCTCTATAAGGCCTGGGCTATGCAGGCAGTGCTTAATGAGTTGTTTGTATTAATTAACACAGGGATCCTCCTAGCTGGAGTTGCCAGATAAAGTGGGATGCCCAATTAGCATTTCTGATGAACAATGAAGAATTTTTAAAATATGAATATGTCCTAAATATTGCCTTCATTACCTGAAATCCGAATTTAACTGGACATCCCATTTCTTATTTGCTTGGTTTTTACTAATCAGAGTGAGTCAATGCCACATTTTCTGAAATCACAATCCCCTGAGAACTCTTATTATGATCTTCTCAGTCACCAAACTGGGAGCCGCTGGCTGAAGCCCCTCTTCCTCATTGCTCAAAGATCTGTGGTAGAAACAGGGAGGCTTGAGAAGAGACAGGAATGAATCCTAATGGAGTCTTCAGAGAAAGCCCCTGACCCATCCAGAACCCTCCACTACACTCAGAGCTACAGTCTCACAACTGTTTAAGAGAAGTTATTTGAAGAATAATCTGCTTTTCCAATGAAATTGTTAAGTCCTAGGAGGGCAGGGACGATAACTGGATCCCCAGCACAGAGCACAGTGCCTGGCATCTAACAGGTGCACAATAAATTCTGTTGAATACCCGAATGAATGAACAGAAGCCTGCGTTTCGCCCCTCTTTACTCCGCATCTCCCTCATTCCTTTCCCTTTTCATCTCCTTGCCCAGATGACGTTTTTAAAGTGCTTTGAGAGCCTCAAATAACCAAACTGCGTACAGCTGTGCCTCGGTATCCGCAGGGGATGGGTTCCAGGACTCCTGTGGATATCAAAATCCACAGATACTCAAGTCCCTTACATAAAATGGTGTGGTGTTGGCATGTAAATTACACATATCCCCACAAGCACTTTAAATCATCTCTAGATTACTATAATACCTAATATCATGTAAATAGTATGTAAATAGTTGCTGCGTGCAGGACAAATTCAAGTTTTTGTTTTTGTAACTTTCTGGGATTTTTTTTTTTTCCCAAATATTTTCATTCCACAGTTGGTTGAATCCATGGATGTGGAACCCGCGGGTACGGAGGGCTGACTGCACTCAGATCAATTTATGATCAACAATGGCTCCACAATCTTTCTCACAACCACCTTGGGAGGGGTACAGAACAAGGATTATTGGCTCCATTTTGCAGATGAGAAGACTGAGGTCTTGGTAGGGTCTTGCCGAGTCACACAGTGGGTTAGGAGGTGGCTGTGGCTTTAGCTCAGATGAGAGGCTGAAAGCCATTTCTCTCACCTAGTCCCTTCTCACCCTGGCCATTTTCCTGGCTGAGGAATGTCCCCTGTGATGGCTCTGCCACTCACACCCCCAGGTGCCAAAAGAAGAGATACCCCCAAGTCCGGAGTGCTGGAGGCAGAACCCCAGCAAGCCAAGCTCCGTAGCTTACCGCCACTCCAAGAAGCCTGAGATCTACCCGCACTGGTGCACTCTGTATGATCAGCAGAAGGAACGGGAGGCCCAGAAGACATTGAAGAAAATGAGAAATCACCCTAGGTGCGGTTTGCCCCCTCCTATTCTCCACAACTTCCACATCTTCTAGAAAAGAAAGCAAAGAGAAGAAAGGGGTAAGGTGGGGCTGGGGGTTGGACAAGTCAGCCTACAGATCCCAGGGGAGAGCCTGGGGTAGGAGGCTGATCTGTCTTCCTCTGGTCCCATCTCTGAGCTGGGCTGAGAACCAGGGGCAGAGGAGAGTTTGTGAAGTAAGGAGGGAGGAAACAAGGGGACCAGGGCTACCTGTGCAATTTCTCACACAGGCATCTCAAAGAAGACACCCTCATCCAAAATATCCATCTCCCCATGCTCAAGTTGACTACAAAATCTCAGATGGAATCCAAGCCCTTAGACCCTAGTGGGGACCCCCTGAAGTGGCAAAGATTAAAGGTCAGGGACCACGGTGGGAAGGAGGATGGGGAGACTCGGGAGACTCCCCTCCTGTGGGTTCCCTGACCTCGGGCTCACACCATCCTTCAGCCCTCGGCCCCTGCCTGCAGAACGGAGGGAGGGGAGAAGGGGCTGGATGAGCTCTTTCCGGTTTGAAAGTGTAGCTGTAGGGCTACATGTATCCCTTTCTTCCCTTCCACTGGCTGGCTCCCTTGGATGGGCAGGAGCTCACAGAAAGCCTGAAATCTCCCAGAGAGGATGAGCAGTTCTACGCAGCACAGGTGAGAAGTGGCCAGGCTGGAGGAATGTGGGCACAGGTAGGAGCTGGCTGGGCTGAGGGGAGAAAGATGCTTGAGGTGGAGGGTGGGGGTGGGGTGGTAGTCCAAGAACAGACTCCACCCCTGTCCAGAGGATGGTAACTCCTGGCGCTGGTCTCCAAGGTCTCTTCCCTTTCCTCTACCCTTGTCCCTGCAGGCTCTGGGGTGCCTGGGCGTCAGTGACAAGTTTATCATGGAAGCACTGTGGCAGGTGGTGAGTCTGGGGCTGCACAGAGCTCGGAAGAGGAGGAAAGAGGGCCTGACGTGTGCAGAGCATGGGCACATGGGCACAGACAGGGCTCACCAGGATCAGGGACGACGGGTCAGATCCAGCGAAAAGAGCACCACCTTGTGCAGCATGTCCCCATCTCATGTCCTCAGCTTCTTTAAAGGGCAGCTTGATCTAAAAGGAAGGGAAGAGGAAATCTGAAGATTCCCTTTGTCTAACAGAAAAGATGTTCAGCTGACAAGCCAGAAGGGAGCTGGCACTGAGTTCACCCTCTACCTTAACTGAGTCAGTGCCCCGTGCCTATATGCCAATTAAGAAGGGGGGGGGACTGTGTTCTTATCCACAATCTCGTTTAAATCTTCCCATACCAGGACTAAATAGTAGTATCTGCATTTTTCTAATGAGAAAATAGAAGTTCTGAGAGGCCAAGTGACTTGCCCAAGGCCACATGGTTACCAGATACCACAAAGGGGCTTGAACGGAAGTCTCACTCCCAAGTTGTCTTCCTTCCATCGCACCACCCTGCCTGTGCTGTGTTTGAGCAAAGACAGGTCATTCTCTAGGGCTTGGTTTCCTTGCTTGTCAAATGAAAGGTTAAGCTGAGATGATTCTTAAAGCTCTGACATTCCATCATCTTACGGCATGTTTCCACCACTGCCTCTTAAATCAGGCCCGGACTGGTCCAAAAAGAGTGAAGCATGAGGCCTGTCGAACCCTGGCCATCCTGGGTGAGTACGTCCTCTCCCTGGGTGGAGTAGGGGGAGGCGAGGAAGGGGACAGTGCAGCCACTCTCCCCTTCCCCTGTCTGGGAAGGACAGAGGGAGTGGAGTGTACACCCACTCCAGCCTAGCTGCTGGCAGGGTCTGGGAACCATCCTGGTACTGCTGGGGGCAGAGAGGAAGGTGGGGTGTAAAAGGCAGGAGGGACTGGAGAGAGGTAGAGAGCGGACCTGCAGTCATGCTCAGCCAGCTGCCCCGGTGTCCTGGGTGGACGGGCAGCACCATGGGATCCAGTACTTGGAAATTCTGTCCTAAGGGCCCGGTGGAGCCAAATCAATCCTGGCAGAGAGGAGCAGCCCCTGAGGCTCTGCCCTGACCTGAGGCTCCTCGCTGTCCAGGTTGCCTGAATAAGCACGTGATCCAAACTCTCATCAAACAGCTGAAGGGGCAAAATGAGGGGCAAAGGATGGATACTCTGACGGGGCTTCGAGTGGCTCTGAACGCATGGGCTGCTGTCCCCAAAGACCAGGTGACTGGGGGGAGAGTCAGTAACTGGGGTGAGGTAAGCAAGGTAACTGATGGTGTCGGCTGGGGGTTTGGCCAGGGAGAAGGTAACCTAGCTCCTGGCTCTGATGCAGGAGGATGATGTCCTTGTGGAGTTCCCTGTGGAAAAAGTTCCCTGAACAGAAACACTGGCAAAGCCACTTAACTACTCATATAACCTCTGAAAAGCCAGCTTCAGAGCTGCAACTTGCCCATCTCTAAAATTGATACAATGATTATTTTATAGCATTGTTGACAAGATTAAATGAGATACTGTACATAAAGCACCTAGTTCAATGCATGTGCTCTTTAAATGAGAAACCATCATTATTATTATCGTCCATAAGAATAACCTATTAAAGGAAAATCTCTGCCAAGAGGGGACAGGGACCAAGAAAGTGCTGACACTACTTGAGATTTTTCCCTTTTAGGTTCTCTTACTTTGACCTCATCAATGCTCCATGTAAAATAGAATTCATCCTTCATCTATTTACTCAACAAACATATATTAAACAACTATCATGTGCCAGGTACCACCCTAGGCCCTTAGGATACATCAGTGAACCAAACAGGCAAAGAAACCTGCTCTCAGGGAGCTTACATTCTAGTGGGGAGAGACATTTAATTACATAGTATGTTAGAGGTGACAAGTGCAATGGAAAAATTACATAGCAGGGTGAGGGTGATCAGGAATGCCAAGTGGAGATGGGGGTAGGCTGCAATTTTAAACATGGACGACAGGGAAGGCCTCATTTAGAAGTTGTCATTTGAGCAAAGATGTGAAGAAGGTGAGGGGTAGTCCGCAGATATCTGAGAGAAGGCATTCCTGGCAGAAGGACAAATCAACACAAGGGCCCTAAGGCAGGAGCACGCCTGGCATGGTCAAGAAACAGCCAGGAGGCCACGTGGTGGCGGTGGAGTGGGAAGAGAGAAAGCAGGGGGAAGTGAAATTAGGTCAAAGACGTTACCAGGAGACTAGATCGTATGTGGCCTTCTGGATGACTTTAATGACTTGAGCCTTTCCTCCGAGTGGAATAGGCAGCGACATGATCTAACTTATATTTCAAAATGCTCACTCTGACTGCTATGTTGAGAAAGGATGAGTGGGGAGTGGGGGTCAGGAGGAGGCAAGAGCGGAAGCAGAGAGACCAGTCAGGGGCTGCTGAGGCAATCCTGGTGAGATACAATGGTGGCTTGGACCACAGTCGTTGCAGTGGGGTTGGTAAAAAGTTTTTAAACTCTGGATGTATTTTAAAAGTAAAACTCTGACAGATTGAATGTGAGTTATAAAAGACAGAGAGGAAACAAGGATGAAGCCAAAGTTTTTGGCCTCAAACTGAAAGGATGGAGTTGTTATTGACTAAGATGGAGAAAGATGCAGGCGGAACACGTTTGGAGGTAACACCGTAAGTCCAATTTTGGACAAGTTATGTTTGAGATGTCCAATGGACTTCCAAGGGAGACAGCAAGTAAAGGGCTAGATATATAATCTGGAGTTTAGAAGTCTGAACCAGAGAAAGAAATCGGAGTTATCAGCACATAGATAGAAATTACTGTCATTCAGCTAGATGAGATCACTGAGAAATGAACCAAGAATCAAACCTTGGGGAACCCCAGTGTTAAGAGGTCAGCAATAAGAGGAAGACCTGGTAAATATTGAAAAGTGGCCAATAGGTAAGAAGACAACCAAGAGTGTGGTATTCTGAAAATCAATTGGAAAACATATATCAAGGAAAAGAGACCAAACCATATCAAATAATAAAGGATGAAGAATTGATACAATGAATTTAACAATGTGGGAATCATTGATTATCTTAACAAGAACCATTTCGGTGGGGCAGTGGAGGTGAAGACCTAAATGAAGTGGGTTTAAGAGAGAATGGGAGGGAAGACGTTAGAGACGGCAAGAACAGACAACTTTCCAAGTTTTGCTAGAAAGAGTTGTGGTTGGCATCTGGGGTAAATTCTAGAAAAAAGAAAAATAACAGCATGTTTCAATGCTGAGGGATAATGATCCAGTGGTTACAAAAATGAAAATTTTGAAGACAGTGGGAAGAATTTTGCAGCAATAGGATGAGATTGAATATACTAGTGGAGAGATTGACTTTAGATAGCTGGTCATAGTCCATAGATACAAGTGGGAAGGAATAACATACAGAGGTACAGGTGTTGAAAGTTGGAGAGAAGTGGTGGTAAATGTCTCTGAAAATTACTTTCTAGTTGCTTTTATTTGCTTAGTAAAGTAGGAAGCAAGGTCTCATCAACTTAAGAGAACAGAGGAAGAAGTGTTAAAGATTCCAGAGGAAAGAGTGTGAATGAGGAAGGTGGGGAAGAGAATTGCCCGGGGGAAAACAGTATGATCACTAGGCAGTATTAAGGGTCTACAGACCTAAACAAGCAATTCTCCAAGGAAGACATACAAATGATCAAAAAGCACATGAAAAAATGCTCAATATCACTAATTATCAGAGAAATGCAAATCAAAACTACAATGAGGTATCACCTCACACCAGTCAGAATGAACGTCATTCAAAAATCCACAAATGACAAATGCTGGAGAGGCTGTGGAGAACGGGGAACCCTCCTACACTGCTGGTGGGAATGCAGTTTGGTGCAGCCACTATGGAAAACAGTGTGGAGATTCCTCAAAAGACTAGGAATAGACTTACCATATGACCCAGGAATCCCACTCCTGGGCTTGTATCCAGAAGGAACCCTACTTCAGGATGACACCTGCACCCCAATGTTCATAGCAGCACTGTTTACAATAGCCAAAACATGGAAACAGCCTAAATGTCCATCAACAGGTGACTGGATAAAGAAGAGGTGGTATATTTATACAATGGAATACTACTCAGCCATAAAAACCGACAACATAATGCCATTTGCAGCAACATGGATGCTCCTGGAGAATGTCATTCTAAGTGAAGTAAGCCAGAAAGAGAAAGAAAAATACCATATGAGATCACTCATATGTGGAATCTAAAAAACAAAAACAAAAACAAACAAACAAACAAAAACAAAGCGTAAATAAAGGACAGAAATAGACTCACAGACAGAGAATACAGACTTGTGGTTACCAGGGGGGTGGAGGGTGGGAAGGGATAGACTGGGATTTCAAAATTGTAGAATAGACTACACTGTATAGCACAGGGAAATATACACAAAATGTTATGATAACTCACAGAAAAAAAAATGTGACAATGAGTGTGTATATGTCCATGAATAATTGAAAAATTGTGCTGAACACTGGAATTTGACACAACATTGTAAAATGATTATAAATCAATAAAAAATGTTAAAAAAAAAAAGGGGGTCTACATCACAATTTCTTCTCCAGGAAGTGTAGGCACAGAGTCAGCAGAGAGTTGAGGACCATGAAGCAAGAGAGGGTAAAGGAGTTGAGTGAGCAGGACCATGGAATTTAAGCTGGGTAAAGAGGGAAGAAAGTGGGGGCAGTGAAAAGGTGCTCAGTGGACTGTTAGTCTTTGTGGAGTCCAACAACTGTTGACATCAGAGGTGAGCTAGAAAGACAGGAGGAGATGGAGATCATAGAGAAGTTGCAGTAATGGGTAATGATAAAGTCTCTTTGTGGGAATTAGTCTCTGACGCAGAACAGACCAGGTTATTGGAAGAGAGGCATTGGGTCAATGACATATACATTTTTTCAAATGCCAGGAATGAAAACAGCAGAAGTGTTATACATTTTTTCAAATGCCAGGAATGAAGACAGCAGAAGGATGTGACCTAGGAGCAAGTAGATGACAGCAAAAATAAGGGGAAGTGGGTAAAATAATCTCATGACAGGAGATTCACTTTAGGGAGGAGGAAGAATGGTCTGGAAGCAGTAATGACTGCCCTCTTAACAAAGCCTGGCTGATGACATGGTCCCAGCACCCATTTCACCTCCTGTGTCCCACTCAGAGGACGCAAGTCGAGGATGAAGAGAAGTTGGTGTCGGCGCTGCAGATGCTGATAAAGAAGCCGTTCAGTGAAGCAGCCAGAGAGGCGGCACTGTGCTTGGGTTTCCTGAGGCCCTGCAGCCACACAGCCCGAGACTACCTGCTGCAGTCCCTGTGCCAAGGGCCGAAGACCCAGCAGATGAAGGTGTGCGGGGTACTAGCTGTGCGGCGCTCCCTGGGAGCACTGGAGAAACAGTGCTGACTTTGGTGGGGTCTGGACCCTGTCATCCTTATCCTAAAAGAAGCTTTAGCAGGGAGCCCTGCAGGGTTCTGTGTGTGTGACTATGTACACGCATGAGTACGGGGTCATATGGATGAAAGTGTACACGTGTCTGTGTATATTCAGTTTGTATGGGTGTTCATTTATGTATCTGCACATGTGTGCACACACGAACTTGTGCTCTCATTCAAGAGGCCAAGAGGGAGGAGAAAGGACCCCACCTGTTCCCTGTAAGTTCCAGCCCTCAAGTCGGCTTGGCCATCCAGATGCCACTTGGTCCTGCATACCCCACCCCGCCCTGCCCACCCCCACAGGCACTTACTATGCTGGTCAACATAATGGGTGTGCACTCAGCCACCGTCATCAGGACCATCCTAGACCAGCTGTGCTATTCCAGTGTCCTTGAGGTAAGCTCTAGGGCTGCCTAGTTCCCTCCCTTCTCCAGCACTCAGACAGGGCTGGGGGATGAGGGAGGGAGTCTGTCCTTCATGCCTTCCCCAACCTGCCCTCAGCACCGCTTTGAAGCCACCCAGATGCTCAAGACCATCGGGCTAGAAAGGATCCAGGCACAGGGTTTGGAAGGACTCACATTTGAACTGCTCAGACGGAAGACATATAATGAACCCTTCTTCGTAAGTGAGACCAAAGCTCCCAAGCCTGGGCAGCCTGAACCTGTCCCTTTACCCTTCTCTGAAGAACCCCCACCCCTGCAGCTTGGCTCCCATCACACTGCCCCCTCCAAAGCCTCACATTCACCCTAACACAGCCCCTGTTTTCAAGCCACCTTGCCTTCACTCAGGCAGTTCTCTCAGCTTAAGTGCCCTGAGTCATCCCTCCCTCTTCTGCAAGGTGGAAAACGGCCTCATGCTTTCAGTCCCACTGGTAAGTAACTCGTCCCTCCTCCTGCCTATCCAAGTACGGCTGCCCCTCCCAGCCCAGTCCAAACAGCATCTCCTATGGGAAGCTTTCCCCAGTCACCACGAACAGAATCACCCTGCCTCCCTCTGTGTTCCCTTGCATTTACCTTTGTTACAGCTTGTTACAAAACCAGCCACAGAACTTCTACAGACATCTTTCTAAAGCCTAAATCAGACTGTGGCTCACAACAATCGCAGCACAGAACTTCTCAGTCTCTCCCCAAACCCTCAGGAGGGCTTACACTGCCCTTCGCCACCCAGGCCTGCCTACCTCTCCAGCCTCACCACACGGCTGCTCGGAGCCACACACCAGCTGTGCTGAGGAACACTCTGTCCCGATTTATACCTGTGGTCCCAGTGTAACTACTCAGTGCCCCCAGCTTGAAGAGTCTGTTTGGTCACCTAGCCAAACTGAATTATTTCTGTTCCCTAGCCTTTCTGTGCCCTTCCTTGCTTCAGGCTTTTCTGCATGCTCTCCCTCTGCCGGGGATGCACCCAGCCCTCAGCTGAGGCATCACTTCCCCCAGGAAATCTTCCTGGTCCTCATACTGTGTCAGGAGACCCTCCTGTTGCACCTTACACTTAGTTCAGTAGTGTAACTGCCTGGTCACTAGTCTGCTTCCCCACCAGACCATGAGCTCCACAAGGCAAGGACCACACGTAGCACGAAGTAAACATTCAGCAGGGGTTCGCAAAGCACCTAAGGGCACACCCCTGCAATCCTGCTGTCTGTTGTCCCACCTTAATCCCTCTTCAGGCTATGAGGCAGGCTGTTGCTGAAACTGTGGAAGAGCTCAAGATGAAGCCTACAATGATGAACTTGGTGGAGGCGTGAGTGATGAACTTGGACTGGTAGCTGCCAGGGCCAAATCCTAGGCCATGGGAAGGGAGCAGAGGGTCAAAGAGAGCTGAGAACCTTCTGCCCGTTCTCAGCACACACTTGTCTGTGCCCCTGGCCAAGTCACTCTTTGGCCCCTGGGCTTTTCTTCATCTGTTAAAAGAGGCTGATAACACCTGCCATGCAGGGTTTTGCTACAAAGCTCAAATTAAGGTGAGGACATCAAAGGGACTTATAAATGGTAAAGTTCTGGACAGATGCGAGTCCTGATTGTCATTTCATGCCTCCTGGAAAACTGTAGTACCTGCCTTTCCCCTCTCTGACCCAAGAAACAAGAAGGGGACGTTAATGAAATTAATATCACTCGTCAGTTTATGCCTGACTCAATCTGGACTGTAGAAAGAAGCCAGCCTTCCCCCTCTTCCCCTGAGTTGGACCACAACACATTTACTCCCTTCTACACAGGCAGCTGATGAGCTCGGATGTCACTGCACGCCAGGAAGCAGTCATCTCTTTGGTAAGGCCAGCTCTGCTCCTCTCAGCAGATGTGCTGATGACAGGCGGAACAGGCAGCTGAGCAGAGTTACTGAGGGGAAGAAAGGGCTGTGAAGTTTGGGGAGGTGGTTTGCTTGCTTTTCTATTTTAGAATTCCAGCCCTATCAGGAGATCAGGAAAACCTTTTCTCCAGGATTAGAGGTGGGTGGGATAAGGAACAGGAGATGGGTGAGGGGGCGCTACTTAGATACTGCAGAAATTGTCTTGACTCTCTTGGTGAAAAATTGTAACAGAACCCAATCCAGTGTCCCCAGAAGGCGAAGAAAGGGGTATGTCAGCTGGGAAGCCAAATCTCCCTTTCTCCAGGCACAGGGTCATCCCAAGGGGACTAGAATAGAAAAGAGTGTAGGTGGGGCATCTTTCTGGGCTGGCTACTCAGGCGCCCTCATTCTCCCTCTGCCAGGGCGTCCTGGGGAGCCGCAGCACACAAACGTTCCACCTGGTCCTGGACATGCTAGACGTGGAAAAGAGCCCATCTGTGAAGAAGAGCGTAAGGCATTCCTGCCCACCTCTTCCTCTTCTCAACCCGTCCTCTTCCAAGCCTCTCCCACCTACCCTCCCCACTCGCTCTTTGTCAGAGGGAAGAGAGGCGAATGAGCCCTTAGACACTGTCCCTTGACCTCATTTCCTGGGGCCATAGTGGCCTGTGACCTGAGCACTCTCCCCCAACCGGCCCCGGAGCTCCCCTCCCTTCCCAGCGCTGGCCTGAAGTGAGCCAGCCAGAGGGCTTTTGTTTGAATGCAGCTACAAGAAACATTAATTCTCTTGGCTTCAACTGATCCCTGGATCCAAAACAAGCTGAAGAACAAGGTGCTCTTTGTACACGAGGTACCTAAGACCACCGAGAAGGTAGAGCCTACGAGGTTCCGGAAAGAGTCTGAGAACCCAGAAGAGTTAAATGTCCAAGAATTTCAACTTGCACAGCCGAACCCCTCGTTTCTTACAAAGGCCAGTGCCACATCGGACCAACGGAAAAAGTTAAATGCCCAGAAAGGGTCTGAGACCTGTGCCTTCGCACCTTGTTTCTCTAAATCACAAAAACACAAGCCACAGGCCCCGGGGTCCTGGGCACTGAGGATCAGGAAACAGCTCCGGATCCTTGCTCAGACCTCCAAATAGGTCAGTTCTTTTGGCTGAGCCCTGTGTCTCTCCTTGAGAGCTCTCCCGAGAAAACAATCTACACTTATCTTCCATGAATAAATGAGTGTCTCTCTACCTACCATGGCTCTTCTCTTCCTCATGGGCTGCACTGAAATACAGGTCTCCTCACTCCTGGCTGAGTGTTCCTTCCACTCAGCCACATGTCTTTTCCATGAGACAGAGCTGCTCTGGACAGCCAGCCTGCCTCCCTAAATCAAGCCCTTGTCTACGCCCAGAATTTGATGATAAAGCTAGAGAACTGGGCTTCTGCCCAGAGGGCCCTGCTGAGGGGAAAAATGGGAGAAAATCCTGGAAAGCTTGGCACTTGGACCATTTCCTCTTACTAACTTATCCCCCTCCTCCCCTCCCCCACTTCCCTATCAGTGGTCAGGAGATAAGTAAGTTTTTAATCAAGACCAACTGTCCTCTCTGCTGTCCCTTCTCCTATACCTGCTTTCTACCTACCTCAGGTCATTCCCTTTGACAAACTGTATTTACTCTCTAAAACTGCCTTAGTTTCTCCGTTATTTTTACTGAAGGCTTCAGCTTCCCTCTGCCAACAGGATCTGCCACACCAATCCCAATAAGCTATATCCTCCATTAAAAGGAAAAGCGCAGACTTGGGAGTTAGACAAATCCGAAAGCTAATCCTAGGGTCCATCACTTACTTGATCTTTGACTTTGGACAAGTTACAGAGCCTTTGTTTCCTCACCTCTAAAATGAAGAGAATAATGCACACTACTTCAGAGAGTTCCTCTGAGATTAAACAACACACGGCCTATCGGTGCCGGCATGACACAGCAGGCACTCAGATGTGGGCTTCTTCTCTCTCTCTTCCTCTCTTCAGTGTTGCCATGTGAACCTGGGATGACCAGAGGTTTAGAAAGTCCTGCCACCTCCTGTTACTCCTCAAGTCTTATTGCACAATCTAACAAGAGGTCAGGTTCTTCCCATGAAGCATAGAAAGGTCAAAATAAAACAGATGCTCCCTTCCACTTCCCCACGCTCCAGGTTCTAGAGTAGCCCAGTTATATTCCAAATCCAGCATGGTGTGTGTCGCTGAGATTTATCTGCCCTACCACTTCCAGATTCATGTTTTGCTTCGCAGAGTTCTAAGTAAAAACCAAAAGAGAAGTTTCACTATTCTGAAGTATAAACAACACTGGCTCTAACAGTATGCCACAAAGACCAAAGATGGAAAAATGATCTTTTCTTCTTTTGCCCACTCGCAGTTTTGTGCCAATGAGCAACATAACCTGAATTTCCCTGGGCCTTAACAGCCTGTGGGTACAAATGAGGCCTTATCAACTATATAATTCAGGCTCTCAACTCCTGCAGAATCCATCCTGCCCACAGATCTCCAACCCCCTCTCTTCCATATTTCTGGGTCTCCCCAGGCGATGCTGATTACTCAGCCAGATACCAGTCTCTGCTCAGTAGGACCTCAATCCTCATTTCACCAGTCCTCACCAGAAGATTTAAGACAGCACTGAGCATAAAGGTCTGCACAGAGCACTGACCATCTAGTATGCCACCAATGTACCGGAGCCTTTCCAGTACCAAGGCCACCTAGATCCAATGTTCTTAGAAATATGCTGAATCCAAGCTGTGGCCAACTTCCGGCAGAGATCTGAAATGCCCACTGCTCTCAGCCATTAGAATCTGTTGGGACTGACTGTGGGCTACCATCCAAAATACAAGTCTTCTTCTTTTCTTTCCTCCCTATCTAATGGGATCTCTGGATACTCCTACTGATGGCCAAAAAAAAAAAAAAAAAAAAAAAAAAAAAAAGCAACGCGTTTACACCCTCTACCTCTTTCCTAAACACTCTCATCCGTCTCTGTGCTGTAACTGAAATCTGGCTCTCTCAAACTGGCCTCTTCCTGAAATCTCAGGTGGTGCTCATCCCCCTACATCCTTCCAATGTCACCATGTCCTGTCATTGTTCCTGAGGGTCTTGGCTCTCTAACCAGCTGTACCACCCTCTGCTCCACTTCCCTATTTTCTCTCTCTCATCATTGCCTAAATCTTAGTCCTGCTATCGCCCTGATTTGAACAACCATCCAACACCTCGGCTTCTCAGTCCATGAGGTAACCCCGAAGGCTTTCCCCTTCCACTCACTGCAGCTACCCACTTCCAGGGCCACACTTAGCCCTTGTCATCCCCAGGAATTGCTCCATCTCCAAAATCCTGAACATCTACTTTCTGATCCAAACCTTCCATCTATCCAGCTTTTTATCCCCACTACCTGTCCTTTGAATCTCATCAGCAACACTAAGTTTTTGACTTCCCTATGTTCTCCGTTAACCCGCCTCTTTTTAAATTTCTTCTCATCCTGGACTCCATCCATCAACCACTATCCTCACTAGTCTCATACTTCCACCATCACCTACCTCTCTGACTAGTAAAATCCCCAACCCTGAATCACACTGCCTCTGATCCTATAAGCATGTTGCTGATTATAGGATTATAGTGGAGAAACTTAACACGTCCATAGATTGGTACCCCTAAAATACTTGCCTCCTATCTTAACGAAGTCCATATTGTTGTCTGGCAATTTTATGGGTTCCTAGTCACGATTCTCTGCTATTTCATACACAGGTTATTTCAAGCCTTCACTGCTATCTTCACATTTCCTACAGTCTCTTCAAACTTTTTATATTACTTCCACATCTCTCTTCGGGGGAGGCGGGGGAGACATCAGATGAAGTTACCTAAATGTCCTGCCTTACCTTTCAACTCACCTGTTACAAGAATCCTCGTATACAGTCGTCAAGAGCGCAGGCTCCAAGGCCAGGCGCCTGGTTCATATCCTAGCTCTTGATCTTGGGTAAGGTGCCTAACCTTTCAGAGCCTCTGTTCCTCAATGTCCCTTTCAAAAGCCGCTTCCAGTGGCAATCAGAATCGTTTACACCATTCACCTCTTCTGAAGTGAAAAATTCCCTATACCTCCTTGCCTCACAGCCTCATCATGAGAAGTATGAGTTAACACACACAGACTGCTTCTAACAGTGCCTGGCACACAGCAACCTCCCAGTACATGTTAGCCATTTGCTGCTATTATCATCAGCATTTGCACTTATTCTTACCTCCAATTACATGCAAGAAGCATTCTCCTCTTCTGAGGCAAGATCCTCCACCAGTGTTCTGGAAGCCATTCCTTCAAGGAATTTGAATATCAGTTATCCCCATTTGCTTCCAAATAGTGTGTAAACATGATCAATTCCTACCCATCTTAAAAATAACCTTCCACAAACCCATATCCTTGTCATATGCCTCTTCTTACCTCACCCCACCTCTAACCACCCTTCATCATCAAGATTCTTAAATAGTTATTCACCTTATCTGTCTGCATTTCTCTTATTTCTATTATTCATTATCCTTCTTCAGCTTGGGTTCAGAATTCAATTCTCAACGCAAACTGCTTTTGCTAAGGCAGTGATTCTCAAAAGGGGCAATTCTGCTCCCCAAGGAACAATGGCAACGTCAGGAGACATTCTTGGTTGTCACAACTGGGAGCTGCTACTGGCATCTGGTGGTAGAGGGCAGGGATGCAGCTAAACATCCTACAAAGCACAGGACAGCCCCCTCCACAGCAAAGAATTATGCAACCAAAAATGCGAGTAGCGCCAGGGTCGAGAGACTCTATGCTAAGATAATTTACAACCTCCATATTGCTAAATATAACGCATGTTTTCTGTGCTTTATGGCTTGGCCAACCAGAGCACTAGACACCATTAGCTTCTCTCCTTGAAATCCACTCTTCCCTTGGGTTCCACCAACACCTCACTAGCCATTCCCAGTCTGTTTCGGTATCCTCTTCTGTTCTCTTAAATATTAGTATTTCTCAGGGTTTTGTCGTAGACTCTTGTCTCTCTACGGTCTCCAAAACCATTAGAATCAACTGGGGCTTTTTTTTTTTTTTTTTAATGCCCCAGGCCTCACTGATTTGTTTTGGAGTGGAGCCCAGACAGCTTTCATGTTTTAAAAAAGTTCCTAGATGATTCTAGTATTCAGCTAGGATGGAAAACCACTATTCAATCTTATTTTAATCACATCCACTCTCATCACTTTACCATTTGTATTTTAATGACTCACATCCGTAACAGTCATTTAATTAATATTCATTGAGTACCTACTCTGTGCCTGACACTGTTCTAGGTACTGGAGTAGAACAGTGAACAACAGACAAGGTTCCCTACTCTTCTGGAGCTTATATTCTAATGGAGGAGAGAAATGAACAAACATAAAGAGATCGTCTCATTCAGTGATACGTACTGTGATGACACTGTAAGAGGTGATGCGAGTGTAATTGGAAGAGGAAATATTTTAGCTAGGAAGGACAGCAAAGACCTGAGAGGGAGACTGGAATTCGACCCAACACTGTAGTGAAAAGAAGTCAGCCATGTGAATATATGAGGGAAGAGAATCCTAGACAAAGAGTATACAAAGATACTGAAGCAGAAGCATATTTGGTACCATCAAGAATTACGACCAGTACGATTAAAGCAAGGCAAGTATAGATAAATGTTCTACAGTGAAGTTGGAGAGACAAAGGTCAGATCATACAGGCCTTTGTAAGCCAGGAAAAGGAATTTATAGCCTACATACAACGGAAAGTCATTGAAAAGGGTTTAAAGAGGCATGACATACAGGTTGATTTACATCTTTACAATACCGTTTGGCTGCTCTGTGAAAAAGAGATTTTAGAGGGGCAAGATTGTAGGGGATCTATTAATGGCTATTGCAATTATCCAAAAAAGAGATGACTATAGTTCATACCAGGACTGTAACCAAGAATATAAAGATGGTTTCAGGATATATTTTGGAGACAGAATTAAAGAGGACCTGCAGGTACAGGATGAATGAACAAGAACTCAAATGTAAGTTCTAAGTTGTTCTTGTTTTTGGTTTTGGTTTTTTGGGGGGGTTGTGGGGTGGTGAATTAGATTTATCTTAATGGAGGTACTAGGGGGTGACCCCCAAGACCTCGTGCATGCTAAGTACACACTCTACTACTGAGCTATACCCTCCCCCAGTTCTAAGTTTTTTAAATAGGATCTGGGTGGACAGTGAAGACATTTACTGAGGTGAAGACTAGGGAGAGAAACTGATTAGATCAAAAGTTCTGCTCAGTCCCAGCAGAGTCACCAAAAAAAAAAAAGTTATGTCCAATACATCCTAGTGGAAAGGTCAAGTAAGTAGCTGGTTATAATCCAGTTAAGAGGTCAGGACTGGAGACAAATTTGGTAGTCATCACCATATTAAATGGTATTTAAAGCCAAAGCCTGAATGACTTCACCCAGGATATAAGTGAGTATCAGTAGAAAATAGAAAGGGGATCAGAACACGTTGAGAAACTTCCAACATGTAAAGGGTAATTAAAGAAGCTGGCAAAGGAGTCAGAAATCAGTAAGAAAGAAAATCAGTGCTGTGTAATGTTGAATGCTCTTTTCTGAGCTGCAGATTTGCACACCCAGCTGCCTACTGAATGTCTCTACCTAGAAGTTTCTTAAGTCCCCCAAAGTCTACTTACCCAAAGCTGAATTCATTCCCCTCTTCCTGCTCCCAAACCCATTCCTTTTCCTTTGTTTCCTATTTCGATGAACAGCACATCTACCTGACTCTTCTCTCCCCACTACTTCTGATATCCAGCCAAATCCTGTCAAATTTCCCCCTTCATTTCTCAGATCTATGTAGTTATCTCCTCCTTGTCCAGTCACTATCTGAGCTCAGACCAGTATCATCTCTCACCTGGCATACCATTCTGTCTCCAATCCAGCCTCTCTACAAGGCAGCGATAATCATCTTTCAGTTGATGCCACTCAGGTCACTCCTCAGCTTAAAATCTTTTAATGACTCCCTACATGGAGACAGGGGAAAAATGAAATGCAAGGACCTTATCATTGAGCTGGTTTACCTCTCCAGTCTTATCTTCTGCATGCCCATTCTTGAACTCCTTCCTCCAATCATAATGTACTATATAAAATTCTCAGGCACACAGCCTGTTCCTCACTCTTTTAACTCCTGATTTATTTGTTCATGTCAGTGTTCTGTACTTGGCCAGTTCCTACTCTTCCCTCAAGACTCATCAAGCCTTCCCAATCCCACATGACTGGATTAAGTACCTTTCCAACCAGCCCTCAAAGCACCTTGTACTTACTCTTACGGGAGCACTTACAGACTGTATGCTGTCCGTTTGCTTGATGGGCAACATATCCAGCATTTGATGCAGTGCCTTACCCTTGATAAGGGTAGGAGAAAGTTTTTTAATGAATACCAAGTAACATACTATGTACACTGGTATCTTAACCCTGGTTTGTCAAATCCTTACTTTTCCTATCTAGTCCTTAAACCTCGATATTCCCAGCATCTAGAACACTGCCCTAAATAAATGGTTCCTAGCTGGAAACTGAAACTAAACTATACCAAAATCACCTGGTAAGCTTAATATAAATTAAGATTCCCAGCCCTACCTCCCCACTTCCCACTGATTTCTGATCCAAAAGACCTGGGCTGAGGCCTAGGAATCTGGAATTTTGACAACCTCCTCAGGTGGTTCTGATAGGCAATCATGGTTGGAAACTACTATTCTAAACAGCATAGGCACTCAATAAATATTGTTGGAAGTAGCATTTTAATTTCATGAAGTAGAATTCACTTCCTAATTCTTTAGGGTTAGAATCCGCTATAACTGAATCCTGAATGTGAACAGAACAATGCACTAATAGTCCACAAAACAAGCAGCCTTTATTGCAGTATTACAAAACACTTTCCATTTTGGCAATTATTTTACAACGCACTTAGCTTCAAGGGTTGGGAAGGAGAAGGTTGGGAGCTAAAGGGGGAAATTTCAACGGACACTTCTAAAAGAAAAACTGTCCCAGCCCTCCCACCCAAATAAAAATCCAATGTCACTTAATTTCACTACCCAAGAAGAGGCCACGAGGAAAGCAGCAGGCAAAACTCTGGCAATTTCACTATGGATCATGTCAGAGACAAAGGAACATTCAAAACAGTCATCAGTATGGTCGGTTGCGCTGATCATTTCTGTAGTCGTTTCTAGGAATGAAAAATAAAGAGCCAGACTAAATTCTAATATTCTACCAAGGGGAAGCATCAGACACTTCAAGGTGCTTTAGAATTTCCATAAGGATGACACCATACCTAATTTATTTCTCTACTTCTAGAAGGTGCGTAATTAATGTCTCATTTATCAGCTTTAAGACCCACAAAGTTCCTAAAAGAAGCTTTGCTACCCACTAACTCTTAAAAAATTTCCACCTAGAATAAGGACTCTAAGCCTTCCAGCATTCTAAAAAGAAGAGTAGCACAGGGGAATAAGCAAGCAAACACTTTCAGGTAAGAATTCCGGATCTGCCACTTACTATGTGATCCTGGAAAAGTTACACATCTTACTCCATAAAATGGGAAATACATCTACCTCATGGGGTTGACAGGACTAGAACTAAAGTATACAAAGATATCTTCACAGGATTTGCCACACAGCGTGAAGTGTTCAATACATGGTAATTACTATAAGCTAACAATTATACAGTGCTTACCACGGCCAGCAACTGTTATAATGTACTCGAACTCCACTAAGGGGATACCATTAGCCCCATTTTACAGATGAGAATACTGATGCTCCAAAGAGTTAAGTAACTTGCCTGAGGTCACACAGCTAATAAGTGGTAGAGCCAGGATTTGAAACTAGATAGTCTGTCTCCAAACTCTGTGCTCTTACACCACATGCTGTACTAATAATTCTTGCTACCCTATACTGTCTCTGGCATAGAGATGCTTAGTATAATAACTGAAGTTATTTTACATCACTGGTTATTCAACTTTTTCTGCTTCTACACCTCTCATCTGTACAGCACACTCCCATCAGTACCATCAATGATTTTCATCTAGAAGAGGCATATCAGAATCTCCAGACAACTGCAGGGTAGCACATGTGATCTGAAAAAGCACACCCCTATAAAAGCTGTGTTCTCCTCTCACTTAGATTAAGAACCCCTGATTTACAAACACTTTCAAACTATCTGTCAAGCTCAACTATCTTTAGCTATGAGGAAGAATACACACACATGCATACACTCATACAAAGATTATAAATAAGGATTTCCTAAATAAAATAAATTTTAGAAATTGCTAGATAGGGGACTAAATGGATCTTCTCCATCCTAACTAAAAGAGCTGCCAACAGGAAATTCAAGTTCTAAAAAAAACTGGACAAGAGCAGTGAGGTAAAAAGGTTAGCAAGTACATTCTAACACTCACCTTCCTCCCATTTTGCCTCCATAGCCACCGCGGTCTCCTCCATAGCCCCCACCTCGGTCTCCTCCATAGCCGCCACCACTCCTGTCTCCTCCGTAGCCGCCACTTCGGTCCCCACCATAGCCACCGCCACCACCACGGTCTCCTCCATAGCCCCCCCCACCACGGTCTCCTCCATAGTTTCCTCGGTCTCCTCCATAGCCTCCTCGATCTCCTCCATAGCCTCCTCGATCTCCTCCATAGCCTCCTCGGTCTCCTCCATAACCTCCTCGGTCTCCTCCATAACCTCCTCGGTCTCCACCATAGCTGCCACCTCGGTCTCCTCCATAGCCTCCTCGGTCTCCTCCATAGCCTCCTCGGTCTCCTCCATAGTTTCCTCGGTCTCCTCCGTAACCTCCTCGATCTCCTCCGTAACCTCCTCGGTCTCCTCCGTAACCTCCTCGGTCTCCTCCATAGCCACCACCACTCCTGTCTCCTCCATAGCCTCCACTTCGATCCCCACCGTAACCACCTCCTCGGTCCCCACCATAGCCACCCCCACTCCTGTCTCCTCCATAGCCACCCCCACTTCTGTCGCCACCATAGCCACCCCCACTTCTGTCTGCACAGTAGCCTCCTCGGTCTCCACCTCTGCCCCCACGGCCTCTGTAGCCCCTCTCTCCACCGTAGCCTCTTCCCCGGAAATCTGCAAGGTAGAAATTCAAACTAGTGAGGCCAGCAGAATAATGTAAAACCTCCTTAATGCTAGTCAGAAGATTAATACCACACAGATGCCGTTAAAGGCTGACCCACCTCCTCCTGAGGGACGAGAGTCCTCAGGTCTGGGCTCATTGCACTGATTGCAGGAATTCCTTCGAGCAAAGTTCATATTTCCACATGACCTGAGAAAGGAGTAACATAAAATGCTCAATAGTTTCCAATGGATTCAGAAACCCCCTTGCTCCCTCTAACTGCCATCCCAACTCCCATTCCCACCAAAATAAATGGGATACTTACGGATTAGGACAAACCCAATCCCCACTTTTGGGGTCTCCACCTCTCCCCTGAAAGCCTCCACGGCCTCTATATCCTCCACGGCCTGGGGGAAGTAAGGGGGTGGGGATCAGCAGCTGACATTAACAAAGCAGAGGAAAAGCACCAGATGAAAGAACTAAGAGCAAGTGCTCATCAGTAAGTGGACAGGTCCCCCAAAATTAACCCCTTATGGTAGGACTCCGTGATTCTTTTAACTTGGGGTTTTACTTATTTAGTCAATGCAAGAAAAGTGAGAAAAGACTCTAAGGCATACATTACAGAAGAAATAAAATTCAAAGTCCATAATCCCTCCTTAGTTTGAGAATCTCAATGATAAAGGTTAAGTGAGAAGACATACTCCAAATTTAAGAAATTAGACACAACTTAAATGAACGAGTCGGCAGTAACTATATCAGGGAATTTACAAACTGGTCAAATTAACTACCTAATTAGGCATCATTTAAACAATTGCCTCCTGATTTCCAGGCGACCAAAAACTGCTTATACATCTTTCCAAAGGGATTTCTAGAACATTCTTCCACCACTTTCTTAGCTGTTAAGACACCTTATTTATCTAATCTCCTATTCTGTACCTCACTTTAAGGCAGAAGGAGAAAGAATAAGGGGAGAAAAAGGCAACAGCAAGTTCACACAATAGGGACAGAACATGAACTCAAATCCAAACCCTTGTGTAACGTTGAGGCCTGTGAGCAACAAGTATCCTACCTCGCCGCCCACCTCCACTTCCACCTCCTCTCATGAATTCAGGTCTTCTGGTGGCAAAGGACACTTTAATGATGTTACCATGGAATTCTTTTCCTAAGAAAAAACAAAATGGTTTTGAAGAAATGCTACTCCACATCTCCACCTCTCAACAAAAAATATAAAACTGTCGTGGAGATTTCTAATTTCACAGGAATAACTGACGTGCCCTCACAGAAATTCAAACACCTTAGTGTTCCAAAGAATCAAAGTAACAGTACTAGAACATGACACAATCTACTGAATAGAGCAGGTCTGCCACTGGGAGACAGTCATTTCTTACTGAGGAAAAAAAACAAAAACAGAAACAAAACCCACATCTAACATTTGTATATGAAAAAGGCCAAATACAGGACAATGTGTGTAGTATGCTCCCATTTGTTTTCAAAGGGAATGAGTGTGTGTGTGTGTGCAGTGTCTGTATCTACACTGCCTACTGTGCTTAACTCAGTAGAGAAAATGAGATCACTAAGGGTCAAGATGGAACGGAAATTCATTTTTTATTATATACCCTTGGTATCATTTGTAAGGTTTTCACCTTTTCCAAGTAGTATCTTTAAAAATGATGCATGCAGATGTGACTACTTACATACATATATTCTGCTGTCCCAGGGCCTTAGAGACACAAATTAATCTTTTTACTTTATATTAAGTAAGAGAACTGATATATAAGGAAAAGGTACCAAAGGATTCATAAAATAGCCCAGGAGCATTAGCCTTCTCACCAAAGCCCTACCCTTTATGACTGGCAACATCCCACAATTTCAGGTGGTATGACAAGCACTTTGACATAGGAAGCAACTCATGGATCAGTATTTAAAAACTGTAAAAAGACCTGGTAAGACCTGAACTATGAAGTTATGCTTAACATAACACCCTCTCACAGGGCTCATATGCCCTATGAGGGAAAGGCATAATAATTTTTTAACATATCACTGAGCAAAATATTTTATGATTCACAGAAACTATGAAACAAACAGAAAAGTGAGAAAGAATGGACTTAGCCTTCAAGAGCAGTGATGGAGCCTCACCGCTTAGTGCAAAAAACTAAAAAATATGGAGGTGAGGAGAACAGAGTATCATAATCTCATCTCTGAACAAGTAAAAAAAAAAAATGCAATTATGTATTGGAAGACACAGGTGCAATGATCTTGGTATTAGAAGAGACCTCAAGTGCCTGGCAATCGGCACAGTTAAGTACTTTAGAGACTACTTAAGCCAGACGGCCTGAGTATGAATTCTGAGTCCGACACTTATTCCATGATCTTGGCAATTACTTATTTTCTCTGTATCTCAGTTTCACATCATCTGTCAAATGGTAAAAGAGTATGCCTTATCATAGGGTTACTGTGAAGATGAAACTGAGTTAATGCACATAAAGTCCTTAGAACTGTGCCTAGCCCATAAACCACAGTAAACATGCAGTGTTAGTTATTACTAAATTAGGGTACAACAAAAACAACGAATTTATAACAACATGAATAAATGACTGTTAAAACAGTAAATGGAAAAAAGCATGAGACAAAACTACATTTAGAGTATAATGATAAACTATTTTAAAAATACACTTTAAAAAACTAGAAGGAAAGTTAATACAAAACGCCAGTAGTTGTCTCGGAGTAAAGGACTGTGGATGCTTTACCCCTTTCTTCTGCTTTTCCATATTTTCTTATTTTCAGGGGGAAAAAAAAGTCTTACTTGTCCCTTCTAAGTATGTATTAACTTTATATTTGAAGGGAAATTAAGTTTAAAAATACAGAATCAACTAGGCCAACCCTCTACATCTCTTATCAGGGTGGCCCCAAGCATAAAATACGATAGAAGGAAACATTCTAGACAAAGAGACAGCTCATCTCATTTCTAAAGATATGTAAAACCTTTGGCCTGTATTCTCAATAGAATATCTAAAAAAGTAAATATGAAAATAACTACTATCAATCAGAACATACTTTGACTTCAAGACTACACAATATTTATCCAAACTGAAAATGTATGAAGGAGGTATACCATCAAACCAGTCAATGGCTGCCTTAGCTGAAGGAGGGTCATCAAATGATACTGTTGCCTCCCCTTTTGGCTTCCCTGTGTCCTTGTCTGTGTACAGATTTATCATTGGTTTTCCAGTCTTCTTATTCGTCTGAGGAACAAACAAGTTGGTGTTAGTATTTAAGAAAAAGTGATCATGAACTACATGGTTAATTAAAGACTTATTTTTTAAAGGAATTCACCCATCCATACTACAAATACTAGCACCTACATAAAAATGAAGTTATCTGTAGGTTCTGAAAAGGAAAACTGTCTAAGATACATTAAGTGAAAACCAAGCTATAAAAATGATATAGTATATTGTTTTATCTACATACAATTTCTTTAAACTGATAAAAAAAAAATGTAGATAATGCTTCATGTAAATATACACCTTGTAAAACTGAGAAGAAAAAAAAAGGCCAGGATCAATGATCACCAAGCAAACAAATTACCACTAAAAAGTACATACAGGATTTGGCTGGGAAGGAAGTGGAAGACAAAAATTTTTACTTTTCAGAACTATATGAATTTTTTACATATTTCATTTGTAATTAATAATTTCTTAAGAAATTTTTACCCTCCAAGAAGGGAATAAAAAGATTCTACAGACACCAAAACAAGGGCAATTAATTGCAAACTGATTTCAGGCAAATGCTAGTCTAACTAACACTGCTCTAAATGCTGCTTTCCAGTTGGAGATGAAAAATATATACATGAAACAAATAGCACACAAGACACTTACATAAAGTTATGAAATAAAGCATTATATATTGGGTGAATATATAGCAGACATTAAATACCAACATAAAAAGTTGTTAGTAATAACTTGAGTTTTCATAGATTGGCATTTCAGAATATATAAATGTTCTCAGTCTCATTTGTTTCTCACAATTTTAGGAGCTAGGCAGAGATTATTTTTAGAACCCTAAGATTGAAAGCCAAAGCTGTAGAAAGCTGTGAAAAGGTAAACACAAGCAAGGAATAAAATCTTCATTTAGCATATTCAGCAAAGGCCTACAGACATGGCTGAGCATGTACATTAGGGAATTTTAAGAGACAAGCCTTACTGGAGTATGGGCTTATTATGTAATCTATGTATCTTAACCAGACTATGTTAATAATTATGACATTTTCAACATAAGCCAACTTTTTACTCACCTTGATAATTCCTATTTGTTTAAAGAACTCCCCTACTTGATCTGTAGATACACCCTCCCCAAGCCCTTGTACAAAGATTGTGTTGTTATCTGAATTATCAGATTCTGAATCTAAGGGGAAAAAAAAAAACATGATTAATTTCACATATTCCTTAGGTTTACTACAGCCTGTTTAGTAATCAAGAATATTAATTTACTGTCCAATATTCAACTATTTCTATGACCAAAAGGAAAAAGGACCAATATAAGAAATAGCTTAGATAAACATGCGAAGTGGTCACAATAGTTACTTGGTAGGTCAATTCTCACAACCAAACTTCAGATAAAGTGGATCAAGTCCATAATATGTCACATACTTCAATCAATTAAGGGAGATCTTACAAATCTCACTCTTCAGATTCAGACACAGGACTCAAGCTCATGAAGAGATGAAAAAAGTTAGCACAAAGTAGCATTTCTTTCTTTGGAGAACTTTAATTCTTTATGGCTTATCAATACTTTTAAGGATCTCTAGTAGAAAATTGGACTTCCAAGCAAGCCAAGCAGAATTGCTGGTTTCCCATTCATTGCAATAAGCTTTGTACATACCGGGGGTAGAGGCACCTTGACACACACCTTACCTTACATGAACACTTTTGGATTAGTACAACAAAGTAACAAAGATGTACAAAAATTCAGTCCATCAAGGGATAATTCACAAATTGCCATCCATATAGAATACTTTGGCATCTTAATAAAAACAAAAGTTCTGATTTCAATATATATTAAATTTTTTTGGCTCAAATAGATTTTTAATCTCTAAATCATAACTTTCAAAAGGCTCCAGGTAGCCTTGAATTTCATTTAAAAATAAAAAGCCACATGAAATTAGTGACCTCTGCCCGGCATAAGACAATTCTCTCAGGTATGAATTCAGTTTTCTTAGGCCCACTAAACAGACTATCAATCTAATGTAATATTTTCTTAAACACAGCTATTCTACTTTGAATTCCCCAATGATACCAATTCTGAAATATCTGATTTGTAGTAATTAAATAAATAATGCTAATTAGTAGTACAAAATCAAGTATTTCTTCACAAGAGAAAAAGTAGAGAGCATGGGAAAGCACAAACATAGCAATACTCCCTAGCAAACTTTTCAGTCAATCCTCATGAATTTTTCTTTCTCTTATGTATTTAGAAGTGAAGCTCCCTGCTTCTGGCAGCACTATCAAATTAAATCTTCTTCCTGTACTAACTCCTCCAAATACACACACTTCTCCCTTGAAAAAAATGGAAAACTAACGTTCTCTTAAGGGCAAAGTCACAAACTTCATAAACCTTACCAGCATCTGGTCTGGGTCCATAATCCCTGTGACCTAAGGGGGAAAAAAAAGAAAAAGAAAAAGAAAGCTATTTAAGGCAACTCATTAAAAATCATCAAAAAAAAAAAAAAAAAAAAGTAGTAACAACCAAGGCATGAAAAGTCAGTACTTCCAAAATCCTTGAAAGTCAACCATCACAGATTTACAAAGTAAATATATAAATTAAGTTTTACTACAAGTTTAAGAAATCAAGATGAATGTCAATATTCCCCTAAACTTGTCCCAGACGGCACCAGCCACTCTGACATTACACTAGTATCACTTTTGTTAAGCTCTGGTTGTGAAGGCTGATTGGAAAACCCTAGTAATTTAACAACACCATGTCAGCTACCTTTATTTAAAAAATGCACTGACAAAATCCAGTGAAGGTCGCATTCATTGGTCACCACAGACTCTTTCATGCAAATTCACTGTGTAGAAAACCCATTGGACTATTTGAGATCAACTTTGTCTTTTTAATGTTTTGAGATATATATATGTATATATATAATTTTTTTTTTTTACAAGCACACAACACACACCAGCCTCAACAGAGTAAGAAAGGGCTTAGACTGCGTCTGCGGGATATTGGTGGCTTTTAGATTTATATAGCATTTCCACTGAAACATTTTGGGATACTCAGCACTTACCACCAAAATTTTTGAAGCCACCGCGGTCACCACCACTGCAGAGGAAAAATTGAAGAAATGATTTCTTCCTTAAGTCTCTAATCTGCTGAGCCCTGGGCTCAATCTACACTTAACTGTCATAAGTAGAGTGCCTAGGAAAACAGTAGCACCTCTAACTTTCCAATAAATTCCATTTCATAGACTTCAAAGTGTTGTTTCACCTAAATGTTTTCCCAAGGATCTATTTCCACAAGGATGCCTTTTCAAGATTACAGAACATATCTAATATACTCTTACTTTAAAATCTTCCCAACCCCACGCCAAAGGGATACTATGCAAATCATAACTTAAAACTGGAGGCACAGCATGAAGAATGCTAAACTAGAGCAAACATTCTTTCCAAAGGGCTATTTTTGTTAAATATGAGAAAAAGGAAAAAAAGACTAGAAGAACAATATAAAGCAAGGTTAAAATTCTGATAGCAGAATGGGAGAGGTAAAAACTTGAGCATTATGTTCTATTGTGATACCAAATAGTAGGTTTTATGAGATGAAGAAAGAAAGTGAGGTACAAATATATACAAAAGTGAGACTGAATGAAAGCAGTCATAAAGTTTCAAACCACTTAGAAATCTGGTCAAATGAGCACAAAAAGAAAGCATAACTTAAAACTGCCCTCCTACTCCACACATACCCACTGTAATACCCTCTTCACATCAGAGCTACTGTAATTCATGTAGCCAAATGCTCTGTACACCAATCAGTAGACCATCTCAGAGACAGAATGCTATACTCCACAGGAAAATGACTTTATTTGACGATTTCCACTGCTGGGTAAGTTAATGGTCCTTGTGTGCATAGCTTTATGTAAGAAATCTAAGATCTCGCTTATCAAGAAATTCTTTAAATACAAATACATTAAAAGCCTGTTTCTCTTAACTGAATTATGTACTCCTCTAAGACTCATGTGCTGACATGGACATAAAAACATTCAAAGTTTTCAGATGGTAATAACTAAATTTCTACTATCATTAACCTTCTACTCTAACCCAGGAAACTAATTCAATATACTAATGTCGCTTCACTGCTTAAAAGCCTCTGCCTTAGTGATAACCCTGCCCTCTGGATGGCTTTTCTGAGTCATCCTGAGAAAAACCACTCTGACTAAACGAAAAACCATTTTTCCTTTATAAGTCTATTCTACTACTACTTTACAAGTCTATTCTACTAGTTTAAAAAATTCCCTCGCAACTGGCTTCGGTATAGACACGTGCATCTTAATTTGCTAGTAATTTTTATTTGATTCCCAGGAAATCTAAAAAGGAGAATAAGGCTATTTTAAGGCTATGCAGACAAAATGAAGCTCAAGTCCTTCATATACTTAGTTTCCTACTGAGTCTATCAGATCCCTCTTTCAGAATATTGCCAAGCCCTTCCCACTCTCTCCCTACACTTCTAAATGACCTATACACCAATGCTTAACTCTTTAAGGAAAGGAAGCCAAAAGAGTTCTTAAGATTAAATTGCTAAAAACCTTATTAGAAACCAAGACATTGCAGGTTTCTTCAAAGATGATCATTAGAACCCTAAAAATGATGAGAAAAGAACTAGTAAAACTACCAAGCCTACATTTCTATGTCAAGAGGTTAAAGTCCGCAGGATAAAGCAGAATTTTTTAAAGAGGAAATATTCACAAGTGCTGGAAGAGATACCTCGTAATTATTTTGCTGTCACCTTAATCAAGTACCAAATTGTTTATCTGGCCACAACGGAGGGAAAATATGCAACTTCATACATCAACTAGTTCCTGTAATTTCTGTTCTAATCAGCAATATAACTTTGAACAACTTTTTTTTAAAAAAAGGACATACCCTTGTGAAATAAACGACAGTTGAATAGGTTTATAATTTCCCATTCCTCCATATAATGACATTTTAAGTTATTGTTACTGAGCATTTCCTTTGAAAATTCAGCAGCTGAACACTTCAAACACAGTGGCCATAAATATGGAAATCCCATAAATGTATCCATAAAAGTACTAGTCTTCAAACTAAGAGACTCAAGGTATAGCCTTAACTATCACTAATCAATCTTGAAAATTTGGACAAATCAGGAACTCTCCCTAGGCTTCAGTTTCCTCTTTCGCAAAATAAGGGTCTACATCCTTACTGCTCAAAAGGTGTAAGCAAAAAAGTGTCTGGGAGCATCTCAGAAAAGCAAGCTCACCCCAGACCTACTGAATCAGAATCTGCATTATAATAAGATCCCCAAGGAGTAAGTATGTACATTATAGTTGGAGAAGCACTGCTCTAGATGATCCATAATTCTATATGAAGCTTTCTTTCAAGTTCCAATATTTCAATCATTTTTCTCTTTCCTTATTAGGAAATTCCTTATTCATTAGTTATAATTCCTCTTAAGGAAATTTATTACATTAAATACAGTTTAAAAAAAAAAACTCAAGTAGAATCACTGTTAAATTAGTTAACAGAAGATGGGCCTGTTGTTAAGAATCTTTCAAATCTGCAGTCAAGTACAAGTCCCTTTTCCACATACTAAGTTGAGGCCTCAATAGCAAATTAAGACACAAAGGTATGTGAACATCAGTGAGTCAAGATGTTGCCAGAACAAACTTGTTTTCCTCCCAGAAAATAGAAGCAAACTAGAACACATAAAGAATTCCTAAAGTAAGGACATTTTAAGGTGAAGTAGTAGAGGTATTCACTAGAGTAGAGACATAACACAGGCATACTCAAATTTATGGCTGAGTACCCCCTGCTTAAGAAAACCAACTATATATTCTTGACTCAACTCCAGAAATGGTTGTCCCAAGTTCAAAATCACAATAAGCAGCCTACCCTAGGGCGGACTGAGGGTTATTTCACTGTTACAGCATTACATGCAGATTTCATTTCAGGTGCTTGTCAAGAAATAAAAAGTTCTTTGACAGAATCTCTATTCCCAAAATTTAGTTTTTAAAAAACCCAAATATATCTATATTCAAGGACTAAAACTACCAAGAAGTAAAAGGACAATGCAGGAATATTTATTCCCAGAAAAGTCAACATCTAGAGAGAAAAAGGAACTTGGCTAAAACTGAAAAAGATTACTTTTTAAAAAAACACTGTGCTGTGTTTGACTTTTTCATACTAGTAAATCCAGAATACAATTATTTGAATGTGAAAACTAGTATTAATTCCAAACATAAATGGCTCAAATGCATTTAAATACCACTCTCAATGGCAGCTGTATTTATGTTTTATTTCCTCCCATGTCTTACAGGTGTGGTCAAAAGGCTTTCTGGATCCAGTATTTACCAATATTTCAGAAGGCCAAGAATCTATCACTCTAGAGCTACCTGGTCCAATACAGCAGTTACTAGCCATATGTGGCTGTTGGTTTTTTGAAATATGGAGTCTAAATTGAGATGTACTCTAAATGTAAAATACAAAATGGATTTCCAAGTCTTAGTATGAAAAAAAAAAAGAATGTACATATCTTGATAATTTTTATACTGATTACATGATAAAATATTTTGATATATTAGAGTAAATAAAATATATTATTAAAATTAACTTCACCTTTCTTTTTTTAATGTGGCTCCTAGAAAATTTTTAATGTGGCTCACAGCTGTAAGCCACATTATACTTCTGTTGGGCAGCAGTGTTTAGACTATCACTAGCATGCATGCACATTTTTAAGGGAGGTAATCAAAAACTTTTATAAGACATCCAAAATTCAAGATAACTTTTTTGAGTCTTGAAATATTAAAACCTAAAAAAGCTTTACTTAACTTGATGACATACTAATAATGAAAAATGGTTATCTATAAAGTTCCAGTAATTTTGCAATGCATTCATTACAATGTTAAAGTTAAAAACACTTGACAAAATTTACGGCCTTAAGCTTCTAGTCCATTAAGAGGTCACTGATCTATTTTAGATGACAATTAGAAATTCAATCATTTTTGCTGCAACTGCTTTTAAAAAAACATTGTTTCCTTTAGTCCCTCTAATCTTCACGTTTCTCTTCCATACCTGGAAAGCTGACAAGTTCCTTTGACATAAATTCTTCCTCCAGCCAATCATACAACCTGAGTCTCAGACTGTCAAATCCTTTACCACACATCCCACCTCCACTCAAAACTGTACCCGTTCTTCATTTTTTTATTTTACTTTTTTTAATGGAGGTACTGGGGGTTGAACCCAGGACCTCCTTCATGCTAAGCACACACTCAACCACTGAGCTATACCCTCCTCCGCCTTAATTATAAACCCAACCAATGCCAGATATTCTTCAAACATCCCTGAAAAGATAGCAATCTTGCTATTAAGTAAGATAATTACAAACAAAAATGGGAGTGCTGATGAAGACTAACAAAAAAATGTTTGGGTATTTGTGGTACTTTAATGTAAAACCAAGTGTGAAAAAAAAGCCCTGAAACTTGGCTTTTTTTTTTTAATTTAAAACACTTTAACCCTTATAAATAAGCTAAAACTCACATATTGAGCAAGATAGTATGACACATGAAAATTTTATGAACTTTGTATTTCAGTATCCATAAATGAAGTTTTACTGGAACACAACCATACTTTTTCATTTGTATATGGTCTATAGCTACTCCGGTGCTACAAGAGCAGAGCTGAGCAGTTGCAACAAAAACTGTACGGCCTGCAAAGCCTAGATTATTTACTATGTGGACTCTCACATAAAAAGTTTCCCAACCCACTATAGAGAATAAGCACAATCATCCATATGAATTTCTAAAAAAGGCCTTTTGTGTACTTCCATTTATCGGCTTAGGCGGGGGAGTATATATAGACAGCAACTGGGAAAGACCCCTCCTCCAAAAAACCTATCCTGACTTGAACCAGATCACCATCATTTTGACTTAATATACAGTGTCTAATATCCTAAGATTTTGTTTGAAGAGGTTCTAGGGCTAAATAAAAAAATTTGAAAATCAAAAACTTAGTTCATGATTCAGTACCTGGGCCAAAACTTCTATTGAAATATGTTGTCAAGAAGGTTACTGAAGTGCTTAAAACTCAGACGCCCAGGTTGGTTGAGGTATAGACCTTCCCTCCTTTATCAGGAGGGTCATTCAAGGTCCTTTCAGCTCTTTGATTCTAAGATGAGTCATCTCTCAAAGACAGAAACATATTTTTAAAGACTTTCCTACCCTCCTCCTAAAAAGTGGGATTCTAACATTCTCAAGTTAGACATTGTCATAGTTCAACAATTTATAGGATAAAATTATAACTTCCTTATGAAGAAAATTAAACATGATATACTATAAAACATACAGCATCCCAAGACAGCTAATTATCCAAAACATTTTAACTGGAAAAACACATATGCCTGTTAGTCATCTTGTTTGGGATTCTGTTTGAGGTAGGAAGGACGCTATTAGATACACAGTAAGCACCATGTCGCTCTACACTGTTCATTTACATTCACATGATGGCAGACTACCCTCTTGGATAATGAAGAGGCATACAACATATTTGTTTCACCTTATGAATTGACTTTGGCTATCAATCAAAAGATTTTTAATGTTCCAATCTTTAAAGTTTATCAGATATGTTTAGACTTTAGTTTTGCCACAGTATCAAAGCAATGGACACTAAACATAGAAAAATGCAAGTCAATGAGATCAAATTCCTGGTTCACTTGAAAAAATAACAGTGCTGTATATAAGTGATTTTCTCAGGTCAGCTAAGGGAACAGACACCGAGACACCTAAGAAGTGAAAAGAGTGACCTGGTACTGACAGATTATTAAGTGTCATTTAACAGGCTGCTGACAATTTCAATTCCCAAGGAACACATATTATCTTTTAAGCCTGTGTATTTTACACACAAATTTGCAACCTGCAAACTTAATCTGATGACAATAAATGTCAACTACTTTTTCATTCCTGTTTTTAGAGCCAAAGTGCTAAATTTATAGAAAGTAATTTTAAAACCAGCTTTCATAACATATGCCATAAGTAAATACCAAAACCTGGTAATACTAACAAGAGAAAAGGAAAGCTGAATTAAAAAGTCATTCCTTTTCTACAGCTTAGTCTAGACAAAATACACAATGGCATGTAATATACTAATTATTTCAATTATTTCAATAATTATTTACTTAATAATGGGGATAAAATAGTTCAGTTACATAAAATCTTTCTCTCACTTGCCAACCCCAACTGTATACTCTGCTATTGCTTCTTAGTACTTTCCCTTTCCAAGGGGATTCAAGACTAAAGAATAGCCTCTCTATCCTCCAATCTAGAATTAACTTACCTTTTATTTTTTATATATAAAACACTTGGAATTCCCAAAGTCATCTTTTAAAGGAGTTTAGAGTTTATAGTTCTGGCACGAAGAATAAAGTTAAGTGGTTTAACCACAACTATAGTAGGGGAATTTTCTCCAGTAGTATTTAATATAAACCACATAAACTAACTGCTAACATAGCCTATTCTGAGGTAATTTATGTGACAGTTTGAGACTGAAAATAAATTTTGAATTTCTGTCCTCTACAGCATCTTTTTAGGCCTCTAAACTAAATTAGAGGCTGGAATCAAACCAGCTAAGTAACAACAACAAAAAAAAGGAAAAAAAAAAAAAAAAAAAAAGAAAAGAAAGAAGAAATGTAGACATCTGTACCTAAATACTTACCTTGAGCCTGTCATAGGACCTCTTCCATCCTTGTCATATCCCCCACGCCCTCTACCTCCTCCCTGTGACCCGCCATATCCTCTATTATCTTCTCCATACCTACTCACATCACGACGGTCATCTACAGAAAAGAAAATTAATACATATATAAATAAATGTTGACATTTCTGACAAAGGTTTCTCATAACATAACCTTAAATGGCTCTTTAGATCACCTGTGACCTTTGGGAAATGGCACATGCGCACAAAACTCAAATGTGAGTAATCATAAAACCACCTGGAATTAAATGTATTTGAGAATTATACCTGTATCAAATTCCATTCTACTAAAGTCAGATAGCAAAATGGTGATATGGATATCACCATTAGATGTGATGGTGATATGGAACAGTATAAGTAAAGAACAACATTAGGTACAGAACCCTAACAAATTAAATGAAAAGAATATGCTAATCTTAAAAGTTATTACTTTTTTCACATCAAAAATATTTAAATGTAAATCAAGCATGGACAAGAAGTAACTGGATTTTCAAACTGAGAGATATTCAGTGAATGAGCTTCCACTTTTAAGCATTCACTTATTCATTCATTCATTCAAGTATTCAATAAATATTTATTAAGCACTTACTGTAAACCAAGCCCTATACAAGGCAATGAAGGTACATAAAAATGAGTAAGACAGGACTTTTGCCCTTGAAGCATTCATTTTCATGACAGTCAGATTCCTAAATACCAGTGGTATATATATAAAGGAAAATAAGAGGAAAAGAATGACTGGTTCTTCTTAGATGAGGTAAGAGAAGGCTAATATAGGATCATAATTTCCTCAGATCATATACACCACCACTACCAAAAGAACTGGTAGCTGCAGCATTGTCAAATAATCAGTTGATTGAGACAACAAAGGAATTTCAAAAACTCAGCCAGCAAAAACTCATGTGACCAGTTGGAGTCTCTAAGAAGTTCCGAAATAGAAAGCTAATAAACTAGTTTTGATAGTCACAAGAGAAAATATATGTTCAAAGTCACTCCAAATTTTTACAAACAGTTGAAATCCTATGTGGGTCTTTTAATACAAAACCCAGTATACAAACAATCTATGAGGCGGAGAAGAAAAATAATAAACGTCAGTGTATCTTACCTTGTGTGTGGTGGCTGTAATTTTCCCTTTGTGAATGGTAGGACTGCTGGTTTTGATTATAGGAATCATGTTGTTGATCATAATTTGACTGCTCATCATATGAGCCTTGATGCTGATCATAGCCTGACTGCTGGTCGTATGAATCTTGCTGACCATAGTCTGACCGGTCATATGAGGGCGCTCTTCCACCTTGGCTAAGGAGAAATCAAGAAATTGATTTTATAGAAGGATTATGTTTACTGTAGTACGCTGACTGAGATTGACTGCTGTAAGAGGCCTGCCTAGCTAGACCTCAACCACATTTACTACTGCTTTCTGGTGGGAATCATTTAGCTTCTTTAAATACAAAATCTTATCACTAGTGGAGTAACTTTCAAACAACAATTCCATTATCACTGAAGATGTTCCACATCATGAGAAAAACTACACGCACCTTTGAAAACTGTAATGAAGCAAAAACATCACCATGGTTTTTATCATCTCCTTGAGTTTAAAAAAAATTAAAGGTGACATAAAGTACAGTAATGTGTTTTATTGCTTAACAAACATAACACAGCAAGTGCTGAGTCCTTTTAACAGTTACACTAAAAGGCTCTATCCCAATTTTAACAACAATGTTATCTAATAATACTTTGGGGACTATTTTCTTATAATTACCTTTAGAACCTACAGTATATTTTTCTAAGCATCTTCAATGATAAGTAAATTTTAGAAAATAGCAATAACTCATTCAAATTTTTAGTTTGCTGAGTAAGAGATAGGAACTTGCTTTGTGATGCCATCTTTTATCTGAAAAGAAGTCTAACTACCAAATAATGAGATTGCTTTATTATCTCTGGCAATTCAAACAGAAAATTCTAAGTGTGTTATAAGCAATATGACTATTAACTATCTGCTCTCAGGATGGGAATGTTGAAAAGAAACACTTAATTGGGTTTGAGTTCTAATGTTTACTCAAAAAGGGGGGTGGGGGACAAAAAAGGCCTCATAACTTAATAGTCACATCTTATTCTGCATCAAATAATCAGAACAATCTAATAAAGATCAGTATGTTCCCCAACTCCCTACCCAAAGCACATTCCAACAGTGGTCAGAACCCTAGCACTTCACTTTAATTGTCAAACCAAATCTAACATTTCTTTTTGGTCCACATTTATGTATCACATTTCTAAAAATGCATCCTTATAAAAAGATTCTCAAAATTAAAACTAACCAATAGGGCTTGCAGAGTTAATCCTTCTAATGTAACGTGTCTTCTGGATAATACTCTCTACATTTGTACTCCACTCTCTACTTTTTAAAGCACTCTCCTACCTATAAGACTGATAATTTGACCTCATAAATCTTTCCCCAATGCTTTTTTTACCCCATGCTTTTATTTAACTGCATTTCAATTGGAATAATTTCTTCACTGCAGAGAGAAAATACTAGTTACCTCGATTTCTGCCTTACTTTTTAGCTGTATATCCTGACAGGCTATATAATCTTAACAACTTCTCTTTACCTCTGATAATTACTGACATCTCATAGTGGTGTTTAAAACAGGATCAATTAAATTAGGGAATGCAAAAGCATTTCACAAAATGTAAAGCACAATAAAAAGTTGCTATTATTAAAATTAATAATAAGTATAGGCTCCTCAAATCTGAAAATTTTTAAAAACCTGTAAAACTTGTAAAATTGATGATCAATATTCACCTACCTATATTACCAAGTAAAACATATTTTAGGGTATCTGAAATATGTGGCTAGGTTTTGGCTCTATTTTTTCTTTAATATTTTTGTCCCTGAAAAGGTAATACATTAAAATGGTTAAAAAATAAAATGGAAATTAAAATGTAAGCATTGAGAAGTCTCCTTTTATAGGCTGGCTTTTATTTTGGGGGGGGGGGGTTGATTAGGCTTACTTATTTATTTATTTTTTAGAGGAGGTACTGGAGGATTGAACCCAGGACCTTGTGCGTGCTAAGCATGCGCTCTACCACTTGAGCTATACCTTCCCCCAGGCAGGCTTTTATTTTATCTCAGGTATAAAGCAGAGGTCCAAATTTTAGTTTTTAACATTTAAATTATGTGCATTCATTCACAGCTAAACAATTTTACAAGTGACACGTTATAAGAATCAAATATCAATGCTAAAAATTCCCACATTCTTTGTAACACAAAACTGAAATTCATAATCCATCAACACTTTTCTGAAAAAAAATGTTTAAAGCTAGGAGTCTGTTAGTGAAACCTGCTTTAATACCCAAAGTGTTACTTCCACTGCCCAACACAACCTCAGTACTTTTACTGTTTCCTTACCCTCCTGATGATTCTGTGTTTTGCTGTCCCTGGTTATTATAAGATTGCTGGCCATATGAGCTCTGCTTTTGATTCTCATAACCACCGTAGGACTGTGAATAACCTAAAGATTGGATGGATATACCATTTAGGAAAGGTTGCGATTTTTTAATTTCTAAAACAGCGTATTTAACAAATCAGTCAAACCTGACTGGCTCTGTCCGTAACTGGAGTAGCTGCCAAAGTTCTGTCCATATGAAGAATCAGTAGTTTGCCCATAAGGATAGCTCTGAAATTTAAGTAAATACAAGTTTCAGTACATATTCAGAATAAACACTATTTATAAAGAATTCAATTTATATTTAACCTACTTGTTGTCCTTGTCCATAACCTTGGTTGCCTTGATTTCCATAGGAAGAATAACTGTAAAAGAAAAATGTACTCATGAAAGGCATGTGCTAGAATTCAAAAGCTTAAAGAAGCCTATCTTCATTTTCAACTTTCAACTCAAAGACTCTTTTCTGAGAATCTGTCAATACACCCCTCTCTTAGAGTCTAAATTGAAAGGTGATAACCAAAGACTGTCAAGGCATAAATGAAGTCATTCCCAGACCTCTTGAATGCCAAACAGCAGAAGTTTTGCTTTGACAGTCTCCCACAAATAAAACTTCACCAGACCTAGAAAATCCCAAGAGAATTACGCTGTTGGCATGGAGGGGAAAGGGAGTGACTACATGATGGCAAGACCTATAATAAACAGGTGAAGCAGAAAAATGGCTCTTTAAGTTAGCACTTCACTTAATCTGTTTTGATAGATTAATTTCTTCCTACCATTTGCCTTAAATCTGCCTTTTACATACCAGAAAAAGCATAGTGTAGAGGGGAGGGAACAGTTCAAGCAGTAAAGCACATGCTTAGCATGCATGAGGTCCTGGGTTCAATCCCCAGTACCTCCTCTAAAAATAAATGAACAAATAAACCGAATTACCTCCCCCCACTAAAAAAAAAAAAAAAAAGAAAAGGCATAGTGTGGCACTAAACATCCAATTTTAGTGTCTCAGTAATTAGAGGCACGTATATCTTCAGAGTACTATCACAGAAAGAAAGTACACTGTATACCCAGTGTCACAGCATAGCTTCACATACAGCTTGTTGACTAAATGAATAAATATAGCTCCCTTAGATATGAATTTTCTTTAACTTTACAGCATATAAGCTTTATCAAGTCAGAAACAAACTTTCTAAATATATGCCAAAGAAAAATAAAACTTTGCCAAAAAGATCTTATTATTTTGGAGCTATCAAGTGCTAATAGAATTTCTTAACTTTAGGAAGTAATTTATCATTGAATAAACATTGCTAGCTGCCTACCGTGAGGGTCTATCCTATGAGAATAAAAAAGTCAAATCAGCTTTGCTTTCATGAGACTTAAAACCTGATGACAGAAGATATCTGAGATGCTACTTGGAGTATCTCACACTGAGCTGCAAAATATGTATAGTTTAAGTTTAAGGCTTTATTTCTGGTAAGCAAGAGAATCCTACTGCATGTATACATTCACATAAAAACAGACTTCTTTTTACTGTGAGTGTGGTAAGGAGTCTTTAAAAAATGCTAAACACTTCTATCACGGTGTTTCAAGAAAATCTGCTCCAGAAATAACACATTAGCATCTTATATACAATCAAAAAATAAAATGCTTTTTCTAAGAGGCTGTTACAGTTCAACTACTTAAATTCTTTTAATAATTGTTTCTTTCTAAAAATTTCCTAAGAAAACAATCTTTACAATACCTTTGAGATTTGTTTTAATCTCTAGGGGGCATCTATATTTAAACAGCCTTTTAAAAAAAGAAAGAAATGTTTTACAGCATCTATGTACACAGGCTGATTCTGTTTCCCCTTGACAAGCTAATATTCGACTCTCTTAAGACGTCCAGATACCAAATCTCAAGACAGAAGCCTGACTAAATTTATCTTTTTTCCTCAGTTCTACTCAGTCATGGTATTACTGAAATGTATGTATACTTTACCTTTGCTGCTCACCCCCAGACTGACCGTAACTTCCAGAATCTAAAACACATAAAAAAGAATTTTTAATCTTATTTAAATTAGGTTTCCCTCAATGGCTAACTTTAGCTCTTAGAGAAGAAATATGATAAGAAAATGTCATAAAAAGTAACCACAGGAAAAAAAACCTAGAAGTTAAAAATACTGTGCAAGGAGAAATCTGTACCAAATTATTTGCTAGTTATAGTAACTACATCTTTGAAAATAACTACTCTGCAAACATGTCCTGATGGTCACAAAAACCAAGCGAATAAATGAGGAACAACCAGTGGAAAAAACCCACCCTTTTAACAAAAACTCAAAAGCTCAAGCTGTATTATCTTTATATACAAAAAGATACCTGTTAAAATGAACCACAATCAAAATGGGGAAAATACACACTCTAAGATAAATCCCCAGGATTACATTTACTTCATGTCCTTGCCACAACATATGCACCATTCCCCTATATTGTACTGGACTGCTCTGGCTGTCGGCACCAACAAAAAGATCTCCAAAGATTTGGTATAAGCAGCTAAGTTAGTTGTTTTACCCCAACTTGACCAAGCTTTCAGGGACTTGGCCAACTGGTATACCAACTTCTAGCAATACCTACTTCAAGCTTCCTTTTTGACAATAAAAACTACCAAGGAAGGCATGAGTTGAATAATGTATGTCAAAAAAAAAAAAAAAAAAAAGAAATCTGAACTGTTAACTTTTCTCAATACTTCAAACTATCAGTTATTCCAAAACTTTTTGAAGAGCTCTATCCTTTAGGCTTCCACTGCATCAAATAAATGACCGAAGTCTATTAGTGATGAGTAAGAGAAGGATAATTTTACATGAAACACTTTCAACTGCATTACAAAGTGACTCTGAGAGGCTCAAATTGCTAATCATTAGGGACAAACTCATCGAATTTGAAATAAAACCAATTGTTTGTTGTTGAACAATTCTGAAAATCTGCCAAAAATCAAATCAAATCAGTGACTTTTTCATTTAATTCACATAAAGCTACAATATGAAAACACTGCCACTGGCTGTGTAACTGGGTGACATCAAATTTGCCACTTTTCTGCAGGAAAGACCTCCAACTGGACTGAACAAGATTTTTTTTAAACCTTTATTAAAGTATTGAATGAAATCCTGACATAAACTACTTCTTTGATGTGGACATAAGGCTACCTGAGATGAAAAAGAAAAAAACTGTGCATCACTGCCCATGATAATAAAATGATTAGATTTACAGCTAACAACCAAGTAAGAAAAATATGAAAAGGATACAGAATCTAATTGGAGAAAAAGATTAGACGCATCTATGAAATGGCTAACGGCATTAGTTTTAACCAATTCAGAAACTAAAAAGGATTATAGTTGGGGGAGGGGGGTATTCCTAGATACCCAGGGAATGCATGAAGCTTCAGGTTAAACTATTTGCCAAGGCACTGACGTGGGTTCTCCCAGTGACAGCGTGGAGTCCAAGACCTTACTGTACTTCCCTTTGGCCGAGCCAAAAATTATACACAGCACATAGGTCATGTGACCCCTAGCTTAAATCTAATAAGTATTAGAGTTCTTAACCCAGTCACTTCAGCTCTCTGAAATTGTAAATGACTTCTTCAGCTGGCTGACTTCAAAACCCCAGAATATAGAAATAAGCATACTGACCAGCAGGTCTAGCCCTTAGTATACTTGAGAAAGTGCAGATCTTTTACATTCATCAGAGAAAATCAGTTTATAAATGCTACCTATGGCATTTCAAACAGCTTACAGGTACTTGACACTTGAGCCCTGTATCTGGGCTCATAAATTATTTAGAAGTGCTTTTATTTCCAAGTGTATAGGATTTTGATTCTTTTTGTGGTTTTGTCTTCTAATTACATTCCATTGCAGCCAGAAAAGATATTTTCTGTACTATTCCTGGTATTTGTTGGGATTTGCTGTTTTTCGCTTTTCCCCTTGGTACACTTTTACTCACCTAAATGTCTCCTATGTGCTTGAAAAGAACTGTGTACTTTCTAAACGCTGAAAGAATTCTGTAAGTCTGTAAGATGATGCTTGTTCATTCTATCCTTTCCTTCCTAACATTATGTCTACCTGATCTATTAATTACAGAGAGGTACGTTTAAATTTTTTCTAATTCCGTTTGACTCTGTATTTGTAAATTTCTTACAATTGAGTTTTTGTTTTGTTTTTGCTTTCTACATTTTCAGGCTGTATTGTTAGGTACATAAAAGTATAGATTTATAGCTTCCTGGTGAATTCCTTTTAACATTACATGAAGATATTAAAAATGTCCAAACTTACTTTGACTGGTAACACTATGACTAAACAATCTTCCTTTTGGTTCATGATTAATCTTTTCCTATCTCTGTATTTTTAATACTTATTCTAATGTTTTAGGTATATCATTTCTGAACAGCATGTATCATTTTTTCCCCAATGTGAAAATCTTTGCCTTGCAACTGGTGTTTCCATATTTTTACTTCTGTTACTTTATCCATTCCTACCAGCCTATACTGGATTCTCTACTTACTAGGGGCTTTTTTTTTTTTTTTTTCCAACTCCCTTAGTTCCTTCTATTGGATTTTCTTTACTCACTTTCCCCCTCTACTGCTTTAGAAGTTAGTCGTTCACATTGTTTTTATTAAGCTACCATTCATAACTTAAAGATTATGTTCAATCTTTAACATGCACTCTTGACAAAGTTCAAAAAGATCTTCAACCTCCAACAGAATGTAAGAACCTTAATGCTATAACGCCAATCACAGCCTTCACCTATTATTTCACTTCCACTTTAAATCTCTAAATGTAATCATTTTAATCTTCAAGGTTCCATACAGTCAAGTTTTTATTTACTACATTTGCTTCCTCTACATTTTTTGCATCCTACTCCTCCCTTCTGGATTTAATTTATTAGTTTTTTCAGCAAATGCCTGAAAATAGTATCCTTATTCTTTTATTTGGGTAAAAAAATCAAGGTCAAAGGTTATTTTTCCTCTCAATTCCATTTTACTATTTAGCAGTTTCTTAAAAATTTTAAGTCTACCAATCTTACCATTTCCCTACTTCCTCTGATGGGTTGTTAGTACTTCATAATCTGCAGTTTCACATTTATGTATCTAAGTATGAGTTGATTTTTACATCTCATGTTTGACACTACTGCTTCATGCTCCATCAATTTTGGAAAATTCTCAACTATCTACTGATGTTCACCATTTTCTCCTCAAATTCATATCAGATGTATGATAGGACTTCACAAACTATTTCCCATGTTTCTTCATCTTTCACCTTTAGCCTTCTGAATTGAATTCTGGTTAATCATACTGTATCTATCTTCTACTTCACTAATTATTTCTTCTGCTAGGTCTATCTGCAATTCAACTTAGCCACTTTTTCCACTTCTAGACGTTGCACTTGGTTCTTTTTCAAATCTACATAGCCTTTTTCCATATCTTGGTCTTAGGGTTGATTCCTTCGTTCAGGTTTTTAATAATTTTAAACATACAATACTCTTTCAGGCTATTAGGGGTTCTAATGCCGTATGTCACTAACTCTCATTTTGGAGTTTAATTCAGAGAATTCTGCAATGTTTTACTGTGAACTTATCTTTTACAAGGCTTGTTTTTTCTGTTTCCCTCATGATCTAGGCTCTGAAATTTCCTCAGAAAAGGTTTTCATTTATTTCTACCAGGAACCCCGAGGTTATAGCCAGCCTATAATTTTTACGTTAATTTCTTGGCTTTAGGTTTCCTGGACCTGATAACTGTCTAAATGTATACCCAAACTGTATAAGGAACAGGTCCCAGGTTATAAATTCTCAGGAAAGACTTTTTTTTTCCCAGTCAGGGCCCAGGCTTCCTTGTTACCTCTTACCCTAGTAAAAAATGTTTTTCCCTAATTCATTCTTTCACTGAAGATCAGTTCAAACATCCAGGTTTTATTTGAGGATCTGTTTCCATCACATGGCTTCATCTCCTGCCTTTAGTTACTTGGGCAATAAACCCAAGGCTCTAAATAATGAGACCTACAACTTCCTCTCCAGGACAACGACGTTAGCTCTATGCCTGCCATGCTGGCTTCTACTTCATATCTGCAGCAGGGACCTGCCCTTTGTTTTATATAAGTTCTTGCATTTTTTATGTATTTATAGACAGAAGATCTGCAAGTTATCTTGGTCTGCTATATAGTCAAAATGAGAAGTATTTTGACTTTGTGATTTTTATATGTATAACTGACTAGATTTGATTTTAACTTCAAAAATGTCAGCTAATTCACATTTGTCTGAGAGTCTGACTCACAATATTTGCAATTCTGATTTATTTACTGATTATAGAAGCATTTATGTTTTATTAGGTTTATAAGTCTGTCCTGTCAGGCATCTGGAGTGATTGAGTCAATTTGATAAATTAAATTTCTAAGTGTAGTCTGGAATATTTAAAGGACTTAGCTAAACTTAATGCCAACAATTGTTTAAGAGGAGTCTACTCTTAAAATGATTAACTTAAACATTCCTCAAGAACAAGTCATAAGCATTAACCCTATTTTCATACAAAATCAAATGCATTATTTTTATACAAAATTACAAAATGTATAAATTGTATATAACAACACTAAGTAAAACTTAAAGATTCTAGCTTTGACTTAATGTCGAAACAAGCAGTTATTAAATAGTTCTTTTCAACATGAATGTCAATTTCAACATTCAAAAAAACTCAAATTACAAAATGACAAGTATGTGCTGTCTTGGTAAACTGAAGATCAGTAATAATATGTTTCCCAGCTCACACACTATTATGACACACTGAAAATCCTGGATTTTAAAAATGGAACACTTTTAAAATTAAATTTTCCATAAAAGCTACCAAATCCTATAAAAGTAAGTCATTGCTTTTTACCAGTAATTATGTTAAAAATTCAAGAGAGTTCAATAGTTTTTAATGAGCACTGTATCCACTGGAAGGGTAAATTTCTCCATGAGGGCAGGAGAATCTTTTTAAAACCATGGATGGGTTGGTCACATACCCTCCTGAATGTGTACATCTATGTATTTCTGTGGTGCTTCACCAGACTTCATTCCAAACTATGGACCTGGTAAAAATGTCCCAATGTCTACCTTGGGGTAAGAAATTATTTCTTGCTTGAGCAAGGATTAATTAGCAAGAAGTCAATCTGTGCAATTAATAGCCTCTTAGATCAGGTAGATGCCCCATCCCCCAAAAGATCAATATTCTAGCTTCTTAATATCAATGTTGATCTAGGGAATGTTTATCATTTTCCTATCCAACCATTTTTGCTAATTTGGTCTCCTCAGCCTACTGCTTCCTTTTTGTCACACATTTCCATCCTTACTGGATTACTGGGGGGATTTGTTTACTTATCTTTTAATACCAACAGGTTCTTCCTTTAAAAAAAAAAAGGTCAAATACTCTGCTAGCAGTCATTTTCATCCCAATCATATGGCTTCAGGGACGTGTTCTGCTTTTCCACCTAAATGGTGGTATCTAACTCTCATAATGGTTCCCTGGGACTTTCTTTGCAGCCTGTGATGTACCCAACTACAGAGGGCCTGTGTGGCCGCAAGGATTGCTAAATAAAGAGGATTTCCACGTCCCAGACTTTTTATTCTGCTTTATCAGGTTCTAAACGGGCTGTCCTGATGAGACCAACGCCTCTTTTTCTCTTCCACACAACGTGGGTACCTCTATCAATTTAAGTGCTTCGTGGAAGACTGCCTTTCCTTTAGTTTGTATGTTTTAATGTAAATGCCACATGTACCTACAGGAGCCCATCAATAACAGACAAGGCTCACTTTCACACTCGTGCAGGATAAACAACTGAAGAGGGGAGAAGATGACAGAGGAGGGTGAAGAGGAAGCTGAATTATATGCAAACACCCCCAACTCGAATCCGGGAGGCTGCTGCAGAGGGAATGACGAGATGTAGGATTTCACGTCAGGTAACGTCCTTTGAAAGGGCTCCCAGAGCGTCAAGGCCCCCACCTGATGAATGGGTGAGTCAGGAAGGCCCAGCTCCACTTCACGGATGGGGAAACTGAGGGACGAGGCGGCGAGATGACTGGCCCGGGGCCTTGCTGAAAGATCTGAGGCGGAGCGGAGAACCAGAAGCACCGATTCTCTCAGGCTGATGCTCTAATCACGGGCTCCCCCCGCCCCTGCGATGGCGTAGCGGCCTCCGCCCCCCGACTCACACACCCTCCCTCGGGAGCCACACGTCGCCTCGAGTTCCAAGGACAGGGCCAAAAGACAGGGGGCTCGAAGCGCTCCCGCCAGGATTCGCAGACAGCGAGCGTTGGGAGCGTGCGTCCCTCCAGTCCAACATGGCGGCGGCGGCGGCCCCCCCACCCCAGCCTCCCTCAGGGCCGGAGTTTTCCCTCGGGGCCCTCCAGTGGGCGGGAAGACGGCCCAACCCCGCCGGGCCCCCTCTCGCCGCTGCCGCTGCTCGCTGAAGGAGTCACCTACCCGACATGACTAACGGCCGCGGCGCGGAGCCCCCACAGCCCGCGGAGAACAAGGAATACGAGAGCCAGGCGGCGCGGCGGCCGGAGCTGTACTGAGAGCGGCGCGGCGGGCAGGGCCCGACTGCGGGGCCTCGGCAGCCAATCAGAGGGCGGTGGGCGGTACCATAGCGCCAAGGCTCGAGGGGTGGCTCTGGGCTTGGACCAGCCTCCGAAACCAGAATCCCTCCCCGTTCTCCCCTCCGCAGACGGTACCATTATTGAGAGGGAACTGAGGAGAGGAAGTACCAATCCCAGGATCATGATAGGGGGAGGAAGATGTAGCTACTCGCTCCGTCCTGATTACAGTCCTATTTCTCATTTTACTGAATCTGATAGAATTCGAGGTTAGGAAAGGAAAGAGGAGCGTCCTTATAAACACAGTTTGTATGACTAGAAAAGGGCTTTCTTTCGCTAAAATTTCGAATGGTATGTCCTAGTTCTCTCTGCTTTAGCTGCAGACGACTTGAGCCACTTGGGGGCGTAGGGAGTTGCTGAGCTCCTGGGCTGAAAAAAGTGACAAACTCCGGGACCAGGTAGCCTTCTGGTTTGCTATAACTACCTTGTCGAGTAACAGACTACAGGGTGACACTGGAACCAACGTGTGCCTTAAAACGAAATCACACACAAACTGGACCCTTAGGATGTGTCAGGGTAGGGAGTCGAACCTGAGTTTTCAGTGCTAGAATAATAGTTAATTCTAATAGGCACCTTGCATCATCTCATTTATTTCTCACAACAGATTGATGAAATACTATTCCCACGTTACAGACGAGAAGGCAGAATTCACTTGCCCTAACCTAGGTCGGACAACTAGTGAACGGTCAATGTGGAATTGGAATCCTGATAATCAGACACTACTGCCTGTGGATCTAACCATTCTATTGTACTGCCTAGAGGAGGCTCGAGCTCTGAGATGAGACAATAAAAGCTCAAAGAGCACACAAGGACATTTTTCTTGAGGGCAGCTTGATATCTGAGCCAAATCTCAGGTGAAGAACAGAAACTGACCAAGTAAAGGAGTGGGAAAAAGTGCTTTGGACTAGCTGTAAAATAAATTGTTCAATCTGTGTCGCATTTACCCATGAAAGGAGAATGATAAGACATGAGACCAGAAAAACAGGGGGCTAAATAAGTGAGAACTTGTAAAGTACATTAGAAGTTATGTTTTATCTTGAAGGCAATAGGAGCCCCTTGCCAGATAATTTTAAAGGAAGATCAGATTTGCATTTTCTGGCTGAAATATGAAGAATGCATAAAGATGAAAGGTGCCTAAAAAGCATGGAGACCAATTAGGTGACCAATGCAATAATTCTGTGAGGGATCACAGTGGTCTGGACTTCAGTTGTGGCTGAAGGAATGGAGATAAGTGAAAAAATCCCTGACATACTTAGGTAGTCATCTGGGTAAGATCTGGTGACCGATCTGGGTGGGAAGAGAAGCAAGAAGTCGGGTGAATTCTGAGTTTCCCACCTACACAGGTGGGCAGGTGGTGGTGTTATTCACTGTGACAGGGAACAGGAAGAGGAACAGGTCGGGGTGGAGGTGGAGCTGTAAGTTCAAAATAATGCCTTCAGGTCAGAAAAAAAAGCGTGAGGTCATCTCTTTTTATGGTACCAGCAGTAAATGTGATGTGAGCTCGTCTAGATGTTTAGAGGGTCACGGAGTTCTCTAGACAGGTCCAAAGAAGCAAAGCTAAAGGAATAAAAATTCTTTCACAACTGAAAAAATGATTTAGCCATTCAGTGTATATATTGAGGAAGGCAAGCCAGAGGAGGAGATGGGCAGGAGAGAAGTAGGTTATTGCCGATGGGAGGAGAGGGAGACACAACTTCTAGGTTTTTCTGCCTCTTTTTCAATTTTTTTAGAATTGGGATTTTTTTCAAGGATGGAAATAAAACGTGCTGATGCTCAGTGACACCTGCAGTTTGTACCACCATTCATTCATGCATGCACGCATTCACGCATCCTTTACTCAGCGGCCATCTCCTGAGGTCTACTAGGTGTCAGGCCCTGGAAGGCCTAGAGGTAGAGAAATAAGAAGCAGGTTGGCTCCTGCCCTCCAGAAATTGCAGTCTCCTAACAGGGACAGTACAAGCCTATGATTCCAATCAACTACTTACATGCTAGAATTGGAGCGTGCAGAGGGTGCTCTGAGAACACAGCAGGAGAGCACCTAGCCCACAGGAAAGGGAGAGGGGGTCTTAAGAAAAGCTTCCTGCAGGAAGTGTCTCCTAAAGTGAGCTTTGAAGAAAAAACAGGAATCAGCCAGAGGGTGTCTATCAGGAACAGCCTGCTCCAGACAGAAAGGACCATTTTTGCAAATATCAGGAGAGAGCAAAGTCCTGGGACTTCTCAGTGGTTCAGTCCGGCTGGTCTGTGGAGTTGCAGGGGTGGGAAATGGTGACAAATGGAGTAAAAGAAGTAGGCAGAAGCCACATCTTGAAGATCCTTGTGTGCCTTGTGAAGGAATTTGAACATTAAATTAATAACAATAGAGAACTTCTGAGGAATCTAATCAAAGGGTGACAATTAGTTTTTTATATCCATTATCTCTTTTAATCTTCTGGATAGCCCCATGAAATAGGTATTGCTGTTCTCCAAATTTTGTAGATGAGAAGCTCAGGTAGGGGGAATTCTTTACCAAGTTCAAACAGCCAGTTAGGGACAGAAGCAGAGCTCACACCCAGGCCTTTGGGCCAAGCCCAGTGTTCTTTTCACAGTGTCCCTGGTCTCCCAATCTTGAAACAGAAAACTCCTCCCAGATCTGCATTGCTCTGGGGCGTCTTCCCACAGGTCTTTCTCTACCGCACACTGACTCACAGATTGACTCCTGTGCCCTCCTGCCTTCCAGGCTTTTGCTTGAGGATGGTTTCCTGCAACAAACATTAATCCTCATTCTGTGTACTTAAGGAAGGCTGCAGGTACTTTTCACGCATCAGCTTTAGCAGAACGTATCTGGGAAAGTCTTAGCATTTGGGTCCCTTTGCCCAGATCCATTCCTAGGGTCCTCACTTGGGTAGCTGACCCCTGCAGGCTAATTTCAATTTAAGAGATTCCCTTAGGCGGCAGCCTCCAGCTAGAACCAGCCATTGGGCATCCTGGTGGGAAATTAGATGGTAGAAGAAAGGAAGGAGTGAGGGTTATTTCTCCCCCTCTCTGTCTGCCACAGGGTGTATCTCAGGCAGCACCTGTCTTCTCCAGAGATCCAGTTTCCCTCAGTGACCCTGGCTCTCGGGTCCTCTTGCTGTTGATCATTCCTAAGATGCATCCATCCCCTGTTTGGCTTCCCAATCCTCCCACCGCTGGGGTAGGACCTTGTAGGACCCTGCAAGGACTGTGAATTTACTCAGAATGAGAAGGGAAGCCATTAGAGGGCGCCATTTAGCAGAGTGCCAACATGATTTGACCTATTTTACCAGGATTACTCTGGCTGCTGTCTTGAGAACAGACTGTAGGGAGCAAGAGAGGAAGCAGGGAGAGGTTATTACGCCCACCAGAATGAAAACCAGACTGCAATGATCTTTTGCCTCCTTCGAAATCCTGTGGAACTCACAATGGTACCACATAGTTCAAGGCTTGCCTACCTTTTTAGAGGCTGATTTGTTCTCCATTCAGGTTGCACCATTCATCTCTGTGCAGTCCCTGAAACAGTAGGCACCAAAAATAATGGAAGGAGAAACATTGTATTGAATGAATAAATAAATAAATGGTGGAAAAAATGGCATGACTTTTCTTTCTGACTTGTCTACAGACTCCTCAAGCTCAAGAACCTTAAAAAAAAAAAAAAAAAAAAAAGCTCAAGAACCTTATCTTGGACTTTCCTGTGTCCCATGGAGCGCAGAGTAAGTGTTCGGTGAATATTTGTTGAACCCTCTGGGCCTGCTCAGTGCCAGGTGCCACCTGCGCAGTTTCCGTCATCACCACCCTCCCACCTCCACCCCACAGAGGCGTTCCTGGAGCCCTACGCCTGCAGCCTTCCTAGAGAGCAAGCCTCCCACGAAGATTAGGCTGACTCTCCACGGCAGCAGGGGGAGGCTCCTGGTGAATGACCAGCTGCCCTGTCCTCTGGACAGAGGCAGGCACTTCCTGTTTGGGGTGGAAAGGAACCAGACACTTTCCTGTTAGCAGGTCTTTTAAGCCAAGCCACAGATGCTGAACAGGTCCTGGCCCAGCCTTTCAGGCCAGATGCCTGGCGGTCAGATGGCCTTTATGTGGAAAGGAAGGGGGGCACAGCGCCAGATTGGCCAGCCTTTTATTGTGCTCCTGGCAAGTCCCCTGGGTCCTGGTGTGAGGGAAAAACAAATCAGAAGACTCTGACGCCCTGCAAACCATAATGAGGGTTAGAGGAGATGGGGCGGCTCTGAGCCAGAAAGGGCTGCCTGGTGACGAGGTGTTTGTGTGATTGTCCTGGGCTGGGCAGGCGTATGTATGATGTGAGCGACACCTGTGAACCCGTGCGAAGACTACATGCGTGTTCCAATCCCCAGCACTTGTTGGGACTGAACAGTTATGAATTGTCTAGTTTATTCCCCATAGCAAATTGGAGTAGTAGAGAAGGCAGGAATGACTGTTGTCCCATTTTTAAAAGGCAGGCACTCAGGTTAATTGACCTGCAAGGGTCAACAGAGTGTGAAGAAGTCAAGATTCAAACCCAGATCTGTCTTGCTCCAAATTTCTTGCTCTCTGCTGTCCCCTAGGAGCATAGCATGTATGTGTACGTACAGGGAAGTAGAAAGGTAGGTATCCTTGTGAATGTGACCCAGGCTGAGGAGGCCACATCCACCTGTGCTGGAGAGAGGAAATCTCTCTTCCAGAAGCAGAGGTGGTTGCTAGAAAGTCAAGGCTTCTTTTTTTTTTTTTTTTTAATTTTTAGGGGGAGGTAATTAGATTTATTTATTTATATATTTATATGTTTGTTTATTTATTTATTTATTTATTTATTTATTTATTTATTTATTTATTTATTTATTTATTTATTTTCTTTGAGGAGGTGCTGGGGATTGAACCCAGGACCTTGCGCTTGCTAAGCATGCACTCTACCACTTGAGCTATACCCTCCCCCTCTAGAAAGTCAAGGGTTCTAAAATTAAATCACAGCTAAAAATGCACAGAGATTATGGTCAATAATGAATTCAAATGACCACAGCTAAAATCCTCAGAACTCTGGGGAAAGCCTCCTTTTCACCTCTCCCAAGCTAATCTCATGGCCTCATGATTCCTCTTATTATTCCTATTATTGTGGCTTCTGGAGGTTGATCATTCCATTAGCGCTTTTCTCTGGAGCCCAGAATTCCTTCTGATAATATCTACTTTGTGTTCTGCACAATTCCTGGGGAGGTGGGAGGGGCAGAGACAAAGCCGATTGCTTCCCATATTATGAAGAGAGAAACTGAGGCCCAGGCCCACACATCCTGACTGATTCAAGGGGTCCTGGTCAGGAAGAGGATTTGCTGACCAGCTGTTGCCCGCTGTCAGGGAGGAAGGATGGGCCAGGCAGCTGCCAGCTATTCCCCTGGGCAGGCAACATGCCCAGGCCCTGGTGTGAGTTACACAGAAGTCCTGTCCCCTTTGGGAGGGCTGGGAAGCAGTGCGGATCTGAACCAAACCCCAGTACAGGGAGAGGGAGAGAGGGGAAGCAGCCCTCTTTGAAGAAGAGCTAAGGAGAAGATGGCCTGCTATTCAGGTCAGGAACATCTTCAGCCAAGATGGGGAGAGAGGGAAGGAGAGAGCCCAAGCCTGGGAAAGCCTAGAGCTATTTTCCTCTTGAACATTCATATCTAGTATTTAGTGATTCAGCAGGACTGGAGTAGGACTCAGGAATCCAATTTTTTAAAAATACTTCTGATGGCTTCCTTTTTGTTTGTTTTTATTTTCTGTGGGGAGGAGATAACTAGGTTTATTTACTTACCTATTTATTTTTGATGGAGGTACTGGGCCTTGAACCCAGGACCTTGCGCATGCTAAGCACACACTCTTACCACTGAGCTATACCCTCCCCACCTCAGGAATCTGAATTTTTAACAAGTGCCCCCAGGTGATTCAATGCAGGTGATCCAAGAATCATATTTTATAAATTTGACTTGAGGCAAGGTAGTATAGTGTGTAAAGGCCCAAGATCTGGAGTTATACTAGCCAGGTTTGAACCCTGGCTCCATTACTAAATGTTTGATCTTGGACAAGTGCTATAATCTCTCTGTGTTTCAGTTTCCTCATCTTTAAAATAAAGATGCTTATAGAAGCTTTCTTGTAAGGAAGCTGCAAAGATACATGATTTATGTAAAGCATATAGCACATACATGGTGCCTGTTAATTTCTCAAAAAATATTAACCATTATTATTTGTTCCAACTCCTCATTCCCACCTCCAGCCTCACTCCCACCAGAGGAAGTGGTATTGGATTAATATAGGGACTTGTCACCACAGTATTGTTTTGGATGTAGGTGATCTTTGGAGCGTGCTTTGAGGATTTCTGCTTCAAAGCCATTTTCCTCCCATCACTCTTCTGATACCCTTGCTGTGGACAATTTCTCTCCAATAAACCACCTTGCCTTTCTCCTCTTCCTTTGCCCCTCAATTTCCCTTTCACGTGGCAAGCTGCCCTCCTTCCCCACACCAACCAAAGTGATTTGGCTCAGGATGTGTCCTGGAAAGTAAAAACATACAGCAAGTCAGCTGTAGAGCTGTGAAGACCCCAGGATTCCTGAAGATCACAGAATTTTGTGCTCTGGGACTTATGAGTAAGCTTCAGACGCAGACAGGAACTGAATCCTTCTGCTACCCAGGTTCTATCCGTGGAAACAGGCCGTCTTCCTGGGAAACATATCCTGTGCAAAGGCATGGCAAAGCCCAGGGTGGATGTGTGGGAGAAGGAGTCTCTGCTCTGCATAAACTCTTGCAGGCATTCTCAAGGCTGATGGCAACTCCCAGTGACCACAAGCAGAAGTGGCATGGGGAAAGGTGAGGGTGAGATGAAATAATTCAACCAAGGACACAAAGGAAAAGCAGAGGAAGTCAACTTTCAAACACAGTAGTGGTGCTAGTTTTCGGGTTCCTGGACCAGGGCTAACCTGGGATGCAGAGAAAGGCGGTGTCAGCTTTCTTCATGGTTGAGCCTTTCTCCTCCCAGACACTCAGACCTCCAGAGAACCACTGCTTCTAGCCTTCCCTTCTCCTCCCAACGCAGCTGAAATGGAGAGCCTCTGGGATGTGCTGGAAGAAGGGGTGGAGAGATTCTGCCTGAAGAAACAAGTGGCAAGCCTGGGTTTGACTCTAGCTGGGCCCACAGTGCCCCTAGCAACTGGTGCTCCTCAGAGCTCCCTGCTCCAAAGCAACACCGTATCTGGCCTTTCAAAATCCATCCACTGGTCAAGGGCACCATATGCCATCTCATAACTGCAACCTTCTGAGCCCCCTCCCCTCCACCCACACACTCTAGGATTGCCAGATAAAATAAAGGATGGCTAGTTAAACCCGAAGTTCAGACCAACGACGAATAAATTTTTAGCCTAAGTATGTCCCAAATATTGCATTGACACATACTTAAAAATTATTCATTGTTCCGGGGATGGTATAGCTCGGTGGTAGAGCACTTGCTTAGCATGCACGAGCTCCTGGGTTCAATCCTCAGTACTTCCGTTAAAAAACAAACAAACAAACCTAATTACTTCCCCCACCAAAAAAAAAATATATATATATATATATTCATTGTTAATCTGATATTCAAGCTACCCTACTAGACTTAGCAATCCTTCTAGATTCTAAACCCTTCAGAATCCCCCTCCCCGAGGCTCACTGCGGGGCTCTGAACCTGTAGCTGTCTATGCCCATCTGTTCTGTCCTCGCCTGAGAACATTGGTTCCAGTTGGCCCGCTAGACTGAAAGTTCTCTGAGGGTAAGACCCAGGCCTTGTCCACCATCTCAGTTCCAGGCAAGGACGCTCCTTACGGATGCGCACAAGGGCACCGGCAGAGAGGGGGCATGGATGTGCAAAGAAATCCATCCTCAATTCTTTGCAGGCATGGGGGCCCTCAAGGAAATGTGTGGGTCTTTGAAGGGCGCCTTTTTCTCATTGATACGCCCAGAGGAGCGCTTGTTTCTAATTGGTTCACCCAGAATGAGTGCCCCTTTTTCATTGGCTGATTGGCAGATGGGCGGGGCCTACTTCCGAATAATGCGTCCACAAGAGTGCCTGCTTCTAGGTCTACGCAAAGAGGCCCCTTAAAAAAAGTTCCTCCATCCAAGTGGCGCCTTTTTCTAAACAACACAAAAAATCTTGTGCGCTACTGAGGCCATAAGCTAGGATAAGTACACTGAGTTACATTTGCTTAGCACTTTATAGATTCCAAATTACCTTCACACACATTAACACATCTAAATCCCACAAGCTCCAGAGATGGGTATCATTGTGCCATTTTCACTTTACAGGTTATAGAACCGAGTCTGGAAGAGAGACAGCAATCTGTTCGCAGTCACTAAGGCAGATAATGAAAACAGTTTACTTCTGCTCAGTACGAGTTTAACTGGAGTTTTCGCATAAATCACCTCTCCACCCTTTCTACAACTGTGTAGGGTTTATAAAGCCAGGCACTTTACACTCATTTTCTCAATCATCATGCAACTCAGGGAGCTAAATATCATTTGTTCTCATCTCATTGATGAGAAAATTGACTCTCAAAGTATTTAAATCCTTTGCCAAAAGTCACACAGTGAAGCCTACCATTTATAAAGTGCGACCTGCATGATGCCAGGCAAGGAGCTCAGTTACTTACAGGCATTATTCTCTGATTAAATGCTTCCTATTATCACATGATATCGATATTCTTATTATCCCCATTTACTGCTGAGAAAAATAGGTTCTGAGAGGGTGGGTGACTTGCCTAAGACCACACAGCCAGCAGGTGGCTGAGACAGGATTCATACGGCTAATTAAGCAGCAGCTCTGGAGCTCAAACGCAATTCTTCTGACCTCAGCCCTGAGTTCCTTCTCTCACACCCCAGGGCCTCGGTCCCTGCCAGTCTGGCTGAAACAACCAATGACCCTCTGGTAGGCCAGGTCCTCTATTCATCGAAGTCTTAGGTAGCTACAACCGCCAGGAGAAGACGCTTCTTCCCCCGCCTTTCCCAGAGAGATCCGGATCCAGTGGAGATGGTAGGCGAGAGGTTGAGTCCGCGGGGCGCCGGGTGCGGCCGCACCTCCTGCGGAGGAGGCTCCAGCACAGCGGCGCGTTCCAGCGGCTGAGCGGGGTGGGTGGGGCCGTCATGCTGGGGTCCCGCCCCCTCCTCCCTCCCTCTCTCCCTACCTCCAGGTCCCCTGTCCCACAGACCCACTGGCAGGCACTGCCGGGCAGGACGATCTCGAGCCGGCTCCCGGCGAAGCACCGCGGAGGAGCTGACCCGCTCGCGGGGCCCGGGCACGGGCGAGCTGCTGGGACCTTCCCTTCCGCACGGGGCGGCGCAGAGCTGGAGCCTCCGCGGGTGCCCGGGCACGGCGGACCGACGGCCAGCTTCCCCGCGCCCGGCGCCCCGAGGCAGGGGACGCGGCGACATGGCCGTGCGTGTCGGCCTCCTGCTGCGGGCGCTGCCGCTGCTGCTGTGGGGCGGCCTGGACGTCCAGCACGCCCAGCGCGTAGGCCAGGAGCTGCGCAGGGAGGCTGAGGTACGCGGTGTGTACGGGGCGGGAGGGTCCGCTTGCTGGAGACCCTCCCGAACTTTGCAGTCAGGCCACCCAGCCGTCCCATCTGAGCTGACCATCGGCGTGACCCTCCCTTGTCCTCCGCACCCTTCACACTTGCACACAAAGAGCCCAGGGCAGCATTTTTTCCCCTCCTACCCCACCCCCAGATCCCAAACCAGGGCTGGAACCACACAGGCACGTGAGTCGGCATGAATTTCCCAGGACAAGGGGAAGGGGGCAGCAACAAGATGGGACAGATAGGCAAGAACTGAGGGAGAGGGAACCCCCGCACCCCAGTTTGGCGCAGACCCCCTGCCCCACCCCGCCTAGGCCGGGGAGACTTGGCGGTTCATTCATCAGACGCCCGGACCCCTCCCCGAGCGTCAGATGATGCGGAGACTCCCACACTGGTGGCGAGAGGGTACTGCCGGCTGGCCCCGGCCAGCGAGACTCAGGAGGTACCTCTGGCTTCCTGGGCTGGTCCTGCCATTGACCAGCAGGGGCTAGTGAGTGCCTAGTTCAGAACTAGTTCTGTAAAATGGGTAAGAGTAGCATACTCTTAAGAGTTGCTTCTAAGGAGCTTTAAACAGAGCTTCGGGACTGAACTTGAGAAAAGGGGGTAGGCAGGTGGATGTGAACCTTAAAGATTTCCCATTTCATTTTCCGTCTTCGGACTCAGCTGCTTGGTGTAGGTTGCACAAGGGGAACTTTTTGTGAGGTGGGGGTGGGGATGAACTTGGGGCATCTATTTTCTAGATAAAGGTGATTTTAATAATACACCAGTATCATTTCTTTCTTTCCCGAAGAAGTATCTCTGTGTTCTTATCTCTTCTCAAGATTAGAACTGAGGTCTCCACTGTTTTAAGGAGAAGGGCTGCAAATAAGCTTTAAATGACTGAGTCCAGCACTCTGCCCTGAGACTCTTACTCCCCTAAAAGTATCATTCCTGCTCTAAAACTGCCATTTGCAAGCTTCTGGTATCCTCCCACTCCCCTTCCCTAGAAGAGGCAGGCTGAATTTAAGAACCCTGCAGAAAGAGGAGGGCCACCTCTGAACCTCTTCCTTCCACCAGCCAGCTCCTAGCACCACTCTGGAATATTAGGAAAGGACCCTGCTTCGACAGGGGCGTCCTCTCTCCAACTCCTTCATTCCTTCCTCTCCGAAGCACTGGTCTCTTGCTCTGTGCTCTCTGCTTTTGCACATTCAAGAATCACTTTGTTTCTCTGAATTTAGAGTCTTACAACATCAAGTACCGAATCCTCACCGCCCCAGGCTTGTGTACCAAGCCAAGTCTTATTAAGAGTCTCACCCCACCTCCCTTCAAGCCTGGGTCCCAGGCAATCCTTGGCAGGAGAACAGAGACCATATCTCTGCCGCCCATGCCTGTGGTGGCCCCAGATGGAGAGAATTTCATCTTGGGGTGTTTGGCAAATGTAATATCTAACAGATTGAATCTCTTCAGTCTATTTAACATAACTGAGGGAAAGGGATCTTTTACCTTTGAGAACAAAAACTATTTCAAAAGTATAAAGAACTTTAGAAATGTGTAATAGATGTGTTTGTGTCTCTATATGCATATACATATGCAAATTGTGTGTGTATGTTGGTATGTTTCTATGTGTTTCTGTATATGGTCAATTGCACGGGCTGTGTGCAAACAGTATGTAAATTACTTAACCTCTTTGAGCCTCCATTTTCTTCTCTGTATAATGAGGATTAGCAATGCCTATTTTGCAAGAGTGTTGTATGGTTTCATTGAGATAATGTGTGTGAAATGCTCAGCACAGTGCCTCATATGCACAAAGCAGTCTATAAAAGGAAGTTGCTCTCAGTGTTGTTGTTATTGTTTTAGAAGATAGAACTTCAGATTGAAGTCCTGGCTTGGTGACTAGCTCCTCTAAAACAATAACACAGGACAAAATATGTAAGGCAGCTATTTTCAGCCTTTGACAACAGTCAGTTCGGGGCTGTGATTCCTAAGAGATGGCATTGCAGTTACTATGGCTTCATTACAACGTACTTCAAAATGCAGTGAAGGACCACATTTTTTTCTCTTCATAGATACTACAGGTCAGAATTTCAAACAGGGCATATCAAGGCAGCTTGCGTCTGCTCTGCAATGTCTGGGGATGGAATCATCTGAAGGCTCACCTGTCCGGCAGTTGATGCTGGCTATCAGCTGGGGGTCTCAGTTCTTCATGGGCCTGTCCACACGGTCTCTGCATGTGGGCTGGTTTGGGCTGCATCCAAACATGGTGGTTGGGTCTCTAGGCTGGGTGTTAAAAGAGAGAGAAGAGAGAGAAAAGGGAGAGAGAAGCGGAAGTTGTATCCTCTTTATGACCTAGACTAGGAAGTTGCATAGCATCACTTCCGTTCTCTTCCACTGGCCGGAATCACAAGCTGCAGGTCAAGGGGAGGGAACATCAACCCCACAATTGGTGGCAGGAGGGCTGAAGTCACATCATCAGAAGAGCATGGCATTGGGAGATGTTGTGGTCATTTAGGGAAATAGAACCATCCATAGAAGGGAACCTGCACAAAGCAAGCCCCCCTCCAGTCACCCTAGCTCTCTGCTTGGGTACAATGCCCTGACCACAGTGCAGGGAGCCAGACCCTAAGCAAAGCACAGCAGTCCTGCTGAGGTCATAGGCAAAGGTCAGAGTTCAGGAGACAGAAGGAAAGAAATAGTAAAAACAAGCTGTGTGATCTTAAGCTTTACCCTTCCCTTCTCCAGGCTGCAGTTTCCTCCTCTGTAAAGTAAGGGAGTGAAATTTCATAAGTGACTTTGAAGATTCTCTCTAGCACTAACATTCTTTGGCTCTGGTGTGTTTGTATGCCTGTGCCTCTGTGTGTATGTTGTACACATTTCATCTACCTCTGTCCGTGTCTATCTGGGTGTCTCTCTGTGTATCCCTCTTCCCTGTGTGCGTGTGTGGATTTATGTGTTCTCTGTACACACACAAAGTAACAAAATTAAGGGCTTTCCAGAATGGGCTTTGCCTGGGAGGGGACTGACTGCTTACAAAGCTGCATTATGAACAAGTTCATTGTTGCTCACTTAGGAAAGCTAGGGCTACTCACAACATTAGTGAGTAGGAAAAACCTCCACTGCTGAGTTGCAGGATTGAGAGTTAATGAATGACATCATCACTCTGGCCCCCCTCCCATTCCCAGCCAGGCCCTGTCCTGTTTTTGGGTAACACAGACTGTCCCAAGGGACCTATCTACCCATGCATTACTTGGACTTTCTTTAGAACAACCAGGCAGTGTGTCCAGGACCTGCCTTCTACTCCATGGTCTACGCACATCTGCATGGCTACCCCCAGTGTGCGGGTGCAACAAGGAGCTGGGTAGTTTGTCTCTCCAGGGAGACGCTGGAGCTTCTGTGGAGTATCCACCCCCAGATGCAGTGTCTGTTTCTCATACCCTAGAGCCATTCATTTGACTTTCTGTGAGTCAGAAACCCAGAAGCCCGGGTGTGGAATACATTCCCAAGAGCTCAGCTCAGTGACTCATGGGTACAGGGTGAATAGAAATGCAGAAGAGGCTGTGAAGGGTCCCAGAAGACCATGAATTGATGGAGCAGCAGCTGGCAAGCTCATCAGAAAAACCAAGAAATCTAATAAAAGCTGGGTGGTGGAAGCAGGAACAAAGAAGGGAGAGACTGTTGGATAACTCTCTCTTAACCCAGTCTGAGTTAGGGCTTTATTTTATGCCTTAAACGTAGCCTTACACCTAGCAAAGACCATGGATCCATACAGTATGGTTATTTGGCATTAGAAAAAGATACAAGATGGGGTCTGGGTGGGGACTAGTCAGCTCAAGTTTTCTAACTTCCTTTACTGATGGAAAATGAAAGAAAGGATGAGGATTACAATAAGAGGTATCTAGGTTACACCTTGACAGAACTTTGTGAATATGGGACCAGGGACGAAGAAAGGGAGGAGAAAAGAAAGGGAGTCAGACAGAAGGGAACAGGAGGCCCTTGCCCAAAATAAAGGAAAGGGGCCCAGCTTGTCCCACTGCCCTGAGGCCTTGAGCAGGTTCCAGGAGCCAGAGAGCAAAAGCGACACATCTTGGAAGCAGATGTTCGTCTTTATGAAGGAACGTACCTGAGTCCTGTTGAATACCTGTGGCTTGCCAGATGGCCTCTTTGGGGTGCAATGGGAAACGTGATCCCAGCCTCTGTTGAAAGCCGGAGTTCCCTGCCTGAGCAGTTTCTTCCTTCTGCTCTGCTCCTGGGCCTGCTTGCAGAGGAGACAGAAGGAATCTAGAAGCACCCCCCAATTTTACCTTTTTTCTTTATATCTGAGGGCCATCTCCCAGCGGAAAGAGCAGCTTGGACTGCTCCTTCAGCTTTAAAGCCTCTGAGTCACTTTCTACATGTGAAACAAAACATCCTGGGACAGATGTCAGAGGATTTGGATTCAAGTATGAGATGCCGCACTGCCTTGAGACTTACATTATAGCAACACCTGTCCTGCTTGCGTTCTTGCGAGGTGATTGCAAAGCTCAAAGACAGTGAGATACCCTGAAAAGCTCTACAGTAGCCATGAGCTCACTGTGCTCTTGATTACCAGAAAACATTTTTATTTATAGAGCACACCGGGCACACCACCAGCCGTCATCCCTGCATCTTGACTTGGCTAATGATGCTACAGAGGTAATGAATGATAAACACAATCACACAGAGTCACTACGGAAAGACTAAAATCATGATGAAATGTAATATGAGATGGAATAAATCATAAGGAAAGCAACTTGCTTTCTGCATGAGCTTGCCATTTTGTAATTTTTCAGTTCTTGGTTTCTTTTTTTTTCTGTTGCAATTCTTTGATTTGGAGGATGTCACAACCACTCTGTGGACATGAGACTGCGAGCTGGCACCTCCTAAACTCAGCTGCCAAAGATCCCTTCGAACAATAAAGCTCTGTTGACTATAAAGGGAAAAATAATGTTTTTAATGGAACAACTATCATAAAGCTTTTCCAAAACATCTTCTTACTGGATTTTCACAGCGCTCCTGTGAGAAACATAAAGCAGTATTCCTACCCCCATTTTATACTCTGGGGCACAGAAAAATCAAGTAAGTTTGCTATAGTTCACACAGCTAATCAGTTGCAGAAGCAAGGCTACAATAATAGAATGAGCTGGAGTTTATCTTAGCTCTAATCCAACCCCCTCATTTTATAGAAGAGGAAACAGGCCCAGAGAGGCACAGGACTCGCTTAAGGACACAAAGTTCGCCGCAGCACTAGGAATGAAACTCAAGACTCTCGGCCCAGTGCTCCTGCCCTGCAGAGCTAGTGACTCAGAGTTCTGGGATTCATTTTGCTATACCTCATTGCTAGTCTTGCCCTGCTCAGAAATGGCCAGAAATTCCCATTCCTTCAGGCACTGAATGGGCTGGGCTCCACACACCCTCCCAGGACAAGTCAGGACTAATGAAGGACCAGAAGCCTTGGGATTCTGATTCCTTTCAGCTTTCTGGGTCCGGGGAGAACATGTTCATTTCACCCAGACACCACAGCCACTCCCAGGGATTCGCAGGAGTGACTCCCCAGAAAGGTGGCCCTGGCCCTGACCAAGTAGGTGAGGCAGGTTGGCACAAGCTTTCAGACCTGAGCAGGGTGAGTCACAGGAGGGGCACAGCCCTCCAGCTTCCTCTCCATGCAGCTCCAGCCCTGGCCTCTGTGGGAGAGAGGACAGGTGGAGAACAGGGAAGAGAGAAAACCTGGTGTTTGAACTGTGAGCCTGAGCACGGCCTCTGTGAAAGTGATCCGGGTGGAGCTCAGAGGGTCCCCAGGAGGGCACAGGACAAGCCTCCCAATCCTGCGTCTTCTCCTGGGCTCCCTTTGCCACGCTGTCACCTGCCCCACACCCCTGCTCTCTCTCCCAGACAGACGGGTGTTTCTCCCACCTTCTCAGGGGAAAACTGAGGCACGGCAAATGGGCCGCAGAAGAAGGTTAGAGATGGCAGGAGCAGAAGGCATCTCAACCCTGCCTCCTCCTCACCGGGGGATACCAGTCTGCCTCTGCTCAACAGAACTTCAGGGCACGCAGCACTGACGGCACCAAGGGACCTCTTCTTTGTAATTAAAAATGTTTTAAAATATGTGCATATTAAACAGAAGATAAGTATCAGGGAGTTCTGAAATCCTGGTAATCCCCATTATAACAGTTCAGTGCTTTTATGGAAATATAAAGTGTCGAATTCTTAAAATTATTTTTTCTCATTCTTTTGGTGTCTCTTGGCTGGTGTCCTGGACACTTGCTCATTCTGCCTCCTGGGAATTCAGCTCTGCCTTGAAATCCACAGGGTCTCAGAGACAAGTCAGCCAAGGACTTCCCCTCTTGTGGACCCCTGAAAAAAGCCTCCACCCCCATCCTGCCCTCCACCCACCTTGCCTGCCAAAGTCCCAGGCAAGGCAGCCCAGCCAGGAAACAGGAGACGCCGCAAGTCAATTTCCCCTCTCCCCTTCCGGCCTCTTCAAGGCTTCAGTTCCAGAACCAGAGCCAACTCCCTGATAAGGGCTGCATGGGTTTGGGGGGAGGGGCACAGGGAGTGCCAGTATATTGGCCAGTGACCCAGTCTCTCCCAAGTCATTCACTCAGCAAACCTGCTTCTAAGGAAATATTAATTACCTGACTTCCTTTAGAAAGTCACTCTGTCCATCCTTGCCTTCTCAAGGGAGAGGGAAGAGTCATGGAAGAGAACCAGGCACCAGGCTGGGGCGAGGCAAGCCTGAGCACCTGAATTGATTACAGAGGTGTAACTGACTCGTTCAAAGCACTTCCCATCTTGTAGATGGGTTGCATTCCTAAAGTCTTGTTAATTTTCCCACTAAGGTAAATCAATTAGATCAACTGTTTATTGAGCATTTACTGTCTACCAGACAACTATGCTAGATGTGCATTGCTTTGTTTAATCCTTCTGAGAATCTTTTGGGGTTGTTCCTGTTCTCACATTGTAGGTGAAGAAATGGAGGCTCAGAGAGGTTGAGTACTTTGTCCCTGGCCACCCAGCAGAGTCATGGATGGGAACAGATTCTTAATTCCAGGCCCATTGGCTATCCCAGGATGTCACATTATTTTGAACCATTAAGGCTTCCAGATTAAGCCCTTCGAATGCCTTTAATCCATAATACATCCCCAAACAGTGTACCTTTGCAAAGGGAAAGAAAACAATAGTGCTGAAATACTAATAAATTAGTGCAGAGAAACAATAAAATGGACTTGGAAAGTGTTTGTCTAGAATAAGGGTTCCTTATGGAAAGTGGCTTTATTGGGAAGAGGATGTGGGGGTCGCTGGAGATGGATATAATGAAATCCACAAAAAGGAGGTGGGATGCTTGCAAACCCTGAGGGGCTTGCGGGTCCTGGCTCTTAGTGTCTAGTTTCATTCCTGGTTTGTGCCTTTTCCTTGAGGCTGCAGCTATGACTGGAGCTGATTTAAGAAATACAGCACAGAAAAGTAAGAGAACAAAAGAAGACAGAAAATTATTTCTGGAAACACAGCAAGGAGGGGTAAAAATGAAGAGAGTGCGTGTTGGTATAAGAATTAAGCAGCGATGTGACATTTCTTTTACCCATTGATGGGGCTTTATCAGTGAGAAGGGCAAGCAGGGAGCCGAGTGCATCATTTCCCTGAAGGGTAGGACTGGTGATAGGGGTGGACAATGAGTCACACACTTCTCTCCACTGGCCTCCAAGAACTATATCCAGCTAGTCAGTGGGTGGCCTGGAACTGAGTCTAGTTTCTCACTTTGATCCTAAAGACTCTTCAGTAGCTCACAGATCCTTTTGAGACAAGGGGTGAGACTGGGAATGACATATGTGCTGTGGACACTTGGAGACTCAGGGAGAGGAAAGGATGCCGCACGGTGGGAAAAGCTGATGTTCCTCTCTCCCCCAGTTATTCTTGGAGAAGTACGGATATCTCGATGATCAGGTCCCCAAAGGTCCCACCTCCACGCGATTCCGCAATGCCATCAGGTAGGATGGAGGGGTGTGGAGGACTTGGGGGTGCTGGAGTGCAAAGCTTGGGTCACCTCCTCCCTTCTCCTCAAAGGCTGGTCTCCCATGTGTGTCCAGAGGGTCATGCTCCATTGCTTCCTCCCATGCCCTCAGCATCATGCTGTCTCCAAGGCAGCTCCCCACCCTCACCCCCACCAGTCAGCCTCCCACTGTGGTCCTTTATCTCAATTCCTCCTAACAGGGAGTTCCAGTGGGTGTCCCAGCTGCCCATCAGTGGCGTGCTAGACTCGGCTACCCTGCGCCAGATGACACAGCCCCGCTGCGGAGTAGCAGATACTGACAGCCAGGTGGCCTGGACCCAGAGAGTCAGTGCCCTTTTTGCTGGACGCCGGGCCAAAATGAGGCGTAAGAAACGCTTTGCAGGGCAAGGTGAGCACTGGTACAATCTAGCTAGGTTGGATTTCCCAGCATCCTGAAGCCCCATGGCCAGAAAAACACGTCACGGCCTCAGACTTGGCTCTGTCAGTAACCTCTCTTGCCTAGGGTGGGCGAATAGGACCTCTCAACTCAAGGACCATGTTTGTGAACACAGACATTTAAATCAGAATTATGCCTACACCAATGAATTCTCATTATGCAACTGATTTCCAGAACAGACCTCCTCAAGCCCACTTCATTCCTTGATCAGTGTGCTACATGGGGCAGTCAACATTTTCCTTTATATTTAACTGAAGTCGTTTTCATCAGAATTGATTCTTTTTTCATAAGAATTATTCAACGAAGATGTGATTCATCAATCAGTTTTATGTTTCCATGGCACACTTTCAAATAGCTTTATTGAAATATAGTTCACATAGCATTAAATTTACCCACTGAAAGTGTACAATTCAGTGGTTTTTTAGTATATTCGCAGCATTGTGCAACCATCACCACAATCTAATTCCAGACCATTTTCATCACCCCAAAAAGAAACCCCAGGCCCAAAAAGAAACAATCACTCTCATTCTCCCTCCCCCAGCCCCTGGTAACCGCCAATCAATCTCCTTTCTGTCTCTGTGGATTTGCCTATTCTGAACATTTTATGCATGACAGTTTCTGCCATTGTAATTTTCTTTGTGTAGTTTTGGGCTTTTTCTTCCCTTCGCCTCCTGCTCTTTTTCCCTTCTCTGTCCAAATCCTATCTTCCAGGGTCAGATGTTACAGATCTAAGATTTATGACGGAAATTTGACTCTTCTGTCAATTCTTTGTCAATAAGAAATTTTACCGTGTGTAATTTGAACATCTTGTTTGTACTAAGTTTAATTTCCTCTGATTGATTTTCCCAGTTTTCAAAATTTCCTAACAAGAAAGGTTTACTTAGTCAGGTTCTCATCTACAACTAATTTTACTGTGAGCACTTACAGCCTTTGATTTTTTTAAATTGCATTAATAATTTTGCCAAGGAGACCCATTATGAACAGAACAGAAGGCACACTGGTTTTTGCCCTTAGCTAATCCATAAGGAAACTGTGGGCTGTTCCCCTCAGCTGTCAGAGGATGGTTGTTTCCAGGTGTTTGCCAATCCAGTTCCACTGTGTCTACATGTGCAGCCACTCTGGGTCCCCAGTACTGACCGACTGCATTCCTAGTAAAGCATGGAGGCAGTGATGGGGTCCAGACTCTGGGGTCAAGATGTCCCTGGTGCCAACATGTGCTGCATCCCACTGTGTTTCTGGCCAGCAGAGGGGAAGGACAAGGTAGAATGAAGGAACAGTGTGAGCTGGAACAGCATCCCTGGAGCTGGCGCTCCAAGTTCAGCTGTGTGACCCAGGCCATGTCACTTTGCTCTGTTTCCTCATCTGAAACATAGCTTGTTTAGGTTGCCAAGGAGATGCCCTGATTTCCAAGGGAAGGGCTTGTTGGGAGGATACAGTGGGAAATGGGGCAGCCCCAGATAGTCTCAATAGTGGTGCTCCCAGGCTAGAGTTGGTCTCCCAGAGAATTGGGATGAGGCCTCCCATGCATTCACAGTGGCAGCATCTCATCTTCTCATGCCCCAGGGGAGGGTCTGATGGAGTCCACTTGTCACTATCCAATTTGGTGCAGCCCTTTTAGACAGAAATTCATGCTAAGGCATCTCCCTCCCCATTTCATTGACCCCTGGTCCAGACAGCAGTGGTCTAGGCTAGACAGAGAATGTCCCTCTTGTTCACAACCTGAACCACAGAAGCCTGACTTCCTTTCCCCTCTAGGTGGGAAGACAGTCCCTAGAAAGGAGCTGTGGGCTTGGCAGGCACTGAGCACTTCCTATGGCTTCAGAAAGGAAATGTAATCCCACAGTTAACAAGTGTTGAGCATTTATGATGTACCAAGCATGGCTGTAAATGGATTAACTCATTTAATCCCATAACAACCCTATGAGATGGGGGCCATTATTATCATCATTTTACAGTGGGAAAACTGAGGGGCAAAGAGCTTGGGCAACTTTCCCAGGGCCACACAGCCAGAGAGCGGCCAAGCCTTCTTATCATTGAGAGGATTAGGTGAGTTGCCAGATTCGAAAAACCTCAGCACATGCTTAAGTGCTTGAAAAATGATGTGGGTTTCTAGGCCAGTGACTTTCCATTATGTGGGTGAATGCTGTCCTGATGAAGTGGGCCCCAGGGTTGCCAGATAAGGATGCCCAGTTCAACTTGAATTTCAGATGAACAACACATACTTGTTTGGTTTTCACATCCTCACACTAAAAAACATTGTGTGTTGTTTATCTGAAATTCATATTTAACTAGGCATTCCATATTTTAACTTGCTAAATCCGGCAACCTCATTCCAAGCACTGGGTCCCCTCTGTGTCTGCTGGGCTGATCTGCAATGTCCCCGCTCCCTCACAGAGCTGGGTGGGCCACGGGGGTGTAACTGGGATGGAAAAGGAAGCAGCAGGGATGTTTACTGAGCACCCACCACATGCCAGGCAGCTTCATGCTGCTATTGCATTTGCTATTTCACTTTTATCAGAAGGTAAGACTTACTAGTCCCACTTTGCAAGTCAGGCAGTCAAGGCTTGAAGTGAGACTATAATTCATTACAAGGTTGTAAGTAGAGGAACTGGGATCTCAACCCATAACTCTTCACAGTATCAGTTGCCTGTTGGGAGTCAAGCTTCAGGATCCCCCCAAGCTCTTCCCCATCTCCTTCTCCCTCCCTCTTCCTTTTTGGATTTGCGTGCAGGGGTGTGGGGGGGGCAGTGCCAGGTGTTACTGTGACCTAGTGGTCGTCATGGAAACCAGCCTTGCCTGGCCAGGAGTTTGGGATGGGGGCCTGAAATGGCCAGCCTGCTCCAAGGACAAACCTGGAAGAAGACAGGGGAGAGGGCTCAGGCTGCCAGCCAGGTGGTTCCTTCCTCCTCAACAGGCACCTCCACAACCCCCGACCCGGCTCCCCTCCCAGGGAAAATTAGTCACTTTCTCTCAATTCCTGTTCCTATTTGTCCTCCCTCCCCTCCCCATTTCTTGCTCATGGAGTGAGGGGCCTCCCTAGCTGCAGAGGCAGGAGCTGCCTCACACTTTTCTAGAAGCTTAAAGGTGGAGGAGGAGAGGCTGAGAGTTGGTCACACCTAGCAGGGTGGGAAGGGGCCCAGTGCCAGGCTGTCCGATGCCTGGTGAAGACTTACAGTTCAACAAGAAGTGCTATTGGCACATAATGAACCCTCAGGCGGTGCCTCTGGACTCCAGGCCTTCCTCTGCCCTCCTCTCCCTCCCTTCCTCAGAAACCTTCCCTCTTCCCTCCCTGAGGGTTGGTCCCTGGCTGGGAGGGGTTGGGTGGCGGCCAGGCCAAACAGGCCCTGGGAGGCAGCATTGCCTTGAATGGAGCTCGGCTCCGGGGTGGGAGAAGGGACAGCCCTCCCCCACTTCTACGGGGGGGGGGGGATAGGAGTGGGGAGTGAAAGGGCGCTCAGCTTTCTGCTCTCTGGAGAATTCTGGAGGATTTCAGCTCGTGCAGAGTCCCTGCTTTGACCCAGAGGAGCCATGCTAATTAAGCCTTGAGTCTCAGCAAAAGTGCCTGTTTCTCTGTGTGGTTCAGCAGCAAGCACACCGGGTTTGGCCTTGGGGCCCGGGCTCGGGGCCCAGCTCCGCTACTCACTCACCCGAGACCCTTCCTTCTGGTCTCAATTTCCCCAAAATAGAGCAGAGAGATGGACCAGGAGATGGCCAGACTTTCATGATGTCACTCCTCCTACCTGGTTCAGGCAAAGAGGTCCCCAGGACGAAAGGGCCGGGGTCTGAACCCCCCACTCCCCCCACCAAGGGGCGGGGGCTGTGTCCTCTGGCCTGGCCTCTGAGCACAGCCAGGCCTGCCCTGCCCATTTTCCACCCACGCTCCAGGGATTTGGGGCCCAGGAGTCCTGCCTCTGATCTGCGAGTCTTCCATTTGGGGTCACAGTCTCAGCCCCTGAGAAAACAGGGCTCAGAAATAGGCCGTGAAAAACTCTGGGATTGGGACCTTTAAGCACCCTGGTCCTGGCTGCATGGTGAGCTGCAGAGGGTCTCAGTGGACCTGGGGCTCAGGCAAGAGGCAGAGGCTCAGGCCTCAGGGAGGAGCTGTAGTTCTGAGCAAAGGAATAGGGACTCTCGAAGTGGAGATGGAAAAATTTCTCTCTCGGTTAGTGACAAAACACACCCTTTGTTCTTATTTGTTTTCACCTCAGAGCCCTGCAGAGTCCCTGAGGAAGTGAGGGGGAGGGCCAGGGGTCAGGGAAGGACCTTGAATAAATGAGTCTTGTGGTCTCCTGTCAGCAGCAGGCCCCCAAGGCACAGGGAAGAGAGGCGGCAGGAGGGTGTGAGGGGTGGAGCGGAGGAAGAGGGGAGAGGGGGCCCTGCCTCTCCTCCACCCCAACACGGGAGGCAGGGTCGGGGATCTGCTGCCAGCAAGAGGCACAGAGTGGTTTTCAAGCTCAACCCAGGCTGTGGGGAAGATGACCCCAGACCAGAGAGTCCTTCTGGTTGGGGACTCTTCCTGGGCAGAGGCTGCATGTCCCCCATTATACTGGGGCCTCCCCAGGCCAAGCCACAGGACTGAGGACTGTGCAGGACAAGGGTAGTTCTGTCAGTCCGAGAGCAGTGTCTCCACAGCCAAACGGGGGGCTTCTCAGGCCAAGGGCTGTGTCTCCTCCATCAGATCAGGGACTTCCTGGGGAAGGGCCTACCTCCCCATCAGAAGCATCTGGGGGACCAGCCCCAGGCTCTGCAACAGGTATGACTGACGCGACCTCTCTGGGTGGCAGGCAACAAGTGGTACAAGCAGCACCTCTCCTACCGCCTGGTAAACTGGCCCCAGCACCTGCCCGAGCCGGCAGTTCGGGGGGCCGTGCGCGCCGCCTTCCAGCTGTGGAGCAACGTCTCGGCGCTGGAGTTCTGGGAGGCTCCGGCCACAGGCCCCGCTGACATCCGCCTCACCTTCTTCCAAGGGGACCACAACGACGGGCTGAGCAACGCCTTCGATGGCCCAGGTGCTAACACAGAGCCTCTTTCCCACACAGCAGGAGGGAAACCCAACTAGGAGAGGCAGTCTGGGGAGGGCAGTGGAGCATTTGCTTCCCCTTTAGCCTTGGCCAAGCTGCAGTTCCCTCCAAAGAACTCTCAGTCTCCCCATCTGCAGAATGGGAGCAGTGGTCCCTGCCCTATTATGTGCCCCATGGCTGAAGGGACAGTCAGATGGTGTTCTGTGTAGAAGGTGCTTTGCAAACTCTAAAGGGTGTTATCTTTTTTGGGAAAACCTTCTGGGGTCCTGTCATCCATCCCCTGCCTCTTGACAGACCTGTGCCCTTCTTGCTGTCCAAGAGTGGATGTACTCCAGACCAAGGCTCAGAAAACATCCAGAGGCTACCACGACCCCAATCCTGCCCTCCTGCCACCTACCACACAGTCACTGCCACAGGGCAGGAGACATTCTCCCCACTCCCTGCCACCTGCTTCACACACCCACAGCCCAGCCAGTTCCCCTGTTTGTCCCCAAACTAAAGGCTTCTGGCTGTAATTTAAACTGCCTTCCTCTGGCTCTGGCCGACACCGACTTTCAGAACCTGAATGTGGGCCAACTGTGCATCTCCTCCCCGCTAAAGAGAAGAAACTTGATCAGAACCCTGCAGGGTGGGGACTTAAGCCCTGTGTAGCCTGAGAACTGGGGTCCCCACCTCCCTTGCACTCTCCGACTTTCCATCAAGCACAACCAGAGCAAAGTCCGCTTCCAAACTCTGCTGCTGGGACCCAGGGTAGACGGAGAAATCCAGGCTTTTCGAGAATTCATGTATAGCGCACACATGTGCTTGCATGTAACTCACTTCACCCATGTTATCTACATGAGGCACTGATAACCATACCCAGTGGTATCTGGTAGCTAAGGCAGCACTGGACTGGGAGTCAGCTCTGATTTGGGACAGGTGTTTCGTCTGAAGCTATGTCTTCTTTTGAAACCTGCCTGTCTATCTCCCAGGATTATTGTAAGGGTTAAACAGAAAGGGCTAACATGGCTCAAAACAGCTCGAGGCATATTCAGAATTGGAAGCATATATTCCTTTTACATATGGCCAGCTCTCCACGCCCCCACGAGGCTCCCTTAAATAGCAGCCTCCGACTTTTGTCAGTCCCTGCAGGCCTGGGCTCCAAGAAGGCAACACTGGAAGGACCTTCGATATGCTTCTAGGCCAGCATCATCACAGTGCTGTTTGCTGACCCTGCCCCTGCAGAAAGTAAATTCTGAGCAGCTGGGGGTCCTAGAAACTGCAAAACTGATAAGCTCCATCTGGGGCCCACTACAAGCTTGAGAATCACTGATCCAGCCCAACTCCTCTGCTCACTCCTATTACAAGCAGGGAAGCAGAGACCGGCAGAGGGAAGGCAAGAACGAACGAATGCAAGAATATATGTATTTCTTAATATGCATAGACACACCAGCATCCAGATCAAGAAACAACATTACCAACACTCCAGAAGGTCTCAGTATGCCCCCTTCTGGGGTAACCACTATCCCTATTCCTAGATCTTTTCCAAAATAAGTAGCAGTTATTAGGCACTCTGTATTAACTGTAACATACACACGTCCTTTTTAATCCTCAGAACAATCTTGTAGGCACTCTGTATTAACTGTAGGCACTCTGTATTAACTGTAACATACACACGTCCTTTTTAATCCTCAGAACAATCTTGTAAGGAAGAACCTTCTTATCGTCATTCTCATTTTGCAGATCAGAAACTAAGACACAGAGAGGTTAAGCTATCAGCCCAAGGTCACACAGCTAGTACGGGGTTAAAACCAGGATTGCAAGCCACGCAGTTTGGCCCTCTGCTGTGTGTACACCAAGCTGCCTCTTCGGAGCCCAGACCCCACAGCCTAGTCATCATTGCTCCACACTTCAGCTTCTGCCAGACTTAATTAGAGGAAACAGCAGAAAGCAGCCAGAAACACCCGGATGGCATTTGCGCAGGGCCGTTAGGGAGCTGGGGGCGTCGCCGGCGGCGGCTCCCCCTGACGCTCCTCGCCGCCTGCAGGGGGCGCCCTGGCGCACGCCTTCCTGCCCCGCCGCGGCGAAGCGCACTTCGACCGAGACGAGCGCTGGTCCCTGAGCCGCCGCCGCGGGCGCAACCTGTTCGTGGTGCTGGCGCATGAGATCGGCCACACGCTCGGCCTGACCCACTCGGCGGCGCCGCGCGCGCTCATGGCGCCCTACTATAAGAAGCTGGGCCGCGACGCGCTGCTCAGCTGGGACGACGTGCTGGCCGTGCAGGGCCTGTATGGTGAGCCCCCGAGAGCCCCGCCACGGCGCCCACTCCCACCAACTACGCCGCGGGGCCCCCAGGGCTCCGACACCTGCTCTTCAAATACGATCCCCCATCCTCAGCAAAGGGAGCTGGCCTCCCCGTCGCTGGTCCTTCCTGATCCTGAAACTTAAGGCTCCCCTCAAATCTGAAAAACCTCAGGCTCCTACTCTGCTCCACCCCCATGCCTAGCCTCTAGCATCCCACCCAATTCCAGTGTGCGGCCCTCCTTTGCGTCCCGAATCCTGATTCCTGACCAGCCCCTGCCGCGGCAGTTCCTCGCATGTCAGTGCCCCATCACTCAGACTCGGTCCTCGGTCTCACCCAGACCCCAGAGCCCTCATTCCTGCTCCTAGCTCCAACTGCTCGCCCCGAAACCTGCCCCATCCGTGATGCTGATGCCCACTTTCCTCCCAAGCCTGGGCCTCTGCCTGGCCGTGGACTTAGACAAGGTCTCTCCCAAAATAAACTGGCCGGTGCTGCCGCCCGGAGACTTACCTGGACCCGAGCCAGGCCCGGCTCAGCACAGGGCTGTGTCCGTCAGAGCCCATGGCACGGCGGGCAGGGCCAGGAGCCCTGGGATCAGGTCACCATTCCATTCTGGATTAGCAGTTGCTCTTGGGCAAAGCATTTACCCTCTTAGGGTCCTCAGTTTTACCTTCTGGGAAAAAAAAAAAAGAGTCAATAATTGAGGCCCTGCTTACCTCACAAGACTGTGGTTGGAGTGGGTATGAACATGCTTTGTAGCCTAAGAAACCTACACAAATGTAATAATAACAGCTGCTATCTCGTAAGTGTCTACTCTAGCCAGGCACTTAACACACCCATGAGGTAAGCACCTTTTTATCCACAGATGGAGAAAATGGGGCTCAGAGAGGTTGAATAACTTGTCCAAGGTCACACAGCTAGGAAGTTGCAGACCAGGATTCAGGAGCTGGTGCCAATTCCAAGCTTCCTGGACTCTGCCTCACTCTCATAAGTGAGGTATAGTGGTGTAATTACTGTAACTGCTATAATTATCACAGTCTGGGTCCCCAAACTCTGCCCTCATGCCATCTGCATTGTCCAGGACTCAGGGAAAAGGACCCTCTGCCCTGAATTCTAAATCCTTGTTTGGTTCCCCATTCCAATTTTACCTCAGTAGGTTCCTCTTTACTAGACTCTTTGGTAGGAAAGACTTCTGAGTTTGGTGCTATGGTGAACACCAACAATCAAAGACCACTCTTAACCCTCACCCCTGCTCTCTTCCCTGCCCCTCACATCAGATAGTGAAATGAACCAAGGGGGAGGTCTTGAGCCCTCAGCACATCCCCAACCAGTGTGCATTCTCTCCCACCTCCCTCCTTCCCCATGAAGGGAAGCCCCAGGGGGGCTCAGTGGCCATCCAGCTCCCGGGAAAGCTGTTCACTGACTTTGAGGCCTGGGACCCCCACAGACTCCAGGGAAGGCACCCCGAAACCCGGGGTCCTAAATATTGCCACTCTTCCTTCGATGCCATCACTGTAGGTAAGATGGTCCCATCTAGTGCCTTGCTTCCTTCTTCCCTCCTGCCCCACATCTCCAAGGGTCTCCAGAGCTGGAGTACAAGGTGGGGGCGGTGAGCCAAATTTGTAAAAACCAGAAATCCCAGGTCACAAGCATTCTGCAAGCTGGCATGCCCATGTCAAGCAAAACGTTGCTTTCTCCTGCACTTTCCCTCCTGCCCCACCTGTGCACACGCATCCTCTCTCATCTGTTTGGGAAGCTGGGCTCTAGGAAAGTGTCTTCCTTAGGCAGGAGGCTGATGATCACTCGTCAACTATCTCTTATCTCTGGACAGATGGGCAACAGCAACTGTACATTTTTCAAGGGAGCCACTTCTGGGAGGTATCAGCTGATGGCAACGTCTCCGAGCCCCTCCCACTACAGGAAAGGTGGGCGGGACTGCCCCCCCACATTGAGGCTGCAGCAGTATCACTGGAGGATGGAGACTTCTACTTCTTCAAAGGTAGCAGCCCTGGGGCAGATGAGAAAATTGAAGCCTAGAGAGGGAAGGTGTCCTGTCCAAGGTCAAAAGAGGGGAGGAGTCTCAATTCCAATCTGAACCTGTGGCTCCAGGAACCTCTACTGGGAGATTCCTTTAGTGATGGATTAGGGGGTGTCAAGATTGTCCCAGAGAGAGAGTGGGAGGATTTCAGAAAAGAGTTTAGAGGGAAGCAGAGGACAGCTCTGAGCTCTATGATACAGCAGAAGACCGTACCTTACTTGGAATCCTGGCTGTGTGGGGTCGGGCCTGCCACTTAACTCTTGGAACCTGAATTTGTTGAATGGAGAAAAGAATCGTTCAGGTTTGTTGGGGAAGGAGGATTAAAAGAAATGTCAGGAATGTGCGGTATATTACATGAGAAAATAGTGTTCATTTCTTGATTCAGCAAATATTGAGTGCTTTCTACAAACTTGGTTGGAGGTTCTGAGATATAGTAGTGACCAAAACAAATCCCTGCCCTCATTGGTAGCAATGGACATGGAGAAAGCCCCTGGCCTTCTCTGTAGTCCATTCTTCAGCCGGGAAGGGGCGTGCTTCCTGCCTGGGCTCGGTAGGTTTTCAGTGCTACCTGCCCTCTGCTGACACCTGCTGGAAGTGGAGGCCACAACAGTCCCTCCTCTGTTTATAACTGATCCATTTTGAGTATCACCAATACTAAGTACCCTGGATTCCAACATGAGGAGGGTAGAGGTATGAGGGGACAGAGATGGGGTAGAGGACCAAAGGGCAAGAGCCACCAGCTCACCCTGGCTTTCCCAATGTCCTACAGGAAGTCGATGCTGGAGGTTCCGGGGCACCAAGCCAGTGTGGGGCTCACCACAGCTGTGCCGGACAGGGGGCCTGCCTCGCCACCCCGATGCAGCCCTCTTCTTCCCTCCTCTGAGCCGCCTCATCCTCTTCAAAGGCCCCCGCTACTATGTGCTGGCCCCAGGGGGACTGCAGGTGGAGCCCTACTACCCCCGAGGCCTGCAGGACTGGGGCAGTGTCCCTAAGGAGGTCAGTGGTGCCCTGCCCAGGCCCAACGGCTCCATCATCTTCTTCAGAGATGATCGCTACTGGTCCCTGGACCAGGCCAAACGTCAGACAACTGCCTCAGGCCGCTGGGCCACAGAGCTGCCCTGGATGGGCTGCTGGCACGCCAACTCAGGGGGCGCCCTGTTCTGAAGATGCCCCCAACCTCTTAGTGGACTGCGGATGCCCTCATGGCCAACTTGTGTCTCCTGCCCCAAGGACAGACCCTGTCTGGAAGCCTCTGGGGCTCCCTGCAGAAGTCCGGGCAGGAAAGTTTGCCTGCGTTTGTTCCCTGGAGAATGTCTTTGTGCTGTCAAGACATTGATCTTTGTGGGATCAATCCAACGAACGAGAAGCCAAAAAGGGTTCCAGATGCCATGACCCTTTCCCCAAGGACCCTTTCCTCCCCAGTCCTGGGGAATTTTGTTTTTTTCCCTAAAGATGCAATTCCTGTCTGTGGGGCTACAGCATTGGGCAACCAGGAAGGATGCAAAACAACAGAGCGGTTGGGACCACTTTGCAAGACCGTCCCTTGCTCTCAGGACCTCCTTGTCAGTCCATGGAGAAATGTGTCTTATTTAATCAGAGGCCCCACCCCTCAGGAAGCTTAGATGGGTTGGGTACAAGGGTCTCCAATTTCAGGGGCATCAGGACCAGAACAAGAAGGAGACTGAACAAGAAGCAGGCCTGCTGGGCCGTTTTTTGTGGAATAAAGAAATGCCCCAGCTGGTGGGCTTGGAGCAGGGAAGCAGCCTTTCTTGAACTGATTTCCAGTGACAGCAGGTGGGCATGGATGCTGGGGAGGCCACAACTATGTTGTTCCATCTAAGCCAGGACCAGTGAGCTGTGTGAGTAGCTGTGATGGGGAGAGGGTCCCTGCCTCTCCTCAAAATCAAAATGTCCCTCCCCCACCTCACTCCCCTGGCCAGATGGAGAACCTTGTGTGGCAGAGAGAGGACAGGGGCCTCTCTGAAGGTCTGCACACTGCAGGGGCTCGGGGCTCTGCAGGCGTTGGGGGGGGGGTGCTTGGTGCTCACAATGGCCCCATTCTCCTGGCCACACATGAAGCATTCCAGGAGCTCCCGCTGGCCGGCCAAGAATAGCTGGGATTCCTGGAGAAAGACCCAGCTCCCCAGCCTCCCAGTCCTGTCTCAGCGTTTCAGGATCCAGCGTTTCTGGTTCTCTAGTCCTGCCCCCTCCATACCTGCCAGTGCCTCATCTGCACACACTGACCTCATCCAGACCCGGCTTCCCCCAGGAGCGGGGCAGGTCCGGCAAGCTTCAGCCCTCAACTTCCCGCGGGCGTTGGCATTCCTGGCCGGGAGCCTTCCTTTTCTTCTCTGAGCAGTGGGGAGAATGGCCTTTGACTGCCCTTGGCTGCAAGTGCTTTGTTCCGCCCTGTCCGAGGGGAGGTGGAGGGAGGAGGCTCTCCTCCCTCCCTTTCCCCTCTGGCTTGAACCCGGGGGAAGGGAAAGGAGGGTCGACCTTTATCACCCTCCCTGAGATCCTCGGCCCCACCTCCATGCACTGGCACTTTGATTAGAGGCTTTATTGAATGTTTTGACGGAAGGGGCAAGTTTCCCAGAAGGGCTGTTTTCTCTTCTCTAGGCGATGCCTCTGCCCACCGGGCCAGAAGGACCTGAAATACCCAAGAGATGAGTGTGAGGCTGTGTCAGGGGACGAGGGTCAGGTGGGCGGTGGGCACTGTGTGCTGCCCGGGGGCGGGGGCCCTCGGGGGGGACGCTCCTGGAGGGATGGAGCTCCAGATGATGGGCTCTGCACGAGGTGGGCGCTAATGACAGGTGGGGCCGCCGCATCAGCGGAGGGCCTGCAGGCCTGCGGGATAGAGGCGCTCTGGGAAGACGGCTCTGAGAAGAGGTGGTACCATGGAATGTACTGGAGAGCGCTCAGCGTTGGGGAGAGGGGAGGGTTGCGGGAAGTTTAGGATCAGGGGAGGATGGAGGGCCACAGAAGCTAGGAGTAGGGGGCGCTTAGGGGCCCCGGCCGCCCCGCGCCTCCCGAAGCCCGCGCCTCACCCAAATCCGGGTGCTCCAGGATGCAGTGCGCCACGTAGGCCGGCGGGCTGTGCAGGTTCCTGCACTTCTTGCAGAAAAGGATCTCGCAGCGCGCGCAGCCCCCGCCGCGCGGCCGCCGCCGCGACGTCTCCAGCACGCACGGCTCCTCCGGGGGGTTCCGCTTCCTGCGGGCGGGGGCCGGGGCGCTCAGTGCACGGCGCCGGCCGCTCCCGTCTGCGGCCCCGTGGCCCGTGCATCCCGCCCACGCCGAGCTGCGCGCCCTCACCTGTCGGCCGGAGCGCCCAGGCCGCCGAGCAGCGCCAAGGGGCTGAACCAGCCCCAGAAGCTGCCGTCCGCGCGCCGCAGCAGCGCCACCTGCTGGGTGCTGGACTCCTGGCGCAGCGGGCAGTAGGACACCGAGCCCCGCTCGCGGCCCTCGCCGCGCGCCGCCTCCCCGCCCTCTGCCTCGCCCTCCGCCGCGCCTTCCACTGGCAGCCTCTCCTCGTCGTCCTCGTCGTCCTCCTCCTCCTCCGACCCCTCCTCAGCGGCCTCTGCCTCTGCCTCCCCGGCCCGGGGCTCCTCCAGCTCCTTCTTCCACAAGGGGGTCTTGACGCCTGCGGGGTGGGTGGGTCGGGGAAGAGGTCAGTAAAACGTTGGGGTACCCTGACTATTACCCGCAACCCGACCCCCCAAAAAAGTCAGGGGCCCCAAGGACCGTGCGTACGAGATGCTCGGGGCCAGCAAGATTTCAAGAGAGGGTTACAGAGTGCAGGATTTCCTTGGCAAAGGAGGGCCTGATTTCCCTGGTTCCTGCACTTTCTAGCTAGTGATCTGAGGCAAGTCCCGTCGTTTCTGTCAAGCTCCGTTTCCCCATCTGTAAAATGGGGGAAAACAGTGCCTATCTCAAGGGTTACTGTAAGGCAGGTAACAGGGTCCTGTCCTGGGCGCGGCGGGAAGCCGTGAACTAGCAGGTGCAATGAGGCTTGCGAGCCTAGAGGTGATAATTCATCACCGCCTTCCTTCTCGTGGGCGGTGCTGGCTGTCAGTAAACATTAAGTGCCCTGATTGGCATTTTAATAGGTGGTTGTTTATATCTTGTCTTCTTCAAAGTGGGCCTTGCTTTAGGGAAGCCCAGCATCACCTGCGGCTAGGCGGGCAAGCAGGTGGGCATACAGCATCTCTGTACGACTAGAAAAGGGCTTCTCCCATGAGCAAAACAATCAGGAAAAGTGCCCCCTTATGAGCAGACTAAATAGAAATCTGCCGCCTCCCTCACCCCCACTGGCAAACCAATTAGGAAAAGGCTGCCCTAGGAGGGAGCCAACCATGAAAGAGTGTCTATTCCATCTTCCAGGCTTGACCCCAACTGTCAGCTGGACTTCAGCCACCACTGTCCCCCTTGCTGACAGGCGTTCGGGGCACAAACTCTACCATCCCAAGTAGCAGTCCTGGCAGGTGGGAAGTTCCTGGGCTGATATGAAAGTAACCTGGCCTTGGCCAGGAGGTGTCTACCACTCACTCAGCAAACATTGGCCCAGCCCACCGTGTGCCCTTTGGTCTGCTGGATCTGCAGAGCTAGACTTGTAATGAAATGAAAGCGGGAACAGGGCAGGGAAGACAAAACTCCTGGGGTTTGCCCTGAAAAGGTCAAGAAAAATTTCAATTGATCCCTGCCACCCTGTTTAAAGAGGTTGGAGACAAAGGAGAAAGATAATAAGGCTAGAGTTCCAGCCCACGTGTATTGAGCACCAATTGTATGTAATCACCCAGCTAACCGCTTCTTACATCGGGCCCCTTCATCTGCCCCGCCCTCTCAATATGTGATGAGGTGGGTAATACTGGGGCCTCTGAATTTCATCCAAGACTTTTGAAATCTTTCAAGAAAAGTTGTTTCAAAGATTCTGCCAGTTTTTGGCATTGCTAAAGGGGGAGAACCAGCATCCACTGCACTTTATTTAGGAAAACACATTAAGGATCCTTCTGGTTGTGAAAGGCCAGGCCTAGAACACAGATAGAGAGGGGGTGATGGGAACATTTGGGCAGGAGGGGGAGTTGGAAAGGAAGGTTGGGACTTTGGGGGCTAGGCTATGGAGTGTAGACTTTGTCCTTCAGCAGTGGGGAGCCACTGAACAGGGATGTGCTCAGAGCCACCTTTAGGATGTTTCCTCTGACAGGAGACAGAGAGAGACCCACTCAGGTCATTACAGTGGTCCAGGCCAGAGAAGACAAAGATCTGAACAGCATCAGGTGAAGATGAGAGAGCAGATTTCAAGAGTATTCAGAGAAGAGAGAGGAGAGGACTTGTACGTGGATGGGTAACTGAGAAAAGGTGGGAATTCTACTCTGGGGTTGCCAAGGTGATGGGCTTACTGGTCCACCCTGGAGTCCCTGTCCTCCAACCCCACTCACCGTGTTTATCCATTCTTCCCAAGGCTGTGCTGCCCTCTTCCCCTGGTCAGGCACTGGGATAAGAAGGAGTTACCAGAATCCTTAGAACTTGGTCTGGTCTCTAGGAACTCTGTCGGCTCACAAGGGGGGCGGGGGCTAGAACCTCACCTGTCCATAGAGTTCCACCCCAGAATAACTGCCTTTTCTAGAGCCTCCAGAAGCACCCCAAACCCTGTCTTCTGTCTTGGGAAGGTATTAAAGGGGGCAGAAAGTGACTTTGGGGTCAAATCCCAACTCTACTACATAAATATAAAAGCTCTCTGAACTTTATCATGTTATCTCTCTGACCCTCAATCTCTTTATCTGTAAGTCAGAGATAGCAGTGCAACAACAGGCTTTACCTCGCCCTCGGAAAGCACTTAACACATTATGTTTATTTACATCACTATTTTTTCTCTCCTTCTCTTTCTGTTCTATCTCTATCCTTCCCCTGCTCCCCATCCCACCTACTTCCAGCTCATTCCTTAGCTCCAAGGAGCAGAGGACATAGTGCCGAGTCCCATAGGAGGCAGGGCTCAGCAAGAGCCAGGTGTAGCTCCTGAATGTTCTGTATGTGTGTACAAGAGCTGCAGCTGGGAGAGGGAATAAAATCATAAAAACTTGGGGAAACTCCTTCTTTTCCTGGCCTGACAGTGGGGTGTGTTGGCAGAGGCAGGAGTCTGCAGAGGAGCAGAGGATGCAAAACCAGATCTGGAGAGTCTCAGCGTGATTATATGCAGTTGCTGGACTCAAGGAGATCCCAGTCTGATAGGGGAACACCATATGGTCCTCCATCCTCCATCCAAGTCTGAAGTGAGGAGATGGGGTCTCTTCCTTCAGGTGTCTCCCAGTTTGGTGGAGGCAGGTTGGTGGGACGTAGAACAAAGAGAGCAGACCAGTCCCCAGGAATCTCCTAGTCACATGGGGGCACCCCTGGCAAGAACTGTAAACAGTCTAAAATTTTACCCTACTTGCAAGCTAGCAAGTTAGCCTGATGTATTTTCATGGTTTCTGCCAAAAAACACGAGACTCCTGGGTCAGAGACAAAGGACTTCATTACTTACAGCACAGTATCATCAGCATGTTTGTATCAGCTCCTCTTGGCCCATTGTCCCATGGGTGCCACAGGGATGGGTGCCAGCGAATATCTGCATATGCAGTGATTTGGATAATAAGAGGGACCCTGAGCTTAGGGATCCCTAATCTTTTATGGAAGTAAGCAAACCTGCTCTTTGCTCTAAAAAAAAAAAAAAAAGACACTGTATCTTCCAAGGTTGTTCACTATATCAACGCCCTTGAAAAGTCAGTGCCTCTGCTTGCAAGACATGCAAAACCAGGGAAGACCCATGGACAACTGTCTCCCCAAAACACCCCATTCTCCTTAACATGGACTAAAAGAGCTTATAGCCACTGTGGTTCTTGATGGCAAAATTCAAAAGCTCCCTCTGGCTAATTTAAAGAAGAGTAGGCGCTCACAGAATGGCCAGAAGACGTGACAATTGGAAGGCTGGTGACCATGAACAGTCCAGATGACACCACAAGAACCATTTGGATAAGAGGCCACTACTTGGGGTCACCCTCGGACACTCTACCACAGGCAATCTCCTTAAGCCTAAGACTTAATGCCCCTGGGAGGCACATCCAAGACACTTAGCCTGCGCTGTGGCTTTTAGGGAGCATCCTGCCAAGGCATCACCGTGGGTGTAGCCCTGGTCTGCTCATTCATCTCATGCTCCCCCACTTCAAGTGCCCAGAAGTCCTTTGTCTTCCTGAGGGTGTTCTTTCCCTCTTCTTAGGGCTATTTTGGGTCATGGAGCCTTCATAAAAAGTTGGATTGTTGAACAAAACCAGCATACAAGCACATTGGAAATTGGGCCCACAGAGTAGCAAGATGCTGTGAAAGCATGGGTGTAGGCAAGCAATCCCACCAACGCCAGAGACACACGTATGCCTCATACTCTCAGATGCCACCTTGGGAGACCCCTTGAATGAGGACAAAGTGCACTGATAATAAGCATGACTTCAGAATCAACTGGATCTGTATCCAAGAGACACTACTTAAAACCAGAAGAGAATGAACTATACTTCATCGGCAAGCTCAAGCATTATTTTCTGCCACTCACAGAAATCACTTCCAGAGCTCAAAATGAGGTCAGTTATCAAACGTAAAGTGACAACTTTTCGATTTTCGTAGTAAATTTTAATTTAAAAGTATTTTACTTATTTACTATTGTATCATTTTATCTTGGTGGGGGGAGGTAATTAGGTTTATTTATTTTTAGAGGAGGTACTGGGTATCGAACCCAGGATCTCAAGCATGCTAAGCATGCACTCTACCACTTGAGCTATACCCTCCTCTCAGTAAATCCTAATTTTTAAATTAATAGGATAAGCAGCTCTTTAACTTCCAATAACTAGGTTACACAGAGAAGCAGTATTTGTTTTAGCTGAATAATGAAGATAAGTTACAAAGAGAGATATCCAATAAGGTTGTGTGTAAGTGCCACCCAAGTGGGAATAGCTGTAAAAACATTTTCTGTTCATATAAAGAGAATGGGGCCTCTTACACTTTGAACATCAATCAAGTCAATTAGGATATGTTTGGCTGGTCACATATCAGAATGCCCTACTAATAATGGCTCAAATTTTATAAAATTTATCAGTTCACTTGAGAAGTCTGAGATAGGGGCCAGACAAGTGGTCCAAAGGAAGCAGGCATGCATTCTTTGTTCAAACTATGAGAAGATGCCCCCTGAGTTCGGTGTAGCCAACCTCCTTCGTTCCTGCCACGGAGCACCTAACCGGGCTGTATTTCACATTTTCAGTTTTGCATGCTGGAGTCAGACTTCAGTTCACTGAGTCCCCCTGATGACTGGGGATATGTGTCCAGTTCTTTGATTGAAGCCCATCTGTCTGTTTCTCTCTCTGTTTGGTGGGGAGGGGAAGAGATGGTGATATGTATTAGTTTCCTGTTGCTGTTATAACAAATGAGTCCTACAGGACTGAAAGCCAGGTGTCGGCAGGGCTCTTTCTTTCTGGGGGCTCCAAGGTGCAATCTATTCCCTGCCTCTTCCAACTTCTGGGGGCTGCCAGAGTTGCTGGCTTAAGGCCCCACTGCCCCCATCTCTGCTACGGTTGTCACATCTACTTCAGTAGGCAATCTACGTTCTGCCTCACACTAGTGACTTCATTTAGGGTCCATCTTGACGGTCTGGATTAAGTCCCCATCTCAGGATCTGCTCATCTGCAAAGTCCCTTTTGTCACATAAGGTAACACTGGCAGGTCCTGGGGGGTGAGGGAGCAGCTATCTTTGGGGGCCATATTCAGTCTACCCCAGGACACACAGCACAGCTGCAATTTCTTGCCAATCCTTTCCTGATCTGTAGCAACCAAATTCCTTGAATACTCTAGTGGGAGAGAGGTCTGAGTCTTTGGATAATGACCTGTCTTTGGATAACGCCCAGATAAATTCTGCATGTGGCCTTACTCCTTTTGTGGTTTGCTGCACATACTGAATCTTGGAGCCTTGGCAGAAACTTCCATTTTAACTCTGCCATGACTGGCTGAGGCGTATGGTTCTCTCTGGGGCTGGGCCCATCTTCCCTAATTTCCGGGAAACTCCACCTGAACAAAATAGGATTCTATTAGCAAGAAAGAAAAAGAAATTGCTCCTCTATATTGGGGTAACCGGCCTCTAGAATTGCTTCCAACAACCCTTGTCTGCTGGTATTCATGCTCTTATTTAGACCCCTCCTATGTGAAATAAGGCTGAGCTGGGTAACTTACAGGATACTGTGGAAATGACAGAGTGTGAGTTTCAAGGCTAGTTAATGAAAGATCCTGTGGTTTCTTTCTTTTCTTTTCTTTCTTTCTTTTTTTGGGGGGAAGTTAATTAGGTTTACTTATTTATGTATTTATTTTTGGGACAAGGTACTGGGGATTGAACCCAGGACCCTGTGCATGCTAAGCATGTGTGCTACTACCTGAGCTGTACCCTCCCCCCAAGACCCTGTGGTTTCTTTCTTGCTCCCTCCCTCTAGGGAAGGCTGGTTGCCATGTGATGAGGACACTCAATCATCCCTACAGAGAGGTCCATATGGTGAGGAACTGAGGCCTCCTGCCAGCTTCAGTTTTCTTGTTCCCTCATCCATAAAATGGGTACAACAATCATCATTTTCATGCCTTTAAAAGGTAATTGAAAGAAAATTACCTTCCAAAAGGTAAAGAAAAGCCCTGCATAATCTGAGACTCTATTTCCTCTCTGTTTCATATCCTGTAATATGCCAAGCATCCTCCTGCCCGAGGCTTTTGCACTGGCTGTTCCCTCTGCCTGAGTACCCTTCCTGCAGACATCTACAAACCTTGCTTCCTTGTTTCTCTCAGGTCTCTGCTCAAATATCGTGTCAGTGAGGACTTTCCTGACCACCTTATAGAAAACGGAGCAGGTTCCCCAGAGAACGTGAGAATCATGGTGTACAGAGAGGGCTGCTGGGAAAGTCGGTGAGAGCTGGACCCACCCAGTCCTGACAGTCTGATACTTTCCACATCCATTATTCCTCTATTCCTCACATCACCCCAGAGTGGTAGAAATCTCTATTCCCACTTTATATTTGAAGCAACTAAGGCACAGGGAAGGTAGGTCATTTATGAAGGTCACAGAGGGATTCAGGAAAAGATCTGAGGCCAAACTCACATGTTTGGACTCGATGGCTGCATCTATTTCAGCCCCATCCTCCGGTGCCCACTAAACACCAAGGGGCATGGCACCCCCAGCCCTGCTTCTCTCCCCCATTTTCCAGAAGCCTCCACTGGGTCAGCCGAGTGAGAGAGGCCAGCCCCAGCCTCTCCTCTGCTCCCTGGGCTGCAGGGCAGGCAATGCTGGGAAGAGTTAACAAGGAGTGTTTGTAGCAGCCGCTGTCTCCAAGGAGAGGAAAGCAGAGTGGAGAGGCCGACAGCCAGACTCCACAGCCGGCCGGTGGGGGGTGGGAGGCAGCCAGCTCGCCCGTCCAGCCCTGGGGGGAGAGAGGAGTGTCCTCACCTCCATCTGCCCTGGGAGGTGGTGAACTCTGAGGAGACTGGGCAGCTGGGGCGTGAGGTCGCTGAAGGGCTACAGAGTAGGAAAGTTCTGGCAGGGACTGAGGAATGTGGGGGGGTGGGGGCTGGGCCTGGCCCAGTCTGGTGGCAGTGGTGGCAGTGGCTGAAGCCAGCGGCAAGGAACAGAGCTGGAAGCTTTGGGCTCTCAGAGGGTAGAGGGGAACCCTAGGGAGAACCAGCCAAGAACCAGCAGGTGGCAAGAAGCCAGAGACTGCTGTGGGAGAGAGGAGGCGCCCACCTCCTCCCCGGCTAGGCCATGTCCCAGCCTGGGACACACAGGAGGAGGAGGCCTGGGACTCCGGGGCCTCCAGTGCGCAGCATCCGGCCGTTTAAGTCCAGCGAGCATTACCTGGAGGCCATGAAGGAGGACCTGGCCGAGTGGCTTCGGGATCTCTACGGGCTGGACATCGACACGGCCAACTTCCTGCAGGTGCTGGAGACGGGCCTGGTGCTGTGCCGGCATGCCAATGCCATCACTGAGGCCGCCCTGGCCTTCCTGGCAGAGGCACCTGCCCGAGCCCAAAGGATTCCCTTGCCTCGGATGGGGGTTTCCTGCAATGGGGCCGCCCAGCCGGGCACCTTCCAGGCCCGGGACAATGTCTCCAACTTCATCCAGTGGTGTCGCAAGGAGATGGGCATCCAAGGTAACCACCCTGTGTCCCCCCTTCCCAGGCCCTTATCTTCAGGTGTCCATCTCCTTTCTGAGCCTCGAGGTGCATCAGGGGTCAGGAGACAGGGTCCTCCTTCCAGATTTGCCTTGGGCCAGCTCACCCCTCCCCATGCCTCAGTTTCCCCATCTCACAGTAAATCCCCCATATTTAAATGTGTTGGCTGAATGACTTGAGCACCTATGTTCTTCAAGTTGAGCACCATGCTGAGCGCCGAGGGCTGAGAGAACTGAGACCCAGTGGCAAGGAGTTCATGGCCCAGGAAGAGAAACAGCTGAGAAGATGCATCAATTACAGCCCAATGAGATAGAGGCTCAAGTAGAGGCATCTGTGCTGGGAAGACAGAATAAACAGAAGTTTGGGGGACAGGGAGTTCTAGGCAGGGGGACAGCACAGAGAAGGTATGTGTTTGGCTACAGTGGAGTGGGGAGAAGACAGGGGAGGAGGCAAGTGGGGCTAGTAGTGTAAGACTCACAGAGTGACATACCAGGATCCCTCGACTCCTTGGCCTTGGACCGAGCAGCAGGGACAAAGGTGGATGCTACACTATCCTCCAGGCCAAAGGCAGTGGCGGTGAGACAGAGGCAGGGGTCAGGTCCACCAGGATTGGAGGGTTGATGAAAGCAAGTGTTTTAGCAAGCTCTTACCACGTGCTAGACATTGTGTGCAAACATGGAACCACTATCCCCACAACCACCCTATGAAATAGACCACAGCCCCATTTTACAGAAGAGGAGTCTGAGGCTGTAGCCCAAGGTCATACAGCTGGGGGGTGGGAGAGCTGGAGTACCAGCGCTGGCAGTTGGGCTCCAGAGCCTGGTTATGCATGAGCTGGGGGTTGAGTTGGGGTGCCCGGTGGATACTGGAGGCAGAGGCCAACGTGGGAAGCAGGACAAACTGCTTCTTGCTCCTGGACTCACCCTGGCAAACAGAGCGAGGAGAAGAGTGGCCTTAGGGTCCTCTGCTTGGCTGTGTCCCCTCTTCCCACCCCCACTTCTCCTATTAGACAAGAAATTCTGCCCAGACCCCTCCTAGGGGCTAGCTTGACTCTAAGACCGTGAGGTGCGAACACCGCCCCCACCCCGCCCCCTGGCTCCAGCATGGCCCCAGGACTCTCCCACCTGCTCCGCTCCGGGGAGGTCAGCAGTGGGCAGGGGGTTCGGCTGCCTTCGCTCCTTCTCTCCCTGCCCCTCTAGAGGTGCTGATGTTCGAGACGGAGGACTTGGTGCTGCGCAAGAACGTGAAGAACGTGGTGCTGTGCCTGCTGGAGCTGGGCCGCCGGGCCTGGCGCTTCGGCGTCGCGGCGCCCACCCTGGTGCAGCTGGAGGAGGAGATCGACGAGGAGTTGCGGCTGGAGCTGGCCTTGCCCCCGCCGGATCCCCCGCCGCCCGAGAGCCCCACGCGCAGGTCTTGCCACTTCCGCAACCTGGACCAGATGGTGAGGGCCCCGGACACGCCCCCAAGGCCCCGCCCCTTCGCCCCGCCCTCCTCTCCCTCGCCCTCTCGGGTCCCCTCTGAGCCGCTGCATGGCTTTTAGTAACTCATGTCCGCTTTGAGCCTCAACCCGCCTCATTTTTTATTATAAACCCAGCATGCTGCATCTCTCTCATTTAAGCCCCGCGGGACGGTTGTTAAGAACACAGACTCCGCACCTTCTGACAGCTTGTTTCAAGTCTTAGTTCCACTGCTTTGCGGCTGTGTGACTTGGGGCAAATTATTTGCCTTCTCTGTGCCTCGGTTCCCTTATCTGGACTGTGGGGTCGTAGCAGCGCCTGCCTTCCACGACCGCTGTGGGTATTAAATGAGCCAGCGCACAGGCCGGTGTGTAGCACGGAGGGACGTGTGGTAGGAGTTAGCGCTGACTGGGACTGGCCCACTTCTACCACCAAGGAATCAGGGGGCTTTCTTAACTTGCCTAAGACCTATGGTGCGGTGGAGGTAGGACTCCTGACACAAACCTGTCAGATTCCAAGGTCTACCTCCTTAACCATCACACCCCACCGCCCCTGACAGCCGTGGGGTAGGTGATCACTCAACTTCTTGTTCTCCTTGAGTCTTTAAAAAACTGAGGGGCGGAGGGGGGAAGGGTATAGCTCAGTGATAGACTGAATGCTTAGCATGCACCAGGTCCTGGGTTCAATCCCCAGTACCGCCTCTAAAAATAAATAAACCTAATTACCTCCCCCCAATAAAATAATTAAATAATACAATAAAAAATTTAAAAAATCAAATAAACCTATAATTTAAAAAGAAAAAAGTTTTCTCTACTTGCTTCTCAGCCCTCAGCCCTGACCTCAGCAGAAGCCTTGGGGCTGGGGGCAGGCAGAGGGGCAGGCAGGCTCCCCCATTGGGCTTGACCCAGCATGCAGGGTGCAGGGGGAGCTTGAGTACCTGGACAGAGGGGAGGGCTGAACACATTGCCCACTCCCCGCAGGTTCAGAGCCTGGTGAGCCACTGTACATGCCCAGTTCAGTTCTCCATGGTCAAAGTGTCAGAGGGGAAGTACCGCGTGGGAGACTCCAACACCCTCATCTTCATCCGGGTAAGTCCGCAGACGGGCTGGGTGGGGAATGGGGGTGTGGAGGGGCCTCCTTGGAGTCAGCAGAATCGGGTTTCCTTCCATGGACTTTGCCCAGGCCTGAAGGCAAGGACTGGAAATCACCATTCACCCCCAGTTCTCAGGCCTTGGGGCCTTCCTTCTCTCCCTCGTAGAATTCCAGAAGATTCCTGGCAAAGTTGGCAAGCATGTCCCCTCCTCCCATTAGGGCAGCCAGAACCACAAAACCCAGCCCCATCTGCATCCACCGTAGCCTAGTTCAGAGGGTGTTCCTAGGCAGAAGTGGGGCATGAGGGTACTCCCACTTTTCTGTCCGCAGACTTGGTCAGAGCAAGGGGCCTGAGACCCCCCAGTTTGTGTTCCCTGCATGATCCAGCCACTTGGACTGCATAGCCCACCCCTCACAGCCTGGCACATTCTGCAGTGTGAGTGGTGGTAGAGGTCTGAACTGTGCCTTCCACTACCCAACCCCATATCTGGCCTGCCTGGACAGAAAGGGTCTGCATCGGGAGAGGGTATGGCCAGCAGCTCAGGGGCATGGCTAAGCCCTCCCCTGGGGCCAGGCCACTCCCGGGGGCAGAGCCAGCTCCCTGGACCCCACCCAGAGCCGGAGCCAAGAGCCCTGTGAAGTAGGTAGGGAAGGAATTGTGACCCCACGTTTCCACTGAGGAAATGGAGGCCTGGAGAGACTACATGGAGTGGAGTGGCGCCAGGACTCCCAGGATTCTTTAACATACCAACTACAGAGCAAAGTCAGGGTCCCGATTCCTGATTCAAGTGTGTGCAGGTGTGAACCCCTTCACAGTGAAGAGAGAGAAGAGAGTCCGGGGCCAGCCTTCACAATTCTTGTGAGATCCCTTGTGTTCTGTGGGACAACTTCCTGTTTGTCAGCTTGGCCTTCACCCTTCACTACATGTGTTATCCAATGCCAGTCATGGAGGGGACTCAGGCTGCAACACATACACGTTCCCAACTACACACGTGTGTTTGTGTATGTGGATAGGAGCAAGGGCTGGAGGCCTGCACGCTGGTCCAGGGAGAGGGGACGCCTTCACCCTGCCCTCCACCTCACCCTTACCCCCTGCAGATCCTCCGGAACCACGTGATGGTGCGTGTGGGGGGCGGCTGGGACACACTTGGTCACTATCTGGACAAACATGACCCCTGCCGATGCACATCCCTCTGTGAGTCCCCTGAGAGTCCCTTCCCTGTGGCTCGGGGTTGGGAGGCTGGAAGCAGAGGTGGGAGGTAGGTCTGATCTCTGGGGCCAAGAAGTGTGCAGGGGATGGAGGAAGGAAGACACTGTAGAAGGTACTGGTATGGGTGCCTCAGCTTTAGGAGGAAGGAGGGGCAGCCATGGTGCAGTACCAATTTCTGACACAAGATGGCGCCAATCACACAGAGACCCGGCATTTGGTCACGGTGCACGTTGGCAAAGCTGAATGAAGTCTGGCTCTGATATCCACATTGGTGGCACCAAGCATGACTTGGAGGGGTCTTTAGTCTTCCTGAAATTTCCATCAGCACCTCAAGCCACCCCAATAAGCATGCAATCTAAGTAAAAGATGTGGACTTGCAATACAAATGCAGCTTTAAACAAGTCCCCCACCTGGGCCCTCTGACCAGCTTTCATCTCCTAAACCCCTCCCAGGAGGAAGTGCTGGTGCTGTCACTGTCACAGTAGGTCCCACTGTCTCTAATGTGGGGTTCAGGGTGTGGGAGCCCCATAAGAAGGAATTTAACCTTTTCCTCCTCTCCTTTCTCTGGGGGCTGTGTTGGTAGCACACAAGACAGGCAGCTTTCTGAAGCCCCCTACCCCATCGGTGCAGCACGAAGTGAGGGTGCAGGACGGGCCCTCGCAGCCCCAGCCTATGATGACCATCAGCCGCTCCCAGAGCCCACTGCCCTCCGTGGACTGGAAGACATACACTTCTTCAGGCCGAAAGCTGAGGCCCACCGCCTCCTCCTTCTCCAGACCCCACCCTGGATGGAGAGCAGGGCCAGGGATCCTAAGAGAGACAGCACCGTTCCTGAGGTACAGGGGAGGGAGAGGGCAGGGCCTCTTCCTACTTTGGAGTCCACATTCTCAGGGGCCACCCCACCCAAAGATAAGGGGCACAGATCTCCCAGCAGAGTCCCCAGTGAGACCTCAGGTGTTCAGAACCAGAAAAGCACCCAGTACCTTTAGGATGATCCAGTTACTTCATACGCCCTCTCATTTCACAGATGAGGAGGCTGAGGCCCACAAAGGGAATAGACTTACCTTAGCTCCTTCTGTCATCTCACGGTAGAGCAGAAGCTAAGACCCTCCCCACCTGAAACTGGTGGCCTGTAGTTATGGGATCTGAAGCAACATGGTGTCCAGAACAGGCTGCTTTCTATCTGCTACACAAGGAATGGGGGAGAATAGGCTTAAACAGTTTCTGCTGTAAGGAGGAATCTCTGGCAGACACAGGGGGAGAAAGAGCATCTGCTTTCATTCAACATGAAGTCTGACCCCCTGGGAGTTCTGGCTGGGGAAAGGCCATCCCTTCCCAGAGCCAGGGGACTGGGAGCCAGGGGACCAGGTTAAATAATCCTGCGAGCCTTATGATTCTCCCTTTCAGGCACCAGGAGAAGTCGCTCACCCCATCTCGGAGTCAGCTGCGAGCTGGGGACAGCCCACCCAGCCCCCAATCCTTACCCACCCATAGGGGCCAAGACCTACACACCTCCTTGGAGAAGAGAGACAACAGATACCCCCCTGAGCTCCCCAGGGGAAGGACTCCCATATCTTGGGTTCATGAGGAGACAGATAGGCGGAGAACTCATGCCAGGACCCCCACCACCCAGAGACTCCGAGCCCCTGAGGCCACTGCCAAAGGGACACCAGCAAGAGGACCATCTCCCCTGCCTTGTTCCTCCAGCCCAGTCAAGCCCATGGGTGCCAGGCCACCACCCTGGGGTGAGGCTGAGGAGGGTTCCTCTCAGCTCAGGGAGCCAGCATCTGTCCGTTCTTCAACCCCTGTTAAAGGACCCACCAAGATCCCAGTCCGGCAGCCCCCAGCTCTTCCCCCAACTCCAGGAAGAAGCTTTCCAGGTACTGCAAGTGGAAGTCCCACGACGGAACTGCAGAGAGGCCCCATTCCATTAAGGGCCATCACTGGGGACCTGTCTGGGTCCAGACATGAGGACTGCTCTGTGGAAGAGAGGCAAGGGGACCATAAGCTGGATATTCCGGTGACAGCAGGGGCTGGAGAGCTCTGGAGACCGGGCCCACAGCATCAGGAGGGGAGGTACACTCCCCTGCTCCCAGGTGGGACCAAGGACCAAGCCATCTACCATAGACTTGAGGAAGAGCTTTTGGCTGACATGAAGCTGTTAGAGGTGGGGGGTACCCACCCCCAGGGCACAGGATCTGGGGTCATTCCTCGTAGTGGAGTCTATGTCCCCAGCCTGGGTGGGCGGTGGCCTGAGCCTGGGGGTCCTTATGACAAAGTCATCCAACAACTGGCTCAGGGCCCCCCACCCCTCCTTAAAGTGGACCTGGGAGCCTGGAAGGCAGCCCCTACAGGCTCCCATAAGCTGGCTGTAACTGCAGGCCCAGGAAGCCCAAAAGGGAATCTTGGAGACAGAGAAAATGGGTGGAGGACAAAGGCAAATCTGAGTGCCAAGGGCACCAGGACAAGGGAGGTCCCAGATCAGTCGGGGCAGGACTGCTCAGCCCCCACTGTGTCTGCCAGCCCAGAGTCCACCACACCTTCACCCTCCAATCCCAGTTCTGATAAAGCCAAGGCATGTCCAGGCAGGGGCAAGAGAACACTCCGTAAGCCCCAGAGAGTCCCATCCATCTACAAGCTGAAGCTGAGGCCCAAGATCCGGCCCCGGAGAGACCACAGGCCTGGGAAGCAGCCTTCACGAATCCCCAAGCCACTGACCTACCTCCACCTGGGTCCCACCAGGGTACCCCCCAGGGGCAGGCTGGTTCGAACAGCACCAGGCAGCAAGGGAGAGGAGGCAGCCCTGGTGGATGGAGCCCCAGTGGGGGAGAAGGAAGAAGGAAAGGAGAAGAGCGAGCCAGTCACCCCACTGGAGAGCAGCTCCCAGCCTTTGGAGGACCAGGGGCCTCAGCAGCCTGATCAAGCTCCCTTCTCACCTGAGGATGAGTCTTGGGTCTGAGAAGGGGCTTTTCCTCCCTGAGCCTGTGGGTGTGGGGGAGGAGAGAAGAGATGCCCATGTAACCATTGCACTCCCAACTGCAGGAACAAAAGGGAAGCTCCCTCACCTCAGTACAGGGCTTTGGCCTGGTTAGTTTAGAATACAAATAGTATTGACTCAAATTGCTCAGCTGAGCACAAATCTCACCTCAACCCCAGGGTGGTGGGGCTACCCTCCCCCAGAACAGCTCCCCAAACTCCTGTTCTCTGGCCATGCCCACCATTTCCACAACTCTTAGAAGATATTAAACACAGGTGGGTCTTTCCCTGAGTCCCCAGCTCTTCGCTCTAGGATTGTGGTGGTGCAGGAAGGTTTAGCCACAAATGTTTTCCCACTGGAGGGCAAGGGGACAAGGGGGGAGGGAGCTGGGGGGTGAGAGAGGCTTCCCCTCTGGAGACTCAGCCAACCTTGCCAGATAGCCCTTCTCTCCTAGAAGCGACTATTGCATCAGCACCATGGACAGCGACAAGGCCACCCTGACATAGGCTTCTGCAGGACTTCAAGACTTCGCTCTGGAGGCTGGGAACTGAGATCACTGAGTAAAGAGGGATGGTTGAGAGCGTTCTTTAACACATCTTCACCCACGGAGTTATGACTGGGGGACAAGGGGCTGCAGAGCCTCAGTCACGTGTGGGAGGAAGACACAAAAGCAGAAGCTGGGATTGAGTCCACTTACAAAAGTTTTCCCAAGATAGTGGCAGGGAGAGACGTTATGCTTCTCCTCTGGATGGTTTCAATCAGTTGGAGGGCTGATGGTGGGGTGGCAGGTGGAGAGGAGATGAGTCCCAAACTCTCCCCTTTTCCCTTCATTCTCCTGGTTGACCTGGGCTTTAGGACTCAGGCCACCTCATCACCCACACTCTCCTTCCAGAGCTCTATTGGCAGGGCCTGTAGGGAGCCCCTTCCTTCCCACAGCAGGAACTGAGCCAACACCTTGGTACAGAAACGAGGGAAAACACTCCCTGATTTTTAATCTGACTTCCGATCACAGCGCAATGGGTGTCACACACACTTCCAGACCCTGTGGTGGGAAACCCGGGGTTGGGGTGGGGGAGGACAGAGACTCAGAATGGGGGCAAAAGAAAGGGATCGAAATCAAAGATCTGAGGTGAAGCAAGTTGGGGGAGGTGATGGGGGCCAGCCAGGCAATACATTCCAATGGCTCCCACAAGGGGCAGCCAGAGGCCTGGGTCCCTCACCCCAACCTCAGGTGCCTCAGAGATGGGGGTGACAGTGATGGGGCAGGTGAGATGCTGCCATCCCTCACCCCATACCCCTGGTGAATCAGGGGGCAAGGATACAGGGGTTAAAGGGGGGCAGGCCCTCTTTCTTACCCTCCCAGCCACTCCAAGGTGTGGGGAAGGGGAGCCACCTCCTCTGCTTCAGAGGGAGGCTCAGAGAGGGCAGGTCAATGCCCAGTCATGCAGCCCAGCAGGGACTAAAATCCCCAAATAGTGGACTGCTCAAGGTCAGGGCAGTCACTGTCAGGCTGCATTACTCCCAGTGGGTGGAGGGGGGATCACCTAGGGAAGCAGAAGAGAGAATCGAAGCTTCCCTCTCACCCTGGATCTGGATGATAAGTTTGCTGCCCATGACCCCTTCCCCGGACTCCTCTCCATCACCACTCTGGGCTACCTGGTTTCCTGGTCTATATGCCACAGCTTGACTACATCAAGGCTAGGTTGTTCTATCTGTCCCTCTTCTAACAAGGGACCCCACTATCCTCCCACCAGAGCAGGGCTGAGGGCTCAGCCTCAAGGAGAACTTGGCTAGGGAGCAGGGGACTCGCACCATTTCTCCCGCCCTCCAAATCCCCCAGTAATCCCTCAGGCCGCTACCAGTATCTTCATTATTTTTGTTATTTCTAAATCAGTACAAAACTGACAGTGATCAGCTCCGGTGACAAGAGGTAGAAACTGGCCAGGCAGCCGGAGAAAATGGGGCGGAGTGAGTCAGGGCATAGGGCCAACGGGTGTTGGGACACGGGGCATCAGATCCTGAGGGCCTCAGCCTAGGGGTGGGGATGCCAGCATAACTCCCCCAAGCACAGGGGTCCCCGTAATTCTTTTCCTGGCTCTGCCCCTCCCCAGATCAATCAAGATAATCTGAAATTCAAGGCAGGCAGGGTCTGGGGCAGTCAGATTGGGGTCAGGTGGGGAAAGCCTTCACTGGCACAATCTGACTGCCCGACTCCCTCCACAGCCTGCCCACCACCAGCCCCTCCAACCCAACATCCCCCAGTCTGGCAGACCACCTAATCCAGAAGGGAACAGAAGGCTGGAACCTGGCATCGTGGAAATAAATCTATCCTTTGGGGCATTCCCTCTCCATACTGTCAAGAAAAAAAAATTAACCCAAGGGGTCATCTGGCTTTAGGGTCAGGAAGGGGGTGAGGGGCACCCGGCAGGGACGGACCATCGAGTTAAGGCTGGAAGGTAGGTTGTTGTGTCTCTGGGGGCTTTTGGGCGGGGAGGTCTCCCTGGAAGGGGGAGAGCTCAGCCTTCTCCCCCTGACTGATCTAGGACCTCAACCCTCGAACCCCAGTTGAGGTCCTTGGGCCACCCGCATCTCTCTGCCCTGTGCCGGTGGTGCTGACGGTCAGAAGGCTGGCCTCTTAAAGAAGCTGCCAGTATCTGCGACAAGGAGATGGACGAAATGAGAGCCCTGTGAACAAAGCTGGGGGTGGAGAGTGTGGGTAAGACAGCTGAGGACAAACAGACACTTGGACGAGTAGACACTGGAAAGGAAGACACGGGACAATGACAGACACACTCTCTGGAGAAGGTGGGTGGGGGCCCGACCAAGGCAGCACCTCCCTATCCCCACCCTCACGTCACGCGCTCACCCCCAGTCCCAAAAGGCGGCAGCGCCCTCTTGGGGCCGGGCCGGGTACTGCACTAACTACAGCACTAAAGGTGGCCATCCCAGGAAGACAGACGCAGGAGGGGAGGACTGGGCAGTTATGGGGAAGCTCCCTCTCGCCCTCTGCCTCTCCTGGGGAGGTGAGTGGCTGCAGGGGCGTCTCAGGCCTGATGGTAGGAGTTCTCTTCCTGCCCCCTCCCCGCTTGGGCCTTTTTGGGCTGCGGCCCCGGGGCGCGGCGTCACATGATGGCGCAGCGGTTGCGGCGCAGCGCGCCCTGGAAGCGCAGGGCGGCGTGCACGTGTTTGCAGCGGGCGCAGCCGACGCTCTTGAGCAGCTCGCTGAAGAGCAGCAGGATGTGCCAGTTGTACTTGGCCGAGCACTCCACGTAGCCGCACTTCCAGGTCTTGCGCACCAGGTGTGACACGTTCCAGCGCGGGATCACGCGTCCGCGCTGCAGGTCCCGTTTGTTGCCCACGATGATGATGGGCGTCTCCGAGGTGCCGATCACCCTGCGGGGCGAGGTGGGAATCTCAGAACCCCACAGTCCACAACCCCTGGATTTCAAGAAAGGCAGGCCGTGCCTGGTCAGAAACACTGCCGGCATCCGTCTGTTCCAGGCATAGCACTAAGCCCTTGAGGTACGTTACATTCTCTAGCTGGCACAATTGACCCAAAAGGTGGGTACTATTGTTTCCCCCATTTTACAGGTGAGGAACCTGAGGCTTACGTGTTAACTGGCTTAAAGTCATGCAGCTGAGTGGCCCCGGCAGTCCCTGCTCTTAACCACTGCACTAGACTAGCCACCCCATGGTAAGGGTCCCAAAATGGGTTAACAGAAATAAGGACAGCAAAGTGTCATGAGTGCGTGTGTGTTTGAGTCTATATGTGGGAACTAGAGGGCACTTCATCTGTTTCCCACTGAACCCTTTTCATGGGAAGTTGCAAGCACTGGAGCATCCATTGAGGTAGCAATAGACTGTATCCCTGCCACTCACCTCGTCTCTAGGATCTGCTGGCGGATGGTCTTGACGTACTCAAAGCTGTCAAAGCAGCAGATGTCGTAGACCAGGATGTAGGCGTGGACGCTCCGGAGTCCCCTGCAGCAGGCGTCTGCCCACTCCTGCAACACCCCCAGCCAGTACCAAGGTCAGAGCAGTCATGAAGGCTCCCCTTGCCCCCAGGCACCTCCAGCCATACACAGCACTCTCACCTGCCATTGCACCCTACACCTTCCACACCCACCCAACCCCAGGACACCAGGCCCAGGGCAAAATGGAAGAGCTCAGTGCTGTGGCTTCCCCACCTCCAAGCCAGGATAGGGCAGGTCACACTGTCTGATCTCCAGGGAAACTCTGTCCTGTGCACGCCTGGAGCTGAGATCTGCCTTGTCCTATTTTTTCCCCCAATCCATCCGACCAGTCCTTTATTCAAGTACATTTACTAAGTGCCCCTTAAGAGCCCAGCCCTGAGCTAGCTGTTGGATCTACTGAAATCCTCTTTACAGGCCTCCGTTCAAATGCCTCCTCCTCCTCCAAGAAGTCTTCCTGTAAGCAGGGGACTACTCCCTTTATCCACTGTGTTCTAAGAACAGTTCAGTTATACCTTGTTCAGGGCTGTTTGCATCCCCAGATCCCCACTTCTGCTGTGAGCTCCTGAGAGGGCCAGAGCCTGGCCTTCCTCATTTTCCTTAGTGCTTCACGCCGGCTGGCTCTTAGCAAGCGCTTTAATTGCACTACCCAGGCCGGTGAGCTCTCCGTGGTCCTGAACCCCACCTGGACCCTGCTGGGATCAACACTACTCCGGCCTGTATCGCTGCCCTCAGATTGCTACCCGATGTGCCCCTTCAGTTTGCTCCACCGAGAGTTGAGGAGAAAGCCTGAGAAGAAAAACGTTGAGATTGGATGCAAAATGGGGGCTGATGTAGAGTGGGGTCCAAGGGAAGCGCCAGGGAGATGGAACTTCCCGAACGCTTGTGGCAAATTCTCACGGAGGGGCTGCAGCTCAAGAGGAATAGGCCCCTGAAAAGGTTGAGTGCACTAGAGAAGGTTCCTTAACAGATTAATTAGCTGATTAACCTGCCAGCAGATGGGAATTGCAAGGGCAGTAGAAGGCAGCCAGTGGGTGGAAAGAAGGAGCTCTCTGAAATTGGGGGAGGCAGAGGCCTCCCAGGACAGTTTCTCTAGGAACTAGGGCCCAGGGGAGAGACCAGAAGCAGGTGCAGGTGTATCTCCTGTGCCAGCTTATGAGCTGCGTTGGGAAAGGAACCAGGCATGAAGGACTACTGCTGGTTCTGTACAGCAGAGAAGGATTAAAAGGGGAAAGACTTTGGTGGCAGTGATGAAGAGTTAAGTCTGACTCCAGAAAAGCACTTCCCAACTCAAAGCCTTAGAAGCTGCTGCAGTGGATTTCTCCAGGGAGATGATGTGGCATCTTTTCTTTGTGCTGAGTTTTAACTTTGGTGCAGGGGGAAGAGGCTGAGGACAAATCTAAAACCGTAGGAAACCACAAACTGACTTCTCAGGCCAGGAAAGACTGCATTCCACTGGACACAGTGACCTCTGGGAGCTTGGGACCCCCACATGTACACCATTCCTCTCCCATCCCACACAAGGAGTGGAGATCAGCGGGAAGTGGGAGGGAGGGGGAAAGAGGCAGAGAGGCTCCCACCTTCTTCCAACTCTGTGCTGGGGAAAGGGAACAGCTGCCAGCCCTTGAGGGTGACAGCCCCACAGCTCCCCCGACATGCTACCTCGAGGGGGCCTCCAGGCTGCCTCTCACCCACTCCTCCTGGGGGGCTCCTAAAAGGGACAGGAGGAAGGCTCTCAATTGGCTAGGTTGTCCCCTTCACCCCTGATTGAAGAGAGGAAGCAAGAAAGCTCAGCTTTCCTTCCAGCTAGCTCCATGTAGCATTCTAGATGGTAAAAGACTATCTTGGGGCTGTGTCAACACAGAGGACGAGCAATGGAAACTGAGTCCAATTCTAAGGACACAGGAGCTGAGGACACTCAGCCACTTGGGTGCCAACCATGCATTCACTGCTTATTCCTTTGGTGGGCTGCACATGCCCTCTAACCTCAGCTTCCTTCTCTGGCAGGAGGAGAGGGGCTGCAGAAGCAATGCCCGAGGCTCAGATCCCAGGAACACCGCTCTCCTGGGCTGGATCTCATCCGGCACTGGGAAAGAACGTGTTATTTTCAGACAGTGGCTGTAGGGACTCTTGGGTTTTATTTTTTGATCTTTGCCACATGCAGAGTCCTGTCTCAGTATTTCTCTGCTCAAAGTCCCTTTCTGTGTTCCAGGAGTGAAGTCTTGGACAGCCTGGAGAGTCCAGAGCTCAGGGTCAATCAGGAAGAAAAAGGCCAACAATCCGAAAGAAATATGGGCAAAGGCATTAATAGTTTTCAGAAAAAGAAAGGCAAAGGCCTTCAAACATATGAAAAGAGGCTATACTTCACTCATAATCAGAGATTCAAATAAAAACTACACTGAGACCATCCTATCTCATCCATTGGATTGTCAAATATCTAAAAGTTTGACAATGCACACCGATGGCTTTAGAGAAGCGAATGCTCATATAACATGGCTCACAGGAGCACACCGTGTGTACCTTTATGGAAGGGGAGGGGAATCTGGCACCTTCCAAACTCCAGCTGCATTTATCCTTTGACCTAGCAATGCCATTTCCAGAAACCGATGCCACAAATATACCCCACTATGTACAAAGTGAATATGAACAAGGCTATTCATGGTGTCACTGCTTGAAATGGCAAAAGTTTGGAAACAACCCACTTGTCCAACAAGAGGGGACTCCATAGAACACTTCTCCAATGGAATATAGTGTAGCCATGAAAAAAGAATGAAGACCTCTAGATATTGACATGGAAAGATCTCCAGGTTATAATATCCAACCAAAAAAAAAACCAAGGTGCAGAACAGTTTACTGTTTGTTTGATTTTCAGTGTAAGAAGGGGAGTGGAATGAGAATACATTTTCTTATTTGTGTCGAGAACACTGGAAGTGTGACTAGAAAGCCAAGGAGAATGGCTGTAGAGAGTGGGGCAAGAATCGAGGTGAGGAGGGCAGGGGTGGGACTGAGATTTCTCTGAGTGTACCTTTTTACAAAGTTTGGGCTTTTAAATTGTATCTTACTGATTTCAAAACAGAAATTAAATTAAAAATAAGCACACAACAAAATGTGAAAAAATAAACCAAGCTCAATGAACAGGACCAGAGCGGGGTCTGTACATCCACTCAGGCTACTGTTAGCCTCCTCTGGAGGAGAACTGGAGGCTTGACCTTGGACCCACTGCCCTGGCCTCACTGTTTCCAAGGGGTGATGCAGGGACCAGGCTTTTTGTTTGTTTGTTTTTGGTGCTGACACCCCCACACCTGGGATGGGAAAGACAAGCGTCCCTGAGGTTGAGCCAAGGCCCTCCTGCCTGGAGTTGCTAAGACAGTGCCGACCCTGAGCCCCACCCCAGCCCCCAACCCTGCCCGAAAGATTGCTGTATTGCACAGTTACAACTGGCCAACCCATGCCCCCGCCTTCTGGGCCTCCACTTTGCCTCTCCTTCTTGGAGAAAGTCTGCACAACCTGTTCAGGGGCTTCTTTGGTGAGCCAACATGTCTGAGGGCTCAGCTTCCTCCTGCACCCCACCCCTTTCAAGCCAGAGGTAGACAGAAGGAAGGAAGACCTGGTGCTTCAGGCTGGACCCTATAAGCCAGGGCACCAGGGACATCTGAATTCAACCCCTGCAGAAGGCTGACCCATGGGCCAGTCCTGAGTTCAAGGGACACAGCATCACTTAAAAGAAAAGACCTTTGGGTAAGAGACATGGTTGGGGTTTCAATCTCTGAGAACCCACCTTTCCCAGGTCCCAGCCCTTTCTTCTGCTGTCCCTTCTACAGATAACGTGCGTCTGACGCCATGGAAGGCAGAGCCCAGAATGTTAACAGGCATTTAGTGTTCCATGCCTTTCTCTCCACTGCCCCTGACCTGCCTAAATCCTACTTAGTTGAGATATCACCTCCTGTGACCCTCACCCTTGCACACCTGGGTGGGTTAGATGCCCCCTTTGGGGCCGCCTTAGCTCCCCACGTCCCCTCCAATCACAGCACTCATCGAACTATGTAACAGTTGCCTCTTTGTCTTCTCACCAGTCCATGAGTTTCCATGAGAGCAAACTGCATGCCTGTTTTGTGCACCATTCTACCCCGGTGCCCACCACAGGGCCTGGCACACATTAGATGTTCATCAAATATTTGTTGAATAAACCACTGCACAAATGAATGGATACCTGGCATGGCTCTAAGCAGGGTGGCCCATGGTGCAGTGCAGAGCTCTCCCGCCAGCAAGAGGGCCAGAGCCTGGAGAGGGGTGCAGTCCAGCCTCTCCCCAACCCCTCCACTCCCCATGGACCCACTGTCCCTGCGGGCCTTCCTACCTGTAGTGTGTTGACAGGGAAGGCGCTGATGGGCGGGAAGTCGAGGATCTGGAGGTCGTGCACGTGGCCGTTCATGACGACAGCGGGCAGGTAGAGGCGGCGGGCGGTGGTGGGCACGCAGACCTCGCTGAACTCGTTGTACAGGAACTGGCGCACGATGGCACTCTTGCCCACGCCTCGCGCCCCCAGCACGGCCACCCGGTAGGTGGAGACCATGCCTCTCGCCCCGCTCCACCACCGCGTCCTCGCCGCTGCCTGGGGCTCCCCCGGGCTGCATATTCCAGGGGCTGGGGGCTCAGCCACCGTCAGGACCAACCATCGCTGCTCCTGCTTGCCCTGGGCCCTCTGCGGCCTTCACCTGGACTGTGGGGACAAGAGATGGGCTTGGTGGGCCAGCTTCTTGGACGTGTCCTGTACTCTCCCACCTTGGGAACTTTGCTGAAGCTGTGACTGCCACTTGGGCTCCATTTCCCAGAACCCCTCTTCCATCTATCCAAAGGCTCCCCATCCTTCCTTCTCCATTTTGCCTGCCGTCCACCTCACCAGTGGGAATCAGTCTTTCTTGACTAGTATTATGACCTGATTTTTGGCTGGGTTTGACTCCCCAGCCTAGGCAGGTGGCAGAGCAGAGAGCAAAGAGCACTAGACTTGGCTTCAAATCCCAGCTTCCCCACAGAGCCTGGGACCAGGCAGCAACAACCCACGGCCTTGGTCTCCTGGTCCCCAGGGGGAGATTAGGCAAGTGTGTCTCAGTGGAGGCACGCCCGGCATTTTGTGGAGAGGGAATTCTTTATCCAGCAGGATGTCTGACACTCCCAGTTGCCAGGAGGTACTTGCCAGTGGCAGCCTCCAGTCACCATCATGACCTAAAAGGCACTCCCCCCAACATTTCCGAGCGCCCCCAGTTGAGAACCGCTGGACTAAGAAGATGGTTTTGGCTCTGGAGTGTGACACTCGTTGAGCACTTCTAGGTCAGCAGGCCCACGTGGTTATCCTGGGTCAATACAGTACCCCAGGTGATAGGTATTCCCACTTTGGAGAGAAGGCCCAGGGAAGGAAGAAAGGAGCACAGGCCCACAGCTGGGATCGGCAGCTGCTCCTTTCTACACTGTCAGTACTGCCAGCTCCCAAGCTTAGTGCTTCTAGCTGGCAAAGGCCACAGGCCAAGGGCTGTGTCTTGATTCTCTGGCAACCCCCTGAGCTTGGAGGGCCTGGCACACAGCAGGTGCCCGGGAAAGGGCTGCTACGGTGTTGGACCTTGATGCGGATTAATTAGCTCCTTGCCTGCTCAGTTTCAGTGACTTTAGAGCTCGGGTGTAAGTCCTGGCTCTGATGTTTCCTAGCTGTGGGTCAGAGAGCAAATCAGCTGTCCAGTCCAAGCCATGTTCTACACGCACATAAAGTAGGGTCCATAACCCCTACTTCCAACATAATCCAAGTAAACCTTTTAGCCAGATGCCTTCTCCTGTTAAGGATGGTGACTAGGGAGGCTGGTACGCGCCTGAGACCTCTTGCCTGGGGACTGTTCCAGTGCCTGCTAAGTGGGTCCAGGGCAGATAGGTTTGCTGGCTCTGATGGAGTCAGGCTTTCCAGCATGTGAGTATGTTTTCTCTTGTGGATGCGTGTTCTTTCCACATATGCCCGGCTCAGTCTGTCCTGGTTCAGAGGACCCAATCCACTGGGTGCCCACACAGCATAGTAAACCAAGGGCAGGATTTGGGGTGAGATCCACCAGCACTGGATTCGCTGCTCTGAGACTCCCCTAAAGCATGATCTTGGGCAAGAAACATCATAGGGTGTTGTGAGGTCATGCAAGTAAAGCCCAGTGCCTGCACGGAGTAGGTGTTCAGTAAACAGTGACCATTGTCACACACAGGAGTCCTTCAGTCATCTGAGGATTTTCACCATCTCATTGGGACCTCCAAGCAATCCCAGATGGGTCACTATGCGCTGCTGCTCATGTACATGCAGTGTGTGCGTGCGTGTGTGTGTGTGTGCGCGCGCGCACAACTCTCCCCATTTCATTGAAGGTAAAAACAAAAACAAAAACAAAAAGATTTAGAGAAGTGACGACCACATGGCCAGTTGAGCAGTCAACTAAGACTAGGACCTTGATCTCCTTCCTGCCCCAGGCAGTGTCCTTTCCCCAACAAGTGCTTATCTACTTATATGAGCACCCAGCTGGGGGAACTACCAGTCCCTCCTCCCCATAAATCCCTTCAGGGCCCTGGGCCCCTCAGGCATCCCTGGACACTGTCAGCCTGGGAGAGAGCCTCAGCTGGGTTAATTACATAACCAGAACAAGCAGGTGGGGAGGGGGGCATCCCAGGGAAGCAAGAGAGGGCAAAGAATGCAAGCAGCATCCCGGCCTCTCTGGGTGTGGCAACTTAGAGGTATCTAGGATGCACCCTACCTGCAGATTCTCCTGGACACCACACACCCTGCCCAGAAACCAACCGTTTCTAGGGGACTCGCTGGGAAATAAAAGCGGGACACAGTGCTACAGCCAGGGAGGGGGTGCAAGAGAGGCCCCTAGGCTGGGGCCAGCCTCCTGGAAGTCACCAGGCCCAAGTGGGGCCCTGTCCCTGACTCAGAGGTGACTGGTGCCCCCTCCCGCTTCCCAGGCAGGGGTCCTGCGTCTAAGTATTTATTAATCCAACATCCCCAGCTGGGTAGGGGTGGAAGAGGGCTGTCCAGAGAAGCAGGGCCCAGGCCCCTGAGCGATCCCTCCCCAAGGCCTGTGCTCTGCAGTGAGTCTGCAGACAGCGCCCGGGGACATACACTGGGGCCAAAGCCTGCTTCTGGTCCCCTCCCCTGGGCCTGGACACCTAAGTCCCTGCCCCAGACTGAGGGCAGGGGCTTTGCAGGTGCCGTGGGCCGAGTCACACGTCTGCCCGCCGTGTGTCCCCACCACGTTCGTGTGGGAGTGGGTGGGAGGGGGCGTCGGAGGATGCTGAGCTCCCTATGACCTGATTGGTAGGAGCTGGGGAGGGGGGGAATACCAGAGCCCAGCCCGCTCTCCGCCTCCAGCACCTTGCAGGCAACCCCCACCCCCAGCTCCAGCTCTCACGTGGCTGCCCCGCGCCGCTTCCCCGCCGGCCCGCCGGCCCCCTCCTCCCTCCTTGCCCCTGGCCCCTGTCGCTCCGGCTGTCCCCCACCACTCTCCCCCGACCAAGGACCCTCCCCGGCCCGGCCCACCCCGGCCCCGGCCCGCCCGCTCCCCCCGCCCCCCGCCGCTTACCCGAGGCCGTCCTAGCTGCCCCCAGCTCCGGCCGGCCGGCCGGCGGGGCCGCGCTCCCCCCGGGCTCCGGCGCTGCCCCCCGGCTCCCCGGCCCGGGGGGAGAGAGGTGGGGGCGCCCCCGGCTGCGCAGTCGGGGCGGGCTCGGGGCGGGCGCGGGGGGCAGGTGCTGGTCGCCGAGGGGGTAGGAAACCTCCAGCCGGGCTCTCCCTCCGGAGCGCGCCGCCCGCTCGCGCTGGAAGGAGGAGGAGGAGGCGGGAGCGTGGGGGGGCGGGGGGCGTGCCCGGCTGGCGTTCCGCTGGGTCCCTGAGCCTGACATATCCACTTGGGCGGCCCTGGACGAATTCTTTAGTCCCTAGCGTCCACCTTCACCGCTCCCGACTGTCCCTGCGGTATTTTTAACTCTAACCAGGAGAGTTGGGAGAAAGGGACCGGGGTGGCCCTAAAGTCTTTGGCTTCGCTTCATATCCCACCCCCACACCCCAGGTTCCCTCTCTAGGTCTCTCTTCTGACCCCTGCCAGTTCAGTCACTGGACTGGCATCTGCTGTGTGCCTTGCACCGTGTGCTAGAGACGGCATCCACCCCGCTGGAGGGCTGACAAAGGGTGGTCACTCACCCTTCTGCAGCAGTGAAAGAAAGGCAGACCAGGCTATCCAAGTAAAGCTAATCCCCGGCCAATGAATGACCTCCATCCCTCCCCTAAAACGAATGCTCCCCTCTCTCCAGACTGGGAGATGCCAGCATTTGCCAGGGTCGAGGGCAGAATTCCCCTTGTATTTATTCTGAAACAATCGTGGTGTCGTTCATCACGAGTAGCTGACATTTAATGAATGTGTACCATGTGCCAGACAGCGTGCTCCCAGATTTGCCTGCATCTTCAAATTTAATCCTCACAATACTATGAGGTAGATTCTGTTTCCCTCGATTTACAGATGAAATAGCTGAGGCTGAGAGAGGCTGGGTAACTGGTCTTAATGAATTGCAAAATGCGGAAGACAAAAATTGAAAGACCCTATCCGAGCAGCCACTGATGACACTTAGCCTGGTGCTGACAGGTGAACCGGGAGACCAGAAGCAGACACCAGACACGTAGTGCTAATACGCGCTGTGTGCAAAGTCAAGGTTCTGGGTCAGGGCAGAGGCAGCAGACCAACTAGGGAGGGGCGTCAGTGGAGGCTTCAGAGGAGGTAACGTTCAAGAAAGGAGCCTTGAAAAAAGTGGATTTGGGGTAGTGGTGGGGGAGGGGAGGGTGTGGAAGAGGAGGGCCACAGATGAGAGAAGTTGGGAGCAATTGCAGAGATTTGAGAAGGGAGTCTAGGAACCAGATGGGCGCCCAGGGGGCTAGAAGCACAGGGAAAGGAGGCTGAGAAGCTGGTTAGGGTGAAGTCACACAGGCCTTGATTGCTGGGTAAGGAATTTGGATGGAGCCCTGTCTGGCTGGGTAAAAGCATGGAAGGGTTTTGAAGCAGGGCAGCAACCCAGCTGCAAACCAGAGTTGCACTTTCTCGGTGCCTACAGGTCAGGGAAGGGGAGGGGGAAGCTGGGAGAGACCTCCCAAGTGTTTTTACCCGTGGGACCCAGCATTGCCCAATGTGACTTTCTATTCTTTCCAGTACTTGTGGGCTCCAGCTTCCTCACAGGACCCAGTTTTCCTTCTCCTTTAGAGCTCTGTGTTTTAAGCACCTCCCAGCAGCTCCCCATCCCTCTTCTGTGCAGACATCTTGGTTATGAGCCTGGGCTTCAGAATCAGGGAGATCTAGATTTAAATCCTGGCCCTACCACTTACTATGTGACTAAAGGCGAGTCACTTGAACTCCCCAAACTCTATGCCTTATTTGTAAAATGGAGATGTGATCAGTTGTCCCCACTGCATAAATAAGCCCGTGGTGATTAAAGTCCATAATGTGGTGCCTGGAGTGTAGTCTCACTGTGTGGCCTTTAGTTTTTTTTTTTTTTTTTTTTTTGGCTTTAGAGACACAGAGGGGAGGCTGAACACCACCTTAGGGAAGCATTCCCATTCATTCTGGATGGCTCCCAGGTGTTGTGGTAGGGCTTTGAGGAAGGGGGCCAGGGCAGTTGGTAGAAGCAAATAGAGGGCCTGGAGCTCCAGGAGATGTCAGACTTACTGGCCCTGTGGGATCACAATGGAGTCATCAAGAGCATCCTAACTCCTAAATTGTCCAGGGCACCACCAGTCTCCGCACTGTATCTGAAAATCTTTCATCCTTACCCTGCCCAAGGATCCCAGGCTTTATGTCTACTCCCTCAGGCCATGACTCTCCAGTCTGGTTCATTTCAGCCCAAGGGGCGTTAGAAATAAGAAGTCATGCAATGTGCACACGTACCTTAGGGTGCTGAAGCTTCTCAACTTACCTATACTAGGGGAACACAAAGCCACTGGTTAATTTATAAAAAACAAACCCATAGTATTAACATAAAATGCAAAATTTGGTTATTTTTTTATTTTTTTTTTTTTTTGGTGAAGTCATTTTGATTTGCTGAGAGTCACTTTGGGCTGAGAACATAGCTTGGAGAAACCTGTTCACTCTGTTCCGTGATTAGGATTACCTTGGTGAAAAAACTTGAGAGGCTCTGTCCTCAGTCTGTGGCTGTGGTTCAGTGGAGGACACCCCACAGCTTAGGTGCAAGTTCAGGGTCTGGGGGATAGATGCACGGGCCCACTCACAGCATCTGAAGCCAAAGAGTGGGACAGAGGGGACGAGGACTGGAACCTGCCCACTACACACCTGCTCCATCATAGCCGAGGAGCCCACTGGTTTTCAGAGGCTGTCTGGCCAGATTCTGGGGCCTTTGACTGTAAGTGGACAGCGAATCAAACAAGGGAGAGAAAGCCAGAGGTTAGACTTGAACACCATCCTCTAACACCTACCTAGTGGGAGAAGGGGCTAGTGGGGTTCTCTCAGTCTTGTCTCAAAAGGATACTTCTGGAAATTAAGTCCATCTGGGTCTAGCCAATCCCTAAATTAGCCTTCCCTTTGTTGGCAGCATCAAGAACGGCAGGGCAAAAGCTAAATGAGAAACTGAGATGGCAAGTTTGGAGCCAACTCGGAAACTTTTCAAGAAACATCCTTGTTGCTAATAACATGTCTGGGGGCTGGTTGGGATTCTAGGATTAGTGTTCAGGAGATAGAAATGGGTAACATCGGGGGAGGTGTGATCTTTCCCAAGTGCCACACCAGGTATTAAAATAAACAGGCTCTTGCCTCCTGGAGCTGGGGGTGGCAGGGAAAAGAGATCTGGGTCCAGGCAAAATCAGAAAAAGCATCAATGCATGAAGTGGGAGTAGGAAGGCTCCAACCCGGGAGTCCTCAGCTGCTGACAGTCCTTGGAAACAATGTACTTGAGATCTCAGTATTTCCTAGTTACCATTTCAGGGGCAGAGGCTTGAACAATCTCATGTGGGGGCCTGGGGCCACTGTACCCCTGCCTTTGGAGACTGAATGCACCGGGATCTTGGGGGCTTTGTAAGGTTGGCCGTTCGCCTGGTGGCACAAAGAGGGGAGGGTCTATCACGAATCTGTTGTAAAGACAGAGGGAGTCAGAAGACGTGGCTCTCCACATCTCACCTGAAAAATGAGGATAATGCTCTCAATTCAGGATGGGCAGTTACCATGTGCAGGAAGGGGCTTTACCATTTTTCAACTCCCACAAGAACACGAGCATTACCGACGAGGAAGCAGGCAAACAGGTGTGAGTCTCTGGCAGAAATTTTCAACCCTGTACTTTTAGAAACACCTGGAGAGTTTTTTGAACTGCAGATTGTCCCAGGCCCCACCCAACTGGCCAAGAATCATCAGCCTTTTGTAAAAGCTCGCAGGTGAAATCAGCATGCACCCAAGAGTTCAGAGCTTTCGCGCTAAGGATTTTCTTGGCCCAAAACAACATTCTTCGCTGGCAAAACCAATTAGATCACAGTAAGGCCCAACCTTCTTTTTTGTTTTTTAAACATATTATTATTAATTATTATTATTATTATTTACAAATTTTACAATGTCACATTTTTAAATTTTATTTTTTGGAGGGGGAGTTAATTAGGTTTTTATTTACTTATGTTTAATGGAGGTGCTGGGGTGCTTGAACCCAGGTCCTTGTGCCCACTAGGCACGCACTCTAGCACTGAGCTATACCCTCCCTCCATCCCTCTTCATATCTTCATGTCTCTGAACCTCCACAAAGACCACCCTCCCCAAGTATTACTTTTTTTTTCCCCTCAAGTGTTATTCTAATTACAGCTTGGGCTAACTGCAGCCCAGCTCACCGAGACAACCAGAAAACATTTCTAGCTGCCAAAGGCAGTTTGTTCATGGTGTCTGGACATCCACGTGATAAAAGCAGTTACTGTGCTGAGCGCTGTGCAAAGTACCTCATCTACACTCCACTGGCGAGAGAGGTCCAGGGACTTGTCCAAGGGCACCTTGGCAACGAATCCCTCAGCCTCTTTTCCCCACTCCAGGCTGTGGGAGACCTTAGCAGCTGCCCTTACATCAGAACCAGGGGTGGGGCTTCTGTCTTGACACCACCTGGTGCTGGTGCCCAAGCAACACAGAGCAGGTGGTCAGTTACTTGGACTCCGCGGGAAGCTTGCTTTACAGCAGCATTAATTCTATTCACTTGGGAATGGGCAGGTCCTGAGTGCAGGTCTGAGAGGCTTTTATAAATTGAGATTAGTGAAACGTCCTGGATAATAGAACACAGGTGAGCTCTGCTCTGCTTCCTCTGCCCCTGTGCCTTGCTGGCTGCCTGCCTGCTCCTGAGACCATCTGCTTGGGGTCCTAGCAGGGGACTTGCCAGGGAAGACGGATTGGCTCCGGTGAGCACTCCCTGCGGGCAGCCAGCGAGATGCCTGTGGTGGTGATGGTGGCTTGCTTAAGAGGAACCTCTGAGACATTAAGATTCTTCCTCAGGCCAATCTTAAATCATCTGGCTAAGCCCCTGGAAGGGCAAGGGCAGCCCAAAGGAAAGTTCTAATAGCTTCGTTATTCATGCCCCATCCCTCCCTTGGCCAGCCGTGTTTTGTCCTAGAGTGTCAGTTCTGGGAACAAAGCACATAGCACAGACTTCATTTTGTGTAAGTAAGTTTATTGACGAAGACAAGATCAAGTGTCCCCCAACCCCCCCTCCCCAAAGCAGAGCCCAACAAAAGAATGATGAGCATTCCTAGGGCAACACTTACCCGCTCCCCCCCTCCCCATTTCTGAGTCCCAAGGTTCACAACAGACACAGGGAACAGGTTCGGGAGAGGACAAACACTCAGAATCTCTGACCAGCAAGAGTTCTGGGTGTGTGTGTGCTTCCCGGGCCCTTTGTACGACACCAGCTGACTGACGTTACAAAGACACATTGAAGCAGAGGAGAGGGGAACGCGGGGGCAATCTCCACTCCGTTCCCCAATTTGGCCAAGCTTGAAATGCGCCCACAGGGAAGCTGCGGAGGCTGTCTCTTCAGGAGGGAAGTCCTTTTTGGTGGAGCAGAATCCCTCCCTAAGAGCACAGGGGTTCGTGGATTGGCTCAGTCAGGTCAGCTGAGAACAGCAGCTGTTTCCCATCACTGCTGGAGAGGCTGAGAGAAGCCTGGTTTCAGGGGCGGAGGGACATATCCTGATACAAAACTGCCTTGTCTGCTTACCCTGACACACCCTCTTCCTTGTGGAACTACAGTCTGCTTTGAGATGACAACACTGCATTTGTAGTGTGAATCTTCTTCGCTGCCTGCGTCCAACTGACTCCACGAGTGATTTCCCAACAAGGGAACTTACCCCACTGCTTTTCCACCCTGCCCATCACCAGCCTACCCACCTCCCACCGCAGTCCTGTCTCTCTCCTGTTCTCCACATGCCTGAGGGCTGGTGAGCACAGGTCTTGGTCCCCGTCCCTCACCTCAGTAATTCTTCTCTTTGAGATTCTCAAGATTTAAGAAACTGCTTTGGGGGACCTGCTCCTCCAAGCTTTGCAGCTGGTATGTATCAGGGTCACTTCAGTCGTGATGGGGTTAGGGGTTAGTTTCTGCTCCTGTTTTCTATGATTCCTCCTCTTGGACTCACTCTTAGATCTGAGTCCTACATGAGGCCTTTGGACCCCAAAGCATCTCCGATTTGAGCAGGGCATCTAACCAGTGGTCTTGGTCATGGACCCTGAGTCCTGGGTGCCAGGCAACATTAAGTGCCCACAGATCCAACAGCGTGAACACTGCTTAAGAGCTCACAAGACTGGTGTTCTGGGCATGTAGCATTCTTCAACAGAACACACCCAGTGTGTCCAGGGGATGGGGGCCCTCACATCTCCCAATCTTTCGAGAAATGACAGGAACCGGTGGCCCCCTGAGGTGATCTCAACTGCCTGGGAGCCTCAGGAGCTCAAGTAAAGAGAGATCAGAGAGCTGAAGGGATGAAGTGAACGTGTGGCGTCCCGCAGCTCACTCCACCCCGCACCCACCCTGCCGCCCCGGGAGCGCATTAGCTACTCCTTCATCCTGGCACGGGGACCACCTTCAAGTAACGGAAAAGACACCCTGCTGCCACCTGATGCCAATGCACGGGGCGCCGAAGTCAGCACGGAGTACGAGAAGAGCCGTAAAGAAGCAGGCACGGAGAAGGGCAGAGAAAGGCGTCCGGGAAAAGAAAACTAATGGTACTCCTGCAGTGAAGACAGCACTGACGGGGATTCAGGAGATCCAGCCCCGCACCTCTGAACAGTTAACAGGCCTTAAAGTCTGTTTCAATTCTAAAACTAGGATTTTAGATCTGAACTGGACCTGAGAATTAAATCCAGAGCAGGAGGCAGGGGAAGGGCATTTTGGTTCCTGTTTCTCGTCTCTACTCGAATTCCTTTATCAGTGTTATTAGTGGATTAGATGAAGAAAGGAATATACTAAGTTCTCATTTTTCTCAGCCTTGCTGGTGCTGACAGGTCCTATTTCCTCAACGCTGGGACATCAAGGAAGGCAGGCCACCATTCCCCACTGCGGAGCATCAGATGAGATGAGGACACAGGAAAATCAGAAGGAAAGGCAATTTGGAGAGGAAAAAAAGTGAAAACTCAGCGGCCAAGGACAAGGCTGCCACAGATAAAAGAACCCCTGCAGCGTGGGCGGGTCACCGCGTCTCTTCCCCCAGGGCTGTGCTGTTAACGCAGGGCAGTTGTTTTAACACCTTCTACCAGTTATACACTGTTCCTTCAGTTTCTCATATGTACAAAAATATAAAACAATAAAGTGCAGTTTATGTTTCAGTGACACTTTTCCTTGCTTTAATTTTTTTTTTTTTTTGGTCTTTTTCTGCTTTTGAAACAAGCTCTCAATTACAAAATATCAAACTACACTCGAAAATGCCAGCCACTGGCACAGGATGGAGAAGCCCACAAGTAAGGACAGAGAGCAGCAGGTGGCAAGAGGTGGGAAGTGACTGAAGCAGTGGTTACAAATGTTCACAGGAAGCTAAAACTATCCAACAGGTTGGCCCTAACGTTAGCACAGGTTAGACTAGTCACTACCTTGGCGGGTGGCCTCAGTGTGTCTGGGTTCAGAGTCTACACAGCAACACAGTTTCTTCCAGTTACGAGTTCTTGGTTTGCACTGATCACAGGGCAAACAGACCAGTTTATTAGTTTTTCAAAATGCTGTCGTAGACCTGATAGATGTACTGGGAGACTTCGGGAGCTCTGCACTTCAGCGACAGCTGTTAAGAGGGAAAGGACAAGGAAGATCAGCATTGACTTGAGAGGCATCCAATTCTCAGTTCAAAGAAAACTTTTTTTTTTATTATTTACCTCCCCCCCCCCTTTTAAATTGAAGTATAGTCAGTTTATAATGTTGTATCAATTTCTGGTGTACAGTGTAAAGTTTCAGTCATACATATACCTAAATATATTCCTTTTCATATTCTTTTTATTATAGGTTACTACAAGACATTGAATATAGTTCCTTGTGCTGTACAGAAGAAACTTGTTTATCTATTTCATATAGAGTAGCTGGCATCTGCAAATCTCTAACTCCCAATTTATCCCTTCCCAGCCTTTCCCCCGGTAACCGTAAGTTTATTTTCTATGTTTGTGAGTTTGTTTCTGTTTTGTAAATAGTTCATTTTTGTCTATTTTTAGATTTCACATGTAAGTGATATCATATGGTATTTTTCTTTCTCTTTCTGGCTTACTTTCACTTAGAATGATGATCTCCAGGTCCATTCATGTTACTGCAAATAGCATTAGTTTATTCTTTTTTTATGGCTGAGTAGTATTCCTCTATCTATCTATCTATCTATCTATCTATCTATCTATCTATCTATCTATCCTATCTATCTATCTCCAGTCATCTGTTGATGGACATTTAGGTTGTTTCCATGTCTTGGATATTGTAAATAGTGTTGCTATGAACACTGGGGTGTGCATGTATCTTTTCGAATTAGAGTTCCCTCCAGATATATGCCCAGGAGTGGGATTGCTGGATCATATGGTAAATCTATTTTTAGTTTTTTAAGGAATCCCTGTACTGTTTTCCATAATGGTTGCACCAAACTACATTTCCACCAACAGTGGAAGAGGGTTCCTTTTTCTCCACACCCTATGTGGCATTTATCATTTGTGGACAAAGAAACTCTTTCTGATTCAAGGGGAAAGGAGCTTTTATCACTGAGTAGCCAAACGAAGAGATCTTGTTAATAGTTTCTGTGAGTTTTAGATTTTCAATTTAATCAGTGTCAAGCCGTGCTGTGTTTCTACCTGCATTCTATGTGGATCTATGTGGTTAGGAAATAATCCATACAAAAAACACTGAAGCCTGACTGTAGGGGAACGGATGCTCTACTGCTTTGCTAAGAATCAAAGGGATTATTACCAGATAAAAAGGGAAGGGTTAAAACCCTGAACTTGGTGGTCATTTCAGCTGTTTGCCTCAGTTTCTGTCTGATAAGGATGGTTATCTCAGTCCTAATTCAGGAGGACGTACAATTAAGGAAAATAAAAGCATAAGTTATAGGTCCAAGGCACTAGACTTTCCTGTAGTATACTGAGGAGAGCTCACACTGTTGGGGTAAACTAAGAACTAACACAAAAAGACATTTACTGAGTGTAACCATATAGCAACTTGTGCCAACAGTTTAATCTTTCATTTCCTGCCTTTTGCTCAGGCAGATCAGATACTTCCGATACCACCCTACTTCACCACCACCGCCTCTTCCTCTAGTCTAACAATTACCAAATTAAAATGAAAATACTGAAAAGATTTCAGTGCTGAACACTGAGATTTTCACTCTGTGGGTCAATAAGCACAAAATTTAAACCCAGATTTAGACTCATGAATTGTACCAGATTAGGCAAAGCACTATTAACAATAATATAATCACAGAAGCATGCAAACCACATTGAGAACCAGAAAATTTAATACTTGCTTTTTGTATTACTGACATCATGCTGTTTTGTCTGTTAAGGTAGATTAACAGAAGTTGTCTTTAATGATATATTACCATGAGATTTTGGATTATTTTACCTCTTTATTCTCTTACTAGAGACTCCGGATGACTTAACATAGTACAAAAGGTGAGAAAATATTCCTGGCAAAAATGTCAAGATGATATTGGTCAACTCTGAATTTCTTGAGAAAACTTACATCCTCAAAACTTAGTGAGGTTTTTAAAAATGCAAAAAAACAAACATCAGCCAAACAAGAAAAAAAAACATCGAAAGAGATTCTACTTATTTATAGCTTTAATATTCAGCCTCCAGGGCATTTTCAAAGTTGCTGCATGACGTTAATCAGGAAGACAATTCTGATGAACATAAGACAAAACAAATATGCAACTAATTTAAGAAAATAAACAGGGAAAGGAAACAGCTCCCTATTTTGGTCAAAGTTGCAGCTATAGGCATTTCCCTGACTTCCAAGCTCCCTACAGAGGCAATCTGTACCTCCTCCTCCACAGCCTCTCCACTGTCAATGTTGTAGAAATTCCTCCTGGGAGAGAATGTGGGTTCAGAAAACGAGGAGGAGAGGAAGCTAAAAAGAGTAAGAACAGCCTAAGGGAGTGAGCTCCCAGACTAAAGGGGGGTAGTTTCTCTCCCCCAAAATACTGTCCTATATTTTTTCTCACCTTTGTAACAATCCTTGAACTTCTACCAGATGGAGATTCATTTTTTTGTTCAGGACTGACAAGGAAATGTTGCCTTCCTCAACAAAAGCACAATCTCATCTGCCAAGCTTAGAACTGGCAGACAGTCACAGACTGACCAGGCCTGGACACTGAGAGTTTCAGCTGTTCTTTGGTGGGGGAGAGGGGAGAGGAAAAGAATCTTTCTCTCTCTGGACTGTTACATCACCCCTCTGCCCCGGCAGCCATCAAGAAGGGGTCAAGTTTAGACTTTAACCTATCCCTTGCTTCCTGACTGGTACAGCTAAGACACGCTTGGGGGGGGGGGGGAAGATCTTGCTAAATCCTGAGGAAAGCAAAAGGGAAACATACATAAAGAACCAAAAAGCTACATAATCTGACTCATAAAATATAGCTGGGACTCTGGGTATCATTTTATATGGCTCCTAAGGGAAAAGAGGCCTTACCAGGGTTTTCACTTTTCAACTGCTAGCCTGCTTATGTTACACATCTTTAACACCAACCACTCAGGAATGCCACCCACCTAGACTAGCTGAGGGAAGGAGTCACCTCTCCTGCCTAGGTAAGCTGAGGACTTACACACCCATGTTGTCTTCTTCTTTTTTTTCTTTGAGGAGGGGGTGTAATTAGGTTTATTTATTTATTTTCAGAGGAAGTACTGGGGATTGAACCCACGACCTCATGCATGCTAAGCATGCACCTTACCACTTGAGCTGTACCCTCTCACCGCCACTTCTGGTTTAGAGCCTGGAACACATTCTTCTTCACCTCGGACATGTTATCTTTCTAAGTGAGATATAGCTACTTAGAGAGATGAGACATCTTCCTTATGGGATAAACATACTTTCTTAATGAAATACAGTAAGGGGGTGGAGGGAAGTGATTTATCCACTTCTCAGGAGACTAAGGGACCATCAATCCTCACGCGTTAGTACTGGCTCAACAGCTTTCTTTTCTCCTTAATACCCAGCTGAGATCACACTGATGGTACAATAGGTGTTCAGGGTGAGGGAGAGAAGGGAATGAACCTGAGTGGTTCTCAAGTCTGGAACATCAGTCAGCGGAATGAATGGATCAGGCCTGTGTCAGACGCTTGATGCAAAATTTAGATGGTTTTGTGGGCAGAGGGAACCCAGTCACCAGATGGATGGAAAATAGGAAAGAGGGCAAGGAAGTATATAAATTCACTGTTTAAATTTATCGAGGAGGAGACGGGAAGGGGAGGAAAGGACGTAGGTGTGGCTCTAAAAGGGCACCATGAGAAGAGGATCTCATTGGTTATTTCTTATAACTGCATGTGAACCTACAAGTATCTCAAAATACAAATTTTAAAAATATACAGGAGAGGAAATGTCCCTCAATGGATGTAAATATGTGGTATATCCGTATAGTGTACTACTACTTCATAATAAAAAAGAACAAAGGATTAATACATGCAACGACTCAGACGGACGTCGAGGGTGTGCTAAGTGAAAGAAAAACAGTCTCAAAAGGATACATGCTGTATGAATTTAATTTATATAACATTGTTAAAATGACAAAATTACAGTAATGGAGAACAAACGTATCAGTGGTTGCCAGGGGTGAGGGCTGGAGTGAGGGTCTAACTATAAAGAGATGGCAAGAGGGAGGTTTACTGTGGTGATGGAACAGTTCTGTGTCCTGACTATGGTGGTAGTTACAAATCTATACGTGATTAGATTCATAGTACTGTAGATTGCTTAACCAAAAAAAAAAAAAAAAAAAAAAAAAGTAACGATGTAAAAACTGGTGAATATGAAACAACAAAACTCTGTCTTCAATTATTTCAAAATACAAAGTTAAAAAAAATTTTAAACCAACTGTTTAGGGCAGTGACACTTAGGTCTTTCTCAAAATTCTCATTATCCTTTCTTATAATGAAGAGAAAGAATACAGCAGAAGTTGTGTGAGATACCTGAATTCAAAACCCAACCAACCTACCAACAAGTTACATGATCTTGAACAAGTCACTGATCATTCTTAACCTTGGTTTCCTTATCTGCACTCTGGGAGTAATCATGAGTCTTTAATCTAGCTGAGATGGAAGACTGTATACAATAATGGATGATAAAAAAACAAAATAAACAAACACAAATATACATACATTGAGGAAATTTCTAGGGAAGTAAGTGGAATTATTTCATAAGATCTTGATTTTACAGTGAAAACCTGTCCCTCCAAGAGCAGAGAGAGGCTGTGCTTCTTGCGGAACTCAAGGAAAACACCAGGGTAGTTTCTTGCAAAAAAAGACAAGGGTGGAGGAGCAGGGGGAGGAGTGTATACTTTATGGGGGAAGCCCAAAGTTTCTCCCTTCACAAATGCTTGGGCAAAAATCTAGCTGGATAGGATTCAGCGGCTCACACACGCATGCGAGTCCAGCTTGCTTCAAGGGAGGGAATTAGTGGCAAAACACCAAGGATTTTCAGTGGTGCTAGTCCCTTGACATACGCCAGTGAAAAGAGGCTTGTCTTAAAATGAAGGACTGGGCGCACAGACTTTCCTCAGCTACATGAATAGGAAGCTCCCTCAGAGTTATTCAATTACTGAACCTTATTCTTCTTGTCACTTTCCTGTCCCCTCATTCAGAACAGCCTACAAAAGCCTCAAACATGACGGAAGAATACGAGATTTCCCCTACCCCAAAGGTTTTACTTTACAAAAGACAGATGACAAGCAGCATCCTATTGGGAATCACATTTTACAACAGGAAACACCTAGGTGCCCAGAGCCCAGGGTATAAAGCTTTGTTGTTTAGCAAGGCAACCCTAAAAATATTGCCAGAATTTTAATTTTAGTCCAGTGTGGTACTGAAGGAAGTCTTCTAAGGTTCCCTTACAGGACATGAAAGATGTGTCTCATTTTGCCTTGACTTTCACAAGTATTTAGGACATAGGACATTGCTAAAAAAGGCTCATGTCTAGGACTCTGATATCCTTAAGTCCACAAGCAGGAATGAGCTTGACATGAGCTACGTAAAACAATCCTCTTAGCAGCTTGTCACAGTACCACACAGGTATGCTAGCTAAGTATTAACCAGTACTGATGAAGCTGCCAAGTTCTGCGAGCAACTCTGTATATACCAGGCGGAGTCCAAGGCACTCCTGCTGCCAGAGGCACCGTGCCTACTGGATGGGGCAGACCACGCAGACAGAAGGCCTTTTAAGGAGGCAACTGGAGACTTCTTTACTGACTGCTTGTTTTGGATATCTGGGGTCTGAAACACCTCCTCCAGGTCTTTCTAAGATGCTAAGAAAAAAAATGAAAGGGCTCTTACCTCTGTCTTTGAACCCATCTCACCCATTCTGAGAAAGGCCTTACCGTGTAATTGGGATTTCCTGGCTGGATACGTAGCTCGGCCAAAATCCAAATGCCATTAGTGAGCTTCAGGGATTGGTACAGCATGTCCTGCCCTTCCACGTTCCTCTTGGCAATAGTATAAACATTGTTGTTTTGCAACTTGCTGGAAACAGTGTCTAGAAACACAGATTCAAAATTCAACACCTTCAGTTAAAATAACAAACAAATGTGCTATGAGCCATGTGTGCTCAAGTCCCTTAACAAGCACCGTCACATGCATATGTGCACATTTCAGAGAGTCTTTCTCCCACTAGAGCAACGGGTGAGGAAGAGTCTCCCGAAGTGCCTGCCTATCACATTCCAGGACAGAAACAGAATAAGGTGCAACTAGCTTTAGAGTAAGAATTATCTGAGGAGATAATGGTGGGTCAGGAGTTAGTAATCTTAACCAGATGCATGGATGTGCCACGGTGACTGCCATGTTGGGATTCATTTTGGGAAAGCTGGTCCCCTTTCACTGGGATACAAAGACTGAAAATCAAATCTACACACTACCTCCCAAGTTGTAACTACTTCAGTGTGAGCCACTCTGGCCTCAACTGCCAGGATCAGAAAAGGGCACAGAGTTGTAGAAATCCTGCAAGTCAAATTTATTAACCTGGCTGTTAAATTTTTTTTAAACAGGCAAATAGTTTCTTAAGTCTGTGGGGAATACCATGCCCCAAATTAATAATGAAACAAATTGTCTCAACAGAAGACTTTGAGAAAGACTGAAGCAGTGCAAAGATGATTGCTCCAAGGCCCTGTAACCCCAGCTGCCGCTGCTGGTCAGAGCAGAGGCCTTCACAGTCACCAACCCTGGGGAAGAACAGGTTGGTGTCTGGGGTCTTGCTGTGACCACAGCATCAAAGAGACATAATATTCTAGAATTAAAGGTCATTTATCTCTCCTTGCCCTCTTACTACTGATATGAAATGTTACAGCATTAGACAAAGAGAAACTTTAAGAATAGAGATGATAAATGCTGTCTTTTTGTTGATAGTTTATTATGTTCATTTCTGATGAGAATTCAAATTACTCAGGAACTAAAGTCTCTCCATATAAATTACTCAGGAACTAAATTCTCACCACATTCTATGGTGCTCTCTAGGAAATGGCTGCCATGATGGATGGTATTTCTGCTCTCCTAGACAGCAGACTCTGAGCACGGGGACCCCAGAGTTTTGGGTATCTGGGGTCTGAAGCATCTCCTCCAGGTCTTCCCACAGTATCTGAGACACAATGGGCACCTGCCGTCGACACCTGTGACTAGGCCTTTGATTCAGGTGTTGGAGATGCTGATAAGTACATAATGCCACACACATTAAAAAACATCTATGTATGTACGAATGTATGTATGTATTATTTTATTGAAGTATAGTTGGTCTACAATATTGTGTTAGTTTCAGTACAGCAAAGTGATTCAGGGAGATATATATACATATATATATTTTTTTCAGGTTCTTTCCCACTATAGGTTATTATGAGATATTGAATATAGTTCCCTGTGCTATAAAGTAAATCTTTTTTGTTAACCTATTTTACATATAATAGAAATGTGTATCTATTAATCCTATACTTCTAATTTGCACCCCCTCCCATTCCCCTTCAGGAACCTTAATTTTGTTTTCTACGTCTGTGAACCTAAAAACCAATCTATTTAGATGCGGTTGAATTTTTGAAGGTAGTTCCTGCCTTGACTTCTTTCTCTCACATTCAAACTAGTGAGAGCTGAGGGGAAGAGGCCACTCATTAAACAACTGTACCACATTTCATTATGACTGAATTCCTCCCCTTTTATTTCTAAGGTTTTCACTAACACCAAGCAAAGTAGTTGTAACTTAATAATCAGCTCCCCTTGAGGAGCCAGAAAGTATATCTTGGGGTAGTTACACACAAGACTGCTGGAGGAAGGGGCCTCAATACGCTTTTCATCACCTTCTGGTGGGGGGAGTCAGGCAGTTCTGGCTGTCACCTGGGTTCCCACAATGAAGGGCTCTTGCAGCTGCAACTGCGTTGCTAGGCAACACCACCAGCTGGAGTTTGGCTAACGCCTCTGACAGGACTGTCTTTAACACAGGGGGATTGCTTTAAGTTGTAAAAGCCATTCCCAACTTTCAAGGCTTTTGCCCATTTCCAAGACAATACACACAGTAGGAGCTTTTGTTGACGATCCACCTTGTAGCATAGGCACAAACATGTTCTAGACAATATGTACAGCAAGGCCTAGATGTCTACAGATGTCTCATGATTTTACATCCAAGTAAGAGACGACAGGCTCAGAAATGGATGCACACATGCACGCACACGCATGCATGCGCGCGCACACACACACACACACTCACCCCTTCCAGAATTAGAAAACATGGCAAACAGCCAGGTAGAAAAAGCAGAGTGAATGGATGTAACTTTAATGCATTTGGAAGCATTCCGGTTAGGAACCTGGCTCTGCTCCTACTGAATCATGATTTCCATCAGAAGGCTGAATGGAAGGAGGGTTCTATAACAGAAGTATGTGTGAGTCAGTTTTTATAAACCTTGGATAGTAGGTTTGCGCTAGAGGGTATGTAGATGGCAGGATAATCGATGCTGCTAAATGAACCTAGTAAGAATGGCAATGGGAGCTTCCCAGCCAGCCTGGGATAGGCTTCTTGACAAGACAGCACAGATTTTTAAATATCTGAACGTCTGGGAAACACGATGGAATCTTTACAGTTGTGAGACTTTGAGAATGAGAATGTAAAGACACTGAGATCTGCCCTAAAGGATAGAGTTTTAAAAGATGATCAAATATGGGTTACACTTGCTTCAGGATGTGATTTCTTTTGGTTCATTTGTCTCCTACCTCACATTTGGCTTTGGGTCTGGGGTCAGGGTCTAAAAATCTTAGAAGATGTGAGGATGGTCCTCCCTCCTTCATCCTGCTACTTTGGCTAAGGTCACAGCTCTTCCAGCAGCAGTAAAAGTGAAGAAGGTCCTCAGAGAGTGGGCAGGGGAATCTGCACGTGGGACCCAGCTGTGGTCTTCATTAGCTAGTCTGCAACCACTGTGACGCTGAAAACAACACTTTTTACCATCTGAACAACCAAACTATACTTAAGTGCTGGCTGGCAAAACATCTGCATTTATGAACTATTCCAAAGGATGGGGAGAACCACAACAACACAAAGAAAGAAAGAGTACCCTCACCTAGTCCCTGTGTCAGAAGAAATATCTGTCCCTCACTAGAGTGCCCGACTGGTGAATACAGATGCAACGTGCCTGAGCTTTTCACTGTATAATAAACAATTAACAAAACAGGTTTGCAGACTGCTTGCCAGAAAGATTCCTTGCTGGAGATGCAACTACTTCCTGTGTACAGCGGTCCCAGACATGTACTAACCCCAAATGCAGCTACAATATAAGCTGCAAAACAGGTTCGTACAGACTGCTTAACACCAGTAGAGATGACCAGTGCTAGGTCCTCTCTGATCTAATATTCTCTAGGATTTACACAACTAGGGCCACCACAGGCACCCTATCATACACACCTTTCTATTAAGGTCTAATTATCAAGGCTTAGGAAGAGGGTTCCTTTTCTTCCTTCACCCCTAGAAGAAATGGGAGAGCAAAAGTAAAAGCTCAACGCTAGGCTGGTCAGTCCTTTAGACCTGTGCCTTCCTGCAGCCCTCTGAGTGTTAGCTCCATCTGTCAAATGTCTACTCTGGCACAGAAAAGCTATTTAAAGTGTTGGTGCTACTGTGATTAGGGCAGATCAGCTGGAAAGGATGGTATTTTTAGCTCCCAGCTAGACCCAGGGTGTTGAATCAGAAGGCACTAAACCTGAAAATGTTCATTTTAACAGAGCCCTCAGACTGGGGAAGTGTAAAGGCCAGGGCACTCCAGACCTGGGGTGGAAGCAGAGCAAAGGCTAGATAGGATCAGCTGCAGGAAGTGGTCTTGTATGAGGTTAGCAGTGATTTTGTGTGGGAAATGATGGCCTGGGCTCCTGGAGGAAACGAGGTGGCTGTTCTTTCCTCTGCTTTTCCACATGCTGCACTGCCACAGAGCAGCCTGTCACTGGAAAACCGAGTCACTGGAATTTGGAGCACCCGAGGCAGGGAGGAACTGGCATGAGGCCATGGCAGAATGGATCAGAACCGAATTTACTCCGGGAAACCGTTCCAGTTTGCATCAGAAGACACAGCCCCACTGGGAGAAAGGCCAGACACCTCTTCTTTGGCAAGATCACAAACGCACATCAAGGTGCAGTAAGGGTTCAGAGCCCTCATGTGGAAGCAGGGACATCTTTTCTATTACTCGGCAGGCCAGACTAAAGGCCTGTCACCCAAACTCTCATTTTCTTTTTTGAAAAAACATGTCCCTTTCATACTGGACCTCTGAACCCAAATCTGCTTTCCAATCACTCTGGCCTTTCCCTGCTCTCTATAAGCCGGAGTTTCCCAGATCATTCATGTTCATGGAACGTCGGTATTCCATAAGATGGTTTTGTGACTTTAAACTCCACAGTCAAGTAAAGTCAGTTAACACTGAGTCAAACTGGTTTCCTCAGTGCCGGAGGTCTCAGCCTCCAGTGTGCTCATGTGCAACGGCAGCTTCCAACAGGGGCACACCACACACGTTCCTTCCCAACCTGAGCTGACCACAGACACTTTTTTGAGGGACAAGTGTTCTTGGGAGCCTAATACATGAAATGCTGCCTCAGGACTGACTACACAAGGGTGACTATAACTAAGGGCCTGGGTACAGAGGCTGCTTCTCTGACAGGACCCACTCCGGCTCTCGCCGTTAGCCACTGCAGACTCTGCACCTGAAGCTTCCTGAAAAACAGCTCACACTGTGGGAAGCTGTCCAGTCTCCCGTACTCAACAGAGGAGGTTCGTGGTAACTAATCAGCAAGCCTCAGAGAGAGACAGATAACACCGTCACCTACCTAGAGTATGGCACCCAAAACAGCTCAGTCAAGTATGATTTTTTTTGGTGAAAACTCAGCAAAAATCTGGTTTTGTATTAAAGCCACATAACCAGTCAGGGTGAGAAACCTACACCAAGAGTATGCTCGGAAGGAGGCAGATATGCGGTATTTCTGAAGAACCAACTACCTAGTTATTATATTGGAAGTTATAGGCGACCACTCCCTCAAACACGTCTTCAAGGCCTCAGGAGAAGCCCTGTTAGAAAAGATCTGTCTGAACACAGACGATGAGTGCATCCCAGAACCCCGACTCTCCACCCCGAATTAAAAACAACAAGCTGAAATGAGAAGACAGTGAGTTGTTTTCTCTTTCTGCACCACTGTGCTGCCTCCTCCCCCCCGCTGCGGGGCTCCGGCTACCCCGGAGGACGGAGGCCTGCTGGAGGGAGGAAGTGATGGGTAGTGAAGAAGAGGTGGCACTGACCAAGCACCAAGGCTCACTTCAATCAAACTCAGAAAGCCTTGGACTAACCTCAAAAGAGAGAGGGAGATCGGGCCAAAGGCAAGACTCAGAACAGCTCTGGGCTCTTCCACTCCGGAGGAACACTTCAGTGGAACAAAGCCCCAGGGACTGACAGCTGCTGCTGTTCCTCCTCTCCCGTTACCTCCCTGATGTTCTATTACAGTAATAAAGGTAACTACATACAACAGGGCCTGGAGCTTTCAAATGGTGACTGAAGAGGCTGGTATCATCATGTGGAAGCTGACACAAGGCAAGAAAGAAGGCTACCAGCTAGGTTTTAATCAACTATGATGTATTCTTGTTTAGTCATAAATACAGGATTCCAAATAAGCATCTCAGAAAGGACCACTACTGCGGGCTGATGTGAAAAAGACAAATAATCCTTTTAATTCTGGGGGAATACGTATTTTCAAGTGCCACTTCAATTATGTGATGCTTAGAATGTTCAAATAAAATGACTAACACATGTTCAACTACTGAAGAGCTGGGTAGGTGGATCCACTCTAGTTCTTTTCTTACATCTGTTAGCTTGGAAGTAATCTAGTACCTACATCAAAACATCCCAAGTTTTTAAAGAGAAGTTTGCAAAGTAATACTATATATTTACCAGAAATAAGGTAGATATGAAAGAGGCAGGGAACAAAAAGACAAAATTCAGCTATCTAATTTAACTTACTGAGATGAAAATAAAATTCAGAGTCATTACTCACCAGCATTTAAATGACACTCCTTAATCTGAAACTGAAGTTCGTTTTCGTTGGGAATGTCCTTCCATGTTGCAAGGAAGACCTGGCGCTCTGCACGGGGAAGCAGAGGGAAGGGAAGGATGTGCACCGTCTGTCAATATCCTGACGTCTACGGCCTGTACCAGCCCTCCTGTGGAGTGCTGGCTCTTGCCTCACAGCCAGCAGCAGCCTGGGGCTGGGGCCACCTCTTAGCTATGCAGAGATGCTCTCCTCCCAGTCAATTAACCCCCCATGAGCAGCACTAAGATAAACTGGAAAGAAGTTTACATCTAGGGTTTAGTTTTGGCTCCAGTGCTTTCCTATTTGGGTGACTTGGGGCGTAAGTCTTGTGACTTTACTGATCCTTCATTTCATCACATATTATTACATCCGCCTACCCTCCCTAAAGAGCTATTGTGAGAATCAAACCAGTGAAGTGCCAATACAACCTAGTATGCACTGGTATAAACTAGTGTCCTAAGTAAGGGAAGAGAGAACAATCAACAGCTGCATGAGGGGTACTAATGATTTATTCCAGATTATTGAATTCTTATCCTGAGACAGTAAGAGCTTAGTACAGGGCTAAGTGCTAAGTTTGCCTGTACTACATCAAGTCATTATAAAAACTACTTCTGCTTTGTAAACTTGGAAACTGAAGCTCAGAAAAATTAAGCCTCTTGCTACAACTACACATCTAATCAACAGCCAAGCTGAGATTCAAATCTAGATCTGCTTGTCACCAAGCCACTTACTCTGTACACTGGGGTGACTAGATTATTCAGACAATGGGCATTGTGATTTAAAGACCAACAGCAAAGCAAGCTCAACTGTGACTCAGATGAATACATAATTAGCAATTATTAGAGCTTGAGAATAGCCTCACCCCATTTTTTAAACCTCAAAATAACTTGTTCTTCTGGGGTTATGCTCTGCCTGACATTCAGAGTAAGGGCAAAGGTAAATTTGGCAGAAGGACAGGAGGACATATGTACTTACCCATTTTGCCATCTTCTACAAAAAGCACATTGAGTGGGATGAGGCAGCTGAAGTAGAAGACATCAATATTGTTTTTCACAGCCACCTGCCAGGAAAGTAGCAAGGGAAAATTAGGACATCATAGGAAGCCAGGTAGGAGGGAAAGAACAGTTATATGTCTAGAAATACACCACCCCATTTCCTTCCTCTTTTAGACCGTGCAGGAAATCCCAAATCAAGACACACCAGCCCATACACTGCAAAGTCTGTCCTTGCTCATCCACTGGCAGAGCACTGTCGCCAGTCTGCAACTCTCCCTCTCTCTGGGAGGAGCCCCAGGAGGGATGAATTCCCGGCACAAGTTCTATACCTAGAGTAATCTACTCCATTATTATGCATTTCTATGGTTATAAATAGTAGCGGCTGTTATCACTTACTAAGTACCTATTAATGACAGTATTTCTAATCTTCATCGTAACTATCACAAACAAAGTAGTAAGTGTTACTCCTCTCTCATTTTACAGATGAAGAACTGAGGTTCAGCAAGATTAACTAACACTCAGTGTCACACTGTCAGCACACAGAAGAACCAGGATTCAAATGTAAATTTGACCCTAAGTCTTGACTTTTCCCTCCACAATAACTGGTGCCATACTGCCCCTGATCTTTTTCTCAAATACCACCATTAAAGTGCTTTCTTTTATAAAATCTTATTTCCTAAGTCATTGGGCTGGAAAAGCTTGTTGGCTCAAACACTGGAAAATCTGATGATTTTAAGAAGGAAAAGCCTTTGAACAAGAGAAGAAATGAGTCTTCTCACAATACAGGCTTCTGGATTTGGGCAGGTTGTGTCTACCATGGCCTGTTCAACCCACAGCATGCCATTTATATATATATTTTTAAAAAGCTACAGTAAGTACTTTTATTCAGGGGCAACACTGATTGGTGGATCTATTCAGAAACAGGCCAAGTCCACTGTCGTGGGTTATAAGAACCATATACTGTAAGAAGGGAGAGATGGGGAGAATTGCTCTAAACCACCACCTCCCACTGGCTTCTGTCACTAGTGACTTTCCTAGCTATGCTCTTGGCACCACAGAAAAATATCTCTCTGGGTGAGTTTTATAATCAGTAACTATGCTTATTTCTCTCTCATTTTGCCCCAAGAAAATAAAGGGAAAAGGTGCTTATTCAGCACCACTATTCTCCCTTCCCTCCTCCCCCTTTTGGGGCAAATGTTCACACTTCAACAGCACACTGAGATCCAAATTTCCCCTTTCTGAAGTACCTTCAGTCCTTTTACATTTGTCATTAACTCATCTTCCCCACCTTTAATAGTACCTTTATTTCATCCTTCATAATTTGGTTTGGGTATGTCTACTTGATAGATACAGTCTCTGTGCTCTCTTTCCCAGAAGAATTCATCAAATTATTTTCCTTGTAAGTTTTGCATTTAACCTTTCAATTACCAGCCCCCAGGAGTTTCTGACCTATATCACATAATCTGATGCCAAAAATGCTGAGACAGCGGGAGCCTCAAAAAGCTTGAGTCTGGTGAATGCAAGCAGAGTGACTAACCTCAGGAAAGAGGGACCTTCGACAGTCTTTAAAATGTACTAGAGCACCACTTCAAAAGACTCGTATCAGCTGTGGGCTTCTGGGAAAGAAGTATTTTCTAACTCATCTGGTACTCCACAATGAGAGAAGGAGAGCTCTTATTTCAAGTCAGGGCACCAAGAATAACTTGAGGGAGTGCCAAGCTCTGTAAAGGGCATTTAGAAGTGAAAACTGGATGGGGTACAGGTATATGAAATGCCAGTGATTATCATTACTAGCACCTTTGAATGGAAAGCAATTATATCTCTCATAGCTCCCGTGCAATTCATTCAAACATCTACTAATGTTTCTATGTCCCAAGCATTTGATATATAAGGAATGACAGAGATAATATCATCCTTGTCTTCCAAGAGATAATGTTAGTGGTTCTTAACTAAAGACTTGTATTAGAATCATCTGGAGAGATTTCTCAAAACAGATGCCAGGGCTCCATCCTATACATATATATAAATAAAACAATCCCTGTATCTGGGACCTGGCACCTGTATTTTGGAAAAAGATCCTAGGAAGACCAACCGGACAAACAATTAATTTAGAACAACGCTACCTAAGAAGTCTGCGTGGGCTTATAAATAGCTCGTTCTTCCAGCTGGAGCCCTTTGACAATGGAAAAGACACGAAAAGCTCTTCCAGGTCAGCAGTGCTAAGCCATTCTGCCCTGAGGACTCTTTTGACCAACAAATGAAAGCCAGGGACCCTCTTTCAGAAAATCGTATATGCAACATTTCCACAAAAACTTCAGGGGTTTCAGCACACCCTGAACACTATTCCTGGACTTCTGCTCTGGAATAATTCTCTGAGAAGCTGAGACACCCAAATCAGAGGGATGACACAGTGGTTCCGAACATGGACTCGGGAACCAGACCAGACCATCTGATTTCAAACTCTGACTCTGTCACTTACTAGCCGTGCGACTTCAGGCAGCAGCACTGAGCACAGCTTCCTGTCTGACGAATGGAGATAGCAGGATTCAATGCACGGGGCTGTTATGAGGGTAATGAGTTAAGATTTGCAAAGCACTTAGAATGGTGCCTGGCTTACAGTAAGTATTATAACAAGTGTTTGCTAAAGAAAAGAGAACCATAATTAAAGGTAACCACATTAGACTTATTTGAAATCTCACACATGCTCACATGTATTACGACGATATGCTAACAAGAGATCAGAAGAGAGAAGAAAGGGCTCATTGGCAAACTGTTGGCTTAATGATTCTTCCTGCTACTGTGCCCCTGGTAAAATGTCATCTCTTTGTAGGATCAACTGCACATTCCTCCATTCCTTGGAGGAAGCATCTCATCTCTTCTACGTTAGCTTTTCAAAATCTGTATTTTGAGGCTCTCAAACTTCTACTCTTGGCTAGAATGGCATTCATTTCAAATGTATATGGTTCTCTTGGATCTGGCCCCTGCCTACCTCTCTAGCTTATTTCCATAAACTTCAAGCATATCAAAATTATTTCTTGCTCCCCAAACGCTGAAACTGACAGCTCTGTGCCTTGTTAGATGTTGTTCTTTCTGCTTAATATATTCTTCTCCTACAGCTTTATCTGTCTGGAAAATATCTATTTAATATTTAGTTCAAGCTTGACAAGGATTTCTCAGGAAGGCTCTCATTCCCCTCCCCAGCACCCACTCCATGCATGTAGAATTCTACGCCAGCATAAAGTAACTGCTTATCTCTGCCTCACCCACAATACCACGATCTCAGTGCAGGGGCTCTCATTTTCACTCACATACTAGCGACACAGTAAACATTTGTTGCATAGAATTAAGGGGAAGATATTGAACAAATGGAATGAAACACTGGTTTCTCAACCATCAGTAACATCTCTCATTAGGCACATGGATACTCAATGAGGCAAGGATGAGAGGACAGGATGATATGTGGGCTCTTCTGGTTTCAAATCCCTGAGCTAAAATAACATTTAGATGTTGAGGAAAAATAACACATGTGGTAGATCACAATCCAAAGAATACTAGATTCCTCAAGGATATGCCAATAACTCTTTAGGAGTCTTGGCAAAAAAGAATCAAGGAAAATAGCATGAAGCCAGTTCAACTGCAATCACGATGGTGGCTACTCTTAAACAGAACTGAGTAAACCTTAGAGTGTAATACCGATTGCTTTAGAGGGAGAGAGGGGAGTTCCTGGTTTTCTTGTGAAATTCACTATCCCAACAGGTACAGAATGGAAAGACATAATCCAGACAAACTGAAAAATTATTTTCCAAGAGTTAATTTAAGCTCAGTGCCTAGCTTGCCTATAAGAAATCAATTATCACATATATATCCAACTGCCTACTTCATATCTCCATCTGGGTAACCAACAGATATCTCAAAATGAACATGACCAAAACCAAATTCTTGACTGCCCCTCCTCATCCCTAAATGGAACCTCCTGTTGACTTTCCAAACTCAGTAAATCAAACACTGCAAAGCTTTGTAATGGTGTCCCTGCTTCTGCACTTGTCTCCCCGACCCTCAACGCCTAGCTTCCCAGTCTATTCTCAACATAGCAGCCAGAGTGGTCTTAATATGTAGGTCATTTCATAAATACTTCTCTGCTCAAACCTCCAGTGACGTTTCCAAGCTACAACTGCCTATGATCTGATGCCTATTACCTCTGACGTCATGTGTCATGACTCTCCTGTCAGCCACAAGAGCCTGCTGCTGTTCCCTGCACACCCCAGGCACCTACCCACCTACCCCATAGCTTTTTGCACTTGCTATTTCTTCTCTCTGGAACTCTCTTCCACCAGAAATCTGCAAGGCTCATTCCTGGCCTCCTTCAGGTCTTTGCTTTAATCAAATATTATCTTCCCATGCAGGTCCTCCCATGACCAACGTCTTTATAAAGTCAGCCCACCCAATCTCCAACTCCAGGACTCCCTATCCCAATCTCTGCTGTTTTCCTCCATTGCTCGTATCTGACATACTGTTTTACTTGTTTGTTGGTGCACTGCCTGTCCCTGTGCCTCATAATCCACCTCCAGTAAAATGTAAGTTCCATAAGGGAAGGGATTTTTGTCTCTTGCTTGACTGTATTCTCAGCTTCTAAAACAGTGACTGGCACAGAGTAAGTGCTCAATAAGCATAATGACATAAAACATACTAGTCAAAGTCCCTGACAACCATTTGGGTTTAGACAAGATATGGACTTGGTCTGAAGTTTCCCAAACGACAGTCCTTCTCCAGGTTTTCCCAGTGTACTTCCTTTATCAGAGGAGGAAAGAACAGACATGTACACTGGGGTGGAGGTAGGGGTAAGGGTCAGGATCAGGGGCGTAATATGAAGCAGCCCATTGTAAGAACAAAATTTCTTTGAAGTTATGCTATTCCATAGTGGGTCTATCTGTTTTAATATGAAAATGTGCTTCTCCCTTTACCTCTGAGAAAACCTTATGCTCCAGGAGAACGTGCTATGTGCATATTTTAGTCTCAGTCTCAAGTACCTCTTAACACTGGTGTTCTTAAAAACTGCAGGTCACGACCAACTGGTGACTCTTAAAACTAATTTTATAGAATGAAACTGGCACAAAACATTAGAACAGAAAATGTCATAGGGCATCTCATGGGGAGGAAATGTTTCCTGAAATAGTCTCAAGTTTCATGCACTGTATGTGTGTATCCACTACGTAAAATATGTATGTAAAATATATTTCTCACTGTAAGTTGCAGCCAAAGAAGCCAAATACTCACACACGAAATTAAAAGCAAGCAGGGAGGAACGGGCCCTGAGGGCACATCTCAGCTTCTGCTCTGAGGATGCCTAAAGCAGATGACAGACAGCACCAAGAAGCAGGACACCTAACCCTCTATTCCCCTGGTCTGTCATGTGAAACATGTGGCCATAATAATATTAAGTTGCCTCTCAGGGGCATCAAAAGGAAGAATAAATGGAAATCATTATCAGGCACTTGGAAAACACAAAAGTGGGCTATAAATGCTTAATAATAATAATAATGATTTTAAAAAGTTACTTTCAGTGGCTGGTGGGGTAAGAGCAGCCTGTCAGCTTCAGCCTGTAACCAGCAATTAGTTTCTTTCCATACTATGGGAAGCCTGCTGCAGTAGCTGCAGCCTCTTTATGGTGGCACAGCTGGAGACAGGCAGGCTAAATTAATATTCTAACCTTGTTCCAGCGTACTCAAAAGTACTATAAAAAGGTACGAGATGAACTCAGCCTGAACTCCGGCAAACGCAGCCTCTCACCACCCCTCTCACCACAGATAACCACAGGAGGCACTGCCTCAAGAAAATCCAAGGCAAATGGTACACAGCTCACCTCTGAGAGTGTATCATCTACTCTTCCATGACGTCACTTGTGACCTTTCCAAATCTCTGAGGAATTTTTTCTTTTTCCTCTTCTCCATTTAGCTTTTAGAAAGATTATTTGCAGACTGGTCCAAGCTAGGACCAGGCAGTGACGCCAACCATCTCCAGTTCTCTGAGGAATGATGATTCAGATGTGTTTTAAGCACCACACCATCTAGTCTACAGATCCTAGGGGAATGGCTCTGAGTGACAGGTGTTTAATGGCATTGACTCCAACTGTGTGATATATGTCATCTGAGACTCAAGCAGCAGTGGCTCTTTCTGCCAGCTGCTGGAGTTAAATCTACCTGTAGTTCTGCATTCCCAGTCAATGCCAAAAAATACCTACCGTCTTTTGTTTAAATATTGTCTTCCACTTAAAACCCTATTGACCAATAAATTATCTGAGAATTCTCAGAGCCATCCTGACAAAACAGAAGGCTCTATAGATAATATTTGACCATGTCTGAATACAGTTAAAAATACAGCAGAAATAGTCATGTAACCCACCACAGAAAATGTCAATTTACTTTCCTTCCAATGCTAATTAAATTTTAACGTGAACAGCCATCTTTAGTTTACTCTGAGGGGTAAGACGCACACAAGAACTTTCCATCCATGTTCTTTCTTAGTTCACCCAGAAGATCAGATGGACTGGGTGGCAGCTGCGCAGCCCTCAAACGGTACCAATCTGCTGTTCATTCGAGATAAAAGCCATACTTGTTTGTTTTCATTGTTAGGAGTATGTGGACAGCAGAGCCCCTTACAGGGAAAATCTGACAGGTTCCTTCTCTCCTGATGAAAGCAGCATCTCCACACTGGGTAACAACATGCACTTCAGCATTTGAAATTTCCATGTGTAAATGGCTCTCAGAATGGAAAGGAAAGCTCTGAACAAACCCCGAGATGATCTCAACTGTAAATCCTCTAGCAGTACACATAATTACTGGGTTTCAGAAAGGCAACGAGAACTCAGGAGACAAGTTCTCTGAGAAGACCTTGTTTTGAAAGGTGAACAGAAACCAAAAGATACCAGAACTGATGTAACTATCACTCCTCTGGAGTCCCGGTTCTGTCATGAGATCTGCTTAATCTCAATCTCAGAAACCCCCCCAGAGCCTACACCATGAACTAGAACGCAGGCAGATTACATCTCCAGAACACCAGAGGGAAGACTGAGATTGTAAAGTGGTACACATAGGTATCAGTTGAGAAGACTCTCAGATGAAACTATTAAAACCCTGTGGTTTGAGCCGGAGTAAATCAGAATGATGGTCTCCAAGGCTGTACACAGGGAGAGCCCCGAAGCACAGAAGGGCTACAACGACTGGAGTCAAACCCTGTAATTCTTCTCCAACTTAAGCTAGACTCTCAAGTACTGCTTTAAAAAAGAATTCCCCTCTCCTTCAAAGTCATCTGGAAAAAAAGTGGAAAGGTCACAAGTTTCATGAAAGACTGCCTCTATGGAGAAAGTCTTTCATGAAGCTTCTTTTTGAAGCCCACCTGAAGCCCACTCATCACCACCACTAACACCATATGAACTGCAGAGGGTCAGGCTAACCTCGCATCCTTACAAGTCCCAGCATGACCTCCAGTGCCAGCACTGTGAAATCTCGTCCCAGAGCGAACTTCGGTTTTGGGGTCTGAACCTTTTTACTGCTTACCTCTGAATTTATAAACAATCACACCCATTCCCACCAAAGTAAATTCTTCTGATCGCAAGTGTGGAAAAACTTGGAATTGGGAAGGGCTAGACCATTACCTTCTTAAATTAAAAATAATTTTTTCCCATTTAAAGGCAAATATTAGACTGTTATATTACTTGAGAAAATTGTTTTCTGAAAGCAAACAAGATACACTGAATATCCACCAGCAAAAGACAAACCCCTCTGCCCTTCCTTTTAAAGTCTGCCTCCTTATCACCTTCCTAATTTCGGAATTAGGAAAAAGACAGGAGTCTTTCTGTCTCACAGGAAAAAAGGCTTGCTCAGCTTCAGTATCTGTCAGACATCCAAGTGATTCTGGTTTTCCCTGAGGCTCTAAGACACTTACAGAACATCCTTGAGCTTCCAAGTTTACTCTGAGAATATTATACAAAATAATCCTAGGGAATTAGGATAATGGTTTAATAAATAGTTGTATGATGACAATTTGCTTTTATTTTGAAGAGGCACACAAACATAGGCTAGTAACAGAAAAAGCCCCCGAAATGTTAGAATGTCACGTGTTCTGTTTTCCTATTATTGCCAATCTTGGAAATAGATAGGGTCCATTAATGTGCTGTGATCTTGTCTTTTCAAATATGAACAGAGTAAAGGAAGCAACAGGTTCTAATGCTGACTCTGCCCACCTGAGAGAAAATGAACTTGTGATTGTAGTCCTCAGATTAAATTTGGGACCAGGACCAGACCCACCCAGATAAAGGGGCATTAAAAAGCAGCAGGGGGCAGACTGCAAGGCCACAGAGCATCCCTAAACAGGCACAGTGTTCGCTATGAGGAGATGGGCCTAGCTGAGTTTGGTTCAAGAACTAGATGCACTTGATATTTGGAAGTACTTCCTTAAATGGAAGCAAAAAGATTCATTCAATAACAAATGTTTATTAAGCACATACTGTGTGCCAGGCACTTGGAGACATATCAGTGCAGGAAAAACTAAGACAAAAACTGCTGCCCTTTTGTAGTCTGCGTTCTAGTGAGATGGGGCAGGAGGTGAAAATGAGTAAGTACATTAAACAGTATTTAAGATGGATAAGTGCTCTGGGGAAAAAGTAAGGTACAGGGGGTCAAGAACACTGGGAGTAGAGTGAGGAGGCCTTATCAAAAAGGCACTATTTTAGCAAAGGCCTGACGGAGGCACGTGAGCATGCAGATATGGGAATGGGGAGAAGCAACATTCCAGACATGGGAAACAGCCAATTCAAAGGCCCTGAGGTGGCAGCGTTACCTGTCTGAGGATCCTCCAGGAAGCCAGTGTGGCTACAGTGGAGTGAGGGGAGGAGCAGCAGATGAGGTCACCGAGATCAGGGGAGGGGGAGGCATGGCTAGATCATACAGGGGCTTGTAGACCACCGTTAGGACTCTGGCTTTTCCACTTAGAGAAAATACCAATGCAAGTTCTCCCACACTGGCGATGTAAACCTGAGTATAACAGCGCAGTGGTACAGCAAGAATTAAGCAGCCATCACGGCTCTGACAGGACTGTACCTGTGCGGAGAGGTCACTGGCAGTGTGTGCCTCACAAGGAACACGGGGCGAAGGGGAAATAATGCTAAGATACACTGCATCTGTTCCTGCTGCAGGTAGCTTCCTTATTTTTTAAGAAGTTTTACATGTCAGGCAAAATAAATCAGGAACGTAGAGCAAATGTATATTTGGTCTCTTTCTGCCAATATAGAACCCACCTGCCACGCGATACGGACCTATCTAGTTACAATGGAGAAACCTTTACCACAAGCCCCAAATGCTCTCTCTCCTCCTCCAGCAGCCCACGACAGAATCACCTGAGGCAGCTTCAGTTGCCAGAAGCAGTCAGCAGTATTTCACAGACCTTTCAGCCTGCCAGACAGGTAAGTTCCCCAAACCCCAAGGTCTTACCTTGAACAGGCTCTGCCTGACCTACACAGGCTCTACCCCTAAAGGCGCGATCTCTCTTCTTCCCTTTAACGACAGCTCTGTGCACCTCGTCAGGACTGGCTAATGCGCCTTCGGTTGCAGCTGTTGCACCACAGAATGAGGTTTCTCACCAACAGCATGCTCTTCAGGGCTTACTGTTAAACTTTAAAATACATTTCATACACACTGTCCTAAATCACAAAACGATGAAGGCAGGACTAGTAAACTACCAGTTAAAGTTATTAGAGATTCCACACCCCAGTCTGGTATGTCATGGGACTGAAGGCAAACTGAAAACTTAATAGAAGAATAGACTTCAGTAACAAGAGCGAATGAATATTAGTAATTTTAAAATCTTGGGGGAGGGGGAGGGTATAGCTCAGTGGTACAGCACATGCTTAGCATGCAAGTCCTGGGTTCAACCCCCAGTATCTCCACTAAATAAATAATAAATAAATAAACCTACCCCCGCCAATCAAATCAAATCAAATCAAATCAAATCAATCCTGGGGTAAAGCTGATCTAGAATCTAATCTAGGTTCTAGGTGATAAACACTGTCAGATTAGTTTGCAGCAAGTTGGAAATCAAGAAGGTTCCCAGGTGTGCCTACGTACTGCCTGCTATATTATTTAACCTTAATGTGGAAAAAAGGCAGGCACAGGTGGCTGTCAAGATGACTGGGCACATGGGTAGGCCACTGTGCACAGAAGCTGTGTCTGGGAATCTGGTCATAGTAGAAGAGGCAGACATTATTGTCAGGTACACAGCATGAGCTATGGAATTCAGAAGTTCTGTGCATTCATATTTGGAGTACCTGCCTTCCAACTCCTTCAATGGCTTCTGGAAAAGAACCTTGCTACTATGTCAAGGACCACCATTCATTCATACACTTTTCAAAAATACTGGAAAAATGTAAATAATATTTTTCTTTGTCTCTAAACTGTAACTGAGTCTAAGTACAGTTACCAATGTCTCCACTTCCAATCATTTTTTTCCCCCTTAAAATTAGAACAATAAAACTAACTTCTATTTGCAGTACACACAAATATATGTCCTTCCATAAACTTAGGCTTTCCTGAAGTGGAATGAAAGGGAAAATGAATTCAGATTGAATATACTTTCGTTACAGGCCCACCTGACTGCTTTTCAGGCCCTGTGAGCCTTGATTCAGAGAGAAACTTGTTCTATAAGACCTCAAATTGTAGAACTAGGATCTACAGATAGAATTTAAAGGAAGACAAATTTTAATTCAATATAAATAACTTCCAAAGAGTTTTAGGAAAAGGGAATGGGCCATTTCAGGGCAGTAAATCAGTAGCGGGATTCACGTAGACGCGGAGCCTCCAATCACTGCTAATACAGGGTCAATTCCATCGGAAACAGGGCTTGAAACAGCCAATATTAAAGGTCATCCTTCCAGTTGCAAGATTTTACATGCTTTATGTTTGCACATTCACACAGCCCAAAGCTTTTCTCAAGTTTTATTTTCAAGATGTATGGACCTTAATACCATGAAGCCTACGTATAATCTCTACAGCAAAAAAATTGTGAATGAAAGGAAATTCTTTTCCCATCTCACTGAACATGACAATATCACAAAATATTAAGAGAGTAAATATAAATGGGGACAGGATATGGGTCTCAAGTGGGCTTCAAATCCAGCTCAGGAAAATCCCAGGGTGTTTCCAACCTACAACACCCTCTAAGACTTTGTGTAAAGATTATCAGCCGTAATGAGAACACAGGGACTAGGAAAAGGTACCTACTTTTTACTCAGAATTCTGTCTCCTACTGCATGAAGATCACATGGTTAAATCTATTTTCTAATCAGTTATCAAACCAGAAATACAAAACTGATTCCATTTTTCACCACCAACTCCTAACTTACTATCATGATATAAAGATGGCTGAGATTTTAATACACGAAAACCCACAAATCACTTTATTACCCTGTAGAACTATTCTGAAATTTATTATCATTTGCTCAAGATTATTCTCAGCATGGGCTTCTATTACTTGGGTAATCTGATCTTTCAGGCTCTTTTTAATGAGGGACTAGTTCCCAAACTTGGGTGTTTTAAGAACTGAATTGTGGGTTTCAGGAACAACTGTCTCCTACCATTGAGGCCAGATTTACAGTCTACTAGACCACATCAACTTATCAGAATACGGAATTCTTATTTATTGCCTATGTGTGGTTATTCAAGCAGGGCAGTTGCTACTAACAAACATATTTCTAAAATAGTCCCAGAAGCCAGCAGTTGAGTTCTGGTTATCGAAAGACAAAAGATATTGCCTAGCAGAATTTTGATTATCTTGACAAAAAATATAAGGAGTGTTCTCAATGAGGCCAACCTAGTTTTTTAAAAAAAGAAACATCTAGTATGTAAGATACTCTACCTCTCAGATGAGATTAAAGGAAATGTTTATAGTCCTGATGTGACACGAAAACTTGAAGCAACAATCAGAGAAAGCAATTTTCTCTTTTCTTCCCTTTGGTGGTAAAATGTTTTCATTTCCCATAACCAAGATCTTTCATAACCATTACCTACATATTGTTAATGGAATATTTTAGATTCTGTTCTGTCTACAGGGGTTATTTCCAGCATCGGATCTATTTGTGACCTGGGAATCTCTTATAGTTCCCATAAGCTCCACCACTTCAAGGACTCAACATCTATTCAGGCAGCATGTGGTCCCATAAAAGCAATCAGAGTGCATAGTCCTCAGCTGCGGATCTTGGAAGACCAAAGGAGGCTTTAACACTGAACTTGTCTGGCTTGCACAACAGTCAAGAAAAGTCAGTAAATGCCAAGCTCTGATTTGTTTCCTTTGATGGAAGCTGCTGAAAAGGTCTTCCGCTTGGAGGCATTTACCAGTTTTTCTGGTACAATAGCTACCGCTGTGGGTTTTCTAAGTGTGAACGGACATATGTAAGACATGAAATATCAGGGACAGGCACCATCTGCAATGGCTGTCTCACAGGCTGCGACTGCAATGTAGGAGTAGCAAGGGACAGAATTTCCTTACGGCCGCACACTGGCAAAACAACAACAACAACAACAACAACAACAACAACACAAAACCTTTTTGGTTGACAAAGATATTAAAGAGGAATAAATAGGATTGTACGACTGCATCCTTTGCAGCTAGCACCTTCAGCACCTCCTGCCCTAATCATTCAAAGGTTAAATGAATAGCACTGATGAGTATTGCCTCATTTTACAATAGACATTCAAATAAAAAAAAGAGACATTTTCCTTAATTCATTCTCTTATTAAATACTCATCCTCTTATTAAACAACACTTATATGAGGTCTAAAGGTGATACAAAGATAGACAGGTAACAAAAACCATATACTAAAGGACTAATTTTTTATCCATAGGTTAACCTCTAACCATAAAGTAGTATAGAAGGAAGGAAGAAAAGAATTTTTATGAAGGTGCTATCAGACTTTCAGGTAAAGGTAATAGATTGAAAATCACAGCTAAATTTCTTTCTTCTAGAAAAAATTCTGGCAAAATTAAAGGAAAAAAATTTAAAGGCATAAATTCATAGATAGGGAAGAAAAAAATACAACAGCAACAAAATCTTGGTATAACTGTGAAACAAATGGATTAGCAGCAACACCACAGGATTTTCAAAGCCTTAGTACTAGCAGCACCTCTGGAACTGTATGAAGGGGGAATGAGGGGAGGGGGTGTTAAAAGAAAGAGGATTAAGATACTGTTAGAGTCCTAGATTCCCTGGCCCCCCCACCACCACCATCCTGGGCTACTTCAGCCCCTCAGCCCCTTGATAAAACTAAAAGATTGATTCTCTTAGAGAGGGTAAGATAGGTGGTACATTGACGGGGATGCCAGGCATGGCTGAGGGGTGGTGGAGTAAGTGAATTTATGTATATTAAATGCTGAGACTCTCAAGCCCTCCTTCCCAATTTAGCTCCCAGGAGGCTGGCAGAAAGTCTTTATATTCTAAACAAGAGAGTCAGAGATAATTTTTGGAAGAATTAAGCCAGCCCCAAAAGAAAGACACCAAAGTACTGACAGAGAGGGTTCCAGCAGCCCTCAGTGATGGGTAACTGGAGCACCAATCCTGGGTCTCACGGGTCAGAGGGCTACCCTCTGATCTTCCTCTGGTCTCCTCAGAACCCTCGTATAGAAGAATCCACACGGGCAAAGAAACATGCCCAGCTACAACACACAGAATTTCCTGGCTAGAAGGCTCCAACACTGTTTTCAGGGCCTGCTTGAGATACTTCTACTGGTCATTTTTTCTGAGGGTCAGCAAGCATACCCTTAGGCCCAAGGCATGGCCAGAGGGTGGAGGTGGGATAAAGGACGAACAGGTTCTGAAACAGGGTTCTTCAGTTGCACTCCTGAGTGAACAGATGGGGAATTTTAACAAAGAATCAAATGGAAATCCTAGAACTGAAAAGGTCTATGAAATGAAAGTTATACTGAGTGGATTTAACAGAAGGTTGTAGCCTATAAAAGAAAGAGTCTGTATACCTAAAGACAGATCAATAGGAATTATCCAATCTGAAGAACAGAGAGAAAAAAACAAAAACAAAACCAACTAAAAGCCAGCCTTAGTGATCTGAGGGACAATATCAAGTGGTCTAACATGTGTGCAAGTGGAGTTCTGGAAGGAGTAAAGAGATACTGGGGTAGAAAAAAATGAAGAAATAATGGCAAAACTTTCCCAAATTTGGCAGAAACTATCAACTTACAGATCCAAGCTCAGTGAATGCCCAGGCAGGTAAATATAAGGAAAACACGTAGGTATGTAATAGTCAAGCTGCTGAAAACCAAAGATGAGAGGAAAAAAGACAGAGGGGGAGCCTAAAGGTCAGCACTAACAGAACTTTCTGTCATGATGGAAACAGTCTCCTTCTGCACTGCTCAGTCCGGTAACCACCAGCCATGTGAGCAGCTGAAATGTGGCTAAGGCACCTGAGGAAATGAATTTTTAAATTTTATTTAATTTTAATTAGTTTCAATTTATATAGCCACATGTGACTAGTGGCTATCATATTGAACAGTATAGCTAAGGGGACTTATGAGATATGTCAACCCATTATAATATGTGCACTTTACTGATTCAAACAAACAGAAATAAGAAAAACAAAGGTTAAGATACTGAGATAACCAGGAACTTGAACACTGAATGTATACTTCATGTTAAAGAATTCTTGTTAATTTTTTAATGTGTACAATAGTTACTGTGGTTATGATTTTAAAAAGAGACCTTGTGTTTTAAAGACATATATTAAAATATTTATAGATGGAATGATATAAATGTCAAAGATTTGCTTCAAAATAATATGGAGCTGGGCAGTGAATAGGGGATGCGGTAGAAATGAAACAACTCTTAACTATGGATTAACAATTATTGAAGCTGGATGATGGGCATACAGGGACTCATTACACTATTGTTTACTTTTGTAAAGTTAAAATGTTTTCATAAGAAGTTTTTATAGAGAAGAACAAAAGAAGAAAAGAGATCAAAAACAGGTCAAAAAGGGGCAGGTTGGTCCAAGAGGGTCAACATTGAAATAGCAAGACTTCCAATAAAAAAGAGAAAATGAAGGGAGAGCTATAAAAGAGAAAAATTCCCAGAACTGAAGGATTCAAGTTTCCACGTTCAAAGAGCTCAGTAAGTATACCTCACACAACAGGTGAGAAGGGACTCACACACCAACGCACATCGCTGTGAAATTTCAGAACACAAGGGATAAAGAGAAGATTCATGTAAGTTCTCATTGAGAAAGAACATGGCACAGAAAAACATCAAGAATCAGAATGATGTAAAATGATTATAAATCAATAAAAAGTGTTAAAAAAAAAAAAAGAATCAGAATGGTTCCAGGCTAGGAGGGAAATGGTTTATCACCTAGAATGATATACAGAAGCCATCAAACAAGTATGAAGATAAAAAAGACATTTTAAAACATGTGAGGTCTCAAAGCTTTATTCTCTACATACCTAGTCTCAGGAAACTACTGGGAGATGTTTTTCATCAAATTGAAGGAGTAAATCAAGGGGCAAAAAAAATAGAGTAGGAGAGCCAACAGCGAAGAGAGGTGAAGGGAATGAAGCACCAGAGCGATGATGAAAATCCCAGGACAACTTCAGGTGTTCAAGAAAACCAGTCCAGCCTGGAGCAGGTCAAGACTCCAAGAGGAGACTTTAAGAAAGTGAAACGGGTAAGACTGTTCTGAAGGGTCTGATTTCACTGGAATTTGGGAATGAATTACAGTTAACACAAAAAATTAAGCAAACAAAGAGAGACAAGTATTAATAGATAAGTATTCAAATATTTACAAGAAGTTTTATGGACAAAAAAAATGATCACACTATGTAGTTCAGCTCTGACAAGTATCTACCGGCTACAGGGTATTAATAATGTAAATAATCCTGATTAAAGCAAATGATAAGACAGCTCTAGCAGGAAAATAGGAAGATAGGAAATATGCATGCAGACAATGGTCATAAGTGGGGAGATGGAAAGGAATACCCAAAATGGAAAAATCCAGAAGTTGCAACACAAGATTGCTATTTAGACATAGAGAAGTATAAAAGGTATCAACTAAAAGCTGCAAGAGAAGAGTGACTCTGTGGAAGGAGGAATTGGGGGCCATGCTGGGGAGAGAAGGCGGGGGGCTGGGTTTTTCTTAATTAACTATAGAACTGGTAGACTCTAATATATTTTTATAATCCTGATAAAATTAAAACTTGAAAGAACAGTGCTATCAACATTCTCGTAAGAGTTTACAGCCCAGCGAAAAAGGAGGCCGAGCAGCTGTGAGAACTCTACAGCATCTATGCAAGGACTGGGGGGACACACATTACGTCCTAATTCTAATGTCCTCCCGCAGATACTGACTTGAAGAAGCAGTCACCTGCCAGGCGTCAAGTTTAAAGGAGTATATTGTGAAAATGTTCTAAGCAGCTAACACAGATGAAATGAAAAACAAGAATATCAGAGTTAGAGAAAACTTCATTTAGAGATAATTCATTTAGACATTTGGTAAGGTTTTTGTTTTATTTAAATAGAACCAATTCTCTTTTTTAAAGGAATATAATTATATGATATAAATAAACTCAAGAGAAGCTCCCAATGGGGGCGAGCTAAACTTTACATTGTGTAATATTTATAAGTTGGATTCACAAAGGCTTTTATAGCCAACATTATTAGAATAGTAGAAAAATGTTCTAGGTTCAAATCTCTGCTAGGTATTTAATTCTTGTCTCTAAGGTATAATCTATTTTACATTTTAAGAGGGAAAACAGTGTCTTTTTAACCTTTCAGTAATGTTTCAAATAGACTATAAGTCAGTAAGTAATTTGATGAACATTTTAATGAAGTTTTTGTACCAAATGTTTCATTACAATTCTGGCAGCTAGGTTTGATTTATTTGTCGTATATATTGATAGCGAATTAGCCCAGATAGCTAAAACCTACACTGCATTCAAAATTTCATTTCCTCAACCCTCATCCCCACCCCACCCCCCAATTTGATGGTCTGAATTATGAGAAAAGTACTAATTTTTCCTACATGAGCATTTCCTACAAATCTTTACCTGGTTTTATCTAGACCTTTATGGCCTAAGCTTGTTCATACTGGGACAAGAGCAGAATGGAAGCTGAAATCTGAAGTAACCCACCCACCTTAAGCTAGCTATTAGTTTCACCAGCAGACATTAAATACAGCTGCTCACAGGGGGAAAGAAAAGTTTATCTTTTCTGAAGTTTTTGCTTATATTCTCCATTGGGAAATACCAATTAATAAGAACAACAGCTACAATTATGACATCCTTGAAAGAAAGGAAACCGTGGGGAAAACTTGGAAAATCAGTAGTTGACTACAGATGGAATTTTCTTTTTTTCCTAGAAAAGCTGAGATGCTTTGTTAAACTCTGTTTAGATGGAACATTTTTAAGCTTGTTTTTAAAATAATGTCAGGTTTGTGAAAACGAAAACTTGCTAGTCCTAATACCATATCCATACTTTTGAGAGAGTATCAACTTTTCTCATGAAAGAGTTCCTATTAGGGATGTTCATTTCACTGAATGTGAAATGGAAATGCAAATAGGAAACTAAACTGACATTTATTTATTTACTGTTTCCTTTCTGTTTTAAGAGCAGAAAATTTGGCCTGGTTTCTGTGACCCAAATTCCCTTTCCTACTTCTAAAGTAAAGCATTCTCACACTCATGCTGACTGTCCTCAAATATTAAGCTTGAGGCTCTGTGGGCCAACAGGAGGTTAGATTCCAATGAAAAGAGAGCAGATGTAGATTTGGGTTAGTTAGTTACTTTAGGATTCTGTGCTGGAAAAGCCCCTTCACACATTACTCTCATCATAGTAACAGCCAATTCCTTCTGCACAGTAATCCTTGTTTTGTTCTTCTAGTCTGAGCCAAGTTATACTGTGACTCACTCATCATCACTCTAAGTCATGACACCCTTTGCTGAAAAAAAGGCAGTCAACTAGTGTGGCAAAAAGGTAGTTAGTCAACTGGCAAGCAGGCTCGGTGCACTGGTATTTAAACTCCTGGAGAATATTACTCCAAGTAATTTTATAGCTGATGTCTCACCATGAGTACTAGGCCCCCTACACTGGTATTTCCAGCAGATTGAGCAATGGGATCCCACCTGTTTCGATTAGAAAGTGGAAGACAGGTATTTTTCTCTTGTCATTTAAAACAAATTTTACAGTTTCATTCAGACCATTCTATCATTTCAAGTTCTCGGTAGAAGGGGAACACCAATAATCTTTGTTGTGCCTTCTGATTGTCCTCCGCAGTGCATCCCTCCCCCGCTTCCCCATTAAATTATGAACTCACTTTCAGTAGGGATTTTCTTTTCAGCTGGGAGTCTTTATGGCCTTGAAGTTTAGAACTGTTGCAAAAGGGCTGCTTTGCATGTACTCCTTCCAGGTATCCTAGGTTTCATCAGTCCTGGTTCCATTTTACGTTAATTTATTGGTTTGGAGAATTCTGTACCTACATAGTTAGTACAAATTTGGGCCCTGAATTTCTCAGAAGAGGCCATTCAGAACCCTGGTCAGGGAGAAAATTCTCTCATTGCTTGTCCTTATGCAAATATTTTTCTAGTTCCCCTTTCATTGAGGGAGTTGTCCTTCCAGGGTCTCAGCTTTATGCAGAGATTGGTTACAGTTCCTCATCTCAGGCTGGCCCACGGCTGTCGCCCCTGGCCTTGTGAGCATTAAAACCCCCAGCTCCTAGGGCTTATATCTATATTCATATCCCTTCAGCTTACATGCTTATAGCTCTGCCCTCATGTTTCTTGAATCCTAGAAGGCTTACATTTCAAAGAGAAATTCAAAGTGGTGAAAATGGAATGAAACTCTAAAGCTAGTACTTAAGCATTCTAAAAATCCAGTATTTTCAAGATCAGGAGGCTCTTGCAGACCTGACACAGCTCTGAGCTCCTCTAAGACGTGCTGTACTTTTCTGCACTTATACATGTGCTAATTATTTAAGTCCAGATAACCCAACTATTTATGGTTGTGTGTTCAAACCTCTACTGAAATCTATTCTCTGACATTCAAATTCCCTATGGAAGTGTTTTAAGGAAAAAAAGTTTGTAAATAAGATCTTTAAAAGTTTCTCAGTGTTTGTTGAGTAAAAGAAAGGAGGATAACTTTCTCCGTCAATGCATGACTGACTCCTGTGATTTTTTTCTTAATGAAAAATAAAAGTCTTCTCCAGAGCATTATTTCAAACCTGATTCTATGACCAAATCTAATGTAAGAGAGAGAGGCTGTTTTCCTTATAAACAAAATTAAATTGGCAAGATATCAACCTGTACCCCCGAGTGAAGTAGAAGTCTGACCTGCAGGTTGTTCAGAGGCTCCATCTTCATGACTGGGCCCAAGGTGTTGAGAGGCAGGGAGACGTCAATGCTCTGGTTTGGCATCAGTGGTGTATGGATGGCCAGAGGAGTGCTGGGGATGACACCAAAGCTACGAGGGAGGATGAAGAAAACCCAGAGGTTAATCAAGAGACAGGATTTGGCCATATCTTCAGGTTTCAATGGCTTTTTACTCCATTTGGAGGAAACATAATTCTTAATAAAATTAAATGGAAGAAATAGAAGGAACTAAAGTGCTCAATTCTAATGTGCTGTAACATTGGTTACAATATAACCTCTATTTTCCATTAAATGGATTTGTGGAAGGAGAAAACATCCATAAGCATAGAATGATTTGCTACTGTTCTAATTTCTGAAAGTTTCTTTTGTTTATCATGCCACTGGAGGGACAGGTTTGGTAAGTCTCTTTTTTACATACATCTTTCTTTAGATAATCCTTGGGAGAAAGAATACTCTAAGAATACCCACCCTGTAAAGTACAATAGTATTATTTCATTAGGTCGATAACCTGCCTGATTAGTTCAGAGGATTATTTCCAGGTAACTCTCATTTTCTGTGTGTCCACTCCCCCACTCCCCACTTACATAAGATCCATCACATCAGGAAAGAGTCAGTCTAAATAAAGCAGAATTGATTGGCTTAAACATTCTGAACATTCCAAAGGACAGGCTGTAGACCCAAACATGGCTACTTTCTTAGCCTAAGGCAGGCTAAGTACTCATTAGACTTCTCAGAGAAGCCTGTCTAATAATAAAAGAATAGTAAAGAGATGGGAAATGCATGGGTTTGAAGTTAAATAAGAAACAAAAATGTATGAGGGAGGGCAGATATGTCTTATGTCTTAATTTCAAAAAGATGGAGCAGAAAGGGAAAAGTGGGCCCACAGGTGTAATAAATAAACAAATTAATGATATAAATTTATACTGAATTTATGTTCTAATTAGCCTCGGGAAGGAAGATGGGATTATAATATTTATAAAATAACTATAGAGTTTATATAGGCAGTATAAATTTTAAAAGCCACAGAATGGCAGAAGAAACATTTTTCTTTTCCTAGATAAATTGTATTTTAGCACCCAAATGTAATAATGGAATGACCCTGAGAACACACATCACTCATTCTGGTGTTAACATTTATGGATCAAAAAAATCATCCTACCCTTTTGATCTTGCCCTCACGATTTATCTATGTAGAAAACCATAAGGAAACTATAAAAAGGCTACTAGAACTAATATGTCAGTTTAATAAAGTTGCAAGATACAAGTTTAATGTACAAAAATCAATTATATTTCTATATGCTAGCAACAGTCAAAAATTAAAATTACAAAATGCTATTTACTATAACATCAAAACTACGAAGTACTTAATAAATCTGACAAAAGATGTGCAAGAACTGTACATGAAAAATCATAAAACACTGCAGAGAGAAGTTAAAGATGACCTAGATAAATGGATATGCCATGCTGATGGATTAGAAGACTCAATATTGTTTGATGTCAGTTCTCTCCCAAACTGATCTACATGTTCATTGCACTCTCAATCAAAATCCCAGCAAAGGACCCAGAACAGCCAAAATGATATTTGAAAAAGAACAAAGTTGAATCATTTATACTATCTGATTTCAAGATTTACAATGGAAAAAAAATTTACTTTGACTCTTACATCATACTATCAAAATTACCTCAAAATGAATTATTAAAGTAAATGTAGGAGTTCAATCTGTAATATTTCTATTAAAAAATTGTAACTGTGATTTATTAGATAAAACATAAAAAGCAAAAAATTATAAAATAAAACTTTAACCCCCAAAAAACTTGTTTTTTTGAAAGACTGTTAAGAAAATAGGGTGGGAAGGGATAGACTGGGATTTCAAAATTGTAGAATAGACTACACTGTATAGCACAGGGAAATATACACAAAATGTTATGATAACTCACAGAGAAAAAAATGTGACAATGAGTGTGTATATGTCCATGAATAACTGAAAAATTGTGCTGAACACTGGAATTTGACACAACATTGTAAAATGATTATAAATCAATAAAAAATGTTAAAAAAAAAAAAAAAGAAAAAGGCAAACCCACAGACTGAGAGAAAATATCTGGAAAACATATTTGACAAAGGACTTGTACACACAATATATAAAGAATTTTATTACTTGATAGTAAGACAAACAAAAAAAAGATATGAACAGATATTTCACCAAAGAAAATACAAGAATGATCAATAAGATTATGGAAAAAAAATGCTCATTCGTCATCAGGGAAATGCAAATTAAAATGAGATATTACTATACATCCCTAAGAATGGGTAAAATCGGTATGGATATGGAACAGCTGGAACTCTCACACTTACCAAATGACCCAGCAATACCACTGCTAGGTACTCACCCAGAAAAAAGGGAAAACGTGTATCCACAGAAAGACCTGGACATGAATAGGAGCTTTCACCATTAAAAAAAAGATAAAACTGGAAATAATCCCCAACTCCACCAAGGGGTGAAAGAGTTAACAAATAATGGTATAGGCATCGGTGGAATACTACTCAACAATAAAACAGAACAGACCACTGACACATCTCAAAGCATTAACACTAAGCAAAAGAAACCAGATGCAAAAGACTCCATACTACATGATTTCATTTACAAAATATTATTGAAAAGGCACGATTATACCAGCAGAGACAACGCTACAAAGAACAAGAAGAACAGTCAACACAGTAAGAGACAGAAAATAAAATGAGAAAAAGCAGGTAAAATAAAACAGAAATGAGAGAAAAAGATCATCACCACAGATGAAGCACTCTTGTCAGAAGATCAAGTCTAATAAATCTACTTAAGCCTAGAGATCTGCCTCCAATTTACAGATATAATCAGCAAAATCTAGATTGTGGGAAACACCACAGATAAAAGATCTAATTTCTTCTACAAATAAATTTCAAGGAAAAAAGAGAGGGGAGGAGGAATCAACAGGTTAAAAGAGACTTAAGATACTTATCAACAGACACATATGGGGCATCAATGGGACCCTGTTCAGATAAAACAAACTGGACAAAAACACTAGAGAACTTTGATAATCCACTGATTGGATGTTTAATGATATTAAAGGATTTAAAAATATTTAAGGATTTTTTAGTATGACAGCATTGTTGTTATGGTAAAAAAAAAGACCATGAGATACATACTGTAATATTTACAGACTTTAAATTTTCTAATATTTAAAAAAGTTTTAAAGGAAATAGTATATATAAAAGATAGACAAAGAAAAGCCAATAAATACATAATTCTTCAAAGATGAAAAGCTAAACAACAGAATAGTACTAAAGTTTTAACATATAAACCCTGAAAACTTTCCTGAAACACAAAACTTCAATGAACATATTGAAAAGGCACACCTTATTTCAGGAAAAAACTGACCAAGATTGGTCAACACTGGGAATATCCTAATAAAATTACTGGACTCCAAAACTTCAGGCAGCCAGACAAAATAATCATATCACTTAGATGGGGAAGAATTAGGCTGGCAACAGACTTTCCCTACAGAATATTAAATGACACAAGACTTTGGAGTAAAAGAGTGAGTCAAGAATTTTCAAGCATGTAAGTCGCAGTTTTGATCACATAAGAATTCAAGGATTGTTAAGCCCCTTTTGAGGAAACTAGTAGAAGGCATGCAAGAAATGACAGTGAAATGTAAACAAAAAGGACTGGCAGTAACAAAGGGGGATAAAAGTGAAAGAATGAAACACAGAAATGATACAACTGACAAAAATGAGAGGAAAAGAAGGCAAGAGGTTGGAAAGAGAATAAGCTTTCATTTGTCATTATTCTCTTCTGTACTAGGACAGAGAATTCACTGCTAAAAGCAGACTGTCAGCCTATACGTGATTATTCAGGTATACTCTCTTCCACAGTTTTGACACCAGCCAAAGTACATTCATTTTTTTCCTCAGCAAACGGTGAGCTCTGGACACACATTTGCTTGGTTCACTACTCTATCTTCAGTACTAAGAAATGACTGGCACTCAGATGATAACAATTATTTGTTAAATGGATAAATCAATTTCAAATAAAAAAGTTTTGGGGGGAAAACTTTTAATGAAGACATTCTATTCCTAGAATCCTTTAAAAAGGCAGTGAAAGTTCTGGTTTCCTTATTCTCTCTGGATGAGTTTCTGAACAAAATTCCCTCGGGCCTCCAAAACTGAAGCGGACACTGGAGAGACACGCAAGAGCCTGTGCTCACTCTACACCGAGCGTCCGCCAACGTGGGAGTTTTCCCTTGGCTAAGGGGAACCCTCTCTTGTTGGACACAAAGTACACAGCTGTCTCAGGATCCAGCTGGGGAACTCAAATTTCTTACCTATTCTTGTTAAACTGGATCGCAAAGTCTGTCATGTGCTGCAGAGCTTTGTTGGTGAAATTCATTTCCATATAGATGTGCCCTTGGCGGTGAGTAAATGTTCCTGAAATCTCCAAGCCTTTAGCCTTTACTGCAGGCAGCCAGACCTGAAACACAGTACAGAGCCCAATGGAACCAGACAGGATTCACCTCGATGCTATTTGTTTTGGAATAAAGATGAAATTAAGACTTCACTTCCTTAGGCAAAAATTAAGGTGATTTTTATACCATAAGTACCAAGCCAGGTGCAAATGTTTCTGGATAAAGTCATATTTGCTGAATTTTGAGCTCACTCTCAATTATCTAAGAACCAAAACAAACAAACAAAAAACCCCAAAACGAACACAAAATCTGAAAGTCTGTGGGTAACTCTGGCAAAAGGAGACATTGCAATGAGTATAATTTCAGGGTTTTTTTGGTTAGTAGCTTTGATAAAAGGCTTAAAAGGGAAAAAAACAGAATCTACTAACAAAAATAGCATGTCTATAATATTGAAAGACTTTTAAAAATCATTACCAAAATCATTATCAGTAACCTATGACAGGTAAGGACTTTGAATTATGTATATTTTAAACTCTTGATAAAGTTTCTGATAAAGAGTAAGCATTCAGACGCTGCTTAAGCGCTCTGGACACCTATTCCCTCTCTCTATAATTCACCCATAACTTACCCCTGGTCTTAGAACCTGTGATACTCCTGGACTGCCCCAGTTTATTAAAAATAAAAAATTGGGAATTCATGAACTGTCCCGACTACTTAAAGACAGAATACCCAAGAGTCAGTGGGGTGGTTAATAAATGTGAGAAGACACTCAGCTACACTGAAAAAAAAAAAAAAAAAAGAGAAATCAAGTAACCACAAGATACAACTTCTCATCCATCAGGGAGTCAAAAATTCAAAAAGTCAGGATACTCAATGAAGGAGAATACAAGGACTCTGGCACTGTTACATTCTGTTTTGGGGAATGTAATTTCATGTTACCTTTTTGAAAAGTAAGTTGGTAATGTCCATTTTAAAACATTTAAAGGACAAAGCACATTGCAAGTCTATCCCATAGATACACTTACAAAAAATATACCATGATGTATATTAAACAAGAATGTTTATGGTAACATCACAAAAACAAATAAGGAGGCAGAGGGCAGGGCAAGGGACCTAAATGTCCACCATCAAGAGAATGATTAAATAAGTTGTGGTACATCAATACAGGGGGTACAGCCATTCAAAACAATGCGGCAGTGAAAAAACAAGGTGCAGAACACTGCAGCCCTCTGACAGCATTTTTAAGGGATATAAACATATAGGTGTATGCATGATCTTTTTTTCTTCTTCTGAAAGGACACAGAAGAAAGTTAATAGTAGCTACCTATGAGGAAGCTGGGACAGAGAGAGACAATTTCCCACCTGATAGTTCTACATTATTTAAATTTGCCATTTGTATTACTATGTTTTTTTTAAATTGAAGTGTAGTCAGTTATAATGTGTTAATTTCTGGTGTACAGCATAATGTCTCAGTCATGCATATGTATACATATATTCATTTTCATATTCTTTTTCAGTAAAGATTATTACAAGATATTGAATATAGTTCCCTGTGCTACGTACTACGTTAATGTTAGTAAACAAGTAAATTAGTTATCTTTTAATCAATAATTAAAAATCTGTGGGGATAACATCCAACATAGTAACCTTACAACAAAGCTACCAAGTTGTGGCAAAACACTATGGCTCAGTTTGAATCATATTTTTGGTTACTCTACATAATGGCTGTGTACACAGAGACTACTGGAATGGAGAACTGATCTACGTATCTGTAGCAGAGTCAGATGAGCAGGCAGAGAATTCAGGAAGCAACCATGCATGTTCTCCCTCAGAAAGGCAAGATTACAAGAAATCTAGCCTAGCCTAGAAGGCACTATTCCCAAGCAGGCTTCATTTACAGGGAGTTTCCCTGTTTGAATTTCTATCTGAGCAAGAGACAGCAAGCAAAGCTGAGACTAGAAGGGAACCAATGACACGAACCTAAATCAAAACTCTGTGCACTAACACCCATGAAAACCAAATCTGGGCAATGGCACTCTATAATCCAGAGGCAATACCAATGGAAAAAGGAGAGTGGAAGGGATGCAAAGTAAAATGTTACTTCTCTCTAGTTCTCTGTCTTTTCCTCCTGCTGCTGCACTTGTATCAGACCTACACTAGACTGATGTCAGTGCTGACAAGCTAGACAGTATTTCTAAATAAGAGAACAAAACTCAAATATTTAATATTTCCAATTTTAAGTCTAATTATAAGAATGGTTAAATGGGACACTATAGTGCTTCTTATTGCTAGGTTTGAAGCCACCTTTTATCTTCCTCTCAAATCCTCTAGAAAAAGGGCCCTAACCTTGGATTTATTATCAGTGGAAATAACACAAATGTTAGATGCTAACATAACATAACATAACATAACATAACATAACATAACATAACATAACATAACATAACATAACATAATTCAGGTCCTGTCCACTAAGAAAGTATTGCTTTACTTACAGCCTTAGGAGCCACATATCCACCAGGTGCCATGCCTATCCCTGTGGAGAGTTCAAACAGGTCATTCAGACCACTGCTGACCACAGCAGGAGTAGGTGAAGGAGCGAAGGTTGCAGGCACTGATGATGGGATGAAGGATTGTCCCACCTGCAGGGAAAAAAAGGGAAAGGGGGGCAAGGAGATCAGGAAGAACAGATTAACAGTCCTTAAAATGTTGCCATATATTTCAACAGAATTGACAAATCGGTAAGAACACACCATAATTACAGTACTTTTAGCAGTTAAATTAGTATATTCTTTGTCCTTTTTATCATCATGGCTATTTTTCATCACTGAAAAGATACACACACTCTTCAGAAGTTCTATCAAGAGAGAGTAATCAGTAGGATCAGGAACACAGTGATCCAAGATTTTTTCCATTTGTTTCCAATTTTAGCTTCCATGATTCTGTGCAAAAGGCCTACAAGTACCCTAACGAAGGGGAGGTTTGTCTCTACAGAAAGAAGGAGAAGCATCCAACTTAGACAGCAATTCCACTTCCACGTGGGTCCAGGCAAGTCTTAGTTCCCCATTCAGGCATAAATATCTAGTAGGAAACTCTCCTGTGGGAGATGGATATTCACACCCCGTCACTCACTTACGAGGAGAGTCTCAGTCTGAGTCCAGCTGACTCTCAAGTTCTTTCTAGACGACAGTAGAGAACAAGAGCATTCTCTAGTCAAGATGGCAGGTTCCATTTCCTTTAGCTCTTTCATGCCAGGAAGACAAAGATCTCCGTAGACACCAGAGCGCCAGTCCCTAAAGACACCCCTACACCACATGTGGTGTGTGAGCCCAAAGATTCCAAGTAACCCTACGCTACTCTTCATAGACTGCTCGAGAGGTTCTGGTGAACAGTGCTAGACAGCAGCGGTGGCTGGTCTGAGAATGTGTGCATAGGAAAAGCATCAAACAGGGGCAGCGCATCCCATGGTGGAAAAAACGGATGGCACTTACTGCCGGACTTCCTCCAATGCCCCCGCCAAGGTCACTGCCAAGCTGAAAGAGAGAAAGGAGAGAGAGGAGAGAGAGGTAGAGTTCATTTAGCTAAGTACTAGATGCCCGTACAGAACCTGTAAATTGCTCTACCAAGTTGCTGGGAACACATGCTATTCAACTTAACTCCCAAAGCCTAAAGAAATTCTAGACTACAAAGAAATACATCCTAGGGGAACCAAGTAGGGGAAGTGTTAGTGTGTGGGAGTTTTGAAAAATCTTGGAAAGAATATGGAGCTGGGACATCTCAGGGATGTTTCAGATCCAACCTTTCCACTGGGGTACATAGGCACAAACCTAAACAAGATTTAAAGTGTTGACATGTTCTGAGAAGCTCTATCTCCAAGTAGTAATATTTTGAATATGTTTTATTTTTTTCTTTAAAAGGAAATTTAAGGGGGAAAAATAAAGAAAAGCAAAGAAAAACTAAAATATGCTTTGATCTACAAAACTTGCTGCCCCACTGCGAAAGTGGGAACCAAACCAGTATTGAGCTGCAATTTCAAGCTTCAAAAATTACAGCTGGAACAAGAGTGATTTTTAGTTTAGAACTCTCCAAAGAAAGAAAACAGCTGGGTTAGGAAGATATCCTACCTGGGGAGGAAGTGGGGAGGCATGCAAGCTTTAAATCTCTCACGGTCGATACAACTAAGGAGAAGCGCTGTGATTTATCTGGAGGGGATCGTTTAAAAGGAAGCTAATAACTCTTGGAGAATTAGACTAACTTAATTAGCTAGGTGACAGGAAAATAATTTCACATGGCCTTAGTCTTGCCTTTTTTCCCTTAGGGCTCTGATATAATTCACCCTGAAGTCCATGACAAAAGCATTAAAGAAGAACTGAAGCTGAAAATAGCTAGCATGGAGAAACATAAAACACACACACAACTAACTGAGCGATTTAAAAAGCAAACACCACTTTTTTGTGCTACAATTTCACACTGCCTCTTCCCTAGTTCTCACTGTGCATCTAAAAATCCTCTCTGAATCACCAGGTGCCTTGTCTGCTCTACAGAACACTATATCCTTTATTGTTATTTAGTGGTGGAAACTTGGAGATCTATGTGCTGTGGTTGTGTTAAAAAACAAAACTGTATTTGTCTTCAGGATTTGAGAAAGAGGATTTATTATCATCTCAATGAACAGATATATGAAACTGGATGCCAAGTTCTAAAAAATAATAGATACGGAAAAATAATAGGATATGTGACAAAATTCTGTTACCACTGTGACTGAAGAAAAAAAAAACCCATGCAGGTGCTTCATAACTGGCGTGAAGAAGCATGCTCTGCTGCACTAAGCTACAGAGCACTCCAAACCTCAAAGAGCCAACATTTCCAGAATCTGGTTCCTGAAGATTATTTAATGGTTGGACATGGGACGAAAAATCACAGGCAAAGACAGATAAAAAGGTTTTCACAACTAAGAATTCCAATCACTGGAAAGTATGACAGCAAACAGAAAAGATACATCTGTTTTCTCTCTGGTTCTAGAAGAGCACACATCTGCAGTATGACATCTGAAAAGAATGAGATTCTTTTCATTCAAACGCACACATACATAACGTTTGCTGGATACAAGGCATTACAGGGAGTGTAAAGATGCCAGGTCATGATGGGGACATATAGATGAGTGAGACCCAGGCTTTGCAAACTGGCAGAAAAAAAATAAAACATGAATGCAAAACTATACAGAATATACTAAGGCAAAAAAGCAAAGTTTTGAAGGGAAGAGTCTCCTTTTGGCTGAAGGATGAATGAAAAGAAGCCTCAAAGACGGAGGTGGTAGTGTGAGATTATAAAAAGTAAAAATGGGGGAGGGTATTTCTTAAATAGCATGAACAAAGGATGAAAAAGCAGGAATAAAAGATGATCAAGAAGAATGAGTAGTCCACTTAGACTGGAGCACAGGGTAGATATGTGTAAAAAAAAATCATAGAAAATTTGCAAAGGAAAACTGGTTATGGTGGTCTTTAGTTTTCAATTTCTCCTCCATAAAAGCCTAGAGGTTTCTTAGAGTAAGATTCAAACTTTTAAAGAGTACTAATAACTATTTCAGTTGTGTTTCAATAACTGTGGTTTTCAACCTTAGATACACAATGGAATCAACCACCTGTGTGTGTATGGGGGGCTAGGGGGAGGAATTTTTAAAAATACTGATGCCTAAGCCTCAATCCCAATGATAGCGGTTTAATTGTTCTGGGGTGTAATCTGGGCATCAGAATTTTAACAAGCTCCTCTAACGATTCTAATGTATAAACAAGGTTGAAAACCACTGCCTTAGAGATTTAACTATTATTTGGAATCAGACAAGATTTATCTGTTCAGAAATGACTTTGGAGCTAAATCCTGAATTAAAAAGGTAGCTAGAACTCGAGCAGAAAGAAGAACCCTTTCTAGAGAAGGGAATGATGCAACATGTCTTATTTGTCCTAATGTGTGATCTGGTTTTATGACTTTCTGATGGGCTTACACATTCTCCCCTCAACCATCCTCTTCCCTTCTGGCCTGTCTTACAACCCAAGCTTGAAAGAGATGGAATTCTTAATGGACCTAGTTGGCACTCAATGGTGAGAAAGAAAAAACAAAAACAGCAGTATCATCAAACATGCTAACTTCAATAAAAGGCATTGAGAAAAGTCACTCACTGATGGTGCTATTTCCAAAAGAAACAAAGCCCAAGTATAGTCTTTACTTTCTTAGATTTCATTCTTATTATCTTTGAGTTTTATATGAATGTTATCATAGCTGGACAAGACCTAAATGTACTCCTCCCAACCCCACCATGCTGCCTGTCAATTTTATTCAAAACCATGTAAGAGAAACTGAAAAGCAATCTGCATACTCCTTTGTTATGTTCAGCTGATCAGATACAACTCAGCTGCAACCCAGATTCAAGAACTCTGATCTTAGAGAGATAGGATCCAAAGGGTATTAGAGACACACAGCCAGAAATATAAAGGTTCACCTAACTGTGCTATGTCCAGAGAGCAAAAGGAAAGGACAATTTCGATGTTTTCTAACTAACAAGACTATAGCTTATTCAGACTTTATTTAGCAGCTTTCCTTTTGACCAAAAAGTTTCTAAGGGAGGTTATCATGTTCCTCTCCAAAAATATGACAGAGGTGACCGCACAGTGATGGGCAAAAGTAACTAACAGGGAGATGTCAGCAAGGATGGGAGCCAATTACCCAGTGAGTGGCCTCTCCTATCTACAGGATGAGCAGGATAATGCACATATTAATCAAGGGGAAAAACAAAAGGCTAGAAAACCAAACAAAACACAGGAAAGTTGTCGTGTTGGCCTGAACCAGCCATTACTCACTTCAGCTCAGTTGCTGATATTATCTGGAGTCAGACAAGATTCATCTGTTTGGTAATAGTAATCTCCACGGAGGAAGTAATGTCAACTACAGGCTGACTAAATCAGGATACAGGAAGATGAAGGAGAGGTGCCAATTTCAGGAAAAGAGTATTTCAAATGTTGGAAACTGAGCAGAATTTTCCTAAAAGTCCATAGTTGATACCTAAGTCCAAAACTTCTGCTGGTGGTACAGTTCCCCAGCCCTCAGTCTGAATCACATTAAATGGCACTGAGAGTAACACTAACATTTGGCTACTGCCAAAGAGTGGCTGCTTTACCATGCCTGAAATCGTGCTGAAATAGGCTCAATTCATGCTGAACTGCATAACTATGTGTCGCTGCGCTGTTCATTCAGTAACTGGATAGAAAGCGGTGATTTCACGGTGACTTATTTTAACTTATGGCTGAAGGAATGTCAGCATGGCGACATGAGCTCTGCAGCAGAACCAGGCGGAGTCAAGTCTGAGCTGAATCTGCATACAGCTCTAGTTCAGCTACCAAAAGATACCAAAGGAAACACCCTCACCCTATGGCAATATGCTACAAAAGCAGAGTACAGAGAAAGAACTCAAGACTGAGGTTCAGTAAGGAAGTAAGTCTGCCTGACTCCAACAAAAGGAAAAAAGTCTTTTATAAAAGAACATCAACTAAGATGGCCACCAAGTGGACCAAAAAACAAAAACAAAAACAAAACCCCACCAATGTGCACAATGACTGATCGGGGTTAGCCCCTTTGAGGTCCATCTGAGCAGGCTAAAGTAGACCTATCTGCTTCTAAAACTGCGGGGCTGTCTGTCTGTGTATCTGAAGACATTCTCTTAATTAGAGGTGTAGATCTTAAGCTCAGACATTTCTTTGCTTCTGTCTAGAATTATTACCTCTTTTATTTGACACTTTCAGAACTGATTTAATTGAAGGGAGTCTAAGGAATGCTTCAGGTCATACAGCTTACCCATAGCTCTGCTATTCAGGAGTCAAAACAGAATGACGCAAAAATAGTACACAATGACTTCCACCACAGACAAAACTTACGCAAAAATCCTATTGGTATCAAAAACATCAACCTGTGTTTTTCCTATTAGTTTTTGATTTTAGAAGACACATATCATCTCCTAGGGGAAGGTATGGTTTTCAGCTGTTAGCCTGCAAATTTTAATTCCATCTTCAAAAAGCTATTTAGAAAACCACCATAAAACATATAATTAATCAAAATGGTGAAAAGAATCTGTAACCATGCAGAAGCTATCAGACAAATTCATGGCTGAGAACCAACTTGATGTGGAGTACCATAAAGAGTGGAGATCACGCAAAATCATCAAAAGACTCTGTAACTGGAAGGAAAAAAAGTCTTACATCAACAGAAAAGTAGGGAGATGTATAGATTACTTCCTGAGATGGGACAGTAACAGAATGCGACAAAAAGTCCTTAGAACGGTCTCAGGCCTCAGCGTCCACTACTGGTCTCTTAGGTCAGATATAACTCAATGTTGAATATAGTAAAAAAATCACAGGAGAAGCTCTGCATCCTGTCTCATTTTCCCTTGCAGTAATTACTACCTGACTTTGTATTTGTCATCTGTCTCCCCGCCACAAGAATGTGAGCTCGTAGGAACTCGACACAACTATATTCCCAGGACACAGAACAGAGTCTGACACAGGATATGCACTCAACTCAAATATTTATTGAGTGAATGAATGTTCCACTAACCATATAAGCAGCTACCTATAACAATATTATTTATTGGGAAGACAATTTTGAAATGAATCATTTTATTGCTGAAAATTATCACAATGTGGACAGAAGGCTGACAAAATTGTTTCACCAACTGGCCTAGAGGACCACATCTGCATCAACACCGCCAACACATACGGACAGAACCAATTAGGGGAAAAACTGACCCCACCTGCTCCATCCCCACTCCAAGGCCAAAGTCCTTTCCAGAGAGGAAATGCATAGTCTCAGCAGTTTTGACAGCCAGTTTTCAGCAGAAGAGTGCCCTGTGTATCATTTGTTTGCCTTGAAAGTACTTGTGCTTTCTATCACAGCTCACCCACAAATGATGGGAGCACAGGATTTTGTGACTCTGCTTAACAGAGGGTAAGGTCAAGCAATCTTGTTCTTTGTGCTGCAAGACAGAAGTATAAACTTACCTAGTTCCTCTCCTCATGAATGAATACACTTATACAGTCTTTCTCAAAACTTCAAGGGCCTCCTAGTGGTACGTTAGCCCAAATTCATACACACAGGGCACCTGGGAGGTACAGCGTGGAGAGCCTAGGGTAAACAAGCTTTGTGTTTTATCTTCAACATTGAGCACTTCTACATTCTAAGCCTTAGTGCATCAGTGTGTTTACATTCCTTACCATCAAGTAAGACCGACACTGCAAGATGATGAACCAAGTTTATCCTGCAGCTTCAAATGCACCCTGCACTCTGCTGTGTACCCGAGAGACATGTACCCCAGTCTGAGAAGGACCAAAGGTAAGTGAGACTGGACTCTGTTCTGGAAGATGACAATAACAAACAAACTGGAGGAATCACAGGACAGTGGAAAGTATAGAAATCCTGAAGTTTTGAAGAAGTCCTGGGTTCGAATCCTGTCTAAGACTGACTTGCTGTACAACCTTCAGTTTTCCGTAAAATGAAATCCACTACCAATTACCTTGCAGACATACTCTGAGGATTAGAAATCATAAAAAGTTTTAGTGCAGACTCTGGTACAGAAATAGGTACCCAGTATTTGGTAATTATTCCCAAAACTGCCCAAGGCCAGCTTTGACTAAATCTAGGCATAGATAAATACATAGTTGGTTACTTAAAGCCACAATGAAGAATTCACCAGGCAAAACTGGGCTACAGTTCACACAGATCTCTCCACACCACCAATTCTAACACTAAGCCCTTAAATCACAGCAAATCTTTTCCAGAGGAAGAGATACAAAGGTGCAAAACTAGTACATACAATGGATTTCCCATGGGCTAAAAAACCTCAGTCATCACTAGAACAGTTCGGGGGGAGAGTACAGCTCAAGTGGTAGAGCGCATGCTTAGCATGCATGAGGTTCTGGGTTCAATCCCCAGTACCTCTTCTAGGAATAAATAAAAAAACAAACCTAATTACCTCTCCCCACCAAAAAAAAAAAAAAAAAAAAAAAAAGGAAAATAGTTCATTACTTAAAATATCTGAAAGGTAAAAAAATCAGTAAGAAACAGGGTGGGAGGTTCAGACAAACATACACTGGAGTCAAGAAAAGGCAGTTTCTTTTCTATTCTACTCCATTCTAGCTGGGTATACTGAGGCTACACTTCTCTAGCAGGAAACCCTTCATCAGCGTGGAGAAAGGGCACTCCGGATAATGCTTCCTTTCCATTTTGACACACAATAGCACCATTTTTCTAAACAGAATAATGCATGGCACCTTGGATGAACAAAAGGCCATAATTTAGCCAAAGTCTCTGCTGACAGTCTGAAAGCAATGGGAACAAGTAACTGAGATTCGACTACTATGTTATCCTTATTTAGCACATGGTGTATCTTTATAACATGTATGCAAGAGTTACACACATGGGCGCCAGGTCACCTCCCACACTACACTAAACCAGAAAGATCTGCACTGTCAGCAAAGTCACACTACCCAGAATGAGCAGTTTCTTAGATTTGGCATCAGAGGCATCAAAAGACATACACGCAGCTTCTAAAGCTAAGAAACAAAACACCCACATAACTACTTTTGTTAAGTCTATATTTAAATAGTACGCTATCATGCTCTACGTGTAGAACAGATCAACCATGTAAGTTTCACTACCTGAATTCACTCCACATCAAGGTGACAATGAAGTTTATACTAATAGAAGGAGGGAACTGTGTTCCAGCAGAGGAGAAGATGCTAAAGAGCTAGAAAAAACTAAGGAGGAAACTGAAGTGTATGTAGGAAATTCATTTTGATTTGAGTATTGTGATGAAGAAACATTCCATTTTTAGCATCTGAAGCTCTGCCTACAACAGTGATTTCCAAGGATGCCTGCCTCAAAAAACAAAAACACACACAAGAAAAATAGGAATCACCTAGGAGGAATGTGTGTGCCTGCACACGTGTTTTCTTTATATTACAGCAATACACTCACCTCACTCTCTTTGGTTTAAAAGCCAGAGTTTATATGCGTCACTATTATTGATGGAAAAAGCCTTCAGGCAGGTTGTGGTAAATAATAATGAAGAAGTAAACTGGTATTTCCTGAATGACAATTCTAGAAAAGTCACAATTCACTAAATCTCAAAATTTCACAACCGTGATAATGAAAGAATAATATCTTCTAGAGAATATCAACTTTTAAGACAGAAGAAAAGAAAATTGGGTAGACAATCCAAAATATAAAACAATTTTTAGTCTCCAATTATGGAATGTGAGCAAGGGTAAAAAGAACCCTTGGGAACGAGCAACTTTATCTAAATTGGTCAAATTCAACTCCTGGCCAATTTCTGACAGGCTGGATCATCTAACAGCAAATCACAACAGGAAAATGTCCTGGGGGCAGAGCGGGGAGCACAGGGCAGCAGAACAAAGGTAAAGTCAGAGAGGTCTGTTTTGTAGGAGGTGCCAAAGAGGCTCCCCAGAATGTAATTCTTCTGTGGAAATCACTGCCTTGGCTTAGAGATCAATTTTTTAACCTCTCTACCTAACTCCCATTTGGAACTTCATTTGGCTCAATATTCTCAACCTTCACTGCAAAATTAAAACAACCTGGCTGTCTCCTAAAGAATACCAATATCCAACTCCTGCCTCCCAGAAATTCTGTTTAATTGTTCTAGGGTTGGGCCCAAATATTGACTGTGTGTTGTGTGTGTGTCTGTGTGTGTATTATGCAGCTAGAGCCAAGAACCACAAAGCTTGAACTAAAAGGTGAGTAGCTGCCATGCTTCCCTGGCAGCACTCCAGTGACCTCTATGGGTAAGGTTCTGTTCCAATGATACAAGTAGCAGAAACCTTGCTGACAGCCTTTCTGAGATGAACGCTGAGGTAACTGGGTGCTGCCTGCCAGACAACCCCACAGCTCTAATCCAGGCCATATTTTAAGTGGGGGTCTGGACCAAATTCTACCACTCCTGGCAACATTCTTCTTCTTAGAGAGTAAAAGACAGATCTTTAACAAAATAATTTCAACAGTTTCTTGCTCTCCTTCAACTTGAGGCAGAGGAGGAGCCCTCTGTCTTTCCAGGAGTGGGTTTGCTACTGGCAAGAGAAAAAGGCATCTGGGTTTACCAACAGCTATAGCTGAACCACCAAAGTGAAGTGGTTCACAATGATCACAGACAGTCTGTCTTCACTATGAAAAATACAAAATACGGCCCACAGCCCTGGCTGTCTGTTAGAAATGCAGTTTCCTAGGTCTCAACCCAGACCAACAGGGCTCTGTCCTGGACAGTACCTCCAGTTGACCTACATGCACATTAATTTGAGAAGCGTTGCTGGGAAGGCAAGGACTCACTCAAGAAGTGGCACTATCTATGCAGATTAAGTGAAAACTTTGAGAACTACTTTCCTCGTTAAACTAGATAATTTATGCAAGAAGAGTAAAAGCATTTTTCAAATGGCATAGTCTCCTGCTGCCTTAGAAACTCGTCTTCCTTAGGCCTCTTCCTTGTGATGTTCTCTTAAAAGGAATCTTGGTTCTCTGAGTGAATATATATTTAACTACACAGATCCAAAATAAAAAGAAGGGCTTTTACTCCTCATTATGATTTCTGGGATATATTTATTTTGCAGAATAAGTTGAAGAAAACTTCACGTAAAAACTTTCTGGGGCTACAACACCAAGCATACCATCTTTAATTCCAAAGTCAGAAAAAGCTAAACTTTAGGGTTACAAAGGAACATTATTAAGCCTGCATAGCAAAGGCTGTATAATACTCAGAAATCCAATTATAAAAACAACTTACTCTCCACCCCAAAAAGAGCATCCTTCACAAAAATAGAAAAAGAAAAAAGGCCCATGTGTGACTTTGGCTACTACAATCTAAGCAAGTTCTAACAGTTTTTCTATCTGATGTGATACTAACAGAATTCTAACAGATGACTGGATTAGCTGTGTGAAATATACGGAGAAAACTCACTGGTGTTAAGGGCCAGCAAGAGCGAATACACAGCCAAACGGAAATAACATGTCTCTTTCCTTCCCTGCTAAAGTGGGTCAAGAAGCAGGAGCACAGAATCCTGAGCCAGGCAACATCAAAATATAGAGCCTCTTTCTTCCTCCATCTTTCAAACTTAATTTGTCATTCTTAGGTCCAGTGTCACAAGCCACTAGGGACAAAAGCAGTGCTGTTAAGGCATAACCTTGAGGAGGATGTAACATTTAACTTGTGGTTCATGCATCAACAGAACAGGAAGAGCTATTTCAGTGTTTATAAGGGATTTCTGAGAGTATCCATGAATATTTCAATATTCATTTGTCAGTCTCCTGAGTCTATAAAGGAGAGGCTATACAGCAATGCAGAATGATCCTATGAGGAAGCTATTCAGTCAACTCTAAACATTAAAGATATGAACATGAAAAGCAAATGTTTATATTCCCAAGAAAGACAAAAGGAGTGGTCACTTGTGTCACCATAAGCTGGAGTCCGGAGCTTGGTCAGTGCACAAACTCTGGAAGCAGCGACTTCCATTAGTAAAATGCACAACCCACAGAGATAGACTGTAACTCTATTATTTCCTTATACTCTCTGTCAGCCAAAAGTAAATGTACCTGTACTGGCTGGCATACATCCCAGACATAATACTGCTCGTAAGTAGATGAGAAAATGCCTGTGTATGGAGCAGAAAGTAAGGTTGTTTTGCTTATGCAATCTCTGAGAACATATATTTTCCTGTCTATGGCATCTGCCTTCCAATTTCTGATGTTGGGAAATAAATCAGTTTGTTGGGCATATTTATAGTCAGCGGGTTGACAAACATCTTATTTGCAAGTGTCCAGCTAAAAAAGCCCCTCTAATTCCACCACAGTTAAGTATCTAATTTGCAGGGAGCCATGTGATGAGACCTGTTATTTTCTGGCCTTCTCTATACAGAGAGGTCATCCTTAACATTTCTCATTTATCTTGCACAGCAACAGTAACTAAGTCTGGTTTCCATTGGTGGCACATATTCACAGATTCTTTGGAATTTGGAGCCTTTTAGTATTAGAATCCTGGAAGCTAATTAAATTGGAAGTATGACAGGGTGGAGTGGGGGATGTGGATGGAGAAGGGCAAAAAAGAAACAACCAAGAAGTCCCTTCCAACTGTACGATACTTTTTTTTTTTTTAAACACAAATGGCTCAAATGGCAGCTTCAGAACCTTTCAGAATTAGACAAGGCATAAGCCAATAAAATATAAAAAAGGCAAAAGTTTGAAAGCCTCAAAATAGGATGATCACTATGAGGTCATTTAAATGATGTTCAGGTCAAAAGGGGAATCACAGGGGCTATCCAGAGTTAAGCAGCAGGAGCAGTACTAAGCTCTGGAAAGGCGACAGGGTAGTTAAACATAGAAGTTCTATTTAGAGGCAGGACAACAAAATAATCCTGTACACTTGCAGACATACCCCACACCAACGATGAACTCTATCAATTAATCCTCTAGAGACAAAGAGTCCTGTTCTTTACTGCTCTGCTTGTCAAGGAAAGGTCTAGTTCTAAAATGCTGAATAATTTAAAGTTCTTCAGCATATTAAGAATTAAAAATAACCCCCCAAATTTTTAAAATAAAAAGAATTTAAAATAGCCAAAAGAAAGAAGAAAGATGCTTACCAGACTGTCTAGTCCTCCTCCCAAGAGGTCAACTGCTCCCATCTGCATGGAGGATACCTGTGGCACATTGACTGGGGGCCCAAGGTCAAGGTTTAAAAGATCCCCCAGAAGGTCACCTTGAGAGGGGATAACCTGAGGCTGTTCCAGGTTGGTGGCAGTGGTGGTGCCAACAGGGCTGTCACCCGCATCAGTGCTGCAAGACATACAAAGAAGGGAAAAGAGAAAAGTCAGTTTTACTGGGGACATAGTAACAAGGCAACAAGTAAAAGTCAGATATACAAAATACAGGAGGGAAAAACTCTCATAATCATTTGTTGATATACATGAAGAGATGACAGCAATTCTTGTTTTTTTTAAAAATCAAAACACAGTTGCTAAAATGAAAATAAATGTATACTACAGCAAACTCATCAGTCAACTTTAATTGAGCACCTACTCTATAAACGAGCACTGTAATGATAACTCTGGGGAAATATTTTTTTAAAAAAGGAAATGTATTTCCTGTCCTCAAATAATTTACACTCAAAAAACCAAAACCAAACCAAACAAACCCAAACAAACCCCCCAAATCAGCAATCACAAAATGATTGAAAAGCAGTCACTGTGTAGCAGCAAAACCATGTACTGTGTCCACACGATAGCAGGATACAGACTAGCAGCAAACACAACCAGGTGGGGCTGATTCCAAAAGCTCCTGAGAATGCTTTTATGGCTAGATTTTGAAGGACAGAATAGTTATTATGAGCAACTACCAGGGAGAGACCTTCCAAAAAGGAAGGAGGAATAGTTTGTGCAAAGGCACAGAAATGAACAATTTGACTTTAGGGGCGGTGAAAAAATTTTATTTGCTGGAGCAGAGACTGGAATTGGTAAGATTTGGGGGAAGAGAAGATGAGGGAAATACAACTGTGAAAACCACTCTGGAGAGTTAATTTTTATATAATAAGCAATGCAGAATCACTTTTATTTGTTGAACAAAGAACTAAAAACATTAGAGGAACATTACTCTAGCAGCTGTGTGTACAAGGGACTGAAGCTGGGAGAATGGACATGAAGATCAGCTAAGAGTAATTTAAACTGCTACTGCCACCACAGGATAAAAATAAAAAGGAAGTGGTGAGTTCAAGAGATGTTAAAAGGACTAGGCAGGGGAAAAAGATCTTAACAGATGGTGCTGGATCAACTGTATAGCTAAGTGGGAGAAAAAATGCGCCTTGACTCCTACACCTCACAATACAAACAAAAATTAGAGATAAATCAGACATAAATGTAAAGGGGAAAACCTAAGAGTATTTCAATGACCCTGGAGTACACAAAAGCTTCTACAAAAAGCACTAACCATAAAAGAAGGAAAAATGCTGAATTGGATTTCACTAAAATTAAGAACATCTCTTCTTCAAATGACACTTTTAAGAGAGAGTGAGAGATGGTATTCTCCACAGACTGGGAAAAGATATTTGCAATACATACATCTGACAAAGGACTTGTATCCAAATTATATAAAGAATTCTTATAAATCTTTTCATCATTATATAAAGAATTCCTACAAAGACTCATTAAAAAATAAGGAAAAGATCAGGCATGACACAAAAGAGGATATGCTAGGATTCTATAAACATCAAGACATACTTACAGCTCTTCTCATCAGGAAAATGCAAATTAAAACCATGAGATACCACTACACATCCACCAGAATGGCTAAAATTAAAATGACTGACAATATCAAGTGATGCTAAGGGTATGGATCACCTAGGACTCTTATACAATTCTAGAAGGAGTGAGCATTGGTACAATCACTTGGGAAAACTGGCAGTATCTCTTATAGCTAAATAACATCTATTCTATTACCTAGCAATTCCACTCCTAAGTACATACATAAGAGAAATGAGTATATAAGTCTACCAAAAGACATATACAGGAATATTCATAGCAGCTTTATCCGTAAGAGTCCCAAACTTGAAACAACCCAAAGGCATATCAATAGAAGATACAAATAAACTGCGGCATATTTAGGCAATGGGATTCTATGTACCAATAAATAGGAATACACAACTGATAACACGACATTAGATTAGTCTCAAAGACATTGTGTTGTGAAAAAAGCCAAGACACAGAGAGTAAATACTGTATCGTTCTATTTATATGATGTTTAAGAACAGGCAAAATTAATCTATAGTGACAGAAATCAAAACAGTGGTTATCTCTGGAGGGTGGATATAACAGAAAAGGGCATGAGGAATCTTCTGGGGTGCTTGAGAAATACCCGACATCTGACCAGGGTGGTGGTTATATGAGCGTATACATATGTAAAAATCTATTGAGCCAAATACTAAAGATTAGTGCACTCAGATTAGTATAAGTGGTATATTAATTTAAAAAGTGGAAAAAAAAAAACCAACAAACTCACAAAGAAAATTTCAGGCTCAGATGGCTTCACTGTGAATTATTCCAAACTTTTTTTAAAAAAAGTAAAAACCAACCTTAGATAAATCTTGGGCAAGTGACAACTTCTCTGAGACAAAACTTCCTCAAAATGGTAACAAAACATAGTTCTGTTCTATTTTACGGAAGATCAAATGAAAACATGGTGTAAACGGTAAAGTCTTATAATGTATCAGTGGTAACTGTGTTTCGTAGATAAACTCCCTAAGGGAATAGAGAAGGTTCAGAATGAGCCTTGTAATACATCTGGAGAAAAAAATGAACACAGAACTGCAAAGATTAAAGAGAGAAAAACAACCTAAGAAAGATGACTTAGGAGGAAAAAGTGTCAAGGAAGCCAAGAAGAGAAGAATCTGGACTGGGAAGAATGGGTACAAATAAAGACAAAAATTAGTAAGTCAAAAGGAGAAGCAGTTTTATACACATCTAGCAAAAAATGTACCAAAATATATGAAATCTCCAATAAAGGGTATTACTTGCACATGGAAATTCTATTATCTTTTTTTTAGCGGCGGGGAATAGAGAGAGATTGATTGATTTAATGGAGGCCCTCGAGCATGCCTAGCGTGTGCTCTACCACTGACCTATACCTGCCCCCTGAAATTCTATCATCTTATGTACCATTTGAGAAATATGACAGAAAACATGGACTTATCAGCACCTCTAAATAAAAGGCAGAGTTTAGGTAACAGTGTGCATACTTTCCTTCACTTTAATAGAAAAGGAAGAGTATTATGAGAAGATATAAGTGAGTTAGATGAAAAATAAATGACCCTATAGTTTCTACAAGTTAAGAATACGTTAAATCATTATTATGCATTTTTGTCTAAATGAAAAAGACAAGAGAACTAACAGGAAAATGTTTCCCATTGTGAGCGCATGGGAAATAACTGCATAAGATTGTCATCAAAGCAGTATTTTTAAAAGGTGAAATTTTTCCAAGCTAGACAACTATTTACCGTCTCACCCTCCACAGAGCAGCTCACAAGTAATTACACTAAGCAATACCAAACTAAAAAGCACTTCTTCCTTTCCCAAGCGATTTTAAAAGAACTTGTGTTAAGCATTTTTAAACGGTTTTACGCTGTTGCTGTATTTCACATCACGGGCATATCACTTATTAAGCTTACGCTGCCAAAGAGAGCTAGGTAACGTCAGTACTCTTACAGACATGCCACTTGCAGCAACTTTTCAATCATACTCATTTCAAAGTGGATTTTTCTGCATTTGTTTCCTTTAAAAACACAAAACAAGTACAAATGGACAAGAAGGTTATCCACAAAGGAACCATGTAAGGAATTGTGAAGGTAACAAATTAAGGCTATTAATCAGATAAAGACTTTGCCTAAGAGACTGTGTTTCTTTTTACATAGTTTAAATATTGGTTCTTTCTAGAGTTGTTTTTGTTTGTTGATTTGTTTCACTTTCCCCGTCCATTTGACGACTAAAGTTATATCAGGAGAAAGGTAATTTAAATGGCATGTAAATATGGTTACAGAGGCAAGTTATAACAGAAAATTCGTATCTATTTATCAAAACTTGAAGCACAGGCTGGGAGATGTACTTAGAAGTTCAATGGTCGTATCTAAAGAATGTTAAATATGCCTGTCAACAAGGAACACACCCTATAACGAGGCCTGATCCTTATCCACAAGTTTCCTTTGGGTGAAAAATCATAGCAACTACTCAATTATAAGCTAATGAAAGATTAAGAATCATTTTCTTGGGTATTTCTTTTTGTTTATCTGTGCTTACAGTCTGTTAAAATAGAGCCCAAAATGTTGACCACACTAGTTTGTAAAGTGATAAATCCTATACTCTGGCTACTCATGAACCACTTAAGCAGCAATATACATTAGACAATGGTACGATACACTCATTAACGATCAAAGTACAATTACTCTAACCACTCAGGGATCAAATTCTACTTAGAATTAACATTTATTATAAGCAATAAAAGAAGGAGATTCAGAAAAGATTTCAAGATACCCATTATAAGAGTTTATAAGAGTACTGCTCCTCCCAAATTAAAATTTTAAAGTATCTAAAAAGCAAGAGTTCCATGTTACCTAAGTGCCTGTTTCAAAGCAGCATTTCCTTACTGAAACGGATCAATTTAATTTGGTAAAAAAGGTACAGGTAACTGAAAAACTATGTCTACACAGAATCTAGGCTGCTTTTATAAAACAATCCTGCAAATATTATTTCATTAACGCTTTACAGCATAAGGAAAGGAATGTCAGCTAATTTTAACCATAAGCTTTAACCAAAGTTACTGTAAAGGATGAAGACAGCTAAATGTATATGTGGGCACACCCTGCTCTACTGCACTTCACAGGTACTGCAGCCTCAACAAATTCAAAATTTGTGGCAACCCTGCATTGTCAGATGATGGTTAGAATTTTCTTTTGCAATACAGTATTTTTTAATTAAAGTATGTACATTTTTTTAAAGACATAATGCTATTGCACACTTAACAGACTACAGTCTAGTGTAGACATAACTTTTATGCGCACTGAGAAACAATGACAACAAAAACAGCGTGGCTTGCTTTACTATGGTGGTCTGGAACCAAACCTGCACAAGCTTTTAACCAAGTTTTCAACTCTGGGAAAACTTGTAGCCTCATTTTTTGGGAGACTTAAGCAACTTTCAAACTTTATCCATTTAGAAAGTCTTTGCAACAACTTTCTAAAGGCATAATCTTACCTACTCTAAGATTAGAATACAGAGGGGCCTTTGTCTTGTGATCTGTGTGTGGTCACTGGTATACAGACGAAGTCCCCAGTGCAGTATACCAGATTTGCAAAATGCACAGCAACTTCTTTCTAGGCTCTAAAAGCTTGAGGAGGAACAATTCTGTTTAAACAGAGTCACTTCTCACTCAAACCTAGTTCACCTGCTTACCTCCCATGATGTATTGGCAAGTGTTTGCGGTGGATCCCATGACTTCCTTCCACAAAAGCGTTGGGAGGCTTATGGTACACTGAGGCCAAAGAACCAATGTGGCAGATGAGCTCATCCAGCAGAGTTGGCTCAATAAGATCTGTCTCCTCAGAGATCAGTGGCTTCTCAGACAAGACTACTTCTTTGGCTGTGACAGGGTCGGTTGAGAGGAGGCGCCAATAAATATAGCCCCGGTCTCGAAGGTCAGGATTATCAGAATCCTAATGAAAAGGCAAAGGCAAGAAGTTTTAAATGTAACTTTTCTGCATATAGAAACCCAAACTGCTGGATTTATTATCCAGGCAATGCTGTAGTGATTTATCAGAGTTGGCTGTTAAGATATTTATACTCAATATATTGTTAATACAGTCATAATTCTGTAATCTCTAATGTTTCAAAGAATTTAAATATAAATTGAGATGAGTTAGTTCTAAGACTCAAATTCAAAAGGAAGTTGGGAAAAGGAAAATAAAGTTTAACCCAGTAAAAATTAACTGCTTGAGATGGCCTTGGGACACAAAAATAATGTTTTTAACTGCTGTAAATATTAGCAGGATTATTCATGAAACACATCTTACATATATTTCACCCATACCTGCTTTCTTCATTCAAATATTTATTAAGTATCTCCTATGGAGACACTTGCTAGGCCCTGGAAATAAAGACATAACACACAGTGCCTGATTTTAATGACCTCAAAGAGTATTAATTATTATAATATAGTACAAGACTTACTAGTATCTAAGTAGTAAAAAAACTGTTCAAGAGAGCACATAACTAAGTGCTTCCAAAAGGGGTGACACTTGAATGTAGTGTCCTTTTTTGTGTGTGTGGCAGTAAAAATAATTTTATACATGACCACAGCTAAATTTATCACCAACACATCACAGTTTAGAAACGTGTAATATAAAAATAAGTCCCTCTGGTCATCCAACCCTTCCCCACCTTAGCTCCCCAGCCCCAAAACAGCGTGGTATATACCTTACCAGGGCACTCCTATACATACATATATTAATATTTTATACAAAGCCAGCTTCGTATTATATATACTGCTCTGCAAGTTGCTTTCCCTATCAGCACATACAGCTGCCATTTCCACTTTACATGCAGCACTGTATCATTATTACTAGTGTCCTACTGATGGACAATAGATTGTTACCTCTTTCTCCCTCCTCCTTTCTATTTATTTTTGTGATCATTACAAAATAGCAATGAATATGCCGGTATCTACCTCTCAGAGTTTGTCTATACGGTGGCATTTATGCATGAATTGTTCCAGAGGTATCATGTTATTAAAGGCAACAATCAGTCCCATTTCAATTTCTGTATTTGAAACACACAAAAATATTTTCTTTAAACTAGGCCAATTTGAGGGTTTCTGAATGAGTTTTTAATGTAAGCAGATGAACTGGTTCATGATTTAGCCATTTAAGGAACTTCATTCAGCTCAATACCAGCAGTGATCCTAATGGTTTTAAATAGTTTTTCTTAATCATATATTGTTTAATTTGCAGTCAAAATCGATTGTGGTTAAAGACAGAAAAGCATAAAGAACACTGAGAAACAGCAAGTTAATACAGTATCAAAATGGTAAATTTTACCTCAAGATAATCCTTATCACACCCATATATTGCATTATTCTAATAAAAATGCACATATATATGCATTATTTACATCGAAATGTCTGTAGTATTTGAAATGCTAGGTTAAAAAAAGGAAAGTGATAATATCCAATTGAGTTTGTTTTGTTTTGTTGCATGTTGGGGGGGGGAATTTGCTCTTGAGGAAGTGTTTATAAATAGCAGCTTGAAACCTCCTCACATAGATTTTCATTTGGAAACAAAGCTTGAACATTACAAAACATAAACAAGTTGATTTTTTAAAAAAGAGCAGAATATAAGTTTCTCCAAGTATCACACCAGGAAAGCAATCCTTACCCTAGCTTTTACTGATATTTAAATTAAAAGTTATGGGGAGGGTATAGCTCAAGTGGTAGAGTGCATACTTAGCATGCACGAGGTCCTGGGTTCAATCCCCAGTACCTCCCCTAAAAATAAACCTAATTACCTGCCCCCCAAGAAAAAAAAACTTAAAAAAAAAGTTAATTTTAATCTGCATATTCAGTCCTCAAAGCACGTCATTTAAAATTTGTAGGTTATTTACGCTTTTTATTGCACAGTGAAAATGAACACTACACATAACTTAACTGAGAAAATCTGGTTTGTCTTTATAGATTAATAAAGTTGTTAAACATATTAAAATAAACTATATAACACAGCTTAACAAAATGCTGATCAAAATAAATTTTTTTAACTTCAAATTATTTCTCTCATATATCAGGTTCATATTTAACCAAATGGCAAAAAACAAAAAAAACAAACAAAAAAAAACACAACAAAACCTGTGGGTTATTCACGAAATTACATACATCTATGAAAAAAGCTGAGTCCCCCCCAACAAATTCAAAACACTGAAAAAGGACAAACTGCTAGAGACAGAATCACTGGATCAAAGAGTATACACACTGTAAATTTTAAGTCACTGACTGAAAAATTTAATCCTACGAGAAATGAGTGCAAATTTTCCAGAACCGAAAGTCAAGAGTGGGCAAGGTTCTCCTCTGTCCAAACTCGGTTATCCTCAGGGCTGGTTCTTTAGACCTACTTATCAGCTGCTTTCACTGCCTCACCATCCACATGGAGGACACAATAAATCAGGCCCAGTCAAGGCTTATGACAAGAAAATGGAACCTTTCTGTGACCTTAAAGTGCCATTACGTGTTTGGTGACTCAGAAAAAAATTTGGTTTTGGATCTACTGTACTTCTACTCCCACAGGGCTTTGTGAGGCACTCAAGAAAATAGTACATTTCTAAAATTTTGAGAGCTTCCAAAGCAATTCTCACCAGGCAAGTTCTAAAACAATAATTCTTAAACTATAATGTATCAACGTTTTAACACATCAGGAAAACAACTCAAAGTGCAGATTCCAGGAGCAAATCAGTTTTTGATTCATTATATCAAATGGGGGCCCAGGAATTTTTATTTTTAACAAGCAGCACAGGTGATTTTGATGATGGTGGCCTCTAGTTCACAGATAGAAAAACTAAAATGAAGACTTCTTTTGCATGTACTAAACTGAGTTTGAACTCTTACAGAAACCTAAAATACAGCTCTCCCACACCGCTTGTTAAATACAGATATATAGGCCTTAAAAGACAAGGGAGATGAAGACAGGGTTAAGAACTTGCAACACTGGAGTCAATCAAGGACACCTGCTTGTTTATAAGACCAGCCCTATCTACTTAGAGGTGAGCAGAGAGAGAAGGAGCAAGGCCAAAATTGTTTTTAGAAAATTGTTTTGGACTCCATCTTGAGAGACACACAAGTGGACGATCAAGGGTCTAGACCAGGAAACCTACGATGTTCAATACAGATAATATTAAATAGTTACTGCTTTGATGTTATGGAAATTGCTTTGCTTCAAGCAAAGGAAGATGCTTAAAAGGGAAGTTATTAAAAACACTTCAAAGAGCTCTTACAAATAAATTTTAAAAGATGTAAAATTAACAATAGGAAAGATGTATCTATTTTCCAACACAGTTGAATGTCAAGTAAGAGTCTCAGCAGTTAAGATGATTTTGACTATTTCACACATATCTAAACACGGTCAGCTTCAATTTGGCCAAGGCATGACTATGAGCACAATGTGAGCTGAGACAGACCATTTCCTGCTGTGATTCTAGGTCACCACCCAGCACTCCCATCTTTACCTTTTCCTTTCTTATTTTCTACTTCTAGCAGTAACTTTCATGGAGGGCCAAATATTGCTGATGTTTTGAAATATGGCCCTCAAGGGAGAGTCAAAACTCGAATACAAAGTAGATAATGCAATAATCAGAAATGCCATGATTCTTGAGGAAAATTCTTAGCTTCAGAGAAAGCTAAGAAACTATATAAATATGTATTTATCTCTGTCTGGGGGATGTTCTGAAGTGTTGGTACATAGGCCTCATTAAAGTCAAGTTTACTATATTAGCATCTAGAATATACACATATAAAGCTCTTTCTTTCATACAAGGTACAGAAGCTCCAGGACCTACAGCAAAAGATAGAAGTGCCCTTCAGGGCCCTATGATAAAGGCAAACACATCGCTAATTTAAAAGCAAGCAGTCTGCAGAGTCTGTAATAAGCACTATGTGATCAAGAAGTGGCAAATTCTATTCAAAATGGTCCTGTCGATGACCTATTTCACGTTAATGTGAAAATGACTTCCTGCATCCAACCTAAACTGCTCTGATTCAGAAGATGATCAAGTTTTGCTCTTAGTACCAAGACACACCTGATCAGTGAAGGACAACTAACTGCCCAGTTCATTTCTCATGGACAGATGGTGGCCCACGGTCTGTCCTTGGCTTCAGTCGTATGGATGTTTCTTCACACCAACTGTAATGGGGTCAAGTGAAGGCTTAGAGACTTGGGAAAAGAGCAGGTTAAAAGTTTATTTATAATTTGTTGATAGGTCTCAATGGAAAAAATTGAGGTACAAGGGAGGAATACCTGTTTTCTGTGAAATTAATTTTCTGATATCCTTTAACTCAACTCCTGTTAGTCAACTGCTCCCTTAAAGGATGATCAAGCAGATAATTCCGAGTATTTTTTATGTGAATCAATATAATCAGACAAGACAATTATCTTAGTTTTTAGCTTCAGGCCTTCCTCACATTTGAGTTCACTGATTGTAAAATATCTGTGTTTGAATCAAGTGTCAGTGAAGTAGCCTCTGACTCTAGCCATTTTCTTGGCTGTATTTTTCCAGGGTTGTACAGCATATTCTAAAAACAATTTATTTAATAATTTTGTGTACTTTACAGTATTCTGTTAAATACTCAAAAAATACCTTATCTGCCCGCTGAACTTCTTTTCCTTAAAATGGATTCCTGGCATTTCTAAAATTAAATACTGCCAGGGGAAAAATAGAACTTTGCATTATCATGTAGCAAATAACATGCCTTGACCACTAACAGAGAATGTACTGGCAACTACTCAAGGTTCACATCTGTGGTCTCAGTTTGGAACTGGGATTTAAGAAGATTTCAGTGTATAGTGATCTGCCTCCAAGTGTCTTCCCCAATTCTGCTTGTTGGAATCAATGTAACACCTCAACTGTACTAGTTACAGTATTTACCAAATACAGTTCTCCAATTGTGTTCATTTTTCCATATGAAATGAAGTTCAGGACTAGGCAAAGTATTATGAAAGAGCTTCAGATTTTGATAAAACCGTAAAGAGATGAAAAAGAAAAATGGTCAACTGAGTATCTGTCAGATTCCATGTGTAGACACAAACCGTAACTCTTGACAGCCAGCTAAAGCCAGTCTGTTCTCAAATTCAGTTAAGAACATTACTGGATCATGATGGACTGATGATCACTACACCAGTTACAGTAGAAGAAGTAATTACTTTGATTTTTGTGTATCTGGCTGGTTGCCGCATTCCTGAAATCAGAACCCTTCCTATGTAGACCAAAAATATCAAATAATTAAGAAAACAGCATTTGTACTTCAAAGTTATTTAAAGAGAAAGGCAACCACTCTAGAAGGTAGAACAGCACATGAGCTCTTTGTCGAGGCACTGAATGTCTCTCTATATGGTACTTCCATTTGAAAGCTAGTATTAAGTTTCCCAGAAGGAGGTACTGTGAGACTCAGTGTCATTTTCACAAGGGCATGTCCTCCCTTAACACTAAAGAGTCTAATCAAGTTTAATTTTCATGAATAGTCATTAAAAACTGGAGTCAGTCAATTCATTTAAAAGTGATATAACCAGTTCCAATTCAGCAGAATATGTAAAAGAAGCATTGTTTTTATTTTTTAACAGAATCTAAAAACTGCACTTCTGTTTAAAATTTCCCCAGATGAACCTTCTTGGGAGAAGTTTTGCAATTTCCTGGGATTTGAAACAAGACAAACAAACCCCATGCTTTTTCCAGATTTCTTACCTGTGTTGCCAAACTCAAGACCTGCTGTACCAGCTCCTGTGTTTCTGACGGTTTCTTGAGAAACAGTTTCACAATGGCAGTAAGCAGAGTGAGCTGCACCTAAGCAAACGTCATTTAATAGATTAAGTGATAGGAATTTCATTATTCCCCACCATCATTTCCAAAGTGGCATTTCCAACTATAACTTACTATGAGGTCTTCTTGATTTTAACTGAGACAAATGTTAAAACTCAGCCAATATCAACACCAGCAGTCAAAGATTTTCATCAACTAAAAATTCACTAGCTCCTATCTCCAACGTGCATTTCGGGCATCAAAAATTGCTTGTTTGTTTCTGGCCCAGATAATCACCTGTATTTCTTAAAGTACATGCTAACATACTGACAGCAAGAAAACGTTCCTGATCAAATTCTTTATTATTTACTTCTACCAAAGCTACAACTTCCAGGGAATTAGGGAATCATCTGGCAAGAGCAAAAACAGCAGAATTATGCCAGACCACAGCCAATTAAGAGTGGCCTGCTGAACCATGAAGGTGACTTGCTTGCATGTGTTCCCTGTAAGGATCTATTAAAATTACTGATGGATTACATACATGAACATCAATTTGCAGTGAGTACAAGTGCCAGGGGATAAAGATTTAATAATTTATCTGCTTCTGAGGACGCATGACTTGAAGGTCAGGGTCTCTCAATTTTCGTAGAGGACAGATAGGAGATGAGGAGTCTAACCATCCATAGAGAATTTTTTCAAATTGCACATGCCAGCCTTTCACCCCAGCAAAAAACGCCAGTTGTAACTGAGCCACAACCATTACTAACAGTGATGGGTAATCTCTGTCATGTGACAGAAAATGACAAAGCAGTAACTGCTGCACTAAGCCAGCAGCTGTCAAAGTGTGCTTCTGGAGCAGCAGCAGCATTGCCACCCCGAACCTTGTAAGAGATGAACATGCTCAGGCCCACCTCAGACCTACTGAGTCAGAAACTCCAGGGGTGGGGCCCAGCAACCTGCGCTTAACACAGGTTAAACACCAGTGCTTAGCTGCTTCTAAGGCTCATTAAAGTTTGAGAACCGCTGGTCTAAGTTAGGAAGGCTTGTTCCACCAGAAGTTAGCACAACTGAAAAGGATCATTCCTTTTGGGAGGAAAATGAACATACTATATATAAATAAATTCACACACATGAAATTGCCTGAGCTTTATTTTTCCTGAAATCTTCCCCAAAAGATCTATTACATAAAATATAGATGAGAACTTACCTGGGTGCTTTCATCATGAAAACCTTCCAGGAAGCTCTCTAGTAACTCATCTGCATTGTCAATTCTTTCAGCATATTCTCCCACAATCCAAATCATAGCTGCACGAGCGTCTGGCTCATCCAGTGAGTCTAAGTTCTCACACAGAGTGGCAATGATACTTTCATATCTAATATAACAAAACAGACTGTGGTTACTGAGGGCAAACCTGAGAACTTTATTTAACAATGAAGGCTAAAAGCAAGACCACAAAGTACTCTACCCAAACCATCAACTACAAAGGCTTTTAGTCAACAGAATAGACAGGTCTTAAACCAGAAGATAATGTCTTAAATTTCCCTTCAATTATGTTTTAATAACTAGACCTTAAACTTTTATAAAAGCTTATCACATATTCTTTTCACAAGGAAAAACTCACCTGTGGTGTAAGGTAATACTACTACTTCATATTTCTAACAGTCTTTCTTATAACTAGATCAAAATTTTTCTTGGTATGTCATTTTGCCTTCATGGTAGAAGAACAGAAATCCCACTTTACTTTTAGGAAAAAGGAGTCAGACAACAGCATCCAGACCAGAAACAGTAATTTTGTCTCTTAATCCATCTTCTCTGCTTCCTACAGAAATCTTTACATCCTTTCCTCCCAAGGCACCCACACCAATGACTTGTTTCTCCAAAGAAACAAGCAATTCGAATATTATTTTTAAGCTCTCTCATTTTTTTTACCATATTGAATCCATTTCCCTGGCTAATGTAGTTTTAAACATCAGAATGAAACCATATAATAAATGAGATATGGACAACTGAAAAATACACTTAATTGTTGGCCCTACTTTCACTGATTAAACCAGCTTCTTGATAGCTCTTTCTTAAAATTTAACTGTCATAATCCCTTATTAATACAAACCAGAAACTGATGCATTTCTTTTTTTTTAAATTTCCTTTATATATTTTTATTTATTTATTTATTTATATTGGTGGGGGGAAGTAGTTAGGTTTACTTATTTATTTTTAGAGGAGGTACTGGGGATTGAACCTAGGACCTTTTGTATGCTAAAGCTTGTGCTCTACCACTTGAGCTATTCCCTCCCCACTGACACATTTCTTGATCAATCATATTAAGACATACATCTCCACACTTAATTAAAAAGTTCAGAAACCCAATATACCTCTTTTTTGGGAGAGTGGTAAAAATATATGATCCTTTTTCCAAAAATATCATTTCTAAATTAAAAATACATGGTATATATAATACTATAACGCTTAATAAATCACTACCTTGCTAAAATATTTCTTCTAATTTTGAGTGTGCCACTAAGCTAACTTAATGCAAGTCCACTTCATTTAACACTACCTTTAAGGACTAATCAGAAAGCTTCAGCACAATGTATCTCTATGATCTTAAGGCAAAATGAGACTTCGGATGCTTATAAGACCTGCTCTTATTTCATTCTTTCAGATTCCTTAATTGCTTGCCTTCAAAAGCAAATCTGACAAAGTATTTGTTTCATAAACTAAGAGGCCTCAATGTGAAAATTTTTTGTGGAGTGAAAACGTAGCTTTCACATGTTAATGGAAGCAGCTACAATACTTCAGAAAAGATCTGACACTCTGATAGTTTATTGTTACATGCTCTATGATTTTCTACAAGTACTAGGTAATATACAAAGTGAACAGTGAAGCTGTCACCTTCCTAGTTTTTACAACAGGTTGGCCAAATACTTTATCATTCAAACTGAGACATTTCTGAGACTGAAAAGGGGCACAACTATTAATTATGCCTAGTGACAGGCATAAACTAGATTATTCCCAGATAACCTCAAATATATGGGTATCCTATTTAACAGTAACTTCACCACCAAAGAATCTAGTTAACTTTAATATATGCCAATAGACAATGCATATTCAGATAGAGCTTCAATTCTTCTAAAAGTGAAAAGGCAGGGTGAAAAAAAAATGAGGTTTTAATCCCTGTGCTAACCACCCTGCATGTTTCTGATTTTTAATAAAGTATTCAATTACGGTTACACTACAAGGAATAATTCTTACCTAGTCAATCTCAAAATGCCTTACTCAGTCATTTCCTATATGATCTGAGGAAGAGAGGAAGATGTATTTGTACGTACTTGTTGGGGTACTTGCGGAAGATGTCTCTGATGACAACAATCGCCTCTTGGACCACATAATTTACTTTGGTCTGGATGAGATCAAGCAATGTGCTTACACAGCGCTCTGCAGATTGCTGCAAAGAGGAACATAATGAGAAGTCAGATGATCTATCTAACAACACAAACTCAACATAAAAAAATTTTTTTGGAAATATACAGGTGCATCAACTAAGGCAGACTGAAAGACGAGGCACTTAATTTGACCAACCTATACTGGAGTCTGGGTTATCTGATGGAGATACACAGAAATTCTAGATATACCCCAAACTTTACTCATTACAAAAGAGTCAGTGTAAGTGAAAAAAATCATCTTGGATAGCCAGGATGACAGAAATGAGAAAAGGCATAAGTCAACATAGGAGGAAAGAATAAGAATGAAAGAACAAGTCAAGGAAGGAGGTCTTTATCTGGAATTCATGAATGAGTACAGACAGCAGAAGGTATCTTTAAATCCCTTGAAATGAAACTGCTATATTTCGTATATGCACACGATTTCCAAGGAGAAGATCCACAGTTTGCACTATATTTTTAAAGTTAACTGTGACTCAAAAAACTTGAAGGAAAATTTGCCATCTTTTGGGTTATATAACTGAAAGTCTATGGCATTAGATAAACTGCAATTTTCCACATCCCATGGTTCATCTATAAAATAGAATTTAATCTTTTAGTCTTTAATCAATGAAGGTAACATGGAAGAATACAAATGACAAAACTGATGTACTGAAACTGTAAGTTATAGTTTTTAAAAGAAAAAGGGTTCTAGAAGAGAGATCGTAAAAATCGAGGACTGATTTATCAAATATTACAAGAGATGGGTCACTCTACTATATGCCTCCTGATAAGATGCCATAGACGTACACAGCATCACCTGTGATGTGTTCTTGCCAAAAACGCTAAACGTGGGTATTACCAAGCCTCCGGATTTAATTGTCTAAAGAGGATGAAAGAATGAGATGAACAACATCACTAAAATACAAGCAGCCAAATCTTGACTCTGGGAAATTCTACAAGCCCAACCATCTAGTCACTTCAATAAATGGCACCCTAGTAAGTAAGTAAAGACTTAAAAGACATATTAACCAAATGCAACGTGTAACTCTTGTTTAGATTTTGATTTGAACAAGGCAACTGTAAAAAGACAGTTAGACACAGGGAAGACTGAACATGGACTGGTATTCAACGAGGTAAGAATTAGTTAGCTGCTGCGTATGGTAATGATATCAGGACTTTTTTAAAGAGGACCTTATCTAATAGATATACAATTGAACTACTTTAGTAAGATCATATCTGGGATTTGCACTACAAGAAACAGTTGCTCATTCCCTTGAAGAGGGAGGGAGAGGGAGAAGATCAAATGACAACAGCAATGTGTTGATATGTGTTCAAGATGGAAGATGGGTACACAAGAGCTCATTAATCAATTTTACTTTAGTGTATGCCTAAAAATTTCTGTAATAAAATCTTTTAAATCTTGTAATTTAAACCATTCCAAGCAATGTAATGAAAACAAAATAGCATCTTGAGGTTACTTATGTGAGGTCATGAGGTCATATATATGATTGTTATCTTTTATGCAGTTTTGCCATTTTTGAATTCTATTATATTCATTTTCAACTAGTAATTCCTGTGCTATTACTGCAACAGCAAAACAGCTGGGAAATTTAAATATAAGTTAAGATAAATTATAAAGCATGTAGGATACAGGCTACTGCAAGGGCTAAATTATAAAATTAGATAATACAAATAAAGTGCTTAGCATAGGGCTTGATAAAAAGCTAGTATTTAGTGAGCCCATAGTTTCTTTATTATAAAGACAAACAAAAGGCCATTTCCCATGAAGCATCAACAATTGAAAACATTTAAGTCTAGGACAGTAATTTTTAACCAAATTGTCATCTCACCCATGTTGCTTTTGATTACATTTTGAAAATTACCATTAAACACCCAATCACTGTACATACAAAGTAAATCCAGAAACAGAGAGAGGAATACAGACATACAAAATCCAGTATACAATAAAGGCAACATTTCGTAACAGTAAGGAAAGGGTGAACTGTCCTGGTGTTTGATCCCTACACTCTTATCTTTAACCAAAATGATATCCTTATTGTAATTATTGATTAAAAGCATCTTTAAATGTTTAAAAAAAAAAGGGACCACTGCCATTAAAGTAGAAAATAAAGGTGAATTTTATATAACTTTGAGGTGAAGCACAATTTTCTAGGTGTGCCAGTAAAGACACCATTGAGAGAAAACTGACAGGACTCCCTACAAAAAGAAATGCAAACTTCTATACATCAAGAAGTCAGATAAAATCAAACAAACAAACAAAAAAAAGCCAAAACTGGGAAAATAACTGTTAATGAAATGAAGGGTTAATACCTTTAATTATAAAGGACTTGAAAAAAATCAATACGGAAAAGATAACCCATTGAAAAAAGATGCACAGGACACGAAAAAGCACATCCAAATGTCTAAAAAGCATAATGAAAAAAATGTTTCTCTTTATTGGAGATCAAAGATTTGGCTACAAGGATCCCCCTTACATTGTTATTTGGGAAAAGAGCAGAAACAACTTTAAGGTCCATACAGGAAGGGAAAGACTAAATAATTATGAAGCAATTACACATTATGTCTATAAACCACTAAAAATGAGGCAAAATATCAATAACATTGAAAAATACCCATGTACAATAAGTGACAAAAGCAGACTACATAAGTAAATAGCACAGGGTTTGATAAAAAGCTAAAAACACATAAGTAAATAGCATTCATAGGATGATCTCATTTTTGTAAAAAACACACTTGTTTATGGAGGACTATATAAACAAAGATTTAAAATCATGTCCACATCAACTCTGGGAGGGGAGAGCAGGCTGTGAAGCAGTGTTTTACTTTTGCTTAATTTGTCTCATTTTATGATTTTACATAGTAAATATATTCAGCTTTTTGTTTGTTCTTGCCCTTGTCCCAAGAATGGGTTAGTTAAAAACACAATCATCGCCTTTCCTGCCCCAACTGTGTTCAGACCAGGCAACTCTTTCCAACTGATAACTTTCATGATTGAAACAGTTCTAGGAAAAGTTCTCAGGCCAAGTCCAGTGAACTTGAGATAAAAGAACACTAGCTAAAAAGCAGGATTGTTGAATGTTGATCTCAAGCTTCCAGAGGAAGTTCATTCCTCACACACACTCATACTCCCACCAGGGCACCGTGAGTCAAAGGAAGAAGTGAGAGCCACCAGAAGTACAACTCTTTCAGAAGATGATGGATAAATTTCCCATTAGTCACAATACACGGTACTAACAGAATCTAGCAATCTAGATACTTTGAGAACAGTTTCTAATAACTCCAGGGATAGAAAATCTCTCTTAACTTTGGAATGAGACACTTTAGAGAGCACTGTCAGAGAGGTTTCAATAAGACAATGACATTCTGGTCGTGAAAAATCACAAAATGACTCTTGCTACCAATATATCCTTGAAAACTGTCTACATTAATACTATAAGTAGGTGGGCTATTCCTCAGTGAGAAAAGAAAAAGAAAAAAGGTAAGTACATGAAGTGTGGTGGTAAAAAAAGACATAACATATCAAGATCCAATAAACACTTTCTCATCTCTCAAATGGATCAACAGAAATATATTAAATATCTGAAGCAACTGAGCTGGTAGAACCAAGAGTAGAAACCAGGATAAATCGACTTCTTGTTGTAACAACTAGTTTACTAAATGATTTATCAGTGGTAACCACATGAAGCAGCACTGACGTGAATACAAACAAGGAAGGCCAATTAGGGCCTTGGCTTTCAGAGATACTTCCCCGACATTGCATGTTTCCTTCTGTTCCTATGAAGCACTGGTCATACTGTGCAAATTATTTTAGTAACCACCCTGGTGGAATCATACGGTCTAATCTGACTCAAAGCAGAACTGTATATAGTCAAGTAGCAAGAACAAATATGGAGCTCTGATTCACAGTATCATTGTGAACAGAAATCATCATTAATTTCAACACATTTCTGAGTGAGGAAAAACCAATGGAGGATTGGTGACTAATGAAGCAGGGCAATGTAAGTGCAGCCCTTAATACCTACTGCAAGGCTGCAACCAAGCTAGAACCAATTTGCCCCCTAAGACCACAGGGCAGATCCCTGCTCTTTAAGAGGACTTTCAAGCAAAGATCAACTCCCTGCCCTAAAGCAGAAACCTGCTAGCTGACAGGCCTGCCTATGTGCACAGAAGTCCTGAAAACATTTCTGTTTTCTCATTCTTAAATATAAATGAGCAACAATTTACCGTATGCACGATATACACCTCAAGTAAAAAATCATACAGACACGCAACCATCACCATAAAACACTAGATAATTAAAACTGTAGAAACAAAACCAAAAACTATAATTCACATCCCCAGAGATTTAAGAAGCTATTGCAATCACAAAAAAAGAAATGCTATGAAAAGTACCAGTAACAAGAGCAATGAAGGGAGACTGTATGAAAAGATGGCTATGCAGAAGCCACGAAAGCAACCAGCCAGACTGGAGCAAGGACCGGAGGGACAGAGGACTAGAAGAGAGAAGGGTCTAGAACAAAAGAAAATTTATAAATTTGATATTACACTTGAAAAACTGGAAGAAGATAGGAGTGCAATGAAGACACACAAGGAAGTTTTTTTAAAAGGCCATTATAAACTCAGAAAAAACAAGTCTGGATAAGAAAATATAATCATTTATATTGCATAGGCTCTACATTTTTACAGTCATAATATGAACAGCAAGTTTTATAAGCCTCTTACTGACAGAACAAGAAATAAAGGCATATCATCTCAATTTACAAAGGTAAGAACGTAAAGCTTATGATACAACTATACTAGAGAATAGGAGGATAGAAATAGGAGTGATTCAGTATATGAATGAAGTTTCTTAACTCATAGCAGAAAGTTAATAGACAATGTCCACAATTGGCAAATCAATAAACAATAGCATAAGGATATTAGAGATGTGGAAGTAATCAAAGTAAAACTAGAAACGGAGTTTAAAATGATTCCCTCTGGAAAGAGAGGGACCAGGGACTGCTGTTTTCATTAAAAATTCTTCAGTATTAAAGCTATGTGCTTTATTATTTTGATAAACTTTAAAATGTATTTTAAAGAAAGAGGTGAAGGGAGTACGCAGCTCACAAACTTATGGTTACCAGTTGGGAAAGAGGGTGGGGAGGGATAAATCAGGAGTTCAGGGTTTGTAGATACTACTACATATAAAATAAACAAGGTCCTACTGCATAGCACAGGGACCTATATTCAATAACTTGTAATGGCTTATAATGAAAAAGAATATGAAAAGGAATACATGTATATATGAATTACTATGCTCTACACCAGAAATTAACACATTGTAAGTCAACTATACTTAAAAAAAAAAAAAAAAAAAAAAGAGAGAATACTTGGAATTCCATTATGTGATCACAACTACCATGGGACACTTGCCTCCACTTTGATGGCACACCGTCCAATGGCCCGCACAGCTTTGCGCACAAAGTCGACATCCACCTCTGTGGCATATTCCTTCAGTTCCGCCAGAACCTGTCAAAAATGCATGAAGTGGACAATCATTAAGGATTCTTCAACAGCAACTTCATGGCTTAAATTTTTCTAAAGGCCAGACCTTAAGATCTAACTCATTAGATCTTAACTGGAATCCACTTTAAGTCTGACCTGAGCAATGTTGGCCTGGGATGCTAAACGAATCATGATGTCCAATTTCTCCAGTTTCACATAGATGGGATCATTGTACTTCACAAAGAAAACTTTGATTTCCTGCTTCAAGATTTCAGGCCTGTGGTACACAGAAACACAAGATAAGGAAGGTGAGGCATACAGTGATATATCCCTCTGAGTCTGTATTAATACCCAACCTGTGCTTCTCCGCAGTCCATCCACACAACCCCACCCCAGGGAAAAAAACTTCCCGTACACCCCATCCCTCCAACCAGATCCATTTGGTTGACTCTTTTTATCTTTTTTAAGGGTCAAGGTATATACTGCCAAGAAGAACCACTGGAAGAAAAACAAATTGCTCTAAACTACGGTCCAAACCATATTACGCAGGCACTAGCTAGCACACTACAAAGAGGTCCTTCAGAAACAAATTAAATTGTAGAGCAACACGGGGCATCTGTTGTAGAACACTCTGAAATCAACTGTTAGCCTCCCGACTTTGGGCAAGCTGCTCTGCACACAGTATTTTTATTTCCATACATTAAACAGAGCTTAACATAATGCCTCTTTAATGTTGATGTTACTAAGCTTAATTCAAATTACAAACATGTTAATCATCAGTTCATTTTTTCCCAACCTTTTCTGGACGATTAGATTGATGTTCCTCAGGGCGACGTACTGCACCTCTGGCTCCCCAGACAGCAAAGTGACAAGTGGAGGGGCCAACTTCTTCAGCAGCATATTGTAGTAGTCAGAGTCCTTGGGTAACAACTCTAGAAACTTCATGAGGACTTTTACTGCTGAAAGCACCACTGCTGAGTTGGCATGAGATAGTCGAGGAGTTACCCGCTCACAGATGCTGAGGGAAGAACATGAAAATTAGTATCTTGAATTATAATTTCTTTGCTTAATCCAGTCTATAAGGTAATACTGTCAGAGGTCCCATAGCCCAAGTATCAAGAAATCAGAGAATCAGTTAGAAAAGTCAAAGCTCCATGCGTAGGTAAATTTGGGATCCAACATTGCAGAAGCCTCATTCCCAGCAAACTACAGGCAGAGCAGGGACATCAGAAGACTTCAGGAAACCAGCAATAAGGGATATTCAAACTGGAACGAAGCTAGCCAATACCCAAAACACGTGACGCTCACACCATTTACCTTCCTGTTTTATAGTCCTCTCTGTTTCCCCATATTATGTAAGGGCTCCCTGCCTCTCAGCCCATTTCTCCTCAACCTACAGGAAGTCAAATGAAGCATTCTGAGAGATATTTCATAGTGAGAGAGATCAACCAACTGTGGCTGAAGTTTCATTGTAAGATTCAAGAGGAGATGGGCTGACGGGGAAAAATACCCAACCTCACGCTTTCAGGATAAGGAAATCTTGCAAAAAGCCTTTTTTTTTTTTTTTTTTTAAACACAGCATCACTGCAATATTCTTCCGACCTCATTTCCTTCTCCTAGCCTCCTCCACCTACACTTAAATGCCTCACAAATCTAGAATATTTAATTATCTGTTGAGAATTCTTTAGAAATTAACCTAATTTTGACAGCTCTTTGGCAACATGAGTAGCTAGCTGACTATATTCAGTTAAGGATATAAGCTGTGTTTCTGTCTTTTTCTTCTGTATCTACTTGGCTGACTCCCTGACTATCCAGCATTTCTGAGATCTATTCCTTACTTTATCTTTCTTTAGCACTTACCATCAGCTGACATACGATATGCTGTACTATTTATACATATTATATATGCTTCTGCCCTATTCCTCAAAATTAGTGTTCCATGAGAGCTATGATTTTCATCTGTCCACAGCTGTATCCGCAGCGCCTAGAACAATGCCTGGCCCACAGCATGGGCTCAATAAATACTTGCTGAGTGAATAGATAAATGTGAGATGTCAATGACCAAGAGAAAATAAAACTGTACATAAAGTTTCTTCCAGAAGATATTTGTACTTCAAATGATGGAGAGAAGCTATTAGGGTGAGCTCTGGTTATATCCAGAGGGAACAATTTCCCAGACAAGTGAAGAGCACTTACATTATAGTAGCTCGAGCTTCAGCCAGGCAAAGAAGGTTCTTTTCTACCATAATTAAAATATGTCAACTTTAAACGAAGAGCCAACAATTCTTCAGAAGTACTTTGCCTAGTATATGGTGCCTGTATACACAAAATGCTCCATAAAAATTCATAACTTCAATTCTGTAAACTACAATGTGTGCATGTGTACATGAAATTTAGTCATCAATATCTGATAGTCAAAGAAAATTTGCAGCACTAAAGTGGTAAAGAGCTGAGCAGAACAATTCAGCTGTGCCTTCCAAAATCTCCAAATTCAGACTGACGTGATTCCTACATCTAACGGAAGACATCATATATATTGCTGGCTCCAATACATTTTCTCTAGTACTAAATTATAGGTGTAGGTCAGCTCAATAACTAGTATCAAGCCATTTACTACATACCTAAAAGAATGAAAATTTTGTTACTACAGTAAGATACACTCAAAAAACCTTTGTTTGCCAAATGGCTAGGAATTACTGTATGGGAGATGTGAGACCATGATGAGGGAGATTATAGCAGAGGGTTTAACTCTACTGTTCAAACAAGAAATGAAAAATGCACATCTCCTCTTAGGAAGAGCTATTTTCACATGGTTTACTCCACCACGTAAAATGTTCCTAAATACAGTGAGAAAACACCATGGGGATTGCAGTATCTATCTCAGGAGCCACTGATCTTTCTCAATATAACAGATCCTTATTATATTACAGGCACCAGAAGATATTCAACCAGGCAAGACTCCCAGACACTATCCAGGAAACAAGACTGACCTCTGAGCCTCCCGGTCATCTTTAGGGTTATAATTAGACAAGCAGTCCAGGATGAAAATCTGGCCCCATTCAGTACATTCATTCAGGGCTGTCAGCAGCTTATTAATGTTCTGTGGATTCAGATCGAGTAAGTTGCTGTTTGGGTGAGATTCACTGATTTCAGATAATGCTGCTACAGCATTAGCCACCACCTGGGAAAGAAGCAGATATAACCTTGATTTACCAGTAACAGTACAACTATGGACAAATATTTAGCCTTCTCTGGATCACTTCGTAAGTCTCAATTCATTAACAATTCTTGAACATTTTACCTAGTCAGCTAGAAACAGATAAACTGCTTTCAAAATGTATATCAAATAAAGAAGCTGTGGTACATTTATACAACGGAATACTACTCAGCCTTAAAAAATAAAATGCCATTTGCAGCACATGAACCTGGAGAATGTCATTCTAAGTGAAATAAGCCAGACAAAGAAAAATACCATATGGTATCACTTGTATGTAGAATCTGAAAAAAAAAAAAAAAAGATGAACTTATTTACAAAACAGAAACAGACTCACAGACACAGAAAACAAACTTTTGGTTACCAGTGGAGGGAAGAGGGTGGGAAGGGATAAACTGGGAGTTTGGGATTTACAGATACTAACTAATATATGTATATAAAATAGATAAACAAGTTTATACTGCATAGCACAGGGAACCATATTCAATATCTTGTAGTAACTTACGGTGAAAAAGAATGTGAAAACAAATATATGTATATTCCTATAGGACTGAAATATTGTGCTGTACACCAGAAATTGATACAACACTGTAAACTGATTATACTTCAGTAAAAATATATTAAAAATGTATATAAAAACACTAATGATGGCATATGTAGGTTCCCAGTGTCAGGCAACCCAGAGTTAAAACAATTCACATGTTAACAGAGAGTCACTCATGATTTACTATTAAAACATTAACAATTTTCATAGTACTCAAAACTATTGATAGAATTAAGACATAGGAACAGTTATAAAAAACAGTGAAGTTTAAATATGAAACATGTACATTAAGCAATGGAAAGAAGAATCTAGGCCAAATAATTTTATAAGTGTATGGGTGTGCATGTATTGGGGGGTGGGGAGGTGATACTGTCAATCATATCCTAACTCTTAGCATAAGAAAATGTGAGCTTGAAACCCTAGTTCACTGTAACGTGATGTTGGGAGAGCACATCATCTCTGTGAAATTCAATTCCCTCATCTGAAAATTGATGATAATTTAATCCACCTCACAGATTAGCTTTAGTTTGAACGTTAAAATTAGATGACATTTCTAAGTGCTCTCTACAAAGCCTTATGCAAAGTTAAGGTGGTAATAGTACCATAATTCTAAGACTAAGTTGCAGAGTTTTTCATATTAACACCACTGAAATTGGGATATATTTTACAATCAATGACATGTCAAGTTAATAGAAGTATTTTTCTTCCTAGGTGATACAGGAGATAATAATGCATCTTAAAATCAATGGTATCTTAGAATCAATGAAATATGGTATCTCAAATGTACCCTTACCTCAGGCAGTATGATAAATGCAAAATTGCTACCAAATATAACAAAGTACATGCATATCCTGACTTATAGACCTGGAAATCCGTATCAGTTGCAAGAAAAAAAGTGGACACTCTATCAGAAATACACATGTCTAATATAACAAAGAAATCTACAACCAATGAATGTTTAAAGTAATTAAAAAATTGCAGAAACACCCCAAAATAAACAAAACACAGACAAAATAACTACTACAGCCCTGTACAAATGAACTTAAAACCACATTTTGCAGCAAGGCTCCCAGTTGTTACTAAAGATTAGCACAGTAAGGCTGAATATAAATATTCTGTAAGCATAAACGAGATGTGACAGGTAGCAGCTTCATTATTTATGTATATTGAAGATTTTCAAAAATGTCAGCTCATTTTTAGTCCCTTGTTAACAGCCAGAGAAACAAGAGTTGTATGATTATCCTTTTGCTAGCAAGAGAAGGTCATAATGGTTTAGCTAGTGATTTTAATACCCACATCATCTGGGTAGTCTGCAGATTATTCCAGCATATGAATTTACTAAGAAGATAAATTTTAAGATGATTTTTAAAAATCAAATAATACACTTATGGCAGCATCCATTATTAGGTAAAAGACAATGATACCACAAATGGAATCACTTTCAGCTTTAATTTAGTCATTAGGACAAAAATTCCAAGATGAAAAAAATCAGAGGTTCACTTGGTAATATGATTATGAATATTTCATTGTTATTAAGACAAATGTATGTAGTCCACCTTCCACACGGGAGCAACGGTAGTATGCATGAGGTTCTTTTCTGACTTAATTTTTGTTTGCCAACCACACCATCAAACATGGGCTTTAGTGAAAATTAAAAGGCATGAAGAGTGAAATAATAATTCCCCCTCCATCATCTCAGTGCTTTATATGCAGGGAAAAGATATATTTCTTATGTACAAGACACTTGATAGACTGGATTATAGAATAAAGGATCAAAATGTCACACCAGAAGACTAAATGCCTGTTTTCCTTTCCTGCTGTCAAACACATGCCCAGTCTTAGTTACCAGTTTTGGTTAACATTTCTACCAGTGACTCCAGCACACCCAAAGAAACTCCAAATCACTGTGCTTTATACTTACTTTAATTTCTGCACTGGAAAAGAAAAGGAAGGTGTAAATGAGGACAGGTTAGTTCATAGTGACTCCACCTTTGCCTTTAAATTAATCTTTGCTTTTTTGAGGGCAGAGGGGGCAAGACAGGAAAACACCAAAGCACAAGAGTCCAAAACAAACATCCTGCCACAAACTTACCATTTCTACCAGTCAAATTCTTTCAATGTTTTAAAAATAGATAAATATAAAGTCTATTAACAGAAAATGTAAAAGAAAAGGTAAGAATTGAGGAAATTAAAAAAAGCAATGGGGAGGAAAGACAACAGAAGGATGCTGAACAGAATGAACAACCAGAATTCCTCTGTTACCATCACAGGCAATTGGAAATTAAACCAAGTACATAATGCAGCTAATGGAGTATACATTCTAGTAGTAAAATAGACAGTTTCTATTTATTTTCACATTTAAACAAACAAACAAAAAAGAAACAAGGAAAAGTAAATCTAATTAAAAGATCCAGAGAGATCAGATTACAGGATTATGTTAGCAAAGTCTGCATTGAGAATGAGATCACTGCAAAATGGTCCCTGAACCAATGACTGACCAGAGGAGATACATCCCAATAAGAGAACTCTACTTCTACCTCTCCACTTTTATCTCCTAACCTTCACATTCAGAATGCTAAGTTTTCAGAAATGTACTGGGATGGGCCCATAAAGAGCTGCTCAGAGTTCTTGTCAGTAAGCCATGCTTCTCTCACTTTTTAATGGAAACTCGAAACAAGCTAGTCACACTGAGTAGACAAAGACTGATTCAAGACAGCATCTAGGTGGCCAGCGTATACAGGACAACTCACCTGTCAATGTTTATACTTTGTGTTTCTTTGGAACTCTGTACAAAACAAAGTACATCTATTATCTGTTTTTAAAAATAAACTTTAAGCAGGGGAGGGTACAGCTTAGTGGTAGAGTGCATGTTTAGCATGCACGAGGTCCTGGGTTCAATTCCCAGTACCTCCATTAAATAAATAAATAAATGAACCTTATTACCCCACCCCAAAATAAAATAAACTTCAAAAAATAATGGACTGAAACATAATTTACTTCCTCTTCCCAAAGAGCCTTCTTCAAACAATAATTCATTCATCATTACAAAAGAAAAACCTGACCTTCGCAGTAACTGCCCTGAGCTACCAGCATATTAAAACAAGGTTATATCTCTTTCACCTGAGTTATCACTTGAATTTGAACTAAGACTAACATGCATAATATTTTCCCTGGTAGAAAATTGGCAGTTCTCTTAGGAAACACTGCCATGAAGAGAATGATGGCTTTTTAACTATAATCTCAGAAAAATTAAGAGTTCCCAAGAAAGAAAGGAGTTCCTAAAGGAAGTTTTGCTTTAAAAATGGATTTATAAATAGGGTTTCTTAAGTGAATTTTCTGAGCACACTAGTTGATTTATAAAAAGCTGGCATCAAGGCTACAAAGGAACATAGCCACAGCATAAAAACATTTGTGAAAATTCATTTGGCCTCCCAATTATGGTTAAGTTCTATTCTTTGGGAGACTGCACCTAAACATTCCTCGTCCCCACCCCATCCCTCTGTAGACCTAACGTAATATGTATACTTTATAGATAGATATTAAACAAACATATACATACATACAAAAGCATGCACGCATCTGTGCCTGTGTGTATAAATAAAGTCACACTCAATACTAGACAAATCTTCTCTGACACAACTACAGATTTCCCTTCAATCTGATAGTTCCTTGTGGATCCTTGGAGTCTGCCGAATTTTTTTTTAAGTTAAGCAATTTGTGTCTTGATTTACTTTATACTATACCTAATCAAGCTGGACAAAGAGTTAAAAGACAACAATTGCTAAAATTTGTTGAACACTTGCTATGCCATTTATCCTCATAGCAACTCTAAGGTAGTTGCTATCAAAACCCACCTATTACAGACAGAGAAACAGGCTTTAAAAATGAATTTATAAATAGGGTTAGAGAAATTCAGTGACTTGCTTAGTCAACACAGCCAGAAAAGAAAAGTGCCTGAATAAGGGCTTAAGGCCTGTATCTGATTCCAGTGTCTGAGTACTAGTCACTCTGCCACCTGCATTTACAGAAGTTCCAAGGGCGGTGAATGTCAGCTAGGGGAAAGGAAAAGAAAAATAGTTGGGGAGGATAATACAATCAAAACATTATTTTCAGGCAGATTTATACAAGGAGAAAAATATATTCTCCTACTTTATATACTTCAGATAATCACATTCTAGCAGCACTTAAAGAGGCAAGATTTACTATCCAGCTACAAAATTTGATTTATAAGCTACCCCAATCTTACATGCAGCAATTCCGAGGACATAAATTTGACCTCATTCTTTTTTTTTAAAGGGGCAAGCTGGAGCAGTGGATGTGGTTAGAATAAAAAGAAAAATGGTCCTGTAAAAAAGAACTTTCGAAGGAAATCTAGATATACATTGGGGGTGGACTATTACAGATAGATGCTCCTTTATGAGAAATCTCTCACACGTTTCCCTGTCCCTTTGAATGATTTCTCTAATTTCACTCACTTCCATAGCCTCAGAACCCAAGAAAGATAGCAATTTCCAGTACAGTGACTTCCTCCTATTAACTAAAATACTATTTAGAAGACTTTCATTTCTAGCAATGATCTTCAAGGTCACATTCTCTTAACAAATGCTTCTATTTTCCTGTTCAATTTACAATCCTTTTGGCTGCTGCCCCTGAAGACTTGAATAAATTGAAAGCAGTAGAATGACTGACCAAAACTATAATAATGAAATATACAGGTGATCTGCATATTTATATCCTCCTGAAAATCAGCAACAGTTTGAAATCTCACTTTCTCCTTTATGGAGTTGCCTCAAATGACATGCTAAAAGCACAAGGCATTTATTCTAAGCATGTTTCACTCATTATCATCTCCTTAAGGATACAATGATTACACAGTATCAGTTAATTTTTCCCTCTCAAACAAGTAAAATTTAGAGCTCATGATTTAATCCAAGATACTGCACAGAATGCCAATAATACATTTACTCACTGAATTCTAAAATGTTCTGCTTTTTTCCCATCTTCTTCCCCTGAATAAGAAAGTTGAACACATTTACCTAGTGGAGTTAACACATCCCATTATGGCAAGAAAGTCTGAATACACGTTAACAAGTAAGATTTAAAAATTAGACTCAATAAAACTCATTATTTCCTGAAGTGATTTAAGATGTTTTCTAATGAAATGAAAATATTCACAAGGCCAAAACACTACAAATAAATATCTACAGATAGACAAAAGGCACTCCTAAGAATCAAGGAGCTACTTGGCTCACAGGCCCTAAAAACACAAAAAAGTATGCTGCAGCATGAACAAAATAATTTATTGTGACATGACTTCTTACCTCCCTTTCAAGAGTAAGTAATCCCCTGCCAAGTTAGAGCCCTGAGATCATTTAAAAGGGACACTAAGAAATGCACGGGCCATTATCTTTTGGTACACTACTGAATTACTTACATACAACAGATTCAGTTTTCAGGAAGTTGCCGACCAAAACTGGATTAAACGTGTACCTTTGAATAATTACCATTTAAAAGTAATTCTGCAATGATGTAGTAAGTAGTACTGTAAATAGACTTAGTTTCATTTGTGGGTAAGCTGCCTTCAGAATTACCCTAAAAGACAATGTTTGACTTTAAATAATGTATACAAAGGAATTAAGTATCTTTATAAATAAATTTGCCACTGAAATATTAACCCTTCTAAAACCATTAATACCCAGCGCCACAATCACTATACAATAAAGTTTGTTATTATCAAGGGCTTACTCTATACCAGGTTCACTATTAAGTGCCCTGCAAGCTCTCTGTCCTTTATTTTTCACAATGATCCTATGATAAAACCACTGTTTATGATTTCCATTTTGTAGATAAGGATACTAAGATGTTTACAGAGACCACCAAGCTAAGAAATGGCAGAACCAGGATACAAACCCAAATCTGGCTGGTTCCAGGGCCTGAGCTTTACCCACCATGCTATAATACTGGAGAAAAAGAAAACACCATTTCACAGTCAAAAAGCACTTTTCTCTTTTTGAGATACTTTGATACAGAGTGAGTCAACTCTTTAAAAGAAAAAAAAAAAGTGATTAAATGCAATCTGGTATGCTGGATCGAATACTGGGACAGCAAAGGGACATCTGTGGTGAAACAGGTGAAATGAAGTCTGTACTTCACTTTATCATAATGTACTAATGCTGATTTCTTAGTTTTGACAAAGGCACCATGGTTATGTAAGATGTCTACATGAAGTGAAACTGAGTGAAGGATGTATGGGAACTCTCTGTACCGTCTTTGCAACTTTCCTATATTCCTAATATTCCTAAAAGTCGCCTCCAAAATGAGATTTAAAAAAAAAAAACTCTATTAGTAAATTGATAAAATAAAAGCTGGTAATAATTAAAATCTAAAGTGAGAATACACATTAAAAGATTTTTGCAAAGTTCATCATACAGGAAAACAAAAACTATTTGCTTCCTCTGTAAGTAAAGACAGAAGAGCAGAGACCGACCAGTCAGTTACAAGTTGTCCTTAGAACGAAGCAGCCGCCAGCGACTCCACTTACTCACACTCCATTCCTGCAGAAATTAATAGCGGCTCATCCTGTAGAACCAAACATAACACTACTTCTTGCTTGGGGAATCCAGACACAGACTGAGCATGTGACTTCCTACATCACTCTTACCCGGGGCCTACTACATACTGACATTCTTACACATGCCTACAGTTCTACCAGCTTTGGAACTTCTTTATGGACATCTGGCCAGAGCATTATGCATTTCTAATTTCACTTCTCTATAATATTTTAACTCTGTAACTCTATTAATATATGTTTTGAAATAACAGAAATCATATAAATTACTAAATTAAGTGAGGTCATTAATAGACAATTTAACATAGGCCACAAGGACAACAAATAAACTGTGACAAAAATCCTCCTCAAATTTAGAGTGATCTAGAGAGACTTCAGTTTTTCAATATCCATCATCTCAGAATGACAATAAACCACCATGCAATCTTCCAAGGGCTAAATGAACCCTACACTAACTGGAGAGCACATCATGTTAGGGCTGCTCCTCGGGAACAGCTGCAGTCTATTAAGCATTCACTCTATGCCAGACATTACTTAAATTTTTAAATAAATTATTCCTTCATGTTCAAAACAATCTGGTAAAACAGGCATTATTATCTCTACTTTTTATAGTTGAGGAAATTGAAAAGCTCATTTTAAATAACTTGCTCAAGGCCACCTTTCTAGTAAGCAGCCAAGCCAGGACTCCAAACAGTAGTCACTCAAATTTTCACAACCTTAGCACTACTGATGTTTTGGGACTGATGGATAATTCTCTGCTGCAGGCGGCTCCCCGTGCATTGCAGGATGTTTAAAGTATCCCTGAACCCTACCTACCACATGTCAATAGTGCCCTTCCCATCAGCTGTGACAATCAAAAATGTTTCCAGGCATTGCCACATGTCTCCTGGGAAGTCAAGTCGCCTCCAGTTGAGAACCACTGCCATAATCAATTCCACGCGCTTCTACACACTGGCTAGCACACAGTTAAACTCATAGTTTTCCTGAGAAGAAAAATGTTATTTTTCATAAAACAGCTTTCCAGAATAAGTTCAAATTAGAAGAAGCTGGCAGCTTAACTAGAACCTTTGCTAAAGGCTACACTGGACCAAGTTCTGAGAACATGCTGCTTGTGCAGAAAAATCTTCAACAAATGAAGACGTATTTTTTTTGTTTTGTTTTTTAATTTAGTAGTTTGTGCTTTGGCAGAGACAGTGGAAGAGGGGTATTCCTGGGGGGCAGCTCTCAGAGTGATGGCAGCAGAGCTGAGAAGGCTTAGAAGACAAGATCAAAGGGGCTACAGCCAAAGCACTTAGGAGACCTGGGCTCAAAAACAAAAAGCAAAGCACACGTGGCAGGGCTGTCAAGAGAGCCTCTGGAGGGGCAGGTTCTAGCGCAAACATTAACTGAAGCTGGAATACCTTAAAGCACCTCTGAGAGGAAAAATAAAAGCCGTAGTAAGGAGGGAAAATCCTAGCGTATAGGCAAAAAGCTAGAGAATAGTCACTATCACCCAAAAGTATATCTTTCTTGCAAATATAAATTTAGTGAGACAGATTTTTTAAAAATTCTGACATTTGTGAAGAAATCACGGGAGCATTCTCCTTTGGCTCCAAAGTGCTTCCACCTTCTGAATACAGGCTTACTTTCAAAATAACGGACTAATAAAATCTGCATCTGAAAATGAGTTTAGCTCTAATTCCCTCAGAAAAGATTTTACTGTATGAATCTGTACAGATATCAAAGGGACCTGAACCTTTTAAACTCACATCATAGCAATAACGTCAACCTCTGCCTAACATCTACTCCGTAATTACAGGAGCAGCGGCCATCACCTCACGAACCCCCCCGAGCCGCTTTAGTAGGTGCTTTTGATGCAATAGCTCAGTTACTACTCCTAACAACTCTCTAAGATGGTATCTCTCATTCTACAGAAGAGGAAACAGACTCGGGGAGGTTAAGCTAGGACTTAGCAGGGAGAATTTTTTTACTTCAAACTCTTATATTTTTCAAATAATATTTCACTGAAAGTCAGTTTTAACTGAAGTATAAAATGGTAAAACAACTGCAGGAAAATGGGGTGTGTGAGATTCCCCCCCCATAAAGACAGGAAATGAAAATATAATAAAGTCCTATTACTTGCAGCAAGGTTCCAGGAGTCAACCTGAAGGTCAACATAACCCCAAGAGTAGTCAGATCTTTATCTATATTTTATCCTCCAATTTCAAGGTCATTTCTCCAGATGTTCTAGTGCTTTCACATCTAGGATGCCCTTCTAAAGTGAGCTACAAAAAAAAAAAATTACATGGAAAAAAATTTTTTTAAATAAAGTGAGCTATAAGAAAACTACTAAGGTAAAACCCTGGAAGCATTCATTCCTGCTGCAAGAAGCTCTGATAGTTGCTGGTGCAGTGCTGCCACCATGTGGAGCAACTTCCGAAAAAGTAGAATTACCTCTCAAGAACAACAGGACTCATACCCATCATCAGAGTAAGAGGATTTCCTTTTAAAACAGTTCTCAGATAATTAAGGCTTTTATATGGTCAAAATTTTAACCATCCTGAGAAAATGAAACAGTTCTAAATGTGCGTGTGCACAGATATATTTAATTCTGTTGTATATATACACCCATGAAGGCAGTGACCAGTATGGGTACTGGGACTGAGCTCTAGGTTAGAATCCCGGCTACATTACCACTAGCTGTATGACTCTGGGATTATTCTTCAGCCTCTCCGAGTGTACATCTCTTAATCTCTAACATGGAATAACCTCTGTCAGAATACCCTCTAGTTCAGCAGATGTGAGAACTATGTGAAACATTGTACATAAAAGCATCTATCACTGTGCCTGACACAGAGTGCATGTAAATTTAAATTTCCTTTTTCCTGATGACATTAGGAAGGTCCATCATTATGGCCTTAGGACTTTCTCAGATGTCTGAGTTACTACACCTTACATTCCACCACTAGACGCTGGAAATTACTTGATATTCTTGCACTCACTCATTTCTTATCAGGTGCACTTGACCCTTCTGATAAAAGGAAAATCAGTGGTCTAAAGACAGTTGTAATACTTTTGGCAAAAAACAGGACATACAGTTGAGATGAAAAGCCTGGGTTCAAGATCCAAAGCAGGCATGTGTGTATGTGTGCTGGTTATCTCTTAGTCCACGCTTTCCGGTTCTTCACTAAAACAACAAGAAGGACAAACTTAAAAAATGATTTGAATGTATGTAAAATAAGGCCAGGACAGAGTCAGGCAATCGAGGTATCCCACTCTCAGGCTTGTGTAGGTGGAGTGGGCACCAGAGACTGGATGCCTCCTTAAGTTTTGCACCCTGGGCACCTTGCTAGCAAGACATTGAATAATGTTAGGGGCAACTTTTGCTTCTGAGAAGCCTGACAAGAGTAAGAAAAAATTCCTATTTAGAAGGCAGTAGTCCAACAATTTAATCTCTAATGCTGACACCTATTCTAGGAAAATCTGCAATAAAGATACAATAAAACATAAGACATTCCTGAAACAGTCTCTCACAAATCTACTAAGTGATCTTATTTTTTCTTTAAAAGTTTTCTCAAAGATATTTGTGAAACTGGTTTGTTTCTAAGCAAATACATAGGTAAGTATGACACAAACGTTTGCTTTATGATCCTTATCTTATTAGATACATGCACCCCAATGTTCACAGCTGCACTATTTACTATTGCCAAGATATGGAAACAGCCGAAACGCCCATCAACAGATGAGTGGTTTAAGATGTTGTATATATACACAACAGAGCAACACTCAGCTGCAAGAAAGAATGAAATATTGCCAATTACAGCAACATGGATGGACCAAGAGATCATCATACTAAGTGAAGCCAGAGAAAGATAAATATTGTGTCATTTACATGTGGAATCTAAAAAATAATACAAATGAATCTATATACAAAGCAAAAAGAGACTCACAGACACAGAAAACAAACTTACGGCTACCAAAAGGGGGAAGGGGGCAGGGAGGGATAAATTAGGAGTATAGGATTAACAGATACAAACTACTGTACATGAAACAGATAAGCAAAAAGGATTTACTGTATAACACAGCAAACAACATTCAATATCTTACAATAACCTATAATGGAAAATAATCTGAAATATATACATATATATAAAACTGAATTACTTAGCTATACATTTGAAACTAACACAACATTATAAATCAACTATATTTCAATTTTTTAAAAAAGACCCTTGTATTTTAGTATTTGGTTTTCAGCTCAGTAGGGTGTGAGACAATCTGTGGGACACACAGAAATCACACAGCTAACTTATGGATCAAAGTCCCAAAGATTTATTTTAAACAAGCTCTTTAAAAGAGACTCTTTTTAAATACTGTTCTCTTTATAAAAGCAAAAGCATATTACCATTGGATTTGAATCTGCTATGAGATCCCGCAGAGAATCCAGAAAGCCCTGATCTTCCACCATTTGGGCATTGATGTCATGGAGCTTTGCCACACAGACGGCCGCTGTCTTCCGGACATAGGGATCTTCATCCTTTAAGCACTTGCGGAGGGGCTCACAGAGATACTCTGTAATCTTGTCCACCCGGATGCACCCCATGGTTCTGACTGCCAAGGCCCGAATCAGAGGATTGGGATCTTCACAGTCCTACAAAAAACAATCATTGACAACTATAGGTGTACATGGTGACTAAGAGTAAACAGTCTGGTTTACAGAAGCCACAAAAGAATAATTAATGCAGGCCTCCAGTTACATTCTACATCAGAACCCGAACTCCCATACTATGCCTTTCCTACATTCACATCTTAGCTGCCTATTTAAGAGTTCCACTTAGGAATTCATTTACACATTGTGTTTCATATACACAATGAAGAAGTGCCCTGTAGGATTCATTCCAGAGCTGGGCAGAAGCTCAGAGAGCTGGTGTTACCAACCCCATGGCCATTAATGAACCTGCCCTAAAACTGAAAGTCTTTCGGTTTGTATTCTGGTACAGGAAGAAATCAGAAATTGGAAAGACGTGTCCCACTCCACAAATACCGAGTAGGCAGAAATGAGGACTAGATTTCTGGGGCCCACAGCCAAGAAAGCAAAGGAGAATCCAGAGCTGGTTTGAGCTCAACCTAAGTTCCTTGAGCGAAGCAGCAGAGAGGGCCCTCTGAGATCCTGATTAACATGCATTCTCCTTTCCTATGCACATGCTAACTTCCTCAAAATGTAAACTAAATGCCTTCCAATGATATCATCCATCTATGAATCACCAGACAGAAAGAATGAAATGTTACGGTCTGAATCTGCACACTGTAGCTAAATACAGAAAAAGAACAAAACTTCCATGAGAAGGAAGAAAGCATGCTGTTTATTCTTCAAAACAGTTTAACAAAAGCTAATTTTAGAAATGTCTGATTTTTGTTTTTAATGCAGACTAAATTCCAGAGGAAAGAAAACAAGAAAAAAAAATTAATAAGAACCTCATTATTACGTTCATCAAATCTAATGGTAGGATAAATTTGACTGGATATTCAATAATATTAATATTAATCTTTAATTGTCAGTTTTTAAAGATGCAACAATGGTATTGTAGGTATGTCTAAAAGAGAGATCTTATTCTGACAAATGTAAGGACAAAATGATTTAGTTTTCACCCTTAAGATGTTTGCAATTTGCTTTAAAATTATCCAGGAGGCAGTGGTCAGGAATGTATGCATGGAAAGCATAAGTTAGACAAGACTGGTCATGGGTTGTTAACCATTAAAACTATAAGATTTAGGACTTTATTGTACTATTCCCACTACCTGAATATATTTGAAAATTTCCAAATAAAAAAGAATCTAATGTTGTTAAGTCCTATTAAATGAAACAAAATGAAGCAGTAGCTTCTGGAGTTTCCACTACTTCTAACTCATAAGCATAATTTCTACAAAGATACAATAGGTAAAGCCTCAGTAGTATCATTGATACTACAATGATACGCCCAACCTCTGTCAGCCTTGGAAGGTAAAAGAGGGAGGTTTCACCTGGTTTTCTTCTCCCATCTGGCAAGGATGCACCAAGCCCACCTGACAGAAGGTTCACCACATGGCCCGAACTGGATGACAAACACTGGCATACAGAATGCTTGAAACATGAACCTCCCTACTCACTGCCAGTACTTCTCTAGAGGCCCTCTTGTGGAACAGAGGTTGCTTATTTGCAATGCGGACACAAACTATATCAAGAGACGCTTCTGAAAACGTTACCTGAGGTAGAAGAGATTGCTCATGAGTCCCTGGGAAAAAGTTACCTTCACAAAGCTGTTGACGGCCATGATGGCCATGTCTGGCTGACTCTTGGCATAGTTCATCAAGTAGAGATACACGAGCTTCTTTAGTTCCAGGTTGTCAGTCTGCATACAGTTCACTACATCTGGAAAGAGAGAGCTGAGAAGAGAAAAGAGAAAGGGAAAGTGAACAGATGTTGGTGCCAAGCTGTTGGATAGAACACAGAGAAACGGCCTTAATTTACAAAGTGATCTGATGCAAGGACAAATGTCCCTACAGTGGTAATAATTATCACAGAAATGAATTACTAAAGAAATTATAGTAATGGTCTCAAGAAGATGTCTAAAAATCTATTTTTAAAAAACTTTTTACTATGACAATTTTCAAAGTAGAGAGAGTAGTATAATGAACCCGATTTATCCATCACTCAGCTGCAAACAAATATTGACATATGCCCGATCTTGTTTTGTATTTGACCTCAAACTGCTCTCCCTCACCCAGTCCCTACCCCATCTTGTTGCTCTAAACAATTTTAAAACAAATCCTAGACATAGCATTTCGTATATAAAATCCTAGTGTATAGATTTAGGAATCTTTTTTTTAATCACTATATCACACAAAAAAATTAACAGTAATTCTTTATATCAGTTCTTTGCAGTTTCAAAGCACTACAGTTGTTATACTTTTAATATGCATATTCTTCCATCCATCCCTGACCAGTAGAAATTTACTTAGTTAGCTCCTGAGTCCCTGTGCTATGACTCCGTATCTTCAATAGCTTCCTTGCTTCCTCGTAGGACAAGATGCTCCATCCAGGCTCATTCTGTACATTTCTAATCTCACAACTGAAATCAGTCATTTCTCTAAAATGTCTTCATTCCCTTTTAGTGGAGTTTACGAATATATTTTTAACATTACACATTCAGACAAATGAAAATCGGAGTGTACTCAAATATAAAAGGAGTTTATATTTTTCCCAATTTCAAGTCATTTCATCATTTACCATTCTCCTGTAAAGCCAAAGGAAAGAAATTTATGTTTCCATTCATGAAGTAGTTTGGAAGAGTTGAGCTTGTCAGATTTTAATGTATAAGCTGTACTTTTAAAATACAGGTTGACCATAATTTTATGGAAAATTAGCAATTACCCTTCCCTCTAAGGTTTTATCAAAGTACCTGATAAATTTTACATACTTCTAAATACCTTGCTACTAGTATAGAAGAAAGAGCAGCATATGTCAGCGTCGTTTTACAGAAACGTAAGAAAATGACTGAAGTAACTAGTCACATGGTATAGCTTCCACACACAGAAACAATACGGGCATACCTCATTTTATTGTGCTTTGCTGTACTGTGCTTCTCAGATAAAGTATTTATTACAAATTGAAGGTTTGTGGCAACCCTGCATTGTCAGATGATGGTTAGTATCTTTCAGCAATAAAGTATTTTTTAATTAAGGTACACACCTTTTAAAATTCATAAAGCTATTGCACACTTAATAGACTACAGTATAAACATAACTTTTACATGCACTGGGAAACCAAAAAATTCATGTACTCGCTTTATTGCAATATCTGTTTTATTGCAGTGGGCTGGAACTGAATCTTCAGTATCTCCAAGGTATGCCTATATACAGCAATAAAATGATTTGCAAAAAGGAAGATGGGCTGCAAAGTTAAATAATCCACCATATCTCCAATGAACCAATGACATCTGCGCTGGAAGGCAAACTATTTAACTTGCATGTAGGTACCTACTATAGTTTCATGCCCATGCAGATACTTAAAAAACACTATAAACGCTCTCCAAAAATGAGTGTTCTTTCTATTTCTTTTGGGAATAGCTCATGTGTAAAACAGTAAAATCAGTAAATAAATGTGAAACATTAACCAATAGTAAATTTAAGATCCTAAATAATTTAATTCCAACAGCCAACACAAGATCAAGAAGGTCTTGATAAGAATAGTCAAAAAAAAAAAAAACTGTTAAGTACCAAACCACAAAGCTAGAAACATGAACTTTCCAATATGGTAGCAACTAGTCACACAGTCTACTAAGTGAACATTTACAGTGTGGCTGGTCCAAGCTAAGATGTGATATACATGTAAAACAAACACTGGATTTTGAAGACCCAGTATGAAAATGTAATGTAAAATATCTCATTAACAGGTTTTATATTAATTTCTTGCTGACATGAAACTATTTTGGACATACTGAATTAAATAAAATGTATTACTTACTGTCATTATAAATTAATTTTACCGATTTTTTACTTTTTAAATGTAGCTCCTAGAAAATTTAAAAGTACATATGTGGCTTGCAGTGTATTTCTATTGGATAGCCCTGAACTTGAGGTTCTTGCAGGAGAGACTGAAATATAATAACCTACAAAGAGCTTATCTCAATTTCCTGTTTCTCTGAACTATCTGTCTAGGCATAGCACAAACCTCATCTTCTCTAAGAAGGGTTCTTCAGCTCTTCTTATTTACATGGATCTCTCTTTTGTGGAATAGTTATTACCTTTAATATACACACTCTTGTACCTAATTACATAATTGTATTATTCCATAACTTTTCAAATTTTGGGTCTTTTCAACCAAGTGCTAGGAAGGCTAGAAAATATGTACTAACCTTTTGTTTAAATTATGGTATGTGGTATAGTGCTAGGCACAAAACAAATTATCGGCAATGAACAGATTAACAAATAGTATTTACCAAAGGCAAAAGGAAATTCAAAGAGTTTTAACTTCTCTGTAGGATATAGAAATAAGCTCGGCAAGAACACAAAGGTCCCAACACTGAGATATGCTGACTTTTACCAGTTCATCTGTATGAATGCTCTCAATCTAGATTTATTCTTTGGCAAAAACAGCCCTTCGGTGACTAGACAGATTATCAGGAGGCAAACCACAGCCTGTGGGCCAAATTCAGCTCACCACCTACGTTTGTATGAGCTGTGAGTTAAAAGTGGTGTTTACAGATGAACATTTACAACTGATTTGACGATGCAGAACACTCTGAACCTCAATTAAGCAAAATGTTACCTCCCTAAAAGAATCCCAGTCTTCCCATTCGTAGACCTACAGTACAAAAAAAATACTGTATTTTGAATTTTTGTCAGCAAAAAAATTTGTGGAAAATTGTTTCCTCTCTTGTTATATAATTACCTACATAATAACCTCCATTGTTTGCCTCTTAGCCTACTAAATCCAAAGTATTTACTATCTTGCCCTTTACAGAAAAACTCTGTGGACCTCTGAGATAGATGGTCACTAAACAAGTTAGGAACCAAATGTGCTTACAAGTTCTCCAACACCCTAATTTCTACTTTAAAGTCAAAACTCACCTGTCAAATTTTTTCCCTTGAAGTGACAGGTTCTCTTTTTTCATTTTTGATAAAATGTCTCCCAAGTATTGAAGTATGATTAACTATGATTTGTCTGTCAACCATTCTTTCTCATAAAAATGGTGTTTCCAAGTCAATCGCGCAAGGGCTCATTTTCAAGTCAACCATCACAGCTTTGCTATAAAGCAAAGAGCTTTATGCATAATTCCTGTCTCACCGCAACAGAGTATTAAAAAGACCTGAACTCAAGATTCAAGGTTTAATAAAATAAATTTTTAATGCTTCATGAGGGACAGTCCTAAGTGAAACCACACTTTCTTCCTGCAAGTACATGGTGGCGAAGAACACAGTGACTACGCAGTGTTACAGTTTGGCACCACTGCGTTAATTCACACTAAGGCATGAGCCATGCAACTGTCAACACAGTGAAAAAGGCAAATAGCATCTAAGTATTATGACAAGAATAGCTTGACTTCATGGACCCCATGAAAGGATCATAGGAATCCTCAGAGGCCTGCAGACAACCCTTACTTATTTCCAAATGGTCTTGCTATATTATAGGAAAAAAAGAGGGGGGAAAAAGACCAATTGGATTTTGTTAACATTGGTTTTCAATTTGGAATTCAGCAAACAAATGTAGAGTTGTAAAGTTGAGGGCACTGGCTTGAGGCAATAAAAGTACATACGAGCTTCTGCTTTTCAGTATATTTTTATCATCTTGTAAAACTACCTCAGCAACAGATCTGTAACTGTGTCAGCTCTCAGAGGTTTTATGCTAGATCTGTATGCAAGTGAAATCAAACTGGTTTCACTCTAAAAAAACAAACAAAAACCACTTGGTCACAGAGTTAATATAAAAACAACTACATTTCCTGATGACGTTTTCAGCGGGACAAACTCACTCTTACATGTTCTGATTGTAATAACTTTAAATGAAGAGCAATAAAAGCCACAGTATGGGTCTAAAGTGAGCAAGGCAGGAGAGATTGCCCTTACCTAACATCCTTCCCCACAGTCATAGCAGCAATCACTTTCTTCACAGCCTCCTTCCTCTTTTCTTTCTTCTCATTGTTGAGCTCAGCCTTTAATTCAAAGATTTCTCCTAGAAGAGAACAAATAGGTGAGGTCCCAAGACCAGAGGAGCAGAATACTGCACTATGTAGTAACACCACAACAGCTGACCAGAGGCAGGGCTGCAACTGAAATAAGATTATTTAAAAATTATAGGATAGGTCCCATTCAAATCCCTAGAATATTAACTGACCCACAGATAAGGATGCCATCTTTTAGGTTATGACTGGAAAGGAAGGTGCAAGCCAGATCTAGGAAGCACAGAAGTGGGAAAAAGCAAATCTCATGACATCTTACTATAATGGAGAGAGAATGGCATCTGAGGGATGATCTCCCATCAGAATTTCAAAGTCCTGGGGAAAAAATAAATGTAAGCAGGGAACAGGTTCATCAATGTTTCCAAACCAGAAAAGACTCCTCATTCACCTACTCTCAACTCTACAAAGAACTAAGGTCACGGAGTGGGTGAGGGACAGAGCTGGCCTTAGAAGTACGTCTCTCGACTCCTGAATCCAGAGGTTCTCAACCACAGCCACATACTGCTTCCTGGGAAGTATCTGCAAATACCAATGCTCAGGTTCCACTCTGAACCAAACAAATCAAAATGTCATGGAGTAGATCTCCTAAGTTTCTTTTTTTTTTTTTAAGTTTCCCTAAGTGATTCTAATGTACAACTAGGGTTGTGAATCATAGCTCTAATTAGTACTTTAAGATGTTAATGGGCTTTAAGGCCCCAACCTGTCCAGTCAATCTAACAAAAGAAATAATAACCCTGAAGCTTCAAGAACGGTACAAACCAGTCACTTCTAAAGGTACAATCTTAAATGACTGACCGCTCAGACCCAGCACTGTGAAATGCTAGAACTGTCACCACTATTTTAAGGCCAGGGCTCACCTACCTTCAGGAATCTGCAACTGCAGTAAGAGAGAAGGTAACAATCCTCAACTGGTTTTAAAAGAAAGAAGAAAATATACCATAAGATCATGAAAAAGATGTTGACTACTCAACCCACTTCAACCTTCCATCTAGAGTACTGCCTCATTTTCTTCCACCTTTCTGACTATTCCTGAAGTTCATTTTAACCTCATTCACCAGCATAGAAATAGTGGGGACAGCAAACTATGTGATCTGCTGAAGCTTCTAAATGGGAAGGATGAAACTGGTTAAGAAATACAGAAGTTGAGCACTAAAAAAGTTTATTATATCAATATCCACTGCCAACAAAGCAAACAAATTGTTACAAAAATTTGTTTTATTTGACAGCCACAAAAATAGCACAGCCAGAAAAGCTGGACCCTTTAGAGTCATTCTCCTTTTTGCCAAGTCCTCTGCTGCCAAATCCAGCTCTTAGGATTCCCATCATTTACTTCTGGGAATAGTAAAGGACAAGCACCAGGGTTTCAGAAAATCTGAATCGTGAAGAACAGCAGGAGTTGAAGAATCAAAACAGGATGTAACTGGAATTATTCTGACTCCAGTAGCATAAATTTAAAGAATATATTCCAGTGACAGTTCTGGTGGGTGTTACAGGAAATAAAAGGAACACAGTCTACCCATTTTTAAAAATGTGGTATTTATCCAGCCGTGATTCATCTATAAGTCTCAAACTTTTACAAATCCCTGAATAAAAAAGGTTTCCAGGAACCATTACAAGAGAAGGTTTGAAGAGTTAGGTTAGTTTCTAATCATATCTTTTCATGTCACTGTAGACAACAGCTTGGTCATCAAAGCACACAAAATGTTAACAGAAGAAATAAATGCATTTCAGAATGATATGAGAATCAGAAAAAAAAGCTGAAAACGAATGACAAGGGACTATAATGGCTTTTGTAAGGTGTAAGTAATAAAAATCGGAAGAAGTTGTGTGGACCCAAGGTGGGGCACTAAATGAGGCAAGGTATCTCATACATACTACAGCTTTATTAAATTATTCTTTTCCCCTCCTCCTCCCCTTAATCAAATCTACCAAGCGTTGCTAGCAGCCAGCAATAGTTTTCAATCTCGGCTACACATTAGAAAAACCTAGGGAGCTTTAAAAAATCCCCACACCTAGATCATATCCCACTCCAAAGAAATCAGGATATCTGTATTGTTTCAGACTTCACTGGGGCAATATGCAGGCAAGGCTGAAGGCCACAGGCTAGTAGCTGATATAATCAAGCAACTCACTATGGTGTTTTCTGTACTGTGACAGAAGAGATTGTTTACCCTTAAATAACTCCAAATGACACAAAGGACAGATATGCCTGTGCTTCTCAGAAAATGTTCTAGTGCTCCAGGCCACTGTGTGTGCCCTCCTACTTTTTTTTTTTCTTTTTGAAATCATTTTAATCTTCTTTTTTTATGTGCATTATGGTAGTATTTAAAAAAAAATTTATTTAAGTAAAGTCAGTTTACAATGCTGTATTAAAATCATTTTAATCTTAAAGAAAAGTCGCAAAATTCCCCAACTGCTAACATTATGCCACATTTGTTTTATCATACTTTTTAGGTATTTATACATTTTTTATTCATTTAATAGTTAAACTGTAAAAAACACACACACACACACACACAAAAACATAAATACAAAACAGAAACAGACCCATAGACATAGAATACAAACTTGTGGTTGCCAAGGGGGCGGGGAGTGGAAAAGGACAGACTGGGAGTTCAAAATTTGTAGATACTGACAGGCATATGTAGAACAGATAAACAAGATTATACAGGAAAATATACAAAAGATCTTGTGGTAGCTCACAGCGAAAAAAAAAAGTGACAATGAATATATGTATGTTCATGTATAATTGAAAAATTGTGTTCTACACTGGAATTTGACACAACATTGTAAAATGACTATAACTCAATAAAAAAACTTAAAAAAAATAGTTAAACTGTACACATCATGTCTCATTAGCTCTAAAGATGTTAGTGTATAATTTCTAAGAAGAAGGAATTGTTATATAACCATAATACAATGATGGAAATCAGGAAATTTAGCATTATCAAATCCATAGACTTTACACAAAGATCTTGATAATGTCTTTTATAGCAATTTTACCCCCATGCCCAATTTAGGATCATGCATTGCATTTACTGTCTCTTTAGTCTCCTTTAATCTGAAACAGTTAATCAGCCTTTATCTTCACAATAATGACATTTTTTTAAAGTACATGCCAGTTATTTTATAGAATGCCCTCAGTTTGGGTCTGTAGTAGGTGTTCTCTCATGATCACACTGAGGTTGTACGTTTTGGCAGCCATAATTCATAAATGATGGTGTGTTCTCAGTGCATCACACCATTTTTACTTTTAACAAAAAAGAGGTCACGAAGAACAATGCACGTGTAGAGGGATATGAAAATATCAAGTTTCCATGCATTGTTTTACATGATCTCTTTTTTATTAAGATACAAAAATTTTTAAATTATATGTATTATTATATGCATAGAAAAGACTGGGGGTACAAACCGAGCTGTCCTCAGGAAATGGAACTGCAAGGGAGAGAGCTTTCATTTTTACTTTTTACACATCCATATTGCTTTAATAGCACTCCTTGTTATAAAATGTTTATTTCCAAATAAAAAAATTGAAAGAGAATAAATGTGCTTCTTTCTCTTTTACCCTCTTCAGATCTATTAATGTTCAGTGAATCAATCTTAGATCTATTCCTTTCACTAAAACCTTCAAGTCAAAACAGTGTGCATCATAACCCTATCTTTAAAAACTCACACTTTAACAATTTACTCAATACATTTTTTCTGTAAAAGTAGCAGATCCCCAATGAAAGGGTCCATAACATGCATGTCTGAGGAGCTCAGGAACATTCTACTTGAAACAATCTTACACCACGACTTTTGAAGAATCTTCAAAAAAGGCTTTGCTCAGGTTCTCATACTTACCTTTTTTATTGGTTGTAAAGTACTTGGAGTCAGTCATGGTTTCAGATCTTTAATGTGCACCTACAGCAAGAGAAAGGAATTCCTTTAACCAAGTTACTTATGTCCAGCAAGGCATTCAAATCATTTTAAGAACATTTACATGTAAGAATTTCAGTATTCAAAAATGAGTATCTTCATCCTTACCACCATCATTGGTGTCCCAAGGGACGCAAAGATAATTAAAAATGTAACTCTTACCTCAAAAAGCTAATTGTAGCAAAACCCAAAGGTCTAATGGAATAGAATGATAATCTGAAACTATCATGGTTTTATGATTTTATCCACAATTATCTCCTCAGAGTCTCCAAGACATAAAGCTATATCTTTTTGTAAATGCATTTTCTGTTAGTCACTCTAATATTTAAGATAAGGAAAAGTTTGTTTTGAAAGATCTCCCTATTACTCTCCATTAAGGGAAATCTGATTTACTTCCCTGACTCAAAATGGAGTCACCCAAAAACATGTATTTTGAAGCAGAGTAAAACTGAAAGAGAAAACAATTCTGCAAATCTATTCACCATTACATGCAACTACCAATGAAAAGAATCTCTTTCAGAAAACATAAGCCTAAATCAGGAGGACAATATTCTTTCATGACAAACACCGAGAGAGGCAAATATGCCTCACGCATGGATTTTTTTTAAATTACAGTTTTCATATTTTCAACAATCTACACTTACCTCAAAAGTATTCCCAAAGAAAATAATATCTGCTTATAGTTAAAAACAAGGCAAAAACTAAGATATTTGTTCAGTCACACTGAGTACAAAAGAGAATCAGGGAAAAGGATTAGGAAAAGGAAGGGAGTTAAAACTTAAAAGAACATGGATCCCAGCCTTAACTTTTCTGTTCCAACTTCCAGAATTAATCTAGCTGACATAAGCTCCACTGGTAAAACAAAAACAGCACTGACTGGTCACATTTCTCCCCAAATAATGAGATAATGTTTTCTGATTTGAGAAACTCTTATGACTCTGTCCAATGTACTTCACTTCTTTAAAACTACTAAAATTTTAGTAATATTCTGTCTGCACTCAAAAATTAGTTCCTTCTTCCTTACCACTCCATTATCATTAACAATACTTATTACCAAATTTAGGACAGAAACCCTGGCACCTGCTCATTACCATCTGGTCAAAACAACATGAGTGATAATGTACTTGTCAAACTTGAGTGATAACACCTTGACAAGCAACAGTAAATATGGATCTGAGAGAAAACACCTAAGCACTTTCCTTCAGTGTAATGAAAGAAAAGAAAAACAGAGCCAGAAAAACATAAAATAATGAAAAGAGCTTGGCTCAAATTTGATCTCTAAAATGCACCACTTGGACAATTTAAGAGATATCAGACTCACTGCTATGTTTCCAAGCAGCGACTTAATGTTTACAGTCTTGATCTCTATACAATACTGCTTTAGGTTGTACCAGCATTTCGCTGAATTACCTTGTTAAAAGAAGTGAGCTAGAGCTCACACAAATCATTATAGAATACAGAAATTTCTGTTTTGATAGTATTTGTTATAATTAAAGGTTAACCTGTAACAGAGGCTTGCCTTATGTAATATTTTCATAATGCCTTTCTAGCAAGAATTCGAAGAATGTTATAATCATTTAATCCATTCACAATGTAAACTAAATGTGAAGTGGGCAAACTGAAGAAAGGAATCCTTCGCATAAAAGGCCTGGAATAAATCTGAAGTTACCATCTAAGAACTTACATATACAAAGAGGAAAACCAGGACACACAAATGATTACGACAGTCTGACCAGAGGGCCACAGCTCAAGGCCATTACGATCTATCTAGGATGTTATTATGCATTCCAAATCCTTTGGGATCATCAAAACTTAAAACTTGCTTAAGATTTAAAAACAAAATCTGCTTGGAATTTTTCACTGTTTCTTTGAAAAAGGGCCCCCAAATCGTTCTGTTTTCTAAAGCTCTCATACACAAACACACATATCAAATTCACACATATCAAATTCTTAACAGAAGTTTTCAACACAATCTTTTAAACATTCAATGAACCTAGTCTTACATAGAAAACAAATTTATGGTTACCAAAGGGGAAAGGAGGCAGAGGGATAAATCAGGGGTTTGGCATTAGCAGATACAAACTACTATACATACAACAGATAAACAACAAGGTCCTACTGTAGGGCACAGGGAACTATATTCAATATCTTGTAATAAATTATAATGGAAAAGAATTTGAAAAAGAATATATATACAGAAACTGAATCACTTTGCTGAACACGAGAAACTAACACAAGATTGTAAATCAATTATAATTTTATATATATATATATAAAAACCTAGTTTTAAATCCTTCATTAGTGACCCACACATTTCATTCCCTCCCCTAACAAATTTCATCACTGAGGAATAGATCTGTCCTATTCATTGTGAGCACTTAGTGTTTTTAACTAGAGAATAATGTACCTACCCACAAAATTTCAGGGAAGAGGAGAGAATCAAGTACATAATCTTAGATCCTAAATTAAAAATCCCTGCTTTTAAAGAGAAAGGAGAAACATGACTCTCTTAGCTCACACTGTCCTACACAACAGTAATGAAATATCCCTTGCACATATTGGCAGAGAAACATTTTATCAAGTCAGTTCCTGCCTTAAGCCAAAAGAAACTCCAAAAAATAAAAATAGCCTAAACAAAAACAAATGAGAAGAGGCAGGGCTTGCACAACACTGTGTATGTACTAAATGCCACCGAACTGCCACTTTAAAATGGTTAATTTTACGTTATGTGAATTTCGCCTAAAAAAAAAAAAACTGCGTATTTTAAAATGAGCTATGCTTAATCACATGCCAGAGATGAACATAGCCAGATTCTCCAAAACATTCGATGGTAAAAACTGTTGTCTGCTTTAGAAGCCAAAGACAAAGCAGCCAAAATAGAGCTCAAAATAGAGAACAAATCAAGTGTTTGCTGAAGAGCCTCAAAAAATCAAGTTCCTCCTGAGTTGGGAGGAGTGGATTTGTTCCTTAGGAGAGCCCCAGGGCAAAGCCAAGCCGTCACACTACCTTTTTACTAGATCAAACTAGACAAGTCACTGGATGTTCTGAGGACTTGAGGTATGACCTAGGGACACTGTTTTTTTTTTTTTTTTTTTTTTTTTTAAATGAAGCTGCCACAATCAAAGCACAATCACTCTTACTTTCTTAGCCCAGAGTATGATGTCACTGCATTTCAGAAAAGGCCTCCGTGTACAGGGTTATACATCGAGATTTAACATAACCTAGTTTCTACTAAATATAGGCTGTGAAAGTCCCTTCTCAACTATTCCTCTCTCCTTCCAGTGCCCCTACAGAGAATATGGCCAGAAAAAAAAATAGGGTCTTAATTTCAAATGGCTCTCTGGGAAATGGCAGCTAAATTAGAGTTGATGAGGTCACTAAATTCCCTCTCCACATAAAGTTGGGCTTTACCCCAGTTGGTGCTTATAGAGAAAAACTCAACAGAGTTAATCAAATTATGAAGCAGAAAGGTCATTCTAACAATCTTTCATTACAAGGGTGAGAAGTGCTAATCAGGTATTTCAACATAATGCAAAGACAGCAGCATTGTCAGGTATCGATAAAGCACAAGAAATTACAACAGACAACTAATTACAAGAGACAAATCTGTAATTTCCGTCTAAAAATGACTACAAAGTAATTTATTAACATTATGATGTAGGAAGGAAGCTCAAAAGTTTTACATCCAATTCTTAACTGAAACTCTAGAAAACATAAACCTGGAAGGGAAGAAAGAAGGAAGAAAGGAGAACATGTCCCATCTAATTCGTTCCTTGTTCAGCTTGGTTCAAAACTTTGCCTAAAATTTAGTATTTTTTAAGATATGGATCTGTTTAAAGAAGAAGAAAAAAGATGGACGAACTGGACTTTCTTGAGTCTCTTAAGTCACAGAATGTTAGCTTTATACTAATTTTACCACTCAACTTTCAGTGAAGCTATCTGCAAAACACACTATGCTTTCTGCTTCTTTGGGAGTTTAAACTGTTAAGATACCTGCAAGCAGTTCTCACCTTACCACCAGGCTTAGTCATCACTGGAATGTGTTACACGTTTTCTTGTTCAGCTGCATCTCCTTCATCTGCTGCTTTCTATTATAACTTTGTAAGTGTATCCTGAGGCTAAGCAATGGAAGTATACCAGGAAGGTAATTAATAATTTAAATTGCTCCTCACTGAGACCACTTTCTTTGTCATTCTGCTTTTTCTAAGCTTATTGTGTTTACTTTCTTTTTAAAACCACAATGACTATAACAGTGTTTGGGATTTAAAACAAAACATTTCTTTTTAAAAGTCAAAGTTTAATGAAGGACGCATTCACACCTTATTCACACTGCTTCGTAATGAAGTACCCAAGAGAGTTCATTAAAAGCCTACTCCCCACCCCCCAAATAGAAGAGAGCTCTGGAAACTGCATGAATCAATTCTTCAGATTGAAAGACTATGGAATAACAGGAAGTTCCAGTTTCTTTACCTCTGTCTTAATCTACAATCTTTCTCAAACCAGACCATTCCTGCTAAGACAAGAAAGAAAAAATTTCGGGCTGAGATTTACTCCCACTTGCTTCCCGCTGTCTCACATCGGGTCAATTCTGGAGGTTTCTCTTCCCTTCCTCCAATGTCAGGAATTCCTCTTCTTTCCCCAGGTGGTCAAGATTTTAGGGATATGTTCCTCCATTACGAGGTGGGGGAGTGGTGTCTCAACCTCGATTTACGGAGGACCGGCGAGCTTTGTCCATTAATGAGCAAAGCTTTGGGGGAACCCCTTTTCCCTCTTGCCAGTTGGACACGTCCCAGCCTCTCAGTAAACGACATCAAACGGGGAAGAAGGAAGGTTCTCCCCTCGGCCTCCAGCCTCTACTCTCTACTGGCCACACCCGTGGCCTCTGGCCCTCCTAACCCCCCAGCTTCGAACATATCTTTCCTCCAGTGCCCCCCAACTCCCAGTTGCCACCCAGAGGATTCCCCCACCCCGCCTCAGCGGTGGAGTCCTTTTCTCCAACCCTCTTCCTCACAACGGTCACACCCGACGGCTCACTCCATCCTCAACGGTCACGCTCCTAGGATTTCCTCCCCTCCGCCCGTCTCCAACCCAACCTGGGTTTCCCCCTGCCCCATCAAAAAGGGACACACCCCAACCTTAGCCGCCCTGAACTCACCGGAGGCAAGGGCGGGGGTGGCGGCAACGGCCAGAGAGCACAGCCCGAGTGGTGGTGTAATGGTTTCCTGCACGTCACGACTCCTTCTCCAGGTCTAAGCCACTGCGCAAAACCCACTTTGCCAGGGACAAAGATGGTGGAACTGGAAGCTCTGACGTCAGAGAGACTCGACGGGTGACGTAATCCAAATGCGCGGGAGAACTAGAAAGGCGGTGAGCTCTGTCGCCTTAGAAACGGAAAAAACATTTGTGTGGTCGGGAAAAGACCTATGGTCCCGGCCTCCGAGGAAGTTCAGTGACTATCCGAAGGGATCTATTAATAAGCTGACATTCTCTGGATTTGTTTCATCACGCAGTTCTCTAAAAACTTACACACAGAGAGGGTGAAATATCTTGCTGATTTCTTGAGAGAGAGAGAGAGAGAGAGAGAGAGAGAGAGAGAGAGAGAGAGAGAGAGAGAGAGAGGAGAGAGAGAGAGAGAGAGCGAGCGAGCGAGCGAGCGAGCAGCTAATTTCCCTGGCCAGTATACAAGGGCAGTAGGACAGGCGGAGAGTAGTAGTGCAAGGAAAAGGGATCGACCTTGCATCAGATCTGAGTTCGAATCCCTGCTCTGAATGTGACTGGGAAAGTTACTTAACGTCTCCTCAACCTTAGTCTTATCTGTGAAATAAAGCCAATGGTATAACTCTCCTGAGTTTGTGAAGCTTAAAATGGATTAAGTAGGTATAGCGCCTAGCAGGTAATATGTGTGCTTACACAAAAGTAAGTTCCTTTCAGAAACCAAGACCTAGAAACCTCTGTATCTTCCCCTCAAAACTAAAACTTCCTGCCTAAAACTGCTCTAATAATAAAGTATTTAACAACAACAACAACAAAAAAGAAACATAGGAAGAGTGAGAGCCTGAGCCAGAAGATGAGAAATCAAAATGCAACAAAGGGGACTGAGAAATACTAAGAGAAGTGGAAAAAAAGCAGGCGATCATAACGATTTGGGATGTTTTAGAGTTCTAGGAAGTCATAGGAACTATATACTATATCTCTGAGGCCTAGCCCCCTCCTCAAAATGTGTTGAATGAATAAATGGATCAGTGAGTGGTCAACAAAGTTGCTGTAGGTAAAAGGAGGAAGGGCTGAAAAGTGTCCAAGGACTTAGCGACACAAAGGTCTCTGATGTCACTGCTGAGACCATCAGTGGAGATAATGAAGGCAAAAGCCATGCTACAAAAGTTTAAAGATAAATCAGAGGTAAGGAAATTCAAAGAGGAGTTAACAGATAACTCCAAAAGAAAGTATGGTTGAAAAGAGAAGAGATATAGATGGTATTTGAGGGAGAAGAGGGGCTTCAAGACAGCAGAATAGGAAGACATGGAGCTCACCTCCTCCCCAGATACATCAGAAATACATCTACATGTAGAACAATTCTCACAGAATACCTGCTAAGGGAGAGAGTAGCAAGATTTTTTTTAAAGGTAAATTCTACACTCAAATTTTCTTTACACTATCCCTTCAGCAATACATGGGTTCAATTATTTTTCCTACCCATATGACTCCAAAATATCTATCTCTAGCCTTGACCTGTTCCCAAAGCTTCCCCCACCAAATTGCCAACCACAACGATGGATAATTCTATACATATGGTCCACCCAAACTAACCAAATCATAAAGGGATGGTGGGGTGTTTGAAAAAATCTGGTTCCAGGCACAACTCGCAGAAGACAGAGGTGGATTTCATAAAGAAGACGCCACCAGAAAAATCTTTGATTCCTACCCACCTCTACCCAGTGACTATCCGAAAGGATCTATTAATAAGCTGACATTCTCTGGATTTGTTTCATCACGCAGTTCAAAAGCTTTCAACAGCTCATTTCCTCATTTGTACAGAACCTGTCCCTCTCCCAGTTTTCTTATCTCTGTGCTCTTTGGTTTTCTCATCCATGAAACAGGAGCAGTAGTAATATCCAATTATAATATTATTACAAGGATGAAATGAATTAGTGTACATAAAGCACTTAGAACTATGCCTGCACATAGTATGGATGATGCAATTATTTCCTATAATTGCAGTTATTTCAATAAATTACATTACCAAAAATTATAAGCCAGAAATCTAGGGGGGTCATTCTTGATTCCTCTCTCTCCCTTAACTGCCACATTCATTCCACCTCCAAGTTGTCAACCCTACCTTCAAAATATAATCTCAAATTCATCCTGCCCCCTCTTTTCACCTCATTAGCCACCATCACCTCTTGCCTAAACTACTAGAAACCTCAACCCTTCTCCCAACCATTATCCATCCAGCCATCAGATTTTTAACTTCTGAAGTAAAGTGAACATTCCAAAAAGTACACACATCATAAATGTAAAGCTTCATGAATTTTCACAAAGTAAACATAATCACATAACCATTACAGGGCCATCTTGAAAATATAACCTTGATCATGACTCTGGTGTATAAATCATTCAATGGCTTCCCATTACATTTTGACTAAAATCCAGTCTCCTTCCCATGGCCTGTGAGTCCCTGCATGGTTTGGACTGTCTACGTCTCTAATATCATTTTATCCTAATTTCAGTCACTCCTCATTTCCTCTTCATTTCACCTTTTCCTAGCTTTTGCAGCCCTCAAACACACCAAGCTCTTTCCCATCCTAAGGCCTTCACAACTGCCGTTTCTCCTGCCTAATGTTCATTTCTGCCAATTCCTCACATGGCTGACTGTCTCATAATTTAGGTCTCACTTTAATTGTAATCTCCTCATAAAGGCACACCCTGATAACCCAATCTAAAAGGTTCTGTTCTCCCAGCCCCCAACTCCTACCTCATCCCAGTCGTCTTACTCAATTTGTAAATTATTATTAGAGTTTATTTACTTATTATCTTCCTCTCCAACTAGGCTGTAAATTCCAAGAGGGCAGATACCACATCTATTTTTATTACTTCTTCGTAATCCACCTATATCTACTTTTCAATATACTCTCTACTTTTCCTTTCTGTGGCTCTATATTTAAAGCAAACAAGTTTCTATTTACGTACAATCCATACTGCTCCCTTAACCTGGAAAGCCTTGTTACCATCACTGCGACTTTCCTCAAATGTACTCATTTTTCAAGGTCCACCTAATCCACAAAACTTTGTCAGTGGACACCTAGTCCTGACATGAGGTACCGGAGATACCAGGTTACATCATTGTATTAGAAAGCAACTGGCAGAGAACCTAAGATAAAACATAAGGTTAGAAATGTGCTTCGCTTTGTTTGGTTACATAAGCCAATACAGGCCTTCTGTTTAAGCTAGTTTGAATGCCTCATTTCTCCTAGCTGGTATTGTCTCTTTCTCTAAACTCACACCATATTAACCTATTTAATGGCTCTTAATAGCTTTTAACATAAACATAATCATTTTTTGTGTATCTTATCTCATTTATTACACCATAAACCTGAGTGGGATCTGTGATGAGGTGTTTATTATTTGTTGGCTGTAATCATTGACATTGTTATTTTTGACTGCCTTTCCTTTTTTTTTTTTCATGTAATAATGTCAGTTTACTTTTGGAGTATTCTCAAAGGACTACTAAAGTGTCTTGCCCTCTTTTGGCTAAGAGTGAAACACGGAGTGGAGAGGAAATCTGAACCAAGGTACGTCAATAGGAATTTGAATCATACAGTGATTGACAGACAGAAATTTGTTGAAGTTCATTCCCTGCAACAATGATGCCTGGATGAGACTTTGCTAAATCTTGCTAGAAACATCCGGCAGGACAGTGATTCCTGTTCTTTCAGAGCTGGCTTTCCTTATTTCGATAGCTACTCCACATTCTTCTCATAATTTTTCAGTTTAAATTAGCCTGTTTTCTGTTGCTTGTAACCAAAGAACCCTAACTGATATAAATGTGTAACTTCCCATTCCTCTCAATTGATGCTGTTTCTTAACTTTTTCTTTTTGCCTGTATGTGGTAGCTACCATTGATTAAGCACCTAATGCCTGGTGCTTTATATAGATACATTATCTCTAGTCCTTAATACTATAAGGTAAAAATCTTGTATCAATGTGACTTTCTCCAGCAGGTATTTTGGTAGACTACAAAACACTTTTTAGAACTATAATTAAGGTTAACTTGCAAGATTTTATTTCTCCTATTGAAACAACTATATCCAAACCTTGTTTTCCAGCGTTCTCATTATGTGAACCAATTAACTATCTTTATACCATATGGTCCTCTAGGGCAGTGATTAATACCCTCTACTTCTAGCTATTTAGCTCGGGGCGGGGCGGGTGACTGGAAGGAGAAGGAGGGAGATGAGAGAGGTACAAATTCAATAAACTTACAGCAGCAACTCAAACATGGCAATTGCACATGTGAAAGCACTTTACAAACGGTAAGGTTAATTATATTAATTTTGGTATACAAATCATGGAAAGTATCTTCTCTGTCAAGCCTTCCCAGTTCACGCTACTTAGAATTCGTCAGAATCACTCCGTCTTAGCACTGTACTCATATCGCTAATGTGACACATCCTAACCGTGTACCAGGGTAGGAGCCATTTTCAGAGGGTGCAGCAGGTGCCCAGTTATGGTTGAACATAACCTAACCTAGAAGACAGTTAAGCTATCAGCTTGAATGAAAAATAATCGTCCCAAATTCCGAGGAACAGCAGGAACTTTTTCTCATTCTAACCATCTTTTTTAAAAAAAATAATTGGCGGTCATAAAGCTAAGGCTTCTAAATCTCTAGCTCTGCTCCTTCGAATCCTTCTCGAAAGCGGCAGAATATAGTGAATCACCAGCCCCGGCCGCGACCACAGTGAGAAACCGCCATTCCACAGTCCCTTGGGTCCCTCCGCCCCTAACTCTATCGCCCCAGAGAACAAAGTCCTCAGCAGCAGGCGGAGCTCTGGCTCCAGGCGCCAGACGTGGGCGTGGCGCCCTCAACACCTTGCCAAAAAAACTCCATAGAGATCAGAGCTGTGGCTTTCCAACGAGGCTGCGATGTAAAACTAGCTAAGAGAAGTAAAACCAGCTAACAAAAGTAAAACCTACGAGTAGAAAAATCATCCTCCCAGCGAACCCTGGAGGGTAGTCTTTACTTTTAGCGGGGGCGGAAGCGGAAGCGGAAGTCCCAGTGAGGTCATAGAGTTCTCTAGTTCCGGTCTCGGGCGGAGTTCGAGGCTAGAGCGCCTCTCCTCCGCCAGCCGTACCCAATCCCTGGCGCTTCCTATTTCCGAGTGCGGCTTCTGTCATAAAGCGGAGACCTCCGTTCAGACGTGGTGTCGCGGGTCCCTCGCCACTAGCCTGGGGTCAGCGCGCAAGCACGGGCGCGGGTAGGGGGACTGCACAGCCTACGGCTGCGGCGGACTGCGCGGGCCGGCCCGCACTGGCACCTCTGAGCCCTCAGAGCTGCCTGGCTGTTGAGCCCTCACGATTTCGAGTCCGTTATTGCCGGCCTCCGGGACGGCCGCTCGAGAGCCCAGCGCTGCTTCGCCCCACAGTCACGCTCTGCCCTGCGAGGTGCAGCATTAATCAAATAACCGCCCCACACACCACTGTCACCCACATCCGCGTTAACTTCTGTCTTAACCTCCTTCATACAAGACCCCTCTCCTCTTCTTCTAGAAGAGGTCATTTTTGCCCACTTCCCGGAAAATCGAGGGAGTATCCTGCTGAAAGGTTACATTTAAGGCTGAGCACCCATTTGATACCCCCCAAAACTTTATGCTTGCCGGAGCGTTTGTGGGCAAAGTAAAACCCAGTGCACACGGGAAACTATGGCTGAGCATGGGGCTCACATCACAGCTGCTTCTGTGGTGGATGACCAGCCATCCATCTTTGAGGTGGTAGCACAGGACAGTTTAATGACAGCAGTGAGACCTGCTCTTCAGCATGTGGTCAAGGTAAGGTATTAATTCTCTGACAAATTTTAGGGATGTCTGGGTAAAAACGAAACCAATAATTTGAATTTATTTCTTCGCCTAGGTTTTGAAACTACCAATTAGCATATAATTCATATCCTATGATTTAAGGGTTATTGAGTCTGTTATGTGTAGAGCATTGTGTGCGCTGAATATTTCAAGGAGGTTAGGGAAGACCCCAAAAGAAGTGACTTGTTTAAGCCCAAAATGTAGAATTTAGAGGGAAAAAAATTATAAATACAAGAATTATAAATACAGCTGTGTAATGGAATGAATTTCATTTATTGATTTATTTTGCTTTAGGTTCTTGCAGAATCAAATCCTGCCCACTACAGCTTCTTTTGGAGGTGGTTCGATGAAATCTTTACCCTGCTAGATCTTCTGCTCCAGCAGCATTATCTGTCTAAAACCAGTGCCTCATTTTCTGAAAACTTTTATGGCTTAAAGAGGATTGTAATGGGAGACACACAGAAACTTCAGAGACTGGCCAGTGCTGGTCTCCCAAAGAAGCAGCTCTGGAAGTCAATTATGTTCCTGGTTCTTCTTCCCTATCTCAAAGTGAAGCTGGAGAAACTGGTTTCTAGCCTGAGAGAAGAGGATGAATATTCTATCCATCCCCCTTCTTCCCTTTGGAAACAATTTTACAGAGCCTTCCTGGCAGCCTACCCATTTGTTAACATGGCCTGGGAAGGCTGGTTTCTTGTACAACAGCTTCGATACATCCTAGGAAAAGCTCAGCATCACTCACCACTGCTGAGTCTGGCTGGAGTTCGGCTAGGTCGACTTACAGTTCAGGATATACAGACTCTGGAGCACAAGGCAGCCAAAGCCAGCGTGACGCCGCAACCAGCCAGCAGGTGAGGCCTTAACATTTTTCCAAGACCTCTGATCAGTAGATTCTAAACTCTTATCCCAATTTTATGAAATTCACCTCCTTCAGTCAACTTTATTTCATAAAATCATAGGAAAATTCTTGTGGCCATAAAAACAGTAACTGTCCTCATCATACTGACTGTATTTTTGAGCACACTTGCTATGTGCCAGGCCCTGTGCTAGATGTTTATGTACATTGTCTCAATCCTCATCACAACTCAATGAAATAAATGCATGAGCAGTGAACAGTTGAAGAAACTAAGTTCTAACAGTTAAGTACCTTGCCAAAGACACACAGCTAGGTGGCAGAGCTGAGATTCGAGCCAGATCAATACAATTCTAAAGACTGTGCTCTTAACCACTAGTGCTGTCCTGCTTCTAGTTAGTGTTTGTGTTCTCCTACAAGTTTAAATACATTCCTCAATACTGTCGAGTTATTTGAGTTGTTTATTTTTCTGGATATACTATCTTTTACCCCTCAAAAAGGTCTATATAATCAATGTCTAATTTCTTTCTCAAAACACAAAACAAAACCCTAGTCATTAAAAACAAAGCTCAGCTCCTATTCTCCGAAAATACTGTTAAGTGAGAGAGGGCACTGTTTAGAACAGATCCTCAAAGAGACAATGCCAGTCCAGCAACTCTTCAATCCCCAAGGTGAATCAGTGATTCTGATGAAAAGTATAAGAACTGCATTTAATTTAGTCATTCTGTGATTACACCTAAAGTTTCTCCTTTTTGCCTCCTTGTTCTATTCTCCCAGCAGCATTGGTGAAAAGATAAAGTCAGCTCTGAAGAAAGCCGTGGGGGGTGCTGCCTTATCTCTCTCTACGGGCCTCTCTGTGGGTGTATTCTTCCTGCAGTTCCTTGAGTGGTGGTACTCATCTGAAAATCAAGAAACCATCAAATCATTGACTGCCCTGCCTACTCCGCCACCGCCTGTACACCTCAACTACAATTCTGATTCGCCCCTGTTACCCAAAATGAAGACTGTGTGCCCACTGTGTCGTAAAAACCGGGTGAACGACACTGTTCTCGCCACCTCTGGCTATGTGTTTTGTTATCGCTGTGTGTTTAATTATGTGAGGAGCCACCAAGCTTGTCCCATCACAGGTTACCCAACAGAAGTACAACATCTCATTAAGCTGTACTCCTCTGAGAACTGAAAGGGGTTAGCATCTTATCCCATGACAAAATGATTGCACTATGAGGCCACAGGGTAGTTTTCTACATGGTATATAGCGTTGTTTAATACTTCTAATTCTCAATTAATAATTGTATGAACTTTAAACAACTATCTGGATTTCTTTAAAAGGATATACTCGTTGATCTTAACCTTTTAGCTTGCTCTCTAGACAACCCTTCTCAGGGTTGACCAAGCTGGTCAGAGTGAGAGAACTGGGATTGGCAAAGGATGTGAGGGTCAGCATAGAGGAATTGGATAAAAGGATAATTAGCACAGAAGCTTTTCCTGTCCCCTTCCTTAAAGGACAAGGGGTATAGAAAGAAGCTCTCAGGAAAACCTACATTAGACCTCATCAAGTGGGTGGTGAAGGAGAGGCAGGTCTTTAGGGAAAAAAGCATTTATCTGTCTCTGAGGAATAGGTTTTATCAGTTTACAAACTGTAAAACTTTTTATAGAAATACTTAGAAATGCTTTAGAAAAACAACAGCTCCTTCCATATGCTGTGACCCATTTGTTAAATAACATCTGCCATAGTTTATGAACTTTTAAAGATCCTTTGTGGACTATACATATCTTTCGTCAGAAACTGGTTCAAGGAGAGTAGTGGTTGAATGTAGACACAGACTAGTTTGAAGATTCCACTGTGAAAGCAAAGCTATTAATGAAGAGATGAAATAAAATACTGATCTAACTATGACTGTATAAAGAAAGGATCTTTTAATAAGCTCTTGCTGCTTGCTGTTAAGAGTTTGCTAAACTGGCATGAATTATTCTGGCTATTACTAAAGTTTCTATAAAACGCTTAAGCAAATTTTGAGAATAAATGTTTTTAGCAAAGAGCTGTTCCATGTTGTCATGACTATGTGGAAATGGAAAGATTAGTTAAGTGTTTAAATTTTTCAGTCAGACCACCTTTGACTTTTTGAGGTATTTTGTATTAACATTTTGCTTTTTTTGCTACTCCAATATTTGGAGAAATCCTCTACTCCAAGAGCAAATCCTCTACTCTGGTTCAGCCTTGCATGAAATACCTTACTTCAGAAATACTACAGAAACACTTAAGTTGCCTATGTAGAAAAATGCAAGCCACTGGATTGGCAGGTTGGTGAAAAGATGGGTTTAAGAAAAAATCATTAGAAGAGGAAGGATGAAAATAATTTTTCATTATTTGCTGAGATTGGTCTTTTCCAATACAACTCACTTTAGAAATTCAAAGCACATTTCTCTGATAACACAAAGGTGATAAAACTAAATTTTGAAACAATACCCTATAGATTTTTAAATACTAACACTTTTATGTGCCATAAGAAAAGTATAATGGATATTTACAAAAATTCTTGTTAATCACAAAGTTTTATGAAAACAAATACCATAGTTAATTAAACAAACTTTTTTTTAATATAGTAATAAGTCAGTAAGGGAACTGAACCAGATTCAGGATTGAAATAACGCAGTCTTCCATGAAGATATCAAAGCCAGATTTTTCACCTCAACCTAAGAAGGAAAACATGAAAGTATCAGTAATTCAAAAGAATATCAAAGAAACACTCTTAAACATAACAAAACCAGTATCCAAATAGGCTAGAACATACCAATGTGGAAAAACCACAACCAGAATCAGCTCAGAGAGAAGATTAAGGGGTCATATCCTGGTCAAAGCCAGCACTGAAGCAATGGCAATACCAGGTCAGACAATACTTCACTCATCATCGCATCACTGCACTTCAGCTCCCTGTATGATCTAAGAGCAGCTCAACACCCTATTTTGACATCCAAGAAGACTTAGGTTTACCCATGAAAAAAATAAAGGCTTCTTTTAGATTAAGTTTCAACCATAGGCTTTCAATACTCGATCTTCCATTATGTACCTTAAACAATTGTGTTGTACAAAAAACGCAAACTTGAACAAGTTTTTTTGGGGGGGTGCTTTTTTGTTTCGAAGTACAGAGTAATGTGGAGAAGCATGTACAGTTCAAAAACATGTCTTCTTTTTATTGAGCCCAAACACCATATATGATAAAAACAGGGATGTCTGTGAAGGGACTTATAGTCGAGTTCTAAAGCAAAAGCTTTAGAAAAAGATTTTCTACTAAATTCCTGTATAAAGGAAAGTCCAGTTTATTTAATACACAGTTTGATATATAACTCTGCTGCCAACAAAATTGAAAAGTATAGTCATAAAAATTTTATATGAGTCTTCTCAAGAGTCCAAGGCCCGAGGAGGCTATGATTTGACAAAAGTCCATAGCAAATTAACAGCACAGTTGGAAAGAGAAATTGAGGTCTGATGACCAGATTTATATTTTTCCACTATCAGCTAAATACAAGGTTTAACTTCATTTTTCTCCAGGCCATGGGCGAGATAAAGGAAACAATGCAAAGCCTGGGTAATTCACAACCTGGATAATCAATTTCTGAATGAGAAAGTTAACTGCATTTCATTTATTCTATATGGCACCTTCTCATGGTACATTATGGCTGATATGCTATGCTAAAATACTAGGATCACAAACAATGTCACCCTCTCAAGCCTTTCAGCATAGTACTGTCAGTATCTAAATAACACTTCTGGAGAAATACAACATGCTTCCTTCAGCCTTTTTTAAATGTCACTAGACATTCCATAGTTAAAAACTGACAGCCACAGCCGTGGTCTGTGTTCTCCATTCAGTAACTAAACGCCAGGAAGAGAGGGCAACTAACACAGTGCCTGTTTAAGGAGCTATGCTCAAGCCTTTATCTCATCAACCTCTAAAGGTGAAGTAAGTACACCTTAAAAATGAGCAAACAGGCTGAGAACTTAATTTAAATAACTGTCTAAAAGCATGAAACTTGTGAGCAGAGCTCCATGTGTACTCCAGCCACACACAGAGGGGCACACCTTCCTAGTTCTCTTCCTCCACTTCGCTCCATCTGGAGGGCTTTCCCTACCCGCTTTCAATTTGCAGAACTCCTAATTACAGTTCGAAAATCTTACTCAAATGTCACCATCTCTGTTAAGTGGTTCCTAATTCCTTCCGTCATCCCCTCCTATCTCCCACAGCACTTTTTCCCACCACAGTACGCATCACACGCCAATTATTCACCCATTCCCGTCCCCCATTTCCCCGTCTCTCCCACCAGCCCATCACACTGAGCTCCTAAAGAACCAGGACTGCGTCTTACTGGCCTTTGCATCTATTACGCTCAGAACGGTGCCTAGTACAGGAGGCTCGATAAACGAACGTTTAATTCAGTCAAGGAGCGACCCACCCTACTAAACCCTAAACTCCTAAAATATGAAAACATATGCACAAATTTATAAAGCCGACTTACCTCCAACATTTCTTAAGAACGTACCTCAAGCATCTCTAAGCCCTCCTTCCCCCAGCTTCTAACTCATGGCGTTTTGCACGGCCCCCTGAGCAGGAGCACCAATACTTATACAGTGGACCCTCAAAATAATAATAACAATAATAACACCACTACTACTACGAATACTACTACTACTAAGAACAACAATGTCCAAACCCCACCAACTTCAGGAAAGACTGAGAAGCCGTCCTCGTGGGGAAACACGAGTAAGGCCGGAGCCAGGGCTCAAACCAAAGCCTCAGGCAGGGGGTCCGCAGCCTGCTTTCTAACCCCTCCCCACACACCAATTCTTACGCCCTAGATTCTCAGGAGGCCAGGCCCGGCCTGCAGAAGCTGACGGCAGCCAACTCTCGGCAGTTCAGCGCCAAGAGGCACCAGCTTTCGGTTCCCACCAACCTCCGTCTCGCTGCCCCGCCGGCATCCCACCGTCCTGAGCGGCTGGAGAGGGACAACCAATCGCACAGCGGCTAGAGGATCACGTGAGCCCCAGTCTTGAGGCGGGGCTGGTGCAAGGAACAGCCAATCGGAGGGCGAGACAAACGTCAGGGGTGGAGCGGGCAGGCTGACGCCAGCGCCTTTTCCCTAGCTTCTTTGCGTGGCGGGCTCCGTCCTCAGCGTTAAAAGCTGCGGTCTGGACAGTTCCAACCCGCACTCGAATTCCCTGCTCTTGGACGACGGGAAAGCTGTTACCTGGAGTGGTTTTGCCAGTGCCTTGTTTCACAACTGGAGAAGGGCATCTGAGGCTGGGTCGTAGAGTTGTGCGCCCTGGGTTTCTGGGAGGAACTGTCGATTCAAACACTGATCCAATAGTATCTATTGCGCTTCTGCTGGATTCTCGCCTGCAGGCTAGAGGTTGGGGTAGTTTGAAGAATGTGTCTCTCCCTCCTTGTCCAAGAGGAACTCATTGGCTGCTGGGGGCTTGGACTCTTCCTAAATAAGCAAGAGGTGCCACAAGAAAAGTGCAGCTAAATATTTAAGAACTGCAAAAGAGAGCAGGAAAGACTTCCTGGGAGAGGTGGCATTTGATCTAGGTCTTGAAAAAATGGGTGGGATTTGAGAATTAGAAGTTTCTGGGAGAAAATAAATTAACTCCCAAATTAAATGAGAAAGCATAGGGGAGCTTACCAAATTAAAGTAAAGTTGAAACAGTGTAGTGTTTCTAAAAATTCAGTGAGTTAGAAAAACCAGGAGGAAACTTATCGATGTAGATGCGCTCCAGCATCAAAAACAAAACTCTACAATCCAGACTACAGAATCAGTAAGGTTGAATCTGGAGTTGGATCCCAGGCATGTATATTTTTAATAAGTGCCCCAAGGGAGATCCTGTTAACACCAAAGTTTGCAGACCAGTGTTAGTGTTAGAGAAAGGGGGTGGTAGGAGATTTGAAAGACAGGGCAAGACTTTGTTAAAGATGGTGCTTGCTGGCCATGTAGTTTAGACTACTCTGGAAGAAGTGGGAGAATTCAAGATTTCAGAGTCTGAGGAGATAAGACTGATCAGAGGTGAAAACTCAATGTGCAGCTGTGTCTTTAAATAGATTGAAGGAAGGCAGAGTGAAAGAAGGGGAAACTCTTGCAAGTGATTGCAGTGGTCCAGGGGAGAGCTAATAAGAAATGGAGAGGTGGCATATGAAAGGCAGCAGGAGGAATGTGATGAGTGTCAGATAGGGATGGGTAGAAGGACATTAGGAAATAAAAGGGAAGAATGGAGAAAAATGAAACGTCTTCTGTACCAGACCCTCTAAAGGCCTCCATTGTACTTTAAGGATAGGAGGGGTTAGACAGTGAGGGGAATGGGCCTTCACAATGCTGTTTCATCTGCCTGGTTTTCCTCTTTCTTCTCCAGTTCCCTTTCTCAACCTGCTTCATTCTTACTTGCAGGCTTCAGCTCATAGACCACCTCATTTATGAAAACGTAGTCACAAGCACAGTTATTGTCATTCCTCAGAACACCATGAGCACACTTTTCACGTATTTCTAGCTCTCCAGAATGGCACTAGAGTGTAGTGGTCATGCATATGGACTACAGTATTTGCAAGCACCGTAAACTCTCTGTTCCTCAGTTTTCCCATCTGTAAAAAGGGAATCGTAACAGCACCTGCCTCATAGAGCTTTTATGAGAATTAAATGAGAACAATGCATAGTACACAGAGTGCTCCACTGATGTATGTGTTGTATTGCGATGAGTTGTTTAATACATGTTTTCCCTCTCTAGATCATGAACAGGATGTGTATTTTATTCTTCTGGCTAATAGTAAGCCTCCATGGCAGAATGCTAGTAAATGGGTTTTGGAATCAGATAGACAGGGGTTCAAATCCCAGCCCTACTATTTACTAGGTGTGTAACCTTGAGCTTTACTCCCCTGAGCTCAGTTTCTTCATTTATAAGATGGTGAAAATCATGCATGTCTTACATGTTATGAGGGCAATTTGAGAGCATCAAATTTGCATATCTGGCCCAAAGAAGGCAGTCACTAAATGGCCCAAATGGCAGGTAGACCCAGAGCATAGCACCACGTTCAGAACACGGTAAGTGCTTAGAAATTGATGACTGAATGGAAAGCTGACATTCTGTGCCAGGCGCCATGCTAAGCTATTTATGTATATCATCTCACTTCATTCTCACAAGAACTGTATGGAGAAGGCACTATTGTTATCTTCAATCTACACAGAAGGAATCTGAGGCTTTTCTTAACCAAGGTTTCAAAGGTAAAAAGCTCTACAGCTAGGATTTCAACAGTCTCAGTGCTCAAAAAACCCAGCTGATTGAATGAGAGAATGAATAAAAGTTGGGAGACTTACCCAGAATCAGGTGGTAGTGTGGTAGAACCAGCAATCTTGCTCACTATGCTATCTACTCTGCTGTTCTAGCCAAATCTTCTCTATGAATGAACTGAGAATGTGATGGAGGCTGGTATTTGGCAGTTTGTGTCTGTTGAGCTCCAGCGCTGTCCTGTAACTACCTCTGCTGATAAACAGAGATGCTTAGTGAATAAAAACTTCTTAAATAAATTGGGAGCTCTGGTTCTCAGCCAACTGTCAGCATGCTCACATCACTTTCCCAAGGCTTAGAGCAAATCACCATCCAAGCTACTGATTTCGTGGACATTTGCTTTGAGGTATCAGAGCCAAAATGTGAGATCCTCCCTGGCCTGACAGCTTACTTTTCATAGCCAGGGGACTTAACTAAGGAACTTTGAAGATGGAAGAGAATCTCTCTTTGCACATCTTTCACATTATCCTTCCTTCTGATTTGGTCCCCAATAGTGCATTGAAGAAGAATAAGAAGGGAACAACAATCCAGTTCCTAGTTCTCCTGCTCCAAAAATGTTCTCCCTGTTGACTGGGAAGAAAAAGGGAGGTACTTAGATAGCTATCTGATTTTGAGACTCCAAAGCAACACAGAATCCCAAACGAGAAAGGCAGTGGAAGGAGTAGGGGCATCTATATTAAACAGACCTGGCTTTGCACCTCAGCTCTTCCACTTACTGGCCGTGGAATCTCAGTGTCCATGTAATGTGCCACGCTCCCAGCTTGGACCCTTGTGCCCAAATGCACATGTCCAGTAAAAGATGGTTCTTTTCATCTTTCTAAAAGTAAGTAATATAAGAAGGATTTCAGTGTAAGCATGAAGCTGAGAATTAAGGTAGATTGTAGAACGAAAAGTGAGACTGAATTTGGAAGTGAAGTGAGTGAAAAAGGGTTAAAGTTGAAGCCGAGAACAGGCCTTTGCAATTTATTGTGTTGCTCTGCTGATTACACATCATAGTACCCATTCTGCCTCCTCTTCTGGAAACTCTTTTCAGCCAAACAGGAACAAAAAGTAATGGCAGCAAAGCAGGACTTCGTAGGAACAGTAACCTCAGTTAAAAAAAAAAAAAAAAAAGACAGGAGGGGTATCCAGAATCCTATTTAAGAATATCGTTTCTGTAGAAACACAAAGTTGTTGGATGGGTTACTTTAGAGGGAAGGAAGTACATTAATTTCCTGTGGCTGCTGTAACAAATTACCACAGTCTTGGTTGCTTAAAACATCAAAAATTTATTCTCTCACAGCTGGAAGTTTGACATAAATGGGCAGAAATCAAGGTGTCAACAGGGCTGTGTTCCTTCCAGAGGCTCTAGGGGAGAATCCACTTTGTGCCTCTTTCGGCCTCCGGTGCCTGCCGGCATTCCCTCACTTGTGGCCACATCACTCCAGTCTCTGCCTCTGTAGTCACATTGCCGCCTCCTCTTTTGTATGTATCAAATTTCTTTCTGCTGCTCTCTTATGAGAACACTTGTGATTGGCTTTAAGGCCCACAAGGATAATCTCATCTCAACTACTTAATTACATCTGCAAAGATCCTTTCTCCTTGTAAATTAACACTTACGTTTCTTACACATGCACCCCAATGTTCATAGCAGCACTGTTTACAATTGCCAAGACATGGAAACAACCTAAATGTCCATCGATAGATGACTGGATAAAAAAGATATGGTGTGTATATATATATACAATGGGATGTTACTCAGCCATAAAAAAGAATGAAATAATGCCATTTGCAGCGACATGGATGGACCTAGAGATTATCACTCTAAGTGAAGTTAGTCAGCTAGAGAAAGATAAATATCATATGGTACCACTTCTATGTGGAATCTAAAAAAATGATACAAATTTTACTTATAAACCAAAATTGACTCAAGGACATAGAAAACAAACTGGTTACCAAAGGGGAAAGGGCAGGGGAGGAATAAATTAGGAGTTTGGGATTAAGAGATACACATTACTATACATGAAATAAACAACAAGGACCTACTATATAGCACAGGGAACTATATTCAATTTCTTGTAATAATACGTAATGGAAAAGAATCTGAAAAAAAAATGTGTATGTATATGTATAACTGAATTGCTTTGCTCTACACCGGAAACTAACATTGTAAATCAACTACACTTCAACAGAAAACAAAATTTTTAAAATTTACAGGTTCTTCTTTATCATCATCATCATCATCACCACCATCATCATCATCAATAATTGATGGTCATTTTTCAGCCTACTACAAGAAGTTTGATCCAGTTTAAACAGCATCCCCAAATGACTGTCTCTTATCTGTTTATTTTTCCATTTAAATATTTTCTTTAAATTGGTGTTCATTGTAGACCATTTATAAAATACAGAAAAGCTAAAGAAAAAATAAAGGAAAAGAAATTAGATGAAAAATCATCTGTAATCCTCTCACCCAGGGATAGCTACGCCTTCAGCAATGAATATTCACTAGGCTGGGTCTTGTGCCCAAAAAGAGGAAGAGTATGAAAAAAAAATAACAAAAACAAATAGAATAGAATAAGTGATTTGGAAGGTGATAGACTAGGCTAATATTTCTCATACTGGATATGCACAGGGCAGCTTAAAATGAATGTGGAGCTTTGAAATGAAATTAACCAGGACAGGAGGTGCTTGTATGATGTATGGAAATGACACTCAGTGTTTAAGAGGTGAGAAATTTAGCTTTAGCCCCTTACTTGAAAACCCCTGAATTCTCCCATTACTACTTCATTCACTCCCAGAGGTCAGACCCTAGCCTGCCAATGTGCCCTGTCATAGGCTTTTCTCGGGTCCTTATCAGCCTTCCTCAGTGGGTCAATGTTATGAAGACGAGGGGAGTCTGGCAGAGTTCCTGCTCCTCCCAGGCTGCTATCAAAGGGCAGCAGGGGCTGTGACAGAAGGCAAACATTCAGACCGAAGCCAGATGTGGAACTGAAACAGCCAGAGGAAAAGCAAGAGCATCAGGTAAAAAAAAAATTAAATCTCATTCATCTCATCTTAGGTGTAGTTTATGTCTGAGGGCAGGAACGGGTTGGATCATAGCTAAGGAGAAACTTGTAAAGGAAAAAAAATGAGAAATTTGGGGACGCATGAAGCAGATGTTCATATGGAGCTAAACTCTCAGAAAACTCTGTATCTATCATGGTTGTTATCAGCATCCAAGTAACATGAGTGAGACTTGGGAGTCATGAGAGTATAGTTCTGCTAGTTCAAAGGCAATTAGATTTGTTCTGTGAGTCTCAGCAGGTGGAAGTTATAGGGGGACAAACTGTAGCTGAAAATAAGGGAGCCATTTCTAACAGGTCTCAGAAAATTGAAGGGGACTAATTTGAGAGAGAGTGAGTTACTTGTTATTGGAGATGTGCTGGAAAGCAATTTGTGGGGAGTTGCATATATTTTAGAGAGGATTTAAGAGTCAGATAGGTGGTTGGACCAGAAGATCTTTAAAGTCCCTTCCAACACTTCTGTGATTCTATGATATGAAGAGAATCTTGTTAGAAATTTCTCTAAGAGCTCAGTATTTACATTTGCCTATGGGAGATGCTCACATAGGAAAAAACAATTCATCAGGTTGATTCTGGTTTGCCTGCAGGAAGTAGAAAGGCAACCAAGAGTTAACTAATGGCAGAGGAGGGGGCCCACCCTGCTGGATGCCTGCTTTTTTTCCCTCTTGGTGGGTATAAACAATACCCATATGGCCTCTGCCTAGCAGAGATCACACGGAAGAAATAGGTTCCTTTTTTGGAGAGGAAGAATTTCGGTTTGGGTTAGTAAATATTTTATTTTACAATTAACAAAAGCTAAGGGGGCCATGTCTGAAACATTTGCTTCCCAGGTGCTAACCTCAGTTTAGGTCTGGTGTGGGAAGCAAAGGGAGGTTGGCCACAGTTTAATAACGATGTCTCAAAGGCTCATGTTCTTTCCCAAGTCTTAGAGGTTCCCACAGCACAGGCAAACTGTTAGGAGGGGAAGAAAACTCTGCATCACACTGTATACGAAGAAATGTACTTTTAGAAGAATGTTTGAAAAGTTTAAAAGATTTCTGCATTTGGTATCAACTGACATTCTTTCATAAGTAGAATAAAGGGCTTAAAAATGTATAAAATAGAACAGAAAGAATACCAGGTTTTATGTTTGTTTTCATAGCCAGATCTACATCACATATACTGCGAAACTATTCTCCCTTGTTCTCTATTGCTTTCCTTTCTTTCCTCTTTGAATTATAAATAGGAGCATCTTCTGACATCAACTATTACTTCTGTGTTTTCTCTAATAACTTGCTTTGGCTCCTGTGCCAACCCATGTCCTTCACATCTGGGCTCACTGTTGGTGCTTCCTGATTTTAAATGAAAAGTGGCTAAAAATTTCAGCAATACGATTTTTTCCAGTATGGTAAAATACTAAGCATTCAGTTTATCGATGCCCATTCATGCTGGAAAGGCCAAAGGTCTTGGCAAAGTTGTCAGAATACACTTACATCAAAGAGTACTTCCAACAATAAAATGTATCTCTAATAATTTATAGCTTTGAAGAAAATATTGCAATCTCTGGAATTCTTGTTTACGTAGAAACATTTTTGTCCTGATTTTTTATTGGAGCCCTTTCTGTTATTGTTTGAGGCACAAAAGTGTTGCTGACATGAAGCGTCTCAAGGCTGACACGGAAATGCTCTACCCTGAGATAATTGTAGAAGTGGGCAAAGTGACTCTTGGAGAAGACAGCAGGAAGAGGATGACCAACAAGTATATGAAGAGAACTGAGAATTCTAAAATCATCGAAGCTACGTGCGCACTGTTAAATTCTGGAGGGGGCATCATCAAAGCAGAGATCAATGATAAACACTACAGCTACCGATGCCATGGGCTGGGACAGGATCTGGAAACTTCTTTTCAAAAGCTCCTTCCTTCAGGGTCACAGAAATACCTTGACTACATGCAGCAGGGGCACCACTTCATGATTTTTGTGAAGTCATGGAGGCCAGATGTTTTCAGCCTCCCTCTAAGGATTTGCAGCTTGAACTCCAATTTATATCAGAGAGCTGTGACTTCCACTATCAACCTGAGTGCCAGCGGTGCCCTGGAGCTTCTCCGAGAGAAGCAGTCTAGAGCCCAGAGAGGAAGATCAAGGGTGAAGGAGCTGCAGTCTCAGAAAGCTCCTGACAAATACATTCAGGAAGAGGAAGACATGAGGATGTCTGCCTCAGAATTTTTTAAAAAGGACAGACTCATGTATAAGGAGAAACTCAACTTTACTGAGTCAACACAGGTCGAGTTTAAAAGGTTCACCACCAAAAAGATTGTGCCTCGGATTAAAGAAATGCTGCCTCATTATGTTTCTGCATTTGCCAACACCCTCGGGGGATACCTAATTATTGGGGTGGATGATGAGAGCAAAGAAGTGTTTGGATGTAAGAAAGAAAAAGTGAGCCCTGACTTATTAAAGAAAGAAATAGGAAATTGCATAGAAAAATTGCCTACGTTCCACTTCTGCTGTGAGAAGCCAAAGCTGAATTTCACTACCAAAATCTTAAACGTGTACCAAAAAGACGTCCTGTATGGTCATGTCTGTGTGGTTCGTGTGGAGCCCTTCTGCTGTGTAGTATTCACAGAGGCCCCAGACTCTTGGGTCATCAGGGACAATTCTGTCACCAGGCTGACGGCTGAGGAGTGGGTAACCATGATGCTGGATATTCAATCAGGTAAAGCAGAAGAGAAGTCATTACCCAGTCAGCAGGGAGGAACCCCTTCTCTGCCTTCTGTGGGTACTTGGTCAGATATCTCAGTTAAAGAATAGAAAAGCATTTGAGGGGAGAGTGTAGCTCAGTGGTAGAGTGCACGCTTAGCATATGCACATACCTCCATTTAAAAATAAATAAATAAACCTAATTACCTCCCCGATCAAAAAACAAAAAAACAAACAACAACAACAACAAAAAACAAACCCAAAAAAACACACAAGCAACAAAGTAATAACAATTTTAAAATTGAATGAAGAAAGAATAGAAAGCAGCTTTTACTTACAAACCTTCTCCTATCAAAGGGTTATTTTCTAATACTTTGTTACAAAGACTCAGAATATGAACTCTGTGAGGCCAAGAAATGCTTGGATTTCTATTGCTTTGGGGGAATGTATGCCATTAGCCATGAATTCATGAAAGTTTTCTTTCACGCACTGTAAAGGCCTGTTGAAAAAGTTTTGCAGGCTGATATTTCTAGTCTAAAACATTCATCAATAGTCTGTCTCTAAAAATGATATTTCAGGGAAACATTGTTTAAGAATGACTCTCCACTCATTCTTTCAAGGGAAACTTGTTGACAAATTTGAATTGTTTCAGGAACATTAGGAGCTAATATCTTCAACCAGTGGGCTGGGGACACCGCCAGGTGGAGAAAAACCGATGCAAAAGGATGTGCTGGGGAGGGGATGGTGGTGGGAGAGAAGGACTCGTGTTTTCACTTCCTTACAGTTTTGATGAGAATCAGTGCTGGTGATTTCAAATCAATCCAAAAGGGACTTACAGGCTGAATGAAGTTTATCAATTTGCTTTCACGATCAGTAATATCCAGATTCGATAAAAGAAGCTCAGATAAAAGAAGCTTGAGCGATTTTATTGAATTATTCTTTCCCTTGTCCTAAATTGCTGAGTTTACTCTTCATGTGCATACACACCAAACTAGAGTTCCTACCATTTTCTATTCCAGCTAAACTTTGGATGGGGACTTTAATAACTATAATGATATAAAAAAAAAATACTGTGCTTACTTTTTCCTGACACTCCCGCATCCCATCACCTAGAAGCCTTTTCTTCTTAGCGGTGACCTGGAATCAGAATACTAGAGTTGAAAGGAATCTTAGGGATCACCTGCTCACCCTTGCAGGAGAGAGAGGTGAAATGACTTGCCCAAGATGAATCACAAGTGACTTAGAAGATGCAGGAGCCTGCAGGAGTCCCAGACCTGATTTTCTAACATACGTGAACCATCTGAGGCATAGAAAGAGTGGGAGCAGCTCAGGCATGACACATATCACCTGTCCAAATAGAGGAGTAATAAAAAAAAAATGTTTCTTTTTTCACCTGAAACAACTCTCGATGGATTTGTTTAGCTCCTTCCGGTCTGGCCGCAGACTACAGCCTTCACGTGATTTCACCAGCTTCGTCTGCTCTAAGAAGCCCATCATTTCCCATCAAAGTCCTGGACTTTAAGATGGCTCTACAACAACGCTTTTTCCCAGGTACTCCTTGATTTCAGCTGAGGGGACTATTTGTTTTCTAAAATTATGCTGAAAGGAATTGGTAGCAATTAGTCCAAGTTTTTCCCCATAGAGAAGGTCAAATGTAGGGTTTAGCAGACGAAACAGTCCTGAATCCATATATATGGCGAACTCCTGTTTTCAGTGATCAGATCTGCCCTATACTTCTGTGTGCTTTCGAGCTCCCAGTCACACATGGCTTTTGTTCTCCAAATATGAGAGAACACATTTGAGAGAACTGCCCCACCCCAGCTTTCCAGTACAAAAGCAGGTGAGCCATGGGGTCACCTGGACTCCCTAAGGCAGAGTTTCTCAACCTTGACGCTATTGACATTGTTGAGGGGAGCTGCCCTGAGAATTGTAGGCTGTTTAGCAGCATGCCTGGCCCTCTACGCACTAGATGCCAGTAGCCCCTCTCCAGCTATGACAGTCAAAATATTTCTAGGGGGGAGGGATAAATTTGGGATTAGCAGATACACTATACAATATATAAAATAGATAAACAACAAGGTCTTACTGTATAGTGCAGAAAACTATGTTCAATATCCTGTAATAACCTATAATGAAAAAGAATACATGTATGTATAACTGAATCACTATATGCTATACGCCAGAAACTAACACATCATTGTGAATCAACTATGCTTCAATAAAAAGAAATTTAAAAAAAATTTTCCAGATATTGCCAAGCATCCCCAGGGGGCAAAATTGCCACAAGTTAAGAATCACTGACATAGAAAACAAACTTACGGTTACCAGAGGGGGGAGAGGGTAGGAAAGGATAAACTGGAAGTTTGATATTTGCAGATACTAGCTACTATATATAAAATAGATAAACAACAAGTTTATACTGTATAGCACAGGCAACTATATTCAATATCTGGTAGCAACTAATGGTTAAAAAGAATATGAAAATGAATATACGTATGTTCCTGTATGACTGAAGTATTATGCTGTCCAATCCAGAAATTAACACAACATTGTAAACTGACTATAGTTCAATAAAAATATTTTTAAAAGAATCACTATTGTAAAAGGACAGTTCTTAGTTTCCCAAAAGCATCACGTTCACCCCCACACACATAAGTCCTTAACAGGAAGGAACACCTTCCTAGCAGTGCCGGACCATTTGGGGTTGAAGAGAGGATGCTAGAAGGCTGTTTTGTAAAGACTCCTCCCTGATTGCCTTCCCCTGTATAAGAGCTGCCAGAAATAGGAAACTAACAGCCCTGGCCTGCGAAGAGAAGGTGCTTTGTTTGCAGACAAGGAAACCCACAGTTGCATGGCCAGGCTCATTTCTTCTGATGATGATGATGCAGGAATACTAACAATGTGCTTTTGTAAATTTTAGTAACTTCTATTCTTTGACTTTTCAGTGACACAGGAAGAGACACAATTTAAACCAGAATCCCTCTGTAAGAAGCTCTTCTCAGATCACGAAGGACTGGAGGAATTAGTGAAGATGCAGATATATCCTTGCTCTCCGGGGATTGTAATATTTTCCAGGAGCTGGGCTGGTGATGTTGGCTTAAGGAAGGAGAAGAATGTCCTGTGTGATGCTCTCGTAGTAGCCGTGAACAGCCCCCTGGTGCTCTACACAATCTTAATAGACCCCACGTGGGTTGGAGGGCTTGTGTATGCCCGAAACACTGCTCATCAGTTAAAGCAGAAACTGGGAACTGTCGGTGGTTACATAGGGAAAGTGTGTGTCATCCCGAGGCTGGTGCACCTGCCCAGCACACAGTGTAGACCAGATGAAACCCCCGTGCACTACCCCCAATCCTACAGGCTCGCTAATGAGGGTGAAATGGAAGCTTTGTTGCAGGCCCTCATCGTGGTCTCGCTCTGCTCTCGATCTCTTCTGAGTGACCAGCTGGGCTGTGAATTTTTCAATTTGCTCATAGCAGAGCAGTGCGAGCTGCTTTCAGAGAGCCTTCAGGAGACACGAGAATTGTTCATCCACTGCCTTCCAGGAACCAGGAAGACAGCCCTCGCCATAAAGATCACAGAGAAAATTAAGGACGTGTTCCACTGCAAGCCAAAAGAGATCCTCTATGTTTGTGAAAGTGACTCCTTAAAGGATTTTGTGACGTAAGAGTTTTACTGACTAAATACATCAATATTTACTCAGTCTTTTCAACGGTATCACACAAGTAATTTGCAGTTTAGTTTAAGATTTTGTGATGCCTTAGCTGCAAGGGCGAGAGCCCAAACTATAAACACATTTGGGATCATGTAGTTGAGCTGTAAAACGGCACTTTGCAATGTTCAGGCTTAAACATCTCATTATCAAATAGCCAACTATGCATAACTTTTAATCGATGTAATTAAAAACTTTTTCCCCACAATCTATGATCTTTAAATTTAAGAAAGGTGGAAATGAACCTGTCTTGCTTTACATATACTTTTTGCTCGATACTTAAAAATGCTTTAAAGTCACAGGGTATTTCCGTCAATTAGACTTTATACCTAACAGGAACTTGAATTTAAAAGCCATTTGATTTCGTTTATAAAATATGTTTATTTGTTTGACTTGTTCTGAGTCAATAATTGTAGAAAACATGCACTTTGCTTCTGATTTAAATCTTTAGCCTTCAGTTTAGTAAAAGAAATGGATTGTTATCCAATCCAGAAAATGAGGGCTTTTCATTTTTGGTTTGGTTGACTTATTTATGTGACAGATCTTTTTGAGCACCATTTACATATATGCTAGGTACTGTGTACACTTAGTGTTAGAGGCAACAAATATATTGAAGACCTTGCCATAAAACCCAATAAGAAAGACAAAGAGAAAAATAAGCAATGGGAGTGTTATGTAATTAGTATGATAGTAAGGATATGTTTATCTTAACTTAGGCTGGAGATTGGTCAGCAAATACTCCTCTGTGACAATCCTTGGGCACACTCTTAAGATGTCACTAGGGGAAGTGAATAAAATGGGGGCTTTCTAGGCAAAGTGCACAGCAAGCACAAAGGCAAGGAGGTTAGAGCATTGGAATGGTAGATCTGCCTGGAGCAGTGAAGGGCTGTGGGTATGTGGCAGATGATGAAGTTGGAAAGGAGGCAGATGCCAGACTATGAAGGATCTTGTAAACTGTGCTAAGGGCTGCATTCTTTACCATGCTTCCTAGGTATGTTTTAAAGTATCCTAGTCAAAAGGCAAATTCAATTCAGCAAGTTATCTTTTGAACTGCTAATGTGAGGGGGATGCAGAGATGGCTAAGAACCAGTGCTTTTCTTCAAGAAGTCTGCAGAGTCCAAAGTGGAATAGAGGAACATGAATAGTAATGATTCAGGACATAGGGAGTAAAGCCCCAGGGATTGCATATATAAAGTCAGGAAATCTGTAGGGATGAGTGATAGTACTTGGATCCAAATTACAGGAGGCAAGAAACAGCCAAGTTTGTTTAATATATACATGGGTGTGTGTGTATAAATATATTATATATATATAATATATATATATGTGTGTGTATTGTATGCTAAAACATACAATAAAGGAAAATTGGGCTAAGTAAATAGGGTAGTAGCTTCATAGAGGCATAGCCCTGTAATTTGTTACCCTTCGTGACATGTCATGGAATTCAGTAAACTCTTAATGTTTTCCTCACCAAAATCTACAGACTTCTTGTTTTGGACTCCAAGAAATAGGATTTGCTCCAGAGGAATCTGTATTAGCCCATACCTCTTTTGCATATGAAAATTATGATACGCTTCCAGGTAACTATTCTCCAGCTCTAAAAAAAAAAAAGACAGAGAGGAAAGAAATAGTAGTAACAAGTGTAAATTACTTTTGAGATTTCCTTTAGATGCAAGGGATTTATCTTCAGGTATTGTTAAGCAGCAGAAATGGATTATAATAGAAATAATACAATCTCCTACCTGGGTTCATTTCGAAAGTTTCACATGCAGATTTAACTTGGTAACCCCAAAGAGTAGGGTTTGCATTTGTGTATTCTGTCTGTCAGGTTAACTTGTAAGTTGAGCAGTTTTGTAGGATCCAGGACTGAATCAATGACTCAGCTTGCAGATGGGAACGAGCCTCTAATTCCAATCCAGACAGTAAGACATGCATGGTGTTTCCTTTGTTTATATGCCTGAAAGCCTATTTTCTCTTTCATCCTTAACAGCCAGCAAACCACCTGCCATGCTGTGACCCGGAAAACCTTCATGCGAGGGGAATTCCCAAAGATCAAACACATAGTGATGGATGAGACTGAGAATTTCTGCAGTAAATACGGTGACTGGTATGTGAAGGCAAGGAGCATCACCCATCCAAAGGTGAGGGGCACTGGAAATGAAAACCTTCACTATGGGATTCTCTGGCTTTTTCTGGACCCTTTCCAAGTCCATCATGCAGATAGCAATGGCCTTCCCCCTCCATCTGCTCAGTTTCCTCGAAAAACAATCACCAACGGAACCCACTGTGCTTTGGAAATAGCGATGGTCATGAAAGAAGAAATGAAGAGGATCAAAGAAAATCCTCACTTCAACCTGTCTCCAGACACATTGGCATCGTTCAGAGAAGCTGCCTACGAGGAAGTGATGCATGCCCAGGCTCTGCCTGGGGTGTGTGAGACAGAGACGAACCTGACCACAGAAGAAATCGCGAAACGCGTGGCGGAAAGGTGTCACAACCTGTTCCAATGTGGCTATCTGCCCAAAGATATAGCAATTCTGTGCAGGAGAGGGGAGGACAGAGGACGCTATGAGCTTGCACTGCTAAGAGCAATGGAATTATCTGAGATGCATGGAGCCACAAAGGTTGTGTTCAGCCAGGCCTCTGGTGTTTTGGACAGTCACATCGTTTTAGACAGTATTCAGCAGTTTTCAGGCCTGGAGAGGAATATTGTGTTTGGGCTTAGTCCAGAATATGCCCGGTCAGAGGAAGTTCATAAGCTCCGTTTTGCCTCAAAAGCCATTAAACACCTCTACCTGCTTTATGAAAGGAGGTCAGCCTCCTGAAAATTATTTCAAGCAACACAGAAAGGCAGAAAGAAGAGTCCCTTCCCCCAGGCAGGTGGCAGCTATGCTTTTTCTCATGTTACAAGTGGGGAAATCAAGGCAGAATCAGCATATCCTGGAGCCACAGAAATGGTTCTTGGGACAGGGCCTTTTGGTCTATCTGCAGGGTCACCGGCCTTTCCCCACATCTCTTCACCTCTTCCCTGGGACTTAAATTGGTCCCTTGCTTCCACTTTTCCTGGCCCGATCCAGCTTCTCTCTTGTCAACCACAGAGGTTCTCCTCCAATACAGAGCTGATTCTGTGACATCCCTGCTAATAATGTATCTTCAGGAAGTCCCCGCAATCTTGAAACCAAAGTAATTTTCAAGGTTTTCCATGATACCCCCTGACGTACTCTCCTAATGCATCTTTTATTATACCTCCATCTCCCAGTGTTTCTAATGCACCCCAGCCTTGGGGACTCGGGGTAGGATGCCCTCCAGGCTGCTTACTTTGACTACGTGACTCCAGGATGGCCCCTTGGTTGGCACTTCATACTTACTATGGGTCTCAAGCTTTATAGGCCCAGAGCTTGATTTGTAGTAAATAAGTGGGCTGGATGCTTTTGCTAATTGGTATATCCAACAGTAACATAGGAAGCTGTGTTACGTATGGATAGCTTTGCAGCAAGGGGAGCTGGCAATCCAGTTCAAGTGTGTGAAGACTTCAGGCTATGTTAGACGATTGAAATCATTTCTAAAATAGGGATATTTCCTACACCAGGACTGGATAGGTCAGTGTCTCAAAAGAAAGCAAATTTAGAAAGCTAAGGATGACTGGTTGTTCTATACTCTCTGCCTCGGATGAAAGTGTTTTAGTTTCTAAAGTTTCCAGGTTGACCATAGCTCTTCTAAACACCTTCGTACTTTGTTCACATGCACCCACTACATGTTAACATGTTTCTCTAGGCTGGGAACGGCACACTTTCTGCTGCTGGCCTGGGAAGTAATCTGTCTGTAGTGGGGGTCTTTCTTTGCACATGCCTGATCTCTTCCATTATGATTTGGTGTTAATTTTCCAATCCAACTCCGAGCGTTTACAGGGAGCCTGGATGGCAACTCTACCACTTACCCCGCCTGTACATATTTCCGACCCCTGGCTATGCCTGTGCTATTCACAGCCTTCAAATCCTTTTCTGTCTCTTCTACCTGTTGATATCCTTCCTTGTCCGTCAAGTCCTTATTCAAATGCCGACTTCCTCAATTAAATGTTCATCACCCCCCTAAGTTGGTCTCTTCTTTTACAGCCATTCTATGAATTAAATATATATATATATATATATATATGGCACCAAACTCATTCTAAACTGTGCCAGAGAGGCAGTTGCTGGCATAGCAGAATCCAAGTAACACCCTCCTATCATGTATCCTTTCCACTGTATGTGAAATATACTAGAAATAAGATCAAAGTTCCCTTTTGCTAGTCAGCTCCTGAAACAACTAACCCAATCCTGTGCTCATCAATGCAATCCTGCTTTTCTCTCCGTAAGGATTTTTAAATTTGGAAAGATTATGATTTCTAGACTGTTTTTAATTTCTAGAAAGGTTTAGGACAAGGTTTATTGATGCTGGAGAGGCAAATGCAGGAGAAAATGTGGAAATATTCTTCTGGCTATAATTTCACAAAAAGTCCTTCAGCTTTTTAAGAGGCGAGAGAGCAGTCAGGGCTTGGAAAAGTGCTGTTAGCTGCCTCTCAGAACTGCTCAGGCCACCAAACCAGCCAGTCTGAACCTAGTGTCCAGCTGTCCTACTCCTGGATTGAACAGCAGACCCTCCCCACTGCCTCCTGCTGCTCCAATTATCTGACATTTCCTCCTTGGGGGCTTTAGGATACTTTTAGGTGGGTGAAAATAAAGTTCAGCAATTAATTAGTTCTTGATGAAGCAAAAGATACCAGCATGTTAACATTTAGAGCATGGGAGATGTGTGAATTCTCTAAAAAGAATTTACAGAGTCAGAAGTGGAAGGATGGGGCGGATGTAGCTCAGTGGTAGAATACATGCCTAGCATGTTCAAGGTCCTGGGTTCAATCCCCAGTACCTCCATTAAGAATAAATAAGTAAATAAATGTAATTACTTTCCCCCAGGGAAAAAAGAAAAAGAAAGTGGAAGGGAATACAGAGACCAGGGATTGCTCAATTTTAGTCATAAGCCTCAGTACCATTTGACTTTAAACTATTTGTATACATTGTATAACTTTTGATAAAAATAATAGATTTTTAAAGCAGAATTAATTGTTTTAGATACTGAATTTGAGATTCTTTGTCAGTTCTTAGTCTACACAGACAGTTCCATTAGGCATATAGGAGAAGACCTAATCCAAGGGTTCTCAGCCCTGCCTATGCATTATAACCATCTGGGGAGCTTTAAAAAATACCAGTGACCAGACACCAGGCCAATGAAATCAGGATCTTCAGGCAGAGCTTGGACACTGGTATTTATTAAAAGTTGTCCAGATGATTCCAATAGGCCACCAGGGTTGAGAACTCGTGAATCCTTCTTCTAGTCTGTTTTTTTTTCTGTCCTCCAATGGATATGTACACACTTCTCTTCCCCTTAGACTGTGAGACCCTTGAGAATAAGTGTGACACATACACATCTTTATTTCCCCAAAAGTAGAGCAGGGCCTTGAACATGGCAGGTGCTCAGTAATTATTTATTAATGGACTTTCCACTTTCTGAAAAATCAGAATCTACAAGGGTCAACACTTCTATTGAACGGAATGAATGTCTAATTTTGGAGATTTCGAAGAGGTGAGTGTGGAGAATAAACAACACTGCAATAAGGGAGAATGGGAGCATAAAGGAATTTCAATTGGCTTTAGGCAAAAGTTAAAGGTCCGTATGATGGAAGTTTGTTAGATTTGAGTCTGAGATTAGGAACTGGTAGAGACTAAGAATAACTGGCTAACTGGGTTGTACTCAGAATTCTAAATTTTTTCTATGGACCCTTAATTTACTAGATAAAACAATTAGTTTGATGAAATAACATGCCTGCTGTGAGAAGCTTCTAAAACTTACTTTAAAAAAGAAGGGTGGGAAGGGATAAATTGGGAGTTAGAGATTTGCAGATACTAACTACTATATATAAAATAGATAAATAACAAGTTTATACTGTATAGCACAGGGAACTATATTCAATGTCTTGTAGTGACCTATAATGAAAGAGAATATGAAAATGAATATATGTGTGAGTGTATATATATATGACTGAACTATTATGCTGTACACCAGAAATTGACCCAACATTGTACACTGACTATATTTCAATTAAGAAAGGTAATATAATTCTATTATATATGTTTGAGAAACGAGAAAGGAAAAATAAAAAGTTCTTCTCATCTTGTTATCCAGGCATAATTTTATTTTATTTTATTTTATTGAGTTATAGTCAGTTTACAATGTTGTATCAATTTCTGGCATAGACCACAATTTTTCAGTCATACATGAATATACATATATTTATTTTCATATTCTTTTTCACCGTGAGCTACCACAAGATCTTGTATATATTTCCCTGTGCTATACAGTATAAACTTATTTATCTATTGTATATATACCTGTCAGTATCTACAAATTTCAAACTCCCCGTCTGTCCCTTCCCACCCTCCTCCCCTCTGGCAACCACAAGTCTGTATTCTATGTCTATGAATCTGTTTCTGTTTTATATTTAAGTTCATTTTCTTCTTCTTCTTCTTCTTTCTTCTTTCTTTTTAGATTCCACATATGAGTGCTACATATGGTATTTTTCTTTCTCTTTCTGGCTTACTTCACTTTGAATGACATTCTCCAGGGACATCCATTTTGCTGCAAATGGCATTATGTTGTTATTTTTTATGGCCGAATAGTATTCCATTGCATAAGTATACCACAACTTCTTTATCCAGTCATCTGTCAATGGACATTTAGGCTGTTTCCATTTAGCTATTGTAAATAGTGCTGCTATGAACCTTGGGGTGCTGATGTCTTTTAAAATTAGGGTTCCTTCTGGATATATGCCCAGGAGTGGGATTACTGCCAGGTCTAATTTTTTCATTTCACTAATTTATTTCTATTGTTGATTTTTAAAAAAATAAAATTATTTTACATAGTTGTGATCAAACTGTATGATGAATTTTATATCCTGTGTGTGTGTTTTTTCCAAGTAACCTTTTTTGTGAGACATTGTTGTAGACTGTATTATTCTTCCCAATAGTTTATCACTCCCTATACTTGTACCATTTGTAGTTTCCTAGCATTAGAGCTGGAGTATATTTCTACCCCCTTGACATGGGCGTGGCCATATGACTTTATTTGGTAAATGAAATGTTAATAGCTGTGATGTATACAGAGGCTTTCCCCATTTCAGCGTTAAGTCTGCTTTCCTGGGCTTCTGCTTCCACTATGAAGACTTTGTCTTGGGCAGCCCACCAGTCACGGAGGAATGAAAGATGTGAAGCACACTAGAACTCGATTCATGGCTGGAGCCAAGTTCCACTGATCCTGACTAGATTAGCCAAAATCTAGCTGACCTGCAAATGCATAAGTGAGAAATAAATATTTACTATATGACTGAGATTCTAAGGTGGTTGTTTGTTTTGCAGTGGTAACTGATTCATACAGGCATTTCCACATGTTGTAGCATAGTCTTCAAATTTTTCATTTTTAACGATTGTACAGTATCGCAGAAGATTACACAAAATTTCAGTAACTATCTTTCTAATAAGTTGGGTGACTAGCAATTTTACACTATTAAAATCAAGTCAGGCATATGACCTTTTCTTTCTTTGGTATATATATGAATCCTTAAAGATGAGATACTGGGTCAAAAAAGTGACCTCAATAAGACATTCACCTTGTTCATATTGGCTTTCTTGGAAAGTGTATAGAAAACCCCCCAAATCATTGTACGTAACAACATATATATTTGTTGCCATAAACAAGAGAATAAAATGCTGACATCAGGTTCTGATGACGAAAGAGGCATTGGCATTTCAAACAGGTGGCTCAGAGTATGCTGTCTGCATGCAGAGTAAAACCAAGGCCCATCACCCTCACCCAGAACCTCAGAGGAAGAACCTAATTTGAAGAATTACAGATGAGAACACGAATTATGTAACCTTAACATTACACAGTGGGGAGGGTATAGCTCAGTGGTAGAGTGTGTGCTTAGCACGCATGAGGTTTTGGGTTCAGTCCCCAGTGCCTCCATTAAAAAAATAAACAAACAAACCTAATTAGCTCCCCCAAAGAATTAAATAAGAAAAAAAATGTATGTATAAACCTCTGATCACTTGAAACTAATGTAAGGTAAGGTACTATCTCAGAGAAAGAAAAGATGGGATACCTCTGATCATTGATAGGACTTTTTTTAAAGAGAAACTCTGGCAAGGAGAAACCCATTTAAGGGAAGAGGAAGAACTATCGAGGCAAACTAGATTTCCTATGAAGCTGAGCTGCCCCAGTTTCTCCAAGGTTATAGGGAGGGAGGCTGAACATAAAATTATTTTCCAGAAGCTTCAATTTGAAATAAGCACAAAATTTATAATAACCATATGTTACTATTTACTGAGATGTTACTACAACCAGCTACCAGTTGCTAATGCTTTGCATGTATTCTCTCAACAACTCTATGAGACATACCATATACACATTATGTCCATTTCATAGATGATAAAACTGAGGCTCAGAGAATAACTTAACTTTCTTAAAGGCACATGTCCAGTAAGTGTCCAAACTGGATAAATGTTTAACATTTAAATAGAATCCTTCATTAAGTAATCTCAACTCTAAGAATGTGTAAATACGTTAAAAATATTCTCCAGAGGTGAGACTATTCAAGTTTGCTGTCAGGCTCCTGTCAAGCTCCCATCTCTAGAAAGCATTGAAATAACTGACTAGTCTATACTGTTTCCAATACTTAACATCTGTCAGTTCTCCCAGAGCCTCCCGATCATTCTGGAAAAATCTGAATTTCTTCTTCTGCAAAGCTCAGGGTCAAACTCAGGTCATATTCCTGACCTGTCCAAGGTCAGGGACTCCTACATGAACTGGCAGATCCCCTCTGAGGCTGCTGCATCTTGGCTTCTCCCACTGCAACCTTGGAGGCACTTTCTGGTGATTTAGGATGTAAAGCCCCATCTTCCTCCTTCCTTTAAAATCTCTTGGTTGGGGGGGACATATATATGAAATATATATACCCATTTCACTTGATAAGCAGCAAGATCTAATATATATAACTATATATGATATAAATATTTAAAATAATATATAAAATATATTAAAATATATATTAAATCTTGCTGGTTATCAAATGAAATGGGCATTTAGAAAGTTCCAGGGACAGTGTTTTCCCTCTGAATCTACCTCACCCACAAGGGGAAGGCAGAGCCTTAAGCTGCCTCCTCGTTCAGTATCTTCAGTTGACAAAGGCAATGTGATTTTGAAATAAAATGGGATCGGACTCCATCTTTGTTCCCTTTTGCATTCTCAGCCTAAGATGGAAGTGAAGAAAGAGGAATGAGGACACAGCCATTATGTACGTCCTCTTCTTATTGTTTACGGCTTCTGAATCATCTCAGGCCATTTGCATTTAAAGTGCATCTTCACCCCTGCTTTAATCAGGAAAAGTTGGCTTCTTCGTCCAATTACACAGCTTGGAAGAAGCTTGTGTTGGGGGTGGGGGGCAGTGGGGAAAGCAGGGGCTCCCTTCCAAGACAGCCAGATATGACAAATAAACACCATCAGTTAAAGGCTAATACATCAAAATACCTTGAAATCTCCCTTTCTGTGTCCTCTGATAACTAAGCTTATACTAACACGTAGTGAGTGCTTATTATGTGTCAGATACTGGGCAAAATGCTTTAAATACATTAAATCTTGCATCCTCCCTGAAATCTCTGAATTATGTATAGCAGCCCCATGTCAGGTAGGATAAGGCGGTGTTAGGAGCACGACTCCTGTGCTATACAGTATAAACTTGTTTATCTATTTTATATATACCAGTCAGTATCTGCAAATCTCGAACTCCTAGTAGCTTACAGTGAAAAAGAATAGGAAAACGAATATATGTATATTCAGGTATGACTGAAGTATTGTGCTGTACACCAGAAATTCACACAACATTGTGAACTGACTATACTTTAATTGAAAAAAAAAATAGAATTAAAAAAAATAATTGCACGACTTCTAGGGTCAGACCCACCGGAGCTTTGAATTCCAACTCTATTCTTTATTGGCTGAATGGCCTCAGGCAAGTTGACTTCCCCCTTGAAGACAGCTTTCTCATTTGTAAAATAGAGGTAAAATTCATACCTTATACCTTAAGACAAAGATGAAGATTGAAATAATAATACATGTAAATAAAGCCTGGCATGGGGAAGGCTTCCAATAAATTTGGGCCCTGATTAGCTTTCATTTACAAATGAGGAAACTGTGGGCTTGCCTGAGATCACAGAACTAGTCCGTTCTGCACCCAAGACCTGAACCCATGTCTGCCTGACTCCAAAGTCCACCTTAGCCACGATGCTCTTCCACCTTCCTGCACATCAGAGTTTAAAGGCATGAGTCTTCATGTTAATAATATAACAAACAGTAATTGATTTGATTTGCTATTGAGACTAAGGTTGGATATACTCAGAAAATTTGTGATATTATGCAGCATACTTCTTAGCTTCTAAAATTTTTCTACAAATCAACATGATACCCAAAATTACTTACATAACAGAAATGTTTAAAGTGTCTTCTACACTAAGAAACTTTCAGAATGTTCCTTTCATTTCTAGGTCTATATAATGACGTTACAGAAAGACCAAAAAATTGAGAATGACAAGAGAAAAGCCATCCCCATTCCTACCACCGGATCACACAGTTGCTTTCGTTTTTGCCCATTCATTTCCAGTGTTAGTCCATTGGCAGATATATTTTAGCAGAGCTGTAATCACAGAGTACACCCCATTTTGCATCCTGTGGGGAGGTTGTTCTGGAGGCCCGTTCCCACTCTGCAGTCTCCCACACGGTACACGAGACCTTGTGCACACCGCAGCATAGGAAGGGGCGATTCTTGGTGGTGCAGCAGAGACTCTTAGTCCCAGTTGGGCCAAGCCCACTTGAATTTACACCGACAGAGGGGAAGACAATAATGGGCAAGTAAAGGATGCAAAAGCTCTTCACCAAAGTCCATAAAATATGGAATGTGGGGGTGCGGTGTAGACATCTTGGGGAACTTGGCAACAGAGTAACACGATTAGGACTGAAGCATTCTTCTTCCCTCATTTCCCCATAGGTCACTGTGAGAAGCTGGCATTGGTTGTTTTGCCCTTCCTGAAGGGTGGCTGTTGCCAAGCCCATGACTCTGGAGGTCTGTAAAACAAAGCTATTTGTCCAAAGGGACCTAAACAGTGTTGTCCAAATTTGCCTGATAAGAATCACCTGTTGTGTTTGTCAAAATTCCAGATCCTGGGCCCCTCTCAGCTCTAGGGCAGGTGCCTGAGTCTGGAATTTGATATCATTTAGGAAACACTGTATTGAATGTTGTAAAGGGTGGCGACTATGTTGGATTACACGAAGAACGCCCCCCCTATTTATAGCGCTACTCAGGAATGATCAGAACTTCCATCAGACTGAGCTCTGAGGAGGCACCCAAGTACTTGGGTGGATTTCAGGGCCAGAAGTGACAAGGTTCAAACGCAGGCTCAGGCACCCAAATCTAATTTGGTCGGGTTAACTGATCCTTCTTACATAAAATGGAAATAACAGTATTATAGCCATCCCTCAGATGGTCATTGTAAAGGTTAAATGCTATGTTTCATGTGCTTGGTACAAAACCAAAGTGTCAACAAACAGTAGCTATTAAACCACTACTAAATTCTCAGTGCCTGGCATATGATCAAACACTGTTACTTAACCTTTCTGAAGCTTAGTTTCTTCCTAGGGATAACGGATGTTAGGGAGGGGGAAATTTCCCCCCATCCTTCTTGAGTTCTTTTAGCTATAAATTGTCACAAGGCAAATTAACAGGAGAAAAAAATTAATAAGTACACACAGAGGTTTCATAGAAATCCCCTCCTCCCCCCACAGCCAAACTGACCAAAGAGGCTGTTCACATAACATTTTTAGACAAAGAAACAATTATTTGTGAAGATTTAACAAAGGGGTTTGTGCTTGGAGTAGCAGACTCATGAAGAAGGAACAGAATTTGTTTATTCAACTTTCTTAGCCTTGAATTCCTTATGTGGCGATAAGGATGCTTTCTATCCTCCTGGTGCAGGGAGGACATTTTCACATGGGAGATTTACTTCCTACTTTCCTACTTATCGTGTTTTCCTCCACCTGTTTCTCAAGTAACTTGAATCCAAAATAATCAATATGCAATTGTGGCATATCTTGGGGCAGCCTGCTCTGAGCTCCAGCACAGAGGTATGATGAAATGGACACTTCTCAAGCAGTATTTTTTTTTTAAAATGCTGTGTCTCTGGGGTTATTTGTAGGTTGTATTGCTTTTCTGTAATCAGATAATTACATGCTCTGTTTGCCACATGTAGGCAACGTCATGAAGTGATAATGTGGCCACATTGGAACCGGATTTAGTGCAAACTGGATTTGCATGGTTGTCTGTAACACGAGCAATTTCTATATGTCAGTCTCCAGTGAATTATGAGCCAAGAGATTGTGACAAAGGGAGACAGGAAATATGGGAACCTGGCTGACCACAGTATCACCAGGGATGTTAAAAATAATAGATTCATTGTTTGATTCCTCATGTCTGGAAAAGAGTCCAAGAATCTGCATTTAAAAAAAAAGCATGCTGATAGATAAACTGCAAGATCCTACTGTAGACACAGGGAAATATATTCAATAGCTTGCAATAACCTATAATGAAAAATAATATCTATATATCTATCTATATCTGAATCACTATGCTGTACACCAGAAACTAACACAACATTGTAAATCCACTATACTTCAATTAAAAAAAAAAAGCGTACTGAAAGTTTCTATCAGCAGCCAAGATTCGGAACTATTTGACTGTAGTGTAAACTCCGACAGTTGGGTTTTTTTTTTTTTTTTCCTTCTTTCTTTATCCACTTCAAAGATGGCTATCTTGAATAAGCATATTGCCAGCCACTCCCCCCCCTCCCCCCGCCAAGGTGGCTCTTTTGTTTTCAAGATCTTGGTTGATTTGATTTGATTTGATTTTTTGGTTGGTTTTATAACTGCCCATTTGGGTTGCTGTTTCTTGCTTTTTGTTTTTTTTCTTCTTCCGGCTCGCTTAAATCCCGCCCTATGTTTCAAGTTCACCAACAGTGAGCGAGCCCGCCAAATCCTACACCCCCACCCACCAACCACCCCACTAAAAGCGAAACCCCATGCCGGCGCGCTCTCTTTTTTCCTCTACCCGCAACCTCGCTGCGTGGCCCCAAGGAGTGCAGTGTAACTTCAAGGTCCTGTAAGTAGTAAATCTTTATTTTTTTCAAAGCTTCCTGATGGTTATTCCTGAAGGGTGTCTCACAATCAGAATGAGAACCAGAAAAGCCTGTCCAACTATGTTGGTTACCGAGAGATTGCGACCGGCACAAAACACTGGTTCATGACATCTTAAATTCAGTTTCCTGTTGTGCACAACACCTTTTCTCCACGTTAAAAATAACTGTTAACTCACGCTGTAACAATTCTTGCAATCTGTAAGACGGCATAGAAACGAATTAAGAGCTCAAGGGAACCGTGACTTGTGTGGGCTGGGGAGGGAAGTTGCAGATCAAAGTGGTAAGCAGAAGAAACTTAAAACAATACCAACAGCATTGGCAGTCAAATCAATAACAGGAAATCCAGCAGAAATTTCAACTGGCTTCAACTACAACTGTTGGGCTTATAGAGGCTACTAGAAAAATTAAGTGAGAAAGTCAGTGAGATGCATTGCTTAATTCCCTATCTGGCTCTAGCACTGTTTTTTTTTTTTTTCTTTTCCTTATTGCATTAAATATTGGCACGTTGTACAAAAATAACAATTCCTTCTTTCCTCTCAATCTTCCTTTCCAATTCCACTCCCCAGGGGGTAATCCTTAATAATAGTTTGATGTGTATCCAAACAGGTTTTTCTGTAGCTTTGTTCTCTAAGAAGTTACCTTAAACTGTTCCTTTAGAGTCAAGCCAGAACTAACACGCCTGTCACCTACTTATTAAAAGGGCAAATTTCTGCTTTCAGCAAGTGTGAAGCTCGAGAGATCCCGGCGGGACGAGGAAGTCAGATCAACTTGTTCTCCCAGCCCTTCGACCCTCCCCCGAGTCTCCTCAGTAAAATGGTTTGACCTCCCCCCACCCCAGAAAAGGGCAAATTTCTATTGATAGGGAAACAGTTTTCCCCACTTTGAGGCTAGAAAGACCGGCATTAAGAGGCAAGTGCATTCTAAATAGTTTTCTGAGAGATCGAAACCTAAAACAGGAACACATCTAGCTTAAGTTTCAGGGAAATAAAAACTTTACAAGGGCAGGTACATTCTAGTTTCGTTTTTCAAGGAAAGAAAAACTTGGCATTCCTCCTGAACTCGCTCTTGTTAAGCTGCAGACACTTGAATAGGACAGCATCCTGACCCTGAGGAATCTTCTAATTCTCGAGAGACCCAAGCAATGCCTGTTCAACAGAAAGGGTGGGCTGAAAAAAGGACCACAGAACTCTAAGACAAAAATCCACCCTGTGGCTACAGACCCTTCCAGATACATCTACTTCAGCAAGAGAGGCTGAGGTGGACATATTATGCCCACACTTTTTCTTAAGTAAGTGAAACAGGAAACTGGCTCTTAGATGGGACTCACCATCTAGCTGAGGCCAGCAATGCAGGATACAGGATTCCAGCCTGACGATCTGACAGAGATCTGAGACAGACAGCGGTGTAGAGGATCATAGTCTGGCCCGATCAACGAACTACCTAGGAACAAACTGTCAGAATGGACAGGGAGGGGCTAGAGCCTTGGGGGGAACAAGTGCCCAATGGGTTGATCTCTGTGAAAAGGGCTTTCTTGTTATTCATAACGTATACGCTTTCATTTTCAGGAGAAACTTAAGATATATTGACAGGAATCTCTGAACTAGTTGGATCTTCCAGGTTATTTTTTTGCAAGTGTGTCAAAAATACATTTGGTTATTTTGTTTACTAATATTAACTAAAAACATTGGAAAGTAACTTGCCCAACTTTAACAAGTTGCTTCTTCTAATCTTTTTGGAGAAGGGGCACAAATAAATACAAAATTGTGAATAATTCAGTATGTGGATGGTTGAGTAATATTTGCCATGCTATAATAGGGAAAAAAAATCATTTGTAGTAACATATTTTCCTAGACACAGGCAATGCCTACAGATATTCTGGGTATTTTCTTGACATCAAGTGCCACCCACATTTTTACAACATAAATATGCTTTTATTACTGTAGCCAAGATGTTTTTTAGATCCAAATTAAATAAACAGCGAAACACTGGAGGCTGTAACTACAGCACTGGCGTAGGGGAGAGAAGTAAATCCGAGAGGGTGTGTAATGCTGGTTCTAATCCCGAGCAGGCCTTAACTCCTCTGGTTTGAGTCTTCATCTGTGAAATACAAGATAACAGGATGCTTGAAGGCAGAGAGCCAGGTCTGAGGTTGGGATCTCCTTGGTGCAATGCCCGTTTGTTTCTTTGTGGATTGTAATTTTCTCAGCCCCAGGTGTTCATAACCCTACCATCCCCATTCCATTCTTCCCCTTGGGCCCACGCGCAGAGGCTCTGTTCCCCTTACCTCGGCCCACTCCTTACACCACCAACTCCAAACCGGTAGAGCGCAGAGCGCAGGCGCAGGGCTGACCAGCGGGAGTGCGCAAGCGCGAGCGGTGAGCACGGGTAAGCGGGACTGTGAGGTTGTGTGTGTCTGGGTGTGTCTGATGTTGCCCGAAGAGTCTTAAGATTAGAATACCTTCCTGCTACTATTCTTAAATAATGCTTCTCTAGAAAACTTTGTAAATATCATCAAATTTTTGTATTTACTGAGATAATTTTGACTTTAATTGTTCTTGTGATACGTTATTAATTAATGGTTTTTCTTGTGTAATCTTGTATTCTGAGATAAACCTAATTTGAGTTTATGTGTGCGGGAGTGTGTGTGTGTTTAAGAAGAGCAATAATAATAAACGTAAATAAGTACAAAAACCAAATAAAACAAACACTTCTTTTGTTATCCCCAGTTTTGTTACTGTTACCTCAAATTGACAACTCTTGGCATTTTGCCATAGTTCCTTCAAGCTTTTTAAAACTTCAATAAGTAAAATATTGTAGATAAATTTGAAGTTCTACTAACTCATTTATTAGTTCTGGGGGTTTTGTTTAATAGATTTTTGGGGATCTTCTAGGTTTAGCTTATCATCTGTAAATAGGGACAGTTTTATTTTCCTTTTATGCTTGTCTTTTTTATGGTATTTTTTGGTCAGAAGAAATTAAAAATTTTCATCTAGGTAGCCTCTATTCCCATTATGGTTTGTAATTTTCTTGTCTTATTTAAGAACACTTCTCTCCTGGGTCTAAAGATGTTTTTAATGTGTGAAGTATTCTGTCTGGCAACGTTTTGCATATGACTTTTGCCTGCCTATTTTTAGAAATTGACTCATATTTTTCTTAGGTTATCTTGTCAAATGTGTTTTATAAAATGAAGGCTGCATCTAATACCAGGGAGATTGTGCTGAAGTGGTCATACTATCAAAGAGTCATGAAAATCTTCCTGCTCTCTGACTGTCCCACTCCTGCGAGCCCTACTAATTCAGGAAATTAGTTTGCATAATGATTAAGAATCTAGGTTTTGTTTAGGAGCACTAGATATTACTGACTGTAAACTGCTGTCCATGGGATTCTGAATGTGTTCCCCAACCTCAGTTTCTTAATTAATAAAAATGAGAAGATAATAGTATTTGTTGTGAGGAGGCAGTGAGATAATGCATACATAGTTTTGGGTGCAGTGCCTGGCTCAATTAGGTAAGCTATTTCAGCTCATAAGGATAAGCACAGACATAATCTTTCCAACCAACCTCCTGATTTTTATCTGGATTTGACTTATCTGGTCTTCTTATATCAAAACTCTTCATCTCAGATCTTGATTTCTTGGGATTTTTCCCTATGGCCATTCAAGCTTTGGCATATATCCTGATTCTCTCTCCATATAGGGATCTTATTTCTCTTTTTCACTGTTTAGCTTAATTATTTAAATATATCTATATCTATATATCTATATATCTAGATATATATATAGATAGATAGGTGATTTTTAAGTTTTAGGTACACAGCAAAATTGAAAAGGAAGTACAAAGATTTCCCATATACCCCTTGCCCTCACACCAGCATAGCCTCTCCCATTGTCAACATCCCCCACCACAGTGATACGTTTGTTACCAACATTGTTGATGAGCCTACATTGAAACATCATAATCACCCAAAGTCCCTAGTTTACATTATGGTTCACTCTTGGTCTGTACGTTCTATGGTTTGGACAAATGTATAATGACATGACATGTATCCATGATTACATGATTACAGAGTATTTTCACTGCCCTGAAAATCCTCTGTGCTCCACCTATTCATCCCTCCCTTCCCACAACCCCTGGCAACCACTGATGTTTTTACTGTCCCCATAGTTTCGCCTTTTCCAGAATGTCATATAGTTGGAATCATACGGCATGTCTTTTCACATTGTCTTCTTTCATTTAGTAATAGGCATTTAAGTTTCCTCCTTGTCTTTTCTGGCTTGATGGATCACTTCTTTTTAGTCTAGATAACATAGCATTGTCTGGATGTACTACAGTTTACTTATCCGTTCACCCGCTGAAGGACATCTTGGCTACTTCCAAGTTTGGATAATTATGAATAAAACTGCTACAAACATCTATGTATAGGTTTTTGTGTGGTTGCTGCTTGTTTTAATCTAGACTGAGAAGCAGTCTTTCATAAACTACCAGTGAGTAGGCTAATTTTGGTTCCTAACTATTTAGTTAGGGAGGAGAAGAAAAACAATTTGAGCAATGGACTTGAGTTCCCATCAATCACAAGGTCCTTCTATTTATTTCTAAATATCTCTCAGCTCTGTCACTTCTCTTCACCTGCACAGTCACTAATAGCCCACATCACCATCTTTTCTCATTTGGACTATAGAAATAGCATCCTCAAAGTTCTTTCCCACAACTACTCTAGCCTCCTCCAATCCATTCTCCATGCTGCAGCCAGAAAGAACTTTGTAAAAAAAATTGTGCATCTGATGTGATGTCTTCCTGCTTAAAATCCTCCGGTGGCTTCCATTACTTTCAGAAAAAAGTCCAAATGCACAATCTGATCCCTGATCACCTTTCCAGCCTTAGTTCCTGACTCTGCCTCTCCATCTCTGTGCTTCAGTCAGCTCTTTGAACTTGACATACTCCTTCCTACTTCTCTCTGGAAAGTTTTTTCTGGCTTCTTCACCTAATTAGCTCTACCTCATTTACATTCTTCATATCTTCACTCAAAATTTTACTTATTCTGGAAAACTTTCTGTGAACCCACCCTCCTTCCAACTGCCAGATAAGGACACCTGTTTCATTCTAAGCTTCCCTGGCATTCCAAACTTTTATCTGTAGTAGTCATTTATTAACTGTGCACTTCTCTAAACAATGAGCTCCTTGAGAGTGGGGACCACGTCATTTGTTGTGTTCACCACTGTCTACTCTGAATTCAGCACAGTGCTTGGCCAATAATAGATGTCCTCTAAATACTCGTTAAATAAATGTAGTATTATTTATTGTTATTAAGTATTGGGAGCAATCCAAATGCTTAACAATTGAGAAATATTTAGTTCATTAATATGCATCTACTTGATTAAAAGTAATGCTGCCTTTGAAACATATAATTATAAACATAACAAACTCAAAGGTTTATAGAAGTGTTAATGATAAAAGCAGAATGCAATATTCTGTTCATTTGATGCTTTCAACTTGTTTAAAAATGTAATATTATTAAGACCATAAGAGATAACAGAGAAATAGGTTAAAGAATTATTGATTGTCTCAATGTTCATGAAATATATAAGATAAGGATAAGACTGAACTTTGTAGCATGCTGTATTTTTGTGTGTGTGTAGGGGGGTGGTAATTAAGTTTATTTATTTATTATTTTAATGGAGGTACTGGGGATTGAACCCAGGACTTCATGCATGTTAGGCATACAGTTTACCACTAAGCTAGACACTCCCCCTCTGCCATATTTTTTCATGTATCAAACATTGTATATTTAATGATGTAAAAATTATATGATTTTGAAGTTTAAAAAAGTTCTCCAGTAAACCCAGTGGAGCCAGGTACTTTATAATACTATCTTTGTTAACTGTCCAGATGTTTATTTATTTCAGTTCTCAGTTTTTAATTAAACCAATTTCACTTTTATGCCTATTTAAAAATTCATTTATTTTTATCAAATTTCTTAATATATGTTTTAGTCAAATACAGTCTCTCTTTCTCATTATATTATAAGAAGAGATCTACTAGAGTTTCCCATTTACTGATTTTCTTTTAGATCTTGAAGGTAGAAGAAAAGATTAGGAATTCTCAAGCTTTCTATGCCAAACAAAATAGTCCAGACTTATTAGGTATAGAAAAGAGTTGCTGATACGAAAATATTTATCCAAGAGAAATGAATTAACATACAATACTTAAGAGTAAATGTCCATATGAATAAACATTAAAACTTTGAAGTCCAGATGTCTCAAATAGCACTTTGTATAGGACACTTTAAAGGTTATAAAATATAGAACAAGATAGTTATAAATATAAACTTTATCACAAGGAACATATCAGATAAATGAGTTAGACTGTGAATGACCTGGCTTTCTAAATAATTTACTGCTCAGAATTCTGTTCCTTGTCACACCTGCATCAACAACCCTTTTATTTGTTCAGTGCTCTTTTTAAATGATAAAGATGCTAGTGGCTTGCCTTAAAAAAAAAAAACAAACCAAAAAACCAAACAAGCAAAAAGCAAAACAAACAAGAACAAAACTCTCCATCTTATTAATTAATCAAATAAGTGCTTTTGAATTTTCCAACTTCTTTCTGCCCTTCAATCTATTATTCCTGTTATTTTGTGTTCCTTTGCGATCTAGTTCTTTTTCTAGATTCTTTAAATGTTGATGTAAGTTACTCTATTTTAATTTTTCTCTCTTACCAATATAGGCACTTAGGGCTATGGATTTTTCTCCACACACCATTTAAGGCATGTCATGGTAATTTGATGAATCCTTAACCGTAAGTCTCCAGCAAAAAGATTCTTTGTGTCTCTCATAGCAGTTAGTGTGCCCACAGTGAATACTCATTGAATGTTTCCCCGTGCTAAAAAAGATTAATACATGAGTGTTTTGATGGCATGCCTCAGCATTTAATCATGCCAAAGAGAAAAATGACTATGTTGGTAGCAGCACAATCCTAAGAGTCTTAAGAGCCCTCTCCTCACTGTGGTATTGTTGAGTTTTTTGATTTGCTCAGTCACTCCCAAATACAAGTTTTTTGACATCGTAAGTCTTAGAATCCATTGATCCTTCTTTTTTTCTTCCACCCTCTGCCCCGGCCATCATCATTTCCCGCCCCGTCCACCTAAGAATGCATAATCCAAAAGGTCACCCACTTTCCTACTGATAATTTAAATTCATATGCCATACTCTCCTTTAAGAAATTCTTGGAGGTAAAAGTTTTCTTTTTTATGTCATGAAGAATTTCAAGCTTTCGGAAAAATGTAGAGAGCAATATGATGAACACCACTGTGTCCACCACCCAAAATTAATAGATGAAGTCAGTTTGAAACTTCTTATGAAAACGTTTCAACTATGCACAAGTGTGAAGAGAAGGAGAGACTAGGATAGTGAATCTCCATTTGTCAATCACCCACCTTCAGTAATCATTGAATCTTTGGCCAGTAAGTGGTACCATTAACCACCCAGTTGCCCAAGCCAAAAATCCAGTTACTAAATTTTAATCTTTTCTCTTGATATCTATCTGGTCAATATAGAGCCATGTTAATTTTATTTTCTAAATGTCTCTCTAGATATGCTCAGATCTTTTCATCCCACTGCCACGATTGTGGTTCAGGCTACCATTGTCTCTCACTTAGATTACTGTGAAACCCTCCCTACTGGTTTGCTCCTCTCTGATTTGTCCTCCACCTATAATAATATGCTCCCCACTCTTAAAAAGTATGCAATAAAATCTTTTGGTGTGCAGTTCTGTGAGTTTTAACACATAAATAGATTCATATAATTTCAACCACAATTAGGACACAGAACAGTTTCATCACCCAACAAACTCCTTTGTGTTACCCCTTTGTAGTCACACCCTCTCCTTCCCGTAACCTTTGGCAACTGTGGGTCTGTTCTTCATCAGTAATGTGTCTTTTTATTATTATTTAATTTTAAAATTTTAAAAATTTTAACGCATTTATCGTGGTATAATACCCGTACAGTAAACTACAGTAATGTGTCTTTTTAAAATGTCTGTTTGTTCATGTCACTCCCTTCCTTAAAATTCTTCTTTGGCTCTCCATTGTAAGCAGCAGCCCTTTCCTAACTCTGTAGTCTCCTCTCTCATCACTCTTAGGGTCTAGCCAGACTGAACATCTCTCTACCACTCCGATTCACTATTCCCTTTGCTGATTTCAGGCCTTCCTACCTACTCTTCACTCTGGGGGTCATGCAATAACTCCTCCTCACCTCAGATTCCTTCACTTGGCTAATTCAGATCTTGGCTTAAATGCTCTTCCCTTCAGGAAGGCTTCCCTATTCATATTAGGCTGACTCTTGATGTTCGGTGCTCCCCCCCTTTAGGATATATTTCACACATCACTGCAATTACTGTATTCAACCATTTTTCCTTCCAGACTGTAAGCTCTGAGAGTCTGGGCTATGCTCATTTTTGATTTACCACTTAATCACCAGCCCCCAGCATTTAACAAGAATTCAAGAAATATTTTTAAAATAAATTAGTAAATGCAGTTTTGTGTACTGTGCAATCTATTTCTTCATCAAAATAAGATACGTGTTTTAATGGTTTCAGTTGCAGAATGAACATGGAGGAAAGAAATTCATCTTTGGTGGTAGAATTATCTTACCCAGACTTGGTCATCGATGTAGGAAAAGTAACTCTTGGTGAAAGAAACAGAAAGAAGCTGCTGCAGAAAACTGAGAGAGAGCAAGAGACAGAGAAAGTTATAAAGGCTGCGTGTGCTTTATTAAACTCAGGAGGAGGTGTGATTCGGCTGGAAATGGCAAACAACGATGAGCACCCTGTGGAGATGGGGCTGGATTTAGAAGAGTCTTTGAGAGCACTTATTCAGTCTTCAAATTTACTGGCTTTTTTCGAGACTAAGCAACAAGGGAGGCATTATTACATTTTTGTTAAGTCTTGGAGCAGTGACCTTTTCCCTGAAGACAGTTCTTTTAAGCCCCGCATTTGTAGCCTGAGTTCTTCATTATACCGTAGATCTGGCACCTCTGTAGTTCTCATGGATTCAAGAGAGACATTCAATTTCCTGAACAAGAAAAGAGATACAAAAGTCTCCAGGAACGAACCCTGTGGTAAAATTGTCAGGGTTATGCATAAAGATCTCTGTAACTCGGATCCTACTTACCAAGTTTTCCAAAAAGACCAGCTTGAATATGGTGAAATCTTGCCTTTCCCGGAGTCTCAATTCATAGAGTATAAGCAGTTTTCTACAAAACACATTCAAGAATATGTGAAAAACATAATTCCAAAGTATGTCTCTGCATTTGCAAATGCTGAAGGGGGCCATCTTTTTATTGGAGTGGAAGATGAGACTAGGAAAGTTGTGGGATGTGCTAAAGAAAATGTTGACTGTGACTCTTTGAAAAAGAAAATAGAACAAGCAATATATAAATTACCTCGTGTCCATTTTTGCCAATCTCAATGCAAGATAGATTTCACACTCAAAATCTTGGATGTTTTAGCTGATGGAAAGCTATATGGCTATGCTTGTGTGATCGAAGTGAAGCCATTCTGTGGTGCTGTGTTCTCAGAAGCTCCCAGATCCTGGATGGTGAAGGACAAGCAAGTCTGCAGCCTGACCACTCAGGAGTGGGTGGGCATGATGATGGACACAGATCCAGGTAAGAGGGAGAAAACTCCCTCCCTGTCCTTTCTGCCTCTTTGGAACCTTCATGTTCGACAGGTTTCCCTTTGCTTCCTGTGACTTTGAACTCACTAAGCTCTGTGTTTTTTGAATCTTTAAGTAGCCTACTTTCCACACATGAGAAAAGTTTATTGGGAGATTAGAAGCTCAAATCAAGTGTCTTATAATAGGCAGTTTCCCACATCAGATGAAAAGAAAAATTGTTTGGGGATATTGCCTTGCAGTGGTGTACTGGATTACTGGCTCAAGAGCCATGTATTAAATTCTTGGGAATTTTGTGAGCCAATTGTTAAACAGACATAATTAAAAAGTAAGTTATATAGACTTATAGTTACATAAATTATGTTGAAAACAAATATAATAAATATAAAACCTAATTATTTACTACATTTTAGGATTATCTATGTTTGTGAGGTTATTTACATCTATTGTACCTGTATAAAGGAAATACTATAAAATAGTGTTACTGTGCGTTTCTTCCCAACTCTGCATTTAGTGACTTCACATGAGTAGCTTACAATTGTCCATGGTGGGGATATACACACCACAGATATATGCATAGATACGTGTAGTAAAAGAATGTGCTATGTACCATAAGAGAAATACTGACAAAACGCTATCCAGATACAAAGAGTGAAGACTTATATTGAATGGGAAACACATTCAAACTTACAAATAACATCTCTTTTATGATGGATTTTGGCAACTTTTATGTGTAATAAAGGTACTTGTCTATACAGGGCGAATGCAGTATTTTTTTGTCATCATGTCTCAAGTCATACCACCTAGATAGTCATATAATTTAGCCATTCATACGGTCTTTTTCAGTGGTGAAGAGATTAACATGAGTTTCCTTTCTTTGTTAAGATCTTCCATGGTTGTGCAAGGACTTTGAATCTCAGCTGAGTCTGTCTAACAGGCCTCCTCTTAGCAGACCAGTGTATTCCAAGAAAGGCCTGGAACATAAGAAGGATCTCCAGCAACATTTATTTCCAGGTAGTAACTATGGTTTGCCTACTTGACACCAGCTTGTTTCTACATTAGGATAAGGGGAGATAAACTGTTATGTTTGTTTTTTTGTTTTTTAAATCCTGAAAATATGCTCTACAAAACCTATGTGGATGAGGTGATAATGCGACAAGCATGTGGATGATAAGTAGGTTAGAAATGAGCCCTCATTGACCTCACTGGCTGAGGTAGTAGCACAGAGAGAATCCAGGGACATTAGTGCCATAAAGACCTTTTGGTCTTATAGTTCTCACATTGGATGATCACCCACATTTCTGGTTATTTTAAAAAGTTCAGACACCTGGTTGCCCCTTCCAGACTTAATAAATTAGAATATCTGAAGATAGCATCTCATAATGTGCATTTTTGTCTAACTACTCACATGATTCTGATGCTCATCCATATTGGAAGCCTTTTATCTAGTTCAACTAGAGGCATACGCTGCACTAGGAGCAAAAAACTGCCCACCTCTGGCCAGATTTTCCAGAGGAGTGATGGTTGTGAATATGAAACAAGAAAATTTATATCAAGATGTAACACAAAACAAATAAAATGAAGATCAATTACAACATCTGTGAACGTGTTTTGGGTTTAGGAGAAACAATAGTGTAACAGCACAAAATCATGTTTCAGAACCAAGGACGGTGCCTCTTTTCCTGCTCTCTTCCCTTGCTCCCAGTATGTTAGGCTTTACCTAGGAGTCCTTTGGTGTCCTCTTTCTACATTCCTAGAGAGGAAAAACCACTTGATCAACTCTATGCAGTCAATCAATGGCTTATCTGGCACTAGAATCTGATACACAGATATCCTATATATGTGTAAATGTCTACTGAAGACCATTAAGTTAATAGATAATGACTGCTCAATTTAAGATTTTATCTTTCACCTTACCTAATTGAGATCTTTGCATTCATTTGCATATCAAATTTATATTTTAAAACTCTTCCTAATAAGTATTATATCCAAGAGTAAACATAAGCATTGATAATTATTTTCTAAACTCAGTAAACTATGTTTGAGCAGAGCTTACTACCATGGAATAAATAATATCTAAAAACAAAATGCTGGGCTTTATACTTATAGAGTGACAACCTATTATTCTGGTATAAAAAATTGATTTAAAAATTAATTTTTCTGGATTTGTACCAAACATTTGAAGAATGGACACTTTCAACACTATTTGAATTGTTCCAGAGCCATAGAAAAAGAATGAAAATTCTCAGGTTATTTTTTTAAATGAGAGTAACAGCAATTGCAGAACTTGACAGAGATAGCATAAAATAGGAAAACTCAGACTAATCTTACTTATGAATGAAGATGCAGAGACAGAACTCCAGGAATGAAAGGATGAAACAACATGAAGAGAGTTAGGGTTATAACCCATCATTTCTATTCATTTATGCAGAAAAATTATATGATTATCTTCTAATATACTGAAAAGGCATTTGAAAAACCTAATATACATTTATATTTTAAAAAGACTCAATAAAATAGGAACCTATAGACATTTCTTTAACATTATACTTATGCCTATATGTCTATATCTATCAATATCCCCCAAAGATCATCATGTTAATTGGGAGATATTAGAGGCATTCTATTAAATTCAGGGACAAAACCATCATGTGCACTACTACAACTTTTGTGAAATAATTATTGGCCAATGCAATTAGACAAGAGAAAGAAATTAGAGGGATAAAAATGGAAGAAGATAGGACTGTATTCAAGAGACTCTAATGAAAAACTATAAGCAATGGAAGAATTCAGATTGAATATAAATAATTGTATTAGTAGCATTACATGAAGCATATGTGAAAATCAATATGCAGAATTTAATATCCTAATATAACAATCAAAATACCCAATTTCAATAGAAACAAAAAGTTAAAATATATAAGATAAACCAATCTGAGAAAAAAGTTAAAATAATATTGAAGGACACAGAAGAATACTTGAATCAAATGGAAACATATATCATGTTCTTGAAAGGGAGAGTCAACATCATAAAGTTGTCAATTCTCCCTACGTTATTTTATAAACATAATGAGGTATCAATTAAAAAAAGAGATTAACTTAATCTAGATAATTTTATTCTAAAGTTCCAGTGGAAAAATAAACAAGCAAGAAGAGCCAGGAAATAAAAACCTGAAAAAGAGCAGCAAGAAGGGCTATCCAGATACTAAGTCATTATAAATCCTCAATAGCATATAAGTAGACCAAGGGTACAGAATAGAAGGTCCGGGAATAGATGTAAGCACATGTCAGAATTTAGTTTATGATGGACTTTCCCTCTGAAGTTAAGTGGAGAAGAATAGATCTTTCAATAAAGAGATATTGGTATAAGTGGGTAGCAATTTAGTTTTAAAATGATAGATTCACACTTTATTCCATATACCAACATAAGCTCTGAATGGATCAAGAATTAAAAAAAAATTAAAGCCATTAAGAGTTCTAGAAGAAAATATGGGTAAAACGCCTTTATAATTCTGACATGAGGATTAGGAAAATCAAGGTTCAAAATCCAGAAACCGTGAAAGCAGACTGATATATATGATTACATTTTTTAAAAAGGCATTGTGCATGGCTCAGTACAAAGTCATTGACCAACTGGGAAAAATATTTGCAAGTCATATCACAAACAGTCGGCCAATGTCTCTAACATATAAAGAGCTTCGAAAAGTTGATAAGAATTAAGAAAAACTTACCAGAAAAAATCAACAAAGATAATTCAGAGAAAATAAAATTCAAATGACTTTCAAAAGCATTTGAAAAGATGCTTAATATTAAACAAAATAAGAGATATGCAGATTAAAATCAGGTATCATTTTTATTTATTGGATTGTAAAAAATTAAAAAAAAAATCTGACATGTTTTATATCCTGCACTGTGGGGAAACAAGCCTTCTTGGACATTACTAGCAGGAGTTCACATTGGTACAACTCCACTGGAGGACAATTTGGCAATATCTATCAAAATTAGAAATACATTGACCCTTTTACCCAGTAATCCCAATGCTAAGACATTATTCTTTATATATTCCTGTGTGCATATCTATTGTACAAGGTTACACACTGTAATATTATCATAAAAGCAAAAGATTGCAGGGAAAACCCAAGCACCCATCAGCAGGGACATATGTCACATCCATAAAATAGCTTGTTAAACCAAAAGAAAAGGAAACTATGTACTGATGTGGAACAATCTCCAGCAAATATTGCTGTGTGAAAAGTGCTGAATAGTTTGCTACCTATTGTGTAAGAAAGGGGGGAATATTTGTTTGTATTTGCACAAAGAAGTTTTGGAAGAATAGACAAGAAATTTAAAAAAGAAAAAAAAAGTGCGATAGGGGAGTGTGATGGGATCAGGAAGTCAGGAAACAGAGCATATGGTAGTAGGTATGATTTGGTATTTGGACTTTGGGAATGTATTACGTAATTAAACTATTTTTAAAGCCAGTTTTCATTTTCAGAGTCTGCTATTCTTAGTTTGTGAACACTCACAGTGGTAAACAGCCAGGTCATGTTTTGTTTTGCAATTGGACCCCAAATATCAAGAATAGGGATGTCCTCATTATGTTAACTATTACTATTGATTGACAGTAATTTAGCTTCAGATTAAATACAGTAAATGTTTTTCTTGAAAGAAATGCAGTGGTTATCCAAAAAAGAAATTTTATTTGTAACTGAAATTATTGTTACTAAAGAAAGTCAGGGCTTGGGGTAGTAGATCACAATCAACCAGCCCCCAACGACCTTCATCCTGGTACCCTAAACCATTAGGAGTCCTCACCTGATTTCCTGTATTTGGAAAACAACCACTCTGGACACATCAGTGCTCTGTTTCCAAAGATTCCCCTAGGTCCATGGTGAGATTAGTGCCGAGTATGGATACAAAGTTCTGTGCCCTAAGCAGAGAACAGAATGGGAGTTCTGGAAAGAATGAGAGGAGCTTATCAGATGACAAAAGTAGAGGAGGTATTAGAGCCTCAGAGCACACCTACACAAGGGCACAGGGACCCCAAGTCACATGGAGAATGGTGCACGTGGAGCAGTGACATTTATTGACACCTAGTCTGACCCCTGTAATTCGCTAAGTGCCATGTGGAATATCAAAGAAATGAAAGGGACACTTCTTGCCTTCATATAATTTCCTAAGGAGGCATTATGTAATTAAGGAAAAATAAGATCTGTCTGACAATGAGGCAAAACATGTTTTGCTACGAACATCAAATGCTTTAGTGACTTTCTCCATTTATCAGGCAGGGGTAGTCTGTGTGGCTTGCAGGGCCATGTAGAAGAGTGAAAACAACTGAGGGTCTGGTGTCTGGGACACCACCAGGTTTAGATGCTGGTTATACCATTTCCCACTGGTGTGACCATGGACAAGTCACTTGACCTGTTTGAGTTCCCATTTGCTCATACGAAAAAGAGAACAATAAGCCTTGCAGAATTGTGAGAACCAGAGATGTGTGTAAACTCCCTGATACCATCAACAAATGATGTGTTTTAATGATTTTATACTTCCTTTGGTTTCTAAAGCTCCATTTAAAACATATCCTCATATTACCCTACTTCATCCATCCCACGATGCACACTTCCCCCCACCTTTTAACATCTCCAAAATCTGGACGTGTCTCATAACAGATGCCATCTCCTACTCACCATCACCCAGGTTGCAGGCAAAATCAAGTTGTGTGAATACCTGGTACAGGTGAGAAAGCACCACCGCAAGGAACAATAAATGACTACCAATGAAATGTGAATAATTTCACTGGAAATTACCACTAGAAATCCTGATTCTGATATGTGATCTGAAAACACCACAACAGGATGATAACAATCTCTTCATTTCCCTCCACCTGTAACAAATAATCATTGACATAAGTTTTAAACTTATGTCAATGCAAGTTTAAACTTATGTCAGTGCAAGTTTATTCTCATGTCACATAATTGTTCCTTGCTCCCTCAGGACAAAGGGGAGACTCCTGTGATGGATACAGTCTTACACAGATTTGTGAGTGATGCCAGAGTTTGCTTCAGGAGAGTTATCTCAGGGTCTAATCTCAAGATCTCCCAGTGCAGGACTGTAGGGAGTTCCCTGCTAATAAGGTTTTATGTAGCTCCATCTCCTCCACAGATACTTAATGAGCACCTCCTTCCTGGGAGGGCTCCCACTACCTCCATCAGTGGGAACTGGTCAGGGACATTTTGAGATTCATGTACTTTAAGAGTAAGAAGGGGAACAAAACAAACATTTCTCAAGCAGCTACAAGGAGCAGATACTTTATACTATTTCATTTATCCCTCACCATAGGAAATGTGCCAGTGTTTTGTTTTGTTTTGTTTTGTTTTGTTTTACAGATGAGGGAACAGAGTCTTAGAGAGGTTAAGGAATTTTCAAAGGTCATAAACATAATAAGCACATAGGCTTAGGTGAAATGTGCTGGAGTTTTCAAGGCTTCTTTTCCTTTACTGCAATATAATAATACTGGCAAAATAATATATGCAAAAATACATAATTTGTCATAAGTAATAAGATTATAGTAATTAATTTTGATTAATTATAATTATCATTAAAATAAACATGATTTTGCTCCTAAATTTATAATTCTTTCCATATCTAGTGTCACCAGGATGTCTGAAACGTACTCCCAAATCCCTCTGGAAGGAGCTGTCCTCACAGAATGAAGGTCTGGAGGAATTAATCAATAAGCAAATATATCCATTCTCCCAGGGAATTTTAATTCTTTCTAGAAGCTGGGCTGTGGATCTGAACTTGGAAGAGAAGCAGGGAGTCATCTGTGATGCTCTGCTGATAACACAGAACAGCCCTCCCATTCTCTACACCATTCTCAGAGAGCCAGACACAGGCGGGCAAGTCTACTGCACTCACACCGCCCTCACTTTGAAGCAGAAGCTGGTGAACGTAGGGGGCTACACTGGGAAGCTGTGGGTCATGACCAAGGTCCTCCACCTGAGTCCTGAGAGCAATGCAGAGTCCTTGGAGGGTTCAGGCTCTCTTATCGATTACCCTAGGTCCTATTACCTTGTGAACACCCAGCAAATGGAAGGCTTGCTGCAGTCCCTTGTGATTGTTTTGCTTGGCTTCAGATCTTTCTTGAGTGACCAGCTTGGCTGTGAGGTTTTAAATCTGCTCACAGCTCAGCAGTATGAAATCTTCTCAAAAAACCTCCGCAAAAACAGAAAATTATTTATCCACGGCTTACCTGGCTCAGGGAAGACCATCATGGCTGTGAAAATCATGGAGAAGATCAGGAATCTGTTTCACTGCGAGGCAAATAAAATTCTCTACGTTTGTGAGAACCAGCCTCTGAGGAACTTCATCAGGTAAGCAGTTGGGTCTTACTGTCACCAAATGAGGTTCAGTCTGAATTTACTCCACAACCCCCTCAACCCAAACCACCTGGTTCCATGGCAGTAAGATGGTAACTTGATCTCTGACAACAGTACTGTGTTTGTAGGAGTATGATGGACTCATTTTCTTCCTTTATTTACTTTAAGAAAACCTGAATGTGTCATTTTAATTTTTACAGTAACAAAAATATCTGCCATGCGGTGACCCGGAAAACCTTCATGAATAAAGACTTTAAAAACATTCAACACATCATCATCGATGAAGCTCAGAATTTCCGTGTTGAAGATGGGGACTGGTATGAGAAGGCAAAAAGCATCACTAGGAGTGAAAAGGATTGCCCAGGAATTCTCTGGATCTTTCTAGATTACTTTCAGACCAACCATGTGGAATCTACTGGCCTCCCTGCTTTCTCAGCCCAATATCCGAGGGAAGAGCTCACCAGAGTGGTCCGCAATGCAAATCAAATAGCCAGCTACCTACAAGGAGTATTGCAGGAGGTCAGAAAAAATCCTCCACCTAACATCCCCTCTGGGTCCCTACAGATGCTTCTTGAGGCTGAATGGGCTCAGGGTGTTCAGGGAACCTTAAATATTAAGAAAAACTTGACTCTGAATCAAATAGTGACTCATGTGACAGACACTTGCAAGTTTCTCTTTGAAAGGGGCTATTCTCCCAAGGATGTTGCTGTGCTTGTCAGCACTGCAAAAGAAGCAGAGTATTACAAGCCTAAGCTCTTGAGAGCAATGAGGAAGAGAAGGGTAGTGCAGTTCACCGATGCCAGTGACATGGCAGGTGATCACATTGTGTTGGACAGTATCCGGCGATTCTCAGGTCTCGAAAGGAACATCGTGTTTGGGATCCATCCACAGACAATGGATTCAGCTATCTCACACAACATGCTTGTCTGTTTGGCATCCAGAGCAAATCAACAGCTACATATTCTGTGGCATGGTAACATTTAGGAAGAATTCCAAACCAAACGAGATGAAGCAATTGTGATGTAAATGTCCAGAGGTGACAGTCTGCTTTGGCATTTGAGGGAAACTTCTCTTTTTGGTTCGCAGGCCAACTAGAAATTTGGGCACTGCTGACACACAGAATTTGGAACTTCCTCTCTCTGGCTCTCTCCATTCAGAGATTCCTCCTCTAACTCCTTCCAGCAGCTATTGTCCCAAATTCTGTCCCCGATTCTTCCATCCAGAAAAATAGTGGTTTTCTAAAGAAGCTTTACTAACCCTACACAGCACAGACTATGACCCCTGCCTGTGGTTAAAAACCATAAAAATAGTAGTCTTCCTGTGTGGTCATTCTTACTTTCAAGTCTGGACCTCGACAGTGACTCCATGAAGTTTTTTTTTCAATTGTCCACAGTTTATAGTTATCTGCAGAAGAGTGGTCTGGTAGGAGCTGACTTGGCCATACCAGAAGCAGAACTTGAATTCTTGACATTTCTCTTTGCTATATTGATGCAGGACTTGGGAGATTCCCAAGGTAATTTAGTCAGCAACTGAGTGAGTCTTAATCATTTTGGCAGAATAAACAGCGCTGGTACAATTATTTAATCCTTTAAAATAGTTATCCCCATTTTCTTTGCCCTCAGGATAGCCCTTATTGAGCTTTAATTGTGATAGTAAGCATTGTCACTTTGCAGAGAAATTATAGGCCAATAGAAAACAGACAAACAAAAAAATCCATTTTCTCTGGGTTTAAGTGAGAGATAGCATTAGAGACCAAAATCTGGTTCTAAAGGTGTGTATGGGCTGTTAGGTAAACAGAGCTAGGAAAGACATAGATCAACGAATTAACATTGCAGTTAACTCAGCTCTGCTCTGCTTACTGTTCTATAAGATACCAACTTAAATTTTAAATCAAGTACGTTCTTGAGCTGTGATTTTTCCCTTTTATATTTCGGTGGGCCATCGTTATGGAATGTTTGTGTCTCCCCTAGAATTTGTATGTTGAAGCCATTAATCCTCAGTGTGGCCATGTTTGTAGATTTGGAAGGAAGTAATTGGTTAAATGAGGTCATAAGAGTGGAGCTTTGATCTGATAATCTGATAGGATTCAAGTCCTTATAAGAAGGGACACCAGAGAGCTCTCTCTGTCCGTTTCTCTGTACACACACAAAGAATTTCATGTGAGCACAGAGGGAAACAGTGGCCGCCTACAAGCTGAGAGAAGACCTCAGAGTGAAACTAACCCTATCAACACCATGACCTTGGACTTCCCAGCCTTTACAGTGGTGAGAAATAAGTTTCTGTTGCATAAGCCACCCATTCTGTGACATTTTGCTGTGGCAGCCTGAGCAGATGAATATAGCCATAGAATTATTCTTCTAACTAAAACACTGATACTCAATAATGCTACTGCAATTACTTTCTTGTTTTTCTGTCTATAAGAACCCTTTTAAAACACAAATCCAAATAATAACAATAAAATATTCCTATAACTGATGGAAATTTAAAACAGTACATGGCTAATATTCCATTTATTAGTAATCTTATTCTACTGATTTCTCTCCATAATGCAAAGTTTGAATTTCTCTGTGTATCTTTCTTGTATGTGTTTGCTCATGGAATTCCAGCTCCTTGCCTTAAAACCGTAGGTCTTCTAACTTCAGAAAAATAAGATATATCATCAAATCAGGGGGGAAAAAGTTCTTTCTTTCTGACTGCATTAAATCAGATACAACTCTGCACCAGTTATTCTTGTAAATGTTGTTTCTAATAAATTGGTTTTGTAAGATCTCTGGACCTCAGAGTTGCAATGTCTGTGAAAGTAATTCTTATAAAGTCTAATTCTGGGGGGAGGGTATAGTTTGGTGATAGAGTGCATGCTTAGCGTACACGAGGTCTTCGGTTCAATTCCCAGTACCTCCATTAAAAAAATAAATGAATAAGCCTATTTATCTCCCCCACCCCCAGAAAAAAAGCAAACAAATCAAAACAAAAAAAGTCTAATTCTTACTGATTGTGTCACTTAATGATTTATGTATTGCCCTAGTAATAATATTTTAAAACAATATCATATTTTTAAACTGTATACTGAAGTGTCTGTTTAGACAGAAGAGGATTACTGATGCTGCCTTCTATTTCCATATGAATGAAGAAAGTTTTTACCTTGTATATCTGCTGCATTTCTGTTTTAGGTCAAAATTTGAGTTTGTGTCTCACTAAACTGGAAAAAAATGTTGCTCTAAAATGAATGATTAAATTGGGGGAGAAGGGAGCGCTGAGGCCAGTATATAGGGCCAAATATGAGCCAGCAAAAAGTTAAGCAAGATTAACCTCTGACTGGGTTTTGCTGGGGTTCCCGCCTGCCTGCAATCTGGCTCTAGCCATTTGGGACCTAACTTCACTAAAGATCTGAAAATCTACCCAGCCATTATAAAATAAAATAAGATGTTTTTTAATTTTAAATTTAATTTTTATTCTGGAACAGCTTTAGACTTACAGAAGAGGTACAAAGGTGGTTCAGAAAGTTCCATATACCCCTCACTCACTCCCTTGTTTTGTTTGTATCTTATCTCTGGTTCATTTGTCACAACTAAGGAACCAACCTTACCACTCTATTCTATTAATTAAACTCCGTGCTTTATTTCAGTTTCTTAGTTTTTTCCTTAATGGCCTTTTTCTTTTTGTTCTGGGAATCCCATCCAAGATACTACATTACACTGAGTAGTCATGTCTTTTTAGCTTTTTTTGGTCTGTGACAGTTCTCAGACTCTGTCTCTGATGAGAGGAACTAGTCAGGCATTTTGTAGGATGCCCCTCAATTTGGGTTTGCCTCATATTTTTCTCATAATTAGACTGGAGTTATGAATTTTTGAGAGCAAGACCACAGGGTCAAAGAGTCATTCTCATCACATCATATCAAGGACATAGGCGATCAACGTGACTCATCACTGATGATGTTAACCTTGCTCACCTGATTGAGGTAGTGTTTGCTAGGTTTCTCCACTATAAAGTTCCTTTTTCCCCCTCTTCTGTGGGAGTGCAAACTTGGGTTAACAAACTTTGATATTGTAATGATTGCTTTTACCAAATCATATTCTCACCTTTATGTAAGCACATGAGAAATGTATAATCAAAACCAATGCTTTCTATGTTTGTCATTATACTGCTACTTCAAAGCAAAATGTCTAAGAGCACACAAGGCTGATCTCTCAATACCAGTCACCACCTTATCTATGGAACTTAGCTTAGTTGCCTTAAAACTGCTTTGCTAGCAGGAATCTGCTACAATCTGTCTCCTTGCCGTAAAAAGCAGATACGTGCTTTGGTCGCTTCCCTTAGTTCGAGGTCATAGATTCAGGGCTGCTTGTGCTTATGGAAAACAATAACTCGTCCCTTGCCCCAACTGGCAGGACATGCTTTGCTTATCAGGTGTAGGTGAATAGAGTAGGCTGCTCCTGCTCATGGAAGACTGTGACTAAGCCCTTAGCTGGAAACAGCTGGGCTGCTTTGAATGCTTAGACAATTTCTGATCATTGTATGGAGACTCTGTGGTGGTCTGGTTTTCATTAACAGTTGTTCGGAACACTATAACCTTGCTCATGATTGTTTGAGGTTTGAAATAACTGTTTGTACTATCAACTGTATACTTCCTGGAAGGTTATAATGTTTCCATTTTTCAAGAACTGAACCTACTGATCTACATTTCTGTGCTGTACACCATGCCCCTTACTCATTCCTATGATGTATTTTACTTTGATTCTGTTTGACTATTCTCAATAAATACAAGAGCTTTGGAGGAGCTCGGGGATTTGGTCTCCAGCTCCCTCTCACTCTCTTAACCTGATAAAGTCGTTCTTCTGTGGTGGGACTTTTGCTGGACAAAACCCACAACAAACAAAACCCACAACTGGTAACCCCAATGTGATCACCGTTCACAGCGACGAGAACCCACACTCTCCATGTCAGTAAGTCCAGCCCACACTCAAAGGATGGAGATTGAAGATACATCTCCTTGAAAGGATAGTATCTACATAAACTATCCAGATTTTTTTCCCCATTTCCTGGTGTAATGCTTTAAAATACTTTAAAAATCTTTTAATTTAATTTTTAATTGAGTTATAATTGCCACACACTATTAGATTAGTTTCAGGTTTACAACACAGTAAGGGATTCAGTATTTTTATACATTATGAAATTATTATTATAGTAAGTCTAATTACCATCATCACCATCCAAAATTGTTACCATATTATTGACTATATTCCTTATACTGTACATTATATCCCCAGCACTTATTTATTTTTTAAATGGAAGTTTGTAACTCTTAGTCCCCTTCACCTATTTCACATGTCCCCCCATCCCTCTCCCCTCAGGCAACTACCAGTGTTTCTGTTCTATTTTGTTTGTTCGTTTGGTTTGGTTTTTAGATTCAACAAATAAGTGAAATCATACAGTATTTGTCTTTCTGTGTCTGATTTATTTCACTTAGCATAACACCCTCTAGTCTATCCATGTTGTCACAAATGGCAAGATTTCATTCTTTTCATGGCTAAGTAATATTCTATTGTAAAATTCTACCACATCTTCTTTATCCACTCATCTCCTGATCAACAATTGTTGGTGATTTCCTTTGCTGTGCAGAAGCTTTTTAAATTGATGTAGTCCTTTGTTTATTTTTGCTTTTGTTGCCCTTGCCTGAGAAGACAGATCCTCCCCCAAAATATCACTAATACTGATGTCAAAGAGGTTACTACCTATGTTATCTTCCACAAGTGTTATCATTTCCAGTCTTACATTTAGGTGCTTAATCCATTTTCAATTTATTTTTGTATATGGTGTAAGCAAGTTGTTCAGTTTCATTCTTTTGTATGTAGCTGTCCAGTTTTCTCAACACCATTTATTGAAGAGACTGTTTTCTTCCCCATTGTATATTCTTGCCTCCTTTGTTGTAGACTGTTGACTATACGAGCATGGGTTTATTTCTGGGCTCTGTATTCTGTTCCATTGATCTGGGTGTCTGTTTTTATGTCATTTCCATACTGTTTTGATTAATATAGCTTTGTAGTATAGCTTCAAGTCTGGGAGTGTGATACCTCCAGCTTTGTTCTTCTTTTCTCAGGATTGCTTTGGTTATTCAGGGTCTTTAGTGGTTCCATAAAATTATTTGTTTTAGTTCTGTGACGAATACCACTGATATATTGCTAGGGATTGCACTGAATCTGTAGATTGTCTTGTGTAGTATGGAAATTTAACGATACTGAATCTTCCAATCCATGAACATAGTAAATCTTTCTATTTGTTTGTGTCATCTTCAATTTTTTTCCTCAGCATCTTATAGTTTTCAGAGTATAGTTCTTTTACTTCTTTAGTTAAATGCATTCCTAGGTATTTTATTCTTTTTGAAACAATTATAAATTGCATTGCTTTCTTAATTTCTATTTCAGCTAGTTTGTTATTAGTGTATAGAAATGCAACAGATTTCTGTATATTAATTTTGTATCCTGCAACGTTACTGAATTCATTTATTAGTTCTAATAGTTCTTTGATAGAGTCTTTTAAAAGAGTCTTTAAAAAGAGTTTGTTTTTTTTTTTTAAATCACGAGGGGTTGTTGAATTTTTGCCCCACTTTGGAGCATGAGATGCTGTGGTAAACTGTAATATTGTTCAACAAGGATGATGCCCCTCTCCAGAAGTAGATTATAGTTTTCTTCCCATTGGTGTTAGGATTGGCAATGTGAATTGTTTTAACCAATGAAATAGGAGCAGATGTGATGTGCATTACTTCTGAACAGAATTTTTAGGATGCATTTTCTGCATCTATTGAGATTATCATATGATGTTCTTTTTTCCTATTCATGTAGTGAATAGGGTGGTAGATATTCAAATACAAATCACTTTTGGATACTAAATTGACTCAGAGTAAACCTCTGCTGATCTTGATGTAATGCACTTTTTATATATTGCTGTATTCATTTTATGCATATTTTGTAACGCTTTTAAAAAGGTGTCTCTAAGCAAGAGATTGGTCTATAATTTTCCTTTCTTTTAATATGCTTAACAGGTTTTGAAATCATGGTTAGCTGGTCTCATAAAAAGAGCTAGGAAGTACTATCCTTCTATTTTTTTCTCTCCAAAAGAGTTTGTGTAAGATTGGTGTTATTTCTTGAATTGTGTTTGGACTAAATTCTCCAAATAAGAGACAAACATTATTGAACTAGATAAAAAAAAAAAAAAAAAAGAACAACTATATGGATGCCCATGCTGCTAAGATGTGATTTGTTCCCAAGATCTGGCCAATGGAATATTATTAGAAGTTATGTGTGTAATTTTTGTATTGTGCCTTTTAAAAGAAAGAGTGTGACTCTGCCTCCTCTCTTTTCTGCTAGCTGAACTGTGGACAAGATGCCCCAAGATGGGCAGCCTTCTTGGGGCATCAGTCATCTTGGGGCATGGTGCAGTCAATTGTAGTATTTTTCAACAAGGTTGATGTCCCTGCCCAGAAGTAGATCATATTCTCTGCCACTGGTGTCAGGTTTGGCAATGTGACTTGTTTTGATCAATTTAGTTAGCAATGAAATATGACTGTTACCTTTTGAGCAGAACTTTTTAGAGTCATTGAGTGGTTTTGCCATGCTCTCTTTTCCTTCCGATATAAGATAGGCAATATTCCAGATTCAGCTGCTCTGTCAGTCTGGGTCCTAGAATGAAAACAATGAAGTGTAGAGCTAACCTGGATCCACAACAGACATGTAGTTTAAGTAATAAACTGACATTTGTTGTTTTAAGTCACTGAGACTTTTGGGATAATTTGTTACTAGCAAAACCTGGCTTGCTCTGACTGATAAGAGAAATCAGTACTTAAAGGGAAATGCTGCATAATGAAAAAAACTAAAATATATGGCTTTGTTTCCAAGGCTAAGCAATGTACAATGAAAAAGTATTACTGGAGGCTGGGAAGATGGTAACCTATGTTATGTGGTAGTTAAATATTTGACCAAAAATAAGACACTTTCAATAACTTAGAATGAAGATAATGTATTAAACTAAACTATGGGTTAGGAAACAGGTGTTAGTAATTCACCTTGGTTGCTATTTGATAAGGTAATACAGAGGGAAAAAAACTTATGTACCTTGAAAAGCATTCACATTTTTGCAGGCAAGAAGGAAAGAAAATAAGAAAGTCAACACATTTTTGGACTTTTTAGGGTAGGAAGTTGTACATATTTCTCATCTCCAACTAATAAAAGAAATCTAAGGAGGTTGCTGATTGACAAACACCAGTTCAAACTCAGCCTCTTGGCAAAGATGCATTTAATGAGGTGGTTACCATGAGTGAAACTTCTGAATCAATTAAATTGGCAGTGAATAAATTATTTCAGTGGACAAAATGGCTTGGAGAAAAGAACTTGAATGCATGGGACCCAATGGAAGCCTGCTGAACTCAAGGTACATGTAATTAGATCTAAAGAGAAAAGTGTATCTCAAAAAGAATTCTAGGTATTGACACCTGGAGTTGACTGGAGCCAAACAGATTCAAATACTAACAACAGAAATGTTTTTGAGAAAGTTAAATTGCAAGAGAGTCACAACTTTGACTACAAACCCCAAAACTGTGACTCCTTGAGACTTGAAACAACTGTTGGGCCCCTAATATTCTATAGGCAGGTGCTGTGTTGAGAAAGCTGTTCAGTATCCAAGGAGGGAATAATTCCCAATTCCCTTTTTTAATGTGGCTGAAGAAGGTGATGGAAAAGGAGAAACTCCCAAGGGTGAAACCAAGAACCATGGGGAATAATGGACAGGGGAACCACTTACTGGGAGCAAAACTGATCAAGGAGCCCTCTCCACCCCAGGTCAGAAGTCCAGGTCAATATCTGCCCAGGAGGATTTCCGAATTTCTATGGACCAGTGACTTTAATGTGCCTCCCATTCTCCCCCTGTCTGAATGGGAAGATTTACTGAAGTTGTCCTATTACTGTTTCACATTGCATAGTTTGTATGTGTTGCATATATATGGGGGAGGAGAGGAAGGTAGATAGCTTGTATGTCTAATTCATAAATCTCCAAAAAGAGTCATATCCAGGCCTGATATGAAGACTATCACAAGATCTGGACTTTGCCTATCATGGGAACTCCCACTGGGATGGAATTTTTGAGTTGTTTCCTTTAGAGAGGAAAGTATATCTTGAATATGAAAGCAAGTATTTGTGATACATTGTATTCTTTTCCAAAATATTTTCTGCCCCTCCTTGGGTTAGGCTTACACTTCCTGCCCTATTAAAATCAACGTTGGCTGAGTGATTTACTTTGGCCAATTAAATGTGAACAGAAATGATGGGTACTCCTCTGAGCAAAAGCTCTAAGAGCCATCATGCAGTTTCTCCTTGCTCTTGTTTCCTTCTGCCATAAGAGTGGTGATGGTTCAGGTAGGGGGTTTTCTGGCAGCCCAGATCCCCATGTGAGAAGGATGTGGAGCAAAGCAAAAGTGAACCCCCAAGAGACATGAAGTATAACAAAGAAACAAAATTTTTGTTGTAAGCCATTGAGATGTTGGGATGGTTTATACCTGCACCATGACCTAGCCTATACTGATTAACATGTGAAGCATGTTGAGTGAGGCAGAGCAACAAAATGGGAGGAGTCTTGGACTTTGATGACTTCTCAGAGAAGAGCTAACACAACATTTTTAAATTCTCTATGAGAAATAAACTCCTAATTTCTTTAAGCCATTGTCAATTTGGGATTTCTTTAAAAGCATCAGAACCAACATCCAAACATATGCCAAACTTACCCTCATCTTCTTTCAGACTAAACCATGGTCCGCTCCTCTTTGTCTCTCTTACTCATCTTAGGTAGTGAAATGTCCTTGTTCATATATCAACTTCTGTCTGCCACACTACTTATCTTTCCTGTGTCTACAGAGTCTGCTATTTCCTCTCACTCCATGTTGTAGGTTGAGTTCTCTGGAAGCAGATACTGAGCTGGAGTTTCAGGTATAAGATGTTTATGACAGAGCAACACCATGAAAAGATTGGGAGGAAGTAGAATTGGGCAGAGGAAGAGGTTGAACTGTGATGCAGCCCTCAACAAACCTCAGCCAACGTGGTAGGATGCTGAGCAGTGAATCATGCCCAACAGAGTTGTCTTGCATTGAGCTGAATGGCTGAGCCTTTATATTGTCCATATCTCTTTTTCCAGTTGTTAGTTGTAGGTTGTGAGCCTGCGAATGGCTCATGATCCCAAGCAATGCAGCTTATTGCAGCTGAGGCAGGCCCTGAAGGACCTGACATTTAGAGGCTGTCTGCCAACTGCCCTCTCCAAATCTGGGCAGCAAATCCTCCTTTGCAGGAGGATCTGTGTGGTGCATTCCCATGTCTACCCCACCCTACCTTCCTACAACCTCCCTTTATTCTCTCCTGTATATGGCTGTAATCATCTCATTCCCCCAAACATACTTCTTATCTATTTCCCTGTTCATGGCATCAATCGCATTTACAATGTATTTCATGTCATTCTGAAGAGCAGGATTCGGTTGCCTTTATACACTGAGGAATATATATAACCCCAAACTCCATAGCACTTGTTTTCACTCTTTCTCTTGACTCTGTACATAATACAAGGGGAAGGGAGGAAGGGTCAAAGTGTTCTGTTCAATTTCTTTTACTTTATAGCAGAAAAAATAAATCTATCCATTTGCAGTCTGAACATCTCTAAATTTTCTAGCTATCCGTGTGGCTGAGATTTTTAATGCCCAACTAATATTGTCTGAGCTCTCCTTATGTGTAAGTACAGGTTTGGTCTCGTACCTAGTTTCCCTGCATTATGATTTCCAAGAATGCCATGCCAGAACTGATTCCATGCTCCTCGTATCTCTTCTGGTACTCTCCCCTCACTTGTAGCTATGGACTGCTATGCCAAGACCTCTGCTGGTTACCTCCTTGATTGACATGACACCTCCTCCAAGCTCTGCCCCCTCCATGCTCTTCTGTATCCCAAGAAATAAAAGGACCCTTATTTCCCAGTTACAGGAAACGTCAGGCCCTAATGTTAGCAAAACCTAGTAAAGGTTTGCTTACAGTGAGAGGCAAGCATTTGAAATTAGATATTAGATGCCACTGGGCCCAGAGTCCTTTGACCATAGATTATTCTGATCGCTTTTTTTCTCTTTGTCCCCGTGCCGCCTCCTACGGCGTTTTCTTTTCCCTGAAACATTTGAAAGTAAGCTGCAGACATGATAATCCTTTACCACTAGTACTTCAACGGGTGTTTCCTAAAAATAAGGACATTCACAGTACAATCATCAAAATCAAGAAATTAAGACTGATACAATACTATTGTATTATCATAAAAAGGGGGCCCACGAAAAGCAAAGTGGCAAGAGGGCTGTATCCGCTGAGAGAAACCATCGGAGTCGCTCGGGACTAATCATGCCAGATGGCCTCAAGGTGCTCCTTACACCACCAGGGGTGTGTGTCCGAATCTGCCTCCCGCGGAGCCGCTCGCTTTTCGCCTCTTTGTCCTCTCGTTCAGTAACAGCAGCTCCCGCCCGGTCCCCAGCGGCAACTGCGCCTTTAGGCAAGGGGATAGCAGTATTGCTTGGGGAATACGAGTAGAACTGGAAAGATACGAGTAGGATCACCCCACCAGAAGCCTGATACTCCTTCAGTAATGATCAGCCAGATAAATGACAGTCGCGCCAAAGCTCAGGGTCGCTCACCTCGCGCGCGGGCACTTCCCGAAACGTTGATTGGCTGCCGCGCTGCGGGCGGGAAGGGTCGTCCTCGGTGCTGGACGGCAATGTGCGGAAGGACCGAGACCCGGGTCTCGCGAGCGAGGAGCGAGCGCACAGACCCGGACTGTAATGCGAACCTCCCCTGTTTTTGTTTTGTTTTCTTTAAATGAGCTCCGTTCTTTTAGTCTCACCGTGCAGAATATAGAAAATACAGATAACCAAATATGAAAGGAGAAATCTCCCGCCACGACGAAGAGATACTCACGTGGCGGCTATTCAATGTCCTGTCGTTTCACTAGCAAGGTTTCGGGAGGGGCGGGGCGGCGTCGCCATTCGCGGGAGGCGCGGTCTTTCCGCCCCTTCATCCTCTCGCCTCGCAACTGGGGAGCTCGCGCTCCTGTAAGGAATCCTGCGGCCCCGAAGCAGCCCGCCTGGGTAAGTTTGTACCCCTCCATAGCCAAATATTCCAATCCTAGCTACTTACTCTCTTGAAGTCTAGTCTGCTGGCTCCCTGACGAGGTGAGACGCAGCCAGCACAACCCCACCCCACCTATCTCCTGGGGAGGACCCCCACCCCACCGCTGTTCTCTCCAATCTGGGAATTTTGGATTCGTGACTGTTGTCTTCGTAGCAACATCTACCAGAAAGCTAGGAGCTGTTAAGGACTTGGGACCCGAGCACTTGGGAGCTTGAGGTCAGAGCACGACGTCTTCTTCCCCTGCATGGGCTAGAAAAACGCCTTAAAGAGCCTGGGGAGCGAAGTTGCAGTTTGACAGAGGCTGTGTGGGCCGGGGGAGAGGAAGAGCAGAGTGCTGTAGGGACAGTCGGGCAAGTGCAGGTCTCCAGAGCTCCTTGGGGGTGCTCTGCGCTCCTGGGGTCTGAAGTAAAGGGAGTTAGGGAATAGGTTCTGTAGGTAAAATGTGGCTGATCAGTCACTGATGAACTGTCTTCTCATTCCAGAAAGAGAAACCAAGCACGGTAATGCCCTGCAGATATTTCTCATCTAAAAGGGGTGGTGGTGGTGAGAACCATACCCGCCTAAACTAAATACAAATTGCTGTAGGAGGAGGGCAAAGAAGTGCCATGGATTTTATTCCTCAGGTACTTCCTGTCCCACTTTTCTGTGTAGTTCCCACCAACCTGCATTGTAGCATAACTGAGGAGATGTGACTGTCATTCTCTTTTCCATTAAAAATAGCTAACAACACAGCCTAAATCCCCAATCCAGGTTGGATAGAATTTTCTCCACAGTCAAAAGTATAAAAGATGTCAAAGGAAACAACTAACCTGTAAACCTAGATCCAAGTTTCAGGTGAGGTCAATGATTTTAAAGCCCTAGGACTTGGTAGGCTCCAGTCCCCAGCATAGCTTTTAAGGATTATGTTCCAGATGTATGCCTGAAGGTAGTGGTTTTGAACCACAGAAAGTTCTACATAGCTACAGTGTTGGACTGACATGGCTAGGATCCCATGCTAACCCCAAAGTTCTGTGTCCTCTATAAGGTGGCTCAACTACAGCTCCTATGAATTCCAGGTTGCCCAGCAGTATGGGAAGGCATCCTTCTTAAGCACTTCGGGTGTCAGATGTTCATATGGTGGGTCAACCAGAAGGATTCAGAGGGTGTTGTAAGGTAGGTTGAGAGGAAAGTTGAGAGGATTCTAGATACAGAAGCTGCAAGAAGAAATGGGAAGCAGGGACTTCTTGGCAGGGTTTGTATTACCAGAAGATAGTAGGACTAGGGCTGTGTTCCTGGGCAAAATGGAACTGTCTCTCCTGCAGCCCTTCAGGATAGGGTGGAGAGTCTTTTCTGTCACATCGGCAGGAAAGATGCACCTGTGTTTGAGGCAGCCCTCGTGTCTAAGAAATATGAAGAAACTGGGTCTAAAGAACACTAGTTGTGCTATAATACTGTGGAGAAAGTGTAGAGTGACTACATATCTCCCTCTGCTTTTTTTCCTTAACTGTGCAATATTAAGACTTTTACTAAGTTTTAAATTTAAATGACCTTGCTTACTTTGTTTCATTGTTGTTTATCTACCAGGAGTAGAGACTTACTCTGTTAGTTTCTCTTTGGTGGGGACCTCCTCAGGGTCATGTTCAAAAGCCTTCTTCTAGGGACCCAGGCCCAGGAGGCCTATTTGAATGAATGATTAGGTCCTCATATCTCTTGGTAAGACAGCTTCCTTCTGGCTTAGCTCTGAGTTTTGGGGCAATCCTGGGGAAATAGTGCTGCCTTCTAATAGACTTGAAACCATAGCTTTCTCCCCTCCCCACAAAAGGTGCAGGTCACAGTCCTGTAATCCTCCCTAAGATAAAGTTGCTAGAGAAAAATCAGATACAATTCTTCAGGAAACCATTTGACAATATATATATCTAGATCCTTAAATATTTCATCACTGGGTTTGGTAAATTCAACTTTTAGAAACCTCTTTGTGTCTGTATATACTTATATAAACATATAATTTTAGCTTATTTATGTACCCAAGACCAAGTATAACCTCATGTTTTAGCTTCAACCTTTATTTCCACAGATCTAAACTCTTTCTTCACTTATATGATTTTTCCCCTATAAGGGTCCATTCCTACTACAGGAAAGAAGCTTGTTCTGGCCTCCATTCCCCATCCCCAAAAGTCTTTACGTATGTTTGAATCATATTTATATGCAGAGTTGAAGTACTTTGCCAGGGGACTCTTAGACAAAGTGCAAATTAGGAGATGTGATTAGCATATCCAAGTCTCAGTATAATGATTCAAGATCCTAGTATAGTTATATCGAACAATTAAAAGCAACTTCAATTCCCAGCTGTAGGGGGATAATTAAATAATGGTATGGTAATACTCTATATGAAATTATGAAACAGTTAATAAGGTTTTTAAAGAATAGCTAATCATTATTTTATAAAATGATTATTTATAAATAGTATTACATGGAAAAGCAAGACTCAAAACTGTTTGTGTAGTTTAATATGAACCAGACCATGACAGACTTTTCCACTAAAAAAAAACAAAACAAAACTTGTCATGTTAGGTAAATGTTAAAAGAATAGAAAAACAGCTTACATCTCCAACTTACGAAGCTACTATAACCTTGACACGAACATCTCTCAACAATAATATTAAAAAGGACAATTATGAGACAATCTCACTCATGATCATAAATGTAAAACCTTAAGCAAATATTATAAATCAAATTCAATATTAAGAAATAATAACAGGAGTGATATCAGCAAAATGGTGATAAGGAAGGTTCAACACTTCGTTTCCCCATGGAAACATAAAAAACAACCAGAAGCTGGATGAACCAATAGTCAGAGGTTTAAGGCAACTAAATAAACCTATCAAGAAAATGTCACATTCAAAACTATGGGAAATTTCATGATGTTTTTGCTTGCCCTCACCTCAACCTCTCCCCAGCAAGGCAAGGTCTTTGGAGGAGGTAGCAGCCCAGTTCCCACTTCACTCCTTTGAAATGGAGGTGCCAGAACAGGCCTTATTTGCAGTGTTCTAAACTGTCTGGGGGCTGCCTGAGGTCTCTGTATCACCTAACTCAGATCTCAGGTGGGGAAAAGTGGCAGCCACTGCTCATGAATGCTTCAAGGAGACTGTAGACTTGCAGATGCCTGGGATAAAAGATTACAGTTGGAGACATACCATAACCATCTAAAGCCTGGAGGAGGAGCGGGGTGAGATTTCCAAAACAACTATATAGAGAGAAATTGAGTAAGGCACAGGCAGGACTTATGTTCTTCAGAAAAGACCTGAGAAGACCTTAAGCTTTCATGTGAGGCTGATTCACTATGCACAGACCATCCTCAGCTAATCAGTGAAGGACTTCCCTAGCACAGAGCCAGTCTGCAAAGACTGGGAGAGGTGGCTGTTTTCTCAGATGCCTGATTTTTGAGGAAAACTTGCAAGGCGTACAAAAAAACAGGAAAACATGGCCCATGCAAAATAAAAACAACTAAAATGGCAGAACCTTTCCCTGAGGAAACCCAGATATTAGACATATTAGATGAAGGTGAAAATAATATGTACGCAAAATAAGAATATCAACAAGCATAATAGAAATTATACAAAGAAAACAAATTCTAGAGCTGAAAAATACAATAACTGAAATGGAAAAAATAACAGAGAGGAGTTCAACAGCAGATTTGAGAAGGCATAAGAAAAAATCAGTGAACTTTAAGACAGGACACTTGAAATTATCCAGACTGAAGAGCAGAAAGAAAAGAATGAATAAAAGCAAACAAATCCTTGGGGGTTTGTGGGACACTATCAGATGGACCAATATAGACATTACATGAGTCCAGAAGTAGAAGGGGGATTATTTGAAGAAATAATGGCTGAAAACTTCCTAAACTGGATGAAATATGTGACTCTATAGATCAATAATCTCCCAAGCAGAATAAACCCAAAGAGATCCACACCAAGACACATTATAATCAAACTATCAAAAGCCAGAGGCAAAGTGAATCTAGAAAGCAGCGAGAGAGAAGCAACTCATCACATACAAGGGATCTTCAAGATTAACAGCCAATTTCTTGGCAGAAACCTTGGAGGTGGGAAGGCAGTGGGATGAAATAGTTGAAATGTTAAAAGGAAAAGGAAACCTGTCAACTGAAAATTCTATTATCTGTCAAAACTGTCTTTCAAAAATAAAGGAGAAATTAAGATACTCCCAGACAAAAGCTGAGGGAGTTTATGGCCACTACAGGAAATGCTGAAGGGAATTCTTCAAGTTGAAATGAAAGGATTTTAGTAAATCTAATAACTGTCTTTGGCAAAGGAAAATACACAAATACCAAAGTATTTTTGTGATTTTGGTTTGTAGCTCTATTTTTAAATTTTCTACAGGATTTAAAAGAAAGATGCATAAAATTACAAATCTATTTTAATGGTACATAGTATATAAAGATATAATTTGTGACATCAATAACATAAAGTGAGGGAAGGATGAGTTGTAAAGAAGTAGAGCTTTTTTTTTATGTGATTGAAGTTAAGTTGGTATGAATTTAAGACATGCTGTCATAATTTTAAGATGTTATATGTAATTCCTGTAGTAAACACACCCAAAAATCTATAGAATACACACAAAAGAAAATGAGAAGGGGACTAAAACATGTCACTACAAAAATCAATTAAATTCATTAAGATAGACTGTATTCTGGGCCATAAAGCACATCTTTACAAATATAAAAGAAGATAAATCATACAATGTCTGCTCAGACCACAATGGAATTAAGCTAGAAATAAATAATAGAAAGATAACTAGGAAATCCCAAAATCTGTGGAATTTAAACACTATCAAAGATATGCATGAGTGAAAGAAGAAATCTCAAGAGAAATTAAAAATTATTTTGATTTAAATGAAAAGGAAATGACAATTTATCAAAATTTGTGGGATGCAGTGAAAACAATGCTTAGAGAGAAATTTAAAGCATTGAATGTATATATTAAAAAGGAAAAAATATCTAAAATCAGTAATCTAAGTTCCCATGGAAGGAAACTATGGCAAAAAAGAGCAAATTATATCCAAAGTAAGCAGAAGAAACAAAGAATAATAATTAGAACTGAAATCAGTGAAATTGAAAATAGGAAATCAACAGAGAAAAGCACAAAACCGAAAGCTGAAAAGGTCAATGTAATTGACAAGCCTCTAGCCAGGCTAAGAAAGAAAAGAAAAAGGACACAAATTACTAATATCAGAAATGAAAGAGGGGACATCACTACAGATCCCATGGACATTAAAAACATAATCAAGAAGTACTGTAAACAAACCTATGCCCACACATTTGATAACATAGATGAAATGGACCAATTCCTTGAAAGGCACAGTCTGTCAAAATTCACATGAAAAGAAATAGGCAACCTAAATAGGCCTAAACCTACTAAAGGAATTGAATAAACAATTAATAACCTTCCAAAAGAGAAAGCACCAGCCCAGATGGGTTCATTGATGAATTCTACCAGACATTAAGGAAGAAATTATGCTAATTTTCTACAATCTCCTTCAGAGGATAGTAGCAGAGGGAATATTTCCTAATTCATTCTGTGAAGCCAGCATTACTCTAATGCCAAAACCAGAAAATGACATTACAAGAAGATTAAACTACAGATCAATATCTCTTATGCAAAAGATGCAAAAATCTTCAACAAAATTTCAGAAACTTGAATCAAAAATGTATAAAAAGAATTATTCACACAATAACCAAGTGGTATTTATGACAGGTGTGTAAGGCCAGTTTAACAATTGAAAATTGATCCATGTAACCCATTACATCAATAGGCCAACAAAGAAAAATCACATAGTCATGTCAATAGATGAAGGAAAAGCATTTACCAAATTCTAAAACTCATTTATGATAAAAGAAAAAATCTTTCTGCAAATTCAGGATGGAGGGGCACTTCCTAAATTTGATAAAGAATATCTACAAAAAACCTACAGCAAACATCATCTTAATGGCGACAAACTTGAAGCTTTCCCACTAATATTAAGTTGAGGTCAAGATATCCCCTCTCACGCCTTCTTTTCAACATTATATTGGAAGTCCTTGCTAAAATAATGCAACAAGAAAAGAGAATAAAGGTATACAGATTGGGAAGCAAGAAATAAAACTGTATTTGTTCACAGATGACACAATCATCTATGTATAAAATTAAAAGAATCAACAATAAAACAAACAAAAAGCTCCTGGAACTGTAAATAATTATAGCAAGGTTTCAGGATACAAGATTAATATACAAAAGCCAATCATTTTCCCATATACCAGTAATGAACAAGTGAAATTTGCAATTGAAAACAAAATACTGTTTATATTAGCACCACCCAAAATGAAATATTTAAGTATAAATCTAACAAATATGTAAAAGATACATACAAGGAAAACCACACAACACTGATGAAAGAAATCAAAGTAGAGCTAAATAAATGGAGTGATTTCCATATTTGTGATTAACTTAATATTGTCAAGATGTCAGTTCTTCTCAACTTGAGCTATAGATTCAATGCAATCCCAGTCAAAATCCCAGCAAGATACTTTATGCATATCAACAAAATGATTCCATAGTTAAATGGAGAGGAAACCAAAATAATGAACACAATTGAACGAGAAGAACAAAGTTGGAGGACTAACATTCCCCAACTTCTAGAAAGTACTTTAGCTTCAATAAAGCTACCCTGAGTAGGGCAGCATGATACTACTGGAAGAGTAGAAATAAATCAATGGAACAGAACAGAGAGCCCAAAAATAGACCCACATAATTGTGATCAGCCAATCTTTGACAAATGAGCAAAGGCAATTCAATGGAGCTAAGATAGTCTTTTCACCAAATGCTGCTGGGAACTACTGGATGTCCACATGGAAAAAAAAAATCTAGGCACAGACTTTACTCACTACACAAAAATTAACTCAAAATGGATCACAGACATAAATGTAAAATTCAAAACTGTAAAACACCCACAAAATAATGCAGGAGAAAACCTCAGTGACTTTGGGTATGGCAGTGACTTTTTCAGTACAGCACCAAGGGCTTGGTCCATGAACTAAAGAATTGATAAGCTGGACTTTGTTAAAATTTAAAACTTCTGCTCTGAAAAGAAAATGTCAAGAGAATGAGAAGACAAGGCATAGACTAGGAGGAGATATTTGCAAAAGATATATCTGATAAAGTATTGTTATCCAAAATTACAAAAAAAAACCCCTCATAAGACTCAACAATAAGAAAACAACCAACTCTATTTTAAAAAGAGCTAAAAAAAACAAATTCACCCAAGAAGATATGCAAAAGACCTATATGCCAGAACTAAAATATTGATAAAGGAAATTGAAGATGATTCAAAGAAATGGAAAGATATCCCATGCTCTTGGATTGGAAGAATTAATAATGTTAAAATGGCCATATGACCCAGAGCCATCTACAGATTTAATGTGATCCTTATGAAAATAACTGTGACATTTTTCACAGAACTATAACAAATAATCCTACAATTTACATGACATCATAAAAGACCCAGAACTGCCAAATCAATCCTGAGGGAAAAGAACGAAGTCAAGAAATCATAAGGGAAATTAGAAAATATATTGAGACAAATGAAAATAAAAACACAACATAATAAAATGTAAGGGGTGCAACACTAGCACACTAATGGGGAAGTTTATAGTGGTAAATGCCTACATTAAAAAAGAAAAAAGATCTCAAATCAACAACCTAATTTTATACCTTGAACTACAAAAAGAAGAACAAGCAATATTCAAAATTAGCAGAAGGAAGGAGATAATAAAGAGTGGAGCAGAATAAATGACATAGAGACTAGAAAAACAATAGGAAAAAAATCAATGAGACTACATTTTTTAAAATCAAAATTGACAAACCTTTACCTATATTGATGAAGGAAAAAACCTAAAATAAAAAATGAAAGAAGGGACATGAATACTAATTTTATAAAAATAAAAGGGATTATAAGAGAGTACTATGAACCATGGTACACCAGCAAATTGGATAACCTAGATTAAATGGACAAATTCCTACAAACACACAACCTACCAAGACTGAATTAGGAAGAAATGGAAAATCTGAATCAACCTATAACTAGTAAGGAGATTGAATCAAAAACCTTCCAACAAAGAAAAGCACTGGACCAGATGACTTCAATGGTGAGTTCTACCCAGAGTATCTTTTGTGGGGCTCCTGCCAGTGTAGACAATTTAAGTCAACTAAAGTTAGCACATTACCATCATTCTGGCAATCCAGTCTCTATCCTGTGAAAGAAATACTGTTCCAGCTTGTCAGGTGATCCACTTGACAAGTGTCTTAGTTTGTTCATGCTGTTATAATAAAATATCATAGACTGGCTGGCTTATAAATGACAGTTTATTTCTTACAGTTATGGAGGCTGGAAAATCCAGATTAAGGTGCCAGTGGATTTGGTATCCGGTGAGTTCCTCTTCTCAGTTCATAGATGACTGTCTTTTCTCTGCCCTCACATTGTGGAAGGGTCCAGGCAGCTCTCCAGGGACTCTTTTTATAAGGATACTAATCCTATTTATGATGGCTCCATCCTCAGGGCCTAATCACCTCCCAAAGGCCCTACCTCCAAACACCATCACATTGGGAATTAGGTTGCAACATATGAATTTTGGGAGTACACAAACATTCAATTTATAGCACCAGGCTATTCTCTTGGAACTAGGATCCAGCCATAAGGTCCCAGGACACCTTGCTGGCATGGTCCCAGGGTTCCTTGGATAGAGGGCCATTGAGCACTATAAATGAAAGAAATGGGGACCTGGACCCAAACAGTGTTGTCCAGGCTTGGGCACCCTTCCAGGATGACAATTCTGGCCCTGGCTGGTCTCAGGCACTGGCAGGACTCAGAAAATTTCATGGAAGACATTCCAGAGCATGAAGAGAGCTCTGCACCCTCTGAGGTTCGGAGTCCACAGCAGGAAGCAGGCCCCAGACCTTTCCTCCTGGTGTCCTAAATGATTAGGAGCCTCCACCTGATTTCTTATAGTTTGAGAACAACCACTCTGGACACTTCAGTGCTCTGTTTATAAAATTTCCTAAGATCCATGGTGAGATTAGTACCCAGCATGGATACAAAGTTCTGTGGGAGACCCAAGGAGAGCATAGACCTGGGACTTCTAGGAAGGATAAGAAGACATTTCAGGTGACAAAAGTGGAGGAGGGCAAAGGCACAGAGGCCCTAAGTCACATGAGGAGTGGTGACTACTCTGGGGCATTTGGAATGGTGACATTTACCGAACACTTGGTCTAGGCCCTGTAATTTGCAAAGTGTTATGTGGAATGTCTGTTGCTGTTTTCCCTCTGTATGCCATGGTCATGATTGATATGTGGATTTTCTTTGTTTAACCCCAAATATCCAAATGGTCTGGAGCCCCAAAGTTATTATTGCTGTCGTAGTCAGCTCTGGCTGCTATTATAAGAATACCATAGACTGGGTGGCTTATAAGCAACAGAAATTTATTTCTCACAGTTCTGGAGGCTGGGAAGTCCAAGATCAAGGTGCCAGTGTGGTCAGGTTCCAGTAAAGGTCCTCTTCTGGTTGCAGGCAAGTGGCTTTTCATTGTATCTTCAAATGATGGAGAGCAGGGAGAAGCAAGCTCTCTTGAGATTCTTATAAGGTCGCTAATCTTATTCATGAGTGCTTGACTCTTATGACCTCATCTAATCCTTATTACCTCCCAAAGGCCCCACTTCCTAATACCATCACATAGGAGGGGAGGGTTTCAACATATGAACTTTGGAGGGACACATTCCATCTGTAACAGGTGTTTACATATAGTCAGAAGTTTATAGAGACAGAAGTGGTATCCACAGTCTACAGCTGAGCCTCTGCAGGATACTGGTCCAGCTGTGGACAGAAATGTTCAGACCCCTTAATGTCTTTTCCTAGTGTCATGATTACTACCTGTGATGGACTCTACTCTCAGTTGTCTCTAGGCCTCTAGGCAAAGCTGTAATCCCAGTTGACCTTCAAGGGACAGAGTTAATGGATTAAGGATACTTATACTAAAGCAGATGTTTTTGTATATAAGAATTTTACCTCATTGAAAATCTGTGGACGTCTGACAGAAAAAGGGTACAGTGACTTGGCCCACCTTGCTTAAGATCAATGGCCAAAATTTATGAATCTACTTCATCCTTGCTAAAAGGAAAACTTATTAAAATGGCATATTGCTAGATGTCTTTAGACTTCAACTGATAATTTTCCCAAAGGAGTCCCAATAAAAGAAGATAATTAAGATAAAGTTGAAATTAAAAAAAAAATGTAACATATAAAACTCCCCTATATAATAGATAGACTCCCTTCAGGGCCTTATTTAAGGAAAGAAGAGGGAAACAAGTTATATGGTATTAGGAATTAGAAAGGAAATGTAAACACAAGTAAAAACGAGATTAAAACCATTAGAAGAGGATCATATAAAACTATGGCAAAAAAATGGAAAACTTCACAGGAATAGAAATGATTACAGTCTTAACTCAAAATAGGTCCATAAAAGCTACTTTACATCTGTATCCTTACCATGGGATCCAGTGGAATATAGGATAAAGCAAAATAAAGGATTTTGTTGAGTTTGCCTCACAATAGAGAACTTGTGGTCTCTCCTGTTCAGGTCCTGTTTTAAATGCCTCTGTCTGTTTTACAGAAAAGGACTTCTACTTGGAAATTGAATGACTCCTGGGAAAATGACCATCTGTGTTGTTTCGGACACTGACTCTAATGAGCTGGTTCTATCTGTGGGAAGTGTCACTTTTGGGGAGAAGAACAGAAAGAAAATGAAAGATAGTCAACTGAGAAAAAAAGCAGAATGAAAACATTTCATGATCTGTGATTGCTTTGCTGAATTCTAGATGGGCAGAGAGTAAGGCTAAAATTGAGAATGAAAACTATAGTTATAAAAAAGATGGAATAGGATTATATTTGAAAAATTCTTTTACCAATATTGTTTCATTTGTTCACAAATACTTAGCCTTTATGCAGCGAGACAAACATTTTCTGATTGTTGTCAAATTGTGGAATCCAGAAATCTTTGATTTGAGGATTGCTACCTTGAGCTCCAATTTGTACAAAAGAGATATAACATCTGTAAATATCATGAGTGCTACTGCTGCACTGGAATTCCTCAAGACAAGCATGAAACTGCAAAGGGATTAACACATAACCTCCAGAGATGTTCTGTTTTGGTGAGCAAGAAGAAAGTAGCGTGAAGGCCTTGGCTGCTGACTTTTTTAATAGGATGCAACTCAGGTACAGAGAAACCTCATCTTTACTGAATCCACAGATGTTGAAATCAAAGACTTCTCAAGAGAAAAGTTGTTACATCGCATTAAAGAGATTCTCCCTCAGTATGTTTCTGCATTTACAAATACTTGAGGGGGTATTTCTTTATTGGTTTAAATGAAGAAAAACAAGAAGTAATTGGCTTTAAAGCAGAGAAGACTGACCTTGACAAATTAGAAAGAGAAATAGAAAAATGCATTAATAAGTCACTTGTCTATCACTACTGTAGAGAGAAGAAGATAAATTACTCGTGCAAATTACTTGAAGTAAATGATGAGGGCAGTCTTTGTGGATATGCCTGTGCACTCAAAATAGAGCAATTCTATTGTGCAGTGTTTGCTAGAGATCTGGATTCCTGGTGTGTGAAAGACAGCCAAGTGATGCAGCTGAGCCTGGAGGAATGGGTCCAATTAATGCTGGATGCTGAACCTAGTGAGAAACAGGGATTAGAAACAAGGGTACCTTTGGCTAGGGTGGCAAGGTTTTTTTCCCCTCTGGGATTTGGGGCAAGATCAATCGTCCTCAAATTTCAACACCTAATTTACTAACATCTGTTAGTTGGTTTTTATTTGTTTGGATGGTTATTTATTTATTTATTTATTTTTCAGTTTTCAGTTTTATTAGGTAGAATTGTGTTTTTTGGCCAATATTTTATAATAACTTTATGTATTTATTTTTGGAATTGTTACAATTGACTGTACATATACAACATATTGCATATAAATACATATACACAATATACTGCATATTTTTAAAAATCTACATATATGTATTATTCATCGTTTCTAAGAACGTTTAGAGCTTTAGCTTTTTTAACTTACATAGTTATCAAAGGAATAAAGCCAACCACAAAATAAGAATTAATTCAAAAATATACATACACCTGGCTATTAACAGCAACATTATTTATAATTGTCAAGATATGGAAGCATCATAAGTGCACATCAATAGATGAATGGATAAAGAAGATGCAGCATATATATGTAATGGAATACAACTCACCCATAAGAAAGAAGACTATTTTGCAATTTGCAGCCCTTCATTCACTTTTTTTTTTCCAGTTCAAAAACCAGAATTTAATAACTGGCACAAACATTTCCAATGCATCAAAAAGAACAAAATACCTAGAAATAAACTTAACCCAGAAGGTTACATATACTCTGAAAACTAAAACATTGATGAGGGAAGTTGAAGATGATACAAAGAAATAGAAACATATCTTGTGCCCTTGGATTGGAAGAATCAACATTATCAAAATGGCTGTACTACCCAAAGCAATCTGCAGATCCATGCAACCCCTGTCAAAGTACTCACAACATTTTTCACAGAACTAGAACAAACAATTCCAAAATTAGATGGAACCATAAAAGACCCCAAACTGCCAAAGCAATCTTTTGTAGGTTTTTTTTTCCTTTTTCTTCTTTTTGTTCTCTTTTCTTATGGTTTGATGACTACAGAAGTTCACTGTTGCTACACACTTCGAAGGTAGCTATTTCTGTGCATACAGAAAGCACACTATCTCCTCTTGGTAGCACTTCCTGGAATAAAAATCGAATTCACCCTGTTTTCCTTCCCTACTACCTCTACTCACCTTCAGGGAAAGCCTGGGCAATCCTCCCTTTTCCTCCTGAGCTCAGTTTCAGTAACTGACCATTTCTCTCTCGGGAACACTTGCCTCTTTTATTGTCTTGTTCTTTCATCTTTCTTTACACTTTTCCATTTATTTCCCTTAAAACCTCTTCCATCTATTTGTAAAAGTAAGAATTTGGAAAGTCAGCAGCAGAGATGTTCCCCTCCAGGTAATTTAATTCTGGCTTCTTCGGACTTAGTGTGTGTGTGTTCATATCTCCTTCTTTTTAAATCAGCTCTATCTTAAAACTTGTCATCGAAGCATATTCTGGCATTCAGGGGACCACTTTGGTGTTTTATTATTGAATATGTCAAGACCTAATTTTTGAGATTTTGATTAGACTTTTTGTGGTGTGATAGGAACTCCTTTACTTGCAAGAAAGAGAATCCCAACTCAATTTAGTTTAAACAAAAAGGGAAGTATATCATGTCACTGGGAAGTCTAGATTTAGACCCAGCTTCACATGTGGCTATATTCAGTTTTTGAAGAAAGGCCATCAGTACTCAGCATCTCTGATTTATCTGTTTTTGTTCTTCTTGCTTATGGGCAACATGTTGTTTTCTGCTATATAGACACCGTTACCTTAAATATTCTTGTTCAGTCTTCTGGTGCATATTTGCAAGAGTTTGTCTTTGGTGCACACTTAGGAGTGGAATTGCTGGGTCAGGAGGTATGTGAATATTCAAACAATAAGGTGATGCCAAATTGTTTTCCGAAGTAGATGAGTCACTTTACTTTATATGGATTTTCAGCCTAAGTGCACATTATCTTGGTAGTCAAAGATCTTTAAGCCTTGAAACCAGTTTAAAATTTTGTGGGACAGGTAGCACCACCTTTATGGACTGAATGTGTCCCCCTCCCAAATTCATATGTTAAAATCCTACTCCCCAGAAAGGTGATATCAAGGTGGAGCCTTTGGTAGGTGATTAGGTCATGAAGGTGGAGCCCCCATGAAGGGATTTAGTGCCCTTTTATAAAAGAGACCCCAGAGAGCTCCCTCACCCCTTCTGCTATGTGAGGCCACAGCAAGAAGATGGGCATCTATGAAATGAACCAGGAAGAGGTCCTCACTAGACACTGAACCTGCTGGAGCTTCGGTCTTCAACTTCCTAGCCTCCAAAATGGTCACCAAGAGGGATGTCCTTGGAGGGATTTTACCCCACGGGGAAAAGGAGAGCATGAGAACGCCAGCAACCTCATCACACTGTGGACATCTGCGACTTTGCTACCAAGGACCCCACAGTCTTCACCAAAGGTGAACACAGCTGCTGCAGTCACCCAAAGTCCCTGCCACTGAGTCTCCTCCTTGGAGCTGGAGCTGTTACTGCAGAGAGACTGGCCTCCAGGGGTCCCAGTCTCTCTAACCTATAAAAGAGTATACTCAATTGCTTAATGATTATCTTTGTTTGGATGTACCACATACATTTTCAGCTAAACAGATCTCAAAAGAAACTCTTGATCTCTCCTGCTCCTCTCTCAATTCCCTCCTCCTCTAATCTCCCGTATGTCAGAAAAAAAGTTTCAGGTGCTGCAGTCAAAAACCTGGGAGTTTTCTTTCATTCCCTCCTTTCTCTAATCAACATACAATCCGTCAACAAGATCTATAAATTAACTGTCTTTCCCATTCATCCACTCTTTATCTACATTGTCACTGCCTTAGATAAGGCTGACATCGTATCTTGTCTGCACTGTTGGGACAACTTATTTCACGTCCCTGCTTCCATGTTTGAATACCCTCTATGTCAATATTCTTCATCACACTAGGCATTCTGAGATGAAGAACTGATGACCATTCTCCATAAAGTCTTCATGGATTCTCATCGATCTTAACATAGTGGCAAATTCCTTAAAGGCAGATTCCTTTCAAAAGGTGATTCATGACCTGACCTTTGCCTAGCTCTATAGCTTCACCTGGCCCCACAACTACACTCACATTCCACTCTCCAGCAGAGCTGGACTTAAATGCAACAATCCTGCTCTGGCATTTTGCACCTGCACTATCCCTCCCAGCTAGCATTTTCTTCCTCTGCTCCCTTTTCAAGTGGCTTGCCTCTGTTTACCCTTCACATATATTACATGTCGCCTACCTAGCAAACCTTCCCTGTCTCCCCAGACTGATGAGAACCCACTGCTATGTTTCCAAGCATCCTGTACTTGTCCCCACAGCACTCCATGCCAATGAGATTATTTCTTTATAGCTGTCTTCCCTACCAGATTATAATATCCATGTAGGAGAGGCCATGTCTGCCTTCACAACTGCAGCAGAACCAGCACCTGGCACAGTGCCTGGATGTAGGTGCTGTTTCATAAATATTGGTTGTGCTTCAGGCTGAGACATGCATGCCTCCAACTTTAAAAGCAACAAAACTCTTTTCAAGTTAGAATCACTACTTCTACTAAATACTCCCAGAACAAGAACTCACTAGCCTCAACCACTTACCACTGACGTTGACTTTTTTTTTTTTTTACAAAATTTATGGGTACAATTTTGTCCCCATAGAATATGTTATGGTATCTAAAACACACTACAATTTCACTAATACAGATGACAGAAATAATAGAGATACATGCAAGTATGTAGATAGATAGAGTTCTCGATATAGATACAATCCCCTATTGGATCTGCTTCTCTGGAGAGTCCTAATACTCCTCAGTGTATCTCAAAGCTGACAAAGCACACGAGAGCATTAAGAGAAGTGGGAATCTCCTGCATTAAAGACATAACTGAATCCAACTGCTGGGATTTTCACCCCTTGGTACAGATTGATCCACACCAACAGGTTTTACACACGGACTTAGGTACTGGTATCACTGGGGAGAAATATCTAGGGAAAACATCATACATCTGATTGCACAGAATTTCGTTTCCCTGGTAAAAAAAAAAAAAAAAAAAAAAAAAAGGTGACTCTTGTGTCAAGAGTATGAGTGAGATCACAGACCAGAGACAGCACTTAAGGATGCTGCCACTGATGATGCAATGAGGTTCTCACCTTCTTCATCTGTTAAGTCAGGAGTTCTCAGTCTGGACTGCACTTAAGAATCACCTAGGGCAGTGCTTCTAAAATGTAATGTCTATGCAAATCACCTTGAAGTTCTGGTTTAACACTATTTCTGACTCAGCAGGCCCTCCTCTACATTGTAAATTAGCACCCAGGTAATGCCCATGGTATAGTCCATGGACTACACAGTGAGTGGCAAGGACACATGATGCTTTTAAAAGTAAAGATTACTGGACCTGTCAGATACATTTTATCACAATCTTTAAGAGGAAGTCTGTACAAAGGTTTTAAAGCTCCAAGATAATTCTAAAATAAAACAAGTGTTCAGAAAACTGTTGCATTAATGCCTATCTCAAGAGCTGTTATTTTGTTGAAATTATGCACATTGTGAAATATCTTATATAGTAAGTAATATTGATAAGTGCTATCACTAATAAAAGGATTGTAACTGGTGAACATTAATAAAAATATTTCTCAAATGTGGAGAAATTGTGGGAGGCAGAGACATGGAGAAGAGGAAGTTTATCAAACCTGAAAAACTTCTGCAGAACATCGTACAACCTGGGAAACCAAGACCCTCAGGTGGGAAGGATCCTAAAAGACCAGCTCGTTGACCCTCTGGGCAACTTACCCAGTGTGTCTGAGGGAGACTCCAGGACCGTGAACTGAGATCCTGCTCCCCTTTATTCACTAACACATGTGAATAAACAGCCTCTGTAGTCATCACCTGCGTCTGCAAAATCCCTTCTCATATCTACAATTTTGCACATCCCTGGGCCAAAGGGCCCTAAATCACAAAGGAGTCTAGATCCTGGAGGAACTCATTAAAGACAAAGCATTACCCAAGGCCTCTCTGGGACAAATGCTCTCAGGGTCCCAGAGCAGTGACTGATTTTAGTCACTGATCATACCTGACTACTTTGAGGAGAGGTGAGGATGGAGAAAAGCTCATGTATCAAAACTTAATCACTGTCTGTGTAGGCAGTGAACAGTAGACCTGTGTGGTTGGAACCTACGCTTTGGGAGGTAAAGGAGGATGGCTTAAGAAGCCATAAAAAGCAGCAGGGAACAGACTGTGAATATACTAAAATATCTGAGGAGTGCAGCAGGCTTTATTCTGTGGGCAAAAAGAAGCCATCAGTGCTTTGAGCAAAGTGCCAATAAAGACACATAATTTTGGAAAAATTCTCAAGGTGGCAGAATCTCTCAGTACAACCCAACTTCTCATAAACATACCCAAGGAGAGAAATACCGCCTGCAGCTAACAAGGGGTAGATACCTATGACACCGCCACATGCAGATATACTGAAAGTACTGGAATAAGAGAAAAGATAAAGTCTCTCTGATCATGTTCAGTTCTTCCTCAAGTCAAGATAGAAAACGAAACCTAGTATGAATCCCACTGAGGTGTTTCTACCTTCTTACTTCCGTGGGAAAACATTAGTAGCACCTGCCATCACCGTCATCTTTAGTACTTTCCATATGTGTCAGAATACTTCCTGCTTTCCAGCTCTTCCATATGCTATAGTAGACCAAGGCCATAGTTAACTTTTACAACATCTTCTTTCACTATTCGTTTCATGTTCTCCTTGGCCATCATCTCAGCTGTATGGGATTCTTACATGGTCGCATAATGCAAACCTTCCTTCCTAGGTAATCAGCATTCTCTTTGGTCTTGCTTTACCGAGTTGTTATAGTTTTGTTAACACTTGTTTTTAGACATGAAAAACTAAGTGGTACTCAAAGAATTCCTCAGAATTTCAGACATGGTACTCTCTACTCCAGCTATGGAGCAAACCAGTTTTTCCTTGCTAATCTATAGCACCACCCCAGGCTCAATGGTAATGCTACCCTTTGTATAGGGGTTCACATCGGAACCCACAAAATGTCCAGGTGGTAGGCTCCACTTCCAATTCAATGAAACCATTGTGACATCCCCTGGTAGAAGCACTGCCCCCTTGAGAACCATATGAGGAGACACTTCTTGTGCCCCTTTTCAGTTCTCTCAGCCTCATCTTTTACTCTAGTCATAAAGCCATAGCCAGCTCTGCACTGATTTTAACTAGTTTTAGTACATGCAACTTGACGGCACCTCACCTCAGTTCTACTCCACATGGTCTTCAGTCCCTGCCCTAGGACTTTTCTGACTCCACAAAACAGGATGTTATAGGAAACGTTCTCAATATGCATACAAATATTCTGGTGTATGATTCATTAAGAGTGAATTGTTTTTGAGACTGTCAGGTATGCATTGAAGGTTTTCTGTTCACATGGAAATCCAATTTTTCCAGCATCATTGGTTGAAAAGACTACTTTCCACCAAGCTGTCTTTGCACCTTTGTCAATGATCAATGGACATGAATCTATTTTGGACTCTATCTGATAATCTGTACTCTCTGTCTTGATCTATACTTCTCTCATTTCTCTAATACCACAATTTTCTAATTATTTTTAACTATAGTAAACACCTTAAATTTTTTTGCTCCCTGTATGTATTTTACAATCATATTGTCAATTTGTACTACCAAAAAGTCCTTCTGGAATTTAACTGAAATTGTTTTAAATCCCTAGATCAATTTCAGAAGAGTCAACATCTTAACAATATTGACTCTTCCAACCCATGAACATGTTATATCTATCAATTTCTTCAGATTTCTATGAGTTCTTTAGTCACTGTTTCCTAATTTTCAACATAACATATTTTGTGAATTAAATGGTTGGGTCTATTGTAAATGGTACTTTAAAAATGCAATGTGGAAAGTACAGTCTCCTCAATAAAGCCAGACAGCCACATGCAAAAGAATGAAACTCAACCACTATCTTACACAATATACAAAAATTAACTCAGGTGGATTAATGACTCAAACATGAGACTTGAAACCATAAAATTCCTAGAAAAAATATAGGCAGAAAAGCTCCTTGACATACGTCTTGGAATGATTCTTTGATTTAACACACAAAAAAAATAAACAGATGGAACTACATCAAACTAAAAAGCTGCTACATAGCAATGGAATTCATCAACAAAATGAAAAGACAAAGTACTGAATGAAATATTTTCAAATCATATACCTGATAAGAGGTAAATATCAAAAACATATTAAGAACTCATACAACTCAACAGCAAAAAGACACAATGTGACTTAAAAATGGCAGAGGATTTGAATAGATTTTTCCAAAGACAGATAGATGGTCAACAGGTACACTAAAAGATACTCAATATCACTAATAATCACAGAAAAGCATGTCAGAACCAAAAGGAAATACCACTTCATACATGTTAGAATGGCTATTACCATAAAGACAAAAAATAAACAAGTGTTGGTGAGGATGTGGAAAAAAGAGAACACTGTGCACTATTGGTGGGAATGAAAATTGGTGTAGCCACTATGCACAACAATATGAAAGGTCCTCAAAAAATTTTAAATAGCATTAACATATAATCCAGAAATACCACTTGTGGGTATTTATCAAAAAAAACCCAAAAAAACGCTAACTTGAAAAGATAGATACACTCTCATGTTCATTGCAGCATTATTTTACTATAGCCAAGATATGGAAGCAACCTAAGTGCCCATCAAGAGATGCATGGATAAAGAAGATGTGGTATATACACAATGGAATATTACTCATCTACAAAAAGAATGAAAGCTTGCCATTTGTGACAACATGGATGGGCCTAGAGAGTATTATGCTAAGTGAAACAAGTCAGTCATAGAAAGACAAATACTGTGTGATTTCACTTATATGTGGAATCTGAAAAACAAAACAAATGAACAAAACAGAAACAGAGTCATAGATACAGAGAATATACAAGTGGATGCCAGAGAGCAGCGGGTGGGAGGAAGAAGAGAAATAGGTAAAGGAGATTAAGCGGTACAAACTTCCACTTGCAAAATAAATTTTAAGGATATGAAATGTACAATGTAGGGAATATAGTCAATAATTCTGTAATATCTTTGTATGGTGACAGACGGTAATTAGACTTACTATGGTGATCATTTTGAAATGTACAGAAATATTGAATCATTATGTTGTGTAACAGAAAATAACATAGGTCAATTATACTTCAAAAACAAGCAAACTCATAGAAAAAGAGATCATGTTTGTGGTTACCAGAGGTGGAGGGGAGAGGTGAGGGAACTGGATGCAGGTAGTCAAAAAGTATAAACTTCCAGTTATAAGTAAAGTACTAGGGATGTAATTAATGTATGTAATATACAACATGATAAATGTGATTAACCCTGCTGTATGTTATATATGAAAGTTGTCAAGAGAGTAAATACAAACTCTTCTCATCACAAGTAAAAAAAAATGTGTTTCTATTACTTTAATTTTGTATTTATATGAGATGATGGGGATTCACTAAACTTACTGTGGTAATTATTTCATGATGTAAGTCAAATCATAATGCCGTACAACTTAAACTTGTAGAGTGCTGTATGCCAGTTACATCTCAATAAAACTGGAAGAAAAAAGTCAGTTGATAATTACTTTTATTTCCATCTGCAAAGGCCCTTTACAGCAATAAATGGATGGGAATATTAGGGGGACACTTAAGAAATTCACTACCACACTAACCAACTCTTTCAACTGCTGGCCGCTGCACACTTTAGTGGCAAATTTCTAAAGCAACAGCTTTATTGAGTTTGTGCTGAAGACTGTGTGTATGATTTAGGGTCTCAGTGACAGAATCTCCATGAAATGTCCTGGGACTTTCCCTTTACACTCAACACCTGAGGTGACTGTGAAAACCATATATTGAATATTTCAGTGCTTCTGTCACCTGATGGCATGAAGCATAGTGTCCCCATCGCTCAATGACAACTGAATTTTACATAAGAAAGAAAGAAACATTTGTTGTATCACACCACTGAGATTTCAGGGTTTATTCATTATAGCAAGTCCTCTACCTTCAGTAACTCATGGAGAATATTAAAATAAATCAGGAAATGTAATACTGAATAGAAAAAGAAAACCTGTATCAACAGTAATCCATTTTTGTAAATACATATATACAGACTCACAAAGACACACACATATATACAAACAGTTCCTTGGGTAAATAAGTGGAATATGAATCAAGAAATGTAATACAGTATGATATACTCCTTCTTGTCTATGTTTTGGTTTTGCACAGGTTTTGTTGTCTGTGCTTTTGGTGTCAAATCCAAGAAACCATTGCCAGGATCAAGGCCAAAATGTCTTCCTTCTATGTTTTCTTCAAAGACTTTTACAGTTTGAGATCTTTGAGTCCTTAATTTATTTTGAGTTGAATCCTGTGTATAGTGTAGGTAGGGGTCCAATTTCATTCTTTTCATTGTGGATACACACATTGCATGTTCCTGGCACCCTGTACAAAGATCAGTTGATTTTACACGTGGATTGGTTTCTGGGTTCTCTGTTCTGTTTCACTGATCTATGTGCCTATTTTTATGCTGATACTTACTATTTTTACTACTGTGGCTTTGTAATATATTTATATATGTAATCATCTTCATTGTAATTCATGAATACATTAGAAACTGCATGGATCTCTTTAATAGGCCATCTAGGTTCGCATGGGCACCTGCTTTCCACTCATTGTCAGAAAATCCAGTTTACTTCAGAATGGTAAAAAAGGCTAAGTAATATCTTAGTGTAATTATAACAAGTTTCTAACTCATAGGAAACCTGGAAGGGTCTCTGAGCCTCCCAGATCAAGAGACTATACTGTCATTAACAGACCTGGCTACACTCAAGTGCCATCTAGAATTCCTTAAAAATTTCAGTGGGCTCCTGGGCAACAGAATATTCTATTACTCAGCTGGGTTTTAAGGTTCAGTTCTAGGGTTAAACACTGTGCCAAAACATTTTCAAGCTTCCAGACTTGTCTTCCAACAACAGTGTATTAATCACTTTACCAACTCTCCCTGCCAAATAAAGGACCCCAAGGCTCCTCTTCTCTCCTCAAATCAAGTTATTTGGAATCCCGAATACAAGCAGTGCAAACGTAGGGAAGTGGTCTTTCCCAAAAAAAGTGCAATATATTTTTAAATCAGGAATAGTGATGCTTCTAGCTTTGTTCTTCTTACTCAAGATTGCTTTTGCGTGGCAGAGTATATGATTCCATAGAAATTTTGGAATTTTTTTTCCTACTTCTGTTTTGAAAAATGCAACTGGAATTTTGATAGAGACTGCAGTGAATCTATAGATCATGCTGGAAATATGACATTTTAACAATATTAATTCTTCTATCCATGAACCTAGGATGTCTTTCCATTTACCTGTTTCCACTCTAAGTTCTTTTATCACTGTTTTATAATTTTCATCTCTTGGTTAATTTTATTCCTAAGATTTTTATTCTTTTTGATGCTATCTCAAACTTAAAAGGGTCTGTGCAGCAAAAGAAACAGTCAACAGAGTGAAAAGGCATCCTGTGGATTGGGAGAAAATATTTGCAAAACATCATTCTAGTGAGTGGTTTTATCCAAAATGTATGACTCTCCTGTAATTCAACAGCAAAAAAAAAAACCACCCTGACATAAAAATAGGCAAAGGGCCTGAATAGACATTTCTCCAAAGACATACAAATGGCCACTAGGTATATAAAAAAATGTGCTCTACATTACTAATCATCAGAGGATGCAGATGAAAACCACAATGAGACATCACCTTACACCTGTCAGGATGGATAGTATCAAAAACAAAACAAATAAAACATGTACAAAAAATGTAGCAGTTGTCACAGAAAATGTGGAGAAAGGGGAAACTTTATACACTGTTGGTATGAATAGATGCAGCCAATATGTAAAACAGTATAGAGGCTCCTCAAAAAATTAAAAATAGAACTACCATATGATCTAGCAACCCCAATTCTGGCTACATATCCAAAGGAAATGAAATGAGGATCATAAAGAGATATCTGCACTCCTGTGTTCATTGCAATATTATTCACAATAGCCAAGTTAGGGATAGATTCCAAACGTCCATCAATGAATGAATAAGAAAATGTGGTATACTCATACAATGGAATACCATTGAGCCTTAAAAAAGGAAAGAAATCTTGACATTTGTAGCAACATGAATGAACCTAGAGAACGTGATGTTAAATGAAATAACACTCTCACAGAAGGACAAAACTGCATGATTTCTTTCTAGATATTTGGCATCAAAAATAGGCATACTCATAGAAGAAGAGAATAGAATGGTGGTTATCAGGAGTGGGAGGGTGGGGAAATGGTGAATTGATTTTGAATGGGTATAAAATTTCTGTTATGTGAAACAAGTAGGTATTAAAGATCTGCTTACAACGTAGAATCTGTGGAAAACTAAATGTACATAGATGAATGAATAAAGAAGATGTGTGTGTGTGTGTGTGTGTGTGTGTGTGTATATGTATAATGGAATATTACTCAGTCATAAAAAAGAATAAAATAATTTCATTTGCAGCAATATGGATCAACCTAGAGATTATCATAATAAGTAAAGTAAGTCAGACAGAGAAAGAAATATCATGTGATATCACTTATATGTGGAATCTAAAAAAAGACACAAGCCAGAAATGGACTAACCAACATAGAAAACAAACTATGGGTTACCAAAGGAAAAATGGAGCAGGGAGGAATAAATTTTTGGGATTAACAGATACATATTACTATATATAAAATAGATAAACAACAAGGACCTACTGTGTAGCACAAGGAACTATTTTCAATTTCATATAATAAGCTATAATGGAAAAGAATCTAAAATATATATATGTATGTATATGCATAACTGACTTGCTTTGCTGTACACTTGAAATTAACATTGTAAATAAATTACACTTCAATAAAAAAGATGCAATATAAAAAAAATCACAGATGTAAAATTTGTTGATCAATTCCAAAATAGGAGAGAGACAACCTTAAAAAGTGAGACTGTTAACCAGACTCTGGCTTTCCTCCCCATATCTGAGGGAGTAACTTTTAAGGCCCCAGGTATGAGTTAGCTTCCAGATAAAGACAAACTAAACTATTGTAGCAAAGGAGATAGAAAGTTCACTTGAGGTTCAGGACAGGTCAAACAGATAATGTATATGTGAAAATAAATGAGAGGAGAAAAGGATAAGAGGTAGAATGATGTGAACAAAAAGATCATTGGAAACAACAAGTCTGGGTTAAAATCTCAATATTAATATCAATATACCTAGTGGGTAAAATATGTTAAAATCTCAACTTTACTGTCATAGAGAGAAGAGGGTTTTCTTTTTGCGAAAGACTCTTCCCAGGGCTCCCTTCATGTCTCTGTTCCTCAGGCTGTAGATGAAGGGGTTCAGCATGGGGGTCACCACAGTGTACATCACAGCCATGGCAGTGTCCTTAACAGTAGAATTACTAGCTGTAGGGCATAAATAGAGACCAATAACTGTCCCATAAAACAGGGACACCATGGAGAGGTGGGAGCCACAGGTGGAGAAAGCCTTGCGGATACTTCTAACAGAAGGGACCTTGAGGAGAGAGGAGACAATCTGTGCATAGGACATGATGATGAGTAGGAATGGAATGACAAGAATGAGCCCTCCCGTGATAAATATCACCAACTCATTAACTTGAGTGTCAGAGCAGGACAGCTTCAGAAGAGCAGACATATCACAGAAAAAGTGGTGGATCACGTTGTCCACACAAAAAGATAATCTGGCCATGAGCAGGGTGTGTAACATGGCATGGAACGTGGTCAGCACCCAGGGCAGCACCACCAGGGACAGACAGAGCTTGGGGCTCATGATGGTGGTGTAGTGCAGGGGGAAGCAGATGGCCACATAGCGGTCATAGGCCATGGCCATAAGGAGGAAGCTCTCCAGGTCTGCAAAAAACAGAAAGAAGTACATTTGGGTCAAGCAGCCAGCATAGGGGATGGATGGGACTTCGCTCTGCATGTTCTGCAGCAATTTGGGCATTGTGACAGAGGAAAAACAGAGATCAGAGAAAGACAAATTGCTGAGAAACAAATACATGGGTGTGTGGAGGTGAGAGTCCAGTTGAATGAGGACAATGATGAGGAGGTTCCCCAGGACAGTAGTAAGATACATGACCAGGAACAGAGCATAGAACAGGTTTTGATGCTCTGGTTCAACTGGCAGGCCCAGGAGGAGGAACTCTGAGATGACACTTTGATTTCTTCCCATCATGCTCTGTGTCCAGTATCTTTAGGAGAAAATAATGGTGTCCATTAAAAACCGGAAGAAAAATGAACATATTTCTGTGATACCTGGTCTGTTAGCTGTTCTTCAGTAACTGATTACAAGCTCACTAACACCACTCTTTGTAATCAGAAATATACATCACTAAATCTAAGCCACTTTTCAGACATTTCCTTCATTTCTCATCAATTAGCATGTAACAATAGTGTAACTCTTGCCTCTCTTCTAAAACACTCTCATCTTCTATCTTCTATGGGCTCACCCTGGTTCTCCTGATATTTCCCTGCCATTCATTCCCAGTAACTCTGATTAGTTTCTTCTCCAACAGTATCTTATATATTGGTGTATTCTTGGGCTTTTGCCTAAACACTGTTCTCTTATAATTCTATATATACAGCTTTGAAAGAACTTGTCCATTCCTATGGCATTAATTACCATCTAAATCTCATGGATAAACCTCTATCACTTTCACAGCTCCATTAGTTGCTTAGTGATTATCTCCCCATGGAATATCACAAGCATCTTCAGCCCAAAAGATCCCACATGAGCTCACCCTGCCCACTCTTTCAAGACTCTCACACCTCAGTAAAAGAAATCAAGGCTCAAGTCATATACCTAGGAGTTTTCTTTCATTCCCTCCTTTCACTATCAGCACCCAGTCCATCAAGTCTTGTAGGATCTCCCACTTAATTCTCTCTCTAATTCATCCACCACTATCCCAACCCTCACTACCCTGAACCAGGCTAACATCACAACTTGTCTGTACTATCGAAACAGCCTCTTAATTTATCTCCCTACTTCCATGCTCACTCTCCTTCAGTCTCTTCACACTATGGCATTCTAAGATGAAAATCTGACCATTATTCTGTTAAAGTCTGCATGGTGTCATTGCTCTTAAGATAAAGACAAAATTCCTTTCAAGGGCCAAAAAGTGCTCCATGATCTGACCCTTGCCTGCCTCCACATCTTCATCTACCCTATAATGACACACACATTTCACTCTTCCACCAATGCTGGAGTTAAAAGTCACAGTTTCTTGCCTCCATCCTTTTGCCTTTCCTTTTCCTCATGCCTAGCATCCTTCTCCCTCTGCTCCTTCACCTGGCTTGTCTTTCTTTATCCTTCAGGTATATTACAAGTCTCTTACTCAGCTAACCTTCCCTATTTCCGCAGACCAGATGAGAACCCACTGCTATGCTCCCTCAGCACCCAGTACCCAAAGCTATTATTCATTTATAGCTGTCTTCCCTACCAGATTGTCAACTTCACACAGGAAAGGCCATAACTACCTTCATGACTGAAGCAGTGCCAGCACCTGGAACAGTGCCTAGATGTAGGCAATGTTTCATTTTTTGAGGTATTTACTGGCTGTGCTTCAGGTTAAGACATGCCTTCCTCCAACTTTAAAGACAGAAAACTCCTGTTGTTTTAGAATATCTACTCCTCCTAAGTCCTCTCAGAACAAGAACTCACTAGTTTTTGATACTTTTTTACAAAAGTCTGGGATGTAACCTCAGACATGGAACATATTAGACTACCTCAATCACACTACTCTTTATCCTAAACAGACAACCCACTATCCACATGCACACTGTCACTTATTCCTTGTGTTGATACCCAGAGGATTCAGTTATATACATGTGGAAAAAGGTAAAACTGATGGGTATGTTTAGTAATTTGGGGAGAAAAGGAAGAAATAAAGATAATTTCTACCCTCGAGACCTTGCTCCATTTCTTCTTCAGATATCCATACCTCAGAGTGTGCCTCAGAGCTGAGAAAACTAAGGAAGAGTATTAGGGATATAAGAAGTTCCTTTCCTCAATGAGACATAACTGGGTCCAATTGCTAGGATTTTCACCCTGCTAATGCTGCTTAACTGAGCCACATAGTATTTTTCACATGTGGACTTAATGTTTGGTATTGCAGCAGGGAAAAGCATCAAGTGAAGCTCCATGCACTTAATATCTCAGAAATTTGCTTCCCAGGAAAACATGTAGGATCCTTTCCTGAGGCTGTCACAAGTCTCTCTAGGAATCACAAAACAGAGAGCCAACACTTGAAGATGCTGGCAGGATCAGGGCTATGAGCCTTAGCTGCTCCATTAACAATGTCTCTCATCCTCTGCACCTGGGAAATCAGTAGTTCTCAGTCTGGACTGCACATAAGAATCACAAAGGGCAGTGCTTCTAAAAATTTAATTTACAAATTGCCTACCTTGAGGCCCTGTTAAGTGCTGATTTTGATTAAGTAGGTCTGTTGTGGTGCCTAAAATTCTATATTTTATAAGCACAAATTTTATATTTAGTGATTCCAATTCTGTTGGTCTGTGGAACACACTGTATTTTAAAATATAGATTACTGCACTCTCATCCAATGAATGTAATCAGAATTTCTGGGGAGAGGGGTGCTATCTAAAGGTCATTAAGTCATTCAAATATATAGTAAAGGGTCAAGAACTTCTGCGTTAAATGCCTGTCTCATAGAGAGGTCTTAGGCTGAAACAAAAAAAAAATCTTGTGAGATACATTACACAGTTATATTTATAGATGTTATCATTAATAAAAAAAAGACTAACGTGACTAATGAACATCAATCAAAATATTTCTAGACTGTGAAGAAATCATGGGAGGCTGAGAGGTGAAGAAGGGAGTTATCACACCTGAAATGTTCTCCTGCAGAACATGATATAACCTGGGAAATCAAGACCCTCAGGTAGTAAAAACCCAAAGGACCAGCTCATTCATCCTCTGCCCAACTTACCCAGTGTGTCTGAGAGAGACTCCAGGACCCAGGACCTGAGATCCTGCCCCTCTTTATTCACTAAAGCATGAGAAGTAACAGCCTCTGTAGTTACTACCTGTATCTGCAACATCCATTGTCGCATCTCCCATTCTATACATCCCCAGGCCTAAGGAGCCCTGGATCCCAGAGGAGTCTAGATCCTGGAGGAACTCATTAAAGACAAAGCAATTACCCAAGGTCTCTCTAGGACAAATGCTCTCAGGATCCTAGAGCCGTGACTGATTATAACCAATGATCACACTTGACTATAGGGAACATGGGGATGGAGATAAACTCATGTCTGGATGCTTAATCACTGCCGTTTAGGAGTGGGCAGCAGTCCAGTGGGGCCAGAGCCTAGATTTTCAGCAGTTTAAAAAAAAAAAAAAAAAAGAAGACGAATGGAGAATCCATAAAACAAGCAGGGACCAAACTACAGCTATCCCAAAGTAGATGCACAGACTAGAAACTTCAGTATAATGCCTAGTGACACTACAGATAGTGGGCACCTTTGTCTTGTTCCTGGGTTTGGTGAGAATGCCTCTATATTTCCCCATTAAGCTTGATGTTGGCCTCTGGGCTGACTCAAATCTATCTGAGTTGACGCAAACGTATTCTAATCTCATGTGAAGTGAGTATCTACCTATCCCTATTATATTGAACATTTTTATCTGAAACGGTTTTTTAATTTTAGCAAATGTACAATTTTTATAAAAATACTAAAATTATTTTTCAAAAAATCTTTCCACATTTAAAAGGATTTAATAAAGTGATTTAAAAAATAAAATAGAAGGATTTAAATATTTTAATTCAACAAGTGTAATACAGAAAAGCAGTAGCCATAAAACCATGGAGATGGTAATTGAAATAATAACAGAAAAATGCTTTTAATTTAAACTATTTAAACTTCCTTCATCATCACTTAAATTTCATTCATTACATTAGTATAATACCTCATCTCAGCATCTACAGTTTTAACAAAGGCTTGAAAAGTTTTTTGTTCAGAAACAGATGCCGGTCTGACAGAAACACATTTGAAAATATTCTTTTTCTGGTCATAGTTTCCAACACACCTATGAACTCGGTCTCTAATCAGTCTTGGAAGTTCACGATCCTGTTTTTTAAAAAATAAATATCGATAAAGTTATTTATGACTTTATTTGAATTTCAATTTTTTAAAACTAATATCATCAACTAAATATGAATCACCCCAGAGTGCTGTAATTCCCTTACCTAATTTAGAGCCCCAGTGTTGACAAGATCATAATAGCTAGGGAGAAATGCGTGCCCTCCACAGAAGAAAGCCCTTCACACTTGGGTAGGGCTTCTTAAAAGGCAGTGAGCTGCTTAAAAAAAAAAGGAATATTCCCAATATAATGGCACATGAATATTCATTTCTATTAGACTGTCAGTTTCAATAGATGGCAGACTAGGTAGTTCAGACCAACTTTCCCACTAAAAACAACTAGAATAGCTAGATGGAATATTTATTTTAAAATCTCCTCAGAGAGATACCAAAGGCAGTGAGGAATTACAGAGACCCCCATCTGGGAGAGGAGAGCAGTCCAGAATGGGGCCTGATATCTGGGGAGGCTTTCCCTGCTGAGGTATCTGCCAATTATAGTCAAGGCATTTTGAGAGTGTAAGAAACTGAGCAGAGCTTCTGCCAGGCTCATATGGCTAGGAGAAAAAAAATGGAGACCAAAGCCCCTCAAAGAAAAGAGATTCTGATAATCACACCACGTCCACCCCAGGCTTAGAGTTGGGAGACTCAGAAGTGCTATGCACTAATGAGATTAGTAAATCAGAAAAAGACCAGCCAGCTCCAAATCCTCTCAGTCATGAATAAAATTAAAGTATTCTGGGATTGCTCTCACTAAGCAGTCATAAAAAGCACAATAAGTATCAGGGAAAATGTTGGTGATTACTAAAAGGACTATACTATGGTAAAGGTTTTCCGTTTCTCAAAAGCCACTCTTAAGACTGAAAAAGCAAACCATGGAGTATGAGAAGATATTTGCAATACACATAATAGACAAAGAACTTGTACCCAGAATAGTTTTCTCAAAAACTCCTATAAGTCAATAAGGAAAAGACAAATAATTCAATAGAAAAAAATTATCAGAGGCCTGAACAGATTTTTCAAAAGAAGATATCTAAGTGGCCAGTAAACATCAAAAGTGCTGAACCTTGTCAGTCACCAGAGTTGGAGAGAAATGAGATAGCAGTACACTTACTCACTAGAATGACTAAAATAAAAAAGACTGACAGTACCAAATGTTGATAAGAATGCAGAGAAGGTACAACTCTCCTACACTGATTGTGAGTATGTCAACTGGTAAAACCCTTTGGAAAATTCTTTGGCAATAATTACCATATTAAAACATATACATGCACTATGATCCTGCATTTTTTATATTTACTTCTAGGTATATACCCAACAGAAAGGCATCCATGTGCACAAGAGACATATAGAAGAATGTTCACAGAGCATTATTCATAATAAAAAATCAAGAAACAACCAAGAGGCCCACCAACAGCAGAACAGAAAACTAAATTGTGACATATTTATACAGCAGAATATTGTACATAGAAATATATAAATAAATGAATTATAGCTAGAGTGATGACTCTTGTAAACACTGTGTTGACTAAAAGAAACCAGACATAAAAGAAGACATTTCATATGATACTACTTATATGTAAGTTCAAAAATAGGCAGAATTAATTGATGATATTAAAGTCATGATAATGGTTAATATTAGGCAAGAAATAGGAGGTAATGAATTGGAAGAGGCACAGAGACGTACAGGGTGACAGCAATGTTCTATTTTTATCCTTGGTAATGTTCACTTTGTGATACTCCATAGAATTGTACAGTTATGATTTGTGCACTTTTCTGTACATGTTATACTTCAATAAAAAAGTTTTTTAAAAAAACTTAGACTAGAGAAAAAAGTAAAATAATAAAATAAAAAATAAACATTCAAGATATTATAGAAATTAATAACATGACATTACTACTTCTGGATCATCTGTTATGTGTCAGTTGCTATACATTCATGTTTTATCATCTAATCTCCAAACCAGATTTTCAAAGCAGGAATTAGTCTCTGCATTTGACAGATTAAAAAAACTGATGCTCAGAAAGTTTAAGCAGCTCACTCAAGATCATAAAGGTAATAATAAGCGATGGAGTACAAACTGGAATCCCAGTGTGATTTCAGAATTAACGTCAAACTCTTTTACAAAGTATGGAAGTCTTATAAAGTCTCCAGCCTCCTTTGTCACCCCCAGCTTCGTTACCAAGCCTCTTTGCTACGTTCCAGCCCACTCACTCCGCCTTCTCTCAAGTTCAGAAGTACTACCCTTACCTCCCTCACTTACTAACTCTGTACTCTGGTAATTATAAACTACTTGCAGTTTCTTGAACAATCTGGGCTCTATCTGAGCTTCATGCCTTTGCATGTGCTGCTCCTTCACTGAAGAATGCATTCCTCCCACCTCCTCCCCTGGTCCCAACACTTTGGCTTAATTTATTAGGCCTTAAGTATCTAAGATAAAATAGGTTAATGCATTCTTAAAAAACCTTACAGTGATCTGACCACCCTTCCTATCTACTTCTATAGCATTCTGCACACACCTCTGTCATATCATTTGTCATACCACAGTGTAACATTTATGTATCTTGTCTTTCTCCTGAGATTATAAACTCTTTGGGAGAGTCATTTACCATTTATATTCCACTTTGTATCCCTTGCAACTAGCACAGGGTAGGCTCTCCATATAAGTTGAACAAATAAACAACTTTAATATCAGAACTAAAACCAAACAAAATGTTGAAAGTACTACTAAATTGTTAACAGAATTTTTACTACAGTGGAATTATAGCTTGCATTTGTATGGTTTTGTTGGCATAAGCTTTGCAAAGAACTCTTAAAAAAATACTCACTATTTCATAAAATACACAAGGCAGAATATTCTTCCCATCTCTCATAAGAAAAGTCTTTGAACAATATGGGCCAGGTGTAACAGCTGAATCGAGAACAGCTAAACAAAATTGAAACAGAGGGGAAAAAAATCAGTGCTGGTAAAAAGCAAATAAAATTTAACAAAGAGAAATTGATATTTAAATAACTATTCCCACACCAATCTCTCAATAATAAGAAACCATTTTAAGAGAGAAAGATATTCCCTTTTTTAAGTTTTTAAAATTTGGGGGGGGGGTTAATTAGGTTTGTTATTTATTTTTATTTTATTTATTTTTTAATGGAGGCACTGGGGATTGAACCCAGGACCTCATGCATGCTACGCACACGCCCTGGCACTCAGATATACCTCTCCCTCCAAAAGGGAAAGATATTTCTGAAACTGTTTTATTCTAAGGAAAACAAAATTTCTGGCCCTCTCCAACTTAGGATCAGTTGATTTGCCAAAGTTTATACAATTGACAATAGTTGGCCATCTGAAGCTTTTCTCTTACAATGTGTTCTACAAAGTAGTTAAAACCTCAGACAAGTCTACTACATTACAACAAATAAAATAGTCATGTATAACAGATAAACATCATAATTTAATGAAAAAATTGAAACAGAATCAGAAGTCATGCAATGGAGTCTCAATTCTGCAATTTACTAAGCTGAGCAAACTGTTTAACCTCTTTCAAATCCGCTTCATCTATAAAATTCAAATGATAATTCATGTTTATCTCAAGAAATTATTATCAAATGAGAGTATTATTCATTCCTTTCCATCTATTATGTACTGATAGTGAACATTTGTTATTTTGAGGTCAGCCTCTATTTCCCCTCATGATATCTAGATTTTCCTTTAGGAAATCTCTCCTATGCCATACTTAGCCATATGATCTGGATGGGATTTGTCCCACTCCCAGACCCAGGAGTGACATAAGATTGATGTAAGCCAATCACCATATCCCCTTCCCCAGCTACAGAGTTCAGCGTTGCAGTGATGGGCTTGTTATGCAGTTAGAAATAATGATATGCAAGAGGTCATTTGCTAGTTTCTGGGAAAGAGCAAGCAGAAGAAAAAATCGAAGAATGTGACAGTGTGGTATATGGAAAAATGTGTGGTATAGAGAACTTTGACAATCATCTTAATACCATAAAAGTCAGAAACTACTGGAGAGACCACAACTGGGGTCTCATGATCAAGTCAACACTGTTACAGAACAGAAAGATGGCTAAATCTCAAAAACATAATACTGGATGAAAATGCAAACTCTATATTGTAAAACACATAAAAAAGTAATTAAATAAATATAAATTTATGAAATCAAATGTATATAGTAAAATTATAAAAACATGTAAAGATACTACAGTGATTATCTCCAGAGGAGAAAAACAGATACAGCTTTCAAGGATGTCTATAAAACAGGTATGTGGCTATTTATTATATTCTCTAGATTTTTCTGCATGTTTAGAATATTTCATAATTTAAATTACTTTAAATATTTTATTTAAACTGTGGAAAGAAGTATGTTTTGAATCTCCACTTCCTGTTTGTCTCTTCATTTGAAGTAAAATCAAATTCCAGACACATTCTGTAAAACTCTCCTCCCTTTTAAATATTAATTTAGAAAACAGATTAATTGTAGGGTGTTTACGCATATCAGTAAAGGACTCTTCACAAATGTTCTTTCAGAATATTTACTATAATTTAATTTATATATAAAATTACTACTGGATTTAGTGTAACAGAGCAGAAAGAACACTCTATTGAGAATAAGGAGACTTGGGTTTTAGATCTGCCTGTGCTGCTAACTAGCTTTGTGATTTCAGTCAAGTCTATTTTAATTATTTGCCCCATTTTTTCACCTACATCAAAGGTTAGGTTAGATTACTTGAAAGAATCCTTCTAGTTTTGACATTATGAATCAGAAGAGTACTACCATGAATAACCAAACATGTCTTAAGTCACATAAATCAGTGACAGACCCAGGAACTGAAGAAAATCGTAATAAACCATAATCTCCTTCTGCAAAAATTTTATTTTTCTTTAAGATCCTCTAGGTATTCCTATTAACATACAAAACTATTTTCTAAATGGTATTACTGAAGTATTTTTGAAGTGCTACACCCACCTAATATTTCAAAAAGAAGTACGGTTTTCTGTGCATGCTCACGCCAGTACTTCATGCTTTCAATAACTGCAGATATAATTCTTAAAGAATTATCTTTTTCTTTAAACTTTAACTGATACAATGAAGTTTCCTTTTGAAAAAATAAAAACATAGCATTAGAAAAACCTGTCATTTTTTTCATCATACTCATTCACTTTCTATGTAAAGATTCTAAGTCCTTATACTACACAAATATGTGGGTAAAACAATTTACCTCAGATGGCTTATATGGAAAATACTTTTTTCTTATTAAGAAAAAACTGCTTACAGATGTATAGGCATAATCAACACAGGGTACTTAAGCACTCAAAGACCAACAACAGTAAGAAATTGTTACCACTCCAAGGCTGAAAGGACAAGCGGAGGAAATAAAATGATCAAGCTTGTGAAAGCTGGACTCATGGAGGGCTATATCATGCAGGGACACAGCTGCCGCCTGTGACACAGCATTTAATTAGGGAGGGAATGGGAAAATCCAACCTCTCTCCCTACCCTTTGATGTCCTGCCAGTGTCTTCCATTCCTACTGGCTAACCCCTAACAGAAGCCAGCTACGGGATCCCAGGACGATGCACTATGTAGGACCATTCAGCCTTCCAGAACATAGAGAAGGGCAGAGGGTAAAGAATCTATTGGGCCAGGACGTGAGGAAGGGAACTGGGTATTTGTGCTAATCAAGTAACGTAGGCCATGGGAATAATTTCAAATGCTCTTATCTCTGTAACTTTCTAAATATTTCACACATTTTTTATGTAAATACAAAATGTAAATAACTAATATTTAAAAGTTTACCTTCAGGGTGTTTTCTGCTGGAAAATCATCCAACATTGTTTTCTTAGATTGATTTTGTTGAAAATTGGGCTTAAATGCCTGTAATGCACTGTTTTTGTCTAGACTTCTCATTGTGGAGCCAGATATTTTTGATGAATGTGTTTGTGTGAGTACTTTACTTTCTCTTTGGTGAGATAAGTTAGTTGATTCAGATACTCTTAATTGCTTCTGTTGTTGAGCTCCCAAATTCACTGGATAAGAATTTATTCCATTATCTGCCATTTTATTTGTTCTTTTGCACTGAGGCTTAAAATCATTTCTATCCCAAGTTTTAAAACTGGTATTTGTGTTGCCATCTTTGTAGCTGCAATAGTTTTTTAAAAAAAAAAATTAGTAATAGCGTTGTTTCTATATATTTTTCTTAATTAAAAGAAAATTATTAATGAAAATGTGCATTTATATGGTAATTTGTGGTTTATAAACAATTTTGTAACTACTGACTAGTTAGAAATTCCAAATATACCATCACAACAACCCTACAATACATTATACTCTCTTTTCAAGTGAGGAAACTGAGCCTTAATGAGGAAGTAACTTGCCCAAGGTCATATAACTAGTTACTGACAATTCAAAACCCAGGGAATCCTAGTCTCCCAACTCAAAGTCCAGTGCCAGAGAGTATATTTTTAAACTGTACAAGCCTTCATATGACAGTGGTTGTCTCAGAGTAGTAAAATTTTGAAAACTTTGCTTCCTTCTTCATACATTTATTTTTTTTTTCATTTTCTACAATGTAAAATTTTCAAAAGTTAAGCTATGGCTTGATATTATAATGTCAGTGATTTTAAGTCACAAGGAAAATACAGGCAAGGTAGATAGCTGTTTGATGAGGAATTCTGTACTTTTACTGTGTAGCTTAAAAGTCCTACTTAGGAGTAGTAGGAAAGCAAATAACAGCTCCTTAAGTTGTAGTAAAATATAAAGAAGTCAGTCAAAAGTTGATATATAGATATTTTAGAACTTTTTAAAAAAATTCATACTGTAATCTTTTAAAATAACTATTGTTATAACATTCTGAAAATAATAAAAGTAACATGTCTAAAAATGGGGAAGACAGCAAATTGTCTGATAAACTCTATTACAGGAGGAGTGAGAATAGAAATGCCTTGGAAATTAGAAGAATGATCTTCTCTGGAAAAGCCAAAATCATCTAGAAAAAGGAAGATGCTGGCGTGGAAAAGCACACTGATACAAAAGAAAAGACAACATGGTAATTATAAAAGAAAGAAACTAAAATTGCCTTCTCCTTCATCAAATGCCTGTGAGGACATGAAAGCCTCTGGTTTCAGAGCATGTAAGCTAACGTTGTCCAGCAATTACCAAGGAGCTTAAAGATCTTAATAGGGCAGAAGTACAACATTCAACTGTGGCCCAGAAGAACTGTAACAAGGATAGGAGTGTCAAGAGGGTGTTCCAGAGGCCAAGTATGAAAGAGAAGACTCCTCATATCTTTGGCCATCCTGAACAAGGTAAAGGGGATGTAAAAGATCCAAAATCTAGTTATATGAATATTGGAGGGGGGGTCCTGCCAGCTCCTTCTATGAATTACTGACTTAAATTATACATTATCTTACATTATTTAATTTTTACAATAGATCCATATAAGAAGAATCGTTGAAAGACATTAGGCGCTGTAAGAGAACAATTATGAGTAAATAAGGGTATTAGGCATTCTAAGTACTAGGGTAAGACTGAGCATTCTATCTGGTTTTCAATTTCTAAATATATTCAATATTTAGATATACTTATTCCTGACTCTTTACCTATTATCAGTTAGATCATTAATGATCCACAGCAAAATCATAAATTCATGGTGATAAATATTGGCAGAAACTTCATTACAGCACAGAGTATTCTTTGAAAACATAATCACTGCCAAAATTACCTACTTTTAGTTTTATATGGCATGTTCTCTTAACTTCTATAGAACATAGTAATATCACTATAGTTATAATTATAGAAATTTTCTAAACGCAATTCTGTCTAAGAAAAGAGAAGAGATTAGAGGAGGAGAGAAGGGAGTAAAGGAGGAGATGGGAAGGAAAAGGAATAGAATAAGAAGAAATCTTAAGTAGACTCACCTCCCACCACTCTTACTTCTTTCAGTATTTGATTGAATAGATTTCAACACAAACTCTTGACTTCTCAGGGGATGAGAAACTGAATATATTTGCCTTTCAAGGAAATATGTCTTATTAACTATTAATAATTTGTTCCCAAATTCATAAATATAAAATATAAAATATACATAGAAGAATAACATCAGTCAGTAACAGACATACAGATTCATTGGTATAAATTTTTCCACATACCCTGTGTTCATTGTTTTCGTTAAAGGAGGCAACTCTGGATTCATAGCTTCCCAGGCCCAATCTCAAAAGATATAAGTAACACAGGTAAGAGTAAGGTAGGTAGCATTTTTTGGAAATAATTCTTTCATATTTATTTAATTTGCAGGGGGGAGGCAGTTGAAAGCTTGAAGGTGAAAAGAACTTAAATATATGGACATGTTCTTCAACAGTACCTTGTTGTGGAATTTATCACAGCCTGCCTTATTACTTTTTTTGAATGTCTTCCCTGTTGTATTTTAAGCAAGGTAATAGTTTAATCTGTATCTCTTCCACAATCAATCCTGGTATAGCACCTTGTGTTTTTCATCAGTTCTTATTCTTACTATGTGTCATACATTCTGATATTCTCTATTCTACTCTACTTTATTCTCTTTTATTTCCTTTTTTAAAAGACTGATTATTTCCCAACCTACTAATGGATCAAGACAAAAATGTGGAAAACAGTGGCCTAGTCCTATTTCTTACCCAATATAAGAATCCTATTATATCTCTGACAGACAGTAATCCTGCTCAGAGCTTGAAGAGTTCAGTACTTCAGGAGGACACACACTTCCCTAAGGAGCAACTCACATTGTTATTTTTCAAGATCATCCATCATTCATGCTACTTATAAAAAGTATTTTAAATAGTGGAGAGTTTTTTAAATGGCAAAAGATGATCAGATAAATGCCTAAATGCATATCCATGTGAATTTTTTATGTTCTCCATAAAAATGAGAATATGAAATTCATACTTCCAATTCCTCAAGTGTGGAAGAAAACAAAATAATTATAGATTTGAAAGTAGGTTAAGGTCTATGGTTACACACTGGATAAAATTAACAATACAAGTATTGACATATAAAGGGACTTTAAAATTCTAGTTCATAAATCCTATTAAAGCTTTTTTAAGTGTGCCCCCAAAGTGCAAATGTATACAACCAGCATGTACCAAGTATATTTCAGAATAGCTGCCTGTCCATGCCTTCTTCCAGAGAGAAGTAAAAAGTAAGCAAACATTAAGACCTCCCAGCACAAACCACCACAGCTAATTGTTTCAGAGATAAGAGGCCTACCCATAAAGCTAAATCAGGATTTCAATGATCTTACTTAAAAATATGAGCTGAAGCAGAGGCTGTCTCTAGAATTTGAATCAAGAGAAACAGAGGGCAGCCAATGATGGGCTCTGAGAACTAGCACTAAAAGGTTATGTTAACAGCCAGCAAGGGCAATTTAGCTCATGTGCTAGTCGAAGCTATAAGGAAGTCAACTGGATGAAGGAGTAAAAAACCAAAAAAATGAAGAAAGGCAAAAATGACATTAGAGAAAAAAGACCACGGCCAAGCAGACAAATTCCTGGCCAAGCAGACCCCTCCTAAGGTCTATTTCCTTCCACCTTTCCCATGTTCCCATTCACACTTATCCCTATTCCTGAAGTAATCTGAGTTTCTCCATTCTTTACCACCAAATGTTTAAGTCACAATACCTACATGTTTTGAAAAAGAAAAAAATCTTTACAATATAGATTACTGCTTCATTAGAACAAAGACTCCATATTTAAGATACTCCATTTAAATGCTGAGACATCCTTGTAGACAAGGAAACTCAAACTACTACACTAGTCTGCTCAGAAAGAGCAAAGTAATCCTTTTAATTGGATAGTGGAAAGAAGAAAAATAATAAAGTTTCTACTTCCATTATAATAAAATAGAAATGGTAGTTTTCTAGAGTCTTATTTCTTATTTTCTGAAAATTTTAACTTATTTTCTTACCTGTTGGTAGAGGAGGGAAATCATAACTGTCAGAAGCAATACTGATACCTGGATCATTTTTAAGTGGATTGGATGTTAATGGCTGTCTATTCCTCTTTTTCTGATTGAACAATGGTACAGGCAAACAGCCTAAATTATATATGTCAATAAATTAGTACATAATAGGCAAATAGTCAGATCTAGTTATAGAATAATTACTAGTATATAATAATACACAACTTGAATTTGTCTACTTCTATACATTAATTTTATATTTACTACAGATATATTTCTATATATTTGGATTTATTTTTACATTCTTAAGATCCCAAATAGGCCTCCTTGCCTCTACAAACTCCTTTCTTGTTTTGTGTTAACACTGCTTTAATTCCTCTTGAGTAATTGCCATCTCCTCCCTCATCCCCCAAACTTTTCCAAATCTACTTTTTGTTTCTGTTACTTTCCTCCTGTGCTTGCTTATCACCGTATCAACTGGAGGGGACCCTTCAAGTACACCAGAGGGAAGGGAGAACCAAAATCTGACCCATGCTTTCCAAAACCCTAACCACTCTCTGGACCATGGGAGCACACCCTTTAAGGCCATGGTTCTCAAACTTTCGTTTGACCAAAATTTATCTGGAATTATGTTTAACATACCAGTTCCTAGACCCCACTCTCATAGATTTTATTTCCATAGATATGCTTTGAAAGCCAAATTGCTGCAGTTTCAACAAGAACTCCAGGTGTCTGTAATGCATATTTTCTGTGAATCATTTTGAGAATGACTTAGAGTAATAATAATGAGTTTAAATGAGAACAGATACTACTCCAAACCCTCCAGATGAAAGACCTGGGATCGCAAGTCTAGTCAAAAGTCAGAATTTATAAACACTAAAGCTAGAAGGGCTCTAAGTGGAAAAAGAGGTCCCACAAGTTTGCACATTGTACAGTGAAAGAACTTAGATAGGGCCCAAGCTTCCTAAGTCTCAGTTCAGAGCTATCTTGCCACTATACCATACTCTAGTTGGTCCATCCGCACTTTCACTACAGGAGAATATAGACTCTGTGATGGCTGTATGATGAAAGGCTGGGAAAACGATGTGGACTCTGGAGTCAAACTGTCTAGGCTTGAAATATAACTTCAAAGCAGGTCTAAATTACAATTTTAAAGTCCAAACGATGGCTATTTCCTTAAACTTATCGTGCCAATATGACATATACTGAGAGGCAGAATAGGATAGTGATCAAAAGAATGGGAGTCAAATTCAAATCCTGGTTCTTCTACTTCATAAATTATTTATTTACCCTCTTTGTGCCTTTGTTTCTCATCTAGAAAGCAAGGATGACAAAAACTCTCTGAGTTAAATAAATGAATACATATCATTAAATGCCCAGAATACAGTATATCCACCATAAATCATAGCTATTATTATCTTCATTCTGCATTATCTTCATTCCCCTGGTTCTCTTCATTCTTGCCCTCTGTCCTTATACTAACTAATAAGCAGGAAAAGCAGAAATGGCACGGGAAGCTGTTAGGAAGACAGAAGTAGCTCTGGAAATATTTTAAACAAGTCACAAATAAAAATTAAAGTATTATTAATTTCTTTATTTTCAGCTTAAAAGCACAGAACAACTCGTGAAGCACATGGGGATTGTAGAAAGAACACAAGAGTAAATCCAGGAAAATCTGATTTTACTTCCACCTAAGCCACTAAGTGTTTTGTCTTGAGTAATTTATTTCCTTTGACCTAAAAAGTAGAGGCTAGACTATATGTTCACTCTTTTTAAAAGTTCCTTCCAAAATGTTGTATCTATATACTAGATAAGGTTTACATGGTATATACAAACTACAGAAAATTTTAAAATAAAAGTCAGTCAATACCTGCTGTACTTCGAGTTGAATTTTCATTTAGGTTTCTCTTCATCTCCTTCAATATCAAAGTCGATAACTCTTTCTTTAGCACTTCAACCTTACAACATGAAGTTATTCGACTAAACCTTCAAGGAGAGAAATTTGTAACTCATGTGCTATCAACGAGAAAACCAAATTCTCAGCCTGGAAATTCCTGAAATTATGGTTGAAAACTATGGTTTCAGACTTAATAGTGTAAACACGCTATAGTCTCTTGCTTTCTGAATAAGAATTTACAACATAACCCATTTTCCCAAATCTGTTGGAAATAAGACCAGTGTGGCTATAACTTGCCTCCTAAACATACGTGGATTTTCACAGAGTCTACGGAATTTATTTCAGAATCAAGGACCCACAATGAGAACAATTCTGGAAAATGGACTACAAATTGGCAAACAAACAAGGCCAGGGAGGAAACACATACAGTTGAAAGCCAATTAAGAATGTGTTCTGTGTCTCACTGTAAAACACTGTGCAGATCATCTGCTTTGGCCATTAGTTTGAGATCCCAGGATTATACAATACCAAAGCCTAAGGCCACACTTAATATGCAGAATAATTGTAATGATAAGTTTCCACAGCTTCTGTAACTTTAACAAGTGAAACAAGATTTTTTCTGTTTTTCCTTTCCTTTTACCACAGAATTTCTGCTGTAATTTTCTCCATGTTTAGTCTCTTATAGTCTAACTCCAGTTAAATTCAGCACTTACCCGTTGTGTGAAAAGCTAAGATCACTTCTGCTCCCAGGTTCACTGCCCCATGAGACAAACACACATGACCACCACTGAGTAATAATGCAAATCATACTGAGGTAAATATCAATTTCTAAATATTGTTTCTAGAAATAAAACTTGGGAATCATGAGGTCAGGGATTTCCTCTGTTTTGTTTCCACGTCTTGGCCTTGATGGATACAGCAGTCTCTTTAGAAAATATTCTTGATGCCATTCTAGGAACCAAAGCAGAGGTCGGGCCACCTTTTCTTAGCCCAGAAACACCAACGCAACTCACATCCTGAACCTAGAGGCGGCTGAGAAGTGTTAGTACGTTTTTGAGTCTCAGGCAAATAAAAATGCCGCATCCTCCCCTGGACCCCTGACCCTGGTGGGGCGGGGACCCTGAGCTGCCCTCTCCGCTTCGGCTTCTGACTGGATCCTAATCGCATTAACACCGGTGGCGGCGTCAGTGTGCAGAAAGTTTGCTCACTGCAAGTTTCTCGAAATAAATCTGACTCTGCCATTCAGCTGTCTCTGATCCTTCCTTTCTCTCCGATTCTAACAAATACACACACACACACACACAGCCCCCCCCCCCCCCCAAGACCGTTGCCTCAGATGGAGGCCACGGGGCCTACTTCAGCCCCTTGTGGGAAAACCTCCAGTCAGGGCTCCTGTTCTCTTCCAAAGATTTCTCCTGACCCCAGGGCTCGAGGCAGGTTAGTAACTAAGGCCTACACAGATTCTTTCCCTTCTTGGCCCTCCTGCCAACCCGACACGCAACTTGAACCCTCAGGTTTCTCGTCTCCGTCAACCGTCGCTCCGTCAGGCCAACAGCAACTGACGCTACCTTCCCGCCTCCGAAAAAGCGCGGGAATCACACCGTACGCATGCGTGCTCCGCCCACGCCTCCGACTGCGCAGGCGCAGGGGCCGCCGACCGGTGAACAGCGAGATGGCGTCGTACCTTCTGTGGACCGAGGGGAAGAGATGCCTGCCCCCTCTCCCTGGCACAGAAACGTGAACGCGCCCATGCGTTCTCACACTGTGAAGTACGGGGCGCAGGGATGGCGCTACCTCTTTGGAGTTTTGCCCAGAGAGGGACAAGCCTGTTCTCGTCACCTGCGGGGCCCTCCCAGACTCCACCCCAGCTTCGTCCGAAAATTGGGCCCAGGGCTAGTCCTCCAACCCCGTTCCCGCGCCCCAAGGTCATTTCTTAGGTTCTAGATATGCATTTGTAAGTGGCTGGTGGCAACCCGGAGTGTGCCTAGAAGAGAATGGCTCAAAGGCCACAGGCCTCAGAGCCAGGTCATGGGGGTCTTGCTTGGTTAGGCTGAGTTTCTGCGTGAGGTCAAGCAGGCGGGGCACTGGAGACATCCGGAGGCCAGGAGAGCTGAGGCCTGGGTTTAGATGCCGGCCCCGCAAAGCCGAGCGCGGTCGGGAGGGCAGGGCCAGTGATGCCGGAGCTCAGGGGAGGGAAAGCACACGCCGCAGAGACCCAGGACCCCGGGGAGGGGAGCAGAGGGGCAGTGACTCTGGGCTCTGGCCCTCAGCCGCTGGACTGACCCTCCATGACCCTTTTACCTCTGGCAAGTTACTTACCCTCTCTAAACGTGCATTTCCTTCCACAGTAAAATAGTAACAATAAAATTGACTTAATCGCCCCAAAGGTATTAAAAGAGAAAATGAACAGTTCTGACAAATAGTAAATGTTCAGTTAATGTTAGCCCTTATTTAATAATAGTAGTTGTCTGGATTCAAGGATCATATTTTGTTGTTACCCTGTCTTCTGACGGTTTGAAGAGGAATAGGAGGAGGGAAGAGGTGCAGAGGGACCCAGAGATGAAGGGAAGGTTGTTAGTAAAGGCCTGAGACTATTAGACCATGAGACATACTGGTAGTTTTGTTGAAGATTAGGTCAAATAAAGGAGAATGTTAGGAGATAGATCAGAGGTGGATTGAGACCAGATAATAGGAGACCTTGAATGCCAAATTAAGGAGTAAGTTTGAAGGACTAAGGTTTTCATTTAATTTGGAAAACACAAAACTTCACACAATAAAATTCTGATAAGATTTGTTAGTCTTCATGGTTCCAGAGAGATTTTTTTTAATGAGCAAAGCTCAGGGAAGCAGATTTTGACCTAATGTATATGTACATACATACATACACACGTACACAATACCCATCTACCCTTCAAAGTAGATTTCTCATTGAAAGAGAAAAACTTTAAACCCACGATGAGCAACATCCTGTGCTAGATCTGTTAGGACTTCAGACATAAGCAGCACGGAGTCTTTGCTAGCAGGTTATAAACTTGTCTATTCAATCTGTATCTTGTTCCAGTTATCGTTTATGTATTTCCATCTGGAAAGTTGGTCAGGATGGATGACAGCAATAGAGGCACAGGAGAAGAAAAAAATGATTAGAGTAGTTTGATTACATGACTGCTGGACAACCCCATTATGTGTGAGACACCTTATGTTTAATATTGGAGAGAAGACATTCTTTATCCCCCAGTCAAACTAATTTGGAGACAACTCCACCTTAAATTTGTCTCCTACAAAATCTGCTGGACAGCCATGACTATGAAAAATTTATTCTCCTTTTGTTTCAAACTACATTATTTTACTAATAAATGAGGCAGCACTCTCCCCAGAAAATATTTGAAGTGCTTAAGTTATTAGGCTTAATTTTTAAGTACTTCAAAACATTAAATATTCAACCTAAGAATGAGATAGTGACAACCAGAGAGGGTCCCACTTTGTATACTATCAGAACTCTCAAAAAAGAACTAGACTAATAAAAACTTGTAGTTTTTGTAGGGCTCAAAAATTTAGTGTGCTTTGGGAAACAGGGAGTTAAAAATCTTTTGGAAGTTAATGTGGTATAAGAGTATGAAAAGCCTCTGTTGCTCTAGTTCTAAGGAAATGCTCGCCTTTTTTTTTCTAATAAAGCTTTCCGCAGAAGACCAACTCTGTACACAATAAACAAGGTAAGTTAGGACAGAATTACTACAATTCATTAACTCTCCAAAAAGTTATTCTTTTTGACGTGTAAGGGAAACTTTATTTATGAATGTTAGATGTGCTTCAAAGTGCTGATGTGTTAACATTCCATAAAACAAGCCTAGAAATGCAAGTCATTTGTGCCAGCTACGAGGACATCGCTGAAGCAGCATTTCCAGCAAGACTAGGGCAAAGAGCAGAACTAACCACAAACTGGCAGAAAAGGGACAACACATAGTCAAGTGTTAATAATTCACCATAGTTACTGCTTTTAAAACCAAAGTAACTAAACAACTATCATCTGTTACATATTTATGCTTGTTTTTGCCATCTCTAAGACTGAAACGTTCAGTGTCTGTGGGTAGGAAAGCAAAGGCTACAGGGGCTTTTTCTGAAGTTAGAACAGTCATTTTAATGTATAAACTTTGATTTTATTATTTTGCTTCCTTTATCTCTGCATTATAATTAAAGGAAGAACATAGGTGTTGGTTTTTTAAATATTTTGAAGTATCCACATTTTATGTTTCCATCATGTGTTTTGTTTGTAAGCTCGTTTGTTTCCTGAGCACACTGAAGTGACTGTTTTTTGTGAATTTGGAAAGAGCAAAATTAGAACTTTGGGGAAAGCCAAAAGTAACAGGGAGCACCCTACTGTTCTGTGAAAAACACTGGACTTAGATTGAGAAAACCTGGATCCCAGGCCTGGTTTTCTTATGGAAGTTCAGAAACTTTGACTGAGTTACTTAAGCTCTTTTTCCTTTACCGCTGCAATGGGGATGTCAATACTTAACCCATCCTATCTTGTAGAGTGGATATATGAATAAGCTGAGATGACATCTGCAGAAAAACATTATAAATTAAACTTCTCTGCAGTTGTAATGAGTTACTCTTGTACCCATTTCAATCTCCCATTACTAGCACATAGTGTTTTCAGAACTTGAACATACTTGACTTTCTGGGTGGTTGAGCATGAAATCAAATTAGATTTGGCTCAGAGTCATTTCTCCAAAGGGATGTAATCATTTTAGTACAGTTTTCTGGATAGTTTCCCCTCATTAGACCCCATCTTGAGTAACACATTCCAGTGGAGAGTCTCTGCTGCCAGTAAATTAGACTGTATCCATATAAGCTCGTATGATCTGGTGAGTGTATGTAGCATGCCCCAAGACATTTTCAGACATTACAAAGTCTTGAAAATTACTTAACAGTTGTTTTTGGTTTACTATTGACGCAAAAAGTGAGGAAGATCCCTAAGGAAGTCAGCACAGCGTTACCAGTAACTTCACGAGGAAGAAATTCAAGTATATTTCAAAGTAGCTTTTTAAGTCCCAGTGGTCATTGATTTGGTTCTTGTGTCTCTGACCATGAAAAAGCATTCTGAAAGAAAGGATGCTGATCCCAGAGGAGGTCTCTGAGAATCTGCCTTTGGCTGTTTATGGAGATGAAATTCAAATGCCCTCCGATGTTAAAAAGGGCCTGGACTCATTTCAGAGGAGAAATGGTTTAAATGCAAGTGGAAAAAAAATATTGAATAATAACACGCATACTGTGGGCCACTTCTTTATTTTCATATTTTTGAGCATAAGAAAAGTAAAATCTATTTTTATTACTTACAAAGAGTCCTGAAAGCACCATTAGATGATATTTTAGCTAAAGAGAAAACAGAAGTTTTGCATTAGTATGAGATGCTAATTTATGATTGCATTTAGATCTACCCACCATTTGAGGGAGTTAGAAGTTAAAGTAAACAGCTGTATCTCTAGTTGATCTCTGCATATTTTAATCCAAATATGGTAAAGGGCAGGGCTACAGAAGGGAGTGTCCCTATAATAAACAGGGCTCAGAACTTGTAACAGAAAATCAAAATACACTCCACTCAAGAGAACCCTGTGCTTTGCACTTTGGTTAAAGGTCTCATTTAGATTTAAATTCCTAAACTGCATAAGAAATTAGGTTTTCTTTGATCTTCTCCTTTTTGAGTTGCAGAATTCAGATAAAACTACTACTCGATAAAATGACTTCTTGTCACGTTGCTGACGATCCTATAAAAAAGGTTGCTATCTTTGGAGGAACTCATGGGAATGAGCTAACAGGAGTATTTCTAGTTAAGCACTGGCTGGAGAACGGCACTGAGATTCAGAGAACGGGGCTGGAGGTAAAACCATTTATTACTAACCCAAGAGCTGTGAAGAAGTGCACCAGATATGTTGACTGTGACCTGAATCGAGTTTTTGATCCTGAAAATCTTGGGTAAGACTCTATTTTGTGTTGTGTGTGTGTACACGCACACGTGTGTGTATGTGTGTGTCTGAAAAGCAGTATGTGTGAGAGCAAATATGTATGTATTTGTGTATGCAGATGATACTCATGTTTGTACGTATAGTAGCTGTTGTGAATGGTCACTTTCACTTTTAACCATACTCCATTACGAATTACTCAGTTATCTAAACTGGGCATTCATGTGCTCTTTTATAAACTTTTTTAAACATCGCAATGTTCTTAACTGATTTTCTTTTTAAATGTATTCTATAGACTGAGACAACAAATAACAGAGGTTTTTATTTTTAAACCTTGTCTTTTAAGAAACAGATTTAATAGTCTTTTACATTAAATTAATGTTTGGCCACTGTGCTTGGGTACATATTTGTTAGCTTTCTAGGTGATTCATTACTATATTTTTGCAACTATGTTTATGATAATGCAGAAAGTTCTAGTTAAGAAAAGTATAATATTTCAATTAATATTTGTTTAATGAAAGAATGAATAAATGACCCTCATCAGAAAATAGTAGACTACTCTGTGATCTGAAGAGTTAGTGTACTATCTTCAGTGTGGATCACTGAGACCTGAATTTTCTGAATTTAAATTACAGCTGATTTATGACATATTGCATACAAGGTATGCAATCATAACACTCTAGGGAAGTCCTTATGAATTATTTCTGCCTTTGTTTACATCATTATAGCTGCTATATAGATTTACAGGCCTCTAAGTATTTGCTCTTCACCACTTCTTTCTTTCATGTACCTAAAAATATTAACATCTTCTCTTTACAGGGCTCTGTGCCAGGTACTATAGGAGTACAAAGCTGTGTACAAAATGGTTTCACCCTCAGGAGCTAGCAGACTACAAGCTAAGATATGTCATGCACACAGACAACTAACAGCACTGCTTTATGGACTCATTTTCTATTAAATCTTAATTTGAGTTTAAAGAGTTACTTAAATTTAATCTTATCACAGTTCAAAAGATGGTTGCTACATTTATACAAATGTGCCTCACTTTATGGAATAGATGTTTTCCAGGGCAGTTATACATTAGTCATACCTTGCTTATCAGACCATATTTTTACTAACTTAAGTTTTAATTTCAAAAGTGCTTCATCTTCATGACTGAGGTTATGTTGAGAAAACTAAGTTTTATCTATTCACCTAAAACAGCTATTAACTAATTCTTATATTACAAGTAAGGATTTGCTGGAGAATAACTTTTAGTTGGGCTATTAACTTCCCAAATAACTCTAATATAGATTAGAATGAGTTTTCTTATTATGACCACTCAATAGCATGCACTTCAGTGAGAGCAGTCTCTTAAATTAAATTCACTTCCTACTTCTTACATTTAATACTTATCAGAGGCTAGACAGTTATCTCTCAGGGTGGTTATGGAAACTTATGAGATCAATTAATTAATTACCTTCTCCCATCCTCGCTCTCGCAAATTTTGCTGCTTTTCCTAAATTCTCCTAAATTCTCAGTGGTGTCACCATTACTCACCAAATCACCTATAGAGATCATCTAGAACCTTCCTAATTCTTCATCCCGTTCGTCTAGTTGGTTACTCATCTTCCCAATTATTCAAGTATTGAATAATTGTATGTAGTTTGCAAATCCAGTCTTCCTCTCCATTTCCATTGCCTTAGTTTATTTCATCTGTGGATGGTTAAAGTAGCCTCCTAAGGAATCTTTATGCATCCATCCTTACTCCAATCCTGCCTACATCTATTGTCTGTATAGTAATAGCCATAGGGATCATCCTAACTTGCAAATCTTGTCATGTCTTTCCCATGCTAAAAATTCTTCAAAAGGCTCCTATCCGGAATAGATTTGTCACTTAGTAGGGCTGCCAACCCCTTTAGGATCTTGTCCTTGCCTATTGATTCCGCTTCATCCCTTGGGATTCTTCCTACGGGACCTGGATTCCTGGCATGAGAACTCAAAGTGTCTATTATCTTTTAAGACTTCAAGACTTGACTAGGAGCAACTGTGTGGCTGGTGGTGCCATTTACTCACATGGGGGAGGATGAGGAGCAAATCAGTTGGGTGAAGAGGGGAACTCATGGAGTTGTTGCATGAATTAACTTTTAAAGTGCATATATATTCATTCAACCATATGTTTGGTTGCACATAATGTAAATCTGAAAACAGTGGCTTAAACAAACAAAGGTTTCCTTTTCACAATTAGTAAGTCCGAGGTAGGCAGTCCAGGGCTGGTACAGTGTCACAGTGATGTCATCCTATCTTCCCATTGCACTAGCCTTAATGTGCAGCTTTTGTCCTCATTGCTTTTGCTTCATGGTTGAAAAATGGCTGTTCCACTTTCTTGATTCCTTTCCAGGCAAGAATTACTCAGGTGCAAATATAGGTCCTTTGAAGGTATTAGCAAAAATTGCCAGAGACTAGAAACAAATCAAATTATAGTGAAATGTGATTGAATGCTTTAATGAGGAAAAATAAATTTAAATGATCATTTACTGTAAGAAAAAAATATATCCTAACTACCGTGGGAGGCGGCTAGTCAGGTAGAGACTTATTTGAGAATTCAGTAAAAGCTATCAACTCTATCCTGGAAAAATGCATAAGTATATATACCTGTAAAATTCTGCATTTTCTCAGGGTTTACAGACTCTTCTCTATAAAGCTTGACCCTGGATCTTTAGTGGTTCCTGGCATCACTTAAGAATTCCTAATTAGATGATGTGAGCTCCTAAGTTTGACTGTTTTTGTGCACTAGAACTAGCTAGAGCCCCTCCCCCAAAATAGGTGCATTTGATGGTCTAGTTCCATAATGTCTCAGTGCACTGAACTACTAAGACACTGGTGATTAAATGAATGGATGAACTTTGTTCAGGGCTGAAGTCAGATGGTAAATTCTGTTTGAAATGTCTTTCTTGTGGCCAGCCACAGAAATAAACTATTATTTGTAAGCATGTCAGTGCAACATTACATGGAATCAAATGGAGGGGGGAAACTGTAATTTTTCGTTTGTGAAGTTTTCAAGCTAATGTCCACTTTCTTCACAGATTTTTCATATTAAAGATTTTGCAAATGGTTCCTTCTATACTGTGTTCTTTTTGTATGTTTATGTTACCTTAGCCACAGATGTTAATCTTTTTCTTTCTGCTAATAACAGCAAAAAAATGTCAGAGGATTTGCCATATGAAGTGAGAAGGGCTCAAGAAATAAATCATTTATTTGGTCCAAAAGATAGTGAAGATTCCTATGACATTATTTTTGACCTTCACAACACTACTTCTAACATGGGGTGCACTCTTATTCTTGAAGATTCCAGGAATGACTTTTTAATTCAGATGTTTCATTATATTAAGGTAATGTCAATGTTATTAACTTACAAGTTAGCCTAGGACGTGTACTTTTCAGTCAATTATAGATGTGAAACAACTAGAAAAGGGTCAGGAGGGAGGGTTCAAAAGAAATGGGGGATTGGGAGAAGCACTAGAACGGAGGTAGTAGTGACAGGCAGGAGAAAAGGGGAAGAAATGAGTGAAATAATAAATACAATGAATAAAATAATGAAACATATGGATCCTTGTGTCTATAAAATTGTAAATCTTTTATTGAGATAGCCACCAAACCATAGGCCCTTTAGTAAAATTAATACCAAAATTTTAAATGGTATGATTAAAGTGGCTCAATTATAGTTTTAGGAAGCTCAAAAATAGTCACTTAATGTTGATTAAAGACCAATAATACAAACATTGGCTCTCCTTAGCCCTGCCCATGTCTCCATTTGATTCAGATACCCTCACGCACATCTGATCTTTCAGTATTTCCTCTAACTAATCGCTCTAAAGCTCAGAAATCTACAATATGAAAAATTCAGCAATCCAGTACCTATAACTAGAGAAAAATTGCTAGAAAATAGCAACCAAGCAAAAACACAAATAATTTAACTGTATGCTTGTTTTTGTATAATGAACAGCCTTCCTTTCAGAGAGCTGGTATAAACCAGTATGATTTAGTAGAAAGAATGTGACCTAAATAGCCAGGAGTGCCTGGGTTCAAATCCTGGCTTTCTCATTCACTGACCTGGAACAAGATACTCAACTTCCAATACCTGACTTTCCTCGTTTTATAAAATTGGCACAGTAATAACACTTACCCTATATGGCTGTTCTAAGCCTTAAATGAGATAAAATAATTAGAGCATTTAGCTGAATGCCTAGCTCATAGTAAAAAATTAACAATTATTTTTGTTTCCCTTGAATTTTTGACATTAACCAGATAGTTGTTCTGGTAGGAGTTCATAATGCAGCTAGTCTTTGTTGTTCCTTGAAAAGAAAGCTGCATGCTTTGATTGTCAGGCAAGGAAGCAGCATGGCTGCCCATTGTTGTCAAAGCTGAGAGGCCTGTCCTGAATTCTCATTCAGATAATTCTCATTCAGGTAGGGCGAGTTGCCCAACATCTGTAGAGACCTGCCCACAGGGCTAGACATAGAATTCTTTGAGAGACCAATACTAAGCTAAATAGTAAATGGAACCAATGATGAAAACAAAATAACCAAATCCATTCAGAAGGAGAATTTATTCATATTCTCTGTTCATAGTTCTGGAGAAGTGTTTAATATACATTTTATCCAGAAAGCTATTTAGAATCCAGCTTTATATGTAATTCCTTTATTATGTGTTTTCAAAGCTATAATAACAACATTGGATTTCAGAGTGTTTCATAAAGCTGTCTTACTAATCTTAGTCGATGAAGGGAAACATATTGAAGGCATCATTGACTCTAACAGCAAAGACAACAAGACATACGGTCTTTACATAATAAGAAAGATGTTTTAAATTCTTTTCAGATGTCTTTGGCTCCATTACCTTGCTACGTTTATCTTACTGAGCATCCTTCCCTCAAATACGCAACCACTCGTTCTATAGCCAAGTATGCTGTTGGTAAGTCATATCTCCCACTGTCACAACTAAACAAAATGTGTCCTAGATGAAACTCTGAGAAAATTAATTTAAAGCCTATATATAGCTACTTTGCTTATCATTATGGCTTATAATTTTCAAGTAATAAACAAACTATCACCAACAGTGTCTAACTATATCAAACTTCCTCAATTTCATTGAGCAGCTTTCTGCATTCCAGGAAGAAACACAGAGTTGAGGGAACTGGTATCTTTTATGGGCAGTAAGCAGCCTGGCTTTTGCTCCAAGAGAGACACCATTCCTACCTTCCAAGAGTACTCACTGTACAAACATTCTTGAAAAAATAATCTGCAGCCAAGACAGTCATGTCTTACTGAAAAGACATGCAGAAACACAAAAGGCCCATGGAAAATTCTCTCCCAGTATCCCTCTTAGCACCTGCTTTACAGTAGAATCTCTGGTGACCTGTGTTTGTTTTCCACGCACTTGTTTACCCTGTCGGTTACTGGGCTATGAGTTCATCTTTACCTCCTGATAACTTCCAACATGCAGGCTTGCACTCTCAGACAGTCTCTTTTTTCTGTATTCCATTCTCTTTCCTGAGTGACCTAGTAGCATAATTGTTTACAGACCACGCTATAATCATTAAAATTGCTGTCACAACCTAAAATCTTTTTTGTTAGATCTCAGATGGTTTAACCAAGAGCAATTTAATTTAAAAGTGAGTCATCAAACAATATAAGCAAATTTAAAATTATCTTGTTTATTCAATTATTGATAATTTGGTGCCTAATCAACAGATTGGTCGGGGCAAGCTAAATACACAAGCGTGGGTAATTATTTGAAACAAACTGAATGCTTAACAGTAAGGGATAGAGATCCTGTTTCTCACTGACATCAAATAAAGCCTAAGATTTCCAAGCCTTGCGAGAGCGAACTTGATCTGTGATATTTATGGGACAGTGTTGCTCTTAGCCAGAACAAATATCTTCTGATGTGTTTAGCTCTTAGAGCCAAATCTTTCATTTTCATGTGGGACAATATTAAGATCATCATAAATAATTAGAAATACTATATGTTCTCTTTCCAACTTTGCTGTTTTCTTTGGAATATTTTTATGTCATTCAGTCATGGAGGGAGGAACACTTAAGATCAGAAAGAAACTCTCTCCAACTCAGCATTTTATAATGCACCTCTTACTTTATGTGGCCCCAAGGCCTCAAGATGTCCACTGTAGTTTGAAGCATCATATGCCAACATGACAATATCTAGGGGAAGAAAAGACATTCTCGGGAATTCACTTGCAGACCTTCCATTATAGCCAGTTGTTCAGAACTGGGTCACATATTCATTCTTAAGTTAACTCCTAGGGTTAATGGGGTTACTCTGATTCACAAAAACTATTCCACATTTACTCCTGAGTTGTATACCCACCCAAAACCAGGTCTCTGTCAGCAAGAAGTAAGATAGAATGGATTTTGGGTAGGCAATCAACAGTGTCTTCTACATTACACATACAGACATATCCATGAACACGTTTTCACACATTTGTACAAATCACTTATACACTGATGCATACCTTAGCTGCACTTATACCCTATACTTAAATATATGCCCAAACATATATCCAGGAAAGCTAAGCCCAAAAATGAAAAATGAAGGTAAAAGACAATACAGTGAGATTTTGTGAATTGAGAATTAACAGAAGTGGGTGATGTTAGATAGATGGAAAAGAAGGAAAATGGATAATGTTATACTTGGTAAGTGGTTTTATAATAGGGAAAGGTGGTGATTGGAATAATAACTGTGTGGGAGACTTGAACAGGAGGGAAGGGACTAGATGAGTGGTTTAGAAAAAGAGTATTTTGTAGGTTTATGGATGGATGTGTGACAGCCACAGGAAGCAGACCTTCTTAGGGTGAGAAGAAATGATTATGATTTTTTCCTACAGATAATTGAACCCATTGCACTATCATGTCCGGATGGGTTGTTATATTAAGGGCAAGAAAGTTGCTCTAGGGTCACATAGATTGTCATTAGACTTAAATCCATGGCTCACTTAGTGTAGATTTCTTTGACTAAATAGATGTTTTTCCTGCTACAAGCTAAGTGTTAGGTCTATGACAGTTTCTCTCTGTGGCCACGTATTATTTTGTTGGTGTAAATTTGTCTACTCCTTTTAATTATTATGATTTTTAAATATTTTGACAATATTGAAGAAAATTTAAAGGAAAAAAGACCTCAAGACCTTACTACTTTATAACACAACTCTTTGGACTTTCTTCCATGTTCTCTCCCAGTCTTTATTTACTATGCATCTAACTTGTACATGTAAATGCTCTGCTTTCTTTTTTTGCCTGACATTATGTCTTATATATTTTTCATGATGCTACATGGGCTACTTTTCTAATCATTTTGAATGATGGAATTCTAGATCTTGATATATTAAAATGCTCAATCTTATATTCTAAAACTTGTATAAATGCAACTATCTCCCCTTCTGTACTTAGGTATAGAAGTTGGTCCCCAGCCTCAAGGGGTCCTTAGAGCTGATATCCTGGATCAAATGAGAAAAATGATTAAACATGCACTTGATTTTATACATAATTTCAATGAAGGTAAGTGGTAGGCAGAAAGTGTTTCTTTAATTGATGGCTTGTGTGAGTAAATAAATCAGAAATAGATGAGATGGAGCACACATAACAACTTAATTGCTACACATTGAAGTAGCAATTGGAATCTAAGTCATATTTGCCATGTCCATGATATTAGGTGCTTTTAAAAAATTTGTATTCACTTCAGCCATTCTTCATTACCAATGTAGACACATTCAAGAAAAACAGCTGCCGACCCTGCGTTGGTGGTATAGTGGTTAGCATAGCTGCCTTCCAAGAAAAACAGCTGCCAAATAAAGCTCCCCAAACAAAATCCTCATCTTCCTATTAATCTCCATTTTAAAAAACAAGGAATTACCAAGAAATACGAATGTCCAATAAAGAGATGAAAAGATGTCCAGTATCAGTAGTAATCAGAAAAATGCAAATTAAAATGCAAAACCATTTTCTCCCATTAGATTTGGAAAATATTAAAATCTGAAAATATTGTGTTGGTAAGTGTGTGAGAAAAGGGGATAGTCTCCTTCCCTGCTGATGTAAATTGGTAAAGACACTTTAGAGGATAATTTGACAGTATCCACTTTCTAAAATGTGCAAATTCTGTCACATAGCAATTCCACATCTCAAAGAAACACAAGCACATGCATACCGACATGCCACATACAAGGGTGGTTATTGAAGCATTGTCTGTAACAGCAAAACAATGGAAATGACGTGAATATCAATCACTTAGTTAAGTAAACCAGTATGGAAAGATCTTCAACTACATTGTTAATTGAAAGAAAGCAAGTTGTGACCAAAATATATATTATACCAATTTGCTTCAAAATAACAATAATAATAATAAACACTTGCTAGATACATATAAATATATGTTACTACACAGGAAAAGTTCTAGGAGAAAACAAACTGATAACAGTGATTACTGGGGAAAGGAGGGGAAAACCAAGTTAATTTTGTTTTAGTTGTGTTCAAGAAGAATGACATATTCATGTATTATTTGTGTAATTACAAATAGTTAAATGGGGGCTCATGGTGAGATGGGTATAAGGAGCTTATGTACTGTCTGCTCATTGACTTGATGAACCTAAAACTGCAACAAAACAAAACAAAACGAGAAACCTATTAATTATTTTAAAAATAAATTTACTTTAAATTTTTTAAGAATTATAATTAAGATGAAATCAAAGTGACATATAAATAATTATTCAGACAGGCTGAAGTGAAATTATTGTTGAGGAATGGGTCTATATAGTGGCAAAGCTGGTGAATATTTCAGTGCCTATGGAGAGGGTAATTCCTAAACCTCCTACTGTGATCACAGGAATTTCTTCTGTGCTTGGGGGTCCTTTGACCCCAAAGTCACAAAGACTGAAAATCAGGATTTTACCCCCTTTGTCTGAGGACAGGTTCTATACTGTCTGATGGGCCTGGTGTTGGGAAGGTCACCACTTATTCACAAGAAACCCTTTGAATAGTAAGTGTGTCGAATATAAGAGAACAGTGCACCCAGAAGGCCACAAACCTGACTCATAAAAAATCAAAACATGGTTTTCAAATCACAATCCATAGATTCTTGCCACAGGGCGGGGATTTAGTAGCTGCCCTGGTAGCTCCAGGACAACGACCCCCACTCCTCCTTCAGCCAGAGCAGTTGTGTCTGTTTTATCCTTGTAACATTTCATTTAAGGAAAGGATTCTGCAATTCAAAACTTTTGAACCATTATTAATTTAGACTATCCAGTTTGATGGATTTTTAACTAACATGGAAAGAGCACCGTTATCCAAAGGATGCTGGCAACCATCTGAAGAAGTCTCTAGAAATGTGTAGAAGAGCTCTGTCTTTAGCTGTGTGCTACTCAAAATTACTATTAGTGACTTGGATAAGGACATATTTGACATGCTTATGTAAGTGATAAGTGACAGGAAGCTAGCAGGAAAATATCTGAGATCAGAAGTTGGATCCAAAAAGTCCTGACAGGCTTTAACATTAATCTAAACCAAATGTTTAAAATTAAAGTACATCAGAAACAAAATTTTACTTTCATGTTAAAAAAAATCGCAGAATGAGGGAAGTGACGGTCTCTTTTCTGCCTTGGATAAACAATGCTTGGAGACCTGTGAAGAAATTCCTAGTCTATATTTCAGGAGGAATGTCTATAAAGTAGAGGTTAGCTGAGGAAGCAGTTGAGAATGTTGAAATCTGAGAAATATAATAAGAATAATCCCAAAGATACCTTCACATGTATCCTCATGTGTGTGACAATAGAAGAGCAGTCATTGATAGAATTTAGAGATGCTTAGAAAAAATCTTAAGGCCGATTTTATCTTAGAGTTTTCGAAGTGTTATATTGGAAAAGAATTAGGCATCCTTTCTGTGACTCAGGCATCCTTTCTGTGCCTAATTAGGCAGATTAGAATTGGTGGAATAATGTTACCTAGAGACAGAAATGTCTAATTAACAAAGCTGACCAACAATGGAACAGACCACACTTTGTAAGGTTGCTCAAGCAGGAGCAAGATGACCACTTGGCCAGAAAGATGTAGGGAATATTCAAGCATTTCTGGAAGCTGGGCATCTGAGACTCCTTCCAGCTCTGAGATTCTAAGTAGCAAAAAACACTCCTTTGTGTTCTACCACTCTTTCCTTTCCTCCCAACGGACCTTCTGGTTTAAAGAGATGATATCTGATCAGTTCCCATCTTCATCTTGGAAAGTGTGGCAAATTGTAAAAATAGCCACAAATTCTTTCCTTCCCTGCATCTGTGTCCCCTCAACAGGTGGAGTCTATTTCCCTACCACCTGAAACTGCCTTGGCCATGTGGCATATTTTGTGCCACAGAAGTTTGAAAAGAACTTGCAATCGAGGCTTTGTCTCTTGCCGTCCTTGGGAACCCTGCACTGCCAGTATGTGAGTCAGTCTACCCTAGCCCGCTGGATAATGAGATGTTATGAGGCTGAGAACTGAGACACCTTGGCCAGTGGTCCTGCAGCTCCAGCTGACAGCCAGTCAAATACCAACTAAGAGAGTGAGGCCATCTTAGAGCACCCAGCCTCCTGCTGACCTGCCAGCTCACTGCTAATGCATGAGCAAGCCAATTAGATACCAGCCAGTCCAGCCTAGACCAGAGGAACTGCCCAACCAACCCACAGAGCATGAGCTAATTACAGGATTGTTGTCTTAAGCCACTAAGTTCTGGTGTAGTGTGTTTTGCAGCAAAAGCTAACTGACATAGAAGTGATCACGTTATATTGACATTCCAACCCCAGCTGCACTTTCTGCTCTAAGGGCAAAGGAAGAATTTATTTGGATTGCAAGCACAGCACACTGTGGGCTCTCCGTTGGATGGAAGTTCATCCTGTTTGTTCAGAAGTTGCCTGGTATAATGTAAACTACTCCTTTTCCAAGTTTTTGGGCATTGGGTTGTTTAATGTTGCTGTGCCTTTGTAAGTTGCACTCCACTGCCTGCATCCTAGTGTCTCACTGCTCAGGAGCTATCCAGATGTTTAACCTACTTGGTTAAGAGAAGGAGCACAATGCTGAAGTCACCTAACCTGCTGGACATCCTCTTGAAGTTATGCAATCATAGAATGTCAGAGCTGAAAGGGCCCTTCAAGATAAACTAATGCGCAACCTTAGTTTGACAGGTAAAGAAAGTAAGCTTCAAGAAGTTAAGCATTTTGCTCAAGCACACAGCCAGGAGATAAGAGCCCAGGTATCCTGACTCTCAGTCCTAGCCACTTTCTCTTCCACACTGGCTTTGTAAGTTCTGTTTTCTACCAAGAAAGCTAAAGGCCTCTGGGACCTGTGATCATTAGTCATAGAGCATTTGTGTTAATGCTGGCAATAATGAAATAGGTAACACTGGAGCAATCACTGTTATGGCCAATGTCGTGCATCTAGGGTGGCTTTTTCAGTTTTACCTTGGGACATTTGAGCATCAGAAAGATGATCCAGTACAGTGTCTCAGTGGTAGTGGTGGCAGAGCAGCTCTCTGCCTGACGCCTTGCAAGCCCATGGCATTCTTCTTAATAGGCCCAAGCTGGAAACATGCAAGATGTCAATAAACCCAGAAAGAAAAAATAAATTATGGCATTTTTCTTGCAGTGGAATACTATACTGCAAAGAAAATGGATGAACAGTGGCTATATACCACAATATGGATGAATCTTCCCAAGAAGTTGATCTTGAGAAAACCAAGTGCATATAGTGATTGATTGTATTTGTAAAATATTCAATAGTAGGCAACCTTAACTATACTATGTGGGATTCAGAAATAGGTGGTGAAACTATAAAGTAAAGCAAGAGAGTCATTACCAAAATTAGTGGTTACTGCTAAGGTGGGAAGGCGATGGGATTATGATCAGAAGGAGGCATACAGGGGATTTTGGGATGCTGGCAGTATGCTGTTTCTTGTCCTGGGTAATGGTTACATGGGTAGTCATTTTACAATTCATTAAACTATGTTATATGTACTTTTCTGAGCATTAAATTTCACAATAAAATGATTTAAAAGCAAAAAAAGAAAATGTGTTCTCCCTGAATCTGTCTTCAATTTTTGGTTATTCTTCTTCTTTCTTTAAAATATCAAGTTCCCTTTTTTCAGGAGTTTTCTTCTTCTTTTTTTGTTATTTATACATTTTGTTTTTGCCATAGGAAAAGAATTTCCTCCCTGTGCTATTGAAGTCTATAAAATAATGGAGAAAGTTGATTATCCCAGGAACAAATGTGGAGAAATTGCTGCTATTATCCACCCTAAACTGCAGGTAACATTTACTACTTCTTTTAAATATTCAAAATAATGATGCCCTACCTTTGAGTAGAACTTTACAGTCCATAAAGCATTTTACATACATTAGCTCATTTGATGTTCTCATAAACTGTGCAGTGTAGGTAAGGTGTTCAGACGGTCACTCAGTAAATATTTATTGAGTATATCCTGTGCTGGCCCTGGGGATACATCAGTGGACATGGTTTATATTCTTGTGGAATTTGCAGTCTAGATGTACTAAGGTCTAAGCTGTGGTCTTGAAGATAACCAGATGCTACTGCAGAATAATGAGGGGGGGTGGGGGTCAGAGAAGGTGAAATTCCTGCCCAGGTGCAATGGCTAGGAGTTATTACATCTATTTTAACATAAGAAAACAGAGGCTCTGAAATTAGATCCTTCCCATAGCCATATAGCTACTGATGGCAGATCCAGAACTAATGTTCTCTGCAGCCAGCCACATTGCCACCCTCTTCCTGTGAGCACTACCATATAAGTTAGAGCAGAACAATCAGAACCTCTTTTTTTGGAACATTTTCTGCTGTCATTTCCTAACTCCTCAGAACCCCAGTATCTGTTCCTTGTCCGGTTTGATCAATAATGGCATAGTGAAGGGGAAGAAAAGTAGGAGAGAGGGGGAGTATAGGAGGTTTAAATCTGGAAAAGAAAAAGGTAAAAGCAGGGGGAAGCAGAGGTTCCCAAAAGCTAAGACATCCATCCTCATTGGGAGCACCCTACACACCCTCAGGACTCAGCAATGGAAAAGTCCTGATGGATCGTCTAGTCTGGAGCTTTCAACCCTGGCTGTGCATTGCCTAGAGAGCCTTTTAAAGGGTAATGATGCCAGGCCCCCAATCTGGGATCATCTGATCTTACTGGTCTGGGTAATTAGAGTGGAAAAGCACTGATCCAGTTCAAACTCCTATTTAATGACCCTAATGATAGTCATTCAGACTTACAACTTAATAAAATAGCCTGCCCCAAAACACAGACTAATGGAGCAAATCCTGCCTTGTGCCTTAGTGGTACCCAGATGGAAACCTGAAGAAGGAGCCTTAGGCAGTGTTTGAAAGGACAGAAAGATAAAGGTCTGGGGAGAGAAGGGAGGAAAGCCCTACAAGTAACAAAAATTACAAGTACAAAAACCAGAGGTCAAGGTGATGATGTCATAACTGGCTACAACACAGGATTGTTTAAGTTTCATGTTCCTCAAAGACATATGTGAGAAATACTAAAATCATCCTGCAGAGGAAGAGGTGAGATGAATGAAGTCAGTAACAAACAGGGCTAGTGGTAGGTCTTCAAAGCCAGAAAGGGTAGTTTTGGTAGACAATAAGGAATGGCTCAGTATTCTACAGGAGGCATTGATTGATTGATTCTTTCAATAAATATGTTTGAATAACTACTAAGCTTGTCCTGGGCCCTGAGAGTCAAGATAGGCAGGATCTCTGATAGAACTTGCATACTAATAAGGGGAGAACAGACCATGAATAAGTGAGTAAATAATACAAAAATCACATGATTTCAAATTTTCATAAGTGCTATGAAAGAAATAAACAGAATAATACAGTAGCAGTTAACAGAGGGTTCCTCATTAGATGGCGTGGTCAGAAAATGCCATTTCTTAAGATGAGGGCATTGAAGGTGGAACCTGGAAGATGAGAAGTCAGCCACGTGGAAAACAAGTGCAAAGGCTCTGAGGCGGGAACGAACTTGCAGTGTTTTGAGGAACCTCAGAAAGACCAGTGTCTGGAGAGTAGGGAGTGAACGGAGAAGCCATTAGACCCTGAGTGAGTGACTCAGGCGGGGACCTGGTTACGAGTCCAGATGAACAAGATCGCTAGATGAACTGCAGACACATCCAAGTCTGAGAAGAGCTGCTCTAGGGTTCCTGTGGTGTGGCAGCACTGGTGTGGGAGGGCTCACAGGTCCAAATCCTTGGTGGGGACCCCTCAGGTAACTCCGTTATTACAATGTGGGGACACGTATGGAAAACGCCCACCTTGTCTTAGACTTTCCTCAGCCTGCTCCCACCTTCTCCCACCAGTCCCCACCACAGTAGAACCTCCTAGCGTGCAGGCACAATGTCACTTTTTTCTTTTATCCCCAACAGTAGAATGTCTTATACACAGAAGGCTCTTAATGGATATTTCTTCAATTTTACTGAGCAGAATTTAACTTCAGCTAGCAAGAGTTAGAGTATGCCCTTAAGGAGATGCACATTTTGTTTTGCCTTTTAATATTATAAATCTCTTTGGCAACATTCAAGGCAAACAGTATTGAAGCAAACTCTAATTACATGTTGTCGGTTTTAAAAATAAAAGGGAACTCTTAATACCACTGCCAAAATCAATTGCTCAGTCTCAGTTTAGTCTCATCACTTGTATGCCTCTCAAGTATCTCTTTTAAAAGAAGACGATGCTGTCATTTTACTTGTATAGAACCTGATATAAAATTTTTAAAGTAGGAGAAAACCTAATGTACTTTATGTATTTTTAATTGTCTCCTGAGAGGATCAAGACTGGAAGCCTTTGCACCCTGGGGATCCTGTGTTTTTAACTCTTGATGGAAAGACTATTCCATTGGGCGGAGACTGTACCGTGTACCCGGTGTTTGTAAATGAGGCTGCATATTATGAAAAGAAAGAAGCTTTTGCAAAGACGACTAAAGTAACACTCAGTGCAGAAAGTATTTGCTCCTCTTTACATTAGAAATCACTTATAGCTCATTTGTTATAGAGTACCTAGAAAAGTTCTAGTTTGTAAGCTCTTGGAGACCAGATTGTGCCTTATTCAACATCGAATCCATAGCATCTAGCCCAGTGCCTTGCAGATGGTGGGCATTCAGGTAAATTTCTTGAATCTATGAATAAATCAATGAGTATCTTTTAAAGGTATTGTACTTTATGTATGCAACTTATTCAAAGAAGTACACATCTTATTTCTATATAGCTTTTTGTACCTTATATTTTGATAGTTTAACATTATTAGTAAACAGCCTTTACATTCAAATTTTAACATTGAAATATATACTGTATACAAAAAGTTATTAACTTGAGCGTAGAACTGAATGTTGTATGTTTTCAAGTAATGTAAAAATGCTACTAGAAACTAATTGTGCCGACTCGCTATTTTAAATTTTTTCAGATTTCAATTAATGATAAATTATTAAGGATCCAGTCTGTAAACTTTAGCAGTAGTTATGATACCTGTAGATTTGCAGATGCTCTTTTGAAGGTGAAACGTGAACAGGAAATGAGGGCTGATTGTAAAGGTGACATTTTGAATAAATCCAGAAACTCTGAATGGTCCTTTGTCCACTGACAGGCAGGAACCCCAACAGAGCATCGCAGCGATGGCCACCCACTTGTGCTGCGCTAACCTTAGAGAGCAGAGAGCCTCCTACAGAGTCTCACAGGCCCCCATCAGCGCTAACATTCCTTCCCAACTTGGGAGGCATATTCCTCCCAGCCCTCCCTTCTTGCTTTGAGAGAAGGAGCTTGCCTTTCTTCCCAACCAGCATGTGAGGAAGTCTTTGGGCTCCAGCAGCATAGGTGGTAAAGACAGAAATAGCAGAGGGCAGTGGACACTAGTGGAAGTGTGACCTGAACCTATGTCTCTGTTTCACAAACACATTATTTTAAAGAATTCCCCTGTGTCCTAAAGGCCCAAATACCTCACTCCCATGATTCTTCTCCTCAGAGGTCCTCGGGCTAAAACGCTTTCTCTCTCCCTCTCCAGCCCCTGCAGGAGCCTCCCTCCCTCCTCTCTTAGGCCACAGCAGCCAAGTAAAGAACATTTTTACCCCATGATTTGGACCCCAAGGAACCCATGTTTATGGTTTCAAATATATTTACCAAAATCATACTAACATTATCTGTACCATATATGTAGACAGTTTCATTCTATCAAAGCAAATCCCACTGAGCCAATTTCATTCCATATTGTGTTCTATAGCACGCAAAGTGTTTCTAAATTTTCGACATTTATATTTGCACTTTCCCAAAATTATTTTCACTAGAATAAACCCTCTTCCTTCTGAATTCTGTAGTAAAACTCCAATTTATCAATCAGTTCTTGTATATAACAAGTTTTACCAGGCTTCCTTCTCCAACTGTGTGTATTCCTTCCTTTGTGTTCTATGTCCAAGTTCAATTTTCCAGGGTCGATTTTTTCCAGATGTATATTTTGGCAAAAGTACTTTATTCTTCCCTCAAAATTTAGTTACAAAATTTACAATGTGCAATTTAGGCCACTGTGGTTTCAGATTTTATATTGATTATTTCTATCAAGTCTAATTCTCTCTGACTCTATATTTATAGTCTTTAGAGTTTCTAAATAGATGTGATTTTAGAAAAAATCTGCAATGTGTTACTCCATTGCTGTGTGACTTTAGCCACTTTTTTTTGTTTCATTTTGATTATTTCGAACAGTCTAAAGACTCAGTTTTCTCATTTATAAAATGGGGATAATCATGATAATAGTGCCCCTCTCTTGAGATGATTGGGAGGATTAAGTGAGCTAATACATATAAGTGCATAGCACAGTGGCTAGCACAGAATAATAAATTATTCAAGTTCAAATTCCTCACACAAAAGGCCCTTTATGAACTGTGCCTCCCTTCCTCACAAGCTCTCTAGACTCATCTGCCTTCAAGTCCTCTCTGTGGAGTCGGCGTCATGTTGTTTTATTTCTACATGTCTTCACACAGACTGTCCCTTAAACCTAGAATTTTCTTCCTTCTCTTCCCTTCCTCCCCTACTTCACCCCTACTCAGACCTTACCCTAGCTAATTCCTGTTTTTTCTGCAAATTGCAACTCAACCCTCATTTCACCTGTAAAGCCTTTCTTGGCCTGCCCCTTGGCCCCTCTCTGCATCCATCCCATCTTGAGGGTATTGCCAGTGTCTTTTTCAGTATCTGCAATCTAAGTAGTTCCTGATAAAGTTCAGCTGAATAAATGAGTGTGCTCAGCCATTCCTCCTCTACGGAAATGGCTTCATATTCTGCCAATGTCCCTGCCTTCTCTTTGCCTTTTTTCCTTCTTTCCCAGTCACTTCCTGAGCATCCCCATCACTCCCAGGTGGAATTCACTCCATTTCACACTCTTCAGACTGTTACTATGTCCCAAATGATGGTGGGCAGAAAAATACACCGTTTTAAGCCAGGAACCCTATAGAAAAAGCAACAACAACAACAAAAAAGGAAATGTTCACATTCAGTAATCTCCCTGTGTGAAACCTTTTAGTCATTTCCCCTAACCCTTGGTATGAAATCTCAAAGCCTCCCTACAGCTGGACAAGTCCTGTGTGCCTGGCCTCTGCCCACCTCTCCAGCCCCTGTTCCCAGCGATCTGGCCACACAGACCTCTCCATCCTCAAATGCACCGAGCTCCCTGCTACCTCGGGGTCTTTGCCAATGTGTTTCCCTCTTATTTAAACCCTGTCCTACCTCACACTACCCTTTACCTGGATGACGTGTAATCTTAAATGTGACCCAGGCTACGCTAAACCCCCCTTTTATACAAGCTCGTTGATGCGACTGGCCTAGCACTTAGCAGAACACTTCAGAGAACCTGGATCCTTGGCCCAGGAAAGAGCACTGTGACCTTTACCTGGCATTCCGTCTCTCTCCAAGTCTCAGTTTCCCCACCTATTAAGTGGAGATACAATAATCATCAAACCACCTATAAAATCATATATTAAGATAACCAGTATGAATGAAAGAGCTTTATAAATAGGGAACTATACAATCTCAAAGGCTGGAAAAATTGCAAAATACCTTTGGAAGGTAATTTTTCACAGTATCAAAAGCCATAAAGCTGCATCCTCATTGGCCTGGGCATCCCACTCACAGAATATATCCTGTGACAGGAGTTTCCACTCTTTTCCTATCAGTCCATCCAGAGTGTTTCCATGGATGGAACATCCCTAGCTTATAGGCTGAAGCCTGTGTAAGATAGGATGTGGACTGTGTACCATTTCCATTTCTTTGCCACTCAAGGAGACACATCCCAGGGAAGGATGTTATTCTGGGAATCGTTTGGATTAGGTAAATAATTGACCAAATATAGCATATCACTTAGTAATAAGTTGTTTGCCAGTTCTGCAACCCCTCAAGACACCTCAGCATCTTGGCATTCAAGATGAGAACTGCCATCCTTTTGAAATAACTCAAAGAATGAAAAAGTGTATATACCTATATGTGGGGCAGCAATGGCAGTAATAAATCAGCTCTTTCATATCCATTCTCTTATTGCCCTTCTTTAAGGTCCTGTGAGGTAGACAGGAGGGATTTATACTTCCTGTCTCCAGGTGGAGCCATGGTTTCACATCCATGCAAAGTAAGTTAAGAACCAACAAGCGTGATGGAAGGACTCCCTGCTTGGGGTCACGTGACTTGAACCTGTAACATTTTCAGGCTGTGATTCCTTGGGCGTGTGACTTCAAATCTCTGGGTGTCCTTTGACTCAAATTGCTTCCAGAGTTACTGAGTGGTTCAAATGGGGTACTGGCCACGATGCACTTTAAGAAGTAAACAGTGCACAAAGGTGGCATGCCTTAGTGTGCTGACTCCCTGAGCTGGGACCGATAATAATGCTTTAGGTCCAAAAAGTGGCCTTCCCTTTATCCACATACGTTAAGCAACACCCTAGAATTTCTGGTCAGTCTTCATGGTGGCACATCTAAGGCAAGGAAAAAACATGATCATAACAAGGTAAAATAAATATTTATTAGAAATCATAAAAGAATGTCTTCAGTGGCACTATAATACTCCTGTTCCATTTATGACTTCTTTTTTGAACATAGAGTTTCACACAGACACAAATAAGAACAAGTATTTAAATTAGAATTTGCACAGATCAGGCACATTCGATGAGAACAAGGGGACAAGTCTGTGTTTGGGACTAAGATGACAGTAAAAACATGTAAGTCAATGCAGAAATCAAGTGTGGCTTACAGGCCCAGATGACTGCCCACCGACCTGGGCCCCGCCCAGAGCAAAAGGCCTTCACCAGGCCTTGAGGAAGGAAAAGAAGATCAGTAACACTGGGCTCTCAGGCAGGAGCCCCTCTAACAGCTTAATGACTTCACAGTACAGCCTCAAACTCCTTCTCCCATAACCCAGGGAAGAAGGTAAGCACCATTTTTATTCCAAACAGGTATATCACATAATGTCTAGAATAATGGATTCTTCCTGAGGCAAAGTTTAGCTAAAGGGAAGGTCCCAGCCAAAACTGTTATCTGAGTAGGGGAGATTCCATCCCTGGAACATGCCTTCCCCTTTAAAGTACTGCTACATGTGTCATTTAAGATGTCCTGATACACCCGTGAATTCAGTGTAGCGTGGTGTGTGTGTGCACACACTTGAATTTTAAACCAATCGTAACGATCATAGGGACAATGTAGACTGTCAGCACGAGTTACCTGAGCAGAAAGCCCTAGCCCCCTGACATACGCCAATCACAAAGGCAGACTCAAACTTACTGAATAACTGTCCTAAAAAAAAAAAAAAAAAAACCACACAGGGGGACATCTGTGGTCCAGAATCAGAACCTCTGGCTTCAACAGCTCTGAGACAACCTCCTGCGTAACTCAGACAAGTCCACTTTCCTTTCAGGGCTTTAGTCTCCAGGTGTAAATAAGAGAACTGGTCCTTTGGAGCCAATGCCCTTTGACGCCTTGCTTCCCTTGGCAAACCTATCCAGGCTGAGACCATCCAGGCTGAAAGCCTTTGGGGGATGCCACTACTAGGAAGAATATCCCAGTACGGAAAAGGGTCCTGCCAACAAATTCCATCCAGATCCTCAGACAGCAGTTCTTCATGTGTAAGAAGACAAAGACCCCGTTACTGATCTCTGTCTGTCTAACCTACCAGCTTTTGTTCAGGTGGGAAATGGAGAGCCATACGGCTTTATCCATTCATATCTGAATCAGAACAGTTCTGAATTCCCAGCTCCATGGTGCCCTGGCTCCAAACAGCTGCCCTTCAAACCAGGGACACCTTTTCAGGATAACTTCAAGTAGGTAACTCCAGATGCAGGATGCTGATTTCCAGGCCGAGAGGACCTTCAAGTTCATCCAGTTGTGATCTTTAACAACATCCCAGTAAGTGCTCAACCAGCTTCTGCAGCTTTTTCGTACGCCTTTTCCTCTGCTTCAAAATTCACAGTTAACAAAAATAGCTAATACCAGAGAAGTTCAGGTATTTTGTTAAATTCTTCCAATGAGAAATACTGATGTACAGGAGTAACCTCTGAGATTCAAGACCACGTAAACAGAGCAGTTGCTGTTTCTGTTTCGGATAAAGCCACAATCCCAGCGTGGAAGCACGCACTGTAGCAGGGCTGGGACAAGGCAAAGAGCCAAGATCTTTCACTCAGATTGCAGGCCCTGCCTGCTGTGTCTCATGTGGACTTCTATGTGCATAATGAAAAGCTTTTTGTCCAGCTTGTTCTGGCCACCCCAAGGCCAAGTATATAACACTTACATCCAGCCCCAAATCCTAAAATCTATTTCTCAGCTTTTAATAATCACATACTTCATCTGAAGTAATTTTCATGCAAAACTGAAATGATCTTTCTCTATTGAAAAGAAAAACCCCATGTTAATTATTCTACTAAAAACATCTCTCAGTGTGAGACAGTTTGAGCCTTGAGTACCAAGGCTACTCATTTCAAGGTTGTATTCCTGCTCCCTGAAGGTTCCAGAAACTCATTCCCCTCTGGCCCCTGGGGTGGGATTGAGAGTCCCTTAAATCCAGGAGACCCAGTCACAGTACAGGAAATGGTGGAATGTATTCACTGGGGTGGGAGATGTCAAGATGTTGGCAGGAGGGAAGAGTCCTCTCCCTGCTCCTCCAGCCCCTGCCCTTTCCCTGCCAATCCTCTCTCCCAGCCACATCGACCTGAAGTTGGGGAACACACGGACTTCAATCAAAATTCGGGATTCCTGGGACTCCCGGGTCAGGACTGCTGGCCGTGCGTTTATACAAATTCTTTGCCGAGTGACAAAATCCAGGGTGTTTCCCGCTCAGGCAAACTGACAGCTGCCCCCGGGTTCAGCCACCTGCTCAGCATGAGGGTGCCTTCCTTGTCTCTGTTAGCAGAGCCAGGCTCCATCACCCTGCAAAGCCCTGAGCACCGAGTCGAGGACCCAGCCTGCAGCATCAGACAGCCCACTCGCACACGAGCTCTGGGTTCTGCTTCTACACTGACGTTTCCGGAAATTCATCGATTTCATCAAATGCATTGAGGGTGGTTTTGCTGTTGCTCCTGGGAGAATCTTGGAGTTTGTTGAAATCTGCTTGAAAAGAAAACCCCCACCATTTTACAAATACAGCACTGTGCAAGGTGTGCTTCCAGGTCTCAGTCCACCACCTGATTTTTAGAAATTATTCCAGATAGGTTATAAAACGATAGTGCTGGAAGGGATTAATTCAGCCCTCCCACTTTACAGATGGGGGAAATCAGGGCCCTCCAACTTGGTTTGCCCAGGATCAGATGGTCAGACAGCAGTAGTACCTGTCCTTCTCCCCGGCCCCAGGTCACTGAGGAAGACTTGAGTTTTCCATTCAGTCCAGTTCACCTCGTTGATCCTGTGGGTGTGATAATCATTCTCACCACTCTCTAACTGCATCTCATTAAATGCAAACAAATAGCACAGAGTTTGCGGTGTCCTCGACAGCTCCCCTTCTGTCCATTCCAGGGATCGGGAGCACTCCTGCCTGCACCGCCACCCCCCAACCATGGTCATATCAGCATTGTTTGGGCTTGAAACCTGCCCACTTCCCCACTTTCCCAGTCCTCCAGGATCAGTCTCCTCCGAGGGTGTGGGACGCAGAAGCTCAGAGTATAAAGGGGACATTGTCAGCTAGCAGCAGCTGTGCCTGACAGAGAGGGGAAACAGTCCACGGGAAAGGAAGGGAGGGAGGGAGGAAAGAAGGGAGGGTGGAAGGGAGGGAGATGCTGGCCCAGGTGGAGAAGATGTGAGGGCATGAAGTCCAGCTACGGTGAAGGCTGCACTAAAAAGGTGGTTACGGTTCAAACCCCAAAAGAGTGGGCAATGTCTAAGGTGTTGGACTGTAACTGGAGATGATGGTTTGGCTGCAGTTCACACTCAGAGAACATGTCTAGAGCGAGGGTGTGTAAATTAGAGAGATTTGTTAGGGTAACAATTATAGTGAAAATGATGGTTCCCGGGGCGGGGACTGGGGGTGGAATTTCAGTCAGAGAAGTAGGTTAAGGCACAGTTATACTCCAAGAAGACAGGCCACAGGGTCAGGCAGTCGGACAAGGGTAGGAAGAGGTAGAGCCATCAGAAAAGCTGGCCATGGCACGTGCAAGTACTTTTTAAAAATCAAAAAGCTTGACATCTGCCAAAAGCAAATGTCTCGCTTTCCATTTGCCAGTAACAAAGTGCGCCTGTGGTCCCCTGGGTCGCAAAGAGTGTCAGGCTGGCAGATCTCTTCTAAGGAACCTCCAAAAAGTCAGAGTCTCCTCCCTTTTCCTTCAGAAACTCAGGAAGCCTGTCCAGGTCCAGGGACCCCGGAAGAGCAGGTTCTGTCTTCTGAGGAGGCAGAACAGCCCTGTGGTTTGGCAAGCAATTGGCAGCCCCATTTGTCTAACATCCACCAGCTCATCTTTCTTCACCCACCCAAGGAGCACCAAGCAAAGGGCCCTTCTCCCTCCGTTACCGCAAACACAGTCAGAAATCTTCCTCGGCCACTTTACACAGCTCGCCCATCCGGAATCTGCTCCTCAGCCATTCTGGTAACATTTTCTCAAACTCCAAGATGGTCCTGGCTCTCTGGGGACATAAGCGAGCCTAAGCGCATCGCTGAGGAACCAGCCCAGGAGCACGGGGACCCGTGAGTGTGGATGGGCCCACGTGCACACAGACACGTACACGCACACACACCACCACACAGCCCACTCCACCCGCACTGAGGGCTGAACGCCTAGGCCCTGAGGATCTAACCTACAGAATTCAAAAATGAAAAGCCAGTGAGTTTGGGGAAGGTGTTCAGATTTTTGAACATCACATAAACAATGTTTTTGGAAGTCTGGAGCTTCCTAAGTGAAAACCTTAGGATCCTGGGAATCCCATGGTGAAGGGAGGTTCAGACACCATGCAGTCCTGTACAGAAAGGCTTCCCTGATTGCATCAGCTATGCACTCCCTGACCCTCATCTGGGGCCAGATTCGGGGGAAGAGGGGATTGTAAGCCCCGATCATACAGAAGCAGTAAGAGGAGTTGAGGAGGAACATGATGGAGAAGATCAACACCCTCACCTCCACCCTGCCCAGGAGACCCCCACCACCAGGTCACCTGGGGTCAAGTGGCCCCAGCACCTGCCCCAGGCCCTGCCCACTGAGTCACAGGAATGGGGGCTGCAGGCATGTGCAGCTCATAGCATGGGGTCTCACCCCCGCCACCTTCCCCAGCCCACCCGGGAGACCCACATCGATGTTGGTGTTGTAGACGATGATTTCCAGCACCGAGTTGTCCGTCGTGGTGTCCACTTTGAGCTCGTACATTGAGGACGACAGGGACCCTTAGGCCCAGTCGATGAACTTCCTGGACAGGCTCTGGAGCCGCTTCTCCTTAATCTCACGGCTGAGGATGCACTTCAGGATCTGGGGTAAGAAGAGGAACGACTGTCAGCTGCAGAACAGGGCTTGGGGCCAACACAGCTGGGCCCGCCCAAGGCAGACGGGGCCGGGAAAGAGGCCCCACCAGGGGTGGACTGAGTCGGACCTCTGCTCGTGTCACCGTGGCCCTGGGCCCGGCTTTATCTGAGGAAAGGGTGCCAAGCTCGCTGATCTGCTATCACCAGGGATTGTGAGCACCAGAGACAAGAAGTGTGAAGGTCCTGCACAATCAGCTCACAAATCCTTGCACCAGTTGGGGAGTCCGTTCCCTGAAGATTCCAGGAAGTGACAATTTTTAGAACTAATTTGGCCTGGAATTGAGAAGAAGCCAGAAGTTTTTCCAGCTTCTCCATCCTACCCTCAGTCAAGACCCTGCCAGTTGAGGCTTACTGCTCTGGCCAGACAGGGGGTGATGCAAGACACCAGCCTTCCCTAGAGGCCCATGGGACCCACTCCCTAGGTCAGCAGTCCTCACTCTGCTGCAAATGAGGGTCTCTAGGGAACACTGAAAAATCCCACACCACCGACAGATTCATACAAATCTCTGCAGGGGGACCCAGGCATCTGCATCTAGTAGAGCTTCCTGAGCGGTTCCATAGTGCAGGGAGGATGAAGAGCTCACTAGTTCCCGACAGCTGAGCCCGGGTGCCCTAGGACGGGGGCAGAACTTCCCGGGGCACCAACTCAAGGTCCAGGAAGAGGGTCCTGTCAGGAAGGACAGCGTCAGAGCCCTGAGCTCACGTGACCCTTGGAGTTCCCATCTCATCTCACCTGGAGCCTTGTCTCTACAGCCCAGGCAGGGAGCTCCTGTGGAAAGGGTAGGTCTCCCCTTCCTGCACCCCCAGCCTAGAGGGCCCAGGGACAGGGTTTGTGTCTCAAGTATGGCTGCACCCTCCGCTCCCAGCACAGTGGCCAACTTGGGCAGCATCCAGAAAGGTTTCCAAAGAACACTGAGTGCAGGAGAGAAGGGGCCAGGAAGGGTGCAGGCAACTCCCCAAGCCTGGCCACGGGGAGGGGGTGGGGGACACGTTATTTCTCTAGAGAACCAGGGGGGCGTGGGGCCATGCTCCATGCAGGAGGCTTCGCCCCGGGGCCCTCCCCAGGGAAAGCACACACCTCAGAGTCCTTGGAGAAAGCCCACTTGCAACCACAAATCTGACTTCTCAAACCCCCAGGAAACCGTGTCCTTGGGGTGGGCAGGGGATGGGGGGCACACAATTCCTCCTGTCAAAGGTGTGCTCCATCCCCTCCTCCTCCCACAAGAGAATGAAAGGGTCCCTTGTGGGCCCAGCCCTGAGCTCTGGGCCAGGACCCAAGGCCCTCAGGGCAGCGCCTCCGGCCCCCCACCCCCGCCAGCTGCCCTGAGGCTGGCACAGCTGCCATTGCTCAACAGTCCCCCACCGTCACCTCTCAGCGCCCTTCCAGCAGCCTCCCAGGAGCCACAGTCCTCTCCCAGAGTTTGTGATATGGAGGCCAAGGACGGGCTTTGCTAAGCCGTGACTCCCGCCCCAACCTGAGTCTTGACCTTGAAATCGGACCAAGCTGTGGTCCCGGCCGCTTAGAGAGATGTGAGCCCACCCAGCTGAGGCTTCACCAAGGCTCCGGGTTAACTTGAGTTCCTCAGCCACGATGCAAGGGCACAAAGGGCCATGAGCAGCCGCACACTCTGCTAGGGACCTGGCTCAAGGTTTCCACCTAACAGACAGGCTGGGGTCTCCCCAGAGTCAGGGAGCAGCAGCCCATTGGCTCTGGATCCAGAGCAGGCCTTCTGGGGCTCCTGTCCTCATGAGAGGCTCCTGTCCCTGAGGCTCAGACACTCAGCCTCCGTTTGGATGCCTTGCCACACAGGAATCCTCAGCCTTAAGGCTCCTCCACTGGGGCTCCGGCAAGGAGGTCCCAGGACAGGAGAGAAACAGTGTTAGGAACTGAAGTCAAGAAGATAGGTTCACATGCTGCTTCTCATGGCTCTGCGCAGTCAGCCACTCAGCAGGGCCCCTAGGGGAGCATGCCTACAACCCCCATCCCAGTCTTGTCCACCTTGGCCTTGTCCATCTTGGCAGCCAGCTGCAGTGGCGTCAAGCCATCATTGTTCCACGTGGTCTCCAGCTCCCAGTTGCCACTCCTCCGCAGGATCATGTCGTACATGCGCTTGACGAAGTCATTCTGCGTCTTGAAGTCCTCGGCCACCGTCAGCAGCGCGTGGAGGATGTTGTTTCCCTGTGAATCCTGGGAGGTGATGTCCATCTGCTCGTTCTCCATCAGCAGCTGCATGATCTCGGACTGGTTGGTACAGGCTGCCAGGGCCAGGGGTGTCTCACGTAGGGGAGGGGGAGCACGGAGACTCGGTTCTTTCACGGACCAGAACGGTGACCCCCAAGTCCTAGAACTGAGGCTTCTCCAGACCATTTCCACAGGGATGGGAGACTGGAGCTGCATCACTGCAATAAACTCCTAGATGGTCTCCCTGCTATCACCCTGGCCTCCAACATGATTCTTAGAACAACAGCCAGACTGATCCTGCTAACAAATAAGGCTCACCTTACCCAGAATAAAAGCTCAGATTCCAATAACAGCACACAAGGCCCAACATCTGACATCATCTACTCCTCTCCCCATCATTCACTCCCTCCAGCCACAATGGCCTCTTCGTTTTCCTCAAGCACACACAAGCATTTTCATATCTCAGGGCCTTTGCACAGTCTGTTCCCACTGCCCGTAGTGCTGTTTCTTAGATACCTGCATCATTTACTCTCTCACCACCTTCAAGTCTTTGCTCAAATGTCACCTTTTCAATGAATCACCCTAAGTGTTCTATTTAAAGTTGAAACCCACCTCCTTCCTGCCCCAGAACTCCTGATTCCCCTTTCCTACTTTACTTTCTAGTTTTTGAATAGCATTTATTGTTTTTTTTAACATATTACAGAACATTCTTATTTATTATGTTTATTATTGATGGTCTCTCTCCCATGTAGAATGTAAGTTCCACAAGAGCAAACATCTCAGTTTTGTTCACAGATTTATTTCTAATACCTAGAACAAAACGTGGTGTATACAGTAAACAATAAAGGTTTGTTAAGAAAAGAGAAGACAGGTGACTCCCTCAGGGTCACACATGGTAGCCGTGGACGGACCCAGGCCTGGACAGCATGCCTTCTGCTGCTGCTCCCCAGTCTCCCCCGGTATCCTCTCTTCATCCCACCTGACAAATGTTCCCAACACAGGCTCCAACCAGGTCAGACGCCAGGCAATGGACTGGACAAGACCCTGTCCTCAAGGCCACTCAGACCCATCTAGCCCTGCTGACTAAAAACCACCCAGAAAACAGGTCAGTGATCGTCCATCAGGGGCTGGGCTGGGAAGAGGAACTGACTACAAGGTTGTACCAGGAAATTTTTGAGTGTGATAAAGCTGTTCCCTGTCCTGATCACAGTGGTGGTTACATGACTGTATGCATTTGTGGAAATGAACAGAATTGTCTATTAAAGTGGGTGAACTTCACTATATAGAAATCACACATTAAAAAAAATTTTTTTCCACCCAAAACGGCCTAACTCCAATTGCTTTTGGACTCCCTAAGGTGTCAGCCAGGGAATTCTCATCCTCACTTTTGACTACCTGTTGGCAGTTCTGAGAGGCACTGGACACGGAAAAGACGCCAGAGCTGGCCACCGGGATGCCTACATCAGCTGCTTACTACACTGGGGCAAGTCACATCCCTTCTCAGGACCTGTCGGCTGCTTTGTAAACTAGAGCTCTCCTTTGGTCTCCCTCCCAGGTCTCTGTTCCCTAAGGGCTGCTCAGCTGAAAGTCTGGGTGCCCACTAAGACCACCAGGTGACACTCCCAGAATGCCGGCTCCCCCATCATCCCAGGTCCCCAGGTACTTCCTCTCTGGTCCAGCCTGGCGGTCGGTCCGGTCCGTTCAGATAGATCCACCCCTGCCGCCTCCCTAGTCCTGGCTCTGTCCTCCAGGGCCTCGGATGCCTCTGAGGCGGCAGAGATGGGTAGGAGGGTCTCCAGCCCTCTGCCCGCCAGCACCTCTTGGGGCAGAGGTCATGGGGCGGGGCGACCTCTCCCTGCACCGCCTTCCCGACACCCCCTCCCCAACCTCCCCGCCCCGGGCCAGGGCGGCACCCACCGAAGTAGAAGCCTTCGTGCTGGTACTTGGGGTTGAAGAAGACGCCCTTGGCGTGGGCGTTGACGTCGGCGCCAGCCGCGATGAGCGCCGCGGTGATGTCTCCCTGCCGCCGCTCGATGGCGATGTTCAGCGCCGTCTGCCCTGCGGACAGGCCGGGGGTGGGAGGGGGCGCTCAGCGGCTGGGAGCCGGGGTGACACAACCTCTCTGGCCTTTTCCCCTCTCTGGCCTCCACACCCTCCACGGACCCACGGAGAAATACTAGCCGCCTGTCGGGTCTGTGTCGCCCAGCTACCAAGAGTCCCAGCTTCATTCTTTGCTTCAATCTTGCTGGGAAGCAAGGATTATTTAGGGAGCATCTGCTCTGTGCTAGGGTCCAGGCGCTGGGGATGCAGTGAGACACGGGATGCAGTTTTGATTCTTGTCCTCCAGAAGCTCACCATCTCACTGAGAATGAAGCACTATGATACCGGAGGTGCAGGGGCTGTGGTGCCCAGAGCAGGGGCTCTTAACATGGACGGGTTGGGGGGCTTCCCAGAAGGGGCCTCTAACCTGGGACCACGTAAGTTTACGGAGGGTGGATGGGGCCAACTCAAGGCCTCATAAGCCAGGTGAACAGATGAGAACGTTATCCTAAGGACCATGGGAAGGCACAGAAGGCACTGAAGGAGGGAAGTGACATGACCACAGTCTTGGGTTTTGTGTGTGTGTATTTTTGGATCACTCTGGCTGCAAAATTGGAGGATACACTAGGAGCCCAGAGTTGTGAGGAACTGTCCAGCCCGAGGACCCAAAGATCCTTAGGAGAGTCTTTAGGATGGCCTGTGGGGGTTGGGGGAGAAGGGGAGTCTCAGGTAAGATCCAGGTGTCTGGCCTGGGTGCTGGGTGGCTGGTGCCTTTGTGACTAAGAAACAAAATAGGCGAGAAGCATTAGGGAGAGGGAGGAGGGACTTTAACCCTGTTGTTGGAGCCTACAGAACCTCCAGATGGAGGGGACTGGAAGGCTGGGGTGCGGGGTCTCAGAATGTCCCACCAGAAACAGCATTTTTCAAAGAGCTGCCACCATGCCACACACACAAAGAATAAAGTCCTGGTGGACTAAAAACTAAGCATTTTTAAAGTCTGGAAAATTGTTTATAACTGACCTTCTGGCAGGGAAAACTTTCTGAAGCAAAATCCAAAATGCAGAAACCATAAAGAAAAAAATGGACAGATTGACAGTCTGCTTACATAAAAATTAAAAGTTTCTCTATTTCAAAAGATATCTTAAAGGACAAGCAATAGGCTGGAGGAAATATCTGAGATGTATGAAAGAGGCAATGTGTGTTTCAAAGTCCACAGTAGATGAGGAGCTCCTACAAATCAATAAAAAAACAACCTAAAAGAGAACTGAGAGAAGATTAGCAAGAAGCACCTCACAGAGAAGAAGACACACCCAGCCAATACAGAAAGTGCAAGGTGTTTGGAATCACTGGTGATCAGCAAGATGAAGATTTGAACCTGAGGAGTTAACACTTTTCACCTATTGGATTGACGGTATGTATCTTGGCAATACAATACTGGCAAGGATGCATGCTTTTGTACTCTTGTGTGGGGGGAGAGTAAATTAGTACTTTTTGCAGGCAAACTTGGGGCAATAGCCATTGTAATTTTAAATATGCATGTCCTGAACCCAGAGAATCCAGTTCAAAGTGCTTTCCTAAAACATGTATGCACGGTGCAAGGGTTACAGACAAGACTATGCACTGCAACGCTGTCATCGCAAAACACTGTGAAGCACGTGGATGTCTGCCATCGACAGGGGAATGTGAAATCACCCCCTTGCAGCCGTCTTCAGACTAAGCAGGTGAAAAGGAGGCAGACTTTTATATTCTGATATGAGAAGGCATTTAAAACATATATTTAATTCCCCCAAATCAAATTGTAGAACAATACAAACAGCACAATACATAGGTAGATAAGTGAATAAATAAAACTGTTCCTATGTGCACATACACACTTATGTCGAAAGTCTAATATAGTCATCATCTCTGGAAGGGAGAGTGGGGAACAGGTGAAGGTTTTCTGGTTTTGTTTTTACTTAATATAGGGGAGAGGGTATAGCTCAAGATAGAGCACATGCTTAGCATGCACGAGGTCCTGGGTTCAATCCCCAGTACCTCCACTGAAAAACCAAATCAACCTAATTACCTCCCCCCCTGCAAAAATAAATAAATAGTTTTAAAAAAAGAAATAAGTGTAAAAAAATTCCCCATCAGTGCAGATGCATGAAAACCACAGAGAGACCAAAGCTGATGCAAAACTCTAATGCACTTTTAGCCTGCTCACTTTATAGCACTTTAAGTTCTATACATGTCTGCTGACTTGGAGTTGTAAACTTTGAAACTCTCAGCATAGGTCCATGACAGTCTCTGAGTTTGGGATGTTGAACTCATTTGTTTTTTACAGATGTGTGTTTGCAGTTTTTACTAGTCTGAAATTAGAAGCATCTCTACACTTCATGACTAATAGTTGTTAGCCTCATTTTGAGTGAGGACTTCTGGTCACCACATATTGTAAGGTACTGCTTATAATATTGGTTTCAAGGGCTTCTTTTAGTGTTTCAGATAGACCGAGACCAGCCTCTGGGGGGCATATGGAGAATGTATATAACAGCCTTAGGTTTTTTGCCTGGTATGTGAGTGTTTTTAAAAAGAATATATATTTATAGGTAGATTTTTAAAATTTGGTGCTTTTCTATAGAATACATTTATTTTAAATATATAGAAAGCTTGAGATGCCTCATATAGGGTGGCAACTCTATTTATGTGTGGGATGTTTCATTGAGAGATTATTTTCAGTCCCCTTCTTTTGTGAGCTGTGCTGTGAACTACAAACCGTGCATGTGTATGAAAGGTTAAGAGCCCGGGTAGCTGGGTGGGGTGCCGTGCTGTTAGCAGACGACGAAGGCAGTGTTCCACACCGGGTGCACGCCGTCAGCTCTGTAGAAGATGCCATCTTCATGGAGTCAGCTCATGGTCCACTTTTTCTTGAAGCCAGGTAACAGTTCCCACAACCAGTGGGTTCGCCTTGTTGGAGTTTTTCCAACTAGAAAAACTAAAAACCTAAGTTCTTTTCTTCCCTAACTTTTTTTTTTTTAATGAAACATTGCCTGTTGGAAGAACTAACTTGCAAGGTAGAATGAACCTGTGTTATCACTTTGCTTTGTAAAATAATAATTATATAAGAAGTGACTTTTGTGTTTTTTTGGCTAGAAACTGGGGAGGATAAGAAATTAGAGTGAGTGCTGTGTGCCGTTTCACTATGGTGATAAGCATGGAGCACTCTGCTTATTTCTTAGGGGGGTACTGAGTGCCCCTTTTATGATAACTAATCTGATTGTCCACTCTGACTATTACTGAGACAAAGTAGTTTTGTACAGTTTATATTCCTGTACAGTTTATACTCTTTTGCATATGTCAGTGTCTTGGCCTTTTAATGATGCCTGACTCTTGCTTCAAATCTGTTTAATATAGTTGTAAGATAAACTAGACAGTCTCTCTAAGCTCTTAATTCTGCAAGTTTTCTACATCGCCTCAATTGTGCTCACTTAAGTAAAATGTCAGTGACACTTGAATAAAATGTTCCAACCTTTGCTTTAAAGCTTTATCCTCTTCGTGATAAGCTGTCATACTTGGTACCCTTGAGGGTGCTTAGCAGAGTTATTAACTGCACATGCTCACAAACTCAGCTTGTGGTTCAGGCTGTCCCTGTTCTTGTCATGCATAGTATGGCTTCTTTTATGTCATTAACTTTTGGTCCATCGTGTTACATTATGTCCTTTAGTTGGTACCATCATCACTGCCTGTCTGACTAATACCAGGGTTTGTTTTGGTTTGGTTTGTTTGTTTTTTTCTTCTTCTTTCTTTAATCAGCAATAACCAAATTAAATGCGAACTGGTAAACCTTCCCCAGTCCCCCTCTGGGATTTTTTGGGTAAATTTTTATGGGGCTGAATGTTTCCAAAGTTGATTTTAAGCAATGCTCTTAGAAAAGTATTGGCAGTTGTCACTTAACTGCTTACAAGATAGCTTTTGGTTTGTTCCCGGGGGCAGAAGTTGCACATCAAGTTCCATGAGATTGACTCTCAAAATTGTGAAGTCTCAGTCTTACCTCTCATTTTGAAAGACCATGGTGGCATTAAAAAGTGGCAGGTTGATTTGTCTAAGTTCTCCATTTTCCATGCGAAGAAAATGTCTAACATTTTACATGTTGCTTCCTCCCAAATGTAACAAATTGTAAAGACATTTGTCTTTATTAATGTCTATAGTATGCCTTTAAAAAATTTTTTTAATAGACTTTATTCTTTTAGAGCAGTTCACAACAGGATTGAGCAGAAAATACAGAGTTCACACATAGCCCTCCCCACCCACACATATATACTCCCCTTCCCTCAACCTCCCTCATCATGTGGCATATTTGGTTCAATCGATGAACCCACATGGGCACATTATTATCAACCAAAGTCCATAGTTTACATTAGGGTTCACTCTTGATGTTGTGCATTCTATGGGCTTTGACAAATGTATAAGGACATGTAGCCACCACTATAGTATCATACAGAATAATTACATTGCCCTAGAAATCCCTTGTGCTCCATCTGTTCATTCCTCTCTTCCCCGCTCTCTCCAAACCCCTGGAAACTATGATCTTTTTATTGTTTCTGTAGCTGTGCCTTTTCCAGAATGTCGTTTGGTTGGAATCGTAGTTTGTAGCCTTTTCAGGCCGGCTTCTTTCATTTAGTAATATGTCTTTTAAGTTTCTTCTATGTCTTTCATGCTTGATAGATCTTTTTCTTTTTTTTTTTTTAACTGCACATATATTCTTTAATTTACATATATGTACTGTTCATTGCTTCTAAGAATGTTTAGAGCACTGAATTGCCCAGTAGCATGTGTCTGAGATTGGACCTTGTCGGTGGGACTCAAATTCTGGGAAAGGCTTCCAGGAGCTGGGGTTCTGGAGAGATGGTGGTCTCAGGGCCTGGTTGTCTGAGATCACTTGGGATCCTGCCCTGTCTGCAGGAAAGTGAGGTCCTGGAGTCTCTGAGGGAGCCTGGGGCCCCCAGAGAAACCTGTCTGACTGCTTCTCTGCCCCACCTGGTTTCCTGCCCAGCGCCTGGGGTGTAGCTGCCTCACCTCCGCAGCCTTCTCCAGGGGGCCCAGTGGATGGGGGTGGGTCTGTGAGACCCCAGAAGCTACTGGAGGCCCTGAGGGCCTTCTCCTGCTCTGGGGGTGGCGGGCAGGGGCAGCCAGAAAAGGGAGCCCAGGGCTGGGTTGGGGCATCTGTCCCTTTTCTGCCCCCCACCCCGGGTTCGCCCCACTCTGGGCTGGAGGTCAGAGATCCAAGCCCAGGACTCACACACAGGCATCCCATCCTGGGCAGTCCTTCCCTGGGATTGGTCCTTTCTGCCTCCCACCCCACCTCTTCCACAACCCACTGGGGCCCTTGGGGCTGTGGTGGCGTAGGGGGTGATGGACAGGGCAAGAGGAAAGAATGAAGATGGGGACTGGGCCAGGTGATGGGATGCTCCACCTGGGCCAGCTAATTTCCTGCCTCTCTTTTGTGTTCCCTCAGCCACCAATGACCTGATCGAGCAACCCATCAAGGTGACCGAGTGGCAACAGATGTACACCTATGACTTGGGCATCCACTCGGGGGCCAACACCTGCGTGCCCTCAGTCAGCAGCAAGGGCATCGTGGAGGAGGACAAGGCCTGTGGGCGCCAGTACACGCTCAAGAAGACCACCACCTGCACCCAGGCGGTGCCCCAGAGCCAAGGTCGGGGCTCCTGGGGACTCTTCTGTGGGAATATTCCAGCAGAAGTCCAGGCTGGGCCCTGGATGGAGTCAGCGTCAAAAGAGACAGACTTTAAGGGGCTCCCAGACTGAGCAGGGAGGCGCAGCTACTTCCAGGCGCCACCATCTGGGAGGGAGGCAGATTACACTTCCATGAATGTATTGTATGGAGAGGAGGCATAGACCCTCTCCTCCATGCGTGGAGTAAAGCAGGGGGAGTGATGGGTGACTGTGTTACAGAAGAGGAAGTCAAGGAAGGCCTCTCTGAGGAGGTGACACTGAGCAGTGCTGAATGGAGTAAAGGACCTGGTCCCCCAAACATCTGGGGGAAGAGTATTCCAGGCAGAGGAAACAGCCTGTGTAAAGGCTTCATCCTACTCCATGGTAGAGAAATCTCCCTTCTGCCCAGAATTTGTGCACATCTCTCTCACAGCACTCTCTCCTTTCATCTTGCTTTGTGGGCTTGTTAGGCACATATCTTCATTCTTATCCTATAGGTGCCTTGAAGGCAGCATCTGCATTTGGTCCAGCTCAGTGTCCCTCCCTGGGCTTTGCACAGTTTCTGGCACACACTAGGTGGTCGTTAAGGGCAGAAAGCATGGCTGGACAGATGGACGGATAGGCTGTTTTGCTGGTGGATGGATGAATGGACTGAAGGATGAGAGGAGAAGCTAATGGGTGTTTGTAGCCCGCAAGTCCCATCCAGACTCTCAGGCCTTGCTCCTTTCCTCTGATTCCTGGTTTCCCTTTCTCCTACATCTCCCTTCTCCCTCAGCTTAGTCCCCTCTAGAAACCCCTTTCTCCCTGTTCTAAGGGCTGTGCCTGGCTTTTGTGGAAAGTGACTTCAACATAACAAAGGCAAATGAAAATACAGATGGCAGCTTTGACTATGGCATCTTCCAGATCAACAGCCATGACTGGTGCAGAAATTACCAGAGCCACACGGAAAACCCTTGTCACGTGGACTGTCAAGCTCTGGCCAGAGCCCCGGGATGGGAGAGGTGAGAGAGGTGACAAGGCTCTATGCACAGGACTTCCCTTCCTACGCACAGCCTGGCAATGGCCCCTGGTGGGGTGGCTCAAGGAGTCAGGGAATCCCTTTACTGAGCAGAGGGTTTGACTAGTGTCCCTAATTGCGCATCCATAGCATTTGCCACAGTATTCCGCAGGCTCCAGATAGTCTCTGCACAGCCAGCTGCAGTAGAGCAGCAGCAGCAGCCAGCATTTTTCAAGAGTGGATTATGTCCTCAGCACTTTACATGCATAGCTCATCTCATCCAACCTGCCATGTAGTACAGACTAGTAAGATTCCCACTTTACAGATGAGCAAACTGAGGCTCATAGAACCAGTGCTGAATGCCAAACTGGTGGCCCTGAAAGCTCAGCTCTCACCACCAAGTAGTCTAACCAAAGGCCAAGGATAAACTCCCCACTCAGAGTTGATCCAGGAGGCTCCACTGGTCCATTACTCTGTCCCTTATCTCCTCCTTTGTTCACCTGAAGAGCCTCCCTCCTAAGCATGACTTTACCTTGGTCTCTGTGCTTTCCCTAGAAACCTCCACACCTTGGGGTGAACCACCATCTACTCTGGCTAGGAAGTATGGTAGTAAACCAGCCCAAATCTCAGGCTTCCTGTCCCTCCTACCCCCACCCCCGGCCACCCCCCAACCTCCAGCAGCCATTGTATGGATGCCCCAGTGGGCCTCTAGGAGGGAGGCCCTGCCCCATCTGGAAGTACTCAGCCTCCGGGCGGCACACACCTGTGCGGGGAGAGCCAGTGACTGCCTCAGTCTTCGGGACTGTCCCCTGTGCTCTCATCAGTACTCTCCTTCTTCCTTTCAGGACTGCTGAGCCCCAACCTTCCCTCAATCATCAACTGTGCAAAAAAGCTTGTGTCTGGAGCAGGGGGCATGAAGAACTGGTGAGGAGGACCCTGTGGGACTAAGCTAGTGGGCAGGGTCTTAAGAAAGATGTGCTGACAGAGAAAGGGACACTAGGCCAGGCCTAGAAGTCTTCTACAGTCTAGAAAGATGTGGGCTAGTGGCAGGGCTTGGAACGCCGGGATCTGGCTCTTCCTCTGACTCTGTGTTAAACCAAACTCTTTTGGTTGCAGTAACAGAACAGCCTGAGCTAGCTGAAGGAGATTTACTCTGAGAGGACAAGGGGTCTTACTGAGCTCACACAAGGGGTGCAGGTTGGGCCTCAGGAAGAGCATGGAAGCAGGGCTGGAAACTGTCAGCAAGCTTTCCTTGGCAGGTTTCTGCTTCTCTTGCTGTATTTGCTGTATGACTTCCTCTGCAGACCAGCTTTCTCTGCTCTACTGCCCACAGGACCATGTCTACCCTGAATCTATGGGCTAATGTTCCCAAGCAACCACACAGAGCCGGGCTAGGCTCAGTCCCAGTCCAAGTGCTTGAGGTAGAGAATCTGTTGGGTTCAGCTCAGATCCCGTGTCCCCTCTCGGTTCAGTCAGCCGTAGGCCTGGGAGCAGTGAAGCAATAAAAACCTGGCTGCCACAGGGCCCTCTCTCCATAACTGGCTGCAACATTTTCTAGAATAAGTGTGTTGTTCATCATCTGGGCAGACACCCCAGCTGTCGGTTTACCAGCGGTAGATGTTGGGATGGTTACTTAACTTCTCTGACCTTCAGACTAGATGTATAACTAATATTAGTGGCTGCCTCTATGGGAAACTGGAAAACAGAAAGAGTTAAGTGCCTTGGATTCTCTAAAAACACAGGCAAAAGAAGGGACATTGATGATTATTATGGAAAGAAAGTCAATGGTTGCCTCTGGGTGTTTTGTTTGTTTGTTTTAGTAACTCTCAGGCCTGTAACACAGTCCTCTTCTCCTTCAGAGGGAGATAAGGATTTGAAAATGTGGAAGCAAATAATAATAATAAATTTTTAAAAGCCTGTGGTTGGGGGTATAGAGCTCATGGTGGAGTGCATCCTTAGGATGCAGGAGGTCCTGTGTTCAATCCTCAGTACATCTATTAAAAAAGAAAAAAAAAAAGAAATATAGAAGCGAACTGAGTGGGGAAGAGGGCGAACAATATGGACAAGGGAATTTAAGGGAAGAATCAGAGGGGCCAGGGGAGGACAGATTAGACTGCTGGGAATGAAGGGGATGCTGGGCGTTGCTCTGCGTGGAAGCTTCACTAAGTTCTGGGTCATGTGGGCAGGGAAGCAGCTGGTCAGGTGGAAGCAAGAGCCAGTCTTCTTTCTCTCCACAGGGTAAAATGCAGGCTGCACTGTGCAGGCCGGCCACTCTCCTGCTGGAGGACAGGATGCCACGTGGGATGAGGCAGGGGACAGGCCTGTGGTGGAGTCACTCCAGAATTCCTCTCCTCACTTCAGAATTCTTCATTTCTTCTTCCTCTTGCCTCCACTTCCTGTTATCTTCTTCCCTTCCATTTACAAATAAAACTGATCAGAGCCCCAGAAATCATTGGTGTTCTAGGACTTCCTCCTTGTTCCCATCCAGGCCCAGGCCCCTGGTTCCCTGACTGTCATTTGTAAACCAAGAAGACCCTAATGAAGAAGTTTCTGTATTTTTGGAATTATTAAGTCATTCCTTGTGCAAAGACTGTGTTAACTTATTCATTATTGATTCCACATGTATTTGCATACCTAATAGAGTAGGAGTGTGCTAGGGACTAGAAGGTAAAGCATAACTATTGTTCATGAGGCATTCATAATCTAGCTGGGGAAGCAGAGACATACATGCATAATGGAGACAATGAATAGATATATACAATGAATACAGTAGTAATAAAATCTATAATTATTGGTTTGAAACAGTATCAGGATCTAAGTAATTCCTCCAAAGCCAACTATTTTTGAAGTAAAAGCTCAGAAGTAGGCCATGGGTGGGGCTAAGGGTCTGGTATGTTGAGGTGGAGAAGGGATGGGAGGGGAGAAATGGTGTCAGGTGCCAGGTTCCAGTGATTTGGGGGTACTTCGGGAGAATAGGCTAGAATCTAGATGATTAAAAAAGCTTCAGGATCTGCTTTGCTTGGAAGGTGCTGATGTGGATTAAAACCTGCTTAAGGACACTACAAAGACAGGAAAGGGACAGTTGGAGGAATGCCCTGCACAGAGCCACCATCAGTCCTGTCTGACTAAACTGGGGTTTTATCTTGAGCCACTTATAACCCTACTCTGAGCTTTAACTCCTTCAGCTATAAAATGAGTGATTTGACTACTCAATGATTCCCAGACTTTTGGATTTCACAGACCAGTAAAATGTAAAAGGAAAAAAAATTAAGACTGTGAAAGTTTCCAACTTTTTATTTTAATGCCTAAGTATTAATCAAAACAGCTATCCTTTATTACTATCTTTTCACAAGATAATTTTTAGCATCAAATTGAAGGAAAGCCATACTTGTAGGATAATACAAAGGAATAGATTTTGTTCTGTGGAAAAAATTAAACCTTGATTATATTGCTCTTTTCCCATTTTGCTGAGAACTGGTAAAAACTTCATCACAGCCCAGTATGGGTCTGAAGAGCATTGTTTGGAAACCTCAAGGGGTCTGTTTTATTTCCCCAGTAACATAGCCGACTTTTAGGATGCCTAGAGCAGCTTCTCGGGCACCAGAAGCTCCAGTGTTGGTGCCCTAATTGGACCAATTTCTTCCAAATTTATCTCTCCTCACCTTGCCTCCAACTTCCCACATCATCTGACCTCTACCAGCTCACATACATAATTACCAAAATCACGAAGGAAAGTCAGGGAATTCTTTTTAAGGACTTCATGTTAGACAGTTGATAGCTTTAATGAGATATACCCTGATATATTTAAAACTCATGCAAACATTCTTAGGTCAAAGGATTTCATCTTTAGTGGTCACATTCCACAAAGAGTTGGGAAGTTTAAATTTTTAAAGTTCTGTGGGTAGCTAGTGGTAACTACCTAGTACTCTAGTCTTCTGTGGGAGTTTGAAAATGAAGCCAGCTGCTATAAAACATCGGCACCACTTGATCCTGTAAACTCACCCTTTGGACTGACTCTACCCTAAAAATACACTTGAATAGAAGCAGTAAATTCAAGGCTGTGGGGCTGCCTCAGGGAAACTAAAGGCGGAGACCCGGCAGGAGTGGGAGGGGTGAAGGAGCGGTCAGAGCACCGCTGTCGCCCCACCTCCGCCAAGCTGGCCCAGCCCCTCTCACATCCGCCCCCCGGGTGGTGGGAGGCAAGCGGTGCTGTGCGCAGGCGCTACCGGCGGAGACCCGTCCCCACCGCGTGGGGCGTCCCGAAGGTTGGCGGGGCATGAGGCGACGGTCTCCAGCTTCCCCTCCTCCACCCAGCTGCGCCCGCTGAGGAGGCACGAGCCCCCGCCAGGCCCCCACACCCCAGCACCGCCGGACCATGTACTCAGCCCACAGGCCCCTGATGCCCCCGTCTGGCGCGGCCTCCCGTGGCCTGGGCATGTTCGGTCAGTAGTGCCTGGGCCCTGGGACTGCAGGGGTCAAGGGGTTGGGGCACTGAGTGCGGAGTAATGGTGATGGGGCATGAGTAAGAGAATGGTGGAGGCAGAGTAAAGGGGAAAGTTACAGCGCTCCGCTGGGCCAAGTGGTTAGTGGTGGCAGGTGGGAGTGTAGCGGAGTGATGGGAGTGCAGAGTAGGGAGTGACTGGGGACAGCTGTGGTGTTTAGGTGTGGGGTGGAACAGGTCTGTTGCCATTGGAGGTGAGGGGTGCAAAGTAGCTGGCTTCATAGCATGAATTACAATAGGAGCAGGGTGAGATTGTTGCAGAAAAGTGTGTGACAGCTCGGTGTTACAGCTCAGTTGTGACAGCAACCTGGATCCAGGCAGGAGACCGAGCAGCACTGGGAGAGTTGGAGAATTCAGATTTATTAAGCTAGCAGGTCCAGAGGAGTTAACACTCCAAGCTCTGGACCCCGTCTGTAGGTTTACACAGGCTTTCATAGGCTGCCAGTTTACATTTTGCAACATCGTATGCAAATAAGGTATAACAAAAGTTGATTAATTAGGAACAAGCTTTGTAGAAATGGACCAATCAGGAGGGAGAGAAATAACCAATCAGGAGTGAGCTCCATGCAAATGAAGTACTATAAATGGACCAGTCAGGAGTTAGCTCAGGGAACCAATAGAATTTTAGGGGTAAGTTCCAATTTCCTAGAAGTTAACCATTTCAGAGGCAAAAAGTGAGATAAAGCCGCTGGGCCAGGGAACCTGATGGTGCTGGCAGGAGAGTAGTGTCCCTGCTTGGGGGTCCTGTAGGGTGTATTCCCTTCCTGCTGCCCTAACTCGTGCTCATTTTGTAGGTCAGCTACTTTTCTTGGAAGCAATGTGGCCAAGGGGAGGAAGAATGTCTCAGATTTCAGCTTTGAGGAGGAGGAGTTTAGATTGCCAGAACTGGACTAGCACTTTTGCATTTCCCGGAAGGCCAGGCCCTGTGACTTCCTTGGGAAAGTCTGGAGAGTCTGGGGACATTCTGGTCTGCAGCCCAAATCCTGCCTTGTTGTGCTGGGGGCCAGGCCAGGGTTGGAGAGAGGGTCCGGTAGGAGGTAAGAGTCACCTTTGCTGGGGGAAGGATGGCTTGGGCCTTGGGAAAGAGCCTGACTGTGGTTGCATGTCCACCCTGACCTAATAAAGGTGGTGTCACTAAAGGTGTGTCATAAATAAAGGGTGAGGTGTGAGGCAGGGGAGGGGTGCACGGTTGCTAACGGTACCCCCCGGGTAGCCAGGCTGCCCATAATGCTTTGGGTTTCCGCTCGGTGTGCCTGGCCCGTGTCCCACTGGCCTGGGTCGCTGTACCTGAATCATCTGCGGATCATGTCGCCGCTGTGCTCTTGGGTCCTGCGGCTCCTATTTGTGTGGCAGCCTGTGTGGCTGTTCCAGGCAGTTGAGCCCCCTGAACAAAGTGCTCCCACAAGTGTAAATGTCTGTGAGCTCTGTGTCTGTGGTAATGAGACCTTGTCCTGCGTTGGTCTCAGCCCAGAGGAGAGGCTCCAGGCAGTGCCCGTGCCAGAGCCCGACAGCTACAACGGCATCTTCACTGTCCTGTAAGAATTGCTTTTCCTCATTTGTTCTCTGCCTCCTGCCTGACATGGCAGCCTTTCTTCGAGGTCTTCCTGGGTCTCCCTCATCTCCCCAGCTCACATTGACTTTCTGTTTTTACCTTTTGTTTGTCTTAGAAGCGATTTCTTATCTTCATTCACCTTCTTACTATTGTTCCTTCTTCTCCAGTCTTTTACTTATAATTGCCCTTATTCTTTTTCCTTCTCCATTTTTTATTCCATTATTCAAGTTCTTAACCTCTTCTCCCATTTTTGCTCCAACCTCATTACAGCAACATGTCCCTCTCCCCATCTCATTGGTGTTAATACAACAAAGTGGTTAAGAGTAGAGATTCTGGAGTCAGACTACCTGGGTGTGAATCCAGGTCTGCCATTTATTAGCTTTTTGACTCAGTTTCCTCATCTGGAAAATGGGGATTATCATAGTCACCATCTCATAGGATTATTGTGAGATTTAGATGAGTTAGTACATGTAAAGCTCTTATATCGGTGCCTAGTATATATCTGAATTTTAGACATTATTATTATTTGATCCCTCAGTTGTATAGAGAACTCATCTTTGCCCCCTGGATTTCCATATGTAGCACCCATTTTATGCCCAACCCAAGGCTAAGTACTGCAGGAGCCACAGAATTATGGCATTGTCTCCTGAACATGACAATGATAGGTGGGAAGAAAGGGATTATGCCTTAAAAGGGAGATGATGTGTAACTGAGTATTAAAAGAGATACAGAGAGATGCTATAATTAACCAGAACCTGGAATCACTGGGGTGTGGAGGTCAGGGGAAACTGCATGGATAAGCTAAAACTTTCACAGGATCTTAAAGACTGGCTGTGTTTTGTTAGAATAAAAATAGGAAGTACAGTCTAGGGAAAGGTGTGGCTGCAGGAATCATCAGGGTTTAATAGATCAGTCTATCTGCGAAGAACTGGGTTAGGCAGCAATGAAAGATTCGCTTATGAGAAACCTTGAATATCACAAATTGGGGTTTGAAAAATATGCTATAAGATGCAGAGAGCCATTGAAAGTTTTCAAGGAAAAGAGATAAATGATTAAAACAAGAAGTTTATTTTAGATTCCATATGTAGTGTGATCTAGAGAGGGAATTTTGATTCAGGGAGACCAAATAGAATGCTGTAGCAAAATCTAGGAGGAAAGTGAGAATGGGCTGAATTAGCATGGTTGTGACAGGAGTAGAAGGGAAATCCTGAGAGCACGACAAAGGGAAAACCGACAAGATTTAGTAACTGCCTAGAGTTGAGGGATGAGGTGTACAGGAAAGAGAAAAGTCAAATATGTTGATGAGAATGATGGTGGTACAACAGGTGGAAATACAGTTGGGAAGGAGAACCAGTTTGAGGGAAATGAGTTCAGTTTTACTGACGAACATAAAGCAACCAGAAGGCTTCTGTTTGAGTGGAAATGTCCCCTAGGCAGGTGAGCAGACAGGTATCTGTTTTGACTTATTTCTGATCCCCTTGAAACATGTGCATATAAACTGAATAGTTGTTGCTGAGGGAAGAGGACAAAGCTAAAGGTAAGGGTTCAAAGCCATCCACAGTTAGTGGTTGAAACTGAACCTCAAGCACTTAACAGCTTCTTTTAAACATGTGTAATTCATGAATACATTCTCACTATTTAAAAGAAAATGTCATAGAAGTATACAGAATAAAATGTGACATTCTCTCCCCACCCTCCCTCCCACCCATAAGATAACTATGTTACTATTTAGATGTGTGTCCTTCCTTCCAGGCTCTTTCCTTTGCCTTTTTTCCCCTAATGAGGTAATAACTTTACTCCTTGCTCAGTGATCTGTGCTTTTCCTTATGCAATATGTCTGAGAGATATTTCCATATTAGTCTCTAATTTCTAATTGCCCCTATCCTTCCAATACCTGGAGAGATTTAGAGGGCACTGAGCCAAAGCTTTGGTGTTACCTGGCATAAGATTTCTTTATTTGCTGATAATGATACATTTTTGCCATTTTTATCACTGATTTGCAGGAGTCATTTTAGACACATAAGTGATTTGGGGAGAAAAAAAAAACTTACATTCAAAATAATTGGCATTATATACCAAGAAACCGGACAGATAGGAAGTTCAGGTTCTGAGGAGATGCCTCATTGTTTGTGCCAGTGGCCTCACATTATATCTTTATTAATTGTGCCCACTGGGAAGCTGAGAAGCTGTGGGAGTTAGAAAGCTGGTCTTTTCTGCATTGAGTATTCCCCACAAGGTTGCCGTGGTTCTCTCACTTACTCTGCTCATTCTCATTCCTACCTACTTAAGGATATGAACTGTATTTCTTCACAGAGATTTCCAAGGAAACTCTATTTCTTACATTGATGAAAATACATGGAAGCCATACCGCCTGACTGAGAAACTGTGAGTATATTCTCTCCAAATATGCATACAAAACACTAACTGCCTGGTCAGATTCTACTTGGTCCAGAATTCCGAGGTCAGCAGCTGTGTTAAAAGGTATTTGCCCCTTCATATTCCAAACCAACCTATTGATTGAAATTCTGTTTATTTAAAAAATTAAACTTGGCAGGTCCTCATTCAAAAAAGCAAGAACCAGTTTAAACTTATTTTCCATTATACCAGTAGTACATGATTATATTCTCAATATATAAATATGAAATAACAGGTGTAGTGAAAACCCTCCTTGTGCCTTAATCCCCCACCCGCACAATTTTGAGTTTAGTAAAGCAGTCCTTCCAGACTCTTTTCCACGTATTTGACTACATACATATTTACAGATAACAAAATAAGTTTGTTGTGTGATTTTCTTATCCTTTTTTATATAAATGATAACATCCTGAAACTTGATTCTTTAACTTCATGATAACTTCTTAGATTTCTTTCCTTCCCAGTACATAGAAGGTTGCCCCATTCATTTAAACTCCTGCATAATATTCCATAGTATGGACGCATCAGTTTCATAATGCCCCTATTGAAAGGTGTTTAGATTATGTCCAGTTTTCTTGTTACAAACATTGCTGCAATGAACATTCTTGTACATGCATCTTAGTGAACCTGTCAGGTATTTCTGTAGACTAGATACCTAGAAATGGAATTGTTGGGGTGAAGGCTATGTAGATACAAACTTTTAATTGCCCTCAAACAAGTTGTGCCAGTTTATACTCCAGTCAGCACTCCCTGAAAGCCTTTGTTTGCTGAAAAATTGCATTTCATCTCTGAGTTGTCTGTCCTTTACCCATTTTTTTTGTTTTTTTTTTAATTGATTTGTAGATAAGTCAGGTTAGATACATAAGTGATTTTAGGAAAAAATTACCTTCAAAGCAATTAACTGGCATTTTTCATGGCAGTTTGTGTTATTTGTTCAACTTGAATAGACAAATCATAAATATGACTTTTAAATTAATAATAAAAGACATAACAGTCATAGTAATTAACAATAGGGATTATGGCTACCCTTAAAGAGATGCCTCTTTATTCTGATATGTTACTGATAAGGAAAAAATGCTAGAACCAGGAAGTTTTTATTTTTTTTAAATAGATTTCTTAAGTACTATATGTGATTTATATTTCTCATGATAGTATCTGACTTGGAGATTTTATTTCCCAAGCTTATAAGAAAAATGAAAGTCATTTGGCAAAGGAAAAAGATAATATTAGTTTTCTCTGGGGAGGAAAAGGGAATGGTAGACTGAGAGACAGAGGTAAGGAGAAAACTTTGGATTGTGTACTATATGCCTTTGGGATTTTGAGCCATGTGAATATATATTACATATTTAAAAAAAATTGAAATTAAGAAATGGATTTTTATAAAGCATGTGTTTCCAAGTTGATACACTGTTACATGAACCTGGTAAGGTTTGAAGAATTCTAAGTCAACTTGAGTTTTATACCTTATAAGCAAAGTTTCCTAATTTAGGGTCAATGGTTCCTGAGAGCAGAATTTATTATTCTCCCACCCCCACCACATATATCTCTTTGGCGATCTGCAGAACCTTTTGTACTTAGCATAATGTTATTAAGTGTAAAATAAATTAATATATATAGAAAAATAGAAGAAACCAATTACACTGAAATCATTTTCAGAATATTTTTAAAATTAGTGATATAGTAATAAAAATGCTTCTCTTAACACATTAAATAACAAGAATAATGGTAAACCTAATAACTATTATAACTCCAAGATAGTGATGAGAATAAATGATATTTTGAGATATCTGCAACAAATATGTGATACGAAGTGATTTGTGACTTCCGTTGGGAACCAAATTAACTGTACTGCTAATTGCCTGCATTCATAACGGAAGGAATTGCTAATTTTAATTAGAGATTTGTGAAAATGTAGATGTAATTTTATTTCCCTTCTAAGTTTGGGCCTCTGAATTTGGTCCACTCTGTTCACAGACCTCTGCCCTAAAAGGATGATCCACAAATGGAAATTGCATGCACATTTTTGCATGTATTCAAGAAAGTGCAGGTTTCTAGGGAAAAGGACCATTGTTTTTATGAAATTCTCAAAGGATTCTTGTCTCGAAAGATTGAGTCACAAATGTAAGGGTGAAGAAAGACGTTTCTGTAAAGCTATACTGATAAATAGATAATAAATGGAAGATTTGTTTTAAATAAAATACCTGATAGTTGATAACCTGTCACTTCCTGAATTCATCAAACAAATGTTTATGGAGTATCCATGGTGTGCCAGGGACTGTTTTACAAGCCAGGGATACAGGCCCAAGAATGAAAGATACCAAATAGCCCAGTTCTCAGGGGGTTAAAAATGCATAAAAATAAATATATAAATATAATAGATAGATATAGTATTAACTATTGATAAGTGCTTTAGAGAGAAAGAAAGGAGAGGAAGGAGAGTAAGTCACTTTCAGAATTGCCTACTGTTTGCATTATACATTAAGTCACACAAACAAACTTGACCCCTCTCAATTTCCTAGAAGTTACAGAGATGGAGATAAGGATAATTGTCAAAAATATAACATCAAGAATGAATGTGAAATTCAGAAGGTTGCCTTAGACCATAACCCTGGCCAGAAGTTAAACATGGATGTTTCTTAAATGTTAGTTCATGCCTGGTTTTGGTATTTTCCTGATGTGAGAAAGTTTTAGATCTGGCTTTAACTCTGATTCCCTATAATTTTAAATTTTTTGCTTCAGTGAAAATGAATATTTGGAGTTCTACAGATCAATATATTTTATTTCCATTAGTTCCTTATTTGAAGCTCCTTTTTGGGGTAATTTTTTGGTGACTGACTCATTCTCTAAACTTTACTTCTAGATTGAATGTACTGTTGTTATTTTTAAAAATTTTACTATCCTATCATCCAAACAGCTTGACACAAAGAAACCCCATTAATTTAAAAGACATACTCTTTGGTTACTCCCCATCCTTCTATGATATTCAGATTTTAGACAGTCTGACATGGCCATCAGCCAATCAGAGAAGACACTGCCATCAACAGTTAAAGGTCAGCCCTGTCTCTGTTGTCTTACTGAGTCCTTGTCAATGTTTAAAATTATAATTAGTATATACAAGTTTCATTTTTGTCTTGTTTTTTTCATGTATTATTGTTTCCTATGACCTTTGTATGTCATCTATGGTGTTCACATACAGTTTTGTTATGTGATGTAGGGAAGTAGAGTTTTTTTCCAACTTTTTAACTTATGAAAAGGGTTACTATAAATGTCATTGGACATACTGATATTTTTTCTTTCTGGATCATTTCCATGGAAATATGAAACTTAACTACTTAACAGAGGTGAGAAAAGAATCAGTCATAACACCACCTGTTGACCATTCACATATATTCTGACCATCACTGCTGTTCCTTCTAACATGGTCAATTCCAAATGGAGGTCAGGGTCTCTGAAGCATTCTCAGGGCTCCAAGAGTTCTTTGTGGGAATTTATGTTTTTTGTGTGTCTGTTTTAGTGATCTTTTGAAAATGCTTGGAACTATATCCTGTATAATATGAGCCACCTTATAACTGAGAACTGCCCTTGATTTCAGCCACAGAGTTTCCAGATAGTAACATGTTAATTCTCATAAGCTGTGAGTAAATAATCTATGAGATGGAATTAAGCTATGAGGTGGAATTAATATAAATGTGACCAAAAGACACTGTGAGAAAGAAACAGAACATTTTAAATGCAGAACTCAGTGGAAATAGTTTCACAGGGCAACATAGCATGTACTCAAATCCCCAAGGCTCCTGAAGGATGTATAACTGTTAATACTTCCTGCAAGGGGATTCTTGGAGGCAAGAGAAAGTTACCTTTGCCATCTCACAGAGTTTCTTGTGCACTGGCTCCCTACTGCTCCCTCCCTCCAACTCTTGGAGGCACTGGTTATGGGCCTTCCTGCTTAGCAGGTTTAAGAAATGGGTGGAAAAAAAAAAAAAAAAGAAAAGAAAGAAAGAAAAGAAAAGAAGGAAACTGGTGCAAAATAGCACCTCCTCTTCCCTGCAGCGTGTTCCTAGTGTTTATTGTGAGACTAGGCAAAAGCAAAGGCCTTAGCAGTCCTTGGGCAGACCCAGGTGTGAGGCATGACTGTGAGTCATTCCTGCTCCCTTCATTCTGCATTCTGGAGAAATCATTGGCTGGATCTCTCAGTTTTCTAATTTATTCTTTAGCTATTATTTCTGCTGCTCATTTACTGAGTTTTTTTTTTTAAATTAATGCTAACTTTTCATTTGTATATTCTTGAGTTGATTCTTTTCAGCTGATGCACTGTCTGTTTACATCTGCCTGGGGATACTAACTGTGCTGTTCTAAAGTCCTCTTGTGTTTGTTAACCCTGATTAGTGGGCTATATGCTCTTATGTTTGTTTTTGTTTTCTGTCCTTAGCAGAGTTGGCTTTTCCCCATTGTTTGGTCGTTTCTGAGTACAGTTCATCTTTGTAGTTGAGATTCTGCTGCTTCTGTTCCAGCTTTATGGGAGAGGTGAAGTGAGCTGCTGAGGCTTGTTACTCCCAGTGGGTTCTCCTGAGAATAAGCAAGAAGTGGAAGGTACCTACTGCTGGCTCGTCAGGGAGTGCATACCCTTCCTCCAGGGTTCTGGGACTTTGCCTTTTTTCTAACACCAGTTTCTCTGACCTGGAGGAAGAATCTATTTTTTTTTTTTTTTTTTGCGGCCTGGGTCAAGGAACAAAGATGCAGGGTTGATGTGCTACAGGTTGCGCCTACCACCCTATCCCAAATAATCACCCTGTAGGTAGCTACAGGACATTTCTGATTGGGGAGCATTTGTAGAGCTGCTCGCTTTGAGCTAAGGTTATAGTTTTTAAATTATATCTTTTCTATCATTCTTAGGGATTTTGGTAGAAGTTGAAGGAGTAGAGGCTTGACATGTTTCAGTCTGCCAACTTGAAATAGCACAACTTCTTCAGAATACAATTTTGTATCCCTGTTACATCCTAGAGAAAACTCAGCCAAATATGTATCAGGATACAATACAAGACTGTTCAAAGCAGCATTCTTTTTAGTAATTAAAAACTAGGAAAATCTCAGTATCCACCAGTAGTTGAATTAATAAAGTGTGGTTAGTTCCACACTTGGAAGTCATACACTCCATCAGAAAGGTAATGCAGGCCACAGAATTAATCTTACAATTTCTGGTAGCCACTTAAAAGTAAAAAGAAACAAATGAAATAAATGTTAATGTATTTTATTTAACCCTTATATTCCAAATATTATCATTTCAACATGTAATCATTATATATATTATTGATAAGATATTCTACATCTTTTTGTATTAAGTCTTCAAAAATATCTGAAGTATTGTCATATCTACATGTAATCAGTATAAAAATTAATGAGAGTCTACATTGGTTTTTGTCCATATTAACTCTTTGAAATCTCAACTTGGTTGCTAAAGTTTATCTGTGTTTAGATTTCATAAAAATTACAGTTGAAAAGTAGTATCACACACACAAATTGTTGCAAACATACTTAACATTTTCCAATAATTACCTTGAGTGTCAGTTTTTTAATTTTAATTTTAAAAAATAATTTAACTTAATTAAATTAGAATTCAACTCAGTCACATTAGCCACTGTCAAGTATGTAGAAGCCACATGTAGTGAGACATGCAACACTACATGCAAAAATAAAATAAATTTACAAAATATTGTTGAATGAAAGAATGTAGAGAACAATACATATATGATTCCACTTATATAAAGTTCAAGAAGCAAGACTAAATTGTGTTGTTTATGGATGATGTATAAAAGGCAAAACTACATTTAGAAAGCAAGGAAATTAGTATTAAAATCAGGTTAGTGGTTCCCTCTAGGAAGAGGGTTGTAATTGGAAAGGAGCACAGCGGGGGCAGTGGGGATGCTGGCCGTTTTCCTTCTTGATGTGAATGATGTTACATGGGGATTTATTTTCTAATTATTAAAGTGAACAATTACGTACATTTTATGTACATTTTAATTTTCAAAAAAAAATGTTAATGGGGAAGAAAATCAAGTGGCTTCATTTTCAGCCCTAATACAGTTCTGTCTGTGACTTGCAGATAAGGTTTGGGAAAAGAGGAAGGCATGGCAGCTCTGCAGCATTAGTGCTGCCCAGAGTTGGGATCTAACCAAGAATGTGTGATCTGATTTGGTGAGGAAGAGCGGATAGTGGTGTGCGTGTCTGTGTGTGTGTGTGAGAAGGAGAGAGATGGACACAAAGTCATGAGAAGAATTGATTAAATGAAAACAGAGCAGAGATCACCATCTCTAAATTAAATAAGAATTATGGTATTCAGATGGCACCATTACCCACATTTCCCTTACACATAGGAGTTAGTCCTATGTAGTAAATAATTGTAGTTGTTTTGCATTTTGACCCAAAAATAACCTTTTCATTTTTCAGAATTCTCAGAGACAATTCTTTGACTGAGTTACATAAGGATTCATTTAAAGGCTTGCCATCCCTCCAGTATTTGTAAGTTAATTAGTTAGTCATTTATTTATGAGTTCTTAGTTCTGTTATCTATAAAGTAGTTAAGGGGTTCAAGTTAGATAATCTCTACAATTTTTTCCAGCAATAAAATCCCATCATTCTTTAAGTCTGTGTAGGGCCCCAGCCCATCTCTAGCATCAAATATCTCCTATTCATTTTTAATTTTTAAATTTGTATAGACAAAATATAGATAGAAAAACACCTTTAAGTTGTAGAGGAAAAGTGGTAATGAGGTCTGAGCAGTTACAGACACCCATATGAACCTTATTATGTAAGTGTTCATACACCATCATCCACTTATATTTAGCTTATGGCCCTTGGATCAAATCCAGCCTATGATTCATATTATACAGCACACAAGATAAGAATGATGTTTAAAGGGCTATAAGTGAAAAAAAAAAAGAGGAAAAAACAAAGGAAAACACACGACAGAGACTGTGTGTGGCCTGCACAGCCTCACGTACTCACTGTGTGGCCTTCACAGAAAAGGTGTGAAAAAGGTGGTTTAGTAGAATGAGAGGAATTAAAGTTAAGCTCAAATTATCACCTACAGGACAAGAAAATATAGAACACTCACATTAATATGAATGCCATTAACTCATAATTTAAATTTAAACTAAATTAACATTTAAATATTAAATATTTAAGCAGATGAATTATGTAAACAATACTGTCCAGAACATATCAAGTTACCAAGAGAACAGACTGGTATTAAGGATTCAATGCAGGAATTGTGATACCAATGTTAAAAATGTTTAAGATGATGGTTAAGGTGGTATAGTTATAAATATTTACATGAAATAAGCATATTAGAAATGCCCTTAACTTCACTAGTTACAAAATAAAAAATTCTTCAGCCTTGTTATACAAGGAAAGAAATGCTTGCATAATATTTTTGTTTATTTAGAGATAAGGAGATACTGTGTTCTCTGCTATAAAAGATCAGTTTTTATCTTTTGTCCGTGGCATCCAGAGCTGTGTATGTCATTAATCCTTACTAAGCTAATAATGATGCTCTTTAGCAATGAGATTCTTCTTGCAAATATAGAAGGCTAAGGGAAGTGGGCATAAGGAGCCTCACATGACCCTAAAAATAGTCCTTTTAACTATCAAACCATCCAAACCTTAAGGGGCAACCACTTTTGTATTAGTCTTCTTGGGTCCCTCTGTCATCTGGGCTCCAAATCTTAGAAACACAGTTTGGAGAAAATTAAATGAGATAATTGCTTAGTGGATTAGGCCATTAATTACTTCTACTATGAAATACTTTCTTAGCTGATTATTTCATGTTTGCACAAGTTATTCTCACTCATTTTAAAAAATGCCAGTCAGTAAAAAAGATTAAGCTGAGCACTGTGCCTAGTGTTGTAAACACAAAGATGGGTAAGACAGAGTTCCTTCTAGCAACTCCTGATCTCACAGGGAAAATAAACGTAAGCTCAGACCATAATGAACAAGCACTGAGTGGCTGGCAAAGTGCTGTAGAGGCATAGAAAAGGGAGCTGTGAAGTAATAGACCTATGTTTCTTCTAAAACAGTCATTTTCCTCCTGTTCACTCCCCAGCTAATTGTTTATTTTTAAAACTATCTGACTTTGCTTTATGTCAATGCATTGGCTTTAAACATGATAGACAATGTGCATGAGCAGATCTAGTCCATACATTTAAGGAGTTTATACTCAGAGGAAATGGGCTGCGAGAATAGCTACATAAGAAAAAAAAGAGGAGGGGGCAATGAGAGCTCTAAGTTGGTTTTGGAGCTCAGAAGAGGAAAGAAAGGCTTCAAACTGGATCAGGGAAAATGATAGAGCAGTGCTGTTTGAACAGGACTTTAAAGGACCATTGTATGTTATCAGGCAGACATCTTGGGAAGAATGAATTTGCAAAAAGAAGGTAGGAGAGAGGCAAAACACAGGAAACATGCTTTGAGAACCTGCAGAGTACAAGTAGGAAGAGTAGGAGATTAGGACCAGATCATCTAGGGCTTTGAAGGCCACGCTGAGGGTAACACGCCAGGCTGCCCCATTCCCACAGCAGTGCTGTCGGACAGACTCAAGCCTGCAGCAGAATCAGTCACTTGGAGGGCTTGTTAAGGCACAAGTTGTGCCCCACAGTCGCTGATTCAGTTGGTCCAGAGTAGAGCTGAGCATTTCTTCAGTAAGTTCACAAGTGATGCTGGTATTTGAGAACCACATCTGGAGAGTTAATCTGGTGACTGTACAGGATGGCTGAGAAAGGAAGAGACTAGAGGTGCAAACACCAGTCAGAAGACAGTTGCACCCACCCAGGAGAAAGGGGAGGCTAAGGATCAGTGGACATAAGATAGCCAGCTATAGTCAAGAGCAGGTGTTTCAAATAAAAGTCAATATTTTGGTGTAACACTGAATTAGTTCAAGTTACACATTAATAAGAGGAGCAATTCCTTTCAAGTCATATGAAAGGCTATCTTTTATTTCTTCTGGTATTGAATTGGCATAGAAAAACAGAATTAAACTGGGAGGTGTGTAAATAGAGTATTCATTTTCACATTAAACATTATAATTCTATATGGAGGTTAAAAACTTTGAGTTTATCATCCAGAATTTGTTGGACTATGAAAGGTTATCTAATGAATTCTTCTGCTCTGAGGAAAGATTACCTCCAACATCTACCAAGATCCATACAGGTGTATGTTTTGTTAGTGAACATAATGAAAGTGAGACTCTTAAGACAGGCGAGGGCAGGGTTAGGGGCTTTGGAAGGTTTAAATAACAATTCATAAGGTTTAGAGTTTCTATAGAAGCTACTTATTTGTTATTATTATTCTAACCTCTACTAATTATTCCTACTAATTAGATATCTAGTAGCTAATTGAGGCAATATTTTCCTTTCCCTTTTCCTAGAGATTTATCCTGCAATAAAATACAATTTATTGAAAGCGGTACATTTGAACCACTAACTTTTTTGGAGTTTGTGTAAGTTACAAATATAACTTCATTATGTTTGGAATTTTTATAAAACTTAATTTTTTTATAAAATTAATTTGCTACTCATTTTGAAACATTAAAATTTTAGTGTAGAAAGCTACTAGAATTATGTAGCTAATCCTTTTTGTCTCTAGCAAAGATTTGCACTCAGATGATATTTGGCAATGTCTGGACACATTTTGGGTTATCGGAACTATAGATATGCTGCTGCCATCTGGTGGACAGAGGCCAGAGATGCTGCTAAACCCCCTACAAGGTACTAGACAGCCTCCCACAACAAAGTGTTGTCCGGCCCAAAATGTCAGTAGTACTGCCCTTTGCTACAGAAATAAGGATCACTTATCGCAAATATTTATTGAGGATTTACTGTTTTGTATCTAATGCACCATACATATAATCATGAAAATATTAATCATAAGCAGCTGTTTTCCACAGTGAGATTTCTTTAGTGTATGGAAGGGATAATGAAGTTATGTTTCATCATATATAAGTTGGAATTACTGCTAAAGGATAATGTTCTGATAGAATATTTTTTCTTCTTTTGCTTGTGTCTTTTTTTTTTTTTTTTTTTTTTTTTTTTGTAGAAACCTTAGTTCCAATTTAATCATAGACCTGAGATTTGGAACGTTCCGGGCATGGCATAGAATGGAGCTTTTACACAAGGTGTAAGTGAAATAGAAGATGAATAAAAGTAAAAAAGCTGTGTGTTTTTGTTATTGGTAATTGGTTAGCTGGGTGTGAGCTCACTATGAATTCCAGGAAGTATGTCTTGAGATCCATTTTTTTTTTTTTTTGATGGGAAAACTAAGGTACAAAGAGGCCATGAGACTTGTCTAACTCATATATGGAATACTTTGCTCTCCCTAGTACTGATGTTTGGCACGAGCAATAAAATAAAAGGCACCCAACAGAAACACTCAAATTAGCATTGTCATGGAATCCCATTGTTGTTGCTCCAATATGCAAATGGTACTTGAAATTCCACTTTTGAATTTAATTCCTGCTCATGTGCAGAATTCCTAACTGCTTAAAATCTATGCAGCACAGAGCTGCAAAGAACTAAGTTTAGCCCCAAATTCTTCAGGGAGCAATAGGTATGGGTGCTTCCTCGACTATTAGCTTCTTTTAAATGGTAAAGCAGAAAGAATTCCTGAACACCCACCACTGGGCACCTCTCTCCCCAACCATCCAAAACATTATTTTTCAAAATGTATACATGTCTGAAGTGAATTATCTGTGGCCAATAGGAACCTTTGAGGCATGGATGTTTTTGCTAAGCTGTAGTGTGAAAAATATAAACAAAATACATTGCTATAGCCTAATTCTCTATACTTTCTTTGCTGACTACCACTAATAAGAAGTGTGGGTTTTTCAGAATCTTGAAAATTCTGTGGTTTCTCCATGTCACAAGCAGATCACAGTGGGTAAGTTCAGTGGCCTGAAGGGGATTTTAGACTCAAGGTGAAGAACCTCCTCTAAATCAGGCTTTGGAAAAGACTCTCCTATTTGTCTTGTGGTTCAGAAATCCAGTTTCCCACAGTTCACTTTGGGCTAATGAAGGTGTCGAGGGTGTGTCTGGAGCTGGACTAACAGTTCTGCAGATGCCCACCTGTGGCAGCCTCCCTCCCCCCTTCATTAGTTTGCTGGTGCCTAACTTGTGGAAAGAGAATGGAGGGTCAGTTTTTCTTTTGCCAGTACACCAGAAGAGTGGGCTCATTAGGTCCCTCCGCCAAGAGGTTTTAGTGGCATCATTGCCATGTCTTAAACTCGTGACCTTTTCTAAACATTTTATAACACGGAGAGTCTCCTATAAGAATCTGAGTTTCATTATGGTTATGTAGGCGACACGGGGGGGGGAATTGTGGAATCACAGTTGATAAAAAATAATGAATTTATTCAAAAATGTTCACTGAGTGCCATGCACACTGTGTGTCTGCACCGCACTGAGTACTGGGGTCACAAAGAAGAATAGGCTAAAGACTTTGTCCCCAAGAAACTTTCATGCTGGAAGAAAGTTGATAGGAAAACTTATGAGAGCCATGCTAGCATCTCTGCTGCAGGGTAACAAGGTAGGGGGGCAACCAAGTAGAAAATGGGTGGTGAGTTAGAAAAGATGGTCATGGAAGAGGCACCGACCTGTTCCTCTTGAATTTCTGTGTTCATCTTAAATGGCAGAAAAAGTTAATGAAAGAATCAGAGCTGGTATTGGAAATTAATTAATACTGTTTCCTAAAATTCATTCATAGTTACTTTCAAAAGATTGTGAGAATACAGTAAGTGTGTATCATGGGCTGGGCTCCTCCTTTGTTTTGTGCCAAATCTAGAAAGTCTAGAAGGTGCAACCCCTTGAGTTGTCATTTCATTGCCTATAATGAGACATTACTGAGGTGGTTATAAGTTAAAATAATATTTTCCCCTGCATTAAATAAGTCTTGAAAAGGGCTCCAGCTGAGGTGGATTTATCATGAATTAAATGAAGCTGAAGCTGCAGGGCTCCCCACTTGCCTAGGTCCCTTCCAAGGTCTTGGGAGGGGTCCTAGCAATTTTTGTGTTCATAACTTTTCATGCTTTTATTAGGTAGGATTTTTCCAAAGTAGATGAGGTTCAAGCCCCACAAAATCTTGATTCATCACTGGGTTTCAGGTAATTATAACTCAGTAGGTTTCTTGAATGAAACCTCTATGTTATTGACAAACAACAGGTGAACAAATTAGAGGTGTTCTAGAGTCTATTTTGAATCTGAAGTCCACCTCAAAAATGAGTCAAGAGCTATTAATTAATAAAGCATCATTTTAAACTTTGTTTTGTTTTGGTGGTGGGAGGTAATTTTATTTATTTATTTGTTTGTTTGTTTATTCATTCATTCATTCTCAGAGGAGGTACTGGTACTGCTAATTTTAATATTTTCTCCTTACCCTTAATTTTTGTCACTTTGATTACCGTGTGATTTGGTGTGTTCCTCTTTGGGTTGATCCTGTGTAGAACTCTCTGCACTTCCTGGATATGGGTGACTGTTTCCATTCCCAAGTTGGGGAAGTTTTTGGTTATTAGGATGTGGGCTATTTTTCAAGGCTACCACTGGCATGGAGAGCAAAGGTCTAGGACAAGTTAAAGCAATACAGGTCTCACTGTTCTTACAGAAATTAATTTGTTTTTCTTAAATAAATTGCTCCCCAGATTGCTACAAGCACATTGGTTAAATTTCCAGAGTTATGAGAAAGTTGATTCTGACCATTTTTGCCAGTTTTTCTTGTTGCTTTTTTGAAGGGATGAATTTTCAGATGTCCTCACTCCACCATTTTTACTGATCAGCCTGCAACATGGTTTAAAATCTGTAAAAAAAAAAAAAAAAAAAAAAACCAAAACTCTAAAGCCTCAATGACCATAAGCTAATTAAATATTTAATCATGGGAGAAAAGAAATAAAAGAGAAAATGTAATTCTCATAGAGGCTCTCTCAGATGCGGAGATGAAATTTGAAAAGGTATTTCTATATTTAGTGCCCTCAAAATAAGGTTAAAGTAATAGTTATTTTAAACACACTCCACCCCCTCCTTTCTAAATACAGGTTAAACACAGGCTTTGGAGTCAGAATTGAGTTCAGATCCCAGCTCTGCTTCTTTCTAGCTTGATGACTTAGGACAAGTTATATAACTTCTCTGTGCCTTGGTTTCCTCATTTGTAAAATGGGGTAATAATAATACCTATCACATAAGGTTACTGTGAGGATTAAATATTAAGTGTGGACCATAGATACCTGGCAATCCAAAAGGTGTTAGTTGTGTTTATGTTTATAATCTGCAAAAGTACACTAATGATTCTTTAGTAGAGTTAATTAACCTAAAGGCAGATTTTCTTTTCATTCTTCCATTCCTGTTTCTTATGGGTTTTTAAATTTTTTTTTCTTTTGCTTGTTTGTTCTAAAGAGTTGAGAAGAAAATCTATTCCAGCATTTTGAAATAAAAAATTGTTCCAGAAAATGAATTTATCACTTTGCTGATATATAAACAAAATGTTATTTATTCAACAAACATTTATTAAGTAGATAGTAAATATTAGGCACTGTGTCAGGCACAGAGATGACAATGACAATAAAGTGTAGTCCCTGCTCTCATGGAGCTTACAATCCAGGAGACTGACAAGAAAGCAGGTGACCCCACACACGGTAGCAAAGGCTGTGACAGAGGAACACATATGGGAGTGTGCAATGGGAGTGTGGGTCTCCCCAGTTCCTCTTCTATTTTTCTCTTCTTCAGCTCCAGAACCAAGGGATTGTTCCTACTTTTGTCTTTAACTGGGTAGTTTAAAACATGTAATTTAAAAAAATTTCTAGAGATGAAAGAAAAATGCCTTGAATTATGGAGGACACTAGAAATAGTATTTCTTACAGAGGAGGGGCTTCCTACCAGCATTGTCCCTTCTAGGGTTTTTGACCTAAAATTTCTTTGGTGTATTTTTTTCTTTGCTATCCACTTTTCCCCCCTATTTTTTTCTCTTTTTGTTCGCCACTTTATCATCTAGATGCCTGGGTAGTTCCCAAGCGAAGAGTGCTTTACAAATTATAAGGGTGATTTATAGGTAAATTCAGAAAATGATTTTTTTTTTTTACCTTCAACTTCCATACCAAAAAAATGAATATAAACTTTCATGGACATTATTGTAAATGTAGATAATTTTAATGCCATTCCATTTTTCAGAATTCTCAGTCATAATCCTTTGACAACAGTTGAAGATCCTTATCTTTTAAAATTGCCAGCATTAAGATATTTGTAAGTATTTCAACAGTCTTACGGCTCTTGAGTTGATTTCTGCTCCTTTTTACTTTCATCAAAGATTGAGGGTTTTGGCTAAAAAGTCATAATTTAAATTTTAACTGGGTTATTGAGGTAAGTTATTGGCAAAGAAAAGGATTAAGAAAGAAAGTATACAGCTAAGACAGCCAGCAGAGGAAGAAAACAGTGTTGAAGAACACATATAGAGATGAAGCATGTAAAAATATGATTTATCCCAGAAAGCAAAAAGGAATAAGGTGTACATTGTTTAAAAAAAAAAAAAGTGTAATCAAGAGAGCCAGATGCAATTGAGAATGAGAGGTAGGATAATAGTTAAAAAATAAAAAAAGATTGTACTTTTCAGCACCAAGGTCATTAATTTAATGATGCAAATAAATTTAAATTTCTTCAATACGAGCTACCTGGAATTACTGTCTATGACAAGTTAGAAGTCAGAATTGAAATAGTCACATTAATTTTATTTTTAAGTGTGGAATTTTTGTCTTTGGGTTTATATCATGCCTGTTTGCGCTTTTACTTCAGAGACATGGGAAAAACACACGTCTCACTTACAACAATTGAAAGAATCCTCTTTATGACCCCTGAATTGGAAAAACTGTAAGTTGATTTTTATTGCATTTATTTTCACTTAATTTTTTATAGGTTTGTTTTTATTATTTTCTTAAGTCAGGTTTATTGATGTATATGTTTCCTAATTTTCATTTAATAAAATTCACTCTTTAAAAGTATACATTGCTGTGTTTTGACAGACATGTAGTTAGATAGCCACCCCCACGCTTGAGATATAGAAAAGTTCTCTGACCCCAAAAGACACCTCATGCCCCTCTGTAGTCAGTCCCCTCCTCCCACCACCAGCCCTGGCAACCACCAGTCTGATTTCTGTCCCTATAATTTTGCCTTTTCCAGAATGTCTTATAAGTTAAATCATAGGGTATGTGGCCTTTGGTTTTGGCTTCTTTCACTTAGCCAGTCTCTTTGGAGATTCATCCACATTGTTGCACCTGTCAGTAGTTCATTTCTTTTTATTGCTGAGTAGTGAGTAGTCCAGTTGCGTGGATATACAGTTTGTTTATGCATTCATCAGTTGATAAACATTTGAATTGTTTCCAGTTTTTTGGCTATTAAGAATAAAGCTGCTAAAAATACACATGTATGTGTAAACATTCATTCTGTGTGAGTATATGTTTTCATTTCTTTGAGACAAAATACCAAAGGATGGGATTGCTGCATCCTATGCTAAATGCATGTTTAATTTTAATTTTTTGGAGAGGGGAGGTAATTAGGTTTATTTATTTATGGAGGTACTGGGGATTGAACCCAGGACCTTGTGCATGCTAAGCATGTGCTCTGCCACTGAGCGGTACCCTCCCCCCTTAACTTTTTTTTAAACATTTTTTTATTGAGTTATACTCATTTTACAATGTTGTCTCAAATTCCATTGTAGAGCACAATTTTTCAGTTATATATGAACATATATATATATTCATTGTCACATTTTTTTTTCGCTGTGAGCTACCACAAGACCTTGTATATATTTCCCTGTGCTATACAGTATAATCTTGTTTATCTATTATGCATTTTGAAGTCCCAGTCTGTCCCTTCCTACCCCCTACCCCCTTGGCAACCACAAGTTTGTATTCTATGTCTATGAGTCTGTTTCTGTTTTGTTTTGTTTTGTTTTTAGATTCCACATATGAGCGATCTCATATGGTATTTTTCTTTCTCTTTCTGGCTTACTTCACTTAGAATGACATTCTCCAGGAACATCCATGTTGCTGCAAATGGCATTATGTTGTTGGTTTTTGTGGCTGAATAGTATTCCATTGTATAAATATACCACATCTTCTTTATCCAATCATCTGTTGATGTACATTTAGGCTGTTTCCATGTCTTGGCTATTGTAAACAGTGCTGCTATGAACATTGGGGTGCAGGTGTCATTTTGAAGTAGGGTTCCTTCTGGATATAAGCACAGGGGCAGGATTCCTGGGTCATACAGTAAGTCTATTCCTAGTCTTTTGAGGAATCTCCATACTGTTTTCCACAGTGGCTGCACCAAACTGCATTCCCACCAGCAGTGTAGGAGGGTTCCCCTTTCTCCACAGCCTCTCCAGCATTTGTCATTTGTGGATTTTTGAATGATGGCCATTCTGACTGGTGTGAGGTGATACCTCATTGTAGTTTTGATTTGCATTTCTCTGATAATTAGTGATATTGAGCATTTTTTCATGTGCTTTTTGATCATTTGTATGTCTTCCTTGGAGAATTGCTTGTTGAGGTCTTTAGCCCATCTTTGGATTGGGTTGTTTGGTTGTTTCTTATTAAGTGGTATGAGCTGCTTATATGTTCTGGAGATCAAGCCTTTGTCAGTTTCATTTGCAAAAATTTTCTCCCATTCCGTAGGTTGTCTTTTTGTTTTGCTTATGGTTTCCTTTGCTGTGCAGAAGCTTGTAAGTTTCATTAGGTTCCATTTGTTTATTCTTGCTTTTATTTCTTCTAGGAGAAAATTTTTGAGATGTATGTCAGATAATGTTCTGCCTATATTTTCCTCTAGGAGGTTTATTGTATCTTGTCTTATGTTTAAGTCTTTAATCCATTTTGAGTTTATTTTTGTGTATGGTGTAAGGGAGTGTTCTAGCCTCATTGCTTTACATGCTGCTGTCCAGTTTTCCCAACACCATTTGCTGAAGAGACTGTCTTTATTCCATTGTATATTCTTGCCTCCTTTGTCAAAGATTAGTTGACCAAAAGTTTGTGGGTTTATTTCTAGGCTCTCTATTCTGTTCCATTGGTCTATACATCTGTTTTTGTACCAATACCATGTTGTCTTGATGACCAGAGTAATTTCTAATATATTTCCTACTCACAACTAGGAATTGAGAAAGGGACTTCAGAAGTTGGGGACTTACTCAGACTCTTCTTAGAAGTCTACCCTCTTCCTGTGCACTCTCAACCCAAAGTGAAACTTTTGGGTTGGGAGGAGATACTTCTGAATTAAACTACAGATCAGTGTCACCCAATTCTAATCCCTCTCACCTTTTTTCTAGGCTCACCAACACCTACTGCCATCCTTACCCTTCTTTTGGTCACTTCTGTCCTCCTCTGCATTTATTTACAACAGTTAAGAGCAGCAATTGGCCAACTGGCCCCTGTCCAATTCTCCAGGCCATGTGCCCCAAGAACTCCTTTTTGCACTGCCCTGTGGTGGCCTTGGCCTGCCTCCCTACTCAAGTCACTCCTTTACCACTAATTTAATTCTCTGTTTCCATTTATAGGATCTTACCTAGCCATAGGACCTGCTGCCTCTGCCAATTTAAAACTACTATTGAAGTTGTCTGCAAGACAGTCAAGCTGCACTGTGACAGTGACTGCCTGGCAAGCACCACACGTTGTGGTGAGCCTGCATTGCCTGATAAGAAATTTTTAAATTTAAATGATAAACTTTTAAACTAATGATGTAATTGAATTATTTTTATTCATTCATTTCGAGTTTCAACTCCCTAAATTTCTAAGAACTACTCCCTTGCTAAAAGTCAGATTCTCAATTACATTATTAAGTTCATAATACCTCAGTTACATTGTTAGCTTAAAACATAACTGATCCACATACATAGAGGAACAAGAGAAAGGCATGGAAGTGAGAAGGGAATTAACATTCATGGCCACATATTGTATACTGTGCTCTCTGCTTGATGCATTACCCCCAAATGAGAACTTTTTCATATAGTGCATCACAGTTTGTAAACTGATTTAATATCCATTAGGTCTCAAGTTCCACTTGTCTTATAGGGCAGGTGTAAATATATTTTTGTTCATTTTGTTTTTGCAGTTTTATAAAAGAATACAAGTGGTGGTGTTTTATGTTTTATTTGGAGCCTGAGAGTTTCTGGTTCCATAACCAGAAGCTGCTACCTAGCCCTTCAGTGGATGGGATGGCTCTTTTATTCTTTGACTGTCCAGCTCTGAGCTTGCTCTGAATCTCAATCATTTCTATCCACAAAACACTCAGGTGCTTTCAAGGATTTTTCTATACATTAGACTTACTGGCACTTAACTTGATGACTTCCCAAATGTGCTTTCATGCCCAGACAGCTTGAATACTGGTCCCTATCGATGAGCTGGAGCACATCATAAATAATAACATTTTGCTACTTACATAAAAATGTTGCTTATTTTCCAAGCTTTTTTTTTTTCTTTTCTTTCTTTCTTTCTTTTTTACCAATTATATTACTCCCTTCTCCCCCAGAAGTGGGCAGAACAGGCATTTTTAATTTCCTTTTATGGGTGAGCAAAAGCAAGATCAGAGGTATTAGGTGCTGTGGCCTAGTGCCTTGATCTTCTGTCCTCCGTTTTGGGCTGTCTGTGACCTCTTGTTCTTCCTTTCTCATGACTCTTTACCTTTTCCCCTGACCCTCACCTCCTCCTCTGACCCTAACCACCACCACCAAAAGTACTTTTAATCCTTCTGGAAGAGAGACCCAGCTGCACAGGGGTACACATGACCTTCACACAGTCAGAAGTTTTGATGGGTCCCCAGGTAAAGCTGGAAATACTAGGAGTGAAATGAAATGAAAGCAAAGTAGGCATCTGATAAAAGTTGCTTTTTCTCTTCTGCATTTTAGGACTTCAAGTATTATTCCACTGATTTGTTGAACATTCCACATTAGCATAAAGCCTGGCAAATCTCTTAACCTGCACCCCAGATCCCTGCCCAGGTGTTAGCAGAGAGCCAGGGTGGACATGGTGTTTCTCTGTGTGTAGAGCCTTCTGTTATGGGGGCTGTGATCTAGGGGAGCAAGGACAAAGGAGAGGAACTGGTGGTAGCTGGAAAAGGTCACATCCAGATGAGGACCTGTTAGCAGCGGGTGTTGTAATCACCTGTGATAGGAGCAGGACACGATCACACTGAGGAGGTGGATAGCAGAAGCCTCACACTCTTCTGCATCTGAGGCAGGATGGGCTGGGGTGTATGAATGTGAGGAGTCACAGTGGGTCTGCAGAGCATCCTGCTGAGTGGGGAACAGCTGTCCTCCCAGCCTTGACTTCTCTTGAGTACGAGGCATTTGGCCCCTGGAAACCAGTGGAATAATCCTAAACACTGTCACTCTATTTCACACCATGGAATTTTCTGAGTAGATAGCCACTTTTTCAAAATATATCTTTTTCACCTTCTGTTGTGAGGTTTCTTTTCCCCTCTCTAAGTGGCACCCAGACATCTGCTGATTTCTAGTTTATTTGACTGGGATATGTGGCTGTGGACTGGCAAAAAGCTGTCCATCAGCCTTCAGTTGTCAAAAACAGTCTCTTCTTTTTTGACAGATGAAGAGGCATCGGTAGGGAATGCAGAAGGATCGTTCATGAAGATGTTACAAGCCCGGAATAAAAGCACCAGCACCGAGCTGATTATTGAGCCAGAGAAGGCGTCCTCGGACAGACGTGGTGTCAGCCTGTCAGCCTTCGCGAATAAGCAGGTAGATTTTAATGACAAAAGTGATGTTATCAGTGCACTAAATTACATACTGCCTTATTTCTCAGAGGGAAATCTAGAGGATTTAGAAACAGCATTTTTACCTTTCATTAAACTTCTTTTTTCAAGTGTACAAGATAGAGATAAGCCCCTGGGTTATTTGATAAAAAACACAAGGAACTGTTCATTCTGTTAAATCTGAATCCAACAATTCACCTTATAAAAATAAACTGAAGAGATTCTATCTTCTGAAAAAATGGTTAGATTCAGAAATTTAAAAAAAAAATGATGAGACTAGAAACAAAGAAAAAACTGCCATGCTTGTACATTGTTGACACTTTAGGTCCCAAATTTAAACAACAGATCTTTCAAAATAAATTGGAAACAGCCCAACCACAGGAAAACAGTGTGGCAAAGGCTGAGAGTGTAGGGGAAAGGCTGCGAAGAGTGGACAGGGTCCTCAAGGGCCCAGAGGACATAATCAAAAAGCGCATCAAAAAACTGATGTGTCAGAGTATATAGAATGCCCAGCCACCTGTGAAGAATGCTGCCAAAGAAGAGGATGTTAGGAGGCCATCCCCAAGAAAGCAAAACAGCTTCACATGATGTGGAGGCCCAGGAAGTTAGTGAGAAACTCCTTCAACACAAAACCTTCATTTATAAATGAACATAAGACAGCAGTCTCTTCCCTGCCTTCTGCCTCCAGCCCTCCTAAATCTGAGGTTAAACACAAATCAGAAGACATCCTACACTATTTTAGAACATACAGATGCTAGAGTTAGAAATATGGAGGCTTCTGAACCAACCTCACGTCCCAGAAAATACACTTTTTCCTTGGTATTTGCTTTCATGTGATGTACAGATTATTCCAGGCCAAGGGGAACCACAATTTGGGAAGGCAAGAGCTACTCAGGAGAATATCTGCAGGCAGGCCTCCCTCCTCTGCAGGGAGGAGCCTCATAAATCCTCCTTCATGAGAAGCTTTTTCATCTTCAGGAGAACTGACTTCTCAGGAAAATCCTCCAGAATTATTTTCCCCTTCAGACCCTACTGCAGGAAAGGTGACTGTGCCGGAAGGAGCTATCTCTGAAGTCACTGTCCATACGGATGTTTCCAGCACATATTCTGTTACTGCAGATGACTTTATGCCAACTGTTCAACACACCCATGAAACCCAATAGGAATACCACAACGTGGGCACTGAGTGACCCTCTAAACCCACTGGCTTCACTTCCCCAGGGCTTTCATCCTTGGGTGATCAGTTTGAAATTCAGGTAAACCAGCAGCTATGGTCCCTCATCCCCAACGATGATGTGAGAAGGCTCATTTCTCATGTGATGCGGACTTTGAAAATGGACTGCTCTGAGACCTACATGATGCTGGCCTGTGCCAAGCTCTTCTCCAGAACAGGCCTCCTGATGAAGCTTCTCAGTGAGCAGCAAGAAGTAAAGGTGTCCAAGGCAGAGGGGGATACCAACCTATGGAAAACTGAGAACTACATCAGTGAGAGCACAGAAGCCCAGAGTGAACAGAAAGGGCGGGAGTCAAGTGAGGAGAGGACAGTGCCTGAAACACGGGGACCTGGAATTTTACTCAGTGTAGGACATGCCATTAAAGTGCCAAAGCAGGGAGACCAGGGGCTCCTGATCTGTGTCTTATCCATGAAACTGGCTAAGACAGCAATTTCCCTCTTTGCTCATTTAGAGAATGGTGCCACTATTCCTAGGGGAGCCTTAACACATGAGATAAATTGTAGGAGAAAATGCTAATGATAAGATTAGTAACACATGAGATCTGGTAGGTTCCTTAAGAACCTATAAGCTACTCACCTGAAAGGATGGGGTTTAGAGTAGTTTAAGAACAGTCTGCAGAGGGGGAGGGTATAGCTCATGTGGTAGGGCACATGCTTAGCATGCACGAGGTCCTGGGTCCAGTCCCCAGCACTTCCTCTAAAAATAAGTAAACAGATAAACCTAATTATCTCCCACTCACCCCCCAAAAGAAGAGTGAGCTAGTGTCTGAATTGGTTTAAGAATAGTTAGATTTTGGTGGGTCCCAGCAGCTCCAGGGGTGGGAGGAGGGCCAGCGGCCAGGCAGCCCAGCTTCGTGAAGACTCTCAGTGCGCCACGTCCCGGCCCGCAGTCACCTGGCACAAGTCCGCCCCACCGCCAGGATGCCTAAGAGGAAGGCCAGCTCTGCTGAGTGGGTGGCAGAGGAGGAGCCCGAGAGGGGATCTGCATGGTTGTCAGCTAAACCTGCTCCTGCAAAAGTGGAAATAAAGCCAAAAAAGGCGGCAGGAAATGATAAATCTTCAGACAAAAAAGAGCAAACAAAAGGGCAAAGGGGAGCAAAGGGAAAACAGGCCGAAGTGGCTAACCAAGAGACTAAAGATTTACCTACAGGAAATGGAGAAACTAAAAATGAGGAGAGCCCAGCCTCTGATGAAGCAGGAGAGAAAGAGCCAAGTCTGATTAATAGCATACAGCTGGTCTTTTCAGTGGTCCCTGTCTCCCTTCTTGTATAATCCAGAGGAATATTTTTACCAACTATTTAATAAATGCAAGTTTTTAGTAGCTCTAGAAACATTTTTAAGATGGAGGGAATCCTACCTCATCCCATTTTTTGTGTAAATGCTTTTTTTTTAAGAGGTAAAATCATTTTCTGGTTTATTTTTTTGATACAACCAGAAAATAGTGGGATGTTGAATATGGGAGGCTTTGATTGTCTTCGGTGTCAGCTTAACATTCCATAGATGGGGGTAGTTTTTATATCCTATAATACAGAGCATATTTAAATCACAACTTGGAGTCAGTGGTGCATTTAATGTCTTGAAGACTTTAAATTACTTCTCTTCCCCTGTTGTTTTTGGTAGAATTGTTTCCTAAAGCAAACCACTCCTTGATCTTGGCTCTCCTCATCAGAATTTTGTGCACTCTGTAACATCTTTGGTCATGATAGTCCAGTTTTCCTAGTAACTTTGTTAATGTATTGTGAACGATTGAAAATTTGAGTATGTAGGGTATGTAGTGTGTATGATATTAAATTGTGAATTGGTGAGACTTATGATGTAACAGCACATCAACATTTGATGATATTGGTAACTGATATCCTGTTAAGGAAAATTTGCCTCCAAATTTTAAGTTGGAAATTCACTGGAATATCTGGAAAAGGATCACAACTATAAAATTTTTTTAGATTTTTGATATGTACATTAAGAATTGTGTACAAGTTGAAATGTCTGTGCACTGATCCTCAAAACAACCAATAAAATCTCAATTATGAAAGAAAAAAAAGAATAGTTAGATCTCATCTTTTCTCTTTGTTTTTTAAGAAAATTATTCTTTATTTTTTTAGCTGACAGAAGAAGTTCCAGGATATAGGTATAAGAAAAAACCCATCTTGGTAACAGCTGTGCCTATAGTACAGATTATCTTGATTATAATTTTCTGCCTTATTAAGGTAAGGACAACAATTCAGGTTCAGAGCCCACAAACTGAAAATCAAAGCTACTTTTCCACCTGCTACTACTTATGGTCCTCTTCAGTCACAAGGACTGAGATAGGCTTTGCTCTTTTCTTGAAAAGTATACACCAGGGATTCTTAAAGGAACTCCAGTCCCAGGGGGTCTCTGTGGCATTGAACCCAAGATAACAAACCATTAGACTATTTTGAAAAGTTAAGTTTATAAGAAGGCCAGAATTGACATGGTAGTAAAATTTCTTCAACTCAAAAAAACTGCACCTCACCAGTCACTCTCATCCCTTCACTGCTTTCTTTCCTTGTTGGGTGAAATGATGACATATATCATCTCCACCCTCATGGAGCTTTCCGTCACCCTGGGAGGGCTAGAAAGACATGGCTAAAAGATCAAAGTGTGATCTTGTCGATTCATTAGATTTACTTATCAGCTTTCTTCTCCAGTGTGTAAGGCATTCTTTAGATAGTTTCCATCAAAACACTGCAAATAAAATCCTGCATCAGGCTACTCTAAAGTATGTCCTTTTGTCCTAATTCTGTTCTCACCACATAGCCTTCTGGCTGTGCCTCAGTGTGCCATGGAGGCCTGTCTCTGCAGAAGGAAGTTCTCTGCTTGTGTAGTCACAGAAGCCCTGTCTGTAGAACAGATGTATTTCTCATTGACAAGTAATAATTTGGCATTCTGATTTCTGATCAATCCTGTGATATTGATAAAGTGAGACTGCCTCAATAGGAAGATGTGAGATCCTTCTTGGTGAAGACAGAGTCTGATTTCTGAACCTAGGAATCTGGGGACGAGAGTGGGGTCAGCTTGCTAATCATTGGCCATTGCCCAGACTGTACCCCCTGCATCTCCAGGTGGCATATGGCCTTGTGCTTTTGTAGCATTTCCATAGACTCCTCTTTTACTGCTTTAATTGCTATGTAGTTTAACCTTGCATTTGTATTTATTTATACCATTTCATTATTTCATCTCCCCGCTTAGATGATAAGTTTTTTCAGGACAGGGACCATGCAGTGTTTTTCCTAAAGTTGACAATAATGATGTTCAGTGGAAGAGAGATGAGGCATTATGTCAATTCCACAATGAGTAATGCAACAAAATATTTATTTGAAGTAGCTAGACAGCCCAGCAATCGACAGACCCACGTGTTCTTTAGACTTTTGAAATGTCATATTTAACATTCTAATCAGTGGAAGAAAATGAATAAATGGTAATAGAACAGCTGCCTAACTATTTGGGGGAAAGATAACAGCAGGTCCCCATTTCTCACCTTAAACATATCTCCATAAACATGAAAGAAAAGAACTCATGAAAGTATTAGAAGAAAATAGAAGCAATATGTTTATAATCATGTGGTGGAAAAGAGCTTTCAGAGCCTGATGCCACAGGCAGAAAGCTTTGGCGGATTTGACCACCTTGTCTGTGGCATCAACTTAGCGCCGACCTATGCCAAGCAGTGGACAAAGAGTCTTCCATATATTTTCTGGCTTAATCCCCACAGTCCTGTGAGGATGGCAGTACCATCCTTGTTTCATAGATGGAGGACATCGACTTGAGGCCCCAGTGACAAAACCAAAAGCAGAAGCCAGTTTCACCTGACTGTAAAGCCTGAGCTCCTTATTCCACTCTTCTGTCTCGTCCCCTTAGAGACAAAAACATTGGGAAGTGTTTGAAACACTGAAAATCAGTGAAAGCCAATATTTATCATAAATAGTTTTATAAATAAGCAGGAAGAAGATGGACAATCCAGGGGAGGAGAGGGCAAAGGCTCAGAAGAGCAGCCGTCTGTTGACCGTCTGTCCCTGTATCAGCCCATCCTCATGGCTAGAGGGTTTTGTCAGCCAGGCCTTTGTCACCTCATAGCATAAAAATAGTCTCTGATACTTTCTTCTAGTACTTTTACAATCTGTCTAGAATTTGTTTTGTTTTTAAGTGTAGTTGAGGTAGGGAATCTAACTTTTTTCCCTACATGAAAATCGAATTGTTTCAACATTTTCTACTGAATGGTTCATTCTTTCTTCACTTATCTAAAAATACTGTCTTTATCTAGACTCTGCTCTATTGATCCAGTTATCTTTTCCTATACCAGTACCAGTATTACACTGCCTAATTCTAGTTGCTGTGGAACATATTTTATAAATGATAGGGTAAGCCCCTGCTCTTTGATCATCTTTTTCATACATTTCATAACTATTCTTGCATGTTTTCTCTACCAAATGCCAACTAGCCAGGTTTTGTTGAAAATTTATCTTGGATTTAAATAGGACTGCACTGAATTTGTAGGTTAATTTGAGGAGAACTGATGTCTTTACAACATTCTAGGAAGATGGTATCTCAGACCATATACACATTTTTCATTTTACGTCCTTTGCAAGAGTTTTAATGCTTTCATCACATAGGTCTTACACATTCTCCGTTAAGTTTATCCCTAGGTACTTTATGCAGTTTTATTGATATTGTAAATGGGATATTTCTTCTATTTCTTAGTCTTCTGTGTTATATAGGAAAGTTTTTGAGGTTTATATGTTGATCTCTTGATTTTGTATGTAGCCATCCTCCTGAATTCTCATATTGCTTCCAACCTAAAGGTTGTCCATCATTTCATATGCAAATGTGCTTGTCTCTTCCTTTCCAGCATTTTTCTTATTGCATCGATTAGGACCTCCTCAACAATGATCAATAGTGGCCATAATGATAGGCATCCAACTCTTGTTCTTGGCTTTAGAACACTGCTTAGGTTTCTGGTAGATACTTTTATTTTGTTTTCCTACTTCTAAGAATTTGTATTGGGCATTATCTGTTGAATGTTACCTAAAACAATCAATAAAGTGTATTGCCAGCTGCGTGCATGATCCTAAGTTAGGCACTGTGAAAGAGGCAAAGGATTATTAAACAAGAGAGCATTCCTTCCACAAAAAAGCCTTCGTCTCACTGGGTGGATAGGACTTAAAATAAAAAAGAATGAATAACGATTTGGAGATAGTCATTGTGATGAATAATTCTGATCATGTTTCTTCCAAAACAGATTTGTCCTTACAGAACAGCAGCAAAGGGCGGTAATAAAGGAAGCATAAGGTAAATATTAGTCTGGTGATTTTTTTTTTAAGTTTTTTTGTTTGTGTGTTTTACTATTGGGGGGGAGGTAATTAGGTTTATTTATTTTGAATGGAGGTAATGAGGATTGAACTGAAGACCTCGTGCATGCTGAGCAGCTCACTCTACCACTGAGCTGTACCCTCCCCCTAGTCTGGTAATTTTAAAAGTAGAACTAGAGGAGAACTTAGAGCTCATCTATTTCAATCTCTTCAGTTTACATTGAAGAGACCACAAAAGGAAGGAAGAGTATTTATTTATCTTAATGCTTTACCCTAATTTATTTACCAGCAAAACTAGCTCCCCAGCCAAAGCTGAGCTGGAATGGGACAGGCCCAGACACCTCTGCTTTTCCTAGTCCTTTAAGGGAAGAAGGGGGGAGGGGGAGAGGTTTGGGTTGTTACCTGTTCCTGCTGGTGGTGGCCATCAGGCTGGGCTGGGCCAGTGGCCTTCTTGGAGGTCCTGGGTAGGGAATGCCACATGGTTCTAGGGTTGGAGGACCAGCCTCACTCAAAGTTGTTGGAAGGGAGAATATATGAGTCCTTCCTAGAAAGTGGCAGGGAAACTTCCCTTGTTCTCCTGCTGGTTTTCAGGCCCCCACACTCTATTCCCTTTATCCAAATCTCATAGAATTTTAACTGGGAGAAAATTTAGACAGCAGTTTGTTTCTTCCTTTTATATTAAGGAAATGGAGAAAGAGAAAGGGAAAAGGTCCTGCCCCATGGCCATACTGCTAGTGAGTATCAAAAAGATGGTTCCTTTCCACTGAGGCCTTCATTGATCACCCTGTGCTTGGGCTGTGAGCTACATTTGCTGTCACAAATCAGCACCACATACTATATGGACACAAGGAGTTTCTAAAACAAACTTATTATGCACTCTGATTTTTTCCTTTTCTATGTATATTCAAAAAAGAACATTTTGTGTTTCAGTGCTGGTCATGGCCTTTAAACTGATTTAACAATTCCTTATGCATCGGGGACAGCTTGCAGTGTGAAAGTCAGTGAGTCAGATAACTGTGCTAGCTGGACTCGGGTTTACTTTGTGTGATTCAACTTATAGGAGAAAGCAGCCAGGAAAATAGGAGCACCTCCCCCCCCACAGCCCCCAGCAAGTGTTGCATGTGAGACTAAGTCTGAGAGGACTGGTGCAAAAGACTTCCAGAGGGTCACGTGCTTCCGCCCAGCACGGCTGTGCAGTGTCTTCCCTGCACAAGGGCACTTGGTGGGGCCAAGAAGGCCAGTGGGGCTAAAAACTCTGCCTGAACTCCATGCCAAGCCACTTGCAAAGACCTCTCCAGAGACACTGGGGGGCTATCTTGGACATCATGGAGAACTTGGAGAAGCCCAGTGTGCATGGAATTATCATCAGGGTCCAGGTCTGTGGTGCTTTTGCTTGTTCTGAGTAATGACTGAGGTGCCCATTTAGTCCTACTAAGACCGGAGAGACACACTGAGAGATATGGAACATGGCAAGCATCACTATTTGTGTGTGTTTTCTTCCAAAGGGCTTCTTTCAGTTTCTGTTGCATAGGAAATAAATGCTCAGGGGAAAGTGAGAATCAGGTAAATTTGAGGAGAATAAAGTACTGTTGCCAGAGAAAGCAGGGGAGATGCAGAATTAATATTCCCCCTTTTCTTTTCTAGGAGGGCTTTTTCTGGAGAAGGTGGCCACTTTGGCTCACAGACAATGTATAGACCTCTCATAGCCACGCACGAGGAAAATATGGCACAGAAGCTACATGATGGGGAGTCTTCTGAAGAGGAAGAGATTTTCAGTAAGGATGCAAGGTAACTGATTGGGGACAACTTAAAATTCTCATCTAAAATGAGGAAAGAATGAAAAATTTAATTATTCCCTTCAAAAGTAGAAGCCTTGGCATTTTTCTTCTTATCCCAGGGCACCCAGAGATGGCGCAGCAGAGGTGGTTCTGACCACAGAACCGGGAGAGCCAGACAAGGAAAGTGAGGCAGCACAGGAGAGTGATGGGGTGTGAGCCCCGTTCCCCCGCAGGCCGCCTGCAAACTTTATTTTCAAATGTTGTCTTCTCAGCATTGCTAATAAAATGCTTCTTTTTCTCCCATTAAGATGTACAAATTCACAACCAATTCTAGCCACATGGTGAGGACTTAAAATGTAAATAGTTGAATATTTATAAGCAAAGAACAAGGGCCACAGGCAGGAGAAAGCAGGGCTGAGGCTAGAATCCCTCACAGTACGCAGTGCTTCCGTGAGGGGTGACGTGGGCACAGGAGGATGACTAGAAGGATGAAGAAGGGCTTCTCTCCCTCGTTTCCCCAGTATAGTCAGTCCCTGGGAACCGGGAAGCATGTCGTGCGCCGGGGGCAGGATCGTGCAGTCACGCCACAGCCGGTGCTGATGTCCCCACTGCTCTGGCCGGCGGTGGCTACTCACAGCACGGCTGCCCCTGCCGGCGGGGGCCCCGCTCACAGGGGCTGGGGCGGCCAGAAGGTTTGCGTCCCTGGGCTGCCTCCACCCTGAGGCCAAGGCCTGGCTTTTCTCCGAAGCTCTCAAACTCGTGTACAGATGTGTTTCCTGTCATGGTAGGGGGTTCTCCACCCTTTCAAGCTGGTGGAAAATTCTCATTGAGTTTTTTCTTCTCTGAAAAACGCCCAACCCTTGGAGAGCCAGCTGGAGGGACAGGGTAGAGAATGTGTGAGAGCAGCCATTGCCCAAGGTGGCCATCCCCAGGCCTCCCCTGGGCTGCCCAGGCCTCTTCTGACCCCACTGAGGGTCCACCACGTGCTGCTCAGCTCCCTCCAGCTCAGCCCAGCACCAAACCTCCCCACTTCCTGCCTCACCCAGCACAGGCCTGTGGCTGCGTGACTTCAAGCGAGTGTGTAATGACAGTGCCACCTCCGTCAGCTGTGAGGTTCTTCCACTCCTGCAAAGAAAACCATTAGTCGGTCACATTTAGTAAGCCAAGGATGGTTAAAGTACCTTAGTGAGTAAAAGAAATTCTGAATGAGTCAATAACGGTGACAACTACAGCGAGGAGAATGATGGGAGCTGTTTACCAAGCACCTGCTCTGGGCCAGGTGCAGTATTAGGCACTTGAGTCACACCATTAGGTCATAAGAACAGAAAGTCCCCATGCCCGCCCAGACTCTGTAATGAGTCAGGGGTTGATGTCAACGAGGGAGGTGGACACGAAGACAAGGAGCTGATGAGAAGCCAGGGATAAAGATCCTCCTGTTGCTGGGCTTCCCAACGTGCGGGCCAGGATTCCAAGTAGCTCCAGGTTCCTATGTGGGGATGTTTCCATTATTTCAATGTTGGTACATAGAGGGAGGCTTAGGTAATATTTTTTTATGTCACACTACCTCCAATTTGCACAATTCTTTATTAGTCTCAAATGCTACCCTAATGTATTTCTAAATAAAAATGCCCAAGAGTAAGGCTCTGCTTTGCCCAGCTTGACCCAGATTGGGCAGTGCTTTTGCCAGAACACAGACTTCACCTGGCCCGCCTGTCTGTCCTTGGCTCAGGGACACACCCTGGCTCTAGGAGTCAGCTGGTACAAAAACCATGGCCGCCTAGGGCTGCCTCTGTCCCCATCGTACTGATGGGCAAACTAGCTTGAAGCCCGGCTCCTTACTGAGAACTGAGTGACAGAACAAGGGAGGGAGATACAAGGCCAACAGCTACTGAGTGAAAATTCTCACTGATTCTAATGAAATCTGTCAGAAGAATTAGCCATTTTTAAAATGATAATGAACTGGGGCAATGAATGAGTAGGGCAAGAATGACACAGAAGAGTTGTAGGGTTCGGAGGAGGGAAGCTGGGGAGAGTCCATGAAAAAGGTGGGACTTGACCTGGGCCCGGGTTACATGCCAGACACTGTGCCTGGTGCTGGAGGAAGAGTTGGCTAGGACACAGTCCCTGTCCTCCAGGCACTCCTAAGACTGGGAGGAGGGACAGACCCCTGAAGGTGTACGTAGAAGACAGTGTGTTGACATGACAATGGCAGTGTTCCAAGCGGTGGTTCAGCTCTTGGTTGGCTGGAAAGGAGTAAATGTGAGCAATGGCTTGGAGGAGGGGAAGAGGAAGGAAGCCACGCAGAAGTTTAGGCTGACGAGATGAAGGAAAGTCCTGGTCTAAACAGGACAGTGCAGTGATGAGAAGCGTGAAACCCCAGGTGTGCTCGCGCGTGCGCAGCCTGCTTCCCGAGCACGCAGCGCGAGGCAGGAAAGGCAGTGTGTGAGGTCGCGCGGGGAGCAGGGGACCAGTCCCGGGGGGCCTGGCGGAGGCACGTGGGTGTGACCAGGCAGCACAGACTGCAATGTTTTAAGCAGAAAAGAGACATGATCAAGCCTGAGTTTTAGAAAGAGCACTTTGCAGGTGGCCTGGAAGTAGAGAGTCTGAGAGATCAACTTGGGGGTTTAGACTAAGTAGGAACTGGGAGGAAGTGGGGCGCCAGACCAGAGGTTTTGATGCAGCTGAAGCAGGTGTGTGGTGGGTACACATGAGTGAGAACTGGAAGGACAAGCGCTTATGTTCAGAGAAGTAAAGGTTGGACTTTTGAGATTTTTTTTTTTTTTATGGTAGATCCCAGATGATAATAAGGTCCAATTGTAGCCTGGGGGTGGGGTGGGGGTCAGTGAAGCATCGGGAATCCAGGAAGTGATGAGAAAGAGCTCGAATAGTCTTGGAAACTCACTCCTTTCTCCTTTCAGTAGCTCAGCAGAAAGCTAGCTGAGCAGGTACCAGCGGGGTCGGGGGAAGAACAGGCTCCCCCTTCTCCTGTCATCATTTCTGTCCTTGGGCAGTTCCCAGTATTAGTGGTACAGGTGTTTCCCGCCTCCTGGTCCCTATAGTTGTGGGGCACTGCCGGCGGCTCGCTCCCTGCAGGAGTGCTAGCCACGGGACCCACAGTCAGAAAATACAGCTCCCATTCAAAAGGGCTGCCAGAGAAATGGCATCTATATAATTATGAAAAGGAAGTATAATTTCTCAAAATATGATATGTAGACCTCTGTACTGAAACGTCCCTGGGGTGCTTATTTAAAAGTCAAATAAATAAGGCTAGTCCTGGACACCTCCCCTTTTGAAAAATAAACAAAGCCAGGCACTACTTAAAGTGGTGAAGACACATTTCAATCAATAATATACAGTAGCAATAATACAGGAAAAGAGTCCATCGTGAACTGAACTCAGCTGCACCTGAGGTGACCGGGGTTTTAAAGGGAGAATGAGGGAATAGGAAGGGGGAGGGGGGCTCTGTAGAGTGAGAGAGGTGCAAAAGGTGGGAAGGGTGGGGCATTGGCCACGTGAAACCCATCTGTGTTGGCTAATTGCCGCTTATCGAAGTTAGGCTCCTACCCTCTCACAGAAGCTAGACCAGGGCCCTTTCTTCAGGTGTTGGCTGGGACAGCCAATTCTTCAGGCAGCCTGGAGTGTTTTTCAGGGAGCTGGGGTCGTCCTAGGTGTGTGGCCTTGAGCTGTTAGAAACTATGTTAGTGTTTGTTCAAGTCTATAGGCCAAGTTTGAATCTGGAAGAAGGCTCAGAGGAACCTGGCTTGAATTGGGTCCAGGAGAGAGCCTGTCACCCTCCAAACCAATATGCCCACCCCTCCTGAGTCAACCTCTGAAGCAGAGAGACCCATGTGAACAAGCCCTGTTATTCTCACTAAACTACTAAGGTCTAGAAGGAGGGAGGGAGATGGGGGGTGCAGAGGTTCCCTGGCTTCTTCAGGGCTGGAGGTCAGCAGGGATTTGAGGAGGGGAGAGGCTGGGCAGGGGAGTGGGAGGATGACTGGGGGCAGACTGGATTCTTCTCTTGGATGCTGGATGGCAGCCCCCCACCCATGGAGGTCAGGGCGCCTCACTCCTGGGGAGCACCAAGTCTGACCAGCTCTGGCTCCTGAGGCCCTGGTGGGAGTGAGATGTTGAGACCTGGGGGATGGCAGTGGGGCACCAGCTTGGGGACATGAGGGGAGCACACCCACTCAAGAAGAAGACATATCTTGAGGCCTGAAGCAGAAGTGGGAATAGTGGGTCAAGGTGAGGCTTTACGTATTGGAGGGTAATGTTGGAAAGAGACTTTGGCGCCACACTGCAGAGTGTTTTGGATTGCAGGGCGGCAGGAAATTTAGACCTCAATCTGTGAACTGTATGAAGGCTTCATGTGGGAGAGGGTCACACCGCAGAATGGTGGAGCCTGGCTCCCTGACACATGAGCCACCAGACTAGCCCTGGACTTACTTAACCAGATTCTCACATGAGAGGTCAGTAAATTTCTTTCTTATTTGACCCACTATTGTGTAGGGTCTCTATTGCAGCAGCTGAACTTAGAACCTAATAAGACAATGGGTACATGTACTGGTTAACTATTGCCACAAGAGTGCTATGTGACAAGCCCACCCCAAAACTCACTGGATTGGAGTAACGATTGCTACCAGTCTGCGGCTTAGTTGGTACAGCTCTGTTTTAATGCTCTGCTGGCTGGGTTTGCTCTGCGCCTCACTCCTGGTCTGCAGATCAGCCAGGGTGGGTCTTTTCCACGTGTGTTCATTCTGGGGCCCAGGCTGAAGAGGCAGCATCTACCCAAGAGAGGCATTTAGGGCAAGGCACAAACCCATCAGGCTTCCTCCATCCTAGGCATGGAGCTGGCACTCTCCCTTCTGTCTATTCCATGGGCTGAAGCCCCCAGCCAGGGAACGAGACAGTACACTCTGCCCACAGAGAGACGCAGCAAGGGTGTAGATGCAGGGAGAGGTGAGCACTCCAGGCCAAAAATTCTATCCCAGGATGTAACTGAGTCTTGATCTGGGATGTGTGCAGACAATTTTGATTTTATTCAGTGCTCATATGACCCGCTGGTAAGGTTATTTCTGGTTCTATAGCAGAAATGAGTGTTCCACAGAATGCACAAATTCCACTCTCCCAGTTGTCATCGTGAAAGATAGTGCCCACCGGTGTGCAGAACCCAGCACTGTTCCCTGTTAGTTCAGGAACCCTGACAAGGCAGGAATCACATCTCCTTCCTCCGTCCAATATCTAGCCGCAAGCCCTGCCCAGTGGTGAATCAGGAATATTTCTGAGGGAATTTTAGACCATTTCTTCATTCCCCCCATATGATTCCTTATACAGACTGGCCACCCAAAACTCAGCACGTGCTGCTGTGCATTCGCCCCATAAGCTGCAAAGGGGCTTTGCCAAGTGGAGCCAGGATTTGTACCAGGTCTGTCTGATGTTGAATTGTGCATCCACTGCCTCCCATAGAGACCTCACAGAAGAAAGGGCTACACGGGTTAAACATCAAAACAGGTTGGTGAAATTTGCTCTCTAGAGGTCATATGAGACTGGAAAGCTTCTCTTGCCTGAAATATCCTGAAAGGAAGGCTGCCTAAAGGTGCAACCCTAGGGATCCACATGGACTTAAGGACAATTTTAAGATCAGGGAGATTCACCATCAGAACCCACACGGCTTCACAAAGTCCCTTAGCCTCTCCATCATCTCTTTGTCCCTCTCATCAGAGCAAAAGCAAAACCAGCCTCAGATGCTCTCCGTTAATTTTTGCCTTGCCCAATGCACTTTGCATTCTAAAGGAGAACCACTTAAAGGGAGCCATGATTAACCCTGAAGAATGCCACCCTCACCACTGACTTCCAGGCACAGGGCATGTGGATGAAAGTTGTATTTTAGGGCAGTGATTCATGGTAAGTTGTTTCCTCCAGTCCCTAAAAGGGGCTATTGGATATCAAACTATCTCAGGCTTAGGCTGATAAAAGTGGAAGGATGAGGAACCCAGAATTGTCACAAGATGTGTTGGTTATGATGATATGATGTAAAAGATTTCAGAGCTTTTTATTAAAAGTGGTGATCCATGGCTCTCTGGGCTGAGTAAGGGATTGCCTTAGTGGATTACAAGAGGCTATTATGCAGCAGCTTTTAAAAATAAGACAGACCAAACAGTCTATCTCAAGATATATGTGTTGTGAAGTGAACAAAGCAAGATGTGGTACAACATGTAGAGTATACCACTGGCCACATGTGGCCATGTAAATCCAAATTTAAATTAATACAAATTAAATAAAGTTTAAAAGTCACTTCTAAGTTGCACTAGCCACATTTCAAGTGCTCTAAAGGCACACGTGTGACTGATGGCACTTTCCTGGGCAGCACAGGGAGAGTTTTGTTTTAAATTGAACTATGGTGATTTGCGATGTTGCATTAGTTTCTGGTGTACAGCAAAGTGATTCAGTTATACATATATATGCATACATATATACTTTTTCATATCTTTTCCATTATAGATTATTACAAGAAACTGACTATAGTTCCCTGTGGTATACAGCAGGACCTTGTTTATTCTATACAGTAGTGTGTATCTGCAAATCCCAAACTCCTAATTTATTCCTCCCCCACATTCCCCTTTGATAACCATAAGTTTATTTTCTGTGTCTGTGAGTCTGTTTCTGTGTTGTAAATAAGTTTATTTGTGTCACATTTTAGATTACACATATAAGTGATATCATATGATATTTGTCTTACTTCACTTAGTGTGATAATCTCTAGGTCCATCTATGTTGCTGCAAATGGCATTATTTCATTTTTTATGGCTCAGTACTATTCCATTATGTGTGTACACCACATCTTCTTTATCCATTCAACAGGTAGACTATTTTTACCATTATGATTCTATTGAATGATGCTGGTACAGAATATCTCCAAAGGACATGCAAGAAACTGAATGGTGGTTGTTTTCAGGGAAGGGGACTGGGAGGCTGCAGCACCATATTTCCTTTTGTACCTTTTGAATTTTATATCTATATTTGTGTTAGTAAGTTAAAAGATAAATTAAAAAAAAAACTTTGGAGTTAGGGATTCCCATATAGGGTCACTAGGTACTAAGACAGTGGTTCCCAGGAGATTACTTTGCAATCAGCCAAAAACAAAACCAAACCTTAAGCCCAAATTCTTAACAGATTTTCACATGTTCCTTAATGTTATTGTGGCAAGTAAAACACAATTCATAAAAAGCAATAGCACCTTTACAGTAATTTTTGGTCCTTATCTATTTTTTTCCCAATTAATGTATACTAAATGTATAACTATTATCATGAGGAGGTCCAAAGACCATTCTGTTTTTGAATATTGGTTAGGGGTTCTTCACTGGGGATGTGCTCCAGCAGAGACAGAGTGAAAAAAGCAAGAAGAGAAGGGAGCCAGGAAAAGGCCCAACCCATGAAGCAGGGAGGGGCAGTTCCAGGATGGCAGCTGTGTGACAGGCTGAGGAAGTGACTAGCACATGCTGGAGCACAGAACCTGGAGGAGGGGGCTCAGAGGGAAGTGGGCGCTAACTGCTAAGCCCCAGGGCACTGGAGCACTGAGGGTATGGTGTGGCATATAGTACAGAGAGGGACGAAGAGGGAACTGAGCACCTGGGCTCTCAGGAGCAAAAGCGAACATAATTAGAGTCTGTTATTAAGCTCTATGGGGAACAATATTTACACAGTCATAATTCTGTAAAAACTACCAATTATCTGGAAATAGTGACATAACTAAACCACAAGAATGGACTGAGAGTGGGGGTGTAAAAGAACTAATTTGTAGTCAGTGTTATTAGGAATTCAATAGACAGTGTTTAAAATGGATAAATCAAGAACTAGAAGTGCAAAGAGAAGTGAAGAAGAGCACCAGAAAATTCAGCTAAAACCTGCTCCCTAGAAGTAACCCGGCCCAGTGAGGTGGCTCAGGAAGGTGGGCAAGGAACCAGTCAGGGGCAAGGAACTACACTGGACCATTTTGTTTCACTTAAAACTATTTGAATGGTGCACTACGCATATAATACAGTTTTTGGTTGTTATTGTTTTGTGTGGTTTTTTTTAGTTCATTATTTTGTGATTCCACCCCCCCCCCCAGCTTTAATGAGGTATTACTGACAAATAATTTAAAATTTTTAATCCATTTTTTAAAAAAGAGTGAGAAGAACCAGCTTCCAGAACCAGGAGAACACGAGCTATTGCAGTGTCAAGAGGGATATTTGCATTAATACTAGTTTGATGATTTCAGTCAGTTGCCAAGTAAGGATGTATCTGGGGTCCAAACAAGAAAAGAGCTCACTCCATTGCTCAGAAGAGCAGTGAAAGGCAGGAACTTGATGGAATTGGGAAGTGAGAAACAGTTGAACTGTAAGAAAGAAGGCAGCCAGGAGTCCCAGGCAATGCTGGCCACCAACATACTCTTCCTGGGAAGTGTTTGTGCCCTGAGATGTCTGTCACATGAGTGAAGATGGTTTCTCATGGACACAAGAGGCAAATTGCCTCCCCTTGGCATGAAGGGTAGCAGACAAGCCCTCAGGGAGTGCTTCGAGACTCCCTGATAGTTGAGCCCATCAGTGCTTTGACAATGAAACAACCTGATTTTCTGAAGGGGTCTGTTACTGAGCATTGTTGAATGTGGGAACACAAGGTGTGTTTGTAACTCCTCTCTGAGACAGCAGGTTTGTGTGAGTGCCTGTACACACACAGACACATGCACACACACAATAAACTTCAGGAGATAGAGGGAACTCAGACCTGAGAAAACCAGATCAGAACTACCCCTTCCTGATCCTGTTTCCATGGAAAAGATCTCTCTCTCTCTCTCTTTTTTTTTTTTTTTTTTGTATTTCTGTGGTGTTGGTTGTAGCTTCTCCATTTTCATTTCTTATTTTGTTTATTAGTGTCTTCTCTCTTTTCTTCTTGGTGAGCCTGGCCAGAGATTTTTCAATTTTGTTTACTCTTCCAAAAACCCAGCTCTTGGTTTTAATGATTTCTGTATTGTTTTTTAATCTCTATTTTATTTATTTTCTCCCTGATCTTTATTATTTCTTTCCTTCTGCTGACTTTAGGTTTTGTTTGTTCTTCTTTTTCTAATTCTTTTAGGCAGAGATTGTTCTTGGTTTTTTTGAGGAAGGCCTATATTGCTATGAACTTCCCTCTTAGGACTGCTTTTGCTGCATCCCATAGATTTTTGTGTGGTTGTGTTTTCATTGTCATTTGTCTCAAGGTATTTTTAAATTTCTTCTTTGATTTCATCATTGACCCATTAGTGTTTTAATAGCATGTTGTTTAGTCTCCATGCAGTCATTTTTTTTTTTTCTCATTTGTCCCCCTCTGTGGTTGATTTCTAGTTTCATGCCATTGTGGTTAGAAAAGATTCTTGAAATAATTTCTATCCTCTTAAATTTGTTGAAGCTTCTTATATGTCTGAGTATGGGGTCTATCCTAGAGAATGTTCCATGTGCCCTTGAAGAGAATGTACATTCTGCTGCTTTGGGCTACTAAGCCTATCTGGTTTAATTTGTCATTTAAATCCATTTTTTTCTTGTTGATTTTATGACTGGTGATTTATCCATTGAAGTAAGTGGTGTGTTAAAACACTACTTATTATTCTATTGCCATCTCTATTTCTCCCTTTAATTTCTATTTATATTTTCTGTACATATTTATATGCTGCTCTTTTGGGTACACAAATATTTACAAATTCTATAGCCTCCTGTTGAATTGACCTCTTTATCATTATGAAATGGCTTTCTTTGTCTTTTTTTTTTTTACAGTGTTATGTTTATATTCTCTTATTTTTATTTTTTACTTTGTTTATCTGTTATAGGTTTTTGGTTTGTGGTTACCATGAGGTTCATATGTCATTGCTGGTGAAATGGGGCTGTGCTGGGTCTAAGCTCTGATCACATCTGCAGCAGCTGTATTTAGAGGACCAAGTGCAGATACCCATTCTGGGGAGGGCAGCTGCTGGTGAGCCAGGAGCTGACTGTCATGAAGGATCTGTAGTGGGTCAGCAAGCATGTCCAGGGTCTGGAGTTTCCTGGCACCCACTACTCCTGGTGCCCCTTAGTCCTCAATGTTCTCTCAATAGAAGCTCACAGACCATTGTGTCCCAATATTTGTCTCTCTCTCCTTCCCGCCACCAAGCTTATCATGACCTTCTCATAAAAATTCTGAGAAAAAACTACATTGAGTGAGAATTTCCATGACTTCATACATTTTCTACTATCTGAAGAGGTTATTTCCTCCACACAAGGTATCATAATTTTAGCAGAGCCATTTTGTGACTGAATTAAAGAGTGTCACTTCAGATATCATCGACCAAAGGAGACAGTTTTGGATGGAAGGGGTGGCTCTTTAGCTGAGCCCAAGAGACAAGCAGTTAATAACTTTTCTGAAAGGAACTCCCAATGCTGCTGGACCACATAGTTCTCCCTTTCTCAGCAACTGCTCCTGAGGGGATGTAGAGGGCAGGGGGCAATTATTAAGCTTCAAACTCCCACAGGAGCCCTGAGAGGCTCACACTGAGGCTACCTGGGAAATATATACATAGCACAAGTCCCTTTAGAGCCCAGGGCTGAGAACCCTACGGTTATTTCAGAGGTCCTGATGTTAATGAACAGAAATACCCCAGTCTGCAGTCCTGCTGCAGTGGGGGTGTAGGACACGCTTGCTGCAGCAGAGGCAGGTAGCCTGCACACGAGTCTGTTATTATGTTCATTGCTCCACGAAGGAACAGCCTCTGAGTACTTGAGCAGGTTTTTCATGTCAGTTCCCAATGATGCAGAGCATTGAAGAGGCAGTAGGTCCTCAGTGACGAACCCAGGCAGGAAGGTAAGCTTGACAGCTGGGGTGGAACACAAGCCCCAAGACGGCCCCCGTGCATGACAGCAAACAAGGACCGAGCTGTCCTAGAGCAGAGAGGGCTATGAAGGTGGATAAGGTATGCCTTCCATCTCTGCAATGATAAGAGTCAATTGGGGAAGAAAATACCTAAGCATTTGTTAACATTCTTAGGAAAGATGATGTAAATCTAAAAGACTTCTCCACCAGGAGACAATAGATTCCTCAGGCAGTTTATGGCAGCCACCAAATGAACAGAGAAAATAAGTGATGGGAGAGAACGGACAAAGGAGGATCCCTGTGGCTGGTGTGTCCAGAAAAGCTTCACAAACAGGACAGCAGGAAGGAGTAAGAGCCAGCCCCCTCCTTGGACAGCATGGGTGCACTGGTGAGAGAAGAGTTTCTTTTACACACAGAAAATCCCAGGGTGAATTTTTTATGATGGCTGTGGATTTCATATTCTAGCCCCGGTGGGGAGACTCAGAAACTTGGGCACCCTGAAAAAGGGAGCATGTGATTTGATCAAGAAATTCTTTCCAATGGGACTGGTTCATGATATTAGAGGTCTCAGTTTGGGTGGGAATTGAGAATGTGCACTAATCTCTCTCCTACATCAAGGCAAGCCTACAGTTTGTCTGCAGCCAATGAAAGGTTCTGGAATTCTTGAATGTAGGGTCAGTGGATAGTACCCCTCCTTCCACCCACACGTGAATTCAGGGAAGCTGCCTTTTTGTTTTTCTCATGTTTGTGGGCCTTAGTTTTCAGAAGGTAAACTGGAGAAGTTGAATTATGCATCTTCCAGTGTTCACGCCTTCATACACTCAGACATTGTTTAGTGAACATCTCTTTGGTGCCAAGTATTATCTTAAGCCCTGGGGAATTTCATGATGAACAGAGCACACAAGGACCCTGACTTCCTCAAGCTTTCATTCTTGTGCTGATGATGAACTTGATGAAGCAGATGTTATAAACTGTAGTGGTGTTGAAAAGAGGCCAGTGAAGGTTGATAATGGAATGCCCAGCAAGATGCAGATAGCCTGAGAAGTCGTCTTAGGGACATTTATGTTGAGACCTCAGGGATGTAGAGGACTTAGTGCATTAACAGGGGTGATAAGTGATGGTGGAGAGAATGTTCCAGGAGAAGAAAGAGTAACTGAGAAACCAGAGCTGAGGACTAGCGAGTGGGGTTGAGGGAGCCTCTGTGTCCAAGAAACTGAAAGATATCCTATTTGGTCTAATAGAACAGGCAGTGTCAGATTGATGGTGGTGTTGAATGGACAGGTCACAGGGAGACAGTCATGGTCAGGCAGGCACTGATGGAGGGAACTCAGGGGACCCAAGATGGCATCTGTCAGCCCTCAGAGAGAGAGTCAGAATGGACAGCGAGTTGGCCAGTAGGAAGCTATTTAAGCCGAAACATCAGCTCTGCCTGGCCTTTCTCCCTTCCAAAGTACAGGACACCAGTGCCCAGCACCAGGAGTTACAGGGGTAAGAGCGGAGCCAGATTCTGCTACTCATCAGTGTGTGACCTGGGGCACCTCACTCAGCCTCTTCCAGCCTCACTTTCCTCATTGGCACAATGTCTGCTTCCAGTGTCTCTAAAGAGGTTTAGGATGTTCCTGGGTCTGGGGTCCTGGTAGGACCCACTGAATGTAAGTTCTCTTCCTTTAGCACTGTCCTGCCCCCAACATCGTCATCCTCCTCAGCAGGGAGGCTCTGGCAGAAACCTGCTTTGCTGTTTGACTTTGCAGGAAATGCTCTTTACTTAGGAGGGTCTTGCTCTGAGCCTGTATTGACGTCCGGCAGAGCCTGGCATGCAGCCCAGTGTGCTGAGTCCTGCCCCGGCCAGATGGAGGGTGATGCCCTCAGAGATCACTGCATCCCAATGTCTCTGTCAGGTCCTCCTCTTTCTGGCCCCTCAAGGAGTTGCTCACCCTCTTCCCCTCCGTCTGCTCCTGTGTGTTGCTCATGGGGACACACTGCTGATGGGTTACCTGTCACCCCCACTAGCCCATCTCTCCCAGACTTAGACAGCCACTGATCTCCATTGCTTATTCAGGAAATTTCATATAAATTGAATCATACAATATGTTAGCCTTTGAGTCTGGCTTCTTCCACTTAGCACAATGTTTTCAAGGTCCATCCATGTTGTAGTGTATCAGTACTTCACTTCTTTGTAATTGTCAAATACCATTCCATTGCATGATGTGCTAGATCTTATTGATTCATTCACCAGTTGATGAATATTTGGGTCATGTTCCATTTTGGTCTATGATGAATAATACTGCTGTGAAGATTTATGTACAAACATTTATGTAGACACATGTTTTCATTTCTCTTGGACGTGAAATTGCTGAGTCATATGCAAACTCTCTGTTTAGCCTTTTGAGAAACTGCCAGACCATTTTCCGAAGAAACGGAACCATTTTATATTCCCACTTGCAGTTTATCAGGATCCCAGTGTCTCCACGTCCTCGACAACTCTTGTTATCTGGCTTACTGATTCTAGCCATCAAAGGCGATGTGAAATGGCACTTTGTGATTTGCATTTCCCTAACGGCTAATGATGTTGAACATTTCTTATATGCTTCGTGCTGATTTGTGTGTCTTCTTTGGATAAATGTCTATTCAGATCCTTTGCTCATTTTAAAACTGTGTTAGCTGTCTTCTATTATTGAGCTGTAATTTTTCTTTTTATATTCTAGACAATCATCTCTCATCAGATTTATGATTTGCAAGAATTTCCTCCCATTCTGTGGGTTGTCTTTTCAGTTTCTTGATGGTGTCCTTTGAAGTACAAATGTTTTACAATTTGATGATGTCCAATTTATCTACATTTTCTTTTGTTGACAAAGCTCTTGGTGTCATATCTAAGAAGCCATTGCCCGATCCAAGGTCATGAAGATTTATTCCCTATGTTCTTCTAAGAGTTTTATGGTTTTAGCTCTTACATTAAGATCTTTAATACATTTTGAGTTCATTTTCAATATTGTCTGAGGTAGGGATCCCAGTTCATTCTTTGGAAGGTAGATATCCATTTGTTCCATCACCAACTTGTTTGATATAAAGATTACATCCTTGTGTTTGCATTAGCCTCCATGCCTTTGCCCATCATTTCATTTTCAACTGTTCTGAATTCCTTTATTTTAGCTCATTCTCTTGTATACAGAGTAGAGTTGGGTTTTGTTGGTGAGTCAATTTATAGTTTTTTCTTTAAAGGGGGCATTAAGCTCATTTATATTTATTAACATGACTGATATGTTTGGCCTAGTTCTGTCAGATTATTTTACCTGTCACACTCTTTTATGTCCTTTAGTATGTAGTCTGTTCCTTCTCTTTCTTTCTCTCTCATCATAGGACATATTCCATTCTGATAATACCTCAATGTAACATGTGCCCTGAGTCCTCTCTTTCTTTAGACAGTCTCTTTTGTTCCTTAGTCTAAACAACAAGAAAGTTAAGTTGTAGCATTTATTCTCTTCTTCCTTCCCTCTTTTCCACCCTCCAATAACACTATTTTATCAACAGTATTATCTTTCTTACTCTATCTTTGTCTTCTTGAATAGGCTGAAACACCTACTATTTGACAGATCTGCTTAATATTCAATTCCTTTTCTCCTAACTGTTCCTCAGGGAAAATCAGGAATTTATTATACTTTTCACTTTCCTCTTCCATCTCCCATTTATTGGTAGTTATTTCCACATTAATAGAGTATATTAATTTACATACTGTTTTACCACATTTAACCCCACATTTTGATCTTAGTTCTATAGTAAATATATACTTAGTGCTTTTTACTAGTCCTTTTGCTGAGGTTACTTCAACCCTTTTTGATTATCTGAAGCTCCTGTTCTAGCAGTTTCCCCAGGAAGAGTTCATGGGAACAACATTCCTGGAATTTCTTTATGTTCTGAACTTTTTGCTTGAAGCCCTTATACCCAAAGTACAGATTGGCTGATATCAAATCCTTGACTCACCTTTATATTTTTGAGTTTCCTGAGCTGTTCTTTTATTATTTTATGCCTTTGAATGTTGCTGTCAGACTGATGCCAACCTGATTTTTCCTCCTTGTCACTTCCTTGATTTTTTTTTTTGGGGGGGGGGAGCTGGCTGTCTGAGGATTCCTTATCTTAAAAGTGTCATAATTGTACTAAAATATGTTTTGGAATTGACTATTTTTTAAATCAATTTTCCCAGGTGTAAGAGATGTCTTTTCAATATGTAGAGTAAGGTTTTCTTTCATTTCAGTGAAGTTTATTTAAATTATAATCTTAAATATTTCTTCTATTCCAATGTTTGGTTATCATCTTAGAGGCTCTGTTTATCATAGACTGAGTCTCCTTTATTAGTTTTCTATACTCATCTCTTTCTCTCTAACTTTTTAATCTCATTTAAAATTTTTGTTTTATTTTCCTTTTTAAATATCTATCCTTTATGTCCTTTCGAATGATTTCTGTATTAGTCATTTTCCTTTGACTTCTTAGAGTTTTCGCTGAAGAAATGACTTCTTCAATTTCTTTCTAGCGTTTCCTCCATTCCTATTTCACATCTTCCTGGTGTCTAGACATTTCTTCTCTGCGTTTCTTTATTTCCCCTTTGTAATATTCTTTCCCAAACCTTAACTGTCTTATGAAATTTTGAAAATTCTTGGCGATATACTGTACTGGAATTTTTCTCTATAGAGATATTTTTTTTTCTACAGAATTCTCTGTAAAGCTTGAATTTTTCAAAGTTTTCTTATAATTCTTTAAATCTTGCTGTATCCAAGGCACTATTGCAGCTACTATTTTGCAGAAAGCAAAATATATCAAAGAACCTACAGGTAATACAGGGACAAGAAAATGTTCAATTCAAGTGCCAACAGAAAAAAATCATAAAAGTTCTGTAGACAAAATATTGTGCAAATTCAGTGCAGGGACAACCTTTTCTCCATGGAAGGACCAGTGACATTTTCTGTAGTAGGTGATACTGGTGTGGTAACGCGTGGAATTTTACCAACAGTCATGGAGAGAAGGCTCATCCATATACAATTGCCTCACTCATCAGGGGAACAAGCCCTCCCTACTCCCGATGTTTCTCTCTGTATGAAGACCTCTCCCGTTAGACCAGCAGCCCTGACCTCTGCACTGCTTTATCCAGTGACTCATCTGATTGCTGACTTTGGGGCCTCAGCTTCTCCCTTCTCATCAGGATTCTGCTCACTTTCAGGAAACAGCCACTTTGCTCTCTTCTTCCCAGTTTTGTCTTTTAGAGGGGCGGGCTCTTCCCCTGTGGGAGAGACACGTGACCGTCCAGCTGAGCCTGTGAAAGGGGAAAGAGATTTAACTTTCGAAGCATATTTAAAAGCTCACTTAGTGAACACAGCTAAGGTACATTTTCCCACTTCATCTTTTTCCGTAAAGAAGGTGGTTTTTGCCTCCACCTGACTGATCGACTCTGGGTCTAACTAACCTTCAGTTGGTTTCACACCTGGGAAAGGAACAGGCTTTTCACATATTGGGTCTCCTCAAGCATGAATGTCACTTCCTGCTCAAGTAGCTTTAGTGGCCCTTTATAACAGACACAGTAAAGTTCCAGATCCTTTGCTTTACACAAAGGACCGTGAATCAACATTTTACAGGATTTTTTTTATAGACAGTTATGTGTATCCCATTAGACTGAAGTTTCTTTGAGGTTAATGATTATCACTGTCTTATTTATCCAGCAGTCCACCAGGTCTAGAGTTGGTACCTAATACCTGTGGAATGAATGAATGAATTAAGTGAAAACTTCTAGACTCTCCTGAGAGTGCAGCTGAAGAAAAAGAAACTACAACTAAAGAAATTTGGAACAGAAAGGAGTGCTGAGAAATAAACCAAGAAATCCAGTTTAATGCCCTTAAATTGTCTCCCACACTTCCTAGTATATTGTATCTGGTAGGCTTCAATAAAAAGTATACAGCGCACGTAGTAGGTGACCAATACCAATGAACTAAGATCATTCTTCTTTTTCTTCTCAAGAGTTGAGAGCCTGGTATGCTCATCAATCATCTAGAGTGGAATGTGTTAGACGAGTGTTAATGGGTGTCACTCAATGTCTCTTTCTCTGACTTCTGTGCTCATGGCAGGAGGGAACCAGAGCAGCATCTCTGAGTTCCTCCTCTGGGGACTGTCTGAGCGGCCAGAGCAGCAGCACATGCTCTTCCTGCTGTTCCTGTGGATGTATGTGGTCATTGTGGCTGGGAACCTGCTCATCGTGCTCGCCATTGGCACTGACAGGTGTCTCCACACCCCCATGTACTTCTTCCTCGCCACCCTGTCCTGTGACGACATCCTTTTCACTTCCACCACCGTGCCCAAGGCCCTGGTGAACATCCAGACCCAGAGCAGGTCCATTTCCTATGCAGAATGCCTGGCTCAGCTCTACTTCTTCTTGACTTTTGGGGACATGGACATATTTCTCCTGGCCACAATGGCCTATGACCGCTACGTGGCCATCTGCTACCCTCTCCACTACACAGTGGTCATGAGCCACCGGCGCTGCGTCCTCCTGGTTACTGCCTGCTGGACCCTTACTAGTCTTGTTGCCGTGACCCATACCTTCCTAATATTCCGACTTTCCTTCTGCTCTAAGAAGATCATTCCCGACTTCTTCTGTGACCTGGGACCCCTGATGAAGGTGTCTTGCTCTGACACTCGGGTCAATGAGCTTGTGCTCTTCTTCTTGGGGGGAGCAGTCATTTTAATCCCCTTTGTGCTCATCCTGGTCTCTTATATCCACATTGTTTCAGCCATCCTTAGGGCCCCCTCTGCCCAAGGGAGGTACAAGGCATTCTCTACCTGTGGATCCCACCTTGCTGTTGTTGCCTTGTTCTTTGGGACTGTGATCAGGGCTTATCTGTGCCCCTCGTCCTCTTCCTTAAACTCAGTAGAAGATGATGTATCAGGGGCCGTCATGTACACAGTGGTGACTCCCCTGCTGAACCCCTTCATTTACAGCCTGCGCAACAAGGACATGAAGAGGGCCCTGGGGAGGCTTGTCAGGGGCAAGGTCTCCTTTTCATGAGGCAGATGACTCCTGCAGAGAAACTGCAGGTGTCCTCCATCCCCTCAGTGAGGAACGTCACAGAAATTTCTACCTCGAGTGTCTCATTTCTGATTCCCACATGCACCTTGTCACCACTCCCCTCCCCTGACTCTGCACCATGAGTTTGATATTATTGAGGAAAATCAAGATTTTGTATATTTCTTTACAGTTAATCTGTTAAGAGTGGCATATCTATTCACTTATTTTACTTATAAAAAAACTTTTCATGAAAGCAAATGTCTTTTGCAATGTTCATAATTCTAAAGGTCTGGTCGGATTTTGATCAGTGAGATTATGGAGGTTAGGTTAATGTTCAGAAATATTAGCAAGTAAGATCAATATTGGATGGCAAAGGGTTTACAACTTTAAGTGAACAGTGTATTTTTTCCTCCAAAAAGAGGAAACTACCTAAACACTTAATGAAGCTTATGAATCAAAAATCCTTGTAGCCGTTAAAACAAAGCTCTCAACAATACAGGAATGATCTATGTTATTTTCAGTAAACAGGTTTATGAACAATTAATAATGAGAAGATAAATAAATAAACTTAAGGTAAAAATTATGGTAACTAGTGTGTAGCTATTTTCTAACCTTCTTCCTTACCTGCTTAAGCCAGGACTGATCGTGATACTGACTTTGCCATTTGCACTCAAGGAATCTTGTGTCTTCTCAAGGTTCTTTCTGTTGCAATGTGTGGGTCCTCTAGTCTCAACCAAGACTGAATCAAAGATGATTGGAGAGTCTGATTTTTATTTCTACATTATAAAATTCAGAAGCCCATACCAAGGCAGAGAGTGAGGGCAGAATCATCATCTAACGTGAAGACCATGGAACAAACTCATCACCAAGTTTCATGAGGAAAGCATCCTGGGCTGGGTCCCAGGAGTCCTGGATCCTAACCTAAGTGCCCACACTTATTTTGTATAAGTCTAGTATTTTCTTCCATGAAATGAAATTTTTGATATTTGTCCTGCTTATGTATGTAGGATTTTGTAGGGAACATGATAATGGTTTAGCTATTATAATAGGGAAATTCTGAATAATTGTAGCTTTAACAAGTTGGGCATTTATTTTTCTTTCATGTACTGATAAGCAGTCTCATGGTATGTTGATATAGCTTGTATTCCAAAAGCCTCACATAATTATAAAGAATTCAGGCTCTTGATTTTCTGCCAGCCTCAAAGAATGGTTCCATAGTGTAGTCCGAGGTGACTGTTAAACTTCTGCCAATAAGTCTCCATTTTAACTGATAATAAAAAGGAAAAGTCAAGTAGAGGACACAACCTTTCCCATGAAGGCCAAAATCTGGGGGAAGCTGCACAGACCTCTTCCATTTATGTCTTATTGGCCAGAACTTGGTCACTTGGCCTCACCTAGCTGCAGCTGAGCCTGGGAAATGTATTTATTATATTTGGTGTCCAAATGCCCAGATAATATTATATTAATGTGGAAGAAGCAAAAACCTTCCATTGGGGGAAAGCCAGCCATCTCTTCTCCATGGGGTGCCATGATGGCAGTTAAAAGCCCTGCAAGCATGGAGAGCTGATAGAAACAGGTGAGCTCATGGCCACTCACTTGGTCTCTCTTTAAATCCTTAAGGCTTTTGGAACACAAGCTAAGAAGATGCCTTCTTCCTAGTGATCGTAGATGTTTCTACGTGGAGTGGCAACAAGTGGGAATGGCTGATAATTGTGCGGTGCCTGAGACATTCTCTGGGGACCATCCTGTCCCCATACCCTCCTTCAAGTGAATAACTAGAGGGACAAAGCTAGGGCCTGACCAGTTATCAAACAGGGCAGCAATATCTCTGGGATCATGAGTACACATGTCAAATTAACCTGACATCAGAGAGCACAACCAGAATAAAAATAAATAATGTATGCCATGTGAGTCTAAATTATTGGAAAAGAGTTAGAATTTTAAAATAAGCCTGATGAAAATACTCAAGGATATTAGGGAAGATACTGAGAATATAAAGCATAAAAAGAACAAAGGGAAATATTCATTATGAAACATGTTAGTTGAAGTAAATAAGTCAACAGAGAAGATAAATGGCAGGATGGGTGCAGGAAAGAAACGAATTAGTGATCCAGAAATCCACAATATCAGATAGTGGTACTCTCCTAACGGCAGTAAGCCCTGAAGAATAAAAATACCAAAAATGGGGGAGGGGTAAGAGAGAGAGAAGATATAAATAAAAAGGTCAACTTCTAGAAATGAAAGTCCCATAAAAAGAGAGAGAAGAGGGAAGGAAATGTTTCAAGGAGTAATGTTCATAGATTTTCCAGAAATACAGTATATGAACAACTTATGAATGAGACAGCCCATGAAATTCTCAAGAAAAGTAATAATTTTTAAAAATCTCTGAACACCATATAATTTAAGAACACCACAAAGTAAAAGTTTTCAAAGCTTCCAGAGAGAAAGAGAGGATTACATATAAAGAAGCAAAATTAAGATTGAATTCAGATTTCTCAACAAGATGTCACATTTAAAAAAAAAGTTGGATAATCTTAAAAAGTACAAGAAAATAACTTAAAAAAATGTATGTGCACTACACTGGAATTTGACACAACATTGTAAAATGACTATAACTCAATAAAAAATGTTTAAAAAGTATATAAATTAACATCCAGCCAAAGAGTCAGTTAAATTTGAGGGCACAATTATTCTCAATTACAGAAGGCCTAAAAAGTTCTCCAGACAAGATGTGCCTTGAAAACACCCTTAAACAAAGAACTCAGATAAGAAGGGAAATATATTCAGAAAAAATGATGTGACAGTTATGGAAAATGAAGTGGGAAAATAATATAGTAAAGTTTATTCTTGTTGACTAAAAGAGCAAGACAAAATACAGAAAATGTCTGAAATAAAATTCTAAAATACTAGATAACGTCAACTATTTAGTGGATGAGGGTAGAGGAATAAAAGGACATGAAAGCATGATAAATGGCTTTTGGGGGGAAATGTAGATGTTTTTAAGAAATCTGTGGGGATAAATTAAAATGATATGTGTTGTAAGAGGAAGCATCCTTGCTTGCAAAACAGAATGTGTAACTTTCAAACCAACCTCAAGGAGAAAGTCCTGTTAAATAGAAAGCAGTAAATGAGAAAAAAATTCAGAAAAAAATCTAGCAAATGGAAATGACTGAGTTTGCATGTTTTATGTATATTACAACATCCCCTAACAGAGAATACCCATTCTTTTAAGCAAACATGAAACGGTAGCATGTACTTTGCCACAAAGAAAGTCTCACTACATTCTAATGAAAACATATTCATTCTCCACTGATATGTTCTTGATCTATAATGCATAATACAAATATGTTTTCTAACCATACTGCACTAAAGTTTGAGATTAATCCTAAAAGAACAGTTCTAGTGAAAATGAATATATGTATGTTCATGTATGACTGAAGCATTGTGCTGTACACCAGATATTGACACAGCATTATAAACTGATTATACTTCTATTTTAAAAAAATGAAATAGGATAGTCCTAAAATTACCAAATATCTGGAAATTTAAGAAGGTATTACTAGAAGTGAAGCGTACAAAATAGACTTTAGGTTCAAAAGGAAATCATGAGGGAAATTATGAAATATTTGGAACTAAAAAACAATAAAGAAAAACTACAAATTAAAAGCAAATTTGATTAAAAGATATAGTTTCAGTTTTAAATAGGTTTATCAGGAAAGAACTGCAGTTGAAAACAAATGATCTAAGTATCCAAATTAATAAATTGGAGACAGAACAAGAAGAGTAATCCTAAAGAAGTAACTACTTATATTTGTCATAGTTTTATTGTAGATGTTGAAGAGGTTTGGGTTTTGCTATCTTTGTTGCACTATTTTCTTTTTGAGGAGGGAGATTTAAGAAACTATGCCACTGTTTCCACATTTATGCTCCCTGCACGTCTGTATGTTATAAAAATGTTTACTTAAACACGATGAGTATTGTGAACCACTATATACCTAATGTATATAACTGGAGACTTCCTGGAAAAAAATATGACATTCTAAATTGGTCCAAGAAGAAATATAAAATTTAATAGACCTACAAGCATTGAAGAAAGTAAAATGATAGTTTTGGGCTTCTCAACTGCCCCTCCAGAATAACTCCATAGCCAAACTTTAAGGGAACTTTCAAGCAAAACTACAAGCTCATTATGAGCTAGAAAACCAGAAAAAAATGATATAAGTAAATTATAAACCTTTAAGTTATAAACAAAAAGAGAAAACTCTGAACAAAATATTATCTGATTCTAACTGTATTAAAAAAATGCAGCATATTCATGTGGAGTATATCTTTGGAATGTAAGGATGGTTCAAAAGCAGAAAAATCTGTCAATATAACACATTCAGGGGCACAAAGAGAGAAATACCAAGGGAAATACAAGTTTCTCACCTGTTAAAGAAACCCTTTGGCCTTGGAGGATAGGCAGAACAGAGGAGATAATTTCCAAGGAAAACACCCTTAAGTGTTTGGAATGAATGTTCAGGAGGAAGTGATGTCAAAGACTGGGGATCTTTGCGTGTAATAGATAGAAGGTTTGGGGCAATGTTAAATGCTCATGGGGTCGAAGGAGTGGTGGTAGTAATGCTCTCAAAATGTTTTCTGGGTTCAGCCCAATGAAAAGGTTCATCCAGACTATTCTAATCAAAGGTCACTTAACGTGAAGAACTTTGGAGAGATGATATTGTCCCAGTTCCTTATGGTACAAGTAGAAACAAGCCCAGCCATAGGAAAGAACTTTTTAAGGTCACAGAGCAGTGGCTAAAGTCCACATTCATGGTTTTCATTCTCAAGAATTTTTCCCTTGGAGGGAAGCTCATTCTCTTTAACCCCAAAATGTCTGGAGAGTATCAGGAAAGAGACACACTTTATCTCTGTTCTTTAGTCCATCTTGGCAGGCACTGCACCCAAAGGCGGGAGGCTGATGACTTTGATGGCCCAATGGGGCTGTGGAGGATGAACCCTCAGCACACACATCCTCTCTCCTCTCCTCCATCTCTCAGTCCTACTCTCTGTCCTTTGAGGATCATTTCATAGCCAGAGGAAGCAGAAAAGGAGTACCTAGACTGCTTTGCATCATTCTACCTTCAGCAAAACTTAAAACTTTTCTTTTCCTGGTTGGAAGTGTGGGTCCCAACAGTAACATCAAAGGTGCTACTCATCCCATGGCCATATGCTAATGGGAAGTGATTCCATATAGGAATTTTATTCTCATCTCCCATCCTTATTCATTCTTCATTTTCTCTACACCCACCTTTGACCTCATCAACATTCCTTAGGCATCTAATTTGATACTCCTAATTCTCTCATCCTTTCTCCTCTCCCATCCTCTCACATCCTTCCCTAATTTCTTTTTCCTTCTTACCCCTTTTGCTCACCATCCTGTCCCATCCCTCCCTATGTCCTCATATTTCATCTTCATTCCTCCACCCTCATTCCTGTCTTACTTCTCACTCTCATGCCTTTTCTTCCCATCTTCATCTCAGTCCATCCTTCCAGTTTCGTGGCCCTAAGAAGAGGTCACAGAGAAGCCAATCTCCAGGTGTAGTCATAGACAGTTTGAGGAACAATACAGCAGAGAAACAGCAGAATTACCAGGACAGGGTAAGCAGCCTTCCAAGGGAAGCTGAAGAAAAGGTACAACTCAGAAATGGATGAGCTGAAATCTGGATAAACATCAAGATGAAGAAATTCTCTAGGTTGGAGTTGTACTGGTGTACTAATAAAATAACATTAGAAGGAGACAAAGAGGCATCACTCATAGGGACTACATTTATGGATATTTTTTGAGTTAGGAGGTTTGGGGGGAAAAGGTAAGACTGGAGCAGAAAGTTATATTGGACACTCTACATTGAAAATTCTTAGGACCTTGTAGCAGTATAAATGTTTATTCTTTCAAAGGCTTTATCATATATATGAGGAAGGAGATGTTAAGAGAGAAAGACAGTAGAGGATGGAGATGGAACATTACTTTTTTAATCTTAAGATATATGATGAATGCATTAATGATGCTTTCATTTAGTGGGCTCTTTCTGTCTCAAGACCCTACCTGTGTCCTAGGCATACTATGAGATTCTTGTCTGGTAGTGAAGAGAAGGAAGTGATTTTCTTAGAGGTGAAATGTGAGCAGTGGAATAGAATAATCCTTGGCACTGAGCCCATAGTTTAAGACAGCAGTCTTCACTTTGATCTAAAGGGAATCTCACATCCCCACCAGAAGAAAACTTAGCAGTGATATTCTTGGTGATTAACTGCCCTTTTCTATAGGACATTGCCCCTATGACCTACCAGACTTTCAAGGCTTCAGGTCTACCAGGAAATTGAGCATGGCCAAAAACAAGGTAACAACTTGTCCTGAGAACTTGCCCTGCAGAACCTAACTTTAAATCCCCTACCTTAACTTGGTTTTCACTGCAGCATTCATTATTCTGTGATATACCATATACAATGCTAATTTACTTCATTTATTTTGTCTCTCTTCATGAGAATGTGAATTGCACATTCAGAAGTCACAGAGACTTCTGTCTGTTGTGTTCACCAGTGCCCTAGAAGAGAATCTGGATCATAGAAACAATTCAATAAATATCTGTTGTATGAATAAGTGAATGAATTATGTAGGGTTTCTTTGCAGGACAAACACATCACACAAATCTTCAGGCACCAGGAAAAAGGAAAAATGGTTATGAACCATTTATTCAGGTTACTGCCCTTCTGGGAAATTTTTCCCAACCCAGAAAAGGTAGGAAAGGAGGGACCCTATCACCTTCTCATGTCAGTGACCACCTCCCTACAAGTACCCGCCACAGGGCGCCCTGAACATCAGGGTTTCTAAGGCTGTAGATAAGTGGGTTCAGCATGGGATTGATAACTGTGTTGAAAACTCCAACCCCTTTATCTTTATCTGAAGCCTCCTCTGAACCCAGATGCATATAGTTGAAGATACCAGACCCATAGAAGAGGCAGACCACAGTTAGGTGGGAGCCACATGTGGAGAAGGCCTTCTTCCTGCCCTCCACTGAGCGGATTTGTAGGACTGCAGCTGCCACGTGGATGTAGGAGGTGATGATGAGAACCACAGGTTCACCTGCCATTATGAAACCCACACCGAAGAGCAGCTGCTTATTGAGTTGGGTGCTGGAGCAGGAGAGCTGGAAGAGCTGTGGGAGGTCACAGTAGAAGTGGTTGACCTCACTGGGACCACAGAAGTTAAGGGTAGTTAGGGCTACAGTGTGGGTCAGTGCATTGGTGAAGGCACAAACCCAGGACACAGCCACCAATATCCATTGGACCGTCTGACTCATGCGGATGCTGTAGGTGAGAGGCCGACAGATGGCCAGGAATAGGTCATAGGCCATGGCTGTCAACCAGAAGCAGTCCATCCCAGCCAGAAGGTGGAAGAAGAAAAGCTGGGAGAGGCAGGCTGCATAGGGAATTGTATGCTTGTGGGTCAGTAGATGAGCCAGCATTGCAGGAACAGTGACAGTGATGCACCCAACGTCCAGCACTGATAGGTTCCCCAGGAAGAAGTACATGGGGGTGTGGAGTTTGGGTTCCACCAAGATGGCTGCCAGGATGCTGAGGTTGCCCCCGACCGTGACCAGGTAGGCAAAGAGGAAGAGAACAAAGACCACAGGCTGCAGCTTTTCCATTTCCAAGAGGCCCAGAAGAATGAACTCGGTAACAGTTGTCCTGTTGGTACCAGATTCTGGCTCCATGATTCCCTGTAAGGAAATGTCCCAGAAGTGGAAGTTTCAATCCACTCAATGTACTTATTCAACATAAATGTTTTAAGCCACCTGTGTTCAAAGCCCCACTGTAAGTTCCTAGCTGTCAGGGTGATAATTTTCCCACTCAGCAGGCAACCTCACTCCTCACTCACTGACTCCCTCCATCACTCCTTGCCTTTACCCTACTCTTGGCTGAGATGCTCAAAAACACCACCACTTTGTCCCTCCCATCTTTTCCCAGCTGAAAAAGGTCAGAATACTTGGGAAAGTACATTAAGAAAAAAGCAGACTTCCTCTTTGAATGTAGTGAGTCTAAAATGGAATTAGCGCAAACCAATAAACAGATTTCAAAATAGAACAATTAATGGTATTTCCAGAGAAATATCTAGAAAACATTTGAAAACACAAGCTAGATTTCAAGGCTTCTAGAAATACTGAAGATCAAGCAAAGTTATGGCAAGAATGAGAAAGAAGTTACCCATGATTGTGGCTATCAGATACTCTAGCCATTTCTCCAAGGTGAGAGACATAGTCTGAAGTGTAAATTAAAAATCCTTTGATCAACAAATTGCTAGTATTATTGTTGTTAATTAAGCCCTTACGTGAGATTTTGAATAATGACCTAATTTAAAATTATTTCTTCTCTTCATAGGATCTGCTACTTGCCTCTGAAATCAAAAATTGTAAGCATGACCTGCAGGTTGGCTGCTGCTAAATGCAGTTAGTTTTCTGCATAGCAAAACCACCCATCTTTCACTTGTCCTTGACTCAGGCATGGCAGATAGACCAATGGCTCTAAGTGGAGGTCCTCAAATGAAGCAGGCACATATGTAGAGAGCTAGAGGGAGCTAAGTCTTTCAGATCTTATAATAAGCTCTTAATCAAAAAATGTCAGTGTCTCTCTATTGCCCGTGGAGTAGGCAAAGCTAGGGCTTTGCTAAAAGTAAGGTTATTCCCTTGCATAGAATATGCTGGATCAGAGGATGGGTAGCAGTCAGAGCCTGTAACTCTAATAGAAGGGAAAGGGTGATGAGAGCCTGAGCTCACATGGAGGAAGAGATGGATGCAGTGATCTCTAAGATATTCTTAAAACTCTAAGATCACATGGTTGGTGAGATAGGGGGATTGTCTTCAGACTCCATCATCATTGATTAAACTGAAAACTGATAAATGCTTTGCAAATTGATGTATCACTGGGTGGGTAACAGCTCTTCACGTTTATTGTACTAAAGAACAACACTCTTCATTTTTCCTTTTGGGTCCATCTTAACCCAAGCATTGGATTGTAACCCTGTGATTTTCTAACCTCTTTGCTCCTGCTGTTTTCTGTACCTGCAAGGACTTCCCTCCAACTCCACACACCCAGGTATTTCAAGAGTTTACTCAAACTATGACTTCTGAAGGAATCCTCCCTGGAAACTTCCCCATCTCAAAAGGATTTCTGTCTCTGCCTCTGCATCTCTCCTAAGCTCCCACTGCATATTATTTCATGGAACTTATTACTGTTTCCCTTCTGGCTAAGTCATTTTTCAGTAGAGCATATCTCCTCTACTTCTCTGAAAGAGACTTGAGGACAAAATACACATTTGATTTGGTTTTCCAGTGACAATTCATATCTTAAGACTTCACAAATAGTAGGTGCTCAATCATCTCCTAAATCACTAAATGGTTGGACAAATGTCCACAGGACTTCAGAGAAAGAGAGCATTAGTATGAGCTCGAGTTGTCACGGAAGACTTTCTGGATGTATTGGGATTTGGGCTAGACTTTGGTGGATTAGTATGATGTCAGGAAGCTGCAGGGACAAGAGCAGGCTGCGAGGTTGCCACAGGGACTACTGCTTTCCTTGGTTTTGATGGGACAAGCACATAACGTAGCAATCTTTCTACATGTTTCTTTTCATGTAGACCACTCCAAAGACTAAGGCCCTTGGGAGAGGTGTACTTTACAGACGAGTAGGTTATAGCCAGGGCTGGGAGAGCAACAGAACAGCTGCTGCCGAGCCCCCCGATGGGATTCTGGGATGACTGCTGATCATCCAGAGACATCCAGAGTGTCTGATGGACATCATGTCCATCACTGGGGATTATCACTCCCAGGGCTTCTTAATGAGCCTCAGGTTCTCCTTACTGAGCCATGACAACCCCCTACTCTGGAACTCCCTCTAGCCCCTCCAAGCTCCCAGCAATGAAACAGCCCAGCAAGACATTTGACTGGAGTGAAGGTTCCAGCTGCCTGATGAAAGGGGTCCTGGGCAGCGAACTGGCCTCAGTGAATCCACTCATCCTCACTCCTAAGAGTAGCAGAGAGCAGGCTTCATCCAAGAAAGGAGGGCATGGGCAAAGGGGGCCCAGAAAAGGAGCTGGGATCTTTGGGTTTCAGTCCCATATCTTCCCCTCAAACACCTTCCCTTTCCAGGGGCATCAGTAGCACCAAGTGTGATGTCAGGTTTGCACTGATGGCAGGGGAGGCCCCGTCGCTGTTTTGTAAGACAGAGGAGGGACCTGTAAGAGGACTCACCCTGCTGTGGGCATGGAAGCCAGTGAGGTCTCTTCAGGAAGGAAGACGAGGAGTGATGCACACCCAGTTATCCACCCAGAAAGCAAGGAAGGGGCCATATAAGAAAAGGAAGACGATCACAGGGCTGTCTTCTCTATGGCATCATCCCCTGGCGGCCTTAGAAATTAGCCCTCCTGGGAAAGAGGAGACTGACGGGGAGACAAGTTGTTCAGTAAACAACTCAAGCCCATAAATATAGCAACTGTGTCTCACACCTTCTGGTATTCAGACTTTCTTTAATAAAAAGAAAGAAAGGAAAGCTTTATCTCTACCCTGGCTTTATGGCTGGTAGTTAAGGTAGGAGATATCTAGTCCACTGATGGTGGGGTCATGGAGGCCTGCAGGACTTGTCCCTGTCATCAAAGTCACCCAGGAAGTTAGGGGAATAATTGAGACTAAGTTACAGGTTTCCCAAGAGAGCAGTTTTCTTTCTCAGATGTCAACCCCAAGCAGGGCCTTTAAGCAGAGACAAGCTAATTTCCAGACCTGCCTTGGACCTGGGGATGAGGAGGAGGCCCCAGAAGAGAGGCAAGAGGGAGAAGCTTCCTTCAAACCCAGTTTCCTAATGAGTCCTCAGGACGTGGTGCTTCTCCCTCAGGGCCTTGTTAGTGGGGGCCACTGGGGACAGGTCTTGGGGATCCTATAATGATTCTGGAAGTGGTGGTAGAAAAGCTACATTGAGCTGGGAGGACCTCTGGGAAGCTGCCTCCTGATATGATTGTCCAGACCAGGCCCTTAGAAATGGAAAGCCCCGGTGAGGGTCACAGATTCATAAACAGAAGCCGTGGGGAGGCTGAGGAGTGTGTCCCTCCAACTCCTATACCCACCAGTAATTACTCAGCCAAATATGCCCTCTCCCAAGACCGAGCGCTGTCTTCTCCCACCAGAGAAGCCTGGTGCAGTGGGGAAAGCACTGGATAGACCTGTTCTTCTGGTTTGGAGTGGTTTGACTTTGGACAAGCTGCTGCACCCTTTTGGGCCTCAGTTTTCTCATCTGTGGAATGAGCAGATCCTCTACCACAGAGCAGTGCTGTTTAATGAAGTGAGATTCATTAGGCTGCTGGTGGAGCTTCCACAATATATCAATACATCAGCATACAGATTGATAACTTTGGTGAATGCTTGTTGTCATGGTACCATGCTAAGAACTTTTCAAGCCTGGAATCCTTATCAGTCCTTCTGACAAATCTATGAAGTACCTTGTAGCCGCTATAGTGGATGTTCTGACTCACATCTTGCTTGGCCTTTTTGTGATTTCAGCTGTGGTTGGGTTGGACAGTTCCCTGAAGGCTTCTGCTTGCTACAAAGCTAAGTGTAGCCTCTTCCTTGGGAATCTCTGATGCCATGAATAATGTGGGGTCACTAGGTCTGAGCACATGTGGAGTTCAGCGTGCAGAGGGCAACCTGACAATAGGAAATAGGAGCCACTGAGTAAATGCCCCACCATTCTATACGCTCTTGTCTAAGCAGATCTCCACTGTCAACAGCAGGGACTTTGATAATGAACCCCTCAGTCAGGGACACTTACTTCTTCCTTCTTCGTCTCTCTCTTTATAACCTTAGTCTTGATCCCTGGGACCACCTGTCAAATAAATAAACTTACTCTTGCTCCTGGAGATGCCTTCCCACTTAAACCACACACACACCTCGTCTCAGGCTCTGCTTTGGCAGGAAGCCAGCTAAGGCAGCTGGTACTGGGAGTAGCCCTAGGAAGCATCTCCTCCACGTGGAATTCTGGAGCTGGACCATTCATCACTTTTGGGAGTAACTGGGTTTGCTGATAACCCCTAGCATAATTACTAGGACTCACTGGTGGTAGATTGGGATGAGGTGCGAGTGGAAGATGAAACACTGGGTTACGTGTTAGCTCTAGCATGTTAACATGATACAAACCATGGTAACTGTAAGAATTATGGCGTTTTAATAATAAAGGATGGCTTTTATTAAGGTTCTCAGAATCCTTAAAGATTCAGAATAAAAGGCCCAGGTCAGCCAGCAATCAATTTAGGGTGTGTTGTGAAAGCCAGAAAACTCCCGTGGCAACATTTAATGAGACATTAATCTTCTGCAGCTGCACGGCAGTGGTGCTGAAGGTCAGGCCTAGGACCTAACTGTAAAGGTGGCAGAGTTACAAGGGAGGCTGAATGTGTAGCTTAGTTGGTTCTCCTATGCTGAATCCAGGGCCCTGGTAGGGAAAGAGTGAGACCTTGAGTCCTTGGATGGAGATGTTTGAGAGGATAAGCAAGAAGATTTTGAACCCACAGACTCTTCTGAATCCCCTTGGCTGACAAAAGCATCCCTTCCCCCTTGCTAGAAGGCAATAACTTCTTTTGCTCCAAAACCATGAAAAGACGTCATATGAGGCAGATGCCTTACAGGATGATTCTTGTCCTCCTCCAGAACTCCTCCCACTTTTCCTCAGTGCCTCCAGAATAATTAGGGTTAGATCTCAGCAGAGGCTGAGAAAGGAAATCTCATCTATGATCCAAGAGGAAATAATTTATTCACTGAAAATAATTCCCATACCAGGCTGTGGTAGGCTGAACAATGGCCCCCAAAGATATCCAGGTCGTAATCCTGAATCCAACTTTAAACACGGTAAAAAATGGACTTTGCAGATGTGACTGTTAGGGGTCTTCATCCGGGGAGATTATCCTGAATTAGCCAAGTGGGTCCTAAGTGTAATCACAAGAGTCCTTACAAGAGAGAAGGTAGAGAGATATTTGACTACAGAAGAGAAAAAGGCAATATGATGTGAAGACCTGGGAGGTATGACCACAGCCAAGGATGCCAGCAGCCACTAGAGGATGGAGGAGACAAGGAGTAGATTCTCCCCTGGAGCCTCTCGAAAGGACCTTCCCAGCTGACATCTTGAAGTTAGCCCTGTAGGACCCATTTTGGACTTTGGGCCTCCAGAATCATGAACGAACATATTTCTGTTGTTGTAAGTCACTAAATTTGTGGTAACTTGTTACAGCAGTAATACCTGGCAGGAACTGGAATTTCCTCCAGTTTCTAGAGGAGCAATGTGGGAGTGAACCATGAGGACCAAAGGGGTAGGGCAGAATGTGAGGCTGAATCAGGAGAGTTCATTGATGTGGGAGCACTTTTCATGATTCAGGATTTAACATCCAGGCAAGGATGTTTGGAATAAACTGCTGAGATATTGGTTATAAGGCCTCTTCAAGCCCTGTCAGACCAAGTTTTGCTGGCTTCCGTCTGGGAGTGTGTCTTCCTCCTGGTCCCTGATTGAGCAGAAGTGTTCCCAGCCCATGGCTTCAAGGGGTGGGAGTTGGTTTACGGGGCCACTTCAAGATCAGAGGTTCTCCCTCTGAGGGCACAGAAGAACGTGTCTTCTGACAGGTCCCTGGACAAGCAGGAGAGCTCCTGGCCTGTGACCGCAAGGTGCTGGGCCAAGTTACAGGGCTGATTCAGCACCTGCAGGTGGACCAAAGTTGGAGGGCCTGTCTCAGGGGCGTGGGGTGGGGGCACATCATCTGCTTGTCCCTGGGTGGGCAGGGCTGGCAGCCAAGAGGGGCTGGGCTGGGCCACGGGCTACTCCAGCATCCGCAGCGGGGGCTGAGGCTGGCAGGCCTGTTAACTGGAGCACAGTGGGTGTGACTCCTGCTGGGTCCCTTGGCAGATGTTGCTGGTGACAGAATCAAGGCCAAATGAAGCTGTAGCCGAGCCCACAGGGCTGTTTCCAGGTCTGTATCCAGGACTACTGTCTGCAAGTTTGCCACCCAGGCATAAGCCTGCGTTCTTAGAACAGCCCGCCTTCGACTTTGGCTCCACCAGGGTCTTACTATCTCCTACCTAGATGCCAAAGCTCCCACAAAGGCACTTTTTGTCTAAATTATTGTTGCTAAGCAGGGGAACATGAGGAATGGAACCTCCTATTCTGCCTTCTTGCTGACTATTATACATATATACACACATATATATGTAAGTATATGAAATGTCACATATGCTGTATATGATCAGGCTTATATTTTATGGTGTTGGGGCAGTTTTTCTCAGTGGGGAGAAAAGTTACAACATACACAAAAAGTAAATTCTTTATACATTAGATATTTGACTTAATAAAGAAATGTAAAAGTACTAGAAAAACATCACTGGCAAATATTTATACAGCATTTAGATGGAAAAGTCATTTTTCCTAAGCATGATACAGAACAAAGAAGGCAAACTTCATAAAAATGTCCAACTTAACTTGGGCAAGAGACACCCTAAACAAAGTTACAGACAAATGGGAAACTGGGGAATATATTTCCAACATTATGACAAGGGGATAGTGTCCTAAAAGTGAAGTGTTTCCATCAATCATTAAGATAAACATAAATTACCCTCAAAGGGACAAAAACACGAACAGGCAATTTTGAAAGAATAAATACAAATCATAAGAAATATATTAAAAAATCTATCTAATCACACTCATAAACAAAAAAATACAAATTAAAAAATAATGCAATATTGAATCTAATTATCAACGATAAAAATTTCTATTTATAATACCCAGTGAAGTCAACAAGTGAGATAACAAATGTTCTTATAAACTGCTAGTCAAGATGTAAAATGGTCTACATGATTTTGGCAAATAGAAAGGCAGAATATTTACCAATTTTACATTTGCATTTCCTTAGCATGGGTGCACACACACACACACACATACAAATCACTTTTATGAATTTAACCAGTGTAAATAATTTCAGATATATGGAAAGATTTACACTAAGTAAACATTAATTCCATTATTATTAACAATTGCAAAAAATAGGAAATAAATTATACCAATAAAGGTTTAGTTAAATAGATGATAGTTCATACATAAAATGGAATATTTTGCAGCCTTTGAAATGGATAAGATAGATTTGTAGGTTGACATGTTAAGAATTATACTGTGTTATGTGGGAAGGAGAAAAGATTACAAAACAGTATGGTGTTTTGCATATATGTGTTTGTGTATATGTGTGTGTCCGTTTGTCTGGAAAACTAAACACCAGCTATTACCCATTGTTCCTGTTAAAGAATGAGAAGGAAAATGCAGCTAAATAATGACTGGTCTAAGGGCTGGTAAGCTCATATCACCATATGACTTGTATTTACAGATAATGGTTTGTCTCAGCTAGCAGGTTTGGGGACTGAGAGTGAGAATTTATAGGGGAATTTCATATTGAGTATTCTGGATTTTTTTAATGTTTAAAATAATATTTAGGTTATAAGTGCTTATCTTTTAAAATATTTGAAGATGAGGAAATTTCAGTTTTGCGTTATAAGATTTATCATATACATTAATGGAGTCTTAAAGTTTTGCACAGAGGGCTCATGCTCTCCAGATTTGCTAGAGAACACGTGACCATTCAGCCTCCCAGCTGTCCTCTCTATATTCTGTGGCATCTTGTGTGATAAGAGAGGAGTGAGTTGCTCTTTTGGGCTTGGAGAAGCCTCATCGGAGAAATAAAATAACCCTGATCGCAGGACCTATGTTTTATAAACAGACCAACCACGCCTGAACTTGAAGGAATCAGAAGCCCACCTGAGGGGGTTGCTTGTATATTTGGGGGAACCCAGGCTATAAACAACCAAGAGTCATTCCCTGTAGGACGTGCACCTGTGAGCATTCAAAGCCTCCAGGTTTCACTTCTACCCAGACGTGAAGCTTGCAGTGACTGATGTTGTAATTTGTCAAGGGGGCTGACCTAGCAGAGCCTACAGACCCATTGCCTATAACTGGGCAGGACTTCTTTGAGAAACAATAACGATTATCTTCTACAAAAAAAATCCAGTGCTCAGGGAAGTAGAAGTGGTTCTGGACCATTTGTCTTAGTTTTTGGCCCCAGAGAATTTCTCCTTTAGTCCAAAAAGAGAAAGGGAAAAAGTGACACAAGTTGTCATCAAGCCAGTGATCGCCTCCCCAGGAGCACCCACCGGAGGGCACCCTGGACATCAGGGTTCCGGAGGCCGTAGATGATTGGATTCAGCATGGGGTTGATGACAGTGTTAAAAATTTCAGCAGCTTTATCCTTATCTGAAAGCTTGGCTGAACCCAGTCGCATGTAGTTGAAGATACCAGTCCCGTAGAAGAGGCAGACCACAGTGAGATGGGAGCCACATGTGGAGAAGGCCTTCTTCCTGCCCTCCGATGAGCGAATTCGGAGAACCGCAGCTGCCACGTGGGCGTAGGAGGTGACAACGAGAGCCATGGGGGTACCTGCCATTATGAAACCCACACAGAAGAGCAGCAGCTCATTGAGTTGGGTGCTGGAGCAGGAGAGCTGGAAGAGCTGTGGGAGGTCACAATAGAAGTGGTTGATCACATTGGGGCCACAGAAGTGGAGTGTGGATATGGCTACAGTGTGGGTCAGTGCATTGCTGAAGGCACAAGCCCAGGACACAGCCACCAATGTCCTCTGGACTGTCTGGCTCATGCGGGTGCTGTAGGTGAGGGGCCGGCAGATGGCCAGGAATCGGTCATAGGCCATGGCTGTCAACAGGTAGCAGTCCACCCCAGCTAGCTGATGGAAGAAGAAAAGCTGTGTGAGGCAGGCTGCATAGGGAACTGTGTGCTTGTGGGACAAGAGACGAACCAACATGGAGGGAACGGTGACGGTGATGCACCCAACGTCCAGCACTGATAGGTTCCCCAGGAAGAAGTACATGGGCTTGTGGAGTTTGGGTTCCACCAAGATGGCTGCCAGGATGCTGAAGTTGCCCCCAACTGTGACCAGGTAGGCAAGGAGGAAGAGAACAAAGACAGCTGGCCTCAGCTCTGGTGTCTCCACCAAGCCCAGCAGGATGAACTCAGTAACAGCTGTTCCATTGGCCCCAGGTTCTGGCTGCATTAGTTTCTGCAAGGAAATATCCAAAGAGATGAGGAATCATTCCTCTCAATATATTTATTCAAAAAGAAGAAACAGACTTCCTTCGACATGCTGAGCTGTCTAAGTTCTCCCTCTCCAAGTGAGGGCTTTCCCATGCCCCAGGCACACACCCTTGTTCACTCTCTCACTACATTTTCCTCAACAGCATTACTTCATTCTCAGATAAGGGGAATCCTTTCACAATGTGAACATACGTCATCACATTTTACTTTAAATATATTATACTTTTATTTGTCAGTTATACCTCTATTAAGCTAGAGAAATAACATTTTATAAGATTAAAAAAAATGAGAAGTCCAGGAATAGACCTAAAGTAATATAGGAATTTAGTATATGATATAAGTGTCATCTTAAAGGAATGGGGAAATATATTATTCAATAAATTCTATTGGGGCAATAACAGCTGTCTGGGAAAAACATAAATTGTAGACATATCTCATATATTTTGAAAAAAAACAGTTCTAAATAGATCAAAGATTTAAATGTAAATATTAAGCCAGAAAGTTATTGGAGGAAAATTGGAGACTTTTAATAATTAAAAGTGCAAGGATGACTCAAAATATAGAAAAATTTTAAATAAACAAAATTAACAAATCTGTTAAAATTTAAAAGTTCTGCCAAATTAGCTAAGTGGAACTACATCCCCAAAGCCCCATTCTCTATATGCTTCCAGGTTAGAGTTGACCGCGGGGGGAGTTTGCATGGTAGTTGCAAGGTAGGGTTGAAAAGGGAAATGGGCAATCTTTCAAAATTACAAATGTGTTTTTCCTTTTACCTGGTAATTCCACTTCTGGGAATTTATCTACCAGATATATAGTCACACATAAATAGTGATGTATATGTGAGCTTATTTGTTGCAGCATTTGTTTATAATAGCAAATAATCGAAAATAACTTATCTGTTCATTATTAGAGGGCTGACTAAATTAATTATGGAATATCCTTCCAAAGGAATATAATGCAGCTGTAGGAAAGAGCTCTGTGCTGATTTGAAAGATATCAAAACCATGTTATTAAATGTCAGATACAACTGGTAGAATGTGCATACCACATAGTGAGCGGACGAAGGCAAGGTTTTAACCCAAGTACTCTGATTCCAGAGCCCTGCTCTTAAACTTTCACATACCATCGAGGCACCTCAAGGGTCATAGAACCATGTCCTTCTCCTGCAGTTCTCTCTCAATCTATTTCTGACCCAGACACTCACTCCCTTCCTCGCGATGGCTGTGCCTTTGTAGAACTCAGTCTTGCCTTGCAGACTGCGGTAGCTCCGGTCCAAATGCATACCTTGGGTGGATCACGGCTACAGTCTTCAGCTGCCCCCTGATTTCTCTTTTCCATTTTAGCCCATGTCATCAGATTGCAAACTCCGTTAACTTCTGTATTCCCACCTTTGCTTATGCTGTTTTCTCTATATTGAATGTCCTTCCAATGCCACGGTGTCAAAGTCTTTAAGACTCAGCTCAAATGCTGTCTCCTCCAGGAATTCCTCCCTGATCTGTGCCCATTTTAAGGTGATATTTACATTTTCAACATTCCCAGTGCACTCTAATTGTATTCTTCATGGCACTTACCGCTGTGCCTTCTAGCACAATCACTTAGTGATTTAGTGTATTTCCTCCAGTCCAATTTAAGGATGAGACTCATGGCTGATTCAACTTTAGGAACTATATGCATAAAATTAATTATGCATCATTTCATAAATAAATGGATGACCGAATGGTTGACAAAGATGTTTTCCGACAAAAAGGGCATCACTGCGGGCTAGAGTGGTGAGGAAGGGGTTAGTTAATGGACAAGGGGGAATTTGTGCTAGGCTTTGAGGGATGGGTAAGATTTGGAGGAGGCTGAGAGTCAAGTGAAGGTTACTGCTGTAGGGGTGAGTCCTCGATTTGCCTAGAAGGGTATGCAGTAGTTTTGGCAATCCACACACTGACATACAGCTCTTTATATAAAATTCCCACATATTTTCTACATCAGGAAGATAGATTCATCAAAAAACAAATAAGTCATGAGCCACAACGACATGCTCCCCTAGTAGCTTCTGTGCAGCCCTCAATCAACAAGGGACAAGGTTACATAAGAGTCTCCTAAATCCTGGTTGTTCACTAGACTATCCATCCAGGGATCACAAGAGTAATCACTGACAAGGAGGCACTCCTAGATCACCATTCTTGGGGGACCGTATGAGTTCTAGGCTCCCCTTATTATGCCGTGACCACTCCCTACTCTGAAGTTCCAGTAGGTTCTTCATGCACTAGGGTTGGTCTTAGAGATCTGGTCAGGCTGTCCAGTAAGGACTGGGTTCTTTGGCAGAGAAATTAAACCCTGAATCTCCTCCCACTCACCCTTAACAAAGTCAGAAAATGAGTTTCACCTAAAAAAAGAGGGAATTGGTAAAGATGCCTGAAAGCGAAACCTCAGTCTTTGGGTTGTGGTCCCAGCTCTCCCACTCACCTGATACGTCATCCTGAGTAAATCTCTTATTTTTCACTTTTGATACCTTGGCCACTGAATCTGTAAAGCCAGGAGGCTTGACTTAGTAACAACTGAAGTTCCTTCCTGGTGACACGGAAGTGGAGGGAGGGCCATCCAGCATGATTTCCTGGAAAGGGCTGTAAAAGGGGGGTGAGACTCTGCACAAATGCAGTCAGCCACTCCGGGGGCAAGTGCGGGGCTTTATATACAGAAATGAGATAAAGAGAGGCCGAGACCGTCGCTGTCATGGGACTTCTCCACCACAGTGTTATCCTCTTGAGACCTTCAAATTAGCCCAAGAAGGGGGAGGAGGCAATGGGAAGGGCTAAGGGCAGGTAAATAATAGAAGCCCTAATAAAGGGAAAGCAGTGGGGCCTCCCACCTCTGTGGGGATTTAGAATTTTTCCAAACATCTTCATCACCATCCTCTATATTAATTTATGGGGATGGTTAGGGCAGCGATCATAATAAATCCTTTTAACAGATGCGGACATGAGGGAGCTGTTTGTGTTCCCAGTTAAGTAGGAGACTGGAGGTGGAGCCGGGGTTCAGTCTGGGTCCCCAGACTGAGGGCTTCGCTCTCCCAGATGTCTGGTCCAAACAGGACCTGGGGGCACAGACAAGCAGCCTTCCAAACCTGGGGATGAGAAAGAAACCCAAGAAAGGAGACAAACACTGAAGAAAACTTTTCCAACTTTAAATTTACAAGGAATCCTCAGGAACAGAATGCGTTCCCACCCGGGGGCTTGTTAGTGGGGGCCCCAGAGACTGAGTCCTGAGAGTCCTGTAATCCTGAGAGAGGTGATAGGAGGCCGGCGCTGTGCTGGGAGGAACCGGGGGGCCCCTGGGAACTTGCCCCCAACCATGATTTTTCTGGGCCGGGCCCTTAGAAGATGGAAGTCTAGTGATAGAGATGATGGAGAAAGAAAACTGGAGAGGCTAGGTCGTACCACCCTTGGATTCTTATGTCCTCCTCAGTTAGTTACACACCCAAGCCCATGTGACAGCACACTTCTGCTGGACCTTGTAGATGAACAGCCCTGCTCGCGCAGTTATTAACAACTACTGAACCCCCGACCCCGTTTCCTTATCTGTAAAATGAGAGTAATATCCTGTCTTAGGGTTCCTGGGAGGATTAAATGAAGTAACACACATAAAGATCCTAGTAGGAGACCGCCAATATTATTAGTAATATAATGACATTTATTGTGTGCTTGTTATGTACATGACACTATGTCATAAGCCTTATATACACAAAATCCCAATCAACCCTTACAACCATGGTGGATACCTTTATTATTCCCATTTTGCAGATAAGTAAATTGAGGTTCAGAGTGATTCAGTAATTTGCCATAGGCCACATTGTTAGGGCTTTGAGGTTGGGGTTCAATTTTGCATTTGCCTGATTCCAGGGTACGTGATCTCCAAAATTATGCTACGTGATTTATTCCCCCACCCCCTCCCAGTTAGTGTCTTTCCCCCAAACAATATACTTTTAGCTTCTGTTGTTTATGATAAATAATGCTTCAAATATACCATGGACTATGCATTAGGTTTGCACTGTTGGCTTAAGGATGTAATATGTGAATGTTAAGGCTTTTCATCTTTCAGTAACATTTTTCTAAACATAAGACTTTTATAAAATACTATACATAAAAATTATGAATGATAACAGAAGCTTAAACATTACTAAAATCCACAAGGGAATTAAATATAGTCCCTAAATAATTCTCGTATAAAGGAGAGAAACTACCACTCCAGTATTATATGAATGTTAAGAGTAGAGAGATAAATATGAACCAGTCTTCATGTGGATTTTCAGCCTAAGTGCACATTATCTTGGTAGTCAAAGATCTTTAAGCCTTGAAACCAGTTTAAAGTTCTGTGGGACAGGTAGCACCACCTTTATGGACTGAATGTGCCCCCCTCCCAAATTCATATGTTGAAATCCTACTCCCCAGTGAGGTGGTATCGAGGTGGAGCCCTTGGTAGGTGATTAGGTCATGAGGGTGGACCCCCTGTGAAGGAATTAGTGCCCTTATAAAAGAGACCCCAGAGAGCTCCCTCACCCCTTCTGCTATGTAAGGCCACAGCAAGAAGATGGGCATCTATGAAATGAACCAGGAAGAGGTCCTCACTAGACACTGAACCTGCTGGAGCTTCGGTCTTCAACTTCCTAGCCTCCAAAACGGTCACCAAGAGGGATGTCCTTGGAGGGATTTTACGCCACGGGAAAAGGAGAGCATGAGAACGCCAGCAACCTCATCACACTGTGGACATCTGCGACTTTGCTACCAAGGACCCCACAGTCTTCACCAAAGGTGAACACAGCTGCTGCAATCACCCAAAGTCCCTGCCACTGAGTCTCCTCCTTGGAGCTGGAGCTGTTACTGTAGAGAGACTGGCCTCCAGGGGTCCCAGTCACTACTGTGCACTGCTCTCTGAGAACGCCCCCACACCTCCCCATCAACAGAATGGGAGCTGCGACAGCTCTGCACCCCGCCTATGGGTCCCAAGTCACAGCTCTGACCACCCCTATCACCAGGCCAAGCTGCACTGCTCTGTGGCTGCATCCTGGGTCCTAAGTAGAAGCTTTCACCCGCGGTTACCAGGGAGTGCTGCCCTGCCCCTGACTCCGAAGTCTTGCCACATACCCACCATCACCAGGCTGCACTGCTGCTGCTCTGCTCCCTGCCCCCCGGGGCCAGAGTCAGGACTTTGACCTGCCATCTCCAGGGTATGCTGTTGCTACACCCTGACACCTGAGCCCAAGCCACTGCTGCACCCTCTCATCCCTGAGCTGGTTTCACTGCTCTTTCCTGTCCCTCTCAGAGTCCGAGTCACTGCAGTGAGCCTCAGAAACCCAGACCCCAGTTCTGCAGGAGATCTGCACATACCTGTGGCTCAGACACTGGTGTCACCACCGCAGCCAGTGCACCTGATCCCAGGACCCCGTCTCCGCTGCCACTCTGAGTGCCATCTCATCAGACCTGGTGCTAAGAGGGATCCCCTCAGCTATATCTTCCCCCCACAGGCAAACTAGGAGAACAGGAGATGCCTGCAGCCTTTGCACCAGGGACCCCTAGCTCTGCTACTGCCACCCACAGGGCCCCCACAGTCTTTGCCAATGTTGACTTCAGCAGTGGGAGCGACCTCAACTAATGTGCTTCTGCACAGCAGAGGAAGAAATCAATTAATTGCAGAGGCAACATACAGAAGGGGAGAAAATATTCGCAAACCGTGTATCTGATAAAGGGGTTAATATTCAAATTATACAGCAAACTCATACAACACATTACCAAAAAAAGCAAAAAATCCAATTTTAAAAATGAGCAAAGGACCTGAATAAACATTTCCCCAAAGATAGCCAAGTGGCCAAGAGGTACATGAAAAGATGCTCAACATCATTAATCATCAGGAAAATGCAAATCAAAACCACAATGAGATGTTACCTCACACTTGTTCAGAATGGCTATTATCAAAATGACAGCAAGTAACAAGTGTGGGCAAGGTTGTGGAGAACAGGGAGCCCTTGTGTACTATTGGTGGGAATGTAAATTAGTGCAGCCACTATAGGAAATGGTATGGAGTTTCCTCAAAAAATTGAAAATAGACCTACCACATGATCCAGCATTCCCACTTCTAGTTATATATCCAACGGCAATGAAATCACCATCTCAAAAAGGTATCTGTACTCCCATGCTTACCACAGCATCATGCATAATAGCCAAGAGGTAGAAATAACCTAAATGTCCTTCAGCAGATGATGGGATAAAGAAAATGCAACACACACACACACACACACACACACACACACACACACACACACACACAGAGGAATATTATGCAGCCATAAGAAGAAGGAACTCTTGTCACTTTTGACACCATGGATGAAATTTGGTGGCTTTATACTCAGTGATATCAGCCAGTCAGAGAAAAACAAATTCTATATTGTATCACTTGTATGTGGAACTAGGGGGAGAGGGAAGTGGGGAGATGTGGATCAAAGGGTGCCAACTTTTAGTTATTAGATGAAGAAGTTCTGAGGGTCTAATATACAGCCTGGTGATTATAGTTAATAATAGAGTATAATATACTTGAAATTTGCTAAGAGTAGATCTTAAGCATTCTCATCAGAAAAAAGAGTTACTTATGTGAGTGATGGTTGTGTTAATTATCTTGATCCTGGTAATCATTTTATATACACACACACACACATACATATTTATATACATACATGTATATGTATGTATATATGTATATAACACTTTAAATATGTGTGATTGTATTTGTCAGTTATTCCTCAATAAATATAAAAAAAATTAAATTCTCAGTGGGGAAATACCAGTGGATTGTATTAGTTAGCTCAGGCCTCTAAAACAAAACATCATAAACTGGCTGATTTAAACAGCAGAAAATTATTTCCTCACAGTTCTGGAGGCTGCTGTCTGAGACCAGGGCACCAGTGTCGTCAGGTTCTGGTGAGGGCTCTCCTCCTGGCTTGCTGGGGGCCACCTTCCCAGTGTGTCCTCATATGGCAAAGTGTTCTCTCTGCCTCTTTCTCTCTAATAAGCCTACAGGCCTATTGAATTAAGGCCCCCCCCCCAATTTAACCTTAATTACTTCTTAAAATAACCCATTAGTACTTCCCAATTAATCTCATCTAACCTTAATTACTTTCTTTTTTTTAATTGAAGTATAACTGATTTACAATGTTGTGTTAGTTTCTAGTGTACAGCATAGTGATTCAGTTATACATATATATATATGCTCTTTTTTACTATAGGTTTTCACAAGTTATTGAATATAGTTTCCTGTGCCATACAGTTAAGTTCTTGTCATTTAACTATTCTGTATAAAGTAGTTTGTATCTGCTAATCCCAAACTCCCAATTTATTCCTCCCCTCCTTTCCCTTTCGGTAAGCATAAGTTTGTTTTCTATGTCTGTGAGTCTGTTTTGTAAATAAGTTCATTTGTGTCTTTTTTTTAGATTCCACATATAAGTGATATCATAGATTTGTCTTTCTCTGTCTGACTTACTTCACTTAGTGAGATAATCTCTAGGTCCATTCATGTTGCTGCAAAAGGCATTTTTAATTTTTTTATGGCTGAGTAGTATTCCATTGTATATACATATATACTACATCTTCTTTATCCAGTCATCTGTTGCTGGATATTTAGGTTGCTTCTGTATCTTGACTATGGCCAAAATAATGCTGCTATGAACATTGGGGTGCATGTATCTTTTTGAATTGGAGTTTTCTCCAGATATATGCCCAGGAGTGGGATTGCTAGATCATATGGTAACTCTATTCTTAGTTTTTTAAGGAACTTCCATGCTGTTTTCTATAGTGGCTGCAGTAACCTCACTTACTTTCTAAAGACTCTATCTCCAGATACGGTCATATTGAGGGTTTAGAGCTTCAACATATGAATTTTGGTGGGACACAGTTCAGTCCAAATCATGGATAATAAACATTTGAAAATATATACAACCTATGTGAACATCAAAGAAATGCATATCAAAATATTAATTGGTAATTTTCAACCATTATATTATGAAAAATTAGAAGAATTTATTTATAACAACTATGGTTGACAAAAGTATGGGGATGAAGAGATTTCATTCACGATTGGAATGATAAAATAGTGCAAACTTTTTTGTAGAATAACAGGCAAATGCATATTAAAAATCAAAATTTTTATTTTACTTAACTTGGGAATTTTATTAATTAGAACTTACCTTGTGGAAATGCTTTCAGGATAACACAAACACACCTTTAAAGAATATTTTTTCATCATTGGTCATCTTTGCAATAAATCTAGAAACAGCCTAAACTCCATCAAATGGAATATGGTTAATTAAATTATGATTAGCTCATAAATGAACACTAGGCAGTCATTAAAATGGATAAGATAAGTTTTTACATGTCGGAGAGGTAAAAAAAGTCTACTGTGTAATGTGTAAACAAAAAACATGACGTACGTGCCTCTACTGATATGAAATATGCATAAACGTATTTATATTGCTACAAAAACAGAAGAGTAAGCACCAAATTCTTAACAGTAGTTTCTTCTGGAAAATTGAGTTATGAAGGATGAGGACAGAGAGCCTGATGTTTTTGACTTTAACTCTTCACTCGTAAAATTTTGTTTTGTTTTCATTTTTATAAACATAATTTCTAATGAAAAAATTTAGACCAATGGATATTTCCATTTTAGGAAAAATAAAAAGAAATACCAAAGGAAATACAAAGTCTCCACTGTTAAAAACCCTAGAATCTTGTCATGTAGACAGGGTACTGGAAATCAGTGTCTCAAATTATACTGTACTAGGTCTGGATTCTCGTGTGGGATCTTTGGGTAAAAGCAGGCTGAGGACGCTGCTGTCAGAGGAAGCCTGAGGGGAGGATGTGCTAACACTTGGCACCAGGCTGTGATTTTCCATATTCCAGTCAGGATAAAATCTCTGCTGGTGGATTTTTGGGGACCCCGGTAGGGAAAAAAAGGGTACTTCCTATAGGACCGTGAGCCTTCCAGGATACAGAGCTTCCTGGGTTCCACCTCCATCTGGAGTGGGACAGGTAGGTAGGACAATTGACAACTAGCCAAGGGTTCTGGTCTACAGAACCTGCATTCCTATTATCAGCTGGAGCCTTTTTGGGGAACAAGAAGTCTCACTTCCTAACAAAAGTCATCTTGCTCAAGATCTAAAAAGGACAAGGACACTTGCTATGGTTACAAACCCCTGAGCCATCCTTCACACAAGGGCTCGCTTCCCTGTGAGCACTCGCTGCAGGGCGCCCTGCACATCAGGGTTCCGGAGGCTGTAGATGACTGGGTTCAGCATGGGGCTGATGACAGTGTTGAGGATGCCAATCCCCTTGTCCTTGTCCGAAGCCTCCACTGAGCCCAGCCTCATGTAGCTGAAGACACCTGTGCCATAGAAGATGCCCACCATGGTGAGGTGGGAGCCACACGTGGAGAAGGCTTTCTTCCTGCCCTCTGCAGAGCGGATCCGCAGGACTGCAGCTGCCACATGGATGTAGGAGGTGACAGTGAGAATCACAGGTGCACCTGCCATGAGGATACCCAGACCAAAGAGCAGCAGCTCATTGAGTTGGGTGCTGGAGCAGGAGAGCTGGAAGAGCTGTGGGAGGTCACAGTAGAAGTGGTTGATCACATTGGGACCACAGAAGTTGAGTGTGGATATAGCTACAGTGTGGGTCAGTGCATTGCTGAAGGCACAAGCCCAGGACACAGCCACCAATATCCTCTGGACTGTCTGGCTCATGTGGGTGCTATAGGTGAGGGGCCGGCAGATGGCCAGGAATCGGTCATAAGCCATGGCTGTCAACAGGTAGCAGTCCACCCCAGCTAGCTGATGGAAGAAGAAAAGCTGTGTGAGGCAGGCTGCATAGGGAACTGTGTGCTTGTGGGACAAGAGACGAACCAACATGGAGGGAACGGTGACGGTGATGCACCCAATGTCCAGCACTGATAGGTTCCCCAGGAAGAAGTACATGGGCTTGTGGAGTTTGGGTTCCACCAAGATGGCTGCCAGGATGCTGAGGTTGCCCCCGACCGTGACCAGGTAGGCAAGGAGGAAGAGAACAAAGACAGCTGGCCTCAGCTCTGGTGTCTCCACCAAGCCCAGCAGGACAAACTCGGTAACAGCTGTTCCACTGGCCCCAGGTTCTGGCTCCATGGGTCCCTGTAAGAAGACATCCCATAGTGGAAGGGATCAGTCTTCCCAATTTAGTTGTTCGGTAAGAATATAATTGACTCACTTGCACATGTCAAGACCCAGGGTAAATCCCCACGTGTCCTAGTGAGTATTTTCCCTCTCAGGCCACACCTCACTCATTAACCCTCTCTGTCTTCACCTAGAGTCCTTACCCAGCTTCCAGGTGAGTTGCCTGATGCCACGACTACCTTGGACTTCCCCCCTTCCTCATGAAGGTACATAAATCCTTTCTTCCTTTGTTCCCTAGAATCAAGCAAAGAAGTCCTCCCACCAACAACCTGTATGAGAAGATTGGGGAAAACATAATGCTAAAGTAAAAATGGACAGATAGTCAAATAGAAAGGGACAGAATTGATCAGAAGTCCTTTAAATTTAAAGAAATACATATCTGGCCAATATCTAAGCAAAAAAAATGTAAAGATACACAAAATTAGGAATTGAAAAGTTCAAAAATTAATCAAAGAATCTTGGAATACTATCTGCTCCTAAGTTCAAACAATGAATAAATAAACTAGCTATAACTGAAAATAAAATGGAAAAAGTAGTAGATCATGTACTTCCACTTGTAGGCTCCAAGCTCATATACTTCTTAGACAAATTTTTTTTAAGAATTATAATGTAATATAAGCTTTTCTTAACTTAGAAAAAAATGAAAGCCTTCTAATTTATATCTTTGAAGTTAGCAAATCCTGATGCTAAAATGTAACAATGATAGCAAAAAAAAAAAAAGGAATTATTCTACACCACCCTCATTGGATAACAATGTATGGAAAAATCCTAAGTACAATATAGGAATCCACATTATCTAATAGATTTTATAGGAGAGGATTGTTTAATAATAGCAAATTTATTAATATACGATAGCATATACTTTAGCTTAAAAAGAGGAACATTTTCTAAAAAGGCAGTTCACAAACATTGACATACTTTCCTGATGTAGAGAAAATAGAGAAAAAATGTGCGTGGTTACTTGAAGCGAGTGTGTAGTTACACCATTTCACGTGGCAGGCCACGTCTGCTGCAGATCTGAATCATTCATGATGGTGAAGTAGTAGTGATTTTTCTATTAAAATCAGGAGCAAGGAAAGCAATGACCTTTGTTACTTCAAGTATTTCTCATTACTCTGAAAGCTTTAGGCAAAATAAAAATTAAATGCTTAAATAATGGAAGAAAAAAGAGCAGAGAGCAGAAGGGGCACCCGGGAGCACGCTCACCTTGTTACAGGTGCAGAAGCCAGAGAGTGTTCTGACGGAGGAAAGTGAAGCGGGCGCAGCTCTGTGCGGGCCCTAGCCCCGGAGAGCAAGGAAGGGGCCACATATAAGGAAACGGGTGAGAGAGAGATGAGATCAGCTCTGTTGTGAGCTGCTGCCCGTTGCAGTGCCATCCCTGGGGACCTCAGAAATTAGCCCTCCCAGGGAGGGTCGAGGGCCTGGGGAACCACAGACCAGTAAACAAGCCCAGGTCTCTGGTGAGTCCAGTAATGATGCTTCACGGCTTTGTGATGCTTTTGATTTTCTCACAAAAGGCCAACTCTTCTTCACCGCTCATACTGGCTCCGTGGGGTAACTAGAAGGGGTTATTAATCGCGTTCATCACACACTCAGGGCAATGAGGTCCTGAGAGGCTCCTGAAGTCACCCATGGAAGCGAATGGTGGAGCTGGAACTGGACCAGAGTCCAGACTGAGAGCTTTGCTCTCCCAGACCCCTGGCTTAAAGAAAGAAGAGCTTTGAGCAGAGAGCCGCTGACTTCCAGGCCTGCCTAGAGCTGGGGATGAGATGAGGCACAAGAAAGAAGACAAGGGGGAGAAGCCTGCTGCAAACTCAGTTTCCTAATGAGCCCTCAGAATGCGGTGCCTTCTCCCTCAAGACCTTGTTAGTAGGGGCCACTGGGACCACATCTTGGGGGTCCCCTAATGATTCTGAAAGTGGCAATAGAAGAACCGAGTTGTGTTATGCCCACCATAATGGAGAAGTGCACTTCCTTAGCTGTAGGACCCCCTACTCCTCATATCTGCCAGGGCAGCCTGGTGCAGTATTGAAAAGCATGGACATGGTCTCCAGTCAGACTCATTTGTCCAGCTATTAGTGGTGTGACTTAGGACCCGCTGCTGAACACCTGTGGGCTTCAGTTTCCTCATCTGTGAAATGAGAACAACATCTGGACCCCTCAGAGTCGGTCTGAGACTTAAAAAGGAAATAGCATGCTTCAAGTCCTTGGCAGGGAATCAGCAAATATTAATAATACTAAAATAGCAATCATTAATATTTTCTGTGTTTTAGTACATTAGCTTAGTTGATCTTCCTAATAACTCTTTGATGTAGCTTCGTTATTTGCCCCACTTTGCAGAGGAGGAAACTGAGGCTCAGCAATGTCGTATATCTAGGATGTAACTAGAGCTGGAACTCAAACCCCGTAATGTGGTTTTACCAACTTCCTTTAAAACTTTCCATCCTCTCTTCTTCCAACTACTTCAGAAAGCAACTGTTGCCACATCTACACCCCTGTGACTCTGTCTCTGCCATCGAGATGTACTCTGATGTTAGTGCCAATCTTTTCCACCTCCTTCATGGTCAGGTAATATCCACTTACAGGATATTAGTCAATTGGGAAAGATTAGTGGCATATTTTCGCCTTCAGATGCTTGCTGTCCATCTTACAACGTGCCTAGTGTCTGTAATACAGTGGATGAGTCCAAGAATCCACGTCAAAGCTGTGCTCATCCTGTCCCTGCCCAGTCCTCACCTCCGGACTCTAATTCTAATTAAAAGCTGCTACCATCCAGAGTATGTCTCTCCTACTGTCTCACTAAAACAGCTCCTGTCTGCCCCACAAGGCATCATAACATGTTTCAAAGGTACAGTCATTAAGACTGTGTCCTATTTTTGAGCAAAATTAGAGAAATGAACCAAAAGAACAAATTAGAGAATTTGGAAATAATATGTGGGAATTTGGTATGTGACATGGGGGAGCCAACAGAGCAGTAGGGGAAAGGACAGGCCTTTCAGTAAACAATGCTGGGGCAATGGATATCCATAGGAAAAAATGACATTAGCCGTCTTTCTCACTCCTTGCACGAAAATCAGTTTCAGGTAGACAAGATACTTATACTGAAGATTAAAAATGTCAAACTGTGGAAATAGTCTATGGAATATCTTCATGATCTTCTAGGAGCTCAATCATTCTTAAAGAAGTCCAACAAGCATTGATCATTTTTAAAAGACTGAGAAATTTGCTTGCATTAAAATTTAAAATCTCTGTTCATCATAGGGCAACTTTTTAAAAGTGAAAAGACAGTTACAAATGCAAAGACATTTGCATCACATATAGCTGTCCTGGAGTATCCAAAATATATCTAAGACTTCTGCAACCAACAAGAAAAATACAAGGGATCCAGCAGAAAATAGGTTAAAGACATGAAGGAGGATTTCACAGAAGAGGAAGGGAATTTAGGAAAGGAAGTTCAGCCCTATTTGTGATCTAGCAAATGCAAATCAAAATCACACTGGAGACACCATTTCACGTTCACTGTATTGGTCTGAATGAAGAAATGAGGTAACAAGTTTTGATGAGAATATAGAGTTTTAAAAAATATTGTACACAACTGGTCAGACCATAAAGTGGTACAAGCACTTTCAGAAACAATTTGATTTTATCCTTTAAATCTGAAGGTGCATGAATTCCATTTCTAAATAGTGGCCATAGAGAAATTCTTGCATGTGTGCACCAAGAGATGTGTACCGGAGTGTTCACAGAAGAAAAATACCTTCAAATAGAAAAGAAATGATAAACTGTGGTGTATTCATCCCATGCAATGCTAAACAACCTTAAAAAGTAAACGAGCAACAGTTGTGGACACTAATAGAATGACACAAACATAATAATAAGTGAAACAATCAGGTCAAAGAGGAATAACTATTGAGCAATCTCATTTATAAAGACCAAATACAATGGCAAAATCCAGATGATGGGCATGTGGGTGTTCCCTGTATAATTATTTGAACTTTATTGTGTGCTTGAAATTTTTTACAATAAAATGTTAGGGAAAAATAGTCTGCCATTAAATAGAGGACCTGGCTACACATCTTGTTATCAAATATACCAGTTTTTATAACCTTTGTAACCACTTCTAGGAATCTGTCCTAAATGTAGAAGAGCAAAAATGAGGGAAATTTTAAGTAACTTACATACCTACCAATAAAGGAATAATCAAGAAAACTTTATATTCACCATCGCTTTATTGCAACTCTCTCTTATTTGACCTAGTATGAGTCTGGAGGGGAGGCTAGGGAGGGAATGGCACCTGGAGATGAGCTCTCCTGTGACATTCTACCCATTGTCCTTGGACTTGGGCGTATCCACTCACTCTGCCCTCTTCCCGGAAGCTCCACCGTCCCTCACGTAAATGGACCTCAGTGGGACCCTCCCATCACTGCCATCTTCATCTCAATTCTAAGGCGAATTAACTTTCATTCTCAAGCTGAGAATACCACTGCATATATCACATTTGTATATAAGTGTTTTATTTATGAAATACATTAAAAATAAAAGTGGAGGTGCAAAGTACTATTAATGAAATAAAAATAATCAGAAAGATACTGTAGACTTTTTCAGTTCTGCGGGGAGCTGAAGTCGGGCATTGCAGCAAGGTCATCCTGTTGAGTCACATCTGTATCACTACCACCTTAAAGTAAATATGGTGCAATTGTCATCATTAGCATCTGTCACCATCAGTCCCAGTATAAATTAAATGGTCTAAAAATGCAAGCAAAGTTGTTTTCCTACCAGCTGATCTCTATTTCATGAGGGCTTTGAATTGCCACATGCTTACATAATGAATCTTTTTTCTTTTCCTTGATAGTAAACTGAGTTAAAGTAACGTCTGTTAACAAACAAGCCAATGTGCCCTGGAGCTGGTAACTCCTCTCAAAATAAGGATATAGGAGAAGAATATGAGTGGGGGGTAGGAAGAATACTTGTTTCCCCTGTCCCTTAGATAAAACATAAGCAACCTGCACTTTCTTCATGAGATGACAAGGAATCCAGTCTTGAAAATGTAGACTAGCAATGGATGAGACAAGATCCTTGCACAAATTGGGGCTACAAACTACTCAGGACATAGGACAAAACTCAGAGATGCAGGGACTGGGTTGCATTATTATTTATAATGGTGGAAAATTGGAAACTAAATACCCAGTGGTTAAGTAAATGTTGGCAAATGCAAATGATAGAATATTAGAAAGTCACAAAATTTTGAAGAATACATTATATTAAACTCAAAAAAAGTTGCAAATTAAATTGTATTCAATATCATGCCTTGTGTAAACAAACAAAAAGATTGTGTGTGTGTGTGTGTGCACCCTTTTGTAAATAGGGGGAAACATGATTTGGTTTTGTGCCTGTTGAACCTGAGGTTCCTGCAGGATGTTCATGTACAAATATCCAACACACAGTTAGGTATGAGAATCAACAGCTTAGCATCTGGGATGGAAATAAAAATGGAGGGTCGTCAGCATGCATTGCCTTTAGGTGCTATGGGAGTATAGAGGCAGGGCACCCAAGCCAGCCCAGGGGTGCATGCATGATTTCCTGGAAGAGAGAAGACCTGGGACAAATCTTCACGGACAGAGTTTCCTGAGTTAACAGGGTGTGAGAAAAGAAGACCTTCAAGGGGGAGAACACAGCCTTTGCTCTGTCAACAGGAGAATGTGCAGGAAAGGGTTCCATTTGGGCTCCGGAACCCAGAGGTTCCCTTCCGTGGACAGCTGTCAACAGAGTTCTCAGCTCATCCTAATTCCCTGCCAACTCCTTGCCATATGGCAGTCTTGAGACACTGTGAGGCTCTTCCATTGATCCTGCAAAGAACTTCTCTCAAACTTGCTGACGAGAGCCAGGGGGAAAGCTCCCTTAATTAACAAGGAATTGTTAATGGTTTTAGTTGATGCCTAAGGCCTCTTTGAGGAGTTAGCAAAAGTAGAGCAGTCCCTGTCTAGAAGTTATTCCAAATCTTTATTTTCCTCTATAGTGTTGGGGACATGAGGCTAGAAAACATTTAGGGTCAGGCTACTAGAGGGGCTGGAATTATACTACAAAGCAGAGAAAGGGCAGGTTATTTCTTAGAGCAGGGAAGCTTGGTTTGAGGATGGTTATAATGAGCTGTGACGGGAGATGTGAGGTGACCTTGTGAGATGATGGAGGGGATAAGATGAGGCAAATCTTGCCCCAGGCTCCACCCTCCTCTCAGCCCCACATTGCAGGCAAAGCTAGGATGTCACAAGTCCCTGCTCCTCCTCTCCCAAGGTAGTAGGTGCGGCTAAACCAGAAATCCAAAGTATCAACTCCATCCCCAAAACACTGTGACCTTTACTGCATTTTAAGACTTTCTGAGATTCATTTTAACTCCGTGAAGTGCTGATAACAAATGCCGGTCCATAGCAAGTGCTCAAAAATATTTCTGTTAAATAAATGAATTTTGCCATATCCATGAAGGTCATACTTGAAAACATTTTAAGAAAATCCAAAACATTTAAAAGAAACTAAAGATAATTATGTCTGTGGCAAAACCAAGTATTTATCTGGCCCTGGCTCCTCCTGGAAGATGCTAATTTCTGAGGCCCCCAGGGGTAACAATCGGGTGGAGAAAAATCCCAGAGTGAGGATGATGTCAGCTGAGTTGTTTGTCTCTTTGTCTTTCTGTTCTTTATAAGCTACCCTGATGTGGAGGTCTGTGGGCCAGCATGACTGTCCCTCCTCTTTGCCCAAGAAGTGTCCGCCCCTTGACTTGGTAAGTGCCATCTCAAGGCCCCTCGCTGCACGCTCCCAACTTGGTTTCCATAATTCAAGTGAAGTTCATCCTCTGGGCTCTGGAATGTATTCTCCCTTCTCCTGAAAGATCCAGTTGGACGCGGCTGCTTGAATGTGTGGGTTAGAGACAGGGAGGAGTCAGTGATAACTCAGGTTTAAAACCTCCTACCTGGAGGAGGGCAAGGCTGTTAGCAAAATAGTTAAGTCAAGAGCAGATTGAGAATGAAGACCAGTTCAGATCTGGAGAGACTGGGGTGATGGTCAGAACATGTCCATGCAGAAAAAGCTAAGCCATTAGATGGTGCAGTTAACCCATTGTGGACTTGAGGACATTATTCTAAACATTAATCATCAGAAAACATTTTCCTCTGCTCAAGCCTTTTGCTCCCTGGGGAGCTCCAACTCCAGCCTCTTCCTGTTGGGAGTAGACTCCATGTGAGTTACTTAAAGATCTATCCCTCAGCCGGAGGTCAAGGTGGATCACTGTGTGTTTTATTGGTGTGACCACTAAGGGCTGGGGAAAGGAAAGCGTTATCTCAGTGATCACGTGTGTGTGTGTGTGTGTGCAGGTCACAGCATCGTAAAAGCCTTATTTGCTCATCAGATCCATGATAGGATGTGTGTTGGATGATGTGCAATTTGACTCAAGAAACAGAAGAGCAAAAAGGCAAGTGATGGTGGAGTTGGAAGCAGAAGGGAACTCGGTTCTGGTATCTGCTTATCGGGCGTGTGAGAGAGAGCTTCACTGGGCATCTAGGGAGGCAGCTCAGGAGGTATCCACTAAACCCACCTGGAGCTTAAGCCTGGAAACTCATGCTGTTCAAAACTCCTTTTACATTTTTCTTATTCAGTGAAAGGTCAGTACTGTGGAGCCCAAATTTCCTAGACTCTGTATGGAAAAATGCAATATAATCTTATTATTTAGAACTTCTAAAAGGCTGATAGTCACCATCTATGGAGCTGGAAATGTGCCCAATGATATCCCCTCATTCAGTTTCACAGTTTTTTTCCTGAAAAGTCCAGACTAAGTCTCATGGCTTCACAGGTTCATCTCTTAATAGTCTGGGCGATTGTAGGCATCTGACCACTGCCATCACATATGTTGACAAGTGTACATGCAGACTGCAGGGACACAGGGTTGAGGAGAGCCCGTTTTCTCCCACCCTTCCTCTGAAGCCTCCATTCCAACCCCTGGGATCTTACATACCCAAATTGTGGCCACACCACCATGGCTTGGAATTTTCTTCTTGGCATTTTGGTTTCAGGAAAAAGAATCTTCCCCTTTCACTTTCAAAGATTACATTTGTTTCCCTTTTTATGTCAATTCATCGATCTCTGTTTGAGTCTGTCCAACGCCCTGTTCCAATCCATTAAGAGTCAGATACATTGGAGACTAAACAACCTGCTACTCAAAACCAATGGGTCAATGATGAAATCAAAGAAGAAATTTAAAAAAAAAGCCTTGAGATAAGCGACAATGGAAGAGTCAGATGTATTAAGTCTTTTCTTATCATGTCTCAGTCTTTTAACTCTATTAAATGTTATGTGTCCTTACCTCCCGGCCCTCTCCTGGACTTTGCTGCACTTGGTGGTTGCTGTAAAGATCTCATTCTCCTTTTGCCACCATTGGCACCTTCTAGCTTTGCTCAGTTCAGTTCTCCTGCAGGTGGAAGAGAGCCATGGGTCTGGGAGCCTCGGGAAATGATTCAGTTGTCACCGAGTTTGTCCTGCTGGGCCTGACGGAGACTCCAGCTCTGAAGCCCATCCTCTTCGTCATCTTCCTATTTGCTTACATAGCTACTGTGGGTGGCAATTTCAGCATCCTGGCTGCCATCCTCACTGAACCCAAACTCCACACCCCCATGTACTTCTTCCTGGGGAATCTGTCCCTGCTGGATGTCGGCTGCATCAGTGTTACTGTCCCTGCCATGCTGAGGCATTTCATGTCCAATCACAGAAGCATCCCCTATAGATCCTGCCTCTCACAACTCTTCTTCTTCCATCTCCTGGCTGGGGTGGACTGCTTCCTGCTGACCGTCATGGCCTATGACCGCTATCTGGCCATCTGCCAGCCCCTCACCTACAGCGCCCGCATGAGCTGGGGAACCCAGCAAGCCCTGGCGGGCATGTCCTGTGCCTTTTCCTTCACCAATGCACTAACCCAAACTGTTGCTTTATCTACTCTTAAATTTTGTGGTCCCAATGTGATCAACCACTTCTACTGTGACCTCCCACAGCTCTTCCAGCTCTCCTGCTCCAGCACCCAACTCAATGAGCAGTTGCTCTTTGTAGCAGCAGCCTTCATGGGTGTGGCCCCCTTGGTCCTCATCGCTGTGTCCTATGCACATGTGGCAGCTGCAGTCCTGCGGATCCGCTCTGCAGAGGGCAGGAAGAAGGCCTTCTCCACGTGTGGCTCCCACCTCACCGTGGTGGGCATCTTCTATGGCACAGGTGTCTTCAGCTACATGAGGCTGGGCTCAGTGGAGGCTTCGGACAAGGACAAGGGGATTGGCATCCTCAACACTGTCATCAGCCCCATGCTGAACCCAGTCATCTACAGCCTCCGGAACCCTGATGTGCAGGGTGCCCTGTGGAGGGTGCTCACGGGGAGACAGCCCCCCAAGTGAGATCCCTTCCTCTGGCCTTAATGAATGTCATGGTTCCGCTCACTGCTTCCAAGAGGTATTGTGGTTACTGCAAGTGGAAAGTGAATACGATGAAGTCGGATCAGGGACTGGTTTAGGAAGGAGAGTACAATAAAAAAAGATAAAAGCTGGTACTTATATCGTGATTCCAACATGCCAGGCCTCTGTTAAAAGTGACTGACATCTATTAAGCTATTTATCCTCTTAACAACCCTGTGAGATAGATACAGATTTACAACTTACAGATTAAGACACTGAACCTCAGAGAGGTTAAGTAACTTCCCCAGACAGCTAATGAATGTCAGAGCTGAGATTTGAACCTAGTCAGGCTATGACTTGAGCTACTGCCTCTCAAAAGTAATAAATCTTTTCAAGGAGGAAGGGTATCTCTAAGGTGGGATGGACAGATGGGCAAGAAAATGGCCAGAAAGAAAAAAAAAAGATCAAGAAGATCAGTGTTATAGAAAGAAAATATTAAAATAAAATGAAAATATGAATTAAGAAGTTTTGTCCCTTTAACATTGACAGTTTGTTCTGGAGCAGCTGGTAGAGGTTGAGGGAATTACTGGAGGCTGATTTCAACAAATAAACCAACAAAAAGAGAATAAATATTTAAACTCAAATCCGAGGGAATAGGTGCTTTTAGAAAAATCATAGAGACGAGGTAGGATGTTGGACCAGCGCCAACAAACACATGAAATGAAGTTAGTCGAGAAAGAGACTTGGCTCACTTAAAAGGGTCTCCTTGACGGACTGAATGAAGGCCTTTGCCCTCTCGGACGTAAGCCTGAACCAGCCTCGCCCTCTGCATTGCTGGAAGGAGGAAGGCACTGCATTTACTCAGTTTATACCTTTATTCAGCTTTTTCCACAATGCAGTAATAATGCACATTTATTGAAAAATTAGAAAGTACAAAAATTAAAATTACCCATAAGTTCACCATTCAGAGATAATCATTATTGACATTTAGCATATAATTGTGACCAATTTTTTTCCATTCCCAATATGTATTTGTAAAAATGGAATGATTCTATCCTTAAAGCTCTATATCCAGCTCTTCTCACTTAATAATGTAGATGGACCTCTTTACAGGGCATTCAGTGTAGAACTTTCTCCTCTTTTCTCTAGATTGCACAAATTTCTTTGAGTGGGAGGAACAAACTGGACTTAACTACCCTCTGTTAGTGAATCTGTGTTGCTTCAAATAATCTTGTTGAATGGCTGTTGTAATGAGCCTGAAAAGAACCTTTTTTATTTTTGAATGGATAGGTTCATTGAGTCTTTCCCCACTGATATGAAATGACCCCTTCACTGTCTGCTAAATATCCTTAGAGCCTGGGGTCTGTTGTTGGACTCTCTGTTGCACTGGTTAATCACTGTGGTATTGCAAGTTCATACGTGGTTGTCAAGGTCTTTCTTGCTACTCTTCTATCGCTAGCGTTGGCCTGTCCCAGCCTTACTCATTCCTGCGGCTGCTTCCTCTCATACAACCATCCCTCCAGATTATTTGAAAAACATGTGTTTATAAAGTTCAACTAGTAACAGTATCAGTGTACAAATGTAGGAAGAATTAACACCTTTGACCTATTGATTTTCCCAATCTGGATTAAAGTGTATTTCCTCAGTTATTCAAGGCTTCTTTAATAGCATAAGAATTTTTTTTAAAAATTAAGATCATAATTAAACCTCCACTTACGTAAGGCCCAGCATTACACTCCTAGGTATTTTCCAAAGAGAAATGAAGACATACATCCAGAGAATTGTTTGCACATACTCATCATATCTTTATTTGTAATGGCTAAAATCTGGAAACAGCCAAATGTTCGTTAACTGATAAATAGCTGAACAACGTGCAGTACCTCCGTACAGCGGAGCACCACTCAGTGACAAAGGGCTGTGAAACCGGTACAGCCGACATGCTTGAATCTCAAAAGCATTGTGCTCATTGAATGAATCCAGTTATTAAAAAGTCTACATACAGTGTGATTCCATTTATATGATGCTATGAAACAGGTGAAACCAGAGGGACAGAAATCAGATCAGTGGCTGCCACGGCTGAGGTGTGGAGAGGCTGTTGCCTGCAAAGAGGCAGAAAGGAACTTTTTGGAGCAGTTGAAGTCTTCTATGTATCGATGCACGTGCTACATGCAAAGCTGTATACTTTTATCGAAACTCACCAAATTTGATAGTTAAAATTATACCTTAGTTAACCCAATATTTAAAGGTGTACCTTGAAAAAACCCAGCGTGAAAAAGAAATGAGAGAAACGAGTACCAGAATCAGCTTATCTGGCGCCCAGCCTGAGCGCCCCCAGGGACACGCTCTCTGGCCTTGCCAAGTCACCTGCGCCCCTGGATCTTAGCCTTCCCATCAGTAATGTGGGAACCAGGAGGGCAGAGACCGTGAGCCACCCCAGGACCCGGAGCTGTCCTAGCCCCTCCTCTTCCACTTCCCCTTGCAAACAGTAAAGGCTATTTATTCTGTAAACTAATAATAATAATAATAATAATAATAATAATAATAATAATAATAATAATAATAATAATAGTAATATAGTACCTGTACCTTTCCTCTTTTCTCAGAGGCATTAATTAGGAGCCTGGAATGATGTTATGAATCTATTGTTTCTTAAATAGAGTCCAAAATACTAAGCAGATGAGAGAAACCCTTAAGGACTAAAGGACTGAGATTGTTTGCCTCTGGCTTCCTGTGCAATCCCTGGAGGTGTGTGTGTGTGTGCGTGCATAATTTTTAGGGCCCCTAGGTGCTTGTTAGCTCCCACGTATAGACAGAGCACAAAGACAGACTTGCAGGCCCTGCCTCACTCCTTTTATAAGCCTTCTGCAGAAAGGCCACCTTGGGTCAGCTTAGAACTCACTGCCCTCTCTATCAGAATCCCCAGCTGAAACTCTACCCAGAGTAGAAAGGTCAGTCCCTCTGCTCCAGAACTCCTAATTTCCTTCCTTCTTGAGTAAGAGGGGACGAAGACCCCTCACGATCTTCATGTGGCTTTTTCCTTGTTGCGAGGAGAAGAAAGGACTGAGTGAAACCTGGATCCAGGGAATGGTAGTGAAATGGAATGGGGAAGTCTTCCACTCTGAGTGGTTAGAAGAATGAAGGGCAGAGCTGGCAAACAGAGGGGAGCAGAAGGGTCCAGACCGGGGGCTAACGAGCAGGGAACCAACAAGAGTCTGCGGAGAGCCAAGGGGGCTGATCTGGGCAGAGAATCCGTAATTACAGACTATTATAACTCTATGTAAACCTAGTGCTAATGCAGTGCAGCCTTTCATATTACAGAAGGGAGAATGCAGAGATGGAGAAATGGAGAGATGGATGGATGGATGACAGGTAAATGGGATAATGACAATGACAAGGGACTTGGGAGGCAGCAGGGGTTGGCAGAAAAATAACAATTCTCCAGCCCAAACAAACTCTTACATCCTTGAACGTAAACAAGTTACCTTTTTGGAGCCTCATTTTTTCGTGTTTAAAATGATTACCTACCTGCAGGAAAATCTGTAAAGTTAAAGGGGAGTAACATACGTGACAAAAAGTTTATGTTAAAGTAAATGTTTAACTTCCTATTTTATTTCTTTCCTTCCTTCTTTCCATCCTCTCTTCCTCCCTCCCTGTCACATTTTTTTTCTCTTCTGTTTTCTTTTCTCCAAAGTCTCAGGGCTAATTAGCAGGAGAAACTTGTTAATAACACAAATAGCACAAGCATCTGGGCTCCAACTCCACAGCTCTGTACACTGTGCTCAGCTGACCTTATAAACCAGGACAGAGAGACAGAGACAGAGACAGAGAGAGATCTAGAAAGAGAAACTGGTGTATGGCTTTGTGAAGAGACAGAAATACTCAAGGCAAATTGGACCAGAGGACCAGGGGTCAGCTGAACCTCATAAAGACAGGGAAGGTGGGAGACGACTGGAGAGGTGGGCGGGGCAGGGGGGACAGACGTATCCAGGAGAGAGATGCAGCCTCTGCTGAGAGCACAGCTGAACGCCTGTCACTGTGTGTCCTCCCCGAAGCCGCCCTGACTTCCCTGTGTGCCTCTGTGTGCTCCTGTGCTTCACCCCTTGCTCCTCTCTTCACTCAGCTTCTTTTATGTCTTTTTATTTCCTCAGATCCTGTCTTCCTACCCTTCCTCATCTTGCTGCTCTCCTATATTGTGCATCCTAGAACCTCAGACATTCACTTATCTGTGGAGCTAGTCAGTCACTCTACACTTACACAAACTTAACAGTTGTTAAGCACTGAAACGCTTCCATCCTACATTGGTGAACCGCCACTCTCCTGAGCCCCCGGAGCAGTTCCCTCTGCCCTAGCTCCTTCCCTGGGATCCTGTGGACCTCAGCATGACCAGCAATGAGAGGGTTCATGTCTGGCTCCGTAGGGGCCTCCAGGATCCTGCTCCAGCTCTAAGCTGGTGTCCGTTCCATCCACAGGTGCCCATGCCGTGTTACCTCGGCATCCAGTAGACACAGATGACGTGTCTCTGTGTGTCTCTGTCCCGCTTCCAGCAGTTCCAAGTCTTCTCCCACCACAGCTCTCAGCAGCGGCCTATGGAACCAGGTGCCTGGGACAACAGGACCGCTGTCACTGAGTTCATCCTTCTTGGCCTCACAGAGAACATAAGACTGCAACCCATCCTTTTCGCCGTCTTCCTCTTTGCCTTTGTAATCACGGTCGGGGGCAACTTCAGCATCCTGGCCACCATCCTTGTGGAGCCCAAACTCCACACCCCCATGTACTACTTCCTGGGGAACCTGTCTCTGCTGGACATCGGGTGCATCACTGTCACCGTTCCTCCGATGCTGGCGTGTCTCCTGACCCAGCAGTGCAGAGTTCCCTATGCAGCCTGCCTCTCACAGCTCTTCTTTTTCCACCTCCTGGCTGGTGTGGACTGCCACCTCTTGACAGCCATGGCCTATGACCGCTACCTGGCCATCTGCCAGCCCCTCACCTACAGCGCCCGCATGAGCCGAGAAGTCCAGGGCGCCCTGGTGGGCCTCTGCTGCACCATCTCCTTCATCAATGCTCTGACTCACACGGTGGCTGTGTCCGTGCTGGACTTCTGTGGCCCTAACGTGGTCAATCACTTCTACTGTGACCTCCCGCCCCTTTTCCAGCTCTCCTGCTCCAGCATCCACCTCAATGGGCAGCTGCTTTTTGTGGGGGCCACCTTCATGGGGGTGGTCCCCATGATCCTCATCTCGGTGTCCTACGCCCACGTCGCAGCCGCCGTCCTGCGAATCCGCTCAGCGGAGGGCAGGAAGAAGGCGTTTTCCACGTGTGGCTCCCACCTCACCGTGGTCTGCATCTTTTATGGAACCGGCTTCTTCAGCTACATGCGTCTGGGCTCAGTGTCAGCATCAGACAAGGACAAAGGGATTGGCATCCTCAATACTATCCTCAGCCCCATGCTGAACCCAGTCATCTACAGCCTCCAGAACCCTGATGTGCAGGGCGCCCTGAGGAGGGTGCTGACGGGGAAGCGGCCCCCTGAGTAAGCTGGCAGTGGCTTCAACCTGCACCATCTTCCTTGAGCACCCCCACTTTCTTATGCCGAAGGCCTGGATGTGGGCAGGGGACTATTCAGGGGTGGATTAAGGAGGAAGGAACGGAGACGGTAGGGGCCAGTGTAGAATATGTTTTGCCTTGAACTGGGGAGAAAGGCTAAAGTGTAGCGAAAACAGTATTTAGGTAGCTGATAGAAGATGAATTAAAGACATATGGGAGAAAACTATAACGTGGGTCAGGAAATGGGACGCAAATCCATGATTTTGTATTTTTTTAATTTAATGACTATTCAATTGAAGTATATCTAAAATCTTAATTAAAGTAAAATTTTGCCCTCCTCTCACCTCTTAAGATAGAATATATTTGTACCAGAATGTGGGGTCTGGTTTTTAAAAGATCCTTCTTCGGGAAATAAACCTAGCATTGTGAAATTAAGTTGGGTTTGACATAGCCTAGCAGGGAGCTGTCAGGTCCTGTCAGAGTGCCTGTCAGCATCCTCTTCAGAGCAACACTGTCAAATACCTGTTCCTGAAACCGGGGTCCCCATCCTGACTAATCATGCGTGGGGACCACACTTTTTCATGTCACTGCATGAGCTAACTCTCCCACACCTCCACCAAAAACCTGAGGATGTATCAACATACGTTTCACGAGAAGCATTCAGAATAGTACGTTTTAGCAAAGTACCCTGCTTTATAATGGGAATTCTGTTTAATACATATAGATAGTTAGTAAAGCTGGAGAAGGAAGGGGAAACAGAGGAAGATATTGTTTGTATTTACCAGTGAATCAGTACTAGAAACCAAGATTTTACCAAAAGTGTGAAACTAAGGCAATCCAGAGAGGAATGGTGAATAGAATATAGTCGATTTCACGTGCAGCTGTGACCATTCCTAGAATTTTTTCTGTGAACCATTTCAGACACTTCTTGGCTCAGACGTCAGAAGTCTGAGAAGAGTGACCTTACCTCCCTGCTTACTAACTGCCTGAGGAGGGCAGCATGGAACCCGCAAGTTGTCTGAGAATATTCTTCAGTCAAACGGAGGTACCCAGAGTCATTCTCTTGAGTCTCCCTGCAGACAGCTGCCTCCCTATTCATCCCTCCCTCTGGGCCATGCCCCCTTCTGCACTCAGGGCTGCCCACACTGCCCATTAACCGCTGGGACAATGTTTGTCCCATGCCATTCCATCCTGAAAGCCCACCCATTTCTTTCTGATGGCCACTGTATCACATCCAGATCTTCGCTGGGGGCGCACGGCCCTCCATCATTTTTTCCTGGCCTCCTTCCCTCAGTCTTTCTCTCTTAGCCACATCCTCTCAGATTCAGCCAGGGCTTTTCCTAGTCAGGTGACCACTACATCCCTTCACTTCTATTCACTGTTCATGATCTCCTCTGAAACAGTGGGGCTGAGCGGTAAGACACCGTCATAATCTTCTTTGTATTCTTTGCAATTTCTTTTGCTCTCCTTGGCCAGATCATAAGCTCCTTAAAGACAGGGACCATGTTTTATACTATCCCGTGTCCTCGAAACACACAGCATAGTGCTGAGTGCATAAAGCAACCTTGTGGATCGATTAACTGATAATAGAAAGCATGACCTATGACAAGAAATGTGTAGTCTACATAGGAGGTCAGTGAAACTCCTAGATGTTTTCAAAATTCCCTAAATCCAAGTTATAAAGATATGAATGGAAAAGGAAAAAAAAAAGTAAAGCTTTCTTTAGAAGAAATAGTCATTGAGATTGACATAACAGGAAGGAGTTTCCTGATTTTATGTGTGAACTGTAATGCCATTTCTCCCTAAAACTGAGAGAAACTGCCTGAAGTTAGTTCTGGGGAAAAAATGTCTCCTTCTTGCAAAGACTTGAAAGAGAATATTTAATTAGCAAAAGCTGAACGGAGCCCCAGGATGCAAAATCCTGTCACACCCAAGACTGGAATTCATTCAACTTGGAGCACGTTACACAGGTGGGAAAATAATAATAAATCAGTGATCATAAGTTATGATAAAGTGTTTGTCTTTCTTTAAGTGGTATTCTGAAGTGAACTGTTTTTACCTCTGCTTTGTCAATATGAGTCATTCATGTGCGGTGTAAATAATTTAAATAAAAAGCATATTTTTGTTTAAAAAGAGGACTGAATGACATGAGAAGATGTGTAGCACATACTGCCAGATTTAGGAAGTGGTGATAATGTGACACGTATATGTGCAGGGGGTGAGAAAATCCTGGGGAACAACCCCCAAGTTTTAGACGGTGATTTCCTTTGCAGAGGGGACTAGGACTGGGGAGAGGGATGGGAAATAAAGAAGGACCTTCTATTTCTACTCCATTTACTCTTTTTTTTTAAATAGATACCGAAAGTTTATTTCTAGATCCCATAGAAAACTAATGGAGTTTGCAGAGTTTTGTTTGTTGTTTTTTTTTTTTTTTTTAAGATACTGGACATAAACAGGAAAATCCATTCCCGGAGGACTCAAGAATAAAAATATTTCCCACTATGAAAATTAAACTAGATTCTATTCATGCTTAACCATTTATAGTCCTTCTTGCCAAAAAAAGTATTATTAAAACACTGTGGGCAGTATAACTGTGATTCTAAGACTGTTCCAGAGCTTCTGATAGGCCTACTCCATTTACTTTTATTTGAAGTTTCTCACTGAATTCTATAATTAAAAAAAAACAAAAAATAAATTTTAATAAGTGCTATTGATGAATGGTGGGAGGGGAGCAAAATTAGTTGACTGTAGTGTTTTCTCTCCAGCCTTCAAAGTGTCCTCTGTCATCCTCATCTTTGAGAAGAATAGTAAGTTGGCTTGTCTATCCAATGTAAGTCCACTGGGTTCACTTGATAAAGATTCAGAGGCTTTGGAGGGACAGGAAGTGGTTATCTGTCATCTTGATCATGCCTCCTTTTCTGGGTTAAGAGACAAACCAAACCATCTCTACCCTAAGAAAATACTCCCATTGGGTCTTTTCCCCCTTGCCCATTTCTTGGCCCTGAAAATTCAGATTTCACCCTCCATTCCATGCCAACCCTTATCCTGCACCAGCACCAACACCCCGCCCCCAATACCCTTGCACTGCTGCCTAGTTTTGAATCTCTTTATGTAACTTCAGTCGAAGGTAGTGACTAATCTTGGTGGGGACTGAGGTAGACTTTTTGCAATTCCCTGTGCCACAGACATAGGCTTATGGCCTCCTGGTGCTAAAAGAACCTTCTAGAGATATTTTGGTCCAGACACCTTGACTTCAGACAGTTCATACCCAAAGAAACTTGTTCCAGATGTTATCAGTCCTCTAGTAAATCACCAAAGAATTCTAAACTAAACAGAGCGATACTCTCAGTACAGTGAGGCTCAGAAATGGAAAAGGCAGCACAGTTGGGTGAAGAGAGCCTTAGATAGGACAGCTGGAGACCTGGGTTCCGACTCAGCCTCTTCTGCTTAAGTCTACATGAACTTTCTAAGCATCAATTCCTTTATCTGTAGAATTAGTCCCTTCCATATATCTTGGGCTTTTTTCATTCACTTACTACATAACAAATACTCAGACCCCCACAGGATGCCCAAGGCTGGGGGAAATAAGGGACTGTGGGCAATTAAATGGACAGGCGACAAGGCTGAGAGCAGGAGGATAAACCCAGGAACCATCATGTGCAGTGGATCTCTGATGAGTAAAAGCTGGTTCTTGGGCTGCAGCAACTGGAGAGATGCCGAGATGGGAGCAGTGGGCCAGGCAGAGATGTGCCGGCCTAAGAGGCGGTAATTACTGAAACTGAAAGAAGTGAGCTTGGGATGGAATCTCGGAACAGCAGCCAAAAAATAACTAACCTTTTGGGAGTTGATGTCTGTAGGATCTGAGGATATAATGCTACTGGGCCCTAAAAGACTTCAGACCTTTCTTTGGTATTTACAGACAGTTGTCCAGGCCAGGATATAAGGAAAAGCAACTATGAAGCAAGCTGAGAAGTCCAGGCTCCTTGTTGCATTAAATCAGCTGTGGTCAAGTGAAGACAGCATCAGGCTGAGAAGCTGGGAGGCCTGGCCTCTGAGCTAACACTGTACTTGTTAGCTGTGTGATGCTGGACAGGTCAGTTCCTCTCTGTGGGCCCCAGTTTTCTCATCTATGAAATGGGAATCATAACAGGCACTTCAGATGATTCTTCTGAGGGTTAAATGAATTGAAATACAGAATTGGTGAGCTGACAAGCCCAATGCAGAAGATGTTAAAATTCCATTGGGCTTTGGGTAGGAGTGTTGCTGAGTCCAAATCCGTTCTGCTCGCCGCTCGACAGGCCAATGAATAGGGAGACGAGGTGTTGGGGCAAGGAATAGCGACTTTATTTGGAAAGCCAAAAGCAGACCGAGAGGATGGCAGACTAATGCCTTGGAGAACCATCCTGCTCTAGTCAGAATACAGGCTCCTTTTACACAAAAAACAAGGGAGGGGTGTGGTTGGTTGTTGGAAACTTCTGCCTGCAGGCATTCTTTGTCCTTGCAGCCATTCATGTGGGTCAGACCATGGTCTCCCTGTAAACCTCCAATAAAACAAAGGTTATTCTGTATTTTGCAACTTGCCATCTCCACATAAGTGAAGAAGTGCTAACATCCTTAAAGGTCAGAGCCCCGAGAATAGGCTCTCCTGTGTATTTCAGGCTAAAGGCAACAAAAGGTTTCACAAAAGGTGCCGAGCCAGCAATACTAAGCCTAGAAAGCAGGGCGCAGTGGTTAAAACTTAAGGAACAGATCCAACGTGGAGTCAGATTCGCCCGCCTCTATTACAGGAGTTGCTGTATTTCTGGCGTTTGTGGCCTCTCCAATAAGGCCCAGAGTAGGAATTTACTGCCCGCAAACCCCAGCCTTCCCCAGCCAGCATTATGCCCTCTGTACCACCTTGGCCCTCACTTCCCTTGAGTGAACTTGTGAAGGACTCAGACCTGTAGAAGCTGCTGCCCTGCCCTGCAGTGGATGCTGGGAGGGAGCATGATTAAACTCTTGGGCCCCCAAACACTTCAGCATCTTTTGTCTGTTAGACAAGAGGCAACTAATTGACAAACTTCACCAACTTCTCCAGCTCGGCAGGGCCTCGGGAGGCACACTCATCTAGCAACCTTTCTAACAAAGTTTCCCACTGAGACAGCCAGGGCCAGGATGGGAATGAGGTCCTTGCAAGTTCCACAAACAGAATCCTCTAATTAGTTCCCCAGTGAGAGTTCACCACCATGTGGCCTAGGGGCTGAGGGGAGACGGGGGACTTGCTGATTGCCTTCTGCATCTCTGCTAATAAGGCCAGAGGGAAGGGACTCCCAGAAAAGATTTGCTTTCTTTTTGGCCCTTTAGTGAGAAAGAAACCAGACCTCAGAGAAGAGGCTGGAGGAGGCCAATTAGTGATGGATGGATTCAATGGTGTTGTTAACAAGACTCATTAGGAAAGTTGTGGGTAGGGGGAAGGTGTGTTCAAAACGAGACTGTCTGGGCATGAGCCTCAGCCTCCTTGCAAACACTGGCCTCCATTTCTTCACTTTTTGTCTGACTTTTGGCATTGTGTTATTCCTCTCTTCTTCATACCCCAAAGCTCTCCCGTTCTTCCCTCCTCCTCCCATCACAGCCTGGTTTTTCTCAATCCTATATTAAATAAATGTGCCTGCTTCGTTGTTTATAATGGTTATATCATTTTATAACTGCATCAGGAATTCCTTAATCAACCCTATCTTGACCCTTTATATTGTTTCCTGTTTTCCCCTATTAAATGCAAAGCTTTTATATCTCTTTGTATAGTTATTTCCTTGAATGGACCATAAGCATGTACATATTTTCAACACTTTCACGAATCTTGCTAAATTATCAACAAGACGGATTTTACCATTAGACTTTCTGCCAACTCAGTGTGAAAGGGCCACTTTCCTAACCTTAACCAACTCTAGGTGTTGTGTTCCCACAACTGTTCCCAATAACTTGAAGAATCCTTTTGTCAAATAGTTAATGTGTTTGTACCCTTGTACACTTGTTTCTGCTTCTGAACTTTATATTCTGGTACACTATTCTGTATTTGTGCCACATTTCAATAGCTGTAGCTTTAGAATCTGTATCCACGTCTTATGTGAATGGAAACCACATTCTCACATCACATGCTAATTACTCTCTTTCCTCCCAAATGTACTTGATTAGTTTCACGTGTTTCCTCTTCCAGTTTAACTGTGCAATCACTTTTCTTATTGGAATCATCCACCATTTGGATTTTAATTAGAATGTGTTGAGTTTATAGATAATTTGGGGATGATTGGCAGCTCTACAATATTAGATCTTTCCAGGTAGGGACATGGTATGGCCTGTCCACTTATTCAACTGTTATTTCTAAAGGAGAATTTTGAAGGTTTTAAAAAATGAGAGTTTCCACATTTCTGTTGATTTTTCTAAATATATAATAGTTTTTATACTATTACGAAGTGGATTTTTTTTATGAAGTGGTTATTTTGATACGAGATATGAGTATTTTAGGACTCAATAAATATTGTTAAACTATTTACCAACAGAAAGGTGACAGCTTAGTCTCCATTTAAAAATGATCCAGTCTATTTGACCATATCATCACAAATATTAATTATTTTTAATCATTTCTAATTTGAGAAGCAAAAAATGAAATAAAAGAGCATTTTATTTTATTAACTAGTATACTCAGTACAAGAAATAAATTTATTGATGGTATCCAAGGGAAAGAGAAATGCAGTTTGTATTCACTGAAAAGCCATTCTGCACTCCACAGTAAGTAAAATGTAAATAAATGCATAAAGACTTATCAATTTGAATATATATCCAAAGTATTAGACTTTCTGGGAGACCAGACTCAGTTTAGCTGTGTTCATACTTGAAATGTCCTCTTAACTCTTCCTCCTCCTAAACTAGACGGAGTTCTCCCCAAGATCAAGAATTTATGTATTATTTCTTAAAACTTCCCCAGAACCCAGCACACGGCAGCCAACAATAAATATTTATAAATGAACACATGCTATATTCCTCCTCACTCCTACCCTACCCCCCCAACTCACCTCCTCCTCGGAAAAGCCAGTTTGAACTCCACCCCTTTGATTGTGTTCTACATCCTATGTGAAGATAATGTAAAAAATTATTGAAAGAAACCTCAATTAGAGTTAGGAAACCAGACAGGGGAGCTCTCATGCACTGAGCTGATAGCAGAGCGCAATAGAAAGAGGAAAGACTCCTCTTTTTTCCTGGCAAGGACTCAGCCAATGAAAAGCACAGACTCTTTGTTTATTACAGCCCTCCTAAGTTCCCTTCTCCCCTCTATGAAAGCCTTCTCCTTCCCTTGTCCCGAGGGGCTTTTAGCACATGGCGTACCATAGTTGCAGATCCCGAATTGCAATTCTCTGTTGATTCCAAATAAACCTGTCTTAGCTGGAGAAATATCTGGGAATCTATTTGTTTGAAGTCAACCATAATTATACAAACAACTAGAGATTGACCCTGGGTTAAACTACAGACATGTTTTCTGACATCTGTGTCTACTTGCATTGCTCTTTTCATCTCCAAACCCCAACTGATCATTTAGGTCCCAGAAAGCAAAGCTCATGCTTCCTTATATGAAAATTTAATGCTAAGCCAGTAAGAATGTGACTTATTGGCCAAAATAGGCTCACTTTACCCTACCCAATGATTTACTTTGGAGAATGCTAAGGTATTAATATGCTTCTTCTTGCTTTCATTACTGCCATGCATGACAGATAAAAATTAATAGAAAACATGGGTCTTTTCTGCCTTCCAATCCCGTGTTATGAGGGAAACTAAGACACAGACTCAACAATTTGACTTCTAGGGAGACAAAGGGGATAAAGAAAGAGTTTGGAAAGAGTACATGCAGGGCTGTCAGCACTGTGTTGGACACCATAGTGTTCATTTGGTCAAAGTTTGCTCAGCCTGTATCGCCCATCTCCCCTTCTTAACAGTAGTCTAATTTTCATCATGACTCACCCACCCTGATGCAGGGCATACGCTTTGGCAGAAAATAAGTCCCTACTCACCCACCCCCTTGCCTTTTGATTGGTTCAGGGAACCAAGCCCCAACCAGCACTTGAAACTCTCTCCTGTCACCAATGGCAGCCTATCTAATCAAAAGAGAGGTTTGTGATCCGACTTTGTCCAGGGACCTTTTCTCATCCTAATGCATGACTGAAAATATATCTTAGTGTTCTTCCCCTTGTTGTATTGTTTTGTTTTTCCATTCAACAATATGTAGGCAATCTTGGCATATCAATACATACACAACTTGATTTCTGGCTGCTTGGTGTTGCCCCTGATTTTAGTAACTTGTTGTATAACTGAGCCAGATATGGCCTCTGTGTATTGGCCCCTGGGTGGTTTATGTCTTCACTTTAGGCTGAGACCTGTCAGCTCAAAAGCCTCACACATCAAACTCAAATTTTTACACACTCAAATATTTTTTAAAATAGCCCCAAGAGGAGATTTTCTGCCATTTTGAGCCTGCTAGCTTTGCAAACCAGGCAAAACCTCATCTCACCCAACAGCTGCCAAGCGTACCTAAGATAGCCTTGTGGTTATAGGACCCAAGCCACCGCTGCTCCTCAGAGCTCTCTGACCTAGAAACTCCTTACTGTGCTGCTAAGAAACATTACCTAGACAAAAGTCTCTTCTTGAATTCCTCTCTCCTTTGGGAGTTCTCCCTTTTCCTTCTGGGTAGCAATCCCAGGGCTGGTGCAGTAGCCTCTGACCAGTTTCTGGCTGTAAGAGATGACCCTGCATGCAAACCTGTCAAAGCTTCACACAATCAAGCTCGTACCTGCGACTGCCACCTTGTGGTTATATCTTTTTTTTTCTTGATGAATCCCCAAATCCCTCAAATACTGTACATAACCACATTCTGATTCCCCTTGGGTATCTCACGGATTTCCAGTTCTTGGGTCTTGGATGAGGCTGCACCCCAGGCCAACCAGTGTCTTTTTCATCCAAGGTTATAGTTTTAGGGAAGTTCATGTAACCCAGGTTGGTCCAACCAGGGTGAATCCCAGACCTCATGCTGAGCCACATGGAGTGAAAATTCCTTGTCTCCCAAGAGAGTATATGGGATGAGCTGCTCCAGCATCCATCTTGCCACCATGAGGAGAAAGCTTGTCAGTGGTCCAGGGGATCAAAGTCTCCATGACTCAATTTCTCTCTGCCTCTTAGAACTGCCTTTCTCTTTTTTGGCCTCATCCTCAAATGGGCTGAAGAAAAATGGTATACCCATTCTTCACAAGAAGAGTGAAAAGTCCATAAAAGTGAGGCAAGGGAGGATGGAATTGAGGAGACAGGTAGAAGGGAGATTTTGGAAGGATGGAAAGAAGGAAGGAAGCCACGGTGCTGCTGTGGATAGGATGATAAATTCAGTGGAATGAAAAGGCAAGTCATTAGAGGATTCTTCTCAGGAAGGTAATTAATAAGAGCCAGTGTAAGATTTAAAAAAAAAAAAATCATTCACCAATAGCTAGAGATCAACCAGTTAAGTAGCCTATTCACATCTATTGGCCCACAAGCCTCACCCTGTCACAGAACTTTCAATTATCTTTTTTAGAGCCTCTTCCTTAAATAATGAGGACAGCCAAAATCATGTGAGAAAGGGCAATCACAAGATCAAAAGTGAGAGCAAAAAGGCGGAGCAGCATGCAGAATAAACAAAAAGAAGTAACATAGGGAGCAGAAGAAAAAGGAAATCATAATAAATATCCTTTGAAAATGAAGATTTTGAACTCATGAACTAAAACGAGACCATAAAAAGGAACAGTCAGATTCCAGAAAAGAGCTCCTGAAAATGAAAAATAGGATCACAGAAATTCATTTTGTTAGAGCAGGCAGATAGCTAGATATGAGCAGAGAAAGAGGGACACAGACCAAATGGCAGAAATTGGGCAGAAAGGAGGTGCACAGGCCAAATGCAGGAAACCACACATCATGTGAGCAGCAGGGATCCCTGGGAAGAGAAAGAAAAGCTGGAATCTTTGGGCTGATAAGGGACCACACCTTTTGGCCTGGAAACCAACAAAGAGAGGTCAGAAAAGGCAGGAATTTCCAGTGTCCAAATGTAACCTTTTACTCATTATGCCCTCATTTCAATAAAATTAGCCTTGCAGATCAGAATTACCCATCATGCACCGACTCCATGACTCTTCTGATCCAGACTAAATAAGGACAAAAATCCCTCCTCCCTTCGGGAAGGTGGAGTTGGGATGAAAACCAGGGAATACGACCCCAAACCCTTCCCTCCCCAGTGAATATTCCGCCCATTCATTTTTACACCCTATGTAACTAACTTGCCAAAGAAACTCAGGGCAGCTGCTTACCTAAGCCTGCCCGCTCTCCCCTGAGAGTGTACCATCCATCCTTTAATAAATCCTCACTTTAACTTTTTAACCTCTAAGTCTTGTCTCTGAATTCTTTCTGGGATGGGACAAGAACCTGGAACACCAGTTGCACCTATTGGGGCCAATTTAATCAAAAGAAGGACTGGAAAATAAAGTTGAGGAAGTTTCCCAGACAGTAGGAAGAAAAGGGAAAAAATGATGGAAAGGAGAAGAGAAAGATACTTTGAAGGAGGACCAGAAGTTTCAACATGTGACTAATAAAAATTTCCTAGAGAGTGGGGAGCAGAAAAATTATCGTGGTAACAGTTTTTAAATTTTTCCATAACTGAGTAAAATAGCAGATTCAAAGCACAATGGATTAAAGTAGGTCCACCCCAAGGCAATCATTGTGAAATTTCAAGTCCCTGGGGATGGGGGAAGGGACCTGTCAGTTCTCATGCAAAACATAAGGAGTCAAACCGACTTCCACTTCTCACAGTGCCAAGCTAGCCTTCCTCTGAGGACAATTATAAAAGCTGGGCAAAATATTTAAAATATATTCTTAAACATATTACAGAGCTATTGAAAAAAAAAGGGGGGGGGGAGAACTGACAAGACAGGACCCAGAGGAAGATGAAGGCACACAGGGATGAGCCCACCGAGGCTTTTTCCCTGGAGACCTTTGGCAGCAGACAGATTGAAAGGCTGCAAATCCATGATCTCTCCAATTCAACTTTAGGGACTGAGATAATTTGGAGCTGTGCTAGACAGTCCCTGCAAGGACCTCTGTACTGTTAGTTCACCCTTTACTGTTAGAATGTAGACATACAGTCCTGTCATCTGTTGGTTAAACCTGCCTCCCTTAAAATGAGAGGTGTCCTAGAGTAAACCAGTGTTGCTTGTGCATACAGTGTGCATATTCTTATTTAAATCTTAGAGCAGATTCTGAGTTGGCAGGTCTGGGGTGGGGCCTGAGATTCTGCATTTCTAAAAAGCTCCAAGTGATGCCAATATTGCTGGTCTGTGGACCACACTTTGGGTAGTGCAGCTAAGCGTTTTCCCTTTCTTCTGTAACTTGGCATTTCCCTGCCTTGAGAACCTTCCAGGTCTCTTTAACAACCAAAGTTCTGATGCAGGAAAAACGGATGTGGGGCGTGAGAAGGGCCGTGTCCCAGGATTTGGTTGAGCCCCTGGGACGTGCCCCACCAAGTGTGGGTCCTTGGCTTCGCAAAGGAAAGAATTCAAGAGTGAGCCACAGTTGAGTAAAGGTAGATTTATTCAGAGAGATACATTGAAAGGCAAAAGAAAGGCCATGAGGTGTGGGGTTGGGTGCTCAGATTAAAAGTAGGTACACACTCCATAGACAGAGTGTGCGCAGTCTCAGAAGAGGGAGAGAGAGAGGGGTTGCAAGTTTTTATGGGCTTGGTGGCTTCATATGCTAATAAGTGGAAGGACCAGTCTAACCTGGGGAAGGGGCTGGGATTCCCAGAAAGTTGGCCATTTCGCACTCTTTGACCTTTTGTAGCTAGCCTTGGGACTGTCATCTTGCCTGTGGGCGTGTTATTTACCATGTTAATATATTACAGTGGGCGTATAATGAAGCTCAAGGTCTGCCAGAAGTCAAATCTCCCACCATCTTGAGCCTCAGGGCCTACTGGGGGTTGAATCTTCCACCATTTTGATGTTAATTGCTGTATCTTTCCTTGAATGGCTGTGCCCGGCCCCCTTCTTGTCTCAGTTCTACCCTGAATTTCTCTCTCCAGACATTCACAAATTTTTTTCTGTTCCAATTAATATTTCCAACTACCAATAAAATTAAGGAAATTAGAGGAAGATTACTACACATCCACCAGAATGGCTAAAGTTAAAAACTGACGATACTGAATGTTGACAAAGACACAGCAGCTAGAATCTCTTATGCTGGTGGGAAGAGATGGTGCGAATGCACATTGTTACAACATCTTTGAAGAGCAGTCTGTCAGTATCAGTAAAGATGAAAATAAGCATTATTCATGATAGCCCGTTGAAAATCCAAATGCCCATCATCATTAGAATAGAAGAATATACTGTTGTATATTAATACAATAGAGTGTAATATAGCCATGAACATGAACTTGTTAAAAATTTGTAAACAGAAACTTCATTTAGATAGAGTTGGTTGACCAGAAGGGGGAGCTCCCCTGCTCTGAGATGACAGCAGAACCCAACAGGAAGAAGAGACTCCTCTTCCTCCCTGGCAAGGACTCAGCCAATGAAATCCATAGACTCTTTGTTTGCTACAGCCCTCCAAACTTCCTTTTCCTCCTTATAGAAGCACTCTCCTTCCCTTGCTGTGGGGGGACTTGAACATGGCTCTCTATGGTTGCAGACCTTAAATTCTCTGCTGATCTCAAATAAACCCATCTTTGCTGGAGTTAATTTGTTTTAGGTCAACAAACCAAACCAACACCTGAATATCTGGAAGACTCTTGGAAGCATGGTGTTAAGGATAAGAGAATATATATTACGAAAATTCCATACAAATGTGGACCCCAGGAGAGAGTGTTCAACTGGTTTGTCCTGGATCCTGAGTCCACTCCTTAGCCAGGGGAAAACCTGGCAGTGGGATTCAGATCATTATAGTTGTCTACAAAGGAGAGGAAAATGACACGAAAAGAAACCAGGGTAGAAAATTAAAAGAGAATGAATGCTAAGTAGGAAAAAAAATGTCCATTATACTCTTCTCCTTATCTTTTAATTCATCATTTCTAATTGTTATTTTTTTCTTGTCATTTTTCTGTAATCCTTTCTGCAGATCTTCTAGATCTTGCTACTCAAAGTGTGGTCTGCAACCCAGCAGCATCTGCCTTATGTGAAAGCTTGTTGGAAATTCAGTCACAGTCCCTCCCCAAACCTACTAAATCAAAATCTGCATTTAAACAAGATCCCCCATATGATGTATATGCATGGTGTGAAAGGAAAATACAGTTGGTATTGCTAAGAGAACTCTCTAAAATAGAGGCAGGAGGCCATTGAGGAAGTGTTACTTATGCACATCTCAGGCCAGATGGAATCTGAACTTTGACCATTTATTGTCCTAATGCAGACATCCAGAACATTTACTCAATGTTCCAGAAATTCAGAATACTTATCGGACCCTTATCCTAAATAACTCATAACAAACTATCCCATAAATACAAATATTTCCTTTCTTACATCAGAATCAATCATAATTCTTGCCAGACAACTTCAGCAAACTTGTGGCTTTTGCCTTTATTAGCCCCTGACTTTTTCTCTTCCCTGGAACATTCTTCCATTTTACCCGAATCTGTGTCTCCCGAATTGCAAATCCTAAGACCTTAAACTCTTATTTGTGACCTTCTGTATTTCTTGGTCGACAACGGTAAAGACGGCCAAGTTTCAAATGGTAAAATTCTAGAAGTTGGTTCTAGAGTCTTAATTCAGTTTTCTACAGTGATAAACCTAGTTCTTTTCTTCAAAAATTGAGGAGGGTTTTTTTCCCAAGAACCATTTGTTGTTGAGACCCTATCTTTGCAAACTTCTCTTGATTTAACAAAACAAGGTCTTCCGGATCTCATCGAGAACATGCCTTAGAAATTTTGAGCACTCTCTTGTGTCCTCCATTAAATCGGTTCCTATGAGAACCATGTATTCAGATGATTCAGTTTGGATCTCCCTCCTAGCTGTCTACTAACCTTCATTTGTTGATTCCTGCCTGTAAGAGTCCCCACTTAAAGCACTGGAAGCAAGTTCCCTAAGCTTCTATGTAGGTCTAGCTTCAGGGGGTCATGGGTGGGGTGGGGTGGTAGTGAGATGCAAGCTGATAGGCTGATAACGCCTCCAAAGAGCAGTATGGGGAAGTCCTCTGTGTTTTCAGTATTATCCTCCGGTCAAAACCTCAGCTCCTGGCTTTGGGCTTTGCATGACCCCAGGGCGGGGAGCATGGCCCTTGGGTAGGTCTGAGAATGGTAGGACCTGCTCTGTAATAGCTTCTCTTTCCATACATTTACACTTACATTACCACTCTTTTGTACCCCCCTTTTGTAAACCCTGTGAGATGGAGTCATTCTTTTAGAGCCTCCTCATTTTCCCTGTCCCAGACTTCTAAAACTTTGAAATTTAGCACTCCCAGGACATCATAAAGGCAGGAACTTCTGGGTCTAGTACAAATCTCTCACGGGCAAATGGTGAGTCTGTATTCCAGGTGGATATCACTGAGCCCTGTCAGCTGGGTTTAAGTTCCCATTAAGAATTTTGTCAAACTGTATGTAAATCTTTTATTGGCTCCACCAGTATCAATCACTCAATAATAGGAACATAGCAACATGTACAGTATTACAGAGTTTCTGTCCTAGTCTCACTGGCTGTCCATAGATTATTTTGATGACTATTTTCTAATTATTTAGGTAAAGAAAGGCGATTGTGGGAAATAGGAACTATTATTTTTAGAGGAAATTGTTCCACCGTAGCTGTAGGTTCAGTATGTTTGTGGGAGGAACGAGTTCTGGATCTTCCTGCTTCACTTTTTTGAACCAGAACCCTAAGGGCTATTATTTTTAAAATAAAAAGAACAAAATAGCTATAATCCTACTATTATTATTCCAGTATACTATCGTCCAGTCTTTTTTCCCCCAATGTTACTGAGATATAATTGACATATACATTCTTTTTTTCTTAAAAAAAAAAAAACAACTGATTAACTCAGATGTCAGCCAGACCCTTTTGATTTAGAGATCCAGATAAAATTGCCTTGAACTTTCAAACTTTCAAAGACCACAGCCAGGGCAAGTTTCAAGTCCTCCACAAAACTTCTGAGGCTTCCTGGAAAACTTTACAAAATCCTGACTTCCCCTGAGGTTCTGCTTAAGATTAACACAAACTAATGTGATATCCTCTTTACAAAATAGTAGCAATGCTAATAATTGTGCTTAGAGTGTAATTTTTCACTTTGGTACTTTGGAAGGAAATATTAAAATTTTTTATTTATTTATTTTTATAACATAGAAATATAAAATAGGTACATACAGGTGTATTTGTATTATTGTTATAATAATAGAAATATTATATAAAATCTTAAAATAAAAATATTTGTATTACTAATAAATACATTATTAAATTATAAAAATTTAAAATATTATATATATTTCTTTTTGTGTTCATGCAATGGACATGCGATGTTATTTAATCATTCTAATTTTAACATAGTACATATTTAGAAATTACTCCACAAATCAACTCAAATCAATGCAAAACTTGATGATAATCATTTTATGTTTATTCATTTTTCTGAGAATTATAACTATGCTAATATACATACAGAACTTATATTAAATGGTTTACACAAAAGAGAAAGTGCAAACATTAAATGTCCTGTTTTATGGCTTATTGCTTTTCAGGTGCAAAACCCAACACAGGCTGAGACGCTGATTTAGAGTTGGCTGCTCTGTGCTGGAAACAGGCAGGTAAATCCATGAGCACAGCTACACTGCTTGTGATTGTAGAGAAATGTACTTAACAGTCAAAGGAAATAAAAATAGTTTTCTATTTTCCACAGAAGCAAAAAAACAAGAAAAGAAAAATTAATACTAAAAGTCATAATAGCACTTCACAGTGGGGAGAAGGCACATCCAGCCATTGCTGATGGCTGTGTAATTAGTAAAAAGCTTGCTTGATGGCTTTCTTCTCCACATTTGCTGTCGCAGAAATGTTCACCTCTTCGACCCTGGATTTTTTCTCTGGGGTCTTAGAAGCAGGAAGGGGAGAGATAGCATCCTCTGAGCACACAGGGCCAGTGCAAGTGCCACCACGCAGAGGAGTGTCTACCTCAATTCTAGACTCCCAGACTCCTCCATTCCCTTTCTCCCAGTCTTTCTAGCAGGGTAATGGAGTGGTCCTCACAGGGCCAGTGGGTGCAGAGGTCACTGTAGCTCTCCGTGCAGTTTCCTGGATAATTAATTAGTGGGTGATCCCTCTGCTCCCAGCCCTCATTCCATTCCTCACACTTTTGGCTATTGAGGTAAACCTTCCTCTCAGGGGCATACCTGCTTTAACTCCCTTGCTAGAAGCATATCAGCCTCTGGTATGTCGTGCAGAGGGCAGAGCCTGTTTATGCTCACAGGTAAGTGGTCAGGCAGGAGACTTGCTGGGAGGGAATGGCATAATCAAGGGTGGGAAAGCAAAGTGAGAAAATCAAGTATCTGAGTGAGAGAAATGAGAAGTAACAGCCAATGTGTCCCTGGTGCTTGAGTACCTGCCTGACATAGGAAAGGTACAGCAGGTAAGATCATTATTTAAGAAAAATGAAAGAGAAGTTAGCAAAGGAAAGCAGAGGAGGGGAGGAAGCCCTTCAAATAAAAGGGCTCATCCTGTGACTTGATGAATAAGTTGTGGTATCTTTATACAATGGAATACTACTCGGCCATAAAAAAAATAATGAAATAATACCATTTACAGCAACATGGATGGAAATGGAGATTGTCATTCTAAGTGAAGTAAGCCAGAAAGAGAAAGGAAAATACCATGTGATATCACTTATATGTGGAATCTTAAAAAAAGACAAACGAACTTATTTACAAGACAGAAACAGACCCACAGACATAGAAAAACAAACTTATGGTTACTGGAGGTGGGAAGAGGGTGGGAAGGGATAAACTGGGAGTTCAAGATTTGCAGATACTAACTACTATACATAAAACAGATAAACAACAAATTCATACTGTACAGCACAGAGAACTATATTCAATATCTTGTAGTAACTTATGGTGAAAAAGAGTATGAAAATGAATATATGTGTGTTCCTATATGACTGAAGCATTATGCTGTACACCAGAAATTGACAAAACATTGTAAACTGACTATACTTCAATAAAAAAAATTTATATATATATATATATATATATATATCTCCACACACACACAAAAAAGAAGAAAGGGCTCATCTTGGGTTAAAACTGCAGTTGCAGAGGAAGTTATTTGGGGCACCATGGAGAGAAGAATCTGGGCTGACCAGCAAGAGATTGGGGTCAAGGAATTGCATAGAAACTCCCAGAACTCAGAGTGCTGGGGGCCACCACCCACTCCCCAGTCTGTTACGGCAGGTGGAGACCTAAGGCAACAGACAGGAAGGAGGGAGTTGTTGGTTTTATGTACAGGCTCCTTCGTGGTCTCAAGTGCCTGGGACGTTCCGTGGAGGTCTCTTTGTGCCTCTGGCATTTTTGTGTGTGGGGGTGGGTCTGTGTCTGGGTCTTCATGTGTATGTGGCGTGTATGTATATGGGTGGATCTGTGAGTGAATCTGTGTATGTGTCTATCCTGGGTGTAAATGACCGCAAGCAGGTGTCTACATGTGCCTACATGTGCCTAAATATGCATATTCCCGTCCTAGTGGGTGTGAGTGTATCTCTGGCATGTGTGTGTGTCTGGATTTATCAGGCTGTGTCTATGTCGGTGGGTAGGCTTGTATCCCCGTGTGCCTCTGCGTCTTGGTGCATCTAAGTGTTTCCTACAAAGGTGACCTTCTTCATATAAGATTTAGGGCTGCAAGCTGCCTAAGAAATGGGGTTTCTGATCCTAGATCCTAAGTATCTCTGCCTCATTTGATGACCTTAAGTGAATTTTTCCTATCCATTTCAAAGTAGACACTGCCATGCCCGGACTTCAGGAAAGGGCTCTAGGTTGACAACATCCACTTAGCATCCAGGGAAATAAGCCCTGTGCCAGGTATCTCATGGGGAGCCAACTGAAGCTCGTCAATATATCTCCCATTACCAAAAGTGTTTAGGGGCTGGGTAGGGGAGGAAATTGACATTTATTAAGCACCTACTATTTTCTAAGTGAAGAGATTACATAACTTCTCTGCTGTTTCCTTTGTAATTTCCTTTATACATGTTATTCCCTCTCTCCAGAATTTTCTTCCACTCTTGTCCATCCAGTGAATGCCTTGTCCTTCAATCTGGCCCTGCTCAAATGCCACCTCCTCTTTGGAGCCTTCCTTGACTGCCAGGAGACTTAAAATAAAGCCCTGTGCCAGGCCTAAAGCCAGATGGGAACAGACAACTAAATATTTGCCCTCAGAAGGCTTGTCATCTAGTGGGGAAAATGAACATCACAGCAGCAAAAGTCACTTTAATACCAGCAGATGAGGGCTAAGTTCCAAATGAGGGCTATGAGAGATAGAGAGAGGCATTCATGTGTGCTGGAAAAGTCAAGAAAGGAGGTGGGGCTTCCTGGGGGAGGTGGAGCCAGAGTTGGGTACTCGGATGGGGTAGGAAGACCAGTGTGCAGGAAAGGCATGGGAGAAAGGTTTAAGCAAGGGATAGTGACAAGGCCAACCTGGCTGGGGTCTGGGAAGGGAAGCATGTGGAAGCAGCGAGCCGAGGCTGGAGAAGAATGCTGGGAACCAAGCTGGAAAGCTCTGGATGCCATGCTGAGCAGTTCACACTGTATCCAGTGGGCAATGGGGAGACTGGCAAGGCAGCAGGGCTGAGTGGAAACAGCATGATCAGGAATTCCAGGGCCCTTACAGTGCTGGCTTTCTCTCTCTCAAAGGCTGCTGTCCAAGCCCACAGGAAATGCGCTGAAGTTTCGGGGCAGAGAGGGATCATGCTGCATCTGTCCTAAAGACCGGGGACCTCTGACCAGGAGGGAGACCAGCCCACAGACCCAGCAGACAGTGCTGAGGCCTGGCATGCTGCCCTTCAGGTGAGACGCCTTTTGTTCTATTTTCCTTCCCACCCCCACTCTACTCCGTTTTACAGCAGTAAGGAAGAAGCAGCCCCATTTTGGCTCTCCTGCACTGCCTGAAATTCCCTTCTCACTCCCAAGTCTCTGTCTGGTGATCTCCTACCCATTCTTCTAACCCCAGTTCAAACCCCTCTTCTTTGGAATCTTCCCTGAATCAGCCAAGCAGAAAAAAATCACTCCTACTTTGTTCACATTTAGTGAACTGCTTATTACATTGGCACGGCTGGAGGTTAAGGACAATGGCTGACCTACCTTTATAGTCCTAGAGAGAAACACAACGCCTGACCCAAAGCAGACACTCGATAAATAGGTATGAAGTGTACCGTTGAGCTGTTTACTGCCCCCCGGGAGCTCCACGCAGCCCAACCGCAGCTAGAGCACTGTGTCCTCTTCCCATTAAGAAAAACAAAGCACAGGTGACCAGAGTGGGAAAGGACCTGGAAAATGGGTCCTATAAGAAAGAATCTAAAGCACCAGGGGGTGTTTGGGTTGGAAAAAAGAAGACTTAGTAGACCTAGAATAGATTTCTTCAAACACTATGTGAAAAACTGCAGAGAAAGCAGATTTGATGTGTAGCCTCCAGAGGCCAAAACTGGGGCCACTTGTGGAAGTTAGGAGGAAGCAGGTTTCAGCGGAGATTAAGAAAAGCATACTTAAAAAACTATAGCCCTCTGAGCTACCGCATAATACGTGCTGAATAAATGAATGGCAAATGCGGTTAAGGTGTCTAGTGAAAAACCTTCGACTGGTATTCAGATTGCCTGGGTCCCAATTCTGCCCCAACTGCTGGCTGACTAAGCAAATGATGATGATGTTGAAGATGAAGATAGTTAGCTAAATGACAGTTTGAGTGCGGCACTGTGCCAAGAGCTTTAGATTTATTATCTGCTCCATCCTCACAACTGTAGGGGTAGCAACTAGTATGTTCCTCACTTAAAGAAGAAGAAGAAACTGAGGGTCAGAGAGGTCACACCACTTGAGTGATAGAGCCAGGACTCAAAATCAGGTTTGATCTACTCCAAAGCTTGAGGCCCACTACCCTAGAACACCCTTCTGAAATTCAGTTTTTTCATAAAACAGGTTTTTAAGCCATTTTAGCAAGCAGCAGTTTTAAAATATTACACGGAACCTCAACATGCAGAAGTCTACCTAGAGGTGCCAGAATTTAGGCCCACTGCCTCCTCTCTCCCCTCAGCACCCCCACTTGTGCGGGCACCCCATGGCCCTGGCCAACCGCACCTCTGCCCCAGAGTTCCTCCTCCTGGGCCTGATGGACGGGACAGACATCCACCTGCTGTTGTTCCTGATCTTCCTTGGTGTCTACCTGGTCAATGCCCTGGGCAACCTGAGCATGGTGGTGGTGGTAAGGTCTGACGGGGCTCTCCGCTCCCCCATGCATTACTTCTTGGGCCACCTGAGCCTCGTGGACCTCTGCTTTACCACCGTCACTGTTCCCAGACTGCTGGCCGGCCCGCTCCACCCGGGCCAGGCCGTGTCCTTCCAGGGATGCTTTGCCCAGATGTACTTCTTCGGGGCTTTGGGCATCACCGAGAGCTACCTGCTGGCCGCCATGTCCTACGACCGCGCAGTGGCCGTCTGACGCCCCCTGCACTACGGCGCGGTCATGACTCCCTGGCGGTCTGCAGCGCTGGTGGGGGCGTCCTGGGCGGTGGCCCACCTGCACTCGCTGCTGCACACGCTACTCATGTCCCAGCTCTCCTACCCGCGATCCGCCCCCGTGCGCCACTTCTTCTGTGACATGACGGTGATGCTGAGCCTGGCGACCTCGGACACGTCTGCCGTGGAGACAGCCGTCTTCTCCGAGGGCCTGGCCGTGGTGCTGACCCCGCTGCTCCTGGTGTCCCTGTCCTACGTGCGCATCCTCGTCGCGGTGCTGGGAGTGCGGTCTGCGGAGGGGCGGCGCCGCGCCTTCTCCACCTGCGGGGCCCACCTGGTGGTGGTGTCGCTTTTCTTCAGCTCGGTCCTCTCGGTCTATTTCCGGCCGTCGTCTGCCTACTCTGCCCACTACGACCGCCTGGCTAGCGTGGTCTATGCAGTAGTCACACCGACCCTGAACCCTTTCATCTACAGCCTTCGCAACAAAGAGGTCAAGGACGCCCTAAAAAGGGGGTTCCGGTGGAGAGCTGCACCCCAAGAGGTGTGAGGGCAGGTCTGGATTCACTGGCGTTTCAACAATAATGACTACAAGAGAACTACGCTCTACCCTTGCCCCCGTTTTGTTTTAGCTTTCCAAAGCACTAGCAATTTTTATTCCTACAGTGTCTTAATTTCTTGTTATATTAAAAATTAGACCTGAAGCAAACGTGACAAGGTGTTTATTCACAGGGATGGATACAGAGCAATAAGTGAAATTCGTTTCTGTATTGTCTGGATGTTTGAAATAGAGTCTACTTTTAAATTTTGGAGTTTATAAAACAACTTTATAAATAGCCAACTCTCCCTCATAAATCAATGTAACAATTCAACATAACTTCAGTTTATTTCCCAACAACGTTTTTATTGGGATATAACAAGATAGATCTGAAGGTGGATCAAAGATAGAGATGTAGAAACTACAAGTTTATAGGAACTAGGGATAAAAATGGGATAACACAATTTCAGGATAGAAGAGCCCTCTCCAAGCATGTCAAAGAAAAAAAGTATATCCGAAATAAAGATCAAGTTATTTGTCTACTTTGAAATTCGCAATCTTCAGCGAGGGGAAAATACACCATATCAAAGTCAAAAGATGAATAACTGAGGGAAATGCAACCTACAAGACAGATAAAGCAATGCTATTCATAGGGAAAAACTCGACTCAAAGCAAAGAATATGCACAAATAACACATCAAAAGCTCATCAGTATAAAGAAGTGTTTGACGTCACTGACATACACAGAAATTCAATTTAAAAATAGAAAAATCTCATAGTTTGGGACATCAGGTTGATAAATATTTTGAAAGCAAAATATCCAGTTTGGGAAACATTGTAAAGAAATAACCGCTCTCATTTAATTCTGGAGGGCGTCTACCTTAGAAGAACTCTTTGGAGGTGGTTTCTATCCAATTGTAAAAATTCACATCCTTTGATTGAGTACACTCATTTCTAAGAATGTGTCCATAGTAACACAGCATAAGTCCACACACACACACACACACACACAAAACACATATGAACCAGGAAATAAAACTGAAGCATTGCTCAAAATAATAAAAAACTGAAAACAACCCAAATGTCCATCAAGAATAAATTACTTAAATAAATTATGGTAAATGCACCCGTTCAACAAAACACTATAATGCTTCTAAAATAGTTACATGTCTTTATATTAAATTATGAATTCAGAATATATTTCAAGTAACAACAGTGAGAAAATGGCAGCTAGTCCTATTGATTTGTTGTATATAAAGTTAGTCTGTGCATTGACAATATTTAGAAGAGCATTCCCCAACTTTTAACTGCCATCATGGAAGGAAGTGCAGAACAATGGGAGATCCACACATTCCACTCTATTATTTATTTCTTTGCTGTTTGGATATTTCCTGGTGAGAATGCATTATTTTCATAATCAATAAAATTTTCTGAAGAAGAAATGAAATAAAAGCTGCCATTATTAGGAAGACTTCTTTTAAAAGGTGAGATTTTTAAGACATAAATTCATTTCAAGAAACACACCAAAATACATTCAAATCAAATCAATAAATATTTATTCTTTGTCTAACAGATACAAGGCACTGAATTAGGCATTGCAGGGGTTAGAAGGCACAAGGCACCTGTCTTCAAGACACTTGCAATATACGTGATAAGAAAAGAAGTAAACAAAAAAAGCATCAAGTAATTTCAGCATAATATTCCAGCAGAAAAACTCTACCCAGGGATCATAAATAGATTCTAGTCCTTCTATCACTATTTGTGTTACCTTCGGCTCTAGATGGGCCACCATTTTACTGTCTATAAATTAAGAAATTCATAACAGAATTCTACGGTCCATTCCATATCATATGATTTTAATTCAAAAGAGGAATTCTCATCCAAAATATAGACATTATCAAAAGAAATAATTTGCCATTAACCGATAAATGATTGGTACAATTAAAGGGAAAGAGATAATTTTAGAATGTGGTCATTAAAAGGGTGACTCAATCAACAACCGAAAATAAAATGAAGAACTGAATGGGCTAGCAAGGGGAGACATGATGATCCTGGAGAGTAAACTATTACAATAGCAACCACATAATAAACTGGAAGATATTCTTCATGGAACAGATATGTTTGGCAAAAGCAAAGCACTGAAGTGGCTGAGGAATTCGGATGTATCTTCTAGAGAATTAGGAACTATTATACATTCTTTGAGTGCAGTAAACACCAAGGTTACAGTCGTATTTATTCAAAATCGAACTAACAGTCATCGAGTGTCCACTACATGTCAGCCCTTGTGCTACATCACACCCAAGACACAGTGGTAAACCCAAGAGGCACAATGGACCCTCATCTAATTACATTTGGGAAAACGCCCCTTCGAAGTGCTGTGGGGGCTGCATTAGTAGTGCCAAGCTTGAGTGCTCCTAGACTATTCAGAATGCTACTTATTGTCAGTATTACACCTACTATCTGAAAACATACTTTAATCTTTAAAGTCACTGTCCCAGAGAAAAGTGAATTGTCTGCTTTGAAAAGGCTCTTCCCAGGGCTCCCTTTATGTCTTGATTCCTCAGACTGTAAATAAAGGGGTTCAGCATGGGGGTCACCACAGTGTACATCACAGCCATGATAGTCTCCTTAACAGTAGAATTGTTAGCTGAAGGGCACAAGTAGAGGCCAATGATTGTCCCATAAAAGAGAGACACCACAGAGAGGTGGGAGCCACAGGTGGAGAAGGCCTTGCGGATACCCCTGGCAGAAGGGACCTTGAGGATGGAGGACACTATTCGAGCATAGGATAAAAAGATCAACAGAAATGGAACAATAATGACAAGCCCACCCAAGATAAAAATCACCATTTCATTTATCTGAATGTCAGAGCAGGCCAACTTTAGCAGAGCTGACATGTCACAGAAAAAGTGGGGGATCACATTATCAGCACAGAAAGACAGTTGAGCCATCAGCAAGGTGTGCAACAAAGAGATGAATATGGTCAGCACCCAGGACAGCACCACCAGGGACAGACAGAGCTTGGGGCTCATGATGGTGGTGTAGTGCAGGGGGAAGCAGATGGCCACATAGCGGTCATAGGCCATGGCCACAAGGAGGAAGCTCTCTAGGTCTGCAAAAAGCAGGAAGAAGTACATTTGGGTCAGGCATCCTGCATACGGGATGGATGGGACTTCACTCTGCATGTTCTGCAGCAATTTGGGCATTGTGACAGAGGAAAAGCAGAGGTCAGAGAAAGACAAATTGCTGAGAAACAAATACATGGGCGTGTGGAGGTGAGAGTCCAGTCGAATGAGGACAATGATGAGGAGGTTCCCAAGGATGGTGGTAAGATACATGGCCAGGAACAGAGCATAGAACAGGTCTCGCTGATCTGGTTCAATGGGCAGGCCCAGGAGGAGGAACTCTGAGATGACAGTTTGGTTTCCAATTTTCATGTTGTTTTTGTTTTACCTTTTTAAAAGTAATAATTTGTATGAAAGTATGAGCCTATATATACATATATATATACACACACACACACACACATACACACATACATGTATATAAATATTTCAGAACTTCCAAAAAGATATTTTTAATTAAATACTCATATGTCATAATAGTTAAGTTTAATACTTTATTTTAAATATTCCAAGTATATAAAGAAATATTTACATAAAGGAAAAGCACAAAAGCATATAAAGTAGTGAGTCAAATTAAATCATATTCCAGAATTCTGTAACATTGTTCAATAACAGAACCATGGGTAGGGTCAGATCAACATGATCTGAAAGTAGACTGGAAGTAATCTAAGTCTGTATGCCTCTCACTTAGGGATACAAATATTATATCAACCAGAAAACCAGTCACCATTCTTACCACTCAGGAATGATGCTGATGGTTATTAAGATGGTGCTGGTGGTGACAATGACAACGATGACGATGACTGATGACAGTAGTAATAAGACCATGGAAATATTTGCCAGAGCTTGCTCTTGCTGAGATAGAAGCTTAAGATGCATAGACTCATTTACTCTTCACAGCAACCCTATGAGATAGGTACTACTATCTCCATTTTTTAAGATAAAAATTAAGTAACTTGTCTAAAGTCCCACACCTATTAAGCAACAGACCTGGGACTTAAGTCCAACAGTCTAACTTCAGAGCATAACTTTTAACCAAGAGTGCTTCCAGGACTGGTTACACAATGCAAGTGAGCGTGTCTTATTGAAAGAAAGTCTCATGGATGAGAGCACAGATAGAATGAGCTCTGAGAGTAATGCATTCTGGGGGAGGAAATGGGAAATGTTTTTTATTCACACATCTGATCATTTAAAAGAGAGGTCTACAGTCAGCTTCAGAATATCTACAAATATCTATCTATATATCTATATCTATATCTATATCTATATCTATATCTATATCTATCTATCTATCTATATAAATAACAACCACTTCCTCCGGGTCATGTAATAGAGCAGGAGGGCAAGTGAAAGATCTCCCTTTGGTGCACAAAAACATCAGAAACCATGAAACATGTGGGGCAAATCAACCAACTCAAGGAGCGGGAAATAAAAGGGTCCTTGAACTCTCTCAATTTGTGAATATCTCAAAAATTATAGATAGAATAATTTTTGAGACATTAATCTTTGAAGGTTTTCTTTCCTTGCTTTTCACTTTCACTTTTCCCTTTCAGATGGGTAGTCAGCTCTATGTTCATTGCCTCAGGATAAAGATGCGGCAGGAAAGAAGAAATAGTCCACGGGTTTTCCCTGTTTTTATTTCCAAACCCAGAACCCGGGAATGAGGACAAAATTTGCTGGTAAAGAAAAAATGTCTTGGCCAGAACTGGAAGGTGAAGAGAATCTTTGCCCCAGCAAATGAAAAAGAGATTTCCTCAAGCTTGGGGGCAGAGGAAGGGTGGGAGAGAATGGTCAGTGGGTCCCAAGAAGAGGGTGGACCTGGCAGTGCCACTAGGAAAGCAGGAAGATAAGATACAAGTACTAATTCAGAGGAGAGGAAAACTTTTTTGTAAATACCGTATGTAATTTGTCAATAAATCTGATGATTCCATGAAATGGTTAATTTCAGAAAGGGGGAAAAAGCATAAATGACCAATATTTACTGAAGAAACCAGAGACCAGTATTGGGCTTCTCCTGTTGTTTCTCTGGATCCCTCAAGAGCCAGTGGACTGGCATTTGTCTTTTGTTTTTCACCCAGTCAGGCAATTAGAGCTACAGTCTTCTAAATAAGGAGTCATGAGCTCAAATCTCACTGCAGCTGCTTTATATAATATAACCTCTAGAGAGGACCCTCCATGAGGGCAAGGAATGTGTCTGTCTTGATCACTTGAGAGTCAAGTTTATCTGCTTAGCCAAAAGTCTGGTAAGGGTCTAGTCACCAATGCAAACACAGCAGTGAAATCTCCCAGTCTGACTCTCCCTGTAACATTTCCTCCTCCACAAGAATCCACCATTGGAGGTTGAAGAAGATGGTAGGCTAGGGAGCAGTGAGGAGCTAGAGAATCAAAGGGCCACCAGGATCCTGAGCACTGGGTAGCTGTCCTGAGCTACCTCTCCACTAGCTTTACTGGGAGTAAGTAGAATTCAAAACCAAGTGGGCGTTCTGCCACCACACATCCACCTTCTCTCTGGTCTGCTCTCAGCACTCCTATTCCGAAGAAAAGCCTATCTATTTGTCCACCCACCCAGCTCATCACACCCCCTCAGCCACCCACCTCGGTGGGTACGAAGAAGGAGATGGACAAGCCAAAACTGATCCAAGCCCATGCGCCATGCCAGCCTAGCGGGGGTGCCATTTAGACCTACAGGGGCTGCTCAAACTGCAGAATGTCATAAAGGTGTGACTTGCTGAAGACTAGATGGCAGTAGAAGTTCTTTCACCATCTACAGGCACTAAACCCCACCCCCACCCCAAAGCTTTGGATCCAATTCTTGACACTGGAACTACTGGAAAAGTTTCTCTTTGATTTCTTTGTTACCTAGATTAATACTATCCCAGTCCACATGAAAATCTTTTCTCTTTTCCCTTTTAAGACTTTATTGACCTAGAGGACATTAGTCATGGAAGTAAGAGTTAGAAGGGAATGGGACATTCTAGGAACATCAGGAGGAGCAGCTGAGGTTGGGAGTACCCCCAGTGTGGCATATGCAGTATTTAAATGCTAGGTCCCTGAATCTGGGGTCATCTTACTACACTCCTACGAGTTTCATGGCCTTGGGCAAGGAATTTAACCTCCCCTAGTCAGAATTCTCTCATCAGTTTAATAGCAATACAACATTATTTAATTTATTATGCCAAAGGAAGGTGAGACAAAGTGCAGCATTAGTAAGACTCACTACTGTCATTGTTTAGTTCTGTGATGAGGATGCAGCATTTTCCCAAGTACCCCCACCCCAATTCCCCTCCCTCTCCAATGAGCCCAGTGTCTTGGTGCTAGTAGAGAAGGTATGAAGGAGCACTGTGAGATGGAAGAAGCTACTGGCCCAGAGGGACAGATTGGAACTGAAATAGTGAAGATTTCCTCTCAAACTAGGAATCCATTCCTTGTTAAAGATATTACTATTAGGACAGCTCAATAGAGGGTGAATAAAACTGGCTTCATGGAATGGGGCCCCCAGGATGAGCTCTTACACTCTGTTTACCTCACCCCCAAGCAAAATATTCAGGAGCCCAGAGGAGTCAGACTCCATTATTTACTGGGCTGTGATCTTGGCAAATTGCTGAACTTCTCCAACCTTACACGCCACCACCAGTGAATCTTACACACCTCACAGATTTGGGTTTGGAATGATGGGTGTTTGCAAAATATAAAGTACTTCACAAATACACCATTTACTAGTTCTTATTAACAGCTCTGGTGATTCCCAATTACTGTTAAAGGGAGGAATCACTGCTGAGAGTGGAAAACAATGAGGATGATGGCTTCTAAATCATCTGCAGGAGTTGCACTATAGAATTATGGAATCCTAATATCTGTTAAAGGGGATTTTACAACAACTACCTCTTCTGCCCTCCCAGCTTACCCAGCTTATCTGAGTGTGGCTCCAGAGCCTGCTTCCTGTGTGCTACTTCCACATAGTGCATGCCAGCTAGAGTCTCCGCCGTTGTCTTCTGACTCATTTCTTCTACAATGCCCTGGCCCCTGGGATCCCTGGGCCCCAAAGAAACTCATTAGTAACAAACCCAGTACTTGCACCCGCCTTACTGAGCCACAGTTCTGAGCCACGTTTCTAAATAAGGCATGTCCAGAGATGGAATCCTGGGTTCACCCCAAGTCTGAGCTTCTCCCTTGACCATCAGAGCCCATGCTAACACTTCCCTTCCCTATCTTCTGCAGTGCCTGGTCGTCTCCAGCAGCTATCAGAATCCAATACCGCAGCATTCGATCACGGCTGTTTTCTGTTGTCCAACGACTGCTTCCTAATACACTGAACTTCTCTCCTCAGCTGGAGTTTAAGCTCCATGATAGCAAGTAATGTGTTGAATGACTCACCCAGGAAATACTTTCTCATTAATTCATTAATGCATTTCTTCAAGAAATATTTACTGGGTAACTGCCATGTATAAGACATTGTACCATGTGCGATGGGACATAGAGTGGCCAAGGAAGACGTGGTCCCTGACTTCTGGGAGCTTATAGTCTAGCTGGCAGACATTACAACAAAACAAGCTACTATCAAGTGTTACAAATGTTATCATAGGGGAAATATAGGATGTGGTGGGAGTACCTATCAAGGACACCTAACCTTATCCAGGGGGGCAGAGAGGACATTTTGTTAATGAAAGTTAAGTGGTATCTGAGGAGTTTTTCAGGAAAAGGGCATGAAAGTATCCAGAGAGAGGAAATGGTAAATGGAAATGCCCAGAGGTGAGAGAGCCTGGAGCTTTTTACAAAGTAAACGAAGTTCATTGTGACTGAGATATAGGTTTGGAGGAAGGCAGAGGATGGGGGTCATTGGGAAGGGGGAAAGATGAGTGATATAGTTTGGTGATTCCTCAAAAAGTTATATAGAGAATTACCATGTTACACAGCAATGCCACTCCTAGATATGTACCTAAAAAAGCTGAGGTATCAAATACTTGTATATGAATGTTCATAGCTGCACTATTCACAGTAGCCCTAAAGTGGAAACAACCATCAACTGAGAGCTGAATAAATGAAATGTGGTTTATCCATACAATGGAATATTATTCAGCAATAAAAATAAATGAAATACTAATACATACTATAATATGGATGAACCTTAAAAACAATTGAAAGAAGCCAGTCACAAAAACCACATATGGTATGATTCTATTTATATGAAATATGAAAATAGGTAAATCCATAGAGACGTAAAGTAGATTGGCGATAGCTAGGGGAAAATGCATAGTGATTGTTAACGGCCATGGGATTTCTTTGGAGGTAATGAAAATGTCCTAAAATTGTGGTGATGGTTTCACAGCTCTTAATATATAATAAAGTTGTACTTTAAGTGGGTGGATTGTATGGTGTATGAATTATATGTTAACAAATTTCTAATAAAGAATGAGACTTTCAGCCTGTGACATTATTGAGTGTGATGAGATAAATATATTCAAATCCTTCCCATCCTAAAAAATAAACACAATACAAAGCCGAAGAATAAGCCTTTAGGGGAGAGCTACCTTCATGACTACGTACGTTATGTCTGTGATACCAAATTCTGAATGAAAGTTGAAAACTTAAAAGAAAAAAAAAAGAACCGGTCTTTATCATTGGGGAAGTTTGTATACAGATTGCATATTATATATGTGTATTAATGTTAAGTTTCTTAGATGTGACAGTGCTACTGCAGTTATGTATGAGACTGTTCTTGTTTCTAGGGGCTCTGGAATGCTGAATATAGTGGTTAAATGTCTTGATATATGAAAGTTATCTCAAATGCTCTCAAAAAGGAGAGGAGAAAGGAAAGAAGGAAAAGAAAGAATTAGAGAGAGAATAATTAAGAAAGTGGGGCAGGGAGGGAGGGAGAGATTTGTATGTGAAATAGATATGAACAAGTGAAATGTGGATAGATTTGATGGAGTATAATAAAGACAGTCTGATTTGAAACTAAGCTTGTAACTTTTACTTTGAATGACAGAAGTTTATTTATTTATTTTTATTTTTTAACTTTTTTTATTGATTTATAATCATTTTACAATGTTGTGTCAAATTCCAGTGTAGAGCACAATTTTTCAATTATACATGAACATATATATATTCATTGTCACATTCCTTTCTCTGTGAGCTACCATAAGATCTTGTATATATTTCCCTGTGCTATACAGTATAATCTTGTTTATCTATTCTACAATTTTGAAATCCCAGTCTATCTCTTCCCACCCCCTACCCCCTTGGCAACTACAAGTCTGTATTCTGTGTCTGTGAGTCTATTAGAATGTCAGAAGTTTATTGACATTGGGTTTCATTTTCTAAAAATCTGAGTTCAATCATATATCTTGCTTCTGCAGTGATAATATTTATAGAATCATAATATTGCAAATTCTGTTTCTCTTCTTAATTTGTAGAAAATGAAGTTATAATTTTTTATCTATATTGATTGTGTTGCATAAGTTTCAAATCCGCTACAAAAATTATTGGTCTTATTAAAGTAGAGAACGGGGGGGAAAAGGAACAACAGTAATAATCTAAGATGTAACAGTGAAAAAAAAACTCTCTTGAAAGAAGAAAGAGGCAGATCTACAAATCAAAAGGGGTTTTCTGTGTTATGAAAAAAAACTGTAACAAAGGTCAGCTAATACAAAAACAAAATCTGATGAAGTTATGAAATTTAAAGTTTGTAGAAATAATCCTATGAGCTTCAGGTGAGGAGAAGACAGCCCATATAAGGGGCAGAGGGAAGAGGGAGTAGTCAGCCTTATTCAGAATTTTCCACATTTATTTTGGAAAATTGGGAAACAGAAGTCCACAAAATTCTAAGTTGTCCTTCAGATATAAGGAAAATCTGAAATATGTGAAAATTCAAGAAATACAGCATTCAGGTACCATTTTTATTTTTAAAATGACTTGAAGATATAATCCAACTAATCAAGGAATTAATGAAAGTAAAGAGCTCAAAAATTTTAAAGCCATAATATTAAAAGAACAGTGGGGAGAATTCTGTTTAACATTACTAAAGTAAGAAAAATACATTGTGATAATAAATGCACACAACATGCATTATCTTTTAATAGAAAAAATGAATTTCAAGTGAATGACATTAAAGAAACCAAAATGCATTGCTATAAATAAAGAGCATAAAAAGATCCCTTTGGGATCAGGGCAGGTTAGATAAGACACGGTAGATATGAGAATACAATAGGGGAAAATGATGTGGCAGAGAGAGAATGATGTGAACGTCTGACAGGGATAGGTAAGTAAGAGATATATATAGATCGATGGGACAGAACTAAATCCATCTATACATGGTCAACTGACTTTATACACAGGTACCCAGGTAATTCAGTGGAGGAAAAGAGTATTTTTCAACAAGTCATAATCTTCAAAAACTGGGTACAATTCAAATGTCTATCAAAAGGTGAATGAGTGAACAAATTGTGCTATATTTATACAATGGAAAACTAATCAGTAATAAAAAAAACAAACTACATATACACAGAATTATATAGCTTAATCTACAAAACATTGAGCAGTGCTAAAGACACCAGATGCAAAAGAGTACATACTAAATGATTCTATTTAATAAAGTTCTAAATCAGGCAAATCTCACCTATAGTGATAAAAATCAGATAGAAATCAGACCAGTGGTAGAGGACGCGAGCTTGATTGCAAGGGGTCACAGCAGATTGTGAGGTGGTGAAATTATTCCAGAATTGGATTTGGGTGAAGATTGTATGGATGCTTATAAGTGTCAAAATTCACTGAACTGTGCATTTTAAATGGGCACATTTTCTTGTATGTAAACTATACTTCAAGAAAATTGAAATGTACGTGCGTGCTCCTATTCCCACATCCTTGCTATTATTATAGGAAGTCAATCATTTATACATTTGTCATTTCTGCAGTAATTCAATTATCACTTGTTTTTTTCAGCTTGCTTTTTCCTGGTTAGCACTGAAGTTGAACATCTTTTCACAAGATATAGAATAAAGGACAAGCACAGACATGGCAGAAAGTAAAGAGTTCAATGTTATGCACATTGAGATCGAACTGCTCATAGAACCTCAAGTGGAGATGTCCACTGAGAAGATGAGAATAACAGCTGAGAGCTCTGGAGAAAGATCTGGACTTCAGATAGAAATGTGGAGGTCACCAGAATATATGAGAGAATTAAAGTGGTGAGTTTGGATGCCACAAATGAATCAATGTTGGAAATCTAGTCCATGCCATAAATGGAGCTAAGAGTTTTCCTTTCTTTCTTTTTTGAACAGCTGCTCCCCTTCTTTCTGAAGTGGAAGAAAAAGAAGACACCACAGAATCACATAGTCCAGGATATTATACAGAATCAACAGCTGATACACTATATGACTTAGCAAGTAACTGAATGTCGTATTTTTCAGCCAGTAAAATAGTGATCAATCTTTTCTACTTTCTTAGAATTGTCATGAAAGTAGAATAAAAACATAGGTATAGAGTTCTTTATAAAGTCCAAAATACCAGACAGAAGAGAGACATCTGAACCTGTTTGCAAGATTCTAGCTTTTTTTCCCTTTCCTAGGGAAAGAAACAAATTCTAGGGCTCCTGGGTATTACTTATTCCCAGCTAAAACCAAAATACACTTTTGTAGAAAAGGGGTTAGAAAAATCCATTTCAGGTCAGGCCACATCAGCAAACATATATAGACATAAAAATGAATCAGAGGGAAAAAAAGTTAAGATACAAAATGATGTGAAACTTGTGCAAGAAGAGAGTAGGAGACATTTAGAGTGAGGTTGGGAGGATGAGAAGATTGGCTCTTGTTTAGCATTGACCTAAGAGTATAGAGAATTATTTTAAAATAATACCACAATCAAAGCAGAGTTCTGGCTTAAAAAAAAATCTCCTGTATTAAATTAGTTTAAGCATGCAAGGCATGAAGATAATTTAAAGTAACAAATTTTAAAATACACTTTTCCAGGGTCCCCTAGGGAAAACAAAGAGGAAGGCCTAGCTAGAAAGTCACCAAGACCCCCTTCCCTAGTTCAACTATGCAACTACATTTTACATATTGAACAATTATGTACTGTGTCATTTTAACAAAAGTTTCCATGGTGAGGAGACAATCTGGACTCATATTCCAATATTAATATATCTACTAGATAAAATTTTGTAGAAATCCCAAGCTTTACCACGGCAGAGAGAAGTGAATTTTCTTTTTGCAAAAGACTCTTCCCAGGGCTCCCTTCATGTCTCTGTTCCTCAGGCTGTAGATGAAGGGGTTCAGCATGGGGGTCACCACAGTGTACATCATAGACATGACAGTCTCCTTAACAGTAGAATTACTAGCTGATGGGCATAAGTAGAGACCAATGATTGTCCCATAAAACAGGGACACCACAGAGAGGTGGGAGCCACAGGTGGAGAAAACTTTGCAGATGGCCCTGGCAGAAGGAACCTTGAGGATGGAGGAGATAATTTGTGCATAGGACATGATGATGAGTAAGAACGGGATGATGATGATGAGTCCACCAATAACAAATATCACCAACTCATTAACTCGAGTGTCAGAGCAGGACAGCTTCAGAAGAGCAGACATATCACAGAAAAAGTGGGGGATCACGTTGTCCACACAAAAAGATAATCTGGCCATGAGCAGGGTGTGTAACATGGCATGGAACGTGGTCAACACCCAGGGCAGCACCACCAGGGACAGACAGAGCTTGGGGCTCATGATGGTTGTGTAGTGCAGGGGGAAGCAGATGGCCACATAGCGGTCATAGGCCATGGACACAAGGAGGAAGTCTGCCAGGTCTGCAAAAAACAGGAAGAAGTACATTTGGGTCAAGCAGCCAGCATAGGGGATGGATGGGAATTCGCTCTGCATGTTCTGCAGCAATTTGGGCATTGTGACAGAGGAGAAGCAGAGGTCAGAGAAAGACAAATTGCCGAGAAACAAATACATGGATGTGTGGAGATGGGAGTCCAGGCAAATAAGGAGGATGATGAGAAGGTTCCCCAGGACAGTGGTAACATACATGGTCAGGAACAGGGCATAGAGCAGGTTTTGCTGCTCTGACTCGATGGGCAGGCCCAGGAGGAGGAACTCTGAGACAACAGTTTGATTCTTTCCTGTCATGCTCTAACTCCAGTATCTTTAGGAAGAAATAATAGTGTCCATGAAAACTTGAATTTAAAAATGAACGTATTTCAATGATACATAGTCTGTTAGATGCTTTGCAAAAATACTTGATCTCACTCTCATCACAGTAATGTTAATCGCTATAGTACTCCAAATCTCTATCATCAGAATCTCTATGATGGGAAATGATTTACTTTCTTTAATTCTCTTTTAACATGGAACAATATTCCAACTATTCTAAAACATTCTTGTCCCTTAGCTTCTGAGACACATATTATATTGGTTTTCCTCATACCTGGACAGACATCACGAATAACTGCAATTAGCTTGTTTTGTCAATATCTTCAAGTTGATGTTCAAGGCTTTTTCCTAAACACTGATCTCCTATAATTCTACATACACCACCAAGAAAAACTCATCTACTCCAATGGCTTTGATTCCCATTTAAATCTCAGTGCAGATGTTTCTCTAACCTATAAAAGAGTATACTCAATTGTTTAATGATTATCTTTCTTTCAAAGTATCACATACATTTTCAGCTAAACAGGTCTCAAAAGAAATTCTTGATCTCCCCTGCCCCTCTGTCAATTCCCTCCTCCTCTAGTCTCCCATATGTCAGAAAAAAAGAGCTCCAGGTGCTGCAGTCAAAAACCTGAGAGTTTTCTTTCATTCCCTCCTTTCTCTCATTAACATCCAATCTGTCAACAAGATCTATAAATTGTCTTTCCCATTCATCCACTCTTCATCTACATTGTCACTGCCTTAGATAAGGCTGACATCGTATCTTGTCTGCACTGTTGGGACAACTTATTTCACGTCCCTGCTTCCATGTTTGAATACCCTCTATGTCAATATTCTTCATCACACTAGGCATTCTGAGATGAAGAACTGATGACCATTCTCCATAAAGTCTTCATGGATTCTCATCGATCTTAACATAGTGGCAAATTCCTTAAAGGCAGATTCCTTTCAAAAGGTGATTCATGACCTGACCTTTGCCTAGCTCTATAGCTTCACCTGGCCCCACAACTACACTCACATTCCACTCTCCAGCAGAGCTGGACTTAAATGCAACAATCCTGCTCTGGCATTTTGCACCTGCACTATCCCTCCCAGCTAGCATTTTCTTCCTCTGCTCCCTTTTCAAGTGGCTTGCCTCTGTTTACCCTTCACATATATTACATGTCGCCTACCTAGCAAACCTTCCCTGTCTCCCCAGACTGATGAGAACCCACTGCTATGTTTCCAAGCATCCTGTACTTGTCCCCACAGCACTCCATGCCAATGAGATTATTTCTTTATAGCTGTCTTCCCTACCAGATTATAATATCCATGTAGGAGAGGCCATGTCTGCCTTCACAACTGCAGCAGAACCAGCACCTGGCACAGTGCCTGGATGTAGGTGCTGTTTCATAAATATTGGTTGTGCTTCAGGCTGAGACATGCATGCCTCCAACTTTAAAAGCAACAAAACTCTTTTCAAGTTAGAATCACTACTTCTACTAAATACTCCCAGAACAAGAACTCACTAGCCTCAACCACTTACCACTGACGTTGACTTTTTTTTTTTTTTACAAAATTTATGGGTACAATTTTGTCCCCATAGAATATGTTATGGTATCTAAAACACACTACAATTTCACTAATACAGATGACAGAAATAATAGAGATACATGCAAGTATGTAGATAGATAGAGTTCTCGATATAGATACAATCCCCTATTGGATCTGCTTCTCTGGAGAGTCCTAATACTCCTCAGTGTATCTCAAAGCTGACAAAGCACACGAGAGCATTAAGAGAAGTGGGAATCTCCTGCATTAAAGACATAACTGAATCCAACTGCTGGGATTTTCACCCCTTGGTACAGATTGATCCACACCAACAGGTTTTACACACGGACTTAGGTACTGGTATCACTGGGGAGAAATATCTAGGGAAAACATCATACATCTGATTGCACAGAATTTCGTTTCCCTGGTAAAAAAAAAAAAAAAAAAAAAAAAAAAAGGTGACTCTTGTGTCAAGAGTATGAGTGAGATCACAGACCAGAGACAGCACTTAAGGATGCTGCCACTGATGATGCAATGAGGTTCTCACCTTCTTCATCTGTTAAGTCAGGAGTTCTCAGTCTGGACTGCACTTAAGAATCACCTAGGGCAGTGCTTCTAAAATGTAATGTCTATGCAAATCACCTTGAAGTTCTGGTTTAACACTATTTCTGACTCAGCAGGCCCTCCTCTACATTGTAAATTAGCACCCAGGTAATGCCCATGGTATAGTCCATGGACTACACAGTGAGTGGCAAGGACACATGATGCTTTTAAAAGTAAAGATTACTGGACCTGTCAGATACATTTTATCACAATCTTTAAGAGGAAGTCTGTACAAAGGTTTTAAAGCTCCAAGATAATTCTAAAATAAAACAAGTGTTCAGAAAACTGTTGCATTAATGCCTATCTCAAGAGCTGTTATTTTGTTGAAATTATGCACATTGTGAAATATCTTATATAGTAAGTAATATTGATAAGTGCTATCACTAATAAAAGGATTGTAACTGGTGAACATTAATAAAAATATTTCTCAAATGTGGAGAAATTGTGGGAGGCAGAGACATGGAGAAGAGGAAGTTTATCAAACCTGAAAAACTTCTGCAGAACATCGTACAACCTGGGAAACCAAGACCCTCAGGTGGGAAGATTCCTAAAAGACCAGCTCGTTGACCCTCTGGGCAACTTACCCAGTGTGTCTGAGGGAGACTCCAGGACCGTGAACTGAGATCCTGCTCCCCTTTATTCACTAACACATGTGAATAAACAGCCTCTGTAGTCATCACCTGCGTCTGCAAAATCCCTTCTCATATCTACAATTTTGCACATCCCTGGGCCAAAGGGCCCTAAATCACAAAGGAGTCTAGATCCTGGAGGAACTCATTAAAGACAAAGCATTACCCAAGGCCTCTCTGGGACAAATGCTCTCAGGGTCCCAGAGCAGTGACTGATTTTAGTCACTGATCATACCTGACTACTTTGAGGAGAGGTGAGGATGGAGAAAAGCTCATGTATCAAAACTTAATCACTGTCTGTGTAGGCAGTGAACAGTAGACCTGTGTGGTTGGAACCTACGCTTTGGGAGGTAAAGGAGGATGGCTTAAGAAGCCATAAAAAGCAGCAGGGAACAGACTGTGAATATACTAAAATATCTGAGGAGTGCAGCAGGCTTTATTCTGTGGGCAAAAAGAAGCCATCAGTGCTTTGAGCAAAGTGCCAATAAAGACACATAATTTTGGAAAAATTCTCAAGGTGGCAGAATCTCTCAGTACAACCCAACTTCTCATAAACATACCCAAGGAGAGAAATACCGCCTGCAGCTAACAAGGGGTAGATACCTATGACACCGCCACATGCAGATATACTGAAAGTACTGGAATAAGAGAAAAGATAAAGTCTCTCTGATCATGTTCAGTTCTTCCTCAAGTCAAGATAGAAAACGAAACCTAGTATGAATCCCACTGAGGTGTTTCTACCTTCTTACTTCCGTGGGAAAACATTAGTAGCACCTGCCATCACCGTCATCTTTAGTACTTTCCATATGTGTCAGAATACTTCCTGCTTTCCAGCTCTTCCATATGCTATAGTAGACCAAGGCCATAGTTAACTTTTACAACATCTTCTTTCACTATTCGTTTCATGTTCTCCTTGGCCATCATCTCAGCTGTATGGGATTCTTACATGGTCGCATAATGCAAACCTTCCTTCCTAGGTAATCAGCATTCTCTTTGGTCTTGCTTTACCGAGTTGTTATAGTTTTGTTAACACTTGTTTTTAGACATGAAAAACTAAGTGGTACTCAAAGAATTCCTCAGAATTTCAGACATGGTACTCTCTACTCCAGCTATGGAGCAAACCAGTTTTTCCTTGCTAATCTATAGCACCACCCCAGGCTCAATGGTAATGCTACCCTTTGTATAGGGGTTCACATCGGAACCCACAAAATGTCCAGGTGGTAGGCTCCACTTCCAATTCAATGAAACCATTGTGACATCCCCTGGTAGAAGCACTGCCCCCTTGAGAACCATATGAGGAGACACTTCTTGTGCCCCTTTTCAGTTCTCTCAGCCTCATCTTTTACTCTAGTCATAAAGCCATAGCCAGCTCTGCACTGATTTTAACTAGTTTTAGTACATGCAACTTGACGGCACCTCACCTCAGTTCTACTCCACATGGTCTTCAGTCCCTGCCCTAGGACTTTTCTGACTCCACAAAACAGGATGTTATAGGAAACGTTCTCAATATGCATACAAATATTCTGGTGTATGATTCATTAAGAGTGAATTGTTTTTGAGACTGTCAGGTATGCATTGAAGGTTTTCTGTTCACATGGAAATCCAATTTTTCCAGCATCATTGGTTGAAAAGACTACTTTCCACCAAGCTGTCTTTGCACCTTTGTCAATGATCAATGGACATGAATCTATTTTGGACTCTATCTGATAATCTGTACTCTCTGTCTTGATCTATACTTCTCTCATTTCTCTAATACCACAATTTTCTAATTATTTTTAACTATAGTAAACACCTTAAATTTTTTTGCTCCCTGTATGTATTTTACAATCATATTGTCAATTTGTACTACCAAAAAGTCCTTCTGGAATTTAACTGAAATTGTTTTAAATCCCTAGATCAATTTCAGAAGAGTCAACATCTTAACAATATTGACTCTTCCAACCCATGAACATGTTATATCTATCAATTTCTTCAGATTTCTATGAGTTCTTTAGTCACTGTTTCCTAATTTTCAACATAACATATTTTGTGAATTAAATGGTTGGGTCTATTGTAAATGGTACTTTAAAAATGCAATGTGGAAAGTACAGTCTCCTCAATAAAGCCAGACAGCCACATGCAAAAGAATGAAACTCAACCACTATCTTACACAATATACAAAAATTAACTCAGGTGGATTAATGACTCAAACATGAGACTTGAAACCATAAAATTCCTAGAAAAAATATAGGCAGAAAAGCTCCTTGACATACGTCTTGGAATGATTCTTTGATTTAACACAAAAAAAAAATAAACAGATGGAACTACATCAAACTAAAAAGCTGCTACATAGCAATGGAATTCATCAACAAAATGAAAAGACAAAGTACTGAATGAAATATTTTCAAATCATATACCTGATAAGAGGTAAATATCAAAAACATATTAAGAACTCATACAACTCAACAGCAAAAAGACACAATGTGACTTAAAAATGGCAGAGGATTTGAATAGATTTTTCCAAAGACAGATAGATGGTCAACAGGTACACTAAAAGATACTCAATATCACTAATAATCACAGAAAAGCATGTCAGAACCAAAAGGAAATACCACTTCATACATGTTAGAATGGCTATTACCATAAAGACAAAAAATAAACAAGTGTTGGTGAGGATGTGGAAAAAAGAGAACACTGTGCACTATTGGTGGGAATGAAAATTGGTGTAGCCACTATGCACAACAATATGAAAGGTCCTCAAAAAATTTTAAATAGCATTAACATATAATCCAGAAATACCACTTGTGGGTATTTATCAAAAAAAACCCAAAAAAACGCTAACTTGAAAAGATAGATACACTCTCATGTTCATTGCAGCATTATTTTACTATAGCCAAGATATGGAAGCAACCTAAGTGCCCATCAAGAGATGCATGGATAAAGAAGATGTGGTATATACACAATGGAATATTACTCATCTACAAAAAGAATGAAAGCTTGCCATTTGTGACAACATGGATGGGCCTAGAGAGTATTATGCTAAGTGAAACAAGTCAGACATAGAAAGACCAATACTGTATGATTTCACTTATATGAAGAATCTGAAAAACAAAACAAATGAACAAAACAGAAACAGAGTCATAGATACAGAGAATATACAAGTGGATGCCAGAGAGCAGCGGGTGGGAGGAAGAAGAGAAATAGGTAAAGGAGATTAAGCGGTACAAACTTCCACTTGCAAAATAAATTTTAAGGATATGAAATGTACAATGTAGGGAATATAGTCAATAATTCTGTAATATCTTTGTATGGTGACAGACGGTAATTAGACTTACTATGGTGATCATTTTGAAATGTATAGAAATATTGAATCATTATGTTGTGTAACAGAAAATAACATAGGTCAATTATACTTCAAAAACAAGCAAACTCATAGAAAAAGAGATCATGTTTGTGGTTACCAGAGGTGGAGGGGAGAGGTGAGGGAACTGGATGCAGGTAGTCAAAAAGTATAAACTTCCAGTTATAAGTAAAGTACTAGGGATGTAATTAATGTATGTAATATACAACATGATAAATGTGATTAACCCTGCTGTATGTTATATATGAAAGTTGTCAAGAGAGTAAATACAAACTCTTCTCATCACAAGTAAAAAAAAATGTGTTTCTATTACTTTAATTTTGTATTTATATGAGATGATGGGGATTCACTAAACTTACTGTGGTAATTATTTCATGATGTAAGTCAAATCATAATGCCGTACAACTTAAACTTGTAGAGTGCTGTATGCCAGTTACATCTCAATAAAACTGGAAGAAAAAAGTCAGTTGATAATTACTTTTATTTCCATCTGCAAAGGCCCTTTACAGCAATAAATGGATGGGAATATTAGGGGGACACTTAAGAAATTCACTACCACACTAACCAACTCTTTCAACTGCTGGCCGCTGCACACTTTAGTGGCAAAGTTCTAAAGCAACAGCTTTATTGAGTTTGTGCTGAAGACTGTGTGTATGATTTAGGGTCTCAGTGACAGAATCTCCATGAAATGTCCTGGGACTTTCCCTTTACACTCAACACCTGAGGTGACTGTGAAAACCATATATTGAATATTTCAGTGCTTCTGTCACCTGATGGCATGAAGCATAGTGTCCCCATCGCTCAATGACAACTGAATTTTACATAAGAAAGAAAGAAACACTTGTTGTATCACACCACTGAGATTTCAGGGTTTATTCATTATAGCAAGTCCTCTACCTTCAGTAACTCATGGAGAATATTAAAATAAATCAGGAAATGTAATACTGAATAGAAAAAGAAAACCTGTATCATCAGTAATCCATTTTTGTAAATACATATATACAGACTCACAGAGACACACACATATACACAAACAGTTCCTTGGGTAAATAAGTGGAATATGAATCAAGAAATGTAATACAGTATGATATACTCCTTCTTGTCTATGTTTTGGTTTTGCACAGGTTTTGTTGTCTGTGCTTTTGGTGTCAAATCCAAGAAACCATTGCCAGGATCAAGGCCAAAATGTCTTCCTTCTATGTTTTCTTCAAAGACTTTTACAGTTTGAGATCTTTGAGTCCTTAATTTATTTTGAGTTGAATCCTGTGTATAGTGTAGGTAGGGGTCCAATTTCATTCTTTTCATTGTGGATACACACATTGCATGTTCCTGGCACCCTGTACAAAGATCAGTTGATTTTACATGTGGATTGGTTTCTGGGTTCTCTGTTCTGTTTCACTGATCTATGTGCCTATTTTTATGCTGATACTTACTATTTTTACTACTGTGGCTTTGTAATATATTTATATATGTAATCATCTTCATTGTAATTCATGAATACATTAGAAACTGCATGGATCTCTTTAATAGGCCATCTAGGTTCGCATGGGCACCTGCTTTCCACTCATTGTCAGAAAATCCAGTTTACTTCAGAACGGTAAAAAAGGCTAAGTAATATCTTAGTGTAATTATAACAAGTTTCTAACTCATAGGAAACCTGGAAGGGTCTCTGAGCCTCCCAGATCAAGAGACTATACTGTCATTAACAGACCTGCCTACACTCAAGTGCCATCTAGAATTCCTTAAAAATTTCAGTGGGCTCCTGGGCAACAGAATATTCTATTACTCAGCTGGGTTTTAAGGTTCAGTTCTAGGGTTAAACACTGTGCCAAAACATTTTCAAGCTTCCAGACTTGTCTTCCAACAACAGTGTATTAATCACTTTACCAACTCTCCCTGCCAAATAAAGGACCCCAAGGCTCCTCTTCTCTCCTCAAATCAAGTTATTTGGAATCCCGAACACAAGCAGTGCAAACGTAGGGAAGTGGTCTTTCCCAAAAAAAGTGCAATATATTTTTGAATCAGGAATAGTGATGCTTCTAGCTTTGTTCTTCTTACTCAAGATTGCTTTTGCGTGGCAGAGTATATGATTCCATAGAAATTTTGGAATTTTTTTCCTACTTCTGTTTTGAAAAATGCAACTGGAATTTTGATAGAGACTGCAGTGAATCTATAGATCATGCTGGAAATATGACATTTTAACAATATTAATTCTTCTATCCATGAACCTAGGATGTCTTTCCATTTACCTGTTTCCACTCTAAGTTCTTTTATCACTGTTTTATAATTTTCATCTCTTGGTTAATTTTATTCCTAAGATTTTTATTCTTTTTGATGCTATCTCAAACTTAAAAGGGTCTGTGCAGCAAAAGAAACAGTCAACAGAGTGAAAAGGCATCCTGTGGATAGGGAGAAAATATTTGCAAAACATCATTCTAGTGAGTGGTTTTATCCAAAATGTATGACTCTCCTGTAATTCAACAGCAAAAAAAAAAAACCACCCTGACATAAAAATAGGCAAAGGGCCTGAATAGACATTTCTCCAAAGACATACAAATGGCCACTAGGTATATAAAAAAATGTGCTCTACATTACTAATCATCAGAGGATGCAGATGAAAACCACAATGAGACATCACCTTACACCTGTCAGGATGGATAGTATCAAAAACAAAACAAATAAAACATGTACAAAAAATGTAGCAGTTGTCACAGAAAATGTGGAGAAAGGGGAAACTATACACTGTTGGTATGAATAGATGCAGCCAATATGTAAAACAGTATAGAGGCTCCTCAAAAAATTAAAAATAGAACTATCATATGATCTAGCAACCCCAATTCTGGCTACATATCCAAAGGAAATGAAATGAGGATCATAAAGAGATATCTGCACTCCTGTGTTCATTGCAATATTATTCACAATAGCCAAGTTAGGGATAGATTCCAAACGTCCATCAATGAATGAATAAGAAAATGTGGTATACTCATACAATGGAATACCATTGAGCCTTAAAAAAGGAAAGAAATCTTGACATTTGTAGCAACATGAATGAACCTAGAGAACGTGATGTTAAGTGAAATAACACTCTCACAGAAGGACAAAACTGCATGATTTCTTTCTAGATATTTGGCATCAAAAATAGGCATACTCATAGAAGAAGAGAACAGAATGGTGGTTATCAGGAGTAGGAGGGTGGGGAAATGGTGAATTGATTTTGAATGGGTATAAAATTTCTGTTATGTGAAACAAGTAGGTATTAAAGATCTGCTTACAACATAGAATCTGTGGAAAACTAAATGTACATAGATGAATGAATAAAGAAGATGTGGTTGGTGTGTGTGTGTGTGTGTGTGTGTGTGTGTGTGTGTGTGTGTGTGTGTAATGGAATATTACTCAGTCATAAAAAAGAATAAAATAATTTCATTTGCAGCAATATGGATCAACCTAGAGATTATCATATTAAGTAAAGTAAGTCAGACAGAGAAAGAAATATCATGTGATATCACTTATATGTGGAATCTAAAAAAAGACACAAGCCAGAAATGGACTAACCAACATAGAAAACAAACTATGGGTTACCAAAGGAAAAATGGAGCAGGGAGGAATAAATTTTTGGGATTAACAGATACATATTACTATATATAAAATAGATAAACAACAAGGACCTACTGTGTAGCACAAGGAACTATTTTCAATTTCATATAATAAGCTATAATGGAAAAGAATCTAAAATATATATATGTATGTATATGCATAACTGACTTGCTTTGCTGTACACTTGAAATTAACATTGTAAATAAATTACACTTCAATAAAAAAGATGCAATATAAAAAAAATCACAGATGTAAAATTTGTTGATCAATTCCAAAATAGGAGAGAGACAACCTTAAAAAGTGAGGCTGTTAACCAGACTCTGGCTTTCCTCCCCATATCTGAGGGAGTAACTTTTAAGGCCCCAGGTATGAGTTAGCTTCCAGATAAAGACAAACTAAACTATTGTAGCAAAGGAGATAGAAAGTTCACTTGAGGTTCAGGACAGGTCAAATAGATAATGTATATGTGAAAATAAATGAGAGGAGAAAAGGATAAGAGGTAGAATGATGTGAACAAAAAGATCATTGGAAACAACAAGTCTGGGTTAAAATCTCAATATTAATATCAATATACCTAGTGGGTAAAATATGTTAAAATCTCAACTTTACTGTCATAGAGAGAAGAGAGTTTTCTTTTTGTGAAAGACTCTTCCCAGGGCTCCCTTCATGTCTCTGTTCCTCAGGCTGTAGATGAAGGGGTTCAGCATGGGGGTCACCACAGTGTACATCACAGCCATGGCAGTGTCCTTAACAGTAGAATTACTAGCTGTAGGGCATAAATAGAGACCAATAACTGTCCCATAAAACAGGGACACCACGGAGAGGTGGGAGCCACAGGTGGAGAAAGCCTTGCGGATACTTCTAACAGAAGGGACCTTGAGGAGAGAGGAGACAATCTGTGCATAGGACATGATGATGAGTAGGAATGGAATGACAAGAATGAGTCCTCCCATGATAAATATCACCAACTCATTAACTTGAGTGTCAGAGCAGGACAGCTTCAGAAGAGCAGACATATCACAGAAAAAGTGGTGGATCACGTTGTCCACACAAAAAGATAATCTGGCCATGAGCAGGGTGTGTAACATGGCATGGAACGTGGTCAGCACCCAGGGCAGCACCACCAGGGACAGACAGAGCTTGGGGCTCATGATGGTGGTGTAGTGCAGGGGGAAGCAGATGGCCACATAGCGGTCATAGGCCATGGCCATAAGGAGGAAGCTCTCCAGGTCTGCAAAAAACAGAAAGAAGTACATTTGGGTCAGGCATCCTGCATAAGGGATGGATGGGACTTCGCTCTGCATGTTCTGCAGCAATTTGGGCATTGTGACAGAGGAAAAACAGAGATCAGAGAAAGACAAATTGCTGAGAAAAAATACATGGGTGTGTGGAGATGAGAGTCCAGTTGAATGAGGACAATGATGAGGAGGTTCCCCAGGACAGTAGTAAGATACATGACCAGGAACAGAGCATAGAACAGGTTTTGATGCTCTGGTTCAACTGGCAGGCCCAGGAGGAGGAACTCTGAGATGACACTTTGATTTCTTCCCATCATGCTCTGTGTCCAGTATCTTTAGGAGAAAATAATGGTGTCCATTAAAAACCGGAAGAAAAATGAACATATTTCTGTGATACCTGGTCTGTTAGCTGTTCTTCAGTAACTGATTACAACCTCACTAACACCACTCTTTGTAATCAGAAATATACATCACTAAATCTAAGCTACTTTTCAGACATTTCCTTCATTTCTCATCAATTAGCATGTAACAATAGTGTAACTCTTGCCTCTCTTCTAAAACACTCTCATCTTCTATCTTCTATGGGCTCACCCTGGTTCTCCTGATATTTCCCTGCCATTCATTCCCAGTAACTCTGATTAGTTTCTTCTCCAACAGTATCTTATATATTGGTGTATTCTTGGGCTTTTGCCTAAACACTGTTCTCTTATAATTCTATATATACAGTTTTGAAAGAGCTTGTCCATTCCTATGGCATTAATTACCATCTAAATCTCATGGATAAACCTCTATCACTTTCACAGCTCCATTAGTTGCTTAGTGATTATCTCCCCATGGAATATCACAAGCATCTTCAGCCCAAAAGATCCCACATGAGCTCACCCTGCCCACTCTTTCAAGACTCTCACACCTCAGTAAAAGAAATCAAGGCTCAAGTCATATACCTAGGAGTTTTCTTTCATTCCCTCCTTTCACTATCAGCACCCAGTCCATCAAGTCTTGTAGGATCTCCCACTTAATTCTCTCTCTAATTCATCCACCACTATCCCAACCCTCACTACCCTGAACCAGGCTAACATCACAACTTGTCTGTACTATCGAAACAGCCTCTTAATTTATCTCCCTACTTCCATGCTCACTCTCCTTCAGTCTCTTCACACTATGGCATTCTAAGATGAAAATCTGACCATTATTCTGTTAAAGTCTGCATGGTGTCATTGCTCTTAAGATAAAGACAAAATTCCTTTCAAGGGCCAAAAAGTGCTCCATGATCTGACCCTTGCCTGCCTCCACATCTTCATCTACCCTATAATGAAATACACATTCCACTCTTCCACCAATGCTGGAGTTAAAAGTCACAGTTTCTTGCCTCCATCCTTTTGCCTTTCCTTTTCCTCATGCCTAGCATCCTTCTCCCTCTGCTCCTTCACCTGGCTTGTCTTTCTTTATCCTTCAGGTATATTACAAGTCTCTTACTCAGCTAACCTTCCCTATTTCCGCAGACCAGATGAGAACCCACTGCTATGCTCCCTCAGCACCCAGTACCCAAAGCTATTATTCATTTATAGCTGTCTTCCCTACCAGATTGTCAACTTCACACAGGAAAGGCCATAACTACCTTCATGACTGAAGCAGTGCCAGCACCTGGAACAGTGCCTAGATGTAGGCAATGTTTCATTTTTTGAGGTATTTACTGGCTGTGCTTCAGGTTAAGACATGCCTTCCTCCAACTTTAAAGACAGAAAACTCCTGTTGTTTTAGAATATCTACTCCTCCTAAGTCCTCTCAGAACAAGAACTCACTAGTTTTTGATACTTTTTTACAAAAGTCTGGGATGTAACCTCAGACATGGAACATATTAGACTACCTCAATCACACTACTCTTTATCCTAAACAGACAACCCACTATTCACATGCACACTGTCACTTATTCCTTGTGTTGATACCCACAGGATTCAGTTATATACATGTGGAAAAAGGTAAAACTGATGGGTATGTTTAGTAATTTGGGGAGAAAAGGAAGAAATAAAGATAATTTCTACCCTCGAGACCTTGCTCCATTTCTTCTTCAGATATCCATACCTCAGAGTGTGCCTCAGAGCTGGGAAAACTAAGGAAGAGTATTAGGGATATAAGAAGTTCCTTTCCTCAATGAGACATAACTGGGTCCAATTGCTAGGATTTTCACCCTGCTAATGCTGCTTAACTGAGCCACATAGTATTTTTCACATGTGGACTTAATGTTCTGGTATTGCAGCAGGGAAAAGCATCAAGTGAAGCTCCATGCACTTAATTTCTCAGAAATTTGCTTCCCAGGAAAACATGTAGGATCCTTTCCTGAGGCTGTCACAAGTCTCTCTAGGAATCACAAAACAGAGAGCCAACACTTGAAGATGCTGGCAGGATCAGGGCTATGAGCCTTAGCTGCTCCATTAACAATGTCTCTCATCCTCTGCACCTGGGAAATCAGTAGTTCTCAGTCTGGACTGCACATAAGAATCACAAAGGGCAGTGCTTCTAAAAATTTAATTTACATATTGCCTACCTTGAGGCCCTGTTAAGTGCTGATTTTGATTAAGTAGGTCTGTTGTGGTGCCTAAAATTCTATATTTTATAAGCACAAATTTTATATTTAGTGATTCCAATTCTGTTGGTCTGTGGAACACACTGTATTTTAAAATGTAGATTACTGCACTCTCATCCAATGAATGTAATCAGAATTTCTGGGGAGAGGGGTGCTATCTAAAGGTCATTAAGTCATTCAAATATATAGTAAAGGGTCAAGAACTTCTGCGTTAAATGCCTGTCTCATAGAGAGGTCTTATGCTGAAACAAAAAAAAATCTTGTGAGATACATTACACAGTTATATTTATAGATGTTATCATTAATAAAAAAAGACTAACGTGACTAATGAACATCAATCAAAATATTTCTAGATTGTGAAGAAATCATGGGAGGCTGAGAGGTGAAGAAGGGAGTTATCACACCTGAAATGTTCTCCTGCAAAACATGATATAACCTGGGAAATCAAGACCCTCAGGTAGTAAAAACCCAAAGGACCAGCTCATTCATCCTCTGCCCAACTTACCCAGTGTGTCTGAGAGAGACTCCAGGACCCATGACCTGAGATCCTGCCCCTCTTTATTCACTAAAGCATGAGAAGTAACAGCCTCTGTAGTCATCACCTGTGTCTGCAACATCCATTGTCCCATCTCCCATTCTATACATCCCCAGGCCTAAGCGGCCCTGGATCCCAGAGGAGTCTAGATCCTGGAGGAACTCATTAAAGACAAAGCAATTACCCAAGGTCTCTCTAGGACAAATGCTCTCAGGATCCTGGAGCCGTGACTGATTATAACCACTGATCACACCTGACTATAGGGAACGTGGGGATGGAGATAAACTCATGTCTGGATGCTTAATCACTGCTCGTTTAGGAGTGGACAGCGGTCCGGTGGGGCCAGAGTTTACATTTTCAGCGGTAAAAAAAAAAGACGGATGGAGAAGCCATAAAACAAGCAGGGACCAGACTACAACTATGTCAAAGTAGCTGCACAGACTAGAAACTTCAGTATAATGCCTAGTGACACTACAGATAGTGAGCACCTTTGTCTTGTTCCCAAGTTTGGTGGGAATGTCTCTATATTTCCCCATTAAGCTTGATGTTGGCCTCTGAGCTGACTCAAATGTATCTGAGCTGACTCAAATGTATTCCTATCTCATGTTAAATAAGTATCTACCTATCCCTATTATATTGAACATTTTTAATCTGAAATGGTTTTTTAATTTTAGCAAATGTACAATTTTTATAAAAATACTAAAATTATTTTTCAAAAATTCTTTCTACATTTAAAAGGATTTAATAAAGTTATTTAAAAAATAAAATAGAAGGATTTAAGTATTTTAATTCAACAACAGAAATACAGAAAAACAGTAGCCATAAAACCACAGTGATGGTAAATGAAATAATAACAGAAAAATGTTTTTAATTTATACTATTTAAACTTCCTTCATCATCACTTAAATTTCATTCATTACATTAGTATAATACCTCATCTCAGCATCTACAGTTTTAACAAAGGCTTGAAAAGTTTTTTGTTCAGAAACAGATGCTGGTCTGACAGAAACACATTTGAAAATATTCTTTTTCTGGTCATAGTTTCCAACACACCTATGAACTCGGCCTCTAATCAGTCTTGGAAGTTCACGATCCTGTTTTTTAAAAAATAAATATCGATAAAGTTATTTATGATCCTATTTGAATTTCAATTTTTAAAACTAATAATATCATCAACTAAATATGAATCACCCCAAAGTGCTATAATTCCCTTACCTAATTTAGAGCCCCAGTGTTGACAAGATCATAATAGCTAGGGACAAATGGATACCCTCCACAGAAGAAAGCCCTTCACACTTGGGTAGGGCTTCTTAAAGGTGAGTGAGCTGCTGCTTCTTAAAAAAAAACTGGAATAATTCCCAATATAATGGCACATGAATATTCACTTCTATTAGACTGTTACTTTCAACAGATGGCACACTAGGTAGTTCAGACCAACTTTCCTACTAAAGCCAACTAGAATAGCTAGATGGAATATTTATTTTAAAATCTCCTCAGAGAGATACCAAAGGCAGTGAGGAATTACAGAGACCCCCATCTGGGAGAGGAGAGCAGTCCAGAATGGGGCCTGATATCTGGGGAGGCTTTCCCTGCTGAGGTATCTGCCAATTATAGTCAAGGCAGTTTGAGAGTCTAAGGAACTGAGCAGAGCTTCTGCCAGGCTCATATGGCTAGGAGAAAAAATGGAGACCAAAGCCCCTCAAAGAAAAGAGATTCTGATAATCACACCACCTCCACCCCGGGCTTAGTGTTGGGAGACTCAAAAGGGCAATGAACTAATGGGACTAGTAAATCAGGAAAAGTATTCTGGGATTGCTCTCACTAAGCAGTCATAAAAAGCACCAACTATCAGAGAAAACGCTGGTAGTTACTAAAAGGACTATACTATAGTAAAGATTTTCTGTTTCTCAAAAGCCACTCTTAAGACTGAAAAAGCTAACCATGGAGTATGAGAAGATATTTGCAATACACATAATAGACAAAGAACTTGTACCCAGAATAGTTTTCTCAAAAACTCCTATGAGTCAATAAGGAAAACACAAATAATTCAACAAAAAAAAATTATCAGAGGCCTGAACAGATTTTTCAAGAGAAGATATCTAAATGGACAGTAAACATCAAAAGTGCTGAACCTTCTCAGTCACCAGAGTTGGAGAGAAATGAGATAGCAGTACACTTACCCACTAGAATGGTTAAAATAAAAAAGACTGACAGTACCAAATGTTGATAAGAATGCAGAGAAGGTACAACTCTCCTACACTGATTGTGAGTGTGTCAACTGGTAAAACCCTTTGGAAAATCCTTTGGCAATAATTACCTTATTAAAACATATAGATGCACTATGATCCAGCATTTTTTATATTTACTTCTAGGTATATACCCAACAGAAAGGCATCCATGTGCACAAGAGACATATAGAAGAATGTCCATAGAGCATTATTCATAATAAAAAATCAAGAAACAACCAAGAGGCCCACCAATAGCAGAATAGAAAACTAAATTGTGATATATTCATACAGCAGAATATTGTACATAGAAATACATAAATAAATGAATTATAGCTAGAGAGATGAATCTTATAAACACTGTGTTGACTAAAAGAAACCAGACATAAAAGAAGACACTTCATATGATATTATTTATATATAAGTTCAAAAATAGCCAGAATTAATTGATGATATTAAAAGTCATGATAATGGTTAATTTTAGGCAAGAAATAGGAGGTAATGAATTGGAAGAGGCACAGAGATGTACAGGGTGACAGCAATGTTCTATTTTTATCCTTGCTACTGTTCACTTTGTGATACTCCGTAGAATTGTACAGTTATGATTTGTGTACTTTTCTGTATATGTTATACTTCAATAAAAAAGTTTTTTAAAAAACTTAGACTAGAGAAAAAAGTAAAATAATAAAATTTAAAAATTAGCATTCAAGATATTATAGAAATTAATGACATTACTACTTCTTGATCATCTGTTATGTGTCAGACACTATACGTTCATATGTTTTATCATCTAATCTCCAAAACAAATTTTCAAAGTAGGAATTAGTCTCTCCATTTGACAGATTAAAAAACTGATGCTCAGAAGGTTTAAGCAGCTCACTCAAGATCATAAAGGTAATAAATGGTGGAGTACAAACTGGAATCCAAGTGTGATTTCAGAATTAACGCCAAACTCTTTTACAAAGTACGGAAGTCTTATAAGGTCTCCAGCCTCCTTTGTCACCCCCAGCTTCCTTTGTCACCAAGCCTCTTTGCTATGTTCCAGACCATTCTCTCTGCCTTCTCTCAAGTTCAGAAGCACTACGCTTACCTCCATCACTTACTAACTCTACACTCTGGTAATTATAAACTACTTGCAGTTTTCTGAACAATCCAGGCTCTATCTGAGCTTCATGCCTTTGTATATGCTGCTTCTTCGCCTTAGAATGCATTCCTCCCTCCTCCTCCCTCGGTCCCAACACTTTGGCTTAATTTATTAGACCTTAAATATCTAAGATAAAATAGGTTAATGCATTCTTAAAAAACCTTACAGTGATCTGACCATCCTCCCTACCTACTTCTATAGCACTCTGCACACACCTCTGTCATATCATTTGTCATACCACAGTGTAATATTTATGTATCTTGTCTTTCTCCTGGGATTATAAACTCTTTGGGAGAGTCATTTACCACTTATATTCCACTTTGTATCCCTTGCAACTAGCACAGAGTAGGCTCTCCATATCAGTTGAATAAACAACTTTAATATCAGAATTAAAATCAAACAAAATGTTGAAAGTACTACTCAATTATTAACAGAATTTTTACTACAGTGGAATTATAGCCTGCATTTGTATGGTTTTGTTGGCATAAGCTTTGCAAAGGATTCTTAAACAAATACTCACTATTTCATAAAATACACAAGGCAGAGTATTTTTCCCATCTCTCATAAGAAAAGTCTTTGAACAATATGGGCCAGGAGTAACAGCTGAATCGAGAACAGCTAAGCAAAATTGAAATAGAGAAGAAAAAAAATTAGTGCTGGTAAAATGCAAAGAAAATTTAACAAAGAGAAATTGGTATTTAAATAACTATTCCCACACCAACCTCTCAATAATAAGAAAACTTTTTCAGAGAGAAAGATATTCCCTTTTTTAAGTTTTTAAAATTTGGGGGGAGGGTAATTAGGTTTATTATTTACTTTTATTTTATTTATTTTTTAATGGCGGCACCAGGGATTGAATCCAGGACCTCATGCATGCTACGCACACGCCCTGGCACTGAGTTATACCTATCCCTCCAAAAGGGAAAGATATTTCTAAAACTGTTTTATTCTAAGGAAAACAAAATTTCTGGCCCTCTCCAACTTAGGATCAGGTTATTTGCCAAAGTTTATATACAATTGACAATAGTTGGCCATCTGAAGCTTTTTTTCTTACAATGTGTTCTACAAACTGGTTAAAACCTCAGACAAGTGTACTACATTATAACAAATAAAATACTCATGTATAACAAATAAACATCATAGTTTAATGGAAAAAATTGAGACAGAATCAGAAGTCATGCAATGGTGTCTCAATTCTGCAATTTACTAAGCTGAGCAAACTGTTTAACCTCTTTCAAATCCGCTTCATCTATAAAATTCAAATGATAATTCATGTTTATCTCAAGAAATTATTATCAAATGAGAGTATTATTCATTCCTTTCCATCTATTATGTACTGATAGTGAACATTTGTTACTTTGAGGTCAGCCTCTATTTCCCCTCATGATATCTAGATTTTCCTTTAGGAAATCTCTCCTATGCCATACTTAGCCATATGATCTGGATGGGATCTGTCCCACTCCCAGACCCAGAAGTGACATAAGACTGATGTAAGCCAATCAGCATATCCCCTTCCCCAGCTACAGAGTTAAGGGTTGCAGTGATGGGCTTGTCAGACAGTTAGAAATAATGATATGCAAGGGGTCATTTGCTAGTTTCTGGGAAAGAGCAAGCAGAAGAAACTGTCGAAGAATGTGACAGTGTGGTATATGGAAAAATGTGTGGTATAGAGAACTTTGACAATCATCTTAATACCATAAAAGTCAGAAACTACTGGAGAGACCACAACTGGGGTCTCATGATCAAGTCAACACTGTTACAGAACAGAAAGATGGCTAAATCTCAAAAACATAATACTGGATGAAAATGCAAACTCTATATTTTAAAACACATAAAATAGTAATAAAATAAATATAAATTTATGAAATCAAATGTATATAGTAAAATTATAAAAACATGTAAAGATACCACAGTGATTATCTCCAGAGAAGAAAAACAGATACAGGTTTCAAGGATGTCTATAAAACAGGTATGTGGATATTTATTATATTCTCTAGATTTTTCTGCATGTTTAGAATATTTCATAATTTAAATTACTTTAAATATTTTATTTAAACTGTGGAAAGAAGTATGTTTTGAATCTCCACTTCTTGTTTGTCTCTTCATTTGAAGTAAAATCAAATTCCAGACACATTCTATAAAACTCTCCTCCCTTTTAAATATTAATTTAGAAAACAGATTAATTGTAGGGTGTTTACGCATATCAGTAAAGGATTCTTCACAAATGTTCTTTCAGAATATTTACTATAATTTAATTTATATATAAAATTACTACTGGATTTAGTGTAACAGAGCAGAAAGAACACTCTATTGAGAATAAGGAGACTTGGGTTCTAGATCCATCTGTGCTGCTAACTAGCTTTGTGATTTCAGTCAAGTCTATTTTAATTATTTGCCCCATTTTTTCACCTACGTCAATGGTTGGGTTAGATTATTTGTAAGAATCCTCCCAGTTTTGACATTATGAATCAGAAGAGTACTACCATGAATAACCAAACACGTCTTAAGTCACATAAATCAGTGACAGACCCAGGAACTGAAGAAAATCCTAATAAACCATAATCTCCTTCTGTAAAAATTTTATTTTTCTTTAAGATCCTCTAGGTATTCCTATTAACATACAAAACTATTTTCTAAATGGTATTACTGAAGTATTTTCGAAGTGCTACACCCACCTAATATTTCAAAAAGAAGTACGGTTTTTTGTGCATGTTCACGCCAGTACTTCATGCTTTCAATAACTGCAGATATAATTCTTAAAGAATTATCTTTTTCTTTAAACTTTAACTGATACAATGAGGTTTCCTTTTGAAAAAATAAAAACATAGCATTAGAAAAACCTGTCATTTTTTTTCATCATACTCATTCACTTTCTATGTAAAGATTCTAAGTCCTTATACTACACAAATATGTGGGTAAAACAATTTACCTCAGATGGCTTATATGGAAAATACTTTTTTCTTATTAAGAAAAAACTGCTTACAGATGTATAGGCATAATCAACATAGGGTACTTAAGCACTCAAAGACCAACAACAGTAAGAAATTGTTACCACTCCAAGGCTGAAAGGACAAGCAGAGGAAATAAAATGATCAAGCTTGTGAAAGCTGGACTCCTGGAGGGCTATATCATACAGGGACACAGCTGCCGCCTGTGACACAGCATTTAATTAGGGAGGGAATGGGAAAATCCAACCTCTCTCCCTACCCTTTGATGTCCTGCCAGTGTCTTCCATTCCTACTGGCTAACCCCTAACAGAAGCCAGCTACGGGATCCCAGGATGATGCACTATGTAGGACCATTCAGCCTTCCAGAACATAGAGAAGGGCAGAGGGTAAAGAATCTATTGGGCCAGGACGTGAGGAAGGGAACTGGGTATTTGTGCTAATCAAGTAACGTAGGCCATGGGAATAATTTCAAATGCTCTTATCTCTGTAACTTTCTAAATATTTCACACATTTTTAATGTAAATACAAAATGTAAATAATTAATATTTAAAAGTTTACCTTCAGGGTGTTTTCTGCTGGAAAATCATCCAACTTTTTTTTCTTAAATTGATTTTGTTGAAAATTGGGCTTAAATGCCTGTAATGCACTGTTTTTGTCTAGACTTCTCATTGTGGAGCCAGATATTTTTGATGAATGTGTTTGTGTGAGTACTTTACTTTCTCTTTGGTGAGATAAGTTAGTCGATTCAGATACTCTTAATTGCTTCTGTTGTTGAGCTCCCAAATTCACTGGATAAGAATTTATTCCATTATCTGCCATTTTATTTGTTCTTTTGCACTGAGGCTTAAAATCATTTCTATCCCAAGTTTTAAAACTGGTATTTGTGTTGCCATCTTTGTAGCTGCAATAGTTTTTTTAAAAAAAATTAGTAATAGCGTTGTTTCTATATATTTTTCTTAATTAAAAGAAAATTATTAATGAAAATGTGCATTTATATGGTAATTTGTGGTTTATAAACTACTTTGTAACTACTGACTAGTTAGAAATTCCAAATATACCATCACAACAACCCTACAATACATTATACTCTCTTTTCAAGTGAGGAAACTGAGCCTTAATGAGGAAGTAACTTGCCTAAGGTCATATAACTAGTTACTGACAATTCAAAACCCAGGGAATCCTAGTCTCCCAACTCAAAGTCCAGTGCCAGAGAGTATATTTTTAAACTATACAAGCCTTTGTATGACAGTGGTTGTCTCAGAGTAGTAAAATTTTGAAAACTTTGCTTCCTTCTTCATACATTTTTTTTTTCATTTTCTACAATGTAAAATTTTCAAAAGTTAAGCTATGGCTTGATATTATAATGTCAGTGATTTTAAGTCACAAGGAAAATACAGGCAAGGTAGATAGCTGTTTGATGAGGAATTCTGTACTTTTACTGTGTAGCTTAAAAGTCCTACTTAGGAGTAGTAGGAAAGCAAGTAACATCTCCTTAAGTTGTAGTAAAATATAAAGAAGTCAGTCAAAAGTTGACATATAGATATTTTAGGACTTTTTAAAAAAATTCATACTGTAATCTTTTAAAATAACTATTGTTATAACATTCTGAAAATAATAAAAGTAACATGTCTAAAAATGGGCAAGACTGCAAATTGTCTGATAAACTCTATTACAGGAGGAGTGAGAATAGAAATGCCTTGGAACTTAGAAGAATGCTCTTCTCTGGAAAAGCCAAAATCATCTAGAAAAAGGAAGATGCTGGCGTGGAAAAGCACACTGATACAAAAGAAAAGACAACATGGTAATTATAAAAGAAAGAAACTAAAATTGTCTTCTTCTTCATCAAATGCCTGTGAGGACATGAAAGCCTCTGGTTTCAGAGCATGTAAGCTAACGTTGTCCAGCAATTACCAAGGAACTTAAAGATCTTAATAGGGCAGAAGTACAACATTCAACTGTGGCTAAGAAGAGCTGTAACAAGGATAGGAATGTCAAGAGGGTGTTCCAGAGGCCAAGTATGAAAGAGAAGACTCCTCATATCTTTGGCCATCCTGAAGAAGGTAAAGGGGATGTAAAAGATCCAAAATTTAGTTATATGAATATTGGAGGGGGGGGTCATGCCAGCTCCTTCCATGAGTTACTGACTTAAATTATACATTATCTTACATTATTTAACTTTTACAATAGATCCATATAAGAAGAATCGTTAAAAAACATTAGGCGCTGTAAGAGAACAATTCTGAGTAAATAAGGGTATTAGGCATTCTAAGTACTAGGGTAAGACTGAGCATTCTATTTGGTTTTCAATTTCTAAATATATTCAATATTTAGATATACTTATTCCTGACTCTTTACCTATTATCAATTACATCATTAATGATCCACAGGAAAATCATAAATTCATGGTGATAAATATTGGCAGAAACTTCATTATAACACAGAGTAGTCTGAAAACATAAACACTGCCAAAATTACCTATTTTTAAAGTTTTATATGGCATGTTCTCTTAACTTCTATAGAACATAGTAATATCACTATAGTTATTAATTATAGAAATTTTCTAAATGCAATTCTGTCTAAGAAAAGAGAAGAGATTAGAGGAGGAGAGAAGGGAGTAAACGAGGAGATGGGAAGGAGAAGGAATAGAATAAGAAGAAATCTTAAGTAGACTCACCTCCCACCACTCTTACTTCTTTCAGTATTTGATTGAATAGATTTTGACACAAACTCTTGACTTCTCAGGGGATGAGAAACTGAATATATTTGCCTTTCAAGAAAATATCTTATTAACTATTAATAATTTGTTCCCAGATTCATAAATATAAAATATAAAACATACATAGAAGAATAACATCAGTCAGTAACAGACATACAGATTCACTGGTATAAATTTTTCCACATACCCTGTGTTCATTGTTTTCGTTAAAGGAGGCAACTCTGGATTCATAGCTTCCCAGGCCCAATCTCAAAAGATATAAGTAACACAGGTAAGAGTAAGGTAGGTAGCATTTTTTGGAAATAATTCTTTCATATTTATTTAATTTGCAGGGGGAGGCAGTTGAAAGCTTGAAGGTGAAAAGAACTTAAATATATGGACATGTTCTTCAACAGTACCTTGTTGTGGAATTTATCACAGCCTGCCTTATTACTTTTTTTCAATGTCTTCCCTGTTGTATTTTAAGCAAGGTAATAGTTTAATCTGTATCTCTCTTCCACAATCAATCCTGGTATAGCACCTTGTGTTTTTCATCAATTCTTATTCTTACTATGTGTCATGCATTCTGATATTCTCTATTCTACTCTACTTTATTCTCTTTTATTTCTTTTTTTAAAAGACTGATTATTTCCCAACCTACTAATGGATCAAGACAAAAATGTGGAAAACAGTGGCCTAGTCCTATTTCTTACCCAATATAAGAATCCTATTATATCTCTGACAGACAGTAATCCTGCTCAGAGCTTGAAGAGTTCAGTACTTCAGGAGGACACACACTTCCCTAAGGAGCAACTCACGTTGTTATTTTTCAAGATCATCCATCATTCATGCTACTTATAAAAAGTATTTTAAATAGTGGAGAGTTTTTTAAATGGCAAAAGATGATCAGATAAATGCCTAAATGCATATCCATGTGAATTTTTTATGTTCTCCATAAAAATGAGAATAATATGAAATTCATACTTCCAATTGCTCAAGTGTGGAAGAAAACAAAATAATTACAGATTTGAAAGTAGGTTAAGGTCTATGGTTACACACTGGATAAAATTAACAATACAAGTATTGACATATAAAGGGATTTTAAAATTCTAGTTCATAAATCCTATTAAAGCTTTTTTAAGTGTGCCCCCAAAGTGCAAATGTATACAACCAGCATGTACCAAGTATATTTCAGAATAGCTGCCTGTCCATGCCTTCTTCCAGAGAGAAGTAAAAAGTAAGCAAACATTAAGACCTCCCAGCACAAACCACCACAGCTAATTGTTTCAGAGATAAGAGGCCTACCCATAAAGCTAAATCAGGATTTCAATGATCTTACTTAAAAATATGAGCTGAAGCAGAGGCTGTCTCTAGAATTTGAATCAAGAGAAACAGAGGGCAGCCAATGATGGGCTCTGAGAACTAGCACTAAAAGGTTATATTAACAGCCAGCAAGGGCAATTTAGCTCATGTGCTAGTCGAAGCTATAAGGAAGTCAACTGGATAAAGGAGTAAAAAACCAAAAAAATGAAGAAAGGCAAAAATGACATTAGAGAAAAAAGACCACGGCCAAGCAGACAAATTCCTGGCCAAGCAGACCCCTCCTAAGGTCTATTTCCTTCCACCTTTCCCATGTTCCCATTCACACTTATCCCTATTCCTGAAGTAATTTGAGTTTCTCCATTCTTTACCACCAAATGTTTAAGTCACAATACCTACATGTTTTGAAAAAGAAAAAAATCTTTACAATATAGATTACTGCTTCATTAGAACAAAGACTCCATATTTAAGATACTCCATTTAAATGCTGAGACATCCTTGTAGACAAGGAAACTCAAACTACTACACTAGTCTGCTCAGAAAGAGCAAAGTAATCCTTTTAATTGGATAGTGGAAAGAAGAAAAATAATAAAGTTTCTACTTCCATTATAATAAAATAGAAATGGTAGTTTTCTAGAGTCTTATTTCTTATTTTCTGAAAATTTTAACTTATTTTCTTACCTGTTGGTAGAGGAGGGAAATCATAACTGTCAGAAGCAATACTGATACCTGGATCATTTTTAAGTGGATTGGATGTTAATGGCTGTCTATTCCTCTTTTTCTGATTGAACAATGGTACAGGCAAACAGCCTAAATTATATATGTCAATAAATTAGTACATAATAGGCAAATAGTCAGATCTAGTTATAGAATAATTACTAGTATATAATAATACACAACTTGAATTTGTCTACTTCTATACATTAATTTTATATTTACTACAGATATATTTCTATATATTTGGATTTATTTTTACATTCTTAAGATCCCAAATAGGCCTCCTTGCCTCTACAAACTCCTTTCCTGTTTTGTGTTAACACTGCTTTAATTCCTCTTGAGTAATTGCCATCTCCTCCCTCATCCCCCAAACTTTTCCAAATCTACATTTTGTTTCTGTTACTTTCCTCCTGTGCTTGCTTATCACCATATCAACTGGAGGGGACCCTTCAAGTACACCAGAGGGAAGGGAGAACCAAAATCTGACCCATGCTTTCCAAAACCCTAACCACTCTCTGGACCATGGGAGCACACCCTTTAAGGCCATGGTTCTCAAACTTTCGTTTGACCAAAATTTATCTGGAATTATGTTTAACATACCAGTTCCTAGACCCCACTCTCATAGATTTTATTTCCATAGATATGCTTTGAAAGCCAAATTGCTGCAGTTTCAACAAGAACTCCAGGTGTCTGTAATGCATATTTTCTGTGAATCATTTTGAGAATGACTTAGAGTAATAATAATGAGTTTAAATGAGAACAGATACTATTCCAAACCCTCCAGATGAAAGACCTGGGATCGCAAGTCTAGTCAAAAGTCAGAATTTATAAACACTAAAGCTAGAAGGGCTCTAAGTGGAAAAAGAGGTCCCACAAGTTTGCACGTTGTACAGTGAAAGAACTTAGATAGGGCCCAAGCTTCCTAAGTCTCAGTTCAGAGCTATCTTGCCACTATACCATACTCTAGTTGGTCCATCTGCACTTTCACTACAGGAGAATATAGACTCTGTGATGGCTGTATATGAAAGGCTGGGAAAACGATGTGGACTCTGGAGTCAAACTGTCTAGGCTTGAAATATAACTTCAAAGCAGGTCTAAATTACAATTTTAAAGTCCAAACGATGGCTATTTTCTTAAACTTATCGTGCCAATATGACATATACTGAGAGGCAGAATAAGATAGTGATCAAAAGAATGGGAGTCAAATTCAAATCCTGGTTCTTCTACTTCATAAATTATTTATTTACCCTCTTTGTGCCTTTGCTTCTCATCTAGAAAGCAAGGATGACAAAAACTCTCTCAGAGTTAAATAAATGAATACATATTATTAAATGCCCAGAATACAGTATATCCACCATAAATCATAGCTATTATTATCTTCATTCTGCATTATCATCATTCCCCTGGTTCTCTTCATTCTTGCCCTCTGTCCTTGTACTAACTAATAAGCAGGAAAAGCAGAAATGGCACGGGAAGCTGTTAGGAAGACAGAAGTAGCTCTGGAAATATTTTAAACAAGTCACAAATAAAAATTAAAGTATTATTAATTTCTTTATTTTCAGCTTAAAAGCACAGAACAACTCGTGAAGTACATGGGGATTGTAGAAAGAACACAAGAGTAAATCCAGGAAAATCTGATTTTACTTCCACCTAAGCCACTAAGTGTTTTGTCTTGAGTAATTTATTTCCTTCGACCTAAAAAGTAGAGGCTAGACTATATGTTCACTCTTTTTAAAAGTTCCTTCCAAAATGTTGTATCTATATACTAGATAAGGTTTACATGGTATATACAAACTACAGAAAATTTTAAAATAAAAGTCAGTCAATACCTGCTGTACTTCGAGTTGAATTTTCATTTAGGTTTCTTTTCATTTCCTTCAATATCAAAGTCGATAACTCTTTCTTTAGCACTTCAACCTTACAGCATGAAGTTATTCGACTAAACCTTCAAGGAGAGAAATTTGTAACTCATGTGCTATCAACGAGAAAACCAAATTCTCAGCCTGGAAATTCCTGAAATTATGGTTGAAAACCATGGTTTCAGACTTAATAGTGTAAACACGCTGTAGTCTCTTGCTTTCTGAATAAGAATTTACAACATAACCCATTTTCCCAAATCTGTTGGAAATAAGACCAGTGTGGCTATAAGCTTGCCTCCTAAACATACGTGGATTTTCACAGAGTCTACGGAATTTATTTCAGAATCAAGGACCCACAATGAGAACAATTCTGGAAAATGGACTACAAATTGGCAAACAAACAAGGCCAGGGAGGAAACACATACAGTTGAAAGCCAATTAAGAATGTGTTCTGTGTCTCACTGTAAAACACTGTGCAGATCATCTGCTTTGGCCATTAGTTTGAGATCCCAGGATTATACAATACCAAAGCCTAAGGCCACACTTAATATGCAGAATAATTGTAATGATAAGTTTCCACAGCTTCTGTAACTTTAACAAGTGAAACAAGATTTTTTCTGTTTTTCCTTTCCTTTTACCACAGAATTTCTGCTGTAATTTTCTCCATGTTTAGTCTCTTATTGTCTAACTCCAATTAAATTCAGCACTTACCCGTTGTGTGAAAAGCTAAGATCACTTCTGCTCCCAGGTTCACTGCCCCATGAGACAAACACACATGACCACCACTGAGTAATAATGCAAATCATACTGAGGTAAATATCAATTTCTAAATATTGTTTCTAGAAATAAAACTTGGGAATCATGAGGTCAGGGATTTCCTCTGTTTTGTTTCCACGTCTTGGCCTTGATGGATACAGCAGTCTCTTTAGAAAATATTCTTGATGCCATTCTAGGAACCAAAGCAGAGGTCGGGCCACCTTTTCTTAGCCCAGAAACACCAACGCAACTCACATCCTGAACCTAGAGGCGGCTGAGAAGTGTTAGTACGTTTTTGAGTCTCAGGCAAATAAAAATGCCGCATCCTCCCCTGGACCCCTGACCCTGGTGGGGCGGGGACCCTGAGCTGCCCTCTCCGCTTCGGCTTCTGACTGGATCCTAATCGCATTAACACGGGTGGCGGCGTCAGTGTGCAGAAAGTTTGCTCACTGCAAGAATCTCGAAATAAATCTGACTCTGCCATTCAGCTGTCTCTGATCCTTCCTTTCTCTCCGATTCTAACACATACACACACACACACACACACACACACACACACACACACAGCCCCCCCCCCCCCAAGACCGTTGCCTCAGATGGAGGCCACGGGGCCTACTTCAGCCCCTTGTGGGAAAACCTCCAGTCAGGGCTCCTGTTCTCTTCCAAAGATTTCTCCTGACCCCAGGGCTCGAGGCAGGTTAGTAACTAAGGCCTACACAGATTCTTTCCCTTCTTGGCCCTCCTGCCAACCCGACACGCAACTTGAACCCTCAGGTTTCTCGTCTCCGTCAACCGTCGCTCTGTCAACCGTCGCTCCGTCAGGCCAACAGCAACTGACGCTACCTTCCCGCCTCCGAAAAAGCGCGGGAATCACACCGTACGCATGCGTGCTCCGCCCATGCCTCCGACTGCGCAGGCGCAGGGGCCGCCGACCGGTGAACAGCGAGATGGCATCGTACCTTCTGTGGACCGAGGGGAAGAGATGCCTGCCCCCTCTCCCTGGCACAGAAACGTGAACGCGCCCATGCGTTCTCACACTGTGAAGTACGGGGCGCAGGGATGGCTCTACCTCTTTGGAGTTTTGCCCAGAGAGGGACAAGCCTGTTCTCGTCACCTGCGGGGCCCTCCCAGACTCCACCCCAGCTTCGTCCGAAAATTGGGCCCAGGGCTAGTCCTCCAACCCCGTTCCCGCGCCCCAAGGTCATTTCTTAGGTTCTAGATATGCATTTGTAAGTGGCTGGTGGCAACCCGGAGTGTGCCTAGAAGAGAATGGCTCAAAGGCCACAGGCCTCAGAGCCAGGTCATGGGGGTCTTGCTTGGTTAGGCTGAGTTTCTGCGTGAGGTCAAGCAGGCGGGGCACTGGAGACGTCCGGAGGCCAGGAGAGCTGAGGCCTGGGTTTAGATGCCGGCCCCGCAAAGCCGAGCGTGGTCGGGAGGGCAGGGCCAGTGATGCTGGAGCTCAGGGGAGGGAAAGCACACGCCGCAGAGACTCAGGACCCCGGGGAGGGGAGCGGAGGGGCAGTGACTCTGGGCTCTGGCCCTCAGCCGCTGGACTGACCCTCCATGACCCTTTTACCTCTGGCAAGTTACTTACCCTCTCTAAACGTGCATTTCCTTCCACAGTAAAATAGTAACAATAAAATTGACTTAATCGCCCCAAAGGTATTAAAAGAGAAAATGAACAGTTCTGACAGATAGTAAATGTTCAGTTAATGTTAGCCCTTATTTAATAATAGTAGTTGTCTGGATTCAAGGATCATATTTTGTTGTTACCCTGTCTTCTGACGGTTTGAAGAGGAATAGGAGGAGGGAAGAGGTGCAGAGGGACCCAGAGATGAAGGGAAGGTTGTTAGTAAAGGCCTGAGACTATTAGACCATGAGACATACTGGTAGTTTTGTTGAAGATTAGGTCAAATAAAGGAGAATGTTAGGAGATAGATCAGAGGTGGATTGAGACCAGATAATAGGAGACCTTGAATGCCAAATTAAGGAGTAAGTTTGAAGGACTAAGGTTTTCATTTAATTTGGAAAACACAAAACTTCACACAATAAAATTCTGATAAGATTTGTTAGTCTTCATGGTTCCAGAGAGATTTTTTTTTAATGAGCAAAGCTCAGGGAAGCAGATTTTGACCTAATGTATATGTACATACATACATACACACGTACACAATACCCATCTACCCTTCAAAGTAGATTTCTCATTGAAAGAGAAAAACTTTAAACCCACGATGAGCAACATCCTGTGCTAGATCTGTTAGGACTGCAGACATAAGCAGCATGGAGTCTTTGCTAGCAGTTTATTAACTTGTCGATTCAATCCCTATCTTGTTCCAGTTACCATTTATGTATTTCCACCTGGAAAGTTGGTCAGGATGAATGACAGCAATAGAGACACAGGAGAAGAAAAAAATGATAAGAGTAGTTTGATTACATGACTGCTGGACAACCCCATTATGTATGAGACACCTTATGCTTAATATTGGAGAGAAGACATTTTTTATCCTCCAATCAAACTGATTTGGAAACGACTGCACCTTAAATTTGTCTCCTACAAAATTTATTGGACAGCCATGACTGTGAAAAATTTATTCTCCTTTTGTTTCAAATTACATTATTTTGCTAATAAATCAGGCACCGTTCTCCCCAGAAAATATTTGAAGTGCTGAAGTTATTAGGCTTAATTTTTAAGTACTTCAAAAGATTAAATATTCAACCTAAGAATGAGATAGTGACAACCAGAGAGGGTCCCACTCTGTATACTATCAGAACTCTCAAAAAAGAACTAGACTAATAAAAACTTGTAGTTTTTGTAGGGCTCAAAAGTTTAGTGTGCTTTGGGAAACAGGGAGTTAAAAATCTTTTGGAAGTTAACGTGGTATAAGAGTATGAAAAGCCTCTGTTGCTCTAGTTCTAAGGAAATGCTCGCCTTTTTTTTCTAATAAAGCTTTCCGCAGAAGACCAACTCCGTACACAATAAACAAGGTAAGTTAAGACAGAATTACTACAATTCATTAACTCTCCAAAAAGTTATTCTTTTTGACGTGTAAGGGAAACTTTATTTATGAATGTTAGATGTGCTTCAAAGTGCTGATGTGTTAACATTCCATAAAACAAGCCTTGAAATGCAAGTCATTTGTGCCAGCTACGAGGACATCGCTGAAGCAGCATTTCCAGCGAGACTAGGGCAAAGAGCAGAACTAACCACAAACTGGCAGAAAAGGGACAAAACAGTCGAGTGTTAATAATTCACCATAGTTACTGCTTTTAAAACCAAAGTAACTAAACAACTATCATCTGTTTATATTTATGCTTGTTTTTGGCATCTCTAGACTGAAACGTTCAGTGTCTGTGGGTAGGAGAGCAAAGGCTACAGGGGCTTTTTCTGAAGTTAGAACAGTCATTTTAATGTATAAACTTTGATTTTATTATTTTGCTTCCTTTATCTCTGCATTATAATTAAAGGAAGAACATAGGTGTTGGTTTTTTAAGTATTTTGAAGTATCCACATTTTATGTTTCCATCATGTGTTTTGTTTGTAAGCTCGTTTGTTTCCTGAGCACACTGAAGTGACTGTTTTTTGTGAATTTCGAAAGAGCAAAATTAGAACTTTGGGGAAAGCCAAAAGTAACAGGGAGCACCCTACTGTTCTGTGAAAAACACTGGACTTAGATTGAGAAAACCTGGATCCCAGGCCTGGTTTTCTTATGGAAGCTCAGAAACTTTGACCGAGTTACTTAAGCTCTTTTTCCTTTACCGCTGCAATGGGGATGTCAATACTTAACCCATCCTATCTTGTAGAGTGGATATATGAATAAGCTGAGATGACATCTGCAGAAAAACATTATAAATTAAACTTCTCTGCAGTTGTAATGAGTTACTCCTGTTGTACCCATATCAATCTCCCATTACTAGCACATGGTATTTTCAGAACTTGAACATATTTGACTTTCTGGGTGGTTGAGCATGAAATCAAATCAGATTTGGCTCAGAGTCATTTCTCCAAAGGGATGACCATCTTAGTACAGTTTTCTGGATAGTTTTCCCTCATTAGACCCCATCCTGAGTAACACATTCCAGTGGAGAGTCTCTGCTGCCAGTAAATTAGGCTGTGTCCATATAAACTCGTATGATCTGGTGAGTGTATGTAGCATGCCCCAAGACATTTTCAGACATTACAAAGTCTTGAAAATTACTTAACAGTTGTTTTTGGTTTACTATTGACGCAAAAAGTGAGGAAGATCCCTAAGGAAGTCAGCACAGCGTTACCAATAACTTCACGAGGAAGAAATTCAAGTATATTTCAAAGTAGCTTTTTAAGTCCCAGTGGTCATTGATTTGGTTCTTGTGTCTCTGACCATGAAAAAGCATTCTGAAAGAAAGGATGCTGATCCCAGAGGAGGTCTCTGAGAATCTGACTTTGGCTGTTTATGGAGATGAAATTCAAATGCCCTCCGATGATAAAAAGGGCCTGGACTCATTTCAGAGGAGAAATGGTTTAAATGCAAGTGGAAATATATATATTGAATAGTAACATGCATACTATGGGCCACTTCTTTATTTTCATATTTTTGAGCATAAGAAAAGTAAAATCTAGTTTTATTACTATGTAGGGTCTTGAAAGCACCATTAGATGACATTTTAGCTAAAGAGAATACAGAAGTTTTGCATTAGTATGAGATGCTAATTTATGATTGCATTTAGATCTACCCACCATTTGAGGGAGTTAGACGTTAAAGTAAACAGCTGTATCTCTAGTTGATCTCTGCATATTTTAATCCAAATATGGTAAAGGGCAGGGCTACAGAAGGGAGTGTCCCTATAATAAACAGGGCTCAGAACTTGTAACAGAAAATCAAAATACACTCCTCTCAAGAGAACCCTGTACTTTGCACTTTGGTTAAAGGTCTCATTTAGATTTAAATTCCTAAACTGCTTAAGAAATTAAGTTTTCTTTGATCTCCTCCTTTCTGAATTGCAGAAATCAGATAAAACTACTCGATAAAATGACTTCTTGTCACGTTGCTGACGATCCTATAAAAAAGGTTGCTATCTTTGGAGGAACTCATGGGAATGAGCTAACAGGAGTATTTCTAGTTAAGCACTGGCTGGAGAACGGCACTGAGATTCAGAGAACGGGGCTGGAGGTAAAACCATTTATTACCAACCCAAGAGCTGTGAAGAAGTGCACCAGATATGTTGACTGTGACCTGAATCGAGTTTTTGATCCTGAAAATCTTGGGTAAGACTCTATTTTGTGTTGTGTGTGTGTGTACACGCACACGTGTGTGTATGTGTGTGTCTGAAAAGCAGTATGTGTGAGAGCACATATGTATATATTTGTGTATGCAGATGATACTCATGTTTGTACGTATAGTAGCTGTTGTGAATGGTCACTTTCACTTTTAACCATACTCCATTACGAATTACTCAGTTATCTAAACTGGGCATTCATGTGCTCTTTTATAAACTTTTTTAAACATCGCAATGTTCTTAACTGATTTTTTTTTAAATGTATTCTATAGACTGAGACAACAAATAACACAGGTTTTTATTTTTAAACCTTGTCTTTTAAGAAACAGATTTAATAGTCTTTTACATTAAATTAATGTTTGGCCACTCTGCTTGGGTACATATTTGTTAGCTTTCTAGGTGATTCATTACTATGTTTTTGCAACTATGTTTATGATAATGCAGAAAGTTCTAGTTAAGAAAAGTATAATATTTCAATTAATATTTGTTTAATGAAAGAGTGAATAAATGACCCTCATCAGAAAATAGTAGACTACTCTGTGATCTGAAGAGTTAGTGTACTATCTTCAGTGTGGATCACTGAGACCTGAATTTTCTGAATTTAAGTTACAGCTGATTTATGACATATTGCATACAAGGTATGCAATCATAACACTCTAGGGAAGTCCTTATGAATTATTTCTGCCTTTGTTTACATCATTATAGCTGCTATATAGATTTACAGGCCTCTAAGTATTTGCTCTTCACCACTTCTTTCTTTCATGTACCTAAAAATATTAACATCTTCTCTTTACAGGGCTCTGTGCCAGGTACTATAGGAGTACAAAGCTGTGTACAAAATGGTTTCACCCTCAGGAGCTAGCAGACTACAAGCTAAGATATGTCATGCACACAGACAACTAACAGCACTGCTTTATGGACTCATTTTCTATTAAATCTTAATTTGAGTTTAAAGAGTTACTTAAATTTAATCTTATCACAGTTCAAAAGATGGTTGCTACATTTATACAAATGTGCCTCACTTTATGGAATAGATGTTTTCCAGAGCAGTTATACAGTAGTCATACCTTGCCTATCAGACCATATTTTTACTAACATAAGTTTTAATTTCAAAAGTGCTTTATCTTGACTGAGATTATGTCGATAAAATTAAGTTTTATCTATGCACCTAAAACAGCTATTAACTAACACTTATATTACAAGTAAGGATTTTCTGAAGAATAACTTTTAGTTGGCATATTAACTTCCCAAATAACTCTAATATAGATTAGAATGAGTTTTCTTATTATGACCACTCAGTAGCATGCACTTCAGTGAGAACAGTCTCTTAAATTAAATTCACTTCCTACTTCTTACATTCAACACTTATCAGAGGCTAGACAGTTATCTCTCAGGGTGGTTATGGAAACTTATGAGATCAATTAATTAATTACCTCCTCCCATCCTCCCTCTCCCAAATTTTGCTGCTTTTCCTTAATTCTCCTAAATTCTCAGTGATGTCACCATTACTCACCAAATCACCTATAGAGATCATCTTATAACTTTCCCAGTTCTTTATCCCCTACATCTAGTGGGTTACTCATCTTCCCAATTATTCAAGTATTGAATAATTGCAAGTATTTTGCAAATCCAGTCTTCCTCTCCATTATCATTGCCTTAGTTTATTTCTTCTGTGGATGGTTAAAGTAGCCTCCTAAGGAATCTTTGTGCATCCAGCCTTACTCCAATCCTGCCTACATCTGTTGTCTGTATAGTAGTAGCCATAGGGGTCATCCTAATCTTGTCATGTCTTTCCCATGCTAAAAATTCTTCAAAAGGCTCCTATGCAGAATATATTTGTCACTTAGTAGGGCTGCCATCCCGTTTAGGATCTTCTCCCTGCCTATTCGTTCCACCCCATCCCTTGGGATTCTTGCTACGGGACCTGGATTCCAGGCATGAGAACTCAGTGTCTATTATCTTTTAAGACTTCAAGCCTTGACTGTGAGCAACTGTGTGGCTGGTGGTGCCATTTACTCACATGGGGGAGAGTGAGGAGCAAATCAGTTGGGGTGAAGGGGGGTACTCATGGAGTTGTTGCATGAATTAACTTTTAAAGTACATATATATTCATTAGGATATGTTTGGTTGCACATAATATAAATCTGAAAACAGTGGCTTAAACAAATAACGGTTTCTTTTTCACGAGTAATAAGTCCGAGGTAGGCAGTCCAGGGCTGGTACAGTGCACAGTGATGTCATCCTATCTTCCCACTGCACTAGCCTTAATATGCAGCTTTCGTCCTCATTGCTTTTGCTTCATAGTTGAAAAATGGCTGTTCCATTTTCTTGATTCCTTTCCAGGCAAGAATTACTCAGGTGCAAATATAGGTCCTTTGAAGATATTAGCAAAAATTGCCAGAGACTAGAAAGAAATCAAATTATAGAGAAATGTGATTGAATGCTTTAATGAGGAAAAATAAATTTAAATGATCATGTACATTAAAAAATATTATATCATAACTACTGTGGGAGGTGGCTAGTCAGGTAGAGACTTACTTGAGAATTCAGTAAAAGCTATCAACTCTATCCCAGAAAAGTGCATAAGTGCATATACCTGTAAAATTTTCTATTTTCACAGGGTTTACAGACTCTTCTCTATAAAGCTTGACCCTGGATCTTTAGTGGTTCCTGGCATCACTTAAGAATTCCTAATTAGATGATGTGAGCTCCTAAGTTTGACTGTTTTTGTGCACTGGAACTAGCTAGAGCCCCTCCCCCAGAATAGTGCATTTGGTGGTCTAGTTCCATAATAGCTCAGTGCACTGAACTACTAAGACACTGGTGATTAAATGAATGGATGAACTTTGTTCAGTATTGAAGTCAGATGGTGAATTCTGTTTGAAATGTCTTTCTTGTGGCCAGCCACAGAAATAAACTATTATTTGTAAGCATGTCAGTGCAACATTACATGGAATCAAATGGAGGGGGGAAACTGTAATTTTTCGTTTGTGAAGTTTTCAAGCTAATTTCCACTTCTTCACAGATTTTTCATATTAAAGATTTTGCAAATGGTTCCTTCTATACTGTGTTCTTTTTGTATGTTTATGTTACCTTAGCCACAGATGTTGTTAATCTTTTTCTTTCTGCTAATAACAGCAAAAAAATGTCAGAGGATTTGCCATATGAAGTGAGAAGGGCTCAAGAAATAAATCATTTATTTGGTCCAAAAGATAGTGAAGATTCCTATGACATTATTTTTGACCTTCACAACACTACTTCTAACATGGGGTGCACTCTTATTCTTGAAGATTCCAGGAATGACTTTTTAATTCAGATGTTTCATTATATTAAGGTAATGTCAATGTTATTAACTTACAAGTTAGCCTAGGACGTGTACTTTTCAGTCAATTATAGATGTGAAACAACTAGAAAAGGGTCAGGAGGGAGGGTTCAAAAGAAATGGGGGATTGGGAGAAGCACTAGAACGGAGGTAGTAGTGACAGGCAGGAGAAAAGGGGAAGAAATGAGTGAAATAATAAATACAATGAATAAAATAATGAAACATATGGATCCTTGTGTCTATAAAATTGTAAATCTTTTATTGAGATAGCCACCAAACCATAGGCCCTTTAGTAAAATTAATACCAAAATTTTAAATGGTATGATTAAAGTGGCTCAATTATAGTTTTAGGAAGCTCAAAAATAGTCACTTAATGTTGATTAAAGACCAATAATACAAACATTGGCTCTCCTTAGCCCTGCCCATGTCTCCATTTGATTCAGATACCCTCACGCACATCTGATCTTTCAGTATTTCCTCTAGCTAATCGCTCTAAAGCTCAGAAATCTACAATATGAAAAATTCAGCAATCCAATGCCTATAACTAGAGAAAAATTGCTAGAAAATAGCAACCAAGCAAATACACAAATAATAAACTGTATGATTATTTCTGTATAGTGGATAGCCTTCCTTCCAGAGAGCTGGTATGAACCAGTATGATTTAGTAGAAAGAGTGTGACCCATATAGCCAGGAGTGCCTGGGTTCTAATCCTGGCTCTCTCATTCACTATCCTGGAACAAGATACTCAACTTCCAAAACCTGACTTTCCTCGTTTTATAAAATTGGCACAATAATAACACTTACCCTACATGGCTGTTCTAAGCCTTAAATGAGATAAAATAATTAGAGTATTTAGCTGAATACCTAGCAGATAGTAAAAATTAACAATTATTTTTGTATCCCTTGAATTTTTGACATTAACTAGATAGTTGTTCTGGTAGGAGTTCATAATGCAGCAAGTCTTTGCTGCTTCTTGAAAGGAAAGTTGCATGCTTTGATTGCCGGGCATAGAAGCAGCATGGCTGCCATTGTTATCAAAGCTGAGAGGCCTGTCCTGAATTCTCATTCAGATAATTCTCATTCGGGTAGGGGGAGTTGCCCAACATCTGTAGAGACCTGCCCACAGAATTCTTTGACAGACACAGAATTCTTTGAGAGACCAATACTAAGCTAAATAGTAAATGGAACCAATGATGTAAACAAAATAACCAAATCCATTCAGAAGGAGAATTTATTCATATTCTCTGTTCATAGTTCTGGAGAAGTGTTTAATATACGTTTTATCCCGAAAGCTATTTAGAATCCAGCTTTATATGTAATTCCTTTATTATGTGTTTTCAAAGCTATAATAACAACATTGGATTTCAGAGTGTTTCATAAAGCTGTCTTACTAATCTTAGTCGATGAAGGGAAACATATTGAAGGCATCATTGACTCTAACAGCAAAGACAACAAGACATACGGTCTTTACATAATAAGAAAGATGTTTTAAATTCTTTTCAGATGTCTTTGGCTCCATTACCTTGCTACGTTTATCTTACTGAGCATCCTTCCCTCAAATACGCAACCACTCGTTCTATAGCCAAGTATGCTGTTGGTAAGTCATATCTCCCACTGTCACAACTAAACAAAATGTGTCCTAGATGAAACTCTGAGAAAATTAATTTAAAGCCTATATATAGCTACTTTGCTTATCATTATGGCTTATAATTTTCAAGTAATAAACAAACTATCACCAACAGTGTCTAACTATATCAAATTTCCTCGATTTCATTGGGCAGCTTTCTGCATTCCAGGAAGAAACACTGAGCTAAGGGAACTGGTATCTTTTATAATGTGCAGTAAGCAGCCTGGCTTTTGCTGTAAGAGAGACACCATTCCTACCTTCCAAGAGTACTCACTGTACAAACATTCTTAAAAAAATAATCTGCAGCCAAGACAGTCATGTCTTACTGAAAAGACATGCAGAAACACAAAAGGCCCATGGAAAATTCTCTCCCAGTATCCCTCTTAGCACCTGCTTTACAATAGAATCTCTGGTGACCTGTGTTTGTTTTCCACGCACTTGTTTACCCTGTCGGTTACTGGGCTATGAGTTCATCTTTACCTCCTGATAACTTCCAACATGCAGGCTTGCACTCTCAGACAGTCTCTTTTTTCTATATTCCATTCTCTTTCCTGAGTGACCTAGTAGCATAGTTGTTTACAGACCACGCTATAATCATTAAAATTGCTGTCAAAACCTAAAATCTTTTTTGTTAGATCTCAGATGGTTTAACCAAGAGCAATTTAACTTAAAAGTGAGTCGTCAAACAATATAAGCAAAATTTAAAGTTATCATAGTTATTCAATTACTGATAATTTGGTGTATAATCAACAGATCATTCGGGGCATGCTAAATACACAGGTGTGGGTAATTATTTGAAACAAACTGAATGCTTAACAGTAAGGGACAGAGATCCTGTTTCTCTGTGACATCAAATAAAGCCTAAGATTTCCAAGCCTTGCGAGAGCGAACTTGATCTGTGATATTTATGGGGCAGTGTTGCTCTTAACCAGAACGAATATCTACTGCTGTGTTTAGTTCTTAAAAATAGAGCCAAATCTTTCAAACATTTTCATGTGGGACAGTATTAAGATCATCGTAAATAATTAGAAATACTATATGTTCTCCTTCCAACTTTGCTATTTTCTTTAGAATATTTTTATGTCATTCAGTCATGGAGGGAGGAACACTTAAGATCAGAAAAACACTCTCTTCAACTCAACATTTTATAATACACCTCTGACTTTAGGTGGCACAAGATGTCCACTGTAGTTTCAATCATCATACGCCAACACGACAATATCTAGGGGAAGAAAAGACATTCTCAGGAATCCACTTGCAGACCTTCCATTATGGCCAGTTGTTCAGAACTGGGTCACATATCCATTCTTAAGTTAACTCCTAGAGTTAATGGGGTTACTCTGATTGACTAAAACTATTCCACATTTACTCCTGAGTTGGATACCCAACCAAAATCAGGTATCTGTCAGCAAAAAGTAAGATAGAATGGATTTGGGGTAGGCAATCAACAATGTCTTCTACATTACACATACAGACATATCCATGAACACGTTTTCACACATTTGTACAAATCACTTATACACTGATGCATACCTTAGCCACACTTATACCCTATACTTAAATATATGCCCAAACATATATCCAGGAAAGCTAAGCACAAAAATTAAGGTAAAAGACAATACAGTAAGATTTTGTGAATTGAGAATTAACAGAATTGGGTGATGATAGATAAATGGAAAAGAATAAAAATGGATAATGTTATACTTGGTAAATGGTTTTATAAATGGGGAAGGTGGTAATTGGAGTAATAACTGCGTGGGAGACTTGAACAGGAGAGAAGGGACTAGATGAGTGGTTTAGAAAAAGTATTTTGTGGATGGATGTGTGACAGCCACAGGAAGCAGACCTTCTTAGGGTGAGAAGAAATATGATTTTTTCCTACAGATAATTGAATCCATTGCACTATCATGTCGGGATGGGTTGTTATATTAAGAGCAAGAAAGTTACTCTAGGGTCACATAGATTGTCATTAGACTTAAATCCATGGCTCAACTTAGTGTAGATTTCTTTGACTAAATAGATGTTTTTTCTGCTACAAGCTAAGTGTTAGGTCTATGACAGTTTCTCTCTGTGGCCACATATTATTTTCTTGGTGTAAATTTGTCTACTTTTAATTATTATGATTTTTAAATATTTCGACAATATTGAAGAAAATCTAAAGGAAAAAAGACCTCAAGACCTTACTACTATAACACAACTCTTTGGACTTTTTTCCATGTTCTCTCCCAGTCTTTATTTACTATGCATCTAACTTGTACATGTAAATGCTCTGCTTTCTTTTTTTGCCTGGCATTATGTCATATATATTTTTCATGATGCTACATGGCCTACTTTTTTAATCACTTTGAATGATGGGATTCTAGATCTTGATATATTAAAATGCTCAATCTTATATTCTAAAACTTGTATAAATGCAACTATCTCCCCTTCTGTACTTAGGTATAGAAGTTGGTCCCCAGCCTCAAGGGGTCCTTAGAGCTGATATCCTGGATCAAATGAGAAAAATGATTAAACATGCACTTGATTTTATACATAATTTCAATGAAGGTAAGTAGTAGGCAGAAAGTGTTTCTTTAATTTATAGCTTGTGTGTGTAAATAAATCAGAAATAGATGAGATGGAGCACACATAACAACTTAATTGCTACACATTGAAGTAGCAATTGGAATCTAAGTCATATTTGCCATGTTAATGATATTAGGTGCTTTTATAAAATTTGTATTCACTTCGGTCTTCCTTCATTACCAATGTAGACACATTCAAGAAAAACAGCTGCCGACCTTGCACTGGTGGTAGAGTGGTTAGCATAGCTGCCTTCCAAGGAAAACAGCTGCCAAATAAAGCTCCCCAAACAAAATCCTCATTTTCCTATTAATCTCCTTTTTAAAAAGCAAGGAATTACCAAGAAATACAAATGTCCAATAAAGAGATGAAAAGATGTCCAGTATCAGTAGTAATCAGAAAAATGCAAATTAAAATGCAAAACCATTTTCTCCCATTAGATTGGGAAAATATTAAAATCTGATAATATTGTGTTGGTAAGGGTGTGAGAAAAGGGGATAGTCTCCTTCCCTGCTGATGTAAATTGGTAAAGACACTTTAGAGGATAATTTGACAGTATCCACTTTCTAAAATGTGCAAATTCTGTGACATAGCAATTCCACATCTCAAAGAAACACAAGCACATGCATACCAACATGCCACATACAAGGGTGGTTATTGAAGCATTGTCTGTAACAGCATAACAATGGAAATAACGTGAATATCCATCACTTAGTTAAGTAAACCAACATGGAAAGATCTTCAAACTACATTGTTAATTGAAAGAAAGCAAGTTGTAGACCAAAATATATGTTACACCAATTTGGTTCAAATAATAATAATAATAATAATAATAATAATAATAATAATAATAATAATAATAATAATAATAATAATAATAAAACACTTGCTAGAATACATATAAATATACGTTACTACACAGGAAAATTTCTAGGAGAAAACACCAAAGTGATAACAGTGATTACTGGGGAAAGGAGGGGAAAATCAAGTTAATTTTGTTTTAGTTGTGTTCAAGAAGAATGACGTATTCATGTATTATTTGTGTGATTACAAGTAGTTAAATGGGGGCTCATGGTGAGATGGGTATAAGGAGCTCTATGTACTGTCTGCTCATTGATTTGATGAACCTAAAACTGCAACAAAACAAAACAAAACAAGAAACGTATTAATTATTTTAAAAAATAAGTTTACTTTAAATCTTTTAAGAATTATAATTAAGACAAAACAAGGTGACATATAAATAATTATTCAGACAGGCTGAAGTGAAATTATTGTTGAGGAATGGGTCTATATAGCGGCAAAGCTGGTGAATATTTTAGTGACTATGGAGAGGGTAATTCCTTAACCTCCTGCTGTGATCACAGGAATTTCTTCTGTGCTTGGAAGTCCTTTGACCCCAAAGTCACAAAGACTGAAAATCAGGATTTTACCCCCTTTGTCTGAGGACAGGTTCTATACTGTCTGATGGGCCTGGTGTTGGGAAGGTCACCACTTATTCACAAGAAACCCTTGGAATAGTAAGTGTGTTGAATGTAAGGAAACAATGCACCCAGGTAGAAGGCCACAAACCTGACTGAAAAAAAACCAAAACATGTTTTTTTTTGTTTGTGTCTTTCTGTTTGTACAGAAATATTTTTATTTACTCTTTTGCTTTTTTTCTTCTTTATATAATTGACATTGTTTTTATTGAGGAATAACTTACATACATTCAAAAACATGGTTTTCAAATCACAATCCATAGATTCTTGCCACAGGGCGGGGATTTAGTAGCTGCCCTGGTAGCTCCAGGACAACGACCCCCACTCCTCCTTCAGCCAGAGCAGTTGTATCTGTTTTATCCTTGTAACATTTCATTTAAGGAAAGGATTCTGCAATTCAAAACTTTTGAACCATTATTAATTTAGACTATCCAGTTTGATGGATTTTTAACTAACATGGAAAGAGCACCGTTATCCAAAGGATGCTGGCAACCATCTGAAGAAGTCTCTAGAAATGTGTAGAAGAGCTCTGTCTTTAGCTGTGTGCTACTCAAAATTACTATTAGTGACTTGGATAAGGACATACGTGACATGCTTATGTAAGTGATAAGTGACAGGAAGCTAGCAGGAAAATATCTGAGATCAGAAGTTGGATCCAAAAAGTCCTGACAGGCTTTAACATTAATCTAAACCAAATGTTTAAAATTAAAGTACATCAGAAACAAAATTTTACTTTCATATTAAAAAAAATCACAGAATGAGGGAAGTGACGGTCTCTTTTCTGCCTTGGATAAACAATGCTTGGAGACATGTGAAGAAATTCCTAGTCTATATTTCAGGAGGAATGTCTATAAAGTAGAGGTTAGCTGAGGAAGCAGTTGAGAATGTTGAAATTTGAGAAATATAATAAGAATAATCCCAAAGATACCTTCACATGTGTCCTCATGTGTGTGACAATAGAAGAGCAGTCATTGATAGAATTTAGAGATGCTTAGAAAAAAAATCTTAAGGCCGATTTTATCTTAGAGTTTTCAAAGTGTTATATTGGAAAAGAATTAGGCATCCTTTCTGTGACTCAGAGGGCAGATTAGAATTGGTGGAATAATGTTACCTAGAGACAGAAATGTCTAATTAACAAAGCTGACCAACAGTGGAACGGACCACACTTTGTAAAGTTGTTCAAGCAGGAGCAAGATGACCACTTGGCCAGAAAGATGTGGAGAATATTCAAGCATCTCTGGAAGCTGGGCATCTGAGACTCCTTCCAGCTCTGAGATTCTAAGTAGCAAAAAACACTCCTTTGTGTTCTACCACTCTTTCCTTTCCTCCCAACGGACCTTCTGGTTTAAAGAGATGATATCTGATCAGTTCCCATCTTCATCTTGGAAAGTGTGGCAAATTGTAAAAATAGCCACAAATTCTTTCCTTCCCTGCATCTGTGTCCCCTCAACAGGTGGAGTCTATTTCCCTACCACCTGAATCTGCCTTGGCCATGTGGCATGTTTTGTGCCATAGAAGTTTGAAAAGAACTTGCAATCGAGGCTCTGTCTCTTGCCATCCTTGGGAACCCTGCACTGCCAGTATGTGAATCAGTCCACCCTAGCCCACTGGATAATGAGATGTTATGAGGCTGAGAACTGAGACACCTCGGCCAGTGATCCTGCAGCTCCAGCTGACAGCCAGTCAAATACCAACTAAGAGAGTGAGGCCATCTTAGAGCACCCAGCCTCCTGCTGACCTGCCAGCTCACTGCTAATGCATGAGCAAGCCAATTAGATATCAGCCAGTCCAGCCTAGACCAGAGGAACTGCCCAACCAACCCACAGAGCATGAGCTAATTAGAGGATTGTTGTCTTAAGCCACTAAGTTCTGGTGTAGTGTGTTTTGCAGCAAAAGCTAACGGACACAGAAGTGATCACGTTATATCGACATTCCAACCCCAGCTGCACTTTCTGCTCTAAGGGCAAAGGAAGAATTTATTTGGATTGCAAGCACAGCACACTGTGGGCTCTCCGTTGGATGAAAGTTCATCCTGTTTGTTCAGAAGTTGCCTGGTATAATGTAAACTACTCCTTTTCCAAGTTTTTGGGCATTGGGTTGTTTAATGTTGCTGTGCCTTTGTAAGTTGCACTCCACTGCCTGCATCCTAGTGTCTCACTGCTCAGGAGCTATCCAGATGTTTAACCTACTCAGTTAAGAGAAGGAGCACAATGCTGAAGTCACCTAACCTGCTGGACATCCTCTTGAAGTTATGCAATCATAGAATGTCAGAGCTGAAAGGGCCCTTCAAGATAAACTAATGCGCAACCTTAGTTTGACTGGTAAAGAACGTAAGCTTCGAGAAGTTAAGCATTTTGCTCAAGTACACAGCCAGGAGATAAGAGCCCAGGTATCCTGACTCCCAGTCCTAGCCACTTTCTCTTCCACACTGGCTTTGTAAGTTCTGTTTTCTACCAAGAAAGCTAAAGGCCTCTGGGACCTGTGATCATCAGTCATAGAGCATTTTAGTTAATTCTGGCAATAATGAAATTAAGATAACACTGGAGCAATGACTGTTGTGGCCAATGACTTGCATCTATGGCGGTGTTTTCAGCTTTAGCTTGGGACATTTGAGCATCAGGAAGATGATCCGGTAAAGTGTCTCAGTGGTGGTGGCAGAGCAGCTCTCTGCCTGAAGCCCTGCAAGCCCATGGCATTCTTCTTAATAGGCCCAAGCTGGAAACATGCAAGATGTCCATAAACCCTAGAAAGAGTGAATAAATTATGGCATTTTCTTGCAGTGGAATACTATACTGCAAAGAAAATGGACGAACAGTGGCTATATACCACAATATAGAGGAATCTTCCCAAAAAGTTGATCTTCAGAAGACCAAGTGCATATAGTGATTGATTGTATTTGTAAAATATTCAACAGTAGGCAACCTTAACTATACTGTGTAAGATTCAGAAATAGGTGGTGTAACTATAAAGTAAAGCAAGAGAGTCATTACCAAAATTAGTGATTACTGCTAAAGGCGGGAAGGCAATGGGATTATGATGGGAAGGAGGCACGCAGGGGATGCTGGAATACTGGCAGTGTGCTGTTTCTTGTCCTGGGTGATAGTTACATGGGTAGTTATTTTATAATTCATTAAACTATGTTTTATGTACTTTCTGAGCGTTAAATTTCACAATAAAATGATTTAAAAGCAAAAAAAGGAAGTGTGTTCTTGAAAATTCAGTTTTTGGTTATTACTGTTCCTTCTTTAAAATATCAAGTTCCCTTTTTTCAGGAGTTTTCTTCTTCTTTTTTTGTTATTTATACATTTTGTTTTTGCCATAGGAAAAGAATTTCCTCCCTGTGCTATTGAAGTCTATAAAATAATGGAGAAAGTTGATTATCCCAGGAACAAAAGTGGAGAAATTGCTGCTATTATCCACCCTAAACTGCAGGTAACATTTACTACTTCTCTTAAATATTCAAAATAATGATGCCCTACCTTTGAGTAGAACTTTACAGTCCATAAAGCATTTTACATACATTAGCTCATTTGACGTTCTCAAAAACAGTGTAGGTAAGGTGTTCAGATGGTCACTCAGTAAATATTTATTGAGTATATCCTGTGCTGGCCCTGGGGATACATCAGTGGACATGGTTTATATTCTTGTGGAATCTACAGTCTAGGTGTATTGAGGTCTAAGCTGTGGTCTTGAAGAAAACCAGATGTTACTGCAGAATAATGAGGGGGGTGCGGGTCAGAGAAGGTGAAATTCCTGCCCAGGTGCAATGGCTAGGAGTTATTACATCTATTTTAACATAAGAAAACAGAGGCTCAGAAATTAGATCCTTCCCATAGCCATATAGCTATTGACGGCAGATCCAGAACTAATGTTCTCTGCAGCCAGCCACATTGCCACCCTCTTCCTGTGAGCACTACCATATAAGTTAGAGCAGAACAATCAGAACCTCTTTCTCTGGAACTTTTTCTGCTGTCATTTCCTGACTCCTCAGAACCCCAGTATCTGCTCCTTGTCCGGTTTGATCAATAATGGCATAGTGAAGGGGAAGAAAAGTAGGAGAGAGGGGGAGTATAGGAGGTTTAAATCTGGAAAAGAAAAAGGTAAAAGCAGGGGGAAGCAGAGGTTCCCAAAAGCTAAGACATCCATCCCCATTGGGAGCACCCTACACACCCTCAGGACTCAGCAATGGAAAAATCCTGATGGATCGTCTAGTCTGGAGCTTTCAACCCTGGCTGCGCATTGCCTAGAGAGCCTTTTAAAGGGTAATGATGCCAGGCCCCCAATCTGGGATCATCTGATCTTACTGGTCTGGGTAATTAGAGTGGAAAAGCACTGATCCAGTTCAAACTCCTATTTAATGACCCTAATGATAGTCGTTCAGACTTACAACTTAATAAAATAGCCTGTCCCAAAACGCAGTCTAGTGGAGCAAATCCTGCCTTGTGCCTTAGTGGTACCCAGGTGGAAACCTGAAGAAGGAGCCTTAGGCAGTGTTTGAAAGGACAGAAAGACAAAGGTCTGGGGAGAGAAGGGAGGAAAGCCCTACAAGTAACAAAAATTACAAGAACAAAAACCAGAGGTCAAGGTGATGATGTCATAACTGGCTACAACACAGGATTGTTTAAGTTTCATATTCCTCAAAGACATACGTGAGAAACACAAAAATCATCCTGCGGAGGCAGAGGTGAGATGAATGAAGTCGGTAACAAACAGGGCTAGTGGTAGGTCTTCAAAGCCAGAAAGGATAGTTTTGGTAGACAATAAGGAATGGCTCAGTATTCTGCAGGAGGGACTGATTGATTCTTTCAATAAATATGTTTGAATAACTACTAAGCTTGTCCTGGGCCCTGAGAGTCAAGATAGGCAGGGTCTCTGATAGAACTTGCATACTAGTAAGGGGAGGACAGACCATGAATAAGTAAGTAAATAATACAAAAATCACATGATTTCAAATTTTCATAAGTGCTATGAAAGAAATAAACAGAATAATACAGTAGCAGATAACAGAGGGTTCCTCATTAGATGGCGTGGTCAGAAAATGCCGTTTCTTAAGATGAGGGCATTGAAGGTGGAACCTGGAAGATGAGAAGTCAGCCACGTGGAAAACAAGTGCAAAGGCTCTGAGGCGGGAACGAACTTGCAGTGTTTTGAGGAACTGCAGGAAGACCAGTGTCTGGAGAGTAGGGAGTGAACGGAGAAGCCATTAGACCCTGAGTGAGTGACTCAGGCGGGGACCTGGTTACGAGTCCAGATGAACAAGATCGCTAGATGAACTGCAGACACATCCAAGTCTGAGAAGAGCTGCTCTAGGGTTCCTGTGGTGTGGCAGCACTGGTGTGGGTGGGCTCACAGGTCCAAATCCTTGGTGGGGACCCTCAGGTAACTCCGTTATTACAATGTGGGGACACGTATGGAAAACGCCCACCTTGTCTTAGACTTTCCTCAGCCTGCTCCCACCTTCTCCCACCAGTCCCCACCACAGAGGAACCTCCTAGCGTGCAGGCACAATGTCACTCATTTTTTTTATCCCCAACAGTAGAATGTCTTATACACAGAAGGCTCTTAATGGGTATTTCTTCAATTTTACTGAGCAGAATTTAAATTCAGCTAGCAAGAGTTAGAGTATGCCCTTAAGGAGATGCACATTTTGTTTTGCCTTTTAATATTATAAATCTCTTTGGCAACATTCAAGGCAAACAGTATTGAAGCAAACTCTAATTACATGTTGTCGGTTATAAAAATAAAAAGGAAACTCTTAATACCACTGCCAAAATCAATTGCTCAGTCTCAGTTTAGTCACATCACTCGTATGCCTCTCAAGTATCTCTTTTTAAAGAAGACGATGCTATGATTTTAGTTGTATAGAACCTGACATTAACTTTTTAAAGTAGGAGAAAACCTAATGCACTTTTATGTATTTTAATTGTCTCCTGGGAGGATCAAGACTGGAAGCCATTGCACCCTGGGGATCCTGTGTTTTTAACTCTTGATGGAAAGACTATTCCATTGGGCGGAGACTGTACTGTGTACCCGGTGTTTGTAAATGAGGCTGCATATTATGAAAAGAAAGAAGCTTTTGCAAAGACGACTAAACTAACACTCAGTGCAAAAAGTATTTGCTCCTCTTTACGTTAGAAATCACTTATAGCTCATTTGTTATAGAGTACCTAGAAAAGTTCTAGTTTGTAAGCTCTTGGAGACCAGATTGTGCCTTATTCAACACCGAATCCATAGAATCTAGCCCAGTGCCTTGCAGATGGTGGGCATTCAGGTAAATTTCTTGAATGCATGAATAAATCAATGAATATCTTTTAAAGATATTGTACTTTATGTATGCAACTTACTCAAAGAAGTGCTTTTCTTATTTCTGTATAGCTTTTTGTACCTTATACTTTGACAGTTAACATTCCCAGTAAACAGCCTTTAAGTTCAAATTTTAACATTGAAATATATACTGTATAAAAAGAGTTATTAACTTGAGCATAGAACTGAATGTTGTATGTTTTCAAGTAGTGTAAAAATGCTACCAGAAACTAATTGTGCCAACTTGCTATTTTAAATTTTTTCAGATTTGAATTAATGATAAATTATTAAGGATCAAGTCTATAAACTTTAGCAGTAGTTATGATACCTGTAGATTTGCAGATGCTCTTTTGAAGATGAAATGTGAACAGGAAATGAGGGCTGATTGTAAAGGTGACATTTTGAACAAATCCAGAAACTCTGAATGGTCCTTTGTCCACCAATAGGCAGTAACCCACGCAGAGCATCGCTGTGGTGGCACACCCACTTGTGCTGCTCTGACCTTAGAGAGCAGAGAGCCTCCTACAGAGTCTCACAGGCCCCCATCAGCGCTAACATTCCTTCCCAACTTGGGAGGCACATTCCTCCCAGCCCTCCCTTCTTGCTTTGAGAGAAGGAGCTTGCCTTTCTTCCAAACCAGCATGTGAGGAAGTCTTTGGGCTCCAGCAGCATAGGTGGTAAAGACAGAAATAGCAGAGGGCAGTGGACACTAGTGGAAGTGTGACCTGAACCTATGTCTCTGTTTCACAAACACATTATTTTAAAGAATTCCCCTGTGTCCTAAAGGCCCAAATACCTCACTCCCATGATTCTTCTCCTCAGAGGTCCTCGGGCTAAAACGCTTTCTCTGTCCCTCTCCAGCCCCTGTAGGAGCCTCCCTCCCTCCTCTCTTAGGCCACAGCAGCCAAGTAAAGAAAATTTTTACCCCATGATTTGGACCCCAAGGAACCCATGTTTATGGTTTCAAATATATTTACCAAAATCATACTAACATTATCTGTACCATATACGTAGACAGTTTCATTCTATCAAAGCAAATCCCACTGAGCCAATTTCATTCCATATTCTGTTCTATAGCACGCAAAGTGTTTCTAAATTTTCGACATTTATATTTGCACTTTCCCAAAATTATTTTCACTAGAATAAACTCTCTTCCTTCTGAATTCTTTAGTAAAACTCCAATTTATCAATCAGTTCTTGTATATAACCAGTTTTACCAGACTTCCTTCTCCCAACTGTGCGTATTCCTTCCTTTGTGTTCTATGTCCAAGTTCAGTTTTCCTTGGTCAATTTTTTTCAGACGTATTTTTTGGCAAAAATACTTTATTCTTCCATCAAAATTTAGCTAACAAAATTTACAATGTGCAATTTAGGCCACTGTGGTTTCAGATTTTATATTGATTATTTCTATGAAGTCTAATTCTCTCTGACTCTATATAGTCTTCAGAATTTATAAATAGATGTGATTTTTTTAAAAAAAAATCTGTAACACATTGCTGTGTGACTTTAGCCACTTTGTTTTATTTTATTTTGATTATTTCAGTCTAGAGACTCAGTTTTCTCATTTATAAAATGGGGATAATCATGATAATAGTGCCCCTCTCTTGAGATGATTGGGAGGATTAAGTGAGCTAATACATATAAGTGCGTAGCACAGTGGCTAGCACAGAATAATAAATTATTCAAGTTCAAATTCCTCACACAAAAGGCCGTTTACAAACTGTGTTTGCCTTCCCCACAAGCTCTCTAGACTCATCTGCCTTCAAGTCCTCTCTGTGGAGTCGGCGTCACGTTGTTTTATTTCTATATGTCTTCACACAGACTGTCCCTTCCACCTAGAATTTTCTTCCTTCTCTTCCCTTCCTCCCCTACCTCACCCCTACTCAGACCTTACCCTAGCTAATTCCTGTTTTTTTCTGCAAATTGCAACGCAACCCTCATTTCATCTGTAAAGCCTTTCTTGGCCTGCCCCTTGGCCCCTCTCTGCGTCCATCCCATCTTGAGGGTATTGCCAGTGTCTTTTTCAGTATCTGCAATCTAAGTAGTTCCTGATAAAGTTCAGCTGAATAAATGAGTGTGCTCAGCCATTCCTCCTCTACGGAAATGGCTTCATATTCTACCAATGTCCCTGCCTTCTCTTTGCCTTTTTTCCTTCTTTCCCAGCCACTTCCTGAGCATCCCCATCACTCCCAGGTGGAATTCATTCCATTTCACACTCTTCAGACTGTTACTATGTCCCAAATGATGGTGGGCAGAAAAATACACCGTTTTAAGCCAGGAGCCCTATAGAAAAAGCAACAACAACAAAAAAGGAAATGTTCACATTCAGTAATCTCCCTGTGTGAAACCTTTTAGTCATTTCCCCTAACCCTTGGTATGAAATCTCAAAGCCTCCCTACAGCTGGACAAGTCCTGTGTGCCTGGCCTCTGCCCACCTCTCCAGCCCCTGTTCCCAGCGATCTGGCCACACAGACCTCTCCATCCTCAAATGCACCGAGCTCCCTGCTACCTCGGGGTCTTTGCCAATGTGTTTCCCTCTTATTTAAACCCTGTCCTACCTCACACTACCCTTTACCTGGATGACGTGTAATCTTAAATGTGACCCAGGCTACGCTAAACCCCCCTGTTATACAAGCTCATTGACGCGACTGGCCTAGCACTTAGCAGAACACTTCAGAGAACCTGGATCCTTGGCCCAGGAAAGAGCACTGTGACCTTTACCTGGCATTCCGTCTCTCTCCAAGTCTCAGTTTCCCCACCTATTAAGTGGAGATACAATAATCATCAAACCACCTATAAAATCATATATTAAGATAACCAGTATGAATGAAAGAGCTTTATAAATTGGGAACTATACAATCTCAAAGGCTGGAAAAATTGCAAAATACCTTTTGGAAGGTAATTTTTCACAATATCAAAAGCCATAAAGCTGCATCCTCATTGACCTGGGCATCCCACTCCCAGAGTATATCCTGTGACAGGAGTTTCTACCCTTTTCCTATCAGTCCATCCAGAATGTTTCCATGGATGGAACATCCCTAGCTTATAGGCTGAAGCCTGTGTAAGCTAGGATGCAGACTGTGTACCATTTCCATTTCTTTGCCACTCAAGGAGACACATCCCAGGGAAGGATGTTATTCTGGGAATCGTTTGGATTAGGTAAATAATTGACCAAATATAGCATATCACTTAGTAATAAGTTGTTTGCCAGTTCTGCAACCCCTCAAGACACCTCAGCATCTTGGCATTCAAGATGAGAACTGCCATCCTTTTGAAATAACTCAAAGAATGAAAAAGTGTATATACCTATATGTGGGGCAGCAATGGCAGTAATAAATCAGCTCTTTCATATCCATTCTCTTATTGCCCTTCTTTAAGGTCCTGTGAGGTAGACAGGAGGGATTTATACTTCCTGTCTCCAGGTGGAGCCATGGTTTCACATCCATGCAAAGTAAGTTAAGAACCAACAAGCGTGATGGAAGGACTCCCTGCTTGGGGTCACGTGACTTGAACCTGTAACATTTTCAGGCTGTGATTCCTTGGGAATGTGACTTATAAACTCTGGGTGTCCTTTGACTCAAATTGCTTCCAGAGTTATTCAGTGGTTCAAATAGGGTACTGGGAATAATGCACTTTAAGATGTAAACAGTGCACAAAGGTGGCATGCCTTAGTGTGCTGACTCCCTGAGCTGGGACTGATAATAATGCTTTAGGTCAAAAGAGTGGCCTTCCCTTTATCCACACATGTTAAGCAACACCCTAGAATTTCTGGTCAGTCTTCACAGTGGCACATCTAATGCAAGGACACAACACGACCATAACAAGGCAAAATAAATATTTATCAGAAGTCATGAAAGCATGTTTTTAATGGCACTATAGTGCTCCTGTTCCATTTATGACTTCTTTTTTGAACATAGAATTTCACACACACTTAAATTAAGAACAAGTATTTAAATTAGAATATGCACAGATCAGGCACATTTGATGAGAACAAGGGGACAAGTCTGTGTTTGGGACTAAGATGACAGTAAATACATGTAAGTCAATGCAGAAATCAAGTGTGGCTTACAGGCCCAGATGACTGCCCACTGACCTGGGCCCCGCCCAGAGCAAAAGGCCTTCACCAGGCCTTGAGGAAGGAAAGGAAGATCAGTAACACTGGGCTCTCAGGCAGGAGCCCCTCTAACAGCTTAATGACTTCACAGTACAGCCTCAAATTCCTTCTCCCATAGCCCAGGGAAGAAGGTAAGCACCATTTTTATTCCAAACAGATATACCAACATAATGTCTAGAATAACAGAGTCTTGCTGAGGCAAAGTTTAGCTAAAGGGAAGGTCCCAGCCAAAACTGTTATCTGAGTAGGGGAGATTCCATCCCTGGAACATGCCTTCCCCTTAAATTACTGCTGCATGAATCATTTAAGATGTCCTGATACACCCGTGAATTCAGTGTAGCGTGGTGTGTGTGTGCACACACTTGAATTTTAAACCCATCGTAACGATCATAGGGACAATGTAGACTGTCAGCACGAGTTACCTGAGCAGAAAGCCCTAGCCCCCTGACATACGCCAACCACAAAGGCAGACTCAAACTTACTGAATAACTGTCCTAAAAAAAAAAAAAAAACCATGCAGGGGGACATCTGTGGTCCAGAATCAGAACCTCTGGCTTCAACAGCTCTGAGACAACCTCCTGCGTAACTCAGACAAGTCCACTTTCCTTTCAGGGCTTTAGTCTCCAGGTGTAAATAAGAGAACTGGTCCTTTGAAGCCAATGCCCTTTGACTCCTTGCTTCCCTTGGCAAACCTATCCAGGCTGAGACCATCCAGGCTGAAAGCCTTTGGGGGATGCCACTACTAGGAAGAATATCCCAGTACGGAAAAGGGTCCTGCCAACAAATTCCATCCAGATCCTCAGACAGCAGTTCTTCATGTGTAAGAAGACAAAGACCCCGTTACTGATCTCTGTCTGTCTAACCTACCAGCTTTTGTTCAGGTGGGAAATGGAGAGCCATACGGCTTTATCCATTCATATCTGAATCAGAACAGTTCTGAATTCCCAGCTCCATGGTGCCCTGGCTCCAAACAGCTGCCCTTCAAACCAGGGACACCTTTTCAGGATAACTTCAAGTAGGTAACTCCAGATGCAGGATGCTGATTTCCAGGCCGAGAGGACCTTCAAGTTCATCCAGTTGTGATCTTTCACAACATCCCTAATAAGTGCTCAACCAGCTTCTGCAGCTTTTTCGTACGCCTTTTCCTCTGCTTCAAAATTCACAGTTAACAAAAATAGCTAATACCAGAGCATTTCAGGTATTTTGTTAAATTCTTCCAATGAGAAATACTGATGTATAGGAGTAACCTCTGAGATTCAAGACCACGTAAACAGAGCAGCTGCCGTTTCTGTTTCGGATAAAGCCACAATCCCAGCGTGGAAGCACGCACTGTAGCAGGGCTGGGACAAGGCAAAGAGCCAACATCTTTCACTCAGATCGCAGGCCCTGCCTGCTGTGTCTCATGTGGACTTCTATGTGCATAAAGAAACGCTTTTTGTCCTTGTTCTGGCCACCCCAAGGCCAAGTATATAACACTTACATCCAGCCCCAAATCCTAAAATCTATTTCTCAGCTTTTAATAATCACATACTTCATCTGAAGTAATTTTCATGCAAAACTGAAATGATCTTTCTCTATTGAAAAGAAAAACCCCATGTTAATTATTCTACTAAAAACATCTCTCAGTGTGAGACAGTTTGAGCCTTGAGTACCAAGGCTACTCATTTCAAGGTTGTATTCCTGCTCCCTGAAGGTTCCAGAAACTCATTCCCCTCTGGCCCCTGGGGTGGGATTGAGAGTCCCTTAAATCCAGGAGACCCAGTCATAGTAGGGGAGATGGTGGAATGTGTGCGCTGGGGCGGGAGCTGTCATGATGTTGGCAGGAAGACTCCTCTCCCTGCTCCTCCGGTCCCGACCCGTTCCCTGCCAACCTTCTCTCCGAGCCACATTGACCTGAAGTTGGGGAACACAGGGACTTCACTCAGAATTCGGGATTCCCAGGACTCCAGGGTCAGGACTGCCGGCCGTGCGTGTATAAAAGCTCTTTGCTGAGTGACAAAATCCAGGGTGTTTCCCACTCAGGCAAACTGACAGCTGCCCCCGGGTTCAGCCACCTGCTCAGTATGAGGGTGCCTTCCTTGTCTCTGTTAGCAGAGCCAGGCTCCATCACCCCGCAAAGCCCTCAGCACCAAGTCCAGGACCCAGCCTGCAGCATCAGACAGCCCACTCGCACACGAGCTCCGGCTTCTGCTTCTACACTGACGTTTCCGGAAATTCATCGATTTCACCAAATGCATTGAGGGTAGTTTTGCTGTTGCTCCTGGAAGAATCTTGGAGTTTGTTGAAATCTGCTTGAAAAAAAAATCCCCACCATTTTACAAATACAGCACTGTGCAAGGTGTGCTTCCAGGTCTCAGTCCACCACCTGATTTTTAGAAATTATTCCAGATAGGTTATAAAATGATAGTGCTGGAAAGGATTAATTCAGCCCTCCCACTTTACAGATGGGGGAAATCAGGGCCCTCCAACTTGGTTTGCCCGGGATCAGATGGTCAGACAGGAGTGGGCATCACTGACAGCACCAGTACCTGTCCGTCTCCCAGGCCCCGGATCTTCGTTGAGGAAGGAGACGTGAGTTTTCCATTCAGTCCACTTCACCTCGTTGATCCTGTGGGTGTGACAATCATTCTCACCACTCCCTAACTGCATCGCATTAAATGCAAACAAATAGCACAGAGTTTGAGGTGTCCTCGACAGCTCCCCTTCTGTCCATTCCAGGGATCAGGAGCACTCCTGCCTGCACCTCCCCCTCAACCATGGTCACATCAGCATTGTTAGGGCTTGAAACCTGCCCATGTCCCCACTTTCCCAGTCCTCCAGGATCAGTCCTCTCCTAGGGTGTAGGACCCAGAAGCTCAGAGTATGAAGGGGACATCTTCAGCCAGCATTGGCTGTGCCTGACAGATGGGGGAGACAGTCCATGGGGAAGGAGGGGAGGGTGGAAGGGAAGGAGGAAGGGAGGGTGGGAGTAAGAAAGGAAGAAAGGAAGAAAGGAAGGTAGGGAGGGTGGGAGGAAGGAAGGGAAGATGGGTGGTAGGGAGGGAGATGCTGGCCCAGGTGGAGAAGATGTGAGGGCATGAAGTCCAGCTATGGTGAAGGCTGCACTAAGAGAAGGCGGTTACAGTTCAAACCCCAAAAGAGTGGGCGGTGTCTAAGGTGTTGGACTGTAACTGGAGATGATGGTTTGGCTGCAGTTCACACTCAGAGAACATGTCTAGAGCGAGGATGTAGAAATTAGAGAGACTTGTTAGGGTAACAATTATAGTGAAAATGATGGTTCCCGGGGCGGGGACTGGGGGTGGAATTTCAGTCAGAGAAGTAGGTTAAGGCACAGTTATACTCCAAGAAGACAGGCCACAGGGTCATGCAGTCAGATGGGGGTAGGAAGAGGTGGAGCCATCAGAAAAGCTGGCCATGGCACGTGCAAATACTTTTTAAAAATCAAAAAGCTTGACATCTGCCAAAAGCAACTGTCTCGCTTTCCATTTGCCAGTGACAAAGTGCGCCCGTGGTCCCCTGGGTCGCAAAGAGTGTCAGGCTGGCAGATCTCTTCTAAGCCAGACACTGGGCAGGGAGAGGCTGTGGAGGAACCTCCAAAAAGTCAAGAGTCTCCTCCCTTTTCCTTCAGAAACTCAGGAAGCCTGTCCCAGGTCCAGGGACCCCGGAAGAGCAGGTTCTGTCTTCTGAGGAGGCAGAACAGCCCTGTGGTTTGGCAAGCAATTGGCAGCCCCATTTGTCTAACATCCACCAGCTCATCTTTCTTCACCCACCCAAGGAGCACCAAGCAAAGGGCCCTTCTCCCTCCATTACCGCAAACACAGTCGGAAATCTTCCTCGGCCACTTTACACAGCTCGCCCATCCGGAATCTGCTCCTCAGCCATTCTGGTAACATTTTCTCAAACTCCAAGATGGTCCTGGCTCTCTGGGGACATAAGCGAGCCTAAGCGCATCACTGAGGAACCAGCCCAGGAGCACGGGGACCCGTGAGTGTGGATGGGCCCACGTGCACACAGACACGTACACGCACACACACCACCACACAGCCCACTCCACCCGCACTGAGGGCTGAACGCCTAGGCCCTGAGGATCTAACCTACAGAATTCAAAAATGAAAAGCCAGTGAGTTTAGGGAAGGTGTTCAAATTGTTTTGAACATTACATAAACAATGTTTCTGGAAGTCTGGAGCTTCCTAACTAAAAATATTAAGACCCTGGGATCCCGTGGTGAAGGGAGGTTCAGACATCATGCAGTCCTATCCCCATCTAAGGCTTGGAATCCCCTCGGCAATTTTCCTGGCAAAAATTTGTCCAAACTCTCCTAAATGTTACCAACAATCCAATTAAGAAGGCCCTAATAATTAGTAACTTCCTTGTGTCAAATCCAAGCGTTTCTCCCTGTCATTGCCTCGTATACCTCATTTCTGCCTCCTGAGGCCACAGAAAGAGCTGCTCCCTCTTTCACACGTAGCTCTGCAGATACCTGAAGGAACTCTCACCTTCTTCAACCCAGTTCCCACACCATTTCTTGTGAGGCATGTTGCAAGTCCTCTCCCAAGCCAGGTCAGTACCTCTGGATCACCCTTTGGGTTAGTGTTCTTAGCGTGTAAGGCCCACAGCACATGAGGAGTGCTGCAGTCAGGATGGAGGAGAGCAGAACTGTCACCTCCACTGTCCTGTACCTTATACTCCTCTTAATGCAACCTAAGGTCACACTTCAGCATCCACATATCACACCGCTGACTCTGAGCAGAGCACACCCATAAGCCTGAGTTCCTCTCATGCATACTGTTGTCCAGCGATACTCCCTAAACTCTGTACTCTGGGAACTTAGTTTCCTCAAACCCAGCCAAGCACAGGGAGCTTATGCAGATTCCCAGGCCCCACCCCCTATCCACTGGTGCAGATGGTTGTCAATACCATAAGCTGAACTGAGTCCCCCTGCAGGCCCCAGTAGAGGGGTCTCTGCCAAGCTCACCTGTAGGCGCCAGATGCGCTCACTCTCCTTGGAGACGTCCTCCACGGTCTCTCCCATCAGGGCAATGAGCATGTTGAGGAGGAGGACAAAGGTGAGGATGACGTAGGTGATGAGCAGGAACAGGAAGAGGATGGGGTACTTGGAGTTCTGCTGGATGTTCAGGTCGCCCAGGCCTATGGTGAGCTTGAAGAGTTCCAGCACTGCATCGCTGAAGCTGCCATATGAGCTGCAGTCCTCATGGTCCTTGGGACACTTCTCAATCAGCGATGCCAGGGCTGGGAGGACATAACAGAGTGTTCTCTGCAGCCTCTCCGTTTGGTTACTTACCTGAGAAGCTCATGCATACCTCCACGTGCACACATGCTCACACACACATGCTGCGGGCCTGCTGCCTCCTCTCTGACTGCTTAAATTCCTTCTCCAGCCTCAGCTCCTCCGGAAGCTTCATCAGGCTGGTGCCCGGCCTTGACCTCCTGCAGAAAGTCCTTCCTGCCTAACCGAGCCCAGACTCTCCTCTCCCTCCTCCACCCCTTCATTCAGCCCTTGATCCCTCGCAGGCTTGCAGAGTTGCTACTTGTAATCTATGCGTGTCCCTGGCTCCCCTCCCCTCCAGGCTTTGTGCTCCTGACTTCCTGTAGCCTGGGTTGTCTCCCCCAAGACTGGGAGGTCCTGAGTCTCTTCCGAACATTTTGCAGCGAGACCCCCGGTCAAGGCCTGGGGCTCACTCTTCTCTTCTTTGCAACACACTACAGCTCCTTGCTGAATGAATGGACAGATGAATAAATGAATGAATGAATGAATGAATGAATGATTGGTCAAATTAATGAGTGAGGAAATAGATGGATGACTAAACAAGGAAGTGAAGGAGAAAATAAATAAGCAAACTGTGACGCAGAAGAGGTACCCGACAGACAGGAACAGCTGCCTAATTTCAAATGCCAGTGATGACGGGGAAAAAAAACTGGCATGGGAAAATAAAACCGTATCTCCTTATGCAGAGGTTAGAAATAAAATCAGGTGGTGCTGTTCCCTCTGTTGCAAGTGGAGAGGTTTTTGAGAGGGGTTACCCATCCCTGGTTCTCAGCAGACCAGAGGCTCTCACAGATATATTGGCAGCAAATGGTGACAGTAACGTGATGTGGAGGACCAAAGGAGGTTACCTCCATGCACTACTCCATTCCTACTTTTCAAAGGCCATTGATCCAATTTCTGCGAACTTTAGTTTCCCCATCTGTAAAATGGGAACAAAAACACCTGCCAAACCTAACTGAGGCTGTGAGGGCCACAGAAGATAAGGGATGTGAAGGTGGGAGGCAAACCACACAGTGTGGATGGATAAAAGCAACTGGTGCAGTTCCTGGAGTCTCTAAGCCTCAGTTCCCTTACGAGCAGGGATGGTAATGATTCCCTGTTTGGTCAAGATGTCAAGAGAAGTAAAGAGAACACGGTAAGTGTTCCACTGGTGCCGCCATCATTGTTGCTGTGGCTCCTGTGTGCTCTGTCATTCTGACATTCGTCTAAAGCACTTTACAAATGCAGGAACTACTATTATTTATAAATCAATTACCTACTCCAAATCCAAGTAAGAACACGATATATACAAACAAGAACTTCAGGACATCGTGCAAAATGACCTACAAAGAAAGAAACAATTGAGGGGTCAGGTTTGGGAACAGATTCACTACACACTGAGCTCTGACTGCTTCCTGCCCACCCCCCAGGTTCCCCCACAACCAGGCCCTCGAGCAGGCTGCTCTCCCATCCCCCTTGCCATACCCTCCTCATGCTCCACAGCTCAGCTCTGAGCCCACCTCCTCCGGAAAGACCTCTTCTGTTCCTGCCCCCCACCTTCCTCCCTCCTAGAACACAGCCCGTCTGGATCCCTGCTGATGCAGGCTACGTGAGCACCTTTCCTCAGAGAATCTCACATCTGGAATCCTCACACCTCCTGGGGGCCATGCTGTGGCGGGGCGGCTCATACCCGCTCACAAGAGCTGACTCTCACATTCTCATGAATGTTCTGAGCCGGTTGTTAACCAAAGCCATTACTAAGAATTAAATTCTGTAAACAGAATTCAGTAAATTCTTCTAGAAACAAAGATAATAAATATTCAAAACTCATCACCTCCTGGTGACTTTACTTCATTTTAAAATTCTCTAGGCTTTTAAGGTTATTTACATCTATCGTTGCCACGTGGTGGAAACACTATATAATGCTGTGCGACTGGGCGTCCCTTCCCAGTTCTGTATTCAGTGACGTCATGTTGGCAGCTGGAAATCAGCCATCAGGTGGAAATATTTACACCATGGAAATCGCAAATGCTACAAATCAGATATTGTTGATTGTGTAGATCTACACTTCAGACAGCGATGGACAAAGCATTAAGGCAAATGCAACTGTATGTGTCCTGTCTGCGGCTGTCACATTGTGAAGAGCACATAAACATTAATGAAATATTCTTCTCCAAAACTAGTATCCAATTTAGCAAATAAGTGGCACAACATCATGGAGAAACAAGTGCAGTTCCAACATAAGCCTTCGTTGTTTCACCTTCATCTTATTCCTTAAAGCAAAGGCAAATATCAAGCAACATTTAGGTTGGCCCAACACTCACTTGTCAATTGCAACTGTAGGTTGGGAACAGATACAAGATTGCAACCAAAATCAACAAATTATTCGGTGAGACTCAACTAGCCATGTGGAATTTACAAGAAAAAGCACTGTATATTTTATTATTATTTGTAATTTGCGTGCTACACATTCTTTATATGGTAAAATCTACATATATAATATAGAGAATACATATATATTTTCCTCCCTAAGAGAACCTAATCAAAGGCAAAGGGAGGCCATGGCATTTGGGAGAAAAATCAGTGGCCTGTCCCTTGGGCGGGCTTCTTTGCTTTGCCAGACCTCAGTTTCCCCATCTGAAAAATGGGCCTTCTCTGAGGGCCCTCCCTGCCCATCTCTGATGCCCGGCAGCCCCAACACACCTTCTGGATCATGACGCTGTACATGCCCATGGACTGGAACCCCCGCGTGTAGTAGAGCATGTTCGCCCAGCCCAGGGCCATGGCCAGCACGAGGCAGGCGAGGTACTCTTTGTAGGCAAACAAGTACAAGAAGACAGACAGTATCACAAGCACAGCTTGGATAAAACTGTTCAGGAGACACAGGAGACAAGGGCCTTACTTACTTCTCCTCAGCAGCAGGGCAGAGATATCCAAATCCCCCAACATCTCTGAAACCCTGAACGGTTACCCTGGTGACTGGTGCTAAAGAGACGGATAAGGCTGCCCCAGATCTGCCTGACCACATCTAAAATCCGGCCTTGCAGACTGCACCACTGGGGCCAGAGGTGGGCTGCTTGCTGTTGACAAGGACTTTTTAAAGATACAGATCTCCAGGGCCCAGGAGATTCTGGTTCAGGGGGCCCAGGGCCAGGAGTCTGTATGTATTTTAAATCACCTGCATGATTTCTGACTCCCACCTAGATTGGAGGAACCTCTAGGGTAGACTGAGGATGCGGTGAAACATTGCATTTTTAACTTAAGTGACAAATGCTGACAATGTCTATACTCAAAAGCCAATCATAACAAAAGTCCCCCCAATCTTCTCTTAAAAATCTTTTTAAAAACTACAATATATGCCCTATAATAGGTACACTAAAAGGAGCTTGGCTGTACAACAATGTCAATGTACTTAACAGTAATGAACTATACAGTTAAACATGGTTAAGATGGTTTAACATCTGTGTTACAGGTATTATACCAGAATTTAAAATTTTTAAAGTACAATATATACCAAACATACAAGATCAAAATCTATTCCTAAACAGTGTATACACCACCAGTTACGCAGACAGCTGGATGGAAACCCTCTCTCGCGGATACCATAAGGCAGTCTCCACGATTATAAAATATCTAACTAGGTTCGGTTAGGACACAGGCAACCTTGATTTTCTTGCGCAGTGAAAAGCACAAGTTTGGCGATGGAGCACTGGGGGCTGAAGTGAGGAGGGAATGTTTACACCTTCCCCTGCACTAACAAAACGACTAAGGCGCAGAAGAGCAGGACAAGGCATTGGTGCCTTTTGTCTGCGTTAAAGCCAGTGGCTGACAAACAGATTTTCCTCTGGAATTGTCATACTTTCTCAAAGGTGACAGACTCCCACGCGGCTTGCATCGTGGGCAGTGCTGAACCGGGCCTATCCATTCACGGCTGTCTCATGGTGCCCCACCTGCCCACCGGGATGGAGAACTTGGCTCATGCTCCTGGAAGGCAGGTACATTCTTAACAAAACACCTATTAATAGGTATTTGGAAACACCAGGCCAAGATTCAAGGTCCTGTGAACCCAGCCTCCCAAATGCTCAGAAGAGGGACTTTGCAGGGGAGGGGTGGGGTCCTCCAGAGCCACAGAGCCCAACATTCTTCATCGAAAACTGCGGATTCTGTTCCATTCACATCCTGCAATACTGAATCAGCCGCCTTTCTTTTAGAGACAGGGGTCACATGAGCCTCTGATGTCGCTGCACGTGACCTCATTCGGAAAGGTGGCTGAGCTGGGCTTTGTGGCTCGGGCCCACGGGAGTCCACCCTGCAGCAGCCTGGGGTGAAGATGACGGAAGCTCCACGTGACTGTGAGTGACTCACTTCCCTGCTCTGAGCCTCGGTTTTCATGGCTACAGAGGAGACTCGCTGATTTCTCAAGTACCTTCCAGCCCTGATCGGCCAGGGTCCGAGACAGCAACCAGGAGAAACTGGCCTAGAAGGTCCCTTCATAAAAATGTACACAGGACGGCTAAACACCTCCCCACCTTCTCTGTGCTGCCTGCCGCCCGGCAGGGTACAGTCAGCCATCCCTGCAGCCGATGGTGGGCACTGCCCTACCGTTTTCTGGTCCTTTCCGTGGGCATCTATGTGCCTCCCTTACCAGAAGGGAGGGAGGAGGTCCCTGGCCATGTGGCTATGGCAGAATGACAGGGACAGGGTGACATGGTAGGGTGGCTTTGCAGAGGAACACAGCAGCCATCATAACTAGACTTTAGCCCTGCCTGTGAGGCAGTGACCAAGGGGACAAACCTACTTACAAGACAAAGTGAAACCAGGCATCTGAGAGGATGGACTGAAGATCTGAGGGTCTCAGCAGGAAGATGGCGATGCCCTGAGGCCAGAAAGAAAAGAAAAGCTGAATCAGCTTCCTTTCATTCAGAGACAGGGGAAGAAAAAAGCTGCCCCCTCTTCATGCCCCTTGCTGGAGGATCTGGGGAAGGGGGCTTTCCCCCGGGACAGGGACTCAGGGAGCAGGGAGCATGTGAAGGCCCAGCCACAGCCCAGGTGAGGGATACGGAAGGGGACTTGTGCCTGGGGTCAGAGGCAACCCGAGGGTAAAAGTGGGTGCTCCCCCCAATCTTCTTATATCTCTCACTCTCACCCCAGAACCCGCAAAGCAGCACAACCACACGGTGAGCAGCCGTTCCCTACACACGGCCTTTGTTCATGCTGTTCCCCACACCTGCCCTGTAATACCTTCTCCCCAGTGTCCCCATGCCAACGCGCCCCCACACCAGAGTAAGTGTCTTCTCTACCTTCAAGCCTTCCCTACTTCTCCCTGCCCCCAGGTAAAAGTCATCTCTGTTCTGAGCCCTGGTCTGAGCCCAACGTTGGGCCCTTTTCGAAGTCTATCTTAAAGTCTAGATATTTCTGTCCATCTGAAATCCTCTACCAGACCATGAGCTCAAAGAAGGCAAACTCCCTCCATCCCTGTCCCCACATATAGAAGGTCTTCAGAATATACCGGCTCATTCATCGGCTGGGTAGATGAATGGATCAATTGACAAACAGATGGAAAGATGGTTGGATGAAGGATGGAAGTACAGTGGGTAAGGATGAGTCGGGGTTTGAATGGATGAATGAGCAGCTGGATCAGTGAGAGAGGGCAGGTGACTGGATAGATGGATGGATAGATGATGGATGGATGGAGGGACGGGTAGATGGGTCACTGAGTGGCTGGGAGCGTAGATAAATGGCACATGATTGCACAGACGGATGGAGGGATGGATAAACAAAGTAGGCAGGATAAGCCTGCTTATTTATTTATTTCCATTTTGTAACTAAATGTAAATCTAAAGGTTAAAAAGGAAATGCCTCCCCGAAGTCCCCCAGTGGTAGTGGCAGAGCAGGGCACAACCGAAGCCAGGTTCGTGCCAGTCCGGGGGGAGCCTGGTGACCCACTCACCTCTTTCACAGAAATGCACATGGCCCAGATGAGCACGAACATCCTTCCTAGCAGCTGCAGCCACCCCATTTTGTGCGTGAGGGCCAAGGGGTGTGGCAGGGCCTGGGGAGGAAGGCAGAGGAATGGATGGGTGCGGGGTGGGGAGTAAGGAAGGCAGGGGTAGCGCCAGCTCTGGGGGCACCACGCACAGACACATGCCAGACCCTTGATCTGGGCCAGGGGCCAGCACGAAGCCCAGTCTCTGTAAGGGTGAGCGAAGGAACGGCTGCCCCGGCCTGCCTTCCCCACCAACAGTGGGAACCCAGAATTCTGCAGTGAGATGCATGATCCGATCGGTGCTAACAATCCCTCACACTTCGTGGCATTTGTCTGTTCCACCTGTATCCGGACACCCACGGGGCCTCGTGACAGTTAAAGCCAGGACTCTGTGTCTCTTGTAATGGATGGGAAGCCAAGGCCCAGAGGGGTGGGACTGCTTCTCCAAGTGCCCTCCTCCTCTTCCCATTGCCTGTGGTCCTTGCAGCAGAAACACCCAATCTGCTGCAGATTAAACAGGAAGCCTGGGCCAGGCCTGGGGCTCCTAATCCTCCCGCCCACCTCCAGCATGGGTCAGCCTCGGGCCAAGCATCTGGGGCTTAGCTCAACTAAGTGCTGGAGATAAATTCCGTGTCCAAGATACCGTGGAGCAGGACAACTGGGGGACCCCATGCAAATCTCTTGGCCTCTCCAGGCCTCAGTTTCCCCATCTGCACATGGGATGGCTCCAAGCTCCTGCAGCTCTGACCACTCCATCCCCCACCTCAAGGGTGTCCCCACGTACCTCCTCCTCCCGGGGGCGGTAGTAGGAGACGAGGGTCAGGGTGATGTTGTAGAAGAAATAAAAGCAGAAGGACAGGAAGAACATATACTTGGCAAACTTCTTCCACTTCATATGCAGCAGCGTGTGCAGGGGCTCCAGGGTCAGCATCTCGTGCCGGTTCTGGGGGCAGAACAGCACGGATCACCAAGGAGACGAGAGGGAGGGAGGGGCCGTTTTCAAAGGGCCTTCATTTCCAAGGGAGCTCTGAGTCAGCACTGCCCCTGGCAGAAGGGGCCAGTCATTGTGTCCAGTGGACTGCTTTGGCTGGAAATGTTGGGAGGCTAATTTCCAGCTCCCAAGGCTCCTTCCCAATGCACCCAGACAGCAGCCAAATGCCACAGGAGCCTGGGGCTTTCGGCAAGAGGATCTGATGCACAGCGGGGAGGGAGGGCCAGAAGGGGGCCAGGGCCATAACTGCGGTTCTGGCCCCTACTGGGCCCCCCTTGACTGTGTGACCCTAGGAAAACCCCTGACCCTCTCCAGGCCTTGTCTCCTCATCTATAAAACAGATCTCAATCACTTCCCTACCAGCTAGGCTGCCACGAGGGGCCAAGGAGGCTCTGGGAAGCAAGACTCTTGGTAAAATGTGAAGGATGAAGATCCAGCTTGTTGCCTCGCTCCCCCTAAGAGCCAAAAACCTCCCACTGCCAATCCTTTCTCTTCTCTTTCAGCTTCACTGACCTCCCCGCCTTGCCTCCTCCAGAAAGGCGTCCCTGACTGCACCAGTTGTGCACTCCCTGACCCTTATCTGGGACCAGATTCGGGGAAAGAGGGAATTCTAAGCCCCGATCATACAGAAGCAGTAAGAGGAGTTGAGGAGGAACATGATGGAGAAGATCAACACCCCACCTCCACCCTGCCCAGGAGACCCCCACCAGCAGGTCACCTGGGGTCAAGTGGCCCCAGCACCTGCCCCAGGCCCTGCCCACTGAGTCACAGGAATGGGGGCTGCAGGCATGTGCAGCTCATAGCATGGGGTCCCACCCCCGCCACCTTCCCCAGCCCACCCGGGAGACCCACATCGATGTTGGTGTTGTAGACGATGATTTCCAGCACCGAGTTGTCCGTCGTGGTGTCCACGTTGGTGAGGTCGTACAGCGAGGATGACACGGGCCCGTAGGCCCAGTCGGTGAACTTCCTGGACAGGCTCCGGAGCCGCTTCTCCTTGATCTCACGGCTGAGGATGTACTTCAGGATCTGGGGTAAGAAGAGGAACGACTGTCAGCTGCAGAACAGGGCTTGGGGCCAACACAGCTGGGCCCGCCCAAGGCAGACGGGGCAGGGAAGAGTCCCCACCAGGGATGGACTGAGTCGGGCCTCTGCTCCTGTCACCGTGGCCCTGGGCCCGGCTTTATCTGAAGAATGGGCGCCAATCACTGATCTGCCATCAGTCCGGGGATTGTGAACACCGGGGACAAGAGGTGTGAAGGTCCTGCACAGTCAGCTCACAAATCCTTGCACCAGCTGGGGAGTCCGTTCCATGACGATTCCAGAAAGTGACAATTTCAAGTAATAATTTCTGTCTGGCCTGGACTTGAGAAGAAGCTAGAAGTTTTTCTGGCTTCCCCGTCCTACCCTCAGTCAAGACCCTGCCAGTTGAGGCTCACTGCTCTGGCCAGACAGGGGGTGATGCAAGCCGCCAGCCTTCCTGAGGGGCCTGTGGGACCCACTCCCTAGGTCAGCAGTCCTCACTCTGCTGCAAATGAGGGTCTCTAGGGACCACCGACAGATTCATACAAATCTCTGCAGGGGGACCCAGGCATCTGCATCTAGTAGAGCTTCCTGAGCGGTTCCATAGTGCAGGGAGGATGAAGAGCTCACTAGTTCCCGACAGCTGAGCCCGGGTGCCCTAGGACGGGGGCAGAACTTCCCGGGGCACCAACTCAAGGTCCAGGAAGAGGGTCCTGTCAGGAAGGACAGCGTCAGAGCCCTGAGCTCACGTGACCCAGTGGAGTTCCCATCTCATCTCACCTGGAGCCTTGTCTCTGCAGGCCAGGCAGGGAGCTCCTGTGAAAAGGGTAGGTCTCCCCTTCCTGCACCCCCAGCCTAGAAGGCCCAGGGACAGGGTCTGTGTCTCAAGTATGGCTGGATCCTCCACTCCCAGCACAGTGGCCAACTTGGGCAGCATCCAGAAAGGTTTCCAAAGAACACTGAATGCAGGAGAGAAGGGGCCAGGAAGGGTGCAGGCACCTCCCCAAGCCTGGCCACGGGGAGGGGGTGGGGGACACGTTATTCTCTAGAGAACCAGGGAGGCGTGGGGCCATGCTCCATGCGGGAGGCTTCGCCCCGGGGCCCTCCCCAGGGAAAGCACATGCCTCAGAGTCCTTGGAGAAAGCCCACTTGCAACCACAAATCTGACTTCTCCTCAAACCCTCAGGAAGCCGTGTCCTTGGGGTGGGCAGGGGACGGGGAAGGCAGGCACACAATTCCTCCTGTCAAAGCTGTGTTCCATCCCCTCCTCCTCCCACAAGAGAATGAAAAGGTCCCTTGTGGGCCCAGCCCTGAGCTGTGGGCCGGGACCCAAGGCCCTCAGGGCAGCGCCTCCGGCTCCCCACCCCCATCAGCTGCCCTGAGGCTGGCACAGCTGCCATTGCTCAACAGTCCCCCACCGTCACCTCTCAGTGCCCTTCCAGCAGCCTCCCAGGAGCCACAGTCCTCTCCCAGAGTTCGCGATATGGAGGCCAAGGACGGGCTTTGTTAAGCCGTGACTCCTGCCCCAACCTGAGTCTTGACCTTGAAATCGGACCAAGCTGTGGTCCCGGCCGCTGAGAGAGATGTGAGCCCACCCAGCTGAGGCTTCACCAAGGCTCCGGGTTAACTTGAGTTCCTCGGCCACGATGCAAGGGCACAAAGGCCATGAGCAGCCGCACACTCTGCTAGGGACCTGGCTCAAGGTTTCCACCTGACAGACAGGCTGGGGTCTCCCCAGAGTCAGGGAGCAGCAGCCCATTGGCTCTGGATCCAGAGCAGGCCTTCTGGGGCTCCTGTCCTCATGAGAGGCTGAAGGCCCTGAGGCTCAGACACTCAGCCTCCGCTTGGATGCCTTGCCACACAGGAATCCTCAGCCTTAAGGCTCCTCCACTGGGGCTCCGGCAAGGAGGTCCCAGGACAGGAGAGAAACAATGTTAGGAACTGAAGTTGAGAAGGTGGGTCCACGTGCTGCTTCTCATGGCTCTGCGCAGTCAGCCACTCAGCAGGGCCCCTAGGGGAGCGTGCCTACAGCCCCCATCCCAGTCTCGCCCACCTCGGCCTTGCCCATCTTGGCGGCCAGCTGCAGCGGAGTCAGGCCATCATTGTTCCGCATGGTCTCCAGCTCCCAGTTGCCACTCCTCCGCAGGATCATGTCGTACATGCGCTTGACGAAGTCATTCTGCGTCTTGAAGTCCTCGGCCACCGTCACCAGCGCATGGAGGATGTTATTTCCCCGTGAGTCCTGGGAGGTGATGTCCGTCTGCTCGTTCTCCATCAGCAGCTGCACGATCTCGGGCTGGTTGGTGCAGGCTGCCAGGGCCAGGGGTGTCTCACCTAGGGGAGGCGGAGCGCGGGTACTCGGTTCTCTCGCGGACCAGAGTGGTGATCCCCAAGTCCTAGGACTGAGGCTTCTCCAGACCATTTCCGCAGGGGTGGGAGACTGGGGCTGGATCGTTGCAATAACCTCCTAGCTGGTCTCCCTGCTACCACCCTGGCCCTCCAACATGATTCTTAGCACAACAGCCAGACTGATCCTGCTAACAAATAAGGCTCACCTTACCCAGAATAAAAGCTCAGATTCCAACAACAGCACACAAGGCCCAACATCTGACATCATCTACTCCTCTCCCCATCATTCACTCCCTCCAGCCACAATGGCCTTCTTCCTTTTCCTCGAGCACACACAAGCATTTTCGTACTGCAGGGCCTTTGCACAATCTGTTCCCACTGCCAGTAGTGCTGTTTCTTAGATACCAGCATCATTTACTCTCTCACCACCTTCAAGTCTTTGCTCAAATGTCACCTTTTCAATGAATCACCCTAAGTGTTCTATTTAAAATTGAAACCCACCTCCTTCCTGCCCCAGAACTCCTGATTTTCCTTTCCTACTTGACTTTCTGTTTTCTGAATAGCACTTATTGTTTTCTTGCATATTACAGAACATTATTTATTATGTTTATTATTGATGGTCTCTCTCCCATCTAGAATTTAAGTTCCACAAGAGCAAAGATCTCGGCTTTGTTCAGAGATGTATTTCTACTACCTAGAATAAGACATGGTGTATATAGTAAACAATAAAAGTTTGTTAAGAAAAGAGAAGACAGGTGACTCCCACAGGGTCACACACGGTAAGCCGTGGACGGACCCAGGCCTGGACAGCAGGTCTGCTGCTGCTGCTCCCCAGTCTCCCCCGGTATCCTCTCTTCATCCCACCTGACAAATGTTCCCAACACAGGCACAACAGGTCTGACGCCAGGCAATGGACTGGACAAGACCCTGTCCTCCAGGCCACTCAGACCCATCTAGTCCTGCTGACTAAAAACCACCTAGAAAACAGGTCAGTGGTCATCTGTCAGGGGCTGGGCTGGGGAGAGGAGCTGACTACAAAGTTGTACCAGGAAATTTTGGGGTGTGATAAAGCTGTTCCCTGTCCTGATCACAGTGGTGGTTACATGACTGTATGCATTTGTGGAAATGAACAAAACTGTCCATTAAAGTGGGTGAACTTCACTATATAGAAATCACACATTAAAAAAATTTTTTTTCACCCAAAACGGCCTAACTCCAATTGCTTTTGGACTCCCTAAGGTGTCAGTCAGGGAATTCTCGTGTTCTCACTTTTGACTGTTCGCAGTTCTGAGAGGCACTGGACACGGAAGAGAGGCCCGAGCTGGCCACCCGGATGCCTACATCAGCTCCTTGCTACACTGGGGCAAGTCACATCCCTTCTCAGGACCTGTTGGCTGCTTTGTAAACTAGGGCTCTCCTTTCGTCTCCCTCCCATGTCTCTGTTCCCTGAGGGCTGCTCAGCTGAAAGTCTGGGTGCCCACTAAGACCACCAGGTGACACTCCCAGAATGCCGGCTGCCCCATCATCCCAGGTCCCCAGGTACTTCCTCTCTGGTCCAGCCTGGCGGTCGGTCCGGTCCGTTCAGATAGATCCACCCCTGCCGCCTCCCTAGTCCTGGCTCTGTCCTCCAGGGCCTCGGATGCCTCTGAGGCGGCAGAGATGGGTAGGAGGGTCTCCAGCCCTCTGCCCGCCAGCACCTCTTGGGGCAGAGGTCATGGGGCGGGGCGACCTCTCCCTGCACCGCCTTCCCGACACCCCCTCCCCAACCTCCCCGCCCCGGGCCAGGGCGGCACCCACCGAAGTAGAAGCCTTCGTGCTGGTACTTGGGGTTGAAGAAGACGCCCTTGGCGTGGGCGTTGACGTCGGCGCCAGCCGCGATGAGCGCCGCGGTGATGTCTCCCTGCCGCCGCTCGATGGCGATGTTCAGCGCCGTCTGCCCTGCGGACAGGCCGGGGGTGGGAGGGGGCGCTCAGCGGCTGGGAGCCGGGGTGACACAACCTCTCTGGCCTTTTCCCCTCTCTGGCCTCCATACTCCCCACGGACCCACGGAGAAATACTAGCCGCCTGTCGGGTCTGTGTCGCCCAGCTACCAAGAGTCCCAGCTTCATTCTTTGCTTCAATCTTGCTGGGAAGCAAGGATTATTTAGGGAGCATCTGCTCTGTGCTAGGGTCCAGGCGCTGGGGATGCAGTGGGACACGGGATGCAGTTTTGATTCTTGTCCTCCAGAAGCTCACCATCTCACTGAGAATGAAGCACTATGATACCGGAGGTGCAGGGGCTGTGGTGCCCAGAGCAGGGGCTCTTAACATGGACGGGTTGGGGGGCTTCCCAGAAGGGGCCTCTAACCTGGGACCACATAAGTTTACGGAGGGTGGATGGGGCCAACTCAAGGCCTCATAAGCCAGGTGAACAGATGAGAACGTTATCCTAAGGACCATGGGAAGGCACAGAAGGCACTGATGGAGGGAAGTGACATGACCACAGTCTTGGGTTTTGTGTGTGTGTATTTTTGGATCACTCTGGCTGCAAAATTGGAGGATACACTAGGAGCCCAGAGTTGTGAGGAACTGTCCAGCCCGAGGACCCAGAGATCCTTAGGAGAGTCTTTAGGATGGCCTGTGGGGGTTGGGGGAGAAGGGGAGTCTCAGGTAAGATCCAGGTGTCTGGCCTGGGTGCTGGGTGGCTGGTGCCTTTGTGACTAAGAAACAAAATAGGCGAGAAGCATTAGGGAGAGGGAGGAGGGACATTAACCCTGTTGGTGGAGCCTACAGAACCTCCAGATAGAGGGGACTGGAAGGCTGGGGCGCGGGGTCTCAGAACGTCCCACCAGAAACAGCATTTTCCAAAGAGCTGCCATCATGCCACAGACCAAGAAATGAAGTCCTAGTGGGTTAAAAACTAAGCATTTTTAAAGTCTGGAAAATTGTTTATAACTGACCTTCTGGCAGGGAAAACTTTCTGAAGCAAAATCCAAAATGCAGAAACCATAAAGAAAAAAATGGACAGATTGACAGTTTGCTTACATAAAAATTATAAGTTTCTCTATTTCAAAAGATATCTTAAAGGACAAGCGATAGGCTGGAGGAAATATCTGAGATGTATGAAAGAGGCAATGTGTGTTTCAAAGTCCACGATAGGTGAGGAGCTCCCACAAATCAATAAAAAGACAAACAACCTAAAAGAGAACTGAGAGAAGATTAGCAACAAGCACCTCACCGAGAAGACACACCCAGCCAATACAGAAAGTGAAAGGTGTTCGGAATCACTGGTGATCAGCAAGATGAAGATTTGAACCTGAGGAGTTAACACTTTTCACCTATTGGATTGACGGTATATATCTTGGCAATACAATATTGGCAAGGATGCATGCTTTTGCACTCTTGTGTGTGGGGGAGAGTAAATTAGTACTTTTTGCAGGCAAACTTGGGGCGATAGCCATTGTAATTTTAAATATGCATGTCCTGAACCCAGAGAATCTAGTTCAAAGTGCTTTCCTAAAACATGTATGCGCGGTGCAAGGGTTACAGACAAGACTATGCACTGCAACGCTGTCATCGCAAAACCCTGGGAAGCACCTGGATGTCTCCCATCGACAGGGGAATGTGAAATCACCCCCCTTGCAGCCGTCTTCAGACTAAGCAGGTGAAAAGGAGGCAGACTTTGATATTCTGATATGAGAAGGCATTTAAAACATATATTTAATCGCCCCAAATCAAACTGTAGAACAATACAAACAGTACAATACTGTTTTATGTTAAATAGGTAGATAAGTGAATAAATAAAACTATTTCTATGTGCACATACACACTTATGTCAAAAGTCTAATATAGTCCTCAAATGATACACACCGTAGTCATCATCTCTGGAGGGGAGAGTGGGGAACAGGTGAAGTTTTTCTGTTTTGTTTTTACTTAATTAAGGGGGGAGGGTATAGCTCAGTGATAGAGCACATGCTTAGCATGCACGAGGTCCTGGGTTCAATTCCCAGTACCTCCATTAAAAATAAAAATAAAAATAAAAGAATAATAATAATAAATAAAGTAAATGTTTTCACTTAAACTATCTGAATGTTTTACAATGAAACTCTAATCGTGTGTTATTTATGTAATTAAAAATAAATTGGTGAGTTGGATGATGGATATATAAAAGTTCATCATGCTAATATGTCAATTGTAGGTTTAAAATTTTGTATGATAAAAAATTTTAATTGAACAAATTGTTAAAAGAAAAAAGTCAGTCTCTGAAGGCCTCTGATAAAATGCTTAAAAATGCATATTAGTAAAGTTGTCATTGAGTTCTCCTAGCAACAGAGGAAATATTAGCATTAGAAAGGAAATATTTGCCTCTGCCAAATGGGGAAACTGAGGCTCAGAAAGGCAAGCCAACTTGCCCAAGGTGAGGAACAATGTTACTCCGCTAGTCCTGGAACCCCTAAGTGTGGTGAACACAGAAGGGAGGGTGCTGGGCGATACCATTGGGGGAGGAATGGGGAGCTGGTTTCTGGGAAGGAATAAATGGCTCCTCCCACTATGCAGAGAGAGTGGGTACCTGCTCACCAGTGAAAGGCTGATTCATGAAAGAGGGAAGGGACGAGGGAAGAGGAGGCCGAGAAAGCAGAGAGATACGGATTTGCAGCCAGGGCAGCAAGGCCTTAATAGAGATGTTAATCTTCGTTTATTCACTCGTTCAAAAAATATTGATTAAGGATCTCTTATGTGAGACCCCAGGGCACCAGGGAATCCACTCTGGGCAAGATAGACTCCATCTCTGCCCTCAAGGAAAACGTCTGCTAGAAGAGGGGAGACTGTAAATCTCTGCAATACTGACAAGAAGAAGAAAGGGAATGGAGGGGGACTAAAAAGGGAAAAGAATCTGGACGAGCAAGCTTGAGACACTGGCCTAAGGCCCCCTGGCTACAGGACTTGTGTGAGCTCCCTCATGACAGGCTGAGAACATTATATAGTTCATCCAGTTTCTCTCTTTGCTTTGGCTACCAGGGAGCTCTGTATGTGCAACTCAGCACTCAGTTGCAGCAATCTCTTCTGGGTTTCCTGTCCTCCCATCAATAGTCTTTAGTTTTTTTGTAATTCTTGGCTTTTCCTTGTATATAATAAAAACACTTTTGAAAGTCTGCAAGGAGCAAATAAATAAATATAAATAAACTGACTTTCGCCCATGAGCAAAGTTAAGAGCCCAAGCCAGACTCCCATCTGCAAAAAGCTGAGATGCTTAACACCCCCAGCATATCAGCAAGATGGCATCCACTTATTCCTGAGCCAATCATTTTGGCCACAAGCACCTCATAAGATCCTAAGAGGATGTCTACTGACTCCAAAAACAAAGACACACCTTACTGATTATTCATAACAAATTTCCTGAGCAAAGAAACATTATCCCAAATTGGGTCTCCCTGTATCCTCTCCTGCCCACCTAAGACAGAAGCCACAAAACTAAGACCCAAATTGGGTGGTTAATAACAGTGATGATGATGATGATGAAGGTGATGTTACTAACTGTTGCCATGTACTGGCCCCGCCCAGCTCTCTAACCTCATCTCCTGCCTTCTTTCTATCACTCAGTTGTGCCAAGCTTAGTCGCAGCTTGTGCTTTCGCTTTTTTCTTGTTCTGGATCCTTCTTATCATACAAACTTCAGGTCAAGGTCACCTCTCTGACCGTCCACTCTAAAGTTGCTCGCCGCCAGTCACTTTTTGGTAACAATTACCTTTTTTTTTTCATAGCATCTTCCATCTAAAATTACCTTTAGAGCAGTGGCCTTCATCTGTCTTATTTACCCATGTGTCCCAGGGCCAAAATTACTGCGAAGCAGCTGGTCAGCGCTCAAGATTGTTTACAGAATAAATGAAGGTGCCGGGCACCATGCTAAGTACTGTGGGCTTCGGGGACAGCAGTGCCTGTGTGTGGCATGGCCCACCCCCCTTTGAAATCCCTGCCTGCACAACCCCTCTCATAGGTGGGTACCTTCATAGGCCTCCTCCGTGTACTCAGCGTTGATGAATCTGTCCAGGATGTCATTCTCATCAGCAAAGGCCAGTAGGATCCGCAAGATCTCCTTGGTGTTGGGGTTGATGTTTAACAGGGCCTTCATCAGGCATGTCTTCCCTGTGTCCATGGCCGTCAGCTTGTGCATGAGGAAGTCTGCAGACAGGGAGGGTCACAGGATGGAGCTGCAGCATCTGGCAGTTGGGGGTGGGGGGTTGCTGGGCGCCTGCCCCTGGCCCTCCCAGCCCAAGGAGGGGAGGCTGCAGCATCAGACCTCAAGACCCTCCCCCTAGGGCCTCCGCTGGCCTCCCTGCCCCACGCTCCCCGCTCCCCTCCTCTCTGTCCATCTCCTCCTCCTCAGGCCCCCTTGCTGGCTCCTCCTTCTTCTTGGTGCCTAGAGCCTTATCAGAGACCTTTTGCCCTTTGCCTTTGGCGCCTCCCCCTGGTGAGGGGCAATCCCACCCACTGCCTGGCTTCCCGCTGTCCACCTAATGCTACACCCTGAAAGCTCCAGCCCAGCAGCCCCACCCTGGGTGCCAGCAAATAGAGCTCACAGCCTCTCCCTTAACTGGCTACTCCCCAGCCTCCAAGACAGCTGGGGCCCAACTAGCCACCAAGTCTCCCAGTCCAAACAGCACCACCCTGGACTCACTCCTCCCATCCTGAGTCTTGCCAATGCCACTCCCTGAAGAGCTAGTCCCCCTCCCCAAGCCCTGCTGCTAGGGTCCCAACTCTGCCTGAACAGCAGCCTTCACTTTTACCCTCATCCTCCACAAAGTAGCCAGACCATGACCACCACCTGTCTAAGCCCTTCCATGGCTCCCTATTGCCCTCAGAATCAGGTTCGACATCATCAGTCCAGCATTTAAGGCTGGAAGTGGGGCAAGGGACAGGTAGGTGGACAGCAGGAGCGAAGAAAAGGACCCCAGCCCTGCACCCTCTGCCAGGGCCAGGCACTGACCAGGCACATCACTTTCACGGCGCCACCTGCAAAGCTCCTTCAGCTCCACCAGCAGCTCCAGCAGCTCCTCCACGCAGCCCTCGGACACGGCCGCAAAGATGCGCTTTTTCAGCCGCTTCTTTTTGCGCCTCCTCTCTTCTTTGGCCAGGTTTGCACTGAGGCCAGAAAATGTTTCTGACTCACCACACGTGCATCCACCCCACCGCTCTCTCCCCTTCCCCCGCCAGAGCCCCAGAGCTGATGTGCTTACAGGGCGCTGCCCCGGCCCCCCACCGCCTGCCCATGCCTGTCACAATGCCTGAAATCCCCTCCGTTAGTGCTTGGGGCCCCGGGATCTGTGCTGCCCTGTGCTGCTTCCCTTCTAATCCAAACACAATCACATGTTATCAAACTGTATCTTTGGATCCCTATAGTAATGACCAGGAAAGATACATGCCTAACTATTCATAGTGATTGCCTCAAAAGTATGGGATTAGGAGGAAGGGAAATTTCACTTTCATATTTTGTGTTTGAATTTTTTAATCTCTCTGTCTCCACCCACACGTCCCAGATAGGCAACAATCATGCACTGATGTGGATCCTTTTGTGTGTATGTGTTCTTACAAAATGCACCTTGATATATGATGGTTATGTGCGTGTATTTTTAGTTTATGGCATTGCGTTAAGTTCTCATTCTGCTGCATGCTGTTGTTTGGATGTTTTATAACATCTAAGGTGGAGTGGGTACTACTTTGATAAAATGTAATACTCCCTTTTCCCCCGCAAATGTCCTGCACACCACAGCCTCAGGCCCAGACATTTCTCCCAGCCCTCCAGGAATGGCAGCTTCTTTCTCTTTCCTGCAGGGTCCCTGTGCCTGCCCCTCTGGCACCTGCCCCGCTGGCACCTGCCTGGTGGAGGAGGGGGAGGGACAGCTCACCTGGGACTGTTGGGATTGGACGGGGTCTCTGTCGCGTCATCCTGAGGAGACTGTGGGGAGTCCATGTCGTCACAGTTGCCAGAGATGCTGTAGCGCAGTGTGGCGGGAAGAGAGAGACAAGTTTTGCAGTGGACAATGATAGCACACCACAGCCAGGCCTGGCTGTGTGGCCCAGGGCGAGCCACTGCCAGCCCACTGGAGCCCAGGACTGGGCTGGAGCAAGGGGCTGGGGCGAGGGGCAGTACTCACCACTGCCGGATGTTGGAGTCCATAGGCTTGGAGAAGATGGGGGGAGAGGTCTTGGTGACAGTGGGGTTGGGCTCAAAGCCTTCTATCTCCAGGAAGAAGTGTGCGCTGGGGGGAACACCCAAGCGAGGCCATTAGAGCTAGAGCAGGGCCTCTTCACCCACAGCTGAGGGCTCACCCCCGGCCAACTCCATGTTGGACTCTGGGCCCAAGAGGCCTCGCTTAACCTGGGGTAGGAACTGTCATCGTCATCCACATTTCACACATGGGCAGGTGAAGGCTCTGAGATCAAGCAACTTGCCCAAGGTCACCCAGCAGGTGGTCAGCAGAGCCAGGATTCAAAGGTCTGGGTGACTCAATGTTAATATTGGATATTATTACTAATTAATTACTAATACTGGATAGATGAACCCAGGGGTCTCTCCTGGGGTGGCCTAACATCAGAGGGGGTTTTCCTGTCTGCAGCTGTCTCCAGGTACAAAGGACTCACCAGAGATGCGCAACATGGCAGTGGGAGCTAGATTCTCCCTTCACTCCAACTGCCCCTCAGGTCTCAGTTCTGAGCAAGGGCCCTGCAGGAGAGGCCCCAGCCTCAGATCTACAAGGGCCTTTCCTGGCTTTTGAGGGAGAGGGAAAGGGAAGGGTCATAGCCGCCGCTCAGGTGCAGTCCCCACCCCACATTCAACCTCCTTCCATCATCGCCCATTTTATTTCAGCAGCACAGAAGACAGGCTGAGAAAGGCTGATCCAGGGCAGGGAGGGGCTGTGGGGTCAGGGGACAGGGCTGAGATCCTGGTCAAGAAGGAAGACCCATGGAGTTTACTGTACAGGAATCACACCATAATAAAGGTGTTTAAAAAAAGGGGGGGGGGAGAATACCCAGGAAACCACCTCTCAGGCAGTGGAGGTGAGAAGCTGTGGAGAGAGGCCCGTGAAGGGTCCACTCTCCCCCGGCGCTGGGAGAAGGGAGCTGTAGGCCCAGGGCTAAGCCCCAGGGAAGGGGAGACACTCACTGCCCTGTGAGAGGCAAGACACACACTGGAGATGTAGCCCCAGGTTCAGACACACCCACAAATGCAGACATGTGCTCAGAGACCAGCCTTCTCGTGACAATGAGGATGGTGAGGATCAGGCTGAGGATGACCTCACTTGCAGTAAAACCCCTACCCTACGGCCAGTGCAGCACCACCGCTGGCTCTGTGACTCAGCTCTGTGACTCAGCTCTGTGACCCAACTCAGACTATGGCCTACTCACCAGCAGGCGTCTCTCCCAAGCACCTTTGCACCTGCCTCCTTGGCCAGGCCCAGAAGAAGCAACATAGCCCCTCCCTTCTTCACAAGACCGCGGAAGAGCTCCCAAAGTACAGTGCCAGAGGAGGACTGTCAAGTTCAGAAGAGAGGGTGGCAGGGGAGGGATTGTGGCCCCATTCCACAGATGAGGGAACTGAGGCCCAGGAAGAAGCAGCAGCTTATTCCATGATCACCACCCCCAGGGCAGAGACCACATTGGTCAGAGAAGCTGACTCCTGATGTCCAGACTCCCAGCTCACACCACTACTCACACTGCTCTGTTCTCCCCTCAGCCTTCTGGACCTATTCCCAGTCCAGCCAGCTCCAGAGGGAGGCTGCCCAACACAGCCACTTCCCAGAGTGGGCCAGGCCAGATGGAGACTGGGCCTTGCTGGGGAATCCCTCTCCTCTCCTCACCTCTCCTCCAGGCACAGACAAGCCTGGAAGGCTCAGAGCTAGTCCAGAAATGGGGCATACGTGGGGTGAGAGCAGGGCTGGCTGATACATTGGCCCCCCACCTTCCTGTCTCCTGCCTATCAAGAGGAAACTTCTGACTTGACCTAAAATCAAATCCTTCTTCCAAAAGAGAAGACAAAGGGAGGAGCCAACCCTTAGCTGGGAGCTTGACGCCTGGGTTCTAGTCTGGCTCTGCCTCTGCCTCTCCTCATGTGTGACCCTAGGTGGTCACTTGCCTTCTGTGGGCCAAGTATCTCCTCACCTGGATGGCAAATGGTTGGGCTAGATGATCCCTAAGGCGTGCACTCTGGAGTCAGTGCAGCTCCAGGATCATCTGCTTATGGACTGCCCAGGTGAAGCAGACATCAGAGATCATCCAGTCGGATCACCTTTCCCTGCACCCCTGCAGTACCCCAGAACCGTCACCCCAAAGTTGTCCCCACACCACTATGGCAGCTCTGACCTAAAATATCATGGCTGAGACTTGCTGAAGATCTCCAGGCAGAGCTCAACTCCCACACCTGCAACTGTTTCCCCAGGACAATTGGCCCAGCCCCTGCCCTGCCCTCCATCCCACCCTACATATCTGGGCTCCTTGATAGTGTATTTACTCAACAAATATTTATTGAGCATCTACAGTGTGCCAGGCACTATTCTAGGAGCTGGGGATACAGTGGTAAACAAGGAGACAAAAATTCCTCCCCTTGCAAAGCTACTGTTCCGCTGGGTTGGTTAGAGTTGCCCCAAGTGTCATACCAGGTTCTAACACAGTGAGACCATTGCTTTTCTTGCTCCAGATGACTACACACTGTCCTTTGGCTGTAAGTTCTTCAATGGCAGGAACTACAATTGCATTGTCCTAATTCTCTAGTACCCATCATTGGCCGTAACACTCAGAAGACCTAACAGTGGATGAATGCAAGGAAGGATAGGTGAAAGATAAATGAGTGGGGAAAAGAATGACTGCTTTGACAGATGAGTGGATGGATAGAGAGATGGGTAGATGATGGATGGATGGATGGATGGATGGTTGGAAGCGTGCATGGATACATGGAAGGATGGATGGATAGATGGATGATTGGCTGAGGAATGAGTAGTTGGGTAGGTAGACAGGTGGATAGATGGAGAGACCAGTGAACTGGTCCAATAAGAAGACAGGCCAACACAACCTTGAACTGTAAATGTTGGGAGGCTGCATCCCTCAGGTGACTCTTTCTTGGCACTCAGTTACCCAAAGCCCTCACCTCTCCTTCCCATTCTTGTACAGGAAGACGAAGAGAGGACCTCTGCCTCTCATCCACCTCCCCTCTTTCTCAGGCCTCCTTCCAGAGTCCACAGGGGCCTCAAGGATGGCCCAAGAAACCAGAGAATGAGTGCATCTGTCCACTCCAGGCCCGGAGACTGAGAGCCCGAGGGAGAGGAGGAAGCGTTTTCTCATCTCACAATGAAGTCTCCTTTCTCAGGCTGGGGGATCATGCTGAGCACCGTGTGCTTACACGTCAACTCATCCCCTCCTCCTCTCGTTGTCTTGCCTGCCCCTTCACTGACTCAAAACTACTAGTGTTCTCTGCGTAGGAAACTTGGGGTGCAGGGAGGGAAGAGATGACATCTCCAAAGACCCTGTCCTCAGAGATCTCAACCAAGACATCGCCCCAATAACCATGCCAACCTCTTCAGAGAGGAGCTGGGCTTTGGGAGCTCAGGGGAAAGAGAAGGGTCTTGTGGTCAAGGACAGGGATGAGGAAGGCTCTGCACTCTGTCAGGGTGGGTTTAGTCTGGGTCTCGAGATGGACCGGGGGTTTAGGAAAAGCCCTAGAAGCAGAAAAGCAGCATGAAGAAATCCTCCTTGGTAGGAAAATGAAGGCTGAGATTGAGGAAGGAGGTCTTCGGTGGCTGGGAAGGAGGGTGGTGAGAGCGGGGCTGGACAGGACCCAGTTGTGGGCAAGGACCTAACTCCTGGGGCGGGGAGCTGCCCCACGCCTGCCCTGCTTGCCACTGCACGTGCCACATCTCACCTGCCAGCACAAGCAGACGGCCAAGTCTTGGCCGGGTGATATCCTGGCTCCTGACCTGCAGCAGGTGCTGTTTGTTTATTCCTACCTTTGACCCAGCCCGAAAGGCACCACGACCTGCATGTTGTTAACGCAGGTGCACAGACAGCTCTGCACAATTTCTGCTGCATTTCTATCCCTTTGAAGGCAAAGAACTATCCCTGGGCAGCCCCAGGGCTGAAGAGGAGCCGATCTCACCTGCTTTGTCCCACGAAAAGCCCAAGGGCTCTGGGCTTCACAAGCCAGCACCTCCAGGACCTTCATGACCTGTGTCTGTGTCAACACCTTGCCCAGGGCCCAGTAAGGAGGTAACCGTAGCTACTACCCTCAGGATGGGCAGGATGCTTCAGAAGAAGCTCCAGGTCCAAAAACCTCCCCCCAGCCTAGATTTCCTGGTGCCTTCAATTCCACCATTGGTACATGTTTCCTTAGTGATCAGAGTTACCTTCTTTATTTACATATCATTTTTTCTTTTTATTTCTAGACCTGAGTCCTATACTCAGTTCTGAGGGAGATGCCCAAACCTTCGGGGTCTGGGGAGAAGTAGGCATGTGAGGGCCCTCAAAGAGCCTTGGGAAGGGAAAGGGCCACGACTTCATGAGACCAAGGTCACACCTCGCACCGGGCCCTTGGCTGGGCCAGGGCCATAGGCAGAGCTGACCCTGGAACTAAGTTCATGAAATGGGATGGGCTCAGGAAGGGCAGCCTGACTGCTGGGCAAACCTGGGATTTTCCTGAAACTCTGTCCTCAGTCCTTCTCTGAGGTCCACACCTCCCCTGGGAAAGGAAGAGGGCAGGGAAGGAGGAAGAGAGGCAGGAGGGCAGTGTTTGGTGACGTAAGGTATCTCTGCTCCAGGAGACTGTATAGCTCAGTGGTAAAGCGCTTGCTTAGCATGCATGAGGTCCTGGGTTCAATCCTCAGTACCTCCATTAAAAATAAATAAATAAATCGAATTACCTCCCCCTCCCCCCAAAATAAAAAATAAATACCTCTGCTCCTGTCCAGACAAACCCCACCAGACCCAGGCTGCCCTAGCAGGCCCCTCAAGACCTATCTGATCTCCCCACCAGATTTTATCTCCTGTGCCCTAGGATGGAAATTCCACCTGAGTGTCCCTCTGGATATCTCTCTGGCATGTTCCTCCTGACTGTGCTCCTTCTCCTGTGAAGTGCCCATGTCAGAGATGGCCCCGTCATCCCTCCAGGTTCCCCCACTGGTCCTCCTTCTCCCTCCCCTCCTCCACGATCCTAATACCTTTCTGATCTGTGCCCGCTTCTCCATGCCTCACCAGCAGGATCACCGCCAGTCACCTAACAGACCCCTCCAACCCAGCATCCACACAGATCACCCAGAGTATTCTTTCCAAAATGCAAACCTGGCCATGCCCTCCCTCTCACACAAAATCCCTCTATGGCTCCCTACTACCCCCAAGTTATTCCAAGATCCAGTCCCCATGGGACTCTTCTCTGCAAAGGCTCCCCGCATCCAGCATGTTAGCCACGTGGGGATTCCCCAAGCATCTGCTTGGGATGCCCTATCTCCTCCTGTCCACCTGCCAGCATCCACTGTAACACCACCTCCTCCAGGAAGTGCCCCCGGGGTCAGAATGACCTGCCCCTCCTTGGTCCCTTCCCCACGTAGTTTACCCTCTCTCCAGGTCACTCCCCACATTCTCCCTGGCAACCCTCTCACCAGCCAGACACCGAGCAGAGGCAGGAGTGCTTTCTGTCTGTGTCCCAGTCTCCCCAGCCTGTGCGCACAAAAGTCCTCAGTGATTATTACTCAAACCAAAGGAAAGCAAATCACCAGGCTCACCTCTGGCTCAAGAGGGACAGAAGCAGAGGAGCAGGGCAAATGGGCCAGCCAAGACCAGAGGGCCCACGGAGGGCCCAGGGAAGCACAGCTGAGGTGGAGGAGGGGCATTCAGGCTTCAGGGGCACCAAATCAGCTGAAGGGGCCGGGGGACTTCAATGGGGGCAGCTCAGGGGCCAAGTGTGACCCTGAAGAAGCAATTTCTCTGCTCCCAACTCCTCCATGTCCCCAACGGAAGTAGTTATAACCATAAATATCCCATCCCTGCCCAGTTCTCAGGGGTCCTGGGGAGTGACAGTGACAATGATGAGAACGAAGACAAAGTTCAAGGTGACAAACACTATCAGTGCCAACCTGTGCTGGACACCGTGCTGAGCATGTTGTTGACACAATTGCAATTAACCATCCCCCTGTGAGCTAGTGTCCCCATTACACAGGTTGGGTTAGAGAGCTTGATTACCTGGCTGGGCACACAGTGGATACGAAAGCCCTCAGTGGGTGAGAAAATGTACCCAGCACGTGGGCCCGCCCACCTTTCACCTTCTTGCCTCAGGATGGTTCCAGCAAGCCCTTGCCTCTCCCAGGAGCCTTCCTGAATGCGTCTGCCTCAGTGCCCTGGGCCCCTCTGGGGAGGCCTCCCTGATGATTCCAGTTGTCCTGATGTCCTCACCTCGGCCCCGGAGTATGCAGTGCTGTTCCCCCTACCCCGATCCCCCAGTTATACCGGGCTGAGCACCAGGCTACCCAAGATGAGACTGAGTCTCAGGTCCGCCCCAGGCAAGGGCTCCCTGCAGGTGGGCGCCAGGCTCCTCCTGTGCCCCTCACAGCGCAGCACCCAGGCCCTAACCCGCCCTACCTCTTCTTGGTGGGGGTGATGTCTGCCGGCCTCTTCTCCTGCATGATGGCAGGGCTCCCACTGGCGATGGTGGCTCTTCTGCCCATGAAGGGCACCATCTCCTTGGGGTGGGTGTTCATGGCTGGAACACAATCACAAAGCAGGTGCTCGGGTTGAGGGGACATGGAGGAACTTCAGAAGGGGCTTCAGACCCCTGTGTTCACACCCCCTGGGACAAGGAGCTCACTCTGCCTTCCTAGGGACAGGGAGATTGTCCCCACAGCTTCCCCTGCTCCTGTGGGTCCTAGGAGAGCCCAGCAGAGCTTCAGGGTAGAAATCACCGTGACCTTGACCTCTCTCCAGCCATCACCCCCAGCCCCACCAATCTCCAGGTGGACTCCTGAGTATTAGCTCTGCTGTTTCAATGTCTCTCTCAGGTTTTGTGTTCAGAATTCTCCTGGACAGAGCAGGACTGTCACCTCCTTTACTCTAGACACTATGCACCTAGTGACACAGCCTCAGGCTTCTCTGGCTTTTGAATTTCTTGGTCCCCTGGTGCTCTCTGCAGCTAACACACTGATCATCTTTCTCACCCAAAGTTGACTATAACCAGCCTCATGGCTGGCTGTCCATTGGACTCCCCTCCCACCTGGAGGGAGCAGCTGAGCCTCGCCCCTCTCCATCCAGACCTGCTTTGCTGATGGGCTGGGCCCTGTGTGGGGCTTGGAGGGAAGCACTGGGAAGTGGAACAGGTATCAGGTATGTCTCCCAAGGACCCTATGTCTCTCACCCAGGACCGCTGGCTGCTCCAGCCTCTCTGCCCTGGCCGGTGAGTGCAGGACAGCCCTGGGCAGCTGGGACAGGAGAGGGGCAGGAGAGCCCGGGGTAGGAGAGGGGCAGGGGAGCCTGGCCGGGACTGCAGCAGCTGTCATTAGCTCCCTGAGTCACCCTATAAACCTGCGTTCTCACCTGCTGGACTCTCTCGCGGGCCTGGCCCTGGGACTGGGCTTCCTCACCTGGGAAGGGCCTCCCAAGTCCTGGTACTGACTGGAACGGCCTCTCCTGGGAGACAGACCAGGCCCTGGGGGCCATAGGCCACCTCCCCTGACCCCATAGCTCGCTGGCTCAGCCCCTGTGAGATGCCTGGGCCCCATCGCTCTGGTGCCACCTCACCCCATCCTGAGCTCCCATCACGTTGCTGCCCCAGAGAGCCACGTCCCTGGGGCCTGCTCGGGAGACAGGGGCCTCCTCATGATTGTCCTCCCTCCCCGAGATCCCCAAACCTCAGGGACAGTTTCCCAGTCCCTCGGAACCTGTGCTCTCACACAGTCCCTGTGGCCAAGAGCTCACATCCAGCTTTGTTTCTCCTGTTAGAGACCCAAGTTCCCTCCCAGCCCGCCCCGAGGCCTGTCAGCAAAGGGCAGGCATGGCCCAAAGGGTCCTCGTTCAGGACTCCCTGGGGCCTTAGAGGGCACTGGTGGCCTGTGCAGCGAGGACTCACCTGGTGAGGCCTGGGTGGTGGTGGCTGCCCCTGCTCTGAGATCACCACATGTCCCGGGCCCAAGGACCCCCAGTGGGACTATGGCTGAGGCTGCAGGAGGCTCTCATCATAGGCAGAAGGGTGGCTGGAATGAGGTGTCAGAAGTAGAACTGGCTGAGCCACCTGCCCTTGGCGCCAGGCAGGCCACGCCCACCAGCCACAGCTGTAGTGCCCGCCTGCCACCCACGTGCCCTGCCTGAGTCACCCCCACACCCACAGGGCAGCCTCACCTCAACCCAGGAGAAGGCAGAGGGGGTGGCAGCTGCCAAGGCTGAAGTTCTGGTCCCAATTCTTTCCTCTCTTGTTTTTGATGCTTCCCATCATGGGCCTCAGAAGACCTACTTCCCAAGGATGCTGTGAGAAGTCAGAGATCCTGCTGGTGGCAGGGCCTGATGAACTGTCACGTGCTCAGCCTTGACCCCTGGGAGGCAAGGCCACAGCCAAGCCAAGGGCTGGCCCAGTTGACCCCATGGTGGCCAGCTCCAAGAGTTGGTATCCATCCTTCAAAATCTGGGATCAAGTCCCCTCAGAGACAGAGGAAGTCCCCATTCAATGCTTCCTACCAGAAATTATACACCGCAGACCTGGGTGTCAGACAGCCTCACCCACATCTGGCCGTATGACCTTGGGCAAGTCATTTCTCCCAAGCCTCAGTTTCCCCATTATTAAATGTGCATAATAAACCCATCTTGCAAGGGTTAACCACGGGTTTAAATGAGAGAACACACAGAAAGGGCTAGAACGAGGCCCAGGGCTCAGAAAGAATTCAATAAAGGGTGACTTCTATTAACTATTCTTGTTTTTGTCATGCGGTTCTTTCTCCCAGCAGCAACCAGGCCACCTGCCTCCAAGGCCAGAGCATCAGAGGAGACTCTGAGCCCTCCCTCGCGGCCCAGACCACAGCTGTGAAGGGGGTGGAGCAAGGCTGGGGCGGCCCTTCTCGGAGCCACTCAGGAATTACACATCTATTCCCGCAGGCAAGGCAGGACTGGGATGGAGCAGGAAAGCTCTGCTGACAGGAAGGGCGCCGGTGACTGATATGATGGGGCTTCTCGTCACCGTGACCTGTCAGGCCTGGGCAGAGGCAGGCGGCAGGTCAGGCTTCTGACCATGGGACAGCAGGATCCGTGGCCAATAAGGGGCAGAAAACCTGGCTTCGTGGCTTCAGGTCTGAATGAAGCAGAAGGCCGAGCAGGGGGCTGCTCTTGCAGCATAAGTCAAGGGGGCCCCAAAGTTCCCAAGGACACAGTCTGAATCTCATCACTACCTGACACTCCTCCATCAAAGCCTGATCTTGCATCAAGCATCGTCCTCCCTCAATGACTGCATTAATTGCCCCTCCTGACTCAGCCCCTCACCCCTCCCAGCTTGCTTCTGGCTTACTGCCTCTGAAGCCTGAGGGTGAGGCTGTTGCCAAATTTCAAGCGTTTACATTTGCCTTGCGTTAGCAAATTTTTCTCAAAGGTCAGGAGAGCCCACAGTGGGACAGCGGGCAGGGAAGTCAGGGTCTGGAGTGGGGATCAGGACTGGGGAAGGCGTCTCCGCCCCCAGGGAACTGTTGGCCATGTGGGAGCCGGGCTCAGGCAGGAACCCTAACCCCACCAGACAGGCTACAAGGGCAAAGAGGACTCAAGCCACCAAGGAGGAGCAAGTCCCTCTAATGGGGAGGTGGGAAGGGGTTCAAGGAAGAGGGAGCATTTGAGGGAGGACAGTCTACATGGGGAGAGCCACAGAGCAGGGACTTGGAGGCAAGAGACCCTGGCAGGGTCAAGGAGTGGTGACAAGCTTGGGCACCATCTAAACTCAGGGGGGCATCAGCGATGCTCTGCCAAGTCTGGCTACAGCCCACGGAGTGACCCCAGGCCACAAGTCAGCCCTGGCCCCCTAGTCACAAAGAAGGGGATCCTGCCTGGCTTGTGGAGCCCACAAAGCACAGTATAGTTGAGTGGAGCCAGGCATCCTGCCTCCTCCTACCAAGCCTGGATCCCTGCAGAACCCAGCATTGCGTTGGCCTCCAGGTGGGTGACCTTGAACCCATAGGGCTCAGTCAGGGTGCCCCACAGCCTGGAAGTCTGGGAGGATTAACAGGCTGCCTCCACCTCCAGCTCAACGTTCCTTGTAGCGGCAAGAGCCAGGCTGTGCCCACCCTCATCAGTGACCTCAGCTGGTCCTCTGACGGTGGCTGGAACAAGCAGAGCCTGAAGCGGCAACAGTCCCAGGAGGGACCTTTGAAACTGGTTGCGTGCAGGGAGCAGAACAGCAAGGGGAGATGGGGCCAGGGGCGCGGGGTGGGATGCAAGGCAGTAAAAAGGATATTCCCACCCCAGACCCACTCCCCAGAGGCCTGCATTTCAGGCAGCCTTGAGACACCTGCCAACATCCCCCATGTGTGCCCTAATCACACCAGACTGAGGTCAGAGCAGGAGCCTTAGGCAGCAGAGTGTGTCATGTCTGTCTGTGTGGACTGGAAAACGCCCCCTGGAGGACACATCAGGCAGGTGTCGAGAAGAATCCCCTCCTCTCCGCACGTCTCAAGCTCTGGAGACAACAGGCCCAGGTTGCAGACCTGCAAGTTCCACCTCTCCAGGAGGGAGGAGGGAGAGAAAGGGTATCGGTGGGTGGGTTCAGCCAGGGAGGGGCTGACCTCTCGACCTGCTCTAGGAAACGCCCCACTTGGTGCTGCGGTGGGGGGAGGGGAGACCAGGAGCAGGCGGAGCTCCAGCCGCAGCCTCAGGCCTGAGCCCACCCACCCTATGGTCAGCAGAGGGTCCGTCTGCATCCTGGCGGCCACCGCCAGCCCTGGGCTAGCAGAGCTGAGCACCTGCCAGTCAGGGATCCTGGGTGGTGACTCCTGCTGCCTCCAGGTGATGGAGCTGGGGACATGGGAATTGAGAGAGATGAAGAGACAGCGACAGATACAAAAAGAAAAAGACCAGGCCAGTTTGCAGGCGTGGTCTCCTTTTAACAACCCAGGCTCACACAAAAGGTTGTAATCACTCATTTCACAAAAGAACACCCACAGATCCCTTCCAGTGCTGAGTAAGTTCAGAAGTTGATCCAATTTGCAGAGACTTGCAGATGTCTGACATCTACACCTTTTCTGAGGAAGGCCTACAGGAAAGGCAAGGAGTCCCAGGCTCAGAGAGGAAGCAGACCCGGGGGTGGACCCGGGGATGGACGGGCTCGCCCCAGCACCTTCTCTGCCACGCAGCCTGGCATTGCAGTCAAGTTCTGGGCTTTGGGGTCAGACTTGCCTGGGGTCAGACCTGTGCAGCCTTCCTAACTGTCCCAGCCTCAGTTTTCTCGTCTATGAAATGGAGCTAATAATAGCTTTTCACGGGCTGTCAAGAGGCTTACGGGGTAATGCACATGGAGACACTTTGCATAAACACTCCACGCATTCTCGCTTGGCAGTGTTCCTCCACTATGCTTATTTGTGTAGTCTGGCTACAGCTCGCTTCATCCCCCGTCATCCAGCCCAAAGGCTCCTTTGTTGGGCCTTGTGTGTGGAGGCGGACGTGCTGCTGGAGAACTCAGAGAAGGGGGTCCCAGTGTTCCCTCCAGATAGACCTCCCACGTAAGGGCCAAAGCCCTGGCCTCAGCTAATGTCATCCTTCATCTCGTGAATCAACATCCAGCAATTTCTACAGGACAGCTCATTCGACACTCCACAGATGTAACACAGCCAGCCAGTGTCTGGGATAGAGCTTTATTCCAGATCAATGTTTCTTAAATTCTAGTCCATAAAGCAGGAGCCCTCAGACTTTTTCACAAAGGGCCAGAAAGGAAATATTTTAGGCTTAGCAGTCTCTTGCAACCACTCACCTCTGCATTGTAGCATGAAAGCAGCCAGAGACTGTACAGAAATGAATGGCTGCATTGTGTTCTTATGAAAGTTTGTTTACAAAAACAGGCGGCAGGCCAGATTTGGCCCAAGGCCCCCAGTTTGCTAACTATGGTAGATGTATGCGTGGAGGAGTGCCCTCTCCCACGGGTAACAACTAAAGGGTGACCAGAGGCTCCTAGCCATACAGGGTAGTACACACACACATACACGCACACACGCACACACAGACCACACGGAGCCAATCAGCTACGCCAGCCCAATGACTGACATGGAGTTCACACCTGATACAACATATATTTATTTATGTATTTATTTGATGGATGGCAGAATGGGTGGAGGTGGAAGTAGGTACCACTGCAGGTGAGCAGGACTATAGATGGATATTACAGATGGACGATCATTAAAAAATTCTTTCCACGTGGCTTTGGGACATGGTTCTGTATTTTTATTTGAAATGCGAAGGAGCTAATATTTTTGGAACTGTGATGGATTAACCAAAAGGAAGGAACCACTCCAGAAACAACCAATTCTGGCAGAGCTGGGAATGGGGCAAGCCTCCCCTACCTCCCCTGAGGAGTGACATCATTATCCCCAGACCACTCCGGACGAGGGAGATATTAAGCATGATACAGACAAGAGCTTCGGAATTTTCTCTCAAAGGAAGTGTTTTGTTCAAAAAATTGTTTTACTAGGCTTCGTTGGCTTTCACTCCCAGGAATGCAAAATCGAAGAAAACAGGGGCATCGTATACATGCACGTGGAGATTTCTCATCTGTGATGTCTGATAAAGTCAGTAAAAACCAGACAGTTAGGAGATTCACTTGGGGACAGTGAGGGTTGTATGGCCACCTCTTCCCATGCATCCAGCAATGCCTCCCACAGCTTGTCCTGTGAGGTCTGGGAAAGAGCCCGGAAGGTGGGTGCTGGCAGGACCAGGCTGCTGAGACAGCACTGGTGTCCCTACACGCCCCCCACCAGCAACACTGGGGTATCTTAAGGCCCACAGGGTTGAGAGTCCCCCATGGGGTCCCTCACTTCTCTCCTAAAGCAGCAGGGTCCTTGACGATCTCAGCATCCTCTGGCTTGAGGGACCCTGCGAAGTGCTTCAGATGAACTACCTCAGGCTGGACAGGGTGCCTTTCCCGAGTACTTGCATCTCTTAAGAGGGGAACCAGGGCAAAGTTCTTCCAGTGTCTCCCTGCAGCTGAAGGATGAAACGCCATTACTGCCTCGGGGGCAACAAAAGGATACTAAACAACTATTTGCAGGCCTGCCCACCCACCAGACGGAAGGAGGCTCAGGCACATTGGTGCTTCCTGAGCACTAGATCGGGGCCTTTCCTCCTCCCTCACCTGCTCAGGAAGCCTCATTCGCTCTGGTGGCTCTGAAATTCCCTTCCTCCACCCCACCCTGACTTGCCAGTGGCCACAGGAGATTCCACTACTAGCTGCTCTCAGCCTCTGTTCCCTCCCTGCCCACGTGGGAGGAGGAGCAATGCTGGGGCTGCTCCAGGAGTGGCTCCACACCAGGTCAGCTGCAGGGTAGTGAACACCAGCCAAAGGGTCAGGATTTGGGGTCCAGCCCCGACCAGAGCATAGATTAGGATCGATGCCAAGGGACCCACAGTGACACCGGGCCTCAAAGTGGGCTCTCACATGTGGCCTGAAATCCCAGGAAGCTCCTGAGGAGGACCCCATTATCAACCCCACTGCGATCCCCCCGCCCCCGCCCCAGCAACCTCAGAGAAGTAACAGCCAAGAGGGGCAGCTGTATGTGCCCTCCTTCTACTTGCCAGAGCCCTGGTCAGCCAGGCCCCCTGGTTGGCCCCCTTGGGTCTGATCTGTCTGGAAAATCAGCCTAAATTCACATCTCCTACCCTCATGCCACAATTCAGGCCCCTCTGCTGATGTCCCACACTGGCCACATCTCAAAGGCATCAGGAATGTAGGAGGCTGGGCCCATTGTGACCACTCCAGCAGAATTTTCCTGATCCTGGTGTTTTCTCCAGGCTGGCAGACTGACGCTGGCCTGCTCCCCTCAACCAAGCACCAGGAGGATGTGTCAGGGAACCTGGGCATAGGAGCAGGAGGGCTTCAGGGGCAGACAGGCCAGGTGCTCACTGAGACACCATTTTCTGGCTGTGTGGATGGTGGGGACACCCAGCCTCGGAGACATCCGGCTCCAGTTTCAGGGCTCTCAAAGAAGGCATGGGGCTCCCAGTGCCCGTGTCCTACAGTCTTGATGCCAAGACTCCCTGCATGCTCTCCACAGCTCAGCTACTGACCACTATTCTTCCCTGCTCTTTGTCTCACACATTTCCTCACCCCTTCCTAATCACATGTACTATTTGGGTGGGGAGAGTTCCTTATTCTCTGAATTATCTGACTACTCATTACTGGAGTTTCCACTGTTACACAGTCATGTACAGGAAAGCAATTCCTCAGGAACTATTCACTAGTTAATTATATGTGCGAAATCAGGAAACCTCTAACCCTCTCCTAGACCCACCCCAAGTAACATGAGTGTGTCTATATCCTTGCTCCTAGGCTAATGTCTTTATTAATAGCATGGTGAATGTGCCACATTGTAAACAGCCAACAATGTCATGCAAATACAATGCAAATACAATGCAAATCAACCGCGAAGGGAAACAGCAAATCTTGTAAAAGATGTGTAGTTTCATGAAATTGATAAGAGCGGTCATGGAAAACTGCTCAAATCACATGCTAAGCCACCCTTTGAACAGCTCTGTGTCAGAGTTGGACCAGTTAGCAACTGAAGAACAAATAATCAATAAGTATTATGACATGACACAGGGAGTGAGTCTAATGAAACTTGCAGGGAAATTATAGGACTGCAGGAGGCCCCTGGGAAAACTGATGAAGCAGTTTTCCAAAGTAAGCCTCTCAGTAAAATAGATTTCCACTTCCAGCTCTGACAGAGTATGTAGCACTAGGCTGGCCATCTGCTGTAAATAACCATAAAACTGAATAAAATACACACAGCAAATGTCTTCAGGCATCAGACAACAGACTGAGAAGCAGCAATTGCCAAGAGAAGTGAAATTCACAAGGTGAGCCCGGTGACCACTCTGATGTTTTGCTTAGGGACAAGTTCTCAGACTACAATGCAGTGAGCTGGAGTCTAGGCAGAGCGTGGCAGTGCTTCTGAGCTAAGGAAGAAGGAATCAGTTTTGGGCCGCCAAAGCAGCTAGAATCTGTGGGACAGGGCCCAGGAGAAGAGGAAGCAGGGAGCTGCAGGGGTGGAGGTCCAGAAGTCTTTGGGGTGGGGGTCTCCTTCCAAGTCCTTGGCTGAGAGTTGGGCTGTACTTGCACAGAGTGAGAGAGACTGCATGAGGCTTACCAGACAGTGGCTGCTGTGGTGTTAAGAGTGGGACAGAGACACCAGAAGCTAAGCAGGACTGAGGGATATTGGAGATCCGGCCCAGCCCATGGAGAGATCTCCTTAACACCCTTTTTCTACTCTGAGGATTGAGCTAGAATACCAGAAATGCCCTCCTTACTCTACATACCCTAGATTAAGGTCTACTCAAGACTCACTCCAAAAAGCCTAAAACCAAGCCCTGACAAGGTCCTCAGTGGAAACAGTTTGGAGGTCGTGTCCCACATGTTTGAGGGATTGGCAAATACCTTGGCATTTCTACAGATCTACCCTAATAAAGGTTAAAACTAAGCCTACACAAGTTCAAGGTGATTCATCAGTAACTGAACTGCCAACTAGAATGAAAATTCAATCAAAAGTCTCTACAACATATTATTATTACAATGCCCAGTATATAATTAAAAGTTACTAGACACATAAGAAACAGGGAAATGTGACTCACAGTTAGGGAAAAAAAAAAAGCAGTCAACAGAAACTGAACCCAAGATAGCCTAGATGTTGGATTTAGCAGATAAAGCAAGTAGAGAAGGTTAAAGTAGCTACTATAAATATGTTCAAAGAACCAAAGGAAAACATAACCTTAATGAAGCTATGGAATCAGAAACCCATGGGACAATATCCAAGGGTCTAACACTTATGTAAAAGGAGAAGATAGAATAAAGCAAAGATTTCCCAAATCTGATGAAACATATTGATGTACAGATCCAAGAATCTTAGCTAAAACCAAAGAGAACCATACATAAGCACATCTTAGTCAAACTGCTGAAAACCAAAGATGAAGAGAATAGGTTTAAAGCAACCAGAGGCGGCGGTGGGGGGGAGACGCACTACACACAGGAGAACAGCAATACAAATCATGGGTGACTTTTCATCAGAAACAATGGAAATCAGAAGACAGTGGAGAATCATAGTTTGGATGGAAAAAAAAGAACTTTGTTAACCTAGAATTCTAAATCCAGTGAGAATATCCTTCAAACATGAAGATGAAATTAACATGTCCAGGTAAACAAAAGATGATACAAAACTAATCCATAGTGATAGAAATTAGATAAATAGTTACCTGGGATGAGGAGGGTGGAACTGACTACAAAGGGGCATGAGTGTCTTTCTGGCATGATGGAAATGTTCTGTACATATTTTTTTCCTTTTCTATTTTGATTTATTATAAGGTATTGCAAATAGCTCCCTGTGCTATACAGTAGGACCTTGTTTATCTATTTTATATATAGCAGTTTGTATCTGCTAATCCCAAACTCCTAATTTATCCCTCCCACTCCTTCCCCCTTTGGTAACCATAAGTTTGTTTTCTATGTCTGTGAGTCTGTCTCTGTTTTGTAAATAAGTTCATTTGTATCATATTTTAGATTCCACATTATCAGTGATACATGATATTCATCTTTCTCTGTCTGACTTACTTAACTTAGTTTGATAATCTCTAGGTCCATCCATGTTGCTGCAAATGGCATTATTTCCTTCCTGTTTATGGCTGAGTAGTATTTTATATACATATATACATACACACACACACACACACACACACACACACACACACACACATACATACCACAACTCCTTTATCCAGTCATCTTTGTCAATGGACACTTAAGTTGCTTTCACATTTTGGCTATTATAAATAGTGCTACTTTGGAAATGTTCTGTATCTTGAGCAACTTGATGGTTGCCTGAGTATGTACATTTGTCAAAACTTATCAAACTGTACATTTGAACTGTATGCATTTTTATTATACGTAAGCTATATTTCAATTAAGCTGATTTTTTCGAGTTTCTGAAATATAAAAAATGAGCCTCTCTATGAAGCAATATCAAACATGCAGCATCATGCTATCAGGCAAGTCTGCCAGAGAAAGCGTGCTCTTTCCCCCAACTTGCCAAAAAATAAAAAAAAAACTATCCAACACTGATTCATTCTTTGTTCATTTAAGAATTGACAACATCAGCAAAAATGGCAAAGTAGGCAGATTCAAACACCCATGCCTCCACGAAATCATTAAAAAAAAAAAAAAAGGCAGAAACTTTAGAACCAATGTAGTCAGAACTCTAGGGAAACAGTCCAACATTTACAGCAGCCAAGCAAATGCTGAATCAAGAAAAAGGCAACTTAAAAATGATAGGGAGCTAAAACTATAAAACTCTTTAAAAAAAAAACAAACAGGGGACAACCTTCATGACATTGGATTTGGCAATGATTTCTTGGATATGATACCAAAAAAACAGGCAGCAAAAGGATAAATAGGGCTTCATTAAAATATAAGCTTCTGTACACCAAAGGGCAGCTCACAGAATGGGAGAAAATATTGGCAAATCACGTATCTAATAAAGGATTAATATCCAGAAGATATAAAGAACTCCTATAACTCAACAACAGGAAAAAATTTTTAATGGGCAAAGGGCTTGAACACGCATTTCTCCAAAGAATATCTATGAATGACAAATAAGCACATGAAAAGATGTTCAAAATCACTAGACATTAGGGAAATGCAAATCAAAACAATGAGATGCTATTTCACATCCATTAGGAAGGCTACAATCAAAACAAAAGCAAAAACAAAAAAAAAACAGAAAATAACACGTTTTGGTGAGGATGTGGAACCAACCCTCATGCTTTGCTGGTGGGAATGTAAAATGACTTGGCTGCTTTGGAAAATAGTTTGGCTGTTCCTCAAAAGGTTAAACATAGAATTACCACACAAGCCAGCAACTCCACTTCTACCCAAAAGACTTGAAAGCTGGAATCAAACAGAATCTTTACACTGATGTTCACAGCAATTAATCACAAATGCCAAAAGGGTGGAAACAATTCTAATGTTTCCATTCATCGATGAACAGATGAATGGATAAATAAAATATGATATATACACACAATGGAACATTATTGAGCCAGACACCAAAGGACAAATATTGTGTGATTCCACTTATAGGAAGCACCTGGAATAGGGAAATTCACAGAGACAGAAAGTAGAGTAGAGGTTACCAGAGACTGGGTGGAGAAGGAAATGGGGATAATTGTTTAATGAGTACACAGTTTCTGTTTGGAAGAGTGAAAACATTTTGGAAATATGAAAGGTGATGGCTATTATTAATACCACAAAACTGAATTGGGAGTTTGAGATTTACAGATACTGACTGGTATATATAAAATAGATAAACAAGTTTATTCTGTATAGCACAAGGAACTATTCTCGATATCTTGTAGTAGCTTGAAAAAGAATATGAAAACGAATATATGTATATTCACATATAGTGAAGCATTGTGCTGTACACCAGAAACTGACACAACATTGTAAACTGACTATACACCAATTAAAAAAAAAAACCACCAAACTGTACACTTTAAAAAATAGTTAAAATGGCAAATTTCATGTTAAATATATTTTTTAAATTTACCAATTTAAAAAAAACTAAAAATAATTAGTGCCGATTAGTGCAGGGCTATAATTTTAACTCAAAATGCGTTCAATATGACTAGGTTTGCTGCATTTTTAAGTAAATATCTTCAACTGGACCTTGAATTTAACGGCTACTGTTAAATGTTTACCATTAACGGTTAAAGGACTTTTTTCTGTAATTTTCTGTGATTTCCCACAAGGCTTCTCTGTTCAAGGTATATCCTTTGCTCTCCCCACGTGTCTCCCCTCTGCCTGCCTGATCGTGTGGAGCAAGGTGAGAGTCCCTGTTTGCGTCCATAAGCCTCACAGAGCTGAGCGCAGACGCTGGGTTTGAGGACCCGGGCAGAGGAGACAGGGCAGCCTATATGTGGCACTGACCACCAGGGGCGCTGCGGAGCGGGAGGGCGTGGGCACGCGTGGGCACGCGTGGGCAAGTGGAGCAGTGGGCTGCGCATGTGCGTGAGACCGCGCTCCGGGATCGTGTGGATGGCTGAGACGTGGGGCTATGTCAGTGCCCAGGCGGTGGGAAGAGGAAGGCCTGAAAGGAGTAGGGGACCCCCAAGGCTTCACCTGGCCGCCCTCCCCTCACACCTCACCTCTGCCTGACCGCAGGGAGAAGCTCAGGGTGCGCTTGATCCCCTCACAGTAGCCGGGGTCTTCATTGATGATGCCCACGTTGGTGTTCCAGGTGGTCCAGTTCACCTCGTCCACCCTGCAGGGGGAGGAGATGGGGGAGGAGGGAGCTGAGGGACCAAGAGCCATGGCCAGCTTCCCAGGTGGTGGGCTTGGCCCCACAGGCCAAGCCTAGAGACCAGGTTGGGGAGACACAGCTGGTAGAAAGAGGACCCGGAGGGGCCTGTCTTTTGGACCCCACCCACGAAGATGTGTTCCCTGACCACACCGTGGGGCCCAGGGACTTTAAATACTGGATTCCTGCTTCTGACCCTGACCACTAGGTGACCCCTTCTGGACACCTCATGTTCCAGTATCTATTGTCTGGGTTCCACCATCTGGGATCTGTGGTGGGTCTCCTGTGCCGGCAGCCCCCTGTGCGGACTGCCATCTTTGGGAGAGTCCTCTGTGCTCATGACTGGCTCCAAGAGACCCTGAGTCAGGCTTCTGTACCCACAGCTGGCTCTGGGTGGGTCCTGATATCCACAGCCAAGCCCCCAAGCTCCCCAAGCTCTGATTCCTGCCTGGGCATTACCTGAAGCACCACCTGTAGTCGTCCTTGCCATCAGGTGTGTACCCCACCTGCAGCAGCTTGCCTGAGCGGAAAGCCTTCCTTATACACTTAAGGAAGCTCTTCTCCGTGTCCAGGATGGTGATGGCTCTCTGCAGGAAGACACAAAAGGCAGAGGGGCAGAGGGCGCATCTAGCTTCTCCAAGGTCTCTCCCCGTCCCTGCGCCTCTGATCTGAACCTCCATATCGGCTACACCAGGCTGGTTCCCACAGCCTGGCAGGTGCACACGCCACGGACAGAGCTCAGCCATCCAGCCCAGACCTGTCCAGGCACTGCTGGTGCTGCTGAGTCTGGGCAGGGCAGCTGTGAGTGAGGTGGACTGTGCCAGCCCCAGATCCTTCCCTGAGAATCTCAAGAAGGGGCAACATAGTGTCGTGATTAAGAGCAGGCCTCGGGAGAGAGACCGCCTGGGCCGAGTCCTGGCTGGGCTACTTACTGGTTGCCTTGGACCCAGATACCTAACTTCTCTATACTTCAGCGCCTTCGTCCAAAACTGGGGATAGTGAGAGAACCCTCTTGGTAGCATTGTTGTAGGATTAAAAGAGAGCATGGAAGCAAGACACTTAGAATAGTACCTAGCATAGAGAAAGTGCTGCTTGATAAGAGTGATGTTTTTATTATTACCTGGGACAGCAGATGTGGACCAGGTGGCTCAAAAATGCAGCTGTCAGGGCCCATCCTGAGGCGGGAAGCCCCATAAAAAGATCTGCAGGACCCTCAGGTAAGGCCACTACTCTCCTGCCAGCACCATCTAGTTCCCTGGCCCCTAGGCTCTGTTTCACTTTTTGCCTCTGGAACCCCTTACTTAGCCCTAAAATTCTATTGGTTCTCTGAGTTCACTTCTGATTGGTTATTTCCTTCACTCCTGATTGGTCCATTTCCCTAACTTCTGATTGGTCCATTTAGAGTACTTCATTTGCATGGAGCTTATTCCTAATTAGTTATTTCTCTCACTCCTGATTGGTCCATTTCCCTCACTCCTGATTAGTTATTTCTCTCCCTCCTGATTGGTCCATTTCTACAAAGCTTGTTCCTAATTAGTCAACTTTTGTTATACCTTATTTGCATATGATGTTGCAAAGTGTAAACTGGCAGCCTATAAAAGCCTGTGTAAACCTACAGACAGGGTCCAGAGCTTGGAGTGTTAACTCCTCTGGGCCTGCTGGTATAATAAACCTGAGTTCTCCAACTCTCCGAGTGCTGCTTGGTCTCTTGCCCAGATCCAGGTTGCTGTCAAAGCTAAGCTGTAACCCTGAGCTATAACACTGAACTGTAACACATTTTTTCTGCAACAATCCCACATTAGCTGCTCCTCCAAGTCTGGTCTCTGGTGCCCACCCTAGTTCTGCGATGGGCACCCCACAGGGCTCAGCCCTCCATCTCCTCCCCGCCTCCTCCCCCAGGGACCGCCCAGCCTACAGCAGACACAGCATCTCTGAACACCCGCTGGTGATGCTGGACAGAGATCCCCTGTGGGAGGAGCCAGAGGGAGCCAACTGAGGGAGAGGTTGCTGCTTGAGCCCTGGACCTTCACGTTTGGAACAGCCAACCCCTTGGTGCTGCACACAGCCTGCCAAGTGACCCACCTGCAGCTTCCAGATATTCTTGCTCTCCTGGGCGATCTTGTTAACGGTCTCGCCCATGAGGGCGATGAGCATGTTCAGCAGGAGGATGTAAGTGAGAATCACATAGGCCAGTAACAGGATGATGAAGACAGCCTTGAAGTCGTAGTTCTCGGTGAATTCCAGGTCGCCCATGCCAATGGTGAACTTGAACAGCTCCAGACATGTGGAGTACAGGCTATTGTAGGAGCTGTCGGGAGGCCTGCAGGAAACCCCTCGCCACCTGTGTGACGTGGAATCAGTCACAGAGTCGTTCTTTCCGTCCTCGATCAGAGTCACCACCGCTATAGGGCATGGGGAAAAAAGAGCTGGATGGAAGTCAAGACCCCAGATCCCCTACTCCCCCAGGATGGGTCTGGCTTGGCTATGTAGTGCCTTTGTGTGAATTTTCTTTTTTAAAAAAGCACTCTCTTCTTCAAAGCTCAGAAATTTGTGATAATATGATGTTTTATTAAAAGAAAACTTTATCATCATCTGCCAGGGAAAAAATGCTAAGATAAATATACAAATCTATATGCACAAAATGAATACAGCCACATTTGTGCAGTGCACAACCTGCCTCACCTTACATGTCAGCCCTAAGTCCACACCTACTCTCAGTCACACCCTATCTGCCTGTGCCCCTTAGAGGGTAGCCCAGAGCCAGCCGATTCCAGAACTGGCTGGAATAGGGGCTGAGCAGCTCAGCGCTGAAGGGCTTCTTGCTGCATTCTGCATTCTTCTTCTTGGGAAATTTAGTCCTAAGGCTGAACACTTCTGTAGCAGTTGTAACCGTAGGATCTGCTAACCCCCTTGACCTAATCCTTTCCTGTGGCTACTGATAGGCAGGGCCTTCAAACCAAGTGTCAGAGCCCACACCAATCCTGATCAGCTCCCTTCTAGTCAAAGTTTCCCATCACTCCCAGACAGGATACCATGTGAACCATCTAACTATAGCACTCAGGTAAGGGTCAAAGCAGAACTCAGTTGCTCAATAAATGATGTGATGTGTCAAAAGGGCACAGGAGCCAGCTTGAAGGGGCTCCTAGTGACCATTTCTCAGATAATATGAGCATCAAAACAAATGACAATAGCAAGGAGTTATAACCCATTTAACAAAGGGAAAATCCACACATACACAAAAAAATAAAAACAAAAATGAATCTATGAGGCCCTACTGATAATAAATAAATCAATGTGGGAGAATGGAAATCCTTTCCATCATATGACTGTAAAGAAAGCTCTTCCGTACAATAGAACTCCAGCTAACACATGTGGAAGGAACGATAAGTTAGAAAAGCAACATCTGGCAACCATCACAGGATCAGGTAATTCAGATGAAGCACAATGGAAGCTAAAACTACTGGGTGAAGTTTGATGAGAAACAGGATACTTACATAGTCTCAAAGCATCTCCTCACAAATGGTTTATCAATTACAAAAGGAAAGGTAATAACCTGACAGCAGAAAAAATCGGGCAGATCCACCAAAAGTAACCAAACCTACCAAGTGATCAAAAGTCAACATCCCCAGAAATGGGACGAACAGACACTGTGGGACTCCTGATATCATATGCCAAGGAAGACACACATTATTTCCTTGATATTCTGACAAAAAAATTGTTACATGAATCTAATTGTGAGGAAATGTCAGACAGACTCAAATTAAGAGACTTTGTAAAAACTGGCCTTTACTCAATAAAAATGCTAAGATCACAAAAGGGAAGGAAAGATTGAGGAATGGCTCCAGATGGAAGGAGACTAAAGACGCGTGAAAATTTAATGTAAATGCATGATCTGGGATTTTCATTTCTGTAAAAGATATTATTAGGACAATTGGTGAAATCTGAATAAGGCTGAAAGACTGGCTGATAGTACTGTATTGATGTCAATTTCCTGATTTTGCTCATTATGCTGTGTTTACATAAGAGACTGTTCTCGTTTTTAGGAAACACACTCTGAAGTATTTAGTGGCAAAGGACTGATCGTGTCTGTAACTTACTGTTTTTTTAAGTGTAAAGTGGGGTGTGTGAGTGTGCGTGTGTATGTTTGTGGAGTGGGAAGAGAAAGTGATTTTTTTCTAAGTGTGGTAAAATTTGGGGAATCTCAGTTAAGAGTACAGAGAAGTTATTTATACTATTCTTGTGATTTTTCTGAAAATCTGAAATAATGTCAAAATAAACTTTTTCTTATGGAGCCAAAATGCAGCTATACTACAAGCAAGCAGCACTTTTCCTTCTAAAATTACTTTGGGAGCGGAGGGTATAGCTCAGTGGTAGAGTGTGTGGTTAGCATGCATGAGGTCCTGGGTTCAATCCCCAGTACCTCCATTAAATAAATAAATAAACCTAATTACCCCCAAAAATTAAAAATAAATAATAAAATAAATCTATTAGAAAATAAAATAAAACTACTTTGAACACTTTATGAATCACCTTTCCAGGTTCTCCAGCTATCTCAGTGTGCTCTTTGTCCATCCACTCTGTCACCTGCAGACACACACCCCAGTGGGCCTCTCCCCACCCAGCCTTGCAGAATTCCCAGGAAGCCCTGCCCTGCACCGGCCCTGACCAAGCCCGTTACCTGTGGAAAACCCGAACAAGAAAACCAGGTAGACAAACATGAAGCGACACAGGTCTCTCAGGATCATCTGCAGGAGAGAGAGGGTTTGTCAGAGCCAAGTCCAGGCCCAGGTGGGGCCAAGGGAAGGGATGGGGCTGCATTGACCTGGGGGTTAATCGTGCACCCGAGAGCATCGGAGGACATACAGGAGAGTTAGGTTTGGTGGCTTTCAACTCAGGGGTCATGAGAGAGTCACTACAGCTCCCCCCAACCATGGCCTTTGTTCTGGTGGGAGAAGGGGGCCTGGTATGTAGGGGAGGTCAATTTCAGGGAAGCCCCCAAACCTGGGTCAAAGCCAGATTGCCTGATTGCTGGGGGATTCTCTGGGAAGGTGGGTCTTAAAACAGCACCTCCCCAGACAACACAAAGAGGCACATGGAGTGTGTGGGACCGGGTCCCACATATCCAGGAGGTAAACAGGCTCCATGGAGAACCCCTCGGGCGCTGGCACCCACCTTCTCGATCATGACGGCATAGATGCCCATCTGCTGGAAGCCGCGGGTGTAGTAGAGCATGTTGGTCCAGCCCATGGCCAGAGAGAACACCATGGAGGCCACGTACTCCTTGCGGTGGCAGAAGTACAGCACCACGGTCCCCAGCATGAACAGCGACTGCACGAAGCTGAGGATGGAGGGACAGGAAGCTCTGTCCATGGGCACCTGGGAGGCCCGGCACCCCCACGGACAAGCCCCCGATGCCTGGGCCGCTCCTCGGAGGCAGAGACTCAGGCCATGCGGGAGCTGGCCATCCTGCCTCCTTTAGCCCCTGAGTCTCAGTGGGAGGAATATCACTGCCAAGAGGTAAAAATTGATTCTGGCAGTGGAGGGCAGGGCGGGACAGGAGTGTGAAAAATCTTATTCTCTTTTTACTGAGAGCACAGATATAAATACAGTGCAAAAACAGCTACACAGTATATTTGTGGTGGATTTCATGGGAGGAGCAATTAGGGGGAAAATAATATCTTAAAAGGCAATTAAAAGAAAGAAAAAGACAGAAACACTGCTTTAGCCCCCAGTCTTCCTGTCCAGGCCCTGGGAAGACCAGCCTTATGACAACAGAGAACCTAGGAGGCCTATGCCCGTGAGCAGGACAAGTCATACTCTCCTGAAAAAACCACAGATCAGATCTGCTTGTCACGCCCTCAAACTCAGGAGCAGAGCCGGGGAAGATGTCCTTCCCTTAGTCTGGTGGGGGCTGCCCAAGTCAGAGCCCTGGGCACAGTGAAGACCACTGAAGACCACACTGACCACCCCACCTCCTGTTTGTGTGCAAGAACCCAGCAAAAAACGGCTGCTGTGCTGATGTGAGCATCTTAAAAACTGACATCACTGAACTGGCTCATTAACTGGAGTTCTGCTGCAGAGAAGACCTCTTCCTTGGCATCTACAGACCCCTGGCCAAAATAAGAACTGATGCCAGCTGAAATAGGCAAAAGTCACCTCAGGTGGCAAATGGAGTCCCCACATAGGAGTTTTAGAAACTGGGAAGCAGTGGACAAATGGAAACTGATCTAGCAGACCCAAGAAAGCCGAACCCAAATCCATAGTGGGGAAACCTGAAACCAACTCATTCAATCAAGGAGGCTCAAAAGGCTTAGGCACCACTGGAGGTGGGGTGAAGAGACCTAGCATAAGAAAGAGTGGAGGTGTTTGTTGTCTCTGAAGGAGATAAAACAGAAGGTCTTTGGACCCAGTTTCATCAAACATCCATGAAAGCATAGGTATTTTGCCAAAAACAGATTATGTAATTTTATACAAGACAGATTACAGAAAGCCCTCTTCTCCACTCAGCTTTCAGAAAGCTGGCCAGACCTACTCCCCCTGGGTAGAAGATTGAAAAGATACAATGGACTGACTTTGGACATTCTCCAATAAATAGTTTATGTTGTAAACGAGTCTATGATGCAGCTCAAATTTTATAACCTCCATTCACACATTCAGAGCTTCCCACCAGCTTTTCAGTCCTCCACTCTGAATCATGAGAACACAGCAAAGATTTCCAAATTTCCTGAGGACGACCTCTAACATGTAAGAGAAAATGAAACAAGCAAGTGGGGAAACAACAATTTGGAGAAAACAAAAGGTATGCAAAAAGAAGAAAAAAAGTTTACCAAAAACTATCTTAATAGATGTAGAGAGATAAATGAAGATACTGGGATTTGCAGATACTAACTACTATATATAAAATAGATAAACAATAAGGTCCTACAGTCTAGCACAAGGAACTATATTCAACATCTTGTAATAACCTATGAAAAAATATAAACGGGAATACATGTATGTATAACTGAATCACTGTGCTGTACACCAGAAACTAGCACAACATTGTACATCGACTACACTTTGATTTAAAATTTCTAAAAAAGAAGATACTGCATCCATGAAACAAGAATAAAGTGCTGTCTGCCATGGAGGCAGAAGAATCAGTATCACTTACAAAAGCATCTCACTGTAACTGTCCACAAATAAGGTCTTCAGTGACGGCCGCCTCTGCAGGAAATACTGAATCTGCAGGTAAACAGAGTAAGATCCCAGGAAAGGTTAAATGGTGAGCACCCAGAATGCTTCCTAAATGGCACCACGATGGACCACGGGAGTGCAATCAAAGCAAAGATAACGAAGACAGTGGAGCAGTGTGGGTCCAGCTAATGGAGTAATGTTATGTGACTCGGTCAGGAAGATTTTTTTAAAATAGAGTGAAATTACAACTACACCTAGAAGTAAAATGGGAAAGAAAACCACCAACATGTTATCATTTGCTGTGCCTGAATGATGGGGTTGGGCAATTTTTTTCTTTCTAATTTGTGCTTTTTTCCCCTAATTTTCTTAAAGAAGTATGCATTACGGTAAAAAAAAAAAAAAAAAAAAAAAAAAAAGTCTTTAACCGGCTTCCACTGAGCTAACTAATCACATCCAGTGCTCTTGGCTCCCTGAAAACATCCTGACGGTGGCCCACGGTGAATGCGCCTCTCCAAGACACCCACACACTCCACTCTCTCCCACTGGCTAATCCTGTTTGCCGAGAGTGCTTTCTGCCCGCCGCAGTTGATACTTTGGCTTTGTGCTTTACTATAATATAAACTATGAGTGTGAAAATAAAGACGGTTGCTTCTGTGAAGACAGAGCCCAATGATTTGGAAAGATTCCTTAAAGGTAAATTACTTTAAAAAAAAAAGGGGGGGTGTAGTTTAAAATAAAAGATGAAGGGGAAAGAAATCATAATAATCCCAAATTTCACATTCAGATCCCTTTGTACATGCAACAGTGGTCCCACATATTTTAGAAGAATGGCCAACGAACCTGCATGTTCCAGTTTTTAGTTAAAATAAAATGGTTCCAGTACACATACAGACTGCTTTCGTTATTCTGAGCTTTAATGGACCATTTCAATTAATTAAACAACTACCGGTCATGATCCTGTTTCTTCAGAGGCTCCCACTCTACTTCTGTAATTAAATATTACATTCAGTGGAGAGGTCTGACTGCCTGTGTTCAAGCATGACTGCCCTGGATCCGTGGGGACCCACCAGCAGACCCGCATCCCCTAAGCCATCAGTGCCTGGGGCTCTCACCTTCCCCTGTGTGTCTCTAAGCTCCTCAAGCAGGGCCATTGTGTAGCCAATGAATTAAAAAGTGGGTGAGGACTGAGGGAGTCTCTTGGCTTTTTGTTTTGGTGACCACGGAAATTCGCCATGTGGGAAGGAATGCTTACCCCTCGGAAAAAAAAGTAGACTCCCCCTGATACAGAAATAATCTCTCCAGTGACTCGGAAATAGTCCCCAACGGTGTGCTTCAGCTTAAAGGGAGGCTGCGAAGTGCAGAGAAGTTAGTGATTCCATTCACTCGTTCATTCATCCAACAAACAATTAACAGGTGCAAAGCCCTAAGATTTAGACCCAGCTCCTTCTGGAGAGGCTCAGCCTCCAGCAGAAGAGAGAGACACAAATAAAGACATTGCGTTATTATGGGGACATCTGCAAGGAGGCCCCTCTGTGGGACCAGATTCCCAAAGTGGCAGCCTTCAGGTGCCGAGAAGCACATCCCACTGTACTGTGCTGTCTCCCGGATGATGTCCTAGCCTGGAGCTCTGTTTGGCTGGGAGGAGATGATGGCATCAGTGGCGGCACCCTTGCAGACCCAATGCCATGTGCTTCCTGTTATTCCCACAGCCTATGGAGAACCCCTGGTCTCCCAGCACCATCAAGGTTTCCCACGGATGGTGGAGGAAGAGACACACATGTGTGTCGCCCTTGTGTTTCAGTCACAGATTCCTAGAGTGGGTTTCCTTTCAGTCTACCTACCATCCACGGCTCATAAGCCCTATGTCACTAGCTCGTCTCATTAGCATATTTCTCTTTTCTCTTAAAAGGAAGCCATCCGATAGCCTTAATAAGTGTACAGAAATCAGGTGTCACCTAACTAGGAAGCAAGGCAACTTGGAAATAAAGGCAGCAAGTTAAGTCCCCGCATATTGAATGGAAAGGACTCAATTCAGAAACTCGAGGGAGTCCGTGGATCCTGGTAGCAGAAAAAGTCTAGTCTTAGAGTATGTGTCCAGGGAATGAATAATATAGGAGAGAGTAAACAAAAGTGGGCAGGTGAGCAGGATGGCAACGGGCTCAGGGCCCAGCAGAGAGATGCTTCTGGAGTCCTAATTCTGGCATCCTGTCTAACCCAGTACCTCCGCTCTGCCATCAGGGACCTCAGCGACCACAGGCTGAGCCTCAGAACCAGGAGGCTAAAGTTGGGGCTGAGAACAAGAGTGGGGCGTAGGACAGCCAGCAGAGGGAGGACTGAGTACTGGGCTCTGGGTCCCCAGGTGACCCTTCCACCTCTCTGGGGCCCGGCCCAGTTCCCTTACAGGAACGCCCACGCCCTCCCCCTCTCCTCTCTGAGGTCTGTGCCTCGGGCGCACCGGGCCTTCCACAGGCCTGTAGTAGGCGGCCGTGGTGAAGATGATCATATACAAGCAGTAGACGAAGAAGTTGAAGTAGAAGATGCGCTTGACGAATCTGTCCCACTTGTCCTGCAGGAGGCGGTTCAGCGGCTCCACCAAGAGCATGTCATGGCGATTCTAAGAGGAGCAAAGAGACGTGAGGCTCACTCCCTGACCAGGACCGCCCGCAGCAGCCGCCCCAGGCTTTCCTACACCCACCTTCTGAGCTTTAGCACCCCTGTCATGCAGTGAACAAGGGGTGGAACTGGACAAGTGACCCCAAGTGCCCCTGACACCCTAGAGCTCACAAGTGTTGCCCAACATCCTATGCCCGTTCTCTCTAATAACTCTCTTCCAAGAGCCTTCATCCTTGCTTATTTCCACAGTAACGGGAAGAGGCTGGCGCAGGAGGAGCCTGGCATGAGGCTGCTTGGGGAGGGGATGAGGGCAGGCAGGCAGGGGCCTCTGAATTCTCATTCTCACAGCTCCAGCCCTAAGTCAGACAGGTGATCCAGGCAGGAGTGGCAACTCCCTTCACAGGAGATTGCAGGGGACCAGGAAGGCTTTCCTGCCATGGGTGGGCCCAGTGCCTGAGATACCATCTTTACAAGAAATGGTTTGAGGCAAAAGTCTCCCATCCAGGAGATCTCAAACTTCAAGTATCTCCAGGACATGGATAAGCCAAAATCAGGTCATCTTAGCCTTTTCAGGCCACTGAGGCCAACTCTGGCCCAAGCTTGAGCTCCCCCAGCAAGGTCCCTGTTCAGAGTCTTCTTGAAAATCTTTAGGGATGGGAGGCTCCCTGCTGCCTCAAGAAGTCTGTTGGGAAGGTCTACTCTCTGGAGTAAAGTTGGTCTTCCCTGCTGTCCACCAGTGGCCCCTGCTCTGCACCCAGGAGCCCCCATACTGTGTTCTGGCCCTTGAAAGCCTCCAGAGATGTAAAGATGGCAGCTGTGGCCCCAGAGCCCTCTCCTCTCTAGGTCAAACACCCTTGTCTCCTTTTTGAGGTTATTTCCTACCTGGGCCAGCCCTCTGGGAACACTTGACTCCGGGATACTGAGTCAGAGGCCTGGATCCAGCATGGCAGCCTTGGGGGCTGATGGGACAGAACAAAGCAGGCCAGGCCTCTCCCTCCCCAGGACTCTGCCCCTTGAGACATCATGGAGGTGGCCCCTCATCACCAACAGCACAGACTGCAGCCCCCAGAGCCGGCCTCAGGGCCTGGAGCGTCTGGTACCTTAGAAAGAGGGGATAGGGATGGTAGCCTTTCAAAGCAGTGGTGGCAGGAGCCCCTTTTCATAAAGTAGTATTGGGACCCTCATTTGGAAACAAAAGAATTAAGTAAGACACCTACCTCACACCTACACAAAAATAAATTCCTGATAAATGTAAAAGCCAAACATAAAATACCTACAGAGGAGATAAATATAAACACTGGAGAATGTGCATGTAATCTCAAAGTGGAAAAGGCTTTCTAATGCAAGACACAAGTCACAAACGCTATGAAAGAAAAAGGCTAATTAATCTGATTCTCAAAATGAAATTCTTTCATACACAAATGATACGGGTGAAGTTAAACAGCAAGAGACAGACTAGGAGGAAATAAAATATTTGAAACATATGCAACAGAGAAAGGACCAATTCATTTTACAGCAAGAGCATTACACACCAAAACAGGTGAGGCAAACAGCCCAGTAGAAGAGCTAGCAAAGGACAGGAAATGGACAGGAAATCTACCAAAGAAATATGAATGGTTGAAAACCTACGAAAAAATTTTCGACCTCACGGTAATCAAGAAAACAAGAATTAACATATCAGTGAGAGAGCATTTTTGGCTCCATGGACTTAAACTAGTTTAAAAAAAAAAAAAGATTGGTAACACCCAGGTTGGCAAGAACATGGGTAGGTGTGTACCCACTGGTGGTGGGCAAGTGCATTGATGTGATTTTTCGGAGGACATAATTTCTGACTTAGCAATTCCAATTCAAGGTATCTTTCATAGAAAAAATCAAACCCCTGACTAGTGTCCTGCAGCACTGTAGAAGCACCAAAAAAACCCAAAAACCAAAAAACTGGAAATAACTCAAATGCCCTTCTATAGACATTTACTCCCCACCCAAATTGTGGAATACGTTGCAGTAATTTTTCTTAATAAAGCAGACCCATATATGCTGATGTAAAACTGTCGGCAAGACATGCCATTAAGTGAAAAAAAGGATGTTCTATACTATGTATAGTATAATCCCATTTACATAAGCAAAATGAAGCTACACATTTTATATGGTACAAAAGGAGGATTCTTTTTTGGTCTATGGAATTTTGAAATATTTAGGATTATATATATTACATTATAATATTATATATTACATATTATATGTATTATCACATATTGATTGCACGAGGAAGGAAAACACCTGGTGGGAATGAACGAGGAGATGAGGCTGCGGGTGTAAGCCCCGGGCAGCAGGCTTTTATTGATGGGAGGACAGGCAGAGCCGGAGCAGGGGCTGGGGCTGGGGTGCAGTGAGACCGGAAGCCCTCCCTGGATGGGTCCCAGCCCCGGCCCACTCACCGGGGTCTCATTGCTGTTGTAGGCAATCACCTCCAGCACTGAGTTCTTCTCGCAAGTGTCGATGCAGGACAGGTCGTACAGAGAGGAGTGCACAGGCCCGTAGGCCCACTCGGTGAACTTCCTGGACAGGTGCCTGCACTCAGGCTCCTGGATCTCCCTCTGGAGAATATAGGCCAAGACCTGCCCCAGGGGATACAAGAGCCCATTAGAGGCTCCACTGGGCCTGCAGCTCTGCTCCAGAAATAATTCTGCTTTCCAGCCCGGCTGGAGACCCCACCCAAGCCCCAGGAGAGACCCACCCCCATCCAACAGCCTTGACCGCCATCAAGATCAACCTGCCCACTGCCTCAGATCCCAACTGCAGCCACATCAGACCCATCACCTGATCACACCGGCCCCCCTTCCCCCAGTTCTCCCATCTCACATGAAGGACTGCAGTGGTTCATTTTAGAAAACCTCAAGCCAGAAGGAAATTAAGAAAATCCAAGAAATAAAACCAAGGTTATAAAAGCCAGACTTCTCATCCTAAGAGACTCAGTATGATCAGGGACAAATTCTTAGAATCCCCTGGTACAGAGAAGCCCCCTCCCCTCCAATTCCCAAATGCCAGCCCCACCATCACCCCACCCTTTCATGGCCTGACATCACCCACAGGCCTCTGTTTTGGCCTGCCCTACCCCAGACTCTCCCCTGAGGACCTCGTATCACCCCAAAGTCCTGTCTTCCATGGAAAAACACCAACAGTTCCTCCTCTGTTTCACCCTCAGCTCAACCCATCCTCAGCCCCAGGCCCCAGCACCCCACCCCCAGCCCATGTCTTGGTGATGATGCTCAGAGTTGGAAATTAGAAACGGCCATGTGTGTGATGCTGGGTTCTGCCCAGCGTCTCACAATTCCTCCCCCTTACTCTAATGACCCCTGCCCTATCCCTCCAGGCTGGCGTGGCGGCACCAGGGCTCCACACACTGGTGATGCCAGAAGCTCGGTAAGGCAGGCAGGCAGTCCCCAGAGCAGCCCCAGCTTAGGCGCGACGCCCCCTCCCTACCCCGATCTTCCCGCTCCTGGCGGCCAGAGCCAGCGGCGTCAGCTCCTTCTTGTTAGTGAGCTCCTCCAGCTTCAGCGTAGGGTGGAGTTTGGCCCCCAGGATCAGAATCTCATTGTACATGCTCGTCACAAACTTGGTGTTGTCAGGCGTGTTGTCGGCCACCTCCACCAGCGCGTGCAGCACCGTGTTGCCCACCGAGTCCCTGGCGCCGATGTCGGCCGGCTGCCAGGAGTTCTGCAGCAGGAACTTCACGATGCCCAGCTGGTTGGTGCAGGCAGCCAGGGAGAGGGGCAGCTCACCTGCAGCCAAAACAGGCACATGGTGGGCCTCCCCAGGAAGAGACTGGCTTGGCCCCTGCACCACCTGGCCTCTGATTTCCTCTGTCCCCACCCTAAACCTCCACTTAGCAAGGGACAAAAAGTCAAATGTATACCAAATGGTCTCCCTACCAAAATAGAAGCCAGGCCGCCCTTTAGTTTTCTTAAAGAAGTCCCCATTGGCTGCAGCCTGGACATTGGCCCCATTCTCCACCAGGAGGGTCACCAGTGCCATGTTCCGCCTCTCGATGGCAATGTGCAGCGCCGTCTGGCCTGTAGAGGATGCAGGCTGTTGGCTTTTGCACTTGGAGTCCTGCAGGGGTGCCCGGACAGGTGCTAGGGGAGGGCCTGGGCAGGAGATACAGGATGACCACCCCCCTACCAGAGGAGGTGATTAGGTCCCCCAAGGAGGCCCAGGGAGTCCCTGAGGCAGTAGAGACCCCCAGGAACAGGGAATACCAGACTGGGGGCTGGAGGAATCAAAATTGCCCAAGGGCAAGGAGCAGTAGCAGAGAGGGAGGCCATGACCTTCAGGGACAAGGAGCACCAAACCCACAGAAGGGGAGACGGGACCCTCAGAACCCGTCTCCAAGCCAGTAGGTCGGGGAGGCAAGGGGCCTCCCCAGGACCAGGAGTTCCCTACTCAGCTGGGACAGGGGGAGAGGAGCTCAGAGGTTTGCCCGGGCGTCACGATGCCCTCCTGGCTCCAGGTGTGCTTGTGGGCAGAGGCGTGCTGGCCCCACACTCCTCACCCTTGTAGTAGCTGTCCGTGTAGCTGGCGTTGACCAGCTCCTTCAGGCTGTCTGTCTGCCGGGCGATCTCCAGGAGCAGGGGGATGGTGTCGTTCTGCCCGTCGTGCAGGTTGAGCATGGCTTTCAGCAGACAGGTCTTCCCTGTCTCAGGGTCTGCAAGACAAAGCAAGGGTCAGAGCAGGCACCACAGCGGGGCCCCTTCCTGGAACCCAACGGTCTCCAGGCCACCTTTGAATTCGCTGTCCATGAGATGCTTCTTGCTCTTCTGCAGGAAGAGGAGCAGGCTCTCCAGCTCCTCGCAGTTATTCTGAGCAACCGCTTCAAAGATCTTCCTGCGATCATAGAGCTTGAAGTTCTTCTCAGCAGCGACAGAGTCCTGGGACAGTTGCCTGTGGGCCAGAAAACACCCTCATCTCATCCTCTGGTTTCCCCCTTGGCCCTGAAGCCTTCAGAGCTTGGTAGAGAGTATGATTAAACCCGAAGGCAAACCAAAAGGAAAAAACATGATACAAAACCCATGCCTCAGTCCAGGTGGCCAGCCAGGAAACTGATGTAACAGGGAACGTGTGCCCCCATTCTGTCCCCACCCTATCTGCAGGCATCATCTAGAAAGACTTTGCAACCACCACTTCCTCCAACACCCAGGCCACCCACTTCTCTGTCCGCTGAGGGGCTGGGGGAATCTGGAGGGGGTGCGGGCAGGGGTTTGGCTGCCCTCTGCTAAGTGAAAAAGCACCCTCACATGGTCCCAGGAGTCAGCCAGCCCATGTGCAGCCCCTGTCTTGCCGTGGGGGATGTGGGAGGGCTGGTGGGCTCTCTCACTGAAGCTGTTTTGTACTCTGTCTAAAAGCATCCTGTCCATGAGCTTTTCAGCTTGAAGTCTGCATGATTGGGACTGGTGAGCATCCTAAGCCTGGACTCAGAGTTCAGCCGGCAGCTAGGATGAGCATATATGCCCGCGTGCGTGTCCACAGTCTCAAAGGTCCTATGAGCACAGATGCTGGACGAGGTGACCTCTGGAGCCCCCCACCCCCACCAGCTCCCTGGCTCTATGACTTTCAGCACATAAACTTTGAGTATCACATGGTGTCTCTACGGCTGGAGTCTCAGCCAGCTGGGCCGGCTGGAGTCTCAGCCAGCTGGGCCAGCTGGACTCCAGGTAGAGAGGGAGGCTGGGCTCCAGATGCAGCTTACCTGGCACAGGTGGGGCCATCTCCAGGCTTCTGGATGATGACAACAGGGCTGACTGTGATGGCCGGGCAGAATGCCAATTGGGCTTCCGCCTGAGAGCAGTCCATGAGAGATGCATCCTCCGAGTCACCCTTTCCAAAGAGCCGGCTACGGCTCTTGGCCACAGGGAAGCTGTGGGGCTTGGCTGGAGATGGCCTGGAGTTAGGGTCTCCATCCAGGGGATCTGAGCAGGAGTCCTCTTGGGGCAGGTCCTCAGACTCCCCTGAATCTGAGCTCCCCCATTTCTTCATCTTTGCCAGATCTTCTGTGGCCCAAGAGGCAGCCTGTGGACAGCCACCAAGATTGGGTTTGTTCCCAGCTTGAGGACTGCACAAGCCTAGCTTTGACATACCCTTGTTGCAAAGACCCCAGTGAAACACGATGCCCCAGAAGTCCAATAGCTGTTGCCCCTAGCCTCCCAGAAAGGAAGCTTTCAGGGTGCTGTATCTCCTACCCCCAAAGCCCCGGGAGCAGCAGGCCTAGCAGCTCCATAGCCATCGGCCTGCAGGGATGGATGGGTCCCCAGCTTGGAGCCATCAGGCCCTGAGGGACTTGGATGGACCACTTGCCTTCTCTGGGCCTCGGCTGCCCCATCGGCAGAGTGGAAATGATAACCACTGCTCCGCCTCCCTCCAAGATCAGAATAAGGGAAACAGGAGGAGGGGTGTGCATTCAGGGAGGAACTCGGCACTGAGGATGGCTCAGCCCCAAAGAACCGAGCAGTCTGCATCCCTGGGAACAAGGTGGCCGGTAGAGACAGACACGCTGCGCACACAGGCCCTCCTGTGCCAAGTGTCCCCACCATCAGCCTCACGCTTGTCTGCCTTTGCTCTTTGACCTGGCTGCTGCAATCGTTGAGTTTGCGGGGGACTTTTTGTACTTTTGGTCACTTTTGTGAAATTGGTATATTTCAAGGATCCCGGCCCTGAACTTTGAGACTTTAAGTGATTCGGGGCTGGTTGGCCCTCTAGGCCCGAACACTTGGAATTACACTAGCAGCTAGTGCAGGCACCTCTGGCCATAAATTTGTGTTGATGCTGCTTTCCACCCCCTTCCAAACCCCTTTCCTACTCTTCCCCTCTATCCAGCTGGGCATCCCCACTCCCTGGTACCCAGGGCTGCCCCACATCTCAGGGACCTGGGCCTACATGGTGCCTCCACTTGGAGTGCTTTTTCCTTCTTCTCCTCTTGCCCAAACCCTACCACCTCTCAGATGCCACATCCATGCTGACGCCACTTCCTCTTCACCCCCAATTCCTGCACCAGTCGTGCTCCTTTCCCCCTCCAGGGTGGCCCAGCTGGCTTCGTCCATCCTCATGGCCCACTTCACACTGTTCACCCTGCAGTCTAGAAATTTCTATCTGTCGTGGTTTTAGCTCCCCTCTGCCTGTGAACTCCTCCTGGGCCGGGAGCATGCCTGATCCATCTCTTTATGAAAAAAGCTGTGCTGGGAAATGAACGAGATCAGGTACAGAACCTTCAAGCTCCCATTCCTACAGGACGTTAGATTCATGTTCCGGCAGTGGCTGGATTCCAGAAAACAGCCACTGAAGGAATGGGAGGCTTCTCAAGCCTGCTCTTTGGAGTGAAGGTTCAGGCAGTGAAAACTCAGAGCACGTGGCTGGGCCTCAGCAATAAATCAGCTGCAGTCTGATGCCTGGATCCACAGGGGAAAAAAGGCAACCTCACCATTTTGCACCCTGTGAACAGGACAGACGCTGACTTCTGGCCCATTTCCCCTCCTGCCTGCTGTTCTGCTTTCAAGAGAATCTGAGTTTTTCTGATTCATCCATCAAGTGGAAACCCTGCCGCAGGGTGTGTTCCCAGCCACGGAAAGCCCCACTTCCAACCAACAAGCATGCACTTTATCACTCAGCACCCATCCACTGATCCTGCTGGTGCCCAGCCCTGTGCTGAGGGCACAGAGAGGATGGAGACCCCCTTTTGAGACAGAAACCAGGTGCTAGCTGGGGTGGAGGGAACCACAGGAGGGTCCGGAGCACTGGAGAAGGCTTCACGGAGGACGTGACAGATGAGCTGGGCATAGAAGGGGAGCAGGACTGGGCTGGGATTAGGGGAGAGGATGGGGAGCCCCAGAGTCATGATAAAGAGGAAAGCCAGTGGGCTTGGAGGGATTGGTGGTGGGGTCAGAACCAGATGGCTGTTGGCCTGGAATGCCAAGGAACGTTATTGCTAGGATGGCAGGAAGCCTTGAGAAGCTTCAGAGGCAGGGGCATGGGTGCTAGCCTTTGCTTTCAGAAGATAACTTCCCATCAAGGACTGTTCATGGTATGGGGAGCCTATGGAATGTACAAGGCACAGGAGGTTAGTGAGAATAAGAGTAATTGATGTGTTTGAGCACTCGGTGTGCAAAGGAAAGCACTGTTCTAACACTTGACACGCTCTCACTCGCTTTATTCTCACCTATCTCAGAGGTAAATATTTCACAGATGAGGAAACTTACATTACTTCCCCGAGGTCACACGGTTAGTGAGAAATGGAACCTGCATTCAATTCCAAGCAGCCTGGTCCTGGTCCCAGAGCCTCTCCAGCGCTCTACCACCCCTCCGCAAGGCTCAGGGCTCTTTCTCAGCCACTAAGCTCAGCCCCAGACCACACACCAAGTCCTGAGGGCCAATTAGACCAGGCCCTCCCAGCCCTGGGGCCAGGCAGATGGGGACTACGCCCTTCCACTCAGAAACCGCAATAAAAGCACCCTCCTGCTCAAAACAAGCATTCCTAGGAAGCTCAAAACCCCAAAACAAATAACGAATAAGGCCCAGGCCACAAGCCGGGCCTGGATCTCCCAGGAGTGTCTCCCCTTGGATAAGGCTGGCTGCAAAACCAAGAATAAACCTGCTCCCTGACTAGCAGCTTTAGCCCGACAAGAGAGCACCAGATAAGTGGGAGCCTCCATGAACTTTTCAGTGACTTTTTTATAGCAGCTTTGCATCTTTCTGAGTGGTCCAAATCTAACGAAACCTAGTAAGCATGAAGCAGTCCACACGGTGCTATCAGTCAGTCAGTCAACAAACCCCGAATCTGCCCTGCAGGCCCTCCACCTTATTTCCTACTAGAAACCAAGCTTCCCCCAGGGCAGAGGGTGGGACAGGGACTGAGAGGCCCTTTGCTCTCAGCTGGGAGAGTGAACAGGGACCAAAGTCTGCACTGCCAGGCCTGGGATGTGTCCAGCACGTAAGCCCCACAGAAATACATCTGTCAGAGCCAAACATTCTACAGAGATGGAGGAGTTTCCAACTGTGATTTGGGGTGTCTAATGGAGATGGTGGTTCTGTTTTACACAAGATTTGAAAACTCACCAATCTGGACCAAAGTATGAGTCTAAGAAAACAACCCTGCCTGGCAAAGACCTGGTTTGGCCTCTGGGTCTTTCTCAACTCCAGAGCCAGGAAAGACACTGCCTACCACCTGGGAGAAGCCTCCCTTCTTCTCTTCCCCAGTCCAGGTGAGACACCCTGGGGTGTGGATCTCCCACTCCCCTCACCACCCAAAGCATCCAACTGTCTCCAGCCTCCCTGCAGAAGAGCTGGTCCAGGACCCAGCCCTGATCATTCTCATCCTCTCATCTTACCTAAGCCTCTCCTAAAGAAGGATGGAGAGATGGGGACTTCCCAACCCACGGGAAGAGCCAGAGGAACCCTACCAAAAAAAGAGAGTGAAGCCTGGATAAGGACTCAGGGCTCCTGCCTGCCGGCCCTGCACTTCCTTCACTCCAGAGAGGACCACATGCTGGATCCTCCAACCACAAACCATGAGCCTCTGCAGGAGCCACAGCCTTTTCAGCCCAGGATGACTCTAGCGCAGATAATTCACATTGGTAGCAGCCACCTCCATATCACTTACCAAGTGCTGACGATTAGCCAGGCTAAGCACACTTCAGCTCCGGCACCACTGAAGCCTCACCACGGCCTCTGAGGAAGCCACTGTTACTACCCCCAGTTTTCAGACGCAGGGGTAACTGAGATGCTGAGAGGCTAGTGGAACAGTCGGTAGCCACACAGATGGACAGAGGCAGGGCCCAGCTTTTGACAGCTCACTGTGCCATTTCTAAAAGTGAACATCTGCCTTGGCCATCCACCCAGGAAAGGGACTCACCAGCTAGACGTAGACACACTCCAGACCCAGTGGGTGCCGTGAGCTCCAAGGCTGTTCTACTTGAAGGGAGAGTTGGGCTGGTGTGACAGAAGAGGTGTCTCCCCTGCCTCCGCCAGGGTTCTCAGCCCCTCCCCAGGCCGTGGCCGCACTCTGCACTGGCGGGGATGGGCTGTGGGCGCGCTCGGGCACTCAAGGAAGACGCTTCCAGCAATGGTAGCAGCTGCTATTGCTGAGGCTGTGATTCCCAGGGGATCCCAGAGCCTTTCCCATCATTTTTGCCCTTTTTCAGAAACCACTTAGCCGCTGCCCCTCCTCCAACCATGCCAGGGCCGCAGTGCACTTAGCCACATGCTGCCAAGAACCAGCCAGAGAGGTGACCTCAGCTCTCAAGGACGGAGGGCGCTGCTCAGGCCTCCCAAACCCACCACTCTTGCAGATGGGGTAGTCGGGGAAAAGAGCTCAACAGATGCACTTTCACAACCAGAGATGTAAAATCTGGCACCCTGAAAATGTTCCATTTTCAAAATGCAGAAGGAACAGGGAGGGTCGTGGCACCCACCATGCAGTCCTGGCCTGGCATCTAGGGACCTCCTGGCTTGGAGTACTGGCTTTGCCATCAACTCTGTGTGACCTTGACCCAGTCCTTTCCTCTCTTGGGCCTCCCACTCCCTGTGTCCCCAGATCTGTGGCAGGGCTGGTGGTGGGGGCACTTCTGGGTTTGCCAGGTCCCAGTGTTTTTCAACTGGGGTTTCTCACAGAGCCACAGAACCCAGAAAATGACGGGGGTTTACTTTCTCATGACTCCTAGTATGATCCTAAGGCACAGGAGAAAAGTTAATTCATCACATCCAATAGAGCTTAATTCCCTCCAGGAACCTGGCTAAGTCCCCAGGGTCTTTCTGGGTGTGCACACAGACTGCAGCCCAAAATGCCTGTAGAAGCTGTCCTAAAAGCTGCCCATGGGAACGCTATAGGACTCCAACAAGTCTTGGGTCAGACACAGCCTGAAACGAACAGCCAAACGCCAGAAAAGCCCACCATAGCCCTGCCCAGAGTAGCTCACAAGGCCTGGCCCCTGCATCAGGCATCGAAGTGCAGACCCTGCACAGATCTCACGTGATTCTCTACAGTTTACAAAGTGCTTTCACCAAGCCACTCTCCCTGGCCACACAACAACCCTGGGCAGTGGAGGGGGTCAGAGATGGTTGTACCCACTTTACAGATGAGAAACCTGGGACACCTAGCAATTAGATGATTGCCCTTCTCCCGCTGCTGGTCTGGCATGGAAGCTGGGCCCATCCCACCATGTCCTCTGCTTGGACACCTTTTTATATATGTGTCATTTTGGCTTCAATTAAAATGAAACTTGAAATTCATCCTTTTCTTTTAAATTGTGGTAAAATACATATAACATAAATTTACCATTTTATACAACAAACTAGTGGATTAAACAAAAAAAGAAGCAGACTCACAGATACAGAGAACAAACTAGTGGTTACCAGTGGGGCAAGGAAAAGGGGATGGGGCCAGATAGATTGGGAGGGTTATTATGGGATTATATGAAATCATGTGTGTGAAACTTCTGAAAATTGTAAAGCACTATAGAATTTAACGAATCTTTCATTCAATAAAGAAATTTTTGGAAAAAGTTACCATTTTAACCATTTTTAAGTGTACAGCTTCAGCAGCATTAAGCACAACTCAGTACGGCACTGTGTCAGGTCCATCCCCGGGCTCACATGCTGCCTGGACCAGGGCCGGGTGTCAGCCATGGGCAGCCCCCGGCCACAGGGGGGAGACATCTGAGACAGGTGCTGAGAGGACCGGCCAGCCCAGGAGCAATGTCCCCTAAGACTTCAAGGTGATTTCTGCCTCTGGTGAGGACAATACACGTCACTAAATGCGCCCTCTTTGTAACAGAGCCACTGGGGCTGACAACATCCTGGAGTCTCCATGGTTCAGTGCAGGGGAAATCCTGGCCCTTCTCCTCCTTCCTGACAGCTCCTTCCTGGTTTCCTTGGCTGCCTCTCCCCACCAAGCCCTTTCCTACATGCAGGGGCTCCCCAGAACTCTTACCTCCTCCTTCCCCTCTCTGAGACCTTCAACCCTCTAAGAACCCATTTGACATTCCCAAGTCAATGATTCCTTCACCCAGGTGTCCAGCCTAGCCTTCTCCCTGGAGCTGCTTCCCTGCCTCCCGGAACCTGCAGGTGATGACCACAAATCCCTTCCGCTGAGCACATCCCAAGATGGACTCCTCTTCCCTCCACACTCCCTCCCCTCAACATTCATGCCTGTAAAGGCACCAACTTTCTTCCGGTCACCACGTCTGCCATATTTTGTCCTCCCCACCCTCTCCTCTCTGTCCTAGCAGTCTGGGCTCTGTTTCTGTAGCTCATGTCCACCCCTCACTGTAGCTGGCAGCCACTTCTCCCTGGAAGCACTGGAAGTAACTTCCCTTCCCAGTCTAGCCTCTCCCACCCGCCACCTCCTAGTCCCAGGCCTAGAACATCCTCCTGATTGTGTTCCTTTACCAAATAAGACCCCAGCCCTGGCACCCTGAGCCCACGGTCCCAGCCCCTCCTCCCACTGTGGTCCAGGCCCTACTGTCACCTAGCTACATCTCCTCCCCCGTCACACTGACCGTACCTGCTCCAGGCTGCTTCCTTGCCCTCCTTCTGCCCAACATTCATCCCACTTAACCCAGGTGGCAGGTGAGACCTATGGATGCTGAGATTCTGTCATTCAAATCCCACCTCCTCCAATCTCTGCCTTCCTGGGACTATTGGTACCTGTGATCATGATGACAACTGTAATGGCAGAATACCAGGTTCTGGGATAAGCATTTTATATGCACTGTCTCATCAGACCCTCACAAAGAGGTGAGTACAATTTTGTCCCCACTTTATAGATGAAGAAATGAATTACAGACAGTCTATGTAACCTGCCCAAGGGCAGTGGCAACTGTACAGGTCTCACCTGGAGCTTCCAAAAGCTTGTACTGAGCTCTGACTTCTCTGAAGTTTGTATCTGGCTTTGCAGATTTTGATGGCTCCAAGGCGTGACAGGCCACTGGTGCCCTGTTTCCCTTCTCCAAGCCTAGCTCCGTGCCTTTCCCAAAGGTGCCCACTGGCCGGGCTTTGTCTGAATAGTACTTGCCCTGAGTGGTCCCACTAAAGCTCATAAAATGGTATTGCAAACAAGACCTCATGGCTGGGGCTTGCCGCCTTCACTGTGGTTTCTGGGTCATAATCTGAAACATGGTGTTCTTGGATCTATGTAATGATGTACCCATTAAAACTTCTTGTAAGTAGATCATGTTTTAATGACGACTTCTGGGAGGGGGAGCTTCTCCAAGCTCCAGTCTGACGGGGACAAGAGGAAGCACAGGAAGGCGCTAGAGTAACCACCATAGCAGGTGGCTGGGCCTGATCTGGTAGACCTAGGCTAAGACTGCAACCGTCACTAACAGCCTCAGTTCCTCTCTGTCTCTCTCTCCCCTGGTGTTACCACCACAGGGCACACTGAATTAAACTGAGCTCTTGACCCTGGCAATAGGAGCCTAATATATTTTCTTCATCTACCTCGGTTCCTCTAGGATTTGAAGCCAGACTTTCTGGCACAGCTAGAGACCAGCAAACTCCCATGTGCTAAAAAAGCCTGATTATCAAAGTCGGGAGCTGTCAGCCTGGCACCTCCGGAGGAACTGGGTGGAAGCAGGCGGTGCTAGTCTCAGCCCTGGGGAGAGTGGTTAAGGCACCACTGCAGGTGTCTGTGACCCACCCAAGGATGGTGACAGCTCCACTAGTCTTAAGCTTTCTAAATCTTGTACTGAGATTTCTAAATCTTGTCCTGATTTATGTGTCTTGCCTCCCAAATTTTAAAGACCACAGGGGTCCCAGATCTAGATGGCAAACAGCAAGCCTGGAAGAAAGCTACTTTCCTTTCTGCGTTTGGCCTGTGCATTAGTGTCACCAAGTACCCACATGAGTCAGCTCCCGGGGAGGGCGAGGGTCTGTGAGAGGGGTCCGCGTGCATCGGAAGCAGATGGAGTTGGCCATCTGAGCTGGGGAGGGAACAGGCATCCACTCAGCACCGACAGCTGAGCCCAGCTCTGCAGAGCTGGGATCCAGGGAGGGTCTGGAACAGAGCGAGAAGCTATTGGAGGGTGAGGGGCGGGGGTGGAGAACGGAAGCAGGAGTGAAGAGACCAGATGCCAGCTGCATGAACTTGGGTGGGAGCTGAATCTCCAGGCCTGATTCTTCAGCCACAAAACAGGCGCAAGCACCTGCCCGGCCTGCTGCTGGGGATTAATGAGGATGCGGTGTGAATGGGCTCTAGGCAGGCCTGGGGGTTGGACCTCTCCTTATTATTTCAGTGAGAATTCATCTGCCAACTGCTAAGCTGTATCCGGCCATTAGCTTGAGGTGGTGGCTAATTGTCTTCCAATGAAAAAAACAAGACTTGCTTAATGCTTCATGAGTCACACAAAGAGCATCTCTGTACCAAGAACATCTAACTTTCAAAGATGTGGCCTGTTTTATCTAATCGTGCCTGAGAAGAGGTTTGGTGTGACCCACCCTCTTTCCTGAGGGCCACGCTGCACTTGAGAACCCAGAGAGGTGAGTACGGCGAATAAGATGGTCTGTGCCCTCCAGGAGGCCAGGATGGGTGGGGAGGAAGACCTGCTAGGCTCTCGTGGATGCTTACAGGGCTGGGGGTACGGGGGTGCCCCGTAACAAGCGCAAGCCGGCGCCCAACATCAAACACTGAGTGGGGTCCTGGATACAGTTATAACCCAGCGGCAGATGCACTGCAGAGCACTGCAGCAGGTGGACGGCATCCAAGCCAGACTTTGGACAAGGTGTTCTGCCCTGTGAGGTGAACATCAGCCCAAATTAAGATGCAGGAGGAAGATAGGACAGAGAATACCTAATAGGGACCCTGCCTTTGAGGAGCTTTCCAACCACTTGAAAGAAAAGAAAAACAGAGAACATGAAAGCCACATAAACGTCATGTATATACAGTCAAAGGCCAAAGGAGGGGTGTGTGTGGCAGGGGCAGGAAGTGAGAGGGAGGGCCGGCTTCACTCCTCGGCCCCTGCGCTGGCTCTGGCCTCACCATCTCTCAGGCTGGTTCTAGGTTCCTTTAATAGGGACCCGCCTCCAGTCACATCCATTCTCCAATCCAGAGTCCACACTGCCAGTTCTTCTCCCAAAGCCCATGAAGCTCGTCCTCCCCTCCGCTGCCTACAGGAGAGAGTCCAAACGCTCAGTCTGGCATCCACCACCCTCCCCAGTCTGGCCAACATTTCCAACCACAACTCCCACAGCACCATTTTATCCACCCCATGATCAAGTGATACCAGACATTTCATCACGCCCTAGACAGGCCATTCACTTTAACATAAATACATTGGCCTACCCTGAGCTCGCTGCCTAGAGTGCTAAAGAAAGTGGGCTCTGGGTTTTGCATCTCAGTGCTGTGAACTTAGGTAAGTTACTTCATTCATGTCTCCGTTTCCTTATCTGTGAAACGGGGACAACAGTACCCACCTTCTAGGATCACTTTGAAGATCAAATGAGTTCCAACAAGTAGAGTCTAGACTAGCTTCTAGTCCATGGTAGGCACTCCAAAAAACACTAATTATCATTAGCACCACTAGACAGGAAGTCTCCAAGGCTTAGCTCAATGACACTTGCATGAAGAATGAATTGCCCCTCCTTCTGGGCACGTGGGCAGATCCGTTATGGTGTTATTTCATTCCCTAGTGATGGAAATCCAACAACACATCACCATGCTTGACAGAACACCCAGCTCCTAGTGGATGCTCTGTAAACACAGGTCTGTGCTGGATACAGGTGAGAATTCTCAGGCACAGTCCCTACCAGGGCTGCAGCAGTCAAGACAAGCTAAGTTACACCATGGTAACAAACAGCCCCCAAATTTCAGTAGCTTCAAACACTGAAGGTTTATTTCTCAGTCACACTGTGTGTCACTCACTGGCTGGTGAGGGCTCTGCGCCACGTTGGCCTCACATGGGACCCAGCCTGGCAAAGTCTCCTCTCTTGGGGACACCCCTGGTCACTGATGGCAAAGGGAAGTGAATGTGGCACATCTCACTGGCTCCAAAGGGCTTCTGCTTGGAAGTGACACACTTCTGTTCACATTTTACTGGCCAAAGTAAATCAGGTGGGAAAGTGCAAGCCTATCACGTGCTTTAAGACCAGGATGTTGGCAGACAGCCCTAAAGGCCCAGTTCTTCATCTGGATCAGGCTGGTCCTACTTTCTGGTACCTCCCGGGAATGAAAGCAGAAGCCATGGGTGGCCTGTGACTTCAGGCTGGAGAAATGAGGCCCTGGCAGTTGTGCTCAGGGCCACGTGCCTTAGAAACGGCAGCAGGCACTGCTAGCTGACAAGCTTGGATGTGCCAGGCTCAGCCTCAGAGGTGGAGTGGACAGGGGACAGAGTGCTGGGGCCATGCTGGGCACTGGGCCAGGCTGCCTGGGTTTGCAGGACACCCGTCCAGCTCCAACTCTTTTATTTACAGACTTCACCTGCAGCATCCTGGGAATGCAAGACAGGCTGCCTCCCTGAACTCAGAGAGCCAGCTCCTCCTGATGGACTGCGCTCTCTGCCATCCTGCAGCCCATCCCGAGGTGCCTTCATCTCAAAATGAGGGTGTCAACTCATTCTGGCTGAGGGAAAAATCACGTGACTTTCCTGAGTGATCTGCAGCCACTTGTCCCAGAAGAACCATGGGGCAGGCAGGGCTCTTTCAAGGGACAACCTACAAATGATCCCCAGGGCTACATCCAACCTCCCAAACCCAGCTCTGTTGCAGTGCCAGTCTTCCCAAAGCGGAGAGGTGTGTTTTATTAAAGGGATAAGGCTGTGGAAGAATGAGCTTTAGTATCTGAAATTCAATCAGCATGGCCAGGCAGATTAACCTAATAGTTTTGGACAATCACGTAACTCATAGAGTGGCAACTACACAGAGATGTGACTGCTTCCCAAACTCATCATTGCCTGGGGACCTCAGAATCAGGCACCTGGGATCACCCTTGGGAGTGTGGAAGCAGATGCAGTGATGATGGCTCTCTACTGGAAGCCATTCCACAGTCATCCTACAACCACAGGAAGATTTAAGTTGCTCTGGGATCCCTGCAGAGATGTCAACTCCAGTGGAATGCTTCCATGAGCCAGGAACACATGGTGGCCCACACCAAGAGAAAGGAGAGCTGGGGCCTGCAGGACAAGGGGTTATCTCTGATAGGAATATGCCTGGCTGCATCCCTTCCCTTGGAAGGCTTCCCAGGGATGTGCAGGGATTAAAACACACTTGCACAACACACTCCTGGAAAAGGGTCCTGCTGGTGCCTGAAAGACAGGACCACACAGCACTTGTCCCCCTTGCTGGTCATGCTGTCCACCTTTTCTTCCCTGTTCCATATCTTCAAACCAGCTGTGTCGTGAGCATCTGGGGCAGCCCCAGTGCAGCAGGCTCTCCTTGGAGGGGAAGGACGTGGCAAGAAGGCCAGCACAGACCCCTGCAACTTCATCTTAGCCAGCCTGCATCACTGTCCTTGAGTCTCCTCCTGCCCCAGCTAACCAGCTGTGGCCAGGGAAGAACGAGATTGGGAAAGACGCCTCAGGGTCATGAGGTACAATCCAGTAGGGAAGACTTTTCCAACATTGCACGTAACCCAAATCTGGGCTTCATGTCCTTAAAAAAAAAAAAATCCAAAAGCTGGACATAGGGTGGGGGTGGGTCTTCTGTTCTTTCTTGGAGCCTATATCCACCAAACTTTTTTGGTGTCTGAAGTTCACATTTATTTTCTTTGTCTACACGTGACTCACAGGTGACCCTGCCAACCAGGATGCTGGGCCGCTGTTCTGTTTTCTTTCTCTCTTCCTCTCTCTTTCTTTTTTCCACCTTTACATTTGCAACCAGCTCCCAGGTGAGTTTCTTTCAGAAGGAACTGATTTGGGATCTAGTCAGTGACTCCTAGCTGCATTACTAGAGTGTTTCCTGAAGGCTGGTTCTTGGTCAAAATGATGCCTTGAGAACAAGCATCATTTAAAAGCTCACCACAGAGCTGTCCAGGAAAAGGATGGCCCCAAGATCATGTCAGGAATGTTAGTTAGATAAAATTTGCAACAGTCCTTTAGCCAACAAGTGTGCTAGGACTCCTGCTGGTTGAAGTTTCTCTGGAGCATGACCAGAGCTGCCCCCACAGCTGCGTCTACATCCTGGCCATAGGACACCGGGAAAGGGAAAGCCCTCTGCACCTCCTGCTTCAGCACCTCATTCCTGGACAGCGCACTCCCACTGCCGATCACCCGTTCCACACCCCACTCTCGGAGCTGCTGAAACGGAAGCATTGAGTGCAAGTTCTGAATAATGCCTCGGCACAGGGCCCGGGTCACGTGCCCCAGGGAGAGGTCAGAGGAGGAGATTCTGGTCACTGAGGCCAGCTGGTCCGGCAGGTGCCTCTCGCCCAGCACCGTTGGAGTGATGGTTAGGCACGTGTCTCTCTGCTGTGCAGCTGCCTGGATCATGCATGAGTATACAGTGGATTCTTCAACCTCCAGGCCTGCCAGGAACAGAGAAAGGCTGTGTGAGTTCATGCTCCCTCTCACTGCAGGCTGACTAGAGAGTTCCCAGGGGGCAGAGATAGGTTGAATTGCTGCCTCTCCTCGCTCCAGCTCAGGACTCATATAGTCTGGCTAGCTGTGCTTTTGCCCCAGACCCCAGCCAGCTCTCTCACTGCAGACCCCAGCCCAGCCTTCAGGGACAGATTATCTTAAATGCTGCTGTGAGCCCTAACCATCCTGCAGCTGTGGGACCCTTGGTCCCAAGCAGGCCAAATGCATACACTGATCAATAAGTATCATCCTGGCTGCCATTAGACTTATTAGCAGTGTCATGGGAATCCCAGGACCACAGTGCTGATCACAGTCTAGCCTGCCTCTCGGCTGAGGTTGAGAATTGCCAGTCTAGACCAGAGCTCACCATTTCATATGCATATGAATCACTCAGGGAGCTTATTAAAATACAGCTTCTGACTCAGTGTGCCTGGGTATGCCCTGACACTCCGCAGTCATCATCCGCTCCCAGAGGAAGCCAGTGCTGCTGGCCTGAGGACCATGCTTTTTGGGTAGAAGGTTCTAGACCAGCGCTTACCAGCACCTGAGTGCATCAGAATCACCTGAGAAACTTTCATAACATGCCATGCTCAGGCCCTACCCCTCCCCGCTCCCAGGCAAATAATCAGCACTTCTAAGGGTGAAGCTAGGACATAAACATTATTTTTAAAACTGCACGACTATTTCCAGCGTGTGGCCAGTGCTGAGAACCACCACCCAAGAGCCACCATGAAATCTCTTCATCTGCACGCTTAACTTACACAAACTCAACTCTACACCCTCAGGAATGAGAGAGGAAAAAAAAATCTTTTTCAATCAAATGAAATAATGTAGAAATTTCATAAAAGGTTAAGTGACATAAACCACTAACCTTTCAAGCACTCTCTGTTTGATCAAAATAAGAACCATGAAGATGCAAAAGACTTTTCTTTTTGAAGGGATCTTAGAGAGAAATTAAATATTACCACCTCCTTCAGGGGTGAGAAAAACAGTCACTTCTGTATAAAGAGAAGCACCAGCCAACTCAGTAAACATTTGACAGATCCAATTTGGTGAAAGCAATATCTAGGGTAAAGGGCGTGCCTGAAGGTTCTGGTAACTGGTTCCATATCTTTAAAACCTTTCTTAATGTAAGGCAAAAGAAAATCAAAGTTCTGTTCTTTACATTAAGCATTCCTGAGGGGCTCCCAGCCAAGGGGTCAGAATTCCCCCACAATCCCAATGTCCCTGGCCAGCCTGGAAGGACCCACGTGGTCAGCAACACCTGTCTGCATGACCAGGATGAGTTTCCCACGTGCTCCCTGTGGCCTGAGCCCCCACTAGTTAACTCTGTTAGATGCTTCCTGGAATGACCTGATTTTGAGCTCCTACAAGCAACCAGTGCATCCAATGTACATGATTTTCCTATTTCCAGACAGCTGACCAGAAATTTCATTTCTAGCCCTAAGTACTTGGAAAGGAACCCTCTCCACATGTTTCCCTGTAAATGCAGAGCAGAGGAAGGCCTGGTCGATTCTCCCCTAAAGAGAGCAGTTTCCAGGGACCCTTCCAAGAAAGGGGGACAGGAGCTACCCACCAGGAATAAGTGCTATGAGGATTTGATAATCTTGTAAAATACTGGGAGTCTTTGCACTCATTCACATCTGATCATTTTATTCTCAGCTGTCTGTTGTCATCAGAAGGCAAACCTCAAACATAAGGGACCCAGGGGCTTACTGACAGAGACAGTAACACAGTGGGGCCGGGGAGAGCCAGGACACTATTAGGATTCTCCAAAGTCAAGATTAGGGGAGAAGATGCCCCTCAAATAAGAGAATAGGTGAGAGCAGCTCAGAAGATGAGAGGAAAGAAGCCTACAGGCTCAGATCCCTAAAGAAGGAACGAATGTGCTGGAACCTGGCTGGGTCTGAGACATGGATCTAGAAGCTTACGGCACATTCATCACCGGGATACAGCCACATAGAAAGGGCAAGCGGAGAACACACCGCTGTGTGGGCCACCTCTTACCTAGATCCGCCATCCACTGGACAAGCATGCGGACGAACGTGGCCAGTACGTTGCCCCCATTGAGTGACGCTGCCACCGCCAGGTAGGTCCTGTCGAAGTACGGAAAGTAGGCGACCGGAGCCGTGGGGTCTGGAGTCTGCGCCGGCTGGAATCCTGAAGGCATGGAGGCCACCAGCTGAACCGAGGTGCTGATGTTGAGAACTGGGGTCCAAGGAAAGTGGAGGTTAGGCCTGTTGGGCTAACTCAGAGGTTGCAAGTCACAACAAGGCAGGGGGAGAGCGTGCTGGTTTTAAAAGTGTGTCCACAAACTCCTCGATACTCCTTTCAGGAGGCAGAGCCTAATTCCCCTCTGCCTTAGGGTGGGCTGGACTCAGTCACACGCTTCCAAGGAAGAAAGTAAAGCAGAAGTGACAGTGCGTGAGTTTGGAGACTAGGTCTTTAAAAGGCATTACAGCTTCTGTCTTGATCACTTGCTCTGAAGGGAGGCAGGTACCATGTCATGAGCAGCCCTATGGAGACGCCCTCTGTATGGCTGTTGGCACCGTGGGCCCATACAGTTCCTCCTGTCCTTGCACTGACCCTACCCAGGACTGTACTGTGCAGCAAATCACTTCTCTGTCGTCAAGGGCTTCATAGTTAGTAGACACTGTTAATAATACTTAGGGCCAGGTAACCTCTATGCTCTGTTAGTCCCCAAACAATGATGAAGACTTCTGATGACCCATTCCTGACACCAATGAGACTAGTTACCCATTCAATCGTCTTGTTTTTTTAAGTTTTTTTTCTTTGTAGGGAGGTAATTAGATTTATTCATTTATTTGAGAGGAGGTACTGGGGATTGTACCTAGAACTTCGTGCATGCTAAGCATGCACTCTACCACTGAGCTATACCCTACTCCCTCATTCAATCATCTTGACTTCGGATGACTGCAGTACCAGCCGACCACAGCGGGACTGCCATCCCACAAAGGACCGTGAGCCAGACCATCCATTCGGATTCCTGACTCTTAGAAACTGTGCAAGACAATGAGTGTTTGCTGTCTGGGGCTACTTAAGTGTTGGAGTGATTTGTTACACAGCAGTAGGCAAGTATTCATGGAGAGTAAGACCTTAGCCCAAGCATTTTATTCTCTGGGGTGGTTTCATTCATTTTTGGCGAGTACCACCTCCTTCTCATTTCCAAGGCGTTCTACTCAACCTCCCTCCACCACCAGGAGGGAGGCTCCCAGACCCAGAGCAGAAGGGATGATTTTTTCCTCTAGATCAAGGCCAGAGCTTGCAGACTGTTCCAGGAGTCTCTCCTTCATCTTTCATGAGACCTGGCCAAAAAACCTGTTGGGGCCAAACTAACTGAGGTCAACATTCAACTTTCCCACCTCTGCCCACTTACACTTTTGGGGTAGGCCCTGGGGGCGGCGGGTAGACAAAAGTCCCCAGGCCTTATCCAGCCTGACACCTGTTTTTGTAAGGCCCAGGAGCTAACTACGGCTTTAACTTTTTTTTATTAACGACAGCTTTATTGAGATGTAATTCAAATAAATTCACCTTAAAAGGCACCCTTTTAAAGTGTCCAATTCTGCGCTTTTTAATATATTCACAGAGTTGTACAAACATAACCACAATCTAATTTTAGGACATTTTCATCACTCCAGAAAGAAACTCCCATGCTGGTTAGCAATCAACCCTCATTCCCAGCCCTTGACAACCATTAATCTACTTTCAGCCTCCATGGATTTGCCTATTTTGGATATTTTACAGGAAAAGAATTGTACACTGTGTGGCTTTTCGTGACAAGTTTCTTTCAGTTCTTTCACTTTCATTCACACGTTGTAGCACGTTAGCTGTGTGGCTCTTCCACTTTTTTAAAATCCATTTATCGGTTGATGGACATTTGGGTTGTTTCTATTTTGGGGCTGTTAGGAATAATACTGAGAGGAATATTTGTGTACAAGTTTTTGTGTGGATGTGTGTTGTCAGCTCTCGTGGGTACACACCTAGGAGCGGAATTACTGGGTCCCATGGTAATTTCGTGTTTAACTTTTGAAAACGTGCCAGACTGTTTTCCAGAGGGACTTCGCCATTTTACAATCCCAGTAGCACATTCTTACCATTTTTAATGGTTGAAAAGAAACCAAAAGGAGAATATTTCATGACACATGAAAATTTTATGAAATTCACATTTTGTATCTATAAATAAAGTTTTATTGGAACACAGCTATGCCCACTCATGTATGTATTGGCTATGGCTACCTTCCTGCCCCAACAGCAGAGTTTAGGAGTTATGACAGAAACTAAATGGCCCACAAAGCCTAAAATATTTACTATCTGGCCCCTTACAGGAAAAGTTTGCCAACCCTGCCCTGGATGGCTGCCTCCACCTCACTGTGACTCTCTTACACAGAAAACAGAAAAGACTCTGCACTTCTAATCAGATTGGAGGGAACGTTCATAGACACACACACAGGAACAAAAACCCTAATCTACTCATCTGTTTTCTCGATCGGGGAGATATACAGAAACCAGCCCACTAGAGTCATTTCCCTCACCTGGCCCTAGAGAGGAAAGGCACAGACTGTGGTCAGGACAGAACTTGCCCTGCTGGATTGTAAGCTCCCTGGGCAGGAGCTTCATCTGTAGGGATGAGAGTGTTTTCCAGTCAACAGGATGCCAAGACTGCTGGCTACATGTGCCCCTTGGACCCTCGCACAGAGCTGGGGCTTAGGAGGCCCCAGTAGACATCTGAGGAGAGAACCAAGGAAAGCCTTACCTGCGTCCGTCCTCTGGGCCATACAGGAATAGACTGAGGCCTGCAAATCACCCAAGGCCACGCCCACCGGCGTTCCCTCTGGGATTTCAAACCATGCACGCGAAGTTCTACCCGCCACGCTGCCGGGCTCGGCGATGTCCGGGAGCAGGTGGACGGGAAAGCCTGCGGCCCTCAGTCTGCAAACCAAAAGTGGACAGTATATCTACCTGGTGTTTGTTTTCTGTTTTTCATTGTTTCCAGGAAAGTCAGCAAAGGAAAGCGCTATAGGATACACATTAGAGAAGAGAGGCTGGAAACCAGTGTGTTCACAGACGGCCTCTTCGGCTTTTTTAACACCATGAGAAATAGGCTTGGGTTGTTTAAAGAGTGAACACTGGCTTTCAGGAGCTTGGGATAGGCCTTCCGGGGAAGAACACAACCAGTGTAAGCAGAGGGGATCAGAAAGAATGGGGGGGGTTAGGGTATAGCTCGAGTGGTAGAGTGCATGCTTAGCATGTACAAGGTCCTGGGTTCAATCCCCTGTACCTCCATCGAAAAACTAAATAAATAAATAAACCTAATTACCACCACTCCCTACTAAATAAATGCATAAAAATAAACATAAAATATATTTTAAAAAGAAAAGAAAAGAAAGGATTGGATAAGAGGCAGATATCATTGGCATCCGGCCTCCTGCGTTTGAACGGAGGGCAAAACACTCTGCAAAGGGAGGCAGTTGGAGGTTTAGAGCGAAGTCACAGTTGGTTAGCACAGGTCAAACCAAAGTCAAACCCATCCATGTCCTGGATAACAAACACATTCAGCACTCGGGGTTAGTGGACATGGGGCTGTCAATTTTATAAAACATGCTAGAAAGTCCTTTACCTGAACTACCAGTTGCTTTTTGTTTTATTACAGAGCTCAGAATTTGGGCCCTGAAGGAAGTGAACTTATAGGGCACTGATTTCTGGACCTGAAAAGGTAAATGATTGTTTAAAAAGAACTTAAAAGGCATCCCTCAAGCCCCCTGCTTTCATTGCTTGACCCTATTTTAAAATATATTAAAGAATGGAAATTGTTCTCTGGAATCTTCAGGCTGGACCCAGATCACAAGAAGAACTCATAGAAAGGACCCCACCCTAAGTCTGGGTGACAGCAGAGGAGCAGGACTGCATGGCGTGGTGGGTGGCACCCCTCCCCAAGGATGTCACTTACAGCCAGGCCACCCACGCCCACAGATTGGAACAGGCTGGGAGGTATTGGAACCTGATTCCTGGCCTCGTGGAATCCTCCACTATTCCCAGATGGAAAAGCCCCACTGAAACTCCCACTGTAAAGATTCTGCCTTTGGCCTCGAGCCATCCTGCAAGGTTATACTCACATCTCTAAGTTCCAGCTTTGTCTCCTGGTGTTGAAATATCCCCAGCTAGCAGCATTCTGGTCGGACATCAGGGGTCTTGTCAAGCCACACAGCATGGCAACCACATAGTCATGGATGGTGCCAGCTACATCGTAGGACTTCAGGGACTCTGGGCTGTTTTTCAAAACAATTCAGTGTGGTCTAATATCGACTTGAAAGCATGTGCCGCACCTAACTGTGGGCAGTGTGGACTAGACATGGCGCAGCTGGGTGGCAGCCAGGACCCCTCAGGTTATGGACCTTCCACAGCTGAACTCCCAAGATGAGGACCTCCCAGCACCTCCAAGCCAAGCTGGCCAGAGTCAGCCTTAGGGGAGAGAACTCACTATGCCTGGGAAAGCAGGATGTCAGGCGTTCTCAGCAGCCCTGACCCCACCATGAACCCATCATGTGACCCTTGGCAAGCCCCTCGCCCTCTCTGGCCCCATCTTTCCCCCTCAGGGTTAGAATCAGATAACCAAGAAGAGCCCTCTGCAAAATGAAGCAGGGGTAGACCAAGTCTAAGTCCTGTGACTCCACCCTCTGCTGGGCCACATTCACTGAGGGATGGTCCAGCATATGGAGGGATCCTGACCAGCTGAAGGTACAGCCCTTTAGCCATTCCCCCTGGAAATTCATCACCCAGTTCAAGGAACTATTTTCCATACCTGTTTTTCAAAAGCCAGAAGATAGTTGCACAGCCAAACCCCGTGGCCACACTGAGGTGGGACTCTGGTTGGGGCAGAGAAGCCAGGAACTTGCTGCTACACCGGCCATCCTGCCACGTGACCAGCTGGCTCACAGCTCTGGGCTCAAACACAGGGGCGGCCCCTCCCTCTGTCCATTCACAGCCTGGAACAAAGGAGATGACCAAAAACGGAGAAAAGAGCTACCGACCACCAGCAAGTCCTTGAGACTACTCTGCTAGTGAGGTTACAGGACAGATTTTAGCACCAGGACAATGCTGCACTGGCACTCAGGGGTTCTGACACCAAAGCACCCGGGTTTAGTACCTGGCTCCACCTGTAACAGCTGTGTGGACCGGACCCCAGGCAGGTCACTACTCCCTCCATTTGCCTCGCTTCTTCTACCCTCCTTTTTATTCATTTTTTAAGTTGATGTATCTCCCCCTCCCATGTAAGAAAAGAAGTTGGCACATTCACAAGCCCCCTGGTCTCTGTCCTTCCAACCATGATGATGTTGGCTAGACTTGATTCTGGATGGTTACATAATATTTTCTCTTGTCCTTTGGTCTTACCGAATGGATTTTTCAGACATCAAAATTCACTATGAAATCTGGTCATCTTTCCTCCATTTATTGCTTGAACTATCTCCTGAATTTTCCTCTGCTCTTATTTAAATATTTCACCCCAAATTGTTTCCAGGGTAGAGTTCTGCGTTGAAGTGCCTGAAGGTCTATATGCCTCAGGGCATATTTTCATATCCTCATATTTGAATGATAGTTTAATCAATTATAATACTCTCGGTTTTAAGTTCCTTGTCTTCAATACTTAAGAAATTTATTTGTAGATTTGTGGTAGATTACCACAAAGTTTTTGTTACTCCTCCCCTTATGAGGTAGAGTCTAAGTCCTTTTTCCTTGAATCTGGACTGGCCTTGGTGTTTCCTTGACCAAGAGAATGTGGTGGAAGTGACATCCTGGGACTCTCAAAACTAGGTCATCAGAAGCCTTGCAGCAACCACCAGAGCCTCCTAGCGCACTCACTCTGGGGGAGGCCAGGCACCACATAAGAAGTCCCACCACCCTGAGGCCACCATGCTGGAGAGGCTACATGGAGAAGTCATGTGTAGGCATCTGGCAGACCATCCCCAGCCGAGCCCAGGCTTCCAGGCTTCCCCACCAAGGCACCAGGCATTGAGCAGAGCCACCCTGAACCCTCCAGATTAGTCTGTCCACCAGATGAGTACTCCCAAGCAACTGCCATCAACTCCACGTAGAGCAGATAGGTCAGCTGAGCCCTGTCCAGTTCTGACCCCTAAAATCACAAGCCATAATAAAACTGGTTGCTGTTTTAAGACACTGAATTTGGAGGTAGTTTGTTTTGTGGCAGTAGACAACCACAGTACCATTCCATTGCCTCTTTACATGGAATGTTGCTGTTGGAAAAAATTGGATGTTAATATGCTTCTAAGGCACTCATATGGGATCTGATCTTTCACTCTACAAGCTTTTAGAATATTCTCTTTGTCTTTCAAATCCTTAAAAGGTCACTGCAATACCGCTAGCTGTGGGCTTTTCCCTCTCTCTCCTCTTTGACATTCTCTGGGCCCTCTCTGCAGCATTCCAGCTTATTTATGGGGCAATTTTCCCCATTAATTCTTCAAACATTTCCTCCTCTACCATTTTTATTTTTGCCTTTCTAGGTCTCCTATTATTCCGATACTAGTACTTCTGTTTGTATCCTCAATAGCTCTTAAGCTTTTTTTAAAAAATATTTTCTTCTTTGTCCTTCCCCTCTTCCTTCTGAGAGATGTCCTCAGTCTGATCTTTCATTCTCTAACTTGTTCCAAAGTTCTACCCGTTCTGCTATCAGTCCCAACTACTATGTTCTTTATTTGAATTATTATATTTTTCATGCCTAATATTTCTGCCACAAGAGGCAGCAAGATAACCTGACCCTTCCCAAACATATCATTCTACAGCATGGGGTACCAACCATTCTACAGCACGGTTACACATCACTGTTTTCACTGCAATAAACAACAATGCAACAAGCGACCACGGTTATGCCTCTTTTGCACATACATGTTGAAACCCTTTTCCAGAACAGATTCCAAGTAACAGGGCCGCTGAGTCATTGCAGCTTTCTTATTTTTAATACCCCGCCAAACTGCCCTCCGAAACAGACATGCTCATTTACACTAACAGCAGCGGCGTTTAAAAGAACCAATTTTCCACCCCCTTTGCTAGCTCTTGACATTCTCAAACTTTTATTTCTTACAATCCAGTGGCTGGAAAATGATTTCTCATTGTTGTTTTCGTCTGCACTTCCCTAATTACTAATGACACTGAGCATCTTTTCATAGGTTTATTAGCTATTTGAATTTCCTCTTCTAGGAAGTGCCTGTTGGTTTCCTCTGCCCATTTTTCCACAGGGCCATTTGCCCTTTCTTTGTTATTCGTTCTTCATATGTACACATGTCCGTCTTCTGTCTACTATACACTAGCAAATATTTTCTCCCTGTCTGCTGCCTGCCTTTTAGCTGGGTTTTATGATCCCCACTTCTCTCCTGCTATTACTGAGCCTGGAAATGGAATGTGGAAACAGGTGTAACCACAGGCCTCTCAGAAGACACTAGTCACTCCCTCTCCTCTCCTCCAACTGGCTCGCCGGTGCCCTCTGTGCCCTCGTGGAAGCAATTAGCTCTCTGCTCAGGTTACTGGTGCCCTTCTGTGTTGACTGCCTTGAGTGAGCCCTGGAAGGCCAGGGCTGCATCCCTGTTCCAATGTCTCCCGCGGGGCCCAGCACAGAGCCTCCTATATCATGCATCCTGAAACCAAACTGAATTCACAGCCGCTATTAAAAGCCGAATGACTTGATCTCATATATAATTTCACTCACTCTGCTAAGCAGGTATCATTATTGTCAAACAATGGCTCTCCTCCTTCCCAGAAACAGAAAACAAAACAAGAAGGCATGTGAGCGGGCTCAATGAAATATTAAGCAGCTCTCTCAAACGACGTGGACAATGGTTTGTGCGGTTGTTACAGAGACCAGGAGACTGGCAGAAAGGAAGGCGTGTGACCAGACCACATGCCTTAGATCTCTGCTGTCCTCTTTGGGAAGGGTTTTAGTATTAAAAGGACATTTATTCTCATTAATACAAAATTAAGGAGTTTAAAAAGCTTTTACAACCTAGACTCCCCCTGAGGGGTCAGCTCTAACATCCTAATCGGCCTTCTGCTCTGGCTACTGATTGGAGCCAAGTAGCTCCTGTGGTCCCAGCTGGCCTGATGACCGGCAGAGGAGAGGGAGAGGGCCTGTGCTGGCTTCTGCAGATACCCAGGCCCATCCTGGGGACCAGTCAAAGGATGCATCACCAGACCCCACTCAAGCTACTGAGACACAAGTCACCACTCCCTTGGCCCTGGGGAATCGAAACTGCTGACTCTCCAAGCAGAAAGGGATGAATCCAGTGCTCAAATCTCTTTAACTACAGCTGTCCCCACCACCCCCTGCAAAGTAGTCGTCCAACCTCTGCTTAAAACACCTGCAGTAAAATGTTGCTTTTTGTTTGTTTGTTTTTGTTTGGGGGGGAGGCAATTGGGTTTTTATTTATTTTAATGGAGGTGCTAGGGATTGAACCCAGGACCTCATGCATGCTAAGAAAACGCTCTACCACTGAGCTATACCCTCTTCCAAAATGTTGGTATTTTTGAAGCTGGATAATGGGTATGTGTCAGTTCATAATACTGTTTTCCCTACTTTGATGTCCCCATAGAACTTTTTATAATTAAAAAAAAATTTATTTCTTTTAATGCTTACTGTAACAGGAGCTCACAACTTCCTACAGGAGCCTAACCCTTCCGCGGACCTTCTGCTGGGAAGTTCCTCCTGCCACTGAGCTATTGTGCCCCACTGTGTCTCTGGTCCTCCCCGAGGCCTTTCAGAGTTCAGTTCCTGACATCAGACAGACTCAGGTTTGAAAGCTGGAGTCACCACTTGCTGCCACGTAGCCCTGAGCATATTATATTAACCTCCCTGAACCTCAACTTCTCATCTGCACAAAAGGGACAATAGTATGACCCACGTCATAAGGGTGTCAGGAAAATTCAATGAGCTCAAGCAGGTCACATCCTTAGCTCAGCACCTGGCATGCAAAGTGCTCATTGCTGTATTGCTGGCTTAGTTCTCCTCCTGGAGGCCAAAGAGAACAGGCCACCCACCTCTGCACTGTGGCAGACCTTCTGAAATAAAACAGCCAAATAAATAATGCTTGGCAAGTGCGCCCATGAAAAGGACGCACCTTGAAATTTAAAAAGCACAAATATCTGTGATTAGGTTAAACCACAAAAACTATGCCCAAATTCAAAAGCACTTCCTCTATGTCCTGGTATCCTCTGCAGCTATACTAATTTCTTAGTTGTTGACACAGATGCTCCAAGACATCGGCCCAAATAGAGAAAGCTGTAGAAAATCCACTCCGTGGACTCCAACAGAGAATCAGAGAGAACTCACTCTTCTCCCTTTCCCTGCTCATGAAGCTTGTGTGAGCAGGCAGTTTGCTTGTTCATTACACATTTGAACAAGACAGGCTATACACAGAACACAAGACACAGCAGGATAAGCTGACCCTTCACGAAGAGCCCCTGGCGGCACTTTTCTGGCTCCAGGGTGACTGTCAACAGCGTGTGATCACTCCCAAGCCCAGCATACCTTGGCCTGTCTTCCAAAACATGACTCCATGCATCTGTCCCGACACTCCGATGCTGCAGACCTTCCGCAGCTGCTGCCGGGGAAGAGCAGCAAGGCACTCATTGAGGGCCTGGATGATTCTCCTCACATCCTGCTCTTGGCCCTGGAAACAGAACAGGACACGCTGCACAGAAGTGTACACACAGGTGGGGGAGGAGGGCAGAGGACTCAAGGGATTTCCTGGGTGGTGGCTGCCCAGCTATTTCCACCGAGGTCATTTCCAGGACCAGCTGACCAGCCTCAGGGAAGAGATGTGGGCCAGTGGGGTCTCTGCCACCTCCAGTGGGGCCTGGAGTAGGAATGTGGTGGGTGAGATCCCACTCCTCCCTTCACAGATGAGGTGCTACCGCGGACCACCCAGGCTCTACCGTCTGCTATGGGAGAGTCTGAGCCAACAGGGGCTTACAGTCCAGCAGGATGGACAGGAAAACACAAGAAAGGCCATCCTGCAAAGAAAAACAATGCCAAGGTCTTTGGTGAGGCACATGGAGCGTTGGGGGAAGGGGAAGATGAAACCCAGCAGGGAGGAACCCAGCAAGAAAGATGTAATTAAGAAAGACCTCCAGGACTAAAGCACTTGAGGACAGGACCTAGTGTTGGCTTCTACTCAAGTTTCATTTCATCCATCTGGCAAACATTTCCTGACTGCCCTGAGGACCAGGCCCTGGACTTGGAAACAAAAACCCACCTAGGGAAGGCAAGCAAGGAGGAAGCCCAGGGGACAGCTGGGCACTGCACCAGGGGGATGGGCAGTGGTGGGTGGTGGTGTAGGAGACAAGGCTGGAGAAGAGGAGAGTCTGGGACCCAATCAGTGAGGGGCTCTGCCCAAAAAAGGTAGTGGGGAGCACCTGGGGCTTTCTGAATGGGAAAGTATCATCATCAGAGCTGTGTTTTCAGAAGACTAATTGGGCAAAGGGTTTAGCTATACACAGAGACTGAGAGTGTGGGAAGATTTTCCCAGGGTGGAAAAGAGATTCAGGAAAGTCAGGACCATCTTTTCCCTGATTTGCCTTTTTTTCTCACTTCCTGCCTCTTTGAAAATGTCTCTAGGCATAACCTTGAAAGACAAAGGCATGCAAGATAGACAGAATATAATTCAACAGCATATTAATGTCTCTAAGCATCCTGTAGTCCTAAAAGACAAGCATATGAAATGAATGCAGGATTTGGAAAAGTTCAAAGGTCTTGGGAGGCAGATGGGAAAATGCATTTAGGTATCTTAGAGCTAACAAAATGCCAAATCCAATCAAGCAGTAATATAATATATATATATTATATATATATAACAAAATCACTTTGCTGTACACCTGAAATCAACACACTATTGTAAATCAACTATACTTCAATTTTTTAAGAAAACAAAAAGGACTTGAAACATATAAGAGCATTTAAGGTTTACACAGCTATGTATTTAATTTATTAGATTTATAAGAATTATTTAAGTATTCTGAAAAGATTCAGGTCAGATAACTGTAGTACCTAAAAAAGAAGATATATTAAATGTATACTGCAGTTTAAAACATCTAAGGCATTTAATTTAATTTAACTAATATGGCATTGAGTATTATTCAGAGGCCCTCAAAAACAAGGGATAAAATGTTAGGCTTATAAATGGAATAGTCTTTATAAGCTAAATTTAAAAGCTTAAGTAAGAACTAGAGTTCTGAATTTAATAAATTGAATACTTATTTTGATCTCTAGCAAAGTAAAGTATTTGGGACACACAAAAATCACCTCACAGAATAAACTCACACATTACAACGCTAAGGATCCAGGGAACATTCAGAGGGGAAGAGAAATGTGGCTCAGCTCTTAAGCAACCTCTGTTCTTTGGGGAACTGGAAAAGCTCAAGATGTTGAATAAGCATCTGAAGACTGAGCCCTCAGGCCCTTTGTTCCCTCCAGCAGGCAGTGCAGGCCTCCCCTCCTCCCAACAAACCCTTCCTGTGTCCCCTGTGGGCCTGCCGGCCTGGGGCTGAGGCAGCACTTGGCTCCAGACACACAGGACCAAAGAAGCAGAAAGAAGGAAGGTAGGAGAGGTGAGATGGGGAAGGAGCGGAGGGGGAGCACACTGCATTTTCTCGAGGAGGCAGCCCTACATCCTAACAAGACTCTCTATGCAGGAGACATTACAGCAGAACTGCCTGGGCAGTAAACGACGGGGCAGAGAGGAGGTGCATGGCTGTGCCTGACCCCCTAGGAGGGAAGAAAGAAGCGGGCAAAAGAAGAAGGAAGTGGGGAAGAGACCTTTGTTTAAACCTGCCCTGTCCAACGCAGTCATTAATGACACGTGGCTAGTCTGAACTGAAATGTGCTGTCACTGTCAACTATGTATCAGATTTCAGGTTTAGTAGGAAAAGAAAAAGCACACTAGCCACTTAATAATTTTATATTGATTATTACATATTGAAATGATATGTTTGGATACATTGGGTTAAATAAAATATGCAATTAAAATTAATTTCACTGGTTCCTTTTCACAGTTTATTGGGGGTGCGAGTAATTAGGTTTATTTGTTTATGTATTTAATGGAGGTACTGGGGGTTGAACCCAGGATCTCCTGCATGCTAAACACACTACCACTGAGCTGTATCCTCCCCTCTTTACAGTTTTTTTTAATACGGCTACAAAAGTTGAAAATTACCCACGTGGTTCATATTTCTATTGGACAGGGCTGGTTCAAAGAGCTCCCACATGGCCATCAGACGTTGGGTGCATGAACCCAAGACAGAGGAGCTGCTATTTAAAAATGGGCCCAGGGTGGGTGAGCTGTGTGGGTGAGGACAGCGGAGAAGGAAAATGGGCCAGATGGGAGTGAAGACAAGTCAGTGTGTGGCAGTTAGTTCGCATTTTAGTGGTGAGGGAGACGGGGGAGGAATTCCTGGACAATGGGTACACCCACAATGTAACAGGAAAGGCACTGCCCCCATTCCCTGCTCCAGAATATCAATTGATCGACGACCAGGTCATATCCTGGAATTTCAGATTTGAAAAAAGAACTTAGAAACTCATTCAATCCTCCTCCCCCCAACACCCTTTTTACAGATGGGGAAACTGAAGCCCAGAGAAGGAAAATGAGTAACTCAGAGTCACAGAGCTTCCCTCAAAAATCCTGATATTTTAAAGTTCAAAGAGCTAAAAGTCTGACCTTCCACATGGCTGCCAGACTTGACCGTGGTATACACAATATTTCTAAAGAGAGAGAAGGATGGAAATGAGGAAAGAACAGAGTCACCAGGTGTTTCCATAGATCAGTAGTTCTCACCCCAGGGGTGATTTTTGTCCCCTAGAAAAAATTTGGCAACATGAAGAAATTTGAGGGTGTCACAGTTGGAAAGGAGGATTCTACGGCATGCAGAGGGTTAGAGGCCAGGAATGCTGCGAAACATCCTATGATCCACAGGACAGCCCCCACAACAAAGAATCATCCAACCCGAAATAGCAACAGTGCCAAGGTTGGGAATTCCTGCTATAGATGAAATTACAGCAATGCCGTTTGTCCCAGAGCAGAAGACACATGTGGAGGATGCAATGGGGGCTATTACTGCCCCCTCTAAACCCCTCCTTAGGCAGGGGTGGAGCACTGGGTGTGCCTATAAACACGGAAGAGCCTGCTGAACACTAGGGGATGGGAAGAAAGCAAGAATTACCAAGAAAAGGGCACTGCCTAAACCCACTCCCTGTAATCCCAGCTTGGCTCCTCACCTCCACAGGGTCAGAGCTGACTTTGCCTCCATTTCACAGTCCATGAAGTGAGATAATCATTCTAAAATGCCCTGATGCCCCAACCAAACTAATTTTGAAAGGCTCTATGAAAATGCAACGTGCTCCTGAAATCTATCCTCTGAAATGCTTCTGAGCAAGATGGACTCTGAACCCTGTAGAACTGAGTCCAGGTATGTAGCAACAGTTTGTGAAATACAAACCTGTTCGGAGTGGGACTGGGCTCAGAAAACTGAGGTTTATGACTGGAAGGGATCATAGAAGTCATCTATTTCAAGTTGGAGAACAAGCTGAGATCCAGAAGAAAAAGTCATGAGGTTACACAGAAAGTTTCTTGATGTCAATTTCTATTGTCAATTAACTGAATATAGAGCTACCTTTTCCAGGGAATTAATGGAATTCAGAACTGAAGATTGACATCCTTTCTGAACCCACATCTTACAGCTGAGCCTACAGCAGTGAAATTCTCCATTTCTACCTTGTAGCTTTCACAAAACACTAGTTTTCATGTATAATTATCGGTCTGAACTTTTCCAAACATTTTAATCAAGGTATCTCTCAATGTCTTTCTATCCATCTTGGCATCTTTCCTCCAAAGTGTCTCAGCCTTCAGGGCAGGAGGGACGTTTCCTGTCCAAGTATTTGGGTTCCTCCCTCCACATTCCACTCCTGCGGGATGAGAGACTAGCAGGTTACTCCTGATTCTGCATCTGATTTCTCAAGGAAAACTCAGGCACTGCCCTGGGGAACAAACTGAATCCTGAATTTGAGGACGCTGGCAGATGCAAGGAGCAGAGAGCAGCAAGAATGAGCAGGCCTGAGATCACTCCATATACGAAGAGCAATTTCCCGCAGGTACAGAAAGTGGAGGGCAGAGAGCACGGGGATTCAGCGCCAAGGGCAAGGCTCCCAGAGACGGCCAGAGAGTAGGGGAGATCGGTGCCAGCAGGTAGGAAAGCTCCTGGGACGAAACCTAACGGATGGAGGGAGTTGCAGCAGGCAGGCAGGGATCAGACAGGCTGGAGCAGCCAGGGAATCCTCTTTGAGGAGGAAGAGGGAGTCAGAAGACTCCTGGAGGAGGCGGCTGCCTCACCTGGGGCCCGGCTGCCGCGCTCTGGGCCGCCACCTCGGCTCGCGCAGCCCGGGCACAGCTCGCCAGTACCACGAACCCGGAAGGGTCGCCAGGCGTGGCCTCCACCAGGGCCACCTTCACAGACGTGGTGCCCAGGTCGATGCCCAGAGTGACAGACCCTGCAGCCATTGCAGAGAAGACGAGCGCAGCTTGCGTCCCAAGCCGAGGCGCTCACTCCTGCACACTTCACCCTGACAAGGCGCCGAGGCGGGGCATCGCCTGCCAATCTTTCTAGCCACGCGCAACACAGGGAATACTCGTCTTCCCATTGGTTGAGGGAGGCGGAGTGTCGCGCCACTCGAGCGACGGGCCCCGGCTATAGGCGGAGCGGCGGCGGAAGGCGGGACTAGAGGTCCCGCTCCTCAGGACCGGGTTTGCGACTTGAACCAAGGCTTCCTCCTTGCTCATCCAAATACCTCGGGGTTCCCGGTCGGGCTCTGGGGGATGAGAGAGTCTCTGTGGCCCTAATAGTGACTTATTACTCCCACAAACCCAAGCCCCTATCCCTGCCAAGTTGCCTGCGCCTCTCCGCTTCGCCCCAACCCCCAATTGTCCCGCTGAGACTCGTGAAAACTACAACTCCCAGGGTGCATCGCGCCAGATCTGCACTCCGCGAATCAGGTGGCTCGCGTCAGGTGACTTCTGACCCGCCCCACAGTAAGTCAAGCCGGCCCGGGGAAGCGGGCACAGTCTGAGGAGGCTCCTGCGTCCCTTGTGGTGCGTCCCCTGAGCCTGGAGGATCTCAGGTGAGAGCCGGCGCGGCCCCAACAGTCTCCCCTCTTCATTTCCCAGGCGGACCCCCTGAGGCCCAGAGGCAAGTCAGTTGGGCAGCCTGCCGCGCATCCAGCCTCTCAGCCGCGCCAGGTTTCGGCCCCCTGCCACCAGTCCCGGCCTCGCGGCACCGGACAGCCCCCGGGTTGAAGGGCTCGGGTAATAGTGAGTGGAGGCAGGAGACACCGGGCTGCCGAGGTGGTGTGGGGGGTTCTACTCCAGTGCAGGTTAGCGCCCCTTTCCCGCCTTCTTAGTTGCCACCTGAACCTGGGTCGTGGAGTTTGCAGAATGCTTTGCAGAGGGGAGACCCCCGAGAGGACCACTTCCGGGACTCCTTTTGGGATACTGAGCGCCAGGCTGGGAGAGTGGGCAGGATGAGACCCGGCCCCGCCCTTCAGGGCTTTTAGGCTGGAGTAAGGGAGCCTGAACCTGGGCCCTGACTTTTTCAACGATATTGAGGAGAATAACAACCTAGGCTTCATGAGAGCTTGCTAGGTGCCCTAGGTAACAGGTATATTTACTTTACATCATTGTTTCTTAGCCTTTTTTCCTTACCAACCCCCATCCCTTGGAATTTTAATACTGCTGGTAAACTCTGTTCATGTGCTGTGGCCCTTTGGAGGGCCACAAACCCTGCTTAACATTTCATCTCATTTAAGTCCTATGACTTAGTTCCCACTGTCCCTGTTTTCACGTTAGGAAAATGAAGTTTGAGGAGGTCAAGTAGCACCCCAAAGTCACACAACTGATAAATGGGGAGCCCAGGTTCAAACCCGTGCTGTCAGTCTCCAGGGCACGCATTCTTTGCCCTGGAAGTACTTGTATCACTTCTCCAACAGGAGATCCAGGGAGTTTCAGATTCCAGATACCCGAGTGAGTGGAGCTGCCACAGGAGACTCCTGACTCCAAGCTGAAGCAGGTGACATCTGAGTGAGGCCTGGAAGATAGAACTTACGCAGCATACTAGACAGAACCCATTATAGTGAAATTCTCCATTTCTACCTTGTAGCATTCACAAGACACTAGTTTTTGTGTATAATTATTAACTTGATCTCTTTCTAACATTTTAATTGACCATGTATCTTTCAAGGTCTTTCCATCTGTCCTGATGTCTCATCCAAGTTGTGTCAGCCTTTGGGGCCAGAGGACTTTTGCCATCCAAGTGTTTGTGTTCCTCCATCCACATTCCACTCCTACGGGATGAGAGAGGAGCTGGTTAGGCCTGATTCCGCATCTGAGTTCCCAAGGAAAACCCAGACTCTGCCCTAGGGAACAGACTGAATCCTGAGCTTGAGGACATCAGCAAGTGTGAAGAGCAAAGAGTGGCAGGAATGAGGGGGAGGTCATTCCACAGGAGAGCAATTCCCCTGCAGGTCAGGGTACAGAAAGTAGAGGGGCAGAGACCCCACGGATACAGCGCCCTGGGCAAGGGCCCCAGAGGAGACCATAGAGGGGACAGATCAGTGCCAGCAGGTGAGAAGTCTCCTGAGATAAGACTTAATGATCAGGTAGAGCTGCAGGAAGCAGAGACCCCTGGAGAAGACAGGGGCAGCAGAGGTCAGGCAAGCTGGGTCAGAGAGCTTTTTTGAGTGAGGGGAGAATCAGGAGGGCCCTCAGGACCTTTGGGGGACAATGAAACCCGAGTGGGAGCAGGGATGTTTCCACCCAGACCTCTTCTAGCTCTCTCACAGTTTGCAGGAATCCTCAGAAGCCATCAGATATGGCAGAGCCTGAGCACTGTACCCTGAGGCAGCATGTGGAAACCGAGTTATAGACATTTAGCTGATCTGCCCATCTTGACCTGTGGTTCACCTGCCGTGCGTGGGGGTTATGGGTATGCAGCAGCCCATCTCCCTCACTTAACCGATGAGCTGCTCCAGAGCTGGTCTGGGGCTTCCCCTCCCTGGGTCCCGTTGTAGGTGATCCCTGCCCGTCCTGGAGTGATGACCCTTGCCCAGTGAAAAAAATCTTGATCAAGGGTCATTAGCCCATAGACACTTATCCCAGGGTGGGAAATGAAATTCATTTCTTTAAGATTTATAGATTCACAAAGTCAAATATCTGACTGCCATTTTAATACCTTTTTAAAAAAAGAACCCCCAGGAAATAAGGCTGCATTCTTTCTTTCTGTTAACTAGGTTGCATGAAGCAGTTGAAGAGGGAAAAATTCAGCGTTTGTCCACTTCCCCAGGGTGGGACCTTACACAATCCGCTAGTTTCTCTGAGCCCGTTTCCCCACATATCAAAAAAAGATAAGTCTTCCTCGGGGTCCCCTTCTCCCAGCTGGTGATGCAAAGTCACAAGTGTGAAGTGAAAGTCCTTTATGAACTGTCTGTGCCATGGTTCCAAGTGGCATATTGTCCACTTGTTGCTAAGCTGATCCAACTTTAACCTGAACTTCTCTTGCTGTTTGTTTTTCTTCCTAGTTCTTTGAAATCAAGGAACATGATAAGGAGGTGGCTGGTTATTTTTATCCTTTTGCCCCTGAAGCTCATAGAGAAATGTGGTAAGTTTAGAAATGCATTATCAAATGTGTAAAGAGGGGAAATGGAGTAAGGAGCTGACCTGTTTGCAGCCAAAGGTTTAGGGCCATCCAGATCACATGTGTCTGCCTGCCCCCGGGCTAGGTGGCCACCCAGGGAGTGAAGCAGACCGAGGTCTGGAGTCCAGGAGTTTTATAAGAAGCCAGATGGTTCCACAGATAATTGGCCTTCTGCCCCAGGGTCCCTATTACCTTTTCTGCATCACCAATGCCAAACGGTAAAGCTCCAAAAATCTGGGATATTATCTGTAGAGAAGAGCTGATGTCCCCACCCTGTGGACCTCACAGAGGGAGTTATGAGATGCTGCAGAAGCAGGTGAGGTGGCCAGCTCGTTGCACCTGGTTCTGCCAGGCACAGACACCTGAGGAGCCTGCCTGGCATCCCCTGGTAAGATGAGAAAGCCCTTCCCTTAGAGAGGGACTGAGGACCGGTGGCAGGACCACGCATCCTTGTGAGGCTTGACCTTCAGAAGGGGGCCCTTAAAGGCCTATGTCAGTCCATCAATTCTCCACTGCCCAACATTGCTGAAATTCCTTCCATGAAAAGCTGTGTAGAGCCTTCAAGATGCCAGGCCCATTATTTTGATCATCACCTTGGCTGTTGTCAAAAATCAAATACATCTTAAAGCCCCTGACTCAGGTTTCCAAATGAACCTTGTGCAAACAGTACAAGCCCTTGCAGAAGCTTCCCAAGAGGCATGCACAGTGGCTACACCACTCCTGCTTTCTGGCCTCGTGAATCTCTGAGAAAACAGTGGTCATCTGATCAGCTGTTCCAGGTTTGTTAAACAACCAGTCATGTTACTTTGCAGACACACCTTGTGAATAAGCAATTTCTGAGAAAAAAATGGTTTCTTCCAAGAAAGAGAGAACACGGTGGAGCCCGGTGTTCCTCAGTATGTATGCCAGGGCCCCATTCCAGACCTGCTGGATCATATTCTCTGGGACTAAGGCCCAAAAGTGTGCACACATGCCTTGGCCCACCTTAAATAAAAGCTCCATTCATACTGTTAATGTATTTCCCTCAGAAAGAAGAGTAGATCCAGCCGGCACCACCTCAGTCATACAGAGGGCCAACTTAGGCCCAGAGAGTTTAGAAGTCTTTCCCAGAGTCACACAGCTGGAAAGTAACAAAGATGGGACCCGAATAGGACCCCTGCTCCTTTTTATCACTTTGCCTTTTTCCCTGAATGTCATAAAGAATAGTAGGAGCCACCATAAAACCAAGGAACTGGAATTGGGTCTCTGACCTCATTCTGCCCTGCCTGTCTTGTCTTTGCTTTGGGGAGTGGTCATCCAGGACCAGTAAGGAGTTCTTTCACCTTCAAAGTTTTTGCTTCTGACTTCTTTGGGTGGAATCTTGAGATGCTGCCACCTAGTGGCAAGGACCTGAGCTCTGGACCCGGGTGACCTGGGTCTGAATCCTGCCTCTCCCATCTCTGAGCTGTATAGACAAGACATTCCCTCTTGGAATTCTCCGTTTTCTTCTGTCTGAAATAGGAGTCGCGTTGGCCACCTCTCACTGCTGTAGTCATCAGATACTAGGAGTTGACAGTGTAGCAGAGTGGCTGGCGTAGGGTGGGGAGCACAGTGCGGGAGGAGCCAATAAGGATTAGTTTTTTTAAAAGCAGGCTCTCTCCTTTCTTTAAAAGCAGAAACTTAGGGAACCATCAAGACTCATTTGGCTATTTGGATGCAGTGTCCAGAGACTCATGCCCCAGGGGAAACATTAAAATGTGCTTTCCCAGGATATGATGTTGGCTGCCTAACTGCCTTCCATCCTGGGCGAAAAAAATGTCCTGCAGGGTTTACATGATGATGAGAATAGTCAGCAGCAATTATTTCATGCTCAGACCGTGTGAGAATTGTGTCACAAGCATCACGAGGCCTTATCTTCGCAGCGCCCCTGGGAGGGAGGTGCTGCTGGGCTCCCCATTCACAGGTGAGGAAACAGAGGCTCAGAAAGGTTAAGTACCTTACCCTCGGTCACACAGCCAGGAAGTGACCAAGCCAGGGTGGGACTTTGTGACCCAGAGCCCAGTCTCTCAGCTGCGGAGGGCTGCCATCTTCGGACCAGCTAAGTGAGGGGGAGGGAGCACTCCAGGACCTGGTTCTCTGAGAGCTCACTGCCTCTTTTACAATGCAGAGTCTGTGGAAGAGCCAGGGCCACGCGGATCTCCCCTCACCATGACCACAGGCCCAGCAGAGCCCCAGAAACCCAGAGGTGTGGGGGGGCTGCCTGGCATCACTTTCAGTATCCCTGTCCTGGTCTTGCTTATCTGATGTCCTCAGCTCTAGGGAGAATGTAACAGTGAGGACCTTTAAGTCCTCCTACCCCCAGCCCAGCAGCCCAGAACAGAGCTTCAGAGCTTCAGGCTGGTATCAGAAGGGTGAGTGTGACCAAGGAGGGGCAGAGCTGCCTCCAGGCCCTGAGGCTACATCTAAGGGTGGACCATCCACCATCTGCTCTGCTCTGAGCAGCTTGGCCTCCGCAAGGGCCAGGGTGGGAACTAGAGACGGTGGACTGTGGGAGTCAGCTTGGAGACTTGCAGACACGGGACAGAGCCTCCGTCTGCATCCACACACAGGGCCAGCATGGAGAAAGCAGCGCAGGTCTGGTTGGAGAGGTCCCAGGTCCTGAGTACAAGTTCCAGGTTGGCTGATTCCCTTGGAGGAGATGAGGGTACTCTCTCCGGAGGTGTCTAAGCAGGAAAAACTCCCGGGGAGTATTGAGAAGGGAACTCAGGCAGTGGAGGTTGAGTTAGGGAACTTTTAAGTTTCTTCCAACCTGAGCATCTCAAATTTCAGTTCTTCATCTTCTGTCTTTGAGGAGTCTGGGGAGAGGGAGACCTGGGCCCTGCCTGTAGCCCCTACCCCTGCAAGGACCATCTTCATCAAATCCAACACCTGCTTTTCCCCTGTGGGCCCCCTTCCCACCCAGTCTAGATTCATGATCATGCTTTAAGCTGCTCATCACCCTGAAGGCCATCAGATAAGGGAGGTGAGGTAGGTGGATGCCTGGGGCATTGAGCACACCTGGGACTGGGGGCGGGGGTGGGGCTGCCCTGAGAACACAGGAAGAGCTCAGAGAGAAGCTTTCTTATTCCTGTTCTGTGGCCAAGTTGCCCTGGAGTGTTTGGCCTCCTAAAACCTGCTTCCTCCTTCACTCCAGAGGCCTGCCTATCTCCCTTCTCCTGAGTTAGCACCTTAATGCCAAGAGGAAATCCCCAAGAGTGAGTTGAATTGTTCACCAGTCTCCCCCAAGTTTCCAGAAGAATCAGCCTCCTGAAGGGGTCCAGCGACTGGGTTGAGCTGGGTCAGTACAGGAGCCCAAAGGGTGTTGTCTAGAAGCGGGTTAGCTGGGCCCCAGGTGTCTCTGTGAGATTCCAGGAAGGGGCTGGACCAGTTCTGCAGGGCTGTTTTAGATCCACGAACAGAGGAAACCCTTGTGCTTTATGTCTGAAGAGGTGGTTCAAGCCCATGTTTTCCAGTCCAGATCGGGGCTTGAATGCCTTTGTGACCAATTTTGGGAGTTCTGTGATTTCTATTTCCGGATGACTCCCGCAGCCCCTCAGAGCCTGTCAGGGAGGAGGAAGGTACAGCATTTCCCGTTCAGGCCCTTGTCTCCCTCAGCAGGATGGCAAAGAGCTTAATGAGGGCATTTCCACTCCCATCACGTAGCCTCTCAGAACCTCTGCGTCTTCACCGAGGATATAGGGGTTGTCATGAATCAGAGCTCACAAGTTCAAGTGTCAGTGTCATCCCAGTGTCTCCTCGTGGGCCTGAGTCCAGTGACCCAATGATTCATGTCATTGATTTGGGTCATTTCAGAGTCGACTGTCAGCTTCACCGTTCCTCCCACCGTGAAGCTGGAAAATGGAAGCTCAGCCAGCATCAGCATCTCCCTTCCGTAAGTCCCCAGGCCCAGCTCTGTCCGCCCCGCTCGCTCACCCCATGGCTGGGTCAGGGCTCTCAGCCTGTCCATATTTCAAGTGTGATGCCCTTGCCTCTTTACTCTAAAATAAGCCAGGGAAAGAAAGGCACCAGCCCTGGGCCTCAGACAAAGGTCCCAAGGTTTCTCTCCCCTCAGTCACTGAATCCTTGTTTCTGGTGGGAGGAGGAAGACACATGAGCCTTTTCCCCAGCTGCCTTACTCTTGCCTCCCAGCCATGAGGATTCCCCTGTTTTTCTCTCTTTACCCTTCTCCCTTTTCCTCACGTCTCCTGGGAATTCTGATCTCAAACCAGAGCTTTGGGACCAAGGCTCCCTAAGAGACCTGCATTCCATTCCCAGCTCCTGCCCCCTCTGTATATTGACACCTTGTAAATCCAACACATTACCCCCTCAGCACAACTCTCCCCTCTGCAGAATCCTGGAGTGGCTTTCTACCACCTTCTAAATTAACTCCAGGCCTCTAAGCCCAGACTGGCGGCCCCCAGGGGCTGCTATCACTCAGACACATCTCACTGCTTTCAGGGGACACGCTGCTCCCTGCTACCTGACCCCTCTCAGAAGCCTTTCCCACCAGAGAAGATGCCATGGCCCCATTGGCTTCTGGACACTTCATTTGGCATTCACAGGCAGTTTCCCACTTTTTCATGTTCTCACTCAGCTGTGATGGGACAGAAAACTCCTAAAGAATAGGGACCTCACCTCTCAACACCCCCGGGCCAAGCACATAGCACTTCCTCACTGTAATTGCTTGAGAAGTGACAGGCCCACTGTGAGATCCAGAGGGCTGGTTGAGATCTCACGGAGTCCAACTTCCCAGCAGTAATCAGACTCTTGTCCTCCACAGGCGTCCTTTAAATGGCACCTTGGTGATCACTTTTGAAATCACATTTCGTTCAAAAAACGTTACTATCCTTCAGCTCCCTGATGAAGTAAGTAATGAATCTTAACTGATGGGCAGAGAACTACTGGATAACAAAACACATTTTAACTAAGTGCTTGTAGAAACAGGCCACCTTGTTTTTATACTGTGGGCAGCTCCTGTCCCATTGTTCTAGAAATGTCTGATTTTTGGCTTTGGTAGTCTCTTTGGGGATGGACGTTTTACACCATGTAGATGGAATTGGCAAGGTGATGGTTCTGAGAATGTAGAAGAAATTCTTAAGATGGTTTTCTAAGACCTTGCTACTCCAAGAACATTCACGGACCAGCAGCATTGTCCCTGTCTGACAACCTTTTAGAAATGCCGCCTCCCAGGACTACCAATTAAAGATCTGCATATAAGCAAGACGCCCAGATGATTTGGGTCCACAGTATAAGTTTGGAAAGCACTGTTTTGAGGTTCCATTGGCTGAGTGTTATTTCCAAAAACCAGTGCCAGAGGCCGTCTGGTATCATAGTGATAACTATTTGTAGCCTTTATGCATTTATCTGTTTATACATATCCTGCTTCCACCTTACCAAGGATTTGAGCCAGTTCCCAATCAACTAGATAAAAAAAAAATCAGTAGGGGGAAGCAACAATGTAGAGAGTGAAAAATAAATAAATTTTTTAAAAAGACAAGATAAAAAGAGGGATGAAATTGATAACCATGAGGCTCAGCAGGAGGTGTGGTTGTAGCAATGGGCTTCACCTCAGCTCTGAGACCCCAGCAAGCAAACAGCATTGACCCGCGATCAGATAAAGAGTGTCTGCCTGAAAGGACCTGTGTGAGAGGGGAGTCTCATCTCAGCCCGTGGTGAACAGATCACCTCATTAGACAGGCCCATTTCCCACAACTTCCCCGTCCTGCCCCAGAGTGTGAGGCCTGCTGCAGGGTAAGAAAAGCCCTTGGTTCTAACAGCAGCTTGTGGCGCTCAGTCCTCTGAGGTCTGGTTTGATCCACAGATCAGATTTAACTCTGAGGCATGGACTCTGATCACTTAGTGTAAGCGCCAAACATTTAAGTGAAAGTATCATCTTTTAAAAATAAGTGAAAGTCAAGCATAACCTTAAGGGGGGAAAAAAGCCTGGACTGTATGATTCTTTGTACATAAAGTACAAACACAGAAAAAGCGAACCTATGGTGTTAGTCAGAGGAGTGGTTTCCCTTAGGGATCAGCTGTGACCAGAAGGGAATAGAACACAGCCTCTGGGGTCAGGAAATGTTCCATTTCTTGACCTGGGTGCTGGGTGCACTTTTCTGCACATATATTATAGGTTTTGTTTTTGTTTGTTTGTTTGTTTTCCTGGAATGGTGGCAGGTCCATCTGTAGAATGACCTGTATGGGCACCAACTCACTTTTCCAGGCTCGTGCCTCCCTGGCACCCCCCCAGCCTAGCTTTAACCACTCCTGTCTGCTCCCCGTGCCTTTGAAAACCACCGGTTAGAGCCTGGGGTCCACGCAGTTTAGGAGCCTGACCTGCAAGCCCTGGGCAAGGTACTTCCCCCGACACATCTCAGTTTCCTCTTGTGGACAGAAGGTTAATATTACCTCCTTGACAAGACCGCAAGGACAAAAAGCAGTAGCAAGTATAAAATGTGTAGGATTGGACCTGGCACATAGAAAGAAAGCAGTCAGTAAGATGAGAGCGATGAATTTTGCTATAGACCTAAAACTGCTCAAAAAAATATGGTTTATTCATTAAAAGGAAAAAAAATGTAGGGACAGTTGATTTCATTCTGCCTTGCATCAGTCCATTTCCAATTGGCTGATCTTCCTCCTGCCTAGTTCTGGAAGGGACTTGGTGGCCACTTAGAGATATGCAAGCAACATGGCCAGGAAAATCTGCTAATAATAAGAGTAAATGAGGATGGGGGAAAAAAAGAGCCAAGAGTAGTTCACATCGTGAAGATGTAGCTCACAAGACATTGGCCTCAGATTGGATCCCAGGCTTTGCTGCAGCCACGTACACCATCTTGTTTGTCCTGCCAAAGCCCCCTGATTTCTGGGGATAAAAGCAAAAAGTCAGTGTTCCGGGGTCACTGAGGAAGCCACTACAATCTAGTGAGCCGCATCCTCACGGTGCCCACAATACAGGTGGAAGGTGGGGCCCAGAGCATCGTCCAGGGAACAGAGAGGTGGGGGGAGGGGACAGTGTGGTTCGGGAGGGTATCACCCTACTCCCTCCCACACTTGGGGGATTTGAGAGCACCAGGAGGCATGATTGGGAGATCAGATGTTGCAGGCTGGCCTCCAAATACTGTTTCTTGGAGCAGAATTTTCAGTGAATATTGGGCAGAAATGAAGGTGAAGATGTTCTCCCTGCTGGTGTCTGGGGGGTGCACCTCTTCTGTGTTGTCACTTGGCAGCCAGGCTGGGCGTGGGGCAGACATCCTTCTGTGGATCTGGAGGAACCGTCCATAGTAGCGGAAGTGAAAGTGGTAGCAGTCATCGTAGGGTCTGAGTGATGGTAAATACTTCACAGCTTGCTGTGCGTCAGGCTCAGTGCCATAAGCTTTACGGATGTCATGTTCAGAGCAACCCTGTAAGGTAGACACTTGTGTTATCCCCTTTTGCAGATCAGAGCTCGAATAATTTGCCCAAGATCACATGACTAGTGAGAGGAAGACAGTTCTCCCACCTTCCTGAAGAGACAAGCCGGGGGGAGGGTCTGAGGGTAGGGCTGGTCTGCTCAGAAAGCCGGACCCACGTCTAAGGGGGGTTCCAGTTGGCTGATCGGTCCAACATTTCTCCCTTCTGTTTGGAAGCTCCTAGAAGGCAGATTCTGTGCCATCTGTCCCTCCATTTCTTAGTGCATAGCCTGGAGCTGGACACTAAGTGAGGTCCGAATAACTACGTGGTGCTGGATCTAATTCGTTTTCCTAACAGGTGGTAGTGCCTCCCGGAGTGACAAATTCCTCTTTTCGCGTGACGTCTCAGAATGTTGGACAAGTTACCGTTTATCTGCATGGAAATCATTCCAACCAGACCAGGTAGGCTGGCCTTAGCCCATGTGGGCCTTCAGTGAGAAGGGAGCCCGTGCTGGTACGTGGGGGCTCCTTTGGAAACCCAGCCTCAGCTCATCCGGGTTCCCACATCCTCTCTAGCCCAAGGATCCGCTTCGCCGTGATCCACAGCAACGTTGTAAGCATCATCAACCAGGTGATTGGCTGGATCTACTTTGTGGCCTGGTCCATCTCCTTCTATCCTCAGGTGATCACGAACTGGAGGCGGAAAAGGTAACCTACAGAGCTGCACGTGCAGGTTAGCTTGTGGCCAGTCAGATGGGCATTCCAGCCAGGCTTTAGGCAGCATGGGTTCCAACGTGCCCCTCGGCTCTTCTCTCTTCCTGCCTTTTCTAGAAAATGGTCCAGTGTGAAAGGTCTAAGAGCCTGCGTAGGACTTGCAGTGCTAGGCGTTTGGTCTCTTGCCTGATTCAGCCCTCCCTGTGGAGGGCTTCTCAGTGACGTGGAGAAGGGGCCAGGTGAGGGGTCCACTCGAATCTGCAGTGCTCCTGGTTCACCCAGCCCTGCAGGAATTAGTGTCAAGTTGTGCCCCAGTGCAGGAGTGGGACGAAGTCGGCCCACTTCAGTTTTAGAGACAGAGGGTCCAGGCTTACATCTCCTTGCAGCAGGGACACCAGCTCCCTGCTAGGATCCAGGGAGGAAGGCCCTTCCTCTCTGAAGGAGGCCTCCAGACTTCCCTCTGGGGCCAGGACCTGAGGCAGGAGAAGTCTCTGGAGGGAGGGAAGGAAGGAGGAAGGAAGGGGTTCCCAGAAGGGCGGGATTGGATGCGTCAGGGGTGGCATGGAGAGGGATGTGAGGACCATGCGGGAGCCTGGCCCTCCTTCTTGTGTCTTGGGAGCTCTGTCCCCTCCAGTCCCCGGTCTCACACCTTGCCCTACTGTGTCTCTCCATCCCCCCCAGTGTCGTTGGTCTGAGCTTCGACTTCGTGGCCCTGAACTTGATGGGCTTCGTGGCCTACAGCGTGTTCAACATCGGCCTCCTCTGGGTGCCCTCCATCAAGGTACCACGCTTCCTGCCCCCTCAGCCCAGCCCAAGCTCTCCAGTGGCCTGGCTGCCCCTCACCCCCCACCTTCTCCCCGCCCCCAAACAGGAGCAGTTTCTCCTCAAATACCCCAATGGCGTGAACCCTGTGGAGAGCAATGACGTCTTCTTCAGCCTGCATGCGGTCGCCCTCACGCTGGTTGTCACAGTGCAGTGCTTCCTGTACGAGGTGAGCCGTGAGCCTCGCACCTGCCTCCGTGGGCTGCCCGGGCCAGCACCCACATCGCCTGCCTGCTGAAGATGCAGAAACACCCAGAAGGGAAATGTGTCTGTTCCCTCACACCTGCTCCCCAGGGTCTGGATGATAGGCCAGGCCCCATGCTGGGCACAGGGAACACCCAAGCCCTCAGGCCCCCCAGGTCCGGGGGTGAGGGACACAGAGGGAGCAGTGACGACCCAGCAGGCTGTGAGCTGTGCTGGCAGGGAGAGCACAGGCAGCTCGTGGAGGCCCTGACCCAGCCGGGGAGGAGGGGGAAGGAGGGCATCAAGGAAGTGGCACTGAGTTGTGGTCCATGGGACTGTGGGATGAGCAAAGTTCCCATGGTGATGGGGAAAGGGGGGGTGCACCCCAGCTAGGGGACAGAGCTGTGAAGGCCGGGGAGCAGCAAGAGGAACCATGAGCAGATGGATGTGGCCTGGGTGCCAGTGCAGGGAGCAGGAAAGGTCCTGGGGGTCTGGAGGGCCAAGCCGAGGAGCCTGGGCTCACCGCCTGTGTTGCTGGAGGGCCGTCTGCTGTCCCAGCAGGAAGGTCGGCGTTGTTTGGTTCTCTTTTCAGGGCATCTCCGATGCTGCTGTTTTCTTTCTCTTCCCCAGGGGGCGCACCTCTTCCCTTGGGGAGTTCCCTTCCCACACCAAGGCCTGCCAGGGGCTACATGGCCCCCACCTTCACAAACCTATGTTTTCTTACCCTTTGCTGAGAAGCTTAGGTGAGGGAGGCCTGCTTTGGGGAAAGGCAGGGGTGGAAGACAGATTTCAGGGACAGTCAGGCTCCCCTGGGTGGTGGAAGAAGCCTGGGCTGGGATGAGGTGCCAGGCCTCCAGCATGAGGGTGGCCATGGCCCCAGCACCCTTCACCCCTGGTGGGCCCTGCAAGGAACCCAGTTCCACAACGTGGGAACAAGAAGCAAACAGACTCTGCCAAGTCCAAGAAGATCGGAACTAGAGACCCTGATGGTGACGGTGTGTTTGGTGCTGGGCTCTCTGCGCCCCACCCCTCCCTGTCTCATCCTCAGCGAGGGAACCAGCGCGTGTCCTGGCCTGCCATCTGTTTCCTCATGCTCTCCTGGCTCTTCACGTTCATCGCCCTGATCATGGCCGCAGTCGGGGCCACCACGTGGCTGCAGTTTCTCTTCTGCTTCTCCTACATCAAGCTGGCGGTGACGCTGGTCAAGTATTTTCCGCAGGTACCTCCAGGGCCCGCCTGACTTATCCCGTGGCCATTAGTATGAGAGGGGTGAGACGGACGCCGCATGCCCTGCTCCCATGGGGCAGCTTCTGGTCAGGGCGACGAGACGGGGTGGAAAGCTACAGGGAGGAGGCCAGGGAGCCCAGCAGAGTGGGGCCTGAAGCCCCCCCGTGACCACTGCATGCCCTTCTCTGGGACCGGGACTCCCACAGGAAGTCAGTGGGGACTTTTCTGAGCTCACATTCAGCACTGAGAGTCAAGGTCATGCTGTCTCTCTCTTCCCGCCTTTCTAATGACTTCAGTTCTCCCCCTACCTTACCACCACCGCCCATTCCCACCAGCTGACATCCCTGACAAGCCACAGGGGGATCCTGGGGAAGATGAGATGGGAGCGGGGAGACCATCGCCATCCAGGGTTCTCCTCTTGGGCCCTCAGGGCCTCGAGTACTCAGACATTCCTGGTCCTATGCGGGTCAAACACAGCTTCCCCCGGAGCCAGAATGGCCCAGCATAGGGCCGGGAATGTAGGAGCTGCAAGCTACAGACTCTTCCCATGAATCTAGTGCCCCATTCCCAGGGGAGAAGCCCCCTCTTCAGCTTCCCCAGCACTGGGAATCTTGTGCTCTTTGGGCTTAGGAAGGAGAGCGTCTTGGCCAGAGTCAGGGCTGCTGTCCCAGAAGGCATGGAAACAGCCAGACCCTTAGGGATGAGCAGGACTCAGTTCCATGGACCAGAGAGGAGGGGGCACCCCAGGCCAGGGCGGACTGCACAAAGTCCTGGGCAGAGAGGCGTGGGAGGCAGCCAGGAGACCTTGCTGGCCAAGTGGTGTTGAATGAAGCTCAAAAGGCGGGGCAGGTCCTGGGGACTTTGCAAGGAGGCCTAGGAACAGGGGAAGGTCCTGGGGGAAGGTGGGGCTTCAGTCCCTGAGTTTGGGAAGGCTCAGGCCTGGGAAACCTGCAAGGCAGGAGCCCCAGGTAGAGATGTTTGGAAGCATCCAGGACTGAGGAGGTGGCAGCAAGTATGGAAGAGGGTGGGAGAGGACGAAGAAGGGGACTTGACAGGCGACTGACTGGGAGAAGACCACTACAGAGGCCAAGCCATCCCTCCAGGTGCTGGGAAGGGAGGTCACAGCAGTCAGAGGAGCCCAGAGGAAGGACGTGGAGCACTGGCAGCAGGAAGAGGGGCAGCGTCCACGTGGGTGAGACCTGGGAAGCCCAAGGTGGAGGCCCCAGAGCCCAGCCAGGGCTGAGGAGGGAGTTAAGTCCACTCGAGATGCGGAAACCGAGGCTGGGAGAACTCAAGGAAACATAGCTCTGAGGGTGGAGCTGGGATTCCAAACCAGGCATTCAGACTCCCAGCCCATGTCCCAGGCACAACATGAAGCCCAGGCAGAGTTTGGGGAAAATCTCCACTTGAAGATGAAAAGAAAAATCAGAGTTGCTAGAAAGCCAGGGTAGGGAGGGATGAAGAAGACAGAGGCAGCATCTCCCAGTCCCTTCGCTGGATTGGGAGGTGCAGGGATGGGAGGAGGGGGGCTCTGTTTGCTGTGCACGCAGACGAGTCCCCCCAGGACCCGCCCAGGCTGTTCCCGGAGCCCAGGCTTGTCGGAGCCCAAAGGTCATTGTGTTTCTTGGAGCTGAGGTCCAAGCACATGAGTGGGAGGAATGAGAGCCGCTCTTGTTTGGAGCCGTGGTCATGAGGTGCAGGAGGCCACCACCCAGCCCCCTCACCACCCTCCGTCTGTCTGTCTGGCCCAGGCCTACATGAACTTTCGGTACAAAAGCACTGAGGGCTGGAGCATTGGCAACGTGCTTCTGGACTTCACCGGGGGCAGCTTCAGCCTCCTCCAGATGTTCCTCCAGTCCTACAACAATGGTGAGTCAGCCAGCAGACTGCTGCCCACACCTGGCAGGCTGGAGGCACAGGGCGGGGGCCAGGCTTCCTGGAAGCTACCTCCCCACCCTGCTTCGGGAATCCAGGCCAATCCCAGACCCCAGGGCAAGGCTCACCTAGGGGCTTTTGCAGCTGGAGGGTTTGTGGTTTCCTGGGCACATGAGCACCCCCACCCCACCGCAGCCCCACATGCTCCAGCCACTGCCAACCTAAAACTAAAACCAATTCTGTCCCCTCTGGCCATTAACAGACCAGTGGACGCTGATCTTTGGAGACCCAACCAAATTTGGACTCGGCATCTTCTCCATCTTTTTCGATATTGTCTTCTTCATCCAGCACTACTGCTTGTACAGAAAGAAACCAGGGTATGACCAGCTGAACTAGCTCCCAGGGACCCAGCATAAGCAGCCTGGGCCCTGGGCCCTGGCAGGGAAGGCTCCACCAGCAAGGCTGGAGAAGCAGTCTGGAGGGCAAGGCTGGCTCCAGGTGCCAGAAGTGGAGAAGCACCCTCTTCCTCAGGGCCAAATGCCTTAAACCAGCCTGCCTTCATTCAGGACTCTCCCGGGCCAGGGAGGAACCTCTCTCTGGGACAGGCACTGGCTGTGCTCTGAGATTAAAAGCCAAACCACTGGCGGCCCCTCCCTGCCTCCCCAGGGGTCTCAGCCCCTCCTGGGCCTTACCGGCCAGGCACCTGGCCCTCCTGCATCTTGATGCTGCATCTCTATTTTCTTTAAGGCTTCAGGCAGCACACACAGGTTCTGGCAGCCGTCCCAGGCAGGACTGAACACTGAGCTTGGAGCAGACGGCCTTGCCCCAGGCAACTGCTGTTTCTGGGAGCAGCTTGAAGGACTGACCTTGCAGCTGGGAGAGCCAAGTGTGCTTTGCTGCCACTGCTGAGTTCAGAGACCAAGCAGCCAGGTGCTGTGGCCGATAGACCCAGAGGTGCTGGTGCTGGTGGCGGAGGGGCTAGGACCTTGGGGTAGAACTTGGGGGCCCTTCTCTGAGCACTCACCACCCTGACATTCACTCATGCTATGTAACTCCACTTCTACGAGTGCAATCACAGGTGGCCCAGGCCAGGGTCTGGTAAAGAAACAGTATTTCCGAGCCTTAAGGTGCCCACCAGATTGGTTTGGAACCGGTCTCACATCCAACACCCTCTGGATCTCCATCACACTAACAACCCCTTTTGGATTTTTCAGAGGGACGCTTTTGAAGTAAGTGGCTTACTGCCTTACTGCTTTCCGCCTACCTCCAGTTTCCCAGCGTCAGGCCCCACGTCAGCCCCTCTAACTGCTCCTTACCCTGGGTCTGCTCGGAGTGCAGGGGACAGACGCACACATGCACGCACACACACCAGTCTGTGCCTTAGAGGCCTGTTAGACCTGCTGGGTGGTGAGAGTAGCTCTCCTGAAGGGGAGGGCAGGCCCCCTTCCCTCACTTTGCCCAGACCCCTACCTGAGATTCACCAATTTGTGGCTGTTCCGGAGCTTCAGATAAGGTCTTAAGACCACCTCACATAATCTTCATGGACCCAGTCTGATCCCAAAGCCCTTCCCTTCCCACCAAGCAGGTGTCCATCCTGTGGCAGGAGGGGAGGGTCCCAGGATGTGCCTTGAGTTTGTCAATCCACTCTCAGATTTGTTTACCACGAGATAACAAGAGGCTTATGTCCTTAATTAAACCTGATTCCTTTCCTCTCTGCACACTGAGCATTTGCCAGATGCAGGAGGCAAGCGTGTTGGCTTCAGAACCAAGTCCCTGGGGCTCAGGGAGACGGCCTCACTCACTCCATGTAAGAAAATGCGTGGGGTTGCCAAGTTCGCTGCTCCCAAGGTGGCCGTGTGCCAACCGGGCACTTCATCAGGAGAGCCCTGTTGGGTGGCACAAGACACCCACCTGCTCAGGGCCAGGTAGGTCCCACAGGTACCATGTCTGCATTCCCAAAGGCACAGCACTCAGGCTGCGGTTGTGAGCACAGGTTGGATGAGGCCTTTAAGGGCACGTGGTGGAGGAGGGTCTTCCAGATTCTTCCTCTGTCCAGGTATCAAACAATTAGGATCTCCTTTCCCTAAAGCAGAGACTGCAGCCTGACCAAACCTACACACCTGTTTTATTTGGGCCACCCAGTGGGTGACGGTATCACACGTTAGAGATGGGAGGTTACAAGATCTGACTTGGCGGTGCAAGGTGGGTCACGAGCAGCAACAACGACACTAATGCAGCCAGCATGGGCCAGGCAGCAGCCCTAGTGCTCCCCAGCTCACCCCCACCTCATCCCCATCTCATCAGATCACAGCCCCTGGAAACATTTGGGGCTACATCCCTGGCTGTGATAAACAGTGCTCTGAAGTCTTAGCAGTGGGTGTTTTCCCATGAACCTCTTGGTGTTTGTGAGGCCCCTCCCTAGTGGGAGCTGAGGTTAGATTACACAGGTGCAGTTGGGGGCTCCCCAGCCCAGTTCTGGTGAAGGGACTCTCAGTCTCACCTGGGCAGCCCTGCCAAGCAGCATCAGCAGGCCTAGGAATAGTCGGGCTTTATCCTGGATTGGCGGTGAGGGGAGGGGGCGGTGAGGGGCAGGTCAGCCATCCTTAAAACTAAAGGCCTCACAGTCCACCCCCAAATAGCCCTGCCCCATGTCTCAGCAAAGACCCCTGGAGAATTCCAGCTCTGTTTATTGGGCACAAGATGTGGGGCAGCTTCCTACTGCCCCCTTTCCACAGGAACCAAAGTACAACTGGTTCCCTTGCTAAGAGTAGTTCCCAGATGTGAATTAGTTAAGCTACATTCAAAAGTTGAACTGGCATCTCTAAACAGTCAGATAAAAATGCTTTGTATCAAAGTTGTGATTAAAAAAATATAAAAGTTAAACCCACAGGCATAGAAGAAAATGGCAATCCTGAGAACTGCTCTGAAATGTCAGCCTCGAGCCTCGTGTAAATCCTATAAGCAGGTGAACCCTGGGGAGGCCAGCGCCCCTCAGGGTGGGAGGTGGGGAGGGGGTGCAATGGGGTGAACTGTGAGCCTGCCTGGCTTCCATCCAGGCCAACCTTCGTAGTACTTCCGGCAGTGAGTCAAGTCCCTGCGGGGGAACGTGGGGAAAAGCATGCGGCCCAGCCCCTGCGGAGCCGAGATGTGGGGCAGGGTCTGGAGTTCCTGCATTTCCCAGTTACGTGGTGCTCGCAGGAAGTGGGGTCCCCTGCTCGCCTGGGCACTGCTGTGGCCAGGCAGCAGGGTCTGGGGCCGAGCCTGTGGTCACTACAAACTGACTCCAACTTGGCTTCAGGCCCTTATTTCCAATCCTCAGTGTCCAAGGGAGAGAGCTGGTCCCAGAGCCTCAGGCCAGTGGTGGGAGAGGGGAAGGCCAGCCAGGTCAGGCCTCTGGGATCAGCTCTTGCCCTTCGGAGCAGGGGCCCAGCCATCAGCAGAAGCCAGGATGAGGGGCAGACAGCGTGGAAGTGGTGTCACTGTACAGAGGCGGGCGGGCACGAGCCAGGGGCCGGGGCAGCTGCTAGGACAGCATGGACTGCTGCACCGCCTTCTGCAGCGACTGCCGTGTCACCAGCAGGCGCACCACCTCCTCCGAGCGCTTGGTGAGCCGCTTCCGGGCCTGGTCGTGTGTGACCATGGTCATGTCCCAGCCGTTCACCTGGCCCAGGGAGAGAACACAGCCCACCTCAGCTCGCCGCCCTCAGGGCTCTGGAAGCAAAACGAGCTTTGGGGGGCCTGGGTCACCCAAGCTGATGTCCCCAGGCTGGGGGGACACCAAGCACCACCTCACATACACAGAGGAGAGAGCCAGCTTCCTCCAGGGGAAAGGCCAGCACGGGCTCCAGAATGGCTTTGGTGAGTCTCCCAGGTGCCACCCCCCACCCCTGAGTGCTTCAGACCCTCTGGCCCAAGCCTTGTTTTCCCCCTCTGGGACATCTGTTACCTGCATGATCTTGTCTCCAATCTGCAGCCCAGCAATTTCTGCAGGGCCTCCTTCAGATACCCGCGTGACGTAAATGCCCTGGAGAGAGACAGTCCAGTCAAGCGCGGGATCAGTGGACTGGCCCTTATCCACAGAGCAAAGCCCAGCAGGGCATACTCCTAGCTGTCCGTCTGTCCCGCTCCCAGCACAGGCTGTGCTGAGACAGAAAAGGGGGAGGTGGGGCAGCCCCGCAGATGCTCCAGTGCCTGTTGCTGGCCTCCTGGGCTCTGAACAGGCTTTCCTAGCACTGGGAGGGAAGGGAGGGCTGGGAAGCCCACTCCCCACCTCTGCTTATTCCCACCAGATCATTTCTTGGACCTTCTGAGGGGACTGAGAGAGATGAGGTCTGCTCCTTCCGCAAAGGCTCAGGAAGCAGGGACCATTTTAGGCCTCTGTGCCCCACAGAGGTCCCCAGACCCTAGACCCACCTCACCTTGTCTGTCTTATCTTCTGAGAAGGGATTCTGGGAGGGATCCTGGTCAATTCCACCTCCAATGCTGAAGCCCAGGATTAAGTTCTCACCTTGACGCAGCTTGTGAATTTCAACTCTTTGCTGGTAAAGATAAAAAAACGAGTTGGGGGTGGGTGGGTGTGGAAAGCAAACGTGGTCTGTGTCCCCAGTAACAGCCTCAGGCGGCTGAGTCTGCTCAGAGCTCAGCCATGGGGGTGGGGCCCTGGGCTTTCTGCAGGAATCCAGCTGGTCACCAGCCTGGGAGGCTGGGAGGTTGAGACTCAGAACTCAGCCACATCAACTTACCCACACACCCCTCTGTCCCAGCCTCTCCCAGCTTCTTCACCAGCTTCAGGCACCAGCCTTGTCAACATATGCTAAGCTCCTCCTGGACCAAGAGCCAGGGTGCTGTGGCTACTCTGAATGGGGCCTGTGTCCCAGGGGAGGGACCACACAGGGCAGGTGTGTGGTCCCTCCTGAAAAAAAAAATGTAGGCATCCTGCAGAGGCAGTTCAGATTGCTGAGCCAGCCCTGTCAAGGGCAAGACGGGGAAAGCGGAGATCAAACTTGCACAGAAAGAAGGAAGGGGTCTCCTGGTCAAGGGAACAGGAGCAGAGGCTTGAAGGTGCTGTGGCTACGTGTCCATGAGACCCAAGTGTACACGCAGGACAGGAACTGGGAGGTGAGATGAGGCTGAGGCCAGATCAGGAAGGCTGGAGCATGCAGCCCCAGGAGACTGGCCCTGAGGGAAGGGTGTCTCCCTAAGCCCCAGGCCTGTGCCGTGCAGAAGGTGGGGAGGGGCCAAGGGCTCTCCCACCATACTCCGGGGCTCTGGTCCCCATCTGTGCCAGGCTCCTTTCAAAGCCCTCAGCAGGCACCCTCCAGTCACCAGATGCTGGAAGCCAGACCAGATCATCCCACCCTAAAAGTTGAGCGTTTTAACAGGAAGAAGAAAACAAAGCAAAAGGTGGCTTGATCTGGACCTGAGGGACTTCATGAAGGACCATTTGCACCAGGCCTTGGGCCAACCAGGAGTTTGGCAATCTGACTTTGATTCTGGAGCTCTCAGGAGTTGGGGAGTAGGGCTGGTCACCGTCAGGTCTGACGCTAGAATGACCACTCAGGCATTCGGTAGATGTCTCACAAAGGGGAGATGTGGAGGCCAGGGGACATGAGCTCCTTGGAAAGTGACATCGGCAGATTCAGGGACTGCTCGTGGAGAAGATAAGGGGGGCACCCAGCCAGCCACCTGGCCCGGCTGAACACAACCATCTCCCAGATGGGGACCCTGGAGAAGGAGTATGTTGAGCTAGAGCACCAGGAGTCATCCAGGCAGGTGTCCAGAAGGCAGATGGGCTGGCCCATGGAACCAGAGTTCAGAGGAGAGGCCAAAATGGTTTTAACATTCTCAAAATGTTAACTCCATGGGAGAGGGAAGGGATTAAGGAGGAGCCTCTTCCACCCCATCCCGAATCCAAGACCAAGGAGAGACCAGACCGCACCCACCATGTTCAGATACCTTCCTAGTGTGGGAAGAATTGGGAGGTTGTGGTCCTAAAGCTTTGAATAAGGCCCGGGGACCAGCCATGACATGAACAAAGGGGGTGACATGAGAGGCCGACTGGACCTAGGTCCTCCTGCCCAAAAGTATCACCTCCTCCAACACATACCTTTGACCCAGCCTCAAGGTCAAAAGGGAGTACAGGGCTGGGAGACAAGGCCTTGACACTGATTTGCTCGGTGAGGCCAGGCAGGTTATTGCCCCTCTCTGGTTCCTCACCTGTGCACATTTTTTTTCCAGCTAAGGAGCAAAACTTCTGTGGCTGCTAGAGAGCTGGAAAAGCCAGGCTGGTGCAGCCAGGGTGAAGCTGAGGACAGCTGTCAGCAGGTCCAGCAATGTTCCCACCTCGCCCAGGCCTGAGCTGGTGCTCCAAGCTCACTCTCACATGTCAGCTTTATCAGTGGCTCCATGGTCACACCACCTGACAGCAAGAGAGCCCCAGCACACCCATCTGAGATATTGCAGCCAGGGCCCCAGGACTGGAACTTTCACCTGATTTCCCTACCCAGCAGGCATTTCTTCCCTGAGATCGAGGTCCCTCCTGAGGGGTTTTTACATGACTGGGCATGACCAGACTTCTCTCTGGGACTCAGTTGCCCCACCTCAGCCACAGAGTGGGCCTCTAGGCCCCATCCAGCTGTGGCATTGGCATCTGGGTCTAATGCCTCCACTTCCCTTTACCTATTCTCATAGCACTTGGCACCCAAGACGAGGTAAGGGAGGCGCCAGGGGCCTGAGCTGACTCCAAAGGGTCTCCTAAGGCTCCAAGTGCCAGGCGGGGGTCATGGACTTTGCCCCAAGCGCTGGGGATCCAAGGAAAGTTCGGAGCGGGATCAAGCCAGTTGTATGAGCCTTCACTCTGGACCGGGCGGCGGTAGGTCGACAAGGCAAGGCTGGATGGGAGAGGTGAGGGGCTGCTACGCAGGCCCCGGCCATCTCCACCCACTAAGTCTCCCTCTGGGCGGCGGCGCCGGCTGGAGCGGAGGAAGCACTTCCTCATTCCAGAGGCTGCGACTCATAGACGTCGGGGCCGGCGCCCGCCCCCCGCTGCTGCCCAGCTGGTGACATAGGCCCGGGAATGGGGCGCTTTCCCATATTCCACAGCCGAGGTCTTTCTCCTAAGTTCTCCCAGCTCCAGCCGGCTCTAAGAAGTCCAACGAGGCGGCGGTGGCGCGCGCAGGGTCTGGGCTCGATCTAGGTTTTCAAGAAACTCTTGAGTCCCAGCCATCCCTTGCATGGCTTGGGAAGACCGCAGCCCCACTCCAGCAGAGCGGGAACCCGAGCTCTAGCTGCAGGTTTGCAGGAGCTCCGGTTTCGACGCTTTGTCAACCTGTTTGGGGTGTCAGTTTACCTATCTGCAAAGTGGGGGCAAGTCAAGATGCGGAGAAGCCCGCGCGAGCGCACTCACCACCACGGCGGTGACCGGTTGGCCTGGGATGTAGGACATCTCGACCCCAATCTGGTAACCAGGTACCGCTCAGTGAAGCCCGCAGCGAAAATCCCAGCGGCCGCGCCCTCTCTGGTTAACAAAGGCAGCCCAGTCCATCCCGCCCCCTTATAAATAGTTTACGAACCTCTAGCCAATCCCGGACCGGAGCGCTGTCTGGGTTTCGGAAGTCCCAGTGCGTGCGTAGAAAAGCGGGGAGGAGGATGGAGCGTGCTCTCTGTACCCGCTGCGCATGCGCTAGAGGGCGGGCGCGAGGTCCCAGCGCCTGCGCAGCCTGCGCCCTCCCAGCAGCCTCCAGCGCAAGATGGCGTCGTGGGAATCCTTGCCACTGGCTGTGTGAGGAAACGCCGAGTGACCGCGTCCGCCGCCGGGTTCCAGGTAACTGGGCTAGCCTGGGCGGGAAGTGCAGACCTGCCATCGCCCCCATGGCCGGCCCGAGCCCTCAGTCTTCTCCGCGTCTTTCGAAGGTCCGAGACCCAGGAAGGGTGCGAGGTCTCGGCCACCCCAGGGGGAGGGGCGGCGTGAAGCCAACTCGCCGCGCTCCGAGCGCCACTTGTAACTTGGTTCTCTCCGCAGCCCCGCGTTGCTCCGCGAGGAAGCAGAGGGTGAGCCCCGGCGGATGCGATGGCCACCGTGGTGGCCAAGCGGGAAGGGCCGCCGTTCATCAGCGAGGCCGCTGTGCGGGGCAACGCCGCCGTCCTCGATTACTGCCGGACCTCGGTGTCGGCGCTGTCGGGGGCCACGGCCGGAATCCTCGGCCTCACCGGGCTCTACGGCTTCATTTTCTACCTGCTCGCCTCCATCCTGCTCTCCCTGCTCTTAATTCTCAAGGCGGGAAGGAGATGGAACAAATATTTTAAGTCGCGAAGACCCCTCTTTACAGGAGGTCTCATCGGAGGCCTCTTCACCTACGTCCTGTTCTGGACATTCCTCTACGGCATGGTGCACGTCTACTGAAACGGGGGCAGGGATGCCTTTTGTTTTTAAAAAAAAAAAAAAAAACAAAACAGATTGAGAGAGGACTGTTGCCAGAAATTAACACCGTGTAGACTTAACCTAGTTTTTAAATTGTTGGTTCGCTGCTTGTTGTGTAACGTTATAAATAATTTATATCTTAAGACGAGGAGCCTGTAATGTTCTTCAGATTAAATGAAGCGTGAGACCCTTTGTGGAGTTTTTTTCCTACGTTAACGCATACCCCTCAGCTGCCGGGGGTGGAAAATCACCATGTTTTCAGTCTGGAAGAGCTAGGACTGGACCTTAGCTTTCGGTAATTTCTTTGCATTTACACATAGACCATCCTCCGTGGGTACTCGGCCTAAATAAGGAGAGAACTTGTGGTTAACATCCTGAGAACGACAGTTAATATTTATTGTGTGCCTTATATGCCGGGCATTGTTCCTTGTCCCTCCATTATCTCATTAATTCTTGCAATATTCTTAGGGAGTATATGTGATTATTATCCCCCATTGATGAACTTTAGGCTCAGAAGGATGAAATAACCTCTATCACAGGGGGCACAGCTTGGAAGAGGCAGAGCCAGGATTCAAATGTAGGTCTCTTAATTGTTCTTAACTGTATTGGCTGAGCCCGTGTTTTCAGAGCCTAGCCTTCCCTCCCACTAACCACTGCTTTCAGGTGTGAATGGTGGCATTTCCGTTCCATTTCACCTAGTTACAGTTAGCTGTCGTTTCCATTAAAAAAATAAATAAATAAATTCAAGCCCTTTTTTTCTAGACTACGTCCAGTGAAGACTGAACAGACTGAATGAGTAAGCTAAACTTTGGGTTTGTCTAGAGTGTGAATGCTTCTGTCTATATCCTAAGCTGTGATCCCTTATCAGGAGAATTATTTTAGAATAACACGCATACATTTAATTGAGAAACAAATACTGCATTAGAGTTAAGTAATGAACATATTGCTTGTGGAATTTAGTCTTAAATGGGAAGATCAGCCTTACCTGATTTCACAAATATTCAAATTATGCTAAGTGATATTAAGTGCTTCAAACCTAACCCAGGTTTAGGGCTGGGGGTGGGGGTAGGTTCTTTGAGGAAATAACATTATAGTTGAGACCCAAAGGTTGAGTAACAGTCAGGTTTTACTTGGCAAGAAAGCACATGTGTGAGGGTCATTGGGAAGGAAGGAGTTTGGCTCATATCTGAAGAGTTTAGAGAAGAAGCCATGAGGTAGACCACAGTAGGGAGTTTTGTTATCAAATCAAGCTTGGGTCCTCTCACCTCGTGCAGTAAAGCCCATCTACTGACCCAGGTTGTGCTGAAGGAAAGTGCAGTGTTTATTGCAAGCACCAAGCAAGGAGATCAGGCAGCTAGTGCTCAAAAGTCCCGAACGCCCCAATGGCTTTCAGGAAAAGATTTTTTAAGACAGGGTGAGGGAGAAGGTTTTGAGTTTCGTGATCAGCTTGTGCATATTCTGATTGGTTGGTGGTGAGGTAACGAGGGGTCAACATCAACCTTCTGCTTTCAGTAGGGTCTATGGTTTTGAGCAGCATATGGTTAACTTTTTGCACCTGGTGGGGGTTTCAGTATTTGCAAAACAGCTCAAAGGACATGGCTCAGAATATTATCTGTAGCTCTTGAGGAGGAACTAAAGGTCCTTGACTTTAATGGCTTAAACAAAGCCAATCTAATCGCATCACTCCTGACTAAAACTTCGAGAGTCTCCCCCAAACTGCTATTAGTATCAAGGCCAAACTAACCGAGCAAGACCCTATGAAGCCTTCCCAGGACAGAATCTCCTCCGCCTGCCTCTTACATGTAGAAAAACTAGCCTGCTACGCCTTCCCCAAGCTCTTACGAATAAATTAAATCAGAGAAGTGAGAAAATGAAGAAAGAAAGGAAAACAGCCAAGCAAGGCAAAAAAACTTACGCCATTAAACATTTCCTCTAAAACAGAGTCACCATGAAGATACGAAGGGGAGAAAATCAGGACACATTTAAAGTTAACACCTTTTATTATTTTATAACCAAATAAAACTGTCAGAAAATACATATGTTGGGTAGGTCCCAGAAAATGCTTCCCATCTTCTCCTTCTCCCTTTTAATTCTGTCCACAGGCCTAAGGGGAAACAGGTGGAAGAAAAGTGTCTTGTAGAGAGTGCTCCTGTGTCCACTGGAGAAGATGCTCTGAGGAGAGTTGAATCATTTGCGGGGAGGGGGGCAGGCTGGAACTAAATGGAGCCCTTTTCCAGACATGCAAGATGCAGTTCCAAGTGGGGTGATTTAAGGACTTCTGGGGCACTTAGGGACATCTGGAGGAAGTCACATTCCCCCTTTATGACTGGTCCCCCAGTGGGGAAGGCAGCCTCTGAGAAAGGAACTGATGGGGTTGGGGGTGGTACAAAAGGCAGCCAAGACTGGTCAGTCCTGGTGACCCCTGCATCAGGAGTAAAGGGCACTTAGCTCTTTCATGGCTGGTCCCCATGATGTCACATAAATAGCACCCAATTTAAAACTTTCCCGTTGGCCAGCATCATGATACTCCCAAGGCAAGGAATAGCAGAATTGGTAGGGAAGTCCTAGATAGATGGCTTTAGGCCAGGGCTTGAACATAAGCATGGACAACTCCTGTGATCCTGAAATGTCAGCATGGAAAGGAGAAGCTGGTGATCATCTTCCTGATGAGGCAGCTGGTGCCTCGAGGAAAAGGGGCTTTTCCCAAGTACTGCCTGAATAACTGTAGGGAGACATTTCCACTCCGATACAAAATAGCACAACTGTCCCCACGTTATATGGCTGCTGCCAGGCGATTCCAAAATCATTAAAAGAAGCCAGGCCCAACTCCTAAGCAGCTGTAACCCCTGCCTTTTTTACTTCTTCCCAAACGTACAAGTCACATGCTGTGTTATCAAATCCAAGGGTTTGCCTTAGGGAAAAGTCAACATCATAGCAAATCACCCAGATTTTTCACTTTTTCTTCAGAGAACAGGTTGGGCTTGCTGACTGGTCACCAGGCAGCCCAAGGGAAGGAGCTGCTTCTTTAGAAGGGGTCCTGTTCTGGGGACCACGCCCCTCTGCCCCAGAGGCGGGGCCTCACCAGGGACCTTGAGGGCCCTTCTAACCCTGTCCTCCAAAGGTCGCAGTGGAAGGATGCTCACTGCCCCCTCTGTGCGGAGGAGAACCATACTCCTCCCAGAGAGGAGGCTCCCTAGAGTCAAGGCGGCTGCCCACCCAGCGCCTGGGCTTGCTGGGTGAGGGGCAGCGCTGCCTTTGGCTTGGATGCCAAGTGGATCCAACAAAAGTGATTGAGTTCTAGGCCCCTCCCTTTGCGTCTACGCAGGGGCAGGGGCTTCTCAGCCAGCGCAGAGGGAGAAGCGAGCCGGCCAGCTTCTCAACCCGGAGCTTAAGCAGATTCCAGCGCGTCCGTTCTGACAGAGGAGACTCGGTCTGCCGTGCAGGCGTCAGGAAAAGCTCATTTCCTGAAGGAAGAGGTGAGTAACTAAGAAGAGTCTCAGCAAGACAGGTGAGACTCTTGGAATTGGTAACACGTTGCCTCGGGGAACGGGTGGGAGGGAAGCTTTTCACTGCTCTTTTGTGCCTCTTAAATTTTGGATCACGTAAGTATGGCCTAGTCAAAATATTTTAATTTGAATGAATTTAGCATAATGCTACTTTCCTGGAGCGAGGAAAGGGGGGGGGGGGAATCTGCTTGGTCTCAGGGTAGCTTGAGAGTAAGTTTGATCTGGAAATTGGCATCACCCACCAAAGCTGGCCTTTTCCTCCCTCGGAAGCAGCCCTTGCATATCTCCTCAAGCATCACTTGTCAACCTTTACAGTGCGTGTGAATCACCTGGAGTCTTGTTGAAACGCAGGTTCTGATTTAGGGACAGGAGAGAGGCCTGAGACCGCGTTTCTAACAAGCCCCCAGGTGATGTCGATGCTGCTGGTCCACGGACCACACAGAGGGAAGCAGCAGAGCTCGGCAGGGCGGGGCGGAGGCTCAGGGGTGAGGGAAGCAAGGGCCTCCCTAGCGGCAACTTCCACCTGCGGAGTGAGTGCCATCATCATCTCATTAGCCCTTCAGATGGAGCCTCAGAGCAGAGAGGGAGGGAAGTGGGCAGGGACACCCAAGCCCCACAGGACAGCAAGAGCCAAACCTTACAGGCAGTGCGTCTCCCATCTGGGTGAGACGCTATCCCCCGAGCTTCCCGAGGCTCTCTTTGCTTCCTCCTCTTCCCTCACCACCCCCCCCTTTTTTTTTTTTTTTTTGATAACAGCTTTATTAGCTGTAACTCACAGACCACACCCCCCATTTAAAGTGTGTGATCCAGTTGTTTTTGATGTATTCATGGGTTTGTACAGACATCACCCTTGTGGATTTTAGAACATTTTCAGCACCTCAAAAAGAACCTCGTGCCCCTTAACAGCCCCTCCCCAGCCCCCACCTTCTACTTTCTGTCTCTATGACTCTGACTTCTCTAGGGAGAAGAATCACACAGTATTTGTCCTTCTCTGTCTGGCTTCTCTCGCTGAGCATCACGTGCTTTGGGTTCGTGCATGGTGTAGAAGGTGCCAGGATTTCCTTCCTTTTAAAGGTGGAATCAGATTTCACTGTGTGAATGGACCACATTCATTTACCCATCATCTGTCTGTGGACCCTTGGGTTGCTTCCAGCTTTCAGCTACTGTGAATCGTGCCGCTGTGAACATTTGCATACGTGTTTGAAAATATGTCTTGAATTTACCCAGTACCTAGGAATGGGATTGCTGGATCATGTGGTGAGTCTCTGTTTAACTTTTTGAGGAACCATCAGACTGCTTCCACCACAGATGCCCCATCTGACGTTCCTGCCAGCTGAGCACAAGGATGCCAGTTTCTCCACATCCTCACCAGCACTCGTTATTTTCTGAGGTTTTTTTTTTTTCTTTTCTTTTTTTACATTTTTAAAACTTTATTTATTTATATATTTATTTTACAATGTTGTATTTTTAAGTTGAAGTATAGTTTATGTATACTGTGTGTGTTACAGGTGTACAAGATAGTGAGTCACAGTTCTTAAAGGTTATACTGCATTTATAGTTATTATAAAATACTGGCTATACTCCCCACATTGTACAATACATCCTTGTAGCTTATTTTATCCATGATAGTTTGTACGTCTTAATCCTCCACCTCCATCTTGCCCCTCTCTCTCCCCTCTCCCCACTGGTAACCACTAGTTCTTTACATCTGTGAGTCTGTTTCTTTTCTGTTATATTCACTAGTTTGTTGTATTTGTTTCGAATCCACATGTAAGTGATATCTTACAGTATTTGTCTTTCTCCGTCTGACTTACTTCATTTAGCATGATGCCCTCCGAGTCCATCCATGCTGTACACCAGAAACTAACACATTTTAAATCAACTACTGCAACTAAAAAGCAAACAATCCATTTAAAATATGGGCAGAAGAACTGAATAGACATTTTTCCAAAAGAGGAAATGCAGATGGTGAACAGGAACATGAAAAGTTGCTCAGTATCACTAATATCAGGGAAATGCAAATCAAAATCACGAGACACCATCTCACACCTGTCAAAATGGCCATCATTAAAAAGAGCATAAATAACAAATGTTGGCAAGGATGCGGAGAAAAAGGAACCCTTGTACACTGTTGGTGAGAATGTAAACCAGTGCAGCCACCATGGAAAACAATATGGAGGTTTCTCAAAAACCCAAAAATAGAACCACCATGTGACCCAGCAACTCCACTCCTGGGCATATATCTGAGAAAAACAAAAACATTAATTCAAAAAGACACATAAACCCTGCTATTAACAGCAGCACTATTTACAATTGCCAAGACACGGAAGCATCCCAAATGAACATCAATAGATGAATGGATAAATAAGATGTAGTATACACATGCAATGGAATACAGCTCACCCACAAAAAAAGGATATTTTGACATTTGTGGCCCTTCATTCACTTTTTTTTTTTTGCACTTCAAGAACCAGAATTTTATAACTGGCATAAATTTCCATTGCATCAAAAACAACAAAATACCTAGAAATAGAGTTAACCAAGGACATTACCCATACTCTTAAAACTGTAAAACACTGATGAAGGAAATTAAAGATGATACAAAGAAATGAATTCTTGGATTGGAAGAATCAACATTATTAAAATGGCCATACTACCCAAAGCAATCTACAGATTCAATGTAACCCCTGTCAAAACACTCATGACATTTTTCACAGAACTAGAACAAATAATTCTAAAATTTATATGGAACCACAAAAGGCCCCAAATTGCTAAAGCAATCTTTTATAGGTCTTTTTTTTCCCACCTCTTTCTTTTTTCTTTTCTTGTGGTTTGGTGACTAGGGAAGTTCCTTTAACATTTGTTGTAAAGCTGGCTTGGTGGTGCTGAATTCTTGTAGCTTTTGTTTATCTGTGAAGTTTTTGATTTCTCCATCAAATCTGAATGAGAGCCTTGCTGGATAGAGTATTTTTGGTTATAAGTTTTTCCCTTCCATCACTTTAAATATATCATGCCACTCCCTTCTGGCTTGTAGAGTTTCTGCTGAAAAATCAGCTGATAACCTATGGGAGTTCCTTTGTGTGTTATTTGTTGCCTTTCTTTTGCTGATTTTAATATTTTCTCTTTATCCTTAATTGTTGTCAATTTGATGACTATGTGCCTTGGTGTGTCCCTTTTTGGGTTGATCCTGTGTGGAGCTCTCTGCACTTCTTGGACTTGGGTGACCGTGTCCTTTCCCAAGTTAGGGAAGTTTTTGGTTATCTCTTCAAAAATTTTCTCAGGTCCTTTGTCTCTTCTCTTTCTGGGACCCCTGTAATGCAATTAGTGTGCTTCATGTTGTCCCAGAGTTCTCTTAAACTATCCTCATTTCTTTTCATTCTTTTTTCTGTTCTGCAGTAGTGATTTCCACTAATCTGTCTTCTAGCACTGATCCGTTCTTCTGCCTCATGTAGTCTATTCTTGGTTCCTTCTAGTGTGTTATTCATTTCAGTGATTTTATTCTTCAACTCTGTTTGAGTATTCTTTATATTTTCCAACTCCTGCTAAAAACTTCGCTCTGTGCATCTATATACTCCTCTTGAGTTCTTTTAACATCTTCACCATCATTACTCCAAATTCTTTCTCAGATAAATTGCCTATCTCCTCATCACTTATTTCTTCTGGGATTTTATCTTGTGCCTTGGCCTGGAAGATATTCCTCTGCTGCCTCATATTGTCTTTCTATTTGTATTTTTAGGTAAGTTAGTTATGTTTCTCAACCTTGAAGAAGTGGCTCTCTGTGGGAGACGTCCTGTGCGTCCCAGCAGTACACTCCTCTCTTGGCACCCAACAGCCAGGGTCCAGGTGGTCCCAGTGTAGAGTCTGGCCTATGTTTGTGGATTCCTTCCACAGGCTTTGGGACTGTTGTTTTCTTATTTCTGGTACCTGCCCCCTGGTGGATGAGGCTGGACTACAGGCTTATGCAGGTTTCTTCCTCCTTCCAGGAGTGCCTGCCCACTGCTGGGTGCAGCTTGTTCCTAGACCTCCGGTGCCTAGGGGTATGCCTAGAGGCTCAGGAAGTCCGCTGATGGGTGGGGCTGTGTTCCCACCCAGTATGTTTTTTGGCCTGAGGCTTCCCAGCCCCTGAGCCTACAGTCTCTTGGGTGGGGCTAGGTCTTGGTGCTAAGATACAAGCAAGATGTCAGCCTCCAGGAAAGCTCATGTAGATGAACACTCCCGGAATGTCCACCACCAGCTTTTATGTCCCCTGGGTGAGTCGCAGCCATCCCCCAAGTCTCCAGCAGCCCCTCCAAAACCAGCAGGCAGGTCTGGCCCAGGTTCCTATGAATCAGTGCCTCTGCCTTTGGACCTGGCACACGCAAGATTCTGTGTACGCTTCCCAAGAGAAGGATGTCTTGTTTCCCCCAGTCCTGTGGGGGTCCTGGAGTTAAGCCCCACTGGCCTTCAAAACCAGATGTCCTGGGGTCTCCTCCTCCCAAGGTCAGAACCCTGGGCTGGGGAGCCTGACGTGGGGCTCAGAACTCTCAGTTCTGTGGGCAGGCTTCTGCGACTTAATTATTCTTCAGCTTGGGGGTCGCCCACCCCAGGGGTATGGGGTCTGTTTACATCGCGAGCACACCTCTCCTACCATCCCAGTGTGGTTCCTTCTTTATGTTTCCAGTTGAAGATAATCTTTTCTGCTAGGTTCCAGTCTTTTTTTTTTCCCCCTAATAGTTGTTTAGCAGTCACTTGTGGTTTTGCTGTAGTCGCAAGGGGAAGTGAGCTCGTAGTCCTACTGCTCCGCCGTCTTGCCTAGAAGCCCTGGGAGCCTGCCTCTCCCCTCATGGCCAGCTGCCTCCCCACAGGTCCAGCCCTCTCCCAGTTGCCGCCTTGAACACCTTTACATTTCACCCCTGGGGGCAAGGCCAAGTGTCCCCTTGGATGTTGGCCAAGGTCATTCTCTTAAGGAGTCGTCATCCAGCCTAGGGATCTGTGCAAGTCTCAGAGGCTAGAGGAAGGCCAGCGTGCTGGGCCCAGCTGTCATGTCTGTCGGCTCTGGAGGGAATTACACGTGTGCTCCCCTCCCTGAAGGCCAGGTCAGTGTCTCCTTCAAGCATCTTTTGGACAGGTCCTAGCCCACAGCAGGCATCAAAAAATGTTTACTGCATGAATGAATGGACAAGTGAATGCCCTACTAGGCTCTCCAGAAAAGTGAAAACGCTCTAGGCCTCTTCTGCACGAGCCACTCTGGCCACCGGGAGGCTCCCCTCCCCACACAAACAGTGAAAAGCTTGTAGCAAGATCCCAAAGTGCAGGAGAGGTGGCTGTGCCTGGAAGCCCCAGTCCATTGTGGACAAGGACGACTCTTCTTGGTTCAGAGCTGCAGGCAGTTCTGCCTCCAACATCTTCACCAAATCTGCTCTCAGCCAACACCTCTGGCTACGCCTCCACGGTCTGCAGGTTCCGCAGTTGCTCCACATTCGCCTTTCCGTTCCCCTGGTGGCCGGACCTGTGTGTGGGCAGGTGGGGCACAGAGGACTGTTGGGAGCCTTGCGGATGGGGACGGCCTCGCTAGAGGCAGACTCCACTCGCAGAAGCCTCCGGCTGGCAGCACTGCAGTCCTGCAGGGTCTCTGGCCAAAGCCCGGGCCCAGGGAGATGCTCAGGCCCAGGCCTCTGGAGCTGCCCCAGCAGTGAGCCCTCAGGCTATGCTGAGACCAGCAGGGCAGCCACTCTTCCCTCTCGCAGGTGAAGGAACTCAGGTGGGCGCCCAGGAAGTGACAATCGGCTCAAGGAGCATGTTGGGAGCTGCTGGGTGCCGGGCCTACCCCGGCAGATCCCCTAGCCTCTCCGTCTTTCTTGCCTCCCCTCCATCCTTTGCCTCCCCTTTCCATCCCAGCTCACTTCTCTCTTTCCCTGCCCTGGCTCAGCTCCAGGTTGGAGGCTGCCAATAGCTAAGTCAGCAAAGAATGAAAGCTCGAGGCAGAGGAAAGCCAGCCCAGGTCAGTGAACCCCTCTGACATAGCTGACAAGAAGAGAGTCATGGGACCCTACCTACCGATGGAGGGGAACCAGCCCCCTGTGTTCAGCCCCCACTAGAACGAAAAGGAAAACAGGCCCAGAAAGGGCCGGGCACCTGTTGAAGGTACAGAGGCAGGCAGGAGAAGAGCAGGCCCAAAGGCTGGCCTCCCGACTCAGCCCGGGGCACCCCCTGTGCCAGGCTGTGGTCAGATCTGCAGAAACTGCCAGGCTGCCCAGGGCTTCTGGGCTGCGCTCCAGGGAATCGCAGCCTGCAGGCCGCCTGTGAGCAGCCACCACCCTCCTGAAGCTAGGGCAACTCCAGAATTTCCACATCAAAGAGGAGCTTAGGGAAGGCATCTGAGGGGAGTGGTGGAATGGGGGGCTCAGTAAAGTAGAATAACCTGATAGAGAAGAAATGGATTCTAGGGGGACACACTGCCTGGATTCAAATCCCAGCTCTGCCATTTATTAGCTGTGTGACTTGAGCAAGTTACTTGACCTTTCTGTGCCTCGGTTTCCTCATTAGTAGAATGGGGAATATTAGCATCCACGTCATTAGGTTGCTGAAATGAGGTCACATACACAAAGAGCTCAGAGCAGCGCCCCGCACAGTAAGCCTGAGGGAGTGACAGCACTGTTACGGTCTTAATGCTGGGACGGCACAGCAAGCAGACACATTTGTGGTCACTCGGGGACTGGTGGGGAGGCTAAAGCACCACCAGCACCCCTCCACCCAGAGCCCAGCTTGAATGGGCTCTGCTGGGTCCCGGACGTCCTGCCTGTGGCCAGGTCAGCCGGAGCAGGGAGCAGGGTAGCAGACGGCTGTCTCTGCAGGCCTGGTTCCCGGCCCTCGGCTGGGCAGCCCTCACCTGGCGGGCTGGAGGAGCTGCTGGCACACACAGCCATTCTCTTTCTGGCCACCGCCTCCATCCTGCGCCTCGGGCTGCTCGGCCAGCCCCGTTCCCACCTCGGCCGGGGCCACGCTGTGTTGCGAGGACTCCGCCAGCTGGGCGAGGACCCCTAGGTCCCTAGGCAGGACATGACCTGTTAACCCTGGCCTGCAAGCCCTGGGTGCCACCCCTTCCCCGGGAACTGGTGAGCCACTTGCCCTGCAGGGGGCGCCCCTCTTCCCCCAGCAGCTCAGTGGGAGAAGCAGATGCAGTCAGGGCTCAGGGTTCAGCTTGAGAACCACGGCTGGGTTTCAGTCCAGGCGAATGATGCAGGCTGGCCCTCCGCCCTGTCCCAGGTTGTAGTGGAGCTTAGGGAAGTGCCCAGTGCCCGTCCAGAGCCCATTATCTGCAATTCCTCTTTCCGATCCCAGCCCCTCCAGAAAGCCTTCCCCAAAGGCTGGGCCAGAGCCCCTCGCCCCTTCCCATCCACCCAACCACTACGATTTTCCATGCACACTGTGTTCTGCTCCTCTAAATACACACCCAAAGCCCAGCAAGCCCAAGGCCAAGAGGCCCCGAGATTGGAGGGAAAAATCCATTCTTTTCCTTCCCTTACCACTCCAGCCCCGCCTCAACCCCAGCCCCCAGGACCAGTGCTGGAAGGCGCCGTATGTAAACCAACACTCTCATTTCACAGAGAGAGAAACTGAGGCCCAAGGAGGCCTGGGACTGGTCCAGAGTCACTTGGGGAGATAGTAATAGAGCCAGGTCTGGAAACCAGGTCTCCTGCCCACGACCTGGAGTGGCTTTTCTTCTGCCAGCTGCTCTGAAGCAGAATCCAGTCCTCTAGAGCAGGTATTCAGAGCATTCCGCCTTCCCCAGCCTATCCAGGGGAGCTGCCCGCATTCGGCCCTGCCTCTACCCCGTCGCCAAACACCAACAGAAAACCAAGGTAAGGGTTCTCAGCCAGGGAGGGAGATGACCTAGTGGGCGCCCCTCGGGCTGCTGGGAGGACACTTAACTGACCTCACTTCCTCGTACTTCTTGTCTCGGTAAAAGTGGCTCTTTTTGATGAAGTAGATGAGCACCAGGTCGCAGAAGAAAGACCCCTGCAAAAGAGTTGGGGTCCCTGACTCAGAATCGACTTCCAGAGAGCGCTCGGCTACTTGACACAAACCACACCCCGTTTGACCCGACAACCCCTGAGGGGGCATCATGGTCCCCATCTCAGGGACACTGGGCTCAGAAAGGGGTGCCTTTGTCCAAGGCCACAAAGCTGGTCCCTGGTAGAGCCAGAGTTAGCCTGCAGCCCAACTGATCCCTCAGGCCAAGCACCCCCGCACTCCCCTGACCCCACTGAGTCAGGTCTTCAGCCAGCGTCTGCTGAGCATCACGGGTGCCAGGTACTGCCCTGGGGTGCAGGGAGGAGTGGGGACCGTTCCTCTGGCACAGGAGACAAGCATGTAAATTACGACCCAAAGTGACATGTCCTACGATGGGGAGAGGTGCAGGGGAGCAGACAGAAGACGGGACTTTATTTTGCCTGGGAGATACATCTGGGCTGAGTCTTGAGGGCTGAATAAGATTTTATAAAAGGGAAAAAAAGCTCAGGAAGGACGCTGCAGAGGCAGCACAAGCTCGTCATGCCTGGGAATAGGGGCGGGACAGAACTGTAGCACTTTAGGAGCTCTCTCCAGTAGTCAGTGAGAGAGATGTATTGGAGAGCATCTGAACAAGGGCACAACGGCAGGGGTCAAGGAAAGGTGAGGCCTGAGCTAACCCAGTGGACCTGCGGGCACACCTGAGCACACCCTCTTCAGACCAGAGTAGGTGGTGCAAATACCAGTCTCCTCCACCAGAGGGCGACTCCACCCTCACAGCACAGAAGGGAGGGGCGGAGTTTCCTGAAAGTCTGAGGAGCGGGAGGGGGTGCGAGGGGGTTGATGGATGGCCCCACAGGGTCCTCTGACCTGGGCGCTGCACATCTTCCCCGCCCTGTGTCAAAAAAGCTATTAATTCCTTGTTTGACAGAGAACACTCCTCCCACCCCCACCCACCCTCAACCAGCACTTTTTCCCTGTTACCTTCACTTCACAGGTGTCCCCCAGATGCCCCTGTGTTCTGATTTACCCACGTTATAAGAAAGTGATGGCCGAAGGGGCCCTTCTCTAGGAAATTTAGACATGCAAACATGCAGGGCTCCCCAACAATGCTGTCTGCAGTTAGGGGGGGTCATTTGGGGCACACTTTCATCCACTGACCACACTTCTCAGGAGCATGGCCTCTTTGAGTCCTGCTACAGGACAGTTTTCCTGGTCTCCAGGAGTCCTAGGTCCTGCTAGAAGCCTCCAATGGGACTGCTGTGACTGCCCGGCAGAGGAACCCAGGGTGAGGCTGCCAGAAACCTTGGCAAGGGGCCTCCTGGGGTGGGTACAAGCCACTCACTGATGACTCCCCTGTCTTTAAAAAACTTCCACAAAAACAAAAGGGCATGAAAGAGATCCAGGGGAATCCTTCCCTGCCCTCCAGCCACTACTTCCTCTCCTGTGGGCCCCTCGAAGCCCAGCTGAAGGGACAGATCTGAGGGAGGACCGATTTCCCTGCCTCTCATCTCCTTAGCTGCATGATTCGCAACCAGGGGCAGATTGTTGATGCCTGGAGAGATTTTTGGTTGTCATGATGAAAACCAGGCAGGACCCTCCAGGGCCCCCTGGGTACAAATCCTTTTTGTGTCCCCCGTTCCTTTCGTGTAGGAAATAGGCTTCATTCAGCCTCCTAGATTATTTCCCTGAGTTCCAAAGAGCAGATTCAAACATTTGCTACTCAGAGAAGTGAGGAAATGCAGAAAGAGAGGAGGAGGAGTCAAAAAACAATAGTGTAGCCTTGGGGCAGGGTCTTGGTTCCTCCTGCAGGGACAGATATGACTATCTTTGAGTTCTTCTGCAGGAACTAAGGCCCCCGCCCAGGGGGAGGATGGTAACTCAGGCCCTGTAACCTCATGAGCCCATCAGAAGAAAGTCACACACCCTGCAGCCCTCACCCCAAATTTTGCATATAAATCACTCCACCCCAAAAACCATCAAGGAGTTTGGGGGGTTTGAGTACAAGCCTCCCATCCTCCTTGCTCGGTCCTGCAGTAAACTCTTCTCTGCTCCAAACTCCGACGTTTCAGTTTGGCCTCACTGTGTGCTGGGCACAGGAACTCATGTTCGGTGACAGCAGCTGTGGCGGAGGTGCTGCGGCATCTGGTGGGTGACGCTGGGGGTGCTGCCTGCCCCCCTACAGCGTGCAGGACGGCCCCACAAAAAGAGGATTACCTGGCCCCAGACATCACAGGGCCATGGCTGAGAAACCCAGAAGTAGCCAGATCCTGCCTCTTTTTAGCAGAAGTGGAGACAAGGCGGCCCAGGATCCCAGAGAACCCTCAGACACAAACAGAAGCCCTTCTGGCTCTGGAAAGAGAAACCCAGGTGGTCACTGCCACCTGGGGGGCCGCCGGAGGGGTGTGAAGTCCTGGAAAGGCCTTTCCACAGGTCTGCCTGGACCTCCCAGGAACCCCCCCCAGCTCTGGTTCTTCCCAGGGCCTCAGGACAGCTCCCCTGGGGCACTGTCCCCCCACCGCCTGCCCCTGCCCTGCCCATCCTAACAGGGTAAAGTGGGGGAGAGGTACTCACCACCCCCATAAGCGCCACCCCAGAGCCCACGTTGATGATTGTGGGGATGATGCTGAACTTCCCTGCCTGGAGCACAGAGAGACAAGGTGGGGTGAGGCGGACAGCAGGATCCCAGGGACTCCACCAGAGAAGCCCGGGGTCCCTCCTAGCACCCCACCCACCCAGGACGTGCCTGCCCAGCCTCAGAACACACGAACCTTGCCATTCACCATCACATCAAAGCGGATCCCATAGGCCTTAAACAGCGTGCGGAACTCCACCCCAGCGGTGTCTCGGTAATACTTGGCAAACCTGGGGGAGACAAGGCTGGGGAGACCTCGGCCTGCCTGGGCCTCCCAAATGTCTGGCGTCACAGGCTCAGCTGCCTTGGAGACTTATAACCCTCCATCCCGGGACCCTGGCTTTCAGCAGCTCCCAGGACAGTCTGGAGACTCCCTTGCTGATACAAAGCTAAAGATCTGTGTTCAGGCCTTTGAAGTCCTTGCCAGACATTCCCCATGAGACAAGGGCTTTCCCACTACTGCTGGGCCAAGCTGGGGCCACCAAGGCACTGGCGGATCTGACCCAGCTGTGCAGCCCAGCCTCACCTTCAGGGCAAGTACAGCCGATGCTTCTCTCCTCTCCCAGAGGCCCCCTGGCTGCCTCCCACGCCCGCCCCCAGGAGGGAGTGTCATAGTGCTGGCACCCAGGAAAGGTCACAAGGTGGCAGGCCTCGTCCCAATTACCTGAAATTGTACCCAGAAGAGACAGAGTTTTCTGAAAATTTGTTGTCCAGACGGCTAAAGTGATAGTGCGGGTTGCATTCAGAGGGAGCTCTGTCAAGATCACAGTTCCACTCAATCTGAATTCCTATCACACCACCCTTGATGCAAAAGAGACAAAAATCAGCTCACAGAACTTTCTAGAGATGGTCAGAAATCACAGACCCATTCTTCACGGGTAGCTGGACTAGACTGGGGAAGTGCTCAGATGAGAGGGAGGCCCGGCTAGAGCATCTTCCAGGAGGAACGAGAGGCCCGAGGTTCTAGCCCCACCCCGGCCCCACCCTGGGGTGGCTGAGCAGAGCGCGTGGCTGACAGCCCATATCCTCTTGCTCGGTGCTTCAGGGGAGACGGGGACGATCAGGGCGAATGTGTGCTGTGGGACAGGCACCCAACATCAGCGCCAACATGCCAGTGAGGCTCCTCCTGGCTCAGTTTCAGCTGATTCCCAGAGGACTAAGAACCAGACAGCACAGCCAGCTGTGCATCACAGTGAATGCTGAGACAGTGAGTCCCCAGGCAGGTGACTTGGTAGGCCCACCCCCTCCCATGGGTCCTCCTCCCACCCGCTCCTCATTGCAGAGCCCAAGTCCAGAGCCCTCCGACCCCCTGAGCACACACCACCCACCTGCAAAGCTATCTCCTGGAAGTTGCTCCCTGTCCAGCTGACCACGGACCCCAGTCGGAAGATGGGGCAGTAGGGGTCCTTGGGGCCAAATTTACATGATTTGAGGAAAGCTCTGTCTTTGGTGTCCAGCACATTGGTCCTGGGTAGAGGCCAGTGAAATGAAGGTGAGACTGGCTGTTCTCAAGCCAGAAACTGGGCCTAACCCAGGAGTCACTGGCCCCTCGGCTGGGCGAGATGGAGCCCCTGACTTTAGCCCCTAATCAAGTCCTGGTACTTTCCCCACCCCCAACATCCTTCTGCAAAAAAGGACAGAGCCCCACCGCCACACAGGGGAAAGGGTGAAGGGTGCCCCGCATCACCCAGTGGTTCACACATGGCCTCACGTACTTGGAGAAGTTGAATTTGGGGAAGCGAATGAAGTTCTTTATGTAAACGGTGAAGTCTTCAGCCTTGCCCAGGAGTGGCTTCCTGAAAACCAAGGAAGGAGAGCATGTTCAGGAGGCCCCGCCCTGACCCCCCAGGCCTCCCGGGGCCTGTGCTAAGGCTGAAGCCCACCTGCTCCCTGGATCCCCTGGAGCCTTTGCCAAGGACAGTTAGTTTGACCATGTCGGGGTGGTCCCCAGGCCTTTGTCGGGTGTCTTGCCCCCCGCCCCCAGAATGAGGATCCCAAGTGGACAGGTTCCCTTGGGACCTGCGCTGCCTGGGACTGGGTAACTCCTCAGGGTCCTGAGGCGACAGCCACTCACGCTGGCCTGGACTTTGTCTCCACCGGGCACCAGGCGAAGATCTCACAGGTGCCCTTTGGTGCACTCTCAGCCCGCAGGCAGCGGCCAGTCCTCACTCCTGCAGGGGTGGACAAGGACGATGCCGGGAACCTCCCAGCTCCAGCCCCCTGCCGCCCCCCAGCCCTGGCCTCTCCAGGCCTCACCATTTCCAGCCACAACAGGCTCCCCAGGAGGGCAGTCGCTGTCCTCCTTGCATGAGGCGTCTGGAATGCTTTCACTCTGCCAGGAGGGAGACGGCGTCTGGGTGGGGTCCCTGCAGGTCTCAGAGCCGGGTCCCACCCCAGGAGCTAGGACAGGGGTTCCTCTCTGGCCTGGGGCCACGCTCCCCTTGAGAACCTGCTTCTCCCCCAAGCAATGCAGGTACCAGCAGGTGCACACATCCCCCGGGGCCCTTGGAGGGGCAGACACCCCTGCTTCAGGCAGCCCATCCCACCCCCGCCCAGGTCTCTCCACCGATCACACCTCAGCACAGGTTTCCTGCCGCTGGTTGGGGGTCACGATCAGGTTGGTGACTACAAAGAAGACGTTCTCTCCCTGAGGAACCAGAGTGGGGTTGAGGAAGGGTCCCTTCTGCCCTCTGGAGACCTTTCCTCCCAGGGCTGCCTGGCAGACAGTGGGGTCTCTGCATGGGTGTTGCAGACACTGGGGCCACAAGATCAATGGATCCCACCCACGTGCCCACTGACCTCAGAGTCCCTGAGTAGGTGTCCTCTGATGGCTGTCTTCCAGGCCCGCCACCCCAAACCATTCTGACTGCAGCCCCAAGCTCAGGTCCAGGAGAAGGGGCAGCAATGGGATGGCCTGGCTGGGCCCAAGGAACCACTCCCAGGGTGATGGCCAATGTAAGAGTAGGGCTTTCTGTACCAGGCCACCCAACTCACACTGACCTGGAAGTTCTCTGGGTCACATTTGGTCTCAACAGGCTCAGGGTTTGTTGGGAACAAAGCAGCCCCCAGTCAGGGAGGGCAGGGGTCTGGGGTAGGGGGAAGGATCAGGGCAGGGTCTCTCCCTGCAGTGAGTAGAGGTCCCTGGGTCCCACAGCTGCCCACGTGACACACCCCGAGCCAGACCCTCCCGCCCGGCTGGGTGGGGCTCAGACCTGCGGTGGTATGACATAGTCTGCCACATCCCAGAGCCGCTCCCCCAGCTCTGAGGTGTTGGTAAAAGTCACGCCCTTGACTTTGGTGATGATGCTGCTCTGTAGTGACGTGTCGGTATCCTGGTAACATTTCTTCACCAGGAACACCCAGCTGCAGGAAGAGGGGACAGGTGGCCATCAGCCTTGTTGCTGCCCTCAAGAAGTTCCCCCAGGCCCCCAGGGTGCAAGGGGAGCGGCTTGGGGCCCCACCTTTCCCGCCAGCTCCCAGGCCGCAGTCACAACTTCCACTGCTGCCTGAAAGCCAGACCTGCGAGCAGCAGAGGTGACCAGCAACTCCAGAGCCAGGGGCTGCTGCTTTCAAGAGCCAAGGCCCTGCAGCTGGGCAGGCCTGGGCTGAAACTTGCTCACCACACTGGCCATGTGACCTCAGGCAAGCCAGTGAGCTCTGGGGGGCAACACAGGGTTAGCTGCGCCACCTGCCAGGGGGGTGAGGATGGTCAAAGGACAAAGTGTATAACCTGAAACTGTTCATGAGACTCAGACAGACCAAAACTGAGGGGCATTCTACCAAATTCTAGTGTGGAATCCTGTACCCTCTGACACCCAAAATACAAGCAACAAAAGACAAAACAGATAAGTTGGATATGATCAAAATTAAGAACGTTTTTTGTGCATCAGAGGATACTATTGAGAAAGTGAAAACCCACAGAATGGGAGAAAATATTTGTGAGTCACATAACCACTAAAGGTCCAGTACCCAGAATATATAAAGACGCCTTACAACTCAGCAATAAAAAAGACAAATAACCCAATTTAAATATGAGCCAAGGATTTGAACAGACATTTCTCCCAGAAAGATACACAAATGGCCAATAAGCACATAATAAGATGCTCAACATCTTTAGTCATTAGAATGCAAATCAAAACCATTATGAGGTAGTACTTCACACCCAATAAGACAGCTGTAATCAGAAAAATGGAAAAAAACAAGTGGTGGTGAGGATGCAGAGAAACTGGTGCTTGCTGATGGAAATGTGAAATAGTGCAGGTCGGTAATTGCTCAGAAAGTTACCACATGACCCCGCAATTCCACTCCTAAGTTTATATCCAAGAGAACTGAAAACATGTCCACACAAAAACTCATACACGAATGTCCTTAGCAGCATTAGTCATAACAGCCAAAAAGTAGAAGCAGTGCAAATGTCCATCCACAGATGGACACATAATGTGGGGCATGGATACAATGGGCTATTATTACTCAGTCATTAAAGGAATGGTTTACTGACACTGGCTACAACGTGGATAAGCCTTGAAAACATTATGCTAAGTGAAAGAAGCCAGGCCAAAAAAAGGCCATATGTTGTAATGATTTGATTTACATGAAATGCCCAGAAGGGGCAAATCTATAGACAAAAAAAGTAGATTGACTTAGTGGTTGCCAAGGTTTGGGGGGAGGGGAGAACTGCCACTGACTGTTAGATACAGGTTTCTTCTGGGGGTGATGGTTGTACAACATTATGAAGGTACTAAAAACCACTGAAATGTATCATTTTAAATGGCTAAGTGATGAATTACATGCTATGTGCATTTTACCTCAATTTAAAAATGGTTAAAAAAAAATCCTGTACTCTTCAAAAACGTCAGTGTCATGAGAGACAAAGACACTCAGGAATGATTCCAGATCAAATGAGCTAAAAAAAAATTGTACTACCTTTAAAACTGTTTTGTGAGTATAAACTATGTCAAAATACAAAAAGTACTTTTTAAATGAGATAGCGTGTGTAAAGTTCTTAGCACAGCGAGCACCAGGCACATAAAGCTCAGTGACTACAACAGCTTATGACTGATGTCCCTGTTAACGTGAGACACTGTCCAGGTCAACCCCCATCGGTAAAGGTGGGAATACTAGGCTGGGAGAGGGCAGGAAGCCACCTTCCAGAGGTCATGCAGCAGTGCCCCTCCCAGGGTGTCAGTAAGCCAACCAGGATGCCTCCACCCTCATCTCTAGCGGCAGAACTGGAGTGTCCTGGGCTGTAGGCTGTCCCATCTCCAAGGATGTCTGATTGGGCTGTGACCCTTGAACCAACCAGGTGCTTTAGTAGGGACCCTCCGGGCCTGGACTGGACAGAAACATTCAGCAAATACTCGAGGGACAACATTCATTCACTTGTTCATTCATTTCACACCTATTCCCTAAGCACTGAGGTGATGCCAGGCAGGCCCTGCCTTCACGGCGCCCCCAGAGTGGCAGGGAGTCAGCACAGACATTAAGCAAGTGACCCCCCAAATAAGCATGTAATTACACTGCGGGAATGCTGTGCGGGAGCCAGTGAGAACCAGGTGGGAAGGAGGAGTGGGCACCAACCAAGAGGAAAGGGATGCCCGGCTGAGGAACAGTATCAACGAAAGGGCCTCAGGTGGGAGGCAGCCAGGTGCCTTCGGGATGAAGCTCCGGGAATGCCCCGCCTCCAGGTGGAGCCAGGTAAGATCACAGCGGCCCCGCAAGGAGGAGTGTCTGCTGCTCCCCAGTCAGGAAGCAGGAGGGGCCCGACGGCGCATTTACTGGAGGAGTGAAAGAGATGCCTCTGCATCGCAGACATCTGGTGTCACTTCCTCTCCACCTGTCCCCTTCCTACTTGGGAGTGAGAGCTGTGAACAGTGCCTGGCTGAACCACCCCAAGGAGCTACCCCTCAGCTGATGGCTCCAGCTCCTGCTAGGGGGTGGGGGAGGCAGACAGGCGAGCTGGGAGCCAGGGAAGGGAGGTTTCCAGAACCCCCAGCCAGATACCAGAGATGCCAGCCACGAGTGGGGTGGGCTGACCAGAAGGGAGCTCTGGACGTGCTCAGGAGTTGCCCCAGCTGGGAGCTTGGCTCTGAGCTCAGTGATTATAAATAAACTACCTAGTGCCTGGGCCAGCGCCGGCCAGGGCCCAGGGAGGCTCTCGAGACAGGGGCAGCCCAGCCCCCTGCATACTTGCCCGCTTCCCGAAGCCCCAACACTGGGGGCTCTAGCTCTGGAGGAAGGTCCGGACCATGGGAAGCCTCGTAAATGGGGAAACTCAGGAGCCCCTGCCGCATCTCATCACCTCCAGAGCCAGTGCGGGGGTACAGGACTCCCTCTTGACCCCCCCACCCTGACACCCAAGGGCACAAGCAGGGTCCACTCCCCGAGCAGGGTCCGCAGCCACAGGGCACCCCAGGCGCGCGCACAGGCCCATTCCGAGCCCCCCGAGGCCACGGCTGCCGCCCCTATCCCCGCCCGGGCCCAACTCCCCCCATCCCAGGAGCCCCGGAAAACTCACACCACCAGGTAGGTCAGGATGGAGAGCTGCAGCAGCCGGTAGAGCAGGCCCACCTTCTTGTTCTTGGCGATGACGTACTTCTCGGTCTTGTAGTCGAAGAGCGACTGGTAGAACCCCTTCCAGCCCACCTGCCCCATGGCGCCGTCTCACCTGCCCGCCGGCCGCGCCGCCACACATGTGCCGCATGGGAGCCGCCCCCTCCTGCCGCCGCCGCCGCCCGGCCCGGCCCGGCCCGGCCCGGCCCCCGCTGGGGCACCGCAGCGCCCGGGTGCGCGGCTCCAGCGGGCAGGGGCCAGCAGTCGGCGAGGCTGCGGCAGCGCCGCCGTAGGCCGGGCGGGGACCTGGGACGGCGACCTTGCCGCCGCCTCCGCTGACAGTGACACCGCCGGACCGCCGCCCGGTCACTGGCCCGGGAGGGCCCTCCCGCAGCCACCCGGCCCGGGCTCCTAGATCGCTGCGCCGGAGGGGTGAGGCGAGAGGAAGGGCTCCTTTGGAAGCAGCCCCAAAGATAGCCCGGGTTCCTCCTATAGAAAAGACGGGAAACTGAGGCCGGGGGAGGGGCCTACAGCACAGGAAATGGAGGCGAAGAGCTGGTAAAGCGCATTGACAGATAGATACAAAAAGGTTTCTTGATTTTTCTTGCTCCCTGGGAGGACCCTGGCCCTCCCCTCGCAGGCTGGGGGAGACTAGAGACCGGTGCCACCCGCGGCTCCTGCGCCTTGTGTCCGCTGGAATGAAGTGCGTGTTCCTGCTGCCGCAGCTGCGGCCGGTTTCTGCCCCACACCCGGGGAGTCAGCGGCCAAGTAGGTCCCAGTAGCCAGAACACGGAGAACTCTACCGCGCCCAGGGCGCGTGGGGTGGCGGAGATGAGACAGGCAAGCAAGGCCTGGGATCTTAAAATATGCCTGGAGAGAGGGCGGGTGCCAACTATTTGAAATGTTCCCAAAGCAAGAGGTGGACCTAATCTAAGCTGCTAAATCTGCATCCCTCACAACACGTGAAATGAAATTAGAGGCGGTGGGAGCCAAGATGAGGGCTTCTCAGAGGAGATCAGGTTTGGAACTTGGGACGACCACAGAGAGGAGGACTCCTGGGTGAGCTCCGTGTGCGTGTGCATGTGCATGTGTGCATGTGTGTGCTGGGCTGTGCACGCTCCTTTTCTGCATTTCACTCCCTGCCGTCCTGCAGAGTCGTCCTGCTCCTCTCCCAAGCCTGGCCCTCCCACACCAAGGAGAAGTTCCCTTCCCTGAACCACAGGCTCTGGGAGTCCGGAGTAGCAATGGACCCTAAAGTTCACCAGGTATGATCCTCTGTCAAAGTAAAACCCCCAGGGCAGTAGGTCTCCAGTTTGGGTGAGTGTGTGTATCATTTGGAAGAAAAATGCAGATCCCTGGGTCCTGCCCCTAATTTTTTCATTCTCTTAAGACTAGGATGGGGCCTGGGAATATGTACTTTGCTCTCAAACAGTCATTTCAGAAGCACAGATTTTTGTAACTTTTCATCAGTTTCAACTCAAATGCCATTTGCTTTAAAAAGGCCTGTTCTTATTACCATCCACCGAAAGCAGCCTCCGCCCCATCACTTTCGATCCCATTATCTCTTCTTATTCCCTTAGAGCACCTGTCCCTCCTGGGTCTGATCTCATTTGCTTATTGACTGTGTCCCCCACAAAGACCATAAGCTCCAGGAGGGCGGGGACCTTGCCTTTGGACATCTCTGTGCCCCATGCTCACCGCTATGCCTGCCATATAATAGTTCAGTACATACTTGCTGAGTGAGTGACTTGGGCCTGATTTTTTAAACAGGGAGGGGACTTCAGCTGCCACTCTGTTCCAGTCATGACTGGGGATTTTGGAAGCTGACATCATCCTGGGGGAAAGGCTTAGGATGTCACCGGACCTCCCTTCCTCACTCTCCCGCCAGCTCTTCCCTCACACAGCTCTCCAGCACAGAGACACAGCCTCAGTGGAGTGGCATCACAGTCACAAAGAGCCCACAGAAGAAGGTGGCTTTTCGGGGTCTCACAGTCCAGCCTGGAGAAGAGGTCCAGGCTGGAAAGCATCACCCCCACAGGACTCGCCACCCTTGCACAAGCGGCACGTGGGATGGTGCCACGCTGGGCCTCTCCACTCCCCAGAGGGAGTGTGGCCAGGCCTGTTTGTTCTGCGGGGGGATCCCCCAGAGACCAGGGCTTTGGTTTTGCAGGTGTTGCATCTGAGGCCCCAGGTCACAGCCTACAAACCAGAGCACGCTCCCCTGCTCTGGTTTCTCATGCCTTTACTGAGCATCCGCCCTTTGCTGCTGGAGAGGCTGAAACGCTTGTCGTCACCACTGCCCCTCAGGCTTCAGAGGAGGGGCCCTGCTCTTATTTGCCCTCCAGTGTGGGCAGCTCCTCCTGAAGCCCTCACGGCCCAGCCCAGACCAGGCTGCAGTTTCTGACAGAACTCCCCTGAAGCTTTAGAGACCACGTGAGGGACAATCCCAAGGGGAAAGAGTGGCTCTCAGGGCCAGGGCCAGACCCCTCCCTGTGGGCTCCCTCACAGCTTCTTAGGTGAGATCTGGACCCATCAGTGGGTCATAACATCAATTTACTGGGTTTCCAACCAGCAAAAAGCAAATATCAGAGTGTGTTTAAGGAAGCAAAGGTAGAAGTTTTGTGACACTTTGTTTAAAGTATGAGTGTGTGCACATGACACTGTGACATGTAATATTTTCCCATGGGTCGTGGTCCAAACCACATGAGAAATAGTCTTTTTTTTTTTTTGGTCTAGTTTTTTAATACACTTTATTCTTTTAGAGCAGTTTCATGTTCACAACAGAATTGAGCAGAAAAAGAGTTCGCACATAGCCCTCCCCACCCACACATATATACTCCCCTACCCTCAACATTCCTCATCAATGTGGCATATTTGGTACAATCAATGAACCCACATGGGCACATTATTATCAACCAAAGTCCATAGTTTACATTAGGGTTCACTCTTGATGTTGTACATTCTATGGGCTTTAACAAATGCATAATGACATGTAGCCACCACTATAGCATCATACAGAATAATTTCATTGCCCTAAAAATCCCCTGTGCTCCATCTATTCATCCCTACCCCCCTCCCTCCCTCCCCCCAGACCCCTGGAAACCACGATCTTTTTATTGTTCCTGTAGCTTTGCCTTTTCCAGAATGTCATTTGGTTGGAATCGTACAGTTTGTAGCCTTTTCAGACTGGCTCCCACAGCTGCCAGGGCCAAGAGCACCACCCTGCCATGCAGAGAACTGACTGGGTGCCTTGGACTGTCACCCCCTGCGTCAGGTGATCAGGGGGCAAATGGCTCATCCTCAGAGTAGTCAAAGCCCCTTCCATCTCCTCCCCAGAAGGAGTCCACATCATGCTTCACACTAGTGAGTGCTGTCCACCTGCAGGAAAGGGCAGCAAAGGGGCTGACCAATCTCACCTGGTGCACAGGACTGTCTAGTTGGATGATTTAAGGCAGCTGCAGTGAGGTGATGGGGAATTATAACATGAACTTAAAACATTTTTTTCACAATTAAAGGAAGGAAACTAGAAATAAATAAAACACAAGTCCCATAAAATGCTGTGGTTCTTGGAGCAGAGGTTACTTATACCTAATGAACGAGGTTCTACTCCCCACCCCAGAGGAGAGGTGGGCTCAGGCAGCACCTGAGACAGGAGACTGAATCTGTCCTAGGGCGCAAAAGGAAGTCATCACAAGACAAGGAGAGTCCTCCTTCAGACTCCTAAGTACCGTGCATGGCCCAGAAAGGACAAGAGTGGGAAAGGCGTGCCACAGAAAGGGTTTCACAGAGCAGTTCATCCTTTAATTTTCCTCTTGCTTCGAGGAGTCCTGCTATGATAAACACATTCCATTAATAGACATTACTGGTCCATTTAAGAAATAGCAGATGCATTATTAATGTTGCTCCAATACAGTCAACAGGAAGAAGGAAGCCCGTCTCTGTGGGGAGCATTTCCGAGTCCATCAGCATCTCTGTGACCCACAGTAATTGATGGGTGGTTACTTGTTACTCGTGAGTGTGACCAGGGGAAAAACTCCACTGAGATATCACTTCAGAAGAGTAAACTGTCCCATTAAAAAAAAAAAAGTAAACTATCAAACGCTGGTCCCATGGGCACTGAGAAGGACAAAGATTCAAACTCCAGTCAACCAAGCCCACAGAGCAGCGCCAGCTCCAACAGGGAACGTGGAAGGGAAAGCTCGTCTCGTTCCTGCTCCTGCTCCCTGCACGGGTTTCCTTCCCCACGGGCTCCACGCCCTGGCTCTCATCCATCCCCGAGTTCACAGGACCATGGCAGTGATGAAATGAGAGCAAGTGGGACATCCTTGTAAGAAACATGAGTGGCTGGGGCTCCCCCGGCTCCTTGTACTCAATCCTTCTAGATTCTTATTCTTTACTGCAGTCACTGTCCCCGCCTGCCTTTCTGGCCTCACAGTCCCCATGACGCACACCGGCCTCAGGGGAATGGGCTGACACCCGTGATCATACCCTGCACTTTTCAACCCCCATGCCTTTGCTCAGGCCAGACTCTCCTCGGTACTTCCTGTCTTCAAGGCTCAGCTCACAGGGGTCTGTCTCCTTCATGGAGGCCTCCTGGGTCCCTCTCCTTCTCTAAATTCCCAAAGAACAGGATCTGCACGTTTCAGGGAGTTACAGCAGGGCACCTCGCTCCTAGGTCATACAGGGCTGAGAGGGCAGAAATGACTTTACCACTCGGCACCACGGGCTGATGTGAGGTAGGTGGTCACCCATGGGAGGGCTGGGGGGACAAGGAGGAGGGAGGGAAGGTTGATTCCTGGTCACCCTGCCTCTACCCACATTTGAAGTGTCAAGAGAAGAGTGACTAAGCCTTTATTTTTGAGTGTATATTTCTAGAAGATTTCAACAGAGATAATTCTACCAGAGCATTATGTTAAATTTGTCTCTGGAAGTACCTTCTGAGTCATGAAGACTCCGAGACCGTGCTGAGGGCCGCCCCTTGACTAAGTGTCATCAGATGAACAAGCCCTGCTCTCATACCTAGCTTCTCACAGGGTGTGGCTCTTGCACCAAAACATCACCTGGTGCTTTCCCAAAAAGCAGATTCCCAGGCCCAAGCCGGGCTCGAGCGTCAGTGCCTTTAGCAGGTGGGGCTGGCAACCCACCGAGGAGCTGAGCTCCACCCGTGCCTCCTCCGCCAGCGACGAAGTCTGTCAGCCTCCCCCCGGCCCGGGCTGCCACTCACCCCCGCCCTGCCCACTCACTAATGAAGCTTCTGTGGGAAAACATGAGACCTGGAGATTCTACCTTAAACTAGCGGCCTGCGGCCTCAGGCAACTTGTTTCCTCCTCGAAAGCAGCTAATGCCGCCCAGGCTGATCTTAAGACTAGGTGTAAAGGTATAAAGCCTCGGGGAGGACACGTGCTTTTATTAAATGGCCCAGGGTATATAGAATAGGTCTGGGAAGCTGGATGGAAAAAATGCTACATATTTATTTTTACTACACTTCATCTGAAATTTAACATTTCCTGCAATTATGAATGTAGGCAACAAACCATAGGAGTATTAGCAGTACCTGCATCTTAACGCCAACAGAAATTACAGATACTTTCCCATCACATTACAGCTATCACAGATACCTCAAAATGCATGTTAAGTTCGTCACTACTTTGAAAGAAGCAGTTATTACACCTGCTGCTTTCATGCGTTAATAAAACAGCACATGTATCTCTAGATCATAAAATTTTTCTAATATTCTGATCATGTGTTTCAATATAATTGGTTCTTCATAAACTTATATATATTTAAAAACAAGCTGATGGATGGAAAGATGAAAATATACATGATCAAGCAAGCAGAGTAAAATGTTAATGGAAGAAGCCAGGTGTTCACTGTGAAATTCAATTTTTCTTATGCTTGAACATTTTCACAATACAATGTTGGGAAATAATCTGAGAAAGGGTCCCTGGACTTCACCAGACTGCCAAAGAACCGAGACACACACAAAAGTTAGAAGCCTCTGACCTAGAGGTACTAGTGCCCTTCACTAGCAAATCCACTGGTGAGTTCTTCGTCCAGGAGGCAAAGGACCCAAGTCCCAGTGTAGAAACCCAGGAGTTAGGCTGGTCGCCTTTTCCTAGACTAGGAAATCTAAAAGGTCTGCAGAACTGAAGTGGGCCAGTGTGTCTTCTCCCATTCCAGCAGTCCAACCTCAGTCTCAGACCTCACCACTCTAAAGACAGGAAAGATTAACCCACAGTAGGACACTAGTCAAACCCAGGAATCCAAGGCCAAGAGCTTGAAAACCGCCAACACCCTGATCAGGGCTGGCCCAGGCCCCCTTGCCAGGCCCTGGAGAGACGAGGCATCGCTAGAAGGAAGACGTCACACCTGTAACCCCCTGACTGCTCTGCCCCGGGACCGAGGCTGGCTATAGGGTCCTAGGAGAATCCTGGCCTCACGTGGGGGGTGGGGGGAAGCTGAGCCTCCAGCTGGCTCCCCCGGAGGCTGGCACTGTGGTCTTGTTTTCTTTGTGATACTCAGGAAGAGTTCCTCTTTGAGAGAGACCACCAGCAGCAATGAGGACGGCTGCTAAACACCCATCAGCAACTCTGCACGACCCAGTCCCCCTATTCTGGAGCACACACTGCTCCCTAATTCTTTCTAAGTCAAATCACCCTTACTTGCCCTGAGACTCCTAAGTTCAGAGGGAAAAAACGCACCTCTTCTATCCCAGAAGATAGTGCAGTTCAGACAGGGCTAAAGAGAAAACACCGGGGCTACCTTTTAACCAGACAAGAAAGAAAAAGTAAAGCATAGAGGGAAAAAAAAATCTCATCTCGTGGGAAAATACACAGTCTTGCTAACAATCAAAAAGAAGTAATCTATCAGGGGGAGGTTAGGGCTACCAACCCCGCGTTTAGAAGCAGTGTTTTGTCTCTGACACCGGCTCCCTGAAAATGATCACAAATGGGAGAATATATGATCCTATTTATGTAAAACACACACACACACGAACAAAACCCCAAAACCTATGTACTTGTCTGTGTACCTATGTGAATATTTACCAAAGCACACAATATGGCCTGGAAGGATATGTGCTAAACCAGGACGCGTCAGCTTCTAAAGGGGGACAAGGCTGTGACTGAGGCAAGTTTTCACTCTTTCCTCTGATTTTACCATGAATGCATCTATGTGTTACATATGTATTTTTCAAAGTGTCCTTGCACTAAGCAAAACAAAATCAACTGCAGTTGAGAATTGTGTTTAGGTGCCTCCAGCTACCTCCTGAATTCTGATATTTGAACAACTGCTCCTCCTGGAGTGATGCAGATTCCCTCGATCCCATTCACTAGATCTGTCCTTAGTTATGGTCAAATTCTGGCACAATTACAAGGTTATAATTGTGGCTAGGAGACCCCAAAATACCTGAAGCCTGATCTTAAGCAAATATCCCTCCTTGTAAAGGCATGAGAGACGGTGTGCCTGGAAAAATACACTAGTGCAGATAATTTTAGACCGCCAGGCTCGGCTGAATGGAATGCCCCTTTCTCAAAATCTAATCAGGCCTAAACAGTTTGACCAATGTAGATCTTCCCATCTGCTTATTTCACCCCTCAACAGTCCAGTTCACAGTTCAGATGTTACCGAGAGAGAAAAAGTTTATCTGAATCAGCTCTCACCAGCCTGTAACAAGGGAAATGAGAACAGAGAAACCACAAGGGGCACTTTTCCCCACGCTCGTGTCCAGCTGGCCCCATCTTAGTCCCTTCCTGGCCAGGACGGCGGCCCTGTGACGTGACCCACTGTCCTGTGATCTACGCAAGCTTTGGCACTTACTGCTCCCAGGCAGAGGAGGGTGCAGAGGAAATGGGAAAGGCCTGGCACCAGAGAGGCATCTTTTAGAAGACAGACGAGGCTTTGGCTCAAGCCACAGCACACGGATTTGCACAATCTAACCGTGTCTCCATTTAAGTCTCTTCCTCCTCACAGACTGGCCCTTTATGAAGTCTCCTGACTACAGCGGCACTGGTCTAACACCAGTCAGATCACATCAGCTCAGTCAGTCAGTAGCTCCTAGATGGTCAATGGAAGGCTTCATCGTTACAATGGGAGTGGGGTCTTACTGGCAATAAAAAGAAGTATAAAAGCAGGGGTTGCAAGTCCCCTATAATAATGAAAACTTGGACACACCTCCTGAGCCCAGCAACAGGGAAACATCTGAGCAAACTCATCTCTTTCTTTCCCTTCAAAGCGTAACTCAGAGATACTGCAGGTTCAGTTCCAGAGCATCGCAATGAAGCAAGCATCACAATACAGCGAGTCCCACGAACGTTCTGATTACCCAGCGCACGGAGAAGTTACGCTCACACTGTAGTCTGGTCATGAGCAGCAGCACTGTCTAAAACAACAGTGTACAGACCTTAATTAAACATACAAAACAAAAAACCAATTATGGTAGTAACATCAAAGATCACAGATTATCAAATACCATATGATATCACTTATGTGGCATCTAAAAAAAAAAGACAGACAAACTTATTTATAAAACAGAAAGAGACTCATAGACATAGAAAACGAACTTATGGTTGCCGGGGGGAGAGGGTGGGAAGGGGTAAATTGGGAGTTTGGGATTTGCAGATACTGACTGGTATATATAAAACAGATAAACAAGTTTATTTTGTATAGCACAGGGAACTATATTCGATATCTTGTAGTAGCTTACGGTGAAAAAGAATAAGAAAACGAATATATGTATATTCATGTATGACCGAAGCATTGTGCTGTACACCAGAAATTGGCACAACATTGTAAACTGACTATACCTCAACTAAAAAAAAAAATCACAGATTATCGTAACAAACATAATGAGAAAGTCTGAAATCCTGCAAGGATTATCAAAATGTGACAGAGACACGAAGTGAGCAAACGCTGTTTGAAAAATGGCACTGATGGACTTGCTCCACACTAGGTTGCCACAAACCTTCAATTTGTGAAAAATACAGCATCTGCAAAACGCAATAAAGCAAAGCATAATAAAACGAGGTCTGCTTGTGAGAGGAGAAGCCTGTGGCAGCAATGGACAACAGAGCGGGTAACAGAGGAGTCAAAACAGAAAGGAACTCATGAAACCAATGAAGCAGGTGGCTGCCCACCAACAGGAAGGCTGATCATGCGGGACTGGAAGGAGAGGGGCTCCATGAGAGGTGGGGGAACCCCAACTGAGCCCCAGTAATGCCCGGAGGGCAGGCAGACGAGGGTATGCAAAGCTCCCATGAAAGTCAGGCAGAGTTAACTTCTCAAAGCTCTACAAAAACCGGTCAAAGAAATAAGGGCGGCGGGAGGGGGGAATATATAAATATCAGAAAGACTCCGAAGTACCATTATGGGCAGATAGGAATTTCTCCTTAGAAAATTCGAGAGAATCAATAGACAAGCTATTAAAAAATAAAAGAGTCCAGTAAAGTAGCAGATAAGATAAACATTCAAAACAACCAACTTTTCTAAATACAAACTCTGTATAAATCAGTCAAGGGGAAAAAAGGTATTTTTCACAGTAGCAATAAAAAATATAAATGCAAAATATAATACAGCTAGAAACTGAAGTCTTTGTAAACTAAGACCTCTCTGAAGAAAATTACAAAATCTCGTTGTAGTGTGTTTTTAAAAATCTCAGCAAGTGGACATTTAAACTAAAACACCAAAGGGTTTCTTTTGGGAATCTGAAAAACTGATATTAAGAATTACCTAAAAAAAAATACAATCAATGATTTGAATGAAAATGACCTAACAGATATCAAAATTTACTGCAAAGTTAAAATGAAAACTAGCATCAAAAACAGAATACCATTTTCTACACTGATCAGATTAGCAAAATAGCTAAAATCTGAGGGTGCCCAGTGGTGGCAAAGGCACTTACGTATATTCTAAGTGGGCGTATACACCAGCAAAAACTTTTTTGGAAGTTAAGTTACATCCTATATGGAAATTTTAAATGCACATAACCTTTGAGCCAGTAATTGTGCAGGGAAGTTAACCATCAATATACTTGAAAAGCACACCAGGATACCTGTTTAAAGATTATCATCACACCTTTTCGTTGTAATAAAAAAAAGAAATGGAAGCAATCTAAATATCCACCTGTAGGGACTTGTGTAAATTCTGACATATCCACATATAACACAGTAAATTATGGAGCAGTTAAAGAGAAAGGGGTAGACATGCAGGTGCTGGTGTTGAAGGATCTTCCTAAAGTCTATGAGATGAAAAAGCCAGGGCAGAACACTACAATCTAATTCCACTAAAAAGTTTACGCTGGTGTGTACACAGGAGTATTCTGAAGGAAAACCTGAAAAACCATTAACCATGGTTGCTTTTGGAAAGAGGCATTAGAGGTGAGAAAGAAGGAGGAGACTTACTTTTCATGCTTTAGACCCCTATGTGCTGTTTTGAATTTATCATTTGTATAAAGTTAAAAAAAAAATGTGGTTCCTTCAACTGTAGTACTGGTACAGGAACAAACAGATCAGTGGGATGAAACTAAATGTCCAAGATATTTTTATATATATACACACACATATATTAAATATATACCATCTATGAATTTCATGAATGGTTTCAGCAAAACTTCAAATCATCAGTAAACATTTCAATAAATGATACAGACAACCGTGATTCATTTAGAATAAGACAGTTAGACTCAAGGTCATCAAGGAAACGGAAACCACTCCAGATATTTTAAACAGAAAGTGACTTAATACTGGGAGTTCAGTTTCAAATTTGTTGGGAGGGCTGGAAAATAAAAATGGGAGGGCTGGTGTTGCCCAGAGGTCAGGGGATGCAGGAAGCCACCACCTGGGCCAGAGCCCAGACCCACCAGAGCCCAGACCCACCACGCTGCCGCTTGGCGGCCCGCCCTCATCTGCTGCCACCTCGCTGCCAGAATCAGGAGAAAGCCCTCTCCCATCTCTCCTCCTTTCCGTCTCATGCAAGTGCCTCTCGCTGCAAAAGCTAACCAGAGCCCACTGCAAGCGGGTCTGGGAAGTGGCTAAAGCCTTCCAGCCCCTGCAGTACGTTCGGGGAGAGCGAGGATAAGCAGGGGAGATGATGAACTATTTCAACAAGTGGTGCTGTAAAAATCAGTTATGCTTCTGGGGAAAAAAAAAAAACCTCAGGTTAAATTTCCTAATTCACACCTTATATACACCTAAATTTCAGGAAAAAATTAAAATTTTAAAGAAATAATAATGAAACCACCTGAATTAGACATAGACTACCGAGGGATTTCTACATTGTATACTCCTGCACCATTTAATTTTTTGCACTGACTTTTATAACCTACAAAAACAAAGACTGTGCCACTGTAGGGCTGGGAATGGAGTGACGTGGTCAAGTTTTAACAGCATGGGGCATATAAATTAAATAACATAAGATACTAAGAGCAAAACCAGCCTGCAACTAGGCCCTAATCTCTGTGCCCCCAACTCCCAGGCCAGGTCCCACGCCCTCCTGCGAACAAGCCCACTCTCCTGAGGCCAGCACTCACTAAGGGTTGGAGGTCCCCGAGCAGCTCCCTAAGCAGGAAGCCAGGTGAGGGCAGCACGGGGTGTTAAACAGACACGTTCAGACACAACAGAAGTGACGCTTCGGAACACAGTCCCGGTCTTCTTTCCCCCCTTGTTCCTGTTTGGTGACCTTTGTTTTTCTACCCTTTATATTTGCTTTGGAGGTGCTTTTTTGTGGCCTTACTTGAAATAACAAGCCATATCTGAGGACCTAAAACTGCCAAACCAGAAACTGCTTTCAACCACTGCCCCCTAAGATGTACTTCATGGAATGGTATTTTGAGAGGTGTTACCAGAAACAGCAGGAAAAAAGCACTCTTAGGCAGATATGGTTGAGAAATGCTGTATAACCTCCTCTTGGCGAAAAAAAATCACAAAGTATATCATATTTACTTACGAAAGGTGCTTCTGTAAAGAAAACAGTGTAACTTTATTTAATACCAAATGCTTCCCCGGTTTCTTTTTTGCACAATACACAGACACTTTGGGGACAATGTATGGTTTTAAAACAACATTCCACAATCTGTTAGCTCCTGCTCTCCATCACCCTAAAGGAAAAGCAGCCAGTATGACACCAGGTCTCCAGAAGTTCAGGGACAGGCAGATACTCTCCCACCAGATGAAGAAGCCGGTCCTAATTTTCTTCATCGAGCAGGCTCTCTGACTTCAGCTGGTCCTTCCTTATGCTCTCCAAGTTCAGCTGTTGGTATTTTCTTTTAAAAAAGCCACACTAAAACGAAGGAGGGAAGCCTGATTACAGGCCTGAGATACCTGTTTTAGAAAATCACTTCTCCGGTTGTTGCCAAGATGGCCCCTGTTTCTCATGCTCCCTCTGAATCTCTCCTGATAATCCAATCCTTCGAGACCTTTCCACAAGCTTTTCCTGGTGCTCAGTCCCCAGTCAGAAGAGATCTTCCACCTTCCTCTGAACCCCCAGAGCACTTTAATCTTTTTAACCTAATTAGTTCTGCAAAGTGCTGCAGTTTCAGCTGTACTGGGTCTATTTATGTAAAAGTGCTCAGCCTACCAGGCTGAGGACAGAAGGGGCTTAAGCACAGCCTCCCACATCAGGAAACGCAGAATCGAGTGGGAAGAGAAATAATGACAGGACAGCGTGACGACTGCCGGCTGGAAGGGTTTCTAGAGGGCAGCTCAGAGGAAAAGCATGGAACTTGGCTCAGAGGACTCAGGAATCTCCAGGGCTGAGTTTTAGGGGGAGAGTGTGAGCCAGAGGGAAAGAGGGAACAGGCACGGGAGGTGGGTGTAGGGAGCCTGACGGCAAGCACAGAGACACGAACCTACTTAGCTCAATGTACTTGGAGAAAAAAGCAAGAACTTATGGGTGGAAGCCAGAGAGTGGAGGGTCTTGGAAAGCAGTGAAAGAGTCTGAACACTAAAGCAGGGGAAGGAAAGGATTTAAACAGGAGAACGATGGCCAGATCTGTTTTGGGAAAATCTCTTCAATTAGATCTTTATCTTTCTCATACAGAAACTCTCTTACTTATTTGTCTCAACAGGTATGCGGGTGAAGGAAGAGGGAAAAGTGGCCCCCAGGCCAGGGTAGCTGCTGGAAGTCAGGGGCTGGAGGTCCTAAGGAGAACTGGGCCCAACACCAGAGCCTTTATGACCATAAGTGGAACTGACCTTGACTAGGATGACTACAATCACGATCAAAACCAGAAGGCCACCAACACTGCTTTTAATGATGAGAGGCAGGGAATATGCCTCCTCATCTTTCAGGAAGATGACAGTGATCTGGAACAAGATAAAAAGATCATCCAATAAATCGGGTAAGGCCAAATGAGAAAATAATTCTACATGTTATTTTAAGGAGCAAAATATGAGAACCTGGCAGCATTCAGTGTATTGATCAAGGCTGATGACACTAAAGCAAAAGCTAAACATCGTCTGATGCAGCATCTAAAATTATCTAATGAGATTTCTGGTTTCCAGTTCCATATGTAAAGAGCTTGGAAGTCACCACTCCATGCTAACAGGTAAAGAGCTGAAAAGACTGAAAAATCAACAACTCTTCTTGGATCCATACGAAAGGAGGACACAAGGGAAACTGCTGCCCCCGAGTGGAGAGACAGTCAGGTGAACACAGAGCAGAGGGTCGCCACACCTGGGCAGGAAACCTGAACTACAAGGGAGGGATCGCTGGATACTGCTGACAACTCTGGGGCTTACAAACTCCAGGGAACCCGTCACTGGGGTGAGGTTTACCTCCAGGGGCTTAACCAGGTTCCCCATTAAACACTGGAGGAAAAAAAAACCATTCGTGCTTCCCGCAGGAGAAGGGAAAAAGGAATCATTTTGAAATAAGCCAGAGAACTCTGTTCAGGACAAGGCCTGCCCTCAAGGGAAACTAGTTAACCACAGTCTAACCTGCTGGGTATTAGCAGAGCCTAACTGTCCTGGGGGAAGGGAAGTACCTAATTCAAGCCCACTCTAGCCATCCTAAGGGTATTGTTTTGCTGTTCTGTTTTTGGAAGAAAAAAAAAACAGAAATAGCTGTACTGGTCACAGTGCAGAGGCACAGGCTTATTAAGAGACTGAGACCTAATCACAGAATGATGGAACACTTCCCTCCCGGCACCTCACCATGTTACTGAAGGTCTATTTACAGCAGCTCCTTTTACTTAATACATCATGTCCAGCTTTCAGACCAGGAATTAAAACAATTACAATGAATATGCTAAGGGCTCTCATGGATAAAGTAGACAGCACGCAAGAACAAAGACAAGGAACATGCATACGGGCAATGTAAGCGGAGAGATGGAAATCCTAACAAAGAACCAAAAAGAAATCCTAGAGATAAAAAAAAAAAAAAGCCATAATAGAAATAAAGAATGCCTTTGACATGCTCACTAGGAAACTGGAACCGGCTGAGAAAAAAATCTCTGAGCTACATGTATCAACAGAGCCCTCGAAAGCAAAGAGAACAAATACTGAAGGAAAAAAACAAAACAAAAAAACACCAAAAAACCAGAGCACAGGAAAATTATCCTATGACCAAAATACTTTATAGAAACTATTTTAGTCTCTTATCTAGAAGAGCTAAGTCTGCCAGGAGGCTGTGACCTTCTGTTATGGAGTCTCTGACAGTTTAACAGAGAGTCCCAAAGAATTAAGGTCTCTAGGTTATAGAGACTTGGGGAGGAAGGTACAGCTCAGTGGTAGAGTCCATCTTGGCATGCACGAGGTCCTGGGTTCAATCTCCAGTACCTCTGGTAAATAAATAAATAAACCTAATTACCTTCCCCCCACAAAAAAAGACCTGAAAAAATTTTAAAAATAAAATAATTTGGGGGGACGGTATAGCTCAAGTGGTAGAGCACATGCTTTGCATGCATGAGGTCCTGGGTTCAATCCCCAGCACCTCCTCTGAAAATAAGTAAATAAACCTAATTACCTCCCCTCCAAAAGAAAACTGAAGGAAAAAAAAAAAAGACTACATGAAATTAAAAAAAATAAGAACACTGAGAGACAGAAAATCAAGACTCCACATCCAGCTACACCCCAAGCTCTCCATCTCAAAATGATGACCTATTTTTAATGATCTCTAAGTCCCTTCCAGCTCTGTTATGACAACTCTTTTTGATCTTGCCTAACGACTGATGGGACATTTTTCCCACATGAGATGCATGACAAAGATACGGGTCTGCTTTTCACCAGACTAATGTCAGAGGCATGATAATAAATGCAACATGGCATCCATGTGTACTGTTGAAAAGCTCTCCCATGAGAAGCCACCCCAGCACGACCGTCCAAAGGCTCTCTCCATTCCTCAAGTCTGAGCTTCCTCTTACTGATAGGAGTCAGCTGGAGAGTTCAGGGGATGTGCTTCCCAAGTGAGACCCAGATAAGGCGCTCCCAAGTCGTGGCCAGCACACAGCCCATGGCCAGAGCATGTTCCCAGGACCTAAGTGGGGCCAGAGGGCCATCACGATGTCTCTGCCTGCCCGAAAACTGACTTCCCTTCATGCAAGTGTTTAAGCACCAAGGTCGGGGATGCTTTGGAGAGAATTTCTGCATGGGGTGGAAGGCTGGACAAATTTACCTTTGAGTTCTCAATGACGTTATAAACACTATAAACACTTCGTAGGGTAGACCCTCCCTTGCAAATAGGGAGGGAGCAAAGCAATGGAGAGGGAGGAACAGGAAGGGAGCTGGTTTTCTCCTTCAGGAAAGAGTGAAGTGGGGAGGAGTGGGGGAGGACTTGAGAACCTGAGGTTTAGGAAATTAATGGAAGGAAGTCCCCAGATGACAGTGTTGTTAACAGGACAGATTTGAGTAGAAGAAATGCTCCCATTTCTCAACGCCTCTTCCCTTTTTCCTCTTCTACACCCACAGGTTCCTAAAGTGCCCCAGATCTGTCCTGGTAGAGGTGAAGGGAGAAGCAGGTCGAGGACACCACTGCTTTGGCAAACACTGGTGGTGGCCGACCCAGTAGCCATTCTCTCCTTTCAGATTCTGTTCAGAAATCATGACTGGTTTAAGCTAATCATGACAAAGCCATGCCCCTTGGTCAGTGATTGACACCAGATCTAGTTCTCACTAAAAAGATGCAAGGAGATTATCTGTTGGGAGTTTTTAGGAAACTCTTCCTCCCTGAGAAGGGGAGGCAGATGAAGAAAAACTCCATTTGCTACTGACCTCTTGGCTTTTGTATTCCGTGAAAATACAGCGCTGGGAGAAGTGGAAACTCTGTGCTGGCCACGAGGGAAGGCATCGCCAACACACAGATAGAAGCACACAGTATTCAAAGGAGCCAGGCCGTTGGCCCTGGTCCGCCTCCCTCACTCAGATAAACAACAGATGACTTTATGGTACATTAGTGGGAGTTTTCACTTACTTGCAGCTGAAATGCACTTGGATACAAGGCTATTTATACTCGTAGATTCGTTCTAAGTCAGGTGCTTATTACCAGAAACTAAATTCTTTGCTTCAGATACTAAATTTAAAGAAAGGAAAATAATTATGGGGAATCTACACTACAGGAATAAAAGCACCAGTAAGCAAAAGGGGGAAATAAATGATTTAAGAATGTGCATGTTAACAGTAGCCCTCTTTGGGAAGACAGAAGAAAATGAGGGCATGGGGAGTGAAGGAACCACTATTTTTCAGTTGGGATTTTTCTGTAAAGCTTGGACTTTGTCGCTTTTCTATTTTTAAAAAATCTGAGCAATAGGATAATGGGGCACTTTTTTTTCTTCTGTATCATTCTCTGTGTTAGAAATACTTAAAAATAAAAGGAAGTGTTATTTCTGACATGTCTAGAGAACTGTGACTTTCTCCTCATCCAGGGAGGATATCAGAGGACCTAGTATTTAGCGATCCAGTCTCACACCTTTGATTCTTTCTTGGATCTGGAATCAGGCCTAACCAAAGAGCTCACAGATGGACCATCTCTGATGCCAGCAGCAAGCTGAGACGAGTGTCAACAAGGATGACAACTCAGGGTGGCACACAGCGCAGTCAGCCCACAGATCACAGATGTCAGTTTGACTTGCAGTCATATTTCTACAAAATGAACCCAAGAGCTCTAGTACTTAGTCTAAGACTTATAAAGACGTATACATCCCTGAGTACTGTAACTGTGCACTATTGTAACTGAACAGTTACTACACACTAAGAAGAGGGTTAATATATACAAAAAAATAATTTCTCACAGGAAATTAAAAAAAAATCTTCAAATCAAAGTATATGTGGCTGTTGACTACTGCCTAGCTATTTCCACTTAGACTTACTCAGCTGAGGCCTCTTATTCAATCACCTCATTTCAGAGACAGAAAAACTGAGGCAGAGGCTGAGTAACTCAAGGTCACGGAGGTAGGTGGTAGCAGAATCAAGATCAAAGGCAGTAAGACTGAAAACAGGAAGAGGACAACAGCCGAGTGCCAGTACAGGGGCTCTGAGGCCGGACACAGCTTTCCCAGGACACCACCCAGAAAACCAGAAAACAGCCAGGGATTACCTTAGTTCTGTGGTTCTCTGAATTCAGCCCCTCATAGAGAGACTTGTTGAAAGATATTTCACCAAGGATCTGCAGCTCAGTTACATCTCTTGGTAACTATAAGATGGGGAGGAAACAAAACATTTTAGACATGGACTTACTGTTTTGGGACAGCACTCACCATCTTTCCTTTTACACGCGTTACTTCTCCAGTATTCCTTAGTCAAGTGAATGGCCTCAGCAACCACAAAGTTACCCAAGCAAGAAACCTGCAGTTATACCTCAACTTTTCCCTTACCCTTTAGCTCACACCACACCCCCACCCATCCACCCACCCCAAGTCAGTTCTTGACAATTCTTTTTTAGCCTCTCTTGCACCTGTCCCTTTTTCTCCAACCTCATTGCTACTTCTTCAGTTCAGATCTCATCATTCTTACCTGGATCACTGCAAGACATTAAACTAGATCGGAGTTCCTACTTCTGCATAAGTGATCAGGGAAGGCCTCTCTAAGAGGGTAACATGTGAGCTAAAATATAAGAAGAAACCACACACAAAGATGTGGAAGAGCAGTGTCATGCAGAAAGAACAGCAAGTACAAAGGTCCTGTGGTCAGAACAATACTGGCAAGCTGGAGGCAGGGAAGGGGAGAGTACTAGGAGATGAAGGGCAAGAAGTAAGCGGATACCAGACCATAGGGGGCCTTGCAGACCACTGAAAACGTACGAATTTCAGTCTGAGTGTATTCCAACTTTTTTGTTTAAGTAGATGAGTAGCATAATGTTTGCTGTTAAAACATTTCTGGAGGGCATGGCAAGAGCAGAGGCAAGATGAGCAGAGCAAGATGGGTTATGTTGCCATAAACCCAACAAGAGATGTCGACCTGACCTACAAGAGTAGCGGTGGAGGTGGAGAGATGTGAGTGGATTTAGAATATATTTGGGGGCGGGAGGAGTAGAATGACAGGGCTTGCTCTGGAACAGAGTGGGTGAAAGAAAGAGAGGAGTCGAAAGTAATTCCTCAAATTCCTGGTAAGTAACTAGAGTAAGTTACCCTTGTAAGTTACTCGGAGTAAGTGGGTAACAAGGTGGATCAAGAGACCTGTTTCGGACATATTTGAAGACGCTATTATCCTTTCTAGGGAAGGTGCCAGTGAAACAGCAGGATAATCAAATCTCAAGTACCTGCTCTGATTGACTGAAGGAGAGCTCTGCAGCCACGGTTACATTTTCTTTATCCGAGGAGATGTTACAGCTCACTGAATGCCATTCTTCCACAAGCTGGAAAAGGATGTTAGAACAATCCCTTTACGGGTGGAAAAGCTGGGAATTTTAATACTTAGCACACAGAGCACCTCACGGGCCCAGGATAGAGGGTGTGCGCAGTTTCCGCGCTCACTTGGCTGGAGCAAAGCGGCATCCTTGCCAAACGTGAACCGGTGAAGAGGCTAAAGAGAGCTTTGGGACCGCCCTGCCTGTGCTTTCAGGGGATACCTCGGAAAAATAGTATCCGGGCGTCTCATGTCACCCGCTTCAGGCCCTCCTCCCTCCCTCGGCCTCTCGGGTCGGCCGCGCTCACCTGAACCGGATCGCTCCCGCAAACACGCTCCCGGGTCTGAGTGCACACAGTGTGAGCCTGAAACGAGAGCCACGGCCGCGACCAACTGAGGATGCCAAGCCGCCAGTTACCCGCCCTCTCCCACATCCCGCGACACCTGTTGTAATGCGCAGGCGCGAGGCCCGGCGCTAGGACCCGCCGGGCAGGCCGGCCGGCTGGCCGGCCGGCACGTCTGCGTCTCGAGGAAGTCTCGCGGTGTTTGTATTTGAACAAGCTGGCGGGTGCCGGCCATGGCGGCGTCACTCCCGCGACCCGGGAGTCGGCTCTTCCGAACGTATGGGGCTGCGGGCGGCGGGGGGCCGTGGCGGCGGCCGGGCCAGGCAGCCGTGCAGTGGTTCCCGCCGAAAGACCGGAAACGTTTCTTCAGCAGCAGCAGTAGCAGCGACGCCAGCGGGGGCGGCCGCTCGCAGTCCGCGGCCTCTGACGATCCTGACGACCCCGACTTCCCCGGCAGCCCGGTGGGTCGGCCGCGGAGGCGCGCTGGCAACCGACTCTCCAAGGACCCGCCGAGTCTGATCGCGACCCCGAGACGTCTGAGGCTGCGAGCGCGGTGCCGGCAGAAGTGCAGCACCCCCTGCGGCCCGCTCGGACCGCCGCCCTTCCCCGAAGGCAACCCGGGCCGCCTGAGCCCGGACCTCAGTGTGTGCAGCCAGCCTAGGGACGACGGCGAGCTGGGCACCAGTGCCTCCCTGTTCAGCATTCCGGCCTCTCCTGGCCCTGGCCCTGGCCCTGGGTCCCCAGCGCCAGGATGCAGCATCTGTACCAACTCCTCCGCCTCTCTGGATGGAGTCTCTGAAGTTCTGAGCGGCTTCCCGCTCCCAGCAGCCTCCGTGGACCAGGCATCTCTCCCCTGCTCCCAGGAGGCAGCGACAGCAGGAGGCAGGCTCACCAAGTTGGCCCACCAAGCCCATGCCAGCCTCAGGTCAGCTCTCTTTAGCTTTTTGGACTCAGGAAATCCTGAGGATTCTGAATTTGGGGCAGATGGGAAGAATATGAGGGAGTCCTGCTGTAAAAGGGAACTAGTGGGAAGGAGGCTGGAGAGCCCAGGTTTATCAAGCATGGGTAAGAAAATGGCCACAGGCCAGGACTGTTGTCGAGAGACTGGGTCTCAAGGGGCTGTCCAGATGGAATATGAGGAGACCCGTGGGTGCAGAGGAGGTGTTGTACCTGGGAAAATCAACAGGCCTGAGAGAACTGGGCCAAGCAGGAAAAGGAAGCATCAGGAGACAGCAGATACCTCCCTCCTCCATCACCAGCAGTTTAAAAAGGGCCAAAAGATGGAAAAAGATTCATTTGTCACCCAGGACCTGACTCATGTACAGAATGCCTGCTCTTGGACCAAAGCCAGGGCTTCCTTCAGTTTCCACAAGAAGAAGATCGTGACTGCTGTGTCAAAATTGTGCAGCACCTCCACCATTGCCAGTTCTCTCTCTGAGTCCTTCATATCAGAATTTTCAAACCCTCCTGTCACGAACAGAACAAACAGTGCTCTGTCCCCTTGGCACTCCTCCTCCATGTATTTGCTAACCCCCTTAAAGATACTACATGTCACGGACAAAAAGGCATCTGATGCAGAAAAGGTTTACAGGGAATGCAATCAGGAGGGGCCTGTCCCCTTCAGCTATTGCCTGTCCACAGAAAAACTGAAATGCTGTGAGAAGATTGGCGAAGGGGTGTTTGGCGAAGTGTTTCAAACAGTTGCTAATCACACACCTGTAGCCCTAAAAATCATTGCTATTGAGGGGCCGGAGTTAGTCAATGGAGCTCATCAAAAAACTTTTGAGGAAATCCTGCCTGAGATCATAATCTCCAAAGAGTTGAGCCTCTTGTCGAATGAGGCACACAACCGCACAGATGGCTTTATTGGGCTGAACTCGGTGCACTGTGTTCAAGGGTCTTACCCTCCCTTGCTCCTCCAAGCCTGGGATCGCTATAACTCAGCCAAAGGGTCTGCGAATGACCGGCCTGACTTTTTTGAGGACAACCAGCTCTTCATTGTGCTGGAATTTGAGTTTGGAGGGATCGACTTAGAGCAGATGAGAACGAAGTTGCCCTCCATCGCCACTGCAAAGAGCATCCTACACCAGATCACTGCGTCCCTCGCCGTGGCGGAGGCATCCCTGCACTTTGAGCACCGAGACTTACACTGGGGGAACGTGCTTTTAAAGAAAACCAGCCTCAAAGAGCTCCATTACACCCTCAACGGGCAGACGAGCGCCATCCCCACCCGTGGGCTGCAAGTCAACATCATTGACTACACCCTGTCACGCTTGGAGCGGGACGGGATCGTGGTTTTCTGTGACATTTCCACGGACGAGGACCTGTTTACGGGAGAAGGTGACTACCAGTTTGAGATCTACAGGCTAATGAGGAAGGAGAACAACAACTGCTGGGGCGAATACCACCCCCATAACAACGTGCTCTGGCTGCACTACCTCACAGATAAGATTCTGAAGCAGATGACCTTCAAGTCCAAGTGCAATACCCCTGCCATGAAGCAGGTGAGGAGAAAGATCCAGCATTTCCACAGGACCATGCTGAACTTCAGCTCTGCCACGGACCTGCTCTGCCAGCACAGCCTGTTTAAGTGAGCAGGGGGCGCTGACCACCGCAAAGCCAGAGGGCACTGGCCTGGGAGCCCCTGGTGCTGTTGTTAACCTCTGTCCCCAGCGCACGATGGGAGTTCCATTCTGACAGGTTTCCAATCAGCTTTTCAAAACGAGAGTTTTGTTTCCAAGCGGAAACTCAAATGTTTGTTGAAATGTTTAAACTTCACAAATATTCTCAGAAGATAAACTACACTGTGAGAACAAGCGTTTACAACCGAAAAGTCCTCTTTCTGTCAGCTGACTCGGTTTTGTAAATTCCGTGTTTTCCTTTTTTGAGCCTTGATACTTTCTGTAGCCTGAGCAGGAAAAAAAAAAAATCAGGAAAGCCCAAGGCCTCAGCTGCCACCCCAATCAGAGCCTGTTGCTGTACCACAGGCTGGCTTTGGGAACTGTTACTGGTGAGGCATCAACCAACAGCAGAGAGGCTGTGGCAAAGCAGAGTCCAAGGCAGACAGGCTGGAGGGCAAGAGGAAAGGAAAATGGGAGACAGTTTATAGGGAGAAGTGCAAGAACTGCCACATGTTTATCAAGCTCATTCACCAATCACAGAGAAGCAGAATTTACCAATTTTCAAAGGGAAAATAAATGTCTCCATGTCTACTTAAAAAGTCGGAATTTTTGCTTATTTTTTCCATCAAGGGAAAAAAACTGAAATGTCACTTTAAAGGCCAAGCGGTTAATATTCCCTGTGAGCATGGCTTTGGTAATTTACTCCTAATGTGTTCCCACGTTAACTAATCTTGTTTTTACTCCTTTCCCAGAACTCTAGTTTTTATACCTTTGAGAATCCATAGTCACTCTTGAGAGAGATGTGACCCTGCTCAAGACCCTCCTCTACATACCTGAGTCTTGGTCAGGTTCTTCACTCTTACAAGGTGAAGACCTTGTAATTTGATCGGAACACAGATTTTCAGCAGGAACTCTGCTCCAAAGAGGTTCTCCCCGTGTATCTGCAGAATAAAATCAGAGCAGGAAGTCATGGCTGGTGCAGCTTGGCCGCGCGGGGCTTTGCAGTGGCGGGTCCAGCACTTACATTGAAGAGGAACTCTTTGTGGTCAGAAAGCCCACGGCTTGTGTTCATGTACATCACCGATGGCCTGCAGTTGAGAGGACGTGGGTTAGACCTCAAGGCCCCCTTCTTATTTAAATAAGCCTCAGTGCTACCAATTAGATACACTAGGACCCAGGGCACCCGATCCTTAAGAGGGATCAAAGCAAGGTAAAGTGGTCAGGCAGTTAAGATCAAGTTAGACTGTTTGAATTCTGTATATTGGGGCTAGTTCTGGATCTGATTATCATTCCTCAGTGTGGCCTTGCTGTTTTCCTTCCTTTCTTCCCAATCCCACAGCCCCTCTCTCCTTCCCTCCTCAGTTGGCACCACTCCTCCTTTGATTATGACCATGGGGTTTCTAGGACCCAACTGTTAGTGCCCTAGAGGTGAGTGGGAGCCTGGGTTCTAAGCAGCCTCCTCTCAGGAAGGGCAGGGCCCACCTCCCCCCGACACCAGTTGCTTCCACAGGAGAAAATGGCTGAAGCTGTCCTGCAGCTGTCGGCCCCTTGGAAGCACTTACTTGGGAAGAACTGCGATGAAGGCATGCTTGAATTGAAGGCTGTGGGTCTTACTGACCAGAGACCTTCTTTCGTTGAAACTAGGAAATAAGAGTGTCGGTTGATAGCATACCTGCTTTGTACAGACAGCTGCTTCTTACCTTGGCTTCCCGGGATTGTTGGGGGTCAGACAGAAAAGATTCTTGGAGGTGAGCAGTTAAGAGTGCAGAAGACTCGCTGGAAGACCGTACTTGGAGAAACTGATTTTTAAAAAGGTTTCTCAGCCTTGACAATATTGACATTTGGGGCCAGGTAGTTCTGTCCTGTCTGTTGTGTGATGTTTAGCGACATCCCAGGCCTCTGCCCGCTAGATGCCAGTAGCACCACCCCCACCCCACGCTGGTGTCGTGGCAATCAGGTGTCTTCAGGCTCTGCCCCTGAAGGGCAGAATCATCCCCATTTGAGAACTCTTCCCAGGACCATACTCTCAAGCAGAGAAGTTTTGTAGATGACATAGCTTCTTAAAGTTAAATGAACCAGAATTAGAACTCTAGTCCAAGGCTCATCCTACCAGGCTATACCCTAGTTTTATTTTGTGTGCCAATAAAAAGATTTTCAGTATCTCTATCTGTGATGGTGAAGGGAAAGCCAAGTCACTGCGGGGATCCAGGGCCTTCCCTGGGCTCACAGAGGTTCCCCTTCTGGGCGGTGAGGGAGCCACAGGCACTGCTTACTTGTTGATCATCACAGTGATATTGGCTGTCCTGTTTGGGAAGGTGCTCTCCTCCAGCTGCCAAGCTAATGAAAGGGTTACCTATTAAAAAAAAAAAAAAAAGTCACTCAATTTCCCTTTATACCACTCACAGTTCAAACTGCTTCCTACTGACTAAACAGACCAGGGAGACAGAACTTTAATGCCTCCCATTATTGTAGCACGGGGGCCTTCGAGGCCCGTTACTCCAGGTAAGCCTCAGTGTCAGGAGGGAGTAAGCAGGGCAGACAGCGCTTACAGCTGAAGGAACCACTTCAGAGATTTCCCACAGCAAGAGATCACCAGTGGCAGATCAGGGACTCGCCTCAGGGCAGATAACGCTGGATCTGATGCTCCTTCCATAATGCGCCCAGCTTCACTCTGCTCTCCTAGGGTGAGCTGACTGTGTGGCTGCCGCCCCCACCCCACCTCTCCCTGCTTTCAGAGCACGCTTGGCAGCTCTAAGCACTGCTGTGGATGTGGAGACTGCCACTAAGAGGTTCTAGTGAGACGGGAGCAGAAGACACCAACCCCGGGGGAGTGAGTGAGAAGCGTCAGCCAGTCAAAACAGACTCACAGATGACCTCTTGAGTATGGGGTGCCCAATCTTGCAGTTCATGACCAGGACCGAAGCCGCTGGCTTAGGGTCATCACACTGAATGTTTGGAGAAGGTGGCTGTTAACACAAAAGACACTTTTTTAAAGGCAAAAAAAGAAGCCATTTCCTTACACCAATTCAGGCCAGACACCCTGTTGGGAGCTGGGGACACAAATCAGACCTTGTCCTTGTCTTCCTCACAAGCTGGGCAGAAGGGCTCAGTACCTGATGGCTGAGGAATTAAAATGCAAGGCCCAAAGAGGGGTTCTGTGAGAGCGAGCGGTACAGAGAAAAGCAGCAGAGAAAGACAAAATACAGCCAGCAGGAATTTTGGTCTTCGTAGGGGTGGAGATGTTTGAACTGGGCCTCAGACCAGCGCCAACGTCATGGACTGAGACGGGCCAGGCACTGCCCTGCAGCCTTCGTCCGCCATGGTCCCTCATCTGGACCACTGAATACAGAAAGTGGTTCGAGTGACTGCATTTCCCTAATTCTCCCAAGGACGGTACATCCAATTCCATCCTAGATGCTTAGAGATCACAGTGTTCTTTTCATAGGCCGGATAGCCTCAGGCCTCCAGGGACAAACCCACAGTTCGACAAAGCCAAGTTTGTTGACTCATTACAGTGAGGGGAAGGCACTGTGGTCCATCGCACCAAACAAAAGCAAAGACAGTAAAGGATTCCGGGGAGAGGTGGAGTTCAGGGGAAATGCAAACAAAGCAGGAGACTCAAGACAAAACAGGGCTGTGCCAAAGGGCCACTCAACATGAGGTCTGGACTGCAAGATGGACCCTGGGACCCATTTCCTTGGGAACTGTTAAGGTGAATGTGAAAAGTTATGTCCAGAAACACTTTATCTGAAGTTCCAAGCCTCAGATGGAAAATGAGGCTGCTTCTCTTTGTCCAAGTGGCTTAGATTCTCCAGGCGAGAATAAGATGATTTCATAATTACAGATATAACTTCAAACAGCAAAGTTGCTGGCTGCCTGTGGAAGAAAATTTCTCGGTGCTACAGTACTTTACAGCTGCAGGTGTCCTTGGGAGAAATACCACTTCCTAGCATCGGGCAGCTGGCTTTGAGTCTGTGCTCCCGGGCTGATGAAAGGCTGGGCAGACTTTTACTTTCCAGCCCAAGCTATTTTATTAGAGATGATTTCTCTCCCAGAACCCTGGCTAAGAAAGGCTGCAAGCAAAAGGAGTGTTTGGGCAGCAGATAGCACCATTGAACATTTTTAAGGCTCAGAATGACATGATCAGACCCACGGCATGTAGTTGATTGGAGGGGATTCAGCTAGTTAATAGTCCTTATTGAGCAGACCAGGCAGAGTTAGGAGGTTGCCCTAACAAAGCAGGGATGCGGGGAGGGGAAAGCCTTGAGCTTGGTGGCAAGTTTCCAAAATGGCTGTCACAGTTACCTTTTGTATCCTCTTAAACTGTAAGTTCCTGGGGTACTTCACAGCCATGCTTGTCATGTAGGAATCTTCCCCGGAGTTAGTTAGGCTGATGTTCATGGTCAGCTCCTTTGTGAGACCCACCACTAATTCCTGCCTGCACAGGGTAGGCAAATAGATAAACAGTTGATTTAGTCTGTAAAAACGTCAGTGCAATACAACAGCGCCTGCTTAACGAACGTCTTACATAAATTGCCTAAAGGATATTTTTAGCCTTGATTCTCTTCCCCTCAGCAGAAGCAAACCCCTGGACTGCCACACCCACCTCAGTTGCTGTGTGACGTGACCATTTATCTAATGGTTACCAAGTGTCAGGGACTGTGCTAAACGCTTCACAAGCTCAATTAATCCTCGTAGTAACCCTATGAGAGTATGGTTACTCTCCGTTCTATAGAGAAGAGAACAGAAGCCCAGAGAGGCTAACTAACTTGCCTGAGGTCTAACAGCCTCAAAAGGGACTTGGGAGAAGTGGACCTAATCTTCCTTCTAACACTGTGACCCTAAGCAATGTATCTGGTAACACAAATTCATCCATTTCACACATATTTACAGAGAACTTTCTCTGTGCCAGGCACCCTGCTCAACATGGGAGAAACAGCTGGCAGGAGACAGACACTGCCCTTGCCCCATCTCAACCCCAGCCTTCCCACCTGCAAAATCATCCTGTCCCTCCCAATTTAAGGGCTGTGGTTTAAAACACGAGTCTGTTGCGCCTGGAGAAGAGAAGACCTGGGGATGGGTGAGAGCATCCTTCAGTCCACTGAGGCACTGTGGGGCCCCCGAGTGCAGAACCAGTCAGAAATCCAGCGCTGCAGGAAAATGTATCAACAATAACAAAGACAACTTTGTCACCATCTGAACTATTTCAAAGATGGATCTGGGGAGTAATGCTGACACATGTCTTGTGTTTTGTTTTTATCACAGCTGAGAAGAGGATAGAGTGATTGGAAGGCCAGAGGGGGCAGAGACTGAGCCCGTGTGGGATCCAACTGTGACATGACACCTGCCCGAAATAGACAGTAGTGGGGGGTGGGGGTGATAGAAACCAGGGCTGACAAGGCCACGTTTGCAAGCGGAGCCCAAAAGAGAGAAGAGTCAGGATGTGTTCTGAATTCCCAGCTTGGACGACCGGGTGGGGCTAGTCATGAGGGCAAGAACACAGCGAAGACCAGAGGGCGGAAGTTGACCAGATGAGGCCTGTCGGGGTGTGATGAGAGGTGTCAAGAGGATAGAAAGGCCTAGATGTTGAAGTGTCAGTTGGGTATCCTGTTCTTGAACCCAGGAGAGAGGTCTGAGAGTCATCAGAATATTTACCAGAGGTTCTTAACCTGAGGGCCAGGAACAATTTCAGAGGGCCCCAAATGCAAACACCCATGTACGCCATGTGTTACCTTCCAGGGAGAAGGGTCTGTAGTTTCCTTTAGACTCTTTAGGAGACCCAAGTCCACAGAAAGGTCAAAACCACGGAGACATTTGGATGCTAATGATTAGACTCAATACTTCTGAAGAAGAGACTGCTAGCTGTGTACACTAGGGGGTGGTGTAGGGCCAGCTGTTCGATGGCTATTTCACAAGGACTTGGCCAGGAGGGCATTCTTGGCGGTAATTAACTCCCTGTTGGAAACAACTGCATCTACTTGTTAGGCTGGATTCCAAAGCACTAAAAAAATCTTGAATTGGATCCTTAGTGATTGGAGAGGGGGCAGCACTAAGCCATCCACATCTGAAACACAAGTCCTGCAAATGTCTACGAGGGGGCTTACCAGGACTCAGAGAACAGTGCTCTTCCCCAGAGATGCCAGCTGGCCATCAGTGCAACGTCACACACACAGCACTAGGGGCCAGGGAGGGCATTTTTAGACCACTACGTATCTAAAGCGAAAGTCACGATCTCTTCCTCCCCACCCTGCCTTCCAAAACCACTCTTCCAAAAGCTTCCCCAATTCAATTCTTGGCATCGCCGTCATTCTAGTATTCAGTGTGGCCCAGTAAAACTTTGCAGTAATGGCAATGGTCTCTCTCTGTCCTGTTCAGTATCACCAGCCAGCCATATGTGGGAATGGAGCACATGCAACTAAGGAACTAAAATTTTATTTGATTTTAATTAATTTTAATTTAAGTAACCAAATCTGACCAGTCTATTGTATTGAACACACAGATCCAGAGGTTCAGGCTGAAACCTTGAAAGACTTCCTAGACCCCTCTCTGTCTTCACTCCCATCATCCAGTCTGTCATCCAATCCTGTGGGCTCTGACTTCAAAATATAACTACTTTCATCGTTAACACCCTTGCCCAAGTCACATCACTTCTCACCTGGGTTATTACAATAGCTCCTTACTAAATCGCTGCTTCCGCCTTTGTTCCCACAGGCTATTCTCAACACAGCCGCGAGTGCATGATCACGGCCGCTCCCCTGACTTCCCAGCTCACGGTAAAAAGCCTTTATGGAGACGCAGCCACAAATGACCTTTCCTCCCCTCACATCACCTCTCCCTCCCTCATTCTGCTGCAGCCACACTGGTGTCCCGGCCCCGCCTCCCACCTCCAGGCTCCCAACTCAGGGCGTTCACAGGTGCTCTTCCTTCATTCACCCGCGTGGTTCATTGCTCGACCTCCTCTCGCCTGTACCTAAATGTCACCTTCTCAGCAAGCCCTTTCCTGACCACCCTACTTAAAACTGCAACCCTGCCTCCACCAGGCACTTCCTCCCACCTTCCCTGCCTTATTTTTCTTCATAGTACATCTCATCAACAAAAAGTGGGCTCATTTATTATCTTCTCCCCCTAAAAGCACCAGAGGACTTTTTGTTCACTGATGTATCTCTAACACCTAGAGTACTTGGCACAGAGGAGATGCTCCGTAAATATTTAATGAATTAAGTAATTTGGTTTAGAGACGAGCCAGTGAAGAAGTTACTGTTGAGGTGGTCCTAGAGTGAGAGACACTGGGTTATGAAAATGGCACTGTCCAGGATGTCAGGAGACCCAGCTCTGAGGCCACCCGATGACCCCCTGACCCCACGTGGGCCCTCCACTACCAAGTCTGTTCTCTCATCTATAAAATGGGAATACAGATCTGTGTCCTGCCTCCCTCATTGGGTGATGGAGGACTCAGGAGATAACAGAAGGTGACTGGCTCCACTGAATAAAGATAACATGGCAGAGCCTTCCAACAAAAGACCCTGCGGCCTGATCAGGGGCTGAGCTGTCTCAGCTGGCCACCTGGCTAACGGCTCCCCGCCTAAGTGTCTTCTTTTTTGCCTTTTATTTCCCTCTCTTTCTAAGCAATAAAGCAGCTCTTTTTCACTTTGTCAATCAATCAATGCAAAAACCCTTTGTGGGCCATGAGGGGAAGTGGGGGAGGTGAGCGATCGGTCCTGGTGAGGTGTTTGCCCACACGAGCCTCCAGGAGGAAGTTAACTGCAAAAATTATGATGCTGGATCCAACTCACTGAGAGACGGTGGTGGCCAACTGTAACTCTGCGACACAAAACAGCTTATTCTTGCAGGCCTTCTCATAGGGCAGCTGTAAGCAGACAGACAGGGGCAGGGTCAGCCCAGGGACCCCCGCCCCCGCCAGCAGTCTTGCCTCCTGAGCTTCTCCCTAGGACCTGCCTGTCCCTCCTGCTCACTCCGAGGAGTGCAGGCAAGGTTGACAGCCTGAGGCTGTGTCCGCGTGGCTGTGACAGGTGTGACTGTGATGTTCCTTGATCTGTCAGGGATGGGGGTATGCTTGGTCCTACAACACAGGTACACCATGCGTCAGGCCTCTGACCAAGGTCAAAAACAGGGTGGCCCTGGTGAAATGGTGGGAGAAACTGTCACATTCATATCATGCTCATTAAGCAGCAACACTCCCAAATCACCACTTTGCCTTTTTTGAAGGGGGGAATTCTACCACTGAGCAATTACCCTCCCCCACTCCTTTTTTTTTTAATGGCCGGACTGGGAATTGAACCCAAGACCTCATGCATGCTAAGCATGCGCTCTACCACCAAGCTATACCTCCCCCCACAACTCACTATTTGGAATACCTCAGGGAGGAAAACCCATGTGAAGAAAAGCTCCCTTTGTCCCTTTAAGCAGAGGCAGGAACAACAGGGGCACAAATGGGACAGACCTAACCCAGTACTGTCAAGGCCCTCGGCCCCCATGGCTAGTCTCTATAGGTTAAATATCCCCTTTGCAATCCTGCCTACACCAAAACAGGCTAATTCAGAAAGTCACCCTGGGACCAAAGGCCCAGTCAAGGTTGAAAAGTTCCAGCTTAGGTTGAAAAATCAAATTTTCTAAAGGAGCTAGGTCTATTTTTATTATGAAGGAGACACAATCAGCTCCCTAATTGGAGGATCTCTGCCTTTGCCTTCCTGGCAGCCAGGGACCATGGCAGCAGCTTTGTGCAAGGACCGTTTCCATGACCTGGAGCTAGAGGGTGTGCCCAGAGAGCTAGAAAGGAAACCTTCTGCTTTCCGAGAAGGGAGATGCAGTTTGCAGAAGTCCAAGCTTGGAGCCCTCTCTGACAGGGTCAACAATTTGGGGCAGGTTTGTTTTTTTTTTTTTTTTCATTTTGTTTTTAGTATAGCCAAGCAGCCTGCTCTCTTTCACTAGAGTGAAATAGAGAGCAGGACTAAAATATCCTAAGCTCCCAGCTTGAGCTCATCCTCTGGAAACATCTGTGTGCTTAACCTAACACCAAATCATTTCTCCTCACCCATTTTTTTTTTAATCTCTTAGCCAAACCATCCAAGTAATCATTGATTAAGATAAAAATCATGAATGGGTGTTAGACAGGATATATCATAGGATATATCACATAAGCTCAAAGGATCTCCCCATAAGATATTTTTAACTACAAAGGGATATCATAGAATCAAAATTTGACTGTTTATTTTCCCCCTCTGATTTCCTGCAGTTGTGAAAACAGTTTCTTGTGATACTACCTGCCTGCTGGGGTGCAGGTCTGGTGGGCCACTCAGCCTGAAGCCCCTGGCCAGGACCGGGTAGGCAGGTGCACCAAAGCACATCCTCTCTAGAGAGCAGGGCAGGTGGGCTCCAGTCCAGTCCCTACACAGGATCCCCCACCACACTGTTATCAAAGACCCTTGCCAAGCCGGGTATTCATATGCTTCATTAAATACATCGCAAGCACTTTTTGTGAACATAAAAGAATTAGCTTTGGGGTGGTTTGGAGACCAGTGTTACCCATCAGGGAGGCCCTGGGGAAAGTAATGTCATCTCAATCGCTCTCTAACCCCATTTGTACAGTGAGGGGCCCAAGTGCTGTCTGAAGACCCTCCCAACTTTAACATTCTCTCAAGTTGGGGGAGCAGGTGTTTTGGGGGGGAATGCTCCCAGGAGAGTCTGGTCCTAGCTGAGTCACCTGGAAGATGGTGGAGGGCTCAGTGTATAAGTCCAGGACAGGCTGAGGGTGGTCCCTCCGGCCCTCAGGGGTCTGGAGCTGGTAGCTGACCTTGATGCTGATGTTGGAGAAGCAGTCCTCCTGACAGAGCTGCAGAGTCACGAAGGAATGCAGGGTTGGAGTTGGATGTGGGGGAGAAGATGCAAGGAGAAAACTTTTAACTTGAATATAGTCATAACAGGAAACAAACAGTGACACTGGTGAGCCCAGAGCCCCAAGCCTTTTCCCAGTAAGCCAGGCTGAAGGGACACTTCCCTCAACCAAGATGCCAAGAGCATTGGGAAAATCTCCCATGATCTGCCTCAGGCCTTATAACACCTAATGGTTCCTGCCATCCACAAAGGGATTCTGGCCATCAGGAGTTCAAAACCAGCTTGGACTTTATTCAGAGGACAAAAGGGAGCCACGAAAGGGAAGAGTCGTGATCTCATCTGTGTTTACAAAGATCTTTCTTGAAGCAGCATGGAGCACATATCAAAGAAATAAAACCTGAAGGCAAAGAGATGGCCTGGGATGCCATCTGCCATTCTCTTTGTTTATTGAGACCTGCCAGCTAGGAGCTGTGAATGCCTGAGAGTAGATGAACATGATTCCCAGGTGCAAAAGGTAGCTACACTTGTATGTAAGGAAGCCACAGACTTGCTAAAAATTCTTCCTGAATCCAATTAACAATCAGAACAGATGTGGGAACAGATGTGCAGTCAGAAGCATAATTTATGAGTTTACTGGAATAAATGATCCTTTTAGGTCCAAAATTCTGGGTCCTGTCAGGCACTGGGTCCTGACAAATACATATTTTTCCATGTTTCTAGGCACCTTGGTTGGGAGTAAATGTCTATAAATGACAGCCTTTGTCTTTCTATTTCTACTTTCCCTCGTTCAATTTTTCTGATGCTGACCCACATAAATAAAGTCCCTGTGCCCCACTCCTATTACCACGTAAGAGTAGGTGGCATGAGGGAGGGAGCCCTGTTATTTCCAACTTATTACCAAGAAGAATGTCAGCAACTGAAGCGTTTCCTGGGGGAGGGTATAGCTCACTGGTAGAGTATGTGCTTAGCATGCATGAGGTCCTAGTTTCAATCTGTAGTATCTCCATTAAAAATAAACAAACAAACCTAACTACCTCCCTGCTCAAAACAAACAAACAAAAAGTATTTCCCTTTTAGTCAGCTTCAAGGAAGCTCCGAGATTTACTGAGTGGTTGATTTCAGTAGGTTTCTTTTGGTGGGGGGGTAGTTAGGTTTACTTATTTATTTACTTTTAGAGGAGGCACTGGAGATTGAACCCAGGACCTTGTGCGTGCTAAGCATGCGCTCTACCACTTGAGCTGTACCCAACCCCCTAAGTAGGTTTCTTTAATTTGGCTTTCTGGTATCATAACTCCCATCTCCCATGCCATCATGTGGTTCTTGATCTCCTGTGATTATTTTAGTTGCCTATTTGTGTGTCCGGGTGTGGGGGCTTCATTGCATGCACCCGGTTCCTTTCTCAACCACACAGACACCTCTGAACTCTCTTCGAAACTCCCGCACCCACCTGTCCCTCTGTGGGGATGAGCAGGAAAGGCTTGCAGAGACGGGGCCCAGCGTCCCAGTCCTGGAGGCTGCCCCGACACGCCCTCTCGTCCAAGCACTGCAGCCTTTTCCGCGGCATCATCACATCCAGGTCCAGCGTGAAGTTCAGAACGGTCTCTCTGAGGCCTGGGAATGAAGACCAGATCTTCCTGATGAGGCTGGGATGGGATGGGCAAGCCCCAGATGGAGGGCCCCCTTGAGCCCCTCCTGACTGGTGTCCCCACACGGGCACGTCCCTGAGTTTCTTCCTCATTTCAAAGGTATTTTTCTCATGTCTTCAGCACCTGGTACCCCAACCCCAAACCCAGAGCAGCACATCCCCAGGGCTGAGCCAGTCTTCCCCAGGGGAAGGACGGTTTGGAGAGGAGGATAGAGTTGTGGGAGAAAATGAGGAGGAGGAAAAATTCAGGGAATGGAGGGAGAAACCACAGAGTAAAACCTGAGGACAGCTGAGCTGGAAGCACCTGGTAGATCACCTGGGCCAACTCCCTCACCGCTGAGAACGGAAAGCAGGGTCCAGAGAGTGAAAGACACCTGCCCAGTGTCACACAGCTGCTCAGCAGCTGCTGTTCAGACTCTGGGGCCTGAACTTGTCAGCCTGTACAGCTGGGACTGAAAGGGCTGCCATGTCTGACCCTCACATTTGACCCTCATACGCCACCCCACCTGAGAGACAGCTTTCTGACCTGCGGGAAGCAGAGAGACATCTCTGGGGTTGTTACCTTGTGGCTGAGGGACCTCTTCGGTTGGCAGTAAGTACCTGGGCTTTGAAAGCCATGCCCACCCTCTGCCTTCTGGAAAGTCTCCCAACCAGGGCCAGGTAAGGGGACAGGAAGAGAGGCCAGGCCTCAGAAGGTTATCCAATCCCCACTGGGCCAGGGAAACTCGGTGAGGAGCGAAGGAAGATGTGAATCAGAGAGAATCAGAGAGCAAGAGGAAGGGCATGTCTCAGGAGCCCTGCAGCCACGAGCACGCATGGGCACAGCAGATGGAGATGGAGAAAGGCCTGCCTTTTTCTAGGTCTTCTTTCAGATACTCAAACCCTTCAGCCCCCAAGAAGGGGGATCTGTCTAATGCCCGTCTTCCCAGCAGGGTCAGGCAGACCCCTTCAGAGTGTGGACGTAACAGTGGATCACCTTTTTCTGGGGCAGTCCCCATTAAACAGAACCTAGGGTCACAGGAGCTAAGGTCTAACAGAAGGATTTCGTAACACCCCCGCCCCCCCCCAGCCCTCTCTCCCTGCCCCATCTGCAGCCAACAGGAACTGACCGCAACACTGGACGCGTCAGCTAGGCTGCCTGTTACCTGACTTGGCAGCTGTGGTCTCAGAGCTGATTTCAAACCACAAACATGCATTCACGCTGCCACTGAAGCCAATGGGCAGTGCGTTGGGGGTGAAGTTCATGGACACCTTCAGAGGAACCACAGGTCTTGAGCTAAACAGGACAGCAAAGAGGACTGTGAGAAGTGACCACAGGCCTTCTGGATTGGTGCTTGGCTCTTTCTTTCATTCGAGGAATATTTATAAAACTTCTCTCATGTGCCAAGTGTTGTTCTGAGTCTTCAGGATAGAGTAGGGAAAGAGACAAGCCCTGCTCGGGCGGGAAAACAAACAATAAGCAAATAAACAAGAAGAAACAGGAAAACCCTAGGTCCAGGTAATGCAATGATAAAAATAAAACTGGATAAGGCAATAGAGACTGGGGGCTACTCAGCTGGGTGGTCAGGGACGGCCTCACAAATGAGGAGACATTTAAGTTGAGCTCTGTTAACGAGAAAGAGTCAACTCTGTGAAGATCTCGGGGAACTGCATCCCAGGCAGAAAGCACAGACAATACCAAGGGCCTGTGGTAGGAATGAGTTTGGTTTGTTTGAAGAACATGAAGGTCAGCATAACCAGAGCAGAATTAGTGAGACAGATGGGCAGTAACAGGAGAGGGGGATGGAGGGTCTGCAGGGCCAGGCCATGGTCAGGAGTTTGGATTTTACTCTAGGTGGGAGCCACGGAGGGGTTGTAAGCAGCAGAAGGAAGGGATCTCTCCAGCTGCTGTGTGGAGAGTGGAGCACAGGGAGTGGGAGCCAGGAAGGATGCCACAAAAGTGGTCCAGGTGCCAGGTGACAACGTCATGTGCTAGGAGGTATTTTGGAGGCAGAGCCCAACACACACTTGTTGATGGGGTGGCAGGGGAAGGGGAAAGAGGAATCAAGGGTGACTCCTGGGTTTTTGTCCTGAGCAAATGGTGCCCTTTGCCGAGATGGGAAGCTGACGGAGGGGCAGGGTGGAGAGAACGAGGGGTGGGTGGGAATATGAAGCCATTTTTAGACGTGTGAGCTCTGTGATGCCCGTGAGTGACAGCCAAGAAGGGTGTTGAGTAAACAGCCAAGTCTGGAGCTTAGCCAAGAGCACAGGGCAGATAGGTGCCCTGTCAGCTTATTTATAGCCACGGGACTTGATAATTCACCTAGGGACAGAGCACAGAGGCTCTGAAATTAAAAACACTAGCAGCCATCACTGAGCACTGTGCTAAATTGCATAGACTCTCTCCATTAATCCTCGTAAGTCTGTGAGGTAGGTGCGTTGTTACTCCATTTATAGATGAGACCGTTGGGACTTGGAAATCAGTAGCCCACCCCAGGCCACCCCTCTAAGTGCAGGCTCAGGTTCGAGCCTAGATGGGCAGAGCCCAGAGCTGATGCCCTCCACCACTGCGCCTGTTCCCCCCCATCAGTGCCTGGTGTTCTCACAACATTTAGGGCAGGGCAACTGGTGAAGCTGCCCAGGAGGCAGGGCAGACCCTACCGGAGCACAGCTGCCCGGCCCAGAGCGCCCACGGTGATGTCAGCAAGGCCGTCGCCACTGAAATCCAAGCCACCGGCCACAGACATGCCGAAGTAGTGGAGTCCTGGGGCCACTGCTGAGGCTCTGATCCTCTGTGGAGGGAGAGACACGAGGTGTCAGAGAGGGAATGGGGTTTCCTTCCATTTTACTCAGTCAGCAGATCAGCCTCGGTCCCAGGGGAAGAGGCATTTGAATGGAGGCTTGAAGGAGGGTGGGGTTTGACCAGGAGAATGAGGACAGCGAGGGGTGGGGAAGAGCAAGGTCATCCAAGGAAACAGCCAGGGGCCACTGTGGTGGGAACAGGGGGGATGTGGGTGAAAGGAGGCCTGATGTGAAACCAAGGAACAGAGTGGGGGTGTCTACTCAGAACTACAGAATTTCAGACACGCCACTGAAGACACAGGGTGGAAGATGCGGAGGAGGCGGGAGCCAGGGAAGGGGTGCTGGGGATGGAGAGGAGGGGCTGGATGGGGGAGGCTGACAGGCTGAGCCGGGTGTCTGGGGTTACCCAGGGTTTCTGCTGTGAGGGGTAGAGGAGGGGCCCAGAGGAGCAGCAGGTCTTGGGGAGAGGGTGCTTTCTGTTGGGCATCAAGAAAGTGAGATGCTGGACACCGTGCAGGTGGGAGGCTCAGAAGCAGCTGGACACACAGGACTGAAGCTTGCAGAAAAGCGGCAGCCACAGCGGGTGAAAGTGCCCTTAAGAGACGTAGCGTGGAGGTGGGCACTGGAGCCCTGGGGGTTGAGAGTGAGGCATGGAGGGTGGGGTCAGGGACAGGAGCCAGAGAAGGGACTGAGAGAGAGGAAAGAGGATCTGAGGCAGGTCCATGGTCAGGAATGCCAGAGGAGGAGGGAAATGCAGGTCAGGAAAGTGCACGGACATTGCCATGACCTCTCGCCCAACTGGAAGGGTCTGGGGTGAGAATCTCCAAGTGACTCTGTCCTTCATCGGGCACTCCCAGCCCCCTAGGACCTGCCTGGCACTTAGGACTGGAGCTGACTTGGGTCTCAGGCCATCATATCTGGGAAGGTCAGAGTCTTAGAGTAGAAGCCCTGTGGTCACCTGTGACCAGCTGGTAGAGAGGTTAACCAGCTGGTTGGTAGAACGTCCATTGTAGATGTACACGCTGCCAAAACCTGCGCCATCATCTGCTCCAAAGTCCTCCAGGGGGGCCCCGATGGCCACATCTGTGAGCTTGTCCTGACTGATATCCCCCACCGTTGCCATGGCAAAGCCAAATCGGGCATATATTAACCTGGAATGCCCGATCAGCTCGTGCTCCAAGGAGAAGGAACCGTCCTGTAGAGCAGAGAGGCAGCTCAGCCTTCAGGACAGGGCTGCAGGGTGCCCACCTCATCGCCAACCCAGGAGGCGTGCTCATGGACTTGGTGACTCTGATTCTCCGTTGGGGAGTCTGAGGCTCAGAAAAGGCAAGAGACCTTCCCAAGGTTACACAGTGCACGAGTGGTGAAGCTGGGGTCTTCCTGCCTTGCAGTTCAGGAGCTAGAGCCGTCCCACCCTCCAACTCCCACGACTGGGGGACTAGACTGGCCATCAGGAGGCCCAGCTTCTTGCCTTGGCTCCACCACACACTTGCTCTATATACTGAAGCAAGTCTCATCGTCACTGAGTCTCAGCTTCCTCATCTGTAGAATGGGAGGGACAGCTACCTCCCACAGTGACTGTGAGAAACAAATGAGATCACAGACAAAACATGCTGTGTCAACTGTGCAGCGATTTGGGATGTGGTCATCCTCAACATGAGAAGACGAGGTAGGGGAGGCGAGACAGTGGGGGAGGGGAGGGAGAGCAGTAGTGGCCCCCCGCCCCCACCCAGGCCACCATCCACCCTGAGCTCCCTGTCACCGCCCTCTGGTGCAAGGCAGGGCCAGGGTGCTCTCAGCCTCCGGCATGTTGGCCCCAGGGTGAGCGGCCACAGCCTCAGCAAGTCTGCAAGGACAGAGACTCTCCCACCTGCTTGTTCACACGGTACATGTAGACTCTGCCCTCCTCTCCTTGAACGTGGTAGAATGGAGCTGCCACTAGCAAGAAGTCCGTGGTCCCATCCATGTCAATGTCCACAGGGCACAGCTCAGAGCCAAAATAGGACCCCATCTACATTGCAGGAGGAACAGTCATGGGGAGGGCTGAGACCCTCGGCAAGGCTAGATCCCTGTTCTTGCCCTTCCTGGACCACCGAATTGGGGTCACACCAGATTCATCTGTTCACCGGAATAACACAGGGGACGGGGTGAACAGCCCCTCCCCCCCAATGAGACACGCAGAGCTGGGGCAGGAGCTGAGTTCCACTGGGGCTCTGCCCAGGATGGGTGCCCTGGAGCCCGCCCCTTTCCCTGTGGGGTCTCCAGACCCCTCCTCTATATTAACTGGGGTCGGGAGGGTCTTCTCCAGCACATACCTGCTCGCCCTCCAGCACTGGCACGAAGTCAGTCTCTCTGCCCTCCTGGAGCTCAAACACAGCCCCTCTCTGCCTGTGCCGTGGAGCCCCCGCCACATAGGCGAGGCCAGAGGGCTTGTGCAGCACAGCCACCGAGTAACCTGGGGGTTGGGGACTGTGACTGGGAGCCCCCACCGCCTGACTCCTTTGAGCCCCCCACCTTCCCAACTAGACCCTCGAAGTGGCCTGGGCAGGGAGGCAAAATTGGAGAGACGGTCTTTCTCATCCTTTTAAAAATTCGTCAGGGATTGCTCCCACTTACCCACTGTGGCCAGTGACACACATGGGCCCCAGCACACAGATGGGATGTACACACATTATCGTACACACAGCTTCGCTCAAAATGTACTCTACAATTACTGCCCACGTTCATTACCCACACAGCACAGGAAGACCGAGGAGGGCATGAAGGTTCACCTACCACTATTATTAACGGCAAGGCTCTCTCCTTCCCTAGGCAGCCACCCAGGGCCACCCAGCACTTCAGTTCTGAGCAGGCCTAATTCTAAGCCTCAGGGTCCTAACCAGGGCCCATCCCTTAGTCCGTGTGATCGACAAGGGCCCTCTTGGACTAGGAAGCCTACTGCAGCCTAAGGTATAATCTCAGTATCCCAGACAGCCTCCAAGTCCCCGCCCTCACCCAGGCAGCCTCCAGGCCCCGCCCTCACCCAGGCAGCCTCCAGGCCCCACCCTCACCCAGGCAGCCTCCAGGCCCCGCCCTCACCCAGGCAGCCTCCAGGCCCCGCCCTCACCCAGGCAGCCTCCAGGCCCCGCCCTCACCCAGGCAGCCTCCAGGCCCCGCCCTCACCCAGGCAGCCTCCAGGCCCCGCCCTCACCCAGGCAGCCTCCAGGCCCCGCCCTCACCCAGGCAGCCTCCAGGCCCCGCCCTCACCCAGGTAACCATATTGCGCAGCCTTGGCATCCACCACTGTCTGGTTCAGGAAATGGCCCCGACATTTATTTGTGTCATAGAGCAGCACACCCCCCGACCAATCAAAGGCCCCGACAGCTCCGAGCAGCACCTGTCCCTGCAGGGGACAAGGGTTGGTGATCCTGTGAGCAGGAGGGACCCAGGGCCAGCCACGGTGGCCAAGGGTCTACCGGCCAATGCAGTGAGCCTTGCAGAGGGGACGGGAGGTGTTCAGCATGCCTGTGTCCCACCTGCCAGAGGTGCAGGAGGATGGTGAGATGGCAAACCCTAGGTTCCTGCCTTGTACCCATGAGTTTGTCAGGGCAGCTGTCCCCCCAGTACCAAGGACCCCCCAGGGCAGAAATCCAACCCGGGGCCCAGATGTTGAGTGTTAAAAAAAAAGTCTGACTGAGCAAGACATGGCTCATCTCCACAGGCCGCCCAGCCGGGGCCCAAGGCCCACCTGCAGTGAGGGATGTGCCAGCCCAGCTTCCACCCCACACATGGACAGTGTCCTCATTGTGCCCACATGTCTCCCCATCAGTGGGGGACAGGGCCTCCGGTCGGAAGAAGTACTCAACTTGGTTGGCAAGCCCATCCAGGCCAAAACCCGTGTCTATGCTAAGGGACACTGCTTAATCCTGGAACACAGGACAAAACAACCTCCTGTTTATAAGTAGGGCCTTACTTTCATTGACCTCAAAGGTCCAGTTTTGGGGCAAGGAAACTTTGTCCTAAAATGGCTCCTTCAGAGGCATCACCACAGGAGGGCAGGGAGAGCGAGAGGTCCCTGAGTTCCTGGGGGTGGTGGGGGCGCCCTCCTCTGTGGGGAGCCTGCCCGGTGTTGAGTCGGCCACGTACCTCGTCCAGGATCTGGGCGCTGAACCCGACCTGTGCCAGCTGGTAGTGGGGGGCATCTCCGACCGTGCCTGGAAGCCAAGAAGCCAGTTAGTCGGCTGTGGGCTGAGGTGAAGGGAGAAACCACGTCAGAGAAGGGTCCAGCTTGGCCTCGCTCCCAGGGGAGCGATGTTCCACACAATGGGCTGAGCACCAGGCTGGAGGAGAGATCTGGGTCCTGACACTGCAGGCTGGGCAGCCCCCATCCCCCACTCGCCCTTTTGGGCCTTGGTCTCCTCATCTGTGAGCTCCTGGGAGCAGGAACCACACCCCAGTCAGCCTTTTTCTCCGGCCTTGTACCAGAAAGAGCTTCATGGAATCTGGGGGAGGTAAAGAGGGCTGGGGATGCTGTTGCCTTTTGAGAGATGGAACAGCTGAGGCTCAGAGAGGTGACAGGAGTTGTCCAGAGTGCCACACGGAGGTAGGACAGGGCGGGGCTGGAGCGCAGGTCTCAGGCCTCCCGCTGAAAGCTCAGGGGGCTGCCGCGGGCTGGTTGCGGCCCCTGGAGCCTCACCTTCCACGCGAATGATGCTCTGCTGCAATTTGCTCAGCAGCCCATCCAGCGCCATGTAGTTGGTCACCTTGAAGGCGTGGGCCTCAGGGGTCTCTGAGGCGATCAGCTTCAGTTGCTCATAGGTCTTGTTATTCTTAAACGCATCTCCCACCTGCACAGACGCCCCGGGCAGTGGTCAGCGTGTGAGGGCTCGCCAGGCCCAGGGAGAGCGCTGAGCCCCCCCGCTGGCTGAGGTCCTCCACCTTCTCCCTTCTTTACCTGCTCCCTGTGCTCCTCCACACACACTCTGCATGGGTTTTCCTGAACACACTGGGCTCCTTCTCACCCCTGAATGTCCTGATCCTTCTGCCTGCAGTGCCCTTCACGCCTCCCCTGTGCCCTAGGTCAGCTACTCCCGTTTGTCCTCCAAGACTCGGCTCAGCACCATCTCCTCCAGGAATCTTCCTGCTATCCCTCCCGTGGCTCCCAGAGTGTCCACCACTCTCCGCATCACTGCTGGGCCAGTGAGCCATGTCCACTGTTAGGAAACGAGCCCACTGGGGGAAGACCCAGAGGTGGGTGGGGGCTGGAGGGAGCAGGGGACATGGCGGGGCTGAGAGAAGAGAACTTGGTGAGTGTGAACAGAGCAGGGTTTGGGTAAGCTGCTTACCGAAGTCCCTCTAGGAACCCTGGCTCCTCCCCACCCCAGGCTGTACAGGTCACAGGGTACCCACCCCCTCACCCCCCAGCTCCTGGCTCTTACCCCAATGGCAAAGCGCTCAACACCTTGCATCTTTGGGGAATTGATCACAGTCGTGAGGTTGAGGGGGTCCCCGAATATGTCCCCATCGGTGAGCACCACCATGACCTTGGAGGCCTTTCTTCTGGAGCCATGGCTTGGGGTGAAGATGTTGTCTCTAAGTCGGGGAGAATAAATGGAGAGAACTTTGCCAAAAGGACGACTGAGCCTGGGGGAGATTTTACTGAGCTGTTATAGAATTGGAGAGGATTAAGGAGCCCTCCGAGGGGAGCAAAGGCCCAGAGAGGGATGGTGATGCCCTACGGTGCACAGCAGGGCAGGTGGACGTGAGGCTGTAACGCACATGTTCTTGCTCCGCACCTGCTCCCAGTGGAAAGATGCTGGACAGCACTCGAGCCTCTTCCTCGCATGCACGTGTAGGAATAATAATGACATTAATAACAGTGGCTGAGATTTATGTAGCACATATGTGCCAGGCACTGTTGTAGGTGCTGTCCAAGTTTTCACCCATTTAATCCTTACAAAATCCTATAAGGCAAGTACTACCGTTATTCTCATTTTAACAGTGACGAAATTGAAGCACAGAGAGGTTAGGCACTTGCCCAAGGTCTCACAACTAGAGCTGGGAGTTGAACCCAGGGAGCCTGGCCACTGAGCCCCTCCCTATAAGCACTGTGCCCGATTGCCGCTGCGGGAGGAACCTTTGGAGGAATTTTTGGAGGACTGTCCTAGGGTGTCATCTACCAGCCAAGGCTGGACTAGAGGACCTCACAGTCCCCTTTCAGCCAAGGAAGACCTTCTCCTCTTCCCAGTTCTGGCCAGCCACTTTCTCCAGTCCGGATGCCTCAGAGCCTCTGGGCAGGGCCATGGGCCGGCACCCAGCAGGTGTGCAGGTAATCCCCACTGCCCTCACACTCACAGGACATGCTGCATGGCAGAGGCAGTCTTGGTGACATTGCCCACTTGAGTGATGCTCTGGACTCTGGCGAGGGAGGCCGTCACGTCTTGGCTGTCCTGAAGGTCAAGCTCCGTCTGGATGACTGCCCCGTACTGCACCAGGGCAAAGCTGCACTGGATGGGAGGGCCAAGGGGGGAGGAAGTTGGCAGAGTCACCATGCCCACGGCCACTTCCACCCCTTAGATGGCTCCCCCTGAAGGCAGTGCAGAATCCACTCCTTCCTCCTCATCTCTGGGCCAGAGGAGATGCCAAGGCAGAGGGAAATCTCTAAGCCAGTAGGGGGCGAGGAAGGTGTGATGGTAATGTCTCCCAGTGAGTAACAGGCTGCTCCCTGAATCCACATCCCTGTGTAGTCCCCCTCCCCAACACTGGCTCCAGGATAGGCCATGTGACTTGCTTTGGCCAATGGGGCATCAGCCAATGTGATCCAATCAGAGGCTTGAAAAGTGCCTGCCATGAAAGAGTTGGGCTGAGCTGCTGAAGGCACAGGACCCAGACAAGTGATGGTACCTTAGGCCCCCCAGGCAAGAAACCAGAAGTCTGCAGCTACAGGAATAACTCCAGCAGAACCACCACCCTGCTGAGCCCAGCCCAAATAGCTGACCCACGAATATGAGCAGGTCACTGGGGGGTGCTTTGGGGTGGCGGGTTCACTGCGGTGGGTCACCCAGAGGCTGTGTGAGTCCAACCCTTAGGGAAGCCCACCTCAAAGCACTTCTCATAGACGTTCTTCATCATGTTGGAGATGAAATCTTTGGCTCTCTGGAAGTCTGGGGGATCGATGCTTCCTGAGCCATCCAGGATGATGGCGATCTCGGTACCTGGGCCAAGACAGGGAGCAGGTCAGGAGTGGGCGTGGCATTCGGGGCAGGAGTGAGGGCACCCACCCCACTGAAGCTCTGAGGGCTCAGTTCAGGGAGGACGTCGATGATGCTCCCAAGAGGGAAGCCTTTGTCTCAGGGGCAGAGACAGTCAGAGGCTGCTGGGGCCCTAGCTGTGTGTCACTCCTCACACTCCCACTCCCTGGGTCTCGGCTTCCCCGCCTGTAAGAGAGAGTGGGGCAGGGCTGGGACTGGCCAAGCCTGTAGAATCCAGCCACTGCTCCCCATCTCCCAGACCTAGGGCCCCTCATCCCTGGAGGTCACCAGCCTAGGGGTCAGCTCTGACAGCTTCTGGGAGCAAGCTAGATCTGCCTCTTCTTACCTGCTCCCTCCTCCTCCTCCTCCTCCTCCTCCTCTTCCTCCTCCTTCTCCACCTTCAGAGCCCGGCGCTGCCTGGCTCTGTTCTCCGTGCTGCCTTCTTTGTTCCTGGAGCAGACTCCAGCATCCACATGGGCATCGGGATCCAGGAGACTCTCTTTAAAAAGTACACATGGACGAGCCCAGGGTCAGACGGCCTCCTGTTCACCTCCAGGCAAGCCCACACTTAGCTCTGCCCTGGTTCCCTTCACAGAGGCCTAGACCTGCTGGCCCTCTCGGGGCCTCTGTGTCCCTCTGCACCTGCCGTGGGCTGGTGCCTCTTCTTGGAGACCTAAGGAGAGCTCTTCAGAGCTGTCCAAGGCCAGAGAGGGTCCAGTCCTTACCAAGGTTGGAGAAGTAAACCTGGGCCCGGGGCTGGAGGTCAGGAGCCAGCAGGCTGCAGTTACCCGTGAACTCTGAGCTGAGGCTGTGGGGCTGCCGGGTCGGCACTTGAATGCAGATCTGGAGGAGGGGGAGAGGGAGAGGGAAAAGCCTGGGTCACCCCAGCCCAGGGCCCCTAGTCGCAGCCATCCCCTCACCCCCATGCTAGAACCAAGGGCCTCAACCAGGCAGGGGACACAGGAACAGCTTCCTCACTCCTCAGCAGGGGTAGGAGTCAGTGCTGGGACCGGTGTGCTGGGTCACATGAGGACCTGCGTCAGAACCACCATCAGCCCTGGGGTTGGCACCAGGGAGACAGCTGGGCTCAGCCCCGAGAATAACATGCCAGTCAGGACTGGTACCCACAACGGGTCGACACAGGGGTTAGCACCAGCCTCCCTGAAGCCCTCCATCCTCCCATGCCACGCACACTCACCAAAACACCATGCTGGTTCCGGACAGCTGTCACTCCCCGGTACCTCCTTTTTGGGATGGGGACATGCTCTGAAACAGGTAAGCCCAGGTAAGGAGGAGGGATGCTGTGAAGCAGCCTAGGAGCCAAGGTCAGAGGGCACAGGGCCATCTTGGTCAGGGCCCCATGAGGAACCAGTAGCCCCTCTGGGCAGCCTCTAGAAGCTGGATAGGGGGGCCTTCAGGGACAGGCCTCTCCCCCAGGCTCATCCAGTGCCTCATTCAGCATAGGCCCCATGATGTCTGCTCTGTGCCCGGCCTGTGTAGACAGTGACAGGGACCCAGAGAAACAGACCTGTTCCTTGTCCTCCAGGGGCCCTGGGTCTGCTGGGGCAGGCAGGTGGAGAAGTGCCAGCCGGCGGTGTGTGCGGCGCTGGGAGGACCAGCTTTACAAACCGATGAGCCCTTCTCTCTCACAGTCCTGTCTCTGGGGACTCTTACTGCCCCACACCCCCAGGGGCAGAGATGTAGCTCCTCCTGCTCCCCGCTCTCCACTGTGGGCCTCAGGAGACTCATTTCTGAGTCACAGGATCACTCAGTCACCCTACTGGACCATGTCCCCTTCTGAGGCAGAGATTGGGGTCTCACAGAGCCCAGGACTCCTCCTTACACAGCCATCAGCACAGATGGGCCTTCAGTAGGACTGGGTGGGGTGGGGACAGTTTGCTCAATGAGTGAACCAGGTCCATTCATCTGTTGATCAGTGTGACTGAGTGCCTCATCTAGGGCAGCCCCCTGCTAGATGCTAGGGTGGCCACAGTTAGATCGGGAGGGGAAGGGGTGGATTGCATTGAGGTGTGATGAGCTGGGATAGGTTGGGTTTCGGAATCAGGTGGAGTTGGGTTTGCATCTCTGGTGCTGCCCAGATGCGTGACCGTAGTCATGCTGGAAACCAAAGGCTTCCTCTTCTGTAAAATGGCATGGTTTTGAGGGTTAAAGGTATATGAAGCACTTAGCAGAATGGAGTATTCCACACGTTTCAGGTATCATTTTTGCTGTTAGGACTGGGTCCAGAATGGTGGGTTGGCAACGAGGGTTGGGAAGGGATGGGACTGGGCATCAGGGTGGAAGGCTTGCTGTCGGTGGTGGTGGTGGGGCCTGGGGTGGAGGGACTGGGTTAGATGGGGCTGGGGCTGGAGTGGTTGGGCTGGATGAGTGGGATTCCTAGAAAGGAGGTCCTCGAGCATTCCCTGGAGTGAGGGCTGACTTACCAACTGGTTGGCAATGGAGCTCATCGTGGGCAAGGGAACATCGATGCAGGGGCTCTGCTGTCCTGCTGGTACTGGGGCTGGTGACCAGAAGCCTGAGCAGATGGGTAGGCAGCAAAGTTGATCTGGTCAATGATTCTCTTCTCCTCCCTGCCTGCCCAGGCCCAGTCTGCCCATTCCAGGCCCACAGACCCACAGGCTCTCTGTTTGGAAATCTATAGAGAAGCCCAGACCTGGAAAGGCAGGCAGACTTCCAGCCCGGGACGGCGGACCCTGCTTCACGTGGGAGGCGTTTGCTCAACCTCTACCTTTGCACAGCTCCAGGCAGGAAATGGTTAACTGCATCCCCTCTCTGCCTGCTAGCCCACCCTGACAGACATGGGGGCGATACCTGTGGTACAGAAAGACTCTCTGCTCTTTGGTGGCAGTGGGGAACCAGGAAGCCACCAGCAGCATATTTGGTTCTGTTGGGGGCAGCGCTGGCTTCCTAGTGGTGGCCGGGGGCCTGCGCCATCTGGCCTCAGTGACAGTGCTTCCCGAGAAGAGTACACTGGTGCCCTTAGCCTATGGGTTGGTCAAAACTGGAGGTTTCAGTGGGTGGGCACCTCAGCCTGATTAAGGCAGCCTCCAGAGATGTAATTGCTAATGGCAGACTCTGCCCCCTGCCCTGAGCCCAGGAGGACAGCAGAGAGCCAGTGTTGGCCGAAACATCCTCACTGTCCCTGCTGCCCAGGGAGGTTTGGGCTGCCCCAAGACAGGGAGAGAGCTCCCCATCCCAGGGGTTGTGAGTATTGGGGAAGGCGCCCTGAGACTGGGCTTGGTAACAGTGAGCCAAGTTCAAGGTCTTTATGCTGAAGGCAGTAGGAAGCCACAGAGGACTTTGTAAAGGGGAAGTGCATGATTAGTCCGTGTTTATAAAGGGGAAACATGATGAAAAGGTAAAAGTGAGCTACGGTGGATAGGGGGCAGGAACGAGGTGCTGTTTCCACTTCCTCACCTCCCATCACTGGACACTTAAAAAAATTATGATATATGTCATTCACTTATCTCCACGGTTTACAGAAGAATAATAAAATCCACACCTGTGCGTGCCCTAGCCAGTCCACCCCACCCCAAGCTGACTCCTGCCCTCTGATAGGGTTCCTGTCAAGGTCAGCTGTGGTCCCCACCTTGCCAAATCCAAGGGACACCTTTCTGTCCTGATCTTCCTCAACCTCTCAGCAGCCTTGGACATAAGCAAACATCTCCTCCCTGAAACACTTTCGTTTTGATTTCCCTTGACCTCTCTCATTACTCCTTCCCAAATGCCTTAGCTTGCTCCTTCCATTGTCTGACTTCTAAATGTCACTGGTGTCCTGGGGCTGGGTCCTTGTCTTCCTCTCCAGCACACTCTAGGGATCCCTTCCAATCCCCTGGCTTCAATATACCTGTCAGTGCTGAAATTCCCGCCTTTGTATCTGCAGCACTAGCGTCCCTCCAGCAGAAGCCAGACCAGCATAGCTGTAGAAAGCAGAATAATGACCCAGCGCCCCAGAGAGGTCCAGGCCTTAATGCCCAGGACCGTGAAGAAGCTACTTTTTAGGGCAAAAGGTGCTTTGTAGGTTTGATTAAGTTAAGGATCATGTGATGGGGCAGATTATTTGGGTGGGCCCAATGTAATCACAAGGGTCCTTATGAAAGGGAGGCAGGAGGGTCAGAGTCAGAGATCTGAAGATGAAGCAAGAGGCCACAAGCCAAGGAAGGCAGGCAGCCTCCCCAGAAGCCAAAAGAGGTGAGGAAACGATTCTCCCCTCGAGCCTCCAGGAGGAACACAGCCCTGCTAATGCCTTGATTTCAGCCCAATAAGACCCATTTCGGACTTCTCCTGAACTGCAAGATAATACAATTGAGCTGTTTTAAGCCACTAAGTTTGGGGTGAATTGTTACAGCAGCCTTAGGAAATGGATAAATAACAACTGCCCTTCGTCTAATAGGCATTTCAAACTTAGAAAGTCCAAACAGAACAACGGCCCTGTCCTCCTGTGCTGGACCTTTCCACCTCCCCGGCCACAACGCAGCACCACCAACCACTGCATTCTGGAGTCTGAAGCTCGGGGACACCCTCACGTTATCTTTTCACCCATGGCCTACATCAAATTCATCAGTAAACCCCGTCGGTTGTCGGTTCTTCCTCCAAATTACACCTAGAGAGCATCTCTTCTGTCTGTTTCCCCTGCCAGCATCATCTTGCCTGGTCTATAGCAACAGCCTCTTAATTGGGGTTGGGTTTTGGGGGAGGGGTTAAAATTTACTCTCAAAAGTTACACCATGTCACTCCCATTACAGCAGCCTCCCACGCACTTAAGAAAAGAGTCCGCCGCAGCCCGCGGGGGCCTCGAGCCATCTAGCGCCACCCCGCCTCTGAGACGCCCCTCCCGCTCCTCTGCTCTCCCAGCTCTGGCTCCACGCTGGCTGGCTCCTCTTCCGGGACTGCCCCCAGCTTGGGCCCTCTGCCTTGCTGTGCCCCCAACTCTCCCCAAGCCTGGCTCATTCTCATCCCTTGGCCTCGCGTAACTGTCACCTCCTCACATACGCTTCTCCAGCCGGCCCCACCTCACAACCCATTTATTCTGCTTTGTATCACCCTGTTTATTTCCTTCTCAGAACTTGTCCCCATTTGAGAGCGTCCTGTTGACTTGTTTGTGTGTTTATTACCTATCTCCCCCCACCCTGCCCCCAGACTGTAAGTTCCCCAGGGAATCTTGTCTGTGTTGTTCGCCATGTTATTTCTAACATCTGGAACAGTGGCTGGCACAGAGCAGGGGCTCGGTAAATATTTGTTGAATGACTATTGAATGGCAGCCCAGGTAGCAGGTGAGGGGGCCAATCTGGGGCAGGGCTGAGGGGTGGAGGGCGGGTGCAGCTGAGCTCTGTGGGCTTGCAGCTGAGCTCCCAAATTAGGTCGCCTGCTCAGCAACCTGCCTCTTTCCCCAGACCCCTCCCCAGCCTAAGCCTCAGCCCTGGACCCAGCACCTTAATCTCTCCTCCCGCACAAAGGTGGGCTCAGAACTTTGCTCCCGCTCGGACCATGTTTTGCTAGGGTAGGTGCAGGCCTGGAATAGCCTTGGCTCTCCTTCCTCCTTCAGGCCCTGGGCCCAAGCTGTTTCTTCTGCCTGCAATGCCTTTTACCTTCTTTTCCTGCAGAACAGTTATCCCAAATGCCAGCTCCTCAGGAAGTCGCCCCCAAAGTAGGACCACCTTGACCCTATCCAAGCCCTCCAGGAAGCCCTCACTCTTCCTTTATTCTTAGCTTTTGTTCCCATGTAGATTGCGAGTTCCCGAGAGACAACCATGTACAGTTGCACAGGCTGTGCACTGCAGAACCCAAGATTGCCATACATATTGGTCATGCTATGCTGTGGCCTGGGGCCCAGTCTGGGCTGCCCCTGCAGCCTAGCCTTTTAAATACCCCCACCGTGGTGGGTGGTCTCTTGAGCTCCAGATTTATCGACTGAGTGACTAACAAATTCAACAATAACTGAACAACCATCAGCTGGCAGCCCCAGGGACCCTATTACACCTGGGCTGGGTACAGCACGTCTCCTGCCTACCTTCATCCATAACCCATCTTTGTCCTCAGAGTCTATTCCCATCCCGCCCAGGGGGAAGGCCTTTATATTCCACTCCACCCCGCTGCAGCTCCCAATGCAGCCAGCCAAGGCTGTTATATCTTAGGGAGAAACAACGTGAGGGAGTGAGAGGGACGTGTCATCCTCACAAGGGGAGCCCAGCTGGTTCCTCTGTGGCTCCGGGGCGGCCGGCAGTGCGTTTCCTGCCCTGTGCAGCAGCCTGTGGTCTCAGGCTCCAGTGTCTGCATCAGGAACCCAGAACTGCCTCCCACCACATCCTCCTTCCCTGCATGTTCAAACCCACGAGCCCCCCACTCTGCTTCAGCAGGTGTTCGGGGAGGTTTTCTTGCACGCAGCTGGGCTCTCCCTGCCACCGCTGGGTGGGTTGAGAGCCTTCTGCTCCGAGGGCTTCAAAGTCCCCCATCCACTGTGGTCTTTCAGTTTGGCTTCTGAGGCAGGGGACGTTAAGGACTGTTGGGCCTGAAGCTGGTGTGGTGAGGGCCCTGCTGGGGTACTGGTGGGAGGGGGCTGGGCAGGAGACGGTCACCAATAACTCGGGCTGAAATCTGGCCTTGACAAGTCGGGGGAGCAAGCAGAACGCTCACACACTGCAAAGTTTGCAAAACTGAATGCTGACCTAACCCAGAAGGTATGATCCAGCAGTTCCACTGCTGGATACGTGCCTGATAAAAAAAAAAAGAAGTGCCCTCACCCAGCAAAAGAAAGTGCGGAGCTGTGCTGTTCCTCATGGCCCAAGGAAACTGCTAGAACACTCCTCATTAGCACCGTTCACACAGAGGAAAACTCTAGCAACCGCCATGAGCACCACCGCCTCAGGCAACGCCAGGTCAGACTCCTAGACTGCATGCTGAGGGAGAGGAGTCTGACGTAACAGAGCACCTACTGCATGCCTCGTTTATGACACGTCCCAAGAACAGGCAGAGCCGGTCCGTGGCGATGGATGGCGGGGACAGTGCGTAACTCTCCCCGCCCGGACTGTGCCTGGAGGGGAGCACACAGCTGCCGGGGGCTTATGATAGGCGGGCCCTGTTCTGCCTCTTGATCTGGATGCCGCATCCGTGGGTGGCTCACTTCGTGAACATTTCCTGAGCAGCACGCGGACGACGTGGGCAGTTTTCTGTGTGGCAACCAGAATTCATCTTAATTCATCTTCCTGTAGCCAGATACTTCCTAAGGACCTCATCACCCTCCCTGCTTCAAGCCTTCTGGCTGCCCAAACCCTCTGTGCCGGGGTGGGGGACAAGGCACCGCCCACATCCTCCATCCAATTTCTCATGGCTCTCAGCCTCAGCCACTACACCTGCCCAGCTCCCCAACCTCACTCAGGCCTTCCAGACTTCACCCAAGCTGTTCTCAGCCCCGACTCCCCTTCTCATGCCTTCTCACACCAATCCCTACTTGGCCCCCAACTCCCAGTGTCGATGCATAGTCTCTGGAGGAAGGACACACGTGCCACTGCATCCCCAAAACTCCCTGGACGTCCCCACAGAGCAGCCATCACTCCTCTTGCCATCGCCTGACTTGTCTGTTTCCCGCATGAGCCTGGAGCTCCATGAAGGCAGGGACTGTGTCTCCTTCACTGTCTTCTCCCCGCAGCTTTGCCTGGCACTGAGTAGGTGCTCCTTAAATGAATGAATGAATGAGTGAATGGGCCCTGCCCTCACCACTTAAATCTAATGGTCACCAGCTTCTTCACTGTACAATGAGGAAACCAAGCATGGGGTCCAAGCCCAGGTCCAGGGCTGTGAGGCTGCCCCAGGAGCTGCCACCGTCCACCCATCTTCCACTAAACAGAGCTCTGCTCAGCCAGGAGCCCCGAGCACCTCACCGGGCTCTGCCCCAAAGCCCTCTGGACCCCAGAGCTCACGGTTCAGGTGTGTTGGGTTTGAAGGAAACCCTGGATCATCGGCCAGAAGCAAAGCAGCGGGGGTGGGGAGGGGTGGGGAGGGAACCAGCCTGGGGCAGCTGCAAGCACAGAAAGAGGCCTATGACCCGCAGGAACCAGAGGGGGGAGGGGAGGGACCGCTCTAGATTGAGGGTGACCAAAGAGACAGCAAAGATATGCAAGGCATGAACCTTGACCAGACCCAGGCTTCAAAACAAAGCAGCTCTAAAAGTCGTTTTGGTGACAACAGGGGGACATTGGCATGTGTATCGTGACCCTTCACGGCAGAACTTCTCCTAAAACCAAAGACGTGCCTCCGCATCAGCACCACTCTCACCGTCTGACGGAGTTCACTGTGGACTTCCTTGCTTATTGTCTGTCTCCCCTGAGTTTAAGGATTTGTGTCTACTTTGCTCCCCGCTGTATCCTCAGGGCCCGGCATACAGTAGGTGCTCCATATAAACATTTGTGGCGTGAATGGCCGTGGTATATATTATTCTACAACTTGCCTTTTTCATCTTAGATTGATCCAGTTCATAACCATTGCACTCATTTCGTTCATCGAACCTGCTTTTAGCATCATGTCGGATGAATCCCACTTATTCCTTCCAGTTTCCAAGGATGCAGATTTCCCGCCTCTCATGGCTCAAAACAATGTCACAATCAACATCTTTACGTGTGCCTGAGAATGTCCCTAGGGCTGGTATCTGGGAGTGGAATCGATGAGTCAAAGGCCACGTGCATCCTCAGCTCTGCCCGAAGTGGCAAAATGGTGCTCCAAGGTGATTCTACCAACTCACACGCCCACAAGCTCCTGCTTCACCACATCCTTACCAGCAGAATGGTGTCAGATTTAAACTGTTTTGCTGATCTAATGGGTGGGTACAGGTGATATTTTTAAAATATAAGGTAATGTGTATTGATCTTAAACTTGGCCAGAAATTGTGCCAAATCCTTTAGGTGCCTTAACTCAAAGCATCCTTGCAACAACCTGGTGAGGTCAGAAAATATCACCCCACTGCAGAGATGAGAAACTGAGGCTGCTGTAAGTCTAGAGCGAAGCTGTCTCTGAACCACAGTGACCAGACCCACAGCGTGCCTCGTAACCGCTCTGGCCTGCCTCATATTTTCCATTTAAAAAAAATACTTTTTGTCACTTGTCCAAACATCTATATAGAGCATGTGTTACTTTTGTAAGGGGCAAAAGAGCCTTAATAAATTTTTTAAAATTATTTGATGACTTTATTTTGTAGCCTTTTGAGTAAATGATAACTTCTCTTTGATCCCTGGGAAATTTAAAAAAAAATTTTGTTGTTTGTTTTGGGCGAGGTACTTAGGTTTATGTATTTAATGGAGGCACTGGGGATTGAACCCAGGACCTCATGCATGCCAGGCGCCTGCGCTCTACCACTGAGCTATACCCTCCCCCTGGGAATTTAATAAACTTTAATTTCAGAGAGTTTTTTTAGTCCCCCCACCCCCTCATCCCTGGTAGTGAAGGGGGTCCAGGGTGAGGAGAGGGGCTCTGGCTGGGAGGACTGGCCCTGAGCTCACAGGCTGTCTCCTGCACGCCCTCCTGAAATTAACAGGAGGTTCTCCCCAGGCTGTGGGGTGGGGTGCCAAGGCCTTGTCAGGGACCGTCTCAGGCTCAACAGGACCCCTTAGTCCTCACACCCCACTCCTTCTTGTCCACCAGACCCCACTCACCAGGTCTGGTTGGTGCTGGAGTCTTGGTGCAGAAGGGAGCTGAGCACGTAGGGGGCGCCTCCCTCGGGAGTCACCCAGGTCTGGACCACATCCACGTTGAAGGCAGCCACAGGAGCCAGGCCTGAGGAGAAAAAAAGAATATTTAACAAAAGAGGCACCACTATTCCATCAAATCCTGAGGTGTGGTTATCCCCATTTTACAGATGAAAAAAGCAAGATTCCCAAGGATATTTTTTCCCATGGGAATAGGGCTGGCATGAAGGCGTGTCTGACCCGAGCTCCTGATCCTCCTACTAAACCAAGTTGTGTTGGCACCAAGGCCCCTTCCTCCAGGAGGCCTTCCTTGGTTATCTCCCAGAGCACTGTCACCTTCTCCCACCTCCCACTGTGCACTTTCTACACCTGCCACAGAGCACATGCTCAACACTGTGTCACGGACCAAAGTTCAAACAGACTATGGGTCCCGGGAGAGGGGCTGCATACATTCTGTCTACGTGACCCCCACCAAGTGACCCAAGAGAAAACATATGTCCTCAAAAACAGCTGAAAAAAAAAAGAATTTTTATAGCAGCTTTATTTGTAACAATCCCAAACTGGAAACAACCCAAAAGTGCATCAACTGAGGAACAGATAAGCTGGCGGTGGTGTATTCAGAACATGGACTACTGCTCAGGAGTGAAAAGGAACAAACAGCTAACACACAGCAGGAGGGGTGACTCACAACAGTCACTGTGCTGAGTGCAAGAAGGCTTATGTAGAAGGGTACTGCGGAATTCCATCTATGTGGTGTTCTGGAACCAGCAAAACTAATCTATAGTAAAAAATACACTGCCTAGGGGAGTCGGGGGTGAGGATTAACTGGGAGGGGACAGGAGGGAGCTTTCTGGGGTGATGGAAGTATCGTATATCTCTACAGGAGTTTGGATTACAAACGTGTGCATTTGTCAAAAGTACATCAAATGGTCCACTTAAAATTTGTGCTTTTCACTGTGTGTAAATTTTACCTCAAAAAAAAAAAAAAACCCAATAAGCAAATATTGAATATCAACCTCTAGTTGATAGGTATGCTGAAATGTTTAGGGATGACCTGTACTGATGTCTGCAGTTTGATCCCTTTAGAAACCCTTTGGCGGTGTCAACAAAAGCTGAGTATACATGTGACTCATAACCCAGCAATTCTACTCTTAGGCATAAACCCAATAGAAATGTGCTCATATGTTCACGAGAAGACATGTACAAAAATGTTCACAGCCCCACCTCTTATAATAACCCCAGACTGCAACAACCCAAATATACGTCAACAATAGAAGAAAATGAATAAACTGTGGTGTATTCATCAAGGGAACACTCTAAGGCAACGAAAATAATTAATGAAGTGGGTAGATCTCACAAACTCAATGTTGGATAAAAGATGCCAGAAACAAAACAGAACACGTTGTATAATTCTATTTATACAAAGCTCAAAACAGGCAAATTAATACATGGTATTAGAAGTCAGGAGAGTGGTTACCCTTGGGGGTAAGGTCATGGCTGGAGGGGCTGTGAGAGGTACTTCTTGGATGTTGGTAATATTCTCTGATTCTCGAAAGGGGTACCAGCACATGGATTCCATTTAATTTGAAAATTCACTAATCTGAATTTCTCCATTTTTGTGTGTGTTCTCTTCAAAAAAAAAAGTTTACATTAAAAAATAATTGCAGGAGGAGGAGGGATAAATTAGGAGTTCAGGATCAACAGACACACACCACTAGATATAAAATAGATACACAACAAGGGTTTACCATATAGCACAGGGAACTATATTTAATATCTTGTAATAACCTATAATGGAAAAGAATCTAAAAAAAAGAACATATATACACACATATATAACTGAATTACTTTGCTGTACACCTGAAGCTAACACAATAGTATTAATCAACTATAGTTCAATTAAAAATTAATGATAATAATTGCAAGTGTTTGAAGCACATTGAATATATAAAAATTCCAGGGATTCATAATAATATGCAAAAGACAGAGAGAAAACAAAAACAAACCAAAACATGGCATTGAAGATGCCAGAAAGAGAAAGAAAAATATCGTATGATATCACTCATATGTGGAATCTAAAAAATAAAAAGAAAGGAAAGAAAAAAGAAGACACTAATGAATTCATTTACAAAATAGAAACAGACTCTCAGACATAGAAAACAATCTTATGGTTACTGGGGGACGGGGTGGGAAGGGATAAATTTGGAAGTTTGAGATTTGAAATTGTTAACCACTATATATAAAAAATAGATAAAAAACAAATTTCTTCTGTATAGCACAGGGAACTATATTCAGTATCTTGTAATAACCTTTAAGGAAAAAGAATATGAAAATGAATATATGTGTATATGTGTGTGTGTATATATATAATATATATTTTACATATATATATATATACACACATGCATAACTGGGACATGATGCTGTATACCAGAAATTGACACATTGTAACTGATGGTACTTCAATTAAAAGGAAAAAAAACGCTGTATTATCCACCATTAGAAGTACTGAGGGCATCACCCCCTTATTCTGAAAACTGACTGTTTAAGGAAGAATATTAAGCACTTTTCTAGACTTTTCTATCTGAGCTGCATTTCAGGGTCACCAAATAGTCCTAGCTGACGAGAAAAAGTTCTTCACAGAAGAATCATTACTAATGAGTGTGGCTGGAATAACAGAATCGTAACACAATTTTGTAAGGCACAATGAAATGCAGTAATTAATTGTCTACAATCATCCATGGATAAAGCTACTAGATGAAAGTTCGACAGAGCACTTTGCAATTAGGCTGACACCCCCTGAGCCCACTGGCTCATCTTACCATCCCTCAGAGTGGGTCCCCCAGGCCTGCGTGCCTCCTGGCGTGACCCCCTAGGAAGATTACTGGAGCCCAAGACTGCATTTCTAACAAGATCCCAAGTGATGACCAGGCTGCCGTGCCCGTCATCAGCCCACACTTCGAAAATCAAGTCTTTAAAGTACCCTAGCAAAGGAAACAGAAAGGAGGAGCGAGATAAATGCAGGAAGGATGGCAAAATCCTCCTGACTGTTTCAAGGATGCTCGCCAAAAAAGTTAAACCTGAATTTAGCGAAGGCATTAGCCCTAACTTCCAGGTTTCAGGAAATGTAGGGGGTTGAGGGACAAAATACACACATTGAGAGGAAGCAAACGCAAATCCTGAATGAAGATGTCCCACAAGACAAGTGACTGAGCTCTGTCTGCAGTAAAGGAAAGATTTGAAAAAGACTCATAAACCATAAAAAAAAAAGGGTGGGGGTGGCAGGGGCCCCCTCTAGACTAAGAGAGGCATCCTAGCGACCGCACGGGATGTGCAGACCTTGTCCGACTCTTGATTTGAACACCCGGATTTTTAAAAATAGCCATTTTGAGACAGTCAGAAAGAATTGAATACAGACTGGGTATTAGACAATACCAAAGAATTCTGGTTAATTTTGTTCAGTGATGAGAACATGGTGCCTGTTTAAGACAACATCCCTGTACTGCAGAAATGCATACTGAAGTATTTAAGGGTGAAATGACTTGATATGAGGGATTTGCTTTCACACAATGCTTCTGAAACATCAATGTGCAAATGAATCACCCACGTATCTTCTCAAAATGCAGATTCTGATTCAGCAGGTCAGGGAGTGGGGCTGACATCCCCCAGACCAAATTGTGAGCAGCAAGGCTTTAAAATACTTTGGTAAAGGAAATAAAAAAGGGACAGTGAAATGAAAGCAAGGGCGGCAAGGTCTTGATAGCTGTGTCACCTGGGTGGTACGCATTTTGGGTGTATCATTGCCATTTTCCTTACACACTTAAAACTTTGTTTAAAACCACCCTTTTAAAGGCTGGTGGAACAGGTGCCCTGTGTCTGCTCTCTCTCAACTCTCCATCCCTTTCCCTGAGCCTGGCACAAAATAGACACCTGTTCTTTATTCCTTTCCCTTTATACCTCTGCCTTGCCCAGAAGGATGGTGTAGTGACTCGTAAAAATTTGCAATGCACTGAGATAAAGCTCGTCTTAAAATAATGGGGTGGGTGAAAAAAACTAAAAAGTGAGAACTACCCGCTTCTTACAAGGGGCGACTGGAAGGCCTTCTTTCCCTTTTCTACTGTCTGCCTGACTTACAGACATGAACTGAAACCCAGTGATAAGTCCAGGCTCATCCCCTGAGCATCCGTGGCACCTCCCTACTCAGCCCGATGCCCCTTCTGCCAGGTCTGCTCTCCGGCTCCTTGATACCCCACTTCCTGAAGGCCATCTGCACACTCCCATCTCCGGGCCTTTGCACAAGCTCTTCCCTCTGCTTCATCCTTTGGGGTCCTGTTCAGGCACTCCCTGTCCTAGGAGCCAATCCAGATTCTTTGCCAGAGTAACCCAATGGTCCCTGAGCCCCCTTGGCATCCTGTGGTGTCTCTGTCTGGCTCTGACTAAATCCTGTCTGGGTTAGAGTGATCTGTGATAAAGTCTGTCTCCCCAAAACTATAATCTGATCTGAGTCATCCATGACACCAGTCCCCCCCACTCCAACCACAAAGTCCCGCTCAGCACAGAGCCAGGCCCGGATGAAGTATCGTGGCAAAGTCAGAGGGGGCCAGAGATTCCTGATCCTCATCCCACACCCCCATCCCCATTTTCACTTTGTTCAACTGAAGGATCTCGGTGCAAGATCCCTGAGGGGTGGGAAAGGGGAGCAGATAAGCAGAGACCATCACAGCTACCTTCCTGCACCACCTGCTGTCTTCCAGGCGCCACACTCAGGTGCTGAGACTCAGAGAGTTCGAGTGATTTGCTCAAGGCCCATCAGCAGATAGAAATTCGTGTCTGGGGCCCAGGTCTGCCTCATTCTGAAGCCTTTAGTAAAAGCTGGAGGCACTGAGGGGTTGGTGTAAACAGACAGCGGGGTCACACATGGTCGGCAGAAGCTGGGCACTGCTCCTGCTGGGCACAGCTCCCCGTAGGGCTAGCAGAACTGGGGAACTGGGGCAGAGCTGGGTTAGAGAGCTGGTAACTAGGTCAGTGAGAACCCTGATGTTGGCTGGCGCGGGGCGTGAGAATGTGTGTGTGTGTGGAGGGGTGTCACGGGGTCTGCTGGGCCTCCCCAGAGAGCCAGCTGTGCCTTGGGTCCGCGAGGTGTGAGCCGCCTCGCTCATGCAGACTCCCCCAGGCCCCTGCCGTTGCCCCTCTGCTTGGGCTGCCCTTGCACCAGGTGACCCCTTCCCTTCCCACCGAGACTCAGAGAAAAGGAGCGTGGGTCCCAGAGGGAGGCAGTCCGGAGCTCAAATTCTCGCTTTGCCAGAGTCCCTGAAGCACCTCACCTCTGTCTCCCCACCTGTGATACGAGGCCCTGCAGACAAGCAGGGTGATGCCGGCCAGCATCTGACACTTCAGAGGCTCAGTACATGGGTGCTAATGTCAGTGTTAGAACCACAAGGGAGGGCCTGTCACATTTTCTCTGATGACCTTGCCTGCAATCTCAAGCCCCTTCTCGTGCTGTCAGAGGTGAGAGCCCACTGAACCCGTCTGTCACCACACCACCCACAGGGCTGCCTCCCCAAGCTGTCCCAGCACACCACACGGGCCCACTGAGTCAGACCCTCCCTCCACCCTGTCAGCCACCACTTCTCCCCCAACCAACCCCAATCACATTTTATTTTTATTTATTTTTATTCTTTAATGGAGGTACTGGGGATTGAACCCAGGACCTCCTGCATGCTAAGCAAGTGCTCTACCACTGAGCTATATCCTCCCCTACACCGGGCATTTTAAACACACATTCTCATGGTACTATTCCTGGTTTAGCAAACTGAGGCTGAGGGGCAGTGGGGGGCATTGGTTTGCCCAAATTTATACAAGGAGCCCAGCCGTAGAACTGGGACTAGACAGCTGTCCTGACGCCCAGCCCAGAACACCCAGAAAGGCCTTGGGGGGCTCATGCCTCAGAGCTGTCTGCAGCCGCCTGTCCCGGGGGGCAGCTCACCCTCTGACCACCCACCTCGGTCTCTCACATCCAGCCTCATCATCTCAGCCTCTCCCCCTGGGCCCCCTTCACAGGCCGCCTGGCAACTGTGGCCAGCAGATCTGCAGCAGACTGTGCTGCTGGGCACTGTGCTAAATGCGTGCCAATTTTCCTCCTGAATATTTCTCATAAATGTCTCCTCCTCCCCTGTCCACCTGCCCCAGCTCCCCTTGACTGGACCACGGCAGCAGCCTCCTCACTGGCCCCTCTGCCTCTGTTTTCTCCAGGACTCCGCCTTCCACACCAGTCTGTCACTGTCACAGCTGGAGGCCTGCCAGGCTTCCCGCTGCCTGGCACTCTGGGTGCCCCTAACTCCCCACTACCCCCCTGGACCTCCCCAGCCTGACCGCCAATTTGACCCCTGTCTACACTCCACAAGCCAGCCTCCCAGAGAAGGTGGGAGACGTCTGGCCCCAACAAGGTCCACACCCCACACCTGGCGGGCCCCAAACACTGCACTTTTCTACGCCCACGTGGAATGCCCTTTCCCCATCCCCTGTGTGTGACCTGAAGGCATCCTCAGTGGCCCTCCTGTGTGCTGGGGATGGAGGGTCACTGTGTGCAAGCAGCCTGCTCACCCCGGGGCCCAGCGTGTCCTGGTTGTGGGGGGCAGGCAACGTCAGAGAAGACAGCCTTCTGTTCCCACTCAAACGTCACCCTGCATCTTCTGAAACAGACCCCTCACACCCCACATCGCTGTCCTTCTGTTTCTCCTACACGGAAAGCCCCCTCTCCCTTCCCACCACCAGTCTAGACTTGCTAAGGACCTCCCCCAGCCCCAGGGCCACCTCGGACACTACAGCCCCCGTCCTCAGTGACCAAGGCTTTCTATCACACACTTGTCACAGGTCTGCGGTTGTGCCCCCGGCAGTTCTGCCACCTCCCTGCTCCCCTCCGCAGGGCCCAGCAGGACCCCTGGTCCCAGCCTGAAGTTGGTGCAACAGCAGAGCAGGCAGCCTGGACTTCTGGCCCCTTCACCTCTGTAAGTTTCTCTAGGCTGAGAGCACAGGTCCCTTCTTCCCACGAGCCATGTAGACTCAGTCTCTGAGACCTAGGGAGAAGTCAGCAGCTGTGGTCACAGGATGAGTCAGAGTTGAAGACTGACCTGGGGACAGCAGGCCGTATGGTAGCAGGATGAGATGGGCAGGTCCAGACTTTCAGTGTGCTTATGTATCTGCATCTGACTGTCTGAGACAGCTGATGTCATCTCATCTGCTCCCACAGGTGAGGAGCCCAGTAGGTGCTTGGAAAGAGTGGAAGGTCAGGGTCAGGCCAGGAACAGTCTGGATTCTTTCCAGACGAACTAGGCCCAGCCAGGCACAGGATGCAGGGCCCTGGACCTAAGGTCACAGTCTGAGGGGTTCCTCCTCCCTCCCCGGCATCTCCTTGTCACTTTCGCAGACTCTCCCCGGTCCTTAAGACTCAGTGCCAATCTCACCTCCTCCAGGAAGCTCTTCAGAATTGGTCCATTCCTAAGTCTCAGGACCTCACAGCATGGAGCAGAAGTGTCACAGCTCCATTCCTCCCACTCAGACTGGAGCTGCTGGGGCCCTGCTCTCCCCTGTCCTGGCCCATAGCTTAGCCAGGCTTCAGGCTGTATCTCATTCCATGACTACTCCATCTTGCTCTCTGCTGTCCATCAGCCTAGGGAGTGCCTCAGCCTCAGAAGGGGTTTGATAAATGTCATCTGGATTGACATCACTAAAAAAGTTGCTGGAGTAGATGGCTGGTTGTTTCAGAGGCCACAGGAGACAGGGATGAGCAGGAAGCTAGAGTGACAGCAGGGCTAGTGTCCCGGGCCGTGGGGTATTCTACTGAGCTGGAGACAGGTAGAGGCAGGGGCTTGAGCCCCATTTCTGCCAATACTTGCTTGTAATCTTGGCCAGTCATTGCCCCTCTCTGGGCCTCAGTCCCCTCCTCTGTACTGGGAGGGGAGGGGGGCGACTAGGGTCTGGTCTAAGCATCTCCCCTGGACATTCTTGGTGATGGGGGATCAAAGCCATAAGCCATAAGAGGCATAAGATTCTCTCCACACCCCATATGTAACTGAAAGTAAAGGGAAGTCTAAACTGTAAAATAAGGAAGTTTTAAGAAAATTTTGATCTTCCCATGATGATTATTGTAATGTCTTTGAAATGTCAAATATTATAAGTATAAAATGTATGCTTTGCTGCTACCCTACACACATACACCTTGCTTGCTTCTTGGGTGATCTGGCCCCGAGGTGGGTGCTAATTCTGAGCCTCCCCTGACCCCCGCCAGCTCTGCCCCAGCTCTCAGCTACCATCTGGCATTCACTCACTGCCCACCCCACTTGTCCCGTTCCTAGGGAGAACTCAGGCTCCCAGGAGCCTTGAAACTACACCTGCCTGCGGTCCATCTCATTCTTCCCTCCATCTTCTGACCAGTGTAGGAGGCCCCCCTGGAAGTCCACCCAGATCACTAGGCAGGACCACCCTGGCCTCAGGCTTGATCCGAGCAGCCCCAGGGGACTTGCTGACCACACTCAACCTCATCCTTGGGGCCTGGTGGGTGGGTGCAGGCTCCTGGCTTGGCTTGCCCCCAGGGGCTTCCATGAAAGTTTTAAAGGCCAGAACAGGACCCCAGACAGTGTGGAGAGGAAGCATCCCCTCCCCACACAGGTTCTCATGTGGGCCCTGACGTCAGGAACAGGAAGCAGGCTCCCCCCAGCATTCGCCCTCTGCCACACACAACGCCCACCTGCTCACAGGGTCCTTGCCCTCCTCAGCCAAACCCCTGGTCTATAAGAGAAGGGAGCTCTGCTGGGCAGGTGGGCATCGCCAGCCTCTGCACATAGGGGACAAGCTCGGCCCAGATGTGAGGAGCTGCTTGGAGTGGGTGCTGGGGGAGAAGGCCCAGGGAGGGAGGGCAGGTGGCGGGAGGAACAAAGGGCAGAGGTCTGGAGTCCGAAGTCACAAAGTCACAGGCAGTCAACTCTGCCAACAGAGAGCCTCAGAGGCCCTTCCCAGCAAGCCTGGGGGTCTGGACACCCTGAGTGTGGGGACCCCTCCTGATGGGGGGTCCCCATACTCTCTCTGACCTCAGGCCCTGAGCCCCACCAGACACAAAGAAAGGCTGTGCTGAGGGCAAAGCCGCCCCCCAGGGCAGGGGGAGGCTGACTTACTGGTCACGCAGAGCAGAGTGTGCAGGAGCCACATCCTGGCTGGAGCAGAGGCAGCGGCGGGAGCCTCGGCCGCTCAGCTTCCCTCCTCGGCTCCTGGGCTGAGGTGGCCAGGAGGCGGGGACAGAGGCGCACACACAGGCAAGGACCACAGGCAGACAGGCACTTTCAAGTAGACTCAGACGCTCCCCTAGTATACGGCTGGCTGCGTGGCTTCCTCAGCAGTTGTGGGCTGGGTCCTGGGAGCTTAGAGACACCTGCCAGCCCTGCCCCCTCACCCACACTTTCATGGACCGGCGAGTGGAGTCTGGCCTGGGAACAGAGCTGAATGTCCCCGGCAGCAGATGTCTGAGATGTGGGAGCAGTATTAATCCGGCCGTGGTTTATCATCCACATGGGTGAGTCCCAGCCCCTGCCCTGCTCTGGAATCCACCACCATACCTCAGCCCAGCGCCCAGCCTAGGGTCCCTGGCAGCGGTTCTCTCAGCAGTGGGAATGGGGTCCCCCTCCCACAGGAAGCACCCCCATAGCCAGAAACTCGGCTCCTGCCCCGGGCCTGCACCCTCGAGGCCCTGAGACAACAAAGGGCCAGGGGAGTGTAAAGACCCATGTACTGACTGAATCACCGCCTCCATTCGGCTTTGGCCGCATTCTCTTTAAAACCTGACTACAGCACCATGATGGGGGAAACAATTTCACAGAGCTCTGGGCTTCCCGAGCAACAGAAGTGAAATTCCATCAGTCTTTCAGCACACCTCTGATCCAACCCAGCAGCCCAGAGGACACACTGCCAATAGCCTGCAGTCATGTTTAAATGCCAACTTCATGACCTGTTGTCAAATTTTCCCTGTGTGACCGAGTCTGTGGCAGAAGTAAGTCTCTCCTGCACTCCTGCCCCGCAGACTGCGGGAAGCTCGGAGCAGAGCTGAGAGCTCTGCGATGAGGGTCCAGGTCTGCAAGGCCCAGCGTGGGCGCACCGGCCACCTGTGGCTTACTGAATCCTTGAAACGTCACCAGTTGCTGAGGAACTGAATTTTCCTTTTTATTTAATTTGAATTAACTTACAATCAAAAAAGCAGGGGACTGTAGGTCTCTCTCACATGAAAGACTGCAGCCCCAGGGAGAGCACTTTGAAGTATGAATGTGTTAAAACGCAGCAGACAATGATGTTGATTTAATGACCAGATGAAAATCAATTTTATTTTGTTTCACACAGTGAAAGCTGGCTTGGCCAAAGTTTTGAGAAGATTGATGTCACTTAAAACATTCTTGCATTGTTTGCTTTGGTCTGACAAAGTATCTCCAACTAGCATGATAGTTTCCTGACGTTACACAGTTGTTTGAATAGAAATTACAATTCGCTGTTTTCCGTACTATATACTGTCCAACAGAGACGTTAAACAGCTGAGAAAGCGAGGCTCCGGGTCTGACGAGCTGTCTGTCAGATCACAAGCCATCCCAAGTTGGCTTGACTTTGTTATAGGCCAGGGTCCTGGCTGTCTTCCCACACTCCAGGCTCAGGGACTGTACCCCCCCCCCAACTTGTTCCCAATGCCAGGGACACTTGGCAGAGCCAGGAGGGGCTCCTCTCCCACCACTGGCCCAGAGGGGAGCCGCAGCAGGGACAGTCTAGAACCCAGGACTGCAGCTCACTGGAGATTTCTGAGAAGCGACTTCGGTTTGGAGTGTGCAAACTTCAGGACACCTCAGGAGGCCAGGCGAAGTAGATAAGTGGATGCTGGAACAGGTGCAGGGCCATTTTCTACATCTTTGGAGACTTCCAGAATGCCGACTCCTCCTGCATCCATCTAAGATGTATTTTCCAAGCTTGTCGGTGCCAGTATGGCAGACCCCTAATCATGAGCAGCCCGGGGCCCTTCAAGCCCTTCTGACAGTAACTGCTGTTCCCACAAACCCAGACTTAAGTCCCAAGGCAGAGCCAGGCTGTGCTCACAGCACCTAGTGCGAGGCGGGGCATTCAGCAACTTACGTACGTACCCAAAAGGACGTGAAAACGGCTTCCTAACTCACCTTCCTTTAAACAAATATTAAGGGACCAACTTGGGACATCCTACAACATAAGTGGACTGAACTCTTCAAAAAAAAATGTCAATATCATAAAGGGCAAAAAAGGTTCAGGAATTGTTCCAGATTAAAGGAGACTAAAGAGGGGGTATTAAATGTAGTGTGTGATCCTGGATTGGATCCTAGAACAGAAAAAAAAAACTGCTTTAAATAACATTGTTGGGACAGTTGGCAAAACTGAAACATGAACCTCAGATTAGATACTACTGTACTGACTAGATAAACTTATACATTTCCTGAATTTGATAATAATACTCTGGTCACATGAGAGAATGTTCTTTTCTTAGAAAATGTACACTAAAACATTCAGAGGGTAAAGGGACATGGGGGATTCAAAGAACTCAAATCGATCATGATTGGGGGGAGGGAGGAGGGAGAGAAGGAAGGAAAGAATGAATGATAAAATGTGGCAAAGCGTTCTTTGTGCTAGCCTTGAAACTGTTGCATAATTTTGAAATTACTTCACCATAAAAAGTTGTAAGTTACAGGATAGAGATGTGTTCAGCACGAGGTCAAAGGACTAACTGCTCCGCCCTGAGAGTGAGTTAAAAGCACAATGACTCACCGGTGGATGGGGGCTGTTCCCAGATGCAGGTGATGTTTCTAACTGCCCACTTGCCGTCTAAGTCCTAGGAAGCTGGGGAGAGGGCATTTGGAAGGGTGAGGACGTTGCTGAGGCTAGAGACAGGGTTGGCCAAGGGGCGCTGGGGGAGACGGCAGAGCAGCAGGGATCACTCCCATTGGCTGAGCGCTCAGTAGGGGCGCAGACTTGGTGCCGGGCCTCCCCTGAAAGCCCTCATCTGATCCTCACAAGCACCTACTTGGTTCTCTCAATTTCTCAGATGAGGATGCTGGCTGACAGGTCTGGTTCCTCCAAAACCAGGACCCTGAACAACTACAAACCCTACTGCTTTCAGGCCCATGGGTCTAAACCCCTCCCAGTTCGTGAACTTTTAAAAGGCTGGGACCTCATTCCACTGGCATATACAGGGATCCTTGTGTTACTGGGTGCCATGGCCTGAACTGTGTTCCCTCTCCCAAATTTGTATGTTGAAGCCGTAACTCCCAATGTGACTATATTTGGAATTAGGGTGTTTAGGAGGTAATTAAGATCAGGGCCCTAATCCAACAGGCTTCGTGACCTTAGAATAAGAAGAGACATCTCTTTTCCACGTGCACACACCAAGGGAAGGCCGTGTGAGCACACAGTGAGATGCTATCTGCAAGCCAGGAAGAGAGGCCTCCTGAGAACCCAACTATGCTGGCACCTTGATCTTGGACTTCCAGCCTCCAGACTGTGAGAAAATTAATTTCTGTTATTTAAGCCACCCAGTCTGAGGTATTTTGTTATGGCAGCCTGAGCTGACCAAAACACTGGGCCTCCTCCTAAAAAATCTTCCAAATAAAACATTGAATGGTGCATGTGTACGTGTGTGTGGTGGGGAAGTCAGCTTTAGCAGGGAAGGGAGCCAGGGAGCCATCCCCTTGTCCTTTCATAACAGAGGGGCTGGGGAGGCAGGTGCTGCCCTGGGTCATGGAACCAAGGGTCCGAGGGCTTAGGCCTCTTGCTTGCCCTCAACTCCTTCCTGCCCAACTCCACTCCTGACGCTTGTTGGGAAAGCTCAGCAAAGATCCCAGAACTCATTAGCACCAGAAGGACACTGGACATCACCCTAGCCCTTTACCGGACAGGAAGGGGAAACGAGGTCCCAAGAAGTGAAGGGACTTGCTTGGTCTTTTCCAGTTTGTGTATGAGACAGAATGAGTCCCCAGAGCTCGGGGCCCAGGCCCAGCCACCATCCTATTTCACCCTCCCCCAAAGGACATCCTACCTGAGCAAAAAGCTCTGCCTCCTGCCCACGGGCCCTCTGACGAACCCTCACAAATAACGAGAGGACGCATCAGGGGATTAAACACACGACAGCCCCACAAGGGACAGGAAGGTCATGTCGCCTATCCTGTCAATGGTGTGGCTTTCTGCCCTCACTAACCTACATTGATCTGGGGGCAGAAGTGACAGACAGTCTGAGGTAACAAAGTCTCAACCACTGAAGACTGTCACCCAGAGCAGGATCTTTCGAAAACTGCTCCAACAAAGCCAGGTGAGAACCCTGGGGCCGGGTGCTGACTTCAGTGGGTTAAATGCCACCCCTACCCTGGAGCCGTATTCACAGCACAGCAAAAGCCCGCTGGGATGAATGCCTCTCAACTATTTGAAATAAGCTCTTGAAAAGCCAGCATTTCCCTAACTGCTCCCAGGAACATCAAAGTTTTGTGAGATGTTCGTAGAATTTCATTTAGAAAAAATGCTACCGTATTTTTTTTTCTTCTAAGATTTATTTTATAAACATGTAAGAAAAGTTCTACATTATTGTCGGGCAGATTACACAACAACAGTCTGCCTTGAAGCCAGTACGCTGTTCTCAAGATAATCAAAGACATTCTGTCCTTTCAGTTCCTCAAAGAAAAAAAAATGGTTTAACTTCGTTTACTTCTAGTAAATGTAAGATTTAAAAGCAAATATTTATACATCAAACTCATTTGTGCAGTAATTAATTAATCTGTGAAGTCATGATTTGCTGTTAACTTTAATCCAAATTGCTCATAGCATTTCACCAAAACTTTGCAACCGCTCGGCCTGAGAGTGGGAAGGCTACTTGAGGCAAAGGAGCTGCTGCCGGAATGCGTTCCGTTTCTTTTCGCCTTCTTTGCACTGCTGTCACCTTCCTCCCCATCTGGATCAGATGCTGAGACTGGCCCAGCAGTTCCTCTCTGGGGCCTCTCATCCACCTGCCAGCTTCCTTCCTGCCCTCCTAGGGGCAGGTGAAAGCTTTCTAAAAAAACATTCTGGGCCACCTACATGATTCTCCAGCAAATTCTTTACAGAGCTGGGCCACTTTCAGCTCAGATATGGCCAGATCATCGAAATCTGATTTTATGGGGGTCTAATTAATGAGACTGTTTCTTACGCAGTGCAATTTATGCATTTGTGAAGAATCTTCCTCTTTTTGAATCTGGAGGTCTCGGCTAGAAGGAGACCAGCCTGCAGACAAAGGTGCCAGGGCTGGGCTGGGCTACTGCAATTCACTCATTTACCAAACACTTTCTAGGCACCACTTACTCCCTCCGGGCTGGCCGGGTGAGAGGAACAGAGATAACAACACGAGGACGCCTGCTCACTAGGGGCTGCCAGCAAGGAAAAATAAACATGAAAATACGGTGTCGTGCGTACAAGGCAGGACTACGAGGAGCAGCCTGTAAGAGGGCTCTGGGGCCTCAGCACAGAGCCGTTCCTGCAGCTGGGGGGTTTACAGTCAGCGCGTGTCTAGGGGGAGGCTGCCAGCTGCCAGGCAAGGCCCTCGGGCTGGGAGCCCCTGGGACAAGCCGGATGTGGCCCTGCTCTCACGGAGCTCACAGACTAGCAAGAAGACAAAGCAGGAGCAGGGAAGTGCAATGCAGGGTGCGGGGGTGCTGGCTTGGGGGTACAGAGATTTGGCATGACACACACATTTCACTTAGGCAAACATAATGGTATTTGTCTGAAAAAGTAAGGGGGAAAAAAGACAAGGAAAAAGGAAAATAATTTTAAGTCACTTGGGCCACTGCCGCTGCCCTCCACCCTCCAGGCAGACGGGCAGGAGGGCCTGCGGCGAGCTGCCCCTGCTGCTCCTGTGGCCTGACTCGGTTCCCAAGAGCCTCTTCAACAGCGAACTGCTCACCTAGTGTGAGTCTAACACCTAAAATAAGCGTTTTTTGCACAACACGGCCCTAACTGCAGGGTAACCACTTCTCCTGGTGCTCAACCAAAGAAACCATGATCTTCTCCCACACGGGCAGAAACCAGCTGGGCTGGACTTCGCGACCATGGTCCTCAACGTGGCACCTTCCTCACCGGCTCCAAGGGGAGCTGTGGTCACACTCAGTGCTTATCTTAGGCGTGATTTCTAACCTAACCCTGGAATGTAACGAGACTCCTTTGTGGTGGTACGGGGGACACTGGGTCTGGAAGTCGCAGTGGCTTCCTGGAGAGGTCTGCAAGTCCTTGAGGAGGAGGGAGAAGAGAAGGCAAAGGTGAGGTGGGATGAGGAGAGGACCAAGGGGTGTGTCGCTGGGGGAGGAACAGCACTGAGCAGAGCCTGGGAGGCTGGTGAGGTCAAGACAGGTCCAGGAACTAGTGAGCAGAGAGCAGGGGAGGGTGGGGAGAACCGGCCAGAGACACCGCCAGAGGCTAGCTGCTGGCCAGTCCTGTGAGCTGTTAAAGGAGTTTAGAACTTATTCCAGTGGCAGTGGTGAAGCTTTGGAAAGGTTTTAGGTGGAGGAATAACAGGACTACCTTCTTCAGAATGTTCATCCTAAAGCTCATGCAAAGATGCCCAACACCATTAGTCACCAGGGAAAAGCAATCAAAACCACAATCAGATACCAATTCACGCCAGAAAATAACAAACGCTGACGAAGATGTGGAAAAACTGGAACGCTCATACATTGCGGGGGGAATGGAAACTGACACAGCCACTTGGAAAAACAGTCTGGCAGTTCTTCAAAAGGTTGAAGACAGAGACACCACATGACCCAGAAACTCCACTCCTAGGTATGTAACCCAAGAGTAATGAAAACGTATGTCCACGTACAAACTTGTACATGAATTTTCATAGCAGCAGTATTCATAAAAGCCCAAAAGTAGAAACAATCCAACTGTCCATCAACTGATGAATGGATAAACAAAATGTGGTACATCCACACAACGGACTATTACTCAGCAGTAAAAAGAAATGAAGTACTGATACATGTTACAACACGGATACACCTCAAAAATACGTTTCGTGAAAGAGCCAGTCACAAATAGCGACAAAGTGTGATTCCCATTTATATAAAGTGTTCAGAATAGGTAAGCCCATGGAGACAAAAAGCAGTTAGTGGCTGCCAGGGGAAGGAGGGAATGGGGTACTGCTAATGGGTACAGGGTTTCTTTCTGCTGAAGAAAATGTTCTAAAACTGATTACGGTGATGGTTGCACAGCTCTGAATATACTAAAAGCCATGGAAATGTACAGTTTAAATAGGGAAAGTGTATGCTATGTAAATCATATCTCAATAAAGTTGCTAACACCACCAAAAGTTCATCCCAGCTGCAGCGTGCAGAACGGAGAGAGAGAGACAGGGCTGAGGGACCTGTCGAGAGGCTGCTGCAGGGAGGGCCGGGGAGGAGGCAGTGGCTGAACACAGGGGAGGGGCCCAGGGGGTCAGACCAGAGGCGGCCAGGGCCTCACAAGCTCTCCCGGGTAGCTGGTACCTCTCCTGAGAAGGAGAGTGGAAAACAGAAATGAGGTTATCTGCAATTGTTACCAAGCAGCAAAAACGTTATCTAAAATCTCCACTGTGTGAAGACTAAAAGGAATACGAAGAGTGTGCAGCCCTGCTGCCCTCAGGCACCAAGAGCATCCAGATAAAAGCATGCTGAGTTGCCACCAGGGGACGGTCCTGCCTGCCCATCCTCGCTCCCAAACTCCTAAGAAAGGGCCTGGGTATCCGGAGCATGTGGAAGATGTTACAAGATCTGAGAGCCTGAATATGGGCTGAAAAGCGACAGGCAAAGGCCAATAACTTTGGGAAATACTCTTAACGTCTCCAAAGGTGGTTTTTTAGGTTCTGCGTGTTTGTGAGAACTGCAAGGCTGCTGAAGTGGGCATTTTCTTGATTGGGTTAAAGACCCAGCTTTAACCACACACCACCACCCTTCCTCAAAGTCTTCCCTGACATCTAGCGGGAGACTGGTGAGGGGCTAAAAAGCCTGGGACACATGGGCCTGAACAACTGGTGGGGAACACAGAAGTCTAAGAAGGGGCGTTTTCTGAACCCCACAGAGACCATATCAGTGGGGACCCTGGCCACAGGGACACCTCTGTCTCACAATTAGAACCAGAGACTGGGATGGGAATGGGGTGGGGGTAAGTTCCCGTTCACAACCTCGCGCACACCCTCAGTTGTCTCCTCGCCCCTCCCTGCACCTGCAGCAGAAAGCAGCACTGGCCAGCCCACTGCAGCCGCAGCTCTGGGAAGAGCAAAGCACCGCCATGACACACCAGCAGAGCCAGCAGCTCTGACACCGGCCCATTCACCTGCTAGATGGGGAAACTGAGGCCCAGGCCTGTGGAACAGAGCCAGGGGTTGGCATCCAGGTCCGACTCTCCAGCCCCTGCACTTCTCACTTGACCAACCCCCAAAACCCTGCCCCCGCCTCAAGGACCTGGCTCTCATCTGTGTGTTCACAGGCAAACAGCTGGGAAACCTCAGAAACTTTAGGTCTCAACTGGCAGAGAAACCAGAACCATCTCTTTCCTAGAATCCTATTAGGAAGCTGAAACATACCATGGCTAAGCACTCTGATCTTCCTAGAGGGAGGGGAGAGCAGGTTAAACAACAAAACATGAACAATACAGCTTCTGTGGCAGCCCTCAAGTCTCACAGCCCTTTCCTTTCTAACAACAGCGCTCATTCTGCCTTCAGTCACACCACAGTGCCAGCAACTGTCAATGGGACCACGAGCTCAGCCACGAGTAAAGATCTCTACAACCCAGAGCTGCACCAGGCACCAAACACTCCAGACAGGTGAGGAGTTGTGACATCACAAAAGGGACAGAGGCTTATTCTAACTCCTCAGTTCTACTGAGTTGAAGAGAAACACTATTTTTAAGCCTGCAGAGGTATACAAACACTAAAACACTTCAATATAAAAATCAGATAGGAAGACAAAATAACCTACTGCCTTTTTGTGGTAAACTCATTTGAAAGAAGTGTTAGAAATAAACGAACTAAAATTTCTATCACTATTACCTTATTTGCCAGTTTTGAATGATGTCTTCAAGTGCCAGAACTTAGAGACAGAAAGAGTAAGCATCAGTGTGTCACTTCTGAAGTAGCAATAAACACCCGGTTCCCATCACAGATGGATGGGTTTTTTTCCCTACAGTGACCCCAAAGCAAGATGAACTCTACATACAACAGACTATACAGTTAGGATCATTTAAAAATAATGAGACTCCTCTCTTTGCCTTCTTCCAAAGTATATAATATATATTTAACAGCACATTAGAAGACACCACTTCAGCTTCCCTTGTAGCCAACAGGAAGTATTTTCACATATAAAAATTAAAAATTTAAACTTTTAAATCATTATTATTTTTTCAACATAATACAGACATAAAAATTGTTCAACATTAACCCATGACCCCGCCCCTAGCACAAAAATCCACCCCAAATCCAGAAGTCACAGTTTTTTGCTCCTAAAAATCCCACAGCACTGAACTTGATCTTCACTTCAAGCTGATGGCTAACGAGAGGCCCCTGACAGAGACCCCCAGGGAGGGAGGAAGGGCGGGTGACGCTGCGGCTCGTATCTACCTGGGCGGCACGGCTGCACCTCTGAGGTCAGGTCCATGAGATTCGGCCCCCACACTAGGGTCCTGGAAGGGTGAGCTGGCAGCTTCCCTCATCTTCCCCCTCGAAGGCTGTCCAATAAGCACCTGGGAATTGACTTTTCTTGGGAAAAGGGTGCTGGTAACAGCTGTCAGGGCCAAGGCAATAGTGAGAAGTTCAGTTCTCTGCTCTTTGGATGAACTGTGTAAAACATTTCTTTTAAAAGACACAATGTTAAAAATATTAAGAAAAATGTCTACAAAATCTGGAGGGCTGCCTTTTCCTCAAAGGGTAAAGCTTGAGGGGTGGTGGGAAAAGAATTGAGGGCCCAGAACTATCACTCTGCAGCAAAAGACTAGATAGATGCCCTTCAAAACACGTCACATTCTTAAGACGTCTTGCTGAAGCAGCAAGAGCGAGGGTGACCGCGTAAGATCGGGAGGGGCGCCAACTCCCACAGAGAGGGTTCCTACTGTGCGCCCCACCCTGCGCAAGAATGTCAGGCTTCAGGGCAGCTGCCTTGGCCCCAAGGGCATCAGGACTCTGCCTCTGAACCAGAGCTGCTTTCCCGACTAACTTCAATCTGGAGAGATGGTAAGTTATCTAACCGGCTCTTCTTTTGGCGAGACTGTTCTTTCTCCTTAATCAGAGCCCCCCATGCCCTTTGCAGCTCCGAGTCATCTTCCTCAGTGCCGGGAGCCCTGTGATCCGCTTTCTTCGGGTTCTTTTCTTTGGTCTTGGGTGCAGATCCTAAGCGAGTCCATAAACCACCTGTTTGGGTGAGAAGGTATTTCAGCTTTGGCAGTGGTTGCTGAGGAACAGGCTGGTGCTGAGGAAGCAGGGGAAACACTGGGGGATCTGTGGCATTAGCAGCCACGGGGTGGCCTTGGGCAGATCATCTCACTTCCCTGGCTGTGGCCTCCTGCCGGCAGACTGAGAGAACTGGACCCAGCAGGGGAGTTTACAGTGTGGGTACAGGTACGCCCCCACCCCCACACTAGGCATCTCAGAATCACCGGGCAGGAGGCTTGTGCTACCCTCGCCCCTCCCTGGGGAGACTCCCCACCCCGTGTCCGGAGTGGGCCGTCGCAGCTTGTTCCCAACTACAACATTCTGCAAACTGATGGGCCTGCTATGCTGCACACTTTCAGATTTTGTCCACACTCCATTAATTTTTAAAGTATTAATATTTAACAATAGAGAAATACGTGTTTAGAATTTCATCGCCTAGCCATACTACAAGGCAATTAAAAGTTTCATTTGTAAAGACTATAACAGTGTGGAAAAATGACTATGATAAAATGCTGTATGAAAAAAGCAAGATACGTATATGGACAAAGACTGGAAGAGTACACACGAAACTAAAAAAGCATTTGTACTAAACAGAAACATTCAAGGATGTTTTTTTCCCATTTTCTAAATTTTCCATACTGATGATGATGACAATGATTATAACGGAAGGGGAAAATTCACTTCTGGTATATGCTGTTTCCTACCTCTGCTACACCCACTGTCTCTGTACTCACCCAGTTCCCATGCCCATCAGTTTAAGTGTTACCAACCTGATTTCTTCTCCCGAGTGTCAGAGTAGAGGCCTTTAACATCTTGCCTGGGAACACCTAGCCTACTATGTACATCAGAAAAGGGCTCTCTCCAAACGACTGGGTTACTACTAAAAGCCTTTTCCGGAGAATACGGTCTTTTTCCTAATCGCTGGCGTATATCTAGAAAAAGAAAAGTACTACCGTGACCATGCACATACGCTCTGCAGTCTGTACTGTCAAGTTGAGGTCCCTCCAGGACCTGGAGCCACACGTCCCCACGTGAGGATAAGGGGCCTGACACAGCAAGCTTCTAAGAGCCTTCCCTCTGTGCAGTAAGTCTGGATTCCCCCATGAAAATTCAAATGAGAACCCCCAGGAGATGGCAGCGGGGGCGGGGGGGGGGGGGGGGGAATCTAGGCTGACTGCTCCAGAAAGGAATTTCTGAGGCAGAATCGACTGTTTTGTGTGGCTTTTTTTGTTTTCAGTAGAATCAAACAGAGTAACTAATTTACAAACATTTCAGCTAACAAGAAATACTGCAAGCTCCCTGAGGGCAGAAGCTGCAATCTTTGAACAATAAGAAGCTCTCAATAAGCTATTACATTGAACAATGAATGTAATGAGACTGACAAAAAGCAAAGGATCAAGGGAGGATGTCCCAAATCAAATTTGTTTTTCCTTCAACACCCACCCCCACCACCAATCCTCAGCCTAGAAATCTGCCTGTCCTGAGGAGCTCCCTCTCACAATAACAGCAACAAAAGCACATTTATTAGCAAGCCATCATGCTGGGCTCCCACCATGTTGCTGCTTCTCTCCAGAATAGCATCCCCATCTTTCAGTCCCTCAGGGCTGAGCCCCTTGGCTTCTCTCCCTTTCCTCCCACACTTCCCAGTGCCAAGTCTTCCTCCTTTAGAAGGATTGACACTCTCGTCAATTCTGTTCCCAATCTAGTTCAGGCCCTTGTCATTTACTTAACTCTCTATCGCATCCTACTCTGTCATCAAGTTATCTTTCCAAAATAGACATGAGATTAGGTTACTTCCCACCTCAAAAAACTGAGATCCTATCTCTTCTTCAAGGCCTTGCTCCACAGCCACGTTCTCTGAGAAGCCTTCCACAACAGACCTTCCCCAGCAGACCCACCTCCCCTCTCTGCTCCCACAGCCCACTGTGCACATTGCCCTCTCAGGGCACTTACTTCATTCTGCTTTGGGTGGAATTATCTGAACGTGTGCCTTTATGTTTTCCCATTTGAGTTCTACGAGGACTTTGCATCCCCTGCGAGGACTTCTAACACTCTCAGCACCTAGCGTGGCACATTGCAGGCATGGCCAAGTACCCACCACGTGCGTGTTTGCACACATAAACTAACCAGTTTAAATTCTTGACTATTTATACAACAACCCAACTTAATTTCTGTTATCCTTATGTATAAAATACACCAAAGACATTCACAGTAGAATACTTACTTGGGACAAAAAATCTTGAGAGCTGGTATTGCAAATGTCTGATTAAATTTCATACCCTGAAGTTCCAGTATCTAAGCCGAAATTTTAAGTGATGAATCAGGACAACTAAATTGGTCCACAACGGACAGTGTTTAATCCAAGAACCTATCCTTGCCTGAATCTGCTTTCTGGAACTCAGAATGAAACCCAGGAACACAACTGACCAATAATACCTGTTTTAGCGCTGCTGCCCGGTGGCCGTGGACGTGGGTGTTGACGTTTTTCATCTAACAAATGTCGGACATCTGCAAATTTCTCAGATGGTAATTTGTTACCAATTCGGTTTTTTATATTGCTTGTGGATAGAGTATCTGACCTCATGGAGTTCCTTTAAATAAAGGGGTGGGGAGGGCACAGTAAATCAATTTCAACTGTGGGATAACACTCACACAACAATCTCATAGGCTTTGGGAAAAACAAATTAAGAAACCCAATCTAATATGGCCAACATTCACTTACAAATACCACACACCAATAGTTATTTGCTTATAAAAGTCACTATCAGCCGGCTGTAAAGAGGCCAGCTGGGGCGAGCAGGTCCTTGGGTTTTCTGCGGTGGTTTCCACACATGGCCCCTGTGCGCTACTGTTGAGTAATTATGAGTCCTCTTCTCCAGGACAGACGTTAAGGAGAGGCCTGCAAAGGGCTGGCAGCCCCTGCTCACGCAGGCTGTGCTCTGGATGCAGTCTAGATACGACCAAGTCTACAATGCCTGTCTTTAGAGGGCAGACGTCTCTGTCAAAGACACCTCCCTGAGGGGACGAGCCATACGCTGGCAGCATTCCCCATCAGAAAGGTCTCTACAAGCTAAAAGTAAGGATGTGAACAAAGCCATACAAACAAACCAGCCTGAAAGTTGATTTCCTCTTTTCCCAAACACATCATCAAGAACACCTAGCGAGAGTACCCCTAGGCTCCAGACCCCTGAGCTGTGCATAGGCGACCTGCCCTCAGGAATCTGCTTAGCTTCACTAGTCATCAAAGAGATGCATTTTAAAATAACTGTAACTTTTTTTGCTCATGAATAGCAAAAATCAAAGTGATAATACCTAAGGTTGGTGAGTATGCAGGTAACAGGTGGTAATGCAAGAGAGTAAAACCTTCCTGCAAGGAAATTTAGCAGTGGAGGAGCAATACCACATTTTAAAACATACACCATTTTGTGCAATAACTGAAGCTTATCGTTAGTGCAACAGTAAGAAAACAGAAATCTAAACGTCTGTCAGTTAGGGACTGGTTAAATAAATCATGGCACTTTCAAACAATGAACTACCTATGGTTGAAAAAATAGCAGCTATCTATAATAATTAAATGGAAAAAGCATATTTCAAAACAATGTAAATAGTATAACTGCATTTTTGTACAAATGTAGCTGTAATTTCTCCATGTGTTACATGTACACATAAAACCAGCAGGAAGGTTATTCACCCAGTTGCTAACAGCAATCCTCTTAGGAGAAGATGAGATTCCAGGTCTTTCACTTTCTACACAGTCTACAGTTTTTATAACAAGGATCACTTCTTATACATCAAGGGGAAAAATCAGACGCTTTTACTCAAATTCTACAAAGGACTGAAATCTGAATAGATATAAGGGATTATAAAATTAGGAGGAATTAAGAAAAAGTTAGCATTTAAATCAAATTAAAAGCTAGCATCGATAGAAAGAAAAAATATTTTTACCTGATATTTTTCAACTGGGATTCCACTTCATCAGCATACATCGTCATTTTCATGCTTTTCTTTGGTGAAGGAGTGGAAATCATTTTCAGTTCCAGATCATAGTCCATTTCATCGGAGTCTGAGCTGCTGGCACTGGATCGCCTCGACGTGCTCCGCTCCCGAGTCTGCTTGAGGGCTGGGACCTCCTCGTGGTACTCCACCACCACCCTGTCATCCGCGTCCATGTCCTGGTCCTCCTCCTCCTCCTCCTCTTCCTCCTCTTCAATGGGTTCCTCTGGAACATTCACTAGTCCTAAGGGATTTAACCAAAAAACATTAGGAAAAGTGTTAAAACTAACAAGTCCGATTTTCTATTCTATGTCGGTAAACGCTTTAAAAGATGGGGTTCCCATCCTAAGAGTTTACTGGAGCATTATCTATAGTAGTGCTAACCTGGTTACCATTCTGACCCCTACAACACAAGAACAGCTAGGTAAAGTAGGGCCTAGCAGCCTGATGCAGTATTGTGAAGTTATCTAAAATACAGTCCATCATCATTACTCAGATTCTATACTTGGGAATTTTCCAAATCCATTCATAACTCCAGAATCAATACCTATGTGCTTCTGTGGTCACTTGTGGACATGCACAGAGCAGCAGAAAATCTGAGGCACTCGACACGCATGTTCCCACCAGAGGGCAAACAAGGCCATGCCTTTTTGTCTCCATCTCTCACACTGGAAACAAGTGTCCTTTCTGCAGCCTAGTGAGTGCTGCTTTTTAACATTTTTGTAGCTTTTTATTGGTGATTTCACTGCTTAAAACAGCCTCTAAGCATAGTTCTGAAGCTGTCTAGTGTTACCAAGCATAAGCAGGCTATGATGTGCTTTATGGAGAAAACCCGTGTGTCAGATAAGCTTTGTTCGGGCATGCGTTACAGTGCTGTTGGCCATGAGTCCAATGCTAATGAACCAACCTATGTATCAAATAAGGTCTCTTTAAACAGAAACACACACCAAACAAGGTTGTATGTTGATCAGTTGATGAAAATAGTGTGACCAGAGTCTCTGAATGGTTTGGTATTTGCTACTTCTATGATCATAGTGATTTCACAGAACATAACCACCACAAATAATGAAAATCAACTGTACGTTTAAAGGTCATGGAAAAATGCTTGTAAGTGGAAGAAGTAGAATATAAAACAGATGTCTTCAACAGTTATTAAAATACTTATTGTGAAAAAAGAAAATAGGAAAAATGTAAAATGAAATCAGTTATTGCAGAGCACTAGAATTAGAGGCAATTTGCTTTTTAATTTCTTTAATATGAATATAAAAATTACATGATGAAAATATCTTAAAGCAACTGAAATTGGAAAAGCAAAACTGTGTTAACAGAAAAGTACCTGCATTAAGATGCAGATTTCATATAATGATTTGTAATGGAAAAGAGTCTGAAAAAAAAATATGTATGTAAATGTGTAACTGAACTGCTTTACTGTATACCTGAAACTAACATTGTAAATGACACTTCAATAAAAAATAAGAATTAAAGAAAAAAAAGATGCAGATTTCAAATATACAAGTTTGGATATTCACATTAAATTAAAATGTATAGATTTCACCTCTCCCTGTCCCTATTTACAATGATAAATGTGAATGCACGTTACTCCATGTTTGTATGCTGACTTGGCTGGTTCTACAAAGCACATAGAAGATCTCACAGGACTCACAGATATCTCTCAAAATTAAAACAAATTTTTATAAAGCATAATGAAAATGGTTCTTTTACAACAAGCACCCAAAGGAAGGAAAAAGAGAAGGGAGGGTGGGAGGGAGGGAGGGAGAAAAACAGAAAGAAAGAAAGAAGAAACTAAATGAAACCCAAGTCATGGTCTCCCACTTTACTGAGGCAGTCACGTGCACAAGCCAACAAGCATGGAACCCTAGACAGAGCAGCCTGTTTTCATCATCAGACAAAGAAACAATAAAATCAACTCATCTGACAAAATAAATTTAAACAATTTTTTTCGTGCAGCTTTTGATGTTAATTGAAAAATGAGATTCCTAAGAAAAGCTTTAATTTTCCCTACATTTGGCCTTTATTGTTAGAACAGCTTTTATAAAATCATTTGACCTCTTTGGGCAATTTAAAATTAACTGTGACTTGACTTACTTTCCTATATGTTGGCAGAGGGTGAGGGCAAGGAAGAGAGGATGATAAAGTTTGGAACCTTAAAAGACTGTGTTAAGAATAAAAATACGATTTCGGGAGCCAAACATGTGTCTACCCAAGAGCTGAGCAGGCAACTACCGGAATGTCGGTGTTTATAGGACGTCAAGCCAACGTCGTCCCCTATCAGGGCTCTCTTCTTGATCACATCCCGCTGAATGCGACGGGAATGGTATCTTCGCTTCCTGCACATTGCCAAAATAAGAACACAATCAAAAACCAACCTTGAAATCCACAAATTAACGTCAGCTACACACTTTCACAATGTTAGGTAATGAAACAGAGACATTTGAAGTGAACCTGAAACTCAGCATTCTCACACCATTTACCATAGTTAAAAATCTTTAACTCCTTCTTCTTGTCTTCCTTCAAGGCCACACATGGTATGACATCCCACTGCAGAATACCAGGAAGGACTGAGAAAAGCTTAAGTACCGTTTAAATTATTGCATTTTAAGGTTTTGGACTCACCAAGAATTACTAAGAATTCCTTTCATGCCTCCATAATTTGGATTCCCATATTTCATGTAATACTGACTTCTCCTCGCTGCTCCAAGTTCCTTTTTGTCATCTAAAAATTAATTACAACAGTTATGACGATTTTCTGTGGGTGTGAAGTTGAATCAGTTTAAAAAAAAAAAAAGAATGCTCTACAGAGCTAGGATCAGATCAGCACAATCTGCCAACAAAAGGGGAAGACACACGGTACACATTCACTCTCTGGATGCCTACTGATGCAGTGCATTGTGGAGAGGGTGGAGTGAAATTTAGAGATGAATAAGGTTAAGCTGCTGTTAAGGAGCTGACTGACCTCATAGAGAAATACTATTTTAAAAAACTGAAACAATACAATATAGTAGGTTCTAAGAAGCGTAAAACAGCTTCAGTCATTACTAGTGTTCAGGAATCAAAAAGGTTTTAGAAGAGGTAGCATTTTCACTGCCCCCCAGAATGAAAACACTCCAATAACACAGATTCGGGTTAAAGAAACAGATTATACCTAAGTCCATATATTTGGGAAGCCATTTTTTTCTCCATTTGACTGTGATGTTCCTCAAAACAGCTAAAGGAAAACAGCATAGCAACATAGATCTATATAATGCACTCAAATGGCCCCTCAAATAAGTAAATGTAGAAAAGATCCCATTGATCAAGTTAAAAAGTTAACAGGAAGAACAGGTGGTCGGTGACCATCCATATTTTAGGTCTCTGACAGCTTCCCAGGCACCCGCTGACTGCAAGGATGAGGAAGTACCCAGTGCTGCAGGTAAACTTAGTGGCACAAACCAGAAGTTTCACCCTAGGAAAAACATGCCCACCAGCTTCTTGGAGAAATGGCTGATTCCAGATCTGGGGCAGGGACAGTACAAGTTGAGTCTGGAAAAACAAGATGTTTTATTGTGCCATAAAGGAAGAAAGTGCTCAAAGAAAGAGGCAGGCATGTCAAAGGAACACAGCTTGAAGGGGAGCTACTGGCCAAATCCAAGATAATCTGTGAATCAAAGCAGCAATAGAATGCCTGAGACTCACTAAATAAAATAAAACTTCATGAATCTAAACTGATATAAATAAGTAGGTAAATGGGTAAAAATGGGAACATTTTTTCCTTACAAAAGACTGCCAACTAATAAAGAAAAGAGAAATTTAAAAAATCATGAATGGATGCTAAAGCGACTGCATGCAAGTTTGATGAGCAACAGGCTATTTACATAATCTCAAAGTATCTCCCCACAAATCTTAAACTTATAAATGGAAAAGAAGTAACTTTACAGTGGAGAAACCTGGCAACCACTACCTTAACCAAGTGATGAAGGTTAACATTCCCACAAATGGGACAAATAAATACAATGTGCCTGCTGATGTGATGAAAACAACACGACATCACTTCTGTGATATTTTTGCCTAAAGTGCACAACCTGAATCTAATGAGGAGACATCAGACAAACCGAAACTGAGGGGCAGCTTGTAAACTGATGACCCTGTCCCCTTTAAAAATGTCTTAGTCAAGGGAGACAAAGCAGAGGAGCAGTTCCACACTCAGGGAGACTGAGGAGACATGGCATACTTCAACACGCGGTCCTGGAGTGGATCCTAGTTTAGTGGGGGAGTAGTACAAAGAATGATCCAGATTTATTTGACAATCATCACCATCAACAAGAACTTCTAACACTTACACAGCACTCCCTGTGTGACAGGCAGTTTTAATATAAAGAGAGGGGGAACTACAGGAACTGGTAAAATCTGAATGTGGATTATGGATTAGGTAATAGCATTGTATTAAAGTTAAATTTCCTGATTTTGATAACTGTGTGTAAGACAAAGTCCTTGTTCTTCAGAAATATGTACTGAAGTATTCAGGGGTGTAAGGGCTGTCATCTCCAATGAACTCTCAACTGATTCAAAATACACATATACATATATTATTAACGCATACCAAAATCACTGTGCATAAAAGCCTTATGAATTGTTAAAAGGCTCTTAATTTAATTCCTCAGAGAATTAGAGTTGAATGTCACCATTAGCAATTTCCAGGAAGATACTGCTGTGATACATAAAATACAATTTTAAAAAGTTTTCACAGTTCAGATGAAAAACTGGTTGAAAAGCACATGGGGCAAACCAGCTTTAACGGAAAATAACTTACCTTAGCCAGAAATCACAAAAGTATATAAATAGCTAATATTCACTTTCAAAGTCTGAAATTCCAACTCAGACAGCAAGCCTTCAATTTTATAAGCACAGAATATGACAGTTTAAAGGATCTTTGAGTTACTCGATCTAACTTCCGATTCAAAAGAGAAGGATGTCACTCGATAATAGGTCACTTTCACTAAAAATAAAAATCAATACCAATTACCACATTTACCTTTTGTAGCAAATCTCATGAATAACCTATTTCCTTTAGCAAGTTTGTTAGCTGGACGAAGATCGTTTCTTAGCAAAGACTCTTCTTCTACCTGAGACAACGTGTCCAGCTTAAGAGAAAAGAACATTTTCAATACAAAAATTAACGCTTTTTTCATATTTATTGAGTAGCAAAATTATTAAGGAAGCAATCTGCCTTTAATAATACCCACCAGCATTACTGCAGAACGTCTAAGTCAGAGGTCTTCCCTGACCACCCTGTCTAATCATCTCCATCTTTCTCTATCCGCTTACCCTTCTCTATTTTTCTCCACAGCACTCATCACTTCTGGACATTATATTATATACCTGCGTGCTGTGTATTGTCTGTCCTCTCCACTAAAATGTAGACTCCAGCAGAGCAAGGACTTTGATCTGCTTGACGCTATATCCCCAGCACCAAGAATCTGGTATATTTAAAGATATTCAATAAATAACTTTTAAATGAATACACTTTAATATTTCCAACAATAATAGATACTCCATTAGGAAATATGCCAATATTCTTTAATTTTACTGATGAGATAACACTGAAGTATTTCTCAATAAAAACATTTCTTTAATACAGAAGTGTGAGTACTAAGATCTTAAGACAAAGCATTCACTCCAGCCACAGGAACTTCAAGGCCAAGAGTCTGGTGCCCTCTCAGAAGGTGTAATGGTGGAAGTCAGAGGAAGAACACAACTCGCTAAGTCTTTAAGGCTTAAATAACGCGACAGGAAGCAAGTGTTTACAGTGCAACCTTCCACGCATCTTTGTCCTCTTACTGACCTCTACATCACTTGAGTTCTCATCTTCAACTTCTCCTTCTTCAGCCTCATCATCATCTGAACTGTCTTCCTGTTTGTCTAAAACGGAATGTGAGGGACAAGATGAACCTTAACATAACTCCATCTCATATACGTTAAAAGTCTAATATTTCCTCCTCCTCTTAACAAATGACCCAAAGCATCATAGCTTATTTCAGAAATAGCTGGCGATGAGATGCTATATAACACTTTGCATAGAAACTCAAACTGCAAAGAACAGGACTTGCAGCTCCAAAGCCCCTCCTTCGTGGTCAGTTACCTTTTTTACTTTTCTCAGATGACTTGTCCTCACTGGCATCCCTGCTTCTTATCTTATCCAGGGCTGGCAGGGAGCTCATGTTGATAAGGGCTCGTGTGGCTGTTATTTCATCCAACCAAACCACATTACCTAAAATAAGATGTAAAATAACACTGAACGTCGCATTCAAATGGTAACTTTCTTGAGGGCAGAGAATATATCATATTCATCGCTACAGTGTCATTCAGCTGGCATCAGTAAGCGTACAAACCAACTAAGGAAAGGAAGTATACAGAAAGTGGTAGCAAAACCTCTGATAAAGTTAGCCCAGAGCTGCATTCCCAAGCTGGGTTCCACAAAAGAATGGTCAAGTATTCCACGAAAAAGAGCTTCTGTATATTAAAACCGCCTGGCACACAGTGAGTGTTACGCACAACTGTTAGCAGTTCTTGACAATGATGACGACTGTCAGAGAAATTTGGATTATCCCTTATTCTTCTGCCCTCTCCGTGGAAGCCCTCTGCTGTCCCTTGTCATCTGGACATGCTAAATGATCTTCCCCTGTTATAAAGTGTGGCTGATGATGGCGCCCATGGGATACATACAAGGAGGCGTGACAGCCACTTGGTTTTGCAGCAACCAATTTAATTTTGTTCTTAGAGAATTTACCCAAGAAAAAGGTTTTTGAGAACTTTAACTTTAAAGCAGCACTTCTCAAACTTATGCTATCCCTATGTCTCAGTTTGAGAAATGAAGGTCTAAAGATTCTCATTTCTGTTAATAATATGCCACATGGTCTTGAGCAAATAATTTCCCTCCTCTGCTCCTCAGTTTCTGATGTACAAAATGAGGTAGCTGAACTGCATGATTCTAAGGGTCCCCCTGACTCTAATATCCCTTAGCTACCGGTTTAATGAGTTAACTCAGAGGTTAGCAAACTATAATCAGTGGGCCAAATCCAGCCAACCGTCTGTTATTTATTTATTTATTCATCCATTTATCTATTTATACTTGTACCAGCTGTATTTAGTTATAACTAATGTACAATGAACTACACACCCACCACCTGTTTTTGTAAATAAAGTGCTACAGAAAACAGCCAGGCTCATTCAATTATATTGTCTATGGCTGCTCTCATGCTACACTGGCAGAGCTGGGCAGATTCCACAGAGACTGCAAAGCCTAAAATATTTATTACCCAGCCCTTTTTAAAAAAGGTTTGCCAACCCCTGATTTGGATGGTCTAAGTTAAGCAAAAAGAAAAAAGGAGAAAAATCTTTTACTCAGTCATGTTTGTTCTTCTTTCAATGAAAGCACTGAATTAACATCTAAAGAAAGCAGCTGGAAAAACCAGGAAACCAGGAAAACCAGGTCAGCAAGCTGGTGGTGAATAAAGCCAGAGGAGAAGTGAGTCTAGAGAAGAAGCCAGCAGAGTCGTTACCAGAGGTCAGGACAGACTTGGACTGGGAGGCAAGTTAAAAATTACAGTTAGCTCATAAGTTGAACAGCCCAGATTAGGGCAAGCAGATGAAGCTCTAGAAAACACAGTCCAAAGAAAGCAGAAACAAGAGGTCTGGCACAGCGTCAGAGGTTTCTAGTCTAGTATCCAGGTCAGAGACAGCCTGCTGAAGAGCTGTATGGCAAGCTGCAATGACACAGTCTGAAGCCCGGAAAACGCAGCCCCAAGTCTACGCACTTGGACCCACTCCTTTGGTGGGAAACTGTGGTTGTTAGAGAGGCCTCAGTCATGTACCCTAGACTCGGATGCCAGCAACAAACCTCCTCAAGGCCTGATCACCACCTCTGAGCTGACTCAGAACACTCCTGGGATATGATCTGGCAGATTGGTTAACACACTCTGGTTCTTGTCAGTGGGCAATGCTTTCTCTCCTAGACTAAGGGCATAGTCTGGGCCTCAATCATTCACCATTTGAGATGGTAAGAACTCTCTTATAATCATAAACAAAAGCACAGTCAACGGAACATGCGAGTGTACTTACAGGAGGTATCATCCAACCACTCGATGTGAGCAGGGGGATATTCTTTAAAGTAGGAAAAGATGTCCTGGGTACTCATCTCATCTACTCCACAAATGTAGATTGTCTCCAGTCTCACTTTGGGGATTGCTAGAAAAACAAGACACAGAAAAGATGACAGATTTTTCCTATCTGCTGTTGCACATCTCACCAGTACCTTTTCGTAACAGTTCAGATAATAGGTGTTCAGAAAAGAAATAAACTGAAAGAGCTGACAAATATTTCAAAAGAAAATGAGACTTGATGGTAAACTATTTTAACTTTTTATCACAGAATAATAGTACTGAACAAATAACTTAATTCAGGACAGGTCTATTAGGCTGAGAAAGACTAAACAAGTGGTGTTGATAATATACATGATACTTCCCCTCAAACTAACCTGTAGTAATTAGAACAATCCCAAATTCAACAGGATTATCCATTAAACTTGATAAACTGATTCTAAAGTTTTTTAAATGTTATGTCAAAGAGAAATGTGTGATAGTCAAGATAATTCTGAAAAGAAGAGATGTTGCCCCTGGATGGAAAGCAAAGTGTGAAACTAGAGCAAAGAAATCCTACAATTCAATAAGAAAATGACAGCCCCAAATAAAAATGAGCAAAAGGACACGAACAAGGAATTCACCCAAAAAGAAACAGAAAAGGAAAACAGCCATATAAAGAGATGGTTGGCCTCACTACTTATCAGGAAAATGCACATTAAAACAAGATCTCAGTTTTCACTGACCAGGTTCTTAATTTGTCTTTTTAGTAACAAATGAGTGGCAGTGTGGGGCAAAGAGCTGCTCCCTCTGCTGGTGGCAGTGAGAACTGGCACAGCACCTCTGCAGGGCAGCTGGGAGTGTCTACTACAAACTTATGCCCTACAGGCACAGGAATCCTCAGTACTGACCCTGAATACGTGTGGGTTCAGAGTGGCTCACGTGGAGATGCTCACTGCAGCACTATCTTAATAACCCACGATCTATTAGAGTAATAAATTATGGTTTATCCATATTAAATGAATCATGGATTATTCATATTATAGAATATTAAGCAGTTAAAAACATTGAGATAATTTATTATATACTATGGAATGATTCTAAGACATATTATTGAGTGAAAAAAGCAAGAGCAGAAAAATGCATACATTAAAAAAATTAAGGGGAGGGTAGAGCTCAGTGGTGGAGCACATGCTTAGCATGCACGAGGTCCTGGGTTCAATCCCCAGGACCGCCATTAAAAAATAATAATTAATTAATTAATAAACTTAACTACCTCACCCCCAAGAAAACAAAAACATTAAAACATAAACACCACCATATATTTTCTAAGGGTACATATCTGTGTACACAAATACCTATAAAAAGAATTCACTCCACACTGATAATAACTAGTACCTCTGGAGAGAAAGAAAGGTTAAAGGCTGCGGTCAAAAAGGAACTTAGAGCCTTACCAGAATTGTGTTAATTTTTCACTAAATACTTTAAGCACATTATTTCATTTATCTTTTTAATTGTGAAATGTCAATTAAGTCAACAATAAGAAAAAATATTTTCAGATACCTGTATATCCATCACCTAGCTTTATGCATAATTCCTTTTAAAGATTTGAGGCAAATATAGTATTACATATAAAACTAGGGCCTGTGTAAGCTCTCCACATCCCTTCTCTCCCTGCCTTCTCCAGAATAATTCTGTTAAGAATTCAATGTCCATTACTCCCCCAAGTATGTTTTTATATATCATATATTTTATTTATAACAAATGAACTTGAAATACATGTGAATACTTTCCGATGAAAATTATTTTTAATTTTTTTTTTGGCATTTTGAAGAGTAAAAGATAGGTCTAATGGGAGCCCATGAGGTGTGGCCAGGATAAAGCAGGTAAGTACCTTCCTGACAACCCAGATTCATCAAGACTTATGAATTCAAGCAATGCAACAAAAAACAGAGGCCCAAATGAGATGGAGGGCCACACTCTAACACGCAGGATGAGAAACGGAAGGGGTCAGCCCAGGGGGCCTTCTCAGTTCTTCAAGCCAAAGGCCATGACTTTGGAGGGAAAAATCCTATGGGAAGTAAAGAGATGGTTCTGAAGAAGGCAACAAACAACAAGGAGAACTCTTAGTGATGATGGAGGAAACAGAGTGAGGAGCAGGCAGAAAAAATCTTGCAGGAGATGCTGATATGATACGAAGAATTGAATCATATATGAGACAAGCAGAGAAAATAAGAACCAAGAGAAATGACAAAAACAAATACCAAGAGTATCATAGTGTTGTTCTAATAAAACACTACATCAACATTAAAAAAAAAAAACAACTCTACAGGTGAAGAAAGAGCTTAAAAACAAAAGGTAAAAGAGTATAAGGAACAAAACTTCCTGGCCTCAGACGTCTAAATTTTAATGTAGAGGGAGTGGTATACACATCTAGAAACAGACAGTGGACAACCATGTTCAAAAGAAGCAGGTAAATGTATACAAATATCAAATCATTACGTTGTATACCTGAAACCGTGTTATATGCCAATTATACCTCAATTTAAAAAAAAAAAGCCGGTAAAAATAAGAAAGACATACAAAAGCCGTATCACTGAAGAGAGAAACTAGACTCAGTCAGCTGGAGGATAAAAAAGGTTCACTCTCAGAAGAGAACCAAACTGACAGTGTGGCAAGATCCACTGGAGATGGGAACTTTGCTAAGCTCAAGGTTTGATGGAAGTCTGCCAAAGGACAATGCTCAACACCACCTCACCTTGCTGACAATGCTGCTGCTTAAAATAAAACAAAACCACAAAGAAGGCACCTAGATTTATGCCCAACTGATGGGAAAGGACTAACAGCTGAGGCGGCAGTGAAGAGATGAACTGGGCATTTACCGAGTGCTGACTACAAGTGAGACGGTGAGGGCGTCATCTTGGATTTTCTAACAGAAAGAAGACAATGAATGACAGGACACAAAACTCGAATCTTTAGGAAAGTAGATTTCTGAAAATGCAGGAAAAAAGTAGCCAATCCCAAAGCCTCATTAGAATGATGAAAAATTTGGAAGACAAGAAATACAGTAACTCAGAGTGTAAGAGGCGATCCCAAGAAAAGAGAAGGCAGCAAAGCTTAGGTGAGCACAACTCACCAAAGAACACAAATGGCAGATGGATGAAGGGTAAATATAAGAAATCGAGGAAACTGCAAGAGTAACACAAGGCTACACAATGCCACGGAAAATGCTGATGACAGACTGTCAAGTGAAAAGGAAGAAAGCAGTATGACTACAAAGGGGAAAACAAAAATAAAGTCCACACCCAGAAAAGATTAAAAGGAAATACACACAATGCGACAATGACTGGGTTTGTGTGGTGGTCTGTGGACAAATTTTCTTCTTACTCTACTTTCCAAATTTTCTTTGGTGGACATGAATTGTTTGTCTGATACCTAATGGAAAAAAGGTTATAATCCAGAGTACATACGTTCATCAAAAACGCTAACGGTTGTTTTTGCATTTTTTTTTAAATGTTTGGAGCAACATTGTTTTGGGAAGATGATGCGGAAAAAGGGCAGAGCTGTTGATCTATTTCGCTCTGCTACTAACTAACAGTAGAACAGCTATCATTCAGTAAGGACTAAAACCCAAGACAGGTGATAACAGCTTTAGAATTAGTTTTAATAGACTTAAACTTTCTCGTCTAGAATTACTGAATCTTGCTGTAATACAACTAAAACACACAGCACTGATTTCAGAACTAGGTAGTAATCCCTAAGAAGTTGCAGGGAAGGAGCAAAGTCCCGTAAAGCCTAGAGAAGGACTAATCCTGCACTGATTTTCATAAAAGAGGAAAAGAGAAATTCCAAAACTACAAATTGAAAAGACTGTCATTCTCTGAAATTTTTTTAAAAAATAGCTTATCAGACAGAACCTATGATCCTTTACGAAACCAAGTCTTTCCCAGAGGAAATGACATGAGTTCACTATGGAACAAGCCAGCTCACCTAGTCTCTTTTTTGATCAGATTTCCAGGCCAGGACATTCAAAGAACACCGCAGATGGTCTTCTATCCTGAGTTCATTAAGGCATGTAATCTAGTTCCTCAGGATAATAAACCCAATAACAGAATAAGATTCTAATCCACGGGTCTATGTGTCACGGCATGGTGCGGGAGTATCCTGTTTGACATTTACCAACAACCAGATGAAGATGCAGAAGCCACGCATACCAAAGTGAGGAGTGCAGCCAAAATGCTGAAAGGCAGAGTTAAGATGAAAATTAACTCCGCAGGCTAAAATGGAGTCTTGAAATCAACAAGGTGTAATTTAACGGAGATCAATAAAAAGTGCCTCAAGAACAAGATGAGAAAGACTGTCGTGATGGGTGCAGTTCCTGGGGGAAACGCTGGTGCTCTGGTTGACCAGACAATGAAGGCTGACTAGACAATGACGTGGCCAGGACAGAGACCGCTCTGCCGTGCTCTCCACGAATCCAACCATTTCTGGAATCTGCACCTCACCTGATGAAGGGCATTTAGAAACTAGGAAGGGTCTAAAGGAGAGAGACCAAAAAGTCATGTCACATGAGAAAGTTTAGGGAATGGGCTGTCCATTCCTTCACCTGAGAGTCATCGTGTGAATGAGGAAAGGACTTAACGTTGTTCTGAGAGTCACACATAACCAATGGACAGAAATCACTAGAAAGCAACTTCTGTTTAACATGAGAAGGTATCCAAAAACAAGACTGACCGCCACATAAATAGTTCTTATGAAGAAAACGTTCAGAGGCCAAAGGACCATTGGGAACCTTCCCAAGAGGCCTGCAGCACTGGGTAGGAGGTGGGATCTAGATGATCTCTAAGGTCCCTTCCAAACACAAGCACTTTGATCTTGGAGATAAGGAGGCCAAAGCTGCTTAACACTGACTCACTAAGGGCAGCAGACTGGTCTGCTGCAGCACATCCCAACTACATCCCTGAAGCTGGCACCGAGATTAGGAGCACAGGCTTCAGTCCGACCAGCCTTCAAATCCCAGCCTTGCTACTTACTAGCTGCGGGACTTCAGGCAAGTTTCTCTACCTCAAGGCTCCTTCCTTTCCTCATCAGTAAAACAGAAACGATACTTTCCCAGAAACAGGGTTGTTGAAAGGGTAAGTTAACCACATAGCCGAGTGACTGGCACATAGCAAGCATCTATCAAATAGTATATTGTATTACTATTAGTGTTAATAATAAGAAAAAATAACTTTAATTAAAAAAAGAAAAAGAAAAAGAAAAAAAAACTTGACAGCTATAGTGGTTGCAGGAATCAAGATGTTTATTCCAACGTCCCCATTCTCCCAAGAGGCTGGGCCACTTAGATGACTGGAAGATGGGGAATGCCAGATAACTGTAATAATAACTAACATTTATTGGGCACTTACTATGTGCCAGACACCACTCTAAGAATCACATTTTGTTACAGCATCCCAACAACCCTATAAGAACCAACGTTAACCTGCCTTTCCAGATGAAGAAACTGAGGTTCTTAGAGGCTAGATAACTTGCTTAAGGTCACAGAGCTAGAAAATGACAAGTCAGGATTTGAATACATGCCATCAGGCTTCAGAACTCAGCTCTTAACCACAATATCAACAGTTCTTAATCCTGACTATACACTAGAATTACCTGGGGGAGATATCAAAATAATAACTGTCTCTGAGATCTACCCAGACCCCTCCACCCTTTCTGTAATTTAAATTGATCTGGGAAAGGCAGCAGGGTTCTCTAGAGTTCAGGAACACACTCAAAGGCCACACCACCTCCTGAATCAAAACCAGGTTGTAATGAGCAACTTTCCCCAGATGATGTTCCAGGCAGATGTATTGTTTTTTATGAGTATCTTTGGAACCATGAGATGGAGACTGCTTTTCAAAAAAACAATTTTTTTTAATTAACATTTAAAGCGATCTTATTCAGGCAGGTAACACATTCCTATTTTACTGTCGAACAAGGAGAGCAAGACCTAAAAAGATTCCCTCTTTTTTTTTAAATTTGCTTATGTTCACTAAGGAACTGAGACTAGATTTTAGGAGGGTTCAGCACCCTAAAGAGCCCCAGTGCAAGTGGGAGGAGAGAATGGAGTGGGTAATTAGGGATGCTTCATGGAGAAAGTGACATCTGAACCAGACGAAGCATGGGACGAGGAAGTACAGAGTGATAGGCATGAACAAGATCAGAGGCAAGATGTCACGAGGAATGCCCACAGGACTAGAAGTAAACAGGTGTGGTGAAACCACTATGCTTTCCAGGCGGAATTGTACGCAAGGCCTCAGACATCTGCCTGGGCCCAGACTGTGCAGGCACATGCGTGCCGAGCTGCACAGCTGGCCTTGGCTTTCACAGGACTTTTCCTGAAACAGAAATCTACTCAAGCAGATGCCTGGAAACCCAGCCTGTAAGGGAAGCAAGGTTGTATTTCCAAACTGAACTCATGATGCAGAAAAAAGAGCAAAGCAGCATCCAGAGTTGAGCTCTGCATCCAAGCTACTCTGTCCACTGGGATGCACTGAGGAGATCTGGGTCTCTGGTATCATGTCACATATTAAAAGGCAACAGGGCAAAGTAGTTAAGAGCAAGGCTTTAGAGTCAGATAAACCTGGGTTCTAATCCTGACTTCACTTGCACAAGCTATGTAAACCTCAGCATTCTCTGAGCCTATTTCCGTCTTTGTAAAATAAAAATAAAAATATATTCTTCATGGGGTTGTTGTGAGAAATGAACAAGAAACAAATATGTAACGTGCTAATTAACACACTGCCTGGTAAGAAAGCAAGTTCCCAACAAAGAGTAGCTATTCCTTCCTTCATTCAGCATGCTTGCTTGCTTATTTATTTATTTATTTATTTATTTATTTATTTATTTATTTATATTTGGGGGCAGGGATTAGGATTTTATTTATTTATTTATTTAATGAAGTTACTGGGGATTGAACCCAGGACCTCACGCATGCTAAGCGCACACTCTACCGAGCTATACCCTCCCCCCTCATTCAGCATGTTTTTAACAAACAAGCAAGCCTAGAGAAAGTCACACAGCAGAGCACAGACCTTTAACGTGCATTCAGAGGGCTGCCTATTAAACCCTGCACAAATCCCAAATTTGCAAATACAGCAGAAGGAAACTGTTTGCATTCATGGAATAATGAATATGGCTGTGAACTCACTAAAAGGGTAGTAATAATTTTTCCTTCTATTTATAAATCGCTTTTGAAGACTGGAGTATATTATTATATATGACAATTCAGGGTGAGTTCTAGGAAGCAAAATACTCACCTAACAAAACACAAAAATTAAATAAAATCACAAGCCTGAATCAAGAGAAGCACTAATGGTATTCCCGCCCATCCCCAAACCTGAATCCCCTCATGGAGAGTCTCACTGTGATACACTCCCACCACATTTAAAGGCAAAGAAAGGTAACACTTTTATCATAAAAGCAGAAAATGAGAAAGAGTCCACAAAAGTATGTTCTAATCTCAGCTCTGCCACCAACTAGGTGACGTTCTCTGGGGCTCCTCAGACATGACAATCCCCTTTTTTCCAGCTCTAACATCTGAGACACAGCTAACAGCTCAACTTTAAATAGGTCACCGCAGAAATGGAGACCTCACAAGTTCCTTCCTTTGGGAATATTTGGATGAGGACTGGACAGGCAAGGCAAGACCAGAAGCATGAGGCCACAGCAGGGAAAAGTCATTCTCTGGAAGAATGTGGAAAAATTCTCCCCAAACACCCTGTACCTTTCTTCATCATGTCTCGGTCCAAGGCGACATTTCTTTGGGCAATATTTACTTCTGATCGAAAATGGAAGCGCTTGGCTCTCTGTTCTTTCTTTTCAATTGCTTCCTAGAAGGTACAGAAAAAGCCAAAGAAGTAAAACATGGAGGAGGAAAGTTAAATCACGAACACAAAATGATGCATTAGTGACAAGCCTAAAATAACTCAGAAGAAATAAGCAATACTGTGCCTTCAATAATTTTTGCAGAGAATTGGATATTCACAGTCAATGACTAGGAGGGTGTACACTATTAGGGTTATAACTGTAATAATCTCCATGATGATTCAGTGCTTATCACTGTACCTGGGGCACAGTAGGAATTCAATGAATATTTCTTGATCTAATGAGTAATGAATAATGCTTTAGTTCTCTGACATTTCATTTATTATTAGCAATCATGCAAACAAATTACACCTAAAGCATCTTAACATCTCAATTTTCCAGGTGCAGAGACTGAGGCACAAAAAAGTTACAAGGTTTGCTAAAGGCACTTCCACAAGTAAGGGGGCAGATCTTTGTGATCTCAGTACTATTTCTAGAAGCCCCACCACCACCCTCATTTCACATCGTCTGTGTGCATGGTAATCACACCTATCACATTATGTCTGCCTGAGCAGTCCAGTCCCTAAAGCTTTTTCTGCGTTTAAAAATAACACTGAAGCAAAGAAACTCCCTCTATTCTAAACTTGTGTCCATGGAATTGCCAGTTTTCGTCTTGAAGTGACAAGAAGCATTGATGCTTTGCTGAAAAACAAAATAATCAGCTTCCTAAGTTTTTTTTTCCCCAAGAGCTAAAATAAATCCAGGTCCTACTGTGGGTTTCTGATAGCTCTTAGGAACCTTCACTAATTGTATATTGACTTTGCCACGCTAATTGAAGGTCTGACTACAGAAAGCTTGTGGGGATTGGTAAAGCAGCAACACTTCTGTTATTTCCCAATAGTTATGCTAATTTTCTTCACTGAAGTCTTCCCAGTGGAAACAACTAATCTTTGTAGCCTTCCTTTAGTAACGACCGAAGTACCAATTCTGGGCTGCCACACTTTCCCCCGCGTATGTTTCACATAATGGTAAACTGCGTAGGATTAAGAATAGTACAATATACTTCTTTTTCAATTACAATAAGAAAACATCTTCACTTTATTCTATTTTGTCAAAAAAGATGATCAGTTCTTTCTTCTGGCCTTCAAGCAATCTGAGACAGGTTGAGACCCAGATAAAATACAAAAAGGTAAGCATGACATACTTAATTTTATTTTTGCTTTTATACATCCAATACAGTAGTAATACAGTATTATTTATTCAGAATTACCATTCAAGCTCTGTTCCAAACTTAATTGTACACACTAAAATCAGAAGAGAGGTTTTAGCTGGATATCACCAATTAAAGCAACAAATAAGTACTTCTGTTTATAATAAGGAAAATGATATGCCTGGTTCTGTGAGGAGTTACGAAGAAGCTGGTAATCTAGTTAAAGCACTAACTAGATAAAAGGCAATACTCCCAGGTACGGAAAATAATTTAGTTGACTTGACCTTCAAAGTTTAGCCACATAATCAGGAAATCCTATTTTTCTAGGCCAGCAGCCAGTGAGGAATAAAGACATTTTACTAAGGGCCTACTAATGTGCCAGGCACTTTTCTGTTTTGCTTCATTTAGAGTGGAAATAGTTTACATATTTTTAAAGAATGGACAGCATGAAAAAGCACTCCCAGTGTAGAACTTCTTGGACATGGTTAAGGACAGGCATTGAGGGAGAGTGATTTTATCTTCCCATGGATTTGAGAACACACAAATGCTGCCTGGATGTTTTCAGGATGTGTGAAGGCATCACTGTGTATTACAAAATTTAAATTAAAAAAAAATTTCACTCCAGCAACCAAAGGAAAAAGAAGGTGAAGAGTAAGTGCTGTTCTACAAGTCCTAGGGACCAAGTTCATTAAGTTCACCCACTTCTCAAAATGAATAAGGAAATCAAGGTCTGTCTCACCTTGGAGGTGACATCGATTCCAGTGATGAAGCTGCCAGCCTTGTTTTCGTATCTTCTGCTTGTGTCCTAACACGAAGAGGGTGGGTGAGAAACGCTAACAAGTAACTGAGGAAATACTCGTGATAAACGACAAGCCGACAACCGATTCCTTCTGGAGAGTCGTTCTTTTCAGCAATCCTTCCCTGCCCCTGACAACCCCTTATAATGAGGAAGCCTGTCCCAGTGACTCTGGGGTAGCAACACACCACTCTAATGAGAAGTCTTTTCCAGATCAGAGCCTGTCCAAAAGCTAAAGTAATTCCATCTACGACGTCACCCATATAAATGAAAATCTCAAGGCTTTCAGGAAAAACATTCAAGACGAGGCACACTTATCTTCCCCACCCAGATGGGACAAATTCATTGTGCCAGGTCACCAGATGGAGCGTAAGTCTTCACCACACTGCAGGAAGTCCAGACTCACCTAGACCTCCTGGGGGAAACACAGCACAGTGCAATGAAAACAGGATGGGATTTGGAAGCCTGGGGACTCAAATCGCAGCTGTGACATCACTGACTACATGATACTGTACAATTCCTTTGGCCTCGCTGGGCCTAGGTTTCCTCCGTGGTCTCTGCCTGCCTTTCTGACCTCTTTTACTGCTCTCCCACTTTCTCCAACAAAACAATCTTGTTCCCATCTCAAGAGTCTTTGTGCTTACTGTTGCCCCTGCTGGAAACACTCTCTTCCAAGTCTGCACACGGCTGGATCCTTTCTGTCACCTAGGGTTCAGCTCAAATGTCACTTTCCTGACCATCCTATCCCATTCTGCTTCCAGCTCTGCACTCCCTCCCTGTCCTCCGCACACTCCTACCCCATTAATGCGTTTTATTCCCGTCAGAGCACTCACCACTATCCGAACTTATTTGTTTACTTGTGTCCCTCAAGTGGAACAAAAACAGCAAGGAGGGAGTTTGACTTTGATCTTGATCAAGCGCCTAGGACTGTGTCTGGCACAAAGCACATGCTGAACAGAATGAATGGAGGGACATCTACTTCCCAAGTGCGGTGATATTTAAACGATGTAACATAGTAAATGGTAGAATGCCACTATCTTAACTGTTGTTGACAGAATCATTATCATTTGCTATCTTTTGTGCCCCTACCTTTACCTTTTCCCATAATTTCAGTTTAAAAGCATGATTTGCAGGCGTGTGTTAAAAAGAAGTTCTTGTTAGGTGAGAAATTAAGTACATGAGAGAAGCCATGCAGGCCTGAGATCAGCCCTAAGAACCGGACACAGGACCCCCAAACCACGAGCAAAACACCTCTCACCATCCCCACTGTGATAAAAGACGGACCAAGGACCATTGCCGGTTCAAGCTGCTTTGCTTTCATTAAAGGTCAGATGCTGAGGCCACGGTGTTGCAGTGGAGCTGCGCGGGGACAAGATGACCCTCAAGTCACAACAGAAACACTGAGTTTCTGCAGCTGACAAGGCCAGCCCTTCCAAGGGAAACCGCGAGTGCTGCGTTTAACATACACCAGTTCTACCGGAGCAGGACCCAAAGGAGATCAGGATGCCGGTGCCATCCGACAGTTGATTCTGGGCCGCTCCGGGTCGTATTCCCGCCCGGGGCTTCCCCTTTATCTCAAGCCCCCAGATAATCCCATTCCCTCCTCAGCCATCCGCTTGCACAGACTGGCTCCGAGGGGCAGCGAAGGGGGTGTCCTCAACTACCCTCCAGCTCTCCCCCACCTCCCTCCAGCCCCCTCAACACCCGGATTTCCGGGCGCCCGGGCGTCCTTTCTCTCGTTCCCCGTCTCTGCTCAAGCCTGGCGCCTCGCCCCCTTCTCCCTTCGCCGGACTTCTCCCGGCTGGGACCCCAGCCCCGGCCGCCTCCCCTTCTGGCCCGCTCCGGCTCCGGACACTCGCTCCTAGACCTCCTCCTCGCCCCCGCCCCCGCCCGTACCGGGATCAGTTCTTTCAGTGAGCGCCGCACCGGCACGATCTCCAGCTCGCCCTCCTCCACCTCCATGGGCTCCGGCTCGCTACGGTCCAAACCGGACTCCGCTTCAGGCGACAGGGGCCCCAGGGCCGACCCCGCCGGGGCCTCCGCCTTCACCGACACTCGAAGGCCCCGTACGGCCGCCATCGCCGCCCGCCGGCCGCACCACTAAGAGCCCGCCCCGCACACCGCCGGCTAGAGCGCCGCTGCCACTGGCCACCGAGCAGCCGCCGCCACTACCTAGAGCGTCGCCTGCTGCGGCTAGAGGCCCTCTTCAGCGCCTACGCCCCTGATGGTGGGAGGAACCCGGGACGGCTGGAGCCGGTTCTGGTGAAGAGGAGGCGGGACCGAGAGGGAACAGGGGCGGGGCCTGCTGGGGGCGGGGCCTGGAGCAGTTCGCTGCAGTCTGGGCGTAGAAAATAGCTACACCTGAAGCCGTAAACCTGTAATAAAAGTTAATTTTACTGATTGATCATTACCTACCAGTGACCGTTACAAGCGCTTGAATCCTTACAACAATCCTATGTATTATTACTACCCCCATTTCACATATGAGGAAGCTGAGGCGTTTACATTGACCCAAGGTGACAGGCTATTTAAGGGATAAAACCCAGATACGAGCCCAGCCAGTCTGGCTCCAGAGCCCAGAATGAGCCTTGGTCTGTCACCTCTGGGCAAATCCACAGATTTAAAACACACTTGCCATGACAACCTTTGTGTCTTTCAAGTCTCTCAATAATTGGCCCATTTTACATACCGCAAAATTGAGACTCCAAGAGGGTAGGGAGGCCAGAGCTTGAACCCTAATTTCCTGTCTCCCGAGGGCTCAGTCAACTGGAGACTTCTGAGTATGGTTTCTTGCAGACATTTCTAACAAGCTCTTGGTTGGGAGAGGGGGATTGATCTCTGGGTTTCCAGAGGGCCCCACTGGTCTGTTTTTGCTTTGAGTCCTGATTTTGCACGTTCCTCCCTGGGTTACCTTGGGTTAGTTCTAGCCCTTTTCTGGGCCTGTCTTCCTATCTGAGGAGGGAGAAGTTGGGATCCTAGGTTCTCAGAGGCCCTACTAGCAGTGAAACTATTCTGCATAAAACTATTATGGTGAATACATGACATACATTTGTCAAAACTCACAGAATGTACAATACAAAGAGTAAACTGTGGACTTTAGTTAACAATAATGTATCATTATTTCACTGGTGGTAACAAATGTACCACAGGAAGGCAAGATGTTACTAACAGGAAGTTTTGGGGCAGGAGAGGGGGATGAGGGAGGGTGTATGGGAACCGGTACTTTCTACTCAGTTTTTGTCAACCTAAAACTGTTCCAAAACATAAAGTTGTTTTAAAAAAAAAATCAAAACAAAAAAACCTGACACCCAGACTACATCCTAGACCAATCAAATCAGAATCTTTAAGGGTGGGTGAGTTTTTAAAAGCTCAGGAGGAGATTCTAGCATGTAGCCAGACTGACAACTGCTGTTTAGACTGAATTGGGAGTGGGAGGGGGGCAGACCACTGCTGGGAGTCCTCTCTCAGCTTTGGGGTACATTTCCCAGGGAGGTGAGTGGAGATTGGCACAGATTACCTGGAAGGAGAGAGCGCCTGAGGGCATGGGGATCCTCTCCTTCGACAGCTCCAGCGCCTTAGGGCTGGTCCCCTGGACTTTGGGGGAGACCAAGGGTGATGTTTAATCAGCCCCTTTCCATGTTGTGGTTCCACATTGTTCCCGTTTCATTCCTTCAGTGTGGACCTGTGCCTTGGCCATGGGCGGGGGGCAGGTCTTAGGGAGACAAGACGACCGAGGGGTCAAAGGGCTCTCAATGCAGAGAGCATCAGCCAATCACTGTCACTAGGACAAGCAGTGATGGTCCTGCTGGGGATGGGACAAAGTGAGCCCCCTTCATCGTGGCGGATCAGTGAGCGGGCAGACACAAGTTGTGAAAGTGACTCAGCCAGTGGGCCAGGCTGCAATTCCTGGGCCCTGTTTCCAGTCCTATCAGAGATGGACCAGGCACCAGACCACATGCCAAGGGTGCCTCTGGGGCTGTGAATCGGGGAAGGCTTCCTGGAAGAGGTGACTTGGAGATGGTGGGGGCCTAGGCAGAAGGGAGGGAAGGAAAGCTCACCACAAAGCTGGACTAATGACAAACTGGCCAGTCTGACCTGGGTAGGGACTGGCAGCTGCCCTGGAGAGTGAGAGGACCCAGATTTTATTCCCTGGGTCATCCTGGCTAGAGAAATGGATGTGTCTGAGACCCCGGAGGGCAAAGCCAGGTCTATGTGTGCCCAGGAAGGGACTAGGGGCAGGAGATGGTCATTGGAGCCACAGACACTTAGTCTATCAGGAGGCTGCAGCGGTCCAGGGAGTGGGCCAAGGCTTTGTTCTGCAGGTGAGACAGAGGATGGGCTCCTCCCAGCCCCTCCTGGTCTCCTCCTGGGTCTCAGTTAACCCCCAGGGACCAGTCCCACCCACTACGTGCCCCCCTGGCCTCTCTCGTGGAATTACAGTGGCCCAGGAGGCAGTCCCATAGAGAGGCCTGCTTGTTTGCCCGAGGGGAGGATGTGCTGGCCTGCCTTTGTGTATGTGTGACTCCATAACCTGTGAGGTGTTCGTATGGGGCAAAGTATGTGGCTCGGTGTCTCCCTGGGAAAACTGGAACCCTCAGTGGCTCTGACCAGCCCTCTCTCCTCTCCCTCAGGCTAAGACCATACAGGATGATAGGAGTTGGGGGCGGGTAGAGACCAGGCCAAGTGCTTGTGGGATCCAGAGCCCAAAGGCATTGTCTGTGAGGAACCAGGACCTCTTAGGGCAAACCCTGGACTGCCTCCGCCCCACTACCCCAGCTACAGCTGGACACCCTGGCCTGGGCTCAGCTCCCCCCGTGTGGTTAGGTCTGGAAGTGCAACCTCCATCTCTGATTTTCCCAGATCTCCTTCCCCATGCGTAGGGCTCTTGGTTTTCCTGGCAGCTGATGTGGGAAGACCCGGATGGAGTGGGTGGGCAGGAGACCTGGGCTCTAGCCTGGCTATCCCCTAACTTGTTCTGTGACTCTGAGCCTCAGTTTCCCCCACCTTAGTGTGCCTCGTAGAGTGGTCATCCTGGTGGGGAAATGACATCATGTACTGTGGTCCTATTCTAAGCTCTTACACATGACGATCTGGACTGCCAGACCCAGGCCCAGCGTTGGGTGACCAATGCCTGGACTGAACCAGCCTGGGGTTTTTCTGTCTGCAGAATAGACCCTGGAGGGTGCAGTCGACATTGACAAGCAGAGGCAGGGATGGGGGAAGGCCTACCCTGGAAAGTGGGTGGGTGGAACATGGGTCAGGAGAGCATCTGGGGAGGCCTGCGGGGCTGATGGCAATGGCTGAGCACTGCAGGGAGCATGGAAGGGTCCTGAGAGGCACGGACATGGTCAGGTGGGGGCCCACAGATCACTCTGGCAGGTTGTAACAGGATGGACTGGAGTGCTGAGGCCCAAGACTGGAGACCAACGAGGAAGTGGCCAAAATTGAGGGGCGGCAAGAGTGTGAACAAGACTGCTTATTGGTCTTAGTGTTTGGGGAACTTCTGCCTGGCCACCAGCACCCTTCCTGCAGAGGGCTTGGTGCAGCCCTCATGGGACCGTTGCAGGATGACCAGGAACCAGGCAGGAACAGCTTTGGTCTCCATTTCTCACATGGGAAAAACTGATCACCATGAGGGACAGCCTCTGGCTTGATCTCCTTCTGGTTGGTCCCTGGTTTCACCGGGCGAGAAGCTCCATAAATGAGCAAATACCAGTCATACAGGATGTGCTGAGATAGTGGTTTCTAAGGCAGCCCCAGGGGCAGAAAGTTCTTTGGCTTTTTTTCCCTAAGGGTCTCACTTGGTGAGTACTATGTACCAAGCACTGTGTCAGATGCTTGGCACAAGAACCCCATGAAGAGGTGCTGATACTACCTGTACTATACCAGAAAGAAGCTGAGACTCCTCTGATGATTCGCCAAGGGCACACAGCTGGTAAAAGGCAAAGCCTGGATTCAAGCTGAAGGCCATCTGACCTCAAAGATGGCTCTTTTCATCATGGCCATGGAGGGCCCTCCAATAATCGGGGAGCTGTGGGTCCAAAATGCCAAGAACTAGTGCTGAAGGCTAAGGGGACACTGGGAGGACAGTGGGCCTGCATCACAGGGACTCCTGTGAGTCTCCACTTGGGCTTCTGCCCCATGAGGAGTGGCGTGGGCCCCCAAGGACCAGACCTCAGCCTCCCTGGGCCCCTGCAAAACAGGCGAGATGCCCTCCTAGACAACCCATTGGCTCCCACCCTGTTCTTCCCAAAGAGGGGCCACAGGACCTACCCAGGAGACTGAGCCACATCCTGGACTGTAGCCCCTCACCCTCCAGACAAAACCTTCTTCCCCCTACCCACCCCCAGAGCTCTGTCACTATGGTCCTACTCAGACCCCTGAGGAAAAGCCAGCAAAGCCAGCTGTTGAGAAAGAACATACCCAGATGCAGAAAATGTCCATACCAAGTTGTCTTTTTTTTTTTTAAACTCAAGAAAGGGCTTTTATTGTTTTTAATTCACTTCCTGGGAAGTTAATTTTTAAAACACTCTTACGGAGTTTGTCCATCCCTTGTGCTACCTTCAGAAACAATGATACCAACCAAAACCCTCAGCCATGGAGTGAGCCACCCCACTGGCGCTCCAACACGGGCCATGAAGCTGGGCCCACCTTTGGGCTCTGTGAGGGGCAGGGGGGTCCCTGAAACCCCCACTCTCCAAGCTCCAGCATGGAGATGCTCCAGGAAAACATGCTGATGGATGAATGGTCTCCCATGAACTCTATAAAAGTGCTAAGAACAGTTCCGAATTATTGTTTAAGCCCTGGGTTACAATGCCTTAGTGCAGAGGAGCAGGGAGAAATGTGGACCCAGTGACAACGGGCCACGTTCTGCTCAGAGCCTTAAATAGACATAGAAACTATATTACAGATGCATGTGCCAGTGCAAGACATGCTGTGTGCAGCAGATGGGCACGCACGGGGTATGTGCGTGGAGGCGCGACGTACACCCACAGGCACAGAGACTCGGGACGCAGCATTCCTCCAGCCCCGCCTCCTCTCCTCGACAAAGTGCTCCTGAAATGGCAACCTCATGCAGGTGACTGAAATCCCTTGTTTGGCCCATGATTTCAGGGCAGGTATCTGATTCCTGCTCTATTTTCCTTTGGAGGGTGTCAGTCTTTTGAGCATTTGGTCCATCAAAGCCAAGCCAGCCAGCCAGCCACTGATCACAGAGAGAGGTCTGCTCCAGCTCCAACCAGGCGGAATGGTGACTGTCCTGGGGTGAGGCAGTGGCGGAAGGCCCACCTCTCCAAGGCCACTTGCCAGCGTGCATGCCCCACCAGGGTCCCGCCTCTAGTGCAAACTCCAACCTGGGCAGTTGGTCCTTCATCACTGGAATGTGAGGGCAGCTTCCAGGGCCAGATGGGGAGGCCAGCTCGGGATCAGAGGTTGGATTCCAGTTACTTCAGCATCTGCAAGGCCACAGCCCTTTGAGTTCAGGGCCCTCGGTGGATGTCAGCCCCTCGTGTCTTCTGCAGCCATAGCTTTGGGGAGCCACGCAGGAGGGAGGGAGGTGGGCTGGGAAGGGTAGTGTTCCTGGTTCAGGCCTCTGCTCAGACCCTCAACTTAGCCCATTCTCCGGACAATGTCAAGAGTGAAACACAATCCAGGAAGGTGAGTCCAGTCTACTTGGCTGCCAAGATCATGGTGGGTGCGCTGGGAACCACCCAAAGCTGAAGAAAAGCTTGTTACATGTTTCCAAGCAGAGTGTGGCATCCAGCTCCCGCACCAAGTTATAGACAAAAGTAAAAGATAACAAAAATGGAATCTGGATTCTCCAATGCTGGCCCCAGGCCCAGTGAGGCCCAGGAACACCCACCAAGGGCTCAGAGCCTCCACGTCAGTGTTCTCAGTAGGTAAGAGCTCTGGCAGCATCCCGAGGGGGGCAGGGTACACCCCTCCATGTGCGTGTGGCAGATGAGCCACGCCCACCCGGCCCCTGAGCGAGCGGAGGTCTCTGCAGTGGTGGTAAACCAGGCTTCCACCTGCCATCTTGGTTTCCTGCCTTCCGCCCCGGGACCTTGCCAACCAGCCAGGTGGGGTTCCTAAGGCACCACGGTCACCCAGCTTCCCCATACGATGGGTCCCACCAGGGAGAGCCAGGATGAGGAGACCCCTTTTGTGGGACCCCTGCCCCCCAAACCCCAGATGACACACATTCCAATCCTGTCCCTGGAACGCACACGCGGAGGTCATGCAGCACGACGGGGGAGGGGGGCCAGGAGAGGAGCCACAGTCCCCAGCCCCCTGCCCGCAGGGGCGGCTGTTGGCATGAAGGCAGTGGGCCTTTGGAGGCGCAGGATGAGCGTGCTGCCGGGCGGCCCTGGGTGCATGCAGGGGCTCAGGACGCAGCCTCGTCTTCTTGGACGCCAGGGAGCTCCGGGCCCTTACCTCCTTCGCCACACCCGTCTTTCCTGTTCAGGGGACACCAGGGGTAGAGGGACCTCAGGGGTCAGAACATGCATGCATGAAGACACTCTCACACTTACCCACAGGCATTCTGTATCCACATCTCTCAAATCCCCCCTCACTCACTTCCCCAAGCTCCCCTCAGTCTCACCCCCCTGCCTTGTGGCCCCTTGCTAGTTTCCCCACCCCTGGTCTCAGCCCTCTGCCCACAACCCTCCACAGCTCCCTATTGCCCGGAGACAAAGACTTCCCAGCCTGGCTTCCAGAGCCTTTCCCGATCTGACCTTCCCGAGCTGAGTTCCCTGCATCCTCAAGGACCAGCCAGATCACAGGTCTTCCCTGTTGGCCTGGATCAGCCCCCAGGGTCTTGGGTAGAGGAGCTTCAGTTTTGCGTTTCCTTTCTTTGTTCACAGGACAAAGTGTACCTATCTGCATATCCAATAGTCTTGTATCTGATTTTTCCCCCTTAGACCTTTCTTTTTAACATGATCAATGAATGGCTTTTGATAACTTAAAAAACGATCAATCCCATTTAACTCTGCTGTAGAGTTTCAACAATTATCCAAGGCATAAAAGTCTATCAAGGACCAATGTTGGGGCTCTGATGAGGTAAAACCTGCTTTCCAAAATGAAACTTGAGTCACAGAATTATAGAATGTTATAGCTGGAAACTATTCAGCTCAATTCTGTCACAGTCCAAATGAAGAAACTGACCTGTCTCCCCATTAACATGTCCATAAAAGGACAACGATTGCCTTGCGCAGTTGGACTCTTGGCCCCCAGCCCTGTGTCCGGCGTGGACTAGGTGCTGGATGTGTCCTTAGCCTGTGACTGGCCTGTCCCACCGCTAGAGGGCACTGAGCCACAGGCACTGTCCAGGTTTGCTCCTCAAAATCCTGGTTCTGCCTTTGTCCTGGTCTAATTAGTTAATAGCTTCCTCTTTCACTCTCAAAAGTGGCTCCATTTGGATGCAAAATAATGTGGTCCCCTACACCAAGTCCAGTTTCAGTATCTTGGTTTGCAGACCTAGAAGAGCCCTGGGAACCCCCTCCCCCAGGGCCTGGCCACTTTAGGGAAGTGACAGAGAAGAGGAAGTAAGCTCCGGACTGTCAAGGCCTCTCCCAGGCCCCACCCTTCACCCCACTTCAGCCAGGGAATTTGTCAAGAGGAAGGCAAGAGGTTGGTCATTGGACCTCCCTGAGTGCAGCCAGCCTCTGGCAGGGAGCAGACACCAGCGTGTCCACCACGATGGGCTGCGATACTTCTTTGTTTCTTCTTTCTTTCTTTTTTTTTTCAGGGGGGTAGGTAATTAGATACATTCATTTATTTTTTTTAGTAGAGGTACTGGGGATTGAACCCAGGACCTCATGCATGGTAGGCATGCACTCTACCACTGAGCTCTACCCTCCTCCAGGGATGCAATACTTCTTAAGGAGCCCACTTACAAGAGGATGGTCACACACAAATGAAACCAGTATCCGGGCCCCTGGACGGCACAAGTGAATCTGCTCCTTCCTGAGAGGCCAAGGTACCTGGATGGTGGCCAGCGCTCCCCTCTCTGGGGAATGTGGCTCCTCTACCCAGCAGACTAGGAGGTACAGCACCTCCCCCCAGCCCCCTTCATGGACTAGAGGAAGGCAATCCAAGTCCTAGGGCCACATTCTGATCCAGGACCCCCTCACTGTTTTCTCTCCGCAGGTCTGTGCACCAGCTCCAGCAGGCCTCATTGACTTTTTATTTCGAGGAAAGAAGGTGGAAATGCTGGGTATGAGGCTGGGAAACCGCTTTTCTGCCCTCTCCTGGGAGGTGGTGAATGCGCATGCCTGGTTCACAGTGGGGAGCCGCCAGCAATGGGGGTTCCTCTTCCCTGGCCCCGGCAGCCAGCCTGCCCGGGCTTACTCGCTGGATGAGCATTTACAAAGTGCTGACTGCGCTCACGGCCTCAGCGATGGCTGGGGGAAGCATCGGCCACTAAGAGAGCAGTGAACACTCCCCCAAGCCAGGAAGAGGCAGCAGAAGTGTTCCCCCCTCCACAGATGTGCCAGCCTTCTACAAGGAACAGACCTGAGGCCTGTCTGTCAACCTCAAGGAGGCTGCCGTGGGCTGAGAACAGCGACGGCCCTGCTCCTGCTCCGAGGCCTGGCCAAGTCCCCAGGCTCCAGGCTTAGCGTGATGACAGTGAGACTGGGGATGTGCCCCCACCCCACCCCGGGGAGCATGCTGTAGGCCTCAGCCCCCCAGTACTTACGACAGTAAGTTTCCCGGAGCAGACATGGAGCGCACTTCCCTCCGCGCCTGGGGCTCAAATGGGTTCCCAAAGGAACGCTTTCTCAGCATGGACTTAACCAGAATCTGGGAAGGACATGTCAGGTGAGGAACACAGGCTCCCAGGTTCCCAGACACACAGGCGGTCTCCACTCTGACTCCCAGGCTGGTGGGGGCGCAGCTGAGTGGGCCCTTTGCACAGGCAGACAAAGGAAGAGCACTCCAAGCAGAAGGAATGGCAAGAGCTTGGAGCAGGGGTGGTGGAGGGCGGATTCCGGGATGGTGAGGAGCCGGTGCATCTGGTGCGTGGGAAGCACAGAGGCCAGGAGCAGACCAGGAAGGGTCTGGACCGCCAGGCTGAGGGCCTGGGGAGTGCAATTAGGAAATGCCTTCTGGTACGCTGGAAGGATGGAGTGGAAGAGAGGTGGTCCCAGGCAGCCAGAGAGGAGCTGCAGCAGTGGCCCAATGGGATGTCCAAAGGGGACAGGCGGTTATGCCCTGGCTTTGTCCTTCCTCCTGCCACAAGGACAGCTCCATCCCCCTGCCCACAGGCACACAAACTCTCTCTCTCTCTCACGCACGCATGCACGCACGTGCACACACAAACACACGCACACACGCACGCATAGCGCCAGAGATGCTTTACTTGTTCCTTCCTTCTTTCTTGCCTTCCTTCCCTCCTTTCTTCCATCAACAAATATTTATTGAGCACCTGCATATGCCAGACACTATTCTAGGCACCGGGACCACACTGAGGGAAAAATTCTTGCCTTCATGGAGCTTATATTCTAATTGCAGGGACAGACAATAAATAAGACAAATCAGTAAAATATATAATACGTTAGTTAGTGGTAAGGACTCAGGAGAAAAAAATAAAGTGGAGAAAAAAATAAAACTTAGGAGAAAAAGAAGGTCGATAAGGAACGACAGAGGAGGTTGGAATTTTAGATCAGAGGCCTGGGAAGGTCACTTCTCACTGAGAAGGTGACTCTGGAGTCAAGAACTGGAGGAAGTGAGGAAGCAGCCCTGTGGATATCTGGGCAGGAGCATCCCAGGTGGAGGGAAGGGATATTCAAAGGTACTGGGGCAGCAGCTGACACTGGGTGAACAGAGGGAGGAGGGGAGGTCGGCAGGGAAATGGGGACAGGCAGCTCATGCAGGGTCTGGCAGGCAGTCAGGGCTATGGCTCTTCCTCTGAGTGACATGGGAGCCTGAGTAAGTGGGATCTGAGCTAAGAAGTGACATCATCAGGTCACTGGACCACCCGGGCTGCTGAGTTGAGCACTGACTGTAGGGAGGGCAAGGGTGGAAGCGTGGAGACAGCCTAGGAGGGGATTCCAGTGGTTTAGGAGCGAGATGATGGATGAGACCAGGGAAGTGGCAGTAGGGACCCTGCCGGGGCTGACAATTCCAGGGACTCCACAGAGCCCGGGAGCTCTGTAGAGCACAGGGACTTTAGCCAGCTGGCCCGAGCTGGGCCTGAACCCAGCAGGGAGGCGTGGACGCACAGGCCAGGGCCAGACCCCACCCCTGGCACGGGCCCCAGCTCGCTCTCCTGGCCATGCGCTCACCCCAACTCGCCATGAAACCTCAGTGCAGGGCAGGCCATGGCTGTCAGTGACCCCCCCAGAAAACCCAGAGGGCCATTAAGGGCTATGTGAATAACTTCCAGCTGTTAACGTGGAAGATGTCCAGAGGAAAACGAGAAAAGCTAAACTGTGAGAGAGTGGAGGGAGGACACAGGTGATGCACGACTGAAATGCAGGGGCTGGGACCACTTCTCCAATTCAAAGGCATCCTAGGCCTTTTCCCCTGTCAGGTCCTTGGCACCTTGTCCAGTGCCTGGAGAACAGCAGAATTTCCATAAATGTTCAGAAGGAAGAAAGGAAGGAAGGAAGGAAGGAAATGCTTCTCTGGTCGAGGTGAATGTTGACATGCAGCAAGGGCAGCGTATTTAAATCATTCACTGTCCTCCCCACGCCTCTGGTCTCCCCACCACAAGGCTGAGGAACGTGACTTCATTCCTGCCATAGCCTCCAGTGGAACAGTGGCCTCAGGGGCCCAGCATCAGGACTGGCCGACCAGGCAGCCCTCTGTCCCACCAGGGCCCAGCACAGAGCAAGTCTCAGGTGGCAGCCACAAGCCCCCCAACCTCTGACCCTTCTAGGCCTCAGCGCCTTCCACCCCACCCTCTTACCACTGTGGTCCAGCTGGGGATGAGCTTGACTGAGTTCTTGACCTCCTCCTCGGTCACCTCCACCACGCTGCAGTGCTCCTCCTCTGAGGGAAGGGGCTCCTCCCCATTTTTGGTCACCCAGGGGTGTAACTGTGGAGCAGAAGGTGGTTGAGGAAGGTCAGGGCCACAGGCAGACAGATGCCAGCCAGCACGGGGCCTGGGCATTCCACCAGCAGGTCCCTTGAGGGTCCCAAAGCACATAAACCCCAAACCCAAACCTAACATGCCCATGTCCCTGGTGTGATGCTCCCCCAAAGGGGAAACTGAGGCCTGTTTTCTGTGGCCCAGCCCAGCCCAACCTTGATGTCCGGCACCCCAATTCTCGTCTCAGGGTTCTTGTCTAGCATTTTCAGAATCAGGTCCTTCAGCTCTTCACTGACCTTTGGCCTAAAGAAGTGGAAAGAGACAAAGGAGAGGCAGTTGAGGTCCCTTTCCTTCCCACCTCTCCACTCTACCCTGCTCCAGGCTTCCCTGATTAGCACCCAACAGGACAGAGACACCGCCAACCCTTCAGAGAGAAGGGACACCCAAGGTACCAAGGAGAAGGAGAGTTTCACAACAAGTATGTGGCTACCCTTCTCTCCTGAATAGGATGGAAAGTAGTCTCCCTCGGTGGGCAGAGGCCACAAACACAAACGGAGTCCCATGGGTGCTGGACACCCCCTGGGGGGCAGGGATGGTGAGGATAATGTGAGAAGAGTCGCTTTATGGGACCCCGAGGCCTTCACCCCCACTGGCCATCCCAATCTCTCTTCCATCCGGCAGGTGGCTGGGGACGATTCTCATTTGACCGAGGAGGAAACCAAACCCCATATCCTGCCCAGAAGAGCTAGGGCAGGGCTGGGACTCAGGGTGGGGACGGGAGCAGGACTCAGCCTCACACCGGCCTCCACGGCCTGTGCCCAAACTACAGGCGTCACTGCTACTTACACTCTTGGGAGAAGGAACCCCATCTTGGGATTGTCACCTTGGCTCCCTCTGCTGACCTAGATACTTAATCCCTTTTAAAACGCCTAGGCTGGGGAGGATATCCCTGGCAGGGGCTACAGCTGGAGGGAAGGAGACAGGCAATCAGAGGAAAGGGACAGACGCTAGGAAGCTAGTGCTATGGGGGAGAGGAGTGATGTGAGTTGGGCAGGGTGGGGCGGCAGGGACAATGGAGCCACCTGGCAGATGAGCAGGTGGCAAGACAGAAGGGTCCTTGAATGCATGGGCCAGGGCATGCCTCTTCTTGCAGTCTTTGGGAAGCCTTGGAAAAACTTAAAGCAGGGGATACGGTGAGATCTGTTGTGCTTTATCAGGGTCCTCCTGACCTGATTGTGGTGGCTGTATTGGAGGGACACTGGCAGCTGGGAGGCCAGAGAGGAGTTGGCTGGACAGAGCTGAGCCCTGAACTAGGCAGGGGGCACCAGGGCCGCAGGGGGCGATGGAACCAAGAGAAATATAAGAGGTGGACTCAACAGGGCTTGGGGACCAGACAAGAAGTGGGCATGAGGGGGCCGGCAACTTCCAGGTTGGTTTCTGACCTGCCCCGGGCACTTGGAGCAGATGGCAAAAGAGCTGTGAAGAATGAAGCACTGGGTGGGGGGCTCAGGCTGACTGCCGTGGTAGCTGGCATCACAATCAGAAGAATCGTGGATGAGTGGGAACACCTCTCCAAACAGCCCGTCTAGGCTCAGAGACCTCAGTCACCAAGGAAGGGGCGGGGAGGGGGAGTGGCTTCACATCCCAGACCCATTGAGCCTCCACTCTTCCATCTGTGAAATGGGGGAGGGCACTGGCATCTTGAAACTCCTTCACCCACGTGGGGAAGGTGGAGTTTCCCTGTGGGTGCAGGGTCTGCATGGGGTTGATGCCACTGATCTCCTGGAGTCCTTCAGGGAAGGGATAGGGTGCATAGTCCATCCCTGCCTCACTCCCAGCCTCAGAGTTCCCCTCTGCACAATGAGATCCGACCCAAATGTCTCAGAGACCCCACTCACAGTCCCACCCCTCCATCTGCTCAGGGGCCCCCTCCCAGGGAGCAGCATCTCCACCTCCAGATCTGCAGGCTAGGGTGGGCTCCCCCAAAAGGACAAAAGCTCTGCTAAAACTCAGGCATGCCTCCCTGGGGGTGGGCGGGGCCCTGTGGTGGACAACTCACTCCTCTGGGAACACGACGACCTCATTCTTGATCTTGCGGTGCAGGGCCAGGATATAGTCATCAATGAACGGGCACTGCGGTGGGGAGAGATGACGGATGGGGGCCCAGCGCTGCGACTCCCTTGGGGCAGCTCTGGGCTCCCTGTGAGATGAGGGGTGCCCCATGTAACTTGTTCAGGGCCTGGCACATGGGAGACGCTCAACAAACATGGACTGAACGAATAAGTCACGGTTGGGACTAGGAAGCTGGGTGTACCCGCCAGCAGGACAGCCACTCACAGCAAGGCCTGCACTGCCAGGGCCTAAGGTTTGGAAATACGCTCCCTGAGAATCCCTCCTGGCTCTCGGTGCGGTCCCTGGAGTGGGAGCACCTGTGGACGGGGACTTAGCCACATCAAGGCTGGGTGTCTGGCCTGACCCAAGGACAATCTGTTAAATGCATGAACGAGTGAGTGAATGTGTGAATGAATGAATGGCAACCAAGGACAGAAGGATGGGGAACACTTTGGTGGAGTGGTGGCCACACCACTATCTACAGCTCCCTTGAGATGTCCTGCTGCCCCAGGACTCCTGCACGTGAATCCCCCACCCAGGGGCCCAGAGAAAAGCAGAAAAGCCCCTTCCTCCTCGCTCTTCTCTGAGCTGGCTGGGCTCTTTCATTTCTATTTTTTTTGAAGGGGTGGGGGGTGGGTAATTAGGTTTATTTACTTATTTATAAATAAATGGAGGTACTGGGGATTGAAACCAGGACCTCCTGCATGCTAAGCATGAGCTCTACCACTGAGTCATACCCAGCCCCATGGGCTCTTTAAAAAATCACTTTACTTAAGGACACAAAGGCAGGGCCTGCACCTGTCATCATCCTGGCTCAGCTGGCCCAGCCCCTGGTGCCAGGGGTGTGGCCTGTCCCAGTCCGCCAGCCCACCCAGCACTTACCTTCCCATAGACGAAGCAGTACAGTGTGACCCCGGTGGCCCACACGTCCAAGGCCTAGGAAAAAAACAGCTTCACATCAGTCCCCCAAAGAGAAGCCACCCCCCTTGCCCATCCAGTTTCAGTGGACTGTGGGGGAGGACGTGCAGGGAAACTCCCTCCTCAGTCATGCATTCACTCAACAAACACTCCCAGGCCCTTGCTCCATGCTGGACCCTGAGCTGAGCACTGGAGACATGGGGATGACCAGAGCAGAGCCCCTGCCCTCTAGGGTTCCAAGTCTCCTCGGAACAGGCCCAAACCAGACACGTTTTCAACTCAACAGGTGCAAAACCCCCTTCATCTACAGGGTCACATTTGCTGTATTCATGACACAGGTGAACCCCAGAAATGACAGGATGTACTGAACTTACACTCGCTAAACCAGCTCTGGCTTTGAGAGGTCACCCCATTTCCTAATGATCCACTGGAGAAGCCACCAGCCACCAGCCACCTTCCTTCTGACACCAGAACAGCCCCCAGCCCTTGGCCACCTCCACAACCCCTTGGAGTCCCCTATGCCATGGGTTCAAACATGTCCTCTTTCACATGTCCCTCTCATGAACACCACCTCTTCTCAAGTCTGCTTTCTCTCTTATGTGAGTGATTCTCAGATCTCTACCTACAGATTTCTGTCATAGGTGCCTCATCTGAATCCAACCGGGGGACAGTAGACACATGCAAACTGACATTATTCTACAAAATAACAGGCCTGCTGTAAATGGTAAAATATTCTTCTTTCTTATGGGTGAGTTGTATTCCACTACATATATACACTGCATCTTTTTTAATCCATTCATCTATTGATGTGCCCTTATGATGCTTCCACGTCTTGGCAATTATAAATAATGCTGCTGTTAATAGTGGGGTGTATGTATCTTTTTGAATTAATTCTTATTTTTGTGGTTGGCTTTATTCCTTTGATAACTATGTAAGTTTAAAAAGCTAAAACTCTGAACATTCTTAGAAACAATGAATAGTACCTATATGTAAATTTTTAAATTACGTGCAGTATATTGTGTATATGTATTTACATGCAATATATTGTATATGTGCAGTCAAACTGTAACAATTCTACTTAATAAAGCTGAAAAACTGAAGAAAAAAAACTAACAGGCCTGTTCTCTTCAGAAATGTCAAGGCCCAGCCACTCTTCCAGATTAAAGGACCTCAAAGAGATGTGACAAGTGAATACAATGACTGACCCTGGGTCAGATCACAGACCAGAAGAAGAAAATGCATGAAAGGACAGTACTGGGACAATGGATGAAATCTGAATAAGGTCGATTAGATAACAGTCTTTTATCAATGATAAATGTCCTAATTTTGATCACTGTACTGAGCTTACATAAGAGGACGTTCTTGTCCTCAGAAAATATCTGCAGAGGTATATAGTGATAAAGGGGGGATAATGTCCCCCACTTCAGTCTCAGATGGTTCCAAAACATGTAATGTGCACACATATAAATATGGGGGAAGACGGTGACAAGGTAAATGGGACAAAATGTCAATAATTGGTGAATCTGTGTAAAAGGATGCATGGAGTTTTTTGTAATTTTTCTGTAAATTTGGAATTACATCAAGATTAAAAGTTAAAAAGGAAGCTCTCCCTACGTCTTTCTCTTGAGCTCCACACCCACACACATGTCCAAATACCTCTGGACCATTTCCTTAGTGGCAGGGCCACAGTGGGGCAGCTAGCACTCCGCAGGGGAGCACAGGATGTGCCAGGGGACACAAAGAACTGCAGCCCGTGCCTAGAAAGCTCTGCCCACGGCCTCTGTCACTTAGGAGAAAGCCCAAACTTCCAGACTCTCTAAACTCTGCCTAAGCCCCACCCGGCCCCCTACCCCACACTCCTCAGCTGTCTTGTAAGTTTGCTGGGCTCCACCTCCCACTCAGATTCTCCCCATCCTTCAAGGCCTAGTTCAAATGCTGCCGCATCCAAGAAATCAGGGGAGCCTCCGCTTTCCCCTCAAATATGGGCTCTCCTGCCCTTTTCACCATCTCCAGAGGGGCAGGGCGCTGGGCTGTCTAGGCTCCATCTGTTCCACAGCCCAGCCCAGAACTCAGCACAGGGTGATTGGCAGAAATACCTACAGGGAAGACTTGGGGCTGTTTTGCTGGAAAACGAGAGGCCAAAGTTGGGGGCTTTATCAGACTCCAGGAAGAAGCAAACACAAGGGAGGGGACCGTGTTCAGCGTTCACTCCTGAGACATGAGGACCCTGGCACCCTCCGGCTGAAAATGAGGCCCCGTGGCATGCTATCCCACCCTTCCACCCAAACCCCACCCCAGCCCGGGCCCTAGCAGCCACCTTCCCACTGAAGCTCTGGCCGGAATCAGAAATGGCCTCGGGGGCCATGAACGCTGGGGTCCCGGCCGTGCTGGAGAGCTGAGCATCATTCCCCTCAAACTGGTTGCTGACACCGAAGTCGGCAATCTTCACGTGCCCGTCATCCCCCAGGAGCAGGTTGGACGGCTTGATGTCCCTGTGGATGATCTTCTGGTAGTGCACTGCAGAGAGAGGCAGCTCGAGTGCCGGCCTGGGGCGCGGCCGCCCAGACCCCCCACCTGCCCTCACCTGGCCGGGGGGCCTGCCTCAAACTCCAGGACAGATGGAGCCGGGCGCCTGCACACACTCATCTCACGAGGACCTCAAAGAGGACTTCAGGGCCCCCTGCCCTCCTATTCAGTGAAGACACTAACCCAGACTGTTAGTAATAGAACCAGGACTGGACTCTTAGGAATCATTGGACTCCAAGTCCAGTGCTCTTTTCATGGCAATCAAGGCACCTGTCACTGAGGGTGGAGGTCAGAGGAAACTGGGGGAAATGGTTCTCCATAGGCCACCTCTGGCCACCTCAACACCAATGAGAGTGTTGTCTGCAGGCTCGAAGCCCATCAAAGCCTTTCCCCAGCTCCATCCCCCACCTAGCCTGTCAGGGCTGTCCCTGCTCCTTGGATGAGACTGAGATTGTGGGGACCCTGCAGAGGTACTGCCTCAGCCTTAGGGAGAGGGAGGGCACTCCGGGCCTTGGGACTGCCAGGATGAACACGGCTAGGGTGAGAGTCAGCCTTCTCTAGTAGGCTGGGGGCCCTCTCTGCTTCCTGGGTCCAGCACTGCCAGGAAAAGACAGGCATCTCAGGCTGAAATGGCACTAACCCATCTCTCAGCCAGCCACCTATGGGCTCCCCCCTTGCCAAATACCTTCCCCTAGACCAACAGATCCCGGGAAGTTGGAGGAGGGGGAAGATGGAATGGGAAGGAGGGAAGGTAAAAGGAGGAGAGGAAGGCTGGGGGCTGAGGGGTTGAGTGTCAAAACAATAAGAACATAACATGGCCCTATGGCAACTGCCTCCTGTGTGCCAGGTGCACACAAGGGATTTGACACACACCCATCAGAGCTCAGGATGTTGTGTAGTTGACCATGGAAAGTGGGCTTAAATTCTTATCTCAAACCCTGGGCTCTCTCTTGAACTCTGAGCTCTTTACCCACATGAATATCCAGTAGACAGCTCAACATATATCCCCAAAGTCTTCAATCACGTGTTTAATTCAGAACTTGATTTCTTGGTCTGTGACAACAACCCCGCCCCACCCCCGCCACCCCACTGCCAAACAAATGAAACAGAAAAGCCCTGCTCCTCTTCCAGTCTTTCCAGTTCAGTTAAGGGCCATGTTACCAGTTATTCAGGCCAAAAACCTTCAACTCCTCCCCACCTCAGACCCCACATCCAATTCATCAGCAAGTCCTATGGGCTGGACCTCTAATTTATAGTCCAGATCTGACTGCTTCTCATCCCTGCATGTCTGCACTGGCCCTGTCTGTAAGAATCAGGCTCCAGCTTCCCGGAACACAGAGCCTTCCCCAGACAGCCTCAGATCTCCCTGCTTGGGACCAGAATCAAGGCGGGTCTTCACCACGTGCTGCCTGTCCATTTGTCTGCCTGTCCAGCCCCTGTTGCTGCCCAATCTGCTCCAGGAAGGCCTTCACTGCTATTATCTGGGTCTTGATGAGGCTTTACCCAAGAGCCAGATGGGATTAGCTTGTTTTTTTGCCAGGAGGGAGAATGGGAGACAACAGGCCCTGGACAGGAAGAGGGTGGAGGCGAAGCTGGTACAGGGCTGTACCTGCCGCCGACCACATTCAGGGTGAAATGCTCCCTTCCCACATCTCCAGGCCCTTGCTGGGGACTTTCTGCAAAGCCCTCCCCTCTCTGTGCCTCAGTTTCCCCATATGTACAAAGATGGCATTAATCTAAGGGGACTGGAGTGGCTCAAATGAGATAAAGGAATTCACTGTAGGTCAGACCTCAGCTGGTCCTCACCTGCTCCCCCAGGGAAAGAATATACTTCTGATAAACCAAGCTGAGATTTCAAAGGGATGGCCAGTGCCCCACCACCCCCAACCAGGCCAGAACCCTACATAGGTGTCTGGGGGACCCCCCCTCCCAGTGACCAGTTAGTCACCCAGCGCTGGTCACCCCACCTCCTTCACATCTGCTCCCCTCTGCCACTGCCTTAATCCAGGCCTCACCATCTGTCACTTGGGCTATAGAACCAGCCTCCTCCCTAATCAGCTGGCTGCCTCTCACCCTCCATCCAGCCACCACACAGCTGCCAGATCAAGCTTTCTAAGACACAAATCCTATCACTCCCTCCCTTGCTCAAAGCCCTTAGGCACTCACAATGCTGACAGGATGAAGTCATGAAAGTCCTCTGTGGAGGAACTCCCAGCCCTCATGGTGCAGCCTGGACAGCGTTTCCAGCATCACCTTCCACTATCCTAGGCCCCCAGACTGGACTTCTCCCCATCCTCAAATAGTACGTGTCCTGTACTCTCTGAGCCACTGCCATGCAGTTCTCTCCGCCTGGCGTACTCCCTCCCACCACCCCTCAAACTGGCCAATGAACTCCTACCCATCCTTCAGGACCCTGCTCAAAGTGGCCCCCTCCAGATGCCTCCCCTGGTCTCTTAGTGCTCTGACAGCCCCTGTGCCTCCCCAGCCTTGGTAGGCACTGTTTAGATTCCTGTCCTTCCATTAGGCTGTGAGATCCTTGAGATTGCTTCTGGGTCTTTGGCATCGACATGCCCCCAGCTGGCACTTAGTGGGTATTTGTAAATGGATAAATGAATGAATGAATGAATTCCAGGGATAGAGGCTAAGCCAACACCTTCCCTCCTGAGCTCCCACAGTAAACCCACTCGGCCACCACCCATGGGCCCCATACCAGGACAGACTCTTCCTTGAGCAGCTGGACATAAATCTCTTCCTTCCCACAGCCCTGCCTGTGGAGAGACTAAGCTTGGCTAAGAATTCCGCAGAGAGAGAGGCAGAATATCTAGGGCGCAGACCGACCTTAGTGACGACCTGGCGCATGCCCAGTAAAGTCAGCCGCTACCTTCTACCTGTTTGAGGTTTCAGACCCGCCCACAGATCCATTTCTCCCACCCCCCCCAACTGAAGATTATTGGCAGATCGGCGCTGACTGACAGGAACTGCTCAGAACAGGCTCAGCCTGGGCTCCGTCCCCTTCTGTGTCCCGCTCCCGGGTCCCCAGCCCTAGAGGGTAGGCAGCCCCTCACTCACAGTATTCAAGGCCGAGGATGATGTCCCGCAGGTAGAGGCGAGCTTGCGCCTCAGGGAAGGGCTTGTCGCAGGGCACCTCCATGACCGGCCTATAGGGAGGGAGGAGAGGAGGGGTGTTTGTGGGAATCAGGATGAATGAAAACAGACAGCAGGTGAAGGGGAACAGGGGCTGGGCCACAGACCCCTCGGGACCTCCCAGGAGCCCTCTGTGTTCGAAAAGGTGCCTAGAACCCAAGATATTAGCTTCTTCTCCCATATGGTGAAAACTTGAAAACACACTTAGACGCAAATATCCCTTTTCAATCATTACAGTTTAAAATTAGCTTTATCTTAACTTCTGATTGGCTTGGTATTCCTTCTTCTAAGCACTTAATTATCTATAATCAAACAGTTGTGAAGATGCCAGTTAGAGCAGTGTTTTTCAAACTGTAGGACCAACAGAGGGTCATGAAATCAATTTAGTGGGTGGCTACTGCTTTTTTTTTTTCCTTTATAATGAAGTAGAATATCTCAGATATATCATATGTAATAAGGATATACACTGTTTTATAAAACTTTGGTTTCAATTATAGATATGGATGGATGGCAATGTCAAACTTGTATTTATTACATTGAATGGAGGTCAAAAATGCTGAAAGCCCCTGAGCCTTAAAAGGACACCACTTCCTGCCTTCTTCCCAAATCGGTCTTTAGGTAGCCTCCCAGGCAGGGAAACAAGCCACAGCCTGTATTCAAGGCCTCAGCAGTTAGGGTCTCTAGTCCACCCAGCCCTGTGCCCACTACTCCATGTCTGCAGCTCTGCACATACCCTGAGAAGGTCCAGCAAGGCAGACATGTGTTAGAACCCCAGATTTCATTAGCAACTCGCTGTGTGACCTTGGGCAAGCCACTTACCTTCTCTGAACCTCAGCTTCCCCTCTTGTAAGTGGGAGTGAATGGAGTCCCAGCCACCCAACTCACAAACTTGTAAAACTGAAAGAACTCTTTGTCATTGAATACAGGAGAGAGTTGAGTCCCAGCACTACACTTTTGCTGGAGTAATATTCCTTCTCTCTCCCTCTCTTCCGTCAAATCTTTCCAGTTCTTCAACATCTGGCTCAAAATCCACCCCCTCTTCCAGAGGCCTCCCTGACTATTCCAGCCTCACTGACCCCACCAGCCTTCAAAGAATTGTCCTCTTGGTCTCTCATGTCCCCCACCACCCCCAGACCCCAGCTCCCCAAGGACAGAGCCTGGGTCTCTTTTTCTCTCCTAGAGGAGCTGACCCTAGGACGAGGGATACAGGAGGGAAAGGAAGGCCTGACCTGCCTGATTGGGATGGGGAACTCACCCCTTTCTCAGGAGGTCAAACACTGAAAGAAAAGAGAAGAAGAGTAGGTAAGTGCAGCCAGGCTGAAAGAACAGCCGAAGGCAAGGTCCCTCCCCGTTCTGGAGGGTGGGAGGCGGGGTCAGGCATCTAGCCATACTTGCGGGAGGAATAGGACAGGGGTCCCAGGGTATCAGAGGAGGTAAACAGGTGACAGTGGGTCTACTATGGACCTGCCTTATCAGATTCTCAGGTGCCAGGTGAGGACCATCAGCCTGGACCCCTTTTACAGGGGGGAAACTGAGCCTCAGAGAAGGGGCAGGATTTTTCCTAAAGGTCATAGCAGATAGGCAGGTAGGAAAGGGAGTGGAAACTAAAGCCTTGGCCTCTAATTCCTAAGCCAGTGTGCCTTGTGCCCCATTCCCTGAGAGCCTCTAAGCCCAGCCCTGAATCAAGCACCAAGGACTTAAATAATTAACAACATTATTATTACTAATAATAATACTGTCTTGCATATAACTTATAAACTTCTCATATCAACCCTATGAGGTAGATACCATTATTATCCCCACTTTACAGGTGGGGAAACTGAGGCAGATAGGGTCTGGGAATCCACATTACATAGCCTACTTCCTGCATCTATCTGATCCGCTATCTCTCCGATAGTGGAGTAGGGGCTTGGGAATATTTGATGAATCTAACTGGATATTCTGAGCTTGGCTGAGAAGGGCTGGGTGAAAATCTGGGGCTTGAGAACATGAGTTTTCTCCTTGCCCCCAGGAGGTCAGTGCATTCACACTGCCCATCTGAAGGTCAAGTGTGTCCCCGGGGAGCCGTCGGACCCACCCCAGGTAAGTTGCTTTGGGAATGAGCTGGGTCACTCACCCAAATAGAGATTGTCCTCAGCTGGGTCATCCAGGACCTGGTGAGAGGGAGCAGACATGGGGGCAGGGCTTGGAGAGGCATGGGGTGGGGGGTCCCAGGCCTCCTTGTCCTCACCAGCCTCAGGACCCCTAGGATGGTCCGCAGCCACCCTGGACAGTGGAGCAGGAACCATGCAGGCACCAGACAGATGAGGACTCACAGAAACACTGGCCCCCAACCCTGGCCCAGCACTCGGCACCCAGCCCTTCTCTCTTCCTGCCATGATGGGGACTCTCACTTCTTGCCTCCGGGGCAGCTCCTCCCACTCCATGAGAACTTGAGAATATCCCAGATCAGCCTAAACTGACCCTGGAAACCTCTTGGCAGCCCCCACCCCACATCTGGCTTTGTCCTCAGAGGCCTCAGCCTCACCCCCTCAGCAGGATCCCCAGTCTGTGCCGAGTGCTCACCCCCAGCTCCTACCTCGAACAGCTTGACCACATTCACATGGTCCAGCTTCTTCAGGATAGCAATCTCCTGGTACACCCGCTCCAGGGGCAGCAGCTGCTTGGCTGGTCCTCCCTGGGCAGCCTGGGACCCCCTCGGGGGAGGGCGACCTGTGACCAAGAAGGGGAGTCTAGCCTGTTGCAGAAGGCTGGGCCTCACCTCGGCCCTGCAACCAGCCTCAAGCAAGACTCTTGCAAGGCCACGGCCATGGCCTCAACTCACCAAGCACATTCCTACTAGCAGACCTTTGCTCACACGCTCCCTTGTCTACCCCTAGTCCTAACAAAAACTAGCTTCCAAGGTTTCCTCCTCCTCCGCCCCCTGGCCAGGCGCTCCCAAATACAGGACCAGACAGATACTTACGTGGAAAGCCATACTGCTTCAGTAACTTCTTCTTAGAAAGAACTTTCATTGCCTGAGGAGGGAGGGGTGCACCTGTCACTTGTGTGCAGGGGTTAGAACAGACTGGACTGAGATCTAGAAAAGCACACAGGCATCTCCCACTGGCACTGAGGGAATGACCTGGGTGGCCATATCTAAATCTAGGTCTTACGCCTATTCTCCTCAACAAGTCTTTCTGGCGCTCTCCCCTTGGAGGCATCCAGCCTCTGCTTGCATATTCCCAGGGTCGAGAAGTTCATTCCTTGCATACCCTGAGCAACAGGGAGCTCACTCCCTTCACAGGCAGCCTTGTCCTCTGTCTTCCCAGCACAGCTTCTGCCCACCCCCCAGGCTTTTGGGGCCCAGCTTGGGCAACACCTCCCTCTGATCCCCAGACTCACATAGTGCCTGTCTTCACTTTCATTGTAGGCCAACCTCACCACGCCATAGGCACCCTGCAGAGAGGCAAAGGTCAGCACCCCCGGCCAGGGCACCCCCAGGACTAGCTTGGGAGAAGGGGAGCCTGAACAGCTCCAGCCCCCTCCTCCCACATCCTACCTCCGCCCCTGCTACCAGTGGACATAAATTTCAGGTGGGCAGGGAGAGGGCTCCTATGCCCTGGTCACTGCCCCTGCCAGGCTCAACACAGCTCTATGCCTTCCCCAGTCCCTCCCATCAGAGACTCTGGGGAGTCAGGATTCAGGAGTCCTCTCCCACCCACTACCCCAATATTTCCTACAGAGGACAAAACTGTCCTCGCTTCCAGACTAGGGCCTTCTTGGCTCAGCCTCACATTGCCAGAGGATTGTGCCAAGCAGAGGATCCGGACAGGCTACTCTGCAAAGCCCCAGGACAAGTTCCCACTGCTCCTGGCCTGCCCCCAGGCCTACCTTGCCAATCTCACTCTGCAGCTTGTACTGGTTTAGCTGCACACAGTCCTGGGAAAAGAGGAGGGGCATCAGGTAAAGCTTGATCCAGAATCAGCACCACTACAGGAGCACGTCCAGAGACCAGTCCTAGCCCCAGGCCCCTTACTCCTAGACCCTGGGTCTCATCAGTCTTTCAGGTTTGGATAGGGAAAGGCAGTGGTACTAAGGCCAAAAGTGATACCGAAAGTGACAAGACCTGGATAACATTTGAAAACATGAATGGTGAACCATGCCTATGCTTTGCTTCCTAGGAAGTGGTGGAAAAGTACACTGATTCCTGCCTGGATGCTGCGGTCTGGGAGATCCTGATGTGGGAAACCCTTGAGCAAGTATTTCCAAAAGCAGCTGAATGAGGAGGTCTACATTGTATGGACAAGAAAGATGAGGAGGGCCTTGAGGACAAGAGACCAAAGCCCCAGGTCAGGCATGAAAAGTTTAGCCTCTGAAGTCTGTAGATTGCTCGGTACCTGAGTTTACTTTCAGATCTAAGTGGCAAGGACGGAGCCGGGGGAGCAGAAGCTGGCAGTGGGCTGGCAGCTTCTGAGTCAGAGCAGACTCTAGGAGGCAGGATCAGAGGTGTGGGCTCAAGCTGGGGAAGGCTTGGGGGATAGAAGGACACACTGTCTTCAAATGTCTATGAGGACTCTTGGGGGACAAGGGAGGGGCCTCTTTCCTAGGCCTGGGGTAGGCGTGGGAATGGTAGGATTTATAGGAGGCAGCAGTTGGCTCAGATGGAGCCCCTCTGGGTGGGAAGAGGCCATAGAGTGAGGTAGTGAGCTCCTCAGCTCTGAGGGTATGCAGACCAAAGGCTAGACAGCTGTGTGGCAGGGATAGGAACTGCAAAAGATCTTCATCGTGGACTACTGAAAAGCACACCAGCACCCGCTAGCTCGGCTCCACCGACCTCTGCGTCTGAGATGGCCACATGGTGAGACTCAATGGTGGGCCTCCGCCAGGCCCGTGGGGAGATGTGGCTGGCAGGCCCTGTGGCATAAGGCCCAGCCTGGGCCTCCAGGCAGCTCCCTGCTGGCCGCTCCTGCAGGGAGAACTTCCTGGCTGAGAGGCTGGGCCGGGCTGCGGGGTGTCTCAAAGCACTGCCGGGGATCATGGAGGCAGCTCTGGCCCGCGGTGGAGGGTCCACGCAGTTCCTGGTGGGCTCTGGGCTGCCATCTGTCTCCTCCAAGTGGGCCACGTCAATGGCTGCCACTCGCTCCACCAACTCTGCACGGGGGTCCTGGCAGCAGACTGCTGGCCCCCCCTCCATCGCCAGTCAAGGGGGTCCTCTGTGCAGCCTTATGGGGAACCTGAGAAAAGAGGGCAGAGAAGGCTTCAATCCTGGCCACAGAGCAAGGAGGTCAGATTTCCAGGCCCCCTTCCTATTGTAGCCACAATCTGTGGGTCCCACCTCTAGGCCCTGGCCCTGCCTGTTCCCTCTGCCTGGGCTGCCAGCATCCAAACAGGTTCGCCTGCTAACTGAAGGAATTCCAGGAACTCATCTGGCTCCACTGTACACAGCCCTCTAGACCTCAGTATCCCCATCTGTAAAGCAGGTACAATCACGGTGGCAGACTTGCTGGTTTCACAGGGTAGCAGGGAGAATCTGATATTCTGGAGTCAGGACAGACAAACACGGACAGAACACTGGAGGCCCAGCAGTGCTGGGAGAAACAGCCCAGGGTCAGCTCAGGCCCCCATCCTGCAGGCAGTGCAGTGACTCACAGCCCCACCCCTGGACAGCAGAGCATTCCAATGATGCCGAGAAGCTGAGCTGGGATGAGCTGGGCACTGGTAATGCAGAGGCTGTCCTGGTGCCCCAGGACCCCACCTCCACTCCATCACGGCCCCGGCAGAGCCTGCAGCCCAGGACGGGGCCCATTAGGGAAGGGACGGCTGCTTTGGTGGCTGTGGAGACTTCGCTGCACTTATTTCTCCTGGTTGTTCCTTCCAGTTTATTCAAGTCGCCACATCTGCTCAGGCTGAGACGCTCCCCTTGGCCTGGCCTTACACCCACCCTGGCCTTACACCCCCAACCAGGCCTCGCGCCAAGGACTAACTCCAGCTTGAACCCTAAACCAACCTCTAGTGTCCAGTCCCAGCCCTCATGCTGGACCACAACCATGGGCTGATCCCTGACCCGGGGCTAAACCGGACACTCAGGCTGGGATTCCGTTTCTGCCCCAGGCTGAGCACTGGCCCCACCCCAGCCAGTGCCCCTCCCTCTTCCTGGGCCAGTCTCAGCATCTTCTCAGGAAAAGGAAGTAAGGGCCTTCTGACCCTCTGCCCTTCCTGTCTGGTGGTGACTTGCGCTGTAATCACACAACAATTTTGAGAACACGGTCTCCATTCCACCCCTCGTTCCCCCGTCAACTTGCTTTGACAGATGTCAAGGAGGCAGGGCTCTTTGGAATCCACTGGCCGAAGGAGCCTGGGCTGGGTTCCAGTCCTGTCTGGGCAAGCTCCTTCCCGACTCTGAGCCTCAGTCTCCCCACCTGTACTACAGAAGCAGAACCTTCCCAGATTCCCTAGGACCACAGCAAGGCTTGGAGATGGACTGTAAGTGAGAATGTGGTCCAGACCCCGAGTGCCTGGCACAGTGCACTGAATAAGTGGAAGCCTGGAGGTGATGGAGCTGATAGTTGGAATGTAGAAAGGGAAGGGGGAAAGGAATTCAGACTGACAACAGAAAAAGACATGGAGGCTGGAGCCAGAGGAGTGAGGGGAGCGGGGGTTGGTGAGGCTAGAGCCTCAGGGAGGCCTCCCTGGAGGAGGTGGAATGGGATTAGAGCATCAGAGAGGCTTTGGGAACCAGGCTGCATGCAGGAAGGAAGCAGCCAAGGCTAAAGGGAGCCCTGCAAGCCTGGCCCACCCCACCCCCCCGACTCCTCCCTCTAGCTGGCCTACGCTGGCTGCCCCTCCCTCTCACTCTGTAGGCCCTATTTCTCCCACCAGAGTATAAATGCCATAGGTTAGGGCACTTGTCTGCCTTGTCTTCATAAGGTCATTGATGTCTGCAGAAGTGCGTGACACATAGTCGGAACCTGATAAATATCTGTGGAATGAATGCGTGGTTGACACAGTGATCACTGCAGTCCTGGCCCCACTAGACAGAAGGGAAAGCAGCCTCAGAGAGGGAACCCCAACAAGCCTAAGGCCCCAGGGAATGAACCGCAGTGTCAGGAACTCCTGCCCTGTGGTCCAGGGCAGGGACCGAGGGACTGAGAGCCACCACAGGCAGAGACCACAGGCTGCCCCAATCACATTTGCATATGATTTCCCTGAGGCTCTTCTGTCAGCCAGGGGCAAGGATGGGCCTGGGGTCACACAGCAGGTCAGGGCAGTCTTCCTGCTCCAGTTTGGGACCTGTCACCTGGTTTAGGGCCCAGGTGCTGAAGCCAGACTGCCAGGCTACTCCCCTTCCTGGCTGTGTGCCCACGGGCAGGTGACTGCCCTTTGTGCCTAGGTTTTCTCCAGCCACAGAATGGGGTTAATAGCAGCCTCACCTCCCAGCAGCTGTGAGGAGGAAAGTAGTGAATGCCCTTACTGGGCTCAGAACCCCAGCCTGCCGCTCAAGAAACCCCGTAAAACTGAGTTGTTGTGCTGCTGTTGTTGTGATTGCCTGGGACACAGGGTGGCCCAGATGGATGCGCGGGCGGCACAAGGCAGCTGTGAGGGCTGACGTCAGGCCCTCCTCCCTCCCTCCCGCCTGGATCACATTCAGGTGACTAAGCACGTCTGCGGGAGGCAGCCCCGGGGAGGCCCCAGGTTCTTGCCTCGTGTCCAGGCGACAGGTCCTGACACTGGAGGCTATGCGTATGAGGCTGTGTGTCCGAGTGAGAGAATACGTGTGAGCACGGCTGGGGTGACAGTGTGTGTCTTTGTGTGTGTGTGTGTTAGGGGTCCGCACCCAGGAGCACATCCGCATGGAGACAAACATCTATGGCTGTGGTCTATATGCGCGGATAAGTGTATTCATGCGCACTCGGTGCTTTTAGGTCTCCGTGTACGTGTGCCCCAGGACTAGGGGCCGGGTGGGTGGGAACTGCATCCCCTGGACCATGGGAACTTGATCTCAGAAGGTCAAGTTTGAACCTCCCATGTGGTCACCAGTCCACCAGCCTGGGGCTGCCTGCTGGGCTGGGCTGGGCTGTGTGTCTTGGGCAGGACGCAGCCCTCTCTCAAGGCTCACTCAGCAGGTCTCTCAAGGCCCACCCTAAGCTGAGGCCTCAGTAGACGCTATGTAGGAACTGGCTTGGCAGGTAGCTAGGAGCCACGTGAGCAAACAGAAGGACAGACAGGCTGGCACCCAGGCCCAGGGCAGAGCAGGGACCCCTATGGGCATGAGGAGCCTCTTAGGGACCAGCCTAGTCCTCCAGCCAAGAACGGCCTGGCTCAGGCCTTCCCTTACTGGGAAGAGCTACCCTAGTCCATCCTCCCAGACTGTGATGTGTTACCTCGGACAAGTCATTGAACCTCTTTGGAGCCTCAGTTTCCTCATACGTGAATCGGATCGGTGGCCGCCACCCTGCCAACTCCCAGGGTTATGGGAGGAAGTGGATGAGATTGTGGACACTGAAGCAGGTGGTACCTAAGCGGTGTGGGGTGTCACAAAGCCACCGAGAGACAGCCTTGATCTACAAAGTACAACCCTGTATCTGCCCCATGGCTCTGGGACGGCCTGGCCGCTCAGGCTTCTCCTCCCAGGCTATGTCCTTCAGCCCCAGGGGTCTGGCTCCAAATCCTGTTTGGCCAGACCTCCTCCTTATCCACCTGGGTCCCTCAGAGGAGGCCAAGAGCAGGACAGGGCAGGCACATCCTGCTCTCACTCACGCTTGTTCAAGCAGCCCTGCCTGGGATGACTTCAGACACTCGTCAGGCCTCACCCTGAGCTTCTGGAAGGCTGCTGTGAACCTCAAGGCCAGGTTGAGCAGGGGACCAGCTACCTAGGCAAGAGAAGATGCAGCCCTGACAGGCTGAGGACCGGCCAGAAGGGAAAGCCATAAGGAGGCAGTGGAGCCACCCCGGCTAGACACAGAAGTGGTCTTGACATCCCTGGGCTGCCTCACAGGAGCCGTGTTTATGCTCCTGACAAGTGTGTGGATGGCCCTGGCAACGGGTGTCCTCCGTGGCTCCCGCCCCCGCTTGGGATGACTCAGTCCTCTCGAGGGAGGCCCAGGCATCTGGTGCCAAGTCATGCTTAAGGACGCCTGCTGCGAGGACGCCCCCCTCCCACCATCTCCAGGGAGGCCCCAGGCACTGAGGCGGGCTCTGTGCCTGATTCAGCACAGCAACCCTCGGCACATCCTCAGCACCCCTTGGCTGATGGTCTCCTGGTTGCTCCCTCTCCCTCTGCCCTTCCACATCCTCCACACCAGGTTTGTGCCTCCAGGCCAACTCTTTCCAGCCGGCTGCCTCCTCCCCTCCATGTTCCTGGGCAGCTCTGTTCCAACGTGGCTCAAATTCAACTCAGCATTTCCCCCAAGTCTGCTCTTCCTCCTCTGTCCCCATCACAGAAACAAGGGCCACCATCCTCCCAGTTCTCCCAGGCCAGAAACCCAGCAGCCCTCCTTATCATCTATCTTCTCCCTCTCACCCATCCTTACTCCCCCAGCCCCACAGTTATTCTCCACCCTGGCCACTCCACAGTACTCACAGCGCCCCAAACTGCAGACTCTGTTCAGCTGCCAGATCTTTGTACAAGCTGTGCCTTCTGCCAAGAACACACCTCCCTCTCCTTTGCTGCCAGGACAGTTCAGACATCTCCTCCTCTGGAAGCCCTCCCTGATCTCCCCACTACTGGGTTAGGTAACGAAATCGAACGCCTTAAAAAGTCTAGATTTAGACCTCGACTGTCCTTTCCCACTGCTCTGCCACACAGGCCGCCGCCTCCAGGCTCACACCCCAACCCCACCTCACCCCATCCTCTGTACCGGTTGCTAGAAGGAATATTCCTAACATGCCAATTTGGTCACAGTTCTTCCAGACCTGGCCTTCAGGATCTTGGAATCTGGGAGACAGAAGAGCAGGAGACCTAGCCTCAGACTGGGGCTCACTGGTTGGGGAGCAGCCAGAGACACAGACTTCTGGGACACAAACCCAGAGTCATTCATTCATGCAACAAGCACTGACCAGCTGCTGTATGTGCCCAGGTACTGTGCTAGGTATTGGCAGATAAAACGGTGAACCAAAAAGACAAAATTCCTGCTTTCACGAAGTTTAATCTCTAGCGGGGCAAGAGGCAACAAACAAGAAAGTCAGGAATTAACAGACGGTATGTCAAGCCCTACAAACTACGGGGAAAATATGCAATCGTATAAGGGCGATCAAGAGCAAGGCGCTAGGGGGCGCTGTTTACATAGTGAGGTCAGTTAACATCTCCGATGCAGGATTTGAGCAGAATCTGAAGGAAGTGAGGGCGCGAGCAGCATGGACATCTGGGAAGGACATTTCAGGCACAGCAACTGCAAAGGCTGTGAGGGGAGAGTGCTTGCACTACTGTCTGAGGATCAGCAAGGAGGCAGGGGTCGCTGGAGTGGGGCGTTCCACATGTGAGAGGAGCCCAATGGCAAGGCAGAGTGACACCTGAAAGAGAAGGCCCTGTCATTCACTGTGCCTGGTCTCACGGAAGGATTCCAGGAGGAGGTGGCATTTACGATCTTTCATGACCGCTGAGTAAGGATTTCAGAGGAGAGGATGGAAGTTCACACTGTGCATGACAGAAAACTACTTCCTGGCTGGGACTCAGAACGTGGCTTTGGGGTCGGGTGGAGATGCTTTATGGACAGAGACCAGGAGATCTCAAAAGCCAGAGGAGAATTTTGAGCAGGGGAGTGTCTCAGATGGATGAGGTTTTAAAGTGATCCCTCTGCCTTCTGTTGGGACTGAAGGTAAGAGGCCAAGGAAAAGGCAGAGGTCCCTAGAGTCTGCGGGCCTAGGACATGGTCTGGTATATCGTGGGTGCTCAGTCCGTATGTGCTGAAGGAAGGAGTGAGGGCCGTGGGGGCGGCCAGTGCATCCTCAAGGACACAAGCTCTGCGCCCCTCCCGACTCCCCAGCCCACCTGGCAAATATACAACCCCAAATGTGCCCACCAAGGCACAGTCCTGTGACCTGGGACATAACCTTTTCTACACACCCCTGTACCCTCAAGAGACACACACACACACACACACATACACACCCCACTCCCGGAACAGGCGCACGCCGATGTCCGCGTGACCCGCCCTCACACACCACTCCATCCTGTAATGCACCCCCCTCACACACACAGGCACACTCCCGTGTCCACGTGACACACGCACACCCGCCTCCAAACACCACACACAGGTCACCGCGCACGTGTGCACCCTCCGAGCCACCAGTTCTGTCTGTGCTGTCGGGCCTCAGAAACCGCAGCGTCCACCTCCTCCGCCCACCTCCCCCCGGCCCCAGCCTGGGAGGACTGCGCAGCTAAAGCCACGCGCGCCGCATCTGTCCCATTCATCCCCCCGCCACAGCTCCTGCAGGAAGGCTCACGGGAGGGCCGTGTGGGAGGAGCGCTCCGCGCAGATCCACACGTGGGTGCACCCGTCTGGGCCCACTGCACATAGACACGGCCTCCCACCAAGAGCTGGGGCGGAGGTAGTGCGCCGCGTATGGACGCGGTCCCGCAGACCAGCGCTGGGGAAGGGACGCAGACGGCGGGGCGCCCTCATAGATGTGATCCCAGGTGCCAGCGCAGACAGAAGCAGGCTCCGGGAGGCACCCCACAGACCGGGCCCCGCAGACCGAAGGGGGAGGATCCCCGCATGGACGAGGTCTCTAATGTCCTTGCAGACGCAGCCTCGCAGACCATCCCTCTCCTCCGCAGGCTCCGAGCGGACGTTCAGACATTAGTCCTCTCCTGCTGCCCGCCCCAGGTCCCCTTCCAGCTGACCCCTACCTGGGTGCCTGCGACGGTCTCCGCGGCCCGGCGGGCGGCCAGGCTCGCTCCCGCTGCGCGCTCCCTGCCCGCCCCGCCCGGGCCGAGATCGCGGAGCTCAGACTGCCTGCGCCGCGGCTCCAGGCAGCGCTAGCTCCCCCGCCCGCTACCGCGCCCGGCCCGTGCTCATTGGTCGGGCCGCGCGGCCCCCTCCGGCACCACCCAATCAGAGCCCAGGACTCCCGCCTGCTCCTGGAGGGGAGGGGCCGCGGGCGGTGGCTCGGGAGGGGCACCTCCTCCTGCGGCGGGATTGGGCTGGTCACGCCCCCGTCACCCTGCTGCAGGCGCCTGGGGTTCCCGAATTCCCTCCAAGCCGTGGCATGGGCCCCTTAGCGAGGCTTAGAGGATACGGGCGCTTCCCCTGAAAAACCCATTGTGCCCCAACCATCTCGGCCTGGCAGGGGCAAAGGCGCACGAACCCCCCCCCTGGGTTGGGGGGAATGAGGCTCAGTGTGTATTAGCAGAGGGGCAAAGCGAGATGGTCAACAGGGGATGGGGCCCAGGCCGACGGCCAGTGAGAAAGACCTTGAATGGTAAACTGAGGAGTTTAGCCTTCCGCTGAGGGGGGTGGGGGTGAGGGTAGGGGAGACAGGAAGCGGTTTTAACAGATTGCTGGGGTCATAGTTAGGTTCTTGTTTGGGGAAGGACTCTGTGAGCAGGCGACAGGAATGGCCTAGCTGGAGCAGGGAGAATGGGGGGGACAAGAGGACATCCTGACCTTCACGATAGCTGTTTCTGGGGACTCTGTCCCCCACCTCTTCGCTGGAGAGCTCATCAACTCTTTGTTCAGTTACATTCTCCACTGCGTGTCATCTGGCACCTCACCCCACCTCTTGCACCTCACCCCACCACTTGCACAAGACATAGCTTCATATCATTCCCCCAAACCTCGCCTCTTGTCTCCCTGCCCCAATCTGGAGCCAGAAACCTGGGAGTCTTCACAGCCTACCCCTTTCCTGTTCAAACAGTCAATCACCATGCCGTGCCCCTGCTGCTTCTTAAATAGCCCTGGAATGCATCCACCTGTTTCCACTTATCTGCTCCTCCCCTTAGTTCAGTTACTATCTTCTTCACCTGAATTGCTACAGCAGCCTCTTCATTAACCTCCCACCTCAATCCAGCCTCACCGCCTCCCACCCTTACTCACTTGCTTTTCCTCACCTGACAGCCAGAGGAATATTTCAGAAACAAAAGTCCAGCTAGTCAGCTCCTGCTTAGGAATCTTCCATGACTCACCAGTATCCTGAGAATAGATCTAATCAGACCCTCCATGACCTGAGTCCTTACTACTTGCCTGACTCCTTTCAGGGCTTGGTTCAGTGCCCCTTCTGCCAGAAACCTTTCTGTATGATCATCTCACTGCCTAGTGTGGGTTAGCAACACATGACCCTCGTGACGTCAATCAACTAAATCTTGTACTCTGTCAGCCTTTGCCACAATTCTATGATGTGTACATTGCCCAAGCCGCCTCATGAATATGCGTGTACCCTTACCTTAAAACCTCTCCAATTTTGCTGTTCAGGGAGATACTGCTTTAGGAAAGATCCTCAGTATTCTCCTTATATACTGCAAGTAATAAGTCCCTCCTTCTCCTACTCTTTGACTTGGTTGGGTCTTTTGGCTCGACACCCACCAAGAAGTGAATCCAGGGAGAGGGTATATCTCAAGACTTAGCATGTACAAGGCCCTGGGTTCAATCTCCAGTACCTCCTCTAAGAATAAATAAACATAATAACCTCCCCCTCCAAAAAAAAAAAAAAAGAAGAAGAAGAAGACGTGAACCCAGTTTTTGGGTAACAGTACATCAGCTTTGTTCCACAAAGACCTCCCAGGTGGCTCTTTCCACTCACTGCTGCAGTAACCTCTGGATTTTACTCTTGTCCTCAGGGCTCAGGATAGTGGCTAGAGCTCCAGCCATCACATATGCATTCCAGGCAGTGGGATGGAGACAAAGCTGAAGAGGGCAAAGGATCTGCACCAGCTGTCTTTTAAGGAAAGTTCCCAGAAGGTGTCACATGATACTTCCACGTACATCTTATTAGCCATAACTTAGTCACATGACCAGCTATAAGAGGAGGCTGGGAAATGCAGCTTCCATTCTAGGCAGCCACATACCCAGCCAAGAACCAAAGATTGTATCACTCTAGAGAGAATAGCTATCCAGGGATAGCTAGCTGACTCCACCATTAAAAGAGAGGATAGATGGCGGGGCAGAGCACTACTCTGTGCCAGGCTCCAAGGTAGGCACTTTACATATCTTATCTTACCCCAACCTGAGTAGAGGCTATTATTATCCCTGACTCTCAGAGGAGGCTTAGAGAGTTAAGCAACTTGCCCAAGGACACATAGTGACTCATGGCAGAGCTGCAATCGAAAATTCTTTTCCCTACACACCAGCCTGGCTGGGAAATCAGGAGAGGGTGGGTCTAGGAGCTGCTGTAAGGAAATCTTTCAACAAAGGAGGGTTCGGTCAACACTGTCAGAGGCTGACAGGCCAAGCAGGATATGGGCTAAAGTGTCTGCTTGAATTTGGCAACCAGGCGCTGCTGGTAACCTTGGCAAGGGCATCTGGAAGTATGGTTAGGGGCTGGAGGCCAACTGTAGAGGGTGGGTTGCAGCGGGAAGACTGGTCTTTCTGTAATGGTGGCAGTGAAGGGAGAGTGGGCAGAGCTGCAGGGGAACGTGGGCTAGGAGGAGGCAGAAGAAGGGAGCAGATGCCAGAATGGGAGAGAGGAGAGGCGGCCTCTGCTGGGAGGTCTCTGGGCCGGGTAAGAGTTGGATGCCAAGGAGGAATCCTCTGCTCCTTCTGGAAGGAAGGGGACAGGAGGTGCAAAAGCAGGTAGGTGTGGAGAAGAAAGGGAGGGAAGAAGAGGCAGTTCTTATCTTGTAAAATCTGCAGGATGGTTCTTGGCTGGGGAAGAGGCGAGAAGGACAGGGCCTGAGGTAGAGGGGAAGGGCTGGCTTGTGCTGTCCAGTATGATAGCCACTAGCCACACATGGCAATTGAAATTAATTAGAAGTGAATAAAATTAAGAATTCAGTTCCTCAGTTGTCTGAGCCACATTCTAAATACCTAATGGCCCCATGTGAATACTACATTGAGCAGCACACATAGAGAACGTTCCGTCATTGCTGTTGGACAACACTGGTCTAGATGGAGCCTGGTGATGGGGCTGCCCAAAGCCCCTTCCAGGCTTTAAGTCCAGACTGCAGGTCATGCCCACAACAGGGTGCCTGGAGAATCGTTCCACACTGTCTCCATTCAAGACCCTCCCCTCTTTGGGATTCCGTCAGATCACTCTCCTGGGACAGGCAGCCCCTTCCTTATCCCTGCTCTCATGAGGCCGGTCCTGGGATCTCTGCTTGTCCCAGTGCCTGGCTTTTCAAAGCCATAGGAGCGGTGTGTGGAGGATTGGGAAGAGCTCCAACGTTCGGGCTGTGCCAGGACAGCGGCCCATGGCTAGAGATGAGCTGACCCCCTGCCACAATCCCTTTGCTGGGCTCAGGGCATAAGTGTAGGCTAACAACATCCCATGGAGAGATCCAGAAGGGCCTGGAAGATGGCTCAGTTTGGCCCTGCATTTCACAGATGGGAACACTGAGTTTCAGAGAGGGCTGGGAAGAAAGGGCAGAAGGCAGAGATTTGAACTTATTCATCTTTTTATTATACGCCACCCCTTGATTTCCCAGACCTTGTGTTCAGACAGAGCCGGGCAGGCATTGGGAACTGGCGCTGGGTCACAGGCAGGGAGCCCCAGATTCAGCTAAGGCTCCCACCCTGACGGGAGGTAGCTGAGTCAGAACTCATCACTAGAAGGGGCTGTCCTGGCCTGACACACTCGGGGAGAAGCACATCCCCATGGGGGTGATGTGGCATGGACCTTGAGTCTGTGCCTGGGGGTATAGGTGTGTTCAGATGGTTGTGTTTGCAGGACCCAAGCTGTTCAAATACACAGTGTGGATGGGAGGGGATGTGTGTATGCAGGTGCCTGTGCACATGAGGGGCATGGGTGAGACACCGTGTGGCTTGTGAGCACACAGGTGACGCAGGCCCCAGCTAAGTCTGATATCTGATCTGGAGCAGTTCTCAAATTTAAGTCCTGAAAATGACCTGAAAGATTTGCTATCCTTGCCGACCATGTGACCAGCCCTGGAGATTCTGGTTCGGGAGGTCTGGGGTGGACCCACTGTTGATAAGCTCCCCAGGGCACTCTGGGGCCAATAAGAAACAGGTTTCAAGCAGAGCTGTCCAAAAGAACTTTCTGCAATGCTGGGAATGTTCTATGTGGTTCAATAGGGCAACCACTAGCCACATGTGTGTATTTAGCAGTTGTAATGTGGCTAGTGTGAGGAACGAAAGTGTTTATTTTATTCAGTCTTAATTAATTTGAACTTAAATCATCACCCATGGCTAGTGGCTGCCGTACGGGAGAGCACAGATCTGGAGACATGAGGCAGTGGAGAGGCTGAGGCCAGGGTGAGGCCCCCTTGGGTGGGTGCAGAGTTGGAACCAGAGCCCAGAATTGTGCAGGTCTCTCCCAGTGTCCACCCTGGGCTTCCGGCAACCTGGTGTCTACCTGGCGGTGAGGGTGGGTGAGCTCCTGGGGAGAGCTTGCTGCCCTGGCTGGGACCCCACCAGAGCCCCTGCCTGACACCACGGGCCGCGGTCAGTCAGGAGTCGGGGGCGGAGGTCAGGACGTTTTCATGTTCTCCTGCAGGACGAGGGTGGAGCTGGTGGCCGCAGGGTCACGTGCACCCTGTGTATGAGTTGGGTGGGTGAAAGTCAGCCCCGGGAAGCAGTGGGCTCCCCAGCGCAGGCTCGCGGGCCTTGCGCCTCTGAAGGGCGGACTCGGGCTGGGGGTAGTTCTCTTACCACGCCTGGCCCCCCGTCCTCTGCGTACTTGAACTTCTTCTGCTTGTAGTAGTGCCTCTTGGGCAGGATGTGCAGCAGCAGCAGGTCACAGAGAACCGTGGCCTGAGGGGAGGCAGGTGGTGGACAGAGCACAGGAAAGGGAGGACAGGACCTTCCACCTCCCTCCTTGGTCCCTGCTGACGGCGGGGGCCCGGTGGGGTCCTGTCCCCCTTTCAGGGCCTGGACCCATCCCACTCAGTCCCGCCCCACTCTGGTTTCCTCAGGCCCTGACTGCGGGTCTAGGGAGGTGGGGTGGGCTCAGTAGTAGTGGACCAGCTTTGGGGGCGGAAGACCTGTCGCTGAGGCGTGGAAGGGGAGGCACTGACCCCAGCACAGTGACCCCCGGACCTTGGCACACTTACCACTCCGAAGATGCCAATCCCGGAGCCGATGGTGGTCATTGTGGGGATGATGTCAAACTTCCCAGCCTATTGGCAAGGCCCGGGGGAAAGAAGGGTTAACAGCCACAAAGGTCGGGTGGGAAAGGCCTTCCTTAGGAGCCCTAAGGCCAGGCCTGGGCAAGGGACTTCCCCACCCTGCACTGTTAGCTGGCCCCACGGCCCACTTCCCAGGCCCTGGCTCTGCACAAAAACCCAGTGTCTGGTCAGGACCCCTGGGGCTTGACCTTGGCCCTGACTCCCTGGACACAGGGAGGTAGCAGAGGAGCTGTGGTAGTAGGCTTCAGGAAAACTGTGCCATCAGCAGCACCCGGGTCCCTCGATTATCAGGTAGAGAGGTGCTGAATAAGGCACATCCAACTTCACATCACCAACAACCATAGACACCCAACAGGCACCCGCAGGGACTGACCATGTCTCTGGCTGCCCCTCACACCCGACACTCACCTTGCCATCCACAAGGATGTCAAAGCGAATCCCAAACACCTTGAAGAGGTGCCGGTGGTTGGTCCCATTCTCTGCGAAGTGCCTAGCAAACCTTGGGGAAGGGGGAAGTTTTCAGGAGAGGGTGATGGAGAACTGTCTTGGGTTCAGAGTCCCCAGAGAATCTGGGATGCAGGAGCCCTTAGAGGTCCACGAGGACAGCCCTTGCCCCGCAACATTATATAGAAGGGGGCTCGCAGGCAGGATCCCAGGCCTCATTCCGAACCCCTGATGTTGGCGATTTCTCCAGCTGATCCTGGCCAGTTGGGCCTCAAAGGGACCGAGAGCCAGAGGCGGGGCTCAGGCCTCTAAGCCCCTCTTCCCTGCTGGCTCCCTGCTTGGCCAGTTGCAGAAGGATGAGAGTTTCCCAGGCTCCTCTGTTCCCCTCCCTGGGCCACTTGCTTGGCCTCTGGGAGTCCTGGGAGTAGAAAAGCCTATGGGATCCCAGGAAGGGTGCACTGGTGAGGGCCTGGCAGGCACCTGAAGTTGAAGCCTCGAGACAGGTTTTTTTCCTCATACAGCCCATGGAACTCGTAGATGGGTTTGCAGTGTCGTACATGCCAGTCCAGGTCACAGTTCCAGTCGATGGTGATGCCCACCACCCCGCCCTGCCAGGGACACAGGTGGTTAAGATCCAGGGTGTAGGATCAAGAACTCCTGACTTATGGCTGGTGCTAGCAGTCTCTTAAAGAGGAAACATTTTTGTTTGTTTGAGAAGAGACACTGAGAAGCTGCCTCAGGGTTGCAGTCCAGTCACTCTGGTCCCACCTCCCACCCGTCATACTCCAGCTTTCTGCTGGTTTCTAGAATACACCAGATTCTTCCTACCTCAGGGCCTTTGCACATGCCAAGTCCCCCCAGTTCCCCACAGGCTGGCTCTTTCTTGTGCTTTGATTACTTACCCGGAGAGGCCTTCCCTGACCACCACCCCTGGTCTAAAATATGTCCCTGTGATTCCCTCTGTGTTTACTTCTAGAGCATGTGTCACTTTATAATCATATATTTATTTTGTGTGATTATTAACCCATCTGTAAATCTGTAAACTCTTTAAGACTGTAAACTCCAGAGGGTATGGCTGTCTGTCTTGTTTGTCACTGAGTCACAGCATGGGAGGCCAAGTAAATAGCTGTTGAATTAAAGAGTAAGCCTGTATTGACATGAGCTGGGCAGAGAGAACTTGAGAAAGTGAAGCTCCTCTGGGCGAGGCAAGGATCAGGGACAGGTAGCGGGGTGAGCAAGAGGAGAATTGGGTGGCAGTCAAAGTAGCCATGGAGCTGGGCAGCTAGGTGGGGGGGGGGCAGGGGCGGGGCTAGATGCCTGTAGATGATGGTGGTGGGTGAGAAGTTCCTAGCTGGGGTGGCAGGGGGATATTTAGGAGAGGGGAAAACTAACATTCAGCTTTCTGGTCCTGTGTGTTGCTACAGTGTAAACCCCTTCCGGGGATCAGCAAACCGAGGCTGGAGGGCTGAATGTGCTTACCTATTGTCTGTGGCTGCTTTTGCTCTATAGCTGCTGACCTGAGTAGCTGGACCAGAGACCATGTGGCCCGTGGTCCATACTTATTCTATGGCCCTTTAAAGAAAAAGTTTGCTGACCCCGGCAACAAACTCTAGATAAAGTCATGGTGAGTGAACTGTTTCAGTGTGTGACGTCACAGAAAGGGGCTGATTTCCATTCCTGAGTCTCTCAAGAGCTGGACAATAAGGACCACTCGGGGATATGGACTGAGGGTGCCTGGGGCCAGGCCACACTGAAGTGCTGTGCCATCCATGAAGTCACTCAATCCTCAGGACAACCTCGATAGACTTGTACTATTATTGCCCCCACTTTACAGGTGCAAACACTCAGACACACTGGAGGTAAGAGAATTGTCTGAGGTCGCATGGCTCATTACAGGGAGAGCCAGGATCTGAACCCAGTCACACAGTCTTGTGCTCCTTAGAAGGTACTGCTTCTCCTCGAACCCCATGTGACTCTAGAATTCCCGGGAACCCTGGGCAGGGCACAGAAGTTCTCAGGGCCATAGTCTATGGGATTTAAGCTGCTTTTATCTAATATTTAAAACCCACTGGGACCTCAGAAGACATCTATGTGATGACATCTGCTCATGGCCATTCATTCTGGGCACCTCCTCTGTGCTAGGCCCATGCGAGGCCCAGCTGAGGACATGGGCCTGAACCTCAGGGGCCCTCAGTATAAGGGGATGGATCTGTGTATATGCTCGGCCCACACTAGGGACGTGTTGAGGGAGTGGTGGTTAACTGGGCCTGAAAAGCCTTTTATGGCCTGATGATCTGGGGGCGCAGCCCTCCCTGCCCACCTGGTACCATACCGTCTCAGCCAAGGTGCTAAAATTCTGGCCCGATTCTTGCACCACGTAGCCGAGCTTGAAGACAGGGCACAGCGGGTGCAAGGTCTTGTGATAGAGGCAGTTCTTCATGTAGGTGTTATTCACCTCCTCCACCAGGTTGCGCCTGTGGGGACCGAGGGCCTTGGTGGCGACCATCTGCCAGCCGGGAGGGCAATCCACCACGCCCTGAAACTCTGGGGACCCCTCCCAGGCCCCAGAAATGCCCCTTCCACAGCCCTTGGAGACTGAAGGCAGCCCGCCCCAGGGATCCAGCCCGAGCTTCTGCCTCCAGAATGAAATCAGCCTGAGTGCGGGGTGACAGGTGACGTGGAGACCAGCTGGAGCAGCCTCCGGGAGCCGCCTAAATGTCTACCTGCTTTTCCCACGAACCTGGTGACCTTGAAGCGTGGAAAGCTGATGCTGTTCTTGATGAAGAGAGTGAAGTTCTCGGCCTCTTGGAGAAGGGCAGGGCTGGAGGAGACCGCACTCATTCACCACCCCCTCCCCAGGAGTCCCTTGTGTGCCCACCGGAGCTTGGCTTGGTGTGCAAGGGGTGTGAGGGCCTATGGGATCCTCCTGTGGCCCTGGGTGGTTGGAGGGGTGGGTGTGCTGTGATGGTGGACTCTCAGGCTCCTTGACCATGGGCCGGGGGATCTTCGGCCTGGGCCGCACAGATTGGGTGAGGGTGGGGTTGGAAGAAGTGGGGACAGATCCTTTCCAGAGCCCAGGTCAGATGCTTCTCTATCTGGGCTGAGGACCCTGCCCCCAGCTCCCTGGAAGGACAGGGCATTACCGTGGGATGTCGTCGTCTACCTCCACTGGGCACCAGCCAAAGATCTCACACGTCTTCACAGTATCATTGAAGGCTACACATTTGCCTGTGCGGATGCCTGGAGCGAGGGTGGAACCCCTGGGTGCCCACACAAGCTGGAGGTGCAGAGGAGGCCCCCCCAGACCCCACTCCTAGGAGCTCCCAGTGATGGGGCACCCAAGAGCAGAAGCCTGAGGACAGAAATGAGGCTGGGTCTGGGACAGGGGAGGCCAAAGTCAGGGCAGCCGGGGAGAGAGCAGGAAGGACTTCCTGGTGGAGGAAGCCTGGAGCTCACAGGACTCCACCATTCATTCACTATGAAAACACTTATTCCCAGGGAGCAGAGTCAGTGAAGGACTCTTTCAGAGACTTTTTCAAGAGCAGGGGCTGTGGAGGGCGACAGGAGGAGGCCAACCTTACCTTGGGCCTTCCTTTCTGCCTTTCCCGGGGGGCAGCTGCTATTATCCGTGCATATACCCCCTTCCGGGTGCTGGAGGAGGGGAGAGCTACTGGCCCCAGGCCCCTTGGGTAGGGTCCTGAGAAGATTCCCCTCCCACCCCCAGGGCCCTAAGGAGGGTGTGCGGCAGAGTCTCGGACCCCTTTGGGGTGACCTTTGCTCACAGCCTCCTTCCCCTGTTCGGCACACAGCTGCGAGGGAAGCCTCAGCACTGTCGATGACAGTGGGCTGTTACTGTGTGAATCCATGCCTGAAATTCCACCATGGCAGCCCCGCAGGAAGCCTATCCAACTTCCCCTCCCACCCAAAGGGACCTCCTCTTCCATGTTATTTTTCCCTGTGGGTCCAAGAAGGGAGGATGGGCAACAGTTCTCACCTCTGCACAGTGACCTTGAACCTGGTGGGGGGTCGCGACAAAATTGGTCATGACCACGAAGGAGCTGTCCCCCTGGAAGTGAGAAGCAGGAGAGGTGAGGGCAGGGCTCTGAGCTGGCAGAAGGGGCCCGAGAACCCAAGCACAGCCCCAGCAAGCTCTCAGAACCCCCAGGACACCCAGCAGCCTCTACACCCTCTGACGTCAGAGTGTGGTGATATTATGAAGCTGCTTCTGCCCCTCATTCACAGTTAGGGAAACTGAGGCCCAGAGAGAGAGAGAAGAGCTAGACTGGTCCCACAGGGAGGTGGGATAGAGCCTAACCCAGCTCAGAGACAGCAGGCCCTGTGGGTGGAAGGTGCACGCCCACAGCAGCTCACCTGGGCTGGGAAGACGTAGTCGGCCACATCCCACACCTGCGGGCCCAGGCTTGGGAGCCTTGTCACAGCCAGGCCCTTGAGTTTCACAGACACGCTGCTGATGAGGCCGCTCGAGGTCTGGTAGCCCTTCTCGTAGACAAAGACCCACCTGCAGGGGGGTTGGGGGGGGGGCAGAGGGGCCAGAGCTGAGTGGGGACATTCAAGGACAGCACGTGGCTATGTGGCCACTGCCCTTTCTGGCACCAGCTGGACATATCAAGTCCTTTCCCCCCAGATGCACCTCGGAACCACTCTCTGCTCCTACAGCTACATCTTGGCCTGGAGGAGGAGATCCTTACCTGCCTCCCGCTGCGGGCCTGGGCCTGAAGTTCCACCATTCATTCACTATGAAAACACTTATTCCCAGGGAGCAGAGTCAATGAAGTACTCTTTCAGAGACTTTTCCAAGAGCAGGATTTGTTGGAGGCCAAGCTTCTTGGACCCCAACCTTCATTCCTCTCTCTTTCCCTCTCTGAGTTCCACCCACTGAGAAACAGCAGAACGTGATGGCTGAGAGCCTGACCTTTGGGGTCCAAAAGCCTGGGTTTGAATCTCACAGGCTGTGTGATTTGGAGTAAGCTACTCAATCCCTCTCTGTTTCAGTTCCCTTGTAAACTATAAACAGTAATCATACTTGTGTTGAGTTAACATCTACAAAAGCACTTAGAATGGAAGCTGGCATGGGGTAAGCACTGAGCAGACATTAGCTATTATCATTACAGCCATGCTGGGAGCTCCTGAGGAGGGGGACTGACTGGAAGGGAAACTAGAGAGGCAGGTGGTCCTTTGAAGGGCTCAGAGCATCTGGCCCCAGTTGAGGCCCTTATGGGAGTGGCTCAGGCTGGAGGCCTCCCAGCTTCCTTGGGAAATTCAGGCCTTCCCCTCCCAGCATCAAGAACCCGTGTCCTCCTGGGTTCTCACTTTCAGTCTGGGAGATTCAGTGGGGCAACTTCCTTCCCAGCCCCAAAGTGGGGGCACAGGACCAAGGCTTGCCAATCAACGTTCCATCACTCTAGCAACAGTGATGGGTCTAAGGATAAGCACACAACCCTGGGGAGTCCCCTCAGCAATGAGGCCAGGATTTTTCTGGGAATTACTGGGAAGGAAACATCCTCTCTGCTAGGTGGCTAAGCAGGGTGGCTACAGGACCAAAACTATGGCTAGTCATCTGTGTTCCCTCATGGAGAGAGCAAGCCTGAGAATGAAGCCAACTTAGAGAAAAGCCAGGCCAGGAGAAGGAGAGGGACAGACACCTGACAATGTTGTTTGAGCACTTGGATCCAGCCATACCTGAAGCATGTTGGAAAATCTGCTTCTGGACTTTTTAGTTACACGAGTGAATAAATTCTTTTCCTTTATTTAAGCCAGTTTGAGCTTGGTTTCTGTTGCTTACAACTGAGAGTCCTGAATAACACTTCTCTCCAGGGTGTGGTCCCCTTCCTTCAGGAAAGAATCTCCATGGCAATTCATTGTAACTGTGTGCATGTGTGCATGAGTGCGTGTGTGTGTCTACCTGTCTGTCTATGGTCCCCATCAGATTGTGTAGCTGTGTATCTTCAGGGCACATCTGAGCACACCTGCGGCTGTGTCTGACTGTGAGGAGGTGTATTTATGTCCCCATCACCCTCACCCTACCTTTAGCCCACCTGTCCAAAGCAGGGCTTCTCTTCTGTTCCCCAGAGCTCAGGCCCAGTAACAGAATTCTCCAGGCCTCTTAGTCAGAGTCAATACTAGCTCTCTGGGGGCTGTCTCGCTGCCCCAGGCCCCAGGAAGGCAGCCCACCAGTGTCCTCCTGTCCCCTCCTGTAGTTCACTCCTCTCCTTCTCCAAGCCCGTCTGCCACCACCACCCCCAAACCTGGTGCTGGAGCCCAGACAACTTCTCCCAGCCTAAGGATGGTCACTGCTGCCCCCTGCAGGTCTCAAATGGCAACCGGTGGGGCACAACAAAGGCTCCCTGTCCTCCGTGTGCTGAGCCAGCCTCCTTGACTCCAGCCCCATCAGGGGGAAGGGTCATCGCCCATCCCCCTACTCTCCTTAGGTTCCTTCCTCCACTCCAGGAAGGCCTCTGGCTCCGTGCCCAGGTTTCAAGTTCTGTTGTGGGGAGGAGGATCACAGGGACCTGGTCCCTGCTCTGAACCCCTTGCAGGAGAGGTTATCAGCCACCCTCTTGGCAGCCCTCATCCCTGACCTCCCAGTGGCATTTCTCTCCCCAAAACCAACTCCTCACAGTATAGATGGAGAACTGAGGCCTGGGAGAGTGTTCTTCCCAAGTCAGAGGCAGACCCCAGGCTGGAGGCTCCCAGTGCAGGACTCTGCCCTCCTCCACTGAGCAACCTGGCATCAGCGTGTCTGCCAGGAGCCACACTAAGACTGCATGCTGGGGCAGATGCAGCCATTCTGGGCTGTGTCTGTGCCCAGGAGCTGTCAGTCCTGGGGGCCAAATCTGACATCAGTGACCCCAGTTCTGACAATTAACAGAATGACCATGGCTCCAGGCCTGCTCCTCCAAAGCCTTGCTCATCCTGACCTGGTCTTGTGGTCACCACCTGGGAAGGCCACCAAGGGGGACTGATGCCAAAGACACTGGCATCTCCAGAAGCCCTCTGCCTTCCAGAAATTCTCTATCCCATTTTTTTCCTCCTCATTTTCAGCAACAAACTATCCTGGTCTCTCTTCTTCAGTGGCCCCTTGGAGAAGAGGCCACGTGGTGGAGTGGCTCAGAATGTGGCCTCTGAAATCAGAGGCCGAGGTTCACGTAGCAGCACCACCACTCACCAGCTGTGTGGCTTCAGGCTGAAGACTAAACCTCTCTGAGCCCTGGATGTCTCAGCAAAATGGAGGTGAAGGCAACTACCTCAAAGAAGCTGCTCATTTAACAAGTACAAACAAGGCCCTACCATTCACTGAGCCTTGCGCCGGGCCCCAGGAAGAAAAAGAGCCTAGGTGATTGTCTGGGGGAGGTTCCCGTGAGTTCTTGTTAAGGAAATTAGCACCATGCTTGGCAGGCGGCAGGCCGTAATAAATAATCCTATTTATTTACAGTCTCTAGTCTTCCTTCACTAATTCCCCCTTAAATGTCGGTCTGTCCCCATCCTCCCAGCTTCCACTCTCAGCCCAAGCAGAACACCGGAACCACGTGAGCTGGCACAGACACATCGTGTCCCCGGATTTCTATCTCCACATCTGTACTCTCCTCTCAGATTCAGTTCCACACATTCAGTCACTCAACAAATATTTCCTTTTCAGGCCCCTATTATGTGCCAAGGACTGTTCTAGGCATGAAAAATACAGAAAAGAACAAAACAATCCAAACTGCACTCAAAGAACTTACATAAATGTTGACACTTCCAACTGTTTGATGACACACTCTCATACCCCTTGCCCTGCATCCCTGCCCAGACATCTCACAGGTACCTTTAACCTCACTTGACCCTTTGGAAAACAGTCTGGAAGTTCCTCAAAAAGGCAAACATGGAATAACCATTTGACCCAGCTATTCCACTCCTAGGAACTGAACACCCAGGAGAACTGAAAACCTGCCCACCCAGAAACTTACACACAAATGTTCGCAACAACGTTATTCACAAGTAACAAGTGGGAACAACCCAAATGTCCAGATAAACGTGGAAATTCCATACAATGGAATATTACTCAGCCACAAAAAGGACTGAAGTACTGATACATGTTACAATCAACGCAGGTGAACCTTGCAAACGTGATACTAAGTGAAAGAAGCCAGACACAAAGCCCACATCTTGTGTGACTTTGTCTGCATGAAATATCCAGAAAAGGCCAAGCAGGGTGTCAGGAGGTGGAGTGGGGTGTGACTGCTAAGGGGCATGAAGTTCTTTTCGGAGCAGAGCAAATGCTCTGGGATTAGATAACGGTGAGGGTTGCACAACCTTTGTGATTATACTGAAAACCACCAACTTGTATATTTTTAAAAGATGAATGTTTTGACAACTGAATTCCATCTCAAAACAGAAATTCAACAAGACTAAAGTGAATACCTCATCTCCCCACAGAACTTGCTTGTGGCGCCATAGCTACCCCATCCGGCAGGCACACGGCCTGGGCTCGAACCCTACACCCTCCCTCTCCATCACACCCATCCTTCCAGTCCCCACGTGGCTTTTATCAAAGGATCCAGAAGGCTTCTTGTTGGGAGGCTGAGATGCAAGACAAGCTGGGGCAGATGCCAGGGCAGCTCTGGCGTGGGGCTGGGAGGACAGGTCGTGTGGCTGGTGACACAGGGTGCAGACTTGGGCCACAGGCAGGAGTTGACGAGCACATGCTATCGGATAGAGGATCCTTTGGGAGGGGCAAGACCAGACTCCAGTCCCTGGAGGGCCTGAGTTCAGACCTGGGTCCCCCTACTCTGGAGGCTCAGGGGTTAATCAACAGGCAATCTGCAGACAAGTCAGGTTGATGATTTACGTCTTTAAGTGTTTTGAATGCTAACCTCTAAAAACCAAGAGATGGTCCTTTCACCCATAAATTCCAATTTCCCACTGCTCTTGAGAAATCAGGAACTCGGGCCATGCTGGGCACATGTCCCCGCAGTGATGGTGGGCAGAAGCCGAGCAGTGGCCACCCCAGTGCGGGGCCCGCCAGGATGATGACCTGTCTTCCAAGCTCACTCCTTCTGCCTTGGCCTCACCCCCTCCTCTCATCACTGCTGCCTCTTCACAGCTGTCCTGCCTCCGGCCTCCACTCCCACCCCAGCATCTGCCTGCCCCGAGCCTTCCTCTGTTAGACACCCTTCCGTGGCTCCCCACCACCTGCAGGAGAAAGCCTGTGTTCCTCAGCCAAGCACTGAGAGGCTTGAACTGGTGGCCCTGCTCACTCTTCCATCTCCTCTCCCTTGGTTCCTTTCGTGCTCCCCCACCTAGTCCTAGTGACTCTTTTGCTGTTCCTTCCCTGCCCCAGGACCTTGGATCATATTCTGCTTTCCAGCAGGAGCGCCTGGACCGAGGTGGGCATCCAACCAAGCTCCACCAATCAGGGCATTCCCTTTCCTTGGCCACAACCGTTGGTTCTGGGATGGGCACATGACCCAATCCCACCCAATAAGAGGTGGACCTGGGTCTTTTAGCTCTGAAAGAGACACTCATGCCCCAGAGGTGGCTAAGCCAGTGGGATGTCTGCTGCTGGTTCTGCCACTCTGGGAACAGAGGGCCTGCATCAGAATGAGGCCTCCACAGAGGAAAGCAGAGCCAAGAAGAGGAGAAGACGGTGGCTAGCTTCCTGGGAGAACCCAGTGGGACCAACCTGAATTCCTCATCTGTCCATAGAACTCGCTCCTCCTGCGCCCTCGTCACAGAGGATCCAGCCAGGCTTGGAGCCCGCACTGATTTTTCAGTTACACAAACCTATCAATACCCCCGCTCTTCCTTTTAAATCCATTTTGATTGGGTTTCTGTCACTAGGAATCAAGAAGTTCCAGCTAATTCATCCTCAGCATCTCCCTCTCCCACCACCCACCCTGCACCTGACTTCTGTCCCATGGAACCCAACACAGCACTAGGCACAGAGAAGATGCTGTGGAAATGTCCCCGATGCGTTTCTCCCAGCAGTAATTTGTATCTCTCCTTAGTGCAGACTGGTGTGCTCCAGGATCAGAGGCATGTGATTTCAAGTGTTCTGTGTAGGGGCACACAGGAGGCCTGAGGGAAAGCTAAGAGCAGGCCTACCTGGACTATACCCTCCATGCCTTTGCTCAAACCTGGTTCCTCCATTGTGTCACCTCCTCCAGGAAGCCTTCTCAGGCTTCACTCCCCAAGCAGCATTCACAAATCCCCTTAGAACCCTCCTGTGTGCACAGCCAGACCTCTCTCCTCCCCTGACCAGAGCTCCCCTGGGCAGGGACATGTCCCAGCACACCCCTTGTATAGGCTGCTAGGTCATGGATGACAGCCCACTGCTTGCACACCTCATTACGGAGAGCTCATTACCTCCCATGAGACAGCTCTAACTGCAAACTAACCATCTTAATTTGAGCCAAAAATAGTGACATCTTAGCTCAGCCCACCAGGGCCTCAGGCCCACTCGCTCCCTCCACTGGCCCTCAACTTCTCAGAAGTTTGACCAATAGAGAACATAGCCTCAATTTCCCTCCTTGGAGTTTGGGTTCTCAGCATCTCAGCCTCTCTGGCTGTCTCAGTAACTCTCCATCTCTAAATCTCAGAGCCTCTCTATTCATCTGAGTGTTGTGCTCCAATGTCTGTCCCTCTGTCCAGTTCTGTCTCTGCATCTGCCCGTCCCCAGTCTGGACCGCCCCCCTGTCTCTAGGGTTGGGGTGTCTGGCTCTTCTGTGCTCCACTCTGTCCCCCTGAAATGCCCACAGGACCAGAGGGTCAGACTTAGGAAGGGAGCATAATTAGAGAAAGGCCATCTCTCCTCAGGAAAGAGCAAATTGTTGAGCCTGAGGGCAATATCTTTAGAGGGCGTCCCCCCACCGTGGAACAGTTGGGAAACTGAAGCCTCAGATTGTTAAGACCAAGGCCAGGCTGGGTTTGGTCTGCAGCTGTGGGCGCCTCGCTGAGCGGTCAGTGCAGCAGTGGGCAGTGGCCAGACGAGGGCGCCAGAGACAGTAGGAGTCGCAGACCCAGCTGGAGCCTGGGCTTGAGGACCCAGTTAGCGGATGCTGCCAAGGACCCTGCCTTCCTCCCTCTGTTCTGTGACTTGGGCAGGTCAGGCTGAGGATGTTCCCTTTCCAGGACATCAAAGCCGACTTTGGAGCCCATACCTGGATTCAAATCCTGGTTCAGCCTCTCTCTAGCTGTGAGACCCAGGTTAAGTCCCTCAGTGTCTCTGAGTCTTGCTGATGCTGAGGAAGCCATCCACCTGGAAACTGAACGCACTATCTCGGGAGGGAGGAAGGGAAAGAGGGAGGCAGTGAGATCCGGGTCACTGGAGTGCGTGTTCAGGACTGGATGGCGGCTTGCGGCATACGCTGCAGCTTGGGGTGGGGTGTGAGGACTGACCCTTTCCCTCTGATAGTCTGTGACCAGCACGCAAGAGGGCCCTGGCACTGCTCCCAGTGCTGACCCCAAAGCAGAAACAGGGAACTGCAGGGGCTGCAGTGAGGACAGCCTCTTGGGGTGAGGGACGGGCTGGGGTGGGCGGGCAACCTCTCTCTTCCCTGGGGGGTCAGGAGTGCAGCAAATGGTGGCCTCACCTCAGTGCCCCATTGGAAAGGTTCCTGGAGCCCTTGTGAGGTGGGAAAGGAGAAGGCAGGGCTGAGGCCGGGGGTCAGGAGGCCCCAGCTCTAACTGGGACTTGCTGCTGACTTGCTATGTGACCTGGAAACCCCACTGTTCCCCTCTGGGTCTCAGTTTCCCTCACAAGCTCACATGACATTGCAGCTAATTTGTTTGTGAACAGGAGGGAGCAGAGGCCAAAATGTGTCTGAGGGCTGGGTCCCGGCCCTGGGTCCCCCTGACAGCTCTGAGGCCTCGGGGGCCAACGGGGCAGTGGGAAGGCTGCTTTGTTTGCCAGAGGCCCTGGGGGAACCAGGACTAGGTGGTCACTGTTTGGCCTCCTGGTCAGCCTACCCTGGTTTGGTCTCATCGCAAAAATGGCGACGTGGAGACTAGAGGGGCCGGGACTGAACCCCCGCAGTGGCCCTGGGGCCCCCAGGACCTCTCTGTGGAGTCACTGTGGGTGGACACCATGCCCCCCATACAGGGCACCCAGCCACCTCAGCCACTGGAAGAGGTCCCAGACAGGAGCTGTCATCCCTGGGACCAGAACCGACCTCCAACCTCTGTGAACTGCCACCATTAAGTCACCAGCTGTTCTGAATTTGAAGGTTCCTCTGCTCAGGGTCTTGAATGGCCCAGGAGGCCTCTAATTTAGGTGGGGCCGGTGGGAGCAGTCCTGCCTCGCTCTGGCCTGTGAAGTGGGGTGCGGCCTCCGTCTCTTAGCAGCGGCGTGGCTTGGCTGGGAGGTAGGCGGGCTCTGGCTGGCGCTCACTGGGGCCCTGGACTCCGACGCCTCCTGCCACTTGAGGGGACCGTTAGCAGTGAGTCAGTTCCTCAGAGCCCAGCGGCTTCGCCTCCTGTTCACTGGATGATCCGGGGCAGGGCCAGCCCTGGTCTCTGTGCCCCCATCTCGGCTATGGTAACTCTCAGGCTTCCATTCGTTCTGAATAGCACCAGAATGGTTGTCAGGAGGGATGACAGCCGAGGGAGAGAAAGAGGGGCTCCTTGGGGTCATGGGAAGCATCCCAGAGCCTGGAGGACAGGCCCGGGCTGGGGGCCGGGGCAGGCGGGCGGCAGGGAGGGGGTCCGGACTCACCCGACGACATAGACCAGAACCACGAGCTGGATCAGGCGGAAGATGACCCCCACCTTCTTGTTGCGCACCAGCACCACTCGGGGGGTGTCGTACTCAAAGAAGAAGGCGGCCAGCTCATCCTGAAGCCGCCGCGCCATGGTGGCCGGGCTGGGGGCTGAGAACCCAGCCCCCTGCTCAGCCTCCGCTCCGGGGTGAGCCCGGCGTCTACACCCACGTCTATGGCAAAGCTTCTAGGGGTTTCCTAGCGCCTTCAGAAGAGCAGGGCAGGGCAGGTGGGGCCAGAGGTCAGGAGTCAGAGGTCAGCTGGCAGCACTTGGGTTGAGAGGAAGAGTCCTCGGGCGGTCAGAGCAGCTCTAGGCTCCTGTCAGGCAATGGACCGTGGGACAGCTGCGCCTGTGGACAAATAAATTCCCCAAGATGGATGGGGGCGGGGCCAGGGGGGCCACCCAGGCCCAGCCCCACTGCCCCTCCTGGATCCGCCCAGGCCCTGCTGGGCCTCCGGAAACGGGAGCTGTTGGCAGGAAACCATGGGCCACCCAACACAAGCCAAAGATAAAGCTGTCAGTCCCCCACAAACCTGGTAGAACAGAGATGGGGGCTCAGGCCAGGGCGTGGGTGGAGTGGCCACAGGCTGGAGCCTTCCCCAAAACAGGGACCCATCCCATATCCAAACATCCTCCCCACCCTACCTTGGCCCACAGGTGGAAAGCTCAGGCCCCGGGGGTCTGCAGCCAGGAGGGCAGAGAGGCAGGAGGGCTGCTCCCGGTCCAGCTGCCTGACACTTCCTGAACCTGTGGCAGGACACCCACCCTGACCTTATAGGCCATCTTCCATCCACCTGTCCCTCTGGGTCCCAGCCTGGTCTGTCCCCGGTCAACCTCAGTGTTGGGCTTGCATCTCCATTCTCCCACCTCTCTGATCCTAACCCCACCTCTACCTTCCCTGAAACCAGCACGGGGGGCAGGTACCCCAACAAGACAAGGGCCACATCTGTTACACATCAGCTCTGGGCTCCCAGAGACCAGCAGGGAGAGCCTGGCATCATGCTGCCTGGGTGAATGCCTCTTGCTGCCTATGGGGGCCTGGGTATGTTGCCTCACTCCCCGAATCTGCTTCCTCATCTGTGAAATGGTGGCGATAATGGAAGTTTCCTCAAATTGAGGCACTGTTGCACTTGGGGTACAGCTCCTCTGCAGCCCGTGCCCTCAGCCCCAACCAGGCCCTGAGGCAGGGCTGGGCCGGGGCAGTTCCTGTGTTAGCTCTCCGAGCACCAGAACTGGAGGCCTCCCCCAACCTCCCCCTCATTTAGCAGATGAAGAAATTGGAGCTCAGAGAGGAGAAATGAATTGCCCAAGCTCACCCTGTGTGGTACAGGAGGCCCCAGTTTGAAGCAGGAAGGCCTCCCTGGCCCTCTTTCAACCGAGGCTGGGTGTCCTCGGGGCTCCCTTCACACCCCCTGTCCAAGCTGCCTCACCCTGAAGGCTGATAGGAGGCTTCTTTCTGGCAGGCCTTTAGCTGGGAAATCACTCTGGGCAGGGAGCCAGGCCCCGGGGCTGGGAATCCCAGCCTCCTGTCTGAGTAGAGCCGCTTGCTGGACAGAAGGGGGCTTCCACAGAGGGCAGGCCAACGGCCCCTTCCTGCTCCCCAGGCCAATTCCTGCAGAGTTCCCAGCAATCTCAGGCTCAGCTGTCTGTCCGATGATGCTACCTTCAAGAGGGGCTGGTGAGAATCACGTCCTGAGCTTTTCCAAGAAAAATCCAGAGATGCTGGGAGCCAAAGCTGTGGTGGCCACATCCGCTTGGCCTGACCTTGACCCCAGACAAAAGAGCCTGTCCCCTTCCCAGCTGACCTCATGGCCCTTGGAATAGCAGACCCGGGACAGGAACTTCTTGCCATGGGAGTGGGGTGGATGCTGACACTGTCAGAGCATCTCTGTGTCCCTATCCACCATCCTTCTCAAGACATGCACACCACACTCGGAGGGTGGCAGGGACTAAATGAGCGGGTGAAGGGGAAGGAAGAAGGGAGGAAGGAGGGAGAGGGGTGAGGAGGAAGGGAGGGAGAAGGGGGGTGTGGGGAAGTCAGGGAGTCATTCTCCAATCTATATCTGTCCCTTTCACATCATCACCATGTCCTCCACCCCCTCCTCTCCCTCCTCTCTCCCTCCTCCTCTTCCTTCTCCAGGGAGCCAGGATTGCTGACGAACAGATGGACCAATGGACAGACAGACTTGCTTGGAGCACACACAGGTGCTCCTGTCACAGCCTTGGTTCTGACCCTGACACTTGGAAAACAGGATGCCCCAGAGGACAGTCTCTTTCGGGGTTGTTATCATAACCGAAAAGTGCCCAAAAGAAAGAGAAATAAAAGCAATCACATTTCTTTCTCCAAATACCCTTCCTTGAGAATATCTCTGCCAGAGTAAGGCAGGAAGCTCCCCCCATTTTCATTGGTTCTAAAATGCATGGACTTTGCTTTCCCGCCTTTGGCCCCGACTTCAGCATCCCCAGGGACAGACTTCTGTGTTTGTTCTAGGCATGTTGGGGAGTGAGGGAAACCGGGAATTCTGCAGGTTTTTCTTTAGAGCAGCTACATGATACAGGTCCGAGAATTCCCATTTCGCAGGTAAGGGACACCGAGGCTCTGAAAGGTGAGTGCACTGCCCAAGTCACACAGCAAGTAGCTCCCATGTTTGCTGGTGGCTCGGAAGGAGGCTCCCCAAAGTCTGAGATCTTGGACCAGAGCCCACCCCAAGACTCCAGTTCTTAAAACCCGCCAGACCTGCCTTATAAGCCCAAAGGCCGGATGGCCGGCTCGGGTACTGAGCCAGGCCTTGTAGGGAGACAAGGCAGTGCTGCCAAGCACTCGGCCCCAGGATGGCCTCCCCTGCCTGGCTAAATTTAGTGGCTCTGTGAGCGTGGAGGGTGCCCGTGCCTGTCCTGGAGGCCAGCCTGGGCCCTCAAGGGGGTCGGCATAGGCTCCAGTGGGTCTCCTTGGCCACTCAGGGTCCCAAGGTTGCAGGGGCCATGTCTCTGCCCATAGGGGGGTTCAGTCCAACCTCCCCACACCATCTGGGCCAGACTTGGTGTCCCAGGGACTCACCCAATGCCACACAGCCTCTCAGGCTGGCTGGAACAGGGCCCTGGGCTGGCCCAACTGGACTGTCTCGGGGAGGCTGGGGGAGAGCAGGCATCCGTGGGGAGGCCACAGGAGGGGCTCGCAAGCCGGCTTCTCCCACTGCCTGGACCTTGCATGGCTCTGGATTCTTTCACCCAACTACGGACCATGACCCGGCTGGAGGCCCCCTGCCCGAGTGTCCGAGGCATCACACACCCCTGGTTCCCCTCCATCCTTCTGGGCCTTTTCCCCTTGGTCCTCAGCCTCTTCCTGCCCCACTTCCTGCTGGTGCTGCAACCGCTACACCCACGGCAGCCGCGGGCCCGCCACCTCTGGCTCCTACCTCTTTTCACTTTTCTTCTAAATCAAACTGCACTAAGGTATAATTTACATGCAATAAAATGTACCCATTTTAGGCATACAGTTTGATGAGTTTTGACAAAAGCATGCAACTACCCTCCCCCACCCAATCCATCACCCTAGAATGTTCCCTCCCGCCCCTTTGCTGTCGATCTTTTCCAACCCCCAGCCCTGGCAATCACGGATCTGCTCTGTTGCTACAGATTGGTTTTGCCTCTTCTAGAACTTAATGGAGGTAGAATAGCTCAGTAGGGGCTCTTTTCGATTCTGGCTTCCTTTACGCAGCACCAGGGGTTTCAGCATCGTGCATTCTGCGGCATATATGAGGATGCTCCTATTTATTGCTGAGGAATGTTCTGCTGTACGGACATACCACAGTTTGTTTATCCTTCCCCTGCTGATGGGCATTTGGGTTGTTTTCGGTTTGGGGCTATAATGACTAAAGCTGCTATGGACACTCGGGTTCAGGTCTTCATGTGGACGTACGTCATTTTCTATTTTCGCCCTTCCATTTCTCCTAACGCGGCCCCAAGGAGGGGTCACTCTCACCCCTGTGAGGGATGCAGTGTGTGGCGGGGATAGGGGCACAAATCCAGGCCTCTGGAAGGGGCAGGGGGAGGCTACGCTGTCATCCCCGAGCCAGTGATAAGTGTGCCGGGGCTTTCCCTGGAATTCCCTCCTGGGCCAGTGGCCGTGAGGTAGGAAACCTCTGTTTACCTTGGCCGCCCCATCCTGGCCTGTCGGCCTGTCGGGCTCCGTGCTGCAAGCAGGACAAGGCCGGGCTTGGGCAGGCCTGGGTGGGGGTGGAGGCAAAGCAGGCCTGGCCACAAGCCCCAGAGGCTGCCGGGGGCACTGGAGCCCGCCTGCCCCCGCAGGAACCCCCCAGGCCCATCTCAGCACCTTGCGCTGCCTGTCCGTCAGGATGAGGGCCAGCTAGATGCTCAGGCTCTCGGAGGGCTTCTGGCTCTTCATCAGTAAAGCGGAGCCCTACCCTCTGCCTGGTCCATCTCACAGAGCTGGTTGAGGACCCTGGCATGAGGTGTGGGAAAAGGCTTTGTGACCTGAGAAATGGTATAGGTGGATCTTGTACTGGGGGAATCCCTCTGCCCATCCCTGGCTCCCACTGCAAGCTGTGGGTCAAATCCTCTCTCCCAAATAAAACCTGGGAGCTCCTAAGAGCAGGTCCTGTCTCCTCCGGTCATGGCTGGCTTCCTGGACGGTCCGTCTACGCATTGCCCTGGGCCCTGTGCTCAGAAGGACCCCGCACTTGGTTTATTACTCTGCTGCCACCATTAAGAAATGCTTAATTTTTGAACAAGAAGCTCCACATTTTCATTTTGCACTGAACCCCTCAAATATATAGGTGGTCCTGCCTCTGGCTGCATGGACAGGGCCCGCATCCCCTTCCCAGGACAGCTGCGTAGAAGAGATACAGAACTTCTGTAAGTCTCCCTTCAGAAGAGGAAACAAAGGAGGTAGGGGGACTAGGCTCTTCCCTTCCCAGAGCCCCCACTCCCGGAGGGCAGGGCCACGTGGGCAAGTCAGGAGTTAATGTCAAGCAGCCTCATGAGGCCCCAAGGCCCCAGGACAATGTGAGTTGAGGGAAGCCTCAGGGAGGCGCATTCCAGCTGGGCCCCAAAGGATGGAGGACGAGGTGGAAGGCATCCTGGGATCCAAGGAGGAGAGGAAAACAGAGCAAGAGAAAAACCTTGGGGAGGTGCGGTACCCATGGAACAGCCAGGGCTGGGGCCCCTCCAGGCTCCAGGGGCACCTAGTCACAGACCCCTCCCAGCCTCTGTTTTCCTGGAATCATTATGTGTGTAAAGGGCTTTGATCACGTGAACAAACTGTCAAGTGCTGTGCACGCGAGAAGGCAGTCCCGCCTCTGCTACTGGGGTGTGGCTCCGGATGTCAGTGCCTCCCTGGGGCCTGGTCAGAGGACAGGATCCCCAGCTGGCTGGCGGCGTGGGAGCCCCAGAGCTTTGCTCACGGCTCCTGCAGTGGCGGGGGTGGGGTGGGGGGTTGCACAGGTGGTGGGAGCACCCAGGTAGACATGAGGTGGTGGGGCAGAAGGGAACAGCTCTCCAGGAAACAGACTCTGATGGCCCTCGTTGCCCTAGACACTCAACCTTTATTTCTCTGCCCAACAGCATGTCCGCAAGTGGGTACAGGGCCCTGCCCTCCTCAGATCCCCCTGCCCCCAGCAGGAAAGACAAGGAGAATCTCTGGGGGCAGCGGGTGAGCCCCACAGAACGGGGAGCCCATCTGTGTGTAAGGCAGGCTGAGGGGGCTCTTGATTCTGGGGCCCAGGGCAGGGATGTGAGTCTTGATTTACATATAAAACAACCACTGTACGCTCTCCAGGAGGGGCAAGGATGCAGCCATTTCCTCACTGCCTTCTTCTGCGCCTAGCTAATTTTTGCCAAAGGGGAAAAGCTGAGTTAAGACATTTCTGTCCCTCCAGGCTCTTTTCCTATCAACGGTCATGATCCACAAGCACATGCTTTCCTCCAGCAAGGAGGGAGGGAGAGGAAGTGCCCTGGGTAACTAACCATGCTTAGTGACACCCTTTCAGCTCATGGATGAGTGGGGTGAGGGGCACAGAGCAAGGCCAAGAGTCCAGAGGACTCAGAACCACCCAGCTGTGCAGACCTCGAGATGGCGGTGCACCGGGTGGGCTGTAGGGCACAGTGGTCAGGGGCCCAAGGACGTCTTGGGGCTCAGGTGCCAGGGACACGGAGGCAAATCCGTCCTCGGCTTGGCAGAGCGGGCATCACAGCACAGAGCTGGCACATCTCGTTTGCTTGGACAGGGAAACCTGGGTCTGGGAGCGCGCTGAGCTCAGGCAGGCTGGCTGGCTGGCTCCCAGGGGAGGGGGTCCTTGCTCAGCCCCCACCCCCCACTCTTGTGTCCCTCTCTCTGACATATAAACAGAAACAGGCCCCACACATATAAACAGAAGCAGGCTCAAGCCCTCAGGAGCCGGCTTTGTGGAGGCAGAGTGGAGGGGGCTGTCTGCCCTTGCTGTGCACAGCTGGGCCCAGATGTCCCCTCCTCACCCTGTTGACCAGGCCCCAGACCAGGCACTGAGAGAGAGGTCCAAGCGGGTCCCAGGAGTCCTCCGTCAGTGCAGAAAGGCAGGTCAGCAAGTAAATGCCCAGCTGCTGAGCACGGGGCAGCAGGCTCCAGAATGTGCCTGTGGCTTTGGGGGTGGGGGCTCCGCATCGCTGGTTCTGCCACGAGCTCGGGCTTCTGGGCAGGCCTCTCCCGGGCTGCAGCTCCTGGGCCAGAGCTTCAGGGACGAACTTCCCAGGAAAGCCCCAGAGACATGAATTACAGAGCCCCCAGGCGATGCGAGTGGGGACAGGGACCCTGGGAGGGGGCCTGGGGATGGCCCTTCGGACCGTGGCCGGGCCCAGTGAGTAAGCGGGCGAGCGTGGAGGTGGGGCAGGGGTGGGGGCATGCTTGGGCACTGTCACTCTGAGGTACATGGAGACTCCACTCTGTTCCCGACACTCACTTCTGGCCCTTTTCTTCTGGAAGAAAAACCGAGAGCGTGTTAAGATGTATGTATGAGAGCATACGTCCAGGCAGGCCCATCCTTCTGACCCCTTCATCCTCCACTTCTCCCGGGACAGCCCCACTCCCCCACAGCATCTCTCGATCAGCCCCCAGCCCGGCCACATCCCCCTGGATGTCCCTGGGGCTTCCTTCACTTGAGTGACCTGTCAACCCTCTCCATCCCTGACCACCCGATGATGATTCTTCTCTTGGTTTCCAGTTTGGGGGACCACTACCCACCATCATAAGGCCCAGAAACCAAGGCTATCCTTGACACTTCGCCCGTCCCACATACCCAGGCCTGCTGGTTTCACCACCTGCATCTCCCGAGCTCATTTGGTCCTCTGCTGCCCCCGCCAGGCCTCAAGCGCCCTCGGTCCCACCTTACCTGACCTCCCCATCACTCCCCTGTCCCTGGCGTCACACTCAGATCCAGCCCGTCATTCCCTTTGATGGCTCTCCAACTGCCATCAGAATAAACTCCAAGCCCACCCATGTCTGGAGCCTCCCAGATCTGTCCCACCCAGTCTCTCCAGGCCTCCCCTCCCCTCTGTCTAGCCCACAGGCCTCCGCCTGACGGTTCCTCAGCCACACCTGGGCAGAGCCAGGAGGTGGGGCAAGAGGAGCCCCCCACCCCCCTGGGCTGACCCAGCATCCACAATCCTCTCCAGGACACATCCCTCGTAAATCACGGGGAAGCCATGAGCATCAGTCCTCAGCAAAACTTCCCTAAAAGGCCACCAGGCTGGCTTGGGAACGTAACAGGGTCCCCTGTCTCACTCCGGCCCTGTCTGCCTTTAGGAGGCCCAAGGGACCACAGCCTCACGGGGCAGAGCTGTCTGGGCTGCCAGTGGGCGCACTCCACCCCACCTCTCAGATGTGGCCACAGATGTCCAGCCTATGTTCATCCTGTGGGTTCCACAGCCACTCCTGACACCAGAGTTCTCCAAACCCCGCTTTCAAGCCAAGTCTCACTGGGAGCATAGTCAACATGTCAGGGTAACAGTGGAGGTGGGGGCGTTGCCCAGGACTGGCTCACCCTGGGCTGGGCCTCAGTGACTCCTTGCCAAGACCAGCTCAACAAGGCCCATCAGCCTCCCTGCCCTTCCGCTCGCCGCCATCTGCCCTCTGTGGTCAACCCAGCCCCTCCCAGGCTTCCACCCTTCTGCGGCTCCCACTTCCCTGAGGATAACATTCAGGATCCTTACCTTGGTGTCTGAGGCCCCTGCCACAGTCTGGCCTCACCTCTCTACCCTGCACTCTGAGCCCAGCCCCACTAGAGAGGCCAAGCCATGCCAGCCCAGCCCCTTCTCCACCAGGCCCAATCTTCCCCTTTCAGACCTCTTCTAGAGACTACCCCCAACCCCAGCCCTGTAGGGATTGCTCCCTCCCCAGCCCTTCCAACCTGTCCCGGCCTGCGAGGGGCCTGCTTCCCTCCCCCTCTCTGGGCTGGAATCTGCCATCACCGAGCAGTCAGTGCTGGGCGGTGCCCATTCCCGTTGGCTGAGAAACGTTCTAAGTTTTCTCAAGAAAATGTGCTCGATGGTCCCCAAGACCTAGGCTCTTCCCATTGGCTGAGAAATGTTTTAAGTTTTCTTGAGAAAATGTGCAGAATCTCTTGGCAGCTGGGGTCACCAGGGAAGGCTCTTGAAGACATGAAGCTGTCCAAGCTGCCCACTGTCCAAGCCGCCCACACCCCCAGGAAGCCAGGCTCTGCAGGTGGAGTTACTGCGGTCAAGGCTGGCCAGTGGCCTTTCTGGTGGACCACCTCCATGCTCCAGCCAGAGCTGGGGCTCCTGTGGGTGGAGTTTCGGGTGACAGAGCCATTTCCACCCTTCGCCTCCCCAGGAGTGTCCGAGGGTGGACCAGAAAGGACCACAAAGAGGGCAGAATGCCTTGTCCAGCTCCCTCCTCCTCCCCACCCATGGGCTCCAACAGGCCTCACTGAACACCTACCTCCACCCTCAGCTGGCCCCCTTTCCCCTCGCCACGTGTCTGGTCACCCTCTGGACAGACCCGTGGTGGGCCAGCTTCTCCACAGAGAGGAGGCCAATTGTTTTGGCCTTTTTAATAAGATAAAATATTGGCAGCTCCCAGGAGGGCTGGCCAGCGTGGGAGATGGGGACTGATTGCCTGCCTTGGCCCCTGCGGAATGACAAGCACGTGATCTATTTATAACACCCCCCTCAAGGCACCCTCCCCTAGTTTGAGGATACATTCCTGCCAGTGGTGGCCCTCAAGGACCCAGCTGCTCCAGAGCAGGCCTCAGCCATCTCTGGGCCTAACCCAGGCCCTCCTTAGCAACCTGGCCATGGGCCTACTGCCTTGGCACAAACTCCCAGGAACAGAGTTTCTCGCCCCTGTTTCCTCCCTATCTGGGCAGCTTGGACAGGGAGAACGATACTGCCTCCCTTGCTCTGGGGAGGTTCAGAATCGCCCACTCTCTGAGCACCCTGCCCCATGGATGCCATACCCCAGCCTGCTCCTCCACACGCTGCCCCTCACCTGGACCCCTGCCATGCTGTCCTCAGGCAAACCCAGAGCTGTGAACTCAGAAACAGAGAACTGCCCCCTTCCACCCACCCACATCAAAGAGGCCAACTTGGTGTGGTCTGGAGTCTGGGAGGCCATCAGCGGCTGCCCACTCCATGCCCAGGGAGGCTGTCACAACAATGCCTGGATAAAGACAGGCCAGGTTCAGAGAAGTCAGCAGCCAAGGCCCAGAGGAGGGCACAGTAGGCCCAGTTGTGCAGGGTTGGTGGCAAGTGAGGGGAGCAAGCAGCGGGACCCTGAGCAGTGCTCCTGCTGGCCGCTCAGTAAGCCCAGGGCCCCGACCCCTGCAGACACCAAGGGTCACAGCCACCAGACCCCACCTGGCAATTAACACAGCCTCCACTTGGCAATCCAAGAACACCTCCCCCTGTACAGACTGAACCCGGATCCAGCCCGCTGCAGTCTGGGAGCAGGGGTAGGCAGAGAGGCAGGCTGGAGGCCAGGAGGGTGGAGAGGGTCTGGGGCCTCCCACTTACCATCCACGTGCTTCCGGGACAGGTACTTGAGGGCCTCATCAAGCAGGATGACAGGCAGGGAGATCTGGAGCACCACCACCCACTGGCGCCCACTCAGCGGGGTCACTTGGAATATGAGCTGGGGCAGGGGAGGTTTGGTTAAAGGAAGGACTGCCCAGAGCCCCCACAATCCACCGCTTCATCCACCCAGGCCGCAGGGGACTCTTCACAAGCACATCTAAGATGCCTCTCAAGGTCTCACCTCCAGATCTTTGTCTACCCTGTTTCTTCTGCCTGAGGTGCCCTCCCCTGCCCTCACCCGCAGGACCGAATCCCTCTGTCCTGTTGGGAAGTGGGAGGGATTCTGCACCAGGAAAGGGTGTAGTCTTTCCACCTGCCCAGCTCTGGGAGATTCCCCACCTCTTCTGTTCCTCAAGTCTTTGTGGGGGGGGTCCCAAAGTGGGGAACACATCTAGGGGACAGCGGCTGGCCAGGGTCCTGACATAGGCTGCATTTACTAAGCACCATCAGATCTCCCTCCACCCCAGCCCCCAGATGGTTTCCATCACAAAGGGGCCCAGAAAGGTCCAGTGTCAGAGGAGGATTTGGACCCTGTCACCCCAGGAGCCAGAGAAGGGGAGCGGGGCAGGACAGTGACTCACGGGCAGGGGTGGAACAAGCAGGATGAGGAAATGCAGGGCCATGGACATGGCCACAGCCGCCAGAAGCCAGGGGTTCAGCCAGGGAGGCATCCGCAGCAGCGACTGGTTCTCCGAGACGCTGCCAAGGGCACAGGGCGCTCACCTCGGGCCAGGATGCGGGCAGGCCCTGCTGTGGTCACCCCCCAACCCCGTGGAGATGTGGGGGAGGTCTGAGCCTCAGCATTGCCCTTTAAGGACTGGAGCGCTCCTGGGAGGCCACTGCAGCCCAGAGGACTGTGTCATTGCTGCTCACTCAGTCCCCAGGAGCCTGGACCCCCTTTCGCTGTCCCTCAGACCCAATCCTGGCCCCTTTATTTCTTTAGACCCCAATTATGTTTCCCTTTGTCCTCTGGATCTCAATTCTGGCCCCCACTGGGTCTCCCTCTTCCGGACTCCTCTGACCTTCAGGCCCCAATCCTGGACCCCGTGAACCTCAGACCACGATCCTGGACACCTCTGACCCTAATTCTGGACCCTGACTGACCCTCAGCCCCCATCCTACAACCCCAGATCCAGGGCCCTATGCCCAGCCCACCTGTTAAGGGCGTTGCACATTTCAATGGTCACCAGTACAGACAAGGCCATGGTCGTGGGGAAGCGTGACTCAAAGACCTCGCAGTCAGTGCCGGCAAAGAGCGGGTTGTCCTCGGAGCACTTCAGGAAATTCCTCTGAGGGCACCCAGGTGGGGTTGGGAGGGGGTGGGGAGAACAGAGGTCAGAAGCAGGGCCAGAGCATGGGAAGAGGGAAGCCTTGCCCCACCCTCCCCCTCACCCACATCTGAGGACTCAGTATCACCAGCTCTGCCACAGGGAGGGCTCAGGGAGGGGGGCTCGCTCACCCAGGATGGAGACAGAGAGGCTGCACCATGCCAGGGAGAAGGGCAGACCATTCTGGGCAGGGGTGTGGTGAGACAGAGGGAGAGTAGCTGGCATTAGTTTGGGGAGGACGGCAGGGAGCCCCGGAATCAGGGGATGGGACCCTGAGCACTGGAGGAGCAGGAGTGGGGGTGGGGATTAACTGAGACCACTGAATAAGTAAATGCATGTAAAAACCAGTCAGCAAAATTCCACTTGACGAGAATTCACCTTTGGTGGCAGACGAGGAAGGCTACTGGGGCCTCAGTCACTACTATTAAATAAAATTCCATCCTTCCCTCCCTCCATTTCTGCCACTGAAATCCAGCTCCACCAGCCCCGCCCGTTGCTTATGACGCGGCCCAACATATGCCAGGTGCAGAATTAACAAGGAGCTCTCTTCTCCACAGCAAAGGAAACCATAAATGAAACAAAACGACAACCTACAGAATGGGAGAAAATTTTTGCATATGAAACCGACAAAGGCTTGATCTCCAGAACATATAAGCAGCTCATATGACTTAACAAGAAAGAAACAAACAACCCAATCCAAAAATGGGCAGAAGACCTAAACAAGCAATTCTCCAAGGAAGGAATACAAATGATCAATAGGCACATGAAAAAATGCTCACTATCACTAATTATTAGAGAAATGCAAATAAAAATTACAATGAGGTATCACCTCACACCAGTCAGAATGGCCATCATTCAAAAGTCCACAAATGACAAATGCTGGAGAGGCTGTGGAGAAAAGGGAACCCTCCTACACTGCTGGTGGGAATGCAGTTTGGTGCAGCCACTGTGGAAAACAGTATGGAGATTCCTCAAAAGACTAGGAATAGACTTACCGTACGACCCAGGAATCCCACTCCTGGGCATACATTCAGAAGGAACCCTACTTCAAAATGACACCTGCACCCCAATGTTCATAGCAGCACTATTTACAATAGTCAAGACATGGAAACAGCCTAAATATCCATCAACAGATGACTGGATAAAGAAGATGTGGTATATTTATACGATGGAATACTATTCAGCCATAAAAACCGACAACATAACGCCATTTGCAGCAACATGGATGCTCCTGGAGAATGTCATTCTAAGTGAAGTAAGCCAGAAAGAGAAAGAAAAATACCATATGAGATCGCTCATATGTGGAATCTAAAAAAAAAAAGAACGTAAATACAGAACAGAAACAGACTCATAGACATAGAATTCAAACTTGTGGTTGCCAAGGGGGCGGGGGGTGGGAAGGGACAGACGGGGATTTCAAAATGTAGAATAGATAAACAAGATTATACTGCATAGCACAGAGAAATATAAAAGATCTTGTAGCTCACAGCAAAAAAAAATATGACAATGAATATATGTATGTTCATGTATAACTGAAAAATTGTGCTGTACACTGGAATTTGACACAGCATTGTAAAATGACTATTACTCAATAAAAAAAAGTTAAAAAAACAAACAAACAAAGAGCTCTCGGGGCTCTTGATAAGGGAAGTGGCCCTCGCCCCTGCAGCCCCAGGGGAGTTTTCTTCCTGTCCATAAGCCTCACTCACAGAATCTGCTGTGATAAGATGCTGAAACGAGGGCACTCGTGAGAACTTCTGTCTTGTTCTCTTCTGCACCAAGGGGATAAATGTGAACATTCATCACCATTAAAAGGCTCTGTTCTCCAACAATATAAATCTGGCCTCTGGAGTCTCGTCAGAGCACAGAGATCCTTTAAGCTAAGGGTTTAGAACAGGGGCCACGTGCTGTGAAAATAGCCCTCGAAGAGAAATCTGTAAAAATACATCCCTGATTTTCTTACGCAGCATCAATGCGGGAAAGGGGCTCTGTCAGCCAGAAGGGGCCGCTAGCACTTTTCTCTTCTTATGCAAGATGAAAAATGATAAAAGACTTCGGCTTGGCTAGATTTCTTATTTTAACAAAGAGATGGAGAATCTTATTTAAATCAACGGTGGGATTTTCTCCAATAAGCCAAGCTCTGGTATTTGGGACAAGTGCACCTTTTCATAGGGCAGATCTGATCATAGGGCAGAGCAAGTGTCCTAAACTTTGAACCCACCCAGTGACCAGGAGGACCAAATGCTCCTGCCGCTTGTGCTACCACCGTCAGGCCCCACCTCCCAGACCTGAATGGTAATGACCTTATGCCTGCATGTACGTGTAACACGGGGCACACACCTCCCACTCGGACACATGCGTGCTTGCATCCTCAAGCACGTGCCCAGGGAAGAAAATGTGAAGGATAGGAACACATCAAGGTGCCTAATTCAGACCTTCTGGGTTTCACCAGTGAGCACCTGCCACGCACGTACTGTACCCCAGGTCATGGGCCACAGTGTGGCCTCCTGCACTGTTCACTAGAAGGTGCTCAGGGCTGGAACTTCTGCCTCACAGGTTCATTGTGAGCCCCAGAGGGAATCTGTTTCTTTGGGTGAGGCCACTGTTCTGCCTCCTCTTTCCCTCTGCCTCCCTGGCTAGTTCCTATTTATCTTCATCTGCAAGCCCTGCTCTGGGATTCATTAATTAACACTTGCATAGCTCGTACTGTGTGCCAGGTGCTGGTCTAAGCACTTTATGGGGACTGACTCTGGTAATCGTCCTGATAGCCCCAGAAGGCAGGGGCTATTATTATCCATTTTATATGGATGAAGAAACCAACAGAGAGGTTAAGGAGCTTGTCCAAAACCACACAGCTAGTGTGGGATGGAACTAAGGTGTGAACCTGGGCAGCCGGGACCCAGGATCCACTCAGCTGCCTTTACTCAGCATTCCTCCAGGAACCATGGGGGGCTCTGGGCATCTCTGCTGAAATCCCAACACCTGGAGCTGAAAAGTTCTACCTTACGTCTAACACTTGACCACCTCCAAGTCCTATAGCCACCTGCCTTTTCTCTGCTGAAGCACTTCTCACCGTGAAATGTGACTGCCCATTTCCACCTCTCTCTCCCCCGCCAGCCTGGAAGCTCTTTGCAGAGGCTTTGCCAGCCCGGTCACTGCCGTAGCCCTAGCAGTTTGTGCCTGCCAAGGAGCTGGTGCCTAACAGCCATTTCTTGACCAAGTGGAAAAATGAGAAACCTGAAGGCAGTTGGGAAGGTGGCACCAAGGGGACTGGGGACTGGCTGGTAGTGGGAGTGGAGTGTGTGTCTAGCCTGACCCCCAGGAGTCTGGCTTCGGTGACCAGGCAGGCAGTGGAACCAAGGTGGAGATGGAGGAGGGGACTGTTTGGGGGAAAGTGACAGATCTGACTTTGGACCTGGTGAGTGCAGTGTGGCTGTGGGACATCCCAGAGGGGGTATCCAGCTGGACATATGAGACTGCCCTCAGAATAACGGTTGATGTGGATGGAGGTAGTCAGAGATTTGGGCTCCCTAGTGCAAGGATGGTGGTAGGGACAGGGCTGGAAGAAGGCCGCAGCGGGACGGGCAGCACGCGCCCTCTCTCCACCGGCCGCTCCCATAGGAGCTGCGTGAGCAGGGGCTGAGGGCTGGCGGGCACCAGCATTTGGGATGCAGGTCTGGGCTCTGCACTGCCACCAGGAGTGAGAGCCCCATGTGCTCGAGGGCTGGTGGGTGGAGGAAAGCATCTCTGGGCTGCCTCTACCTGGACGTGAACCCCTGAAAGAGCCCTAACGCTGCCCTCGGGGCGGGCAAGACTGTGTGGGCGGGAAGCGGGGCCCCTCCGTGGAGCTCTTCTATCTACAGGGAAGTAGCAAAGACAGGCACACTCAGAGGAAGGAAATGCCGCATCCTGGCAGCTCTCCCCAAAACAGAAACCCGGAATTGCCGTCAAGGCTTGTTCAAGCAAAGATGTGCTGGCTGCTCAGACAGAGGGACAGACTGACAGACGGCAGCTAAGGGGTCTCCTTGCTTGCTTCCAGAGCTGTGCTGAACTAAGCCAGGCCTATGGTGTGCACCTGCCAGCCAGGTGACTTCAAGAGGCCAACGAGTCCCCTCCCTGAGAAACATGGAAGTAGGGAGCCTGGCAGATTCCTTCCCTCCACTCTTGGTTGCCTCAGTTTGACCCTCTGCTTGAAGTTCCACCATTTAGGGGCTCCTGTCTCTGAGCCCTCAATGTTTGGGGGGTTTCCCAATAAAGGTAAGACACTTCTGGGCAGTCAGACCCTCGGTGCCCCTGTAACTGAATGACTGGGAGAGGGAGAAGCCTCTCCTCCAGGCTCCCTGTGGCTCCTGAGCTTGACTCCTGAGGTGGCGCACGTCTGTGTGGGGGTGGGGGTGGGGGGACAGCCTCTGGCCACCCGTGGGGTTCCGGACTCCTTTCCCCTGGAACTCCCAACAACTTGGGCTGTGGGTTCTACCTCCAGAATAACCCCAGCAGGCTCCCTGGCCATTCCCTTGCTCACCAGCTGGTAGAAGGTGACCTGAGGTCCCTCGGCATCATACAGGAACCACCAGGTGGCGGCAGCCACTGTGGCCAGGCCGACGTACACTGTGGGGAGGGCAGGAGGAAACTGGCTATAGTGGACACCTGTGGTTTTCTGGCATCCTTTCCCCTTCCTAATAATTCCCAGAATCTCTGTCAGGGAACCACTCTCTCCTTTTCTGAGCTCGGTGGTTGGCAGCACCTACCCTCGGGGCCAGTGCTGGGCCCTGACTGGCAGTCAGAATCCGCCATACCCTGGCCACTGTGATTGGCTAGGAGAGAAGCAGGTGACCCAATGTGGGCTAAGGACAGGCCTGAGACTTTTACCCTACTACTGATGGAGCAGTAGGATAAAAGGCTCTCTTGTCTGTTTTTTGGGGGGTTGTAATGCAACAAGTATGAGGGCTGGAGCTGCAGCAACCATTCTGCCACCCCAAGGGGCACCTGCCTGAGAATGGAGCTGAGGCAAAGCCAAAATACGCTAGTGATACTGTCTGAGGCCTGGATCCAGCCATGCCTGAGGCATGCTCTAGTCTTTTCATTTACATGAGCCCAGTTTTTTTTGTTGTTTTTTGGGGTTTTTTTTTTTTTTTTCTGGCATAAGCCAGGCTGAGTCTTAGGAAGCTCCAGGAATGCCACCAAGGGCTGGGGCTCCACTCACCTCCAATAGCCAGATATCGGAAGAAGAGCCAGCCACTGATGAGGGCCTCGTGAGGGTTCCGGGGCTGCTTCTGCATAATGTCCAGGTCTGGAGGGTTGAAGCCCAGGGCCGTGGCAGGTAGGCCATCCGTCACCAGGTTCACCCAGAGCAGCTGCACAGGGATCAGGGCTTCGGGCAGGCCCAGAATTGCCGTGAGGAAGATGCTGGAACCAGAGCCATGGGCTGTAGCCCCCAGCGAATGGAGGGTCCGGCTCTCATTCACACCCCAGGCCCGGGAGCCCCCCCACCTCGCTCTGCTAGTTCTGATGTGTGTGCCGGAGGGAAAAGTGTATGCACAAGGCTCTGCCTCACAATGGGCCGCCCCTGCCCTCTGGCGCCTGGACAGACCCGCCCTTTAGGCCTCTCCTGTTTAGGACACAGCTCCTCTTTAGGGTGAACACACACGCACACAGACACACGTGGACAACGCATGCCCTAGCAGATACACATTTGTTCACAGACATGTGCAAAAACCTAGCACAGCCCACACAATCTCACAAACTCAAGCAAACACCTACACGCTTGCCCCAACGTGCAGATGCAGAATTCTTACATATCTGGGCAAATGTGCTCACCAGTCCCCACAAGCATCCCTCACTCGTGAACCTAAGTGTGCCAGAATTACACACTAGCATGAACCTCTGTGCTGCATTCATGCCCAAACATGAACAAGAACTCACATGCACACACGTACACACACCTCTCAGGCGCACACACACGTACACACACGAACACATTACTGCCCAGAGGTGACGCAAGTTCTCCCATCTTGGGTGGCTCTGAAAGTGGGAAGAAGGTTATGGCTGGAGGGATGACAGGGGACTTCTCAGGCACCACCTCGGGGGCTGGGGTGCATCTGGGCCTCCTGAGAATGATTTGGTGCTCCCATCCCTGCCCACCCTGAGATGGGACTCTGGAAGGCCCAGCCTTAGGGCAGGGTCCCTCCATTCCAGCAGCCCCATCCCAGGAACAGGCACTTCCCCTAGTCCTCGGGACGCAGAGCTGGTCCAGAGGGCTGGAAGGAGGGAAAGCGGGGCCTCACCAGACAACCTCGCCAACATTGGAGGAGATGAGGTAGCGGATGAACTGCTTCATGTTGCTGTAGATGGCCCGGCCCTCCTCCACCGCAGCCACGATGGAGGCAAAGTTGTCGTCCGACAGTACCATCTCCGCCGCCGACTTGGCCACGGCTGTGCCAGAGCCCATGGCGATGCCGATCTCCGCCTTCTTCAGGGCTGGGGCATCATTCACCCCATCTCCAGTCTGAGGACCAAGTTAGGTGGGTTCATGTCTGAGAAAGTTCCCTTCCACCTCCCTGACTCCCCTCAACCTAGCCTACCACCAAGTTTAGGGGATGTCCTCAAGGAAGCAGACAGCTGGACAGAACAAATGGTGAGGTCACGAGCTTAGAAACTGATGTGGGAACGAGGCTAAGGGAAAGGCAAGAGTGCAGACAAGTGCGAAGTTGGGGAGAAGACCAAGTCTAAGGTCAGAGAAGATGGGGAGGTGGGGACGGGGATGAGGGTAGGGGTGAAATGCAGGTGGGATGTGGGATAGAAGATGAAACTGAGGTTGAGGAAAAGCTAAGGTCAAGTCAGGAATGAGATTAAGGTTGTGGCCCAGGTCAAGGGCCAGTAAGGTGTTGTAGTCAAGGTGAAGGTTGGAGGCAAGGTGAAGAGTAGGGTTAAGAATGGACTCAAGATAAAAAAAAAATTAGATTAAGGTAGAGCTCAAGTGAAGGCTATGGTCCATATCAGGAGTCATGTCATGTTAGAGGTTGGAGCTGAGGTCTAGGTCAAAATTCAAGGCTAGATCAAAGTTGAGGTCAACATAAAGTACTGGATTGGGGAGGGGTCAAGCTCAATGTCAGGGATCAGGTCAGGATCCAGGTCAAGACTGGAACCCATAACAGGGTTGAGCTCAGAGTAAAGAATCAGATTAAGATGGTCAAGATTAAGTCAAGGTCAGGGACCAAGTCAGCGTGAAGGTCAAAAACAAGGTCAAGAACAAGTTTACAGTTATCAAATCAAGGCTGGTGCCCAGCTCACTATCCAGGTCAAGGCTGAGCCACACGACAGGATTAAGGTCAAGGTAAAGGACTGGGTCGGGCTGGAGATCAAGATTATAAACTGAGGCCATGTCAGGGGTGAGGTCAATGTCGAGAATCAGATCAGTGTTAACAGAGAGGTCAGCAATCAAGAATGAGACAGAACAAAATGTGAGCCCAAACCAAATGTCCATCCAGAGGGGAATGGATAAAGAGACAGTGGTATATCCACACAATGGGATGCCACTGAATAACAAAAGAGCAGTCATCTACTGATACCCACACCAACACAGATAAATCTTAAAGGAAAGAAGTCGGACACAGAAAAGCACATGTTGTATGATTCTCTTCATGGGAAAATCTAGGACAGACAAAACTAACCTATGATGGAAAAAATATTAGAACAGTGGTGGCCTGTTGTGGGAGGGGGCCTGATGCAGAAAAAGCATAAGGGGACTTCATGGGTTGATGGTAATGTTACCTCACTTGGTAAGAGTTTGGGTGACACAGGTGTGTGCATACATCAAAACTCATCAAATGAATGGTCTGCTTAAGACACGTACATTTCACTGCATGCAAGTTTTACCTCAAAAAGGAACAGAACTGGAACCACAAAAAACGTACTCTGTAGAGGATGTATTCCAAAGTGTGCCAGGTCGAAGTGTACTGACGTCTGCAACTTACTTCAAAATGCATTTAAGAAAAGGGGGATTAAGGACAGATGGATGGATAGATGTGTGATAAAGCAAATCTAACAATATGTTATTTGTAGAATCTAGGTGGTGATACCATTTCAATTTCTCTTGATGTTTGAAATTTTTTGTAATAAAATGTTGCAAATAATAACAATGAAGCAGAGGCAGGGGCTGCCGGGTTGTTCTTTCCAAACTCGGTGACAGGTGCTCCCCCGACCCCTCGCCACCTCCCCTCAGGCTCCCGCCTCAGGGCCTCACCATGGCGGTGATCTCATTAAAGGACTGCAAGTTTTCCACGATGCGGGACTTGTGGGCGGGCTCCACACGGGCGAAGCAGCGGGCTGTGCGGCAGGCTTGGCGCTGATGCTCGTAGCTGAGGTCATCGAACTCACGGCCCGTGTAGGCCTTGCCCACCACGTCCTCTGTGTCCTCGAAGATACCAAGCCGGCGGCAGATGGCCACAGCTGTGCCTTTGTTGTCCCCTGTGATCATGACCACACGGATGCCCGCCTGGTGGCAGCGTGTGATGCAGGCAGCCACCTCGGGCCTCGGAGGGTCCAGCATGCCCACGCAGCCCACGAAAGTCAGGTCCGTCTGTGAGGAGGGGGCAGATGCAAGTGGGCCCCAGGCCCATCCTCAACCTGCCACGTGCCCAGCCACTGCAGACAGATGCACGGCTCCCAGCCCGGGGCCCCAGCACCCACCTCGTACTGCGCAAACTTGCTGCAGTCGTCCAGCTGCATGTCCTCCTTCCTAGGGGGCGTGTCCCGGGTGGCCAGTGCCAGGCAGCGCAGTGTGTCCGAGCCCGAGCCCCAGTCCCGGATCTTGGCCAGGATCTGCTCCCTGGAGGTGGTGTTCAGGGGCACTGTGCGGCTCCCCATGCGGACTGAGCTGCAGCGCTCGATCACGCTCTCGGGAGCCCCCTGCATCGTTGGGGAGGGGGAGGCAACTCCGTCAGTCAGGACCCTTCCCCTCCCTCCTGCCCAGTTGACGAAATTGAGGCCCAGGTATGGGGAAAGGCCACCCAAGGGGAAACACGGCAAGGCACAGACTGGAATCCATTCTTTAAAAACTCAAGAGTGGGAACCTACAGGGCCCACCTTGAAGAAAGCCCAGAGGGAATTGGGGGTCCCCTCCAGCCCACAGCTGAGGCCTACTGCAGCACTTTGTGGGGTAGGGTGGGAATGGCAGCCGTCCTGCAGGCCCCACCTCCCTGTCAGCCTGGCACTACTGGGTCTCCAATTCTGCAGGGTGCTCAGCAGAGGGAGATGGGCTGAGCCCTGCCTGGAGACCAGAAACAGAGCCGTGCTCAGGATGTGGGGGTGTGGCTCTGGGAAGGTGGTCTTGGGGGTGTCAAGCTCCTCAGCAGCTTTGGGGAATCTCACCCCAGACCTTGCCCCAAGCTGGGAAGAATCTCTGAATCCTCCATCAGTTCCTCCTCCCTCTTCCCAAAGGGCACTCCAAATTCTCCCAATACAGAAGCTTTTCATTTCAAAAGAGGTTAAAACCCCCCACTGCAGGTGAAGCTGGGGCTGTGATTCCTACTTCAGGTTCAAAATCAGTGATAGGAAGTGCTATGGATGGGGGTCTGAACAGGAGCTGGTTCCTTCCTTCCTTGGGATTCAGTTTCCAAAACACAAAGCACCAAAGTTGGGTGCCAACCACTTCAACACTCCCTGTCAGAAGCAAAAGGGCTTCTGAGACCTTCCACCCTGGCCTTGTCGTTCAGATGGGGAGCCCGGGGCCCACAGAGGGGCATGGTGACCCCAAGGTCACACGGCCAGGCAGTGCCTCTCTGTCCAGAGCTGGGACCCTGGTGAGGGGCAGGCCTGGGTATCTGGCCCTGGCTTTATCTGCACCAGGCCTGGATCCTCCTCCCAGTTCCCCACAGCAGCTGATCACCCTCGTTCTGGAGTCATCACTTTGACAGTGGGCCTCACACCTCCCTCAGCTCCCACCGCTGGTTCTTCAGGGGACTGGAGACCAGGCCCTTCCGGGAACCCCAGGTGTACAGAGGCCCCAGGCCGGCCAGGCAGGCCCACCTTAACAAACATCTTGCTGCCCTGGGCCACCAGGCCAGGGCGGGTGGGCGTGCAGTACACTGACATGGACTTCCGGTCTCGGGAGAACTCCAGGGTGAATTCCTTCTTCATGAGCTGCTTGATGACCTGCCAGGTCCGAGGGGTAGGCGTCAGGGCGTCTGGGGCAGAGCCAGCTTCCTCACCAGCCGCTTGACCCCATGAGGAGCCTCTTGCTCCCTGCATGATGGTGTCCACCCTCTGCTGACCCTGGCATTCAAGGCCTCCATCTCCCTCTCCAGCCCCAGAAATGTCCCCAAGTTGCCATGTCCTGACCATGCTGTGTATTCCCCAACTCCCAGTCTTTGCCCACACTCAGCTGTTCCTCTCTTTTCTCCCCAGCCCAGCCTCACCAGGTGTCTGAGATCCTTCCTCCTCCCAGAAGCCTCCCACGACTTAGTTCCTCTCTCTCCCTTCTCCTGATGCCCCAGCCCCGGGGTCTGTTGCCCAAGCCCCCCACACTGCTCACCGCGTTGCAGGCGCTAGCTCGTTCCACCCGGGACAGGGCCTGCAGGTCGGTGTTAAACACATTCATCTTCTCCACCAGGCAAGTCAGGGCTGTCTCCGTGGCCTCTCCCACCTTCTCATACACACCCTTGGCCTAGCAGGGCCCAAGGTACAGGGAGTGAGAGGCAGGGTGGCTCCCAGCAGGCCCCCAGCCTCACCTTCCACTCGCTCCCTGGAGCTCCCTTTGCCAGAGTCACCTGTAACCTCCTTTGCCCCAGGCCTGTGGGCCCTTCCCAGGCCAGCTGACCTGGGGTCTGGTGGTGTCTGGCAGTGATGCTCACCTTCCCTTACCACAATCCCTTCTCCCCTGACATCAGTGGCCACGCACCCTCCCTGTTCTGTCTCATCTCTGCCCACTTGTCTCAGCTCCTTTCTCCAGATTTCTCTTTCTAAACCTTGCTGTCCAGGCCCTGCTCCTTCCCTCCCGCCTTCTCTCCCTGAGCCCTCACAAGCCTCCTGTCTCTACCAGCCTTCACGAGCTCACAACTGCCAGTGTCCAGCCCAACTGTGACTTCTCTCCTGAGCTCCAAGCCCACATGTCCAGTTGCTGCCAGTTGGACTTTGTTCCCTGGGGACCCTCAGGCTACCTCTCCCTCTCCCTATATTTGCCACTCCAGTGCCGGTCCCAGCCAGGACAGCAAGCAGAAGCTACCCTGACTTCCCCTCTGTCTTTCACCTAACCATCAGCAAGTCTCAGGATTTTGGCTCCTAAATCTCTCTCCAACCCATGTCTTCTCCCCTCTCCCAGAGGCCCCAGCCAGGACTCAGGGAGCACCTCTCTGGCCTGGATGACCACACAGGGCTCCTTGGTTCCGGTCTTGCCCAGTCTGTTTTGTCCTCCACACAGAAGCCTGGGTGAGCTTTTCTAAGACCTGGCCATATCACTTCCCTGCTCCAAACCCTTTGGTGACTGTCTACTGCCCTCAGCGTGGCATCAGACTGACTTGGTCTGGACAAGTACCCCCGCTCAGGCAGGAACAGCATGTTCAATGCCTAAATCACATCAGGCTGCTAAGGCCTGTGGGCCTTTTCTGGGCTGTGCCTTCTGCTTTAGACACCATTCCTAGTCTTGCCCCTCAAACCTCTTTCCCTAGGCACCCCTGGCCCCCATGCCCCTTACATTACAGTCCCCCACAGCCCAAGAGCCCCATAGCAGGGTTCCAAAGCCAGTATGAGGGAGAGGGAGGGGTGGCAGTGCCAGGTGTGCAGGGGGGCAGAGACCTCCAATCCTGAGAGTGTCATACTCGGGGAGAAGGGTCTGTCCTGAGCTCCTGGATACTAGGGAGGTCATGAAAGGGAGCAGGCGCCCACCTCATTGTAGTCCAGCGCTGAGTCGTTGCACAGGGCGCAGATGGTCGCCAGCTCCACCAGCCCGTCAAACTGTCCGCATATCACAGGCTGCTCCCCCTGCCGTCTGTGGAGCCAGAGCGGTCAGTACAGGGGCCTTGGCCCCGCCTCTGGGAGGTGCCTAGTCTCATGGCCCTGCCCCCAGGGAGCACTGCCCACAAACAACTCAGAGCAGTCCTAAGTAGCCCCGCCCACCCAGAAAACCCGCCCCGTCTCCGGGCACTCACACTTCGCCTTCTGGGGCATAAGTGGTACCAGAGATGGTGAACTCGTGCAAACGGCAGGTGCCTGCTTCGGCCGCAGCTACCACGAACATCTGAGGAGCACAGAGACATGCTCAGGCAGGTCCTCCTCCCTCCTTCCTGTGCAGCCAGTCTGATTAAAGCCTGACCCCAGGTTGGGGCGTGGCCTTCCCTCCCCCTGTGAAAGAGCACTGCATCCAGGCTGAGGCCAGGTGTCTCTGCTCTGCCCAAGTGTGTCCAGTTCAGGCTTGTCCTTTGCTCTGGACCCCTGAGGGGCTTATGGCAGATTCTTCAATGCTCTGGGGCAGCTGCTAGCTTGACAGAGCCCTGAGCTGGGGCAGGAAGCTTGCGTCCTTGCCCATTTCACTATGTGACCCCTGGCTGAGCACCTGAGCCTCAGTTTCTCCACCAGTAACACAGAGAGAAAGTGGGATCAGAGACCAGCTGCCCCTCCTTGCCCTTCAAGGGGATGAGTTCCTGGCCTCTGAGGGAGGAAACCCATACCCCATCCTGAGGCACAGACCCCTGTCCCAGGAGTGAGCTCCTGCATGCTGGGTCACCCAGCCCCCTGCACCTCAGGGACAGGGGGCTCACCCCTCCCAGGGCAGGCCATGTCCTTGTCTGTCAGCCAGCTCTGCCAAGAAGATAATTCTTGCTTCCTAGAGACTGCATCACTGCACATTCCCAAGCTAACGGCCAGCCCAACAGCACACAGTAAGTGCTCAATGTCCCTTCTGTTGTCCTTTCATCCCTGCCCCAGGGGATGGCCCTCCAGCCAGCACAGCTCCTGAGAAGTTGTTTCTTAGCCCCTCATCCAGGTGTAAGGCCTCTACGACTGCCCTATACTATGTTTTTCAAATCTTTGTTAAGGAACATCCTGTTCAAATGAATTCATACTATGGATTTTACCAGGTCAGAGGCTGCAGGGCAGTAAAGTGTGCTGGTGCCCCCCTCCCCTGCGGCAGCCTCTGATGGGCTTCTATGGGGGACTAAGGTCCCATATACAGAGCCTGGGTTTCCCAGGCCAGTGGGCAGATTATGGGAGCCAGGGTGGGAGAGGAGCAATGGAGAATCTGAGAGGGGTGGGAAACCCACAACCTCACCATCACCCCACCCGCTCCTCTACCACAGGGGCCTGCTGGAGTCTCAGCCAGAATCCCTGGAGGATGTGGGCAGCAGCCCAGGATCTGAGATCAAGTGCTACAGAATGAATAATTCCTGCCCACGCCCCTCCCGGGTCACTGGAGCCAGTGTATCTGGTGACAGGCATTGACCACTGAGAGTCATGGTGCAGCAGGACAGAACCCAGGTCCAGATCCAGCTTGGCTCAGATGCCCAGGCTGTACTTGACCCCCTCCTGGTCCTCTGTGGTTAGCTGGCAGGACCTGTACACCCAAAATTCAGATGAGGAAACTGAGGTTCACAGATGGGCAGTGGCGTGTGGGTTCTAATGACTCATGTCCAGCCAGGCTTTGCTGCTCTGTCCCATGAAAACTTGGATCTGTTCCCCACCATGGGGGTGACCAACAGGTCCTCTCCTCCTCCTCTGGCCAAAAAGGAGTCAGGGAGCAGCTCAGAGAGGGAGCCCAGCCTGTCAAGCATCACATGGCAACACCAGTGGGACCCCAAGCTGGCTGCAGCCACTCACCCGGCAGACCGACATCTGATTGGTGGTGAGTGTGCCCGTCTTGTCAGAGCAGATGACCGAGGTGCAACCCAGGGTCTCCACAGAGGGCAGACTCCGCACGATGGCATTCTTGCGGGCCATGCGCCTTGTGCCCAGGGCCAGGCATGTAGTGATGACAGCTGGGAGGCCCTCAGGGATGGCGGCCACTGCCAGGGCCACGGCAATCTTGAAGTAGTAGACAGCGCCACGGAGCCAGGAGCCGCCATGGGCCGGATCGGCAAAGTGACCGATGTTAATGACCCACACGGCCATGCAGATCACAGAGATGGCGCGGGACAGCTGCTGCCCAAACTCGTCCAGCTTCCGCTGCAGCGGTGTCCGCTCTGGTTCCACGGCTGCCATCTGGCTGCGGATCTTACCCAGCTCCGTGTGCAGGCCTGTGGCCACTACCACACCCACTGCCTTGCCCGATGCGATGTTAGTACCCTGGCCGAGGGAGGGATAAGAGAAGGGCTGGTTAGCACCCCAACAGCTGGGAGATGGCTCTTATCCCCCTCCTTGGCTTTTTCTCCATGTCACTTAGTGCTACCAGATGTACACAGCTCTGCAGTCGAGTTATTGCTGCCATGCCATGGTAGTGCCAGCTCTGCGAAGGCGGGACCTGGTTCAGTGCCATATCCCCAGGGCCTAGCCGGGAGCTGGGAACAGAGGAAGCGGGGGCCAGTGCTGACAGCATGATCCACCAGTGTAGCACAGCACCAACCCATCAAAATGCACTTCATAAACAACCAGCACAGCCACACAGGAGTGCAGCTAACTGGGATCTCAGGTATGCAGCTGGTAAGTATTTACTGAAGGTTCCAGCAAACATGAGCTTAAGTGCAAGGCCCCAGTAAGATCCCCAAGTCCTGGTGATCCCCAAGTCCTGGTGTAAGGGCGGCCAGCCTTGAGCCTCCATGTCCTTTCCTGGAAAATGGTTCAACAGAGGCCCAAGACACAGCTGCTCCCAGGAGGCTCATAACTCAGTCCCCTTCAGACAGGTGCACTGTGCGAGGCTGGAGAGGACGTGGGTCCTGGCAACTCCTGCCCCCACTTACAGGCCCCTCTGCTAAGGAAATGACCTGCAGTTAGCCAGAGTGCCCTCCTTAGAAAGCTTCTAGTGACGGCTGCCGATGCCTGAGCGTGCGCCTTGGTGCTCCCCCAACCCCACAGCAGCTTGTCCAAGGCTTCTGGGCACCTAGACTGGGCACTCCCCTCTCCATCTCTGTTCACTTCCAGGGAAGCTTTATAACCCTGTGCTCTGGGCCACTGCCCACTGGCCTGACCCATCCTTGTGGCCTCCGTGCTTGGCTTGAGGCTACTGCTGAGCAGCCTGTGAGCATCCCTGGTTAAGTCCCTCTGGGGCCACAGGGGCTGACCCCTCCCACCAGAGCTGAACTGATTACTCTCCCTGAGAAGAGCCAGGCAGGCTTGGCTTCTTGCCTTGGGGATCAGTTTTCCTATTTGAGAAACAGGCTGTTCCTGCCATCTTCCACCATTCTGGCAACGCCTCTCCCTCTAGAGGATTCTCTTGAGTGATTATAGGCAAGGTCTGCCCCTCTCCAGTTTAAGGCAGAATAAGCCTCGCGTAGGAGGAAAAGCTCAAGAATCAGACGTCTGAGTCCACATCCCAGCTCTGCTACTCACTGGCTGTGTGACCTTGGGCAACTTACTTGACCTCTCTTGTGCTGGAAAAATGCAGACAAGAGTACTTATTTAAAAGGCAATGCGAGAATTAAATAAATTAATACAGGTAAAGGGCTTAGAACAGAGCCAGACACACAGCCTTTGCTAATACAGCCATTATTATTACTATAAATTTGCAATATATTCTCAGTAATTGATGAGATTCTTCCTGTAAGGCTTTAAATATTACTATTTTTATCATTGTCCAGGCAAAGGCTCCAGGCATCCCAGGTACTTACAGAAAACAGCATGTTCTTCTTGTCCTGGTTCACAGCTCTAGGGTCTGGAATGGCGTCGGTGTGCTTGGTCACGGACACAGATTCACCTGGTCGTGGAATCAGAAATGAGAAGCCCCATGTGAAACACCCTCACCCCCTGGCCCAGCTGCCCTGGGCCCCAGCCTCCGAGCCTCACCCGTCAGGATGGACTGGTCCACTCTCAGCGTGGTGGACTTGATCTCAATGAGGCGGAGGTCGGCAGGCACTTTGTCTCCCACTGTGCAGGGAGAAAGGCTTGGCTGAGTGTGGCCTTGGGTGCCACCTCCCAGGAAAGCCAGGAGGGCTCCCAGGAGGCCAGGCTTGGGCTGGGAGGCAGGGCCCTGAGCTGTGCCCTGGCCTATGGTCCCCTTATCTGTCCAATGGGGTTCTGGCCAAAGAGCTTTGGAGGGATCCAACAGGTCTCCCCCAAAACACACACATTCAGCCAGAAAGATATTCAGAGCCAGAGAGGGTTGGGCTCACCAGCATCCCATAATGAAAGGAGGAAGCCCCCAAAGCACCTGCCACTTCCACGATGTCCCCAGGGACGATGTCCCGGGCGCGGATCCTCTGCACGCCCTTGCGGTCTGAGCGGATGACCTTGCCCATCTCAGGCTCGTACTCCTTCAGGGCCTCGATGGCACTCTCAGCATTGCGTTCCTGCAGAACACGAGGCAGGCCGGCCATCTGCCTCCTGCTGGCCCCAGCAGGCCACCCCCTTGGAGTGACACCCTTGGGGCCTGGGATACATCTGGAAGCAGAAGGACCTGTGGGATTCCAGGACCAGGGGGAGGTCACACCTAGCAGCCAGAGACCCCAAGGCCCAGCCCACCCCCAGGCCTCCCACCTGCCACACGCCCACGATCGCATTGGCCACGAGGATCATCATGATGACCAGCGGTTCCACGAAAGCTGTTGTGGTCTCCTCGCCCTCCTCGAACCAGGCCAGGACCTGCCGGGGTCAGAGCTGGTGAGTCTATGCTACACCGTGGGCCAGGGTCTGCTCGCCATTTCCTTTCTACTGTGGGTCTCCATCTGCCCCCTGGCTTTAGGACAGATACCCGTGGAGAGTCCTAGACTTAGAGAGGGGCTGCTCTGAGAAGGCCTTGGCCTAGGGCACCCAGCCCCACGTAGTGACCGCAACAGCCCACGTCCCACTCTGCCAACTTTCAGGGACATGAGGCATTTGTACAACTGCCAGCTGGAGGTCTCACGGTCCACCAGGCTGTGGTTCTCCAAGTGTGGGGCCAGACCAGCAGCAGCAGCATCACCTGGAAACTTGCCAGAAATGCAAATTCTTGGGGACGGTCTATCCCAGACCTCCTATGTCAGAAACTCTGGGATGGGGCCCAGCAGTTTGTGTTTTAAGAATCCCAGGTGACCCTGCTACATTCACACCCCTGGGCCACTGGCCAGAGGAGCCCAGAGCCCAGGCCTGGAGGCAGGAGACCTATTAAGTCCTATTCCCATCTTTTGGCCCAAGTGGGTTCTTGTCAGCCTCTCCAGGCCTCAGTGTGTCCATCTGTTCTGTGGAGGTGGGGGCCCAGAACCCCTTTAGCTCAGCTGTTTTGAGCACCAGCCTGGACAGACTTTTCTAAAAGTGCCCAGTTTCCACAGAACACTGAGCAGCCAGGAGGGCCAGACACAGCTGGAGGGGAAGAATCAGTCCCACCCAGCGCCCCTGCTGCCTTGCACTCCACGTTGCCAAGATAAGGCCTCCTCCCCAGGCCCTGCTGGGCATGGGGCTGGGAGCAGCGGTCACATCCACTCTCAGGGCGACCATTCCCTGCATGACCCTTGGGTCTCTGCTCCTCGGGCACTGAAGACACCGCTGTCCCCCCTCCCCACCGCTCCACCCTGGCCCCATGGCCCTGCGGGTCCAGAAGGAATCTGGGCAGCAGGAATAGGGGACAGCAACAGCGAGCAACAGCCACAAGGAGGCGGCAAGAGGTTAAGTAAGGCCCAAGGTCTGTCTGAGGAGCTGGAGGCCAGGGAAGGGGCTCCCAACCTGGGCGATTTTGCCCCCCAGGGACATATGGTAACATCTGTAGACCTGATTGTCACAACTAGGGAGTGCTGCTGGCATCTGGTGGGCAGAGTCCAGTGATGCTGCTAAAAACCCTAGAGTGCACAGGATGGCCCCCACAACAAAGAATTACCTGGTCCAGGAAGTCAGCAGTGCTAAGGAACCCTTTGCTGGGCAGGGAAGGGCAGGGTCAGACTTGTGCTTTCTTGAGCTCTCTGACAGCCAGGGTGTGAGAGGGGTTGGAGGGGACAGATGGGAGCCAGGAGTCCAGTGTTGGGGGCAAGGGCGGTGGGCAGGTAGGGGCCCAGGGATGCCCACAGCTGACAGGACTGCCCTGTGGTCCAGAGCCTGGGCCTCAGCACCGCCCCCACCTGCTCTCCCTCCCAGGCTGCCCGATGCCGTAGAATAGGGGCCTTACTTACAAAGGAGACCAGGGCGGCCAGCAGCAGGATGCGCACCAGGAGGTCATCAAACTGCTCCAGCACCAGCTCCCACAGGGACTTCCCTGGGAACAGGAGCACTGCATGAGGCCTAGGCACCTGCCCGACTGACCTGCCCCCATTCAGAGGGTGGGGACCACCTGGCCCACTCCCTCCCTACCATTTGAAGAGGGAGAGCCTGAGAGCCTGAGAGGCACAGGTGGGTGATGCTGGGGGAGCTCAGAAAGAGCCCCACTCTAACGGGGAAGTGAGGACACAGCCTGACAGCAAATGGCCCAGGATGCCACCCAGTGGCCTCTCAGCCTGCCCTGGCCCAAGCCTCACCTTCCTCGGTCGGGAGCTCTGCCGGATCCAGGCAGCCACAGGAACCATGAGGAGACAAGAGATGGCTGGGTTACACAGCGGGGCCTGGGAGGAGTCTGAGCAGCCCCTCCCCCCATCCCCACCAGGACCACCACGATGGGCAGGACATATCCCCACAGCTCTCTGAGGTCGCAGAACAGATGGAAGCCCAGATGCTTCCACCCACCTGCCCTCCCTTCAACCTGGTTGTTGAAGGTCTGGTGTGGCCTCACTTACCCCGGAACAAGACCAGATACAGGAAGGTTCTGCCAGACCCTCCAGCCCAGTCCCTCCTCCGATGCACAGAGGGGAAACTGAGGCCTGGAGAAGAGATGGGACCCCTGAGGTCACAAGGGGAGTTGGTAGTTCTGACAGCTCTCCTGCAACGTCCCCCAGCCCCTCCCTCAAATTGAGAACATCGGCTCAGGGCACCTCTGACACACCTGAATCTCGGGACCACAGGGACAAGGTCTGTGGCACCGCCAGCCCGCTGAGCCCCACCCTACCCAGGGGCTCCCCCTGGGCTTGACCCCAGCCGCCAGCATCCCAGGCAGTGAGGAATCCGCCACGGTTCAGTTTCTGGAGGTTGAGTCCCCACTTATCCCCTCCCAGGCCCTCTGCTCCAGGTAAGCTCAGCCAAGACCCACCTGGCACACCCAGGCCCGGCCCCACAGAACGTTTTGAAGAACTATGTTTCCAAACACCACCAGGACCTGCTGCCACTTTGCGGGCTCCACTTTTACCTCCTCCGTTTCTTGAAGCACCTTTGTTTCAGGCAGGGCTGGCTGCCTCAGTACCTAAAGTCCTGGAATCTCCCCAACAGCCTAAAGGGGAGGCAGGTGGAGATTGACCCCATTTCACAGGTGCACAACCTGAGGTCCAGAGCGGAGACACGGCTTGAACAAGGTCACACGGGAAAAAACGTGTTTGTGGGTCTGTGGGAAGGGGCCCTGGAGGGTGGACTCCGATGGGTTCTTCTTCCCTCTGGCCAAGCTTGGGACCTGCTGAGGCCCCTCCCAGAGTGAGACAAACAGAGCCTTGCCTCCTCCTGTCCCTTGCTACTCACAGGACAGTCCCCAGGCCAGCAGCACCGGCATCACCTGGGAGCTTGTTAGCAATGCAGAATCCGAGGCCGCACCCCCGGGAGCCTCCCCCTCCCTCCTCCTCCTTCCTGACACGGGTTCTGTCCTCTGTCCACTTGATTTCGGCTCAAGCACCTGCCAGCACCATTTCCCAAGGGCGCCCTTTCCCTGCCCACCTGTTGGGAAGGTCTGGGGTCTGCACCTGGCAGCAGAGCCATGGAGAGTCTCAAGCGGCCCACTGGACTGCAGGAATCCAGGAGGAAAACACAGAACCTAAAAATACACTTTCTAGCATTTTCTCCAAAGCCCTATTTTAGGCAACGGCTGACATTTTCCGTGGAAAATGTAATCTCCAGTGTCCTGAGTTGAGATTAAAATCAAACAGACTTTTTCCTTCTGATCTATTTAGCTGAAGTGAACAGGAAAGGCGGGGGGAGGGCCAGAACTGGTTTCTGGGCCAATCCTCCCATGGAGCAGGGTCCTTTAGAGGTTATCCCGGCCATGCCCCAGCCTCAGGGCCACATCAGCCTGCTTCTGCCAGGCTCTACCCTGGAGATTCCTCGACCCTTCATCTCTGCGGGTATCTTCAGGGCTCCTGACCCAAGGGAGAGTTTCTCTGTGAGTCTCACCTGTATCCCTCCTGTGGTCTCCCTAACCCCTCCCCCAGTCAGGCACGTAGCCCCTGGGCCACCACATTCCTCAGGGCCTTTTTTCTGGACAGGGAAGAGGCTCGGGGTTGAGAAGCATGCTCCAGGACAGACATGCCAGCTCTAGTCCCTTCCACAAGCTGCCTTCTGTCTGCCGGTCTCACCGGTTCTTCTCTTTCTACTCCTCCACCTGGGTCTCCCCTTCTGCGGACCCACAACCCCATCCAGGATCCACTCTCGGAAGACTGATTCTACTGATTCTCCCCACCCTGGGGGCACACAGTAGGACTGTACTTCCCAGCTCCCTGTGTGAGTTGCAAAAAAAAAAAAAAAAGGATGCCTGTCAGCTTGGGCTGGAATGCTGTATTGCTGGTAGGAGACTCCGTGGAAGAGTGCTGTCTGATGGAAATTTCTGTGAAGACAGAAGAGTCCCACAGCTGCGTGAGAGTCCGCTACAGTAACCATGTGTAGCCACTGAGCCCTGGGAAGGACTGAAAAGCTACATTTTAACTTATACCTAGCCTTCCTTCATTTAAACTCAAATAGGGCCACACGGGGCTGGTGGCTGCCCTACGGGACAGCGCAGGTCTGGAGCCCTGTGTACTTCTGCTACAGCAACCAGTGACTTGCGTCTGCTTTGTGAACCCGAGTCACAGAGTCAGGAGACACTGAGCCCCCAGGTGAACTGCCACTGACATCCGTATATACTATGTGAGCACGCGATGACCTCCATTGTTTCAAGCCACTGAGACCTGGGGGTTGTTACTGCAGCATAACCTAGCTGATCCTGACCGCTGCCCTCTTCTCCCCAGACGTGGCCTTTACCACAAGGCTCCCCTTCCACCTCCATCCGCTGCCCCCGTGGGAGGCTCGGCCAGCCATGAGGACACCCCAGATGCCCTGCCCAGCCCTGCACATGGGCCATCCCTGTGCACGTGAGGCACAGGCTTCCAATCCTGCCTGAGCAGCTGGCTCCCTGTACGGCCCTGAGCCTCATCTGGAAGATGGAGCACCCACCCACACCCTGAGGGGCTGCTGTGAGGAGTATCATGATTATGAATATGAATAAGAGTCACGTTTACTGAGCACTTACTATATCCCGGGGTAAATGGGGAGGGCGCCTGAGCAGGTGCTCCGCAGACAGAATCATCACAGCAGAATGATTAGTGTTGAGTGTGCCAGCCGCCATGCTAACACCTCATGTATATTGTTCTCTTGTGATTCTCAAACAACCCAAGAAGGAGGATACAACTATTGCTCCCATTTTACAGGGAAGACAACTGAAATGCAGAGGTTGAGCAACTAGTTCATGGCCACACCACTGGGAAGTGGGCTCAGGCAGTCTGGCTCTCGAGCCCCTGCTCTGGACTTCCCACGCCCACTCCTAGGCTGTCCTGCCTTCCCACCCTGATGCTCCCCTGCCTTCCCTGGCCGAGGTCACCTGAAAACAACGTAGTATCCCATGTTCTGCTGGTTGGGCTAGATGCCCTTACCTTACCAAGAAGCCCGCCCTTGTCTGGTGGCCCCAGAGCCACCGGCCCAATCATTTCGGTCCAAAGGCTCTGCTGTCCTCATAAAACAGGTGGTGTTTGGGAATTACGAGGCCCTGCCTGCTCCAAACTCTGCTTCAAACTCCAGTCCTGCCAAGACTCTGGACAACCAAGTTCTCCCCTCACATGAACAAGCCCCAGGGCCATGGAGGGGGTCCAGGGGCTGGGAGACCCCTCCTCCCCTTCCATGCATCCCTGGAAGATGCAGGTTCTCCCTTGCTGTCCCCAGGATGCATGTAGGGAAGGGGGGCCTGAGCCAATTCCCCGTGAAATGGTGTCACTGGGCCCTCAGCAGCCAGATGCCCCATTTGCTAAGTGGGGAGAATGCCCAGGCCCTGACCACCTCTTGGTGCCGCCCACCAGGCTGCACAGGCCAAGACAGTAACAGGAGGTGGTGCTCCCTCCCAGACTGGGCCAGCCTGAGGCATGTGACCTTCATTATTCTTGTTGGGACAAGACTGCTCACATGGTGGCCTCTCCCAGCTGACCCCTGCCCTGGGTCACTGTTGCCAGACTGAACCGGCCCATGTCCACAGATGCCTGATGGGGGCCTGGCCTGCAGGGGCCTGGGAGGCAAAAGAGGACATAAGCAGAGAAACTCTGCAGCTTAGTGCAGAGCGCCTGGTCCAGAGGACTCGAGTTCAAATTCTACCCTATTTCTTGGTAGTTCTGTGGCCACAGGCAAGTCGCTTTAACCCCGGCTGTGCCTCCATCTGCAAAATGGGGATAATAGTAACTACCTCACAAGGTTGCTGTGAAGTTGAAATGATGTAATATGTATAAGGCACTCAGAATAATGCACAGCACATGGCGAACACTCAGTAAACATTAGCCATAACAATAATTATTATCGTGGAAGTGCCCATGGCCCCAGCACCTGGCACACAGTAGGTGCTCAATAAAATTCTGTGACTGAATGAATGACCCTGCCTGGCTCATAGACCTTTAGTGGCTCTCCTGGGCCTGCAGGATAAAGACCAACCTTAGCACAGCCTTCAAGGCCTTCCTGGATCTGCCCCAACCCGCCCTTGCAGAGTCACCCCCGCCCCCCGCCAGCCAAGCAAGAGGTCTCAGGATTGCCACCACTTCGCCTGGTTTTGCCAAAGCTTTCCTTCCTCCAAGATTTTGCTTTTGCTATTCCTTCTGTGCAGGGTACTTCCCCATCTCCTCACTGAAACTTCCAGAAAGGCTTCACAGAAAGCCTCCCACCACGCACCCCAGAGCGCCCCCAGGGCGGGCAGGGGCTGAGTCATTCCTGAGTCCATACAGAGCCTCATAGAACTGTTTATTTAGTTGCCCTGTAGTTCAGACCTGGGCCCTGGGCCCACAGCCTGGAGCCTGGGAGAAGCAGGGAGCATGGTCAGGGCTGCCCCCAGGCTCCGTGCACCACCTGCTCCCCTAATTCCTCCTCCTCTCCTCCCTTCTTGCAACCTTGGAAACTGGTATTTCGGCTTCTAAATGTTGGTTCCAGCTGGGAGAGCCCAGTGCTCACTAAGGTCTTCCTCAAAGGTAAATTTACAGAGCAATTAAGTCATTTGCAAAAAAGACAGGGAGAGACCTTGGCTGGGCAAATCCTGCCCCACCCACCTGGCCTGCCAGGGTCTCCAGGCCCCACCTGGGGTGAACAACCTGGGCCTGCAGCCTACCTGGCTGCCCTGGCCTCAGAGGTGAAGGCTTTGCTGGGCCTCTGTGTGCTGGCTGTGCTGTGGGCAGACCCGGCCCCACCTCGGGGAGCTCCTGCTGCAAGGACTGGGGGTTCCACGGGGGCAGGGCTGGTGCTGTCCCTGGAAGGAGGTGCTAAGTCTGCTCAACAAAGGCGTGAGAACTAGAGTGAATCCTGAAAGACTGGAGCTTCCAAATCCCTGCAGGCAACCCCCCCCCCCCAGATCTGAGAGTCAGCTCACATCTGGGAGGCCCTTGGGGGATCTCAGGGTCCCCTCTCTGCTCTACTGACAACAATGGGGCCAAGGAGGCGGGGGCCTGGGCTGAGGGCAAGAGATAAAGTCACAGCCAAGACACCGCTGGCAGGAAGCTAAATCCAGACTATCCCTCCCATCTGGCAGCCCTGGAGCCCTCATACCCACTGCACAGATGGGCAGGTTAAGGCTGAGAAAGGTGGGCTCCAGCCCCCATCAATGCCCCTCCCCCAGCTCCCCTGAACAGAGACACCCGTGCCCCCGACAGAGACCTCCTAGGACCTCGCCTGACCCCCACATCACTGGGCCCTCGGGGGGGCCTTTAGTGTTCGCCCGCTTGGCAGGACACGTCCAACCCAGTCCTGCCTCCTGCCTTGGCTCATGTCCAGCAGAGGTGACAGGCAGCCCATTCACAGACACAAGAAGATCAAAAGGCTCCTAAATAGATGAAAAAATGCCCAACCTGACTTGCAAAGAGATAAATGCAAAGTAAGTCTAGGTGAGGCCACTTTTCTATCAGCTCGGTGCCTGAAAAGGCACTGTGTGGCTGAGGTGGTGGGGAAGCGGGCAGGTCAACTGGTGCAACTTTAACGAGAACAATTTAGCAACAGCTGTCAAAATTTTCAATACACACGCCCTTTGACCCAGCAATTCTACTTCTAAGAATTAACCTTTGTCAGTATTCAAAGTGTATGAAGTGATGTGGGGACAAGGCTCTGCCTTGTAATGAGTGAGTGACAGCAGAGGCTGCAAACAACCCAGAGCCCATCAAAAGCCAGGGTGGAAAATGCCAGAACAGCCACACGATAAAACTCCATGAAGGCACTCGGAAGGCCAAGGATACTCCACATGGAACCATCTCCAAGAGTGACTGTCATGTGGAAAGCAGGGGCGAAAGAGCCCTCAAAATCCACTGCCTTTTGTGTAAAAAAGATCATTGTCACTGACCCAGATGTGCATGGAGTATCTTGGGAAGGAGACACTGGGGCCACCAGGAGTGGGTGGTTGGGGACAGGGCTGGGGAGGATTTACGGTATACCTTTTGTACCCTTTGAGTGTTATACTGTACGCATATTTTTATTCAAAAAGTAAGCTGAAAGGATGTAGAAAGCCCCCAAGAAAGCTGAGTCCTGGGCACTTCTGGGACCTGCAGAGAAAGGTGGGTTCACTAAAGGCTGGGAGCCTCCCACTTACTGCCCTGTTGGGGCCTCAAAGGACACAGCGTGGGCTGGGACAAGTTTGGGGGAGGAGTACACACTCATGAACTGAGGCCCCCCTCCCCCAGCTCTGAGGAGGGAGGAGGGAGGAGGAAGGGTCCCCAGCCCCTGCCTCCCTTCTTCCTCTGCTGCCAAAACTTGCGTACTTCAGGCCTTAAGCAAATAACTTCCTTGTGGTTTTCAATGCTAACAACCTTGCAGGTGCGTGGACTCCTGGGGTGGGGGGTACACTAGTCCCTAGGGTGTGCCCCTCCATCTGCAGGTCCCCATCCTCCTCCAGCTTCTAGCCCAGAGCCTGGCCCAGCTCCTTCTGTTACAAGGAGGGATGGCTTGGTGTACGCAAACACTCACATATAACCCTGTGACATGGGTCCTGTCAAAGCCTCATTTATGAAGAACAAATCGAGGCACAGAGAGGCAAAGTGGTTTATCCAGGATCTCACAGCTACACAGGGGCAGAGCTAGGGCTCAAAACTCTGTCATCCTCACCCCCAAGGCTGCACCTGTAGAGACCGCAAGACACCCTCTTTGGGCCAAGGCTGGGAGGGGGGAGCCTGAGGCAGGAAGGGGCAGCTGGCTCCCTTCTCCTCACCTGACGACTTCCAGAGCCCTGGAATGCTTCCCAGAGGAGGAAGCCCTCTGGGGCCCTGAGGGGGTGGGGGCAAGGCTGGAATAGCACCTGTCTAGCTGATCCCAGCTCCAAGCACAGGCACCAACACCAAGGTCCCAGAGCCTGGGGAACCTGTGACCCCCTTGAACAGACAGGCAAAGTGAGACCCAGAGAGGGGCAGGCACCCAGTACCAGCTCCATCACTGACTGTGTGACCTTGAGTAAGCTGTCTAACCTCCTGGCGCCCCAGTTACCTCCTCTGTAAAATGAGGATGACAACTGTTGCTTTCATGGAGTTATTTTGGGAAAGGAAGGAGACAAGGGGTGAAAAGCGCTAAGACCAGTCCCTGGCACTTAATAAGTCCTCAGTGAACGTCAGCTTTTATTTTTACTACTATCAAAGCACAGAGGAATCAGGAGAGCCCAGCCATGGCCCCCCAACTTTTCTTGCTGCCCTCCCCCCAATGCACATCCACTTCTCTGGACCACACCAACATCTTTATCCATCACCCCACACAGATGCTCAGCAACCAGGGCACCCCCAAAATCCTCTCACTCAGACAGAACAATATGGCGGAAGAACCAGAGGCCCCCTCCTTCCCACGCAGCTTGTCCTCCTCTGCTGGACTGATGAGGACGTGGGGGCCAGAAAGGAGAAGGGTGCTGGCCAGGGTAATACAGGGCCACATGTGTTTGATTCTGGGAATCACGACTCCCAAGCTGAAGGCCACAGTGGCACAGAGGCGGCGGTGGAACCGCAAACCAGCTGCCCTGACCCCTACCTCCAGCCCAGGGTTGGGGGACTGACCCTGCAGCCCTGAGCTCCTGCAGCCAGAACACCCTCCCTGCCAAGTCACTAATGGGGGATATTAAATAATATTTATCTCCCTAGTTCCTCCCACTGCTCAACTAAATATAGCAACTAATTTTTTTGAAAAAGGATTTCTGCTCCAGAAAGATAATATTTATACAAGAGGTGGTTGTCATAAACCAATACAAACCCCAAAGCTTCCTTTCTGACAGCTCTTCGTAATTTTCAAGCTAGCCTTGAGCAATGAGATACTCAGGCCAGAGAACCTTGCCTTTGGCTGGCTGGAAACCCTGAAAGGGTGAAGCCCTGAGTGCTGAAATGACGTGGGTCCAGGCTGCACTCTGGGGATAGAGTCATTTCTCTCCGAATCCCTAACACTCTGCCCAGTGTCCTGGTGGTGGACGGAGCGGGTGGCAAATCCTGCCTGAAAGCGACTTGGGGAGGGGCCTCTACACCTACCCTCTCAGGGCAACATCTGGAAGGACTGGCACTGGCTGTGCCTTTTGGCAGATGGAGAATCCCACACTCCTTTGAACACCAGGAAGGAGGATACCTTTCTCACCCAAACAGCAACAGCATGAAGGCTCCCTGCCTACCCAGAGATGGGCAGGCGTGGCTCCAGGTCACCCAGGAAGGAAAGGCCTCCCCAGGCAACACCCTGAGTGAGGCCTTGAACCTGCCACCAGGGAGGTAGGTCTCCCGCTTCAGCAATTCAAAGCCTCCATCGACTCCCGCCAGCCACATCCGCCTGGGGTTGCAGAAAGAGGAAGACCTGGGGGTGGGGGTGGGGGCACCAAGGCTGCCAGCTGACAAGCTGCACCTTCTGGGCGTTTTACTGAGCCCTGTGGGTGGAGAGTGGGGGTATGGGGGGACCCTCAGGGTCAGCTGGGAGGCTGGGCCTCGGAGTCTCTGGCTGGTGCCTCGCCAGACCTCTGCGTGTGCACCTGTACGGTGCCCGCCGGATGCGGCTGCGCGAGGACGCAGTGCTGACGGCCGACGTAGGTGAGCTAGGGTCTGTATGAGTGGACGGCCACGGGGGTTGGGTCGGAAGCTCGGAAGGACTGCACAGGTCCCTGGGCCCGGAGGGAGGAAAGCGAGGCGGGGGAGCCAGGCGCCCGGTCTCCGAACCCGGAACCCGCACCCCCCACCCCACCCCACCCCTCGCGAAGGTGCCGCGCAGCCCGGCCGGGAGCCCCAAGAGCATCTGCAGAGGTTTCCGGAGCCCCCGCTTCCTGCCCGCCCGCCCGCAGGGGCCGATGGTTGGGAGGCGAGAGGACTGCTCTGCGACAGCGGTGCAGGGGGTGGGAAACTGAGACCGCGGTGCGCGCGGCCCCCGCTGCCCCGGCTCGGCCCGCGCTCTCACCGTTGGGGCCGTAACGCTCCCGCGCGCCGGTCACCTGCGCCGGGCTCAGGCCGCCCTCGGCCGTCACCGAGAAGCGGCGCAGCACGTCGGCGGCCGGGAGCAGGTGCGCCTCCTCCATGCCGCCCGCCCTGCCGTCTGCGCCGTCGGCACCTTCTGCGCCGCCTCTCCGCGGGCCTATTGCGCGGGGCGCGGGGGGCTCGGGCCCGGGAGGGCGCCGCACGAGGCCATGACCACACTGGGTCCTTCCCCGACGGCAGTGGCGGCGGCAACAGGGGCCCGCGCCAGGATGCTGCGCCCCAGGCTCCCTCCCCGGGGCGGGGCGGCGCGGGGCCCGCCCCCGCACTCACACCCCTTCCGGCCGCCCTCGGAGCCCTCCGCCCCGCCTCCGCAGCGCCCCGGGGTGCGGAGGTTGAGCCATCCGCCTCCTCTTCAGAAGGAGGAACTGAGGCCGCCCACAGGGAGCGCGCCGAACGTTGGGGAGCCGAGGGCGCGTGGTCCGGAGGGGTGTCTGCCCCTGTTCACAGAGCCTGGGGACTCCGCTGCCGAGGGCAGAGAGCTGGGGAGGGCTGCAGAGCACGGGTCTCTGAGCTGCCTTCTTTTGAGCCCACTTAGGTCCTGGGAGGTTGCAAAATGGAGATGTCCATTAAGGGGCTTCCTACCCCTCACTAGAATTCTGCGAAGTGTGACCCTGGGTCCAAAGGGAACCCAAAAGCCTGTGAATAAGCAAGTCTCCCGGAGGAGACAACTTCATGATTTCTTCTTTTGATGTTTATGCTTTCTTATTGTTTTCCTAAAGTCTAGTGATGAGCAGTTATTCCTTACAACCAGAACCTCGAACAACGAACCAGTATATAAGAAAGGAAACCAGTCTTGTTACCTTAGACTCACACCCTCAGCCCAGCAGGAAACGTTAACTGCGGGGTGGGGTGGGGCTCCCTGGGGAAGCCTGAAGGTGTGTGGTGGAGGCCTGTGGCGGGGGCCCCCAGAGAGAGTGACCCTGGCCCAGGACAAAGAAGGGACCCAGGGACCCTTACTCCAGCGCTCCCTGAACTCCAGCTGGTCCAGGGGTGCCAGGAGGAGGGGCTGCAGGTCTGGCAAGCAAGCTGTGGGAAGGCAGAAACCACTCATCCCAGCAAAAGGAGGAGCAAAAGACCGCAGTCTGCTCCCCTCCAGCCTGAGAGACCCAGTGGGTCTCATCCCACTGTTCATCTTACCTCCACCAAGCTGGCCTCTGCTGCCCAGAGCTCTGGGATCCACCTTGGTGGCAGAAGGTCGTAGATTCCAGAATTGAGCCCACTCAGCCAGCTGTTCAAACCCCAAACCCTACAGTACCTCTGCCACCAGAAAGCCTTCCCAGACTGCAACTGCACACGCTCCCCCAACACACACAAGTCCCAGCTTCCAGCTTGGTTCCCCAGCTGCTGGCCCCTACCCAGTGTCCCCCCAGTTCCTCATCTCTCCCAGGATGGGGCCATGGTTCTCCTCCTCTGTCTCCCCTTCGCCGTGCCTCCTTGAGTAGAGAGACATTCAGTGAGAGAGACAGTCCAGCCCTCTGCTGCTTTTGACTCCGGGGGCTTCAGCCAGGTCTCAGCCTGTTGGTGGGGGAGCTGGGGAATGCTGGTTTTCTGGCTGTGGCTCCTTCCAGCCTGACATTTTAGATCTCGAGTCCAGTATTCCCTGTCTTTCCACCCTGTCCCTTTGTTCCCCACAGCTACAATCCACAAAGACAGCCCTACCTGTATCTCTAAGTTGCCAGGAAAAGTGTTAGCCGGGGCTAGGTGGGCAGAGCCCTACAGCTCCCCACTATAGACTTTTCTCCCAGAGACATGAAGCTCCAGGCACTCAGGCAGCTAGAAACTTCTCCATCCTCCCCCACTTTTACATCCTGGGGTCTGACTCCCCTTTGTTAGCCACAGAGATCTCAACCCTCAGCCTCTCCCAGTCTACCCCACCCTCAGCTGTCGGTGTTTGCTCGAAGGTAGAGCCAGAAGGCCTCCCTGTTTGCTCTGGCAGCCTAGCCCACGTTCCCTTTCTCCAGCCCACCCCACCCCACCATGCCTCCAAACCACCACGGGCAGGGCCAACAGCTGCGGGCGACCGTGGCCCCCACCTGGCAGGTTCACACACCTGTCAGCAGGCCCACCTGTTTGCGGCCCCCTCCTCCACCATGATGACTTCTGGTCATCCCTCCAAACTCCCACAGAATCACACACAGTCATTTCATTCTCCAACTACCTGCCCCTTGCTCATGTACCCCCTGTCATGCTCTCCAGCTTCACCTAGACAAACAGCCGGTGGCCGGGGTGACATGGTCCCAGGTATGCTGTCCAAAGAGCAAGTCTATCCTCCCCACCTCCCAGCTGCCAGGTACTGAGAGCTCCAGGCCTGGCACCCAGTCCCAGCTCTTTCTAAATCCCCCACAGAACAGATGATGGCAGAACTTACCAGCACTCTGGCAGGAGGGACCAGGATGGAGCATGGGGGAAAGGGAGGTTTTTGCTGGAATGATCTGGACACATGAAGAAGAGGGTGTTGCAGGCAGCAAAAATGACCTGAGTTGAAGTTCGGAAACCTCAGCCCTGTGCCATAGAGAGTGATGTAAATCCCTCAGCATGGCTGGATCATAAGGAGCACGAGCACAAGGATCAGGAGGGTAGATCAGAGAGTCAGGGCTAGGGCACTGAGAACCTTGATTGACCATTTAAAGGCCTGGCTTTTTAAGTAATGAAGACACAAGGTCACATGGGTCTTCTAGAATAGCTTTTGTCTGGAGGCTGGTATGGGCAAAAAACTGGAGAGCTGAAATGACCCCACCATCATTCTGAAGAAAAATGAGGAGGTTTGGACCAAGGCAGAGTGGGCTGTGATGAACAGGACCTGGTAATGGACTTGATTAAGGGGTGGGAGAAAGTGAGGGGTGACAGTTAACCCCCACATTTCTGGCTTCAGTAGCAAGGGGTGAAGGGTTCAGCCCTTGAAGTGGGGGAAAAGCAGCTTGAGATGAGGAGGGGAGTCAAGGAGTGTGTTTGGGGCCAAGTGGAATGTGTGGAGACTGGGGGACTCCAGGTGGAGGGGGAAAAGGGTTTCTCCTGCCCGCGTCACTCTCCCCACCTAATTATCGCCGCCCAAGCTCAGGCCCCAAAAGTCAAGCTGGACTTTTCCAACAGCCTCCTCCCTGGCCTCCCTGCCTCCAGACTTACCTCTGTATGTCAGGATTGCCTGCCTGAGCTGTTGCTTTCATTACTTCATCCTTCTGTTCAAGAAGTTTCCTTCGCTCCCCATTCCCAGCCCTTCAATCCCGCGATCACAACCCTTTCTTTACCAGTTGACTCCTACTCATATCCAAGCAAACCAGTCTTCTCAAATTTCTCCAAACTGTCCTTGCACATTCTGGCTTCAGCCCTTTGTCCAGGTTGGTCCCCCGGCCTGGACTGTTCTCCCAGCGCCTCTCCCTAAAGTTTCTTCCCACTTGGGAAACTCAGTTCCTTGCTACCCCAACCCCATGTGCTCATGCTCTTCCCTGCACACTTTTGACTGGCTCTGAACAGGGCCCTATAGGCCAAGGCCTATCTCCCCACTGTACAAGGAAACTGAGGCCCGGGGAGAGGATGGGACTCAAACAGGAACATGGAGCCAGGAAGGCCAAGGTGGAGCTTCAGATGGAACTCCCAGGCCAGGCGTCCTGCCCCTCATGTGCTGATGGTCTTCCTTGGCATTCAGCTGCTGGGATGCCTCCATTGGGTCAGGCCAGGGCGGTCTCCTCCAAGGCCAGGGAGTGGCTTTAGGACAGCCTGGCCAGTAGGGGCTCCACTCTGAACCTGGGGAACGGTCTTGAGCAATAGTTCAGGTGACAGGTCCCGGGCCAGAGTCTGGGAGAGTTGGAGGCAGGAGGACTAGGTTCCACCCTCCCCACTCCCTCCACACTTCCTTCCTTCCTTCCTTCCTTCCTTCCTTCCTTCCTTCCAAAATATTTTTAAGGACCCAGCTTCCACCAGGCACAGTCCCAAGCCCCGGGGAGATGGTCCTTGTTCTTCCTGAACTCACATTCGAGAAGAGAGCAAGTCATTAATCCCAAATACCCCCACACAGAAACGGACAGCGGGTGCCAGTGGTGCCTTGAGGATACGGCAGGGAGGGGGCTTTCTCCCAGAGAGATCAGAGGAGATCTCCTGGAGGAGGTGAGCTTCTGCTGAAATCTGAAGGCACAGGGGAGAGAAAGGTGTTCCAGGCCAAGGAACAGCCTGCGCAAAGCCAACTTGGCCCTGAGGCCTTGGAGGGGCCTGCTGGTCTCTGGGCTTCCGTCTCCCTGTCTGTCCAGTGGGCGCTGGCAGTGGGAGTGACTGAAGCAGCAGCTGTCCTTAGAGAAGATGGAGAGGCTGGGGTTGCCCTGCAGCTGCTCCACTTTGGTTTGTAAATGGGTTTGTGACTCAAAATGCAAACAGCCCTGGAGTGCTGGGAACCTTGCTTCCTCTTCCTGGGCTCAGCAGGGGCCAGAGAGGTGTCCCAGGCTCCCTAAGACACTGCTTTGAGCACGGATTCCAAGTCCATGGTCTCAGCCCCTACCCAGCCCACCTGGGAAGATCCCCCCTGGGCAGACCCCTGGAGCAGGGCAGGAAGACTGGCTGCTGGCTGTACAGAGTGGGAGGCCCTCCTGTCGGCTACCTCCCCCTAAACCCAAGTTCTTTTATTTTTGTCATTTGGGCTTGGGGACCCCTGTGCAAGTCCAGGGTGCACCCCTCACCCTGTCCTCCTGGGTCCAAGGCCCCACCTGGCCTGGAGCCACCCTCCCACCCTGCATCTCCAGCCTCTCCCCGTGCTGTAGCTCGGGACCCCATCCTCTCACCCACCCTCAACCCTGCTCCTCAGGCGTGTGCACTTCCTCAGCCCCCACTCATCCTCCTGCCTCCCGTGGCTGCACTGGGGTCATGTCTAGTTCCCTGTAGGCAATAAAAAGTTTCTTGTTTCTGGATCTTTGCTTACTCTGTTCCCTCTGCTAGGAACACCCTTCCATCTTCTAGGACTCATTTCTATTAGTCCTTAAGGCCCTGAAGACACGGCTCATCCCAGAGGAAGGCTCCCATAGCCCACATGGCCCCATCAAGCTCCCAGCATCCCGCCTGCCCTGCACCACCCCCCATCTTCAGTCACCCTTGAGGGCAGACTCACCTCAGTCCCCAGGAGGTGTCAGGGAGGGTGTTTGACTGAATTATGGCAGGAAAACTCCGGAGCCTCTTCCTGGGAAGGGAGCACATCTGGACTTCTGGGACCTGGGAAAGCGAGGGTTTGTCAGCAGCGGGAGAGTACAGGCACCCAGGGGCCTGCAGCCCAGACACCTGGCCCAAGGGCCTGGCCTCCTTCCCTGCAGCCACCTCTGCGGGCTGCCCTGTGAGCCTTGGGGTGGGGGCCTGGGGCCCGGCGGCTCACTCCTCAGCTCCGTAAGGCAACTTCCTGTCCTTGCCCCACTATCTTCCCAGCCAGGCTGAGGACAGGAAGTTGTCCTCTCCCTCCCGGTGATGGACAGAGGCACCCCCTGGACCTCGGGGAGGGGGAGCGCATCACATGAGGGTGCGCCTGCTTCTTCCAGGCCTGCCTCCTCTTGGTGCTGCTACGGGATTCCTCTTCCAAAGCAGCCATGCTGCTACTCTCCACGGCTCCCCGTGGTCTCCCCAATTAACAGCAGCTCAGTCTGCCAGACTTACCTGGGCCCCTTTGCCCTGTCTCCCTCCCTGCCTTCGCCCGTGCTGTTACCTGTAGTGGGAAACTAGTTCTTCTCATCCTTAACCTGTCTAAACCCTCCTCACTATTTAAAGCCAGGTTCAAATGCTGCCTTCTCCAAGAAGTCCTCTTTGACCCCTCGGGAGCCAGAGACCTCGTGCCTCCTGAGTGGCCCAGCATTTGTGTGCTCCTTCTTATTTACCTGAACTTTCATCTGCAGCCTCCAGGCTGTGTGTCTCTCCAGGACAGGAGCTGCAACTGAGTCATCTCCAGGTGTCTACAGGGCACTGCGTGAAGCTCATTAGAAAGCTGCCCTCCAGCCTAGGAATCTCCTGGGGCTGAAACTGTGTCCCTAGCACTCATCATCGCATCTCAGTGCCTGGCTCCTGGTCTGGCACTTACTAGACCCTCAAAGATGCTGGTTAAATGAACAAGTGTCTAGTCAATGCAATAGAGAAGAAAGGGCAGTGGGGTACAGATACTGGCAAGTGACAGACTGAATGGGTGCGATCACACCACGAGCTGTGACACTCTCACCATGGGCTATTCCAGGGCTGCCATTCTCACTGTGTATGGACAGGAGTTTAAGGCCCAGAGAGAGGCTGGAATTTGCTGGGGGTCACACAGCAGGCTGAGTTCCCTCCTAGCTCTACATAGCCTTTTCCGCCACAATGTCTGGCCCAAGTGCATGGTCCCTCAGCTAGTGTTGGGCTGTGCCAATCAGCACCTTGGCCGGTGAGGTAAGAAGCCCTGTCTGGCAGGGAGGGGGCTCTGTTCCAGGTTCCAGGCCATGCCTGGCCAGTTTGCCTGCAGGGCATCGGCTGGTAGTGGGTTGTAAGAAGATAAAACACAAAATCCCTATTTGTCTTGTAAATTGTCACACCCGAATAGGCTTGTAAGATTGAGGCACAGCTTGAAAAGGAATTTGAGAGACAAGACTTGCTCCCTAATATGGAGAAAGGCCTTTGGCCTGGGGGTACCTGAGGGCGAGTCTCATCTTCCTTAATCCTCAGCCCAGAGAACCAACCCTGTCCCCTGTGTGCGAAGAGCGTGGGCTGCTGGTTCAGCCTTGTCCAGAGGGTGCTCCCAGGCCTGGGGCTGATTAAGTCCTCCAGGGAGGCTGGGTCCTTCTGGGCACGACCCTGGCTGTGGGGGTCTGAGAGAGCCCCCTCCCCTCTGGACCCAGGGTCTCTGTGCTGTAGGGGTGGAACAAAACAGTGTCTGGAGTTCACAGAATCCCCAGTAGGAACTTACTCACAGGGCCCACCCAGGAGCAAAGTCAGGACAAAGTGGCAGGAGACCCAGGCCTGCCCTCGGCGCCCAGGCTGGGGGCAGAGGAGAAACTCAGGTCTCTATTTGTGGGCCCCTCACTGCCTGTGGTCACAGTTTCCATGCCAGTCCTGGTCTGTTCCTCGCTCTCAGGGCCCAGCTGTCCTGACTTTCCCTCCTCAGTGCCCTCTTGGGCCTCTCATCAGCAGGGCCAGTCTCCACCCCGGTGTTCCCTGCGTGGCGGCCAGCCCAACTCCCTGGGGATATCCTGTCATTGTGGCCCAGAGCCTAGGCGCTGCCTCTTGCCAGATCAGCCCCAGTGCTCTGGGTCCCTTCCAGGTCCCCAGGTGGGGCCCAGGAGCCCAGAGCGTTCAGGGAAGTTGGCAAAGGCACCCAGATCCCCAGCGTGGCAGGCCGGGCATGGTGCCCAAGACACCTGACGCCTGGGTCGTGGCCAGCTTCTGGGCAGACACACGGGCGGGGCTCTCTGTCCCTTCACCATGGCCCTGCGGGTGACCTTGGCACGTCCTCTACTTCTCTGGTCTCCCTCCCCAAGGCCATAACTTACGGCAGACCCAGTCCAGGCCCAGCGGACCAGGGGAATCCTTGTGACGGCGAGTGTGGTCACTCCCAGAGCGGCTGGGTGTGCTGGGTGTGCTCCCCGGGCTCGGGCTGGCCCTCTGGATCGCGGTAGGGGGGCAGGGTCTCCATCCCCCGCCCTCCAACAACCACACTCCATGAAAATGCCAAATTTGCAAGTTGGGTTCCATTTGCCTTGAATTCCCTGGCATCATACCCCCCTCATTTGTGTACCCAAATCAGCCCAGGCCCTCCTGGGTGGGGCATTCCCAAAGCCAGCTGCTGGGGTGGAGGGAAGGATGGGAGCTCACAGCAAGGCCTGCTCTGGGGGTATAAAATAACGAGAGCCAGGCGCGGGGCTGAGTGCACTATTTAATCTTTACCGGCAGCCTTCAGAGCAGGTCCGGACGCCCCTACTTTATAGAGCTGCGTGATGAGGTAAGAACCACACAACTGGTACACAGAAGAACAGGGTTTTGAACCCCGTGCCATACCGCTTGTGCTGGGTCCCCAAGCAGTGCAGGGCTTTGCTTCCTGACTCTGACTCAAAGCCCCCATTGTGCCATCAAAATCTTCTTCAAAGTTCCTGAGATGGCAGTCACTCTTGACTAGGGAAAGAATCCCACCTGAGAAGCCTCTAGGATTTAGTTTTTAACTTAGCTCTGCTGTGTGGCCTGGGACAAGTGACTTCACCTCTCTGAGCCCCAGCTGTAAAATGGGCAACATGATAGTCCTAATCCCACAGATCATTCTGAGTTCTAAGTGAGCTTGTGTTTCTACAGTGGCCAGTGTGGGTCTACTGGGCCATGGACGTTCAGGGCCCTTCTCTTTCTTGCATCCACTTCTAACAGCCCAGATTGGTTCTGCTTCTATTCCCCAGGACACCCTTCCTCTGTTCAAACTGTCTGTGATCTGACCAGGAAGCTGGCCAAGGGCAATACCCACCCAGATCCTGGAGGCAAGAGGCCAACAGGCGGGAACAAAGAATTTTCCATGGCTCCACAGTTAATGAGGAACCGACACTCTTCGGGGCCTCAATTAGTCTTTCATCCTCCTCTCCTTCCCTCAGATTTCCATCATTGGTGATATTTACATTGGAATTCTTCCCAGGACTTCAGGAACCCAGCATGGGCAAGTGGAAAACAATACAAAAAAAGAGATAGGTGTATTTTTTTTAAAGGTAGTGTTGGCAAGTTTTACTCTCTTGGTTATAAAACACATTACAAAGCAGCAAGTATCAAAACCAAATGATTTTGTGTTTAAATCAATCCAACTGGGCTTCGTCAATTGCAAGATGCTGCCAGCATTCAAAGATGAGGAAAATGTGGTCCCTTCCCTCAAGAGGGTCATGGCCCGGCTGGAACATACCCAAGCAGGTAGTTGGTAGATGGTAGTTGAGTGTGCTCTCAGAAGACAGACCTGGGACTAAAATGCTACTAGTTACTAGTTATGTGATCTTGGGCAAGTTACTAAATTAGTCTCAGTTTCATCATCTGTAAAATGGAAATAATAACAAGGCCCTCCTCAATGGACTGTTGTGAGTTTAACTGAGAAAATACATGGCATTGTTAGCAGGCTACCCAACAAAGGTGCCCCCTTTTTGTTAACAGAACCCTGACTTCACTCCAGGTAGCAAAGACTTTAACCCAGCCCAGTACATGAATCATGAGTAATTTAAGCCAAGGTGTGGGTCACTTCACTTGCGTTTCCACTCAATGGGTGAGCAAGACAGAGCCATGAGTCTGCTGGGCCTGAGTCTCTCAGGAGTTCAGTGTGCAAAGATGGCCTTGGGTGTGGGCTCCACTGGACAAACCAAGACTGCCCCAAGCCTGGCAGGAAAGCCAGCAGGCTGGAACCAGCGGCAGGCAATGACATCTGGCTCCCCACCCCTTCCTGGAGGGTTTCAAGGGTAATTTCACCCATCCTTAGTTTTTGCCTTATGCACCTGGGCTGTGTATTTGAATCAGAACTGCTAGAGGTGCCCATTACCCCAGCTGGATGGAACAGCTGGAGGGAAGCCAGCAGACTGTGGGGCTGACCTCCCACCAGAGGTTTCCCAGGGAGAACAAAAGGAGGAAAAGGGAAAAACACAGCTCATTTAGAACCTCAGTGATTAATGACAGTCCTTTTTTTTTTTTAATTTATTTGGGGGAGGTAATTTACTTATTTTATTTATTTATATGTAGATGTATTTTTTTAGTGGAGGTACTGGGGATTGAACCCAGGACCTTGTGCATACTAAGCACATACTCTACCACTTGAGCTGTACCCTCCCCCAATGACAGTATTAATTCATGAGCCAAGGCTGTTCCTACAACAGTCTGCCTGTGATCTCATGCGAGTCCAGCCTAGAGTTAACACAGGTTCTGGGGTGAACAACTTGACCTCTCAAGCGCTGGCTGCATCTGACTTTAAATGTCAGTGGAGACAGGGAGGGCCTGGGACTTGTGATGAGGAATGGTGCCCAACCAGGAAGAATCCATGGAGTCTCGGCCCCCGAGGCTTTCTTGTTAGCTTCCTGGGTTGTAAGTTTTCTCCACTGGGTTTTTTGGTGGTTGTTGTTGTTTTAACAGGAGGCAGTGTAGTATGGAGGTTAAGAGCACGGGCTCTGTGCCCCATTTTGCTATCTGAGAAATGGAAATAACACTAGAATCCACGCCATGATGTCCCGTGGCTCTGTGAGGGGCGGTGTCAGCACTGAGCATAGGGCCTGCCCTAAAGGACAGCTCCCAGTGGCTTCAGCCTTAGTGGTGTCGCTCAGTCACCAGGCAGAGAAAGGCATTCCAAGCACAGACTAAGAAGGGCTTAATGGACCCAGTGCCCAATGAGGTGCTGCCTGGGGGAGCCATGGGGAAGGAGGCTGTGGCTCCATCCCTCACCCTAAAAATGACAAAATAGTAGAACCCAGGGCATCTGATCTGAAAAGAGCCTTTGAGTCATCTTCTCCCACCTCCCTTTGCACAGGTGGGACCTGAAGCCCAGAGAGGCCAGGGACTGTCCCTAGGGGAAACAGCGAGGCCTCGCCGGGGGAAAGGAGTCCGAATATCAGAGAAAGAGGGGACGCTATCAGCAAGAAGATACATGAGGGCCAACAAAAACAATACACATTTGTGTGATGACATTTTCTGCCATAAATGTCAAGAGAACAGCCACAGAACAGGGACCACGTGGGATGGTGATGCCGGTGGCAGCAGCCACACACTCTTGTTCGTGGATGACAGTGCTGGAACCTGGCACCGGCTCCACCAGCACCCACAGCGGAGGGACAACTTGTGTCCCAGGTGCACATGCAGCAGGCTGTGCTGGAGAGAGCTGAGACTGCTCCTTGCATTGAAATAATGCAAATCATGCAGCCCGAGGGGACCCTTACATGCCTAGTAAACTAACACAGATTTGACGAGAGTAATGAAGCCAAGTCCTGTCAGGGGCCGGAGGAAACAGGGCCCCTGGTAAGCTCTTGAATGTGCTCATTAAAACGTGGTCCTGTCCAACCTAAGTGTCCATTGACAGACGAATGGGTAAAGAAGATGTAATGTGTGTGTGTGTGTGTGTGTGTGTGTGTGTGTGTGTGTGTGTGTGTGTGTGTGTGATAGAATATTATTCAGCCATGAAAAATAATGAAATAATGCCATTTGCAGCAATGTGGATAGACCTAGAGATTATCATACTAAGGAAAGTAAGTCAGACAATGGCAAATATCTTATATCACTTATATGAAGAAAATGAGACAAATGAACTTATTTACAAAACAGAAATAGATTCACAGACACAAAAAACAAACTTATGGTTACCAAAGTGGAAAGAGGGGGAGGGATAAATTAGGAGTTTGGGATTAGCAGATACACACTACTGTAAATAAAATAAACAGCAAGGACCTACGGTATATAGCATAGGGAACTATATTCAATACACTATAATAAATCATAATGGAAAAGAGTCTGAAAACAAATTTAAAAATATATATATATATATATATATATATATATATATATATATATATATATCTTAATCACTTTGCTATACACCAGAAACAAACACAACATTGTAAATCAACTATACTTCAATAACAAAATTGAAAAAACAACCATGGTCTTGTCTTTCTGGAAAGCAAGCTAGCCCCAGGTCTATACCCTTTGATCTGGCCTTTCTAACCTGAGAGAATATAAATTCTCCCTGTCCCACCCGCCACAACCACCTCCACCTGTTTGCAGCCCAGGAGGATGCTGGGACAATTCCCAGCCCCCACACCAGGCTGTGTGGGTGGGTCCTCCTTTGTCTTCCTGAGCTGTCTGCTCTGGACCCTCCCATCTAACCCCGGGCCCAGCCCAGATCTCAGTGGATTCTCAGCATCACGCCCTGATATCAGCCCCAGGGTTGAACAGTAAGGTCTCCTTACTCCAAGTCTGGACACTATGGACCCTGCCCATCAGCCTAGCCCATGGAAGCAGCCGGAGGAACCATATGCCCAGTCAAACCCCAGCCAGCCCAAACACAGAGTCCCTGGGGACAGGGGGACCCTGGATGCCTGGGAAGCCACCAGGTGCTTCTGCTGCCTCTTCAGTGAACTGGGCCATCACAGAACATCCCTGCCTGGGAACTTCTTGTGCTGCCTCCTCCACTTGGGAGAGAAGGGCCGGTCTGCCCTCTGGAAGGGAGGCCCCTGTCAGCTGCAGGGGTGGAGGGTGGCTTCTCTAGAACATAGCAGAGCTTGGAGGGGCAGGTGAGTGGCTGGGGAAGCTTCTGCCAGCTGCCAGAGAACATACCTGGCCTCCCTAGGGGCAAATTCTAGCTGTGGTCCTAAGCAGGGGCAGCAGCACCCTTGCCCCAGGCTGGCAGTGTGCAGCCTGCTAATGACCGTTCACCCACCATTAGGGTCCTACTTTGGTTTCCTCTGTAAGGCTGCACCCCCTGGGAGGAGAGGTTGAACAAGGTCCTCCCAGGGACCTTAGGGGGACCGGATGAACGGAGGAAGCGATATGGAGGAAGGAGGGAGCTGGAAGGGGAAGTGGGAGCCAGGGCTCCCCCGAGCACAGCTGCACGGCTGCAGGCTCAGGTCTCAGCCAGCTTCCCATTTGCTGGGTGACCTTTGGCAAGTCCTTCCTGTCTTTGACCTGTCTTCTTTTCTGAGGCCCCTCTTTCTCCAAGGGAACTAGGAGAACTTGCTATAGAATGTTCAAACCTCTGCCCAACGCAGGGACAGACACACAGACACGTGATCAGACAGCGGCTCTGCTGCCTTTGGGGCCGCCCACCCTCACACTCCCAGCTGCCTGCCCTTCCCGCCAGGCCTAGAGAGTGGATGCACCTGGCCTGGGAGCCAGAAGGTCCCCATTCCAGCTGCACCCGGGACCCGCACCTGCTGTGCAAATTCTGGCAGACCCCAGCCCCTCTCTGGACCTCAGTTTCCCCTCTTGCACAGTGGCTGGTGGATGGGGATGTATCGCAGGGGCCAGATGGTCTTCTAAGGCTCTCCCCTTCCAGTTTCAGGCCTGTGGTGTTTGAGGAAAAAGTTTTTGCTCAAAGGATACTGTCCACAAAGAGTCTGCAGTGTGGGCATGGGGTGAGGGTGGTAGTGGGGTGGGCGCTGGGGTGGAGTCTCACTTGCTCCCCGACAGTCGCCGAGTGGACAGAGCCATGCCCAGCTGCTGGGCCCTGGGCAGTCCCTGCCCCTATGGCCTCAGTCACCTTGCCAGGAGAGTGGGGGTTGGACAGGATGGTCGCACCAGCCCTTTGACTCTCACGTACGTCAGGGCCTCACAAAGCCTCTCCAGCTGCACCAGGCGCCTGCTCTACCCTGGGTCCACACCCCACCCGCCCTCGCCCGCCGGGGTCTCTCCTGATGGCTCCTCACTCCCCGGCCGGGCCTCCTGGGTGCCCTCAGCCTGTGTGGTCTAAGTGAGAGTGAGTGATGTAGGCAGGCAGAAAGCCAGTCATATGCCTGGGATCTTCCAGAGAAAAGGAAAGGGGCGTCCGAAAGGTCCCACGGGGCCAGCAGAGCCTGAAATGGATGTGGTCTCTTTCAGTTGCAGAGGACATGAGCCCAAGCTAAGCGCGCTGAAGGACAAATGGGAAATCACTCGCTCATTTCTCTGAAAAGTCCAGGGGATGAGAGGGCGTCAGGAGTGTAGAGGGTTTTCAAATTCTGAATTTAAGAATTTGTCTTTCTCTGCCTCTGGGCTGTTTCCTCTCTGGTGGCTCTGTTTTCAAGAGGGTCCTCCCCTTATGGTGGTAAAATGGCTGCAAGGAGCTCTCTTTAACATCTCACTTGTGTGGCCACCCCAGAGAAAGGAGATTCTCTTTGCCAACAGCTTCATCAAAAGCCCCTGACTTGAGTCTCATATCCTGTGCTCCCACGGGCCATGAGTCCCGTTCCCATTCCTGAACCAAACTTTGTCACGCTCCAACTGGCTCTATGCGGTCATATGCTCTGAACTGGGAGACAGCGGGGAGCAGGGAGAGGGGAAAGGTCAACACAAGGGCTGAGGGGGGTTCCCCAAAGGACAGTCAACTCACTGAAGCTGGAGGAAGAGATGACGGAGGGCTGAGGGGGTGTCCATGGCTTTGATGGACAAGTCTCTCTCCTGAGAGGCTGGGAGACTCTTGAGGGAAATGCTGTTTGATCCTTATTCTTAGAAACAGGAAGCAGGAGCTTCCTGAGAGCACACCGACCTCATCCCCAGTCCCCGAGATGGCTCCGGGGTCCAGCTACTTCCAAAGGCATGTGGTTACAAGTCACACAAGGAAGTATAATTAATAAATCCACATCTTGCCACTCTTTCTACTTCTAGTCTCAAAGTGAATCATCATCCACTTAAATAAAGGGACCCTTAGTAAAGGAGCACAGGTGGCCTTTCGTGGGTTTGATTCATCCCCTGAATCTTTCTGATTCTAATACTTTCCTTCCAAGTGTGCCTGCCTCCCATGAGCTCACACATCCTATGTGCCAGGGTCTTCCACGTATTACCATCTTTCTGGGGACGCTGAAGGGCTTTAACTAAACAGCACAAAGCAGTACTTGGAACCACACTCAGTGTCACTGGGTTATTGATGGCTCCTTGCCCTGAGCATCAGTCAAGGTCCGAGCCTGGAATATGAAGAATAGGGCCTGTCCCCAAAGTCTCTTGGAAATGATAGCTCAGAAAGAAATTCCTGCCATTCCTCTGCCAGCCTCTCTGGCTGGGAGAGCAGGGCGCAGAGAGGCCCAGATGCTGCCCCTGGCTCACTGGGTGACCTTGGAGAACTCCTTGGGCTTCAGACCTCCTCGAGCCACCTCTTAGGCCCTTTGGATCTGTGCTGGCAGATTCCCGGCTCCAAGGTGAGCCTGGGCCATGCCACAGCCTCCCTCCACCGGCCTCCACTGCCACCTACGCCCGGCGGTTCCCATGACAGCGGCCCCCGGTTCTCTGTTTACTCTGCTCTGTGTGTGTGATTTTTCCACAACCGGCCATAGAGAACACAATGCCAGCTTCCCCCCGAGGAGGTGCCGCGGAGCCCCTGCCTGCAGCCAAACAGCGGATGTGACTGTCCAGCCAGGGGAGGCGTCTCAGGCTCCCACGGCCCCCGGGGGCCTAGACCTTGGTCTTTGAAACATGTGAGAAATCCCAAGCAAGTCACCTGCCCTCTGAGATGCTCCCAGGCTGTGAGATCAGTCACGTGCCAGGCCGGTGGCATCTGTCAGGCTCCAGGACCCCACCCCGTGAAGGGTCTGCCTCAGCTCCTCCCAAAGAGGCAGCCCCCGCCCACAGCCCCCGGAGATGCAGGGTCGGGGACTCCCGGCAGTAAGTGCTTCCTGCCACAGCTGGCTCCCCGCCCAGTGCAGCCCAGCCCCGCGCAGGTCAAACCAATAGTGTGGCCTTTGCCCTCAGCCTCCTGTCCCCAGCCGGAGCAGACCTGGGTTAAAATGCCAAGACATAAATCCTAAGTGTCACTGGGTTTTGTGCTCTAAAGTATATATATATCATCATTGTGAGAAGCCTAAATATGGAAATAATTGGAAAATAATCATCCTTAAGCTTCATGGGTTCCCAGCAATAGACGGTAACCGACGCCCGGCATGCAGTACGTGCTGGGGGTAATCTGAGCACTTTGCCTGACTCTACTGCCTTTATCCTCCCTGAGGCTTTCCTCCTTTGAGGCTCACAGACTCAGAGAGGTCAAGTGACTTGCCCAAGGGCACATACGTGTTTGTGGTGGATCCAGGAGCTGAGCTCTGAGTCTCGTCCCTGATTCATGAGTCTGATCGCTGCATGATGTTGCCTGGAAATGCTGACAACTATTGTTCGGAGGTGCAGGGTGGGACCTGTTATTTTTCTAGGCACTGAGAACAGTCGGCCAGGCACTCTTAAGTTTGGCATCCCCTGAGGATCTCTACCTCAGGGCCGTCCAGGCTGGGTGGGTGAGGAGCCCTCGGCTCCAGGCCTCCTCTCCTGCCTCAGCCTCATCCCAACCCAGACTCTAAGCCCTTTGGTCAGTAGTGGGCACCCTCCCCCTCCCTCCCAGTCAGCCTGCCCCAGTCCCCTCATTTCAGTGCCTTTCCACCGCCCCCAGCTCTTTTCACCTCTTGCTTTGTCAATTTGTCGTGTCTTACTCATCATATTTCCCCTCTTCCGAGACCTGAACCATCCCGGCTACACTGGGTCCAGCATTTAGTAGACCTGTCCTTTCTGAAATGGTGTGCGTGTACCCTCTTTTCAAGGTTTTCAGGGGGTCTGGGAGATGCCCCCTCTAGGGGTCTGTGCGGCTGGGACAACTGGATATTCACGTGCAGTAGGATGAAGTTGGACCTCACCTCACCCATGTACAAAAATCAACACAAAATGAATCAAACCACTAAAACTATAAAATTCTTAGAAGAAACCACTGGGGTAAATCTTTATAACCTTGACACTTATAATGGTCTCTTAGATACGACACTAAAAGCACAAGCAAGAAAAGATAAAATACATATATTGGACTTCATTAAAATGAAAACCTTTTATGCCTCAAAGGAACTATTAAGAGTGAAAGGACAACCCACAGAATGAGAGAAAATATTTGCAATCACATATCTGGTAAGAATCTAGTTTCCAAAAGTCATGGGATAAACAGGGTGTATCTTACTCCAAGATATTTTCGAGAAAAGTCTTTAAGTGTTGAGATGTAATAGTACAGAATGCAAAATTTAAGCTCCCATGGGAGACATTAAGAAATCTGGGACCTGGAGTCAAGCATTTGGGGGAACGTGAGGTCAACTTCTTGCTCTGCTGCTAATGAGGGACGTGTGCGGGAGAGCTGACAAGATCTGCAGGGCTCCATGGATGGAAGGAGGGGGGCTGCCTCGCCGGGCAGGCCGGTGGGGAGACCACAGACAAGGGCAGCCACCAGGAGGAAGCCTGGACCTTAATGGGCTGAGGACTCTGAGAGGCAGAGACTGGGTCTGCCTGTCACCACAGCGTCTCTGGGCCTTGCACAGCACCTCGCTCTGAGCTCACAGAATTAGTTAGGCCTCTTTTGGTTTCAAGTAACAGAAGCCCATCTCAGAGTGGCTGTGAAAAATGGCAAACTCTTGGCTCATGTGACCGACACGCTTAGGGTAGCTGGTGTCAGGATGGCTGTACCTGGGGACAAAACATCAGTGGACTTTATTCTTAGGCTCCTAACAGGACTGCAGAAGGGCTGCCAGTAGCTCCAGGCTGATGTTCCTTTGTCCCCGTGACCCCACTGGAGAGAGAACTTCTCTTTCTCCATAGTTGCAGCAAAAGTCCTGGGGCAGTTTCATTGGAATGACAGATCACACGCCCAACCCTGGACGAATCACTGCAGCAGGGGAACAGAGGCTCTGATTGGCCAGGCCTGGGTCCAGGCCAGGAGCAGGCATCCTGCTGGGTGAGCCACAGAGAGAGAAAAACTTGTGTGAGAGGAGAGAGAACGGCCAGAACAGAGGCTCAGGTTGCAGTACTCACGTAATACCTGGGCCTGCGGCCTGGTGTGTGTTGGGGGCTTAGCATCCAGGGCCGTGTGGTGCCCCAGTCCCCGGGGGCTGCCCAGCGTCAGGGCTCCATGAGAAACGGGCAGCTCCTGTTTGTTCCAAACTTCCAGTGCCTCTCAGGCAACCTGGAAAAACACAATTCCCCGAGCAGGAAACCTGCCTGCGTATTCCAGCCTGGAACCCAGAAAGCCAAACCCTGTAACAAATTTAAAAACAAAAACTTGAAAAAGCAAACTCTCACAATAGAATGTCAGAAAAAAAAAAAAAAAAGGAAAGAAAGACAGAAAAATAAAACCCTTTATTTTCCTTTCTTATTAATAAGTACCACACATTTATTGTAGAAAAAATTTTCTTTCAAAATACAGATAAGCAAAAAGAGATAAAATTTCCCATCATCTCGTTACCAATGACGACCGATGTTGATATTTTATGGGAAATGTTGAGACTTTTCCCCATAGGTAAAAAAAAAATTTTTTCTTATATAAATGGAATTGTTGACTTATTTATACCTTTTTTACATTTACTAATATGTTGTGAACATTTTTACATGTCAATAAATGAACATGCATAATATTAAGTAAAACACCTGCAGAGTATTTAATCTCATTTAGCAAGTTCTCTAATGTAGATGTTTTCAGGGTGTCCAGTGCCTAAAAGTCACATCTCAGTGTGTTGGGCAATTTCCGTGAACGGACTTCTGGAAGGGGAGCTGCAGGTGCAAAGGGCTCAGTCCTTTAAGGCTCTGACCATGTTGCCCAGGCCCCTCGGGACAGTGGATGGGGAGACTCAGGCCCACTCTCTACTAGCACAGTGATACCTGGTGATCCACACCCGCCTGCACACAGCTTCAGCCATCTCTTTAATCCCTGCCAATCTGGTAGGTGAACTTTTGTATCTTTCTTGCTTGTTTTTGTTTTTCCATGTCTTTGATTACTTGTGCAGGTGAACATTAATCATTTGCTTATTGGTCATTTGTATTATTTTCTTTGGGGAATTGTCATTCCCTGGTTCTTGTCCATTTTTCCACTGGCAGGTTGATCTTTATCTTATCGATTTGTTAAGGGCTCCTTTTATAGATTATGGAAAACAACACTTTTCTGTATACGTTGAGGCTGTTTTTCCAGTTTGTCATTGACCTGTATGTTTGTCTTCATGCCAGGATCACGCTGTCTTGAAATTCTGTTGCTTTGCAGTAAATTTTGAAATTGAGAGTGTGAGTTCTCCAATGTTGTTCTTTTTCAGGGCTGTTTTGGCTACGCAGGGTCCTTTGCCATTCCATGTGAATTTTGGAATCAGTCTGCCAGTTCTTCACAGAAGTGAGGTGGAACTCTGATAGGGATAGCTCTGAATCTATAGATCAGCTTGGGGACTATTTTCACCTTAATAGCATTAAGCCTTCTGATCTATGAATATAGAATGCTTTTCAATTTATTTTGATCTTTAATTTTTCAACGTTTCATGGTTTTCACATTATAAATTTTGCACTCCTCTTGTTAAATTTACTCCTAAGAATTTTATTATTTTTGATACTGTTTTTATTGGAATTATTTTAATTTCATTTTCAGATTGTTCATTGCAAGTATATAGAAATACAATTGATTTCATATATATATTGATCTGTATCCTGAATTCATTTATTTGTTCTAGTAATTTTTTAGTGAACTGCTCAGGATTTTCCATATACAAGATCGTGTCATATACAAATAGAGATAGTTTTACTTCTTCCTTTCCAATCTGGAACGCTTTTCTTTCTTTTTCTTTTTTTCCCCGCTAACTTCCCTGGCTAGAACCTCAATGTTGAGTAGAAGCGCTGAGAGTGGACACCCTTGTGTTGTTCCTGATATTAGGAGGAAAGCGTTCAGTCTTTTGCCAGTAAGTATGATGTTACTGGGTTTTTCATAGATGCCTTTTATCAAGTTGAAGAAGACCTCTTCTACTCCAAGTTTAAGTGTTTTATAATGAAAGGGTGTTCAATTTTGTCAAATGTTTTCTCTGTCTTTTGAGAAAATCCTGTGGGTTTTGTTTTTACTCTATTGACAAGTCAGGTGTATAACACTAATTTTCACATGTCAAACCAATGCTGCATTCCTCTGATAAATTCCACTTGCTCCTGGTGTGGCATTTTTTCATATGAGTGGATTTGGTCTGCTAGTATTTTGTTAGGTTTTCTGAGTCCATATTCATAAGAGATACTGGCCTGTAGTTTTCTTTTCTTGTGATGTCTTCAGTGATGTTAGCGTCAGGTTAATACCGGCCTCGTAGAATGAGCTGGGAAGTGTTCCTTCCTCTTCAATTTTTGGAATAGTTTGTGAAGAATTCTTTGGTATTAATTCTTCTTTATGTTTTTTTAAAATTCCACAGTGGAATACCACCAGAACCACACCTGGTCCTGGGCTTTCCTTTATGAGTAGTGTTTTGACTGCTAATTCAATCCCATGTTATGAATTTTCTATTTCTTCTTGAAGTCAGTTTGCTAGTTTATTTCTTTATAGGAATTTGTTCATTTCATCCAAGTTACATAATTTATTGGCATACAGTTGTTCATAGTATTCCTTTATAATTCATTTTATTTCTGTAAGGTTGGTAGTAATATTCCTTCTTTCATTTCAGATTCTAGTAATTTGAGTATTCTTTTTTATTTTCTTGGTCAGTTCAGCTAAAGTTTTTCAATTTTATTCATCTTTTCAAAGAACCAGGATTTGATTTCATTGATTTTTCTCTATGTTTTCCTATTCTCTATTTCATTTATTTCCACTCTAATCTTTATTCTCCTTTCTTTAGGCTTAGTTTGCTCTTATTTTACCACTGTCTTAAGGTAGAAGGTTAGGTTATTGATTTGAGACCATTCTTCTTTTAATGTGGATATTTATGGCTTAAAATTTCCTCTAAGCGTAGCTTTAGCTGCTCTTTGGAATTTTGTATCTTTATTTTTATTCATTGTATTTTCTTTTTATTTATTATTTTTATTATTTTTTAATGGAGGCACTGGGGATTGAACCCAGGACCTTATACATGCTAAGCATGAAGTCTACCACTGAGCTATGCCCTTCCCCCTCCCCTCCATTTCATTTTCTAATTTTCCTTTTGGTTTCTTCTTTGACTCATTATTTAGAAGTTTGTTGTTTCATTTCCATATATTTGTGAGGTTCCCAAATTTCATTCAACAGAACACTCATTTTTTTTCTAATTTTATTTCTTTGTGATAAGAGAACATATTTTGTATTATTTCTACTTTTTTTTTTTGCAGGGGGAGGTAATTAGGTTTATGTATTTATTTAGTTTTTTGATGAAGGTACTGGGGATTGAACCCAGGACCTTGTGCATGCTAAGCATACGCTCTACCACTTGAGCTATATCCTCCCCCTCTATTTCTAACTTTTAAATTTATTGAAGGTTTTTTATGGCCTAGCATATGGTCTGTTCTGGAGAATGTTCCATGTGCACTTCAGAAAATGTGTATTCTGCTGTTTTGGGGTGGAGTATTCTGTAGATGTCTGTTAGGTCAGTTGGTTTATAGTCCTCAATTTCCTTGTTATCTCCTGCCTAGTTTTTCTATCCATTATTGAAAATGGAGTTTTAAAGGCTTCAACTATTATTGTTGAATTGTCTATTTCCCCACTTCATTTCTGTCAGTTTTTGCTTTACATATTCTAGTTTTCTGTAATTAAGTACATATATGTTTGTACTTGTTGTATCTTTTTGATGGATTGATCCTTTTATCATTATAAAACGTCCCTCTTTATCCCTAGTAGCATTTTTTGTTTTAAAGTTCGTTTTGTTTATTAGCATAAACCCTCCAGCTTTTTTATGTTGCTGTTTACATGATATATCTTTTTCAATCCCTTTACTATCAATTTATTTATATTTTAAAATCTAAAGCGTTTCTCCTCTAGACAGCATAGAGTTAGATCTTGTTTTTTATCCAGTCTGATAATCTCTCTTTTGACTGCGTTACTTGATCCATTCACATTTAATGTTACTCTTGATCTAGTTGAATTTATGTCTACCATTTCACTTTTTGTCATGTCTTCTTTGTTCCTCTGGTTTTCCTTCATTATTTGCCATTGCATTAAGTGAATATTTTCTAATGTGGTATTTAAATTTAAGGACTTTTTTCACTAGATTTTTTTGGTATTATTTCTGTAGTTGTTGCTCTAGGGCTCACTACAGGTACCGTAACTTAGAATCAGTTTCAGATTTATATCCGCTTTAATGCCAGTGAAATACTGGAACATTACTCCTACATAGTTGCATTCCCTTTCCCTCCTCTTCTGCGGCATTGTTATTATACACATTCCATTTATAAATGTGACAGATTGTTATAATTATTACTTTACATTATTTTATTTTATTTTTTTCAAATTTTAGAAACTTTATTTTCTGTCAGCCTATTTCCATTTTAAGAGTTTGTGGAAAGAACAGCTTACGACCACTCCGTGGTTGTTGCAACCCATTCGGCAGCCTGAGCAGTGGGAGCTGCAGACCAGTGAGCGCTCCAGTCTTCAGTAGGGAACTGCTGAATAGGCCCAGAGGGCACCTGCACGCCTTCGGACCAGTCCGCCACCTCAGGCTGAGTAGCAGTGAACTCAGGAGCGGGAGCCATCCATTCACCCTGAAATTCTTCCTTGGTCACGGCCTTTTCAGCTGCAGCCTGCTCTTCCTTTTCAATCTCTTCAGGATCTCTGTAGAAGCAGAGATCAGGCACGACCTCCCACAGGTGTTCCCGGGAGATGGTGCCACGCATGTGCAAAACCTCCCGGGCGAGCATCCACATCAGACCCACTGAGTGAGCTCCCTTGTTGTTGCACAGGATGGCAATGTCCACATAGCGCAGAGGGGAGTCTGTGTTACACAGGGCGATGGTAGGCAGGTAGGTTAACGTAAGACTCGGTGAGAGGCCGGTGGTCAGCCCTGGGATCGGTAACCACCAGAAGTCTCAGCTCCCGGAAAGCTGCCTGGATCTGGTTAGTGAAGGTTCCAGGCGTGAAGCGGCCAGCAATAGGTGTGGCTCCAGTGGCAGCAGCAAACTTCAGCACAGCTCGCTAGCCAGTATTCCTGGAGGCTATGACACTGATGTCAGCTGGGTTTTCAATGGCAACAATGGCCCGAGCTGCCAACAGAAGCTTCTCCCAGGCTCTCTTCAGATTTATGATGTAGATGCCATCACTTTTTCTTTGACTCCCTCTGGAAGTCAAGGTTGGTGCCACCTAAGTGGGTTCCTGCTGCAAGGAATTTGAGGACATCCTCCTCCTTCATTTGCAGGACATCAAGGGCTCCGGACATTGTGAGTTTCCCTTTAAGTTACAATGGGAATCCAGAACAATGCCGTATGGACCCCTCTCTGGGCAGGGTGGGAAAAAAAATACTTTACATAATTTTATGACTTTTAAGGAAACTAAGAGAAGAAAATAGAACATGTATACAGTTATAGCTTTTGTTTTATTAATCTTTTATTTATAATTTATGGTTCTCTTCACTGGTGGATTTGAGTTACCATCTGCGTCATTCCCTTAGCTCAGTACGGCTTTGCTGCCACCCATCTCCTTTTCCTGTTACTGGCAAATCTATTACATTTCTGCATGTGACAGGCCCACTAGTACATTATTAGATAGTTTTATACAGTTTATTTTTAAATCAGCTGAGAAAGGAGAAAACATTTATTTATATTGTCTTTTGTAATTATATAATTACTTTTACCAATGCTCTTTGTCTTTTCATGTGGATTTAAACTGTTTGAGGTCACTTACTTTTAGCCTAAAGAACTTCCTTTAGTGTTTCTTGTAAGGTAGCTCTGCTGGCAACAAATTCTCTGTTCTTGTCTATCTGGGAATGTCTTTATTTTGTTTTCATTTTTGAAAGGTGGCTTTGTTGTATACAGGATTCTTGGCTGACAGTTCTTTTTTTCGGGGGGGGGGGTACTTTAATACGTTCTCCCACTCCTTTCTAGTCTCTATTGTTTCCAAAAGCAGTCAGCTATTAATCTTATTGGGGTTCCCTTATAAGTAATGTTCCATTTTTCTCCTGTTGTTTTTAAGATTCTCTCCTTGTCTTTGATTTGCAGCATTTTTCCCCCAGCATTTTTTCCTGTGATGTGTCTGTTGTGGATCTCTTTGTATTCATACTACTTGGACTTCATAGAGCTTCCTGGATGTGTAGATTGTTTTTCAATAAATTTGGCAGCAGGAAGAATATACCACAGTGGTAGAGTACCTGCTTGGCATGCACGAGGTCCTGGATTCAATGCCCAGTAACAAATAAATAAACCGAATTACCGCCCCCCTCCCCCGAAAAACCCAAAAATACATTTGGCAAGTGTCTAGCCATTATTTATTTGAATATTTTCTCTTCCCCTTTCTTTCCTCTCTGGTACTCGCATTTCACACGTTTGTGCACTTCATCGTGTCCCACACTTCTCTGAGGTTCTGTTTATTTTCCTTTAGTCTTTGTTCTCTCTGTTCTTTAAGCTGCATAATCTCTATCAACCTATCTTCAAGTCCACTAAATTCTTTCTTCTGCCAGAACATAGGTCAAACAGTAGGTCAAACCTACTGTTGAGCCCCTCAAGTGAATTCTTTATTTCAGGTATTGTACTTATTAACTACAGAATTTCTACTTGGTTCTTTTAAAATACTTTCTACTTACCGATATTCTTATTGAACTTGACTTATTGAGTTTTAGATTTTCTTGAATAAATGTTTCCTAATTTGCTATATGCCATTAAGAACATTTCCAGGGAGTTTAAATGATGTTTTTCTTCTTCTTCTTCTTCTTCTTCTTCTTTTTTAATTTTTATCAGTTTCACTGGGGAGTGGTTCTGTGGCACTCATGCTGCCACGCCACAAGGAGTACTTTCCAAAGCTTATTTACCTGATCCTCCACTAGTGGATATTTTTGGTCTTTTTGTTTTTTGCTTACAAACAAGCTGTAGTAAACACTGAGACACACATTTGTGCACATGTCCTAAGGTTTCTGCAGGATACATTCGTGGGTTAAGGGTAAGCGCATTCAGCATTTGCTTAGATCCTGCAGAAAAGCTGAACCAGTTTGCACCAGCAATGTATGAGAGAAGATCTGGGTATGATAGAATTTTCTAGTTTTTGTGAACCTCATGGATAAAACGATTGTTTTGATTTACACTTCAATTACAAATGAGATTGCCCATCTTTTCATGTGTTTATTGGCCAGTTATATTTCTTTCTCTGGAATTAAACTTTGTTTTTCAAGTATGATCCGACATGCTTACAAGCTTTCCTCTCTTTTGCAATAGTTCTAATTTTTGTAGAGTCAGAGTTAGTCCCTCTCTTTTATGGCTCTTATCTTTGATATTATGCTATTTGACACTGCCCCTCTTAGGCAGAGCTCTGTATGCCTGGTTATTCATGGGCCTCCCTTGGCCAGAACCCCACTCAAGTTCTATCAGGGCTTCCCCTGTTCAAGGAGCAGCCCAGGGCCAGCTCTCTCAGCAGGGAGCCAGGAACGGGATGGCTATTTATAAGAAAAATGGTGAACCTGACAGCTTTGTGACTGCTATGTCTAGGAACCACATTTATCCACTTTTTTAAAAATTTTATTATTTTATTTTCAATCTTTCATTCCTGTTATCTTGCCTAGGTTTATTTTGCTTTTTGATTTTTTAAATTTATTTTTATTTTGGGGGGGACATAATTAGGTTTACCTACTTTATTTTTTTGGAAGAGGGACTGGGGATTGAACCCAGGAGCTCGTGCATGCTAAGCATACACTCTACAATTTAAGCTTCACCCTCCCCCTGATTTCTAACTTCTTGACATGAATACTTAGGTCATTTAATTTTGCTTTCTTTACGTTAATAAAAATTCACTTATAGTTATGATCTTCCTTGAAGAAAACTGTGAGCACCCCCCACACGCAGTTTTATATTTTTTCCACTGTCACCAACTTCAAAAGAGTCGCTGCAGTTTGGATTCTCTTTTTTCACCAAAGAATGACCTAGAATAGTTCCCTTCCCTTGCATTTCCTGGTTTCGGTGGCTGGATTTCTAAACCTTTTGTTAATGTCTGGTTTTATGGCATATAATTTCTGCTTTAAGTTTTTTATTGAGACACAATTCACAGAACATAAAACTCACCATTTAAAAGTCAAACACAACTCAGTAGTTTTAGTGTCTTTACCATGTTGTGCAACCATCTCCACTATGTAATTTCAGAATATTTCCAGCACCCAATTTCTGGTTTTAAAACAGTTTTTGAGAAACCCACTCACATTAACTCAAGTGAAAAGGGGGACACTCTCAAAGAAATGAAGTGGAGGAACAAAAGGTGGACTTCAGAGGAAAAGAAAGTACCAGGAAGCTTCTTCAGGGCTGCGAATCTCTCACTGTACCTCTTTCTTCTCACCTACTCCAGTATCTACTCTACAGATTAGTTTCCTTTGCTTGAACATGGCTCAGCGTGGCCACCAGCCCCAATTTTATATAACTCTTTAGATCCAGGGTTTGCCACAGTTTTTGTGTCCTAAAATCCAAATTTCCAAAAGGATCTGATTGCTGTAGCTAGGGTCAGGTGTTCACTCCAGGTCCAATCACCTGTGAAGCCTTAATGGATGGTTACTTGTTACCCTTCCAGATGGCCTAGGAATGGAGTCAGGTTTCTTTAAAAAGGTTATATAGGAAGAGATGCAACGTCCAGCATATCTAATACAATGACCTGAAATAGGATCTGCTTTTAGGAATCATCCATGAGCACTGGAAAAGAGGGCCTCCTCTATGTGCACACACTGCATACACGCACACAAGCACAGGTACACACCCATACTTACTTAAGAACAGATCAGTGCTGTTAACTGCTGTATGACTCTCTTGTACAGACAGATGGTGGGTGATTGTGCTGTGGTCTAGCCAGCCTGTTAGTGCCATGAAGTAAAGTTGGGTTGAGGTGTCCCTGTAGCAACTGGACACTCCTACCACCCATCAGTCTGGGAAGAACTAGACCTCGGAGAAAACGTGAGGACTTGGAACAGGGGCTGGTGTAAGGTGCTTTAGACAGTGGGAAAGGTAGTTCCTGCCCCTCTGGATTCTGAAGGGCACTTCCTCCCAGCGGGGAGCCCCCTGACTGATGACGAGAGCTAGCCAGATACCTGTAGTAGACTTGGCTGTGCTGTGATTCCTGCCTGTTCTGCCTTGACCATCTGACAAGCCTCCAAGAGCTTCCCAGCCCAGCCCTGGCTGTGCTGTGGGGAGTAATGGGAAGGCCTGTGTCCACACCCAGCCTGAAGGGCAAAAAGAACACAGGGCCCCAGGCCTGCTTGACATGGTCCACCTGGAAGGGGACCCTCATGGACAGGAGGCAGGCCTGGGAGGGCCAACTGCCCTCCTTCTCAGGAGGTTCTCTCCATGGCCAGTCTCAGTGAAGGGGAGCTTTGTCATGAGAGCTTCCTTACAGCGCTGCTGTTCATTTTTACAAATGACCTGCTGGCAAGTGAGAAAGATGTCACCTCCCATTACTATTGAGATTGCTCAATTCTCCACACCTCTCTAGCAATTTCTGCCTTATGTAACTTCTGGTGGGACTTGGTACAGAAAAGTGTTTTAATTGCAAATTATACTCTTTAGCCACAGAAAATGTTGCTACGTTAAAATGCCATTTGGTCCAGTTTAGTTTTTGTCTTGTACTGCATTGCCTAATACAAGACGACCCTGATTTTCTGTTCGCAGCTGCTTGATACACTTGTGCTCATTCTTTTCCATGTAATCTTTCTGTTTTTAAATCAGTTGTTTTGGGATGTCTCTCTCCACTTCTCTATGGGAAATGCAAGCACTCACTAACGACGAGGGGCACTGTACCCGGCAGGGTGAGTGAGTGGTGGAGCAGATGTGTGGACCTGACTCACGGCAGTGCATGAGGATCTCCTGGCAAGTCGCCTGCCCAGTTGCTGGGGATGTTGTGTTGCTCAGCAGTTTTGGGCTGACAACCTGCAAATTCACGCGTCTCCCAAGTAGCTTTGTAAACATGAAATTAAAGCATGGCTAGAAAACATTAGGAAGCCTCCCATTAAGAGACAGTAAGAGGGCTCTCATGGCTGGGGAGTCAGTGGTGGTTAGCGGTCAGGTTGGAAAGGAGAGAACCATCACCTAGTTCTTTCACCTTTGTGAAAGCCCAAGAGGGAAGCAGAGCAGTGGAGGGAGGAGAAGCGGCTGGGTTCGGGGTGTGGAGACAGACAGGCTGACCTGGAATGTGGCTTTGCCTGGAGCCAGATGCAACTTGTGGGCCTTTTCAGTTTTGTAAGTCAAGAAATTCTCTTCTTAAGTTAGTTGGAATCTGGGCCAGCGCCTCCAAAATTAGTCTGGAAGCTCTCTGAACAAGAGCAAAGCTACCTACCAAGAATCCTTAGAAAGGAGAAGAGTAACCCGGTAACGGCGGCAGCTTAACGCCATCTGCGGCTTGACTGGGCGCTGTCAGAGGCCTTTTTGATTTACTTCAGGAACTTTCACATATTCGCTTTTCCATATACTGTTCACATCAATGTGATGAGACGGAGAACACATTTTCTCAAACTACTGGAGTCAAGTTGTTGCATCAGTTTGAGTCAGAACTGCTTCCAGCTGGAAGAGACCACCCAACATGGTTCTGTCTCTCATACGCAAACACGCATGTACGCACGCACGTCTGGAGGCTGGTGGTTCTAGGGCTCCTTCAGTGCCCAGTGTAATTAGGGAGTCGGACGCTTCTCCCATTTTCCCCCTGCAAGATTGCTGCAGGAGGGCCAAGCGCGGCGCTCGCTCCCCTCGGTCAAAGGGAACAAGTAGGGGCCGGGGCAGAGCCCCTTCCCCAAAACCTCCCAGCAGGCCTCAGCCGAGTTCTCTGCAGCAGAACTGGGTCACACAGGCCCCCTGCCTGAGGGCTTTAAATCAGTCGTGACTTTCTCAGGAGCTAGTCCTGCTTTTCTTGAGATTAAAGTATCTCCAGTCACCACCTGCAAAAAATTGGATTTTATTAGCCTGGAAGGGGAGCGGGTGGGAAAGGGCGGCGAGGAAGCGGCGGGATCGACCATAGAGGGCACACAGGGCCATGTTGAGATTTGGCCTCTTACCTGGGAGCCTGGGCTTTTAACCCGGTGGTTTCCATGAAGCCCTGACACTGGGCGTACTGCTGATTTGTTGAGTAATTTTGTTTGAGTGAATGAATGACGCCCTGGTGACAGCTTTGGGGCTGGGCGTCAGGAGAACTGAGCTGTCTCTGCTACCACTTCCTGTGCGATTCCAAGCTGACTTCTCGTCGCTTCTAGTTCTTTCTCAAATGAGAAGCCTTGGCGAGTTGAACTGTGTTTCCCTTTTGTTCTAAGAGGCTTGAGTCCAAACTGCTTTTGACCTTTGTGACCTTCTATTGTTGACTCCTGGGTTAATCTCAGCGGGCAGCCTTCAGCACTTCTGTTCCTGCTTTCCAGCCAAGCAAAGGCAGTCAGTCAGTCACAGAAGCAGCACAGGGGTCAAGAGGACAGAGCACAACACAGCCAGGCTCTCTAGATCGACTTCTTGGAATAAAGGCCCAGAGTGCTTGGGCGACATGGGGAGACAGGAGAGGGTGAAGTGTTACCAATAGGCCCTGGAGGGAGACTTGGTGGCTGCACAGGCCTTGGGCGCACCCAGTTCTGCGGAGCCTCATGCTGATACAGTTTTCTCTCTGGCCTCACGGGTGGCGGGGGCTGAGGCTGGGTCCTAGGTCCTGGCCCTGGATTCTCGCAAGCAACCTAGGGGTGTTAGGAGGAGGTGTCATGTGTTTTCAGGCTGGAACAGATGGGCCTTGAAGGTTAGTTAAGTCCAGCCCCTACCAGTCTCTCTTCTCTAATTCACAAGAAACAGCCCTCAGCACAAGGAGGGGCTGAGGAGGCAGAGCAGTAAGCAGCAAACCGGTGACGTGCGGGATGAAGTGTGATACCCCAGGATAGGCGTACATTAACCCCATGTTTAGTCAGAAGCAGGTCCAGAGGAAGGTAAGGAGGAAACCAGTCCCTGGAAGGGCAGCAGCGCTGTGACTGGAACCCTGCCTTCCTCCTCTCGGCTGGCTGCATGCATGTCCTGTGAGCTTACCAGAGGTGAAGGATGTGCAGCGTGGGTTGCGGTGTCTGGCTGGAGAGGAGCCGACTGGGGAGACAGCATGTGTGTGTGCAAACCTCTGAGTGGCTGTGCAGAGGTGCAGGCCCAGGAAGCAGGGCCTGAGCACAAGCTCGAGGGGAGGGGTGTCTCCTGCAGGGCTGTAGTCAAGGTGGGAGGTGCAGCGGGGAGGGGTTTCGGCAGCTAAGAACCTTTCTGATTACTTTCCACCTGAGGGCCTTGAGATTCTAGAAATTCCATCAGTTCTGCTTGGTTGAAACTCCAAGTAGTATCTTCACAAAAAAGACAGGAGGCGAAGGAGGAAGAAAAAAAAAACCACACACAACTACTTTTTTGTATAGAATTTGTACAATATATTTCTCTTCATTTGCATATTTTACCCACAACTTAACATCCTTTTTACAGGCTGAACTCACTCAGCTGATATAATCAAAAGTCTTTCAACCAAATAAGAAAAATTCAAAATCGTAAACCCGTAAGAAAACAAATTAAAAACAATGATGAAAATAAGTCACTCCTCATTAGGAACAGCGTCTGTCTGTACAATATACATGGTTTGGAACAGATTTCTTTATAGATTAGGCACATGTTTCCACAACACCTCATTCCTACCAGTTTTATCTCATTTCAGGCAGTCCTGCCTCCTAAGAAGGATCAAAGGGATGTGGGTCTGAATGGAGCTCGCTCTTTCCATGCTGCTGGCCCTGCTAGGGACCCAGGGAGCGGGTCCTGGCTCAGCAGTGCCACCCAGTGGCCGGAAGCAGAGGCGGGTAGGAGGCAGGGGTGCTGGCCCGGCAGGGCTCTGCGAGGAGAGAGCAGCAGTTGTGCAAGAAGGGAGAGCTTAGGCTGGTTCTATCCAAACTGAATGCGCAGAGACCAGAATAACAAGGGCGGTGTACAGAGAGAAGCTATGAGGAGTCCAGCATTTAGTTCCAGTCTATCTTCCTGGTGGGAGGATGCAGTGTCACCCTGCCCTGCCCGTCTGTCCCTGCATTACTGTCTCTGCGGTACAGAGGGGCATGGGTGGCAGGCGAGGGGGAGCAGTGAGTGCACCGTCTCTGTGTCTACCTTCGGGGCAGCCCATCAGTGAGCCTGAGCCCAGGGTGGGGGCCTCTCCTCCCAAGCCGGGCACTTCTCTGTGATCTCCCTCCTCACTGCGAGACCCACCCAGGCCTGGGTGGGACGGAGCGCGGGGCCTTCTCTGGGGATGCGGGCAGAGCAAAAGATGAGAAAGGGGTTTCTACCAGGCTGCAGCGCCCGTCTACTCACACCCCAACACCACGGGAGACCGGGTGCCTTGCCAACATCAGGGCGATGGGCTTTAGGGTCACTGGGTTTCAGGACCTGCTCTGTCTGCTTCTGTCTCCTTTGAATTCTCCTTGTGATGACGGCTCCACATGCAGCTTGGGGTGGGGTTAAGAACCCAGTTCTAGGGCTGCAGCAGGTCACTGTACCTTGGCTCCTGACCCAGAAGGCAAAAGTGATCGTGCAGTTAGGTGTTCCCGGGACCTGCAGTCTTGGGCCCTGCAGAGGCCACGGCAGTGCTGACCTGCTCAACTTGGCCCTGGCTACGAGGAGCCTTCCATGGGTTCGTCCCTGTGTGTGGGGACATGGTTGGGCCCGGGCCCCCACCCTTAAATGGGAGCTGCCTCAGACATTCTTCAAGCGATGTGTCCCACTGAGGCTTGTCCACAGCCCACATGCCAACCCAGCCTCATACCCCAAAGCCTGGCTTTGGAAGCAGAATACAATCAGCACTTCAGGGCAAGACTACAGCCATAAAAAGGAGAGGCGGAAAACAGTGTTCATTCGCCTAACGCAGTTACTGCTAGACCCGTGACAGCCCAATAACCGCGGAGAGTCCCAGAGGAGGACGTGATGGTTACCACGACCATGGAGCAGAAATAAAATCATCATGTGTTTTGTTTGTTTGTTTGTTTTACTTCTAAAATAAGATCTCCTCTGACAACACTTCCAGTCTTTAGATACAGAAGCTAAAGAGTCGTCTTCAAGTTTCACACAAACCAGTCTATCCCCTTGAATGACCGACCCACTGGTCATGCCCCCGAGGCCCTCTCAAGGGAGTCAGTGTGGTTCTTTCTAAAAACATGAGGTGGAAACTGAAATATGTTAAAACAGCAACTAAAAAATCTGTGGACGTGCTGGGAGCAGTGCAGGAGTGGACACCACGGCGGCCCCGCTGGCTGTCCCACAGGGCACTTGTTCTCACCGAGGGTTCCTCTGGGATGGCCGTGGCTACACAGGGGAGTAGCGCGGCGGCGGGTCCCGTACCGAACGCAAGGGACCAGGTGGCCCGCCAGGAGGGGCTCTCACCAGTTTTGGTTTGGATTACCCAGTCTCCAGAAGCAAAAGCAAAACAGGAGCTCCCAGGCCGGCCGCTGCTGCTGGAGGTTCCGCTGAGAAAGGCAGCTCTGGGCAGACCCTGCCTTCCCCTGAAGGGCAAGTGCATGCAGTCTCAGCTCCACAGACAGAGCCCTTTCCTGAGCGGCTGCGGCCAGGTTTTCCCGGGGCTGCGGCTTCTGCAGGGACAAGCCCTGGGGAAGGCTGGTCTCTGAACGACCTTCTCGGGGGCCTGCTGCCCGCCTTTCTGAATAATTCTGCACTGCTCTGCTTATTCTCACGTGCTGTGGTATGCACAGGTGCCTCGCCTGTGACACGGGAGGTTCTCGGAGATGTGGCTGCTTGGCATTTGAGTTGGAGTGGAAAAGGGAGCTCAAGGAGAGCCGGGCACCGATGCCGCAGGAATCTCCCTGAACGAGTTTAGGCATCTGCTCTGAGATCCTTGCGGACAGATTAGCTAGTTCCATGCACGCCGCACCAGGGGCTAACACTCGACGTTCCAGAGGCGGGTGGCCTTGTTTGGGTAGTTGATGGCCAGGCTGATAGCTGCAATGTTCTGCAGAGCCTGTGGAGGGAGGAAGGGTCATCACCAACGTCTAGAACCTTTCACCTGCTGGGTCATTAAGTGCCAACAGAACAAGACCCTCAGCTGAACACCTGAGGAGGGGTGGGGGAGGCAGCCACAAGCCAGATGTGGTTCCCCTCACCTGGGGGACCACAGTCTAGGGTGAGACAAACCTAACGAGACCGCATGAAATGCCACGTGTAAGGGAGAAATCACCACGGCCCTGAGAGAGGGGCAGGTGCAATGCTGGGGCTCAGAGGACACGTCTGCAGGGGGTCTGGGAAGGTGCTTTAGGGAAAGGGAACAGCAGCACAAAGGAGCAGAAGGGAAGAAACCAAAAGCCAGTGGCGGTGCCGGGAGGCACCTGTTAGGAGGGGAGGAGTTTTCACTCTGCCTACAGGTCTCAGGAAAATTCACACAAACCCTTCTGCAATGGATGGGGGATGCCTGCTTCTAAGCAGGCGCTCCGAGCCTTTCTTGTGGGAGGACCGTATGTATGCTCACTGAGAAAACATGCCAGGAACAGAGTGCAGGGCTCTGGCTGGGAGTCCCAGCTGGATGCCCCATCCTGTGTGACCCTGGAACAAATCTCTCCCTTCTCTGAGCCTCAGCGCCCCTATCCATCCACTGTGGGGGCTTAGACCACATGCTCCACAATATTCAAGGAGTCAGTGAGCCTGGGGGTCCCCCAGGCCCTTTCAAGGGCTCTGCATCATGAAAATCATCTTCACAATAATACCGAGACAGTATTTCACCTTTTTCACTTTCACATTCTCACGAGTATACAGTGAGTTTTCCAGAGGCTAATGTGTGATAACATAACAACTGAATGCAGAAGCGGGTATACAGACAGAGCTGTCTTCTATGAAGGCAGGTGTTAAAGAGAGCTGCAAAAATGAACACAATGCTACCCTTCTCAAAAATTATTTTGTTTTGAAAAATACAGTTGCTTTTCACAACTGTAATGTTAAGTGGAATGAGTTTATTTTAAAAAATAAATTGACAAATAAGTTTAACATTTTAATTTCCAATTGATTTCTAAATTTAAAATCTAATTTTACTTCTAATGGTATTTATGAATATATATAATGCACGTAAACAAAAGCTTTTTGGGATCCTCAGTAATTTAAAAGTGTAAAGGGGCCCTGAGACCCGACAGCTGTCAGGAGTTCTCCTACCAGGGAAGAAAGTTACATCCAGAAATATCTGAAATCTAACTCTATGGAAACTTCAGGGATCGGCCAAACCGTAAATTTAAGGCACTGGTTGTTTTGGTTTAAGAGACACAAATTCTTGCTGGTGTCTCCTGACCCCACAGTTTAATATGAAAGACTCTGATAAATGGGGCTCTGCTGCAATCTCTGACACCAGCAGGAAGTGGCTGCCTCGGAACAGAGCTCCGTGTAAACCCGGGGTGGAGTCTCTGTCCCGGCCACGGGTGAGTACGGCTGCCACCGGGAGGGGGGTACCTGTGCCGCGCAGCGGAGAAGGTGGTCGTCAGTGGTTAAGGCCAGCAGGTAGTCCTGCAGCAGGCCGAGCTCCTGCGGAGAGAGCAGGGGGCAGCTGTAAGAGACCGCCCCCCTAGAGGACTTCGCCCCAGCCACGAAGGAGCAGGAGTTGGGGAGCCAGGCGCCCTGACCCACCCGCAGCCGCCTCGCGTATACAACGCGAGGGTAATCTCATGGTCAATGAGTCTGTTGTGCTGAGGGGAGGGAAAGGAGGAGGAAGAAGGACCTACCAGTTTATTTCCCCAAACTTACTGTGGTCAAGGGCCAGTCAAGGGCAGGTTCCCCTTGGCGTCAGGCCTAACCAAACAAGCGACACTGGGGTGGACTCAAGGGTTCCCCGGGGCAGGGGAGAGGGGATGCTGGACTCCAGGCCATGCTGGCCTCCCTGAGCAGGTCTGCTGAGACCCCATGACACCCCAGGGCTCGCAGAGGGCTGTGATCTGAGGCCTGGCTCTGGCCCCGGGCAGCGGAGGAAGCAGAAGCCTGGAAGCCGGTGGGAAGGCAGGGCAGGCCCTCACCTGGGCGCGGTTCTCGGTGACGAAGAAGAGCTCGGTGAGGGCGCGGTGCAGGGGCAGGAGGATGCCGGGCTGCGTCACGTCCTCAAACAGGCTGTACTCCATCTGGGTGAAGAGCTGCCACAGGGGCTTCAAGAGCGTGAGGTCACAGAGGTCACTGTGGGAGGAGGGGGTGGGTTTGCTGAGGGCAGCTGAGGGGAAATGCAGCTCCAGCGTCTGCCCCCCACATCTAACAAGGTCAGTACACGACAGTCCCCGCCTCCCCCAAACTGCCCAACATTCCCCAACGGCAGATCAGAAAAGGGGCAGAACCTCAACTTCAAACCAGGACTCCGAGAAAAAGGAGGTCCCGAGGCACGTTCACGCAGATCAGCTGCACGTCTTTAAAAATGGTTGTTAGAAGAACTTCAATGGCAGTGGGAAAATCTCAAGATAATGTTCAGTGGAAAAGAGCAAGATATGCAACATAAAGTGTAAAAATTTTAAAACTGCATATATATTATTGCGTGACCATATTAAAAGCAACAGTAAACGAACGTGCCCAAAAAATGTTATCAGGGGCTGTCCCTGTCAGTTTTCTAAATTTTCTACAATGCTCATTTGCTTTAATAATCAGAGAAAAAAACTGATTTAAAAGATAATAGCAACTGTTGTTATGACCTCAGGCTCATAAAACACAAGAAGTACGCTTATAACGTTGCTCAGGCCAGAAATCTTTAAAGGGTAAAGCAGAACCCTTTTTATTAGACTCCTGTTGAGACTGCATTTTTTTTTTCTTAACGTTGTACTTTAATTCCAGTTCAACATCCTTCAGAGGAGAAAAATTATGATTCTGGGACTTTACATGATTTTACATATTTATAACCTTAAAATTTGCCTTTTCTTTTTAGTATGATTTTTAAAAGAATTCTGTGCATTTAAGTGTAATCTTGGAGCCAATACTTTCTCCCAGGGGAATAAGCCTTTGCAAAGTAAACAATAGGAAACTGTGGTTTGCTTTAAAGAGATAGCTTCACAACTGAGTTTTCGGGAAAGCACTAGAGTGTGAGGTAAAGGCACCTGCTCGGCTCAGACCTCCGGGAGAACCGTGGAGGTTCCCCTGCCGCCGTCCTTCCCCCAGGGGCTGCCTTGCCCCTCGGCCCCTGGGACCAAGGGGCTGCAGGAGTGTCCCTACAGGAAGGAAGGTGGGAGATGGCCAGGATTCAGCAGGAAAGCAGCCAGGAGGGCCCTCTGGCCTGAAGACAGTGGAGATGTGACAATTCATACATGTCACTCAGCTAGAGAGTGCTCACGGGATGCTGCTCGCAGAGGAACAGAACTAAACCTGTGCGCGACGTGACCCCTGATGTTTGCATGTGAGGACACGGTGGAGACAGCTAGAAAGAGAAATTAAGAAAACAATCCCATTTACAATAAATAGAGTCCAAAAGAATAAAATACTTGGGAATAAATTTAACAAAGGAGGTGAAAGATCTGTACACTAAAAACTATAAAACACTGATGAAAGCAACTGAAGAAGACACAAGTAATAGCAAGATATTCTGAGTTCATGGATTAAAAGAACTAATATTGTTAAAATAGTCATAGTACCCAAGGCAATCTACAGCAATCCCTATCAAAATTCCAATGGCATTTCCCACAGAAATAGAAAAAAAATCCTAAAATTTAAATGGAACTACAAAAGACCCTGAATAGCCAAAGCAATCTTGAGAAAGAAGAACAAAGCTGGAGGCATCACACTCCCTGATTTTAAACTACACTACAAAGCTGCAGTCATCAAAACAGCATGTTGGTATTGGCATAAAAAAAGAAATATAGATCAATGGAAACAAAAGAGAGCCGAGAAATAAACCCACGAATATATGTGTTTAATTTTTGACAGGGCACCAAGAATATGCAATGAGGAAAAAATATTCTCTTCAATAAATGGTGCTGGGAAAACTGGATATCTACATGCAAAGGAATGAAACTGGACCCCTATCTTATACCATACATTCAAGTCTTCAGCCCATTTGAGTTGACTTTTGTGTAAGTCCTAAAACTATAAAATTGTTAGAAGAAAATGTAGGGGGTAAGTTCCTTGACACTGGTTTTGGCGATGATTTTTTAGATTTGATATCAAAAGCAAAAATAAACAAGTAGGATTACATCAAACTAAAAAGCTTCTGTACAGCAAAGGAAACAGTCAACAGAGTGAAAACGCATACTATGGAACGGGAGAAACTATTTGCAAACCACATATCTGATAAGGAGTTAATATCAAAATATACAAGGAACTCATACAACTAAATAGTAAAATAACCCAATTTAAAAAAAATAGGCAAAGGACCTGAATAGACATTTTCCCAAAGACATACAAGTGGCCAATGGGTACAAGAAAAGGTGTTCGACATCACTAATTATCAGGGAAATGCAAATCAAAACCACAGTGAGATATCACCACACCTGTGTTAGGATGGCTACTATCAAAAAGAGATAACAAATGCTGGCAAGGATGTGGAGAAAAGAGAGAACCCTTGTACAATGTTAGTGGGAATGTAAATAGCATAGAGGTTTCTCAAGAAATTAAAGGTGAAGCTGCCAAATGATCCAGCAATCCCACCTGTGGGTATATCCAAAATAAATGAAATCATTACCTCAGAAAGGTAACTCTACTCCTATGTTCACAGCAATACTATTCAAAATAGCCAAGTGTCTGTCGATGGATGAATGGGTAAGAAAAACGTGGCATATAGATACACAATGGAACATTATTCAGCTATGAAAGAGAAGGAAATCCTGCCATTTCAGACAACATGGATGAACCTGGAGGGCATTATGCTAAGTGAAATAAGCCAGATTAAAAAAAAACAAAAACACTGCATATCACTTACATGTAGAATCCCCAAAAAAGTCAAACCCATAGAAACAGAGTTAGAATGGTGGTTACCAAGGGCTGGGAAGTGGGGGAAATGGGGAAAACTGGTAAAAAGGTATAAACTTCGGTTACGAGATGCATAAGGTCTGAGGATCTACCATACAACATGGTGACAACTGTTGACAATAGTGTACAATACCATAACGCACAGTGGAAATCGACAATTCCACAAGAGTGAAATGTATCAGTTAACTTGACTGTGGGAATCCTTTCACAGTGTATAACTGATATCAAATGATTACATTCTATACTTTAAATACATCACAATTTTATTTGTCTATTATACCTCAATAAGGCTGAGGAAAAAAAGGAACTAAACTAATTCTAAAATTTATACGGACTGCAGTATCAAATAGCCAAGTCGATCTTGAAGATGAAGAGGTAGGAGGAAGCATTTACACTGCTAGATAGCAAATCTGTTATAAAGCTACAATATTTAAGACAGTGTGGTGCTGGCACAAAGATAACAAAAAGACCAGCAGAACAAAAGCAGCCAGACACGGATCCCCCCCCCCAGACGGACACCTTCTCTGTGACAAAGACGGCATAGGGTGTGGTGAGAGGAAAGGCGGTCTTTAGAGTCAAATGGAGACCCACGTGAGAAAAAACTAATCTTGACCCCCTTCCCTTCACATTATGTGTGAAAATTCATTCCACGTGGGCTGCTGCACTAAATGTGAAAACAAAAAACCAGCTTTATCTTCACGACCCAAGGTCAAGTAAGGCAAGAAATTCCTAAACAGAACAACAAAAGCATCTGCATAAAGGAAATGACCGATGAGCTGAAGACATAATAATTAGAGACTTCTTTCATCAGAGAAACCGCTAACAGAGTGAAACAGCAAGCCCTGAAGTGGGAGGAGAGATTCGCAACACAAACACCCAGGAACAGACTCGTATCAGGAAGGCAGCTCACCTGTGGGTGCAGCATCGCATGATCCTCAGAAGTAGGTGGATGGCTTTTAACCGCTGATGACCTGTCTGGCGACAGGCCACGCCCACCATCCACTCCCAAATTTTGGCCAATGGGAGGTGCGGCACAACTCTTTCCTCTGACAACATCTGCTTCAAAATCTCAAATCCTGGCAGCCCCGACAAAATAGAGATATTTTTAAAAATATACTCTGCTCAAGTTTTAATAAATAGGAAGAAACCACTGGGATCATTTAAATTTTGCCTGAAATTATGCGTTTTGTAAAAGCAACATAGGAATAACATTTTCGTTTCCTCCTTTTTACAAAAGGCCCTGGCAAATTCTAACAGAATGAGCATCTTTTCTAGGTCCTGACAGATGGCTCCTCTATCTGGCCATTTAAATTACAACTAGCCAACTCTAGCCCATTCAAAAGTGACCCGCATAGGGCTTGGAAGACAAATTTGTGGAAGTCACAGAGAAGAACACGTGCTTTGATTTTTAACAAAGACCAGTGACATAACAGTACCTACACTTGCAGAGTGTACCGGGCAGAGAGATCGTGCAAACAGAAAGACCAGAGCACACACCTGTCTGGAATCGCCCCAGGTGTCCAGCCGTCACGGTGAATTTGTAGCCCCACTCAGTGTTGCTCATGTCGGAGGTGAAACGGTAATACAGAGTATCCCCTAGAACACGTGAGAATCAGAGACAGGTCAGGACACTGCAGTAACAGGGAAAGGCAAGTGAGGGGTTTCCTACGAAACAGATCAAACCCAGTTTTTAAATCCTCCAACAATTTCCTTTCTCAGTATTAAGTTTAAATACTTGGGGGGAGGTATAGCTCAGTGGTAGAGTCCATACTTAGCATGCACAAGGTCATGGGTTCGATCCCCAGTATCTCCGTTAAATAAGAAATAAATAAATAAACCTAAGTACTCACCTCCCCCCCCAAAAAAAACCAAGCAAACAAAAATAAAAAAAAAAAACTTAATGTTGAGAGTCTATATGACTGAGTATTCATTTACTACCGGGAAGCTCAAAATCTTTCCACTTCTGCTGAGACCCGCTGAAATTGTGTCGGTCCTGCTGAAAGTCACTGCTGCTGGACATGGCGAGCTCGTCGCAGCCCTCCTCTGTGTTGCACTGAGAATCAAATTTGATCGAGAGGTAGATTGCACCAGGAATGTGAACTTTATCCTAGGAGGGGAAACAAGGCTGTCATGGCTGGCCACCGGACTGTTCACTGGGGCCTTCCTCATGCCAAGTCCTGCCGCTGAAACTGGGCCTGTGGGAGTGAGTGAGGCCCAGCCCTGGCCTCTGGGAGCTCTCAGCCCAGCCGGGCTGGGGAGCAAGAACACGGGCCGTGAACACACGGGAGGGTCACTCCTCTAGACTGGGCACCGCCTTGAAGGAGGGGAGGGGAGGTGAAGGCAGAAAGAGTCCCTGGAAGGGGACGTTCAGGTTGCCTGAAGATTGAGGAGGACGGGAGGAGCCTGTCAGGGAGGAAGATCCGGATGGCGAGAGGCAGTTGAGGGGGATGTGAGCACGGGGGGTGCGCTTCAGGCAAAGGAGACAGCCCTGGAAAGTCTGACACGTTCGGGGAAGAGCAAGGAGATGGGTGTGTATGAGGTAAAGGGTGGGCTTTGTGTGCTTGGGAGGTGGGGGCAGGGGTGATGTGACTGTGGAGAGACTGGGGACAGATCTTGAAGGCCTTGTGTGCTAAAATGAGGTGATCAGACTGTCTGGACTGCAGGGGGAGCCCCGGGAAGGTCTCAAGCAGGAGAAAGCCCAGATGAGATGTGGGCTGCAGCAGGGCTGGTGGGGCCAGGGATGGTCAGCAGCGGTGGGGGTCAGTAAGGAGCAGTGAGAGGGACCCAGAAGTGGAGGAGTCAGGGTGGTGAAGGGAAGGGGAGCCCTCTGAGGCAGAACTCTGCAGCTCTATGTGGGGCCAGGGGATGGGGACAGACACCAGGAACACGGGGAGGGAAGAAGCTTGGAAGGAAGAGAGTGAGGAGGTTTATATTTCTGCAAAACAAACCTTCAGCTGAGCAAAAATCATGTTCTAGATTAGTTTCTCTGTCACCTACCACTCCTGCTGTAAGGTGTCGGCCACTCGGAAGCTACGCCTGGCCAGCTCCAACATTTTGTAAAGAGCAAAGAGTTGCAAGTGGCACTAGGTCAATGAGAATAACTGAGGCCACCCTACGCCTGCCTCACCCAAACTCCTGCCTCTCCACCCAGGTACAAAGGGAAAAGATGCGGTTTTCCCGTTCTGGGTAATTAAACAAAGGGGTGGGGGTCTCCAACGTGTGGCCAGGTCATTAGGACATGGACAGAGTGAGGGACTCGCTCCAAGGAGCTTGCTGCAGGAAAAGTAAACTCTTCCCCAGGGCCAGGTGGCCAGCTGTTTTCTATTAAAACAAGGTCAAGAGAAGAGAGGACTTGTTTGTACAGAATCCTGGGACTGGCTTCAGGGAGGCAGATTGCTGCTGAGACTAAGGAAGCACTTTCTAGGCCAGGTCTGTCCCCGGGAAAAGAGCTGCTGTGGGAGTTGATGAGATTCATGCAACCCTTGCGGGCCCTGCCAGCCACACGCCCTGAGGCTGGGCGAGTCCGGCCGACCCCGGATCATACCTCGAAGTTGGTGTTGTTGTTATATGGGTGTTTCGACTCCCTCACTTGCACCTCCATTCCCGGCTCCTCCATGAACTGGCAGGCAGCCAGGGCCATTGTCCCCAGCATGTTTTCTCGGCAGCCTCGGAGCACCTTCTGCAGGATCTGGCGGCACACAGGCAGGGAACGTCAGGGCCGGCCAGTGGCAGGGCCACAGAGCTGCCCATCGGGAAGAAGGGAAAGTCTATTTCAACCCAATGCCCACCCAAAGGGGCTGGCATCTTCCTGGACCCGACGCCACCCCCAAAGCCAACCCCATCAGCCACCTCTCACTGGAATGGGCCCTTGTTGTAAATCAGGATGCTGCAGTCCCTTTGGGACACCACCACTTCAAGGAGGTCTAATAGAACCAATCAGACACGTTCCTGACCCCGAAGATCTGAGCCTGGCAGCGGGGTGGACGTACAGATGAGTGAGCTGCAGAATTAGGAGCTCCACGGGGCAAGAATGGGGGAGGACATGTTTGAGAAGGGGACCAGCAGGGGCAAAACTGCTCCCTTTTCCTCTTCCGAATGAGAAACACGGCTACAGCACACCTTCCCAACTCTCCAAGGCCACGAGGCTAGGAAAGGACCTAGGGGACTGAGAAACCAGTGTCTTCAGATGGGCAAATTTAGGACTAGAGGATAAGTTCACTTGCTAAGGAATCCCCAAGTACTGCATGTGTGTGTGAGGGTGTGTGAGGGTGTGTGAGGGTGGCAAAGGGACATGGACGAAGAAGAAGGCAGTAAACGTGGCTCATTTGTGCACCTGGAAACTGGGAAGTTGGTGACAAAACTTTGTAGTTCAGCTAGAGGCCATGCCCAGGGCTCTCGAGTTCTGCTACGTGGGCCTCTTGGTTCTACACGGCGGGAGGTGGAAGAGATGCTTCCAGCCCTGTGACAGTTTGCTAACCCTGTACCACTCTTAAAGACCAAGTTGAAGATTTGATTTAAAAACAGAACAAAAAATGGTCTCATTTGTCAAATTGAAACTTAAAAATTAGAGCGCTGGACTTAAGAGAATGCACAGACTCTGGGGAGACCCCACATCTGCCACCCAGGAGCTGGGAGCCTCGGACAAGGCTTCGGGGCTTGACTTCTTCACCGACAAAACTTTCTCCAGGTCACAATGTAACACGGGGGTAAGTGCTGGCAGTGTCTGGGGTGGATATTCCAGAAACAATGGTTTAAAACAGAAGACACAAACCTTCCTGGAAGGTTTCCTGTATTACAGGAACAGGCTGTCAGAATCGTAATTAACCCTGTCCCCTGGACTTCACACTATGTGAGACCCTAGGGGACATGAAAAGAGACAGGCTAGCAAGGAGAGTTAAACTTTTAAGTGTGAAAACGAAAAAGGAAACTGTCAGGGCGGGTTTTGTGGGGTCGTTACTTCAAATACTTTGAGCACCAAGTCTGTGTAGGCCGGGAGCTCGGCTCCAGGCCAGTTCTTGGGAGCGCTCAGCAGGGACCCGACCCCGCCTTCATTGCATTCACATCTGTCTGGGAGCCACACAGTCACCTCAGTCCAGGAAGGCACTCACTAGAGGAAGCCTGTTCAAGGCCCCGAGGGGGTGGGGGGACGCTGAGACGCAAAGGAGGAGCGAGAGGGCTGAAAGTGCAATCAGTTACCTTCTCCCACTGGTGCTTTTCTTCCAGCTGCATGAACATGTCCAGAATGTAGGTCATGTGGGCAGGGCCGCTCAGCTCCAGGATGTCCTCGCTCACCGGCACGTGCCCGGGCCACTCGGCGAGCAAGGACGCGAGCACGTGGCGGGCGTACAGGACGGCCGTGGCCTCGTTCACGCGGAAGAGGTAGTCCCGCACGGCCCTCTTGCTCTTGCAGTTGAGCTCCTTGTGCAGCAGGGCGGCGCTCTTGCTGCGCCGCTGCTTGGCGTAGCTCTGCTGCAGCTCGCTCTCCGTGCTGGAGATCAGCTTCTGGGTCACGGGGTTTGCCTCGGCAGTGGCCTGCTCGCAGCGTGCGGGCCGGGACTGCAAGCCCAGAGAGCACCGTCACAGAGGCCCGGCCTTCTCACAACGGGGTGGGGGGGGGGCAGACCCTTGGTTCCCAGCTGGGGCCACGTACCAAGCAGGGTAAGATAATCATGTCTGTATCCACGGCTTTGGCGTTCTGCTCGTCCAGCCTCAGACTCCTACTAGGCTGCCACCTCTGAGCCAGGGTCCGGATCCTTTCATCCGTGGTGAGCTCGTCTCCGTCAAACCTGAGGACAGGCAGGGACACAAAGTTGGGGACATGAGTTACAGAAAGGTAAGATTTTAACCGGCAGTGAAATGTGTCAGAAGTGCTGATCAGAGTTATGCTCCTGTTACTTCGCAGTTACACATCATGTTCCATTATTTCCCAAACTAGATTCACGGCGTTCTAGTCATGCGTGCAGAGGTGCGCCCAGGGCAGAGATGAAAAGGGTCCATTCTCCTTCTCTTTTAGAAACAAAGTTCCCTGGAGTTGTAGTCAGAGACACAGCTAGAGACACCCTCCACCCCTGCCGCCACCCCGGAATTAGATGTAGCGACACGACTAGGTTCATGCCAACCAGAGGCTGGTGAGGCAACGCATGCCACTCCCGGAGCCTGCCCTCCAACAGCCGGGTTACGGAGGGGCTCCTGTCTCCACCGCCCCCCTTTCCTCTGAGCTGGAGAACAGAGGTGGTGTGGTGTGGGGAGCCAGCTCTGATGACACAGATGAGGACAACACCTGTGGGGCACGGGGTCACTTTGTGAAGCAGGCTGCCCACCCACGCTAGGCTGCTTGCCTACCTCTGGACCGTTCCCTGAGAGGAAAAGCAAAGTCTGTCTTCTTTGACCATGGTGTTCTGTGCCCCACCTGATAAAACACTGCTTCATCTCACAGAGGATGTGAGGCAATAGACAAGAAATACAGAAATATGAAATAATAAAAGAAAAGAAAAATTAAATTGGAACTGGATATAAATTAGAATAGGAAGTCAAAACTAGGCTGTGGAGGATGGAGGAAGAGATTAGCTGCAGGTACACACAGTCCTCCCCAAAATTAAGAGCTGGGCCCAAGAACTAGCTCTGAATTTCCTGGTCAAAAGGAGGGGAATATTGTTAATTTTATAATAATCCTTAGGGAAAAACATAAAAATAATGTAAAGAAGTGAAAAAGCAAGCAAACAAAAGAACACTTTTGACCAGAATGTACCAGAAGCTCCTGCTCTGCACTGTCTCTCTGGGCTGCCACCTGAGGGAACTTTGGTGCCTGAGGCCATCTCTGCACCCATAATGAGTTTACTCCAAGAGGACGACTGCAAATGTCAATTCTTCCTAAAGGAGCACAGCTCAAAGATGAGCCGTGCGATGTAGTGCTGTCAGCTTTCGTGTCGCTTTATGAAGGACTGAAAGTAAAGTTCCCTGCTGCTCCTTGGCCTTTCAGGAGTTTTTATGCAGATCTTGTTGGCAGGTGGTAGACAGAGTCCTGCCCCCACTTGTTCCCTTGCTCACTACACTTCGGCTGCATCTAAACGTCCCTCACCTCTTCTGAACCTCCAGGAAGAAGGAGTCAGTCCTCTTCATCTGCAGTTCGTATATGGCCCGGAGAATGTGCAGAGGGGCATTGAGGGCGTCGTGAGCCATCTGGAGGCCACAGGCAGGAAGTAGAAGAGAGACAATTAGAAATGCTTCAACACATTATTGATAATCTGAACTCAAAAGTGATAAAAGAATTATTTTCTAAAGCTACCGCAAGTATAATTTAAGAACATCATTTGGTTGCATCATGCATGTGAAATTATAGGCCCTGAAACATGGATTGTAAAACCTGCATTACTATTATACATTCAAAGGAAAAGATAAAACATGGGAACCCCACCCCCCAAATCACACCAACAAAATGCAATGCTAACAGTCAATGATTTCTCAAACTGCATTCATTGCTAGCTTCTCTGTAGTGGCTGCCTTGCACTCAAGTCTGACAATTGGCACATAAATCTAAGTACTAGACTTTCTTTTCATGTTTTTAAAAACTGTACTTGCTTTCCTAACACCCACCCTATTATACTCTGTTTCCTCTTCACATAGTTAGACCCTTTGAAGTCCAAGCCCTCGGCCATTTTCACATCATTCTGAGGAACAGTGGATTATCCAGGGAAAGGAAGAGTATGTCTGAGAAACTGAGGACAGACTGTCACTTCGGGGTTTATGGATGGGCTTGAAGTTACATGCAAAATTTTACACGAGTATTTGCATGTGTATTTTATGGGAGAAACGATCTAAAGCTTTTGGGTCCATGACCATCCAACGTTAAGATCTCCTGCTGTGAGGGCTTTCCCATCCTTCAGTGAAGACAGACTGAGTCTTCAGGAGGTGTGTTCTCAGGACATCAGACTGAAGCATTTTCATGTGGAGGTTAAAACACAGTCCAAGCCAAAGAGAAGCCATTTCTTAGAGCCCCTTTCTCAATCCACACCATGACCCAAGAACGTACCAAGAAACATATCCTAGTGGGCTCGTCCAGGCTTTCGAGAGGGTCCAGCTTTTTCTGCTCTGGCTCCCCAGGGCTGCTGGCTGGCCGTTCCACCTCCTCCTCCTGGTCTCCCCGCTCATCCAGCTCCAGCTCCCCATGCTCAGCCAAAGTGCTGATCTCTTTTTTTGAGGAGTATAGCATGATGGACAAAATCTACATAGACAGAAAATCAGGCAGGGCAGGAACATGAGTGTTTAGTGGGTGAGAAGATCTTCAACCCTCAAAGGGTAGAAAATATTTGACATAACTTTTTAAAAGACATCAGAATTCACAAAAAGAATGTAAAATTAGAAAAGAAATATGAAAGCATGTTAGATTGTACTTATAATCAAAGAAATGCTAACTAAAACTACAAAGGACCTTTGCATTTATTAACTTTGCCACTGACAGTGTAAGTTGTTGTCATCCTTTTAGAATTATTTTGGTGAAATGTAAAGAGCTATACAAATGTTCGTAACTTTGACCCCACAACCTGTCTTTTAGGAATAATGTAAAATATGTAAAAAGTTATATTCATGATATAGTCAATGAAGCATTAATAATGGCAAAAAAACTGAAATCCAACTTTATGTATCCTATATAGCCATTAAAAATGGTGGTTATGAAAAGCAACCTAGAAAAACAGCCATCATATAACCTCAATTTATTTCAATACCATGTTCACTGTACAATCTAAAGCTACATATATAATATAGACACAGAAGGGAAAAATTAGAAAAAGGAACACAAAATACTAATGGTAGCTGTGTTCAGGGGGTGAAATTCTGAGTTTTGCTTTGCTTTCTATTTTTCAAATTTTCTGAATATAAAAAATTTTTTAATTTAAAATATTTCATAAAGAACAGGAGCTCACATGCTTACTGGGTTATCCATTAATACGTTTCAGTATGTTTTTCTAAAACCTAACCGAATCCTCTTGTGGCCACTGAGAGCTGTTTCTTGGAGTTCAGGCCTCTGTGTGACTGAGACTGGCTGGCTGACCCCCTTCTACAAAGCAATGGCTTTTTCTGACCTACAGCTGGCACCTGGCACAGAAACGCCGCAGGAAACCACAGTAATTCCACTAGGAAAAATCGAAGGCCAACAAGGAGTAGTAATAAAGTAAAAATTATCAACTAAAACCCTACATAAAATAAACTTAACTCAGGACAAATTTAGAAATGGATTTAGTTCCTTTAGCTCAAAGGAACTTTAAAAGGAAATAATAATTCAAGGGCATACTTTATTACCATGATATAATGGTCAACCATGTGTTTCCATAAAATACTCCTCTTCCAATATTCTTTGAACAAACATCAAATTCATTCTCCCTGACAGGGAGGACAAATGTCCTAATTTTTATTTCCAAAAGGGAAGACACATATAAAACACTGTTTTAATGACTGCATGGGGCAGAAGCAGCTATGACTGACTATGGTTCTGATGCCCAGGCCAGTAAACCTGCAGCAGAAGCAGCGACAGGAGTCACCCCGTCCCTTACTTCCAGGTCTCGGAGGAGCCACGTTTTACTGAAGCCGGTCCCTTTGCTGCACTTTTTCACCAGCAGCTTCAGCAAATCAGTCTGAAGGAAGGTGGCATGGGTCTCTTCAAAACCGTGAGCCTGCCCAACAGAAAAAGAAGGATTTGCAACTGTCTCAGAGTGAAGGTAAGGGTCCCTCAAGGAGGAGCACACCTCTGTCCGAGCCCATCTCAGCGAGTGGCCCAAGTTCACCTTCTGGTGAAAACTCCAGAGTCAGCAGGAAGGACGACACTCTGAACCAGAGCCATAACCCAAGTCTGTTCACTCACTGTCTAATTCATTCACCCAGCACATACTTCTGAAGCCTAGGACGTCCGGTGTGCTAAGTCCTATGCTAAGAACAGAGGTTTCATGTTCCTCTCCTGAGCTCTACCTTCCAAAAGCTTCCCGCTGCTTTATGGACCATGATTCAAGTCCCAAATCACGACTGACAAGGCCCCACTGACTCCCCGCCTGCCTGTCTCAGCTCCCTCTCTGGCACTGTCCCAAAGCCCTAGGGTGTTCTTTCTGTTCCCTGACAACAAGGCCTGCTCCTGGGCTTGGAGTTTGCTCTCTCTCGGCATGAGATGCTCTGCCCAGACTCCTTATCTATCAGCCCAAATTTCACCTCCTCAGAAACGCTCTTTCTGACTCATGGTGGTTTTCCTTGCAGGCTCTTTGGTGTCTCTCTTACAGTTTAGGCCGAAAACTCCATGACAGCAGGGAACTTCTTTCTAGTTCAACACTACAAACTCAGTTCCATGTGGCACTTGGTGCTCGACAAATATTTACAGAATGAAGGATTCAAAGACAGAAATGGTCTCTGCCCTTGGGGAGTTTCTTTTTTCTTTCCTACTATAACAAAGACAATTAAAACAACAGCAGATCGTGATAAATGCCATGAAATCAACAAACAGCAGATGTGTGGTCTTATCCCTAAAACTATAAATTCTCAGGGCTGGGATCCCATCTAGTCCAACCTCCCTGTGATGCCTGAGTCCTTCCATGGCCTCCTTGCTGGTGATGCCAAACTCAAGGAACTCATAAGCTTTCCAAGTGAAATCCTTCCTTGGTGGCTAGTTCTTGGGAAGATCATCCTAAAAGTGACCCCTTCCTCCCTATCAATGCCCTCAGGTGGCAGAAGAATCATGTTCCCCAAAAGTCAGGGCTTCCCATCTACATGTCAGCCATCGCCCGGCTCCTTAACTTGTCTGCCTCCTCTCACACCAACTGTCCAACCTACCACTCAAACAACCCAAAGATATTAGCCCCCTTTATTCTTCCTATGTTGAACCAGAAGGAGCTGTGGTTCAAAAGGAAGTGAGAAACTGTTCAGTACATTTTTCTCCGCATCCTCCAAGGTTACGTGCCCATTAGGCAATAGCACCTGGTTCCACAAGGCAGTACAGAAAAATTACAGAGAACCAACTATTTGGAAAATTCTGTTTAAGTTATCCTTGTGCAAGGCCCCAACCATTTCTAAAAATAATCAAGATCGTAGGGCTAACCATCCATCGAGATCAGACGGTATTTCCTTCTAGTCAATACCCTGCAGGTGTTAAATCACAGCCAGATTCATTAGCAAATGGAAGAAGCTCACCATTACCTTTAGTGTTTTGTATAATCCTTTAAGGGCCAGGGACAGGACCCAAGTTGCTTCCACTGCCTCAGGACAATGGCTGTCCATGCTGGTCTGCAGAAGGTGACTGGCAATAAAGGCAAAGTGCTGGGAGTACTGGCTCAGCTGGGCCTGAGAGTCGCTGCATTCCTGTCCTCCTCCTTTCTGGACCAGCTGGTAGTCCTTCACTGCAGGGTGATGTCAGGCAGGGAAAGAAAGGCACAAAAAGCACAGTTAATGCTCCCTTCCTGCAGCTACCTTTCCTCCCCAGGAATGTGCCTTACTGAAGCAAGAACTGCTGACCCAAACCCACAAACCTCCCTGGCTTCAAACTTAGCCATCATATTTAAGGCCAGCTTGCAGCTGAGCACAGAAATGGTACTGGGCCACCTAACTCACCAAGCAACTGAGAAAGACAATTCACACTCCTGCTAGTCACACACACAGGTGGTCTCCAAAGGAGTTACAGGAAGTTCTTAAATACAGCACCCATGAGGTTTTGGTAACTTGGGTCTTTTCTTTATTGTTTCCTAGACTGCCCAGCCAGAGATTTATCAATTTATTTGATCTTTTCCAAGGACCAGCTTTTGGTTTCATTGATTTTTCTCTGTTATTTCTTTCTTTTTTTTTTCAGCTTCTATGATTTCTATCTTTATCATTATTAATTTCCTTATTTCTTTTTGCTTTGGGTTTAATTTGTTCTTTCTTTTTCTGGTTTCCTTAGGGGAAAGGCAACTGCTACTGCATGCTAGGTTCAGAGAAATTAAAGACGTACATTTTATAAGACCTAAATTTATCCCACAAATGAATGGAGAGGTATGCCGTGCTCCAGGTCAAAAGACTCAATATTGTTACGATGTCAGCTCTCCCAAATGGGTCTGCAGAGTCAACGCAATGCCAAACCCCCAGCAGGGTCTTTAACAGAAACTGACAAGCTGATTCTAAAATTTATTCAGAAAGACAAAGGAACTGGACTAGCCAAAACAATTCTGAAAAAGAGTGACAAAGTAGGAGGACCTGATTTCAATACTTAGTATGACTCTACAATAGTGAAGGCAAAGTATTTGAGTAAGGACAGATATACAGATTAATGGAACATAACAGAATCAATCCACAAATAGACACAAACATATGTGGGTCAGTTAATTTTCACAAAGTTGCCAAGACAGTTCAACGGAGAAAGAATAGTCTGTTCAACTAATGGTCCTAGAACAACAGCATGGTCATATGCAATAAAATAAAACAAATAAACATTAGCTTTTATATTGCAACATACATAAAAATAGCACAGACAGTACCTAATGCTGAAGCTGACTGAAAAGCAGATTATCTCAGGAGCACAACTGGGCACATAAATACTCCAGATTGTTTGGGATTTGGCAAATTAAATCAAAAGGGCACTTATGATGTGTCTTCACTGTTCTATCGATGAAACACAATGGAAAGTGACATGAATGCCATTTGACGTCACTCTACATTCATGTAGCCACCTGACTCCACCATACATTTAAATTACTTATGAGAAAACAAATGACACTGGCAAATGGAAAAACTAAATGTTTAGAACCTAAACATCTGGCTAACCAAAAAGCACAGAACCATATATACAGAGTAACAGTGTAAAAAGGGTCTTCAAATTGGTCTCAATTCAACCACATCATTTAAGAGATAAGGAAAAAGAAGTTCAGGGAGCTGTAACTTGTTTTTTAAAAAATCACACGCAGGGGCAAGAACCAAGATCTCTTCCTTGATTTTAGGGTATACAGAGACTACACAACTTCTCCCATTCTTAGAAAAAATAATTATGCTTAGGACCTGTTTTCCGCTTCCGGGTTTTGACATCGACGATCACAGCCCTGTTCTTCTCAGTAAAGTGCTTCAAGATGATCACGTTATGTGGTTCGTTGGCATTATCCATGTAAACACAGCGGGTCCCCACACAGAGGACCTGAGCATGACAAAGAGAGACAGAAAAGGCAACTCAACAGGACACAGAGCACAGTTCCTCTGGCTTGTGCTGCTGAGTCCAATAAGCACTCTAGGGTAGGGCTCTACCCATCTCTAAGTTCAGGGCCTGGCGCACGCCTGGCATAGAACTAGTTTAAGTGCTTGCTGGATGAAGCCATGTTTTCATAGTCCTCTTAGTCCCAATCAGTTGAGAGATATGAAGATAAGAAATGAGTTCAAGATTAGAAATGAGCCAAAGTGAAAAACAATTGTACCTCAAGGTTCTCTATAATTTAATATATTACAGTTAACCTATTATTCAAGGCCAAGTACTGGCTAATAAAACGGTTCAAATGGCTAAATTATTAAAAATGTTAAACAAATCACCCCATAATCTTGAATATATGCCAGTACGGTAAAAGCAAGTTATATAACTAAAGGAAAAGAACTTCCAAAGATAGATGTTACAGAGGCTGTGATGTGCATGGTGAAGATGGGAAGAGGAAGCCAGGCCTTCAGAGTGGCGCACCTGGGGGAAGCCGACCAGCACGAGCAGCGTGAAGATGTTGGTGTGCTTCAGCTGGAAAGGCAGCTGCTTGATGCAGTGGTCCGTGAAGGCGGCGATGACCTCACGCCACAGAGGGGCGCTGTTGAGTGACCGCAGGATCTCCGCCATGGAGCACGCCCAGTCCAAGCCCACCCGGCTGGAAGGCAAGAGCCCCATTAGATGTTAGCGCCCAGGTTCCAAACTCAACTCATCAGAGCTCGATATACTCCAAGGCAGATCCAGAAGCATGCTAATGAGCCATTCATTAATTCGTTCAGAAACTACCAGAATGATGCTTTCCATATAATGGTAAGTAGAGAATAAATCAAGATCTATTACTCACACTCAGTCCACAGCTATGTTTAAAAAAAAATCTCTGTAAAGGGTCACACACTCGTGCGTGCTTGTGCACACTCACAATCATGCAAAGAAAAAAAGCCTGGAAAGAAATGTATTAAAACAGCACCAGATGCACTGACATAGTGCAAGCCAGGGTGATTTTGTTTTCTTCATTTCTGTTTTCCAAATTTGGTATTGGGATTATGCTACTTTTACAATAAAAACAGATCTATTTTCTTCAACCTCAAAGCCTACATTTACTACTCTCAGGAAAAAACAAACCAGAGTATCTATCACGAGAGAGAGTTGAATCAGCAGACAGTACCCAGGCTGCACAGCTGTTTTAATGTGGGTTTTAAAAGCACAGTTTTAATGTCGGCTGACAGCATTGCTAATAAAATGAATTCTAGTCTCACAAAAGATTCCTGCACAGTACTGCAGCACACTGAAATTAATCAACAGCAGGACCACTGACTTAAAGAAACGAACAGCAAGCTGGGGTAGAGTGGGGGTGGCTACCTGTCCAGACACACAGCTCCCAGGCTGAAGAGCAGGTGCGTGGTCTTCCAGCCATCCGGCACGATGGAACTGTCCCCAGCCGCAAACAGGTTGTGTTTGGCTGAGAGGACCTTGGTCACTGCGGCATCTACCTCCGCTGGTAAAAGGCGGATGATTAACTGGCCGAGAAGGCCCAGGGTGAGGTGGTAGGTTTCGTTTAGGTGGCCCGCGTTTGAGATAACGACCTGAAACATGAGTGGGAGCACGTGCTCCAGGTCTATCAGGGGGACCATGGGGTCCTGTCAAGAGAGGGAGAAAAACCTGTATAATACAAATCCACATAATCACACCAACTAAACACCCATTTCCTGTACTATTTACAACTGGCCTGGTGCCAAAGGAATTGCACTGTGCCTTTCATAAATGGCACAGGTACAACTGACTGCGAAATAAACATTCTCAGGTTATCAGCTCACCAACCTGCTTCTAATTTATACTCCTACCCACAGGGTACAGATGACTGCAACTAACAGCTAATTTCAGTACATGGCTTTCCAAAAATTTTTTCTATGCATAACACTCCCCACCCCACCCCACTCATTTTTTTAAAGTTGTTCGTCTCTTACCGAGTTTAAGGGAGGTAACATGGCTGCCAGTAATCCCAAAATCCTCTTCTGGGAACACTCAGCAAACACCTGCTCAGGGCTTGGAGTAACTGCCTTTTCCTCAACAGGCTTCTGAGAAGATGCTTCTGAATTTTCAGCATCTGAGTTGTGAAACATGTGTAACATCAAACATCAAACTTTCAGATTCTGCCAGGTTCTGTGTACGTATGGTGGCAAGTAAAGCACTGCACTGCCCCCTGTGAGGCTACAGAATAAAGCTGGGACTCCAGCCTGCCCTGGTCGCCCTATTTCAACATCGAGCCTGCCCTTCGAGCTCTCCCAGCCCCTCTGCCTGCCCCATTCCCCTGCTCTTTCATGCTCATAGCATTTAATTACCTTTTAACATACCATATCACTGAGATTGGTTTTTATTGCCTGCCTTCCCTTCTAGATTTTTGTTTTTTTAATGATGTATCACAAACACTTAGAAATGCTTCTGGAGCACAGCAGGTACTCAATAAATACTTCATAAGTGAATAAACTGTATGTGAACCAGGATGTCGATCCTAAGTTGGAATCAGACCAGAGTGGATTTTGATGACCTGGATTGACATGGAGTGTCAGATTGTTTTCTGGAACTTAGAGTTACACGCCCTGCAGAGAAGAGCAGCAGCCCTTCTGAGAGCTGGCCCCCCAGACAGGGCAGGATGCCAGGGCTCACCCTGCCTCCACCACAGAGCGGGCGTGTGCGAAGGATCCTGCCTCCCTGGGATGCCCTAGGAGGAGGCCGTCTCCTCAGCCCACAGCACCTCCATCTCCTGGCCCTTCGATCTTCCTACCACACAGCTGACCTTCCCGCTGCATCCCCAGGCAGGCATCTGAGGGCCTCCACAGCAGAGTGCACAGCTCCTCTCCGGTTCCCCCTTCCAGTGCTCCATGCCCTCCTTGCACACCTGCCCGAGAGACTCCTCCCTGGATTCGTCTGGGGGTTCCCACTCGTGTTTTCTTTCTGCCCTGAATGTCCTTCCCCACTGCAGGTCCTAGCACAGTCAAGGTCCCTGCCCTTCTTTACAAGAGCTTTATGGGGACACAACTTGTTCCAGTTAGATTCCAATTACTGTAATACCCACTCACACCTCTCTTCTGGACAGAGTCACATTCCATCTAAAGTTACAGTTACAGGCACCTTTGTCTTAAACCCTCCCAGACTGCCAGACTGTAAGCTCCGTGAGGGCAGGAGCTATGTGTCTATTTGTCTGACTTGGTCCCTGTTTCATCCCCAGGGTCTAGCACAGTGCCTGGCACATGGAAGGCACTCAGTAAATTAGGGAGTAAGCAAAATAGGAAAGCAGGCAACATGCAGAAAAGATGGCTTTCAAAGTGTTATCAGTACCATCTGATGCAGAACTGAGAAACCGGGTACCCCCGGTGCTAGCCAATTTTAAACTGTGTGCAAGAAATAACTCAGGGCTGGGTATGCATGCATTTTAAAATGAAAGAGATCAAAGTAACTGTCAAAGAGTCTTTACCTGGAAGTCCTGTAGGTGTGCTAGCATCTGCAGGTGAGTCTGAAATTTGAGTCTGGCATGAAGGATCCTTCATTAATGCTCCACCTTTATCTGCCTTACTTCTCAGTTTGCAATCTAAAGGTCTGACTTCCTTAGGAACATCTCTCATCCCCTAAAAAAAAAAGGGTGATTGTAAAAGAATGAAGGCTTGTTTCTTGTAATAAAAGTTTGTTAACGTAATGCAATTTTAAAAATCATTAGTCAATCAGTCTTCACAAGCTAAAATACTTCTGAATTCCATTGGACAGTATCCCTTGTTTCTGATGGTAAATCTGTACTCACTGCATCACATCTCCCAAACATCCTCCAAACGCGGCTCTGTGGGAGGCTGCAGTCACATAAGCAATGGCTCCATCACAAACCCCTAACACGCTCTATTTCTCTTTCAGAGGCCAAGTGTGCAAAGTTCTTCTCTTGGGGAAAAAGGGAAAATACAAAGGTGTGGATTTCCTTCTAGCACACCAAGCTGACTTACACTTTTGAGAATTCTATTTTGGCAGGGAGACTTAAGAAGGAGGACCTCACTGGATCTCGGAGGGTTTTCTGGGCTCAAGAGTCTGGCAGTGAGCTGCCCAGACCAGCAGGGTGACAGTCCGCGGCCTGAATTTCCTCAGGAGTCACTCAGAGTCACCCCCAAAATCCCCTGCACTCCCTGGCCCTGAGGGTGCTTTCCCCTGTTGTCACACAGGCTTATAAGTGGAAACCAGGCCATGTAGGAGGTCTTCTGTGCATGGAGGAGCCTGGGAAGGCCAGGACACCCTGGAGCCGAGGGTGGAGCATGGTATAACACCAAACACTCATGAGAAGACCCTGGCGTCCCCCAGTGGCAGCTGACCTGTCTTCCCCTCTCTGGACACTGTAACCTTGACACCAATCCTACACTTGACAGCCCTCTAAGAAAACTGATTATAAGATTGTCCAAAGAGGGGACCGAGACTGGGAGAGCTACTTGCCTTGTTAAAAATGTACCCTCTCAAAAGATCTCCAACACCATATGCTCTGTACTCTGCAGCCCTCTGTGACAACAACGCAATTCCAGCTCTGGCAAACAGCGTTAGTCCTGATCACTCCTGTTATTGCAGGACTCCAGAGGGCCGCTGCAGCTGCTTCGCAGGGCACTCAAGGGGCCTCATTACTGGCCAGAGGCCACTGCAGGCAGAATCCCTCTGGCTGAAGTTGGTTTCTGAGTTGTTTAAAACAAAAAGTACCTCTAGGCATTAGAGGGAAGATACCTTTAACAGGACCTAGGATTGGCTAGAAACACATGGGAGTTCAAAAGCAAGTGATGTGCACTAAGGGCCTAAATAGGATATGGTCATTAGGGCCATCATAGTGGGGACATTCAGGTTCTATTGTGGGGAAAGTACTGAAGACTGCAGTTTGCTAGACAGAAGCCTAAGAGACAGAGACAGAGGCAGGGTACCCTGGATGCACCCAGCTGTTGATGGGAAGAGGACCCCAATAGCAGGGACACTTCAGGAATAAACATAACACCCTGGGAGTTCCTTAGAAAAAGGCTGATTCCAGTCCCTAGACAGGGAAAGCCTAAGATAAACATCTTTTTGTATCAAAAATTAAGGAAGCGCTCAAAGAATAGTGGAGACGTATCAAAAGACACAAAAGCCAGCTGGAAAGGAATTTCCACTGGCCAAACATGGCACAATTTGAGCATCAAAATAAATGATAAAAAGTAATAGATTTTAACCCATTGAATACAAAATTCATCGAGTCTATTCTAATATAAATAAATAAGTAATTACATGAATTACATGGGGAGCATAGTGTTGGTGGCATATTACGAGATGCTGGGAGCTCACAAGAAGATAGTTATTCCCAGACTCGAGGATGAAGGCTGCAGATTTATCCTGTCTCTACTGATGACATTTCCTCCACCCCAGCGTAATCTGTGGGTTGGTAAAATGCTGCATGGAGAAGGGGTTTTGTGGTCAAAACAGGCTTGAAGGTTGTAATGTTGCCTGTCTTGTGCTGGCTCTTTGGCTGAATGAAGCTACTAGAATTTTCAAGTTTTTGCCAGCCATCTTTGCTTTTCTCTTCCTCTAAATGACAGTGGGATCCCAGTGAGCCATAACCAGCAAATGGGGATCCCTGAACCAGTTAATACAACAGAACCAGAGCACAAACAGCAGCAGGTCCTGAGGCAAAGCCGGAGGGCATGTATAGCATCAGCTCAAGCTTCAGAGGCAGCATCGCAGAAGCTGTGCGGTGCTCTTCCACTTTAATGTCAGTGTCACAGCTCCCACTGGAATCCAGAAAGGCCTATTTCTATTTCTCTAAGCAGATGTAAACTGCTAAAAACTACACATGTGAACTACTTGGTAACTAATAAGCACTGAGTATCACCAATTTGGTGGCGGAATATAAAAACAGCTTCACGTATATCGTGTTCACCATGGGCCAGGAACCTATCTCTTTAGGCGCATAATCTTCAGTTCTTCTAAAAACCACAGGAGGCAGGTAACAGGAGTAGTTAGCACTGCAGGGAACTTGCTGCGAACACTGTTTTAAGCACTTTACAGACATTAACTCAACGTGTGTAATGCATGTAAATCCTCACAACCCTAAGGAATAGGTATTATTAACACTCCATTTTACCGATGAGAAAACTGAAGTGAAGAGTTTGTGGTGAGGTGCCCACGCTCTGACAGAGCAGGGATCTGGGCCACGAGCCCATGCCCTGAACCCCTCTGCTCTGCTGCCACGTTGTGAAAGCTCTGAGCCCACCTGCGATTCTGCGCAGGAAAGAACCGTTACTCACCCTGCAGCGCACAGAAGGGCCCGCGTCGGCTGCCTCTGCAGCCGCCTTGCTGGCTTTCTTCTCTAGCGGCTCCTCTGGTGCTCGGGAGGGCACGGTGCCTGGCGGGGCCTGATCTTCTGCAGTAGAGTCACCATCTGGCAATATACCCAGAAGAGCTAGAGCTTTAAGACCTGCGTGGGAAGCAAGTAAGAGTGGTTAGAAGTTTTTTAACAAGGGTTATTTCCTGCAAATGCTGTAAGTCAATTTGCTACTATATGGAAATCAATGGCTGAGTTCTCCACAAACTGAACCAGTTTCAACCCAAACCTCCCTGGCTGCCCAAATCTACTCAGCTCTTGATTTCAGACTCCAGGAGTTTCAACTGTGGGGGATACTGGTGCTTTATTACTGACAGAGGATAAAAGATGTAACAGGATTGTCTGTTTAGAAAATCATAAACATTGAAACTTTATAGCAGCCCCACACAACTAGACTTCTAAGTTCCCACTGACAAATAGATAACAAAATAGCTTGGAAGCACTGGTGGTTACCCACCTGCTACTTCACCCAAGTCTGAATTCCCTAACGTTTACTAGAATGAGGGGTCAGTCCATTACTCTGAAAGGAATTTGAGTGTCTCAGAAGTTTAACATTCACATTTTTCTCCTTGGCCCCGCTCAGTAAAGTCAAAGTCATCTAGGTATTTTCTTAGTCAAACTATTTAGTTATAAACAGCTCTCATCTAGAACACAATTGTGTGGAAACAGATTTGTGCTCCAGGCTAAAAAATGGCTGCATTCCTTTGACAGTGTTAAGTCTGGTGTATTCAGATGCTAAATACTTCATCCCCAGATGTCAAAAGTTTTAATTGTTAACTTTTTTTTATATCTTCATGTAAATATTTTAGAGAAACTAAATGCTACTTTAACCCAACATTTCTCTCAGATGCATTCGGGGATTTAAAAATAAGTTCCACACCAGGGTGAGCACCTCTTATGGAACAACTGGATTGTGTTGCCTCTAAACGGAGCCCCAGACGTCCCTGCTGCCGGGGCTGTTCCTCTGCAGGCAGTTGAAGCTGGTTTGGTTTCCCTGTGTGAGGAACAACTACCTTTTCCCTGGTGAGCCTTCATCAGACAGTCTCCGACGAGCTGCAGACACTGGCTCCGCAGGGTGTTGGCGTTGCCGCGGGCCTGGGGATCCAGCTTTTCGCCGTCCACGTCCTCTGCGCTGGCCAAGTGGGCGCTATAGAGAGCCAGGGCGGCAAAAAGCAGCCAGGAGTAGTTGTGGATGTAGGGCTGGATGAGCCTCTGCCGGTCGCTGATCCGGATGGTCACCATCGGATGGGCCGTGACACTGTGGGTAGGCAAGTGGCTGCAAAGGCAAGACATTTTTAAGGCCTGCAAGCCTTCGTGAGTCTCCAAAAAGGAGAATGGGGTCTCGGGGACCACATGCATGGTCAGACTGGGCATCAGTTACCTCTAAGGCTGTGGTTACTGAAAATTTAAAGACAGGTATGGGTCCTTTCTTCAGAAAAATGAACGTACACAAACACTGCACACACCATTGCAGGATTTCACAACCCCCAGAAGACTATCTATGGAAATTAGGCAAAGTAAGAATTCCTTATTGTGAAGTTTTGTAGGGTGTGGTAATACCATTTTAATAATGTAAGAAAATGTCCATAATTTTTAGAAATGGATATGAAGCATGTAGAAAGGAAATGATTAAAGGTCTGGAATTTTTTCTAAAATACTTTAACAAAGGGAAAAAAAGAATAAACCAAGCACATAGCGAAATCTTCCTAATTACTGAGTCTGGGTAATGGGTACCTGAGGATTCACTGTACTACTCTCTTTACTTGTGGGTATGTTTGAAATTTTTTTATAATGAAACGTTTTTAATTATTTAAAAAAAATGCAGAAGAATTCATGAAGAAAAGGTTACTGGGCTAGAGGTCCCCTGACACATACCCATAGGAGTATCTCTTAGATGCGTAGCATCCGTAGCAAAGATCGAAGTCATCGCACACATTGCAGTTCATCCTCCGGCCTATGATCAAACCCTGGCAGTGGTCACAGGTGAACTCCATGTTGACCATTTCGTGGTCATCTCCATGGCCCTCAGGTTTCACCCCACCTGGGGGAAAACAGCAGTGTGAGGTGGACTGGGCAAAGGACTCTTAGAAGGGCTAGTTTCCAAACCCAAACCAATCCCAGAAGCAAGACTGTTCCCAACTGACTGCTCAGGACATCAGAGGCCAAAGGCACCTTCTGGAGACCAAGGCGTTCTGCCCAGGGGCTCTGAGCATATGAACCACATTCCTGGCACAGAACTTCTTAGCAATGGTACTGTGGATTGACCCATTTTCCAGCACAGCAGAGTCTGATCAAATAGAGGACCAGTTCCCATCATGCCCACCGTTCGGCAGCAAAAGCCCACGTGCCAATTTGTGAGCTGTCTCCCATGACTCCTCCTCTGACCAACATTAAACATCTATTATATACTCCTATTAACAAGCACTGAGAAGTTATCAGGTGTTAGCCCTTACTTTTCATTCCAGAATCATAGATGAAAACAGCCTCCATAACCCCAGACCCACTGAGTGAGAAAGAGATGGACAGCTCTGGTCTCCTTACTCTGAGTCCAGCAGGTCTCCAAGTCCTGTCATACACCCTGCTTAACGATCCTTACCTCTGATCCACTTCTGTTCCCACTGCCAGGAACCTAATGCAGACATTAGTCCCATTGGCACAACTGTGGCTGATTTCCTAAAGGAGCCTCTTACGCGGACAGAACCACCTTCTTCTAGCACAGCCCTGATCTTGTTAATATCCTGCTTGAAAAACCTACCCTGCTGTCTGCAGACTCATTCAAATTCCTTAGCCTAGGGTCTTAGTGTCTCACAATCTGGGCCCAACCTGTCTCAATCCATCACTCAGCTGCGGACCCCAGAGAGTGTCTGTCTAAACACACTCTGGACGCTCCCTCCCCTGTACCTGGACTTGCTCTGCTTTGGATGATGACGCACTCTCCCCGTTTCCTTCACATCATCCAGTTCTAATTTTCCTCAAAGACCCATTCACATCCCACCTCCTCCACAAGGCTTCCTGCAACAGCAGCCTCCCCTACTTCTGAACTTTTCCAGAATACCCTGTGCCACTCATCTGTAACACAGCATGTACACTCATATACTGGAAAATACATTTTGTGGGTAAGTCCTGTCTCCCGCTAAGACTGTAAATGCTTCCAGGGCATGGGCTGTATTCTGCACGCCTGGCCCCTGCACACAAAGCACGCAGCTGCCCACTACTGTCATTCTGCTTTACCTCAGCATCTACAAGCCTAAAGGAGTCAAGAATTTCTGAAGTTTGCTCATGTGTATTTTACCTCTTGTAAACACTGCATGATTCAGAGGGCAAAATAATTTCCTGAAAACTCAACTGATTCATTGGTGCTGAGTGTTTATCAAGTGCCTATATCCAGCAAGATGGAAGATGGAAGCACATCAGATAACAGAGCTCTGGAGTTTCCCACTTAGCTGGGGAGACAGGCTCACATTCTCCAGCAAGTCAGAGAGCACCGCTGGGCAGTATGGTTACTGTGCAGTGGGAGTTTAAAACATGACAAGATCCAGAAAACAGAAACGCTTCTTCCTCTTGAGAATGGCGACCGCAGGCCGCGCGATTTACCCAGGAAGCAGGTTTTGCAGAGATCCATGTCGCTGCACTGCAGACACCGGTAGCGATGCCAGGGGGCAATCTCATCACACCCATCACAAGAGATGTCCACGTTTAACAGGTCACAGTAGCGAGCAATGAACATGTGCATCTATAAGATGAAATAAAACACAATTAACCAACAGACTTCAGATATGGCCATGATTCATTAACCAACTCATCCTTCAATACTTAAGACACTCCAGGCACTGTTCTACGTGCTAGGGTTAGGAGATGAAGGAGCTCAGTGTCTAGTCGGGAATTTTCTCAAGCAAACAGTATGGTAAGTGCTCGGACAGGCAGCTCAGGAGGCTTCAAGTGCACGTGGAGGTTTTCCAAAGGAGCTAATTCCTCAGGTGAGACCTGAGGGGCAAACAGGCACTAGCTGGGTGGGGCTAAGGGAGGTGGGCGAGCTGGATTAAAAATAGCAAGTTCTACAGGGGTCACAAAAGGGTCAAGACCAGGGGCATGGACCTGGCAATAATTCAGTATGTAGAACACAGAACAAAAGCGGGGATAACCAGATAAAGTTAGAAAGCGTAAACCACGAAGCGCCTCCAACGCTAGTCTAAGGAGTCATGGACCGTTTTTAAATAGAAGAGCCATGTGATCAGATCTGAGCGTTCTGAAAGCCTCCTCTGGCTGCTGAGTGAGCACGGACTGGAGGGGGCAGGACCGGAGTCAGGGAGACTGACGCTGACCGCAGCTGTTACAGTAAGCCCCCCACAGGCGATAAGGGCTGGACTGGGCAGTGAGTGCGACGGCAAGAGGTGCGCAGCTCTGAGAGGGGTCAGGAGGAAGAGGTGAGGAACCTTGGGGGCTGCCTGGTTATGGGGGCCACCAAAAGGGAAATTGGTCAAGAACATCCAGATTTCTGGTTTGGGTCCTTGGCTGGACAAGGGGAGTGTTCACAGATACAGGAAACACTGCAAAAGAAGCAATGTTTGCTGACACTTAAAAACAAAAACTTTCTAGGGGGAGAGTAAGGGCACCGTTTCAAGAGCAAACTGTTTTTCTGTAAAGTCCCTGCAGGCTACAGTACAGTTTATCTTTGCAGCCTGGAAATAAGGAAAATAAATCACTAAGTCACCATACAGTAGTAGACCACAGCAAATTTGCCAAGCCGCCTTAGAACTACAGAATGGCTCCCAATAAGGTATTAACATACAAGAGAGAAAAAGTGCAAAGGCCAAGCTGGTGTGCTCCATCCAAGCACCACAGAGATGCTATGTGAGCAAAGTAACTGGCACATAGTAGGCAAAATGAAGAAAATTCACACGGCTGCGGCAGCAGGTGCCTGGCACAATCCGACCATGTAACTGCGATTCTGTGCACCTATGGCAGTTCTCGTGCTCACCAGGCAGCCTTCTGACTGAAACGTGGCTTCCCTTGTTGCTTGCCCACAGGAAAAGAATGTGCCAAGGACGCCAGAGTCCAAGGCCTGCAGCAAGTCTACTTTTCACTGCAAATTAATAAACCGGCACCTAAAGGTTTACTTCAGCCTCATAAGCCAATGTCCTGCGACCCCAGTTCTATGGGAGGGAGCCCCTGCCTGAGTGTGGCCAGGTCAGGACGCAGGGCCCCTCAAGCTAAAGACCAGGCTCAGTGACAGCCGACTCACGGAGGTACTGGCTGCCGCCTGGAGCCCCCTCAGGAGACAGCCTGCTGGCACTTCCCCTTCCAAACTCCTAGCACATCACACTCAGATTACTCTAGTTGAGAGGTCTTACTTTCCTCTGCTTCTCTGGATCTTCCTGGGCTATTTTTTCATACCAGGCCTCAAACATGCCATCCTGACACTCATCCATCCATTCTGAATTCTGCTTGGCATCAGCAAGCTCATCTTCTTCACTCCATTGGCTGAAAGAAGGACATAAAGAGAGAAAAGCATGCCTCTCCCAACAATCAAGGGAAATGCTGGTTAGCAGACTCTGGGTCCTACGTGTGGGTCTAAGACTTGGGGCACTTCTAAACATCTGAGGGGAAGAGGTCAAGCTGGTTTTCAAAGTCCCAGGATTTGCCAGATATCTGATAGATAAATACCAATAAAAAGGGAGAAGCCCCTTCCAGAGCAGACTACAAGGGGTGAGGAATTAGAGCTTGAAAGGTTGCATCTACATAGCAGAATTCCACCCAACAACTATTTGTGGTGAACCTACTATGTGCCAGGCACTGGAGCCAAATAATGTGATTTTCAAAACCCCCAAAAACAACAAACAGGTCCAACTGGGACACGCTCAGCACACCCTAGTGGTAACAGCATGAGAAGGGAATCAGGAGTGCCTGGGGCTTGGGCTCGCCTGCTGGCTGCTGGGAGACCTGGACACAGCACTCAGCCCTGGTCCTCAGTTTCCTCATTTCTAATGGATAATCTCACGGACTCCTTTTAGATGTAAAATTATACATTTCCATAATTTCAGTTTACAGTTTGTATCAGCACCAGAATTTTAAATACAAAAGTATTTGCTTGACAGCAAATGTAAAATATTTACTGACCAACAAACACATTTGTGCAGTCATGCTTTCCAACAAGTAGACTTCAGGCCTACTCAAAGTTAGCTTTGGGGCGGGGTGGGTGGGGGAAGCTGCAGTCCCTACTCCCAAGGACTGGATCATGGAGGTGCTGGCAAAGCTAGAAACGAGGAGCAGACTGTCAGCTGAAGAGCCAGCAGGCTGGTGTCCTGCCCACACCTCCCCCACCAGTCCTCCCGTCTCTGCCAAGAGCGCCCTCTGACAGCAGGGTAAACAAGGAGACAGCTTAAATTCTATCTCCTCTGCCCAGAATATCTCTTCTGAGAGTGTGAAAATTGGTGCTGACTCATTCATTTATCTCTTCCTAATTCCCTCCTGTTGCTTTTCTTCTCCCAATCTCTTCTTTCTTTTCTACAGATTTGAGTGGGCAACGTGTAAGTGGACTTGAGAGGGTGGGGAGACCGTCATTAGAAGTTGAAAGGAGAAAAAACTTTGCAGATGATTTTCTTTCTCGTACCTTAAGTCCTTATAATGTGCAAGAGGTTATAGTGGCTAAAATCACATATACGTAGTAACAAAAAAATTCAGAAAAGGATTCTCCAACTAGCTATACTAGGGTCTCCAAAAATGAGGAGTGAGGAGGATTCTTACGGGAGTTCACACCAGCACCACAACCATACAGCCCTTGCCCCAGGCAGTGCGCCAGACACTGAGGACCAGCTCGCTTATTCTTCACAGCAATTCTGAGGCAGGTACCGTTACTACCTCCAGCTTTAAAGATGAGGAAATTGAGGCACAAAGGAGTTAAAAACGCTGCCCAAGGTCATCAGGCTAGTATGTGGCAAGGCCAGGATGTTACAGAGTCCAGCTCCTGTCTGCGCTCTGAACCGCTCCGCTATGACTCCTGTGCTTCGTGACCTCCTTTAGGAGCTGCAGAGGGCAGGGGGGTTCTTACCTGATCACACTGTCATGGACACTTATGTTTTCCTGTGACATTTTCATGAGGAGATCTGGTAACTGGATGTCAACAAAGAAGGCGAGATCACTGGGTTCCCAGCCCATATCCAAAAGATGAAGCAGGGCCGTCTGGACACAGGACAAGGCAGGCAGCAAGGACCTGAAGAGGCCATGCAGGTCAACGTTACCAAGGCTGCCCGTCACCCACGGAGACGACAGGAACAACGTGGGCCAGAGACCTGGTGTGTGTGTCAGCGGGACGAAGGAAACGCCAGATGGCCGGCTTGGGTTCCTTATCATCTCCTTTCAAATTTCTCAGACTCCATACAAACCCTCTTCAAAGGACAGCTTAAGCAAAAGAGTTCTGGAAGCGTAAGGCAAGGTTTCCACCCTGCCAGGACCACCAGGGGGCACATTTTATGGTAAAGGACTGAGCAGTAAAAATCATCTCTGATAAATAGCAAGATCAGGGCCCGCCCCATCTGGCCCAGGTCACGTAGCTCAGAGGGAGAGAAGAACCATTTGATTAAAGGTTTATGTCTAAACCACTTACTATGAAGGAGACTGGGGAATGGCTTTATATTCAGGTTTTAAAAACTGCACATAATACATCAAAAACTGAAGATAACGGGTTACAGATTCTTAGATGAACCAAGACCCATCCCCTTTAAAGAACTGTACACACCATATAGAAACAAGGCATGGAGAAAATATACTAATAAGTTAACATTAGTGATTAGCTCTAGATGGTGAGGTTGGGGTTATTTTTATTTTACTCTTTGTGCTTTTCTATATTTAACATTGGACTTGTATCTCTTTAAAAATCAGAAAAAACAAAAACAAAAAACAAAAAAAAACAAAACAAAATCAGAAAAAACAAGTAACTTTTTTCTCTAGAACTTATAAAATTATCCCATACCTGTCATTTAAGTTACTAAATCCTTTAATTGCTTTGACCAAAGACAGAACAAATTGATAGTAAGTGTCTCGAATTTCTTTGTGCAGGTCTGCACCACAGCCCTCCAAGTGTCCAAAATAACTAGAAACAGAAGAAATCACACCGATGACTAAATCGCCAGAACATCATTTACTTCATAACCATTATTTCTTACATGAAAAGAGCCAAGATAGCAGCAAGCTAACCAAGTGGCACAGAAACATAAGTAAATAAAAAGATAACAACTTCAGAAAGTAACAGACAAGATAGCAAGTGACTCATCTGCCTGGGCCAAGAGGGCTGCCCACCAGGAGTATGGAAATGGCAATTATTTACCTTTCTTTGTTCATATAAAAACCACCCTCCTCACCACCACCTGAGGGCCTGGCACTGTATTAAGTCTTCATCCCAAATTACCTCACTGAGTCCTCTCCACACAGTCAAGCCCACCCCTCCGCCTCCTTTCACTGATGATTTTAGAACCAAGCTCAGTGTCTTTTCTGTCATGATCCTTGTCACCTTGGATACATCAACATCCACGGGAAGGATGCCCCAGTTCCCCTGTTCCTGGATTCTCTGCCTTCTTCACCTCTAATGATCTTCTCCTCCATCCCCTCTGCCATCCCAATCTGACGGTCATTTCCTTGACCTTGACACTGCACTAACGGCACTGCCTCTGAAATCCTGACTTTAGAGCATCTTACTCTGACCGTGACCTCTCATTCTGCTCACCTATTCTGGGACTCCCACAGTAGCCTTCTTGATCCCAGTGAGCCCCAATCTATGACACTGCCTCCCATTCACAGTCTACCATGCCCGCCATGCTTTCCCTTCGCCCCATACTCAGCTTCGATTCCAAGGTCCCTCACCACCACCACGCCTGAGCAATCACCAACCCCCTTGCTGCTTTCTCCCTCCAAGTGCTTGCCTGGGAAACTGTACACCTGTATTGAAACTGCTAAACGTTGCTGGAGGAAACGCCACACAACCAGTCTGACTAGTACCACCATCAAGTCACAACCATAATTCTCAAACCAGCACTCCAAATTGTCAGGTGATCAGATTGGCTTTCTCAGTTTTCATTACTGTTTCAAACTTTCCAGCCTCTCCTTAAACTGCCACAGCCTCCTCCTACACCTTCATTTAGAGCTGATAACTATCCTCAATTTTTATTTTCTAAAAACAGAAATGATCCTACAGGACTTCCCCCATCTTCTCACCAAACCTAACAACCAACTTGCACCTCTACCCACACCGCATTCCCCACTGCTGCGCAGTTCCAGTCTCCCTGGCTCTGCAAGGCCGATTGCTCTACTTATGCAACAGCTTCCTCTCCTCCTGCATCGAGTTTTCTTCACTACTGAGTCATCCCCACCGGCATACAACGTACTATCTCTTCAAAATCCTCAGCTGATCCTACAGCCCCTCCAATTACTACCCTATTCCTCTGCTCCCCTTTAAGGCCAAATTTCTTGAAATAAGTGTCTCGTCTCCCTCTCCCTTTTTTCACCCCTCTTCTACTCTCAACCCAGTCCAACTGGGCTTTTGGTCCCAGTAAGACCACTGTCAAATCCAGTGTGCTCTTGTCTCCTCAACCTCTCACGTCTACATCTAACACAACTGACCACCGGTGTCTTTTGAGATAAATTCTTCTCTTGGCTTCAAAGGCACCACCATCCCCTGGTTTTTGTTCTTAATGGCCACTCCGTGATCTTCTTAGCCGATTCCTCTTCCTCTGCTTGACTTCAGCTAAATAAAGAAGTGTCCCTATGGCTCAGTCCTGAGCCCCAACTGTCTCTCTGTACTCTTTTCTCGAAGGGTCTCATCTGGTCTCTTGGCTTTACATACCATCTATCTGCTGACAACATCCAAATTCTATCCCTAGTCCTGGTTTTTTTTTTGAGAACTTTAAACTCTTATCTCTATTTTTTTTTTATATTCTTACTTGGGTATGAAAGAAGCAGTTCAAACTTAACACAGCTGAAACAAAACTTTTGATTATCACCCCAGTCTGTTTCTTCCACTCTCTTCCCACTTAGTAAAATGTATCATCATCCGTTCAGCTGTTCAAGCTGAAACCCTAGGTGTTTCTTTCCCCATGATTCCTTTCATTCACCCTCTACATCTAATCCACCAGTAAGTCCTGACAGTTCTACCTCCAAAATGTATCCTAAATCTCATCCTTTTCTCTCCATCTCCAGTACTATTTCCTGGTCCAAACCACCATCATCTTCTGCCTGGACCAACTGCTCTTCTTCCTTACACTGTTTTTCACAGAGTAGCCAGGAGTATCTTTTATGAATACAAATCGCGGTGTGTTCCTCCTGAGCTTAAAATTCTCCAAGGGCTTCCCATCTACAACTCTGTGTAAAATTCAAGCACCTTAAATCATATCCTACAAAGCTTTATACGATATGGGCCCTCTTTTTTTTTACCCCATCTCCTATTTCTCACTCAGGCACCCTGGCTTCCCTCTGCTCCTTGGGCTAATCCCCCACCCTATGATCTTTGTGCTGTTCCTTCTGCCTTTAGTGCTCTTCCCCCTGACCTCAGCTGGCCATTCATCTCTTGGTTACATGTCATCTCCTCAGCCTGCCTTCCCCAATCGCACAAATTAGGTCACTCTGTATGAAATCACCATATAGTAACATTACACACACACACACACACAATATCTAGAATAGTGCCGGGCACAGTCATTCAGAAAATACTTGAGTGGCTTTTGAAACAACCTTGTGGGGTACTTAGATCTATGATATTATTGTAAATGAGCATTAAATTTAGCTCACAGCTTCCAGGAGCCAAATGATGAGTATGGGTACATGGGGAACACAATCCTCACTGTCTGGTAAAATTAAAATGATAAACTCATCAAGAGGAATAAATATGTTCTAGCATTTACTTACTAAAAGGATAGAACCCATTTTTCCTTAGAATGAGAGAATGAACTTTCCAAAAATGTAAATTTGTATCCTACATGGATAGAGTTCTTAATTAGAGAAGACAATTAGGATTTTTTAAAAAACGACTCCTGCTAGCTTTCCCAGCAGACTTCTACTTCGAACTTACTTGGTAAACTCTTTCTGGCAGGTCAGAAGTTCCAACAGGAAAAGTATGTAAGGAGGGTGGAAGCAGTGAGGCTGCCCAAGGGACTCCGTACAACCCTGAATGATCCTCAGGACCTCGAGGATGCTGCGGGCTTGGGCCTTCCTCAAGGAAAGAACCTTGACAACACTGGAGACAGAACTCAAGTCAGGAATACGCAGAAAACTCTCGAGCTGGGGCAGAAAGAAAACAGAGCCCCCACCCAAGTTCTGATGCCAAATTAATAAAAAGCAAATACTATTGTGAGGTGTCATTCAGGAAGGATATCAACACCTGTGCACTACTTTTGTCATTACTCAGCAGCACTACACAACAGTGCACGTCCAGAAAGCCGACCACTCACATTAAACAATCAACAAATTAAAAAGGCACTTTGTCTCTGTGGCAAGCCACAGAGACAGAGCTTTAACTCATAGGACAGGAAATCGAGACCTGCAATACTTCCAGAGGTAGGCCCACTGACAAAGAATTTTGTCAGAAAACATCAATTCCTAAATTTCTCCCAGGATTAAAGTAAGAGAGATTTATTTTGACAGCTAGCCAAAGAAACGTTTCTTTTTTTTTTAATCCAAATAGTACATTATTGGGGTATAATTTACAGACAGTATAACGTACAAATCTCAAATGAAAAAATACTTCTGTAAAAGAAAAGAAAATCAAAAAAATTTTCCTGAACACTCTAAGACGTATCTTCTCTTTCAGGCATTATTTGCTCATTTCTAACATGAACTTCAAGTCTTTGACGAGACTGGGTACCTGCCCCGTGAGAAGAGAGGTGCTCACCTGTCATGGGAGAGTGACTGGTCTTTAATGAAGTCCAGCACGTCCTTCAGCACAGGGTACCTCTCTTTGACCGTGGGCACCGGTCGGGCATCCTCCATAGAGCGGAAGGACAGCAGCCGGAGTCGCCCTCGGGTGAAGGGGGGCCGCCGGGTGGGAGTAGAAGGTGACGAGGGCTCCTCGGCTGCAGCAGAGGATGCTTCTGCAGCAGGAGGGCCACCGCTGGGTAGCAGCGTGGGCTGGCCGTCCAGGCCAGGACTCCTGTCCCCCGCGGCGGGGGCCGCTGCTCCGCTGGGAGATGCGGCGGATGGGAAGTGCTCTTCCGCCGCAGAGCTGGTCCTCTGGCGCCTGTCCCGCGGCTGCGGACGGTCTGCTTCACCCGCAGTCACCGACTGGTCACAGCTTTCTTTTGAACTCACACCCATGGGCAAAAATTTTAGTAAGAGAATACTCTTCTGAATACACTCTTTTGCTAAATGCAAAAAGCAACAAAGATAATGAAAAAGTCAAAATTAAACTTGTTGCCTACTTTTAAAGAGAAGATAATTTAAACCCTACAATTTAGATCAAGAAATAACCTCCATTAATTCAGTGGTATACACATCCCTGACAGAATGGAAAATCGAATTTTCTCTCATTATATATATCATGACCTCCCCAGGACTATCAGCACACTGCAAACAAGCTTTATTGCGGACAATTTCAAACATATAGAGAGAGAACAGTATAAGGACTTCTCCACGTACCTCTCACCCAGTCAATAATTATTAACCCAAGGCCAGTCTTTTTTCACCCACCCACCCCACACTCCCTGGATTATTTCCATGCAGATCCCAGGCATCACATTATTTCATCTGCAAAATTTTCAATACATTTCACTAAAAAAAAAAAAGTTTAAAATAATAACATAACCGTGGTATCAGTTAAAAAAATTAACAGTAATTCCTTAACTTCACTGAATATTTAGTGTGAGCACACTTCAAAAATGCCTCCTAAGAGAAGTAACTAGAAAGAGGCTCCATTTGGATCATGCTAATAAACAATTATTCCTCTCTGGCACTTTTCTATTTGTGACATGTCCTTGAAAAACACATTTAGTGCCTGTGTTACTTCCCCTAGGTCAACATAGTTTCAACAAACCAATCTAGAAGATGGGTCAGTGGTTTTCTACGAACTGAAAACAGAAGGCCTAGTGATGACAGCTGGAGCCGGCACTCACCCAGACTCTCGGGGTTCGCCTCAGCCACTTCCGACCCGCGCTGTTCTTCTGCCTCGTTCCCCAGGCTCACCAGGGACTTCTGCTTCATCTCTAACTGCGGGAGGATTTGAGCCACATAATTATGGTATCCAGACAGGGCAGCGAGGAGCAGCCAGAGCAAACTACTTCAAAAGCACAGGGTTGAGACCATGGAGAACTTGACGGTCTTGTGTTGAGGACACAGGACTGAGCTGTTTCCGTTTGTTCTAGAAATAATCCAGGCTTTGAAGATGCCTAAAGGTGTCTGCAAAACTACCTTCTTTTCAACTATTTGTTATTTGGGAGGGATTTTTAATCATGACCCTATTCTTTAAAGAATTCCAGAATCCTGGAGCTGGAGGGACCCTTATCTAAAGCTGACCTGGTACAGATAAAGAAGTGAGGTCTTAGAGAAGTGAAGGGTCTTGCTAGGGTTACACACCCGGTTTGCAACAGAGGTTGGACTAAAACGTGACCTCTATTCTACTGCTGAAGGAGGGGACACCTCTAAGTGATGCTGAGAATGCCAGGTGGAGAAGGTGCTCCTGTATCAGCACCGGCAGTGGTCACGGTGTGGGCCACGGTGCTGACAGCCCGGCCAGGAGACCATGTGTGATGTACGGGAGACCAAGGTCTTGGAGAGAAGGCTGGCATCTTGTCCTACTGTTAGCGGTCTATCTGTCCTATGCTAAACCAGAAGCAGAATCTACAGTGTTCCTTGTCAACTGCCATATCCTTTTTACTTGAACCATCTGTGGTAGCTAATGTTATCAGACACTTTTTTTCTTAAACTGCTACTACTGCCTTGGTTTCTCTGTCAACAGACTCTTCTGATTCTCCTCTCACCACACTGATGAGGATACCTTTTAGTTTGTTTTGAGAGATCCTGTTCACTTTGGTCTAGTCTAGTCTCCTCTGCCTAAACCTGTCACTGGTTGCCTGGGATCTAAAGCAATGCTTTTCCTCCTAGTCTAAGAGGTTATGTTCCACAGAGCAGCCTCTAGGTTACCGAAGGACGTAAGGAGGGCTCAAGTGAAGCCTGTTTACTCTAACTTTCTCAACTCTCACCACATTATGATTTGAAGGGTTCTAAATTATATTTACACATTCATATCACTGTGTTTTAGTCTTTTAAAAAATTCCTAAAGTTATATTGAGAGCTACTTGCCTTCATTCCATGATATCATGGTAGGAAAACTCAAAATATATAAATATTGCATGCAAAGGAAAATCTTACCATCCATATTCGAATCCCATCTGCCAAGGAGTACACCTGTGCAAACTCCTCACCCAGGGCTGTCTTGCCCCCACTGTTTACTGGGGAAAGGAGAGGTTACATTCAGTTAACACAATTCACCACTGCAACATCAGGCACAAAGAAACTTCTAATTCTCCCCATAGAAAGTTTTCCCCTGACACACACTAGGTGTGGGAAGAGAGGAATGGGGAAAAAAACTACCAATTAAACCACAAATACCTGTAATGGGTTCTCTGTGCTACTTCAAACTAACTTTTTTCAAATGAACAACATCTGAAATGGATACACTATTAAAGTGAGTAAAACATAAAAAATATTAAAAGTTAAAATAAAAATTATTAAAAGTGAGTGAAAAATAATTAACATGGAAGAAAGTTCACAATATATATTAAGTTAAAAAGGCTGGTTATGAAAAAGTATATACAAAATTATCTTATTTTAAAAGAGTATATATAGTAAAAACATAGTGTGTATATATAAATATATAAACATATAAATATGCCTAAATAAAAGGCTAGGTAGATACACAGAAAAATGTTACTAGAGGTGTTCTTGAAGTGGTCTTCTTGAAGTGGTGAGATCATAGTTGATAATTAATTTAAGCATTTCTGTACTAAGTTTCTACATAAATTATTTTTATAATTAGAAAAATAACAAAAAAGTTTTATTTCATTTTGTTTTTAAAGAAAAAACTATGAGGTCTGCCCCTTCTCTTCATCTAAAAACCGAAGGATAATATAACAGAGCAGGGTGCCCCTCTCTGTTGAGCCAATGTAAATGCAATTAATTTTCTGACCACCTAGAATGTGTCAGACTCCAAGCCAGGCACTGGGAAATACAATGTTGAGAAAACCCAAACATGGTCCCTGACCTCAAGCAGTTTATAGTCTACCTATAGTCCTCCCCTACATTTCTAACCCAAAAGGGTGACAAATTTTTAGACAAAGACCAAATTATCTAGACAAGGACCACTTTCAAAGTAGCTAAGTCTTAAAGAACCCATGAGTAGCCCGTTAGAGGCAGGGACAGAAAGAATTGTGTCTCCTTCAAAGCAACAGCGGTAGGTACTATAGAAACCACTTGTATTCAGTGCAATATTTCCAGTTCCCACATATGACTGTGTGTTTCTCAACTGCAAATAGGTATGTGATATCTGAACATGATTTGAAAAGAGCGGGGAAACCCTCCCTCAGCCAGAAATCTTCAGTTTCTCAGCCTTTAACTCACAAGGCTTTTATCCCTCCACTAAAATTTCCCACAGGTAACAGGCTGTCCAGTTTTCTTACAACAATACGCAAATATATACTGAATTTTTTGCTTGAAACCATACAGATCAGCTCGCCCCTCATCCCCCAGCAGAGATAAACTCTTCCATGTGACAGCTGTTTCCTTAAATCACTCATGCTTCATTGAGTTTGATGTATTTGAGCAGCTTCTTAAAGGAAATATAAGATTTGAGGGAGTAATTGAGATGTTTTAGAAATCAGGAAATAAACTCTGCGACGTGAGATAAAGGACTCAGCAATAAAGGTAGCAATGATATTAACAGCAACAATAGTAAGAGCAGTAGTCGAGGACCTTCTCTAAAGGAAGGAGCGTTTGTTCTGGCTTCTTTCACCCGCACCATGGGAAGAACACATGTCCTGCCAAAGTGCCTGGGACAGCCCATAGCTCATCTTCACTTTGGGTTTGAAATGTTTTTCCCCTGAAAGATTATGAGTGGGGAGAGGCCCTCCTTTTGTGGGTCCTGTTAGGCTGCAGGCTACGTTTACAGTAAATACACAGAGATGGTATCCCCGGGGAACATGAGGAAAAGAAACGGCAAGGAGCAGGCTATTAACAGAGGAAGCCAAGTAGGGATGATGCTACAAAGAAGTTGCAAGTCTAAAGATAAGAGTTAATACTTGTATTTTTCTCCTTGGTTATTAGCACATTCAATTACCTAAACATCTCAGGTTTTAACTGGGGTTTCTTAGAATGTTAGAGCTAATCAACTCTAAACTTCACAGACAGGGATACTAAGGTGCAGAAATGTTATCTGATTAACCTAAAGCTGCTCAGCTTCTAGTTTGTGAGCTGGGACCACAACCCAAGTTAAGGTTTCCTTCCATTACACTTCTTGGCAGTTTCCCATGAGACTTCTGGATAAAGACAAATTATCTGCTAATTAGGAAACCCAAGGCTACTTGTTATATATCACATTCTGCCAACTATAAATTGGTTACGAATCTTTTGACTGGCAAAGTAGGACTGACAAGATGAAGTCTACAGTTGTAGAAATATGTTTATGTTCCAAAATATTTAAAAATTTTCATTTAAGATAGGCTTTCTTAAAACTTAGCAACTGGCCTTCAGATCAAAAATATTCCCTGTAATATAAGTTACCATATTTTTGCAGCTTCTCATATAAGTCTGGAGTGCGATACACCAGAGCAGCAAAGGTGGCGTTCACAGCTTGATCAATAGTGGAACCAGCAACTATATCTGTCTTTGGGGCCTGTTTTCTACATGCCTGTATGAATCCTTTGAAAAGTTCTGAATATGGCCCACAGAAGTTCTGGGCAGGATCTGACTGTGCAAAATCAAGAAGAAATTGGTGGCAGGGATCATCAGGGATGTTCTTAACCTGGGAACAATAACAACAAAAAACATCATGTTTAACACATTCATTAAAAAAATGAAGTTTATTGAACATCTACTAGGCCAAAGCAGAAGTATAAAACATGGTGCATACTCTCAGGAAGTTTAAATCTATTCTGGGGAGATCAGACAGATACATGGGTTAAAAAAAGGTAAACATAAATAAAACATTAAAAGCATTAAAAAACTACCACTACAATAAAGCAAAGACTATCAAGTGCCAAACGCCTAGAAGGGGCACCCAGTGCTGAGAATTCATAGGAGAGAGCTCCTGGCAGGTTAAAGTAATTAAGAAAAGCCTCCTGGAGGGGGTGGGCTTAGGACTGGACCCTGAAGACTGGGCAGGTTTGGCCCTGAGGAACACAACCATTAGCAGAAGTTAAGAGTCAGTGGGGAGACTGACCTGGCCTGAAGTCTCAGTTGGGGAGTGGTGGGAACTAGAGTCAGATAGGTAAGGTGAAAGGAGACTGCAGAGAGCCTTGACTGTCACACTGAGGAGTTTAGACTTCACCCTGTGGGCAACAGGGAGCCATTAATGGTGCTTGGCAGTGGAATGACAAGATAATGCAGTGATTAAAAAAAACGTGGTAGGTACCAATGTAACAATGTGAGTGCAAGATGAGGGCCTAGATAAAGATGGAGACAGAGGACATGAAAGAGATGAACATCTCAAGGAAGAATCCACAGGGCTTGCAGCTGAACAGACAGGAAAGGTGGGGATAAAGGTGATGCCAGGGAGCAGTGGCTCAATGCCTGGGAAAACAATCACAACAGCAGGAGTGAGCAGTTGGGGGGACGTCCTGGTCTCACATTTCTGAGTTAAAGGGAGTCAGAACACTGACATGGAAATACCTAACAGAAGGCGGGGACACCTGACTGGAGCCTGGGAGAAGAACCAGGGCTGGAAACTGATACTTAGGAATTATCCACACCAATGTGACAGCAGAAGAGAGGAGACAGGATGACGTCTCCATGGGTGGCAGGGAAGGGGAGAAAGCCAGCAGGAAGCCTACTCTTCAGAGGAGGAAGAGCGGTAATAAAGAAGGCAGATGGAGTGGCCAGAGGTAAGAGAAGACAGTGGACTGCCATGGAATAAAAGAAGAGAGGGCCTGGAGGAGCAGAGAGGCAGGGAGAAGAGAAGCTGAGGAAGAGCCCCTGGACTCAGCAATGAACTACTGAATAAGTGGGGGCGGGGGAGAAGGGAAGAAGGCAGGAAAAGAAGTAGGACGGAGAGAGGGGGACAGAGAGATGAGAAAGAGACAGCGGGCAAACTTGTTTAGTTTTAATTATTATAAGCTTAAATAATGTGCTACTGTCCCATGGAGAACAACAGGTACAGTGTAAATCATTTAAAGTTTGACTCAGCGGGCACTGGAAACAGACTTGACCTGCTTGTTTAATAACTCCATCAAGAGAGATTTACTGAGCACCTACTATATTTCACTGAAGAGCCAGTCATTCAGTACTTTTGAACACCGTTACGCTGACCCTTGTGGTGCGCAGTGGGGACCCCAAGTGAACAGGGGATAGTTTCTGCCCTTGAGGAGCTGACAGCTTTGTGGGGATAAGATATAAACACAAGTGTTTATAATTTAAAGTTACAGATATTAGTAAACATTTCCATTCCAAATACAAAGACAAGAGAAGAGTAAATACCTCCTTATCATCCTGGTGTGGGTGAGTGGGCCAGCTTGCTTCTAATCCCAACTCTGGACACATTTGGTGCCTGAAGACAGGTTTCCACAAGGGGGAGTTTAGGACTAATGCCATTTTTGCCTGAGGTACTGCCAAGTTACTTCCTAATTCTGGAAAGAGAAGAAGAAGGCTTATGAGAGCTGTTTCTCCCTTAATGTACTGAGAATCTTTGAATTGATGAAGAGGTTTAAAAAAAAACTTGGGCATTAAGACTGATAGGGAATTCTCCCACATTTTGCAGAACGTAACTGTGATGCTTCACAAGCACATACCCTGATGAACCCAAACCATCAGGCAGTCCTGAAATGCTGCCATTCTTTATGACAGCTTCTGTTACAGGTACCTCTGAAAAGACTAACCTGGGTAGTAAGCTGAGAACAGAATGTGAACCACCTCTAGGGTGTAACAGAAGACCGCTTAGAAATGTTTAATTATGGGGACATGTTCATAGGGTGTAAACTTGTTCGTGAAAAATGATGATGATGATGATGATGATGATGATAATAATAATAATAATAATAATAATAATAATAATAATAATAATAATAATAATAAAAAAATACCCACCATATATGTTTTTATGAATAGACAAAGAAAAAAGACTAGGTGGAAATAGATGAAAATGTTAATAGTAGTTATCTCTGGGTATTAGGAGTAAGAATGGCTTTTCTCCTTGGCTTCTTCCATTATGCAATTTATGATATTTTACTGTTAAAGTGAGAAAAATTCAAGAAATGATATAGAAATAAGATATGTGAGAAAGTCATTCTATTTCTTGTTTCCTGGATGAATTTAATGACTAAGTTGAAGAAATCACTTTAAGGCAAAATTCATGTTCACATATTTACGCACAGTCACATAATTAAAGAATATAAAATTCATTTATTTTATATTTCTGCCTTCTTATTGGAGTAAACCAAAATTCACTCACAAAAGAATGATGGCACTGCGGCCAGCACCCAGCTCCCTACCAGCCCTGTTCTCCATAGACAGGGACTCCACAGCATCCTTTGCGATGTGTCCCAATGTCTGAGTCAAGAAATTTTATGAAAAAGGTATCAAGGGGTAATTTTATCAATACCTCTGCTCTGCCATTACGTGGAGACAACTTACACGAGAGAGGGTACCACCGTGCTTGTCCACGTGGCTGTAGCAGAAGAGAAGGGACAGTATGTGGACTTACGATGCACAGACTTGAGTGCCAGGCACTGAGAAGCGAGGCGTCCCATCAGCCGGGAAACAAGCAGTTGTAAATCCAACCCCCAAGACACGGCGACATCAGGCAGTCCGTAGGCAGTGACAGTGAATTTGTAGCCCCACTCATTGTTACTGCTGTCAGAGTGGAAGAGAAACTGCAGCCGGGGACCAGCCTTAAAGGTCACTTTCTAAAGACAAACAAAGAAGTCATGTGGTCAAACTGATTGGAGAAGGCAGCATTTCAGCAATAAGCATGGTCTCCGTGACTCAAAAAATTGGTCTTAGTGGGGAGGGTATAGCTCAGTGGTAGGGTGCGTGCTTAGCATGCATGAGGTCCTGGGTTCAATCCCTAGTACTTCCACTAATAAACAAACAAACCTAATTACCTTCCCCCCCCCGCTCAAAAAATAAAAGAAAAAAATTGGTCTATATTTTCATAATTATATCTTACTGCCCCCAGCAAAACTACTAAAGGAAACATGTACAATGGAGTGACTGAAACAGAAAATTCACGACTGCACCTTATGAAGCAGCAAAGTTGAAAACTGCAGGTCAGCTCTGTAAACCTCAGGTGCCCATCTGCCCACTACCTACTCCGCCAGAGAGCGCGCTGCCCAATCCTTTGCTCCCAGCCAAGAGCGCTGACAGCAGAGAGGAGGTCAACAGTGAAGCCACGCTCAGCCTCCCGCCCCAGAGCCCAGCGACCCTAACCGTGAAGGGGACGCCTGGCTTTCCTCACCACGGTTGGGCCCTCCTGGACCCATTGGCCCTTTCTTGCTAAGGATTAAACTCCCCATTTACTCTGGACAGTGTGATATAACCCGGGGTGGCCAACTGTTCCTCTGAAGAACCAGACAGTAAACTGTCAGGCTTTCTGGGCCACAGGTCTCTGCTGTGATGACAGCCCCGCCACTGTGGTGCCAGCACGGCTACGGACGGAACATAAACGGGCACATCTGTGCCCAGAACACTTTACGTACAAAACAGGTGCTGAACTCTGACAGAAACTCCTCCTTTCACAAAAGTGTAACTAAATGCTTCCCCACAAAGACCACCTGTTACCCCTCAGTGGCTGACAAGAGGAGAATGGATACATCACTCTCTGGGAAAACCACTCACCTTGGGCCATTTATCAGTGCCAACTTTTGTGTCATAGCGTGTTTTCCCGCCTCTGGCATCAGTAAACTCCAGATAATCATACCTGTGAAAGCATAACCTCTGTCACTTCCTTTCTCTCATTTCTGATCCATTGTTGCTCGGGGGAAAAAAGAACAGGGGAGTCGTACCTTTTTTCAGTTTCACATCTCTCATCAAATTCCACCTCAAAATAGGTTGCCCCTGGGCTAACAAAGACAGACACCTCGTGGCAGTTATTTTCATAGTTGTGGGCAGACTCCTTAGTCCACGTGTGCAACACCACAGGGCGTTCCTGTTGCCAAGTCTCAACATCCAGCTACACAGAAAAATGAGTCAAGAAAGAAAGGTTTCCATCATGCTGCATCCAGCCACGCACCAGAAACTGCGTTCTACGTCAGCGCCCCCGACGGACCACTTCTGACAGCCCTACACAAACCATCACACAGGCTAAAGACACACCTGACGTTCCCATGTACACATATCAACCCACGTACATTTATTCAGCAGAGTTGACATGGGGTTTCCACTACACTGGAGTAACTCTGATTAGCTTCCATTTTCTAACTATGGCAGAACCATTTGTTTTCTTTCTTTATGGCTGAATAGTATTCCATTGCATATATATCACATCTTCTTTATTCATTCATCTGTTGATGGACACATAGGTTGCTTCCATATCATGGCAATTATAAATAATGCTGCTATAAGCATTGGGGTACATGTATCTTTTCTGAATAAGTGTTTTGGTGTTTTGGGGGGGATATATACCCAGGAATGGAATCGCTGGGTCATTTGGTTGTTAACAGAACTATTTCTTACAAATCAGTACTAACATGAATTTCCAGTGGAGTTTAAGACCTTAAGCCCTATTTGGGACTTTGGCAAATCTGAGCCCATCCTCCCTTCTCCCTCCCTTTTTTGCCTTTAAAATAGGCTTTTTTAAAAAGTATAGTTGATTTAAAACAGGTTTTTTAATACATGCCCTTTCTATCCCACCAATTTTTTGTGAGATTCAAACAAGACATGAAAAAACCTTGTGTCCTATAAGGTTAAATAAGGCAGAAAACTCCTCTAAACACCAAACCTTCTAACTTGCCTTTCAACACACATTTTCTCTTGCAGACTTTAATCTGGCTATTCACTTACGTGGTTTTTATGTAACTTCATGTGCTATAAAATGATGAAAGACTAATTTTATCAGCTGCCTCTGTGTCTCCTTTCTAATGCTGACAGTGACAAATCAACTCGGATGCAAAACCCCCGAGAAAATACTGGGGGGTCTTCTAGAGGTAACTTATCTGTGTAGACCTGCACTGAGTGGAATGTTTCATCACGTATGGTCACAGCACTCCTCAGGGGAGATGCAAAGCCGGTTCAAATGCCAGCTCAGGGTACCTTGTTCACTCCTCCGTCAGGGTCGCCACAGAGCTCCTTTAACAGATCTGTCAGGGTACTGAACTCTCTCAAGAGGGTGCAGTGTGAAATGTCTAATGTGCAAAAGTCCACCAGAAAGATCACCTAAAGGAAGATGAATGAAGCTCTTAGCGTCCACCTCAGACTCTGCTGGGGATGCAGGTCACCAAACCGCTCCCGCCCCTTACAAATGGCTGTCACTTTGTCTTACCAGTTGACGAGCTGCCATCGAAAACACCGAATTACATAGTTTTTCTACTATGGTTTTTCCACTGTACTGTGACAAAAGTGATTCCAAAATCACTCTCAGGCTTGCCAAAAACTGTCCCACATCTACCAAAACATAAGAAACATAATACTGCATATGGTAGAAACATCACTTGCTTGGTGATCATTAAGGACAAGGCTGGAGAGGGTCACAGAAGCTGTAGAGGGTATTCCACATCAGAAAGACCATGAGACCATTAAGTGTCATACAAATGTTTTCCTCTGGGATGGAAAAGCGCAGCAGATCTCAGTAAAAGTTTACTTTTAAAGTGAGTGATTCTTTTTTTTTTTTTGTCTTTGCTACTCTCCAGCGGGGTGGAGGTTATCACTTTTATAAGCCGACCAACCCAGCTGCCAGTCTGCCTTTCCTTCCCTCTGTTCACAAAAGGCCCATGATTAGGCTGCGCCATCCAACAGGCCAAACTTTAACAGACAGGACTCAACAGCATAAGAATTTTTGTCACAGCTGCTGAGATCATGTTTGATAGAACTGAATTTTCCACATAAAAATTACAGAACCTGCTGGGTTTCATATAATTTTCTTGGGTTTATGGGACATTACTCTGAGTATCTTCATTATCAGCAAAGATCACAGCAGTGCTCATGTACTTTAGATTTTAAAAGTTCAAGACTTTCTTTTTTTGGAGAACTTGATTAAAACAGGGAAGACAGACTCTACTGAACAGTACGATATCATCTTAAGTGCTGTATGACCGCAGAGGCAATGTTCAGGCTGTGAAATGACCCAACATTACAGTAAAAATACTTAGGTATACTACCATATTCATGAGGAAACTGAGCAGAATGACATGCTAGAGAATTCTATTTTAAGACGAAAAAACAACCCAAAGACAGATCTGATTTGTAATAATGAAACGAAAACCACAACTAGACTCGGCTCTATGTATGAAGCACTAAGAAGAGAGCTTAGTGAGCCCATCCTCCCTTCTCCCTCCCTTTTTTGCCTTTAAAATAGGCTTTTTTAAAAAGTATAGTTGATTTAAAACAGGTTTTTTAATACATGCCCTTTCTATTCCACCAATTTTTTGTGAGATTCAAACAAGACATGAAAAAACCTTGTGTCCTATAAGGTTAAATAAGGCAGAAAACTCCTCTAAACACCAAACCTTCTAACTTGCCTTTCAACACACATTTTCTCTTGCAGACTTTAATCTGGCTATTCACTTACGTGGTTTTTATGTAACTTCATGTGCTATAAAATGATGAAAGACTAATTTTATCAGCTGCCTCTGTGTCTCCTTTCTAATGCTGACAGTGACAAATCAACTCGGATGCAAAACCCCCGAGAAAATACTGGGGGGTCTTCTAGAGGTAACTTATCTGTGTAGACCTGCACTGAGTGGAATGTTTCATCACGTATGGTCACAGCACTCCCAAAGCCCAAAATCCCAGCTGCTTTCATGGGTTTTGTACTGAAACTCACATTTTCCAAGAAGGTCAATGGCAAGGTCTTTGGCTCCAGAGTCCGCGCTCTTCAGCTGCAGGTAGCACCAGGACAGCAGGCTGCCTTGGACGGACCAGAACAGGGAGAAGAGCACAGAGCCCACCTCCCCTTGGGCGCCTTCCAGCATTAACAGCTCACACTACGGGGGAGCAGACAAATGGAAAGTGTTTACAAGGCCATCCAGCCACAGAACACGGCCGAGGGCATCCTCTGAGAGAGCAGCTGTCACAGGCAAAAAGATTCGAGGGAAGCGGGGAGGAACTGTGAAAGAGCTTTCAACACAAAAGTGACCAAGAAAGGTGGTATTATGGAAACTCCTCTCTTGCCCTACAGTTTCTGAGAACATTTACAGATGGTTTCTACCCCGTGTACTGTCTCTTTCCACCCCTTAGGAGCCTCACCCCACCAGTTATCTCTTCTCTCTCACATCTTCAAATCCCTTTTCTCTCTGGCTCCTTCCCCTGAGCCGTCAATCAAATCTCTCCCACCTTAAAAAACAATTCTTCACCCCTCTTGGCTCTCTAACCATCATCTTCTCCATCTTATCTGAAGAGTCACCTGAACTCTAGGGATAAATTCCTGCACATACGAACCACAAGGTATGTTCATATTACAACTGCCATGTAATTGCCCCAAACTGGAAACAACCTAACTCTCCAAGTAAAACAAATAAATTGTGGCTGATTCATAAGAGGCATATTGTGTACTGGTGAAAAAAAAAACACAAACTACAGCACATACATTAACACTGATGAATCTCAGAAATACTGCTGAGTGAAAAAAACTTGTCCCAGAAGATTATACACTGCATGATTCCATTAAAGGCCCAAACCAGGCAAAACAAACCTGCTATGTAGGGGTAACTAAAAAGAAAAACAAGGAAATGATGAATGTAAATGGTTACCTCTGGTGAGGAAAGAGGAGGGTGAGCCACGAAGGGCATGTGGGTGGTGGGCAGGCTTCAAAAATAATGGTAATGTTCTAGTCCTTAAAATGGGTAGTTGTTTCTTTAAATTGTACATCAATACATATTCTTTGTATGTGTATTCCGCTTGAAAACGTTGCCTATACCTGCTGTGATCTTTCCTTTCCCCTCCCTGCCATTCTACTGCCTCTGTTCCCACCACTCACTGACACCATTGAGGAAAGATATCAGTTACCACCTAGACAGCAAAGCCTCTCCATTTAACCTTAACCTTGGTGGCTCAGCTGACCACTCTCCTTGAAACTCTCCTCCTTCAGTTGCTGTCTCCCCTGAATTTCTTCCTGTCACTCTTTACTCTCCTGGCTGCCCTTTCTCCGTGTAAGTTCCTCACGACACCCACAGGCAATGAAAGGACACTGACATTCATGGCTTCAACTATCACCTGTTGGTTAATGATGGCAAAGCCCCATTTCCAGCCCTGACTCAGCTCCTGAGTGTCCAACCAGGTGTCTTCATCTGAAGTCCTACCAGAACCATGAACCCAACATGTTCAAAGCCTATTTGTTATCACTCTCCTCGTCAAATGCCCGCTCCTCCCCATCTTGTCACCAGTTATTTGGATATGCTGTTCTATCTGGGACACTCCCTCCTCACTGCTTGGTCAGACTCTATTCGTGGTCTCACAAGGAGCTCCAACACCACCTCCTTCAAGAAGCCTTTTTGAAGCTCCACTCCTTCCCATCACCAGGTGGGTCAAGTGTGTTCTTCTGTCCCCACAAGCCCTTTCACAGCCCTTACTGTACTGTCATAAGTGACTGCATGTTTGTCTGCTCCTCCAGACTGTGCTCTTTTAGCACCGTGCCCCCGTGCCTTGCACAGGGCCCGGCACACAGCAGCATTCAGTGAATACCTATTGATTTAATAGACTTATGAGAAAAATTTCAGACTAGGTACATTTTTGACCACCTTAAAAATTTTTTTAAATGTAACTCTTTCTCTTTAGTATAACCATAAACATCTTTTACTGAAAGATAATTCAAGGAAACATCTCAATGGCTCAGTGATCCCTGGCCTGGGAGATTCAGTGAGGTCCCTAATTTTCTTTGTATCACAGGCAGGTGACCAGGAAGAAAGGACACACATGTGATCTCCAAACGGTAAAGATTCTGAGGACTTCTCTTGAACAAACGCTATCTCATTTCTCTACATACACCTTACAGTAAGTCTGACCTAGTGAAAAGGGAACAAGACTGAGGGTTGAATAGCCAGGGTTTCAGTCCTGGCTCCAGCACATACTGACTCATGCAGGAGGCAGAATTAACAGCTAAAGCAGAAGGCACCCTGACTGCCCTGTCGCGTGTTCCTAAAGGCATAAGGCAAAGGGAACAGGGAGCAGCCATCACTTACCTCCCGGGCAGCAACAGACAGCAGGGTGCCCATGACTGTCAGCACCTCGCTGATGTCCATGTCGGCCAGGTCACCTTTCTCAGGTAACAGCAGAAGGCCGCCTGGATCCTTATCACTGAAAGGAGACAAATTAGGCACAACACCTGTTTCAGGAAGGGGATTTTCAAAAGGTGCCAAGAGAGAACCCAACAAGATTTCAGTGTCAGTTCCACACCAGGTATAGCCTGACCTGCAAACTCAAGCTTTTAGCTCCCTCCCTCCTTCAAGAGTCTACACCTCCAGGAATGCATCCTACAGGCCCATGAGCTTCTCTAGCAGGTCAAAGCAGGGAACAGTCTCCACGTCATGCCTCCCAGCATACTTTTTGCGAAATTACCACTCTGTGCCTCTGCAACTGGGCTTTAATGAACCGGGTTTTCAGACTTGAGGACCGGACCCCAAAATCCTTTGGCTTCAGTTTTTGTCTTCAAACATCACACAAAAACTGAAGTGTTCAAAGAGGTTCCCAATGGGTTCAATTCTAAACTGTCCTACAGTGACTAGAACTTGGAGTAAGCTTTTTTTTTAAATTTTAATTTTTTTAATGGGGGGAGGTAATTTTAGGTTTTGCTTGTTTGTTTATTTTTTTAAACAGAGATACTGGGAACTGAACCCAGGACCTTGGGACCTTGTGCATCTTACCACTAAGCTATACCCACCCCCTGGAGTAGGCTCTTGATAAGCCTATTATTCTACCTCTATTTTAGCTACTTCTGAGACTACTTGGTACCTCACTCCAGGAACTTGGCTGAGTGAGGGAAGTATTTGGTTAATCCAAAAGCACATGAAAGGAAGGGATAGTTCAGGAAAATAACTTTGCAAAGATCTGAAATATTGGACAACTGAAAAAAATTAATAAACTTACCTAAAATATGTGCACAGTGAGCGGAAAGTGAGCTGCAGGGACTGCTTGTGTTCCTGCTCGGTGACATTTTTCTAGAAAACAAGATGCACATTCAGGAAGTCTATTCCATGATATTCCAGGGACCTAGAGAAGCATGAAATGCCATGGCCCACTGTTGCCAAGCATGAGGAAAGCTGGGGTGGGCAGATCACTTCATAGGCTGACTTACACCCAGCCTAGCGCTAAGAGGGACCAGAACCACTGTCTGAACAAAAGATGGCAGGTTTACTTTTTTAAACTTATTTTTTATTTTCATTTATTTATTTTAAATTTTTAATTTATTATTTTTTTCATTAAAGTATAGTCGGTTTATAATGTGTCAATTTCTGGTGTACAGCATGATGTTTCAGTCATACATAAACATATATAATCCTTTTCAAAATTCTTTTTCATTTTAGGTTACTACAAGATATTGAGTATCTGTGCTATATAGTATAAACCTGTTGTGCATCATGTTGGCTGATGCTATCAAAGGTGATACAAAGTGAAACCTGATCCAAAGTGAACCCTCATGCACTGTCAGTGAGAATGCAAATTGGTGCAGCCACTGTGGCAAACAGTATGATCCAGCAATTCCCCTCCTGGGTATTTATCCAAAGAAAACAAAAACACTAACTAGAAAAGGTATATGCACCCCTGTACTCACTGCAGCATTACTTGCAACAGCCAAGATATGGAAGCAACCTAAGAGCCCATCAACAGATGGATGGATAAAGAAGACACACACACAAAATGAATGTGTATTAGCCATAAAACCTTGCTATTTGCGACCACATGGACGGACCTAGAGGGTATTATGCTAAGTAAAATAAGCCAGAAAAAGACAAATACTGTATGATTCCTCTTATATGTGCAATCTAAAAAGCAAAATAAATAACAAGACAGAAACAAAGTTATAGACACAGAGAATAGATGGTTGCTAGAGGGGAGGGAAGGTAGAAGGAGGAATGAAATAGATGAGGGAGATTAAGAGGTACAAACTTTCAGCTGCAAAATAAATGAGTCACAGGTAAGAAATGTACAGTGTGGGGAATATAGTCAATAACCATGTAATATCTTCACATGGTGACATAACGATAAATAGACTTCTTGTGGTGATCATTTAAAAATGTATAGAAATATCGAATCACTATGCTGTTTAACAGAAACTAACATAGTGCTGTAGATCAATTACACTTCAAAAACAAAGAGACATAGAAAAAGAGATCAGATTTATGGTTTCCAGAGGTAGGGTTTGGGGGCATGGTGGGGGGAAGAACTGAATGAAGGCAGTCAAAATGTACAAGCTTCCAGTTATAAGTTAAGTACTAGAGATATAATGTACAACATGATAAATAAAATTAATACTGCTGGATATTATATATGAAAGTTGTCAGGAGAGTAAATCCTAAGAGTTCTCATCACAAGGAAAAACCTGTTTCCTATATTTCTTTAATTTTGAATCTGTATGAGATGATGGATGTTTATTAAACTTCTTGTGATAATCATTTCATGATGTATAGAAGTCAAATCATGATGCTGTACATCTTAAACTTACACAGTGCTGTATGTCAATTATACCTCAATAAAATGGGAAGGTAAAAACCTGATCCCTCAAGCTGATATGCAAATTTTGTAGACAGCTGAAAACAACCAAAGATCCTCTCTCCTCTCTGAAATCTTCCTCAATCACTTAAACTGAACATGATTCTCCTCTACATGCCTATAGTATACAGAGTCAGTTTCTCCTTGTGGCAGTGTCCCCAAGTGGACTGCAGTCATTTGGCATCAGGGACCACATTTTATGCCTCTTTTATTGCCACTTTTGTTTCTATAAAGCTTAATGCATCGCAGCAGGGCACTTTTATTGCACTAGTTAATTAGCTGTTGCAAACAGAAATGCCTTTGTAAATTCTGCATCTGGTTTTCTTCATCAAATTCTTCTCAATAATTCTGTTAGTTGCTTAACTACACAGACAAATAATGATCATTTGTTTTATTCTTTCCAATTGTTATTTTTAAAATTTCTTTTCCTTGTTCTATATCACTGGCTAGGCCCCCTAAATACAATATCAAAGAGTAGTGATATTAAGCATCCTGGTCTTATTCCTTGCTTTTGAAAGGGATGCTTCAGTGACCCACCATCCAGTATATTGTTTAGTGTAGGTTTCAGATACACACCCTCCATCAGATTAAGGGAGTTCTCTTTTACATCAAGTTTGCTAATGGTTTTATCATTTTAATCATCATCAAAATTTAATCTTAAATTTTTTTCTGCATTTATAAATGTTTTTTCCTCTATGATTTCATTGACTAATTTTCTAATGTTAAATCATCCTTGAATTCCTAGGGTAAATCCAACTCAGTCATAATTTTGTTTACATTTTGTTGGAGTGGTTTACTAATATTTTGTCAGTATTTTCCTAACTATGTTTATAAGTAAGATTAGCCTGTAATTTTGCTTTTTTGTACATCTTAGTTTACTTATGTTTCCCTGTGTCTTAACATCATTAAAACACTAGAAACTCTAAAGCTCCTTCACCTAGATCTAGGCTTTTGGTGTGGCTTAGTAAGAAAGTTTTTTGTTTTATTTTACATTATCATTAATGTATTTTTTTCATGTATCATGCTCATTTTCATATAGAAATACTGCCTTCAGAATTAAAAACCTGGATTTTGGTATAAGGATAGTCCATTTGGTAATATAATGCTTGTAAATACTGAAAGCATTTTTCACCCCCAGTGCTGATGCTTGAGTAACAAGGAGAAAGGGTCTGGGAGCATGAGTAGATCCAAGCTGAGAATTAAAACTTGGTTGTATTTTCTTTACAGACATAAACTAAAATATTTATGAATAAAATATGTCAGGGATTTAATTTGAAATAATAATTAGGGGTGGGGGAGTGGGTGAGGTATATTATAGATGAAGTAAGATTAGCTTTAGTTTATTACTGAATCTAGGTGATGAGTAGTACATTTGGGGGTTGGAGGGATTCATTACATGTATTATTTAGTCTAGTTTTGTCTTTAGATTTTCCCATAACAAAAAGGTAAAACGTTAAAAAGAACACTTGATTATAAGCATGTCATAAAGATGAAGGAGACTAAACTCGCCCTTTGTGATTGAATAGGTTCTGGAATGGAGGTTGTACAGTGCCATGTCCTTAGATATTTGCATCCCACATACAAGTTTGCATACAATATGTATTAAATAAACGTTTGAGAATTTGAAACTGTGAGAATATCTAGAGAAAACAAAGACTAGTAAGTTTCACCCAAGACACTTCAGGAATGGAATCCACACTTTTAACGTAAGTAATTACCATCATGGTGAAGAGATGGTTCCGCCGGGTCTGTCGATCAGGAAAGAAGATGGCAGCCCCGTTAAGAAGGGTATTCCTGACTTCTTGCTTTAGTATTTCCATGGGCACAGAGTCTCCATCCACCCTATCCACCACTGATAAAAATGAACAACTGGGTTTAATATATTCCATCTATTCACTTACGATATATGTTCTGCTTTAACTAGCCCATAAACTCACTACCAAAGGCAAAGAAATACTTCTGTACAGGTCAGGCAGTGTGAGGAAATTATTTTTTCATTTATTTGTTTACATTTAATGAAAATAAAGATTCTACAGACCAGTTTTTATTTCATTATTTCTCCATCCTTTTGAGACACAACTTGGCCAAGCCTTAAAGATAACTTCAGATGGTCACATGTGTTTTATTCTCAATTAATCATTACCATCTCTCCCTCCTCAACCTATCAGCCTCATCCCCGTGTCCTCGCTGAAGTAAAGACTGAATAGTGTGATATTAACTACTCTCAATATAACCCAACTCTATATCAGAAACCAAGAGGAAGTCGTGGAGGAGGGACTAAATCCTGAACTCCCAGTAATGATTCAAAGGAGGATCAAGGAAGCTCATTTTCCAAAGGAGCAGTCCCTTTCCTGGCTTGCATGGTCACAGGACCCCCGCTGTCTACAGCAGGAGGCCCTGCAGGCCACCGGCACAGGGTCACAGTACAGAAGAACCCCAATCCCTACCATCGCATAAGTGTGTGTAGAGCTCCTTGGCGGCCTCCACCTGTCTAGGGCTCTGGCGTGGAGCCTTTGCGTCCTCAGAGGCGCCCGGCGTGTCTCCTTGCAGCACTGAGAAGCAGCTCTGGAGAAGCTGCAGAAGCAGGGTTTGGGCACAGATGCATTCTTCCCTTGGGCTACAGAGAAGACAAAGAACAGAGAGCAAAAAGGTAAGCCAAACAGCTGTCTACACAGGACTCCACTAGGCGTCAGGCTCAGTAAAAAGACTGCCAGCTGAGAGGAGGAAAGGTGGAATGGGAGAGTCTGCCTCTGCCCACTCTGGGGCAGAGAGATGCATTTCTGATCCCGTTTCTTCATTAGTAAAATGAGGATATTACAATACTTGACTTGCTTGTCATTACAAGGTTGTGATGATATATGACAAAATATTTGCAAAACACTGCCCAAATAAAGCATTTTTTAGAAATGTGAGATGTTATTTTCAATAATAACCAAATCTTCCAAATCAGAATATAAACTGGAAGAAAGTAAAAAATCTTGGAAGAAAAAAAATTATCCATTTAGAACAACAAAATTCAGTGTTTTCAGTTGTGTTTATCATGTTGTAATAAATTCTGACTTACTTTCGTTTTAATTTACTGTAAAAATTCCAGAAGATCTGCAAATCAAGCCCCGTAAAGTCCAGAAAAGATTTATATTTTAAACCACTTTCCTTCTGCTGTACCTAAAAAATTATAAAGACCAGAAAAAAAAAATTGGAAAATGCATTTAGAGAAATACCTTAATGGCTCATTAACTTAACATTATTAAGGGATAAGGTGGCTCCGCATGTAAAATTCCAACATACCTGATGCTGACTCTTAACTACTAAAAAGTCTGTGAACAACAATTTTTCATTGGAAACTTTCTAAAGTATGTGTGAGTGCACATGTGCATGTTAATGTATATATACACATAACATACACACACACCCCTATGAAGGCTCCTGGACTTCATAAATACTATACCTGGAATATCAGTGAATCTTTGCTTGATGATGATTACTGTCCAGGACTACACTGCAGTATGTTCTGACCCTTCCCTGCTTGCATGGTGAAAGATCAATTCTGCTGCGAACACTTCTGCTACTCCTAAGCACCTCCCTCTCATTTGCTATTTTCTGCTGTGATAGGAGAGCCCGAATAACAAAGACCAAACAATCCATATACAAACTGAGCCACCAGCCTCTGAATGTGCCCTCAAGGAGAATGAAGGTCAAGAGCAGACACTGTTGCATACCATACAGGAGAGGGCTCGACTAGCTTCCTGAAGTAATAGGCCATGGTCTCCATGGTGATGGCTGCAAGAATCTTCCTTTGAGTGGGCTGTCACTGTGTTTTTTTTATTAGTGACTGTAGAAGTCAGTATCAAAAACACAAGGTTCATTGCAGCACTATTTGCAATAGCCAAGATATGGAAGCAACCTAAGTGTCCATCAACAGATGAATAGATAAAGAAGATGTGATACATGTATACAATGGAATACTATTCAGCCATAAATAGAATGAAATTTTGCCATTTGTAACATGGATGGACCTGGAGGCTATTAGGCTTAGTGAAATAAGTCAGACGAAGAAAGACAAATACTTAAAGTTTTCACTTACATATGGAATCTAAAAAATGAAACAAATAAAACACATAGACTCACAGATACAGAGAACTATGGTCATCAAAGGGAAGAGGAGTGGGGGGAAGGGCAAAATAGGTGAAGAAGATTAAGAGGTACAAACTATTATGTATAAAATAAAGTTTAAGTTACAAGGATATAATGTACAGCACAAGGAATATAGCCTTATTTTATCATAACTTTGTATAATGTGTAATCTATAAAAGTATCAAATTACTATGTTGCATACCTAAAATATAATATTGTAAGTCAACTACATTTCAGTAAAAACACCCTGTTATTATTTCGGTACTTTTAGTGAACAAACAGAATTCACCTACACTTCAGGAATCATTCTAACACTTAAAGAAGACAGAAATCCCACAAACTTGCTTTGTCTCCGTATTTTACCCCTGAAAACCACAGCTGGGGATCTTTGAGATCTGCCTGAAGGTCTTTTCCAGAAAATCTCACAACGATGGCCACTTGCCACTTAGTCTTCCACTGACTGATGCCGTCAAAACCCAACATCTCACTCCCCTTGACCTTCCAACATCACCACAGCAGCGTGATGCCTGCTGTTCTCATTCACACTGCATGGCTTCAGCAGGGCCAGGTTCTGCTGGTTAGTGTTCCTTTCCCCAAAGGAACGAGGTCTAACAACTGAGGCAACACTACCAGGTCATGGGCGAGCTGCTGGATGAACTGAAGGGTCCTCAGGAGCAGTGTGGCCCCACAGACGCTCTCCTCCCCGGCCTTCCTGCAGTGAGCACAGACGATGCTCTGTTCCGCTTCCGCTCTCGTGGGCCGGAGGTACCCACTGATGCTCAAGCCTTGTACTCCCAAGCGCTCCGCCGACTCCTGACGGGTGCAGAGGAACTTCACCATCAAATACTGGAAAGGACAAGAGAGATGTAAGGAAGGGGACTCAGAAGCCCTGGATATTGATGAAAGGGAGATAAAGACCTTTCTGGGAAGGTCCCCTTATGACTTTAGTAATTTATCAGGTACCACTACGCCCAGCACTGGAGACACAAAGTATTAGTCCATTATCTACAACAAACAGGAAAGAGACAATACAAATGTTGAACGAAGTCAGGTTTTGGGAAGGATCACAATAAGAGGAATGGCATTACTCTCTTTTCAGGGTAAGACAGAATGAATAAGAAAAGTACGTCTGCTCTGTAGCACAGTCATTTTGAAACAGAAAATAGCTACGTGGTAAATGACTACTGTAAGGGATTATCTCAAAGCCCCAGTTACAAGCAATCCACATGCTGGGAGCCAGGACATGGCCTCATCTGCTCAAATCTAAAGCTATTGTCAAAGCCCAACTTCTGTGTGCACCATGTGCTCTTTACAGTGAAAGCTCCCTTTCTGAGGGCCTTCCAGAATCCACTACTCAGTTGCCTAAATATTTACTGAACCCCAAAGGTAGGTCTTATTTCTCTTATTTAAGCTTCTTACATGGTTTTCAACAGAGGTTAAAATAATTAAGTAGCCACATAATCATAGCTATGGAAAGACATCTCTCTCGCATTGAGGCCTGTGTATTTGCTGCTCTCTCAGCCTGAGATGCCCTTCTCCTCACCTCTGAGCCTGGCTAAAGACGATGGCTTAACCAACTTTCAACACTTGGCATCACACCACCTTTATGAGACGCCTTCCCTAGTGAATTCTAGGCTAGGTTAGGTATTTTTTCCTCTGGGCTGCAACAGCCCCCTGGATATCTCTATCACAGCCCACGTCACAGGGTCTCATATATCTGTGTCTCCCACGAGACTCTGAATTCCTTGAGGGTCATGTTCCTGTCTGGTTCCCCTCTGGGGTCCCAGTGCTAGCACAAGGCTGGGTCACAATAGACACCCAATAAACACCTACAGAACAAAGGGAGGGAGTGGGCGAGTACATGAAGGCCACAACTCACTGATGCTTACTTTGGCAACTCTGCACTGTTGTAATTTGACATCTGCTTCATCCCACTCTTCTTCCAGCTCAAACCAGCCAATAGGATCATCCTCTCCAAGGTCATCAGACGAACAACCGATCCTGTAAACACAAAGGTAATCACAAAACATTTTCCTGTTTCTAAACTTCTCAAGGTCTAGAGTAAAGCACCATCTAAATGGCATTTAACTTGTTTATATGGTCTGTCAGTTAACCGTCGAGGACAGGGTGTGGCACCTGGTGCCTCTTTGAACATATGGGGTAGTTGGTAGTTCCTCCCCACTTGTCAGCCTCCTCATCTGTGAAATGGGAATGATTATTAGTCCCAAATATAATCTGGGAACTAAGGAGGAAGTCTGCTTCTCCAGATAACCGGCTTATCTGAAGAATGAGATATGTAGTCAAAGTATCTTAGATGAGCTACTTAAGAGTAAGGTACAATGCAACAGTTGGTGCGCACTTCTAGAAAGATCCAAAGGAGAGGCAGGTTCAGTTTTCCTTCTCTACGTCTGGTGAACATACATACAACTGGCCTGAGGTCCGTACCTGCAACAGCTGAAGGGTAAGAGCTAGGCAGCTTCCAGATCCCAGAACTCCAAAAAAGGAAAACTTCAGCCTTCATGGGCCTCAGTACTTTTTCCTATTCCTTAAGAAGTCCTCCCAGGAAAGCATTTCACCCCGGAGGCTGAAGAAGCACAACTGTCTCTTTTTAAAAATTGGATACTTGACTGGTACTTCCTTTTTCGGGATTAAATAAATGAGGAGAAAATAGCAGTCTTTTCAAGCAGCATTCCTAAGACTTTAAACTAATTAGTCTGCGACACAGCTAACAAGTTAGCCAACACTTGAGTATTTTGTATGGATAAAATAAGCAAACACAGGGATTTACAGCAAGAAGAAAAAGATGAAGGACCCAAAGTAGGTTCTGTAACAGAGAGAAAAACTATTCTCTTTTTACCATAGTCTTTCTTAGCATAAACCTTTCATGATCTAGTTAATCCTAAAACTAATGGGTCAATTGGTATTCTGTCTTAGCCAGAACCATGTAAATGACTCATCAATATTGTGTATTTGAGCAAATGAACTTATTTACAAAACAGAAACAGACTCACAGACATAGAAAACAAACTTATGGTTACCAAAAGGGGAAAGGGGGTGGAGGAGGGATAAATTAGGAGTTTAGAACTAGCTGAGACAAACTACTATATGTAAAATAGATAAATAACAAGGTTCTACTGTATAGCATAGGGAGCTATATTCTATATCCTGTAATAAACCATAATGGAAAAGAATACAAAAAAGAACATGTATGTATATGGATAACTGAATCACTATGCTGTACACCAGAAACTAACACAACATTATAAATCAATTATACTTCAATTTTAAAAATTAAATAAATAAAAAGTTTAAAAATACTGTTTTTTTGAGGATTTTTAAATTCACTCTTTGGGAGTCATCAAGGAAGTCTCTGAGATACAGAGAGCTGGCAGGGTATCAGAGATCAGGAAGAAGCAACCTTGTTCACCACACCACCCAGCAGGCGGAGTGGAGAAAACAGAGCTCACTATTAGTCCTCTTAAGTATACAGAGCAACCAAACAACTGGTCCTGAGCCTGCTGACTGACCAGTGTCTAACCAGAGGACAGGGAAACACATGCTTCCCTGTGGCATTTAACTTGTTTATATGGTCTGTCAGTTAACCGTCTGACAGACACATGTCTATTAACACTGATCTCCAAACTGGAGAAAGACTGATAATTTATAGGCCAAACAAATCAGGATTTCAGAGTAGTTCAGGCTGGAACCAGGAACTAAATCAGCAAGGGAATAGTAAATAAGCCTGCATTTAGGTTTTAAAAAAAAATCATCCTATATAAGATGTGAAAGATCTTGTTTGACAGCAGGTTTAGGAAAAAAGACCTGTTTTAAAGTGTCCCAGGAGTGGGAAAGACAGATACTTAAAAACAAGTGTAATCTCTAGTTACCATTTTAAAAGAAAAGTATCTTTTAAAAAAGTACGTATGTATGATGAGAGAGATATGTTCCAACTCATTTAGAGGGCTGGAATTAAGACCACTGAGCTGAAATTACAAATTTCAATTAGTTTCAGTTGAACATATTCTAATATTCTAATAAGGATATTCGAGAGAGGCTGTATGACCCTTTGTCAGGGATGCCACCAAAGGAAGTCCAGCTGAGAGAGGAACTTATTCTAGATCCTTGCTGCCTGAAGTGCGGACAGGGAGCATCAGAGTCACCCAGGAGCTTGTTAGAAAATGAAGGTCTCGGGCCCCCCCAGAACTACTGAATCAGAATCTGCATTTGAATGTAATCCTTGGCGGTTCGTTAGCACACTAAAGCCTAATAGTATAGTAGCGGGCAATAGTAAAAACTCCAACACCTCATTACCTGCAAAGTACAGGAGCAAAAAGAGCAAGTACCAGGCTCAGCTCCATGAGTTCTAACTTGCTACTAGTAATAAGGGGGCATCAACAATGACCTCTGTGGCTAAATCCAACAGGCCCACTTCTACAGTTACCCATTCCCGCGTGACACGTGACACCACCGCCCACTCCTTACTTCTTTACGCACGATTTTCTCTGGCTTTATGAGGACACATCCCTGACTTTCCTGCTGCTTCTCTGGCTGTTTTTCTCAGTCTCCTTTTCTCTGTCGCCCCTTAAATGCCAATGCCTTTCAGCATGTTGACCTAAGGTCTCTGCTCTTCCTAGCTCACATACTCCTCCAGGACGATCTCTTCTAATTCATTTTAAACTATCATTGAAATGTCTCTCTTATCTGTGCCTTCAGGACGTCTCCTCGAGGCTCCTGACCTGTTGATTCAACTAGTTCAGTTATCTCAGAGGCTTCCTGGAACCTCAAAGCCAACAAGACCAAAACTGAGCTCATCATCCTCCCACAAACCTGTTTTGTCTGAGTATTATCAATCTCAGAAAAAGGCACTACCAATGTTCCCCCTGCCAAGCCAAAACCCAGGACTCACTGACACCCAGGCTTTCTTTCCTCTCCTGCTTTATATCCAGTCACTCCCCAGGCCCTGCTGCTTCTACTTCCTTGTTGTCTCTCACATGGGTCCACATCTTCCCATGGCAGCTGCTGCTGCTCGAGTTGCGGGCACCCACACTCTGGCTCCCTAGGTGACAGCAACAGCCTCTACCCATCTCATCCTGCCTCCCTGCTCACTCTCCTCCAATCCACGCCTCACACGGCAGGGGAGATGCGATCTCCTCCTCTTCTTCAAACTCCTCAACAACACACTGCCCCCAACTCCTCTCCCCTGCCCCCCACCGCCTTCAGGATAAAGTCCAAACCCTGAAACGGAGACAAAAACTCCTTCAATAACCTGACGTCTCCTACTCTCCAGCATCTCCTCTCCCCACTCTGCCCCTACAGCACACCTCAGCAACGTGGGTCTGGTCAGTTCCTTGAGTCTGCCAGACTCCATCTGTAAGTTCTCAACTCTGCTCTTCTCTTTGCTCAGGACACTCTCTTTCTACTTCTGCAAGTGGCTGATTAACTTTAACTCATCCATATTCAACACTTCCTCCAGGAAGCCTTCCCTGATCAGGTCAGGTGCTCTGCCATGTGCTCCCAGGGTAACTTCTCTCTCCTACCTAGCACTTACAGCACTGTGACACTGCAGGCGTTAGCATTTGTCTTCAAGCTAAATAGTAGGCTCTACACAGCAGGGACTGTGCCAATTTGCTCATTATGGTATCTTCAGTGTCTAGCATCAGGCCTCGAACATAGTAGGTGCTTAATAAACATTTTCAATAAAAGCATAAAAACAGGAGGAGGGAAGTTGGAGCCTGGGTAAATTTTCCAGTGGCTAGGTAAGAGTAAAGACCTCAGGCTGCCCACAGTTCAGGCGTGTGTCACTACCCAGCCATTTTGAAGATGTGCACACCTAGTCACCGAAGGGACCAAGTAAGAGTCTATGAACAAGTTAAAATATACATTTTCACATGTGCTGCCAGAAAGCAATGAATGCTCATGGCCACTGAAGATGGGTTAGTAGCAACTTTCCTATAAAAATAAGGAAATATATTTCACCAACAAGAAAATGTATACACTCTTATTAACTACAAAAATTTTTATTCTGCTCCTTACCTGCTTTTTACAAATTGTCTGTATTCCTGAAGCTTCCATTTGTCATATTTTTCAAACCTTTTAAAGTGTTCCTCTGCATGAAATTTATCAGAAGATGAGTTATAGGCAAACACCAACCCGCACTGGGCACCAATGCCACCACGTCGAACCTGGAAACAGAGAGCTAAATAAAGTACATAAGCAGGGCCAAAGTTCTGTGGCCGTTTTGTTCCCAAATATTATGGTCAAATTCAAATAGCTTAATGCAAAATCAAATGGACAGAATGCGATTTCAAATACATCAGGTCCTGGAAAAGTAAAAAGAGGCTTCTCAAGAAATGATTCCTTCTCTTTCTTGATCCTCATACTCACACCATTCACAGACTTACCAGTCAAGTCACCTTTGTGCCCCGGCCTCTGCTACAGGCCTGCCACAGGATTAATAACCACTACATGTTCGATGAAAAACCAGTGACATGGACCTCTGAAATGCAATCCTACTTTTACAGACAGTAGTAACATTTCTAAAACAAGGCAGCATGAGAATTACCATAATTCTGATCTGCGTAACTTGGAAGGCAGATTCAGTTCCTGTAGAAAAAATAGTACTTGCTCTGGTTTTTCCAGTCTCTGTAAGAAAACCTACAAAAAGGAAAAACTAAAGTTAGGATGACTGGTGGATTTGTAATAGCTCTAAGAACTAAGAGCAGCAAAACCAAACCATGTCCTTTGAGGCAGGGTACTCTCACGAAAATTAGAAAAAGATTTCCCCTCTGGACAGATGCCACCCCAATGATAAACCGCTATGTGACAGATCATGGGCCAGGTGTAACTTTCTCAGAGCACAATCTTTTCGACTGTACAGGCAGCCCTGCTCTAAGTTAACAGTAAAGAAATAAAAAAGTTGATAAAGACTTTAATTCAAAGAGACAGAAGACTGGACAATTAATCACCTTTCTGAATCATTCTTAAAATCCTGACTGTTAGAGGCAAGCAGGCTTAAAGGCTGAGAGAGGATTTATTTAGCTTCTAGAATACTCTGTCAGGGAAGATTGTGAAAGTCTTTGAAATGGGCAGAAAAAGAATGCTGGGTGTTCTGTTCAGCACACCAGGAGAGGAGGTGTGGCCAGGGAAAGCACATTTTCCCAGAGGCCTTTACTCTGCTGGTGCTGAGAATGACCGCAAGAAACAGGACAGAGAGGAGGCGACCCTTGAGCATACATGAAGTCCGTTCTGCTGTGAGGAAAGACAAGGGGAAACGAAGTCAAAAGCAGTAAGGCCAGTTTTTGCAATGTTTGATAACTGCTGGAACATTCCACATCCTTTACTGAACTGGCAATATTCAAAGCAGTAGAGTGAATAGAAAGGGGACATACGCAGGAGACTAACTGGCCAACAAGATGGACGAGAAAGAGACTCACAAACACCCCCACTGGATGAGGAAAAGAGCCTCGGCGCTGGACAGCGCATCAGCAGTCACCACGCTGACGCCAGGGAAGGAGTGAGGCTTCCTTCCGGACACTTCCAAAGTCAGACCAGCCACATGGAAAAACACCTTTTTCAGCTATGTTTTTAGCATTATGGTGCTACTGATTCACCGAGTTTCTCAATATTTTAAGATAACACAATAGAAAGACAACCTGAACTTAAAAATGGTAACTTTTTACATTCAAGAGAAGTTCCTGCTTTTCAAAACTGAAGGCTCTTACGAACTTTTAAGTTGTTATAGGCGACTGACACCTAGCAAATGACAATGCTGTAGTAGAGAAACCACACAAACGTGTCAGGAACCACTGAAGCCAACTGAAGGACACCTGCAGTGAAGACTGCATACCCTGAAAGTTTCAAAGACCAGAGTGTGATCTCACACAGCCCGTAGTGAGCACCGCGGCCCTTTCCGTTCACCAGAAACCGACAGGCCAACCACTCACCGTCCCTCGTCCACGGTTCAACAAGGAGGTTTTCAGGTCCTGACTTTTCTTCTTTTCCTTTGACATCACAGGCCTGAAGAGTCAGCTGGAGAGGCTTACCTGATCAATGAAGAGAGAGAGAGAGAGAGCCTTAAGTCAGAGCTACAAGAAAATGAAAATTAGGGTGCACATCAGTGGAAATGGAGAGCCTGTGGCCATCCAGACTGCGAACTAAAAGTTTACTCATTTAAAAGCTAAAATAGAGAAGTAATATGACACAGAAGTTGACACCATCCTTTTGTGATTTCCTGAAAGAGACAACGTACAGTTTATGTCCCTAAGTGACTCCAAGGAGAATCACTCCAGAATAACCATTCTTTAGAAACAAAGCAGATTATAAGACACAGATTAACAGTACAGACTCAGCATATTTGTGTGTGTGTAGGAGGGGTTCCTAAGACATTACTTTGGAGCCAATAATTAATTTCATTGTAATTGCATTTAAATATATAAATAGTGTCTTAGGGGTTGGGGCCTTCTTTCTTTAAAACTCTCCAGGCAAATTCTGACAGTTTTCAAAATTATAAAACTCAATTTCTGCTCTAATGATCTGAAAACTGTTCTTTTCTTTTGTTTGTTTGTTTGTTTTAATAATACAATGAAAACTCTATAACCCTATTAACCCAGGCCACAGCTTCAACATTATCAGTAATGAACAGTCCCCCTGTGCACCCCTCCCCTCCCCTGTGCTCCCTGCCCAAGTAACGCTAAACGGAATTAAGAACTTTCTGGAGAATATCTGCCAGACACCACGCATCCCTCCCATCCAGCCATGCCTGCTACAGGCCCTCTACCCTCCTCCAAAAAATGACCTTGCCAAAATCAGTGGGGGGAAAGGGGGCTGGATTTACAAGACATCAATTGTCCAACTTTAAAAATTAAACATAATTACTGAGTCATATTATTAAGGCAAAGGTACAAATATCATGAGGAGACATCACAGTACTGCCTCTGTTACCGGAGGGGATGGCATCAGTGCTGTGCTTTGTGGACAGAGGCTTCAGCGCTACAAGCAGGATGGCACGTGTCAAGTGCAGTCATCAGAGCGGCCACACAGACTCTTGTGTTGAGGATTAGAAGCCTCATCCTGAGTCAGAAGAAAAGTACTAGGATGGACTGCTGTTGGGCCCGAGGGGAAAATTGGTGGCAGGCATGTATGTACGTCCATGTATGTCCTTCCAAGCAGCTGACAGCCATCACGAGGATGCAGGGGATGCCCTCTAAGACAAGCATCCTTTGCACAGTGTCTGGGGTAGTTCCGTTCCTCCTCTAGATGAGGGGTACTCCAACTTTCCAACCCCTTGGCCTACACCATGAGACACTTCTGTACTTTACCAAAGACGGCTGTGTTCAAATGCCCACCAAGCCTAAGTGATTAGGCCATTAGTGGCCACTCAGGTCCTCTTCTGCTAATGCTGCCATAAATGAACCAGCATGTCCCTTTTCCCTACCAACCTCACTCAAAGGAGATATGTTCATCCAGGAATCATGGTAAAACTACAACAACCCAGTCCACAAACTACACAAAAAGATAAGAAGATGCCAGAAGATCTAACAGTGATGATGGTTTTATGACATGCCCATTATGCCAAGGTCATTTACCGTATTTAAGGAGCAGGTTCTGCCTGACCGATGCCATAGATGAGATGAGGGACAAGGCATCATAGTGTGTGTCCAGGTGGTCAGTGACCGTACACAGAGAGCTCAGCACTTTGGCAACACTTCCTCTTGCTAGTGCAAAAGCCAGAAGGGTCAGCTCCACCTCAGGAGTAGAAGAGCAGCTATAAACAAAGAGCAAAAACCATGAGAAAATACAGGTAGCTCAAGCTCCATGAACTGATCACTGTACGTGAAATCAACCTGCCATATGCCTTCTATGCTTACCAGAAATACTTTTTCATTCTTTCTTTTTTTTTAATGGAGGTACTAGGGATTGAATGCAGGACCTGTGCATGCTAAGTATGCGCTCTACCACTGAGCTATACCCCTACTCGGCCCAGAAATACTTTTTCAAAATCCTTAAGATAATCTCAAGAAAAACTAGATCAACTCAGAGGACCAGGAAATTAAAGCCTCACTTCTGTACCCTTAATCTATAAGATTAAATAATGCTATCAATTTTAACAAGTCAAACTTTATAAACCAAAAACAGATAAGCTTCTGCAATAAGCCTCTGTTATGAAGAGGCCTTGATGATGTGGTTTGGCCAGAGAGTGAAGGGTTTATTCCTTCAAGCACCAATAGTGTATGTTAGATGTACTCCACGTCACACATATCTGCCTTTGTAATCACATTACACTGAAACTTTTAAAGCTGTCCAGATGGCTCAGGGCCTGGTTTGTACTCTAACACAGTAATATCTTCAGGGCTCACTGCGACAGAGCTGAGTGTCCCCACATGAAGCGACCCCTCTATCAAGCTACCAGGGTGTCCCTTCCCAGGTCTGTGGACAATCAGGCTTGTCAGACTTATGCTGGGCTGGGGCCATGAGTGAACTGAGAGGCTTCATGTTTTGGACTCTGAGATCTCTGTTGGAGCTCAATCAGAGGACTACTCCACCCTCGCCCGCAATCCCCGAGGTCGGGTGACACTGCTAAATAACCAGAGTTTACATGAAGGAACCATTATTTCATTTTCTCTTCAGTTGCTAAAAATGAACCATTTTTAGTGACCTTTAAAAGATTAAAAAAAAAAAAAAAAAAGGCTTAGCAAGCACATATGCCCTCCCACCAACCGCCCCCTCCCCAGCAACCTTGATTTTACCTAGTTATCCTTATGAGGAAGCTGTCCACTTCTTCCAGAACGTTGGGAGACAGGAAGGTGGAGAAATCTGTCGATCCTGGTGAGAGGGAGAGCGGAGGCATGTGCTGCAGTGCCTTCCTAGAAGTGCCAAATGTAAAATCAGAAAAAACCCGGGCAAAAAATAAATTTAATAATATAATTCTAGACAAAAACCAGAAGTTTGTTTTGTTTACTTCCTTATCAAGAAACAGATAGTGTTTCTACAGAGAACCTGGTACACAATATAAACCAGCCTCTCTTCCCCAGGAGTCCTGGTGCCATATAGTTTAGTGGGGGTTCTTTCTTTTCTTTTTTCTTTAAGGGTTCCATTTCCTTTTATAAAAGACTATTCAACCCTCTGGAATCAAGTATTCATTTTAGGTAGTAGGAGCAAAAGACATATATACGCTACAGAAAAACCCTGAGTTCTTAGAAAACTTGACCCCAGCAGCAGACCAGTTTGTGACACGATAAAAAAAGTGAGATCTTATATGTTCGATTTTCAGATCTACAGTAACTAAAGATGTCTGATGAATTTTATTTCCTCCTAAACATATCAGTACCCATCACTTTCTTCATTCCTGCCTGTGTTTCTTGGCCTTTCTGCCTTAATGTTTCTCTCTTCTCATCTCCTTTTACAATAGCTTTACCTCCTCATCTAATAAACTCATGCAACAAAAAATTGCCAAGTCCCACTCTGTGCCAGCAACTGTGCTAGTCAATGAATGCACCAGGGACAACTTGAAGGTATGCAAAAAGTAACACAAAATTCTACAGCTGACATTTTATGACAACAGTAGTGAGAATCCCTGAAACTATGTTACCTCTACGTTGCAAAATGGAAAAAAAACAGCAAGGCTAACACAGTGTCAGCTCCACTCTGCTCTCATTTCACGTCCCCTCTGTTCTATGTGAGCTGCGTCAGCAGGGCAGCTACACTAATGTGCAGTTGATCAGCGAGGTCTCATACACGTGAGTGGCCTGCAAAGACTCACTGAATATATTTCCACTTTTGTTTCATAACATTTTTTCTTTCTTATTTTTCCCCCTTGATCTTTTTTTAAAGTAATTTTTAAATTTCAAAATAGTTCTAAATCACTGATATTTAAAAGTTAAGAGTGAAGAGACCATTGCAGAATCAACTATTACAATTGTTTAGGGATATAAACTTTAAATATATCTGTTCTTCAACAACTTTCATAGCTTCACAAAAATAAGGCAGAAAGCTCTTCCTCTTCCCCTTCCTGAAAATTCAGTCCAGAAAGTAGGGCTGTATAAGGCCAAGGCCGGCACTCCTGTGTGCTTGGGCAGGCATGTGGGTGGGTGGGGCACATGGTGGCCAAGAGTGAGGTATTGGAGTCAGGGTTACTAAGCAGGGAGAAAGGTATCTTGCACAAAAGACAGGAATGGAATGAAATGACCATGGAATGAAAGTACCAAGAGGGCAAGGAGGGTATCCAGGCAAGGGCTGGGGAGGTGGGAGGCTGGTTATTTGGAGCAGGATTGTTTAAATAAGTAAATACATTGAGCATGACGGAAGCCATGTTTCTCACAATCAGAGAAGGGAGTTACAAATACAGAAAACTGGAATGAACGCCATAGTGCTGAACAGAATTAGAAGCATCGGTGTAAACTCAGAGCTTTCAGTGTTACAGATACAAAAATAAATATAGGTGTCAATGTGCCTATGTACACACATATGTATCTATTACTTATATACAAACATATATTTCCTAGCTGTGTCCACTGAGAGAAGCAACACTCAGCAATGAATTTTTTGTTTGTTTAGTTTCTAAACCCAACTTTCCAGTAAAAGCAACCATGACTCTTTAGAAAAATGGCTGCTGATTCCAGGACTATGGCAGGAAACATTCAAGATAAGCCTGGAATATCTTGCCATTTTAGAAAGTAAGGAAGTGTTCCAAGACAATGAGGACATGTCAAAAGGACACATGAACCAGACTGAAGAGGTTCCCGTCGGCCAAATCTGGGCCAGTCTGAGCATCAACACTGTGAAGAACTATAACCCGGTGAATGAAATAGGGATCATGACCCATACCACTATAAAGACTGATGAGGAATGGGATATTTACATAGTCTCAAAGTACCTCCTCACAAAATATTTATTAATTACAAAAGGAATTCTTTTACAGTGGAAAAGTCTAGCAGACAACACTTTCAGGGGGCAAAGTTAACGTCACTAGCACTAGTGACAGGACAATCTGAAGTTGTGTGTTGCCTGATGGGATGCATGAGAACCCATCATCACTTCTACGATATTCCTGCTAAAGACACAGAACCTAAATTTGATCACGATGAAACTTCAGATAAATCAAAATTGAAGGACACTCTTCAAAATAACTGACGTATAATTTTCAAAAGTGTCAAAGTTTTGAAAGTCAAGGAAAGGCAGGGGAATTGAAGGAAACTACAGAGACATGACAATGAAATACCAAGTATGATTCTGGACAATCTGCAAAACGTGAGTGGTATCTGAGAATTAGATGGTAACAGTGGATAATTACCTGATTTTGATGGTTGTAGCAGAATGTTTTTATTTGCAGGAAATACATACAAAGTATTCAGGAACCATGGGGCACTGGGTTGGCAAATTATTCTCAGTTGGTTCAGGAAGAAGCTGGGTTGTTTTTGTTTTGTTTTGCATTGCACTTGCAATATTTCTCTAAGTTCGATTTTTGTTGTTTGTTTGTTTTTAATTTTAAAACAGGCAGGAAGAAAGGAGTCTGGCCAAATGTTACCCTTCAGATCCAGCACTGCCAGCAGCGTTATTTGCTTAAAAGTTTTATTTAATAGCAATAATAAATCTCAAAAGACATCTAGAGAACAAAATATGAGCAATCTCTTATCTGATATTTTGATAGCCTACACGAATAGTGCCTATTATCAGTTATTAAACTTACATACAATACTAATGCTTCATTACTCCTGAAGCTAACTGTTCTGCCTTGTATGTTACTATTGGGTCTTTTTGCCCTAACAATTTCTTAAGAGAGAATTTTTAAAGGTGTTCTACACTTAAAAATAAGTCAGTTTGGTGCCTTGAAAAGATTTCTCTCATTAGTGAAAAGAACCCTCAACCTAGGGCCTCTGTCCAAAGACCTATATTCAAACCGATCCATCACTGCCTGCCCCTGTACCTCAGAGAAGGCCACAATATCCTTGTCTATGTATAAAATGGGCATAATTTTTACAGGTACATTTTGCAATGTAAGTAGGTAAGTAATATATAACATCTGAAGGTGCTTCATCCAATATAAAGTGCTATGCAAATGTGAGCCAGCGTTCCCCAGTGGATAAGGACTATGAACGGCAAGTGTGACCCCCCTCATAAGACCAGAGCCGAAGGCACAAACATGAAACAACAGGGCACCTGGGGATGAGCTGTTGACTGAGTCTCGATGATTGAAGGCTGCTCAGTGACTCACCCTGAAGGGTTAGAGGGGGAGTGCACCCTGACAGGCCTGGAAAGCAGAGTGACTTACTGAGTGTTGCGCAGCACCGTCTGGACAAAGGCAGGATTTGTCTCCATGGAAGCCGTCACCAGGGATGTCAGCAGAGACCAATACCATATTGCAGAAGCATCTGAGACTGAGACCCCAGACTTCTTAACTCTCTGAAAGCCAACAGCCCTCAGACCATGAATTCTAGTGTCACATCCATCACTAAGACAACGCTTTATGTTAATCTGGACATCTGTCAAGCGCAAACAACAAATTCAGTATTGGATTAACTTCTTCAGTTCCGCAAATGCTAGGCTTCCAACTAAAAGCAAAATAGTAATTTGCATTTTGAAAAGAAAATTCTGAAAATATGCTTTGATGCCAGAAGTAAATGATGTGTGCAATGGAGCTAGTATATAATAAAACTTGTCCAAAAAAAGCACTGACTAATCTAAGGAGTCATAAGAATATTAATGTGCAAAATTAAGGGTGGCTTAAATCTTTACATCACAAAGTTTCTTAGGAATTTATGATTCTTGAAAATTAACACAAAGTACATTTTAAAAACCCTGATTAAATAGATGGTAAGAAAATTTCTAGAATTTTTCCTAGAGTTCTGAAATTGGATTAGTTATAAAACAGCAGCTGGCTCATAGCAGTTGAGAATTTCTTTCTAATAATCAAATCCAAACAGATGACATAGGCATGACTCACTGTTAAGGGCTGTCACAATTTCTTATTTGGGTTGGAGAGGAGGAGGTGAGAAGTTAAGAAAGACACAACTTAGAGAAAAGACCACCATAGTATAAGACAGGAAGCGTCTACTCCACAAGCTTAACTACTTCTTTGCCTAGGGGTGAGACACAAACACTCTACCTCCCTAGGCCTCAGTTCCTCTGAGCAAAGTAAGAACACTTCTTTTGGCCCAGGAAAGCATGAGAAGAAATGAGACAAAACATGAAGCATTCCGGCTCCCTGAATGAAATAAGCCTGGAAAGAAATCACAGAATTGTGATTATTTCCAAAATGCTATGTGTGAAGCAAGGATAGAATAGTATAAAAATGGAAACAACCTAAATGCCCAAGAATAAAAAAGGCTGGTTAAAATTATGGCTTATTCTTACAACACTAAATAAAGGTGTGCATGAATATATGATAGGACAACACGTTGAAAAGTTACAAAAGAGCACGTACAAAATAGCACTGTTTTTGCAAAATGATATGTATAGATATACGTAGATATATATACACAAACCTATTTTTTATTTAAAAAATGTGTGTGTGTATATATATATGTGAGTGTGTGTGCATTTATACACACACACAAATACACAGATAGAAGAAAAGGTCTGGAAGGATCCACACCAATGGATTCACAGTGACAATCCCTGGGTAGTAGGATTTTGAGTAATTTTTGTTTATCTATACATTTCTAATTTTCTAATAAGAAAACAAAAATAAAATATTTTTAATTAGAAAAGGCTTTACTGCTTTTCTATAACTTTTAAAAACACTGATTAGATGAAATAATGACTGCTTTTGTGTACATCATGAGAAGCAAATTGGATCTCCAAAGAAAGACAAGCAGCTTCTCTACTTGAGAGGTCTTCCTGCCAAAAAATGTTCCTTCCTTCCTCCCCTCCCAGTCCTGTTTGTCAGAAGGGCGAGCTGCATCTCGGTTAACTCACAGAGCTGACTGATGTTGGCATTCTCCAGCAGGGTCACGTAGCCGGTGACATTGCTGGGAATGTGCACATCGCGGACTTCCTGAAGATCACCGGCACTCCTCCCCACGGCTACCGTCACCTGCTGCGGCATGTAGCTCTGGTCAGTGGCAGCCACTGCAATGGACAGGTGCCTAAGCACAACATCTGGCTTCATCTTTAAACTGGAAAACATGTAGAGCAGAAACTACAAGTGTGTATACAGGCTGAGAACTGGCAGGGCCCACAAGTTCCATCGCCAAGATCTTGTCTGTGACATACCCAAAGACTGAGTTTCCTAAAGCAACTAACCTGAAATGCTGGCTGTTAGTTTCAAAGCCCTTATGACCTTCCCGAGTTTCTAAAATTCCTTTCAGTTCAAGATCAATCTTATATTTCCTTTTAAGCTACTAATGCAGGCAGGAAAGTAGAATATGAACATTCTAACAAAATCTCTTTACCTGGTAACAAGCAAATTCTAAACTGCATCCAAAGAACTGAGTCTATTCTCTCATCTGTAAATTAGATGGCTAAAGTGCATATTCATCTTCTGTGAGAAAACAAGATAATTATTTCCATTTCTACCAACGGAAATTAGCCCATTCTCTGAAGGGACAGGTGACATATTAGACAGCAGCATCAGAACTTCTAGAAATACCAGTTTCTGTCATCAATTCCACTCCGAGATTCCTGACCACCCCATTCCCTCTTGCTCCTCTAAAACTGGTCAACTTAGTTGCACACTGATTTTTTAAATGTGTAGAAAGGATCTTAAAAAGTAAAATCATATCAGACATAAGAAAAGTATTTGCCCCTTGTGATACTAATTTTCCTAAGAAACTAGTGAAAAAGATCTGAAATCAGTATCATAAAATATTAGTCAAATGCTAATTCTCTCCCTTAAAAGACCAAGTAAAGAAACTATCCAAATTTATGAATATATGAACCATGTTACATAATTTTACATGATTCCTTTTATTTGATTCTTAAAGTACCTTCACAGATAGTCATAAGAAAAAATACTAGGCAGTTAAGCAGAAAATATTCTAAAATTTAAAAAAATAATTTTTTTTTAACACATTGATCGTATAAGAGAAAGAAAGCATGTAATTTTCTTGGGCTTTTTCACTCAAGAATTGGTATATTTGCACAGAGAACTGTATTCAATAGTTTATAATAACCTATAATGAAAAAGAATATAAAAAAGAATATACATAGTCTGTGTGTGCATATATATAAAAATAAGTGAATCACAATGCTGTATACCAGAAACTAACACAACACTGTAAATCAACTATAGTTTAATTAAAAAAAAAAAAAACCTGGTATTACAGCACCCACCGAATCCAGTGTGAGCGAGCGCTGCCATCTGACTGCCAGTAGGATGACGTTTCTCCATTTGTCATCTTGTCAATGTCTGCAGGGTTGGAGGATGTTTCTATATAAGCGTAGCACTTTGCTACTGACTTCAGTTTGTCCATCTCTGGGCTTCTAGTTAGATCTCCAGGGCTTTCTGCAAGAAAAACCAGATTTTATCAATTGATATCTCTTCCACAAAGAAAAAAAAAGTCATTTAAAATACCTGACAGAAATACGCTTGATATTTTGGCCCTAGAAAAAGAAATGCTCCCTAAAATCTCCTTCCAAATTGGAGAACATGACAACGTAGAGAAACATAAGCTGATTATAAGTACAACACTTCAATCATTGGTATATTTGCAAAACTATGCCAAGAAAATGGTGACTTATAGTTTGAATTTACACTTCTTTGAGTGAGATTTTTTTAAGACACTTGTTCATAAACCACTTGTGTTTTTGAATATGGCCTGGTCCTACCCTCATCCATTTTTTACTGGGTCACAAGTCATATCAATTTATGTATTTTATATATAATATGTAATGTATATATACCCATATAATAAGTAACATTTATCGACTGTTTACTGTGAACCAGGCACTTTTCTACACATTTTCTACATATTAATTCATTTTAGAGATAAGGAAACTAAAGCAATTAAGTAATTGCCCAAGGTCAGAGTTAGTGAAAAACTGAGTCTGTCACAATACGTTACAAAATATACTCTTGTTCCCTAAAATGTTACTTGTCTTTTGAATCTGCTTATGGTATTTTTTTTCACTACACAAAACTTTGCATTTGCATGCAGTCTAACTTATTAATCTTTTCTTTTGTCATTTCTGAGTTACACGTCCTGCTTAGAAAGGTTTTTTTCTATGTCAAGATTTTTATAAAGTGGAACTACTTTCTTCTAGCACACTTACAGCTTTCTTTCTGGTTGAACTTTTCAATCCATCTGAAATTTATTTCAGTGAATGTAGTAAGTTAAAAATCTAGTTTTATTTTTTTCTCTAAATGGCTAACCAGTTGCCCTAACTCAACTTGTTGGTGAATTCCCATTTCCTTCCTGACGTGTAATGCTAACTGAATCCAGAACTATACTCCCACATGGACTTGGGTCTGTTTCTGGACTCCATTATGTTCCACGGATCTGCCAAAAATTATCAACTTTTGTTGTGGTCGCTGAGTGAGTCTGTAGTGGTTTCCCTCCTTCATTTACTCAACAGCTGTTCAGAGTACTTACTGTGTGGCAGGCACAGTTCTGGGCACCAAGGATAATGAAGCAAACCAGACAAACAAAAACCAAGTAAATAATACTGTTACAATTTCAGACAATAAGTGCCATTTAGGCCATTACACAGGGAATGGTGGGGGTGAGGGCATTAGGTAAGAGTGATGAGGAAAGGCTTCCCTGAAGTCACATCTGAGCAGAGACCTGAGTGACAAGAAGCCAGTTGTGTTAAGAAGAGACTGAGAGGGAGAGGACGGAGAGGAGGAGAGAGAGGAGGGGGAGGGAGGAGAGGGATGGGGGAGGGGAGAGGAAGGGGAGGGGGAGGGAGGGCAGATCACATTCTTATGCTACAAATTGATCACTATTATCTTTTCAGAAATAAAAGCAGGGAGAAGTGTTGGCTCATCCTTTCAATAAATACTGCATTTGGAAAACACGACGAGCAAGCATTTGCAGGAACCCCCACCCCTGCACACGTACCCTTTTCTTTTTGTACCAGTTGGTCCAGAGACTCCTTCAGAACAGAAGACCGCATGGTGCACATGTTATTGCAGTGGTCCAGCAGGGGGTAGGGGATGACAGTGCTGGAGAGCCGATTGCGATGCAGGAAGCGCAGAATCATGGACGAGTGAACACCCAGGCCCTCCTTGGACTCTGAAAATATGTCTATGAAACCTAAGCAGAAAAAAATCCATTTTTGGTATTTGCAGGAACCCACCACAATAGTTTCCAAATCCCCTGCCTGGCGACCTATCTGAATTGGCTGAATTAAAAGCAGCCATTAAGACTCTTTATTGATATTTTCAGCTTTAATCATTCAAAAATCTAAGGAAGCTTTTAAGAAATGAATCAGTAGTAATCCCAATTTAAAAATTAATTTCATTTTAGTTTAACAGAATTTTAGCAGACTTAGGAAAATGATCTGTTTCAATCTAAGCTTTAAACTTTTATAAGTTTAATTTATAAATTTAAATACTAACTAGAAGTTTTTAAAGAAGTTTTCCATACAGAATATGGGCTAGGAATAAAGTTTGTCACATGAGAGACTAAAGGCATAACTGCTTTTATACTAAGTAACATAAGACAATAATGATAATACAACCATCACCCTGACCACAATTCCTGATGGCACTTTACAGTTTATAAGGTCTTTCCACACACATCATCTCATTCGGTCCTCACAACAAGGTGGTGGGGGTGGGGGTGGGGAAGGCACCAATGGTACCAGTATCCTTGTTTTACAACTGAGGAAAATGAGGTTCAAGGGACACACCAAGACAACAAAAAAGGGGTAGGACTGGAAACAGCCCCTCGCACTCCCTCCGAGTGCTCCTTCCCCCATTTCAGTTTTTTCTCTCCAGTGTGTCTCATCTGGAGTCTCCCTCATCTGTCCATCCCTCTGGCCACGGCCCAGGCTCTGGCCTCAACACCGCCCATTCAACCCACCCAGAGATCCTAAGGGGCTCCTCTGGCAGCATTTTGTCTGACATTAACCTGAGTAATCTTACAAAAACACTAAACAGGCATGTCTGCCCTGTTTCAAATCCTTCCGTGGCTCCTCAGAACCTACAATAATATGCTTTGAACTGAGGTGCACATGATCCAGATGGTTAAGTGAAGAGAGAATAAACGTGGCAGCTTTTCGTGGAGTTCAGATATGCCTGTAGATTTGGGGAGGATTTGTTTTTGGTTTTGTTTTACTTTCTAATTAACCATCACATACATAACAAAAAGTACATATGTTATAATTGCATCACTTGATGAACTTTCACAAACCGAACACACCTACACAAGCAGCGCCTAGAGCAAGACTCTAGAAGTCCGTGGGAGAAACTGCTCTTAAGTGTAAAACAACAGGTTACGTTAAAGCAGAATGAAACTTCGCACTGATTTTTTAAGATAAACATGAAGAGAAATTACGCACTTGAAGCAGCCCATTTTGATTCGGGCCCCTACACAAAAACCAGGAGATGCTGCATAGATTTCCCAAGACTCAGAAGTCTGTGCCATCCTTGTCCCGCTCTTACAGTTTTTCTTCTCTTCGCAGAGTAATACCCAAACCTCACGTGATGGGGCTACTGATGCTGCACTGAACGGCCCAGAACTTGTGCGAAAAAACAGACTGATTCTTATAATGGGAAAACTTTTGTCATATGCCGACATAAGCAGTGAGTTCGGTAAAGGTGCTGTCTCTCTTTCAAACATTCAGCACCCATGCAGTGAGACACTAAAGGAGGAAGTGTCAGTCTGGGTTAGACAGAGGATCTAGGAAACTGAGATCCCACCAGGGAGGTGAGCTCAGCTCACCAAGGTTTGCCCAAGGACTGCAATAAAACAACTCTCTTAAGTTAGCTGTTGCTAAAAAATTTGAGCAGAAAGTCCTAAGTCATGACCCTGCTGGGTAAGCACCTTGGGATCTGGATCCCCAGTTTTTGTAACAGAATCTCTCTCTCTCCTCAGGATCACCCAGAGCAACGGTGCACTAAGTATTACCTAGTGGTGAATTCCCTGGTCTCCACTCCTTTCCCCTCCTCCCAGAACATCTCTCTGAGGTGTCCAAATAAAGCTCCTCGTGCTAGCCGCATGCTGGTTAACGCAGAGGCGGGAGTAACCAAGACATAAGTTAGCTAAGCATAATTCAAAGCATAATTTTAACTGTCATTAGACCAGGAGAAAAGTTAACATGTACAGGCAGCCTATAAAAATTATACAATTAGGGGGTGGGGGGTATAGTTCAGTGGTAAAGCATATGCTTAGCATACACAAGGTCCTAGGTTCAATCCCCAGTACCTCCATTAACAACAACAACAACAAAATTACATAATTAAAGACAATTTGAGGAAGGGTGGAAATCGGCATTCTTTATTAAGCTAGAGAAACCATCCTGCCCTAGCTCAATACATCCTCAGCAAGAAGCCAGAGAGGTCAAGGACAACCAGAGTTACATTTATGTATTTATCAAGTCTATCTGCCGTCTTGCTGCCCTAGCTCAAGTATTATGACACCAAGTGCACAGAGCAGGAAAGGCTCTCAGATAAGATAAACTGAACCAAAAGAATGATACACAAGGGTTTTTTTTTTCCTTTCAAATTCAACTGTTTTTTCACTAGGAGAAAAAAAGAGGGTAATTTTGATACTGTTTCTGAGCTCCCCAAAGAAACCATACCAAAACATAGACAAAGCTTTTTCATAGGTACAATGTAGAATAAGTAATACTTAATTTTAAGCTATTTTTATTCTTGCTTAAATTTCAGAGTGACAGCTTCCTAAAATCAGTGGGTGCCCACCATGTGCCAAAAATTGTACTAAATGTGAGGACACAGCAGAAATAAAAGAGAAGGTTCTTTGCCCTCATGGAGCTCACAGGATAAGAGTGAAGACAGACGTTTAGAAGTAAGTGAGTAATAACCAGCTAATTAATTACAATGGTCGTATGTAGCAAAAAACAAATGCAGGATGCTCAGAGAACATACACCTGGATCCAGGGAATACTTCTTGAGAGAGCAAAATAAAAAGATCCACTAAGGAAGGTAGTCTCAGGACAAAGGCTCCTAAGAATGGGAGAACTGCTCAACCCCCACTGTTTTGGGGAACAAGAGAGATGATTACACTGAACGCTAATTCAGATCATGAGCTTAACGAAGACTATGAGACAAGCATGTTTATTTCATGGGGCCCACAAGCCTGCCTCATTACAACCCACATCACAGCAAATTCATCTGGGATCTAAGAGAGCGTTCTTTAATTCAGTACTCAGATGACAGCCTTACCTGGAACAAGAGAACAGGCTTGCAGCTGTCTGATGATGTGGCTCAGCTCCCCCTGAAGATTAGCTCCACTGGAATTCTTGAGGGCCTCCAACATGTTCTCAGCATCAACGGTACCATCACCCTCTGCATCAAACTGGGCAAAGGCCTACAAGACCAGAGACGCAAGAAAATCAGGTCTGTTTCAAATCTTGAATAATTTTTTTGACACTTCTAAGACCAGCGATTTTTGTTGTTATTGTTGTGAGAAGAGTTCATATATATTATTCAAAGAACACATAAATTCCAGATAGCAACTCACAATGCTCTGTGGAATGTGTGTATATAAGTATTGCTATATGCGTGCAGAATTTTATCATCTCATCTCTTTCAACAGAGAAATCTCCCTTTCCCCAAAATATTTCAAAAGAAAGCAATCACTGCAAAAATTTTCAGCTGAACACAACACTGTAAATCAACCCAACTTGAATAAAAGTGTTTTCCAACTGTTTACAAAGTACCAAATACAAAGCTAGAATTAGAAAGAATTGGCTTACAGTAGCATCTCAGGTTTAGCTGGACTTTTTCTTTTAAAGCTCTTTGGACACCAGAGCTAACTGGGTTTATCCACTTCACAGCCCCGTTTTCACTAACTTTTAACCATAATGTAATTTGCTCCCAGCCCATGTTGGGCCATCTGGGGAACCGGGAACAGCACGGGATTTGGCTTGAATCCTGCTCTGTCACCAACTGGCTTTGTGACTTTACACACATTTCTTAGCCTCCATAAGCCTCAGCTTCTTGATCTGAGCGATGGAGCAAATATTACCAAACCCACAGACCACTGCCTGGATGAAGTAACACTGGAACAGAGCCGAATATACTGAAAGCACAGGAGCAGTACAAAGTATTCCTCTTCTCCTTTCTACCTGCACTGTTACCTCCTTCAAAAGGAGTCTATCATTAATATCGTCTGAGAAATATCTTTAAAAGTATTTTAATACCAGCTTCACTGAGGTATAATTCACATACCATACAATGTAAAGTGTACAATTGGTGGGTTTTAGCGTGCTCAAGGTTTTGTGGCCACCAGCACCACTAGATAACAAAAAAGAATACTGCAAATCATGGACGAACAGGATGCTAGTATTAAAAAGTCTATTCAGAAAGTTTTGACAAGCTCTTGCAAATTAAAATATCACAGCAAAATGAAAAGCTCAAGCAAAGGGATAGACTGGGATTTCCAAATTGTAGAATAGATAAACAAGATTACACTGTATAGCACAGGGAAATATACACAAAATGTTATGATAACTCACAGAGAAAAAAATGTGACAGTGAGTGTGTATGTGTCCATGAATGACTGAAAAATTGTGCTGAACACTGGAATTTGACACAACATTGTAAAACGATTATAAATCAATAAAAAATGTTAAAAAAAAAAAAAAAGCTCAATAGATTTTGGAAGATAAATCTCAATATGTTCGAAGATAAAAGTTGACTAAAGTGCCCAGAAAGTAGAGCAAAAAGACAAAATGATGGAAACTGGGAAAGAAAAGAGAAGAAAAATCAGAAGACCAGTCCTGGAGGTCTGAAATCCAAATAATGAGTTCCAGAAAACAGGAACACAAAAAATGGAGGGGAGGAAATCACAATTGTTATGATTCAAGATAATTTCCCCAAATTGAAGGCTATGAGTTCTGAGGTGGAAGAGGCTGAATGAATACATGATGGATAAAAGTACACCATAATGAAATTTCACAACACTGAAAGGAAAGAGAAGTTCCCAGCTCCAGGGAGAAAATACAGTTTCCATGTAAAAGGTCAAGAATCAGAACGAAGATTCAGCAGTTACACTGGAAGCCAGAAGGCAATGGGAACAGTGCCTTCAGCATTCTGGGGGAACTCTTTCTACCACAGAAGTCAATACTCAGCCAACATACATCAACCTTGAACGAAACAGAAGCATTCTTACACATGCAAGGCACTCCAAAAATGAACTACTTGACCCATCTTTATTCAGAAGGCTACTAGAGGATGTGGCCACCAGAATGAAGGAATATGCCATGGAAGAGAAAGAACGGGACCTGACCAAGAGAGCAAATGAATCCCCAGGGTTATTCCAATACGACAACCGCACAGCAGACCTAGAGAACATCAGGTCCGGACTGAAGCAGCTCCAAAGGCTCTGGCAAACGGGGCTTTGGGAAGATGAAGCCGACAGAATATTCATGTGTTTGAACATACTGAATGTTTGTGTTAGAAGAGATTAGACAACTAGCAAAGAACCTAAGATTCAATTAAGGATAAAAGACAAAAAAAATTTACCAAAAGAAAAGGACCAACTCAGTTGTTAACTCCAGAGAAAATAAAAAGATGTGTAAGAAAAAATAATCATGGCTCAGCTACGTACAGAATTTACAAAATCCTAACAACACAAACATCAAGAGCAATCTAAACAGAAGTGAAACACGTCTACTTGGAGGACAGGAGATGTGCAGGTGGGGCAAGGACAGGAAGGCGAAAGACAACTGAAGCCTCATCTTCTACACTGGGAATAAGAAGGATAAAGCCTGGAACTGAAAACTCATTAAGAAGTAATATAAACATACATTTGGTGACACAGAGGTAAATACTAAAGACTGAACTCAAGAACTGAAAAGTGATTATTCCTAGGGAGTGAGCCTGGGACGAAGAGCAGGGGACTAGTGCTTTTTGCCCAAGTCTCAGGGCCTCTAGACTATGGGAGTGGTAAAAACAAAACAAAACAGAAAAACCTTTACTAAGTGTCCACTTTAAGCATGGGATTGACTGGATGAATAGTTTTACAACTTTTTTTTCAAAGCTGTCTAATACTTCCTCCTCTCTAAATAAAACTGTATATACGCTGGAAATATCAGCCAGAGAAGGAGATTTCTGGCACAACCAGACAAATTTGAATATGGACTGAGGATTAATTAAACAGAAATGAACTGGCATGGAAAGGTGAAGACCACTAACTGAAAAAACTAGGCCACAGAAGAGTATCAGAGACTGAGCTCAGGTTAATTGGAACAAAAAGCAAATATGTACTTCCCACACTGGTACCAAAACATAGACAGACAGACAGACAGACAGATTGATCTATATATACCCGAAAGAATAAATATCAAAATATTAATAGTGCTAATATGGCAATCTACATATGTTGCTTTTGTAATAATAAAGAGGAAATTATGAATATTAAGAAATTTAAAGCACATCCTAATATAAAAAGTAGAGCCACGGGTGTGGAGGAGGTAGAACAGAAGCACAGCCTGTCTGCCCTGAGGCCCCGTGCTATGAATACACAGTACCCATAATAACGACCTCCCAACACTTTCACATTATAGCACAGTGAGAAAATAATAATATTTGTATGACTCGAAGTCTGAGGGGATTAGCACAGCTGTAACCTATTCAACTGGGGATGACACATGGTTTGTGAAGCTCTGAATTAATATTTGAGCACTCGCTAAATTCTAAGCAATGTACATATCATTTATTCCTCACAACAGCAAGAGGACTTACTACTAACCTCCCCATTTTATAGCTGTACAGAGAGGTCAGACAACTTGCCCGACGTCACACAGTGAGTATTTGACTCCAGGGCTCCAGAGCTCAAGGTCTTCAGCACAACTCCATTCTCCTGACCAGAGAACCCCTGCCAGGAGTTCCTCACAGTCCAGAAACTGTGTCTCTTAGCTGCATCTCTTTCCTCCATCTATAAAACTTGCTCTCGGTACCTTTCACCCATGTTAACTCAGCATCAACTTTAAAACTGAGACTCACTCTCTGCAAACTTCAAGGAAGCACTCAAGTCCTACTCCCACCGAAACTTCCACATGTCAAGCGCTACTTGCGTCTCAAGTGCTGCCTGTTCCCAACTTCCCACACAACTCCTGCCTTTTATGGCTGATACAAATTCCATATAAGCAAGGCTACAAAAACAGTGACATTTTGCTATTTTTAAACAGACTCTGTGGATCTGTCAATAGTTAATGGATATGATAAAAAGAGTTTTCAAACAAACAAAAAGACATTCTGGATGAGGAAAGAAAAAACAGCATTACTAGCAGCTTCACCAAACAAATATGTAATTTCCCAACACTCAGAAATTGTCCTTAAAGAAATACACAGGTTTTAAAGTCTAACACTTAACACTCAGTTTGTTTCACAGAAGCCAACTGACTGAGCACTTACTCACCACCACCTGCTAGGCAGCCTTATATACCTGACCCGTGCTTGGCTCTGTGCACACTGGGATGATCAGGGCATAGTCCCTGCCCCCCGAGTCCTCACAGCTTAGAAGACAGATCTGTAAACCAGCAGCAGCAATGTCACAAGTGCAATAATTATAACAACAGAAGTAACGGCACAAACAACTATAATAGCTAAGATTTCCTGAGCATTTACTAGGCATCAGGCAGAGCCTCACCTGGCTCGACGCGTATTTTTCATAACCCTAAGGTACGTACTACTGCTTAACTAGGGAGGGACAGAGAGGTTAAGTATTTTGCTCAAGGTCACATGGTCAGTACTGGTAAATGATGGAGCCTGGATTTGAATCCTAGTATGATTTGGGGCCCCATACTGCCAACCACTACACCAGGAACTGACAGACACTCTAGAGGCCAGAAGCCCAGGAGAGGGAGGGGTGTTTGGGGGAAAGTGGCCCTTAGAAAATGACCCTTGAACTGAGCCTGATGAATAACCAGGAATTTGTAAGCATATGAAGATGGGGAGGTGAAGGCCTCCCTGGGTAGAGGGGACAGAGTGTGAGCACAGAGTGCACGGCAGATTGTGGGAACTGACACTTTTTTGATGTGGAAAGGAGGCAGGGGCAGGAGATGAAGAGAAGGACAGAGATCTCTGATCTGACCAACCAGGCTGAGGAGCAAGGGCAGCATGAGGCTGCTCATCCAGATCTACAAAAGCTCCCATATTGGAATGCACCTACATGTCTCTTAAAATAAAGTATGTTCCTGTGAACTGCTGGAACCCCTTCTCCACTATCTCTGCGACAGACATTGGGGATGGGAAGCTCACGCCTTCTGGCCAGTTCTAACAGCAGCATCTCTCTTCTCTGTGTAATAAATGGAAATCTGCCTCCTTGTTGTTACCACCCTGCGGGGCCATTCTGAACACATCTGCAGATCTCTGAAAACAGCGATCAGGTCCTCTGAGTCTCCTCAAACTCTCCATCCTTCAACCAGTTCTCTGTCTGGTAAGGTTTTTCGTCTCATTTCCATTCTGGATATCCCCGCTGGGACCCCTCCACTTTGACAATAAACCTCAGAACAGTGCCTCTCAACTTTCATTGGCTGATCCACTATAAGAAACACATTTTGTATCATGACCCACTATACATATAACTGATATAAAAGTTTGGTAAAAAAAACAATGTACTTTTCCTTATCAGATATAACCTACCCTGATTATTTTCTATTCTACTATATTCTGTTTCTTTTCTTTTTTTTTTTTTATCTGCAGCTTAACACTCACTAAATAGATTTCCAACCCACTGAAGGGACAGATTGAAACTCATTGTCCTGGAATGTGGGGCCCAAAACCCAACTTGATACACCAGGTCTAGTCTAACGGTGTAAAGTAAAGCAAGTCTACCTTCGTCTCTCTACAAACAGAGCAAGGCCCATGATTTCCACGGAGCCAACCCCCTTCTTCATGCAGACAGCAACCCCACCAGAGTCAGGTCTCGTCTTGCCACACCCGCTGCGTGCTTTGCCATCCATATGACAACTATTGTGAGCTCAGGCAGCTCTTAAGTGCAGGCACTATACTAAGGAGCACATAAGATATAAAAAGAATAATACAGTGAGACTAAGAGGAAATCTGAATCAGAGGACAGTGCCAGATTGACCTCTTACTTTCTGTGAGACCTGGGACAAGACCCTTGGCCTCTGTAAGTCTCAACTCCTTTTCCCACCCAACCATCCTTCATAGCTTGTTGTGAGGATCCAAAGGTTTCATGAACAAGACCGTGCCTAGCAATTTGCAAAGAGCTACTAACACAAGCTAGAAAGCTATTAACCGACCCATCTCACAAAGAGACACAAAAGCAGGCTGGCTGATTGCAGATTTCCAACCATTTGCCATGGTCTCAGGGCAGGGCTCAGACCATTCCTGTTTAACCATCTTAACCACTACTAGGATCAAGACAATGGTGCACACAAGAGGATGTACCAAAATCATCACAGACCAGAACTGTGGGCTCAGATCAGCAAAATGCAATGCAGGAAGCTTATCTACAAAGGTTGCACACTGGTTCAACTTGGGAGAAGCACAGTCCATCAGAAGTCAAAAGAGCTAGGCCCAGTCCCAGTCTGCCCCTTGTTGGCTGAGAGGGTCACCTAACCACTTAAGGCCTCAGTTTACTCATCTGTAAGACTGTCTCATATCCCATGTCTAAGCGAAGTCCTGAAGGGGCTGTCACACAGAAGATGGAGCAAACAATCCCAGTGCAGAGCTAGAACAACAGACAATACCACCACCACCAGCAATGCTTACTGAGCATTAAGCATGTGCCAGACATCGTTCTAGGTGCTTTATGTGAATTAATTCATTTAATCCTCATACCAACTATATAAGGTAGATGTTATCATTATGCTCATTTTATTGGTGAGACAACTGAGACCCAGAGTGGTCATGTAAGCCAATCAAGGTCACACGGCTTGAGGATGGTGGAACGATTTGCCCACAAGCAGGCTGACTCCAGGGCTCAAGCTCAGTCTAAGACAGAACAGTGGAACAGGCAGACTTACAAAGCAGCAAACTTGCTGATAACGGTTAACAGGCTAACTGTCCAGGGTGTTACAGAAGGGGTCCCTTTGGAGGGAAGGGGTGGGGGGACAGGTTGCCTACAATGGCTACTAAGGTCCCAGCCAACTCAGACTCTAGACCAGGTACCAAAGGAATATCATTCCTCAAAGTTTGCTCTCTCTCACCTCAATATATTTACATATGCGGTGCCTTTCAACAGGAATATCCTTCTCTTCCTTTGCCTGGCAAATTCTTCTAGCCTCTCAAGCCTTGGTTCGGTGAAGCCTTTCCCAACCCCCATGCTACTGTTAAATGCTTCTATGTGGTCCTTGAAAGTGGAGAGGGCTTAGGAGGGAGTAAAGGGCTGAAGTGGGGAGAAAGGGAGCAAAGGACAAAATCCCCAGAGATGGGAAACAGTGAATGGGCCTGGCTGGCTCCAGAGCACTGGGAGGTCAGAGTGGACGGGGACAGAGACCTGCATGTTAAGACTAACACTTGATGCTGAAGGCAGTGGGTAGCCACTGAGGTTTCTAAAGCAAGGCAGTACCTGATGAAGTGGTGTTCTGGAAATCAGAGAAAGGCAAAACAGAGCTGGGAACTCTCCTCTATAGCTCTCTTGGATCGTGAAGTTCTCCAGAAGAAGCTAACACCATCTTTCCCCCCACAGCGAAGCACACAAGCCCAGAATAACCTCCAGGTCTCCCAGGACCCGCCTCCTCTGCACTGCCTCATCACTGTCGATGGCCAGCACTTACTGAAGACCTCCTGCGGGCTGGAGTAGTGCAGAAGGCGGCAGGAGGCCTCAACCCCGTGGCAGAGCAAGGCCAGACAGCGTGCTCTAAGGGCTAAGTGACCTGCACAGAACAGGAAACAAGAGCCTCAAGGGTAGCACTGAAAATACAGTTCTATGGAAGCCATCTGAATAATGCCACAAGGAAGGCTTGGTCCTGACCAGGTGATGGTACCAAGGCAGAGAATCTTGAAGAACTGATAGAAGCAAGGTCTACACAGAGGACAAGGCAGGTGTCCCACAGGGGACAGAAGTAGATGAGGTCAGACAGGCACAGGGGCCAGCCTGTGGGCTCCCACTCATTCAGAGGAATATGTACTTGTCCCTCAGGCAGTGGAGAGCCCCTACAGGCTTCAAGCTGAGGAAAAGCAATGCTTGTAGTCAGCTTCCTCTTTATGGAACAGACGCATATCTCTCACACTCTGTCTTGAAAGGGTAGAGAATTACATCTGCATAATTCTGTTCGCATAGTTCTCAGGCTCAGGGCCATTTTAAATTAACTGACATGATAATTATTTCTGATACGATAATGCCAAGATGACATTTTGCTCTAAATTTCCTCTAAACCCAACAGTGACTAAGAACCTAAGTTTTCACTAAAATTTTATTTAACTGTTTCCTCCAATGTCAAGAAATATCTTCTTATTAAAAGGTTACAGTTCGAATGTAAAACATGAGATTGGAGAATGAGGACTGTACCACATTCAATCTGTCAAATCAAATTGAGAGCTCCACAGGGAAGACACCTACTGAGCGCTGGCTGTGAGCCAGAACTGTGCTAAGACAATAAATAAATGAATGAAAATGGTCCTTCCCTCAGACTTTACAACCCAACGAACTTTACAAAATAGGCACCACCAAAGCTAACAAGACAAATTGATAAAATAAGCCCTATTCATACTAAATGCTCACCTTGAAGCCACCTGCTATCACTTGTGTTCAGCACTTTTTTCTGCTCTAGTCTACATCATTCACTGGAAGCATATCTTATTGAGAGCACCATATCTAATCTCTAATCCCTGATGTCAAATAAGAATTTAATTTTAACTCTATTCTTCTTCTACATAGGAGTCATTAAATTAAATATTGCTCCCTGTGAGCAAATCAAAGAGTCCTTCTGCATGGACCACACCCACCAAGAGAAAAGGTGTGTAATACTATAAAATGATAACATTTCAGACTTTGGTCCGTGGTTCCACTTCAAGAACTTCTTTAGGACATTACTTCAAGCAACTAAGGTTACAGGAATGTGAAGGCAAGACAGCTGGGTGGACATGGATGGCAACAGGACTCCAAAGAACCGACATGAAACACCTTGGAAACTCTTAGCACTGTACTAATAAATAATAAATACCACTGCGAACCTGCTCTACTATGCTCACTCTCATAAAATGAATGAAAGGAAATAGCTTATCATTTTAGTTGCTACCATAAAAACATTTTATTATTGTTTCACAAAACTTGAATTAAAATACCATAATACATTTTCAGAAGCTTAGATGTAGAATTAACTAAGACACAGACTTACTCAAGTCAAGGGACAGATTTATTTTTAAAGGACAGGATCAAATACATAGCTAATACTTACTTTTTGGATATTACAAATATAGTTACTCTTCAGTTACAGACAAGACAACCACTGTGAGATGATCTCAATCAGGTTTTTAAGCCTTACCTAAGCCTTCACCTTGCGTCAGAACTGTCTCTTCAAGTAACCAGTGTTAACCAGTGGGGATCAGCGTAGTTAGTATCAACCCAAGCCTCAACTTCCCCTGCCCCAAATCTAATAAAGGTAAATAGGTTTCAAGAAAAATTCATGATGATTTTGCTCCCATTTGGATTACCCATGCTAGGCCTCCCTTAAGATGAAGGGAAAAATTAAAGAATTAATTATGTATTCTTGAGACTAAAGAAGAATAACCACAGAGAATCAGCTCCTTAAACAAAAAAGGGCCCAGGATCTGGAGTCGGCAGACCCACACTTGACTGTTAGTACCAAAACTTAATTTCCAATCTTATTTAAGTGAGTCCCCGAACTCTGCAGAGTCCTTGGTTTCCTCCTTGGCTTGGTGGCTATTGTCACCAACTTGCCCTGCATGGCGGGCCTACATTATCAGATACCATGGATCTGAGCACACTGTAGAGAGCGAGGTGAGATAATTACATGCATAAGAAAGAAAACTTCCAAGCACAACTTTGGTAAATTCTGTGCATGGATTTGATACCCTGTGACACAGCTCTAGACTGTCCCAGGAATTTTTATAAAAATAAAAACTCACAACGTTCCATAAATCGTCAGTTCTTATTGCTGTGCTCATGACTACTTAATGTTTATTTTCGCCACGTATGTGACTACTATGATCCTGTGTTTCATAAAAAGAAGGTACAATCATTCACAGATTTTTCTTCCCATATATTTTAGTTACAGTGGCCAAATGACCTCTGGTCATTTAACTAGGCTAAACAGTCCATGGACTAGCTCAAGGGATGTAAGTTCTTACAGAGCACAGTCTTTTCCACATTTGGTCACTGAAAAAAAAAAAAAAAACCCTCATCAGAATAAGAGGAAACAATGCAGCTATTTTCTCATGAAACTCCAGCGTGCAAACTTATGACTGTATCCCGTGCAGTCTTCTCTCCTAAGCTCCAGGCTCAGACACCCAACCATCTAAGAGACACCCTGACTTAGCTGTCTCATGGACGCATTAAACTCAACATGTACCAGAGCAAACTCACCTTCCCTCTCCAGGTCTTCCCTTCATGCAGATTTTCCCTTCAATAAACAGCACTATCATCTTCCCCGTCACTGGAGTCAGTAATGCTGGAGGCAACCTTGGCTTCTTTCTCCTTCTACTCCTCTATCCACACCTAAGTCTCAAGAACTGCTTATTCTACTTCCTAAATAGCTCTCAAAATTGACCACTGCCTACTATTTTAGCTGCCACCATCTAAGCCCAAGCCATCCAATCTCCTACCTAGACTGTCAAAGTAGCCTCCTAGCTGATCTGCTTGGGTCCCTCTGACCCTTCACCACTGGTTCTCCATTAGGCAGACACAGCCAACATGGCACTTGGCTTCAAACTCCACCGTCTGCAAACTCCTGTTCAACAGAGGCTGCAAAGGACTCCCACAATCTGGCCCCTGCCTGCTTCCTAGCCTTGTTCTCCTCCTGCTGCATTCTATGACCTAGCCGTGTGAGTCAAAGACTGCTAATCATAACCCAGTAACTGTTCTCCTCTTCCTCAGTAATTAAATCCTGATTCTTGGCTGAATATACGGCCATGGAATAAGGATCTTTCCCAGCCTCCCTTGCAGTTAAGTGTGGCCACGTGACTGGGTTTGGGCCAACGGGAGGGAAGCCATGCCTTTATGAGAGGAGGCATGGCCCTCTCTTTCCCGCTGGTGGGAATGTGGAAAGCGACAGCAGAAAGAGTCATTTGAATCACTAAGTAGAAGGTGACTGTGGAGGATGACAGCACAAGATGGATGGAGCAAGGTCCCTGGTAACTGTGAAACAGCCGTATCAATCCGGGACTGCCTACCTGGACTTCTACAGAAAAAGCTTCTTTATTGCTGAAAGCATGCACTGGATTTCCTGTCCCTTGAAGCAATTTTATAACTCTGACACACCACACCATGCCTCCGGATTCTCCATCCTCTGGACTTGGGACTTGCACATGCAATTCCCTCTGCCTGAAACACTGCTAACACCTACCGCTCCTTGGCTGCTTGCATCCTTCAACTCTGTGCTGAAATGTCACTCTTCAGGTAAGTCTCCCTTGACACCCTAGATGAGGTTAAACACTCCTGCTATTTTTTTCCCTCTGCTTTTCCTTGTGGTGATAACACCCCACCCATAACTGCTAGGTTAATGTGCATCTCTTTCGGTACTAGGTACTCTTTAAGAGCAAGTATCTGCTTTGCCCACTGTCATCAAAGTGCTTGGCACTCAATATGTGCCCAACAAATATTTGCTCAGTGACTGAATGGACAATGTCACAGCCCTTGAGTGATTTCTGGGCCACACTTCGAGGACTTCTTGGCCTTTACAATACAGGACTCCTGTAAACTCCACCTGCAGCTCTATTCCAGTCAGAAGCTCTCACAATGTAAACATTGTTTCTCTCTATTCTCTTTTGGACAATTTTGAAATGTGCCAACTCCTTCAAGAGATCTGCACAGCTCTTTCTGACACCGCTGCATTTTCTCATAATACACCTAGGACTAGAATGCAAAGTATTATGTGTACTCTTGGAATTAAAAAAAAAGGAGACCTTTCACCAACTAATATGACCAACATACAAACCACATTATATGAATTCTGGCCATACAGAGGAAAACATTCTTAAAATATTTTAAAAGTCTCTGGTTTTAAAGTGCACATCACTTTTTAAAGGAATTACAAGTACTTGTCAGTTTATGACTTTATGTACTCACCCTTCATCGACACTGAAAAAAACTACATGGTTTACCCATTTTCACAAATTAAGTACCTTTTGTTATAACACTGTGGAGTTAAAGAAATGGGGTTCCAAGAAGGAGGTAGTGGGACATAAGACAAACAAGAAATCTGAGTGAGAGTCAGGCTCAGATTTGCCAATGATTCACAGAGTAACATGGTGGATCAGTTCTCTTAACTCTAAAATGAAGTGTTTGGTACAGATAGTTTCTACGATCTCTTCCAAGGAAAATATTTTGTTGCCATATCAACTTGCTGTTAATTACTTAACAGAGATGATGTTGGTGATTATGCCCAAAACTAGGTAATTGTAAGTATTCACGGGAAACCTGTTATTTGCCTATCAATTTTAGGTTCTAGGGAGGTTTAAATGAATCTAAAAGAGGTTTTTCAAAGATCCAAAAATAAATATATATTTTGCAAAAGCTAGTTTTTGCGTTATACGAATGGCTTTCAGAATGTGAGTATTTCCAGTATATGTTATCTTGCTCCGACATTTGTTCGGCGCCTACACTGGATTCAGAAGGTGCTCTGCAAAAACCCACTGGCCAATAAAACGGAATGGTTTTCATGGCCGCTTCCTCAATCCCACCACATTGCCCTTAAACCGTTGGAGCGTGATAAGGAAGCTCCAAAGAACAGCTGATCCAGCGTCAGGCAACAGCACAAAGGTCTGTACTACAGCAACATGCAAAGACATCTAGGCTTGTCCAGTATTCCCGAACAAGAACCGCCTAGCCTAGGCTTTCCACACCTCTAATAAAGGTTAAAGAGATTCGCAGTCGTCTCCCGGAGTGAACAGGCTGGAAGCGCACAATGTGGGTCCCGGCACCCCCATGGTCCTATTCTCGGAACCTGCGGACCGTATGGGTTCCTGCCCTGCAGACTATGGGTTCCTGCCCGGCCTCTCCAAAGCCACCGCCCACCTCTTTACGCCCTTGGGGGCGACCGCCCTGCCCCCGCCCCGTAATCGCCAGTCAGCCCTGACCTCCTCGAACTGCTCGCCCGAACAGCCGGCGCCACGAGCCTCCAGCAGCTCCCGGAACTGCTCCAGGGTGACGGACTCTTCGCCGCGGCCCAGCCGCTCTTCCAGCCAGCGCAACAGCGCGCCGTGGTGCCTAGACACCAGAGACTCGCAGGGCGGCGTGGGCCGCAGCGCGGCCGCCGCCTCTCTCAGCCGTGCCGGCTCCAGCAGGGCCGCGGCGGGCGGCAGCGCCGGGGCCGCGGTGCCCGGGCCAGGGGTCGTGCCCGAGTCCGCAGCCCAGTCCTGGTGCGGGCCCCAGCCCTCGCCCCCGGCGGCTGCCGCCTCGTCTTCACTGCTGTGACTCGGAGCGTTCCCCATGGGGTCTCCGTCTCGGGCGCCCGGCTCTGCCGCCGCCGCCGCCTCCCCGCCACGACCTGTCAACCTCCGACGGCACCCGGCGGGCGGGGACGGGGAGGGGACGACGGCGGCGGCTGCGGCTTCCGGCTTCCACGCCGACAAGCGAGGACTGCTGTCGCAAAGGCGCCGTCAAGCGGATTTCACCAGCTGTCGTGAGACAGCCAGCCGAGGACAGCCGGATTTCCAAAAGGGTGCTTCTGTCACAACGTCTACGTCATCCCGCAGCCTCCTATGCCACCATCTTTGTTGGGGGCGGACAACCTGCCGGCCAACAGGGCCCTTCGCCGCTTACTTTCTCTGTGTCCCTCCTCGTTCACTAGCTATGCTGGACAAGTACGAAAGAGTTGGAGCCGGCGGATGAACTTTTCGCCAGACTTTTCCCTTTCAGTCCTTCTTTGCCCTCTCAGTGACAGGCGGACAGGGGAGAGCGCGCGTCGCGCTGGTGACGTCGCGGCCGGTTCTCCGCCATCTTAGTAGTGGACAGAGAGGCCGCAACTTCGGGGAAACGGAGGAGGTGCGGCTGTCTAAATGCCGATGCTCGGCGGCCGTGGGCTCTGGCTTTGCCTGGCGGCGGCAGCGGTAGCGGTAGCGGTGATGGCCACACGGTTGATGGGCTGGTGGAGTCCCCGCGCTGACTTTCGCCTTTTCATACCCGAGGAGCTGGCCCGCTACCGCGGCCGCCCTGGGGACCCGGGCCTCTACTTGGCTTTGCTCGGCCGCATCTACGATGTGTCCTCTGGCCGGAAGCACTACGGGCCTGGAGCCCACTATAGCGGCTTCGCAGGTATTAGCGAGGCGGCAGACGCCTTTTCCTCCTCCAACGGGGGCTGGTAGCCGCCTGCGTTTCATTCATTCAGTTACTCATTCATTCGTTTATTCGTCTGCATTTCCACCCCCCACATTCGTCAGACCAGCGTCGGGGCCAGGCTCAGCTGCATCATCCTTCTGGACTGTTTTGACTCCAGCAGGACTATGGGCAACTGTTACTGGCCTCTACCCTCCCTTTTTTGGGTTGGGCGGTGGCCTCTTTTCCCCACCGCTCTTCGTTGACTTAGGTTGGAGAAATACATCTCTAGCCTCCTGTTGGTTTCTCTTTACCCTCCAGCAGAACCCCCAGTACCTGCCTTGTGCCACACCGTGGCCCTCAGGACACAGAGTTGAGAGAGGCCCTGCCCCTGACCTCAAAAGTTCCCCTGCTGATTCGTATCATTTCTTCAATGTGTCCCGACCCAAAGTGACCTTTCTTTACCGCTACCCCAAGTTTCCCCTAAAAATAGTACATTTGGTTTGAGTACAGATCTCTACTAGATGCTTCTAGTACAAATGCATTTGTCTGCCTTCTTTTAAAGTTTATCAGGTTAGAATGCAGGGAGTCTGGCCACCTTTACAGTCCTTCCATACTTAGAACAAAGCTGTGCATATGTTAGGCCTCAGAGAACATTTACCAAATGAGGTTTATTCTGTCCCCACTCTGCAACTGAGGGGATTGGAGGATGTGATTTCCCTAAAGCCCTCAGAACCAAGTACTGACAGGACTTGAACTCGGACTACCAGCCTGTTACTTTTACCTTACCAGCCCAGACGAATGATCATCTCTGAGATTAAAAAAGAAAAAGCAAATGATGAGCAAGCTTAAGGCCAGTGACGAAGCAGCATTAAATGGGCATTCTTTGCTTGTCATTATCACAGGGGAATTGGGAAGCTGCCTCTGGTACTTAAATTCTAGTCACTTCCCTGTCTCTAGGGAGAACTTCAGAAATAGAAGCTTTGACAGGGGAGGAATTAAGTTCCATTAGTGTTGCTGAGCCCCTCAAACAGCCCAGCAGGGGAAGGGACTTATCCGGGGCTTACACAGTGAGATAGAAGCAGAGCTGGGACTGGAATCAAGGGTTTTATTTACCTGCTGGGTGAGGGCACTTTTTGGTGCACTCCCTTGCACACCCTGTACAGCTGTCATGGCTGTATGCAAGTGTGAGCGAAAAACCCTCCATTTCTGGGGAGATTTTTCTTTTGCAATGTGCTCTACTGTTGACTGAGTTCCTTTGTGCCTGATACTCATGTGTGTCCAAGATCCAGGAGCATCTATCACAGAGGAACAGGGGTTGGTTTTGCTTTCAGGGATGGGGAATGAGGGTTTTCAGGAGATGTTTCTCAGAAAGTAGATTCTTTGGTTTGTACAGCGTTGGTGATTTACAAGTTAACTTACAGGAAACATCTCTCCTCAGGCAGAGACGCCTCCAGAGCCTTTGTGACCGGGGACTACTCTGCAGCAGGCCTTGTGGATGATGTATCTGACCTGTCTCCTTCTGAGATGCTGACACTTCAAAATTGGCTTTCGTTTTATGAGAAGAACTATGAATTCATTGGTAGGTATTCCACAAGTCATTTCCATAGGTTTCATTGGAGTTGTCTTGCAATTTTTTTAGGGGGCTAGGATTCTTTGGGGATTGGACTCAAAGTTAAAATCTGAAAAATACCCATGGATTTTTCGCCTTAAACTCATACTGTGGCAGTATGGCCCAGAAGGAACGGCTGGGGCAGTTGTTTCCCTCTCACTTAATCTTGGGAGAGGATTGCCCATCCATTTGCTTTGGCCTCTGTTGCCCCACAGCCTGCACCACCCTTGAACAACCAGCCCCAGGAAGGCGGCTTCCCCATCTCACTGTGTTCCAAACATCTGGCTTCAGCGCACAGTCAGGAAGCTCAGAGCCACCTGTTGGCTTGTGGTTTTGACAAATAACCCTTTTATTTTGTCCTCTAAGGAGATAAACATTAGTCTGTGTCCATCCTGAATGAACTGTCTCCCAGGTGGAAGTTATGCTAATCAAACGTCTGTTTAAGCCAGTTGTATCCCGCACTGCACTTGCTACTTAAATGAGAAGACACTTAAGAGTATCCTAAAGAAATGTTAGACACTAAACACTAGATTGCTTCACAAACACTGAAAACTAGGATAGTTGGGGCCCTTTTTTCCACCTACTGCTCTGACCTCTCACTGGAGCCCACTTGGACCCAGGAACGTCAGTGTTCGGGAACAGGTCTAAATTGGAAGAGTTCTTTCTATGCCCCTAATGCCTCTGAATGTTTGCTTCTGTCATCACTGCTTGGGTTTCCTTTTCTGAGAACCTTGGCATCTTCACTAACTCCTCTGCTCCTTCCACATCCAATTGGCCAATGCTTTTTCATAACATCTGAAGTTCTTTCTGTTTCCAGTCCTCCCTCATCCACACCCACCATTGTTGGCCTTCGTCATTCCAACTTGCAGCACCCACATCTTTGTTTTCACCCAGTCTGCCCCAGGTCACTCCTGAGACCACAACTGTGTTTGCCATTGAAAGAACTGACCTCTATTCATCTGCCCTTCAGAAGGCTTGGCTCTCCCTTTTTCCCATGAGATTGCCAAAGCAAAGTTGAAACATTACTGGGTTAATAAGGAAAAAACCCAACACAAAAGAATAAGAGCGGAGTCCTGTGTGTGGGCAAAGGATACAATACACATCATACTGATATTTGGGGAAAAGATTGATGTATTTGTTGAGATGAGTGAACTAATCTCGTCTGAACACTCTTAACGTGTAGGGGCAGGGGGTGGTTGGGGCATATGCTTGAAAATGCCTCAGAAGGATTTCAGTTAGAGTCAGGAAATATTTGAATTTCTACCTTGGATACACTGTGGTTCTGGTCCTCATGGGGCCCACAGATGAGTTGAGTGCAGTTCCTGTCCTCTGTTAGCTTATTCTATAAGAGGGCTGTGTTAGGTTCCTTCAGGGCATCAGAAACCCTCAGGCCACGTCAGAAGATGAAGATGTATTACATGGGTGCACAATGAATTGAAGACTGCAGGACGCCATCTTGGCGGCCACATGGCCAGGCCTCATGGGGAAATGGGACGTCTTTTGTTGTGTCCTGGAGTCCCAGCCAATGATGACCGCCATTCTCACAGCACAGCTTCTACCACTCTTTCTCTGTTGCCTCTACTACTGCTGTCCTCTCTGAGTCTCATGTCTAAAACCCACCAAGACAGGCTTGTCACCATGCATGCAGAGACCCTTGACAGAAGAAAATTTGGTGCCAGGCCAACTTACAGACTGCAGGCCTGGGACCAGGCCCTGATCCCTTCATTCATTCTATCAAGCATTTAAAGTGAATGCTCTGGACTGAGCTGTTTTGAGTCCTGGGGCCTCACTGCTGGGGAGCATGTAGCAGAAACAAGTAAACTGATTAGACAATTCCAGACAGGGCTGTGAATAAACAGAAACTAATGTGATGCATGTTTGGGGGGGTGTGCCCCTGTGGAGCAGATGGTCAGGGGAGGCCTCCTGGAGATGACAGTTCAGCTGAGACCTGGAAGGTGAGAAGGAGCCTGAGATCTGGGAAAAGGGTATTTCAGCTGAGATAACAGTAGTGCCTGAGGAGGGGAGCAGCGAAGCACCATCAGGAAGGCTACCGGGAGGAAGGGAGGGATGGGATGGCTTGAGAAAAGGGTAAAGAAGCAAACAGAAGTCAGGTTATAGTCTTGGAGGCCTTGATAAGAAGTATGTGTTTTATTCACATGCATTAGGAAGCCAGTGGTGGGTTTAAACCAGGCACGGAGATGACACAATATGATTTATGTTTTTAAAAGCTCATCCCAGCCGCTTGAGAAGGGACTGTTTGTAGAGAAAGAACTGTCGGAGGGCATGAGCTGAAGCAGGGAGCAGTGGGAGGCTACTGTTGTGATCCGTGGTCTGAGTCAGGGTGGTAGCAGTGGAGATGGAACGAAATGGACAGAATCGGGGTGTTTTTCAAAGTTGGACCGACATGATTCGCTAGTGGGTTAGATGTGAACGAAGGAGGTGTACATTTGTCTGTGAAGGGGGAGGAGTCAGAGACCCAAGGTTCCTAAGCCAGAGAGATGCACGGCTCCAAGGCAAAAGTGACAAAAAGAATCGGAAAAGTCAGGATAGGAGTTGGAAGTGAGAAGATGAACTGAATCTTGGGTCTGTGAATGTGACCCAGGATCTCAGTTCTCAGAGACTCATGAAGTTGGACAGACAGCCGGGGCACGTGTATACTGCTGCCGCCTCCTACTGGGTCAGACCTAGAAGTGCTTTCTGCTGCTTCTCCTGCCCTCTGAAGGGCTGCTTGTGAAGGTCACTTGCACTTCAGGACTCGGAGATGAATGTCCCTACATCCAGGGAGAACTGACCCCTTCTTGGCTCTGGCCTACATGCTCACTGACCACTTGCTGGCCGCTGCCAAAGCTTAGACCTTACAAAGTGGGACAGGGATTTTAAACTAAAACCAGCTTCCACTCAGTGTGTCCACTGAAGGTGGAGGGGAGCGCATGAGCTGGGGGCCAGACCCGCTCACTGGCCTCAGAGACTTCCCACTTATTGAATCCCCCAGTCTCTCTCCTAGGACTATGGTCACACTGATTTCTCTCACAGGGGTGTTATGAGGATTACAAAACAGTGGGAAAGTGCTGGCATAGCTCCTGACACTGAGTGAACACTCAATGAATGACTAATTTACGTTATAGAACACAAAACAATTTAATGTGGGGAAGAACTGAGCCACATAAATGTCATGCAGTAAGCCATTCATTCGTCAAGCATTTATTAAACACCTACTGTGTGCCTCCAACACTGTGGAACATCGAAAAATGAGTCACACGTGGTCCCACTTTCGGGGAGCTGATGTCTGGAAGGGAGAAGATTTTATAACCTCCGTACTGGAGGACTCTAGAACAGGGAGGCCCCTGCCTGGCCTGGCATAAGATGCTGAGAGACATCAGGACAGAAGGCATCGCCAGTTCCTCCAATTAGCTCTTAATAAAGACGCAGCCAGCAGGCTACTGTAGAGCCCTGAAGGCAGAAACCCTGGGAACTCGAGCTTTACTACGACAGCTGCAGAAGCCGAGCCTCTGTTCGTGCCTCCCCCACTGTTACCTGACATCAGCTTTCCTCTTACCACAGGAAGGGTGATAGGAAGGTTCTACGGAGAGGATGGGCTGCCTACCCCAGAACTGACCCAGGTAGACGCTATGATCACCAAAGGCTTGGAGGCAAACAAACAAGAACTGAAAGAGAAGCAGAAGTTTCCACCATGCAACGTGGAGTGGAGCTCAGCCAGGGGCAGCCGGTTCTGGTGTTCCCAGCAGAGGTACACGGGCTTCCCTTCTGTCCTTCCGCCTCTCCCCCAAAGCCCACTTCCAGGTCATCCTGTCTGCATTGTTGAGTGAGGCCATAAATTCATCATTAACCCCAGGGGAAGTCTGTCAAAATACATGTGCTCTGGGATAGTGATTCTCAACTTTGGGGAATTTTTTAAAAATCACTGATGATGGGACCTCACTCCAGACAACTGGGTGAGAGTATTAGGGTTGAGCCCTGGGCATATTCTTCTTTTTCTTTTTCTAAATTCTCCAAAGACCTTGCTGAAGAACCCCTGGCCTGGGAATGAGATGGTTTAAGTACTGTTTCTTGCTGGCTCTGGCCTGTTCACCTGTCCAAGGGCCTCAGTCTCCTATTTGTCCTCACAAATCAGGCCTGCCTATAGGAGACAGATGAGGAGGGGGGATGGCCATTTGCAGCGATGCCGAGGTGCTGTCTTAAAAAAACACTGCAAATTCCTAGTAAATCCAGAAGTATAGGTAGACAGTCTGTCCTGTAAGAACAGTAAGTGAGCCGGATTAGATGAGATGCCCCAGGACTTGTTCCAGGTTGGCTTAGGGAAGCTGGAGAAAGATTTCCAGCTTTAACCATCAGGCCAGCCTGGACTCCAGTGCAGTTCAGGTCCCTCAGTCCTCCTTCACCTCTGCTAAGGGGGGAAAGGAATGCAGCAAACAGAACCCCGCCCCCGCCCCCAGCCTCCTCAAGGGCCTCACAGTAAGAGCCCAGCTTTCACGGAGCAGGGGCAGGGAAAAGGGCCACTTTCCTAAGTGCTAAGCTGTCTGGCCCTGTCCCCGTGCCTCAGCCCAGTTCATTGTTTTCCATTCGCATGTACATATCTCCCTCTAGACTGGGAGAAACGAGTTCTGAAGGCAAGGCCTGGGTGTGGAGTAAGGGCCACTCATAATGGGCTGGATGGCCTTAGGGGGAGAGAGGGAGCAAGAAGGGAGGCAGGTCAGCGCCCTGACCAGCAGGTGATCCTGGCCCGGGGCACTGGGATCTGTATGGGGCATCAGTTCCAAGGATCTCATTTTCCTTTTGCAAGGCTGAACTCAATACCCTACGATGAGTTAGGTCTCTCTGCCCAGGGGAGGAGGTGGCTCAGGCTCTGCTGGGCCAGAGCTTGATCCTCCATCTCTGAAGCTTGGTGACAGCAAGGACCAGGCCTGTGCAAGGGGCAGGACAGCCTGCAACTACACCCTATGCCCAGAGCCTCCCAGACACGGCCAACCCACGATGGGGCCTTGGGTTGTTGCCTCAGTCTTCCACCCTCCCCCAAGTGCCCGGGACTCTAAGATCACCCTCCCTGTGCTGGGATGTCGTGGGGAAGGGAAAGGCAGTCAGAGCCAGACACTACTTCTGAGAAGCTCACAGGCCAGTGGGGGAAAGCCTTGCAGTGTGACCCCCAATGCCGGGAGGTGGTGCTGCCTCTTAGGAAGGCACAGGGCAGGGACCCGGAGAGCACAGTGAACGGACGATGGACTCTGCCTTTGGGAGGGGAAGCTGGAGGGAGCCGGGCGAGCATGAGATTCGGGGTGAACACCGCAGGCCACCGCCTTGGGGAAACACCAAGATGGGAAGTGGAATGGCTTCTTCTTTTAGCAGGCCTGGCTCACTGCTTCCTCCTCTCCCCTTCCCAGAGAGACTCAGGAGTTCATGCTTTTAAGAAGTCCTCTTTCCTTCTCTTCTTAGTGGAGGTGTGATCAGAGACTGGATTGGCGTCCCCAGGAAGCTGTTTAAGCCAGGTGCCAAGGAGCCCCACTGCGTGTGTGTGAGAACAACTGGACCTCCTAGTGACCAGACGCCTGACAACCCTACACACAGAAATCGTGGCGACTTGGACCACCCTAACTTGGGGGAATACACAGGCTGCCCACCCCTAGCCATCACCTGCTCCTTTCCCCTATAAGCTGGTACCCTGTATGTTGATAACCCACAAAGAACCCTGCCCAGAACCCTCACGGGCCTTTGACTCATGTGCCCCAGGATGGCTCCTGACATGAAACAGGAGGGCCTGGAAGGACTCTGACTGTACACTGCAAACATGACTCAGGCCCCCTCACAATGGACTCACCATTCTGGTGACTGAGGCCAGAGCTTGGCAACCTGCCTAGTACTGATCAGCCTGTGCTTGTCACTGTTCCTCTAGCTCTCCTTCCATCCTCCTTTGGTGTCCACAGATATTAATGGGCACAGATATGACCAACTCCAGACTAACTGGACAGACACAGAAGGGCTTTGAGCTTCAACATCTTTCTTCCCACGGACTCCCAGGCTGCCCAGACCAACCTGTACATCCCACCCAAATCTGGATGTCAGGGCATCAAGGGCACTGGCAGAAAGGGACTACATCATTCCCTTGCAGCTCAGAGACAAGCAGACACATCCAGAAAAGCTGTGTAAATTAACAGCATCAACACAATCCTATTCCAAGTTCCCCACTCGCTAAACTTGTGACCCATGACTTTTATAGTCTTTCTTATATGTAAGATCTCTACCCTAAGGCAAACTTGAATTTATAGCCCAAAGCCACACTGAGTTAGTTTCAGCTGGACCAATACAGTGAGAGGAGACAATAAAATAGGGTAGGCTGATTCTGGAAATGGAAGAGCTTCTGTGTACATGGATGCAGCACATCCAGGTGCCTCTGAACAAAGCAACAACTTAAAACAAGGATACTGTTTCTCTTTTAAACACTTAAGATTAGGGGTAGTATGTTTTCAGAGGGAGAAGCCTGCATTTTGAGCGAAAGGTAGTTTTCCAGCTCTAACGCGGACACTGTTAAGAGCCACATCAAAGTGTGCATGAGGCTGTAAATGCCGATACAAACAGTGGTAAGTCCAGGGTCATCTGTAATCTCCTGCCCAGGGCCAAGTTCACACCAGTTACCTCTTGGATTAAGCAGCCGGGGGCAAGGTGCACTCCTACTTTACAGATAAGGAATCTGGTGCGACTACTGTTTCATGGTCTCCTCTGCGCCTTCACCTCAACTCCTCCCCATCTGCTCAACTCATACTCTAAACATTATCCTTTCTCTCTCTTTTTTTCATTCTCTCCTTTATCATTATTCTCCTTCAACAGCTTCCAGATTCACTGACTAGAAAACAGAGGCTGCCTCCCTATAACTGGCAGACTCGTGCTCATTGCCCTTTAGCCCCAGCTGTTCCTCACACCTGGACTCCCCTCTCGGCTCCTCTGGCCACCTGGGAGCTTCCTCATCTGCCCTTCCTGTACCTTTAGCCTCTTCCTGCCTCCTGGCTCTTTCCTCTAAGGATGCACTCAGCAGCTCATCGCTGTCACATCATAAGTAAAACACCCCCTTGTGCCACGTTCTTCCAAAGCCCCACGTCTGCTTCCTGTCTCTGAGGAGCTTTGAAAAAGCTGCATGTACTCACTGCCTTCACTCCTCAGCCCCTATTCGCTGTGCAGTAGTTGCCCAGCTCCTGCCCTTCTCTGCTCCATGGCAGGATAAATCCCGTCCTGGCAAACCCATGGCCACGTTCACTTAATATCTTCCTGGCCGGTCACATTTGAGGGCCCTCACGAAACCCTCCCTTGGCTTTTCCCTAATTTCCCCTATCTCCCTCATGCTGTTCCTTCTCAGACTCCTTGAAAGCCTCCTCCTGCATGAGCCCTTCCCACCAGCTCCCCTTCCTCCTACTTCAGCTGCCACATCACTTCTCAAGTCCAGGTGGCTATCCCAACCATTTCTGTAGGCCCCTCAGGTACCACAGTTCTGAGTCAATCTTAAATCTTCTCCTTCACCATTCTTCCAGTTCCCCTGCTGGCTCCACCATCACCATCCTACAGTCCCTAGTCACCCAGTCTTCCCCAACTCCTCCCCACCAATCTGTAGGTCCTGGCAGTCCCACCTCCTGAGTTCCCTCCCTCCCATCCCCTCACCCACTCCCAGGCCGCCACCTCTGGGTGAGGCTGTCTTGTCTCCCCGGGATCACTGCCGGAATCCACTTGCACTTCCTCCAGCCCATCCTCGCACCGCCGAGTCATGTTCTTGATGGTCAGGGCGCTCTCCATTTAAACCTCTTCACTGGCGCCCGCAGCTGTGAGGATCAGGTGCTAGTAACTCTTCAGCAGCACACAGCCCGTCTATGGTCAGGCTCCTCTTAGCCTCAGAATCTCTCCCCCCCACCTCCCACCTGCACTGTTCCCTCCAGCCTTCATCTCACTGCATTATGCCTGCGACACCTTCACCCAGGATGCCCCTGCTGCCTGGAATGACACCTCTTCTGCTCAATTTGTCTACCTCTTATCTCTTAAAAACTCAGCTCAATCAACTGGGAGCCTCCCATTGGCCCACCAGTTGGACTTACATGCACTTTCCCATAGGAAAATAACACCATATTCACTTCTAAAATAACAAATAGCACAGTGTCTCTTAACTAGAAATTTCTTACCAGACTCTCGCATTAAACTGCAGACTCTGAGGACAGGGACCAAGGGTTACTTGTCTTTGTACCCCCATATCCACAGTACCTGCGCATGGGAAGCACACAGGAGGAAAGTGAGGCTCCCGGCCTCAAGGAGCTCACAGTATGGCAGGGTAAAGCCCTGCTTAGCGCAGCTGGAGGCCATTCTTGGGGTAGGAATGCAGGGATGGTGTGGGGGCCAGGTCTAGAGATGTTTAGATCCTACCAAAAACAAACTGGGAAAGGAGCAAAACAAGGCTTATTTACAGTCATCCCAGCCGTGTATGGACCTAAACTCTGGCTGATACAAGACCCCTGAGCCCATTTTTCAGGACTCACTCAGCCAGCCTCCGCAGGCTGCTTACTTCCTTGCCTAATGAGAACTCATTTCCTCTTCGATGCCGACCACTCACTTTGTAGGTTTTCATGTTCATGGTCCAAAGGGCTCAGCCACGAGAAGCTAGCGGTTACTGGAGAAATGCCTGTCCTTTCTCTCTCCTGGGCAAAACCATGGAGGAGGGAGGCAGTTGCTTTCTGATGGAAGCTACGAAAGTTTGGCTCGGGCAGTTGAGACTTGTTGGCAGAGGGAAACAGAGAAGAAAACGAATACATGTTGGGCAAACATGCTAGGCAGGGAGGGAGCATCCTCTGTTCTCACTTGACCTCTATGCCAGCCTTGAGAGGGTCTTTTTATGGTCCAGAAAAGGGACGTAAACACCCCATCCCCTCGTCTAATGGTTACAGCAGTCACTGCACGGCAGAGCTCGGCTTTCGCCCACGTCTGCTCGCTCTACCAACCAGTGAGCAGCTTGACAGCGAAGGCTGCGCAGCTGCCCTCCAACAAGCCGGAGGAAACTGTAACATCTGTCTTTTAATCCTGAGATTCCAGTTTTTCTATAAACACAGAACTAAGAGTGAAGAGCCTGGGATTTTTTGCATGACTGACTATACAGCAAAGGGAGCCATTTCAGACCACCGATGCCATCCCCTGTGTGCTCAGCGCCAGGACAAGCTGTGATCTGAAAGACAGACCCCACGGACAGGTTAGGGTGGTCTGTGGAAACCTGAATTCCCACCCTTGAGAACACTTCCTACTGCCCGAGCCCCCCCAGATTTCTTCTCTGCAAGAAGGCAGCAGCCATTGCTCCCAGCAGCCTGCACTGGAGGAGACTCCGCCATGCACACCAGCATGAAAGAAGGACATGTCACTTACTACCGGCCACCCTCCGCAAGGCAGCCCTGTGAGCTGGGAAGGACCACGGTCACTTGTATTTTATAGACACAAAAACTCAGGCATAGAAATTATGAAACTTGCCTGTTTAACTCACATATTATGACATAATCTGACAATGTTTTCTTAAGGATGGCTAATAGGATCACTTGGAATTGTTACTGGATGCCCTTAACTGTGCCTGTTAACTAGGATAAAGGCCACCAGAGAATGAGATCCATCAATCACCCAGCTGGTCCGAACAAGGGGCGAGCAAAATGGAAGACAGGTGAAGGAAACGCAAACGCTAGTTCATGAAAGTGTTAGGGCCAGGTGAGCTACTAGATTTGTGCATTTTGTATGGGGAGATTACGGGTTACTAGATTTTAACTTGCAAACCCCTAAACTTTCCTTAGTTTTCTCTGAAGCGCACCGCACCGGTCCTCCCTTTAGACCACGACCAGCAGACCCCCACCATGGGTGGACCCTCCTGAGCTGCTCCTAGATAATGGGGTCAGAGGGCATTTCCAGGGTCCTCGGGGGAGACTGCACGTGCAGTGGGGTCACATGACCGAGACTGCCACTCTGGTCACACAGTCTGGGCCAGGAGCACAGCACATCCAGGCAGCTGGTCATTACACCTAGAACAGCTACTTTTTAACTGCTGTCAACAATGTGTTTTTGAAAAGTGTTGGAAATTCAAACTTTCCTGAAGAGTAGTTGTTAAAGAAATGTCTTCACGTTAGGAGTTTAAATTTTTGTTTGTTTTTAATGCTCGTTGGTACTTTTTGCATTAAAAGGAACTGCAAATGTGTTATTAAGATCTCCACTTTAAATGCAGTTTTACCTCATTTTATTTGTAAGGAATTGTTACAGAAAATGCAAATATCAATATTTGAAAAATACATTCCATTACACGGACTCCAAAGAAACAATGCTGATAAGCGCCGTGGTCCTATATGATGGCCTCGTCCCACACTGAGCCCCACCCGGACCAGCCTGCAAGCCTAGGCGATCAACCCGTGTGTGCCTGCAGTTTCTGCCCAGCCCTTCCCCTCGGTATGTCACACAGGTCTGTCACGGTAACAGCCAACCGCACACAGCTGCCAAAAAAGGCCAGTAAGTCATAGTTGAGCAGGCTACCCACTCAAGACTCGCTAGCTACAGAAAACCAATGTTGTCAGTTGTAGCAGGTTAATATATTATTTATGCCACACAAAAAAGTAACTGTACAGGCAATGATCTTCCAAAGAAAGTCTTTAAGGCATCTGTAACTTCTAGGAATTTACTAAGTGTTTAGTTTATGTCTTGTCAAAAAATCAGCTCTTCACTAAATTACTTCCAAAAATTAGCATGTGGCTTCCAAATCCCTTTAAGGAAGTTGTTTCCCTCACTTTCTTCTTTCCCTGGATGGGGTCAGGGGCTTTGGTGCTTCAAATTAGGAGGGGCCGGCCCAGTGGGAAGCCATCCCAGGTCCTGGAAGAAAGCCTGTTTCAGGAGCTCCCTCAGCCTCAGCCTGCAAGCTCCAAGTGGGGCTGTTGCGGAAGTGTCACACTTGCTCATGCTACTGTCACCTGGGGAGTTAGTTTGCCTTTCAGATCTAAGCATTACATAGTTCAATAGGGTTTTTTCTCCAGATTAAAAAAAGAAAAAACTAGATGGAGATCAAGGCTCTCCCCCATCCCAAGGCATTTCCTCCACTTCCTGCCTGCAGACAACATTAGCACGATACTGTTCAATACAACAGGAGGGAGACCCGCAAGCACGCGGAGTTCCATGCAGGGCCCCATTCAGGGAGAAGAGTTGAGGAAGCTGAACACGGCAGTCACAAACAACTCAGGACTCTGAGGTAGAGGACAAACAGTCACATGGACCCCACTCCTGGAGAGAATATGGCAGGTGAACTGAGCAATCTAACCCGGCCTTGACCAAACTGGTAATTGGGGTTGACAAGCACAGGCAACAAACTTCAAACGGAACACATGTTCCAATACATCATTCAGAGAGACGCCACTAAAAAGATAACTGAAAATTAAGAAGTCCTAAGTGTAGGCACTTAAGTCTGTGGGAAAGTCCTGTGTTAGGGGATCATAGCAGGTTAGTCTCAGCCTTTCGATCTATAGATAGCACATGGTTTGTACCTTCATCTTTTTAAAAAGTCAAGACTGTTGAGAATACACTGCATCCAAATCTGGTGATGAGCAATAGGCAGTTAAAAAGCTAATTCAGTGTAATAATGTCGACTGGTACAGCGAATTACATCCCACTGAAGTTTATTCTTCCTGCTTACTCATTCATAGCTGGCAACTTTCTGAATGAATAAAACTGAGTTTTTGCTACTAGTATTTAAGCCACGGATTAAAATTTAACAAGAACAGCTAGGCAGTTGTACAGTCAAGTCTCGACAGGGTGGAGAGTACAAAGGGGGCCAAGAGCATGTAAAGTCCCACCAGGGCAGCCACCACTCAAGGAGCGTGTGTGCGCAGCCCTGTGAGCATCAGCCTGTCAGGGGGCTTCCCAAGACTCTGGAAAGGTGCTTTATCTGCCTCTACAAGAACGCATCCTGAAGCCAATGCAGAACTCACACGATGTTCCTGCAGCCCTCGGTGGCTAAGTACCGTCTCTATCCCTGGACTCCGTGAGGAAAAAGAAGCTGGACTCAAAAACCTATTTTAAACATGATTTTAAGACTTTTAAGTGCAATTAGAGGCAAGATTGCTATTGAAATTGGTCTGGTAGCACAGGGGCAGGACAATCAGCCTCATTGCTGACTGAATTCCCATCCTCTCTCCACCACGAACATTAAAAGAACAGGTATAAAAAGTACCGACCGCCTCAATTCGTATCTGAAGCGTAATTATCTTACTTTCCAATTAAAGAACCAAGCCACCTAACTAAGCCCCATTTCCCCAGGCCCGGTTCAGGCAACAGAAAACAAAAACTTGACCCCATGCTTCACATGGTCAGGTGTTTGCCAAGACTAGCTGTTTTTCCATAAAAATTCTATATGAAATATGTCACAGACTTTAGGGGACAAGGGAACTCTTCTAATTACTTCTTTCTTTTAAACATTGTGCACAAGCTCCTATTAACATAGAAAGCATATATATCTTATAAATCACAGAAGTATTAAGAAAAAGTAGCACTCTGGTTTATCAGCTCATTTTACACACATATTTAGGCAATAGGATGTATAAATCTACAGCAACATGGAAGACATACCACTATCCAAATAAACAAACAAACAAAAAAACAGGCGTTGCAAAAAAATATTTAGTCCCTTTTACACATATATCCATATCTTCATTAATGCAAAAAAAAATGTAGTGGTTATTTAAATGTCTGAAAAAATCAGTATGTATGATTGAGATTGTTAATCTCTGAGTATAACTGTATATAACACATATTGTTCATCTCAGAGTTTTTGTGTGTTTTTTAGCAGTGGTAGAAGTTTCTCTTTAAATGTGCATCTTTCAAAAAACTGGCCAAACCTTCAAAGGAAAAGGAGTTTAACATCTCAGGGTTAACGTGTGTACTAGCAGCGACTAAGGTCCAATAAGCTCTGGGGACCTCACTCAGCATACGAGTGAGCCTTCCAAAACGGGGCCCTCGGCCGCCAGCTCTCCTGGGGGCAGAGCAAGCTACACAGCACTGGGACCTGGGACCAACAGCACTCACAGCGTAACTGGGAGGGTTTCAGCAAGAGGCACTCATGTCAGGAGATGGGAGGCTGGAGACTCCCTTTCTCATCCCTGGGCCCGTGTGACGTTCTTGCTCCAAATGACACTCCGCAGGAATTGTCCCTTTAAGACTCAGTGTGAGCGGAGGTCCAGTCACAGCTAATCATTAGACTCGCTGATGCACAGGTGTGCGAGGGCATTTTTGAACATGGATTTTAAAATTGGAATCACCAATAATGCAGCTATATAAAAAGTGCAGCACAATAAAAGTGCATCTCCTCTACCACTGCCTAGTAGCAGATGACTGAGGACTCCACAGACAGGACACAGCAAGATGAGAGAATGAGACGGCTGCTAGGGGGTGTCAAGCTGCCAAAATGCAATCCTGACGCCCGAGTAGCATGAATACTGGTAAAGCTTTCAGTTGTTAAGGCCACAATTGTTCAGCTCTCATCTTTGAACCCTGTTTAGAAAGATTTCACCTTTTTTAAAGGGGTAGCTCACTAAAAATATAGCTTAGCTTTTCAAAAAAAAAAAAAAAAAAAAAAAGAGAGAGAGACTTCAGGGCAAGAGGATCCTATTATCTTTATGAAAACACTGTGCAGAAGTCCACAGCCACTTACCCTAGAGTAAAGCCAGCTCTCGTCAGGCAGCCAGACGCCAGCTTTCTACTGTGAGGCTCTGCCTAGAAAGTCTGCCCAGGCAGGAAGACTTCATGAATGCTCTGAGATGGACACTAAGCTACTGGAAGGGAAAATGCTTTTCAAACTGTCCTTGTACGTAGTTAGCAGAATGGGGTTTAATTCCTATCACATTTATCACTTAGGCTAGATGGCCTGGTCCAATGAATGAGACATCTAGTGAACTTGATCACAGTCTGACAATCATACAGAATCATTTGAAATGGGATCTATCACACCATGGTCCTTAACTGTTGCAGTCTATCGCCGCAGGAAGACGACTGCCAGCTCCTGCTCTGGGTGGGGTCAGGCTGGTGAGCAGAGCAGCTGCTGGGGAGGCGACTGAGGATGTGGCCTGGACCTTCCTGGGGGCTCACTAGGAGACCCCACCCAGAGTCAGTACATCAAAGCAAATGTTGCAAACTCGCACAGGCTTGTTCAGATCAAACTTTATAATAGGAATCTCCTTGGTCGAGCATTTATGGCAAAGAAGACGTCCGCAGTGACGACTGTGGAAGCAAAGAAAGGGAGTGTGAGAGAGGCTGGGGAGCAGACCGTGGCCCGGCCCAGGGCTCAGCCCCGGCAGCATCCTGGGCAGATGAGGCCAGGCCACACGGGCACTCCGCCGACAGCTCTGCCCTTGCCAGCCAAGTTATACAATGCATGCAGAACTTTTAGTTCATGAAGACAAAATTCTAGCCAATAAGTAGGTTAAAGTGGTACTGGAGAAGCCTCTTTCCTTAAAGCTCAAGAGAGGCTCAGTAACAGCCAAAGAACCGTCTCCCTGTACAGGGAACAGCGCCTCAGTTCTCAGGAGAGCAGCCTGCGCTCAGGCTGGGAAGCACACCTCCCCTGAGGACAGTGACCCGGCTCAGCTCCACCGCAAGCAGGAAGCCTGGGGAAGACGGCACGAGGCCTGACAGGCCGCGGGGGACGGGGAGTGCCGGCAGCCGGCAGGCAGGCCACTAGCCTGAGCGCCCTGGGCTCCCCGCGTCACTAGAAGTGGGCACAGCCCCATCACTCCTGGTCAAGCTTTGCTCCTAAGAGTACGGGGACCTGGCAAGCTCATGGTTTGTCATGGAAAAAGGTAGGAGCAATGGTCTGAGCAAAAACCCCCTTATTCCTCTGGCAAGCGATGTTGGGGGGTCTTACCAGTGATGTTTGCGAGTTGTGACTCCAAACTTGGCAGTGCACTCGTAGCAATTGGAGCCGTCGCACCATGGGGGCTCCTTGGACAGCATGTCTGTAACACAGGCAGGGGACCAGTTCCGTCAGATAGTGACAGTGCCCGGGGTTTGGGGGAGCAGGGAAACAGACCAGTAAATAAAGCAACACATCGCAGAGGGACAGGAGGGACAAAAGAGCCACACACAGGCCCGCCTCCTTTTACTGAGCTTCACAGATACCGTGCTTTTTACAAATTGAAGGTCTGTGGCAACCCTGCATCGAGCAAGTCTATCGGCGCCACTTTTCCAACAGTATTTGCTTACTTCCTGTCTCTGTGCCACATTCTGGTAATTCTCACACTATTTCAAACTTTTTCATTGTTATTCTATTTGTTATGGTGATCTGTGATCAGTGATCATTGATGTCACTATTTTAATAGTTTTGGCATTTTTTAGCAATGAAGTATTTTTCAATTGTTTTTAACATTGTATTTTAGACATAATGCTCTTGCACACCAAATACAGTACAGTGTAAACATAATCTATTTTTTTAAATGTAACTTTTATATGCCCTGGGAAACCAAAAACATTTGTGTGAGTCGCTTTATTGCAATATTCACTTTACTGGGGTGGTCAGGAACTGACCATGGTCTGCTTGTATCCTAACTGGCTCAGGGAAAGCTTCACCAAGGAAAACACAGAGAAGCACCATTTGCCAGGCAGACCAGGGGAGAAGGAAATGGTGTTAAGGCCGAGAAACAGCCCGGTGTCTGTAGGGGAAACCGTGCAGTCGGTGATGGCTGGAGGGTCAGGTATGGCAGGGAGAGGGCAGCCCAGCAGCTAGAGAGACTGGCGGGGGCTGAACGGGGAGGGGAACCAGGCAAGAGACGAAGGAGGCAGAATCTGTAGGATCTGGTGCCTGAAAAGAAGTCAGGGGTGTGAGGAGGAGGCAGGGGGAAGAAAAGAGACGAAGGTGATTTCCAGGTTCTAGGCCTCCAGAGTCTGACTGAGTCAGTGGTGGGACCAGCAGAGGAGTCACTGGGGAGAGAACCTGAGCAGCAGAGGAGTTCAGCTCTGAGTCTGCGGACGCTGTGGGCACCTGGGCTGGGAGCTACGCATGCAGCTGAGAGCAGCAACACCTAGCACTTATCACCACACCCGGCACTGCTGAGTGCCCTACACACAGGAGGAGACTGAGCTCCCAGGAAGAATCGATCATCACCCGCACCTTCCACACGCCAGCACTGTGGATGGGATGCGCTCCTGTTCTGAGCTCTTAAAAGGCTGACCAAGTACAGGGCAGACAGCAGACTGATGTAGAAACACCGCTTTAGCTTGGCTCTGCTACAAACCAGCTTTGTGACCTTGGGCAAGTCACCTCCATCATGATCACGCAGCTGCTAAGTATGTCTGAGCCCATTTCTCCACACACACCATGAGGCTGAGAGCCCTGGTCCGTCTCCACTGTGGGCAATGACAGCACCCTGACACGTGAGCACTCGAGGCACTGATTCTGCCACCTCAAGGGGGACGAGTAAAGGCTTACAAATATGAAATCATCAAGTGTGAAGCTCTCCCTGCCACAAGAGGAGCACAAAGGAGGAAGACTCAGTGGGACTGACCCAGAAGGCTATTCTGAAGGACAAAGAATCAGCTTTGGTGGAAGGACAAAGGGCGTGCAGACACACAGCCAGAAGCTGTGCGGAGGGTGACCTGCCCCGAGCTTACAGATTTCCGGTAGGATCAGGGGTAGTGGGAAACGACACGGGCCCCACGCAGAGCACTCTGAGAAGAGACGGCTGACAGTGGCCCTCCCACTGCGGCTCAGAGGTCCTTCCCAGCACTCACAAAGTCCTGACTACGTGATGCCTGGTAGGCTACTGGTTCAGATCGTGGAGAAGTTGTTATGAGGTATGAAGACCACCAACACACCCAGATCATCAACACCGTCACGTGCCTGCACTGAGAGCGGAAGGCGGGCCACTCACCTAACAGTCTGAACAGCAGCTGCTTGGTGGCAACCTGGTAGTTGAAGATGTTGACTCCCTGGTTGTTGTTCACCCCAAGGCGGGCCCCAGAGCGGACGATGGCGCGGCACAAGTTGGCATTCCCTTTCATGTAGGCTAAGAGCAGCACTGGAAAACAAAACCACAGGCAGGGCTACTTCGCACCAGGCCCAGCCCAGCACTGCCAAAGGGCTGGCCGAGGACGGCCAAGGGCAGGACAGACCCCAGAGAGGACATTTGTTAGCGAAGTCCCCGCTGACCCACAGCGGCCCCGCAGCTCTGGGGAGAGCTCCACAGAGGGGCTGCGGCATCTGGCAGTCAAGGGCCTGGCCACGCGCCAGGGGCTCGCACGCAGCGCCAGCCCCAGGGACACTCCTGTCCATTCAGAGCTTTGGCCACAAGGGAAGAGAGGAGGGATCAGATACTGAAGGGAAAATATACTGTTGTCTCAGCTGCCTTCCTCAGACATAAAACACTGGGGGACAAAGCTCTTTTCACACAATGTAACTAATTCTAAAGACTTGTGAGGTGTGTACACATAGAGAAAATAATCAATTAGTGTGGGAAACACACTCCAGAAAGTTCTGCCTCATGGATCCTCTCTTCTGTGCAGGCTCTGGCCAGGCCATCCTGCTGGCCCTCCTTCCTAACAACTACAGCTAACAGCAGCTCCCTTTTGCTTACCTTTACCAGATACTTTTTTAAATTCTTTCATTTAATTCTCTAAACAATGCAGTAAGATCAGGGTTGTTATTTCAAATGAGGACACAGGCATAGAGAGGTGACACAATTTAGCTATCACCCTGCTGGAATATGACAAAGCTGGGTATCTGAAACCAGGTCTGTAATTCAGATGCCTGGGCCTGAGGTCCCTGCCTGCCTGGCTGCCTGTTGACCCGCCCTGGACAACGGTGCTCGTTGGAGTAGGTGGTGAGCCCTGCAGCGGCTCACTCCCAGGGCTGACTCCTCTGAAGCTCAGGCTCATCACTGCTGGCTTAAAACACATGTTCATGAATCAAGGCCAAGAATTCTTCCCAAGGCTAAGTAGCGATGACAAAATATTTGGTCCTATGCCAACGTGCCACTTTTTCAAAGCACCTCACTATGTCCTGTAGTGTATTTCCTCCTTCTGAAGCACCTGTGAGGTGGCTGTATTTTTCTCTCTCTTGGGATTCGGAAGCTTGAGTAGGGACCTAACTGACTGGATAGGAGATAGATGAGGGCAATAAAAACCAGTGGGGAGGCCTGTCTGGACATGATATGACTTTATGAGTGCTAGATGCACTTCAGATGTGCTTGTGCCTAAAATCCAACACCGCCAAATTCCACCTCAGGAATCGGTGACAGATGCTCATACAGCCCAAATGCACTGGGCTGAATGTCCTTAAGTAATCACACGTGTGCCCAGGCTCCAGTCGTTCTAGGAAGCAAGGACCACCATGAGACCGGGCAGACAAAAACCTGTGACATACCCGTGTTTCCTTCTGCATCTGGCTTATCCAGAGGGTACTCAGGCATGCACTCCAAGAAGAGATCAAAGATGGCTGCTGCATTCTCTTTGCCATATTGTCCCAAAATGTGCAGGGGCGACTGGCCTCTGATAAAAAAAGTTGGGAAAGTTAGGTATATATCTGCCATGGCCATCATGCACAAAAGAAATGGGATTTTCTGAACTCTGTGATGCTGGGTAAATCTAAAGGACACGATAATCATAAAGTTTTTCTAAAAAAGCATTTTCAAAAAGAAAAACTCCAGGATGCCAAAGGCTGATCAAGGGCCCGAGTGGCCAGTTCTGCAGCGTGCACCTTCTTTTATTTTTCCCTGTTGTCTTTTAAATGGATTTCAAAGTATTAAAAACTAGAAAATAAATGATTTTACAGTTTTTAAAAAATATATTAGAGCTTCAAACTACAAATTAGATTGGCATTCATTTAACATGTCAAAAAATAAAATACATTAGTCTCTTCCCCTGGGGAGTTGTCCACAGAGAAGCAGTCAACAATTCTTGGCTGTAAACTCCACTTTCACTGTAAGAGCTGATGTTTGGACCTGGGGCTAATACAAGGCACCCATGACCACCAGCTCTGAGGGGCAGGCAGGGGACATGGACCCCTGGCCTCTCCTCTGAACCACACACACTCACCTTAGATTAAAGGCTTCGGCGTCCACGGTGCACTCCGTCAGGAGGACCCGGATGTTGTTGAGCCGGCCATGCATGACCGCGAGGTGAAGAGCTGGAGAAGAAATCCTCTTACAGTGCAAGCTCAGAGGCACACACAGAAAATCCAGACTCTTCCTCACCCTCAAAAACCTCCCTCTAAGTGGGACTCAGCCAAAGCAGCCTTGTCTACCCACAGAGCATCCTTTCCAGTCTTCACCATCCCCAAGAATGAGTCACAAATGCAACCTCCTAAGATTTGTCTTCTGCTTCTGCAGTTTTTCAAAGATGAGGTTTAATGATTTCACAAGGAGCCACTCTAGGCTTCTAAGGTTATCATTCAGCTCGGGAGGCTGCCCAGCCCCTGGTCAGAGCAGGCTGGGTGCCCGGCTCAAACACCTCCTGTCACAGGGCTGGTCCTCTAAGAGCCAGTGATCCTGGTGGGGAGCAGGCCCAAGGGAGCAGCGCCCCTCCACCCCTAGAGGGCGCTCAGCACTGCACACCATGAATGGCTGGAAATTACCATTGTTTCCATTCTCATCCACAGCAGCAAAGTCCACTCCATTCTCCAGGAGGACTGAGCAGATGGTGGGCAGGTCCTGCTGGGCAGCGAGATGGAGGGCGGTCTGGCGGTGCTTGGTTAATTCATTCACTTTGGCTCCTGCAAGAAGCTGTTGAAGTTGATTACATGAGCAGCCGCTCTACCACAAACAACCAAGGTCCCACGGACGGGGGCCAAGCCTGCCTTCTTTTGGCATCCACAGAGTCTGCCCTGCTGGCAAAGCTGGGAGGACAGGGCCTCACATACACACCCGGTGAGGCAAAGGCCAGCAACACCAGACCCAAGGACAAACTGGCAATTATGAAAGGTTAGAAAAGCCATTCCTTAGGACACAGAAATTCTAAGACTTCAGTATATAAAACTACACAGGACTGCAGTGACGTTCACTGCTCTATTTGGAGATGTCCACTGCTTGTAACAGTAAAACCAGATTGCGGGAAGGATTTCGTTAGGAAAATTATAATATATACAAACAATAGAATAGGTAGCCATTGAGATGATAAATATTTATGATTTAACATGAAAGGATGTCTACAATATAGTAAGTTTTTAAAAAGACAAGTTAGAAGACAGTAAGACAGTGAGATTCCACTTGAAGAGAGACAGACCGAGAAATGTATACACACACACAATATATTCAACTCTGAAGGTGTTTAAAAGCATATATTCTGAGGGAGAGGATATAGCTCAGTGATAGGGTGTGTGCCTAGCATGCATGAGGTCCTGGGTTCAATCCCCAATATCTCCATTAAAATAAATAAATAAATAATCTAATTACCTCCCCACCCACCCCAAATTCTTTAAAATTTAAAATATATAAATAAATTTTTAAAAAAGCATATATACCAAACTCAGAGCAGAGTTGGGAGTGAAAGGGAGATACTAACTGCCTTATACCCTTAACGCACTTTAAGCTTTTCCATGATAAAAATGAAATATTTTTATATGATTTTTTAGAAGAATGAAAGCAACATAAAGAATTACAAAATCAAAAGCAGGAGGTCCTTTAAATAATATCTTATGTATTCATTCAGTATTTGAAATTCATTCATCATCCACTTTCTGACAAAGTTTCAGAGACATTTGCTGGTAACAGAAAGAATCTACAGTTCACAGTCAGAGCCCAGTTTGCCTCTCCTGAGGTCTGAGGCCACCCCTGGTTGTGCTGTCTGCGTGCGCAGGCGCTCTGCCTCTGGGAGAATCTAGGCAATAGTTAGCTGCTCTATTCTGACCCTGATGGCCAAGTCCCAGCACCCCCTGGACCTTGGGCACCTGGTCAAATCACTCACAGGTCCAGACAGGACACATCACAGAGGGGTATTTGTGGTCTGAGTGCTGTGCTAGGACCATAGCTAACCCCACGGGTGTTACCTGGGGGTAAGGGGAGAGGTTTGGATAAAGGCATTGTTTTAGTGGAACAGGTTCCAACATTAAGCCACACCGATTCATAGAGGAAGGACTGCATGGCCACTGTTTGGAAGATCGGCAGTTTCTAGGGACTCCTATTACCTGCGAGGTCAAGCCTTACTAAGACAGAGGCATGATCCTGGTGAAGGAGCCATGGCCCTCAACACCCCTGGGCTCTCAGGGTGGCAGGCAGACTGACCAACATGTGACCCAATTCTCTACTACTTTGAGGCCCACCTCTATTAGAAACAGATCTACCATACAATCCAGTAACTCCACTTCTGGGTATCTCTCCAAAAAAACAAAAACATAGTAATTCAAAAAGATACATACACCCCATTTAATTGCAGCATTATTTACAACAGCCAAGATATGGAAGCAACCTAAGTATCCACGTTGGATGAATGGATACACACACACACACACACACACACTGGAATATTATTCAGCCATAAAAATGAATGGAATCATGCCATTTGCTAATATGTGGAATTTAAAAAACAAATAACAAAACCCCCAAGTTCAAAGATACAGAGAACAGACTCGTGGTTGCCAGGACAGGGGTGAGGGGTTGGCAAAATGGGTGAAGGTGGTTAAAAGGTACAAACTTTCAGTTACAAAATAAGTAAGCCCTGCAGATGTAATGTACAACATGGTGACTGCAGTTAGTAACTAAGTATTACTGTATATCTGTAAGTTGCTAAGAGAGTAAATTTAAAAGTCCTCATAAGAAAAAAGTTTTTGTAACTATATATGGTGACAGATGTTAACTAGACTTATTGTAGTGATCACTTTGCAAAAAAATACAAATATTGAATCAATCTGTTATACACCTGAAACTAACTGAATGTTGTATGCCAACTATATCCTAAAAACCCCAAAAAGACTGATGAAAAAAAGAGTGAGAGGGAGAGCAAGCTCACTGGAAAGCCTGATCCAGAGCAGGCAGACGACAGAAACAGATGTCCCTTCCCTTGATGCTCCCACCCTGCCTCTGCCTTCCCTCGAGGCCTCACTCCAGCATCCGCCTGCCCACACAGCCCACTGGGCACTCAGGACACGCTGCTCACAGACACTCCTGCTTTCCCGAGAGTACTGGCTCACCCCCCAAATCCGCACTGGCCTCTCACAGTAACTGGCAAACACCTATGACGAGAGAGCCCGCACGTGCCCTACAACAGGCTTTGTCCACATTACACACAGTAACGTTTTAGTGACACTCACCAGATTGCGGACAATAATCTCTGAGCCTGCTTGCACAGCAAGGTGCAAAGGGGTCAACTTGGAAGCATCCTGGACTCTGGAATTCACGTTAGCTTGGACACTGATCAGGAACAGGACACTTTCAATGTCAGAGTTCTGAACTGCCACGTGAAGAAAATTCCGGCCCTTGTTATCCACCTAAAGCAAAAAGTGGGAAGCAAATTATTAGTGAGCTCCCCCTGCAAAAGTGCCTCCTGAGCACCAGAGAGCTGCCCTGACCACTGGAGAGGCCACGGGGTAGTCCTCCTGCAGTTCCAGGAAGCTCCCTCCCAAGAACCAACACTAAAACCCACATTCCCCCACCACCATCACAGATCCACTCTGCATGTCTATGCACATGGGCACATCCACGTGGTCGGAGAAAGGGAACTGATCCAAGCTGCCCTGGTATCCTCCTGCAGCAGGAGTGGGCTTGGAAAGCCAAGAAGGAAACAACCTGAAGGACAGAGAAAAGAATCCACCAAAATACTGGGATGCACGGGGAAAGGCAAAGGTGGACACTGGCCCTGGGAGTCTCCTGCTTTGGCTAAAACAAGCACCCAGCATTCTAACACCACAGCTGCAATGCCCACCTGACCCCTGTGCAGTCAAACAAATCTTCAGAAATTTCCAGGAAGTCTCCTCTTTTACTGAGCTACAGGATACATGCGAGGGAGGCCGCCAACAGTACGTCACAGACTTTGTCACTGAGGTGGAGCAGGCAAAAGATCACGCAGATCAGACCACAGAGGATCCTCGTACCAAGAGCCGCCATATTACTACGAGGGCTCAGGAAGAAGTGAGGGAGACACACGTTCTCAGTCTCTCTCTCTCTCTCTCTCTCTCTCTCTCTCTCTCTCTCTCTCTCTCTCTCTCTCTCTCTCTCACACACACACACACACACACACGTCCACCACAGGTGCTGGTGCCACAGCAACATGTCTGCAAAGGACTTGGATCAACAGCACCGGTTTCACACCAGATGGGGAGATGTGAGATCACTACGGCCATTCACGCGCATCCTACCCCACGTGAGCAAGGGTGAGGAAACGCCTGCGTGAGTCAGTGACACTCAGGCAAATGCTGAAGAAAAGGGAAGTACGGAAGCCTGGGACGCACCAGGGCAAAGTCTTCACTCATGTCAGGACTTTTGTGAAGGTCCCAGGTTCCCATCTTAACTTCATAAATGGCTACTCAGAAACCTTGGCAGTGTCCTAAGTGCTGGATGGAGATTCACGTGTCTGAGGACTGACTTAACTAACCCATCCCAGCTCCTGCCTCAGATCAGTTGCTACTGTCATTTGCCACCCAGTCTGATGTTCCAGGTCAACAGCTCGCCATCCAGATTTAGCAGCTGGTGAAGAACCACAGAGAACAAGGACAACTGAGCCTGCTGAGCTGGATGGTAACAACTCCCATGAAACCGTTTAAACCCTCTGAAGACATTCATTACTAGGGCAATCAAACTACCAAGCAAAAGTAAAGGACGATCTCAGTCGTACCGGCCACAGAACTCCTGTCACAGGGCCCAGCCGCCCCAGCTTCCTTCCACACGGGCTCCAGCTCGGGGCTGACGCGTGGGGCAGGACAGGCAAACTCCTCCCAGAACCCACACGACAGCAGAGCAGCCACATTTTAAGAAAGGGGAGTATAAATTCAAAGCAAATGTCTTTATAAAGAGGCCTGTTTATTAGTTGGTGGCACTTGCTCAGTCTCCACGGGATAACAGGTTCTGCTCTGCCCAGGGCACGGTGGAGAATGTGGGGTGGTGGTCACTCACCTGCTCAGCAGCCCCAGACTCTCGTTTTAGGATGGCCTCGGCTGCCTTATTGTTCTTGTAGGTCATGGCGCAGGCAAAGGGGGTCAGGCCCTGTCTGTCTCGTACGTTCAGGTGGATCTCAGGGTGAGAAATCAATAGCTGAATGATGACGCCGTGTTGGTTGCTGATGGCCACGTGGACAGGCGTTCTGCCTTCTGCATCCTATGGGGACAAGGCCCAGTTAAATGAAGTTAAAACCCAGGAAAAACATGGAGGGGAATAACTTTTTAATTGAATTTGGTTCTGAGAATCAATACTGCCACTCTGTATTTGAAATCAGCATCTCAAGAGGCCAAACACTGAGGTGACCAACAGCCACTGCCCATTACCCTCATGCTCCAGTGACCCAGAGCCACGAACACACTAGGTTTAGAAAAGTTGTCAACCTCACCTCTAAGTTAAACCACTGCTTATCTGGCCGCAGGGCAGCATACAAACCTCCACAGGCTGGAACACTGAAGAGCATCAAGGAATATAACTCATGGATGTGCCACCGAGCTACTGGAACAATTTCCTAAACACGGTACTCAGCCTGGAGCTAGAACAAATTCTCAGTGGAAATCTGTTAACTAATGGGGACAGGGGGTAAGGGAAAGTTGACTGAACAAATCTTCCTCACTTTGTAGAAAGGACCAAGACACAAAGAAGGAAAGTCTTAGCCTGAAATCATTAAAACGACTAGACAGGCTGCATGACAGAGAGAGTCACTTCACCAGTCTGCACCTTGTGCCCGTCCGGGTGAAGCAGAGGCCCGGGACTAGAGAAACGGCGAGGCCCCTGCCGTAAGAGGAAGTTTCCCTGGTCCTGGAGTTACCACCCACCTCCCTGGAAAAGAGAGAGATTCTCCATACCTGTGCATTTACATTGGCACCAAACTCCAGAAGACACTGTATCGTCTCCTCCAGCCCCCAGGAGGCTGCCAAGTGCAAGGGGGTCTGCCCATCTCTGGCCTCCTCCTCTCCTTCTCCATTAGCACCAGGTTGTCTGGGACTATTCACATCACAGCCACTGAAAGGAAGGGGGAAGTAAAGGGAAGGCTTCAGAAGCCATGCCCCAACCCGGGGGGAAAGCAAGAGCACGCTGTGAGGTGGACAGCCGCAGCCTCACCCCACCCAGCAGGGAGGCCGCCGCCGCCCGGACAGCAGTCCTTGGTCCTTGTCCTCAAATACCGGTATCGGGGTCCCGCTCTCACGGATTCTTCAGCAGATGGTCCTGGGGGCAACCTGGGTATCAGAACACTTAATAGCTCCCCAGGGGACCTGCACGCTATGAAAGCTTGAGAATCACTGCTCTGAAGGTTTCCTGAATAACCTCGCCTCCCGCACACCCTGCACGCGGAGGCTGCGGGGCCCGTGCCGGCTCAGGAGTCGTGGTGCAGCCATGCAGAGACTGTTCGGTTCCTCCACCTCCACTCCTGGTCGCACTGTGTGACCTGCACGGCTCCCAAAGCAGGAAGCTGGCTTAGCTTTCAGATTCTCTGAAGTGGGTACATGAGCCTCTCTCCTTAAAAGAGAGTCAAGTCCCTGGCTGACTTGACTTGAAGAACAGTGACCCCCTAGCAGCCCTCATGATGAAGGTCAAGCCAGCTACAGGCATGCCAAGGCCGTAGTTAGAGCAAATGAGAAATGAGCCAGTTTTCAAAGGGATACTTAGGCTTCTCGGACCTGCGAATAAGAAAGCAGGCGATGGACTCGTTGTTCTCATCAATGGCTCTGTGCAGCAGGGTCTGGAGGCACCCGCTAGGTCCTGGACCCCAGCACGTGGCATCACAACCATGTCTGACCTGCAGGAGAACACGGCTCACTCACAAATACTGCCTAGCAAAGGCGAACATTTTTATTACCATCTTTGAGCTTACGCACATCATTAGATCCATTTTTCTGGCAAGATACAGTTGATAATTAACTGAAAATTATTTTAATCTGTACCATTCATTAGTTTTATAAACACTAATTAAAATCTGCTCGCTGCAAGTTTTTGCACTTAGCTTCTGCAAGATGGGCTTGAGAAATCAAAGAAAGATACATTTGATTAGTGTCCTCTAGAGCTGTGTCTTAGAAGGGACAGAAAACACACACAAGTGCCGGCTACACACACTCACACGCCCCAGTAACATATACCTGTAATGCACAAGTAATCTCAAGAACGACTGGGGAAAACCCCTACGTGCAAAATGCCTAAAAGTCACATGTCAGGGCCTTCAGCAAACAAGATGAGCTTTCAGGGTTGCTGCCACTTTTGGCTTTTGTCTTCTGAGATTTGAGACCTTATCGCTATGGTGATAGTGAGGGCAGCCTACACCCAGTTACCCCACCTCAGAAGGCCCCTGAGGAAATGCTTCTTGATAGTTTCCTTGATAAAGACAGTCTAAGAAAAGGTGTTGGCAAGACTACAGTGAACTGCAAGTTTATTTAACATGACTTTCAACTGCTCGTCCTGGACCCAGTTAGTTACTTGGCAGCTCTCCTGCTCTTTGTGATTGCTTTGCAGGCACCAAATGCACCTCTGGCACGAAACATCCTCACGTGTAAACAGAGATGAAGCTCAGACACTTCTTGTCTCACCAGAGTGGATGCGATGTCCTCCAGGTTACTGGCCAACGCGAGCCACAGCGGGGGGTTCCCCTTCTCGTCGGGCACGGACATGTCAGCGCCCCGGGTGCAGATGGCGTCCACTACAAGCGGAAGCTGATTTCTGATGGCGAGCTGGAGGGCTGTCTCCCCATCCCGAGTCCTGTTAGTACATGCACACCAAAACCAATGTTGTAGCTGGGGCCAAATGATAAAGGGTGTCCCTCCGGGCGTTCCAGAGACAGAGCCCACTGTATCCTTTAAACACACTTCCCTCACATTCATTAATATTCTTTCAGAGAAATTTAACCTGTCAATAGCCTCTGTCCCTCCTGCCTTTAAAAAATACAGCCACACTATCCTACTGCACCCGGAAGATAACTGATCAACATCCCAGCATGCTGAAATCGGACAGGTATACAGCTGCATTTAATAGCAACTGAATAAAATGCCACCCCAACTATCCACTTGACAAAACACTTCTTTCATCCACTCAGTCATTCTAGGTCACTTGACATTGGAGATAAAGATAAATTCCTTCAAAAATACAAAATTTATCTCTTTATTTTTCCCCCTCAAGACTTTTGATAGCTCATTTGTTGAAATGGTCTTCATAACAACTGAACTTCCTACTTAAACAATCGATTTTGGATTGCCCTTTTTGATGAGATTTGGGCCATACTGTGCTCTGGTCTTGAACGGTGCAAATAAGGGCAAAGTACAAGACCCCTTCTGAGTCCACGATTACGTTTACTTACAACACTGAATCGGTATTTTTTCGGAGTCATTATTTCCCTTCTCTTATTTAACAAGTTACAAAAATATTTTCTACAAGCAAGGCTCTGCTTTTGGACCACCTCAATTAAAGGTGCTGCGGCGGAGTGCTGTCCAGCCCACCTGACGTTTATGTCCGCCTGATGCTCCAGCAGGAAGAGCGCGCTCCTGCTGTCCTGCCGCTGCATGGCCATATGCAGTAAGGTCTGCCCGTCCGACATGGTGTCGTTGATGCAAGCCCCGGAGCCCAGCAGCTGGGCTGCGATCGTGTGCATGCCTGCAAAACAGACCAGCCCTGAAATGACGCAGGCTCAGCCTCTCCCACTTCCTCAACCCCTTACTGCAACAAACACCCCTTCTCAAGCTCTCCAAGCCAACAGCTTTCCACTGGCTATTCCTGGCTTAACCCAAACAGAAAGGTTATTTTACAGCAAATAATTAGCTCCAACCCTTCCACTTCCCTCCCTCCCTCGCACACCCACCCTCTGACATCTGTCTGTCTGCAGGTGTCAGCAGCCTCTGGCACCGCCTTACCAGTCCACAGTGCCAGGCCCAGCACAGTCTGGTCTCGGGAATCCTTGAGGCTGAAGTCCGGAATAATTTGCAAGTTGTTGGTGGCATGAAGAGCATTAGCTAAATTTTTTAAAAGGAAAAGAACACTTGATTTCACCATCCTATGAATCACATTTAAGGTACTCCAGAGAATATGAGCTCAGTTTCAAACTGACTTACTGATGATTTCTATACAAAGAGAATGGATAAATCTTCTTGTGGGGAGTGGAAGCCCAGACTTTTGATATTCTGCAGTGAAGCTTGTGAGGAAAATGAATGTTTTTAAAGGTTGAAACACTGAATCTTCACAAAAGGAAAACAGACTCCACTATGGAAAAACACATAAATTACTTGATTACTGAAAAGAGAATGAAAACAATGCCCTGGCAAGGATTTCCTAACACGAGTGAGTCCTACCATCTTACAGCTCCTGTGAGGCTAAGAAAAAGGCACAGCCTACTCCCTTCCACAAGCACAATAAAAATGCTGGCCTCAACAAGAATGCAGGCAAGAGTAAAACACATTTCATGGCAGGAAAGAGAAAAACCAGAAGGCGGCTTTCTGAGGGAAATGGGTCTCCCGCCTGCCGGCTTCCCCGGCCCCCCTTCTGGCTCCTCTCTCAGGGTCCACCTGCCAGGGAGGGGCAGAGGCAGGTGATGGGGCCGACTGGCTCGTGGAAGACCTCTGCAGCAGAGTTCTCAGACTGCTCATGCCAAGGCAAAGCTCTGTCTGACCCACACCAAAGTGGCCTGGGAAACGCCCTGAAATAAGAGAGGAGTGGTCGGGGGTCCTAACACCTTAACCCAACAAGTGAAGTGGGCAGGCCTCAGCCTGAAAATGTACACAGGGAAACACAGGGGCTTGGAGCCAGACTACATGCTTATCTGGTTTGACCTCAAAGGGACATCAACTCGGTCATTAACTGCTTAAAACCACTGCTGAAAGGTCACAGTGATGGGCAGGAATTCCCCCTACCCACCTTTCTGCTCCAGGATGACAGACACGACATCTGGATGATTATAGGCAATCGCCAAGTGCAGCGGTGTCTGCAGGTAGACGCTGTCTGCGGAGCTGGGCAGGGATGCACCCTCCTTTGGCGACGGCAGGGCCTCCTCCGTCTGCAGGTTTGGGTTGGCCCCCTGCTGCAGGAGCTCTGCGGTGAGGTTGGCCAGGCCGTGCCGACAGGCTGTGTGCAACGGGGTTTCTCCCTAAACAGAAGCAAGCGGCCCCAGTCAGAGCACTTTCAGTCACAAAGGGATGAAGACAGACTACGTGTGGAAACTCGGGCCCCCAGCTCCAGGCGCAGCCCTCTGCTCATCCTGTCACCGGCACCATGACTTCTGCCCGACTCCTCACCGTCTCCTCTCCTTCCCTTCCCCTGTGCCTCCATCCTTAGTTCCTTCCATGCCTTTCCAAGCACCTTCCAAATGCCCTGGCTCCCACTCTTCTGCATTTCCATCCTTCACTGTGTTTTTATAACTATTTTGCAAATTATAAAAATCACATATGATCATCATTAAACAACAACAACAGATGGCCTCCAGGTGTCACTAAAATAAACACTGTAGACACCGGAAGAGCCTCACACTCACGGCCCCAGAGAAGCGGTGCTGTCGTCAGCCATCACGTCTCTTTAACCCCCACCAGCACACCTACGCCCTGCTTCTCCGACCAGCTAGTGTCAACCTCATCTTGAACTCTGATCAAGCCCTCCCTCGCCTACTTCTTAAAATTAAAAAAAATTTTAAATTGGTATTATTGGTACTTGATTCAATATTCAAGAGGTACAAGCATACACAGTGAAAAGAAGCTTCCCTTCAAGCCGTGCCCCCACCACCCAATCCTCCTCCCTTAAAGGAACCATTATTACCAGTTTCAGGTTTATCTCCAGCGATGGAATATTCACAGAAAGACATAAACACACGTATGTGTATATGTGTGTGTGTGTGTGAATATATGTATGTGTACACACACGCATGCATGCACACTCACAGGATCTTTTCACCCAAACAAATGGGAACAACTTGAGCACATTGCTCTGCACCAGCTCCTATCAAAGTTATACAAACTCATTGTTTAAAGAGTCCAAGAACTCTACACACAAGGCTGGCTTTGAAAAATAGCAAGATCCCACCTCCTCTTTCCTAAAAAAATTCTTTTCCAGAGGGAACCTCTTTGAACTCTTTGAGCTGGGCTTTGTAGTCGCCACATTTCTATCTAACATGGTTTTATTGCTGCATCTTGATTTTCCAGGTGCGGGATTCCCCGTGGGTCCTACCACTGTGATTTCATTGTGTGATAAGGATTTGGCCCTTTCACTCCCCTCCCTCCACATGCCCCCTTCCCTCCTCACCCCTCCCCACAGAGCCACATCACAATCGCGCTGGGAGCCTCCTCCTCGGGGCTACCTTCTGCTCCAGCCCTTCTTCCTGACATCCTCCCTGGGTGTTCTCATCTCTGTCCACGACATCCCCCAGGATCTACACACAGGGCACTCAAACCCACTCTAAAACTCTCTCCACCCTGGTTTTGCATCCAGTTCACCCATTAACTGCAGGATACCCCCATCTGATTGCTTAAAAAACAGTTCAACCACCACAAAACTGAATCCAGTCTCGCCACAGCCCACCCAGCCAGTCCTTTCCTTCTCTTCTCGGGTCCGACACAAGTCTTAACACCTCTCCTGCCCTTGCTTCTGAGAGCCACAGAGGCATGTCCTGTTGACCGTCATTCTACAATTCTGAAATCCAACCTGTTGGGTCCCAATCCAGTATCAGAAGTCAGGAAAGGCCACTGCTTGTCTGGATGATTCCCGCCTGGCTCCAACCTGGACCTTACTGGTACTTCCACCTCGCCAGCTGCCCCCAGCTTTCTCAGCTCTAATATGCTTGTACTGCTTTTCTACGTCTACAGACTTTCTCTTCCCACAGGACAAATTCAAAAGACTTTAAACCAGTGTTCCAGACCCTTCTCTGGTGTCATTCTCACTTGCTCTCAAGTCAAGTCTCCTCTGTGCCGCTGCATCTTAAGGTTTCACCCCATTTTGCTATGAATGGTATCAGAGAAGGAACAACTGGTAGACAATGGGGGCTCAAGGGAGGGTTTTTTAGACTTGAGAGACAGCAGAGCACAGCAGTATGCTACTAGAAATGAACAGTGGGCAGAACTGATGAAACAGGAGACAGACAGCAGCAGAGACACAATGGCAGGAGCAAAGCCAAGAAACCAGCCGCTGGTGCGTACAGGGACGTGCATCCTTCCAGCTGGAGAGCAGGCCTGGTGCGGGTGTAGGTGCAGACAGATTAGTAAATTGCATGGTGGAAACAAATGGTGTGGTCCTCTCCCCTGTGCTTCCAAGACACTCTGGTATGTCTCATACTCCAAGTGTGCCATTTACTGCCTGCCCAGCGCTGCTGAGAGAGAATGCAACTACACATTCAAGTGCCTGAGTCTTAATAGTGGCTCCATTATTTACGAGCCACTTAACTTCTCAAAACCTCAAGGTTCTTTACCCTGAAATGAAGGACTTATAGATGCTGGAAATGTCTCTTCAACATATGCCACTTCTTGGTCCACTGTGAGAACTGAAAGGGATAATAACCTTAAAGCTCCTAGCACAAAGGAGTTGTACAATAAATGTGATCTCAAGCACATCTTCTCTGTGTGAAAATAATAAAGTAAAAATAACTACCACTTAGTATCTAATGTCCCAGATGTTATGCTGAAAATTACTTAAATAAATCATTTCTTTTTATCTTAACCACACCTTATGAAATCAGTGTTCACCCCACTTTATAGATTAGAACTGAAGTTAAGAAGTAACTTGCCTAAGACTACATATGGCAGGATGGGAAATGGGAAATCTGGTAAATCCAGGAATGTCCAACCCGAAAGGCCATCATTTCATTGTAACACTGCACCGTCTGCCTTAGCTTGAGATAAAGACTAAATAAGCATTCACACAGGAAAACCTCAGCAAATGTGAAAGGTTATTTTAAAAAAATTAAGATATATCATGGTAGGTTTCTGCGTCCACGTTTGCCAATCTCTATTAGACCATGAAGTCCACAGTACATTGTTTAGGACCTGACATACCACAAATGCTTAAGAAATGGTTGCTAGATAAATCAATCAAACCAGTATTTTAGGATAAAAGCATCTGTTACACTCTGACTTTTTAACAGTGCGTACGTATTATTTTGACAAAAACTGAAAAATAAATCTATTCTGTTTCATCTACCCGTCCACCACTGCCATTTCTTCCACAGACCAAAACCGCTTCGCCTGGCTGTCCTGCCACACTTACCCACTTGTTTCTGTGGTTGACGTGGGCGCCACTGGTTGCCAGGAAAAGAGCTGCGGCCTCATTTCCTGCTTCAGCTGCCCGCTGCAGTAAGCAATTTCCTAGGAGGAAACGGGCATAGTCACTCTTCTATTTGCATAAAAATAAGGTCAAGTTCCCCGCAGCACCACACCCTGCCCTGCCTCACCACCTTTCACTACTGACAAGTCCACACCGGAAGTAGGTACCATTTAAGTCCACACAGGCCCTCTCTGTATGTGGACACAGAGACTAAGAGGAGCCTGGGTGGAGCAAAGACTTGGTCTGGAAGTCAGAAGACACTCACTCTTCCCTGGGTTTGCCACTAGCCACCACCTGGGACCAGAGGTAAGTTATGACTCTTTACCAGGGTGGGTTAGAACACGATTTCTCAACAGCAGTGCTACTGACATCCTGGGCCAGATAATTCTTTGTAGTGAGGAGTTTGCTCTGTACACTGTGTAATATTTAGTAGCACCACCGGCTTCTCCCCATTAGATGCCAGTAGCACCCTCGACCTTACTGCCGCAATGAAACGTCTGCAGACTTGCCAAGTGTCCCTTGGGCGATACGGGTCAGGGAGTCGTCTCTGTCTGAGAACCTCTGGGCTAGATGACCATTTTGAAGACACTGTAAGCTGAAGTTCTGCCAGAAAATGCTCCTTAAATACCTCACTTTTACTCCTAGAGCCTTAAGTATGTTTGTTCTTGGCTTAGAAATGTTTAGCTTAGCCCTATCACTCTTTTCTAAATAAAAATCTTAGAAAGAAAAAAACAAAAAATTTTCTCTTTTCCCCTCAAAACAGTTTTAACCCCCAGAGCAATGTTTTCTCTATTAAAATCCATTTCCTTTCTGGATAAACACAAAATATTATTTTCTACAGCTATGCTATTCGAAAACTCATATTAAATTAAATACCAGGAGTAAAAATAAGGTGAAGCAACTGACAGAGCACTGCTTTGTTTCCACGCCGTTCTTTCCTTTTCCCTCAGAGAACGTGGTTCCACGCCTACGTGAGAGTCATTCTAATTTAGAGACTCCTAATAAAAAAGTCCCATTTTCACTTCTGAAGTCATTCTGGTACAGACAAGACATAAATCATACACCTCCCTACAGAACAAAGATGCAACCTGCAACTGCTAAAGCATTACTGATATGTTGAAAAACAGTGGACTAAGGTTATTACATGTACATGAAAACTGGAACAAGGAAAAAATAATAATCCTGAACTTGAATTAAAACGCAAGGTATATAATGTAAAATTGACAGAACTAGCAAGAAAAATAGACAAACCCATAATCAAAGTGAACATTTTTAATGTGCCTCCCAGAAACTGACCGATCAAGGAGTCCAAAAGTTAATGAGTAAGCAAATGAGTAAGACTTGAACGGCATAATGAACGCATTGATTTACTGGGCATATAGAGAACGCTACATGCATCCTACGATTAAAGAATGCACACTCTTTTCAAGCACACGCCAAACTTCTATAAAACCTGTATCTGTACAGTCTGACATTCAACTCTCAAACAACACAGAATCAGTCTCTTACATGTCTCACTCTTTGATAACCCAATTAAGTACACTATTTCTACCAAATGATAAAATTTGACCTTACAAGCGAAAATTAGAATTTTGGAAAACTTTGATCTGCAACTCCAAGTTCCTCAATACTGAAAGATTCTTCTAAGAGATGAGTGGTGATATTAATAAATCTGATTCTAAAATAAATGAACATTTTGAAGATCTGCATAACTCAGTGAACCAAGGTTTTCCAAATGACTAAGGCATGATGTTACAAAATCATGCAGAGAAAAAATCCACTTAAAGCACGAACAGACCATAAATTTTAATATAACGGAGTATAAAAATTTCATTAATATAGTTTCAGATTCCTCACTGAAACTAACTTTAGAGAAATTACCCCTTGATAAATTTTGCTTGCAGTATCAAAGTAATATATCCACAATTACCTGAAAAGGCTCTTAAAATACGCCTCCCTCTTCCAACTACATAACCGTGTGAAGGGGTGTACTTTCTTTAATCAAAACAAAATATCTTAAAAGATTGAATACAGATGCAGATATCAGAAACCAGTTAATCTTTCAACTAAATTGTTTTGAAAATTATTCTTCATAAAAAATGTTTCATGTTAACATAAAATGGTTTGTTGTTATTATTATTAATTAATACATCTTTTAAAAATTTCTCAGCTTTAATTTCTAACATGGTGAATATCAAAGATACCCTCTTAAACAAAAAGCTCTTTAGGATATAATTTTTAAGAGTGTAAAAAGAGTTCTGAGTTCAAAAAGACTGAAACTCACTGCATTAAATAAATAGAAGTGTTTCAGCCAAAAGGATTTAACTTAGAGTCTGGCTAAGTTTTCTGAAGCACAAGATCAGACTTTTACTATGATTAAAATTAAATACAAAATAATTTCGTAAGAGCATGTCATCCAGTTTCTAAATTTCTGGTGAAATCACTGACACAGTATTTCATGGAGTCTCCAGACTGAGCATCGGCTCTTCGGGAATCTGTGCTTTACCTGTTACTGTATCAGGTGCATTGGTGTTGCTGCCACGCTGAATGAGTCTGGCCGCAAAGCTGTTTTCATCAAATGAAGTCCCATTTACCACGGGGAGGTCTTCGAAGGGGTTTACAGACTGGTCGGAAGACACGGTGATGTACTGCACTGCAAGCCACAGAGCGGTGCTGCCCTCATGGTCCTTCAGCTCTAAATCTAACCTGAAATGAGGAAGCAATGCAAACAGCAAATACAATCGTCTTCTGACACTCTGTACTGCCAACAGCCACATTCTTTCCCTCTGTACTTTTGTGAATGACAATTTTTTATTTTACTTTTACTTAGTAAAGTTGATAGTGCTAAAAGGTATTTTAGGAGAATTATTTTTCACTCACAATCCCACCCTCACAACTGCTTTTTCGTTTCTCCACGTCTCCCTACGTACTGTTTACACTGCAGCAACTGATTGAACACGTATTCGTTCCTGGCCATGATGGACAAGTGTAAGGGAGTCCTGCAAGAGGAAAAAGAGGAGGCATCAACTCAGGACGGGGCAGTTCAGGACTACTCATAGCAGGAGGTGACTAGAATCTGCAACAAATTCCACATTTCTGCCAACAGTGTCTTTTTGTACCCCTGGCAAACAGTTTTCCAAAACCATGACCAAGTATCAACGAATGAAAAAGGATTAGATTAGATGTTACAATTTATTCAGTAGCCAAACGGACAAGAATCAATAAAAGGAAGAGATACCAAAATACTCTCCAATGAGATCCTGACCCTCACTGAATGTGCACATACTCATGTTTCTAAAACAGTAGTTTCTGCCATAGCAATGCCTATTCTCCCCTACTTACCGTCCACGATTCTGAAATTTTTTTCTTCCCGTAATTCTCTTACACTCAAAACACATTCTGAGTGGCAACAGTGGGAATTGATTAGAATGGCAATGAACTGCTTTCCATGGCTTCACTTTAGCCCTCGTGTGCCCCGAGGAAGACTGCTACCGCAGAGCACAGGGGCCCCCGGCTAGCATCTAGCTCAGAGGTTCAGAATGCTAGAGTCTATGACGGTTGGGGGTAAAATTAAGGAATCACCAGAAGAAAAAACAAGAATGCAATTATTTTGGTAAATAAGGTAATTATCACATTACATTGAGTTCATGGAGATCCACCTTATTTAAGTAATTTATCCATTACACAAATCTGTTTTCCTATCCTGACGGCTTCACAGTTATTTTCTGAGATGGTTCCTCAAAGGTATAAAATACTGAGCTGCTATGATAGCTGCTGTGGGTCCCACTTGTGTTGGTGATTCAAGTGGCTTAAGTCCTCTTCCATGCCTCCCACACTGTTGTCCCAAAGACAAGCAGCCCTTTCTTAGATTCTAAACCAAGTATTTCTGCGGAAGGGGCAAAAGGAACATGACAACCACTGTCAACTCTGCAAAGGGATGTGCTGTGGAAGAAGAGGGCAAACTGTGCAGACACTGTCTAAGGTGGGAGTGTTTATGAGAAGTTAGAATTGGGTTTAATACAGAGAATTTCCCCCAAATTAGACCTCACAGAAATAAAAACGGATTGCTTTGAGAGAAACGCACTCCTTTTCTTCAAAGTATCCAACTAACTCTAACAAAGATGCTGGAAGAAGGAGCTGGACTGGATGACCACTCTGGGGATGACAGAAGTTGCTTAAAAATCCAAGGACCTCAGTTACCTAGGATGGAAATGGTTTCCCCAAATGCCTCTGGCTTTAGTCATCTATCTCATTTGCAAAACAAATCAATGTTTGTGACTTCAATAAAATTCAGACTGAATCATGCTCAACTGAAAAAAACCATGCTAGTTACGTGCTGCCATAAAATAACAATCTGGGAATAGTGCTAGTAACGTGCCACCATAAAATAACAATCTGGGAATAGTGCTGAGCGGTCGATCTGCTCCCCAACTGACCTGCCCTTGCTGTCCTGCATGTTGGGGTTGGCACCAGCCTGCAGCAGGGCCTCTGCAATCTGCGCCATCTCGGACATTACATCTGCTGAGTGCTTCTTTGAACTGTACGATGCCACAAGGTGCAATGGCGTCTCCTGGGCACCCAACGTCGCAGCATTGACAAGGGCCCCATTCTTAATGAGGAAAGTGGCAGCAAAGAGATCTCCTTGAAAGGAAACAGGAGAAGAAATGGTCACATATGACAACACCTGGGGCCAAGCTACTGTGGCCAATGTCTCCTCAGAAAGGTACTAGTAGCTGTAGACAGAGAAGGTCTCATCACTGGGATCATGGACTTACATACTCGAATTCAGTTTCTGATTATCTGTCGTCATCTGTCCCGACCCCTCACTCCAGTATCACTGCACAGTTTTAAGTAACAGGTTTCTATCCTTCAAAGACCTCTTCTGGTCATCAACTTTCATAAAGGGTTCCAAGATTCCTCCCCAACACAATTTATCTCCCTCTCTCATTAGAGACCACAGCCTGTACCAAAGCAGTTCTTACCCCTAACCTGCTGTACCTGCATACAGGTTCCTGTTTAGAGTAAGACCATGTCCAACTGATTTATTATTATCACAAAGATTCCTTTTATTTTCTCACTCTCATTACATACACACATAACAGTCTTAATAAGTTTGCAGTTGAGTATTTGAACAAAGAATCTGTACATATTACTATTTTTAAAAATTCATATGGTAAATTAACTGGTTGTAAAAACAAAGCTTCTAAGGGGGAGGGATAAATTAAGAGTTTGGGATTAACAGATACACATTACTATATATAAAACAGATAAACAAGGACCTACTATTTATCACAAGGAATCATATTCAGTACAACCATATCTTGTAATAGCTTATAATGGAAATGAATCTGAAAAAGAATAGATATATATATATATGGATAACTGAATCACTTTGCTGGACACCTGAAACTAACACAACACTGTAAATCAACTATACTTCAATTTAAAAAAACCCCACAAAAAACAACCCCTCGAAGCTTCTAAGTCCCTTCAGTTGCCTTAACTCTCATGTTGTAAGTAGAAAAGTCTACTTAGAACCTACAAATAACACATTAAGACTGAATAACATATAAATCTGGTATTTCAACAGCTCAAAGTATCACCTTTGACTATTCGGTGCTCTGTATGAAGGGAAAAAACCCTCCCTTGCCATTTTGACAAAAGAATTATGTTTATGTGAAAATATTAAAGGCATGTAATTCTGAAAATAGTTTGTCAGACACCAGCAAAGAAAAGCTGATTTGAGATTGGTTCTGCGAATATACAGCTAAATTCAAAACCAAGCAATCTGATAAGTGGCAATTTAATGTTAAAAATACTGTGGAAAACCAGCTAAAGTATACTTATCAAGTTAATTTGGAAGATGATAGAAATTAAGCAATTAAATTTGTTATAAGATTACTTAAAGTTCAATATTCCTTGGATTTAGTTTCATTTACAATTTAAAACATACAAAAACACTCACTACACATAAAATTAACACTCCTTAAGAAAATAAGGCAAGAATAACAGTGCATCACAAGATAATTGTTAACAGAGAAGTCATCACTTATTAAACGTACAATGCATGCTTTGGGGCATTCCGTGTACTGGGTGGAAGCAACTGTTTCTGTCAGTGGCCTCCAGACGGCACCGATTAGCTCATGGCTGGGAAGTCAAATCAAACTCATTCTCCCCTGACAGACCCCATGTCTAACTTTGGCGGGTGTGCCAGTGTCATCCCAAGAGCTCTTCTGGGATTCAGAGGTACTTTCTGTAGACCTCCATTTCACCATGGTCTATAGGGTGAATCTTCTGCAAATCATACTCTTTTTCAGCTGAAAGAAGCCCCAAATGCAGAGCAAGCTCCCAGGTTGATTCGCTGGGCCCATGACCATCGACTGTACTTCAATTTGCTGCAGGTTTTAGGATAAACATCAGGTTGTTAAAGGTGCCTTGAACTTCTTTACTATATTCCTCATTGGCAATGGTGCTCTTGCCAGAGCTGTTCTGTTCTTCTCTTCACATCAGGACACTGTCGTGTTTCTCGTTCTGTTAGTATTGTGGATGCACAATCCCCTGAACCACAACTTCCAGGTGGTGATTTCTCTTACAGAGTCACTTCTGAGAAGTTTTCTTTTATATCCTGCAATATCATTTCATCTTCTTCAACTATACTTCTGCCGTCTGAACATTTAGAAAAGGACTTAGGATTTCAGGGGTGGCAAAGCTCTCAAGCCTGTTATCTGTATTCCTCTGCTCATTGTCACCTGAATAATATGTTTCATCTGGTCTTCAGTAGACATGACATTTCAAAAATCATCTGGCTTTCAGTATTTCCCAGTTGCTCTACTCTTTCTTCCAAGGGACCATCTTGCTGGAGAGTATGAGCTCTGGCACTGAAGTGGCTTGGCCATCACAGGTGCCTCAGATGCTAGTTGGTCCATGTCTGATTTATTTTTGTATCCACCACTCTCTTACAGAAAACAGGCACCAGGGAAATGTTTGGGAAGAAAATGCATTGACTGGTCAAGGCTGCTAGGTTCCACTTTAACAGACTGGCTCTAATTCCAGTCAGTTATGACTTTGGGTAACTGAAGACTTCTCTAACTAGACCCTTCTGAAATATTTTCATTCTTCTGTCCCTGATTTTTTCTTGGGGGTTAGGGGAAGGTGCAATCTTTACCAACACCATGTGCAAAGGACCAAAGTTAGATTTCTTTACAAAAAGAAAGCAACAGGTAACATGCACATCAGGGGGCTGGGCTGGGTCAGGCCTTTGCTATCCATATATTCACATATATATCGGGGCTGTCAGTAGGGCCCTGACGTGTAATATGAACAAACCCCACGGAGATTCAATCTAGGAGAGAATGTGCAGAAACAATACATTACCAATTGAATAAAATATCCTAGAGAAAGCCACTTACATGCTGCAAGTGAAAGAAAATTTAGAATTATGAGGACAGAGAGCCTTAAAATGACAAATCTGATATATAACACACTGGGAGAGAGGTGGAATGTGATTTCATTACCTTTAAGCTAGGCCAAACTAAGTAATAAACAGAGAGTAGAGCTAAAATAAGATAAATCAATGAAAAACTTACAATACGCTGTACATACAGAAGAAAAACCAGGCAATACGGCACCCAGAAATAAGGCTACAGGAAAACCTATTGATGGCTGGATTCAGATGGATTGTACAATAAATTTTTTTTTATATCTTAAATCCTCTTACAAAGAATCATAGCTTTTAGATTAGATTCACTTTATTAATAAGAGCCAAAGTTTTTTTTTTAACTTCTACATATAAGCATACATACAATACACACACCCTACACAAAAAATTAGTTAGGAATTTCTGGAAATTGAAAACTGATGATGTTTTACTTTAACAGAAAGTCAGCCTGTGGATATACAACCCAGAGGAAATGGACAACTGACATCAAAAAAAGCAGAACAAAGGGAGGGAACAGAAAATGCCAAAAGCACCATTTATAAAGTTTCTGTCAATAAGAAAACTTCTAATACAATTTTTTGGGGGGAGGTAATTAGGTTTATTTTTTAATGGAGGTACTGGGGATTGAACCCAGGACCTTGTGCCTGCTAAGCACGCACTCTACCACTGAGCTATACCCTCCCCCTCAGAAAACTTCTAATACATTTTAGAAAGATTTCCACCAAAAATAGTTAAAACAAAAACTGTTTGGTGCTTAAAAGTTCCAGTTACTTCAGTACCTCATTCACCAACACTGCCAAGTAAATGAGGCATTACTATAATGACTCGTCCACAATAAAAATACTCACAACAATGTAGTTAATGTTTAAAAAAAAAAATCCACATGCAATTTTTCTTTCAACAAAGCTCCCTGACAGAAGTTTCATTCAGGGAGCGGGCAGCAACCTTCATTACTTAATTAATGAAAACTGTATCTCAGCTGCTCCAGTTGGTGGCCTCATCTGCAAACAGTACATGTAACTGGACAGGAGCATGCTGCTTAACAGACCCACTGACTGAAGTTAATTATCAAGGAAAATGAGCACAAGAAGAGCTAGATTTTTTTTTTAAAGCAAGGACTCATCTTCTTGCCCAGATCCAGCTGCTCAGAGGAGATGGCATCCCTCCGGCCACATGTATGCCTCCTGTGGGCTCACTCACAAACACCAGCTGCCTGTTTCATTCTTCATACAAACTGGTTATTAGGATGATCACTGACTCTTCTGGTTATAGATTCTAACCAGACCTAAATCTCATATATTAGAAGATCTTCACTCATATTTTAAGAATATTACTCAATTTAATCATTTGGATAGGTCAACAGACTGACAGCTCAAGCTGAAGAAGGAAAAGTGAAAAAAATTCCTACAGAAAGCGAAGCTGGTCAAGGCACTCCAACACAGGGGCAAGGCAAGAGCGCAGGCCGACCCTACCACGCAGTAGTCACCGGGCTGGGTGTGCTACTAACACTGGCCCTCATTCATCCAACAACCAGTAAAGCAGAAATGATTCCCATTTCACAGGTGAGGAATGGTTACGTGACTTGTCCAAGAACAAGTGAAAGAGCCAGGATTCAAATCTCAGTACATTCAGACTCCAATGCCAGTACTCCATCCACCACACCATGCCACACTCTCCCAAGCTAGTAGCAATCAGGTTTATCATGCCCACACTGCAGGCCACATGCTCACAAGGCAGGCAACTGATATATTTGGAGCAGAAGATTAAATCATCTGAAAATAAGTATCAAGAATGTATCACCAATTCTTGGCAAGTCTCGTAACTAAGCAATCACCGAAATATTTAATAACTCATCAAAGATGTTTTTTCATCACACATAAGAATTTAAGTCCCTAAGAGGAAAGAAACATAACTCTGAGATTGTTTTTTTAGTAACAAATGTAATTTGTTTCCAAAATAAACAGCTCAGAAACTAAAAAGTATGGGAAAGAATACTTCCCGATGTGGTAGAATGTTCCCCATGGAGCACACGCCCAGCGCTAAGCACCCGATGGCCCTGCACGGTGCAGAGTGGTGCTTGGGAAAAATGTGTCTGCTCTTGACACTCACATACTCAAAAGGATTTCCCCCCCAGTGATGAACAAAATTTTCCTCTCCACCAGCCAGCAAGCTTAACACTCTAACACACAGCTTAGAGGGATATTTATATTAAAATCTTTGCCCAAAAAGGGCAAAGCCACAGCTGCAACAGGACCATATTTGAAGTAACTACATTCCAACAACTAGGAGCAACTTGTGAATGGCCAAAGTGTAGCAGAGATAATAGTATAGTAACACAGAACTGGAAGGTTAAATAAACATGATTAAGATGTGGGGAAACCAGTATATTCTGTTCTCGATGTCCACATGTAAACAAAACGTGGCTATGGCCAAGTACCTCAATCAATTCATCTAACCCTCTGTAGAAGGAAGGCTCTGAGACATGTGAGAGCTTGCATTCCATACTGGAACTGCACCCCTACACAGCTTCTCACTCAGCCAAAAAAATGACTACTGCCAAGTAGAGTCACGCAGGATCCATTTGGGAGTTAAGAATTATTAAGGCCACAGGAAAAAAACCAAAAGACTATACATTTTTTTCCTTGGAAAGTTAATTCATTAAGATGAAAACCTTCTGATCTTAATTCTATCACTTCCAGAGCCTTCCCACTACTGACAAAACGCTCACAAGATAGCTGCAATTTCAAAATACTTTCCTAGAGCAAAGTGAAACTTTATCACTTTGCCATGATAGATGAGACATCTAGTCCGTAAAAGTGAAAACTCTGAATCCAAGGATACGTTTGAGTATTGTGTTTTTGAGACCTTCCCTCTCTCATAGTAACCGATACAAGTGAAGTCTTCCTAGCACAATTCCTGGAGAAAGCAATGCACTGAATAAGCAAATAACACATTAATTGCTTACAAGTAAAGGGTACTTCTTCAGAAAGTACCATCTTTCTAGCCTTCTTCTGGGGGTCCTGTTGACAAGGAAAAGCCTAACCAACCAGGCATAAGCCAACAGGTCTTCAGTCTCTCCTCTGACCCACTGACCACAAATTCTAAATCCTGCAGCCTGCAAGCACAGACTCAAGAAGACTTTGAGAATTTGTGGGACAGAGTCAGCATCTTCAAAAGTTACTTGGATAAAAGTAAAACTGTCCACAGAGAAAAATATAAAATACACTCTTCCTACCTCTTTGGATTCCTTTATGTAACAAGCTCCAGCCATTCTTGTCCACCATGTCCACATCAGCTTTGTGACTAACCAGTGTGCTGGCAATACTCTCCAGTCGCCGCGAAAGGGCTAGATCTAAAGCAAGATCTCCATTATGATCCAATTCATTCAGCTTCCCAGGGAGCTGCACAGAGAAATCTGTAAATTAGTATCCGAATCGCTCCCACCCTGACTCTTAAATACCATCTCACAGAAATGACAAATTTTAGTCCTATGACACTACTTACTCCCCAAATGCAACTGAATTCGCAAACTTCTCTCAGGCCTCCTCAAGGCACATGCTGTTCATGAGGCCCAGAACTAATGGGGATCACAGAGCAGGTGCAAACACCATAGAAGACAATGCAAGGGGGAAATGCAGACAATGCCGTAGGAACACAAGTGCCAGAGCAGAGGTTCAGAGAGCTTGATGGGAAACAGCTGACACTTTCATGAAAGATTGTGACCTAACTATCTAATTCCTCCTAGCAGTTTAACGTCTCCCCAAACCCTGGACACCCAGGATAAAACATACTACACACCCATCTGTCAAGAGCAACTACAGTTCTTCTAAGGTAACATGGCAGGCAGAACAACAGCCCCCAAAGATGTCCATGTCCTAATCCCCGGAACTTGTGAGCTGTCACGTCACACAATGAAAGGCACTTTGCAGATGTGACTAAGGTTAAGGAGCCTGAGATGGGTGGAGTATCCTGGACTATCCAGGCGGGTCCAATCTCTCTAATTACATGAGTCCTTAAAAGTGAAAGAGTAGGTCAGACAGATGTGACATGAGAAGGACTTGATCCGCCATTACTGGCTTTGAAGATGGAGGAAGGGGGCCACAGACTAAAGAGTGTGGTGGCCTCTGGAAGCTGAGAATGGCCCTGACGAAGCTTACAGCCAGGAAGAAAATGGGGATGTTGGGCCTATAACCACAAGGAACTGAATTCTGCCAACAGCTCAAACAAACAGGCTTCCCTCAAGCTTCCAGAAAGGAACACAGCCTGCCAACATCTTGATTTTTAAATGGGTGATGAGTACTGGATTTCCAATATACAAAACTATAAGATAATAAATTTGTGTTGTTTTAAGCCACTAGGCTTGTGGTAATTTCTTACAGTGGCAAAAGAAAAACCAAAACAGATTTTGGTACCAGGAAGTTGGGTACTGCTGTAACAACTGCCTAAAAATGTGGAAGTGTCCTTGGAAGTGGGCCATGGGCAGAGGCTGGAAGAATTTTGAGAAGCATGACAGAAAAAGCTCAGATTGGCCTGAACAAACTACTAGTAGAAATATGTACATTAAAGACTGCGCCCGGAATGTCTCACAGGATATTACAGAGGAAAACAAGAGAAGATAGTTTGGGGAAAAGGTACAGTACCTGTGAATCCATTTCAATTAGATAAAGGAAGACCACATCTTCTCGCTCCACTTTGATAGCTTTATGTAACGGATACTCAGTCTTAGATTTGAACATTTTGTACAACAACTGAGCACTCATGCTGCTGAAGTCCTCCTTCCGTAAGTCATCCTGATGATGAGACACACAGTGAGAAGCAGAACAGATTCCAGGTACCAACAATAGCAACAACCAACATTTATTAAGAAGCCCTTGGAATGCGTCTGGCTCTACTTTACAGGGCTTAACATTTCCCAACTCATTTAATCCTCACAAAAACCCTAGGACGTGGGTACTAGTATTATCCCCATTTACAGATGAAGAAAGTAAAGCACAAAGAGGCTAATTAACATGCCCAAGTTCACACAGTGAGTGAACGGCTGAGCCAAGACCTGGAGCCTGGCCTCCCGGTGAGATGGTGAAGCACAGGCAGCACTGACATCCCACAAGGACGCAGCCATGGGGCCTCCACGTGAGAACAGAGCCAGCCCACAACCCTACAAAGATGGCAATCACGGAATCAATCAGAACTTCCGCAAACAACTCCTTCCCCTGAGTCTCCGTCAGTCTCTCCAGTTACAGATCTCTAAGCTCCTACCTGTTCTAGCAGGACAGGTACTGTTCCTGTTTCAAGTCTTTAAAATCCAGTTAAGACACTTCCTCTCATAACATTGTTGAATACCAAACAATTTACAGAAACTAGGTTATAAAACATAGCGCTCACCATGTTTTTTTTAAAAAATGCAAAACAGACACCAAAAAAAGAAATGCAAAGCCTGTTCTGTAGGACGAGAGCTACCTAAGTGGGGCCACGCTGAATTTCACAGGGCTCTCCACGCGATGAGAAGGCGGGGGAGCTGGGAGACGGTGCTGCAGAGCACCACATGCAGGCCTGTCGGCCCCGCAGCAGCACTTGCTCCCTGGCTCAGCCGCAGCTTCTGCAGACGGAAGGTGAAGCAGGTGTCCCTTCCTTCCAAGCCTGCTTTCTGACCTGAGCTATCTTCTGCCCCTCTACTCCAAAATCAGAACAGTGAGACTTTCAGAGCTAAAAGGAATCTCAGAGATGATCTAGTGCAACTACTTAGCCTTCAATTTTGAGGAAGAGGAAACTAGGGGCCAGAGTGGGATCTGCCTATGGAACCAGGTCTCAAGCCCAGGTCTTCTGACTTTCAGTGCAAGTGCTTTGTCCACAGCCCTCAAGCCCACACTCACCCAATGACTCGCTATGATTTCTGCACAGTAGTTCATCAGCGTGCTGGCGTTCAGCTCCTCCGCAGTCTGATAGAAGCGGATGCAGTTCCTGACATTCACCAGAGACATCACACCCTTCTCACATCTACAAGACAATACGAATGGTGAACAGTATTACTCACAAATGAACAAACCAAAGCAATACCTGTGTACTGGTTGGCTATGTCCTCCAACAGCACTAATATGTAAGGTTTAAGCACAGTAGTTATGGATAAATGATAGCTGAGCTACCATGTTTTAAAAGTACTAGAATTTCATTATTAATAGTATATTATTCATTCTGGTCAGAACCAAAATAATCTATAAATAAACATGTTAAGCATACCCTGCCCCAACTGCCTTGAAAGTAATCACTTGAAACTTGCTGATCACACACAGGCAACTGTAACATCAAACACGCAACAGGCCACATTCAGTCCTTTGATATTTAATTGTATGGGACACATTTGCAGTTCCCGCCAGCACAACTCTTATCATGCAACCAATGTGACTTAGAAATAGCTTCAAATATGAGGCTCCATGCCTCAATAAATGAACACCTCCTCAAAAGTCTTTCCAGGGGAGAAGGTATAGCTCAGTGCTGGACTGCATGCTTAACATACATGAAGTCCTGCGTTCAATCCCCAGTACCTCCATCAAAATAAAATAAACAAATAAACCTAATTACCTCCCACCCACCACCAAAAAAAAAAAAAAAAAAAAAAAAGAGAAAAAAAATCTTTCCAAATGGTGATCTATATGGTATGTGAATTATAACTTAATAAAGTTGTTTTCAGAAAGTCCACTTTAAAAATCTATCATGAATAGGAATGATTGAGTTAAGAGTCGAAATACAGTACACCAAGACAGAGAACTGGCCACGATGGATGTCCCATAAAGCCTGGTAACAACAACAATCACAAAATCACTAATAAGAGAGCACCCTCTACGTCAGGGCAGAAAGGGCTGCGCACAGGCACGCAGGTAGGCAGGCAGGCAGGCCTCTGGCAGCACAAAGCAGGCACGTGCCCAAGCCTAGAAGATGCAGTGCTGGGCAGCCGCATGCTTCTGCTGCCCCAGAACTCCTGGAAACCCTGGTGAGCCTCCAGAGAATGGGGCCCGGGGGGGAAGGAGCAGGCGGCCTTGCCTGCACATCTCCTCACAAATCAGATTCACCTCCAAGGGCAGCAGAGGAGCCTAATATGGTGACACCCCACTGTTGCTTCTTCTGTCTCACTAATTCCCACAAAACCCCTTTTCTGATTACAAGGGCAGAACGTACTGATGAGAGCCAAATGAACCGTGAGTTGAGGTCCACTAAATTTGAGGCCAAACTACACAGGCTCTCTGTGCCTCCATCTCCTCTGTGAAATAAGGAGAGTACTCTATTTCAGGTATTTGGAGGAGCTCTGTGTGTTTTTCAAGGTAAAGGAAAATCATACAAACTCTGCACAGTCTGAGGTACAAAAGAGGCCTGCTCGCTCGTGTGAGGTCCTTCTCAAGGGAGTTGCATAATTTAATAACTAATACAAATGGGTTTCAGTACTACTATAAATGAAAATAACTGATTAGCTAGCAGATAATTCCCAACTTTAACAGGTGAGGTCTGGATAGTAAGTGCAGCGGGAGATAGGGAAAGAAAGGAGGAAAGTCATGAGAAAGACCTGGGAAGAAAAGGGAGCAAACTTTCCACAAGTGAGACCTTAGGCAAGGAGCAAGACTGACCCTGGAGTCATTTCTCCACCTCACAGTAAATGCAGGCCCCTATTTTATTCCAAGACCTGAGGTGAAGTACTTTGTTGTTAAGCAACATAGCGGACTTGGCGTAAAGAAGCATCTTGCCCAGGGCACTTTTAAACCAAATTGTTACAATATCTAAGTAAGTCACTATAGCAATGCGTAACAGTGTTCTATTTCTGAGCCCCTGCTGTCTGGACCACTAGTTTCCCCAAACTCTCTCAAACCACAGCAAAGTTTGCTGCAGTCATTCTGACCCCAGGCTACGGAATCAGAGTGTTCCAGGAGAAAAAGCCCTTTCAGGAACTTTTATACCATGTTCACAGTGACAAATATTCTAACATCCTGAAACACGGTGTGATCTCAGGGAGTACTGACTCACATCTGTAGAGCACTTTGCAAAGCATGTTTACAGACAAAAATGCCGAGAGTCTGAAAATTCCATTCTCCTCCTTACTACTGCCAAAAGACACTGCAACAAGATACTCAACTATGTTTCATGAGGACAGATGTTCTGTTACAACTGGCAGACTCTTCATTTTCACCAGACTCTGGGATCCCCTGAGTGTCATTCACTATTTGGATAGCCTATAAATAGTGACTGACATGATTTACACAACTGAAGCATGTCATCATATTTAAAAATTCAGACTCTCAGTTCACATCTTCTATTTGAAAAGTAGCAGGGCAGACTAACTTTCTTCTGAAGGGATTTTGCTGTTGTTAATATATGTTTTTAATTTTCCAGTACAAAAAAGATAGATGCACAAAAATGATAAGCCTAATTTTTAAAGTACAAAATCAAGCATAAACTCACGCGTCCCACAAACTCCTGCCCAGTCTTGTATCCACCCCATGTGTATAAATATAAGACATAGGAAAATTATTGAAAGGATAAACAACAAAAGGTTAACAGTAGTTGAATTACAGATTATTTACTTTTTTCTTTCTATCATTCTAAAATTTCCAAATATTATATGCTGAACATGTCGCTGGTAATCAGGAAAAAAATTATTATATTAACTTTTTAACATACACTATTAATTCTCTCTCCTTTTTTTAAAGAGTGTTTCCCTGGTAATACACAAAAAACTTCCTTTTCATCAAATTGGTGACTGCATCCCCAAACCATCAAGATCCCTACATTACAGAAATGAGCAACACCTGCTTCACATTTAACTGCACACATTTGTGTTGGAGCTCTTCCACTATTTTAAATGTGTAATTTCTCCTGCAGACAGCAGTGGGCACTCTGTGACCTTCTAAAAGCCAGCACTGAATCCACTGCTAGGTCTCTTCCATTCCAGCTCTTAACAAAGACGTAACAGATAACAGCTTACACCCACATCCAACAATACAAAATTGAGCATCTGGTAATGTTGATAGTTATGAAGCCTAATCAGTAGATAAACAGCAAACATTTTAATTAAAGAATCCATTACACAGATTACAATTATCTAAAACTACTTCAACCCCAGGGCATTTTATCAAAGCAATTTAATTTATAAGCAAGTTGGACAAGGTCAATGAGAGAAAGCTCATAAAATCTAGGGGAGAAAAAAGAAGCAGCTATAAATCATGCTCAGTCTAATTAAAATCATTTCATTTCACTCTTAGATGACTCAGAAACTCATCCAAAGAAAGGCCTTGACTAAAGTCAGCTTTGCTAACCTAATACTTACTGTATGTGCCTACGAATCTTAGACCTGTTTGTTTCAGTTACTAGGTTTAGGTATTAAAATGCACTCAAGCCCATGTCAACCACAGACAGCTGGGAGTAACCTGTATACGGACTGTGTGGAGCACAGCAGCCACCTCATGGGAAACATCGGCCCCACAATGAAAACAGAACAAGCAGCTCTAGGAAGCAAGGTCTCTCTTGACTCTCTGAAGGCAACACAACAACACAACAAGGTGGGAGTGCTTCTTGATGGCGAAAACTCTCTCTTCACCCACCCAGGAGAAAAGCCACTCCTTCAGGCATGGAGGAGAATACAAAAGATGACTAAACGATGTAAAAAGATGCTCCACCTGCCAAACTGACTACCAAGGGCCACATCTCCAACAGAAACCAAGGGGCATTTTGCCTGATATCATCTGGTCTATGTTTTGTTTTCTGTTGTCCTAAAAGGCCAACTTGGGAGAGCAACAGAGAAAATGCAAAATAAAAAACATAGCAGGCTATCTCCTCGGGACCCCAAACAGCGGTATCAAATGAAGTGAGATGACAGGAAACATTGGCTGTGAAACTCCCTGAGCCACACTCCCATGGATTAATTTAGGATTGATGTGTTTCTAATAAAGAGAGTATGACCGAGAACTTCATCCAAGTAGATACAAGAGAGAGTAGAATAAAATGTCAAAGGAAATGGTACAGAAGGAAAAGTTGAGGGGTTGGACACTGGATCATATCAAATTCAGCTCATCAGGTCACACAATCATGTAATCTCAGGTACTAAACCACTGAAAGAAAAGAAAATACTTAAAAGCCTTGGAAAATTTAGCTGACAAGGTAACACAAAGCAAGGGAGATCAAATTCTCTCCCCACTACTGCCTTTAAAAGAACACCTTGCAAAAGTTATTTACATTAGCAGAAGGAGCTGTTTTCCCAGAGCTTGGCATAATTAAAGCTCAGCCACCACCATCTGAGGTGCTTGAATATATCTGCTGTGACTTGCCTCTCCCTAAGGAGCTGTAGCTGAAACCGATTAGCTAGTTTCATCAACTCAGTCAGGAACACATCATCTTCTCTGAACTCCAATTCATCCGTATAGATCCAGCGAAGCATTGTCACTGTCACCTCAGGGTTAGCATCTGGTTAAAGAAAAAAAGTACAAAAAAGTTCAAAAACAAAGCACAGATGACATACTCAGACCTTCTTGAGGACCCCTAAAAGTTGAGGCTAATAAATTCTGGTACACCCAACTCAAAGAAATATCACACAGTCGTTAAAAACGGTGATTAAGTATTCTGGGTACCATCTGACTCCAGAAAAGTGTTACAAAGTTTTGCGAGGGGCTGTAGGTAGGGGAAATGAAACTAGTAAAGATGTATAAAGTAAAAACTGGGGGAAAATATTTTAAACATATGACAGAGTTTACATTCTAATAAAAAGATCTTAACAATTAAAAATGAAAAGATGAACATCCAGTGGAAATATGGGAAATGGATATAAACAGGTAATTCACAAAGGTAAATAAAATGGCCAGAAGAACCTTACCAACAACTAAATGCAAATTTAAACTACCACACATTTTTTTACCTCTCAGACTAGCAAAGACTCTTAAAAGTGCAAAACCTTTTACACAGAAATTATACATGTAGATTATTATCCTAAGGAAACAGCTGAGCAAATATAGAGAAATACAAGATAGTCAATGCAGTATTATTTTTAATAATGAAAAACTGGAGCAAAACTCTTACTAGCCCAACAATGGAGAACTAATTAATTAAATGACAGAATATACTATAAAATTTTACAACAACTAAAATTAATTAAATCTATAGTCAATTAAATAGATACTCACTATATAGCAAATAAAAAAATAAGTGGCTAAAAATATAGGTATTAAATTATCTCATTTTTTTGTTAAAACATATTTGTGCCTGAATATGCATACATTCACACACCCCCCCCACCACATATACATAGTTTTGTCTCTCTCCCATCCAAGTACTAACCAGGTCCAACTCTACTTGGCCTCCAAGATGAGACAGGATCAAAGACAGTCAGGGTGGCAAGGCTACAGACAGAATGACTGTCGTCTGTCTGTCTATCGATCTTTTGAGAGACTGGAAGGATATACACTAAAATTATCGACCCTTGTAGAATTTGTAACTAATTTTTCTTCTAGCATATTTCCTCCCTGATTTTTATTTTAAAAGCATGCATTATTTATGTAATTTTATAAGTTAAAATAAAGATTTTACAGCAACTTGGGAAAATGCTTGGGATGAAAATTATTAAAATATCTAAACTATGATTTCAACTAAAATCAACTCTTGGTTAATCAGAAAAAAGGACAATGATGGTCAGAGGACCACTTAAAATCAAGGTCTACACCAGTGGTTCTCAAAGGTAGTCCAGGGCTAAAAGAATCAGCACCATCTGGGAACCTGCTAGGAATTCTTATCCTCAGGCCCACTCCAGATCCACTGATCAGAAACTGTGAGGGTGCGGCCCAGCATTTGTGTTTTAACAAGTCCTTCATGTGACTTTGATGCTTGCTAGGGTTTAAGAAATTATACTCAGTTCTTGATTATCTAGTAAAGGTGGAACATGCACCAGGAATATCCTATTAATCTAGTGATGAGGCAATAATTCAAGAGCTCTTATTAACCCTTTGTCTTCCAACTACAGTGGGGAGGAGATGGTTGAAGGGAGTAATGTCAAGTTACTGATTTACTTGCAACCACATTAATTCACCGTCATTCTCTAAAACAGCCCAATAGTAAAAAGGAAAAAAAAAAAGGCATAACTGGGGGGGGGGGGGATGGACGGACCCCAAGTGAAAAATAACACACAAAAATGCTAATAACGATTAGGTTAAGGTCTTTTTTTTTTTTTCTCTCTTACCTGTCAAGGTAGTAATAGCACTTTTAAAATGTCTTAAGAAAGAAAACATTTTTAAAATCAGATGAAAATCAAACTGGGTTTATCTAAATAATCTACTTGATGTACTTCAACTAAGCAGTCTCAAATATACAGTACTAGATCCTAGAAGAGTGAAATTCTAAGCTAGTTTTGTAAACTGGGTTTAATGCCTCAGTAGTTTAACAAAAAATATATATATGTATATATATGTAGGCCATGTGATTTGTCCAGAGTTGGCAAAAATGCCAAAACTGTGTGTAGGCAGAACTTACTTTACTGCACTTCATCACACTTTGCAGGTAATGTGTTTGGTTTTTTTTTTCCCCCACAAACTGAAGGTTTATGGCAACCCTGTATTGTCATATGATGGTTAGAAATTTTTAGCAATAAAGCATTTTTAAATTAAAGTATGCATTGTGTTTTTAGACATAATGCTAATGCATTTACTACAGTGTAGTGTAAACATAACGTTTACATGCACCAGGAAACCAAAGAATTCACATGACTCACTCTATTACAACATTTGCGCTTTATGGCGGTGGTCTGGGCGGAACCTGCGGTATCTCCGGGGCATATGCCTGTGCACTCTTGTTCCCCTCATACAGCCTTATCTTGGAAAGAGAGCTCATTCCTGAGGATGAGAACATCCCCAACCACACTACCCTCAAACATTTGCTCTGTGGTAGTTTAATTTTGTTTTAAAATTTGGCTGGTTTCCTTTAATAACCGTACCCCCAATTGTCCAAACCAATAAACTTGACCTCTACAACTGATAAACCAAAACCTAAATAGTTTTCTTAAAAACCACCATCAGCAGGGATGTCCTGGAAGCCCTCAAATTTTCAAATTAAGATTCAAGGGATCACCAAACTTTCCCACTCCTGCCCTGACTCTTCCCTTAATCTCCAAAATACACTGAGAATAAATCCATTTTATTCTCAGTCTCAGAGACTTAGACTAAGCAGCCAGCTGTGTGAGGTGGGCAGAGAACAATGAGCCAGAAGGAGAGTATATGGTTCCAACTGTGTAATTTTAGGCAAATCATGCTATCTCCTTCCAATCTACTTAAGCAAGTGGCTATAAAAGTCAAATGACCCCATAAATCAGGAATTACCTTGAAAAGGAGCAGACTGTGAGAAATGAAACCATCCATGACCTGCATTGGGTATGCTTGCTACTAGAGGCCGTCACCCCCTCAGCAGGCCCAGCACTCAAGCTGGTGAAAAAAAAAAAAAAATCTGTGACTGGGAGGATGAAAAGAAAAATTACACCCAAACTTCAAACTGCACTATAGTCCAGGATGTGTAAAGTCACGCTTTGGCGAATTTGAGATTTTCTATTTGATCTAGTTTTTTTGTTGCTGTTTTGATTCCATTTTAAATAAATGTTTTATAAGACATTTGGAAAGAATGGGAATAAACTTATCTGTACACAATTAACCAGTAAGTGAAGCATACTGAGGAAATTTTGTTACTTAAATCCTCTATTCCATCTGTCAAAACTGAGAAAAGTGCTTTGAATTTCCTACTATGACTGGTTCAGTTGTCTTTGAGTTTCCAACTATTTTCTCTTCATCTATTTTACAGAAAAGTTTTTGATTCATAAAATTTAAAAATCATGATATGCTGCATATTTTATCAGTAAAAACATCCTCTTTAGCCAATTTAAGGATGTACCTTTAAATACAACTTCTTGGGGAAAACAAAAAAAAACCACCCCAAGCCCTGTCAAAAAAGAGTAAAATGATAGAGGGTCTAGTTTTGTTATGGCAGTGTGACAACCCGTCCTATTTTAACTGATTATAGCTAAAAACTCTATGCAGAAAATAGAACTACAGGGGAAAGCAAATCTTGAAGTAATTGCACTGGATGAGCTTCTTGATTTTTTTTCTCTTCATGGCTTTGCCCTGAGGGTAGACCTGTCCAGGAGCAACTCTCCTGTGGTGGCCATGGGGATGCCTAAGACTCCAATAAAAACTCCATCTTTCTGGCCAGATGAACCAGGAAAGGGAGCCCTAAGGGGACGGAAGGGTAAGGGGAGAATCCCAGAGCTAGGAGGGCCGGAGGAGATCCCCTAATCCTGTGTATGAAGCCACACAGGCCTCAGGCTCACCTCTGAGCCAACCACGCATGCAAGAGTCCCAGCCCAGCTTTAAGAACTGAAGCGATATTTGAACCACTACCCACAGAAAGTGAAACAGAACCTGCAATCTGAACCTAAGGAGATTTAGCATTTTCCAAAGGATGACACAGGACCCAGAGTCTAAACAACATGAAGGTGATATCCAGGATACAAACCAAAATCATTTCAAACAGAGAAATATTTGGAAAATATGACCATTTTTCAAGGGAAAGACAATCAACATATTCCAACTTCAAGATGACCCAGATATTGAACTGCTTTATCAAAGACTTGAAAACGTCTAGTATAATTATGCTCCAAAAGTAAAGGAAAACACTTGAAGTCAAAAGATAAAAAATTTCAGCATCTAAACTATAAAAAAGAACAAAGAGAAATTATAGAAATGAAAAATACAATATACATGTAATAAAAATTCACTCAATGGGCTCAAGAGCAGAATGAAAATCGCAGTGGAAAAAGTCAACTTGAAGACAGAGCAATAGAATTTATCCTATCTGAAGAACACAGAGGAAAAAGATTGGGGGCGGGAGGGAAGAGAGCCTCAGAGATGTATTGGGTAGTAACAAAAGGTCTAGTTTATGTGTCATTGGAGTCTCAGAAGGAGAGAAAAAGAGATCAAGAAAGAAAAATACTTGAAGAAATAATGGTCAAGAATTTTCCTAATTTGGTGACAGACATGTAAGTTTTTAGATTCAGGATCATAGTACTCCATCCAAACAAGAAGACACTTGTATTTAGACATATCAGCAAACTGCTACGAACTAAAAAACAACTCTTTATTACTTCACAGGCACTAGAATAACCCCTATCAACAGCAAAACAAAACAGAAAACAGTAAGTGTTGGTGAGGATGTGGAGAAACTGGAACCCTTGTATGCTGTTGGTGGAAATATAAAATGGTGCAGTCCCTGTGGAAAATAGTTTCTCCAAAAACTAAAAATAGAATTACTATATGACCCAGCAATTCCACTTCTGGGTATATATCCGAAAGAACTGAAAGCAGGATCTTAAAGAGAGATTTGTACACCAATATTCACCGCAGCATTATTTACAATAGCCAAGAGGTACAAGAAACCCAAATGGCCATAAGTGGGTGTAAGTATAAACCAAATATGGATACATACAGTGGAATACTATTCAGCCCTAAAAAGTAAGGGAATTCTGACACATCCTACAAAAATGAATGAACTTTGAGATCATCATGTTAAGTAAAATAAACTAGTCACAAGCAGACATACTTTATTATTCTACTTATATGAGATAAGTAAAGTTGTTAACAGGTTATACATATATCCTGTAATCCCTAGAGCAGTGGTTCTCAACTAGGGCCAATTTTGCCCTCAAGGGACATCTGGCAATGTCTGGAAATATTTTTGGCAATCAAAACTGGGGGGCGTGCTATTGGCACTGAGTGGGGAGAGGTCAGGAATACTGCTAGATATCCTATAATGCACAGGACAACTCCCACAGCAAAGAATTATCTAGCCCAAAATATCAATAGCACTGAGGTTGAAGAACTTCACCCTAGATCAACCACTAAACAAGGCATAGAGATAAAGCCCAAAAGTTAACAGACACACTCAAATGAAATACTAAATACTCAAATTACCCAAAAGGCAAGAAAATGAGAACAAAGGGAAAAAAGAAGGAACTGACAGAAAACAAATAAAATAGTAGCCTTTGTCATTAAAATAATCACATTACATATTTATGGTCTAAACACTTCAGTTAAAGAGAATAGATAAAAAGTTAAGACTTCAGTATATGTTGCCTAAGGGACACACTTTAAATATAAAGACACAGATAAGTTGAAAGTAAACAAATAGAAAAAGATATACCATACAAATAGTAAGCATAAGAAGTTTGGAGTGACTATTTAATATCAGATAAAGTAGACTTCAAGACATAGAGTTTTACTAGATATAAAAATTATTTCAGTATGATAAAAGCCACTATTCATCAGGAAGTAATAATAATTGGAAATGTATATGAGTATAATGACAAAGGCACAAAATATATGAAGCAAAAACTGACAATTACAATTAAAGAGAGAACTTAAGAGTTCTGAAATTACAGGAGATGTTAACACCCACCTTTAAGGAACTTATAGAACTAGACATAAAAAGAAAATTTATAGAAAGTCTGAAAAACATTATCAAATACCTTGATCTAACTGACATTTAAAGAACACTACATCCAACAACTGCAGAATATACCTTCTTTTCGAGTGTACATATATTCACCAGGACAGACCAGGTGCTGAGCAATATGTCTCAATAAATTTAAAAGGCACAAAATCATATAAAATGTGTTCTCTGACAACAGAATTAAATTAGAAACTAGTAAGAATGAAATATCCAGGAAAACCCCAAATATCTAGAAATTAAGCAACATTTTTCTAAATAATTCATGGGTCAAAGAAGAAATCAAAAGGAAAATTAGAATACATCCTTAACTAAATGACAATGAAAATACAACGTATCAAAGTTTGCAGGAATGCAGCTAGAGCAGTGCTTAGAGAGAAACTTAGAGCTTTAAGTCCTTACGTTAGAAAATAGTATCTAAAATAAATTACCTAAGGTTCCACTTTTAGAAACTTGAAAAAAAAAAAAAAATCCAAAGCAAGCAGAAGGAAGATAAAGGCAGAAATCAGTAATACAGAAAACAAGCAGTAGAGAAAATTAATAAAGCCAAAAGTTGATTATTTGAAAAGATCAATAAAACTGACAAATGTCTATCTGGACTGATCAGAAGTAACAGAGAGAAAACATAAATCACTAATACCAGGAATGAAAAAGGAGTTACTGCTACAGACATTAAAAGAATAATAAGAGAAAATTATACACAACCTTATACCAGCAAATTCTACAATTTAGATGAAATGGACACATTTCTGAAAAATACAACTTGCAAAAACTGACACAAAAGAAAAAAACTTGAGTATCTGTGTATCTATTAAAGAAATTTATCAAAAAATTTCCCAAAAAGGAAACTCCCAGACTCAGATGATGTCAATGATGAATTCTGTCAAATATTCAAGAAAGCATACAAACTTTCAGAAAACAGAGAAGGAGGGATCACTCCCAAACTCATTTTATGAAGCCTATATAACCCTAACAGAAAAATCTGACAAAGACATTACAAAAAAAGAAAATTACATACCAATATTCCTCATGATTACTGATGTAAAAATCTTTAATGAAATATTAGCAAACAGGATCCAACAATATATATAAAAAGGACAATATATAATGAGCATGTAGGGCTTTCCCAGGAATGCAAGGACAGTTTAACGTTTGAAAAAAATCAATATAATTCACTTTATTAGAATAAAGAAAAACTATATAATCATTTCAATAAGATACAAAAGAAAGAAATAAAATTCAAAATCAGTTCATAAACCTTCTCAAAAAACACTAGGAATATTCAAATTGATAAAGTACAGCTACAAAACACCTAAAACTAACATCTGTTTATAGAACAATTAAAGATCTCATCATTTCCCAGTGAAATCAGGAACAAGGCAAGAATGCTCACTTTCAGACAAACCACTTGTACTCAGATTATATACAGATTTCTTAAAATTCAAAACTAAGACAATCCAATTTTTAAAAGGGCAAAGAATGTGAACAGACACTTCACAAAAGATAACACAAACGGTCAATAACACATAAAACAATGCTCAACATTATTCATCAGAGGATGCAAAATAAAACCACAATGAACTCTGCACCCACTAGATTGGCTAATATATAAACAAAACCCAAAAAACCATATCACATGTCAGTGAGAATGTGCAGCCACTGGAACTCTTACACACACTACTAATGTTACATCCATTATGGAAAACAGTTTTGTAGTCTCTTAACATTAAATAGTCACCTCTAAACATTTACCGAAGAGAAACAAGAACATGTTTACACAAAGACATACACAACTGAGCATAGTAATTTTATGTGTGACAGCAAAAAACTGAATGGAGCACAAATGTCCATCAGTAGGTAAAGGAAAAAACAAATTGTGGTATATTAATACATGGAATACTACTCAGCAATAAGGAATGAACAACCGAAACCACAGCATACTGAGATTTTGGGTGAATCTCAGAATCTTTATGCTGCATGAATGAAGCCAGACAAAAAAGAGTCTACATGCTCTATGATTAAGTCTAGAAAATGCAAACTACTCTACAATGAGTGAAAGCAAATCAGTAGTTGCCTGGGGATGTGGCTGGAATAAAAATAGCCAGGAGGAAACTTTTAGGGAGATAAAAATGTTTGTTATTCCATGTGGTGATGGTTTCAGTTATGTCAAAACTAATCGAACTGCACATTTTTTAATGTGGGCAGTTTATTTCACTTCCTTTATATCTCGATAAAGCTGGAAGAAAAAGAAACCCAAAGGGGGAGGCAGAACAGCACTGTGATTAATGACATGGATTCTGCACCAATTGACCGGGTTCAAACCCCAGCTCAGACACTTACTACTGTGTGACCTTGAGGGAGTTATTTAATATTGCTTCACTGTGTCCTCATGCATAAGATGGGAGTAAACAAGAGGACTTACCTCAAAGTGTTATTCTAAAGATAAATGAGTTAATACCTGTAAACTACCACCACACAGTAACTGCTATACAAAAATTCACTACGATTATTATTAAAACAAACTATTTTAAACCAACACACAGACAAATTTAGCATAACTAAAGATTAGAGAAAAAAGCACAAAAGCTATGTGAGGATTGAGTAAGAGAATATGACCACAGATAAAACAGATTTTTTGAAGCTCTAAGAAAATCTCTGGGAGAGGGCCTTAGCTGTTAGCAGGAGGCAACAAGGCTGTTTGTGTGTCCTCATGACACAGCTGCTAACTTCTAAAGTGAGCAATCCAAAAGACAGAGCAAGGAGGAGATCACGATGCCTTCTAAGCACCTACTGCTGAAGTAACATGTTATTTCTACCACAAATTCAGTCATCCCACACTTAAGAGGAGAACTGGGATCCACCTTTGAAGGGAGGAATATCAAATAATATATGGACACATTTAAAACTACGATGGACATCATCAAAAGGTACACAACATGATCTAATACTTAAATTGAACAACCTTGAGCTGGTGCTTCACATGGTACCCAACAGACACTGCTGTTTCTTTTGAAAATGTAAAGTATCTCTATCCCTGTGAGCTTGCTGTAGCACTTCCGTGCACCTGAGCCCACAGCCTGGAAACCTGGGCTCCTTCCACTGCACAATGCAGCCTCCCAGGTCTGTGCTTCAGTGCATATTCTTCCCTACTGGACTGAAAAGGAGGGAAGGAAGATGTGTTCTGTTCTTTGGAATGGCTTGACAGGACCCAGGATACATTCCAGGAAAGCTGCATGACTCACCATAAACTCTCATGCCAGGAAACCACAAGATCTTTGCTGGAGAAAGCATACAAGAAACCAGCTTCAAAACAGCCATTCTAATGCACTGGAGCCTCTCGGTGTCGGCTGCTATTGCTAAGGTGCTATAGAGAGGCTATAAACAGGTCATTTAGCAGGAAGCAAACTGCTCTGCTTCACAGACAAGTATCCTGCTCTCCTTCCAGCATCAAGATTTGTCACACTGTGTTGAACTAAGTTACATTCTTTCTCTTCCCAGTTGATCAGTCAAAATCTTTAAACTTATCTGTAAACTTAACATAATCAATAAACAAAAAGCAAATTTATATTTTTATCTTTATATTTTGAAACAATTTCAGACTTACAGAACAGCTGTAGAAAGTTCCCATATACCCTTTACTCACCTTCCCCTAGTATTAGTTACCATCTTACAGAACTACAGTACAATTATTAAAACCAGGTGATTAGGACTGATACAATACTATTAACTAATTACAGATCTTAACAAATTTTGCCAGTTTTCCCAATAATGTCCTTTCTATGGTCCAGAATCCAACTGAAGATTCCACATTGCATTTAGTTTTCATGTCTCCTTAGTTTCCTCCAATCGTAACAGTTCCTAAAGCTTATCTGGTTTTTCATGACCTTACCTATTTGAGTAACACAAAACAGTCATTCCCTGGAATGTTCCTCAATTTGGGTTAGTCTGATGCTTTCTCATATTAGACTGAGGTTATGCATTTATGGCAAGAATCCTACAGAAGCAATTGTGCCTGTGTCTCTATATCATATCAGGCACAAAACATTTTATTTTTTTTGAACAAGGCATGATTTAAGAAAATTTTCACATATCCAAATAAGTTTTAAATACTTGGTATACAATGCCTACTGTATCTTCATCAATATGTGCTAAAATTTTTATATAATTAACCAAATTTAAGTTGTACCTGTTCTGAATTTTAAGAAATATTACACAAGAACTTCAAAAGAAAATGGGAGGGGAGGGGATAGCTCAGTGGTAGAATGCATGCCTAGCATGCACGAGGTCCAGGGATCAATCCCTAGTACCGCCATTAAATAAACAACAAACAAACAAATAAACCTAACTGCTTCCCCTGCCCCCTCCAAAAAAAAGAAAGAAAGAAAATGTGAGGCTTAGGCTGTCAATCTAAGAATATAAGTTCCATGCAAATAGGAATGTAATTTTGTTCACTACCATATCCTTAGCACCTTGAAAAGTGCCTGCCACTTAGCATTTGTGATATGAATGGAATAATACTGAAGAAACAAAACACCAATAAATTCATGAAATGATTTTACTAACTCCATTAGAGTGGAAAAGGTTCAACCATTTAGAACACAGCTTTTACGCTATTTATATACTTGTTTACGAGAGCCTATTTCCAATCTCCCTCAACTGCTGGCTGGCCAGAGTGGTGGTGCTTCCAGGTATCACATGACACACAGGCTTCTTAAAGGCAGTTTCAGCTGCTACAACCCCAGATTTAGGCACTCACACCCACATCTACAAGGCAATGCAGCAGGACTGCTGGGCAAAACACACAAACATGAACAGGTCCACAGGTGCCACCACCTCCTTGGAACCCTCTCCTATGACACACTCCAAAAATAAACTTTGTAAGGGGAAGTAAAGATGCCATGTGCTCTACTACAGCTATGTCAGTAAGCGCCTGGTCTCCCAAAGCCACAAAAAACAGTGGCCCTGCAGCCGCTCACTCCTGAAAGCAAACCTTACAGCAGGGATCAAACTATGTTGATTATTTACAAAAGGAGGTATGTCCTGGGACATTTAAAGGCAGTAACATTATACTTTCCTAAACTCTAGAAACTCCTGATTCCCAGTAATGCGATCTTATGGTCAGATAGTCACATGTTAAAGCAGCTCTTAAATGTTACAATGTACTAAAAAAAAAAAAAAGTAAAGGGAGAAGGTATAGCTCAAGTGGTAGAGAGCGTGCTTGACATGCACAGGAACCTGGGTTCAATCCCCAGTACCGCCTCTAAAAATAAACAAATAAATAAATCTAATCACCTCCCCCTTAAAAAAGAAAAAAACTAAAAAGAATGAACAAAGTAAAAGCAAAATTTTAAGTTCAGTATTTAAATTAAGCTTTTAAATACATTAATGCAATTTTCTGTGTTCTTATGTAATTTTGTTTGTTCTGAGGAGCAGTCACATTTCATTTTTCCGCCTCATTCATGTTGGTTGTATTCAATATTTCACAATTATACATAAAACTATGATAAACACCTATGCTGTCTAAATTACCTATCACAGAATCCATCTGAGCAGAAGTCAGATGATAAGGTAAAAAATAAAGTAAAACTTTTTAGTTCAGCTGCCTAACTGCTTTCTAAAACCATCATACCCATTTACCATGTGACTGGCAATGTGCAAGTGTCAATTTCATGAGCCTCACAACTACTGGGATCAATTTTTGCTACTGTAAGTATCAAAAGATGGTAACTTATTCTAAACTTTTTTCTAATAAAGTTCAATATTTGCAACATTTTATTATCTCTTCTAGTCTCTGAAAACTATCTGTTCATGTAATCAAAATCCTATTATGCATTCTATGAAGAATACCTCATGATCTAATGGGTTTTAAACATTATCTATAGTTCTATTATCTGGGGTCAAAAATATGACTTCAAAAGATTACACTTCTAAAACAGAAAAACTCTGCTCAGAGATTTCAATCACATAGACTGGCGCCCTTCCAATAACGACTGTTTCCGAAGTAGGTGTTTTAGTTATATGCATGATGCACATGCACATATATATATGCATGTTTTATATTAGTGTTTACAACTATGAATTATGGACCTCAGGTTAAACCCTAGAAATGATCATAAAGAGACAGAGTTCACTCACAGTGGAGAAGCATCAGACACCTACTCCCCTAAATTCTTGAGATAAATGCCTACTTAACCTGGGCAACACTGCTCGGGTGTTAGTCACCGACACCTTCCTTACCAGCCCAAGTTAGTCTCTTCTGTACTTTAGACATCAAGCAATTATACCACTGCATATATAACCCTGCCCTTAAATGATTCATTAGTCCATTTCCTCCAATACAGAATGAGCTCTGTATGGCAAGGACGGTGTTATAGCTCAGCGTTCCTAGCACTGCACATAGGAAACAGTACCTTCTGAACTGGCAAACCTTTTGAACAAAGACATAATTCAGCAGACTTTTCACACAGCCAATCACTTCTGCACGTAACTCATATCTTAATTCCTGGGTACGCTCCTTACCATGTGTTATAATTCTCTGACTATTAATAGCAGAATTAAATTTAAAATCTGCTTTTTTATTTTTAAGCAGTAGTTAGGCAAGTACTAAATGAAAATGCAATTTTGAAACCAACTTTTGAAAATGATGCTTTTATGTCTATGTAACCACTATATTTACCCAAGTTCTACACTGCATATTGTGGCATAAAACAATTAAATAAAAACATTAAATAGCTCAATGCACCTATTCAAATTTTGAAGACTGATGGTCATCCTTTGATGTTAAAGACAGAATATTTATATTCTTTGGAGTAACTGTTACTTCTGAATTCAGTTCTTAAAGACCAGGAAAAGTACTTTGGCAGTTATGATTAATTTTTAAGCAACTGAACAGCAGGACTTTTTCCTGGAGTAAAAGAAAAATGTTTTTCTATACATGCTCCCATATTTATAATATACTATTACATGAAAAGAGTTTCTGGGCAGATACTCATATTTTATACATTAAAAGAATATTGTAGATCCTCAGATATTTATGACTTATTGGTCATACATTAAACAAAAGTATCCAAAAACTACACCTTATTGATTCACTAATTATTTAACTAGTTTATGGTCACCATCAATTGATAAGAAAAGTATTCTACTTTCATTAAACCACAAATATTTCAAAATGACACACCATAACCTTCTGCCAAGTCCTCTTGTGCTGGGAGTTTTGAGTCCCGAACTGGTCAGAGGCTCACCTGACAGGTCCAGCTCCTCGGTGGAAGACAAACTGGCCAGACTCCAGCTGTCACTGCGGGCCGCCAGGACAAACTTGTGAGCATTGATGTGCCTGCCCCCAACCTTTATCTTCAGATCACTGATGAAGAAAATACCCACAGATATAAAAAGAAAAATGTCATCACAACTAGGTATAGTTAGGATTCAACAGCTGATAAATATATGAGAATTGACTGAACCAACATACATCTGCAAAGAAAAAAAAAAATCACAGCAAAATTAATTCTCTATCTTAGCACTGAATTCTGATGGGTCATATTTATGACATGTTGCTACACATGTTTTCTATTTCTAACTTCTAGCTTTAGTTCACATGGGATGTCTTGCTTTCAAAGACATTCCCTAATGTCACTTCTATGGCGGTGAACGTACAAGTTACATAGGATGATTAATATTTGTATAAAAAGTAGAAGAGGTTTAATGCAGGAAAAAAATCAAGATAAATCATCAGGGAGAGAGAGAAAGCTTAAAGATGACAGCTCTGAGACTACAATGCAGCTACGCTCCATACTATATTGATGCTCCAAAGTTAAACAAAAAACTATGAACAAACTAGCTTTGACAAAGCAGTCAAGAATAGGAAACCCGGTATTCAGACTCCCATTCTCACCAGAAACATTCAGACCTATTATTGGCCATTTTTTACTCAGCCATTTATAAAGACATGAAAGAAATCTTTTTTTAAATATGTTTCCATATGTATGACATACCACATACGAAAAGAACTTTCCAAATAGTTACGTATATTTAACTCTGAAATGTCAAATGCTAAAGGAGGAAAGCATCTGGCCAGTTAACAAAAACGTAAGGATGACCCACCGGGCTGACATAAGCACGTGCCATATGGCTATTCTGGCAGCAGTCCACAGTCACCAATCATCATCATCCTGCTCGTATTTGTATGTTTTTTTTTAATTTTCATATTCCCCTTTAAAATAATTTGTTAGGTTGGAAAGCCTTTATAAACTAAATACAGAAAAACTATAACAGAAAGAAAGAAAGAATGAATGAAAGAAAAAAGGTAGGAAGGAAGAAAAAAAACCTATTACATGAATTAACTCATCCACTTCAAAGGAGATCCAAACAGAATCTTGTTTTCATATAATGCTTGATGCAGACACATTTTACTCCACAAAAGCATGGTCTAGAATATACTTTATAATTAAGTATGTGTATCAAAAGTTCTAGTTCTATTAAAGAAGTAACCAAGGTACAACTTATTATGTTAGATCAAAAGAATAACAGGGTACTTATTATTACAAATTATTAGAAAATACTGTTAACCCAATCAAAACATGGGCAGAAGGCATAAACAGACATTTCTCCAAAGAAGTCATCCATATGGCCAACAGGCACATTAAAAGATGCTCAATATCGTTAATTATCAGAGAAATGCCAATCAAAACCACAATGAGGTATTACCTCACACCAATCAGAATGGCCATCATTAAAAAGTCTACAAATAATAAATGCTGGACAGTGTGCGAAGAAAAAGGAACCCTCCTACACTGTTGGTAGGAATGTAAATTGGTGCAGCCACTATGAAGGACAGTATAGAGGTTCCTTAAAAAACTAAAAATAGACTTACCATATGATCTAGCAATCCCACTCCTGGGCATATATCCAGAGAAAACTCTAATTCAGAAAGACACATGCACCCCAATGTTCACAGAAGCACTATTTACAACAGCCAAGACATGGAAACAACCTAAATGTCCACTGACAGATGAATGGATAAAGATGATGTTGTGTGTGTATGTGTGTTTGTGTGTATAGCAAAACGATTCAGTTATATTACACACACACACACACACACACACACACACACACACACACACACACACACACACAGGAATATTACTCAGCCATAAAAAGGAATGAAATAATGCCATTTGCTGTAACATGGATGGACCTAGAGATTATCATATGAAGTGAAGTAAGAGAAAGACAAATATCATATGATATCACTTATATGTGGAATCTAAAAAAAAAAAAAGATACAAATTTTATTTACAAACCAGAAATAGACTCACAGACACAGAAAACAAACTATGGTTACCAAAGGGGAAAGGTAGGGGAGGGATATATTAGGAGTTTGGGATTAACAGATACACACTACTATATATAAAATAGATAAAAAATAAGGACCTACTGTATAGTACACGGAACTATATTCAATTTCTTATAATAAGCTACAGTGGAAAAGAATCTGAAAATATATGTGTGTGTGTGTGTATATAATATAACTGAATCGTTTTGCTATACACCTGAAACTCACATTGTAAATCAATTACACTTCAATAAAAAAAAAGAGAAAATACTGTTAACACAGAATACTATTAATAAATAAATAAGATAAATTAATAATAAATAAATAAAATACCCCATTTAAAGCAGAACATAAAACTCTAGTCTCATATCATATCCTATGATGAGATTTAAAAATTTAATGAAAACAGGAAGCTGGCTATTTACAAAGCACAAATAATTTTAAAACTCTAAATTTACTTATAAGGTATCAAATTTTAAAAACTTAAATGAGTATTTACTGTTTACTCTTTCTGCCACAAGTTTGACTTTAGCCACAAAATTATATAAATGAACGTTCCTGTAAAATTCTTACCACATTCACAAATGTCAAGTCAAAATGTTTTCTCTTTTGTAGTCTAACAACCCAAAGGGAAATAAAGACAAGGATTTCACTAATAATTTCTAATAATAACAGTTTTCAAAATACAGTTTAAAGGGGGGAGGGTGTAGCTCAGTGGTAGCATTCATGTTTAGTGTGCACAAGGTCCTGGGTTCAATCCCCAGCATCTCTATTAAAAAATAGATAAATAAATAAATCTAATTACCCACCCACCCCCCCAATAAAAGAAAAAAAAATACAATTCAAAACTGGAAAATTGGACGGGTCAAGTCTATGAGGACTCTATCCAGAAACAATTAGGAGGCTAGCAATTTTTTTTAGAAGTTCATTCTAGTCAATTAAAGACGTTTCTTTTTAAAACATGGATACTAGGGTGTTACTGGAGATGAAGCATTAACAGAGAGCTTCTTGCTAGTTCTCAATCAAGTGCGTTAATAGGAAAAATTGTAAGTATGGTTGTTAAAAGAATGAATGTAGTAAATAACTACATATAACCATCATTTTAAACTATCTTATGGTACAAAATCCTTCTCCTGATTTTAAGTAAAAATAAAAGAAACATACTAATTTCTTCCACATTGCTCAATTTAAAAATTTTAACACTGAATCTTCAATTACTCCAGTTACTGAAATTCACATAAAAATACTAATTTAAATTCTTTAGCAAAATGCACATTCATGGAACAAAGGTATTTTATGCAACAAAGAGCATCTGCTTTAGAAATTGATATTCCAATTTCAGTTATTCCATCTCAAAAGCTAAGTCCTATCTGAAGTCTCCATGCCCTAACTGATCATCAATTCACCAGAACCACGGGATCATACCATAGCTGAGAGGTAAAAAACGGCCAGAAGAGAAAACTGCGCAGTCTCATTCCCACCATCTCCTAGAAGGACCACAGTATAATGAACGCAATCGACTGTTAACTATTTGAGAAAGTAAACAATGGGAATCCTAACGGGGAAGAGCCTTGGACAGTGGGAGAGATGTGTCTGTAACAAACACAGCAGGCTTCCTGGGACCAGTGGAAACAAAGTTTTCACTTGTCCATGGGGAAAAAAAGAGGAGGACAAAAAGAGACAATGAACTATATTTCACAAGTAGCTATACCTATTTGATTTAAAGAAAGGGCTGTCCTTTACTCAGAGTATATACTTCCTATTCTTTTGATATTTTTTTCTTTTCTTTTAGAAATGATTACAACAGTAGACAGCAGTTCTGGATTTTGATCTATTTTAAATGTCCTAATTTATTTTGGAATTTTACTAACTCTTATCTAGTCCAATCATCCTTCTCCCCAGTAGCCAAATCCTCCCTTTCATGCATATTAATGACCATGTTTCTTTTCCACATCCACTGCTATCACCCCAGGTCAGTCCTCCACCAGTTCTGGTCCGAACTGTTTACAACAACATCCAAGCTGCTCTCGTCTCTTTATAACTTCACTTGTATGATGTTACCAGGTTAATCTCCCTAAAATACCACTTTGATTATGACAGTCCTATAACTCAAAAAAAAAAAAAAAAACAACACTGTTCCACACTTCCTAGAGGATCAAGTCCAAATTCCTCACCTTGGCATCCCAATGCAATCATCCTACCTTTCCCACCTCTCTCAGTGCTCCCCTACATGGACATGTACCCTAACATGGCCCCTCACTGTCCTCTAAATCTTCCACATGTTCCCATGTTTCAGCCACTCCCTCTACCAGTAATATCACTGACTTTATTATTAAATCCTACTCAGCCTTTAAAATTTACCTCAAAATTCACTTAATAACAACAGCTAAAAAGTAAGCACTTATTACATGCCAGACACTGTTGTTCTAAGTGCCTAAACAGTATTTATTCATTTAATCTTCACGACAACCCTAAGGTAAACAGTAGAATTATCATCCCCATATTACAGATGAGGAATCTGAGGCATGGCATGTAACGCTAGGTCACACAGCCAGGAAGTGGCCAGCTGTGTGGCTCCGGAGTCCACCCTCAACATCATGCTATACTGTCCGCTAGTTCCAAGACTCCTCCAACCCGCTCGAGAACACGACTTCTCCTTCTGAATCCCTGGACCCGTAAGGTAATTCCAATCTGTGTTAGTGATGTTATCACCATGACTTTCATACTCTGTGCTGAAGATAAGCAGCAAACAAGAGACAAAATCTTGCCTCAAGGGCTCACATTCTAGAGACTAAAGGTTTGTCAATATCAGAGAGAAATAAACTGGGGAAGAAAGCCAGTAAGACAGAAGTTGCGAGGTGGCCTGGCAATAAAGCCAATTCGGCCTTGCTCCCGGAAACTGGTACAGTGCAAGGAGCTCACCTGTACTGCTCCTGCTCGTACAGGTCGGCCACGATCGTCAGCAGGCGGCTGATGAAGGACTCGTTGCTGCTTTCCTTGTTGGCTTGCGCAGCCAGAAGAGTGCATCTCTTCTCTGTCTCTGCCAATTTCTTCTGCAGCTTGACATACTCTTGTCGGAGAAGCATCAAGTGCTTCTCCAACTTGGCCACTTCTTCTGCAAGGGAAACAAAGAATCACGGTTACTTACCATGGCAGGTGTAAAGCACACAGGATTCACTAATCCCTCATCCCACAGCTAGGAGGGCTACCAAAATGATTACAGCTGACCCCTGAACCACAAGGGTTTGAACTGCTCGGGTCTACTTACATGCAGACTTTTTTCAACGGTAAACACCATTACAGTACTCCACCATCCACAGTTAATTGAATCCGCAGATATGGAGGAACCGAGGATACAGAAGGCCGACTATAAATTATACGCAGATTTTTGACTGTGCGAAGAGGTTGGAGTTCCTAGCCCCTGGCGTTGTTCAAGGGTCAACTGTAGTCACATGACATTTCCTACTATTTCTTACTGATACTTCTATAAGACCAAGAATGGTTTTGTTACAAGGTGCTATCATGGTCCAGGGATTTCTTCTCAGTTTCCCTGAAGACCAATATTCAATACATGACAAGGAACAGATGCACGTGAGATGCTAACAGGTACCTGCCCTGCAAATCCTTTGCCATACATAAAGCGAGGAGTCTCAAGGAAAGATTATCGAAATCACGTGGGAGGCTTTTTCAAAGCACTAGTAGTGATAACAAACTTCCACATGTCACATGCTGTTCTATAAGCTTTACATGAATTCTCATGCGAGCTTTATGACAACTCCATGGCGTAGGTAATATTACTAGCCACACTTTACAGATGAGAACACTGGGGCACAAAGAGATTAAGAATTTGCCCAAGGTCACAAAGCTGGTGAGAGAAGGGGCTGGGCTAGGACGCCATGCATTCTCATTCCAGGGCCCATGATCTCTTAACCATTACCCAACACGACCTGACAGCTGCCCTACTTCAAGAAGGATCAGGGCAGTCAGGAACAGTTCAGATGGAAGCAAGTCATGTTTCCGAGGTGTGCTGGGGCAGATTTTAAAGGCTCAGAACCACAGTATCCGATTCATTAATTTAGTCAACAAACATTTAGAGTTTTTAGTTACTGGGAGAAGTAAACTTTAATAATTACAATAACAATTGCAGCAATCAAATGCAAAACAACAAGGGCAAAGAGTACTAGAAGCAAAGAACAGAGCTATGAACACCTCAACAAAGATGTCAGGGAAGGCTTCCCTGAGGAAGCAAACAGTTAAGAAACGTGTCTCTTCCTTTATCTGGCATCTTGGTGGGGATTCACACAACCATGCATAAATCGTGGTCTCTCACTATGGAACCACAGTGCTGCTAAAGTCATTCTCTCAATCCTGGGCCTCAGTCCCTTCACCCTTCTCCCCACCACAGATATTCCAATTGACACTGTCCTCAAGCCCATCTCCCACCCAATCTGCCTCATTCTCAGCCAATATCTTGAGAAAACTGAGCTACAGCCAACAACTCCCACCAGGCCAGCAACTGCTCCCATCCACCCCACGCTTTCTCAGAGAAAGACTCTCCCTCCAAGCCAAGCTTCCCTCCACTTCTGTCCCAAACCCATCACTCTCCCCAGGTCCTTTGCTTTGTCATCAACTGTCCCTTCTCCAGCAACTTCAATCTCTTTCAACTGGGTCCTTCTCACCAGCACATAAACCTGTCTCTATCAAATAAAACAAAACTTCCCTTCCACACATCTGACAACCTCTGCCCTTCCATCTCCAGCTGCCACACACATTTCCTCACCCACCATTCCCCTGAAGCTCCTCTCACTGATGTCCTTCTAACTGCCAAACCCAACAGACGCTCGCTGGCGGTCCTCCTCCCGGACCTCTGCAACACAGCACAGGGCACTGCTGTCCATCCCTCTTTTCCTGTCCTCTCCCAGCAACCACAATGCCACCTTCTCTCCGATTCCAGTTCTCTGTCTCTTCCACATGCTTCTCTGCCTCCCTGCCAACACCTGACCACTGACAGTCCCTGGGGGTGTCTATCCTTGGCCCTCTTCTCAACTGTACATTCTCCCAAGGCAGCTATACCAGAACTCTGGTCTGTGGTTGTTACCAAGATCTAGTGCCAGTGATCCAGAGTTCCATCTCTCTAGCCCAGATCTCCCGTCTTAGCTCCATCTAATCATCTGCCCACCTGATATTTCTCCCCAGTGGCCCATGGCACGTTAGATTCACTCTGGTCCCTATATTAATAAATGACACCAACATCTACCCTAGTTATCTAAAGAGGAAATGTGAGAGGAATCTTAGATGTCTCCCACTCTCTGACATGGCTCCAACTCTACCTCAATTCAAAACCTGACTTTCCCTTTTAAACATCTTTGGGAATCCTTCCCATCTTCTGTATCCCCATCTCACTCAGACTTTAATTCAGGCCCTCACTCAACACATCTGATCGCCAAAGTGAAAGGATTTACACCTGCATCTCAGAGCCTACCACCCGGCCTGCACACACGGCTCTAAATATATGATCAATTCAGTTGAACAAGTAAAACCAGTTTCATAAAAGAGCATTCCTTTCCTTTCCTCAACTTCATCCCTCCCCTACCTGGTGCCCAACAACTAATTCTTTATAAACATGGGGGGAAAAATGGTTCAAAAACACAGAAATGGTTAAACAAACTAAGCAGTGCATGAGTTTGAAGCTACCATGCAACTATTAATGTTTTCAAAGAAATACATAATACTAAATACGCATATTCAAAGAATAACGTATTAACAGAAAAAAGGAGGCTGTGAAACTAAATATATTTTACAATTCCAATTTTATTATAAACATTCACATACATGAGGAGTAAAAAGGCGAATTAAATGCCACAAAATATGAGCAGGTCTCACTGAGAGGTGGGATTATGAGAGATTTTTTTCCTCTGCACTGTCCTGCACATTTCAGGTATTCTGTAACAAATGTGTTCTATTTTCATAGTTACTAAAAAATAGAGAGAAATTCGTTTAAAAACTAATAGCCTGTCTTCTTCATAGTTATAATGGGGAACTTTTTCCCCTCATCTAGAGGCTCCACATTAAATGCCTGGAGTCAAAAAACTAGACGTCTCAGGTGAACACCAGTACTCCTGAGAAAATAAAGAAGGCAATTGCAAGGTGAAAATTTGCTTATAGCTGCTAAACTGATCACTGTGCTCACGAGTTACATATCAGATGAGAATTCCTATAAGCAATTTTTTTCAAAATACTGCGATTATTTGGCCTACTAATATTTAAAGCAAATATTGCTAAAACAAACAAACACTGGCTAAAGGAAACCAGTACTTACAATGATCCTATTATAGTATTTAAAAAATCTCAGTAAGTAGCATTTACAATTACACAAAACCACTTCAGAAGGACTCAGAGCTACACTTCTATTCCAGTGCAACAAATTTACAGTCAGTCTTTGGTTTTGAAGTTACTCAGACTAAATAGCCAAGAAATTGCAATTATTTACCTGAAAGGGGGACAAATTTAACACAAAGCAGTAAGTTCATGTAACTGTACAAAATTTACACTCTTCTTTTTTCCTGTAGAGAAAGAAATGGAGTTGATGGGCCTCTGTAAAGAAAAACTGGCCCTGATTATCTAGGTATGGTAACAAAATGTAAAAGGACATAACGAATTAGGAGTGACATCAAATTTTGTTCAAAAACTGCTATTACTTATAGCAAAATGAATCTATGGTGTCACCTTACTGGTTGTCTTTAGAGGAATGGCAGGAGAGTGGAAACTGGGAGGGCACATGAGGGTGCCCTCTGGGGAGCTGGTAACACCCTTTTTGGTTGTTCTTTAACTTAGGGATGGTTACATTCATGTTTTATTTTGGTAATTCATTGAGCTCTATACTAATGATTTGCTCTTTCTGCATGTATCTTATGCTTCAATTAAACAGTTTTTTTAATTGATATACACCTGTAGTGGATTCTGGCATCCCAATGATGGGGATCCAGATCCTTCCAGTACACTAGCTATGCGGACCCTGGGCAACTCATCTCTCTAAGCTTCAGTTTCTTTATATCTGACATAGCAGGGGAGATCTACTTCTTAGTGCTGTCGTGAATTTAAGTGAAACTACTGTAATTGGCACATGCACTCAAAATTGTCAGCATTTCCTCCACCCTCTCCTCCCTCTGCATTCCACAATTACATAATTACTGGATAAGTAGTTTAAACTTTATAACTGTTTACACAACATTTTTGGTTTTGAGTCACAAAAAAGCAGAATGAATGGGTTTCAAATGTTTTATTGACCTCGGAATTAAAATTGATCAAGTCATAGCAAATCAACAGGACATTATCAAAAGTACGACATGATGAACAAGAGTAAAAACAGAAATAGAAACACTGCTAAATACTGAACAAGCTACTTGAAATATTGCATCACCTCAGATAACAAGTCCGCACTGACAATTCCCAAACCAAAAGTAAAGCCTAACATGCTTTAAAAAATCATCACTTGTTAAAAAAAAAAAAAAATCATCACTGTTATTCATTTGGAAGAGGTACACGTTAAGCTGCCCCTTAAAAAAATATCCCCAAAGAGGCAACTCCTAATCTACCCCAGGAAAAGTCAGTCAATATCTATAACTAATGAATGGCAGTGTAAGTATTATCACTTAGAGGTAAACAGAGAAGAGTGGGAAGTAGTCTGGCAAAACTTATCTTTTGTTATAAGCCTTATAATATTATTTGAATTTTAAATCGATAGGCACTTATAAAGCAAATCTATTGTTTTACACAAATTATAAAGATTTGGGAAAACAATTAAAAGCAGGAGGAAAAATAAATAATTTTCTAACATCCAAGTGTAAGGTTTTTTCTATATCACAAACTTTAGGAAGGGAAGGAACCTAGAGAGCATCTCTTTTGGTTCCATTCCCAGACAATGAATGAGGAGCAGAAGGGGACAGGCCCAGGACCAGAAGCCTATCCATCTCTTGCCTCAGACCACGCCTGATGACATTACTCCCAGACTAGCTGCATAAGAATCACTTAGGCAGTTTGACTAAAGAGAGAGCGCATCCAAATTCAAGAGCTCTGGGGTGAGGTCAGGAAATGTATAGTCCTTTTAAGACGACCCCAGGTATGGGGATGACTGGCTTGGAGAAAAAGTTCAGCCCCAGGCACGTACCTCCCCAAGTCACTCACAGACTGCTCTGGGAATACCATTGTTTAGATAGAAGACCAACTGAGCTGCAATTTTTTTGTTCATTCAGTGACTTGTTCAAAGATTTTCTTCTGTTAAGAAGACAACTGTACAACCCAGGAGTTCATTAAAAATTTATTAAGCACCTATGCAGTGCCATGGGCAAAGAAAATCATCTTGGCACTTTTTTTTTTTTAAACAAACTTACAGGGTAAGATGGGCAATTAAACAAGACAAGTCAATAAAACGTGACAGCACTCTGACAGGGGATACAAATAGAGCACAGAGCAAGACCACCTGGTTTAAGCTAGCGCAAGGAAAGAGATCCCAGAAAAGCGGTATTTTACTTCAGAAGATTTAAACAAAGCCTACAAGTGTCTGTAGCATACCAGGTCCAGAAAGTGCAAGGAGAAGGCTTCAGTCTTACTTTCTTTGTCAGATTTGCCTTTGAAACTACTATCAGTCAACAGGTTTGTGGAACAGGCATAGTACTAGGCTCTAGGAGAAATACAAATGATTAGAAGGCAAGACCTAACCTTGTCCTCCACAGAAGTCAACGACAAGAACGTCTGTCACTCACCTGCCTCTGCCTCAGTCAACTGAGTGGATGGCCAGAGGACACCTTAGCGTGCTAGTTCAATCTGGTGTCTACAGCTACAATCCACCTGCCCAAGAGACAGCTTCCAGGTTTTCACAGGGGAAGCCTATGGCTACGGAATGTAGATTCTTATTCCATGAAGCAACGTGAATCCTTTAACCTTGGTTTCAATCACACCATATTCTAGCCAACCTTTCGCTCAAGAGCTCCAGTCTGTCAAGACTACAGCATCAGTAAATACTCCACATAAACAATCATTCTGTGAGCATTTATGAAGCACCTACTATGTACCAGCACTATGGTAGATCAGGAGTTGCCTCTTTGAGACTTTCAAAAATGGGCAGCCTAGGAAACAGCCTAAATGTCCATCAACAGATGACTGGATAAAGATGTGGTATATTTATACAATGGAATACTATTTAGCCATAAAAATCAACAATATAACGCCACTTGCAGCAACATGGATGTTCCTGGAAAATGTCATTCTAAGTGAAGTAAGCCAGAAAGAGAAAGAAAAATAGCGTATGAAATCGCTCATATGTGGAATCTAAAAATAAATAAATAAATACATACATACATACATACATACATACATACAAAACAGAAACAGACTCATAGACATAGAATACAGACTTGTGGTTGCCAAGGGGGTGGGGAGTGGGAAGGGACAGACTGGGATTTCAAAACATAGACTAGATAAACAAGATTATACTGTACAGCACAGGGAAATACATACAAGATCTTGTGGTAGCTCAAGCAAAAAAAAAATGTGACAATGAATATATGTATGTTCATGTATAACTGAAAAATTGTGCTCTACACGGGAATTTGACACAACATTGTAAAATGACTATTACTCAATAAAAAAAAGTTAAAAAAAATAAATAAAATAAAAGGCAAAAAAAAAAAAAAAAAGGGCAGCCTAACTTGCACCTCTTCCAAACAAATAAGGCAGCACCAAAGCTGTACCGAATGTAGAACCGAAGTAGTAGCTACCAGAACTCACACACAGGAGGGGCAAGAACAAAACTCATAGTCACAGAGAATCTGGATACTGACTCACGTGGGGGAATTATGATAACATTTGCCTTCAAGAAGAGTAGAAAGTTAAAAAATCCTTTAGCCCTTAAAATGAGATCATAAAAGTTCTCTTTCAAACATATCTCAAGGATTCCTTGTAAATTTCTTCAGAGATCACTTACACACACATAATTCCAAAATCTACAGCAATAGCCCTAGTTTCCCTCCAGAATTACTGACACAAATGTCTAGCTGCAGCCTAGACACTGACACAAGACATAAACTACACAGCTCATGATCAGAGAAGAGTCAAGGGAAAGGGAGGGCTTTAGGATACAGGGCTCTTATTCACGAAATCACAGATGCTCCCCACCCAGCATCTTTTGTAGGAGGAAACCCTTGATCACAAGTGCAACCACCAGTGGTATCGCAGCTGCCACACCATTTCACAGTACAATGGAGAGAGGACACGGCTGAGATGTTACTCTGTGGGGAACAAGGGCAATGCAGATGTGTCCTTGGAAGTATCAACAAGCTGTAGAGTTCTTACAGGAAAAAAGTATACAAGTACCCTTCTGAGTAATAATGCAGAGAGAATCTACAGCACAGTGCAGTGGCCCTGAAGACTAGAGCAATGTAGCCATGAACAAAGAAATGCCAGCAGCCACCAGGAGCTGGAAGAAGCCAGAACAGATATTTTCCGAGAGAGAATGGCCCTAGTGACACCTGATTTCGGCCCAGTGATACTGATTCTAGACTTCTGGCTTCCAGAATCAAGAGAACACATTTCTGTTGTTTTAAGCCACTCCATTTGTAGAAATTCATCATAGCAGCCACAGGAAACTAATACAACTATCCTTACAAACAAACAAAAAGCCTTGAACCTTCTTGCTGGATTAGTGTCAAAAACAAAGTTTTACAGAATAAATAAAAATGCAGAGTTTCTTAAAATATTTTGCAATAAAAGACAAAAAGTAATTAAGACTTTTTAATATCTCCTACAGCACTTAATTCCTCACTCTCAAATTCTAACCAACATACTCAAAGCAGTACAAATAGAATTAACAAACAGAATTAACTTAGGTTAAGCGGATTGCCTTAAATTACACAATTAGCCTGAGACCCACTCAAGATTTAAGATCTTAAGCCAAAGGCCACGCTCATCTCACCGTACCCTGCTACCTAATTTCAGTTTCAAAGTCAGGACATCAAACAATATTTATAATTATTAATTCATTAATTTAGGAATTAAATGTCTTTTCCATTCCCTGTCTTCAATGTGATTACTACTCCCCCGTGCCTCTTCCAGTTCTAACCCACACTGTATTCATTAAATCTTTTGATTTAAAATATCCCTATTTTCTCTACTACTGTAGTTCTTACTTTCTAACCCCAATTTTAGCAGTGAATTAATGTTCTTTGTCTAATTCTTTAATTACTAGACGACTTGATCCCTATTCTGCTTTAACTATGTCAATTAGATAAAAGAAAAATGACTGAAAAGGCTGTGATAAAATCCCATTTTGAGAACTACAATAATTTTTGTTTCAGACGTGTATTACAGTCTTCCACATAACAATACTTCATTAAAGTATGTGTTGTCTTCCCAGAAAATACTGTCTTCCTTTTGACATCACAGAAGCTAATCTCCACTACTACTCTCCTAAACCTGTCATAGCGCAGACGGAACTTTCTTTCACTGGGATTACTGAATATTCATTAATCTAGGCTGCTAAATATAGGAAAACTGTTTAATGGGGAATAAGATTTAAGTGGATATATATACTGTTGAGAATTCAAGTTCACAAAATACCCTACTGAAAAGAAGGGAAGGGGGAAGAAGCTAGCAACACTATCTGGAGGAGAGTACAAAGGAACAGTAAGATGCCCCTGGCAGGCTGCACCCTCCCACTTTACACACACAAACAAAAAGTTTGGATATTATTAAAAACATAATGGTGCTAAAATATATTTCATATTTTGACTTTTCAACCTTTAAAAACATCTAGCAACTGTAACTGTCATAACTCGGTTTTGACAAAGTCCAAATGCCACTATTTAACAAAAATTTGCTTTCAAAAATCTTTTTACTCCAGCTACAAATGAAACTTACTACTCAGGACTTCTTAGTTAGAAAAGATGACCTTATTTTGTATGTGTATATATATACACAAATATATTTATATACATATATACATATACACAGTTAATTTGTTTAAAAAAAGACTCAATAAAACCTTGTTTTATTCAACATTGACTCAGTTTGAAAAAAATGTTTTGTGGGATATATTGATCTTGGTGAAGCTGAGTGAGGCATAAATTTGGGTTTTTAAAAGCTCTCCAGGTGATTCTAACATGCAGGGTTCTCCAGGTTGAGAACTACCAGTCTGAACAAATGGGTGACAGCAGAGAGGGAAGAACATATGTGAGGGCTTTAAAGCATCCACAGGGTCTGGGGGGGATGTCAGGGATGACTTCTAGGTTACTGACTTGAAAGTTGGGCTGGAGGGTGGTGCCATTAATCACCAATGCAAAAGAGAAGACTCAGTCAACTATAAAGCATAATACATCCATTTTGGGGTTTTTTTGAGAAACTCTGCCTTCCCTTCTCAGATTCCCAAGTTCCATTAAGGCTGCGACTGTGCTGCTCACTTTGTCATCGCTAGGACAGTTGCTTGCACTTAATGGAAATGAAATACATTTTTCTTGAATGTGATTCAACTCTGTTAAGTCTTGTCTACAAGTCAGTGGTGTGATTTATATATACATCTTTCAAAACCTCACTCTGTCTAGCATTGATTGTAGACAGGGCTGGCTTCACAGGAGAAACTCAACAAATGTTAGCTCACGAGCTAATTTTCACCCAAACACCAGTCGGACTGGAAATGCTTTCAACTGCCAGCTAAAACAAAACTACCTAAAGGTGAACTGGGCCTGGCAAAATATGTCCACAACTGAGGTCAACATATGTGTTCTCAAATCTGTTCCTCCTCTTCCTGTTAACAGCCTGAGTCACCAGGATCTAGAACACTTGAGTCATCTTTGATATTTCCCTCTTGTCAACATGTAAACAGGTTTCAAGAGTTCTGTCTTTTATACTGTCTATGGTTAGTGTCTCTCACAGCAGTCCTCACCAACCCCAATGCCCTTTACAAAGGACTCATCGTCACTTGCTTCGGCCTCCTCCCCAGCCTTCCTTCCCTCCAAATCCATCCTCTACATTATAGCCATTTCAAAGGCCTCAGGCAATTCTAGTCAGGTTACTGCCTTGGCTGATACGTTTCAGTAGCCTCATCCCATGGCACACAGAGTAAAATCCAAATGCTTAACCAATTCCCTTCATAATCTGGCCCTTAACATAGTTTTCCAACCTCGTATTTCACTGTTTCTTCCACCAAATATAGTGATCTCTTCCCACTCCCATCTCCCCATGTTCAAAAGGGGCTTCTTTTCCAAAGCCCAGCTCAGATAAGTCCGGCTTACCTCCTGCAGCAAAGGCCTCCCCTGACCACCCAAAACATTCACCCCACCGCTTCCCCTAAGACGTCTTTTCCTAGTCTGAATTTTCAAAGTAACTCCTCAGCATCTTTCACCTTCCACCTTACAATGCAGTACACATGCTCTTCACCTCCCCTCCTGGACTGTGGAATTCCCAGTGAACAGACTCTAGGTCAGGCTCTTTTTTAACTACCCACAACTTCTCCCTCCACCCTAAGTGCCTTACTAGGTGGAGTTCAATAAACACCGTAAGCTCTCTGACCTCCTTGCCTGCAGCTTTTACTGAACTCTGTAGTTTCTGGACGTTTGTGCAGTATTGAAAAGACAGGAGAAAAGAAAACAGAAACCTGGTTATAAGCTGATGCTAAAACTAAAAAAAAAAAAAAAAAAGGAAATGTACCTCTTTCTTCAGAATTAAAACTAAAATTTTAAATAAAACAAAATTTGATGATAAAAAATAAAATAAAAGTCCATGATTATTTTCCTGATTAATAAATTATTTACATTTTTCCAATTTTCACTTTTATTTTGGGGGGTGGTTTAAGAGGAGACCAAGAGAAAGACTGCACGGCAGGGTCAAAATGTCAGGCACTGTGGGATAACAGGGTTCTTGATACTCTTTCTTTTGATCGGCACAGCTACCTTTGAGACAGAGATGATCTCCCTTTTAAAGATGAGGAAACTGAGACTGAGGGCAATTAAATGGCTTGCCTATGATCTTAACGTAGTAAAACTAGGATTCAAACCCACGTCCACCTGCAGAGACTGAGCTCTTACACTTGAATTGCTAAAACCAAAATTGGCTGGACGAAAACTAGGTTAGGCAGCTCCTAGCAGACTGCTGTTATTTGGAGCACATTAAAAGCTGGACCGGCCAGCTTCCTTGACAAGAGACTAAGGATGTATCCAGGAAGCTTTTCCTGATGTCTGGTCAATGACGCTCAACAGTTCATCCATTCCTTCAACCACAGGCATGATTCTAAGTTGGCAGATTCAGCAGTGAACAAAACAGAAAAAGCCTCTGCCCTTAGGCGGGGTTTATACTTCTGTAAAAGAATTTTTTTTTAAATCTCTAAAGAGAAAGGGATGATCTCTAAAGAGGTGAGAAGTGAACAGACACCTGAGTGAATAAAAGTCAATTAGCTGTGTGGAGAAACTGAGGAAGACTTCGAGGCCAAGGGAATTGCAAGACAAAGATACAGAAGTAGCTGGGACTGTACAAAGAACAGCAAGGAAGTTAGTGTGGCAAGAGCTAGGTGATTGAGAAGTAGGAAATAAGGTACCAATGTTAACTCTGTAGGGACCTGAAGGTCACCAGGGTCTTCAGAATATATCTTAAGATCATGGAGAGCCACAGGAATGGGGAGAGCACACAGAAGGGCAGCTGTACTGTAAAAAGTGGGAGAGACAAGATCTGATTTACTGGAAACTCTGTAAAAATAGGCTGTGGGGAAGCAAAATCAAGAAGAAAAAGTAAAGCAGGAAGACCGGGTGGGAAGGACTCTTTTGAGTGATGAAGGAGGCTTAGATTAGCAGGACAGCTGCAGAAATGAAGAATGGAAACGGAAACTTGTCTTAGGACAAACTTCAGCTAAATATATATGTATGGATATATACCCATGTATGGATGGAAGGAGAGAAGCTTGGTTTCTACACGAGTCACATCTAGAAGTTATTGTATACTTGGTCTCTGCAGGTTCCATATACTCCTCCTAAGAGTAATTTCCCACATGCTCCCTCACTCACATCACCAAACAAAAACCATCATCACGGAAGTTCCCACAGAGTGTGCTTAGAGATAATCCAATTGTTACACGACATAGATTTTTGGTTTGTTTATATTTAAACGAGTATTTCTGAACAAGCATAGCCGGCTCCAACAAATTCTGATTAAATTATAAGCAGCATTAAACAAGTAACACCCCTGCAAAACATTTTCTAGCTAATTTTGCCTTCCTCTGACTCACAAGCACCTGCAGTTTAATGAGGTAACTGGACTAGAAAGCTCCACTCAATTCTTCCTAGTCAAAGTCTGCGACATTGCTTCCAAAAAGCTAAAATCAGAACACAGGCCAGGAAATTGGAACACACACACACAAAAAGTAAAATAAAAACTGTCAAGTCAGAACCTCATGGCTATGCTTACCCATCTAGCCTTCCTTGCCAATTTAACCCCAAAAAGGAAGTTCTGTTTGTTTAAGGTGTGTGCTTCACCAGCTGGAGCTGATGTCTCTTTGTCTCTCAAGGTTACCCTAACACACCTGAAGGTACTTGCAAGATAACCATCAGCATGTATATTTCACCGGTAGGAGCTGCTCAGGCTGGAACCTCATGGCAAGGCACAGCCAGGGCTCAGTAAATACTGCTGAATGAAAAATCAGCTGCCCTCCTACAATTTCCATCTCTGTAATGTATTCCCCAAATACTCAACTTCTCTAACTTGTATAACAGCACTGGACTACCTGTCACCTCACATAAAGCCTTCCCGAACCTTTCCACCCGACTCACTGCTCTAGTCTACAAGCTTCATTTCACTGGCTGCCAGCTGTGTTAAATGATGTTAAACAACATTCCATGATTTCTCCAAAAACTAGCTTCAGGGGATGTCTTAGCGTTCTCTGTTCCTTTTAGTCCTCTTCTGCTTTCATATAATATTCATCTGATTGTTGCCTCTCCAGGGGGTCAAATACAGTAGAAAGAGCAAACAAAAAGTGGGTGCCAGTCTTGAGTATCTCTAGAACCCTGGCCTCAATTCCTTTATCTATAAACTGCAAATAACACCCATGCCAGGTCTCCTTCACAAGGCTGTTATCAAGTCTAATCCAAGTGAGGAAAGCCTGCAAACTGTCAGGTGCCGCCCAAATCTAAGATCCAAGTGAAGATGGGTTCAGACAAAGCTTAGCTCCAAACTAATTTGACAGGTCGTGGACCAGCACATTGTAGTTACTCAATAAACTGTCAAATAAGGAGTACTTTCCTCCAATGATGGAGTGAATAGGAGAAGCACACTAGCCATGTTTGACAGCGTCACTTTTGGGTCCCTTGCAGGTAACTCCCATCTCCGGGCGTCCTTCTCCTCGCTCCATACCTGTACAACAAGGCTATGACAATGAAGGATTCTAATATTGCTACGTTAAGGGAGGCAGAACCCAAGAGGCCAAATTGCCTTTACCTGCAGTATCATAAAGAGAGTGCCAAAAAAGCGGGTAAGGACAGGACTAAGAGGCAAAGGAACCGAGGTCTGGTTTAGCACATCTCTTAGGAACAGCGTGACCTTGGCCAACTCCCCTACCTAGCAAACCCCCTCCTCCCGTCCACATCTGTAAACCTGGCGGAAGAATCCCAGCCAGCCCGAATCCCGGGGATGCTGGGGACCTAGAGTCTACAGTGCGCGCCCGTTTTGCTCGTTGGCCAGTGACAGCCTTGGCTCACCCCCACCCCTCACCCCGAGAAGAGCCCCAAGCCCTTCCGCCGGCGAGGGATGTACCCCTTCCGGATGCAGGACGTGCCAGGACAGCAGTTTCGATTTCCTAAGGGGAAGGGTTACTTCCCCCGCCGTCCCAGCACCGCCGGTAATCAAAGGAGCCTCCCCGGCGGCCCTCAGCATCCCCGCGGTTGCACTCAGTCCCGGCACCGGACCTCGCGACCAGCTCCGCATCCCGCCGTGATCCCGTGGGGTCCAGGACCGCCAGAGGGGCGTTGCCATAGGAATAGCGCTCAGGACCCCGGCCCCAGGCGCCTCGGAGAGGCTGGAGAGGAAGGCTCGCGAGACCCGCTGTGCTCCATGCGACCACGCCCGGCCGTTCCCTCTCAGAGCCGCTGCGCCCAGCCAGCAGCGCCCCCACAGCTCCGCGCCTTCCCGCGCGGCTCCACAAAAACCCTACCTTCCGCCATGTCGGGCCCGGCCCTGCCTCAGCCTCGCGAGAAGTGCGCCGCTCCGTTGGGGCGGTGCGTAACGGAGGCCCCAAGTCTCGCGAGAGTCATGGAGGCCAGGCAAGGGGAGGGGTCGGGACTAGGAAAGAGTAGTGAATGAAAGTGGAGGAGGTGGCTGGTCACGGGAGGAACCTAGAGCCTGTCTCTCTTCACCTAGTACTTTGAGGTTCCGGACTTATCAAGCACTGACTGGACTCTATCATATTCCATGCCCTAGGCATGGCACTGAAAAGAATGGACGCAGCGAGCATAGACTACTCTTTGGGAAAATTTGGCCGAGAGAGTCGTGAGAGGGGTTTTCTCGGGTTTTTGGTTTGTTGTAAAAGTGTAAGCTGAGAGGAAAAGAGCCGAAGGAGAGGGAAAGGCTAATGGTTCAAGGTCCCTGGGGAGGCGGGATGCCCTGCAGACGAATGCAGAAGGAATTTAGGATAAGGGATTAACTGTAGATTGCAGGCAAATCACTGTTTTCTACTAAAATTTTAGGAAACAAGAACATGCATACAGATAGATGTGAAGGAGGGAAGAGATATCAGGGAGATCGCTTGACGACATCAGTTTTATGGTTGAAGCTGGTAGACAAGGGGACCAAAGAGAGGGAAGAAAATTTGGGAGAAGAATCTGAAGTTAGAAGGTCTGGTTTCAAGTATGTCCTTGTGTGTGGATGGGTCACTTTTTTTCTAGCGGAGTTCATCCACCTGACTGCAAAAACAGAGAATATGGATTGTAGCATTTACCCAGGGCTTGGGATTTATTACCAAAAAGAAAATGAGAGTACTGTAAGAATACAGCTCCGATGCAGAATGAATGGGTAGAGGCTGATATACGAATCATAAAACTGCAGGTATATTGAAGACCAGTGCAGTGTGAACACGGTTGTGATAGCCCTGTGTCAGGGTGGCAAACTGAAGTTCATACTTAATAGCACTAGGAGATGATAAAGTCCAGGACAGAGCCATGGAATACAGTAGCTGAAGTGGAAGTGAGAAGCTAGAAAAATTAGATATTTGAATTTAGAGGTGCTAAAATCTTTAGTGAATGTGGGGGTGACTAATAGCAAAAGAAGGCGAAAGAGTAATATAAGTGAATAGTATGAAACCTTTCAAAACATTTTTTTACTCAAAGGAGAATCAAAAGAATGCTGATACTCATTCCTAGAAGCATCAACAGTTAATGACTGCAGGGAACGTTGTGGCCTTGGAAGAGCTGAGAGTAAGAGATGATAGGTTGGAGGAAAGATCTGAGCCCAGGATGAGGGTGTCAGAATAGAAAAGGGGGAGGACTTGAGTTTGAGGTTTTAGGTACTGCCAAGGTTAAGCACTAGTGGGTAGGGAGGTGGAGTGGAGAAGGAATTTGGAGTTTAGATCATGGAAACATAGTCATGGTGTTCACACTTTGTTGATCAGGGAGGAATTCTGGCTGAGGGATACCTGGGAGATGGATATTGAAATGTGTAAGAATAAGAGGGTGTTCAGGGAAACAATGTTCCAGTTGTGGCAAGAGACTAAAGGTACTAAGGAGGTGTGGGCAAGGAGTGCTTAGAGGAGCTGCATTGAGAAAGCAGCACTTAGACTAAGGAGTGCAAGGGAGTACCTGTCGGGCTCAGTGGAGGTGCCATAGCTCAATGCCTCGCTGTCAATCAAGAATGGTATATAGGTGAGTTAAATGGTGAGCCCTTGCGGCCATCAGGGTAACCAGGCAAGACAGACTCCTCTGACCACAAGGAGCCTCATCTGTTTATCTTGAGTGCCCTACAGGTATTTTCTGGGTAATGTAAAAGTGGTCAGGAAGTACTGTCACAACTGATGGCTGGCTTTGCATCATATGACTTATGTTGCTAGCATCTGGTATGCAGCAGGTGCTCAAAATGTTTGATGAGCTGTTGCCACTGTGAGCTATACCAGGAAATCAGAACTGGGTTCAGGTTTGCCTCTGCAACTGATTTGTTGTGTTGATCATAGGCAAGTCCCTGCAAGCTCTATGCTGCCATCTCAGATTATCCATAAATTTTAAAAGGGAGTTGGAAGGTGGGGGTATAGCTCAGCCGATAGAGCGCATGGTGAGCATGCACAAGGTACTTGGTTCAATTCCCAGGACCTCCATTTGAAAAGAAAATAAAAATAAAAATAAAAATAGAGAAACCAAAAGGGAGTTGGACTAGAATCCGTGGTTCTTAATGATTTGGTCATGACCTCCTTTGAGAATCTGATGAAAACCAGGGACCCTCTCCCTCAGCAGCACACATGCAGGAATAAACAAATCTGTGCCCTTTCAGTTTGCTTGGAGTAGATTCCCAGTCAAATGCGAACTCACCTTAAAGAATTTAACTAACTCGAGGGCTTCACTATCTCATCACAACCTACCCTTAAGAAGCCCTCTAGGAGAGGTGAAAGCACTCTTCTTAGCAATGTCCGTTAATATAATCCTATCTCTGGAGCCTTGTCTTCTGAGTAGGCTCGTAACTGGCTGGAAACTCCTGAGCTAGAGGACTTGATACATCTTGTAAAATAAAGCAACTGTAGTCCTCAGTGAATTTCAACACCCAACAGGCTTGGATGGAAGCTACAACTTTGGATATGACCTGAAATATTAACATTCTGGAAAATCTGAGCACTAGAACATGGTTCGTTTTAGATCTAGTTCATGTTTTCTTAGTCTGATTTAGAGGAACTTTATGTGGAGTCATCTTGGATAGGGAGCATGAAGTGTAGGCAGGGCTAAATGCTGCCTGGCTTAAGGACATAGCGGAACAGACTCTTTCTGGGGAGACAGTGCCATATCATGGTAGAAGGAGACAGGGAGGGAATGGGCTCATTTACCAGCCTCAACACACTCACTCTCTGTGTGACCTTGGAAAAAATGTTCCTGAGGTCAAGAGGTAATGGCACCCAGTATGAAAGGAAGGTTGTGAAACTGAACCCTGGCCATGAAACTTCCTTGCTGTACCATCTCAACAAATTAAGCCTGTTTCTGCATGAGACACTATTACTTTGAGGATCCTTGTAAGAACTGGAGTAGATCCTTTATGAAACACATCTAGCATAAGCCTGCCACAAAGTGGAGACTCAAGGAAATAGGAACTTGATTTCTGGTGCTCGTTAGGAATAAAGATGTCATTGTGAACAGACAAGCACTATTATACTTGTTCCCAAACAGACTGCTGGGAGAAGAAAACTAAGTATGCTGCCTATGACTTTCTGTGCAGCTCCTAAGTCTAAGATGTATCTGGCTGCCTTTTGTGAAAGCCTTTTCCTTCTCCTTCAGTATTTTTCCACCTATGTGAATAGGAATCAAAGTCTTTCATTGTTTCACTGCAGCTCAGTGGGGTGTGTAGACTCAATGAGACAAGAAGCCTAGTCCTTAGTGGCCAGGTTACAGCATCTGAAACTGAGCAACCAAAAATGCCTTATCCTGGAAATACTTTGCTTTGCAAACTGAATCCTGTTGGGATTTGCAGTCCTCCAGAAAATAAAAGATTTTAATCTGGTGAGGTGTTTCCAACTCTATCTTTATGAGAGGGAGGAAGAAAGTCAACTGGTCCTTCCTCAAAGCCTAAGGTCAGTCAGAAGATGTTCACTTTCATTGGAAATGACATGCAAATAAAAGTTTTTTGCCCTATATCTTAAGTAGATGATTACGCTTCAAATTGGTATTTAAAGTTTAGGGACATCATCTAGACCCTTCTATAATGGTTTCATTTCAAACATATTTATCAGGAAAATTAAAGTCTGAAAATGAGTCCCCATATCCCCCAAACTGCTCTCAAGGAGGATTTTCTTCTTGTGATTAAGAGGTCTGGCTCCATGTTCTTGGAGTCTGCAAGGAAAAGGACTTAAAACCACTGGCAACTTATATGGAGACAGACAGGCTTTCAACACCTAACATGTAAATCCATATAAACTACATGAAAGGATGCAGGGTGAAAAGCTGGATACTGACACCCTGAATCTTGTTGGGGTTTGCAGTCCTCCAATAAATAAAAAATTTTAATTTGAAAAAATTAAGGGAAAAAAACTTAAAGGAAAAAAGTACTCAGTCTAGTCTTATTTGCACTAATTTACTAAGTGATACTGGGCAGCTATTTGGGCCAAATTTGCCCATCTGTTTTAGACAACGGACGCTGGTGATTGAGATGGAGTCTGAGTTCTTCACCTTTTAGCTTATCTTCATGGTAGAGCCAGTCTACACCAAAGACAAAATCCCCAATAATGCTCTAACATGTGCTCGTTTTATTTAAAGTTCTAAATCAGCACGCACGGAAACTCTTAAGAATGGTGGTTGGCCCCACACTGGAATTTTTAAGACCATTAGATCAGGTTGGAAGTCAAGTGAACTTCCCACCCTCTGATTCCCTCTTTAAATTTTAAAAATTCTTTACCAAGTTTCCCCTGTGGGCCCTATGGTATCATGCGCTGTTTATACAGAAAGAATTCCACAACTTGCTTTTGAGACCTGCATCCTAAAACCAAAATAGCTCATGATACAGCCTCTAAGTCATCATTTATTGATTTATAGAGCACCCATCACATGATCGAGGTGCTTTACAATACAGTAAACATCACAACAGAACTCACATAGTTAAATACAATCAACAAATTACAGAACTAAAAAAGAAAAAAAAAAAAAAGGAAAGAAAAAAACTGGAATGAAGCAACATTGTCAAATTTCAAAGATGCTGAGAAGTAGCAGTACAAAAAAGGTAATTCCACCAACTGGAGGAGACCAGACGGGCAAAGATACACAGGCACCACAACCCAAAATGGGCAGATTTGCAGAGAGTGAATGAGCATATAAAATAAAATTTCACAACCAAGAATGAAGACTGTTAAAGATACTATGACACCCAAGTGATCACAGAACTAGTGGAATAACCTCACAAAGGTATTACCTTGTTATGACAAGGAAACCAACCTCATCTGGATTTTCAACTCACAGAGGCCAGAAAGTCACTGAGGATCATCCATCCCATTATGAGCAGATTGAAATCAATAAGCCTTTACAAGAATCTGAAATAAATTTAGGAAACAGGCAACAGTTCTACAGTTCATAAGACTATGTAGGTGTTGTTGATAGTTGGCACAAGGTCAGGGAGAAAAATTCTTTTCCTAAAGTAGAGAGGACTCACCTCACGCTGATGATGAGGCATGGCTGGGACAAAAGCCACCTGTTATCGGTGTCACCTGAGTGTGGTTTAACATCAAATGTAAAGGCATCAGGATTCACACTGTCAGATGAACACTGGGAAAGGCACAGATGACACTTCTGACAGAGGAAAAGAAGCCAAAACGTCTCTCGAGGCCTGTGTTTCCACATGTAGCAGGGTCGGGGCACCAGGTGGAAAGGAGGGTGAAGAGAAGGGCACTCCTTCTTGGCCCCTTTTCTGCTCTCCTAGATCTAGCCCTAAAAAACACATGGTTATACCAAAGTAACTGCATTTAAGTGGCACTTGAAGTTCAAGAATAGTTGTCCCTGAGTTACTAGGTCATTTGCACCTCCCTAAAGAGTTAAATCCCATGTTTTAACTCAACAGATTGCTAACAGAATTACAGCAATAGGAGAGCAAACTTCAGACTCCATCTTGCCACAAACCACCACCATGTGAACAATTTCTGATTTAAGAGTAAAAGGGATCACCTTCAAAGTCCCAAGTAGGTATGCAGTACTGGCACTTTGGGTCAACAATTCTTACAGAGTCTTTGAAAATATAAAGTCATAAGCGAAGTTCTTGAAGAAAATTGGGCTGCAATGAATCAAACAATTTCACATTCGGTCATTACACATTTATGGGTTTTATAATGCTTCAGAGTGAAGAACAGACTGAAATTTAGAAAAACCACTCCTTACTGTGACTATATCCTCAATTATTTTACTTCTACTTAAAAAAGGACATGCAAAGTTCGTAAAGAACTGTGTAAAGGACTGGCTACTTGCAGGAATCCTTTCACTCTTCTGCCAAAGCATCTCTCCAAACCCCACAAAGCGGAGATGCACCAATTCTCACTGATTCTCACAATTAAACACCATGTTCTATCTGGTACCGTCTCAAGTTCTGTCCCTAATATTCCAAAGACTACTTCCCAGTCCCAACCTCACACCAAACACAGAGGAATCTGGGCCTGCCTTTAACACTGCACCTGCTCATTTTACCATTTCCTGAAATTATTTTTAAAAACTTATGATATGAAATATACTATGCTCAAACATTAATAAAATTCAAGTGCACTATGTCATTGACAGAATCTATGTCAAACAGCAAAGCATTTACACACCTGTAATGCTTTGAGATTCATTTGAGAATCTATATAGAGCCCAATACGTATACTGCTATGGCCATGTGATTTTCAAGTATTGTTTGTTTGCATAAGGAATCAACCTGAGATTTTTCTAAACTGCACTTCTCTAGCACTCAGTATTATAACCTTCATTCAATACAATAAAAGCCAACGACTTGACAATTATTGGAAAAAAATTATATTTTGGAAGAACTCACTACATAAGGTGACAGAATTCCAAAATCAAATTACATGAAAATATACATCGCAATTTCTTTGTACAATAAGTGAGAAAAATCTGCAGTATAGAAGAATAGAGGCAAAGAAATATAGGGCTAAGGAGAAGGGTGTGAGGGCAAACAGCACTTTTTAATAGCAAACCCCGAAGTTAAGTAAAAAGCCTGTAGCTGTGCATGCTTTATTCATCCAACCTTCACATTAAGTAACTGAATGGCAAAAATAAAACCAAATCAGAATTTTGTACTGTTTGGGGTAAATTTGAGTAATTTGAAATCCAAATTGATTTCAGAACCAACTCCTCTTAGTTCTCAGGGATAACGACTGAATTCAAGAGCTCTCAACAACAAAAAAAAAGGTTATTGCTACATCCAATCCAAGAGACGGGTGCAAGCATAATACAAAAGGGACAAAGCACCTAGTGATGACCATTCCTCTGAAGTCATCATGAAAACTCAAGTAGTTGCTTATTGACTATTTCAGTATTTGAACTAAATGATTTGAAAACTTTCTGGCAGAGATAAAAGCAAAGGGGAGCGTGTCAAAACAAAGAAGATACAAAAGTTTAGTAAGTGAAAAGAGTTTAATGAAGCCTCAATGGTTTAAAGGAAATTAAATGGAAACTTTTAATCCTAATTGCTTTTCATCTGACATGCTTTAAGGAGTCTTTTAAAACTGATAAGAAACAATGAATAGGGAAAGAAAACCTGCTAAAATCTTTTAGAATTTACACGATTCTTACTCTACTACAAGAAAGCATTATTTGGTACAAGGTGTATTTGTGGATGTACATGAACAGTATATATATTATCCGGATCACGTTGTGCTATGTACAGGTCTTTACAATTCTTCCTGAAGGTTAAAACAGTTCATTAGAATTCAAAATGCGTAATCATCTGTAAGTTGGCACTTGTTAGGCTCTTGTCAGCATTGATACTGGCATGTTTTATTGCAGCCCAGTTCCAGCCAGTGTTTGCCAACTTGTTACAACAGAAGTCCAGCAACAGGTGGGTAGAGTGCAGGAAAAACAGTGCCATGTTTCTCAGTTGGAGACCTACAAGAAAGCAAACAGCATTATATAATGAATCTATAAATTAAAAAAATTGATTAGCAATTTTTACCCGTATTCTATTTCTTGGGAAACAAATTCTTCATTTTGCATTAAGCTCACTTTTGTGCTTGTCCAATATGGTAGCCACATACGACCATTTCATTTTAAATTTAAGTTACAGTTATTTAGTAAAATTTTAAATTTAGTTCCTCAGTCACACTACTCACATTTCAAGCGCTCAATATGGCTGTGACTGCCATATTGGACTGTGAATATTTCCATCAGCGAAGAAAGTCCTATCATACAGCCTTAATTTAGATTTTCAATATTCCAAATGTCTTTTCTACTTATGTTACACGTACAGTCAAAAACCAAGTGCTTCGGAAATTTACAAATATTCAAGGATAGGCAGATAAGCAATTTAAGATTACCATACTTCTCAACTTGATGAATTTTATCCAATTCTCTTGGTTCAGTCCAAACCTATTTCCTTCATGAAGCCTCCCACAACTGACCTTCTCTCCTAATTAGTCTCCTGTTGTTTTGTATCTGCTGGTCTCATGTCTTCAGTAAGCCCAGAAGTCAAGAATCACATCTAAATAAAAACAACTACCACCTTATCAGGTGCTTACTATGTGCCAAGCAGCATACAAAGTGGTTTACAAACTTATCATGTGAAATGAAATGCTCACAACCACCATATGAAGGAGTTTCCCCCATTTTTACAGAGAAAAGTGAGACAAGGTCACAGAACGAATTAATAAGCAGCAGAGTTTCCTAGAAAAACACTAGTTTCAAGTTTAAAGGGGAAAAAAAAGTCTCATTAAATGACTGGACCTTTCAGAGCTTTTATTATATTAATGTGTCCTTTGAATATGCAGGAGTTGCAGAGAGGAGAATACCAATTACCATTACATCAGATCAAACACTCCAGATACTCAGAAAGCTGTATCATCTGCCAAGCACTATGCTGGCCACAAAAAGTTCAAATAGGAGATGACTGGGAATCCAAGGGATGTCATTTTAAACTCCTAACACAGAAGCCAAATGTACTTGGAGCTATGGTAAATATTTAACTCACACCAGACATGTTAAAAGTTCAGTGTGCAAAACAACTAAAATTAAAAATAAAAATTAAGGAAGGAAGGGAGGGATGAAGGGAAAGAGAGAGAGAGAAAGAGAGAGAGGAAGAGAGGAAGGAAGAGGTAGGAAGGAAGGAAGGGAGGAAGGAAGGAAGAAAGAAAGAGAAAGAAAGGGAGAAAGAAGGAAAGAAAAAAAGTTTGGTGTGTCTTCTAAAGCCCTGAATGAATTTATCAATCTTACAATCACCCAAATTCAACTATACCAAAGCTCTGTTGTGGGGAGGAAGACAGCTATGGGCTTATCTGTGGCCAAACATGTACCTGTTTCCCTTATGGAGACTACATCCCTAAGACGGCTCCTGAAAAGTAGAATGACTGCTAAATTTCTCTCCAAAGGGCTTGTACTAATCAATGTAAATGGCCCCCAACAAAGAACTGAATCCATCAAGTATGAATATACCACCTTCACCAGCCTCAGGTTCTACTGTTTGCACACAGATATACATATGTGCACACTTTTTATTAGAAAATATAAACACACAGACTGATGATACTCAAGAGACATCGTTACAAACAGGACTGTAACTTTCAGGTTACGTTACTCGAATATTTTTCCAAAGACCACATCCCCAAATTAACTCCTGGCCAATTAACCTCTCAAGAGCTGAAACAGAACCGCGTATAGTCTGGGCATTCAGTAATCATTCCCCTACTAAATGAACAAGAAATTTCAGGGCCACAAAAGAACCATTTAAGAACTAAACTGTTTCCATGTGAGGTTTTAAAGAAAAATGCTCCAAAGAGGACTGACTACTGAAAGTCATTACCTACCTAAAATCAGGCAAATTGAGCCTTTTAATGGTGAACTATTAGCATTAGCTTCTTCAGCAGAAACAGAAAAAAATCTATTTCCCTCCCTTTGAATAAAATGTATTCTAAACAAGAGAAAAGGCCTCAGTACAGAAAAAGCAAGTTTGGGGGAGGAGGGAATAGCTCGGTGGTAGAGTACGTGCCTGGCATGCATGAGGTCCAGGGTTCAATCCCTAGTACCACCATTAAAAATCAATCAATCGATAAACTGATTACCTCCCCCCACCAAAAAAAATAAATAAATAAAAATTAAAAAAAAAAAAAAGAAAAAGCAAGTTTGTTGTTTTCTCTAGAAAGATAAGTGTGAACCTGAATTACCTACATAACACTCCAAGTAAATGGTGCTGATCTAAAACAGTCCCTGACATTTTGTAAGCATATCCCATTTCCAGCTTAAAATAAATCTTCTGTTGTGTAATGGTATTAAAAATCACACTTTTTATATGAATTGAAATTATATCAATTATGTCTTTATGAAATAATTTAAGTATCTGTTTTTTGTCTCAAATCTACTCTTAATTATTCTTGATTTCTAACCTACAAATCGAGATGGTTTGCCTCTAAAGATATTAAGTGTCTTATTCCATTATTTCTAAAACTAGAATTAAACTGTTAATTTTCTATGTGGCTACACAACTTAATCTTTTTAAAAGGCCTAAAAAATTACAAAGCAGACAAATATGCTTTCAAATAAAAACCACTTTTTGATGTTAAAGATAATGAAAGTAATTACTCACTCAAAGAGTGTTCCAATAATTCCAATAATCTCAACCATTCTTTTTGCTGTTGTTGTTTTTGGTTTTGAATTTTTAGTTGGGGGGATTAGGTTTTTACTTATTTATTTATCTTTAATGGAGGTGCTGGGGACTGAATGCAGGACTTTGTGCATGCTAGGTATACACTCTATCGCTAAGCTACAGCCTCCCCCACTTCACCCATTCTTAAGTGAAAGCAGTCCATGAGTTAAATAGCTTAGTATCAAGGAAGTTTTCCCCACAGATGATTCCAAAAGTTCCAATTCATCCTACACTGCCACCAAGTACACTAGTAAACTACTCTCCCCCTATTACCAGTCCATCAGCCTTCCTCCCCAAACTGAACAATTCTTATTCTTTTCCTTATGTCACACACTGGTGGGCACCCCCACCCACACCCCGTCTCTCCTAGCTCTCCTTGTGACCAACAACTTTTTGGTTTTGATACAGCCATATTTGTCAATTTTTCCCTTTTATGAGTGTTATCTGTACGTAATAAATTCTCTACCTTGATATTCTCCTGTATTTGTTCTAACAGTTTTGTTTATCATGTTTGTCTTACGTTTTAAACCTTACTGGAGAGAGCTTAGCCTCCTCCCTACCTCAGTCAATAAGGTCACCAGAGATCACCCATTATCAGTGGGAGTGAGATGGGTGGGTCCTTGAAGTTGAGTAGAGTCTTCACTTCTCTTCATTATCTTATTGTAACGCAGGAGATTAGAAAGGCTCAACATTTCAGGAGCCTTAATTTTAAGGATATGTGGGTGAGATGTGGAGGCTAATCCTTAAATGATTTGAATACGACACCCATCAAGGATGTGGTCCTCCTGTGATAGTCACGTTTTCCAAATGTGGCCTCAAATAAGCAATGGAGAAAATACGGCTGCTCTGGAGTAACAGAAGCCACACACATGGAGCCATATGTACTTCCATTTGTGACAAATGACTCTGGATTCATGCACAAACACACACAACCAGGTAAGGCAGGAAGTCTTCTATCTTCCTGTGCTGGGTTACACAATGCCTAGTATCCTGGGTCAGATTGCCTAGGAAATGGATTCTGAGACACATTCGTACAAGGTTTACTAGCAAGTGCTTCCAAAAACAAGAGTGAGGGAAACAGGACTAAGCAGAAGATGATGAAAGGCTTCAGTCAATCTCAAACTGGAATGGCCTTTCAGAGAATTCCCAAATTAAGAAACAAGTTCAAGCCTTTATACCAACCCATCCCTTCCCCAAGTCACCAGTCAACAGATGCAGGTGGCCTCCAGGGAAGGGGATTAACTTGGGAAAGTTACCTCTTTTAGCTAAGCTTTCCCAGAAAGCAACTTAGCTGAGTTATCAGCAGGCAACATTCCCAACAGGCTGGAGTATGACTGTTTCCTTCTGGGCAGGAGACAGTAACATCCACTACACATATAGTTTATCTGTTATCATCATCTTACTTGTTCCCTCTGATGAAGCCAACCACCATGTTGCGCGCTGACCTACGGAGAGGCCTGTGTGACAAAAAAACTGAGTGGGAACTCGGTCAACAGCGTGTGAGGAACAGAAACCTGCCAACAACAACTTGTGTGAACGTGGAAGCAGATCTACCCGCAACTGAGCCTTGAGATAACTGCAGTGCCAGCCAACACCTTCACTGAGGCATTATGAGGAACCCAGAGCCAGAAGATTCAACTGACTCATACCCGGTTCCCTGGCCTATGAAAACTATGAGATAATAAATGTTTTAAGCCACTGAATTTTAGGTAATTTGTAATACATCAATGGAGAATTAATACAACCCCTCTAAGCCTTGATACAGAACAAAAAGACATAGTCCTTTTGTCTAAGGGTATATAGATTGTGGCCATTTTGCTGATGTAACAAGAGGGGTACCACAAGTTCACAAGAGGAGTACGACAAATTCACAAATGACTAAAAGTTAAGACTCTTAAGTGCTACAGCGCTTTAGAAAGGGAAACATTTGTTTGGGGATGAAGAGCAATTGCTTCCTGAAAAAAGGGAAATTTGAAATGGAACTCATCTTAACAAGAGGCAAAGTAGAAGACACATTCTAGACGCTGGGAATGGGAAATGGGTTAAGTACCTGAGTTGAATGAATGGTGAAATGCATTTCAGGAAGAGGGTGACTATATGAGCAAAGAGGGGAAACTACTAGTAATTTCTAATGAACAGACAATAGGCAAGACTGGGTACTTAAACACTAGTTAAGGAAGTCTGCTTTAATTACTTATTAATCAATGTTTCCCAAAGAATATTTCTCTTTGGCCATCGGTAAGCCAAAGGATCCTCCTGGTGAGCTTCAGACTGAAAACAGAATACAAAATCCTTTACTCAGTTACTAATAAATCAACATGCAGTTTGAGGACTATTTTTTTTTTACACAAAAGCCTGAGCCTAATAGTAACACAATAAATTAGGAATAGTAAATAAAATTAATCATTTAAAATTAGAGTATGAATTTAACTTAAAATTCTGTCCTATCTAAACTCCATCTGCCACACCCTTTTGCAACAGTGCAAAGCCACTGCAATGCATAAATGAATACATATACACACGTAGTATCTGAAACTTTAAAGGATGCTTTGTTATTCATGTGAGTAGTGCTGACCTGTCAGTCAAGATTTCCAGTTACTGCTTCCTATACCTTTAATTGTTTAATTTTAGTTTAGTTTCATTATCAACAGTATATTACAGTGTTTTTCAATTAACTTATTCTATGCAATAAGGTATTCTGATTCAACATTATTTTTTGCATCCATCTTCTTTTTAAATGAACATTATTCTTGGTAAGTACACTTTGAACACACGTATGTTATGTTCAATTATAAATTTAACGCTAATCCCACTAACAAAGGAGATAACGTATAATCCCTTACAAAATTGGTTTGTGTCACTTCATTAGTATTTACTTAATTAATTTGCAATATACTATCAAGGTAAATATAATAAAATTATTGGTTATTTCCTAAATTTATAAAGTACTGTTTATAAGGTAAAATCATACATAAGCTTAGGCTTCAGTGTTTGTTATTTCATTCTTCTTCAATTCTTTGTTGTGACCAAGCTCTCTTCTGACTGGAAAACAAGCCCTGAGGTGCTTGTTGTTCCTAAGATATTGTCATACCCATAAGAGAATCAATGCAATGAGCTGAGCTTTGTGAAGACTAACATAGCAGTTGTTTCCAGGACAAATATCTAGGCTGAAGTGCAGGTGGACACAAAAGATGTTCAATTCCAGCAGCAGCAGACTAAGGCAATAGTCTAGGAACAAGAACTTGACCTAAGGTGGTGGAAAGCCAGTCAAAGGAAAAGATGTGGACCACTGACTAGACGTGAGGGAGGTATCAGATGTAATGATAATGAAATCAGGACAGGAGCATTAGCAAAAATAAACAGGATGTTGAAAGGCAGAAATAATTTGAAGACTGTAAGGTTATTGTTATATCTTCTGGGGACAAAAAGAAGTAAGGTTAATTTTCAGCATTTCAGGTTATTATAACAAGATTTAAAAGTAGATATGAGGCTTTTCAGAAATTAGAGATATCAAACGTGAAAACAGAGTGAATGGTGGGTAGACTTTACTTCTGATTTGCACTTTTGCATTTGATACATTTAATCATAAAAATCACGACAGTGTGATACCAGTTCAAGGACAGACAAACCAACCAATGAAACAAAGAAAGGTCAGGAACAGATCAACACATACCTGTAGTATGTACCTGTAGAAATGTAGTTTTATACATCAGTGGTGAAAGGACGGACTTGTCAATGAATGATGCAGTCAATAGTTACATGTGGGGGCAGAAATCAAAGCGTAAAGTTGAACTCCTACCTCACACCATACACCAACCAATTTCAGTGAATTCAATACATATGTGAAAGGCAAAACTGTAACATTTTTAGAAAACAATATCCAACAGTAGCTTTCTGATGCCAGGGAAGAAACTAAGACACAAAAAGTAAAATCCACACAGGAAAGAACTAGTAAATTCAGCTGCATTAAAATTAAGCACCTTCTTGCAGCCACTGTGGAAAACAGTATGGAGATTCCTCAAAAGACTAGGAATAGACTGTAGCTCACAGCAAAATAGAATGCGACAATTAATACATGTATGTTCACGTATAACTGAAAAATTGTGCCTACCCTGGAAATTGACACAACATTGTAAATTTACTATAACTCAATAAAAAAAGTTTAAAAAATAAAAATAAAATAAAATAAAAATAAATAAATAAAACATATGGTTAAAAAAAAAAAGACTAGGAATAAGACTATACCATATGATCCAGTAATCCCACTCCTGGGCACATATCCAGAAGGAACCCTACTTCAAAAAGACACCTGCACCCCAATGTTCATAGCAGCACTATTTACAATAGCCAAGACACGGAAACAGCCTAAATGTCAATCAACAGATGACTGGATAAAGAAGATGTGGTATATTTATACAATGGAATACTATGCAGCCATAAAAATGACAACATAACACCATATGCAGCAACATGGATGTCCCTAGAGAATGTCATTCTAAGTGAAGTAAGCCAGAAAGAGAAAGAAAAATACCATAAGATTGTTCATATGTGGAATCTAAAAAAAAGAAAGAAAGAAAGAGAAAAAGAACATAAATACAAAACAGAAACAGACTCACAGACTTAGAATAAAAACTTACGGTTGCCAAGGGGGCGGTGGGTGGGAAGGGACAGACCTGTAGTTTGAAATTTGTAGATACTGACAGGCGTATGTAGAATAGATAAGCAAGATTATACTATATAGCACAGGGAAATATATACAAGATCTTGTGGTAGCTCACAGCAAAAAAGAATGTGACAATGAATATATGCATGTTCATGTATAACTGAAAAATTGTGCTCTACACTGGAAATTGACACAACATTGTAAACTGACTATAACTCAATAAAAGAAGTTAAAAAAATAAAAAATAAAATAAAATTAAGCACCTCTTTTCATCCAAAGACATCATAGAGAAAGTAAACTGACAAGGATAAAAATTAATAACCTAACTAAAAAACAGTAAAGACTGGAATAGGCATTTCACAGAAGAAATGTCAATGGTCAAACACATGATACCATATGCAATTGCGCTGGTAACTAGGGCAACACACATTAAGTCCATAAAGATGTATCATTTTACACCAGATTACAAAACTTTGCAAAAACCACAACAATAACTACAACTTTGCAGAAGTCTGATAATATCAAATGATGAAAAGGATATGGAGTAAATGGAATCCTTGTGCTTGCCAAGGAGTATAAACAGATGCAACACTTCAGAATACAATCGGCATTATCTAGTCAAAGTGACCTAACAATACCACCCCTAGGTATATACCCAAGAAAACTGTAGTGTATGTGCAGTAGGAAACAAGGATAGCCACATTCTCTGAAATAGCAAAACCAACGCAAAACAAACCAAAAAACCCACTCCAAATTAGGAAATAATGCAATGAGATTCAAGAGTAAATTTATCTAATAAAATTATCACGTAACAGTGGACAGACAAAATATAACTATACACAACAAAGAACAATTTCAAGAATATAATGTTGAGCAGTAAAACTCACAAAAGAAAACATGCATTATAATTCCACATAGATACAGTTCAAAAACACGCAATACATTGTTCAAGAATACAAACTTGATGAAATTATGAAGAAAAATAATGTTAAACACAGAATTGAGAATAGGAGAAAAGGATGGGAGAGAGAAAGGGAACAGAGGAGATGTAACAGGTAATAGTAAAGTTCTTTTTCTTAAAGTAGGTGACAGGTACAGAAATAAATCACGTATTCTAATTTTTTAGATGTCACATTTCATTAATAGGTTTTATCACCTCAACATTTAATTAAAACAAACAAACAAAAAACCCAGATAAATATCACACATTTGGTCAATTAATCTACACTGGCTCCCGCTCTAAGCCATATGGATGCCTTCTATCTTTGACTCTTTGATTAGACTTAAAAAGATAGACTTGTGACTATAGATAAAATATACAGTAAGTTTCTTCTGTATAGCACAAAGAACTATATTCAGTATCTTGTAGTAACCTATAGTGAAAAAGAATATGAAAAAGAATATATGTAAGTGTATGTAAGACTGAAACATTATACTGTACACCAGAAACTGACATAACATTGAAAAGTGACTATACTTTAATTTAAAAAAAAAATGTATGCAATAGGGAAAAAGAAAAGATAAACTTGTGGACAGATGGTATACAACAAAAGGGAAACTTTTCCTACTGGCTCTATAAGTAATGAACAAGGAGCTAAAGACCAATTAAAACAAGAAAAGTAGATGTGAATGGTCTTGCCAGTATATTATAAAATATGATCTTTCTTTTAAAAAAGTTAGGAAACAAAAATTTAAGTCATTCTTTACCATATATAACACAGTATGAGAAGATATAAGAAACTTTAGTGCCCAGCTTAGATGGTAGACCAAAAAGGTAAAACATAAGAAACATAACTGAAAAGAAACTTTTATTATGAGAAATTTTACCGTCAATGAAAAGAAATATTCCCCTACTATAGTAACAACCATCTTAAAACAGAATATCTAGTTTAAAACAACTGGATTTACTAAAAGAAAAAGCAAGGAGATTACACTGTTTTTGCTGAGAAACAGCAGATTACTAGATACTACTACTAAAAAATGAAGCTAATGAATACAAGTAATTCAAATACTCAAGTCACACAGTTTCTAAAAATGTTTATGACGTGTACAAAAAGGCAAAAGAATAGTACACTTTTTTAAAAACGAACTTACCCTGAAATAAGTGAAGTTACAGCTGTTGAATAAGTGTCACTCAAAAGCAGTCTCTTGGCTTTTTCTTACACAGCGGGCAACTTTCCTTTTGAATTCTCCATTTCTGTCTTCCCTCCATTCTTTCTGTAGGTACAAAATATCAAGTGATTTTATGAAAACTCCTCTTACAATCTCAAATACTTTATAATGTAATGCTTTGGCAATATGAACACTTAAAATGTTAAAAAGTTGGTAAGGTAAAAAGTAGTCAAAACTTACTTTTACAAGGCACTGTGCTGGGATACAAGAGCAGAAATCCCCTATGCAAATTACCTCTTTAGGCAAAATTCTCTTTAAAAAAGGAAAAGGCCCTAAAGAGCATTAAGTTCTGTTTTACACTGAAAAGAAAGTGACAACTTACAAATAAAGGTATTCAGGCTGCGTGAAGGATCACCAAAGCTCCCTACTGGAAGCAATCAGAAAATAAAGTAGACATAAAAGGGCCTCCTATGTTAAAGTAGATGAGTGGAGTACATCATATTGAGATGATACTGACTACTGTTTCTAGTGGGGGCAGGAGGACACATGACAATGACAATATCACTATCACTGCCAGGCATGTGAAAATGGAACACAAAACAGCACCAGCACAGTTTCATGTGAGAACAGAGTTGATTTTACCTAGCATGAAAATAGCAGGAAATTCTCACAAAAATACCCAGTCTTTTTTCCCCATATCATCCATTTAGGGACATCAAAGACTACGGAAATCTTCAGTACTTGCCGTTGCAGAGAAAAAGATTTGAACAATTTTTGCCCTTAAAGCAAGGCGCCCCAGAGAGTCAATCATTATAATAAATTATTAGATAAACTATAATGCTGACATGTAAAGAGATTCAGACATGTTTGATGAAATATTTATGGATAAAATATTAAGTCTATAAATACCTCATTATCACTTTTAAGAAATTTTAAGGAGAAAGGGGCAATTCCAGCAAAGAGGGAAGGTCAATCTCAAGGGGAAAGAAATCAACTAAGAAGGGTACTTAGCAGAGAGAACTAAGGCTGCAAGCAGGAAGCTATTACAATAATGAAAGTAAGAAGTACAAGGGCTTAAGTCCATGGCAGAGAGGGTGGAGAAGAGTTTAGAGTTTATATAGTATGACTGACATTCTTTGGGGACAGACAGGACTAGACAAGGATGACTCCTGGGTCAAAGACAGACTGGGAGATAATGGTTCCAAAGCAGGAACTAGAATAGAGTCACTATTTTTTGAATCCAACATGCCACAAATGATGACCAGATGGGTGGTGTTATCATCTGCGTTTTATACATGACAAACCTGTGAATTCAACAGAGCAAAAAGCACATATGTTTATCTCTTTGTTCTAAGATCTTACTAAAATGATCATATTGGAATTATATTTTTAAGGTATAAATCTTCACTATCAGAGAAAAATGGCAGTAAAGTCATCTAATAATGGGAAGAAATTTTTCTGAAAGACCACAAGCAGATGAAAGAATAACGAAACATGCAGCAGAGAAGACAAAGCAGCAGCCTAGAGAAGCATCAGTGGAACCCCAGCAGAGGAGGGAAAGGACCAATTTAACAGAACCCTAAAGAAGTGAAAGTTTGGAAATGGCAGGTCTTCTTAGTAAGAAGTGGGCTGAGAAGAGATTGATAGGAAGTCTGTATAACTCAACAGTTTGGCCTTTTCCTCCTACCTACACCCAAAATCCTAATACCTTTCTAAAATAACAACAATAATAATGATGATATACAGATTTTACATAAATATAGTGAAAACCACCAGAATTAGAGCTAGTGTGGTATTGCTACTGAAAGTAATTACTTCTTTATTTTGGCACGTAAATGACACCTCTCTTTAATAGAGACTTGATATTAAGTTTTCCTAGGTATAACAATAGTTTTATAGTTTATATAGTAAGATAGTGTCCTTATTCTTAAAAGATGCAGGTACAAGTATTTAGGAGTAAAAGTTATGTCTTATTTTTGTACAGATTCAGGAGAAAAATAAATGAGTATAAACATATATCGATACAAATATACATATAAAGATATCATAGTTCTAATCAAGTTTAATTAATCAAGCTTAATTAAAGGGCAGGGGAGATGTATTCATGTGACCACCTTACCGCAGCATCAACATTAGCAGGTGAGTCTCCATTAGGGTCTGCCAGCATAGAAATGACACTAATCATGATGGTTTCCACGGTGTGAATAGGCAGCCAGCGTTCCTCTGGCTTTTCATAACCATATTTATCTTCCCCGGGCTCGTGAAGAATAGAAATGCATACATCACCATTTTTATCAACTGCAAAATTAAGAGAGTAAGATCCCCGTTTTAAATATTTAAAACAATTTGGTTACGCATAAAATAACTATTATAGGTATGGTCCTGATTCCCATGGTACCTTTATAAAATTCAGTACCACTGTACCAATGAATATATACAGAAGTTAATTTCCAAAATGGAACCTGTTAACCTTTTAGGAAGATAACAGATTTCTTACCCAATAGGATCCACCTGACAAGCCCAAAAGGAATGTAAACTATCTTTTTCATTGTGCAAAATTTCAAGATACCTAACATGTAGATGGTGCCTCACATTTACATGTAATAAATACAATAAAACGAATAAATGGCATCTATTCAAACTGTTCTTCATTTGTAGAAAGTATACGGTCCAAACACCAGAAATAAGTTTCTATGCAGTAATTATTTCCTAGTTTCCCCACTAACTTACTGATTAAAACTGTTGATACTCAAAGGTTCAGTGACTTTCTTAAGAAAAAAATGAAAAGTAACATAATATACTCTTTAAATCATATGAAGGCAAAACTATATTTTCGGGGGAAGAAATGTACTCAGATCCACAAAAGAAACATGTCATAATTGCCAGTGAAAATTCATCAACATAAATGATATTCATGAGGCCCCTATTCTATTAAGCTATTTTAAAATCCAAGCCACAAATTAATTCTTGTTTAAAAAAAAAAAAGGGAGGGGGGTTGTCCGTAATCTACTAACTCATTTACATTACACAAACACTCCCTCTATTAGTGAAGCTATCAAAATCGTAACACCCTTTTATGGTGAAATTTTCCCTATGCAAAAAACATACTTATTGAGAAAATGTTAGAAAAGTCAGAAAAACATAGTATTTTGGTAAAAAAAAAAAAATGTTTTAACCAAATTTCCAGATCCCATAAATAACCACTGACAATATTTATGTATGTTTCATTCCTAACCTCCTACCTAAAAGCCCAGCAAAGTTGCAATAGGTATAATTTTAAAAGCTTATTTTTCATCTCATAACTTAAGCATTTCCCCTGTTGTTATAAACTCTGGGTAACCAGAATCAAAGTTTATATATATTTTGGCTCTACGACAAATGCTTCTTGAATGCATATTGTGTGCCAGGCACCCACTTGACACAGGGAGTTCAGCGATGAATGTGACATTTAAGACCCATGACTTCAATGTCTTGTACATGAGCTGTTCTATAATTAAGGTTCCTCTCACCCCCACTTCCTAGTAAAATCTATTAGCTAAAATGAAGTAACTAAACCAAGAGGAGAGAATAACAAAAACAAAACTTGTAACAGCACTATGAAGTTCAACATAAAATGCTTATATAATAAACAAGGTCCTACTATATAGCACAGGGAATTATATTGTAATAATATAATGAAAAAGAATAAGAAAAGTATCTTGTAATAATCTATAATGAAAAAGAATAAGAAAAAGTATATATATATATATATGTATAAATGAATCACTATGCTGTATTCCAGAAACCAACACAACATTGTAAATCAACTATATTTCAATAAAAAATTAAATTAAAAAATGCTTATACAGTATTAAGATACTTCACTTATCACATAAGGATTTTTCCAAGTCATTTTCTTTGAGAATATGACATTAAATGTTTATGTAGAATTTTATCAGAGAATCGACTTAAGATCCATTTTCCATTTTTACAAATTGTTATCATAATATAGCACTGTTAAAATTTTAACCTTGTGTCATTTCACTTTATCATACAGTTTAATTTTTTAGAATGAGGTTTTTAGGCTTAATACCTATTACCGAATTACACTTAAAAAGGCAAGATAATTCTGAGTGAAGAGGCAATGAAACAAAAATTTTTTTCTTTATTGTAATTTTTAAATTTCACAAGTGAAATATAGTTTAATCAGCTTTTCTAAATGTTTTTAGGAGCAAAATTTTTCCATGTATAGAAACTATATGTATTTCCTCTTTTGTGAAATGTCTCTTCTTACCCTTTTCTCATTTATGTACTCAGTGTGTTTATTCTTTTTCTTGCCAAATTGCTTCTTAACTTTCCCTGTTTAATTTTTGCGTGTTATTTCTTCCTTTCACTTTAATACCCGAACAATGTTCTTTATAGCTGGCCTTAATATCTGATAAAAGATCCGTTCAAATATCCCTTTTTGCAGGGGGGAGGGTATAGCTCAAGTAGTAGAGCGCATGCTTAGCATACACAAGGTCCTGGGTTCAATCCCCAATACTTCCTCTAAAAATAAATAAAATAAGTAAACCTAACTATCTCCCCTTTTAAAAAAAAAAGAATCCCATATTGCATGTAATTGTCTATTTTCTCTTTTTACTCTCCTCTTTTTAGTCTTCTAGTATTTATTATTTTTGAAGCTAGAAATATCTTGTCCCTAACATTCAGCATGTAATTAATATTCACTATTTTTTTAAAGTCACTTGAAACTTTATTCCATTTAGAGTTTTAATTCACTTAGCTCTTTGGTATGAAGAGGATTTCTAAATCAATGTCCCCATAAATAGGTAGCCAACAGTCTTGGCATCAATGACTGCAAAGAAAACACATCTCTTCTTCCATCTTGAAGCCAGCCTACCTGAACCATGTATACTCTTCAGGCTCCCTCTTGAAGCTGTGCTCTAAAATGAGGAAAATCTGATCTACCCTCATCTTCTCTGTTTACTCACCATTTGGTACTCTCTTTTTTTTTAAATCTTACTGGTAACTGGCATCTGCCTCTAAACAGGATGCTATGGACTGTTCTCATAGAGTGATTGGGAGAACTTTTCTGGGTAATTTTCAGGCCAACCCTTCTGGCCAAAACAGCTGATACTGCTGAGCACACCTTCCTGGACACACTTTCCTCTCTTAGCTTCTGTGACACACTTCTTTTCCCTAGTTCTTGAGTCATTCTCAGTCATTTCCCCCTTTTCCTTTTCCCTGCTCTGACTTTTGATGGTATCCTAATCTCCAAAATTAGTCATCTTTTCCCTGGGTAAATTAACTCATTCACCATATCACAATGTTACCCATCATCTTTTCCCCCTCACTTTATTAAGATACAATTGACACGGAACACTGTGTAAGTTTAAAGTGTACATGATTATTTGTTATACACTACCTATCATCTTGATGCTGATAAAATGCAAGGCCCTACCTACGCTCACTGCTGAACCTTGGAGTAGTTTTATCTAATTATCAAGTGGCACCTCAAAAAAAAATAAGCCCAAAACTGAATGCATCTAAGTCACACAAAGCTAATCCTTACCATGTAATAATTTTTCTAACAGTTTTTTGAGATATAATTCATGTACTTGAAGTACACAATTTAATGATTTCTAGTATGTTTACAAAGCTGTACAGCCATCATGACAATCAATTTTAGAATATATTCAACACCACATTAAGAAAAGCCATACCCATTAGCAATCACTCCCCACTTCCCTCCAACCTTCCCCGAGCCCTAGGCAACAACTAACCTACTTTCTATCTCTATAGATTTGCCTATTCTGGACATTCCACATAAATGGAATCATACGCCATGTGGTCTTTTTGTTCACTTAGCATTATGTTTTTAAAGCTCATTCATGTTGGAACTTGTATCACTACTTCCTTCCATCGTATGAATATATTACATTTTGGGTTTTTTGCTAATTAACTGACAGACGTTTGGACTGTTTCTACTTTTTGGCAATTATAAATATTGCTGCTATGAATATTCATGTACAGGTATTTCGTGGACATATGTTTTCAATTTTCTTGGTTATATATCTAGAAGTGGAATTGCTAGGTTATAAGGCAACTACGTTTAACCTTTTTAGGAACCGCTAGACTGTTTTCCAAAGGGGCTGTACCATTGAACATTCCTGTCAGCAATGTAGGAGGGTCTAATTTCTCTGTATCCTTGCCAACACTGTTTATTATCTGTTTTTGATTATAGCTACCCTAGTGTGTGTAAGTAGTATCTCACTGTGGTTTTCTTTCTATAAATATTTTGTAAATGGTCCATTAATAAATTCTTACTTCTCCATTACCACCCACATCTCATAGTCAACAAGTGAGAATAACTAAATTTTCCTTCCTGCCACTATTCTTTTTTGTTGCTGCTGTTCTTTGGGGGGGGAGGGGATAATTAGGTTTATTTATTCATTTATTTAAATGGAGGCAATGGAGATTGAACCCAGGACCTCATGCATGCTAATCACACAGTCTACCACTGAGCTGTACCCTACCCCTTCCTTCTTGCTTCTACTCTTAATTCAAGCTTTCATTGTCTCTTACCGGAACCATTGCTAAAGTCCTCTACCTCCTGGCTATTTAGTCTGGCTTCCCTTTCCAACCCTCTCCCCTTGAGTATAATCTCTCTAGATGAAGATATAGTCAAGATGAACCTACTGTACAGCCTTAAACTGAATGAGTCCCCACACCTCGAGGTACATATTCAAAATTCTGTTCAAGAATCACATCCTGTAAGAATCAGTTCCTGACTCCCTATTCTATCCTACCAAACACCTTTACAACATCTGTCATCTCTGTTTCACTGTTAATGTCCGTCTTTCCCTCACATCAACCATAATATCCTTATAGGAAGAGACCATAACTCATTCATCATCTTTTTATTTTCAGCACCTAGCAGAAACTCAAATGCTCATTTTCCCTCTCATTTCTACTGCAGAACAACTCTCACTCCTTTCTAAGTCTAGCTCTTTTAGCCATCCCTGCCCAATCACCTTCTCCGGATCCTTTCTTCACAAAGCATCTCTTCTCTCAAATCAAGTCTTAATTATTTCACTCTCTAATGCCTTCTCCCTTATGGCCTGCAAACCAAAGTCTCTTCAACCTTAAAAACCAAACAAAACAAATACTCATTTCAGTTGTCCTCTTAAGCTACCCATGCCATTGCTACTATTCCTCTTAACAGAAGTCCCATGTATTGCTTCACATATGTATTCTCATTTAACTCTCACAGACAAAATAAGGCTCAGAGAGGCTTTGCCTGCAGTTACATAGCTAATCTGAGGTGGAGCCAACATTCAGAAACTTTGTTACATTTTCCTTTGAAATATGTGCAAAACCACTGACTTACGACGCATCAAATAATTCAAGTGAAAACAGAATAATTGCCAAAAGCCTAAGAAGAAAGGAAAGAAATGCCCGAGCAACAAGAGGCAGATGTGGTCGATTCATGCATCCATACATCATGCAGGACTACCGTTAATGCATTCCCCCAGAAAGAAATTATTTTTCTCCTTCTTACTGTAGAAAAAATAACTGTCTTTGTCATCGCTGCTATCTTAGATGCAGTGAAGCATGGTGGCTCCCAATAGTTTCCATTCACCACTCTAGTCTCAAGACCCACCTATTTTACAAGCCATTGGGTTCTAATAAACATTCGATTTCCTTGTAGTAAAGCCTTAATTTATTCATGCATCCATTACTCTCTCACTGGTTTTTACTGAAACTAATATATACGGGTTTCTTTTCCTTGCCACCGAAAGTCTGGACTATGAAAAGTAGCATGCAGATAAGTGTAACAGTCTAAAAAGGCTCTGATTACAAAATACTAATAGTCAAAATACTTAGGTAAGAAATTCTTGTGAGCTCTATTATACAAAACAAGGCCAAAACTTTAGGGAGACTCTACAAACATAGTTTACCTAGGCTAACCTTTTGCTCACAAAGTGGATTTTAAATGGTAGTATATCTTTGGGTAAAAAAGTCAATGTCACCATTTTATGCACCTCAGTACTGGACACTTTTCAAAAGTTTCAACACACAGTACTTTATCTGATTTGACTCTTTCAATCACTTTATGAAGTAGGTAAGACATTCCTCTTTTACAGCTAAGAATACACATAAAAAGTTAAGAGTTGTCCGTAGTCTAGGAGGTAAGATGAGAAAATACAAATTAAAAATCCAAGTTTAGTTAATTCTGTGCTCTTTGTAACAGCCAGTGAGTCACCTAATACCTTGGAAATTATCTCCTCAATTACAAGAGCTCTACTAACACTGAGTATCACCAACCTTGCCTCTAATCTGGAACACCATGAGTCTGAAAGAGCTGAAAACTAAATAAATAAGAAAATAAATAAATAAATAAATTTCCCATGTAATCTCTGTTACTCCTTCTCTTCTAAACAATCTAATACAAGCCTATGTACATAATGAACACAATGAACTTAGTACAAAAATTCCAAAACAATTTCATTGAGAACTACATCTTTCTGATTGACCTTGGAAACTTCAGTGACAGGCCATCATACTTGCAGAAGTAAAACTAGATAAACTTACCATTTGGGTGCCAGATTTCTGTAATGAATTTCATTTTAGGAGGCCGAAGGGGATAATCTTTTGGGAAAGTGAGATGAGCCTTAAAAACACCACCTTCACTGGAAAAAAAAAACAAAAACAAGTTCTTGCCTGTAAGTTCCTGCTCGTAAGACAATTATTAAAACAAACATAAAACAAGGGTGCTAGTGCTAACACTAAAAATGAAGTAAATAAATAATCTGGATTTCAAGCAGACTGTTTACTTACTCAAATACCCAGTTTAATAAACTATCATACCTACCACCTTATTAAACTCTCAACAAACTAGTAAAATGAAAGAAACTGTTAGCTTACAAAAGGCATCCAGATCAGATGACATTACTGCTCCACTGCTTAAACCTTTCTGTCACTTCCCAGTGTACTTAAAATTCAGAAGTTAAATTTAATGTTGCCTATAGAGATCAAGTTGGCAATTTCTCTATGTTGATCCCCACCTATCGCTCTTCCCTCTGTTCCAGCCCGTCTTCTTTCTGTTCCTTAAACACAATAAGCTTTTTCTCATCTGAGAGCTTACGCATTTTATTGTACCCTCTCTGGGAAAAGTTATGCTGACCTTCCATCCATCCATCCACTTATTCACCTTATCATTTAATAAATATTTATTCAGCCTTTATGTGTTTGACACTGGGAGTAAAGCAGAGAATATAGTCTCTCAAGGAGTTCATATTCTAGTGACTTTTCAAAGTAGTGCTGTGCGATAGAACTTTTTGCACGTTAGAGATGGTCTATGGTCATGCTGTCCAATATGGTGGCCACTAGCCACTTGCAATATGGCTAGTACAACTGAAGAACTGAATTTTTAATCTTATTTTAATTGTAACAGCCACATGTGGCTAGTGACTGCTGTGTAAGTGCAGTTCCAGAGCACTACCATTTACTTAAGAACTGTTCTTGAACAACTGTCAAAACAATACAATTTATCATATATGTTAATGAAAACTGATGGAAAAAAGTCAGCCTTATGGGGTAAAAACGACTAAGTTCCTGCCGTGTGTCGTTAGTATTAGCTGTTTCCTCTGTTTGAAATATCCTACTCCCTCTGTCATCATTCAGAACTCAGCTTAAATGTTACCTCTTGGGAAAGACTTTACTTGACTACCCCATATTAACTAGCCACTGTGCCCCTCTATCACATGGACCTCCTTTCATTTCTTTATTGCAAAAGCAATTTGCACCTCTTTCTTTTATTATAAGATGTATACCCCATCAGAGCAGGGTCATCTGATTGTGTTTGTTTCAGATCAGTAAGAAATCAAATCAGCTCATTAAGCGGCTTTCATTCATTAAACAAATAAACATTGATTACCTAATTATGCAATACACTGTTCTATGAAGAAGGATACAACAGAGAATGAGACATTAGAGATCACAGGTTTATGGCACGTTACCATTCTAGTGTCAGAAGAAAATATCAGTAATAAATAATGGAATTATATGTGCGATCTATTGTTAAATTTTTTAAAAAGTACCTATAGAATAAGCTCATTTGTCTTTAAGAAAAAAAGTGAGGGTATGTTTGTATACAAACAGAAAAATGTCTGGAAAGATGACACCAATACATAATAGTTAACTCTGGAACACAAGATTATGAGATCTTTTACTTTTTTGATACAGCTTGAATTTTTTTAACCACAAGCAAAATATTAATTATTATTGCCTTTTTCTGATCATAAAAGCAAGATGGGAGTGGGGGAGTTAAACAGAGAAAGGTGGACCATTAACACCAAATACTTCTGAATACTTAGGAAAGGCCGGTGGACTCAATATAAAAAGTAACCTCTACAATTTTGATAAAAGTAATTAAGAAAACATCTGCAAGGGAATAAAGAAAGAATGGGGTGGTAACACACAAGCATAATGAACAGGACAAACTGAGAGGTTTACAAGTACAGAAGGTGGTAACTAGATGCGGAAACAGTACCAATGAAAAGCTTTATAAGAGGAGAACAACCCCAGTCTGTTTGCAAGGAGATGGGAAGGTGACTAGAGATATTAGGAAAAGAGTAACTAAGAAATCAGAAGAAAGAAAATAAGTAAAGGGCCTGACCAAGAAAAATAAAGAACATACTTTCCTTCTGCACAGAAAGAAAACAGACTGAAATGTAGTACAGACATCCGGGGTAAAAAAGGAAGAAAAATGACAAATTGTACACCTGCCTCACGGCCTTAATTTTCATAATTGATGAGATTATCTATGTTGAAGGGGGAAAATATGAAGACCTGATGGAAATAGAGACTGGAATAGCAGTCGTGAAGAGTGCATTACACTTTTAAGAGATAAGTCTATCTTCTCAGCTTATGTTACCCCAACTTTATAAGTTAGTGCCTAAACTGCCCTTAGGACATTTTAATTCCATGAACTAGGTTTTCAAATTGGGGCTGCAAACTAATTAAGTGAGTTACTAACCAGTTTTTTTGCTTAACAGATAAAAATAAAACAGAAAATGTAGGTGCTTATCACAAGTAGTTTGTTTCAGTTATATAATCTACACGTTTCTTTCTATTCGCTAAAACGTATACACATAAGTATACGCTGTGTCATGATGTAAAATATTTCTGATTATGGGTTGTGGTTAAAAACAACAGTTTGAAAGCCACATATATAGAAAGTAGCCAAGAATCTATGTAAAAGGACATCAAAACAGCTACCACAAAGTCCATGCACTTTATTCCCAGGTTAAGGCCATTCCTTGATGCTAAGTTAGCTTTCCTAGGTCCCTGAATTTTGACAGCTGTCAGATTCACTTTAAAACTTTACATCAGCTAACTGGAATCCCTACTATGAAAAACTGACTTAGTCTATTAAGGTATTTTCAATTTTTAAAATTTTGATCAAATTTGATTAAAGGATTACCCTTAAAGGTTTAAAGAACATAATTTTCTTTCTGTCTGCAATGTCCTCACTCATTCTGAACCAATCATGCAATTTCTTAAGTGTTTTTCTTCCTACAGATGGAATCCTTAGCTTCTCTGATACTTGGGAAAATCCTACCTGTTTTCAAAAAAGCTTGGATCGGCAATCCCAACTTGTGAGCACAAACTTCTAGCAAACAGTGAACACTGAACACTGAACAGCCAAGTAAGAAAGAGGAATTCAAAAATCCCAGAGTACAAAACACAGTAGACTAAATATTAATATGTCACACTCATTATTTTTAAACATATGAAGATGCTACTATGATAAGCAAAAGGAAAGCTTTTTAAAAGCATCAATGAATAGGAATACCTTCCTTTCCATTTTATATTCTCTTCATCACAGATACTAATAGTATAATTACTAGCATGATGTTAAAAAGAGGTATGCAACCAACAGTTTCACATTTGAAAAGTTTGAGAAACCTAGGCTGAGTCCAAGTTTCTTCCATGAGACTTTCCTTACTGTTTTTGTATTAAAATCATAAACATCTTACAAGGATCAGATCCTACCATTTCACTTTGTCAGACCCTATCATTCTGCCAAATTTATTTTATTTAAATGATATACCATGTGCTGCCATCTGAAATTTTGCTCAACGTTGTTCTTTTACATATATCCATCCCCACTGATACCTGTCTCATGTCCATTCATTTTATTTGCCACATTCCACAATTTATCCATTATACTCAGTAAATATTTGATTGCTTCCATTTTTTTTTGTTATTACAAACAATAGAACATTAAACATTCTGAACACTTCCCAGGCATAGGGTTTTACCTTAGAAATGAAACAAGACAAAGCTTAAACAATTGTTCAAAGTCACATAACTAATAAAGTCACTCAGGGAACTAAACAAAGATACTCATGAAGTTAAGCACTTAATGATAAATGACATGGCACTGCCACTGATTAATCAATCTCTAAGCAACATGGGCACCAGGTTCATTCCCTCCAAAACTTCATCACAGAATATGCGGCTTGTGCCATATAAGTTTTAAAGAGGACTGTAGGAAGAATTTTGTTACTGTACATGGTTAGAATTAGAGAGTTTGGGTAGCCAACTCTTCATTTTCTATATCCACTGAAGGTAAGACAATACTACAAAATACATATAATCTTAAAAAATTCATATAATCTTAAGATTCCCCAAATTTTTCACACCATTGCCAGAGGTAAGAAACAAAATCAAGCATACTTCTTGAGCACACTAGCCATTAGTGATGAAAGAAAAAGAGAATAAGAAATAAAGAAGGTATACATTTACCATTCACCAATACAAATTTATAAAATTTATAATTACACAGTGATACTCTTGTCTCCTAAAGTTTCTTTAAAAACCTATTGCCACTCCTACTTTTTCTTTCTGTGGATATGGGTGACTATCCACACTACTTGATAATCATTAGTCTGAAAATGGCACATATGTCATACCAGTTTCCAGAATGCTTTTTGTAGAAAGACAGACTAAAGAATCTATTCTTTTTGTTACTATTATTCAAGAATCTACTCTTAACAGCACCAGAAAGATTAACTAATGGTAAGGGCAGTAACAAAAATTTAATGTTGTGCGAAGATAAATATAACAGCTAAGTTAATACTCACAGCAACTATCAATCTCAAAGCAATGCCTGAATATACCAATTATTGATTACAGGATTGTAAAGAGTGTGGAGTGCCCTCTAGTGACTGAACAAAGGCTAATGATACCAGTGTGAAATAGCACACCATTTTTTACAGAATTTTAGTATACTAGTAATTCTTTCTATTATTATATAATGATCTAATGAAGTTATGAACTAATCATCTGGGTATCATCTAAGCCAAGATTAACTTTCTTATTAGACTTTTCTTCTGGGGAATATTCCCTAACATACTCAAAACCTGCTGTACTCCCATTGAGTTCTCATAATACCCCATGCCTACCTCCATCATGGCTGTCCTCAAAGTGTATTAATTGACCATGATCTGTTTTGCGAACTAAACTGTAACCTCTTTGGGAGCAGTGACTATTAGCTAATTCAAGGTCACATTCCAAGCATCTAGCAAAAGACTGCTCAAAAAAAATTTGGAAACTAAATGAACGAGTACAGTAAATGCCAGTGTAATGCTTTATTTTTGCAACCATTCTATGTAGGAAATTGCCAAAAGGGATGGTCTAGACTCAACAAACCTTAAAATTCTTTTTTGAGAGCTTTAAAAACAATTTTAATATTTCCAGCACATGAATTTTAGAAAAGATCATTAATAAAAAGGAATCATATCCAAATAATTTTGGTTGATTATTATAAGATCTGTCAACTGTATTAAGGTTTCATTACTCATTACCTTGTTCAAAGTGCATGTGGTCCTGAGATTAAACTATACAGCCCAGGTGTGGCCAGGGCTCTCATCAGGAAGGGACAGTGCAGAAGTGGCAGCCAGTTGTCTTATCAGCAAGTCCACACTCCAGAGGAGTGGTCACAAATGTTTCTGCTATCCGCAACTCAGATCAACAGGTGGCACTTTTTAAACGTATACAAAAGGCCAGAAATAGATTTTTATTGGTGAAAAGAATGGCCTGTTAATTAGTACAATGAGTAGTAAGTAGTAAAGTGTCTCTCTTTGGTGAAGCTAAGGGACACAACATATATGTGGACCAGCTAATAATTGTGTATTAGATGAGATTCTAACCACCACTGCATGAAAAATGTGCAAGAATTTTGTGAGGTCCTTGAGATGGAGCTTAAACCTGGATGCCTAACTAATCTTCTACACGGACATTTGTTTAGAAGAATTTCTCTAGTTATTACATATCAACTCTTTAGGGTAGCAAGATTTTGTCCCTGAAATGTCGCTCGGTTTCCCTTGAGTAAACCTTCATGTGATGTGTTTTGATTTAAAAACCTAGAAGAATAGACCCTCATCATGCTCATAAGCCGGCTGGATGTATGGTTTTGTATGCAAAGTTTGGTAAGAAATTTGCTTTCAAATAATACTAAGGTTGTGAGGTAGTACCTACAGGATGGTTTTCATTGGTTATTATTATCTTGCAAACTAACATTGTGGAATGATTAAATTGAGGTATTTTAGTTTGCAACAATTACCAATGCAAACATAGCACTGGGAAATAAATCAACAAAAATTTTGATTGGCAGTAGTTGTGACAAAAACATTTCTTCTGATCTTAGAAAACCCTCAAATCAGTACTACAGCTCAACTCTGCATGTCATATCCAACCTGCTCTGGTATAGAAGTAGCTCTGAATTTTCTCTTCTATCAGATGTTTTACAGGGGATGAGGAATGGGGAGAAGAGATGCCATCTCAGAACACCTAAAATAAACTACTTGACCATCATCAAAAAAAACTGTTGATGTATCCATATCCTTGCTGCTTAGTACCATCAAGGATCATGACTGAGTAAGAAACTGTAGTCCCCAAGAAAGTCCCTGCTGCCACTCAGTTGTTGAGAAGCTGCTGCATTTTTTCCAATACCTCAACTTCTATAAAAAGTATAAAACTTGTACTAGTAGTCACTAACATGAGATAGCCATGATCCATCCTATAGAACATTACATATTAGTGAGTTTAAGTTTGTCTGCAAACACTCGTAACAGACAATAAGACAGCGGCCTTTGCATCTAAAAATGTATTATATAACATATTTAAGAAATCCCATCTTTTTCTACTGCTCTTTGATAACACTACATTCTATTATCTATCTTTACATCTGTTAATAATGATTAATGGAAAGTGATTAACTTAACTATTGCTTTTATAAACTAGGAAACTTCAGTTTATCAAAATAGTTTATATTTCAGTTAATTAAAAGAGCTCCACTTGGGTGTCAGTTCATGATACTTACTAGAGTGTATCTGGAGGACCAATAATGAGGACTTCCCATCGGTAGAGATCATTGTCATCTATTAAACCTGCTGAAAAGCCTTCCACTGGATTTTTGTTGAGTTCTGTGGGAAAAGAAAAATTTTATCAAATTTTAAGTATATAATCTTCACTCAATATTCAATACAGACCCTGAACATACACGTTATAAATTCTAACCTATTAAATGAAAATACCTGAATCCATTAGCAAAATGCTACCTGATGTCCAAAACATTTCCATTTCTGTAACACAAGGAAGAAATGGGTAAAGCAAACTATCCAGATCGATTTCTACTGCCCTTTACTTCTACCCTGGTTTCCAGCTAGGTTCTTAACATTCTAGTAGCCCTATGGTGGCATATAGGTATAGTGGTACAGAGAGCTTGCTCAAATGCAGATTTCCAGGCCCATTCCCCAGAGATTTTGGTTCAGAAGGAAATCAAACCAGTAATTCGGCTAATTCTTAAGCTGTGGTCTTTAGGGTACATTTTAGAAATACCGATAGAGTGCCTGCTATCTTTTCATTAGAATTTTGCTGCTTAACCAACCTTTATTTATACTAATAACTGTACATCTATATGATAAGTCCTCTGTATTCCTGGGGATACACATCTACAGCTGGTGTTCATGTGTGGACCATCAGACTCTGAGCACAGAGAGAGCAGAGGCTCCAACTGTCCTGCCAGTTTTCAGTATCCAGGAGTGTTTAAGAAAAATAGCTGGAGCCTATGGGAGCAGCAGTAGCAACGTGAGATTTTCCTCTTCCAGAGAGAGTATTCTGGCACTCCTCTGATCAAGGAGGTGGGGACAAGAACAGAGGCAAAAAAATGGTGAAGTGGGAAGACACAGGCCAAGATGGGACCTTAGAGGAGCTGGTGAGAAAGAGTGCGAAGTCTGAACAATTCCTGGAGTCAGGGAGCTTAATAAAGTAATGACCTATTGATAGTGGGTATTATGTCAGGATTTTTTTAACAGCTGTAATGACATATAATTAACATTCAGTAAATTTTACACATTTAAATTATATAATTTTTTACATATTGATCACCACAATCCAAGGCAATCACCACAATCGTGTGTGTGTGTGTGTGTGTGTGTGTGTGTGTGTGTAAATATATAAATCATCAACAAGAGGCACTGACTGGCTCAAATTGAGAAGTGGGGACAAAGCACACAGGAGAGCAATTTAAAGAGGACTTGCTAGGAGTAGCAGAACAGGTTTTAATTCTCATAATTCCTGCCATTATCTTCAAGGAGCTCACTCCAATGATAAGTAATCCAACTCAAAGTGCTATAAAAGACTGAGCCAAGTGTGTTAGTAACTGAGAAGAAAATAATAATTTTTTTGAGGAATCAGAGGTGGTTATTTTAACAACTAGGATTTAACACCCCAATATGCCAGTGAAACAGAGAGCCAAAAGTGAAAGTTTATTTATATTTTAAAATGAATGGCTTCTTCTCTCAAAACTTAAGGGGAGATTTTTTTTTAATAAGTCTAATAGTTCTGCCTAACAGGCATAGCAGACTTTTAAAAATAGTTTTAAATCAGTACTATGTTTCAAAACACAAGAAATGCATTTTTACATTTAAATAGCTATTCTAAGACATTTTAAAAATACTGAAAATGCAAAAAAATTGCATTTCAATCTTGCTGTTTTGTTTATAAATGCAAACATTTACTGAGTGCCAATATGCTTCAGACCGACTGGAAAATAGGTGAAAATTCCACTCCTACTGTCAACTGAGGAACAGGATAGAGCCAATCACAACGCAGGCAGATAATTTCTACGCTGAGTTATCCATTTCTAACCTTTCTCTGGATAAACACTATTACATTACTCAGACCATCTTCTCCAACACTATATACAAGAGTCTTGTGGAAGATTCTATAATATACCCAGAAATCACCTAGTTGTTGTGTTTTCCATCAGAAGTCCATTTTACAAATGTAAGTGGATAAACTCTGAAATTAGCACATACAGTCAAAATTACCCTTGAAAACTTCCTTATACTTTCCATAAAGCACATCATTGCTTCTCACTTTTGCCCATACACCATACGTTCTTTGAGAATTTCCTGCACATTCTTTCTGTGCTTTTCTCCTACAGGAGTGACTATGTTCACTGCTTGTCTCATCAAGTAACACGAAAGCAACGCTGAAGAATGTTCATCTGTCTCACTTTCATCCTTGCTCTTGCTCCTAGCATGGATCCTCACAGCCTAGATCCATGGGTATTTAACAGATTTAATGGACCTTCAGTGGCAGATGGTTACTGTACCTTCATGAATGCTTCCTTCAAGGTCCAATTCAAGTCCCATATTTGTCCAAGAGGCCCTTCCTAAATAATTTACCAAATGATCTTCTTTGACTAAATTCCTATTAACCATACTTTTAGTCTGTATTACATCCTTTGGCACTTAACTATCAGCTTCTGATTTCCACAGAAGTAAACAGGCAGTTACAATGTGTAGTAAATGCTCCAATAGTATAGGAATTTGGAGGGGCACGAAGGGAGGGCACATTATAATCATGAAGAGACAGAAAAGGCTTCTAAAAAGAGAAGAGACTTCTGAAATAAGACAAAGGATCTGGGTAGAGAAGGTGCAAGGTTTAAACAGAGGAACATACGCAAAAACGTGAAATATGGAGATGAGTATATGGCTAGAACAGGGGCAGGGGAGGGGGCATACACCTGAAACTAGACAGAATGTCAGAAGGACAGCAGAATGCCTCTATAAGCCATGTTCAAGGACTTGGCCCAGAAGGCAATGAGTCTTTGAAGAGTTTGTGTTTTTGTTTCATTTTGAAAACAATGAGGTGACCTCATGAGATTTACATTTTCAAAATCCAATCTTGCAGAATGTCAAAGATGACATAGAGTAAAGGTATGGTGATGACAAAGAAGCAATTAAGGTAATCCTGGGGCAGAGAGTGTAGCTCAAGTGGTAGAGCACATGCTTAGTTAGCACGCACAAGGTCCTGGGTTCCCTCTCCAGTACCTCATCTAAAAATGAGTAAGTAAACCTTCCTTATTAGCTACCCTCTGCTCCTACCCACCCCCAAAAATAGTTCTAAAGTAATCCTGGAAAGTTACCTTTAGAATATGCTAGTGGGAATAATGATGGGAAAGGGGCATTTAAAATAAGGAAAAAATTACACACAATTCCTCAAAAAGTTAAACATACAGTTTACATATAACTCAGCAATTACACTACTAGGTACATTCCTAAGACAAATGAAAACATCTATCCACATAGGAATTTGTACCCAAATGTTTATATAGCAATATTACCCATTAGGGTGGAAACAAACCAAATGTCCATTGATGAATGAATAAAGAAACTATGACATATACATGCAATGCAATATTATTCAGCCATTAAAAAGAAATGAAGTGCTCATACATGCTATGACTTCCATGAACCTCAAACACCAGGCTAAGTGAAAGAAACCAGACACATAAGGTCACATACTGTATGACTCCTTTTATGTGATATATCCAGAAAAGGCAAATCCACAGAGACAAACAGCCAAACAGAGAAGGAGGGAGAAACAGAGTGTAATTACTTATGGGTATGGGAGTTTTTCATGGGGTGATGAAATGGTTTGAAACTGAGATAGTGGTTATACAACATGTGAATACACTAAATACCACTGAACTGTACACTTTTACATGGCTAGTTCTATGTTATCTGAATTTCAACTCAAATTTTTTAAAATGACAAACAGGTTTCTATGCGGAGCAACTGGATAGGAGTCTGTTTATTCTCTGAAATGGGGATAATATGAAGATATGCTGATTTGAGGGGTGAGGAAAAAAATGATGACAGCTTTGGTTTTAAATATCTATACAGCATAAATACACTGTTCTACAAAGAAATCTGAGCTAAAGACAGAGACTTGGGATTATCAGAATATTGTTGACAACTGAAGTCATAAAACTGATGGCATCACCAAGGATGAGCTTAAATATGAACCATAGAAGATCTAACTGAGGTAATTCTAGGGAATAGTAATATCGGGGGATAAAAAAGAAGATGCTACGAAAGTAACAGAGAAGTAGGAAGAAAACCAGGTGAAAGCCAGATGAAAGAAGCCAAAGGAGATGCATTCCAAGAGGAAAGTTGCAAATGATAAATACACATGGCACAGGAAAGTGAGGGTCTAAATTCAGTCCACTGGGTTCTGGGTTCAGTAAAAAAAAAAAAAAAAAGGGCCAAGGCTGTCCTAGGCAAAAGTAGTTTCAGTGTAATGGTAAGACAGAGGCAGGCCATGCAGGCAACAGTGCATTGACAAAAAGAAGGTGAAGTAGAAAAATACAAGTGAAAGCTTTTTCTAGAAGTTTGTGATGGAAAAATATAGGCAGATAAAATTCAAGCAGGTTTTTTAATGGGAAAGGCCAACAAAAGATGTTTAAACATCCTACCACATTTAAATGTTAAAAGAGATCCCTCATACTACATTCTAATCCAGATGGATTACACGTATAAGCAATAAAACGTAACTGAAAGAAAATATAGTTTGTTTACAAAATCTTGGGTGGCGGCAGCTTTCCTAAGCAGAACACAAAACTCAACAGTCAGATTATACTACACAATATATTTTAAATCAGTATAGCAATAAAATTTAAATACAAATGAGAGACTGTGAGGAATATTTGCAACACAAGAGGTTAAAGTCTAATATCTCTAATACAAGTAAGAGTTCCTATAAATCCAAAGAAAGGGGAAACATACAAAGGGTGCAAAAACAATGGGGAGAAATGGAAATTACTAACAAACACAAACTCTGGCCTCTTTAAGACAAATATTTAAACCAAGAAGTGCCTATGCTTGGATTTTTACTTAGATTCCTAAGGCATTATAGAGAAGTTTTGAATGTTGACAAAGATGATGATAATCTTTTTTGAAAGCTACATGGACATAAGTAGAGTTGAAAAGAACTAGAAAGAGCTCTCTTTCCCTCATATCACGAACGCTAAAACAAAATCTTAATTAAAGTTCTAAAGCAGGCAAAACTAACCAATAGTACTCAAAATCAAGACAAGAGTTATCTTCTTTTTCTTTCAGAGTGGGGAAGGAGAGTGGTATCTTAGAGAGAGACTTCTGGGTGCTAGTAATGGCATGCTGTACATAATATTTACTCATTTTTCTTTGTGTATATAATACTTCAATTTTTAAAACTCAGTAAATCCTGTGTCACATGATTGTTAAATGAGAGTTATGTATGCATGCTGTGAATCTAGAAATCACCGTGGGCCAGAATGGTCTATAAACCATGAATAAAAAGGAAATCAAGAACAAGGTAATGTCCTTGAGAATAACGATTTGTATAGGTATAAGTAATGGAAAATAATGCATGAGCAAGCTTGCTACGATAGGGTCATTATTCAAGAATGAGATTAAAAGAGAATGGGGAGTGCGTGTGAAAAGTAAAAATTGTGTAGCCCTGAAACTGAATCAGAAATATCGGTATGAATTCATAATATAGCTTTAAAAATTCTGTGCGCTGTCCACTGAAAAGGTGGAGAAAAATGACCAACTCTGCAGCAGTGAGCATCCCTAGTGCCCAGAATGTGGTCTCCAAATAAGAGTTACTACATAAAGGGAAAAGGGCTCTTTAGAAATAATGGCTGATTCCAGTTCAGGGGCAGGAAATGATCTAGGCTCATCTCATATCAGATAAAAAGGAAACTACCAAATAATACTATGGTCTTGTTAAAAAGAACTCAGCCATATTGAAGAGGACCCCCTCCACTGGCCAAATATGGGACAATTTGAGTATCAACAGTTAGTAACCACAAAGGATTGAAACATATGTTTCAATTCATGACTTTATAAACAATGATATAATATACAACAAACTAATTGATCATCATTATAGGACACTAGTAAACCACTTTTGTTATCTTGAAAACCCCTTTAAAAAAAGCAAAGAATCAAGATTTATTCTTCCTTTTCTATATAAATTGTATTGCCAAGTAATCAAATAGAAACTATTATTTGATCAAATGAGTATCTCTCTATAGAAATAGACCAGTTATCAATAGGCACATGACAAGATGCTCAATATTACTGACATTAGAGAAATGCATATCAAAACTACAATGAGGTACCACCTCACACCAGTCAGAACGGCATTCATCAAAAAGTCTACAAATAATAAGTGTTGGAGAGGGTGTGGAGAAAAGGAAACCCTCCTACATTGTTGGTGGAAAAATAAACTAGTACAGTCACTTTGAAGAACAGTATGGAGGCTCCTTAAAAAAATTAAAATAGTTACCGTAAGATTCAGTATCCCATTCCTGGGCATATATCCAGAGAACACTAATTCAAAAAGATACATACACCCCAATGTTCACAGCAGCACTATTTACAATAGCCAAGACATGGAAGCAGCCTAAATGTCTACAACAGATGATTGGATAAAGATGAGGTATGTGTATACAATGGAATATTACTCAGCCATAAAAAAGAATGAAATAATGCCATTTGCAGCAACATGGGTGGACAGAGATTATCATATTAAGTGAAGTCAGACAGAGAAGGACAAATATCATATATCACTTATATGTGGAATCTTCAAAGGAAAAAAAAAACGATACAAATGAACTTATTTACAAACCAGAAACAGACTCACAGCCATAGAAAATAAACTATGGTTACCAAAGGGGAAAAGGGGGTAGGGGGGATAAATTAGGAGTTTGGGAATAATATATACACACTACTATATATAAAATAGATAAATACTAAGGGTCTACTGTATAGCACAGGGAACTATATTCAGTATCTTGTAACAACCTATAAAGAAAAGAATCTGAAAAAGAACATGTTTGTAAAAATAAATAAATAAAATTTAAGAATAGTCCAGTTAAAAAATGAAAACTTATTGAAACATTGCCATTTTGTCATTTTAACCTAGGCATTTTTTAGAAAGAAAGACAATCAGACATTAGCATGTCTCCTGATAAACTAACCACCACTTAAGAAGTGATCTCATGTGACTCTCAAAGTTGAACCTGCTTTAAGTCCCTAGACACAATTACCAATTTATAGAAAACACAGAGAACTATGTTTAAGGACATTCCTGAGACACAATTAGCAAAATCTATACTTTGGGAAATTCTAAAGGGCAAGACCTAGAATCTTAAATAAATACACTGCAAGGGAAACAAAAGAGAAGACTGAATTAAAAAGACTTTTTAAAATGTATGACAAATTTGAAGGCTGACTCAATCTAACAATACTAAATTACTGTTAACTTTTTAATTGGTAATGGTAGTGTGTTCGGTTTTTTTTTTTACCCCCCCCCTTTTTTAAACATACTGAAATATTTACAAATGACAGTGATGTTTGGGATATGCTTCAAAATCATAATGCGGTAGAGAGAGATCAAATTAGTTTGGTTATGACCTAGTAACTTTTGAGGCTTGGTGAATACATGGAGGTTCACTGTACAGTCAATTTTATTATTATTATGTTTAAATTTATTTCTCAAAAGTTTTTAAAATGTTTAAAGCAGTTCAGACTAAAATAATGGTTTACAATACTTGTCGATCATGTGAAAATAAACCTTCACTGAGCCTCAGAAAAAATACAAGGTGTTTCAAAATAACAACATCCAAAGACCCAAACTATATGTCATTTTACACTTGACTACTAAGAAAATAAGCTACTTTAACTGTACATACACTTCACCAAGACCAATAGTTGACTAAGTCGAATGACTACAAAGCCAAATATAACTGTTATTTATATCCTAGCAATGATTTTGCTTTGTGTCTCAATGGTTATGGTCTCCTGCTATCAAGTTTATTTATGTAACACACAGCTGCCTGCAAGGTGCATTTCTGTAGAGTGACTATTTTTACACTGGCTTCATTTTGAACTTTTGAAATCTCAGATTGAACTTCTTATGCAGACACTATCTAATTACTCCTCCTAAGTACTGAGATGGTTTGTCAAAATAATTTTGACCTTATTATCAGAGGACTGAATTGCCTTATCACTTTAAAACATAAATCGCCAGAAACTAAGTCACCAAAATTAATTGGGAAAATATTCCTTTCCTGCAAGCTTCCATTAACTAATCATTATTGAAAAAAAGTAATGTATCAGCAAACAACCAAAGGTTTGCTTATATTTCCTCTACAGATTCTGAAGATGAGTCAGTTTAATCACTTTTACAGGTTTCTGGCAAACTTTAAAAGTTCGCTTAAAATTAGAAATTTTGGAGACTTCCTAAGCCACAAACACCTCTAGACATGGCCCTACCCACCAGAGGTCCAGGACCAAGCTTCACCCAGCAGTGGGCAGGCACTGGCTCCTCCTGCCAGGGAACCAGCGTAAGCCTCTGGTCCAGCCTCATCTACCAGGGGGCAGACACCAGGAATAAGAAAACAGTAATCCCAAAGCCTGTGGAAGAAATTCATCAACATAAGCCAGGCTCTACACTGGGACTGACTGGACCCTGGCCCTTGGGTGACAAGAGAGAAGTGTACTGCTGCAACGTATAGGATGTCTCCCACAGAGAGCCACCTCTCCAAGGTCAAGAAACAATAACTAACCTACCTAAAAATACAAATAGAAAGATAGACAGTATGAGGCGGCAGAAGAATATCTCTCAAGCCAAGGCGCAAGATAAAATCCCAGAAGAAGTAAGTAATGAGGAGATAGGCAATTTAACTGAGAAAGAGTTTAAAGTAATGATGGCAAAAATGTTCAGAGAACTCAAGAGGAGTATAGATGCACAGAGTGAAGTTTCTAGCAAAGATTTGGAAAATATAAAGAATACCCAAACAGAGCTGAAGAATAAAATCACTGAAATGAATAACACACTAGAAGGAACCAAGAATAGACTAAATTAGGCAGAACAGATCAGTGAGCTAAAAGTCAGATTAGTAGAAATCATTACTGCAGAAAAGAAAAAAGAATGGAAAGAAATAAGGATAGTTTAAGAGAACTCTGGGACAACATGAATTGCACTAATATTCGCATTACAGGGGTCCCAGAAAAAGGAGAGAAAGGATCTGAGAAAAATTTTGGAGAGATAATCACCAAAAACTTCCCCATCTTGGGAAAGGAAACAGCCACCCAAGTCCAAGAAGTGCACAGAGCTCCACAAAGGATCAACCCAAAGAGGAACACACCAAGGCACACAGTCATCAAGTTGACAAAAATTAAGGATAAGGAGAAAATACTAAAATTAGCAAGAGAAAAGTAATATATAACACACAAGGGAACTCCCATAAGGTTATCAAATGATTTTTCAGCAGAAACTCTACAGGCCAGAAGGGAATGGCACAATATATTTAAAGTGATGAAAAGGAAAAATCTACAACCAAGAATACTCTATCCAGCAAGGCTTTCATTCAGATTTAATACAGAAATCAAAAGCTTCACAGATAAACAAAAGCCAAAAGAATTCAGCACCACCAAACCAGCCTTACAACAAATGTTAAAGGAACTTCTCAGTCATCAAACCATAAGAAAAGAGAACAAAAAGAAGAGAAAAAAAGACCTACAAAGGATCACTTTGAGGAGGGAGGGTATAGCTCAAGTGGTAGAGTGCATGCCTGGCATGCATAAGGTCCTGGGTTCAATCCCCAGTACCTCCTCCAAAAATAAATAAGTAAGTAAATAAATAAATAAACAAACAAACAAACAAACAAACCTAATTACTTCCATCCCCCCACCAAAAAAAAGAAGTAAAAAGAAAAAAGATCACTTTGGCAATCTGGGGTCTTTTATGGTCTCACATAAATTTTGGAATTGTTTGTTGTAGTTCTGTGAAGAATATCATGAGTATTTTGACAGAGGTTGCACTGGATCTATAGATTGCTTTGGATAGTATGGCCATTTTGATAATGTTGATTCTTATACTCCAACAGTACAAGATATCTTTCCATTTCTTTGCATCACCTTCAATTTCCTTCATCAATGTTTTGCAGTTTTCAGAGTATACGTAATCTCTTTGGTTAAGTTTATTTGTAGGTCTTTTGTTGTTTTTGATGCAATGGAAATGTTTATGCTGGTTATAAAGTTTTGGTTTTTGAAGTAAAAAAGAAAAAAGGGAATGAAGGGCCACAAATGGCAAAGTATCCTTCTTTCTTATGGGTGAGTTGTATTCCATGACATATATATGCTGCATCTTCTTTATCCATTCATCTATTGATGTGCACTTATGATGCTTCCGTATCTTGGCAATTATAAATAATGTTGCTGTTAATAGCAGGCTGTATGTATCTTTTTTAATTAATTCTTATCTTCCGATTGGCTTTATTCCTTTGATAACTATGTAAGTTTAAAAAGGTAAAGCTCTAAATGTTCTGAGAAACAATGAACAGTAGTACTTGTATGTGAATTTTTAAAAAATACGTGCAGCGTATTTTGTGTATGTATTTACATGCAATATATTGTATATTGGCAGTCAAACTAACAATTCTACCTAATAAGACTGAAAAATGAAAAAAGTAAGATATTATTAAAATTTTTAAAATAAAAAAATTAAATTAGAAATTTTGTCTTTACACTATGCCATGGGCTAGGGGTAGGTAGTGCTAGCTGACTTCCTAATCCAAAATATTTTCAACCTAGATGTATTTCTTTTACCATGCTTCAAAAATGTAAGGAATATGGAGCAGACAAGCAAGAGGTCAGAGATCATATCTTACAAAAATTTTGCCAATATGCTCCTGAAAGGATATGCTTGGCAGAATTCTGGGCCACATTCCTAAAATAGCACTTAAGGAGGAAGTTCTGCCACGTGAAATATTTCACCTTGCTTACATCCTCTTCAAACACTTATTATGATCCAAGGGTTTCTTCAACATTTACCCCTAAACACATTGTTGCTTATGCTTACATACAGCAGCAGCAGCATAGGTCTCTGCAAGAATTCCCCACCATATGTAAACTGCTGCGCCTTGACACAATAGTCTATGGTTTTATGTAAACTTCTCATCTATTTTTTAGAAATAATTTGATAAAGACATGATGGGGGCAAATTTGTGAATTTCATCTTACAACAGAAAATCTGGGCCAGTTTTGGGCACAGAGTATGGTATGTCAGTCAGACCCGGCTTTGAATGCCAGTTCTCACTAGCTTTATCATCTTCAACAAGTTATTTCTTTTTCTTTTTTGAGTATCATTTTCTTCATCAGTAAAGTATGGTAAACCATGGTAGTGTTGCAGGACAGGTGAGAGATATTGCATACGCAAAATGTTGATAACCTCAGAGTACAATAAATGTCAATTGTCCATTTTCTTCCTTACTGCTCATTAGACTATAGGCTATAAAAGGAATACAATGTTCTTTAGAATCTCAACAATAAGCCTTAACCTTTGCAAAACACTACCCACCCCTGAACATCACACCCAACTACTTGTTTTGGTGATGTTTATTGTACCAGTTTATTCTGTACTCCATACCCCTAGGCCGTAAGAATGAGTGAATGAATACTTCACAAGCCAGGAGAATGAGATCTTGTGGAGGATTTTTCAAACTGGAATTAAAGAAAAGGAGCCTCAATCTATGCAGAAGTTGCCCACAGCCGTAACACAAATCTCAAGGAGAAAGCAGTTATGTGAAAATGAAGCCAAAATGAAGTTAAATAAGCAAAAGCAGGCAACAATAAGAGAGGTCCTAACAGAATTCCAGTTTCTTACATCTGGTACCACTCCTGTCCCCTTCCATAAACTTGGTTAAGAATCAAATTTCTTTTTTTGTCTAAACTTATTCTAGTTCAATTCCTGTTGCTTCCAACTAAGTGTACCTTTTTCCTCCATTCAAAGAGTCCTATTTTTAAGCTTATTTCCTAGTTGGTCTCTAGTCAAGTTTCCCCTCTAATACTTTATAGCAGTGGTTTTCAGCAGGGCTGACAAGGTATGATCACCTCAAAGGCAGATAAATGGGGGTGTCTATTTGCACTGCCACTAACTGAGGGGGCACTTTTTAAAAAGCATACAATATTTCTATAATCAGAAAATAAAGCTATTTCCAAGGCAGGAAGAGCACTGAGTTTATTTTCACCTATGCATTCTTTTCCTTCTCAACTTCCCCATTTTCTGTATCAATCATGTAGGTTCAAGGCTTATCATCTTTGATCACTCCTTTCATTTACTGCCTGGCCATTCAATGTAAAAATCCATCTATTCATCCATCCTTGACATTTCTTCCTTCCAAAATGTCTCTAGTTGTCCATCTCCTTTCAGCATTCCTGTCAAGATCATCAGTCTAGGTTTAATCTGAAAATACAATTAAAACTGTCCTAACCGTTTTCCACCCTACTGAAGGCTGTCTTCTGTATTAACTGTAAGGATGTTTTTTGAGGATGTTACATTGTTATATTCAAACAGTACCTTCCTTATGACAGAAAGTATTCAGGAGACATCATTTTCTGATCTCAGTAATACATAGGCTTCTTCAGACTCTGATTTATTATTTTTATCTTACCTATACCATGAATTGTGTAACTGATCAAATCAGCATTTACACTTAGGCTGTGAGGAACTTACACCAGCCAATTTATACCAGCTATAAGTACACAGAAATATTTTGTATATGTTTTTAGTAAAGCTAATTCTAATGAAGAGTTTATGCCTGTATCCACTTTTTTCCTTTCACTCTCACTTCTAATTGATGTCACCTTGCTTGAAGTTATTCAAAAATGTATTTAAGTATGTGCTAGGCACTGGGAATAGAGCAATGAACAAAATATAAGTCCCTGCTCTCTTTGCTCTTGAGACAAAATGGTCTCACAGATCTTTCACTCTGGTGGGGAAAGATATACTACAGTACATCAAGTAGTGATACCTTCCATAAAGAAAAATAAAGCAAGATAAGAAGACAGAGAGAGGCCTGGGGGTGGAGGTGGTAGCTTACATAATCTTCAACAAGCAGTGCATGCAGAAATTTAGATATTCCAAAAATCCCCATAATCCATCATAAACTACTTTTTTAACAATAGTCTGACAACTCATCAAACCAAACTACTTTTTTTTACATCAAACCAAACCTACTTTTTTTTAACATTTTTTATTGAGTTATAGTCATTTTACAATGTTGTATCAAATTCCAGTGTAGAGCACAATTTTTCAGTTATACATGAACATACATTCATTGTTTCTTTCTTTTTTTTGCTGTGAGCTACCACAGGATCTTGTATAACATTTCCCTGTGCTATACAGTATAATCTTGTTTATCTATTCTACATTTTGAAATCCCCGTCTGTCCCTTCCCACCCCCCCACCCTCTTGGCAACCACAAGTTTGTATTCTATGTCTATGAGTCTGTTTCTGTTTTGTATTTATGTTTTGTTTTGTTTTAGATTCCACGTATGAGTGATCTCATATGGTACTTTTTTCTCTTTCTGGCTTAGTTCATTTAGAATGACATTCTCCAGGAACATCCATGTTGCTGCAAATGGTGTTATGTTGTCAGTATTTATGGCTGAATAGTATTCCATTGTACAAATATACCACATCTTCTTTATCCAGTCATCTGTTGATGGACATTTAGGCTGTTTCCATGTCTTGGCTATTGTAAACAGTGCTGCTATGAACATTGGGGTGCAGCTATCATTTTGAAGTAGGGTTCCTTCTGGATATATGCCCAGGAGTAGGATTCCTGGGTCATATGGTAAGTCTATTCCTAGTCTTTTGAGGAATCTCCATACTGTTTTCCACAGTGGCTGCACCAAACTGCATTTCCACCAGCCGTGTAGGAGGGTTCCCTAAACCTACTTTTTTTTTAACAAAACAATACTCCGACAACTCATGGAACCAAAAAACATTCATGCAACACTTCATCTCATCATTTTCCCTACTCACCTTTCTAGATGATGGTGATAGCTGCACAACATGAATGTGCTTAATGCCACTAAACCATATACTTCAAAACGGTCAAAATTGTAAATTTTATGTTTTATATATATTTCATTGCAATTTTTAAAAAGCCTTTCTGATCCTCTAATTCTCCATGGCATATAACCAAATTTCCCTGAATCACTGACACTAATATAATCTGGGCTTGTGATTTACACTCCCCACTTCACTTCAGACTTTCCTCCTTCAGGCTTTGGTGACTCTCCTTTTATTCCTAGTTTTCTCCTCCCTCTCTGAACACCACTTCTCAGTGTTTTAAAGGCTTGTTTTCTTCCATCTGCCCTCCAAACACAGCCTTCCAAGAATAACCCATCATTTGCCCTCTTCTACTTGCTCAACAATCTTCTCTAGGCACTTGCATACACACCAAAGGCTTCAAAATACTATCTTCTCTAGGGAATCACTTTCAAATTTACCTCTCACAAGCTTCAGAATCCATTTCCCAACAGTGGATATCTTACCAGGACCTCAACCCAAACTCATCCCAAACATGTTCATCCACTTGGCTTTATTTCACTAATCTCCCCTCAGTCATCTAACCTTGAAACCTGGTGATTATTACCTATAGGCTAGCCCTCTTCCTCACCCCTTCCTTAACCTCCTACTAGCCTACTAATTGATGATGCCCCTACTTCCAGTGTCTTCCCTAACAACTAGACCAACAAACTGACACCAGATTAATCTTTCTTAGAATTAATTTTAGTCACGAACCCAACACTCACTATCCTCTATGATCTGATTTCAAAAGAAACTTTTCCATCTTTATCTCTTAACTATACCTCCTCCCCACCTCTGATTACACACACAGTCATACTCAGATTACAACCACTGAACTCCTCCTAAACCATATCCCCTCCCTCTTTTTATTCATGCCAATCCCCTATCCTTAAACAGTAATTCACATTTCAACTAGCCCCTTATCTTTGCTTGTTGAAAGCCTACAAAATCTTAACAGGCTGGTTCAAATGCCAGAACCTCCTATAAACTTTCCCAAATCAGGAATGTAAATTAACCTTCTCATCTGTGTTCCCTGGCATTTTATTTTAGTGAATTTGTTACCTTCTGGCTGTATGAATTAATTTGTTTGTCCTTATAACTCAACTATATTGTAAGATGCCCAAAGGGCACCATTTATTTGGGGAAACAAAAATCCAAAAACTCACCTGACTGTTACAATATAGTTACCATAAGTATAAACCCTTTACTTTTAAATAAGAACCATGGTAAACATATTTTATTTATTGACTTCCAGAATATTTATTAAGTACGTACCCATTATAGTTTGCCAAAATGACATTTAAATCTAGGCATTTCAACTGTATGCACAATCACACTTGACTGTAATTACGTAAAGAAGTTGGGATTTTGACAGTAGTGATTACGAAGAACCAGATTAACTTACTCTGGTTTCAAAGTAGCTTCAATTCTTATTACATTATGACTCAGCTTTAAGAGGCACTGTTTTCTAGCTACATTACTCTTAATCTCATTCCCTCTTAACCTGGGCAAAACAGACCACAAATTTAGTCACTAACTGGTCTCTAGAGCAAAGTATTTTCAGACTTAGGCACTCACAGGGTCCCTGCTCTAGCTACACCACCTGGCTCTAGGAAATCCTGTCCTCCTGTGTCCCCCATGGCTCCAATCACCCTAGCTAATAACACATCCTCGATGTACTATTATTCCTCGTGAACCCCGAGAAACATGGTTCTGTTTTCTGACTTCGGCTGACAGAATCACTTGATTATCCATGCTCTAGTTCAGTGGTTTTAAAACTTCACACAATTATTTCTTCATCTGGGTAGTAGGTACACCTTGCTTTATAACAATACTTTAAACTGCATGCTTTATATTGCATGCATCACACACACTACTCTGTAGATGTGATTATAGAGCATAAGAGTAAAAAAGACAAACACGGGAAACTGAGAATTTTAAAATTTCAAAAAGAGAAACTTTTAAACTGAATTTTTCTTCATACAGTCTTAAAAAAGAACAAAGTTGGAAGACTCACATTTTCTGATTTCCAAACTTAACTAAAAAGCTACGATTATCAAAACAGTGAAGTACTGACATAAAAACACACAAAGACCAACAGAATAGAATAAAAGCCCAGAAATACACCCTTGCATACATCATCAATTTTCCCCAAGGATGTCAAGATTATTCAATGGGGAAAGGACAGTCTTTTCAACAAATGGTGCTGGGAAAACTGGATAACCACATGCAAAAGAATAAAGTTGGACTCTTCCCATACATCAGATGCAAAAATTAACTAAAAATGAAATCAAAGACCTTCACATTAAGAGCTAAAATTCTAAAATTCTTAGAAAAAAACATAGGGGGAAATCTTCATATTAGATTTGGAAACAATTACTTGTATATGGTACCAAACGCATACGCAACATAATATAAATTCAACTTTCTCAAAATTAAAAACTTGAGCATCAAAAGCAATCCACAGAATGGGAAAAATCTGCAAATCACATATCTGATACTGGATTAACATTCAGAATATACAAAACTCATATAACAACAACAAAATAGTAGGCAAGGATTTGAATGAATTTTCTAAAGAAGATATACAGATGGCCAATAAGAACATGAAAATGCTCAATATCACTATTCATTAGAAAAAGGCAAATCAAAACTACAAGATACCACTTCATAAACTTCACTTCATTAGGTTGACTCTTACATTTTTAAAAATCAAAACAAAATAACAAGCCCTGTGCACTGCTGGTGAGAATGTTAAATGTGCAGTCGCTATAGAAGATAGTATAGCAGTTTCTCAAAAAAATTTAAAATGGAATTACCACGTAATCCAGTAACTCCACTTATGGGTATATACCCAAAAGAATTTAAAAGCAGACACTCAAACAGATACTTGCACCCCCACATCACAGCAGCATTATATGCAACAGCCAAACAATGGGAAAACAACCCACCTATTTCCTGGCAGATGAATGGGTAAACATGTAGTATATACATACAATGGACTATTACTTGGCTTTAAAAAAAAAAGAAATCCTGATACATGCTACCATATGGATGAAATTTTAAAACAGTATTATGGTAATGAAAGAAGCCAGACACAAAGGGACAACTATTGTGATTCTTACATGAAGATCTAGAGTAGTCAAATTCAGAGACAGAAAGTAGAATGGTGGTTACTAGGGGCTGGAGGAAGGTAGAAATGGGTTAAATTACTTAGTGGGTTCAGTTTTTCAGCTTGAGATGATGAAAAAGTTTTAGAAATAGTGGTGATGGTTGCAAAACAATATGAATGTACTTAATGCCACTGAACTATATACTTAAAAATGGTTAAAGTGATCAATTTTATGTGTGTTTTATCACAATAGAAAAAAGTCCAATATACATATTAGATAAATGTGGAGCACTTCAAATGGAAGCCAAAGGTCTTCGTACCTCTTGTTTTACGGATCCTGAGGTATAGATTGAGGACATCATTGCTCTTAATCACTCTCAAAGCTCTGCTGTGGCCCATATCCAAGGAAGGCACCATTAATAACCAATCACAGAACTCAAAATTTCTCAAGGTAGTACTCAGGAGCCACTCCAGTCAAACACATGATGAGACATTTGCTACCATTTTCTTAATATTAGTGCCCTTTGAAACAAATCTGCCCTTCTCTTCCTATGTGGGAACTCATTCTCAAGGCCTTGTTTTCTGTGGAGCTTCTCCTAGATGAAAGGCCCATTTTGGTCTGTGTGAGATTCAAATAAGTCAAAACCCTCATTCTCATTGTTGACAACATAAATATTAAGAAAAACTCCAAATGGATCACTAAACAGACTTTCTAGGTTTGTGAGGGATATCAAATCCCACCACGCTGCAAGTCATCATTCTTATGGGGTAGGAACTCAAAGCCTGGATGAAAAAAATAATGGCTAGTTCTGTTCTCCAGCTGAGAACCAGAACATGATGATGAACTAGTCTTGATTTAAAATCAAAAATCAAAAAAGCTACAATACTTTTCACAAATTAACATTAAGTAAATGCACAAGCTGCAATTTTGTTCTTCAATACTAACATGCTAAAAATACTGACATGGTTTTTTGCAAAAGCACTTTGTTCCTTATGCATACCAAAAAGCTCTAATGGGCATAATAAATGCCAAGTAAATTAACAAATATATTAGCTAACAAGGGATATAGTAAAACTTAAGATTCTGGTCTGAATTCACTGCCTTGTACCCAGACTACTAGAGAGAGGGGGGAAGGATGTGAAACAAAAGGATGCTGTCACACTTGCTTCCTTGATTCCAGTTTCATTCCTTTGCATCAGTGCCTACCCTTCCTCCTGCTACACAACCACTTATCTCCTTGAGGTAAAGAATCCATGAGACAACTCTGAAACCATTTATATATTTACTCAAGTGTGTAAGGGAAACCTAAGCACCTACACAAAAAATTGGAATTTAACTAAACTTTTTTAAAAAAAGGAGTCTAAATGAAAAACTATGTGACTCCCACTTGGTGGGCTCTTGTGCCACATTAAAAATGACAATAATGACAACAGTGTAGCAAAATGAAAGCTGTTTATATTACTCAGTAGAGTAGCACATATGTGATTACAAAATATATGAACAAGTGCATATTTAAAAGGTTAGAGGAAAAAGAATACACTAAAACATAAATAACTGTGTTTAGGTGAAAAGAGAGATTTCTTTTCTCTCTCTGCAATTAATCAACTGCCCATAAACAGGAATTTATTTCTATAGTGCAAAATTTTTAATATATTGAAAATTTTTATAATGGTTAAGGATTTCAACAACCCCAGAAAACAGATCCTGTCAAAATAATATTGATCTATCTCTTACAGCCAATTCATAAACCAATCTCTCTCTTCCCAATATAACTTTTACTATAAGCCTGGTCCATTGCCATTTAGGCTTTTTGTAAGATTTTTAAAAAATATTTTTATAATATGTTGCTACTTATAAGTAGCTTAAAATGTCAGTAAAGTTCTCTTACTCTAAAATTAAGTTAATTTTTCCCCAAAAGGGACTAAATTATCACCAGTTCTTAATGGAATTATGCCAAATAGTGACAAATTCCCTGGTGACATTCATGACTCACTAAAAGAAAGCTTGAGTATCATGCATGCCCTGTGGGTGGAAAGACTAGTTTAGCCAGATTACCCTGGTACGGAGTTACCAGTACTAGTAACACCTCATATACCTGAAAACCTATATACATTATACTGTCATGGAAATGTCTAACAATTTAACACTTCTAAAGCACAAGGCAATTGATCATATTTAGAAGTAGCAACAATCCAAAATCTAAACTATCATGATAGATTTTTCTCAATACAAGCCTAAGGTCAACTCAGTAAAAGGGTATAGCTCAGTGGCAGAGTACGTGCTTAGTTAGCATGCACGAGGCCCTGGGTTCAATCCCCAGTACTTCCTCTGAAAATAAGCAAATCTAATTACCTCCCCCCACCAAAAAAAAAATAATAATTAAAAAATAAAACTAATTACCCTCCCCCCCAAAAGTTTCTCTCCTCACCATCCATTTCAAAGCTATCTTCAAATTTTCCATAGTCTTATCTGATCTTAGGAGTAGGAAATATTCTAAATGTTAAAGGAAAGGAAGAAAACACAGGAAAGCCTAATTAACTGGACAACTAAAGAAAATTTTCCATGTCAAAATCACTACAAAAAATTAAAATACAAACAACTACTCTTACAAACCTTTAAGATCACACACACACACACACACACACACACACACACACACACACACACACTTTCAAAACTGTCAAGAAGTGTTAGCTTTCTTGGGAAGTTTTTAAGTAACATTATTTTTTTATCTAGCAGAGTCAAACATTTTTAGAAGTCCCTGATATGTATTAAGAACATAGTAAAAAATACAATTTTAATACAATGATAGCGGGACTATAATCTTCCTAGAAGGTACTTGGTGATATTAAGAAACTCAAAAAAGGTACAACTTTCAGTTATAAGATATATAAGTACTGGGCATGTAATGAACAGCATCAGGACTGTAGCTAACACTGCTGTGTGGCATACCTGAAAGCTGCTAAGAGAATAGATCTTAAAGTTCTCACCACAAGGAAAAAAAATTTTTTTTTCTCTTTTTGGAATAACTATATAATGTTAACTATTTTTATTGTAGTAATCATTCCACAATACATGTAAATCAAGTCATTATGCTGTACACCTTAAACTTACAGTGCTGTGTATTATCTCAATAAAACTGAGAGGGGAAAAAAACCTCAAAAAATGTTTATCTTCTTTGATTCAGCAGTGACCACTCCTAGATATTTATCCTATGAGAAATAATAAAAGAGTATGTGTAAATATGTTTCATAAGGAAAATCCACAGAAGCATTATCTATAATTTAAATAATTTTTCTTTTCAAATTAGTTTTAAAATAAAATTAAAATTTAATTTTAAATCAACTTATAAAAACATAAAAGTCAAATTTGGGGGAATTATGCGCTATTAGCATATGAAAGAATGCTACTAATCTATTTTAAATACTTTGGAAGCCTAATGACATGGGGAAATAGCTACAATTTGTTTTTAGAAGATAAAATACTATAAATATATCTAACTCTTAAAAACACACACACAACACAGATATTTTAAAAAATGAAACACAAAAAATTTGGCCTAAAATTTTTATTTTTTTTTTCTATCTTCCAGTTCAAGGTGCCAGTATGAGGACATGTGTTTATCTCTTCTCCTTCCTAATAACTTAAACTTTTCTAAATAAATTTTAAAATAACCTTTTAATTAAAAACACTTTTTAAAAAAGACTAGGTAGAGGGAGGAGGATATAGCTCAAGTAGGAGAGCACTTGCCTAGCATGTGCAAGGTCCTGGGTTCAATCACCAGTATGTCCTCTGAAAATAAACAAATAAACAAATCTAATTATCTCCCCCTACCAAAAAAAAAAAAAACACTAGGTAGGTTACCCACGGTCTGAAAAGATGAAAACCGGATGAAAGAATGTGAACTGATTAAGCACAGCAGAGGGAGAAGAACAGATACTCACAGAGGGGGTGCAGCGAAGGAGGAAGGCTAATCTTCTGGGCAGAACCCCAGAGAGGCGCCAGTTCAGTGACCGTCGTACGAGGAAGGTCAGTAGTGAGAAGTGGGACTGAAAACATCTGTCATAGCAAGAAGTCAACAGAGAATGTCTAAAGTTGATAAACCAAAAAATAAACACTATAAGCATATTATTTAGAACACGGAGTTAAGCCCCAGGGTATCTGAAGCAGCTGCTTCTGGGGAGTGGGGCTCTTCATTACTAGGCCTCTTGTATCACCAGTATTTGATTACTTGATTGTTTTTTTAAGCTAAGAGTGTATATAATATTGATTTTAAGTTTTAATTGTTTTCCATTTTACACTTTATTCATTCTCCTTTAATGCACAGCACCCTACGTCCTACTTACTTCCCACCAAGGCAGAAGCTGAATCTCACTTAGCAGTATTTTTCAACTACAAGTTGTGCAGTCATGAAATAGATCTAGTGGGACATATATAGCATTTCCTTTTCCTAATACAAAGGAAAAATAAAATAGAGATTTTTTGGTGAAGCTTTCACTTCAGTTATAAATGTTTACTTAAATGTATATGCTGGGGTACTATATAAAATCTCTTCCTCATTTTGTCTGTTCTCAGAATGATCCTGTCAAACTGTGAATTCAGATCATGTCACTACTCCAATGGCTTTGAGTTCTCCCTCAGAGTAAAGAATAGCCTGCATAATGGCCTAAAAGGTCCCTCAGAATTAACCAGCATCTCTTCAACCTTCTACTTACTACCTCGCTCACATGGCTGCAGCTAACTGCTCACCCTCATCTCCCTCCAACATTCAAGTCTGTCCCTACGTCAGGGCCTCTATGTTTGCTGTACCCTCTGCATGACCCCTTTCCTCATCTAACTCAATTATTCAAACGTCATCCTATTTTAACTTATAACCCCCACTCTCTTACACTGTACTCCTTATTTTATCCCCTTATCCTTTACTCTTTACTCTTACATACTCTCAATTTTATTCTGTTTTACTTCCCTCACAGCATACAACTTTTCTATGATTTTGTTTATCTCCCCCACCCCCACTAGAATGCATGGATTTTTGTTTGTTTACTGATGTGGCCCAGCACCTGCTACAGTCCCTGGCATATAACAGGCCCTCTATTAAGTATCTGTGGAATTAACATATTAGGCAAAACATATATTCATCTTAGGAAGATGCTACATTATTGGCAATCAAGTGCAAAAGTTTGGAACATTTAAGAAATTCTGGTAATTTTCATTGTAAGGATAAGCTATGACTTGGACTCTGGAGTAGTAAATTCAAGTTATTCACAATACTGAGTATGCTGCTGGCATACTGGGCCATTCTGAATGTGCTAGTCTACTGAAATAATTAAAATAACGTTTGTTAACATCAACAGTAACATTAAAAATGCTGGTTTCTCCGCAACCTTAAAAAAAAAAAAACCCAAGGGAGAACCTATTCCCTAAACGGCTAAGATAATTTAACATGCAGAAGTCTTGTACCTTTTTTAATAAGTCACAGTGAAAGTCTCATGCTCAGTTACCACCAAGTGCACACACTGACAATTTTCACCATTTCCTTTAACCCCAAATGGAGACTCAAGGGCATACTGTTGATCACTTTCATTTCCTCAGAATAAAACAAAGAGCAAATTAGCATTTCCTAGAATTTCACACAGCAGGTCGTTTACTGTGTTACACAGGGATGACAAGAGCCTCAATCATGACTTCAATGAATTTTTTTTCTAGTCTACATTACAACTCACAGGATAAAAACAAAAATCGTCAACAGATTTTCAGTGATTAATCAGAAAAATCCTCAAACACTTCTCCCTCATACACACAAAAGCACACATGGCAGAACAGATTTCTAGTGTGTACAAAAGCAGCTTATCCAACTGTAAAAAGAAATGTCTTCAGGCCTGCAAGTGAGTAACAGTTTTTCCATATTTCATGCCATTAATAAAGCACATTTAACAGCATGACTTGATAAAACAATTTCACTAATCACTTGTTTTGGGTTCTTAGAGAATAAATTTTGATATTAGCTGCTGTGCAACTGGTTTTACTCATCTTCTCAAAACCAATGTGCTTTTACCTGTTTTTACCACAAGAAGTAAAGACTTTTTTAAAGACGGAAATAAATGAGACAAGTTGGAAGGGTGGCTCACAGACATAAATTGAATGAATTACTAAAGGCACTGGCACAATGAAAACTCTATCGTATAAAGGATGCAGTAGACCCGATTATTGATGAAAACAAATTTATGAAATGAAAGATAATCTCAAGAAAACCTAGAACACTGCAGAAGAGAACAAAGGAAGTATTTAGAAAAATAATATAATGAAAGACAGGAAATGAACATGAACAATAATAAAACTGATGTCCCTTGAGGAAAGAAAAATAAAAATGAAAGCATATTACAAGATATATAAGAAAATATTCCTGAATTGCAGATTGAATGGCTTACCATGTAACAGGAAAATGTAATAGAGAATCACACCAAGAGCGAGATATATCCCGATGAAGTTACTAAACTTCAAGGATAGAGAAAGAATTCTACCAATACCCAGGCAGAAGTAGGTCACCTACAAAGGGAAAAAAAAGTCAGGCTGGCCCTAGACTTCTCTAGAGAAACCCCAGATGCCAGAAAATAATGGAATAATGTCTACTGGATATTAAGGGGACAGTAACAAAGCTCAAAAATTCTGTAACGTCCAAATATGACTTCATTTGTGAAAGCCATTGACATTTTGAAACATACAAGAACCCTGAGAATAAAGCATTTGAACAATCACTCCTCAGACAGAAAAATCTATTTGATAAACAAAAATATATTAAAGCTACAGCTTTATAACAACAGCTACAGAACTATATACTACGATATTCTAAGATCCACTTTTTTTATGTTTTAGTGTATCTAAAATCAGCATGCATATTACAATCAATGGTATGTCAGTTTCTTTGACAGAGGTTAACCATGTTAGTGGTTGTCAAAATAACAAGGCATCTTAAAATCAATGGTACCTTAGACATAATGAAATATAGTCCATAACTTCCAAAATGAGAGCAGGGAGAGAAAATAAAGACAATGAACCATGTAGTTTAAGGAATAAAAAAGAAACTCAAACAAAAAGATAGGCAATGAAAAGAACAGTATTACAGAAGCAAAACCAAACATACAACATTAATACAAATGATTAAAAGCATCTCAGATTGGGTCCAAAAAGACTAACCTTACTTTATCCAACTATATGGGGTCTACATTATACAAACCTAAAACAAACTCTGAGAGGTTAACAGTAAAAGGTGAGACATAAGTATATCAGGGAAGTTGAATTCAAAGTAGAAAAACATTAAAGGTGGCCAAAAAGGATCACTTTTTAGAATGCTCAAAATTATAATCTATAAAGAATATATGATGCATATAAAACTATATAAAACAAAACCTTCAAAATATATATACATATATTTGGAGTCCAAACTTTAAAGAAATACAAGAAAACTGGGCAGAAATAAAAGTAGGAGGCAATTACCATTTCAAGTCCATAGAGATCAAACAGATTAAGTGATAAAATGGCTGAACATATTATGGGATGAGATCAAATTCCTATGGAACAGTTATAAAAGCTGATCATCTATTTAGGCCATCATACCTCAAAATTTTAAAAAGTAGAAATAACAGAGATCATGAGAGGGTATAGCTCAGGTGGTAGAGTGCATGCTTAGCATGCCCAAGGTTCTGGGTTCAATCCCCAGTACCTCCTCTAAAAATAAATGAATAAACCTAGTTACCGCCTCCTTCAAAAAATATAAATTAAAAAATTTAAAGAAATAACAGAGACAACAATCTGAAAATGAAGCAAGCCACTCTCCTTAGTGGAAGAGACTTGACCATTTATGTACTCTCTCTCTCCCTAAACTACTCCATTCAAAGATGGAAATCAACATTAATACAAAAAAACAAAATTAATTTATCTAGTAAATAACAATTATAAAAACTACCTATATATAAAAAAAGCCTTTGATACATAAATACTCATATATTCAGAGGAAGACCCACAGCCTAAATGCTATCAACTGATCAAGAATTAAAAATATTAAGCATTTAAGGTTAGGAAATAAACTTTTTAAAAATCAGAAAAAAGGAATTTAAGAAATTCATACGTTACTCAATTAGAAAAACAAAGCTAGTAGATTTAATTATAAAACCTAGAAGCTGCATTTTGAAGGGAAGAAAAAAACCCTAACAGATAAACCATTAGCTGGACTAAAAAATAATAATAATTATTATTATATCAAATTAGGACTAAAAAAGAAGGAATAAGATGATAAAAAGGAAGCCAAAAAAAAAGTATGAAATAAGCCAGATTTTACTCTTGGAAAGATAATATTATAAAGATGTCAAATCACTCTTTATCAATCGATAAATTCAATGCAATGCACTCAATCAAAACTGCAGGGTTTGAGGGGTAGGATGAAGGATAGTGATTAAGTGAAACTTGACAAGATGATTGTAGTGCATACAATCCTAGAGCAAACAGGTGTCAGTAGTTATTTACTTAATACTAAAACACCAGCATTAATACTTGCATTTTAATTGAAGTGCTCAGAATTTTTAACCAGTAAAATTTGTTTAAAAAAATTCATCCCAATGCAAAAATGTGTTAATTGTGAAACACCAAGACAATGGAAACTTATTAAAATGAATATTAAACATACAATCCAGTATCAATTAACTGATAAAATTAAAATAAGCTATTCAAAAATAAAACACTGCATTAAAAATTTACTTAAAACACACAAAGGAGAATATTTTAAGTTTGATCTAAAAAAAATACAGCTACTATACCACTTGAATTGTAAGTATTTAGGGACAAATTTTTCTAGCTACTAAAACTATTCTAACTACATCTTTGAATAATCCCCTCTCTTACTCAGAAAGGCTGAGAGCTGCAGCCTTTCTGACTCTTTAGAGTCAGATCACATCTCTGTTGAAAATCCTTCCTGGCTCTTCATCTCACTTAGACATCTTCTCCCTATAGCTGTCTGATCCCATCTCCCTTCTCTTCCTACTTCTCACCTTAAGCTTCCCTCATTGAAATATCCCATTCTGTTAGGTTCCAGAAAGAGGTAACATGCAAAACAGAAAGAGAGATGGATACGTACATACATACATACAATTTTCCTAGAACTGCCAGACAAAATGTATAATAGGGTCTTCAAAATGCTCAAAGCATTAATAGAAATGCTCACACAAAGAGCACAATAAAATTTCAGAACATCAAATTCTAATAGTTTCCAGGCAGAAAAACAGTTGACTTTGTTTTAATCAAAACTTCAAAACTGGTACTGGACTTGTCAAGTGAGATGAGACAAAGGCAGCTGTTTGTTACAAGCCCTTTAACAATTAATTTTTCAAAATTCTATTTGCTTATAATTGATAAAAAATAAGATGACATATAAATTAAAAACTTCTAAAATTACAATAACTTGGTATAATCTGGACCCTGGAGATCTAGAGAACAGAATAGTGTCCAGAAATGAACCAAAATACACACGGAAATTTGGTATATAATCAATCTGATAGCATTTCAAATCAAGAGGAAGGAAAATGGAATAGCCAAAAATGGTGTTAGGACAACTGATTCATTAGAGAAAACAAATTCAATCTCCACCTAATTCCTTACAATAAAAAAGTCAAAATGGATGAAAAAATTTAATGTAGAAAACAAAACCACAGAAGTACAGAAAGAATATATGGGAGAATGGGGTGAGGAACATTTTTTAAAATCCTGATTTAGATAAAGTCTTAAATCAGATAAAGAACCTAGAAGCCACAAATAAAAACTTTAAATACAACACAAAAATTTTTAATTTCTGAAAGATTTAAGAGGGAGAAGAGGAATCCATAAGACAAACTCAGGGGCAAACATTTGCACACATGACAGAGTTGATCCCTAAATGAATAAAGGGCACTGACAAATCAGTGAGAGACTGGATCCAACAAGTCCACAATGGTGTAAATACAAATATCCAATAAATACATGAACAACTATTTAACCTATTTTTAAAATTGCAAATATATCACTTATATCTTAAGATCGGAAAGTAATTTCAATTTTAACCAGAATTCAGAGATATGGGCCAACAAGCAGCAGATGGAAATGTCAACTGATTTTTAATTTTTACAGAAAGCAATTTGGCATTATTAAACTTTATTTTTTACCTTTATTTAAATTCCATTTTTAGGAATTTCTACAGAAAAACTGAAAAAACTGACACCGCTGAGAAAACGATCACTTAATTTCTCATAATGCATCACACTTCTAAAGTTTGTAAAAATTTCTAATCCATTACATTCACACATAGTACTCACAAATACTTTCACAGTATTAGCTCCTCTTAAAAATATCTGCTCCTCTTTTACAATTTACTATTTGTTGTACTTGCTGGAATTATTTCTCCAATTTTATCTTCTAAGACCTCTTTTCCTTCTTTACAGAATTCTGTTTCTGTTTATAAACTTTATCTTCATTAACTTTTTTTTAAATGCTTTCTTCTTGTCTGAGATATATTTCCTCCTAGTTGTATTCTATCTCTAATGACTTCTTTCATATGAGGAAGCATTATTTTACTTATCTGATAAAACGTGACTGTCCCTATTTAAGAGTGGAGGACTAAAATGAACGGTGTGGGGTAGGGGCTGAAAACTAAGTACATGGGTAGGAAGTCAGGATTGATAGATTCATTCCCTACTTACAGTGATGGTCTAGCTTGTGTGGGTGATAAAGAGTATCTCAATGTAGCTTTAATTTATGCTTCTATGAGTCAAGTCTAGCATTCTCAATATTTTTCAAAGCCATCTGTAATTTTCCACAAGTAGACTGTCCATGACCCTGTCTTTTTCTCTACTGGGTCCTTGTGCTCATTTATTTTTAAGAAATTTATTTTAAGAGGGAGGGTATAGCTGAGTGGTAAAGCACACACCTAGCATGCACAAGGTCCTGGGTTCAATCCCCAGTACTTCCATCAAAATAAATAAATACCTAATTACCTCCCCCAAAACAACAAAACAAAAAAAATTTCTTTTAAGAAATTTTACTTCAAGAAAACTTGACTTTCTGTCTTGTTACAATTTTTAACAGAATTAATTTTAGTTTTAAAAACTAAGAACAGCAAATTGTTCACAGTATTTCTCTCTGCTTACAGCTTTTCCCTCTTCATTTCCATATTCCTATGCTTTTCAAGCATATTCTCTTCTATAGTTAAAAAAATATTTTTTATATGGTTGGTTATCATAGTTTATTTCTGCTTCACCTTCTCACCCTTTCCCATTTCCTATGCACCTCACCCAAAAACTTCCAAACGATTCTCACTGGGGGATAAAACGAAAGGAAAGTAAGAAAAAAAAAATCCCGCTCGGACACATTTATTTGTATTTGATTTAACCTGAACTATTTGTACCACTATTCTTTCCTGCCTAATAGTGCGTGCTGCTACCTGAAATATCCTCATCAACATTTCTGCTTCCATTTTCAAGGACCATCCTTCAATGCTACTTCCTCCATGACACCCTTTTCACTGAAGATCGTCTCCTCCTCTTATAGAAACCTACAGCACCGTAACTTTTATTTTTCTTATGGTATATTACTTCCTTTAGATTGATATGCTTTTGCAGACTACAAGGTCCATATCTAAACATGTATTTTGTATCTCAAAATAGTGTTTTCCAATGTTGAACATTCAGTTATCAAATGATGAGTGCTTAAAAGCATAATTTTATATAATTCTTATATCTAACTTTATTTTTATAATTTTATATTTTATAGATATAAAAATAATTTAGGTCCAAAGGTATTTCAAATGGCAAATTTTAAATTCTTTTCAATTACCAGCCCTTGACTCGAATCAACTTCTCTTTTAACCTTCCTCTCTCTAGTTTCCAAGTTTTCCAGATCATTTAAAAGCCTACTAAAGGTTTTTACATCCTAGGTCTTGTCTTATCAAATCCATATACCTTATCTTATTACTTCTTATACAACAACCCAGTCAGAACCTAGGATTCTGTACTGCCAAGATCTGATTCTCCATCAGAGAAACCGTGCCTCTAATAGAAGCTCTGGGCTCTCTGATTAGACTTCTACGTATCTCTTTTTCACCTTTTATCCCCCATATCACCCTAAAATGACATTGATGTACTTACAGATTTTAAATAATCTCCATCTCATTTTCAAAGTACGAATATACCTAAGGCCAGGTTAAGAGCCTGAGTAGATTTCCCAAGCATCTCCAGGTTCCAACTCTCCCTCTAATATTCCTACATTAACCACTCCAGCTTTACAACTGGTCCTAAAACTGCAATCACAATTTATGTAAATATATAGGATTTCTCTGCTACTTCTAGCCAAAGTGTAAAAAGAAGTCTATTTTCTATCAGACAATGTTACAATTTTGCTTAAGGGACTTTTACTCACATATTAAGAAAATGGACCACCTTCAAAACCATAACAAAATTACAATGTTTCTGATTAGAAATATGAAAATCTTGTGTTTCTGGGATGTGCTTTAAGTTGATAGTCTGTGTGAGTAGCACCTCTCTAGTGGCCAGCATCTTTGTGAAGAAATGATGGCATAACCAGAAATTACAGACTGATCCATCTGGCTCAAGTGAAAAGCCAGTACTTCCACAGTATTACACATACTAGTGATTTAAGGAAACTGGTCATATAAATAACATTGTGACTTTATAAGCAAATACTAAAACACTAACAATTTCACATACTAAATTGTTTACATTTACCTCTACAAGTGATAATGACAACAGTGAACACTTATTAGGTGCTATATTCTATAACCATCCCTTTGCAACCTATTTAATACTCACAAAGATCCTCTTAGCACCAAAATTTTCCACACTGTACACAGATCCACCCTCTTCCCTGAATCTCTGCCCATCAATTTATTATTCCACCCTCTCATGTTATCTAGATGAGCTAGCTAGCTGCCATGTTCCTAGCTACAGCTTCCAAACTGGGCAGTAATTAGATCCCATCTAATTTCCCCCACTCAAAGACATTGCTCCAGAAATTCCTACCCTCTCGTGTGTCATCAACATCCCTCTCTACTGAATTCAATCCCATCAACAAACATGCTATCATTTTCCAACCTTTACAAACACAAAAATGAAGCCTACACTCGCTCCAGTTACTGTCCTCTGCTCCCCCATTTTAAGAGCACAACTTTTAGGACCCATCTACATTCCCCGTCTCCAATTCCTCTTCCGTTCACTCAGGCTCACACCAACCTGGCTTTTGCCCCCACCACTGGCACCGAAAAGTGTCCTTTTCAAAGTCTCCACTCACCTCTAGTGTCATGTATCAGTCCTTATCTTACCCGACCTCTTATTTGACACAGCTGATCTCCCTCCCTCCCTCCTTGAAATTTCTTCACTTGGCTTACAGGTTACCACAACTCTAGTTTTCCACTTACCTCCGTGACCAACCCCTTCATACTCCTTCCCTAGTTTCTGATAATTTCTCTGACTTCTTAATGCTGATGTGTCCCAAAACTTGGTCCTTAATCCTCTTCTCTTACTGATTCCATCTGACCTCATGGTTTATTTAAGACCTATACACTAACAATTTCCAAGTTTATGTCTCTAACCCACACCTCTTCACTGAATTCCTGATTGTACATGATAAACTGCCTGTATGACTTCTCTACTTGAATGTCTAACAGGCTGTTCAAAATTAGCATATTCAAAACTGAGCCCCTAGTAATCTCTCTGCCTTGTCCTGCAGTCTTTTTTACCTCGGTTAATGTCAACTCCATCTTTGCAACTGCTCAGGCCAAAAGCCTTGAAGGCATGCTGGATACATCACTCCCCAAAAAATCTGGTTCATCAGTGAATACTGACCACTCCATTCCGAAAATATACACAAAAATTCGGGGGGAAGGTATAGCTCAAGTGGTAGAGTGCATGCTTAGCATGCACAAGGTCCTCGGTTCAATCCCCAGTACCTCCTCCAAAAAATAAATAACTAAACCTAATTACCTTCCCTCCAAAAAAGAAAATTCAACCATTTATCATCTCCACTGTCAACACCCTGGTCCAGGACAATGTTCTCTCTATTCTGACTTACTGTTCTAGTCTCATAATCAGTTTATTTGCTTCTGCCTTTGTCTCCCTACAGTCTGTATACTCAGCACAAGCCAAGCATGATCTTTTTAAAATGTAAATCAAATTATGTCAACTCCTGTGCTGAAAACCTTCGAATAGTATGTCTCAGCATAGAAGCCAAAGTTCTTACCTATCAAGACCACACTACCACCCCTGTACCTTGCTGCTCCTCTGACAAACCAGGCCTTCTCTCCTCCCACCTCAGAGTCTTTGTGCTTGTTATTCCTCACTGCCTGCGAAGCTTGGCTCCCAGACACCAATGCTCCACCTTCAAGTTTCCATCCCCTTTGCCCACTTTATTTTCTCTTCTGGGAACTTACCATTAACACACCACATCTTAAACTTAATTATCTAGTTTATTATCTGTCTTCCCATACTAAATGTAAAGTCTGTGCCAGCAAGATTTCTGTTATGTTCTTTAAAGTACAACAATGCTTAGAAAAGTAGGCACTCAGATATTCACTAAATGACTATATAATTTAGAGATTAAATTTGGTATGTCAGCACTTTAAGTTTAAAGTACTATATAAGATAATTTTTACATGCTCCTATCATTTAAAAGCTATAAAACTTTAAAATAAAGCCAAGCCCTATTTTCCTAGATAAGAGGGTGAGAAGATTTCACTATACTCTTCTTCAAAGCTTTTCAAGAAGGGGAAAAATATATATACTACTGGTAAATTTCTCTTCAGTTGCAACAGATATAAACTCTAGAGACTAAAGCTCCAGGGATGTCTCTGGAAAAAAAAAGTAACGACTACTAGCCAAAAGAAGAAACAGAGGCAAACAAATATGCTGGTGCTCTAGCAGCTTTCTAAAACAGCACTAAGTCCTTCATTTATTGAAGGCAGAGCCTCGGTTTTCCTCAATAGTCAAGCAAGTTAATATGAGGAAAAGTATAAAAAGAAAACAAGCAATATAGAGTAGCTAGTTACTGCTATTAGCCTGAGCACACAACACAGCAGTTTGTACTTCAAAGAATCTCCAAGCAAGAAGCCCAATCAATAACATGAAAAAAGATTTTCAAAACAGCTTGCCCTAGTACTGAGGCAAAAGTCAGAAGGAATGGATCTCAGTTACTTTAATCCTATTATTTAAAAAAAAAAATCCTTAGACCAAGCACATGAAAAATGAGGCATGAATTTGTTTCACAGATAATTCAAATTACAAATACTATCACCAAAAAGTTCTGATCTTAGTCTAAGAATACAGCTCAAGAAAAAATTTAATAGAGACAACTCATTTGCCTCATCTATAAAAACCAAATTTTATGCAATTCGGGAAGACCAAAGCACCAGCATATATGACCCTTTTTAAACTTACCAATTTTCAGCAGAGAAGTAGAATGGTAAAATGATCTATCATGTCTAGGTTCAATTATCAACACATGGCCCGTCTTGTTTATCTATATCCTCACCCACATCCGCTCAACATAGATTTTAAATTCCAGATGTCATACTTTTGTTGTCAATATTTTAGTATAAAGTTCTAAAACATAAGCACAATATTATCACAGCCTAAGAAAAATGAACAATTTGTTAGTATCAGATATCCAGTGCTCAGATTTTCATTTTTTCTCCATAAAGACTGTTTTACAGTTAGTTGGTTAGAATCAGGATCCATCCAAATAAGAACTTCACGTTGCATTTGGTTAATATATCTCTTCTAATTTATAGGTTTCCTGAGCCTTTTTTTCTTCTTGTCACTTATTTGTTGAAAAAAACAAGAGAGTTGTCCTTTAGAATTTCCTTCTAGATTTTACTGTTTGTATCCTCGTGGGGTGTCTTCAAACATGTTCTTCTATACCCTATATTTCCTATTAATTGGTAGGTCTAGAGGCTTAATCAGATACAGATGTGAATTTTTTGCAATAAAACTTCACAGATGGTGCCACCACTCCATCACATCAGGAGGCACACGTCTACTTTGTCCCTATTTTTATGATCTGTGGATTCGGGTTTTCACTTATTGGCTTCAGTAGTTGCTGATCATTGCCTAGGTCTATCTCATTATAGGCTGCAAAATGGTGGTATTCTAATTCTTTCATTTCTTCATTTATTAACTTAAATACTATATAATGAAAAACTTCTCTTTATTAACTGTTTGTTTAATCCAGGGGAGTCTTAACAGATGAATACCTGATTCTTTTCCCTTGCCCTGAGAGTAAGTCTGTTGCATAGCATCTTCCAAAGATGACCATTAAGACTCTGTTGTTATTGCTGTTGTTACTGGCCTTGGTATTATGATGTCAAACTTTAATATAGTTGATGTGTTTAAATCCATAATCATTACTCCTTTTATCCACTCAACTTGTCTCAGTGAGAAGTTTGTACAATGCGAACCCTGCCCAGTGACAAAGCTGCCTGCCCAGTTATCTTGGTAGCTTTCTTACTTTCTTGTATGACAAGATATTCTGAACATTTCCAGTTCCAGATCTATTAGCCATTTCTCCATGTTGCCCTGGTTCCTGTTGGTGGGAAATGGTAATAATAAATGTTACCACACCCTGTGATACATTCTCTTGAAATCTTGTGTCCTTTTTCTCATTGCTCCTGTGTGAATATAAAGTATGCCCAACAGTCTACTCAACTACTAGACAAGTTCCATGTGGTTATCTGCCCCTAGGTCTACCTTGCCACAAAATAAGGGGGGAAAATAAAGAGGCAGTAGGAAGCAGGCAAATCTCTGGGTGGGGGAGAGGGATTCCACAGCCTTTAAAACAAAAATTTAAGTAAAAATAAAGAATGTAATGGGGAGGGGGTATGTTCAGTGGTAGAGAGCATGCTCAGCATGCATGAGGTCCTGGGTTCAATCTCCAGTACCTCCATTAAAAATAATAATAATAACAGTAATAATAATAATAATAATAATAATAATAATAACAATAACAATAATAATAATGATAATAATAATAAAGAATGGAATATATTAATTTCAAAGAACAAACCATGTACATACAGACAAACCAGAATTTAAAAGGTGAGTGATAAGAGGTAAGGTGTGGGAAAAGACTAAGTGTTTTGCTGTCTTTAGAAATTCCTACAATTCAAAATTCAATCAAGTTTTGCTTATTATATGCATTCATGTGCCAAAGAAATAAAAGATCAAACTGCAACTTGAAAACATAATTATCTGAACATTTTAAACCAGCTTTGCAAAATAAATTGATTCATAATTAGAGTCTGATATAATGTCACGTTAGGCCAGAGATCCAGAGAGAACAAGCAGAATAATAACACCAGATGGGCAGCCGGAAACACACAGGCCCCAGTCTCATAACAAGCAATCCAATGTCCATTACTGTTTTTGAAGAGAAAAGACAGTGCCATTAGGTCTTCTCTGCAATGTTTAGCAAAGGTAATCTTCTAACAATCAAAAATCTTTTCAAAACAAGCCCCAAGCAGATTCTAATGCCTTGAAAAGTATAAATGCTGCCCAATTTGAATTTTAAACAGTACTGCTTCACTTTCATTCTATAATGAAAATGAAGACAAAATTTGATTTGTTAAGACTTTTCTCAAATTCAATAGTCCTGACTTATTTCCAACAATTTGTAAATATTCCATATACATTACTTTCATTGCTCCTTTAAAGAGTTTAAAATTAACATTAACAAAAAGCTTCAACAATACTACAAAAATTACTTCTAGCAATTATTTATCAGGCATAAAGCCAGCCATTGAATTATTATCTTTAGTCAAAGTACCAAGAGACATTTGGTACAGCATTGCTTTTGCTGAAAAAACCTCAATAAATGTTTACTGACTTACTCAGACTTGTTTACTCTTCTAATAGTCACCTATTACACAATTCTCATCTTACAAGAGATCTCTTGTTGATCTTCAGAGCATGAAATCAGAGACAGCTTCAGTATGTAGATCCACAAGTAAAAATAGAACAGATTCCAGGGACTCAAACTGAGAAGGGGGAGGAAGAACACAGCAAGCCTTATTTAAGTAAACAACCTATGGTTCTATTCAAAATCATAAAATGGATATTTCCCATAATTTGAATAAGAAGTGTTGAGTAATTCAAGACTGCACTTTTCAAACTAGTTTCACATTAGGATTACTAACAGATTGCTAATATCTGCTATTGATATTTCAACACAGTATTCAGAATTGCTATACAACTTACAACTTACTCTCTTTATAAAATCTCTATCCTTAAAATACAAATATCATTTACTGCCATTAATGTGAAGACCAATTTTAATTCTGATCTTAGCTATATTTTCTGTCTACTAAAAGAAGTCTTTACATGTAGACCAATGAACATCAATTTAATGCCAGTCAACAATAAATATGAACACTGTATCCAGATCTAGACTGAAATAATCATCTAAATATACGGATTAGATAGCCAGTGAACTCAGTTTTTATGTTCCTTCAAAGAAGGTAAGATACTGCAGTCTCATCTATATAATTTATACTTTCCATAGGAGTCTAGAAAGAAAAAAGAGAAAAGGAAGAAATATGCTTGAGAAAAATATACTAAGGAGGAAGTAATACAACTGTAGAAATTCAAGAAAAAGACTGCTTAGCTCTTCTATATAATCTTCCAGCAACTCCCTTTCTAACATCCCTTCCAGAGATTTAAACTTAGTAGCTACTTGAACAATGCAATCTATTCAACATACATGTACTGAATGCCTAGTATATGTCAAGCAATTGCTGTGTTATGTGCCAGTAATATAATGCAGTAGTCATTAATGCAGTTGTCAAATAGCTCTGGTTCTCCCCCACTGCATGCACACATAACATTACATTTCTTGACCCCCTTATGGTTGACAGGGACCAGGTGTCTAGACGTGGTCAATGACTTCTAAGTGGAAATGCCTCCATTCACTTCTGGCCAGAGAATTTAACTGTTGGTTAAACAGAGCCAACAGAAGAACAGTCTCTCCGGCAATGTTTGAGATGGTGGCTGCACTATTACTGAGTAATCTCAATGAGCAGAGGCCTTCGTCAACTTGAGCCAATGAGAAATAAACCTTTGTGTTTGAAGCCACTGAAATTTTAGGGTTGTGCGTGTTTTTTTTAACCACAGCATAACCTAGTCTAGTCTGACTAACACAAAGAGTGATCAATATATGTCTTATCTCACAAGCTACCTATTGCTAGGCTAGATCTCCCTGACTTCACATAGGCAAAGTTCTTTTTTTAAGACAAATACAATTATCTGTTATTTTAGCAAGTTTTCTGCCCAACTATGGAAAACTTTCTGAATCCTGATTTTTATCAACAAACCTAATGGTTATTCAATTTCTTTGATTCCTACAAACCTAGGATATACATTAATGTCTTCATCAAGTGATTACTTTCTGGAATTGGATCAATTAAGTTCAGGACCTGATGTAAATCAGGAAAATGTCTATCTTGGTTAATGTGAACCAATCAAACACCACTAGGGTTATAACTGCTCAACTATACAAGCATCCATCTAATCTTCCACATGATTACCACAAACCATTCCGTCAAGTGTCTTAAGAGAATCACTACAAAGAATGATATATGACTGAGGAAGGAGAGAAGGAAGAAAATGAGGACTAAGATATAGAATACTAATAGTAGATTGACCGGTTAATGTCACACAAAGGAGCAAGGGCAAACACATATATAATAATTTAGAGCCAAGTACAAAATGATAAATGCTTTAAGGATAAAGAAAATAGGGTAAAAGTTCACTAAAAATATGCCAGGCCTTACTTTAGACACATTCTCAATGCCAACAACCTTGTAAAACTATTTTTGCAAGAGACAGAGTGTTGAAGAAGACTTCTAAAAAGCAAAAACATTTGAACTGGTCTTTTACCCTAAAGAATGAGTTTATTTTACTAAGCAGAGATGGGAAAAAGAAAGGAACACCCCTAAATAAAAAGTATGTTATATAGGGAAAGGAACAGGAGAGAAAGAACATTTTTTCCAAAGGGCAAATTCCTAAACCAGAAAGTTCAGGGTTTATTTTTAATACCCTATCTTGCCTCAAAGTATAAAGTACTTTTCAGAGATATATAAAATACAAAAAAAAATATAAATCAGAAATAGACGAGAAAAAGAGAAACAAGGGAGAAGCACTAAGTGGAATCAGAAATATGGGTAATATAAAAATTTATTTAAAACGCGTGTCAGAGTTGTCTACATTCACAGGGTTAACAGCCTACGTTTTCAGCTCCAAGCCAGTAGGTGCTTAATTTCTGATAAATAACTAGTCCAATTAATTCAAGATTTCTGCAGCTGATATGAAAAAAGAAATATGATCAGATAATCACACAACTAAGTATCACTAAGGTAGAAAAAATCATTTTTCTGATTAAATAGAATTATTTGCATTGCTAAAAGAAAAAATGAACTTACTCCTCAAGGTCCCCTTAAAAAGAAGGACCTTATGTAGTATCTTCACAACACCCAAAATGAATTTCACACGGCTGCCACTGACAGCATATTTCCACAGGTAGAGATCGTCGTGTTATCACCCAAAGCACAATTCAGTGAAAACACCTCTATGTGGAGTGGGTGTGCGGCAGGGACGCACAGCGTTGTGCAGAGTCTGAAGCAGCATTTAAGGGCATCCAAATGATAACTTGTTGCATGGGGAGGGGATAAAGGGCGATCAGCAGGCAGGTGGTTTTAAAACTCAGAATCTAAATTAAGGGACAGATCCTCCTCTCCCTCCACAAATGTACAATTTTGAATACAATTTCAGAGGGATTTCAAACTACAAGGTCCATCTAAGAATCCCCAGAGGAAAGGAGTGTCTGTAGGACTTTTAGTCAATTCTCAAAAAATATAGTTTAATCTTTGTTAAACTGAATATGATAGTAGCAAATCTCAAATTATACTCAATGACCAAGCACCAATAGTGCAGATACATATACTATAAACGGCCAACATAGAGTAAACCTATGGTAGAGTACACATTTTGAGAGCCTTAACCAAGTCTTATGACTAAACAGAAGACTATTTCAATGGATACTTAAAATGGTTGCTTAATACTCCTTCACTGACCCATGCCACCACCACCCCCAGCCATTCTGAACCTCTTTAGGTTTCCCCAGTGTCTTGGCCTTTGCAAACATCTGGCTAGTTCCTAAAACTATCCTTTAGTCTTAGTGTAGATATCACTTCCTCGGTGATGTTTTTCCCAACTCCTCCTGCTTTATGAACCACATATGTTACGGCAATTACAAACTTAACTTTCTTCCCTGCTAAATGAATGTACTTCCTTCAAGGAGCAATTTCTCCAGTGTTTCCCAAGCCCAACAGCATTTAAAGTCAGCATTCATATAACTACCTAAAAAACAAGACTACCTCTGATAAAAAGCGAATTACCCTTAGAAATTTTTCAGTCTCCTTTCTGATACACAAATGAGCAAATTTCTATCCCATACAGTCTGGCTCAACCAACTAGCTAAGAATACTGTCAAGGGAGTTAAAACCTAATGCCACCTTGAACATTTCAAAATGAGTAATAAAGCACTCACAATGTCTGTTTTTAAGAAGCAGTGTTACTTTCTGCTGTACTCGCCAAACTATTTGTAACAATGTGCACTCACAGGCTGAAAGAAGCAAAGTATAATTAAATGGCACGGCCACTGTTACTTAAATCACTCTTAGATAATATAACACCATATCATCTTCATGATAATACTGCCTTCCCATTCTCCATAGAGAAACTATTTCTATCTAGTTCATTCATAAGTGGTATCACATCATGAAGGAACCATTAAAAAAGAGACTGGCCAGAATACATTCATTGTTTTACTCCAATGTCAATTATTATTTGACCCATAAAGAAACTGTCTCCAAGGACCCTAAGAATAACCCATATGGTAAATGGAAGTGTATCAGTCAAGGTTCAGGGTGAAGAAAACACATTTGGTGTTTTGAGAAAGAATTTAATGAGATTGGGTGCTTATGAAATTAGTGAAGAGGGCTAAAAAAAATGAGTTAGAAAGAACTGCCAGTACGACAACCAGAGAAATACAGAAGTGACCTACCAACAGCCCTGGAGCTAAGAGTTCAAGAACAAAGTACAGTAACAGTGATCCAGATTCAGGACAATTAAATCAAGAAGGAATCACTATGCCACTTCTATGCAATGCTGTACTGCAGATTATAGCCAGTGAAATAAGAAAAATAAATAAAGACATACAGATTGAAAAAGTAAAACTGTGTTTATCTGCAGACTATAATTGTAGATGTAAAAAAATGTTACGGAAAATTAAAAAAAGGCTACTAGATCTAATAACACAATTCAGCAAAGCTACACAATACAAGGTCAAAGTTCAAAAAATCAATTATATTTCTACATGAAATACTTATGGATACATTTAACAAAGCAGGTTGAAAATCTATACAGTGAAAAACTACAAACTTTGCTAAAATTTAAAAATGCCTAAATAAATGGAGAAATAAACCACGTTCATGGAAGACTCAATATTGTTAAGATGTCAATTCTTCTGTAATTAATCTATGTATTCAGTGTAATTCCACTCAAAATCACAGTAGACTTTTTTGTAGAAATTGTGTCAAACTGACTTGAAAAGACCTCAAAAAGCCTAATCAATTTTTAAAAAGAAAAGCAAAGTTAGAAGACTTATACTACATGATTTTAGGACTTACTATACAATAATAATCAAGAAACTGTGTTACTGGCGTAAAAATAGACATACAGATCAATGTAACTGAATACAGAGTCCCCAGAGACACCAACAATAGGTTGGTCAACAGATTTTCAACAAAAGTTCCAAGGTAATTCAGTAAGGACAGTGTTTTCAACAAATGATGCTGGAACAACAGATACAATATGCTGTAACACAGATCAACCTTAAAAACATTATGCCAAGTGAAAGAAGCCGTAACAAAAGAACACATATTGTATTATCTCATTTACAGCAAATGTCCAGAAAGGGCAAATTCATAGAGACAGAAAGCAGATTAGTAAGTTGCCTGAGTGTGGGGCTGGGAAAGAGGAGTGACTGCAAGTAGGCACAAGGTTTCTTCCTGAGGTGATGGAAATTTTCTAAAATTACATTGTGATGGAGGGAGGAGGTTGCTCAAGTGGTACAGTGCTTGCTTAGCATCCACAAGGTCCTGGGTCCAATCCCCAGTACCTCCATTAAAATAAATAAATAAATAAACCTTACTACCTACCCCTAAATAAATAATATTGTTTTAATTTTTTAATGGATATTTTTAAGTGTAATCCAGACCCTAAGAGCTACATATGACAAATTTAGGAAAAAAACAAAACTATAGTGACAGAAAACAGATCAGTGGTTGCAGGGATTGGTGAAGGAGGGAGTGGTCAACTGCAATGGGTACACACAGGGAATTTGAAGGTGACACTGTTCTGTATAGCCCTGAGGTGGTAGATACATGACTTTACGCACTTGTCAACACCCATAGAAATGTGTATCTCAAAGAATAAACTTTGATGTATGCAAAGTAAATTTTAAAAATCAGCAAGGATGGAATGAAGACTATGACAAATGAATCCAGCTGTATTACAACTGGATGACATAATTTCACTGAAGGGGTTGGGGGTGGAATGGCGCTGACCTAAGTAAGGTTGGAAATCAATGTTTTGGCTGTACACTGAAAAGATGAAGACAAAGAACTATATATATAAACACTGTACTCTAGGTGTAAATTTGCTTCCCACAGGGGTATGGGTTAAAATTTCTAAAACTGCTTTTAAACAAACAGTGGAGGCAAGGTTCTTCACAAAGAGGGAAGTTACAGGAAAAACAAGAAGAGAAAGCTAGAAAGAACACTGCTACTTGATTAGAGTCAGAAACCAGAATGAACCTAGGGGTAGCTTAATATATATACAGATGGATATACAGAAACATTATAGATGTGTATATACCTATGTTAGTTTAAGTATACATATTGCCAACCTCTGTCCTGTAAGGTAATGACACCACATGTTCAATGCTCAGATCTTGGTTTCCAAGAATGTATTCTTGGAAAAATAGATGACTCTAGGGCTGGGATAGAGAAAATGCAAGATAGGTCTGACACATACTGCAGTCATCAGAAAATAAGGAAACGCTTAAAAACTAAAAGGTCAAGTGCATGTCAAAGGGACATAAGAACCAACCTGAAAAATAAACTCCCAATGACCAAAGATGAAACAATTTAGGAACAAAATAAATGACATAAGAACAAAATAAATATATAATGAATCATGAATTTTATGTCAACTTGGCCGGGCCACAGTACCCAGATATATGGTCAAACATTATTCTAGATGTTTCTGTGATGGTTTTTTTTTAATGAGATTACAATTTAAATCAGTAGATGTTCAGTAAAGCAGATTACCCTCCATAGCATGAGTGGGCCTCATCCAATCAGTTGAAGGCCTTAATTTTTAAAGACCAACCTCCCTCAAGAGGAAACTCTGCCAGCACACTGCCTTTGGAGTTGCACAATACTGCTCACCTCTAGAATGCCAGGCTACTGGCATTTGGACTTGCCAGCCCCTACAATCACATGACATATAGATCTATCTGTGTCTCCATCCTATTGGTTCTGTTTCTCTAGAGAACCCTAATACAGATTTTAACCCAAAATACAAAATAAAATATACAAGCTCATACTGAATAAATGATTGAATTAACAGATAAATAGGAGAGGTGACAAATCTTCCTTACAGATGAATTCCAGTAGACAGTGTCCCCTTTAGGAGATGCAGCCTCATCCCTCCTTCCCACATGAGTGTGGACTGGACTTTGTGAGCAGCTTACAAAGAAAAGGGTAGGAAAAGAGAAAAATAGTAATTTCACATGGAGAAACCTGACCAACTTTAACCAAGGGATCAAGGTTCACATCAACAGTGTCGTCATGTGGTTATGGCTGACGTGGTGAGAAGGGCATTTCACCTCCGTGGTACTCTTTCTGAAAGCCCCAGTCTAATCATGAGAACATTAGACAACCCCAATTTGAGGGACATTCTACAAAATGCCTGACTGGTATTCCTCAAAATTGTATCAGATATGAAAAACAAGGAAACTCTGAGAAACTCTCATAGAACAGAGGAGACTAAGAAGACATGATGACTAAATGCAGTGTCATAACCTGGATAGGCACCTGGAACAGGCATCAAGTAAAAACTTCTAAAATTTTGAATTCATAAAAAATTTGAATAAAGTATAGACTTTAGTTAAAGTATAAACTTTAGTTAACCTATCAATATGTTTCATTAATTGTGACAAACGAACCACATTAATGTAAGATGTCAGTAACAGGGGAAACTGGTGGGGGGTGTCCAGGGTATATAGGAACTCTCTCTACTATCTTTAGAATTTTTCTGTAACTAAAACTGTTCCAAAATTAAAAATTGAAGAAAAAAAAAAAAGCCTTTCACAGTGGCACTGCTTCCCCAACAGCCATACCATAATTCATAGACTCTGAAGAGGGCAGCAAGAAGCACAGCACCCTCACCTGTGCAGCTGCTGCACTTGTACGAGTTAAAGATAAACCAATTGGATAGGGACAGTTTAGTTCTTTTCCACCAGGCAAGCGCTAATGGCAGAAGCAGCAGCAAAGGTGTAATCCTAAGGGAGAGATGTAAAAACAACCAGAAAAGACAGTAAAAATACAGTATCTCCCCGGTGTACTACCACACCACAGATGTTCACAGCAGTTTGAAAAAAGAAACCAGCACAGCTGAAAGTCCTAGACTGCTAATGATGACAATATAAACCATCCTATGCACTGCTAAATACAAAAAAATACTATCCTCAAGGAAAGCCTCAGAATAACCCTCCTTTCTACATAAGCCTTGAAATAGACATTTTAGTTTTAGAATCCTATAGCATAGAAGATGAGAAATAGACAAACTCAAAATATCATATGAAGCCATGAACAACAGTAGTTCCCCTTGCAAACTACATAAAGTTTTCAGTTTAACAAACAGTGTATTACTGTATGAAAAGCAGTAGCCTTGGTAATAAGGTCACCTGAGTTTAAAATCTATTTGTCACTTATACCAGTATGTAAAACGAACTTTAACAAACTCAATTTCGAAGAGTATGATTTTCACTAAAATCCTTAACATTAAAGGTCTTCCTTTCAGAATTTCAATTTACAAAAAAGCCAAAATGCAAGGAAAAAAAATAATGAAATGTTAACAGAGGCTGCAAAGGGATAGCTAATGTCTATATCATACGTTTTAACTTTTCCAAATCTACAATAAATATGTTCATTTGTAACTAGAAAAATTATTCTTTGGGGGGGGTAGTCAAGTTTATTTTTTTAATGGAGGTACTGGAGATTGAACCCAGGACCTCATGCATGCTAAGTGTGAACTGTACTCCTGAGCTATATCCTCTGCTCAAAAATATATATTTTAAAATATATATGTTCCATTTTCCTCTAGAAAACATTGTTTTAGGTTACCTTATGCTTATTTTAAATACATCTCACGCATGCTCCAAAAACTAAGAAAATCAAAGGAATGTATGCCTCCCCAGACACCCTGAGACCTAAGCAGGAAAGGTATAATTGGATCAATACATTTTTTTAGTCTCTATATAGACTTAATTTAAATATTGTTAAAGACAGGCTCAGAAATTAATGAAATCTAGCTGTCTTGGTTCCACTATTGTGAATAAGCCAAACTTAGTTTCCTCCTCTGGAAAACGTGGTCAGCCACCTTGGTAGCTAAGGTTGAGAACCAGAAAGAAACTTTGAAGATATTAAACCAAAAAGAGAAAGAAAGAAAAGAAAGAAAAGAAAGAAAAGAAAGAAAAGAAAGAAAAGAAAGAAAGAAAGAAAGAAAGAAAGAAAGAAAGAAAGAAAGAAAGAAAGAAAGAAAGAAAGAAAGAAAGAAAGAAAGAAAGAAAGGAAAGAAAGGAAAGAAAGGAAGAAAGGAAGAAAGGAAGAAAGGAAGGAAGGAAGAAAGAAAGAAAGAAAGAAAGAAAGAAAGAAAGAAAGAAAGAAAGAAAGAAAGAAAGAGAAAAAAAGCTTTAAAAGACAGAGGGAAAAAACTTTTCATGTGTGGAAATTTATAGAGTCAGAAAAACTGATCATAATAGAGCTGTCCATTAGAGAAACTGCTTTGAGAGAAAATAAAGACCTTGCTCAGACACTGAGGTGTTCCAACAACTATCATTTGATCAAAGCTATAAACATGTTGGGGGTTGGCAAGAATGTCCATACTACTGTAGTGAAGTACATATATTCTAATTTTCAACCAATATTTGTTTATAAAAGTCTACTTCCCTACTAGAAGGGGAAGCCAGGAATTGTATTATCAATCTTTGAATCCCTAGGGTGTAGCATATAAAAAGATTCCATTCACATGTGCTTAAGTCTCTCAGAGGTGGGGGGCTAGGGGGGAGGATCCAGTACAGTAATTTTAACCCATTCAATAAATATTTATTGGTTGCTTGCTGTTTCAGCCATGCTTCTAGGCAGTTGTGACATGTCAGTTAATAGATAAAAACAAAAATCTCGGTCCTCATGCAGAGACTGTAGTCTAATGTCCTTCCTCCACCTTTTCCAAAGCAGTGCTAAATTGTGGTCCATTACCTGGTGCCAATCTACCAAAATGTCATTGGTCCGTGACAGTCAGCCAAAGCAAGCATTTAGAAACTCAGCCCTTTGATGGTCATTTTATATGATGAACTTAATATTATAAAGTATGGGTTCAATTCTGTCTTTTTTTATTTTATTTTTCTAATAATTCATCTTTATTGTTTTTCTAAGTTCATTACATAATGAATTGGAAAAAATTTTAAACTGGCCTTTGACCACAGATAACAAGCAATTGTCCAACATATTTTGATCACATCACTTTCCAACTTCTCAGATAAGATTCCATACTCAGTATTTCTAAGGTCTTCCACAAATACCAATCTTTCCACTTTTCCCGCTGGTTCAGTTTATCACATACTCCAACCACACTGAATTGTTTACAGCACAAGCCTGTCTTGTGTGTTCTTTTCCCTCAGCCTTAAATACTTTTCTACTTTAATTTTTTGGGGTTGAGTAGGTAATGAGGTTTACTTATTTATTTTTTGAAGGAGGTACTGGGTATTGAACCCAGGACCTTATGAATGCCAGGCATGCACTCTACACAACTTGAGCTATATCCTCCCCCTAACCTTTTTTTTATAGGGGGGGTAACTAGATTTCTTTATGCATTTTTTAATTAATTTTTAATTTTATTTTTTAGGGGAGGTACTGGGGATTGAACCCAGGACCTTGTGCATGCTAAGCATGCTCTTTACGGCTGAGCTATACCCTCCCCCTACTTTCCTATTTCATGTGATCAAATTTTACATACTCTTTAAAAGCCAAACACCACCAACTCCTCAAAGCCCTCCATGATCCAGACAGGTAGAAGCAAAGTTTCCCTGACTTTTCTTTAATACTTTAAAACAGTCCACTGATGGGATTTTCTACAAAATGTGAGTTCCTGGAATACAAGAATAACTTACTCATTTGGCATCCCTATACAGCACACAAAATAGACATCAAATTTGCTAAATGAATGATGTAAGAGACAGCATCACTGAATGTTATGTATAAATGAGCTTCTCTCAAGAGATCAGAAAACCCTCTGAAACAATACTCAAAGTTGTGGGTGTACACTCTTCTGAGGAGAAGGTCTTTAACGCTTACCAGATTCTCAAAAGAGTCTAACAACCCCCAAAATGTTAAAGGAAAGGGATAGGGTTTCATCAGCAGACAGATGTATTTCTGCCAGGCAGCTCCATCAGGAATAGCTTGGGGAAATTTTCAGATATAATATAAACTGCAATTTCCTTATCTCAAAAAGATGATAATATTTACTCCAAAGATTTGATGTAAGAACTGAATGTGACCACATACGGGAAGTCCTAGGATCATGAAGAGTATGTGACAGGCACTTAATGATTTAAGTTTCCTTTCTGCCCTCTTTCCTCTTTTAAATAAGTTTATATATTCATGAAGTAAGCAGGCTTAGGTGCTTTACAATTTTTTAAATTACAAATTACTGCCATCCCTTGCAAGTTGTGTCCAGACTATTTTCTTGGAAATCTTCAACAGGGTTAGTTGTCTCACGAAAACACGTATTTGTTTTAAATCTGTCAACTTTAGATTTGTCATGCTAAGTAATTCTAATTACTGTTTTCTCTACACTGATAAATGCAAAGATTTTTAAGAACTGACATCTTGATTCTGCTGTATCCAAATATAGTCCTTTTCCTATGAAGCCTTCCCTGATCTCACTGCACTCCCCCATAATTAATCACGCCTTCCTCAGTGCTACTTTCTGCTCCTTCCACATATACACATGTATTTACCATACTGCATTATAACTGTTTACATGTCCATCAATGCCTACTACTAAATGTCGCACCTCAAGGCAGGAATACTTGACCAATATCCTTGCATTCTCCTAGCATTTCTCAATACAACTGCACACAAGAGCTCAACAAATGAATTTTTATACTGATCCTTTCTTCCAATTGCCAAACAACAGCACAAGAAGTTTAAATGAGGATTATTTTAAATTAAGATGGAATTTCTATCTCAAATTACACATTTCTCAATTGCAACCTTCTACTTCTTGAAAGTGTTAATATGGCAACTATGCTGCTATGTTTGTAACTATGAAAAGTAAGTTTAAAAAAGGAGTTCTCTATATGAAATAGACTGATAAAAATGCTTTGGTTACAAGTGACTTTTTTCAACTTTTATTTTGATACACAGATTTACGGAACAATGGAAAAAATAGTACAGAAAGATCTATACCCTTTACTGTTTCCCTCAATGCTAACATCCTGTATCACTATGGTATAAAAACCCAAGAAACTGACACTGGTACAATTTGCACATTTTATTCAGACTGCATCACGTGTGTGTGTGTGTGTGTGTGTGTGTGTGTGTGTGTGTGTGTGTGTGTAGTTAGTTCTATGCAATTTTATCTACAGATTTGTGTAACCACTGTTTAAGATACAAACTGTTCCATCACCACAAAGATTCGTCATGCAGCCATCTCATAGCCATACACCATTACTATCCTGAATCCCTAAAAACCACTAACCTATTCTCCATCTCTACAATTTTGACATTTCAAAAATTGTATAAGGGTATCGAGATCATTCAGTGGAGAAAGGACAGTCTTTTCAACCTTAAAACTTAAACATGAAACCTAAACTATAAAACTACTAGAGAAGCTTCATGATATGGGACTTAGAAATAATTCCTTGGATGTAACACCAAAAGCACAGGCAACCAAAGCAAAAATAAACAAATGGGACATCAAACTTAAAAAAAAAAAAAAAACTTTTGTGCAAATGACATAATAAAGTGAAAAGGCAACCTATGGAATGGGAGAAAATATTTGCAAATTATATACCTGATAAAAGGTTAATATCTATACTATACAAAGAACTTAACAGCAAAAAGTCAAATAACCTGAGTTTAAAAATGGGTAAAGGACCCGAAGAGACATTTTGCCAAAGATAATCTACAAATGGCGAGCAAGGATGTGAAAAGTTGCTTAGTGTCAGTAATCATCAGAGAAATACAAATCAAAACTATGAGCACCTCACATCAGTAAGGATGCCTACTATCAAAAAAAAACAAGCGTTGGCAAAAGGTGGAAAAATTAGAATCCTTGTGCACCGTTGGCAGGTCTGTAAAATGGTGCTAATGCTATGGAAAACAGTATGCAGACTCCTCAAAAATATTAAACATAAAAATACTCAATTTGATGTATCACTCTGGTAGAGGATGTTGATAATGGGGGAGGAGGCCATGCTTGTATGAGGACAGGCGTACCACAGGAAATCTCTCACTCAATTTTGCTGTGAATCCAAAGCTGCCCTAAAAATAAAGTTTACTTAAGAAAAAAATAAATAAAAGTATCATATGACCCAGCAAACCCCACTTCTGGGTATATATCCAAAAGAATTGAAAACAGGGTATTGAAGAGATATTTGCACAACAACAATAACAATAGCCAGGAGGTGGAAGCGACCCAAATGACCATTTACAGATGAATGAACAAAATGTGGTATATACATCCAATGATTATTCAGCCTTAAAAATGAAGAAATTCCTGTCACATGCTACATCATGGATTAAACTTTAAGACATTACACTAAGTAAATAAGCCAGTCAAAGAAAGACACATACTGTATGATTCAACTCATATAAATCAAATTCACAGAAACAGTAAAATGGTGGTTACCAATGGCTGGGGCAAGGGGAAGTCATCTAATGGGTAGAGGGCTTCAATTTTTCAAGATGAAGTTCAGGAGATCTGTTTCACAATGTGAATATACTTAACACTACAGAACTGTACACTTAAAAATGATTAAGATGGTCAATTTTATGTGCTTTCGACCACAACTAAAAAAAAGAATTTTATATAAAGAGAATCATGGAGTATGCAACCTTCTAAGATTACCTTTTTTTCATTCAGCATGATTCCCTTGACATCATTCAAATTGTTTTCTGTATCAATAGTATGTTTCTTACTATTGCTGAGTAGTATATTCCATGGTATAAATGGAGGACATATGGGATAATTAAAAGTAATACATTAAATAATTAAAAGCACAAAGCAGTAAATTACAGTATCTTTCCCAGCAGTTTCTGAGGCCAGAATCTTTCACTGGAACAGCACTGATAAAAATTTGATTTATCTGAAAAAGCCTAATACTATTTTGCACTATGAGAAAGTTTAAAATGCTGCATTTTAATATATATATCTTATTTCTTAAAAATGCATTTTATTCCTGTTCTTTCATTTATCTATTCATAAAAATAATTCATGTTTACTAAAAAATTTGCAAAATATTTGCATTTTCTTATTCATACTTTTCTGTACCTGAAATGCCCTCAACCAGATATAACTACATTCCGTTTACCTGGCCAGACTGTTTGCATAAGCATATACTGTGCTTTCTTCTCTGAAAAGTTACTTCCTACAAACCAAAGATGGCATTAAACAGATTTTTGGAGGTTCTCTAGTGTTTTAAATTCTAACAAGAATAGTTCTTAATAAATAGAAAAATGCAAAATTCTTCATCCTAAATTGAGCTGAGTCCATTAAAACAAAAGAATGCTTAGCATTTTCAAGAGTGTATCCACACCACGATTTATCATAAATTAGCATACCCCCTTCAAAAAAAAATTTGCAATGAAGTTCCCAAGATCAAATAATCCAAGGATTGCAACGCTTCTTGACAATGCAAACACTCTCAAAAAGCATTAATAATACAGTGGTAGTGAGTGGGTTTTCAAATTTTCCACATTAGATACGTCTCTTAATAATCAAGGCATCTAATTTCACAATTATATGTGGACACATGACCAAATATAAAGTGTTATTAACTTATATATAACTATATAAAAAACTATATACTTTGGGACTACTTTTCAGTAAATAGATTATACTAATACACTAATACCTACAAATTATAGTTTATGTCAACAATTTAATATATTTAGTATTTTTAAAAATGAAATTATCCATTACAAAAGACTAATGTAGAAAGTATGTTTCACTCTGAATTTATAGAAAATTAAATACCGATGGATACTTATAACTAAATGTCATTATATAGCAAAAATATTCATAGTAACAAATTATAACTTAAAAATCATTTACCCCTAATGTTAAGAAAATTCACTTATTAAAAAATTAAAGACATTTTCCTCCAGCTTTATTGAGATAAAATTGACATATAACATTGTGTACATTTAAGGTACACACATATGATTTGATATGTATATGTATTTTGAAATAAGATTCTGAAACATGACACATCAGATGCATAATTCCTTGATATTGCCTACAATATAGGGATTACAAATCATCTGACACCCTCCCTCAACCACAATGTTTGTTTCATTTATACCTTTTTTCTGACAGTGTATAATAGCTGCTTTATTTCTCTAAGTTTAATGATTTTTAGATATAAAAATTCCCAAACTCTATTAAAGAATTAGAGTTTGATGCAATATAATTACTTTTAGACTTTTCTTCCATTTCTAAATGTGTGTGTTAACAACTATTAATATTAAGAATACAAGTGGGGAGGATATACCTAAAGTGGTAGAATGCATGCTTAGCATGCATGAGGTCCTGGGTTCAATCCCCAGCCCCTCCTCCTAAAAAACAATAATAATTAATAATGATGATGATGAATAAATAAACCTAATTATCTCCCCCTTAGGGAAAAAAGGAATACTAGCATTATGTTCACCACTCAGAATCTTCTACCACTAGGGTATTCCTGTCAATAATCAGTTATTCTATTTCTGCTTGTTTAATATTGTCAATGGAACTGTATGTCAAGAGTGCCAATATATTCTAGAAAGGCCATAAAGAAATATTAAATCTAACTTCCCCTTTTAAAGAGTATTCCTTCAACGCCCTCCAACACCAGAGCTGCTAAAAACATCACAAAAACCAGGCACTGGGCTACCTGCAGGTAGTCAGTCCTCCAGGGGACAACAAAAAAGCTTAGGGCACCTACCAAAAGTGTGGGGCTCAGAACACCAGCTCCATAGACACTCAAAGTAATATTTTAAAAACTGGGTTTTTTTGGCCCCATCTGGACATGTAGACTAATATTCTGTGGAGATGAGGCCTGGAATCTGTATTTTTAACAGACTCCCAAGTGATTTTATTGCACATAAGTCTGAGAACACAAATAACTAACTTACTACCACCTGCTTACATGGGTAGCCAAGGAGACAAAGATTTGGGTATGTTCCAGATTACTTTAAAATACAATCAAAATCTTTATAGTAAAATAAGTTCAATTATTTTATTGTTACTGCATAAAGAGATTCTTCTTAGTTCTGGAATGACAGGTGCCTATGAGGACGTAACTACTGAAAATCTGCGTTGTCAATGTTAAAAAAAAAAACCTTAAGTGATCTTAAAAAAACACCTCTATATTCCTTATAAATGCTTGTTATAAAGTAAAACTTAGTATCATTAGAGTAGGGAATAAACTCAATTAGTCCATTTTTTTTTCCTCAGAGTTAATTGCCAACAACAAAAAGCTTATCCCTACTTTGTCTATTAAATTCAAAGATATTTTCCTTCATTATGCAGAACGTTGGTCTTAAGTTGACAATGGCTAAAATATCTTTAACGTGCATTACTTTGTACAACAAATTTTACTAAAATGGGAACATTTTCCCAATCATTTTGGTACTTACTGAATATTTAAAACCATATTTCACGTCTGCTCTAAATTGTTGCTCCCTGGAAGGTAATAAAGCCAATTAAAAACAACAAAGTCTCTAACAGGAAGGTCCTGAATGTAAATCTAGCAGCACCACTTTTATCTGTGTGACCTTGGACAAGTTAACCTCTCTCAGCCTCTATTTCCTTATTGGGAGGATTAAATGAGATAATACATGTAACCCTCTCAGCATAATGCCTAGTACATGTTAGCCCTCAGTAAACATTAGCCTATATAAACATACACAGTACAGAAATCTCTCTGACAGCACATAAAAGAAATTATCAATGTTGCTGCCAAGAAAAGAACTCTGGGTCAGTGTGGAAAGACTGTACCTTTTTATACTCTTTGTATTTTTAACCAGTGCTCATAATACGTTTTCAAAAAAATTAATAATTTTAAATTATCTCTTGTGCTGTGGGGTTTCTTAGCGCTTATCACTATGCACTGCAAAAGCTGAACTGTCACTGCTGAATTCGCAAAGGAGTAAGTCATAGTCTAATAATATCCACAAAGAAATACACAAACTATTTGATGTCATGAATTGGTTAGGTGTTCTACTTGCTTCACAATGGCCATTATGGTCTTAACTAAAACATCTTAAATCAGCAATTTTTCAACCTAGGATGATTTTGTCCCTCAGGGGACATCTGACAACAAGAGACATTTTTGGCTGTCACAGCTGAGGAGGTGTACTCCTGGTATCTGGTGGACAGAGGCCAAGAATGCTGCTAAACATTTTATTATGAATCGTATAGGTCCGCACAACAATCATCAGCCCAAAATGTCAGCAATGCTGAGGCTGAGAAACTGCATGCAACCCAAGGAACTATTCTGCTTCACTATGAAAGTAACCAGGTTCTTCACTACAGTTAACAACAAAACAAAATACACACACAATAAATTCTCCCCTCAAGTAATGAAGTAAAATCCTTAAGGACTGGCAGGCTAAGGGCTCAATAAATGTAACCATTGTTGGCCACAGTTGTAAGTTTCTGAAATTCTAGCAGCTAGAATGGCTGACTGGTTCATGTGCCTACTGAATTCAATACATTTGAAGATTTTTAAAGCATTTATTATTAAGCCTTCCAAAAGTTTGCTCTAAATGATTTCAAGAGATTACAGTTTACCATTCTTTCCTGTTTTCAAATGATATTTGAAGAACCACTCAAACAATGTACTACTAAAATACAACAGGGCCTTTATTTCAGTAAGTAGTTATCAAGTCTTTCCAATAAATTTGGTATTTTTACATTTCACTTAATGCACTGGCCTTGGCCTATATTGTGCATTTTGAGCATACTCATTAAAACCCTTCAAAAGTTTAAGAAAATATTAAGAACAGTCCATTGTTTCTGATCAAAAAGACAAGAAAAATTAACCAGCAGCTAAATAATTTTATAATGAGGCTGGAAAATTACAAACTAAATCATTCTGTCCTCCAACCTTAAAGCATACCTTAGTGTGCCTTATCAAAAAGTCAACCATTAATAAAGAACTTTGGGAAATGTTTTATCAATATTTGGGGTTCACCTTCTAAAAGAATGCAAAAGTGAACCAAGTGACTCAAATTTAGAGCTTGTTCACAAATGGGTCGTTAAAAGTTCTTAAATATTGCTACTAACACTGTTATTAGTCATACTTTCTACGTAACTGCATACTTCTTTTACACTTTTGAAATGTGTATCTTTCCCACTATTTTAAGAGTTGAGTAGTTTTAATACCGATTTAGTATTTTAATACTGGTTAATAGTTCACCTCATAATTAAAACTTATCCTGATTAAAGAATTCTTAGGCAGACAAGAGAACATCTCAATTCCTCCCTCCAAAACAAAACAAAAACAAAATACACAGAAAAGTAAGGTATGTTTGCAAATGTAAGATGCAATAAAGTTGTTATTCTTTCATTGCCTGTCCAATACATTATTCGTGGACACAGGTATCACTCGAACTTCTCCATGCACTCCAACTCACTCCTCCTGAGCATCCCGAACTTTAATACTTGTCCAAACCTGCTTGCTCATGGTCTAATAATAAACCTAATTATACAATCTATAACAGCCCCTAACAACCTTTTCCTTAAGAAGCCATAAAGGTGATTTAACTAACACCTCAAACTCTTAGTAAATCTGTTTCAAAAATAGATGTCTCCATTCCTGCCTATGGCTTCTACCGAGGGCTCAGGGCCACTGGCAGTAGCGTGGGGAGGTGAAGATCCTCCAGGACCCAGAAGGACACCCGCCGGGCGTAGGGCAGCAGGGGTAACTGCTGGTTCATTTCTCTTTAAATCTGGCAGCACGTGGGACGGCATTGTGAAGCCACCAACCCGCCTCCCCCTTACACTCGCACACGTACGTCTCCAGTGCGCATGCTCCGTTCACACAGTCCTAGCAGAGTCGGAGCCAACCCCCTAAAAAGTCAACCTGGAAGCCGCAAACGGCCGGAGGCCGGGACAATGGGGGAGGGGGGACGCAGGCACCTCTGGGGAGGCTGACCCGGGCGCCGCCCCAAGCCTGAGCCCGCGGGCCGCAGCCCCGGGAACCTGCAGGCCTGCGCAGGAGCCGGAATCGCTCGGAGCACAAAGCCCCGAGCCGGCCAGCAAGCGGCTCTCGGCTCGGCCCGCTCCTACCCTCCCCCAGCCGGGCGGTGCAGCCGGAGCCCGTGCCAGGCGGAGGCAGGCGAGGCGGCGTCCCGCGCCCTGCCGGGTTCTCAGACCCCCGCGCGCCCGCGACCAGGCCGCGGAGGCCGGCGCTTTTGTTGTCCGCCACAACTCCGCGGACCCGGCGCTGCCCCAGCAGAAGTTTGGCGCGCCTCACCTATCCGCCCGGGGGCCAGTTCCTCTCGCCCACCCTCGCCCCCGCTGCCAGCCCGCGGTTGCGACACCCAAGCCGGGAACTCGCAGCCGGCCGGGCCCGGACGGTCCTTCCTGCCCCCCGGGTCCGGCGGCCTCGGCCGCACCTGAGCCTGGACCCGCCCCTCCTGGGAGGGTCGGCCCGGGCTGGGGACCCACAGCCCCTCCCCCGCAACGTCCCACCGAGCAGTGGGGGAGGGGGCAACCCCTCCTCCTTTCCCCCGGGCCCAGGCCCAGTCGTGGGGCCGAGGCTGGGGCGCGTCCCCGCCCCCAACACTCTCAGAAAGCCGAGGAAGAAGTGCTGGGCCCGGCCGGGACGAGCGCCCGGGCTCCCCACCCTCGCAGGCCCGCGCTCGGCCTCGCCAGCGGCTGCCGCTCCCCCTCGGCTGTCCGGCGGCCGGCCCAGGAGCGCCGGGAGCAAGGGAGGAGGAGCAGGCAGCTGCTGGCGCGATCGCGGCCCGGCCCGGCGCCCCGCCGCCCGCTCGCTCACCTGCCAGCTGTCTTCGCAGTAGCAGTGCCGACTGCAGCTCCGTCATCCTCCCCGCCAAGGGCCCGGGCTGGCGCCGGGGCTTTCGAAGGACGGGGACAGACTCTGGGGCTGCTGGAGCTGGGTGTGCTGAGGAACCCGGGCCCCCACGACGGGAGCGCCGAAGCCGAGGGAGGCCGGGCTGAGGCTGCTGTGGCGGCGCCTCGCTGCCGGTGCGAGTCCGCTCGCTTCAGCTTTCCTCACAGCGCCTCACGCCCGGAAGGGGAGGGTACCCGTGCGGCCGCGGCGCGCACTGGGACTTCGCTCGCCCGCTTCCCTCCTTCAACCCGCCCGTCGGCCCCACCGGTGCCTTCCCCCGCCACTGCCTCACTGCGCTCAGGGCCGCTCCGCGCAGGCGCGCTGGGCTGCCTACTTCGGAAGCCGCCCGCCTGCTAGTTCGACCCCTCTGCCTCCCCGCCCCGCCTCCGGAGGCGGAACCCTGCCCCCTACGCGGAGTTGCGCCTGTCGTCGCCATCTTGGGAAGGTCATCTCCCGGCCCAGTGCCAAGGCCTCGGCGGCAGACGCCCCGCAGACGCCATGACAAAGAGGTCACGGAGGGTCAAGACACCGCCTCCGGGTTGAAGCAGGTGGTCTGGGTGTGAAGGGACCAAAAGAAGTGGTAGGTGCCTAGATGTTGATGAGTGCCCAACAGGCATCTAACACTCCACACGTGGTATGCGAATTAGTCATTGTTAAAGACGAACTTACTACTGGGGAGCCCCGTTTTAAGCACACTCCCAAAATAGGCCTAATATATGCTGGCAATTCACTTTACCGAAAGAACGCACAAAAAGATTCTTGAAATAAATTTTTCTGCATCTCATAGTACGAAGTGTTTAAACATCATTAGTAATAATCTCTAGGTGTAAGGTGAGCTGAGGTTAGGAAAATCTGATATACATAGTACAAAATGTCCAGAAAGGTATCTAAATGTGTACAACCAAAATGTGGGTTATAGGGTTTGGAAAAAGTAAGCTTACCCAGCTCTAGTTCCTCTCTTCATTCCCATAGCCTTTTGCCTTGCGTACACAAAGTCTCAATAGAGGGAGCAGAAGGAAAAGTGATACCTAATGGCACTAAAATGTATTTGTTCTTTCAGCAAGTATTTATTAAACCTGTGTTAACTTTGTACCTGGACTGTAGAAGACACAGAGAATACAGCTCTGTTCCTATCCTCAAAGGGTTTACGGTCTCTGTGAGCTCCAGATAAGGGAGCCAGAGGAGAAGCAGTTTCTAATACAGTTTCTTGGTTCTAAAAATTACTGATGAATCACTATGCTGTACGCCAGAAATTAATACAACTTTGTAAACCGACTATACTTCAATAAAAAACAAATAAGTAAATAAAAATTACTGAAAAAACTGGCTGCACTCTCCCCTTCTAGAACAAGAATTAAAAGGAACAGATAAACATTAAGAGTGAGTCCCCACACCTTTGGAAAAACAAACCCCAGGGGTCTAACACAGGTTTTATGAAGCCTAAAATTTACCCCATTTGAAGGATTCTCTTGAAGGAATAAAAAATTTAAATAAGATTTGGATATGACTGTCTATTTAGAATGAGGAAATAATGACAAATAACTACAGGCTTGGAGAATTGGTGCCTTTCTCTGAGATCTCTTTAGGCAGGTTATCAGAAATTCTGCCTTGTTACAACATGGTTTCCTCTTTCACTTAGAACAAATTCCAGGCCTTATATATTTATTCTTATTATAACTGATAAGGATTTAACTGTCATGCCAACTTCCATCTTTTATTCTTTTAGTTTCTTTAAATTATTATATTTATATTTACATCAATAGTTTTTACACTATTGAGACTTTATACAAGTTGAATAGGAAACCAGATATTATAATGAATTATATTTATTCCTTACACAAATTCTTTGGAGTCTTAGGCTTTCTAATTATACTTTTTTTTTCTTGCACTTTTTTTGGGTTTTTTTTGGGGGGGGATAATTAGGTTTATTTATTTTTAGAGGAAGTACTGGGGCTTGAACCCAGGACCTCCTGCATGCTAAGCTTGCACTTTTTCACTTAAGCTATACCCACCCCCTGTGCTGTCTTGATTATAATTAATATCCTTCCCTTCCCAATCCCATGTCAGTTCTATTGTATCAGTTACTCTTTCAAACCCTTTTTCTTGGGAATTTTTCTCTTAGAAATCTCCATATTACCCTCTAACTTGGGCTGGTTGCTTTGGGCTCTGTTTGCTGCATAGAAGTCTTTCTAGCATTCCCCTTGGCTGCTCTTCTGGACTAAGTCTACTATGTCCTGAATCAAGTCCAATTCTTTTTTGTTTATTCCCTCCTTGTCCTGGAGCCTATTATCAGATAACTTCTGATGAGAATACATGAGGCAAATTTTCCAAGTCCTTATACATTTGAAAATGCCGTTATTTTCAACATCTATAATTTAGTGCCAGTTTTGCTGGGTATAGAATTTTATGTTTAAAAATCAAATAATTTTTCCTCAGATATGTGAAAGCATTGGTCCGTTTTCTTTTAGCATCCAATGTTGCTGTTAATTCTTGTTCCATTGTCAGTGACCTATTTTTTTTTCTTCTCCGGGGTAATCCTATGCTTTTTTGGTTATTTTTGGTATTTTAAAGTATCATGATAACATGCTTTGGTATGTCTATAGGCTGTTTTCTTTTTTTAATTCATTGCGTTCACAGTGAGTTTTGTGATGATAGAATGGTTGTTTTCATTTACATACAGAGATAAGCTTAGAATACTGAAGTAGTCTGCATTTTTCTGGTATATAAAAAATTATTTTAAAAAGCAATTGATTTGTGTGTGTTGATACGGCAACCTCACTAAATTCTAACAACCTATCTATAGATTATTTTGCTCTTTTACATAAATATGTCCAGATACTGACATTTCTATTTCTTTCTTTTGAAACATTGTTTCTCTTTTTTCCCTCACAGTGCTGGCTAGGCTCTCCAGCACAGTTGTGTAGAAAAGGTGTTAGTGGACACTTTTGTCTTGTTCCATTCTTAAAGGGACTATTTTGATACTTCATTATTTTTTTCATGCTGTAGATTTTTTTGTAGATCCTTGTAGCAGGTCAAGGAAGTACCCTTGTACTCCTGGCTTATTAAGATTTTTTTTTAATTGAAGTACAGTCGGTTTACAAGGTTGTGTTAGTATCTGGTGTACAGCATAGTGTTTTAATTATACATACATATATTCCTTTTCATATTCTTTCTCATTATAGGTTATTACAAGATATTGAATATAGTTCCCTGTGCTATACAGTGGAACCTTGTTGTGTATAAGATTTATTTTTTATAATTCCCAAATCTTTGTCTCCAGCCCAAATCTTTCACTAGTTCATATCTGCACATTCAACTGCCTAACTCTGTATTCATTGATTTAACAAATTTCATTGAGCACCTACTGGGAGATAGAGGTGATTCTAAAACCTAGGGTCTGGTTGTAAACTAGGCAGACCAAGTCCCTGCTCACATGGCACTGACATCCAGTGGGAGAGGACAGTCAGTTACAAAAGTAAACAAAAGTCATCACTGGATTATGATAAGTGATATGATGGAAATAAATAGGGTAAGTGAATAAGTATATTTTAGATAAGGTAGTCAGGGAAGTCCTCTCTCAAGATACTACTTTTAGGCTGAGATCTGAATTACAAGTAGGAGATGCCATTTGAGGATTCTGGGGTAGAGCATTCCGGGCTAAGGAAACGGGTACTGCTAAGACCCTATGGTAAGAAAGAGCTTGGCTTGTTTGAAGACTAGAAAGCGGGTGAGCATGGGTGCGGCAGCCCTACTGGAGCCTGACAAAATAATGGCCAGGGGGGTTAGAGAGGCAGGAAGAGGTCATCTTACAGGAGCCTTGTTGACCACAGAAAAGAGTATGGATTTTAGTTTGGTTATAGCAGAAGCCTTGAGAGGGGTATGATATCTGATTTACATTGTTTAAAGCTCCCTTTGGTGCTTATAGAAAAGAAAAGGCTTTGCTGGAAGGCTAGTCAGAAGGCTATTGCAGAAGATGAGGCAAAAGATATGGTGGCTTGAACCAGAATGGGGGCAGGGATGGTAAAGCAGGTATGGGGAGGGGAGATTGGGAATGGATCTGAGATAAATTTTGGAAGCAAAATAGAAAGGGCTCACTGATGGATTGAATGTTGGTCAAGGGGAAAGACAACTCCTAGGTTTATGATTCCTGGAATAACTGGCCTGGTTTCAAAAAGGGGGAAGGGAATAACAGGGTTGCTGGGGGATACCAAGAGATCCATTTTGAATGAGTTATATTTCAGCTCTCTATTCGGCATCCAAGCAGAGATGAAAAATTAGCAATGCATACATAAGACTGGAGCACAGAAGAGAGGCTGAGACAATAGATACAAATTTGGAGAGATCAGATCTCCTAGGGAGAGGGTGAACCAAGATTTGGGGGGGGGGGGGATGGGAGATAATTAGCTTTGTTTATTTGTTTCTTAATAAAGGTACTGGGCATTGAACCCAGGACCTCGACATGCTAAGCAGGAACTCTACCACTGAGCTATACCCTCCCCCAAGGCTTTTTTTTTTTTTTTTAATAAATATATAGTTGCTGTACAATATGAGACTTTTTTTAGTTTAAAAATGAGCCCAGAATTACCCAGACTAGAGGCCTGTAGAAGAGGAGCCAGCAATGGAGGCTGAGAAAAAGCAGACAAAAAGGAGAAAAACCAAAGTGGTGTTACAAAAGCCAAGACGGGAGAAAATGTTCCCAGGAGGAAGGGATGGTCAGCTGTCCCATGATCCTAAGAGGTAGAGAGAGATGAGGACTGGGAAGCATGCACTGAATTTTGAAACTGGGAAGCTGTTTTCAACCTTGATAGAAGGGTTCTGATGGAGCAATGTTGACAGCAGGCAGAGCAAAGTGGGTTGAAGGCTGAAAGCAAGATGGAAAAATGGCGATCTCAGGGTTGAGTGCTTATTTGAGGTTTGTGGTCATGAACTGAAAGTGGAACCAGTAGGTCCAACTCAATAATTTTTTTTTTTCTGGTAATGTTCAGTTGTTCAGGCACAGGCATGAAAAAGTCTGATAGTCGGGGTACCTTCAGGGTTGGGGGCTGGCCAGTCAAGTACATAGAGGTTGAGATGGAGACAGACAGGCTAGTTTGTCGAGGGTGTATGAAGAGAGTAACTGTAGTAACGGACTCTTCTCTAAGCTGAGTAGAGAAGGAAGTGAAAATGAGGGAGTGGATGGGCAGTGAAAAAGTGATACAAATAATGGGTCTTGATGAGGCTGAAGAATCATGTGGTGTAGACACTAAAGCAAATGGGCTGGGAGGATAGGAAATGGTGATAAGTGTGGGTGGCTTGAAATCCAGCCTTCAGTTAAGGTTTGTTTATGGGTGGTGAGGGGGGCTTCTGAGAATATGGGAGAGGCTGGCTGTTGGCAGGGTGGGGATGTGACAGGCAGGAGTACTGGATCAGCCATCCATGTGGGTAATTAAGTCCTCAAGGACAAAAGCTGGAATAGGATGAAAGGAAAGGCTGTGAACCAGGAGCCAAAGTCATTGATGAATGGGTCCACAGGTAATAGCAACAAAGAGAGTAGTAAGTGGTACAGCAGATGGCATTAACCTCAAAAGAGCCAGGGTCTGGGACAGTAAAGGGGAAGAAAGGTTGGGAAGCAGCAAGGAGGAACCGGGAGAACATGCTAAGCCTACTGGCCCTGAGATCCAGGAAATGTGAGAGGAGACAGCCTTCCCTTGAGAGCACTGAGGAAACTGAGTCCTCAGAAGAGAGCCAGGTTCAGATAAGGCCAGAGGGTGGAGAAGTGTCCCATGAGCACCTCAAATTACCCTGATCAGAACTAACTGTTGTATACCAGTAACTGACACAACACTGTAAACTGACTGTACTTCAATCAAAACAAAAAAAGCAAAAAAACTCACTGTCTTCTCCCCAGACCTGCTCTGTCACAACCAACCATAACCCACCCAGTCACCACAGTCAGAAATGAGAGAATCAGCCTCAGTGCTCCCCCTTTCTCACCCCTACATCTGATTGATCCCCACAGCCTAAGTGTTCCCCCCTTTCCATTCGCATGGGCACTCCTTGATCCAGGCCTTGATGACAGCCACAACCTCTGTAAGGGTCTCCTGGCCACTGGTCTTGACCCTCTCTCCCTTCATCTGTTTTCTGCAGCCACAGCAAAACATTCAAGATGCAAATCTGCTATTGTCCGACTTGTACTCAGAACTCTTCAGTGGCCTCCCAACTGTTTTAGGATGAAGTCCAAGCCCCCTGATATGGTTTAATTGCCCTTCACAGTCTAGTGTTTGGGCCTCTCCGGCTTTATCCTGACTCTCTCATCCTGTGCCTCTTCCTGACACTCTACCCTCCTGGCACAGTGCACCTCTTTTCCTTCCTCCAAAAGGTCAAGGTTTTTTTTTTAACACCTCTGGGTCTTTCCACTTGCTGTTCCAATGGTCCAGCACACTCTTTTCTGCTGCGTACTAGGCAAACTTCTACTAATTCATCTTTCTTGCCCTTGGAGGAAGCAGTTTCCTCCAGAAAACCTTTCTCAATCTCAAAATTAATCATACTCCTAGGTTTCCTGTTTCCAGCATATATTACGTATCCTATCCTAACATTTATCATGCAGTGTTTCAACTTTTTTTCTTTTCAATTGTCAGTAAGCTTTGTGATAACAGGACTCTATTTTACTTCTCTGTTCTCAGAACTTAATATAATGATACTATGTGGTAGACCCTCAACAAATATCTGTTGAATGAATGAGTCAATCCTATTAAATTAATAGTAGGATAATCATTCAAGATTAGTATAGGTCTATGCTTATTAAATTTGAGTTTGTGTACCTGGCAGAGGGTGGTACAGAGTGGTGTGCCGAGGTGTTCTTGAAGCCACAGAATAAGCCTCTCTTGGATTGTTAATTTTACTAATCTTTTTGAGATTAAAAAGTAAGAAATAATGTACAACTTCAAAATGTTTATATTAGAAAAGAAGAAATACTGAGAATTTAAAGACCTAAGCATTTATCGTAAAAAAATTAGAATGAGAATAGCAAAATAAACCCACAGAATGGTAGTGAGGCAAATGGATATCCACATACCAGAGAATGATGTTGGATCCCTACCTTGCACCATACACAAAAATTAACTCAAAATGGATCAAATTCTAAATATAAAAACTAAAACTATAAAACCCTTAGAAGAAAGCATAAGCATAAATCTTTGTGACTTTGGATTAGGCAGTAGTTTCTTAGATAAGACACCAAAAGCACATGCAACAAAAGGAAAAATAGATAAGTTGGACACCATCAAAATTAAAAACTTCTGTGCTTTAAATGATACCATCAAGAAAACCCCCAAAATGGGAGAAAAGTTTATAAATCATGTATCTGTTAAAGGAGATATATTTAGAATACATAAAGAATTCCTTCAACTCATTAATAAGACAAACCCAATTTTAAAGTGGGCAAAGGATCTAAATGGACATTTCTCTAAAGATATGCTAATGGCCAATAAGCACATGAAAAGATATCAATATCATTAGGCATCAGGGAAATGCAATCAAAACCACAATGAGATATTATTTCACACCCACTAAGACTGATAAAATAAAAAGAGACCAATAATAAAAGTGTTGGGAAGGATATAAGGAAATTGGGACCTTCGTACATGTTTGGTAGAAGGATAAAATGGTGAATTCACCAATTCTACTCCCAGGTATATACTCAATAGAATTGAAAACATGTTCACACAAAAACTTGTACACAAATGTTTGTAGCATCATTATTCATTAAAGCAAAAAGTGGAAACAACTCAAATGTCCATCAACCAATGAAGAGATAGTCAAATCTGATCTATCCATACAGTGGAATATTACTCAGCTATAAAAAGAAATGATATACTGTTGCATACTATGACACGGATGAAAACCTTATTCTAACTGAAAGAAGCCAGACATTAAAGATCATATATCCTTTTATTTATATGCAATAACCAGAATAGGCAAATCTGTAGAGACAGAAAGTAAATTAATTGTCTAGGGAAAGGGTTGGAGGGAGGGGAATGGAGAGGAACTGTTAATGGATAGAGAATTCTTTCTAGAGTGATGAAAACATTCTAAAATTAATTGCAGTGGTTGTACAACTCTGTGAACACACTAACAACCATTGAAATGTGTACACTTTATATGGGTGAACTACGTTATATAAATTATATCTTAATAAATTTATTATAAAAAGAATAAATATATCCAAAGAAATAAGAAAATAATGAAAACAAAAGCATAAGATTGAGAATAGAAACAATAAACAGTATGTGCTCTACCACTGAGCTATAGTCACCCCCTTCTATTTGATGTTGGAATATTATTTATGGCAGCACCAACCTGCCCAGATAGGAGATCTTTTTCAGCAGTGCTCATTTGACCAGATGCACAGAGAAGATGGGGAGTCTGGATGATTTAGGGCTGGTAAGGCAGAAAGACAACTGGGCAAGAGTATTGAGGATATTGGTTCACCAGAGACCCCTGTTATTGAAGATACAACTATACTCAGAAGAATCTGTTTATTGGCACCATTCTTCCAGGTTGATGGGAAATCTCAGACAAGATTCTCTCAATGTGTGTGCCTATCCAGTGAAGAGGAACTTCATGACCTGGTCATCCACATGCTGCAAAAAATGTTGCAGAACAGTGATTGGTGCCTGTAATAGGATTTGTTATATGTGTGGCTACCTAGCATCTTTTGAACCCATTTCTTATACTTTGGTCATTTCCCATCTCCCAAAGGTAGATGCCAGGACTTGCCTATCCCACCTCCTTTGTAGCCAGGACTCAAAAGCGTGACCTGATTACCAATCAGATGCACCCATATAAACATGGACTCAGAATACAGTGTCATGAGAAAGGCGACATTGGCCTTGCAGAATCCCTTTTGTTGGCAAGGCTGGCAAGACTGGCAAGGCTCTCCAAAGCAGTAGGGGTCCAAGCATCAGAGATGATGCTCAGAAACCGAGTTAATGTGCCAGTGCCCAGTGGTGGTAGCCCTGCCTCCTGCCTAGAGCAGCCTAGCTGTGAGATTGGCATATTATTCCTAGCTCTAGAGAAGTACTGTCCAATAGAAATTTAGAGTAAGCCACATAAGTAACTTTAAATTGTCTAACAGCCAAGTTTAAAAAAAATTTTAGAGGGGAGGGTATAGCTCAGTGGTAGAGCATGTGCTTAGCATGCATAAGGTACTGGGTTCAATCCCTGGTACCTCCATTAAAAATAAATAAATAAAACAAAATAAATAAACCTAATTACCTCCCCCAAACTCCACCCAAATTTTAAAGGTGAGATCATTTCAATAATATACTTTAACCCAATATATCCAAAAATCTTATCATTTTAACATGTATTCAATATAAAAAAGTATGCATGAGAAAACTGATATTCTTTTTTATACTAAGTCTTCGAAATTCAATGTGTATTTAACACTTTCCGGGGTCCAAGGCTCAGGGCACTGGTGTTGATGCCACTTCTCCAGGTCCATAGATGTGCTGTGCACAGAAAATTCTATAGCTGTTTCAACTCAGAAAATGACCTGACACTCTTCTCCAAGGGTCTTCTGCAGAAGCCTGAGAAGCAGTGGTGCTTCCTGGCTGCTGGGATGACAGGCAAGGCTTCCTCACCCTCCTGGCAGAGGAGGTCCCTTCTTGGGGCTCCCAGGTTTCCAGCTTTTTAGTGATTTGCCGAGCACTGGTTGGTGAGAAGCAGTGTTTGTACTGAAACCACCCATTTACTTGTCTCTCTTCCCGCAAACAGCCGCACGGAGACCAATAAGCTGGCTCTGAAATGTTGACACCCTTAATCCCCAACCTGCCAACTCCCTTTTCTCATTTAATAAAAGGGGAATACAATCTCATCAGATTACTGCGAAGATTAAATGAAAAACCGAGGTCAAGGCTCAGCACAGTGCTTGGCATGCTGTAGATGCTCAGAAATTCCCTTCTTCTTTGTCCTTTAAAGCCTATCACTCATGTTACCTGCTACATTAACTTTCTCTAATGCCTCACCCCCACCCAGACACAAAAATCCACCCTTCTCTGGAATCCCAAGGCTGTTTGTCCATTCTTAAAAGGGGCTCGTACATACACACACACACACACACACACACACACACACGCGCGCAAATAAAGGAAACACACAGTTTAATGACTAGGAAGAGCCTGTGAGTTGATTTCCTAGTGGTTCAAATTCTGAGGGCTGTGGCTATTGAGGTTAACATTTCTAAACAACAAGGTCTATTTTTTAAAAAGTCGTTTACTTCAGGGGGCCCAAAGGAGGCTGATAGACGAGACGATGACCTGGTTATAGTCCTGACAGTTAAAAAGGCACTTTATTCACTCTTTCAGACAGTCATTTGTTCACTTGTTTTTCACACATCCATTTGGCAGGTGTGTGCCTATGAGAAAAGTCTGGAGGTGAAAGGGGATCTTGCATCATTCAGGACCTAATTCCTACCCTCCATGCAGACATAAATCTCATCCTTAAGAGGTAATCATTCCTTGGAAGGAGAGTATAGCTCAGTGGTAGAGCGCATGCTTAGCATGCATGAGGTCCTGGATTCAATCCCACATACCTCCATTAAAAAAAAAAAAAAAAAAAAAAAAAAAAAAAAAGCTTATCTTTCCAAAGAAAATAAAGGGCTTTTAACCCGATGGCCTTAAAGATTCTGCTCCCATTCTGAGATGGAACTGTATCTGGTTCTTCAGCAGGGAGGACCTTGAATGGCTGTGTCCCCCACCACAGTGGTTGGCTCTGGACAGAGCATGCTGATTTGCACAAGAGCAAGCTCACAGCCATTTATCTTTGACAAAGTCCCACAAGCACCACCACCCCTCCCCCTAAAAAAGCATTACTGCACCTGGGCACCTTATTTAGCTTGACTTAAGCAATGGGTATATTGATATAATTAGATGATCAAAATGCTAACAGTCATTCTTTTAGAGGAACTATAGCTGCTGCTACAAGGCCCCGCTGGGTTTCTCAAGGTTGGGCACCTTGGACACCACACTCTGCATCTCTCTGTGGGAGGATTTTTCTCTCTCTGGCTGGACTCGGCTCTACCAGCATTATGGCCAAAAGTGAGGGAGAACAAACCGGTCCTTCTTACCCCCAGCAGTCCTCAATCGGCAACTGATCTGAGTTGGTGTTTACTCCAGCTCACCACCCCTCAGGTGGGGAAATTCTGAGGGGCATGTTCTGCACTGGTCCCCGGAGGTCCCCCTGCAAACTGGAGCGCTGCTGCCCACAGAGGTCACCTACCTGATAATGCTTTTTACTGGCGTCCCCACTCCTCTGCAGGTGTTCCTGAGATCATCTGCCAAATAAACCTCTTGCATTCAAATCTTTGTCTTAGGACCTGCTTCTGGGAGAATCCAAACCAAGGCAGGGGCACGTTGCCAAGTATCAACAAAAGCCCTTGGAAATCCAGCTGATACTCATTATCACAGACAGTCTCTCTCTTAGCCCATAAAATCATTCAGCTTTGCAGCAATCTCAGAAGAGTTTTTACTCACTCATCGTGTGCCTTGTGGGAGGAAAGGAGACTGCATGCTGTATTACTTCTTTCACTTACTTTTAACTCTTTGGGGCTGAGACAGAGTGTGCCACCTAAGGTTGGAGTAAGTATTGGGTACATCCCAGTGGGATAGTGGTGTCATTTCTCACACCCTGAAGTTCATTGGGTTTTTTTTTCTTTAATTTTTTTGGGGGAGGAGGTAATTAAGGTTTATTATTTACTTTTAGAGGAGGTACTGGGGATTGAACCCAGGACCTCGTGCATGCCAAGCATGTACTCTACCACTTGAGCTATACCCTCCCACCTGAAGTTCACTGTTGATTTAGAGCGCTTTACTATGGAAAATCTCAAACATATACAAAGGCCCAGAGAGCAGAATAATGAATTATCCCTGTATACCCATTATCAGATTGGACAACTATCAAGTCACGGCCAATATCTCCCTACTCCACTCCCAATTATTTTAAAGTAAAATCCAGACATATTATGTCACCTGTAATAGTCAATATCTCTAAAATATAAGGACTCTTTTTTTTATAAGCATAAGGATATCATTATCACATCTAAAAATTAACAATTCCTTAATATCATAAAATATTGAGTATTCAAATATCCCCAGCTATATCATTATTGTTACTATTACTATTTATAGTTTATCAGTATTACTATTTAAAACTGTAAACTACTTACTAGTTTATAGTTTATTTGAATTATGATCTAAAAAAGGTTTGTATATTTTGATTGTTTATATGTCTCACTTTTTTTTTTTAATTTTTGTGGGGTGGTAATTAGGTCTATTTATTTATTTTAATGGAGGTACTGGGGATTGAACCCAGGATCTCATGCATGCTAAGCATGCGCTCTACCATTGAGCTATACCCTCCCCCTCTCAAGTCTTTTTTAATCTCTAGGTCCCCCCCCATCTCTGTTTGTCTTTTCTTGCAATTTATTTGCTGAAGAAATCTAGTCATTTGTTCTTGTATAATTTCCTGATATTACAGTATTTTACTGACCACATCATCATGGTATCATTTAACATGTTCTCCTGCTTTCTCTATTTTCTGTGAAGTGGTAATCAGATCTAGAGATCAGATCAGATTTGGGTTTGATTTTGTTCCAAGACTCCTTATATAAGGTATTGAGGACTTCTATCAAGAGGTACATTCATCTGGTTTTTCTTTATGTTCTAGTTTCTATGTTGATTTAAGAAAAAAACTAAGATGTTTACACTGTGATGGAACAAACAGAATTGTGACTTACCTTTTGCAACTTATGTGGCTGCTTAAACTAGTTAGAGTATATTCTGTTATTTGCAACTGAGTTCCCTGACAATTATGGGGAGTCCATGATGTAGCTAGATAGGGTGTCTAGTCGTAAGGAAAGGATCGAACTGTACCTGAAGCCTCTGGCCTTCCAGGTAGATGACATAATGCATTTCATTATTGTTTATGCCGCTTTAAGTTGGGTTTTCTGTTCTTTGTGTTTAAAAGCATCTGGATTGACTTCTGTGTGCACCTTCAGTGCCTGGGTGTACCTAGATATGCTCAACACATGTTCATTCATAATCACCTTTTAAAAATTACAATATAATGGGCAGACAATTGACCATACATATTCAAAGTGTATAATTTGAGTTTCAACACATATAAACACCCATGAATCCATCACCTTAATTAAGGCAGTGAATCATACCTAAAAGTTCTTCGTGCCCTTTTGTAATCTCTCTCTCCCTCCACCCCAGCCCCAGGCACCACTGATACCCTTTCTGTCATTTTCTATAATTTGACATAAATGAAATCAAATACACTGTTTTTGGTCTCCTTTTGCTCAGCATAGTTATTTTGAGGTTCATCCATGTTGTGTGAATCAATAGCTTGCTCCTTTTAATTGCCAGATAACATTCCACTGTATGGATATATCATAATTTGTTTATCCATTCTGTTGGTGGGTATTTGGGTTGTTCCCAGTTTGGAGTTGTTACTAGGAAAACTCCTGTGAACATTTGTGTAAAGTTTGTGTGGACATATTTTCATTTTTCTTGGGTGAGTATCTAAGGAGAGAATGGCTGCCTTGTATGATAGTTATTTCACTCCCTAAAGAAAATGCCAGACTGCTTTCCAAAGTGTTTGCCATTTTATATTTCCACCAGCAGTGTACGAAAGTTCCAGTTTTCACATCCTTGCCAACACTCGGAAGGTCAGTTTTTTAAAAGTTTTTAGCCATTCTAGTGGTACATAGTTGTGATTTTACTTTGCATTTTCCTAATAACTAATGATGTTGAGTATCTTTTTCAAATGTTCATTTGCTATCCATGTATCTTCTTTGATGAAGGATCTCTTCAAATTTTTTGCCCATTAAAAAAAAATTATGTTGTCTTCTTACTGAGTTGTAAAAAATTCTTCATATATTCTAGTTATAAGCCCTTTCTTAGACATATTTTGCGATACCTTCTCCCAATCTGGTTCACCTTTTCATTTTTTTAACAGTGTCTTTTGAAGAGCAAAAGTATTTATTTTAATGAAGTCCAATTTATCTATTTTTTTTATAGTTTGTATTTTTTGTGTCACATTTAAGATATCTTTGCTAAACCCAAGACCATTAGTATTTTCACATAAGATTTACATTAGAAGTTTTATATTTATATTTATATAGGAGTATATTTATATAGTCTTATATTTCTTAGGCCTATTGTCCATTTTTTAGTTAATTTTGGTATATGGTGTGAGGAAAATTCATTTATCACAGCTAATATTATGCACTATTTTAAAACTTCCCCTAGTTTTATTAAGATATAATTGACATATTTTTAAAGTGTACAACATAATGATTTTATATACTGCAAAATGATTAACATAATAAGTTTTGTTAACGTCTATAATGTCACATAGTTACAAATTTTTTTCTTTTTTTCTTTTTTTTATTTATTATTTGTTGGCCATACTGTATGTATAGTGGACAGTTTGCAACTTGTTGTACAGAACTTTATACACAATGAACACACACCTTTCAAATATCCATGGAACCTTCACAAAAATGGATCAAAGGCAGAAAAGAAAACTTCAGTACATTCTGTAAAGTAGAAAAGAGTCAACAAATGTTTGCCATTAGGAACATGTGTCTTTCTTCTTTATTTTATCTATTAAATTTTTTTTTCATTTTTCAGTTTTATTAGGTAAAATAGTTACAGTTTGACTGCACATATACAATATATTGCATGTAAATACATATACAAAATATACTGCACATATTTTTAAAATTTACATATATGTACTGTTCATTGTTTCTAAGAACGTTTAGAGCTTTAGCTTTTTAAACTTACATAGTTATCAAAGAATAAAGTCAACCACAAAATAAGAATTAATTCAAAAAGATACATATATCCTGCTATTGACAGCAACATTATTTATAATTGCCAAGATATGGAAGCATCCTAAGTGCACATCAATAGATGAACAGATTATAAAAGGTACAGTATATTTATCTAATGGAATACAACTCACCGATAAGAAAGAAGGATTTTTGCCATCTGTAGCCCTTCATTCACTTTTTTTTTTCCACTTCAAAAACTAGAATTTTATAACTGGCATAAACATTTCCATTGCATCAAAAACAACAAAAGACCTAGAAATAAACTTAAACAAGGAGGCTACCCATACTCTGAAAACTGTAAAACATTGATGAAGGAAATTGAAGATGATACAAAGAAATGGAACGGTATCTTGTGCTCTTGGATTGGAAGAATCAACATGATCAAAATGGCTGTACTACCCAAAGCAGTCTGCAGATCCATGCAACCCCTGTCAAAATACTCATGACATTTTTCACAGAACTAGAACAAACAATTCCAAAATTTATATGGGACCATAAAAGACCCCGAATTGCCAAAGCAATCTTTTGTAGGTCTTTTTTTTCCCCCCCCTCTTTCTTCTTTTTGTTCTCTTTTCTTATGGTTTGATGACTAGAGAAGTTCCTTTAACATTTGTTGCAAGGCTGGTTTGGTGGTGCTAAATTCTTTTAGCTTTTGTTTATCTGTGAAGCTTTTGATTTCTCTATCAGATCTGAATGAGAGCCTTGCTGGATAGAGTATTCTTGGTTGTAGCAAATTTTTTTCTTGTGATGAGAAATTTTAAGACTTCCTTCTCTCTTAGGCACTTTCAAATATACAATATTGTTAGGTATAGTCACCGTGCTGTCCATTAATCCTCAGAATTTATTTATTTTATAACTGGAAGTTTGTATCTTTCGATGACCTTCACCCCTCCCAAACACATTATTTATTATTTGGGTCGTCTGATTTAGTTCTGACAATTCTTTGAAGTAGATATTATCATGCTCATTTTACAGATGAAGAAACAGAGGCTCAGAGAGGATAAGTATCCAGTTGAGGGCCTCTCCTTTAAGTTGTTTTGATAGAAATTTGCATGTCATTCTCCCTGCTATGTTAATCTCCATTATCTTCCTACTGCCTAAGGATGTATTGGGTCCCCTGACTCCCAGAGTTAGGGTGGCTTGCCTACTAAATCAGGGCTTAAGAGCCATCCCCAGGCCTTGGCAAGTCTCCATCTCTCTCTGCTTGACTCTGCTCTCTTTTTTTTCATTGGCTTCCTTCTCAAGCTTCAGGTAAAGACCCAATGATGGCAGCAGTTTTCAGAGTCAAGACCCACCCAGAGGATCATCTGTCTTCTTCCCAGAAGCCCCACTTTGCTTGCTCACTTCGGACTCTTGGCTTCTGAGGGCACATCCAGGAGGAAGGTAAGACAAAACCTTTCTGCAGTGTACAGGCAGGCTGCTGCTTTAAGCCTGTCCACCCAGCACCTGCATCAGAACCACCCGGGGCACCGGGTCACATGCAGCTTTCTGGGCCCAAACCCCTCTTCTTGCAGGTGGACTCTGAGGCCCCAGGAAGGAGAGGGAGCCAGGATTGATCTAGGACAGAAAACCCAGGGAGGAAGGGAGAGAGAATGAGGGGCAAGAAACCCATCCACCCTCTGCTCCTCAGACTCCCCTGTATTATCCCTTTGGTTCCCAGTCATTAAGAGAAAAGGCCAGAGTGGACCCCAGTAGGAGGCTTGGGAGGGAGGTGGCTTTCTGTTACTGGGGCCTCTGAGTGTGCTCTGAGGGCTCAGATTGCAGCCTCTCCCCTCCCAGGGAGGCTCAGTGTAGCGGGCATCTCAGGTCTCCCAGCCTCGGGCACAGACATCCTCTGTTAAAGGAGGAGGCCTGGCTGTGGGAAAGGAGCTGGGGGGTAGGGCTCCGGAAGTATGAGAGCTGCCTCTTTTGAAATGCGCACAGGGAGTTGGGGAGGAGAGTGCTGAGTGCAGGCCAGAGGGTAAGCTAGGCAGAGCCTGGTCCCCTAGGAAGGGACCAGAGGGAGGCCAGGACCTCAGTCAGAGAAGAGGTAGGCACCTTCCCTCTGCCCCACAGAACCTGTTCCACTGCTGTCTTCAGCTCCTCCCCTGGGCCAACCAAGGGCCTCAGGGGTGGAGGCAGGTGGGCAGAGAAGTGACAGGAGGAGAAGCAGAAAGGTGATGGGAGAGAAGAAGCTGCCAAGCCCTGGGGAACTGAAGTCTGCAGGAGAGGCAGGTGTCCCCCCTTGCAGGCGCATGCAGCTTTTCCCATGGCCACCCTCTCTGGATTCAGAGGAGTGACCCTGTCTATCAGGTGATGGGCATTGCATCCTGATTTCATTAATGCCATTTTATACTGTCCCCTTCCCCAGGCCATCAAATGCCATCTTGTGGCCACCACACCAGTACTTGTTTGGTTGGTTAGCTGTAAGTCTTAGAAATAATCTTACAGGAACAGTTTCTGGTCCCAAATTCCCACTGTCTAGATGGAAAACTGAGGTCTGGAAGGGTCCTGGACTTTCCACTGTGGTAGAAAAGTCACCTACTTTTAAAATTAGTTTATACACACATATATATTATATACATATAACATATATTTATTTTATAATATTTTGGTCAATTTAATGTTTCACAAAATTCAAAAGACACAAAAAAGTAAGTCTCCCTTCCATTGCCATTTTTGGTCCTTAGCAATTTGCCCTCGGACACTGTTGTCAACTGTTTCCTGCCAGAGGTATTCAATACTTACCAAACATTTACTTTTTTTTTTTCTTTTTAATGGAGGTACTGGGGATTGAACGCAGGACCTTGTACATGTTAGGCATACACTCTACCCTGAGCTACACCCTCCCCCTCAAACATTCACATTTTTGAAAAATCACAGACTTTATATGCTGTACTAACTGTTCAGCACTTTGTTTTTGCAGATAATCAATCTTAATTAAGATCACTTAATTTTAGTACCTAGCTGCCTCGTTTTGTTTTAATAGGGCATACTATTTAATTGTATGGCTGGAGCATAATTTATTAACTACACTCTTGTTTATGTCCCAAACTTTAACTATGGTTCAGTGAATATCCTGGTGCATATTATATATGTCGCCAGGCACCTGTAGACCTGTAGGGTAAATTTCTGAAAGTGGAATTGCTGGGATCTTGAAGAATTTATATATTTCATTTTTTGATCAATATTACCAGTTGGCCCTTTAAGGAGGTTGTGCCAATTAACTTTGCCACCAACAATGTATGTGGGGGGCCTGTTTTCAGACACCTTGACCAACATGAATTCCCTTTTGTAGTTTTTTTAGTTTTGTTTTTACCCATCTGATAGGTGAAAGATAGTATCTCTTAGTTTTCATTTACATTTCTTATATTACGAATGAGACTGAGCATCTGAGATAGAAACCCAGAGGACAGTTTGTAACTGGAGTGGGGTCTGGCCCCTACCCTAGGCTGAGCCGCTGTGCCCCCACTTCCTCACCTCAGCTGATGAGAGTTGGCTGGGCAGCCTGGGCTGGAGCCCTCCCAGGAGCTGTCTTTCCTGCCCCCTCACCTGGGATGAGTAACAGTTTCTCCTGGGTGACTGGAAGAGGCATGTTTTATTCAGGCACCCTGGTTTGTCCTGCTTTTCCATCCCTGAGGGCTGGGTCTTGGCCTCTGATGCAAAACAGAGGATTTGCAGTGGCAAGATGAGACCTGCTTTTATGGGGTGAGAACTGGGGGAGCTGGGGAGTGGGGAAGAGGCTGCAGTAGTTCAGCTGAGCGCTGCTGAGTCTGAGCCAAGCAGTGGGGCCTGGGGATGGACGCAGAGGGACCTACTAGGTGCAGTGGAGAAGGGAGAGAGGCAGACAGGTGAGGGATGGAGTCAGGATGGAAGAAGAGGTGTGACTTGAAGCTTGCCTGTGGGATGGACAAAGGAGATGAGAAAATGTTTGTAGGATGAATGTCCTCCCAGTGGCCATAGGAATGGAGTGGTCACATGTCCAACTGAGGGATGGTTAATTCAGCCAGTCTGGCCACAGCAGGTTAAACCGATTCTGGGGTGTGTCCTGTGCTCCTGGCTTTCTGCAGTGACACAACCTGGTTTCCTGGAAGGTAATTAACACAGAGCTGGCTTTGCTCCTGACTTACTACCTCCGTCTAGCTTCTTCTGTGATGCCTTCTGCTGCCCCTCTGGAGTAGGGAATGGTGAATTGGGGAATGGGCTGTTGGCTTGATGGTCAGACCAGCCAGAGCCAGAGGAGGAGCCAGTAAATTGGAGGTGCGGGGAAGGGAGAAACTGGGGCACACTGAGCCCAGCCCCTATCCAGGCTGGAAGAGTGTGTTTGCTTCTGGCCTGAGAGCAGGTCAACCAGGCCTGGAGGCCAGTGCACTTTCCAGGATTCTAAGTTCTAGATCCAGCCGAAGTTTCTTCCAGTGGCTCTCACCCCGTCTCTCCCAGAGTTCCGAATTCCAAATGAAAACTCTCAGGTGGGTGCGAGAGAACCCATTATAAGTCTCTCTTTTAGGGTTTGCAAATAAATTTGAACTTCAGGTAATGAATAAGAATAATTTTTAGCATAACTATATCCCAAATATTGTATGGGACACATTTAGATATTTTTTAGAAAAAAAAGGTCGCTTATCTGAAATTAACTGGGCATCCTTTTTTTAAAAATTTGCTAAAGCCAGTAGCCCTGCCAGTCCTCCCACAGCCAGTGGAGATGACCACCCGCCTCTCACAGGCCCTGGTCCTTTACAGCGCAGGCACCAGGGCATTTACTTCTATTCGCGGGACAGAGGGAAACATGCCAACACTCTGAGGAGGGCGTTCAGTCCCCTTTGGGTGAGAAAACTAAGTGAAGTTAGGTGCCTAAGATCAGACAGTAACAAGCGCAGAGGAAGAATCCAGCCCTGGTCCCCCCAACTCCAAGTTCGAGTTCTCGGCCCTCCCCAGTTAGTTTGGCAAGCCACCCCCTCTCCGAGCGGCAAGGCCAAAGGGTGGGCTCCCACCTGCAATTCACACAGCAGGAAAAAGGCCGACGGAGGCCCCCAGGCGCGGAACAGACGGGATTTGGTGCCAGAACATTCAAAGCGGTTTTGAAACCGAGCGCCCCTTAGTAATAAGAATACCCACGCCGGTCATTTGCATAGCTCTCGGCAGTTGACAAAGGGTGTCCCCAGCGGTCGATTAGAATAATAAAGAAAGCAGATGGGAGAGGGAACGCCTGGGGACCCCGCGGCCGGCCCCCGGACTTTTCCGGAGCTCAGGGCGAGTGTGGCTGAGGGGAGAGGGGAGAGAGGGGACAGGAAGAGAGTGGGGGAGCGGGTGCACCCTCCCCGCCGACTTCCAGGCCCCCAGGCCTCGGGATGCGGCTCTGGGCGGGCTCAGAGCCCGCGTCCGCGGGGATGCCGCACCGGGTCTGACCGCGTGGGGCAGATCGGTTCCGGACACTTCCTGCTGGGCCGTGTGCCCGTCTGTGCTCCCAGCCAGCGTCCTAGGTGGTCTGGTCGGACTTGGTTGGGAGGGGACAGAGAGCCCGGCCTGAAGGTGGGTCTGGGGCGGCGGGCGGGGAAGGGCTGGAAACCCCTGCTCTGGTGGAGGTGGAGGTGGAGGTGGGTGGGAAGACGTTGGGGAAAATCTGGTCAAAAGGAGACGTATGTAAATTAACCCTTATTTTCCCCTTGACTCACAGGATCCTTTCGGGTCCTTGACCTCAGGTTCTCACCTGCAGTGGGCAGAGACTGCTCAGTACCTGAGTTTTGGGTTTTTCTTCTCTTTTACGTGCCACGTGCTGCTGGTGGGGGGAGGGCTAGAGGTGGAGGGTGCGCTTTAGGCCACCAGGGGCTTAAGGAGTGCGAGAAACCTTAGAGAATCTTCCCGAAAAACTAGAAAGAAGGAAAGAAGGGAAGGAGAGAGGAGGGAGGGAAGAGAAAGAAGAAAGAAAAGACAGGAGAGAGAAAGAAGGAAAGAGTGAGAGAGAGGAAGGAAGGGAGGGAGGAGGAGAGAAAGAAAGAGAAAAAGAAGATGTAAATATGGATAATCTCCGCCCACAATTTCTGTTTTGATAAGTCTATAGTTTTTTTCTTACTCAGTTTTCTCCCCTAAGCAGCTTTGTCCAAAGTGTAGTCTATTAGCTGATGAGAAGAGAGGGCAGAAGACAGGCTGATGTGACCCAAAGTTAAAATTTTTCTTTCAAATCTGCTGCAAGGGAAGATACTTTGGGAAAAACCAATGGAAAGATTTCATATGGAAAAAAATTATTAGATAATCATCATCAAAGTAGATTTTTAAAAATCTGGGTAAGCATCATTAGCCTGTTTGCCAGATGGAAGATGTTTGTGTGCACAGATCTGGCTTCCAGAGGTCTTCCTCTCAATAAAATCTACTTAAAGCGACTCCAGTATTTTAAATCAGATGCTAGGAACTCAAGGGTCCAGGAATTACATCAGGCAAAAAAGTTCTGCCCCAGGTGGATGTGGGACAGTTGGCACAGTGAGGTCCCAATCCAGCCAGGTCCCAGCCCTCTGGGTCTCACCTGTAAAAGGTGCCCTGGAGGACGGGAGCGACTGGACGGCGGGTGCAGTGCACTGGGGAGTGGACTGGACGCTGGGACACTGCATTGGGAAGCATTTGGGGAGTTTCTGCCAAGCTCCACGTAGCTCACTCTGAACCTCAGTAACTGGGCTCCTCAGCATGCACCCAAGGGAATGGAGTTTGTAGACCCATCAAAAGACGTGGGCAGCGTGCACCACCAACCCTCCCAGCACCCCCACCCCTCCCACGCCCTCATCACCACATGCTACACCACACACTAGCCTGGCAGGGCCCCTCTGGGTCTGAGTAGGGAGCAGTTTTTCTCTAGTTTCAGTTCCTAGCGAACCCTCCTCTCCACCTACCATACTCACCCACCTGAAGGAGTGGTAACAGGAAGGCAGGAGGGAAGGCAGCGCTTTCAATATCTGTGGGCATCTCTTGCTTCTAGAAGCTTCAGGCCTGAGAGCTGCCACCTGGCCCAGCTCAGCACTCCTCTTGGTTTCTGCAGCTTTCTTGCTGGTCAGATGGGGCTTCTTCTCTTCTTGGGTGAGTCTTCAGGACCCCCCTCCTGCCCCAGCCCACCTGTTTGGTGTGTGAGGCCCACCACACAGCAGTTACTGCCTCCCAGCCTGGCCTCCTCCTCGGAGCACTGTGAGGCCCCGGTGAGTGGGGTCAGCCCTTGGGTGGCCCCTGAGGGAGGAAGTGGGATGAGTGATGTGGATCTTTCTTCCAGGTGGCACTGTCTGTGGGTGGGGCTTCAGGAGGTAGGCAGGAGCAATCCCTGGGAGTTGAAGAGCAGGGGTCAGAGCCTTTCCAGAGATTCTGTGGAGAATATCCAGCTACTGGACAAAGCCTGTGGTGCCCTCACCTGGGACTCTACTGTCCCACCTCCAAGAGAGGTTGGAAACTTGTGAGGGCATTTCTGGGGCACTACTAACGTTTTGTGCCTAGAGTTTTGGGACCAGGGATATAAAACTGATGCAGCGGGTTGGGATTTGGTCCCATCACGGAATAATTATCTCTACTCAAATAGCAATGGTGACCTCCCCTGAGGAGCACTGCTAGGGTTGAACGGGGTGGCTTCTGAGGGACTTTAAATATAAGTGACTGTCATTGTGACATCCATTGTAGGTGATCTATGGAATACTGGCAAAATTATTACCCCCCAGGAGGATTCAAGGTCTAGGCACATATGGTCTGTGTGTGTGTATGTCTTGGGTGTGTTATGCACACACAGACACACCTGAGCATGCACAGGCATGGACACACACACAGATTTGTGTGTGCACTGTCAGTGGACACTCACATTCACACCTGCACATATGTTGCAGACAGTCCTCTGGGAGAACTTTGACCAGCCCTGTGATGATGGGTGCAGTGAGCTGGGGGGGAGGGAGGGGGAGGGAGGCACAAGGAGGGGAGGGGAGAGGGGGAGTCCTGGGAATGGTGCCGCTGGAGAGGCTGAGCTGCATTTGGGGACCTCAGGTGGCATAGCACTCCCAGCTCCTTTTCTGGGAATTCAGTCTCTCCCTGGGGCTCTGCCCACCAGCAAAATTTGGAGCCAAGAAAATGCCATTCATTTTAAGTGATGGAGTCAGCTGGTAGTTGGCCGGCACTGGTCCCTTGAGTTGATAGAGACACGCGTCCATCCCCTGCCTCCCACAGCCTCTGTGCAGTGGGGCCAAGGGTGCCTGCAGACAGAGGAGTGAAGGCTCTTCCCCTGCACAGGTGGAGGGGTCCTGAGCATCCCTTTCCTGAATCACTGGCTCTGCCACTTGTGCTCCATCCCCTCCGTGACTAGTGACTACCTCCTGCCGACAGCCTGCCCCCCAGCCCCCAGCTTCCTCCCACTCTCTGTCCTCCTTGATCTTGGTTCCCACTCACCTGCGGATTTTCGTATTCAGCTGTGTCTCATGAACGTCTGCCTGGCCCAACCCACTCCCCAGGAGCCAGTTTCTAGGTTTGTCTCCTATGTGAGACCCAGGCTGAATGAACTTCCTGTATCCATGGGGACTGAGGTGGGAAGAGGTTCAGAAGAGCAAGGCAGAGAGAAGCCTCTTGCAGTTAATAGCTTAGGACACAATTGTGGGCATAATTAGCACGGGGGTACTTTTTTAAAGCATCACATTAAAAAAAAAATCACGACTTACAGGTTCATGCTCTGGTTCAACCTCAAGAACAGCCCCTAAGCTCATAGGTGTGTTCACGCACATACACACGTGAGTGTGCACAGGCACGCATGGACACCAGGGAGTTGTGCGCGTGCTCAGCGTACACACGAACACTCGCAGGTGCATCCGTTGTCTCCACAACACCCGCCCCCCTCGCCATGGCAAGCGCTGTCTTTCAGCCTCAGTTTCTCCAGCCCTGCCGACAGGCTGTGTCTCTGTACTCCGACCTGAAGGGCAGAGAATGCTAAGCCCAGCTGGAAGCGGGGGGGCGGGGCAGGGCACGAAGCATCTGTACCCCACTGGGAAGGCAGAGCCTCTGGTACATGCTCCCACCCTCCGTTTGGCAGACTCTTCTGGGAGGGAGCAGGGAGGGCAGCCAGCTGGAGTGGGCTCTTCTAGGTTTGCAGGAGCAGATTAGGTACTCTGTGTGTTTAGTGATGCTGCTAGTTTGGCCTCGGTGAGAGTATTTACACCAAGGTAGTTGGCATATACTATGAGTCCTCTTCCCCACTCAGTGGTTTGTTAAACATCTCCCTAGAACACAACTGAAACAGAACAGAATTGCTTTGCTTCTCAGGTTCCTGTGGAAGCTCTCCACCTGACTTACTGGGCGCATCTCAGGCAGGAGAAATGCGGGGGAATGGGGTGGGAAGTGGGAGGCAGTGTGGGGAGCAGACCTGTGGGGAACAGGGGCCCCACCCTCCTGCCCAGGCTGCACCTGGGCACCCAGCACCCAGTTGTGACCGTTCCCTTTGCCTAGAAACCCTTTTCCTTCTCTATTGCAGTCTGACCCTGGAGGGGCAGCTGGATTCCTGCCCACTATGGGAGGGTTCCTGGATGCCCTGCAGGTAGTGGGGATGGGGTCTGGAGCCCAGCTCGGGCCCTGACTCTGCCACTTACTAGCGGTGTGGCTTTGGGTGACCTAACCTTTCATAGCCTTCATCCCTTTCTGTATAAAATAGGAGTAATGACATTTATGCTAACACGGTGTGAGCATTGAGCAGGGACACCTGTGGGACACACCTGGCACAGGGCTGGCACAAAACTCAACTGATAGATGGCAGTTCCTTTCCCTCCTCCCGTCCAGCCCCTGGCAGACTGCAGACACCTCGCATTAACCTGAGTCACGATAACTGTGAATGCACCAACTTGGCCAGATTGGCTGTCAGATTGGATTATAAAAAGAGTCCAGACTCACGCTGTTTACAAGAGGATCATCTAAAACAAGGATGTGGAAGGTTGAAAGTAATTAGATGATACCAGCCACAAGAAAGCTGGTGTATCTTTACAAACATCAAACCAAATATTATTTAAGACAAAGAATATTTATGAGGGAAAGCAGGAGTGCCTACATCATGATTACAGGAACAATCTACGAAGATAAAACAATTCTCAAGTTGTGTTACCTAATAACGTATCTTTAAAATGTATGAAGCAGATATCAGAGAAAGTCAAAAGATAACTTGTGGGAGAATGAGAAGTTTTGCAAATCGTGCAGCTGAGAAGGGATTTTTAGCTAGAATACATAAAGAATTCTTACAACTGAACAATAAAATGATAAATATGAATAAAAAGATATTTTAAAAATGGACAAAGGATTTGGATAGACAGTTCTCTGAAGGAGATATGCAAATGACCAATAACCACATAAGAAGATGCTCAGCATCATTGGTCATGAAGGAAGTGCCAATCAAAACCACAGTAAGATAGCACTGCTTATCCACGAGGGTGGCTAGAATCAAAAAGGCAGATAACAAATGTTTGCAGGACCTAGGGAAACTGGAACCCTTGCGCATCGCTGGTGGGGGTGTGGAGCGGTGCAGCCACCATGGAAGGCAGTCTGCCAGTTCCTCAAACTGTTAAATACCGAGCTGCCATGTGACCCAGCAAACTTTACTTCTAAGTTCGTGTGCCGGACGCACAGTGAGTTCAAACAAACCTAAACATCGGAGTCTGGAGCAGAGAAAGGTATTTTGCAGGGCCAAGCAAGGAGGATGGGTAGCTCCGGCTTGAAAAACCAGAACTCTGATGGTTTGGGGGGAGGAGCGTTTTTAAGCAAAGTTTGGGATGGAGGCTGCCGGTGTGTGACTTTCTTCTGATTGGTTGGTGGTGAGGGATGGGGGTGGTGTTCATCAACCTTGTGTTCAGCCTGAAGTTACCATCCTCCATCTGGGTGGAGGCCTTAGTTCTTGCAGAAGAACTCAAAGATATTGTGTATATTCCTTGAGGAGGAACCAGGACCCTGTGCCGCAAGGCCACGCTATTGTTTCTTGACTCTTCCTCCCTTGTCTCTGCATTTCCTCCCTTCCCTGATTGGCAACTGCTTGAACCTGCACTTTGGAACTCAGGGAAAGTCAAGGAGGCTGAAGGAAATCTATGTCCTACTAACAAGAAAAGGGGGGCATGGAGAGGATTTGTACCAGGGAGGACCCCCACAGGGTCTGGCTCTATTTCAGATGAACCTTGAAAACATGCCAAATGAACAAAGCCAGACGCAAAAGGCCGCATGTATGACTCCTTTTATATGAAATGTCCAGAAATGTCCAATCCATAGAGACAAAAAATAGGCTGGTGGTTGCCAGGGCTGGGGTTGGGGGGGGGGTTAAAGGGGAGAAGTTGTGGGGCAATGAGGAGTGACTGGGTACAGGGTTTTTTTTTGTGTTGATGAAATGTTTTCAAGTTGATTATGGTGATGATTCTTAATTGTGGATAGACTAACAAAAACCATTGAACTGGCCAATTTCTTTCTTTCCTTTTTTTTTTTAAATGGGGGAAGTTATTTAGTTTTTTTTTAGAGGAGGCACTGGGGATTGAACCCAGGACCTCATGCATGCTGAGCATGCGCTCTACCACTTGAGCTATACCCTCCCACCCTGAACTGGACAATTTCAATGGGTAAAAACATCATATGTGAATTATACATCAGTAAGGCTGATTATATGCAGATATAGATACTGATATATAGATAGACATGTAAATTCAGTTTATTCTGCCTTTTGACTTGGGGTCTGCTCCCCGGAGAAGGCCCGGCCTGGCCTGTCATCCCTGTGTTGGAAGAAAACTCCTCCCCCTGCTCACCCTAGGGTATTTGATGAGGAGAGAGACTGTGTTCCCAGGCCTTTCGTTGGTCTGGGGTCCAAATGTGTCCCTAAAAGGATGCCCCCTTTTCTCTGGGGACTGGATGGAATCAGGATGAGGATGAGGGTTCTGGCAAGAGGCATAACCCCCCTCGCTTTAACCTTTTTGACCACTTGGATGTGTGTAGGAAAATTCATTCTTCCTGCAGACTTGGGGTCTTAGGAAGAGTCACCCCGAAGCCCCTTGTCTCTGGCTCCGTCTCCCCTTCCTCTCCCAGAGCCCAAACTGATCTTTCTCTGGACTCATGCATAGTTGCGTCTGTTCTCTGTTATGTGTTTTATCTGAAGGAATTGAAGACCTTGCACAAGTCAGTGTGTCTCCCCAAGGCTCTTCTGTTTCAGGGACGCCTGGGACCCCAAATGCTTCATCTTGGGGTTTCGTCTAAAGCAGGGGTCTGCAGACTCTGGTCTGTTAGCGAGTCTGGCTGGTAGCCTGTTTTTGCTGAACCCAGAGCTACTAATGGTTTTAACATTTGTTTGTTTAGAAAACTACATTTTCCCTCCTCCTCCAGGGACACCCCAACTCCCACAAAAGGAATTCTGCGGAGTATGATTACTTCTGCCTCACCACAGGCATTGTGATAATGAAGTCACCCTGTTAGAGGTGGCTTCTCATTGAGTGTGTGGGCACCCGGAGCACACCCAGGGAAAGACATGTCCCTGCCCCAAGGGAAGGGCCCCTGAGAGCAGAAGAGGGAGGGAAAGGGGACCCTCTTCTCCTTTTCCATCCTCCTTCCTCCCACCCTGATTCTGCCACAGAAAAATGGTCTGACCTAGAACCTGGACAATGAGTCTACAGCCAATGGACAGATGGGAAGACTGAGGCCCCAGCCCCAGGAGCTTTGCCTGGCTGGCTGAATCACTGGAGACCCCCACTGCAGGGTTGCCCCTAGTAGACCTGTGCTGACTTCAAGTGTTCTTAGAGACCCTTTTAGTCCACCCATCCCGCCTCTTAGAGAAGAAGCTGTCTTTAGCGACACCTGGTGGTCACTGACCATCATAACTCTGATTTGCCTTAAAGGCTGATCCATCCTCAGAAACAAAGTTTATTCAGTCACATAACTTCATTTCCCAGAGAAAGTTCAAAGAATAGCACTGACCTGCCAGAAAACACACAACAATTCATTCCTTTATTAAAATGTGAATGATCATGGCCTGAGTGCCAGGCACTGGTGATGACAGCAGCTGTTAAAACTGGGGAGAAGGAAAAGAAATAAATCAGGAAATGATCAGATATTAATAGGAAATATGAAGAGCATTAAACTGTGGAGCAAGGACAGAGTGACTGTGTGACTTCTTTAAATTGAGTGGTCATGGAGGGCTTCTTGGAAGAGGTTACATTTAAGCTAATATTTGAATAAGAATAAACTGGTTGTGCAAAGATCTCAAGGAGCAGCATTTCAGGCAGAGGGGATTGTTTAAGTCCCTGAAATGGGGATGAGCTTTTGTATTTGAGGGACAGAAACTGTGACTGTATCAGAGTGAGCAAGGCGGAGGCTGATAAGAAATGTGTGGTCAAGACAACAAGGTCAGATCACTGGGAACTGAATGCAAGAAAAGTGACTTGATTTTACTCCACTTGTGGTAGAAAGCATTTGGGAAGTGTTCCTCCACTCCACTCTGCCCCTGGAGTGTTTTCAGCAGGGGAGTGACTTTACTTGATTTCAATGTTACAAAGATCATTTAGTTGCTATGTAGCTCATGGACTGATGGTGGTGGGAACAGAGGGGACAGTTAACATCCCATTGCAGTGGTCCAGGTGAGGGATGATGGTGGCTTGGATTTGGCCAGAAGTGCTGGAGGTGGGGAGAAAAGAATGGATTCAAAATGTATTTTAAGAGGGGATGGGTACAGCTCAAGTGGTACACACATGCTTAGCATGCAGGAGGTCCTGGGTTTAATCTCCAGTACTTCCTCTAAAAATAAATAAATCAGTAAACCTAATTACCTTCCTCTCCCCCTCAAAAAATGTATTTTAGAGGCAGAGTCAGCAGGATTTGCTGAAGGAAGGAAAAGACTAATTTGGGTTTATTTATTTATTTTAAAGTACGACATTTTGAAATTTGCTATCTGCAAATAACAAAAAAAAAAAAAAAAAAGGAGAAAAAGAGAAGAAAAAGACTGGGAAATACTGTCACAGGTCAAGGAGAAACAAGTGATTAATTGTTGCCTTCAATCAGGTCGCCTGGCAACAGACCCAGATGAAGCTTTGTTATTCAAGATGTTATTATTATTGGCTCTCTGCATTTGTTGAGGGATGAACAGATCAAGGAAACGTGATAGATGTCATTTGTGACCACATGGATGGACTCTGAGGGCATCATGTGAAGTGAAACAAGTCAGACAGAGAAAGACAAATACTGCATGATCTCATGTGGGTGGAATCCAAAGAGAGGTCTAGCCTTTGCCCTTGGCTACTGGGAGGTGGTCTCCTGGCTCTGGAATGTCCTGCCTGATGGGAGTGTCTTTGTTTTCCTGGGAGCATTGACAGCTAGACAGTCTTGCGATGTGATTTATGATGGGGACTTTGGGCTTCATGGTATCATTCTGCCTCTGGAAGGGGCTGGAGACAGCAGGTATCAGCCCAGCCTCCAGGAGGGGCTAGAGACTGAAGGCTGGCCACGAGGGCAGCGCATGGTAACAACAGTGATGCTAAAGGCCCTGGCCAGCTTCCCTGGTTGGCAGTGACGTCACATTGTGACTGGGACACGGATGACCAGACCTAGGCTCTTGTTTGGATGCTCCTGGGCTCTGCCCCAGAGGTCTCTGCCCTTGGCTGATTTTCACCTATTTCTTTTCTCTGCATACCGGGAATCTTCAGCACTTCAACGGTCATGGGTTCCTTTTCTTTTCTGTGCTGAGAACAGCTCCACTCACTCACAGAACTCCACGTCCAGAGGCCACACACTTGGCTCTTCAGACCAGAGCTCCTGGTGCGGGATGTCCGTGCACGCGCACACCTCACCTGGGCCGTGTGCAAAAGCTCATCCAGTTTTTCACTTGAGTGTCTGGGTGGATGATGGTGACTTCGTGGTGTGAAAAGACTGAGGGAGGAGGAATTTGGGAGAAGGAACCAAGAATTCTGTTTTGTGGTGAGTTTGCGATGCTTGTTGGGTGTCCAGGTGCCCCAGGACATCCAGACAGCAGAGGATGGAATTCAGCTACAGAAATAGCAGAGACCCCGAGGCAGGAGGAAAACCAGAAGAGCACGTGGGTCACAGAGGCTGGAAGAAGAAGGTATTTAAAGAGGGTGAGGTCCGCTGGGTCCTCTGCTGCTGAGAAGCCAGGAGCAATAAGATCATTTGGCCTGACTATCAGGAGGCCATGTGGTGACCTCGATCTGCTGAGACCCTGAGCAGTCTTGGCTGAGAGGTGAGGACAAAGCCAAGGACAGAGGAGCAAGAGTACAAGACAAGGAAACGGAGGCCTGAGGACGGACAGTGATTTTGCAGGGCTGAGTCTGACGCTGTGAGCATCACAGGAGCTGGGGTTTTGAAAGACAAGGAAGGAAGATGGTGTGGAAGTGGCGTGTGGAGCAGGAGGGACATCCACCAGGCTCCAAGGTTCTGTGAAATGAGGAGGAGGAGGGGATAAAAGCAAGCACCTTCCTCCTGAGAGTTCGCAGGGAAAGCCATGTCATCAAGTGATGATTATGTTCATTTGGGGCTAAACGGTGTCAAGGGATTGTAAATAGAAGTGAAGAGCGGAGGGGAATTTGGTGCTGGTGGACCACGGGTCTCAGAGGGATGAAAGACAGGAAATTGGATCAAAATAGAGGAGAGAGAGAATAGGAGAAGCGGCTGAAGGGCTCAGGGGGTGATGGTAACTGGTCCGGGATGAGGGGTGTGACGAAGGTGGGGAGGGGCTCAGTGGCCTGCAGAAAAGTGGGAAATTAGTCACAATAGCCAGGCTCCAGGGTGGCCGCCCAGGAGCTGTGCCTCCTCGTATTCATGACTTTGTGGAGTCCCCTCCCCCAGTGAATCGGGGCTGGTCTATGGGACCAGTGGAATATGGTGAAGGTGATGGAGGGTGATTTACAAGGCAAGGTCATAAAAGGCATTGCGGATTTCGTCTTGGTCTCTTGGGTTGCTCATTCTAGGGGGAGCTAGTTGCTATGCCATGAGGACCCTCAATCAGCCCGGTAGAAGGGGCTGCCTGGAGGGGAACTGAGGCCTCCCATCAGACAGCCAGAGCTATCTTGCCAGCTGTGTGAGTGAGACATCTCCAGCCTCAGCCAAACCTTCAGACTCTGAGCCAGAGCTGCTTAGCCAAGCTGCTTCTGAATTCCTGGCTCCTAGAAACCGTGAGATAATAAATTACTAATATTTTAACAACCTTATTGAGATATAATTCATACACCATGCAATTCATCCAATTGAAGCATAAACTGCAAAGTTTTTTTGTTTTTTTAGTCTATTCAGACATGTGCAACCATCACCATAGTCAATTTTATTATTATTATTATTTTAATAGTAATTTCAATTTTGAGGGGAGGGAGGCGATTAAGTTTATTTATGTATGTATTTATTTATTTAAATGGAGGTGCTGGGGATTGAACCCAGGACCTCATGCATGCTAAACATGTGCTCTACCACTGAGCTATACCCTCCCTAACCATAGTCAATTTTAGAACATTTTCATCACCTCAGAAAGAAGCCCTGTGCCCTTTAGCTATACTCCCTATCTCCCCATCCCCCTAACCCCCCACCAGCCCTAAGCAGTCACTAACTTACTTTCTGTCTATAGATTTCTCTATTCTGGACATTTCATCTAAATGGAATCATATGATATTTTGTCTTTCACTGGCTTCTGTCACTTAATAATATTTTCAGGATTCATCCCCATTTGTAGCATGTATCAAGAATTCATTTCTTTTTTATTGCTGAATAATACTCCATGGCATGCATATACCACATTTCATTTATCCATTTGTCTGTCGATGGACATTTGGGTTGTTTCCACCTTTTGGCTATTACAAAAAAACGCTGCTATGAACAATTCACGTACAAGTTTTTGTGTAGATATATGTTTTCAATTTCCTTGGATATCTACCCAGGAGTGAAATTGCTGGGTCTTTTGGTAACTCTGTGTTTAATTGTTCGAGGAACTGCCAGACTGTTTTCTTAAACAGTTGCATCATTTCATATTCCCACCAGTGGTGCCCAAGGGTTCCAGTTCCTCCACATCCTCACCAGTGCCTATTACTATCTACTCCATCTGGGGTATGAAGTGGTATCTCATTGTGGTTTCACTTGGCATTTCCCTGACAAATGATGATGTCATCTCTTCCTGTGTTTATTTGCCATTTGCATATCTTTTCTGAAAAACTGTCTATTCAGATTCTTTGCCCATTTTTAAATTGGATTGTCTTTTTATTATTAAATTGCAAGAGTTTTTTTATAGATTCTAGAGACAAGTCCTTTATCAGATATATGACTTGCACATATTTTCTTTTTTTTTTCCTAATTTTTTTTTGTGTGTGAAGGGAGGTAATTAGGGTTTTATTTATTTATTTATTTTTATGGAAGTTCTGGGGATTGAACCCAGGACCCTGTGCATGCATGCTAAGTGCACACTCTACCACTGAGCTGTACCCTCCCCTCATATAATTCTTATAATGAAAAATATTATTATTGTTTTAAGCCATTAAATTTAGGGGCAATTTGCTAAGCAGCAATAGCCAATTAGTTCAGGCTGCCTGGTATGGGGCCATGGGCTCCTCTTTGCCACTTTAACTCCTAGGAGACAGTGGCCAAGAGTAGGGCAGTTACCGTCTCCAGTGTCTGCTCTCTTGGAGAGCTGTGAGGACCTCTTCTCTCCAGTGGCTTGGTGGTGGGATGATCTCACAGGAGCCAGGAGCTGGAAACTCCCTCTTCTTACAGCTGACATGAGTCACCTGGACACAGAGCTGGAACTGGAACCTGAGCCCCAAGTCCTGGGGTCTCCAAATTCTTTCACTGGGAGTGATGACTCAGGTTGAGTTTCAACTATGTCCTCCTGAAGCTTTCAGTGTTTCCCGTGTACATGAGGAAGACAGGTGTTGTCTATTTGCATGAGGGTCTAGGTTGTCCCCTGGAAAACAGTTCACCCTACATACGTAACGAGAGAGTCGGGGTTCTGCTTGGTGGGAGCAGACCTCCAGTGCTGGAGGGCAGAGTGATGCTGTGAACAGCTCCAGCCCACCACTTAGGCTGTGCCTGGCTCCTCAGACCCCAGGCCATACCAAAGAGGGTGGGACCTGTAAACACCACTACAGGAGTGGCTCCCCTAGGTCCCTGAGAAGCCCATTTCATTCATCCATTCAGAACACCCTTTCTGTCTACCTGCTCTGGTCAAGGCCTGAGCCAGACTCTGCAGGAGGCAGAAAGGGTGCCTTTCCTTTTAGGGGCTCGCTGACCCATGGGGAAGACAGAAAATCCCAATAAAGAAGATAAGCACTCAGTCAAGCCTGCTGACTTCCCAGAGGAGGTGACTTCTGAGTAGGGGTTTGGAAACACCAGTAGGAGAAGGCATCATGAAGCCAATGAATGGATATCAAAACCTCAGGGAACAGTGAGAGCAAGGGAAGGGAGGAGTTTAGAAAATTCTCTTCCTCATTTTCATCAGACTCTGCCCACTTCCTCTTTCCCTCTTTCTTCCTTTCCTTCTCTTTTCCCGTCTTCCCTTTTTTATTTTATTTTTTATTGAAGTATAGTTGATTTACAATGTTATGTTAGTTTCTGGTGTACAGCAAAGTGATTCAGTTATACATATATATATTCTTTTTCATATTATTTTCCATTATGGTTTATTCTAGGATATTGAATATAGTTCCCTGTGCTATACGCTAGGTCCTTGTTGTTTATCTACTTTACATATGGTAGCATATATCTGCTAATCCCAAACTCCTAATTTATCCCTCCCCCACTCCATTCCCCTTTGGTGACTATAAGTTTGTTTTCTATGTCTGTGAGTCTGTTCTGATTCATTAATACGTTCATTTGTGTCATATTTTAGATTTCACATATAAGTGATATCATATAGTATTTGTCTTTCCCTGTCTGATTTACTTCACATAGTATGATAATCTCTAGGTCCATCCACGTTGCTGTAAATGGCATTATTTCATTCTTTTTTATAGCTTAATAGTATTCTATTTTATGTATATATACCACATCTTCTTTTCTTCTTTATCCATTCATCTGTCGATGGACATTTAGGTTGCTTCCATGTCTTTGCTATTGTAAATAGTACTGCTATGAACATTGGGCACATGTTTCTTTTCAAAGAGAGTTTTCTCTGGATACATGCCCAGGAGTGGGATTGCTGGACATATGGTAACTCTATTTTTAGTTTTTTAGGAACCTCCATACTGTTTTCCATAATGGCTGCACCAATTTACATTCCCACCATCAGTACAGGAGGATTCCCTTTTCTCCACACCCTTTCCAGCATTTGTTACTTGTAGACTTTTTAATGATAGCCATTCTGACCTGTGTGAGTTGGTGCCTCATTGCAGTTTTGATTTGCATTTCTCTAATAATTAGCAACACTGAGCATCTTTTCATGATGCACATGTCTTATTAGCAAGAAATCCAGGATCTTGAGACCACTCTGAATTATCTGTGAACTTCGGGAACTTAATTTAACACTGTGCCTGGAATAGTTCATGGCTGCTGTTGCTCCTTATGGCCACATGGTGCCGCTATTGGAGCCTGGTCCCAACCTATCTGCAGGACTTGGTGAATGATGCTGGTGCGTCTCTGAGAATGTGGGCTAAAGTCAGCTGGAGGCTCCCAGGCTTGAGATTCCAAGCTTGTGGCTCTCAATTTCATGAGCTCTCTTTCCTGTATACTTCCCACCGGCTAGGGTGACTGCTAGTTTCAGGAGCCCTGGGTTTGGACAGTTTTTGGCATCTGCTGCTGTCTAGATCCAGAATTTGTTTTCCTTTTCTCCTTGGGAACACACACCAAGGACTTGTTTAAACTCTCCAAACATAAGGGGTCACATGACACCCCTTTTCCTGGGAGTGCGGTTGCTCCCTTCCTCTTGTGCGGCAGGCGACCCTCTCAGGCACCGAGGTGGTTAGCTATCTGTGAAAGGCTTTATTTGCTCACCCAACGGCTACTTTCCTTCCTCTTCTTCACTGACAGAGGCAGCCTCCCATGGTGACCTCCTCCCCAGCTTCTTTTGCACCGGGGGCATGGACATGTGGCTGAAACCTGGTTGGAGGGTCCTGAAGGAATGCCAGCTGGGGGATTTCTGGGAAAGGTTTTCCTCCCAGATAAATATACATGAACATATTTCAGGAGAAATCTCCTTCCTTCTTTTTTTTTAAATTGAAGTGTAGTTGGTTTGCTTGTTGTGTTAGTTTCAGGTGTATAGCAAAATGCTTCAGTTATATATGTGTATATGTGTGTGTGTGTGTGTATATAAAATAAAAGAATATATATCTATTTTTTCAGATTCTTTTCTATTATAGGTTATTACAAGATGTTGAATATAGTTCCCTGGGCTATACAGTAGGACTTTGTTGTTTATTTTATATATAGTAATGTGTATCTGCTAATCCCAAACTCCTAATTTATCCCTCCCTCCCCTTTGGTAACTATGTTTGTTTTCTGTGTGACTCTACTTCTGTTTTGTAAATAAGTTCATTTCTGTCATTTTTAAGATTCCACATATAAGTGATGTCATATGAGATTTATCTGTGTCTGACTTACTTCACTTGGAAAGATGATCTCTAGGTCCATCCATGTTGCTGCACATTCTTTCCTTCTTGTATGTGAGATGACAAGTGGGTGAAGGCTGTGGTCGCAAGCCTCCAAGAGGCTCTCCAGTGAGCTGTGCCTCCTGGTGTTCATGCCTTCGTGTGGTCCTCTCCCACAGTGAATCAGGGCTGGCCTGTGTGACCGACTAGAACACAGCAGAATACAGACCTAGAAGTCTAGGTTGTGAAAGGTATTGGCGTCTCTGCCTTGGCCCCTATTGGATTGCTCCGTCTGGCGGACCCAGCCACCACACTGTAAGGACACTCAAGGACACCTGCCCTATGGTGAGGACACTCAGGCAGTCCTGTGGCGAGGACCAAACAGCCAGCACCAGTGTGCCAGCCACGTGGGTGAGCCACCTAGGAAAGGGGCCCTCCAGCCCCAGTCAAGCCTTCGGATGAGTGTTGTCTCGGACATCTCGCTGCACCCACCTGAGGGACCGAGCCAGAATGGCCAATAGGCTGCTTCCAAATTGCTGACCCACCGGAGCCATGAGGGATAATAAAAAACTCTTGTTGCTTAAAGCCATATGTTTTGGGGGGAGTTTGTTATGCAGCAATGGATATGTACTCAAAGGTGAACTCTATAAAGATTTCAGGGAGGAAAAATGGAAAACACTGGTATCTTTTTTTTTTTTTTTTTTTGAGGAGGAAGGTAGTTAGGTTTATTCATTTATTTATTTTTAGAGGAGGTACTGGACCTTGTGCATGCTGAGCATGCGCTCTGCCACTTGGGCTATACCTTCCCCTCGAACACTGATGTCTTTGATGACATCATGGTGCTACTGAGTTAACCAAGCCTGAAACCTTCTACTTCCTGACCCTTCAAGTGAGAGACATACACACCAACTGTGAAGCTGAGGGCCATCCAGTCCCTCTGCCACCATGACCACCAACGACCAAATAGGGAAGCTGAGACTAAGCATGGGAAGGCATCCTGTTTGCGCCTCGTGGTGTGGGAACCCAGGATTCTTTCTTGGTCATCTAGGACACTGTGTTGCCTCCCGCTGGCCTCCTGCTCCTGGGACATGATGTTCTTCCAATTTGTTCCTAAAATGCCTCTGGGACAAAGTCTCTTCTTCCAGAACCCTTTTGGGGGTCAAATCCTGGGTCCCTGGAGGGATCCCAACTTTGGAAGCCCAGGAGTCCAGGGCAGTTGATCGTATTCCGATGCTGTGCTCCTGGCCGACACCCAGCCTCCTGGATTTGACTAATGCTGGGGATTCTGACTCCTTCAGCTGCTCCTTTGCTCTGAAAGCCAAGACAGGGTGGCCTTCTGGGCTGGCACAGTGAGGGCTGGACTCTAGACAGGGATGACTGTGACCAGCCTTGCCTGGGGCAGTAGCGTCCAGATGGTGGCAGGTCTGTCCTGGTGTTGACTAGTTGCAATGCACCCTCTTGTGTGGTTTGCATGAGTGTGTGTGTGTGTGTGCGTGCGCACGCACGCAGGTGCCCACTTGTGTGCTTGGGTTCTCACTCATACTTGAGGACATAGCTCTGCTCGTCACTCCTCAGCCCTGAGGGCAGGGCTGAGACCAAAGCCTCATCTACGTGTGCCGGGGAAAACCCTATTTTATTTAACAAACAGTGACATAGCGCTTCTTCCTTACCAGCTGAAGGTCTAGGTACTTCTTTTCAAACTCATTTAAACCACAGCAATGCTGTGAGTTACGTACTATTATCACCCCCATTTTATAGATGAGGAAATGGAGGCACAGAGAGGTTGATTTGCCTAAGATCAGAGGGTCAGTGAGTGGTGAGTCCAGCTCTGGGGTAGGGTCTTGGCCGTGATGCCAGACTGTGAGGACACTCAGGCGGTCCTGCGGAGAGGACCCAAAGCCAGCACCGGCGTGCCAGCCATGTGCTCGTGCTGGAGGCCCTGATTTTGAACTTCCCTGGGTTTCCCCAAGACCATCCATGCAGTTAGTGAGCCTGTGGATGTGCGCAGTGGCCGTTTCAGGAATGGACAAATACATGGCCGTGACGGTGAACCAGAGGAGAATTCTCGAACCACATCGAGACGGAGTTACCAAGCCAAACACTTCCTTCCCCAACCCTTAAAGATCTGGTAATGCTATTTTAGTCCTTCCCTCAAAATGTTGCCTGATTCATCTCCTGCATTGTTACCCTCCTCCCACCTGCTACTAAGAAACAATCCATAAGGAGACACTTGAAGACCATGCCAATATCATGCCCCTCATCAAAAATCTCCCTCCAGATTTTGCATCCATGAATGAGTTTTGCCCACAGGCTGCCTTCCCATTCGGCAGCCACTCGCCGTCTTTGTTTCTCTAGGTGGGATGTTAGGAGCAGGTGTTGGCCTCCTCTGACGGTCCAGCTCAGTGCACTCTCCTGGCCCACACCCAGCCTTCCTGATATGACCCGGCTTCGAGTCCCTCCTTCACAGACCCTCTCACAGTGCACAGGACTCTGGGAGACTCATCTCACTTCCTGTCCTGCAAAGCTTCTCTTCCTCACTGCGGCCATGGCAGCTGCAGCCTAGGTCAAAAGGGCCATCTACTCTGGGTGGCGGGGCCAGGAGCTCTCCTCCCCCCAGCAGGCCTCAGAGGCTGGAGATGGTGAAATCTCACCGGCGAGGCTGCAGTGGGCTCAACAGGGACCTGCGATAAGATACTCAGTGGTTAGGGAAGCTGCTTTGAGGTTGGGAGGCTGGGAGCCCACAGGAAGTGACTCGGTGCAGAGCTGATGTGTCTTTGCCTCGGCACCGATCCTGGGTGGGGAGCTGCAGGCTGGGGAGGCTGGGGGCATGTCCATGAAGTGCGGGGAGCCTGGGCTGGAGGGACCTCAGGGCCAGTCCCCAGAGCTGGGCTCAGGTCAGTGTCCCTCTCCGACCACTCTCGCCCCCTGGAGCCTGTCCCGCTGGAGAGCTTACCTGGCTGCCGCGGTGCTCTGCTACATCAACCTCCTGAACTACATGAACTGGTTCATCATCGCAGGTGAGGAAGGGGACGGGCATCCTGGGTGGTACCTGCCCATCTACCTGCTGGCTGTCCTGTATCCACAGTGGCCTTCTGTCCAACAAACTTTCTTCTTGGGGAGCACATCCATGCTGTTCTCACCCCAAGGGGTGGTTTAAGCTCTGCCTGAATGGGGGGAGGGCCAACTGAGTTCCCAATCCAGCCCCAAATTAAGAGCATGCACACAGGCATGGTTGCATGACAGAGGATGGGTGCGTGAGGACAGAAGGGAGGACTGGGCCTCGGGCAAAGTTCTGGTGGTTCTGGGTGCAACATCGGGGTGAGCTCATGGTGGACAGGGGAGCCTGACCCTACTACCAAGCAAGAACTAGGTGGCTGGGTGTTCCTGGGGCAGCAGGTTGCGTGCAAACCTTATACACTCCGCCTTCCTTTAGGCCCCAGGGCTCAGCTTGCACTGTCTTCATGTCACTCACTGATTGACTGACTCATTCACTCATTCATTCATTCATTCAAGATTCAACCTCTTCTCTCTTGATCACGGATTCACTCAAGATGGACTGAGCACTGTGGGAGGGACCCTCTGGTAGGCCTTGGGGATCCAGGGGAGGGTAAGTCAGCCTTGTAGCTCCTGAACTCAGGAATGACCATCTCAAGGGGCAGAGGGAGGAACGCGTTAACAAGACTCCCATAAGGCAGAGAGATGCGGGATGATGGAAGCACAGACCTGCCGTGGAGCTCAGAGGGGGCTCCTGCGGCAGCTGGGCATCCCTGAGGCCAGAATATTGATTCATCAGTTAGCAGCTCACAGATATGGATTGACTGGGACTCAGGGGTTGCAGACAGACAGCACCAGACCCGGTGGGTGTCTGTCTTGGACGAGCTCAGGGCAACACAGAACGCATGCATGAGTAACTCTAATCCAGGACAGCCGGGAGGGCATCAGCTGGGCAGCCCCAGGATGAAAAACTGAGGCTTCCGGCAGAATTCACAGAGGAGGGGCATATGGTTTGGGTCTTGAAGGCTGAGAAAACCAGTAAGGCAGGGAAGGAATGGGGTGAGGCCAGGGCATTCAGAGAGAGGGGTCAGCCTGAGCCAAGGCACATGGGGCGAAAGTGCACCTCTGATCTGGGCTGGAGGGAGGGGGAGAAAGCAGGAAATTATTCTAAAAGGGGTTTTGGGGCCTGATCATAGTCTTCTTGGGTGCCAGGCTGGGAGCTTGCTGTTTCTCCTGAGGAAATGGGGAGCCGTGGAACATTTTTCAAGTGGGGAGATTGGAGGCTAAAGGAGACAGGGAGGTGTTTCAGAGGCTACTGCGGTGGATCAGGCTGAAGCTGAGGGTCCTGGACTCGGGGGAGGCAGGGGTTGTGAAGAGAAGGGGAGAGGGCAGGAGTGGGGCAACCAGGGGTGTGGTGCTCTCACAGCTGCGCAGGCTGGGGGCCCTGCTCTTGCTGTCACTCGCCTTGAGAGGCCCTGGCTGGACTCGCGGCCCCTGAGTCCTGCCAGCCTGAGGCCCTTCCTCTGGCTGTGTGAGAAGCGGCCCAGGTTATTGGGTTGAGGGAGGCCCTGGGAAATGACACCCCGCCCAGTGCCTGGGGACTGCTGGGGGCAGGTGATTCTCATGCAAGGAGAATTCTCTTGTGGGAAGCAGGTCTTTGGGAGGCCAGACCCACACTTGGCCCCAGGCTGCCCACAGAGCAGCACCGGGCTGGGAGGAGCCAAAATGAGGGGCAGAGTCCCGTTCCCCAATGTGAGTGCAATTAGAGAGCATTTTTACTTAGCCACTTAACTTGCTTATCTGTGTTTCTGTTTCTTTCCAATGACTATGTCTCATTTGTGTAATGAAAAATACTGAAAGGGAAGACGTACAAGTGGGTATTTGGGTGCTGTGGCAATTGGGTCCAAAGTGAATGTCAGAACAAAAATCTTTTACTTTGATTCGCTGATTCTTTGGTTTTTCTTCACTGACTGGCAGGTCTCTGGGGTGTGGATTGTAGGCCTTTATTCCTGCTGTGGGGTGTTTCTGCAGGGCCCCACTTGTGACGCTGGGTGGAGGGCGGGCTACCTCTGCCTAGGATGCTAGTCCTGGCTCCCCCAGTTCCAGCTGCACCACCGTGGGTGGCCAGACCTTTGTTTCTTCATCTGTATAATGGGGACAGTGATAGTTTCGTCTTAGGGAAACAACTCTGTGTCCAGCTCAGGACCTGGCCCTCAGCCATCCTATAACTCAATCAGAGTAATGACAGGGACAGAGCCTCACAGCTCAGAGAAGCAGGTGCCTCGCACCCTGACTAACTTTGAAATACCACCAAGGGGCTGAGGGGATTTCAGGCAATAGAGCCTGGTGCCCAGTGGCCCGCTTCCTCTCTCTGCATTAGGCTGAGCGCCCCCCACTGCAGCACCCCATGGCCTAGCTTCAGAGACTCCTAGCGCAGAGCCAGAGCCTGCCACCCTCAGGGAGATGGGGCTAAGATGGGACCTAAGTGGGACCTGTCTCTGAGGCATTCATGGGCACTCTCATGTCTGGGTGCTCATGCCTCTGGAAAAGCATGCTTGTGTGTGTACACATGCAGGCCAGAGCACGTATGACTATGTGTACACGCTCATGTGTGTATACGTATGTCTGTGGATGTCTGGAGTTTGGACACCAGCAGGGCCGCTGTGTTGCACGATCCCAGGGACTTCTGTTTACCGTGTAATCTAAGTGAATGGTTGCCAGTCGCTCTGATGTGGGGCGTCTTTATGTGTACGTCTAGCTGTATGTGTGTCTGGGTGTCTGGGTGTCCGAGACTGGGCTTATATGTCGGTGCGTGCAGGCTCCCGTGTGTATATCTGTATCTCTGCCTCTGTGAGTGTATGGTTCTGGGCATGCCTGTTTGTATGTACCTATGTGGATCCGCATGACTGTGTGTCTGTGTCTGGGCATGCATGCTTGTGCATGGATGTGTGTTTCCAGGGATGTTTGATGTCCGCACGTCTCTGCGTGCCGGCTCCTGAAGCTGTGTCTGCGCATGTGTGGTTGTGCGCATGCGCGTGGGGGGCGGGGATGGGGAGAACGGGTGGGCCCAGGGGTCACACCTGTGCTGTGCTGGTCAGCTGTGGGCCTGTTCCAAACGCGGGGGCAGCTGCTGTTAGAGGCCTGGCAGGCTATTCCCACTTCCCGAGCACTGTCTATCTGTCCACAGGAGTGCTGCTGGACGTACAGAAGTTTTTCCGGATCAGTGACAGCAATGCTGGTTTGCTTCAGACGGGTAAGGAGGGAGGCCCCTGCCCTGGAGCTGGGGCCCTGGGCTTGGGCTGGATGGGGTTTTTCTGCAGTGTCTAGCTCCAGCTGCTGGAAACGGGGGCCAGGCTGAGCCTCACTGAGTCCCCCAGCACAGAGGAGGGGGCACTGAGGATGCATGGTGTCTGGGTGGGAGGGACAGTCTGGGTCGGAGAAGGAGGTAGTACACATTGAGATCTGGTGCCTGAACAGCCTCTCAGTGTTTGAGGGTAGGTGCTGCGGCAAGGGGAGACGCAGAGAGGCCGGAGAAGTCTCTGGAGCTTCAGATCCTGACTGTGGACTTGTCACTCATTCTTCATGTTTGTTTGGGCTTTGTCCCGGAGACTAGCTGGGGGTTGACAAATCCTCATGTGTGCTTTCTTCTCACGGACCTGAAAAACCTGATGACCAGGAGACGGACAGAGACACGTGCATTCTGCACGGGCTCAGATGAGGTCTGGGCCCACTGGGGCCTACTGTCCAGCAGTGGGGAGCGGCCACACCTCCCCCTTCAGGGTGGGTGGTGGTTGGGGCATGAGGCACTAACCTTTCCCCTGTGGGTGTCTGGATGGGGACACACACACACACATGCATGTGCCCACATGTGTGCACGCACTGTCACAACACAGGATACACGTATGCTCGCTCCAGTTTTGAGAGAATCCGTGTCTAGATCTTCTATTTTCCTAAAATAGATCTGCCAGAGAACAAGCCTCTGGTTCCTCTTTCCTACCTCCCCTTTAATAATCACCTGCCTACTCGGGGAAGGTACAGCTCAAATGGTAGAGAGCATGCTTAGCATGCATGAGGTCCTGGGTTCAATCCCCAGTACCTCCTCTAAAAATAAAGAAATATACCTAATTACCTTCCCCTACCAAAAACAACAACAACAACAAAAAAAACCCAGACAGAAAAATAATAATCCCCTGCCCACCACTTTTGGCAGGAAAAAGTGCCAAACATCTCTCCCCTTTTCTGAGTTTTGTTTGTTTGTTTGGGTGGGGGGGAGGTAACTAGGTTTATTTATTTACTTATTTATTATAGTGGAGGTACTGGAGATTGAACCCAGAACCTCGTGCTTGCTGAGCACGCACTCTGCCACTGAGCTGTACCCTCCCTCCTTTCTGAGTTTTAATATGGTACACTGCCCTGGGATGTAAAAATCTTCCGGGTGCCGGACAGAGGGGCCCGTCGTGGTGGCTAGGCCTCTGCTGACAAGGCCCCAGGAGCAGGACAGAGAGAGCATCGGTAGACACTGACTGGAGATGTTTCCTCCAGGCCACAAACCCAGGATGGCAAGGCGCCAAGCCTTATCTAGCTGTCCCGCTGGCGTGTGACAGTCTACTATTTATCTATGACTGAGAACTCATAAATGAGATGGTTGTCTCAGGGATGGGTGTCAACACATTTATTTCAATAAAAAAAAAAATGGAGCCAACAGTTTAATATCTCTCTTACAGACAACCAGTCTGATTTGTTTGATTGATTTGGCAAATGAGGACTGGCTTTGCCCCTTAGCCTCTAGCATGGACATTTCCCATAAACTGAATGAACTCAATCTGCAGCCCTAAGGATTTGGATGACAATATAGTTAAAAAAAAATACAAGAATGCTAGAAATCACATCCTTTGCCTCTATTTAAACTGACGATAAAAACATTTTAGATGTCAGCCAAAAATGTGTGAAGGGGTACACAGTTCTACAAACTTCTTTAATAGGCACCGAGCAAAAGAGTTAGTAGATCATGATAGATCATGGTTTTTTTCCAATTACTCCTGTCTCCGAGCTGAGGCCGGCAGCTGGTGCTGCTCTCCCAGTCATATTTGTAGCCAAAGAGAGTCTCTCGACTCAATACCCACAACCTTCTAGACTGAACAGATAATGGTAGCTGAGTCAACATTTCCATGCCCTGCTTCTTACCGTGGTGAGCAGGATTACTACTACAAGGCCCCTGATAAGTGAGCTGCAGGGAGGGAGAAGTTTGTGTGTATGAGAGCGAGCGAGCATGTGAATGCAAGGATGTGCTTATGAGTGTGTGGTGGGGAGGTGTGTGTGTGAGTGTGTGTATTTGAGACCGGATGAAGGGAAGGGTCTTCTCCGCAGAGGCAGCCCAAAAAGGCGTTTGGAAAGGGCAGTGGGCTTGGAGGCTGGATGACCAGGCTTGTCCCGGGTGACCTCAGGTCAGTCTTTTCACCTTTCTGGGTCACTGTGCAAAGGCCCTGAGACCCACTCTGCTGTCTGTCCGCAGGGCTGCTGAATGGAGGAAACTGATGACTCAGAGGGCTCATCAAGCTATAAGAGTGGGGTGGAAGGTGGGTGGAAGCAGTGGTCAGACAACCCTCCCCCACCACCACCACGGGACCGATAAGCTACTAGACTCTGTTAATTGATTTACAATATTTAACGAACACTGATGTGACCCTGACCATGTGCCACTATTCTAAGTGCTTTGTAACATTAACTCATTTAATCTTCACAACAAGCCCTCGAGCCAGGGATTATTATTATGCCCATTTTACAGATGATGAACCTGAGGCACAGAGAGGTTGTGGGGCTTGCTGAAGGTCATACAGCTAGTAAGTCGCAGAGTTGGGATTCAAATCCAGGTAGCTGCCTGTAGAGTCCTTCCCTTAGCCCTGTGCTCCTTAATTACTCCCACCTTGTGACAGAAATGATGTGAATCTGGAGATGCTGGGAGTGAAGGGGTGCCTGCCTTCCCCCTGGGTGTAGGCTTCTCCACCCCAGGAGATCTGCAGGTTTAAGGTGTTTACAACCTATAAAGGTTTCTTGCCCCACATCTCATGAAAGCATTAGAAGATTTGGGGAAATACTTTATAATCTTTAGGTAAAGTAGATATGCATTAACAAGACACGAAATAACCCCCCCTGAGGAAGAGTGATAAATTTGACTACCTCAAAGCTAAATTTTTCTGTATGATGGTGATTGAAATTATAAATGCAATTAGCAATAGTAATAGGTAACTTTGTTGAGTATTCACATAAAGCGTATCACTGCCTTTTAGATGCTTCATTTTAGGACTATTAATATCTTATTGTGCAGTTGATTAAAGGGGAACAGGAGAGTTAAGGAATTTGCCCAAGGTCACACAGCTAGGAAGTGGTGGGGTCAGGATGTGAGCCTAAGTATTTAGTCGCAGAATTTGCATTTTATTTTATTTTAAAACTTTTTTTTTGGGGGGGGGAATTAATTTAGTTTATTTATAACATTTTAAAAAAGGAGGTACTGGGGATTGAACCTAGGGTCTTGTGCATGCTAAGCATGCGCTCTACCACTGAGCTATATACCCTCCCACCTCCGAATTTGCATTTTAAATCCTTAAAACAAATATAAAGGACTGGGAGAAATTATTAACAAACAGCCCAATAGAAAACTGGGCAGATGTGAACCCAGGAACTGCAGCTCAGCCTTACTGTGAATACGGACAATGCAGATCAAAACGTCAGCGAGACGCTATTTGTTATTCAACCATTAAATGAACACAAATCGATTGATCCTATCAAATTTCAGCAAGGGTGCTGGCATATATGTACACACTTCTACGCAAGTGTAAATTGATACAGCCTTTTTGGAGGCCTGTTTTGGCAGTAGCTATTAAATTTTTAAATGCCGTTGACACCAAAGACCATTCTCTGTAGAGTATTAGGCCAAGCCATATTAAGTTGTCGTTTTTGTAGGTCAAAACTGGCCTAATTTCCGCAATTGCGCGGGGCTCAACCCAATAACGGAGCGGGTCAGGGCGGAGTGGGATGAGCTGGGACGAGTCTGAACACTCATTGGGCTCAGGAAGTGTCAATCATCAGTGTTCAATGAATGGAGACCCTGGAGCTGGGCGGGGCCTCCACAGCCTGAGGGCCTCGGTTGGTGCGACCGGGTGGAGGAGGGTCAGACTGCCCTCGCCACCTGCCGGCTCTCGGAGGCCAAGGACACACCGAGAAGGGTGGAGGCATTTTTTATTTGAACAGAAGCAGTGAGGGTAACTATCCACGTGGTATAGTCAAGAAAAAACGTGGCAGTTTCTTTGTCTTCGCAGAATAGCAAACGCATTCATTAGTCCGGAGGCCAATTCGTAAGCGTTTACTTAAAAAAAAAAAAAGGTATAAATACAACAGCAGCGTCAGGGGAATATTTTACCAGCTTTAGGAAAACCAACTCTTTTCCAGCCTCCAGGGACCACTGGTTTATAACCACTGCGCTCATTCTAAACTGTACTCGTCTGCTCAAAGGAGGCACCTGCAGCCTCCCCCTCCCTTTGCCTTCCACCCCCCCACCTCCAGCAGAGGCTTGAGAGCAAAATCAGACTAGTCCCAACATCCGGCTCACAGGGGGCTGAAGTTCTCCTAAAGACCCCGCACTAGCAGCTCCATGCCTTGGGGGATGATGTTTAGTGTCACTGTAGTCTCACCTTTGCAGAGCCTCGTAGGGGGATGTTGACTTCTCCAGTGTTGGGCTGATGCTCAGAGAGGTGGAATTAGTAACTCAAGGTTTCACAGTGAGCGAGCAGCCTGGGTTTTGAGCCTGGGCCCAGCCCCTACACTTCCCTCCCAGTCCTCCTGACTGGGCAATGATGGAGATTGGGGATTCACCTTATTTTTCTTCCTTCTGGCCTCCACCCACTGCCAAGCTTAAGTATCTGAGTCAGTTCCCTTCTCTGAGCCTGCTGGGCCCATCTGCTCCCCACCTTTATTGGGGGGCTGCAGGCTGTCCCTTGTATGTCTCCTCCAGTCTTCATCAGCTGCCTGCTGCTGTCTGCACCCGTGTTTGGCTACCTGGGCGACCGGCACAGCCGCAAGGCCACGCTGAGCTTCGGTATTCTGCTCTGGTCAGGAGCAGGCCTCTCCAGTTCCTTCATCTCCCCCCGGGTAGGTGCTCTCACCCCTGCCCAGGCCCCTGGGGGACCCTCCCCAAACTGCTTCCTCCCTGATCCAGCCCCTGCTGAGCCAGGCGGGGCATTCCAGGGCTGAGAGAAGCCCGTTGGACTTTCTTAACAGAGGCCTTCCTCTCTGGCACCGTGGCTTTATTTCCGCCTGGCTGTGCTGGGGCTAGAGGTGAGGGTAATCGCTCCCGTCTGCGGGAAGTGGCCTGGTTAGCAAAGACGTTGCCCAGGAAGAGAGCTCCTTTGGGTGGTGGGGGGCAGGTAGCAGCTGTGGGCACCAGCAGGGGGCACCCGTGTGATTTGGGGAACCTGGACTGGGAGGATGGTGAAGTGTCTGGAGCCCTGGTCCCCTCCTCCTCTCCTGGGGCACGTGCTACCAGATGCCCTCGGTCCCTCTGATAACAATCCTCCTGATGTGATTTCTGGAACTCACTGCGGTCTTGTCCCCATCTGCCCAGTACTCCTGGCTCTTCTTCCTGTCCCGGGGATTGGTGGGCACCGGCACGGCCAGCTACTCCACCATTGCGCCCACCGTCCTGGGTGACCTCTTCGTGAGGGACCAGCGGACCCGAGTGCTGGCCATCTTCTACATCTTTATTCCTGTTGGAAGGTTGGTGTTACTCTGGATACACTTCCCTGGGTGGTACACTGAGGCCCAGAGGAGTCAGAACAGGGGCTGGGCTGGGTGGAGGAGACGTCAGAGCAGGAGGGCTGGGTTTGGAATCTCAACTCTACCCCTTCCTCCCTGTGTCCCTTTAGCTCTCTGAGCCTCAGTTTCCTCATCTGTAAAAATGGTGCCAATAACATCGACCGATGGGCTATGGTGGGAGTTAGAGATACGTAATGAGGATGCTCCCTACCTGCTAGTCCACCTCAGGAAGGGGTGAGATAGTGCAGCCTGGCCGTACGGCCTGCTCAGGGAGGGGCCGGCTCTGGGAGGGGAGACAGGGAAGTGTGTTGGGGTTGGGCCGTGTACCCCACAGTGGGGTGGGGCAGAATGGGATTTGCAGTCAGGACCCTGAGCTCTGACTCAGGTTTCCTGAAATTGCCTCACTGGGGCAGGGCTGAGCCTTGGGGAGGTGCATGGTCCTCATATTGGGAGACAGTGGACAGTGGTGCTGGGGCTGGGCCTGGAGCCAGAGGTCACCAGTGACTTGACCAAGGGCAGTGGCCATCTGGGTCTCACGTGGCTCACTCTTCCCAGTGAAATGGCCATGAGCTGCGGAGAGCTGGCTCCCTAGGGTGGGCGCACCCTCGCTTAGGTTGGTCTTGGGGCCCCGGGCCTGCCTCCTTCCCCTCACTGCTGTTTCCCCGCCCCTCTGCCGCAGTGGTCTGGGTTATGTGCTGGGGTCGGCTGTGACGGAGCTGACCGGGAACTGGCGTTGGGCCCTCCGAGTGAGTCCAGCTTCCTTTTCTTCCCTCTGTTTTCCCACTGGGCCAGCAGGGACTTTCCAGCCTCTAGTGGCCTTAGCCCCTTGGCACAGTACCTGGCGCCGTGGGGGGTGCTCAGATGTCAGCAGCTTCAGACATTGGGGGCCTCGTATGGAACGTGGCCTCTGAAAGTCGTGCCCCTGGGATCAAATCCCAGCTGCTCAGTTGGCTAGCTCTGTGACCTCAGGCTAGTCCCCTCCCTCTTCGGGGCCTCACTTTGCCTATCTGTAGAGTTGGGGGGGAGTAAAGGCTGCCTTATGGAATCTTGAGGATTAGTGAGACAGGGATGGAAGGACACTAGGGCAGGGCTGGCCTGGCAGGTGGAGGCGTGGACTGGGAAAAGGGACAGTTATTGGAGCAGCAAGTCCTCAGCAGTCAGGGCCAGGGTAGTCAGGCCTCTAGCTCTCCACCATGTCAGGCTCACTGCTCCCAATAGTAGTGTCTGTACAGGACAAACGGGTATTAAGTCAAATACCAAGGGCACCCCACTCCCCAGAGAGGCTGTACTCAGAGTGGGGGGTTGGGAGCAGTGGTATGTTAAGCTCTGTGCATAACCAACTCTGGGGAAATGAGTCCCTCTCCCCCCTTGCCCACCCCCCGCCTCCAGGGCACAGAGCATCCCAAGAGCCTGGACCACAGAGTTCAGCCACCCACAGGATCTCCTGGGTTGCAGGAGTGTGTGACCCTGAGCTTCCTGGACCTTCCTATCCCCAGGTCATGCCTTGCCTGGAAGCTGTGGCCTTGATCCTGCTTATCCTGCTGGTTCCAGACCCACCCCGGGGAGCTGCTGAGAAGCAGGGGGTAGTGGCCGTGGGGGGCCCAAAGAGCACCTGGTATGAAGACGTCAGATACCTGGGGAGAAAGTGAGTGTCCCTCTTCTCCCTCATGTCACTGAAAACCCCTATGTCTGCCCTAGCATCACTGACCTCCCTCTGCCTCCAGGGAGCCCTCCCTGACTGTCCCAACATTCACAACCTTCTTCCTCCTCTGAGCTCCCATTCACCAACTGAGATGTCCCTCCCCGACTTGGAGGCCCCCTTCACCTCGCCATGTGACAGAATGCGGGCTGGGAGGAAGGGAGGGAGGAAGGCGGCGTGAGCTCCAGCCTTGGCTCTGCCTCTGCCTTATCCCTGAGTGACCTGAAACTTGGAACCTCACTCCCCTCATTGATTCAATGGACATAATTCTCTAGCCTTGCCAGCTTCTCAGGGTGGCTGGGAAGATGCTGGGGTGAATCACTTACCTCTCCAAGCCTCATGGGAGTGCATCCCTCTCTGTTCTAGGCATGGTTGGGGAGGCAGACAGGAGTCACTGGCATGCCCAGGTCTCATGATTTACCAAAATGTGGGGCATGGAGAGGACCCCCACTCTCTTGGTTACAGAGCCATGAGCCGAGTGGAAGGTACTTAGAGGAAAGTGAGGCAACAGGGACATCTTGCTGGATGGAGAACATGATGTTGGATTTGAGCCTTTCAGGCTGGGGAGAGTTGCTCCTGCAGAGAGGAGGGAGGAAGGCTTCTTAGGGAGTGTCAGGGAGGATGTGGAGCCTGGAGCCACCCGAGTGCCAGGGTGACCAAGTACCCAGGAGAGAGGGGAGAGGAGCGAGCAGAAGCAGACAGGACCCCCCCAGCCCCAGCCCTCTGCCGGCTCCAGCCAGAGCACTTTCTCTTGCAGCTGGAGTTTTGTGTGGTCGACCCTTGGAGTGACAGCCATGGCCTTTGTGACTGGAGCCCTGGGCTTCTGGGCCCCCAAGTTTCTGTTCGAGGCCCGTGTGGTGCACGGGCTGCAGTTTCCCTGCTTTCGGGAGCCGTGCAACAGCCAGGACAGGTGAGGGGCCTCTGGCGCCCAGGCTGGGTGGGGGGCTCTTGGTGGGGAAGTTCTCGGGAGGTTCTGAGCCCCCAGCCTCAGTTTGTGTGGGCTTACAGAGCTCTGTGAAGACACCAGGGCTTGGGGCTCCTCTGGCAGGTGGCTGGCCTGGTTCTAGCTCGGGCTGAGCTGTGCTGCACTGAGTGGCCACAGGCAGCTCCCTTGTCCTCTCTGGGCCCCTGTCCCTGTCTTCCAACTCTTGACCTACTCTGGGGATCCAGAAGGCACTTGGGGTGAGTGAGGCTTCTGTGGGGCTGTGAGAGGTTGGGATTCTTAGGCAACCTTCCTTTGGAGGGACCCGTAGTGTGGGTCATCCCATTTTACAGAGGGCAGACTGAGGCACTGGGATGATTCATCACTTACCTGGTTTAGGGATTTCACACGGGCGTTCGTGTGTTCTCTGCCTCTTTTAAGGCACTGACAGCCCTGGGAAAGCTGCTGGCAGAGTGGGCCAGGGGGAGAGGCAGAAGCCACATGGAGGGCAGGCACTCAGCCCTGGGACTGCCCGCCCGCTCCCCGTCCCCCTCACCCTGCTGTGCTCCTGTTCCACCACCTGACCCCGTTCTCCAGGGCCTCATGACCCCCTGATGGAGAGCGAACATCTCAGTCCTCTTACTTGCTCCCGCCTCCTCTTTAAAGCTCTCTAGCCCAGTTTCCTCCTCCGTCTGATGCGTTTCAGTCTCCTTGCAGACCCCTCCTCCTCCCTGATCCTGCCTCGATGGGCTCCTCCGAGTTCCTCAGCGCTCTGTGTTCTGCCCTGAGGCCTCAGGGACACTACCCCCTCTCCCCAGCCTCTTCTCTTGCCTCTACCTCCCTCTCTAATGCCCAGAGAGAACTTTGCGTAAGTTCCAGAATGTCCTCTGCCCCTTTCCCTTGTCTGCCTTTGCCCAAGCTGGGCCCTCTGCCCATGGCTGCCTTCCCTTTTCTCATTGTTGCTTCTTAAGCTGTAACTTTAGTTTGGTCCCTGAGCTAAGCATCTTACGTGACAAACCGTCTGAGGTTTTATGACAATAAACCCTAGTATTCCTGTCTTTCAAATGAGGAGATGGAAGATCAGAGTGGGTAAATAACTTGTCCAAGGTCACACAGCTAACGAGTAGCAGAGCCAGGATTCAGACTCCAAAGCTGGTGCTCTTCAGCTCTGTTTCCTGTTGCCCCTGGAGACTGCCTGGTACTGTTAATGGACTTGAACATCTCTCCCGCCAGCTGGCACACAGTGGGTGCTCAGGAAGCCTCCAGCGAGTGAATGAATCAATGCATCAAAGGAGACCTATATTTGTCTTGGCTCTACAGTTAGATTCTTATCTCCCTGGAGGCAAAGACTGAGTCCTAGAAGTCCCACAGCAGCTTGAAAAAGTGGAGAAAAAACAGGACTCCATTCCCACTTCAGGCCTTAACTGGCTGTGTGTTCCTGGGCAAGTCACCTCCCCTTTCTCGGCTCACCTTCCTCCTCTAACTCAGCTCCTTCACAGAATCTGGATGAGAAATGGACGTGGCTGTTTGTGTTAGTGTCCTAGGGCTGATGGAACAGATCATACCCTCCCACCACACACACATACACACACACACACTTGGTAGCTTAAAACAGAAATTTTTCTCATAGTTCTGGAGGCCAGAAGTCCAGAATGGTTTTACTGGGCCAAAACCAAGTTCAGCTGCCCACACTCCCTCTGGGGGCTCTCTGGGATTTGCCTCTTCGAGCTTCTGGTGGTGGCTGGCCTTCCTGTGTCACTCCAGGCTCTACATCCGTTGTCACGTTGCCTTCTCCTCTTACGTCTCAAATCTCCCTCCCCTTCCTTCTTATAAGGACACTTGCAAGTGCATTTAGGGTCCACCTAAAAAATGGAGGATAATCTCCCTGTCTCACGATCATTGATGTAATCACGTCTACAAAGTCTATTTTGCCGTACAAGGTACCAGAGATTAGGACATAGATGTCTTGGGGGGGCATTAATCAACCCACTACAGAGTGGTAGGAGGTCCCAGTGCTGGGGTTCTGCACAGACCTCAGCTTTTAATACACTCTCCATGGTTAGGCTAAGCCCCACGGTGAGGGTGGGGCTGGAGCACAAAGCTATAGGACGCAGGATTCTAGCTCTGCCAGAGGGAGAATTTCCAAAACTCGGAGCTGGCCCAGATGGAAGGGGCAGCATGGGGGTAATGAGCTTCCCACCCCTGGGGTCATGTAAGTAGGAGTTGGAGAGCTGCTTGCCAGGGCCATTGTACAGAGGATCAGCATAGAACTTGCAGGCCTTTAAGGACCCTCTTGGCTCTGAGAGTCTGATTCTGGGAAGGCCTTGTCGGAGTCGGGGCACTTCATGGTTAATGTGTCCTCTGGCCACACTTCCTGCTCAGGGGCTGCCCCCACCCCCGCCCCTCCTCGCCTCCTCTACATCGCCTCTCTGAATAATCAATCCTAAGTCTTACAAAGGTCTTAAGAACCTGCCAAGGCCGGCTCACACCAGGACTCAGAGACAGATAGCATTCATCTGGGATTCGGGGTCACTTGACTGGTCTGAGCTGGAGCCTGGTACAGCTTGGAAGGCTGGGAAGGTTTGGTGAGCACCTTTAAGCTGCCTAAGGGCACACATGCTTCATTTGGTAGGCGGAGGGCCAGGAGACCCTGGCGCTGCCAATGAAAGGCTGTGTGATCTCCAGCAGTTTCCTGCCCTCTCTGGGCTTTACATTATCTCCTATAAACCAAGGGGATGGGGCAGGGGAATAAACCCATGAGTCCTCACCTGTGGGATGGACATTTCACAGAAGTTGTTTAGAGGTGAGGTGGATTTTTTGTGACACTCCATTTGTCAGTAACCATAGTCTTGCATCTGTCTGTTCTTACATCTTGGTGGGAGCCATGGAGGTAATAGCAGGCACCTGGCATTTTGGAAATGTTTGGATCAAGGAGGAGATACTGGCCAGGTGGAGAATGATGGTGAGGGTAGCAGTGCTCCAGGCCGAGGGAAGAGTGTGGGCCAAGGCAGGGAAGCTGGAAGGTGTAGGGTAAAGTTTAGAGAATTCCTGGTCATTTGTGCAGAGTGAGGGAGGGAGAAAAGACAGGAGGTTACACAGGTCAGCAGGGGCCAGTCCTGCTGTGCTGGCCGGGAACTTGCCCTGAGGACAACAGGGAGGCTCTGAGGGGCTGGAAAGGTCCTAGTTACATTTGTGTTTTAAAGAGTTCATACTAGTCTCAGCATCCTTTTGAGCTCCTTTAAAAGGAGGCTTCGGAGAGTAGGATGGACCAGGAGGCTGAAGATTTGTGTTGAAATCCTGGCTCTGCAGCTCACTAGCTGGGTAATCTTGGCCTCAACCTTTCTTAGCCTAACCTTCCTCAGCTGTCCACCTGGCAATTCCGGAAAGGATCAGTGAGCTCATTTGCTTAAAAAATATATATGTATCTCTCTTGTGTTCTAGGCGCTATACTCCCAGCCTGAAGTCGAGAAAGTAAACCAAACCTGGTTTCTGTTCTCTAGGAATTCACAGCCTAGTGAATGACCTTGATGATAGAGACACAAAAGGTGCTATGGGAACTGAGAAAAGTGAAGGAATCAACAAAGGGACAGGGGAGGGCATCCCCAAAGAGGGGACATTTGCGATGGGTCTTGAAGAATGAGTAGGAGTTTGGTAGGTGGAAAAATTAGTGAAAGGTGTTTCAGAGGGAGGAATAAAAGTACAAAGTGGGGATAGCAACTAGTCTGGGGGCCAAGGAGGATGGAACTGGGGTTTTGGGTTGAGGCCATACAGGGTCAGATCATGAAGGTCCATGTACACCACAATGAGTTGGAGCCAAATCTGGAAGGTGTTTAAAAGCTGGTGGAGAATTTTAGGCAGGGGCATAGTCAGATCCGTGTTCTAGAAAGCATCCTCTGGGAACCTGTCTGGAGGTTGTCTTGGAGGGGCAGGTGCCCACAGAAGGGAGGTGCAAGAGAGGCCAAGTGGAGTCGAAGTAGGTCCAGGAGTAGGTGGGAAAGTAGGGAAGTTAGGAGGGGGCTACTTGAGAGGTGTTCAAAGATGGAGAGTGGGAGGATGGGCCTCAAGGAGGGAGGGTGTGTACAATGCCCAGATGAGGGCCGGTGCATTACAGGAGCTCAACAAGTAAATGTTCATTTGCTTCCACTCCCATTAGTATTGGAGGCTACAAGGCAAGGAGGTTGGAGCCAGAGTGGGACTGTAGAATTAAGAGTTCTGAGTGGGGCAGTTTCAAGTGGTAGGGCAGTTTCAGGTGGTGAGACAGTGGAGGAGGTCACCGGAGATGAGGCAGGCTGGGAGCTGGGGTACTGGGTGCTGGGAAGATCACCCACGTGGCCAGTGGCATCTGCAGGATGAGGCAGGAAAGGGGATGGGATGAGTAGGGGACTACATGGGTCCCCGAGCCGTGTCCCAAGGAGCCACTAGCATTGCTCAGGAGGGAGGGGAAGGGACCCATAGCCACATCCCTGTGGTACCAGATCATGCACTGGGGGACAGGTGGCTAGACCCCTATCCTAGCCCCACTGGCTGACTAACCCCTCTCTGCTTTTTTTCCATCAGCCTGATTTTTGGGGCACTGACTGTTGTGACTGGCATTATTGGGGTCATCCTGGGAGCAGAGGCTTCAAGGAGATACAAGAAAGTCAACCCGAGGGCTGAGCCCCTCATCTGTGCCTCCAGCTTGCTTGCCGCAGCCCCCTGCCTCTACCTGGCTCTCGTCCTGGCCCCGACCACCCTCCTGGCCTCTTATGTAAGTGAGGGCTCCTTTGGAGGTGGGAGTTGGGTGGGGTGGGTAGGGAAATCGCGTTCCACACAGGCTTATGCTGTGCCGGGTGTTTACATATGTTACGCACATTACAACATTGATCACTCCTTCTGGGTGGAGCTTTGTTATCCCCACTTTACAGATGAGTAAACTGAGGCTTACCTAGAGTTCCACAGTTAGGAAGGCGCAGGACTGGTATTTGAGCCTAAACCTTTCTGACTCTAAAGCGTATCTGAGCTCCTGGTTAATGCTGTGACTAGAGAGAGTACGACCCTTTTATTCCCAGGATGTGAGTCCAAGAAAAACTAGGTTAATTCTCCCCAGGTTACAGATGAGGAAAGTGAGGCCCAGATTGGCCATAGCCAGCCTAGACACTGTTTTAAAGGTGACAATAGTGATGATATCACATCTTCCAGATCCATATCCCATCACATCCCTTCATGCCCCTCACTATCCGGCTGTACTGGTGACAGGTGCTCACACCTCCCTTGCGTGTGTCCATTCCCTCCGCCAGGGGCACCATTCCCCTCTTCTGTGCATCCTGAAATCTTTCTCCTGCTGCAAGATCCAACTCAAAGGCCACCTCCTCCAAAAGCCCTCCGAGACTACTATGCTCACGTCAGAATCTGCTGTTCCCGCTGGGCTCAGTGCATGTTGGTGTCCCATCAGGCACCCTGGTGTATCCAAATGTGTGCAGCAGTGTCCTTGGCTCCCCAAAGCCTTGGTTCTGACTGTCCCACAATGAGAAGGAGTCATTGACTCTGGGAAGCAGGTGCCCACCTAGCCCCAGGCAGACCAGTCAAACTCCCCTCCTTTACCCTCCCACTCCCTGGTCCCAAGGCCCTGGGGACACAGAAGCCTCGGCACATGTGGGCAGGGCTCACTGAGCAGGCTGGACTCTGAGACCAAATCAGTAACAGCTTCATTGTTCTCCTGTCAGTTCGGGTGTGTCTCCTGCCTAGGACCAGACCCCATAGCTTTTCTAGTTACATTCATGAAGTCCCATTTAAATCAAAAGTTTGGTTCTATTTCCAAATAAATATTCTATCCAGGCCCAGAAATTGCACGGGGAAGAGGGAGAGCTCCACTTGATTGGATTCTCTTGTTCCATCTCTGACCCCAGTCGCTGACACCACGCCTCCCCTGAGATCCTGGCCCCTCCAGGGTTGGGCGGGCCAGGAAGGATGACTGGAAACAGGCCACGTGTTATCCGTGTCTGGAGTTGTTTTGCGGCTGATGCCCGGATGCTGGCCGACTTGTCTCTTGGGGGCACTTTTGTGGGTTTTGCGGGTCCCTGGCCTTGATGTAGGTGACATGGTTAACCTGTGTCCTGTCACAGCTTCCCTCTACTCCTCTTTGGGGGTTGCCCTTCCAGCTCTTCCTGCCTGACCCTGTCGCCCCGGGCAGCCACCCTGTGGGGCTCCCCTCTTGTGGCCACCAAGCCTGTCTCCTCTCTGTGGTGCCTGTTTGAACCCCTGGACAAGCTTAGGGTGCAGCAGCCCCCTCCCCGCCCTCATGCACCTTCCTGCTCCCAGGTGACGTGCATTGGGGTGTCCTGAGGATGGACTTTGTGAATGCCCCTCAGGTGGCCCTGGTGCAGGAAGGTTAGCTTTTGTCAGCGTCTGGCCAGGGAGCAAGGCGAGTGTCCTTCCTGATAGGCACTGCCCCTCCATGGGTGGGCCGCCCATAGCCCCTCACTCAGTTTTCTCACTCTTCACATAAGTTCCCCCAGCCTGCGTCTCCAGCCTTCATCTGTACAAGTTGCGGGGCCATATGAGACAGTTCCATTTCTCTCTAGTCCTGAGGGTGTGTCTGACGCCTATTCTAAGGTGTGGGTCCTCAGCCTTGGTTGGGCTTCCGCTGAAATTCCTGGGAAACAGACAAGTCCCCTTAGTGTTCCCTTCCACACGTGCTCTTATTTTATCCTTACGATGCCCTTGTGCCAAAAGGTATTTATCGTTCCCACTCGACAGATAGGAATACTGAGGCCCAGAGACAGCAACATAAAGAGTAGGACAGATGAAACTCAGACTCAGCTCCGCAGACTCCAAAGTCTGTGTCCTTCATGCTGCACTGACCCTTGTCACCCCCGTGGGAGAGAAACAGAGCCTGGCAGACACCAGGCACTAAGTACATGCCTTAGTGCCTAATGGCTGAGGGAGTGTGACTGGGACCATCATCTCCAGCTGGTGGGGGCTGGATGGGCCCAACCTTGCAGGGAGGCTGGGGCCCGGGCAGATGGAGGCCCCATTTAAGGCCTGTCCCCACATTGGCTGGGCCCTCGGACCCCCTGCCAGTTCTGCTTCTGCCACTGTCTTGGTTGGCTCGGGGAAGAGGCTCCTTGGCTGTGTTTCGGGGACACAGCTGTCCCCCGCTCTGCAGCCTGGCGCATCTCCAGAGCTGGATGGCTCATCCAGAAATGACATTGCATCTTGGCTGACAAAGCCAGCTGGAGAATCTCTTCTCCAGGCCTGCCCTGGGCAGTGAGGGGCTGAGGGGCAGGAAGGTGGGCAGGGCCAGGGTGCATCCATCCTCCAGTGCTGGGAGGCTGCCCATCCCTGTGGCTCGAATTTGGGCCTTGCACGATCCCCAGCGGCGCTGAGCCCTGCGGCCAGAACTCCAGCCTTCTAGAAGAGGTGTGATTCCTTCTGAACCCCCTGACCAGATCCCCGCTCCAGCGCTCTGTTGTGCCTCTGAGGTCCTGAGACTCAGGCTTCAGCTCCCCCTGCACTGCCTGACCTTCCCACCCACCCACACCGGTCGTAAAACCCTTTACACCTCCAAAGTACCACTCTTCTGTGGCCCCCTCTGTCCTGTTCTGGCTCACGCCTCGCCGTCTTTCTCCAGGACTGTCCTGGGAGCCACCTTCCGGGTCTCCTTGCCTTCCTGCTCATCCACTACAACCTGTTCTTCCCACACTGCCAGAGTGACACGGCGGAGCTTCCCCATCAAAGGCCTTGGTGCCACTGGAACTAAGCCTGACTCCTCGTCCTGACATTTAAGGCCTCTCATGAACCTCCCTGGCAGCCTTAGTAGCCTCATCCCTCATACAGTACCGCCACGCGGGTCCTGTCCTGATTCCCAGGACATGCCCCATGCTTCCCACATCTGGGCGCTCCCTCTGTTCCCTCTCCTCCCACCCCTTCTCCATATGCTGGGGTCATTCTGTGCCTTCGGGGGCCGGTGAGGGCACCACCTCTCCATGGAGCCTTCCCTGGTTCCCTGATCCTCTCTCCTCATCCTTGCTGCTCCTCAGCACTGTCTTCCTTGGGTCCTGGTTACTTATGTTCTGACCTGTCCCCCAGCTGGACCCAGGTTGGTTCCCATCTTTCTCAGTGCTCCAGCCTGAAGCAGAGTGTCAGGCACTTGGGGTGGGGTAATCACTGCTTGCTGAGTGAGTAGTTAAGTGACCAGCTGTTTTCATTCATTCAACATATATTTATTGAGTAACTGTAAAGCAGCATGCTAGTTTAAATGCTGCAGATTCAGCAATGGGTAAACCAGACTAAGATATCTCTGTCCTTAGAGAGCTTATGTTCTAGTTGAGGGAGACAGACAACAGGCCAAATATATAGGTAAAGTTCACAATATTTCAGATGATAAGAAATGCTTGGGATAAATAGAGTGGGAGGCAGGGAAAGTGTGGGTGTTGGGGGGAGAGGGCTGCAATTTTCCATAATGTGACCAAGGAGGCTCACTGAGAAGATAGTTGTTGAGTAAAGACCTACAGGGGGTGAAGGAGTGAATTCTGTGAATATTTAGGGGAACAGACACTGTAAATGCCCTGAGGTAGGAGTGTATCTGGTGGATTTAGGCAACACCAGGAAGGACACTGTGGTTGGTGTGGAGTGAAGCGAGAAAGGGAGACGAGGACAGAGGTGATGGAGATAAGATTAGGTAGGACCTTGTGGACATTAGATGGAACTGGCTGTTACTAAGAGTGAGACAAGGTTTTGTACTGAGGATTGGGAGATCTGGCTTACGTTTACTGCATCTTTGAGATGATCATGTGGTTTGTCCCTTATTAACATGGTATGTTACATTGATTGATATTTGTATGTTTAACCAACCTTGCATTCCTGGGATAAACCCTCCCTTGGTCACAATGTATAATCTGATTTATGTTTTGCTGAATTCAGCTTGCTAGTGTTTTGTTGAGGATTTTTGCATCTATATTCGTAAGTAATATTGGCCTGTAGTTTTCTTGTGATGTCTTTGGTTTCATAGAGTGAGCTGATAAGTGTTTCTTCCTCTTCTATTTTTTGGAAGAGTTTTTGAAGGATTTGTGTTAATTTGTCTTTAGACATTTGTTGGGATTCATGAGTGAAGCCATCTGGTTCTGGGCTTTTGTTGGTGGGAAGCTTTTTGATTACTGACTCAATATTGTTAATGGTCAACTAAGACTTTTTATTTCTTTTTAAGTCAGTTTCGGTAGTTTGCCTTTTTTAAGGAATTTTATTCATAGTATTCCCTTGTAATCTTTTTAATTTCTGTAAGGTCGGTAGTATTGTTCATTTTTGATTTTAGTAATTTGAGTCTTCTCCCATTTTTCTTGGTCAGCTTAACTAAAGGTTAGTTAATTTGGGTTTTATTGATTTTTCTCTTTTGTTTTCCTATTATCAGCTGATGTTTAATAGAATCACTCTGACTTCTCTGTTGAGAATATTTACTATGAGGGTGGGGAGGGGTGCAAGAGCAGAAGCAATGGAGGTGGTAAGAAGTGGTTGAATTATCGGTGTATTTTGAAGGTAGAGCTATCAGAGTTTCCTGATGGATTCAATGTGGGGTGTGAGAGAAAGTCAAAGGTGAATTCTAGGATATTAGCCTGTGTAGCTGGAAGGAGGGAGAGGCCATTAACTGAGATAGGAAAGTAGACAGGAACAGTGGGATTTGGGGGAAGATGAACACTTGGGTTTGTACATTCTGAGTTTGTGGTGAGAGGCTGACAACCAAGTACAAGTGTTAGTAGAGAGTTAGATACAGGAGTCTGGATTCCATGGGACATGACATCACTCCTAAAACTTCAGTGGGTGGAAACTGGTTGTATTCCACCATGAAGGATAGTCATTAGGTTTGGGGGACCTATGGGGACCAATATCGGAAAGGATGATCAAAGAGGGCTGAGGAATTGGCTTCTGTTCAAAATAGTTTCAAAATAGAGTCATTTGAGTCTCTTCCATCCACCCATCCATTCACCCATCCTTCCTCCATCCATCCACCTATCCATCCATTCATCCATCCATCCATCCATCCACCCATGCACCCATCCACCCATCCTTCCTCTGTCCATCCATCCATCCATCCATCCACCCATCCATCCATCCACCCATCCATCCATCCACCCATGCACCCATCCACCCATCCTTCCTCTGTCCATCCATCTATCCATCCACCCATCCATCCATCCACCCATCTTTCTGTCAGTCCATCCCTCCCTTCACCTTCTCAGATTGCAGGAACCAAAGTTCTTCTCGTACTTTCTCTACAAGTCCTGGGGAGATTGATAGGTTCCAGGGGAAATGTATAGGGCTTCCTGGGAAGGAATGTGTGCTAGTGTGTGCATGTATCTAAGTGTGAGTATATGCAGGCCTGTGAATATGAATGCAGATATGTGTGCTTTTGCATGTATACATCTCTGTACCTGTACAGTCATGCTCTACATATATTGTGTGTACGTTTATATTCATTCTGTATGTGCACATGGCTTATGTGTGCTGTTTTGCATACATGGCTGTGCATGAGTGTGCATATACATGTGTATCAGGGCAAGCAGATTGTGTGGGAAGTGTGTGTACATGTGTGTCTTCAGCTGCATATAGCTTTTCTCCCACTGCTTTTGTGGCTGTCACTGCATTGCATGAGAAGGAAGGGTTTTTGGCAGCATCGTGGGTGTGCCTGTCCCTAAATTTCCTGAAGTGGGGCCAAGTTGTGCTGTATGTTTCATGGCAATGAGGTTTCCTGAGCATATAAAGTCTGATCTGGGGCCTTCCTTCGGGGAGCCTGTGCCCTGGGGCCCACCTGCAGGAGCAGAGGGTTCCGTCTCTTCCCTCCTTCCAGTCCCCTTGGCAGGGGAACTTGACTTCTTGATTGTTAATTGGGATCCAGACACACACAGCAGGTCTTGGCTCATACCCTCTTCCTTGGCCTTTTTCCCAGAGCTGCTGCCCTTCAGAGGAGAAGGGGTTTGTGCTCAGAGGAGGGACTGAGTCCAGGGCAGGCGCTCCATCATTGCTGGCCTGGTAGCTGGAGGATATGGCTGACCATTGGCAGTCCCACCCTGGGTGTGCTTTGGGGTCTGAGGGAGGGGCAGGAGCTGGAAGGGAGGGAGATGGGAGTGAGCATGCATTGAGGTGTCTGAAAGACCTGGACATCATTCCTGTTTCTTCACTTACTAGCTGTGTGAGCTAGGGCAAGGTCTTAATTTTGCTGAGCCTCAGTTTCCTCAGCTATGAAATGGGAGTGCTAGTCCTTTCATCTTGGCTTCATTGAGTTGCTAATTTGGGACCTGTGCTAGTTACTATGGATATGTAATGAAACTTAGTGGTTTAAAACAACAAAAACACATATTTTGCTCAAGAATTTGCAATTTGGGCAAGATTGGAGGGTAGGGATAACGTATCTCTTTTCCATTTAGGGTTAAAGGCAGAATAGGGGTGGGGGTCTGGATCATCAGAGGCTGAGGGCCATCTGATGGTTGATGCTGGCTGTTGGCTGAAACCTTAGCTGGAGCTACTGGCTAGACCAGCTGCGCGTGACTTCCCCATGTGGCCTGGGCTTCCTTACAACGTGGTGGCCAGCTCCCAAGGACTGGAGTCGTGAGAGAGCCAGGTGAAGCTGTGTTGCATTTATGACCTACTTTGAAAGTTACACAGCATCAGTTTCACTGCATCCTGTTCTTGACTTGAGTTACGACTTCTTGCTCAGATCTGAGGGGAGAGAGGATGGATTCAGTCTGTTGGTGGAGACTAGCAGTGATCTGCAAGAGCATGTGGGAATATTGCAGTGGCTGTTTTGGGAAAAGACAGCCTCCGTAGTGCCCTGGGTCCTGCTGATATCCAACATTACAGAGAGGAGTGTCAGGGTAAGCGGCCAGGAAACCCCATCACCACCACCCCGCCCCAACCTGAGGGGTCTCTAATTCCCTGCTGCTCTTTCCGCATTACAGGTGAGAAACCTGAGAGTGGAATCTTCACCCCCAAACCTTGCTTCGCCTCACGGGCTGAGCCGAAGCCCTGGTTAGGTGGCTGTGAGGCGGGTCCCAGCCAGGATGAGCAGAAATGTTTGCTCACTTCTCAAATATTCCCCAGCGCACCTCCGGTGTGCCAGGTGCTGCTCTAGGCTCTGGGGAGGCAGCATTGAACAGAACAGGCAAAATTATATGTGTAATAAAATAAACATCAGATAAATGGTAGGTTAGATGGGGATGAGTTCTGTGGAAAAGAACAGAGCAGGGAAAGTGGACAAGAAGAGGGATTGGGTTGTGCAAGGTGGTCAGGGAGGCCTCACTGAGTCGGTGATCCTTCAGCAGCAACCTGAAGCCAGTGAGAGAAGAAGGCATGTGGGTATGGGGGTGGAGTGGGGGAGAGCCCTCCATGCAGAGGGGATGGCAAGTGCAAAGGCCCTTTTGGGGAAAGCATGGCTGGTGCAGTCAAGGACATGGGTTGGAATGGGGTGAGCCAGGGTTGAGCAGAGTTGATGAGCTCAGACGGAATGGCAGGGTGGTGGGGGCCGTGATGGTGTGGAGCCCTGGACATAGGATGACTTTGGCTTCCAATTTAAGTGAAATGGGAAACCATTAGAGGATTTCTAGCACAGAAGTGAGATGATCTGTGTGAGGCTTTGTATCAGTCATCTTTTGCTGAGTAACAAATCGACTTAAAACTTGGTGCTTAAAACAATGATTTATTATTTCTTTTAATGGAGGTACTGGGGATTGAACCTAGGACCTCACGCGTGCCACGCACATGCCCTACCACTGAGCTATGTACCCCCACCCTATTATTCCTTACGATTCTTTGAGTTGGCTGAATGGCTTCTCAGCTGATTCACCTGTGCTCACTCCTATGGCAGCCTTCCCCTGGAAGACTGGGTGGATTGGAACAGCCAAGCTGGCCTCACTCATGTCTGGCTGTCGGTTCTTCCGTGCTCCTCCATGTGGCTTCTCATCCTCTCCCGGGCTAACCCAGTTACCTATAGGGTGGTCTCAGACCTGCATTCCAAGAAAGCAAAAATGGAAGCTGCCGTGTCTCTTAAGGCGTAGGCCAAGAACAACATAGCGTCACTTCTGCCTTATTTATTGGCTGAAGCCAAGTGCAAAGCCAGCCCAGTCTCACCGGGGAAGGGGACTAGACAAGGGTGTGAATACCAAGAAGCATGATTCCTTGGAGGCTGTTTTGTAACTAACCACCACGTGGTTTACCAAGGTCTCTCCAGCTGCTGTGTTTGTAACAGAGTGAAAAAGGACAAAGACAGAGACAGGGAGGCCCACTAGGAGGTTTTCCAATAATACAGGCAAGAGATGCTTGTGGCTTGACGTGGGCTAGTTCTAGAGGAAGTGTGAAGAAGTGGTCAGATTCGGGGTATGTTTGGAAGTGGCAGCAACAGGATTTCCTGACAGGGTGGGCGTGGAGTGTGAGAGAAAGTGATTCGTCTAGGGTAACTCCAGGGTTTTTGGCCTGAGTGACTAGAAACATGGAGTGGCCATTTACTGAGATGAAGAAGGCTGAGAGGAGTGTGGAGTTGGTTTTTTTTGGAAAGGGTGGGGTTAGAAGTTCAATTTTAGACATGTTAAATTTGAGATGCCTCTGAAGACATTTGACTGCAGATGTTCAGAGGCAGTTGGATATGTATGATTCTGGAGTTTGGGAGAGAGCTCTAGGCTGGTTATTTACAGCCATGAGTCCGAATGAGATCACCGAGGAACTGAGCTTGGATGGAAAAGGGAAAAGGACCAAGGATCATGCTCTGGGGCACTTGACATGTCAGGGATGTGGATGCATCGCGCTACCACTGTGAAAGCAGGCGTTGGGGCCAACGAGTCACTCCACTGCACTCTGTCCAATAACCTTTCTATCTTTATTTGGGGGAAACTGAAAAACAAAAGCAAAACCAGAAAAGCACAAAAGCAAAGACAATAACAATTCCCATTTTTTCCTCCCCCAGAATTAGCTACTCTTAACATCTTGGCCTGTTTACTTCCACTTTTGTTATGGATCATCATTCTGTATGTGTCTTTGTCTTTACACACAGATTTGTGTGTTTTTTTGAAATATTTTTTATTAAGCTGAGGTTCTATGGTAATTTTAAAAACAAATTTATTAAGGTGTAATTCACCCATTTAAAGTGCACAATTTAGTGGGTTTTTAGTATATCCACAGAGTTTTATAATCGTCACCACATCAATTTTAGAACATTTTCATCACCTCAAAAAGAAGCTTCATTTTCATTATCGTCATTCACCATTTTCCCCCAACCTTTCCCTTATCCCAGCTCTAGGTAACTGCTAATCTACTTTCTGTCCTGAACGCTTGCCTAATCTGGATATTTCATATAAATGGACTCATGTAACGTTTAATTCATTTATGTGAATTTACCTGAAGAAATTGAAATGAAATTAGAGGAATTGTTTAACTTGAAATTAATTTTAAAATTTTGGACTTATTGATGAATCCTAACCAGCCTTCTTTTCTTATTTTAAAAAATATATTTAAAAAATTGAAGTATAGTTGATTTATAATGTTGCATTAGTTATTGATGTACAGCAAAGTGATTAGCTAGACATATATATATTCTTTTCCATTATAGTTTATTACAAGATACTGAATATAGTTCCCTATGCTGTACAGTAGGTCCTTGTTGTTTATCTCTTTTATATGTAGTAGTTTGTATCTGCTAATCCCAACTCCTAATTTATCCCTCCCCCTGCTTTCCTATAAAGCATTAGTTTGTTTTCTATGTCTGTGTGTCTGTTTCTGTTTTGTAAATATTTGTATCATTTGTATCATATTTTAGATTCCACATGTAAGTGATATCAATATGATATTTGTCTTTCTCTTTCTGGCTTAACTTCACTTAATATGATAATCTCTAGGTCGATCCATGTTGCTGCAAATGACATTATTTCATTCTTTTTTTATGGCTGAAATATATATATATATATACCACATCTTCTTTATCAATTCATCTGTTGATGGACATTTAGGTTGCTTCCATGTCTTGGCTACTGTAAATAATGCGGCTATGAACACTGAGGTGCGTGTATCTTTTTGAATTAGTTTTTTCTGGATATACGCCCAAGAGTAGGATTGTTAGATCATATGGTAACTCTATTTTTAGTTTTTTAGGGGATCTCTGTACTGTTTTCCATAGTGGCTGCACCAATTTACATTTCCACCCAACAGTGTAGGAAGGTTCCCTTTTCTTCACACCCTCTCCAGCATTTATTATTTGTAGACTTTAATGATGGCCATTCTGACCAGTGTGAGGTGATACTCATTGTAGTTTTGATTTGCATTTCTCTAGTAATTAGCGATGTTGAGCATCTTTTCATGTGCCTATTGGCCATCTGGATGTCTTCTTTGGAGAAATATCTATTTAGGTCTTCTGCCCATTTTTTGATTGGGTTGTTTGGTTTTTTGATATCGAGATATATGAGCTGTTTGCATGTTTTGGAAATTAAGCCCTTGTCTGTCGCAAGGTTTGCAAGTATTTTCTCCAAGTCCCTAGGTTGTCTTTTCATCTTGTTTATAGTTTCCTTTGCTGTCCAAAAGCTTGTAAGTTTGGAGGGGGAGGGTATAGCTCAAGTGGTAGAGTGCATGCTTAGCTTTAGGTCCTGGGTTCAATCCCCAGTACCTCCTCCAAATATAAACATAAATAAACCTAGTTACCTCCCCCTCATGAAACAAAACAAAGGCTTGTAAGTTTGATTAGGTCCCACTTGTTTATTTTTGCTTTAATTTCTTTTGCCATGGGAGACTAATCTAAGAAAACATTGCTATGATTTATGTCAGAGAATGTTTTGCCTATGTTCTCTTCTAGGAATTTTATGGTGTCATGTCTTATATTTAAGTCTTTAAGCCATTTTGAGTTTATTTTTGTGTGTCGTGTGAGCGAGTGTTCTAACTCCATTGATTTACATGCAGCTGTCCAGCTTTCCCAGCCCTACTTGCAGAAAAGACTGTCTTTTCTGCATTGTATATTCTTGCCTCCTTTCTGACCAGCCTTTTTACATCTCCCACCTTCTTCTCTCCCAGTCTCTTGACTTTTGTTAGTTACATTATTTATTTTACTTTTTCTAGATTTATAACATTCACACTCTATTCTGTAAACATTGTCCTAACAGTTGTTTGCTAGTAGTCTCAGATTTAAATAGTTTCAGTACTCATTGTCAGTCTGTTACATAGATTCTCCATTCCTGAGTTCATTAGTATGGTTCAGCTCATAACTGTCTATCCAGTTTTTTGTGGTTAAATAGTTTTTAATCTATTCTGTCCCCATTCTGTGCTCCCTCCTCAAAAAAAAAAAAACCTAGAGAGGTTGTATTCCTTTGATTCATTCATATTTGAGATTGTCTTCTCCTCTTTTCCTCTTTAGCTGAGCAACATCAACTGGGTATGATATTCTTGGCTCCCATTTTCTTTCTCTCATGACTTTGCAGACATTTGTTCCATTGTCTTTTGATATCAAATATTGCCGATAAACTGGGGAATAAAGTTTTAAAAATCTTTCATTTGATTCATTTTTTCCATCTGGATACCTGGAGATTTCATGATTTATTCTTGAAATTCAGTAGCTTAGCTGGTGTATTAGTTATCTCTTGCTGCGTAACAAATCATCCCAAAGTGTAGCTGTTTAAGACAGCACATGTTTATTATCTCCCAGGTATCTGTGGGTCAGGAATCCAGGCATAGTTTCATTAGGTGCTCTGCTTCATGGTCTCTTGCAGGCTGCAGTCAAGGTGTTAGTCCAGGGTCTGTGGTCTCATCTGAATGCTCAACTAGGGAGGGATCCACTGCCAAGCTCACTCAGTGGTTGTTGGCAGCATTTAGACCCTTGTACATTGTTGGATTGGGGGCTCAACTCCTCACTGGCTGTTGGCTGGAGCCTGCCCTCAGTTCCTTTGCTGTGTTGGCCTCTTTCATATGGCAGCTCCCTTCATGAAAGTGTGCAGGCTGAGAAGGCAATAGATGAGTCTATTGAGGGGAGTCACAATCTCTTGTAACCTAATCACAGAAGTGGTATCCCATTACTTTTGCTGTGTTCTGCTCATTAAAAGCACACCCTTAGGTCCAGACCACACAAGGGTGAGAAAAGAAGAGGTGTGGTTTTCTGGAGCCATGTTAGTAGCTGCTCACAACAACTTGGCTATGTTTTGATGCTAACTATTCTACATCACATAAAAATTTCTTCAGAACAGTGTTCTTATCTGCTGAAGCAGTCCTGAGTATCCTCCCTCCCTGTCTCATCTCTTTGAGTATTTCTTCTGTTTGTTTTTGTTGGATGTTTTAGCTGTATTGGATCATTTTCTGGGCTGGGACTAGGATGAGGCCAGCAAGGCATAGAGGTCACACGATTTAAGGAAGCACTCACTCTCAGGGGCTGACTCTGCACTTCCGCAACTCGGAGACTGAGTGCCTCCTTAAGTTTGGTACCTTAGGTGCTTCCCTGCCACACCATAGTCCCAGGCCTGATCCTCTCTGTCTGTCTTCCATATCATTTACTCCTCTCTAAATGTTTTCAAAAATCAATCAGTCTGTGAGATTATCTCAAGTCTTTTCTCTGTATCCATGACTCTACTTCGTTTGATGTCTATTCTGTTTCTAAACATTTTTGTTAGTTCTGTAATAATGTTTGTTCCTCTGTTTATTTCCATAGGCCTGTGATATCTTTTATAGTTCATCCTCTTGGGGGTTCATTTCATCTTTGAGCTCTTTCCTTATTGAATTAATGTTCAATATGGTTTGAAACAATTATAAGGAATTTCTTCCTGTTCCTTCTCTTATTTCTTTTAGGTTGTATTCTTTTTTCTTCCTTCCTTCCTTTCTCTCTTCTTCCTTTTCCACTTTTCCCCCTTTCCTCTTCTCCCATTTCTCTCTCTCTTCCTTCCTTCTTCACTTCCTTTTCCCTCTCACCCTCCCTCCCTCCTTTTCCATCTCTGTCCCTTCCTCTTTCTTTCTTTCTCTTTTCTCTTCTCCTCCAGCCCCATTCCTCCTTCCCTTCCTCTCTCTTTCTTTTCCCTCTTTCTCCTTCCTTCCTTCTTTCTTTTTCCTCCCCCCCCAATCCCTTCCTCCCTCTGTCTTTCTTTTTTCTGTACGTTTGCACAGTTCACATGCTAAGTGCTTTTCCCTTGTCTGGTTTTGGACATCTTTGCTCCGATACCAGATTTGCTTTGATATAGCATGGGGGACTCTTGTTTCTGACTCTCTTCCAGCCTTCTCTGTGACCATTCTCTTCTCCAAAGGGGCTGCAGTTTGAGAGTTGAGTCTTAGGTTTTGTTGCCTGAGGAAATTACAGGGCTCAGGTGAAGCAGGAGGAGCCTTTGTCAGAACACCTGGGCTCTGCTCTCCTTGGATTTAGGTAAATGCTCTACCACAGGGTTCCTTCTACTTAATTACCGGGATTCCCTTCTGAAACGAGGGCCGTTTTCAGGTGGAGTCAGTAACTGGAGTCATTATTCACTTTCTCCAGTTTTACCCATTTCTCCCCAGTAGCTTTTCCCACAGGTTCTTAGTTAAGAGTGGGTATAAAAGACCCCTACTCAGTTTATTTCCCTCCAGATGTGGGGGTTTTGGAGAACAGCTTTGGGGAGTGGGGAGCTGAGAAGGGCTATACTCCAGAATCATATGTTTGTTTGTTTTCTTGGCTGCCAATATTTTATACTTATCTCATTAGGCTTTGTTCTTTTCCTTGGTGAAAAATATTTTCTCCCCTGACTTCCTATTTTTTTTGGGGTGGTGGTGGTAATTATGTTTCTTTGTTTGTTTGTTTTAATGGCGGTACCCGGGCTTGAACGCAGGACCTCATGCGTGCTAAACCCTCCCCCTTGACTTCCTGTTTTTCACTTTGAGGGGGAAGGGAAGTATGCAGTTGCAATTCTCCATCTTTATACAGGAGTTGCCTTACATGATCTTTAAGGCTCCTTCCAGCCCAAGCTAGATCATAACTCTGAGTTCCCTGCTTGCACAAGGAGAGATGTGGCCACCACCACACAGAGCAGAGCCAGCTTGGCTGTCACCAAGGTCTTTACATCTGGGACAGAATGTTACCTTCTTAGCTTGAAGACTCCTGAGCAAGGACCAAAGGTGCAGGCCCTGTGTCTGCCCAGCCTGGTGCCCACAAGGGAGCCTAATGCGGTGGTTGGCGGGGAGCAGCCAGGATGTGTGTCCATCATAGCTGTAGTCAGGGTCAGCTAAGGATTCTAGGGTTGGCTGTAGGATCTGCCCTCACCCCGGGTAGCCCAGACAGCTGGGCTGTGCAGGTGCCCCAGCTCTGGGGATCTCTTCTACCACTTGGCCCTGGGGGGCTTCTTGGATAAGCCCTTTTTCTCTTGCATGTTGGGCTACAGGAAGTGGGCCTTGCCAGGGGCTGCCTCAGCGGGGCTGAGAGAGGCCCCCCTTGTCCTTCCTTGGAGGGCCCCACCTTCCTGCCAGGATCTAACAGGTCTCTTCCTGGATGGGCAGCAGAGCCCTCATGGAGAGCCTGCAGTCTCAACTGAATTCTCCAGGAGGACTGGAGCTCATTCCCCACCCGCCTGCCTACCAGGCTGCTGGGCTGTTGCTGGCCCCCGGGTAGCTGGGCGGTGCCCTTATGCCCTGAAGCCAGGCCTGCAATTACAGGTTGGCAGGCCCAGGGGCAAAGTGTGCCAGCCAGCCCGGCAGCTTGCTGGCAGCCAGTCTGTGCTAGGGGCCTGTGTCCCGTCTGGCTCAAACACACTGAGCGAGGAGGTGACCCGTGCAAGGGGAGGATGGACCTTAGCTGGCCCTTGGGGGATGTTTGCCTTCTCCTTTCCTGGGGGCGCCTAGAATCCATTCTTTGTAGTTCAGAGCTCAGTTACTGCCCAGCTGGAAGACTGAGATGGGCCAAGGTAAAGACATTGTCCTCTCTGCCTGGCAGGGGCTGAGCCTTCTCTGGGGCGGATGCCCCAGCTTCTCTCCTGCTCCTTCCCCATGCCTACCTGTGTGTGCAGGTGTGCATGAGGAGGGGTGTGTGTGTGTGAAGGTATGAGTGTGTTCACATCCGTGTGCATGTACGTGCATGAGTACAAAAGGAGGAGCAAGCTTGTGCACCTGCATACGTGTGTGTGCCCGTGTGACTGTGTGTGGACAACTTGCTGTCCGTGTTATGAGACCACAAGCCTGCAAGCATACACACTAGGCCATTTTCCAGCAAGTTCACCCCAGCAAGCCTGCACCAGTGTTGGCAGCCACCGTCTGGTTGGTTGGTACTCTTGCCACACATGTTTTAATACTTAGAATATCATCCCTTTGCCCTGCATATGCGTGTCCTTGTGGTGCGTGAGTTTTGTGTGTGTCTCCCAGGTTGTGTGTCTAGGTATGAGTGCATGTGTGTTGGAGCTCTTGTGTGTGAGCTTGTGTGTCTATGCACGCTGCTCCGGCCAGGGGTGACTCAGGCCAGAAGTATTCATTGTCGTGGTCCCAGATCGAGGGAAATCCTCTTGAGTCTGAAATGGAAAAGGCCCGGGGCTGAGGGGCTCCACGTTTCTCAGGCTCCAGGCGGCATTCCCAGGCCCTGTCACCCAGGGGGACTGAGCCAGGGTGCAGGGGAGCTTGCACAGGCGCTAAGGGGACAAGGGCAGAGTCAGATTTCCCTTTTGGAAGTCCCCTCCGGGGCTGCTGTCAGGAGCGATGATGGGGCCTGGGAAAGTGGTGGGGAGGAGGGACCCGGGGTGGCCTGGACCAGGCCTCCCACAGTGGATGGGAGGAGGGAGCAGATCTGAGGGACATTCAGGATGCAGAATGGACAGGAATCAGTGACTGGAGGGCAAGCAAGGCATGTGTCCTCCCTCTCTCTGTGTCTGGTCTGAGCGACAGAGGACATCCCTGGGGAAAAGCAATTTGGGCAGCTTGCTGAGGGCCAGTCCATGCCTTGGGCCTGTCTCAGCTGCCTCAACTGCCCTGGGTGAGGACAGTAATGCGGGGTAGGGGGATGGGCGGGGACAGCAGGAGAGAGCTGGTTTGGGGACCTGGACAGTGCAAAGGGCCTGTGGCCATGCAGGAGAGGGTGTCCGGGGTGGGGCTGAGGGGCCTATGCCAGAGGAGCTTTGAACAGCTGGCTTCATTCTTCACCGTGACTTGACCTCAAACCATGGCTCTTCTTGTTTGTTTTGTTTTATGATCACGGAACCCAAGTCTGAAGTGGTCGTGGAAGCCCTCGGACTCTAAGACCCGATTCACACGCAGCCCCGGGGGGAACACAAACTCCCAGCTTTAACAGCGCAGGCAGTTGGCCCTGGAGGCACCTGGTGTGGCATCTGGGCCACCCCATCATTGTAGGGCTGGGGAAACCAAGGCCCAGAGGGGTGGTGACCTCCCAGGGTGGCCCCACGTGGCAGGGTGGGGCCGGGCCGTCCACCCCCAGGAGGGCGCACCTCTCTGATGGAGTGTCCCTCCCTGAGCCCAGGCAGCCGCCTCAAGAGACTCTGTAATTACAGGATTAGGCGGCGGCCTCTCCGCAGCTGGGCCCTTCACCCCTCAAAGCCATCCCGTGGAGACGAGGATTTGGTGGCATGGGGTGGGTTTCCAGGTGTGTCTGAGGAAACCTGGCCTCCTGGGGCGACTTGTTCACCTGAAAGGCCCCATTGTGGCTGCAGCCTCCCTCCTGCTGGCTCTATTTTGGGGTCAGGATCCACCCTACTCCAGCTGGAGGAAGGAAAAGGTGTATTTCAGTATGTCCTGTGGGCATGGGGGAGCGGGGGAGAGATGAGGCGGTGGCCTCAGCTCCAGCAGAGAGCACAGCTTGGAGGGGCTGGTGCCTGGGGCATGGAGGGCGGGATGCCCGCGAGCGGCAGTCGTGAGGAGGGCAGCGGCCTGGCAGCCCCGGTGGAGGTGGGAGTCTGAGGGGAGGATGGGTGTCAGCTGCCAGGGGTTTCATGTGGCTCCAGGAGGCCGGGTTGGCAGACCCTGTCAAGCTGGAATGCGGGTCTGCAGACTGCCTGGGCCCCGCCTAAGACTCGCCCGCCAGCCGCTTCCTGATTCCGACCTCTGTGGGTGCCTGGCCCCGGCCCCAGGCCCAGAGGGAGACCCGCCCTGCCCTCAGGGTTCCCCAGTTTGCGGAGGCCCAAGGGCTGGTGAGACTGGGAGGACACACGGCTACTCCCCCTCCTTGGTGCATCCAGCCCTTTCTCTGCAGCGCTGGGCCACCTTCCTGCCTGCCCAGCCTCCTCACCTCTGCTCATGGGTGTTCTCTGTCTGGCGTGGCTTGGGGGCTCTTCTCAGCCCATCCTGATCCTGCACATCCTTCAGGGCTCTGCTCAGCGCCACCTCCACTGGGAAGCCCTACCCATTCTAGGCTTTCCTCTGACTTCCTTTGTGCCAGCCTTCCCCAGCACTGTGGCTGCTGGGGCCTCTCGGACAGCCTCCTGTCCCCCACCTCGTACAGGGTCAGCCACGGGGGTGAGGGGCTCACCGGAGAGTGGCTTGATGTGTGACCTGGGGCCTGAGTCTTCTCATCTGTGAAATGGGTGCAATGATATGTCTCATGAGGTGGCTGAGCATTAGATGGGTGACAAGGGTGGACGTGCCTGGCAAGTATTCAGTTCCTTTGGTTCCTCTGTCCTGGGTGTTTGCAAGCCTTTGGGTGCTGGAGCCTGGGCTGCCCTGGGCACAGTCCCGTGACTCCAAGAATGACTAATTCCACTCCCGCAATAAGCTCTTAGAAGCTCTGAGAAATGAGCCTTTTTTCCCTCCTTGCTGCTTCATTAAACTCTTCTTGAGTGAGTGGAATGAGGATTGTCCTAATCCTTTGTTAGTAGCTGGGGGGTTCCGGGAGCTGGGAGGGACAGGCCCACAGGGGCCTCCTGTTGCTGGCAGATATCGGGGCAGGGGTCTGGCACACAAGGTTATCCCAGCCCCACCGGTGCACAGGGTGGGGGTGGGTGCTGGATGGGGCCGGAAGCCCCCAGTATTCCAGGCTGGCTTTGCCCTGGGCCAGCTATCGACCTCTGGCAAGCCCCGGCTCTGACCCGGCAGTTTCACTGTGCCAGGCTTGCTTACCTCCCTGCGCCGCTCTAGGGGTCTGGGAGAGGGATGGCCTGGGCGGGGCTGTCGATGGGATGCCTGGGCCAAGTGGTCTGGCTGGCATTCAGTAGGCACCTCCTTGGTGTACACAGGCCTTCAGGGAACAAGGGGAGGGGTGGGCAGCCTGAAGCAGCCCCTGGACCTTTCTCCTCTAAGTCTGTTTCCCCATCTTTAAAAGTGGCCTGGGAGTCCTGGCTGCCTCCTCCTGCAGCCCCTGGGTGACCTCAAGGGCTGGACCCTGGGGGCTATCCATCAGGGGGAGAGCTCGTCCCTGGCACTCCCGTCTGGGTCATGGCTGCCTGTCTGCCCATGAGAATGTCTACCCATCCTGGCGGCTGCTGGAACTGGGAAAATAGTTCCAGACCTCATCCACCCCAGTAAGTCTCAACAGTGCCTTCCTCTGTGCAGCCTGAATCTCCCTTTCCACGGGTAGGAAGAAACAACATGGGGAGGGGTAGGCGCGAGGTCCAGAAAGCCTCACGCTGGCCGCCCTGTGTCCACAGGTGTTCCTGGCCCTTGGGGAGCTGCTTCTATCCTGCAACTGGGCAGTGGTCGCTGACATCCTGCTGGTAGGTGTGGCAGTTGGAGTGGAGGGCTGGTCCTGGGGCCTCTTGAACACTGTGGACTCACCGCTGGACTTCTGCTGTTGAGTGGCCACTGGAGGTTGGGAGAGCTTCAGAGACCATGGGTTAGGGAACCAAGGTCAATGAACAACTGCCTTGGACCAGGGGCCTCCCTGACACTCTCAAACATATATCTCTGACCATCACTTCCATTTTGTAGATGAGCAAATGGAGTCTCAGAGAGGGCAGGTGCCTGGACCAAGCTCACACAGCATGCAAAGGCACTGAGCCAGGACTGGGGCCCAGGCTTTTTGTCTCTAGGGTTCCCTCCCTCCCTCTTTCTTGACCATACTCCTTCTCAGTAAGCAGCCTCCGCTTTCGGTGTGCGGACAGGGATGCCAGACTTCAAGGCCACTGAGCCCAGGTGGGTCCAGGCCACCCCAGCTCCCATATCAGGGGCTGCAAGGCAAGGGGCCGGCTCAGGCTACAGCGAGGCTGGCTGCTGTCCTGATCACACGACTGCTGGGTTCAGAGTCTAGCACCACCCTTCTTGAGCCACATACTCTCTGCCCAGCCTCCCTGCCTCCTTCTAGGAGACATGCAGGGGAAGTTTTTGAACACTGAAGGGCTATGCCCTTGTGGATTACGCAGGGTCCCAGACCGAGGGGGACCCCAAGAGCCCTCCTCCTGCCTCCTGGCAGCCTGGCATGGTCTAATGCTGGGCGTGAGGGAACCAGAGCAGCTTGGCAGTCGGCTGAGAGCTGTCTAGTGAAGGGGCATGAACCTGGATTCAGGAAACAGGCCTGGGTTTCTGCTCTGCTTCTGCCACTTACTGTGTGTGGCCTAGGCGAGTCACTTTGTGTCTCCAAGCCTCAGTTTCTGTGTGTGGAAAATGGAGATGAAAACACCTCATGGATTTTTGTGTGGGTGAAATGAGAAGAACTGTGTGGAGCTTTTGCCTGTTGTCCAGCACCGAGAATGCTGGCTTGGGTTCTGATAGCAGGTCAGAGGTTTCTGCTCTCTCATCGTCCATCTCCCAAAGAAAGCCTGGCATCCTGAAATCTCGGTTTGAAAGGGCTGTGAGGAGGGGTAGTCATTTAACTAGTCAACAAGACCTGCTTGAATACTACTGTGGACCGGAGGCTCACTCTCTGTCTAGATGTTCTTCCCTGTCCCCACGGCCCAGGCTCAGCGAGTGTAGACAGGGCTGCCCTGTCTTTGACTCCTGGATGGGTGTATCAGCTGCAGGGCTGGTGGATCTTCTCTTTTCCTCCCTTCAGATGGGAGACTTGCTGCAGCCCAGACTCAGCCACAGACCTGCTGAATGGCCTTGGGCCTCAGTTTCCTTGCCTATAAAAAGGGGTAATCACAACCGGCCTGGCGGGGTGAGCGAGCTAGCCTGAGGGAAAGCCCTCGGTATATGGGATCGTGCCGGCAGACGTTGTCTTGAGTGGCGTCGCCCACTTGTAGGCACAGGGAGATGAACTACCCCCCCCAGCCTGTGCTCTGAAACCTGCCCCAGCTCCCTCTGCCTGTCCCCCACGCTCCTGCCCCCTGCTCCGCATGACAGCCCCCAGATATGTGAGGACTGCGCCCATGTCCCCCAGTGTCTATGTCTGCAAGAATGATTAACCTGGCAGAGCCAGGCTCTTTGCAGAGCTGTGTCTGGGCTGGGGGCAGGGGTCAGGGGAGAGGAGGGGCTGGGAGCCAGTCAGCCATAGTCTGAACCATCTGATTCTGCTGCGGAGCTGACTGGCGCTGCCCTGGGGGACGGGCTGGACGTGATCCAGCCCACCCGCTGTTCCCCACCCCCCTCCCCAGGCTCAGAGGCCTGCAGCCCCCATAGCTTAGCCAGGACCTGTCATCCCAGGAAAGCTTCTGCTCCCCTTCCCCCACCTGCCCACCTTCCCGAAGGCCCTCAGTGAAGGACGGCCTTGTGACACTTTGGTGGCCAGAGCTGGACCAGTCCCTGCAGTTCCTGGAGCCCAGTCCTCTGGCAGAGAGGGGAAGGCTTGGGGAGGGAGTGGTCTTGGGTCAAATGCTGGTGAGGGGCAGGCTGTGGGGACCCAGGCTGTGCAGTGGAGAGGCAGACAGATGCCAGCTCAGAGCAGGGTGAGGAAAGGTGGGAGGCGAGGAGACCCAGAGTGTAACTCCTGTAAGAAGCTGCACTGAGGAGGATGGCAGCTGGAGCTGGCAGGACATAGGTTCCACATAGGACATAGGTGTTCCTTTTCTAGAGGTGAGGCAGGAGCAGCCTCCAGGGGGCAGGAGGGGAGGTGGGTGGAGAGGGGCCAGCAGGGAGTGGGATGGGGGCTGGGGAGGAAGCAGGCAGGGGCAGGAAGTGTGTAGGGGACACTGGTGTGGCAGGAAGTGCAGGGAGGTCCCATCTGCTCACCTGCCCTTGCTCCTGAGGCACAGAAGGTGAGAGGGCAGCAGAGCCCAAGAACCAGGGTTCTAGAACAGCCCACTTGTTTCCACTCCCAGCTCTGCTGCTCTCTGGGTGGCTAAGTAGCAACCTCTCTGGCCTTGGTTTGCTTACGTGCGCAGTAGGTAGAAAGACAGGACCTACCAGTTACGCCCAGGCTGCCAGGGACCAGTGAGCTAGTGTCTGCGTCACAGGTGTTCCTGAGGGGTCACTGAGGACTCCCCGGGCCCCACGTCAGTCCTGCCTCAAGGACACTCCTCTCATTGCCCCCCTTCTCCACAAGGAGGAGAATCCAGATTCTCTGGGGGATGGGCCTCAGGGGCTCTCTGGTCCAGTGATTCTCAAGCTTCATGGGGCATAAGAACTGGGTTTGGGGGAGCTTGTTACAAGCTCAGCTTCCAGGCCCTCTGTCCTTGGAGTCTAATTCGGTTGGGTCTATGTTGGGTTCCAGGGGTCTGAATTTCTAATGAATGTCCCATGGGATCCTGATGGCGATGTTGCTCAGAAGGCACCTGGAGATCGCTGGTCTAGCATAGCCAGCCGCCCAGCCCGTGAACCCCTTGTAAAATTCTGACTAGCTCAGTCCCTCCCCTTGTTCACACACCCTCCAATGTGGAGCTGACTCCTTGCGCACTGGGAAGACCCTGCCTCCTGTTAGGTCAGTTAATAAAAAGGATCTGGCCCTGTCACAGCCAAGACCCACCTCAGACCACCCCTGGCAACCATCCCCTAGCCCGGGTGGGTGGTCGTCAGTCACTCTCCCGTTCTCTCTCCATCAGTGTCTCCATGCTTTCCCGCACTGCCTCCTGCCCCTAGGTGGCCGTCTGCTCTCTTGTCTGTCTCACCCTCCCAGGGGTGTCTGGGTGTGAGGCTTGAGTCGGGGATGGGAGGCAGGCTGCCAGGGAGTCTGCACCTGGTGGCTGCCACTCAGACTTTGTGCAGACCCTTGATCGGCGCTGGTTATGCCCCAGGCTATAAAGGGAATAGTTCTTCTAAGATGGGTGAGTCAAAAACAGAGGTGTTTTTGTCTCAGAATAGAGTGAGCCTGGCGTTTTGGGAACCCAAAACCTCTGAACTTCTAAAATTACCTGCTGGGCTCTCCAGCTGCTGGTGGGGGGCCCAATTTTGGCCCCTCGGCTGTATGGAGACCTGGGGACCCTGAACTGGCTTGGGGAGACAGGCCTCTCCCACCACCAGCAGCAGGGACTGGTCTGGCTCCAGCAGGTCTGAGTTCCTGGGAAGGGAGGAAGGGATGGCTCTCTGAGGATCCAAGCAGCCCTAGCCCCTGCATGGACTTTTCTGGATGCTTAGGGCCCATCTTCTAGGAGGCCCTGCCCTTCTGCCCAGAACCACCAGTGAGTAATCACATAATTATGGGGTGAGAAGGAAGCACTTGGGGAAGGTGCAAAGCTGTGGTCAGTTCCTTCTCAGGCTTGTTGGCAGGTCCCAGTGATGAGTGGGAGGCCCGGTTTCTCTCATCACCTGGACAGAGTGGCTCAGTGCCAGTGACTCCAGGACCAGCCGGTCACCCTCGGGAGTGCCCTGCCCACCCACAAGGCTCCTCTCTCCAGTCCTGCGGCTCCCAGTCCCTGGGCTCCTGCCTCCACTTTGGCTCACCCTGTCCCCTGCCAGGAGCGCTTTTCCCTCTTCTCGCTACCAATTTCCCACTTGTGAGGCTAGGGGTGAGTTTGTCCTCTTAGTTCCCCTTGCTGTTGTTCAAGCATTCTATAACAAATGCATAAATATTGCTGGAGAGGCTCCTCCTTGCTCCTAATGGCAGAGTAATCAACGGTCAGACCCTGGAGGAGAAGGCCTGGGATCAAATCTCAGCCCTGCTATTTCCTGGCTGGGTGACCCTGGGCCAGTTACTCACCCTTTCTGTGGAGGGTTTCCTTATCTGTAACATGTGGATTGTAATCTTATCTCCCTCATGGGTTGGTTGAGTGGATATAGAAAATATATATAGGAGATATATAAAATGCATACAGGAAGCATTTAATAAATGTCAGTAACTATCATTGTTATTATTCTCTGATGGGCTTGGATTATGGACAGCTAGTCCTTGGGGATAAGACTCTGGGGTGGAAAGCTCCCCTGTGGCTGCCCTTTTGGGACCACATGACCATGTGGCTTCTGCTTGAACCCCTCCTCCCCCCACACCCGTCCCTCGTTGCACCCCTGGGTTCTGGCAGAGTTTCTCCTGGGACCAGTGTCCCAGATGGTTCTACCTGACTTACTTAGTTGGCAGACTCTCAGCGAGTCCCCTCTGTGCCTGGCGCCTTGCTGTACTCCAGGGAGCCTGGGAGAAATTAGACAGGAGCTTTGCTGCCCAGACGCTGTAGGGGTGAGGGGAGGTGGACAAAGATGGAACCCTTCCAGCTGTGTGGAATGTGCATTCAGCTAGGAATGCACACAGGGGCTGTGGGAGCTCAGGGTAGGCACCTGAACTCTGGAAGGCTTCACGGAGGAGGTGAGCCCAAAGTCAGTCCTGAAGGGCAAATAGGGATGCTCCAGCTGGACCAGATAGGGGAAGGCTCGCCAGGCAGAAGGCACAGCATATTCAAATGCCCAGAAGCATTCTGCCTCCTGGACTCATAGGGCATTATTTCTGTCTGATGTCCACCTGAAGCCTCCAGGTACCAGATGGAGAATGATAATAAACAAAATCCTCCATGCAGGTGCTATTAGCCCCGTATGGGGATGAGGAGGCTGAGGCATAGGGAAGTGGAGTGGCTGGCCCAAAGTCACACAGCTAGCGAGTGGGGGACGTGGGATTAGAACCCAGACAACCTGACTCCGGAATTCATATTCTTAACCTTCCACCCCCTACCACGTAGGTCTTTCCAGCAAGGCTGCCTTTAGTCTCTGCCCAGAGGGGCTTGAACTTCCTGAGAGAGAGGCTGAGCCCCCGCACCACCCAACCCAGGTGCCCACACATGCAGACACCTAGCCGTGTACCTGTTTCACCCTACAGCCCACACTACCACCTCCTGGGCCTCTGAGCTGGGACGCCCCAGCCCCATCAGTGTTGTCACAGGCGGGCCTGGTCTCCCTGGTTCCAGGCAAACCCTCAGGAAGGGTGGCCTCCATCAGGGGCCTGGCAGCTCAATCCCAGGAGACTGGGGAACCTTCCTGAACCGAGGAGGGGCCTGATGTCCTGGTGGTGGTGCTTCAGGCATTGAAGTTGCTGACTCCCTTGCCAGCCTGTCATCCTGCCAGGCAGGCCTGTGGCAGGTGGGGAACAGGAGTGGGTGTGAGGGGGCACCTGCTCTCTGCCCTCACTTGCAGAGCTCCCCTGGTTCTCCTGTGTTTTGCAGTCTGTGGTGGTGCCCAGGTGCCGGGGGACAGCAGAGGCGCTTCAGATCACAGTGGGCCACATCCTGGGAGATGCCGGCAGCCCCTACCTCACTGGACTTGTAAGATTGGGTGACTCCAGGCAGGCCTAAATGGGTAGGGAATGGGGAGGGCCTAGAGGAGGAACTGGCCTGGAGGAAGGCCTGGAGGCTGGCCTGGTTGGCCTGGCAGACCCATTTTCTCTTCTCTGCAGATTTCCAGCGCCCTGCGGGCCGGGCGCCCCGATTCCTACCTGCAACGCTTCCTCAGCCTCCAGCAGAGCTTCCTGTGCTGTGCCTTCGTCATCACCCTGGGTGGCGGCTGCTTCCTGCTGACTGCGCTGTACCTGGAGAGAGACCAGGCCCGGGCCCAGCAGCCTGGCCCAGGTACCCCTGCCCCTTGCACCCATACCAGGCTCAGGGCTGACCCCAGAGGAGCAAGGAGCACCAGCCACCCCCTGAGCCCCCGGCGAGTTGATTCATTTGTTCCTTCATTTATTTATTCATTCAAAAATAGTTATCACTCCCCTGCTATGTGCCAGGCAAGGTTGCAGATGCTGGGGAGTGAAGGCCAAGTCTAAGCCCTCATGAAAATGAAATAAACAAGAAACAAACAGAAGAAGCAAAAGATAGAGGATGTTGGAGGTGATATGTGCTATGGAGAGATGTTAAGCAGGAAAGTGGGGAGAGAGGAACAGGTCGGGGCAGGTTTGCAATTTTTGAAAGGGTGGTCAGAGAGGTCCTTGCTGCACAGGTGACCTTAGAGCAAAGATTTGGAGGAGATAAGGGAGTGAGTCATGCAGCTATTTGGGGGCAAGTGCTCCTGGCAGAGGGAACAACCAGTGCAAAGGCCCTGAGGTAGGAATGTACCTGATGTGTTTGAGGGCAAGGAGGCCAGTGTGAATGCAGCAGGAGCAAGGGGCCAGTGGTAACGACGAAGGTGGTAGTAATGGGGCCAGAGCATGGGGAGTTTGGGAGCCTATGTAGGGACTGAGGCCTTACCTCTGAGTGAGATGGGAGCTTCTATGGAGTTTCCAGTGGACAAGCCCCAGGGTGTCTGATTTACATCATAAAAGCACCACTTTGGCTGCTGTGTTGAGAACAGACTGTAGGGGGTCAGGGTTGAAGCAAAGAGGCTATAGGAGGCTGGCAGCCATCAGGGGAGAGCAGCGGGGCTGGGACCATGGTGATGACATTGAAGGCAGAGACAAGGAGTCAGATCTGGAATTTATTTTGAAAATGGAAGCTAGGGTATTTCGTGAAAGTCTGTGCCCAGGCCTGGTCCCAAAACACCTTCTGCCTCCTTTGGGGCTGGCTGAGCTCCTTCCTCCCACAGGGACCCCGGACAATAAGGACATGGATGGCAAGGCCGCGGAGAGCCAACGCCTACTTCCTGGCACGAGTGCCTCCACAAAGGACCACTGAGGCCCCTGCCCTGCAGTGAGGAGGCCCCACCCACCTGGCCTGGATCCCTCCGGGTGGCCTCCACTGCCTCAGTGCCTCTGCCCACCTTTGGCTGTGGTTCTGGGACTCTGGCCGAGCTGCACCTGCCACTTCTTTGCTCCCGGCTAGATAGCTGGCAGCGCCTGCGGCTGGGCTGGGAATTGAGCTGTCACCACCCTCCGTGGGAGGCCCAAGCCTGTGCCTACACCCAGCACGAGGCCGCTCCAGCCTGGGGTCCTCAGCCTGGCTGCCTGTGGGCCCCGATTAAAGTATGGCCAATACAAAGCCCATGGATATAGGCCTGTAGACAGTCCTGTTATTTATAGCCTCAAGGTGCCTCTGCTGGGATTGGAAGCAAGAGAGGCGGAGGTGGGCAGTCTGGGCCAAGGATGCAGGGCTGCTGCTCTGGAAACCAAGGGGGCTCCTCAGCGTGAGTGTCTAGGTGTCCTCACCCTGGACCGCCTGCTCTGACCCAGCTTCCCCACTCTGAGGGGTCAGGAGGGCACAGGACACCGCTCTGTGTGAGTTCACCCTCTGAGCAAAAGATGGGGCTGAATCAGCAGTCTTGAGGGTGGGTTTCTCCTCCGGCTGGTGTGGGGGTGTGGCTGCAAGATGTAGGGAACCGCTCTGAGAAGTGCCCAAGCCTGCACAGACCCCGCTGCCCCAGAGCCACACCAAGGGACTCGCATGGCCGTGTACCTGTGTGCTCTGCACCCTGGCCCCCACCCCAACCCCATGCTCTGATCCCAACCCAGCCCATGGGGAAAGCTGGCTCTGTGGAACTCACATTTGGCCACTGGGTTCAGAGCAGCTGCACACAGTGGACCCTGCAGGAAACCAACAGCTTCCAGGCGGGCAGCAGTGGGGAGGCATGTTCTTTCTGCCATGAGCATGAGTGCCTCTCCCCCTCCCCCGGTGCCCTGCAGGGCAATCACTGCTCGCTCGCTGATCGCCACCTTTGCTGTGCCAGGCTGGGCTTGCCTCCCAGCAGCTGTGGGCAGAGCAGTGATTTAGACTCACGCTCACCTCCTGACCCTTGCTTGCTCCATCCCTGCCCCTTATCATTGGATGGGACAAGCTCCAGGAGCTGGACTCTTGAGCTCAGCCCACACCTCCCCCACAACCCAAGTCTCAGCCCTCCCTCAGGAGCAGCCATCACCGGTCTGACCAGCCCCTCAACCCACGATCTGACACTTGGAGCTCATGAAACAGACTGCCTCTGAAGTTACAAGAAAAAGGATTCCTGGGGGTATTTGGTAAGGGTTCTATAGCCAATTATAATGTGGGCACGGGGTGAGAGGGGGGCGTTCCCTCACCACCAAGCAGTTCTCTGACACCATCTGGGTGTCCTACAGTTCAACTCAATTCTGACACTGTCTACCCAGAGAGAGCATCAGATTCCTCGGGTTAAGGGTTCAGTCCTACAAGACTGCCCCTGCCACCCCCGCCCTATGCTTCAGATGCCAATCACAAGTCCAGGTTGTAACCTCAGAGGTTCCCACGCCCCACTCCTTGGGTTCCATTAATTTGCAAGAGCGGTTCACAGAATTCAGGAAACCCATTTACTCACTAGATGACCGGTTTATTATAAAGGCTGTAACTCAGGAACAGCCAGATGGAAGAGATGCATGGGACAGGGTCTAGGGAAAGGGCGTGGAGCCTTCATGCCCTCTCTGCATGCACCACTCTCCCCAGATGTTCATGTGTTCACCAACCCGGAAGCTCTCCCAACCCAGTCCTTCTGGATTTTATGGAGGCTTCATTACTTAGGCATGGTTGATTAAACCATGGGCCACTGGCGACTGATCTCAACTTCCAGCCCCTCTCCCCTCCCCTAGGTGGTTGGTGGGGGTTTAGTACTGAAAGTTCCAACCCTCTCATCACGTGGCTGGCTCTCTGGCAACCAGCCCCGTCCTTAGGTGAATTCCAAAAGTCACCTCATTAACAAACAAAAGGCACTGTGCAGGCCTCATCACCTAGGAAATTCCAAGGATTTTAGGAGCTCTGTGTCAGAAACAGGACAAAGACCAAATATATATTTCTTATTATAAATCATGGTATTACACTTGGTTTCTCCTAAGAAGGAGGCAGCCAGTCTGTGCAGGAGCCAGGATGTCATGGTCCCCCATGGCATTCACTGGCTGTGTACCTGGGCCACTTCCTGTCCGCTCCTAGCTGTGGACGCCCCAGTTATATTTTTAAGAGGTGTGTTGAATGTGGGTTTTTGAACCTACGCCTCATGTGATTTCTCACAGGCTGGGTCTAGTTCCACAGAAGCTCAGCAATAAGGTCTGAATCTTCCTCCGTACAGTCCTGGGGAGGACCTCTGTGAAGCTTACCCCCCAGGAAATAGGCAAGGGCTTCTCAACACCAGCCACCCTGCCTCCTCCATCCTGGAGTCCAGTGGCTGGGGAGAAAGATCAGAAACCTCACTGATGCCAGTTCTAGAAACATATATTGGTATCAGTGGGTTCCTGTTTTGGTGCTGGGCAGTAAATCTGACTCCAACCCTGTCCTGGACCTCACAGCCCCAGAAAAAATAGGGAGACACTCTGCAAGGCCAAGGGAGGCACATCTGTGGGCAGAAGGGGGGCCTACATCCCTCAGAAGCTTTGAGGAGGTGGCCTAAGAGCTGGTAAATAGCCAGAGAAGGTGTGGGGAAGGGAATTCCTGGTGGAGGGATCGGTCAAAGGTGCAGGGGGCTGAGACAGAAGATACTGGTGATGAATCATGGAGGGGTGTGGTTGGTCGCAGAGGAAGGGGTTATGTGTTTCGGGGGAGGGAGAGGAGGCAGGAGAGACTGCCTGGGACTGGAGGGCTTCAGATGGGGCCGAATCCTGTAATCAGGGTAGTTCCATCTGACTCAAGCGCACTCTGAGGTTTGGGTTGCCAGGCAGGGCAGGGTGGTGCTTTCTGAGACTGAGCTAGACAGAAAGCCCTGCCGGGAGTTTATAGGAGGTTTGGAGGCAGGGCGGGAGCTCTGAGACTGGTGGACTCTGGGAGGGAGAGCCCAGTATCTATTCTGCAACCAACCCAAGCCCCAGCTATACTCAGCTCCCCACCCTCTTCCTGTCTGGGGCTGGTCCCTCAGACCTCACCAGGCTGAGGCCACAGGTGTAGGTCTATGAGAGCCTGGCCATTCAGGCTAGGCAGGAGGAGTGGTCAGTAGAACACAAACTTTTCTGGCCAAAAGGTCACTTGCTGAGTGGTCCCAGTCCCTGGTACGCTAGACTCACTTGTTGGGAATGTTGATAGGGGAACATGCTGTTGAGCAGGACGAGGCCCTCAAACCTGACCTGCTCACTTCCTGTGTTAATTGCTCTTCCTGGACACATGCTGCATTCCAGCTCCCAGGTGTCATCCCAGTATGCAGGTGTGCCTGTCAGTGTGTGTGTGCCTGGGCATCTCATTTGAGGATGTGTTTCTAGGGTACTGGTGATAACACTCTTCTTCCACCCTAACCTCAGGCTTGGAGGGTTGAACACATGCATCAGGGGGATCACCCCCCAATCCTGGCTTGTCCCCCTGCAACACCAGACATCAGTCTGTCTGTTTCCTTCCCTTAAGTGCCTTCTTTCCTCCATGCCTGGGTGGGCCTGTGAGCTTGTTTGGTTCAAGGCAGCTGCAGGAGGCACCAGAGGTTTTTGGAGCCAAGCTTTATCCAACACAGGGAGGTGAATGACTCCATGTGCTCCTTCTGTGAGACCACATTGGTTAAGGTTGTAGGGTTGTGTGCAGTGGGAGCTGACTGATGTCTTAAGAAAGAGATTTGTTGAAGCAAACCAGGAACTCACAAAATCTATGGGAAGATGGGAGATTCGGGAGCCAGGGCTCCTGGGTCATCTTACTGGGGGGCCCTCGCCAGAGCTCCAGACAATTTTTCCCTAACCTTTTCCCACTCTACTCAAGATTTAAAGCCCTGGATGAGAGAGCCCAGTTGGATCCTATGCCCATGCCTTGATTTATAGCTCCATTAAGACCAGGAAACTAGGGTGCAATTATGAAGGGGAATGGACACTGAGCATCAAAATAAAACAGCAATGAAAGAAAAAAAAGACCAAGAAACACACAAAACCAAAGACAGTGTCCATTACAATGATATTGGGCAGGCCACTCAGATGCAGCCTCTCCATGGGACAGGGAAGAGGCCAGACTCAATGTCCTTTAAGGGAGTCTTCATTTCTGATAGTCTGAGTCCAGGTTCTATAATTCAGAAAGCATTAAAAATGTTCAAATGACAGAACAGGAACTTCTGTATTTGTGGGGACTCAGAGCCATCTGTTCAGAGCTGGAGAGGGAGGCAGAGACAAAGCGTTCTGAGCAGAGCTTATGAGGCAGGCCCAGGCTGGGGAATGGAGGGGCTCCGACAAGTCCCTGGCTTGGCAACAGCAGGAGCAGAACGAAGATGCTCTCTCCCACCTGTGGGTGGTGACCTGTGGAGAAGGTACTCAAATGGCACAGGGAAGCTAGTAGAGGGTGGAGCCAATCAGGGAGAGGATGCCTTTTCCAGAGAGGCTAGGAGAGGAATTTGGCTGGCTTCTGAGTCATGCAGAGCAGCAGATACATGATGCAAATCAGCACATATTTCCTGAGCACCTGCTAAGTGTCATTTACTCATTCAATCAACAAACATTCTCTGAGCACCTCCTCTGTCCTGGACTTGGGGATGAATCAGACAGGGTATAGGCCCTCCAGGCTCAGGGTCTGTTGTGGGGCTGGTGGCGGGGAGGGGAGTGGTGGGCTTATGTACAAGTGTAATTAGCACAGTGAGTTTGGTGTGATGGAGGGATACCCAGGTTAGTTAAGGAGCCCAGAGGAGGAAATGGCAGTTGTTCAGGTGGGTCAGGGAGGGCTTCCTGAAGGAAGTCATGTCTGTGCTGGGTCTCTGAAGGATAAGTGGGAGGAGTGCGCTAAGTAGACAGCATAGACAGTGCAGGACTGAAAAGCCAGGGGAGGGGGATGCCCAGGTGACGCTCTCCGTGGTCCTGAATCATCATTGTGTTAATAGGACAAGGGCTTTTGTGTCAAGGGGAGAGGGGGGACTATAGATAAACACCCCCAATTCCAGCCACTCCTCTAGGCTCCAGGAAGTATAGTAACTGTGAGTGAGTTCAGGAAGCTTCATTTTCAGTGTGGTAGAGTGTAATTTTGAGAGACAGGCAGTGGGATCTGAGGCTGGAGATTGGCATGGGTCATGAAGGGTTATAAAGGGTCATGGAGATCATGTTAAGCAATTTAGATATTTTTAATCCTATAGGCAGTGGGGAGCCATGGAAAGGTTGTGTGCAAGGTGGTGATGGGGTCACATGTGTGACTTAGAAAAATTACTGGCAAGTAATATGGAGAAAAAACCAGAGGGGTATGTTGGGGTAGGTGGTGTTGAGTTTTAAAAGGGTTGAAGTGAGACATGGAGAAATTTGAGCTAAGTCTGTGAGCAATGGGGAGATATTAAAGAGAAAAAATGGACAGGCCATAGAAGTAGGGAAGGAATCCCAAATGGCTCCCAGGTTTCCATTTGGGGACAATGTGGATGCTGCTGCTATTTGTCAAGAGGTAATGGATACCGGGTGGGAGCAGGTTGAGGGGAAAGAGGATGAGTTCAGTCTTGGGTGTGCTGAGTTTAAGTGCTGGGGGATATCCAGGGGGAGTGTGTAGGAGACTGCATATGGACCCTTGAGATGAGGCAATATCTAGAGATGAAGGCTGGGTATCCTGGGCATGTGGATGATTGCTGAAAGCCCAAGCATGGGTGAGAGGCTGCCAAGAGAGTGTGCCATGTGAGAAGAGGGGAGACTGAGGCTGCGCCCTGGAGATGCTCCTGTGGTGGGGGGATGGGCAGAGGGGAGGTGGACTGAGCTCCCAGTTAGCAGCCATGGAGGAGCCAGTGTTTCCCAGAGTGTGTTCTGCAAAGCTGTAGTCCCCTTACAAGATGTTCAGTGGTCAAGTACACATGGGGAGACGGCAGCCTATACCTCTCTGTGGGAGATTCCCAATGTACAGTCTCAGGTTAAAGGCCTGGAAACGTTCCTCAGTAAGGAAACCTATTTATTTATGTTTATCCCACCATTTCCCGAGTATACTTGCCCTTGGAACACTGGCCACTAATGTCCTGTGCCCCACTGGTTTTGAAATTATGGTCTGGTCTTAATGAGTGAATATCAGGAGGCTCTTTAGCATTGTTGAGATCAGCCTCCATTCTGTTGGTGAGGAAGCTCTGGCCTGGAGAAGCAGCGTTGTGGAGCAGTAGGGGAGACACTGGATTAGGGGGCAGACATACCTGGGTTTAGTGCAAGCCCTGGCATTTACTAGGTATGTGACCTTAGGCAGATTACTTCTCTTCCCTGGGTCTCAGTTTCTTTATTGGTGAGATGGACATAAGAACCTACAAGTTCTATAGCTGATGGTCCCATGATGCTAGCTGAGGCTCTCAGGAGGCCACGGTGACTTGCCCAGGGCCACACAACTCAAAGGGGCTTATTGTCCTCCCTACCACTCTGCCCTTGGTGGCCCCTTATCCCACTCAAGGACCCACTCTAGAGAGTGCCTTTGAACTAAAATCCCAGAAAAACCCACAGAGTGGGAATGACTGACTTGTTTGGTGGCAGCTCAGAGGTCCCCCAAATTTAAAAGGCTCAAAACTCTGTCATCTTCCCCTGTTTTGGAGCCTAGCCAGTGGTGGAAAGGCAGTGCTGTGAAAAGGGAGTGTTTCCCTTTCTGGTCTAGGGCTAAAACTGCCTCCCTGGGCAGGGCTGTGGCTGAAAGGATGAGGAATTTGGGGAGTGGGAAGGGGACAGTTCCTTAGACTGTCTTGGGCTTAGTGCCATGGTTGTGCCTCCTTCACAGCTGGCTGCATCCCACAGCTGGGCCCTGTCCTCTAGCTGGCACCATCACACAGTTATGAAGGTCATCGCCAGAGCTCAGTCCCATCCCTATGGAGCTCCTAGGTCTGTTCTTGCCTGTTAATCACCTGTCATCCTGGGCCACCCAATGGAACTTCCCCCATCTAGCTTTTCAGGCCTGCACCCAGCAAGCTGCAAAGAGGCAGCAAGGCAACTTTCAGAATGAAATCTGTTTTCCTAACCCTCCCGTCACAGTCATTCATACCCAACACGACGAAGCATATTTTTAGTCACTTCACAGAATTTAAAATACACCTCGAAGGCGCCAAGAAACACCAGCTTGGGGATTAACTGTGCTCACAAGAGACAGTGGGGCGGGAGTGGGAGGGGAGTGCCTTGTGCTGCGTCACCCTTTGGCTATGCCGTGACTCACTGTGGCCGACACCTTCTCGAGATACACCTGCCGATGGACGTGGGATCTGGAGCAGCCTGAAGTGGGAACTGAGCTCCTAGCCCAGGCCAGTGTTATCACACCAACCTGGGTCAGGGCCAACCCTGACAGCAGCTAGCTGGGCCCTGGGACGTGTGTGAAACACGGAATAATTCTGGTTTCCTGGTGTCTAGTTCTAACATTCTGTCCTCAGCACTTTGTACGGTATCTTCATTTCAATCAAAGGCTCAAACAAATTAATTGGTGGTGGTGGGGTGGGGTTTCCTAGAACCACAGCATCTTTGAGATGGGTGAGAGTGGAGACTGAGTCCCTGAATACAGAAGCTACACAGCCACTCTCCTCAGGACACAGGGCTTCCCTCTTCCCCAACAGGGAGTGAGCATGCATTGACTTTTGGATCATCTGAATCGTATTCTCCTTGGTTCCCACACAGAGAGAAACTGAGACCCAGAGAGTGTTAGGGATCTTGTCCATGGTCATGCCACTGCACTATGACCCAACCTCCTATCTCCTGTTCAGGGCTATTGTCCCTTCCCCAGTGCACAGCTGGAAGTCTGATGCTTACAGTTGGTGTGCCCTCAGGAGAGAAGGCCCCTTTTTAATGCCCTGTTTCGGGTGGGTCCCAGTTGCAGCCCTGGCTCTCCCTGCCAGAGGGTGCCTCTCTGTGAGGCAGGGGTAGGTCCTTGGTGCGCACACAGGAATAGGCCCAGGGGAAGATTGGGGGCTGGATCTGTGTTTCCCTGGGGAGGTGGGCGACATAGCCTTCTGTGCCTGGTGGAGGCCTGAGTCCTGGACCAAGCCCCCACAGTCAAGCTACTTGATTCTTATGCAGCCCTCCCTGAACTAAATCATGGCGGATGAGTAGCTGCTGGAGCGGCCACGGGCTCTCCTACCGGCGCCCCTGACTTAACTGAGACCCTCTCTCCAGGATGTCCACATGCCCTGAGCTCGAGCCTTCAGCTTTCTCCCAGAGTCTCCGCCACGGTAGGGAATGGGGAGGGAGGGCACTGAGAGGGTGCTGGGGAGTCCGGCTCCCCGCATGCTACTCCCAGCTCCGTAGCTCCCCCAAACCCGTCCGGGCCCTTGCCACCCTCCGCGGCCACTCGGCTCCGGAGTGACTGCGCCCCCGTCGGGCGGGAGGGGCTCTGCGGCCTGGCTCCCCCCTGCCCCCCGGGGCAGCACGTGCGGGGCGGGGCTCTGGCCCGAGCCCGGGGCTGATTGGGCGCTACCTTGGTGGGCGGGGCCGGGCCGCAGCTGTCAGTGTCTCAGCGGCGACAGCGGCTTGTCTCGTTGAAACCGTGGCAGAGCCGCAGCCGGGCCGGAGCGCAGGAGCCGACGGGGCCCGGCCGGGATGGTGCAGCGGCGGCTCCGGGGCGCACGCACGCACTGAGTGGGCCCAAGCTGGGCTCCGCGTCCCCCGCGCCCCCCGCCGCCCCGATCCCGGCCGGCATGATGTGCCTGGAATGCGCCTCGGCGGCGGCGGGCGGCGCGGAGGAGGAGGAGGCGGACGCGGAGCGGCGGCGCCGGCGCCGGGGGGCGCAGCGAGGGGCTGGCGGTGGCGGTTGCTGTGGGGCGCGGGCAGCGAGCGCCGCTGGAGTCGCGGCTGCAGACGATGAAGTGCAAACGCTGTCGGGCAGCGTGAGGCGGGCCCCGTCCGGACCCCCCAGCACCCCCAGCACCCCAAGCAGTGCAGCCGCTGGCAAGGGCCCCGGCGCTCAGCAGCCCAAACCAGCCAGCTTGGGCCGCGGACGGGGAGCAGCCGCCGCCATCCTCAGCTTGGGCAACGTGCTCAACTACCTGGATAGGTACACCGTAGCAGGTGAGCGAGTGCCCCACCCAGCCCGAGAACCAGGACCCTCTACCTTGAGGTAGCCCGGGGAGCCTTTGGTCCGAGGCCCCCTATATCCAAGCCTTTCATGGGGCCCCTAAGGGTCCTCCGCTTGGGCACAACTGGGCAAGTGATGCCCCATGTTCCATGGGTTCAATTTAAGGACTGCCCCCTGCACCCCCAGACTAGGGGTTGGGAGAGTCCCCACCTCTGGAGTAGCCGGCGCATCCTCGCCAGCCCTTGACATCTCATCCGTTGTCCTCTTTTCCGAGTCTCCTTTGCGCCTTTCTGCGTTCTGGCCTCCGCGCCCTCTCCCGCCCAGCCTCAGGTTCCCGGGCCTCTCCTCCCCTTCCCCCAGCCTAGGCGGTCTGTCTGTCAGTAGCCGTCAGTTCCTTCCTTCCTCCGCCACCTCCACTCCCCTGCGTGCGTGCGGCGAGTGCGCGCGCCCCTTGCGGGTGTGCTCCCGGGGAGACCAAGTGTGTGCGCGCGGGCGGCGGTGATATGTGTGTGTGAGCGCATGGCTGACAAAGGCTTGGGGCTGCGGGGAGCCGAGCGAAGCGGAGGGAGGGGCGGGGCGGGTCCGCGGCGCCTGGGGACCCAGGATGCGGTTTGCAGCTGGCCCCTGCTAGAGGCCTGAAGACGCCTCTTCCTGCTCTATGTCGCTTGGGGCCTGGGGTAGGGCGCAGGCCACTAGAGATAGAGAGGGGCTGCCTCATCCTCTGTGAGCATCTCCTGGAACCAGCCTTGGGGAGGGGTTGGGGGTCGATAGAACAACTGAGTTCACTTCTCGTCCCACATTTTCTCCTCCTGTGCTTGGTGTGTGACCTTGGGCGGGTCTTAGCTTGTGTTTAGGTCTGTTTCCCCCCTCGTGAGGTGGTTGATCCCTGGTCCCTTTGGCGATGGAAGGGTGTTCTGGGATTCCAGTCTGCTAGCTCCCCTCCCCCAGTTCTCAGGGGTCTGTGAGTACAGAACTTTCCCTAAATTGAGCTGCCCCTCAGTGGGAATGGTGAAGCCTGGAGAGAAAAGGACTTTGGCCAAGCTAGCCCGTGGAGGCTCTCTGCCACAGGAGAGCAGTGATTGTATACCTGGCATGCTGGCCAGAACCTGCCTAACCACAGCTTAGTAAAATCTGAAACTGCAAGGAGGAAAAAAAAAAAAAGATAGCGGGTGGAATTTGGGACTGACTCTAAAGAAAACTTTGTGCTTATGGAGGGAGGAGATCCCTGGCATAAACCATACGCCACCTGGGTCCCCTTACCCAGGACTCAATCTCCCCCAAACCATACGCCACCTGGGTCCCCTTACCCAGGACTCAATCTCCCCCTCTGTTGAATGGGGTTTTGTGTCAAGTGGAAGGGAGAATTCTGATGCAAGAGTAGAGGCTTCCCCCTCCCCCAACTCCCACTTTCAAGACCCCTTTTCTCTCTATCTCTTCCTGTGGGGAGTTGGAAATGGGTACCAGTGGCACCAGTTTCTGGGTTGGGCTGTCCCCAAAGGGCTCTTGGGTCTGGTGAACAGGAATACCCAGCATCACCCAAGTGCACCAGGCTCTGTCATGCTTGGGCCATGCTGCCTGGGACCTGGGAGCTTAGGTGTCACCACATAGTGGAGAGAAGTCAGAGAACATCGGGGGCCTGTAGTTAGTTCAATATGGACTTCTGTACACAGGCTGGGGAACCAAGGCAACTGGCGACCCTTGTGCAAGGTAGTCCGGAGAGTGCACTGCAAAGTGGCGTGAGATCTCCGTGTTTTCCACCCTCTCAGCTGGGCAATGAATGGTCTGCTTCTGTAACAACTTGAAACATTTTTTTCAGCCTCCTGACCCTCCCCTCACCTTATTCTTAGGGAAACTGCTAGGGGCTGAGGTGGGAGGGTGGGATCAGGGAGGCCTAGTGCTTTTCTGCCTCCACCCCCACTTGGGTCCAAGAGTCAGAATGGGAGAACAACATAGCAAATTTTTGGTGAATTGGTAAGGGGGGTGGGGCAGTAGAGAGGAAGGCCCGGAAAGTTCTGTGCAAACACCATGCATCCTTCCCATTCCTGCTAGGGTGGGAGCTCGTGCACCACCCCGCCCCCAACTCACAGCATCACAGATTTCCTCTCCGGATAAGCCTGGCTCCCTCCCTCTCTCTTTATGGTAGACTCTCCTACCACCACCCCCTTGCTGCCAAGCTGTTTTCAGGAAGATTTACTATCTCTATGGCAACTACTATGGCTTGATGTGTCTTAGGGGTTTGGGGGACACAGCAGGGGAGTGGTCATCCCACCTGTTGCTGGCTGGCCAGCTGGGGCAGAGGAGGGCATGCAGACACTCCACTGCTCAGTCACCTTTGATATTTGCACCCCCCTGATCCCTGAGAACCTCACCATCTGGTCCTGGCACCCCATCAAAAAATGGGGTAAGTTCCTACTCTCTTCCTTTAAGCCTGTGCATTTCTGTCTTCGTGGTATAGACCAGCTCTGTCCAAAAGGAATATAATGCAAGCTATGGATGTAACTTAAAATTTTCTAGTAACCACGTTAAAAAAGTAAAAAGAAATAGGAGATATGAATGAATAATGTATCTTATTGCACTCAATATATCTAACATATTTCAACATATCATCAGTAGAAAAGCTATCAATGGGATATTTTGCCCACTTTTCTTACTGAGTTTTGAAACCCAGTTTGTGTTTTACATTTACAGCACATGTCAGTTTGCACTGGCTGCATTTCGGGTGCCCAACGGCCACAGTGGCTAGGGGACACCATGGTGGACGGTGAAGGTCTAGAGTCTTTGATGCCAGCGTTCAAGTCCAGGCTCTTGAGAGTGACCTTGGGGATGTTGCTTGAGCTTTCTGAGTGATCATTTCATCCCTCCACCTCCCGGGATGTGTGGCATAACTGAGACTGTCTCTTAAGCGTGGGGGAAAAGGCCAGACTCCTAGGAGAGCTTCACAAATGTCAGCAGACTGCTCTTCCATCCCTCTGCCCAAGCTGTGCCCTAGCCATGGTGTCCTCCTGTTTCTCAGTTTCTGACAGTCCCCTTTGGGATGCTTTGGCGAACCCCTCCCTTCTTCACCAGCGCTGGTCTTCATCCTGGGAACTCCAGTAGGTTCTGCCTTTGCTCTAGCATTCCCAGCGCCACCCCGCCACCCCGTGATCTGGCTAATTATGGCCTCTCCTCCTCCCCATGAGAACCCCCTGAGGGCAGCAGGTCTGAAAAGCAGGTGAGAAGGGCCAGGCTTTGACTCTTGCTTTTCTTACTGAGCATTGCTTCAGTTGGATGAAACTGAAGTAGCCCAGAAATCACCTCTCAGCCCTTCCCTCCACCTCTTTGGGTGGATGGGGACACTGATGCCAGGAGAACGCTGGCACTCATACAAGGTCACACAGCAGCAGTGCAGGACCAGAACCCCCAGTGCTGTCTTCTCTTGGTCAAGGTGAAAGCAGGCGCCCTGCTTCTGGCCTGGAAACTCAGAGATTCTGCTGGCCATGGGCAAAAGCCCTCTGGGCAGATGAATTTCAGCTCAGTTAAACAGGGCAGTTTGATCTCCCCTAGGGCACGTGGCTCCTGCTCCCATGGCCCCTTCCAGCCTGGCAGCCACCTACTTTTCATTCTGAGCCCACTCATGGCTGCCAGGTCAGGGGAAGGAGGGAGCCCCTCAGGCAAGGGTCCTGGGTCTCTGCTTCCCAGCCCTGCGTCCTGGTGCCAGGGCTGCCTGTGCCCCTGGGCTCCCATTCTTCCATCTGTGAAATGGAAATTGAGCTGAGGGTATAGGTGGCAGCATTCTGCTCTGGAACCAGGCCCAGCCAGAGAGAGCTGGCGCAGGCCCTGTTCATGGTTGGTGAATGGCTATTTGAGAGCAGAGATCCTCCCTCAATTTCTCTGGGACACCTGTTGCCTTCCTGAGACCTATTGCCTTTTCCTTTGATCCAGCCCCTTGGCCAGCCAGGCACTTGAAATTGGGCGGAGCAGGGGGCTGGTGAGGACAGGCAGAGCCCTACCCTAGGGGAGTCCTTTTCTGCCAAAGAAGCTGAGACTGGTATCCATGGCAACCACTCACTAACAAACCCAGAAGGAGAGAGGAGTATGGGGATCCAGCCCGGAACAGAGGCCTGGCAGGAATGGGGCCTTCCCCAAACACCTGAGCTGGGGGCAGGAGGGGCTGCAGGCACGGGCCCTTGGCTCTTTTTTTATCTGCTTGGTTGAGTCTATCTAGAGCTAACAGCTGGGGAAACGGAGGCCCAGGGCCTTTTACAATGTCACCGGGTGTGTAGAAGCCAAGTCAAGCCCCAAACTCCGTGGCTATCTTTGTGGATAAGGATATCAACACTGCACCCACCCCGCCCCCTCAGGTGGCTTTGTCCCCTGGAGTGGCCCTGCCCTGGCCACTGCCAGGTCAGCACCACGTAAGGACTGCGGGGCGGGGTGTCCCAAGGCCACATTCCAGAATGCCTGTCTGGTAGGTCAGTGCCCAGGTGCACCGCGGGCCGGCCTGGAATGCCAGCACCCCAGTGACTAACCACCAGCTGCCCATTTCCTTGCTTTCCTGCTCCTCAGGCATCTTTCAGCTGGTTCTGCCAGCACCTCGGCAGTGCCGCTGACCTGTCAGAGAAGCGCCTTGAAACTCACTACCTTAGTCTGGAACTTAGGACCGGTGACCGGCCCAGCCTGTGCCTTAGTTTCCCACTTTGTGAATGGGGCAGGAGGGCCACAGCCTGCTGGGTGCAGGCTGGTCTGAGAGCGAGGCCTCCTGCATCAGAGCTGCTCAGAGAGGAGGAGTTCCGCGTCCCTTCCCCAGACAGGAAATTGCTTTTGTTTCTGCCCTTGTGTAGGGGCCTGAAATCCTGAGGGTAGAAGAGGGGAAAGAGGACACTGTTTTGATCCCCAGGCTCCTGGAGCTGGGTTCCCTTTTGGGCCCTGAATGTCTCCTGAGCTGAGCTTCCTGCTCCTGGCTTTGTCAGAATGGCTGTGTGACCTGAGGCAGATCCTGACCCTCTCTGAGCCCTGAATCCAAGATTGATGATTCTGTTCCTCTCTTTCTGTGGTCAGAGACTTGCTCCCAAGGGTTGTATGGGGCACAGGACTTGGTCTCAGGAACTCTTGTCTGCTGGCCCCCAGCTCTGCCTGCACGTGCCTTTCCCGGGATAACCAGGTCTGTTCCCAGCTGCTATAGCAGCCAACCTTCGTATCTCCTGGTTGGTCTCAGTGGTGCCTCTGCCCTCTTTCCAGGCAGTTTTCCCCAACTCTCTGGGCTGAGCTGGGCACCTAACTCCTGGTTTTCAACAGCTCCCTGTCCCACCATCACCGCATCTACTCCCAGGTAGGGTGGCTTCTCCCTGCAGCCTCAAGGGGCTGAGCCTGGTCATCTCTGTGGCCCCAATATGTGTGGGGAGCCGGCACAAGCCTGGCCCTCGTTGGCCAACTGAGTAGCAGAATTGTGTTGACTCAGCCTTGCCTGACCCAAAGCCCATTCTTCTGGGCTGAAGGTGTGTTGGTAGGTTTGGACAACCCTGGACAAGACCAGGCGCCCGTAGCCGAGGCTGGGGCTTCTTTCGTGGTGCTGCCCTTTGGTCCTGACTGGGGCACACAACAAGCTGCAGGCCTCGCGTCTCCGGGAAGGAAGTAGCGGCAGTGGTCCGTGTGGTCCCTGTCTGTCCAGCCGGGAGCCTTGACCGTGGGGCCTCCTTTCCCCACACTGGGCAGAATGGCTCCTGTACATGCAGGAGGGCACTGTGGTGGCTTTGCCTGGTCTCTTCTGCAGACAGGGCACTGGAGGCGAAGGGCTGGCCTCAGGTTACTCTGTGAGGAGATGTGAAGCAGGATGCTGGTCCACTCCGGGCCTGGGCCTCTCCTGGTGTTGGGGGATTGGTGAGAGGAGTCCCAGGTAAGATACATCACAGCAAGAAGTAAGTGAGAAGGATGCAGTAGCCAGAGCTTGGAGGCTAGAGGTGGGGTTTTGGCCTCCTGCTTATCCTCTGTTCTTTGCCTCCATGGAGACCTTGCTGGGGTCTCCCCTTCCCACCCACAACCTGGTAGCCCCATGGGGTCTTCATGGTCCCTTTACTGCCCAGCATGGACTTGCCAGATGGAGTCCCACGTGGCAAGGAGCATGATTAAGCTTTGTAAACTGTAAAGGACGGTGCCTGGGGAGGGAGGGGGTTACTCAGTCACAGTGTTTCCAACACCCATGTGAGGGCAGTTGGTGTGCATGTTGAGAACTGCCTCTTTTCTGGCCCTTTTTTGGGATAAGATGGGGAGCACAGGCCAGGTCTGGGAGCTTGGAGGTCAGCTCAGCCTAGCTCCTGCCTGGTTCTGTCTGTGGCCTTTGTTTCTTTCACCTTTTGAATCTCAATTTTCCATCTGAGAAGTGGGAGCAGGTCGCCTCAGCCCTGAAGCAGCACACGAGGGAAGGCTGAGGGTTCATGGGCTTGAGCTACGCTGATCTGAGGTCTCTTATCTCTCTCCACCCCCTTTCTCCCCACACCCCCCACCTTATCTTAGGTCTGTGTCCACATAGGCCACGCCCTCCATGGGTCCAGATAAGGGTGTGGTCACCTTGTCTCCGGCCCCTGGTGGTCTTGGGAGTCCCTGAGCCAGGATAGGGCTGGGGAGGCTGAGATGGGAAAGGAGTGGCGGTGTAAAGCCCCCAAATTGCTAAGGCCAAGTCTGGTTCCAGGAAAGCTGGCCCCAAATGATAGACTAGAACCACAGGCCAGAGGCCCGGCTGCCTGTTGCCGCCCACTCCGGGCAGAGAGGCTTGGTGGGGAGCGGGGGCAGGGCTCTCTGAGCTCTGGGGTGGTTCTACTCTTGGACTGATGGGGTCTGAGGGCAGGGCTCTTGGGTAGGGAGAGGTGCTATGGGGTCCTCTTTATGGGGACAAGTTTGGAATCTAGGTTCTCTAGGGTCAGGGTGGGGCCTCTCTGAGGGTTGAGGCTATGGGGCTGGGGGTCCCATCCTCATGGTCCCTGCAGAGATGACCACTGAGTTGTCCTGCCATTGATGACCCAGATTTGTACGCTGACATGGGGGTAGGAGGGTTGGCATATGTAGAACAAATGTGATGAAGATTTAGGATGGACCCAGCAGGGATATCACACTCAAATGGGCAACCTGGGGCTCAGAGTAGGGGCCGGATGGTCCTGGAGGTCACTCAGCTTGTCCCTGGGGGCCAGGGGCAGGATCTTGCCCTGTGGAAGCTCTGAGGCAGGTAGAAGTGCGTGTGCTTGACAGCCCTGCCTTGGCTGATCCCCTTAGGCTTGGGGGGGTGGGGGGAGGTGCTGGCGGGGCCAGGCTGCGGTTTCCCAGCCTTAGCCATCCAGAGCCAGGTCAGCAGAGCCAGGCCCTCAGGCCCCTATAATTACTGGGGCGGGAGCTGTAGCCCAGCATTGGAGCAGGAGTGAGACTTCCAGAGTGAGCCAGCTCTGAGGCCTCCACAGGGGGACCAGGGTCCCTCCGAGAGGGACTAGCCAATGGTAGGCATCACCCATCCTTTCAGATCCCTAGGCCCTGTCTTTCTAGCCATCTGCCCCCATTTTGGAGAAAAGAACAGACGTGGGAGTTCCCATAATCTATGTTACAGAGGAGGAAAGTGGCACAGAGAGGTTAAGTAACTTGCCTAAGGTCACACAGCAGGGAAGGTGGCAAAGCCCGGATTTGAACCCAGATATTCTGGCTCTGGAGCCCATGCTCTTGGGAATTCAGCTATGCTGCCTGCTGCTCTGAGAGAGGCAGGGTGAACATGGGGTGATGATGACTGTGCTTGGGGGAGTGAGCTTGGGAACCAGGTGGCCTACCCTGGATGAGATGGATCTCAGCAGGGGGAGATGAACAGCCCAGGAAGAGGATACAGGTGTAGTCAAGGCTTGGAGACCTGCGGACTGTAATGCACAAGTCACGGGGGCCTCAGACCATCCAGACCAGTGGTTTCCAACTACCTGGGCAGTGTGTAAATAGATTCCTGGCTCCTGCCTCTGGACAGGGTGATTGTGCAGATCTGGAGGCCACAAATGCTAGAAGTCTGGGCTTAATTTGTGTGGCAGTGGGGAGCCACACTCGGTGAACTGACACAGGTGACACTTTCAGAACAGTGTCTGGCGTGTAGTAAGCACTCAGTATTTGTTAATACCCATATGATTGTTGTTGTTGGTAGCAGTAGTACTGACCCAGGGGCCTGGGCCAGTGCATTCTGAAGAACTCCTGGGCGCCTCTGAGCCCGAGCAGAGTTGAGCAACCACTGGGTCGTGGCCTTAGCTTCTTGAGTCCAGAAACTATCTTGTGGCCTCTGAAGCCCCAGCCCAGGACTTAGTAGGTAGCTGACAAGTGTGTGTGAGACCAGGCTGCAGGAAGGATGCTGGATGGGCCGGGAGAGGCTGGAGGCAGGGAGCCCAGATAGGAGGACAGGTGGTGGAGAGAGAATTGCTGGGGCCCATTCATGGGAGGCGAGGAGGGTGTCACGGCCTAGTAGTGGACCAGGGAGTGGAGACGTGGAATCAGAGTACAGGTGGCTGGGACACTGAGGGATGAGAGAGCCTATGGGGTTGGGCCACCAGGAGTTGATTGGTTTCAGAGGGTGATGGAGGTGAGGACATGGAGTAGGGGAGGGGCGAGAACTCTTTTAAGACTTCAGCTGTGAAGTAGGGGGAGTGAGAAAGAGCCGCTGGCAGTGAGGACAAAGAAGGATTGCTTTCACCACCAGGATGAGAGAGAGGTGAGCATGTCTGTGGGCTGGCGTATAGGGGACAAAGGTGACGGAAATGCTGACAGTACAGCTCAAGCCAGCGGCTGACCCAGGCCAAGAGCCCCGAGAGGCAGGAGGGCCAGTTGGTCTGGGACAAGTGGCAAGCCCCGTGGAGGCTTGACAGGGGTGTAATTAGGGTCAATGGGTAAGAAAATTCAGGTGCTCTTGCTTTTCCAGAATGTTTTCTTGGCCCAGGGAGGAGGCCCCTGTGGGCAGAGGACGATTCTGGCTGTGGATTTGGGGTGACTGCCTGGAGAGGCCTGGACTGGGATCTGTGGCCATGGGATGCGGGGGGCTGCGTGTGGGGTGGGAGCCCCACCTTGCCTGCCCCGGGCTGGTGGGGCTGGTGGAGTAGGCTTGGTCTGAACTATAGGAGGCTGCTCCTGGGCGTGAGGCCCATCCTGTGACCCACTAAACCTCAGCCTCCAGGAAAGAGGCTAAAAATAAGGCTGTGGTGAAGAAGGGAGGGGGTGTGTGGGTCTAAGCCGGCCAGGAGCCCAGAGGAAAATCTGAGACGCCCGGCTGAGCTGCTATGACACACGCTCCCCGTGCCAGCGGCCAGTGGGGTCTCACTCGCCTGCGGCTGTGGCCTTTACCAGGCCTCGGAGAGGAAAAACAACCCAGAAAGGCTCAGGCAGGGCCTGACCTAGGATCTTAAGGCCTGTATGAGCCCCTGCTCCCTGGAAGTGTTTCCCTGACCTTCTGCTGGGAACTCAGGCCTCGGACCCAAGTCTGAGGTTCTGAGGTGCTGAGGTGGGGGCATCCAAAGCTTCCTGGGATCTAGACTGTTCAGGAGTTCCTGGGGATCCTGGATGCCCATCTGGATATGCCCATTCCTCCCCCTTACCAGGAACTCTGTGTAGTAGAGGAAGTCAAGGGAGGCTTCCTGGAGGCAGAGGCAAATGCTGGACCTCGGAGTATGGTGGGGGGAGTACTTTTAGTCATATGGCTAGGATGTGCCTCAGGGAGGAAGAAAGAGTGTTTCGATTTGCTGTGGACACTTGCCACCTTCATGATGCCCATTTTGATATGGCCTCCCTCCCAGAGAGTGACCCTGTGGTTACCACAGATCCATGCCCTCCTCTGGGCTGTAGGTGGGGACCCGCAGTGCAGGGCCCAGGCGGAGTTTTACCCTCCTACCATCTCCTGACTCTGCTCATCCTTCTGTCTACCCAATGCCTAAATTGTGACAGTCCCTGTCCTGGGTTCTGGAGATGACTGGCCATGGTCCCAGCTCTCAAGGGGTTCATGGTCTAGTAGGGGATGAGGCAAGCCTCTCCCATCTTTGCTTATATATCCACTCCACAAAGTCACTGTGGGCTAGTTGTGTGCCAGACCCCAGGCCGAGGGTCTAGAGTGGACCATGCAGAGGCGCTGCGGTAGAAGAACAGCTTGGTTTTTGGCAATAGACCTGATTTCAAATCTCACCTCTGACATCTTATGTGCTGCAAGAACAGTTATTTTATTTCTCGGAACCTGGGTCTCCTCACATGTAAGATGGGATGATAGTCATAGATCAGCATGGATAGCAGGGATAGAAGTACCATCTGTAGAGCCTCACATGGTAGCTGGAACTTAGCAGGAACCAGCAACTAGCAGCTCTTAGCTCCCAGCCACAGTGGGTCCAAGGAGCTTATATCCACATCCTTCTGTGTCTTTTCTGTAGAACTAACTAATCCTAGTGTGACAAGTGCTAAAAGAAGGATGGACAGAGGGGAGTGGGGGCAACTAACTTATTGAGGGTAGTGGGATGGAGAGAGATCAGGGAAGACTTCCCGGAAAAGGAGGCATCTAAACTAGTCTTAGAGAAATGGCAGGAATTAGTTCAGCCAACAAAACTGTGCCAAAGTCAGAAGAGGGAGGGTATGTAGTTGGGGGGCCATGAGTAGTTTAGGGTGGCTGGAGAATGGGGTGGAGGGGTGATTCCTGAGAAGTGAGGCTGGGGGCGGGGTTGGCGGGGCTGAACCTCATGGCCTGGTGAAGGGCCTGGCTCCTCCCCTGAGCATGGGAAGTCACAGGTGATAGCGATTATACGAGAGGGATGTGGTCAGATCAGGAGGCTACAGAGCCCTGGCCCAGGACCGGGGATGGGCTGTGGGGCTGGGAGGTGAGTGTGGGTGGCTCCCCAAGGTCAGGTCCAGCCATGCCACCCACAGGCCCTGATGGGACTCGGGGCCTCTGAGGCCGGGTCAGGGCACCTCGGAGGCCCCACTTGGTGGCCCTGCCATCCACAGGGCCAGGACTGGCCCCTGGCTTCTGCCTTCAAGGCAAGGTCACAGACCGCGCTAGTTACTAAGTCATTAACTGGGTCTTGCACAGTCTCTTCATTATGGGTAATTAAGGTGAATCCACTCTGGGTATTAACAAGGAGGAGACCAGCTTCTCTGGGCTGTCAGGCTGCTAGAAGACCAGCCGGGCTGACCCTGCAGCCCAGGAAATCCCTCAGCATCCCAGCCCTGGGTCTCGAGTAGGGGCACAGGGGTACTCCACTCCCCCCAGCCCCCATTCCCCCAGCCCCAGCCAGCAGATGGGACCCTTGTACTGTCTGGAGATTCCAATTTCACCCATTTCCCTGTCGTGTGACTCTGAACATGTGGCTTAACCTTCTGTGCCTCAGTTTCCTCACCTATCCTGTGGGACGGTGCTACCAGCCTCATAGGGTTGTGTGAGGGGTAAACTAGTAAAGTGCTTAATTCTCAATAATGCAGACCATCGACATTTTAAAGGCTGACATCATCCTCATCACGCTGAATAGTTCTGGGAGTCCCCTAAAGGCAGGAGCCCAGTCCTTCCTCTGACCCCTGCGTGGGGAGCTCCTGGGGCAGCCCCTGTCTCTTTTCTCCCCAGCCCTTCTCAGTGCAGATGTGCAGTGGTCAGGGGGGCTCTGGCCTGTGGCCTGGCCTCCTGCTGTTCTCAGAGATAAGCGGAGGCGGGGGCCCTGGGCCTGCGGGGCTGGGGGTTGTGCTTACTCAACCAGGAGCCCTGGTTGCTGGCCTCCATACAGCCATGGCTCGGTCTGTCCACAGCTGCCCATAGTTTCTAGTTGTTCTGGCTGCTGCCCCCTTTTGGTATATAAAGCCCTAATGAGATAGCAGAGGTGGCTGGAAGCTGGGAGAAGGGCAGACATGGCCTCAAGGGCTCCCCTTCCCCCAAGAAGGCAGGCCTGGAGCCCCCCTGCCTCCCTCTGCCTCTCAGCTCCTGCATCGGAAAATTGGGGGTCCTGGTTATACTCCTGAGGACAGCTGGGGGAGCGTGGGTCTGTGCACACGTGCGTGTGAGCAGGTATGAGCGTTGCCTGTGGGTCCTCCCCGCCCCTCCTCGGCCAGAGGGCTTCCCTGCAGCTTTCAGTGGCTGCCCACGCACTCTCTGGGCTGTGGGCTGTGTGGTCTCCCCTGAGGGCAGGGTCCATGTCTGGGGTCCCAGCTCCTAGTCTGGAGCTAGGCCCCAGGTGGGCAAGAGGCCCAGGCTGGCAGTAGGAGGCTTGGCTGTGCCACCTGGCTGAGTGACCTGGGAGGAACCTTGCCTTTCTGTGCCTTGGACACCCCCAACCCTGAACTGGCTGGGTGAGGGGGGTGGGGTCCTATTCCCGGGGTGAGAACGGGAGGCCCGGTGGGGGCGGGGTGGAAGCTTGGCCTCCAGGGTCCCCAGTGGCCTGGCTAAACTGGGCAGGGTGGAGTTCTCAAGATGGGGCCAGGCTGGGCCCTACAAGGTGAAAAGAGAGCTGGTCTAGGGCTGGGACTGGGGGTCACGTAGGTGGGGTCAGGGGGATGGTGGCACCCAGGCGTCAGACAGCGCCAGTGAGCACCCTCTGCCTTCTCCTCCCAGGCGTCCTTCTGGACATCCAGCAGCACTTTGGGGTCAAGGACCGCGGCGCCGGCTTGCTGCAGTCAGGTGAGGCCCCCCTCCCGCCCTGGCCCCCATCTGGTCTCCACCTGCTGGTGTGGGGGGTTCCCTGCTCGCCTTCTCTCAGGTCCTGACTCGCTGGAAAGAGCATGGGCCTTGCTTGTGTCCAAATCCCGCTGTTGCCGCTCACAGAAGGCACCACTTCTTGAGCCTGTGCTTCTATTCTTGTAAAACAAAACAAACAACACCTGCCCTGAGGGGCCGTGGGTGATACGCAAGAATGGGAATCACCTTGTAGATGCCAAAGCCGGAAACGCCACCTGGTCCGCAAACTCAGGGCAGGAGCCTGAGGACCTGCGTCCCAGACAAGACCTGGATCTGAGGGCCTCGGCCCCTGTCCCCTGGGGCCCTCAGCCTTGCGACTGGTGGGGAGGCAGGGCCCAAGCCCCACCTGGGCCAGGGCAGCTGGCAGGTGATTATGCAGTTATCTGCCCCTCCCTCCAGGGTCCACGTCAGCCTTGTCCCTGCCCTGCCTGCTACATGGCCCTGGGACCTGAGCTCCTGGCTCCCTGATTTTCCCACTGGCTGAGGCCGTGCTGGCCGTGCTGGCCGTGCCCTCAGCAGGACCTCAGGCCTGGGCAGAGACTCAGAGCCAGACAGGGCTGGTCCTGCCTCCTGCCTGACCTTGCCGTGTGGCTAGTTCCCTTGGCCCCGATTCCCCTTTGTCCTGGCGTCCATCTGGCTGTGAAGCCCGGTTAGATGTAGGGGAGAAGGTCCACGGGTCTGCATTCCAGTCTGAACCCCTTCCCCTCCCGGTCTCTCTGGGGAGGGAGGGGTGGAGTGAGCTGGCTCTGTCTAGGAACCTGCCTGACCTGTCTAGGTGGCATTCCAGAATGCACAGTGCCAGCCCTCCACGGCCGGTGGCCACAGCCACTCAGCCAGACTCAGCACCGTCCTCATTTCCCAGAAGGGGTCTTCAGGACTCACAGAGGTGAGATGATAGCTCCAGGGTTCGGTCCTAATATGTGAGAACTACCGAGGTAAGACTGGGGCAAGGCTGTGGGGTCCAGCGCCTCCTAAGTGTGGCCAGGTCCCTGCCCCTGCAGACGTCACCTCAAGCCCAAGCCCCTCCACCGGCTCCTCCACCCTTGCTTGGCCTCCCCGGTGTGGGTCAGACCAAGTCATCCTGCCCTGGGGCCTGGAACAGATTTCTCCATCCGCCTGGGCTCTACGCAATATAGCGACCAGCTCTTAAAGTGGGGAGACAGAGTTCAAGCCCAGAGGGCACGTGGGAAGGAGCAGGCTGCTGAGCGAACTGGTGAGGGAAAGGCAGGAGGGAGAGTGGCTGTCAAGCCCCCTCCCTCCGTGGCCCCTGAGTCACTGGTGACCCAGCCCAAGCCTCATCCCCCTCCTGGTCTTAGTGTTATTGACTGGTCTGCCCCAGCCACCTCCATTCAGCCCCCACCGACTGAGGTCAGGGCCAGTGCAGCCGCCCAGGGAGACAGTGAGAGGGCCGTGAGGGTCATAGCACCGCCACAGTTTTGTCCTTCTTGGCTAAGAGAGAAGTCCCAGAAGTCCCTACTTCTCCCTGGCGACCTGGCCTGAGGTGGACAAATCACCACAGCATCATCTTGTTTGATTCTTCCTCCTACAAGCTCCCTCTGATCAGCTTCCCTTTCCAGGTGGGTCATGAGAGGGGAAATGACTTGCTTAAGGTCTCTTGGTGAGAGCAGCAGGCCTGATGTTGGGATTTCTGCATATGTGGTTCTCTTGGCCTGGAATTGGGCACCGATGGTCACTGGATTGGGGAGGCTCATCCCAGGCACCTAAGTGTCCGTTGTCTCAGTGTTTTCAGGGTGGGTGCCTCTGAGCCATGGTGAGTCTCCGAGACCCTCTAGTCATGACTCGATGGCCCTCACCCTACTGCCTACCCCGGGCACAGCTGGGATGGCTCCCTGGAGTGTCCTTGTCCCTTTGGCCAAATGAGCCAAGAAACCAGGCGAGCTTGACCAGGATGTGACTCAGTGGGCTACCAAGTAAATCACATAATTGGCCCAGGCCCCAGGCACCTGTCTCTTCCCCAAGCCCTGATAAGGTCGGAGCCAGGGGGAGGGCGCCAGCCAAGTGTTGCTGCTTGCCCAGATCAAAGGGCCAGGGCTGAGAGCTGTGTTGCCTGCCTGCTTATTTGTGGGCACCAGGGGCTGCTGGGCCCGGAGGCAGGGTTGGGGGCGGTTGAGGGTTCGGCCTGGGCCTGCCCCTGCTTGGGACCAGAGCCTGAAAGCTGGCTTGGGAAGAGCCTGATTTCGGCAGCCCCCCCGCAGGTGGCTGCCAGTTCTGGGTTGGCCCCTGAGGTCCCTGCAGCGGCCGTAGCTTGGCCTCTGTGAGAGCCCAGGGCAGAATTACAGCTCTTGGGTGTTGCTGCCAAACCCACTACTTGGCAGACTCTGTGCTGGGCTCTGCCATGGACTCTGTCCCTGTGCTCAGGTGGACTCCTTTTGTTTGGTTTTTTTTTTGGGGGGGGGAGAGGGGGCAGAGGGAGGGTAATTAGGTTTATTTACCCTTGGAGGAGGTTCATGGGGGATTGAACCCTGGACCTTGTGCATACTAAGCATGTGCTCTACCACCTGAGCTATACCCTCCCCCTGGACATCCTTTACTATAGGAGCAGATGTATCCAGTCCCCACCCTGGGGGACTATGGGAACGCAGGGCAGGGTGGTGGCGGTGGTAGTAGTGAATGTGGACCTAGCTGTGCCTGGTAGCAGGTGAAGAAGACATCCCTGAGGAGGGGACATTTAAGTGGGGCTTTGAAGGATGAGTTGGAGTTTGTTCAGGAAAAAGGAGTTCCAGTCAGCTTGTTAGTTTGTCAGATTTTTTTTACCCCCTCCAAGCTGGATAAAATATGCCAAGAAAACATAATTAAATGACAGAGTTGAGTTTGAAAGCTAAAGCTAGCAGGGAAATTTCCTGGTGCCAGAAGGAAAGAGTTGAACTCAAACACAGGGGTGGGAGCTGATACTGAAGGCAGGCGGGGCCCAGTGTGTGTCTTAGAAGCTTGTTACAGTATTCTTAATGTAAACGCTTTTAATCCTGAAAAAATGTAAATACATGTAAAACATAAACTATATAACATATTTCCGTATAGCCATCACCCACGTTCATCAAAGTATGACAAGTCTGGCCTAGTTTCAAGGCTTGGAGATTTCTTTGCTCTGTATTGCAGGGGTGATTCAGTTTCCACCCAGAGCCCAGGGTAAGTTTCCTGATTTCAAGCTGTGTCCCCAGGCCAGTGGGAAGTTTTCCCACCCGTGAAAGGACATCTCCTTCCTGGCTCTGATTTTGTGCAGGGAGCCTAGTCCAGCCCCTGCTGTGTACAGGCCTGGGAATTCCACCACTTCTGCAGGGAGGGACCCCAGTGGAGGCAAATCCCAAACTGCTCTTTAGGGAAGCCTTCATGACCCAGGGCTGGCACGGGACACAGATGACAAGTCCCACTGAAGACAAACCCAAGTTCAAAATGAAATAGCCCACTTTTGCTCCTACTTTTGTGAGAAACAGTCCACCAGCCCAGGAAATGGAGAAACCAACTCCTGAAGAATTGCAGAGAATAGACTCGTTTGAAGGGACTTTATGCTTAACGTTCAAAACTCTAAAGAGAGAGTAGAGTTTATAAGACAGAAATAGCACATTATTAAAAAAAAAAGGACAGGGAGATGTTTAAAAGATTGAGATTCCAGAAGTGAAAAATATAGTGTTAAAGTAAAAAAATGTGATAATTAGCCAAGTTAACAAGTAGATTAGACCCAGTTAAAGAGAAAATAAGCAAATTAGAAGCTGGATCTGAGGAAATCAGCATAAATGCAACTCTGGGGAAGGGGGCAGTGAGAGTGGAGGTTGTGGCATTGCTGGCTCTGATATGTGTTTTGTCAGTTGTGGGCAGGACTGTGGGGAGAGTGGAAGGGGAGGAGGCTGGACAGCAGAGTTTGATGGTGAAAGGCATCTGGATTTTGTCTTGAGGAAGTGGGGAGCCAGAGAAGTTTTTGGAGCAGGGCAGGTCCTTGTAAGATGTGTGCAGCAGGAGGTTCACTCTGGGGCCAAGTGTGGGAATGGATGGCAGAGGAAGTTGGAAGGCCACTCAGGGCTGGGGTTGGTGGCATCTCGAGGAAGTGCCAGGATGGGGGGCGGGGAGAGGGGACAGAGGAAGAGCCAGCTCAGACTGAAACCAGACGATGCCTTTGCTCTGGGACTGAGTCTCCTTCTGGCCTTGCTCCCTCATCCTTCCGCTTTGGCAAAGACCCGAGTTCTGAAGGCAAAGCTGGGCAGCCCCCGTGGCTCTCCCCCCAGGGCCCTCCTGTCAGGAAGGAGGCCCAAGAACCTCCCTCCCTGAAGCCTGAGTGGCCAACGTAGGGTTTGTATCCTGAGTGGAGTGTGAAGGAGGAATGTTTGCCACTCTTCCTGCAGGAAGTCTGAGCGTGGTGGGCTTCCAGGCACTGATGGGGCCAGGAATTCCTGGGTCTTTCCTCTCATCTTGGCTGGCCTGGGCTGCTCTCCTCCACATCCTCTGGGCAGACAGTGTACTCAGGCAGAGCCGGACCCCTGCCCACCCCCTGCCTGCCTGAGTACCCTCCCTGCCCACAGGATGTGGCGGATGGCGAGTCGTCTCCAAATAATAGATCGGCCGGATCTAGACTTTGTAAAAATAGCCCTGGTTCAGCCCAGGCCGAGGTGGGGCTGGACGTGTGCTCCAAGGCCACAGTGTGGGAGCGGGCTCCCCCCAGCACAGATCTCACCCGCTCCTGCGTTGGGACCACCCTTTCTGCAGCCCTGGGGGGCTGGGGGTGGGTGGCTGGGTCCTGGGGCTGCCTGCCAGGGTACAGAACTCTCAGTGGGGGGTTGTTCGGAGCTTTGGGCTCTGGCCTCCTCAGCGGGCCCACAGGGAGAAGGCCTTCAGCCGGCCTGCTGAGCCCTGGGATCACCACGAGAGGTGGACTGCGCCTTAGGGATGCTGTCCACGCCCTCTCTCCGTGACGACCTCCTGCTGGCCCTATGGGGAGGGGACATCGCCAATCTTACAGAGGAGGCTCAGACCCAGCTTCTCCTGGTTGAGCCAGGGGCTCTGACTCCTCCCATACTGTCCTCTGCGGCCCTGCCCCCCTGCCCTGGCTCCCTGCCTGCTGCTCCATTGTCCCAGACCTGTGGGCTCAGCACCCGTGAGCTGATCGAGGGCCTCCCCACACCCCAACCACAGGATGTCCTCGTGTTGGGAAAGCCGCCCCTACTGAGACCAGGGGAGGGGCAGCCAGTCTGCCCAGAAAGCTCTCCTCAAATAAACAAAGACTAGGGGCTGGGGCTGGTGGGCCCGGGAAGCTTCCAGCCCCAGCTGGTCTTTATTTTCAGCAGAGCTGCTTGCTGGCTAGAGAAGCCTCTGTGCCCCAACCTGGGACAAGGTTCACATGTCCAGGCCTTTGTCTGTGTGGAACCTTCTGCCAGAACGTTTTTCCTCCAGTCCCTACCTGGTTGTGTTCAGGCCTCTCTGCTGGCCTGTGACATCCCTGAGGCCCGGGAGAGGTCCCTTCTCTTGTCTCCCCTGAGCAGAGGGCAGGGCTGTAAAGATGGATTGTGTCTCCCTCCTGACTTTGGACTCCTTTGTCCCCAAGGGGCAGGCACTTAGGGACAAGGGAGTCCAGGGTTAGGAGGGTTGCTATGTCATCTTTGGCAAGTTTCTCCACCTGTCAGTGGCCCCAGCTGTAAAATGGGACCGACAGGAAAGCTCAGGCTAGGATTTGGTGACCTTTGGCAGGCTGGGGGTGGGGACAGGGTGTGGCCACTCCAACAGGAGTACATCCATAGTCCTGGATGCCTCTGCCCACGAAAACGAGCCGGCAGAAAGCCAGGGGGGAAGTGTGGGGGAGGGGAGCTGCCTTCCTGTTCCGCTGCAGACAGGAGGGTAGGGATGGACCAAGATGGCCGAGGTCTGGCCAAGGCCTGGCTCAACTCCTTCAGCCCCTGTCCACCCACCCAGTGGCGGCTTGTCCAGTGCTCCCCCTTGAAGGGGAGAAGAGCATGCTGTGTGTGTATCTCCACAGCCCTCCAATTAACCACCAAACCTGGTCCTAGGGCTTAGGGTCTCCCCCATCCTCCTCCCACGGCCCCTCCATCCCCATCCCATCCTGCAGCCTGACGGCTTTCTCACTGTCCCCAGCACACCCTGAACTGTCTCTGACCTTTGGAACATCAGCTGGGATCGTCCTCTGTTCTAGCCTGGCAGTCTGAAGTGTGATTTAGAGCTGGGACTCTGGAGTCAGATGCATCGGGGTTTAAAGTCTGGCTCAGCCACACACTAGCTGCGTGATGTCACTCCTGTTCGCCTCTACCGTGTCCTCTGTGAGATGAAGATAATGTGAGAATCAAATGAGATAATCTGTGCTTGTGTCCAGGGCACATCCCTGGGCCTTGCCTGTAATAAATTCTCCATAAGTGGGTAACTGCAGTTATTATTAACAATAAGCATCATGCTTCATTCATCATTTTACAGTCTTAAAAGATTTATAATTTGTATTTTAGCATCCTTGATTTTAAGTATTATCACGGTAAACTCCTATGCATCCTTTAGTGCCCAGCTCTGTCATCACTGCCTCCATGAAGCCTCCCTTCACTGTCCTGGTAGGATTTGGCCCTCTTTGCTGTTTCCCTGGCATTTTAACTTTTTAAGCTGGGCAACCCACAGGCAGGATCTGCTCCCTGGCCAGACAAGGGGCAACTCCTGCTCTGATTCTTTCTGCGCACTCCCCACCTAACACAGACAGGCATAGATGGAACAATTCTTCCTCCTGCCCTGAACACGTGTGAGTCCTGATGAGACTGAAATCTCTTTCCTGCCTGTATCTTGATCTGATCTCAGGCAGGTCCTGGGAGACAGAACCAGCAGGAAAAATTCTTTTTCGAGATATGAGGAAATAATTTCCACCTTGACTAATCTAAACAAGGGCCCAGTGTTGACCAAGGCTGACCCAGTCCGGGCAGGGCGTGGCATGAAACACCTTGTAAGCATTATCTCATCCAGTGTTCAGAGCAAGCAGGGAGCTGCTATTTTTATCTTCACTTTACAGATGAGGAAGTTGGCGCACGGGAGCTGGCTTAGACAGGCTCATGAGAACTGATTGTTAAATTTTCAGGAATTGTGTGAGCTGGTTGTTAAATACAACCATTATTAAAAACTAAATTATGTAAACTTACAATTAAACTACATATTAAAAACAAAGGTAACAAATACTCAAAATTCACCCCTCCCTAATGATTTTACTACGTTTTGCTATTATCTAGGGTTATTTATTTTCTCAAGGTTATTTATGCCCATTGTACCTGGATGGTAGAACTACATGTGCAGCGCTGTGTGACTGCATGTCTCTTCCCAACCCTGATTAGTGACATCATATTGGTAGCTTGAAATCAGGCCATCGTGGGAATGTTTGCACCATGAAAACGGGCGAACACTGCACATCAGGGCTCCTCCCTTTTTGGAAGACCAGTCGTTAAATGTTTATCAGCACAGCACTGAAATGAGGAACAGAGAGGTTTGTGGTCTGCCTCAACAGAAAGGAGGCAGACCTGAAGGAAGGGAAGGAACAGAGCTGAATTCAAGCCCAGGCAGTATGTCTCTGGTGCCCAGATTCGGGCATCACTCGCTGATTCTGCCCGAGGCTCCGATCACACAGTTGGGATTAAAAGGTTCCCCCCACACTCATACACCCACTGTCCTGTTCATTTAGGTAAGAGACAGTCAGATTGTTCCAGCCCAGCCCATTCTCCTCTTGTCCACTTCCTCCTCTCCTTCCTCCCCACCCTCGGTCTCTTCTAGTCCAGCCTGCCTCCTAGGGACTCAGGTCTGTGAGGGAGCAGCCAGCTTGGTGGTCAGAGGCCGGCCAACTGGCCGCCTTGTCTGCCCACCGGGCCTTTGTCTGGCCATCTGCCCATCAGCTGTGGGACTGCCTTCTGGGAGGGGGAATCTGGGGCTGCCTCATGACATGACCTAGTGCCTGCCCTGCCTTGCTGGCCTCTTCATCCCCCACCTGGGACCTCCAAGGCCCCTCCCATCACTGGTAGCGCTGTCCCCACAGGGTCCTCTAAGACTGCTGCTCTCTTGTTCTGGAAGAACAAAACCAGGTCACAGCTCTCCTCTGTCAGCATCCTCTGGTGTTTTCCTTTCTCACCCATGGAAGCCACAGTCACCACAGTTGGCCACAAGGCCCTATCCTATCTGGCCTTTCCCCTGGGTCCCTCTGCTCCAGCCACTCTGGCCTCTTTGTTGTTCCTGAAATATGCTAAGCGCACTCCTGCTCCAGGGCGTTTGCACTTGCTATTCTCTACCCAATATTTGCAAGATTCGTCTCCTCCTGGTCTTTGCTGAAATGTCACCTTCTCAGCCCTTTCTATTTAAAACTGTAACATCTGTTGTCTTTCTCTCATGTGCACACATTTCCTATATCCTGTTTCTGTCCTTTTCCCCTCCTCAGCACTAGTCACCCCCTGATGTACCACCTTTTTTATTTTATGGTCTGTTTCTCACTAGAATGGAATTTTTGTCTTTATTGAATGGATGAAAGGATGAATGAATAAATGAGTGAATGGGTGAATGAACAAATGAATGACAATGTTTCAAAATGTCAGGGAAGCCTCTGCAGTCGGCTGGGAGTGAGGGTGGCTGTATTACCTGGCAGGTAGGAGACCTGGGGTTTCAGGTCCAGTTCTGCTTCAGTCTGCGGTATGACCTTGGGTAGGCCCCTTTCCCTCTCTGAACCTCTTCTTCAAGTATAATGAGGAAAGCAGTGTGGCAAAGTATAAGGAGCACTGGCTCTGGAGTCAGACAGACAGAGTGTCCAATCCCCACTGGGGCATTTACCACCTGTGGGGCCTTGGGCAAGTCATTCTCTTCTCTTAGTGTCTCCCCATCTGTGAGGTGGGACAGGGGTCAGAAGGATACACAAAATGCTGTGTGTTGAGCCCCTGGCAAAGCTCCTGACACCTAAAAAGTGTTCAATAAACAAATATTTACTCTTTTAAAAAGTTCCCAAAGGGCTCACCTGCAGCTGGACACCAAAGATGATGGAGGCGTGGTGTCACCCTAATCCAGAGGGCCTGTTCCGCCTCCCTTGGGCCCAGGCCCGGCCAAGGTTGCCCCTCTTGGCGGGATTGAGGGCTGCTTCCTGAGCCCCTGGCCCAGGCCCAGCCTCGTCTCACGGGCCCTTGGCCTCAAGCTGGGGCGATCCGGGCTGGTGGGCTCAGCCGTGGGCCCCTGCCCCACCCCTGCAGCTCTCCTCTCCCTGCGCAGTGTTCATCTGCAGCTTCATGGTGGCTGCCCCCATCTTTGGCTACCTGGGCGACCGCTTCAACAGGAAGGTCATCCTCAGCTGCGGGATTTTCTTCTGGTCGGCGGTCACGTTCTCCAGCTCCTTCATCCCTCAGCAGGTGAGGCCTGCCCGGGCTTCCCACCCGGCACCACTGCGTGTCCCGTCCGTGTGTCCTGGTTCCTCCAGCGGGTGGCTAGTCTGATTGACTTGTCCTAGTCTAGACTGGGGTTCCAGACCCTTTGCTCAAACCCCACACAGTGTCTTCCAAGTGCAGTGGGATGAGGGGGTCTTCGGGTACCTCTATACACTGGTCCTGCATGTGGGGCCTTTCTTGTGCTGGCCTTGAACTGAGGGACTCGCAGCCCCGTGTGGCATCCTGACTCTCTCTGAGCTGCCTCTGATTTGGGAAGATGCAACGAACAGGGCGAGCAAGGCTGGCCAAGGAGTCAGGACCCTTGGTTCTAGACCTGGCTGTGCCATCATCTTGCTGTGTGACCCTAGGTAAGTCACTACCCTTCTCTGGGCCTTTGCTGTTTGTCCGAAGACCAGCCAACTCCCTGGGTCAAAGTCGTAAGGAGATAAAGGTCAGTTCAACATAAGGAAGATGTTTCTTGCTTGGCTCCCACAGTTCTGGGTTTGAATGTCCCAGTTCTGTTGCCCACTCAGCTTTGTGATCTGGAGAGACTTCCTTAACTTTTCTGAGTCTCAGTTTCCTCATCTTGAATATGGGGATAATACATCTCAGCTTGAAGGTTTGTTTTGAGAAATAACTGAACTAATGAATGTTCAGACCCTGACACATGGCAGGTATTCAACAAATTGTTATTTCTGCTCTTTCTTCCAAAGAGGAGGTATGTTGCTTTGAGAGGTAGTGAGTGTCCCATCAGTAGGGATGTTCAAACAGAGCAAGGACAATCACATGATGGCTACTGTAGAGGGACATAGAGGAAGAAGGGGAGGAGACCAGGATCTATCCTCAGGGAGCTTTCAGCCTAGTGGACAGAGGAGGAGACCCTGGCCCCATCCTTGGGAGCACCCAGGCTGGGGGTGGGAAGATGTGACAGAAGCTGCCATGCTCAGAGCCTTCAAGATGTGTGAAGTGCTGAAAGTCGTCACTGAAGAGAGAGCAGGCTCTTGACATCCATGTGGTCAGGGAAGACTTCCTGGAGGAGGTGGCATTTGAGCTGGCAGGCAAGTCAGGGAGATTAGGCCTTTTGGTGAAGATAGCACAGGCAGAGGGAGCCATCCTAGGGATGAAGAAATGATGGAGTGTGTTGATAGTTGGAGGAGGAGAGGGCTTTGGTTGGAAAGGAAGGCAGGACCAGGTCAGGAGGAACCTCGAAGGCTGGGTTGGAAGGCCTGAGCTTCCTCCTGAGGGAAGAGATGGACCCTGGAAGAGTCTGAAGTAGGGCAGTGGTGAGTCAGATTTACACTGAATCCAGTGGAGGCTGGAGGTGAGGACAGAGAGAATTGGTAGGTTTAGGGGATGCTTCACAGGGCAGCTTCACAGAGGAGGGTCAGGCCTGGTTAGCTCCAGGCCTGGAGTGTCAGGTAGAGCCTGACGGCCAGTCAAAAATGGGGACGGGACCAGAAGAAGCTTCTAGGACCCCTCAGGGCCTTGTCCTTCCTGGGCCAGGCCCCTGATCATCTGGCCTCCAGGGTTGTTTCTGGGCTTGACCCCAGGACCACGATGTCAAGGCTGGGCCCTGCTCTGGGTGTGTGGAAGGGAGGGGGAGCTGGGGAGAGATGAGCAGAGGCAGAGAGAGGAATAGACAGCTCACCCCCAATTAATCTAGAAATTCATTGCAATCATGATCCAAGTCCCACGGGGGTTTTTGGTGGACATTGGCAATGTGATTCTGAAGTTAATTTGGCAGAGAAAGTGCCCAGGAATAGCCAAGAACATTGTGAAAAATAACAATGAAAGGGCCTGGCCTTATCAGTTATCACAATACAGCTATTCTAACTAAAACAGCAGAAGGATAAACTCAGAGATCAAGGCAACAGTGTCCTCCTCTCTCTGGGAAGTGAGTGGGATGAAAGTTGCATCTCAAATAAATGGTTTTGGGAGAATGGATACATCTGGATGGGTGATAAAGTCTGGGCTGTATTTCAAACCATACTTCAAAATCAGTCCCAGACAGGTGAGAGTAAAGTGAAAAAAAAAAAAAAAAGCAAACTATAAAAATCTTGAACGATAAATCAGCAAGAAAAAGACAAATAAGCCAGTAGAAAGACAGGCAAAGGGTAGTGACGGGCAATCCCAGGGGAAGATTCCCAAATGGGCAGTAGATGTAGAAAGAGATGGTTCCTGGTTTCTCAAATAATCAGGGCACTGCAAATTAAAACCACAATGAGGTACCATTTCACACCCATCAGATTGGCAGCAATTAAAAAGGCTGACAATACCAAGTGTTATTAAAGCTGCTGGTGGGAGTGTAAATTGGGAGAGCCTCTTTGAAGAGTAAAATGGCAGGATTTTGTAAAATTCTGTGTGCATCCCACAGCCCAGTCTTCTACTTCGAGGTGTATGCCCAGTGAAGAAACTCCCAACTCGTGGACCCGAAGTGACAGGTGCATCTTAAGGATGCTTGTTGAAGTTTTGTAATAGGAAAAAAAAAAAAAAAAAAAGAGAGAGAGAAAGAGAGAGAATCTAAATGACCATGACTAGGGGATGCCCAGATAGAATGGAGTGTATTCATACTGTGAGATTCTTGGCAAAAAATGAATGAACTAGATCTAGAATTAACCAACACAAATGGCTTTCCAGAGGCTGAGGGGAAAAAAAAGCAAGTTGTGGGACAAGATGTGTGCATGGTCTTTTGATGTTTACTTTTTAAAAGCACGCAGGGGACCCTAAATGTTGCTCCTTGGTATGTGTATGTGCAAGCAAAAGTAGAGAGAATCAAAAACCACCGCACAGTATAGCTGGTTCCTGGGGGAAGGGGCGGGGAATCAATGAGATCTCTTGTCCAAGAGGTCTTATCCACCTGCCCTTATACTGAGGCGAATGAGGAAGTTGCCCTCATTCTCTTTCTCAAATATAACAAGTATAAAAGATAAGAGAATATTTTTTTTATTATTCTGGTATGGGCTAGCCCTTCCTGAGCAAGACATGAAATCCTTTAAGGGAAGCCATTAAGGGAAAAATCAACAGATTGGACAGCATCAAATCAAACAACACAAAATAAAGCTTCTGTATGGTGAAACCTCCTGTAAACAAAGTGGAAAAGAAAGATAACCTAAAATATTTATAACCTATCTATTAAAGGTTAATACCCATGATCTATAAAATAGTATATAGTAGAAACAGATACAAGAAAGATAACCCAACAGAAAAATAGGCAAAGGCTGTGGGCAGATGATTCTCAGGGAGAGAAGCAGAGGCAAGGAGCCAGGGGAAAGCTCAGAGATGGAGAGTGAGAGTGAATGAACTATGGAAATGAGAGGCTCACAGATGGTTGGGCAGGACCAGTGACGCAGAGAGAGGACCAGGAAAGATATGGGCAGATGGAGAGAGGGCAGCAGGGAGACCCGGAGGATGGCTGGACGTGGGTGATGCTGGCCGGATGGGTGGTCCGGGTGGGGCTGGGGAAAGATGACCCGTGTTGGTTCTCAGGCCCTGGGCAGCTGTGGGGATGGAGGGGCCGGGTCTACATCAAAGGGCTAGTACCACTGGCAGCTGGCATGGCCCCACCCTTCCCAGCTCAGCTGGGCTTTGCTCTTTGATGTGTGTAAGGGGGAGGGGCACTGAGCCCACTGGGCTGCCCTGCCCACTCCCTATTTACACTGGGTTTTCAGTGCTGCCAGGGTCAGCCCAGCTGCTCTGCCAGGCGGTGGGACACAGAGTGGGGGTGGCTTGAGGCTCCCAAGGTGGGGTCAGAACCCAGAGAGGACGTCTCTCAGTTGGTGGGGGTGGCAGTGGAGATGCAGGCTTAGGTCCCCTGTGCTTGTGGGGACAGAGGGGTCCTGTCTAGGCCATGCCTACAACTCTCCACTTGAGAAAGTCCAGCTTCATCCCAGCAGCCAGCCAGCAGGCCCACTACACAGAGTGGGAAACCAGGCTTGGAGTGGCCTGAGGGTGTAGGGGTTGGACTCCATCCTCTCTCCTGGCTCCTAGACCCTGCAGGGGATGGGAAGCAAAACGGGGACCAAAGATGAGCAGGCAGAGGAGCAGGACAGTCCTCCAACATTCTCCGCCCCTCCCCTACAGCACTTCTGGCTGCTGGTCCTGTCTCGCGGGCTGGTGGGCATCGGTGAGGCCAGCTACTCCACCATCGCACCCACCATCATCGGCGACCTCTTCACCAAGAACACCCGCACGCTAATGCTGTCTGTCTTCTACTTCGCCATCCCACTGGGCAGGTGAGGATCTGGGCAATGTCCCCTTGGATTTCTGACCACTCCCTCTCCCTGAGGTTTGGCCCCCTGTGACTTGAGAAACGCCTGGACCAGTTCCCTAGCTGGCGGGGTGGCAGGGGCGGGCAGCCTTGTAGACCAGAGAGCATCCTCCATGCCACCCCACACTCTGCCCATCCCTGCCTGACTGAGCCCATCTTCTCTGCAGCGGCCTGGGCTACATCACCGGCTCCAGTGTGAAGCAGGCGGCTGGAGACTGGCACTGGGCCTTGCGGGTAAGGACAGTCCTGGACTAGCTCTTGCCTAGGGTCACCCTGAGACTCAGGGACGGAGCCCAGTCTGGGATGCAGGCCTTGGTCTCCAGGCTTCATACCTGGGTCTTCTAGATTTGTCCACATTGAGGTGTCAGGGAGCCAGACTCAGCCCTGCCACCCTCAGGGGCCCCCAGTCTGAGAGGACGAAGGACTCTCCCACCATGTCAGGAAATTCCAGGTCCACGATGGCGCTTCCTGCTTTGAGCCCCGGCACCGCGCTAGGGTGGGGCTGAGACAAGGCTTCTGTGTGGGAGCCCCCGGGGTCTGGAGCCACTTCCTGTCCTGCAGGAGGATTCGACACAAGTCAGCCAAGGCCCCAGGACAGGGCAATCAGAGGAAACAGAGATCCCCAGTCTCGCAAAGGAGAGGAAGCTTGAGACAAAGTGTTTTTTCCTCAAAAGCAGGAAGGAAGCAGCCTCCGTGGAATTTCTTGATTGAGGGTGGGAGGGGGCAAAAGAAGAGGAACTCCCCAGCCCATGGGCTTCAGGCCTGGTGGGGCTGGGGACTGATTTCCCTGTTCTCATGAGCTGGTGGAGGAGCTGGTATATTGGAATCCAGGCTGTCAAGATGAGCCCCTTCCATTTGGAAGGAGGCCTGGGGCCTGGGAGATTCTGTTCTTGGGCTGGATGCAAGGAAGACCCAAAGGGGCCCCTGAGCCTCTGGTCTCCTGGGGCTCACATGGGCCCCTTGCAAATGATAACCTACCTGATATATGAGCTGGGAGCTTCATGCCCAGCCAGTCCCTTCCCAGCACCCCCCAGTACAAGGAGCTGGCCTGGGAAACTTTCCTAGACCCAAAGAGGTGGGCAGGAGATGGTATCTGGTTCCTTGCCCCCAGAAACTCTCCTCTCCCAGTTATCATTCTATATGTCTGCCTATATACCTTCCTTCCTTTTGTTCCATCCATTATCTATCCATCCATTTCTCTGTCCATCTATCCAGCCATCTGTCCTCCCTCCTCTATCCATCTGACCATCCCTCCCTCCCTTCTACTTTCAGTACCCCCTCCCATCTGCCCCTGGTCTGGAGAACCCATTTGGAGCCCCCAAGCCCTTTGTGCTGACCTCACCCTCAGTGGCTCTGCCCAGTCAGGAAGGCTGGTGGGATTCTAGCCCAGAGGAGAAACCCGGGGTCCAGAGAAGGTGCGGCTGGCCTGCACTGCGCCATCCTGGTGCAGCAGAAACAGACGCCTGGGCCCTGGTGTTCTAACCTGGTGCCCCCTGCCCTGCCAGGTGTCCCCCATCCTGGGCATGATCACAGGAACACTCATCCTCTTCCTGGTCCCGGCCACTAAGAGAGGCCATGCCGACCAGCTCGGCGGGCAGCTCAAGGCACGGACATCGTGGCTCCGAGACATGAAGGCTCTGATCCGAAAGTGAGTGGTGCTTGGAGGGGTCTGGTGGGAGGAGGGAGGGGTGCCGAGATGAGGACCCCTGCCCGCAGGGCAGCCCACCCAGAGCTCTTGGCCAGACTTCCTCCTCTCTGTCTCCACTGCCCACAGGGCTGAGAGTGACATTTTGGTTACTAGTGTTTATTATTCCTGAAGCCGGAGTCCTCACTACTGGGGCTCATAGGAAAGGCATTTGAGGCCTTCTGTTCTTTATGGGGAAGGTGTGAGGGAGAAAAGCCTGCCTCCTGGGCCCCAACGCCTGGGCCCGAGTCTGCCAGCTGCAGGGGTGCTGGTACCCGCTCAGTGTCGCTGCCCCGGCCTCTCCCCAGCCGCAGCTACGTCTTCTCCTCCCTGGCCACGTCGGCTGTGTCCTTCGCCACAGGGGCCCTGGGCATGTGGATCCCGCTCTACCTGCACCGCGCCCAAGTCGTGCAGAAGACGGCAGAGACGTGCAGCAACCCACCCTGCGGGGCCAAGGACAGGTAGGGCCGGGCCTGGGGGCCGGCGGAGGGGGCAGGGATGGCGAGGTGGTGAGGGATGCTGCCAGCCCCTCTGCCCCAGCCCTGCCCCTCTCACCCCTGCCCCACTGCCCTCTGTCCACACAGCCTCATCTTTGGCGCCATCACCTGCTTTACGGGTTTTCTCGGTGTGGTCACCGGGGCAGGAGCCACGCGCTGGTGCCGCCTGAGGACCCAGCGGGCCGACCCACTGGTGTGTGCGGTGGGCATGCTGGGCTCTGCCATCTTTATCTGCCTCATCTTTGTGGCTGCCAAGAGCAGCATCGTGGGGGCCTATGTGAGTGCAGTAGGGGTGCCAGGGTGTTGGGGGGAGCTGGGCCCTGGGAAAGGAAATGCAGTCCGACTCATAGGGGCCCTTCCTCCCTGCCCACGGGGAGGCTCCAGCCCTCTGCCTGCCCCTGCTCTGTCCAGGGCCTTCCCAGAGCTCTGGGTGTCCTTCAGAGCTGTGGGCCTGACCTGAAGCCTGTAGATAATCCACAAATTCCTTGTCAGCCTGACTGCCAGGAGGAGTGGGAGGTTTTGGGGGGCTCCCTGCCAGCAGCTGGGGTGCAGGGGGCAGTCTGGGGTCGATGGTGGGTGGAGCGCCCCCTGATGGTCGCTCTGCTCTCTCCTGGGCAGATCTGCATCTTTGTTGGGGAGACGCTGCTGTTTTCTAACTGGGCCATCACTGCGGAAATCCTCATGGTGAGGCAGGCCAAGGTTGCCTCATGCTGACGGGGCCAGGGTGGGTGAAGAGGGGGCAGAGCTGGCAGGGCTTGTCAGGGGTGCGTGGGAACGAAGGCATACTGGGAAGGTGAGTGTGGAGGCGGAGGAGGGGATCAGAGATTTGGGGTCTGCATCGGGGCAGGGCCTGGCATCAGAGGGTTGAGCAGGCAGAAGGGAAGGACATGGGGATTGTGGGTGGGGAGGGGGATGTCTGGAGGCTCAGGTTTGTGGCTGGGAGGCTGGCAGTGCCAGGCTGGCACCGAGGTGGTGCTGCCTGCCAGTGCTCCTCCCCCAGGGCCTTAGCTTCCATGGACTCTGCCCTCCCAGCTCAGCCTGGGTCCCAGGCACGCCTGCCGGAGTGCCTGCGGCTGGGCCGGGCAGACAGAGGCCGTCTTCACAGGGCCAACAATGGGCTCCAGACCAGCCGGCCGGGGACAAAGGGCCATCTGAGTGGTGGCAGGGGCTTGGGTCTTTGGGCAGGGACGGGTGCAGCCCAGGAGGAACCAGGAGGGGGTTGTGGCCCTGCTAACTGGCAGGAGTCTTGGGGGGGTGGTGGCAATCAGGGGTGACATCTGGTCCTGTCCTCAGGGATCCTCCAAGTCAAGGCCAGGAGAGGACTAGGAGAAGGGGAGTGCAGGGGACCAGCAGTGGGGAGGGTATCTTGGAGGTGCCAGGGTGGGCCCTGGGGGCAGGGGGAGGAAGTACTCACGGGTCGACCTTCAGGGTGCTTGGGGTTTGGTGCCACAATGTGGGTCAGCCTGCAGATCAGAGTCTGCTTGGGCATCTGCCTGGGCATCGGGTCTCTGCTAGCTCCCCTCCTCCAGGAAGCCTGCCTTGCCCCACCCCAGCTCCCCTGCGTATCTGCTTTATCTGGAGGTGTTCCTCTCTCCCCACTAGTCCAAGGCTGGGAGGTGGTGGTGGGGGAGGTCTGACTCAACTCTGTGCCCCAGCATGGAGCCAGACGGGGTGGCAGGGGTGGGGCGGGGGTCCCTGCACACGCTGGATGAAGGGAGTGTGTCTGAATCAAGTGTCCTTGGCAGCGGGCAGGACCTCCTCTTCTGTCTCCACCCCTAGGGGCAGCCCCAGCTGCTGACAGGGTTTGGGTCCCAGGGAAATTGTGTCCCATTTTATTATTAAGTGTCACAGCCAAGTGACTAATTATTCCTGGAAATGGGGCCATGCAATCCAGGTCTCCCCTCCCCCATAGTAGTGGGGTGCTGGGTGGGCACTGGCTGCTCGCAGACTGTCCACAGAGGCCGGGGCTGACTAGACAAGGCAGCTGGAGCTGGGGGCAGGGGGCTGCCCAGGGCACCCACTGAGGTGGCTCCTCTGCCACCAATGCCTCTCGTGTGACCTTGGCCTGCCCAGCTTTGGAGCTACAGACCCTGTGGGTCAGGGCCTGCTTGGTCTGGTGGGGTTTTGGGGGCCCAGCAGCTCTGGCAGTCGGTGCTCGGGGTAAAAGTGGAGGCTCTCCCAGGCAGGGTCCTGCTTGACCACTGTCGCCCACCCCAGTCAGCCTAGGCTTTAGCAGGTCCTCATGGAGGGGGAACCAAGGTGGGTCTTCAGTGTGTGGGGAGGCGAGGGCAGGACTGAGGCCAGGGTTCTGGTCCCAGGGCTGCCTGGCCCCACGTGTGAGCTCTGGGCCTCCACGTGTGATCTGTGTGCCTCCGGGCCTTGGTTTCTCTGTGACCTCTGCACTTGGCTCTCTGTCAAGGGCAGCCTGGTCTCAGGAGCTGGAGGAGGGGAGGGCCCAGGAGAGCGGGGTCAAGGCACCAGGCAGAGTGAGTTGAGGCTGTGGGAGGTTCTGAAGTGTGACCTCTGGGCTGGGGCGAGGTGGGTGCACCTGGCTCTCCTGGCCTCTGACCTGCCGCTTCCTGCACAGTGTGTGGTCATCCCCACAAGACGGGCCACTGCTGTGGCCCTGCAGAGCTTCACCTCCCACCTGCTGGGGGACGCCGGAAGCCCCTACCTCATCGGCTTTGTGAGTAGTGGGGGCGGGAGGGACCAGGCTGGGTGCCGGGCTTGGGGAGGTGGCCCTGCCCTGACGCCCAGCATCCCACAGATCTCCGACCTGATCCGCCAGAGCACCAAGGACTCCCCACTCTGGGAGTTCCTGAGCCTGGGCTACGCCCTCATGCTCTGCCCCTTCGTCGTGGTCCTGGGTGGCATGTTCTTCCTCGCCACCGCACTCTTCTTCCTCAGCGACCGTGCCCAGGCTGAGCAGCAGTGAGTGGGGCTGGGGGTGGGCCTGCTGCCTCGGCTGTGACAGCCCCCACGCGGGTGAGGCGGGTGGGTCACCTGGCTGATGGGGTCCCCAGCCCCCGAGCCTTCCAGCCTTGTGATGCTGCCTCCGGCTACAGGCGGGGAGCCCGTGATGACCTGGGGTTCTCCTGGTGGTTCTATACTTGAGTTTTTCTCTGGAATTAAGAGTTTTCAGAGCTGGGACCCCACCTTTTCTTTTTCCTCTTGTTTTCTGACTTCTTTCTCCTCTCCTCTTTACTCCTCTCTCTCCTCTCCCCACCCCTGGGCTCTCCCACCTCCCTCTGGGGCTGACGAGGTCCCTGCCCAGCACGTCCGGTCCACCGGCCCCCGTGATGCGATGTGCCAGAGCAGTGCCCGGGCCCAGCCCCCGCTGATCCGCCACCTTGACCCCCGCCCGTCTCTCCCCCAGGGTGAACCAGCTGGTGATGCCGCCGGCATCTGTGAAAGTCTGAGGCGGTGAGTGCAGGCCAGGGGAGCTGAGGGTGGGACTCCTTGGGGGAGGGAAGGGGCAGGGTTAGCAGAGTGGGAGCATTCGGCTCATGATGGGGGAGATTCTGGAAGCAGGGGCAGTTCCTCATGAGTCACCTGCCCAAGCACATCCCAACCCTGGGTTTGGTCCTTTTCCTCCCGAAATGTTGCCTGAATGGACTGGTGGATCCAGGGGAAGGGAGGCAGGCTCCCTCTTCCAGTAAATTGGCTCCCCCTTCTTTCCTCAGAAGGGCTGGGGGCATAGGTCAGGGATGGATGGGCCAGGAACTCCCTGCTCTGTTCCGGATTCTGTCCTCCGGAATCCTCCTCCAAGTGCCAGGGCCCGACTACTACTTGGACCGTTCTCTGGGCCTGGCCTCTGGGGGCTGCAGCTTCCCAGCAGTGCAAGATCTAAGGTCACTGCCCCCGCGCCTTGGCTCCAGTAGACCCTTCCTGCCACCAAAGCGGAGAAAGGCCGGTTTCTCCAAACAGCGAGGAATGTGTAGGAGGGAAACTCGAACTGGCCCCTACCTCTGACCTCTGACCCCCTCCCTCCAGGTGCCGCTGGGACCATGAAGAACCCTTGCTCCTACCTAGTCTGGGAGGTGTCCCACGGCATCCCGGCCCTGCTGGGCTGTCCCGAAGCTTTCCGTGTGACCCACAGCTGGGCACCCACCAGCTCTGGTCTGGGACTGCTGAGTGGCCGTGGCTCACAGAGGCCGTGTCCTCGACTGATCTGGAAGGCTATGTCTGTTGGAGCCACGCTGTCAGACAGACTCCCAGGCCTGGGTCTGGGCTGCAGGAGTCCTGGGGCCCAGGAAGAAGACAGACCCCGGTGGGTGCGTGGGGAGAGGCTGGCCTGTCCTCGGCCTATGTGATCCTGGGGAAGTCTCTGCCCTTGCCAGACCGTGGGGCCAGGGGGCTGGATTCTCCTACCCAGCTTGCTGGGCAAGGCACTATCTGCAGCTTGGAAGATCCAACAGCCCATGGACTGCACAGAGAAAGGGTGGCCCAGGCCGCAGGGCGGTGCTTCAGGCTCTGAGGCGCCCTTAAGGGCCTGGCCCGTGAGGACTACAGCTTTTCAGCTAAGCCTCTGACCTCGGGGATGTTGGACTGGGCACTTCCAGCCAGGCTGGTCACTCTGGAGGACAGCTGTCTTCCCTACCTTGAGCTGGCTGTCAGCTCAGCCTGGAGGTCTCCCAGGTGGGGACCATCCCCAGACTTGCAGTGGGCATCACCAGGGGTGAAGGCCCTGGTGACAAAGACAGACCACCTGTGCCCCAGGCTTGAGACCTTTGGGGGTTCCTCACCCCTAACAGGGCTCCTTGGATCCACTGTAGCACCCCATTGTCCATCTCCTCCATGACCCCCCCCCCCCCCACCACAGAAGCCAGGAACTGACTCCTGCCCCCAGGCTGGGCCCCTTTCCAGGGGCAGGGCACAGGGGACTGTTCCCAGAATCCATGGGGCAGCAGCCAGGGCTCTGGCTGCCAGAGGAAGCAGCCATCCACTAAGTTTCCTGTCCCAGGGATTAGCCTGGTAGAGGTTGAGGCCCATGGGGAGAGGCCAACGCCCTGAGCCACCTCCATGCAAACACCGGCTGCTGCTTCCCCCACAGCCCAGGACTCACCCAGCCTCTGACCATGCCTCCCTCGTCGCCACACACCAGGGTGCAGCTGCCAACTTCACACCAGGCTGCCGGCCCCTGGGGTGGAACTTACCATCCTCTCTGCTCCACACACTCCCTCCCTGTACCTTCGCTGGACTCAAGGTGGTTCTGGTCTGGGGACGCCCCTGTGGCCAGCAGGAGCCCCTCAGAGCCAGCTTCAAGCTCTCTGCCTGTAGTTGTTGGCATGGCTTCAGTGGTGGGTAAACTGGTGGAATACCCACTCCCCACCAAGCTCTGGGGCACCCTGGGGGGCCTGACTAGGGAGGGGTGGGATCCCCCAAAGACCAGCCTGGCCTCCACTCCCACCCCGGCCTCAACTGGGGCCCCAGCAATGTTTTCTTGTTGTACAAGAACCAGGTCCGTGTGTTGCTTCCTCTTCCTTCCGGAAGCCAAACTGCTCCTTTATTTTTTAGAGCTGCTGATTGTGAATCTCAGAGTCTTAAGAGAGAAGCCAAATATATTCCTCTTGTAAATGAAGAAATAAAGCTATTTAAATCATGCCCTGGTGGCTCCTGCAGCAAAGCAGCCTAAGGGTGGGGTGGGGGCACAAGGCGGGGTCCTCCTAACCCACCCAAACACCAGTGCATCGGGACCTCCCGGGGGGCTGGCGGCAGGCCCTCTCCCCACAGCGCTGTAAGTAGTACCTCAGACTGGTTTATCAAAATTGCGATGAAAAAATCGGAGTCTCTAGGGTGAGTGGGGCAGGGCTGGTGTTGAGAGCTTCCTCACCTTTCTCAGCTGGGCCTTCCTCTTGGCCCCGCTCTGGAGGAGGCTGGGGCTCCTGCTGGCCAGAGACAGCCTGGCCTTCTTCCGTGGCAGCGCGGACTGTGGTGACTTGCCTGAGACCCCCTTTTTGGGCAGATTCTTCTGATGCTTTTTGCCAGCCGGCTCCATGGGGGACACAGGGGTGGCTCCATTTACCTGGGACGACTTCCGATTTTTCTTCTGTGGTTTTGGGGTCTTGGCAGGGATGTCGGGGCTCGTGGCAGGAGGGTCAGGGGCTGGACTCTTGGTAGGTGGTGTCCCATTCACCTGGGACTGGGCTGGGACCTTGGACTTCATCTTGTTTCTCTTCTTCTTGCCAGTGCTGGGGGGCTGAGTCCCATCAGTGGCTGCGGGCTTGGCACCCTCCTCCTGTGTGGCACCCTCAGACTTGCGTTTCTTGCGCTTCTTGGTCTCTGGCAAGAACCCCTTTTTCTTGCGCTTCAGGCTAACGGGGCTCTGCATGTCCTTAGGGACTTCCTTGGCATCCTTCTTCTCTGACTTGGGGCGCCTAGGAGGAAGTGAGCAAAGTAAGGAAGCGTGCGGAGAGGGCAAAATGACTTCAGCCTCTGTGGTCCCCAGGCTGCCCAAAGCTCTCATGGTGGGGCATGCACATCAGAACACGGGCGGCACGAGGACCTCCCAGCCCCTCCCAAGGTGGGAGCCCCCATCCCTAACGTACTGGACTCCGAGGACCTTCATGGCCTGCCAGTACAGGTCGTGGAGGCGGCTGGACCCGGTCGGGTGCTCCCCCTGCTGCAGCCTCTGCTGCTGGCTCTGCAGCACGCCCAGGGTGGCGGTCAGGTCCACGGTCAGCTTCTGCAGAGGGGCAGGAAGGCTGTGGCTGTAGCGGTGACCAGAGTCATGGCCTCTCCCTGGCTCCCGGTCCCTATCCTCCCACCCTTGCCCAGTTCACGCCTTCTGGGAGCCCACACCCCCCTTGTGGCCCCTCAGCCACTCCTTCTGCCGTAAATCACTAGTCTCTTACCCCAGGAGGGACAAAGAGCCCAGGTGCCAGGTTCTGTTCTCTTCTCCCACAGCCAGGAGGCCCTCCCACCCTGAAGGGCACCATGTAGTGACATCAGGGTCACCAAAGCCCTGCTTCCCATCTCCCCATCCCTGTCATGGACTGAGTGGGTTATTTTTGAAATCCATAGGCTTCCAGAACACACCTCTCTGCTGGTTTTTTCTACCACTCTGAGCACAGCTTCTCAAGCCCACTGTCGTTCTCAGCCCTGGCCCCGTCTCCCCGCTGCAGCGCCCTCTTGGCGAGCTAACCCCACACCTGGGCTTTGACCAGTGTCTACACTAAGAACCCCCAAACCTCTCCCTCTGGGCCAGACCTGGGGGGAACTACTCACCCACAGCTGCCTCTGGGCCCCCACCCTGACGGCCCACCAGCACCCTCCACTCCGCAGCCCTGGACACCTGGGCTTCCTCCTAACAGCTGCCCACCAGGCATCTCCATCGCCGCCTCTCACAGTGGCCAGCGCTCCCGCCCCTTCTCAGCTTTCTTACTGGAGCTCAGTAGTAGCAACTGGCCAGGTATGGGTGTGACACTCTCCTCTCCCAGATTAAAAAAAAAAAGCCAAGATTCCTCACCTCGCCATCCAGAACCTTCCTCACGTGGCTCCCCACCTGCCCCCAAATCTTTGCTCAGGCTGCTTGCTCTGCCTGGTGACCTCCCTCCTGAGCCCAAAGCTCACCTCATGATGAATGTTCTTGAGGAGAGTGTTGAGCAGCTCCAAGGAGGACAGCTCCTTCTGCTGCTCCGACTTGGTCTCAGCCTCACCCAGTGTCCGCAGATTCTAGGGAGAAGGCGGTCAGGCTGAGCCACTCCGGAGAGCTGCCCGAGGCCTTCCTGTCTCCCACGTCAGAGACGAAGGCCCCGAGGGAAGAAACATTTCCCGGGGCAACCCAAACCCACCCGAGGTGCAAAGTACCAGCAATTCTCAGCTCTCGGGTCCCAGAGAACTACTGCAGGTGGGGGTGTGCGTGCGGGTCCCCCGTGGCTGTTACCTCAGTGACCTTTGCCAGGATCTGACCCATCAGCTGCTCCCACTCCGGGTTCTTGAAGCACAGTCTCAGCTCCCGTGTGGGCAGGGTCTTCTGGAGCAGCAGGCAGGCCTGGGCCTGGGGTGGGGGGCAGTGTGGTCACCAGCAGCCCTGGCATGTGGGGCCAAGGATTAGGGAACTACAGGGGGACCCCATGAGCTCTGGGAGCCTGCTGGGCACCCAAGCAGGCTGAGAAAACTCTAGGCTATGTGGGGGGGAGCTGCCTGCTTGCTGCTCTGGGTCCAACCTCCCTGGGTTGTCACCACAGAAGCTCTGGGCTCAGCAACCAACTGCTCCTGACCGGTTCCTCTGGCAGGTGGGAGACCTGGCCCTCTACTACTCGGTGCAGCTTCCTCCAACTTCTCCAGCCCCCAGGCTTCCCCCGTGCAGGCCAGAGCATGAGCTCTGAGGAGCCAGAGGGCCCGGGTCACGTGGGAAGTGTCCCCCACCCTCAGCTACTCTGGGCCTATAGTCGGGGGTGGGGGGAGGGTGGCACTGGCCAGGGCAGAGGGGCAGGGCCCACCCTCCGCCCCCCAGGGCAGCATTCCTGGGCCTCGCGAACAGCCAGCCAGAGACAAGTCAAGCGGGTAACTCAAACAGGCCCTGGACTGGGATATGGGCAGCCCCTTACCTGATGACGGGACCGTGTGGGGCTTGCCACATGCTCGACCACGATGGGGAGCAGGCTCTTACAGAGCATCTGGGGAGAGAAAGACAGGGCTGTGAGGCGGCTGTGAGGGCTGGGCCCAAGCAGGGGCCCCACAGGGGTGGCCTGGCCCGACACTCACCGGGTGCCGGGTGAAGAGGCTGAGGAACATGGGGACGGTGAGTGGGCTGTTGCGCTTGGTCAGGAAGGAGCTCAGTGCAGATGAATAGACCGGGGTCACGAGGCTCAAATCCAAGCAGCTGGCAGCCTGGGCCAGGTGAGAGAGAGCTGCTATTATGCCAAGGATAGGGGCCCCTGACATGGGGGCAGAGCCTGGCTGCCTTCAGAAGGCTGGAAGCTGGGTCCCAAGGAAGGCTCGGCCTCAACTCCCCATCTGTGAAGCGAGGGGATGGTCCCACCGCCGCCTGGGACACGCTCCCATCTGTGGACACTGGACTTTCCAGGTCAAGTCTTCCCGGGCCAGGGCCTGCTCACCTCTGTGCCCTGGGGCTGGGTGCTGGTGTCAGCGTTGGCTTTCTCCTTCTGGGCCTTGCGGGTGGACTTGTCCACAGTGTTGCCCTTCAGGACCCGGAGCAGGTAGAGGGCGGCGTTGAAGTAGTAGAGGGAGATGGAGGAGTCAGCCTGGTGGCCGGCCTGCTGCACCAGCTGCTCCAGCTGCGTATACAGAGTCTCCACGCGGTCGCCCAGGTCGCGGCAGTAATGCCGGGAGCGACACAGGTGGTGCCTGTGGAGGGGAAGCGGGCAGAGCTACCTACAACGTCCTCTCCCTGCCCTGCTCCCTGCCAAGCAGAGCCAAGCCCCAGAGTTGGGGCCCCGGGTCCCATTTCACAGGCAGGAAACACACATAAAGAAAGGAGTCTGATTAAAGCTGCTGGGGGAGGCCCAGGGCCACATGTGGATCTGCCTTGAGGAAAAGCCAGAGGAGAACAGGCCTCCCTGGGTGAGGCTCCACCATGGACCAACACCCCCCCTTGCTTCACATCTCCCCCCTGCACCTGTCTCTCGGGGGACAGTGACTCCCAGGCCCTTTGTAAAGCAAAACCAGGGTCTGTGTGCCCAGCACCCTGGGTGGCTGGGCAGAGCTGAGGTGAGAAGCAGGATACTCAACAAACTCAACATCGCCCAAGCAGGTGGCGGAGAGAACTAGTGAAGAAGTGACCTGGGGCCAGCAGGGGAGGGGGGCATCAGGCCCTCCTCACCCACCCTGTGCTGTACAGTTGGCCTCTCAACTCCTGAGCCTTTGTCTCCACCACCCTCTCTGCTCTCTGGAAGGCAGGGCTCAATTTGCCACCTGCTTCGTCTCTCGTTATGTGCTCGAGCACAGCCCACCCTGCTACACCTTTCCTAAAAGACAAACCAGCCCCGCACCCTGCCCACGTCTTGGTGTGAATACCTTTGAGGGCCCCGATCCTGCCAGGGCTGGGCCACAAGGCCTCTTCTGTTCCTGTTGCATTTGACTAGCTTCCTTCTGGACATGCCTTCCTCCCCTGCCTGTGGCCTCTGGGCCTGACCAGCTCTACAGCTCCCCATATTGCTGACACCTCTCCCAGGGGGCCTTCTCTGGCACCTCAAGACTGAGTTAGGTGTCCCCACTGTTTCCTATCCACTCCCTACTACAGCCCCAGGACGTCATTGCTGGCGACCAGTCTGGTTTCCCAACTGCAGTGACCATGAAAGCAGGGCTGGGAATAGGGGGCCCCGAGGGCTGTGGGTCTTACACAGACCCTGTGCTGATTGTCGCAGGATAGATGGATGAACGAGGGCTGCGTGACAACTAGTGAAGTGTGCCCCCCAGGGCAGCCAAGCAGGCCCACTCAGGGATCTTGGCTCCCACCCTTTCCATCTGGGAAGCCCCGGAGGCTCGGCTTCCCCGGTGCCCATGGCACTCACGTGAAGATGCGGGCCGTCTTGTGCAGGAGGTCCTGCTCCTGCTTGGTGCTGCTGGTGCGCATGCTCCGCCGGATGATGAGCAGCAGCGGCTCGAGCAGGTCCAGGACCAGGGGGTTCTCGGGCTGCTTCGTCACCAGCACTTCAATCAGGTCCAGGACCTGCGGCCGGGACGGGTGGGCTCAGCCAGGTGGGGGATGGGAGCAAAGGTGGGGCGACTAGACCCGAGGACCGCGGTGGTCCGGCGGGCAGCTGCAGGCTCACCCGGATCTGGAAGTCCCGCCGGAGCACCTTCTCCTTCTGCAGCTTGTTCTTCTCGTCCCTCCGGGCCTGGATGCGCAGCTTCTGCTCGGCAAAGAGGCTGGCCAGGTTCTCGTCCAGGGCCATCATGGCCTCATCCCCCAGCTCCTCCTCATCATCCTCGCCGTCCGCTCCACCCTGAGGGACAGATGCTGTGAGCAGCCTGGCCGCGTATGGGCAGATGGACCCGGGAGACCTGGCCGGGCGCCTGCTCACCAACGCCTTCCCTGCCTGCAGCACCGCCATCAGCTGCTCCCGGAAGCCCTGGTCCACGTCCCCATCCAGGTCCTCCTCGTCGCTCTCCTCCTCGTCGCTTTCCTCCTCACTCTCCGAGTTCTTGCTGCCCTTGTTGTCCTCGCCATCTGAGCTCTTGTCCTGTGGGTGGGCCGGCCGTGTGTCACGTCTCCCCATTGCCCACCGCATCTGCCCAGCTGCCCTGCCCCTTGCCGGCAAGTACCTCCTCATCCTCCAGTGGCTTCTGCTCGGAGTCATCCATGACCACCACGTTGTCGTCCTCGTCCTGGCTCCCCTCGGGTTTGAGCACCTACAAAGATTCCCAGACTCATCTACCCATCCTGCCCCTTCACCCGCTCTGTGACATCTGGGCCCTGCTGACTGCCTTTGCTGACCACGCCATCTAGTCCTGGCCAAAAGGCCTCCGTTTCGGGGAGGAAAGCAGAGCCCAGGAGAGAAGGCCACTCCCTCCAGCACCTCCTTTAGACCTGACAACCCCTTGGCACACACTGTATCAGGCAGAGTCTGATAGAAGCCCTCACCACCCTGCAGGTTATGTGAGGACCAGGGGCGATGGGGCAGCCCTGGTGCAGTCTGGTGCCTGGAGAGCCCCATCCTGGGACCCACTTCCCCAAAGGCCTTGACTTACATCAAGGATGAGCTGCAGGGCATGTGGAGTCAGGTGGGAGCAGACATGGCCAAACACGTTCCGGGCCACCTGGCGCATCAGGTGACTGGGCTGGGCCAGGAGGGCCAGCAGGATTTCCACCAGCACCTCCACCCACGGCGGCTCCTGGAGGCCTGCAAGTGGAGAGGGCTGAGTCTGGGCAGGGCACCACCACCCCATGCTGGGTCCCAACTGTGCCCAGAACCTGCCCCTGCCCCTCTCCCCGGAGCAATGACCCACTGGTGGCCTTGGAGCGGGTCCGGCGAGGCTTCTCCCCCAAGCTCTTCTTGATGCAGGTCTGGATGTCACCCAGCAGGTCACAGCTCTCTGCAGGGGACTGTATAGGGTAGGATTAAAATCAGGAGCCAGGCTCTGTTCCCAGCCCTTGCTGAGCCAGGGGAGGGGTAGCCAAGTGGGAGGAGCTGGCATCTGAGGTCTTAGAAGATTCCCCACTGCCTTGGCCGGTCACCCTTACCATCCAGAACAGAGGAGCCCAGCCAGACCCCAGGAGTCCAAGAGCTGATGACCTCTTACACTGAACTTCAGTCATGGCCTGAGAGCCCTCAGGGAACATGGCGCCCAACTTCCCCATCGGTGCCCAGCCTCCTAGTTCGCAATTCTAGATTTTCCCTCCCACACCTGCCTTGATGTTGTTACAGAAAAAGAACTGAAAACTATTAATTTTAACAAATTTAAATTTAAACCAATTTAAGCCCATCTTGCCAGGGGATAAACCCAGAATCCAGTTACCAACCAGTGAGTTGAAATTAACGTGTGCGATCAATGGTACCGAAAAGGCAGACTTCTTCCCTATAACGTGGTGGGTGGCTTCAATGTTTGGGACAGGAGTGGCAGAATGAAGGCCAGAACAGGGGCCCAAAGCCCTGGCCATCTATGTCTCCAGCTCCCCTGCTGTGGCTGGGCACCTCTGACCCAAGCCAAGCTCCAGAAGCCCAGCGCCAAGGATTGGAAGGGGCGGTGTGGCCAATCCATTACCCACACAGCTTGTCTACGAGTGGGGCTTGGAGTGACGGGGGCCTAAAAGCAGAAACCACAGCCATGAGGCCAGAAGGAGCAACTGAGAGTGCTGTCTAATCAGGCTCCTTAAGAGTTCGAGGGCCTCACACAACTCGCAAGGAAAACTTCTAGAGAGACCAGGGTTCGTAGTCAGGAGGAAACCACAAGGGTCAAAAGAGTTGCTGCCGTGAGCTCCAAATGTGGTCAAGGCTTCTTGGTGGAGAGAATAGAGACAGAGCTGGTTCCAGAGGACCCGTTATTAGAAGGAGCGTGAGTGACAACACGAGGAACACTGTGACAGGAGCAGAACCCCACGTTGGGAGCACCAGACAGAAACACGCTAACCCCAACCCACTACCATGGATTCCGGGTGGGTGAGAGTTAAACAGAAAAATCAGGACCCCACTTCTAACTGACCGTGACAGACAGAAGGAAGCAGCGCCCCCCTCTCTCTTTACATTCATCACCTCTGGTCAGTAAGGCAGTTTGGGGAGGCCCTGTGAGATAGTGGAGTCAGACCCCTATGCTTGAATCCCAGCCAACAGCTGTGTGGCCTGGGGTAAGTTACTTTGCCTCTCTGAGTCTCAGTTACCCTACCTGTCAAACAGAAGCACCTGCCTCATAAGTGTGGGGATTACAAATAAGTGATGCTGCAGGGAAAACTCCGGATGTAGCTGGTGCCCACTAAGCAGGTGGAGTGATTGTTCGAGCTGGAACTCCAGCCAGGAGCAGGTGGCCTAGGAAACCTCCCAATTTCAACTCCCCAGAGCCTCTCCTGACCACCACTGACCCCAGGTCCCTGACCTCCCTTCCAGGCTGCTGTACCTTGAAGAGGTGGATGCCCACCAGTAGCAGCAGGTGCTGGAAGGCAGCAGCCTTGGCCTTGGCCTCTGAGGACCGTGCGTCCACTTCCTTCAGAGTCTTTAGCATCCTAGGTGAGACAGGTACACTCTTAAGCCCCTGAAGGCAGTGTCAGACCCCAGAGCGCCCTGCACACGCCCTGGAAACCCCAACACCCTCTCACCGGTCCCAGGCCTGGCGCTGCTGAGTGGTGAAGGGCGTCAGGGGAGCCACGTTGCGGCCATGGCTCAAAAGCATGTCTGCAAACTGCACCAGGCGATGGGTCCAGAGCCTCCTGTCCTGGGTCTGCTCCGGCGCCTGCCTAAACTGTGTGCTGAGGGTCTGCAGCAGGCTGGTGGTGGTTGGAGGGAGAAGAGTCAGTGTCATGGGCTGGTGAGCACGGCCACCTCTCTCCACCCCCATGCCCTGACTCACCCCAACTCTCTGGGCCTCCGCTTACAACTGGAGGGGGCAGTGTTCCCAAGGCCCCCTTCCTGCCTGCTCGCCCACCCTCAGACCTCTCCTCCAAGCTGCCCAGTGCCCACCTGAAGAAGGCATTGCCCACCACCTCCCGGGTCCGGCTCTCCAGAGGAGGGGAGAAGGACTGCTCAGTTTCCGGGATCTGGGACGTGGGCTTCTTTGTCTCAAAGAATGAGTGGAAAAAACAGAACCTGGGGAGGGCAGAATAACCTGTGTTATCTTGGCGGCCAGGCCACCACTGCTTCTGCCAGCACGGCTGCCCCTCTCAGGGCTGTGGCGAGGGTGAAGGAGCTTCCGGCACAGAGGCGCCCCCAACACTGTCGATGCACAAAGGCGTCCGGGGAGCGCAGAGCCAGCCGGGGGCCTTTGCTGCCCCCGCAGCCCCACACTCCTTGGGTCCCTTCCTTCCGTGAGCTCCCAAAATGCTTTTCCCTAAATCTCTTTCTGCCCCAAGAGGCGAGGATGGCCTGCTTCCCGTGACGACTTGATCCCCTCTGGCTTCTGGCTCCAGGGGGACCTAAACCAGGATTAGGCAAGAGGCCCAATTCTTCGGCTGCCACACCCATGGGGAGCTGGGGTTCAAGCATGTCTCAGTACCTGGCCACCTCCTCAGTCAAGGCCTCCTCCTTCTCCACGTGCAAGTTGTCCACGACGCTGACCAGGCGAAGGATGATCCACTTCCGTAGCCGGAACACAGCTCGCTCAGGCCTGCGGGTAGGAGGCAGGTCACAGAGGCCATTTAGAGATGGCAAAAACCATTCTCCTTGGTTGCATCTTGGAGACAGAAAACCAACAAAGACCTCCCCAATGCCCTTATCACCAGCATGGGAACATGCCCGAGAAGGTCTTCTTTAAGAGTGAAGGCTCAGCTTGGCTCCTCTCCTTCCCTCCCCTTCCCTCCCGTGGAACCTGGCATGACAGGAGGGAGGGTGGATCCAGGTCTATGGGCCCAAGAGGCCCCTTCCTGCCCGGCCCCCTCACCCGTGGAACGAAGCATCCTGGGCTTTTTTCTGGTTGTTGGTGCTGAAGTCCACCAAGGAGTCCAGGTCGGGCTGGAGAAACATGTCCCGCAGCCAGGCCACGTAGCCTTTGAGAGCCGGGGGACTCAGGAACCGCACGACCCGCCAGTAGGTAGGCGTGATAGGGAGGCCCTGGTTGGTGACGGACGTGAAGGCCACCACCATGTCCAACTGCCGCTCAGGGTCATCCTGGCAGCCTTTGAGGAAGGCCTCCACGTACTCGTTCATCTCTGGAGCAAACTTGAACTGGTTTGGGAGCTGCAGAGAGTTGGGTACAGGATTGGGGGTCACTGGCCAGGAGGGGTCGAACAGGCCCCGCCGCCAGCTTCTTCTACATTGGGTCACATCAGGGCCCGGGAAGACTCCTCCCTGGTGCCCTGCCAGGATGGGCTGCCCTGTTGCCCCAGTGCTTAATCTTTGTAAAGACCCTTCGCACAAAGGGTTTAATTATTTTGCAGATGAAAAAAATGAGGCACGAAAAAGCTTAGACGTAATTCCTGAGGGTCACAGGGCTCCAACGGTGCAGCTGGGGTCTGACCCCAGTCAGTCGGGCCCCCTAGTCTGCACTCTCAATCACCGCTCCGTACTTTCTGCGCCTGTCCCTCGCCCCGAGGACCGGAATGGCAGCTCTCCAAAGCCAGCTGTAGGGATGAAGTGAGGAGCACACCCAGCAAGCCCAGCTGCACTTCTGTGCAAGGAGCACTGCTTTAAGCGCCCATGGATGTTAGCCCGGCTATCCTCCTAACTCGGAGGAAGGAACTGCTCCTCTTGTCTCCGGGACAAGCAGAGGCAGGCAAGGGAAGGGAGGCCACCTGTGCACAGTACATAGCTAACTGCTATGGTGTCAGGGCTGGAGTCCGGCTGTCTGGTCCCCGATTCCACGCTCTTAACTACTACTTGATTCTCCTGTCGAGCACTTTGGGGTGTGGGGTGCGTGGACGGTGCTGAAAACAGCATCAGTGATGACTGTTCTTAGTGTGACAGCTGGGGATGGAGGGGGGTCTGGACAGACCGCTGGCTGTCCGTGCCTGGGCTGAGGGGCATGAAGGCAGAAGGGCCGGCCCCGCCACACTCTGCTCAGAGGGGAAGATGGAAAGGGGGGCTCAGGTAGCTCACTTTACCCAGAGGAAAAAAGACACCCACATCCCAAGTCCCTTCCAACAGCAGCTGTGCCTGCCCGTCCCAGGCAGGACCACTGACACCAAGAGCAATCCTCTCTTCTGGCAGCGGGCTGACACCCGAGGCCCACCGCCCACAACTGTGCAGGAAGCAGCCCCGTCGCCTGGCCCTTTCTGTCAGTATGGGCCACAGGAGGTGGCACCCACCTTAGCAGTGACCACGTGCTCCCCATAATGTCGGATCAGGTCCCCCTGCATCACCAGCTGCAGCTGCTCCTTGGACAGCAGGGGCAGGGCCGTGCCCAGCAGGCGGAAACACAGGTAGCTAAGGGGGTGCACGACAGAGCCTGGTCAGAGCCCTCGGTCCCCAGGGACCACTGGCCCATCCCCGCTTAACAGGGGAGAGAGGATGGAGAGAGGCCACGCGTCCACGCACCTGACCGGCCAGAACTGCTTCTTCAGGAGCCCTTGCTCCACAACCTCCTTCCAGAACCGTGAGAACACGTCCTCCTGGAGCGCCAGGCGGAGCAGCTCCAGGGCCATGGCGGGCAGCTTGCGTTCCTTTTTCATAGAGGAGGCCGCCATCTTTAGCACTGTCACCAGCCTGTGGAGGAGGGCAGAGGGGACTCAGAGGGCACCCTCAGAACAGATAAAGGGCCAGGCACGTGGGACTGAAGGGATGCCCACCCCCATGGACCAGAGAGCCCAGCCGCCCACCTCCCTCACACCTGGGGATGTTCTCATCTGAGAACAGGTTGACTGGTCCCAGTAGCTTCTCCAGCTTCTCGGGCACCTTCTGCTGGGCCAAGAGGAAGAGCTCCAGGTGCTCGGGTGAGCCAAGTACTGAACTCAAGTCAGCCTTGAGGACCTTCGGCAGGACCTCCTGCAACACGGCCTCTGGGACCTGGCGTGGGGAGACAGGATGAGGAGGGGAACTCCTTCACAGCATCCTGTCTCCCTGCCATGGGGGTGAACGCTTTGGGCCTTATTCCACTTGCCAGGCTCCCACGAGGATTCTGGCACAGTGCCAGCCTGAGAAGGGTCAGCCACAATCCACCTTGCTAGGCATCAGAACCATCAAAGGGTAACTGTTAAAATGCTCAAATTCCCAAGTCCCAGGAAGCTGGGTCTTTAACAAGCATCCCACTGATGTTAATTTGCCTGGGGCCACTCCTTTAATTATTCCTCCTTCAGGTTTTTCAGGACTAGCCCATTTCTTATACAAGGAACCCCAAGTGGAGAGCTAGGATTCAAGTTCAGGTGCAGAAAGGCCCAGCCTGGGACATGCCAGCCAATCCCTACCTTTTCCCCAGTAACAAAGGATTCTAGGTATTGGCCCATCTCCGTTTCCCAAGTTGGGCATGGAGGGTCTCTGAAGGGCCAATTCTGCCCAAAACAACAATGGCAAATGTGTTTAACCCCCTTGTCACATGCCAGGTGCTGTTCTAGAGCTGCACTGTCCAATACGGAGCCACTGGCCACACAGGGACACTGAGCACTTAGAATGCGCTAATCTGAATGGAGATACGCTGTGAGTTTAAAACACACGCTGGACTTGAGACTTAATATGCACCCCTCCTCCCTCAAAAAACCTCTACAGTTCTTTTTATACTGTTTACACATTAAAGTAACACTTCAAGTATGTTAAATCAAGTAAAACATTTTACTAAGTTATACTTATCTTTAAGTTTTTATAAACATAGTTACTATGAAATGTCAAGCTACACGCTTTTATTTCCACCAGATGGTGCTACATTTCCATGCATCAACTCGCATCCTCTCCCTGTTCTGTAACAGGTGGTGCTACCCAAGGCCCCACTGCCCCACAGCTGCGAAGCCTGTACCTCAGAGAGGATGTCCACCAGGGCCTTCTGGGGCTGCTCCTGCAAGTGGTTGTAGTGCTGGCCCAGGACTTGCAGCAGCTTGACCGACTTCATCAGTACCTCGGAGTCCTGGTACCCCCAGAGGGGGAGAGGGGATGAGCAGGGCGTGCCACCCTTCCCCATCACTCCCAAGCCAGCCCACATCCCTCCTTATATCCCCAAAGCTCTTACCTTCACCAGCCTGCCTGACTGAAAGAGGGCTAGCACCCCAAACAGGTTTGCAAAGAGAGCTGGTCTCACCATCCCCTAGGAAAAAGATTCCAGGCCCTGATGAGAAGGGCCCAAGTGTTCCCCACCCTGGGCTCCTGACCTCCCTGGGGCCACTAACTCTCACCTTCTTCACCTTCTGCAGGTCATACTTCTCTTGTATCTGCTGCAGGATGCTGCACAAGGGGATGTCTTCGAAAGACTGTAACAGCTGCCAGGACGAAGAGAGGGCTGCAGGGGAGTGGTCCAGCCACATTCCTCAGACCTCAACCTCCTCCCACTTCTCCCTTCAACTCTGCCCAGAGGCCTTGGCAGAGGCCAAGGATGTCTCTGATGGAACACTGCTGTGAATGGAGTTGAATCTTGTCTCCCTGCCTCATGTCCACCTGGGGTTCAGAAAGTAACTTTTGCCCCTAGATCCTAAAGGGCTTGGGTCTCTACTGCCCTTTCATCACTCCACACTCCTTACAGGTGGCCTAAAATTAGCTAAGTGCCTGTTGAGGGGAAAGGGCCTTGAACCCTGCAGAGATAAGGGAACCCACCCCAAAGCTTATTGCCTTCAATCAATGTACCTTGTGGCTGGTCAATCCATGTACCCAAAAGCAAACTTGCTCAGCCTCCTACCCTACCTGCCTGGGCTTTTCTGCAGACAGGACTTGCTCCCGCACTTTCTTTACATCCACGTGGGGACACCTCCCTTCTGCTCAGATGCCACCTCCCCCCCCCCCAACTTCTCAGCTGCCACTTCCCCTGCAGCTGAGGCATCTGCCCTCCTCACTCCCTAGCGTTTTGACCAGCACGGCTGGTCCCCTTCCAGGACCTACCACTCACCTGTGCCAGGGCCAAACTGTAGCAGGGCCGGGCGGTTTCCCGTCCGCCGCCGAGCCCAGTGATTAGGCGCTTCAGGGCGTACTTCATCTCGGATGACCCCTGCAAAATCAAGCACAACCTCAGGTGGGCCAGTGAGAAGAATCATCTGGCACCCGCCCACGTCGCCCCTCAGCGCGCTCTCACCCGGGCATCCAGGTTCGCGACCCCGTGCCCCACGTCCCACCGCCACATCTTTGCCGGAATCTACGCAACCTCCTGCCCCAGGCCCCGCCACCATACCCTTGGCCTTGTGCGCAGATACTCCAGCAGCTTCTCTGTGGCCTCAAGCCGCGCCTCTTGCTGCGGCTTCGCAATGTCCCAGAAGAAGTCCAAGAACTCGCGGCTGTGCTTCAGCAGGCCATGACGGTCGGCAGGCCGGGCGCCGCTCTTCGGGGCCTCTCCAGTAGACACAGCCTCAGCGACTTCCATACTCTCCATCTCCGCCATGCTGGCCGAACACGTGGGCTCCAAAGACTGCCTCTTCCAGGTCAGGTCCCGGCGCATGCGCACTGGGTTGGGTCGCCTGGGGGCGGGGCTAGACGGGAGCGGAGCCGGCTGGAGGCGGAGCCGGGTGTGGCTGCCAGGCCCTTCTGCTCTCAATCAAGCAGACCAAGAGTTTGGATTTCATTCTGAGTGTGATGGGAGGTCACTGAAGGATTTTATGCAGGGACGAGCCCTGATCCTATTTACGTTTTTAACAGATTATTCTGCTGCTGTGTGGGGGATGGATTGTAGGAGAGCCGGGGTAAAAGCAGGAAGACCAGCTGGAGACAATGGTGGATTGGACCAAGGTAACATGAGAAAGTTCCAGCTGATCTGGAGCTGGTAGTAGGTTATGGAATGCTAGGTTTGGGGGTTAAAATAACTGGGTAGATTGTGTACCATTTACTGAGCTGAGAGAAGAATTGTTTTTGTTGGAGGAAGGGGGAGGCAGAGGCGATGGGACCAAGATTTTTGTTACATCAGAGATACCTTTTACAGTGTGGGGGAGGAGTGCTACTGGCCACCCCTGTTTCTTGGCCTGAGAAGCTGTCTTTGGGTTATTGTAGTTCAGAGAGACCCCAGCCCTTGGGGAGGTGGGGAGGCGAGGGCCAACCCCACCAGCCTTGAAATTCCACACACCCAGCTCCAGCCCCTGCCCCTGTCACTTCCTACTCACCCTCTCAACCCCTTCCTTGCTCTACTGTGTTTCAGAAAGTGAGAATAAACCATTTACTATGTACATTTGGTACTTGGTGCCCCAGGAGGAAGAGGTGAGCAGAGCAAGGGAAAGCTGAAAGACATGAGCCTGGCTCTGCATCCCTGGTTGTGAGTCTCCTGCGCTGCCCACGGAGAAGCCCAGACACCAGCTGCCTCAAACGCTGATGTGAAATTAACCAAGAAGCTGGAACGGCACATGGTGTCCGGGAGACTTGCTCTTTATTTTGTTTCCAGCCCAGTTGAGGGCGATCAGCAGAGTGTGGCCTGAAGGGGAAGACGGAGATGCCAGATGCATGCTCTGCCCATGATCCCAGAGCCTAGGCAGGGGTGTGGCATTCTGCCACCTGTCCTTCCCAGAGCTGGATCTGAACTCAGGGCTGTCCCCAGGCCCTGGTGTTCTTTCCTCATTATCCTCAGGTTCCTTAGCTGAAAAAAGACCTGGAACTCAATTCCAGGCAACTGACCAGGCTGGAAGTTGAGGGCCCGAGCCAGCAGTGAGCACATAACCGATGCACATTCTTTATGCACTCCATTGCCCTGCCCCTGTCTCCAGGCTTGAGACCTCTACTCCCACCGCCCTCCCTGCCAGACACTTCCCCCCGCCTTAAAACCCCTGGGAGGGGCAGCAGCCACTGGGGACACTGGAGACATGGGCATGCTCTGCATGGGCTGCCACCTGGAGCAGGGTCCCTTGGATACAAGGTCTGGGGCTCTTGGTGGGTCCTTGCTGAGCATGGGTTTGGGGCCTGACCAGGTGGCTGAGCAAGGTATGAGTCATGACTCTGGCCACTGCGGGTGTCCCTGAAGCAACCAGCCCCAAAACGTCAGCCTCATTGTCATCCAGCCTGCCATGGAGGATGAGAGGACAGGCCCAGGCAGCAGACTTGGCTACCAGGTTGCTAAGTAGAACCCCAGTGCTTGGGGACAGGTGTCCAGAGCCGAAGGAGCTGTTGAGCGAGGAGGTGAGAAGCAGCACAGAGCCGCCGCTGTCCACAGTGGCCAGGACACTGCTCCCTGTGGTCCCAACAGCTAGGAGGCGTGGTGGGCAGGGGTCAGGGCTGGGCCCTCCAGACTGCTGAGCTGCCTCTAGCAGCTCTAGGAGTTCTGGGCCAGCTGAGGGGCTAGGGGTGGTGAACAGGATGCCCTGGGGCACAGGCAGTCGCAGTGCTGGCTCCAAGGTGGGCCTGGGCCCAGCTGAGGGGCCCTCCAGCCCCAGATCTCGGGCCAGAAGGCTCAGTAGGGCATCCCCAGTGAGGTCTGGGGTGGGGGCAAGTGCAGCCCTGTGTAGCACAGCTGCCAGTTTGGGGTTGATGGCTCGGGCCCCAGGTCCCAGGGGGGTCCCATCAGTACGGCAAAGGAGTGGACAGATGCCCTTTGTGCCCTGGGCTGCCAGAGCCCTGGCCAGGGATGTGTCCACCAGGAAGCCCTCTTGAGCCAGCGTGGTGGGGCCCACCAGCAGGCGTGGCCAGGGCAGGCGGCCGAAGTGGGTGTGTAGCAGGCGCAGGGCAGGTAGAGCCAAGGGCAGCCCCAGGCCGGGGGCCAGGGTCTGGGCTGGGCCTGATGTCAGGGCAGTTGAGTTGCCTGAGGAGCTATTGTAGAAGAGGCCCCAGAACATGGCACCTGGGAGGAGACAAAGGGGTCACACAGGGGTCAGCGGCACAGACTGGGGTCAAGGGCACTCAGTAGTCCCAGGTGAAGGGTCAGTGACTTAGCCTGGGGTCAGGGGTTACTGACTAGGTCTGGAGACAGGGGTCAATAACCAGGCCCGGGGTCAAGATCGCACTGATCTGGAATCAAGGGTCACAGCCTAAGGTGGGGGCTACTGCCCAAGTCCTGGCTCCTACCCACTAGCCAGCCTTGAGGTCAAGGCCACTGACTGCCTGAGTTCCAGGTTACTGATCAGACCCAGGGTTGGGCTCACCATCTGGGGTTGTCACTGACCTAGCCCTGTGGTGTGTGGATGCACCACTGCCAGACACAAAGCCGCTCCAATGCCAGCATCCACGACATTGCCCCCAGCAACAAGCAACTCCTGGCCCAGGTGGGAGCACGTGGCTGCAGCAAGAAAGGGACTGTCGTGGAGAGGCGGGCTGGGACCAGTGACCCCAGCCTCTTCCCTCCCCTGAGCCGCTCCTGGCACTGACCTGCGGGGCTGATGATGGCACCATGGGGGTACACGCCAGGGCCGTGGGAATGCCTGCTGGGTGGAGGGGCCCCAGAGCCCAACGTTCCTGGAGAGCCACTGATGCTGTGGAGTTGCCTCACGGCCAGGGAGAAACCAATGGCCAGCAGCAGCAGGGCAGCTACCAGTCGGGCCCAGGCCCCGGGCAGACCCCCAGCCTTGTTCCTGCAGAGAGGGATGTCCTGAGCCAGGGCCAGGCGGGGGGACCCCCAAGAACCCCATGAGAACCCAGGGAATAATTCCCAAAAGGTTTGGTCTTGCTTGTGAGAGTGTAAGTTTGCAAGAGAAAGGGCCTCCTGGCAGAAGACGGAGGTGGTAGCGAGCTGGGGGAAACTGAGTCTCTGGAGAGGGGGCTGGAGAGGTAGGGTCTGGCCAGTCTGGAGGGATGCCTGACGGGGCCTTGGCAGGCTGGAGGAGCAGGGGCCGGCCAGGTGTAGCCAGGCCCAACCTGCCCAGCAAGTGTCTCCTGCTGGGGGTGGGGGCTGGGAGCCTTTGGCGGGGCTGGCTTGGTACAGATGTCCCTTCAGATGCACAGGCCTTGGATTGACTGGCACAGGCCAGGCCTGGAGCTGTAGCCCAGGCTCCCCTCTTTCAGCCAGAAAGTTTCCTGAGCTGGCCAAGCACAGGGTTGTCTGGCCCTCCTTAGGGGCCCCAGAGGGAGGGACTTGCCAGCCTCAGGTCTGAGTTGCTGGGTGCCCAGGCCGCCCCCTGACTCACCCAGAGGAGTCCTGGGGCCCCCAGGGATCCGGAATGAGCTGCTCTGATATCTCCTCTTCTTCCTCCTCGGACTCTAAGCTTGGCTCCCAGACCAGCAGCTTCTGGTAGAGTACAGGCCCTGCTTCGGGTTCCATGGCCCCACGGCACCTGCCCCAGCCTCCTTCCTGCCAGCCTTCCCAGCTGAGTCTCGGCAGGCCCTGCCTGAGCCGGTGGGTGGGAGGTGGAGGCAGCCTTGGGGAAGGGTGGTGTGGAATCTAGAACAGGTCTGGGCAGGGCATGGGGCCAGGGAGGCAGTGCGTGAGCCTGCCACACTGGGGCACAGGGCCTGAGGGTCTCTCATGGCAGGGACCCCATCAGGGAACACAGCTCAGCCAGGAAGGAGGAGCCCAGCCCTAGGGCCACAGCCACAGGCCCTGGGACCCAAAGCACCTGCTGGCCCTTCGCTTTAGAGGGTGCTGTCCTTGGATCCCCTGGCCTGTTCTGGCTCTAATCTAGGGCCAGGGGAGCTTGAATGAGAATTGGAGTTACACTGGCCTGGACAGGGCTCAACATGTGACTAGGTTCCGGTGTGGAGGTGTCTCGTCTCCAGCTGGGGTCAAGGCTCAGCCAGAGGCCACTCCAGGTCTGGGTTTCTCTATCTGGGGAGCAACTTGGGTGGTGAAGTCAACACGTCATGTGGCTCTTGTCCAGCAGGTGGCACCATAGACCACCTGGGGAGCCGCAGCCTGGAAACTAGGCATTTCCAAGTTCCTTCACTCTGGGGTTCACATCAAGGAGCTGTTCTGTGGCAAAATCGTATAGCGTCAAAGAGTGCCGCAGTCTCATTTGTTCTTTAGTCATCTCTCTGCTGAGCACGCTCTACCATGACCACTTCAAACCTCCATCTCCCCTGCCTCAAACCCTGAACTCTCCACCATGCACTCTTGGCACACCATCTGTCCTACTTAAATGTAGGAAAGGCAGACACAAGGAGCCCCCGTGCACACCCCCAGCTACAAACCCGCCTTCCACACCGCTCCACCTGTTGCAATGGAAAAACCATTCCCTGCCTCTGGTTCTGGCCCCCACCCCTCCCATCTCTTGCTTCCCGCCTCCCCAGGGACCTCTTTCTCTCACTGACCCCTTCTCTCCTGTTAGCTTCATGTCTTTTCTGCTGATTCTTTCTTAACAGCATTTAAACAGGATCGAGTCTTCAGAAATTCCTCTCCTAGGTTCTAGGTATGTTCACAACAGGCATGGACTTGAATGTTCATAGCTGCACTGATTGCAACAGTCCCGTATTGGGAAGCCCACACTCAGTAGTAAGTGGTGTCGTCACACGGTGGACTGCTTCGCCGCGGTGAGAACAAGGGATCTACGGGCAGATGCAACAATGTAGGTGGATCTTGCAAATGCACAGGGAGTGAAAGAAGCCAGGCAGGAAAGACCACATCCTATTTGCTTCCATTTATATCAAGTCCAAGAGCAGGTGAAACTCGTCTCTGTCGTTGTAAGTCAGATAGGTGGAGGCATGAGAGGGCTACTGGTGTTCTGTTTCTCAGTCTGAGGTTAGTTACGTGGGTTCCTCAACAGGGAAGTGCACCCAACTGTTGTACATTTGTGACACGTGTGTTTTTCTGGAGGTATGTTGCATTTCAATAAAAAGTTTTTAGAAAAAAGCTCAAGGGTTTTCTACATTACAACAACGACCACAGAAACCATCCTTTAATCCCATTTATCTCTCCAACCACTTTCCTTTCCTCGAGATTCTGACTTTGTAGGTCTGGGGTAGGGACCAGGAGTTTGCTTTCCTGACTCCCAGGTGATGCTGCTGCCACCAATCTTAGAACAAGCACTGATCTACAAAAGATGTACACCTGCTGTCTCCTCTGCCTTGCCTCTTATTTTTCCCCCTCAGCCCACTACAAGCTGGCTTCCACCCCCAACCCCCCAGAGAAAACTTCAGTTTCTAGGTTTTCTAATTTCTTAACTCAATAACCAACTAACCAAACAACAAACTGGATATATTAGTATAGAGTGGTCAATTTTTTATTTTGCCAAGGGTTGGGACAAATCACAATTACCATCTACTCCCATTTCATAATATAATTTGATTTCACTTTCTGTGAACACGATTGTGGGAAGGTTGTAACGTCAGAATAAAGGTCAGTACTTCCTTCCTAAGAAAAGGCAATTGGGAACCTTGTGTGTCTATACTGGCCCCATCCTCAGCCTGGCCTCTGGGCTCTCTTGGTCCAGCAGACATTCTTTAGTGTCTGTCCAGCCAACATTCCTGTCCTTAGAATGATCCCCTGGCAAGCTCTTTGGGACCAAGACCTCCACTGACTGGGTCCTGGGACCTTTCCCTATGTGGTCTTTCTCACTCCCACTAAGCCTGGACTGCACTGCCCCACAACCCCAGGGATGTCTACTAGCTAAGCTGCAATTAGATGCCCGACAGGCTCTGGGGATGAATGGTGGTCAGGCCAAGGGGCTCCAGGGGCAGATGGAGCCAGTCACTTCCGTGGGACTTGGGAATGGCACTGGCTTCTGGAGACCTGGGTCTGGTCCAGTTTCTAACATTGACTCCTGTGTGACTGCAGGCAAGTCGTCTGGGAATCTTGACTTTATGTCTATAAACAGGGTCCATCATGGGTCTATCTGTCCAGGGTGGTTGTGAGGATTCAACAAGGAAATACATTTAGGGCATTTAGGCCAATGCCTGCTACAGAGTGGACCCTCCAAAAACATGAGTTCCTTTCTACAGGCCTCTGTCGGCTAAACCCTGCAGGTCTGCAGGCCTCAGAATTGCCCAGCCACGAGCCCAAAGAAAGACATCAATGATTTATTGGGTAGAGACTCTTACGAGTCCAAAGTGAAGGCCTGGAGCGACAGTACACGGTGGACGGTGGACAGCAAGCAGGATGCGGAAACAAGCTTGGTTACTCAGGGGAGGAGGAGGCTGCCATTTCATCAACTTGTTACCCACCCAGGTTCTTGGACTCTTTAATCAATAGAAATTGCTAAGAGGCCAGGTGAGAAAGGCAGGCTGCAGCACGAGGGAGCGAAAACAAGTAGCAGGTGCCCTTGCTTGGGGAGGGGCAAGCTGGTTCCTTAAATGGGGTAAAAACAGGGGCGAGTCTGTGGGCAGGGCCCAGAGGGTGGCTTAGGTGGTCTGTTCACCCCCTCAGTGGCACTGTGTGCAGGGATCATGGGCAGTCCTGTTTTTGCTCCCGGCACCTCAGAAATGGCAGTTGGTCTGTGGCCTTTTTGTGTCTTCTTGTTCATAACTGCCCTGACTGGGCATGTGTCCTGTTATTTTTAGTCCCTTTTAGTTTCTTCGTATTCTGTTGCTCGAGGAGGTGTTTGTCCAGGTGCAAGCACTGCAGTAAAGGGTCCCGGGTCCCAGCCTGTCTTAGTTTCACCCAGGGGAGGGCTCAGAGAGATGCCTACAGGTGCTGGGAAGACCTCAGGGGACTCCTGACCCAGGGCTGCTCGTCTCTCATCTAAGTTCTGTATGACCTGGACGTGCTTCCTGTAGACCAGGCAGGGGTCTAAGGCAGCAATCACCACATTGTTTTCTAGGGAAGAGAAATCTTGAGAGCCAGGAGCAATGTTTGCATGTCCTCTCAGGAGGAAGCTGGGCGTGGTCTGAATAGGGGATCCAGCCCAACCCCTGAACTGAAATAAATCTAAACAAAAATGTATTGGACCCCTCCCCCAGGCCTCAAGTCCTGTGATCTCATAAGAATGGCCTGTGCAAATACAGCGAATTGGTCCCTTAAACAACCACCGCACCAGCCGAAATGAGAGTTCCATACTACTGTTTTATGACCTGGTTTATTAAGAATGGCTTAACGAGAAGCCTCCTCTCAGCAGATGGCATCGGGCCGGAGGCCCCCGGCCCACTCCCCGTGGTCGTCACCGTCCCGCAGGGGGATGGACTTCCTCATGTGCGTACACAGCACCTCATCGATGTAGATGGTGTTCTCTTTGACCTGGATCTGCTCCTGCAGGGCGAGCTGCCTGCGATTCAGGCCTTTCAGCTCTGCTTGAGCTTGGGCTAAGGTTTCCTTTAATCTAGGACAAGAGGGAGAACGTAAAGGAATAATTTATCCCTCCACGTCACTATTTCAGAGGAAAGAGATATATATTCCCTTCTGCAGTGCAGACTCCAAACTGATGTGTCTTCCCCTGTCTCCTCCTTAAGACAGAGATTTCAAATTGGTGGCTGCAGGCCAGATACACAAGGCAGACAAACCCATGAACTGCCAATGTTTAAAGATTTTACCTGAGCATCTGGATTTGGACTTTGGAAACATTTAAACCCTGGGATCCATTCCCTGCAATTGGCTGGAGTTAGGAGAGACTGCCCTCTAGGAAGGAGCCCCTCAAACGTTATAGATGCAAAGGCCCTGGCGCACTGCCGCCTTCACCCACGCTGATGTTGCCCTGCCCTGCTCACGATCCAGGTTTAAATGGGGCCCCAGGAGCCCTCTGCCTACCTCGCAACGTTGTGGGTGATCTCGCCAACCTCCTGGATCAGCCGGTACTGTGCCACATCGCGACACAGCTCCACGTTAGGCCGATGTGTCCTGGTCTCCAGGCGTGTGTGAGCCACCTTGGCGGGCCCTTCCTGGTCGAGGATGGCTTTTTCCAGAACTGTAATGTTTTTCTCCTGGGAGGCAATCTCTTCCATGACCTTCCAAAGAGGATTAGAGTAGGTGAGGCCAGGCTGTGTTCCTCAAAACTCAACAGCAGACAGTCTTAGAAGGTTGGGGAGAGGGGACCTCCAAGCGGGGCCCCAGAATTCTTCCCTGTAGCGGTGATTGCTGGTGGGCAAGGTAACTCACCCCACCTCAGAACCTCACGGATGGAATGGGCATGAGTGGCCATTGTTTTCTCATCTCCTTCCCAAAAGCCTGGGTTCCCTGGAGAAGGCCCTCAGCAAAGGCTGGAGGCTGCCCACTTACCTTGGCACAAAGTACTTTTGTATCATGGGCGGAAAGCTGCCCATTTCCTTATCAATCCACCTGCTAGTACCAGTTCTGCCCCCTAGAGGCCTGAAGAAGGAGTGAGCAGTTTAATCTGAGTTTTGTTGGTTTCTTTGACGGTGGCTTTGTGCACAGAAAAGATTACCCAGAAGTTACTCGGGTTTTTAGGTTAATATTTAGTTTAAAATTTTATTTTTCCTGTAAGCTTTTTTTCCCCTCTTTTTAAGCTTTGCATTATAGGAATTTCCAAACATACATGAACACAGATAGTATAATGAACTTCATGGGCCCACCATCAATTTAAGCAATGAGCAATACAGGCCAACCTTGTTTTATCTATAATACCCTCTCTCCACCCCTGCCGTTAGCTTAATTATTTTAAAGTAAATCCCAGATATTATTTCAGTCTTAAATACTTGAGTTTGTGTTTCTAAGACATAAGGACTCTTTTTAAACATAAATGCAATACTTTTATCACACACACAAAAACAAAAGAAAGATTCTTTGTTATCGCCTAATAACCTAGCGTTCAAATTTCCCTGATCATCTCATATATTTTTAGTAAGAGTTGGTTTGTTCAAATTAGAAGCCAAACAAGGTCCACACATTACATCTGGTTTTCTTTAACATTTTCTTAACATTTCTTATACTTTTCTTAAGTTCAGCTCATAGACATGATACTATTTTTAAATTTAGCAAATGTTAACAATCACTTTAAATTGATTATGAGTAATAGTTGCTCCCACTTCAAACTTAGTTTGTGTTTGAACATTTGTGTAAAGCAGAATTTATAAATGTGATATATAACTTTTATAAATACTTGAATTGTCTTAAACAAGGCCTTCCAGAGTTCTTAAAAGATCTTGCCAATCTAGTAAATTAGTAAAAAGAATTAATCTTAAGTTCTCAACTATTTTAACAAAGACTTCAAATTTAAAATTTCAACTTAAAATCATAAGGCTGGATTAACTATTTAATTACGTATTTTAAGTCATAGTTTAAAAACATCAGACCAAATTCTCTTACATTTTACAAATACTTAAATCCAAAATACACAGATTCTTTAAAACAAAATTACTGATACTGTGGGTTAGATCAGGAATCAGCAAACGATGGCCTGGGGGCCGAATCCAGTCTGCTCCCTGTTTTTGTATAAACTGTGAAACAAGAATTTTTTTTTTTAAGTAACAGATTTTAGTTTTAAAAGAAGTTTTAGATTTACAGCAAAAGTGAGCAGGAAGTATAGCTTTCACATATACCCTATCTCCTCCCACACACAGTCTCCCCTACTATTAACCTCTTGTATTAGTGTGGTATGTTTGTTACAGCTGATGAACCAACAATGACACATTATTTCTTAACTAAAGTCCATTGTTTACATTAGGGTTCACTCTTCACATTGTACATTCTACGGGTTTTGACCAATGTACAATGTCACGTGTCCACCATTACAGTCTCATACAGAAGACGTTCAGAAACGCAAGCTGATTATCCTGGCTGGCCCGACTGCTCCGCAGCATATTGGTTTAGTAGTGGTAAAATTTTCTTGTGATTTCTTTTAGCTCGGGGCCAAGATTAAAATTTTTCTGAACGAAAACAACCACTCTCAACCAATGTTATCAAACACTGAGGGGCTTTGGAGATGAGCTTTTGCTCCACGCTTAAAAATATTTCTTAATGAGTCAACCTAAAATCACAAGGCAAGACAGTGCTTTCATATGCTTACTGTGGAAAAGACATTTCAACAACTAGCATGATTTGAATCACAAGTATTATCAAGCTGCTTTATTTGCTTCCTACGCTGCCAAATGTTAAGACACGAAGCCAGACCTCCGTTCCCATGCACGTTTGCAGAAGAAATATTTTCCAAGTTCCAGAAGTGTTTTTTTGGACCCCAAAGCAAGTGCAAAGGAAATTTCCATACTTCAAAATCCACTTAACTATGCAATTAAGAGCTTCTAACTACCCTTCGACTGGGAGTGATTAATCCGAAAGGTGATGGAGAATTAAAAGGTAAACATCAGGAGAACAATCTAACAGGAGTCTATAAATGTCTAAGATATTCCACAGAAGGAGGAGCTAAGGCCCAGAGTGATGAGATAGCCTGTTCTTTGCAGCCGTGAGTAACAAAGGAGGCCCGGAGTGGGGCCAAGTCCCGCTGTAGCCCCCCAAACCCGAAGCCTGCTGCTGAGACGGAGAGAGGTTAATGACCTTTACTCCTCAGTTAACCCTAGATGATGCGCTCAGAGGTCATCCTAGGTTTCCAGGGTGAAACCTTCCAAATGTGCTCTTCCCTGTCCCCTCCAGGGAGCTCACCTTGGCCAGATGAACAGCCAGCTTGTCCCTGGCGTCCTTGGTCTCCTTCAGCCCGTTCTTGAACGCCGTGTCCACCACATCACACTGCCGGCGCAGGTCGCTGGCTGTCTGGGACAAGATGCGGTCCACCAGGGCCTTCAGCGTCAGGGAGTTGTTCCTCTGCTTGTCCGCCTTCTCCACGTTGGTGTTGGAGAAGTCCAGCCAGTCCTCCAGACTCACGGAGCTGAAACAGAACCCATGCATTCATTCACCATGTATTTGGACCGCAGGTGGGGGTGTGGGGAAGGGACAAGCTACTGGAAGCCCCTGAGAAGCTAGGCCTCCCCCTGTCTTCAGGAGCACCTAGATTTCCCTATCTCTAGGGAGACTGAATGGTTGTCTGTCAGCGGTGATAGCTGCCACATTGGGGAAACTCTTGTGCTCTGGGCCAGGCACTGGGCTGGCCCCTTACAGACATCATCTCATTTAATCCTCGCCATGGCCGAGTGAGCTAACTTTCATACCCCCATTTGACAGATGACAAGAACTGAGGCTCAGAAAGGTGGAGTAACTTGGTCACAATCACACAGGGAGGGCCAATTTAAGTATCAAAATAAATTATTAAAGTCACAGATGATAACACACTGAATAAACTAGGAAAACAGGATTCTATACTGAAAAGCTATAAATAAATGAATAAACTGCTAGTTTGACAAGGAACTGCTTTATATCACAGCGAGGATTCTCAAAATAAGGTTGATTGGAAGGAAACTGACACATAAAATACATAGTTTAAGATGCTGTTTAATACATGCAAAGCAGGAAAAAACAACCCTATTGGAAGTCAGGAGTGTGGTTATCTTTGAGGGGGAGGGAGAGGACACTGATCAAGAGGGGACAGGGTGGGGGTTTCTGTGTTGGTGGTAATGTTTTATTTTTTGATCTGGTTGGTGGTTACATGGAGATTGTTTGCTGTGTGGCTAGTGGCAGCCTCTCAGATGGTCCCCAGTGACCCCTGTGTCTCCTGGAATTCACCTTTGTAGTGTCCCCTTTCCTTGAAGTGTGGGAGGACTTCATTGGCTCATTTCTCACAAACAGACGTGATGAGAGGTCATTTCTGGGATTAGGTTGAAAGAAGACTGTGGATTGTATCTCGGGTGCCCTCTCTGTTTTGCATTCTTCTGGATCACTCACTGCAGAAGAAGCCAGCTGCCTTGTCATGGGACAGCCTCGTGGAGAGGCTCAGGTGGCAAGACGTCATAATCACATGAGTCAGCTTGGAAGTGGATCCCCCACCCCACTCTAGCCAAGCTTTCCGGTGAGACTGCAGCCCCAGCAGACAGTTTGACTATAGGCATGAGCCAGAGGCATCCAGCTGAGCAGTGCCTGGGTTCCTGACCCACCGAAGCTGGGAGATAACACACGTTTATTGCTTCTAAGCTGCTAAGTTTGAGGGTAACTTGTTAATACAGCAAAAGACAGTGAAAACAATAATTCATTAAACCATATTTATTATTATTTGTGTGCTTTTCTGTCTATATTCCTTAGTTCAAAAAGAATGCTTTAGAAATTATGATGAGTTAGATTTGTGATGTAATGTTACTTAAAAATGTAAGTTAGATGTTACAGAAAAGGTATTTGATATAATCCCATTTTTGTAAAGAAACAAAATTTATTTGTGTACGTGAGTGTATACATGTTTGTATGAACATAAAGATAACACTGGTCATCTCAGGCGGTGTAATAATGGAAAGGAGTAGATAAGGGGAAATTATCACCTTGCCCTTTATATGTTTTTAAATTCTTTTACTTGTTAAAAATGAAAATATGTAAATGAATAAATCCCAGAGGTTTAGAGATTTCATATCAGATTTTCTTAAAGTGGGGCCCAACCTGGAGGGCCGAGGAGCCTCTGGGCCCTGGGTCAGGTTAGTCCCTGCTCAGCGCCTGCCTTTGCCCCAGGCCTGCCTCTTCCTGGCTCTCAGCCTGCAGTCAGGATGATGTGTGAGGTCCTACCCGCCTGTCCACGAAGCCCTGGGAGGTCACACAGCAGGGAGGAGGACAGCATGGCCGGGCCAGCAGCAACCCACTCACTTTGGCTCAACCCTCATGACGTTCTCAGAATATTTGATGTTTGGCGAGTTGTTGTTGAGGGAGAAGCAGACATCATCAATGGTCAGTGCCATAAACTTGTCCTTCAAATCTTTTTCAAGATTGTACTTGGCAGAGCGGTTCAGCCTAAAGGGAGAAGGTAAACTGGGTTTCTCCCTCGGAAAGGCCCAGGTGGTACCTATGCCGAGTTCTTGGGAGACCCTGGAAAATGAAGCTAAAGCTGGGTCTAGTGCAGGATGGTGGCACTTCCTCTGCCTTCCCATCCCCGGACACACACACAAACACACAGACACAGACACACACACACACACACACACACACACACACCCTATTAGACACTTCGTGACAAAGTAACATATCCAAGCCTGGACTTCAAGATCTTCCCTCTGGGGGTGAGGGTATAGCTCAAGTGGTAGAGCGCATGTTTAACATACACAAAGTCCTGGGTTCAATCCCCAGTACCTCCTCTAAAAAAAAAAAACCCAAAAAACCTAATTCCCCCCCGCCAAATGTTCTTCCCTCCAACTGTGACATTTTCTGATGTCATAGCATCCTGTTTGTGAGAAGTCAGCTCCCCGCCAGCAAATGGCTTTATAATCAGAGTGAAACCTACCACCAGAGGGCGACTGTCACGCATGAAAAGTTGTCCAGTTCTTACTCTGGGTGTTCCTGGGCCACCACGGGGCATGGAAAGGGCTTGTGGGACATGAAACCCCATTTGTTCTGGGGTTTCATGGAGCACAGCCTTGGTGGGCACCGCCTTTTCTAGATACTCCCAGTGCAGATGTGAGGGCAGGTCCTGGACAGCCACACCTGATCTGCTCGGACGTCTCCTCCAGGGTGCGGGTCAGCAGGGCCATCACCCCCCGGATGATCTCGGCCTCCTTGATCAGCTCCTGTTCTACTTCATCGTGGACCAAGTCGATGCCAACTCGCTTCTCCCTGATGGAGGGAACGGTGGACTGTCAGCCCCCGTGAAGCGAGGCTACTCGACATTTGCTAACTTTTAAAACTATCTGGACAGCTGGGTTGAGTAGCACCCGATCCATCTAGATGACATGATGGGGATGTACGTGCAGTTGGTGTCTATGCAACTTCAAAATAGCCAAAACACAACGGAGGAAAATTAATCGGTGACTGGTCACTTGGTTTGAAAAATGCCAGCTGGACTTCTTGGCCTTAATGTGGCCATCAGTCCTGAAGCCTTTTCCTTCTTACTGTTTATTGGAAACATTGTCTTTAACTTAGAATTTTAAAGACATCTATTTCCTCCTTGATCTTAGTCCTGTTTTTTTGACAAGGACTGAATCCAGAAAGACGCTTTATAATAATAATAATAATAATGAACAATAGTAATGCCACCATTAATATCACCCCACCACTGAGCACTCACTGTGTGACCAGCATTGTGCTGAGCTTTTCACAGGAATACTCATCCTCATGTAACCTTTCCAGTGCAGGTGAGGAAACTGAGCTTCAGAGAGGTTAAGTAACTTAGCCAATGTCACAGAACTGGGCATTACACACGCTTCTAACCACCTGCTCCCAGAACTGACCGGTCACTGGCTGACATTTTGTTCTTTCCCACCTGCGTGGTAGTGCCGGGGAGGAAGGCTCCACCACTCACCAGCTGTGTGACCTCAGGCACGTTGTCTAACTTATCTGTGCCTCTGTTTCCTCTTCTGTGAAATGGGGATAACTATTAGTACTTCCTAGGGCTGTGGCAAGGAACGACGGAGATGTGAAAGCAGACAGCATGGTACCTGGCACAGAGCAGCACGTACTCAATCCACTTAGCAACCTCTACATCCTAATCTCCCTTAGGTGTGGACTTGAGCCAACCAGATGTGGGCCTCTTTGAGCATCTGCTACTTCTCTTTGCTTCACAAACTCTCTAATTCTGGCTGTGGGATGGCTGCCTGGGTGCTGCAGAGGGTCCTGGCTAAGCTCCCTGAGGGCACAGGGTTTTCCAGGAGGGAGGAACTGTGGACAGAGCCATGGTGCATTTGGGAAACTGAAGTAGCTCAGCACATCTAAAGCACATCCCGCTGTTGGGAAGAGATACCGGCTTGGAAGGGTCACTGGCGGCCCATCCATGATGAACCTCATTTTCGAAGCTAAGAAGTTTGAACTTTATCTTGAAGGTATTAGGGCATAGGGTTAATGAAAGGATTTGAAGCATGGGAGTGACCTGTGAAAATCTGCATTTGGGAAGGTTCACTCAAAGCCAGTACGGGGGATGCACTTGATGGGAAGGGGCTACGCTGGCAGTGAGAAGACCTATTAGGGAGCTCCGGCCAGGGCTGCAGCAGGGATTAGGTCTGGAAATCAGTATCACTCCAGAGCAGAGAGGATCATTCTACTCACAGGACTTACAAGAGGGAAATTACAATAAAAAGGTACATTTGCACAGTGCTCTCTGGATTACAAAGTGCTTCCGTGTGGCTCTGTGTATGGGAGCAGACTTGTCCTCTAGTAACTGTATCTGCTCTGCCTGCCCCAAATAAAGACCACCATTTCCTGGTATCTATTGATGTGGCCATGTGACTAAACTCTGGTCAATGGGATGCAAATAGAAATTTGAATGCCAAACCCTAATTATCCCTCCTTGTTGGAAGGTAGACATAATGGCTGGAGCTCCAGCTGCCATCTTGAATCATGAGGTAACCTTGGGAGTGAAAGCCATGTGCAGCAGAGCAACAAGATAGAAAAGGTCTGGAAGCCTGACCACTGTGGCAAACCATGCCAACCCTGAATTATCCCAGACTCCTTAAATGTGAGAGACAAAGAAACTACCTCATTTAAGTTCAATGTTATTTGCCAGTTTCTGATACCCACAGCCAAACCTAGTCCTAACTTATATTTGAGTTAAGTTAGTCAAGAGTGGAGTTTGGAAATGAACCAAGCCCAGTGCTCCTTGCATGGTCCAGCACCATGGGCATGCCGAGGTAACTTCAGGCTCTGAAAGAACACATGCTCCTTTGCCTCATTCTAATCCAGCACCTGGCACAGTCAGCTTTTTCCACCCAGCATTTCATTTCTCACAACGGATGATTCATTAGAGGAACCTTCCCTCCTACCTGTATTCCAGGCACTTTTCAGTGATGTGCAAGGGCTCTTTAAAGCTCTCCAGGGCTTTCTCCAATCTGGTCTGATATGCGAGCAGATCTTCAGTTGCATATACAAGCTGCTCAAGTTTGTCATCCAACTCCTTCTTCCAGAACCTGACTTCCTCAAGTCTCTGCTCTGAGGCACACAGAGAAGTTATACCAGGGTTAATCTGGTCCCAGCGCAGCCAACTCTTGGATTAGAAACTTGAAGATTATTGTAAAACTACCTGAGATATTTCCTTTTCTTCTTAGAATGGTGCTACTTGGGGGCATCTTTACCTCTTCGTATTTATAGGAAAGGAAGGAAGGAAGGAAGGAAGGAAGGAAGGAAGGAAGGAAGGAAGGAAGGAAGGAAGGAAGGAAGGAAAGGAGTGATGTGATCTTTGTCTCATCTTTGTCCATCTGCCTGAACTTTTGTTCCCCAACTCTTCCCTTGCCCCTCCTCATCCTATGCCCTCTTCTTCTCTTTTAGTATAGTCTTTGGGTCATCTAATCCACACCTCTGGCTTCTCTTACTATCATTATGTGATGACGCCCAGATTTCTACCTCTAACTCCTAAATTCTAACTGGCTACCTACTGAACTGAACCTTCCAAATTCAAGGTCTTCCTCTGGTTTGGTCCAGCTTCATCTCTCTCTCATCTCCATCCTGCTGTTCCCCTCATGGACTCTATACATCAACTTGAACCTCATCAGTACTACATGCATCCTGCCTTTATTATCTGGTCCAAGCTAGCTCCTTGGCTTAGAACAATATCTCCTGGCCTTCTGTTGTTAAAGTTCACTCAAAAATCCAATATATTTGTTATTGAGCACCTACAATATGTCAGGCACTGCACGAGGTCCAGGAGATACAGTAGTGATGCACAGCCTCTGCCCTACTCACAAGCAGTGGGGCAGACGTGTAAACAGATCATTTCAACTCGATGTGACTATTCTAAAAACTCTGTAAAAATGTACAGCAGTGGCTCAAAGGCAGGACGCTGTGGGAGGTCAACAAAGACTTCAGAATTGAGGAGTTATTCAATATGGTCATCAGAATTGAGACCTTGTGTAAGGTCTCTCTGGATGGAGTTGAAAGACATACAAACTAGGGAGGTGTGTTCAGTAAGGTTCTTCAGTGTCGCACTAAGGACACTTATAACAGGCCTTAGAATCTACAGTGGAAGTCTTCCAGCTTCATTCTTCCTCAATGCCATTGTAAAGGCTAATTTTTTAAATGAGTCAAGAATCAATGAAGTTAACATTCAGACCTTGAAAACTTTGTTCTCATATCTATTAAAACATAGTTACTGAAAAAAAAAAAGAATGGTTTATCCTCATTTCTAACACCTACCTATCTGCACAATTATTTAGAACATGCCTGCCTATAGACGGGTATCAGGGGTAAGGATCAACCCATCAGGAGAAGCTTAACATCTAACTTTGCAGGCCTGAAGGAAGCTTTGGTTTCCTGGAGGTTGAAAAACTGGCAGCCCTTAGACCAGATTTTATCTATAGATGTGTTTGTTCATCCTGCTCAGTGTTATAAATACATCAATACAGTGTTTAAAAAATGGGTAAAATTCCATCTTTCTAGATTTTCTTTAAAAAAAAATCATGCAATTTGGCAATAGTGGATCCAAATGGGTTGAAGTTAAGTAGCAGCTGCTTCCTTACATGGAGCATGTTTTCTCCCAGTGTCCGCAGACCCCACCACTCCCTACTGCCTTAGGGTTAGGTCTTATTCAAACCCTTATGGTACCTGTCCAACCCTGATAGACTGTTGAGTTTGTGACCTCTGGTTTATCACTTCTTGGCATTTGGGAGGTTTTGTTTATTTCACTTTATGTTTATTCTTACTTTGCTCATTTAAGAGCACCACCTTTTAAATCATGTTTGCAAGAATGAAATTGTCAAGAGAGCATTACTGTTTTTTAAGACTCAGCTCAAATTTCCTCTCTAGGAAGTTTTTCCCAAACCCCCAGTGCCTTCCCCAGCCCTACTGATTTACCCCTTCCCCCCAGCACCCATCTATATTCTAATTATTAATTTTTGTAGCTTTCTCCTCCTCAATCCAGTAGCCTCTAAAAAACAGAGACTCTGATCATTCTCTGTGATAGTCTCAGTGCTGAGTCCATGGATGTTCTTAGATGCTCAACAGATATGTATCAAATCAATAAAATAGTGAATGATGGCTAGCTGAAAATCAGTGGGTTATCAGTGAACTTAAATATAGAACCTGGAGAATACACATTTCTCACTAATATTTCAAGATAATATGTTGCCACTCCTGAACATGAAATGCAAATGACAGTTTAGAGGCTATACGTCGACAGTATCATCCAGACATGTTCTCAGATTTACCAAGTGCCTTGTCTTACCTAGTTTCTTGTTCACATCACTCTGAGATTTTCTTGTGGTCTTTTCAATTTCATCCACAAGCCTCTGGCTTTCTGCCACCAGACGCTCAGACCGAGACCTTTGGGCCTCTGCTCTGTGGTACTGGCTCTTGTTAGCAATGTGCCACTCTGAGGGCAGGAATTTGGGTGGAGGTTGTAGTATTTTGGCCATTTGAGGTTTCCAAAGTCCTGGTCAAAAGCAGAATTTCTTTTAGATTCACTGAAAGCAAGTTGTCCTTTTTTTTTTTTTTTTTTTTTTTTTTTAGCATCGGTTTTTATTAAAGATCAAGAAATGAGCATTACCAGCACCTCATACCTCTGGCCACAATTCTTCACACACCCACCCCCACTACCCTACCATGCAGTGATCACTATTCCAACTTTTAATGCTATAAGTTTGTTTTTCATGTTTTTGAACTCAATATAAATGGAATCACTATGTACCTTTCTATATCTGACTCCTTTCACTCAACATCATGTTCTAAGATTTATCAGTATCACTCAGCTGTAGTTTGTTCATTTTCGTTGAAGTGTAGTATACCATTGGATGAATATACTGATATTTATCTCTGTTTTCTATTATTTGTGGTTTCCAGTTAGGGACTATCATGAGAATGCTATGAATATTCCCATAAATGTTTTTTGGTGAACACATGCATGCATTTTTTATGACTCATTAGAATTTCTGGGTCATAGGGCAGTGTTCAGTTTTAGTAGGGATTGCTAAACAGATGAACTCAGATATGTTTCTAAAAAAATGGACAAACATAACATCTATAAACTGACAATTGGTTATTGAGCCTATTCAGCAGATGAAAGAAACAAAACTTTCCCAGGACAAAGAAAAGGAGAGAACAAGAAGAAGAATGCATGAGGAGTCAGCAGGCAGAGGCCAGCAGCAACAGAGAGACGACTGTTTCACCACCTCATCTGCACACAGCTCTGCCTGTGAGAACTGCCTTCCTCAGACAGGGCTAAAGTCTGCCCCCAGCCACATTCCCTTCCCCAAAATCTGAGCACCTGTCCCTAAAGTCTTCTGGATCTCTAAAGTCTTTGAAATATACAAGGATGTAAATGGGGTCAGATCTGGACCAGGCTGAGCCCCAGGTCACCCAGCACCCTCTGACAACATGGGTCTCCTAATCCAGTCCCTCCTATGGCCCCTACCAAGTTTGTCTGCGTGTGGGACTCAAAATTTAACCCAAGACTCCTGGATAAGTCTGAGTAGCTCCCAGAGAAATCGAAATTAGGGCTAAATGAGGTCGAAATTAAACCCAAATTCGGCCTGATCCCAGTGGGCACGAGACTTTAGGTAGGTCTGAGGCTACAGTAAAGGGTTGATGGGGTGGGGCCGGGGTTTACTTACCTCAAGGACAGAACTACTACGCAACTTCAGGGTGGGAGGCTCCTTACCCTAGCTGGAGCTCGGGGCTCTTGTAGAACTGGGAGGTAAACAGCACGGTCTCCATGGCAACCAATGACGCGTTACCAAGGCAAAGGGGGCGCGGTCTAGTGCGAAGCAGCATCGCTGGAAGATTCTGCGCAGGCGCGAGTTCTGTGTTTTCCCAGCTCTGGAGACACAGGAATGTGGCCTGGGAGAGCTCGGACCAGATGCTCGGCCGTCTCAACCTACCACGAAGAGGCGGGACACCAAGCAGGAGACAGCGACCAAAACCCCTAGCTAGGAGTCCGGAGTTCTGCGGCTGGGTCACCTCCGGCCGCACTGCTCTCACTGGATCTGGGACTCCCCAGGTGTGCTTCAGGGTTGGGCTGGACGGTGTCTCCACGTCCGTCCTCGCAGCCGTCGGCTGGCCCGGGACCACTGAGCCACAAACCTGGCGCTACAGGGAGTTAGGCGCGAGAGATTCCTGGGTTTGCCGCGGCTGCGAGGGGGTTGAGAGGAGGTGGGCGGAGGAGCCGGTCCTCACACCCTAGGCCTGCCCCTCAGAGGACAGACTAGGGCGGTGGCCGGACTCAGACTAGGAGTCAGGAGTAGTTTTTACATCTACAAAAGGAGTGGATTGGAGCTCCCAGACTGAGAGTAGTGTTCAGAGTATGTTTTTTATGGTTATAATATTGGTAAGGCACTAATACGTAGAAAATAAAGGAATTACACAGTCTGGGGGGACATGCAGATTGCTGGCCTAGGTCCTTGTCCACACGGCCTGAAATGAAGAAAATGGGTATTCAAATCTCCCGCCCAAATGGCAAACCGGCAGCACCGTCCTTTATGCCAGCCAATCAAAGGCAGCCTCCCTCTAAGGGCAACCAGTCAGAGGAGGCTTTGCCTCGTGTAGCCCGCCCCGTTAACATCTCGCGAGCCCTTCGTTAGCGCCTGGGGAAACCACGAAGCGTCATGAATATTAAACACGTGGCTGGTCCAGGTGTGCGCCCAGGATCTCGTGTTGCATATTCATATTCCGCGCCCCTCAGAGGAGGGGCTACTTTCGGAGCGAAATTGCCCCGCCCCACCCACACCCCAGCAGGAGAGTCCCCAGTCTCGGCTGCTGGTGGGTGTGCAGGGAGTGGAGCCCGGGTTTCCCACCGGGGGAAGGGCCCGAGCCCCAGCCCCAGCCTTGGGTTGCATTCACAAGGACACCTGAAGAAGGTGGTCCGGCTCCTGAGTGCGTGGGGTAGGCGGGTCTCCTTTCCTACTTAGGCGAGAAAAAGGGGCGGCAACCTGGAGCGAAATAACCCTGAATGGTTTCCTTTGGAGGCCCCGACCCTGGGGTCCCCCCACCGCAGGTTACAGGAAGGGAAATTTCTTGGACCTGCTAGGAATATGATAGAATTGGTCAAAGTACATGAAATTAGCTGTATGAATTATGATCATGGGTCGCCATTGTATTTTGCATCCGTACACAGATTTAATCCTCCCCCCTCCCCCATGGGGTGGAGGGAACTAGAAAAACCTTGAGACCCTTACCAAAGAACTAATGTTTATGGTTGAGTCCTGCCAGCTGGGCTCTCCTCCGCTGCTTCTGCCCTCTGAAATGACTAAACTTGGAGGCTGTTGCATCTCTTAATACACTTAAAAAAAAAAAAAAAAAGAAAAGAAAAGAAAAACAAAAAAGAAAAAAAGAACTCTCTTTCAACTGTTTATTTTATAGTTTAAGTGTAATTGCAACTATTTGAAAATATTTTCAAAAGAAAAACCTTATTTTGCACCCACACAGGCCAGCAAAGGAATGAGTCCAATCAAGTGTGGAACAGCTTATTATCAATAATTACTCAGTGTATCTGGCATCAGTATTGGGTAGGGAATAAGAGAATGTAAAGCAGATATACAACTCAAGACTTAGAATTTGCTAAATTAGTAAGTGGACAGCCAAAGCTTATATTCAGAGTTAGGAATCCTCAGGCAAGGCGCATTTGAGTTTTAAGTGATTCTGAGATTTTTGTTGGTCGGAATAAAACTATGTTTCCCAAATTTCAGTCAGTCTAGTACCAACTTCTTCATTTTTGACATATCCATGTACCACCTGTAAAATTATTTTGATATTTTTCTTCAAACACACTCATATCTACATGTAAGCAAAATTATTTTAAAAGGCGTCCCTACATCACACCCATAAACAGAAAACTGGTATCACTTGCATGAGAGAGTAACCATTAAAATAAATGAAATGAAACAAGATGACATAAAATGTAACATGGATTAAAAACAGTGAGATAATGGAAGCCACCTAACAGCTGACTGGATAAAGAAGATGTAGTAGATGTATACAATGGAACACTACTCAGCCATAAAAAAGAACGAAAATTCTGCCATTTCCAGCAACATGGATGGATCTGGAGATTGTCATTCTAAGTAAAGCAAGCCAGAAAGAAAGAAAAAATGCCATGTGATATCACTTATATGTGGAATCTAAAAAAAAGACAAAGAACTTTTACAAAACAGAAACAGACTCACAGACATAGAAAACAAATTTATGGTTACCAGAGAGGGAAGGGGGTGGGAAGGGATAAATTGGGAGTTCAAGATTTGCAGATACTAACTAATATATATAAAATAGATAAACAACAATTCCATACTGTATAGCACAGGGAACTATATTCAATATCTTGTAGTAACTTATGGTGAAAAAGAATATGAAAACAAATATGTATATATGTTCATGTGTGACTGAAGCACTATGCTGTACACCAGAAATCAACACAACATTGTAAACTGACTATATTTCAATAAAATATATATATACAAAAAAGAGAAACACAACAGGTTTTTGTGTATTGATTTTGTATGCTGCAACTTATTAATGTTCTGTAATGACTATTTCTTAATGTTCTATTTAAAAGTATAGTTCAGTACCATATATGGAATAGACAGACAACGGAGTCCTGCCGTATGACACAGGGAACTGTATTCAATATTTTCCAGCAGCTCTTAGGAGAGTATGAAGGGGAACATGCATATATACGTGCAGCTGGGTCCCTGTGCTGTGAGCCAGGAATTAGCGCAGCATTGTGGATCGACTATACTTCAATAAAATTTTTTTTAAAGTACAGTTCAGGATGCTAAACATACATTTATTGTTTATAAATACCTATCTACTAGCGTTTATGTGGGCCAAACAAAGTCTGATTGAGCCAAACCCTGGAAAATGTAATTATTCTTTTACTATATGGTCATGACCTTGTGCATCTGATCGTTTTCATAGGAACTGCTGTTGAGTCTTGGCAGATACCATCGAGTACTTCTCAGAATGTGGGCGACCCTCCAGTAATCGCATCAGAACCTCTCCAGGGGGAACTTGGTCAAGGATGGATTCCCAGGCCCCATCATCAACCTGCTGGATCAGAACTTAGGTTTAAGAAATGCTGCCCCTTCGTGGGGCTTGCTCGGTCCTACCAGTGGTCTTCCCTGGCGTTTCACTTTTCCACAGGAAACAGAACATAAACCTCAAATTGTCCTTGCACTTGGACCAGTTCCCTTTGTTGATCTGATACAAGAATAGCTTTTTGTGCTGCAACACCGAGTTTGTTGAATAGACCCCTTGTGTCTTAGGAGAAGAAATTTAGTGCTTCATTGCTCACCGTCACTGCAGGCCCTGGTAGCTCTGAGGATAAACCAGCTTGGATTTCACCCTGGAGGATTAGCATTTCATAGAACACACAAAGCTCCTTGAAAGTCAAGATGAGGCAGGGCAAAGTGTGCACTGGGCTCTTTGCGTGGTTGGTTTCTTGTCTTGAGCCACTTGTCAGGCACAGCGACTGAAGGTGCTGAATTGGATGAAGCAGTAACATTCAAGAGTCAAACCAGCTGCAAGATGCTCCCTGGTGGGTGGAGCAAAGGCTGCTAACCCACCTCCTGCCCTTTCCACAATTAACTCCACACCTGGGATTGTAGGAAAGGAAAAGCTTTTCCTCTACCCGCTTATGTTCTGTCTCTGGGGACATGCAAATTAAACTGACAACGCGTAGAAGAAAATAAGTACAATTTTTATTGATGTTAATATGTTTGTGTGCATGGGAGCTTCCCCAAAAAAGAAGTGAAAACTCAAAGAAGCAGCTAGACATGGGGGCTTATATACCATTTTAACAAAGGGCAATACACTGTGGAGAAGTGACTAGACAAAGGGAAGGAGACCTGGGCTTCTAGGGGTGATAAATTCTGGAAAAGTGACTAGGAAATGTATGGGGAAACTAATGGACGATAAGGGTTATTTTAGTGAGGTCTGCCTATGCAGCTCCATCTCAGTGTGACCCCAGTCTCTAGTGCTAAAAGTTAGTCTCTTCTTCATGAGACAGAGGGACACATTCCTTAAAGGAAAATCCATGCCCTACTTTTAGGCAGATAAGGGGAGGGCAGAGAACTTTTCCTGGATCTGCTGTTTCTCAGTTACCTTCATCTCAAAATAATCCTAGTGCCAACATGGCATATTTTGGGGCAGCATATTCTGAGCCCTTCTGGGATCTTCAGCACATCCAGCTGGGGAGAAGTTGGACAGGAGCTGGCACAAAAGGATGATTTCAGGCAGTTTCTTGGGAATTCTAACTGCACCCCCTATCCTGTGCAGAACAACTGGCCTGTTCTCCCTACTCCTCCAGAATTGCTGTGGACTAATTTGAGAGCAGCCCTCTGAACCCAGAGAACCACGACAGTGGGATGGATGTGCCCACGTGGTGGAACAGCTCTGCGAGAAGGTAGAAACTTAGATGGTGAAAACCAAGCCTTACAGTTCAAAGGACTGAAAAATAAATCATGAGTAATTTTTTTAAAGTTTCGTGAAGTATGCGGATAAGTCCTATCTTCAAATGAGCCTAATACTATGAATAATAAACAAACGGACACCTATTTAAAATCTAAGCAACCTAACGCAAGGAAATCATTATGTTCCACTAGAGGGCACTGTGGTAACAATCTCGCAACTAGCTTATAAAATAACAGGCTCATGAGAAACGAGGGAGTCTGGGATTCGTTTATAAATTTGTGATGAGTACTGCTTTTGAGCCGAAACAAAAATCAAATGCCACTTTTACCACGGGGGTTTGTCTATGTGATGCGGAAACTACTCAAGGAGGTTTTTTTTTTCTTTCTTTTTTTAAGTCAGAATGACATTAAAAAAAAATCAAGTTGACAGGTTGAACAAAACAGAATTGCTTTCATTAGTTGCTATGTTGTTCTGTTGCTATGTGGTCTGGTAGAAGCTACAAACATAATCAAGGAGATCACATTTCCTCTGCCTCAGCCGTTTGAAAAGTTTCATCCCCCCTAAGAGTCCTCATCTCCAGTTGTGCTCGAAGCGACAGAGTTTGCCCGAGGGTTTAACTTGGGAAAGATAATCAGAGTTACAGCTGGCTTTTTTTGAACGCTGAGCACCAGGCTGGGCACGTCACAGTGGATTAGCTCTTTAATCCCCACAGCAGGGCTCTGTGTTAGGACCTATTATTATCATCTCCTTTGGACGGAGGAGGAGGCTGAGGCCATGGAGGATTGAGGGCTTACCCACGGGACACTGCTAATTGGTGGCAGAGCTGGGATTCAGACTGGGGCAGACTGAATCTAGATGCCACCTCTGAGCTATTTCCAGGCAATTCATGGCAAGGGCAGAACTAGAACCCAGCTCTCTTTGTCACAAATTAAAGAGTGACTTGAATGTTGAAAAAGATGTGTATGGGCAAGAATGGGTAGAAGCAAACTTTAGAAGAGGGCTGAGGAGAAAGACACACAGTGTCTGAGTTTGCAAAGAGATGGGTTCACGCCAAGAAGCAAGAACGTTCTGGCTGAGCCGGGATGCCCCATGTATGCCAATTCTGCACAGTACACGAGTGGCCGAGACCAGAGGGACTGCCCCTCCGCCTCCTCAAAATCCAGAGCCTGAGACCCAGGGGCTGGTGGACCTCCCAGGAGAAGCTCACAGAAGACTGCTCTTGCTTTTGGACACAGAACAGAATAGTTAGGAGTTCACCGAAATCCCCAGAGCCCTTAGTCAAGTACATTCCAAACTGTAATTGTACTTCGGTACTCAAATACAGGCACTGTGCTAACGCACATTTCTCTTGTCCTAGTTCACTGAATCTTCATAACAACCCTCGGAGGGCAGTCCATCATCTGGGAATTTGATGTGCTGGGCCCTCATGGACAGCACGTGTGGATTATGAGCGAGAAGATACATCCTGCACACAAATTGAGTATTTTAACTGCCCTCCCTTTTCTTTGAGCGATACAGCAAATTCTGTTATTAAAATGCAACCCACTTCTTAGGAAGCATGGCAGACGGCTGACTTCCCACTTCCAAGGCCTTCCTAAAATGGCAGCAAAGGAATAAAAATAAATACATATAAACCTATAAGGGAGAAAATGGGAGAAGAGACAGCATGGCTAAGACAGTCCCACAAACATTTGGAAGATGGAGAGGTGGATGGCTGATTTGGTGGAACTGGGGACCACTCTCTGTGTCCCTGCAGACAAGGAGACCAACCAGCAGAAGGGGGTTGGCTCTGTTGAACTCTAAGTTCAGGGGACTTGGAGGACCAAGGTCTCCAGAAGCTGGGAATGAGGCCTGGCACGAAAACTGGGGGCTAAAGGGCATGTGAGGGGGTGGTTAGACCTCCTTCTGCTTTTGAAAATGAACAGGCATCACAGGCAGGCTCACCCCAGCCCTCTCCACACCCCCATCGTGCCCCTCCCACCTGCACTGCCGGCAGATCTGAGAAGTTCTCTGGATAACTGATGGCTTCAGAGAAAAGAACTCTGATGTCTGACATTTTGGAGTCACGCCCCCATTGAAAAGGCTCAATTACCTTGTACTAAGTCCTTCCCATTGACAAACCCAGCCACTCCTTCACAGCCTCTATTCATCTTTTTAGTGAATCGGGTTTAGACAAGAATGGGCAGCCCAGGATCATCAAATATTTGAAAGACAGGGACCCAAACAAGTAGGAGAAAGGAATCTAGAGGAAACAGAGCTGATGGGAGCAGGAAAAAAATGTGAAAAAATAAAAGTTCTTTAAATAATTCCTTCAGAGAAATAAAATAAGATGCTATAGTCATTAAAGAAGAGTAGGATGTTATTTTTAAGGGAATTAATGAGAAAACAAGAATGAGATTTTGGAAATATTTAAAAAGGAGAGTAAGAAGAAAATACTTAAAAGAAAGTTCGAGAGGTAATGTAGAATAAGAGTTCAAGAGGTTTAAAAATAATAATAATTGAGGAAAGATAAGAATGAGGACCAGTCCAGGAAGTCCAATTTCCAACTAGTAGGAATTCAAGAGAGAACAGGGGAAAAGAGAAACGGGAGGAAGGAGGTTCTAGCAAAAACAATACCATTTTCCAGAACTGAAGGACATGAATCTCCAGATTGAAAGGTCCCACTAAGTGCCTGACATCATGAATAAAGATTCGCACCAAGATATGCCAGCACAAATTTCAGAAGACCCTGAATAAGGAAAAGATTTTCAAAGCTTCCAGAAAAAAAAAAAAAAGTACAGAAAATCAGAATGGCGTTAGACGTCTAAATAGCCACAAAGATGTTAGAAAATAATGGAGCAGTTCCTTTGAACTCCTGTGTGAGAATGATTTTCAGCCTGGAAGACTTGTAACTGGATGATCAATGAAGTATAAAAGTAGAATAAAACATTTCAAACATGCAAGGATTTAAATTTTACCTCACACATGTATCTTTTCTGAAACAGCTACTGCAGGATGTGTGCCAACCAAATGGGAAAGTAAATTAAGAAAGGAGTTGTGGAACTAGAATTCATGGGATTCAATACAGGAAGGCAGTGAAAGGAAATGCCAGGATGACATAGAGAGGGGACCAGAAGGGAGGCACTCAAGGAATAAAGAAAAGGACACGTTTGAGGACATAGAAAATAGTATCCAGAAATGCTGATGCACTTGGGGAAAAAATTAGTGATTGGTATATGGAATGCTAAGCAAATAAAAAACAAAAAGTAATGATTAGTTCTGGAAATAAAATAAAAGAACGACTCATGTAAAGGGTTTAAAATAGAAATGAGCCTAGTGCATCTGAGGACTAGCAAGAAGAGTGGAGCCGGAGCAGAATTAGGGGGAGAAGAAGACTGGGGGATGATGTCAGAGAGATAAGAGGGACCAGGATGTGAAGGCTCTGCAGACTACTGTGAGGACTTTGAGTGAGATGGGCACTGCCGCAGGGTTTTGTGATCTGACTCACATGTTAGCAGGAAACTTCTGCCTGATGTGTGAAGAATAAACTATAGCAGGGAGAAAGGTAGAAGTAAGATGCTATTGCAGGGTGAGGGTATAGCTCAGTGGTAGAGCGTGTGCTTAGCATGCATGAGGTCCTGGGTTCAATCCCCAGTACCTCCATTAAAAAAAAATAAATAAATCTAATTACCTCCCTCCCCCCCCAGAAAATAGAAAAAAAGAGATGTTATTGCAGTTAGAAGGCTAGTACAGTGATCCAATCATGATGGCCCAAGAGGATTGATGGTGGCTTGGACCAGGATTGGAGGTGTTAAGAAGTGAGTGGACTCTGGGTACACTTGGAAGGCAGAGCCAAAATATTTCTTGACATAACAGATGTGAGGTGTGAAAGAAGAAGTCAAGAGTGGCCCCAAGATTTTTGGTCTGAGCAACTGGAAAGATGAAGGGGCAGTCAAATGAGATGAGGAGACCGAAGTTGAAGCAATGACCCTGTTACCCCTTGTTGAACCAATCCCAACTTAGTGGCATAAAACAACCACCATCGTCTATTTATTATTAGCTCTCGTGGTTTTGGGGGTTGACTGGGCTCAGCTGCACATGTCTGACTTGCTGGTTGGACTAGAAGATTAGGATAGCTGGAGGACGGACCAGGTGGGGCTCTTCAGACATCCGTATCTTCATGGTCTCTGTCCCTTTCTCTCTCTCTTTCTCCCTCTCTCTGTCTCCCACCGTGGTGTCTCGACATGCTCTCTCCATCATGGTGGCTTCAGAAGAGCTGGACTCCTTACATGGTTTCCCAGAGCTCCACAGGGTGTGTCCCACAACAGAGAGGGAAGCCACATCGCCTTTTATGACCCAGCATCAGAGGCAGCACAGCATCTCTGCAGCTACATTCTACTCCTTAGAATCAAGTCACCATATTCAAGTAGGCAGGGGATCAGTTTCCTCTCTTGATGCAAGGAGAGTCCAAGGATTTGTGAACATGTTTTAAAACCACCACAGCAGGTTTGGGGAAGAAGATAAGAATTTGGTTGGGGAGAAATCTGAGTTGAACACTATTTGCACAGTCATAACCAAGTGAACAGTGACCATTGCTTTGACCAAAAATTGTGATGTGACCACGTTGGGAGAGTGGGGGGACTGACTGGGAGAAAGTAATGGGGTCATGGTGTGGAAGAAGCACATTCTTACCTCCCATTGTGGGAGGTCAAGGGATGTATTCAAAGGGAAAATCGAGAGAGAAGAGTGAAACAATGTCAATTAGAAATAGAGCGATAAATACAAAGGGAAATAGAATAAATAACTGTAAGGATGGGTCCTTCTGGGGAGCAAGAGGGGGTGAGGGTGTGGGCGGGGAAAGGGCTAGGGCTTTTCAGTGTGTCTTTTAGTACCATTTGACTTTTTAATCTACATACATGTATTACGTTGATAAAATAGTTTTTTAAAGGATGTAGGTTTTGTTTTACTGAAATCAATTTTTTTTTAAAATAAAGGAAAAAATACCCAATCATAGGGCAAGGGCAATTTCAGAAAACACCCCAACCCAGTCCCCTTTCCACTCTGTGCCTTGTCCTTCAGGTCTCTGGCCTGAAAGAGGGCTGAGACCAACACAGGGCACCATTCACATCTTGCTGTCCCAGTGAGGACCGCTGTCCTCTCAAGATCATCTCACTAATCCCCCCTCCCCATCCCTTCCACGCTGGTGGTGCAGAACTGATGCTCACCTGAAAGAGGAGAAAACTATGGCTCCATGAGTTTACATAGTCATTTAAAGTATGGACTAGAAGGGGGGTCTTCTGGTTTATGGTGGTGTGGTCTCTCCAGGCTAAACACGGTGGTTGCCATCACTGTAGGCGATACTGGAAGGTGGAAGGGGGGCAGGGGAGAGAGGGAGGGCATGTTCTTGGAAGGGAAGTCCATCCCTCTAAATTAAGTGCATTATTTTTCCCGAATAAAAACACACCTGTCATGAAATCCACTGCCCCAAAAGATACTTGATACAGCAACTGTGATGGCCCCTGGCTGAAAATATTCTGTTTCCCCTTAGTCACTCTCCTTGGGTAGCGTAAGCCTGAGGATAAAGTAACAGAAAGAAACAAACAGATCTCCTTTGGAATGAGATTCCTAGGCCCAGACGAAAACTGCAGTGACAGGGTAGGGGACACAGTTCTGGACAGAACCTTGAGTTTTTCTCTGGAGAATCAGTGCCTCTCGGGGGGTGGGCCTGGTTGTGCTTAGAGCCCAGCTCTGCTCCGGGAAGCGGGGGGCGGAGGGCGGAGGGAAAGCCACAGTGGGAGGCAAGACCCTTGTGAATCAGCTTCCCCTTTGCAGACCTGCTTCAGTTCCATCCAAGCCTTTAATAGAGGGATAAAGTGGCCTGGCGTCCCCCAAAGTTGCCAACGTGCAATGCGATGGGAACCGGGACAGCGGAGTGGTGTCAACATGTGGGCAGATGATCTATCCCAGTCCAATCAACAGAGCCTCCCTGAGCACCTACTGTTTACAAAGTCTGTCCAAGGCTGGGATGGCAGGGGGAAGGGGGATGAGCACACAGCCCTCTTTCTGCCCCCCAGGGAATCCATGCATAAACTTGGCAGTGGTTTGCTCTGTGATTCTGCCATGTGCCATGTGGTTAATGCAATTTGCTTCGCCTCACTAGGACGGATCTGATGCTGTACTCTGCTGCAGGCGGGGTTTCAGTCACCGGAAGGTGCTGCCCTGGGGGTCATTCAGGGAGGTATGGAGGCGGGGTGGGGGGGTGGTTGGCCATGGTCTGCTTTCCCACCCCGTCCCCCACCCCGCTTTGCTTTCTGACCAGTGCAGCAGATCCCCGCGGTGTTCTCAGCACTCATCCGTTCTAACCGAAAGTGATTTTCTTTCTTTCCAGGCTCTGCTAATGACCCAAGGGAAGGAAACCTTCCCAGTGGACTCTCCATGACACTAATTCCCATTCCTCATCCAAGGCAGGGATGCTGCCCTCTGGGGGCTGAAATCTGAACCTCTTAACCCATGGTGGTTCCAGTTCAAGCCTGGAGAAGCTCAGTGACAGCCTGTTCCCTTCGCCTCCATTTAGCAACATCTGCTCCACAAACAAACACCTGACTCTGCTCTGCCCGCTGCCGGTCAGGAGTCTCCTGCGATTGGAACTGAAGCAATGCTGGGTTAGCACGTCCCGCTGGAAGGAGACGCAGCGGCACCTGATTCATTCTGAAAGGAAGCCCTTAACCTTCAGAAACTTGGGCCGGGGCCGAGGCGCCCAGAACAGCCAATTCATTCAGCCCATTCCTCCTGTGCTCGCCTGGCACAGAGCATCTATTCAAAAAATACTCATGAAGCACCTACTGTGTGTCAGGCTCTTGTTAGGTCATGGGCACCCAGTAGGGAGCCAGGCCCGCTCTCTGACCTCCTGGTGCTTACAGTTCAGTGACAAGAGTGGTGAGTGAGAGGACAGAGTAAGTTTATGGCGCTCTGGGAACAGAGATGGTGGAGGGCCGTCCATGAAGGCCTCCCAGAGAAGGTGATGTTTAGAGTGAGCTCTGAACATGAAGGATTCAGGTGAACAGTGGGGGACAAAGGTAAAGGTGAGAGTTGGAGCCAGGTTAGGTGGTCTTCAATGCCCTGATGAGGAATCGCTTATCTTACGGGTGACAGGAATCCATTCAGTGGAGGTGGTGATGCAGTCAGATTTGCACTGGAAGATCTCCCTGGTGGCCCTGCACAGAGGATGGGTTAGAGAAGGCCATGAATGGAGGCCTGGAAGCCGGCTTAGGAGGTAATTGTTCTAATCACGTGTTTCCATGCATGAGGTCCTGGGTTCAACCCCCAGCACCTCCATTAAATAAACACATAAATAAGCAAATAAACCTAATTACCTCCCTCCAAAAAAACAAACAAAAAGTAACTTAAAAACAATTTTTAAAAAAGCACCCTTTTCAGCTCCTGTCTAATCACAGAATCAGGCAAAAATCATCAGTTAATAATCCTAAAAGTGTCGAGGGACGGGACACTGACATGGGATACGCACATGGTCTCAAGAACATCACTCACAGATTTCTAACTAATTACCGGGGGAGAGACGGCAGGGGAGAGGTCTGCTGGAGCCCCTTCACCATGCCACCAACCCTCCCGTGGCCCACAGTGGGCAAACCTGCCGCCTGTTCTCCTGATGGGCGCCACAGGATACCCATCACCTGGGCTGTATTGGTGCCAAACACGTTTCACCTGAATCTCCTCAGGAGGTGACCAGCAAGAGCGGAATGGGGAACAGTCTGAGGCATCCGGCCTGGGCTCTTCAAAAGAGTTAGGTGAAAAATAGTAAACAAAAAGTGGAGAGACCATTCTAGATGAAAAGAGATTAAAGAGACATAACCATCACATGCAGTGTGTGAACTCTGATTGGAACCTGGAGTTTGAAAATTCTTTAACAGCCATAAAAGACACGTGGAAACAGGGAAATTTGAATGTAGTCTGTACATGAGGTGAATAAATGTTCGATTTCCTGGGCGTGCTAACATACTGTGCTTATGTGGGAGAATGTTCTTATTCTCACGAGATACCTGCTGAAGGATCTAGGGCTGAGTGTCAGGATGTCGGTACCTTACTTCCAAGTGGCTCAGAGAAACGGAGAGAGACAGGACACAAACATGGCAGACTGTTGTCAAGGCAAAGGCACACACAATGTTCACTGAACTCTCCTTTCAATTTTCTGTGAATTTGAGGGTTTTCAGAATAAAACCTTGGGGAAAACTAACAGCTCTGATGCTCCAGGACTCAGTAGAAATCTTGAGGCTTCACGGGCGAGGGTTTTGCAAATGCTTGGTTCACGATGCATGAAAGGACAGTCGGTCCACGATGGCCAGGTACAAGGTGACTTTCAGGTCCCTGGCATGGATGAAGGGTAGTGGTTATGTCGCTATTTGCCGAGGTAGCAAACATTGGAGAAGGAACCAGTTTTAGAGGGAAAAGGGAGTATAAAACATTCAATTTGGACATCCAGACTTCCAAAGCCACGCCAGCCCTGGGTTATGAACCCCTGATGTAGAAGACAGAGCACAGAGCATAAGACACAGCACAGGGGAGCAATGGATGGAGAGAAAGGAAGCTATGATGGAGACTAACAGGTAGGGGGAACCTGAGAGTTTGGGTCAAAGATGTCAGGAAGGGGGGGGTCCAACAATGCACCTCTACGGAGACATCAAACACACTCAGGACACTTGTAACTGTGAATGATTAAAAACTGGGTTTGTAAAACATACAGATTTTGCCCCTGCCTGTGTGACAGCAGTGGGTCAACTCAAGGGACCAGGGGAGAAAGTCAAGATGCACCCAAATACTATTTGGCATCTGTCAGGTGTTAGCACCCATATCACCTGCCCTGATTCAGAGCCTCCATCAGCTCTTTATTGTACCTGGTCAGACCGTCTCCCTCCCACAGAGGCTGCCTGGGTGCCCCAGAGAGCGCAGCATTCTTGGCCCCCTCCTTTTCTTGTTTGGTGCTTTCTAGGGAGGAGGCAAGCCTGAGTGTTCTTTCAAAGGGCAATAGGGGGCTGTTTGATGTCAAAGCAAGTCCAAGACCTGCGAGATAAGAGATCAAAGGCTCTGAAAGCAAGCCTCAGCCAAATCTTAAAAGCAAGAGAGATCAAGATGGAAAATAACCCTACCAAGAACATGCATCGTTCAGCAAGAGCAGAGGATCGTGTGGGTCCTGAAAGCGTAGCTAGGAAACAAAGAGGAAACAAGCTGGTCCCACCGCAAACCGACCATCACAATCAGCATTTTTAGCCTGCCAGCCAATTGTCTGGCATCTCTCAGACCAGGGATGGCAGAAAATGTCCTCTCATGCTTGTCTCCTCCAGTTACAGAGCACTGACCACTGCAACGGTGAAAGCTGAGAACTTCATCTGACACATTTGCGAAATTCATTGGCCTTCACAGGCTGTTCCCCAAACACCTGGCCTGAACGTTCTCCTCTAACCAGCATACACAATATCATATTCAGAAAGTGCTCATAAGCTCTCATTTGCCTTGAAAAATCTCCGTCAGCTGTCAGAAAAAGCCAAAACCCCTCTTGGCTCCGGCAACACATTCACTTTGGGGAAACACACAAGCCAATTTGGTCAGACCCAATAAGTTTTAACCAAATCCAGGTGAAGGAATCTACCTGGAAAAGCAGGAGAATCTTATAAGCAGCGCTGAGAAATAATTCTCAGGAGAGAGATGGAAAAAAAAAAAAAACCCAACCACATGAAACCATTTGTACCATGGTAGGCAACTCAAAATCAAATTTCACAAATGGGAAATGTCGTGTAAGCCTGATCTAAAAGGATGGTTTCCAAATGTCTTGAGATTGTGCAGCCCTCTTGTATCCAGCCCCGCTCCCTCACCTTGGAAGCCTCAGGCTTTAGTCCTGGAGGTAATCAAGTTTTAAAACCCCTTAAAGCTGATGAGCCCTGGTCTCCCCCTTCCTCCCAAAACACAGATAAGAACATCACAGAACCTACTTTAAAAATATCTAGTCTGTGTTTATTCTGAATGCGAGACATGACAGACACCCTCCCTCAAGTTTAAGAGAAGTTTCTAAATCCAGCAGGACATGCTGTTTTATGTGCAGAGGTGCAGCCCCCGTCTGCAGTTCAGGGGAGTTCCACTGAACACGCATGAGGACTCGTAATGTATAGGCAGGCTTTTTATAGATAGAGCCCTTGTGTTCCCAAATTGGCTTTAGGTTTGAAACCCTAAGCTTCAGTATGAAAAAAAGACCAGGCGCTGTGTCTCTGCTAATAATAGAGCTCACCTTTCCTGAGCCTCCGAGAGATGAGAGCTGGAAAGGGAGTGGTTCCCACTGTGGGAGTATCCAAAGGCTTGAACGAGGGCTGCAGCCTGAACAAACAAATCTGCCGAAACTACGCTATGGCTCACCCACCTGGCATGCTCTGCTGTGTTCCTCCCGATACCCCCCGAAGAGCTCTGTCCCCCAACACAAGGGACCACAGGTGACTCTGAGAAGGCACACACATGCTGGTGTTTAGAACCCACTGCATGGGCTGAAGATGCCTATTAGCTCCTTAAAGGGAACTTCTCCAAGTTTATAGCTAAAACCCAACTCCATTAGAAAATGCTTCTTGAATAAGAATAAGCTAATGGCAGTGGCTTTATAGAGTCTCAAGATATTCTACTATAAATAAACAACAAGGACCTACTGTAGAGCACAGGGAACTATATTCAATTTCTTGTAATAACATATAATGGAAAAGAATCTGAAAAAAAAAGTGTGTATATGTATAGCTGAATCGCTTTGCTGTACACCTGAAACTAACATTGTAAATCAACTACACTTCAAAAAAAATTAAAATAAAAAGATGTTCTACTAAAAGCCTACCACCAAACAGCTGTGAAAATAAACCAGCGCCCCTCGAGGGGCTCCCCCACGTGCGGGACCACCCCACTGCTGGTCACAGATCTGTCAGTCAACATCCAGGGGACAGATCTGTGAGGGGGAACTTTATGTCCACACTCCTTCGATGACATGGAGATGGGTGGCTGACCAGCAAAGACAGAAACAGAAAATGTGAGTTTCAACTTTCTGGGCAGTGATTTGGGTACAGAAATAGTCAAGGGGGGACTTAAGTAGATTTTCATTCGGAATGTGTGCGAAATCTCTTACTCCCAGGTCCCCCATCTCCCAACAGAAACGACAAATCCCAAGCGAAGTGAGACACGTCTTTTTATGTACAAACGGTCAGTGGGTACAGATGGCGTTACTTTTTATAAATATCTGCAGCAAAACTCCTAAAAAAGCTGTGAATAGAAACCACCTTGCAGCACCAAAGGCCTGTCCGTCCTTCCCTAGAAGTGTTAACTTCCCGAGAGCCTATTCTTAGCCAAACACTTGTGGGGCCTCCTGGGAAGGACAGGACCGCTCTGGGACCAGGCGAGAGCCTTCCCATCTCCCCAGAGAGCCGAGGTGACTCAAAGGTCATCTGTTGCCCAGGACCTGGGAGTGATTAAACGGCTTCTTCCCAAGACTTCGGTCTTTGTCAAGTTGCTGATTAAGCGTCTGTTTCCTGGCAGTGGCCCAGAGGGAGGAAGAGAACCTACAATAGTGTGAGGAAGTAGAAAACTCTGGGTATTTTGATTAAAAAAAAAAAAAAAAAAACAAAACACTCGGTAATCAACGCAACCCTGTAAAGCCAATGGATCTAGTTCAGCAGAGGGAACACTGCGATTCAGCCTTCCAGAACCTACAGGCAAGCATTTTTTTAAGGAAGAGAATGACTTAGCACCAATTTCTCTCTCTCTCTCTGGTAATACTTCCTTTTCCTTCGAGCTGTGATGGCTGCAGTCCGAGCGCAGCTGAGTGGTACCTCCCATCAGTAACGCAGCTGGGTAGGTGGGGGAGCGCGGTCATGTGGCATAGAACAAATGGCGCTCCCACACCAGAATGCAACTCTTCCGGGGGGGGGGGGGCGTCCTGACTTGGGGACAGAGGCGGCCCCACCGTCTCCTCCAGGGGTCGGCTCTCCAGCCCCAAAGGGGCTTCATTCAAAGAGGCGCAGGTGGTTGTACAGCGACTGGACGTAAGTGAAGACACACATGGGGTCCGGCTTACGGCCCATCACCATCATGTCTTCCACCTCAATGAGGCGCTCACAGTTGGCCAGATTCCTGAAACACAGAAGCCCCATCAGAACGCCGGCCCCCCCGCCATCTGCCAGCATCACTGCAAAGAACATAACTCAGCCTGGAACCCCCAGAAGGGAATTCACATAACCCCAGAAGAGCTTTTGGAGTTAACTTCATCTAACACAGTGTTCCCCCAAATCCCACATCCAAAACCACCCTCACAACTTGTATTTTTCCATAACTAGACCTACTTCAAATTTTCAATGAAATTCAATATCACTTTGAACTTTTACTACATTAAGTTCTCCACTAAAAAATTAAATTTTATTCATTTAGTTTAACTTAATTTAGTTTAATTTTATTAATAAAAATTTAGTTTCGAAATTAAATTTCACTAAAAAAACTCTACCAGCAGTATATGGAAAATCAGCACAGACTATAAAAATGAATGGAAAATGAATAAAAAAGTAAATTCACCCACATGCCTCCTAAAACAGTGTTTTTAACGTTTTTTTCACCATGACCCACAGAGATTTTTCATCATCATGATTCAGCACACACATACATATATGTGGAAATAAAGTTTCACAAAAATACTCTATATTATTCATATATTCTCTATATTTCATCTTTATTTCTCTCTCCACCTCTTTTTTTTTTTTTAAATACTGGTCATGAGCTACAAAATTGACTTTATTATCCACTCAAGTGTCACAACTCAGAGTTTTAAAAATTGCTTAAAATCATCTTGTGCCAGCCGGCCCTGGGCCCTGGGCCTCACGCTCTGGGAGAATACTGGTTTAATTTCTGGCCCACTGGTGTAGATGTGCGTAGAAACTGGGGGCTTTCACTGAGCTGGAAAAAGAGCTGTTCCCTCCACCGGTCCTAGCTGGGAGGGGGGACTGAAGGTTTCGAGGAAGCGGAGAGATGAGCATCTCCCTTAAGGGACACAGCACTGAGCATCTCAGCATCTCAGCATCTCAGTGCTGCACCGGGAAGTAACAGCGGGGATCCTCGGCAGTGCTGAGCAGCGCTCCCCCCAACCCCGCCACTCCCCACCGGCGCCAGATGTGGCCGGTCTGACCTTATCAGGCCAAATCAAAAGGCCCAAAATGATCGCACTTGGTCCAATCCTCAGTGTCCTTCCTTCGACAGCTGTGTGTAATACTAGGGTCCCTCGGATTTTCCCTCTGTATCAGTAAGTGTGTGAGTGTCAGGGTTCATGCCCCAGCTGCATCCTTCTTAGTGATACGATTTGGGCAACACACAACTTCTTGGGGCCTCAGTTTCCCCATCTGAGATAGCAGCCACTTCACAAGGTGGTGTGAGGATGAGGGAGCAAACCATGCAAGCCAGCTGGAATGGTGTCCGGCATGTAGAAAGAGCTCAGTAAGCGTTAGACATGATCACTGCTGCTGTTTTTATGATCACACATCATTCTCAGAAGCAGAGTGGGTCATCAGAGAGGAGCCCCGAATTGGAAGGCTAACGAGCTGGGTTCAGATCCTGGCTCTGCCCATTGCTTAATCCAACTCCCACCTCTGCTCCCCCTCCCGGCGGGCTGGTTCTTGGTGGGAGCTGGTGTATTGTCAGGTGCCTTGTACCCCAAGCACTTCCTACCAGGCCCCACCGGCTCCCTGTAACACTAGCATGGGGCCCTGTTCTGTGGTGCTGGCCTGACGCCAGGCCTCTTATCAGAAACCAAATGTCAGGGCGAAATGGAGACATCTGTCCTGGAACCCACTGCCGCCTCCCCCTCGGTCTGGTAAGGGAATCCAGTGGCTTCGTGGGGTTGCGAGTGGTTCTGGCCCAATGAGCAGGCACCCTTGCTCCCAGGATGGGCCAGGGCAGGGCTCAGGGTCAGGGAAGTCGGAGCTCTGATAAGGGTGCACATGCAAAGATGCTTTGTCGATAGTCGAGGATTGAAAATCTGAGTTCCTGGAGTGGCCGGGGGCCTGGGTTCACCTCTTGAGATGCTATCACATAGCACCTGCTGCCCTTCTCCTCACCTGCAGCACAAGGAGAGCTCCCTCCCTCCCTCCCTCCCAGGGCTGCTGTCAGAGGATCCTAGGTGTGTGTAAACAGCTCTGCACAAATGCACAGGGTATCAGCACGACACCAGTGGCCTCAGCAGTCTCCCCAGGACGCGAGGGCAGCATCAGAACCCTAACCCGCAGCCGTGGATAAGAACTGAGATCCCACCTTCCAAACCCCGACCCCTGCCCAGCTGGACAGTGGAGGCCCTGCACCAGCCATGCTCACTTCCAGGTCCAGGGAAGGGGTCCTCATTTCCTCCAAGGACAGCTCGAATCCCTCTGCAGGTGGCTCTGGCCACAGGGATGTTCCCCTCATATTTCTTATGCTGTTTTGCCTCTTGGTACTTCTAACCTATTGGCCCCACGAGGCTGTACTCAGTCTAATTTTTTTTGCCCACGAAAGAGTCCTGTTGGAAGAGAATCTTTAGATCCCCATCTTTCCCTGGTTCCTTCATTGCGCCTCCAAAGGGTACCTGGGACCCTCTCCTCTGAGCTGGTTCTGGTTTCTCTCCAGCCCTCTTCATGGAGGGCACCCAGAATCACTAGCACATACCAGGTGTTGTCCAACTTGTGCAGGGAGAACGGGCTGACCCCCTTCTTCATTCTAGAGGCCACACTGACCCTCCCAGGAATGACATCCCTGCCCCTGTGCAGGGTGGCGGTCAGGATGGGTGCTGAGGCCTGACTCCGGACAGGAAGCCATGCGCAAGGTGCTGGCTTCCCCGGCACGCAACCAGGGGACCGAGCCATAGCCATCCGGTCCCCACCCACCCCAACCACCTCTGATGGTAGCGACAAGACTCCTAGAAGCTGCGGACGCGGCTCCTGAGACAGGAGGTGGGAAAGGGAGAATGATGATGAGCACTGACTTTTATAGAAAACCTTTCTGTCTTCAAGCATCAGAGGCCCCCATGGCCTTTTAAAGGAAAACAAAACTGCTTTTGTGAAAATACGAATTTGTTTCAAATAGTTCACATGACATGGAATCACAGCCAAAGTAGAAAGTACAAGTTACTTCAGTGTCACAGCACAGCGAGAACCAGCGTTAGCATCTGCCTACTAGCAATTCTCAATGAATTTTCTTAGTCCCACCTCGTCTGGGGTTAAAAGAGGTTTGGAGGGTGTCCTCCTACCATGGCTATTGTGATCTACGGGCTGGCCTGTAAGGCAGATGGAGGAGGTGTTTGAGGGGCTATTTTTATTTGTCTTAAGCCTTCTCTACATGCAGACTGGGACGCCTGGGCTCGGACTCCAGCCTCCTCTCTGGTTTTAGAGACACATGGGCACTACAAATAGCCTGGAAGCTCCTTCTGCTCGGCCGTAACAGGAGAGCAGAACACATCCCCCGCGCGGCCAGCGGGAGCCTCAGCAGCACGGCCGGCCCCGGGCCCACACTCCGCCCGGAGGTGTGGGGAGAAGGGTTCAGAGGGTTAAGCACCCAGAACAGGGGCTGGTCCTCCTGCTTTCCAAGTCCTGAACACCTGTCCAACGCGGGGAGCTCACTTCGCTGTCAACACCGCATCACTCACACAGAGGAGGCCCCGGGAATGCTTGTGACGGTCAATTGTTGGGAGAAGGGGCAGCCCAAACCACTCCCACCTCACAGGCTCCAGATTCATCTCTGGGCTTTTAAGGCCCTTGCTCACAGAAGAGTCTGGAAACATCTCCTTCCTGATGGGAGGTGGATCCAGTGTTTGGGGGCCCTGTCCATGTCCTCTTTTCCTTCCCAAAGGCTGTGCCTTCATCAGAGCCCGGGCTCCGGTCACCCGACTCTGCCTGTTTACAGACTGCCCTTCTCTCAGCTCTGTCCTGCTGCCTGTGTAACTCTGGACGGCTTCTAACAGCCCCCCGTGTCCGCTTGCCTTTTGCTGGCAAAACTAATGAGCATCTGTTAAGACACTGGTAGCCAGTATCCTCATGGAAGTGTCCCTATGCTTTCTTTCCAGCTTTTCCAACCAGCTTATTGTCCAAGAAACTAGGTGTGCCAAGCTGCCGTCCTCCCAAGAGGCCTCGGGCAGGCGGGCCCACCTTCCCAGCCGTCCCCCAAACCTGTGAGCCAATCTCCCGGATGACTCACGAGGGAGGCACCTTCCCAGACTCCCACACAGGCCTGCCCGGGGCGCCCCCACCCCGGCCCTCTCGCAGTCAGCACAAAACACGACCCCATCTCAGGGGCCTCCAGACCATCCTCCCCTCCCTAGCCGGGAGCAGGCTCAGGCCATGGGGGAGGAAGGGCCAAGTTTTTACCCCACTGTTTGCTCTGGGGAGGAGGGAGGCAAAATCTTGGAGCAGGCTCCCCCACTGCCCCACCCTCGGGAATAGAAGAAACATCTGTTTGGAGCTCAAACGTCGTGCTGGGAAGGCACAGCCACGAACCGCCCTGGCTCTGGCTGCCAAGGGAAGCTGTGTTCCCTGTGAGCTGGGATGCAGGGCCGCCACCTTCTCTCTGGTCCAGGGCTGTGGGTGACCAAGGCAGCCAGGGCATGAGCCGGCACTGCGGGGCCCACTGGACTTGATAGAGAAAAACGCTGGCAGCCGAGCGCGGCCTCACCCAGCGGTGGGGGGTCCTGGGGTGCCCACGTCAGAGTCCTGGCCCCGCACACCCTGACAGTCACCCTGTCTAAGCTTCCAAGCAGCTGGGCCCCCTCCCCAACATCATGCCACTACACTTGGCTCTGCTTCGCCGTCGTCTGGATCCAGTCGTGTAACACACTCCGTCCAAAGCTGTTTCTGCAATTAGGATGACAGCTAATCCCAGGCAGCCAAGAAAGAGAAGGCTTTTAAAGTATACAAGGAGTTCCTATGACCCCAAGGGGGCCGAGAGTCCACGCACGTCATCCGAGACAACACCACGGGGGCAATACTGGTACTCCGATGGCTCAGGCCAGGGAGCTCAGAGCCAGGGTCTCCGTTCTGTCCCCAGAGCGGGACCTGCGGCACTGAGCACATGGCTGGACCCTGTCAGCTCCGACTTCTTCCCTGGCCGGGTCTGGGGCCAGGGGTCGGGCTGGGATGGGGGCTGGAATGGACTGAGGAGGGCAGGCAAGGGAGCTATGCTTCTGGGCAGTGACCAGCTCCTCAGTGGGTAGGGCTCCTCCAATTCAACCAGCACAGAAGAACACCTTCTGGACACAGGCACCGGCAACGCAAACAAGACACAAAACGGGTCAGGCACACACGGACTGCAGAGGCTCACTCCACCAGGCACAAAGGGCGGAGAGGATGATAACTGTCCCCTCTGGGAAACTCAGGTCTGGGGAGGCCTTCCTGCCCTCTGACCTTCCTTCCCCTAATTCCACGAAGCTCAGCACCAGGCAGCCCTCAGCACCCTCATCTCTGCCCCGTGCCTTCCCTGGGGAGGAACCCCGCCCTTCTGTGTTTAGCCCACCGGAGGTCCAGGTGTGAGGGCAGGAGGAGGGTGAGGGCAGGAGGAGGGTGAGGGCAGGAGGACGGTGAGGGCAGAGTATTTATTCCCGCAGCTCCCTTCCTGCCAGGTCACTGTGAGCCGGTAGCATCCACCGCCCAGAAGCACAGCTCCCATCAGCCAGCCCTCCCCACAGAGTTCTTCCCAACCCGGGGGCACTGGGCTGCTCAGGGCTCACACCTTGCTGGAGCCTTGCTCCCGCCCACACTCATGTAAGGAATCCCTTTGTTGAACTCTCCTTGCCTGCACAGCTGGAAGGCACCCTGGCCACAGCCCTGACTGCCGCTCCCGGGATGCCCTGGGGGTTGCTGTTAGCTGATAACCAAATCCCAACCTCCCCAAGCTCCTCCTGACCCGGGAATCACCTCCCACCCAATTTTCTCCCTATGAGCGGGGCTTAAGAAGGTAGGCAATTTCACATTAAACACTGCAATGACATTTAGGGAAGCAAAATCTACCGACAGGAGAAGTTAAAACGTCCCCCAGGCAGCTATTATTCAATTTCCTGTGATCTGCAGCTGGGGCTGGCTCAAGCCACCAACAGCGCTCTGGGGGACCCTGTCCCACCGCCCCTCACATTCTGTCTGTGGCTGGTCTCACAGACTGCACACCAGAGGTGGGAGCACGAGAAAAGGAGAGCAGTACCACCGAGTGCTGGGTGGCCTGGGCAAATCCCCGCTCTGGGCCACAGTCTTCCCACCTGTGCGGGCGACGGGCTGGATGGCCTCAAGGCTCTTGGCTCTGCCTCGGATCCTGCCCACCCCCATGCTCGACATGGGGCAGAACTCAGGCTTGGGGACCGGGCGGGGCTGGCCACCAGCGGCCTGGCCATACTCACTCGGCCATGGTGAAGGCCAGCTCAAAGTTCTGCCGCCGCTGCGTGGGGCTCAGGGCGCTGTAATCAAAGGCGTCGGGGAAGAAGGAGTGCACCAGGGCGCAGAAGGCCATCCCGTCACTCCAGCTGGAGGAGAAGTTCTGCAGGTCCACGTGCTGTGACGCCAAGGCAGGGAGGTGAGTGGGGGTGACGGCACCTGCCTCAGCTCCCCTACCTGATTCAAGCCCATAAACAGGTTCTCCCACACCCTCCCCAGGCCCACCATCCACCCAGCTCAGCAACAAGCCACAGCTGCCGACCTCACCCCATTGGAGGTATTGGACAGTCTGCTCAGGCCCAGGGATGGGACTCCCGGGACTCTAAGCACTGGCTGCAGGCGGCTGGAGACCTATCGGGAGGACACAGTTTCTTGACCCTCTGTTGCTCCTATCCCTCTGCCCCAGCCTGGGATTGCTGTCCGGCTCAGGGAACAAGAGCAGGGTAGGCGGGTGATGCCCACTGCAGCCTCTGGAGGGGACCCAACAGCCGGGCCAGCCTGCCTCACCTGGTAGCCGATGGTTTTGCTGCGACACCACTCGAGCAGAATCTGCTTGATGCTGCTGGCGCTGGCCACTCCGAAGCTCTGTGAGCGCTTCAGCTTTGCCCGGGTCTCGCCCTTCCCCCTGTGGAGAGAGGGCAGGCCTGCTGGGGGCTGGGGGCCAGGGGGCTGCCTCTCAGCTGCCATCTGCTCCGGGAAAGTGCCCCACCAGCTCTGCTCACCCAGAGAGATGCTCTGTCGGCAGGCAACCTCCCAGCCCCACGCCCACGTCCAGGTGTGCGCCCCGTGTCCCAGCTGCACTGCGTCCAGTGATGGGGTCCGGCAGGACCAGCCCCCTTCCAGCCTCCAGGCCCCCTGTGTACTTCCCACACTGGTGATCCTGCGGCAGAGGACCTGAGCCCACATGGCCCATGCCCCTGCCCTCTGCTTGGAAAACCCTCCTCGCCTCCATCCCACCCCTCCTCTGAGCTCCTTCCCAGGCCGCCCTCCCTCATGGTTTCCTATTCTAGGCCCCAAAGACACTCTTTATCGGCCAAGATCAGGTTGTCTGGGTCAGTGGGACACTTCCTGGGTCTGTCGCCCTCACCAGAGTCAGAGCCTTGGGAGCCAGGACTGGGGGGTCATTGTCTCATAGGCCTGGGCCAATCCTAAACGTAACAGGAATCAATACCACTCACTGACAGGAGGGCTGGATAAACATGCAAAGGTGGCCCTGTTTCTAATGGGGCAGGCGGTGTAGTGTGACAGGGAGCCAGTGGTACTGGGGTAACACTGTGTCACCTCCAGCTTCTGCTGGGAATCCCAGTGACTGCCCTCTGGTCTCCCCAGTCATGCCTGGAAACTAACCTGTCCAGTTGGATGAGGGATGTGGGTGTGAGGGTGCCTGGAGTTCCCTCTGGGAATGTGGGAGAGGGGCTGGGGTCTCATCACAGCCTCCCTCCCCACAACTGGAGCCACCTGCCCCTCAGCCGGCCCTGTAGCCAGCCCTGACCTATGTCTTGCCTGAGAGGTCACATCTTGGGGAACTGCCCTCGGGGGAACAGGACAGGGCCAGCTTTGCTCTGCCTGCCTGCCTGACCCCAGTGTGGGCTCAGGCTTTCTTTGGGGGCCCAGACTGGTCTGGGAGGGTGCTAAGAGCATCCATACTTGCCGGCTCCTGTGTCCTGCTCCCATTTCTCAAACAATGCCTTCCGGGCCTGTGCCCCCGAGGTGCGGGGCAGCGTCTGCGACCGCACCAGCTCCCGGCGACGCTCCCCCTGCCGATGGGCCTGAGTCGTGGCTGGCGGCTGTGTGGAGGGGGGCGACTGGGGTGGCGTCACCCGAGGTGGGCTGAGGAGAGACCACCGAGTCAGGAGCACAGATCTGGCCATCACTAGCTCGCACAGGCCCCGGGCCTCCACCCCACTGAATGTGAAATGAGGCAGCTGTGGGGCTACAGGCAGAGAGGAAGCACCCCTGTTCCAGCCCCCAACCGGTTCCGCAGGTTTTTGGAACTGAGCTGCTGTCTGAGGCCGGCCTGGCCAGCAGTGGGCCCCCTCTCTGCACATAATCGCCCCTCGGCAGGTGTCAATGCCTGGGGTGGGCGGGGGCGTCCTCCTGGCAGGACAAGCACCCAGAACCAGCCCCACCAGGATCAGGCCCCCTCCTCGCCACCACTAAATAAGATCCCCTCTGTTTCTCCCCAAAACAGTTTGTCAGAAAGTCACAATTCTCCTTTTATTATTAAGAGGGGGAGAAAAAAGCCAAGCCAGCCCCCACCCAACACCCAGCTCCGATCACAGTTCAGAGGGCCTAGGGGCAGCGCATGGGGACAACCAGAGGCCAGGAGGCAGCCTGTAACACAGGGAACCCCCTCACAGGCCTCCCCCAGGGTAAGGGCCTCTCCAGGTAACTCCTCAGTCCACAAGCAGGAAGCCCCCAGCTCAGAGGGAGCCTAGCCAGGATGGCTGAAGATCCATCCTGTGGGGACTGAGAAACTCTCTCCAATCTTTGGACAGACTTGCTTTGAAGGATCCTTAAAAAAGCCAGCCCTCCGCCGTATTGTTCCAAACAAAACTCTCTACCAAGCTTCGCTGCCTCATTTCTCCTCTCAAACCCCACTCAGCGACACTGCTGCCTTAGTTCTCCAGAGGCACCAAGCCAAGGAAGGTGCCTCCTCCTGGGGTTGGCACTGGGAGCTCCGTGCAGGGGCCGGGGTAGCCTGGGTCCAAGGCCAAGCCCAGACACTTCCTGGGGAGTGACGACCCTGCCACCGGGAACAGGGGCCCTGACTCACCTGTTATCGTTCCTGCTGGCCGTCACCCCCCCATAGCCAGAGCTGGACAAAGACCGTGGGAGGGAAGAGTTCTTCTCTGCGGGACAAAGGGAGGGAGAGAAATAACAAACCCTGGCCTTGGGGAGGGCCACCACTGCCTGCCTCCCATCCTTTGACCCCGCCCTGAGCTATTCACCCAGCATCACTCTGGGCACTGGCAGGACCTCTGGGCTAAGCTGACCCTGCCTGGGCCAACAGTTGAGGAGAAAGGATGTTGGAACATAGAGCAATGACATAAAAGAGGTCCTTTAAAGTACTCCTCACTGCATTTGAGAGCACAGAGCCCAGGGCCTCCTGTGCTGCATATCCAGTAGACACCATGTTACCAAGCCCTCATTCTGGAAATCCACACAGCCCGACCCCAGGACACACCACTGGGGCCTGATCACAGGTCCAAGACAGCCCCAGGGGGACCACGCCAGGTCTGTTACACACAAAGTGTGCAGGGTAGGCGGCCACCTTCTAACCACAGCCTTGATCTGCAGTAAAAGCCATGGTCATACCCCGCAGGATGAGGCTACTTCACAGCATCTCTGGGAGAGGAGCCGGGAAAGATGGGCCCCATCTGATGGAGCAGGCGAGCTGGGGACGGGGGTGGCAGTGACAGGCAGAGCGGGTAGGGCCCGGCCCCAGGATTTCTGAGTCTCTTGCAAACCACCCCCAGCCCCTGCCCTCCCTCCCATTTTGAGGTCATGGTCTCCTGCTCCTACCACTGGGACTGGGAGTCCAGGATGTGGTGGCCGCGCTGGGGCTTGAGCTGAGGCCCCCCAGGATGGCAGCAGACGTGGGCGAGAGAGCTGTGGCTGAAGTCTCCCCAGAGAACTTCTCGGAGACTCGTGTGATGGCCGTGACTGGCTGGTGAGGCTGCCGCAAGGAGAGGCTCGCAGGGCGAGGCTTGAAGGGCTCTGGTGTTGGGATGGTTTGGGCGGCTTCGGGGGGCCCATCACCCGGACCTGAAACAGGTGACCAGCAGGGGTCGGGGGGTTTCAGCCATGGCATTGACAGGGGCCTCAGAACCACCCAGGAGGACTCCAGCCTCTGTGAACACTCCTCTCACCTCCTCCAGGAAGGCCTCCCTGACCACTCCTGCCTCCCTGATCTCCCCCTACTGGGGAAGTCTCACTGCTCCAACCAGAGGTGATGCCTGCTCCAACTTTCCCTAATAGAGAGTTCAAGAAATAGTTGCCTGTCAGTCCACTCTCTACCCTGCTCAGTGCTTGGACAATTCCCCAGTCCCTGCGGGTATTCCTCCAGCCAGCCCTCCTGGGCCATCAGCCCCCACCTGCCCCAGGCTGGTGCCCGTTCTCCACGATGTACGAGTTTGAGGTTCTCCTCATCTCCGCCTCGCTGGCTTCGTCATGGTGATCCACATTCTACAGAGAGACAAACACCGCGGAGGCCCAGTCAGCCGGGGCCAGCTGCCCACCCCGAAATCACTTCCCAAAGCTACCCCTGGTTCGAGCAGGGCAAATGCTTTTGAGAGAGACAGACCCCAGGAGGTATGGTGATGGGCCAGGGTCACCCAGGAGGCTAGGGGGACTCAGCCCCAGCAGTTGAGCCCCCGAGATCCTGGAGGCAAATGGCTCCACTGGACACATTCCAGACCCCCAAGATGCTAGGGACAAAAGTCAAGACAGAGTTCCAAAGGACTGTTCAAGGTGGCCCTACCCCTCCCTAAGGCTGGACGGGGTGACGGGGGCTGGGAGAGCCTGGCCCCTGCTCATGCCAGGGGCTGCCTGTGTGGGAGCAGCCTAACCCAGCGACACACGGTCTTTCTGGGCCAACAATGGGCCTTGGAGCCCAATGGTGAAGCCTTTCCATCGGATGTAGGGTCACAAGATTTGCCTGGATGTCCAGAGTACTGGGGCCTGACTGGCTCCTTGAGGCCCCTCCATCCCCTCTGGGCTGCAGCAGTGGGGAGTGTCGTGCAGAGAGAGAGCCCAGACCAAGGGCCAGCAGGGGAACCCGCCATCCTGGCTGTGCCACCGGCCCCAGGGTAACCCCTCCTGGGTCTCAGTTTCCCTGTTTGAGATAAGGGAGTAGGCTAAAAAAGCATCTACCACTTGAACCCCTTTTCTGGCCATGCCACTTAAACCAACATGCTCTGTCCTCCCAGGTAGGTGCTACCACACCCATTTTACAGATGGGACCCGAGGGCTCAGAAAGGGGATGTGTGCTGTCCAAGGTTACACAGTGAGCAGCAGCTGAGATGTGGCCAGGAGGGACATTCTCCTCAACCTTGGCCCTGCCTTTCTCACAGTGAAGGAAGGTGGAGGGCTCAGAGTATCTGTGAGGATGGTGGGTGTGCCTGGCAAGAAGGGTACAGGGGCAGACGCCTATAAGGGGCTCTACCAAGAGCCCACAATGGGTGGCTTGAGAGGTTGGCCATACCTCTCCTTAGATGGCCGCACATCTCCAGATGGGTCCCCTTGTCTGCTAGGTTCCCAAATGACAAAAGCCCATCCCTGACCCCTGACGGCTCATCCATGCCACCCTACCCATCCATGGGGGAATCAGTCTGGCGGGGGAGCCAGCACCTTGAGCAGGCGGCGAAAGGCTAGCATGAGGGCGCATGCCTGAGACAGACTTCATCCAGCCCAGGGGGTCAGAGAGAGCCTCCCAGAAGCAGTGGGGCTGAGCCAGCCTGGAGTGAGCCAGGCAGACCAGGAGTGGAAGCCATGCCCCGCAGAGAGACTAGTGTCTGCCAGAGACATCAAGGTACAAAGCATTCAGATCCAGTGGCTAGAGAAGCACCACACAGTCCAAGGTGCCAGCTGGGAGAACTTGGACATGACTCCTTGGACAAGAAGGAACTGAAGGTCATCAGTTCTGGGTTTTAGGAACATCCTTCAGAAGCCAGTGAGACAGTGGCATGGAAGGGGTACACAGATGGCCAGGTACCTCCCTAGTCCTGGGTAGGGACCCAGGGAGGAGAGATGGGGCAGTGAAGGAGTGGAGGGCAAAAGGGATTCCAAGGTTTGCAGGGAGTAAGTGAATGTGGAGGAGGGGGAGACATCACACCTCTTCTAGGCAGGGGCTTTGGGCCTGGCTGACGTGACCTGGGGGGGTGGGGTTGGTGGGAACTGCAGCCATGAGGCGAGGGGAAGAGCTCTGAGGGACTCTCCTTGATGGAAGAGGTAGGACAACGTTTACAGGCTGAGAGAAAGGCTCCAGCAGGGGGAGGGACCCTCGGAGAGGTTGGGACCCTGGGGAGAAAGGAGAGGATGGGACTTGAGCCCGAGGAGAGACTGGGCTTGGAGAGGAGGTGACCCTTCAACTTCCAATTCAGAAGGACAGAGCGGGAGGGGCTAGGCTCACTGGCAGGAACAGTGGAGAAGTTGGGGGGGCATCTCCTTGTGCCTCAGAGTGTGGAGGGCACCCCTAGAGCCACAACGAGCCTAACCTGAAGCCAGCTCAGCAGAGGGAGGAGAAAGAGCCAGTCTATCCTGAATCCCGGACCCCACCTGTCACCAGGCTCTCAGCTCTGGGGGCATGTCCCCCCCCACCCCCCCATACTCTGGTCCGACAGGTTCCGCAGGTCTACACAGGGGCCTGGAGGGATGGGCTGATGGTGAAACCATTTTCCCAGGAATGTGGGTCTCTCTGGGGGACGCCTGCCCCTGCACGTTGCAGGCTCCTCACCCCACAGGATGCCCCAGGGGACCAGAAGCCACAATCAGACAGAAAGTAGGTTCTGGACCAGGTGGATTCCTGCCAAGGGGTCTCCAGCAAAGCAGGAGGGAAAGGGGATGGGGGCTGAGTCATGCTGGGAGGCTGGAGTCCCAGGTTCCCCCTGCCCCTCCCTCCCCCCTCCCCACTCCAGGACTGGAACTCCTGCTCACCTAAGGAAGGGGCTCTACCCACGCCTCAGACCAAAGGGCTATTCAGAGACCACCCTCCAACCCACCACACAAGCTTGGGGGTCACCCCTAACCTTACGCCATGACTAGAGGCAGAAGCAGAGTCAGGTTGGGGTTTCTCTGTCCACAAAGCACTCATGCCTTCCAAGAGCAGGAAGGACAACTCAAGACAAACTTGTGAGGCCCAGGGAGTGGGGTGGGGAGAGTGGGGTAACCACCCCAGCGCAACCTGAGCCTCAAACCACAGAGCTGGGCTGGGCCGTGGTCCCCAAGCCCACCCACAGGGCCCCCAGCGCCTTCCTTCCCTTCAGCAACAGGAAAGGAAACCAGGGGAGGGGACCTCTGTGTGCTGGGGCCAAGATAAAATCACTGGAGAGCCCAGAGGACGGGATGGGTCCTGGGGAGCTGGCTTGAGCACCTCCAAGCTCTGGGCTTTGTTTTAAGAAGGGGGAGGCTTCCAGGAGGGAGCCCAGACCTGGGAATGTCAGGAAGAGAGACTGGGGATGGGTAAGTCCGAGTTTGGCGACCCTCTCCCTGGGGAAGTTTGCATACACTGCTGTGAGTGCAGGAATCTTAGTTTGGGCATCCCTGGTGCTGCCAGACCCCACGCGGGCTCGTGCATGGACAGGGGAGCGTCTGTGTGCCCAGCACAGCCCCCGACGTGTGTGCGGCCAGAGTCCCCAGCCTGAGCCCCAGCCTGAGCCCCAACCTCGGCTGCCCCACCCTCTGCCTCCTCCACCCTCTGCCTCCTCCCGGCTCACACCATGGTTTTAAGGACTCATTTCAAACTTCTCCCCAAAGCATTTAGCACTCTTATCACACAGTGTGTCTGGGAAAGGAAGGCAGATAAAGCAAGTCTGGTTTCTTTCACGGTCAGACCTCGATGCTGCTTCTGCCAGTCACTACTGAGAGGCTCCACTGCCTCTGACATGGGGACCTGGTGGCTCCTGCTCAGCCGAGGGACATTTCCAGGCCTGGCCTCAGGCTGCTACCATCCACTGAAGGTCCCCAGCCAGCTCCCTCCACTAGCCAGACCCCCGCTGTGGCTCCGTGGACACGCTTACAAGCCGACATGGCTGATGTCACCGTTATAGCCACCCAGCCCGCGCAGCACAAGGGGCAAAGCAGGGCAGGGCCAGTCCCCCTTAGAGACGAGGAAACTGAGGTCCAACTGAGAGATGTCCCCAAGGCCTCACAGAAAATGCAACAAAAGCAGTTCTTGTTTGCTCCAGGGTCTCAGGCCTCCTACAGGGAGTCCTCCCTGATTTCTCCCACCCTCTCGCTCCTCCCGGAGCCTCCCTTGCTAGTCACTGCCTAGCAAGCTCAAGGTCTGCCCACACAGAAGCAGATTACTAGATCAACTCATTCTGCATTGACCCCAAGGCATATACATAGGTTGACTATGCCCCACCTCCAAGCCCCGCAGTCCCGATTGAATCAGAAGGAAACAAAAGGGTCTCAGCAAAGGGTCTCTAAGTCTCATTGCTGGTTACAGAGGGGCAGTGTAACACCAGCCCCCGCAATGCCTGACCACCACCAGCACTGGCTCTCGTGTGTGGATGAGACCCTCACACCCAGACCCCCTGGGGGCACAGACACAGGCGTATGAGAGGTCAGACAGCCCCGGCACCCAGCTGTGACTGTCCAGTCTTGCCCCGGAGCCCCGATTCCTTGTTCACAATCCAGTGTCCGATCACAAGCTGCCAGGCACAGCCCACGAGCAAGAACATGTGGATAACTCTGTGCAGCACCCCTCACTGCCAGAAACTGGCTGCGAGCCCGTGCCCGCACCCCTGAGAGGTGGGCTGCAAGAGAAGTGGGGAGCAGTGCCTCTGGTCGGGCGGGGGAAGCGGCCTCAGGCCCAGGGAGCTGGTGCTCAGGGGCTGCAGAGTGTCCGTCCGACCCCACTGGACACCTTGAGCGTCCTCCACCCGCAGTGCTCAACTACGCCTGCTGTCCCTCCTCCTCTCAGGCCTTCTGAAATCCAGAACCTACTCCCCAGCCGTGTCTCCCTCCTCAACCTGCAGCGGGCTGCAGCATTCCTGCTGACCCCCAATCTCTTCTTCCTGAAGGGGTCCCCTCTCTCGATGTCTAAGAGTGGGCTTTCCACAGCCTCTGAGCTCCCTGGCAGCTCCTCAGCCTCTGCCCAGGGCTCCTGACGCACCATCTCCTGCACAGCTGCCTGGAAGGCCTCACCTGATCTTGCTTCAACCACCAGCTCTGGCCTGATATCTCCCTAACCTCTGGCCTCGGCTACTCTCAGCCCACCAGATCTGTGACTCCATCTGCTCCAGGACAGCTTCACCTGGATGTCCCACAGCCCCTCACCCTCAGCACAACACAGACGGAAACTGGCATCTCCACCAGATCTGTGCCCCAGTAGTCCCCCGGCAGGGCTTTGCTCTCTGCCCACCTGCTCATATCCAAAGACCATCTCACCCTGATGATTCCCCCTTGGAGATCTCCGTCCAAGGCACCCCAGCTCTCCCGCTCCCCAGCGCTGCTCCTGTTATGGCCGTCCTCTCTTCTTGGACCATCACAACTAAGTCCCCCTATCTCCAGCCACCCTCCAACCTGCCATCCATCCTTGAGGGCGCTTGTCGGATACAAGGAGGACCCTGTCTGTCCCCTGCCCAGTGCCCCACTATCCCCATAACCCAGAGAACTAGCTTACCCCACATTGGCCAATTCCCACTGAAAAAATGTTAGACGACTGAAGAGACATCTCTCACATGAACGCGTGGATTCGTGTACATATACGTATTCATGTGTGACTCCAAGAGTAGTTTTCTAAAACTTGGACAGCTGCCTCCACATGCAGATGAGTAGCAAATGTGTGTTAAAATAAAACCTCAGAAACAGCCGATGACACAGTTTATCAGGCACGTGTGAGCTCACAGTGGTGATTTTATAGCATGGCCAAGGAGTGTTGATGCTTGTAGGACAGAATTAAGCGTATCCATATTTCCAGGCACTTCACACAGCACTGGGACACCCGGGGGCTCAGCCATCAGCACGTTTAAGAACCCCACCTCCACCCCAAAGCAAAGCCCAACTCCCTGGCCCAGCATCAGGGGGCCTTTACAACTCGCCCTTCCACTCTCATAGCCACCAGGGTCCCTCTGGTCAGTGAGTCCTTTCAGGCCCTTAGAGGCTCTAGGCACAGCCCCCTACACCCGCCCCTGCACTAGCAGCAGCAGACCCTAAACCTCCAGCACAAAGCCGGCCTGAGACGCCCACTAGCACGGGACTGCTGTCCGGCTGCCTGCACTGCTGCTACTGCTTGGTCTGGGCCATCTCCCACCCAGGCTGGGACATCCAGGGGCAAGGGCTAATCTGATCCCCCTCCTCCTGGTCCCTTGAGGTGCAGCCCAGCTTACACAAGGACTCTGCGTGTGTGATGGATTGAACCAAGGAGGGACAGCAGGTGCAGGCTACCCAGACCCTGGAAACCCAAGCCCAGAGCACATGCCTGGGCAGGGTGGAAAATCCCACCTAAGGGCCACTGCACACACCATGGGAACATTCTAACCTGCCACTCCAGGAGGCCCCACGCTCAGGGGAGTGACTGGTCCACACCGGCCTCCGCCCCACACCCACGCGGTGTGGGCCTCTGGCCGGTCACTGACCCCAGAAATCTAGACTGCCCACGGCTCTTTCCCCCTGGTTCCCCTGTCTCTTCTTTTCACGGTAAGGATTTACCCCTGCAAGTTTCCAAATGCCCGGCTGCACCCCAACAGACTGCATTCTCCTCTGCTCAACACACAGAAGGGCTTGAGTTCTCAATCCAGGTTAATCAATAACTCAAGCCTTCAGGGTTCAGTGAAGCGGCAACGCGGGGAGCGCGTGAATGGAGGGGGGGGGGTGAAGGGTTGCCGACCATTCCAAGACACAGGCCCGGGGCAGTGTCGAACAGAGAGGGGCAGCACTTCAGCGCCCAAGCCCTTAGTGCCAAGGCACAGTGGAGAGAGGGGAACAGAACAGGGCACGCCTGCAAAGAAGGGAGGGGCCCGAGACAGGTGCAGAGGGCAGGCTAAGCCGGTTTCTCCGAATGATGGCCGGACCCCCACAACCGAGTCGCAGCGGCGGGTGGCGGGACAGCCCCGGCACCGGCACGCACTCCGGACCTAGCGGCGGCGGGGGTCGCGGGGTCCCCCTTCCCCGGCGCCTGAGCACAGACGCCCGCGCTCCCCGAGGCTCACCTGGCCGCGGCCGGACAGCGAGAAGGTGGCGTGGCTGGCGAAGCGCGCGGTGCCCAGGCGGGGCGCACGGTCTGGGACGCCGGGGGCGGGCGGAGGGCTGGGCGTGCCGGGCGCGGGGGTCAGCCCGGTCGCCAAGCCCAGCGCCTCCACCTGGCGCGTCAAGCGCTCGAGTTGCGTCTGCAGCCGCTGGTTGTCGCGCTGCAGCTCGGCCACCGTGCGCGCCAGCGGCCCGGCCAGGCGCAACGCCTCGGCCACGCGCTGCTCCATGCCGCGCTGCAGCCCCTGCATGTCCTCGTGCAGCGCGCGAACCGCGCCCTCCAGCGCCGCCTCGTAGCGGCCTAGCGCCTCGCGCACCGTGCGCGCCTCCTCAGGGTCGGGGGCCGGCTCCATGGCCGAGCCGGGCGGGCGGGTCTCAAGGAGAGCGGGTCTGGCCCAGTGAGCAGCCGAGCTCTGCAGCTCCGAACCGCGACTGGCCTCCCAGGGCTGGGTTCGCCTGAGGGGCGGTGGGACGGGCGGGCAGAGGGCGGGGCGAGCCCGGCGAGCCCTGGGAATGGGCGCCGCTTGGGGGCGGGGCCTGGGGGCGGGGCCTGGCGGCTCGGGGTCACCCCCAACCCCAGCCCCTGTGACCCACGCGATGCGGCGAGGAGGAGTGTCGTCAGTGGCGCCGGAGGAGAAGAGCTCGCCCAGCCTCTCGTCTCCCTCGGTGCGGAGCTCAGGGGGAGTGCCGAGGCGGAGACCCCCTTGACCCTGGAGAAGCAGTGTGCGACATGTGGGAGGGACTGCCGGCCGTCAGGGGAAGGCCTCGACCCCCAAGTGGACTTGATTTAGGAGATAGCGGACGTGGGTTATGCGTTACCACGGGGCTCTCACTCTCAGGGCCCAGGTACTACTGGGGGTAGGGATCCCCCACTGCTCTGGGGGACCTGAGAGCGGCAGCAGTAACCCCCAGAACTGTCACCCTGTGCACATGACTGCCCGCTCTAAGCCGTGGACACGGCCCTCACAAGCACATACTTACGTGTGGCATCTTGGCCTGGAATTTCTTGCACCTAAGGGAGAGGGAGACAGGTGGTGAGGTCCCTCCTTGTCTCTGCAATTATGCACTCTCCCCTCCCAGCCCCACTCTGTGTAACAAGATTCCTGTGTCCTTCCTGCCAGTGGTCACGGGGCTCCGAGCTTACTGAGTGGCCCCTGTTGGGGCATCCACAAGTGACTGACTGAGGTCAGACAGAGAAGAGAAGGTGTGCTTAGGACCGAATCTCCAAATTCTCGGGTCAGAGACCATGGGACTAATCACCTCTCTCCCTCCATGAAGTCTCAGTCCCTGGCCTGTGGTTACAGGACAGGGCTCCCACCTCGATTCCCTCTCAACACCCCTTTCATGCTGGGACCCAGATATTCCTCCCTTCCATACCCCCCAACCTCCAAACATCACGAGAAAGGGAGGAATGAAAATAGCTTTTGCTTCGGAATGACAGAACGATGGGCAAAGGTGCTGTCTGATCTCATGTACAAAGTAAAATTGATTTAAAATAAAAAATGGGAGCATCTCCTCCTTCTTTGTGCAAAAAGCCTTTCCTGATTAGCCTTCTCCTTCCCAAGCCTGGCCCACTTGAAGGAGGGCTAGTGGCGGCAGGCACAGCCAGGTGGCAGGGGAACGAGAGGCCTGAAAGACTTGTTTCTGTCACACTGGGCTTCCGAAGATGTTTGCAGCCACAGACCTCCTGGACTGGCCTGCTCTGCCCCAAAGGAGCTGGATCAGCGTAACAGATGCTGAACGCCAATCCCCCCTCTCTCACTCCTCCACAGGGACAGGAACACTGGGTTACCTAATCCAAGGAGCCTTCCAGCAATTATTTTATGAGAAAGTCAAATGCCAAAAGGCGTGCATGGGGTGTGTGTGTGTGTGTGTGTGTGTGTGTGTGTGTGTGTGTGTGTGTGTGTGTGTGTGTGTGTGTGTGTGTGTGTGTGTGTGTGTGTGTGTGTGTGTGTGTGTTTTGTAGTAGCTCTCAGCACAGGGTGAGCCAGACTGCTCCCTGCATTCTTTCTCTGGGTGGAATCTTTGATAGAGACTAGGAGAGAGGCTTCTGCTACAGCTTCTGCCCCAAGTAGCACTCAGCCCCTCCAGGTCTGAGCACGGGAGCCTGGAGTTCAGAGGCCCTGGTCTCTGCCAGGAAAGCCCAGCCACTTCCTTTGCAGGACCTGAGGAATGACCAGGTGGGGAAGTTTGGGAGGGACTGGACAGCCTGGTCCCTGTCCCCATAGCCGATGTGAACCTGGGCCTGTGCCTGGTCCGGCAGCATAGAGGGGAGTGGGGGCAGGCAGGGGTCTGGCCTTCTCTCCCAGCTTCCCGGAGAAGGAAGGCTGGCTGGGTCTCTAGGCTGGCAACCCTAACGGTTCATAGATTCTAGAGACTAGCTGCCCAGGATCCACCCACATTCTCCCACCTCAGGCAGGTTATCTGGTCTCTCCTGATGTACCATGACGACATCTGGGAGGGGCTGGGCAGGGCTCCATCTGTGACTGGCAAGGGCAGAGATGGGGCTTGCAGTGGGTTTTGGGCAGACAGTACCAGAATCATACCAACCCCCTTGGCTTCTCTGACTGCTGACAGTCAGACCACTGAGTCAGTAGCTGGAGATGAGCCTAGGAGAGGAGAGATGAACCAGGAGTGGGAGGAAGAGGGGCAGAGGGGCAGGGAGAGCAGGAGTGAGGGCGGAGGGGGTGATGCTGAGGTGGGGAGGGGGTGATCGACGACCAGAGCTACCCAAGAGCTGGCTCCACGCCACCTTGGGGGAGGCTGCAGCTTGCCCCAGGCCCCAGGGCTTCCTCTCAGCCATCCCCTCAAGGCCCCTCCTCCAACCCTCCCCCAGCTCCTGCCGGGTACCAGACTGTGGAGGAGGTGAGGGCTGATGGACCCTGCTGAACTCCCTCCACATTCACCAGCCCTGATGTCAGCGGGCTAGGAGGCCAACCTCCCACTGAGTCCCAGGGGCCCTGACACCCACCCTTCCAGCTTCCCTTCCCCTGGCTGTGACCTGTCCACCGCCTGCTGGTCCCTTGATCTGCTGTGCTGCTGGGCTGGAAGTAGGATGTGGGACAAGGCTTCCTGAGTCCCCTGCCGTCACCTCACGCAGTCAAATCCTTGCCAAGCCCAAACCATGAAGCCAGGAGATGAGATGGGGAAACGGAGGCCCAGGGAGGGACACGGACAGGCCCGAGGCCACAAGTAAGGTCCACAACGACAGGTCCAAAACCCAGGGCCCTGCCTCTAGTCCCAGCACTCCTCTGGGGGCAGCAGTCAAATCCAGCCAAGTCTGGGCAGCTCCTCCTGCTCCCAGTTTGCCTGGAGGCTCTAGTTCCCTGGAACTGCTCCTCAGAACTCTTCAGAACCCCCTCCAGGCCCTCCGGCACTGCCCCCTGAGGACCATCCCTCCTCCTGCCAGTCCTGACTGCCCTCCCACCCCCTCAGCTTCTCCTCCCCAGGGACCTTCCTGAGTGGCTGTTCTTTCCCTCACCCTTTAACCGTGGTCCCCAGGGCTCTGATCTGGGCCTGACCCCTTTCACCCGCAGACTCTTTCTGGGTGGTGTCACCCACCCCCACCTCCATACCGATGACTGCCGCTTCTCCATCGCCAGCCCAGCTCCTCTCCATATACCCAGCAGCCTCCAGCCCTCAGGCCTGAAGGTCCCACCCCCTCCCCAGACTCCTCAGGTCCTGAGAAGGCACACAAGGCTTACAGGGCGGGGAAAGGCCATAAGAAGTGGGATGGTGCAGGCCACTGCATTCCTGGGCCCACTTGTCAGGCCCACACCTCCACCTTCTGCACCCGAGTCCCCGGGCGTGGGTGAGGTGCATATACACACTTGCGTACATGTGTTGGACCCCATCCTCAGAGAGCTTGGGCTGTCTGTCTCAGCTGTTCATCCATGCCCACACCTGGAGAGACAACTGGCTTTAGAAAGTGCTCTGTGAACATGGGGTGATGGGATACCTCGAAAAAGGGGACTCACTTGGGAGCCAGTCGAACCTCCAGGATGGACTGAGATGGGTGACGGAGAAGGTGCGTTAGCGGCCACGATGAGCCACAGGGGGCTCACAGGTACTGCACAACCCTGTCTTGAAGGTCACAGCCTTTGCACTGAGTCAAAGGCAGCTGCCAACCTCACTGGTCACTTCACCCCTCCAAGCCCCTCTGCCAGGATGGGCTCAGGTTGGAAGGTCAGGGGCCAGGCCAGACCCATTATCTGCCAGGCCCTGATGGGCCCTGCCTGCCTGCAGCCCTCAGCTTGCTGGGTGGCTGATGGGCCTGGGAGTTCTCATAATTGGGAAGGTGTGTGAAGCCAGTCATTCCCCACTCCCCAGGGTTCCCAGCTGCAGGCACCCAAAGGGAGTAGACTAACAAGGACCCAGTGGAGCAATGCACTCCAGGGCAGGACCCCTCGGCAAACAAACCATCTCCCACCCCTGCTCTCCAATCTGAAATCCAGCCTCTGCCCTGGAAACTGTTCCCTTGTTATGAGATCCATACGGGTGTGGATGCAAGGCTTACGTTTATCTTTTCCTGCCAGGTTGCTGGGTTCAGGAGCCAAGGGGAATGCTAAGCAGGGAGGTGGGAGTGTGGTGGAGGCTGCGCAGGAGCCCGGGGGGCCAGTCGTGGAGGCCCCAGGCCTCATCTCCGGCCAGGACTAGGAGAGGGACACATGGGGCTCTGCCCTCTGCCCCAGAGCTCTGCCTGCCTGAACTCTCCTGAATCCTGGAACCCTGAGGCCCCTGCGTGGGGGGACGGAAGAGACCCCTGCCCCCTGGGTCACTCCAATTCCCCTCTACCAAACCCTCCTTTAAACTCCATCCCAGGGACACTCTGCTGGACACACATTTTCATCTTTCTCCCACGTATCTGAGGACGTGTCTGTGCACGTATCATGCTTGCGTGTCCCAGTGTGGGTGTGTCAGTGCGGAGGGAAGATGTGGGCATTGCAGAGTCTACAGGACCTGCACATGTATGTGGCGTGTGGGTGTGGGTACATTTCCAAGCACCTGTGTTTATAGGAGGGACTTTTATGCATTTGCTCATACGTGCTGAACGTGTTCTAGACACACGCAAATGCATGCCTGCTGCACATGTGTCAGCGTAGAACGCACGCATGCCTGTATGTGTATGTTGAGCGTCTCCATATGCTTCCATATATCAAGCGTTTGTGTATCACCGTGTGAGTCTGACTGCACAAGTCAGGTGCCCCATCTCTGGCTGCCTCTTTAACCAGACCTAGAAGTCTGTCTCTAGAAGGTAGGGATCCTGGGCGCTCTGCGGAGACTTGCATACAAGGTTTTAAGGGTGGCCCTGATCCGGAGAGAGGGTAAGAGAGAGCAGACCTTCTCAACCCCCGACCAACGTTGGGCCCTCGTGGTCCTAGTGGAGGAGGAATTTCCCACGGGCCTCTGCTGAGGCTCAGGCCGCCCAGAGAACAAACAGCACACATCCCCGTGTGGAGGGGCCTGCCTCCTCCCAGCAAAGGCAGGGGCTGCGGAGGGTGTGGAGTGGAGACAGCTGCTTCCAGCCCAGATAAGGCCATGGGGCTCACAGTTTCCATTTCTAGGATCCCCTCCCCACTCAGGTCCCAGCTCCTAAGCCCTGGCCCCATGGCCTGGAAAGGTCTCCGCTGACTCACCCCAGCGCCCTGCCCCCACCTTGGGAACAGCACCCCACCACAGCCTGTCCTGGGCCACTGTGGTCTCTGGGGCAGGACAGCCCCGGCCTGGGGCCCTCACAGCTAATATCCTGACCCTTGTGCCTCTGAAAAGCCACACAGGAAGGAGCACTGGCCCCTCCTGTCCTCTTAGAACGACACTCCCTGCGTCTACGTGCTCGTGCAATCCGCTCCACCAGCCTGGCTGCCCTGGCCCAGAGGACCCCGAGACCCCGAGACCCCGAGGGGCGAGCAGTCATCATCAGCGGCAGAACTGGGCCTAAATTCTGGACTCATCCTCCCTTCTCCCCCGCTGCTCCGCAACTTCCCACCCAAGGCCTGCCCCCTCCAGCCCTGCCTGGCCCACCTCCCCTCCCCCTCCCTGGGCTATTTATAGGGACTGGGGGAGGCAGAGCTCCAGGGCTGTGGCTCCCTGGGCCTTCCCCAGGGGCCCCGCAGGCCAGGCAGTGTCTGCTTTCAGCCCAGCAAAAGGCTGTGTCACTCCAAGTAAGCAGTGGGGGTGGGGTGGCTGGGCAGAGGCAGTTGGCTGGGCTAATGCCTGGGCCAGGGCCCTCCAAAGCCTTTTGCAGCCCACACACAAGCTGGGCTTCCTCAGAATCATTCTGGAGTCCCCCTTGGGGCTGGAGCGGTACGGGAGGTCCCTGCAGGCGCTAGCACCTCCTTGGGGAAGCCTGGAGGAGACCAGCACCCACACCACCAGGCTGCCACCTCCCCTGCAAGCCCCCCGAGTCTCCTTTCTCTCACAAAACTAACCCTCTGACCCATGACTCCCCTCCACCAACAGTGGGTCGAATGCCTTAGGGTGCATTTCAAGGCCCTTCCAGCAAAATGCACAATCTCCCACACTTCTGCCTTTGTGGCTGCCCTGATCCCACTGCCTGAAGCATCCCTTCCACTTGCCATCCTGTCTGGCAGACTCCCTTCTTTAGGTCTTCAGAGCCCAGTTTAAATGCCACCTCCTCCAGGAAGCCGTCCCTGATGAGGCCTGTTAGCACTCCTCCCCTCCCCTCCCCGCCCACCATGCCCCTTGAAATATATCCCTCCTCTCCTGCCCTGGTTCCCTCCTCCAGTGTGGAGCTGCTGTCTGTCTTGAGTAGTGATCTCTGGGGCTCCTGAGAGGGCAAGGCCTTGCCTCTCTCATCCCTCTGACCCCTGGCCCAGCCCCAAGCTCCATCAGCCATTTGAATGAGTGAGTGAAGGGAGGGGCGCCGAATGGAGCAGTGCAGGAACTAGTGACTGAACAGTGAATGGAAGTGGAGAGAACAGGGGAGCAGGAAAGCAGAAGAGACCCCACCTGTGTCTCCTGAGCCCTGGAGTGACTGCCTGGTGCCCCCACAGGTGGGAAGGTGGCAGGGGCAGCCCAGGCCAGGTCTCAGTGGCACGGCTCGGCCCTGGGCAGCCGCCAGCTCGGTCACTCTCATTCTTTCCAGATCAAAGTTCCCCCGGGGAACAGCCTGGAACCTGACACTGGCCTGGGGTGTGGGGACGGGGCCAGCTGGCACAGTTCGGGAGGAGGACACGGAAAGGCAGGCACCTGTCCCCAGCTCCAGGGACCCCAGGCCAGCAGCCTGGGGAGGGGACTGGATACACTTCCGCACACCTACTTCAGCCCCAGCCCCATCCTTGGATAGGCCATACTGGTAGGTGGGGAACCCCTGGCTCTAGGCCCTTCTGCCCCAGACTCCCCAAGGACCCCAAATCCCTCAGGGCCTCAGGGGTTCGGCTTCCTGCACGACTATCCCCCCACATCAGTTCTGGCTCAGCCCCACCCCGTCTCCCAGCACCTTCCATCCAGACACCCTCCAGGTGTGTGTTTCTCTGTCTCTCCCAGTGTCTGTATCTATTTCTGTCTTGGCACCTTTCTGTCTAGACTCTCTGTACTTCTGTGCTTCTCTGTATTTTTCATTCTTGTCTCAGTCCTTACCCTGGTCTCTCTTTCCATCTCTCTGTCTCCCTAGACACGAAGAGTAACGATGGAGTGATTTGTCCACCCTTTCTTTTAAGGAAGGAGCTGTTTTCATGGCTCTCCCCCGTCTCCAGCCCCTAGTCCCTCCAGTCTACAGTGAACAGATTTTCCTGATGCTGAGATGAGGATGGGAGAGGACAGACCCCACCGCCCCTGCTGCAGCCGGGCCTCCCTGGTGCCCTCAGGCTGCTGCGTCTGAGCCAGGCCTCGGTCCGCCCCACGACCACGTGAGCAAGCGGGGAGGAAGTGGGCAGAGCTGGTCTGGGGCAGCAGGCCTGTGCCAGTGGGCCAGGTCCCTGAGTCTGCCACCATCTGTCCTTCCTCGTTCCACTTCGAGCTGTGGAAAGTCACACCACACTCAGAGTGTGACTTCAAGCTCCCTGCTCCTAAGTACAAGCTAGTGTCACATGTCTCATACACACACACACACATACAAACACACACACACACACACTCACAAAGTATTGGGGAGCATAGGCTCAGCGCACGGGACTCAGAATCTCAGTCATGTTTCACTCCTCTTTGTACCTCAGTTTTCTCATCTGTAAAATGGGGGTTATAATAATAGTATCCGTGTCCCAGGATTGTTATAAGCATTAAATTAGTCCATGTTAGTAAGGCGCTTACAAACAAAGGCCCTAAGTCTGGCACATGGCACTCTATCTACGTATTCATTTAATAAAATAATAAAAATTAATAAATATGCATGCTTCAAATTTGACTCTCAATAAAAATTACAGGTTGCTTTCACCTTTATGCTGTTGCCCCAGGCTGAGCCTGATTCTGCTCACCAGCAGGTCCAAACAGGCCTAATGTGAGTAGTTGTAAGTCATGTCCAGGAATAACATTGCGCTCTGGGGGTGTGCATTTCGACCTGCTTGTGGAACCCCTCTGCTTTAACAGCGGCTGTATCACGTGTGGGGAAGTCACATGGCTTCTAGTTAAAGATGGTTGAAACCATGTCCTTCTACCCCAAACACGTAGACATGAGAGTGTTAAAAAAATTAATGAGAAGGACATGTTTGTAGACACGAAATGGAGACTTCTCCTTAAAAGAAAATAGAGCGGAGGCTGCAGTCGGAGAAGGGGCTGGGAAGACAGCAGGGCTGAAAGTGCTGGGTGTGAGCCACAGTGTAAATGCTGAGCCGGGCTGGGCCCTGAAGCTGGCTGGTGTCAGGATCTGTGCTGCCAGTTGGTGATGATAAACCAGAGCAGCTACGTCCACCCTTCAAGGTCGTGGCAAAAACCAAAGCCACATGCCTGTGGTTGGGCAGAACCATTAGGCTCAAAGGGACTGTCCCAGAAATGTGTCACTCACATGAGGTGGAGGCCCACAGTGGACACTTCTGAGAAAACCCTGGTCTGGAGCCCAGCCAGGTACAGACCAAGTAGAGGCCACTGGCAGATGGCCTTGGGTTTTACAGAATCTCCAGATAATCCCACAACCAGGAATCACAGGGTGCTGGGGAAGCCAACAATCTCCACAAATGGAAGAACTGATAGGTGAAAAAATAAAGTTTTAGAGCCATTTGAAAAGTCTTTAAAGTAGGTGTCTTTAAGGTCCCCAAGGAAACCGAAGGAATAGCAATCACGAAACAACAAAAAGAGATCATGACATAAGAGCAGGACAAATGACAAAGAGTCCAGTAGACACACAGGACATTAAAATTACAGATTAAAAAAAAAAACCTGAAGGTGACCTGAATATCTGAACTGAATAGAGCTGGAGAGAGACATAATGAACTAGAAGACTGAGCTGAGGAACTCTCCAAGAACACAGCACAAGAGATCAAGAGATGGAAAACAGGAGAGAAAAAAATTAGATCCTTTAAAACTCTCCCATGACTTCCTAGAGAACCAGAAGCAGGAATGGAGTATGACAGCTGTGATTCACGTTTCTATCCTGTGCTACTTGCGGAGCTCTTTGGCATCTACTTCAGTCTGCACTGCATAAATTTGGATTGACTGATTGAAAGTGGTGAGGATGGAAATGGTGAAGGATCATTTCTTTCTTCTGCCTCAAAGTTCGGTAACTTCTCTATGAGCCCATGTTCCCCTCTCTGCCCTACAGCTCATGCTCTACTGAGGACAGAGTTGTTCTGCTTCTCAATCATGCTTTCAGCCATGTCTGCCATGAGTGCACACATCCTGACTTACTTAGATATCCCTCCAGGATGAGTATTTTATATCTCCCCTGGGGTCAGCTGTGGAGTCGGGGGAAGAGCATTAGGCATGAGGAAAGTGGGTCAAATCCTAGACCAGCATCTCACTAATTAAAAGACATTTAATAAGTCACTTCACCCTTCAGAGATACGGCTTTTCTTCCTGTAAAGGAGGGCTATTTCCATCTATGTCACTAGGCTCTTTTGAAAATTAAGAAAGAATAATATACTAATAATAGAGTAATAGAGTAAATATAGTAAAATACATAATAGAGTAAATACACATGAGCATACAAATATGTATATTTAATATTTAACGAAACATCTTTCTCTAAACCTACATGGCTTGGTTTGAATTTCCTTGGTAGAACTTACCATTTTCTTCCTTGTGTTGTCTAGTATTTTTTTTTTCCAAAAATGTCCCAAAGTTTGAGATTTGCAAATTCTAACTAATATATATATAATAGATAAACATCAAGTTTATAATGTATAGCACAGGGACCTATATTGAGTATCTTGTAGTAACTTATGTTGGAAAGGAATATGAAAACAAATACATGCATGTACCTATATGACTGAAGCATTGTGCTGTGCACTAGCAATTGACACAATATTGTGAACTGACCATACTTCAATAAAAACATAAAACAAAAACAAAAACAAACTCAAAAATGTCCCACAGGAGCCCTTGAAAACACACCCAAAATGGACTGATGTTTCTTAAATTACTCCCTTGTTAATTATTTTCATTAAAGGCATCATTTTCTTTTAGTGGCTCAAACTTAAGACATCTCCTTCCTACTTTTGTAAAAATTACCGCATTCTATTTCTATTTCAACATTACCTTTACATTTAGGTCGTTCATCTGTATCTTAACTGTCTCTCCTCCAGATTGCTTTAGGAGCTGTCTAATTAAACTTTTGGACTCACCACTCCTCCCTGTTCTCTTACTTCTCTTAATGCACTCTTAATTGAAGACAAACTCGGGGGTTGGGTAAAGCTCAGTGGCAGAGTGCATACCTAGGCTGCATGAGGTCCTGGGTTCAATCCCCAGTACCTCCATTAAAATAGGTAAATAAACCTGATTACCTCCCCCAAAACAATATTAAAAAAAAAAAAACAAAAAAAAAAAAGGAACTCTCACCATTGCTTCATGCAGAGCTTTTCTTATCCCTCTAATATTATAAATACTCCGCGGCCCACTGGGTCATCTGAAAGTTAGGAGTTCAGTAATACGTACATCTTACTCCGGGGTACATCCACTTGCATTTTTCTGACTTTGTTTATTTTTGGAAAGGGGAGGTGTCCAGGACTAGTCTTGTTATTTATATATTTATTAACCTTTTAAATAAGCACCCCAGGGACGTTTCAGTACAGAGGTCTACAGATCATATTTTGAGAAATTATACTTCCCTTTTCATAATTATATAGATGCCATTTCTCTGGCAGCCCTTTTGAATGGGAGCTGTATTTTCTGACTGTGGGTCCCGTGGCTAGCACTCCTGCAGGGAGCAAGCCGCCGGCAGTGCCCCACAACTGTAGGGACCGCAGTGCCCCACAACTGTAGGGACCGGGAGGCGGGGAACACCTGTACCAGTAATAATGGGAACTGCCAGAGGGCAGAAAGGACAGAAGGGGCGCATGTTTCCCCCCTCCCGACCCTGCAGGTGCCTGCTGAGCTAGCTTTCTGCTGAGCTACATAAAGGGGAAACAAGTGAGTCTCCAAGGTCATTCGAGCTCTTTCTCATCACTTCCTGGATTCCTGATACTTCCTGAGCCCCACCCCCAGGTTACACTTGGACCTTATTATCATCTGGAATCTACCATACAAACTCTCAAAAGTCCAACCGTTCGTTCTCTGAACATAAGCATTTGTCCTTCCAGTTCTCACTCATGTGTACCCACCATACACGTGCTTCAGCTGCATCAAAACCTCCAGTCTGGTGCCCCACTTCCTCCCAGTTCCTACTTGGTCTATACCCCCAAGTTGATCTCTTGGCCTCTCTACTTCCAGACCACCTTCAAAGTGCTCTTTCTAAAACTCAAGCTTGATCGTGACCCTTCTCTGCTTAAAACATTGCAGTATGTGCTGCCTGGTCACGCCCACGTGCCTCCGCCAGGACACCGGGGACTGGTCCCCTGCTTCCTGCGCGGCCTTACACACTGCCTTTCCTGCCTCGCGCTGCGTGCTCCGGAGCAGCAGGCTGCTCACGCGTGAGCACACCGAGGGTTTCAAGCTTCTCATCGCTGCACTGTCCTGTCTAGACCACGCCTTTCCTTCATCTCATCAGCCTAAACTTCTATGTGGCTTCCTTCCTCTTCCCCTCCTCCAAGCCATCCCTCACATTTACTCCTTTCCAGCCAACCAAGAGCTGAACCACCACTTGGCACACTGCCATTGTCACGTCAACACACTGTCTTATAAGTGCAGCTTCAGGAGACTGTCCCTCCTCCCAGTCTTAGGAGTGCCTGGAGGACAGGGACTGTGTCCTAGCCAACTCTTCCTCCAGCACCAGGCACAGTGTCTGGCATGTAACCCGGGCCCAGGACAAGTCCCACCTTTTTCATGGACTCTCCCCAGCTTCCTAACCTTCCCTCCTCCGAACCCTACAACTCTTCTGTGTCATTCTTGCCCTACTCATTCATTGCCTCGTCTCATTACCATTTTAAAAATGGCTAATTCCTCTGACAGATCTCATTAGAATCAGTGAGAATTTTCACTGAGTAGCTGTTGGCCTTGTATCTCTGTCCCTTGTTCTGTCACTCAGTTCTCAGTAAGGAGCCGGACTCCGAGCTAGTTTGCCCATCAGTATGATGGAGACAGAGGCAGCTGTAGGTGGCCATGGTTTTTGTACCAGCTGACTCCTAGAGCCAGGGTGTGTCCCTGAGCCAAGGACAGACAGGCGGGCCAGGTGAAGTCTGTGTTCTGGCAAAAGCACTGCCCAATCTGGGTCAAGCTGGGCAAAGCAGAGCCTTACTCTTGGGCATTTTTATTTAGAAATACATTAGGGTAGCATTTGAGACTAATAAAGAATTGTGCAAATTGGAGGTAGTGTGACATAAAAAATCTTACCTAAGCCTCCCTCTATGTACCAACATTGAAATAATGGAAACATCCCCACATAGGAACCTGGAGCTACTTGGAATCCTGGCCCGCACGTTGGGAAGCCCAGCAACATGAGGATCTTTATCCCTGGCTTCTCATCAGCTCCTTGTCTTCGTGTCCACCTCCCTCGTTGACATCAACCCCTGACTCATTACAGAGTCTGGGCGGGCATGGGGACTTTCTGTTCTTATGACCTAATGGTGTGACTCAAGTGCCTAGTACTGCACCTGGCCCAGAGCAGGTGCTCGGTAAACAGCTCCCATCATTCTCCTCACTGTAGTTGTCACTGTTATTGACTCATTCAGAATTCCTTTTACTCACTAAGGTACTTCAACCATCACTGGCTTATTAAATGCGACTGAATAATGACTTCCTTTGCAGGAGTGGAAGAACCTTGCAGCTGATGCAGGTGGCACTGTCATTACACACTCGCTTGAAATCACGCAGCCACAGGCCTGTGCTGGGTGAGGCAGGAAGTGGGGAGGTTTGGTGCTGGGCTGAGCTGGAGGGAGCTGAGCAGCACGTGGCAGACCCTCAGTGGGGTCAGGAGAGGCCAGGGCAGCCCAGGGGAGGCCTGGGGATGGCCACCTTGGGCAATGGCTGCTCCCACCCATTCTCTACCCTGTCCCTCCAGCTAGCTCTCCAAGGGTTAGGGGTTTTTTAGAGAAGAAAAAACTCAATGAGAATTTTCCACCAGCTTCAAAGGGTGGAGAACCCCCTACCATGACAGGAAACACATCTGTACACGAGTTTGAGAGCTTCGGAGAAAAGCCAGGCCTTGGTCTCAGGGTGGAGGCAGCCCAGGGACGCAAACCTTCTGGCCGCCCCAGCCCCTGTGAGCGGGGCCCCCGCCGGCAGGGGCAGCCGTGCTGTGAGTAGCCCCCGCCGGCCGGAGCAGGGGGGGGAGCCAGCGCCGGCTGTGCCGTGACTGCACGATCCTACCCCCGGCACACGACATGCTTCCCGGTTCCCAGGGACTGACTATACTGGGGAAACAAGGGAGAGAAGCCCTTCTTCATCCTTCTAGTCATCCTCCTGTGCCCACGTCACCCCTCACGGAAGCACTGCCTACTATGAGGGATTCTAGCCTCAGCCCTGCTTTCTCCTGCCTGTGGCCCTTGTTCTTTGCTTATAAATATTCAACTATTTACATTTTAAGTCCTCACCACGTGGCTAGAATTGGTTGGAATTTGTACATCTTCACTGGAGAAAAAGGAGTATTTTATAAGCAATCTTTCTGAAAAGATAATATTAGAAAATAAAATGCACAGGAGGCCCGAGGCGGGACGGCGCTCACACCGTGTTGCTCCCCAGTACCGTCTCGCTCTCCTCATCCGGCTCGTCCGGCTCGCTGGTCAGGACCACGTCAGCTGCGTCATCCGTGGGTGCCCTGGGGAAGAAGAAAAATGCCGAGGCCTTTAGTCTTGAAAGGAACAATTAAATTTTTCATTCTTTCCTCATTTGGATGAGAACTTTAAGTTGTCACCAATCATTTACCTCGCATCCTTACTGAAAATCTCTTCCTCGTCAGAAGACTCCCCATCATGTAGCTTCTGCACCATATTTTTTTTGCGTGTGGCACTGAGAGGTCTGTACATGTCCCTGAGCCAGAGCGGCCGCATTCTCTGGAAGAAGCCCTCCTAGAACGGAAAAAGGGGAACGTTCATTCTGCATCTCCCCTGCTTTCTCTGGCAACAGTACTTTATCCTCCTCAGATTTACCTGGCTCTCACTTTGCTCTGAGCATTTTCTACGCAGCAAAAACCGAAAGAAGCCCCTTGGAAGAAAACACACACAATTAGTGATGCACGCCACTTTCTACGTCTCACACAGTGTGCCTGTCTGGTCTTACTGGGACTAAGTGGGCACCTCAGTAAACACTCACCACCAGCAAAGGCACCACACACCTGGACCCTGATATTTAATAATTATGGAATTATGGAATAATTCCATGCACACCGGGCTCCCAGAAGCTCTCCATGCCCGTTTGAGATGGCCCCCCAGTGTCCCCGGACAGGCCTCTGCATGTGGCTGAGCACGGAGTTCAGGCAGACTTTCTAGCCCCACTCCCCTGCTTGGCCCTGCCAAGTGCCCTCGTGCAGGGAAGACCCTGCACAGCCGTGCGAGGCAGAATAACATGACTCTGGAAGTGTTCACCCCAGCCCTCTGCAGACGCAGTCACACGCAGCACGTGCTGGGGCTGAGGGGGAGGGAGTCCCTATTTTCCTAGTGGCTTTGTCCTGTAAACTGGATCACACCAAGGAAACCTGAGTCCAAGTAGCAGAGCTATCTGACTCACTGACTTTCACACCGCAGGCTGTCTCTGATGCTAAGTGAATTGTGAAATCAGTTTAAAGACCACGACTAGCACTAAAACACAAAATATTCTTTTTTGAATATACATAGAATAGGAAAACATCTGAGTGCATAATAAGTTTGTTTTAGAAACTCCTTGTGTCCATATAGTATGTGGTGCTGATTTGTGACATAACATGTAGCTCACAGCCCAAGCACAGTGTGATCAATGAAGGCCTCAGTGGAAGGGAAGCATCTTTTTGATACTCACTAGCAGTATGGCCATGGGGCAGGACCTTTTCCCTTTCTCTTTCTCCACTTTCTTAATATAAAAGGAAGAAACAAACTGCTGTCTAAAGTTTCTCCCAGTTAAAATTCTATGAGGTTTGGATAAAGGGAATAGATTGTGGGGGTCTGAAAACCAGCAGGAGGACAAGGGAAGTTTCCCTGCCACTTTCTAGGAAGGACTCATATATTCTCCCTTCCAACAACTTTGAGTGAGGCTGGTCCTCAAACCCTAGAGCCATGTGGCCTTCCCTACCCCAGAACCTCCAAGAAGGCCACTGGCCCAGCCCAGCCTGATGGCCACCACCAGCAGAAACAGGTGAAAACCCAAACCTCTCTCCCTCCCCCTTCTTCCCTTAAAGGACTAGGAAAAGCAGAGGCATCTGGGCCGGTCCCATTCCAGCTCAGCTTTGGCTGGGGAGCTAGTTTTGCTGGTAAATAAATTCAGCTAAAGCATTATGATAAATAAATATTCTTCCTGCCTTTTGTGCTTTCCTCACTATAAACTGAAGAGATTGAAATAGATGAGGTCTAAGTTCTCCTCTAGTTCTAAAATCCTACTTCAAAAATTACCAGACTAGGGGGAGGGTACAGCTCAGTGGTAGAGTGAGCTGCTCAGCATGCACGAGGCCCTGGGTTCAATCCTTGGTACCTCCACTAAAGATAAAGAAACCTAATTACCTCCCCCACAAAAGTAAAACAAACAAAAAATAAAAGCTTTTAAAAAAGTTACCAGAGTAATATTTACCTTACGCTTTTTTTCTGATCTTTTGCTGCTTTTCTGCGTGAACAAATCTGTTTTGGAAGAAACATGATCAGAATTATTCATCACAATGACTATCTTAGAATCTTTATTCATTTCTTTTCATTTTCAGTCTTATCTACCCAGTGAGACGAAGGCTTTTTTTGTGGAAGGAATGTTCTCTTGTTTAATAATCCTTTGCCTCTTTCACAGTGCCTAACTTAGGATCATGCACACAGCTGGCAATACGTTTTATTGATTGTTTTAGGTAACGTTCAACAGATAATGCCCAATACAAATTCTTAGAAGTAGGAAAACAAAAGTATCTACCAGGAACCTCAGCATCGTTTTAAAGACAAGAACAAGAGTCAGATGCCTATCATATGGCCACTACTGGTCACTGTTGAGGAGGTCCTCATCACTGCGGTAAGAAAAACACTGGAAAGGAAGAGACAAGCACATTTGCACATGAAATGATAGACAAGCTTTAGGTTGGAAGCAATATGAGAATTCAGGAAGATGGCTACATACAGAATCAAGAGATCAACATATAAACTTCAAAGACTTTCCTATTTAACACAGAAGACTAAGAAATAGAAGAAATATCCCATTTACAATATCAAAAAAACCGCATAAAGTACCTAGGGATAAACTTAACTGAGAATGTATAAGACATATGTGATGAATATTAAAACTCTTCTGAAGGACATTAAAGTGAAAGCTGTATACATGGCATGAGATACCATCTTCCCAGAATGTTGTAAAGATATCAATTCTCAAATTGACCTACAGATTCAATGCAGTCCAATTTAAATCCAAGATAAATCTTCAACAAAACCTGGCTAGTTGACATTTGGGAGAGAAAATGTGAATGAATATTCATGAAATGTATGAAAAAGATGATCAAACAGCAGGAGCTTACCCTACCATTTATACAATATGTTCCAGAGCAACTGGAATTATTCAGTGTGCTACCGGTACTAGGAAAAGATAACTGCATCAATACAACAGAGTCGAGATAAGCACAGTATTTTTATTATTACTTTTTAAAACTTTTTTATTGAGTTATAGTCAAGATAGGATTTTTAGATTGGTGAAGAATGGACCATTCAGTAGAAAATTTTGAAACAATTCGATGTTCATACAGGGGGAAAAAGTTAGATCCCCTACCTCAACTACACTAAAAAGAAACAAATTGTAGACAGATTATAAAAGAACTAGAAGAGAGTATCAGAGATTATTTTTATGCCACGAGGTGACAAAGGCCTGGCTGACAAAACCTGCTAGCCTTGACTACGGGCTGATACGGGGACAGACGGTCAACAGATGGCTGCTCTTCCGAGCCTTTGCCCTCTCCTCCCCTGGATTGTCTGTCTTCTTGTTCACTTCTAAAACTCTTTACAATAAATAAATATGGGCTTTCATTGATTTTCAGTGTTTCAAAGACTTCCCAAAGTTTTTGTCTCTAAGGGGACGAGACAGAAGAGTGGAGTAAGGAGCTCAGCCTTTACAGTCAGGTGAAACTGGCTTCTGCTTTTGGTTTTGTCACTGGGGCCTTAAGTCGATGCCCTAAATCTATGAAACAAGGATGGAACTGCCATCCTCACAGGACTGTGGGGATTAAACCAGACAATACACAGAAGACTCTTTGTCCAGTGCTTGGCATAGGTCGGCGCTAAGTTGGTGCCACAGACAAGGTGGTCAAATCCGCCAAAGCTTTCTGCCTGTGGCATCAGGCTCTGAAAGCTCTTTTCCACCACACGATTATAAACATATTGCTTCTATTTTCTTCTAATACTTTCATGAGTTCTTTTCTTTCATGTTTATGGAGATATGTTTAAGGTGAAAAATGGGGAGCTGCTGTTATCTTTCCACCAAATAGTTAGGGAGCTGTTCTACTACCATTTATTCATTTTCTTCCACTGATTAGAATGTTAAATATGACATTTCAAAAGTCTAAAGGACACGTGGGTCTGTCGATTGCTGGGCTGTCTAGCTACTTCAAATAAATATTATGTTGCATTACTCCTCATTGTGGAATTGACATAATGCCTCATCTCTCTTCCACTGAACATCATTTTTGTCAGCTTTACGAAAAACACTACATGGTCTCTGTCCTGAAAAAACTTATCTAAGTGGGGAGAGGAAATAATGAAATGAAATAAATAGATACAAGTGCAAGGTTAAACTACATAGCAATTAAAGCAATAAAAGAGGAGTTTATAGAAATTCTACAAAAGCACAAGGCCATATGCCACCGGCAGATGCAGGGGGCACAGTCTGGGAAATGGCTAATGACAAATGACTAGCATGCTGACCCCACGCTACCCTGCACATTTGTAGGCTCAGAAATCAGACTCTGCCTTCACCAAGAGGGATCTCAAGTCTTCCTATGAGGCAGTCTCACTTTATCACTATCACAGGATTGATCAGAAATCAGAATGCCAAATTATTACTCATCAGTGACAAATACATCTGTTCTACAGACAGGGCTTCTGTGTCTACACAAGCAAAGAACATCCTCCTGCAGAGACAGGCCTCCATGGCACACTGAGGCACAGCTGGAAGACTACAGGGTGAGAACAGAACTACAACAAAAGGGCACACTTCACAGGAGCCTGAGGCAGGATTTTATTCACAGTGTTTTGATGGAACCTACCTACACAATGTCTTACACACCGGAGAAGAAAGCTGGTAAGTAAACCTAATGGATGGACAAGATCACACTTTTATCTCTTAGCCATGTCCTTTCAGCCCTCCCAGGGTGACTGATGGCTCCAGGAGGGTGAAGATGATGTATCTCATCATTTCACCCAACAAGGACAGAAAGCAGTGAAGGGATGACAGTGACTGGTGAGGTGCAGTGTTCTGAGTTGAAGAAATTTTACTACCATGTCAACTCTGGCCTCCTTATAAACTTGACTTTTCAAAATAGCCTAATGGCTTGTTACCTTGGGTTCAGTTCCACAGAGACCCCCTGGGACTGGAGCTCCTTTAAGAATCCCGGGCGTATACTTTTCCATAAAAGACCAAAGCCCATCTCAGCCCTTGTGACTGAAGAGGACTGTGGAGTAGTAGCAGGTGGAAAGGTAGCTGTGATTTTCAGTTTGCGGGTTCTGAATCTCAACTGTCCTTACCTCAAAAAGGCAGAAACTTATAACCAAGACCGCCACTACTGCAGTTGCTGCCACAGATATTAATACTGCCCACATGACTTTGCTCTTATAGCCGGATCCTGGAACTTCCTCCGTGAGCTAAAATAATAAAGAATAATTTCTTTGAAAAACAAAGAGAAAAGATGAACTCTAACTATTCTTAAACCTACTTAGACACTAGCTCACTCTTCTTTCTTGGGGGGTGGGTGGGAGGTAATTAGGTTTATTTGTGTTTTAGAGGAAGTGCTGGGGACTGGACCCAGGACCTCATGCACGCTAAGCATGTGCCCTACCACATGAGCTATACCCTCCCCCTTAGCAGACTGTTCTTAAACTACTCTGAACCCCATCCTTTCGAGTAGCTTATAGGTTCTTAAAGAACCTACCAGATCTCATGTGTTACTAATCTTATCAGCATTTTCTCTTACAATGTATCTTGTGTGTTGAGGCTCCCCTAGGAATAGCGGCACCATTCTCTAAATGAGCACAGTGGGAGATCGCTGTCTTAGCCAGTTTCGTGGATGAGATGCAGACCAGGGGCCCCTAGTCTCCCTGCTTTGGCACTTTAATGGCATGTCCTACACTGAGTAGAAGTCCAGGTCCCCATGTGTCAGGCATTGCCCTCACCTCATGTGGCACCTGCCCTGTCTGTTCACTCTGGCCTTCTGCGCTCTCACTGATGTAGTTCTCAGTTTTCCACAGGTCAGTATCCCCCTCTGCCGGGGACAATTTTACTTTTTGCTGCTCACTGAGCAGCTTTATCAGAAGGCCTGTTCTGGTGAAAAACTTGGCACAGGACAGCTTCACGTGCGTCTCAGAGCAGTCCATTTTGAGAGTTCGGATCAAATGAGAAATGAGGCCTCTCATGTAACCATTTGGTACGATGGACCGTAGCTGCTGGTTTACCTGGAGTTCAAACTGATCACCCAAGGATGGAAGCCCTGGGGAAGTGAAGCTGGTGGGTTTAGAGGGTAATTCAGTGCCCACGTTGAGGTATTCCCTTTGTGTTTCGTCCGTGTGTTCAACAGTTGGCACAAAGTTGCCTGTAGTAACAGAATATGTGCTGGGAACGTCCGTACGGGCAGCGACTTCAGAGAGAGCTCCTTCCGGCACAGTTGCCTTTCCTGCAAGAGGGTCTGAAGAAGAAAATAACTCTGGTGGGTTTTCATGAGAATTTAGTTCTGCTGAAGAAGAAATAGCTTCTCCTGAAGGAGAATTTATGAGGCTCCTCACTGCAGAGGGAGGCCTGCCTGCAGATATACTCCTGAGGAGCTCTTTCCTTTTCAAAGTTCGATTCCTTTTGGCCTGGAATAAGCTGTGCATCGCACGAGAGCGACTACCAAGGAACAGGCGTCTTTTTCTGGGACGTGAGGTTGGTTTAGAAGCTTCCATATTTCTAACTATACTTTCTGCGTCTTCTAAAATACTATAGGATAAGTCTTTTGATTCCTGTCTAACCTCAGATTTAGGAGGGGTGGGGGCAGGGGGCAGGGAAGAAGAGACTGCTGCTTTGTCTTCATTTATAAGTGAGGGTTTTGTGTTGAACGAGCTTCCCACTAACTTCCGGGGCCTCCACATCATCTGAAGCTGCCCCCCTGCTCCTGGGGACTGCCTTCTGAGTGCCTCTTCCTTGGCAGTGTTCTCCAGAGCTGGCTGGGCATCCTGTTTCCTCCAATGCATCAGTTCATCGACACTTTCTTTGACGATGACATCTGGGTCCTTGAGGACCCAGTCCACTCCCTGCAGCCTTTCCCCTATACCCTCAGTCTTTGCCGGGCTGTTTTCCTGTGGTTGGGCAGTGTCCAACTGCTTTTCATCCTTGGCAGTGTTCTCCACAGCTGGCTGGGAATTCTGTTTCCTCCTACGCATCAGTTTTTTGACACGTTTTTTGATGATGCCATTTGGGCCCCTGAGGACCCAGTCCACTCCCCGCAGCCTTTTCCCTACACTTTCAGTCTTTGCCGGGCTGTTTTCCTGTGGTTGGGCAGTGTCCAGTTGCTCTTGAAAGACCTGCCATAATTTGTGACCCAAAGGGTCGGCACGTACAAGCCTGGCAGCTTTTTCCTTCTTTTCAACCTCATCGATTTTTTTTTGCATTTCTGAATCTGACCATTTTTTCAGATGATAGAATCTCTGCAGTTTATTTTTATAAGGTAAGTTGTTGGATTCAGGTTGAACAAAACGGTTCCTTGTGTTTTTTTCCAAATAACCCAGGGACTTATCTCCATCTTGTAGATGGGAAAAGAGAAGTTTTATGAATGGTAAAAATGCTGTCTCTAAGTCTTCTAGATTTCCCTCCGAGAAATAAGGCAGTACATAATTTACTGCACTAATAACATCAATTTCGTCATTAAAGTCTAGCTGTTTATCGACGAAGGCTGAGAAGCTGACACCATGTTCGTCCGAGGACGCCTTCTCTGGCTCAATAATCAGCTCGGTGCTGGTATTATTTTTCCGGGCTTGTAACACCTTCATGAGCGATCCTTCTATGTTCCCTACAGCTGCTTCTTCACCTGTCAAAAAAGAAGTTTTTTTGATAACTGAAGGCTGATGGACAGCTTTTTGCCAGTCCACAGCCACATATCCCAGTCAAATAAATTAGAAATCAGCAGACGTCTGGGTGCCACTTAGAGAGGGGAAAAGAAACCTCACAACAGAAAGTGAAAAACATATAATTTGAAAAAGTGGCTATCTACTCAGAAAATTCCATGGTGTGAAATAGAGTGACAGTGTTTAAGATTATTCCACTGGTTTCCAGGGGCCAACTGCCCAGTACTCAAGAGAAGTCAAGGCTGGGAGGACAGCTGTTCCCCACTCAGCAGGATGCTCTGCAGACCCACTGTAACTCCTCACTTCCATACACCCTGCCCCGTCCTGCCTCAGACGCAGAAGAGTGCGAGGCTTCCGCTCTCCGCCTCCTCAGTGTGCTCGTGTCCTGCTCCCATCACAGGTGATCACGACAACACCCGCTGCTAACAGGTCCTCATCTGGATGTGACCTTTTCCACTTACCCCCAATTCCACTCCTTGGTTCCTGCTCCCATATATCCCAGCCCCCATGACAGGAGGCTCTATACAGAGAGAAACACCATGTCCACCCCGGCTCTCTGCTAACATGTGGGCAGGGGTGCAGGTTAAGAGATTTGCCAGACTATATGCAAATGTGGAATGTTCAACAGATCAGTGGAATAATACTTGAAGTCCTAAAACGCAGATGGGAAAAAGCAACTGTTGTCACATGCCTACTTTGCTTTCATTTCATTTCACTCCTAGTATTCCCAGCTTTACCTGGGGACCCATCAAGAGCTTCTGACTTGGGGTGGAGGGGATAGCTCAGGGGTAGAGTGCCTGCTTACCATACATGAGGTCCTGGGTTCAATCACCAGCACCTCCATTAAAAATAAATAAAGGAGCTTAATTACTTCCCCTCTAAAAATAAACAAAAGTTTTTTTTTAAATTAAAAAAAAAGGTTATAACTTTCTGAAGGTCATGTGTACCCCTGTGCAGCTGGGTCTCTCTTCCAGAAGGATTAAAAGTATTTTTGGTGGTGGTGGTTAGGGTCAGAGGAGGAGGTGAGGGTCAGAGGAAGAGGTGAAGGTTCAAGAGAAAGGAGGAACAAGAGGTCACAGACAGCCCAAAACCAGGGACAGAAGATCTAGGCACTAGGCCACAGCACCTAACACCTCTGATCTTGCTTTTGCTCACCGTAAAAGGAGATTTAAAATGCCTGTTCTGCCTACTTCAGGGGGACAAGGGAGTAATCAGTAAAAAAAAAAAAAAAAAAAAAAGTTTGGAAAATGAGGAACTTTTCATGTCAGTAGCAAAATGCTGTTATTTATAATGTACTCCAGCTCATTGATAGGGACCAGTATTCAAGCTGTCTGGGCATGAAAGCACATTTGGGAAGTCATCAAGTTAAGTGCCAGTAAATCTAATGTATACAAAAATCTTTGAAAGCATCTTAGTGTTTTGTGGATAGAAATGCTTGAGATTCAGAGCAAGTTCAGAGCTGGACAGTCTAAGAATAAAAGAGCCATCCCATCCACTGGAAGGGCTAGGTAGCAGCTTCTGGTTATGGATCCAGAAACTCTCAGGCTCCAAATAAAACATAAAACACCACCACTTGTATTCTCTTATAAAACTGCAAAAATAAAATAAACAAAAAGGTATTTACACTTGCCCCAAAGACAAAGCGTACTTGAGACCTAATGGATATTAAATCAGTTTACAAACTGTGATGCACTGTATGAAAAAGTTCTCATTTGGGGGTAAGGCATCAAGCAGAGAGCACAGTATACAATGTGTGGTCATGAATGTTAATTCCCTTCCCGCTTCCATGCCTTTCTCTTGTTCCTCTATGTATGTGGATCAGTGACATTACTAAGCTAACAATGTAACTGAGGTATTATGAGTTTCATAATGTAACTGAGAATCTGACTTTTAGCAAAGGAGGGGGTCTTAGAAATGTAGGGAATTGAAACTCTGAATGAATGAATAAAAATAATTCTGTTACATCATTTGTTTAAACATTTTACCATCACCGATTAAAGATAGAAATTAAAAAAATAAAAATTTAAAAATTTCTTATCAGGCAATTCAGACTCACCACAACGTGTGGTGCTTGCCAGGCAGTCACTGTCACAGTGCAGCTTGACTGTCTTGCAGACAACTTCAATAGTAGTTTTAAATTGGCAGAGGCAGCAGATCCTATGGCTAGGTAAGATCCTATAAATGGAAACAGAGAATTAAATTAGTGGTAAAGGAGTGACTTGAGTAGGGAGGCAGGCCAAGGCCACCACAGGGCAGTGAAGAAAGGAGTTCTTAGGGCACATGGCCTGGAGAATTGGACAGGGGCCAGTTGGCCAATTGCTGCTCTTAAGTGTTGTAAATAAATACAGAGGAGCACAGAAGTGCCCAACAGAAGGGTAAGGATGGCAGTGGGTGTCGGTGTGCCTAGAAAAAAGGTGACAGGGATTAGAACTGGGTGACACTGATCTGTAGTTTAATTCAGAAGTATCTCCTCCCAACCCTAAAGTCTCACTTTGGGTTGAGAGTGCATAGGAAGAGGGCAGACTTCTAAGAAGAGTCTGAGTAAGTCCCCAACTTCTGGAGTCCCTTTCTCAATTCCTAGTTGTGAGTAGGAAATATATTAGAAATTACTCTGGGGATTAAAAAAAACACTGTGGTTAAATCATAACAGATCACATTCACCAACTCTGGATAACCTAAACATTCAAGAGAAAAACAATGAGGTAAAACACTTATATTAAAGAAGAGCATATGAGATCATAGTAATACTCAAAGTCGGGGGAGCACTTCTTTACAGAAGAATGCCAGCGAATAATGTAGAAGGACAGAGAGAGTTAGGGAAGTGCCATTTTGCAACTACAGTGTGACACTCAATTCAGAACGAAATTATCATTGATGCACACTTGGGTGAACAGTGTTTGAAAGTAGGATCTTCACTGACTCCAAACTATCACCCCATAGAATATTTACTAATTACCAAGGGAAAAGATAACTTTACAATGGAGAGATACGGAGATACCACTTTAATCAAGTGGTCAAACTTAGCATCAGGCAACCTGAAGTGATGAACTAGGAAGGCTATATCGCCAGGATATCTATTCTTCCTCAGAATGCTTACTTTGAATCTAATTAAGACACAGACAAATTAAGATTCAGACAAATTTTATACAAAACTGGCCTAGGCTCTGCAAAAATGCCAATGTCATAGAAGACCAACAGCAATGACAAAAAATCAGTAGAGAAATATTCTAGGTTAAAGGAAACAAAGACGTGACATGAAATGCCTAATCTTCGATTAGACCCTGTATCTAAACTAAACAGACTTAAGAATGTTATTCACTTCTGGCCCAGATGAAGTAACAGGGAAATATTTCATCTCCTATCTGAAACATTGGGGGGGGGCAGACTAAATATATGAAACAGTTTTCAAGAAATTGGACCACTTGCCATAACGTTCACTCATCCCCAAGAGATGGGAAATAAAAATGAAGTGGTCCCTATGACTCCCCTAGTTTACATCGTTCAGAGAGTTTCCAGGTCATGGTACAGGGAGAAGAGACTCAGGCAGAAACTGGAGGACTCCCTGACTGAGGAACTGGAAGAGTCCAGGAAAATCAAGGTGACTAGAGTTCACAAAGCACAGCACTAGAGAGAAAAGAGGTGCACAGGCAAAGAACTCTGGAGATACGCAGAGGGATCTCTTGAGTATTCAACAAAGTACTGGTCAGTGCATGTGTGTGAGGAGATACTTGAGGCCAGGAAAAGAACCACATGAAAGGATTAATGATGAGGATAACTGGATGTGACACAGTGTTGGGAATAGTACCCATCCCTACAGGCCAAATGCTCAGAAAAGCCTTCTCTCAGTAGTTGTGAATGATAAGCTCTAGGCTAGAGGCTACTTCTGGTCATACCTAATCCAAAAGGATAAAACTGACTTCACCCAAAACAAAGCTCAAGCATATTTATAGGAATATAAAAATATGTAGAACATCATAAACTAAAATTCACAATGTCTGGAATCAAATGAAAAATTACCAAGCATGCAAAGGAGGAGGAAAATATGTACCATATTGAGGAGAAGCAGCCATCAATCAAAACTAACCCAAAATCTATACAGATGTTAGTTTCAGCAGAACAGGACATTTTAATAGCTTTATAACTACTGGCAGATGTTAAAAACCCAGATTAAAGACTGAAAATGTGAAGTATAGGCATGGAAGAAATAAAATAGACCCAAATTGAGCTTCCAGAGGTTAAAAACAATGTGTTCAAATGAAAAGGACACTGGATTGGATTAATGGTAGATTAGACACTGCACAAGAAAGGATCAGTGAATATTAAGGAAATATCCAAAATGAAACACAAAGAGAAACAAGACAAATCAACAAAAACGAACACAGCATCATTTGATGAGCTGTGCAACAACTTCAAGTGGCCTAATACATGTGTACTTAGAGTCCACGAAGGAGACATACAAAAAACTGAATAATGGTCAAAAATTTTCCAAAATGCTAAAACATGATAAATCCACAAAGCCAAGGTCAACGAACATTAAGCATTAGAAACACGGATAAAACTAAACCAAGGCACAAATCATAATCAAATTGCTCAAAGCCAGCAATAAATAGAAACTCTTAACAGAAGCCGGAGGAAAAAACTATGCATTACATAAAGAGGAACAAAGAGGAACAGTGACAGCCAATTTTTTTTTGTTGGAAACAATGTAAGCCAGAACTCAGTGGAATAACACCTTTAAAGTACTCAACTGGGGAAAGGGGTACCCAACAATTACCAAGCTAGAATTCTATACCCAGATCTTTCAAAAACAAAAGTAAAATAAAGACTATCTCAGACATACAAAAGCGGAAAGAATTAATCACCAGTAGACTTTCACTGGAAGAGATACTAAAGGAAGTATTTTTAAGCACATGGAAATATGGGTCTACACAAAAGAATAAGAACACCGGAACTGGTAACCACACAGGTAAATAAATAATATTTTTCTTATTAAATATCTTTAAAATGTAACTGATCATTAAATGAAAGAAAAAAAAAAACCAATACAGTGTGCTGTTTATAACATAAGTAAAAATAAATTATACAAAAACAGTAGCACAAAGGCCAGGAGAGGAAGAATGGAAGTACACTACTGTGAGGTTCCTATATTGTCCATGAAATTGTATAATATCACTTGAAGACAAACTGTGATAAATTAAATATGTACAACTATAAACTATAAAGCAACCACTAAAGTAACAAAACCTGAACTATAACTAGTTAGCCAACAAAGGAAATAAAATAAAATAATAAATTGTACTCAATCCAAAAGCAGGAAGAAAAAGAGGAAAACAGAAACAAAGCACAGATGGAACAAATATGAAACAAATAGCAAGATAAAAGATTTGAATGTAATCACATCAATAAACACATTGAATATAAATACTCTAATCATCCTAATTAAAACAGTTGTCACACTAGACAAAAAAAAAAAGCAAAAGCCAACTATATACTGTGTATAAGAACTATTTTCAATAGAAAAATAACAGGTTTAAAGGATGGAAAAATTTGTTCCAATCACACTAATGTAAAAAAAGCTGGAGTGGTTATATTTAAGACAAAGTCAGTGTCAAAACAAAGAGTATTGCTAGGGATAAAGAAGGTTATTTCATTATGAGAGAAGGTCAATCAATGAAGAAGGAAGGCATAACCTAAAAATTTATGCGCCTGATTACAGAACTTCAAAATCTATGAGGAGGAATGACAATGGCAAGGAGAAACAAACAAAAAACCTACCATTATAGTTAGGGATTTCAATATTCCTCTCTCAATAATTGATAGAATAGGTAGGTAGAAAATCAGTAAGGATACAGAAGACGTGAACAGCACTATCAACCTACTTGACCAAATTGACATTTATAGAACACTCCACCCAAATCAGCGGAATACACATTTTCCTCCAGGTGGACACGTAACATTTACCAAAACAGACCATATTCTGGTGTATTCCAACAAATTATTGGCTATAAAACAAGTCTTAATAAATTTAAAATGATTTCAGTCATTCAGTACGTCTCTGACCACAATGGAATTAAATTAGAAACTAACAAATCTGAAAAATCTCCAAATATTTGGAAATTAAAGAACACACTTCAAAGTAACCTTATAGTCAAAGAATAAGTCAAAGGGAAATTAGAAACAATTTTGAATCGACTGAAACTGAAAACATCAACATGTGGTATATTGCTAATGCCATACTCAGCTTCCTCAGCTTCCACCTTAAACTAGAAAAAGAAGGACAATTTAATCAGAGAGTAAGAGAAGAAAGAAAATAATAAAGATCAAAGTAGAAATAAAAGGGAAAACAGAAAAATACTACAACTATTGAAAGGATAATGAGAATATAATGAAATACTTTATACCAATAAATTCAAGATGGAATGGATGAATTTCTGGAAAGATGTGCACTACTAAAGTTTACTCGAGAATGAATACATAACTTAAATAGCATCATTAAAGAAATTGGATGTGCACTTTAAAACCTTCCCACAAAGAAAGCTTCAAGCCCGCATAGCTTCACTGGTAAATTCTACCAAACATTTAAGGAACAACTAATACCAATTTTACACAAACTCTATCAGAATGTTGAAGAGGAGGGAATAGTTCTCAAATCATTTATAAGGCCAAATTCAACATATCAAAACTGGACAGTGACATTACAAGAAAAGAAGACTACAGACCAATATTTCTCATAAACACAGGTGTAAAAATTCTTAGCAAAACTTTAGCCTATCAAATCAAGTAATATATAAAAAGATGATACATCATGACCAAGTAGGGTTTATCTCAGCAATGCAAACTTGGTTTAATATTTGAAAATCAATGTAATTTATTCAAGTTAAAATACTAAAAAAGAAAAACCATATGATCATGTAAATAGACACAGAAAAAATATGACAAAATCTAACATCCATTCCCGATTAAAGAAAAAAGCAGGCCGCAGGAAACTAGGAATGCCAGGAAGCTTCCTCAACTTGATAAATGCCTTCCACAAAAAACCTAACATCATATTTAATGGGGAAAGACAAAGTGCTTTCTCTCCACAATCAGGCAAGGATGTCCACCCTCATTACTTCTATTAGATACTGCACTGAAGGGTCTAGCCAGTGCAACAGGGCAAGAAAAATAACAAACAAACAAACAAACAAACAAACAAACAAATAAATAAATAAAATTCACAATGGAAAGGAGGAAGTAAAACTTTATTTGCAAATGACATGATTATGTAGAAAACCTGATGGAATCTACAAAAAAACTAGTGAAACTAATAAATGAGTTTACTAAATTTGCAGAGTGCAAGACCAATATACCAAAAACTAATTTCTCTCAACAAATAATCAGAAATTAAAGTTTTAAAACACTACTTACAGTAGCATTAAAAGCATAAAATACTTAAGAAAAACTCTGACGAAAGATGTAGAACATCTGCACACTGAAAATTATAAAATATTGCTGGGAAAAATTAAGGAAGACGTAAGTAAATGGAGAGATATAACGTGTTCATGGATCAGATGATTCAATATTGTTACGATGTCAACTCTTCCCAAATTGATTTACAGATCTAAATCCCAGTAGGCTTTTCTATAGAAAGTGACAAGCTAATTCTAAACTTCACATGGAAATGTGAAGTTCCTAGAATAACTGAAACAACTATGAAAAAGAGCAAAGTTGGAGAACTAACACCACCTGATTTCAAGACTTATGAAGCTACGTTTTCAAGATACTCTGATAGTAGTGGAAAGATAGACAAAAAGATCAAAGGAACAAAACGTAAAGTCCAAAACTAGAGTGATATGGGCAAATGACTTTTAGCTTCAAAGGCAGTTGAGTAGAGAAGGAATAGTCTTTTGAACAAATTTTGCTGGAATAATTGAAGATCCACAAAAAAAAAAAAAAAAAAAAGAAAAAAATCCAAACCATATACATAAATGAAATCAAATTGGTTCAAAGATCTTTACATAAAATCTAAAAGTATAAAACTTTCAGAAGAAAATGGGAAATTTTTTATGACCTTGACTTAAACAAGATTTCATAGACACAACACCAAAAGCATTGTCCATTAAAAAAACCCAGACAAATATGACATGATCAAATTTAAGAATTTCAGCCCTGTGAAAGACTCTTGAGAGAATGAAGTTCAATCACAGAATACTTAACAAATTACATATTGAATAAAGGATTTGTTTCCAGAATATATAAAGAACACTCAAAACTCAATCAAAAATATAGACAAAAAATTCAAAGATACATAGATGGAAAAGAAGCATATGAAAAGATGTTTGACATGATTAATCGTTAGGGATGCTACACTGAGATGCCACTATGTAACTATTAAACTATCTAAAGTTAAAAATAATGATCATAGCAACTGTTGGCAAAAATGTGAAGAAAACGGAACTCTCATACCCTGCTGGTAGGCATGTAAAATGGCCGGACAATTATGGAAAATAGTTTTTTAATTTAAACATACATGTACGAATGATCCAGCCACCCTACTGGCAGGTATTTACCCAAGACAAATGGAAGTATACATACATACCTAATAGGTTAAAATTTTTCTTAAAACCTGAAATATAAGGATCAGGTAAAGCTGTGGAGCAACTGCAACTCTCATGCACTGCTAACGGGAATGCAGAATGGTACAGTCACTGTAGAAAAGTTTAGCAGTTTCTTAAAAAGTTAAACATGCACTTGGCATAGGATGCAGCAATCCCACCCTTAGGTATTTTGTCCCAAAGAAACGAAAACATATATTCACATAGAATGTATGTTTACACATACATGAGGGGTTTTAGCGGCTTTATTCAAAACAGCCAGAAAACCAGAAACAATTCAAATGTTCACCCCCTGATGAATGCATAAAGAACTGTATATCCACACAACTGGACCACTACTCAGCAATAAAGAGAAATGAACTATGGACAGGTATAACAGCATGGATGAATCTCCAGGGACTGGCTAAGTGAAACAAGCCAAAAACAAAAGGCCACATACCCTATGACTTAACTTACAAGGCATTCTGGAAAAGGCAAAGTTATAGGGACAACAATCAGATTGCTGGTTGCCAGGGTTGGTGGTGGGAGGAGGGGACTGACCTCAGAGGGACATGAGGTGACTATTGGGGCTGCAGAAGTTTTCTATATCTCAGATGTGGCAGTGGCTATATAACTACACATTTGTCAAAACACAGCAAACTCTGTAAAAAGAGTAAATTCTACTATATGAAAATTATGAAACTTATACAACAATAAAGCTGACTTAAGAGAATAATAAAACTTATAAAAAGCAATTAACTGAAAATAAATGTAATACAAATCAACTTACAGTGTTTTCAATTCAACGCTTATCATGAGGATTCTTTCAATTGTTGTAAGCGAGACTTCTGTTTTTCCCAGGTCTCTGAAGGAAAAGCCCAAAGAGGCATGATTTAAACCCAAAGACAAAAATTCTACACTTAAAAAGATAATTAATATGTGATTATTTCAATTCTGGCTTCTTACTTGCCATAGACAGTAATCCCAGGGAGCTCTTATTGAAGAAATTTAAATTTATTTGCATCATTAAATTACTGACCTCGGTGCTGAACAGGACCATCTTTTTCTTTTTCTTTTTTTTTTCCTTTTCTTTTTCTTTTTTTTTTTTTTTTAACCATTATCCTACCTCTCAGTCTCAACTACATCCACCTGTGTTGAATACTTTTTTTTTTTTAAATAATATACACTTTATTCCATTTTGCTTTGTGGGATAAATCTTATTTTTACATGTTTGATCTCTATAAGTGTTTTTCAACACAATTTTCTTCCTCTGCTGGCTGCCTTACTCATATACATTCTTTCTTAATCCTTTTCTTTACCAATAACTCTTACCTCAATAACGCAGTTTAAATTATGACTTCTTAGCCAAAATCCTCAATCTCTGATGAAAGTAAAAAAGAGCAGAAATCAACTCAAGAGCCGTAAGACTGTTGCAATACTTACAAATATCGTAATGCTGGCAATTTAAAAAGATAAGAATCTTCAACTGTTGTCAAAGGATTATGACTGAGATTTCTGAAAAATAGAATGGCAGTAAAATTATCTGAATTTTCAATAATGTTCATGAAAGTTTATATTCATTTTTTTGGTATGAAACTTAAAGGTAAAAAGGAGTCATTTTCTGAATTTACCTACAAATCACCCGTAGAATTTGTAAAGCTCTCTTCATTTGGGAACTACCCAGGTGTCTAGATGATAAAGTAGGGAACAGAAAGAGAAAAAAATAGAGGGAGAAGTGGATAGGAAAGAAAAAAATATGCTAAAGAACTTTTTAGGTCAAAAACCCTAGAAGGGACTATGCTGGTAGGAAGCCCTTCCTCTGTAAGAAATACTATTTCTAGTGTCCTCTGTAAATCAAGGCATTTTTCTTTCATCTCTAGAAAATTTTTAAATTGCATGTTTTAAACTGCCCAGTTAAAGACAAAAGTGGGACCAATCCCTTGCTTCTGGAGCTGAAGAGAAAAATACAAGAGGAACTGGGGAGACCCACACTCCCATTGCACACTCCCATGTGTGTTCTTCTGTCACAGCCTTTGCTACTGTGTGTGGGGTCACCTCCTTACTTCTAAGTCTCCTGGATTGTCAGCTCCATGAGAGCAAGGACTATAATTTATTGTCATTGTCATCTCTGTGCCTGACACAGTGCCTAGTATTTATTAGGTACTTAAGAAATGTTTGTTGAATAAATGCCATTTTGTTTATATATCAACAAAGTGACAAATTCATTTTCTGAGCAAATTTTTATTCCAAAATGCTGGAATAGATTTTCTTCTCAATTCTTTGAAACAAAGAAGAAAAAGAAAAAAAAATTTTTAAAAACCCAAAAGAAACAAGAAGAAAGAAAATTTGCCTTTAGGTTAATTAACTCTATTCAAGAATCATTAGTGTACTTGTGCAGAATATTGTAAAGGTAATCACAACTAATGCCTTTTGGATTGCCTGGTATGTATGATCAACATTTAATATTTAATTCTCACAGTAACCTTATGCAATAAATATTATTATCCCATTTTACAAATGAGGAAACCAAGGCACAGAGAAGGTATATAACTTGTCCTAACTCATCAAGCTAGTAAGAAGCAGAGCTGGAATTTGAACTCAGTTCTGACTCCAAAGCCTGTGTTTAACCTGTATTTAAAAAAAGAAGAAGAAGAAAAAAAAGGAGTGTGTTTAAAATAATTTATTACTTTAACCTTAATTTTGAGGGCACTAAATATAGAAATACCTTTTCAAATTTCATCTCCCAATCTGCGAGAGCCTCTATGAGAATCACACTTTCTCTTGTATTTCTTTTCTTCAATTATCTCCCATGATTAACTACTTAATTAGCCTATGGTCATTGAGGTTTTAGAGATTTTAAACCATGTTGCAGGCTAATCAGTAAAAATGGTGGAGTGAGGACATCTGAAAATTCATCCTTCCATAAAACAACAACAAAAAAACTCACAAAAATTGTCAGAATCAACTTTCTCAGAACTCTGGAAATTTAACCAATGGGCTTGTGGCAATCTGGGGAGTAATTTATTTAAGAAAAACACATTAACTTCTGTCAGGACAGTGAGATCTGTGTTGCTTTCACTTGTCCTAGACCTTTGCTCTCCATGACAGTGGGAGCCTTCAAACATAGCCCATGTCCTAATAACAAAAACCTTCCCCAACTTGGGAAAGGAGACAGTCACCCACGTCAAGGAAGTGCAGAGTTCCACACAGGATCCACTCAAAGAGGAGCACACCAAGTCACACAGTAATCAAAGTGACAAAAATCAAGGACAAGGAGAAAATATTAAACTTAGCAGTACCAGTACCTCCTCGGAGAATAAATAAATAAGAGTTACCTCCCACCACCAAAACAAAACACAAAGGTAAAAACGGTGCTTTATTAATTAATTAGCTCTTGGCTCATCTTTGAGGGGGACTTCACATTCAAAATAGACTCTAGCACACCTCTCACTTGTTCACCTGGGGTTTGTCAATAACATAGAGGTTTCATTCAAGAAACCATCTGAGTTATAATTACCTGAAACTCACCCAGGCTTTGTGGGTCTTGAACCTCACCTACTTGGGAAAAATCCTGTCTAATAAAAACATGCAAAGTTATGAACACAAAAATCGCTAGGACCCATCCCAAGACCTTGGAAGGGACCTAGGCAAGTGGGGAGCCCTGCAGCTTCAGCTTCATTTAATTGATCATAAATCCACCTCAGCTGGGGCCCTTTTCCAGACTTATTTAATGCAGGGATAAATATTATTTGAACTTATAAACACCTCAGTAATGTAATAGGCAACAAAATGACAACTCAAGGGGTGGCACATTCTAGACTTTCTAGATTTGGTACAAAACAAAGGAGGAGCCCAGCCCCCAGCACACACTTACTGTATTCTCACAATCTTTTGAAAGTAACTGTGAATGAATTTTAGGAAAACAATATTAATTTATTTCCAACACCAGCTCTGATTCTTTCATTAACTTTTTCTGCCACTTCAGATGAACACAGAAATTCAAGAAGATCAGGCTCGTGCCTCTTGCATGACCATCCTTTCTAACCCACCACTCATTTTCTGCTTCCTTGCTTCCCTACTTGGCTACCCTGCTGCAGAGATGCTAGCATTGCTCTCATAAGTTTTACCATCAATTTTCTTCCAGTATGAAAGTTTCTTGGGGACAAAATCTTTGGCCTATTCTTCTTTGTAACCCCAGCACTTAGTGAAGTGCAGACACACAGTGCACATGGCACTCAGCGGATGTTTTCCAATAAATTCAGTCATTTTTATCAATTGTGATTCCACAATTCTTTTTCCCCTGGCTCGCCTACAGAACCATAAGGAAACTTAGGTTCTTATGAGACTCTTGGTGTTATAAAATGTTTAGGAAAGGTCATGAGTTTAAGACATGGTACCAATGCTACTAAAACCTCTTGGCGGAGGGACCTAAGGAGCCCACTGCCCGGTGCACTGGCAAGAGAAAAACTGACCCTCCATTCTCTTTCCACAAGTTAGGCACCAGCAAGCTAATGAAGGGGGGAGGGAGGCTGCCCCTGGTGGGCATCTGCAGAACTGTTAGTCCAGCTCCAGACGCACCCTCGACACCTTCATTAACCCAAAGTGAACTTTGTGAAACTGCATTTCTGAACCAGAAGACAAATAGGAGAGTCTTTTCCAAAGCCTGATTTAGAGGAGGCTCTTCACCTTGAGTCTAAAATCCCCTTCAGGCCACTGAACCTACCTGCTGTCATCTGCTTGTGACATGGAGAAATCACAGAATTTTCAAGGTTCTGAAAAACCCACACTTCTTATTAGAAGTAGTCAGAAAAGAAAGTATAGAGAATTCAGCTATAGCAATGTATCTTCTTTATATTTTTCACATTACAGCTTAACACAAACATCCATACCTCAAAGGTTCCTATTGGCCACAGATCATTCACCTCAGACTAATATAGACTTTTTGAAAAATAATGTTTTGTGTAGTTGGGAAGAGAGGTGGGTGTCCAGGAATTCTTTCCGCTTTACCATTTAAAAGAAGCTAATACTTGAGAAGGCACCCATACCTATTGCTCCCTGAAGAATTTTGGGCTAAACTTAGTTCTTTGCAGCTCTGTGCTGCATAAATTTTAAGTAGTTAGGAATTTTGCACATGAGCAGGAATTAAAATCAAAAGTGTAATTTCAAGTACTATTTGCATATTGGAGCAACAACAATGGGATTCCATGACAATGCTAATTTGAGTGTTCCTGTTGGGTGCTTTTTATTTTATTGCTCGTGCCAAACATCAGTACTAGGGAAAGCAAAGTGTTCCATATATGAGTTAGACAAGTCTCATGGCCTCTTTGTACCTTAGTTTTCTCATTAAAAAAAAAAAAAAGAAAAAAAAAGAATGGATTTCAAGACATAATTTCTAGAATCCATAGTGAGCTTACACCCAGATAACCAATTACCAATAACCAAAACATAGTTTTTTACATGTATTTATCTATTGCACTTACATCATCTGTAAAAACTGCATTCCATGCCAGGCCTGGAACGTTCCAAAGCTCAGGTCTACTATTAAATTACAACCAAGATTGCTAGAAAAAAGAAAAAAAAAAAAAGACACGAGCAAAAGAAGAAGAAAAAAATATCCTATCAGAACTTTAACCTTTGGCAGTAATTCTAATTTATATACAATGAAACATGACCTCATTATCCTTTCAATACACTAAAGAAATCTCAGTGTGGAAAATAGTTGCTTGTGAGTTATAGTTTCATGATTATATACATGGTGCATTAGATACAAAACGGTAAATCCTCAATAAATATTTGCGATAAGTGATCCTTTCTTCTCTAGCAAAGGGCAGTACTACTGACATTTTGGGCCGGACAACTTTTTGTTGTGGGGGGCTGTCTAGTACCCTGTAGGGGGTTTAGCAGCATCTCTGGCCTCTGTCCACCAGAATGCAGCAGCATACCTACAGTTCTGATAACCAAAAATGTGTCCAGACATTGCCAAATGTCATCTGAGTGCAAATCTTTGTGAGAGACAAAAAGGGTTAGCTACATAATTCTAGTAGATTTCTAAACAAAAATTTTAATGTTTCCAAATCAGTAGCAAATTAATTTTTTATAATCATATTTATAATTTTATAAAAATTCCCAACATAATGAAGTTATAATTGTAACTTACACAAACTCCAGAAAAGGTAGTGATTCAAATGTACCGCTTTCAATAAACTGTATTTTATTGCAAGATAAATCTCTAGGAAAAGGAAAAGGAAAAGGAAAATATTGCCTCAATTAGCTACTAGATATCTAATTAGTATGAATAACTACTAGAGGTTAGAATAATAATAATGAATAAGCAGCTTCTATATAACCACTAATCCTTATGAATTGTTATTTAAACCTTCCAAAGCCCCTAACCCTGCCCTCGCCTGTCTTAAGAGTCTCACTTTCATTATGTTCACTAACAAAACATACACCTGTATGGATCTTGGTAGATGTTGGAGGTAATCTTTCCTCAGAGCAGAAGAATTCATTAGATAACCTTTCATAGTCCAACAAATTCTGGATGATAAACTCAAAGTTTTTAACCTCCATATAGAATTATAATGTTTAATGTGAAAATGAATACTCTATTTACATACCTCCCAGTTTAATTCTGTTTTTCTATGCCAATTCAATACCAGAAGAAATAAAAGATAGCCTTTCATATGACTTGAAAGGAATTGCTCCTCTTATTAATGTGTAACTTGAACTAATTCAGTGTTACACCAAAATATTGACTTTTATTTGAAACACCTGCTCTTGACTATAGCTGGCTATCTTATGTCCACTGATCCTTAGCCTCCCCTTTCTCCTGGGTGGGTGCAACTGTCTTCTGACTGGTGTTTGCACCTCTAGTCTCTTCCTTTCTCAGCCATCCTGTACAGTCACCAGATTAACTCTCCAGATGTGGTTCTCAAATACCAGCATCACTTGTGAACTTACTGAAGAAATGCTCAGCTCTACTCTGGACCAACTGAATCAGCGACTGTGGGGCACAACTTGTGCCTTAACAAGCCCTCCAAGTGACTGATTCTGCTGCAGGCTCGAGTCTGTCCGACAGCACTGCTGTGGGAACGGGGCAGCCTGGCGTGTTACCCTCGGCATGGCCTTCAAAGCCCTAGATGATCTGGTCCTAATCTACTCTTCCTACTGGTACTCTCCAGGTACTCAAAGCATGTTTCCTGTGTTTTGCCTCTCTCCTACCTTCTTTCTGCAAATGTACTCTTCCCAAGATGTCTGTCTGATGACACACAGTGGCCGTTTAAGGTCCTGTTCAAACAGCGCTGCTCTAACATTTTCCCTGATCCAGTTTGGAGTCTTTCTTCCCTCTTCTGAGCTCCAAAACCAACTTAGAGCTCTCATTGCTCCTCTCCACTTCTTTTTTTCTTATATAGCTGTTTTTGCAGCCCATTTCCTCTGAGTATAAACTCCTTGAATGTATGGACTAGACCTGCTCATGTGCATTGTCTATCATGTTTAAAGCCAATGTGTGGACACAAAGCAAAGTCAGATAGTTTTTAAAATAAACAATTAGCTGGGGAGTGAACAGGAGGAAGAAAATGACTGTTTTAGAAGAAACACCCCCTTTTCTACGCCTCTGCAGCACTCTGTCATCCACTTAGTGTTTCTGCATGACGGTTTGAGCTTACGTTTTTTTTTTTGGTTTTTTTTTTCCCTGTAAGATCAGGATTTCCTAGAAGGAATTGTTTTACCTATCTTTGTGTTTACAACACTAGGCACACTGCTCGGCATATTCTTTTTTACTGATTGACATTTTTTTTAAATGAGTGAGGATAACTTATGCTAACACGAAATAATCTGCTAAGAGGGTATTTCATAGTAGAAGTAATTAATGGCCCAATCCACTGAGCAGTTATCTCATTTACTTTTCTCCAAACTGTGTTTCTAAGGTTTGGAGCCCAGATGACAGAGGGACCCAAGAAGACTAATACAAAAGTGGTTGCCCCTTAAGGCTTGGATTGTTTGATAGTTAAAAGGACTATTTTTAGGGCCATATGAGGCTCCTTATGCCCACTTCCCTTAGCCTTCTATATTTGCAAGAAGAATCTCTTTGCTAAAGAGCATCATTAGTTAGCTTAGTAAGGATTAATGACATACACAGCTCTGGATGCCACGGAGAAAGGATAAAAATTGATCTTTTATAGCAGAGAACACAGTATCTCCTTATCTCTAAATTAACAAAAGTACTATGCAAGCATTTCTTTCCTTGTACAATGACAAAGCAGAGTTTTCCTTTTTGTAAATAGTGAAGTTAGGGACATTTCTAATATGCTTATTTGGTGTAAACAGTTGTAACTATACCACTTTAACCAGCAACTTAAACATTTTTAATATTGGTATAACAATTCCTGCATTGAATCCTTAACATCAGTCTGTTCTCTTGGTAACTTGATATGTTCTGGACAATACTGTTTACATAATTCATCTACTTTAACATTTAATATTTAAATGTGAATTTAATTTAGATGAAAATTATGAGTTAATGGCATTCATATTAATGTAAGTGTTCTATATTTTCTGGTCCTCTAGGTGACAATCTCAGCTTTACTTTAATTCCTCTCATTCTACTAAAGCACCTTTTTCACACCTTTTCTGTGAAGGCCACACAGTGAGTACGTGAGGCTGTGCAGGCCACACACAGTCTCTGCCGTGTGTTTTCCTTTGTTTTTTTCCCCTGTTTTCCCACTTACAGCCCTTTAAACATCATCCTTAACTTGTGTGCTGTCAAATACAGATCATGGGAAGGATCTCATCCGTGGGCCATAAACTAAATGTAAGTGGATGGTATAAGAACACTTACATAATAAGGTTCATATGGGTGTCTATAATTGCTCAGACCACATTACCACTTTTCCTCTACAACTAAAAGGTAATTTTTTATCTATATAAATTAAAAATTAAAAATGAATAGGAGGTATTTGATGCTAGAGAGATGGGCTGGGACCCTACAGACTTAGAGAATTATAGAATTTTATTGCTCAAAAAAACTGTAGAGGTTATTTAATTTAAACCCCTTAATTACTTTATCGATGATATAACTAAGAACTCATAAATAAAAGATTAACTAATTAACTTACAAATACTGCAGGGCTAGCAAGCCTTTAAATGAATCCTTACGCAACTCAGTCAAAGAATTATCTCTGAGAATTCTGAAAAATGAAAAGGTTATTTTTGGATCAATATGCAAAACAACTACAATTATTTACTACATAGGACTAAGTCATATATGTAGGGGAAACCTGGGTAACGGTGCCACCTAAATACCCTAATTCTTATTTTAGATATGGTGATCTCCACTCCGGTTTCATTTAATCATTTCTTCTCACGTCTACCTTTGTGTCCATCCCTTTCCATTACACACACACACACACACATGCACACACGCACGCACACGCACACCCCTATCCACTCTTCCTCACCAAATCATGTATTTAAGGCCTACTCTGCAGATCACAAGTCCTTGGTTAGAACCCAACTCTGGGCAGCACTGAGGCTGCAGAGCTGCCATGCCTTTCTCGCTTTTCCCAAACTGCATGTGGAAGTCCCAGAGGATATTAGGGCTGGAAATGAAGTCATTTGATTTTTTTTCCCCACTGAAATTTTTTTCAAGATTAAAATGTACGTAAAATATACAAACCTGTTCACTTTAATAATTAGAAATCCCCATGTAACACCATCCACTTCAAGAAAGATCACAGCCAGCACCCCCGGAGCCCCCGCTGTGCTCCTTCCCAATTACAGCCCTCTCCCTAGAGGGAACCACTATCCTGACTTTAATACTACTTCCCTTCCTTTTCAAATGTAGTTTTGCCTTTTATACATCAGCCACAAAGAATATAATTTATTCTTGCTTCTTGAACTTTATGTGAGTGGAATGACTTATGTATTATTCTCTATGTTCTTTCATTCAACAATATTTTGTAAATTTATTTTGTTCTTGCATGTAGCATGTAGTGCTGCATGTCTAGCAACATGTGGCTACTGAGTACTTGAGTGGCTAATGTGCCTAAGGAGTTGAATTCTAATTTAATTTACTTATTTTTAAAATTAAAATGTAAAAACTGATACTCAATGTAATTATCGGAAAACTTAAACTGTGTTTGCAACAATTTGGGTATGTGATACAACTTTTCAACTGTAAATTTTAAGAAATCTAAATACAAATAAAATTTAGCAACAAAATTGAGATTTCAGAGTACGGACAAAAAGTATGGAGACTCTCTCATTAATTTTTATACTGATTACAGGTAGATATGACAATACTTTGGATATTTTTGAAGACTTAATACAAAAAGATGTAGAATATCTTATCAACAATGTAATTTGGAAGTTATACTTATGATTTGTCTATTCAAGTTGAATAATACAAACTGCCATAAAAAATGCCAGTTAACTGCTTTGAATATAGCCTTCCCCCTAAAATCATTATCTTATTTAAGCTGACTTATCTACAAATCAATTTAAAAAAATAGAAAAATGAAAAGAGGACAGACAATTCAGAGATGAAATACAAATGCTCAACACACATATAAAGATATTTAAATTCACAGGTACTCAGAAAAATTCAAATTCAGATGGAACCCCTTTTATTCACCCTTCAGATCAGCCCAAAACATGGAGAACATCCAGCAGTGGAAGGCTGTGGGGAAACAAAGGCTGTCAGGGAGTGCTGACTGGAGTGTCAACTGGCACAACTTGCTTGAGGGCAATTAGAAGTTTGTCTCTACATAGTCTTTGCCCCAACAATCCCATTTCTACATATCTATTCTACAGAAATACCTGACAGGTTCACAAAGATGCATGCACAAGGATGTTCATTGCAGCAGTGTTTGTAACAAGAAAACTGGACATAATCTAAACACCTTTCAATACGGGCATTATTAAACTGATGCGTCCATACTATGGAATATTATGTAGGAGTTTAAATAAATGGGGCAACCCTCTATGTACTGGGAGGGAAAGAAATCTAAGATGTATCGTGACATTAAAGAATCATGTTGCAAGATTTTAATCACTTAAGTAAAAAGATATAATAAAGTCACACAACTAACTTATTTTGTTATCTGTAAATGTGTATGTAGTCAAATACATGGAAAAGAGTCTGGAAGGACTGTTTTACTAAACTCCAAACTGTGTGGGTGGGGGATTAAGGCACAAGGAGGGTTTTCACTACACCTGTTATTTCATTTTTCTATATGGAGAATATAATCATGTATTATTGGTGTAATGGAAAATAAGTTTAAGTTGGTTCTTGCCTATTTGAATGAGGGCCTGCCAAGTTTAAGTTTTTAAATAAAAACAGAATTTCAATCAATAGTTTGGTTTGGAATGTGAAGGGGCAAATACCTTTTAACACAGCTGTTGACCTCAGAATTCTGGACCAAGAAGAATCTGACAAGGCAGTTAGTGTTTTGTATGCATATTTGGAGAGAATATACTCACAGTTTCTCAGTCCAGCGGTAAGGCTTCCAAGTATTTTCATCAATGTAAGAAATAGAGTTTCCTTGGAAATCTCTGTGAAGAAACAGTTCATATCCTTAAATAGGTAGGGAGAGAACGAGCAGACTAAGTGAGAGAATCATGGCAACCTTGTGGGGAATACTCAAGTGCAGAAAAGACCAGCTTTCTACCTCCCACAGCTTCTCAGCTTCCCAGTGGGCACAATTCCTAAAGATACAATAAAGATATAATGTGAGGCCACTGGCACAAGCAATGAGGCATCTCCTCAGAACCTGAACTTTCTGTCCGTCCAATTTCTTGGATATATATTGCCAATTGTTTTGAATGTAAGTCTTTTTTCTCCCAAAGACACTTATATGTCTAAAATGACTCCTACAAATCAATGATAAAAATGGCAAAAATGTATCATTATCAGCAAGTAAAGAAATCTTATGCCAGGTAACACCAAAGCTTTGGCTCAGTGCCCTCTAAATCTCTCCAGGTATTGGAAGGACATGGGCAGTTAGAAATTAGAGACTATTATGGAAATATCTCTCAGACATATTGCATAAGGAAAAGCACAGATCACTGAGCAAGGAGTAAAGTTATTACCTCATTAGGGGAAAAAATGCAAAGGAAAGAGACTGGAAGGAAGGACACACATCCAAATAGTAACATAGTTCTCTTATGGGTGGGAGGGAGGGTAGGGAGAGAATGTCACATTTTAGCCTGTATACTTCTATGACATTTTCTTTTAAACAGTGAGAATGTATCCATGACTTACACATTTAAAAGAAGCTGTTAAGTGCTTGAGGTTCAGTTTCAACCACTAACTGTGGATGGCTTTGAACCTTTACCTTTAGCTTTGTCCTCTTCCCTCAGCCACAACCATTTAGTTTATATACACAATTTTCAGGGGGATCAGAAATAAGTCAAAACAGATACCTGTCTGCCCACCTGCCTATGGGACATTTCCACTCAAACAGAAGCCTTCTGGTTGCTTTATGTTCATCAATAAAACTGAATCCATTTCCCTCAAACTGGCTCTCCTTCCCAACTGTATTTCCACCTGTTGTACCACCATCATTCTCCTCATCAACATATTTGATTTTTCTCTCCTGTACCCCTCATCCCCTGACTCTAGGCAGTTACTAAACCTTGTCAGTTTTCCCTTTGTCGTGCTCTCAGGATTTCCTTCTCCTCCCGTCACAACCATGCTAACTCAGCCTGTTCTCACTCTCCTCCTAGGTTTTGCTACAGCATTCTGTTTGGTCTCCCTGAATCCAACCTTCCTCTCTAGATCACACTACAGATGGAATCTAAAATAAACTTCTTGTTTTCATCATTTCTCTCTTTACCTTGAAAACTTTCAATGGCTCCCCACATCTTATACCATATTTTTCAAACCCCTATTTGTAACAGTCAAGGTTTTTCATAGCATATCTTTCATTGGCGCTTAACCCAGTACTTCACAGCTAGACTGATCTCTTAAATCCTGATAAGTCCTGCAGCCACACCTTTCCCTAGACTGTACTCTCTATTTTCGCTCTAACAAGTCATAGCCAGTCTTTAAGTTCCAGGGACAGTTTTAGCTTATCCATGCAGTTTCCCCTGACCTCCACACCCCAGTGATTCCAGGTTCTGGTTAATTTCAGCACCCCTCTGTATCTTTTAATACTCAATTAGACATCACCTCCCTTTTAAGGCGTGTTCTCATTCCTCCCACCTATCACTGTGATGCTCTGGAGACAATGCCATATTTCTGTGGCTCCCACAGTACTTAGCCCTGGGTTGGGCATAAAATGGATGCTATACATAGAAATACTGAGGGCAAAGATGAGTAATCAATATACCTGAGGGATTGAATAAAAATAATGGCTAACACTCAGATATATGCTAGGCACTGATATAAGAGCTTTACATGTATTAACTCTTCTAAATCTCACAATAATCCTATGAGATAGTGACTATGATTATCCCCACTTTCCAGATGAGGAAACTGAGTCACAAAGCTAATAAATGGCAGACCTGGATTGACACCCAAGTAGTCTGACTCCAGAATCTCTACTCTTAACCACTTTGTTGTATTAATACCAATGAGATGGGGAGAGGGACATGTTGCTGTAATGAGGATGGAGCAAAAATGGGAGAAGAGAAGATGTTAAGAAGTTAACTAATGGAGTAAAAAATGGAGAAGGAAAAAGAGTAGGGGCAGTTATAAGTAAAAGACTGGAGAAGAAGAAACAATAGTAAGAAGGCAAATGAAGGTAAGAAATTGCTTATAAGACAAACAAAAGGTAAAAACAGTCAGCCAGTGTGAGCTAGGGAGATGAGGAAGACCCAGGAAGACCTCGAAGAAAGGCTGCCAGGTCAGGCAGGAGGCAGAGAACAAACGAGGAAAAGCAGTTCTTACAGGATGGTGAAGGTGCCGTTGTAGCTGCTGGGCTGCGGCACGGGCACTGTCTGGAGCCTCTCCTCTGGGCTGAGACCAGTGCAGGACAAGATCTTATTACTGCACATGCAGAGCTCACAGATGTCCACACTTGTGGGAGCGCTCTGTTCCGGTTGCTCCTTTTCTGAGGTGTATGGTACAGAATGCACCACCGAAGGCTCAGCCGAAGCAGGTGTTTTCAGTGACCCTGGGTGCCGAGTTATGGTATCTACCTGACCTACAGGGGGAACTGTGACTCGAGTCAGGTCTGGATGTGCAAGTGCCACCTCAGGAGGAGGAGCTGTAGTCTTCTGGAGGACTGTAGAATGTTGAGCCTCCATAGCAGGTTCTGAAGTCATGGTTAGCTCCAGGTCTACGTGATGAGGTGTGACGCTGGACGGTGTTGTGTGCTGACCTTGACCCTTAATTGAAGTCGGAATGGTCACCTCCTGATGGGGTGGATATTCAACAACAACCTCCTTTGGTGGCTCTGGAGGCTGAGCTGGGGTCTCCTGCTTGGTCGGAGAAGGTTCAACATCCACACTGGATGCTCCATTTACAGTAACTTCCAGGTCCACAGTGTGAACTGTGACTGGAGTGATGCTTAAAGGGGTGAGTGTCACCTCAGGGTGTTCTGGAGGGGGCGATGTGGAATGTTCAGCTTCCGTAGTAGGTACTGAAGTCATGGTAAGCTCCAGATCCAAAGGTTTATCTATGACACTAGATGGCAGTAGATGCTCAGGGTGATCCTGGTCTGGTGTGGGAACTGTCACCTCCTGATACAATGAAGGCTGATGGGGCTCTGGAGGCCAAGTTGGGGTCCCCTGTGTGGTTGGAGAAGGTCGAGCCTCTGTATCAGGTTCTGGACTTAGTGAAAGTTCCAGATCCAGAGGTTGAACTGTGAACTCAGTCATGGCTGGATGCTGAGCCAGCACCTGCTCTGCCTGTGGAGGTGTCACCTCCATGTACGTTGGATGAGATGTCGTCTGCTGCAGGGCTGCAGAGTGTCCAGCCTCTGTAAGAGGCCCTGGAGTCACGGTAAGCCCCAGGTCCAAAGCTTTATCAGTGACACTGGGCGAGCTGGAATGCTGAGCGTGATTCTGTCCTGGTGTTCCAACTGTCATCTCAACCTCCTTAGGTGGCTCTGGAGGTTGAGCCGGGGCTTCCTCCTGGACCGAAGAAAGCCCCACCCCCTTAGGGGGACCTGTAGTCTGAGCTGTGGCCTCTTGTTGTCCTGGGAAAGATTCAACCTTCCCAGGGTGCTCCGGAGACGGAGAAAGAGGCTTAGACTGGACTGGAGAAAATTCAGCCTGCTCGGGGGAAACGGGAAAATGAGCAGAGCCCTCCTGCTGCTCTGGAGAACTTTCAGCCTCCTTAGCAGGCTCTGGAGTGATGACAACTGTGAGATCCAGGGGTTTGCCTATGGTACTAGGCATCACTGGATGCTGAGCTTCACCTGGCCCTGCAGGTGAGAACGTCACCTCATTAAGTACTGGATGTTGAGCTGCGGCAGCTGTAGAGGTCTCTGGAGGCTGAGTTGGGGGCTCAAGCTGGACTGGAGAAGGTTCACCATTTCCTGAGGGGGCTGGAGGCTGTTCCGGAACCTCCTGCTCGACCAGTAACGGTTCCAACTGCTCAGGGGACCCTGCAGACTGAGATGAGGCCTCCTGTTGGGGCGGAGAAGGTCCAGCTTCACTTGTGGGCCCTGAAGTTATGGTGAGTGCAAGGTCCACTGGGTTAACAGTGACACTGGGCCACTGCAGAGACTGAGCTTGATCCTGGCCTGGAGGAGAAGCTGTTGTCACATGATCTTGAGAATGAGCTGGAGAGGGTTCGGCCTCAGCGGGAGACTGTGGACGCTGAGCTGTGCTTTCCTGCTGGGTTGCGGAAGGCTCTATCTCTGCTGGAGACTGAGCTGGGCTCTCCTGCTGGGTGGCTGGGTTCACCACCTCAGGATGCTCTGTGGGCTGAGCTGGGCTCTCCTGCTGGGTTGAGAAGGGTACAACTTCCCCATTAGGCTCATAAGGCTGAGCCGGTCGTCCCTGTTCACCTGGAGAAGGCTCAGCTTCCTCAGGAGGCTCTGGAGGCTGACCTGTGGCATCCTGCGGGGTTGGAGAAGGTTCTGCCTCCACAGAATATTCAGGAGGCTGAGGCCGGGGCTCCTGCTGGGCTGCGGTAAACTCGCCTTCTTTAGCAGGCTCTGGAGTGACCATAAGTTCCAAATCCACAGGTTTAAGTGTAACACTGGACAGCTTGGAGTGAGCTGGATACTTACTTCCATGTCGAGCTACTGCCTCGTCACTCGTTGGAAACTGAGGTACATTCTCGCCAGGGGACCCCGGAACTTGCGCTGGGGCCTCTTGCTGGAGTGGGGCAGAGTCATACTCAGGGCGCTCTGCAGGCTGAGCCTGGGCCTCCTGAGGGAATGGAGGAGGTTCCGCCTCCTCAGGATGCTCTGCAGGCTGAGCCTGGGTCTCCTGCTCAAGTGAAGGTTGCACCTCCTCGGGGCTCTCTGGAGGCTGAGACGCAGCTTCCTCCTGGACTGGAGAAGGTTCCACCTCCTCAGGGCTCTCTGGAAGCTGAGGCAGGGCCTCCTGCTGGGCTGTGGTAAACTCGCCTTCCTTAGCAGGCTCTGGAGTGACCGTAAGTTCCAAATCCACTGGTTTAAGTGTAACACTGGATGGGTTGGAGTGAGCTGGATACTTACTTCCAGGTCGAGCTGCTGCCTCATCTCTCGCTGGAAACTGAGGTACAGTCTCACCAGGGAACCCCGGCACTTGCGCTGGGGCCTCTTGCTGGAGTGGGGCAGAGTCATACTCAGGGCGCTCTGCAGGCTGAGCCTGGGCCTCCTGAGGGAATGGAGGAGGTTCCGCCTCCTCAGGATGCTCTGCAGGCTGAGCCTGGGCCTCCTGCTCAAGTGAAGGTTGCACCTCCTCGGGGCTCTCTGGAGGCTGAGACGCAGCTTCCTCCTGGACTGGAGAAGGTTCCACCTCCTCAGGGCTCTCTGGAGGCTGATAGGGGGCCTCCTGCAGAACTGGAGAAGTTTCAACCACATTAGTGACCTCTGGATTTATAGTAAGTGCCAGATCCACAGGGTTAACACTGACACTGTGCAGGTCTGACTGCTGAGCTTCATTCTCATTGGGACCATGAGGCCTTAATTGTTCAGCTAAAAGCTCCTGAAGCCCTCCCTCCCCCCAAGGGACTGCAGCGCCTACTTCCTCAGGGCCCTCTGAAGGCTGAGACAGAGCCCCCTGCTGAAGTGGAGCTGGTTCTGTCTCTTCAGTGGCCTCTGGACGCTGAGCCTGGGCCTCTGCCTGGGGCGGAAAAGATTCAACCTTCCCAGGGGTCTGTGGATTTTGAGCAGGACCCTCTTGCTGGGGTGGAGACTCAACCTCCTGAGTGGGCTCTGGACGCTGAGCCTGGGCCTCCTGCAGGGATGAGGACATTTCAGCCTCCTCAGGGGGCTCTGGAGGCTGATCTGGGCTTCCCAGAAGATCCAAAGGTAGATCTATATCTACAGCTTTGATCTTATTACCTTTAGGTCGAGACAGAGCTGGGGCCTGATTCTGATCCCAGCCTAGCACTGGAACCTCCTCTGGGAGCTTTTGATGCTGGGTTATCCTGTCATTCTCACCTTGACGTGGAACAGCAACATCTTCATATGGCCCTGCAGGCAGCTCTCCATTTGACTCTAAGTCCGGGTACAGGAGCCAAGTCTCAGCTGACTCCTGTGTGGAAGAATTAAACTCCCCTGATTGTGAGTTGGGGGTCTGCTGGACAGAGCCCAGGGACCACCTCAGGGGCCATCCCTGGACCAGCAGCCAGAGTGGTTGCCAAGCAAAGAGCTGCAGCAACCAAAAATACTGGGGGAACATAACACAAAGACGATTCGGGCACAGTGACACAGGCTAGTAGGAAACTGGCCAGGCACACTGAACAGACACCGAAGCGAAATGGCAGCTTGGCTACACGTGCGCCCCTCCCCTGCCTCATGCCCCACCCTGTAGTGACACCTCTTTTATTAGGTCAGAGTGAAGATGCAACCACAGTCAGGCTTTTTCCCAGGGTCCAAGCCATCCTTCCCCCAGCAAAGGTGACACTTACCTCCTGCCAGGCCCTCTCTCCAACCCCAGCACAACGAGGCAGGATTTGGGCTGCAGACCAGAGTGGCCCCAGGCTCCAGCAGCGCAGGGGTGGGGGTGAGGTGGTGCAGAGCTTCCCAAGGAAGTCACAGGGCCCGGCCTTCAGGAAGATTCAGAAGTGCTAGCCCAGTTCTGGGCATCTGAACTCCTCCTCCTCAAAGCTGACATCTGAGAGACATTCTTCCTCCCCTTGGCCACACTGCTTCCAAGAAAAGTAGCTGACCTACAAAATGAGCACCAGTCAGGGCGGCGGGAGGGAAATACACCTTACAGTTAGATATTTTAAAATGTTGCCATGTCCTCTGAACTCTCAGCATCCATGTCTGATTATAAAATTCACCACTCTATTATTAGGGGTTACCACTGAATCAGTGATGACTCCAAAGTTTCTGCAGGAAGGGTTTTGGAGTAGGTGAGCAATTCACCCTGAGAAAGAGTGTTGGAAACCAAGTGAACAGCTCTTTACATCAGCATGGGAAAATTTGCCCATCTCACCTTGTCTCAGCACAGCCATTAGTCTAGAAACAATTACAATGCCCCTTTTCAGAGGTCTACCCTGTGTGCACACACAGAGAAGTCACCTTGAATGTTAAAGTCAGCATGTTGGGGGGAGGTATAGCTCTGTGGTTAGTGTGTACCTAGCACACACAAGGTCCTGGATTCAATCCCAGTACCTCCATTAAAAATAGTGGGGAAAGGGGTGGGAAGGGATAAACTGGGCATTGGAGATTTGCAGATTCTAATACTATAAATAAAATAGACAAGTTTATACTGGGAATGATATTCAGTATCTTGTAGTAACTTATGGTTAAAAAATAAGAAAACAAATCTATGTATGTTCCTATATGACTGTGTATTGTGCTGTACACCAGAAATTGACACAACATTGTAAACTGACTATACTTCAATAAAAATATATTTTTAAGAAATAGTATTTATGTAAATAAATAAATAAAAACATGATTACCTCCTCCCTCTCAAAAAATAAAGTCAGCATGTTAAATAATTTTCTTGAAATACTGCAGATAGCACCCACTTTACTTCCTTCACAGCCCTTATAATCAGCTCTCTAATTTTAGTCGTTTTTAATTGTCTGGCACACCCTCTGGTCACTAAACTCCATGGAGAAGGCGCTTCATCTTACTCCCAGCGTTAAGCACATAATGGTTTTTAAATGGAATTGATTCAAAGATTGGCCAATGAGGAATGGCTCTGTTGTTATAATCAGCTTTCTGAAAATTTTAGCATCGATACTGAATCCGTTCCTCTCACATTTCACAAGAAGCTAGACTTCTTAAAGCGCAAACATGGATATGATTGAAGTGTCCCTGATTTAAACTGAATTTAAAATAATTTGTTATAAATTGAATTAAAATAATTATCTTGTGCAGAAGAAACTTCAAATACTTTTTCAGAACGTAAGCATCTTGTCTTTCTCTACTTTGTTCCCTTCATAACAAACTTGGCAATGCTGGGTGAGTTACATAATTAGAAATCTAGCTGCACAAGAAGTTCTCAATGACATGAAACACATTTTTACTCCTTAAAAAAATCTTATATGCAGTAGATTAATATTTTCTTTTAGAAATTACTTTGACAACTTAATCCCTAATTCAGGACATCCATATAGTTAATTTATAGAAAGGTTTTTCAGTAAAATACTTCACATAAAATATATATGAGATGCTGAGATTTGGTAACAACACACCTTATTTGAAAGGCATTCACAGTTTTCAAATGCTGCAGCATAATCCCACTTTAGGCCATATTTACTTGGTTCCTAAATGCTTGGGATTCTTCTTAAGGGGAGTTTTAAAAGACCTGTGTCTTCTCCTGTGTCCACAACTGTAGAATCACACTGATGGCCCTCAGTTCTGCTCTCCAAATTTCAAACAAGTGGTCAGAGCCAAGGGTAAGGACAACCAAGAAAGTCTTAGAGTGGGGAGGATATAGTTCAAGTGGCAGAGAACATGCTTAGCAAGCACGAGGTCCTGGGTTCTACCCCCAGCACCTCCTCTAAAAACAAGTAAATAAATGAGTAAACCTAATTATTGCCCTCGTGAAAAAAAAAAAAAAAAAAAAAAGTCTTACCTAAAACCACAACCAGCAGTTTCTGGAATGCATCTGTCATAGCCTTTTGAATAGCAAGCTTCTGGGTTATCTTCCTTTTCATAAGGTATGATAATGTAATGGCCCTAAATCCAAGAAAAAGAAAGACTTAAAATGCCTATCTGAGTAACTGATTTTTGTTATATATTTAAAAAGAAAAATGCATCTATGATTCTTAGATCACTATCGTAGCAACTAAGGGCAGGCACAACACACACGTGTGGCTGAATGGCTGTTGTAGATACATCCTGGCAGGACAGCTTTTTACCGTCCAGATTGATTCTGGAAGTTCCTGAAGAGCTAGACAGGAGATGCAAGCCAAGAATGTGGCACACATATCACATCAGATTTCAAATGGACAAGCTGAAGCTACACTCCGGCTCTCCCGTGCATAAACGGCTGGAATTGTACAATGAGACAGATTTGGTGGTGGTGCAGATAGTCTGTCCTCTCCCAGAGCATCAGCCACTCAGGTGGATGGTGGAGCCTCCTCCACTCCATTAACAGACCTGCCTCTGACTTAAAACCCTAACCCCAAATGCCACAGGTTCTAGGAAAAAAAAAAACTCAGTACCAGCTGGAAAAACCTTTCTAGGGATCTACATTTGACTTTATACACTCAAGTCCTTGTATAGGAAGCAAAGGACTGAACATTTACACAAGAGTTTAAATCTTTAGATGATGATTCTGTTGGGATAAATGAAGGCTACAAGAAATCTGTATTGGAAAGGACTATTTAAGCACAAAACAAATTATTAACCAAAAATGGGGGAAAAAAATTTTCCCTCCTAAGCTTGACAGGTTGTCAGCTCTAAAATTTTAGAGTTAAAGGTTCTATCAGGCATTGCCTAAGATAAGAACCTATATGGCAAGGCTGAAAAACTCTGCTCAGGGCTTTAGTTGCTTAGCCAGGGTGATGATGTAACTGAAGAAAAAAAAAAAAGAGTTTTAGAAAGAAAGGAAAAAGGAGAAATCCCACCCCTCACCACCCACCACACACTGGAAAACAGACCTTCCTCCAGCTTGTGCAAGGGTTCCTCGGCCATGCCAGCTCCAGGACTCCTGCCCTCATAGGACAGCAACAACACCTCTAAAGCACAGAACTCCAGGCTTTGCTTCTGATGTTGTGCCACAATATCTTCATTTTCCCTTTCTTGAAGGTCAGAAAGATCCTGAAGCTGGTAAAATTGTGGTGATGAGTTTTTTTGTTTTTTGTTAATGGAGGTACTGGGGATTGACCCCGGGGCCTCATGCATGCTAAGCACATGCTCTACCACTGAGTTACATCCCTACCCAGGACTCTGAACTAAAGTCAATTCTTCAAGATATTTTCTTATTATAAGTAAAAACTAAACTCCAGCAAGCCCACTTAATAGTAGAGGTGTCCTGTTGCTTCAAAATCAAGTAAGGCTTGCAAATGAATTACTAGATATGGACAACTATTTTTTATTATACACCATACAGATACTGGAGAAAATTATGAACACCACCACCAAGTCAATGAGATTATCGTTATTTCTACATGGAAGGTCAATGCTCAGAAACTTGTCTTTCACATCTCCCCACAACCCAGTTCTAATCTTCTCTCTGAAGTCTAGGATTTCAATGTTGAAAGGAGTCTGTTTAGTCAAAGAAAATCTACAGTTTACCTTTATGATCCTTTTTGACCATCCATTGAATCCAAAGTAGAAATTGGCCAATTCTTGGCACCTGGAGCTGCTTAGGGCAAGGGCATTAAGTTCAACTGCCTTACGTCTGGTGCCCAGACAAACCTAAAGACCTAAGAGGCCTAAAAATATCACAACCTGACACAGAGACTTATTTTGGGTACACCTGAGATTTATCAATACCAATTTGATAAGAGTGGTTGTGAAGATTAAATAGGACCACAGTTTAGGCAATGAGTTCATAGGAAGCCCTAAATAAATATTACTTTTAAATCAATACTTTTCTGTATCACTTTCAGGGCCCCTGATTAATCAGGTTTCCCTGACCTCTGGTGGTGAAGGTGATGATGAAAGCAACCAAGGAAGTCCTGCAGAAGCCTATTATAGGCTTGAGGGTAAGCAAAGGAAGTAAATTGTTTTAGTCCTGTCATCCTGTAGCTCCTGCCCGAGAATATGAACTGAAGGGGAGATAAGATGGACCTGCCACTGAAATAGGACCTGAATCTGTAGCAGCCCCGCTCCCCAAGTTACTAACCCCTGTGAGAAGGAACACACATACCTCTATACATTTTATAAGCAACTAAATTAGCATTCTTTTAGCATCATCTGCATTAGCAAGCTTCTTTGAGAGTCCAAGTATCTCGTGTTAACTCTCTAAATAACTTACACATTACTCACAACATTGTAAAATGAGTATAACTTAATCAAAAAAATTAAAAAAATAAAATTTAAAAATTTAAAAAATAACTTACACATTACTGTGGATTTCTTACGTTGCTAGTTTTATGTCTCTATTTCAACTTTAGATAGGATGTATAGAAATATATTCAAAGAAATTTAAATAATACAAGTAAAGTCAAAGCATTATTCTTTTTTCTTTTTTCATTCAGCCTCCTTGCCCACAAGACGGGAGGACGTGGTTAACTCCAAAAAAACATGGGCACAGACTAAGAGGCAGACAAGAAAATCATTACAAGTCTCTGCCCAGGGAAGGCAACAGTGCCAGTTGTCTCCTTAAGGATATGCACAGGATGGTTCTTCCCTCACCAGGGGACCAGTCCTAGGGGTCCAATCTCCTGCTCCAGGAGCTAGGTGGTAGCAGAGCCAGCCTTAGGCTGGGTCCCACCCCTGGCTGGGCTCCTGGGGCTGGCCTAGGCTTCGAGTGGGCTCCCTGGGGGAAGTGGAACCAGCAGAGGAAGCCCCTGCTAGGGGAAGACCATGAAGAGAGAAGGGAGCCGCCCTAGCCCTGGTCCCCATCATTCCATGCTTCCCCCTGGTCTAGATCAATCTGACCTGGGCTGACCCTCCCTGCCCCACCCCGGCCCACGCCTTCAGAAGGCTGGCCTAGGGGGGCCCCTGTGTGAGGCACTGGCCTCAAGACCTGATTCTGTAAGATGCTGACAAAAGAAAAAGTAGACATCGAGGCAACAGGAGAGGAACAAAGTAGCCAACACTGGAAGGGACTCAAGACACTAGGACAACCCCATCCCCTACCACTGGGGCACTGGAGCCCCAAAAGCCTGCTGGGCCCTCCAAAACTGTAACAGCCCCTAGAGACCTGGACCTGCCCCTCTCTTCACAAAGATCTTTCTCATCAGGGCCTCCTCATCTCCTGCTGGGTGGGGAAGAGGCCCAGCAGACAATGGGGGAACAATCCTTCAGTCCTGCCCTTCCTCAATGCCTCCCCAATGCACTCCCCTCAGGTTCCTGGGTCTCTCCCTCTCTGTAAAGCACACCACAAACACATCACTGTTCTGAGCAAACAGCACCTCGCTCACTTCTCAAGACCTGTCCTTAGTCCCACTACTCAATGACGGCCCCTAGCCCCTTCTGCCTCTCTATTCCACACCAGCAGGTCTCACCCTGCTCCTATTCTAATTCACGCTATGAAGCCAGCTACTCTGCACCCCTCACCTCCAATGGCAACAGACCTGCTCCATGCCGCACCTGAACACCACAGCTGTCCCCAGTCACTCCCCACTCTGCACTCCCATCACTCCGCCACACTCCCACCTGCCACCACTAACCACTTGGCCCAGCGGAGCTCTGTAACTTTCCCCTTTACTCTGCCTCCACTATTCTCTTCCTCATACCCCATCACCCTTCCTCCACACGCAGTACCCCAACCCCTTGACCCCTGCAGTCCCAGGGTCCAGGCGCTACTGACCAACGTGCCCAGGCCACGGGAGGCCGCGCCTAACGCGGGAACCAGGGGCCTGTGGGTTCAGTTCATGGTTGGGTACAAGGCTGGGGTAGGGGGGGCGGGGCCTGACCAGGGCTCGCGCCTCCTCAGCGGCAGCCGCGGTTCCGCCCGCCGCCGGCTCCTCGGCAGTTGCCGCTTGGCCCGGGGGAAGCTGGAGGCCGTCGCCGCCTGCCCCTCCCCACCTCGGGCCGCCCCAAGCGAGGGGGGAGTTCGGGGGTTGGGGGGTCTCTGCCGGGCGCGCCTGGGCAGCGCACCGTCTGCCTCCCGCCGCCGGAGGGGCGGGCGGGGGGGAGGGGAATCACAGCACGCCGGAACCGCCTCGCCGCCCCGGCGCGCGCGAGGGGGACATCACTGGACCCACAGCACCGAGGCAACACGGGCCGACCCTTCCCCTCTCCACCCTCCCGCGCAGAGGCAGGCAGGGCGCGGCGCGCGTGCGGCCCCTCCGTTCCCCGAGCTCTGGAATACTTCCTCCCTTCCTCGCAGCTCAGGCGGGTAAAGGCTGTGGCCCGTTCGCCTCAGCTGCGCTGCGCACGCGCAGTGAGGTTCCCCGTGAGCGCCTGCGTTCCTTCTTAAACTGAGAGATGCCGCGGGAACGGAGGAGCTGAATGAGAGCTGACTGGACAGCGGAAGCAACACCGGCCCGCAAGACCCGAATGAAGCCAGACCGGAGAGCCGGAATGGGGCCAGGCGGGCCGGTCTGAAAGTCTGCATTTTCATCCCAGCGGAAACCGCCGGCCCCGCCGCGGGCAGCGGCTGCTGCGATGGCAGTCGCGGCGGCGGCGGAGGAGAGACGCGTGAGGGAGGTCGCGGCGAGTGGGCTGGGCGCCCGGTGGGCGGCGAGCCTCCGGGCCGGAGCCTGGGCGACCTGTGGCGCCGGGGAGCCCTCAGGTGGGAGGGAGCCGGGAACGCGGGCTCGAGGGGTGCCAGATGGAAAGTCTCCGGAGGGCGGAGGCCGCGCCTTTCTCCGCCCCCGAGGGAGCGGCTAAGCCTTTTATGCAGCAGGCGCTCAATACGTTTATTTACCGAAATGTAGTTGTGAGCATCTTTTCGTGGCTCAGCCTCACAATCTTCTCCCCAGGCTCAGTGTTCCTTCCCTTTTGGTCGTTCCATTGCCTGCCTCAATACCTTGCCGTGATTCAGGGGTTCCACTTGGTTTGTGGAATCAGAATTCGAGGGCACGGGCCTGGGAGTCTTGTGTTTTAACAGCCTCTCAAAGTAGTTGACTGGCTAGCTTTTTAGAACGACTGTTCAACAAATGTTTGTGAGCCTTCTTAGTGCCAGATTTCATTCCTGGCAATGAAGTCCCTGCTTGATTGATTATAATTTTTTGCTCCCCTCTTTTTTCTTTCTTTTTTGTCTTATACTTGGATTTTCTTCCACGATGGGGAGTCCCAGGCATTGTTCTAGGCACTGGAGAAGAAACAGCAATGGATGAAAACTGAAAAAATCCCTGCCTTTTTGGAGGTTATGTTCTAATAGCAGAGGCAGAAGATAAAGTTCAAGTTTGTTAGTGAAGGGCTGAAGAGAAAAAAAATAAAGGCATTTGAGAAAGGGAGATAAGTGTGTGTAGAGGTATGGTCTGTGAAATTCTTCATGGGGTTGCAAGCATAGGCTTACTGAGAATACTCAGTTTGGTAAATGACTGTGGACCTAACAAGTATCATTTGATTGCCAGACCACCTTTGGGTGCTTATGGGAGAGGTTACAGAATCTAGCTGAGAGATAGAGAAATACGACTGGGAAAACGCTGAACCGTGTGACAAGTTTCCTAGTCAGGAAAAGAGCCAGTCTAAGTGAGGTGGGGTTTGTTGGGCTCATAGGCCAGTAGTGGAGCAAATAGAAATCATTTGGACATTTCTGTTGTATAGTTTTGGGAAAGTTTAAGTTGATTTGACTCAAGGTCCAGTTCAGTCAGGGGGTATTCTGTGGTCTGGATTCAGTTTTGATTGTGTAGTTTCTTAAGGGGGTAGGGGGTCAAGAACAGTTTAGAAAAGTGGGGAAGAGATATTCTAAGAATATGAAATAGGATTTAATTATGACAGTCATGTTATTTTGTATTGATGCAAGTCTGTCTCTGGTCCCATGATTTCTGTAGTTCTGTGATTTTTCCTGCCCCCCCCCATCAGCTTACCTTTTGCTGTTCTTGTCTTACTTGGTCTTTTCTTTTCAGCAAGTTGACTTTCTCTTCTTGGCAGTTCCATCTTCCCTTCCATGTCCAGCATGCAGTGCCGTTCTTTAATCTCCTTTTCTTTTCTGTCTCCAGCATTTGCTGTGGTAGCATTGAATCCCATTGTTTCCTCAGAGGGCCATGAAAACAAAGCATGCTGCAAGCTGTATAGTAACTACGAGGTGTGAGTGTCTGCCACCACAGGATATGAGAAACTCAGTGCTTGTGGGCATTTTGTCTTCCCTAGGTTCAGGTACAGGAAGACTCAGGTGACTCAGAAGTGGAGAATGAAGCAAAAGAAGATTTTCCACCTCAAAAGAAGCCAGTTTGGCTGGATGAAGAAGATGAAGATGAGGAGATGTAGGTTGCCTAAGTTTTTTCTTGGAATCTCTCCGGATACTTTAAAAGTGATTTTGCAGTTTTAAGAAAATTCTTTTTTTGAATATATGATTATGTGAAGATTTGAAGAATACTGGAAAAGTTATTCATAGTCCCAACCATTGTTAACATGTTGGCATACATCTCTCTCCTACGCCATATAGAAAAGCTATGAGCACAGTGTTTGGGGTCAGATGAGAGTTTGCCACCTAATTTGGCTAGTTCCTAGATCCTGGGCAAGTTTAGAACCTACCTTTTCTTGTTTGTAAAATGGAAATACAGTAGCTATATCAAGGATCTCAGGATTAAATGAAATAGTATATGTAGAGCTCTTAATGCAGTGTCTGAAATTGAGAAAAGGCTAAAAAAAAAAAAAAACCAGCTAGCATGCACAGTGTGTACTTTAATAGATGAGAAAGTATTGTATTGCGAGCATTTTATTTTTCTTTTTAGTAAGTTGATATTGAGCATCTTTATGCATAAACTTTTCCCCATTCCTTAAATTATTAAGAAAGTTTCTTTGAGGTAGAGTTACTCAAAGAGCAGACAATTTTATGGTTCTTGGTAAAGACAGCCAGGTTGACCCCGAGGTTTTACCAGTTTACCTTCCCAAGGAAAGGTGTCCGTTCACTTCATTTTAAAAAATAAAGATTTACCTTTTTTCAGACTTTGTCAGTTTAATGGGTGGGAAATATCTACTTAATTTGTGTTGAGAAAACATTTTTTTTTGTTAGTCATTGGTATTTCTTAGAAGTGTTTTCTATGATGTATTTATTTATTTGTCTACTGGAGACTGTTTCATTTTGATTTTTTATTTTTAAAATGAAAATTGTGTATATTTAAGGTATAGACTATGATGATTTGCTATAGAGGTAGAACATTTTTACTGTAGTCAAGCTATTTAGTATTTCATTTTTTTTTTCAGTTACTATTTTTATTTGTGGTGAGAACACCTGAAATCTGCTACCTTAACGAATTATGAGTATACAATTCAGTATTGTTAAGTACAGACATGCTGTACATTAGCTCTCTATCCTACATATGTGCAACTTTGTACCCTTTGACCAACAGCTCCCTATTTCCTCCACCTCCTCACCCCTCCAACCATCATTCTGCTCTTTGGTTCTCTGTACTCTACTTTTTTCAGATTCCGCATTTAAGTGAGATCATGCAGTATTTTCCTTCCATGTCTGTTTTATTTCACTTAGCATAATATTCTCCAGGTTCATCCATGTTGTTTCAAATGGCGGGATAAGACTATTTGTTAATGATTTTAGTACATCAGTGCCTTATGTTTTGAGAATTTCAAACCTTTGTATGTCGCATTTATTGCACATTTTCTCCCAGCTTTTTGTTTGCCTTTTAATTTGATGTTGTCTGACACACAGAATGTTTAAGTGTTTATATAGTGAAATTTGTGAGTCTTTTCTTTTGCTGTTGTTTTTAACAGTAAAAAGTTCTTCAGAGAGAGATATTAGCCTATATTTTTCTTTAATCAGTTTTTTAAAGTTTTTTAAAAAATATTTTTAACTCTAATTTACTTGGAATTTATCTTGGTGAATGGCATAAGCTGTGTCTAGAGAAATCATTCTGAATTTGAAATATTAACTCTTCAAAGGATATACTAGATAATCTGAAATGCTGGAGATTCTTTTTAGCTTGGGGAAGAATGGATAAGATGCATTGAGATGTTCCACATCTTACAAATCTTGACCTATATTGTTTGCTCAAAATACTAAAGGCAACAACTTTTATGTTGAATCTTTAAAAGTCACTTAAAGCATGCTGTTCTGTTTTTTATAGGGTTAACATGATGAACGATCGTTTGCAGAAAGATATGATGAAAAATACTGCTGAAAGTAAACTTTCAAAAGATGAGCTACAAAAGAGACTTAAAGAAGAGTAAATGTCCTTTTCCATTTGTTTTAACAAGAGGTACTTGTAACCAGTAGCTTATTTTGATTTGCTCAGTCTTTGGCCATAACAGCTTCTTGGGTAGTCAGGTTTCCACTGAAACATTAAGCGCATTTGGAAGCATGATTCCGTTTTAGTATTGGGAAGGATGTACAAAAACTTTTTGGAAAAAAACTTGTAATCCCACCACCCACATATAATCAATAACACTCTTTTACTTACTTGTCCATTGGTATTTGGTAAACCATCTCTATTCCACAACTTCTAGGCTCTTTTAGTTGAACAGAGCTGGGAAATACATATTTTGAAATAATGATTTTATATTGATACTTTTAATTCAAACTTACAAATCTTTAAAAGCATTTTAAAATATTGTTTTTGTTTGTATTGAGAACATTTTTTATATTTCTTGCACTTTTAAAAAAGGTTTGTTGAGGTATAGTTTACATATAGTGAAATTCACCCTTTTGAAGTATCAGTCAGTGAATTTTGTTCAGCACATACAGTTATGTAAGCACCAGGACAGTTAACACATGGGATCAAGACACAGAATACTGCCCTCACCCAGAAGGTTTTCTTATACCCTGTGGTAGTCAGCCCTTCTCATCTTCTAACCCCTTTAGCCCCTGACAACAACTGATGTGTTTTCCGTTCTTGCAGATTTGCCCTTTCGAGAATGTTATATAAATACAATAATATAATATGTAGTCTTTTGAATCTGTTGAACCTACTTAGTGCATTTATTATTTCAGATATTTTCTAGCTTTAGGAAATCTTTCCAACTAGATCTTTTGTTTTGTTTAGTTCTTATTTTCCTTTTATGATTTCTTATGTTCTTACTTCCTTTCAATACTTCCTTTCAGTGTTTGTATTAGCTATTTTAAAGTCCTTGTGTGCTAATTCTGTAAGGTCTGTCACTTCTGTGTTTCTACTGACTGCTTTTTCTCCTAGTTATGGCTAATGTTTTTCCACTTCTCTGCATATCTAGTAATTTTGACTGGATTCTGGGCAGCGTGAATGTTGTTCAGTGTCGATTTTGTTTTTTGCTTTTAGTGTTGAACTTTGCCTTGGCAGGCAGTTAATTGAGTCGGAGATCAGTTTGGTCTTTTCAAGATTTATTTTTAGCTTTCTTCTAGAGTAGCATTTATTCTAGGTTGGTTTAGCCCCATTATTAGGGTATGACCCTTCTGGGATCTCTTCTGAATGCTCTGAGTGTTCAATAAGGACCTTCCTTCTGACAGGTTGAACTCAAGTGTCTGAGGTGAGGTTCTGCGCAACTTACAGCTCCCTAGTAGTTCTTTACTTGATCTCACGGAATTTCATCCCATAAGAGTGCAGCTTAGTATTCTGCAGAAGTGTCTGTGGACCCCTATACAGAGATTTCTGGAGCTCTTTCTGCAGTTGACTGTCCCTCAAATTCCTGTTGTCTCACCTTCTTTCAAGTCTGATCTTTTTCTCCTTCGTTTTTGTCAGGGTCTTATAAAAATGCCCTGGGTTGGGGGGTGGTATTGCTCAGTGGTGGAGCACACGCTTACCGTGCACGAGGTCTTGGGTTCAGTTCCCAGTACCTCCATTAAAAAAGAAAAAAATTGCTTTGAGGCGAAAATCCCAGTGATGGCAGGGCTCACCTTATTTCCTTTCTTTTATGGATCATGGTCCTATGTTGCCTGTTGTCCAGTTTCTGAGAATAGTTTCGTATATTTTGTTCAGCTTTCTAGTTAGTTATGGCTAGTGGTCTTAGTTTGGTGGACTTGTCTGTATTTCTGTGTTAAACAGTGAAAATGACTGTTGGCGCTCTTCCATAGGCCAGCCCTGCAGAATGTAACTGTCATGCTTCTCTTGAGGTTACTTTTTCCTATGTGAAATGCTCCCATGTATTCAAAAGATATGTGGTACAGTTCTGTGTCTTTTACTCATCTAGTCATTTTTTTTTCAGACGTGCTCTGTTGTACTGTTGTGTACTCTGTGTGCTGTAGCACTGATGTATAACTACAAAGAGACTTCTTTACTTAGTGCCAAGATCTGGTGTTTTGATATACGCAAATAAGGCAGCTATATAACTAGATGTAAATAATTAACAACAAGTATGTATCTAGGACTAGTTTAAATGGTTAGAAGTTCATGGCAGGCAAGTTGGGACTACCTTGTGTGAGTAATCTTTCTGTTCTTAAAGATAATAACTTTTATGAAAGAGATTCTGTACATAACTCTCAAGGGTGACCTGTCCTGTACTCTTTAAATGTATCAAGCTCTATGAAAATACAGTGGTTACTATAAAAAAATTTTTTTAATGTCTTTGCTTAGATTCCATCATGCCATGGGGGGAGTACCTGCCTGGGCAGAGACCAATAGATGGAAAACATCTTCAGATGGTGAGTGTTGACACTTCTGTTTAAGTTAATAAATAGATCCCTATTCCTGTTCTGTTGTGAATTTGAGCTTTCTTATGAGGCTCATTAATAGCTGGTGTTTGAAATATGTCTTTTTTTTTTTAATGTCTGGTTTTATAGTCTACCATTCATCTGAGGGAAGCCCTTTCACAATAGTGTAAGGCTTTTAATACCGTATTATCCACTGTAAAGACAATAATGGATGAATTCTATGAGTTTTTTCCTTAACAGAACTATGTTGCATTATGGCATAGGGTTAAGTAAAAATGAATAGTAGTATTATTTCTTGATTCAGAGCCCCTTCTGAAGACATACATGGCAGCTAATGTAGCTGTCCTCTAGGAAATGGAATGTCTTTCAAAGGAGTATATGTCACGTCAGACCCAGATGATTACTCACTTTATAAAAACCTGTCTTTAAACTCTAGATTTTAAGATTGTCTTATTCCAAAACTGTTTTCTGCTTTTTTGATCTTTGACTTTAGATATTTTAAATATGGATGATTTGGCCAAGATCTGATTTGAGTGCTTGGAGTTATAAATTTTAGAGTTGGAATTGACCTTGAAATTCTTGAGGAACTCTAGAGTATATCTTCCCATTTAATGAAGGAGCTCCTTTCTTAGCATCTTTGATACCTGATGAACTTCTATTTGATTTCCACCGTTACCTCTCCCTCCTTTCTCCCCACCACTGTCAGTCCTCATGGTGTTCAAGAATAGGGAGCCCTTACAAAGAGCCAGTTGTTTTATATAATTCTGTTAGAAAACTCTGTTTGTTATTAAGTAGAAATTTATCTTCTGGTTTCTGACCAGATACTTTTAGAGGTTGAGGGACTCTTCGTGCTGTGGCCTGACACTGCAAGAACCTCTTCTGCAACATCTGTCAGATGATCATTTAGCCTCTGCTTAAATATTTCAAATAATGTTGTACTCTTTATTGGAGTATCTCTTCCCCTTCTCCTCTTTTCTTTAAGAACTAATTGTTCTAATTTTTTTTTTTTTTTACTATTTTGAAATTAAATCTCCCTACATTCTGTAGTCCTACCTTTTGAAGAGGTATAATCTTACCTCTCTTTCATATAAACTGTTTGTTATTTGCGAAATGTCTTTCCAAGTTCATTTTTAAATATGTTAATCGTCTCTTGTCTTTTAACCTGTTTTTACATGACACAGTTTTCAATCCTTGGTCACCAATTTGCTCTCCTGGTTGAAATATAATTTTATTATCCATTTTAGAATGCTGCATTCATAGAACAACAACATTTTAGATCCGTGTAATTAAAGATAGGTTTATGCTCATTGTTGAAGCAGAAAACCTCCCAGATCCCAGGAGAATTTGTTTTATGTGAGTAAACATAAAACTGGGGTAGTGGGAAGGTGATGCTCTATTTCAGGGACCCAGGTTCACAGAGGTTCTGCCCTCTTCAGGCTGGGTCGTCCACAGTTGCCCGAGATGTGACTATAGGAGAAGAGAGCGGGGCTCACCAAGGGAGGTCTTCACTGGCCCGTCCTGGTGGTGGTGCATGATACTTTCACCTGCGCTTTATTGGCCAGAACTCAGTCACGAGGCCACACTAACTGCATGGAATACCAAGAAATACAGTTTGTCTTTGTGCCCAGGAGAAAAAGGAAATGGATTAGGTCGACAGTGAGCCAGTCTGCTACCATTTGGGATATGAAGTCTGATACCTTAATGGTACAGATGAGGGGAGTCAGGTTCAAAAAGCTCGAAGCGACTTGTCCAGGGTGTATTTACTGGCAGAGTGGTGACTACCACCCCGCTTCACAGTTACCTCCAACATGTTGGTATTCTTACCTATAAATACTACACCGAGTATCTTTAAAAGAGAAGTACTTCCCCCTTTAAACATAATTATAATGCTTTCGTCATACACCTTCAGAAATCAGTAGTAATTTCTTAATATTATGGATTGTTTTATTGTTGCTGTTTTGTTAATTTAATCCTCCCTCCACTCCTGCCTCAGTCTTTTTAGTTTGCTTTGTGTTCTGCTTGGTCTTTATAGTGCTCTTTGAAGTTTTGTAAATTCTTGTCTATTATGTCTTCAAATACTGTTTTTGTTTTTTCTTTCCTTCTGGAATACTAGTTACACGTATGTTAAATTTAAAATATATATATGTATATTCTGTGTTGTTTTCTGTGTTATTTGTCTTTTTGCTCTCTGTACTTCAGTCTGGATATTTTTTTTTTTTCTGATCCTTTTTCCAGGCCACTGATTCACTCTTCACGTAATTTTGATATTGTGTTAAAAACATCCAATTGGTGTTAATCTTAATTACTGTATTTTCCATTCTAAAGTATCCATTTGGTTCTTTTTTTTAGATAGTCTAGTTCTCTGGCTCAGTTCTGAGTCTTATCTCTAATTATATTGAATATGTTAAACAAAAATTTTAAACATAAAATTATTTTTTATTATTATTTTTCCTTCCAGTTTTATTAAGCTATAATTGACATACAGCACTGTATTGTAAGTTTAAGGTATATAGCATGATGATAACATATATAGCATGATGATTACCACAATAAGTTCTGTGAACATCTGTCATCTCACATACATACAAAATTCAAGAAATAGAAAAGAAATATTTTTCCTCTTGATGAGAAGTCTGAAGATTTACTGTCTTAACAAGTTTCATATATAATGTACAGCAGAGTTATATTTATCATGTTGTACATTATATTCCTAGTAATTATTTATCCTATAACTGGAAGTTGTACCTTCTGACTGCCTTCATTCAGTTCCCCCTCACTTTACCCCCTAGCCTCTGGTAACCACAAGTCTGATCTCTTCTTCTATGAATTTTAAACATAATCTTTTTAAAGTTTGTGTCCGATAATTCCATTATCTAGATCTTCTATGAAAATTGCGTATTTTTCCTTAGGTTTCAGGTCAAGTTGCCGTGCCTTGTCATTATTGACCTGGTTATGTTTCACTGGAGAACAATACTACTGATTAATTAGAGGTCTCGGACAGTGACGTCTTTGGCCAGAGGATCTGTGCATTTGTTTATGGGTAGGTGGCCAAGGAGCACTAGCAATCCCTGAGCATCTTATTCTAGTGAGGGAGTGTGAGGATTCAAAGCTGGGTTTCAGCTGCTGGGAGATTTTCTCATAATTCTTTGACTTCACCTTTAATTTTATGTTACCCTTTTGTGGCAACAATCCAAAGCTTACTGGTTTGCCAGACCATTTACCAACCTTAGAGGGCTTTGATGCTAGTTTTTGCCTCCTTAACCCTACAGGTGTTTTAAAAACTCTACTTAGCGTCTCAGCCTTCTTTCCTGGAACCATCAGTCATCTCCAGGGGAAAAGCAGCCCTGTTACCTCTCTTTGGAGTTCAGATACACGGTTTGCTGACTTTGAGCTCTCAGTCACCTAGAAGTTCTAGTTCTTTTCCATGTGAGTTGTTCAGCTAGATCTGCTGTTCACCCTGTTGCCAATTTTGCCACAATCTGAATTTCTCCTTTTAAATTAAATGCTGACTCTTATTACAACTTTATTTCATTTCATGTTGTTTCAGTCACCATCTGTGAATGTGTGTCTTTGGTTCCAGAGTTAGGCTTTGATTTTAACCATATATATTGAGGTCTTTGTCGTCATTTTCGTCTCCTTCAAATTTCTTTTGCTGTGTTACTTTTACCAATTGCAGGTTAAATAAAATGATTGAGGGTGGGAGACTGGGAGTTGAAGTTTTAGTTATAGATGTTTGGGGTAGGTAATGGCCATCTCATTGATTCTAAAGATCAGCCTGTGGGTTTATTTGACTTAGATGAAAGTGAAGAGGATGAAGATGATTTGTTGCAAAGGACTGGGAATTTCCTATCCACATCAGCCACTCCTCCTAAAGGAATCTTAAAAGTGAGAGTCAGTGAAACTGGACCTCTCTAGCTAATTACCTTTGAAATCCAATATGCTTCCCAGTTACAAATGTGTTGACTCCCTTTATCTGGGGGATTAAATGTGCTTGCTGTCATCTTGCCTTGATAAATATTTATGTTAGGTTTCTTCCTTTTGCAGAAGTGATGGATAAGATTAAATTATGTCCCCAGGAATCTTGGGAATCTGATTTGATTTCTCCTTTTGCATTTCTTGTCCTTTCTGTTGGTACCAGCCTAGTTTCTACTGCTGTCATCTCTCACCCAGTGCACTGCAGCTTTGTGACTAGACTCTCCATTTCCAAACTGCTCTTTCTACAGTAACCTGAGGGATCTTTGAAAAATAAAACAGCATGTTGTGTCACTTTTCACTACTCTGAAAATTTGTGAATTCCTTACCCCAGTCTACACTGCCTTTCACACGATCTGGCTTCTGCCTGCATCTTCATCACATACCTTTCCTCTTATTCCTCACTCAGGCCACACAGGCCTTCTTTCTGTTTCTTGTACATGCCGACCCGTTTTTGCCTCTGAACTTTTGCTCTTACTCATTCTTCTGCTTGTCTGTTCTTCAGACACTGCCAGTGGCCAACTCATTCTTACCTTTCTGCTCAGATGACATCTAGAAATGTCTTTCCTGGCCATCCTATCTAAAGTGGCCTACTAGTTACCTTCTAATTCATCACTGTCTCTCTTGTTTATTGTGGTAACCAAGTGCGTACCCAGCACTTGCTTTGATTAAATATCAATGACCAGATTTCTCTCTGACACAGGTATTTTCCCCATTATAAAATGGTGGCATGTGTATTGGTGGAGAGGGGACCCTATTATGGTAAATTATTAGAGTGATTTTGTCTCCTCACCCTATGAAGATAATTCATTTAACTCCACATGGGGTGAATTCACCCCTGTTGAAAATGCAGTCACCATTTGTAAATTAATTACACATAAATAAAAAATAAGAATTAGTGAGTTCAAAAAAAACATAATCACCATAAAAATTTAACTTCAGTGGTTTCAAACAAAACATATATATGATACTTTGTTTTCTATATAATTGAATTTTTAATGCAGAGGAGAAAACCTGTGAAAACAGAAATAACTGAAAGTAGTCCAAATGACGCATGAACTCATCACCGCTTTAAACTATCAACCACGTACCCTGAGAGGAGAACACAAGCAACTGCCAACCGGAGAAACACGGGGATGCCTACCCAGTGCCTCTTACCTCTGTACCATGAATGCACAGATGCCGGAGTAGGAGTTTTAAGTAAAATTTCTCTGGACATAAAAGGCTCCCAACCCGAATGGATGTATGTTGGGGAAGTAACTATATTCTAAGGCCTTAATGATTTAATCCCTTTCTTTGAAAGATGGTAAAAATGGATTCTTTTACAGCAGAATGACTTGCTGGTTGTTAGCAGAGCTGTGTTCTTCTGGTTACCATTCCAGTGCACTTTGTTCTGCATTGCGAACTACTTTATAATGTTTTTTCTTATGCTTTAAAGAAAATAATGTTAACCTGTTTGAATTGATAAAATTCCAGTTTTATTTTTCTGTAGATGAAGAACTGCCAACACGCTAACACTGAACGTCCTACCACTGCTCGGGTCTCGTCTGTGCAGTACCACCCCCGTGCACAGGTTGTGATGGTCACTGGACTAGATGACGCTAAATCACTCTTTCAGGTGGGCATTTTTAAATGAAGACTTGTAGTGAGAAGTGTTTATACTCAGCATACAGGGTTTATGGAAGTAAGCAAAAGGAATATTTTGTACTTCCTTATAGGTTGATGGAAAAACAAATCCTAAAATTCAGAGCATCTGTTTGGAAATGTTTCCAATCTTTAAGGCTTGTTTCAGTGCTAATGGAGAAGAGGTTTTAGCCACGAGCACTCACAGCAAAGTTCTTTATGTCTATGATATGCTGGCTCTGAAAGCTAATTCCTGTGCATCAAGGAAGAGGTAAGGTTTCTATTGAACACATAACTGAGCCCTCCCCAGCCCCCTCCACCCTCCAGCCCACAGCCGAGTTCATTTAAGAGTACTTACAACCACTTCTTTTTTCCCTCCCCTTAGAATTCTTAAAAATAAGTTTGTTTGGTTTTAGTATTTGGAAAATGTTGTGTTGTTGGGATAATACGGTTGAAGGAAAACAGTGAACTGACTTTTTTTTTAAAACATTTATTTTGGTGGGGGTAATTAGGTTTATTTATTTATTTATTTTTATGGCGGTGCTGGGGATTGAACCTAGGACTTTGTAATTGTGCCTGCTAAGCACATTCTCTACCATTGAGCTATATCCTTCCCCTTGAACTGACATTTTATTAAGCACTTAGGAGAAAAACCGTAATTTGAAAATAAATATTCTCCTAGACCAGAAAAGCAGTTGCAAATACTTGGCTGTAAATTAGCAAATTGCTACAGCAGAAAGAGCACGAGCCTGGGAGTTAGAAGACCTGGGTTCTAATCATTTCACTTTTCTCATCTTCAGGAAATTTGGAAACCTCCAGTTCTACGTTTGTTATAATAGAATTTTGGTTTACATTTAAAGGAAGTAAAGCACTGCTTTTGGAGGTTGTAATGTATTTTAAAGAATGAGCTAGTTAAAAAATACTTCTTTTATCAGATGAAAATGTATCTTTCCCTTGCGTTCTCCTACTGCTTTTACCACAAAATATAGAGACACCGTCATGAATCCTTTGGGAAGCAGAGTCACTGTAATGAAGCTGGTTGCGTTAACGTTATAAATCAGGGCGCTGGCGTGGGCATGGGCTGGCTCCCTGGTGGTCTCGCTGTTGAGCTGCACATGTGTGGGGCGGTAAAGGACAGGTCTTGCTCTGTACAGCCTTTGTTCTACTAGTGGTTAAAAGTGAGTAAGGCCAATTATAGAGACATTTATGCTGTTTATTTTCAGTGTTTGTAGTCTTTTCTTTCCTGTGTTCCTGACACTTTTCAGTGATGCTTTTGGAATAGGTTCTTAATTTATCTATTTATGCTTTAAACCAGTGCTTTTCAAACATGAATGTGCATATAGATCACCTGGGGCTCTTGTTAACGTGCAGGTTTTGATTCCGTTGTTCTGAGGGGGGCCTGATTCTGCGTTTTAACAAGCTCTCGGATGGTGCTGATGCTGCTGAGCCACGGACCTCCCTTTGAGTTCACAACCTTAAACCATCTCCTCACATTGAAACAGAAAACAACGTGTAGTAGTTATCGCTCTTAAATAGTATTCCACTAATCGGGAGTAATGGGCTTTGGTCCTTCCTGCATTGCATCTTCCTGGGAAAAGCAGACCAGGGGTGGCTGAAATCTGGTAGTTACCGGTGTTCACTGTGGATCCACGGGTGTGCAGGGTTGTGTATTCGACCACCAGCTTCTTCTAAGACATGGCAGTTATCTTTCCCTTCTAATATTTTTCATCTTCTTACCTCAATAAGTATAGCTTGGTAATAATGATGATGATAATAATAGTAATGGTAAATCAAATGTATTTCTTTTTTGGTGATATGCTATTGAATATAATCTCAGTTTCTTGTTATTATAAAACACTGTAACTCAAGAAATTAATTAAGGACGGTAGAACAAGGATATACAAGCCTTATGTGTATGCAAACTCTTCATGCGCTGGACATGTTGAATGATGATTCTTGCCATCGCTGCATCTGCTTAAATTTTTACTTTTGTCTCACGGTATCAAAGAACTTCTAATTTTTGTCCATTCTGAGAAGAACGGACAAGAACTCCAGGTCAAGGGTATCTGCTTAAATTTTTACTTTTGTCTCACGGTATCAAAGAACTTCTAATTTTTGTCCATTCTGAGAAGAACGGAGAAGAACTCCAGGTCAAGGGTATGATCATGCCAGTATATGTCTTCCCAGGAAGCTGCATTCAGAGAACAGCACGTTGAGCCTAGTAACCACAACCAGACAGCGTCCCTTTTCTGTTTATCTCAGAATTTGTTGCTAATGTTTGCTGATTTTACTTGTTTATAGAACCCATGAGAAATGTGTCCTTGCAATTTAATCAGCACCCTTTTAATTAACGTGTTGTTGTTGGACCAGTTGTTTGGACTAATCTCAAGTTCTGTTAAACTGAAGACTATTAATTTTGTGGGGTACCCAAACCCCCAAAGGATTGAGAATCTACTGCTGTGTCCCTGCTGTGAACTGGTCCGAGAGAGGCTAAGGCATAGGGATCTGTCCATGACCCGTCTGTGGTCCCAGCAGGATCCTAGTTTTCCGTTTACCATCAAGGCAGCTAAATAGCTTTGGTTGCTTCATTTAGCCTTGTGATTTTTTTTTTTCCTGGAACTTTTCATATTGAATTGTGTGCATTCTTTATGCGTTTTGGATGTGAACCCCTTATCAGACATACCATTTGCAAATACCTTCTCCCGTTCAGTAGGTTGCCTTTTCATTTTGTTGATGGTTTCCTTCACTGTGAAAAAGCTTTTAAGTTTCATTGGATGCCATTTGTTTATTTTTGCTCTTGTTGCCCTTACTTGAGGAGACATATCCAAAAAAGAATTGCTGGCTAAGACCAGTGTCAAATAGTGTACTGTCTGTTTTCTTCTGGGAGTTTTATGGTTTCAGGTCTTACATTTAGGACTTTAATCCAGTTTGGATTTATTTTTGTGGATGATATAAGAAAATGTTCTAATTTCATTCTTTTCCATGAAGCTGTTCAGTTTTCCGAGCACCGCTTATTGAAGAGATTGTCTTTTCCCCATTGTATATTCCTGCCTCCTATGTCACATTTGCCATATTTGTGCATGGGTTTATTTCTGGGCTCTCTATTCTGTTCCACTGATCTAGGTGTCTGTTTCTGTGCCAGCATCATACTGTTCTTTTTTTTTTTTTAATGGAGGTAAATAGAACCCGGGACCTCGTGCATGCTAAGTGTGTGCTCTGCCAGTGAGCTGTACCCTGCAGCTTTTTGTAGCTTTGTGGCATAGTCTGAAGTCAGGGACTGTGATACCTCCATCTCTGTTCTTTTTTCTCATGATTGCTTTGCCTGTTTGGGGTCTTTTGTGGTTCCATTCAAATGTTAGGATTCTTTGCTCTAGCTCTATGAAAAATGTCATGGATATTTTGATAGGGATTGCATTGAATCAGTAGATTGTTTTGGGTAGTGTGGACAATTTAACAATATTAATTCTTCTCATTTGTGAACATGGGATGTCTTCTCATGTATTTATACCATCCTCAATTTCCTTCATTGACGTCTTAGAGTTTTCAGAGTAGAGGTCTTTCATCTCATTGGTTAAATTGCTTCTTAGGTATTTTATTCTTTTTGATGTGATTGTAAATAGAATTGTTTTCTTGATTTCTTTTTTGGATAGTTCATTATTAGTGTATAGAAAAGCAAAAGATTACTATATATTAATGTTGTATTCTGCACTATTACTGAATTCATTTATTAGTTTTAATAGTCTAGAAGATACCCTGTGTCTTCTGATTGGAGCATTTTGTCCATTGACATTTAAAGTGATTATTGATAGGTAGGTACTTACTGCCATGTTGTTGTTTTCTGGTTGTTTTTGTGTTTCTTCCCTGTTAATTTCTTTTTCTTTTAGTTTCATTCCTTACGGTTTATTTCTTTAGGGTTATGTTTGGGTTCCTTTCTGTCTAATTTTTGTGTATCTATTGTAGGTTTTCGATTTGTGTTTACCATGGAGTTCATGTGTGTCTACCTATAACTATAGCTACTTGCTTTAAGTGGACAGTCATTTAAGTTTAGGCACATTCTGACGGGTCTACATGTTCACCCCCCAACCACATTTTGTGTCCTTGATGTCAGTGTGATGGCAAACAGAATCTTGATGCCCACCCCTTACCTATTATTGTGGTTATAGTTCATTTTACAGCTTCAGTCTTTTAACCATCATACTAGCTTATTTAAATGATTAATCCACTGCTTTTCTTATATATTTGCCTTTACCATTGAGATTTTTCTCTTTCTATATTTTCTTACTTCCTGTTACAGCCTTCTCTTTTTCACTTAAAGAAGACCCTTTAACATTTCTCATAAGGTCAGTTTAGTGGTGATGAACTCTTAGTTTTTGCAGTCTGGGAAACTCTTTATTCCTCCCTCAATTTTGAATGATAACCTCTCTTGGTAGTGCATCCTAAGTTGAAGGTGTTTGTTTGTTTGTTTGTTTGTTTGTTTTTAGCATTTTAAGTACATTATGCCACTCCTTTCTGGCTTGCAAAGTTTCTGGTGAAAAGTCAGCTGATAGCCTTATGGATGTGACTGAAAATTCTCTTTTAATTTTTAACTTCTACCATTTTAATTACATGTTTTGGTGTGGGTCTCTTTGAGTTCATCTTATTTGGGACTCTCTGTGCTTCCTATACAAGGATATGTGTTTCCTTCTTTGGGTTAGGGAAGTTGTCGGCCATGATTTCATCAAATACATTTTAGACCCCTTTCTTTTTTCTCCTCTGGGACTTTTATAATGTGAATGTTAGCATGGCTGATGTCGTCCCAGAGGTCCCTTAGACTATCCTTATTTTTTAAGATGTGTTTTTCTTTTTACAGCTCTGAATGGGTGATTTACATTTTTCTGTTTTTCAGATCACTTATGCGTTCGTCTGTGTCACCTAATCTACTGTTAATTCATTTAGTGTATTTTTTGTTTCTGTTAGTGTATTCTTCTGCTCTGTCTCATTCCTTTTCAGTATTTTCTAGTTCTCTGTTGAAATTCTCACTGTATTCACCTATTCTTTTCTTGCTTTCAGTTGTCACTTTTATTACTATTGCTTTGAACTGTTTATCAGGTAAATTATCTCTGCTTCAAATTAGGGTTTTTTTTTCTCCTGGGTTTTATCTTGTTCTTTCATTTGACATATATTCCTTTGTTTTCTCATTTTGTTTAACTTTCTCTGTATTTTATATTTATGAAATCGGGTGAAACAGCTGCCTGTCCTGGTCTTGAAGGCTTGTCCTTGTGTGGGAACATCTCTGTGCAGCCTGCCTGTGCCCAGAGGCTTTGGTGTGAGAACTGGATCTGAAGTAAGCAGGGGCCATAGTTTCTCCTGGGGTGTGCTGGCAGCCGCTGCCTTGATGGGGGGTAAGGCTGGAGTTGGAGGGGAGAGCTGAGCCAGATGTGAGCTGTGGCTTCTCCTAGCTTGTAGTCCTATCAGGGATGGGCCCAGAGCCCAAGGGGCTGGAGCAGGAGCCCTGAGGGAGTTGGGCTTCTCCCCAGTGTGATGGCAGCCTCTGCCTTGGTTGGGGGTGTGGCTCGGGCCAGAGGGCTTGGGGCTATATTTCTGTGCTGGTTCTACCTGTCCCCGCAGTGTGGATGCCTTGGTTGTGGTGCAGTCAGGGCTGAGATGTTGGAGCTGCATTACTGAGCTGTCTCCTTCCCTGGTGCATGCGTGCACGTGCATCATGGTAATGGTGGTCTCCTCCTTGGCTAGAGGCATGGCCGGGCCTGAGCTGGCTCTGCTTCTTCCCCAGTGTGCACACGCATGTGCATGCTGGGAACGGCGGTCTCCACCCTGGCTAGTGGCAGGGCCTGGCCGAGCCAGCTCTGCTCCCTCCATGGTACGTACATACACCGGCAATTGTGGGCTCTGCTCTGGCTAGAGGCAGGGCTGGGGCCTGACCTGGCTCTGCTCCTTCCCTGGTGAGAACGTGTGCATTGGCAGTGGTGGCCTTCTTCTCAGTGGGAGGCAGTGGCCGAGCAGGATGTGCTGGAGCCAGAGCCTGGTGTGTGCTGAGGGACCTGCTGGGGTGGTCCTGGCAGGCTGGCCAGAGCACAAGGCAGTTTTCTATCTGCTACTGGGTCTGGGATCCAGCAAGTGTGTGCGTAAGTCCTTCAAGAGCAGTCTCAGCTTATTCCAGCCCTCTGGTAAGCCCTTCTTGGTTTTCAAACCAGATAAAGGGGCTTATCTTCCTGATGTTGGACCCTAAGGCTTGGTTTACTTAATATGTGGCTTGAATCCATTGATCCCCAGGGAGGATCCCTGAGCCGCTCCTCTCTGGCTCACCCACCAGGCGTGTGGGTTCTTAATAGATTGCTTCTCTTCCCCTCCTATCAGACTCCATGTGGTTCTTTCCTTACACCCTTGGTGGTAGAAGAGTCATTCTGCTCATTTTTGGATCATTATCACTGAGACTTGTTCTGTATGTATTTGTCATTTTGATTGATTAATGGGGGAGATGAGCTCAGGGTCTTCCTCCTCTGCCATATTGATCCTGCCTCACCAGAGAAGGATTTTAAAGAGTTGTTATAACTCTTTTAACTCTCTGCCAATCCCAGATAAACCCATCTTTGTTGGAGAAACATATGGTGGTCTGTTTGTCTCAGATCAATAGCCCAATGGCAAACAAGGAGAATAAACAGATGTGTCTGTTTATGTGTCTGAAATAAAGGAAAACATGTGACCAATGAGTAAAATTATGTAGAATCTCAGCAGAAAAATTAAAAATAAAAAAAAAAATAGAATTTATAGAACTGAAAATTATAATTACTTGGAATAAGAATACACTGGTCTTTACTGTTTTAACTTCCATTATTCAGTGGCATCTTGGAGGTAAACCCCATAGCACCATATAGGACCTAATAGACTGTAAAAAACTATTTGTTGAAGTGGAATTAGTCATAAACCTGCCCTCTGGAGCTACTCAGGATAAATATAACCCCTTTGATAGTAGGAAGATTCTAAATATTAGAAAGTCACAACCGTCACATATTTCTGTGATTGTTGCTTTTGAACAGTGACCATTGGAGGAGAGCTGGATATGTATGTCTCAGAGGACCTGTTGTCCCTTCTGTCACCAAGATTTTCCTCATTGTTTGTTTCTGTTTGAGATGCTGGTCAGATGCTTCCATTTGCATCTGTAGGTGATGGGAAATGAATAGCCAGAAGTTGGTAAAGGATCCAGGACATGGTCCCTTTCAGTCTGAGCTCGATAGGCAGCGGGCCATTGTGGTTGAGAGCATAGATTATGGAGCCAGACCACCTGGGTGTGAATCGTAGCATCACCACGTACTGTGTGACCATGGGCAGCTATTTAACTTTCCTAGGTCTGCGGTTCCTCATGTATAAAATCGGGATAACAATAATACCAATAAGGGAAACTAATATTTTTAAAGCGTGAAAAAAATTAATAAAGGGAAACCTCAATTAAATAGTCGACAGAACAGAATGGGGCGCTCTCTTCCCTTGCCACGATAGCAGAGCCTAACCAGGAAGAAGAAAGAGTTCTCTTCTTTCCAGCCAAGAGCTCAGCCATTGAAAAGCCATGGACTCTTTGCTCACTGTAGCCCTCCCAACTTCCTTTTCCTCTCTATAAGAGTGTTCTCCATCCCTTGTCATGTGGGGACTTGCACATGGTTCACCATGGTTGCAGACCCCAGATTGCAATTCTCTGGCAATCCCAGATAAACCCACCTTTGTTGGAGAAACATATGGTGGTCTGTTTGTCTCAGGTCAATAGCCCAATGGCACACAAGGAGAATAAACAGATGTGTCTGAACAGACAGATAGAAAGGGTGATAAAGAGAAACTGCCAAAGAGGTCATGGCTGGGGACTTTCCAGAAGTGGAAAAAAAAAATCCTTAGATTAGGAAAAAAAAATCTCACCACATCCTAAGCATGGTGAAAAAACAAACAAACAAAAAAATCTATACTCATTTCACATGTTAGTGAAACTTCAGAGCATCAAAGATCAAGAAAAAAAAATTTAGTACCAGAAAACAAGGAATAAGAATATGACATCAGAGTCTTCATCAGCAACACTGGAAGCCAGAAAACAATAAAACAATATTTTCAAAGGGATAAAGGATAACAAAGTTGGACCTACAGTTGTGAACACAGCAATTCTGTCCTTGGAGAGTAATGGTAGATTAAGTACATTTTCAGACATCATTTGAAAGAAAAAGTGAATCTAGAAAGATGCAGTGGGTTGGAATAAGAAATAGTGAGCAAATAAATCAGCTAAATATATTGGCAAATCTAAATAACCATCATTAATGTTATTGTGTTTAGTTCCTGGTGCCAAAATTTGGGATCACAAGAATGTGGGAGCGGGGAGGGAAGAGCACGGAGGGCAGGCAAGAGTACCGTGTATCAGATGCTGCTGTGTCTCCACTCATGTCCTCTCAGCTTCTCCAATTTCAGCCAAAGCTCTAGCCAAGTCTTCCCAGGGGCTCAAGTGAAACACACTTAAAGTTTCGGCTCCAGGACTTCTGGAGTTAAGACCTCCAGGGGCGGCCCTTAAACAGAGGGGATGGGAGCTGTTGGATGAGTACTTCTACCGCTAACTCTTCACAATTTTGGAGAAGCCTTTGTAGGCTTTGCAGAAGATCCCCACCAGAACTGAGCCCAAATCGCCCATGGCAGAGACCTCAGTATCACACTCAGAGTGGCTTTCTCTCCGTCCCTCACTCTGCCCGCTCCACTCTCCAGCTTCCTGCCAAGACCTCCCAGATCAACCGCCTAACACTCGAGACCTTATCACAAGCTTTGCTTTCAAGAGGACTCTGAGCTAGGACACTAAGGCTGTTGTCTTCCTCATGGTCACAGAGGTGCAGATTGCTTGTTTACTGAGATATAGTTTACATCCATTAAATAAATTCCATGGTTGTAAAGTCAGTGGTTTTAAATACATCCACCAGAGTGTACAACCATCCCCACTATCTAATTTCAGAACATTTTCATTGCTTCAAGCAGAAATCCTGTCCCCATTAGTAGTCAGTCCCCAATTCCGCCACTAATCTACTTCCTGTTTGTATGGATTTGCCCATTCTGGACATTTCATAGACATGGAATCACATAACACATGGTCTTAAGTGACTGGCTTCTTCCATTGGCATGTCTTCAAGGTTCATCCATGCAACATACATTGTGGTCCTTCATTCCTTTTTATGGCAGAATGATGTTCCATTGCATGGCAGAGCAAAACATGGAAGGCGGGCTTAAGTTGCAAGATAGTTTAATAGTCAAGAAGCAGTACCACAGGCGTGTCCATTTAGAAATACAGGAGTAAATATTTTAAAAATCAGTTACAAAGGAAGTAAGAAAGTGATTGCCCGTGGGGAAGAAGAAACAGAAAGAAAGGAACAACATACAGATATTTTCCTAAACAAACCTCAAATGAAACTCTCTCATTCTTTAAACTATATACACATATAACCAATTGAAATAAAAACTAAAATAAGAAAAAAAAGGAAAAAAGCATGATAAATAGAAAATACAAAATAAGATATCAAACTAAGTCTAAATATATCCATCACAGTACATTTAAATTGCTTAAATTTATCTATTAAGAAAACTAAGCCTTTCAAAATGGATAAAATCCAATCATGTTGTATTGTTAGAGACACACCTAAAAAACAACTAGAATATGGAAATACTGACATACGAAGGATGGACAAAAATATCCTTCCCAGGCAAGTACAAAAGAAAGAGGAAAGTTGGTGTGGCAATAGTGATGTCAGACAAACTAAAACTAGGGACGAAAGGCATTAAGAGTAAGATGGATATTTCATACTAGTAAAATGGACAATCCATTAATGAGATTCAGCAGTCATGAACATGTCCATCATGTTTTTCTTTTTATTGTGGTACAAAACACATAACATAAAATTTATCACCCTAACCATTTCTCAGTGTACACTTCAGTAGAGTTAAGGATATTCATATTGTGCAACCATCACCACCATCCATCTCCAGAACTCTTTCCTCTTGCAAAACTGAAACTGTAACCCATTAAACAATAACTCCCCATGTCCCCACCCCCTCTAGAAACTACCCTGGACACCATCGTTCTATTTTCTGTCTCTGAATTTGACTACTCTAAGTACCTTATATGAGTGGAATCATACAATATTTGTCTTTTTGTGACTGGTTTATTTCACTTAGCATAATGTCCTCAAGGTTCATCCATGTTACAGCAAATGTCAGAATTTCCTTCCTTTTTAAGATTGAATGATATTCCATTTGTTGTATGTATGTACCACACTTTGTTTATCCACTCTCTGTCCATGGACACTTGGGTTGCTTCTACCTCATGGCTATTGTGAATAATGCTGCTATGAATATGAGTATGAATGAGTCAATCAGTAATCAATCAACAGCCATTTATCGACCCCTCACCATTGGCTAGGCACGGCTCCAGGTTCGGGGGTTACAGCAGTGAACAGCCTGAACTGGGGAGGCTTATGCTTTAGGGGCGGCAGTCAATATGCACACAAATGGCACAGTCACGAGACGGCAGGTGCTGGTTGATGAAGATGAACTCAGGCCATGATGGTTCACAGAGACTGTAGTGAGCTGGGGGCTGCTTTAGCCAGGGGGTTGGTCTGAGAAAGCCTGTTCAAAGAAGGTGAAATTTGTGTCGAGACCTGAAAAGTAAGAAGGTAGCTAAGACCCGTGGAGGAAACATTCCAGGCAGAAGCAGCAGGAGCAAAAAAGCCCAAGCGTGGACTCAATCTGGAGCGTTAAAGAAGACAGGATATTGAGGCTGGAGAGTAGCACAGAGGTGGGCAGAGGCTTGAGGACAGAGAGGGAACCAGGCCAGGAGTTGGGGTGGTGGGACGAGTTGGGGCGGGGCTGTGCGTGGGGGCGGGGCTATGTGCAGGGGCGGGGCCTGTAGGCTGGGCCAGGCTAGGGTTGCCTTGAGGGCAATGGTGCAGGTAAGGGAGCTCTGCAAGGTTTCAAGCAAGGAGAGGACATGAGTTGCTTTACTGCCACGTAGAAGGTGGATTTTAACGGGGTCAGAGCTGTGGTGGGGACTGGAGTTAGGCGTGCACTTAACAGCACTGAAGTAGGGAACGCAGAAACCTGTAGAACCACAAGGAGAAGCTGAGAAATCTATTAATCACAGTGGGGAATTTTAACCTCTGGATGAAGGAGTGCCTCTCTCAGCCCCGCCCCTGTCGCCCTGCAGTTCCCACTTTCTCCCAAGCCCTCTGTCGCCATGCCCCTCCCACCATGCCTCACCCCACCTCTTCGCATCACCTCCCTTTTCTTCCCAGAGCCTTCTGGCCCCTCCCGGCACCTGAATGTCACTGCCAGATCCTCCAGGCCTACTCCAGGCCCTAACATCCTTCCAATGACTAGCCCCCATCCCCAGCTCTCCTGGCCTCTTCCAGGTTCTCCCGATTTACCTCTTCCCTTCCATGTCCCCCACTCACCTCCACAACATTTCTCTTATTCCACCCTGTCTGGAATCTCAGCTCCTTTTCGGTTCCAGTCTCTCTCTGGCAACTCAGATTCCCAAATCATCCCCAGTTCTATTTCATCCAGCTCCCCTAGTCCCTTCCTAACCCTCCCAGACACTCAGTCTTTTAATACCTTCAGCCCCCAGTCCCACCAACTTCCTCCCATTTCCCACACTCCCTGCTGACCCTCCCCTTTGGTCTAGACTGGTTGGAGACTCGTTTTCTAGTTCCTCCCCTGGGACAATGAGCAGATTACTTTGCACCCCTCAAAAGGGCCGTTACACTGAGGCCCTTGGTTTGCCAGAAATGAGTAAAACACAAACAAGGTTTAATGCCACCTCCAACTACCCCTGGACCCAGTGAGGAGGAAAGGCGAGGTCCCCCAGGCCCACTTCCATTTCCTACCCCAAGCAGGATGGGAGCATACGGACTATAGGGTGGGGGCAGGGCCCAACCTGGCAGCCAGGGGAGGGTCCCAGCAGCTGTCACCACACAGACCCAGCCAGAGCATGGAGCCTGCTGCAGCAGGTGGTCAGGGAGCCGGGACCAGAGGGCTCTGTTTTTGGAAGGGTTGTGATTTATCAAGATGCCTAGCCCTGGCTACGCCCCTTCCCATCCATCCTGTCATCACTCAGTTCCTCAAAACTCCCAGCTCCTCCAGCCCTTCCCAGAACCCCCAGGCCTCCTAGCCCCAGCCCTCCTCGCAGTCCCTCTGGTCCTCCACAGGGCTTCCGAGACTCTCCTCCAACTCCATTTCCCCCAGTCCCCTGTACCTCCACTTGGGACAAGGCTAGGGACAAGGAAATCATGGCTTCATGTGTTCTCTGTACAAGGCAGACAGCAGAATAGACACTCCCAGGGGTTGGGTAAAGGGGGAGTTTTTGTTTAAGGGGTTTCTGTTTGGGAAAATGAGACAGTTCTGGAGACAGATGGTAGGGATGGTTGCATAACATTGTGAATGCACTTAATGCCACCTGTAGTTAAATGCTTAAATGCTTAAAATGGTAAGAGCTGTGTGTGTTTTATCACAATGTTAAATTTTTAAATATTTTCCTCTGTGTACAAGAAACAGCTGCTGGCCACTCCCAACCCCACCCAGTCTTCTCCAACTTCCTCTAGTTGCTATTTTGCCCCATCCCTTTCCCCAGGTCTTCCCTGTCCCAGCTCAGCTAAGTCCCCTCCATTCTCCTGGTCCCCCAGCCTCCACAGCTCTCGCTTCCCTCTTATTTTCCCCATTCCTTCCATGACCTCCAGCCCCTCTGAACCCTCCTCCTGCTCTATTCGCTCCCACTATCCCCAGTACCCCTCGATCCCATCGGTTTTTCTCCGCCTGTAAGACACCCTCCCAGTGCTTTCCAGCCCCATCTGCATCGCATCTACCCCTCAATCCAAAAGAATCTGTCTGCCACTCCCCTCCCCAAGTCCACTCAATCACCCTAATTTATTGGTCAAAAGTTTTGATGCATCCCAGGATTTTTTTTTCCATCTCTGGGCTTGTGTGAGTTAGGAACTATGATGGAAACCTGCCTGCAGTGGTTTAAGCAAGCGTCACAGGATGTGAGAAGGGGACCCGCCTGGTCTGAGTATTGACAAGGATCTCAGGACAACAGGTGCCAATGATTCCCACATTCCAGAGTGCCGTAGGACTCCCAGAGCAGGACTTGCAAAGGAGGTGGTTGAGAACCAGTTTTGTGACCCTCAGCTGATCACCTGCTTTGAGCTCACAGAACAGATTGGAGAGGCCAAAAGGTGTTAAAAAAATTAGACGTAGGCTTTCTTTGGAGAGACTTACACAGTAATTCCCATCCCCAACCCCCATGCCCAGCTGTGGGGAAGAGGTGGGCTTGTCTCCCCCCTACCAGTCAGAAGGCTCATACACATACAGTCAGTTAGAGATAGGCCAGGACCTGGGACCCTCTACTGAAGTGCTTGCACTTGCACGTGCACAAACCTCTCCTCAAGCAGCAGAATACGAAGAAACTATTAGGGACTAAAAAAGCTGTACCTGTGCAGTTAGCGCAATTATGAACATCAAGATACAGAAAGGCCATACGCCAAGTACCACTGCTGAGGAGCTGGGAGCAAAAACAGGGGACTGCCCGTGATCCCTGCACACGGCACCGCCAAGGGGGTGGGCAGGCAGCCTAAGCTGAGCCCGCCCCACATTGTTACCCAACTGAAGGAGCCAGCTTGCCCCTCCTCAAGCAAGGAAACCTGGTACTTGTTTCCACTCCCTCCTGCTTGCAGCACGTGTCCCAGGAAAGCCTTGCCTGAATTCCTCATTCAGCTGCTTTTCAATTTCTGTTGATTAAAGAGTCCAGGGACCTGAGTTGGTAACAAATTGATTTTCAGCAAAGGTTGGAAAGTGAAAAGGATCGTCTTTTCTACAAATGGCATTGGAATCACTGGATACCTATATGCAAAAAATAAAATGAACCTTGACCTGTACCTCACACCAACCCCCCAAATTAATTCAAAATTCATCATGGACCTATCTATAAGAGCTAAAACTATAACACTTCTAGAAAATAAAAGGACAAAATCTTTGTGATTCTGGGTTAGGCAAGGATTTCTTAGATAGGAAACAAAGGCAAAATAAGGAACAGAATTTCATCAGAAATAAAAACTTCTGATCTTTAAAAGATGTCATTAAGAAAAATGAAAAGACCAGGCACAGACTGGTAGAACGTATTTGCAAACACATTTATCTGGTAAAGAGCTCCAATATAGAATGTACCAGGAAGTTTTAAAACTCAATAGGAACAGTTTACTTTTTTTAATGGGCAAAAGATTTGAACAGACACTTCACCAAAGAAGATTGGTGAATGGATAACGGGCAAATAAAATGATGTTCAATATCTTTAGACCTTACGGAAATGCAAATTAAAACCACACGAAACGGAAGTGAGGGACCGGGCCAGCTGGCAGTTACAGCATTGAGAGGCTGTGCAGAGCGAGTGGAAGGTGAAAGCCAGAGGGTTTGGAGCTCAGCTAAAGGACAGTATTCCAGTCCCTGAACTTTCAGCAACTGGACCTTCTGAAAGTCATGATCTTCTTCAGGAAGATTTTTCTTCTGGGAAAAATGAACTTTTGCCCTGTCAGACATCCTCTTGCATTATCAGACAAAAATTTCCTGCTCAACCAAGAAAAAAGTGAATTTTTCCCACACTGAGAAACAAACAGGGTCTATTTACGTCATTAAAATTACAAATGGAATTCAAAGCAATGCGGCAGGCTCTGCGTCTTCCATTTCATCCAAGCTCAGACCTTTCACTGGGTATTTTGAGGGGTAATGATGAGACTGTTGGATTGGAAGATATTTTTAAGGACACATCACACAGTGAACTGATGGGAGAGCTGCACTTGACAGTGGAATATAAACTCAGTTTACTGGGATTCAGTGTGCTGTTTATGAAAATAGAGGGGATGCATCTTCTTTATATTTGTTTTTTACTATAATTTCATGTGCACAACATTAAAAGTACAGACATGTGGGGGGAAAAACCCACATAAGATACCACTATACACATACACTAGGGTGGCTACATTAAAAAAAAAAAAGCCAACAATACTATGTGTTGCCAGGAATATAGAGCAACTGGAACTTTCATTCATTGCTGGTGGGAATGCAAAATGATAGTCACTCTGGAAAATAATTTGGTAGTTTTTTTTTTTTTAAATCAAGTTAACCATACACTTACCATATGACCCAGAAATTCCACACTTCGATACTTATTTAAGAGGAATAAAAGCACATATCCACACAGAGATGTGTATACACGTTTATATCCGCTATATTTATAATGATAAAAATTTGGAAACAACCTAATTCTATAATTGGGTGAATAAGTAAACTGTAGTGTATAGATAAAATGAACACTACTCAGTGATAAAGAGAAAAATTAGTAATACAAGCAAAGATATGAATGGTTCGCAAAGACTATGCTAAGTGAGAGAAATCAGATATGAATGAGTGTATGTTGTGTGATTCCATTTATAATATGTAAATCCTTAAAACACGATTCCTTTGGAGAAGGAAAACGGATCAGGATAGAAATCAGATTGGTGGTTGCTAAGGGCCAGAGGTAAGAGGTGAGGCAAAGGACACAACGAACGATTTTAGTCGACAGACTTGTTCTTTATCCTGATTGTGGTGCTGGTTAGTGGTGGTAGATAGTAACATTGGTGAATTTTACTTCATGTAAATTTTATCTTAATGAATCTGATTTTAAAAATAGATTGCATGACAGACTTGCTGGCTACCACTGGTCTTGACAGTAAAGTGAAGGCAGTTTGCTGCACTGGAAACTGGTTCCCCTAAAATCTGTTGGGAGGAAAAGACGTGTGACTGCTGTGTACCAGACATGAGCTGTGGCAGAGCGAGTGGCATAGAGCGTGATAAAACCTGGCCAAGGGCGCCACCTGGAGGGCAGCTGAGGCCTTAGCAGCAGGAAGCTGAAGCCTAGGCTGCCTGTGAGTGTAGGGGAGGTCAGACCAAGGGACTCACCTGTGGTGAGAGACCCCAATAATGGTGTGGGCTAGCAGATTTGGGAAGAACTTACAAAGGGGCCCCACTAGGTGAGGAGTCAGCTTTATACACATACCAGACCCGACGAGATGCTGTGGTACTAGGGCTCATGGCACCAGTCAGAATAAGACCTTTCTTGCCCCTTTCCTCCCCTTCTCCCCAGCGTCAGCTCTGGAGGAAGGAAAATCAGCCTAGTGAGTGAGAAAGAGAGTCTCAGGGTGTATGAGCAGTAGGGGAGGGGAAATAGGAGTTTATCTCACACACACACACACATACACACACACTCACTCACTCTTTTTCCTGTTGCATACGGCCTATCCAAAATAGATCAGGTATTGAGATCCCTTAAAAAACTAAAAATAGACTTACCCTATGATCCAACAATCCCACTCCTGGGCATATATCTGGAGGGACCTCTAATTTGAAAAGACACATACACCCCAATGTTCATAGCAGCACTATATACAATAGCCAAGACATGGAAGCAGCCTAAATGTCCATCAACAGATGACTGGATAAGGAAGTTGTGGTATATTTATACAATGGAATACTACTCAGCCATAAAAAACCAAGTAACACCATTTACAGCAACATGGATGGACCTGGAGATTATCATACAGTACACTGTATGTATCATTACTTACAGTGAAGGAAGCCAGAAAGAGAAAAAAAAATACCACCTGATATCACTTATACATGGAATCTAAAAAAATGACACAAATGAACTTATTCACAAAACAGAAAGAGACTCACAGACATAGGAAACAAACTTATGGTGACCAGGGGAGATGGAGGGGGGGTGGAGGGATAAAAGGGAGTTCTGGATTTGCAGATACCAACTACTATATATAAAATAGATAAACACCAAGGGCCTACTGTATAGCACAAGGAACTATATTGACTACCTTGTGATATAGCCTATAATGAAAAAGAATATGAAAAGGAATATATATATATATATATATATATAAAACTGAATCACTATGCTGTACACCAGAAATTAACACATTGTAAATCAACTATTCTTCAATTAAATTAATAAATAAACAAAAAGCATATGCAGAGTCAAGAAACAAAACAAAACAAAAACACAGATGGGGAAGGTACAAGGGAGATGTTTTTCTCAAACTTTTAATTATTTTTTGGCTTGTACTTTTTTGCATTTTTAATTGTGGTAAAACATAACATAAAATTTACCATTTTAACCATTTTTAAATGTATAATTCCGTGGCACCAAATACACTAACATTGTTATAAATCCATCTCTAGAAGATTTTCATCATCCCCAGTGGAAACCCCATGCCCACCAAACAATAACTCCCCATTAGCCCCGGCCCACCGCCCCTGGCAAGCACTAATCTATCCTCCATCTCCATTAATTTGACCATTCTGTATAGTTTTTAAAATTGCAATTACTGAAATGAGACTTTTAGAACTTGAAGTGACCTAGGAATTTTTTTGCCAAAGGAGAGTGTCCAAAAAACCCCGTCTCTGTATTCAGTTCAAAAGGGTGATAATGAACCACCCCCACGGAACAAGTCTGAATGAAGACTGGGAGGCAAAAATCAAGCTTCCTTATGATGGTCCCCTGTGGGCAGTACTGGATCAACCTCACACTCACAAACAAGGGGCTTCTTTTACTCATAGGAGGAGAAATCTAGAGATACACAGGTCAGACGAGAAGATATTTGCAAACAACATAGCCAATAGGGGTTGGTATCTGAAATATACACAGAACTCATCCAACTCAGTATCAAAAAAGTAAACAACCCAGTTTAAAAATGGACAGAGGATCTGAATAAACATTTGCCCAAAGAAGACACACAGATGGCCAACAGGCACATGAAAAGATGCTCGACATCTCTAATCATCAGGACAATGCAAATCAAAACCACAACGAGATACCACCTCACGCCTGTTACAATGGCTATGATCATAAAGACAAGAAACAACCAGTGTTGGCAAGGATGGAGAGGAACGGGAACTTCCACGCACCATTCGTGGGAATGTAAAATGGTGTAGCCACTATAGAGGTTCCTCAAAAAAACCCTAAAAATGGAACCACCATATGATCCAGCAATTCCACTTCTGGGTGTTTACCGGAAGAAAACAAAAACAGTAATTCAAAAAGATATATACACCCCTATATTCATTGCAGCATTATTTACAATAACCCAGACACTGACACAAACCAAGTGCCCATCAACAGATGATTGGTTTGAGAAGATGCAGCGCCCGCGCTCGCACGCACACACACACACACACACACAATGGAATCCTATTCAGCCATAAAAAAAAGAGTGAAATCTTGCCGCTTGTGACAACATAGATGGACCTAGAGGGTATTATGCTAAGTGAAATAAGTCAGACAGAGGGAGACAAATACTTACACGTGGAATCTAAAAAACAAAACAGAAACAGTGTCATAGATATAGAGAACAAACGGGTGACTGCCAGAGGGGAGGAGAGTGGAAGAACGGACAAAACAGGTGAAAGGGATTAAGAGGCACAGATTTCCTGCTATAAAAGAAATAATTCATGGGATGTAATGTACAGCGGGTCCTAGGGAAGCACAGATGGAAAACCACTCACCTTATCCACTGTCCTCATTGTACAAGATGGGAAGACTGAGGCTTGGGAAGCAGCAGGGGTGGGCACCCAGCGGTCTGGGGCAGAGGTGGCAGTCCTCACAGGCTCCAGCCCTTACAGAGAGCTCTCCTGTCCAGCAAGAGCGCTTTACAATTTCTAATGCGTTCTCACTGACAGGATCTCAAACAGTGAAACTAGGGCCTCTCCCCCGCCCCCACCTCCGAGCCAGTCCCACCAAAGCCGCATCTCTAGGGGCTCAGCAAGGACGTGGCGCCTCTGGGCGTGGGGCCCGGCAGGGTGACGGTGGTGGCCACTCGAACCCCATGGAGGTTGTTACAATTTCCAGGACCTGGGTTGATCACTCTGTTCGGACTGGATGAGACCTCACCTCATCTGGACTCCTTAATGGGCCCGGCAGGTGAGCAGAACCCCAGTCGGTGACAGGTGCCTCACCTGAACCGGACAACAGCAACACGGGACAAAGGCCTTAACAGGTGAGCGGAGCCCGGTCGACAGGAGGTGGAAGCAGCGGGCCTGCCGGTGCTTGCTCATCGTTTCTGCTGGGTCTTGATCTCAGAAGATAGAAATGGTAGCATAACAGACCACGTTTGGCCAGTGAGAAGTGCCCAGCACCCCCTGGTTAGATTTACTGTCCGCTTAGAGAAGGCCTGTGTACATAAAATGAAAACGATGCTTGCGACGTTGCCCCCGAATTTTCAAAAGAAAACTTGCTACATCGAGGCCTTCTAGGTGTAAAGAAGCTGCCCACGTAGGATGAAGTCGAGGTAGAAAATTGCACTTTGAGTAAGTGGCCATTTGCTTTTTTTTTTTAAAGAATCATAGAAAAGAAGTGTCTTTTGGAAATGACTTTTCAAAAACAAAAAACTGCCTTTTTATTGTCAATTTGCCTGGGGTAACAGTTTACACTTTGGTTTGATCACAGCCCTACTTTCCTCCTGCGCTGGGAAATTCAGAGGAATTGGCCCCAGTCATTTGGTGGCCTACAGCTCAAGGCGGCCCTGGGGAGTCAGAATGCGTTTCCTGGTCATAAGTACCAGACAGGACATGCCAGGCTCTCCTGGGTGTTTCTGCAAAAACCTGGGTGCTCTTCGCGGACCCTCCCCCGGGTGAGGCGGGTGGGAGGCATCTTGCCCCGGGCTGCGGGAGGTGGGCGGGCGTGGACAAGCTGTCACACAGCGAGGCCACAGGGCTGTGTCTCCACCTGCCGCTGTGCCTCTGACTGCAGTAATTTAAAAAGTGAACACCTGTTAAAAATCCGTGGGTTCGGAAACCTAGTGTGTTCTGCATTTCCCCCCAGGACGCTCGCAGTCTTGATCCTGTTTTGATTCCTCCGGGAGCAGGGGAGTCTGTGCCGTAGTTCTCTGCGTGGTCCGCGGAATCTTCAAGGGTCCTTGAGACCTTTATTCAGGAGATCCACTAACAGCAAGAGAGGATGTGCCTTTCTGACTCTCATTCTTTCTGGAGTTTTCCGGAGGCCCCACCAGGTGTGACGTTACCACAGGCTGCAGAAGCAGGGGTGAGAACCCAGCCGTCTGCTATTAAGCCGGACAGGCAAGGGATTGGCAAGACTGTAAAACGAAACCACTCTTTTATGGAAAACAGGCTCATAAAAATGTTACTTATGTTAACATGTTTTCCACAAAAGAGTCCTCTACACGTAGATTCTGTGTTTGGGGATGAGCGGAAACTAACCAGAACTGGTTCACACTATGAGCAAAGTATTATACCAGTCAGTCAGTCAGTCTCCCAGGTGGTCTGAATTCCAGCTGAAGCTTCCCTCTCCCCTCGAGCAAGCTGCCTCCTCTCTGGCCCACGGGCACTGGATGGTTCCCAAGAACTCCTCCTGGTTCAGCATATTAAGTCTCTTCAAGGTCTTCTCCCATGAGACCTGGGAGCTCCCCTCAGATGGGGACCCCACTCCCCTCGCCAGTGTCGGTCTTCTCTGAATGTTCAGGAAACAGGAACCATAGGCACGCACTGTAGGGACATTCAGGTGAGACCGTGACTGTGGAAAAGCTGTGGACACGGAAAAGCACCAGATACACATGAACTTTAACAAAGACCTGAAAAGCTAAGCATAAATATGGACACCACATACCAAAGATGAGACAAAAGTCTGAAATGAGATGCTTGTCAAAAGTATTCTGAGACTTTATTAATTCATACCTATTGAAGAAAAAAAAAACCCTATATACAGCTATGTGCACAAAACTCGAAAGACCAGAAGCAATACATCTCTCTGGCGTGGGCCTTACCATTACTCCTTATTTAAAACACACTAGATTTCCCCATGACTATAAAAATGACATGGTCATTGTAGAAAATTTGAAAAATAGGAGAAAGCATAAGAAGGAAAATAAAAATCACCCATAATCCCACCACTCAGAGATAACTTAACATTTTTGGTGTATCTCTTCTATGCTTAAAAAAAAAAACACTTTATATGTGTTTTACACGATTGACGTCACACTAAATACAGTTTTGTGTCCTGCTTTTTTCACTTCGCATGGCATTAGGAACATCTCCCCATGACGTTACAAATTCTTGGTGAATATGAATGCACCGGCCATTTGTTCAGCCCCACGTGAGGACTGGGCGTTCACCCCGGGCTGGGCACCATGCTGCCTGTATGGGGAATAAATAGAAGAGACGCCTGAAAAGCAGGTGTGGGATTGCTGAGTCCACAGCACAGATGAATTCGGGGCTGATCTCCTTCCCTGGGAGGGAGTCCGGCTCCGAGCAGGATTTCCCTGCTTCACATGAGGGCTTGCTGGCAGGTTCATTCATCTGAGGTCAGGCCTGGCCAAGGTCTGTGTCACGAGGCTCTGACACAAAGGTCAGCCAGGATAGGGAGCATTTCTGAACTGACAGTGTCAGTCAGTGGAAAACGCGGCTCTGCTTGCTCCCCGGCTAGTTAGTTAACTCCTTTTCAGGAGCGAGGTTAGCAGGAGTCAGGGTCCTCTAGAAAGACCCTGCTCCGAGCAGCTTTGGGCTTTCAGCTCCGTGGCTGAGCGAGGGTCAAAAAGCAAGAGCAAATGAGAAAAAGAGAAATCACCACGGATGGTTGGTAAAGGTAGCACTTTAAAGTCACCTGGGGTCTTCACGTGACCAGCAGTCCCAGACGTTGCTGGGGTGTCATGGTGGTGTGAAACTGGCAACAAGGAGAGAGACGAGAAAAGGGGGTGGGGCTAGGGGATGCCCCAAGTGTCGTTCTACGTGGACCAGATTGTCAAGTTCAAAGTGCTCCTAGCTTTCTTCCTGTGGAGAGCGCTCCTTACATCATGGGGTAGGCGATGACAAAATAGTTAAGCTCTGAATCGATCAGCTTTCTGTACTTCCTGTAAATTTCCCGCAGTGTCCTGTCCTCTTCATTCGTCTCACATCTGTTTGTGTAAATTCTCACCTGTGCAGAGAGAGAAACACCCCCGCATGCACGTGCACGCACACACACACACAGTGACTACATCATCCAGGCCCCAAAGACAGTCCGGTGACGGACACGTACAGTTGTTGGCAGAATCAGGAAAAACCTAAACCCAACTAGTAAGGATGAAATCTCCAGATTCCTTTCCATGAAATTGTTCATTTCCAACAGACAGACTCATGAGATGTCCGTCCCCCCACTCCTCTGACGCCCTGCCTCATCCCCGACCTTTGTCCCAGAGCAGGAGCACTGTGGCTGGACGCCTCCCACCCTGGGGCCGGATGCCCCTGCCCCAACCCCGTGGAACCCCCCTGGGGGTGGCTCTTACCTTGAGTGTGCGCAGAGCACACTGCCCTTCTTCCTGACTCTTCAGGATCCGTTCCACAAACTTAACATCGAGGAAAGCCCAGATTTTGAAATAAAACAACTTCCTGCAGGATAAGATGAGGAGGTGCAGCTCCTCGTCCAGAGACTCATGGTTGTTGTTGAACTCAAAAGTTAGCTTCTGGAAAAGTGCCAGAGGGGAAGACAGATGTGGGCAGAGATGCTGGGACTGGCTGGATTGTTCCATAACACCTCATGACCCACCTTTGGCCAGATAGCCATGTGGAAAAGGAACACTGGACATGCTGTCGTCAGAGGAAGGGATTTGGGAATGAAAGGATCTTAACCACATTTGCAAAACTTGGAGTTTGGGGGCAATGTATCTGGAGTCTGGAGACCAAGGTGCTGGTCCCAGCCTGGCGGTAGACCAGCCGGGTGACTGGGAGTGGGGGGGTGCCCAGACCTCCATTTCTTCTGAGGAAGGGTAGCAGTGGCGTCTGCCTGTGCACTTCAGGGCTGTCTGAGTGCTAATGAGCCCTTAGCATTCTGTAATCCCTCTCTGTAAGTAGGGGTATTTATGCCTGTGAACATTAATCATAAGCCTTCTGTGAGGTCCTTAGGAGGGACAGAATGATCGTGATTTTATAGATGGTGAGCCGCCAGGTTAGAGAACAGCCCGCCCCTCTGAGCTCTTCAGTGCTTTGGGTCGGATTTGGCTTTTTGTCTGGTTCAGAGTCACACTTTCCTGTGCGCTGCTGTGACCAGGTGGAAGGGTGGGAGGGGCTGCTGGCCTGCTGCTCACCTGTAGGGGCGCCTCGTTGCTCAGCCTCGCCGCACTGAGCTGGGGGATAGAGGGCCTTCCTTGGCTGTCAGCCAATTAGGAATTGGTTCCACGTACAGGAAGTGAGCAGTAGCTTTTGTCCTCTGCTGTAGTCTTGGGGGACCAGGGGAGGCTTAGTCTGGTGACATGTTCCAGGACTTCAACTTGAGATTGAGTGAGTGTGTGTGAGCCCAGCCAAGAGCAGACAGCCGTCACTCCTCACAAGCCCCCCGGCCCTCAGGGCATACCTACCTGCAGGGTGTGCCGGAAGGTGGGCAGGAGGTCCGTCAGAGTGGGCCTCATGGACCAGTCCGGGTCGCTGAAGTAGCAGCTCCTCAGGCTGATGCTCCTGACCGGGATCTCCTGCAGGAGGATCCGGGCCAAGCGCTCGTGCTTCATGACTCGCTCAAAGAAGAAGTTCACCTTGAGGCTGGTGGCGTGCCTGGCCAGCTTGGCCCAGGACATGCCCCAGATGACCTGGCTGTGGGGGTCATGGACGTGGCACTTCACGTTCATGGTCCAGAGGGTACCGGCATTGTTCTCACACAAGTTCTCCAGCAGCTCATCGGAGATGCAGTTGTAGTTGAGGGTCAGGGACACGAGGCTGCGGAACGTGGCCATGGTCTTGTGGAACTGGAGGCTGCTGTAGACGGCGAGGTGGTGACTGAAGTAGTCCTCGATGTTGAGCTCCGACACCATGCTCTTGCTCCTTAAGTAGCTCAGGGAGTTGAGCACGTGGCAGCCTTGCTCCACGGTGAGCCTGGCCCCCTTCAGGTTGAGATAATCCAGGTGTTTGCCCATCTTCTTCAAGAAGAAGCTCAGGCTTTTGATGAACGAGCTCCTGATGCTGTTCCTCCAGACCAGGCGGTCCAGTTCCAGGTGCTGGATGGAGAGAGACTTCAGGCGGTTGTTACTCTTGCCCAGATATGAGAGAAGCCCTCGCATGGTGACCTGGAACTTCTTGGTTAGGACAGCGTTGTAAGGATTCAGGAATTTGATCTCCAGGTGCTCCAGATAATGACCAAATTTCTTCACATACCAAAGAGCCGACTCGAATTCAGACGCGTGTACCCTGGAAGGTCTCCCACTGAACGTGATGGTTCTGTATCGCCAGAGATCAGCTGAATACATCATCTGGTTCCACTTTCTGCAGACAAGGGCTGCTCTGGACCTGTCCCTGTCTCCCAGCCACCAGAAAACACGACGCAGGCACACATCGGGCAGAGCGGCCCAGCAGCTCTGGTCTTGAGGCTGGATCAGTTGGCTTTCTTCGTCCATCAAGGAACCAGGATGTCCACTACAGCTGAGTGGTAGGCAGGGCTTCCAAAAATGAGGAGAGAAAAGCAATCACTTGTTTTCTGCGGAGAGTGAAAAGGAAGAGCCATTACCTGCCAAACACCTATTAAATAAACCCAATGGAACAAACTTGCACCATTGGCGCCATGTGTAGGTACTGTGCTGGTGCAGGGGGTGCAATAATTAATCCACCAAGCAGTGAACACCTGCAAGAATTCACAGCCTATTGGGGGTCCATCAGGTACACAGACCAGGACTCAATTACAACCCTGTGGGAGAAGTGAAAAGCTTCAGGCATATTCATGGCGCAGGGTAGCGAAAACAAGGGGTGATTAGTTTTGTCTAGGTAAGGAGGAAGTAAAGAAGGCTGCTCAGAGGAGGTGGCATCTGAGCTGGGTTTGGTAGGGTGAGTAGGATTTGCAAGGCAGACCAGGTTGGTGGTGGAGGAACTGGTATACTCCAGGCAGAGGGACTAAGACGTGCAAAGCCACAGAACTGTGAGCGTATCTGATGTGTTCACACTGTTTGCAACTTAACTTGTGACGGGCAGGGAGTGATGGAATTGGAGCTGAAACAGTGGGAGGTACTGGTTCAAGGGCATCATTCTAAATGCCCTGAATGATACGATAAAGGCTGTGTCCTTGATGGATACCCACTGTCTCCTCTTCTCAAGACTTTAGAATCTGACATCGTCTCTGGATGAGAATCATTGTGTTGGGCGCCATTGCTGTTGGCTGTGTTTATATTGGAAAGGTATAGCAGCAGAAGAAGGATGGAGAACCTCAGCTGAGGCCAGGGAAGATGGAAGGATCACTCATCCAGAAGTGATGTGGTCAGTCTTGAGGTGTAGAAAGGATACTCAGGGGGAGTGGAGGAAGGATGTTTCAGAGCAGAGTCCAGGCTCAAAGCCTTGGACTAAAGCAGCATTATAGTGGGAGTGGGGGTGGGCTTGCGAGTTCTTTGGTAACTGGTGAATATAGAACTAGGAGGACTGGAAGGTCTCTGACTTGGCAGTTGGATTGTAGGTGGTACGCCAGCCAGGGTAGGAAGTCCCAGGGGAGAGCTGGGCTCAGGCCCCACCTGACACATTGAGCCCTGGGTCAGACTTTTCACAACCATCCACTGTAATCTTCATGGCTTTGCTTTCAATGTTTCCCCTGTCTGAGAGCTCTCCTCCCTTTCTTTACCTCTCCCCAAGCCCCATTCTCTAAGGTTCAAGCCCTAGCACTCCATAAAGCTTGTATTGGTTTCTCTACCAAGTGGCCCAAGATTATTTACCATGGCTCATAAAAACTTAGAGCTGGAAGAGATCTGAGAATTGATTTTTTTTTTAAACAGGTGGAAACTGGGCCCAGAGAAGTGACGGGGCTTGCCTATGTTCACACAGCAAATTAGTAACAGGGCCCAGGTTAGACCTGAGCTTTCTCTTGTTTCTCTTGTATTTTTTCCCTACCTCCACTTTTCAGGCCTTGGGTGCATGGGGACAAATTAATCTTTCTTTTTTCTTTTTTTTTTCCAGTTCAGGAAAGACACTTGTCTGGATAAGACCTCTCTTTGATTCTAGTTATTTATTTCCTTTTAACTCTGTCCCACTCCATTGTTCCACACCATAGTCAACTATTCCATGTGTTTGATGTGCTTCTTTTTGTGTGTGGCTTGCCAAACGTGCATTCAGTATTTGTAAACGTCATTCATGTTGCCCTGTGTACGTCTCACCCACTGGATCTGTCATCTGAGTAAGCCCCTTTGTAGGGATCCCCGCCCTTCTCCTATCCACTTCCCCCATGATGGACCCCCAGGCCTCTTCCAGCTCACCCCCAGCACCACAGTGGCAGTGAGCATCCTCAAGGGAGCTCCTGCAGGCAAGCTCCTGTAGGGGACTTACTTTTGGGGTCTTCTCCCATGCCTTTGTCCTCACTACCCTGTCATCATCTACTGAACAGTTTGGCTCGTGCCTCCAGCTGGCCCTCCCATCTCCCATCCAGACAGACTTCCACATGGGAATTGGCAGCAGCCTGCCTGTCCCCACCCAGGACACAGGGCTCCAGTGGGCTCAGCCTGCCCCCTTCTCTTTCCCCTTTCTCAGTGTCCACCCCTTAGTATAGTCTGTGTCTAAGCCTGTCTCTCTCACAAAACCCACACACTCCTTGAGACTAGGGGCAGCCTCATTTTTCTTTTGAGGAGGTACTTAAACATTTAACTGATGAGGAAATAAGGTTGTGTCTTCAATCACATACAAACTACCCGAGGCTAGGGGACTCCACAGCACTTAGCAAGGAGCAAGGTACCTAAGAAAAACTAAAGCAGTCTGAAAGCTGATCAAACGAAGCCCTTTGCCCCAGCAAGGTCATGGGTCAGAATTATCAGACACTTTAAGTCATAGGGTAGGGTTGGGAGAATATCTTTGGTGGGCTGGGAAAGGTGTCGCAAGTGGTCCAAAAGTCATATGCCATTACCTGGACCCCCCTCCCCCCACACCCCTCTCCCCTGTGCCAGAGGCAGTGAGTGTAGTAGGTTAGATCCTGGTTCTGTCAACTGCTGTATGTGACCTTAAGGCAAATTAGTCAATTTCTTTGTGTCTTAGTCTCCACATCTGTAAATAGGGGTAATAATAGTACCTTCCTCCTTGTACTGGGGGAGTTAAATGGGCTGATATATGGAAAGCACCAGAACAGTGCCTGGCACATAGTAAATGTTATACAAATGTTTGCTGCCATCAGAGAGTTAGTGCCAAGGTGCTTCTGCAACACCCCTGTATGAAGGTCTGAACACACTCATTTCACAAGTGGGGAAACAGAGGTGTTAGAAGGGTAGGGAAGTGTCCCTGTGAGATGGCGTGGTAAGTGGGGAGATGGGATTCGAACCCAGCCTGAGAACGCTCCAACCCAGGCTTGGTTCATTACGTCACACAGCTGTCAATCCTGGAAGGAAACCTGGGTGTCCGATCGATCGCTGGGACAGGAGAGGTGGCCCGGAAGCCTCCCGGGGGAGGCGGGGGAGGAGGGCAGCCCACCCCTCCCCGCGGGGTTCTCGGGGCGTCCAGACCACCCACCCCCAGCCCGCACCGCCAGTTACCGTTCGCTGCGCCCCGCTGCTCCGGCTGCAGGGACCTCGAGCGCCGGCCTGTCCCGCCCGCGCCGCCTCTGCCCCGACTCTAACTCCGCCACCGCGGGGTCCGCGCCCGGGGCCCCCGTTGAGGCTAAAGGCCGAGTGGCCCCGCCTTTGTGACGCGCCGCCACCTGCGGGGCTCTGCGCATCCCCAAGGCCGCGGGGCCCAAACCTGGGGTGACCAGCCCAGCCGATGGTGCGCGGGGGTGGGGGGTGGCCAAGACGAGTCCGCGCGCAGAATTTCCCGAAGGCGCCCTGGCTGGGGGGCCGGGAGGCAGGAAGCTCAACCCCACATCCGCTGCCTGTCCCTCTTCCTGCGAGGAAGAGGTTCTGCCCCAGACTTGGGGCTCAGGCCCGCGCTGTCGTCACCTTCCCCGTCCGGACCCAGCCCTGGGGTTCTGTCCTGTCCGGGGGACCCAGCGAGCACGCTTCTCTTTGGGAAAGCACGGCAGAGCGCTCTGCCTCGGCTTCCACTCCCCCCACCCTGGCCCCCTTAGACAGGGTTCCCAATGAGAGCCTTAAGCAAACCTGTCTTAGCGATGTGACAAGGCTTGAGAACCACTCCACCTCTCCAGTTTTGGGAGGGTAGGGCTCACCTAACCACCCACTGTCTTGGGCCCTTCCCTCCCTGGTAAGGGCTGGTGCCCCAACTGGTCTCCCCAAAGGCCAGGCAGAAAGGTAGGGGTGTGCTGTTTGCTGGGAGGTCGGTTGCATCTCAAGGTGTCTCCCAGCTGCTGTCCCTGCCAACAGCCTTCAGGGGCACCCTTTTGCGCCCTTACCTGGCCTTCACCTGCCACCCAGCCTCACTTTTTTCTTCCTCCTGCCTTCTTTCTTTTTTTCTGCCACCCACTCCCCTTTCCTTGTGTACTGCCTCACCCCACCATCACCAACCCTGGAAAACCAGTGAGAACTCTAAAGGTGCTGGACAGGCTTTCAGGGAAGGCCCTTTATTCTCCAGGGACAAAGCTGGGTCCCCGGTATCTAGGCAGTGTGGGGCCTGGATGCTTGATCAGAACTCTCAGGCAGAAGAGCTGGAACACTTTTTTCTCCTGGTTTATCTGTGGCTCTTGGGCAAACCAAGATCTCTGTTAAAAGAAAGAAAATAGTTAAAATCCAGACCTTTTCTTCTACAAGAAAGAAACCCAGTGAATAAAACCCATCTTTTTTTCCCAAGTAAAGACTAGCACAGGGGAGGGTATAGCTCAGTGGTAGAGTGCATGCGTGAGGTCCGGGGCTCAATCCCCAGTACCTCCATTAAAAATACATACATAAATAAATAAACCTAATTACTCCCCCCCCAAAAGATGAGAAATAAGAAGAAAAGAAAAGAAAAGAAAAGAAAAAGACTAGCATAGAAAGCATGCTGAAAAACCAGTATAAAAACAGAATCATTTACGTTTGTCGTACCTTTTCTTTTCCGGTTCTAGCTGGAACTTCTCACTTGTTTTCCTTTTGACGAAGCTAACCACAAGCATTTCTCCTAAAGAAACGGACGTTTTAAAAAGTTCAATGTGTTTAAAGTGGGAAGAGTTAGTTCCTGGGGTATCTTTGGGTACTGCTATCCTCAGTTCCCAGAGCAGGAACCCTGAGCTACAGACAGCATAGAAAAGGCCTGGAGCCCAGTGAGCCAGGAGGGGTTCACGGGAGCCTTGGGACAATGTTTAATAGAGGCCTGTCATTATCAGGGGTTGGGGCGGGTAGTGGATGAACACATTAGAGGACACACACCATGGACTCTTATGCGGCCATTAAAAAAAAAGGAAGGAAACACGTCATTTGACTTGGAGGGATGTCCTTGGATATTGATGTCCTTGGATATTGATGTCATAACATTAAGATGCAAAGAATTGTGCATAATTGGACTCCAAATGTGTGTATGTATATGTATGTGATTATATAATAGAGTTGCCAGACAAAATACAGGATGCCCCGTTAAATTTTAATTTCAGGGAAACAAGAATTTTGTCTTAATATGAGTATATTCCATGAAATTATTTTGTTGTTATTTTTGTCCCAAGTAATGAATTTTTATTTGCTAAATCCAGCAACCCTATTATATAAGGATGGAGGGTGGTATGGAATTATGGAAGATTGTGGGAGGCAAGGGAATGTGGCCCTAGTGACATCCCCAGCAAGTATGAAACTCACCCAACTTTGTAAAATTATGTGCTTGTGTGCATAAAGAGATGCCTAAAGAAGCAGGGGGAAAAATCCCCAATATTTAGGTCTAGTTTCTTTTGTAAGGAGCGTGTATCATATGTTAAGTGAAAAAGGCGAATGGCAGAGTAATGAGTATAGGAAGATGATATATGGGGGAAAAGAAACAATTCAAACCCCATAGAGGCTTGTTCACGTTTGTGTGAGCAGAGGTAAAGCTTTGGAAGGACACCCACCAGGTGCTGAAATTGGTATCTCAGGTCAAGGCACTGGGGGGTGGGGTGGGAGTGGGGAAGAATTTGCTGTATCTGTATATTTGTTCGTATGGGTATCATGTCAACTGGTTACAACAAAATCTAGTATCTTGTACTTCTGTTTTTTGAAAAACATGAAATAATTAAACCCTTTTTTTTTTTAAAGTGAGGCATCCTGTTTGGGGCTTAAGAGCATTTATATACACACATACTCCAGGCTGCGTTCTGCCATTCTCTAATTGTACAACCCTGGGGAAGCCACTTGACCTTTCTGTCTAGTTTCCTTATCTGTAAGCTAAGGATTAAACACCTGCCTGTTGTTTTCAATGACTAACCATTTGTAAAGAACTTTGAAGTGTAACTGGTGCATAATGGTTAACTACCTCTGATGCTAATTCTTATTCTTACTTATTTTACATTTAGGCTGTAAAAATCAGGCTACTGAGGCTGTAAATCCTGAAGTAAACCTTGACCTGCTGGAGGCAAGATACCAACTGACTTAGGATCTTGACCAAGGCTCTGATCTCTGGGCCTCAGTTGCTTATCTACACCACGAGAGAGCCAGACTGGAGGCTCTCTGTTCATTCATTTACTCTACAGTTTTGGAGCATTGGCTGTGTGTGGTCAGTCCCTGGACTGGGAACTGGAGACACAGAACTGAAAATCTGGCTCTGCCTTCAAAGGTGGGAGATCATGCAAATATATTAACCAGGTGATAGGCGTCATGAGAGTGGATTTGGGCACACAGAGAAAGGGGAGACAGGGATGTCTGCAAACATCCTGGTCTTGGATTTCTTTAAACACTGTCCAGATGGTTCACAGCCAGGTAAGGAGAGGACAAAGGCTGGGTACCTGATGCTGACTTAGGGTTGGCAGAGGAAGTAGGTTGCCACACTGAGAACATCTCCTCAGAATGTCATAGGCTGTCTCATCTTCTACAGGAGCAGAGACCCTGAGCTTGTGATCAGACTTCAAAGGCAGATCCGTGGTTTTGTTTGTGCCTCTTGGTGCTTGCCTCGTTGACTTTTCAGAAAGAAGGGGAAATCTGCATATTTTTTTTGTCTTTGGACGGACACCTTTTTCTGCTGTGGAAGTTTGATCTTGAGCAGCCTGACTTGGAAGGAATGAAGGAGGAAATTCTGGTTTTCCAACTGGAGAATATTTCACAGACTCTGAGACTGGACGACACCTATCCTGCAACTGTGAGTCAAATATCAAATTAAAAAATGACTTTGGCTTGAATGGTTGGATAATACAATAGGCGAGATAACCTGAAAATTTCCCACTGTGAACATGTAGGAATGCTGCATAAAATACGACAAACATTCATTGAGCTGACTTGGCAAGAAAGCAGGCAAGCTCCACGTTCCAGGAATGAAGACCTGGCCTGTTAAGCACATGAGTTGACCCTTTGGGAGGAGATGTGTGGGATCAGTCTTGTAACTAAGAGCTTAGATGAGAGAAAAGTCCCAGCCACACAAGGTGTGAAATTGGAAGACAGACTCCCCTGTCCCTGCACAAAGCTGGGAACCTTGAAGGCTAAACTAAGGTGGCTAAGAGAAAAGAATCAGGTAATTAGAGAAAGGAAAGTGGCAAGGAAGTTTGTCTACCTTGCACTAGAAATTGAGTGTGGGGAGGCAAAACTGACAATCCTAAAAACTCAAAATCAGAGGCTCATGCCATTCTTGTATTTGGGGTTCAGATTTACATAAGCCTCATGGTCTGAGAATACCCAAGCAGAAGAATTAATATAAAAATGGGATGTATGGCAGAAATAATCTTAAAATCCCTCTGGAGGGTACATAATCCCAAACTATGTCATAAAGTATTCTCACAAAGTCTCACTGTGGGAGCCCATGATTGGGTTAATAAATTGTAACAGACGCCAGCCGCTTGTGACCTTTAAGAAGAACAAATGTGCTTAGTAACTGCTTTGCTAGCAGGTGCCTGTGCATCTGCACTCCTGTCTCTTTGCAGTGAAAAGCAGAGACAATGCCTTGCTTGCATAGTTGAGGTTTTAGCCTAGGGCTGCTTCCAATGGCAAAGCCATTGTGTATCCTTTTCTATAAACACAGAACACAGTTTGTTTATCATAAGCATAGGTCCATAGTTCAGGGTTTACTCTTCTCATTGCAAAGCGACTACCTAAACCCTCAACTATAAATGCTGGGCATGCTTCCTGCTTTTTAGATAGTCTATAATCCCCAAGACAAGGAACTGGCTGGTCTGGTGGTCTGTTTTGTAATCAACATCTTATGTCTGAAGAATGTACCTTGTTCCCCTCTCCCCATGTCTGTCCTGAAGATAAATTAAGCCTTTGTACTCATTGTGGATTCTATAATCTCTACCCGATCCTGTCTTTCCTTAAGCTCCTACATCGCATGACACAACTGTTGGTGATTTTTCCTTTGATTGTACACAATAACTGTGGGAACATTTGAGAGGCTCGAAGAGTTGGTCCCTGACTCCCTCTCGCTCTGTTGACTTTCCACAGAGTCTCGAGTAATTCATTCTGTCTCAGGGGGACTTCTGCTGGACAAAACCCACATCTCACCATCTAGAAACTCACGTTTCAGATTTATACACAAGGAAGCAGTATACCTTGAGTAAGAGTCATAGACACAATCAATGGCAGGATTAGTCTCCAGGAAGTTCAGATAACAGAACTCTAGGAGAGAAACTGTAAAATTAATTAAAATGATTAAAGCAAGAGAAAAGAACATGATCCTATGTAAAAAGAGTAGGTGAATCTGAAAGAGAGATAAAAAGAACTTCTAGAAAGGAAAAATACAGATACTAAAACTCAATGGATGGGCTTAAAAACAGCAGAAAAGATTTGGCCAAGAAAGAATGAACTTGGAAAATAGATTTGAGGAAATTATTCAGAATAGAGGAGAGAGAAATATAAAATGTGAAAGATTAAGAGACATGAAGCTAGAACAAGATCCAATATACACCCAATATGTTCTACAGAAAGAGCTGGGGAGCACATGGAGCAGTTAGGGGACACTGGGGAGTCAAAGAGGTTACAGCTGAGACTTTTCCAGAACTGATTAAGACAGAGCTAAATCTTTAGATTCAATCTGGAGAAATGCTGAAGAAGAGAGAAAAACAAGCACATTTGAGCATAAATCCTCCCTTAGATACACTGTAGTGAAACCACAGAAGATCAAAGGCAAAGAGGATCTTGAAATCAACCAAAGAAAAAGGTTATGTGCAAAGGAATGGCAGTTACACGGAAAGCTGACTTGTCGATAGCAATCACGGAGGTGGGAAGATGGTGGGATAATCTTCAAAGTGCTAAGAGAAAATAACCGTTAAAACCTAGAATTTGATATCCAGTTAAACTACCATTCAAGAATGCAGGAAAAAAAAAAAGGAGGAGGGTATAGCTCAGTGGTAGAGTGTGTGCTTAGCAGAAAATGACTATTTTAAAGATGTATATTAAAGAATGATGAGTCAAGTGACCAGACATCTTGGATCTACTTTAACATACTTTCAAAAAAGAACAAAAAAGAAAAGAAAAAAAAAAAGGATAGCTGAGACAAATGTGGAAAACTTGATTGTTGATGTAACTGGTGATGAATACGTAGGGGTTAATTATGTTAGCTCCATTCTTTTGTATTTGTCTGAGAATTTTTTGTAATGCCATTTAAAATTTTAAGATGGTAGATAGGTTCTGTAGCCATTGATGCTATCATTTTCAGACCTACAAAGTCTAAAAAATTAGTCTTCTGTGCTTTCTTTCTCAAGAAACTATTCAAGGATATGCTCTACCAAAGAAGAAGTAAACCAAGAAAGACAAAGACGTGAATCTAAAATTTGGGGAACAGAACTTCAGCACTGGAGAGAGGGGAAGAAGTTCCCAACTACTCATCAGGCCTGGGAGCAACATGCCCCAAAGTGAACAGGCTAGAATACCTGATGTGTTTGATTGTACTGAGGGGGAAATTTTCAGCCCTGGTGGAAAGTTTTAGGGATGATTAAGGGATGGGTACCTAGCAAATGAAGCAAATGAAAAACTGAAGCAATTATTAACTCCAGAGAAAACAAAAAGTTGTAGAAGAAAGTAAATGTAATCATAGTTTGTGTGGCATAGCCATTTGTAATATTTACATGGTCATAATAATGTAACATTGAATTTAACCAGAATTTAACATTGATTTAATCAGAATGGGTGATATCACTATATGGAGAGGATGGAGGAAAGAAACTTAGAGGTGTGTATAGTATATAGGTGGTGTAAGAACATGAAATCTATATCCCTAAATCCTTGTGAATTAATAGATAATACCTAAAATTGAAAAAAAAATCAGTATAAGAAGATGTTTTAGAAATATGGGACTAAATACCAGAAGAAATAGCCAAAAGAATTAGAAAATAGAGTATTTGTGTTTGGGAAGTAGTTAGCATGAAGCTTGTATTTTAACTGGGGTGGTAGGAGACAATTAACAAGGGCTGTGATAAATAAGTGAATCAGATAATATGTTAGAAGTTGATAAATGTTTGGGAAAGAATAGAGAAAGGTAAGGGGGATGGTGAATGTAGGATGGGAGACAATTTAAAATAGGTTGTCTGTGAAACACTCAAGTGAAGAAGCTGAGTAGGCAGTGATATATGAGTATGAGTCTGGAGCTTGGGAGAAAATTTTGGAATGAGGTATAAATTTGGGAGTGTCTGCCTATATAAGACATTTTTAAAAATCGTAAGATTTGATGAAATTATTGAGGCATTGTCATTGAGTATAGGTAAAGAAGAATACAGAGAGTGGACTCTACCCCCCCAACCCCAAATTAAGAGGTTGGGGAGCAAGAGGAGGGGAGACCAGTGAGGTAACTGGAGGCCAGGAGAGCATGGTATTCTGGAAGCCAAGGAAGGGGCGAGCTGAATCATGAACAGTCGAGGGAGTGATGAGCAGCGGTGTTAACTGCTCCTCATAGACCGAGGACTGACCACTGGTTTTAGCAACATGAAAGTCACTGATGACTTTGACAAGAGCAGTTTTTGGGGTGGCGGCATGAAGACAGATTGGAGTGGGTTTAAGAATGGGAGAAGAAAGGGATTCAAAGACTTTAGACAACTTGTCTAGACATTTTGCTACAGAGAGGAACAAAGAAAGAAGATGGCAGCTGGCAGGAAATGAGGTTCAGAGAAGTACTTTTTATTTCTCTGTCTTGAGGTCATGTTAATATAAAGTGAAAGACCGAGAACCATAAAACCACATTATGTGAAAGATTTCAGTCCCGACTTGCAAATTTAAGAGAGAGAGACAGAGAGATGGAATGCTTTCCATGCAGGGCCAAAGATGGCACCACCAATAGAAGTATTTGTTCATATTACCCCTTTAAAAGCTTATCATAACAAATGTTAGAACATACCGAAGTGGACAGTTTGAGACTCAGTTGTTGCCTACATGTGTAGCTCATTCCACCTTGCCCTGTTGTAGGAGAGAGAGTGGGGAGCAATGCTGGAGCAGAGGAGCAACATCACCTCTAGACGGGAACACAGAAATCTCCTCTATGATTGACAGGTGGGAAGCAGTGTGTGCGCGTGTGGATGCTGGCCCGGGGTACCTCTGGTGGTCAGTGGTCATGGATGTTCTCTTCTCACGAAGAAGCAGACAAATCATTATTCCCACTTTCCTCAAAGAAGAAAGAGGCTCAAAGAAGCTACACAGCCAGTAAGTGGCAGAGCAGAACTGAAATCCAGAGTTTCTGACCACAAACCTAGTTCCATGTTTAGTAGTGTCCTCAAGTAAGAGCGCAGATATCCTTGGTTGCCAATCTGGACATTTTGAGGGAAACAGTCAGCTTGCCTCTTGTTTTGATGCTCATCAAGAATCTTCTGATTGAAATGAAAGTCATGGACCACTTATGTACTAGAATAAGCATCAGTATTAAGGAAAACAAATATACAAGTGCTTTCAATGTGCAGCTAAGGCTGAGAATCACTTGGCTGGGGCAGTGCTTCTCAAAGTTGAAACGCAAGGGACCTTGTGAAACTACATATTCTGATTTACCATTTCTAGAGACAATGCTAAGATTCTGCATTTCTAACAAGCTTCCAGTGATGTTGCTGGTCCACAGACCGCACTTCAAAAAGCAAGGAGCTGAGAGGTGGGAACGACCCAAATGTCTATCAACAGATGATAAGCAAAGTGTAGTATGACCATTAAAAAGCCGTAAGGGGAATGAAGCACTGACACAGGCTAAACATGGATTCACCTTGAAAACACGATACTCAGAGAAGGAAGCTAATCACATAAGATCACAGATTATATGATTCCATTCACAGGAAATGTCCAGAATCGGTAAATCCATATAGAAAGCAAGCATTAGTGGCTGCCGGGGGCTGCAGAGAGGGAGGAGTAGGGAGTGACTGCTTTCTGAGTCCGGGGCTTCTTTTTGGGGGGATGAGAATTTCCTGAACTAGACAGTGGTGGTGGCTGCACAACACAGTGAATGTTCGAGACGTTATTCGTGGTATGTTTTATATGTGTTTCCCCAAAATAAACAAGAAGGTCTAGATCATCCCTAGGTCATCATTTAGTTCTGATATTCATAGTTCTCTGAACTGAAGGGGAAGAAAGGATAAACAGCTCTCCATCCAAGGAGAAGGAGATGGGTTCTTTGGAGAGAAGCCTTGGTAAGCTTCCCCAGGGAGAAAAATCCTCCATCCAGCAAAAGAGGGGAGCAACTTAGGACAGCTAATGCACTAAAAGGTGCTCAGAGTGATGGAGAGAAGAGTCTGTGAATGTTCCCAGGCAAATTCGGTCAGTTAATCATATCATTACACCTTTACAGAGTGCCCTTTTGGTACCCAGCCCTGATACCAGCTTCAGTGTAGGAAGAAGGAGAAAATCACTCACTTTTGCAGGAGCTCACAGTCTAACAGAAAAGACTCCCACGAGGGGCATAAAATGATAAGGTAGGTCCCATTGATGACCAAATTGCAATGTTCAGGCCCTGAAGGTTGAAGATGATCAGAGGTGGTCAGGGAAAGCTGGACTGGTCAGGGAGGCTCCTTGAAGGGCTGGTGCTGTTGGAGACTAATTATGCGTGCTGAGTTAGCCTAAAGCAATTACAACACCTCTTTCTGAACAAAGCGAGACTGAATATGGGAACCTCTAATATCCACACTGTGTCAAATTGGATCCAGAATCTACCTTTCGTGTCACACTTTTTGGAACATGGACTGGCTATTGGCACCATTAGAATATGACTAATTTCTACTCACCAGGTGGTCGAAATACTTATTTCCTGGGATCATTTGGTTGCAATAATCACAGCAGATGTTGCTTTCAGGAGCTGGAATTCTCTCCCCTGAATAAGCACAGAAACGACACCACAAATGACTGCCCTGGACAACGGCTAGCCCCACGGTCTCACAGCATGGCCTGCGGTCCTGAGGATGGACTGCCCCGGGCCTGCCATGAGCGTCCTGCACTGCCAGTGTCCTTGGCCATACAGGCAACCCTTGGTGGAATCGCCCACATCATTTCCTTTAAGCCACAAAAATGCACTCAGGGCAGCACACAGCCCTGATGAAGAGACATTTTCCTGGCGTGGTTCTGGTTTCTAAGGAGACAGAGGATGCCGTTACCACAGATGCCCGTCCCGGCCAATCTGACTGCTCTCTCATTTCACTAATTTCTGAGCCCTGTGATCAAGGGAGGAGTCACCACACGCATCTTTGTTGATGGTGTTGAAGCTGTATCGTGTTGTCTTGTTGAAGCTGTGTTGTGTTGACAAAGTTGCGCTGACATCATGTTGCTTGTGCTGAAGCCCAGCCGTGCCGGGAATGTACGCGAATCTGAAGCACTCTAGTTTTTCATGTGCTGGTTTTGATAAAATTGTTTACCGGGACAGACTGACGTCCAAGGGATTTTAGGCTCTTCCCACATGTTACTGTGTTACTGAAGCAAACAGTGAACAGAAGAACGGTCACATTGCTGGCTTGTGTCCTCCGTGAACACACCTCATGAGGAGGTAACCGGGTCAAGAGAACACAAAATGGTACTAGGCAGCCAATACGTAGGCTTGAGAGTCAGGAGCTACAGCAAGCTCCCTTCCGTCCACTGCTGATGGTGGAAAACCTCCTGATTTGGTGTCAGGGAATGTGGCTGTCCTGCCTGGCTGCTGCCTCTGGCAAGCCCTTGTTTCATCCTATCTGTAAAAGGATGCAGGTGGATCTCTGCCAGGCTGGAATCGCGCTGGAGGAGTTCAAAGGAGGCCTCCCGTTTTGCAGACCCCCGTGGCCTCTGCACTCATCTGTGTAGCTCCCAGGACCCCCCTGGCCTCTTGGTCTCCTTGGACCAATTGTGTAAAGACCACAGCAGACACACAAGAAGGCCGCTCTGGTACCTGGTCTGTCATCACACACGTGTCGTCTGTCCTGCTGAGAGCTTACATCCCTGGCCACCCCGTCCAAGAGAGGCTCCACTCCCCTCCCCTGCCTGTGCTGCTCACCTTCCTGGAGCCGGGCCTGCTCGCCCCGACACACATCTCTGTGCTTGGCCAGCACATGGAGCATGAAGAGCTGGCCGCAGCCGGGGCAGAGCTTCGTCCGCCGGCCACAGTGGTGCTCATGCAGCTCCCCTTGCTGAGGCGCACGGCCAGCTCACAGAACTTGCACTCGACCGGGCGTTCCTGGCACTCCGTGGCCTGTGGAGAGGCAGGCAGGACGGGCACGTTCACTGGCCTGCAGTGACTGCAGTCGGGTTGGGGAGATGAACTTATTTCCCCGGGGGATTAAAGCCGGTAAGAGAAAGCAGACGGGGAGGGCCAGAGGGGGGAACTCTCGGGCTCATGGACCACGGGGAGCACCTCTGACCGGCATCTGGAGGCGGGAGGCCTGGTGTCCCTGTGGTGAGCTAGGTCCCCATCGTTCCCCAATCCTGACTGGGCCAGAAGTGAGAGCTCGGGGGAAACCTTTATCGTTGCCCACCCCTCCATCTCCCGGGCTTGGCGGTGCCGGAGAAATCACACTTGACTCTCACCTCGTGAACCTCCAGCGAGTGCTTCGGCAGGCTCTGCTGACACATGGCACACCCCACCTAGGAGCACAGAGGAAGATGCCTTGGCTCCATGTGTCGAGTGTCGGGGGTGTGAAGGCCTCGGGGCAGGGATCAGGTGCCCTCGGCTCCCTGCAGCATCAGCCCCGTGTTCGAGGAGCGACTGTGGGAACTGCTGAGCGTGAGGAGCTCCAGAAACAGCAGGAGAGGGGTCAGCCTTTGACCGACCTTGGCCACAGCTGCCTTCTGGAGCTCTCCTTTCCTGCTTCCTCTCTGGACACATCTCAAAAGAACATTGTACCTTTCCTGAAACAGGGGCCCCTTGCCTTGGCCGAATCCTCACCCCTGTAGGGAAGGGATTGGGAGTGGGAAGGCCTGGAGTCGCCTCCGCTCAGTACAAGAAAGGCGGAATGAATTACCCTTCCCACCGCAGTGAAGGCTGGCGCACAGGGGCTGGGGAACGGGTGCCCCGAGGTGCTGCAGTGAGGGCGGGACTCCCACCTCCGTCCCGCTCCCGCCTCCTCACCTGCTGGTGCCCGCCCCTGCAGTGCTCGTCCATCTTCTCCTGCGGGACGGCCTCCTTGCACTCTGGGCAGAGGACCAGGAACAGCAGGCAGTGGGCCTCGTGCAGGGCCAGATGCGCAGAGGCCACGCTTCTTTTGCTGCAGGAGGGAAAACAGGCTTATTTCATGGTATAAAGCCTGGAGCCATATTTCATACCCAGGGCTGCTGGGCTAAGGTGTTTTGAGGCCTTAAGCACTGAAAATGTGATGGTGATACTGCCTGTCCCCTTCCCCATGCTGGTCCCAAGTCAGAGCAATGCAAAACCAGGAAGTAAGTGGCAGGACCCTCCACAAGCTCTTCCACCGCCCGGGCTGAGAGGGAGTGGGCGAGGAGGAGCAGGAGGGAGAGGTCACAAAGGGTCCTGAGGACACCTGGGGAGGTGATGAGTAGGTTCATGGTCTTGACTGTGGTGACGGCTCCACAGGTATATACATACGTCAAACGTGTCAAATGGTACACTTTAAAAATGTACCATAAATGCAGCTTATGTCAATCATACCTCGGTAAAACTGTTTTTAAAATGAAATAACAAATATCAAATATTTTGTTTGTTTTCAGGTGTTCCCCTGCTTGACCCACAGCCGGTTGGAAATCCAGCCCTGCCACGCCCACGCTCCCTGCGAGGGCAATGCCAGCTTTCAGAATCCCATAGGGAGAGCTTCCCCCGTCTCTGAGGGTGAGAGGCTGTCTCTCTGTGCCCTGTGCGACCTGCAGAGAGGTTCTGAGACCCTTCCTGGAGAAGGCTTCTGAGTCTTCTAGCTCCTGGTCAGGGCGTTACTTAATGCTCCTCATCACCCAGAAATGCCTTCTTTCATTGCTCCCAGCTCTTGCTTTTGGTAGCATGGGAGAAAGGACACCAGTGGCCATAGCCTTAAAGGCCCAAAGGATGATGAGAGTTGCCCGCCCCCGTCCCGGGCACAGGGGATGTGGCCAGAGGGGAGTGGCTAGAGCCTCACTCCTCTTGGTCTGAACAAGCAGGATGAGGCTACTTCACAGCATCTCTGGGAGAGGAGCCGGGAAAGATGGGCCCCATCTGATGGAGCAGACGAGCTGGGGACGGGGGTGGCAGTGACAGGCAGAGCGGGTAGGGCCCGGCCCCAGGATTTCTGAGTCTCTTGCAAACCACCCCCAGCCCCTGCCCTCCCTCACATTTTGAGGTCATGGTCTCCTGCTCCTACCACTGGGACTGGGAGTCCAGGATGTGGTGGCCACGCTGGGGCTTGAGCTGAGTCCCCCCAGGATGGCAGCAGATGTGGGCGAGAGAGCTGTGGCTGAGGTCTCCCCAGAGAACTTCTCGGAGACTCGTGTGAGGGCCGTGACTGGCTGGTGAGGCTGCCACAAGGAGAGGCTCGCAGGGCGAGGCTTGAAGGGCTCTGGTGTTGGGATGGTTTGGGCGGCTTCGGGGGGCCCATCACCCGGACCTGAAACAGGTGACCAGCAGGGGTCGGGGGGTTTCAGCCATGGCATTGACAGGGGCCTCAGAACCACCCAGGAGGACTCCAGCCTCTGTGAACACTCCTCTCACCTCCTCCAGGAAGGCCTCCCTGACCACTCCTGCCTCCCTGATCTCCCCCTACTGGGGAAGTCTCACTGCTCCAACCAGAGGTGATGCCTGCTCCAACTTTCCCTAATAGAGAGTTCAAGAAATAGTTGCCTGTCAGTCCACTCTCTACCCTGCTCAGTGCTTGGACAATTCCCCAGTCCCTGCGGGTATTCCTCCAGCCAGCCCTCCTGGGCCATCAGCCCCCACCTGCCCCAGGCTGGTGCCCGTTCTCCACGATGTACGAGTTTGAGGTTCTCCTCATCTCCGCCTCGCTGGCTTCGTCATGGTGATCCACACTCTACAGGGAGACAAACACCGCGGAGGCCCAGTCAGCCGGGGCCAGCTGCCCACCCCGAAATCACTTCCCAAAGCTCCCCCTGGTTCGAGCAGGGCAAATGCTTCTGAGAGAGACAGACCCCAGGAGGTATGGTGATGGGCCAGGGTCACCCAGGAGGCTAGGGGGACTCAGCCCCAGCAGTTGAGCCCCCGAGATCCTGGAGGCAAATGGCTCCACTGGACACATTCCAGACCCCCAAGATGCTAGGGACAAAAGTCAAGACAGAGTTCCAAAGGACTGTTCAAGGTGGCCCTACCCGTCCCCAAGGCTGGACCGGGTGACGGGGGCTGGGAGAGCCTGGCCCCTGCTCGTGCCAGGGGCTGCCTGTGTGGGAGCAGCCTAACCCAGCGACACACGGTCTTTCTGGGCCAACAATGGGCCTTGGAGCCCAATGGTGAAGCCTTACCATTGGATGCAGGGTCACAAGATTTGCCTGGATGTCCAGAGTACTGGGGCCTGACTGGCTCCTTGAGGCCCCTCCATCCCCTCTGGGCTGCAGCGGTGGGGAGTGTCGTGCAGAGAGAGAGCCCAGACCAAGGGCCAGCAGGGGAACCCGCCATCCTGGCTGTGCCACCGGCCCCAGGGTAACCCCTCCTGGGTCTCAGTTTCCCTGTTTGAGATAAGGGAGTAGGCTAAAAAAGCATCTACCACTTGAACCCCTTTTCTGGCCATGCCACTTAAACCAACATGCTCTGTCCTCCCAGGTAGGTGCTACCACACCCATTTTACAGATGGGACCCGAGGGCTCAGAAAGGGGATGTGTGCTGTCCAAGGTTACACAGTGAGAAGCAGCTGAGATGTGGCCAGGAGGGACATTCTCCTCAACCTTGGCCCTGCCTTTCTCACAGTGAAGGAGGGTGGAGGGCTCAGAGTATCTGTGAGGCTGGTGGGTGTACCTGGCAAGAAGGGTACAGGGGCAGACGCCTATAAGGGGCTCTACCAAGAGCCCACAACGGGTGGCTTGAGAGGTTAGCCATACCTCTCCTTAGATGGCCGCACATCTCCAGATGGGTCCCCTTGTCTGCTAGGTTCCCAAATGACAAAAGCCCATCCCTGGCCCCTGACGGCTCATCCATGCCACCCTACCCATCCATGGGGGAATCAGTCTGGCGGGGGAGCCAGCACCTTGAGCAGGCGGCGAAAGGCTAGCATGAGGGCGCACGCCTGAGACAGACTTCACCCAGCCCAGGGGTTCAGAGAGAGCCTCCCAGAAGCAGTGGGGCTGAGCCAGCCTGGAGTGAGCCAGGCAGACCAGGAGTGGAAGCCAAGCCCCGCAGAGAGACTAGTGTCTGCCAGAGACATCAAGGCACAAAGCATTCAGATCCAGTGGCTAGAGAAGCAGTACACAGTCCAAGGTGCCAGCCGGGAGAACTTGGACATGACTCCTTGGACAAGAAGGAACTGAAGGTCATCAGTTCTGCGTTTTAGGAACATCCTTCAGAAGCCAGTGAGACAGTGGCATGGAAGGGGGTGACCAGATGGCCAGGTACCTCCCTACTCCTGGGTAGGGACCCAGGGAGGAGAGATGGGGCAGTGAAGGAGTGGAGGGCAAAAGGGATTCCAAGGTTTGCAGGGAGTAAGTGAATGTGGAGGAGGGGGAGATATCACACTTCTTCTAAGCAGGGGCTTTGGGCCTGGCTGACGTGACCTGGGGGGGTGGGGTTGGTGGGAACTGCAGCCATGAGGCGCGGGGAAGAGCTCTGAGGGACTCTCCCTGATGGAAGAGGTAGGACAACATTTACAGGCTGAGAGAAAGGCTCCAGCAGGGGGAGGGACACTCGGAGAGGTTGGGACCCTGGGGAGAAAGGAGAGGACGGGACTTGAGCCCGGGGAGAGACTGGGCTTGGAGAGGAGGTGACCATTCAACTTCCAATTCAGAAGGACAGAGCGGGAGGGGCTAGGCTCACTGGCAGGAACAGTGGAGAAGTTGGGGGGGCATCTCCTTGTGCCTCAGAGTGTGGAGGGCACCCCTAGAGCCACAACGAGCCTAACCTGAAGCCAGCTCAGCAGAGGGAGGAGAAACAGCCAGTCTATCCTGAATCCCGGACCCCACCTGTCACCAGGCTCTCAGCTCTGGGGGCCGTGTCCCCCAGCCACCCCCCCATACTCTGGTCCGACAGGTTCCGCAGGTCTACACAGGGGCCTGGAGGGATGGGCTGATGGTGAAACCATTTTCCCAGGAATGTGGGTCTCTCTTGGGGACGCCTGCCCCTGCACGTTGCAGGCCCCTCACCCCCCAGGATGACCCAGGGGACCAGAAGCCACAATCAGACAGGATGTAGTTTCTGGACTAGGTGGATTCCTGCCAAGTGGTCTCCAGCAAAGCAGGAGGGAAAGGGGATGGGGGCTGAGTCATGCTGGGAGGCTGGAGTCCCAGGTTCCCCCTGCCCCTCCCTCCCCCCTCCCCCACTCCAGGACTGGAACTCCTGCTCACCTAAGGAAGGGGCTCCAACCACGCCTCAGACCAAAGGGCTATTCAGAGACCACCCTCCATCCCACCACACAAGCTTGGGGGTCACCCCTAACCTTACGCCATGACTAGAGGCAGAAGCAGAGTCAGGCTGGGGTTTCTCTGTCCACAAAGCACTCATGCCTTCCAAGAGCAGGAAGGACTACTCAAGACAAACTTGTGAGGCCCAGGGAGTGGGGTGGGGAGAGTGGGGTAACCACCCCAGCGCGACCTGAGCCTCAAGCCACAGAGCTGGGCTGGGCCGTGGTCCCCAACCCCACCCACAGGGCCCACAGCTCCTTCCTTCCCTTCAGCCACAGGAAAGGAAACCAGGGGAGGGGACCTCTGTGTGCTGGGGCCAAGATAAAATCACTGGAGAGCCCAGAGGACGGGACGGGTCCTGGGAAGCTGGCTTGAGCACCTTCAAGCTCTGGGCTTTGTTTTAAGAAGGGGGAGGCTTCCAGGAGGGAGCCCAAGCCTGGGAATGTCAGGAAGAGAGACTGGGGATGGGTAAGTCCGAGTTCGGCGACCCTCTCCCTGGGGAAGTTTGCATACACTGCTGTGAGGGCAGGAATCTTAGTTTGGGCATCCCTGGTGCTGCCAGACCCCACGCGGGCTCGTGCATGGACAGGGGAGCGTCTGTGTGCCCAGCACAGCCCCCGACGTGTGTGCGGCCAGAGTCCCCAGCCTGAGCCCCAGCCTGAGCCCCAACCTCGGCTGCCCCACCCTCTGCCTCCTCCACCCTCTGCCTCCTCCCGGCTCACACCATGGTTTTAAGGACTCATTTCAAACTTCTCCCCAAAGCATTTAGCACTCTTATCACACAGTGTGTCTGGGAAAGGAAGGCAGATAAGGCAAGTCTGGTTTCTTTCACGGTCAGACCTCGACGCTGCTTCTGCCAGTCACTCCTGAGAGGCTCCACTGACTCTGACATGGGGACCTGGTGGCTCCTGCTCAGCCGAGGGACATTTCCAGGCCTGGCCTCAGGCTGCTACCATCCACTGAAGGTCCCCAGCCAGCTCCCTCCACTAGTCAGACCACCGCTGTGGCTCTGTGGACATGCTTACAAGCCAACTTGGCTGATGTCACCGTTATAGCCACCCAGCCCACGCAGCACAAGGGGCAAAGCAGGGCAGGGCCAATCCCCCTTAGAGACGAGGAAACTGAGGTCCAACTGAGAGATGTCCCCAAGGCCTCACAGAAAATGCAACAAAAGCAGTTCTTGTTTGCTCCACGGTCTCAGGCCTCCTACAGGGAATCCTCCCTGATTTCTCCCAACCTACTGCCCTGCCCTCTCGCTCCTCCAGGAGCCTCCCTTACTACTCACTGCCTAGCAAGCTCAAGGTCTGCCCACACAGAAGCAGATTACTAGATCAACTCATTCTGCATTGACCCCAAGGCATATACATAGGTTGACTATGCCCCACCTCCAAGCCCCGCAGTCCCGACTGAATCAGAAGGAAACAAATGGGTCTCAGCAAAGGGTCTCTAAGTCTCATTGCTGGTTACAGAGGGGCAGTGTAACACCAGCCCCCGCAATGCCTGACCACCGCCAGCACTGGCTCTCGTGTGTGGATGAGACCCTCACACCCAGACCCCCTGGGGGCACAGACACAGGCGTATGAGAGGTCAGACAGCCCCGGCACCCAGCTGTGACTGTCCAGTCTTGCCCCGGAGCCCCGATTCCTTGTTCACAATCCAGTGTCCGATCACAAGCTGCCAGGCACAGCCCACGAGCAAGAACATGTGGATAACTCTGTGCAGCACCCCTCACTGCCAGAAACTGGCTGCGAGCCCGTGCCCGCACCCCTGAGAGGTGGGCTGCAAGAGAAGTGGGGAGCAGTGCCTCTGGTCGGGCGGGGGAAGCGGCCTCAGGCCCAGGGAGCTGGTGCTCAGGGGCTGCAGAGTGTCCGTCCGACCCCACTGGACACCTTGAGCGTCCTCCACCCGCAGTGCTCAACTACGCCTGCTGTCCCTCCTCCTCTCAGGCCTTCTGAAATCCAGAACCTACTCCCCAGCCGTGTCTCCCTCCTCAACCTCCAGCGGGCTGCAGCATTCCTGCTGACCCCCAATCTCTTCTTCCTGAAGGGGTCCCCTCTCTCGATGTCTAAGAGTGGGCTTTCCAGAGCCTCTGAGCTCCCTGGCAGCTCCTCAGCCTCTGCCCAGGGCTCCTGACTCACCGTCTCCTGCACAGCTGCCTGGAAGGCCTCACCTGATCTTGCTTCAACCACCAGCTCTGGCCTGATATCTCCCTAACCTCTGGCCTTGGCTACTCTCAGCCCACCAGATCTGTGACTCCATCTGCTCCAGGACAGCTTCACCTGGATGTCCCACAGCCCCTCACCCTCAGCACAACCCAGACGGAAACTGGCATCTCCACCACATCTGTGCCCCAGTAGTCCCCCGGCAGGGCTTCGCTCTCTGCCCCCCTGCTCATATCCAAAGACCATCTCACCCTGATGATTCCCCCTTGGAGATCTCCGTCCAAGGCACCCCAGCTCTCCCGCTCCCCAGCGCTGCTCCTGCTATGGCCGTCGTCTCTTCTTGGACCATCACAACTAAGTCCCCCTATCTCCAGCCACCCTCCAACCTGCCATCCATCCTTGAGGGCGCTTGTCAGATACAAGGAGGACCCTGTCTGTCCCCTGCCCAGTGCCCCACTATCCCCATAACCCAGAGAACTAGCTTACCCCACATTGGCCAATTCCCACTGAAAAACTGTTAGACGACTGAAGACACATCTCTCACACGAACGCGTGGATTCGTGTACGTATACGTATTCATGTGTGACTCCAAGAGTAGTTTTCTAAAACTTGGACAGCTGCCTCCACATGCAGATGAGTAGCAAATGTGTGTTAAAATAAAACCTCAGAAACAGCCGATGACACAGTTTATCAGGCACGTGTGAGCTCACAGTGGTGATTTTATAGCGTGGCCAAGGAGTGTTGATGCTTGTAGGACAGAATTAAGTGTATCCATATTTCCAGACACTTCACACAGCACTGGGACACCCGGGGGCTCAGCCATCAGCACGTTTAAGAACCCCACCTCCACCCCAAAGCAAAGCCCAACTCCCCGGCCCAGCATCCGGGGGCCTTTACAACTCGCCCTTCCACTCTCATAAGCACCAGGGTCCCTCTGGTCAGTGAGTCCTTTCAGGCCCTTAGAGGCTCTAGGCACAGCCCCCACACCCGCCCCTGCACTAGCAGCAGCAGACCCTAAACCTCCAGCACAAAGCCGGCCTGAGACGCCCACTAGGACGGGACTGCTGTCCGGCTGCCTGCACTGCTGCTACTGCTTGGTCTGGGCCATCTCCCACCCAGGCTGGGACATCCAGGGGCAAGGGCTAATCTGATCCCCCTCCTCCTGGTCCCTTGAGGTGCAGCCCAGCTTACACAAGGACTTTGCGCGTGTGATGGATTGAACCAAGGAGGGACAGCAGGTGCAGGCTACCCAGACCCTGGAAACCCAAGCCCAGGGCACATGCCTGGGCAGGGTGGAAAATCCCACCTAAGGGCCACTGCACACACCAAGGGAACATTCTAACCTGCCACTCCAGGAGGCCCCACGCTCAGGGGAGTGACTGGTCCACACCGGCCTCCGCCCCACCCCCACGCGGTGTGGGCCTCTGGCCGGTCACTGACCCCAGAAATCTAGACTGCCCACGGCTCTTTCCCCCTGGTTCCCCTGTCTCTTCTTTCATGGTAAGGATTTACACCTGCAAGTTTCCAAATGCCCGGCTGCACCCCAACAGACTGCATTCTCCTCTGCTCAACACACAGAAGGGCTTGAGTTCTCAAAACAGGTTAATCAATAACTCAAGCCTTCAGGGTTCAGTGAAGCGGCAACGCGGGTAGCGCGTGAAAGGAGGTGGGGGGGGTGAAGGGTTGCCGACCATTCCAAGACACAGGCCCGGGGCAGTGTCGAACAGTGAGGGGCAGCACTTCAGCGCCCAAGCCCTTAGTGCCAAGGCACAGTGGAGAGAGGGGAACAGAACAGGGCACGCCTGCAAAGAAGGGAGGCGCCCGAGACAGGTGCAGAGGGCAGGCTAAGCCGGTTTCTCCGAATGATGGCCGGACCCCCACAACCGAGTCGCAGCGGCGGGTGGCGGGACAGCCCCAGCCCCGGCACCGGCACGCACTCCGGACCTAGCGGCGGCGGGGGTCGCGGAGTCCCCCTTCCCCGGCGCCTGAGCACAGACGCCCGCGCTCCCCGAAGCTCACCTGGCCGCGAACGGACAGCGAGAAGGTGGCGTGGCTGGCGAAGTGCGCGGTGCCCAGGCGGGGCGCATGGTCTGGGACGCCGGGGGCGGGCGGAGGGCTGGGCGTGCCGGGCGCGGGGGTCAGCCCGGTCGCCAAGCCCAGCGCCTCCACCTGGCGCGTCAAGCGCTCGAGTTGCGTCTGCAGCCGCTGGTTGTCGCGCTGCAGCTCGGCCACCGTGCGCGCCAGCGGCCCGGCCAGGCGCAACGCCTCGGCCACGCGCTGCTCCATGCCGCGCTGCAGCCCCTGCATGTCCTCGTGCAGCGCGCGAACCGCGCCCTCTAGCGCCGCCTCGTAGCGGCCTAGCGCCTCGCGCACCGTGCGCGCCTCCTCGGGGTCGGGGGCCGGCTCCATGGCCGAGCCGGGCGGGCGGGTCTCTAGGAGAGCGGGTCTGGCCCAGTGAGCAGCCGAGCTCTGCAGCTCTGAACCGCGACTGGCATCCCATGGTTGGGTTCACCTGAGGGGCGGTGGGAGGGGCGGGCAGAGGCCGGGGCGAGCCCGGCGAGCCCCGGGAATGGGCGCCGCTTGGGGCGGGGCCTGGGGGCGGGGCCTGGCGGCTCGGGGTCACCCCCACCCCCAACCCCAGCCCCTGTGACCCACGCGATGCGGCGAGGGGGAGTGCCGCCAGTGGCGCTGGAGAAGAGCTCGCCCAGCCTCTCGTCTCCCTCGGTGCGGAGCTCAGGGGGAGTGCCAAGGCGGAGACCCCCTTGACCCTGGAGAAGCAGTGTGCGACATGTGGGAGGGACTGCGGGCCGTCAGAGGAAGGCCTCGACCCCCAAGTGGACTTGATTTAGGAGACAGCGGACGTGGGTTATGCGTTCCCACGGGGCTCTCACTCTCAGGGCCCAGGTACTACTGGGGGTAGGGATCCCCCACTGCTCTGGGGGACCTGAGAGCGGCAGCAGTAACCCCCAGAACTGTCACCCTGTGCACATGACTGCCCGCTCTAAGCCGTGGACACGGCCCTCACAAGCACATACTTACGTGTGGCATCTTGGCCTGGAATTTCTTGCACCTAAGGGAGAGGGAGACAGGTGGTGAGGTCCCTCCTTGTCTCTGCAATTATGCACTCTCCCCTCCCAGCCCCACTCTGTGTAACAAGATTCCTGTGTCCTTCCTGCCAGTGGTCACGGGGCTCTGAGCTCACTGAGTGGCCCCTGTTGGGGCATCCACAAGTGACTGAGGTCAAACAGAGAAGAGAAGGTGTGCTTAGGACCGAATCTCCAAATTCTTGGGTCAGAGACCATGGGACTAATCACCTCTCTCCCTCCATCAAGTCTCAGTCCCTGGCCTGTGGTTACAGGCCAGGGCTCCCACCTCGGTTCCCTCTCAACACCCCTTTCATGCTGGAACCCAGATATTCCTCCCTTCCATAACCCCCAACCTCCAAACATCACGAGAAAGGGAGGAATGAAAATAGCTTTTGCTTCGGAATGACAGAACGATGGGCAAAGGTGCTGTCTGATCTCATGTACATAGTAAAATTGCTTTAAAATAAAAAATGGGAGCATCTCCTCCTTCTTTGTGCAAAAAGCCTCTCCTGATTAGCCTTCTCCTTCCCAGGCCTGGCCCACTTGAAAGAGGGCTAGTGGCTGGGCAGGCACAGCCAGGTGGCAGGGGAACGAGAGGCCTGAAAGACTTGTTTCTGTCACACTGGGCTTCCAAAGATGTTTGCAGCCACAGACCTCCTGGACTGGCCTGCTCTGCCCCAAAGAGCTGGATCAGCGTAACAGATGCTGAACGCCAATCCCCCCTCTCTCCCTCCTTCAGAGGGACATAAAGGAACACTGGGTTACCTAATCCAAGGAGCCTTCCAGCAATTATTTTATGAGAAAGTCAAATGCCAAAAGGCGTGCATGGGGTGTGTGTGTGTGTGTGTGTGTGAGAGAGTGTGTGTGTGTGTGTGTGTGTGTTTGTGTGTGTGTGTGTGTGTGTGTGTGTTTGTGTGTGTGTGTGTGTGTGTGTGTGTGTTTTGTAAGTAGCTCTCAGCACAGGGTGAGCCAGACTGCTCCCTGCATTCTTTCTCTGGGTGGAATCTTTGATAGAGACTAGGAGAGAGGCTTCTGCTACAGCTTCTGCCCCAAGTAGCACTCAGCCCCTCCAGGTCTGAGCATGGGAGCCTGGAGTTCAGAGACCCTGGTCTCTGCCAGGAAAGCCCAGCCACTTCCTTCGCAGGACCTGAGGAATGACCAGGTGGGGAAGTTTGGGAGGGAGTGAACAGCCTGGTCCCTGTCCCCATAGCCGATGTGAACCTGGGCCTGTGCCTGGTCCGGCAGCATAGAGGGGAGTCGGGGCAGGCAGGGGTCTGGCCTTCTCTCCCAGCTTCCCGGAGAAGGAAGGCTGGCTGGGTGTCTAGGCTGGGAACCCTAACGGTTGATAGATTGTAGAGACTAGCTGGCCAGGATCCACCCACATTCTCCCACCTCAGGCAGGTTATCTGGTCTCTCCTGATGTACCATGACGACATCTGGGAGGGGCTGGGCAGGGCTCCATCTGTGACTGGCAAGGGCAGAGATGGGGCTTGCAGTGGGTTTTGGGCAGACAGTACCAGAATCATACCATCCCCCTTGGCTTCTCTGACTGCTGACAGTCAGACCGCTGAGTCAGTAGCTGGAGATGAGCCTAGGAGAGGAGAGATGAACCAGGAGTGGGAGGAAGAGGGGCAGAGGGGCAGGGAGAGCAGGAGTGAGGGCGGAGGGGGTGATGCTGAGGTGGGGAGGGGGTGATCGACCACCAGTGCTACCCAAGAGCCTGCTCCACGCCACCTGGGGGGAGGCTGCAGCTTGCCCCAGGCCCCAGGGGCTCCTCTCAGCCATCCCCTCAAGGCCCCTCCTCCAACCCTCCCCCAGCTCCTGCCGGGTACCAGACTGTGGAGGAGGTGAGGGCTGATGGACCCTGCTGAACTCCCTCCACATTCACCAGCCCTGATGTCAGCGGGCTAGCGAGGCCGACCTCCCACTGAGTCCCAGGGGCCCTGACACCCACCCTTCCAGCTTCCCTTCCCCTGGCTGTGACCTGTCCACCGCCCGCTGGTCCCTTGATCTGCTGTGCTGCTGGGCTGGAAGTAGGATGTGGGACAAGGCTTCCTGAGTCCCCTGCCGTCACCTCACGCAGTCAAATCCTTGCCAAGCCCAAACCATGAAGCCAGGAGATGAGATGGGGGAACGGAGGCCCCGGGAGGGACACGGACAGGCCCGAGGCCACAAGTAAGGTCCACAACGACACGTGCAAAACCCAGGGCCCTTCCTCTAGTCCCAGCACCCCTCTGGGGGCAGCAGTCAAATCCAGCCAAGTCTGGGCAGCTCCTCCTGCTCCCATTTGCCTGGAGGCTCCTGTTCCCTGGAACTGCTCCTCAGAACTCTTCAGAACCCCCTCCAGGCCCTCCGGCACTGCCCCCTGAGGACCATCCCTCCTCCTGCCTGTCCTGACTGCCCTCCCACCCCCTCAGCTTCTCCTCCCCAGGGACCTTCCTGAGTGGCTGTTCTTTCCCTCACCCTTTAACCGTGGTCCCCAGGGCTCTGATCTGGACCTGATCCCTTTCACCCGCAGACTCTTTCTGGGTGGTGTCACCCACCCCCACCTCCATACCGATGACTGCCGCTTCTCCATCGCCAGCCCAGCCCCTCTCCATATACCCACCAGCCTCCAGCCCTCAGGCCTGAAGGTCCCACCCCCTCCCCAGACTCCTCAGGTCCCGAGAAGGCACACAAGGCTTACAGGGCGGGGAAAGGCCATAAGAAGTGGGATGGTGTAGGCCACTGCATTCCTGGGCCCACTTGTCAGGCCCACTCCTCCACCTTCTGCACCCGAGTCCCCGGGCGTGGGTGAGGTGCATATACACACTTGCGTGCATGTGTTGGACCCCATCCTCAGAGAGCTGGGGCTGTCTGTCTCAGCTGTTCATCCACCCCCACACCTGGAGAGGCAACTGGTTTTAGAAAGTGCTCTGTGAACATGGGGTGATGGGATACCTCGAAAAAGGGGACTCACTTGGGAGCCAGTCGAACCTCCAGGATGGACTGAGATGGGTGACGGAGAGGGTGCGTTAGCGGCCACGATGAGCCACAGGGGGCTCACAGGTACTGCACAACCCTGTCTCGAAGGTCACAGCCTTTGCACTGAGTCAAAGGCAGCTGCCAACCTCACTGGTCACTTCACCCCTCCAAGCCCCTCTGCCAGGATGGGCTCAGGTTGGAAGGTCAGGGGCCAGGCCAGACCCATTATCTGCCAGGCCCTGATGGGCCCTGCCTGCCTGCAGCCCTCAGCTTGCTGGGTGGCTGATGGGCCTGGGAGTTCTCATAATTGGGAAGGTGTGTGAAGCCAGTCATTCCCCACTCCCCAGGGTTCCCAGCTGCAGGCACCCAAAGGGAGTAGACTAACAAGGACCCAGTGGAGCAATGCACTCCAGGGCCGGACCCCTCGGCAAACAAAGGATCTCCCACCCCTCCTCTCCAATCTGAAATCCAGCCTCTGCCCTGGAAACTGTTGCCTTGTTATGAGATCCATATGGGTGTGGATGCAAGGCTTACGTTTATCTTTTCCTGCCAGGTTGCTGGGTTCGGGAGCCAAGGGGAATGCTAAGCAAGGAGGTGGGAGTGTGGTGGAGGCTGCGCAGGAGCCCGGGGGGCCAGTCGTGGAGGCCCCAGGCCTCATCTCCGGCCAGGACTAGGAGAGGGACACATGGGGCTCTGCCCTCTGCCCCAGAGCTCTGCCTGCCTGAACTCTCCTGAATCCTGGAACCCTGAGGCCCCTGCGTGGGGGGACGGAAGAGACCCCTGCCCCCTGGGTCACTCCAATTCCCCTCTACCAAACCCTCCTTTAAACTCCATCCCAGGGACACTCAGCTGGACACACATTTTCATCTTTCTCCCACGTATCTGAGGACGTGTCTGTGCACGTATCATGCTTGCGTGTCCCAGTGTGGGTGTGTCAGTGCGGAGGGAAGATGTGGGCATTGCAGAGTCTACAGGACCTGCACGTGTATGTGGCGTGTGGGGTGTGGGTACATTTCCAAGCACCTGTGTTTATAGGAGGGACTTTTATGCATTTGCTCATAAGTGCTGAACTTGTTCTAGACACACGCAAATGCATGCCTGCTGCACATGTGTCAGCGTAGAACGCACGCATGCCTGTATGTGTATGTTGAGCGTCTCCATATGCTTCCATATATCAAGCGTTTGTGTATCACCGTGTGAGTCTGACTGCACAAGTCAGGTGCCCCATCTCTGGCTGCCTCTTTAACCAGACCTAGAAGTCTGTCTCTAGAAGGTAGGGATCCTGGGCGCTCTGCGGAGACTTGCATACAAGGTTTTAAGGGTGGCCCTGATCCGGAGAGAGGGTAAGAGAGAGCAGACCTTCTCAACCCCCGACCAACGTTGGGCCCTCGTGGTCCTAGTGGAGGAGGAATTTCCCACGGGCCTCTGCTGAGGCTCAGGCCGCCCAGAGAACAAACAGCACACATCCCCGTGTGGAGGGGCCTGCCTCCTCCCAGCAAAGGCAGGGGCTGCGGAGGGTGTGGAGTGGAGACAGCTGCTTCCAGCCCAGATAAGGCCATGGGGCTCACAGTTTCCATTTCTAGGATCCCCTCCCCACTCAGGTCCCAGCTCCTAAGCCCTGGCCCCATGGCCTGGAAAGGTCTCCGCTGACTCACCCCAGCGCCCTGCCCCCACCTTGGGAACAGCACCCCACCACAGCCTGTCCTGGGCCACTGTGGTCTCTGGGGCAGGACAGCCCCGGCCTGGGGCCCTCACAGCTAATATCCTGACCCTTGTGCCTCTGAAAAGCCACACAGGAAGGAGCACTGGCCCCTCCTGTCCTCTTAGAACGACACTCCCTGCGTCTACGTGCTCGTGCAATCCGCTCCGCCAGCCTGGCTGCCCCGGCCCAGAGGACCCCGAGACCCCCAGGGGCGAGCAGTCATCATCAGCGGCAGAACTGGGCCTAAATTCTGGACTCATCCTCCCTTCTCCCCCGCTGCTCCACAACTTCCCACCGGAGGCTTGCCCCCTCCAGCCCTGCCTGGCCCGCCTCCCCTCCCCATCCCTGGGCTATTTATAGGGACTGGGGGAGGCAGAGCTCCAGGGCTGTGGCTCCCTGGGCCTTCCCCAGGGGCCCCGCAGGCCAGGCAGTGTCTGCTTTCAGCCCAGAAAAAGGCTGTGTCACTCCAAGTAAGCAGTGGGGGTGGGGAGGCTGGGCAGAGGCAGGGGGCTGGGCTCTGGCCTGGGCCAGGGCCCTCCAAAGCCTTTTGCAGCCCACACACAAGCTGGGCTTCCTCAGAATCATTCTGGAGTCCCCCTTGGGGCTGGAGCGGTACGGGAGGTCTCTGCGGGCGCTAGCACCTCCTTGGGGAAGCCTGGAGGAGACCAGCACCCACACCACCAGGCTGCCACCTCCCCTGCAAGCCCCCCCGAGTCTCCTTTCTCTAACAAAACTATCCCTCTGACCCATGACTCCCCTCCACCAACAGTGGGTCGAATGCCTTAAGGTGCATTTCAAGGCCCTTCCGGCAAAATGCACAAACTCCCACACTTCTGCCTTTGTGGCTGCCCTGGTCCCACTGCCTGAAGCATCCCTTCCACTTGCCATCCTGTCTGGCAGACTCCCTTCTTTAGGTCTTCAGAGCCCAGTTTAAATGCCACCTCCTCCAGGAAGCCGTCCCTGATGAGGCCTGTTACCACTCCTCCCCTCCCCTCCCCGCCCACCATGCCCATTGAAATATATCCCTCCTCTCCTGCCCTGGCTCCCTCCTCCAGTGTGGAGCTGCTGTCTGTCTTGAGTAGTGATCTCTGGGGCTCCTGAGAGGGCAAGGCCCTGCCTCTCTCATCCCTCTGACCCCTGGCCCAGCCCCCAGCTCCATCAGCCATTTGAATGAGTGAGTGAAGGGAGGGGCGCCGAATGGAGCAGTGCAGGAACTAGTGACTGAACAGTGAATGGAAGTGGAGAGAACAGGGGGGCAGGAAAGCAGAAGAGACCCCACCTGTGTCTCCTGAGCCCTGGAGTGACTGCCTGGTGCCCCCACAGGTGGGAAGGTGGCAGGGGCAGCCCAGGCCAGGTCTCAGTGGCACGGCTCGGCCCTGGGCAGCCGCCAGCTCGGTCACCCTCATTCTTTCCAGATCAAAGTTCCCCCGGGGAACAGCCTGGAACCTGACACTGGCCTGGGGTGGGGGGACGGGGCCAGCTGGCACAGTTCGGGAGGAGGACGCGGAAAGGCAGGCACCTGTCCCCAGCTCCAGGGACCCCAGGCCAGCAGCCTTGGGAGGGGACTGGATACACTTCCGCACACCTACTTCAGCCCCAGCCCCGTCCTTGGATAGGCCATACTGGTAGGTGGGGAACCCGTGGCTCTAGGCCCTTCTGTCCCAGACTCCCCAAGGACCCCAAACCCTCAGGGCCTCAGCGGCTCGGCTTCCTGCACGACCATCCCCCCACATCAGTTCTGACTCAGCCCCACCCCGTCTCCCAGCACCTTCCATCCAGACACCCTCCAGGTGTGTGTTTCTCTGTCTCCCAGTGTCTGTATCTATTTCTGTCTTGGCACCTTTCTGTCTACACTCTCTGTACTTCTGTGCTTCTCTGTATTTTTCATTCTTGTCTCAGTCCTTACCCTGGTCTCTCTTTCCATCTCTCTGTCTCCCTAGACACGAAGAGTAACGATGGAGTGATTTGTCCACCCTTTCTTTTAAGGAAGGAGCTGTTTTCATGGCTCTCCCCCGTCTCCAGCCCCTAGTCCCTCCAGTCTACAGTGAACAGATTTTCCTGATGCTGAGATGAGGGTGGGAGAGGACAGACCCCACCGCCCCTGCTGCAGCCGGGCCTCCCTGGTGCCCTCAGGCTGCTGCGTCTGAGCCAGGCCTCGGTCAGCCCCAGGTCCAAAGCTTTATGAGTGACACTGGGCGAGCTGGAATGCTGAGCGTGATTCTGTCCTGGTCTTCCAACTGTCATCTCAACCTCCTTAGGTGGCTCTGGAGGTTGAGACGGGGCTTCCTCCTGGACCGAAGAAAGCCCCACCCCCTCAGGGGGACCTGTAGTCTGAGCTGTGGCCTCTTGTTGTCCTGGGAGATTCAACCTTCCCAGGGTGCTCCGGAGACGGAGAAAGAGGCTTAGACTGGACTGGAGAAATTTCAGCCTGCTCGGGGGAAACGGGAAAATGAGCAGAGCCCTCCTGCTGCTCTGGGGAACTTTCAGCCTCCTTAGCAGGCTCTGGAGTGATGACAACTGTGAGATCCAGGGGTTTGCCTATGGTACTAGGCATCACTGGATGCTGAGCTTCACCTGGCCCTGCAGGTGAGAACGTCACCTCATTATGTACTGGATGTTGAGCTGTGGCAGCTGTAGAGGTCTCTGGAGGCTGAGTTGGGGGCTCAAGCTGGACTGGAGAAGGTTCACCATTTCCTGAGGGGGCTGGAGGCTGTTCCGGAACCTCCTGCTCGACCAGTAACGGTTCCAACTGCTCAGGGGACCCTGCAGACTGAGATGAGGCCTCCTGTTGGGGCGGAGAAGGTCCAGCTTCACTTGTGGGCCCTGAAGTTATGGTGAGTGCAAGGTCCACAGGTTTAACAGTGACACTGGGCCACTGCAGAGACTGAGCTTGATCCTGGCCTGGAGGAGAAGCTGTTGTCACATGATCTTGAGAATGAGCTGGAGAGGGTTCGGCCTCAGCGGGAGACTGTGGACGCTGAGCTGTGCTTTCCTGCTGGGTTGCGGAAGGCTCTATCTCTGCTGGAGACTGAGCTGGGCTCTCCTGCTGGGTGGCTGGGTTCACCACCTCAGGATGCTCTGTGGGCTGAGCTGGGCTCTCCTGCTGGGTTGAGAAGGGTACAACTTCCCCATTAGGCTCATAAGGCTGAGCCGGTCGTCCCTGTTCACCTGGAGAAGGCTCAGCTTCCTCAGGAGGCTCTGGAGGCTGACCTGTGGCATCCTGCGGGGTTGGAGAAGGTTCTGCCTCCACAGAATATTCAGGAGGCTGAGGCCGGGGCTCCTGCTGGGCTGCGGTAAACTCGCCTTCCTTAGCAGGCTCTGGAGTGACCATAAGTTCCAAATCCACAGGTTTAAGTGTAACACTGGACAGCTTGGAGTGAGCTGGATAGTTACTTCCAGGTCGAGCTGCTGCCTCTTCACTCGCTGGAAACTGAGGTACATTCTCACCAGGGGACCCCGGAACTTGCGCTGGGGCCTCTTGCTGGAGTGGGGCAGAGTCATACTCAGGGCGCTCTGCAGGCTGAGCCTGGGCCTCCTGAGGGAATGGAGGAGGTTCCGCCTCCTCAGGATGCTCTGCAGGCTGAGCCTGGGCCTCCTGCTCAAGTGAAGGTTGCACCTCCTCGGGGCTCTCTGGAGGCTGAGACGCAGCTTCCTCCTGGACTGGAGAAGGTTCCACCTCCTCAGGGCTCTCTGGAGGCTGATAGGGGGCCTCCTGCAGAACTGGAGAAGTTTCAACCACATTAGTGACCTCTGGATTTATAGTAAGTGCCAGATCCACAGGGTTAACACTGACACTGTGCAGGTCTGACTGCTGAGCTTCATTCTCATTGGGACCATGAGGCCTTAATTGTTCAGCTAAAAGCTCCTGAAGCCCTCCCTCCCCCCAAGGGACTGCAGCGCCTACTTCCTCAGGGCCCTCTGAAGGCTGAGACAGAGCCCCCTGCTGAAGTGGAGCTGGTTCTGTCTCTTCAGTGGCCTCTGGACGCTGAGCCTGGGCCTCTGCCTGGGGCGGAAAAGATTCAACCTTCCCAGGGGTCTGTGGATTTTGAGCAGGACCCTCTTGCTGGGGTGGAGACTCAACCTCCTGAGTGGGCTCTGGACGCTGAGCCTGGGCCTCCTGCAGGGATGAGGACATTTCAGCCTCCTCAGGGGGCTCTGGAGGCTGATCTGGGCTTCCCAGAAGATCCAAAGGTAGATCTATATCTACAGCTTTGATCTTATTACCTTTAGGTCGAGACAGAGCTGGGGCCTGATTCTGATCCCAGCCTAGCACTGGAACCTCCTCTGGGAGCTTTTGATGCTGGGTTATCCTGTCATTCTCACCTTGACGTGGAACAGCAACATCTTCGTATGGCCCTGCAGGCAGCTCTCCATTTGACTCCACATCCGTGTACAGAAGTAGTCTCAGCTGACTCCTGTGTGAAAGAATTAAACTCCCCTGATTGTGAGTTGGGGGTCTGCTGGACAGAGCCCAGGGACCACCTCAGGGGCCATCCCTGGACCAGCAGCCAGAGTGGTTGCCAAGCAAAGAGCTGCAGCAGCCAAAAATACTGGGGAAACATAACACAAAGACGATTCGGGCACAGTGACACAGGCTAGTAGGAAACTGGCCAGGCACACTGAACAGACACCGAAGCGAAATGGCAGCTTGGCTACACGTGCGCCCCTCCCCTGCCTCATGTCCCACCCTGTAGTGGCACCTCATTTATTAGGTCAGAGTGAAGATGCAACCACAGTCAGGCTTTTTCCCAGGGTCCAAGCCATTCTTCTCCCAGCAAAGGTGACACTTACGTCCTGCCAGGCCCTCTCTCCAACCCCAGCCTGGCCCCCCAGCACAACGAGGCAGGATTTGGGCTGCAGACCAGAGTGGCCCCAGGCTCCAGCAGCGCAGGGGTGGGGGTGAGGTGGTGCAGAGCTTCCCAAGGAAGTCACAGGGCCCGGCCTTCAGGAAGATTCAGAAGTGCTAGCCCAGTTCTGGGCATCTGAACTCCTCCTCCTCAAAGCTGACATCTGAGAGACATTCTTCCTCCCCTTGGCCACACTGCTTCCAAGAAAAGTAGCTGACCTACAAAATGAGCACCAGTCAGGGCGGCGGGAGGGGAATACACCTTACAGTTAGATATTTTAAAATGTTGCCATGTCCTCTGAACTCTCAGCATCCATGTCTGATTATAAAATTCACCACTCTATTATTAGGGGTTACCACTGAATCAGTGATGACTCTAAAATTTCTGTAGGAAGGGTTTTGGAGTAGGTGAGCAATTCACTCTGAGAAAAACTGTTGGAAACCAAGTGAACAGCTCTTTACCTCGGCATGGGAAAATTTGCCCATCTCACCTTGTCTCAGCACAGCCATTAGTCTAGAAGCAATTACAATGCCCCTTTTCAGAGGTCTACCCTGTGTGCACACACAGAGAAGACACCTAGAATGTTAAAGTCAGCATGTTGGGGGGAGGTATAGCTCTGTGGTTAGTGTGTACCTAGCACGCACAAGGTCCTGGATTCAATCCCAGTACCTCCATTAAAAATAGTGGGGAAAGGGGTGGGAAGGGATAAACTGGGCATTGGAGACTTGCAGATACTAACACTATAAATAAAATAGACAAACAAGTTTATACTGTATAGCACAGGGAACGATATTCAGTATCTTCTAGTAACTTATGGTTAAAAAATAAGAAAACAAATCTATGTATGTTCCTATATGACTGTGTATTGTGCTGTACACCAGAAATTGACACAACAGTGTAAACTGACTATACTTCAATAAAAATATATTTTTAAGATATAGTATATATGTAAATAAATAAAAAAAAATGTGATTACCTCTTCCCTCTCAAAAAATAAAGTCAGCATGTTAAATAATTTTCTTGAAATACTGCAGATAGCACCCACTTTACTTCCTTCACAGCCCTTATAATCATCTCTCTGATTTTAGTCATTTTTAATTGTCTGGCACACCCTCTGGCCACTAAACTCCATGGAGAAGGCACTTCATCTTACTCCCAGCGTTAAGCACATAATGGTTTTTAAATGGAATTGATTCCAAGATTGGCCAAAGAGGAATGGCTCTGTTGTTATAATCAGCTTTCTGAAAATTTTAGCATCCATACTGGCTCAGGGAACAAGAGCAGGGTAGGTGGGTGATGTCCACTGCGGCCTCTGGAGGGGCCCAACAGCCGGGCCAGCCTGCCTCACCTGGTAGCCGATGGTCTTGCTGCGACACCACTCGAGCAGAATCTGCTTGATGCTGCTGGCGCTGGCCACTCCGAAGCTCTGTGAGCGCTTCAGCTTTGCCCGGGTCTCGCCCTTCCCCCTGTGGAGAGAGGGCAGGCCTGCTGGGGGCTGGGGGCCAGGGGGCTGCCTCTCAGCTGCCATCTGCTCCGGGAATGTGCCTCACCAGCTCTGCTCACCCAGGGAGATGCTCTGTCGGCAGGCAACCTCCCAGCCCCACGCCCACGTCCAGGCGTGTGCCCCGTGTCCCAGCTGCACTGCGTCCAGTGATGGGGTCCGGCAGGACCAGCCCCCTTCCAGCCTCCAGGCCCCCTGTGTACTTCCCACACTGGCGATCCTGCGGCAGAGGACCTGACCCCACATGGCCCATGCCCCTGCCCTCTGCTTGGAAAACCCTCCTTGCCTCCATCCCACCCCTCCTCTGAGCTCCTTCCGAGGCCACCCTCCCTCATGGTTTCCTATTCTAGGCCCCAAAGACACTCTTTATCGGCCAAGATCAGGTTGTCTGGGTCAGTGGGACACTTCCTGGGTCTGTCCCCCTCACCAGAGTCAGAGCCTTGGGAGCCACTACGGGGGGTGGGTCATTGTCTCATAGGCCTGGGCCAATCCTAAATGTAACAGAAGTCAATACCACTCACTGACAGGAGGGCTGGATAAACATGCAAAGGTGGCCGTTTCTAATGGGGCGGGTGGTGTAGTGTGACAGGGAGCCAGTGGTACTGGGGTCTCACTGTGTCACCTCCAGCTTCTGCTGGGAATCCCAGTGACTGCCCTCTGGTCTCCCCAGTCATGCCTGGAAACCAACCTCTTCAGTTGGATGAGGGATGTGGGTGTGAGGGTGCCTAGAGATCCCTCTGGGAATGTGGGAGAGGGGCTGGGGTCTCATCACAGCCTCCCTCCCCAGAACTGGAGCCACCTGCCCCTCAGCCGGCCCTGTAGCCAGCCCTGACCTATGTCTTGCCTGAGAGGTCACATCTTGGGGAACTGCCCTCGGGGGAACAGGACAGGGCCAGCTTTGCTCTGCCTGCCTGCCTGACCCCAGTGTGGGCTCAGGCTTCCTTTGGGGGCCCTGACTGATCTGGGAGGGTGCTAAGAGCATCCATACTTGCTGGCTTCTGTGTCCTGCTCCCATTTCTCAAACAATGCCTTCCGGGCCTGTGCCCCCGAGGTGCGGGGCAGCGTCTGTGACTGCACCAGCTCCCGGCGACGCTCCCCCTGCCGATGGGCCTGAGTCGTGGCTGGCGGCTGCGGGGAGGGGGACGACTGGGGTGGCGTCACCCGAGGTGGGCTGAGGAGAGACCACTGAGTCAAGAGCACAGATCTGGCCATCACTAGCTCGCACAGGCCCCGGGCCTCCACCCCACTGAATGTGAAATGAGGCAGCGGCTGGGCTATAGGCAGAGAGGAAGCACCCCTGTTCCAGCCCCCACCGGTTCCACAGGTTTTTGGAACTGAGCTGCTGTCTGAGGCCGGCCTGGCCAGCAGTGGGCCCCCTCTCTGGGCATAATCGCCCCTCGGCAGGTGTCAATGCCTGGGGTGGGCAGGGGCGGCCTCCTGGCAGGACAAGCACCCAGAACCAGCCCCACCAGGATCAGGCCCCCTCCTCGCCACCACTAAATAAGATCTCCTCTGTTTCCCCCTTAAAACAGTTTCTCAGAAAGTCACAATTCTCCTTTTATTATTAAGAGGGGGAGAAAAAAGCCAAGCCAGACCCCACCCAACACCCAGCTCCGATCACAGTTCAGAGGGCCTGGGGGCAGCGCATGGGGACAACCAGAGGCCAGGAGGCAGCCTGTAACACAGGGAACCCCCTCACAGGCCTCCCCCAGGGTAAGGGCCTCTCCAGGTAACTCCTCAGTCCACAAGCAGGAAGCCCCCAGCTCAGAGGGAGCCTAGCCAGGATGGCTGAAGATCCATCCTGTGGGGACTGAGAAACTCTCTCCAATCTTTGGACAGACTTGCTTTGAAGGATCCTTAAAGATACCAGCCCTCCGCCGTATTGTTCCAAACAAAACTCTCTACCAAGCTTCGCTGCCTCATTTCTCCTCTCAAACCCCACTCAGCGACACTGCTGCCTTAGTTATCCAGAGGCACCAAGCCAAGGAAGGTGCCTCCTCCTGGGGTTGGCACTGGGAGCTCCGTGCAGGGGCCTGGGTAGCCTGGGTCCAAGGCCAAGCCCAGACACTTCCTGGGGAGTGACGACCCTGCCACCGGGAACAGGGGCCCTGACTCGCCTGTTATCGTTCCTGCTGGCCGTCACCCCCCCATAGCCAGAGCTGGACAAAGACCGTGGGAGGGAAGAGTTCTTCTCTGCGGGACAAAGGGAGGGAGAGAAATAACAAACCCTGGCCTTGGGGAGGGCCACCACTGCCTGCCTCCCATCCTTTGACCCCGCCCTGAGCTATTCACCCAGCATCACTCTGGGCACTGACAGGACCTCTGGGCTAAGCTGACCCTGCCTGGGCCAACAGTTGAGGAGAAAGGATGTTGGAACATAGAGCAATGACATAAAAGAGGTCCTTTAAAGTACTCCTCACTGCATTTGAGAGCACAGAGCCCAGGACCTCCTGTGCTACATATCCAGTAAACACCATGTTACCAAGCCCTCATTCTGGAAATCCACACAGCCCGACCCAAGGGCACACCACTGGGGCCTGATCACAGGTCCAAGACAGCCCCAGGGGGACCACGCCAGGTCTGTTACACACAAAGTGTGCAGGGTAGGCGGCCACCTTCTAACCACAGCCTTGATCTGCAGTAAAAGCCATGGTCATACCCCGCAGGATGAGGCTACTTCACAGCAGCTCTGGGAGAGGAGCCGGGAAAGATGGGCCCCATCTGATGGAGCAGGCGAGCTGGGGACGGGGGTGGCAGTGACAGGCAGAGCGGGTAGGGCCCGGCCCCAGGATTTCTGAGTCTCTTGCAAACCACCCCCAGCCCCTGCCCTCCTTCACATTTTGAGGTCATGGTCTCCTGCTCCTACCACTGGGACTGGGAGTCCAGGATGTGGTGGCCGCGCTGGGGCTTGAGCTGAGGCCCCCCAGGATGGCAGCAGACGTGGGCGAGAGAGCTGTGGCTGAGGTCTCCCCAGAGAACTTCTCGGAGACTCGTGTGACGGCCGTGACTGGCTGATGAGGCTGCCGCAAGGAGAGGCTCACAGGGCGAGGCTTGTGGGGCTCTGGTGTTGGGATGGTTTGGGCGGCTTCGGGGGGCCCATCACCCGGACCTGAAACAGGTGACCAGCAGGGGTCGGGGGTTTCAGCCATGGCATTAACAGGGGCCACAGAACCACCCAGGAGGACTCCAGCCTGGGTTCAACTGAGGGGCGGTGGGAGGGGCGGGCAGAGGGCGGGGCGAGCCCGGCGAGCCCCGGGAATGGGCGCCGCTTGGGGGCGGTGCCTGTGGGCGGGGCCTGGCGGCTCGGGGTCACCCCCAACCCCAGCCCCTGTGACCCACGCAATGCGGCGAGGGGGAGAGCCGCCAGTGGCGCTGGAGAAGAGCTCGCCCAGCCTCTCGTCTCCGTCGGTGCGGAGCTCAGGGGGAGTGCCAAGGCGGAGACCCCCTTGACCCTGGAGAAGCAGTGTGCGACATGTGGGAGGGACTGCGGGCCGTCAGAGGAAGGCCTCGACCCCCAAGTGGACTTGATTTAGGAGACAGCGGACGTGGGTTATGCGTTCCCACGGGGCTCTCACACTCAGGGCCCAGGTACTACTGGGGGTAGGGATCCCCCACTGCTCTGGGGGACCTGAGAGCGGCAGCAGTAACCCCCAGAACTGTCACCCTGTGCACATGACTGCCCGCTCTAAGCCGTGGACACGGCCCTCACAAGCACATACTTACGTGTGGCATCTTGGCCTGGAATTTCTTGCACCTAAGGGAGAGGGAGACAGGTGGTGAGGTCCCTCCTTGTCTCTGCAATTATGCACTCTCCCCTCCCAGCCCCACTCTGTGTAACAAGATTCCTGTGTCCTTCCTGCCAGTGGTCACGGGGCTCTGAGCTCACTGAGTGGCCCCTGTTGGGGCATCCACAAGTGACTGAGGTCAAACAGAGAAGAGAAGGTGTGCTTAGGACCGAATCTCCAAATTCTTGGGTCAGAGACCATGGGACTAATCACCTCTCTCCCTCCATCAAGTCTCAGTCCCTGGCCTGTGGTTACAGGCCAGGGCTCCCACCTCGATTCCCTCTCAACACCCCTTTCATGCTGGAACCCAGATATTCCTCCCTTCCATAACCCCCAACCTCCAAACATCACGAGAAAGGGAGGAATGAAAATAGCTTTTGCTTCGGAATGACAGAACGATGGGCAAAGGTGCTGTCTGATCTCATGTACATAGTAAAATTGCTTTAAAATAAAAAATGGGAGCATCTCCTCCTTCTTTGTGCAAAAAGCCTCTCCTGATTAGCCTTCTCCTTCCTAGGCCTGGCCCACTTGAAAGAGGGCTAGTGGCTGGGCAGGCACAGCCAGGTGGCAGGGGAACGAGAGGCCTGAAAGACTTGTTTCTGTCACACTGGGCTTCCGAAGATGTTTGCAGCCACAGACCTCCTGGACTGGCCTGCTCTGCCCCAAAGGAGCTGGATCAGCGTAACAGATGCTGAACGCCAATCCCCCCTCTCTCACTCCTCCACAGGGACAGGAACACTGGGTTACCTAATCCAAGGAGCCTTCCAGCAATTATTTTATGAGAAAGTCAAATGCCAAAAGGCGTGCATGGTGTGTGTGTGTGTGTGTGTGTGTGTGTGTGTGTGTGTGTGTGTGTGTGTGTGTGTGTGTGTGTGTGTGTGTGTGTTTGTGTTTTGTAAGTTGCTCTCAGCACAGGGTGAGCCAGACTGCTCCCTGCATTCTTTCTCTGGGTGGAATCTTTGATAGAGACTAGGAGAGAGGCTTCTGCTACAGCTTCTGCCCCAAGTAGCACTCAGCCCCTCCAGGTCTGAGCATGGGAGCCTGGAGTTTAGAGACCCTGGTCTCTGCCAGGAAAGCCCAGCCACTTCCTTCGCAGGACCTGAGGAATGACCAGGTGGGGAAGTTTGGGAGGGACTGAACAGCCTGGTCCCTGTCCCCATAGCCGATGTGAACCTGGGCCTGTGCCTGGTCCGGCAGCATAGAGGGGAGTGGGGGCAGGCAGGTGTCTGGCCTTCTCTCCCAGCTTCCCGGAGAAAGAAGCCTGGCTGGGTCTCTAGGCTGGGAACCCTAACGGTTGATAGATTCTAGGGACTAGCTGCCGAGGATCCACCCACATTCTCCCAACTCAGGCAGGTTACCTGGTCTCTCCTGATGTACCATGACGACATCTGGGAGGGGCTGGGCAGGGCTCCATCTGTGACTGGCAAGGGCAGAGATGGGGCTTGCAGTGGGTTTTGGGCAGACAGTACCAGAAACATACCATCCCCCTTGGCTTCTCTGACTGCTGACAGTCAGACCGCTGAGTCAATAGCTGGAGATGAGCCTAGGAGAGGAGAGATGAACCAGGAGTGGGAGGAAGAGGGGCAGAGGGGCAGGGAGAGCAGGAGTGAGGGCGGAGGGGGTGATGCTGAGGTGGGGAGGGGGTGATCGACCACCAGTGCTACCCAAGAGCTGGCTCCACGCCACCTGGGGGGAGGCTGCAGCTTGCCCCAGGCCCCAGGGGTTCCTCTCAGCCATCCCCTCAAGGCCCCTCCTCCAAACCTCCCCCAGCTCCTGCCAGGTAACAGACTGTGGAGGAGGTGAGGGCTGATGGACCCTGCTGAACTCCCTCCACATTCACCAGCCCTGATGTCAGCGGGCTAGCGAGGCCGACCTCCCACTGAGTCCCAGGGGCCCTGACACCCACCCTTCCAGCTTCCCTTCCCCTGGCTGTGACCTGTCCACCGCCCGCTGGTCCCTTGATCTGCTGTGCTGCTGGGCTGGAAGTAGGATGTGGGACAAGGCTTCCTGAGTCCCCTGCCGTCACCTCACGCAGTCAAATCCTTGCCAAGCCCAAACCATGAAGCCAGGAGATGAGATGGGGGAACGGAGGCCCCGGGAGGGACACGGACAGGCCCGAGGCCACAAGTAAGGTCCACAACGACACGTGCAAAACCCAGGGCCCTTCCTCTAGTCCCAGCACCCCTCTGGGGGCAGCAGTCAAATCCAGCCAAGTCTGGGCAGCTCCTCCTGCTCCCATTTGCCTGGAGGCTCCTGTTCCCTGGAACTGCTCCTCAGAACTCTTCAGAACCCCCTCCAGGCCCTCCGGCACTGCCCCCTGAGGACCATCCCTCCTCCTGCCTGTCCTGACTGCCCTCCCACCCCCTCAGCTTCTCCTCCCCAGGGACCTTCCTGAGTGGCTGTTCTTTCCCTCACCCTTTAACCGTGGTCCCCAGGGCTCTGATCTGGGCCTGACCCCTTTCACCCGCAGACTCTTTCTGGGTGGTGTCACCCACCCCCACCTCCATACCGATGACTGCCGCTTCTCCATCGCCAGCCCAGCCCCTCTCCATATACCCAACAGCCTCCAGCCCTCAGGCCTGAAGGTCCCACCCCCTCCCCAGACTCCTCAGGTCCCGAGAAGGCACACAAGGCTTACAGGGCGGGGAAAGGCCATAAGAAGTGGGATGGTGCAGGCCACTGCATTCCTGGGCCCACTTGTCAGGCCCACTCCTCCACCTTCTGCACCCGAGTCCCCGGGCGTGGGTGAGGTGCATATACACACTTGCGTGCATGTGTTGGACCCCATCCTCAGAGAGCTGGGGCTGTCTGTCTCAGCTGTTCATCCACCCCCACACCTGGAGAGACAACTGGCTTTAGAAAGTGCTCTGTGAACATGGGGTGATGGGATACCTCGAAAAAGGGGACTCACTTGGGAGCCAGTCGAACCTCCAGGATGGACTGAGATGGGTGACGGAGAGGGTGCGTTAGCGGCCACGATGAGCCACAGGGGGCTCACAGGTACTGCACAACCCTGTCTCGAAGGTCACAGCCTTTGCACTGAGTCAAAGGCAGCTGCCAACCTCACTGGTCACTTCACCCCTCCAAGCCCCTCTGCCAGGATGGGCTCAGGTTGGAAGGTCAGGGGCCAGGCCAGACCCATTATCTGCCAGGCCCTGATGGGCCCTGCCTGCCTGCAGCCCTCAGCTTGCTGGGTGGCTGATGGGCCTGGGAGTTCTCATAATTGGGAAGGTGTGTGAAGCCAGTCATTCCCCACTCCCCAGGGTTCCCAGCTGCAGGCACCCAAAGGGAGTAGACTAACAAGGACCCAGTGGAGCAATGCACTCCAGGGCCGGACCCCTCGGCAAACAAAGGATCTCCCACCCCTCCTCTCCAATCTGAAATCCAGCCTCTGCCCTGGAAACTGTTGCCTTGTTATGAGATCCATATGGGTGTGGATGCAAGGCTTATGTTTATCTTTTCCTGCCAGGTTGCTGGGTTCGGGAGCCAAGGGGAATGCTAAGCAAGGAGGTGGGAGTGTGGTGGAGGCTGCGCAGGAGCCCGGGGGGCCAGTCGTGGAGGCCCCAGGCCTCATCTCCGGCCAGGACTAGGAGAGGGACACATGGGGCTCTGCCCTCTGCCCCAGAGCTCTGCCTGCCTGAACTCTCCTGAATCCTGGAACCCTGAGGCCCCTGCGTGGGGGGACGGAAGAGACCCCTGCCCCCTGGGTCACTCCAATTCCCCTCTACCAAACCCTCCTTTAAACTCCATCCCAGGGACACTCAGCTGGACACACATTTTCATCTTTCTCCCACGTATCTGAGGACGTGTCTGTGCACGTATCATGCTTGCGTGTCCCAGTGTGGGTGTGTCAGTGCGGAGGGAAGATGTGGGCATTGCAGAGTCTACAGGACCTGCACGTGTATGTGGCGTGTGGGGTGTGGGTACATTTCCAAGCACCTGTGTTTATAGGAGGGACTTTTATGCATTTGCTCATAAGTGCTGAACGTGTTCTAGACACACGCAAATGCATGCCTGCTGCACATGTGTCAGCGTAGAACGCACGCATGCCTGTATGTGTATGTTGAGCGTCTCCATATGCTTCCATATATCAAGCGTTTGTGTATCACCGTGTGAGTCTGACTGCACAAGTCAGGTGCCCCATCTCTGGCTGCCTCTTTAACCAGACCTAGAAGTCTGTCTCTAGAAGGTAGGGATCCTGGGCGCTCTGCGGAGACTTGCATACAAGGTTTTAAGGGTGGCCCTGATCCGGAGAGAGGGTAAGAGAGAGCAGACCTTCTCAACCCCCGACCAACGTTGGGCCCTCGTGGTCCTAGTGGAGGAGGAATTTCCCACGGGCCTCTGCTGAGGCTCAGGCCGCCCAGAGAACAAACAGCACACATCCCCGTGTGGAGGGGCCTGCCTCCTCCCAGCAAAGGCAGGGGCTGCGGAGGGTGTGGAGTGGAGACAGCTGCTTCCAGCCCAGATAAGGCCATGGGGCTCACAGTTTCCATTTCTAGGATCCCCTCCCCACTCAGGTCCCAGCTCCTAAGCCCTGGCCCCATGGCCTGGAAAGGTCTCCGCTGACTCACCCCAGCGCCCTGCCCCCACCTTGGGAACAGCACCCCACCACAGCCTGTCCTGGGCCACTGTGGTCTCTGGGGCAGGACAGCCCCGGCCTGGGGCCCTCACAGCTAATATCCTGACCCTTGTGCCTCTGAAAAGCCACACAGGAAGGAGCACTGGCCCCTCCTGTCCTCTTAGAACGACACTCCCTGCGTCTACGTGCTCGTGCAATCCGCTCCGCCAGCCTGGCTGCCCCGGCCCAGAGGACCCCGAGACCCCCAGGGGCGAGCAGTCATCATCAGCGGCAGAACTGGGCCTAAATTCTGGACTCATCCTCCCTTCTCCCCCGCTGCTCCACAACTTCCCACCGGAGGCTTGCCCCCTCCAGCCCTGCCTGGCCCGCCTCCCCTCCCCATCCCTGGGCTATTTATAGGGACTGGGGGAGGCAGAGCTCCAGGGCTGTGGCTCCCTGGGCCTTCCCCAGGGGCCCCGCAGGCCAGGCAGTGTCTGCTTTCAGCCCAGAAAAAGGCTGTGTCACTCCAAGTAAGCAGTGGGGGTGGGGAGGCTGGGCAGAGGCAGGGGGCTGGGCTCTGGCCTGGGCCAGGGCCCTCCAAAGCCTTTTGCAGCCCACACACAAGCTGGGCTTCCTCAGAATCATTCTGGAGTCCCCCTTGGGGCTGGAGCGGTACGGGAGGTCTCTGCGGGCGCTAGCACCTCCTTGGGGAAGCCTGGAGGAGACCAGCACCCACACCACCAGGCTGCCACCTCCCCTGCAAGCCCCCCCGAGTCTCCTTTCTCTAACAAAACTATCCCTCTGACCCATGACTCCCCTCCACCAACAGTGGGTCGAATGCCTTAAGGTGCATTTCAAGGCCCTTCCGGCAAAATGCACAAACTCCCACACTTCTGCCTTTGTGGCTGCCCTGGTCCCACTGCCTGAAGCATCCCTTCCACTTGCCATCCTGTCTGGCAGACTCCCTTCTTTAGGTCTTCAGAGCCCAGTTTAAATGCCACCTCCTCCAGGAAGCCGTCCCTGATGAGGCCTGTTACCACTCCTCCCCTCCCCTCCCCGCCCACCATGCCCATTGAAATATATCCCTCCTCTCCTGCCCTGGCTCCCTCCTCCAGTGTGGAGCTGCTGTCTGTCTTGAGTAGTGATCTCTGGGGCTCCTGAGAGGGCAAGGCCCTGCCTCTCTCATCCCTCTGACCCCTGGCCCAGCCCCCAGCTCCATCAGCCATTTGAATGAGTGAGTGAAGGGAGGGGCGCCGAATGGAGCAGTGCAGGAACTAGTGACTGAACAGTGAATGGAAGTGGAGAGAACAGGGGGGCAGGAAAGCAGAAGAGACCCCACCTGTGTCTCCTGAGCCCTGGAGTGACTGCCTGGTGCCCCCACAGGTGGGAAGGTGGCAGGGGCAGCCCAGGCCAGGTCTCAGTGGCACGGCTCGGCCCTGGGCAGCCGCCAGCTCGGTCACCCTCATTCTTTCCAGATCAAAGTTCCCCCGGGGAACAGCCTGGAACCTGACACTGGCCTGGGGTGGGGGGACGGGGCCAGCTGGCACAGTTCGGGAGGAGGACGCGGAAAGGCAGGCACCTGTCCCCAGCTCCAGGGACCCCAGGCCAGCAGCCTTGGGAGGGGACTGGATACACTTCCGCACACCTACTTCAGCCCCAGCCCCGTCCTTGGATAGGCCATACTGGTAGGTGGGGAACCCGTGGCTCTAGGCCCTTCTGTCCCAGACTCCCCAAGGACCCCAAACCCTCAGGGCCTCAGCGGCTCGGCTTCCTGCACGACCATCCCCCCACATCAGTTCTGACTCAGCCCCACCCCGTCTCCCAGCACCTTCCATCCAGACACCCTCCAGGTGTGTGTTTCTCTGTCTCCCAGTGTCTGTATCTATTTCTGTCTTGGCACCTTTCTGTCTACACTCTCTGTACTTCTGTGCTTCTCTGTATTTTTCATTCTTGTCTCAGTCCTTACCCTGGTCTCTCTTTCCATCTCTCTGTCTCCCTAGACACGAAGAGTAACGATGGAGTGATTTGTCCACCCTTTCTTTTAAGGAAGGAGCTGTTTTCATGGCTCTCCCCCGTCTCCAGCCCCTAGTCCCTCCAGTCTACAGTGAACAGATTTTCCTGATGCTGAGATGAGGGTGGGAGAGGACAGACCCCACCGCCCCTGCTGCAGCCGGGCCTCCCTGGTGCCCTCAGGCTGCTGCGTCTGAGCCAGGCCTCGGTCAGCCCCAGGTCCAAAGCTTTATGAGTGACACTGGGCGAGCTGGAATGCTGAGCGTGATTCTGTCCTGGTCTTCCAACTGTCATCTCAACCTCCTTAGGTGGCTCTGGAGGTTGAGACGGGGCTTCCTCCTGGACCGAAGAAAGCCCCACCCCCTCAGGGGGACCTGTAGTCTGAGCTGTGGCCTCTTGTTGTCCTGGGAGATTCAACCTTCCCAGGGTGCTCCGGAGACGGAGAAAGAGGCTTAGACTGGACTGGAGAAATTTCAGCCTGCTCGGGGGAAACGGGAAAATGAGCAGAGCCCTCCTGCTGCTCTGGGGAACTTTCAGCCTCCTTAGCAGGCTCTGGAGTGATGACAACTGTGAGATCCAGGGGTTTGCCTATGGTACTAGGCATCACTGGATGCTGAGCTTCACCTGGCCCTGCAGGTGAGAACGTCACCTCATTATGTACTGGATGTTGAGCTGTGGCAGCTGTAGAGGTCTCTGGAGGCTGAGTTGGGGGCTCAAGCTGGACTGGAGAAGGTTCACCATTTCCTGAGGGGGCTGGAGGCTGTTCCGGAACCTCCTGCTCGACCAGTAACGGTTCCAACTGCTCAGGGGACCCTGCAGACTGAGATGAGGCCTCCTGTTGGGGCGGAGAAGGTCCAGCTTCACTTGTGGGCCCTGAAGTTATGGTGAGTGCAAGGTCCACAGGTTTAACAGTGACACTGGGCCACTGCAGAGACTGAGCTTGATCCTGGCCTGGAGGAGAAGCTGTTGTCACATGATCTTGAGAATGAGCTGGAGAGGGTTCGGCCTCAGCGGGAGACTGTGGACGCTGAGCTGTGCTTTCCTGCTGGGTTGCGGAAGGCTCTATCTCTGCTGGAGACTGAGCTGGGCTCTCCTGCTGGGTGGCTGGGTTCACCACCTCAGGATGCTCTGTGGGCTGAGCTGGGCTCTCCTGCTGGGTTGAGAAGGGTACAACTTCCCCATTAGGCTCATAAGGCTGAGCCGGTCATCCCTGTTCACCTGGAGAAGGCTCAGCTTCCTCAGGAGGCTCTGGAGGCTGACCTGTGGCATCCTGCGGGGTTGGAGAAGGTTCTGCCTCCACAGAATATTCAGGAGGCTGAGGCCGGGGCTCCTGCTGGGCTGCGGTAAACTCGCCTTCCTTAGCAGGCTCTGGAGTGACCATAAGTTCCAAATCCACAGGTTTAAGTGTAACACTGGACAGCTTGGAGTGAGCTGGATAGTTACTTCCAGGTCGAGCTGCTGCCTCTTCACTCGCTGGAAACTGAGGTACATTCTCACCAGGGGACCCCGGAACTTGCGCTGGGGCCTCTTGCTGGAGTGGGGCAGAGTCATACTCAGGGCGCTCTGCAGGCTGAGCCTGGGCCTCCTGAGGGAATGGAGGAGGTTCCGCCTCCTCAGGATGCTCTGCAGGCTGAGCCTGGGCCTCCTGCTCAAGTGAAGGTTGCACCTCCTCGGGGCTCTCTGGAGGCTGAGACGCAGCTTCCTCCTGGACTGGAGAAGGTTCCACCTCCTCAGGGCTCTCTGGAGGCTGATAGGGGGCCTCCTGCAGAACTGGAGAAGTTTCAACCACATTAGTGACCTCTGGATTTATAGTAAGTGCCAGATCCACAGGGTTAACACTGACACTGTGCAGGTCTGACTGCTGAGCTTCATTCTCATTGGGACCATGAGGCCTTAATTGTTCAGCTAAAAGCTCCTGAAGCCCTCCCTCCCCCCAAGGGACTGCAGCGCCTACTTCCTCAGGGCCCTCTGAAGGCTGAGACAGAGCCCCCTGCTGAAGTGGAGCTGGTTCTGTCTCTTCAGTGGCCTCTGGACGCTGAGCCTGGGCCTCTGCCTGGGGCGGAAAAGATTCAACCTTCCCAGGGGTCTGTGGATTTTGAGCAGGACCCTCTTGCTGGGGTGGAGACTCAACCTCCTGAGTGGGCTCTGGACGCTGAGCCTGGGCCTCCTGCAGGGATGAGGACATTTCAGCCTCCTCAGGGGGCTCTGGAGGCTGATCTGGGCTTCCCAGAAGATCCAAAGGTAGATCTATATCTACAGCTTTGATCTTATTACCTTTAGGTCGAGACAGAGCTGGGGCCTGATTCTGATCCCAGCCTAGCACTGGAACCTCCTCTGGGAGCTTTTGATGCTGGGTTATCCTGTCATTCTCACCTTGACGTGGAACAGCAACATCTTCGTATGGCCCTGCAGGCAGCTCTCCATTTGACTCCACATCCGTGTACAGAAGTAGTCTCAGCTGACTCCTGTGTGAAAGAATTAAACTCCCCTGATTGTGAGTTGGGGGTCTGCTGGACAGAGCCCAGGGACCACCTCAGGGGCCATCCCTGGACCAGCAGCCAGAGTGGTTGCCAAGCAAAGAGCTGCAGCAGCCAAAAATACTGGGGAAACATAACACAAAGACGATTCGGGCACAGTGACACAGGCTAGTAGGAAACTGGCCAGGCACACTGAACAGACACCGAAGCGAAATGGCAGCTTGGCTACACGTGCGCCCCTCCCCTGCCTCATGTCCCACCCTGTAGTGGCACCTCATTTATTAGGTCAGAGTGAAGATGCAACCACAGTCAGGCTTTTTCCCAGGGTCCAAGCCATTCTTCTCCCAGCAAAGGTGACACTTACGTCCTGCCAGGCCCTCTCTCCAACCCCAGCCTGGCCCCCCAGCACAACGAGGCAGGATTTGGGCTGCAGACCAGAGTGGCCCCAGGCTCCAGCAGCGCAGGGGTGGGGGTGAGGTGGTGCAGAGCTTCCCAAGGAAGTCACAGGGCCCGGCCTTCAGGAAGATTCAGAAGTGCTAGCCCAGTTCTGGGCATCTGAACTCCTCCTCCTCAAAGCTGACATCTGAGAGACATTCTTCCTCCCCTTGGCCACACTGCTTCCAAGAAAAGTAGCTGACCTACAAAATGAGCACCAGTCAGGGCGGCGGGAGGGGAATACACCTTACAGTTAGATATTTTAAAATGTTGCCATGTCCTCTGAACTCTCAGCATCCATGTCTGATTATAAAATTCACCACTCTATTATTAGGGGTTACCACTGAATCAGTGATGACTCTAAAATTTCTGTAGGAAGGGTTTTGGAGTAGGTGAGCAATTCACTCTGAGAAAAACTGTTGGAAACCAAGTGAACAGCTCTTTACCTCGGCATGGGAAAATTTGCCCATCTCACCTTGTCTCAGCACAGCCATTAGTCTAGAAGCAATTACAATGCCCCTTTTCAGAGGTCTACCCTGTGTGCACACACAGAGAAGACACCTAGAATGTTAAAGTCAGCATGTTGGGGGGAGGTATAGCTCTGTGGTTAGTGTGTACCTAGCACGCACAAGGTCCTGGATTCAATCCCAGTACCTCCATTAAAAATAGTGGGGAAAGGGGTGGGAAGGGATAAACTGGGCATTGGAGACTTGCAGATACTAACACTATAAATAAAATAGACAAACAAGTTTATACTGTATAGCACAGGGAACGATATTCAGTATCTTCTAGTAACTTATGGTTAAAAAATAAGAAAACAAATCTATGTATGTTCCTATATGACTGTGTATTGTGCTGTACACCAGAAATTGACACAACAGTGTAAACTGACTATACTTCAATAAAAATATATTTTTAAGATATAGTATATATGTAAATAAATAAAAAAAAATGTGATTACCTCTTCCCTCTCAAAAAATAAAGTCAGCATGTTAAATAATTTTCTTGAAATACTGCAGATAGCACCCACTTTACTTCCTTCACAGCCCTTATAATCATCTCTCTGATTTTAGTCATTTTTAATTGTCTGGCACACCCTCTGGCCACTAAACTCCATGGAGAAGGCACTTCATCTTACTCCCAGCGTTAAGCACATAATGGTTTTTAAATGGAATTGATTCCAAGATTGGCCAAAGAGGAATGGCTCTGTTGTTATAATCAGCTTTCTGAAAATTTTAGCATCCATACTGGCTCAGGGAACAAGAGCAGGGTAGGTGGGTGATGTCCACTGCGGCCTCTGGAGGGGCCCAACAGCCGGGCCAGCCTGCCTCACCTGGTAGCCGATGGTCTTGCTGCGACACCACTCGAGCAGAATCTGCTTGATGCTGCTGGCGCTGGCCACTCCGAAGCTCTGTGAGCGCTTCAGCTTTGCCCGGGTCTCGCCCTTCCCCCTGTGGAGAGAGGGCAGGCCTGCTGGGGGCTGGGGGCCAGGGGGCTGCCTCTCAGCTGCCATCTGCTCCGGGAATGTGCCTCACCAGCTCTGCTCACCCAGGGAGATGCTCTGTCGGCAGGCAACCTCCCAGCCCCACGCCCACGTCCAGGCGTGTGCCCCGTGTCCCAGCTGCACTGCGTCCAGTGATGGGGTCCGGCAGGACCAGCCCCCTTCCAGCCTCCAGGCCCCCTGTGTACTTCCCACACTGGCGATCCTGCGGCAGAGGACCTGACCCCACATGGCCCATGCCCCTGCCCTCTGCTTGGAAAACCCTCCTTGCCTCCATCCCACCCCTCCTCTGAGCTCCTTCCGAGGCCACCCTCCCTCATGGTTTCCTATTCTAGGCCCCAAAGACACTCTTTATCGGCCAAGATCAGGTTGTCTGGGTCAGTGGGACACTTCCTGGGTCTGTCCCCCTCACCAGAGTCAGAGCCTTGGGAGCCACTACGGGGGGTGGGTCATTGTCTCATAGGCCTGGGCCAATCCTAAATGTAACAGAAGTCAATACCACTCACTGACAGGAGGGCTGGATAAACATGCAAAGGTGGCCGTTTCTAATGGGGCGGGTGGTGTAGTGTGACAGGGAGCCAGTGGTACTGGGGTCTCACTGTGTCACCTCCAGCTTCTGCTGGGAATCCCAGTGACTGCCCTCTGGTCTCCCCAGTCATGCCTGGAAACCAACCTCTTCAGTTGGATGAGGGATGTGGGTGTGAGGGTGCCTAGAGATCCCTCTGGGAATGTGGGAGAGGGGCTGGGGTCTCATCACAGCCTCCCTCCCCAGAACTGGAGCCACCTGCCCCTCAGCCGGCCCTGTAGCCAGCCCTGACCTATGTCTTGCCTGAGAGGTCACATCTTGGGGAACTGCCCTCGGGGGAACAGGACAGGGCCAGCTTTGCTCTGCCTGCCTGCCTGACCCCAGTGTGGGCTCAGGCTTCCTTTGGGGGCCCTGACTGATCTGGGAGGGTGCTAAGAGCATCCATACTTGCTGGCTTCTGTGTCCTGCTCCCATTTCTCAAACAATGCCTTCCGGGCCTGTGCCCCCGAGGTGCGGGGCAGCGTCTGTGACTGCACCAGCTCCCGGCGACGCTCCCCCTGCCGATGGGCCTGAGTCGTGGCTGGCGGCTGCGGGGAGGGGGACGACTGGGGTGGCGTCACCCGAGGTGGGCTGAGGAGAGACCACTGAGTCAAGAGCACAGATCTGGCCATCACTAGCTCGCACAGGCCCCGGGCCTCCACCCCACTGAATGTGAAATGAGGCAGCGGCTGGGCTATAGGCAGAGAGGAAGCACCCCTGTTCCAGCCCCCACCGGTTCCACAGGTTTTTGGAACTGAGCTGCTGTCTGAGGCCGGCCTGGCCAGCAGTGGGCCCCCTCTCTGGGCATAATCGCCCCTCGGCAGGTGTCAATGCCTGGGGTGGGCAGGGGCGGCCTCCTGGCAGGACAAGCACCCAGAACCAGCCCCACCAGGATCAGGCCCCCTCCTCGCCACCACTAAATAAGATCTCCTCTGTTTCCCCCCTAAAACAGTTTGTCAGAAAGTCACAATTCTCCTTTTATTATTAAGAGGGGGAGAAAAAAGCCAAGCCAGACCCCACCCAACACCCAGCTCCGATCACAGTTCAGAGGGCCTGGGGGCAGCGCATGGGGACAACCAGAGGCCAGGAGGCAGCCTGTAACACAGGGAACCCCCTCACAGGCCTCCCCCAGGGTAAGGGCCTCTCCAGGTAACTCCTCAGTCCACAAGCAGGAAGCCCCCAGCTCAGAGGGAGCCTAGCCAGGATGGCTGAAGATCCATCCTGTGGGGACTGAGAAACTCTCTCCAATCTTTGGACAGACTTGCTTTGAAGGATCCTTAAAGATACCAGCCCTCCGCCGTATTGTTCCAAACAAAACTCTCTACCAAGCTTCGCTGCCTCATTTCTCCTCTCAAACCCCACTCAGCGACACTGCTGCCTTAGTTATCCAGAGGCACCAAGCCAAGGAAGGTGCCTCCTCCTGGGGTTGGCACTGGGAGCTCCGTGCAGGGGCCTGGGTAGCCTGGGTCCAAGGCCAAGCCCAGACACTTCCTGGGGAGTGACGACCCTGCCACCGGGAACAGGGGCCCTGACTCGCCTGTTATCGTTCCTGCTGGCCGTCACCCCCCCATAGCCAGAGCTGGACAAAGACCGTGGGAGGGAAGAGTTCTTCTCTGCGGGACAAAGGGAGGGAGAGAAATAACAAACCCTGGCCTTGGGGAGGGCCACCACTGCCTGCCTCCCATCCTTTGACCCCGCCCTGAGCTATTCACCCAGCATCACTCTGGGCACTGACAGGACCTCTGGGCTAAGCTGACCCTGCCTGGGCCAACAGTTGAGGAGAAAGGATGTTGGAACATAGAGCAATGACATAAAAGAGGTCCTTTAAAGTACTCCTCACTGCATTTGAGAGCACAGAGCCCAGGACCTCCTGTGCTACATATCCAGTAAACACCATGTTACCAAGCCCTCATTCTGGAAATCCACACAGCCCGACCCAAGGGCACACCACTGGGGCCTGATCACAGGTCCAAGACAGCCCCAGGGGGACCACGCCAGGTCTGTTACACACAAAGTGTGCAGGGTAGGCGGCCACCTTCTAACCACAGCCTTGATCTGCAGTAAAAGCCATGGTCATACCCCGCAGGATGAGGCTACTTCACAGCAGCTCTGGGAGAGGAGCCGGGAAAGATGGGCCCCATCTGATGGAGCAGGCGAGCTGGGGACGGGGGTGGCAGTGACAGGCAGAGCGGGTAGGGCCCGGCCCCAGGATTTCTGAGTCTCTTGCAAACCACCCCCAGCCCCTGCCCTCCTTCACATTTTGAGGTCATGGTCTCCTGCTCCTACCACTGGGACTGGGAGTCCAGGATGTGGTGGCCGCGCTGGGGCTTGAGCTGAGGCCCCCCAGGATGGCAGCAGACGTGGGCGAGAGAGCTGTGGCTGAGGTCTCCCCAGAGAACTTCTCGGAGACTCGTGTGACGGCCGTGACTGGCTGATGAGGCTGCCGCAAGGAGAGGCTCACAGGGCGAGGCTTGTGGGGCTCTGGTGTTGGGATGGTTTGGGCGGCTTCGGGGGGCCCATCACCCGGACCTGAAACAGGTGACCAGCAGGGGTCGGGGGTTTCAGCCATGGCATTAACAGGGGCCTCAGAACCACCCAGGAGAACTCCAGCCTGGGTTCAACTGAGGGGCGGTGGGAGGGGCGGGCAGAGGGCGGGGCGAGCCCGGCGAGCCCCGGGAATGGGCGCCGCTTGGGGGCGGTGCCTGTGGGCGGGGCCTGGCGGCTCGGGGTCACCCCCAACCCCAGCCCCTGTGACCCACGCAATGCGGCGAGGGGGAGAGCCGCCAGTGGCGCTGGAGAAGAGCTCGCCCAGCCTCTCGTCTCCGTCGGTGCGGAGCTCAGGGGGAGTGCCAAGGCGGAGACCCCCTTGACCCTGGAGAAGCAGTGTGCGACATGTGGGAGGGACTGCGGGCCGTCAGAGGAAGGCCTCGACCCCCAAGTGGACTTGATTTAGGAGACAGCGGACGTGGGTTATGCGTTCCCACGGGGCTCTCACACTCAGGGCCCAGGTACTACTGGGGGTAGGGATCCCCCACTGCTCTGGGGGACCTGAGAGCGGCAGCAGTAACCCCCAGAACTGTCACCCTGTGCACATGACTGCCCGCTCTAAGCCGTGGACACGGCCCTCACAAGCACATACTTACGTGTGGCATCTTGGCCTGGAATTTCTTGCACCTAAGGGAGAGGGAGACAGGTGGTGAGGTCCCTCCTTGTCTCTGCAATTATGCACTCTCCCCTCCCAGCCCCACTCTGTGTAACAAGATTCCTGTGTCCTTCCTGCCAGTGGTCACGGGGCTCTGAGCTCACTGAGTGGCCCCTGTTGGGGCATCCACAAGTGACTGAGGTCAAACAGAGAAGAGAAGGTGTGCTTAGGACCGAATCTCCAAATTCTTGGGTCAGAGACCATGGGACTAATCACCTCTCTCCCTCCATCAAGTCTCAGTCCCTGGCCTGTGGTTACAGGCCAGGGCTCCCACCTCGATTCCCTCTCAACACCCCTTTCATGCTGGAACCCAGATATTCCTCCCTTCCATAACCCCCAACCTCCAAACATCACGAGAAAGGGAGGAATGAAAATAGCTTTTGCTTCGGAATGACAGAACGATGGGCAAAGGTGCTGTCTGATCTCATGTACATAGTAAAATTGCTTTAAAATAAAAAATGGGAGCATCTCCTCCTTCTTTGTGCAAAAAGCCTCTCCTGATTAGCCTTCTCCTTCATAGGCCTGGCCCACTTGAAAGAGGGCTAGTGGCTGGGCAGGCACAGCCAGGTGGCAGGGGAACAAGAGGCCTGAAAGACTTGTTTCTGTCACACTGGGCTTCCGAAGATGTTTGCAGCCACAGACCTCCTGGACTGGCCTGCTCTGCCCCAAAGGAGCTGGATCAGCGTAACAGATGCTGAACGCCAATCCCCCCTCTCTCACTCCTCCACAGGGACAGGAACACTGGGTTACCTAATCCAAGGAGCCTTCCAGCAATTATTTTATGAGAAAGTCAAATGCCAAAAGGCGTGCATGGTGTGTGTGTGTGTGTGTGTGTGTGTGTGTGTGTGTGTGTGTGTGTGTGTGTGTGTGTGTGTGTGTGTGTGTGTTTGTGTTTTGTAAGTTGCTCTCAGCACAGGGTGAGCCAGACTGCTCCCTGCATTCTTTCTCTGGGTGGAATCTTTGATAGAGACTAGGAGAGAGGCTTCTGCTACAGCTTCTGCCCCAAGTAGCACTCAGCCCCTCCAGGTCTGAGCATGGGAGCCTGGAGTTTAGAGACCCTGGTCTCTGCCAGGAAAGCCCAGCCACTTCCTTCGCAGGACCTGAGGAATGACCAGGTGGGGAAGTTTGGGAGGGACTGAACAGCCTGGTCCCTGTCCCCATAGCCGATGTGAACCTGGGCCTGTGCCTGGTCCGGCAGCATAGAGGGGAGTGGGGGCAGGCAGGGGTCTGGCCTTCTCTCCCAGCTTCCCGGAGAAAGAAGCCTGGCTGGGTCTCTAGGCTGGGAACCCTAACGGTTGATAGATTCTAGGGACTAGCTGCCGAGGATCCACCCACATTCTCCCAACTCAGGCAGGTTACCTGGTCTCTCCTGATGTACCATGACGACATCTGGGAGGGGCTGGGCAGGGCTCCATCTGTGACTGGCAAGGGCAGAGATGGGGCTTGCAGTGGGTTTTGGGCAGACAGTACCAGAAACATACCATCCCCCTTGGCTTCTCTGACTGCTGACAGTCAGACCGCTGAGTCAATAGCTGGAGATGAGCCTAGGAGAGGAGAGATGAACCAGGAGTGGGAGGAAGAGGGGCAGAGGGGCAGGGAGAGCAGGAGTGAGGGCGGAGGGGGTGATGCTGAGGTGGGGAGGGGGTGATCGACCACCAGTGCTACCCAAGAGCTGGCTCCACGCCACCTGGGGGGAGGCTGCAGCTTGCCCCAGGCCCCAGGGGTTCCTCTCAGCCATCCCCTCAAGGCCCCTCCTCCAACCCTCCCCCAGCTCCTGCTGGGTAACAGACTGTGGAGGAGGTGAGGGCTGATGGACCCTGCTGAACTCCCTCCACATTCACCAGCCCTGATGTCAGCGGGCTAGCGAGGCCGACCTCCCACTGGGTCCCAGGGGCCCTGACACCCACCCTTCCAGCTTCCCTTCCCCTGGCTGTGACCTGTCCACCGCCCGCTGGTCCCTTGATCTGCTGTGCTGCTGGGCTGGAAGTAGGATGTGGGACAAGGCTTCCTGAGTCCCCTGCCGTCACCTCACGCAGTCAAATCCTTGCCAAGCCCAAACCATGAAGCCAGGAGATGAGATGGGGGAACGGAGGCCCCGGGAGGGACACGGACAGGCCCGAGGCCACAAGTAAGGTCCACAACGACACGTGCAAAACCCAGGGCCCTTCCTCTAGTCCCAGCACCCCTCTGGGGGCAGCAGTCAAATTCAGCCAAGTCTGGGCAGATCCTCCTGCTCCCATTTGCCTGGAGGCTCCTGTTCCCTGGAACTGCTCCTCAGAACTCTTCAGAACCCCCTCCAGGCCCTCCGGCACTGCCCCCTGAGGACCATCCCTCCTCCTGCCTGTCCTGACTGCCCTCCCACCCCCTCAGCTTCTCCTCCCCATGGACCTTCCTGAGTGGCTGTTCTTTCCCTCACCCTTTAACCGTGGTCCCCAGGGCTCTGATCTGGGCCTGACCCCTTTCACCCGCAGACTCTTTCTGGGTGGTGTCACCCACCCCCACCTCCATACCGATGACTGCCGCTTCTCCATCGCCAGCCCAGCCCCTCTCCATATACCCACCAGCCTCCAGCCCTCAGGCCTGAAGGTCCCACCCCCTCCCCAGACTCCTCAGGTCCCGAGAAGGCACACAAGGCTTACAGGGCGGGGAAAGGCCATAAGAAGTGGGATGGTGTAGGCCACTGCATTCCTGGGCCCACTTGTCAGGCCCACTCCTCCACCTTCTGCACCCGAGTCCCCGGGCGTGGGTGAGGTGCATATACACACTTGCGTGCATGTGTTGGACCCCATCCTCAGAGAGCTGGGGCTGTCTGTCTCAGCTGTTCATCCACCCCCACACCTGGAGAGACAACTGGCTTTAGAAAGTGCTCTGTGAACATGGGGTGATGGGATACCTCGAAAAAGGGGACTCACTTGGGAGCCAGTCGAACCTCCAGGATGGACTGAGATGGGTGACGGAGAGGGTGCGTTAGCGGCCACGATGAGCCACAGGGGGCTCACAGGTACTGCACAACCCTGTCTCGAAGGTCACAGCCTTTGCACTGAGTCAAAGGCAGCTGCCAACCTCACTGGTCACTTCACCCCTCCAAGCCCCTCTGCCAGGATGGGCTCAGGTTGGAAGGTCAGGGGCCAGGCCAGACCCATTATCTGCCAGGCCCTGATGGGCCCTGCCTGCCTGCAGCCCTCAGCTTGCTGGGTGGCTGATGGGCCTGGGAGTTCTCATAATTGGGAAGGTGTGTGAAGCCAGTCATTCCCCACTCCCCAGGGTTCCCAGCTGCAGGCACCCAAAGGGAGTAGACTAACAAGGACCCAGTGGAGCAATGCACTCCAGGGCCGGACCCCTCGGCAAACAAAGGATCTCCCACCCCTCCTCTCCAATCTGAAATCCAGCCTCTGCCCTGGAAACTGTTGCCTTGTTATGAGATCCATATGGGTGTGGATGCAAGGCTTACGTTTATCTTTTCCTGCCAGGTTGCTGGGTTCGGGAGCCAAGGGGAATGCTAAGCAAGGAGGTGGGAGTGTGGTGGAGGCTGCGCAGGAGCCCGGGGGGCCAGTCGTGGAGGCCCCAGGCCTCATCTCCGGCCAGGACTAGGAGAGGGACACATGGGGCTCTGCCCTCTGCCCCAGAGCTCTGCCTGCCTGAACTCTCCTGAATCCTGGAACCCTGAGGCCCCTGCGTGGGGGGACGGAAGAGACCCCTGCCCCCTGGGTCACTCCAATTCCCCTCTACCAAACCCTCCTTTAAACTCCATCCCAGGGACACTCAGCTGGACACACATTTTCATCTTTCTCCCACGTATCTGAGGACGTGTCTGTGCACGTATCATGCTTGCGTGTCCCAGTGTGGGTGTGTCAGTGCGGAGGGAAGATGTGGGCATTGCAGAGTCTACAGGACCTGCACGTGTATGTGGCGTGTGGGGTGTGGGTACATTTCCAAGCACCTGTGTTTATAGGAGGGACTTTTATGCATTTGCTCATAAGTGCTGAACGTGTTCTAGACACACGCAAATGCATGCCTGCTGCACATGTGTCAGCGTAGAACGCACGCATGCCTGTATGTGTATGTTGAGCGTCTCCATATGCTTCCATATATCAAGCGTTTGTGTATCACCGTGTGAGTCTGACTGCACAAGTCAGGTGCCCCATCTCTGGCTGCCTCTTTAACCCGACCTAGAAGTCTGTCTCTAGAAGGTAGGGATCCTGGGCGCTCTGCGGAGACTTGCATACAAGGTTTTAAGGGTGGCCCTGATCCGGAGAGAGGGTAAGAGAGAGCAGACCTTCTCAACCCCCGACCAACGTTGGGCCCTCGTGGTCCTAGTGGAGGAGGAATTTCCCACGGGCCTCTGCTGAGGCTCAGGCCGCCCAGAGAACAAACAGCACACATCCCCGTGTGGAGGGGCCTGCCTCCTCCCAGCAAAGGCAGGGGCTGCGGAGGGTGTGGAGTGGAGACAGCTGCTTCCAGCCCAGATAAGGCCATGGGGCTCACAGTTTCCATTTCTAGGATCCCCTCCCCACTCAGGTCCCAGCTCCTAAGCCCTGGCCCCATGGCCTGGAAAGGTCTCCGCTGACTCACCCCAGCGCCCTGCCCCCACCTTGGGAACAGCACCCCACCACAGCCTGTCCTGGGCCACTGTGGTCTCTGGGGCAGGACAGCCCCGGCCTGGGGCCCTCACAGCTAATATCCTGACCCTTGTGCCTCTGAAAAGCCACACAGGAAGGAGCACTGGCCCCTCCTGTCCTCTTAGAACGACACTCCCTGCGTCTACGTGCTCGTGCAATCCGCTCCGCCAGCCTGGCTGCCCCGGCCCAGAGGACCCCGAGACCCCCAGGGGCGAGCAGTCATCATCAGCGGCAGAACTGGGCCTAAATTCTGGACTCATCCTCCCTTCTCCCCCGCTGCTCCACAACTTCCCACCGGAGGCTTGCCCCCTCCAGCCCTGCCTGGCCCGCCTCCCCTCCCCATCCCTGGGCTATTTATAGGGACTGGGGGAGGCAGAGCTCCAGGGCTGTGGCTCCCTGGGCCTTCCCCAGGGGCCCCGCAGGCCAGGCAGTGTCTGCTTTCAGCCCAGAAAAAGGCTGTGTCACTCCAAGTAAGCAGTGGGGGTGGGGAGGCTGGGCAGAGGCAGGGGGCTGGGCTCTGGCCTGGGCCAGGGCCCTCCAAAGCCTTTTGCAGCCCACACACAAGCTGGGCTTCCTCAGAATCATTCTGGAGTCCCCCTTGGGGCTGGAGCGGTACGGGAGGTCTCTGCGGGCGCTAGCACCTCCTTGGGGAAGCCTGGAGGAGACCAGCACCCACACCACCAGGCTGCCACCTCCCCTGCAAGCCCCCCCGAGTCTCCTTTCTCTAACAAAACTATCCCTCTGACCCATGACTCCCCTCCACCAACAGTGGGTCGAATGCCTTAAGGTGCATTTCAAGGCCCTTCCGGCAAAATGCACAAACTCCCACACTTCTGCCTTTGTGGCTGCCCTGGTCCCACTGCCTGAAGCATCCCTTCCACTTGCCATCCTGTCTGGCAGACTCCCTTCTTTAGGTCTTCAGAGCCCAGTTTAAATGCCACCTCCTCCAGGAAGCCGTCCCTGATGAGGCCTGTTACCACTCCTCCCCTCCCCTCCCCGCCCACCATGCCCATTGAAATATATCCCTCCTCTCCTGCCCTGGCTCCCTCCTCCAGTGTGGAGCTGCTGTCTGTCTTGAGTAGTGATCTCTGGGGCTCCTGAGAGGGCAAGGCCCTGCCTCTCTCATCCCTCTGACCCCTGGCCCAGCCCCCAGCTCCATCAGCCATTTGAATGAGTGAGTGAAGGGAGGGGCGCCGAATGGAGCAGTGCAGGAACTAGTGACTGAACAGTGAATGGAAGTGGAGAGAACAGGGGGGCAGGAAAGCAGAAGAGACCCCACCTGTGTCTCCTGAGCCCTGGAGTGACTGCCTGGTGCCCCCACAGGTGGGAAGGTGGCAGGGGCAGCCCAGGCCAGGTCTCAGTGGCACGGCTCGGCCCTGGGCAGCCGCCAGCTCGGTCACCCTCATTCTTTCCAGATCAAAGTTCCCCCGGGGAACAGCCTGGAACCTGACACTGGCCTGGGGTGGGGGGACGGGGCCAGCTGGCACAGTTCGGGAGGAGGACGCGGAAAGGCAGGCACCTGTCCCCAGCTCCAGGGACCCCAGGCCAGCAGCCTTGGGAGGGGACTGGATACACTTCCGCACACCTACTTCAGCCCCAGCCCCGTCCTTGGATAGGCCATACTGGTAGGTGGGGAACCCGTGGCTCTAGGCCCTTCTGTCCCAGACTCCCCAAGGACCCCAAACCCTCAGGGCCTCAGCGGCTCGGCTTCCTGCACGACCATCCCCCCACATCAGTTCTGACTCAGCCCCACCCCGTCTCCCAGCACCTTCCATCCAGACACCCTCCAGGTGTGTGTTTCTCTGTCTCCCAGTGTCTGTATCTATTTCTGTCTTGGCACCTTTCTGTCTACACTCTCTGTACTTCTGTGCTTCTCTGTATTTTTCATTCTTGTCTCAGTCCTTACCCTGGTCTCTCTTTCCATCTCTCTGTCTCCCTAGACACGAAGAGTAACGATGGAGTGATTTGTCCACCCTTTCTTTTAAGGAAGGAGCTGTTTTCATGGCTCTCCCCCGTCTCCAGCCCCTAGTCCCTCCAGTCTACAGTGAACAGATTTTCCTGATGCTGAGATGAGGGTGGGAGAGGACAGACCCCACCGCCCCTGCTGCAGCCGGGCCTCCCTGGTGCCCTCAGGCTGCTGCGTCTGAGCCAGGCCTCGGTCAGCCCCAGGTCCAAAGCTTTATGAGTGACACTGGGCGAGCTGGAATGCTGAGCGTGATTCTGTCCTGGTCTTCCAACTGTCATCTCAACCTCCTTAGGTGGCTCTGGAGGTTGAGACGGGGCTTCCTCCTGGACCGAAGAAAGCCCCACCCCCTCAGGGGGACCTGTAGTCTGAGCTGTGGCCTCTTGTTGTCCTGGGAGATTCAACCTTCCCAGGGTGCTCCGGAGACGGAGAAAGAGGCTTAGACTGGACTGGAGAAATTTCAGCCTGCTCGGGGGAAACGGGAAAATGAGCAGAGCCCTCCTGCTGCTCTGGGGAACTTTCAGCCTCCTTAGCAGGCTCTGGAGTGATGACAACTGTGAGATCCAGGGGTTTGCCTATGGTACTAGGCATCACTGGATGCTGAGCTTCACCTGGCCCTGCAGGTGAGAACGTCACCTCATTATGTACTGGATGTTGAGCTGTGGCAGCTGTAGAGGTCTCTGGAGGCTGAGTTGGGGGCTCAAGCTGGACTGGAGAAGGTTCACCATTTCCTGAGGGGGCTGGAGGCTGTTCCGGAACCTCCTGCTCGACCAGTAACGGTTCCAACTGCTCAGGGGACCCTGCAGACTGAGATGAGGCCTCCTGTTGGGGCGGAGAAGGTCCAGCTTCACTTGTGGGCCCTGAAGTTATGGTGAGTGCAAGGTCCACAGGTTTAACAGTGACACTGGGCCACTGCAGAGACTGAGCTTGATCCTGGCCTGGAGGAGAAGCTGTTGTCACATGATCTTGAGAATGAGCTGGAGAGGGTTCGGCCTCAGCGGGAGACTGTGGACGCTGAGCTGTGCTTTCCTGCTGGGTTGCGGAAGGCTCTATCTCTGCTGGAGACTGAGCTGGGCTCTCCTGCTGGGTGGCTGGGTTCACCACCTCAGGATGCTCTGTGGGCTGAGCTGGGCTCTCCTGCTGGGTTGAGAAGGGTACAACTTCCCCATTAGGCTCATAAGGCTGAGCCGGTCGTCCCTGTTCACCTGGAGAAGGCTCAGCTTCCTCAGGAGGCTCTGGAGGCTGACCTGTGGCATCCTGCGGGGTTGGAGAAGGTTCTGCCTCCACAGAATATTCAGGAGGCTGAGGCCGGGGCTCCTGCTGGGCTGCGGTAAACTCGCCTTCCTTAGCAGGCTCTGGAGTGACCATAAGTTCCAAATCCACAGGTTTAAGTGTAACACTGGACAGCTTGGAGTGAGCTGGATAGTTACTTCCAGGTTGAGCTGCTGCCTCTTCACTCGCTGGAAACTGAGGTACATTCTCACCAGGGGACCCCGGAACTTGCGCTGGGGCCTCTTGCTGGAGTGGGGCAGAGTCATACTCAGGGCGCTCTGCAGGCTGAGCCTGGGCCTCCTGAGGGAATGGAGGAGGTTCCGCCTCCTCAGGATGCTCTGCAGGCTGAGCCTGGGCCTCCTGCTCAAGTGAAGGTTGCACCTCCTCGGGGCTCTCTGGAGGCTGAGACGCAGCTTCCTCCTGGACTGGAGAAGGTTCCACCTCCTCAGGGCTCTCTGGAGGCTGATAGGGGGCCTCCTGCAGAACTGGAGAAGTTTCAACCACATTAGTGACCTCTGGATTTATAGTAAGTGCCAGATCCACAGGGTTAACACTGACACTGTGCAGGTCTGACTGCTGAGCTTCATTCTCATTGGGACCATGAGGCCTTAATTGTTCAGCTAAAAGCTCCTGAAGCCCTCCCTCCCCCCAAGGGACTGCAGCGCCTACTTCCTCAGGGCCCTCTGAAGGCTGAGACAGAGCCCCCTGCTGAAGTGGAGCTGGTTCTGTCTCTTCAGTGGCCTCTGGACGCTGAGCCTGGGCCTCTGCCTGGGGCGGAAAAGATTCAACCTTCCCAGGGGTCTGTGGATTTTGAGCAGGACCCTCTTGCTGGGGTGGAGACTCAACCTCCTGAGTGGGCTCTGGACGCTGAGCCTGGGCCTCCTGCAGGGATGAGGACATTTCAGCCTCCTCAGGGGGCTCTGGAGGCTGATCTGGGCTTCCCAGAAGATCCAAAGGTAGATCTATATCTACAGCTTTGATCTTATTACCTTTAGGTCGAGACAGAGCTGGGGCCTGATTCTGATCCCAGCCTAGCACTGGAACCTCCTCTGGGAGCTTTTGATGCTGGGTTATCCTGTCATTCTCACCTTGACGTGGAACAGCAACATCTTCGTATGGCCCTGCAGGCAGCTCTCCATTTGACTCCACATCCGTGTACAGAAGTAGTCTCAGCTGACTCCTGTGTGAAAGAATTAAACTCCCCTGATTGTGAGTTGGGGGTCTGCTGGACAGAGCCCAGGGACCACCTCAGGGGCCATCCCTGGACCAGCAGCCAGAGTGGTTGCCAAGCAAAGAGCTGCAGCAGCCAAAAATACTGGGGAAACATAACACAAAGACGATTCGGGCACAGTGACACAGGCTAGTAGGAAACTGGCCAGGCACACTGAACAGACACCGAAGCGAAATGGCAGCTTGGCTACACGTGCGCCCCTCCCCTGCCTCATGTCCCACCCTGTAGTGGCACCTCATTTATTAGGTCAGAGTGAAGATGCAACCACAGTCAGGCTTTTTCCCAGGGTCCAAGCCATTCTTCTCCCAGCAAAGGTGACACTTACGTCCTGCCAGGCCCTCTCTCCAACCCCAGCCTGGCCCCCCAGCACAACGAGGCAGGATTTGGGCTGCAGACCAGAGTGGCCCCAGGCTCCAGCAGCGCAGGGGTGGGGGTGAGGTGGTGCAGAGCTTCCCAAGGAAGTCACAGGGCCCGGCCTTCAGGAAGATTCAGAAGTGCTAGCCCAGTTCTGGGCATCTGAACTCCTCCTCCTCAAAGCTGACATCTGAGAGACATTCTTCCTCCCCTTGGCCACACTGCTTCCAAGAAAAGTAGCTGACCTACAAAATGAGCACCAGTCAGGGCGGCGGGAGGGGAATACACCTTACAGTTAGATATTTTAAAATGTTGCCATGTCCTCTGAACTCTCAGCATCCATGTCTGATTATAAAATTCACCACTCTATTATTAGGGGTTACCACTGAATCAGTGATGACTCTAAAATTTCTGTAGGAAGGGTTTTGGAGTAGGTGAGCAATTCACTCTGAGAAAAACTGTTGGAAACCAAGTGAACAGCTCTTTACCTCGGCATGGGAAAATTTGCCCATCTCACCTTGTCTCAGCACAGCCATTAGTCTAGAAGCAATTACAATGCCCCTTTTCAGAGGTCTACCCTGTGTGCACACACAGAGAAGACACCTAGAATGTTAAAGTCAGCATGTTGGGGGGAGGTATAGCTCTGTGGTTAGTGTGTACCTAGCACGCACAAGGTCCTGGATTCAATCCCAGTACCTCCATTAAAAATAGTGGGGAAAGGGGTGGGAAGGGATAAACTGGGCATTGGAGACTTGCAGATACTAACACTATAAATAAAATAGACAAACAAGTTTATACTGTATAGCACAGGGAACGATATTCAGTATCTTCTAGTAACTTATGGTTAAAAAATAAGAAAACAAATCTATGTATGTTCCTATATGACTGTGTATTGTGCTGTACACCAGAAATTGACACAACAGTGTAAACTGACTATACTTCAATAAAAATATATTTTTAAGATATAGTATATATGTAAATAAATAAAAAAAAATGTGATTACCTCTTCCCTCTCAAAAAATAAAGTCAGCATGTTAAATAATTTTCTTGAAATACTGCAGATAGCACCCACTTTACTTCCTTCACAGCCCTTATAATCATCTCTCTGATTTTAGTCATTTTTAATTGTCTGGCACACCCTCTGGCCACTAAACTCCATGGAGAAGGCACTTCATCTTACTCCCAGCGTTAAGCACATAATGGTTTTTAAATGGAATTGATTCCAAGATTGGCCAAAGAGGAATGGCTCTGTTGTTATAATCAGCTTTCTGAAAATTTTAGCATCCATACTGGCTCAGGGAACAAGAGCAGGGTAGGTGGGTGATGTCCACTGCGGCCTCTGGAGGGGCCCAACAGCCGGGCCAGCCTGCCTCACCTGGTAGCCGATGGTCTTGCTGCGACACCACTCGAGCAGAATCTGCTTGATGCTGCTGGCGCTGGCCACTCCGAAGCTCTGTGAGCGCTTCAGCTTTGCCCGGGTCTCGCCCTTCCCCCTGTGGAGAGAGGGCAGGCCTGCTGGGGGCTGGGGGCCAGGGGGCTGCCTCTCAGCTGCCATCTGCTCCGGGAATGTGCCTCACCAGCTCTGCTCACCCAGGGAGATGCTCTGTCGGCAGGCAACCTCCCAGCCCCACGCCCACGTCCAGGCGTGTGCCCCGTGTCCCAGCTGCACTGCGTCCAGTGATGGGGTCCGGCAGGACCAGCCCCCTTCCAGCCTCCAGGCCCCCTGTGTACTTCCCACACTGGCGATCCTGCGGCAGAGGACCTGACCCCACATGGCCCATGCCCCTGCCCTCTGCTTGGAAAACCCTCCTTGCCTCCATCCCACCCCTCCTCTGAGCTCCTTCCGAGGCCACCCTCCCTCATGGTTTCCTATTCTAGGCCCCAAAGACACTCTTTATCGGCCAAGATCAGGTTGTCTGGGTCAGTGGGACACTTCCTGGGTCTGTCCCCCTCACCAGAGTCAGAGCCTTGGGAGCCACTACGGGGGGTGGGTCATTGTCTCATAGGCCTGGGCCAATCCTAAATGTAACAGAAGTCAATACCACTCACTGACAGGAGGGCTGGATAAACATGCAAAGGTGGCCGTTTCTAATGGGGCGGGTGGTGTAGTGTGACAGGGAGCCAGTGGTACTGGGGTCTCACTGTGTCACCTCCAGCTTCTGCTGGGAATCCCAGTGACTGCCCTCTGGTCTCCCCAGTCATGCCTGGAAACCAACCTCTTCAGTTGGATGAGGGATGTGGGTGTGAGGGTGCCTAGAGATCCCTCTGGGAATGTGGGAGAGGGGCTGGGGTCTCATCACAGCCTCCCTCCCCAGAACTGGAGCCACCTGCCCCTCAGCCGGCCCTGTAGCCAGCCCTGACCTATGTCTTGCCTGAGAGGTCACATCTTGGGGAACTGCCCTCGGGGGAACAGGACAGGGCCAGCTTTGCTCTGCCTGCCTGCCTGACCCCAGTGTGGGCTCAGGCTTCCTTTGGGGGCCCTGACTGATCTGGGAGGGTGCTAAGAGCATCCATACTTGCTGGCTTCTGTGTCCTGCTCCCATTTCTCAAACAATGCCTTCCGGGCCTGTGCCCCCGAGGTGCGGGGCAGCGTCTGTGACTGCACCAGCTCCCGGCGACGCTCCCCCTGCCGATGGGCCTGAGTCGTGGCTGGCGGCTGCGGGGAGGGGGACGACTGGGGTGGCGTCACCCGAGGTGGGCTGAGGAGAGACCACTGAGTCAAGAGCACAGATCTGGCCATCACTAGCTCGCACAGGCCCCGGGCCTCCACCCCACTGAATGTGAAATGAGGCAGCGGCTGGGCTATAGGCAGAGAGGAAGCACCCCTGTTCCAGCCCCCACCGGTTCCACAGGTTTTTGGAACTGAGCTGCTGTCTGAGGCCGGCCTGGCCAGCAGTGGGCCCCCTCTCTGGGCATAATCGCCCCTCGGCAGGTGTCAATGCCTGGGGTGGGCAGGGGCGGCCTCCTGGCAGGACAAGCACCCAGAACCAGCCCCACCAGGATCAGGCCCCCTCCTCGCCACCACTAAATAAGATCTCCTCTGTTTCCCCCCTAAAACAGTTTGTCAGAAAGTCACAATTCTCCTTTTATTATTAAGAGGGGGAGAAAAAAGCCAAGCCAGACCCCACCCAACACCCAGCTCCGATCACAGTTCAGAGGGCCTGGGGGCAGCGCATGGGGACAACCAGAGGCCAGGAGGCAGCCTGTAACACAGGGAACCCCCTCACAGGCCTCCCCCAGGGTAAGGGCCTCTCCAGGTAACTCCTCAGTCCACAAGCAGGAAGCCCCCAGCTCAGAGGGAGCCTAGCCAGGATGGCTGAAGATCCATCCTGTGGGGACTGAGAAACTCTCTCCAATCTTTGGACAGACTTGCTTTGAAGGATCCTTAAAGATACCAGCCCTCCGCCGTATTGTTCCAAACAAAACTCTCTACCAAGCTTCGCTGCCTCATTTCTCCTCTCAAACCCCACTCAGCGACACTGCTGCCTTAGTTATCCAGAGGCACCAAGCCAAGGAAGGTGCCTCCTCCTGGGGTTGGCACTGGGAGCTCCGTGCAGGGGCCTGGGTAGCCTGGGTCCAAGGCCAAGCCCAGACACTTCCTGGGGAGTGACGACCCTGCCACCGGGAACAGGGGCCCTGACTCGCCTGTTATCGTTCCTGCTGGCCGTCACCCCCCCATAGCCAGAGCTGGACAAAGACCGTGGGAGGGAAGAGTTCTTCTCTGCGGGACAAAGGGAGGGAGAGAAATAACAAACCCTGGCCTTGGGGAGGGCCACCACTGCCTGCCTCCCATCCTTTGACCCCGCCCTGAGCTATTCACCCAGCATCACTCTGGGCACTGACAGGACCTCTGGGCTAAGCTGACCCTGCCTGGGCCAACAGTTGAGGAGAAAGGATGTTGGAACATAGAGCAATGACATAAAAGAGGTCCTTTAAAGTACTCCTCACTGCATTTGAGAGCACAGAGCCCAGGACCTCCTGTGCTACATATCCAGTAAACACCATGTTACCAAGCCCTCATTCTGGAAATCCACACAGCCCGACCCAAGGGCACACCACTGGGGCCTGATCACAGGTCCAAGACAGCCCCAGGGGGACCACGCCAGGTCTGTTACACACAAAGTGTGCAGGGTAGGCGGCCACCTTCTAACCACAGCCTTGATCTGCAGTAAAAGCCATGGTCATACCCAGCAGGATGAGGCTACTTCACAGCAGCTCTGGGAGAGGAGCCGGGAAAGATGGGCCCCATCTGATGGAGCAGGCGAGCTGGGGACGGGGGTGGCAGTGACAGGCAGAGCGGGTAGGGCCCGGCCCCAGGATTTCTGAGTCTCTTGCAAACCACCCCCAGCCCCTGCCCTCCTTCACATTTTGAGGTCATGGTCTCCTGCTCCTACCACTGGGACTGGGAGTCCAGGATGTGGTGGCCGCGCTGGGGCTTGAGCTGAGGCCCCCCAGGATGGCAGCAGACGTGGGCGAGAGAGCTGTGGCTGAGGTCTCCCCAGAGAACTTCTCGGAGACTCGTGTGACGGCCGTGACTGGCTGATGAGGCTGCCGCAAGGAGAGGCTCACAGGGCGAGGCTTGTGGGGCTCTGGTGTTGGGATGGTTTGGGCGGCTTCGGGGGGCCCATCACCCGGACCTGAAACAGGTGACCAGCAGGGGTCGGGGGTTTCAGCCATGGCATTAACAGGGGCCACAGAACCACCCAGGAGGACTCCAGCCTGGGTTCAACTGAGGGGCGGTGGGAGGGGCGGGCAGAGGGCGGGGCGAGCCCGGCGAGCCCCGGGAATGGGCGCCGCTTGGGGGCGGTGCCTGTGGGCGGGGCCTGGCGGCTCGGGGTCACCCCCAACCCCAGCCCCTGTGACCCACGCAATGCGGCGAGGGGGAGAGCCGCCAGTGACGCTGGAGAAGAGCTCGCCCAGCCTCTCGTCTCCGTCGGTGCGGAGCTCAGGGGGAGTGCCAAGGCGGAGACCCCCTTGACCCTGGAGAAGCAGTGTGCGACATGTGGGAGGGACTGCGGGCCGTCAGAGGAAGGCCTCGACCCCCAAGTGGACTTGATTTAGGAGACAGCGGACGTGGGTTATGCGTTCCCACGGGGCTCTCACACTCAGGGCCCAGGTACTACTGGGGGTAGGGATCCCCCACTGCTCTGGGGGACCTGAGAGCGGCAGCAGTAACCCCCAGAACTGTCACCCTGTGCACATGACTGCCCGCTCTAAGCCGTGGACACGGCCCTCACAAGCACATACTTACGTGTGGCATCTTGGCCTGGAATTTCTTGCACCTAAGGGAGAGGGAGACAGGTGGTGAGGTCCCTCCTTGTCTCTGCAATTATGCACTCTCCCCTCCCAGCCCCACTCTGTGTAACAAGATTCCTGTGTCCTTCCTGCCAGTGGTCACGGGGCTCTGAGCTCACTGAGTGGCCCCTGTTGGGGCATCCACAAGTGACTGAGGTCAAACAGAGAAGAGAAGGTGTGCTTAGGACCGAATCTCCAAATTCTTGGGTCAGAGACCATGGGACTAATCACCTCTCTCCCTCCATCAAGTCTCAGTCCCTGGCCTGTGGTTACAGGCCAGGGCTCCCACCTCGATTCCCTCTCAACACCCCTTTCATGCTGGAACCCAGATATTCCTCCCTTCCATAACCCCCAACCTCCAAACATCACGAGAAAGGGAGGAATGAAAATAGCTTTTGCTTCGGAATGACAGAACGATGGGCAAAGGTGCTGTCTGATCTCATGTACATAGTAAAATTGCTTTAAAATAAAAAATGGGAGCATCTCCTCCTTCTTTGTGCAAAAAGCCTCTCCTGATTAGCCTTCTCCTTCCTAGGCCTGGCCCACTTGAAAGAGGGCTAGTGGCTGGGCAGGCACAGCCAGGTGGCAGGGGAACGAGAGGCCTGAAAGACTTGTTTCTGTCACACTGGGCTTCCGAAGATGTTTGCAGCCACAGACCTCCTGGACTGGCCTGCTCTGCCCCAAAGGAGCTGGATCAGCGTAACAGATGCTGAACGCCAATCCCCCCTCTCTCACTCCTCCACAGGGACAGGAACACTGGGTTACCTAATCCAAGGAGCCTTCCAGCAATTATTTTATGAGAAAGTCAAATGCCAAAAGGCGTGCATGGTGTGTGTGTGTGTGTGTGTGTGTGTGTGTGTGTGTGTGTGTGTGTGTGTGTGTGTGTGTGTGTGTGTGTGTGTGTGTGTGTTTGTGTTTTGTAAGTTGCTCTCAGCACAGGGTGAGCCAGACTGCTCCCTGCATTCTTTCTCTGGGTGGAATCTTTGATAGAGACTAGGAGAGAGGCTTCTGCTACAGCTTCTGCCCCAAGTAGCACTCAGCCCCTCCAGGTCTGAGCATGGGAGCCTGGAGTTTAGAGACCCTGGTCTCTGCCAGGAAAGCCCAGCCACTTCCTTCGCAGGACCTGAGGAATGACCAGGTGGGGAAGTTTGGGAGGGACTGAACAGCCTGGTCCCTGTCCCCATAGCCGATGTGAACCTGGGCCTGTGCCTGGTCCGGCAGCATAGAGGGGAGTGGGGGCAGGCAGGTGTCTGGCCTTCTCTCCCAGCTTCCCGGAGAAAGAAGCCTGGCTGGGTCTCTAGGCTGGGAACCCTAACGGTTGATAGATTCTAGGGACTAGCTGCCGAGGATCCACCCACATTCTCCCAACTCAGGCAGGTTACCTGGTCTCTCCTGATGTACCATGACGACATCTGGGAGGGGCTGGGCAGGGCTCCATCTGTGACTGGCAAGGGCAGAGATGGGGCTTGCAGTGGGTTTTGGGCAGACAGTACCAGAAACATACCATCCCCCTTGGCTTCTCTGACTGCTGACAGTCAGACCGCTGAGTCAATAGCTGGAGATGAGCCTAGGAGAGGAGAGATGAACCAGGAGTGGGAGGAAGAGGGGCAGAGGGGCAGGGAGAGCAGGAGTGAGGGCGGAGGGGGTGATGCTGAGGTGGGGAGGGGGTGATCGACCACCAGTGCTACCCAAGAGCTGGCTCCACGCCACCTGGGGGGAGGCTGCAGCTTGCCCCAGGCCCCAGGGGTTCCTCTCAGCCATCCCCTCAAGGCCCCTCCTCCAAACCTCCCCCAGCTCCTGCCGGGTAACAGACTGTGGAGGAGGTGAGGGCTGATGGACCCTGCTGAACTCCCTCCACATTCACCAGCCCTGATGTCAGCGGGCTAGCGAGGCCGACCTCCCACTGAGTCCCAGGGGCCCTGACACCCACCCTTCCAGCTTCCCTTCCCCTGGCTGTGACCTGTCCACCGCCCGCTGGTCCCTTGATCTGCTGTGCTGCTGGGCTGGAAGTAGGATGTGGGACAAGGCTTCCTGAGTCCCCTGCCGTCACCTCACGCAGTCAAATCCTTGCCAAGCCCAAACCATGAAGCCAGGAGATGAGATGGGGGAACGGAGGCCCCGGGAGGGACACGGACAGGCCCGAGGCCACAAGTAAGGTCCACAACGACACGTGCAAAACCCAGGGCCCTTCCTCTAGTCCCAGCACCCCTCTGGGGGCAGCAGTCAAATCCAGCCAAGTCTGGGCAGCTCCTCCTGCTCCCATTTGCCTGGAGGCTCCTGTTCCCTGGAACTGCTCCTCAGAACTCTTCAGAACCCCCTCCAGGCCCTCCGGCACTGCCCCCTGAGGACCATCCCTCCTCCTGCCTGTCCTGACTGCCCTCCCACCCCCTCAGCTTCTCCTCCCCATGGACCTTCCTGAGTGGCTGTTCTTTCCCTCACCCTTTAACCGTGGTCCCCAGGGCTCTGATCTGGGCCTGACCCCTTTCACCCGCAGACTCTTTCTGGGTGGTGTCACCCACCCCCACCTCCATACCGATGACTGCCGCTTCTCCATCGCCAGCCCAGCCCCTCTCCATATACCCAACAGCCTCCAGCCCTCAGGCCTGAAGGTCCCACCCCCTCCCCAGACTCCTCAGGTCCCGAGAAGGCACACAAGGCTTACAGGGCGGGGAAAGGCCATAAGAAGTGGGATGGTGCAGGCCACTGCATTCCTGGGCCCACTTGTCAGGCCCACTCCTCCACCTTCTGCACCCGAGTCCCCGGGCGTGGGTGAGGTGCATATACACACTTGCGTGCATGTGTTGGACCCCATCCTCAGAGAGCTGGGGCTGTCTGTCTCAGCTGTTCATCCACCCCCACACCTGGAGAGACAACTGGCTTTAGAAAGTGCTCTGTGAACATGGGGTGATGGGATACCTCGAAAAAGGGGACTCACTTGGGAGCCAGTCGAACCTCCAGGATGGACTGAGATGGGTGACGGAGAGGGTGCGTTAGCGGCCACGATGAGCCACAGGGGGCTCACAGGTACTGCACAACCCTGTCTCGAAGGTCACAGCCTTTGCACTGAGTCAAAGGCAGCTGCCAACCTCACTGGTCACTTCACCCCTCCAAGCCCCTCTGCCAGGATGGGCTCAGGTTGGAAGGTCAGGGGCCAGGCCAGACCCATTATCTGCCAGGCCCTGATGGGCCCTGCCTGCCTGCAGCCCTCAGCTTGCTGGGTGGCTGATGGGCCTGGGAGTTCTCATAATTGGGAAGGTGTGTGAAGCCAGTCATTCCCCACTCCCCAGGGTTCCCAGCTGCAGGCACCCAAAGGGAGTAGACTAACAAGGACCCAGTGGAGCAATGCACTCCAGGGCCGGACCCCTCGGCAAACAAAGGATCTCCCACCCCTCCTCTCCAATCTGAAATCCAGCCTCTGCCCTGGAAACTGTTGCCTTGTTATGAGATCCATATGGGTGTGGATGCAAGGCTTACGTTTATCTTTTCCTGCCAGGTTGCTGGGTTCGGGAGCCAAGGGGAATGCTAAGCAAGGAGGTGGGAGTGTGGTGGAGGCTGCGCAGGAGCCCGGGGGGCCAGTCGTGGAGGCCCCAGGCCTCATCTCCGGCCAGGACTAGGAGAGGGACACATGGGGCTCTGCCCTCTGCCCCAGAGCTCTGCCTGCCTGAACTCTCCTGAATCCTGGAACCCTGAGGCCCCTGCGTGGGGGGACGGAAGAGACCCCTGCCCCCTGGGTCACTCCAATTCCCCTCTACCAAACCCTCCTTTAAACTCCATCCCAGGGACACTCAGCTGGACACACATTTTCATCTTTCTCCCACGTATCTGAGGACGTGTCTGTGCACGTATCATGCTTGCGTGTCCCAGTGTGGGTGTGTCAGTGCGGAGGGAAGATGTGGGCATTGCAGAGTCTACAGGACCTGCACGTGTATGTGGCGTGTGGGGTGTGGGTACATTTCCAAGCACCTGTGTTTATAGGAGGGACTTTTATGCATTTGCTCATAAGTGCTGAACGTGTTCTAGACACACGCAAATGCATGCCTGCTGCACATGTGTCAGCGTAGAACGCACGCATGCCTGTATGTGTATGTTGAGCGTCTCCATATGCTTCCATATATCAAGCGTTTGTGTATCACCGTGTGAGTCTGACTGCACAAGTCAGGTGCCCCATCTCTGGCTGCCTCTTTAACCAGACCTAGAAGTCTGTCTCTAGAAGGTAGGGATCCTGGGCGCTCTGCGGAGACTTGCATACAAGGTTTTAAGGGTGGCCCTGATCCGGAGAGAGGGTAAGAGAGAGCAGACCTTCTCAACCCCCGACCAACGTTGGGCCCTCGTGGTCCTAGTGGAGGAGGAATTTCCCACGGGCCTCTGCTGAGGCTCAGGCCGCCCAGAGAACAAACAGCACACATCCCCGTGTGGAGGGGCCTGCCTCCTCCCAGCAAAGGCAGGGGCTGCGGAGGGTGTGGAGTGGAGACAGCTGCTTCCAGCCCAGATAAGGCCATGGGGCTCACAGTTTCCATTTCTAGGATCCCCTCCCCACTCAGGTCCCAGCTCCTAAGCCCTGGCCCCATGGCCTGGAAAGGTCTCCGCTGACTCACCCCAGCGCCCTGCCCCCACCTTGGGAACAGCACCCCACCACAGCCTGTCCTGGGCCACTGTGGTCTCTGGGGCAGGACAGCCCCGGCCTGGGGCCCTCACAGCTAATATCCTGACCCTTGTGCCTCTGAAAAGCCACACAGGAAGGAGCACTGGCCCCTCCTGTCCTCTTAGAACGACACTCCCTGCGTCTACGTGCTCGTGCAATCCGCTCCGCCAGCCTGGCTGCCCCGGCCCAGAGGACCCCGAGACCCCCAGGGGCGAGCAGTCATCATCAGCGGCAGAACTGGGCCTAAATTCTGGACTCATCCTCCCTTCTCCCCCGCTGCTCCACAACTTCCCACCGGAGGCTTGCCCCCTCCAGCCCTGCCTGGCCCGCCTCCCCTCCCCATCCCTGGGCTATTTATAGGGACTGGGGGAGGCAGAGCTCCAGGGCTGTGGCTCCCTGGGCCTTCCCCAGGGGCCCCGCAGGCCAGGCAGTGTCTGCTTTCAGCCCAGAAAAAGGCTGTGTCACTCCAAGTAAGCAGTGGGGGTGGGGAGGCTGGGCAGAGGCAGGGGGCTGGGCTCTGGCCTGGGCCAGGGCCCTCCAAAGCCTTTTGCAGCCCACACACAAGCTGGGCTTCCTCAGAATCATTCTGGAGTCCCCCTTGGGGCTGGAGCGGTACGGGAGGTCTCTGCGGGCGCTAGCACCTCCTTGGGGAAGCCTGGAGGAGACCAGCACCCACACCACCAGGCTGCCACCTCCCCTGCAAGCCCCCCCGAGTCTCCTTTCTCTAACAAAACTATCCCTCTGACCCATGACTCCCCTCCACCAACAGTGGGTCGAATGCCTTAAGGTGCATTTCAAGGCCCTTCCGGCAAAATGCACAAACTCCCACACTTCTGCCTTTGTGGCTGCCCTGGTCCCACTGCCTGAAGCATCCCTTCCACTTGCCATCCTGTCTGGCAGACTCCCTTCTTTAGGTCTTCAGAGCCCAGTTTAAATGCCACCTCCTCCAGGAAGCCGTCCCTGATGAGGCCTGTTACCACTCCTCCCCTCCCCTCCCCGCCCACCATGCCCATTGAAATATATCCCTCCTCTCCTGCCCTGGCTCCCTCCTCCAGTGTGGAGCTGCTGTCTGTCTTGAGTAGTGATCTCTGGGGCTCCTGAGAGGGCAAGGCCCTGCCTCTCTCATCCCTCTGACCCCTGGCCCAGCCCCCAGCTCCATCAGCCATTTGAATGAGTGAGTGAAGGGAGGGGCGCCGAATGGAGCAGTGCAGGAACTAGTGACTGAACAGTGAATGGAAGTGGAGAGAACAGGGGGGCAGGAAAGCAGAAGAGACCCCACCTGTGTCTCCTGAGCCCTGGAGTGACTGCCTGGTGCCCCCACAGGTGGGAAGGTGGCAGGGGCAGCCCAGGCCAGGTCTCAGTGGCACGGCTCGGCCCTGGGCAGCCGCCAGCTCGGTCACCCTCATTCTTTCCAGATCAAAGTTCCCCCGGGGAACAGCCTGGAACCTGACACTGGCCTGGGGTGGGGGGACGGGGCCAGCTGGCACAGTTCGGGAGGAGGACGCGGAAAGGCAGGCACCTGTCCCCAGCTCCAGGGACCCCAGGCCAGCAGCCTTGGGAGGGGACTGGATACACTTCCGCACACCTACTTCAGCCCCAGCCCCGTCCTTGGATAGGCCATACTGGTAGGTGGGGAACCCGTGGCTCTAGGCCCTTCTGTCCCAGACTCCCCAAGGACCCCAAACCCTCAGGGCCTCAGCGGCTCGGCTTCCTGCACGACCATCCCCCCACATCAGTTCTGACTCAGCCCCACCCCGTCTCCCAGCACCTTCCATCCAGACACCCTCCAGGTGTGTGTTTCTCTGTCTCCCAGTGTCTGTATCTATTTCTGTCTTGGCACCTTTCTGTCTACACTCTCTGTACTTCTGTGCTTCTCTGTATTTTTCATTCTTGTCTCAGTCCTTACCCTGGTCTCTCTTTCCATCTCTCTGTCTCCCTAGACACGAAGAGTAACGATGGAGTGATTTGTCCACCCTTTCTTTTAAGGAAGGAGCTGTTTTCATGGCTCTCCCCCGTCTCCAGCCCCTAGTCCCTCCAGTCTACAGTGAACAGATTTTCCTGATGCTGAGATGAGGGTGGGAGAGGACAGACCCCACCGCCCCTGCTGCAGCCGGGCCTCCCTGGTGCCCTCAGGCTGCTGCGTCTGAGCCAGGCCTCGGTCAGCCCCAGGTCCAAAGCTTTATGAGTGACACTGGGCGAGCTGGAATGCTGAGCGTGATTCTGTCCTGGTCTTCCAACTGTCATCTCAACCTCCTTAGGTGGCTCTGGAGGTTGAGACGGGGCTTCCTCCTGGACCGAAGAAAGCCCCACCCCCTCAGGGGGACCTGTAGTCTGAGCTGTGGCCTCTTGTTGTCCTGGGAGATTCAACCTTCCCAGGGTGCTCCGGAGACGGAGAAAGAGGCTTAGACTGGACTGGAGAAATTTCAGCCTGCTCGGGGGAAACGGGAAAATGAGCAGAGCCCTCCTGCTGCTCTGGGGAACTTTCAGCCTCCTTAGCAGGCTCTGGAGTGATGACAACTGTGAGATCCAGGGGTTTGCCTATGGTACTAGGCATCACTGGATGCTGAGCTTCACCTGGCCCTGCAGGTGAGAACGTCACCTCATTATGTACTGGATGTTGAGCTGTGGCAGCTGTAGAGGTCTCTGGAGGCTGAGTTGGGGGCTCAAGCTGGACTGGAGAAGGTTCACCATTTCCTGAGGGGGCTGGAGGCTGTTCCGGAACCTCCTGCTCGACCAGTAACGGTTCCAACTGCTCAGGGGACCCTGCAGACTGAGATGAGGCCTCCTGTTGGGGCGGAGAAGGTCCAGCTTCACTTGTGGGCCCTGAAGTTATGGTGAGTGCAAGGTCCACAGGTTTAACAGTGACACTGGGCCACTGCAGAGACTGAGCTTGATCCTGGCCTGGAGGAGAAGCTGTTGTCACATGATCTTGAGAATGAGCTGGAGAGGGTTCGGCCTCAGCGGGAGACTGTGGACGCTGAGCTGTGCTTTCCTGCTGGGTTGCGGAAGGCTCTATCTCTGCTGGAGACTGAGCTGGGCTCTCCTGCTGGGTGGCTGGGTTCACCACCTCAGGATGCTCTGTGGGCTGAGCTGGGCTCTCCTGCTGGGTTGAGAAGGGTACAACTTCCCCATTAGGCTCATAAGGCTGAGCCGGTCGTCCCTGTTCACCTGGAGAAGGCTCAGCTTCCTCAGGAGGCTCTGGAGGCTGACCTGTGGCATCCTGCGGGGTTGGAGAAGGTTCTGCCTCCACAGAATATTCAGGAGGCTGAGGCCGGGGCTCCTGCTGGGCTGCGGTAAACTCGCCTTCCTTAGCAGGCTCTGGAGTGACCATAAGTTCCAAATCCACAGGTTTAAGTGTAACACTGGACAGCTTGGAGTGAGCTGGATAGTTACTTCCAGGTCGAGCTGCTGCCTCTTCACTCGCTGGAAACTGAGGTACATTCTCACCAGGGGACCCCGGAACTTGCGCTGGGGCCTCTTGCTGGAGTGGGGCAGAGTCATACTCAGGGCGCTCTGCAGGCTGAGCCTGGGCCTCCTGAGGGAATAGAGGAGGTTCCGCCTCCTCAGGATGCTCTGCAGGCTGAGCCTGGGCCTCCTGCTCAAGTGAAGGTTGCACCTCCTCGGGGCTCTCTGGAGGCTGAGACGCAGCTTCCTCCTGGACTGGAGAAGGTTCCACCTCCTCAGGGCTCTCTGGAGGCTGATAGGGGGCCTCCTGCAGAACTGGAGAAGTTTCAACCACATTAGTGACCTCTGGATTTATAGTAAGTGCCAGATCCACAGGGTTAACACTGACACTGTGCAGGTCTGACTGCTGAGCTTCATTCTCATTGGGACCATGAGGCCTTAATTGTTCAGCTAAAAGCTCCTGAAGCCCTCCCTCCCCCCAAGGGACTGCAGCGCCTACTTCCTCAGGGCCCTCTGAAGGCTGAGACAGAGCCCCCTGCTGAAGTGGAGCTGGTTCTGTCTCTTCAGTGGCCTCTGGACGCTGAGCCTGGGCCTCTGCCTGGGGCGGAAAAGATTCAACCTTCCCAGGGGTCTGTGGATTTTGAGCAGGACCCTCTTGCTGGGGTGGAGACTCAACCTCCTGAGTGGGCTCTGGACGCTGAGCCTGGGCCTCCTGCAGGGATGAGGACATTTCAGCCTCCTCAGGGGGCTCTGGAGGCTGATCTGGGCTTCCCAGAAGATCCAAAGGTAGATCTATATCTACAGCTTTGATCTTATTACCTTTAGGTCGAGACAGAGCTGGGGCCTGATTCTGATCCCAGCCTAGCACTGGAACCTCCTCTGGGAGCTTTTGATGCTGGGTTATCCTGTCATTCTCACCTTGACGTGGAACAGCAACATCTTCGTATGGCCCTGCAGGCAGCTCTCCATTTGACTCCACATCCGTGTACAGAAGTAGTCTCAGCTGACTCCTGTGTGAAAGAATTAAACTCCCCTGATTGTGAGTTGGGGGTCTGCTGGACAGAGCCCAGGGACCACCTCAGGGGCCATCCCTGGACCAGCAGCCAGAGTGGTTGCCAAGCAAAGAGCTGCAGCAGCCAAAAATACTGGGGAAACATAACACAAAGACGATTCGGGCACAGTGACACAGGCTAGTAGGAAACTGGCCAGGCACACTGAACAGACACCGAAGCGAAATGGCAGCTTGGCTACACGTGCGCCCCTCCCCTGCCTCATGTCCCACCCTGTAGTGGCACCTCATTTATTAGGTCAGAGTGAAGATGCAACCACAGTCAGGCTTTTTCCCAGGGTCCAAGCCATTCTTCTCCCAGCAAAGGTGACACTTACGTCCTGCCAGGCCCTCTCTCCAACCCCAGCCTGGCCCCCCAGCACAACGAGGCAGGATTTGGGCTGCAGACCAGAGTGGCCCCAGGCTCCAGCAGCGCAGGGGTGGGGGTGAGGTGGTGCAGAGCTTCCCAAGGAAGTCACAGGGCCCGGCCTTCAGGAAGATTCAGAAGTGCTAGCCCAGTTCTGGGCATCTGAACTCCTCCTCCTCAAAGCTGACATCTGAGAGACATTCTTCCTCCCCTTGGCCACACTGCTTCCAAGAAAAGTAGCTGACCTACAAAATGAGCACCAGTCAGGGCGGCGGGAGGGGAATACACCTTACAGTTAGATATTTTAAAATGTTGCCATGTCCTCTGAACTCTCAGCATCCATGTCTGATTATAAAATTCACCACTCTATTATTAGGGGTTACCACTGAATCAGTGATGACTCTAAAATTTCTGTAGGAAGGGTTTTGGAGTAGGTGAGCAATTCACTCTGAGAAAAACTGTTGGAAACCAAGTGAACAGCTCTTTACCTCGGCATGGGAAAATTTGCCCATCTCACCTTGTCTCAGCACAGCCATTAGTCTAGAAGCAATTACAATGCCCCTTTTCAGAGGTCTACCCTGTGTGCACACACAGAGAAGACACCTAGAATGTTAAAGTCAGCATGTTGGGGGGAGGTATAGCTCTGTGGTTAGTGTGTACCTAGCACGCACAAGGTCCTGGATTCAATCCCAGTACCTCCATTAAAAATAGTGGGGAAAGGGGTGGGAAGGGATAAACTGGGCATTGGAGACTTGCAGATACTAACACTATAAATAAAATAGACAAACAAGTTTATACTGTATAGCACAGGGAACGATATTCAGTATCTTCTAGTAACTTATGGTTAAAAAATAAGAAAACAAATCTATGTATGTTCCTATATGACTGTGTATTGTGCTGTACACCAGAAATTGACACAACAGTGTAAACTGACTATACTTCAATAAAAATATATTTTTAAGATATAGTATATATGTAAATAAATAAAAAAAAATGTGATTACCTCTTCCCTCTCAAAAAATAAAGTCAGCATGTTAAATAATTTTCTTGAAATACTGCAGATAGCACCCACTTTACTTCCTTCACAGCCCTTATAATCATCTCTCTGATTTTAGTCATTTTTAATTGTCTGGCACACCCTCTGGCCACTAAACTCCATGGAGAAGGCACTTCATCTTACTCCCAGCGTTAAGCACATAATGGTTTTTAAATGGAATTGATTCCAAGATTGGCCAAAGAGGAATGGCTCTGTTGTTATAATCAGCTTTCTGAAAATTTTAGCATCCATACTGGCTCAGGGAACAAGAGCAGGGTAGGTGGGTGATGTCCACTGCGGCCTCTGGAGGGGCCCAACAGCCGGGCCAGCCTGCCTCACCTGGTAGCCGATGGTCTTGCTGCGACACCACTCGAGCAGAATCTGCTTGATGCTGCTGGCGCTGGCCACTCCGAAGCTCTGTGAGCGCTTCAGCTTTGCCCGGGTCTCGCCCTTCCCCCTGTGGAGAGAGGGCAGGCCTGCTGGGGGCTGGGGGCCAGGGGGCTGCCTCTCAGCTGCCATCTGCTCCGGGAATGTGCCTCACCAGCTCTGCTCACCCAGGGAGATGCTCTGTCGGCAGGCAACCTCCCAGCCCCACGCCCACGTCCAGGCGTGTGCCCCGTGTCCCAGCTGCACTGCGTCCAGTGATGGGGTCCGGCAGGACCAGCCCCCTTCCAGCCTCCAGGCCCCCTGTGTACTTCCCACACTGGCGATCCTGCGGCAGAGGACCTGACCCCACATGGCCCATGCCCCTGCCCTCTGCTTGGAAAACCCTCCTTGCCTCCATCCCACCCCTCCTCTGAGCTCCTTCCGAGGCCACCCTCCCTCATGGTTTCCTATTCTAGGCCCCAAAGACACTCTTTATCGGCCAAGATCAGGTTGTCTGGGTCAGTGGGACACTTCCTGGGTCTGTCCCCCTCACCAGAGTCAGAGCCTTGGGAGCCACTACGGGGGGTGGGTCATTGTCTCATAGGCCTGGGCCAATCCTAAATGTAACAGAAGTCAATACCACTCACTGACAGGAGGGCTGGATAAACATGCAAAGGTGGCCGTTTCTAATGGGGCGGGTGGTGTAGTGTGACAGGGAGCCAGTGGTACTGGGGTCTCACTGTGTCACCTCCAGCTTCTGCTGGGAATCCCAGTGACTGCCCTCTGGTCTCCCCAGTCATGCCTGGAAACCAACCTCTTCAGTTGGATGAGGGATGTGGGTGTGAGGGTGCCTAGAGATCCCTCTGGGAATGTGGGAGAGGGGCTGGGGTCTCATCACAGCCTCCCTCCCCAGAACTGGAGCCACCTGCCCCTCAGCCGGCCCTGTAGCCAGACCTGACCTATGTCTTGCCTGAGAGGTCACATCTTGGGGAACTGCCCTCGGGGGAACAGGACAGGGCCAGCTTTGCTCTGCCTGCCTGCCTGACCCCAGTGTGGGCTCAGGCTTCCTTTGGGGGCCCTGACTGATCTGGGAGGGTGCTAAGAGCATCCATACTTGCTGGCTTCTGTGTCCTGCTCCCATTTCTCAAACAATGCCTTCCGGGCCTGTGCCCCCGAGGTGCGGGGCAGCGTCTGTGACTGCACCAGCTCCCGGCGACGCTCCCCCTGCCGATGGGCCTGAGTCGTGGCTGGCGGCTGCGGGGAGGGGGACGACTGGGGTGGCGTCACCCGAGGTGGGCTGAGGAGAGACCACTGAGTCAAGAGCACAGATCTGGCCATCACTAGCTCGCACAGGCCCCGGGCCTCCACCCCACTGAATGTGAAATGAGGCAGCGGCTGGGCTATAGGCAGAGAGGAAGCACCCCTGTTCCAGCCCCCACCGGTTCCACAGGTTTTTGGAACTGAGCTGCTGTCTGAGGCCGGCCTGGCCAGCAGTGGGCCCCCTCTCTGGGCATAATCGCCCCTCGGCAGGTGTCAATGCCTGGGGTGGGCAGGGGCGGCCTCCTGGCAGGACAAGCACCCAGAACCAGCCCCACCAGGATCAGGCCCCCTCCTCGCCACCACTAAATAAGATCTCCTCTGTTTCCCCCCTAAAACAGTTTGTCAGAAAGTCACAATTCTCCTTTTATTATTAAGAGGGGGAGAAAAAAGCCAAGCCAGACCCCACCCAACACCCAGCTCCGATCACAGTTCAGAGGGCCTGGGGGCAGCGCATGGGGACAACCAGAGGCCAGGAGGCAGCCTGTAACACAGGGAACCCCCTCACAGGCCTCCCCCAGGGTAAGGGCCTCTCCAGGTAACTCCTCAGTCCACAAGCAGGAAGCCCCCAGCTCAGAGGGAGCCTAGCCAGGATGGCTGAAGATCCATCCTGTGGGGACTGAGAAACTCTCTCCAATCTTTGGACAGACTTGCTTTGAAGGATCCTTAAAGATACCAGCCCTCCGCCGTATTGTTCCAAACAAAACTCTCTACCAAGCTTCGCTGCCTCATTTCTCCTCTCAAACCCCACTCAGCGACACTGCTGCCTTAGTTATCCAGAGGCACCAAGCCAAGGAAGGTGCCTCCTCCTGGGGTTGGCACTGGGAGCTCCGTGCAGGGGCCTGGGTAGCCTGGGTCCAAGGCCAAGCCCAGACACTTCCTGGGGAGTGACGACCCTGCCACCGGGAACAGGGGCCCTGACTCGCCTGTTATCGTTCCTGCTGGCCGTCACCCCCCCATAGCCAGAGCTGGACAAAGACCGTGGGAGGGAAGAGTTCTTCTCTGCGGGACAAAGGGAGGGAGAGAAATAACAAACCCTGGCCTTGGGGAGGGCCACCACTGCCTGCCTCCCATCCTTTGACCCCGCCCTGAGCTATTCACCCAGCATCACTCTGGGCACTGACAGGACCTCTGGGCTAAGCTGACCCTGCCTGGGCCAACAGTTGAGGAGAAAGGATGTTGGAACATAGAGCAATGACATAAAAGAGGTCCTTTAAAGTACTCCTCACTGCATTTGAGAGCACAGAGCCCAGGACCTCCTGTGCTACATATCCAGTAAACACCATGTTACCAAGCCCTCATTCTGGAAATCCACACAGCCCGACCCAAGGGCACACCACTGGGGCCTGATCACAGGTCCAAGACAGCCCCAGGGGGACCACGCCAGGTCTGTTACACACAAAGTGTGCAGGGTAGGCGGCCACCTTCTAACCACAGCCTTGATCTGCAGTAAAAGCCATGGTCATACCCCGCAGGATGAGGCTACTTCACAGCAGCTCTGGGAGAGGAGCCGGGAAAGATGGGCCCCATCTGATGGAGCAGGCGAGCTGGGGACGGGGGTGGCAGTGACAGGCAGAGCGGGTAGGGCCCGGCCCCAGGATTTCTGAGTCTCTTGCAAACCACCCCCAGCCCCTGCCCTCCTTCACATTTTGAGGTCATGGTCTCCTGCTCCTACCACTGGGACTGGGAGTCCAGGATGTGGTGGCCGCGCTGGGGCTTGAGCTGAGGCCCCCCAGGATGGCAGCAGACGTGGGCGAGAGAGCTGTGGCTGAGGTCTCCCCAGAGAACTTCTCGGAGACTCGTGTGACGGCCGTGACTGGCTGATGAGGCTGCCGCAAGGAGAGGCTCACAGGGCGAGGCTTGTGGGGCTCTGGTGTTGGGATGGTTTGGGCGGCTTCGGGGGGCCCATCACCCGGACCTGAAACAGGTGACCAGCAGGGGTCGGGGGTTTCAGCCATGGCATTAACAGGGGCCTCAGAACCACCCAGGAGAACTCCAGCCTGGGTTCAACTGAGGGGCGGTGGGAGGGGCGGGCAGAGGGCGGGGCGAGCCCGGCGAGCCCCGGGAATGGGCGCCGCTTGGGGGCGGTGCCTGTGGGCGGGGCCTGGCGGCTCGGGGTCACCCCCAACCCCAGCCCCTGTGACCCACGCAATGCGGCGAGGGGGAGAGCCGCCAGTGGCGCTGGAGAAGAGCTCGCCCAGCCTCTCGTCTCCGTCGGTGCGGAGCTCAGGGGGAGTGCCAAGGCGGAGACCCCCTTGACCCTGGAGAAGCAGTGTGCGACATGTGGGAGGGACTGCGGGCCGTCAGAGGAAGGCCTCGACCCCCAAGTGGACTTGATTTAGGAGACAGCGGACGTGGGTTATGCGTTCCCACGGGGCTCTCACTCTCAGGGCCCAGGTACTACTGGGGGTAGGGATCCCCCACTGCTCTGGGGGACCTGAGAGCGGCAGCAGTAACCCCCAGAACTGTCACCCTGTGCACATGACTGCCCGCTCTAAGCCGTGGACACGGCCCTCACAAGCACATACTTACGTGTGGCATCTTGGCCTGGAATTTCTTGCACCTAAGGGAGAGGGAGACAGGTGGTGAGGTCCCTCCTTGTCTCTGCAATTATGCACTCTCCCCTCCCAGCCCCACTCTGTGTAACAAGATTCCTGTGTCCTTCCTGCCAGTGGTCACGGGGCTCTGAGCTCACTGAGTGGCCCCTGTTGGGGCATCCACAAGTGACTGAGGTCAAACAGAGAAGAGAAGGTGTGCTTAGGACCGAATCTCCAAATTCTTGGGTCAGAGACCATGGGACTAATCACCTCTCTCCCTCCATCAAGTCTCAGTCCCTGGCCTGTGGTTACAGGCCAGGGCTCCCACCTCGATTCCCTCTCAACACCCCTTTCATGCTGGAACCCAGATATTCCTCCCTTCCATAACCCCCAACCTCCAAACATCACGAGAAAGGGAGGAATGAAAATAGCTTTTGCTTCGGAATGACAGAACGATGGGCAAAGGTGCTGTCTGATCTCATGTACATAGTAAAATTGCTTTAAAATAAAAAATGGGAGCATCTCCTCCTTCTTTGTGCAAAAAGCCTCTCCTGATTAGCCTTCTCCTTCCTAGGCCTGGCCCACTTGAAAGAGGGCTAGTGGCTGGGCAGGCACAGCCAGGTGGCAGGGGAACGAGAGGCCTGAAAGACTTGTTTCTGTCACACTGGGCTTCCGAAGATGTTTGCAGCCACAGACCTCCTGGACTGGCCTGCTCTGCCCCAAAGGAGCTGGATCAGCGTAACAGATGCTGAACGCCAATCCCCCCTCTCTCACTCCTCCACAGGGACAGGAACACTGGGTTACCTAATCCAAGGAGCCTTCCAGCAATTATTTTATGAGAAAGTCAAATGCCAAAAGGCGTGCATGGTGTGTGTGTGTGTGTGTGTGTGTGTGTGTGTGTGTGTGTGTGTGTGTGTGTGTGTGTGTGTGTGTGTGTGTGTGTGTGTGTGTGTGTGTGTGTGTGTGTGTGTGTGTGTGTGTGTGTGTGTGTGTGTGTGTGTGTGTGTGTGTTTGTGTTTGTGTTTTGTAAGTTGCTCTCAGCACAGGGTGAGCCAGACTGCTCCCTGCATTCTTTCTCTGGGTGGAATCTTTGATAGAGACTAGGAGAGAGGCTTCTGCTACAGCTTCTGCCCCAAGTAGCACTCAGCCCCTCCAGGTCTGAGCATGGGAGCCTGGAGTTTAGAGACCCTGGTCTCTGCCAGGAAAGCCCAGCCACTTCCTTCGCAGGACCTGAGGAATGACCAGGTGGGGAAGTTTGGGAGGGACTGAACAGCCTGGTCCCTGTCCCCATAGCCGATGTGAACCTGGGCCTGTGCCTGGTCCGGCAGCATAGAGGGGAGTGGGGGCAGGCAGGGGTCTGGCCTTCTCTCCCAGCTTCCCGGAGAAAGAAGCCTGGCTGGGTCTCTAGGCTGGGAACCCTAACGGTTGATAGATTCTAGGGACTAGCTGCCGAGGATCCACCCACATTCTCCCAACTCAGGCAGGTTACCTGGTCTCTCCTGATGTACCATGACGACATCTGGGAGGGGCTGGGCAGGGCTCCATCTGTGACTGGCAAGGGCAGAGATGGGGCTTGCAGTGGGTTTTGGGCAGACAGTACCAGAAACATACCATCCCCCTTGGCTTCTCTGACTGCTGACAGTCAGACCGCTGAGTCAATAGCTGGAGATGAGCCTAGGAGAGGAGAGATGAACCAGGAGTGGGAGGAAGAGGGGCAGAGGGGCAGGGAGAGCAGGAGTGAGGGCGGAGGGGGTGATGCTGAGGTGGGGAGGGGGTGATCGACCACCAGTGCTACCCAAGAGCTGGCTCCACGCCACCTGGGGGGAGGCTGCAGCTTGCCCCAGGCCCCAGGGGTTCCTCTCAGCCATCCCCTCAAGGCCCCTCCTCCAACCCTCCCCCAGCTCCTGCCGGGTAACAGACTGTGGAGGAGGTGAGGGCTGATGGACCCTGCTGAACTCCCTCCACATTCACCAGCCCTGATGTCAGCGGGCTAGCGAGGCCGACCTCCCACTGAGTCCCAGGGGCCCTGACACCCACCCTTCCAGCTTCCCTTCCCCTGGCTGTGACCTGTCCACCGCCCGCTGGTCCCTTGATCTGCTGTGCTGCTGGGCTGGAAGTAGGATGTGGGACAAGGCTTCCTGAGTCCCCTGCCGTCACCTCACGCAGTCAAATCCTTGCCAAGCCCAAACCATGAAGCCAGGAGATGAGATGGGGGAACGGAGGCCCCGGGAGGGACACGGACAGGCCCGAGGCCACAAGTAAGGTCCACAACGACACGTGCAAAACCCAGGGCCCTTCCTCTAGTCCCAGCACCCCTCTGGGGGCAGCAGTCAAATTCAGCCAAGTCTGGGCAGATCCTCCTGCTCCCATTTGCCTGGAGGCTCCTGTTCCCTGGAACTGCTCCTCAGAACTCTTCAGAACCCCCTCCAGGCCCTCCGGCACTGCCCCCTGAGGACCATCCCTCCTCCTGCCTGTCCTGACTGCCCTCCCACCCCCTCAGCTTCTCCTCCCCAGGGACCTTCCTGAGTGGCTGTTCTTTCCCTCACCCTTTAACCGTGGTCCCCAGGGCTCTGATCTGGGCCTGACCCCTTTCACCCGCAGACTCTTTCTGGGTGGTGTCACCCACCCCCACCTCCATACCGATGACTGCCGCTTCTCCATCGCCAGCCCAGCCCCTCTCCATATACCCACCAGCCTCCAGCCCTCAGGCCTGAAGGTCCCACCCCCTCCCCAGACTCCTCAGGTCCCGAGAAGGCACACAAGGCTTACAGGGCGGGGAAAGGCCATAAGAAGTGGGATGGTGCAGGCCACTGCATTCCTGGGCCCACTTGTCAGGCCCACTCCTCCACCTTCTGCACCCGAGTCCCCGGGCGTGGGTGAGGTGCATATACACACTTGCGTGCATGTGTTGGACCCCATCCTCAGAGAGCTGGGGCTGTCTGTCTCAGCTGTTCATCCACCCCCACACCTGGAGAGACAACTGGCTTTAGAAAGTGCTCTGTGAACATGGGGTGATGGGATACCTCGAAAAAGGGGACTCACTTGGGAGCCAGTCGAACCTCCAGGATGGACTGAGATGGGTGACGGAGAGGGTGCGTTAGCGGCCACGATGAGCCACAGGGGGCTCACAGGTACTGCACAACCCTGTCTCGAAGGTCACAGCCTTTGCACTGAGTCAAAGGCAGCTGCCAACCTCACTGGTCACTTCACCCCTCCAAGCCCCTCTGCCAGGATGGGCTCAGGTTGGAAGGTCAGGGGCCAGGCCAGACCCATTATCTGCCAGGCCCTGATGGGCCCTGCCTGCCTGCAGCCCTCAGCTTGCTGGGTGGCTGATGGGCCTGGGAGTTCTCATAATTGGGAAGGTGTGTGAAGCCAGTCATTCCCCACTCCCCAGGGTTCCCAGCTGCAGGCACCCAAAGGGAGTAGACTAACAAGGACCCAGTGGAGCAATGCACTCCAGGGCCGGACCCCTCGGCAAACAAAGGATCTCCCACCCCTCCTCTCCAATCTGAAATCCAGCCTCTGCCCTGGAAACTGTTGCCTTGTTATGAGATCCATATGGGTGTGGATGCAAGGCTTACGTTTATCTTTTCCTGCCAGGTTGCTGGGTTCGGGAGCCAAGGGGAATGCTAAGCAAGGAGGTGGGAGTGTGGTGGAGGCTGCGCAGGAGCCCGGGGGGCCAGTCGTGGAGGCCCCAGGCCTCATCTCCGGCCAGGACTAGGAGAGGGACACATGGGGCTCTGCCCTCTGCCCCAGAGCTCTGCCTGCCTGAACTCTCCTGAATCCTGGAACCCTGAGGCCCCTGCGTGGGGGGACGGAAGAGACCCCTGCCCCCTGGGTCACTCCAATTCCCCTCTACCAAACCCTCCTTTAAACTCCATCCCAGGGACACTCAGCTGGACACACATTTTCATCTTTCTCCCACGTATCTGAGGACGTGTCTGTGCACGTATCATGCTTGCGTGTCCCAGTGTGGGTGTGTCAGTGCGGAGGGAAGATGTGGGCATTGCAGAGTCTACAGGACCTGCACGTGTATGTGGCGTGTGGGGTGTGGGTACATTTCCAAGCACCTGTGTTTATAGGAGGGACTTTTATGCATTTGCTCATAAGTGCTGAACGTGTTCTAGACACACGCAAATGCATGCCTGCTGCACATGTGTCAGCGTAGAACGCACGCATGCCTGTATGTGTATGTTGAGCGTCTCCATATGCTTCCATATATCAAGCGTTTGTGTATCACCGTGTGAGTCTGACTGCACAAGTCAGGTGCCCCATCTCTGGCTGCCTCTTTAACCAGACCTAGAAGTCTGTCTCTAGAAGGTAGGGATCCTGGGCGCTCTGCGGAGACTTGCATACAAGGTTTTAAGGGTGGCCCTGATCCGGAGAGAGGGTAAGAGAGAGCAGACCTTCTCAACCCCCGACCAACGTTGGGCCCTCGTGGTCCTAGTGGAGGAGGAATTTCCCACGGGCCTCTGCTGAGGCTCAGGCCGCCCAGAGAACAAACAGCACACATCCCCGTGTGGAGGGGCCTGCCTCCTCCCAGCAAAGGCAGGGGCTGCGGAGGGTGTGGAGTGGAGACAGCTGCTTCCAGCCCAGATAAGGCCATGGGGCTCACAGTTTCCATTTCTAGGATCCCCTCCCCACTCAGGTCCCAGCTCCTAAGCCCTGGCCCCATGGCCTGGAAAGGTCTCCGCTGACTCACCCCAGCGCCCTGCCCCCACCTTGGGAACAGCACCCCACCACAGCCTGTCCTGGGCCACTGTGGTCTCTGGGGCAGGACAGCCCCGGCCTGGGGCCCTCACAGCTAATATCCTGACCCTTGTGCCTCTGAAAAGCCACACAGGAAGGAGCACTGGCCCCTCCTGTCCTCTTAGAATGACACTCCCTGCGTCTACGTGCTCGTGCAATCCGCTCCGCCAGCCTGGCTGCCCCGGCCCAGAGGACCCCGAGACCCCCAGGGGCGAGCAGTCATCATCAGCGGCAGAACTGGGCCTAAATTCTGGACTCATCCTCCCTTCTCCCCCGCTGCTCCACAACTTCCCACCGGAGGCTTGCCCCCTCCAGCCCTGCCTGGCCCGCCTCCCCTCCCCATCCCTGGGCTATTTATAGGGACTGGGGGAGGCAGAGCTCCAGGGCTGTGGCTCCCTGGGCCTTCCCCAGGGGCCCCGCAGGCCAGGCAGTGTCTGCTTTCAGCCCAGAAAAAGGCTGTGTCACTCCAAGTAAGCAGTGGGGGTGGGGAGGCTGGGCAGAGGCAGGGGGCTGGGCTCTGGCCTGGGCCAGGGCCCTCCAAAGCCTTTTGCAGCCCACACACAAGCTGGGCTTCCTCAGAATCATTCTGGAGTCCCCCTTGGGGCTGGAGCGGTACGGGAGGTCTCTGCGGGCGCTAGCACCTCCTTGGGGAAGCCTGGAGGAGACCAGCACCCACACCACCAGGCTGCCACCTCCCCTGCAAGCCCCCCCGAGTCTCCTTTCTCTAACAAAACTATCCCTCTGACCCATGACTCCCCTCCACCAACAGTGGGTCGAATGCCTTAAGGTGCATTTCAAGGCCCTTCCGGCAAAATGCACAAACTCCCACACTTCTGCCTTTGTGGCTGCCCTGGTCCCACTGCCTGAAGCATCCCTTCCACTTGCCATCCTGTCTGGCAGACTCCCTTCTTTAGGTCTTCAGAGCCCAGTTTAAATGCCACCTCCTCCAGGAAGCCGTCCCTGATGAGGCCTGTTACCACTCCTCCCCTCCCCTCCCCGCCCACCATGCCCATTGAAATATATCCCTCCTCTCCTGCCCTGGCTCCCTCCTCCAGTGTGGAGCTGCTGTCTGTCTTGAGTAGTGATCTCTGGGGCTCCTGAGAGGGCAAGGCCCTGCCTCTCTCATCCCTCTGACCCCTGGCCCAGCCCCCAGCTCCATCAGCCATTTGAATGAGTGAGTGAAGGGAGGGGCGCCGAATGGAGCAGTGCAGGAACTAGTGACTGAACAGTGAATGGAAGTGGAGAGAACAGGGGGGCAGGAAAGCAGAAGAGACCCCACCTGTGTCTCCTGAGCCCTGGAGTGACTGCCTGGTGCCCCCACAGGTGGGAAGGTGGCAGGGGCAGCCCAGGCCAGGTCTCAGTGGCACGGCTCGGCCCTGGGCAGCCGCCAGCTCGGTCACCCTCATTCTTTCCAGATCAAAGTTCCCCTGGGGAACAGCCTGGAACCTGACACTGGCCTGGGGTGGGGGGACGGGGCCAGCTGGCACAGTTCGGGAGGAGGACGCGGAAAGGCAGGCACCTGTCCCCAGCTCCAGGGACCCCAGGCCAGCAGCCTTGGGAGGGGACTGGATACACTTCCGCACACCTACTTCAGCCCCAGCCCCGTCCTTGGATAGGCCATAATGGTAGGTGGGGAACCCGTGGCTCTAGGCCCTTCTGTCCCAGACTCCCCAAGGACCCCAAACCCTCAGGGCCTCAGCGGCTCGGCTTCCTGCACAACCATCCCCCCACATCAGTTCTGACTCAGCCCCACCCCGTCTCCCAGCACCTTCCATCCAGACACCCTCCAGGTGTGTGTTTCTCTGTCTCCCAGTGTCTGTATCTATTTCTGTCTTGGCACCTTTCTGTGTAGACTCTCTGTACTTCTGTGCTTCTCTGTATTTTTCATTCTTGTCTCAGTCCTTACCCTGGTCTCTCTTTCCCTCTCTCTGTCTCCCTAGACACGAAGAGTAACGATGGAGTGATTTGTCCACCCTTTCTTTTAAGGAAGGAGCTGTTTTCATGGCTCTCTGCCGTCTCCAGCCCCTAGTCCCTCCAGTCTACAGTGAACAGATTTTCCTGATGCTGAGATGAGGGTGGGAGAGGACAGACCCCACCGCCCCTGCTGCAGCCGGGCCTCCCTGGTGCCCTCAGGCTGCTGCGTCTGAGCCAGGCCTCGGTCAGCCCCACGACCACGTGAGCAGGTGGGGAGGAAGTGGGCAGAGCTGGTCTGGCGCAGCAGGCCTGTGCCAGTGGGCCAGGTCCCTGAGTCTGCCATCGTCTGTCCTTCCTCATTCCACTTCTAGCTGTGGAAAGTCACACCACACTCAGAGTGTGACTTCACGCTCCCTGCTCCTAAGTACAAGCTAGTGTCACATGTGTCATACACACACACACACACATACAAACACACACACACACTCACAAAGTATAGGGGAGCATAGGCTCAACACACGGGACTCAGAATCTCAGTCATGGTTCACTCCTCTTTGTACCTCAGTTTTCTCATGTGTAAAATGGGGATTATAATAATAGTATCCGTGTCCCAGGATTGTTATAAGCATTAAATTAGTCCATGTTTGTAAGGCGCTTACAAACAAAGGCCCTATGTCTGGCACATGGCACTCAATCTACGTATTCGTTTAATAAAATAATAAAAATTAATAAATATGCATGCTTCAAATTTGACTCTCAATAAAAATTACAGGTTGCTTTCACCTTTATGCTGTTGCCCCAGGCTGAGCCTGATCCTGCTCACCAGCAGGTCCAAACAGGCCTAATGTGAGTAGTTGTAAGTCATGTCCAGGAATAACATTGCGCTCTGGGGGTGTGCATTTCGACCTGCTTGTGGAACCCCTCTGCTTTAACAGCGGCTGTATCACGTGTGGGGAAGTCACATGGCTTCTGGTTAAAGATGATTGAAACCATGTCCTTCTACCCCAAACACGTAGACATGAGAGTGTTAAAAAAATTAATGAGAAGGACATGTTTGTAGACACGAAATGGAGACTTCTCCTTAAAAGAAAATAGGGCGGAGGCTGCAGGCGGAGAAGGGGCTGGGAAGACAGCAGGGCTGAACGTGCTGTGTGTGAGCCACAGTGTAAATGCTGAGCCGGGCTGGGCCCTGAAGCTGGCTGGTGTCAGGATCTGTGCTGCCAGTTGGTGATGATAAACCAGAGCAGCTACGTCCACCCTTCAAGGTCGTGGCAAAAACCAAAGCCACATGCCTGTGGTTGGGCAGAACCATTAGGCTTAAGGGACTGTCCCAGAAATGTGTCACTCACATGAGGTGGAGGCCCACAGTGGACACTTCTGAGAAAACCCTGGTCTGGAGCCCAGCCAGGTACAGACCAAGTAGAGGCCGCTGGTAGATGGCCTTGGGTTTTACGGAATCTCCAGATAATCCCACAACCAGGAATCACAGGGCGCTGGGGAAGCCAACAATCTCCACAAATGGAAGAACTGATAGATGAAAAAATAAAGTTTTAGAGCCATTTGAAAAGTCTTTAAAGTAGGTGTCTTTAAGGTCCCCAAAGAAACCGAAGGAATAGCAATCACGAAACAACAAAAAGAGATCATGACATAAGAGCAGGACAAATGACAAAGAGTCCAGTAGACACACAGGACATTAAAATTACAGATTAAAAAAAAAAAACTGAAGGTGAGCTGAATATCTGAACTGAATATAGTAAAATACATAATAGAGTAAATACACATGAGCATACAAATATGTATATTTAATATTTAACGAAACATCTTTCTCTAAACCTACATGGCTTGGTTTGAATTTCCTTGGTAGAACTTACCATTTTCTTCCTTGTGTTGCCTAGTATTTTTTTTTCCAAAAATATCCCAAAGTTTGAGATTTGCAAATTCTAATATATATATAATAGATAAACATCAAGTTTATAATGTATAGCACAGGGACCTATATTGAGTATCTTGTAGTAACTTATGTTGGAAAGAATTATGAAAACAAATACATGCATGTACCTATATGACTGAAGCATTGTGCTGTGCACTAGCAATTGACACAATATTGTGAACTGACCATACTTCAATAAAAACATAAAACAAAAACAAAACAAACTCAAAAATGTCCCACAGGAGCCCTTGAAAACACACCCAAAATGGACTGATGTTTCTTAAATTACTCCCTTGTTAATTATTTTCATTAAAGGCATCATTTTCTTTTAGTGGCTCAAACTTAAGACATCTCCTTCCTACTTTTGTAAAAATTACCGCATTCTATTTCTATTTCCACATTACCTTTACATTTAGCTCCTTCATCTGTATCTTAACTGTCTCTCCTCTAGATTGCTTTAGGAGCTGTCTAATTAAACTTTTGGACTCGCCACTCCTCCCTGTTCTCTTACTTCTCTTAATGCACTCTTAATTCAAGACAAACTCGGGGGTTGGGTAAAGCTCAGTGGCAGAGTGCATACCTAGGCTGCATGAGGTCCTGGGTTCAATCCCCAGTACCTCCATTAAAATAGATAAATAAACCTGATTACCTCCCCCAAAACAATATTAAAAAAAAAAAAAAGGAACTCTCACCATTGCTTCATGCAGAGCTTTTATTATCTCTCTAATATTATAAATACTCCGAGGCCCACCAGGTGATCTGAAAGTTAGGACTTCAGTAATAAGTTACATCTTACTCCGGGGTACACCCACATGCATTTTTCTGACTCTCCCCTCTTGAATTTTCTCCGATCTTAAGTCTTTGGCTCATTTTTGCTTTACTTTTGTTTTTAATGTTCTTTTCTATTATTAAAATAGAGGTACTGGGGACTGAACCCAGGGCTTCACGCGCATGCTCTATCACTGAGCTCTACCCCCACCCCCGGCTTTTGTTTTTTAAATACATTTTTATTGCATATGTACCTATTCGCAGAAAATGTTTTTGGTTTCTTTTATGGTTGCTTTAACTGTTAATAATCTTATAAAAGGCTATCAATAATAATCTTTTGGGATTTATATTTTAAAATATTACTACTAAGTTGCCAGGATTCAGCCAAATTTTAGTACATCTCTGTGGGCCATTCAGACAAAAAAGGGATTTCTCTACTGGCTGGAGTGACTAACCCAAATTCCAAGGACTTTGTGTCACTGCTCCACAATGGGGGGCAAGGAGGGCCATGCCTGGAACTCCATCTGGGATGCCTTTTGTATTCGTAAGTCCAACAGCAGAGATTAATAGCAGCCCCAGCAACCAAAAAGAAAGGACAGGGCTTCTGAAGACACAGATCCTTCAGGAATGAAATTCTGGGTCACCTTCTTGGCCGAGGACCAAGAGGCAGCAAGTTCAGCGCTTCCCCCAGAGATCTGAGCGTCAGATATGTGGTCATTCCGTCTTGTGAGCTCCTGGGTCCTGGTAACATTGCCTTCCCCTTCTATTCCCCTCGTTCTTTGGGAAGTAACTTCTTCATGCAGTTAATAATCTCTGGGTTACCTTGGCATCCATCTTTTTTTCTCCTTTCGTCTTTTTCAGGACATACCTATGTATCTATTTTCCTGTTTTAAATCTTGGTTCAGAAATACTGGATGGGATTTTTGTTTCCTGAATGGGCCCCAACTGTCTTGAATTGACATACCAGCTAGATAGGCTTTTCCAGACAGTCAATCTCAGGACATTGGTACATGAAGTAATTTAAATTACAATGTGAAAATTACCCCAGGACAGCTTGTTTGACAGAAGCAAAGGGGGATGGGTGCAACAATGGCTTGACATACTGGTGCAATGATTTTTATTTGCATTGAAAGATATCAACACACACGAAAGATCTTCATGAAGGTTGTAAGGAATTGAGTAGGGGAGGTCAACTTTCCTTGACTTTAGTTTCAAACAGAGGAATAATATGAGAGCAGTTAAGTGGCATGGAGTTCTCCCAAAAGTCTACAGCCTTAGCTTTTCTTTGATTCTGTCTTCTTTGGTACTTAATATTTCACTATAGAAAATATTTGAAATATTGCATAGTATTTGGCCTTTTTGAGTTTACCTATAACAGCAAAATTATGCAATTATCAAAATTGTTGCATTCATTAGTTAAACATAATACTGCAGGATTTATTCCTTTTTGTGCAAATTTATTAAGTAGTTACTTTCTGTCAGTTCTGTCTAAGCACTGAAGATACAGCAGTGAACAGAACAGATCTCAGAGCTTCACACTGTCGTTGGGGGAGACCGTAAGTTTACATAACGTTTTTACTGGCCAAGCTTGAAAATGCCCTACATGAAATACCTTCATTCCCTACATGATTTGGTCATTCATTCGCACACATACATAGGCATTTATAATCAAATCCTCTTTGGTTAAAAAGACAGTTGGGGTAGTTCTCATCCTTGGCGTTATAGAGACCCAGAAGCATTAAAAGGTGAATAATGTCACTTTTCCATCAGCTCTGGTCAAATTCTTGGCACTCTGAACTATCTATAGAAGAAAACGATTTTATATTTTTACTGGCAGTTAAAAATAGTAGATAATGAAACCATTTGCACACTCTTCCAAGATAAACTCAATCCACCTCTTCAAAATGTTATCCTGTTTTGAAAGATGATATTTCAGGACAATCATTTGTATATTATTGATACTGTTAATTAGCGTTGTCACAAATCCCATTGTTGTTGCTCTAACGTGCTTGAAATTCCACTTTTGAATTTAACCCCTGCTCATGTGCAAAATTCCTAACTGCTTAAAATGTATGCAGCACAGAGCTGCAAAGAACTAAGTTTAGCCCAAAATTCTTCAGGGAACAAAAGGTATGGGTGCCTCCTCAACTATTAGCTGCTTTTAAATGGTAAAGCGGAAAAAATTCCTAAACACCCACCACTGGGCACCTCTCTCCTCAACCACCCAAAACGTTATTTTTCAAAAATTCTGTATGTCTGAAGTGAATTATCTGTGGTCAATAGGAACCTTTGAGGTATGGATGTTTGTGTTAAGCTGTAGTGTGAAAAATATAAAGAAGATATATTGCTATTGCCTAATGCACTATACTTTCTTTCCTGACTACAACTAATAAGAAGTATGGGTTTTTCAGAACCTTGAAAATTTTGTGATTTCTCCATGTCACAAGCAGATCACAGCAGGTAGGTTCAGTTGTCTGAAGGGGATTTTAGACTCAAGGTGAAGAGCCTCCTCTAAATCAGGCTTTGGAAAAGACCCTCCTATTTGTCTTGTAGTTCAGAAATGCAGTTTCACAAAGTTCAGTTTGGGTTAATGAAGGTGTCGATTGTGCATCTGGAGCTGGACTAACAGTTCTGCAGATGCCCACTAGTGGCAGCCTCCCTTCCCCCTTCATTAGCTTGCTGGTGCCTAACTTGTGGAAAGAGAACAAAGGCTCAGTTTTTCTCTTGCCAGCACATCGGAGAGTGGGCTCGTTAGCTCCCTCCACCAAGAGGTTTTAGTAGCACTGGTACCATGTCTTAAACTCATGACCTTTCCTAAACATTTTATAACACCAAGACTCTCATAAGAATCTGAGTTTCATTATGGTCAGATAGGCGACCCAGGGAGGGGGGTGGTTGTTGAATCACAGTTGACAAATTTAATGGATATATTCAAAAACATTCACTGTGAGCCATGCTCTGCACTGCACTAAGTGTTGGGGTTACAAAGAATAGGACAAAGACTTTGTCCCCAAGAAACTTTCATGGAGGGCAAAGTTCTAGGACAAGTTAAAGCAACACAGATCTCACTGTCCTGACAGAAGTTAGTGTTTTAAATAAATAAATAGAGAAAGAAAGATAGAAAAAGAAAGAAAGAAAGAGAGAGAGAAAGTTAATGTGTTTTCTTAAATAAATTGCCCCTCAGATTTCTACAAGCCCATTGGTTAGATTTCCAGAGTTCTGAGAAAGTTGATTCTGTCCACCTGTACCACTAATACTGGGAACTGCCAGAGGGTAGAAATGACGGAAGGGGCGCCTGTTTCCCCCACCCATGGCCCTGCAGGTGCCTGCTGAGCTAGCTTTCTGCTGAGCTACATAAAGGGGAAACAAGTGAGTCTCCAAGGTCATTCGAGCTCTTTCTCATCACTTGCTGGATTCCCGATACTTCCTGACCCCCACCCACAGGTTACACTTGGACCTTATTATCATCTGGAATCTACCATACAAACTCTCAAAAGTCCAACCTTTCCTTCTGTGAACAAAAGCGCTTGTCCTTCCAGTTCCCACTCATGTGTACCCACCATACACGTGCTTCAGCTGCATCAAAACCTCCAGTCTGGCGCCCCACTTCCTCCCAGTTCCTACTTGGTCTAAACCCCCAAGTTGATCTCTTGGCCTCTCTACTTCCAGACCACCTTCAAAGTGCTCTTTCTAAAACTCAAGCTTGATCATGACCCTTCTCTGCTTAAAACATTGCAGTCTGTGCTGCCTGGTCATGACCACGTGCCTCTGCCAGGACCCCGGGGACAGGTACCCTGCTCCCCACGCGGCCTCTCACACTGCCTTTCCCGCCTCGCGCTGCGTGCTCGGGAAGCAGGCTGCGCACGTGCGAGCACACCCTGGGGTTTCACGCTTCTAGCTGCTGTACTGTCCTGTCTAGACCAGGCCTTTCCTTCATCTCGTCAGCCTAAACTTCTGTGTGGCTTCCTTCCTCTTCCCCTCCTCCAAGCCATCCCTCACATTTACTCCTTTCCAGCCAACCAAGAGCTGAACCCACCGCTTGGCACACTGCCATTGTCACATCAACACACTGTCTTCTACGTACACCTTCAGGGGTCTGTCCCTCCTCCCAGTCTTAGGAGTGCCTGCAGGACAGGGACTGTGTCCAACTCTTCCTCCAGACCAGGCACAGTCTCTGGCTTGTAACCCAGGCCCAGGACAAGTCCCACCTTTTTCATGGACTCTCCCCAGCTTCCTAACCTTCCCTCCTCCAAACCCTACAACTCTTCTGTGTCATTCTTGCCCTACTCATTCATTGCCTCGTTTCATTATCATTTTAAAAATGGCTAATTCCTCTGACAGATCTCATTAGAGTCAGTGAGAATTTTCACTGAGTAGCTGTTAGCCTTGTATCTCCGTCCCTTGTTCTGTCACTCAGTTCTCAGTAAGGAGCCGGACTCCGAGCTAGTTTGCCCATCAGTATGATGGAGACAGAGGCAGCTGTAGGTGGCCATGGTTTTTGTACCAGCTGACTCCTAGAGCCAGGGTGTGTCCCTGAGCCAAGGACAGACAGGCGGGCCAGGTGAAGTCTGTGTTCTGGCAAAAGCACTGCCCAATCTGGGTCAAGCTGGGCAAAGCAGAGCCTTACTCTTGGGCATTTCTATTTAGAAATACATTAGGGTAGCATTTGAGACTAATAAAGAATTGTGCAAATTGGAGGTAGTGTGACATAAAAAATCTTACCTAAGCCTCCCTCTATGTACCAACATTGAAATAATGGAAACATCCCCACATAGGAACCTGGAGCTACTTGGAATCCTGGCTCGCACGTTGGGAAGCCCAGCAACATGAGGATCTTTATCCCTGGCTTCTCATCTGCTCCTTGTCTTCGTGTCCACCTCCCTCGTTGACATCAACCCCTGACTCATTACAGAGTCTGGGCGGGCATGGGGACTTTCTGTTCTTATGACCTAATGGTGTGACTCAAGTGCCTAGTACTGCACCTGGCCCAGAGCAGGTGCTCGGTAAACAGCTCCCGTCATTCTCCTCACTGTAGTTGTCACTGTTATTGACTCATTCAGAATTCCTTTTACTCACTAAGGTACTTCAACCATCACTGGCTTATTAAATGCGACTGAATAATGACTTCCTTTGTAGGAGTGGAAGAACCTTGCAGCTAATGCAGGTGGCACTGTCATTACACACTCGCTTGAAATCACGCAGCCACAGGCCTGTGCTGGGTGAGGCAGGAAGTGGGGAGGTTTGGTGCTGGGCTGAGCTGGAGGGAGCTGAGCAGCACGTGGCAGACCCTCAGTGGGGTCAGGAGAGGCCAGGGCAGCCCAGGGGAGGCCTGGGGATGGCCACCTTGGGCAATGGCTGCTCCCACCCATTCTCTACCCTGTCCCTCCAGCTAGCTCTCCAAGGGTTAGGGGCTTTTTAGAGAAGAAAAAACTCAATGAGAATTTTCCACCAGCTTCAAAGGGTGGAGAACCCCCTACCATGACAGGAAACACATCTGTACACGAGTTTGAGAGCTTCGGAGAAAAGCCAGGCCTTGGCCTCAGGGTGGAGGCAGCCCAGGGACGCAAACCTTCTGGCCGCCCCAGCCCCTGTGAGCGGGGCCCCCACCGGCAGGGGCAGCCGTGCTGTGAGTAGCCGCCGCCGGCCCGGAGCAGGGGGGGAAGCCAGCGCCGGCTGTGCCGTGACTGCACGATCCTGCCCCCGGCGCACGACACGCTTCCCGGTTCCCAGGGACTGACTCTACTGGGGAAATGAGGGAGAGAAGCCCTTCTTCATCCTTCTAGTCATCCTCCTGTGCCCACGTCACCCCTCACGGAAGCACTGCCTACTGTGAGGGATTCAAGCCTCAGCCCTGCTTTCTCCTGCCTGTGGCCCTTGTTCTTTGCTTATAAATATTCAACTATTTACATTTTAAGTCCTCACCACGTGGCTAGAATTGGTTGGAATTTGTACATCTTCACTGGAGAAAAAGGAGTATTTTATAAGCAATCTTTCTGAAAGGATAATATTAGAAAATAAAATGCACAGGCGTCCCGAGGCGGGACGGCGCTCACACCGCGTTGCTCCCCAGTACCGTCTCGCTCTCCTCATCCGGCTTGTCCGGCTCGCTGGTCAGGACCACGTCAGCTGCGTCATCCGTGGGTGCCCTGGGGAAGAAGAAAAATGCCGAGGCCTTTAGTCTTGAAAGGAACAATTAAATTTTTCATTCTTTCCTCATTTGGATGAGAACTTTAAGTTGTCACCAATCATTTACCTCACATCCTTACTGAAAATCTCTTCCTCGTCAGAAGACTCCCCATCATGTAGCTTCTGCGCCATATTTTTTTTGCGTGTGGCACTGAGAGGTCTGTACATGTCCCTGAGCCAGAGCGGCCGCATTCTCTGGAAGAAGCCCTCCTAGAACGGAAAAAGGGGAACGTTCATTCTGCATCTCCCCTGCTTTCTCTGGCAACAGTACTTTATCCTCCTCAGATTTACCTGGCTCTCACTTTGCTCTGAGCATTTTCTACACAGCAAAAACCGAAAGAAGCCCCTTGGAAGAAAACACACACAATTAGTGATGCACGCCACTTTCTACGTCTCACACAGTGTGCCTGTCTGGTCTTACTGGGACTAAGTGGGCACCTCAGTAAACACTCACCACCAGCAAAGGCACCACACACCTGGACCCTGATATTTAATAATTATGAAATTATGGAATAATTCCATGCACACCGGGCTCCCAGAAGCTCTCCATGCCCGTTTGAGATGGCCCCCCAGTGTCCCCGGACAGGCCTCTGCATGTGGCTGAGCACGGAGTTCAGGCAGACTTTCTAGCCCCACTCCCCTGCTTGGCCCTGCCAAGTGCCCTCGTGCAGGGAAGACCCTGCACAGCCGTGCGAGGCAGAATAACATGACTCTGGAAGTGTTCACCCCAGCCCTCTGCAGACGCAGTCACACGCAGCACGTGCTGGGGCTGAGGGGGAGGGAGTCCCTATTTTCCTAGTGGCTTTGTCCTGTAAACTGGATCACACCAAGGAAACCTGAGTCCAAGTAGCAGAGCTATCTGACTCACTGACTTTCACACCGCAGGCTGTCTCTGATGCTAAGTGAACTGTGAAATCAGTTTAAAGACCACGACTAGCACTAAAACACAAAATATTCTTTTTTGAATATACATAGAATAGGAAAACATCTGAGTGCATAATAAGTTTGTTTTAGAAACTCCTTGTGTCCATATAGTATGTGGTGCTGATTTGTGACATAACATGTAGCTCACAGCCCAAGCACAGTGTGATCAATGAAGGCCTCAGTGGAAGGGAAGCATCTTTTTGATACTCACTAGCAGTATGGCCATGGAGCAGGACCTTTTCCCTTTCTCTTTCTCCACTTTCTTAATATAAAAGGAAGAAACAAACTGCTGTCTAAAGTTTCTCCCAGTTAAAATTCTATGAGGTTTGGATAAAGGGAATAGATTGTGGGGGTCTGAAAACCAGCAGGAGGACAAGGGAAGTTTCCCTGCCACTTTCTAGGAAGGACTCATATATTCTCCCTTCCAACAACTTTGAGTGAGGCTGGTCCTCAAACCCTAGAGCCATGTGGCCTTCCCTACCCCAGAACCTCCAAGAAGGCCACTGGCCCAGCCCAGCCTGATGGCCACCACCAGCAGAAACAGGTGAAAACCCAAACCTCTCTCCCTCCCCCTTCTTCCCTTAAAGGACTAGGAAAAGCAGAGGCGTCTGGGCCGGTCCCATTCCAGCTCAGCTTTGGCTGGGGAGCTAGTTTTGCTGGTAAATAAATTCAGCTAAAGCATTATGATAAATAAATATTCTTCCTGCCTTTTGTGCTTTCCTCACTATAAACTGAAGAGATTGAAATAGATGAGGTCTAAGTTCTCCTCTAGTTCTAAAATCCTACTTCAAAAATTACCAGACTAGGGGGAGGGTACAGCTCAGTGGTAGAGTGAGCTGCTCAGCATGCACGAGGCCCTGGGTTCAATCCTTGGTACCTCCACTAAAGATAAAGAAACCTAATTACCTCCCCCACAAAAGTAAAACAAACAAAAAATAAAAGCTTTTAAAAAAGTTACCAGAGTAATATTTACCTTACGCTTTTTTTCTGATCTTTTGCTGCTTTTCTGCGTGAACAAATCTGTTTTGGAAGAAACATGATCAGAATTATTCATCACAATGACTATCTTAGAATCTTTATTCATTTCTTTTCATTTTCAGTCTTATCTACCCAGTGAGACGAAGGCTTTTTTTGTGGAAGGAATGTTCTCTTGTTTAATAATCCTTTGCCTCTTTCACAGTGCCTAACTTAGGATCATGCACACAGCTGGCAATACGTTTTATTGATTGTTTTAGGTAACGTTCAACAGATAATGGCCAATACAAATTCTTAGAAGTAGGAAAACAAAAGTATCTACCAGGAACCTCAGCATCGTTTTAAAGACAAGAACAAGAGTCAGATGCCTATCATATGGCCACTACTGGTCACTGTTGAGGAGGTCCTCATCACTGCGGTAAGAAAAACACTGGAAAGGAAGAGACAAGCACATTTGCACATGAAATGATAGACAAGCTTTAGGTTGGAAGCAATATGAGAATTCAGGAAGATGGCTACATACAGAATCAAGAGATCAACATATAAACTTCAAAGACTTTCCTATATAACACAGAAGACTAAGAAATAGAAGAAATATCCCATTTACAATATCAAAAAAACCGCATAAAGTACCTAGGGATAAATTTAACTGAGGATGTATAAGACATATGTGATGAATATTAAAACTCTTCTGAAGGACATTAAAGTGAAAGCTGTATACATGGCATGAGATACCATCTTCCCAGAATGTTGTAAAGATATCAATTCTCAAATTGACCTACAGATTCAATGCAGTCCAATTTAAATCCAAGATAAATCTTCAACAAAACCTGGCTAGTTGACATTTGGGAGAGAAAATGTGAATGAATATTCATGAAATGTATGAAAAAGATGATCAAACAGTAGGAGATTACCCTACCATTTATACAATATGTTCCAGAGCAACTGGAATTATTCAGTGTGCTACCGGTACTAGGAAAAGATAACTGCATCAATACAACAGAGTCGAGATAAGCACAGTATTTTTATTATTACTTTTTAAAACTTTTTTTATTGAGTTATAGTCAAGATAGTATTTTTAGATTGGTGAAGAATGGACCATTCAGTAGAAAATTTTGAAACAATTCGATGTTCATACAGGGGGAAAAAGTTAGATCCCCTACCTCAACTACACTAAAAAACAAAACAAATTCTAGACAGATTATGAAAGTACTAGAAGAGAGTATCAGAGACTATTTTTATGCCATGAGGTGACAAAGGCCTGGCTGACAAAACCTGCTAGCCATGAGGACGGGCTGATACAGGGACAGACGGTCAACAGATGGCTGCTCTTCCGAGCCTTTGCCCTCTCCTCCCCTGGATTGTCTGTCTTCTTGTTCACTTCTAAAACTCTTTACAATAAATAAATATGGGCTTTCATTGATTTTCAGTGTTTCAAAGACTTCCCAAAGTTTTTGTCTCTAAGGGGTTGAGACAGAAGAGTGGAGTAAGGAGCTCAGGCTTTACAGTCAGGTGAAACTGGCTTCTGCTTTTGGTTTTGTCACTGGGGCCTTAAGTCGATGTCCTACATCTATGAAACAGGATGACACTGCCGTCCTCACAGGACTGTGGGGATTAAGCCAGACAATACACGGAAGACTCTTTGTCCAGTGCTTGGCATAGGTCGGTGCTAATTTGGTGCCACAGACAAGGTGGTCAAATCTGCCAAAGCTTTCTGCCTGTGGCATCAGGGTCTGAAAGCTCTTTTCCACCACACGATTATAAACATATTGCTTCTATTTTCTTCTAATACTTTCATGAGTTCTTTTCTTTCATGTTTATGGAGATATGTTTAAGGTGAAAAATGGGGACCTGCTGTTATCTTTCCACCAAATAGGGAGCTGTTCTACTACCATTTATTCATTTTCTTCCACTGATTAGAATGTTAAATATGACATTTCAAAAGTCTAAAGGACACGTGGGTCTGTCAATTGCTGGGCTATCTAGCTACTTCAAATAAATATTATGTTGCATTACTCCTCATTGTGGAATTGACATAATGCCTCATCTCTCTTCCACTGAACATCATTATTGTCAGCTTTACGAAAAACACTACATGGTCTCTGTCCTGAAAAAACTTATCTAAGTGGGGAGAGGAAATAATGAAATGAAATAAATAGATACAAGTGCAAGGTTAAACTACATAGCAATTAAAGCAATAAAAGAGGAGTTTATAGAAATTCTACAAAAGCACAAGGCCATATGCCACCGGCAGATGCAGGGGGCACAGTCTGGGAAATGGCTAATGACAAATGACTAGCATGCTGACCCCACGCTACCCTGCACATTTGTAGGCTCAGAAATCAGACTCTGCCTTCACCAAGAGGGATCTCAAGTCTTCCTATGAGGCAGTCTCACTTTATCACTATCACAGGATTGATCAGAAATCAGAATGCCAAATTATTACTCATCAGCGACAAATACATCTGTTCTACAGACAGGGCTTCTGTGTCTACACAAGCAAAGAACATCCTCCTGCAGAGACAGGCCTCCATGGCACACTGAGGCACAGCTGGAAGACTACAGGGTGAGAACAGAACTACAACAAACAGGGCACACTTCACAGGAGCCTGAGGCAGGATTTTATTCACAGTGTTTTGATGGAACCTACCTACAAAATGTCTTACACACTGGAGAAGAAAGCTGGTAAGTAAACCCAATGGATGGACAAGATCACACTTTTATCTCTTAGCCATGTCCTTTCAGCCCTCCCAGGGTGACTGATTGCTCCAGGAGGGTGGAAATGATGTATCTCATCATTTCACCTAACAAGGACAGAAAGCAGTGAAGGGATGACAGTGACTGGTGAGGTGCAGTGTTCTGAGTTGAAGAAATTTTACTACCATGTCAACTCTGGCCTCCTTATAAACTTGACTTTTCAACATACTCTAATGGCTTGTTACCTTGGGTTCAGTTCCACAGAGACCCCCTGGGACTGGAGCTCCTTTAAGAATCCCGGGCGTATACTTTTCCATAAAAGACCAAAGCCCATCTCAGCCCTTGTGACTGAAGAGGACTGTGGAGTAGTAGCAGGTGGAAAGGTAGCTGTGATTTTCAGTTTGAGGGTTCTGAATCTCAATTGTCCTTACCTCAAAAAGGCAGAAACTTATAACCAAGACCGCCACTACTGCAGTTACTGCCACAGATATTAAAACTGCCCACAAGACTTTGCTCTTATAGTCGGATCCTGGAACTTCCTCTGTGAGCTGAAATAATAAAGAATAATTTCTTTGAAAAACAAAGAGAAAAGATGAACTCTAACTATTCTAAAACCTACTTAAACACTAGCTCACTCTTCTTTTTTGGGGGGTGGGTGGGAGGTAATTAGGTTTATTTGTGTTTTAGAGGAAGTGCTGGGGACTGGACCCAGGACCTCGTGCACGCTAAGCATGTGCCCTACCACGTGAGCTATACCCTCCCCCTTAGCAGACTGTTCTTAAACTACTCTGAACCCCATCCTTTCGAGTAGCTTATAGGTTCTTAAAGAACCTACCAGATCTCATGTGTTACTAATCTTATCAGCATTTTCTCTTACAATGCATCTTGTGTGTTGAGGCTCCCCTAGGAATAGCGGCACCATTCTCTAAATGAGCACAGTGGGAGATCGCTGTCTTAGCCAGTTTCGGGGATAAGATGCAGACCAGGGGCCCCTAGTCTCCCTGCTTTGGCACTTTAATGGCATGTCCTACACTGAGTAGAAGTCCAGGTCCCCATGTGTCAGGCATTGCCCTCACCTCATGTGGCTCCTGCCCTGTCTGTTCACTCTGGCCTTCTGCGCTCTCACTGATGTAGTTCTCAGTTTTCCACAGGTCAGTATCCCCCTCTGCCGGGGACAATTTTACTTTTTGCTGCTCACTGAGCAGCTTTATCAGAAGGCCTGTTCTGGTGAAAAACTTGGCACAGGACAGCTTCACGTGCGTCTCAGAGCAGTCCATTTTGAGAGTTCGGATCAAATGAGAAATGAGGCCTCTCATGTAACCATTTGGTACGATGGACCGTAGCTGCTGGTTTACCTGGAGTTCAAACTGATCACCCAAGGATGGAAGCCCTGGGGAAGTGAAGCTGGTGGGTTTAGAGGGTAATTCAGTGCCCACGTTGAGGTATTCCCTTTGTGTTTCGTCCGTGTGTTCAACAGTTGGCACAAAGTTGCCTGTAGTAACAGAATATGTGCTGGGAACGTCCGTACGGGCAGCGACTTCAGAGAGAGCTCCTTCCGGCACAGTTGCCTTTCCTGCAAGAGGGTCTGAAGAAGAAAATAACTCTGGTGGGTTTTCATGAGAATTTAGTTCTGCTGAAGAAGAAATAGCTTCTCCTGAAGGAGAATTTATGAGGCTCCTCACTGCAGAGGGAGGCCTGCCTGCAGATATACTCCTGAGGAGCTCTTTCCTTTTCAAAGTTCGATTCCTTTTGGCCTGGAATAAGCTGTGCATCGCACGAGAGCGACTACCAAGGAACAGGCGTCTTTTTCTGGGACGTGAGGTTGGTTTAGAAGCTTCCATATTTCTAACTATACTTTCTGCGTCTTCTAAAATACTATAGGATAAGTCTTTTGATTCCTGTCTAACCTCAGATTTAGGAGGGGTGGGGGCAGGGGGCAGGGAAGAAGAGACTGCTGCTTTGTCTTCATTTATAAGTGAGGGTTTTGTGTTGAACGAGCTTCCCACTAACTTCCGGGGCCTCCACATCATCTGAAGCTGCCCCCCTGCTCCTGGGGACTGCCTTCTGAGTGCCTCTTCCTTGGCAGTGTTCTCCAGAGCTGGCTGGGCATCCTGTTTCCTCCAATGCATCAGTTCGTCGACACTTTCTTTGACGACGACATCTGGGTCCTTGAGGACCCAGTCCACTCCCTGCAGCCTTTCCCCTATACCCTCAGTCTTTGCTGGGCTGTTTTCCTGTGGTTGGGCAGTGTCCAACTGCTTTTCATCCTTGGCAGTGTTCTCCACAGCTGGCTGGGAATTCTGTTTCCTCCTACGCATCAGTTTTTTGACACGTTTTTTGATGATGCCATTTGGGCCCCTGAGGACCCAGTCCACTCCCCGCAGCCTTTTCCCTACACTTTCAGTCTTTGCCGGGCTGTTTTCCTGTGGTTGGGCAGTGTCCAGTTGCTCTTGAAAGACCTGCCATAATTTGTGACCCAAAGGGTCGGCACGTACAAGCCTGGCAGCTTTTTCCTTCTTTTCAACCTCATCGATTTTTTTTTGCATTTCTGAATCTGACCATTTTTTCAGATGATAGAATCTCTGCAGTTTATTTTTATAAGGTAAGTTGTTGGATTCAGGTTGAACAAAACGGTTCCTTGTGTTTTTTTCCAAATAACCCAGGGACTTATCTCCATCTTGTAGATGGGAAAAGAGAAGTTTTATGAATGGTAAAAATGCTGTCTCTAAGTCTTCTAGATTTCCCTCCGAGAAATAAGGCAGTACATAATTTACTGCACTAATAACATCAATTTCGTCATTAAAGTCTAGCTGTTTATCGACGAAGGCTGAGAAGCTGACACCATGTTCGTCCGAGGACTCGTTCTCTGGCTCAATAATCAGCTCGGTGCTGGTATTATTTTTCCGGGCTTGTAACACCTTCATGAGCGATCCTTCTATGTTCCCTACAGCTGCTTCTTCACCTGTCAAAAAAGAAGTTTTTTTGATAACTGAAGGCTGATGGACAGCTTTTTGCCAGTCCACAGCCACATATCCCAGTCAAATAAATTAGAAATCAGCAGACGTCTGGGTGCCACTTAGAGAGGGGAAAAGAAACCTCACAACAGAAAGTGAAAAAGATATATTTTGAAAATGTGGCTATCTACTCAGGAAATTCCATGGTGTGAAATAGAGTGACAGTGTTTAGGATTATTCCACTGGTTTCCAGGGGCCAACTGCCCGGTACTCAAGAGAAGTCAAGGCTGGGAGGACAGCTGTTCCCCACTCAGCAGGATGCTCTGCAGACCCACTGTAACTCCTCACTTCCATACACCCTGCCCCGTCCTGCCTCAGACGCAGAAGAGTGCGAGGCTTCCGCTCTCCACCTCCTCAGTGTGCTCGTGTCCTGCTCCCATCACAGGTGATCACGACAACACCCGCTGCTAACAGGTCCTCATCTGGATGTGACCTTTTCCACTTACCCCCAATTCCACTCCTTGGTTCCTGCTCCCATATATCCCAGCCCCCATGACAGGAGGCTCTATACAGAGAGAAACACCATGTCCACCCCGGCTCTCTGCTAACATGTGGGCAGGGGTGCAGGTTAAGAGATTTGCCAGACTATATGCAAATGTGGAATGTTCAACAGATCAGTGGAATAATACTTGAAGTCCTAAAACGCAGATGGGAAAAAGCAACTGTTGTCACATGCCTACTTTGCTTTCATTTCATTTCACTCCTAGTATTCCCAGCTTTACCTGGGGACCCATCAAGAGCTTCTGACTTGGGGTGGAGGGGATAGCTCAGGGGTAGAGTGCCTGCTTACCATACATGAGGTCCTGGGTTCAAACACCAGCACCTCCATGAAAAATAAATAAAGGAGCTTAATTACTTCCCCTCTAAAAATAAACAAAACTTTTTTTTAAATTAAAAAAAAAGGTTATAACTTTCTGAAGGTCATGTGTACCCCTGTGCAGCTGGGTCTCTCTTCCAGAAGGATTAAAAGTATTTTTGGTGGTGGTGGTTAGGGTCAGAGGAGGAGGTGAGGGTCAGAGGAAGAGGTGAAGGTTCAAGAGAAAGGAGGAACAAGAGGTCACAGACAGCCCGAAACCAGGGACAGAAGATCTAGGCACTAGGCCACAGCACCTAACACCTCTGATCTTGCTTTTGCTCACCGTAAAAGGAGATTTAAAATGCCTGTTCTGCCTACTTCAGGGGGACAAGGGAGTAATCAGTAAAAAAAAAAAAAAAAAAGTTTGGAAAATGAGGAACGTTTTTATGTCAGTAGCAAAATGCTGTTATTTATAATGTGCTCCAGCTCATTGATAGGGACCAGTATTCAAGCTGTCTGGGCATGAAAGCACATTTGGGAAGTCATCAAGTTAAGTGCCAGTAAATCTAATGTATACAAAAATCTTTGAAAGCATCTTAGTGTTTTGTGGATAGAAATGCTTGAGATTCAGAGCAAGTTCAGAGCTGGACAGTCTAAGAATAAAAGAGCCATCCCATCCACTGGAAGGGCTAGGTAGCAGCTTCTGGTTATGGATCCAGAAACTCTCAGGCTCCAAATAAAACATAAAACACCACCACTTGTATTCTCTTATAAAACTGCAAAAATAAAATAAACAAAAAGGTATTTACACTTGCCCCAAAGACAAAGCGTACTTGAGACCTAATGGATATTAAATCAGTTTACAAACTGTGATGCACTGTATGAAAAAGTTCTCATTTGGGGGTAAGGCATCAAGCAGAGAGCACAGTATACAATGTGTGGTCATGAATGTTAATTCCCTTCCCGCTTCCATGCCTTTCTCTTGTTCCTCTATGTATGTGGATCAGTGACATTACTAAGCTAACAATGTAACTGAGGTATTATGAGTTTCATAATGTAACTGAGAATCTGACTTTTAGCAAAGGAGGGGGTCTTAGAAATGTAGGGAATTGAAACTCTGAATGAATGAATAAAAATAATTCTGTTACATCATTTGTTTAAACATTTTACCATCACCGATTAAAGATAGAAATTAAAAAAATAAAAATTTAAAAATTTCTTATCAGGCAATTCAGACTCACCACAACGTGTGGTGCTTGCCAGGCAGTCACTGTCACAGTGCAGCTTGACTGTCTTGCAGACAACTTCAATAGTAGTTTTAAATTGGCAGAGGCAGCAGGTCCTATGGCTAGGTAAGATCCTATAAATGGAAACAGAGAATTAAATTAGTGGTAAAGGAGTGACTTGAGTAGGGAGGCAGGCCAAGGCCACCACAGGGCAGTGAAGAAAGGAGTTCTTAGGGCACATGGCCTGGAGAATTGGACAGGGGCCAGTTGGCCAATTGCTGCTCTTAAGTGTTGTAAATAAATACAGAGGAGCACAGAAGTGCCCAACAGAAGGGTAAGGATGGCAGTGGGTGTCGGTGTGCCTAGAAAAAAGGTGACAGGGATTAGAACTGGGTGACACTGATCTGTAGTTTAATTCAGAAGTATCTCCTCCCAACCCTAAAGTCTCACTTTGGGTTGAGAGTGCATAGGAAGAGGGCAGACTTCTAAGAAGAGTCTGAGTAAGTCCCCAACTTCTGGAGTCCCTTTCTCAATTCCTAGTTGTGAGTAGGAAATATATTAGAAATTACTCTGGGGATTAAAAAAAACACTGTGGTTAAATCATAACAGATCACATTCACCAACTCTGGATAACCTAAACATTCAAGAGAAAAACAATGAGGTAAAACACTTATATTAAAGAAGAGCATATGAGATCATAGTAATACTCAAAGTCGGGGGAGCACTTCTTTACAGAAGAATGCCAGCGAATAATGTAGAAGGACAGAGAGAGTTAGGGAAGTGCCATTTTGCAACTACAGTGTGACACTCAATTCAGAACGAAATTATCATTGATGCACACTTGGGTGAACAGTGTTTGAAAGTAGGATTTCACTGACTCCAAACTATCACCCCATAGAATATTTACTAATTACCAAGGGAAAAGATAACTTTACAATGGAGAGATACGGAGATACCACTTTAATCAAGTGGTCAAACTTAGCATCAGGCAACCTGAAGTGATGAACTAGGAAGGCTATATCGCCAGGATATCTATTCTTCCTCAGAATGCTTACTTTGAATCTAATTAAGACACAGACAAATGAAGATTCAGACAAATTTTATACAAAACTGGCCTAGGCTCTGCAAAAATGCCAATGTCATAGAAGATCAACAGCAATGACAAAAAATCAGTAGAGAAATATTCTAGGTTAAAGGAAACAAAGACGTGACATGAAATGCCTAATCTTCGATTGGACCCTGTATCTAAACTAAACAGACTTAAGAATGTTATTCACTTCTGGCCCAGATGAAGTAACAGGGAAATATTTCATCTCCTATCTGAAACATTGGGGGGGGCAGACTAAATATATGAAACAGTTTTCAAGAAATTGGACCACTTGCCATAACGTTCACTCATCCCCAAGAGATGGGAAATAAAAATGAAGTGGTCCCTATGACTCCCCTAGTTTACATCGTTCAGAGAGTTTCCAGGTCATGGTACAGGGAGAAGAGACTCAGGCAGAAACTGGAGGACTCCCTGACTGAGGAACTGGAAGAGTCCAGGAAAATCAAGGTGACTAGAGTTCACAAAGCACAGCACTAGAGAGAAAAGAGGTGCACAGGCAAAGAACTCTGGAGATACGCAGAGGGATCTCTTGAGTATTCAACAAAGTACTGGTCAGTGCATGTGTGTGAGGAGTTACTTGAGGCCAGGAAAAGAACCACATGAAAGGATTAATGATGAGGATAACTGGATGTGACACAGTGTTGGGAATAGTACCCATCCCTACAGGCCAGATGCTCAGAAAAGCCTTCTCTCAGTAGTTGTGAATGATAAGCTCTAGGCTAGAGGCTACTTCTGGTCATACCTAATCCAAAAGGATAAAACTGACTTCACCCAAAACAAAGCTCAAGCATATTTATAGGAATATAAAAATATGTAGAACACCATAAACTAAAATTCACAATGTCTGGAATCAAATGAAAAATTACCAAGCATGCAAAGGAGGAGGAAAATATGTGCCATATTGAGGAGAAGCAGCCATCAATCAAAACTAACCCAAAATCTATACAGATGTTTGTTTCAGCAGAACAGGACATTTTAATAGGTATTATAACTACTGGCAGATGTTAAAAACCCAGATTAAAGACTGAAAATGTGAAGTATAGGCATGGAAGAAATAAAATAGACCCAAATTGAGCTTCCAGAGGTTAAAAACAATGTGTTCAAATGAAAAGGACACTGGATGGGATTAATGGTAGATTAGACACTGCACAAGAAAGGATCAGTGAATATTAAGGAAATATCCAAAATGAAACACAAAGAGAAACAAGACAAATCAACAAAAACGAACACAGCATCATTTGATGAGCTGTGCAACAACTTCAAGTGGCCTAATACATGTGTACTTAGAGTCCACGAAGGAGACATACAAAAAACTGAATAATGGCCAAAAATTTTCCAAAATGCTAAAACATGATAAATCCACAAAGCCAAGGTCAATGAACATTAAGCATTAGAAACACGGATAAAACTAAACCAAGGCACAAATCATAATCAAATTGCTCAAAGCCAGCAATAAATAGAAACTCTTAACAGAAGCAGGAGGAAAAAACTATGCATTACATAAAGAGGAACAAAGAGGAACAGTGACAGCCAATTTTTTTTTTTGTTGGAAACAATGTAAGCCAGAACTCAGTGGAATAACACCTTTAAAGTACTCAACTGGGGAAAGGGGTACCCAACAATTACCAAGCTAGAATTCTATACCCAGATCTTTCAAAAACAAAAGTAAAATAAAGACTATCTCAGACATACAAAAGCGGAAAGAATTAATCACCAGTAGACTTTCACTGGAAGAGATACTAAAGGAAGTATTTTTAAGCAGATGGAAATATGGGTCTACACAAAAGAATAAGAACACCGGAACTGGTAACCACACAGGTAAATAAATAATATTTTTCTTATTAAATATCTTTAAAATGTAACTGATCATTAAATGAAAGAAAAAAAAAAAAACCAATACAGTGTGCTGTTTATAACATAAGTAAAAATAAATTATACAAAAACAGTAGCACAAAGGCCAGGAGAGGAAGAATGGAAGTACACTACTGTGAGGTTCCTATATTGTCCATGAAATTGTATAATATCACTTGAAGACAAACTGTGATAAATTAAATATGTACAACTATAAACTATAAAGCAACCACTAAAGTAACAAAACCTGAACTATAACTAGTTAGCCAACAAAGGAAATAAAATAAAATAATAAATTGTACTCAATCCAAAAGCAGGAAGAAAAAGAGGAAAACAGAAACAAAGCACAGATGGAACAAATAGGAAACAAATAGCAAGATAAAAGATTTGAATGTAATCACATCAATAAACACATTGAATATAAATACTCTAATCATCCTAATTAAAACAGTTGTCACACTAGACAAAAAAAAGCAAAAGCCAACTATATACTGTGTATAAGAACTATTTTCAATAGAAAAATAACAGGTTTAAAGGATGGAAAAATTTGTTCCAATCACACTAATGTAAAAAAAGCTGGAGTGGTTATATTTAAGACAAAGTCAGTGTCAAAACAAAGAATATTGCTAGGGATAAAGAAGGTTATTTCATTATGAGAGAAGGTCAATCAATGAAGAAGGAAGGCATAACCTAAAAATTTATGCGCCTGATTACAGAACTTCAAAATCTATGAGGAGGAATGACAATGGCAAGGAGAAACAAACAAAAAACCTACCATTATAGTTAGGGATTTCAATATTCCTCTCTCAATAATTGATAGAATAGGTAGGTAGAAAATCAGTAAGGATACAGAAGACGTGAACAGCACTATCAACCTACTTGACCAAATTGACATTTATAGAACACTCCACCCAAATCAGCGGAATACACATTTTCCTCCAGGTGGACACGTAACATTTACCAAAACAGACCATATTCTGGTGTATTCCAACAAATTATTGGCTATAAAACAAGTCTTAATAAATTTAAAATGATTTCAGTCATTCAGTATGTCTCTGACCACAATGGAATTAAATTAGAAACTAACAAATCTGAAAAATCTCCAAATATTTGGAAATTAAAGAACACACTTCAAAGTAACCTTATAGTCAAAGAATAAGTCAAAGGGAAATTAGAAACAATTTTGAATCGACTGAAACTGAAAACATCAACATGTGGTTTATTGCTAACGCCATACTCAGCTTCCTCAGCTTCCACCTTAAACTAGAAAAAGAAGGACAATTTAATCAGAGAGTAAGAGAAGAAAGAAAATAATAAAGATCAAAGTAGAAAGAAAAGGGAAAACAGAAAAATACTACAACTATTGAAAGGATAATGAGAATATAATGAAATACTTTATACCAATAAATTCAAGATGGAATGGATGAATTTCTGGAAAGATGTGCACTACTAAAGTTTACTCGAGAATGAATACATAACTTAAATAGCATCATTAAAGAAATTGGATGTGCACTTTAAAACCTTCCCACAAAGAAAGCTTCAAGCCCGCATAGCTTCACTGGTAAATTCTACCAAACATTTAAGGAACAACTAATACCAATTTTACACAAACTCTATCAGAATGTTGAAGAGGAGGGAATAGTTCTCAAATCATTTATAAGGCCAAATTCAACATATCAAAACTGGACAGTGACATTACAAGAAAAGAAGACTACAGACCAATATTTCTCATAAACACAGGTGTAAAAATTCTTAGCAAAACTTTAGCCTATCAAATCAAGTAATATATAAAAAGATGATACATCATGACCAAGTAGGGTTTATCTCAGCAATGCAAACTTGGTTTAATATTTGAAAATCAATGTAATTTATTCAAGTTAAAATACTAAAAAAGAAAAACCATATGATCATGTAAATAGACACAGAAAAAATATGACAAAATCTAACATCCATTCCTGATTAAAGAAAAAAGCAGGCCGCAGGAAACTAGGAATGCCAGAAAGCTTCCTCAACTTGATAAATGCCTTCCACAAAAAACCTAACATCATATTTAATGGGGAAAGACAAAGTGCTTTCTCTCCACAATCAGGCAAGGATGTCCACCCTCATTACTTCTATTAGATACTGCACTGAAGGGTCTAGCCAGTGCAAGAGGGCAAGAAAAATAACAAACAAACAAACAAACAAATAAATAAACAAAATTCACAATGGAAAGGAGGAAGTAAAACTTTATTTGCAAATGACATGATTATGTAGAAAACCTGATGGAATCTACAAAAAAACTAGTGAAACTAATAAATGAGTTTACTAAATTTGCAGAGTGCAAGACCAATATACCAAAAACTAATTTCTCTCAACAAATAATCAGAAATTAAAGTTTTAAAACACTACTTACAGTAGCATTAAAAGTATAAAATACTTAAGAAAAACTCTGACAAAAGATGTAGAACATCTGCACACTGAAAATTATAAAATATTGCTGGGAAAAATTAAGGAAGACGTAAGTAAATGGAGAGATATAACGTATTCATGGATCAGATGATTCAATATTGTTACGATGTCAACTCTTCCCAAATTGATTTACAGATCTAAATCCCAGTAGGCTTTTCTATAGAAAGTGACAAGCTAATTCTAAACTTCACATGGAAATGTGAAGTTCCTAGAATAACTGAAACAACTATGAAAAAGAGCAAAGTTGGAGAACTAACACCACCTGATTTCAAGACTTATGAAGCTATGTTTTCAAGATATTCTGATAGTAGTGGAAAGATAGACAAAAAGATCAAAGGAACAAAACGTAAAGTCCAAAACTAGAGTGATATGGGCAAATGACTTTTAGCTTCAAAGGCAGTTGAGTAGAGAAAGAATAGTCTTTTGAACAAATTTTGCTGGAATAATTGAAGATCCACAAAAAAAAAAAAAAAAAAAAGAAAAAAATCCAAACCATATATAAATGAAATCAAATTGGTTCAAAGATCTTTACATAAAATCTAAAAGTATAAAACTTTCAGAAGAAAATGGGAAATTTTTTATGACCTTGACTTAAACAAGATTTCATAGACACAACACCAAAAGCATTGTCCATTAAAAAAACCCAGACAAATATGACATGATCAAATTTAAGAATTTCAGCCCTGTGAAAGACTCTTGAGAGAATGAAGTTCAATCACAGAATACTTAACAAATTACATATTGAATAAAGGATTTGTTTCCAGAATATATAAAGAACACTCAAAACTCAATCAAAAATATAGACAAAAAATTCAAAGATACATAGATGGAAAAGAAGCATATGAAAAGATGTTTGACATGATTAATCGTTAGGGATGCTACACTGAGATGCCACTATGTAACTATTAAACTATCTAAAGTTAAAAATAATGATCATAGCAACTGTTGGCAAAAATGTGAAGAAAACGGAACTCTCATACCCTGCTGGTAGACATGTAAAATGGCTGGACAATTATGGAAAATAGTTTTTTAATTTAAACATACACGTACGAATGATCCAGCCACCCTACTGGCAGGTATTTACCCAAGACAAATGGAAGTATACATACATACCTAATAGAGAGGTTAAAATTTTTCTTAAAACCTGAAATATAAGGATCAGGTAAAGCTGTGGAGCAACTGCAACTCTCATGCACTGCTAACGGGAATGCAGAATGGTACAGTCACTGTAGAAAAGTTTAGCAGTTTCTTAAAAAGTTAAACATGCACTTGGCATAGGATGCAGCAATCCCACCCTTAGGTATTTTGTCCCAAAGAAACGAAAACATATATTCACATAGAATGTATGTTTACACATACATGAGGGGTTTTAGCGGCTTTATTCAAAACAGCCAGAAAACCAGAAACAATTCAAATGTTCACCCCCTGATGAATGCATAAAGAACTGTATATCCACACAACTGGACCACTACTCAGCAATAAAGAGAAATGAACTATGGACAGGTATAACAGCATGGATGAATCTCCAGGGACTGGCTAAGTGAAACAAGCCAAAAACAAAAGGCCACATACCCTATGACTTAACTTACAAGGCATTCTGGAAAAGGCAAAGTTATAGGGACAACAATCAGATTGCTGGTTGCCAGGGTTGGTGGTGGGAGGAGGGGACTGACCTCAGAGGGACATGAGGTGACTATTGGGGCTGCAGAAGTTTTCTATATCTCAGATGTGGCAGTGGCTATATAACTACACATTTGTCAAAACACAGCAAACTCTGTAAAAAGAGTAAATTCTACTATATGAAAATTATGAAACTTATACAACAATAAAGCTGACTTAAGAGAATAATAAAACTTATAAAAAGCAATTAACTGAAAATAAATGTAATACAAATCAACTTACAGTGTTTTCAATTCAACGCTTATCATGAGGATTCTTTCTATTGTTGTAAGCGAGACTTCTGTTTTTCCCAGGTCTCTGAAGGAAAAGCCCAAAGAGGCATGATTTAAACCCAAAGCAAAAATTCTACACTTAAAAAGATAATTAATATGTGATTATTTCAATTCTGGCTTCTTACTTGCCATAGACAGTAATCCCAGGGAGCTCTTATTGAAGAAATTTAAATTTATTTGCATCATTAAATTACTGACCTCGGTGCTGAACAGGACCATCTTTTTCTTTTTTTTTTCTTTTCTTTTTCTTTTTTTTTTTTTTTTTTTAACCATTATCCTACCTCTCAATCTCAACTACATCCACCTGTGTTGAATACTTTTTTTTTTTTTTAAATAATATACACTTTATTCCATTTTGCTTTCTGGGATAAATCTTATTTTTACATGTTTGATCTCTATAAGTGTTTTTCAACACAATTTTCTTCCTCTGCTGGCTGCCTTACTCATATACATTCTTTCTTAATCCTTTTCTTTACCAATAACTCTTACCTCAATAACGCAGTTAAAATTTAAATTATGACTTCTTAGCCAAAATCCTCAATCTCTGATGAAAGTAAAAAAGAGCAGAAATCAACTCAAGAGCCGTAAGACTGTTGCAATACTTACAAATATCGTAATGCTGGCAATTTAAAAAGATAAGAATCTTCAACTGTTGTCAAAGGATTATGACTGAGATTTCTGAAAAATAGAATGGCAGTAAAATTATCTGAATTTTCAATAATGTTCATGAAAGTTTATATTCATTTTTTTGGTATGAAACTTAAAGGTAAAAAGGAGTCATTTTCTGAATTTACCTACAAATCACCCGTAGAATTTGTAAAGCTCTCTTCATTTGGGAACTACCCAGGTGTCTAGATGATAAAGTAGAGAACAGAAAGAGAAAAAAATAGAGGGAGAAGTGGATAGGAAAGAAAAAAATATGCTAAAGAACTTTTTAGGTCAAAAACCCTAGAAGGGACTATGCTGGTAGGAAGCCCTTCCTCTGTAAGAAATACTATTTCTAGTGTCCTCTGTAAATCAAGGCATTTTTCTTTCATCTCTAGAAAATTTTTAAATTGCATGTTTTAAACTGCCCAGTTAAAGACAAAAGTGGGACCAATCCCTTGCTTCTGGAGCTGAAGAGAAAAATACAAGAGGAACTGGGGAGACCCACACTCCCATTGCACACTCCCATGTGTGTTCTTCTGTCACAGCCTTTGCTACTGTGTGTGGGGTCACCTCCTTACTTCTAAGTCTCCTGGATTGTCAGCTCCATGAGAGCAAGGACTATAATTTATTGTCATTGTCATCTCTGTGCCTGACACAGTGCCTAGTATTTATTAGGTACTTAAGAAATGTTTGTTGAACAAATGCCATTTTGTTTATATATCAACAAAGTGACAAATTCATTTTCTGAGCAAATTTTTATTCCAAAATGCTGGAATAGATTTTCTTCTCAATTCTTTGAAACAAAGAAGAAAAAGAAAAAAAAATTTTTAAAAACCCAAAAGAAACAAGAAGAAAGAAAATTTGCCTTTAGGTTAATTAACTCTATTCAAGAATCATTAGTGTACTTGTGCAGAATATTGTAAAGGTAATCACAACTAATGCCTTTTGGATTGCCAGGTATCTATGATCAACATTTAATATTTAATCCTCACAGTAACCTTATGCAATAAATATTATTATCCCATTTTACAAATGAGGAAACCAAGGCACAGAGAAGGTATATAACTTGTCCTAACTCGTCAAGCTAGTAAGAAGCAGAGCTGGAATTTGAACTCAGATCTGACTCCAAAGCCTGTGTTTAACCTGTATTTAAAAAAAGAAGAAGAAGAAAAAAAAGGAGTGTGTTTAAAATAATTTATTACTTTAACCTTAATTTTGAGGGCACTAAATATAGAAATACCTTTTCAAATTTCATCTCCCAATCTGCGAGAGCCTCTATGAGAATCACACTTTCTCTTGTATTTCTTTTCTTCAATTATCTCCCATGATTAACTACTTAATTAGCCTATGGTCATTGAGGTTTTAGAGATTTTAAACCATGTTGCAGGCTAATCAGTAAAAATGGTGGAGTGAGGACATCTGAAAATTCATCCTTCCATAAAACAACAACAAAAAAACTCACAAAAATTGTCAGAATCAACTTTCTCAGAACTCTGGAAATTTAACCAATGGGCTTGTGGCAATCTGGGGAGTAATTTATTTAAGAAAAACACATTAACTTCTGTCAGGACAGTGAGATCTGTGTTGCTTTCACTTGTCCTAGACCTTTGCTCTCCATGACAGTGGGAGCCTTCAAACATAGCCCATGTCCTAATAACAAAAACCTTCCCCAACTTGGGAAAGGAGACAGTCACCCACGTCAAGGAAGTGCAGAGTTCCACACAGGATCCACTCAAAGAGGAGCACACCAAGTCACACAGTAATCAAAGTGACAAAAATCAAGGACAAGGAGAAAATATTAAACTTAGCAGTACCAGTACCTCCTCGGAGAATAAATAAATAAGAGTTACCTCCCACCACCAAAACAAAACACAAAGGTAAAAACGGTGCTTTATTAATTAATTAGCTCTTGGCTCATCTTTGAGGGGGACTTCACATTCAAAATAGACTCTAGCACACCTCTCACTTGTTCACCTGGGGTTTGTCAATAACATAGAGGTTTCATTCAAGAAACCATCTGAGTTATAATTACCTGAAACTCACCCAGGCTTTGTGGGTCTTGAACCTCACCTACTTGGGAAAAATCCTGTCTAATAAAAACATGCAAAGTTATGAACACAAAAATCGCTAGGACCCATCCCAAGACCTTGGAAGGGACCTAGGCAAGTGGGGAGCCCTGCAGCTTCAGCTTCATTTAATTGATCATAAATCCACCTCAGCTGGGGCCCTTTTCCAGACTTATTTAATGCAGGGATAAATATTATTTGAACTTATAAACACCTCAGTAATGTAATAGGCAACAAAATGACAACTCAAGGGGTGGCACATTCTAGACTTTCTAGATTTGGTACAAAACAAAGGAGGAGCCCAGCCCCCAGCACACACTTACTGTATTCTCACAATCTTTTGAAAGTAACTGTGAATGAATTTTAGGAAAACAATATTAATTTATTTCCAACACCAGCTCTGATTCTTTCATTAACTTTTTCTGCCACTTCAGATGAACACAGAAATTCAAGAAGATCAGGCTCGTGCCTCTTGCATGACCATCCTTTCTAACCCACCACTCATTTTCTGCTTCCTTGCTTCCCTACTTGGCTACCCTGCTGCAGAGATGCTAGCATTGCTCTCATAAGTTTTACCATCAATTTTCTTCCAGTATGAAAGTTTCTTGGGGACAAAATCTTTGGCCTATTCTTCTTTGTAACCCCAGCACTTAGTGAAGTGCAGACACACAGTGCACATGGCACTCAGCGGATGTTTTCCAATAAATTCAGTCATTTTTATCAATTGTGATTCCACAATTCTTTTTCCCCTGGCTCGCCTACAGAACCATAAGGAAACTTAGGTTCTTATGAGACTCTTGGTGTTATAAAATGTTTAGGAAAGGTCATGAGTTTAAGACATGGTACCAATGCTACTAAAACCTCTTGGCGGAGGGACCTAAGGAGCCCACTGCCCGGTGCACTGGCAAGAGAAAAACTGACCCTCCATTCTCTTTCCACAAGTTAGGCACCAGCAAGCTAATGAAGGGGGGAGGGAGGCTGCCCCTGGTGGGCATCTGCAGAACTGTTAGTCCAGCTCCAGACGCACCCTCGACACCTTCATTAACCCAAAGTGAACTTTGTGAAACTGCATTTCTGAACCAGAAGACAAATAGGAGAGTCTTTTCCAAAGCCTGATTTAGAGGAGGCTCTTCACCTTGAGTCTAAAATCCCCTTCAGGCCACTGAACCTACCTGCTGTCATCTGCTTGTGACATGGAGAAATCACAGAATTTTCAAGGTTCTGAAAAACCCACACTTCTTATTAGAAGTAGTCAGAAAAGAAAGTATAGAGAATTCAGCTATAGCAATGTATCTTCTTTATATTTTTCACATTACAGCTTAACACAAACATCCATACCTCAAAGGTTCCTATTGGCCACAGATCATTCACCTCAGACTAATATAGACTTTTTGAAAAATAATGTTTTGTGTAGTTGGGAAGAGAGGTGGGTGTCCAGGAATTCTTTCCGCTTTACCATTTAAAAGAAGCTAATACTTGAGAAGGCACCCATACCTATTGCTCCCTGAAGAATTTTGGGCTAAACTTAGTTCTTTGCAGCTCTGTGCTGCATAAATTTTAAGTAGTTAGGAATTTTGCACATGAGCAGGAATTAAAATCAAAAGTGTAATTTCAAGTACTATTTGCATATTGGAGCAACAACAATGGGATTCCATGACAATGCTAATTTGAGTGTTCCTGTTGGGTGCTTTTTATTTTATTGCTCGTGCCAAACATCAGTACTAGGGAAAGCAAAGTGTTCCATATATGAGTTAGACAAGTCTCATGGCCTCTTTGTACCTTAGTTTTCTCATTAAAAAAAAAAAAAAGAAAAAAAAAGAATGGATTTCAAGACATAATTTCTAGAATCCATAGTGAGCTTACACCCAGATAACCAATTACCAATAACCAAAACATAGTTTTTTACATGTATTTATCTATTGCACTTACATCATCTGTAAAAACTGCATTCCATGCCAGGCCTGGAACGTTCCAAAGCTCAGGTCTACTATTAAATTACAACCAAGATTGCTAGAAAAAAGAAAAAAAAAAAAAGACACGAGCAAAAGAAGAAGAAAAAAATATCCTATCAGAACTTTAACCTTTGGCAGTAATTCTAATTTATATACAATGAAACATGACCTCATTATCCTTTCAATACACTAAAGAAATCTCAGTGTGGAAAATAGTTGCTTGTGAGTTATAGTTTCATGATTATATACATGGTGCATTAGATACAAAACGGTAAATCCTCAATAAATATTTGCGATAAGTGATCCTTTCTTCTCTAGCAAAGGGCAGTACTACTGACATTTTGGGCCGGACAACTTTTTGTTGTGGGGGGCTGTCTAGTACCCTGTAGGGGGTTTAGCAGCATCTCTGGCCTCTGTCCACCAGAATGCAGCAGCATACCTACAGTTCTGATAACCAAAAATGTGTCCAGACATTGCCAAATGTCATCTGAGTGCAAATCTTTGTGAGAGACAAAAAGGGTTAGCTACATAATTCTAGTAGATTTCTAAACAAAAATTTTAATGTTTCCAAATCAGTAGCAAATTAATTTTTTATAATCATATTTATAATTTTATAAAAATTCCCAACATAATGAAGTTATAATTGTAACTTACACAAACTCCAGAAAAGGTAGTGATTCAAATGTACCGCTTTCAATAAACTGTATTTTATTGCAAGATAAATCTCTAGGAAAAGGAAAAGGAAAAGGAAAATATTGCCTCAATTAGCTACTAGATATCTAATTAGTATGAATAACTACTAGAGGTTAGAATAATAATAATGAATAAGCAGCTTCTATATAACCACTAATCCTTATGAATTGTTATTTAAACCTTCCAAAGCCCCTAACCCTGCCCTCGCCTGTCTTAAGAGTCTCACTTTCATTATGTTCACTAACAAAACATACACCTGTATGGATCTTGGTAGATGTTGGAGGTAATCTTTCCTCAGAGCAGAAGAATTCATTAGATAACCTTTCATAGTCCAACAAATTCTGGATGATAAACTCAAAGTTTTTAACCTCCATATAGAATTATAATGTTTAATGTGAAAATGAATACTCTATTTACATACCTCCCAGTTTAATTCTGTTTTTCTATGCCAATTCAATACCAGAAGAAATAAAAGATAGCCTTTCATATGACTTGAAAGGAATTGCTCCTCTTATTAATGTGTAACTTGAACTAATTCAGTGTTACACCAAAATATTGACTTTTATTTGAAACACCTGCTCTTGACTATAGCTGGCTATCTTATGTCCACTGATCCTTAGCCTCCCCTTTCTCCTGGGTGGGTGCAACTGTCTTCTGACTGGTGTTTGCACCTCTAGTCTCTTCCTTTCTCAGCCATCCTGTACAGTCACCAGATTAACTCTCCAGATGTGGTTCTCAAATACCAGCATCACTTGTGAACTTACTGAAGAAATGCTCAGCTCTACTCTGGACCAACTGAATCAGCGACTGTGGGGCACAACTTGTGCCTTAACAAGCCCTCCAAGTGACTGATTCTGCTGCAGGCTCGAGTCTGTCCGACAGCACTGCTGTGGGAACGGGGCAGCCTGGCGTGTTACCCTCGGCATGGCCTTCAAAGCCCTAGATGATCTGGTCCTAATCTACTCTTCCTACTGGTACTCTCCAGGTACTCAAAGCATGTTTCCTGTGTTTTGCCTCTCTCCTACCTTCTTTCTGCAAATGTACTCTTCCCAAGATGTCTGTCTGATGACACACAGTGGCCGTTTAAGGTCCTGTTCAAACAGCGCTGCTCTAACATTTTCCCTGATCCAGTTTGGAGTCTTTCTTCCCTCTTCTGAGCTCCAAAACCAACTTAGAGCTCTCATTGCTCCTCTCCACTTCTTTTTTTCTTATATAGCTGTTTTTGCAGCCCATTTCCTCTGAGTATAAACTCCTTGAATGTATGGACTAGACCTGCTCATGTGCATTGTCTATCATGTTTAAAGCCAATGTGTGGACACAAAGCAAAGTCAGATAGTTTTTAAAATAAACAATTAGCTGGGGAGTGAACAGGAGGAAGAAAATGACTGTTTTAGAAGAAACACCCCCTTTTCTACGCCTCTGCAGCACTCTGTCATCCACTTAGTGTTTCTGCATGACGGTTTGAGCTTACGTTTTTTTTTTTGGTTTTTTTTTTCCCTGTAAGATCAGGATTTCCTAGAAGGAATTGTTTTACCTATCTTTGTGTTTACAACACTAGGCACACTGCTCGGCATATTCTTTTTTACTGATTGACATTTTTTTTAAATGAGTGAGGATAACTTATGCTAACACGAAATAATCTGCTAAGAGGGTATTTCATAGTAGAAGTAATTAATGGCCCAATCCACTGAGCAGTTATCTCATTTACTTTTCTCCAAACTGTGTTTCTAAGGTTTGGAGCCCAGATGACAGAGGGACCCAAGAAGACTAATACAAAAGTGGTTGCCCCTTAAGGCTTGGATTGTTTGATAGTTAAAAGGACTATTTTTAGGGCCATATGAGGCTCCTTATGCCCACTTCCCTTAGCCTTCTATATTTGCAAGAAGAATCTCTTTGCTAAAGAGCATCATTAGTTAGCTTAGTAAGGATTAATGACATACACAGCTCTGGATGCCACGGAGAAAGGATAAAAATTGATCTTTTATAGCAGAGAACACAGTATCTCCTTATCTCTAAATTAACAAAAGTACTATGCAAGCATTTCTTTCCTTGTACAATGACAAAGCAGAGTTTTCCTTTTTGTAAATAGTGAAGTTAGGGACATTTCTAATATGCTTATTTGGTGTAAACAGTTGTAACTATACCACTTTAACCAGCAACTTAAACATTTTTAATATTGGTATAACAATTCCTGCATTGAATCCTTAACATCAGTCTGTTCTCTTGGTAACTTGATATGTTCTGGACAATACTGTTTACATAATTCATCTACTTTAACATTTAATATTTAAATGTGAATTTAATTTAGATGAAAATTATGAGTTAATGGCATTCATATTAATGTAAGTGTTCTATATTTTCTGGTCCTCTAGGTGACAATCTCAGCTTTACTTTAATTCCTCTCATTCTACTAAAGCACCTTTTTCACACCTTTTCTGTGAAGGCCACACAGTGAGTACGTGAGGCTGTGCAGGCCACACACAGTCTCTGCCGTGTGTTTTCCTTTGTTTTTTTCCCCTGTTTTCCCACTTACAGCCCTTTAAACATCATCCTTAACTTGTGTGCTGTCAAATACAGATCATGGGAAGGATCTCATCCGTGGGCCATAAACTAAATGTAAGTGGATGGTATAAGAACACTTACATAATAAGGTTCATATGGGTGTCTATAATTGCTCAGACCACATTACCACTTTTCCTCTACAACTAAAAGGTAATTTTTTATCTATATAAATTAAAAATTAAAAATGAATAGGAGGTATTTGATGCTAGAGAGATGGGCTGGGACCCTACAGACTTAGAGAATTATAGAATTTTATTGCTCAAAAAAACTGTAGAGGTTATTTAATTTAAACCCCTTAATTACTTTATCGATGATATAACTAAGAACTCATAAATAAAAGATTAACTAATTAACTTACAAATACTGCAGGGCTAGCAAGCCTTTAAATGAATCCTTACGCAACTCAGTCAAAGAATTATCTCTGAGAATTCTGAAAAATGAAAAGGTTATTTTTGGATCAATATGCAAAACAACTACAATTATTTACTACATAGGACTAAGTCATATATGTAGGGGAAACCTGGGTAACGGTGCCACCTAAATACCCTAATTCTTATTTTAGATATGGTGATCTCCACTCCGGTTTCATTTAATCATTTCTTCTCACGTCTACCTTTGTGTCCATCCCTTTCCATTACACACACACACACACACATGCACACACGCACGCACACGCACACCCCTATCCACTCTTCCTCACCAAATCATGTATTTAAGGCCTACTCTGCAGATCACAAGTCCTTGGTTAGAACCCAACTCTGGGCAGCACTGAGGCTGCAGAGCTGCCATGCCTTTCTCGCTTTTCCCAAACTGCATGTGGAAGTCCCAGAGGATATTAGGGCTGGAAATGAAGTCATTTGATTTTTTTTCCCCACTGAAATTTTTTTCAAGATTAAAATGTACGTAAAATATACAAACCTGTTCACTTTAATAATTAGAAATCCCCATGTAACACCATCCACTTCAAGAAAGATCACAGCCAGCACCCCCGGAGCCCCCGCTGTGCTCCTTCCCAATTACAGCCCTCTCCCTAGAGGGAACCACTATCCTGACTTTAATACTACTTCCCTTCCTTTTCAAATGTAGTTTTGCCTTTTATACATCAGCCACAAAGAATATAATTTATTCTTGCTTCTTGAACTTTATGTGAGTGGAATGACTTATGTATTATTCTCTATGTTCTTTCATTCAACAATATTTTGTAAATTTATTTTGTTCTTGCATGTAGCATGTAGTGCTGCATGTCTAGCAACATGTGGCTACTGAGTACTTGAGTGGCTAATGTGCCTAAGGAGTTGAATTCTAATTTAATTTACTTATTTTTAAAATTAAAATGTAAAAACTGATACTCAATGTAATTATCGGAAAACTTAAACTGTGTTTGCAACAATTTGGGTATGTGATACAACTTTTCAACTGTAAATTTTAAGAAATCTAAATACAAATAAAATTTAGCAACAAAATTGAGATTTCAGAGTACGGACAAAAAGTATGGAGACTCTCTCATTAATTTTTATACTGATTACAGGTAGATATGACAATACTTTGGATATTTTTGAAGACTTAATACAAAAAGATGTAGAATATCTTATCAACAATGTAATTTGGAAGTTATACTTATGATTTGTCTATTCAAGTTGAATAATACAAACTGCCATAAAAAATGCCAGTTAACTGCTTTGAATATAGCCTTCCCCCTAAAATCATTATCTTATTTAAGCTGACTTATCTACAAATCAATTTAAAAAAATAGAAAAATGAAAAGAGGACAGACAATTCAGAGATGAAATACAAATGCTCAACACACATATAAAGATATTTAAATTCACAGGTACTCAGAAAAATTCAAATTCAGATGGAACCCCTTTTATTCACCCTTCAGATCAGCCCAAAACATGGAGAACATCCAGCAGTGGAAGGCTGTGGGGAAACAAAGGCTGTCAGGGAGTGCTGACTGGAGTGTCAACTGGCACAACTTGCTTGAGGGCAATTAGAAGTTTGTCTCTACATAGTCTTCACCCCAACAATCCCATTTCTACATATCTATTCTACAGAAATACCTGACAGGTTCACAAAGATGCATGCACAAGGATGTTCATTGCAGCAGTGTTTGTAACAAGAAAACTGGACATAATCTAAACACCTTTCAATACGGGCATTATTAAACTGATGCGTCCATACTATGGAATATTATGTAGGAGTTTAAATAAATGGGGCAACCCTCTATGTACTGGGAGGGAAAGAAATCTAAGATGTATCGTGACATTAAAGAATCATGTTGCAAGATTTTAATCACTTAAGTAAAAAGATATAATAAAGTCACACAACTAACTTATTTTGTTATCTGTAAATGTGTATGTAGTCAAATACATGGAAAAGAGTCTGGAAGGACTGTTTTACTAAACTCCAAACTGTGTGGGTGGGGGATTAAGGCACAAGGAGGGTTTTCACTACACCTGTTATTTCATTTTTCTATATGGAGAATATAATCATGTATTATTGGTGTAATGGAAAATAAGTTTAAGTTGGTTCTTGCCTATTTGAATGAGGGCCTGCCAAGTTTAAGTTTTTAAATAAAAACAGAATTTCAATCAATAGTTTGGTTTGGAATGTGAAGGGGCAAATACCTTTTAACACAGCTGTTGACCTCAGAATTCTGGACCAAGAAGAATCTGACAAGGCAGTTAGTGTTTTGTATGCATATTTGGAGAGAATATACTCACAGTTTCTCAGTCCAGCGGTAAGGCTTCCAAGTATTTTCATCAATGTAAGAAATAGAGTTTCCTTGGAAATCTCTGTGAAGAAACAGTTCATATCCTTAAATAGGTAGGGAGAGAACGAGCAGACTAAGTGAGAGAATCATGGCAACCTTGTGGGGAATACTCAAGTGCAGAAAAGACCAGCTTTCTACCTCCCACAGCTTCTCAGCTTCCCAGTGGGCACAATTCCTAAAGATACAATAAAGATATAATGTGAGGCCACTGGCACAAGCAATGAGGCATCTCCTCAGAACCTGAACTTTCTGTCCGTCCAATTTCTTGGATATATATTGCCAATTGTTTTGAATGTAAGTCTTTTTTCTCCCAAAGACACTTATATGTCTAAAATGACTCCTACAAATCAATGATAAAAATGGCAAAAATGTATCATTATCAGCAAGTAAAGAAATCTTATGCCAGGTAACACCAAAGCTTTGGCTCAGTGCCCTCTAAATCTCTCCAGGTATTGGAAGGACATGGGCAGTTAGAAATTAGAGACTATTATGGAAATATCTCTCAGACATATTGCATAAGGAAAAGCACAGATCACTGAGCAAGGAGTAAAGTTATTACCTCATTAGGGGAAAAAATACAAAGGAAAGAGACTGGAAGGAAGGACACACATCCAAATAGTAAAATAGTTCTCTTATGGGTGGGAGGGAGGGTAGGGAGAGAATGTCACATTTTAGCCTGTATACTTCTATGACATTTTCTTTTAAACAGTGAGAATGTATCCATGACTTACACATTTAAAAGAAGCTGTTAAGTGCTTGAGGTTCAGTTTCAACCACTGTGGATGGCTTTGAACTTTTACCTTTAGCTTTGTCCTCTTCCCTCAGCCACAACCATTTAGTTTATATACACAATTTTCAGGGGGATCAGAAATAAGTCAAAACAGATACCTGTCTGCCCACCTGCCTATGGGACATTTCCACTCAAACAGAAGCCTTCTGGTTGCTTTATGTTCATCAATAAAACTGAATCCATTTCCCTCAAACTGGCTCTCCTTCCCAACTGTATTTCCACCTGTTGTACCACATCATTCTCCTCATCAACATATTTGATTTTTCTCTCCTGTACCCCTCATCCCCTGACTCTAGGCAGTTACTAAACCTTGTCAGTTTTCCCTTTGTCGTGCTCTCAGGATTTCCTTCTCCTCCCGTCACAACCACGCTAACTCAGCCTGTTCTCACTCTCCTCCTAGGTTTTGCTACAGCATTCTGTTTGGTCTCCCTGAATCCAACCTTCCTCTCTAGATCACACTACAGATGGAATCTAAAATAAACTTCTTGTTTTCATCATTTCTCTCTTTACCTTGAAAACTTTCAATGGCTCCCCACATCTTATACCATATTTTTCAAACCCCTATTTGTAACAGTCAAGGTTTTTCATAGCATATCTTTCATTGGTGCTTAACCCAGTACTTCACAGCTAGACTGATCTCTTAAATCCTGATAAGTCCTGCAGCCACACCTTTCCCTAGCCTGCACTCTCTATTTTCACTCTAACAAGTCATAGCCAGCCTTTAAGTTCCAGCGACAGTTTTAGCTTATCCATGCAGTTTCCCCTGACCTCCACACCCCAGTGATTCCAGGTTCTGGTTAATTTCAGCACCCCTCTGTATCTTTTAATACTCAATTACACATCACCTCCCTTTTAAGGCGTGTTCTCATTCCTCCCACCTATCACTGTGATGTTCTGGAGACAATGCCATATTTCTGTGGCTCCCACAGTACTTAGCCCTGGGTTGGGCATAAAATGGATGCTATACATAGAAATACTGAGGGCAAAGATGAGTAATCAATATACCTGAGGGACTGAATAAAAATAATGGCTAACACTCAGATATATGCTAGGCACTGATATAAGAGCTTTACATGTATTAACTCTTCTAAATCTCACAATAATCCTATGAGATAGTGGCTATGATTATCCCCACTTTCCAGATGAGGAAACTGAGTCACAAAGCTAATAAATGGCAGACCTGGATTGACACCCAGGTAGTCTGACTCCAGAATCTCTACTCTTAACCACTTTGTTGTATTAACACCAATGAGATGGGGAGAGGGACATGTTGCTGTAATGAGGATGGAGCAAAAATGGGAGAAGAGAAGATGTTAAGAAGTTAACTAATGGAGTAAAAAATGGAGAAGGAAAAAGAGTAGGGGCAGTTATAAGTAAAAGACTGGAGAAGAAGAAACAATAGTAAGAAGGCGAATGAAGGTAAGAAATTGCTTATAAGACAAACAAAAGGTAAAAACAGTCAGCCAGTGTGAGCTAGGGAGATGAGGAAGACCCAGGAAGACCTCGAAGAAAGGCTGCCAGGTCAGGCAGGAGGCAGAGAACAAATGAGGAAAAGCAGTTCTTACAGGATGGTGAAGGTGCCGTTGTAGCTGCTGGGCTGCGGCACGGGCACTGTCTGGAGCCTCTCCTCTGGGCTGAGACCAGTGCAGGACAAGATCTCATTACTGCACATGCAGAGCTCACAGATGTCCACACTTGTGGGAGCGCTCTGTTCCGGTTGCTCCTTTTCTGAGGTGTATGGTACAGAATGCACCACCGAAGGCTCAGCCGAAGCAGGTGTTTTCAGTGACCCTGGGTGCCGAGTTATGGTATCTACCTGACCTACAGGGGGAACTGTGACTCGAGTCAGGTCTGGATGTGCAAGTGCCACCTCAGGAGGAGGAGCTGTAGTCTTCTGGAGGACTGTAGAATGTTGAGCCTCCATAGCAGGTTCTGAAGTCATGGTTAGCTCCAGGTCTACGTGATGAGGTGTGACGCTGGACGGTGTTGTGTGCTGACCTTGACCCTTACTTGAAGTCGGAATGGTCACCTCCTGATGGGGTGGATATTCAACAACAACCTCCTTTGGTGGCTCTGGAGGCTGAGTTGGGGTCTCCTGCTTGGTCGGAGAAGGTTCAACATCCACACTGGATGCTCCAGTTACAGTAACTTCCAGGTCCACAGCGTGAACTGTGACTGGAGTGATGCTTAAAGGGGTGAGTGTCACCTCAGGGCGTTCTGGAGGGGGCGATGTGGAATGTTCAGCTTCCGTAGTAGGTACTGAAGTCATGGTAAGCTCCAGATCCAAAGGTTTATCTATGACACTAGATGACATTAGATGCTCAGGGTGATCCTGGTCTGGTGTGGGAACTGTCACCTCCTGATACAATGAAGGCTGATGGGGCTCTGGAGGCCAAGTTGGGGTCCCCTGCGTGGTTGGAGAAGGTCGAGCCTCTGTATCAGGTTCTGGACTTAGTGAAAGTTCCAGATCCAGAGGCTGAACTGTGAACTCAGTCATGGCTGGATGCTGAGCCAGCACCTGCTCTGCCTGTGGAGGTGTCACCTCCATGTACGTTGGATGAGATGTCGTCTGCTGCAGGGCTGCAGAGTGTCCAGCCTCTGTAAGAGGCCCTGGAGTCACGGTAAGCCCCAGGTCCAAAGCTTTATGAGTGACACTGGGCGAGCTGGAATGCTGAGCGTGATTCTGTCCTGGTCTTCCAACTGTCATCTCAACCTCCTTAGGTGGCTCTGGAGGTTGAGCCGGGGCTTCCTCCTGGACCGAAGAAAGCCCCACCCCCTCAGGGGGACCTGTAGTCTGAGCTGTGGCCTCTTGTTGTCCTGGGAAAGATTCAACCCTCCCAGGGTGCTCCGGAGATGGAGAAAGAGGCTTAGACTGGACTGGAGAAATTTCAGCCTGCTCGGGGGAAACGGGAAAATGAGCAGAGCCCTCCTGCTGCTCTGGGGAACTTTCAGCCTCCTTAGCAGGCTCTGGAGTGATGACAACTGTGAGATCCAGGGGTTTGCCTATGGTACTAGGCATCACTGGATGCTGAGCTTCACCTGGCCCTGCAGGTGAGAACGTCACCTCATTATGTACTGGATGTTGAGCTGTGGCAGATGTAGAGGTCTCTGGAGGCTGAGTTGGGGGCTCAAGCTGGACTGGAGAAGGTTCACCATTTCCTGAGGGGGCTGGAGGCTGTTCCGGAACCTCCTGCTCGACCAGTAACGGTTCCAACTGCTCAGGGGACCCTGCAGACTGAGATGAGGCCTCCTGTTGGGGCGGAGAAGGTCCAGCTTCACTTGTGGGCCCTGAAGTTATGGTGAGTGCAAGGTCCACAGGTTTAACAGTGACACTGGGCCACTGCAGAGACTGAGCTTGATCCTGGCCTGGAGGAGAAGCTGTTGTCACATGATCTTGAGAATGAGCTGGAGAGGGTTCGGCCTCAGCGGGAGACTGTGGACGCTGAGCTGTGCTTTCCTGCTGGGTTGCGGAAGGCTCTATCTCTGCTGGAGACTGAGCTGGGCTCTCCTGCTGGGTGGCTGGGTTCACCACCTCAGGATGCTCTGTGGGCTGAGCTGGGCTCTCCTGCTGGGTTGAGAAGGGTACAACTTCCCCATTAGGCTCATAAGGCTGAGCCGGTCGTCCCTGTTCACCTGGAGAAGGCTCAGCTTCCTCAGGAGGCTCTGGAGGCTGACCTGTGGCATCCTGCGGGGTTGGAGAAGGTTCTGCCTCCACAGAATATTCAGGAGGCTGAGGCCGGGGCTCCTGCTGGGCTGCGGTAAACTCGCCTTCCTTAGCAGGCTCTGGAGTGACCATAAGTTCCAAATCCACAGGTTTAAGTGTAACACTGGACAGCTTGGAGTGAGCTGGATACTTACTTCCATGTCGAGCTACTGCCTCGTCACTCGGTGGAAACTGATGTACATTCTCACCAGGGGACCCCGGAACTTGCGCTGGGGCCTCTTGCTGGAGTGGGGCAGAGTCATACTCAGGGCGCTCTGCAGGCTGAGCCTGGGCCTCCTGAGGGAATGGAGGAGGTTCCGCTTCCTCAGGATGCTCTGCAGGCTGAGCCTGGGTCTCCTGCTCAAGTGAAGGTTGCACCTCCTCGGGGCTCTCTGGAGGCTGAGACGCAGCTTCCTCCTGGACTGGAGAAGGTTCCACCTCCTCAGGGCTCTCTGGAAGCTGAGGCAGGGCCTCCTGCTGGGCTGTGGTAAACTCGCCTTCCTTAGCAGGCTCTGGAGTGACCGTAAGTTCCAAATCCACTGGTTTAAGTGTAACACTGGATGGGTTGGAGTGAGCTGGATACTTACTTCCAGGTCGAGCTGCTGCCTCATCTCTCGCTGGAAACTGAGGTACAGTCTCACCAGGGAACCCCGGAACTTGCGCTGGGGCCTCTTGCTGGAGTGGGGCAGAGTCATACTCAGGGCGCTCTGCAGGCTGAGCCTGGGCCTCCTGAGGGAATGGAGGAGGTTCCGCCTCCTCAGGATGCTCTGCAGGCTGAGCCTGGGCCTCCTGCTCAAGTGAAGGTTGCACCTCCTCGGGGCTCTCTGGAGGCTGAGACGCAGCTTCCTCCTGGACTGGAGAAGGTTCCACCTCCTCAGGGCTCTCTGGAGGCTGATAGGGGGCCTCCTGCAGAACTGGAGAAGTTTCAACCACATTAGTGACCTCTGGATTTATAGTAAGTGCCAGATCCACAGGGTTAACACTGACACTGTGCAGGTCTGACTGCTGAGCTTCATTCTCATTGGGACCATGAGGCCTTAATTGTTCAGCTAAAAGCTCCTGAAGCCCTCCCTCCCCCCAAGGGACTGCAGCGCCTACTTCCTCAGGGCCCTCTGAAGGCTGAGACAGAGCCCCCTGCTGAAGTGGAGCTGGTTCTGTCTCTTCAGTGGCCTCTGGACGCTGAGCCTGGGCCTCTGCCTGGGGCGGAAAAGATTCAACCTTCCCAGGGGTCTGTGGATTTTGAGCAGGACCCTCTTGCTGGGGTGGAGACTCAACCTCCTGAGTGGGCTCTGGACGCTGAGCCTGGGCCTCCTGCAGGGATGAGGACATTTCAGCCTCCTCAGGGGGCTCTGGAGGCTGATCTGGGCTTCCCAGAAGATCCAAAGGTAGATCTATATCTACAGCTTTGATCTTATTACCTTTAGGTCGAGACAGAGCTGGGGCCTGATTCTGATCCCAGCCTAGCACTGGAACCTCCTCTGGGAGCTTTTGATGCTGGGTTATCCTGTCATTCTCACCTTGACGTGGAACAGCAACATCTTCATATGGCCCTGCAGGCAGCTCTCCATTTGACTCTAAGTCTGGGTACAGGAGCCAAGTCTCAGCTGACTCCTGTGTGGAAGAATTAAACTCCCCTGATTGTGAGTTGGGGGTCTGCTGGACAGAGCCCAGGGACCACCTCAGGGGCCATCCCTGGACCAGCAGCCAGAGTGGTTGCCAAGCAAAGAGCTGCAGCAGCCAAAAATACTGGGGAAACATAACACAAAGACGATTCGGGCACAGTGACACAGGCTAGTAGGAAACTGGCCAGGCACACTGAACAGACACCGAAGCGAAATGGCAGCTTGGCTACACGTGCGCCCCTCCCCTGCCTCATGCCCCACCTTGTAGTGACACCTCTTTTATTAGGTCAGAGTGAAGATGCAACCACAGTCAGGCTTTTTCCCAGGGTCCAAGCCATCCTTCCCCCAGCAAAGGTGACACTTACCTCCTGCCAGGCCCTCTCTCCAACCCCAGCCTGGCCCCCCAGCAGAACGAGGCAGGATTTGGGCTGCAGACCAGAGTGGCCCCAGGCTCCAGCAGCGCAGGGGTGGGGGTGAGGTGGTGCAGAGCTTCCCAAGGAAGTCACAGGGCCCGGCCTTCAGGAAGATTCAGAAGTGCTAGCCCAGTTCTGGGCATCTGAACTCCTCCTCCTCAAAGCTGACATCTGAGAGACATTCTTCCTCCCCTTGGCCACACTGCTTCCAAGAAAAGTAGCTGACCTACAAAATGAGCACCAGTCAGGGCGGCGGGAGGGGAATACACCTTACAGTTAGATATTTTAAAATGTTGCCATGTCCTCTGAACTCTCAGCATCCATGTCTGATTATAAAATTCACCACTCTATTATTAGGGGTTACCACTGAATCAGTGATGACTCCAAAGTTTCTGCAGGAATGGTTTTGGAGTAGGTGAGCAATTCACCCTGAGAAAGAGTGTTGGAAACCAAGTGAACAGCTCTTTACATCAGCATGGGAAAATTTGCCCATCTCACCTTGTCTCAGCACAGCCATTAGTCTAGAAACAATTACAATGCCCCTTTTCAGAGGTCTACCCTGTGTGCACACACAGAGAAGTCACCTTGAATGTTAAAGTCAGCATGTTGGGGGGAGGTATAGCTCTGTGGTTAGTGTGTACCTAGCACACACAAGGTCCTGGATTCAATCCCAGTACCTCCATTAAAAATAGTGGGGAAAGGGGTGGGAAGGGATAAACTGGGCATTGGAAATTTGCAGATACTAACACTATAAATAAAATAGACAAGTTTATACTGGGAATGATATTCAGTATCTTCTAGTAACTTATGGTTAAAAAATAAGAAAACAAATCTATGTATGTTCCTATATGAGTGTGTATTGTGCTGTACACCAGAAATTGACACAACAGTGTAAACTGACTATACTTCAATAAAAATATATTTTTAAGAAATAGTATTTATGTAAATAAATAAATAAAAACATGATTACCTCCTCCCTCTCAAAAAATAAAGTCATCATGTTAAATAATTTTCTTGAAATACTGCAGATAGCACCCACTTTACTTCCTTCACAGCCCTTATAATCATCTCTCTAATTTTAGTCATTTTTAATTGTCTGGCACACCCTCTGGTCACTAAACTCCATGGAGAAGGCGCTTCATCTTACTCCCAGCGTTAAGCACATAATGGTTTTTAAATGGAATTGATTCAAAGATTGGCCAATGAGGAATGGCTCTGTTGTTATAATCAGCTTTCTGAAAATTTTAGCATTGATACTGAATCCGTTCCTCTCACATTTCACAAGAAGCTAGACTTCTTAAAGCGCAAACATGGATATGATTGAAGTGTCCCTGATTTAAACTGAATTTAAAATAATTTGGTATAAATTGAATTAATATAATTATCTTGTGCAGAAGTAACTTCAAATACTTTTTCAGAACGTAAGCATCTTGTCTTTCTCTACTTTGTTCCCTTCATAACAAACTTGGCAATGCTGGGTGAGTTACATAATTAGAAATCTAGCTGCACAAGAAGTTCTCAATGACATGAAACACATTTTTACTCCTTAAAAAAATCTTATATGCAGTAGATTAATATTTTCTTTTAGAAATTACTTTGACAACTTAATCCCTAATTCAGGACATCCATATAGTTAATTTATAGAAAGGTTTATCAGTAAAATACTTCACATAAAATATATATGAGATGCTGAGATTTGGTAACAACACACCTTATTTGAAAGGCATTCACAGTTTTCAAATGCTGCAGCATAATCCGACTTTAGGCCATAGTTACTTGGTTCCTAAATGCTTGGGGTTCTTCTTAAGGAGAGTTTTAAAAGACCTGTGTCTTCTCCTGTGTCCACAACTGTAGAATCACATTGATGGCCCTCAGTTCTGCTCTCCAAATTTCAAACAAGTGGTCAGAGCCAAGGGTAAGGACAACCAAGAAAGTCTTAGAGTGGGGAGGATATAGTTCAAGTGGCAGAGAACATGCTTAGCAAGCACGAGGTCCTGGGTTCTACCCCCAGCACCTCCTCTAAAAACAAGTAAATAAATGAGTAAACCTAATTATTGCCCTCGTGAAAAAAAAAAAAAAAAAAAAAAAAAAAAGTCTTACCTAAAACCACAACCAGCAGTTTCTGGAATGCATCTGTCATAGCCTTTTGAATAGCAAGCTTCTGGGTTATCTTCCTTTTCATAAGGTATGATAATGTAATGGCCCTAAATCCAAGAAAAAGAAAGACTTAAAATGCCTATCTGAGTAACTGATTTTTGTTATACATTTAAAAAGAAAAATGCATCTATGATTCTTAGATCACTATCGTAGCAACTAAGGGCAGGCACAACACACACGTGTGGCTGAATGGCTGTTGTAGATACATCCTGGCAGGACAGCTTTTTACCGTCCAGATTGATTCTGGAAGTTCCTGAAGAGCTAGACAGGAGATGCAAGCCAAGAATGTGGCACACATATCACATCAGATTTCAAATGGACAAGCTGAAGCTACACTCCTGCTCTCCCGTGCATAAACGGCTGGAATTGTACAATGAGACAGATTTGGTGGTAGTGCAGATAGTCTGTCCTCTCCCAGAGCATCAGCCACTCAGGTGGATGGTGGAGCCTCCTCCACTCCATTAACAGACCTGCCTCTGACTTAAAACCCTAACCCCAAATGCCACAGGTTCTAGGAAAAAAAAAACTCAGTACCAGCTGGAAAAACCTTTCTAGGGATCTACATTTGATTTTATACACTCAAGTCCTTGTATAGGAAGCAAAGGACTGAACATTTACACAAGAGTTTAAATCTTTAGATGATGATTCTGTTGGGATAAATGAAGGCTACAAGAAATCTGTATTGGAAAGGACTATTTAAGCACAAAACAAATTATTAACCAAAAATGGGGGGAAAAAATTTTCCCTCCTAAGCTTGACAGGTTGTCAGCTCTAAAATTTTAGAGTTAAAGTTTCAATCAGGCATTGCCTAAGATAAGAACCTATATGGCAAGGCTGAAAAACTCTGCTCAGGGCTTTAGTTGCTTAGCCAGGGTGATGATGTAACTGAAAAAAAAAAAAAAGAGTTTTAGAAAGAAAGGAAAAAGGAGAAATCCCACCCCCTCACCACCCACCACACACTGGAAAACAGACCTTCCTCCAGCTTGTGCAAGGGTTCCTCGGCCATGCCAGCTCCAGGACTCCTGCCCTCATAGGACAGCAACAACACCTCTAAAGCACAGAACTCCAGGCTTTGCTTCTGATGTTGTGCCACAATATCTTCATTTTCCCTTTCTTGAAGGTCAGAAAGATCCTGAAGCTGGTAGAATTGTGGTGATGAGTTTTTTTGTTTTTTGTTAATGGAGGTACTGGGGATTGACCCCGGGGCCTCATGCATGCTAAGCACATGCTCTACCACTGAGTTACATCCCTACCCAGGACTCTGAATTAAAGTCAATTCTTCAAGATATTTTCTTATTATGAGTAAAAACTAAACTCCAGCAAGCCCACTTAATAGTAGAGGTGTCCTGTTGCTTCAAAATCAAGTAAGGCTTGCAAATGAATTACTAGATATGGACAACTATTTTTTATTACACACCATACATATACTGGAGAAAATTATGAACACCACCACCAAGTCAATGAGATTATCGTTAATTCCACATGGAAGGTCAATGCTCAGAAACTTGTCTTTCACATCTCCCCACAACCCAGTTCTAATCTTCTCTCTGAAGTCTAGGATTTCAATGTTGAAAGGAGTCTGTTTAGTCAAAGAAAATCTACAGTTTACCTTTATGATCCTTTTTGACCATCCATTGAATCCAAAGTAGTAATTGGCCAATTCTTGGCACCTGGAGCTGCTTAGGGCAAGGGCATTAAGTTCAACTGCCTTACGTCTGGTGCCCAGACAAACCTAAAGACCTAAGAGGCCTAAAAATATCACAACCTGACACAGAGACTTATTTTGGGTACACCTGAGATTTATCAATACCAATTTGATAAGAGTGGTTGTGAAGATTAAATAGGACCACAGTTTAAGCAATGAGTTCATAGGAAGCCCAAAATAAATATTACTTTTAAATCAATACTTTTCTGTATCACTTTCAGGGCCCCTGATTAATCAGAAGGTTTCCCTGACCTCTGGTGGTGAAGGTGATGATGAAAGCAACCAAGGAAGTCCTGCAGAAGCCTATTATAGGCTTGAGGGTAAGCAAAGGAAGTAAATTGTTTTAGTCCTGTCATCCTGTAGCTCCTGCCCGAGAATATGAACTGAAGGGGAGATAAGATGGACCTGCCACTGAAATAGGACCTGAATCTGTAGCAACCCCGCTCCCCAAGTTACTAACCCCTGTGAGAAGGAACACACATACCTCTATACATTTTATAAGCAACTAAATTAGCATTCTTTTAGCATCATCTGCATTAGCAAGCTTCTTTGAGAGTCCAAGTATCTCGTGTTAACTCTCTAAATAACTTACACATTACTCACAACATTGTAAAATGAGTATAACTTAATCAAAAAAATTAAAAAAATAAAATTTAAAAATTTAAAAAATAACTTACACATTACTGTGGATTTCTTACGTTGCTAGTTTTATGTCTCTATTTCAACTTTAGATAGGATGTATAGAAATATATTCAAAGAAATTTAAATAATACAAGTAAAGTCAAAGCATTATTCTTTTTTCTTTTTTCATTCAGCCTCCTTGCCCACAAGACGGGAGGACGTGGTTAACTCCAAAAAAACATGGGCACAGACTAAGAGGCAGACAAGAAAATCATTACAAGTCTCTGCCCAGGGAAGGCAACAGTGCCAGTTGTCTCCTTAAGGATATGCACAGGATGGTTCTTCCCTCACCAGGGGACCAGTCCTAGGGGTCCAATCTCCTGCTCCAGGAGCTAGGTGGTAGCAGAGCCAGCCTTAGGCTGGGTCCCACCCCTGGCTGGGCTCCTGGGGCTGGCCTAGGCTTCGAGTGGGCTCCCTGGGGGAAGTGGAACCAGCAGAGGAAGCCCCTGCTAGGGGAAGACCATGAAGAGAGAAGGGAGCCGCCCTAGCCCTGGCCCCCATCATTCCATGCTTCCCCCTGGTCTAGATCAATCTGACCTGGGCTGACCCTCCCTGCCCCACCCCGGCCCACGCCTTCAGAAGGCTGGCCTAGGGGGGCCCCTGTGTGAGGCACTGGCCTCAAGACCTGATTCTGTAAGATGCTGACAAAAGAAAAAGTAGACATCGAGGCAACAGGAGAGGAACAAAGTAGCCAACACTGGAAGGGACTCAAGACACTAGGACAACCCCATCCCCTACCACTGGGGCACTGGAGCCCCAAAAGCCTGCTGGGCCCTCCAAAACTGTAACAGCCCCTAGAGACCTGGACCTGCCCCTCTCTTCACAAAGATCTTTCTCATCAGGGCCTCCTCATCTCCTGCTGGGTGGGGAAGGGGCCCAGCAGACAATGGGGGAACAATCCTTCAGTCCTGCCCTTCCTCAATGCCTCCCCAATGCACTCCCCTCAGGTTCCTGGGTCTCTCCCTCTCTGTAAAGCACACCACAAACACATCACTGTTCTGAGCAAACAGCACCTCGCTCACTTCTCAAGGCCTGTCCTTAGTCCCACTACTCAATGACGGCCCCTAGCCCCTTCTGCCTCTCTATTCCACACCAGCAGGTCTCACCCTGCTCCTATTCTAATTCACGCTATGAAGCCAGCTACTCTGCACCCCTCACCTCCAATGGCAACAGACCTGCTCCATGCCGCACCTGAACACCACAGCTGTCCCCAGTCACTCCCCACTCTGCACTCCCATCACTCCGACACACTCCCACCTGCCACCACTAACCACTTGGCCCAGTGGAGCTCTGTAAATTTCCCCTTTACTCTGCCTCCACCATTCTCTTCCTCATACCCCATCACCCTTCCTCCACACGCAGTACCCCAACCCCTTGACCCCTGCAGTCCCAGGGTCCAGGCGCTACTGACCAACGTGCCCAGGCCACGGGAGGCCGCGCCTAACGCGGGAACCAGGGGCCTGTGGGTTCAGTTCATGGTTGGGTACAAGGCTGGGGTAGGGGGGGCGGGGCCTGACCAGGGCTCGCGCCTCCTCAGCGGCAGCCGCGGTTCCGCCCGCCGCCGGCTCCTCGGCAGTTGCCGCTTGGCCCGGGGGAAGCTGGAGGCCGTCGCCGCCTGCCCCTCCCCACCTCGGGCCGCCCCAAGCGAGGGGGGAGTTCGGGGGTTGGGGGGTCTCTGCCGGGCGCGCCTGGGCAGCGCACCGTCTGCCTCCCGCCGCCGGAGGGGCGGGCGGGGGGGAGGGGAATCACAGCACGCCGGAACCGCCTCGCCGCCCCGGCGCGCGCGAGGGGGACATCACTGGACCCACAGCACCGAGGCAACACGGGCCGACCCTTCCCCTCTCCACCCTCCCGCGCAGAGGCAGGCAGGGCGCGGCGCGCGTGCGGCCCCTCCGTTCCCCGAGCTCTGGAATACTTCCTCCCTTCCTCGCAGCTCAGGCGGGTAAAGGCTGTGGCCCGTTCGCCTCAGCTGCGCTGCGCACGCGCAGTGAGGTTCCCCGTGAGCGCCTGCGTTCCTTCTTAAACTGAGAGATGCCGCGGGAACGGAGGAGCTGAATGAGAGCTGACTGGACAGCGGAAGCAACACCGGCCCGCAAGACCCGAATGAAGCCAGACCGGAGAGCCGGAATGGGGCCAGGCGGGCCGGTCTGAAAGTCTGCATTTTCATCCCAGCGGAAACCGCCGGCCCCGCCGCGGGCAGCGGCTGCTGCGATGGCAGTCGCGGCGGCGGCGGAGGAGAGACGCGTGAGGGAGGTCGCGGCGCGTGGGCTGGGCGCCCGGTGGGCGGCGAGCCTCCGGGCCGGAGCCTGGGCGACCTGTGGCGCCGGGGAGCCCTCAGGTGGGAGGGAGCCGGGAACGCGGGCTCGAGGGGTGCCAGATGGAAAGTCTCCGGAGGGCGGAGGCCGCGCCTTTCTCCGCCCCCGAGGGAGCGGCTAAGCCTTTTATGCAGCAGGCGCTCAATACGTTTATTTACCGAAATGTAGTTGTGAGCATCTTTTCGTGGCTCAGCCTCACAATCTTCTCCCCAGGCTCAGTGTTCCTTCCCTTTTGGTCGTTCCATTGCCTGCCTCAATACCTTGCCGTGATTCAGGGGTTCCACTTGGTTTGTGGAATCAGAATTCGAGGGCACGGGCCTGGGAGTCTTGTGTTTTAACAGCCTCTCAAAGTAGTTGACTGGCTAGCTTTTTAGAACGACTGTTCAACAAATGTTTGTGAGCCTTCTTAGTGCCAGATTTCATTCCTGGCAATGAAGTCCCTGCTTGATTGATTATAATTTTTTGCTCCCCTCTTTTTTCTTTCTTTTTTGTCTTATACTTGGATTTTCTTCCACGATGGGGAGTCCCAGACATTGTTCTAGGCACTGGAGAAGAAACAGCAATGGATGAAAACTGAAAAAATCCCTGCCTTTTTGGAGGTTATGTTCTAATAGCAGAGGCAGAAGATAAAGTTCAAGTTTGTTAGTGAAGGGCTGAAGAGAAAAAAAATAAAGGCATTTGAGAAAGGGAGATAAGTGTGTGTAGAGGTATGGTCTGTGAAATTTTTCATAGGGTTGCAAGCATAGGCTTACTGAGAATACTCAGTTTGGTAAATGACTGTGGACCTAACAAGTATCATTTGATTGCCAGACCACCTTTGGGTGCTTATGGGAGAGGTTACAGAATCTAGCTGAGAGATAGAGAAATACGACTGGGAAAACGCTGAAGCGTGTGACAAGTTTCCTAGTCAGGAAAAGAGCCAGTCTAAGTGAGGTGGGGTTTGTTGGGCTCATAGGCCAGTAGTGGAGCAAATAGAAATCATTTGGACATTTCTGTTGTATAGTTTTGGGAAAGTTTAAGTTGACTTGACTCAAGGTCCAGTTCAGTCAGGGGGTATTCTGTGGTCTGGATTCAGTTTTGATTGTGTAGTTTCTTAAGGGGGTAGGGGGTCAAGAACAGTTTAGAAAAGTGGGGAAGAGATATTCTAAGAATATGAAATAGGATTTAATTATGACAGTCATGTTATTTTGTATTGATGCAAGTCTGTCTCTGGTCCCATGATTTCTGTAGTTCTGTGATTTTTCCTGCCCCCCCCCCCCCATCAGCTTACCTTTTGCTGTTCTTGTCTTACTTGGTCTTTTCTTTTCAGCAAGTTGACTTTCTCTTCTTGGCAGTTCCATCTTCCCTTCCATGTCCAGCATGCAGTGCCGTTCTTTAATCTCCTTTTCTTTTCTGTCTCCAGCATTTGCTGTGGTAGCATTGAATCCCATTGTTTCCTCAGAGGGCCATGAAAACAAAGCATGCTGCAAGCTGTATAGTAACTACGAGGTGTGAGTGTCTGCCACCACAGGATATGAGAAACTCAGTGCTTGTGGGCATTTTGTCTTCCCTAGGTTCAGGTACAGGAAGACTCAGGTGACTCAGAAGTGGAGAATGAAGCAAAAGAAGATTTTCCACCTCAAAAGAAGCCAGTTTGGCTGGATGAAGAAGATGAAGATGAGGAGATGTAGGTTGCCTAAGTTTTTTCTTGGAATCTCTCCGGATACTTTAAAAGTGATTTTGCAGTTTTAAGAAAATTCTTTTTTTGAATATATGATTATGTGAAGATTTGAAGAATACTGGAAAAGTTATTCATAGTCCCAACCATTGTTAACATGTTGGCATACATCTCTCTCCTACGCCATATAGAAAAGCTATGAGCACAGTGTTTGGGGTCAGATGAGAGTTTGCCACCTAATTTGGCTAGTTCCTAGATCCTGGGCAAGTTTAGAACCTACCTTTTCTTGTTTGTAAAATGGAAATACAGTAGCTATATCAAGGATCTCAGGATTAAATGAAATAGTATATGTAGAGCTCTTAATGCAGTGTCTGAAATTGAGAAAAGGCTAAAAAAAAAAAAACCAGCTAGCATGCACAGTGTGTACTTTAATAGATGAGAATGTATTGTATTGCGAGCATTTTATTTTTCTTTTTAGTAAGTTGATATTGAGCATCTTTATGCATAAACTTTTCCCCATTCCTTAAATTATTAAGAAAGTTTCTTTGAGGTAGAGTTACTCAAAGAGCAGACAATTTTATGGTTCTTGGTAAAGACAGCCAGGTTGACCCCGAGGTTTTACCAGTTTACCTTCCCAAGGAAAGGTGTCCGTTCACTTCATTTTAAAAAATAAAGATTTACCTTTTTTCAGACTTTGTCAGTTTAATGGGTGGGAAATATCTACTTAATTTGTGTTGAGAAAACATTTTTTTTTGTTAGTCATTGGTATTTCTTAGAAGTGTTTTCTATGATGTATTTATTTATTTGTCTACTGGAGACTGTTTCATTTTGATTTTTTATTTTTAAAATGAAAATTGTGTATATTTAAGGTATAGACTATGATGATTTGCTATAGAGGTAGAACATTTTTACTGTAGTCAAGCTATTTAGTATTTCATTTTTTTTTCAGTTACTATTTTTATTTGTGGTGAGAACACCTGAAATCTGCTACCTTAACGAATTATGAGTATACAATTCAGTATTGTTAAGTACAGGCATGCTGTACATTAGCTCTCTATCCTACATATGTGCAACTTTGTACCCTTTGACCAACAGCTCCCTATTTCCTCCACCTCCTCACCCCTCCAACCATCATTCTGCTCTTTGGTTCTCTGTACTCTACTTTTTTCAGATTCCGCATTTAAGTGAGATCATGCAGTATTTTCCTTCCATGTCTGTTTTATTTCACTTAGCATAATATTCTCCAGGTTCATCCATGTTGTTTCAAATGGCGGGATAAGACTATTTGTTAATGATTTTAGTACATCAGTGCCTTATGTTTTGAGAATTTCAAACCTTTGTATGTCGCATTTATTGCACATTTTCTCCCAGCTTTTTGTTTGCCTTTTAATTTGATGTTGTCTGACACACAGAATGTTTAAGTGTTTATATAGTGAAATTTGTGAATCTTTTCTTTTGCTGTTGTTTTTAACAGTAAAAAGTTCTTCAGAGAGAGATATTAGCCTATATTTTTCTTTAATCAGTTTTTTAAAGTTTTTTTAAAAATGTTTTTAACTCTAATTTACTTGGAATTTATCTTGGTGAATGGCATAAGCTGTGTCTAGAGAAATCATTCTGAATTTGAAATATTAACTCTTCAAAGGATATACTAGATGATCTGAAATACTGGAGATTCTTTTTAGCTTGGGGAAGAATGGATAAGATGCATTGAGATGTTCCACATCTTACAAATCTTGACCTATATTGTTTGCTCAAAATACTAAAGGCAACAACTTTTATGTTGAATCTTTAAAAGTCACTTAAAGCATGCTGTTCTGTTTTTTATAGGGTTAACATGATGAACGATCGTTTGCAGAAAGATATGATGAAAAATACTGCTGAAAGTAAACTTTCAAAAGATGAGCTACAAAAGAGACTTAAAGAAGAGTAAATGTCCTTTTCCATTTGTTTTAACAAGAGGTACTTGTAACCAGTAGCTTATTTTGATTTGCTCAGTCTTTGGCCATAACAGCTTCTTGGGTAGTCAGGTTTCCACTGAAACATTAAGCGCATTTGGAAGCATGATTCCGTTTTAGTATTGGGAAGGATGTACAAAAACTTTTTGGAAAAAAACTTGTAATCCCACCACCCACATATAATCAATAACACTCTTTTACTTACTTGTCCATTGGTATTTGGTAAACCATCTCTATTCCACAACTTCTAGGCTCTTTTAGTTGAACAGAGCTGGGAAATACATATTTTGAAATAATGATTTTATATTGATACTTTTAATTCAAACTTACAAATCTTTAAAAGCATTTTAAAATATTGTTTTTGTTTGTATTGAGAACATTTTTTATATTTCTTGCACTTTTAAAAAAGGTTTGTTGAGGTATAGTTTACATATAGTGAAATTCACCCTTTTGAAGTATCAGTCAGTGAATTTTGTTCAGCACATACAGTTATGTAAGCACCAGGACAGTTAACACATGGGATCAAGACACAGAATACTGCCCTCACCCAGAAGGTTTTCTTATACCCTGTGGTAGTCAGCCCTTCTCATCTTCTAACCCCTTTAGCCCCTGACAACAACTGATGTGTTTTCCGTTCTTGCAGATTTGCCCTTTCGAGAATGTTATATAAATACAATAATATAATATGTAGTCTTTTGAATCTGTTGAACCTACTTAGTGCATTTATTATTTCAGATATTTTCTAGCTTTAGGAAATCTTTCCAACTAGATCTTTTGTTTTGTTTAGTTCTTATTTTCCTTTTATGATTTCTTATGTTCATACTTCCTTTCAATACTTCCTTTCAGTGTTTGTATTAGCTATTTTAAAGTCCTTGTGTGCTAATTCTGTAAGGTCTGTCACTTCTGTGTTTCTACTGACTGCTTTTTCTCCTAGTTATGGCTCATGTTTTTCCACTTCTCTGCATATCTAGTAATTTTGACTGGATTCTGGGCAGCGTGAATGTTGTTCAGTGTCGATTTTGTTTTTTGCTTTTAGTGTTGAACTTTGCCTTGGCAGGCAGTTAATTGAGTCGGAGATCAGTTTGGTCTTTTCAAGATTTATTTTTAGCTTTCTTCTAGAGTAGCATTTATTCTAGGTTGGTTTAGCCCCATTATTAGGGTATGACCCTTCTGGGATCTCTTCTGAATGCCCTGAGTGTTCAATAAGGACCTTCCTTCTGACAGGTTGAACTCAAGTGTCTGAGGTGAGGTTCTGCGCAACTTACAGCTCCCTAGTAGTTCTTTACTTGATCTCACGGAATTTCATCCCATAAGAGTGCAGCTTAGTATTCTGCAGAAGTGTCTGTGGACCCCTATACAGAGATTTCTGGAGCTCTTTCTGCAGTTGACTGTCCCTCAAATTCCTGTTGTCTCACCTTCTTTCAAGTCTGATCTTTTTCTCCTTCGTTTTTGTCAGGGTCTTATAAAAATGCCCTGGGTTGGGGGGTGGTATTGCTCAGTGGTGGAGCACACGCTTACCGTGCACGAGGTCTTGGGTTCAGTTCCCAGTACCTCCATTAAAAAAGAAAAAAATTGCTTTGAGGCGAAAATCCCAGTGATGGCAGGGCTCACCTTATTTCCTTTCTTTTATGGATCATGGTCCTATGTTGCCTGTTGTCCAGTTTCTGAGAATAGTTTCGTATATTTTGTTCAGCTTTCTAGTTAGTTATGGCTAGTGGTCTTAGTTCGGTGGACTTGTCTGTATTTCTGTGTTAAACAGTGAAAATGACTGTTGGCGCTCTTCCATAGGCCAGCCCTGCAGAATGTAACTGTCATGCTTCTCTTGAGGTTACTTTTTCCTATGTGAAATGCTCCCATGTATTCAAAAGATATGTGGTACAGTTCTGTGTCTTTTACTCATCTAGTCATTTTTTTTTCAGACGTGCTCTGTTGTACTGTTGTGTACTCTGTGTGCTGTAGCACTGATGTATAACTACAAAGAGACTTCTTTACTTAGTGCCAAGATCTGGTGTTTTGTTATACGCAAATAAGGCAGCTATATAACTAGATGTAAATAATTAACAACAAGGATGTATCTAGGACTAGCTTAAATGGTTAGAAGTTCATGGCAGGCAAGTTGGGACTGCCTTGTGTGAGTAATCTTTCTGTTCTTAAAGATAATAACTTTTATGAAAGAGATTCTGTACATAACTCTCAAGGGTGACCTGTCCTGTACTCTTTAAATGTATCAAGCTCTATGAAAATACAGTGGTTACTATAAAAAAAATTTTTTTAATGTCTTTGCTTAGATTCCATCATGCCATGGGGGGAGTACCTGCCTGGGCAGAGACCAATAGATGGAAAACATCTTCAGATGGTGAGTGTTGACACTTCTGTTTAAGTTAATAAATAGATCCCTATTCCTGTTCTGTTGTGAATTTGAGCTTTCTTATGAGGCTCATTAATAGCTGGTGTTTGAAATATGTCTTTTTTTTTTAATGTCTGGTTTTATAGTCTACCATTCATCTGAGGGAAGCCCTTTCACAATAGTGTAAGGCTTTTAATACCGTATTATCCACTGTAAAGACAATAATGGATGAATTCTATGATTTTTTTCCTTAACAGAACTATGTTGTATTATGGCATAGGGTTAAGTAAAAATGAATAGTAGTAGTATTTCTTGATTCAGAGCCCCTTCTGAAGACATACATGGCAGCTAATGTAGCTTTCCTCTAGGAAATGGAATGTCTTTCAAAGGAGTATATGTCACGTCAGACCCAGATGATTACTCACTTTATAAAAACCTGTCTTTAAACTCTAGATTTTAAGATTGTCTTATTCCAAAACTGTTTTCTGCTTTTTTGAATTTTGACTTTAGATATTTTAAATATGGATGATTTGGCCAAGATGTGATTTGAGTGCTTGGAGTTATAAATTTTAGAGTTGGAATTGACCTTGAAATTCTTGAGGAACTCTAGAGTATATCTTCCCATTTAATGAAGGAGCTCCTTTCTTAGCATCTTTGATACCTGATGAACTTCTATTTGATTTCCACCGTTACCTCTCCCTCCTTTCTCCCCACCACTGTCAGTCCTCATGGTGTTCAAGAATAGGGAGCCCTTACAAAGAGCCAGTTGTTTTATATAATTCTGTTAGAAAACTCTGTTTGTTATTAAGTAGAAATTTACCTTCTGGTTTCTGACCAGATACTTTTAGAGGTTGAGGGACTCTTCGTGCTGTGGCCTGACACTGCAAGAACCTCTTCTGCAACATCTGTCAGATGATCATTTAGCCTCTGCTTAAATATTTCAAATAATGTTGTACTCTTTATTGGAGTATCTCTTCCCCTTCTCCTCTTTTCTTTAAGAACTAATTGTTCTAATTTTTTTTTTTTTTTACTATTTTGAAATTAAATCTCCCTACATTCTGTAGTCCTACCTTTTGAAGAGGTATAATCTTACCTCTCTTTCATATAAACTGTTTGTTATTTGCAAAATGTCTTTCTAAGTTCATTTTTAAATATGTTAATCGTCTCTTGTCTTTTAACCTGTTTTTACATGACACAGTTTTCAATCCTTGGTCACCAATTTGCTCTCCTGGTTGAAATATAATTTTATTATCCATTTTAGAATGCTGCATTCATAGAACAACAACATTTTAGATCCGTGTAATTAAAGATAGGTTTATGCTCATTGTTGAAGCAGAAAACCTCCCAGATCCCAGGAGAATTTGTTTTATGTGAGTAAACATAAAACTGGGGTAGTGGGAAGGTGATGCTCTATTTCAGGGACCCAGGTTCACAGAGGTTCTGCCCTCTTCAGGCTGGGTCGTCCACAGTTGCCCGAGATGTGACTATAGGAGAAGAGAGCGGGGCTCACCAAGGGAGGTCTTCACTGGCCCGTCCTGGTGGTGGTGCATGATACTTTCACCTGCGCTTTATTGGCCAGAACTCAGTCACGAGGCCACACTAACTGCATGGAATACCAAGAAATACAGTTTGTCTTTGTGCCCAGGAGAAAAAGGAAATGGATTAGGTCGACAGTGAGCCAGTCTGCTACCATCTGGGATATCAAGTCTAATACCTTAATGGTACAGATGAGGGGAGTCAGGTTCAAAAAGCTCGAAGCGACTTGTCCAGGGTGTATTTACTGGCAGAGTGGTGACTACCACCCCGCTTCACAGTTACCTCCAACATGTTGGTATTCTTACCTATAAATACTACACCGAGTATCTTTAAAAGAGAAGTACTTCCCCCTTTAAACATAATTATAATGCTTTCGTCATACACCTTCAGAAATCAGTAGTAATTTCTTAATATTATGGATTGTTTTATTGTTGCTGTTTTGTTAATTTAATCCTCCCTCCACTCCTGCCTCAGTCTTTTTAGTTTGCTTTGTGTTCTGCTTGGTCTTTATAGTGCTCTTTGAAGTTTTGTAAATTCTTGTCTATTATGTCTTCAAATACTGTTTTTGTTTTTTCTTTCCTTCTGGAATACTAGTTACACGTATGTTAAATTTAAAATATATATATATATATTCTGTGTTGTTTTCTGTGTTATTTGTCTTTTTGCTCTCTGTACTTCAGTCTGGATATTTTTTTTTTTCTGATCCTTTTTCCAGACCACTGATTCACTCTTCACGTAATTTTGATATTGTGTTAAAAACATCCAATTGGTGTTAATCTTAATTACTGTATTTTCCGTTCTAAAGTATCCATTTGGTTCTTTTTTTTAGATAGTCTAGTTCTCTGGCTCAGTTCTGAGTCTTATCTCTAATTATATTGAATATGTTAAACAAAAATTTTAAACATAAAATTATTTTTTATTATTATTTTTCCTTCCAGTTTTATTAAGCTATAATTGACATACAGCACTGTATTGTAAGTTTAAGGTATATAGCATGATGATAACATATATAGCATGATGATTACCACAATAAGTTCTGTGAACATCTGTCATCTCACATACATACAAAATTCAAGAAATAGAAAAGAAATATTTTTCCTCTTGATGAGAAGTCTGAAGATTTACTGTCTTAACAAGTTTCATATATAATGTACAGCAGAGTTATATTTATCATGTTGTACATTATATTCCTAGTAATTATTTATCCTATAACTGGAAGTTGTACCTTCTGACTGCCTTCATTCAGTTCCCCCTCACTTTACCCCCTAGCCTCTGGTAACCACAAGTCTGATCTCTTCTTCTATGAATTTTAAACATAATCTTTTTAAAGTTTGTGTCCGATAATTCCATTATCTAGATCTTCTATGAAAATTGTGTATTTTTCCTTAGGTTTCAGGTCAAGTTGCCGTACCTTGTCATTATTGACCTGGTTATGTTTCACTGGAGAACAATACTACTGATTAATTAGAGGTCTCGGACAGTGACGTCTTTGGCCAGAGGATCTGTGCATTTGTTTATGGGTAGGTGGCCAAGGAGCACTAGCAATCCCTGAGCATCTTATTCTAGTGAGGGAGTGTGAGGATTCAAAGCTGGGTTTCAGCTGCTGGGAGATTTTCTCATAATTCTTTGACTTCACCTTTAATTTTATGTTACTCTTTTGTGGCAACAATCCAAAGCCTACTGGTTTGCCAGACCATTTACCAACCTTAGAGGGCTTTGATGCTAGTTTTTGCCTCCTTAACCCTACAGGTGTTTTAAAAACTCTACTTAGCGTCTCAGCCTTCTTTCCTGGAACCATCAGTCATCTCCAGGGGAAAAGCAGCCCTGTTACCTCTCTTTGGAGTTCAGATACACGGTTTGCTGACTTTGAGCTCTCAGTCACCTAGAAGTTCTAGTTCTTTTCCATGTGAGTTGTTCAGCTAGATCTGCTGTTCACCCTGTTGCCAATTTTGCCACAATCTGAATTTCTCCTTTTAAATTAAATGCTGACTCTTATTACAACTTTATTTCATTTCATGTTGTTTCAGTCACCATCTGTGAATGTGTGTCTTTGGTTCCAGAGTTAGGCTTTGATTTTAACCATATATATTGAGGTCTTTGTCGTCATTTTCGTCTCCTTCAAATTTCTTTTGCTGTTTTACTTTTACCAATTGCAGGTTAAATAAAATGATTGAGGGTGGGAGACTGGGAGTTGAAGTTTTAGTTATAGATGTTTGGGGTAGGTAATGGCCATCTCATTGATTCTAAAGATCAGCCTGTGGGTTTATTTGACTTAGATGAAAGTGAAGAGGATGAAGATGATTTGTTGCAAAGGACTGGGAATTTCCTATCCACATCAGCCACTCCTCCTAAAGGAATCTTAAAAGTGAGAGTCAGTGAAACTGGACCTCTCTAGCTAATTACCTTTGAAATCCAATATGCTTCCCAGTTACAAATGTGTTGACTCCCTTTATCTGGGGGATTAAATGTGCTTGCTGTCATCTTGCCTTGATAAATATTTATGTTAGGTTTCTTCCTTTTGCAGAAGTGATGGATAAGATTAAATTATGTCCCCAGGAATCTTGGGAATCTGATTTGATTTCTCCTTTTGCATTTCTTGTCCTTTCTGTTGGTACCAGCCTAGTTTCTACTGCTGTCATCTCTCACCCAGTGCACTGCAGCTTTGTGACTAGACTCTCCATTTCCAAACTGCTCTTTCTACAGTAACCTGAGGGATCTTTGAAAAATAAAACAGCATGTTGTGTCACTTTTCACTACTCTGAAAATTTGTGAATTCCTTACCCCAGTCTACACTGCCTTTCACACGATCTGGCTTCTGCCTGCATCTTCATCACATTCCTTTCCTCTTATTCCTCACTCAGGCCACACAGGCCTTCTTTCTGTTTCTTGTACATGCCGACCCGTTTTTGCCTCTGAACTTTTGCTCTTACTCATTCTTCTGCTTGTCTGTTCTTCAGACACTGCCAGTGGCCAACTCATTCTTACCTTTCTGCTCAGATGACATCTAGAAATGTCTTTCCTGGCCATCCTATCTAAAGTGGCCTACTAGTTACCTTCTAATTCATCACTGTCTCTCTTGTTTATTGTGGTAACCAAGTGCGTACCCAGCACTTGCTTTGATTAAATATCAATGACCAGATTTCTCTCTGACACAGGTATTTTCCCCATTATAAAATGGTGGCATGTGTATTGGTGGAGAGGGGACCCTATTATGGTAAATTATTAGAGTGATTTTGTCTCCTCACCCTATGAAGATAATTCATTTAACTCCACATGGGGTGAATTCACCCCTGTTGAAAATGCAGTCACCATTTGTAAATTAATTACACATAAATAAAAAATAAGAATTAGTGAGTTCAAAAAAAACGTAATCACCATAAAAATTTAACTTCAGTGGTTTCAAACAAAACATATATATGATACTTTGTTTTCTATATAATTGAATTTTTAATGCAGAGGAGAAAACCTGTGAAAACAGAAATAACTGAAAGTAGTCCAAATGACGCATGAACTCATCACCGCTTTAAACTATCAACCACGTACCCTGAGAGGAGAACACAAGCAACTGCCAACCGGAGAACCATGGGGATGCCTACCCAGTGCCTCTTACCTCTGTACCATGAATGCACAGATGCCGGAGTAGGAGTTTTAAGTAAAATTTCTCTGGACATAAAAGTCTCCCAACCCGAATGGATGTATGTTGGGGAAGTAACTATATTCTAAGGCCTTAATGATTTAATCCCTTTCTTTGAAAGATGGTAAAAATGGATTCTTTTACAGCAGAATGACTTGCTGGTTGTTAGCAGAGCTGTGTTCTTCTGGTTACCATTCCAGTGCACTTTGTTCTGCATTGCGAACTACTTTATAATGTTTTTTCTTATGCTTTAAAGAAAATAATGTTAACCTGTTTGAATTGATAAAATTCCAGTTTTATTTTTCTGTAGATGAAGAACTGCCAACACGCTAACACTGAACGTCCTACCACTGCTCGGGTCTCGTCTGTGCAGTACCACCCCCGTGCACAGGTTGTGATGGTCACTGGACTAGATGACGCTAAATCACTCTTTCAGGTGGGCATTTTTAAATGAAGACTTGTAGTGAGAAGTGTTTATACTCAGCATACAGGGTTTGTGGAAGTAAGCAAAAGGAATATTTTGTACTTCCTTATAGGTTGATGGAAAAACAAATCCTAAAATTCAGAGCATCTGTTTGGAAATGTTTCCAATCTTTAAGGCTTGTTTCAGTGCTAATGGAGAAGAGGTTTTAGCCACGAGCACTCACAGCAAAGTTCTTTATGTCTATGATATGCTGGCTCTGAAAGCTAATTCCTGTGCATCAAGGAAGAGGTAAGGTTTCTATTGAACACATAACTGAGCCCTCCCCAGCCCCCTCCACCCTCCAGCCCACAGCCGAGTTCATTTAAGAGTACTTACAACCACTTCTTTTTTCCCTCCCCTTAGAATTCTTAAAAATAAGTTTGTTTGGTTTTAGTATTTGGAAAATGTTGTGTTGTTGGGATAATACGGTTGAATGAAAACAGTGAACTGACTTTTTTTTTTAAAACATTTATTTTGGAGGGGGTAATTAGGTTTATTTATTTACTTATTTTTATGGCGGTGCTGGGGATTGAACCTAGGACTTTGTAATTGTGCCTGCTAAGCACATTCTCTACCATTGAGCTATATCCTTCCCCTTGAACTGACATTTTATTAAGCACTTAGGAGAAAAACCGTAATTTGAAAATAAATATTCTCCTAGACCAGAAAAGCAGTTGCAAATACTTGGCTGTAAATTAGCAAATTGCTACAGCAGAAAGAGCACGAGCCTGGGAGTTAGAAGACCTGGGTTCTAATCATTTCACTTTTCTCATCTTCAGGAAATTTGGAAACCTCCAGTTCTACGTTTGTTATAATAGAATTTTGGTTTACATTTAAAGGAAGTAAAGCACTGCTTTTGGAGGTTGTAATGTATTTTAAAGAATGAGCTAGTTAAAAAATACTTCTTTTATCAGATGAAAATGTATCTTTCCCTTGCGTTCTCCTACTGCTTTTACCACAAAATATAGAGACACCGTCATGAATCCTTTGGGAAGCAGAGTCACTGTAATGAAGCTGGTTGCGTTAACGTTATAAATCAGGGTGCTGGCGTGGGCATGGGCTGGCTCCATGGCGGTCTCGCTGTTGAGCTGCACATGTGTGGGGCGGTAAAGGACAGGTCTTGCTCTGTACAGCCTTTGTTCTACTAGTGGTTAAAAGTGAGTAAGGCCAATTATAGAGACATTTATGCTGTTTATTTTCAGTGTTTGTAGTCTTTTCTTTCCTGTGTTCCTGACACTTTTCAGTGATCCTTTTGAAATAGGTTCTTAATTTATCTATTTATGCTTTAAACCAGTGCTTTTCAAACATGAATATGCATATAGATCACCTGGGGCTCTTGTTAACGTGCAGGTTTTGATTCCGTTGTTCTGAGGGGGGCCTGATTCTGCGTTTTAACAAGCTCTCGGATGGTGCTGATGCTGCTGAGCCACGGACCTCCCTTTGAGTTCTCAACCTTAAACCATCTCCTCACATTGAAACAGAAAACAACGTGTAGTAGTTATCGCTCTTAAATAGTATTCCACTAATCGGGAGGAATGGGCTTTGGTCCTTCCTGCATTGCATCTTCCTGGGAAAAGCAGACCAGGGGTGGCTGAAATCTGGTAGTTACCGGTGTTCACTGTGGATCCACGGGTGTGCAGGGTTGTGTATTCGACCACCAGCTTCTTCTAAGACATGGCAGTTATCTTTCCCTTCTAATATTTTTCATCTTCTTACCTCAATAAGTATAGCTTGGTAATAATGATGATGATAATAATAGTAATGGTAAATCAAATGTATTTCTTTTTTGGTGATATGCTATTGAATATAATCTCAGTTTCTTGTTATTATAAAACACTGTAACTCAAGAAATTAATTAAGGACGGTAGAACAAGGATATACAAGCCTTATGTGTATGCAAACTCTTCATGCGCTGGACATGTTGAATGATGATTCTTGCCATCGCTGCATCTGCTTAAATTTTTACTTTTGTCTCACGGTATCAAAGAACTTCTAATTTTTGTCCATTCTGAGAAGAACGGACAAGAACTCCAGGTCAAGGGTATCTGCTTAAATTTTTACTTTTGTCTCACGGTATCAAAGAACTTCTAATTTTTGTCCATTCTGAGAAGAACGGAGAAGAACTCCAGGTCAAGGGTATGATCATGCCAGTATATGTCTTCCCAGGAAGCTGCATTCAGAGAACAGCACGTTGAGCCTAGTAACCACAACCAGACAGCGTCCCTTTTCTGTTTATCTCAGAATTTGTTGCTAATGTTTGCTGATTTTACTTGTTTATAGAACCCATGAGAAATGTGTCCTTGCAATTTAATCAGCACCCTTTTAATTAACGTGTTGTTGTTGGACCAGTTGTTTGGACTAATCTCAAGTTCTGTTAAACTGAAGACTATTAATTTTGTGGGGTACCCAAACCCCCAAAGGATTGAGAATCTACTGCTGTGTCCCTGCTGTGAACTGGTCCGAGAGAGGCTAAGGCATAGGGATCTGTCCATGACCCGTCTGTGGTCCCAGCAGGATCCTAGTTTTCCGTTTACCATCAAGGCAGCTAAATAGCTTTGGTTGCTTCATTTAGCCTTGTGATTTTTTTTTTTCCTGGAACTTTTCATATTGAATTGTGTGCATTCTTTATGCGTTTTGGATGTGAACCCCTTATCAGACATACCATTTGCAAATACCTTCTCCCGTTCAGTAGGTTGCCTTTTCATTTTGTTGATGGTTTCCTTCACTGTGAAAAAGCTTTTAAGTTTCATTGGATGCCATTTGTTTATTTTTGCTCTTGTTGCCCTTACTTGAGGAGACATATCCAAAAAAGAATTGCTGGCTAAGACCAGTGTCAAATAGTGTACTGTCTGTTTTCTTCTGGGAGTTTTATGGTTTCAGGTCTTACATTTAGGACTTTAATCCAGTTTGGATTTATTTTTGTGGATGATATAAGAAAATGTTCTAATTTCATTCTTTTCCATGAAGCTGTTCAGTTTTCCGAGCACCGCTTATTGAAGAGATTGTCTTTTCCCCATTGTATATTCCTGCCTCCTATGTCACATTTGCCATATTTGTGCATGGGTTTATTTCTGGGCTCTCTATTCTGTTCCACTGATCTAGGTGTCTGTTTCTGTGCCAGCATCATACTGTTCTTTTTTTTTTTTTAATGGAGGTAAATAGAACCCGGGACCTCGTGCATGCTAAGTGTGTGCTCTGCCAGTGAGCTGTACCCTGCAGCTTTTTGTAGCTTTGTGGCATAGTCTGAAGTCAGGGACTGTGATACCTCCATCTCTGTTCTTTTTTCTCATGATTGCTTTGCCTGTTTGGGGTCTTTTGTGGTTCCATTCAAATGTTAGGATTCTTTGCTCTAGCTCTATGAAAAATGTCATGGATATTTTGATAGGGATTGCATTGAATCAGTAGATTGTTTTGGGTAGTGTGGACAATTTAACAATATTAATTCTTCTCATTTGTGAACATGGGATGTCTTCTCATGTATTTATACCATCCTCAATTTCCTTCATTGACGTCTTAGAGTTTTCAGAGTAGAGGTCCTTCATCTCATTGGTTAAATTGCTTCTTAGGTATTTTATTCTTTTTGATGTGATTGTAAATAGAATTGTTTTCTTGATTTCTTTTTTGGATAGTTCATTATTAGTGTATAGAAAAGCAAAAGATTACTATATATTAATGTTGTATTCTGCACTATTACTGAATTCACTTATTAGTTTTAATAGTCTAGAAGATACCCTGTGTCTTCTGATTGGAGCATTTTGTCCATTGACATTTAAAGTGATTATTGATAGGTAGGTACTTACTGCCATGTTGTTGTTTTCTGGTTGTTTTTGTGTTTCTTCCCTGTTAATTTCTTTTTCTTTTAGTTTCATTCCTTACGGTTTATTTCTTTAGGGTTATGTTTGGGTTCCTTTCTGTCTAATTTTTGTGTATCTATTGTAGGTTTTTGATTTGTGTTTACCATGGAGTTCATGTGTGTCTACCTATAACTATAGCTACTTGCTTTAAGTGGACAGTCATTTAAGTTCAGGCACATTCTGAAGGGTCTACATGTTCACCCCCCAACCACATTTTGTGTCCTTGATGTCATATATAACATGTCAGTGTGATGGCAAACAGAATCTTGATGCCCACCCCTTACCTATTATTGTGGTTATAGTTCATTTTACAGCTTCAGTCTTTTAACCATCATACTAGCTTATTTAAATGATTAATCCACTGCTTTTCTTATATATTTGCCTTTACCATTGAGATTTTTCTCTTTCTTTATTTTCTTACTTCCTGTTACAGCCTTCTCTTTTTCACTTAAAGAAGACCCTTTAACATTTCTCATAAGGTCAGTTTAGTGGTGATGAACTCTTAGTTTTTGCAGTCTGGGAAACTCTTTATTCCTCCCTCAATTTTGAATGATAACCTCTCTTGGTAGTGCATCCTAAGTTGAAGGTGTTTGTTTGTTTGTTTGTTTGTTTTTAGCATTTTAAATACATTATGCCACTCCTTTCTGGCTTGCAAAGTTTCTGGTGAAAAGTCAGCTGATAGCCTTATGGATGTGACTGAAAATTCTCTTTTAATTTTTAACTTCTACCATTTTAATTACATGTTTTTGTGTGGGTCTCTTTGAGTTCATCTTATTTGGGACTCTCTGTGCTTCCTATACCAGGATATCTGTTTCCTTCTTTGGGTTAGGGAAGTTGTCGGCCATGATTTCATCAAATACATTTTAGACCCCTTTCTTTTTTCTCCTCTGGGACTTTTATAATGTGAATGTTAGCATGGCTGATGTCGTCCCAGAGGTCCCTTAGACTATCCTTATTTTTTAAGATGTGTTTTTCTTTTTACAGCTCTGAATGGGTGATTTACATTTTTCTGTTTTTCAGATCACTTATGCGTTCGTCTGTGTCACCTAATCTACTGTTAATTCATTTAGTGTATTTTTTGTTTCTGTTAGTGTATTCTTCTGCTCTGTCTCATTCCTTTTCAGTATTTTCTAGTTCTCTGTTGAAATTCTCACTGTATTCACCTATTCTTTTCTTGCTTTCAGTGGTCACTTTTATTACTATTGCTTTGAACTGTTTATCAGGTAAATTATCTCTGCTTCAAATTAGGGTTTTTTTTTCTCCTGGGTTTTATCTTGTTCTTTCATTTGACATATATTCCTTTGTTTTCTCATTTTGTTTAAGTTTCTCTGTATTTTATATTTATGAAATCGGGTGAAACAGCTGCCTGTCCTGGTCTTGAAGGCTTGTCCTTGTGTGGGAACATCTCTGTGCAGCCTGCCTGTGCCCAGAGGCTTTGGTGTGAGAACTGGATCTGAAGTAAGCAGGGGCCATAGTTTCTCCTGGGGTGTGCTGGCAGCCGCTGCCTTGATGGGGGGTAGGGCTGGAGTTGGAGGGGAGAGCTGAGCCAGATGTGAGCTGTGGCTTCTCCTAGCTTGTAGTCCTATCAGGGATGGGCCCAGAGCCCAAGGGGCTGGAGCAGGAGCCCTGAGGGAGTTGGGCTTCTCCCCAGTGTGATGGCAGCCTCTGCCTTGGTTGGGGGTGTGGCTCGGGCCAGAGGGCTTGGGGCTATATTTCTGTGCTGGTTCTACCTGTCCCCGCCGTGTGGATGCCTTGGTTGTGGTGCAGTCAGGGCTGAGATGTTGGAGCTGCATTACTGAGCTGTCTCCTTCCCTGGTGCATGCGTGCACGTGCATCATGGTAATGGTGGTCTCCTCCTTGGCTAGAGGCATGGCCAGGCCTGAGCTGGCTCTGCTTCTTCCCCAGTGTGCACACGCATGTGCATGCTGGGAACGGCGGTCTCCACCCTGGCTAGTGGCAGGGCCTGGCCGAGCCAGCTCTGCTCCCTCCATGGTACGTACATACACCGGCAATTGTGGGCTCTGCTCTGGCTAGAGGCAGGGCTGGGGCCTGACCTGGCTCTGCTCCTTCCCTGGTGAGAACGTGTGCATTGGCAGTGGTGGCCTTCTTCTCAGTGGGGGGCAGTGGCCGAGCAGGATGTGCTGGAGCCAGAGCCTGGTGTGTGCTGAGGGACCTGCTGGGGTGGTCCTGGCAGGCTGGCCAGAGCACAAGGCAGTTTTCTATCTGCTACTGGGTCTGGGATCCAGCAAGTGTGTGCGTAAGTCCTTCAAGAGCAGTCTCAGCTTATTCCAGCCCTCTGGTAAGCCCTTCTTGGTTTTCAAACCAGATAAAGGGGCTTATCTTCCTGATGTTGGACCCTAAGGCTTGGTTTACTTAATATGTGGCTTGAATCCATTGATCCCCAGGGAGGATCCCTGAGCCGCTCCTCTCTGGCTCACCCACCAGGCGTGTGGGTTCTTAATAGATTGCTTCTCTTCCCCTCCTATCAGACTCCATGTGGTTCTTTCCTTACACCCTTGGTGGTAGAAGAGTCATTCTGCTCATTTTTGGATCATTATCACTGAGACTTGTTCTGTATGTATTTGTCATTTTGATTGATTAATGGGGGAGGTGAGCTCAGGGTCTTCCTCCTCTGCCATATTGATCCTGCCTCACCAGAGAAGGATTTTAAAGAGTTGTTATAACTCTTTTAACTCTCTGCCAATCCCAGATAAACCCATCTTTGTTGGAGAAACATCTGGTGGTCTGTCTCAGATCAATAGCCCAATGGCAAACAAGGAGAATAAACAGATGTGTCTGTTTATGTGTCTGAAATAAAGGAAAACATGTGACCAATGAGTAAAATTATGTAGAATCTCAGCAGAAAAATTAAAAATAAAAAATAAAAAAATAGAATTTATAGAACTGAAAATTATAATTACTTGGAATAAGAATACACTGGTCTTTACTGTTTTAACTTCCATTATTCAGTGGCATCTTGGAGGTAAACCCCATAGCACCGTATAGGACCTAATAGACCGTAAAAAACTATTTGTTGAAGTGGAATTAGTCATAAACCTGCCCTCTGGAGCTACTCAGGATAAATATAACCCCTTTGATAGTAGGAAGATTCTAAATATTAGAAAGTCACAACCATCACATATTTCTGTGATTGTTGCTTTTGAACAGTGACCATTGGAGGAGAGATGGATATGTATGTCTCAGAGGACCTGTTGTCCCTTCTGTCACCCAGATTTTCCTCATTGTTTGTTTCTGTTTGAGATGCTGGTCAGATGCTTCCATTTGCATCTGTAGGTGATGGGAAATGAATAGCCAGAAGTTGGTAAAGGATCCAGGACATGGTCCCTTTCAGTCTGAGCTCGATAGGCAGCGGGCCATTGTGGTTGAGAGCATAGATTATGGAGCCAGACCACCTGGGTGTGAATCGTAGCATCACCACGTACTGTGTGACCATGGGCAGCTATTTAACTTTCCTAGGTCTGCGGTTCCTCATGTATAAAATCGGGATAACAATAATACCAATAAGGGAAACTAATATTTTTAAAGCGTGAAAAAAATTAATAAAGGGAAACCTCAATTAAATAGTTGACAGAACAGAATGGGGCGCTCTCTTCCCTTGCCACGATAGCAGAGCCTAACCAGGAAGAAGAAAGAGTTCTCTTCTTTCCACCCAAGAGCTCAGCCATTGAAAAGCCATGGACTCTTTGCTCACTGTAGCCCTCCCAACTTCCTTTTCCTCTCTATAAGAGTGTTCTCCATCCCTTGTCATGTGGGGACTTGCACATGGTTCACCATGGTTGCAGACCCCAGATTGCAATTCTCTGGCAATCCCAGATAAACCCATCTTTGTTGGAGAAACATATGGTGGTCTGTTTGTCTCAGGTCAATAGCCCAATGGCACAGAAGGAGAATAAACAGATGTGTCTGAACAGACAGATAGAAAGGGTGATAAAGAGAAACTGCCAAAGAGGTCATGGCTGGGGACTTTCCAGAAGTGAAAAAAAAAAAATCCTTAGATTAGGAAAAAAAAATCTCACCACATCCTAAGCATGGTGAAAAAACAAACAAACAAAAAAATCTATACTCATTTCACATGTTAGTGAAACTTCAGAGCATCAAAGATCAAGAAAAAAAAATTTAGTACCAGAAAACAAGGAATAAGAATATGACATCAGAGTCTTCATCAGCAACACTGGAAGCCAGAAAACAATAAAACAATATTTTCAAAGGGATAAAGGATAACAAAGTTGGACCTACAGTTGTGAACACAGCAATTCTGTCCTTGGAGAGTAATGGTAGATTAAGTACATTTTCAGACATCATTTGAAAGAAAAAGTGAATCTAGAAAGATGCAGTGGGTTGGAATAAGAAATAGTGAGCAAATAAATCAGCTAAATATATTGGCAAATCTAAATAACCATCATTAATGTTATTGTGTTTAGTTCCTGGTGCCAAAATTTGGGATCACAAGAATGTGGGAGCGGGGAGGGAAGAGCACGGAGGGCAGGCAAGAGTACCGTGTATCAGATGCTGCTGTGTCTCCACTCATGTCCTCTCAGCTTCTCCAATTTCAGCCAAAGCTCTAGCCAAGTCTTCCCAGGGGCTCAAGTGAAACACACTTGAAGTTTCGGCTCCAGGACTTCTGGAGTTAAGACCTCCAGGGGCGGCCCTTAAACAGAGGGGATGGGAGCTGTTGGATGAGTACTTCTACCGCTAACTCTTCACAATTTTGGAGAAGCCTTCTGTAGGCTTTGCAGAAGGTCCCCACCAGAACTGAGCCCAAATCGCCCATGGCAGAGACCTCAGTATCACACTCAGAGTGGCTTTCTCTCCGTCCCTCACTCTGCCCGCCCCACTCTCCAGCTTCCTGCCAAGACCTCCCAGATCAACCGCCTAACACTCGAGACCTTATCACAAGCTTTGCTTTCAAGAGGACTCTGAGCTAGGACACTAAGGCTGTTGTCTTCCTCATGGTCACAGAGGTGCAGATTGCTTGTTTACTGAGATATAGTTTACATCCATTAAATAAATTCCATGGTTGTAAAGTCAGTGGTTTTAAATACATCCACCAGAGTGTACAACCATCCCCACTATCTAATTTCAGAACATTTTCATTGCTTCAAGCAGAAATCCTGTCCCCATTAGTAGTCAGTCCCCAATTCCGCCACTAATCTACTTCCTGTTTTTATGGATTTGCCCATTCTGGACATTTCATAGACATGGAATCACATAACACATGGTCTTAAGTGACTGGCTTCTTCCATTGGCATGTCTTCAAGGTTCATCCATGCAACATACATTGTGGTCCTTCATTCCTTTTTATGGCAGAATGATGTTCCATTGCATGGCAGAGCAAAACATGGAAGGCGGGCTTAAGTTGCAAGATAGTTTAATAGTCAAGAAGCAGTACCACAGGCGTGTCCATTTAGAAATACAGGAGTAAATATTTTAAAAATCAGTTACAAAGGAAGTAAGAAAGTGATTGCCCGTGGGGAAGAAGAAACAGAAAGAAAGGAACAACATACAGATATTTTCCTAAACAAACCTCAAATGAAACTATCTCATTCTTTAAAGTATATACACATATAACCAATTGAAATAAAAACTAAAATAAGAAAAAAAAAAAGGAAAAAAGCATGATAAATAGAAAATACAAAATAAGATATCAAACTAAGTCTAAATATATCCATCACAGTACATTTAAATTGCTTAAATTTATCTATTAAGAAAACTAAGCCTTTCAAAATGGATAAAATCCAATCATGTTGTATTGTTAGAGACACACCTAAAAAACAACTAGAATATGGAAATACTGACATACGAAGGATGGACAAAAATATCCTTCCCAGGCAAGTACAAAAGAAAGAGGAAAGTTGGTGTGGCAATAGTGATGTCAGACAAACTAAAACTAGGGACGAAAGGCATTAAGAGTAAGATGGATATTTCATACTAGTAAAATGGACAATCCATTAATGAGATTCAGCAGTCATGAACATGTCCATCATGTTTTTCTTTTTATTGTGGTACAAAACACATAACATAAAATTTATCACCCTAACCATTTCTCAGTGTACACTTCAGTAGAGTTAAGGATATTCATATTGTGCAACCATCACCACCATCCATCTCCAGAACTCTTTCCTCTTGCAAAACTGAAACTGTAACCCATTAAACAATAACTCCCCATGTCCCCACCCCCTCTAGAAACTACCCTGGACACCATCGTTCTATTTTCTGTCTCTGAATTTGACTACTCTAAGTACCTTATATGAGTGGAATCATACAATATTTGTCTTTTTGTGACTGGTTTATTTCACTTAGCATAATGTCCTCAAGGTTCATCCATGTTACAGCAAATGTCAGAATTTCCTTCCTTTTTAAGATTGAATGATATTCCATTTGTTGTATGTATGTACCACACTTTGTTTATCCACTCTCTGTCCATGGACACTTGGGTTGCTTCTACCTCATGGCTATTGTGAATAATGCTGCTATGAATATGAGTATGAATGAGTCAATCAGTAATCAATCAACAGCCATTTATCGACCCCTCACCATTGGCTAGGCACGGCTCCAGGTTCGGGGGTTACAGCAGTGAACAGCCTGAACTGGGGAGGCTTATGCTTTAGGGGCGGCAGTCAATATGCACACAAATGGCACAGTCACGAGACGGCAGGTGCTGGTTGATGAAGATGAACTCAGGCCATGATGGTTCACAGAGACTGTAGTGAGCTGGGGGCTGCTTTAGCCAGGGGGTTGGTCTGAGAAAGCCTGTTCAAAGAAGGTGAAATTTGTGTCGAGACCTGAAAAGTAAGAAGGTAGCTAAGACCCGTGGAGGAAACATTCCAGGCAGAAGCAGCAGGAGCAAAAAAGCCCAAGCGTGGACTCAATCTGGAGCGTTAAAGAAGACAGGATATTGAGGCTGGAGAGTAGCACAGAGGTGGGCAGAGGCTTGAGGACAGAGAGGGAACCAGGCCAGGAGTTGGGGTGGTGGGACGAGTTGGGGCGGGGCTGTGCGTGGGGGCGGGGCTATGTGCAGGGGCGGGGCCTGTAGGCTGGGCCAGGCTAGGGTTGCCTTGAGGGCAATGGTGCAGGTAAGGGAGCTCTGCAAGGTTTCAAGCAAGGAGAGGACATGAGTTGCTTTACTGCCACGTAGAAGGTGGATTTTAACGGGGTCAGAGCTGTGGTGGGGACTGGAGTTAGGCGTGCACTTAACAGCACTGAAGTAGGGAACGCAGAAACCTGTAGAACCACAAGGAGAAGCTGAGAAATCTATTAATCACAGTGGGGAATTTTAACCTCTGGATGAAGGAGTGCCTCTCTCAGCCCCGCCCCTGTCGCCCTGCAGTTCCCACTTTCTCCCAAGCCCTCTGTCGCCATGCCCCTCCCACCATGCCTCACCCCACCTCTTCGCATCACCTCCCTTTTCTTCCCAGAGCCTTCTGGCCCCTCCCGGCACCTGAATGTCACTGCCAGATCCTCCAGGCCTACTCCAGGCCCTAACATCCTTCCAATGACTAGCCCCCATCCCCAGCTCTCCTGGCCTCTTCCAGGTTCTCCCGATTTACCTCTTCCCTTCCATGTCCCCCACTCACCTCCACAACATTTCTCTTATTCCACCCTGTCTGGAATCTCAGCTCCTTTTCGGTTCCAGTCTCTCTCTGGCAACTCAGATTCCCAAATCATCCCCAGTTCTATTTCATCCAGCTCCCCTAGTCCCTTCCTAACCCTCCCAGACACTCAGTCTTTTAATACCTTCAGCCCCCAGTCCCACCAACTTCCTCCCATTTCCCACACTCCCTGCTGACCCTCCCCTTTGGTCTAGACTGGTTGGAGACTCGTTTTCTAGTTCCTCCCCTGGGACAATGAGCAGATTACTTTGCACCCCTCAAAAGGGCCGTTACACTGAGGCCCTTGGTTTGCCAGAAATGAGTAAAACACAAACAAGGTTTAATGCCACCTCCAACTACCCCTGGACCCAGTGAGGAGGAAAGGCGAGGTCCCCCAGGCCCACTTCCATTTCCTACCCCAAGCAGGATGGGAGCATACGGACTATAGGGTGGGGGCAGGGCCCAACCTGGCAGCCAGGGGAGGGTCCCAGCAGCTGTCACCACACAGACCCAGCCAGAGTATGGAGCCTGCTGCAGCAGGTGGTCAGGGAGCCGGGACCAGAGGGCTCTGTTTTTGGAAGGGTTGTGATTTATCAAGATGCCTAGCCCTGGCTACGCCCCTTCCCATCCATCCTGTCATCACTCAGTTCCTCAAAACTCCCAGCTCCTCCAGCCCTTCCCAGAACCCCCAGGCCTCCTAGCCCCAGCCCTCCTCGCAGTCCCTCTGGTCCTCCACAGGGCTTCCGAGACTCTCCTCCAACTCCATTTCCCCCAGTCCCCTGTACCTCCACTTGGGACAAGGCTAGGGACAAGGAAATCATGGCTTCATGTGTTCTCTGTACAAGGCAGACAGCAGAATAGACACTCCCAGGGGTTGGGTAAAGGGGGAGTTTTTGTTTAAGGGGTTTCTGTTTGGGAAAATGAGACAGTTCTGGAGACAGATGGTAGGGATGGTTGCATAACATTGTGAATGCACTTAATGCCACCTGTAGTTAAATGCTTAAATGCTTAAAATGGTAAGAGCTGTGTGTGTTTTATCACAATGTTAAATTTTTAAATATTTTCCTCTGTGTACAAGAAACAGCTGCTGGCCACTCCCAACCCCACCCAGTCTTCTCCAACTTCCTCTAGTTGCTATTTTGCCCCATCCCTTTCCCCAGGTCTTCCCTGTCCCAGCTCAGCTAAGTCCCCTCCATTCTCCTGGTCCCCCAGCCTCCACAGCTCTCGCTTCCCTCTTATTTTCCCCATTCCTTCCATGACCTCCAGCCCCTCTGAACCCTCCTCCTGCTCTATTCGCTCCCACTATCCCCAGTACCCCTCGATCCCATCGGTTTTTCTCCGCCTGTAAGACACCCTCCCAGTGCTTTCCAGCCCCATCTGCATCGCATCTACCCCTCAATCCAAAAGAATCTGTCTGCCACTCCCCTCCCCAAGTCCCACTCAATCACCCTAATTTATTGGTCAAAAGTTTTGATGCATCCCAGGATTTTTTTTTCCATCTCTGGGCTTGTGTGAGTTAGGAACTATGATGGAAACCTGCCTGCAGTGGTTTAAGCAAGCGTCACAGGATGTGAGAAGGGGACCCGCCTGGTCTGAGTATTGACAAGGATCTCAGGACAACAGGTGCCAATGATTCCCACATTCCAGAGTGCCGTAGGACTCCCAGAGCAGGACTTGCAAAGGAGGTGGTTGAGAACCAGTTTTGTGACCCTCAGCTGATCACCTGCTTTGAGCTCACAGAACAGATTGGAGAGGCCAAAAGGTGTTAAAAAAATTAGACGTAGGCTTTCTTTGGAGAGACTTACACAGTAATTCCCATCCCCAACCCCCATGCCCAGCTGTGGGGAAGAGGTGGGCTTGTCTCCCCCTACCAGTCAGAAGGCTCATACACATACAGTCAGTTAGAGATAGGCCAGGACCTGGGACCCTCTACTGAAGTGCTTGCACTTGCACGTGCACAAACCTCTCCTCAAGCAGCAGAATACGAAGAAACTATTAGGGACTAAAAAAGCTGTACCCGTGCAGTTAGCGCAATTATGAACATCAAGATACAGAAAGGCCATACGCCAAGTACCACTGCTGAGGAGCTGGGAGCAAAAACAGGGGACTGCCCGTGATCCCTGCACACGGCACCGCCAAGGGGGTGGGCAGGCAGCCTAAGCTGAGCCCGCCCCACATTGTTACCCAACTGAAGGAGCCAGCTTGCCCCTCCTCAAGCAAGGAAACCTGGTACTTGTTTCCACTCCCTCTTGCTTGCAGCACGTGTCCCAGGAAAGCCTTGCCTGAATTCCTTCTCCAGCTGCTTTTCAATTTCTGTTGATTAAAGAGTCCAGGGACCTGAGTTGGTAACAAATTGATTTTCAGCAAAGGTTGGAAAGTGAAAGGGATCGTCTTTTCTACAAATGGCGTTGGAATCACTGGATACCTATATGCAAAAAATAAAATGAACCTTGACCTGTACCTCACACCAACCCCCCAAATTAATTCAAAATTCATCATGGACCTATCTATAAGAGCTAAAACTATAACACTTCTAGAAAATAACAGGACAAAGTCTTTGTGATTCTGGGTTAGGCAATGATTTCTTAGATAGGAAACAAAGGCAAAATAAGGAACAGAATTTCATCAGGAATAAAAACTTCTGATCTTTAAAAGTTGTCATTAAGAAAAATGAAAAGACCAGGCACAGACTGGGAGAACGTATTTGCAAACACATTTATCTGGTAAAGAGCTCCAATATAGAATGTACCAGGAAGTTTTAAAACTCAATAAGAACAGTTTACTTTTTTTAATGGGCAAAAGATTTGAACAGACACTTCACCAAAGAAGATTGGTGAATGGATAACGGGCAAATAAAATGATGTTCAATATCTTTAGACCTTACGGAAATGCAAATTAAAACCACACGAAACGGAAGTGAGGGACCGGGCCAGCTGGCAGTTACAGCATTGAGAGGCTGTGCAGAGCGAGTGGAAGGTGAAAGCCGGAGGGCTTGGAGCTCAGCTAAAGGACAGTATTCCAGTCCCTGAACTTTCAGCAACTGGACCTTCTGAAAGTCATGATCTTCTTCAGGAAGATTTTTCTTCTGGGAAAAATGAACTTTTGCCCTGTCAGACATCCTCTTGCATTATCAGACAAAAATTTCCAGCTCAACCAAGAAAAAAGTGAATTTTTTCCCACACTGAGAAACAAACAGGGTCTATTTACGTTATTAAAATTACAAATGGAATTCAAAGCAATGCGGCAGGCTCTGCGTCTTCCATTTCATCCAAGCTCAGACCTTTCACTGGGTATTTTGAGGGGTAATGATGAGACTGTTGGATTGGAAGATATATTTAATGACACATCACACAGTGAACTGATGGGAGAGCTGCACTTGACAGTGGAATATAAACTCAGTTTACTGGGATTCAGTGTGCTGTTTATGAAAATAGAGGGGATGCATCTTGTTTATATTTGTTTTTTACTATAATTTCATGTGCACAACATTAAGAGTACAGACATATGGGGGGAAAAAACCCACATAAAATACCACTATACACATACACTAGGGTGGCTACATTAAAAAAAAAAAAAAGCCAACAATACTATGTGTTGCCAGGAATATAGAGCAACTGGAACTTTAATTCATTGCTGGTGGGAATGCAAAATGATAGTCACTCTGGAAAATAATTTGGTAGTTTTTTTTTTTAAATCAAGTTAACCATACACTTACAATATGACCCAGAAATTCCACTCTTCGATACTTATTTAAGAGGAATAAAAGCACATATCCACACAGAGACGTGTATACACGTTTATAGCAGCTATATTCATAATGATAAAAATTTGGAAACCTAATTCTAGCATTGGGTGAATAAGTAAACTGTAGTGTCTAGATAAAATGAACACTACTCAGTGATAAAGAGAAAAATTAGTAATACAAGCAAAGATATGAATGGTTCGCAAAGACTATACTAAGTGAGAGAAATCAGATATGAATGAGTGTATGTTGTGTGATTCCATTTATAATATGTAAATCCTTAAAACACGATTCCTTTGGAGAAGGAAAACGGATCAGGATAGAAATCAGATTGGTGGTTGCTAAGGGCCAGAGGTAAGAGGTGAGGCAAAGGACACAACGAACCATTTTAGTCGACAGACATGTTCTTTATCCTGATTGTGGTGCTGGTAAGTGGTGGTAGATAGTAACATTGGTGAATTTTACTTCATGTAAATTTTATCTTAATGAATCTGATTTTAAAAATAGATTGCATGACAGACTTGCTGGCTACCACTGGTCTTGACAGTAAAGTGAAGGCAGTTTGCTGCACTGGAAACTGGTTCCCCTAAAATCTGTTGGGAGGAAAAGACGTGTGACTGTTTGCTGTGTACCAGACATGAGCTGTGGCAGAGGAAGCGGCATAGAGCGTGATAAAACCTGGCCAAGGGCGCCACCTGGAGGGCAGCTGAGGCCTTAGCAGCAGGAAGCTGAAGCCTAGGCTGCCTGTGAGTGTAGGGGAGGTCAGACCAAGGGACTCACCTGTGGTGAGAGACCCCAATAATGGTGTGGGCTAGCAGATTTGGGAAGAACTTACAAAAGGGCCCCACTAGGTGAGGAGTCAGCTTTATACACATACGAGACCCGGCGAGATGCTGTGGTACTAGGGCTCATGGCACCAGTCAGAATAAGACCTTTCTTGCCCCTTTCCTCCCCTTCTCCCCAGCGTCAACTCTGGAGGAAGGAAAATCAGCCTAGTGAGTGAGAAAGAGAGTCTCAGGGTGTATGAGCAGTAGGGGAGGGGAAATAGGAGTTTATCTCACACACACACACACACACACACACACACACACACACACACACACTCACTCACACTTTTTCCTGTTGCATACGGCCTATCCAAAATAGATCAGGTATGGAGATCCCTTAAAAAACTAAAAATAGACTTACCCTATGATCCAACAATCCCACTCCTGGGCATATATCTGGAGGGACCTCTAATTTGAAAAGACACATACACCCCAATGTTCATAGCAGCACTATATACAATAGCCAAGACATGGAAGCAGCCTAAATGTCCATCAACAGATGACTGGATAAGGAAGTTGTGGTATATTTATACAATGGAATACTACTCAGCCATAAAAAACCAAGTAACACCATTTACAGCAACATGGATGGACCTGGAGATTATCATACAGTACACTGTATGTATCATTACTTACAGTGAAGGAAGCCAGAAAGAGAAAAAAAAAAATACCACCTGATATCGCTTATACATGGAATCTAAAAAAATGACACAAATGAACTTATTCACAAAACAGAGAGACTCACAGACATAGGAAACAAACTTATGGTGACCAGGGGAGATGGAGTGGGGGTGGAGGGATAAAAGGAAGTTCTGGATTTGCAGATACCATCTACTATATATAAAATAGATAAACACCAAGGGCCTACTGTATAGCACAAGGAACTATATTGACTACCTTGTGATAGCCTATAATGAAAAAGATTATGAAAAGGAATATATATATATATATATATATATGTATATATATATATATATATATGAATTACTATGCTGTACACCAGAAATCAATACATTGTAAATCAACTATTCTTCAATTAAGTTAATAAATAAACAAAAAGCATATGCAGAGTCAAGAAACAAAACAAAAAAAAACAGATGGGGAAGGTACAAGGGAGACGTTTTCCTCAAATAAACTTTAAATTATTTTTTGGGTTGTACTTTTTTGCATTTTTAATTGTGGTAAAACATAACATAAAATTTACCATTTTAACCGTTTTTAAATGTATAATTCCGTGGCACCAAGTACACGTTATAACATTGTTATAAATCCATTTCTAGAAGATTTTCATCATCCCTAGTGGAAACTCCATGCCCACCAAACAATAACTCCCCATTAGCCCCGGCCCCCCACCCCTGGCAAGCACTATTCTATCCTCCATCTCCATTAATTTGACCATTCTGTATATTCTTTAAAATTGCAATTACTGAAATGAGACTTTTAGAACTTGAAGTGACCTAGGAAGTTTTTTGCCAAAGAAGAGTGTCCAAAAAACCCCGTCTCTGTATTCAATTCAAAAGGGTGATAATGAACCACCCCCACAGAACAAGTCTGAATGAAGACTGGGAGGCAAAAATCAAGCTTCCTTATGATGGTCCCCTGTGGGCAGTACTGGATCAAACTCACACTCACAAACAAGGGGCTTCTTTTACTCATAGGAGGAGAGATCTAGAGATACACAGGTCAGACGAGAAGATATTTGCAAACAACATAGCCAATAGGGGTTGGTACCTGAAATATACACAGAACTCATCCAACTTAGTATCAAAAAAGTAAACAACCCAGTTTAAAAATGGACAGAGGATCTGAATAAACATTTGCCCAAAGAAGACACACAGATGGCCAACAGGCACATGAAAAGATGCTCGACATCTCTAATCATCAGGACAATGCAAATCAAAACCACAACGAGATACCACCTCACGCCTGTTACAATGGCTATGATCATAAAGACAAGAAACAACCAGTGTTGGCAAGGATGGAGAGGAACGGGAACTTCCACGCACCATTCGTGGGAATGTAAAATGGTGTAGCCACTATAGAGGTTCCTCAAAAAAACCCTAAAAATGGAACCACCATATGATCCAGCAATTCCACTTCTGGGTGTTTACCGGAAGAAAACAAAAACAGTAATTCAAAAAGATATATACACCCCTATATTCACTGCAGCATTATTTACAATAACCCAGACACTGACACAAACCAAGTGCCCATCAACAGATGATTGGTTTGAGAAGATGCAGCGCACGCGCTCGCACGCACACACACACACACACACACAATGGAATCCTATTCAGCCATAAAAAAAAGAGTGAAATCTTGCCGCTTGTGACAACATAGATGGACCTAGAGGGTATTATGCTAAGTGAAATAAGTCAGACAGAGGGAGACAAATACTTACACGTGGAATCTAAAAAACAAAACAGAAACAGTGTCATAGATATAGAGAACAAACGGGTGACTGCCAGAGGGGAGGAGAGTGGAAGAACGGACAAAACAGGTGAAAGGGATTAAGAGGCACAGATTTCCTGCTATAAAAGAAATAATTCATGGGATGTAATGTACAGCGGGTCCTAGGGAAGCACAGATGGAAAACCACTCACCTTATCCACTGTCCTCATTGTACAAGATGGGAAGACTGAGGCTTGGGAAGCAGCAGGGGTGGGCACCCAGCGGTCTGGGGCAGAGGTGGCAGTGCTCACAGGCTCCAGCCCTTACAGAGAGCTCTCCTGTCCAGCAAGAGCGCTTTACAATTTCTAATGCGTTCTCACTGACAGGATCTCAAACAGTGAAACTAGGGCCTCTCCCCCGCCCCCACCTCCGAGCCAGTCCCACCAAAGCCCCATCTCTAGGGGCTCAGCAAGGACGTGGCGCCTCTGGGCGTGGGGCCCGGCAGGGTGACGGTGGTGGCCACTCGAACCCCATGGAGGTTGTTACAATTTCCAGGACCTGGGTTGATCACTCTGTTCGGACTGGATGAGACCTCACCTCATCTGGACTCCTTAATGGGCCCGGCAGGTAAGCAGAACCCCAGTCGGTGACAGGTGCCTCACCTGAACCGGACAACAGCAACACGGGACAAAGGCCTTAACAGGTGAGCGGAGCCCGGTCGACAGGAGGTGGAAGCAGCGGGCCTGCCGGTGCTTGCTCATCGTTTCTGCTGGGTCTTGATCTCAGAAGATAGAAATGGTAGCATAACAGACCACGTTTGGCCAGTGAGAAGTGCCCAGCACCCCCTGGTTAGATTTACTGTCCGCTTAGAGAAGGCCTGTGTACATAAAATGAAAAAGGTGCTTGCGACGTTCCCCACCCCCCCCCCCGAATTTTCAAAAGAAAACTTGCTACATCGAGGCCTTCTAGGTGTAAAGAAGCTGCCTACGTAGGATGAAGTCGAGGTAGAAAATTGCACTTTGTGTAAATGGCCATTTGCTTTTTTTTTTTAAAGAATCATAGAAAAGAAGTGTCTTTTGGAAATGACTTTTCAAAACCAAAAAACTGCCTTTTTATTGTCAATTTGCCTGGGGTAACGGTTTACACTTTGGTTTGATCACAGCCCTACTTTCCTCCTGCGCTGGGAAATTCAGAGGAATTGGCCCCAGTCATTTGGTGGCCTACAGCTCAAGGCGGCCCTGGGGAGTCAGAATGTGTTTCCTGGTCATAAACACCAGACAGGACATGCCAGGCTCTCCTGGGTGTTTCTGCAAAAACCTGGGTGCTCTTCGCGGACCCTCCCCCGGGTGAGGCGGGTGGGAGGCATCTTGCCCCGGGCTGCGGGAGGTGGGCGGGCGTGGACAAGCTGTCACACAGCGAGGCCACAGGGCTGTGTCTCCACCTGCCGCTGTGCCTCTGACTGCAGTAATTTAAAAAGTGAACACCTGTTAAAAATCCGTGGGTTCGGAAACCTAGTGTGTTCTGCATTTCCCCCCAGGACGCTCGCAGTCTTGATCCTGTTTTGATTCCTCCGGGAGCAGGGGAGTCTGTGCCGTAGTTCTCTGCGTGGTCCGCGGAATCTTCAAGGGTCCTTGAGACCTTTATTCAGGGGATCCACTAACAGCAAGACAGGATGTGCCTTTCTGACTCTCATTCTTTCTGGAGTTTTCCGGAGGCCCCACCAGGTGTGACGTTACCACAGGCTGCAGAAGCAGGGGTGAGAACCCAGCCGTCTGCTATTAAGCCGGACAGGCAAGGGATTGGCAAGACTGTAAAACGAAACCACTCTTTTATGGAAAACAGGCTCATAAAAATGTTACTTGTGTTAACATGTTTTCCACAAAAGAGTCCTCTACACGTAGATTCTGTGTTTGGGGATGAGCGGAAACTAACCAGAACTGGTTCACACTATGAGCAAAGTATTATACCAGTCAGTCAGTCAGTCAGTCTCCCAGGTGGTCTGAATTCCAGCTGAAGCTTCCCTCTCCCCTCGAGCAAGCTGCCTCCTCTCTGGCCCACGGGCACTGGATGGTTCCCAAGAACTCCTCCTGGTTCAGCATATTAAGTCTCTTCAAGGTCTTCTCCCATGAGACCTGGGAGCTCCCCTCAGATGGGAACGCCACTCCCCTCGCCAGTGTCGGTCTTCTCTGAATGTTCAGGAAACAGGAACCATAGCCACGCACTGTAGGGACATTCAGGTGAGACCGTGACTGTGGAAAAGCTGTGGACACGGAAAAGCACCAGATACACATGAACTTTAACAAAGACCTGAAAAGCTAAGCATAAATATGGACACCACATACCAAAGATGAGACAAAAGTCTGAAATGAGATGCTTGTCAAAAGTATTCTGAGACTTTATTAATTCGTACCTATTGAAGAAAAAAAAAACCCTATATACAGCTATGTGCACAAAACTCGAAAGACCAGAAGCAATACATCTCTCTGGCGTGGGCCTTACCATTACTCCTTATTTAAAACACACTAGATTTCCCCATGACTTTCAAAATGACATGGTCATTGTAGAAAATTTGAAAAATAGGAGAAAGCATAAGAAGGAAAATAAAAATCACCCATAATCCCACCACTCAGAGATAACTTAACATTTTTGCTGTATCTGTTCTATGCTTAAAAAAAAAAAAAACATTTTATATGTGTTTTACACGAGTGACGTCACACTAAATACAGTTTTGTGTCCTGCTTTTTTCACTTCGCATGGCATTAGGAACATCTCCCCATGACGTTACAAAGTCTTGGTGAATATGAATGCACCGGCCACTTGTTCGGCCCCACGTGAGGACTGGGCGTTCGCCCCGGGCTGGGCACCACGCTGCCTGGATGGGGAATAAATAGAAGAGACGCCAGAAAAGCAGGTGCGGGATTGCTGAGTCCACAGCACAGATGAATTCTGGGCTGATCTCCTTCCCTGGGAGGGAGTCCGGCTCCGAGCAGGATTTCCCTGCTTCACATGAGGGCTTGCTGGCAGGTTCATTCATCTGAGATCAGGCCTGGCCAAGGTCTGTGTCACGAGGCTCTGACACGAAGGTCAGCCAGGATAGGGAGCATTTCTGAACTGACAGTGTCAGTCAGTGGAAAACACGGCTCTGCTTGCTCCCCGGCTAGTTAGTTAACTCCTTTTCAGGAGCGAGGTTAGGAGGAGTCAGGGTCCTCTAAAAAGACCCTGCTCCGAGCAGCTTTGGGCTTTCAGCTCCGTGGCTGAGCGAGGGTCAAAAAGCAAGAGCAAATGAGAAAAAGAGTAATCACCCCAGATGGCTCAGGGAACAAGAGCAGGGTAGGCGGGTGATGTCCACTGCAGCCTCTGGACGGGGCCCAGCAGCCGGGCCAGCCTGCCTCGCCTGGTAGCCGATGGTCTTGCTGCGACACCACTCGAGCAGAATCTGCTTGATGCTGCTGGCGCTGGCCACTCCGAAGCTCTGTGAGCGCTTCAGCTTTGCCCGGGTCTCGCCCTTCCCCCTGCGGAGAGAGGGCAGGCCTGCTGGGGGCTGGGGGCCAGGGGGCTGCCTCTCAGCTGCCATCTGCTCCGGGAATGTGCCCCACCAGCTCTGCTCACCCAGGGAGATGCTCTGTCGGCAGGCAACCTCCCAGCCCCACGCCCACGTCCAGGCGTGCGCCCCGTGTCCCAGCTGCACTGCGTCCACTGATGGGGTCCGGCAGGACCAGCCCCCTTCCAGCCTCCAGGCCCCCTGTGTACTTCCCACACTGGCGATCCTGCGGCAGAGGACCTGAGCCCACATGGCCCATGCCCCTGCCCTCTGCTTGGAAAACCCTCCTTGCCTCCTCCATCCCACCCTTCCTCTGAGCTCCTTCCGAGGCCGCCCTCCCTCATGGTTTCCTATTCTAGGCCCCAAAGACACTCTTTATCGGCCAAGATCAGGTTGTCTGGGTCAGTGGGACAGTTCCTGTGTCTGTCCCCCTCACCAGAGTCAGAGCCTTGGGAGCCAGGACTGGGGGGTCATTGTCTCATAGGCCTGGGCCAACCCTAAATGTAACAGGAATCAATACCACTCACTGACAGGAGGGCTGGATAAACATGCAAAGGTGGCCCTGTTTCTAATGGGGCGGGCGGTGTAGTGTGACAGGGAGCCAGTGGTACTGGGGTCTCACTGTGTCACCTCCAGCTTCTGCTGGGAATCCCAGTGACTGCCCTCTGGTCTCCCCAGTCATGCCTGGAAACTAACCTGTCCAGTTGGATGAGGGATGTGGGTGTGAGGGTGCCTGGAGTTCCCTCTGGGAATGTGGGAGAGGGGCTGGGGTCTCATCACAGCCTCCCTTCCCAAAACTGGAGCCACCTGCCCCTCAGCCGGCCCTGTAGCCAGCCCTGACCTATGTCTTGCCTGAGAGGTCACATCTTGGGGAACTGCCCTCGGGGGAACAGGACAGGGCCAGCTTTGCTCTGCCTGCCTGCCTGACCCCAGTGTGGGCTCAGGCTTTCTTTGGGGGCCCAGACTGGTCTGGGAGGGTGCTAAGAGCATCCATACTTGCCGGCTCCTGTGTCCTGCTCCCATTTCTCAAACAATGCCTTCCGGGCCTGTGCCCCCGAGGTGCGGGGCAGCGTCTGCGACCGCACCAGCTCCCGGCGACGCTCCCCCTGCCGATGGGCCTGAGTCGTGGCTGGCGGCTGTGTGGAGGGGGGCGACTGGGGTGGCGTCACCCGAGGTGGGCTGAGGAGAGACCACCGAGTCAGGAGCACAGATCTGGCCATCACTAGCTCGCACAGGCCCCGGGCCTCCACCCCACTGAATGTGAAATGAGGCAGCGGCGGGGCTACAGGCAGAGAGGAAGCACCCCTGTTCCAGCCCCCAACCGGTTCCGCAGGTTTTTGGAACTGAGCTGCTGTCTGAGGCCGGCCTAGCCAGCAGTGGGCCCCCTCTCTGCACATAATCGCCCCTCGGCAGGTGTCAATGCCTGGGGTGGGCGGGGGCGTCCTCCTGGCAGGACAAGCACCCAGAACCAGCCCCACCAGGATCAGGCCCCCTCCTCGCCACCACTAAATAAGATCCCCTCTGTTTCCCCCCTAAAACAGTTTGTCAGAAAGTCACAATTCTCCTTTTATTATTAAGAGGGGGAGAAAAAAGCCAAGCCAGCCCCCACCCAACACCCAGCTCCGATCACAGTCCACAGGGCCTGGGGGCAGCGCATGGGGACAACCGGAGGCCAGGAGGCAGCCTGTAACACAGGGAAGCCCCCACAGACCTCCCCCAGGGTAAGGGCCTCTCCAGGTAACTCCTCAGTCCACAAGCAGGAAGCCCCCAGCTCAGAGGGAGCCTAGCCAGGATGGCTGAAGATCCATCCTGTGGGGACTGAGAAACTCTCTCCAATCTTTGGACAGACTTGCTTTGAAGGATCCTTAAAGAAACCAGCCCTCCGCCGTATTGCTCCAAACAAAACTCTCTACCAAGCTTCGCTGCCTCATTTCTCCTCTCAAACCCCACCCTGCGACACTGCTGCCTTAGTTCTCCAGAGGCACCAAGCCAAGGAAGGTGCCTCCTCCTGGGGTTGGCACTGGGAGCTCCGTGCAGGGGCCTGGGTAGCCTGGGTCCAAGGCCAAGGCCAGACACTTCCTGGGGAGTGACGACCCTGCCACCGGGAACAGGGGCCCTGACTCGCCTGTTATCGTTCCTGCTGGCCGTCACCCCCCCATAGCCAGAGCTGGACAAAGTCCGTGGGAGGGAAGAGTTCTTCTCTGCGGGACAAAGGGAGGGAGAGAAATAACAAACCCTGGCCTTGGGGAGGGCCACCACTGCCTGCCTCCCATCCTTTGACCCCACCCTGAGCTAGTCACCCAGCATCACTCTGGGCACTGGCAGGACCTCTGGGCTAAGCTGACCCTGCCTGGGCCAACAGTTGAGGAGAAAGGATGCTGGAACATAGAGCAATGACATAAAAGAGGTCCTTTACAGTACTCCTCACTGCATTTGAGAGCACAGAGCCCAGGGCCTCCTGTGCTGCATATCCAGTAGATACCATGTTACCAAGCCCTCATTCTGGAAATCCACAAAGCCCGACCCCAGGACACACCCTGGGGCCTGATCACAGGTCCAAGACAGCCCCAGGGGGACCATGCCAGGTTTGTTACACACAAAGTGTGCAGGGCAGGCGGCCACCTTCTAACCACAGCCTTGATCTGCAGTAAAAGCCATGGTCGTACCCCGCAGGATGAGGCTACTTCACAGCAGCTCTGGGAGAGGAGCCGGGAAAGATGGGCCCCATCTGATGGAGCAGGCGAGCTGGGGACGGGGGTGGCAGTGACAAGCACAGTGGGTAGGGCCCGGCCCCAGGATTTCTGAGTCTCCTGCAAACCACCCCCAGCCCCTGACCTCCCTCCCATTTTGAGGTCATGGTCTCCTGCTCCTACCACTGGGACTGGGAGTCCAGGATGTGCTGGCCTCGCTGAGGCTTGAGCTGAGGCCCCCCAGGATGGCAGCAGACGTGGGCGAGAGAGTTGTGGCTGAGGTCTCCCCAGAGAACTTCTCGGAGACTCGTGTGATGGCCGTGACTGGCTGGTGAGGCTGCCGCAAAGAGAGGCTCACAGGTCGAGGCTTGAGGGGCTCTGGTGTTGGGATGGTTTGGGCGGCTTCGGGGGGCCCATCACCCGGACCTGAAACAGGTGACCAGCAGGGGTCGGGGGGTTTCAGCCATGGCATTGACAGGGGCCTCAGAACCACCCAGGAGGACTCCAGCCTCTGTGAACTCTCCTCTCACCTCCTCCAGGAAGGCCTCCCTGATCACTCCTGCCTCCCTGATCTCCCCCTACTGGGGAAGTCTCACTGCTCCAACCAGAGGTGATGCCTGCTCCAACATTCCCTAATAGAGAGTTCAAGAAATAGTTGCCTGTCAGTCCACTCTCTACCCTGCTCAGTGCTTGGACAATTCCCCAGTCCCTGCGGGTATTCCTCCAGCCAGCCCTCCTGGGCCATCAGCCCCCACCTGCCCCAGGCTGGTGCCCGTTCTCCACGATGTACGAGTTTGAGGTTCTCCTCATCTCCGCCTCGCTGGCTTCGTCATGGTGATCCACACTCTACAGAGAGACAAACACCGCGGAGGCCCAGTCAGCCGGGGCCAGCTGCCCACCCCGAAATCACTTCCCAAAGCTCCCCCTGGTTCGAGCAGGGCAAATGCTTCTGAGAGAGACAGACCCCAGGAGGTATGGTGATGGGCCAGGGTCACCCAGGAGGCTAGGGGGACTCAGCCCCAGCAGTTGAGCCCCCGAGATCCTGGAGGCAAATGGCTCCACTGGACACATTCCAGACCCCCAAGATGCTAGGGACAAAAGTCAAGACAGAGTTCCAAAGGACTGTTCAAGGTGGCCCTACCCGTCCCCAAGGCTGGACCGGGTGACGGGGGCTGGGAGAGCCTGGCCCCTGCTCGTGCCAGGGGCTGCCTGTGTGGGAGCAGCCTAACCCAGCGACACACGGTCTTTCTGGGCCAACAATGGGCCTTGGAGCCAGCCCAATGGTGAAGCCTTACCATTGGATGCAGGGTCACAAGATTTGCCTGGATGTCCAGAGTACTGGGGCCTGACTGGCTCCTTGAGGCCCCTCCATCCCCTCTGGGCTGCAGCGGTGGGGAGTGTCATGCAGAGAGAGAGCCCAGACCAAGGGCCAGCAGGGGAACCCGCCATCCAGGCTGTGCTGCCGGCCCCTCCTGGGTCTCAGTTTCCCTGTTTGAGATAAGGGAGTAGGCTAAAAAAGCATCTACCACTTCAACCCCTTTTCTGGCCATGCCACTTAAACCAACATGCTCTGTCCTCCCAGGTAGGTGCTACCACACCCATTTTACAGATGGGACCCGAGGGCTCAGAAAGGGGATGTGTGCTGTCCAAGGTTACACAGTGAGCAGCAGCTGAGATGAGGCCAGGAGGGACATTATCCTCAACCTTGGCCCTGCCTTTCTCACAGTGAAGGAGGGTGGAGGGCTCAGAGCATCTGTGAGGCTGGTGGGTCGGCCTGGCAAGAGGGGTACACGGGCAGACGCCTATAAGGGGCTCTACCAAGAGCCCACAACGGGTGGCTTGAGAGGTTGGCCATACCTCTCCTTAGATGGCCGCACATCTCCAGATGGGTCCCCTTGTCTGCTAGGTTCCCAAATGACAAAAGCCCATCCCTGGCCCCCGACGGCTCATCCATGCCACCCTACCCATCCATGGGGGAATCAGTCTGGCGGGGGAGCCAGCACCTTGAGCAGGCGGCGAAAGGCTAGCATGAGGGCGCACGCCTGAGACAGACTTCACCCAGCCCAGGGGGTCAGAGAGAGCCTCCCAGAAGCAGCGGGGCTGAGCCAGCCTGGAGTGAGCCAGGCAGACCAGGAGTGGAAGCCATGCCCCGCAGAGAGACTAGTGTCTGCCAGAGACATCAAGGCACAAAGCATTCAGATCCAGTGGCTAGAGAAGCAGTACACAGTCCAAGGTGCCAGCCGGGAGAACTCGGACATGACTCCTTGGACAAGAAGGAACTGAAGGTCATCAGTTCTGGGTTTTAGGAACATCCTTCAGAAGCCAGTGAGACAGTGGCATGGAAGGGGGTGACCAGATGGCCAGGTACCTCCCTACTCCTGGGTAGGGACCCAGGGAGGAGAGATGGGGCAGTGAAGGAGTGGAGGGCAAAAGGGATTCCAAGGTTTGCAGGGAGTAAGTGAATGTGGAGGAGGGGGAGACATCACACCTCTTCTAGGCAGGGGCTTTGGGCCTGGCTGACGTGACCTGGGGGGGTGGGGTTGGTGGGAACTGCAGCCATGAGGCGCGGGGAAGAGGTCTGAGGGACTCTCCCTGATGGAAGAGGTAGGACAACGTTTACAGGCTGAGAGAAAGGCTCCAGCAGGGGGAGGGACACTCGGAGAGGTTGGGACCCTGGGGAGAAAGGAGAGGACGGGACTTGAGCCCGGGGAGAGACTGGGCTTGGAGAGGAGGTGACCATTCAACTTCCAATTCAGAAGGACGGAGCAGGAAGGGCTAGGCTCACTGGCAGGAACAGTGGAGAAGTTGAGGGCGGCCATCTCCTTGTGCCTCAGAGTGTGGAGGGCACCCCTAGAGCCACAACGAGCCTAACCTGAAGCCAGCTCAGCAGAAGGAGGAGAAACAGCCAGCCTATCCTGAATCCCGGACCCCACCTGTCACCAGGCTCTCAGCTCTGGGGGCCGTGTCCCCCTCCACCCCCCCATACTCTGGTCCGACAGGTTCCACAGGTCTACACAGGGGCCTGGAGAGATGGGCTGATGGTGAAACCATTTTCCCAGGAATGTGGGTCTCTCTGGGGGACGCCTGCCCATGCACGTTGCAGGCCCCTCACCTCCCAGGATGCCCCAGGGGACCAGAAGCCACAATCAGACAGGAAGTAGGTTCTGGACCAGGTGGATTCCTGCCAAGGGGTCTCCAGCAAAGCAGGAGGGAAAGAGGATGGGGGCTGAGTCATGCTGGGAGGCTGGAGTCCCAGGTTCCCCCTGCCCCTCCTCCCACCTCCCCCACTCCGGGACTGGAACTCCTGCTCACCTAAGGAACGGGCTCGAACCACGCCTCAGACCAAAGGGCTGTTCAGAGACCACCCTCCATCCCACCACACAAGCCTGGGGGTCACCACTAAACTTACGCCATGACTAAAGGCAGCAGCAGAGTCAGGTTGGGGTTTCTCTGTCCACAAAGCACTCATGCCTTCCAAGAGCAGAAAGGACAACTCAAGACAAAGTTGTGAGGCCGAGGGAGTGGGGTGGGGAGAGTGGGGTAACCACCCCAGCGCGACCTGAGCCTCAAACCACAGAGCTGGGCTGGGCCGCGGTCCCCAAGCCCACCCACAGGGCCCCCAGCTCCTTCCTTCCCTTCAGCCACAGGGAAGGGAACCAGGGGAGGGGACCTCTGTGTGCTGGGGCCAAGATAAAATCACTGGAGAGCCCAGAGGACGGGATGGGTCCTGGGGAGCTGGCTCGAGCACCTCCAAGATCTGGGCTTTGTTTTAAGAAGGGGGAGGCTTCCAGGAGGGAGCCCAAGCCTGGGAATGTCAGGAAGAGAGACTGGGGATGGGTAAGTCCGAGTTCAGTGACCCTCTCCCTGGGGAAGTTTGCATACACTGCTGTGAGGGCAGGAATCTTAGTTTGGGCATCCCTGGTGCTGCCAGACCCCACGCGGGCTCGTGCATGGACAGGGGAGCGTCTGTGTGCCCAGCACAGCCCCCGACGTGTGTGCGGACAGAGTCCCCAGCCTGAGCCCCAGCCTGAGCCCCAACCTCGGCTGCCCCACCCTCTGCCTCCTCCACCCTCTGCCTCCTCCCGGCTCACACCATGGTTTTAAGGACTCATTTCAAACTTCTCCCCAAAGCATTTAGCACTCTTATCACACAGTGTGTCTGGGAAAGGAAGGCAGATAAGGCAAGTCTGGTTTCTTTCACGGTCAGACCTCGACGCTGCTTCTGCCAGTCACTCCTGAGAGGCTCCACTGACTCTGACATGGGGACCTGGTGGCTCCTGCTCAGCCGAGGGACATTTCCAGGCCTGGCCTCAGGCTGCTACCATCCACTGAAGGTCCCCAGCCAGCTCCCTCCACTAGCCAGACCCCCGCTGTGGCTCCGTGGACACGCTTACAAGCCGACATGGCTGATGTCACCGTTATAGCCACCCAGCCCGCGCAGCACAAGGGGCAAAGCAGGGCAGGGCCAGTCCCCCTTAGAGACGAGGAAACTGAGGTCCAACTGAGAGATGTCCCCAAGGCCTCACAGAAAATGCAACAAAAGCAGTTCCTGTTTGCTCCAGGGTCTCAGGCCTCCTACAGGGAGTCCTCCCTGATTTCTCCCACCCTCTCGCTCCTCCCGGAGCCTCCCTTGCTAGTCACTGCCTAGCAAGCTCAAGGTCTGCCCACACAGAAGCAGATTACTAGATCAACTCATTCTGCATTGACCCCAAGGCATACACATAGGTTGACTATGCCCCACCTCCAAACCCGGCAGTCCCGTTTGAATCAGAAGGAAACAAAAGGGTCTCAGCAAAGGGTCTCTAAGTCTCATTGCTGGTTACAGAGGGGCAGTGTAACACCAGCCCCCGCAATGCCTGACGACCACCAGCACTGGCTCTCGTGTGTGGATGAGACCCTCACACCCAGACCCCCTGGGGGCACAGACACAGGCGTATGAGAGGTCAGACAGCCCCGGCACCCAGCTGTGACTGTCCAGTCTTGCCCCGGAGCCCCGATTCCTTGTTCACAATCCAGTGTCCGATCACAAGCTGCCAGGCACAGCCCACGAGCAAGAACATGTGGATAACTCTGTGCAGCACCCCTCACTGCCAGAAACTGGCTGCGAGCCCGTGCCCGCACCCCTGAGAGGTGGGCTGCAAGAGAAGTGGGGAGCAGTGCCTCTGGTCGGGCGGGGGAAGCGGCCTCAGGCCCAGGGAGCTGGTGCTCAGGGGCTGCAGAGTGTCCGTCCGACCCCACTGGACACCTTGAGCGTCCTCCACCCGCAGTGCTCAACTACGCCTGCTGTCCCTCCTCCTCCCAGGCCTTCTGAAATCCAGAACCTACTCCCCAGCCGTGTCTTCCTCCTCAACCTCCAGCGGGCTGCAGCATTCCCGCTGACCCCCAATCTCTTCTTCCTGAAGGGGTCCCCTCTCTCGATGTCTAAGAATGGGCTTTCCAGAGCCTCTGAGCTCCCTGACAGCTCCTCAGCCTCTGCCCAGGGCTCCTGACTCACCGTCTCCTGCACAGCTGCCCGGAAGGCCTCACCTGATCTTGCTTCAACCACCAGCTCTGGCCTGATATCTCCCTAACCTCTGGCGTCGGCTACTCTCAGCCCACCAGATCTGTGACTCCATCTGCTCCAGGACAGCTTCACCTGGATGTCCCACAGCCCCACACCCTCAGCACAAAACAGATGGAAACTGGCATCTCCACCAGATCGGTGCCCCAGTAGTCCCCCGGCAGGGCTTCGCTCTCTGCCCCCCTGCTCATATCCAAAGACCATCTCACCCTGATGATTCCCCCTTGGAGATCTCCGTCCAAGGCACCCCAGCTCTCCCGCTCCCCAGCGCTGCTCCTGCTATGGCCGTCCTCTCTTCTTGGACCATCACAACTAAGTCCCCCTATCTCCAGCCACCCTCCAACCTGCCATCCATCCTTGAGGGCGCTTGTCGGATACAAGGAGGACCCTGTCTGTCCCCTGCCCAGTGCCCCACTATCCCCATAACCCAGAGAACTAGCTTACCCCACATTGGCCAATTCCCACTGAAAAACTGTTAGACGACTGAAGACACATCTCTCACACGAACGCGTGGATTCGTGTACGTATACGTATTCATGTGTGACTCCAAGAGTAGTTTTCTAAAACTTGGACAGCTGCCTCCACATGCAGATGAGACCTCCACCCCAAAGCAAAGCCCAACTCCCTGGCCCAGCATCCGGGGGCCTTTACAACTCGCTCTTCCACTCTCATACCCACCAGGGTCCCTCTGGTCAGTGAGTCCTTTCAGGCCCTTAGAGGCTCTAGGCACAGCCCCCTACACCCGCCCCTGCACTAGCAGCAGCAGACCCTAAACCTCCAGCACAAAGCCGGCCTGAGACGCCCACTAGGACGGGACTGCTGTCCGGCTGCCTGCACTGCTGCTACGGCTTGGTCTGGGCCATCTCCCACCCAGGCTGGGACATCCAGGGGCAAGGGCTAATCTGATCCCCCTCCTCCTGGTCCCTTGAGGTGCAGCCCAGCCTACACAAGGACTCTGCGTGTGTGATGGATTGAACCAAGGAGGGACAGCAGGTGCAGGCTACCCAGACCCTGGAAACCCAAGCCCAGGGCACATGCCTGGGCAGGGTGGAAAATCCCACCTAAGGGCCACTGCACACACCATGGGAACATTCTAACCTGCCACTCCAGGAGGCCCCACGCTCAGGGGAGTGACTGGTCCACACCGGCCTCTGCCCCACCCCCACGCGGTGTGGGCCTCTGGCCGGTCACTGACCCCAGAAATCTAGACTGCCCACGGCTCTTTCCCCCTGGTTCCCCTGTCTCTTCTTTCACGGTAAGGATTTACCCCTGCAAGTTTCCAAATGCCCGGCTGCACCCCAACAGACTGCATTCTCCTCCGCTCAACACACAGAAGGGCTTGAGTTCTCAATCCAGGTTAATCAATAACTCAAGCCGTCAGAGTTCAGTGAAGCGGCAACGCGGGGAGCGCGTGAATGGAGGGGGGGGGGGTGAAGGGTTGCCGACCATTCCAAGACACAGGCCCGGGCAGTGTCGAACAGAGAGGGGCAGCACTTCAGCGCCCAAGCCCTTAGTGCCAAGGCACAGTGGAGAGAGGGGAACAGAACAGGGCACGCCTGCAAAGAAGGGAGGGGCCCGAGACAGGTGCAGAGGGCAGGCTAAGCCGGTTTCTCCGAATGATGGCCGGACCCCCACAACCGAGTCGCAGCGGCGGGTGGCGGGACAGCCCCGGCACCGGCACGCACTCCGGACCTAGCGGCGGCGGGGGTCGCGGAGTCCCCCTTCCCCGGCGCCTGAGCACAGACGCCCGCGCTCCCCGAGGCTCACCTGGCCGCGGCCGGACAGCGAGAAGGTGGCGTGGCTGGCGAAGCGCGCGGTGCCCAGGCGGGGCGCACGGTCTGGGACGCCGTGGGCGGGCGGAGGGCTCGGCGTGCCGGGCGCGGGGGTCAGCCCGGTCGCCAAGCCCAGCGCCTCCACCTGGCGCGTCAAGCGCTCGAGTTGCGTCTGCAGCCGCTGGTTGTCGCGCTGCAGCTCGGCCACCGTGCGCGCCAGCGGCCCGGCCAGGCGCAGCGCCTCGGCCACGCGCTGCTCCATGCCGCGCTGCAGCCCCTGCATGTCCTCGTGCAGCGCGCGAACCGCGCCCTCTAGCGCCGCCTCGTAGCGGCCCAGCGCCTCGCGCACCGTGCGCGCCTCCTCGGGGTCGGGGGCCGGCTCCACGGCCGAGCCGGCGGGCGGGTCTCAAGGAGAGCGGGTCTGGCCCAGTGAGCAGCCGAGCTCTGCAGCTCCGAACCGCGACTGGCCTCCCATGGTTGGGTTCGCCGGAGGGGCGGTGGGAGGGGCGGGCAGAGGCCGGGGCGAGCCCGGCGAGCCCCGGGAATGGGCTCCGCTTGGGGGCGGGGCCTGGGGGCGGGGCCTGGCGGCTCGGGGTCACCCCCAACCCCAGCCCCTGTGACCCACGCGATGCGGCGAGGAGGAGTGTCGTCAGTGGCGCCGGAGGAGAAGAGCTCGCCCAGCCTCTCGTCTCCCTCGGTGCGGAGCTCAGGGGGAGGGCCGAGGCGGAGACCCCCTTGACCCTGGAGAAGCAGTGTGCGACATGTGGGAGGGACTGCGGGCCATCAGAGGAAGGCCTCGACCCCCAAGTGGACTTGATTTAGGAGACAGCGGACGTGGGTTATGCGTTCCCACGGGGCTCTGACGCTCAGGGCCCAGGAACTACTGGCGGTAGGGATCCCCCACTGCTCTGGGGGACCTGAGAGCGGCAGCAGTAACCCCCAGAACTGTCACCCTGTGCACATGACTGCCCGCTCTAAGCCGTGGACACGGCCCTCACAAGCACATACTTACGTGTGGCATCTTGGCCTGGAATTTCTTGTACCTAAGGGAGAGGGAGACAGGTGGTGAAGTCTCTCCTTGTCTCTGCAATTATGCACTCTCCCCTCCCAGCCCCACTCTGTGTAACAAGATTCCTGTGTCCTTCCTGCCAGTGGTCACGGGGCTCCGAGCTCACTGAGTGGCCCCTGTTGGGGCATCCACAAGTGACTGAGGTCAGACAGAGAAGAGAAGGTGTGCTTAGGACCGAATCTCCAAATTCTTGGGTCAGAGACCATGGGACTAATCACCTCTCTCCCTCCATCAGAGTCTCCGTCCCTGGCCTGTAACCACAGGCCAGGGCTCCCACCTCGATTCCCTCTCAACACCCCTTTCATGCTGGAACCCAGATATTCCTCCCTTCCATACCCCCCAACCTCCATACATCACGAGAAAGGGAGGAGTGAAAATAGCTTTTGCTTCGGAATGACAGAACGATGGGCAAAGGTGCTGTCTGACCTCACTTACATTGTAAAGTTGATTTGAAATAAAAAATGGGAGCATCTCCTCCTTCTTTGTGCAAAAAGCCTTTCCTGATTAGCCTTCTCCTTCCCAGGCCTGGCCCACTTGAAGGAGGGCTAGTGGCTGGGCAGGCACAGCCTGGTGGCAGGGGAACGAGAGGCCTGAAAGACTTGTTTCTGTCACACTAGGCTTCCCAAGATGTTTGCAGCCACAGACCTCCTGGACTGGCCTGCTCTACCCCAGAGGAGCTGGATCTACCTAACAGATGCTGAACGCCAATCCCCCCTCTCTCCCTGCTCCACAGGGACAGGAAGGAACTCTGGGTTACCTAATCCAAGGAGCCTTCCAGCAATTATTTCATGAGAAAGTCAAATGCCAAAAGGCGTGCATGGGGTGTGTGTGTGTGTGTGTGTGTGTGTGTGTGTGTGTTTTGTAAGTAGCTCTCTGCACACGGTGAGCCAGACTGCTCCCTGCATTCTTTCTCTGGGTGGAATCTTTGATAGAGACTAGGAGAGAGGCTTCTGCTACAGCTTCTGCCCCAAGTAGCACTCAGCCCCTCCAGGTCTGAGCACGGGAGCCTGGAGTTCGGAGACCCTGGTCTCTGCCAGGAAAGCCCAGCCACTTCCTTTGCAGAACCTGAGGAATGGCCAGGTGGGGAAGTTTGGGAGGGACTGAACAGCCTGGTCCCTGGCCCCATGGCCGATGTGCACCTGGGCCTGTGCCTGGTCCAGCAGCATAGAGGGGAGTGGGGGCAGGCAGGGGTCTGGCCTTCTCTCCCAGCTTCCCGGAGAAGGAAGGCTGGTGTGTCTCTAGGGTGGGAACCCTAACGGTTGATAGATCCTAGAGACTAGCTGCCCAGGATCCACCCACACTCTCCCACCTCAGGCAGGTTATCTGGTCTCTCCTGATGTACCATGACGACATCTGGGAGGGGCTGGGCAGGGCTCCATCTGTGACTGGCAAGGGCAGAGATGGGGCTTGCAGTGGGTTTTGGGCAGACAGTACCAGAATCATACCATCCCCCTTGGCTTCTCTGACTGCTGACAGTCAGACCACTGAGTCAGTAGCTGGAGATGAGCCTAGGAGAGGAGAGATGAACCAGGAGTGGGAGGAAGAGGGGCAGAGGGGCAGGGAGAGAAGGAGGGAGGGCAGAGGGGGTGATGCTGAGGTGGGGAGGGTGTGATCGACGACCAGTGCTACCCAAGAGCTGGCTCCACGCCACCTGGGGGGAGGCTGCAGCTTGCCCCAGGCCCCAGGGGCTCCTCTCAGCCATCCCCTCAAGGCCCCTCCTCCAACCCTCCCCCAGCTCCTGCCAGGTACCAGACTGTGGAGGAGGTGAGGGCTGATGGACCCTGCTGAACTCCCTCCATATTCACCAGCCCTCATGTCAGCAGGCTATCGAGGCCGACCTCCCACTGAGTCCCAGGGGCTCTGGCACCCACCCTTCCAGCTTCCCTTCCCCTGGCTGTGACCTGTCCACCACCTGCTGGTCCCTTGATCTGCTGTGCTGCTGGGCTGGAAGTGGAATATGGGACAAGGCTTCCTGAGTCCCCTGCCGTCACCTCACGCAGTCAAATCCTTGCCAGGCCCAAACCATGAAGCCAGGAGGTGAGATGGGGAAACGGAGGCCCCGGGAGGGACAGGGACAGGCCCGAGGCCACAAGTAAGGTCCGCAAAGACAGGACCAGAACCCAGGGCCCTGCCTCTAGTCCCAGCACCCCTCTGGGGGCAGCAGTCAAATCCAGCCAAGTCTGGGCAGCTCCTCCTGCTCCCAGTTTGCCTGGAGGCTCCAGTTCCCTGGAACTGCTCCTCAGAACTCTTCAGAACCCCCTCCAGGCCCTCCGGCACTGCCACCAGAGGACCATCCCTCCTCCTGCCAGTCCTGACTGCCCTCCCACCCCCTCAGCTTCTCCTCCCCAGGGACCTTCCTGAGTGGCTGTTCTTTCCCTCACCCTTTAACCGTGGTCCCCAGGGCTCTGATCTGGGCCTGACCCCTTTCACCCGCAGACCCTTTCTGGGTGGTGTCACCCACCCCCTCCTCCATACTGATGACTCCTGCTTCTCCATCCCCAGCCCAGCCCCTCTCCATATACTATAATTTCATGTGCACAACGTTAAGAGTACAGACATATGGGGGGAAAAAACCCACATAATATACCACTATACACATACACTAGGGTGGCTACATTAAAAAAAAAAAAAAGCCAACAATACTATGTGTTGCCAGGAATATAGAGCAACTGGAACTTTAATTCATTGCTGGTGGGAATGCAAAATGATAGTCACTCTGGAAAATAATTTGGTAGTTTTTTTTTTTAAATCAAGTTAACCATACACTTACAATATGACCCAGAAATTCCACTCTTCGATACTTATTTAAGAGGAATAAAAGCACATATCCACACAGAGACGTGTATACACGTTTATAGCAGCTATATTCATAATGATAAAAATTTGGAAACCTAATTCTAGCATTGGGTGAATAAGTAAACTGTAGTGTCTAGATAAAATGAACACTACTCAGTGATAAAGAGAAAAATTAGTAATACAAGCAAAGATATGAATGGTTCGCAAAGACTATACTAAGTGAGAGAAATCAGATATGAATGAGTGTATGTTGTGTGATTCCATTTATAATATGTAAATCCTTAAAACACGATTCCTTTGGAGAAGGAAAACGGATCAGGATAGAAATCAGATTGGTGGTTGCTAAGGGCCAGAGGTAAGAGGTGAGGCAAAGGACACAACGAACCATTTTAGTCGACAGACATGTTCTTTATCCTGATTGTGGTGCTGGTAAGTGGTGGTAGATAGTAACATTGGTGAATTTTACTTCATGTAAATTTTATCTTAATGAATCTGATTTTAAAAATAGATTGCATGACAGACTTGCTGGCTACCACTGGTCTTGACAGTAAAGTGAAGGCAGTTTGCTGCACTGGAAACTGGTTCCCCTAAAATCTGTTGGGAGGAAAAGACGTGTGACTGTTTGCTGTGTACCAGACATGAGCTGTGGCAGAGGAAGCGGCATAGAGCGTGATAAAACCTGGCCAAGGGCGCCACCTGGAGGGCAGCTGAGGCCTTAGCAGCAGGAAGCTGAAGCCTAGGCTGCCTGTGAGTGTAGGGGAGGTCAGACCAAGGGACTCACCTGTGGTGAGAGACCCCAATAATGGTGTGGGCTAGCAGATTTGGGAAGAACTTACAAAAGGGCCCCACTAGGTGAGGAGTCAGCTTTATACACATACCAGACCCGGCGAGATGCTGTGGTACTAGGGCTCATGGCACCAGTCAGAATAAGACCTTTCTTGCCCCTTTCCTCCCCTTCTCCCCAGCGTCAACTCTGGAGGAAGGAAAATCAGCCTAGTGAGTGAGAAAGAGAGTCTCAGGGTGTATGAGCAGTAGGGGAGGGGAAATAGTTTATCTCACACACACACACACACACACACACACACACACACACACACTCACTCACACTTTTTCCTGTTGCATACGGCCTATCCAAAATAGATCAGGTATGGAGATCCCTTAAAAAACTAAAAATAGACTTACCCTATGATCCAACAATCCCACTCCTGGGCATATATCTGGAGGGACCTCTAATTTGAAAAGACACATACACCCCAATGTTCATAGCAGCACTATATACAATAGCCAAGACATGGAAGCAGCCTAAATGTCCATCAACAGATGACTGGATAAGGAAGTTGTGGTATATTTATACAATGGAATACTACTCAGCCATAAAAAACCAAGTAACACCATTTACAGCAACATGGATGGACCTGGAGATTATCATACAGTACACTGTATGTATCATTACTTACAGTGAAGGAAGCCAGAAAGAGAAAAAAAAAAATACCACCTGATATCGCTTATACATGGAATCTAAAAAAATGACACAAATGAACTTATTCACAAAACAGAGAGACTCACAGACATAGGAAACAAACTTATGGTGACCAGGGGAGATGGAGTGGGGGTGGAGGGATAAAAGGAAGTTCTGGATTTGCAGATACCATCTACTATATATAAAATAGATAAACACCAAGGGCCTACTGTATAGCACAAGGAACTATATTGACTACCTTGTGATAGCCTATAATGAAAAAGATTATGAAAAGGAATATATATATATATATATATATGTATATATATATATATATATATGAATTACTATGCTGTACACCAGAAATCAATACATTGTAAATCAACTATTCTTCAATTAAGTTAATAAATAAACAAAAAGCATATGCAGAGTCAAGAAACAAAACAAAAAAAAACAGATGGGGAAGGTACAAGGGAGACGTTTTCCTCAAATAAACTTTAAATTATTTTTTGGGTTGTACTTTTTTGCATTTTTAATTGTGGTAAAACATAACATAAAATTTACCATTTTAACCGTTTTTAAATGTATAATTCCGTGGCACCAAGTACACGTTATAACATTGTTATAAATCCATTTCTAGAAGATTTTCATCATCCCTAGTGGAAACTCCATGCCCACCAAACAATAACTCCCCATTAGCCCCGGCCCCCCACCCCTGGCAAGCACTATTCTATCCTCCATCTCCATTAATTTGACCATTCTGTATATTCTTTAAAATTGCAATTACTGAAATGAGACTTTTAGAACTTGAAGTGACCTAGGAAGTTTTTTGCCAAAGAAGAGTGTCCAAAAAACCCCGTCTCTGTATTCAATTCAAAAGGGTGATAATGAACCACCCCCACAGAACAAGTCTGAATGAAGACTGGGAGGCAAAAATCAAGCTTCCTTATGATGGTCCCCTGTGGGCAGTACTGGATCAAACTCACACTCACAAACAAGGGGCTTCTTTTACTCATAGGAGGAGAGATCTAGAGATACACAGGTCAGACGAGAAGATATTTGCAAACAACATAGCCAATAGGGGTTGGTACCTGAAATATACACAGAACTCATCCAACTTAGTATCAAAAAAGTAAACAACCCAGTTTAAAAATGGACAGAGGATCTGAATAAACATTTGCCCAAAGAAGACACACAGATGGCCAACAGGCACATGAAAAGATGCTCGACATCTCTAATCATCAGGACAATGCAAATCAAAACCACAACGAGATACCACCTCACGCCTGTTACAATGGCTATGATCATAAAGACAAGAAACAACCAGTGTTGGCAAGGATGGAGAGGAACGGGAACTTCCACGCACCATTCGTGGGAATGTAAAATGGTGTAGCCACTATAGAGGTTCCTCAAAAAAACCCTAAAAATGGAACCACCATATGATCCAGCAATTCCACTTCTGGGTGTTTACCGGAAGAAAACAAAAACAGTAATTCAAAAAGATATATACACCCCTATATTCACTGCAGCATTATTTACAATAACCCAGACACTGACACAAACCAAGTGCCCATCAACAGATGATTGGTTTGAGAAGATGCAGCGCACGCGCTCGCACGCACACACACACACACACACACAATGGAATCCTATTCAGCCATAAAAAAAAGAGTGAAATCTTGCCGCTTGTGACAACATAGATGGACCTAGAGGGTATTATGCTAAGTGAAATAAGTCAGACAGAGGGAGACAAATACTTACACGTGGAATCTAAAAAACAAAACAGAAACAGTGTCATAGATATAGAGAACAAACGGGTGACTGCCAGAGGGGAGGAGAGTGGAAGAACGGACAAAACAGGTGAAAGGGATTAAGAGGCACAGATTTCCTGCTATAAAAGAAATAACTCATGGGATGTAATGTACAGCGGGTCCTAGGGAAGCACAGATGGAAAACCACTCACCTTATCCACTGTCCTCATTGTACAAGATGGGAAGACTGAGGCTTGGGAAGCAGCAGGGGTGGGCACCCAGCGGTCTGGGGCAGAGGTGGCAGTGCTCACAGGCTCCAGCCCTTACAGAGAGCTCTCCTGTCCAGCAAGAGCGCTTTACAATTTCTAATGCGTTCTCACTGACAGGATCTCAAACAGTGAAACTAGGGCCTCTCCCCCGCCCCCACCTCCGAGCCAGTCCCACCAAAGCCCCATCTCTAGGGGCTCAGCAAGGACGTGGCGCCTCTGGGCGTGGGGCCCGGCAGGGTGACGGTGGTGGCCACTCGAACCCCATGGAGGTTGTTACAATTTCCAGGACCTGGGTTGATCACTCTGTTCGGACTGGATGAGACCTCACCTCATCTGGACTCCTTAATGGGCCCGGCAGGTGAGCAGAACCCCAGTCGGTGACAGGTGCCTCACCTGAACCGGACAACAGCAACACGGGACAAAGGCCTTAACAGGTGAGCGGAGCCCGGTCGACAGGAGGTGGAAGCAGCGGGCCTGCCGGTGCTTGCTCATCGTTTCTGCTGGGTCTTGATCTCAGAAGATAGAAATGGTAGCATAACAGACCACGTTTGGCCAGTGAGAAGTGCCCAGCACCCCCTGGTTAGATTTACTGTCCGCTTAGAGAAGGCCTGTGTACATAAAATGAAAAAGGTGCTTGCGACGTTCCCCACCCCCCCCCCCGAATTTTCAAAAGAAAACTTGCTACATCGAGGCCTTCTAGGTGTAAAGAAGCTGCCTACGTAGGATGAAGTCGAGGTAGAAAATTGCACTTTGTGTAAATGGCCATTTGCTTTTTTTTTTTAAAGAATCATAGAAAAGAAGTGTCTTTTGGAAATGACTTTTCAAAACCAAAAAACTGCCTTTTTATTGTCAATTTGCCTGGGGTAACGGTTTACACTTTGGTTTGATCACAGCCCTACTTTCCTCCTGCGCTGGGAAATTCAGAGGAATTGGCCCCAGTCATTTGGTGGCCTACAGCTCAAGGCGGCCCTGGGGAGTCAGAATGTGTTTCCTGGTCATAAACACCAGACAGGACATGCCAGGCTCTCCTGGGTGTTTCTGCAAAAACCTGGGTGCTCTTCGCGGACCCTCCCCCGGGTGAGGCGGGTGGGAGGCATCTTGCCCCGGGCTGCGGGAGGTGGGCGGGCGTGGACAAGCTGTCACACAGCGAGGCCACAGGGCTGTGTCTCCACCTGCCGCTGTGCCTCTGACTGCAGTAATTTAAAAAGTGAACACCTGTTAAAAATCCGTGGGTTCGGAAACCTAGTGTGTTCTGCATTTCCCCCCAGGACGCTCGCAGTCTTGATCCTGTTTTGATTCCTCCGGGAGCAGGGGAGTCTGTGCCGTAGTTCTCTGCGTGGTCCGCGGAATCTTCAAGGGTCCTTGAGACCTTTATTCAGGGGATCCACTAACAGCAAGACAGGATGTGCCTTTCTGACTCTCATTCTTTCTGGAGTTTTCCGGAGGCCCCACCAGGTGTGACGTTACCACAGGCTGCAGAAGCAGGGGTGAGAACCCAGCCGTCTGCTATTAAGCCGGACAGGCAAGGGATTGGCAAGACTGTAAAACGAAACCACTCTTTTATGGAAAACAGGCTCATAAAAATGTTACTTGTGTTAACATGTTTTCCACAAAAGAGTCCTCTACACGTAGATTCTGTGTTTGGGGATGAGCGGAAACTAACCAGAACTGGTTCACACTATGAGCAAAGTATTATACCAGTCAGTCAGTCAGTCAGTCTCCCAGGTGGTCTGAATTCCAGCTGAAGCTTCCCTCTCCCCTCGAGCAAGCTGCCTCCTCTCTGGCCCACGGGCACTGGATGGTTCCCAAGAACTCCTCCTGGTTCAGCATATTAAGTCTCTTCAAGGTCTTCTCCCATGAGACCTGGGAGCTCCCCTCAGATGGGGACGCCACTCCCCTCGCCAGTGTCGGTCTTCTCTGAATGTTCAGGAAACAGGAACCATAGCCACGCACTGTAGGGACATTCAGGTGAGACCGTGACTGTGGAAAAGCTGTGGACACGGAAAAGCACCAGATACACATGAACTTTAACAAAGACCTGAAAAGCTAAGCATAAATATGGACACCACATACCAAAGATGAGACAAAAGTCTGAAATGAGATGCTTGTCAAAAGTATTCTGAGACTTTATTAATTCGTACCTATTGAAGAAAAAAAAAACCCTATATACAGCTATGTGCACAAAACTCGAAAGACCAGAAGCAATACATCTCTCTGGCGTGGGCCTTACCATTACTCCTTATTTAAAACACACTAGATTTCCCCATGACTTTCAAAATGACATGGTCATTGTAGAAAATTTGAAAAATAGGAGAAAGCATAAGAAGGAAAATAAAAATCACCCATAATCCCACCACTCAGAGATAACTTAACATTTTTGCTGTATCTGTTCTATGCTTAAAAAAAAAAAAAAAACATTTTATATGTGTTTTACACGAGTGACGTCACACTAAATACAGTTTTGTGTCCTGCTTTTTTCACTTCGCATGGCATTAGGAACATCTCCCCATGACGTTACAAAGTCTTGGTGAATATGAATGCACCGGCCACTTGTTCGGCCCCACGTGAGGACTGGGCGTTCGCCCCGGGCTGGGCACCACGCTGCCTGGATGGGGAATAAATAGAAGAGACGCCAGAAAAGCAGGTGCGGGATTGCTGAGTCCACAGCACAGATGAATTCTGGGCTGATCTCCTTCCCTGGGAGGGAGTCCGGCTCCGAGCAGGATTTCCCTGCTTCACATGAGGGCTTGCTGGCAGGTTCATTCATCTGAGATCAGGCCTGGCCAAGGTCTGTGTCACGAGGCTCTGACACGAAGGTCAGCCAGGATAGGGAGCATTTCTGAACTGACAGTGTCAGTCAGTGGAAAACGCGGCTCTGCTTGCTCCCCGGCTAGTTAGTTAACTCCTTTTCAGGAGCGAGGTTAGGAGGAGTCAGGGTCCTCTAAAAAGACCCTGCTCCGAGCAGCTTTGGGCTTTCAGCTCCGTGGCTGAGCGAGGGTCAAAAAGCAAGAGCAAATGAGAAAAAGAGTAATCACCCCAGATGGCTCAGGGAACAAGAGCAGGGTAGGCGGGTGATGTCCACTGCAGCCTCTGGACGGGGCCCAGCAGCCGGGCCAGCCTGCCTCGCCTGGTAGCCGATGGTCTTGCTGCGACACCACTCGAGCAGAATCTGCTTGATGCTGCTGGCGCTGGCCACTCCGAAGCTCTGTGAGCGCTTCAGCTTTGCCCGGGTCTCGCCCTTCCCCCTGCGGAGAGAGGGCAGGCCTGCTGGGGGCTGGGGGCCAGGGGGCTGCCTCTCAGCTGCCATCTGCTCCGGGAATGTGCCCCACCAGCTCTGCTCACCCAGGGAGATGCTCTGTCGGCAGGCAACCTCCCAGCCCCACGCCCACGTCCAGGCGTGCGCCCCGTGTCCCAGCTGCACTGCGTCCACTGATGGGGTCCGGCAGGACCAGCCCCCTTCCAGCCTCCAGGCCCCCTGTGTACTTCCCACACTGGCGATCCTGCGGCAGAGGACCTGAGCCCACATGGCCCCTGCCCCTGCCCTCTGCTTGGAAAACCCTCCTCGCCTCCTCCATCCCACCCTTCCTCTGAGCTCCTTCCGAGGCCGCCCTCCCTCATGGTTTCCTATTCTAGGCCCCAAAGACACTCTTTATCGGCCAAGATCAGGTTGTCTGGGTCAGTGGGACAGTTCCTGTGTCTGTCCCCCTCACCAGAGTCAGAGCCTTGGGAGCCAGGACTGGGGGGTCATTGTCTCATAGGCCTGGGCCAACCCTAAATGTAACAGGAATCAATACCACTCACTGACAGGAGGGCTGGATAAACATGCAAAGGTGGCCCTGTTTCTAATGGGGCGGGCGGTGTAGTGTGACAGGGAGCCAGTGGTACTGGGGTCTCACTGTGTCACCTCCAGCTTCTGCTGGGAATCCCAGTGACTGCCCTCTGGTCTCCCCAGTCATGCCTGGAAACTAACCTGTCCAGTTGGATGAGGGATGTGGGTGTGAGGGTGCCTGGAGTTCCCTCTTGGAATGTGGGAGAGGGGCTGGGGTCTCATCACAGCCTCCCTTCCCAAAACTGGAGCCACCTGCCCCTCAGCCGGCCCTGTAGCCAGCCCTGACCTATGTCTTGCCTGAGAGGTCACATCTTGGGGAACTGCCCTCGGGGGAACAGGACAGGGCCAGCTTTGCTCTGCCTGCCTGCCTGACCCCAGTGTGGGCTCAGGCTTTCTTTGGGGGCCCAGACTGGTCTGCGAGGGTGCTAAGAGCATCCATACTTGCCGGCTCCTGTGTCCTGCTCCCATTTCTCAAACAATGCCTTCCGGGCCTGTGCCCCCGAGGTGCGGGGCAGCGTCTGCGACCGCACCAGCTCCCGGCGACGCTCCCCCTGCCGATGGGCCTGAGTCGTGGCTGGCGGCTGTGTGGAGGGGGGCGACTGGGGTGGCGTCACCCGAGGTGGGCTGAGGAGAGACCACCGAGTCAGGAGCACAGATCTGGCCATCACTAGCTCGCACAGGCCCCGGGCCTCCACCCCACTGAATGTGAAATGAGGCAGCGGCGGGGCTACAGGCAGAGAGGAAGCACCCCTGTTCCAGCCCCCAACCGGTTCCGCAGGTTTTTGGAACTGAGCTGCTGTCTGAGGCCGGCCTAGCCAGCAGTGGGCCCCCTCTCTGCACATAATCGCCCCTCGGCAGGTGTCAATGCCTGGGGTGGGCGGGGGCGTCCTCCTGGCAGGACAAGCACCCAGAACCAGCCCCACCAGGATCAGGCCCCCTCCTCGCCACCACTAAATAAGATCCCCTCTGTTTCCCCCCTAAAACAGTTTGTCAGAAAGTCACAATTCTCCTTTTATTATTAAGAGGGGGAGAAAAAAGCCAAGCCAGCCCCCACCCAACACCCAGCTCCGATCACAGTCCACAGGGCCTGGGGGCAGCGCATGGGGACAACCGGAGGCCAGGAGGCAGCCTGTAACACAGGGAAGCCCCCACAGACCTCCCCCAGGGTAAGGGCCTCTCCAGGTAACTCCTCAGTCCACAAGCAGGAAGCCCCCAGCTCAGAGGGAGCCTAGCCAGGATGGCTGAAGATCCATCCTGTGGGGACTGAGAAACTCTCTCCAATCTTTGGACAGACTTGCTTTGAAGGATCCTTAAAGAAACCAGCCCTCCGCCGTATTGCTCCAAACAAAACTCTCTACCAAGCTTCGCTGCCTCATTTCTCCTCTCAAACCCCACCCTGCGACACTGCTGCCTTAGTTCTCCAGAGGCACCAAGCCAAGGAAGGTGCCTCCTCCTGGGGTTGGCACTGGGAGCTCCGTGCAGGGGCCTGGGTAGCCTGGGTCCAAGGCCAAGGCCAGACACTTCCTGGGGAGTGACGACCCTGCCACCGGGAACAGGGGCCCTGACTCGCCTGTTATCGTTCCTGCTGGCCGTCACCCCCCCATAGCCAGAGCTGGACAAAGTCCGTGGGAGGGAAGAGTTCTTCTCTGCGGGACAAAGGGAGGGAGAGAAATAACAAACCCTGGTCTTGGGGAGGGCCACCACTGCCTGCCTCCCATCCTTTGACCCCACCCTGAGCTAGTCACCCAGCATCACTCTGGGCACTGGCAGGACCTCTGGGCTAAGCTGACCCTGCCTGGGCCAACAGTTGAGGAGAAAGGATGCTGGAACATAGAGCAATGACATAAAAGAGGTCCTTTACAGTACTCCTCACTGCATTTGAGAGCACAGAGCCCAGGGCCTCCTGTGCTGCATATCCAGTAGATACCATGTTACCAAGCCCTCATTCTGGAAATCCACAAAGCCCGACCCCAGGACACACCCTGGGGCCTGATCACAGGTCCAAGACAGCCCCAGGGGGACCATGCCAGGTTTGTTACACACAAAGTGTGCAGGGCAGGTGGCCACCTTCTAACCACAGCCTTGATCTGCAGTAAAAGCCATGGTCGTACCCCGCAGGATGAGGCTACTTCACAGCAGCTCTGGGAGAGGAGCCGGGAAAGATGGGCCCCATCTGATGGAGCAGGCGAGCTGGGGACGGGGGTGGCAGTGACAAGCACAGTGGGTAGGGCCCGGCCCCAGGATTTCTGAGTCTCCTGCAAACCACCCCCAGCCCCTGACCTCCCTCCCATTTTGAGGTCATGGTCTCCTGCTCCTACCACTGGGACTGGGAGTCCAGGATGTGCTGGCCTCGCTGAGGCTTGAGCTGAGGCCCCCCAGGATGGCAGCAGACATGGGCGAGAGAGTTGTGGCTGAGGTCTCCCCAGAGAACTTCTCGGAGACTCGTGTGATGGCCGTGACTGGCTGGTGAGGCTGCCGCAAAGAGAGGCTCACAGGTCGAGGCTTGAGGGGCTCTGGTGTTGGGATGGTTTGGGCGGCTTCGGGGGGCCCATCACCCGGACCTGAAACAGGTGACCAGCAGGGGTCGGGGGGTTTCAGCCATGGCATTGACAGGGGCCTCAGAACCACCCAGGAGGACTCCAGCCTCTGTGAACTCTCCTCTCACCTCCTCCAGGAAGGCCTCCCTGATCACTCCTGCCTCCCTGATCTCCCCCTACTGGGGAAGTCTCACTGCTCCAACCAGAGGTGATGCCTGCTCCAACATTCCCTAATAGAGAGTTCAAGAAATAGTTGCCTGTCAGTCCACTCTCTACCCTGCTCAGTGCTTGGACAATTCCCCAGTCCCTGCGGGTATTCCTCCAGCCAGCCCTCCTGGGCCATCAGCCCCCACCTGCCCCAGGCTGGTGCCCGTTCTCCACGATGTACGAGTTTGAGGTTCTCCTCATCTCCGCCTCGCTGGCTTCGTCATGGTGATCCACACTCTACAGGGAGACAAACACCGCGGAGGCCCAGTCAGCCGGGGCCAGCTGCCCACCCCGAAATCACTTCCCAAAGCTCCCCCTGGTTCGAGCAGGGCAAATGCTTCTGAGAGAGACAGACCCCAGGAGGTATGGTGATGGGCCAGGGTCACCCAGGAGGCTAGGGGGACTCAGCCCCAGCAGTTGAGCCCCCGAGATCCTGGAGGCAAATGGCTCCACTGGACACATTCCAGACCCCCAAGATGCTAGGGACAAAAGTCAAGACAGAGTTCCAAAGGACTGTTCAAGGTGGCCCTACCCGTCCCCAAGGCTGGACCGGGTGACGGGGGCTGGGAGAGCCTGGCCCCTGCTCGTGCCAGGGGCTGCCTGTGTGGGAGCAGCCTAACCCAGCGACACACGGTCTTTCTGGGCCAACAATGGGCCTTGGAGCCCAATGGTGAAGCCTTACCATTGGATGCAGGGTCACAAGATTTGCCTGGATGTCCAGAGTACTGGGGCCTGACTGGCTCCTTGAGGCCCCTCCATCCCCTCTGGGCTGCAGCGGTGGGGAGTGTCATGCAGAGAGAGAGCCCAGACCAAGGGCCAGCAGGGGAACCCGCCATCCAGGCTGTGCTGCCGGCCCCTCCTGGGTCTCAGTTTCCCTGTTTGAGATAAGGGAGTAGGCTAAAAAAGCATCTACCACTTCAACCCCTTTTCTGGCCATGCCACTTAAACCAACATGCTCTGTCCTCCCAGGTAGGTGCTACCACACCCATTTTACAGATGGGACCCGAGGGCTCAGAAAGGGGATGTGTGCTGTCCAAGGTTACACAGTGAGCAGCAGCTGAGATGAGGCCAGGAGGGACATTATCCTCAACCTTGGCCCTGCCTTTCTCACAGTGAAGGAGGGTGGAGGGCTCAGAGCATCTGTGAGGCTGGTGGGTCGGCCTGACAAGAGGGGCACAGGGGCAGATGCCTATAAGGGGCTCTACCAAGAGCCCACAACGGGTGGCTTGAGAGGTTGGCCATACCTCTCCTTAGATGGCCGCACATCTCCAGATGGGTCCCCTTGTCTGCTAGGTTCCCAAATGACAAAAGCCCATCCCTGGCCCCCGACGGCTCATCCATGCCACCCTACCCATCCATGGGGGAATCAGTCTGGCGGGGGAGCCAGCACCTTGAGCAGGCGGCGAAAGGCTAGCATGAGGGCGCACGCCTGAGACAGACTTCACCCAGCCCAGGGGGTCAGAGAGAGCCTCCCAGAAGCAGCGGGGCTGAGCCAGCCTGGAGTGAGCCAGGCAGACCAGGAGTGGAAGCCATGCCCCGCAGAGAGACTAGTGTCTGCCAGAGACATCAAGGCACAAAGCATTCAGATCCAGTGGCTAGAGAAGCAGTACACAGTCCAAGGTGCCAGCCGGGAGAACTCGGACATGACTCCTTGGACAAGAAGGAACTGAAGGTCATCAGTTCTGGGTTTTAGGAACATCCTTCAGAAGCCAGTGAGACAGTGGCATGGAAGGGGGTGACCAGATGGCCAGGTACCTCCCTACTCCTGGGTAGGGACCCAGGGAGGAGAGATGGGGCAGTGAAGGAGTGGAGGGCAAAAGGGATTCCAAGGTTTGCAGGGAGTAAGTGAATGTGGAGGAGGGGGAGACATCACACCTCTTCTAGGCAGGGGCTTTGGGCCTGGCTGACGTGACCTGGGGGGGTGGGGTTGGTGGGAACTGCAGCCATGAGGCGCGGGGAAGAGGTCTGAGGGACTCTCCCTGATGGAAGAGGTAGGACAACGTTTACAGGCTGAGAGAAAGGCTCCAGCAGGGGGAGGGACACTCGGAGAGGTTGGGACCCTGGGGAGAAAGGAGAGGACGGGACTTGAGCCCGGGGAGAGACTGGGCTTGGAGAGGAGGTGACCATTCAACTTCCAATTCAGAAGGACGGAGCAGGAAGGGCTAGGCTCACTGGCAGGAACAGTGGAGAAGTTGAGGGCGGCCATCTCCTTGTGCCTCAGAGTGTGGAGGGCACCCCTAGAGCCACAACGAGCCTAACCTGAAGCCAGCTCAGCAGAAGGAGGAGAAACAGCCAGCCTATCCTGAATCCCGGACCCCACCTGTCACCAGGCTCTCAGCTCTGGGGGCCGTGTCCCCCTCCACCCCCCCATACTCTGGTCCGACAGGTTCCACAGGTCTACACAGGGGCCTGGAGAGATGGGCTGATGGTGAAACCATTTTCCCAGGAATGTGGGTCTCTCTGGGGGACGCCTGCCCATGCACGTTGCAGGCCCCTCACCTCCCAGGATGCCCCAGGGGACCAGAAGCCACAATCAGACAGGAAGTAGGTTCTGGACCAGGTGGATTCCTGCCAAGGGGTCTCCAGCAAAGCAGGAGGGAAAGGGGATGGGGGCTGAGTCATGCTGGGAGGCTGGAGTCCCAGGTTCCCCCTGCCCCTCCTCCCACCTCCCCCACTCCGGGACTGGAACTCCTGCTCACCTAAGGAACGGGCTCGAACCACGCCTCAGACCAAAGGGCTGTTCAGAGACCACCCTCCATCCCACCACACAAGCCTGGGGGTCACCACTAAACTTACGCCATGACTAAAGGCAGCAGCAGAGTCAGGTTGGGGTTTCTCTGTCCACAAAGCACTCATGCCTTCCAAGAGCAGAAAGGACAACTCAAGACAAAGTTGTGAGGCCGAGGGAGTGGGGTGGGGAGAGTGGGGTAACCACCCCAGCGCGACCTGAGCCTCAAACCACAGAGCTGGGCTGGGCCGTGGTCCCCAAGCCCACCCACAGGGCCCCCAGCTCCTTCCTTCCCTTCAGCCACAGGAAAGGAAACCAGGGGAGGGGACCTCTGTGTGCTGGGGCCAAGATAAAATCACTGGAGAGCCCAGAGGACGGGATGGGTCCTGGGAAGCTGGCTTGAGCACCTTCAAGCTCTGGGCTTTGTTTTAAGAATGGGGAGGCTTCCAGGAGGGAGCCCAGGCCTGGGAATGTCAGGAAGAGAGACTGGGGATGGGTAAGTCCGAATTCGGCGACCCTCTCCCTGGGGAAGTTTGCATACACTGCTGTGAGGGCAGGAATCTTAGTTTGGGCATCCCTGGTGCTGCCAGACCCCACGCGGGCTCGTGCATGGACAGGGGAGCGTCTGTGTGCCCAGCACAGCCCCCGATGTGTGTGCGGCCAGAGTCCCCAGCCTGAGCCCCAGCCTGAGCCCCAACCTCGGCTGCCCCACCCTCTGCCTCCTCCACCCTCTGCCTCCTCCCAGCTCACACCATGGTTTTAAGGACTCATTTCAAACTTCTCCCCAAAGCATTTAGCACTCTTATCACACAGTGTGTCTGGGAAAGGAAGGCAGATAAGGCAAGTCTGGTTTCTTTCACGGTCAGACCTCGACGCTGCTTCTGCCAGTCACTCCTGAGAGGCTCCACTGCCTCTGACATGGGGACCTGGTGGCTCCTGCTCAGCCGAGGGACATTTCCAGGCCTGGCCTCAGGCTGCTACCATCCACTGAAGGTCCCCAGCCAGCTCCCTCCACTAGTCAGACCACCGCTGTGGCTCTGTGGACATGCTTACAAGCCAACTTGGCTGATGTCACCGTTATAGCCACCCAGCCCACGCAGCACAAGGGGCAAAGCAGGGCAGGGCCAATCCCCCTTAGAGACGAGGAAACTGAGGTCCAACTGAGAGATGTCCCCAAGGCCTCAGAGAAAATGCAACAAAAGCAGTTCTTGTTTGCTCCAGGGTCTCAGGCCTCCTACAGGGAGTCCTCCCTGATTTCTCCCACCCTACTGCCTTGCCCTCTCGCTCCTCCAGGAGCCTCCCTTACTACTCACTGCCTAGCAAGCTCAAGGTCTGCCCACACAGAAGCAGATTACTAGATCAACTCATTCTGCATTGACCCCAAGGCATACACATAGGTTGACTATGCCCCACCTCCAAGCCCCGCAGTCCCGACTGAATCAGAAGGAAACAAATGGGTCTCAGCAAAGGGTCTCTAAGTCTCATTGCTGGTTACAGAGGGGCAGTGTAACACCAGCCCCCGCAATGCCTGACCACCGCCAGCACTGGCTCTCGTGTGTGGATGAGACCCTCACACCCAGACCCCCTGGGGGCACAGACACAGGCGTATGAGAGGTCAGACAGCCCCGGCACCCAGCTGTGACTGTCCAGTCTTGCCCCGGAGCCCCGATTCCTTGTTCACAATCCAGTGTCCGATCACAAGCTGCCAGGCACAGCCCACGAGCAAGAACATGTGGATAACTCTGTGCAGCACCCCTCACTGCCAGAAACTGGCTGCGAGCCCGTGCCCGCACCCCTGAGAGGTGGGCTGCAAGAGAAGTGGGGAGCAGTGCCTCTGGTCGGGCGGGGGAAGCGGCCTCAGGCCCAGGGAGCTGGTGCTCAGGGGCTGCAGAGTGTCCGTCCGACCCCACTGGACACCTTGAGCGTCCTCCACCCGCAGAGCTCAACTACGCCTGCTGTCCCTCCTCCTCCCAGGCCTTCTGAAATCCAGAACCTACTCCCCAGCCGTGTCTCCCTCCTCAACCTGCAGCGGGCTGCAGCATTCCCGCTGACCCCCAATCTCTTCTTCCTGAAGGGGTCCCCTCTCTCGATGTCTAAGAGTGGGCTTTCCAGAGCCTCTGAGCTCCCTGGCAGCTCCTCAGCCTCTGCCCAGGGCTCCTGACTCACCGTCTCCTGCACAGCTGCCTGGAAGGCCTCACCTGATCTTGCTTCAACCACCAGCTCTGGCCTGATATCTCCCTAACCTCTGGCCTCGGCTACTCTCAGCCCACCAGATCTGTGACTCCATCTGCTCCAGGACAGCTTCACCTGGATGTCCCACAGTCCCACACCCTCAGCACAACCCAGACGGAAACTGGCATCTCCACCACATCTGTGCCCCAGTAGTCCCCCGGCAGGGCTTCGCTCTCTGCCCCCCTGCTCATATCCAAAGACCATCTCACCCTGATGATTCCCCCTTGGAGATCTCCGTCCAAGGCACCCCAGCTCTCCCGCTCCCCAGCGCTGCTCCTGCTATGGCCGTCCTCTCTTCTTGGACCATCACAACTAAGTCCCCCTATCTCCAGCCACCCTCCAACCTGCCATCCATTCTTGATGGCGCTTGTCAGATACAAGGAGGACCCTGTCTGTCCCCTGCCCAGTGCCCCACTATCCCCATAACCCAGAGAACTAGCTTACCCCACATTGGCCAATTCCCACTGAAAAACTGTTAGACGACTGAAGACACATCTCTCACACGAACGCGTGGATTCGTGTACGTATACGTATTCATGTGTGACTCCAAGAGTAGTTTTCTAAAACTTGGACAGCTGCCTCCACATGCAGATGAGACCTCCACCCCAAAGCAAAGCCCAACTCCCTGGCCCAGCATCCGGGGGCCTTTACAACTCGCTCTTCCACTCTCATACCCACCAGGGTCCCTCTGGTCAGTGAGTCCTTTCAGGCCCTTAGAGGCTCTAGGCACAGCCCCCTACACCCGCCCCTGCACTAGCAGCAGCAGACCCTAAACCTCCAGCACAAAGCCGGCCTGAGACGCCCACTAGGACGGGACTGCTGTCCGGCTGCCTGCACTGCTGCTACGGCTTGGTCTGGGCCATCTCCCACCCAGGCTGGGACATCCAGGGGCAAGGGCTAATCTGATCCCCCTCCTCCTGGTCCCTTGAGGTGCAGCCCAGCCTACACAAGGACTCTGCGTGTGTGATGGATTGAACCAAGGAGGGACAGCAGGTGCAGGCTACCCAGACCCTGGAAACCCAAGCCCAGGGCACATGCCTGGGCAGGGTGGAAAATCCCACCTAAGGGCCACTGCACACACCATGGGAACATTCTAACCTGCCACTCCAGGAGGCCCCACGCTCAGGGGAGTGACTGGTCCACACCGGCCTCTGCCCCACCCCCACGCGGTGTGGGCCTCTGGCCGGTCACTGACCCCAGAAATCTAGACTGCCCACGGCTCTTTCCCCCTGGTTCCCCTGTCTCTTCTTTCACGGTAAGGATTTACCCCTGCAAGTTTCCAAATGCCCGGCTGCACCCCAACAGACTGCATTCTCCTCCGCTCAACACACAGAAGGGCTTGAGTTCTCAATCCAGGTTAATCAATAACTCAAGCCGTCAGAGTTCAGTGAAGCGGCAACGCGGGGAGCGCGTGAATGGAGGGGGGGGGTGAAGGGTTGCCGACCATTCCAAGACACAGGCCCGGGCAGTGTCGAACAGAGAGGGGCAGCACTTCAGCGCCCAAGCCCTTAGTGCCAAGGCACAGTGGAGAGAGGGGAACAGAACAGGGCACGCCTGCAAAGAAGGGAGGGGCCCGAGACAGGTGCAGAGGGCAGGCTAAGCCGGTTTCTCCGAATGATGGCCGGACCCCCACAACCGAGTCGCAGCGGCGGGTGGCGGGACAGCCCCGGCACCGGCACGCACTCCGGACCTAGCGGCGGCGGGGGTCGCGGAGTCCCCCTTCCCCGGCGCCTGAGCACAGACGCCCGCGCTCCCCGAGGCTCACCTGGCCGCGGCCGGACAGCGAGAAGGTGGCGTGGCTGGCGAAGCGCGCGGTGCCCAGGCGGGGCGCACGGTCTGGGACGCCGGGGGCGGGCGGAGGGCTCGGCGTGCCGGGCGCGGGGGTCAGCCCGGTCGCCAAGCCCAGCGCCTCCACCTGGCGCGTCAAGCGCTCGAGTTGCGTCTGCAGCCGCTGGTTGTCGCGCTGCAGCTCGTCCACCGTGCGCGCCAGCGGCCCGGCCAGGCGCAACGCCTCGGCCACGCGCTGCTCCATGCCGCGCTGCAGCCCCTGCATGTCCTCGTGCAGCGCGCGAACCGCGCCGTCCAGCGCCGCCTCGTAGCGGCCCAGCGCCTCGTGCACCGTGCGCGCCTCCTCGGGGTCGGGGGCCGGCTCCATGGCCGAGCCGGGCGGGCGGGTCTCTAGGAGAGCGGGTCTGGCCCAGTGAGCAGCCGAGCTCTGCAGCTCTGAACCGCGACTGGCATCCCATGGTTGGGTTCACCTGAGGGGCGGTGGGAGGGGCGGGCAGAGGCCGGGGCGAGCCCGGCGAGCCCCGGGAATGGGCGCCGCTTGGGGCGGGGCCTGGGGGCGGGGCCTGGCGGCTCGGGGTCACCCCCACCCCCAACCCCAGCCCCTGTGACCCACGCGATGCGGCGAGGGGGAGTGCCGCCAGTGGCGCTGGAGAAGAGCTCGCCCAGCCTCTCGTCTCCCTCGGTGCGGAGCTCAGGGGGAGTGCCAAGGCGGAGACCCCCTTGACCCTGGAGAAGCAGTGTGCGACATGTGGGAGGGACTGCGGGCCGTCAGAGGAAGGCCTCGACCCCCAAGTGGACTTGATTTAGGAGACAGCGGACGTGGGTTATGCGTTCCCACGGGGCTCTCACTCTCAGGGCCCAGGTACTACTGGGGGTAGGGATCCCCCACTGCTCTGGGGGACCTGAGAGCGGCAGCAGTAACCCCCAGAACTGTCACCCTGTGCACATGACTGCCCGCTCTAAGCCGTGGACACGGCCCTCACAAGCACATACTTACGTGTGGCATCTTGGCCTGGAATTTCTTGCACCTAAGGGAGAGGGAGACAGGTGGTGAGGTCCCTCCTTGTCTCTGCAATTATGCACTCTCCCCTCCCAGCCCCACTCTGTGTAACAAGATTCCTGTGTCCTTCCTGCCAGTGGTCACGGGGCTCTGAGCTCACTGAGTGGCCCCTGTTGGGGCATCCACAAGTGACTGAGGTCAAACAGAGAAGAGAAGGTGTGCTTAGGACCGAATCTCCAAATTCTTGGGTCAGAGACCATGGGACTAATCACCTCTCTCCCTCCATCAAGTCTCAGTCCCTGGCCTGTGGTTACAGGCCAGGGCTCCCACCTCGATTCCCTCTCAACACCCCTTTCATGCTGGAACCCAGATATTCCTCCCTTCCATAACCCCCAACCTCCAAACATCACGAGAAAGGGAGGAATGAAAATAGCTTTTGCTTCGGAATGACAGAACGATGGGCAAAGGTGCTGTCTGATCTCATGTACATAGTAAAATTGCTTTAAAATAAAAAATGGGAGCATCTCCTCCTTCTTTGTGCAAAAAGCCTCTCCTGATTAGCCTTCTCCTTCCCAGGCCTGGCCCACTTGAAAGAGGGCTAGTGGCTGGGCAGGCACAGCCAGGTGGCAGGGGAACGAGAGGCCTGAAAGACTTGTTTCTGTCACACTGGGCTTCCAAAGATGTTTGCAGCCACAGACCTCCTGGACTGGCCTGCTCTGCCCCAAAGAGCTGGATCAGCGTAACAGATGCTGAACGCCAATCCCCCCTCTCTCCCTCCTTCAGAGGGACATTAAGGAACACTGGGTTACCTAATCCAAGGAGCCTTCCAGCAATTATTTTATGAGAAAGTCAAATGCCAAAAGGCGTGCATGGGGTGTGTGTGTGTGTGTGTGTGTGTGTGAGAGAGAGTGTGTGTGTGTGTGTGTTTGTGTGTGTGTGTGTGTGTGTTTGTGTGTGTGTGTGTGTGTGTGTGTGTGTGTGTGTGTGTTTTGTAAATAGCTCTCAGCACAGGGTGAGCCAGACTGCTCCCTGCATTCTTTCTCTGGGTGGAATCTTTGATAGAGACTAGGAGAGAGGCTTCTGCTACAGCTTCTGCCCCAAGTAGCACTCAGCCCCTCCAGGTCTGAGCATGGGAGCCTGGAGTTCAGAGACCCTGGTCTCTGCCAGGAAAGCCCAGCCACTTCCTTCGCAGGACCTGAGGAATGACCAGGTGGGGAAGTTTGGGAGCGACTCAACAGCCTGGTCCCTGTCCCCATAGCCGATGTGAACCTGGGCCTGTGCCTGGTCCGGCAGCATAGAGGGGAGTCGGGGCAGGCAGGGGTCTGGCCTTCTCTCCCAGCTTCCCGGAGAAGGAAGGCTGGCTGGTTCTCTAGGCTGGGAACCCTAACGGTTGATAGATTCTACAGACTAGCTGGCCAGGATCCACCCACATTCTCCCACCTCAGGCAGGTTATCTGGTCTCTCCTGATGTACCATGACGACATCTGGGAGGGGCTGGGCAGGGCTCCATCTGTGACTGGCAAGGGCAGAGATGGGGCTTGCAGTGGGTTTTGGGCAGACAGTACCAGAATCATACCATCCCCCTTGGCTTCTCTGACTGCTGACAGTCAGACCACTGAGTCAGTAGCTGGAGATGAGCCTAGGAGAGGAGAGATGAACCAGGAGTGGGAGGAAGAGGGGCAGAGGGGCAGGGAGAGCAGGAGTGAGGGCGGAGGGGGTGATGCTGAGGTGGGGAGGGGGTGATCGACGGCCAGTGCTACCCAAGAGCCTGCTCCACGCCACCTGGGGGGAGGCTGCAGCTTGCCCCAGGCCCCAGGGGTTCCTCTCAGCCATCCCCTCAAGGCCCCTCCTCCAACCCTCCCCCAGCTCCTGCCGGGTACCAGACTGTGGAGGAGGTGAGGGCTGATGGACCCTGCTGAACTCCCTCCACATTCACCAGCCCTGATGTCAGCGGGCTAGCGAGGCCGACCTCCCACTGAGTCCCAGGGGCTCTGACACCCACCCTTCCAGCTTCCCTTCCCCTGGCTGTGACCTGTCCACCGCCCGCTGGTCCCTTGATCTGCTGTGCTGCTGGGCTGGAAGTAGGATTTGGGACAAGGCTTCCTGAGTCCCCTGACATCACCTCACGCAGTCAAATCCTTGCCAAGCCCAAACCATGAAGCCAGGAGATGAGATGGGTAAACGGAGGCCCAGGGAGGGACACGGACAGGCCCGAGGCCACAAGTAAGGTTCTCAATGACAGGTGCAAAACCCAGGGCCCTGCCTCTAGTCCCAGCACCCCTCTGGGGGCAGCAGTCAAATCCAGCCAAGTCTGGGAAGCTCCTCCTGCTCCCATTTGCCTGGAGGCTCCTGTTCCCTGGAACTGCTCCTCAGAACTCTTCAGAACCCCCTCCAGGCCCTCCGGCACTGCCCCCTGAGGACCATCCCTCCTCCTGCCAGTCCTGACTGCCCTCCCACCCCCTCAGCTTCTCCTCCCCAGGGACCTTCCTGAGTGGCTGTTCTTTCCCTCACCCTTTAACCGTGGTCCCCAGGGCTCTGATCTGGGCCTGACCCCTTTCACCCGCAGACTCTTTCTGGGTGGTGTCACCCACCCCCACCTCCGTACCGATGACTGCCGCTTCTCCATCGCCAGCCCAGCCCCTCTCCATATACCCACCAGCCTCCAGCCCTCAGGCCTGAAGGTCCCACCCCCTCCCCAGACTCCTCAGGTCCCGAGAAGGCACACAAGACTTACAGGGCGGGGAAAGGCCATAAGAAGTGGGATGGTGCAGGCCACTGCATTCCTGGGCCCACTTGTCAGGCCCACTCCTCCACCTTCTGCACCCGAGTCCCCGGGCGTGGGTGAGGTGCATATACACACTTGCGTGCATGTGTTGGACCCCATCCTCAGAGAGCTGGGGCTGTCTGTCTCAGCTGTTCATCCACCCCCACACCTGGAGAGACAACTGGCTTTAGAAAGTGCTCTGTGAACATGGGGTGATGGGATACCTCGAAAAAGGGGACTCACTTGGGAGCCAGTCGAACCTCCAGGATGGACTGAGATGGGTGACGGAGAGGGTGCGTTAGCGGCCACGATGAGCCACAGGGGGCTCACAGGTACTGCACAACCCTGTCTTGAAGGTCACAGCCTTTGCACTGAGTCAAAGGCAGCTGCCAACCTCACTGGTCACTTCACCCCTCCAAGCCCCTCTGCCAGGATGGGCTCAGGTTGGAAGGTCAGGGGCCAGGCCAGACCCATTATCTGCCAGGCCCTGATGGGCCCTGCCTGCCTGCAGCCCTCAGCTTGCTGGGTGGCTGATGGGCCTGGGAGTTCTCATAATTGGGAAGGTGTGTGAAGCCAGTCATTCCCCACTCCCCAGGGTTCCCAGCTGCAGGCACCCAAAGGGAGTCGACTAACAAGGACCCAGTGGAGCAATGCACTCCAGGGCCGGACCCCTCGGCAAACAAAGGATCTCCCACCCCTCCTCTCCAATCTGAAATCCAGCCTCTGCCCTGGAAACTGTTGCCTTGTTATGAGATCCATATGGGTGTGGATGCAAGGCTTACGTTTATCTTTTCCTGCCAGGTTGCTGGGTTCGGGAGCCAAGGGGAATGCTAAGCAGGGAGGTGGGAGTGTGGTGGAGGCTGCGCAGGAGCCCGGGGGGCCAGTCGTGGAGGCCCCAGGCCTCATCTCCGGCCGGGACTAGGAGAGGGACACATGGGGCTCTGCCCTCTGCCCCAGAGCTCTGCCTGCCTGAACTCTCCTGAATCCTGGAACCCTGAGGCCCCTGCGTGGGGGGACGGAAGAGACCCCTGCCCCCTGGGTCACTCCAATTCCCCTCTACCAAACCCTCCTTTAAACTCCATCCCAGGGACACTCAGCTGGACACACATTTTCATCTTTCTCCCACGTATCTGAGGACGTGTCTGTGCACGTATCATGCTCGCGTGTCCCAGTGTGGGTGTGTCAGTGCGGAGGGAAGATGTGGGCATTGCAGAGTCTACAGGACCTGCACGTGTATGTGGCGTGTGGGGTGTGGGTACATTTCCAAGCACCTGTGTTTATAGGAGGGACTTTTATGCATTTGCTCATAAGTGCTGAACGTGTTCTAGACACACGCAAATGCATGCCTGCTGCACATGTGTCAGCGTAGAACGCACGCATGCCTGTATGTGTATGTTGAGCGTCTCCATATGCTTCCATATATCAAGCGTTTGTGTATCACTGTGTGAGTCTGACTGCACAAGTCAGGTGCCCCATCTCTGGCTGCCTCTTTAACCAGACCTAGAAGTCTGTCTCTAGAAGGTAGGGATCCTGGGCGCTCTGCGGAGACTTGCATACAAGGTTTTAAGGGTGGCCCTGATCCGGAGAGAGGGTAAGAGAGAGCAGACCTTCTCAACCCCCAACCAACGTTGGGCCCTCGTGGTCCTAGTGGAGGAGGAATTTCCCACGGGCCTCTGCTGAGGCTCAGGCCGCCCAGAGAACAAACAGCACACATCCCCGTGTGGAGGGGCCTGCCTCCTCCCAGCAAAGGCAGGGGCTGCGGAGGGTGTGGAGTGGAGACAGCTGCTTCCAGCCCAGATAAGGCCATGGGGCTCACAGTTTCCATTTCTAGGATCCCCTCCCCACTCAGGTCCCAGCTCCTAAGCCCTGGCCCCATGGCCTGGAAAGGTCTCCGCTGACTCACCCCAGCGCCCTGCCCCCACCTTGGGAACAGCACCCCACCACAGCCTGTCCTGGGCCACTGTGGTCTCTGGGGCAGGACAGCCCCGGCCTGGGGCCCTCACAGCTAATATCCTGACCCTTGTGCCTCTGAAAAGCCACACAGGAAGGAGCACTGGCCCCTCCTGTCCTCTTAGAATGACACTCCCTGCGTCTACGTGCTCGTGCAATCCGCTCCGCCAGCCTGGCTGCCCCGGCCCAGAGGACCCCGAGACCCCCAGGGGCGAGCAGTCATCATCAGCGGCAGAACTGGGCCTAAATTCTGGACTCATCCTCCCTTCGCCCCCGCTGCTCCACAACTTCCCACCCGAGGCCTGCCCCCTCCAGCCCTGCCTGGCCCGCCTCCCCTCCCCGTCCCTGGGCTATTTATAGGGACTGGGGGAGGCAGAGCTCCAGGGCTGTGGCTCCCTGGGCCTTCCCCAGGGGCCCCGCAGGCCAGGCAGTGTCTGCTTTCAGCCCAGCAAAAGGCTGTGTCACTCCAAGTAAGCAGTGGGGGTGGGGTGGCTGGGCAGAGGCAGGGGGCTGGGCTCTGGCCTGGGCCAGGGCCCTCCAAAGCCTTTTGCAGCCCACACACAAGCTGGGCTTCCTCAGAATCATTCTGGAGTCCCCCTTGGGGCTGGAGCGGTACGGGAGGTCTCTGCGGGCGCTAGCACCTCCTTGGGGAAGCCTGGAGGAGACCAGCACCCACACCACCAGGCTGCCACCTCCCCTGCAAGCCCCCCGAGTCTCCTTTCTCTAACAAAACTATCCCTCTGACCCATGACTCCCCTCCACCAACAGTGGGTTGAATGCCTTAAGGTGCATTTCAAGGCCCTTCTGGCAAAATGCACAAACTCCCACACTTCTGCCTTTGTGGCTGCCCTGGTCCCACTGCCTGAAGCATCCCTTCCACTTGCCATCCTGTCTGGCAGACTCCCTTCTTTAGGTCTTCAGAGCCCAGTTTAAATGCCACCTCCTCCAGGAAGCCGTCCCTGATGAGGCTTGTTAGCACTCCTCCCCTCCCCTCCCCGCCCACCATGCCCGTTGAAATATATCCCTCCTCTCCTGCCCTGGCTCCCTCCTCCAGTGTGGAGCTGCTGTCTGTCTTGAGTAGTGATCTCTGGGGCTCCTGAGAGGGCAAGGCCCTGCCTCTCTCATCCCTCTGACCCCTGGCCCAGCCCCCAGCTCCATCAGCCATTTGAATGAGTGAAGGGAGGGGCGCCGAATGGAGCAGTGCAGGAAATAGTGACTGAACAGTGAATGGAAGTGGAGAGAACAGGGGGGCAGGAAAGCAGAAGAGACCCCACCTGTGTCTCCTGAGCCCTGGAGTGACTGCCTGGTGCCCCCACAGGTGGGAAGGTGGCAGGGGCAGCCCAGGCCAGGTCTCAGTGGCACGGCTCGGCCCTGGGCAGCCGCCAGCTCGGTCACCCTCATTCTTTCCAGATCAAAGTTCCCCCGGGGAACAGCCTGGAACCTGACACTGGCCTGGGGTGGGGGGACGGGGCCAGCTGGCACAGTTCGGGAGGAGGACGCGGAAAGGCAGGCACCTGTCCCCAGCTCCAGGGACCCCAGGCCAGCAGCCTTGGGAGGGGACTGGATACACTTCCGCACACCTACTTCAGCCCCAGCCCCGTCCTTGGATAGGCCATACTGGTAGGTGGGGAACCCGTGGCTCTAGGCCCTTCTGTCCCAGACTCCCCAAGGACCCCAAACCCTCAGGGCCTCAGCGGCTCGGCTTCCTGCACGACCATCCCCCCACATCAGTTCTGACTCAGCCCCACCCCGTCTCCCAGCACCTTCCATCCAGACACCCTCCAGGTGTGTGTTTCTCTGTCTCCCAGTGTCTGTATCTATTTCTGTCTTGGCACCTTTCTGTCTAGACTCTCTGTACTTCTGTGCTTCTCTGTATTTTTCATTCTTGTCTCAGTCCTTACCCTGGTCTCTCTTTCCATCTCTCTGTCTCCCTAGACACGAAGAGTAACGATGGAGTGATTTGTCCACCCTTTCTTTTAAGGAAGGAGCTGTTTTCATGGCTCTCCCCCGTCTCCAGCCCCTAGTCCCTCCAGTCTACAGTGAACAGATTTTCCTGATGCTGAGATGAGGGTGGGAGAGGACAGACCCCACCGCCCCTGCTGCAGCCGGGCCTCCCTGGTGCCCTCAGGCTGCTGCGTCTGAGCCAGGCCTCGGTCAGCCCCAGGTCCAAAGCTTTATGAGTGACACTGGGCGAGCTGGAATGCTGAGCGTGATTCTGTCCTGGTCTTCCAACTGTCATCTCAACCTCCTTAGGTGGCTCTGGAGGTTGAGACGGGGCTTCCTCCTGGACCGAAGAAAGCCCCACCCCCTCAGGGGGACCTGTAGTCTGAGCTGTGGCCTCTTGTTGTCCTGGGAGATTCAACCTTCCCAGGGTGCTCCGGAGACGGAGAAAGAGGCTTAGACTGGACTGGAGAAATTTCAGCCTGCTCGGGGGAAACGGGAAAATGAGCAGAGCCCTCCTGCTGCTCTGGGGAACTTTCAGCCTCCTTAGCAGGCTCTGGAGTGATGACAACTGTGAGATCCAGGGGTTTGCCTATGGTACTAGGCATCACTGGATGCTGAGCTTCACCTGGCCCTGCAGGTGAGAACGTCACCTCATTATGTACTGGATGTTGAGCTGTGGCAGCTGTAGAGGTCTCTGGAGGCTGAGTTGGGGGCTCAAGCTGGACTGGAGAAGGTTCACCATTTCCTGAGGGGGCTGGAGGCTGTTCCGGAACCTCCTGCTCGACCAGTAACGGTTCCAACTGCTCAGGGGACCCTGCAGACTGAGATGAGGCCTCCTGTTGGGGCGGAGAAGGTCCAGCTTCACTTGTGGGCCCTGAAGTTATGGTGAGTGCAAGGTCCACAGGTTTAACAGTGACACTGGGCCACTGCAGAGACTGAGCTTGATCCTGGCCTGGAGGAGAAGCTGTTGTCACATGATCTTGAGAATGAGCTGGAGAGGGTTCGGCCTCAGCGGGAGACTGTGGACGCTGAGCTGTGCTTTCCTGCTGGGTTGCGGAAGGCTCTATCTCTGCTGGAGACTGAGCTGGGCTCTCCTGCTGGGTGGCTGGGTTCACCACCTCAGGATGCTCTGTGGGCTGAGCTGGGCTCTCCTGCTGGGTTGAGAAGGGTACAACTTCCCCATTAGGCTCATAAGGCTGAGCCGGTCGTCCCTGTTCACCTGGAGAAGGCTCAGCTTCCTCAGGAGGCTCTGGAGGCTGACCTGTGGCATCCTGCGGGGTTGGAGAAGGTTCTGCCTCCACAGAATATTCAGGAGGCTGAGGCCGGGGCTCCTGCTGGGCTGCGGTAAACTCGCCTTCCTTAGCAGGCTCTGGAGTGACCATAAGTTCCAAATCCACAGGTTTAAGTGTAACACTGGACAGCTTGGAGTGAGCTGGATAGTTACTTCCAGGTCGAGCTGCTGCCTCTTCACTCACTGGAAACTGAGGTACATTCTCACCAGGGGACCCCGGAACTTGCGCTGGGGCCTCTTGCTGGAGTGGGGCAGAGTCATACTCAGGGCGCTCTGCAGGCTGAGCCTGGGCCTCCTGAGGGAATGGAGGAGGTTCCGCCTCCTCAGGATGCTCTGCAGGCTGAGCCTGGGCCTCCTGCTCAAGTGAAGGTTGCACCTCCTCGGGGCTCTCTGGAGGCTGAGACGCAGCTTCCTCCTGGACTGGAGAAGGTTCCACCTCCTCAGGGCTCTCTGGAGGCTGATAGGGGGCCTCCTGCAGAACTGGAGAAGTTTCAACCACATTAGTGACCTCTGGATTTATAGTAAGTGCCAGATCCACAGGGTTAACACTGACACTGTGCAGGTCTGACTGCTGAGCTTCATTCTCATTGGGACCATGAGGCCTTAATTGTTCAGCTAAAAGCTCCTGAAGCCCTCCCTCCCCCCAAGGGACTGCAGCGCCTACTTCCTCAGGGCCCTCTGAAGGCTGAGACAGAGCCCCCTGCTGAAGTGGAGCTGGTTCTGTCTCTTCAGTGGCCTCTGGATGCTGAGCCTGGGCCTCTGCCTGGGGCGGAAAAGATTCAACCTTCCCAGGGGTCTGTGGATTTTGAGCAGGACCCTCTTGCTGGGGTGGAGACTCAACCTCCTGAGTGGGCTCTGGACGCTGAGCCTGGGCCTCCTGCAGGGATGAGGACATTTCAGCCTCCTCAGGGGGCTCTGGAGGCTGATCTGGGCTTCCCAGAAGATCCAAAGGTAGATCTATATCTACAGCTTTGATCTTATTACCTTTAGGTCGAGACAGAGCTGGGGCCTGATTCTGATCCCAGCCTAGCACTGGAACCTCCTCTGGGAGCTTTTGATGCTGGGTTATCCTGTCATTCTCACCTTGACGTGGAACAGCAACATCTTCGTATGGCCCTGCAGGCAGCTCTCCATTTGACTCCACATCCGTGTACAGAAGTAGTCTCAGCTGACTCCTGTGTGAAAGAATTAAACTCCCCTGATTGTGAGTTGGGGGTCTGCTGGACAGAGCCCAGGGACCACCTCAGGGGCCATCCCTGGACCAGCAGCCAGAGTGGTTGCCAAGCAAAGAGCTGCAGCAGCCAAAAATACTGGGGAAACATAACACAAAGACGATTCGGGCACAGTGACACAGGCTAGTAGGAAACTGGCCAGGCACACTGAACAGACACCGAAGCGAAATGGCAGCTTGGCTACACGTGCGCCCCTCCCCTACCTCATGTCCCACCCTGTAGTGACACCTCATTTATTAGGTCAGAGTGAAGATGCAACCACAGTCAGGCTTTTTCCCAGGGTCCAAGCCATTCTTCTCCCAGCAAAGGTGACACTTACGTCCTGCCAGGCCCTCTCTCCAACCCCAGCCTGGCCCCCCAGCACAACGAGGCAGGATTTGGGCTGCAGACCAGAGTGGCCCCAGGCTCCAGCAGCGCAGGGGTGGGGGTGAGGTGGTGCAGAGCTTCCCAAGGAAGTCACAGGGCCCGGCCTTCAGGAAGATTCAGAAGTGCTAGCCCAGTTCTGGGCATCTGAACTCCTCCTCCTCAAAGCTGACATCTGAGAGACATTCTTCCTCCCCTTGGCCACACTGCTTCCAAGAAAAGTAGCTGACCTACAAAATGAGCACCAGTCAGGGCGGCGGGAGGGGAATACACCTTACAGTTAGATATTTTAAAATGTTGCCATGTCCTCTGAACTCTCAGCATCCATGTCTGATTATAAAATTCACCACTCTATTATTAGGGGTTACCACTGAATCAGTGATGACTCTAAAATTTCTGTAGGAAGGGTTTTGGAGTAGGTGAGCAATTCACTCTGAGAAAAACTGTTGGAAACCAAGTGAACAGCTCTTTACCTCAGCATGGGAAAATTTGCCCATCTCACCTTGTCTCAGCACAGCCATTAGTCTAGAAGCAATTACAATGCCCCTTTTCAGAGGTCTACCCTGTGTGCACACACAGAGAAGACACCTAGAATGTTAAAGTCAGCATGTTGGGGGGAGGTATAGCTCTGTGGTTAGTGTGTACCTAGCACGCAGAAGGTCCTGGATTCAATCCCAGTACCTCCATTAAAAATAGTGGGGAAAGGGGTGGGAAGGGATAAACTGGGCATTGGAGACTTGCAGATACTAACACTATAAATAAAATAGACAAACAAGTTTATACTGTATAGCACAGGGAACGATATTCAGTATCTTCTAGTAACTTATGGTTAAAAAATAAGAAAACAAATCTATGTATGTTCCTATATGACTGTGTATTGTGCTGTACACCAGAAATTGACACAACAGTGTAAACTGACTATACTTCAATAAAAATATATTTTTAAGATATAGTATATATGTAAATAAATAAAAAAAAATGTGATTACCTCTTCCCTCTCAAAAAATAAAGTCAGCATGTTAAATAATTTTCTTGAAATACTGCAGATAGCACCCACTTTACTTCCTTCACAGCCCTTATAATCATCTCTCTGATTTTAGTCATTTTTAATTGTCTGGCACACCCTCTGGCCACTAAACTCCATGGAGAAGGCACTTCATCTTACTCCCAGCGTTAAGCACATAATGGTTTTTAAATGGAATTGATTCCAAGATTGGCCAAAGAGGAATGGCTCTGTTGTTATAATCAGCTTTCTGAAAATTTTAGCATCCATACTGGCTCAGGGAACAAGAGCAGGGTAGGTGGGTGATGTCCACTGCGGCCTCTGGAGGGGCCCAACAGCCGGGCCAGCCTGCCTCACCTGGTAGCCGATGGTCTTGCTGCGACACCACTCGAGCAGAATCTGCTTGATGCTGCTGGCGCTGGCCACTCCGAAGCTCTGTGAGCGCTTCAGCTTTGCCCGGGTCTCGCCCTTCCCCCTGTGGAGAGAGGGCAGGCCTGCTGGGGGCTGGGGGCCAGGGGGCTGCCTCTCAGCTGCCATCTGCTCCGGGAATGTGCCTCACCAGCTCTGCTCACCCAGGGAGATGCTCTGTCGGCAGGCAACCTCCCAGCCCCACGCCCACGTCCAGGCGTGTGCCCCGTGTCCCAGGTGCACTGCGTCCAGTGATGGGGTCCGGCAGGACCAGCCCCCTTCCAGCCTCCAGGCCCCCTGTGTACTTCCCGCACTGGCGATCCTGCGGCAGAGGACCTGACCCCACATGGCCCATGCCCCTGCCCTCTGCTTGGAAAACCCTCCTTGCCTCCATCCCACCCCTCCTCTGAGCTCCTTCCGAGGCCACCCTCCCTCATGGTTTCCTATTCTAGGCCCCAAAGACACTCTTTATCGGCCAAGATCAGGTTGTCTGGGTCAGTGGGACACTTCCTGGGTCTGTCCCCCTCACCAGAGTCAGAGCCTTGGGAGCCACTACGGGGGGTGGGTCATTGTCTCATAGGCCTGGGCCAATCCTAAATGTAACAGAAGTCAATACCACTCACTGACAGGAGGGCTGGATAAACATGCAAAGGTGGCCGTTTCTAATGGGGCGGGTGGTGTAGTGTGACAGGGAGCCAGTGGTACTGGGGTCTCACTGTGTCACCTCCAGCTTCTGCTGGGAATCCCAGTGACTGCCCTCTGGTCTCCCCAGTCATGCCTGGAAACCAACCTCTTCAGTTGGATGAGGGATGTGGGTGTGAGGGTGCCTAGAGATCCCTCTGGGAATGTGGGAGAGGGGCTGGGGTCTCATCACAGCCTCCCTCCCCAGAACTGGAGCCACCTGCCCCTCAGCCGGCCCTGTAGCCAGCCCTGACCTATGTCTTGCCTGAGAGGTCACATCTTGGGGAACTGCCCTCGGGGGAACAGGACAGGGCCAGCTTTGCTCTGCCTGCCTGCCTGACCCCAGTGTGGGCTCAGGCTTCCTTTGGGGGCCCTGACTGATCTGGGAGGGTGCTAAGAGCATCCATACTTGCTGGCTTCTGTGTCCTGCTCCCATTTCTCAAACAATGCCTTCCGGGCCTGTGCCCCCGAGGTGCGGGGCAGCGTCTGTGACTGCACCAGCTCCCGGCGACGCTCCCCCTGCCGATGGGCCTGAGTCGTGGCTGGCGGCTGCGGGGAGGGGGACGACTGGGGTGGCGTCACCCGAGGTGGGCTGAGGAGAGACCACTGAGTCAAGAGCACAGATCTGGCCATCACTAGCTCGCACAGGCCCCGGGCCTCCACCCCACTGAATGTGAAATGAGGCAGCGGCTGGGCTATAGGCAGAGAGGAAGCACCCCTGTTCCAGCCCCCACCGGTTCCACAGGTTTTTGGAACTGAGCTGCTGTCTGAGGCCGGCCTGGCCAGCAGTGGGCCCCCTCTCTGGGCATAATCGCCCCTCGGCAGGTGTCAATGCCTGGGGTGGGCAGGGGCGGCCTCCTGGCAGGACAAGCACCCAGAACCAGCCCCACCAGGATCAGGCCCCCTCCTCGCCACCACTAAATAAGATCTCCTCTGTTTCCCCCTTAAAACAGTTTCTCAGAAAGTCACAATTCTCCTTTTATTATTAAGAGGGGGAGAAAAAAGCCAAGCCAGACCCCACCCAACACCCAGCTCCGATCACAGTTCAGAGGGCCTGGGGGCAGCGCATGGGGACAACCAGAGGCCAGGAGGCAGCCTGTAACACAGGGAACCCCCTCACAGGCCTCCCCCAGGGTAAGGGCCTCTCCAGGTAACTCCTCAGTCCACAAGCAGGAAGCCCCCAGCTCAGAGGGAGCCTAGCCAGGATGGCTGAAGATCCATCCTGTGGGGACTGAGAAACTCTCTCCAATCTTTGGACAGACTTGCTTTGAAGGATCCTTAAAGATACCAGCCCTCCGCCGTATTGTTCCAAACAAAACTCTCTACCAAGCTTCGCTGCCTCATTTCTCCTCTCAAACCCCACTCAGCGACACTGCTGCCTTAGTTCTCCAGAGGCACCAAGCCAAGGAAGGTGCCTCCTCCTGGGGTTGGCACTGGGAGCTCCGTGCAGGGGCCTGGGTAGCCTGGGTCCAAGGCCAAGCCCAGACACTTCCTGGGGAGTGACGACCCTGCCACCGGGAACAGGGGCCCTGACTCGCCTGTTATCGTTCCTGCTGGCCGTCACCCCCCCATAGCCAGAGCTGGACAAAGACCGTGGGAGGGAAGAGTTCTTCTCTGCGGGACAAAGGGAGGGAGAGAAATAACAAACCCTGGCCTTGGGGAGGGCCACCACTGCCTGCCTCCCATCCTTTGACCCCGCCCTGAGCTATTCACCCAGCATCACTCTGGGCACTGACAGGACCTCTGGGCTAAGCTGACCCTGCCTGGGCCAACAGTTGAGGAGAAAGGATGTTGGAACATAGAGCAATGACATAAAAGAGGTCCTTTAAAGTACTCCTCACTGCATTTGAGAGCACAGAGCCCAGGACCTCCTGTGCTACATATCCAGTAAACACCATGTTACCAAGCCCTCATTCTGGAAATCCACACAGCCCGACCCAAGGGCACACCACTGGGGCCTGATCACAGGTCCAAGACAGCCCCAGGGGGACCACGCCAGGTCTGTTACACACAAAGTGTGCAGGGTAGGCGGCCACCTTCTAACCACAGCCTTGATCTGCAGTAAAAGCCATGGTCATACCCCGCAGGATGAGGCTACCTCACAGCAGCTCTGGGAGAGGAGCCGGGAAAGATGGGCCCCATCTGATGGAGCAGGCGAGCTGGGGACGGGGGTGGCAGTGACAGGCAGAGCGGGTAGGGCCCGGCCCCAGGATTTCTGAGTCTCTTGCAAACCACCCCCAGCCCCTGCCCTCCTTCACATTTTGAGGTCATGGTCTCCTGCTCCTACCACTGGGACTGGGAGTCCAGGATGTGGTGGCCGCGCTGGGGCTTGAGCTGAGGCCCCCCAGGATGGCAGCAGACGTGGGCGAGAGAGCTGTGGCTGAGGTCTCCCCAGAGAACTTCTCGGAGACTCGTGTGACGGCCGTGACTGGCTGATGAGGCTGCCGCAAGGAGAGGCTCACAGGGCGAGGCTTGTGGGGCTCTGGTGTTGGGATGGTTTGGGCGGCTTCGGGGGGCCCATCACCCGGACCTGAAACAGGTGACCAGCAGGGGTCGGGGGTTTCAGCCATGGCATTAACAGGGGCCTCAGAACCACCCAGGAGGACTCCAGCCTGGGTTCAACTGAGGGGCGGTGGGAGGGGCGGGCAGAGGGCGGGGCGAGCCCGGCGAGCCCCGGGAATGGGCGCCGCTTGGGGGCGGTGCCTGTGGGCGGGGCCTGGCGGCTCGGGGTCACCCCCAACCCCAGCCCCTGTGACCCACGCAATGCGGCGAGGGGGAGAGCCGCCAGTGGCGCTGGAGAAGAGCTCGCCCAGCCTCTCGTCTCCGTCGGTGCGGAGCTCAGGGGGAGTGCCAAGGCGGAGACCCCCTTGACCCTGGAGAAGCAGTGTGCGACATGTGGGAGGGACTGCGGGCCGTCAGAGGAAGGCCTCGACCCCCAAGTGGACTTGATTTAGGAGACAGCGGACGTGGGTTATGCGTTCCCACGGGGCTCTCACTCTCAGGGCCCAGGTACTACTGGGGGTAGGGATCCCCCACTGCTCTGGGGGACCTGAGAGCGGCAGCAGTAACCCCCAGAACTGTCACCCTGTGCACATGACTGCCCGCTCTAAGCCGTGGACACGGCCCTCACAAGCACATACTTACGTGTGGCATCTTGGCCTGGAATTTCTTGCACCTAAGGGAGAGGGAGACAGGTGGTGAGGTCCCTCCTTGTCTCTGCAATTATGCACTCTCCCCTCCCAGCCCCACTCTGTGTAACAAGATTCCTGTGTCCTTCCTGCCAGTGGTCACGGGGCTCTGAGCTCACTGAGTGGCCCCTGTTGGGGCATCCACAAGTGACTGAGGTCAAACAGAGAAGAGAAGGTGTGCTTAGGACCGAATCTCCAAATTCTTGGGTCAGAGACCATGGGACTAATCACCTCTCTCCCTCCATCAAGTCTCAGTCCCTGGCCTGTGGTTACAGGCCAGGGCTCCCACCTCGATTCCCTCTCAACACCCCTTTCATGCTGGAACCCAGATATTCCTCCCTTCCATAACCCCCAACCTCCAAACATCACGAGAAAGGGAGGAATGAAAATAGCTTTTGCTTCGGAATGACAGAACGATGGGCAAAGGTGCTGTCTGATCTCATGTACATAGTAAAATTGCTTTAAAATAAAAAATGGGAGCATCTCCTCCTTCTTTGTGCAAAAAGCCTCTCCTGATTAGCCTTCTCCTTCCCAGGCCTGGCCCACTTGAAAGAGGGCTAGTGGCTGGGCAGGCACAGCCAGGTGGCAGGGGAACGAGAGGCCTGAAAGACTTGTTTCTGTCACACTGGGCTTCCGAAGATGTTTGCAGCCACAGACCTCCTGGACTGGCCTGCTCTGCCCCAAAGGAGCTGGATCAGCGTAACAGATGCTGAACGCCAATCCCCCCTCTCTCACTCCTCCACAGGGACAGGAACATTGGGTTACCTAATCCAAGGAGCCTTCCAGCAATTATTTTATGAGAAAGTCAAATGCCAAAAGGCGTGCATGGTGTGTGTGTGTGTGTGTGTGTGTGTGTGTGTGTGTGTGTGTGTGTGTGTGTGTGTTTGTGTGTGTGTGTGTGTGTGTGTGTGTGTGTGTGTGTTTGTGTTTTGTAAGTTGCTCTCAGCACAGGGTGAGCCAGACTGCTCCCTGCATTCTTTCTCTGGGTGGAATCTTTGATAGAGACTAGGAGAGAGGCTTCTGCTACAGCTTCTGCCCCAAGTAGCACTCAGCCCCTCCAGGTCTGAGCATGGGAGCCTGGAGTTCAGAGACCCTGGTCTCTGCCAGGAAAGCCCAGCCACTTCCTTCGCAGGACCTGAGGAATGACCAGGTGGGGAAGTTTGGGAGGGACTGAACAGCCTGGTCCCTGTCCCCATAGCCGATGTGAACCTGGGCCTGTGCCTGGTCCGGCAGCATAGAGGGGAGTCGGGGCAGGCAGGGGTCTGGCCTTCTCTCCCAGCTTCCCGGAGAAGGAAGGCTGGCTGGGTGTCTAGGCTGGGAACCCTAACGGTTGATAGATTGTAGAGACTAGCTGGCCAGGATCCACCCACATTCTCCCACCTCAGGCAGGTTATCTGGTCTCTCCTGATGTACCATGACGACATCTGGGAGGGGCTGGGCAGGGCTCCATCTGTGACTGGCAAGGGCAGAGATGGGGCTTGCAGTGGGTTTTGGGCAGACAGTACCAGAATCATACCATCCCCCTTGGCTTCTCTGACTGCTGACAGTCAGACCGCTGAGTCAGTAGCTGGAGATGAGCCTAGGAGAGGAGAGATGAACCAGGAGTGGGAGGAAGAGGGGCAGAGGGGCAGGGAGAGCAGGAGTGAGGGCGGAGGGGGTGATGCTGAGGTGGGGAGGGGGTGATCGACGACCAGTGCTACCCAAGAGCCTGCTCCACGCCACCTGGGGGGAGGCTGCAGCTTGCCCCAGGCCCCAGGGGCTCCTCTCAGCCATCCCCTCAAGGCCCCTCCTCCAACCCTCCCCCAGCTCCAGCCGGGTACCAGACTGTGGAGGAGGTGAGGGCTGATGGACCCTGCTGAACTCCCTCCACATTCACCAGCCCTGATGTCAGCGGGCTAGCGAGGCCGACCTCCCACTGAGTCCCAGGGGCTCTGGCACCCACCCTTCCAGCTTCCCTTCCCCTGGCTGTGACCTGTCCACCGCCCGCTGGTCCCTTGATCTGCTGTGCTGCTGGGCTGGAAGTAGGATGTGGGACAAGGCTTCCTGAGTCCCCTGCCGTCACCTCACGCAGTCAAATCCTTGCCAAGCCCAAACCATGAAGCCAGGAGATGAGATGGGGGAACGGAGGCCCCGGGAGGGACACGGACAGGCCCGAGGCCACAAGTAAGGTCCACAACGACACGTGCAAAACCCAGGGCCCTTCCTCTAGTCCCAGCACCCCTCTGGGGGCAGCAGTCAAATCCAGCCAAGTCTGGGCAGCTCCTCCTGCTCCCATTTGCCTGGAGGCTCCTGTTCCCTGGAACTGCTCCTCAGAACTCTTCAGAACCCCCTCCAGGCCCTCCGGCACTGCCCCCTGAGGACCATCCCTCCTCCTGCCTGTCCTGACTGCCCTCCCACCCCCTCAGCTTCTCCTCCCCAGGGACCTTCCTGAGTGGCTGTTCTTTCCCTCACCCTTTAACCGTGGTCCCCAGGGCTCTGATCTGGACCTGACCCCTTTCACCCGCAGACTCTTTCTGGGTGGTGTCACCCACCCCCACCTCCATACCGATGACTGCCGCTTCTCCATCGCCAGCCCAGCCCCTCTCCATATACCCAACAGCCTCCAGCCCTCAGGCCTGAAGGTCCCACCCCCTCCCCAGACTCCTCAGGTCCCGAGAAGGCACACAAGGCTTACAGGGCGGGGAAAGGCCATAAGAAGTGGGATGGTGCAGGCCACTGCATTCCTGGGCCCACTTGTCAGGCCCACTCCTCCACCTTCTGCACCCGAGTCCCCGGGCGTGGGTGAGGTGCATATACACACTTGCGTGCATGTGTTGGACCCCATCCTCAGAGAGCTGGGGCTGTCTGTCTCAGCTGTTCATCCACCCCCACACCTGGAGAGACAACTGGCTTTAGAAAGTGCTCTGTGAACATGGGGTGATGGGATACCTCGAAAAAGGGGACTCACTTGGGAGCCAGTCGAACCTCCAGGATGGACTGAGATGGGTGACGGAGAGGGTGCGTTAGCGGCCACGATGAGCCACAGGGGGCTCACAGGTACTGCACAACCCTGTCTCGAAGGTCACAGCCTTTGCACTGAGTCAAAGGCAGCTGCCAACCTCACTGGTCACTTCACCCCTCCAAGCCCCTCTGCCAGGATGGGCTCAGGTTGGAAGGTCAGGGGCCAGGCCAGACCCATTATCTGCCAGGCCCTGATGGGCCCTGCCTGCCTGCAGCCCTCAGCTTGCTGGGTGGCTGATGGGCCTGGGAGTTCTCATAATTGGGAAGGTGTGTGAAGCCAGTCATTCCCCACTCCCCAGGGTTCCCAGCTGCAGGCACCCAAAGGGAGTAGACTAACAAGGACCCAGTGGAGCAATGCACTCCAGGGCCGGACCCCTCGGCAAACAAAGGATCTCCCACCCCTCCTCTCCAATCTGAAATCCAGCCTCTGCCCTGGAAACTGTTGCCTTGTTATGAGATCCATATGGGTGTGGATGCAAGGCTTACGTTTATCTTTTCCTGCCAGGTTGCTGGGTTCGGGAGCCAAGGGGAATGCTAAGCAAGGAGGTGGGAGTGTGGTGGAGGCTGCGCAGGAGCCCGGGGGGCCAGTCGTGGAGGCCCCAGGCCTCATCTCCGGCCAGGACTAGGAGAGGGACACATGGGGCTCTGCCCTCTGCCCCAGAGCTCTGCCTGCCTGAACTCTCCTGAATCCTGGAACCCTGAGGCCCCTGCGTGGGGGGACGGAAGAGACCCCTGCCCCCTGGGTCACTCCAATTTCCCTCTACCAAACCCTCCTTTAAACTCCATCCCAGGGACACTCAGCTGGACACACATTTTCATCTTTCTCCCACGTATCTGAGGACGTGTCTGTGCACGTATCATGCTTGCGTGTCCCAGTGTGGGTGTGTCAGTACGGAGGGAAGATGTGGGCATTGCAGAGTCTACAGGACCTGCACGTGTATGTGGCGTGTGGGGTGTGGGTACATTTCCAAGCACCTGCGTTTATAGGAGGGACTTTTATGCATTTGCTCATAAGTGCTGAACGTGTTCTAGACACACGCAAATGCATGCCTGCTGCACATGTGTCAGCGTAGAACGCACGCATGCCTGTATGTGTATGTTGAGCGTCTCCATATGCTTCCATATATCAAGCGTTTGTGTATCACCGTGTGAGTCTGACTGCACAAGTCAGGTGCCCCATCTCTGGCTGCCTCTTTAACCAGACCTAGAAGTCTGTCTCTAGAAGGTAGGGATCCTGGGCGCTCTGCGGAGACTTGCATACAAGGTTTTAAGGGTGGCCCTGATCCGGAGAGAGGGTAAGAGAGAGCAGACCTTCTCAACCCCCGACCAACGTTGGGCCCTCGTGGTCCTAGTGGAGGAGGAATTTCCCACGGGCCTCTGCTGAGGCTCAGGCCGCCCAGAGAACAAACAGCACACATCCCCGTGTGGAGGGGCCTGCCTCCTCCCAGCAAAGGCAGGGGCTGCGGAGGGTGTGGAGTGGAGACAGCTGCTTCCAGCCCAGATAAGGCCATGGGGCTCACAGTTTCCATTTCTAGGATCCCCTCCCCACTCAGGTCCCAGCTCCTAAGCCCTGGCCCCATGGCCTGGAAAGGTCTCCGCTGACTCACCCCAGCGCCCTGCCCCCACCTTGGGAACAGCACCCCACCACAGCCTGTCCTGGGCCACTGTGGTCTCTGGGGCAGGACAGCCCCGGCCTGGGGCCCTCACAGCTAATATCCTGACCCTTGTGCCTCTGAAAAGCCACACAGGAAGGAGCACTGGCCCCTCCTGTCCTCTTAGAACGACACTCCCTGCGTCTACGTGCTCGTGCAATCCGCTCCGCCAGCCTGGCTGCCCCGGCCCAGAGGACCCCGAGACCCCCAGGGGCGAGCAGTCATCATCAGCGGCAGAACTGGGCCTAAATTCTGGACTCATCCTCCCTTCTCCCCCGCTGCTCCACAACTTCCCACCGGAGGCTTGCCCCCTCCAGCCCTGCCTGGCCCGCCTCCCCTCCCCGTCCCTGGGCTATTTATAGGGACTGGGGGAGGCAGAGCTCCAGGGCTGTGGCTCCCTGGGCCTTCCCCAGGGGCCCCGCAGGCCAGGCAGTGTCTGCTTTCAGCCCAGAAAAAGGCTGTGTCACTCCAAGTAAGCAGTGGGGGTGGGGAGGCTGGGCAGAGGCAGGGGGCTGGGCTCTGGCCTGGGCCAGGGCCCTCCAAAGCCTTTTGCAGCCCACACACAAGCTGGGCTTCCTCAGAATCATTCTGGAGTCCCCCTTGGGGCTGGAGCGGTACGGGAGGTCTCTGCGGGCGCTAGCACCTCCTTGGGGAAGCCTGGAGGAGACCAGCACCCACACCACCAGGCTGCCACCTCCCCTGCAAGCCCCCCGAGTCTCCTTTCTCTAACAAAACTATCCCTCTGACCCATGACTCCCCTCCACCAACAGTGGGTCGAATGCCTTAAGGTGCATTTCAAGGCCCTTCCGGCAAAATGCACAAACTCCCACACTTCTGCCTTTGTGGCTGCCCTGGTCCCACTGCCTGAAGCATCCCTTCCACTTGCCATCCTGTCTGGCAGACTCCCTTCTTTAGGTCTTCAGAGCCCAGTTTAAATGCCACCTCCTCCAGGAAGCCGTCCCTGATGAGGCCTGTTACCACTCCTCCCCTCCCCTCCCCGCCCACCATGCCCATTGAAATATATCCCTCCTCTCCTGCCCTGGCTCCCTCCTCCAGTGTGGAGCTGCTGTCTGTCTTGAGTAGTGATCTCTGGGGCTCCTGAGAGGGCAAGGCCCTGCCTCTCTCATCCCTCTGACCCCTGGCCCAGCCCCCAGCTCCATCAGCCATTTGAATGAGTGAGTGAAGGGAGGGGCGCCGAATGGAGCAGTGCAGGAACTAGTGACTGAACAGTGAATGGAAGTGGAGAGAACAGGGGGGCAGGAAAGCAGAAGAGACCCCACCTGTGTCTCCTGAGCCCTGGAGTGACTGCCTGGTGCCCCCACAGGTGGGAAGGTGGCAGGGGCAGCCCAGGCCAGGTCTCAGTGGCACGGCTCGGCCCTGGGCAGCCGCCAGCTCGGTCACCCTCATTCTTTCCAGATCAAAGTTCCCCCGGGGAACAGCCTGGAACCTGACACTGGCCTGGGGTGGGGGGACGGGGCCAGCTGGCACAGTTCGGGAGGAGGACGCGGAAAGGCAGGCACCTGTCCCCAGCTCCAGGGACCCCAGGCCAGCAGCCTTGGGAGGGGACTGGATACACTTCCGCACACCTACTTCAGCCCCAGCCCCGTCCTTGGATAGGCCATACTGGTAGGTGGGGAACCCGTGGCTCTAGGCCCTTCTGTCCCAGACTCCCCAAGGACCCCAAACCCTCAGGGCCTCAGCGGCTCGGCTTCCTGCACGACCATCCCCCCACATCAGTTCTGACTCAGCCCCACCCCGTCTCCCAGCACCTTCCATCCAGACACCCTCCAGGTGTGTGTTTCTCTGTCTCCCAGTGTCTGTATCTATTTCTGTCTTGGCACCTTTCTGTCTACACTCTCTGTACTTCTGTGCTTCTCTGTATTTTTCATTCTTGTCTCAGTCCTTACCCTGGTCTCTCTTTCCATCTCTCTGTCTCCCTAGACACGAAGAGTAACGATGGAGTGATTTGTCCACCCTTTCTTTTAAGGAAGGAGCTGTTTTCATGGCTCTCCCCCGTCTCCAGCCCCTAGTCCCTCCAGTCTACAGTGAACAGATTTTCCTGATGCTGAGATGAGGGTGGGAGAGGACAGACCCCACCGCCCCTGCTGCAGCCGGGCCTCCCTGGTGCCCTCAGGCTGCTGCGTCTGAGCCAGGCCTCGGTCAGCCCCAGGTCCAAAGCTTTATGAGTGACACTGGGCGAGCTGGAATGCTGAGCGTGATTCTGTCCTGGTCTTCCAACTGTCATCTCAACCTCCTTAGGTGGCTCTGGAGGTTGAGACGGGGCTTCCTCCTGGACCGAAGAAAGCCCCACCCCCTCAGGGGGACCTGTAGTCTGAGCTGTGGCCTCTTGTTGTCCTGGGAGATTCAACCTTCCCAGGGTGCTCCGGAGACGGAGAAAGAGGCTTAGACTGGACTGGAGAAATTTCAGCCTGCTCGGGGGAAACGGGAAAATGAGCAGAGCCCTCCTGCTGCTCTGGGGAACTTTCAGCCTCCTTAGCAGGCTCTGGAGTGATGACAACTGTGAGATCCAGGGGTTTGCCTATGGTACTAGGCATCACTGGATGCTGAGCTTCACCTGGCCCTGCAGGTGAGAACGTCACCTCATTATGTACTGGATGTTGAGCTGTGGCAGCTGTAGAGGTCTCTGGAGGCTGAGTTGGGGGCTCAAGCTGGACTGGAGAAGGTTCACCATTTCCTGAGGGGGCTGGAGGCTGTTCCGGAACCTCCTGCTCGACCAGTAACGGTTCCAACTGCTCAGGGGACCCTGCAGACTGAGATGAGGCCTCCTGTTGGGGCGGAGAAGGTCCAGCTTCACTTGTGGGCCCTGAAGTTATGGTGAGTGCAAGGTCCACAGGTTTAACAGTGACACTGGGCCACTGCAGAGACTGAGCTTGATCCTGGCCTGGAGGAGAAGCTGTTGTCACATGATCTTGAGAATGAGCTGGAGAGGGTTCGGCCTCAGCGGGAGACTGTGGACGCTGAGCTGTGCTTTCCTGCTGGGTTGCGGAAGGCTCTATCTCTGCTGGAGACTGAGCTGGGCTCTCCTGCTGGGTGGCTGGGTTCACCACCTCAGGATGCTCTGTGGGCTGAGCTGGGCTCTCCTGCTGGGTTGAGAAGGGTACAACTTCCCCATTAGGCTCATAAGGCTGAGCCGGTCGTCCCTGTTCACCTGGAGAAGGCTCAGCTTCCTCAGGAGGCTCTGGAGGCTGACCTGTGGCATCCTGCGGGGTTGGAGAAGGTTCTGCCTCCACAGAATATTCAGGAGGCTGAGGCCGGGGCTCCTGCTGGGCTGCGGTAAACTCGCCTTCCTTAGCAGGCTCTGGAGTGACCATAAGTTCCAAATCCACAGGTTTAAGTGTAACACTGGACAGCTTGGAGTGAGCTGGATAGTTACTTCCAGGTCGAGCTGCTGCCTCTTCACTCACTGGAAACTGAGGTACATTCTCACCAGGGGACCCCGGAACTTGCGCTGGGGCCTCTTGCTGGAGTGGGGCAGAGTCATACTCAGGGCGCTCTGCAGGCTGAGCCTGGGCCTCCTGAGGGAATGGAGGAGGTTCCGCCTCCTCAGGATGCTCTGCAGGCTGAGCCTGGGCCTCCTGCTCAAGTGAAGGTTGCACCTCCTCGGGGCTCTCTGGAGGCTGAGACGCAGCTTCCTCCTGGACTGGAGAAGGTTCCACCTCCTCAGGGCTCTCTGGAGGCTGATAGGGGGCCTCCTGCAGAACTGGAGAAGTTTCAACCACATTAGTGACCTCTGGATTTATAGTAAGTGCCAGATCCACAGGGTTAACACTGACACTGTGCAGGTCTGACTGCTGAGCTTCATTCTCATTGGGACCATGAGGCCTTAATTGTTCAGCTAAAAGCTCCTGAAGCCCTCCCTCCCCCCAAGGGACTGCAGCGCCTACTTCCTCAGGGCCCTCTGAAGGCTGAGACAGAGCCCCCTGCTGAAGTGGAGCTGGTTCTGTCTCTTCAGTGGCCTCTGGACGCTGAGCCTGGGCCTCTGCCTGGGGCGGAAAAGATTCAACCTTCCCAGGGGTCTGTGGATTTTGAGCAGGACCCTCTTGCTGGGGTGGAGACTCAACCTCCTGAGTGGGCTCTGGACGCTGAGCCTGGGCCTCCTGCAGGGATGAGGACATTTCAGCCTCCTCAGGGGGCTCTGGAGGCTGATCTGGGCTTCCCAGAAGATCCAAAGGTAGATCTATATCTACAGCTTTGATCTTATTACCTTTAGGTCGAGACAGAGCTGGGGCCTGATTCTGATCCCAGCCTAGCACTGGAACCTCCTCTGGGAGCTTTTGATGCTGGGTTATCCTGTCATTCTCACCTTGACGTGGAACAGCAACATCTTCGTATGGCCCTGCAGGCAGCTCTCCATTTGACTCCACATCCGTGTACAGAAGTAGTCTCAGCTGACTCCTGTGTGAAAGAATTAAACTCCCCTGATTGTGAGTTGGGGGTCTGCTGGACAGAGCCCAGGGACCACCTCAGGGGCCATCCCTGGACCAGCAGCCAGAGTGGTTGCCAAGCAAAGAGCTGCAGCAGCCAAAAATACTGGGGAAACATAACACAAAGACGATTCGGGCACAGTGACACAGGCTAGTAGGAAACTGGCCAGGCACACTGAACAGACACCGAAGCGAAATGGCAGCTTGGCTACACGTGCGCCCCTCCCCTACCTCATGTCCCACCCTGTAGTGACACCTCATTTATTAGGTCAGAGTGAAGATGCAACCACAGTCAGGCTTTTTCCCAGGGTCCAAGCCATTCTTCTCCCAGCAAAGGTGACACTTACGTCCTGCCAGGCCCTCTCTCCAACCCCAGCCTGGCCCCCCAGCACAACGAGGCAGGATTTGGGCTGCAGACCAGAGTGGCCCCAGGCTCCAGCAGCGCAGGGGTGGGGGTGAGGTGGTGCAGAGCTTCCCAAGGAAGTCACAGGGCCCGGCCTTCAGGAAGATTCAGAAGTGCTAGCCCAGTTCTGGGCATCTGAACTCCTCCTCCTCAAAGCTGACATCTGAGAGACATTCTTCCTCCCCTTGGCCACACTGCTTCCAAGAAAAGTAGCTGACCTACAAAATGAGCACCAGTCAGGGCGGCGGGAGGGGAATACACCTTACAGTTAGATATTTTAAAATGTTGCCATGTCCTCTGAACTCTCAGCATCCATGTCTGATTATAAAATTCACCACTCTATTATTAGGGGTTACCACTGAATCAGTGATGACTCTAAAATTTCTGTAGGAAGGGTTTTGGAGTAGGTGAGCAATTCACTCTGAGAAAAACTGTTGGAAACCAAGTGAACAGCTCTTTACCTCGGCATGGGAAAATTTGCCCATCTCACCTTGTCTCAGCACAGCCATTAGTCTAGAAGCAATTACAATGCCCCTTTTCAGAGGTCTACCCTGTGTGCACACACAGAGAAGACACCTAGAATGTTAAAGTCAGCATGTTGGGGGGAGGTATAACTCTGTGGTTAGTGTGTACCTAGCACGCAGAAGGTCCTGGATTCAATCCCAGTACCTCCATTAAAAATAGTGGGGAAAGGGGTGGGAAGGGATAAACTGGGCATTGGAGACTTGCAGATACTAACACTATAAATAAAATAGACAAACAAGTTTATACTGTATAGCACAGGGAACGATATTCAGTATCTTCTAGTAACTTATGGTTAAAAAATAAGAAAACAAATCTATGTATGTTCCTATATGACTGTGTATTGTGCTGTACACCAGAAATTGACACAACAGTGTAAACTGACTATACTTCAATAAAAATATATTTTTAAGATATAGTATATATGTAAATAAATAAAAAAAAATGTGATTACCTCTTCCCTCTCAAAAAATAAAGTCAGCATGTTAAATAATTTTCTTGAAATACTGCAGATAGCACCCACTTTACTTCCTTCACAGCCCTTATAATCATCTCTCTGATTTTAGTCATTTTTAATTGTCTGGCACACCCTCTGGCCACTAAACTCCATGGAGAAGGCACTTCATCTTACTCCCAGCGTTAAGCACATAATGGTTTTTAAATGGAATTGATTCCAAGATTGGCCAAAGAGGAATGGCTCTGTTGTTATAATCAGCTTTCTGAAAATTTTAGCATCCATACTGGCTCAGGGAACAAGAGCAGGGTAGGTGGGTGATGTCCACTGCGGCCTCTGGAGGGGCCCAACAGCCGGGCCAGCCTGCCTCACCTGGTAGCCGATGGTCTTGCTGCGACACCACTCGAGCAGAATCTGCTTGATGCTGCTGGCGCTGGCCACTCCGAAGCTCTGTGAGCGCTTCAGCTTTGCCCGGGTCTCGCCCTTCCCCCTGTGGAGAGAGGGCAGGCCTGCTGGGGGCTGGGGGCCAGGGGGCTGCCTCTCAGCTGCCATCTGCTCCGGGAATGTGCCTCACCAGCTCTGCTCACCCAGGGAGATGCTCTGTCGGCAGGCAACCTCCCAGCCCCACGCCCACGTCCAGGCGTGTGCCCCGTGTCCCAGCTGCACTGCGTCCAGTGATGGGGTCCGGCAGGACCAGCCCCCTTCCAGCCTCCAGGCCCCCTGTGTACTTCCCACACTGGCGATCCTGCGGCAGAGGACCTGACCCCACATGGCCCATGCCCCTGCCCTCTGCTTGGAAAACCCTCCTTGCCTCCATCCCACCCCTCCTCTGAGCTCCTTCCGAGGCCACCCTCCCTCATGGTTTCCTATTCTAGGCCCCAAAGACACTCTTTATCGGCCAAGATCAGGTTGTCTGGGTCAGTGGGACACTTCCTGGGTCTGTCCCCCTCACCAGAGTCAGAGCCTTGGGAGCCACTACGGGGGGTGGGTCATTGTCTCATAGGCCTGGGCCAACCCTAAATGTAACAGGAGTCAATACCACTCACTGACAGGAGGGCTGGATAAACATGCAAAGGTGGCCGTTTCTAATGGGGCGGGTGGTGTAGTGTGACAGGGAGCCAGTGGTACTGGGGTCTCACTGTGTCACCTCCAGCTTCTGCTGGGAATCCCAGTGACTGCCCTCTGGTCTCCCCAGTCATGCCTGGAAACCAACCTCTTCAGTTGGATGAGGGATGTGGGTGTGAGGGTGCCTAGAGATCCCTCTGGGAATGTGGGAGAGGGGCTGGGGTCTCATCACAGCCTCCCTCCCCAGAACTGGAGCCACCTGCCCCTCAGCCGGCCCTGTAGCCAGCCCTGACCTATGTCTTGCCTGAGAGGTCACATCTTGGGGAACTGCCCTCGGGGGAACAGGACAGGGCCAGCTTTGCTCTGCCTGCCTGCCTGACCCCAGTGTGGGCTCAGGCTTCCTTTGGGGGCCCTGACTGATCTGGGAGGGTGCTAAGAGCATCCATACTTGCTGGCTTCTGTGTCCTGCTCCCATTTCTCAAACAATGCCTTCCGGGCCTGTGCCCCCGAGGTGCGGGGCAGCGTCTGTGACTGCACCAGCTCCCGGCGACGCTCCCCCTGCCGATGGGCCTGAGTCGTGGCTGGCGGCTGCGGGGAGGGGGACGACTGGGGTGGCGTCACCCGAGGTGGGCTGAGGAGAGACCACTGAGTCAAGAGCACAGATCTGGCCATCACTAGCTCGCACAGGCCCCGGGCCTCCACCCCACTGAATGTGAAATGAGGCAGCGGCTGGGCTATAGGCAGAGAGGAAGCACCCCTGTTCCAGCCCCCACCGGTTCCACAGGTTTTTGGAACTGAGCTGCTGTCTGAGGCCGGCCTGGCCAGCAGTGGGCCCCCTCTCTGGGCATAATCGCCCCTCGGCAGGTGTCAATGCCTGGGGTGGGCAGGGGCGGCCTCCTGGCAGGACAAGCACCCAGAACCAGCCCCACCAGGATCAGGCCCCCTCCTCGCCACCACTAAATAAGATCTCCTCTGTTTCCCCCCTAAAACAGTTTGTCAGAAAGTCACAATTCTCCTTTTATTATTAAGAGGGGGAGAAAAAAGCCAAGCCAGACCCCACCCAACACCCAGCTCCGATCACAGTTCAGAGGGCCTGGGGGCAGCGCATGGGGACAACCAGAGGCCAGGAGGCAGCCTGTAACACAGGGAACCCCCTCACAGGCCTCCCCCAGGGTAAGGGCCTCTCCAGGTAACTCCTCAGTCCACAAGCAGGAAGCCCCCAGCTCAGAGGGAGCCTAGCCAGGATGGCTGAAGATCCATCCTGTGGGGACTGAGAAACTCTCTCCAATCTTTGGACAGACTTGCTTTGAAGGATCCTTAAAGATACCAGCCCTCCGCCGTATTGTTCCAAACAAAACTCTCTACCAAGCTTCGCTGCCTCATTTCTCCTCTCAAACCCCACTCAGCGACACTGCTGCCTTAGTTATCCAGAGGCACCAAGCCAAGGAAGGTGCCTCCTCCTGGGGTTGGCACTGGGAGCTCCGTGCAGGGGCCTGGGTAGCCTGGGTCCAAGGCCAAGCCCAGACACTTCCTGGGGAGTGACGACCCTGCCACCGGGAACAGGGGCCCTGACTCGCCTGTTATCGTTCCTGCTGGCCGTCACCCCCCCATAGCCAGAGCTGGACAAAGTCCGTGGGAGGGAAGAGTTCTTCTCTGCGGGACAAAGGGAGGGAGAGAAATAACAAACCCTGGCCTTGGGGAGGGCCACCACTGCCTGCCTCCCATCCTTTGACCCCGCCCTGAGCTATTCACCCAGCATCACTCTGGGCACTGACAGGACCTCTGGGCTAAGCTGACCCTGCCTGGGCCAACAGTTGAGGAGAAAGGATGTTGGAACATAGAGCAATGACATAAAAGAGGTCCTTTAAAGTACACCTCACTGCATTTGAGAGCACAGAGCCCAGGACCTCCTGTGCTACATATCCAGTAAACACCATGTTACCAAGCCCTCATTCTGGAAATCCACACAGCCCGACCCAAGGGCACACCACTGGGGCCTGATCACAGGTCCAAGACAGCCCCAGGGGGACCACGCCAGGTCTGTTACACACAAAGTGTGCAGGGTAGGCGGCCACCTTCTAACCACAGCCTTGATCTGCAGTAAAAGCCATGGTCATACCCAGCAGGATGAGGCTACTTCACAGCAGCTCTGGGAGAGGAGCCGGGAAAGATGGGCCCCATCTGATGGAGCAGGCGAGCTGGGGACGGGGGTGGCAGTGACAGGCAGAGCGGGTAGGGCCCGGCCCCAGGATTTCTGAGTCTCTTGCAAACCACCCCCAGCCCCTGCCCTCCTTCACATTTTGAGGTCATGGTCTCCTGCTCCTACCACTGGGACTGGGAGTCCAGGATGTGGTGGCCGCGCTGGGGCTTGAGCTGAGGCCCCCCAGGATGGCAGCAGACGTGGGCGAGAGAGCTGTGGCTGAGGTCTCCCCAGAGAACTTCTCGGAGACTCGTGTGACGGCCGTGACTGGCTGATGAGGCTGCCGCAAGGAGAGGCTCACAGGGCGAGGCTTGTGGGGCTCTGGTGTTGGAATGGTTTGGGCGGCTTCGGGGGGCCCATCACCCGGACCTGAAACAGGTGACCAGCAGGGGTCGGGGGTTTCAGCCATGGCATTAACAGGGGCCTCAGAACCACCCAGGAGGACTCCAGCCTGGGTTCAACTGAGGGGCGGTGGGAGGGGCGGGCAGAGGGCGGGGCGAGCCCGGCGAGCCCCGGGAATGGGCGCCGCTTGGGGGCGGTGCCTGTGGGCGGGGCCTGGCGGCTCGGGGTCACCCCCAACCCCAGCCCCTGTGACCCACGCAATGCGGCGAGGGGGAGAGCCGCCAGTGGCGCTGGAGAAGAGCTCGCCCAGCCTCTCGTCTCCGTCGGTGCGGAGCTCAGGGGGAGTGCCAAGGCGGAGACCCCCTTGACCCTGGAGAAGCAGTGTGCGACATGTGGGAGGGACTGCGGGCCGTCAGAGGAAGGCCTCGACCCCCAAGTGGACTTGATTTAGGAGACAGCGGACGTGGGTTATGCGTTCCCACGGGGCTCTCACTCTCAGGGCCCAGGTACTACTGGGGGTAGGGATCCCCCACTGCTCTGGGGGACCTGAGAGCGGCAGCAGTAACCCCCAGAACTGTCACCCTGTGCACATGACTGCCCGCTCTAAGCCGTGGACACGGCCCTCACAAGCACATACTTACGTGTGGCATCTTGGCCTGGAATTTCTTGCACCTAAGGGAGAGGGAGACAGGTGGTGAGGTCCCTCCTTGTCTCTGCAATTATGCACTCTCCCCTCCCAGCCCCACTCTGTGTAACAAGATTCCTGTGTCCTTCCTGCCAGTGGTCACGGGGCTCTGAGCTCACTGAGTGGCCCCTGTTGGGGCATCCACAAGTGACTGAGGTCAAACAGAGAAGAGAAGGTGTGCTTAGGACCGAATCTCCAAATTCTTGGGTCAGAGACCATGGGACTAATCACCTCTCTCCCTCCATCAAGTCTCAGTCCCTGGCCTGTGGTTACAGGCCAGGGCTCCCACCTCGGTTCCCTCTCAACACCCCTTTCATGCTGGAACCCAGATATTCCTCCCTTCCATAACCCCCAACCTCCAAACATCACGAGAAAGGGAGGAATGAAAATAGCTTTTGCTTCGGAATGACAGAACGATGGGCAAAGGTGCTGTCTGATCTCATGTACATAGTAAAATTGCTTTAAAATAAAAAATGGGAGCATCTCCTCCTTCTTTGTGCAAAAAGCCTCTCCTGATTAGCCTTCTCCTTCCCAGGCCTGGCCCACTTGAAAGAGGGCTAGTGGCTGGGCAGGCACAGCCAGGTGGCAGGGGAACGAGAGGCCTGAAAGACTTGTTTCTGTCACACTGGGCTTCCAAAGATGTTTGCAGCCACAGACCTCCTGGACTGGCCTGCTCTGCCCCAAAGAGCTGGATCAGCGTAACAGATGCTGAACGCCAATCCCCCCTCTCTCCCTCCTTCAGAGGGACATTAAGGAACACTGGGTTACCTAATCCAAGGAGCCTTCCAGCAATTATTTTATGAGAAAGTCAAATGCCAAAAGGCGTGCATGGGGTGTGTGTGTGTGTGTGTGTGTGAGAGAGTGTGTGTGTGTGTGTCTGTTTGTGTGTGTGTGTGTGTGTTTGTGTGTGTGTGTGTGTGTGTGTGTGTGTTTTGTAAGTAGCTCTCAGCACAGGGTGAGCCAGACTGCTCCCTGCATTCTTTCTCTGGGTGGAATCTTTGATAGAGACTAGGAGAGAGGCTTCTGCTACAGCTTCTGCCCCAAGTAGCACTCAGCCCCTCCAGGTCTGAGCATGGGAGCCTGGAGTTCAGAGACCCTGGTCTCTGCCAGGAAAGCCCAGCCACTTCCTTCGCAGGACCTGAGGAATGACCAGGTGGGGAAGTTTGGGAGGGACTGAACAGCCTGGTCCCTGTCCCCATAGCCGATGTGAACCTGGGCCTGTGCCTGGTCCGGCAGCATAGAGGGGAGTCGGGGCAGGCAGGGGTCTGGCCTTCTCTCCCAGCTTCCCGGAGAAGGAAGGCTGGCTGGGTCTCTAGGCTGGGAACCCTAACGGTTGATAGATTGTAGAGACTAGCTGGCCAGGATCCACCCACATTCTCCCACCTCAGGCAGGTTATCTGGTCTCTCCTGATGTACCATGATGACATCTGGGAGGGGCTGGGCAGGGCTCCATCTGTGACTGGCAAGGGCAGAGATGGGGCTTGCAGTGGGTTTTGGGCAGACAGTACCAGAATCATACCATCCCCCTTGGCTTCTCTGACTGCTGACAGTCAGACCGCTGAGTCAGTAGCTGGAGATGAGCCTAGGAGAGGAGAGATGAACCAGGAGTGGGAGGAAGAGGGGCAGAGGGGCAGGGAGAGCAGGAGTGAGGGCGGAGGGGGTGATGCTGAGGTGGGGAGGGGGTGATCGACGACCAGTGCTACCCAAGAGCCTGCTCCACGCCACCTGGGGGGAGGCTGCAGCTTGCCCCAGGCCCCAGGGGCTCCTCTCAGCCATCCCCTCAAGGCCCCTCCTCCAACCCTCCCCCAGCTCCTGCCGGGTACCAGACTGTGGAGGAGGTGAGGGCTGATGGACCCTGCTGAACTCCCTCCACATTCACCAGCCCTGATGTCAGCGGGCTAGCGAGGCCGACCTCCCACTGAGTCCCAGGGGCTCTGGCACCCACCCTTCCAGCTTCCCTTCCCCTGGCTGTGACCTGTCCACCGCCCGCTGGTCCCTTGATCTGCTGTGCTGCTGGGCTGGAAGTGGAATATGGGACAAGGCTTCCTGAGTCCCCTGCCGTCACCTCACGCAGTGAAATCCTTGCCAGGCCCAAACCATGAAGCCAGGAGGTGAGATGGGGAAACGGAGGCCCCGGGAGGGACAGGGACAGGCCCGAGGCCACAAGTAAGGTCCGCAAAGACAGGACCAGAACCCAGGGCCCTGCCTCTAGTCCCAGCACCCCTCTGGGGGCAGCAGTCAAATCCAGCCAAGTCTGGGCAGCTCCTCCTGCTCCCAGTTTGCCTGGAGGCTCCAGTTCCCTGGAACTGCTCCTCAGAACTCTTCAGAACCCCCTCCAGGCCCTCCGGCACTGCCACCAGAGGACCATCCCTCCTCCTGCCAGTCCTGACTGCCCTCCCACCCCCTCAGCTTCTCCTCCCCAGGGACCTTCCTGAGTGGCTGTTCTTTCCCTCACCCTTTAACCGTGGTCCCCAGGGCTCTGATCTGGGCCTGACCCCTTTCACCCGCAGACCCTTTCTGGGTGGTGTCACCCACCCCCTCCTCCATACTGATGACTCCTGCTTCTCCATCCCCAGCCCAGCCCCTCTCCATATACTATAATTTCATGTGCACAACGTTAAGAGTACAGACATATGGGGGGAAAAAACCCACATAATATACCACTATACACATACACTAGGGTGGCTACATTAAAAAAAAAAAAAAAGCCAACAATACTATGTGTTGCTAGGAATATAGAGCAACTGGAACTTTAATTCATTGCTGGTGGGAATGCAAAATGATAGTCACTCTGGAAAATAATTTGGTAGTTTTTTTTTTAAATCAAGTTAACCATACACTTACAATATGACCCAGAAATTCCACTCTTCGATACTTATTTAAGAGGAATAAAAGCACATATCCACACAGAGACGTGTATACACGTTTATAGCCGCTATATTCATAATGATAAAAATTTGGAAACCTAATTCTAGCATTGGGTGAATAAGTAAACTGTAGTGTCTAGATAAAATGAACACTACTCAGTGATAAAGAGAAAAATTAGTAATACAAGCAAAGATATGAATGGTTCGCAAAGACTATACTAAGTGAGAGAAATCAGATATGAATGAGTGTATGTTGTGTGATTCCATTTATAATATGTAAATCCTTAAAACACGATTCCTTTGGAGAAGGAAAACGGATCAGGATAGAAATCAGATTGGTGGTTGCTAAGGGCCAGAGGTAAGAGGTGAGGCAAAGGACACAACGAACCATTTTAGTCGACAGACATGTTCTTTATCCTGATTGTGGTGCTGGTAAGTGGTGGTAGATAGTAACATTGGTGAATTTTACTTCATGTAAATTTTATCTTAATGAATCTGATTTTAAAAATAGATTGCATGACAGACTTGCTGGCTACCACTGGTCTTGACAGTAAAGTGAAGGCAGTTTGCTGCACTGGAAACTGGTTCCCCTAAAATCTGTTGGGAGGAAAAGACGTGTGACTGTTTGCTGTGTACCAGACATGAGCTGTGGCAGAGGAAGCGGCATAGAGCGTGATAAAACCTGGCCAAGGGCGCCACCTGGAGGGCAGCTGAGGCCTTAGCAGCAGGAAGCTGAAGCCTAGGCTGCCTGTGAGTGTAGGGGAGGTCAGACCAAGGGACTCACCTGTGGTGAGAGACCCCAATAATGGTGTGGGCTAGCAGATTTGGGAAGAACTTACAAAAGGGCCCCACTAGGTGAGGAGTCAGCTTTATACACATACCAGACCCGGCGAGATGCTGTGGTACTAGGGCTCATGGCACCAGTCAGAATAAGACCTTTCTTGCCCCTTTCCTCCCCTTCTCCCCAGCGTCAGCTCTGGAGGAAGGAAAATCAGCCTAGTGAGTGAGAAAGAGAGTCTCAGGGTGTATGAGCAGTAGGGGAGGGGAAATAGGAGTTTATCTCACACACACACACACACACACACACACACACACACACACACTCACTCACACTTTTTCCTGTTGCATACGGCCTATCCAAAATAGATCAGGTATGGAGATCCCTTAAAAAACTAAAAATAGACTTACCCTATGATCCAACAATCCCACTCCTGGGCATATATCTGGAGGGACCTCTAATTTGAAAAGACACATACACCCCAATGTTCATAGCAGCACTATATACAATAGCCAAGACATGGAAGCAGCCTAAATGTCCATCAACAGATGACTGGATAAGGAAGTTGTGGTATATTTATACAATGGAATACTACTCAGCCATAAAAAACCAAGTAACACCATTTACAGCAACATGGATGGACCTGGAGATTATCATACAGTACACTGTATGTATCATTACTTACAGTGAAGGAAGCCAGAAAGAGAAAAAAAAAAAATACCACCTGATATCGCTTATACATGGAATCTAAAAAAATGACACAAATGAACTTATTCACAAAACAGAGAGACTCACAGACATAGGAAACAAACTTATGGTGACCAGGGGAGATGGAGTGGGGGTGGAGGGATAAAAGGAAGTTCTGGATTTGCAGATACCATCTACTATATATAAAATAGATAAACACCAAGGGCCTACTGTATAGCACAAGGAACTATATTGACTACCTTGTGATAGCCTATAATGAAAAAGATTATGAAAAGGAATATATATATATATATATATATATATATATATATATATATATATGAATTACTATGCTGTACACCAGAAATCAATACATTGTAAATCAACTATTCTTCAATTAAGTTAATAAATAAACAAAAAGCATATGCAGAGTCAAGAAACAAAACAAAAAAAAACAGATGGGGAAGGTACAAGGGAGACGTTTTCCTCAAATAAACTTTAAATTATTTTTTGGGTTGTACTTTTTTGCATTTTTAATTGTGGTAAAACATAACATAAAATTTACCATTTTAACCGTTTTTAAATGTATAATTCCGTGGCACCAAGTACACGTTATAACATTGTTATAAATCCATTTCTAGAAGATTTTCATCATCCCTAGTGGAAACTCCATGCCCACCAAACAATAACTCCCCATTAGCCCCGGCCCCCCACCCCTGGCAAGCACTATTCTATCCTCCATCTCCATTAATTTGACCATTCTGTATATTCTTTAAAATTGCAATTACTGAAATGAGACTTTTAGAACTTGAAGTGACCTAGGAAGTTTTTTGCCAAAGAAGAGTGTCCAAAAAACCCCGTCTCTGTATTCAATTCAAAAGGGTGATAATGAACCACCCCCACAGAACAAGTCTGAATGAAGACTGGGAGGCAAAAATCAAGCTTCCTTATGATGGTCCCCTGTGGGCAGTACTGGATCAAACTCACACTCACAAACAAGGGGCTTCTTTTACTCATAGGAGGAGAGATCTAGAGATACACAGGTCAGACGAGAAGATATTTGCAAACAACATAGCCAATAGGGGTTGGTACCTGAAATATACACAGAACTCATCCAACTTAGTATCAAAAAAGTAAACAACCCAGTTTAAAAATGGACAGAGGATCTGAATAAACATTTGCCCAAAGAAGACACACAGATGGCCAACAGGCACATGAAAAGATGCTCGACATCTCTAATCATCAGGACAATGCAAATCAAAACCACAACGAGATACCACCTCACGCCTGTTACAATGGCTATGATCATAAAGACAAGAAACAACCAGTGTTGGCAAGGATGGAGAGGAACGGGAACTTCCACGCACCATTCGTGGGAATGTAAAATGGTGTAGCCACTATAGAGGTTCCTCAAAAAAACCCTAAAAATGGAACCACCATATGATCCAGCAATTCCACTTCTGGGTGTTTACCGGAAGAAAACAAAAACAGTAATTCAAAAAGATATATACACCCCTATATTCACTGCAGCATTATTTACAATAACCCAGACACTGACACAAACCAAGTGCCCATCAACAGATGATTGGTTTGAGAAGATGCAGCGCACGCGCTCGCACGCACACACACACACACACACACAATGGAATCCTATTCAGCCATAAAAAAAAGAGTGAAATCTTGCCGCTTGTGACAACATAGATGGACCTAGAGGGTATTATGCTAAGTGAAATAAGTCAGACAGAGGGAGACAAATACTTACACGTGGAATCTAAAAAACAAAACAGAAACAGTGTCATAGATATAGAGAACAAACGGGTGACTGCCAGAGGGGAGGAGAGTGGAAGAACGGACAAAACAGGTGAAAGGGATTAAGAGGCACAGATTTCCTGCTATAAAAGAAATAACTCATGGGATGTAATGTACAGCGGGTCCTAGGGAAGCACAGATGGAAAACCACTCACCTTATCCACTGTCCTCATTGTACAAGATGGGAAGACTGAGGCTTGGGAAGCAGCAGGGGTGGGCACCCAGCGGTCTGGGGCAGAGGTGGCAGTGCTCACAGGCTCCAGCCCTTACAGAGAGCTCTCCTGTCCAGCAAGAGCGCTTTACAATTTCTAATGCGTTCTCACTGACAGGATCTCAAACAGTGAAACTAGGGCCTCTCCCCCGCCCCCACCTCCGAGCCAGTCCCACCAAAGCCCCATCTCTAGGGGCTCAGCAAGGACGTGGCGCCTCTGGGCATGGGGCCCGGCAGGGTGACGGTGGTGGCCACTCGAACCCCATGGAGGTTGTTACAATTTCCAGGACCTGGGTTGATCACTCTGTTCGGACTGGATGAGACCTCACCTCATCTGGACTCCTTAATGGGCCCGGCAGGTGAGCAGAACCCCAGTCGGTGACAGGTGCCTCACCTGAACCGGACAACAGCAACACGGGACAAAGGCCTTAACAGGTGAGCGGAGCCCGGTCGACAGGAGGTGGAAGCAGCGGGCCTGCCGGTGCTTGCTCATCGTTTCTGCTGGGTCTTGATCTCAGAAGATAGAAATGGTAGCATAACAGACCACGTTTGGCCAGTGAGAAGTGCCCAGCACCCCCTGGTTAGATTTACTGTCCGCTTAGAGAAGGCCTGTGTACATAAAATGAAAAAGGTGCTTGCGACGTTCCCCACCCCCCCCCCGAATTTTCAAAAGAAAACTTGCTACATCGAGGCCTTCTAGGTGTAAAGAAGCTGCCTACGTAGGATGAAGTCGAGGTAGAAAATTGCACTTTGTGTAAATGGCCATTTGCTTTTTTTTTTTAAAGAATCATAGAAAAGAAGTGTCTTTTGGAAATGACTTTTCAAAACCAAAAAACTGCCTTTTTATTGTCAATTTGCCTGGGGTAACGGTTTACACTTTGGTTTGATCACAGCCCTACTTTCCTCCTGCGCTGGGAAATTCAGAGGAATTGGCCCCAGTCATTTGGTGGCCTACAGCTCAAGGCGGCCCTGGGGAGTCAGAATGTGTTTCCTGGTCATAAACACCAGACAGGACATGCCAGGCTCTCCTGGGTGTTTCTGCAAAAACCTGGGTGCTCTTCGCGGACCCTCCCCCGGGTGAGGCGGGTGGGAGGCATCTTGCCCCGGGCTGCGGGAGGTGGGCGGGCGTGGACAAGCTGTCACACAGCGAGGCCACAGGGCTGTGTCTCCACCTGCCGCTGTGCCTCTGACTGCAGTAATTTAAAAAGTGAACACCTGTTAAAAATCCGTGGGTTCGGAAACCTAGTGTGTTCTGCATTTCCCCCCAGGACGCTCGCAGTCTTGATCCTGTTTTGATTCCTCCGGGAGCAGGGGAGTCTGTGCCGTAGTTCTCTGCGTGGTCCGCGGAATCTTCAAGGGTCCTTGAGACCTTTATTCAGGGGATCCACTAACAGCAAGACAGGATGTGCCTTTCTGACTCTCATTCTTTCTGGAGTTTTCCGGAGGCCCCACCAGGTGTGACGTTACCACAGGCTGCAGAAGCAGGGGTGAGAACCCAGCCGTCTGCTATTAAGCCGGACAGGCAAGGGATTGGCAAGACTGTAAAACGAAACCACTCTTTTATGGAAAACAGGCTCATAAAAATGTTACTTGTGTTAACATGTTTTCCACAAAAGAGTCCTCTACACGTAGATTCTGTGTTTGGGGATGAGCGGAAACTAACCAGAACTGGTTCACACTATGAGCAAAGTATTATACCAGTCAGTCAGTCAGTCAGTCTCCCAGGTGGTCTGAATTCCAGCTGAAGCTTCCCTCTCCCCTCGAGCAAGCTGCCTCCTCTCTGGCCCACGGGCACTGGATGGTTCCCAAGAACTCCTCCTGGTTCAGCATATTAAGTCTCTTCAAGGTCTTCTCCCATGAGACCTGGGAGCTCCCCTCAGATGGGGACGCCACTCCCCTCGCCAGTGTCGGTCTTCTCTGAATGTTCAGGAAACAGGAACCATAGCCACGCACTGTAGGGACATTCAGGTGAGACCGTGACTGTGGAAAAGCTGTGGACACGGAAAAGCACCAGATACACATGAACTTTAACAAAGACCTGAAAAGCTAAGCATAAATATGGACACCACATACCAAAGATGAGACAAAAGTCTGAAATGAGATGCTTGTCAAAAGTATTCTGAGACTTTATTAATTCGTACCTATTGAAGAAAAAAAAAACCCTATATACAGCTATGTGCACAAAACTCGAAAGACCAGAAGCAATACATCTCTCTGGCGTGGGCCTTACCATTACTCCTTATTTAAAACACACTAGATTTCCCCATGACTTTCAAAATGACATGGTCATTGTAGAAAATTTGAAAAATAGGAGAAAGCATAAGAAGGAAAATAAAAATCACCCATAATCCCACCACTCAGAGATAACTTAACATTTTTGCTGTATCTGTTCTATGCTTAAAAAAAAAAAAAAAACATTTTATATGTGTTTTACACGAGTGACGTCACACTAAATACAGTTTTGTGTCCTGCTTTTTTCACTTCGCATGGCATTAGGAACATCTCCCCATGACGTTACAAAGTCTTGGTGAATATGAATGCACCGGCCACTTGTTCGGCCCCACGTGAGGACTGGGCGTTCGCCCCGGGCTGGGCACCACGCTGCCTGGATGGGGAATAAATAGAAGAGACGCCAGAAAAGCAGGTGCGGGATTGCTGAGTCCACAGCACAGATGAATTCTGGGCTGATCTCCTTCCCTGGGAGGGAGTCCGGCTCCGAGCAGGATTTCCCTGCTTCACATGAGGGCTTGCTGGCAGGTTCATTCATCTGAGATCAGGCCTGGCCAAGGTCTGTGTCACGAGGCTCTGACACGAAGGTCAGCCAGGATAGGGAGCATTTCTGAACTGACAGTGTCAGTCAGTGGAAAACGCGGCTCTGCTTGCTCCCCGGCTAGTTAGTTAACTCCTTTTCAGGAGCGAGGTTAGGAGGAGTCAGGGTCCTCTAAAAAGACCCTGCTCCGAGCAGCTTTGGGCTTTCAGCTCCGTGGCTGAGCGAGGGTCAAAAAGCAAGAGCAAATGAGAAAAAGAGTAATCACCCCAGATGGCTCAGGGAACAAGAGCAGGGTAGGCGGGTGATGTCCACTGCAGCCTCTGGACGGGGCCCAGCAGCCGGGCCAGCCTGCCTCGCCTGGTAGCCGATGGTCTTGCTGCGACACCACTCGAGCAGAATCTGCTTGATGCTGCTGGCGCTGGCCACTCCGAAGCTCTGTGAGCGCTTCAGCTTTGCCCGGGTCTCGCCCTTCCCCCTGCGGAGAGAGGGCAGGCCTGCTGGGGGCTGGGGGCCAGGGGGCTGCCTCTCAGCTGCCATCTGCTCCGGGAATGTGCCCCACCAGCTCTGCTCACCCAGGGAGATGCTCTGTCGGCAGGCAACCTCCCAGCCCCACGCCCACGTCCAGGCGTGCGCCCCGTGTCCCAGCTGCACTGCGTCCACTGATGGGGTCCGGCAGGACCAGCCCCCTTCCAGCCTCCAGGCCCCCTGTGTACTTCCCACACTGGCGATCCTGCGGCAGAGGACCTGAGCCCACATGGCCCATGCCCCTGCCCTCTGCTTGGAAAACCCTCCTCGCCTCCTCCATCCCACCCTTCCTCTGAGCTCCTTCCGAGGCCGCCCTCCCTCATGGTTTCCTATTCTAGGCCCCAAAGACACTCTTTATCGGCCAAGATCAGGTTGTCTGGGTCAGTGGGACAGTTCCTGTGTCTGTCCCCCTCACCAGAGTCAGAGCCTTGGGAGCCAGGACTGGGGGGTCATTGTCTCATAGGCCTGGGCCAACCCTAAATGTAACAGGAATCAATACCACTCACTGACAGGAGGGCTGGATAAACATGCAAAGGTGGCCCTGTTTCTAATGGGGCGGGCGGTGTAGTGTGACAGGGAGCCAGTGGTACTGGGGTCTCACTGTGTCACCTCCAGCTTCTGCTGGGAATCCCAGTGACTGCCCTCTGGTCTCCCCAGTCATGCCTGGAAACTAACCTGTCCAGTTGGATGAGGGATGTGGGTGTGAGGGTGCCTGGAGTTCCCTCTGGGAATGTGGGAGAGGGGCTGGGGTCTCATCACAGCCTCCCTTCCCAAAACTGGAGCCACCTGCCCCTCAGCCGGCCCTGTAGCCAGCCCTGACCTATGTCTTGCCTGAGAGGTCACATCTTGGGGAACTGCCCTCGGGGGAACAGGACAGGGCCAGCTTTGCTCTGCCTGCCTGCCTGACCCCAGTGTGGGCTCAGGCTTTCTTTGGGGGCCCAGACTGGTCTGGGAGGGTGCTAAGAGCATCCATACTTGCCGGCTCCTGTGTCCTGCTCCCATTTCTCAAACAATGCCTTCCGGGCCTGTGCCCCCGAGGTGCGGGGCAGCGTCTGCGACCGCACCAGCTCCCGGCGACGCTCCCCCTGCCGATGGGCCTGAGTCGTGGCTGGCGGCTGTGTGGAGGGGGGCGACTGGGGTGGCGTCACCCGAGGTGGGCTGAGGAGAGACCACCGAGTCAGGAGCACAGATCTGGCCATCACTAGCTCGCACAGGCCCCGGGCCTCCACCCCACTGAATGTGAAATGAGGCAGCGGCGGGGCTACAGGCAGAGAGGAAGCACCCCTGTTCCAGCCCCCAACCGGTTCCGCAGGTGTTTGGAACTGAGCTGCTGTCTGAGGCCGGCCTAGCCAGCAGTGGGCCCCCTCTCTGCACATAATCGCCCCTCGGCAGGTGTCAATGCCTGGGGTGGGCGGGGGCGTCCTCCTGGCAGGACAAGCACCCAGAACCAGCCCCACCAGGATCAGGCCCCCTCCTCGCCACCACTAAATAAGATCCCCTCTGTTTCCCCCCTAAAACAGTTTGTCAGAAAGTCACAATTCTCCTTTTATTATTAAGAGGGGGAGAAAAAAGCCAAGCCAGCCCCCACCCAACACCCAGCTCCGATCACAGTCCAGAGGGCCTGGGGGCAGCGCATGGGGACAACCGGAGGCCAGGAGGCAGCCTGTAACACAGGGAAGCCCCCACAGACCTCCCCCAGGGTAAGGGCCTCTCCAGGTAACTCCTCAGTCCACAAGCAGGAAGCCCCCAGCTCAGAGGGAGCCTAGCCAGGATGGCTGAAGATCCATCCTGTGGGGACTGAGAAACTCTCTCCAATCTTTGGACAGACTTGCTTTGAAGGATCCTTAAAGAAACCAGCCCTCCGCCGTATTGTTCCAAACAAAACTCTCTACCAAGCTTCGCTGCCTCATTTCTCCTCTCAAACCCCACCCTGCGACACTGCTGCCTTAGTTCTCCAGAGGCACCAAGCCAAGGAAGGTGCCTCCTCCTGGGGTTGGCACTGGGAGCTCCGTGCAGGGGCCGGGGTAGCCTGGGTCCAAGGCCAAGGCCAGACACTTCCTGGGGAGTGACGACCCTGCCACCGGGAACAGGGGCCCTGACTCGCCTGTTATCGTTCCTGCTGGCCGTCACCCCCCCATAGCCAGAGCTGGACAAAGTCCGTGGGAGGGAAGAGTTCTTCTCTGCGGGACAAAGGGAGGGAGAGAAATAACAAACCCTGGCCTTGGGGAGGGCCACCACTGCCTGCCTCCCATCCTTTGACCCCACCCTGAGCTAGTCACCCAGCATCACTCTGGGCACTGGCAGGACCTCTGGGCTAAGCTGACCCTGCCTGGGCCAACAGTTGAGGAGAAAGGATGCTGGAACATAGAGCAATGACATAAAAGAGGTCCTTTACAGTACTCCTCACTGCATTTGAGAGCACAGAGCCCAGGGCCTCCTGTGCTGCATATCCAGTAGATACCATGTTACCAAGCCCTCATTCTGGAAATCCACAAAGCCCGACCCCAGGACACACCCTGGGGCCTGATCACAGGTCCAAGACAGCCCCAGGGGGACCATGCCAGGTTTGTTACACACAAAGTGTGCAGGGCAGGCGGCCACCTTCTAACCACAGCCTTGATCTGCAGTAAAAGCCATGGTCGTACCCCGCAGGATGAGGCTACTTCACAGCAGCTCTGGGAGAGGAGCCGGGAAAGATGGGCCCCATCTGATGGAGCAGGCGAGCTGGGGACGGGGGTGGCAGTGACAAGCACAGTGGGTAGGGCCCGGCCCCAGGATTTCTGAGTCTCCTGCAAACCACCCCCAGCCCCTGACCTCCCTCCCATTTTGAGGTCATGGTCTCCTGCTCCTACCACTGGGACTGGGAGTCCAGGATGTGCTGGCCTCGCTGAGGCTTGAGCTGAGGCCCCCCAGGATGGCAGCAGACGTGGGCGAGAGAGTTGTGGCTGAGGTCTCCCCAGAGAACTTCTCGGAGACTCGTGTGATGGCCGTGACTGGCTGGTGAGGCTGCCGCAAAGAGAGGCTCACAGGTCGAGGCTTGAGGGGCTCTGGTGTTGGGATGGTTTGGGCGGCTTCGGGGGGCCCATCACCCGGACCTGAAACAGGTGACCAGCAGGGGTCGGGGGGTTTCAGCCATGGCATTGACAGGGGCCTCAGAACCACCCAGGAGGACTCCAGCCTCTGTGAACTCTCCTCTCACCTCCTCCAGGAAGGCCTCCCTGATCACTCCTGCCTCCCTGATCTCCCCCTACTGGGGAAGTCTCACTGCTCCAACCAGAGGTGATGCCTGCTCCAACATTCCCTAATAGAGAGTTCAAGAAATAGTTGCCTGTCAGTCCACTCTCTACCCTGCTCAGTGCTTGGACAATTCCCCAGTCCCTGCGGGTATTCCTCCAGCCAGCCCTCCTGGGCCATCAGCCCCCACCTGCCCCAGGCTGGTGCCCGTTCTCCACGATGTACGAGTTTGAGGTTCTCCTCATCTCCGCCTCGCTGGCTTCGTCATGGTGATCCACACTCTACAGGGAGACAAACACCGCGGAGGCCCAGTCAGCCGGGGCCAGCTGCCCACCCCGAAATCACTTCCCAAAGCTCCCCCTGGTTCGAGCAGGGCAAATGCTTCTGAGAGAGACAGACCCCAGGAGGTATGGTGATGGGCCAGGGTCACCCAGGAGGCTAGGGGGACTCAGCCCCAGCAGTTGAGCCCCCGAGATCCTGGAGGCAAATGGCTCCACTGGACACATTCCAGACCCCCAAGATGCTAGGGACAAAAGTCAAGACAGAGTTCCAAAGGACTGTTCAAGGTGGCCCTACCCGTCCCCAAGGCTGGACCGGGTGACGGGGGCTGGGAGAGCCTGGCCCCTGCTCGTGCCAGGGGCTGCCTGTGTGGGAGCAGCCTAACCCAGCGACACATGGTCTTTCTGGGCCAACAATGGGCCTTGGAGCCAGCCCAATGGGGAAGCCTTACCATTGGATGCAGGGTCACAAGATTTGCCTGGATGTCCAGAGTACTGGGGCCTGACTGGCTCCTTGAGGCCCCTCCATCCCCTCTGGGCTGCAGCGGTGGGGAGTGTCATGCAGAGAGAGAGCCCAGACCAAGGGCCAGCAGGGGAACCCGCCATCCAGGCTGTGCTGCCGGCCCCTCCTGGGTCTCAGTTTCCCTGTTTGAGATAAGGGAGTAGGCTAAAAAAGCATCTACCACTTCAACCCCTTTTCTGGCCATGCCACTTAAACCAACATGCTCTGTCCTCCCAGGTAGGTGCTACCACACCCATTTTACAGATGGGACCCGAGGGCTCAGAAAGGGGATGTGTGCTGTCCAAGGTTACACAGTGAGCAGCAGCTGAGATGAGGCCAGGAGGGACATTATCCTCAACCTTGGCCCTGCCTTTCTCACAGTGAAGGAGGGTGGAGGGCTCAGAGCATCTGTGAGGCTGGTGGGTCGGCCTGGCAAGAGGGGTACAGGGGCAGACGCCTATAAGGGGCTCTACCAAGAGCCCACAACGGGTGGCTTGAGAGGTTGGCCATACCTCTCCTTAGATGGCCACACATCTCCAGATGGGTCCCCTTGTCTGCTAGGTTCCCAAATGACAAAAGCCCATCCCTGGCCCCCGACGGCTCATCCATGCCACCCTACCCATCCATGGGGGAATCAGTCTGGCGGGGGAGCCAGCACCTTGAGCAGGCGGCGAAAGGCTAGCATGAGGGCGCACGCCTGAGACAGACTTCACCCAGCCCAGGGGGTCAGAGAGAGCCTCCCAGAAGCAGCGGGGCTGAGCCAGCCTGGAGTGAGCCAGGCAGACCAGGAGTGGAAGCCATGCCCCGCAGAGAGACTAGTGTCTGCCAGAGACATCAAGGCACAAAGCATTCAGATCCAGTGGCTAGAGAAGCAGTACACAGTCCAAGGTGCCAGCCGGGAGAACTCGGACATGACTCCTTGGACAAGAAGGAACTGAAGGTCATCAGTTCTGGGTTTTAGGAACATCCTTCAGAAGCCAGTGAGACAGTGGCATGGAAGGGGGTGACCAGATGGCCAGGTACCTCCCTACTCCTGGGTAGGGACCCAGGGAGGAGAGATGGGGCAGTGAAGGAGTGGAGGGCAAAAGGGATTCCAAGGTTTGCAGGGAGTAAGTGAATGTGGAGGAGGGGGAGACATCACACCTCTTCTAGGCAGGGGCTTTGGGCCTGGCTGACGTGACCTGGGGGGGTGGGGTTGGTGGGAACTGCAGCCATGAGGCGCGGGGAAGAGGTCTGAGGGACTCTCCCTGATGGAAGAGGTAGGACAACGTTTACAGGCTGAGAGAAAGGCTCCAGCAGGGGGAGGGACACTCGGAGAGGTTGGGACCCTGGGGAGAAAGGAGAGGACGGGACTTGAGCCCGGGGAGAGACTGGGCTTGGAGAGGAGGTGACCATTCAACTTCCAATTCAGAAGGACGGAGCGGGAAGGGCTAGGCTCACTGGCAGGAACAGTGGAGAAGTTGAGGGCGGCCATCTCCTTGTGCCTCAGAGTGTGGAGGGCACCCCTAGAGCCACAACGAGCCTAACCTGAAGCCAGCTCAGCAGAAGGAGGAGAAACAGCCAGCCTATCCTGAATCCCGGACCCCACCTGTCACCAGGCTCTCAGCTCTGGGGGCCGTGTCCCCCTCCACCCCCCCATACTCTGGTCCGACAGGTTCCACAGGTCTACACAGGGGCCTGGAGAGATGGGCTGATGGTGAAACCATTTTCCCAGGAATGTGGGTCTCTCTGGGGGACGCCTGCCCATGCACGTTGCAGGCCCCTCACCTCCCAGGATGCCCCAGGGGACCAGAAGCCACAATCAGACAGGAAGTAGGTTCTGGACCAGGTGGATTCCTGCCAAGGGGTCTCCAGCAAAGCAGGAGGGAAAGGGGATGGGGGCTGAGTCATGCTGGGAGGCTGGAGTCCCAGGTTCCCCCTGCCCCTCCCTCCCCCCTCCCCCGCCCCGGGACTGGAACTCCTGCTCACCTAAGGAAGGGGCTCTACCCACGCCTCAGACCAAAGGGCTGTTCAGAGACCACCCTCCAACCCACCACACAAGCCTGGGGGTCACCACTAACCTTACGCCATGACTAAAGGCAGCAGCAGAGTCAGGTTGGGGTTTCTCTGTCCACAAAGCACTCATGCCTTCCAAGAGCAGAAAGGACAACTCAAGACAAAGTTGTGAGGCCGAGGGAGTGGGGTGGGGAGAGTGGGGTAACCACCCCAGCGCGACCTGAGCCTCAAACCACAGAGCTGGGCTGGGCCGTGGTCCCCAAGCCCACCCACAGGGCCCCCAGCTCCTTCCTTCCCTTCAGCCACAGGGAAGGGAACCAGGGGAGGGGACCTCTGTGTGCTGGGGCCAAGATAAAATCACTGGAGAGCCCAGAGGACGGGATGGGTCCTGGGGAGCTGGCTCGAGCACCTCCAAGATCTGGGCTTTGTTTTAAGAAGGGGGAGGCTTCCAGGAGGGAGCCCAAGCCTGGGAATGTCAGGAAGAGAGACTGGGGATGGGTAAGTCCGAGTTCAGTGACCCTCTCCCTGGGGAAGTTTGCATACACTGCTGTGAGGGCAGGAATCTTAGTTTGGGCATCCCTGGTGCTGCCAGACCCCACGCGGGCTCGTGCATGGACAGGGGAGCGTCTGTGTGCCCAGCACAGCCCCCGACGTGTGTGCGGCCAGAGTCCCCAGCCTGAGCCCCAGCCTGAGCCCCAACCTCGGCTGCCCCACCCTCTGCCTCCTCCACCCTCTGCCTCCTCCCGGCTCACACCATGGTTTTAAGGACTCATTTCAAACTTCTCCCCAAAGCATTTAGCACTCTTATCACACAGTGTGTCTGGGAAAGGAAGGCAGATAAGGCAAGTCTGGTTTCTTTCACGGTCAGACCTCGACGCTGCTTCTGCCAGTCACTCCTGAGAGGCTCCACTGCCTCTGACATGGGGACCTGGTGGCTCCTGCTCAGCCGAGGGACATTTCCAGGCCTGGCCTCAGGCTGCTACCATCCACTGAAGGTCCCCAGCCAGCTCCCTCCACTAGCCAGACCCCCGCTGTGGCTCCGTGGACACGCTTACAAGCCGACATGGCTGATGTCACCGTTATAGCCACCCAGCCCGCGCAGCACAAGGGGCAAAGCAGGGCAGGGCCAGTCCCCCTTAGAGACGAGGAAACTGAGGTCCAACTGAGAGATGTCCCCAAGGCCTCACAGAAAATGCAACAAAAGCAGTTCCTGTTTGCTCCAGGGTCTCAGGCCTCCTACAGGGAGTCCTCCCTGATTTCTCCCACCCTCTCGCTCCTCCCGGAGCCTCCCTTGCTAGTCACTGCCTAGCAAGCTCAAGGTCTGCCCACACAGAAGCAGATTACTAGATCAACTCATTCTGCATTGACCCCAAGGCATACACATAGGTTGAGTATGCCCCACCTCCAAACCCGGCAGTCCCGTTTGAATCAGAAGGAAACAAAAGGGTCTCAGCAAAGGGTCTCTAAGTCTCATTGCTGGTTACAGAGGGGCAGTGTAACACCAGCCCCCGCAATGCCTGACGACCACCAGCACTGGCTCTCGTGTGTGGATGAGACCCTCACACCCAGACCCCCTGGGGGCACAGACACAGGCGTATGAGAGGTCAGACAGCCCCGGCACCCAGCTGTGACTGTCCAGTCTTGCCCCGGAGCCCCGATTCCTTGTTCACAATCCAGTGTCCGATCACAAGCTGCCAGGCACAGCCCACGAGCAAGAACATGTGGATAACTCTGTGCAGCACCCCTCACTGCCAGAAACTGGCTGCGAGCCCGTGCCCGCACCCCTGAGAGGTGGGCTGCAAGAGAAGTGGGGAGCAGTGCCTCTGGTCGGGCGGGGGAAGCGGCCTCAGGCCCAGGGAGCTGGTGCTCAGGGGCTGCAGAGTGTCCGTCCGACCCCACTGGACACCTTGAGCGTCCTCCACCCGCAGTGCTCAACTACGCCTGCTGTCCCTCCTCCTCCCAGGCCTTCTGAAATCCAGAACCTACTCCCCAGCCGTGTCTCACTCCTCAACCTCCAGCGGGCTGCAGCATTCCTGCTGACCCCCAATCTCTTCTTCCTGAAGGGGTCCCCTCTCTCGATGTCTAAGAATGGGCTTTCCAGAGCCTCTGAGCTCCCTGGCAGCTCCTCAGCCTCTGCCCAGGGCTCCTGACTCACCGTCTCCTGCACAGCTGCCCGGAAGGCCTCACCTGATCTTGCTTCAACCACCAGCTCTGGCCTGATATCTCCCTAACCTCTGGCCTTGGCTACTCTCAGCCCACCAGATCTGTGACTCCATCTGCTCCAGGACAGCTTCACCTGGATGTCCCACAGCCCCACACCCTCAGCACAACCCAGATGGAAACTGGCATCTCCACCAGATCTGTGCCCCAGTAGTCCCCCGGCAGGGCTTCGCTCTCTGCCCCCCTGCTCATATCCAAAGACCATCTCACCCTGATGATTCCCCCTTGGAGATCTCCGTCCAAGGCACCCCAGCTCTCCCGCTCCCCAGCGCTGCTCCTGCTATGGCCGTCCTCTCTTCTTGGACCATCACAACTAAGTCCCCCTATCTCCAGCCACCCTCCAACCTGCCATCCATCCTTGAGGGCGCTTGTCGGATACAAGGAGGACCCTGTCTGTCCCCTGCCCAGTGCCCCACTATCCCCATAACCCAGAGAACTAGCTTACCCCACATTGGCCAATTCCCACTGAAAAACTGTTAGACGACTGAAGACACATCTCTCACACGAACGCGTGGATTCGTGTACGTATACGTATTCATGTGTGACTCCAAGAGTAGTTTTCTAAAACTTGGACAGCTGCCTCCACATGCAGATGAGACCTCCACCCCAAAGCAAAGCCCAACTCCCTGGCCCAGCATCCGGGGGCCTTTACAACTCGCTCTTCCACTCTCATACCCACCAGGGTCCCTCTGGTCAGTGAGTCCTTTCAGGCCCTTAGAGGCTCTAGGCACAGCCCCCTACACCCGCCCCTGCACTAGCAGCAGCAGACCCTAAACCTCCAGCACAAAGCCGGCCTGAGACGCCCACTAGGACGGGACTGCTGTCCGGCTGCCTGCACTGCTGCTACGGCTTGGTCTGGGCCATCTCCCACCCAGGCTGGGACATCCAGGGGCAAGGGCTAATCTGATCCCCCTCCTCCTGGTCCCTTGAGGTGCAGCCCAGCCTACACAAGGACTCTGCGTGTGTGATGGATTGAACCAAGGAGGGACAGCAGGTGCAGGCTACCCAGACCCTGGAAACCCAAGCCCAGGGCACATGCCTGGGCAGGGTGGAAAATCCCACCTAAGGGCCACTGCACACACCATGGGAACATTCTAACCTGCCACTCCAGGAGGCCCCACGCTCAGGGGAGTGACTGGTCCACACCGGCCTCTGCCCCACCCCCACGCGGTGTGGGCCTCTGGCCGGTCACTGACCCCAGAAATCTAGACTGCCCACGGCTCTTTCCCCCTGGTTCCCCTGTCTCTTCTTTCACGGTAAGGATTTACCCCTGCAAGTTTCCAAATGCCCGGCTGCACCCCAACAGACTGCATTCTCCTCCGCTCAACACACAGAAGGGCTTGAGTTCTCAATCCAGGTTAATCAATAACTCAAGCCGTCAGAGTTCAGTGAAGCGGCAACGCGGGGAGCGCGTGAATGGAGGAGGGGGGTGAAGGGTTGCCGACCATTCCAAGACACAGGCCCGGGCAGTGTCGAACAGAGAGGGGCAGCACTTCAGCGCCCAAGCCCTTAGTGCCAAGGCACAGTGGAGAGAGGGGAACAGAACAGGGCACGCCTGCAAAGAAGGGAGGGGCCCGAGACAGGTGCAGAGGGCAGGCTAAGCCGGTTTCTCCGAATGATGGCCGGACCCCCACAACCGAGTCGCAGCGGCGGGTGGCGGGACAGCCCCGGCACCGGCACGCACTCCGGACCTAGCGGCGGCGGGGGTCGCGGAGTCCCCCTTCCCCGGCGCCTGAGCACAGACGCCCGCGCTCCCCGAGGCTCACCTGGCCGCGGCCGGACAGCGAGAAGGTGGCGTGGCTGGCGAAGCGCGCGGTGCCCAGGCGGGGCGCACGGTCTGGGACGCCGGGGGCGGGCGGAGGGCTCGGCGTGCCGGGCGCGGGGGTCAGCCCGGTCGCCAAGCCCAGCGCCTCCACCTGGCGCGTCAAGCGCTCGAGTTGCGTCTGCAGCCGCTGGTTGTCGCGCTGCAGCTCGGCCACCGTGCGCGCCAGCGGCCCGGCCAGGCGCAGCGCCTCGGCCACGCGCTGCTCCATGCCGCGCTGCAGCCCCTGCATGTCCTCGTGCAGCGCGCGAACCGCGCCCTCTAGCGCCGCCTCGTAGCGGCCCAGCGCCTCGCGCACCGTGCGCGCCTCCTCGGGGTCGGGGGCCGGCTCCACGGCCGAGCCGGCGGGCGGGTCTCAAGGAGAGCGGGTCTGGCCCAGTGAGCAGCCGAGCTCTGCAGCTCCGAACCGCGACTGGCCTCCCAGGGCTGGGTTCGCCGGAGGGGCGGTGGGAGGGGCGGGCAGAGGCCGGGGCGAGCCCGGCGAGCCCCGGGAATGGGCTCCGCTTGGGGGCGGGGCCTGGGGGCGGGGCCTGGCGGCTCGGGGTCACCCCCAACCCCAGCCCCTGTGACCCACGCGATGCGGCGAGGAGGAGTGTCGTCAGTGGCGCCGGAGGAGAAGAGCTCGCCCAGCCTCTCGTCTCCCTCGGTGCGGAGCTCAGGGGGAGGGCCGAGGCGGAGACCCCCTTGACCCTGGAGAAGCAGTGTGCGACATGTGGGAGGGACTGCGGGCCATCAGAGGAAGGCCTCGACCCCCAAGTGGACTTGATTTAGGAGACAGCGGACGTGGGTTATGCGTTCCCACGGGGCTCTGACGCTCAGGGCCCAGGAACTACTGGCGGTAGGGATCCCCCACTGCTCTGGGGGACCTGAGAGCGGCAGCAGTAACCCCCAGAACTGTCACCCTGTGCACATGACTGCCCGCTCTAAGCCGTGGACACGGCCCTCACAAGCACATACTTACGTGTGGCATCTTGGCCTGGAATTTCTTGTACCTAAGGGAGAGGGAGACAGGTGGTGAAGTCTCTCCTTGTCTCTGCAATTATGCACTCTCCCCTCCCAGCCCCACTCTGTGTAACAAGATTCCTGTGTCCTTCCTGCCAGTGGTCACGGGGCTCCGAGCTCACTGAGTGGCCCCTGTTGGGGCATCCACAAGTGACTGAGGTCAGAGAAGAGAAGGTGTGCTTAGGACCGAATCTCCAAATTCTTGGGTCAGAGACCATGGGACTAATCACCTCTCTCCCTCCATCAGAGTCTCCGTCCCTGGCCTGTAACCACAGGCCAGGGCTCCCACCTCGATTCCCTCTCAACACCCCTTTCATGCTGGAACCCAGATATTCCTCCCTTCCATACCCCCCAACCTCCATACATCACGAGAAAGGGAGGAGTGAAAATAGCTTTTGCTTCGGAATGACAGAACGATGGGCAAAGGTGCTGTCTGACCTCACTTACATTGTAAAGTTGATTTGAAATAAAAAATGGGAGCATCTCCTCCTTCTTTGTGCAAAAAGCCTTTCCTGATTAGCCTTCTCCTTCCCAGGCCTGGCCCACTTGAAGGAGGGCTAGTGGCTGGGCAGGCACAGCCTGGTGGCAGGGGAACGAGAGGCCTGAAAGACTTGTTTCTGTCACACTAGGCTTCCCAAGATGTTTGCAGCCACAGACCTCCTGGACTGGCCTGCTCTACCCCAGAGGAGCTGGATCTACCTAACAGATGCTGAACGCCAATCCCCCCTCTCTCCCTGCTCCACAGGGACAGGAAGGAACTCTGGGTTACCTAATCCAAGGAGCCTTCCAGCAATTATTTCATGAGAAAGTCAAATGCCAAAAGGCGTGCATGGGGTGTGTGTGTGTGTGTGTGTGTGTGTGTGTGTGTGTGTGTGTGTGTGTGTGTGTGTGTGTGTTTTGTAAGTAGCTCTCTGCACACGGTGAGCCAGACTGCTCCCTGCATTCTTTCTCTGGGTGGAATCTTTGATAGAGACTAGGAGAGAGGCTTCTGCTACAGCTTCTGCCCCAAGTAGCACTCAGCCCCTCCAGGTCTGAGCACGGGAGCCTGGAGTTCGGAGACCCTGGTCTCTGCCAGGAAAGCCCAGCCACTTCCTTTGCAGAACCTGAGGAATGGCCAGGTGGGGAAGTTTGGGAGGGACTGAACAGCCTGGTCCCTGGCCCCATGGCCGATGTGCACCTGGGCCTGTGCCTGGTCCAGCAGCATAGAGGGGAGTGGGGGCAGGCAGGGGTCTGGCCTTCTCTCCCAGCTTCCCGGAGAAGGAAGGCTGGTGTGTCTCTAGGGTGGGAACCCTAACGGTTGATAGATCCTAGAGACTAGCTGCCCAGGATCCACCCACACTCTCCCACCTCAGGCAGGTTATCTGGTCTCTCCTGATGTACCATGACGACATCTGGGAGGGGCTGGGCAGGGCTCCATCTGTGACTGGCAAGGGCAGAGATGGGGCTTGCAGTGGGTTTTGGGCAGACAGTACCAGAATCATACCATCCCCCTTGGCTTCTCTGACTGCTGACAGTCAGACCACTGAGTCAGTAGCTGGAGATGAGCCTAGGAGAGGAGAGATGAACCAGGAGTGGGAGGAAGAGGGGCAGAGGGGCAGGGAGAGAAGGAGGGAGGGCAGAGGGGGTGATGCTGAGGTGGGGAGGGTGTGATCGACGACCAGTGCTACCCAAGAGCTGGCTCCACGCCACCTGGGGGGAGGCTGCAGCTTGCCCCAGGCCCCAGGGGCTCCTCTCAGCCATCCCCTCAAGGCCCCTCCTCCAACCCTCCCCCAGCTCCTGCCAGGTACCAGACTGTGGAGGAGGTGAGGGCTGATGGACCCTGCTGAACTCCCTCCATATTCACCAGCCCTCATGTCAGCAGGCTATCGAGGCCGACCTCCCACTGAGTCCCAGGGGCTCTGGCACCCACCCTTCCAGCTTCCCTCCCCCTGGCTGTGACCTGTCCACCACCTGCTGGTCCCTTGATCTGCTGTGCTGCTGGGCTGGAAGTGGAATATGGGACAAGGCTTCCTGAGTCCCCTGCCGTCACCTCACGCAGTCAAATCCTTGCCAGGCCCAAACCATGAAGCCAGGAGGTGAGATGGGGAAACGGAGGCCCCGGGAGGGACAGGGACAGGCCCGAGGCCACAAGTAAGGTCCGCAAAGACAGGACCAGAACCCAGGGCCCTGCCTCTAGTCCCAGCACCCCTCTGGGGGCAGCAGTCAAATCCAGCCAAGTCTGGGCAGCTCCTCCTGCTCCCAGTTTGCCTGGAGGCTCCAGTTCCCTGGAACTGCTCCTCAGAACTCTTCAGAACCCCCTCCAGGCCCTCCGGCACTGCCACCAGAGGACCATCCCTCCTCCTGCCAGTCCTGACTGCCCTCCCACCCCCTCAGCTTCTCCTCCCCAGGGACCTTCCTGAGTGGCTGTTCTTTCCCTCACCCTTTAACCGTGGTCCCCAGGGCTCTGATCTGGGCCTGACCCCTTTCACCCGCAGACCCTTTCTGGGTGGTGTCACCCACCCCCTCCTCCATACTGATGACTCCTGCTTCTCCATCCCCAGCCCAGCCCCTCTCCATATACTATAATTTCATGTGCACAACGTTAAGAGTACAGACATATGGGGGGAAAAAACCCACATAATATACCACTATACACATACACTAGGGTGGCTACATTAAAAAAAAAAAAAAGCCAACAATACTATGTGTTGCCAGGAATATAGAGCAACTGGAACTTTAATTCATTGCTGGTGGGAATGCAAAATGATAGTCACTCTGGAAAATAATTTGGTAGTTTTTTTTTTTAAATCAAGTTAACCATACACTTACAATATGACCCAGAAATTCCACTCTTCGATACTTATTTAAGAGGAATAAAAGCACATATCCACACAGAGACGTGTATACACGTTTATAGCCGCTATATTCATAATGATAAAAATTTGGAAACCTAATTCTAGCATTGGGTGAATAAGTAAACTGTAGTGTCTAGATAAAATGAACACTACTCAGTGATAAAGAGAAAAATTAGTAATACAAGCAAAGATATGAATGGTTCGCAAAGACTATACTAAGTGAGAGAAATCAGATATGAATGAGTGTATGTTGTGTGATTCCATTTATAATATGTAAATCCTTAAAACACGATTCCTTTGGAGAAGGAAAACGGATCAGGATAGAAATCAGATTGGTGGTTGCTAAGGGCCAGAGGTAAGAGGTGAGGCAAAGGACACAACGAACCATTTTAGTCGACAGACATGTTCTTTATCCTGATTGTGGTGCTGGTAAGTGGTGGTAGATAGTAACATTGGTGAATTTTACTTCATGTAAATTTTATCTTAATGAATCTGATTTTAAAAATAGATTGCATGACAGACTTGCTGGCTACCACTGGTCTTGACAGTAAAGTGAAGGCAGTTTGCTGCACTGGAAACTGGTTCCCCTAAAATCTGTTGGGAGGAAAAGACGTGTGACTGCTGTGTACCAGACATGAGCTGTGGCAGAGGAAGCGGCATAGAGCGTGATAAAACCTGGCCAAGGGCGCCACCTGGAGGGCAGCTGAGGCCTTAGCAGCAGGAAGCTGAAGCCTAGGCTGCCTGTGAGTGTAGGGGAGGTCAGACCAAGGGACTCACCTGTGGTGAGAGACCCCAATAATGGTGTGGGCTAGCAGATTTGGGAAGAACTTACAAAAGGGCCCCACTAGGTGAGGAGTCAGCTTTATACACATACCAGACCCGGCGAGATGCTGTGGTACTAGGGCTCATGGCACCAGTCAGAATAAGACCTTTCTTGCCCCTTTCCTCCCCTTCTCCCCAGCGTCAACTCTGGAGGAAGGAAAATCAGCCTAGTGAGTGAGAAAGAGAGTCTCAGGGTGTATGAGCAGTAGGGGAGGGGAAATAGGAGTTTATCTCACACACACACACACACACACACACACACACACACACACACACACACTCACTCACACTTTTTCCTGTTGCATACGGCCTATCCAAAATAGATCAGGTATGGAGATCCCTTAAAAAACTAAAAATAGACTTACCCTATGATCCAACAATCCCACTCCTGGGCATATATCTGGAGGGACCTCTAATTTGAAAAGACACATACACCCCAATGTTCATAGCAGCACTATATACAATAGCCAAGACATGGAAGCAGCCTAAATGTCCATCAACAGATGACTGGATAAGGAAGTTGTGGTATATTTATACAATGGAATACTACTCAGCCATAAAAAACCAAGTAACACCATTTACAGCAACATGGATGGACCTGGAGATTATCATACAGTACACTGTATGTATCATTACTTACAGTGAAGGAAGCCAGAAAGAGAAAAAAAAAAATACCACCTGATATCGCTTATACATGGAATCTAAAAAAATGACACAAATGAACTTATTCACAAAACAGAGAGACTCACAGACATAGGAAACAAACTTATGGTGACCAGGGGAGATGGAGTGGGGGTGGAGGGATAAAAGGAAGTTCTGGATTTGCAGATACCATCTACTATATATAAAATAGATAAACACCAAGGGCCTACTGTATAGCACAAGGAACTATATTGACTACCTTGTGATAGCCTATAATGAAAAAGATTATGAAAAGGAATATATATATATATATATATATATGTATATATATATATATATATATGAATTACTATGCTGTACACCAGAAATCAATACATTGTAAATCAACTATTCTTCAATTAAGTTAATAAATAAACAAAAAGCATATGCAGAGTCAAGAAACAAAACAAAAAAAAACAGATGGGGAAGGTACAAGGGAGACGTTTTCCTCAAATAAACTTTAAATTATTTTTTGGGTTGTACTTTTTTGCATTTTTAATTGTGGTAAAACATAACATAAAATTTACCATTTTAACCGTTTTTAAATGTATAATTCCGTGGCACCAAGTACACGTTATAACATTGTTATAAATCCATTTCTAGAAGATTTTCATCATCCCTAGTGGAAACTCCATGCCCACCAAACAATAACTCCCCATTAGCCCCGGCCCCCCACCCCTGGCAAGCACTATTCTATCCTCCATCTCCATTAATTTGACCATTCTGTATATTCTTTAAAATTGCAATTACTGAAATGAGACTTTTAGAACTTGAAGTGACCTAGGAAGTTTTTTGCCAAAGAAGAGTGTCCAAAAAACCCCGTCTCTGTATTCAATTCAAAAGGGTGATAATGAACCACCCCCACAGAACAAGTCTGAATGAAGACTGGGAGGCAAAAATCAAGCTTCCTTATGATGGTCCCCTGTGGGCAGTACTGGATCAAACTCACACTCACAAACAAGGGGCTTCTTTTACTCATAGGAGGAGAGATCTAGAGATACACAGGTCAGACGAGAAGATATTTGCAAACAACATAGCCAATAGGGGTTGGTACCTGAAATATACACAGAACTCATCCAACTTAGTATCAAAAAAGTAAACAACCCAGTTTAAAAATGGACAGAGGATCTGAATAAACATTTGCCCAAAGAAGACACACAGATGGCCAACAGGCACATGAAAAGATGCTCGACATCTCTAATCATCAGGACAATGCAAATCAAAACCACAACGAGATACCACCTCACGCCTGTTACAATGGCTATGATCATAAAGACAAGAAACAACCAGTGTTGGCAAGGATGGAGAGGAACGGGAACTTCCACGCACCATTCGTGGGAATGTAAAATGGTGTAGCCACTATAGAGGTTCCTCAAAAAAACCCTAAAAATGGAACCACCATATGATCCAGCAATTCCACTTCTGGGTGTTTACCGGAAGAAAACAAAAACAGTAATTCAAAAAGATATATACACCCCTATATTCACTGCAGCATTATTTACAATAACCCAGACACTGACACAAACCAAGTGCCCATCAACAGATGATTGGTTTGAGAAGATGCAGCGCACGCGCTCGCACGCACACACACACACACACACACAATGGAATCCTATTCAGCCATAAAAAAAAAGAGTGAAATCTTGCCGCTTGTGACAACATAGATGGACCTAGAGGGTATTATGCTAAGTGAAATAAGTCAGACAGAGGGAGACAAATACTTACACGTGGAATCTAAAAAACAAAACAGAAACAGTGTCATAGATATAGAGAACAAACGGGTGACTGCCAGAGGGGAGGAGAGTGGAAGAACGGACAAAACAGGTGAAAGGGATTAAGAGGCACAGATTTCCTGCTATAAAAGAAATAATTCATGGGATGTAATGTACAGCGGGTCCTAGGGAAGCACAGATGGAAAACCACTCACCTTATCCACTGTCCTCATTGTACAAGATGGGAAGACTGAGGCTTGGGAAGCAGCAGGGGTGGGCACCCAGCGGTCTGGGGCAGAGGTGGCAGTGCTCACAGGCTCCAGCCCTTACAGAGAGCTCTCCTGTCCAGCAAGAGCGCTTTACAATTTCTAATGCGTTCTCACTGACAGGATCTCAAACAGTGAAACTAGGGCCTCTCCCCCGCCCCCACCTCCGAGCCAGTCCCACCAAAGCCCCATCTCTAGGGGCTCAGCAAGGACGTGGCGCCTCTGGGCGTGGGGCCCGGCAGGGTGACGGTGGTGGCCACTCGAACCCCATGGAGGTTGTTACAATTTCCAGGACCTGGGTTGATCACTCTGTTCGGACTGGATGAGACCTCACCTCATCTGGACTCCTTAATGGGCCCGGCAGGTAAGCAGAACCCCAGTCGGTGACAGGTGCCTCACCTGAACCGGACAACAGCAACACGGGACAAAGGCCTTAACAGGTGAGCGGAGCCCGGTCGACAGGAGGTGGAAGCAGCGGGCCTGCCGGTGCTTGCTCATCGTTTCTGCTGGGTCTTGATCTCAGAAGATAGAAATGGTAGCATAACAGACCACGTTTGGCCAGTGAGAAGTGCCCAGCACCCCCTGGTTAGATTTACTGTCCGCTTAGAGAAGGCCTGTGTACATAAAATGAAAAAGGTGCTTGCGACGTTCCCCACCCCCCCCCCGAATTTTCAAAAGAAAACTTGCTACATCGAGGCCTTCTAGGTGTAAAGAAGCTGCCTACGTAGGATGAAGTCGAGGTAGAAAATTGCACTTTGTGTAAATGGCCATTTGCTTTTTTTTTTTAAAGAATCATAGAAAAGAAGTGTCTTTTGGAAATGACTTTTCAAAACCAAAAAACTGCCTTTTTATTGTCAATTTGCCTGGGGTAACGGTTTACACTTTGGTTTGATCACAGCCCTACTTTCCTCCTGCGCTGGGAAATTCAGAGGAATTGGCCCCAGTCATTTGGTGGCCTACAGCTCAAGGCGGCCCTGGGGAGTCAGAATGTGTTTCCTGGTCATAAACACCAGACAGGACATGCCAGGCTCTCCTGGGTGTTTCTGCAAAAACCTGGGTGCTCTTCGCGGACCCTCCCCCGGGTGAGGCGGGTGGGAGGCATCTTGCCCCGGGCTGCGGGAGGTGGGCGGGCGTGGACAAGCTGTCACACAGCGAGGCCACAGGGCTGTGTCTCCACCTGCCGCTGTGCCTCTGACTGCAGTAATTTAAAAAGTGAACACCTGTTAAAAATCCGTGGGTTCGGAAACCTAGTGTGTTCTGCATTTCCCCCCAGGACGCTCGCAGTCTTGATCCTGTTTTGATTCCTCCGGGAGCAGGGGAGTCTGTGCCGTAGTTCTCTGCGTGGTCCGCGGAATCTTCAAGGGTCCTTGAGACCTTTATTCAGGGGATCCACTAACAGCAAGACAGGATGTGCCTTTCTGACTCTCATTCTTTCTGGAGTTTTCCGGAGGCCCCACCAGGTGTGACGTTACCACAGGCTGCAGAAGCAGGGGTGAGAACCCAGCCGTCTGCTATTAAGCCGGACAGGCAAGGGATTGGCAAGACTGTAAAACGAAACCACTCTTTTATGGAAAACAGGCTCATAAAAATGTTACTTGTGTTAACATGTTTTCCACAAAAGAGTCCTCTACACGTAGATTCTGTGTTTGGGGATGAGCGGAAACTAACCAGAACTGGTTCACACTATGAGCAAAGTATTATACCAGTCAGTCAGTCAGTCAGTCTCCCAGGTGGTCTGAATTCCAGCTGAAGCTTCCCTCTCCCCTCGAGCAAGCTGCCTCCTCTCTGGCCCACGGGCACTGGATGGTTCCCAAGAACTCCTCCTGGTTCAGCATATTAAGTCTCTTCAAGGTCTTCTCCCATGAGACCTGGGAGCTCCCCTCAGATGGGAACGCCACTCCCCTCGCCAGTGTCGGTCTTCTCTGAATGTTCAGGAAACAGGAACCATAGCCACGCACTGTAGGGACATTCAGGTGAGACCGTGACTGTGGAAAAGCTGTGGACACGGAAAAGCACCAGATACACATGAACTTTAACAAAGACCTGAAAAGCTAAGCATAAATATGGACACCACATACCAAAGATGAGACAAAAGTCTGAAATGAGATGCTTGTCAAAAGTATTCTGAGACTTTATTAATTCGTACCTATTGAAGAAAAAAAAAACCCTATATACAGCTATGTGCACAAAACTCGAAAGACCAGAAGCAATACATCTCTCTGGCGTGGGCCTTACCATTACTCCTTATTTAAAACACACTAGATTTCCCCATGACTTTCAAAATGACATGGTCATTGTAGAAAATTTGAAAAATAGGAGAAAGCATAAGAAGGAAAATAAAAATCACCCATAATCCCACCACTCAGAGATAACTTAACATTTTTGCTGTATCTGTTCTATGCTTAAAAAAAAAAAAAAACATTTTATATGTGTTTTACACGAGTGACGTCACACTAAATACAGTTTTGTGTCCTGCTTTTTTCACTTCGCATGGCATTAGGAACATCTCCCCATGACGTTACAAAGTCTTGGTGAATATGAATGCACCGGCCACTTGTTCGGCCCCACGTGAGGACTGGGCGTTCGCCCCGGGCTGGGCACCACGCTGCCTGGATGGGGAATAAATAGAAGAGACGCCAGAAAAGCAGGTGCGGGATTGCTGAGTCCACAGCACAGATGAATTCTGGGCTGATCTCCTTCCCTGGGAGGGAGTCCGGCTCCGAGCAGGATTTCCCTGCTTCACATGAGGGCTTGCTGGCAGGTTCATTCATCTGAGATCAGGCCTGGCCAAGGTCTGTGTCACGAGGCTCTGACACGAAGGTCAGCCAGGATAGGGAGCATTTCTGAACTGACAGTGTCAGTCAGTGGAAAACACGGCTCTGCTTGCTCCCCGGCTAGTTAGTTAACTCCTTTTCAGGAGCGAGGTTAGGAGGAGTCAGGGTCCTCTAAAAAGACCCTGCTCCGAGCAGCTTTGGGCTTTCAGCTCCGTGGCTGAGCGAGGGTCAAAAAGCAAGAGCAAATGAGAAAAAGAGTAATCACCCCAGATGGCTCAGGGAACAAGAGCAGGGTAGGCGGGTGATGTCCACTGCAGCCTCTGGACGGGGCCCAGCAGCCGGGCCAGCCTGCCTCGCCTGGTAGCCGATGGTCTTGCTGCGACACCACTCGAGCAGAATCTGCTTGATGCTGCTGGCGCTGGCCACTCCGAAGCTCTGTGAGCGCTTCAGCTTTGCCCGGGTCTCGCCCTTCCCCCTGCGGAGAGAGGGCAGGCCTGCTGGGGGCTGGGGGCCAGGGGGCTGCCTCTCAGCTGCCATCTGCTCCGGGAATGTGCCCCACCAGCTCTGCTCACCCAGGGAGATGCTCTGTCGGCAGGCAACCTCCCAGCCCCACGCCCACGTCCAGGCGTGCGCCCCGTGTCCCAGCTGCACTGCGTCCACTGATGGGGTCCGGCAGGACCAGCCCCCTTCCAGCCTCCAGGCCCCCTGTGTACTTCCCACACTGGCGATCCTGCGGCAGAGGACCTGAGCCCACATGGCCCATGCCCCTGCCCTCTGCTTGGAAAACCCTCCTTGCCTCCTCCATCCCACCCTTCCTCTGAGCTCCTTCCGAGGCCGCCCTCCCTCATGGTTTCCTATTCTAGGCCCCAAAGACACTCTTTATCGGCCAAGATCAGGTTGTCTGGGTCAGTGGGACAGTTCCTGTGTCTGTCCCCCTCACCAGAGTCAGAGCCTTGGGAGCCAGGACTGGGGGGTCATTGTCTCATAGGCCTGGGCCAACCCTAAATGTAACAGGAATCAATACCACTCACTGACAGGAGGGCTGGATAAACATGCAAAGGTGGCCCTGTTTCTAATGGGGCGGGCGGTGTAGTGTGACAGGGAGCCAGTGGTACTGGGGTCTCACTGTGTCACCTCCAGCTTCTGCTGGGAATCCCAGTGACTGCCCTCTGGTCTCCCCAGTCATGCCTGGAAACTAACCTGTCCAGTTGGATGAGGGATGTGGGTGTGAGGGTGCCTGGAGTTCCCTCTTGGAATGTGGGAGAGGGGCTGGGGTCTCATCACAGCCTCCCTTCCCAAAACTGGAGCCACCTGCCCCTCAGCCGGCCCTGTAGCCAGCCCTGACCTATGTCTTGCCTGAGAGGTCACATCTTGGGGAACTGCCCTCGGGGGAACAGGACAGGGCCAGCTTTGCTCTGCCTGCCTGCCTGACCCCAGTGTGGGCTCAGGCTTTCTTTGGGGGCCCAGACTGGTCTGGGAGGGTGCTAAGAGCATCCATACTTGCCGGCTCCTGTGTCCTGCTCCCATTTCTCAAACAATGCCTTCCGGGCCTGTGCCCCCGAGGTGCGGGGCAGCGTCTGCGACCGCACCAGCTCCCGGCGACGCTCCCCCTGCCGATGGGCCTGAGTCGTGGCTGGCGGCTGTGTGGAGGGGGGCGACTGGGGTGGCGTCACCCGAGGTGGGCTGAGGAGAGACCACCGAGTCAGGAGCACAGATCTGGCCATCACTAGCTCGCACAGGCCCCGGGCCTCCACCCCACTGAATGTGAAATGAGGCAGCGGCGGGGCTACAGGCAGAGAGGAAGCACCCCTGTTCCAGCCCCCAACCGGTTCCGCAGGTTTTTGGAACTGAGCTGCTGTCTGAGGCCGGCCTAGCCAGCAGTGGGCCCCCTCTCTGCACATAATCGCCCCTCGGCAGGTGTCAATGCCTGGGGTGGGCGGGGGCGTCCTCCTGGCAGGACAAGCACCCAGAACCAGCCCCACCAGGATCAGGCCCCCTCCTCGCCACCACTAAATAAGATCCCCTCTGTTTCCCCCCTAAAACAGTTTGTCAGAAAGTCACAATTCTCCTTTTATTATTAAGAGGGGGAGAAAAAAGCCAAGCCAGCCCCCACCCAACACCCAGCTCCGATCACAGTCCACAGGGCCTGGGGGCAGCGCATGGGGACAACCGGAGGCCAGGAGGCAGCCTGTAACACAGGGAAGCCCCCACAGACCTCCCCCAGGGTAAGGGCCTCTCCAGGTAACTCCTCAGTCCACAAGCAGGAAGCCCCCAGCTCAGAGGGAGCCTAGCCAGGATGGCTGAAGATCCATCCTGTGGGGACTGAGAAACTCTCTCCAATCTTTGGACAGACTTGCTTTGAAGGATCCTTAAAGAAACCAGCCCTCCGCCGTATTGCTCCAAACAAAACTCTCTACCAAGCTTCGCTGCCTCATTTCTCCTCTCAAACCCCACCCTGCGACACTGCTGCCTTAGTTCTCCAGAGGCACCAAGCCAAGGAAGGTGCCTCCTCCTGGGGTTGGCACTGGGAGCTCCGTGCAGGGGCCTGGGTAGCCTGGGTCCAAGGCCAAGGCCAGACACTTCCTGGGGAGTGACGACCCTGCCACCGGGAACAGGGGCCCTGACTCGCCTGTTATTGTTCCTGCTGGCCGTCACCCCCCCATAGCCAGAGCTGGACAAAGACCGTGGGAGGGAAGAGTTCTTCTCTGCGGGACAAAGGGAGGGAGAGAAATAACAAACCCTGGCCTTGGGGAGGGCCACCACTGCCTGCCTCCCATCCTTTGACCCCACCCTGAGCTAGTCACCCAGCATCACTCTGGGCACTGGCAGGACCTCTGGGCTAAGCTGACCCTGCCTGGGCCAACAGTTGAGGAGAAAGGATGCTGGAACATAGAGCAATGACATAAAAGAGGTCCTTTACAGTACTCCTCACTGCATTTGAGAGCACAGAGCCCAGGGCCTCCTGTGCTGCATATCCAGTAGATACCATGTTACCAAGCCCTCATTCTGGAAATCCACAAAGCCCGACCCCAGGACACACCCTGGGGCCTGATCACAGGTCCAAGACAGCCCCAGGGGGACCATGCCAGGTTTGTTACACACAAAGTGTGCAGGGCAGGCGGCCACCTTCTAACCACAGCCTTGATCTGCAGTAAAAGCCATGGTCGTACCCCGCAGGATGAGGCTACTTCACAGCAGCTCTGGGAGAGGAGCCGGGAAAGATGGGCCCCATCTGATGGAGCAGGCGAGCTGGGGACGGGGGTGGCAGTGACAAGCACAGTGGGTAGGGCCCGGCCCCAGGATTTCTGAGTCTCCTGCAAACCACCCCCAGCCCCTGACCTCCCTCCCATTTTGAGGTCATGGTCTCCTGCTCCTACCACTGGGACTGGGAGTCCAGGATGTGCTGGCCTCGCTGAGGCTTGAGCTGAGGCCCCCCAGGATGGCAGCAGACATGGGCGAGAGAGTTGTGGCTGAGGTCTCCCCAGAGAACTTCTCGGAGACTCGTGTGATGGCCGTGACTGGCTGGTGAGGCTGCCGCAAAGAGAGGCTCACAGGTCGAGGCTTGAGGGGCTCTGGTGTTGGGATGGTTTGGGCGGCTTCGGGGGGCCCATCACCCGGACCTGAAACAGGTGACCAGCAGGGGTCGGGGGGTTTCAGCCATGGCATTGACAGGGGCCTCAGAACCACCCAGGAGGACTCCAGCCTCTGTGAACTCTCCTCTCACCTCCTCCAGGAAGGCCTCCCTGATCACTCCTGCCTCCCTGATCTCCCCCTACTGGGGAAGTCTCACTGCTCCAACCAGAGGTGATGCCTGCTCCAACATTCCCTAATAGAGAGTTCAAGAAATAGTTGCCTGTCAGTCCACTCTCTACCCTGCTCAGTGCTTGGACAATTCCCCAGTCCCTGCGGGTATTCCTCCAGCCAGCCCTCCTGGGCCATCAGCCCCCACCTGCCCCAGGCTGGTGCCCGTTCTCCACGATGTACGAGTTTGAGGTTCTCCTCATCTCCGCCTCGCTGGCTTCGTCATGGTGATCCACACTCTACAGAGAGACAAACACCGCGGAGGCCCAGTCAGCCGGGGCCAGCTGCCCACCCCGAAATCACTTCCCAAAGCTCCCCCTGGTTCGAGCAGGGCAAATGCTTCTGAGAGAGACAGACCCCAGGAGGTATGGTGATGGGCCAGGGTCACCCAGGAGGCTAGGGGGACTCAGCCCCAGCAGTTGAGCCCCCGAGATCCTGGAGGCAAATGGCTCCACTGGACACATTCCAGACCCCCAAGATGCTAGGGACAAAAGTCAAGACAGAGTTCCAAAGGACTGTTCAAGGTGGCCCTACCCGTCCCCAAGGCTGGACCGGGTGACGGGGGCTGGGAGAGCCTGGCCCCTGCTCGTGCCAGGGGCTGCCTGTGTGGGAGCAGCCTAACCCAGCGACACACGGTCTTTCTGGGCCAACAATGGGCCTTGGAGCCAGCCCAATGGTGAAGCCTTACCATTGGATGCAGGGTCACAAGATTTGCCTGGATGTCCAGAGTACTGGGGCCTGACTGGCTCCTTGAGGCCCCTCCATCCCCTCTGGGCTGCAGCGGTGGGGAGTGTCATGCAGAGAGAGAGCCCAGACCAAGGGCCAGCAGGGGAACCCGCCATCCAGGCTGTGCTGCCGGCCCCTCCTGGGTCTCAGTTTCCCTGTTTGAGATAAGGGAGTAGGCTAAAAAAGCATCTACCACTTCAACCCCTTTTCTGGCCATGCCACTTAAACCAACATGCTCTGTCCTCCCAGGTAGGTGCTACCACACCCATTTTACAGATGGGACCCGAGGGCTCAGAAAGGGGATGTGTGCTGTCCAAGGTTACACAGTGAGCAGCAGCTGAGATGAGGCCAGGAGGGACATTATCCTCAACCTTGGCCCTGCCTTTCTCACAGTGAAGGAGGGTGGAGGGCTCAGAGCATCTGTGAGGCTGGTGGGTCGGCCTGGCAAGAGGGGTACACGGGCAGACGCCTATAAGGGGCTCTACCAAGAGCCCACAACGGGTGGCTTGAGAGGTTGGCCATACCTCTCCTTAGATGGCCGCACATCTCCAGATGGGTCCCCTTGTCTGCTAGGTTCCCAAATGACAAAAGCCCATCCCTGGCCCCCGACGGCTCATCCATGCCACCCTACCCATCCATGGGGGAATCAGTCTGGCGGGGGAGCCAGCACCTTGAGCAGGCGGCGAAAGGCTAGCATGAGGGCGCACGCCTGAGACAGACTTCACCCAGCCCAGGGGGTCAGAGAGAGCCTCCCAGAAGCAGCGGGGCTGAGCCAGCCTGGAGTGAGCCAGGCAGACCAGGAGTGGAAGCCATGCCCCGCAGAGAGACTAGTGTCTGCCAGAGACATCAAGGCACAAAGCATTCAGATCCAGTGGCTAGAGAAGCAGTACACAGTCCAAGGTGCCAGCCGGGAGAACTCGGACATGACTCCTTGGACAAGAAGGAACTGAAGGTCATCAGTTCTGGGTTTTAGGAACATCCTTCAGAAGCCAGTGAGACAGTGGCATGGAAGGGGGTGACCAGATGGCCAGGTACCTCCCTACTCCTGGGTAGGGACCCAGGGAGGAGAGATGGGGCAGTGAAGGAGTGGAGGGCAAAAGGGATTCCAAGGTTTGCAGGGAGTAAGTGAATGTGGAGGAGGGGGAGACATCACACCTCTTCTAGGCAGGGGCTTTGGGCCTGGCTGACGTGACCTGGGGGGGTGGGGTTGGTGGGAACTGCAGCCATGAGGCGCGGGGAAGAGGTCTGAGGGACTCTCCCTGATGGAAGAGGTAGGACAACGTTTACAGGCTGAGAGAAAGGCTCCAGCAGGGGGAGGGACACTCGGAGAGGTTGGGACCCTGGGGAGAAAGGAGAGGACGGGACTTGAGCCCGGGGAGAGACTGGGCTTGGAGAGGAGGTGACCATTCAACTTCCAATTCAGAAGGACGGAGCAGGAAGGGCTAGGCTCACTGGCAGGAACAGTGGAGAAGTTGAGGGCGGCCATCTCCTTGTGCCTCAGAGTGTGGAGGGCACCCCTAGAGCCACAACGAGCCTAACCTGAAGCCAGCTCAGCAGAAGGAGGAGAAACAGCCAGCCTATCCTGAATCCCGGACCCCACCTGTCACCAGGCTCTCAGCTCTGGGGGCCGTGTCCCCCTCCACCCCCCCATACTCTGGTCCGACAGGTTCCACAGGTCTACACAGGGGCCTGGAGAGATGGGCTGATGGTGAAACCATTTTCCCAGGAATGTGGGTCTCTCTGGGGGACGCCTGCCCATGCACGTTGCAGGCCCCTCACCTCCCAGGATGCCCCAGGGGACCAGAAGCCACAATCAGACAGGAAGTAGGTTCTGGACCAGGTGGATTCCTGCCAAGGGGTCTCCAGCAAAGCAGGAGGGAAAGAGGATGGGGGCTGAGTCATGCTGGGAGGCTGGAGTCCCAGGTTCCCCCTGCCCCTCCTCCCACCTCCCCCACTCCGGGACTGGAACTCCTGCTCACCTAAGGAACGGGCTCGAACCACGCCTCAGACCAAAGGGCTGTTCAGAGACCACCCTCCATCCCACCACACAAGCCTGGGGGTCACCACTAAACTTACGCCATGACTAAAGGCAGCAGCAGAGTCAGGTTGGGGTTTCTCTGTCCACAAAGCACTCATGCCTTCCAAGAGCAGAAAGGACAACTCAAGACAAAGTTGTGAGGCCGAGGGAGTGGGGTGGGGAGAGTGGGGTAACCACCCCAGCGCGACCTGAGCCTCAAACCACAGAGCTGGGCTGGGCCGCGGTCCCCAAGCCCACCCACAGGGCCCCCAGCTCCTTCCTTCCCTTCAGCCACAGGGAAGGGAACCAGGGGAGGGGACCTCTGTGTGCTGGGGCCAAGATAAAATCACTGGAGAGCCCAGAGGACGGGATGGGTCCTGGGGAGCTGGCTCGAGCACCTCCAAGATCTGGGCTTTGTTTTAAGAAGGGGGAGGCTTCCAGGAGGGAGCCCAAGCCTGGGAATGTCAGGAAGAGAGACTGGGGATGGGTAAGTCCGAGTTCAGTGACCCTCTCCCTGGGGAAGTTTGCATACACTGCTGTGAGGGCAGGAATCTTAGTTTGGGCATCCCTGGTGCTGCCAGACCCCACGCGGGCTCGTGCATGGACAGGGGAGCGTCTGTGTGCCCAGCACAGCCCCCGACGTGTGTGCGGACAGAGTCCCCAGCCTGAGCCCCAGCCTGAGCCCCAACCTCGGCTGCCCCACCCTCTGCCTCCTCCACCCTCTGCCTCCTCCCGGCTCACACCATGGTTTTAAGGACTCATTTCAAACTTCTCCCCAAAGCATTTAGCACTCTTATCACACAGTGTGTCTGGGAAAGGAAGGCAGATAAGGCAAGTCTGGTTTCTTTCACGGTCAGACCTCGACGCTGCTTCTGCCAGTCACTCCTGAGAGGCTCCACTGACTCTGACATGGGGACCTGGTGGCTCCTGCTCAGCCGAGGGACATTTCCAGGCCTGGCCTCAGGCTGCTACCATCCACTGAAGGTCCCCAGCCAGCTCCCTCCACTAGCCAGACCCCCGCTGTGGCTCCGTGGACACGCTTACAAGCCGACATGGCTGATGTCACCGTTATAGCCACCCAGCCCGCGCAGCACAAGGGGCAAAGCAGGGCAGGGCCAGTCCCCCTTAGAGACGAGGAAACTGAGGTCCAACTGAGAGATGTCCCCAAGGCCTCACAGAAAATGCAACAAAAGCAGTTCCTGTTTGCTCCAGGGTCTCAGGCCTCCTACAGGGAGTCCTCCCTGATTTCTCCCACCCTCTCGCTCCTCCCGGAGCCTCCCTTGCTAGTCACTGCCTAGCAAGCTCAAGGTCTGCCCACACAGAAGCAGATTACTAGATCAACTCATTCTGCATTGACCCCAAGGCATACACATAGGTTGACTATGCCCCACCTCCAAACCCGGCAGTCCCGTTTGAATCAGAAGGAAACAAAAGGGTCTCAGCAAAGGGTCTCTAAGTCTCATTGCTGGTTACAGAGGGGCAGTGTAACACCAGCCCCCGCAATGCCTGACGACCACCAGCACTGGCTCTCGTGTGTGGATGAGACCCTCACACCCAGACCCCCTGGGGGCACAGACACAGGCGTATGAGAGGTCAGACAGCCCCGGCACCCAGCTGTGACTGTCCAGTCTTGCCCCGGAGCCCCGATTCCTTGTTCACAATCCAGTGTCCGATCACAAGCTGCCAGGCACAGCCCACGAGCAAGAACATGTGGATAACTCTGTGCAGCACCCCTCACTGCCAGAAACTGGCTGCGAGCCCGTGCCCGCACCCCTGAGAGGTGGGCTGCAAGAGAAGTGGGGAGCAGTGCCTCTGGTCGGGCGGGGGAAGCGGCCTCAGGCCCAGGGAGCTGGTGCTCAGGGGCTGCAGAGTGTCCGTCCGACCCCACTGGACACCTTGAGCGTCCTCCACCCGCAGTGCTCAACTACGCCTGCTGTCCCTCCTCCTCCCAGGCCTTCTGAAATCCAGAACCTACTCCCCAGCCGTGTCTTCCTCCTCAACCTCCAGCGGGCTGCAGCATTCCCGCTGACCCCCAATCTCTTCTTCCTGAAGGGGTCCCCTCTCTCGATGTCTAAGAATGGGCTTTCCAGAGCCTCTGAGCTCCCTGACAGCTCCTCAGCCTCTGCCCAGGGCTCCTGACTCACCGTCTCCTGCACAGCTGCCCGGAAGGCCTCACCTGATCTTGCTTCAACCACCAGCTCTGGCCTGATATCTCCCTAACCTCTGGCGTCGGCTACTCTCAGCCCACCAGATCTGTGACTCCATCTGCTCCAGGACAGCTTCACCTGGATGTCCCACAGCCCCACACCCTCAGCACAAAACAGATGGAAACTGGCATCTCCACCAGATCGGTGCCCCAGTAGTCCCCCGGCAGGGCTTCGCTCTCTGCCCCCCTGCTCATATCCAAAGACCATCTCACCCTGATGATTCCCCCTTGGAGATCTCCGTCCAAGGCACCCCAGCTCTCCCGCTCCCCAGCGCTGCTCCTGCTATGGCCGTCCTCTCTTCTTGGACCATCACAACTAAGTCCCCCTATCTCCAGCCACCCTCCAACCTGCCATCCATCCTTGAGGGCGCTTGTCGGATACAAGGAGGACCCTGTCTGTCCCCTGCCCAGTGCCCCACTATCCCCATAACCCAGAGAACTAGCTTACCCCACATTGGCCAATTCCCACTGAAAAACTGTTAGACGACTGAAGACACATCTCTCACACGAACGCGTGGATTCGTGTACGTATACGTATTCATGTGTGACTCCAAGAGTAGTTTTCTAAAACTTGGACAGCTGCCTCCACATGCAGATGAGACCTCCACCCCAAAGCAAAGCCCAACTCCCTGGCCCAGCATCCGGGGGCCTTTACAACTCGCTCTTCCACTCTCATACCCACCAGGGTCCCTCTGGTCAGTGAGTCCTTTCAGGCCCTTAGAGGCTCTAGGCACAGCCCCCTACACCCGCCCCTGCACTAGCAGCAGCAGATCCTAAACCTCCAGCACAAAGCCGGCCTGAGACGCCCACTAGGACGGGACTGCTGTCCGGCTGCCTGCACTGCTGCTACGGCTTGGTCTGGGCCATCTCCCACCCAGGCTGGGACATCCAGGGGCAAGGGCTAATCTGATCCCCCTCCTCCTGGTCCCTTGAGGTGCAGCCCAGCCTACACAAGGACTCTGCGTGTGTGATGGATTGAACCAAGGAGGGACAGCAGGTGCAGGCTACCCAGACCCTGGAAACCCAAGCCCAGGGCACATGCCTGGGCAGGGTGGAAAATCCCACCTAAGGGCCACTGCACACACCATGGGAACATTCTAACCTGCCACTCCAGGAGGCCCCACGCTCAGGGGAGTGACTGGTCCACACCGGCCTCTGCCCCACCCCCACGCGGTGTGGGCCTCTGGCCGGTCACTGACCCCAGAAATCTAGACTGCCCACGGCTCTTTCCCCCTGGTTCCCCTGTCTCTTCTTTCACGGTAAGGATTTACCCCTGCAAGTTTCCAAATGCCCGGCTGCACCCCAACAGACTGCATTCTCCTCCGCTCAACACACAGAAGGGCTTGAGTTCTCAATCCAGGTTAATCAATAACTCAAGCCGTCAGAGTTCAGTGAAGCGGCAACGCGGGGAGCGCGTGAATGGAGGGGGGGGGGGGTGAAGGGTTGCCGACCATTCCAAGACACAGGCCCGGGCAGTGTCGAACAGAGAGGGGCAGCACTTCAGCGCCCAAGCCCTTAGTGCCAAGGCACAGTGGAGAGAGGGGAACAGAACAGGGCACGCCTGCAAAGAAGGGAGGGGCCCGAGACAGGTGCAGAGGGCAGGCTAAGCCGGTTTCTCCGAATGATGGCCGGACCCCCACAACCGAGTCGCAGCGGCGGGTGGCGGGACAGCCCCGGCACCGGCACGCACTCCGGACCTAGCGGCGGCGGGGGTCGCGGAGTCCCCCTTCCCCGGCGCCTGAGCACAGACGCCCGCGCTCCCCGAGGCTCACCTGGCCGCGGCCGGACAGCGAGAAGGTGGCGTGGCTGGCGAAGCGCGCGGTGCCCAGGCGGGGCGCACGGTCTGGGACGCCGTGGGCGGGCGGAGGGCTCGGCGTGCCGGGCGCGGGGGTCAGCCCGGTCGCCAAGCCCAGCGCCTCCACCTGGCGCGTCAAGCGCTCGAGTTGCGTCTGCAGCCGCTGGTTGTCGCGCTGCAGCTCGGCCACCGTGCGCGCCAGCGGCCCGGCCAGGCGCAGCGCCTCGGCCACGCGCTGCTCCATGCCGCGCTGCAGCCCCTGCATGTCCTCGTGCAGCGCGCGAACCGCGCCCTCTAGCGCCGCCTCGTAGCGGCCCAGCGCCTCGCGCACCGTGCGCGCCTCCTCGGGGTCGGGGGCCGGCTCCACGGCCGAGCCGGCGGGCGGGTCTCAAGGAGAGCGGGTCTGGCCCAGTGAGCAGCCGAGCTCTGCAGCTCCGAACCGCGACTGGCCTCCCATGGTTGGGTTCGCCGGAGGGGCGGTGGGAGGGGCGGGCAGAGGCCGGGGCGAGCCCGGCGAGCCCCGGGAATGGGCTCCGCTTGGGGGCGGGGCCTGGGGGCGGGGCCTGGCGGCTCGGGGTCACCCCCAACCCCAGCCCCTGTGACCCACGCGATGCGGCGAGGAGGAGTGTCGTCAGTGGCGCCGGAGGAGAAGAGCTCGCCCAGCCTCTCGTCTCCCTCGGTGCGGAGCTCAGGGGGAGGGCCGAGGCGGAGACCCCCTTGACCCTGGAGAAGCAGTGTGCGACATGTGGGAGGGACTGCGGGCCATCAGAGGAAGGCCTCGACCCCCAAGTGGACTTGATTTAGGAGACAGCGGACGTGGGTTATGCGTTCCCACGGGGCTCTGACGCTCAGGGCCCAGGAACTACTGGCGGTAGGGATCCCCCACTGCTCTGGGGGACCTGAGAGCGGCAGCAGTAACCCCCAGAACTGTCACCCTGTGCACATGACTGCCCGCTCTAAGCCGTGGACACGGCCCTCACAAGCACATACTTACGTGTGGCATCTTGGCCTGGAATTTCTTGTACCTAAGGGAGAGGGAGACAGGTGGTGAAGTCTCTCCTTGTCTCTGCAATTATGCACTCTCCCCTCCCAGCCCCACTCTGTGTAACAAGATTCCTGTGTCCTTCCTGCCAGTGGTCACGGGGCTCCGAGCTCACTGAGTGGCCCCTGTTGGGGCATCCACAAGTGACTGAGGTCAGACAGAGAAGAGAAGGTGTGCTTAGGACCGAATCTCCAAATTCTTGGGTCAGAGACCATGGGACTAATCACCTCTCTCCCTCCATCAGAGTCTCCGTCCCTGGCCTGTAACCACAGGCCAGGGCTCCCACCTCGATTCCCTCTCAACACCCCTTTCATGCTGGAACCCAGATATTCCTCCCTTCCATACCCCCCAACCTCCATACATCACGAGAAAGGGAGGAGTGAAAATAGCTTTTGCTTCGGAATGACAGAACGATGGGCAAAGGTGCTGTCTGACCTCACTTACATTGTAAAGTTGATTTGAAATAAAAAATGGGAGCATCTCCTCCTTCTTTGTGCAAAAAGCCTTTCCTGATTAGCCTTCTCCTTCCCAGGCCTGGCCCACTTGAAGGAGGGCTAGTGGCTGGGCAGGCACAGCCTGGTGGCAGGGGAACGAGAGGCCTGAAAGACTTGTTTCTGTCACACTAGGCTTCCCAAGATGTTTGCAGCCACAGACCTCCTGGACTGGCCTGCTCTACCCCAGAGGAGCTGGATCTACCTAACAGATGCTGAACGCCAATCCCCCCTCTCTCCCTGCTCCACAGGGACAGGAAGGAACTCTGGGTTACCTAATCCAAGGAGCCTTCCAGCAATTATTTCATGAGAAAGTCAAATGCCAAAAGGCGTGCATGGGGTGTGTGTGTGTGTGTGTGTGTGTGTGTGTGTGTGTGTGTGTGTGTGTGTTTTGTAAGTAGCTCTCTGCACACGGTGAGCCAGACTGCTCCCTGCATTCTTTCTCTGGGTGGAATCTTTGATAGAGACTAGGAGAGAGGCTTCTGCTACAGCTTCTGCCCCAAGTAGCACTCAGCCCCTCCAGGTCTGAGCACGGGAGCCTGGAGTTCGGAGACCCTGGTCTCTGCCAGGAAAGCCCAGCCACTTCCTTTGCAGAACCTGAGGAATGGCCAGGTGGGGAAGTTTGGGAGGGACTGAACAGCCTGGTCCCTGGCCCCATGGCCGATGTGCACCTGGGCCTGTGCCTGGTCCAGCAGCATAGAGGGGAGTGGGGGCAGGCAGGTGTCTGGCCTTCTCTCCCAGCTTCCCGGAGAAGGAAGGCTGGTGTGTCTCTAGGGTGGGAACCCTAACGGTTGATAGATCCTAGAGACTAGCTGCCCAGGATCCACCCACACTCTCCCACCTCAGGCAGGTTATCTGGTCTCTCCTGATGTACCATGACGACATCTGGGAGGGGCTGGGCAGGGCTCCATCTGTGACTGGCAAGGGCAGAGATGGGGCTTGCAGTGGGTTTTGGGCAGACAGTACCAGAATCATACCATCCCCCTTGGCTTCTCTGACTGCTGACAGTCAGACCACTGAGTCAGTAGCTGGAGATGAGCCTAGGAGAGGAGAGATGAACCAGGAGTGGGAGGAAGAGGGGCAGAGGGGCAGGGAGAGAAGGAGGGAGGGCAGAGGGGGTGATGCTGAGGTGGGGAGGGTGTGATCGACGACCAGTGCTACCCAAGAGCTGGCTCCACGCCACCTGGGGGGAGGCTGCAGCTTGCCCCAGGCCCCAGGGGCTCCTCTCAGCCATCCCCTCAAGGCCCCTCCTCCAACCCTCCCCCAGCTCCTGCCAGGTACCAGACTGTGGAGGAGGTGAGGGCTGATGGACCCTGCTGAACTCCCTCCATATTCACCAGCCCTCATGTCAGCAGGCTATCGAGGCCGACCTCCCACTGAGTCCCAGGGGCTCTGGCACCCACCCTTCCAGCTTCCCTTCCCCTGGCTGTGACCTGTCCACCACCTGCTGGTCCCTTGATCTGCTGTGCTGCTGGGCTGGAAGTGGAATATGGGACAAGGCTTCCTGAGTCCCCTGCCGTCACCTCACGCAGTCAAATCCTTGCCAGGCCCAAACCATGAAGCCAGGAGGTGAGATGGGGAAACGGAGGCCCCGGGAGGGACAGGGACAGGCCCGAGGCCACAAGTAAGGTCCGCAAAGACAGGACCAGAACCCAGGGCCCTGCCTCTAGTCCCAGCACCCCTCTGGGGGCAGCAGTCAAATCCAGCCAAGTCTGGGCAGCTCCTCCTGCTCCCAGTTTGCCTGGAGGCTCCAGTTCCCTGGAACTGCTCCTCAGAACTCTTCAGAACCCCCTCCAGGCCCTCCGGCACTGCCACCAGAGGACCATCCCTCCTCCTGCCAGTCCTGACTGCCCTCCCACCCCCTCAGCTTCTCCTCCCCAGGGACCTTCCTGAGTGGCTGTTCTTTCCCTCACCCTTTAACCGTGGTCCCCAGGGCTCTGATCTGGGCCTGACCCCTTTCACCCGCAGACCCTTTCTGGGTGGTGTCACCCACCCCCTCCTCCATACTGATGACTCCTGCTTCTCCATCCCCAGCCCAGCCCCTCTCCATATACTATAATTTCATGTGCACAACGTTAAGAGTACAGACATATGGGGGGAAAAAACCCACATAATATACCACTATACACATACACTAGGGTGGCTACATTAAAAAAAAAAAAAAGCCAACAATACTATGTGTTGCCAGGAATATAGAGCAACTGGAACTTTAATTCATTGCTGGTGGGAATGCAAAATGATAGTCACTCTGGAAAATAATTTGGTAGTTTTTTTTTTTAAATCAAGTTAACCATACACTTACAATATGACCCAGAAATTCCACTCTTCGATACTTATTTAAGAGGAATAAAAGCACATATCCACACAGAGACGTGTATACACGTTTATAGCAGCTATATTCATAATGATAAAAATTTGGAAACCTAATTCTAGCATTGGGTGAATAAGTAAACTGTAGTGTCTAGATAAAATGAACACTACTCAGTGATAAAGAGAAAAATTAGTAATACAAGCAAAGATATGAATGGTTCGCAAAGACTATACTAAGTGAGAGAAATCAGATATGAATGAGTGTATGTTGTGTGATTCCATTTATAATATGTAAATCCTTAAAACACGATTCCTTTGGAGAAGGAAAACGGATCAGGATAGAAATCAGATTGGTGGTTGCTAAGGGCCAGAGGTAAGAGGTGAGGCAAAGGACACAACGAACCATTTTAGTCGACAGACATGTTCTTTATCCTGATTGTGGTGCTGGTAAGTGGTGGTAGATAGTAACATTGGTGAATTTTACTTCATGTAAATTTTATCTTAATGAATCTGATTTTAAAAATAGATTGCATGACAGACTTGCTGGCTACCACTGGTCTTGACAGTAAAGTGAAGGCAGTTTGCTGCACTGGAAACTGGTTCCCCTAAAATCTGTTGGGAGGAAAAGACGTGTGACTGTTTGCTGTGTACCAGACATGAGCTGTGGCAGAGGAAGCGGCATAGAGCGTGATAAAACCTGGCCAAGGGCGCCACCTGGAGGGCAGCTGAGGCCTTAGCAGCAGGAAGCTGAAGCCTAGGCTGCCTGTGAGTGTAGGGGAGGTCAGACCAAGGGACTCACCTGTGGTGAGAGACCCCAATAATGGTGTGGGCTAGCAGATTTGGGAAGAACTTACAAAAGGGCCCCACTAGGTGAGGAGTCAGCTTTATACACATACCAGACCCGGCGAGATGCTGTGGTACTAGGGCTCATGGCACCAGTCAGAATAAGACCTTTCTTGCCCCTTTCCTCCCCTTCTCCCCAGCGTCAACTCTGGAGGAAGGAAAATCAGCCTAGTGAGTGAGAAAGAGAGTCTCAGGGTGTATGAGCAGTAGGGGAGGGGAAATAGGAGTTTATCTCACACACACACACACACACACACACACACACACACACACACACTCACTCACACTTTTTCCTGTTGCATACGGCCTATCCAAAATAGATCAGGTATGGAGATCCCTTAAAAAACTAAAAATAGACTTACCCTATGATCCAACAATCCCACTCCTGGGCATATATCTGGAGGGACCTCTAATTTGAAAAGACACATACACCCCAATGTTCATAGCAGCACTATATACAATAGCCAAGACATGGAAGCAGCCTAAATGTCCATCAACAGATGACTGGATAAGGAAGTTGTGGTATATTTATACAATGGAATACTACTCAGCCATAAAAAACCAAGTAACACCATTTACAGCAACATGGATGGACCTGGAGATTATCATACAGTACACTGTATGTATCATTACTTACAGTGAAGGAAGCCAGAAAGAGAAAAAAAAAAATACCACCTGATATCGCTTATACATGGAATCTAAAAAAATGACACAAATGAACTTATTCACAAAACAGAGAGACTCACAGACATAGGAAACAAACTTATGGTGACCAGGGGAGATGGAGTGGGGGTGGAGGGATAAAAGGAAGTTCTGGATTTGCAGATACCATCTACTATATATAAAATAGATAAACACCAAGGGCCTACTGTATAGCACAAGGAACTATATTGACTACCTTGTGATAGCCTATAATGAAAAAGATTATGAAAAGGAATATATATATATATATATATGTATATATATATATATATATATGAATTACTATGCTGTACACCAGAAATCAATACATTGTAAATCAACTATTCTTCAATTAAGTTAATAAATAAACAAAAAGCATATGCAGAGTCAAGAAACAAAACAAAAAAAAACAGATGGGGAAGGTACAAGGGAGACGTTTTCCTCAAATAAACTTTAAATTATTTTTTGGGTTGTACTTTTTTGCATTTTTAATTGTGGTAAAACATAACATAAAATTTACCATTTTAACCGTTTTTAAATGTATAATTCCGTGGCACCAAGTACACGTTATAACATTGTTATAAATCCATTTCTAGAAGATTTTCATCATCCCTAGTGGAAACTCCATGCCCACCAAACAATAACTCCCCATTAGCCCCGGCCCCCCACCCCTGGCAAGCACTATTCTATCCTCCATCTCCATTAATTTGACCATTCTGTATATTCTTTAAAATTGCAATTACTGAAATGAGACTTTTAGAACTTGAAGTGACCTAGGAAGTTTTTTGCCAAAGAAGAGTGTCCAAAAAACCCCGTCTCTGTATTCAATTCAAAAGGGTGATAATGAACCACCCCCACAGAACAAGTCTGAATGAAGACTGGGAGGCAAAAATCAAGCTTCCTTATGATGGTCCCCTGTGGGCAGTACTGGATCAAACTCACACTCACAAACAAGGGGCTTCTTTTACTCATAGGAGGAGAGATCTAGAGATACACAGGTCAGACGAGAAGATATTTGCAAACAACATAGCCAATAGGGGTTGGTACCTGAAATATACACAGAACTCATCCAACTTAGTATCAAAAAAGTAAACAACCCAGTTTAAAAATGGACAGAGGATCTGAATAAACATTTGCCCAAAGAAGACACACAGATGGCCAACAGGCACATGAAAAGATGCTCGACATCTCTAATCATCAGGACAATGCAAATCAAAACCACAACGAGATACCACCTCACGCCTGTTACAATGGCTATGATCATAAAGACAAGAAACAACCAGTGTTGGCAAGGATGGAGAGGAACGGGAACTTCCACGCACCATTCGTGGGAATGTAAAATGGTGTAGCCACTATAGAGGTTCCTCAAAAAAACCCTAAAAATGGAACCACCATATGATCCAGCAATTCCACTTCTGGGTGTTTACCGGAAGAAAACAAAAACAGTAATTCAAAAAGATATATACACCCCTATATTCACTGCAGCATTATTTACAATAACCCAGACACTGACACAAACCAAGTGCCCATCAACAGATGATTGGTTTGAGAAGATGCAGCGCACGCGCTCGCACGCACACACACACACACACACACAATGGAATCCTATTCAGCCATAAAAAAAAGAGTGAAATCTTGCCGCTTGTGACAACATAGATGGACCTAGAGGGTATTATGCTAAGTGAAATAAGTCAGACAGAGGGAGACAAATACTTACACGTGGAATCTAAAAAACAAAACAGAAACAGTGTCATAGATATAGAGAACAAACGGGTGACTGCCAGAGGGGAGGAGAGTGGAAGAACGGACAAAACAGGTGAAAGGGATTAAGAGGCACAGATTTCCTGCTATAAAAGAAATAACTCATGGGATGTAATGTACAGCGGGTCCTAGGGAAGCACAGATGGAAAACCACTCACCTTATCCACTGTCCTCATTGTACAAGATGGGAAGACTGAGGCTTGGGAAGCAGCAGGGGTGGGCACCCAGCGGTCTGGGGCAGAGGTGGCAGTGCTCACAGGCTCCAGCCCTTACAGAGAGCTCTCCTGTCCAGCAAGAGCGCTTTACAATTTCTAATGCGTTCTCACTGACAGGATCTCAAACAGTGAAACTAGGGCCTCTCCCCCGCCCCCACCTCCGAGCCAGTCCCACCAAAGCCCCATCTCTAGGGGCTCAGCAAGGACGTGGCGCCTCTGGGCGTGGGGCCCGGCAGGGTGACGGTGGTGGCCACTCGAACCCCATGGAGGTTGTTACAATTTCCAGGACCTGGGTTGATCACTCTGTTCGGACTGGATGAGACCTCACCTCATCTGGACTCCTTAATGGGCCCGGCAGGTGAGCAGAACCCCAGTCGGTGACAGGTGCCTCACCTGAACCGGACAACAGCAACACGGGACAAAGGCCTTAACAGGTGAGCGGAGCCCGGTCGACAGGAGGTGGAAGCAGCGGGCCTGCCGGTGCTTGCTCATCGTTTCTGCTGGGTCTTGATCTCAGAAGATAGAAATGGTAGCATAACAGACCACGTTTGGCCAGTGAGAAGTGCCCAGCACCCCCTGGTTAGATTTACTGTCCGCTTAGAGAAGGCCTGTGTACATAAAATGAAAAAGGTGCTTGCGACGTTCCCCACCCCCCCCCCCGAATTTTCAAAAGAAAACTTGCTACATCGAGGCCTTCTAGGTGTAAAGAAGCTGCCTACGTAGGATGAAGTCGAGGTAGAAAATTGCACTTTGTGTAAATGGCCATTTGCTTTTTTTTTTTAAAGAATCATAGAAAAGAAGTGTCTTTTGGAAATGACTTTTCAAAACCAAAAAACTGCCTTTTTATTGTCAATTTGCCTGGGGTAACGGTTTACACTTTGGTTTGATCACAGCCCTACTTTCCTCCTGCGCTGGGAAATTCAGAGGAATTGGCCCCAGTCATTTGGTGGCCTACAGCTCAAGGCGGCCCTGGGGAGTCAGAATGTGTTTCCTGGTCATAAACACCAGACAGGACATGCCAGGCTCTCCTGGGTGTTTCTGCAAAAACCTGGGTGCTCTTCGCGGACCCTCCCCCGGGTGAGGCGGGTGGGAGGCATCTTGCCCCGGGCTGCGGGAGGTGGGCGGGCGTGGACAAGCTGTCACACAGCGAGGCCACAGGGCTGTGTCTCCACCTGCCGCTGTGCCTCTGACTGCAGTAATTTAAAAAGTGAACACCTGTTAAAAATCCGTGGGTTCGGAAACCTAGTGTGTTCTGCATTTCCCCCCAGGACGCTCGCAGTCTTGATCCTGTTTTGATTCCTCCGGGAGCAGGGGAGTCTGTGCCGTAGTTCTCTGCGTGGTCCGCGGAATCTTCAAGGGTCCTTGAGACCTTTATTCAGGGGATCCACTAACAGCAAGACAGGATGTGCCTTTCTGACTCTCATTCTTTCTGGAGTTTTCCGGAGGCCCCACCAGGTGTGACGTTACCACAGGCTGCAGAAGCAGGGGTGAGAACCCAGCCGTCTGCTATTAAGCCGGACAGGCAAGGGATTGGCAAGACTGTAAAACGAAACCACTCTTTTATGGAAAACAGGCTCATAAAAATGTTACTTGTGTTAACATGTTTTCCACAAAAGAGTCCTCTACACGTAGATTCTGTGTTTGGGGATGAGCGGAAACTAACCAGAACTGGTTCACACTATGAGCAAAGTATTATACCAGTCAGTCAGTCAGTCAGTCTCCCAGGTGGTCTGAATTCCAGCTGAAGCTTCCCTCTCCCCTCGAGCAAGCTGCCTCCTCTCTGGCCCACGGGCACTGGATGGTTCCCAAGAACTCCTCCTGGTTCAGCATATTAAGTCTCTTCAAGGTCTTCTCCCATGAGACCTGGGAGCTCCCCTCAGATGGGGACGCCACTCCCCTCGCCAGTGTCGGTCTTCTCTGAATGTTCAGGAAACAGGAACCATAGCCACGCACTGTAGGGACATTCAGGTGAGACCGTGACTGTGGAAAAGCTGTGGACACGGAAAAGCACCAGATACACATGAACTTTAACAAAGACCTGAAAAGCTAAGCATAAATATGGACACCACATACCAAAGATGAGACAAAAGTCTGAAATGAGATGCTTGTCAAAAGTATTCTGAGACTTTATTAATTCGTACCTATTGAAGAAAAAAAAAACCCTATATACAGCTATGTGCACAAAACTCGAAAGACCAGAAGCAATACATCTCTCTGGCGTGGGCCTTACCATTACTCCTTATTTAAAACACACTAGATTTCCCCATGACTTTCAAAATGACATGGTCATTGTAGAAAATTTGAAAAATAGGAGAAAGCATAAGAAGGAAAATAAAAATCACCCATAATCCCACCACTCAGAGATAACTTAACATTTTTGCTGTATCTGTTCTATGCTTAAAAAAAAAAAAAAAACATTTTATATGTGTTTTACACGAGTGACGTCACACTAAATACAGTTTTGTGTCCTGCTTTTTTCACTTCGCATGGCATTAGGAACATCTCCCCATGACGTTACAAAGTCTTGGTGAATATGAATGCACCGGCCACTTGTTCGGCCCCACGTGAGGACTGGGCGTTCGCCCCGGGCTGGGCACCACGCTGCCTGGATGGGGAATAAATAGAAGAGACGCCAGAAAAGCAGGTGCGGGATTGCTGAGTCCACAGCACAGATGAATTCTGGGCTGATCTCCTTCCCTGGGAGGGAGTCCGGCTCCGAGCAGGATTTCCCTGCTTCACATGAGGGCTTGCTGGCAGGTTCATTCATCTGAGATCAGGCCTGGCCAAGGTCTGTGTCACGAGGCTCTGACACGAAGGTCAGCCAGGATAGGGAGCATTTCTGAACTGACAGTGTCAGTCAGTGGAAAACGCGGCTCTGCTTGCTCCCCGGCTAGTTAGTTAACTCCTTTTCAGGAGCGAGGTTAGGAGGAGTCAGGGTCCTCTAAAAAGACCCTGCTCCGAGCAGCTTTGGGCTTTCAGCTCCGTGGCTGAGCGAGGGTCAAAAAGCAAGAGCAAATGAGAAAAAGAGTAATCACCCCAGATGGCTCAGGGAACAAGAGCAGGGTAGGCGGGTGATGTCCACTGCAGCCTCTGGACGGGGCCCAGCAGCCGGGCCAGCCTGCCTCGCCTGGTAGCCGATGGTCTTGCTGCGACACCACTCGAGCAGAATCTGCTTGATGCTGCTGGCGCTGGCCACTCCGAAGCTCTGTGAGCGCTTCAGCTTTGCCCGGGTCTCGCCCTTCCCCCTGCGGAGAGAGGGCAGGCCTGCTGGGGGCTGGGGGCCAGGGGGCTGCCTCTCAGCTGCCATCTGCTCCGGGAATGTGCCCCACCAGCTCTGCTCACCCAGGGAGATGCTCTGTCGGCAGGCAACCTCCCAGCCCCACGCCCACGTCCAGGCGTGCGCCCCGTGTCCCAGCTGCACTGCGTCCACTGATGGGGTCCGGCAGGACCAGCCCCCTTCCAGCCTCCAGGCCCCCTGTGTACTTCCCACACTGGCGATCCTGCGGCAGAGGACCTGAGCCCACATGGCCCCTGCCCCTGCCCTCTGCTTGGAAAACCCTCCTCGCCTCCTCCATCCCACCCTTCCTCTGAGCTCCTTCCGAGGCCGCCCTCCCTCATGGTTTCCTATTCTAGGCCCCAAAGACACTCTTTATCGGCCAAGATCAGGTTGTCTGGGTCAGTGGGACAGTTCCTGTGTCTGTCCCCCTCACCAGAGTCAGAGCCTTGGGAGCCAGGACTGGGGGGTCATTGTCTCATAGGCCTGGGCCAACCCTAAATGTAACAGGAATCAATACCACTCACTGACAGGAGGGCTGGATAAACATGCAAAGGTGGCCCTGTTTCTAATGGGGCGGGCGGTGTAGTGTGACAGGGAGCCAGTGGTACTGGGGTCTCACTGTGTCACCTCCAGCTTCTGCTGGGAATCCCAGTGACTGCCCTCTGGTCTCCCCAGTCATGCCTGGAAACTAACCTGTCCAGTTGGATGAGGGATGTGGGTGTGAGGGTGCCTGGAGTTCCCTCTTGGAATGTGGGAGAGGGGCTGGGGTCTCATCACAGCCTCCCTTCCCAAAACTGGAGCCACCTGCCCCTCAGCCGGCCCTGTAGCCAGCCCTGACCTATGTCTTGCCTGAGAGGTCACATCTTGGGGAACTGCCCTCGGGGGAACAGGACAGGGCCAGCTTTGCTCTGCCTGCCTGCCTGACCCCAGTGTGGGCTCAGGCTTTCTTTGGGGGCCCAGACTGGTCTGGGAGGGTGCTAAGAGCATCCATACTTGCCGGCTCCTGTGTCCTGCTCCCATTTCTCAAACAATGCCTTCCGGGCCTGTGCCCCCGAGGTGCGGGGCAGCGTCTGCGACCGCACCAGCTCCCGGCGACGCTCCCCCTGCCGATGGGCCTGAGTCGTGGCTGGCGGCTGTGTGGAGGGGGGCGACTGGGGTGGCGTCACCCGAGGTGGGCTGAGGAGAGACCACCGAGTCAGGAGCACAGATCTGGCCATCACTAGCTCGCACAGGCCCCGGGCCTCCACCCCACTGAATGTGAAATGAGGCAGCGGCGGGGCTACAGGCAGAGAGGAAGCACCCCTGTTCCAGCCCCCAACCGGTTCCGCAGGTTTTTGGAACTGAGCTGCTGTCTGAGGCCGGCCTAGCCAGCAGTGGGCCCCCTCTCTGCACATAATCGCCCCTCGGCAGGTGTCAATGCCTGGGGTGGGCGGGGGCGTCCTCCTGGCAGGACAAGCACCCAGAACCAGCCCCACCAGGATCAGGCCCCCTCCTCGCCACCACTAAATAAGATCCCCTCTGTTTCCCCCCTAAAACAGTTTGTCAGAAAGTCACAATTCTCCTTTTATTATTAAGAGGGGGAGAAAAAAGCCAAGCCAGCCCCCACCCAACACCCAGCTCCGATCACAGTCCACAGGGCCTGGGGGCAGCGCATGGGGACAACCGGAGGCCAGGAGGCAGCCTGTAACACAGGGAAGCCCCCACAGACCTCCCCCAGGGTAAGGGCCTCTCCAGGTAACTCCTCAGTCCACAAGCAGGAAGCCCCCAGCTCAGAGGGAGCCTAGCCAGGATGGCTGAAGATCCATCCTGTGGGGACTGAGAAACTCTCTCCAATCTTTGGACAGACTTGCTTTGAAGGATCCTTAAAGAAACCAGCCCTCCGCCGTATTGCTCCAAACAAAACTCTCTACCAAGCTTCGCTGCCTCATTTCTCCTCTCAAACCCCACCCTGCGACACTGCTGCCTTAGTTCTCCAGAGGCACCAAGCCAAGGAAGGTGCCTCCTCCTGGGGTTGGCACTGGGAGCTCCGTGCAGGGGCCTGGGTAGCCTGGGTCCAAGGCCAAGGCCAGACACTTCCTGGGGAGTGACGACCCTGCCACCGGGAACAGGGGCCCTGACTCGCCTGTTATCGTTCCTGCTGGCCGTCACCCCCCCATAGCCAGAGCTGGACAAAGTCCGTGGGAGGGAAGAGTTCTTCTCTGCGGGACAAAGGGAGGGAGAGAAATAACAAACCCTGGCCTTGGGGAGGGCCACCACTGCCTGCCTCCCATCCTTTGACCCCACCCTGAGCTAGTCACCCAGCATCACTCTGGGCACTGGCAGGACCTCTGGGCTAAGCTGACCCTGCCTGGGCCAACAGTTGAGGAGAAAGGATGCTGGAACATAGAGCAATGACATAAAAGAGGTCCTTTACAGTACTCCTCACTGCATTTGAGAGCACAGAGCCCAGGGCCTCCTGTGCTGCATATCCAGTAGATACCATGTTACCAAGCCCTCATTCTGGAAATCCACAAAGCCCGACCCCAGGACACACCCTGGGGCCTGATCACAGGTCCAAGACAGCCCCAGGGGGACCATGCCAGGTTTGTTACACACAAAGTGTGCAGGGCAGGCGGCCACCTTCTAACCACAGCCTTGATCTGCAGTAAAAGCCATGGTCGTACCCCGCAGGATGAGGCTACTTCACAGCAGCTCTGGGAGAGGAGCCGGGAAAGATGGGCCCCATCTGATGGAGCAGGCGAGCTGGGGACGGGGGTGGCAGTGACAAGCACAGTGGGTAGGGCCCGGCCCCAGGATTTCTGAGTCTCCTGCAAACCACCCCCAGCCCCTGACCTCCCTCCCATTTTGAGGTCATGGTCTCCTGCTCCTACCACTGGGACTGGGAGTCCAGGATGTGCTGGCCTCGCTGAGGCTTGAGCTGAGGCCCCCCAGGATGGCAGCAGACATGGGCGAGAGAGTTGTGGCTGAGGTCTCCCCAGAGAACTTCTCGGAGACTCGTGTGATGGCCGTGACTGGCTGGTGAGGCTGCCGCAAAGAGAGGCTCACAGGTCGAGGCTTGAGGGGCTCTGGTGTTGGGATGGTTTGGGCGGCTTCGGGGGGCCCATCACCCGGACCTGAAACAGGTGACCAGCAGGGGTCGGGGGGTTTCAGCCATGGCATTGACAGGGGCCTCAGAACCACCCAGGAGGACTCCAGCCTCTGTGAACTCTCCTCTCACCTCCTCCAGGAAGGCCTCCCTGATCACTCCTGCCTCCCTGATCTCCCCCTACTGGGGAAGTCTCACTGCTCCAACCAGAGGTGATGCCTGCTCCAACATTCCCTAATAGAGAGTTCAAGAAATAGTTGCCTGTCAGTCCACTCTCTACCCTGCTCAGTGCTTGGACAATTCCCCAGTCCCTGCGGGTATTCCTCCAGCCAGCCCTCCTGGGCCATCAGCCCCCACCTGCCCCAGGCTGGTGCCCGTTCTCCACGATGTACGAGTTTGAGGTTCTCCTCATCTCCGCCTCGCTGGCTTCGTCATGGTGATCCACACTCTACAGGGAGACAAACACCGCGGAGGCCCAGTCAGCCGGGGCCAGCTGCCCACCCCGAAATCACTTCCCAAAGCTCCCCCTGGTTCGAGCAGGGCAAATGCTTCTGAGAGAGACAGACCCCAGGAGGTATGGTGATGGGCCAGGGTCACCCAGGAGGCTAGGGGGACTCAGCCCCAGCAGTTGAGCCCCCGAGATCCTGGAGGCAAATGGCTCCACTGGACACATTCCAGACCCCCAAGATGCTAGGGACAAAAGTCAAGACAGAGTTCCAAAGGACTGTTCAAGGTGGCCCTACCCGTCCCCAAGGCTGGACCGGGTGACGGGGGCTGGGAGAGCCTGGCCCCTGCTCGTGCCAGGGGCTGCCTGTGTGGGAGCAGCCTAACCCAGCGACACACGGTCTTTCTGGGCCAACAATGGGCCTTGGAGCCCAATGGTGAAGCCTTACCATTGGATGCAGGGTCACAAGATTTGCCTGGATGTCCAGAGTACTGGGGCCTGACTGGCTCCTTGAGGCCCCTCCATCCCCTCTGGGCTGCAGCGGTGGGGAGTGTCATGCAGAGAGAGAGCCCAGACCAAGGGCCAGCAGGGGAACCCGCCATCCAGGCTGTGCTGCCGGCCCCTCCTGGGTCTCAGTTTCCCTGTTTGAGATAAGGGAGTAGGCTAAAAAAGCATCTACCACTTCAACCCCTTTTCTGGCCATGCCACTTAAACCAACATGCTCTGTCCTCCCAGGTAGGTGCTACCACACCCATTTTACAGATGGGACCCGAGGGCTCAGAAAGGGGATGTGTGCTGTCCAAGGTTACACAGTGAGCAGCAGCTGAGATGAGGCCAGGAGGGACATTATCCTCAACCTTGGCCCTGCCTTTCTCACAGTGAAGGAGGGTGGAGGGCTCAGAGCATCTGTGAGGCTGGTGGGTCGGCCTGACAAGAGGGGCACAGGGGCAGATGCCTATAAGGGGCTCTACCAAGAGCCCACAACGGGTGGCTTGAGAGGTTGGCCATACCTCTCCTTAGATGGCCGCACATCTCCAGATGGGTCCCCTTGTCTGCTAGGTTCCCAAATGACAAAAGCCCATCCCTGGCCCCCGACGGCTCATCCATGCCACCCTACCCATCCATGGGGGAATCAGTCTGGCGGGGGAGCCAGCACCTTGAGCAGGCGGCGAAAGGCTAGCATGAGGGCGCACGCCTGAGACAGACTTCACCCAGCCCAGGGGGTCAGAGAGAGCCTCCCAGAAGCAGCGGGGCTGAGCCAGCCTGGAGTGAGCCAGGCAGACCAGGAGTGGAAGCCATGCCCCGCAGAGAGACTAGTGTCTGCCAGAGACATCAAGGCACAAAGCATTCAGATCCAGTGGCTAGAGAAGCAGTACACAGTCCAAGGTGCCAGCCGGGAGAACTCGGACATGACTCCTTGGACAAGAAGGAACTGAAGGTCATCAGTTCTGGGTTTTAGGAACATCCTTCAGAAGCCAGTGAGACAGTGGCATGGAAGGGGGTGACCAGATGGCCAGGTACCTCCCTACTCCTGGGTAGGGACCCAGGGAGGAGAGATGGGGCAGTGAAGGAGTGGAGGGCAAAAGGGATTCCAAGGTTTGCAGGGAGTAAGTGAATGTGGAGGAGGGGGAGACATCACACCTCTTCTAGGCAGGGGCTTTGGGCCTGGCTGACGTGACCTGGGGGGGTGGGGTTGGTGGGAACTGCAGCCATGAGGCGCGGGGAAGAGGTCTGAGGGACTCTCCCTGATGGAAGAGGTAGGACAACGTTTACAGGCTGAGAGAAAGGCTCCAGCAGGGGGAGGGACACTCGGAGAGGTTGGGACCCTGGGGAGAAAGGAGAGGACGGGACTTGAGCCCGGGGAGAGACTGGGCTTGGAGAGGAGGTGACCATTCAACTTCCAATTCAGAAGGACGGAGCAGGAAGGGCTAGGCTCACTGGCAGGAACAGTGGAGAAGTTGAGGGCGGCCATCTCCTTGTGCCTCAGAGTGTGGAGGGCACCCCTAGAGCCACAACGAGCCTAACCTGAAGCCAGCTCAGCAGAAGGAGGAGAAACAGCCAGCCTATCCTGAATCCCGGACCCCACCTGTCACCAGGCTCTCAGCTCTGGGGGCCGTGTCCCCCTCCACCCCCCCATACTCTGGTCCGACAGGTTCCACAGGTCTACACAGGGGCCTGGAGAGATGGGCTGATGGTGAAACCATTTTCCCAGGAATGTGGGTCTCTCTGGGGGACGCCTGCCCATGCACGTTGCAGGCCCCTCACCTCCCAGGATGCCCCAGGGGACCAGAAGCCACAATCAGACAGGAAGTAGGTTCTGGACCAGGTGGATTCCTGCCAAGGGGTCTCCAGCAAAGCAGGAGGGAAAGGGGATGGGGGCTGAGTCATGCTGGGAGGCTGGAGTCCCAGGTTCCCCCTGCCCCTCCTCCCACCTCCCCCACTCCGGGACTGGAACTCCTGCTCACCTAAGGAACGGGCTCGAACCACGCCTCAGACCAAAGGGCTGTTCAGAGACCACCCTCCATCCCACCACACAAGCCTGGGGGTCACCACTAAACTTACGCCATGACTAAAGGCAGCAGCAGAGTCAGGTTGGGGTTTCTCTGTCCACAAAGCACTCATGCCTTCCAAGAGCAGAAAGGACAACTCAAGACAAAGTTGTGAGGCCGAGGGAGTGGGGTGGGGAGAGTGGGGTAACCACCCCAGCGCGACCTGAGCCTCAAACCACAGAGCTGGGCTGGGCCGTGGTCCCCAAGCCCACCCACAGGGCCCCCAGCTCCTTCCTTCCCTTCAGCCACAGGAAAGGAAACCAGGGGAGGGGACCTCTGTGTGCTGGGGCCAAGATAAAATCACTGGAGAGCCCAGAGGACGGGATGGGTCCTGGGAAGCTGGCTTGAGCACCTTCAAGCTCTGGGCTTTGTTTTAAGAATGGGGAGGCTTCCAGGAGGGAGCCCAGGCCTGGGAATGTCAGGAAGAGAGACTGGGGATGGGTAAGTCCGAATTCGGCGACCCTCTCCCTGGGGAAGTTTGCATACACTGCTGTGAGGGCAGGAATCTTAGTTTGGGCATCCCTGGTGCTGCCAGACCCCACGCGGGCTCGTGCATGGACAGGGGAGCGTCTGTGTGCCCAGCACAGCCCCCGATGTGTGTGCGGCCAGAGTCCCCAGCCTGAGCCCCAGCCTGAGCCCCAACCTCGGCTGCCCCACCCTCTGCCTCCTCCACCCTCTGCCTCCTCCCAGCTCACACCATGGTTTTAAGGACTCATTTCAAACTTCTCCCCAAAGCATTTAGCACTCTTATCACACAGTGTGTCTGGGAAAGGAAGGCAGATAAGGCAAGTCTGGTTTCTTTCACGGTCAGACCTCGACGCTGCTTCTGCCAGTCACTCCTGAGAGGCTCCACTGCCTCTGACATGGGGACCTGGTGGCTCCTGCTCAGCCGAGGGACATTTCCAGGCCTGGCCTCAGGCTGCTACCATCCACTGAAGGTCCCCAGCCAGCTCCCTCCACTAGTCAGACCACCGCTGTGGCTCTGTGGACATGCTTACAAGCCAACTTGGCTGATGTCACCGTTATAGCCACCCAGCCCACGCAGCACAAGGGGCAAAGCAGGGCAGGGCCAATCCCCCTTAGAGACGAGGAAACTGAGGTCCAACTGAGAGATGTCCCCAAGGCCTCAGAGAAAATGCAACAAAAGCAGTTCTTGTTTGCTCCAGGGTCTCAGGCCTCCTACAGGGAGTCCTCCCTGATTTCTCCCACCCTACTGCCTTGCCCTCTCGCTCCTCCAGGAGCCTCCCTTACTACTCACTGCCTAGCAAGCTCAAGGTCTGCCCACACAGAAGCAGATTACTAGATCAACTCATTCTGCATTGACCCCAAGGCATACACATAGGTTGACTATGCCCCACCTCCAAGCCCCGCAGTCCCGACTGAATCAGAAGGAAACAAATGGGTCTCAGCAAAGGGTCTCTAAGTCTCATTGCTGGTTACAGAGGGGCAGTGTAACACCAGCCCCCGCAATGCCTGACCACCGCCAGCACTGGCTCTCGTGTGTGGATGAGACCCTCACACCCAGACCCCCTGGGGGCACAGACACAGGCGTATGAGAGGTCAGACAGCCCCGGCACCCAGCTGTGACTGTCCAGTCTTGCCCCGGAGCCCCGATTCCTTGTTCACAATCCAGTGTCCGATCACAAGCTGCCAGGCACAGCCCACGAGCAAGAACATGTGGATAACTCTGTGCAGCACCCCTCACTGCCAGAAACTGGCTGCGAGCCCGTGCCCGCACCCCTGAGAGGTGGGCTGCAAGAGAAGTGGGGAGCAGTGCCTCTGGTCGGGCGGGGGAAGCGGCCTCAGGCCCAGGGAGCTGGTGCTCAGGGGCTGCAGAGTGTCCGTCCGACCCCACTGGACACCTTGAGCGTCCTCCACCCGCAGAGCTCAACTACGCCTGCTGTCCCTCCTCCTCCCAGGCCTTCTGAAATCCAGAACCTACTCCCCAGCCGTGTCTCCCTCCTCAACCTGCAGCGGGCTGCAGCATTCCCGCTGACCCCCAATCTCTTCTTCCTGAAGGGGTCCCCTCTCTCGATGTCTAAGAGTGGGCTTTCCAGAGCCTCTGAGCTCCCTGGCAGCTCCTCAGCCTCTGCCCAGGGCTCCTGACTCACCGTCTCCTGCACAGCTGCCTGGAAGGCCTCACCTGATCTTGCTTCAACCACCAGCTCTGGCCTGATATCTCCCTAACCTCTGGCCTCGGCTACTCTCAGCCCACCAGATCTGTGACTCCATCTGCTCCAGGACAGCTTCACCTGGATGTCCCACAGTCCCACACCCTCAGCACAACCCAGACGGAAACTGGCATCTCCACCACATCTGTGCCCCAGTAGTCCCCCGGCAGGGCTTCGCTCTCTGCCCCCCTGCTCATATCCAAAGACCATCTCACCCTGATGATTCCCCCTTGGAGATCTCCGTCCAAGGCACCCCAGCTCTCCCGCTCCCCAGCGCTGCTCCTGCTATGGCCGTCCTCTCTTCTTGGACCATCACAACTAAGTCCCCCTATCTCCAGCCACCCTCCAACCTGCCATCCATTCTTGAGGGCGCTTGTCAGATACAAGGAGGACCCTGTCTGTCCCCTGCCCAGTGCCCCACTATCCCCATAACCCAGAGAACTAGCTTACCCCACATTGGCCAATTCCCACTGAAAAACTGTTAGACGACTGAAGACACATCTCTCACACGAACGCGTGGATTCGTGTACGTATACGTATTCATGTGTGACTCCAAGAGTAGTTTTCTAAAACTTGGACAGCTGCCTCCACATGCAGATGAGACCTCCACCCCAAAGCAAAGCCCAACTCCCTGGCCCAGCATCCGGGGGCCTTTACAACTCGCTCTTCCACTCTCATACCCACCAGGGTCCCTCTGGTCAGTGAGTCCTTTCAGGCCCTTAGAGGCTCTAGGCACAGCCCCCTACACCCGCCCCTGCACTAGCAGCAGCAGACCCTAAACCTCCAGCACAAAGCCGGCCTGAGACGCCCACTAGGACGGGACTGCTGTCCGGCTGCCTGCACTGCTGCTACGGCTTGGTCTGGGCCATCTCCCACCCAGGCTGGGACATCCAGGGGCAAGGGCTAATCTGATCCCCCTCCTCCTGGTCCCTTGAGGTGCAGCCCAGCCTACACAAGGACTCTGCGTGTGTGATGGATTGAACCAAGGAGGGACAGCAGGTGCAGGCTACCCAGACCCTGGAAACCCAAGCCCAGGGCACATGCCTGGGCAGGGTGGAAAATCCCACCTAAGGGCCACTGCACACACCATGGGAACATTCTAACCTGCCACTCCAGGAGGCCCCACGCTCAGGGGAGTGACTGGTCCACACCGGCCTCTGCCCCACCCCCACGCGGTGTGGGCCTCTGGCCGGTCACTGACCCCAGAAATCTAGACTGCCCACGGCTCTTTCCCCCTGGTTCCCCTGTCTCTTCTTTCACGGTAAGGATTTACCCCTGCAAGTTTCCAAATGCCCGGCTGCACCCCAACAGACTGCATTCTCCTCCGCTCAACACACAGAAGGGCTTGAGTTCTCAATCCAGGTTAATCAATAACTCAAGCCGTCAGAGTTCAGTGAAGCGGCAACGCGGGGAGCGCGTGAATGGAGGGGGGGGGTGAAGGGTTGCCGACCATTCCAAGACACAGGCCCGGGCAGTGTCGAACAGAGAGGGGCAGCACTTCAGCGCCCAAGCCCTTAGTGCCAAGGCACAGTGGAGAGAGGGGAACAGAACAGGGCACGCCTGCAAAGAAGGGAGGGGCCCGAGACAGGTGCAGAGGGCAGGCTAAGCCGGTTTCTCCGAATGATGGCCGGACCCCCACAACCGAGTCGCAGCGGCGGGTGGCGGGACAGCCCCGGCACCGGCACGCACTCCGGACCTAGCGGCGGCGGGGGTCGCGGAGTCCCCCTTCCCCGGCGCCTGAGCACAGACGCCCGCGCTCCCCGAGGCTCACCTGGCCGCGGCCGGACAGCGAGAAGGTGGCGTGGCTGGCGAAGCGCGCGGTGCCCAGGCGGGGCGCACGGTCTGGGACGCCGGGGGCGGGCGGAGGGCTCGGCGTGCCGGGCGCGGGGGTCAGCCCGGTCGCCAAGCCCAGCGCCTCCACCTGGCGCGTCAAGCGCTCGAGTTGCGTCTGCAGCCGCTGGTTGTCGCGCTGCAGCTCGTCCACCGTGCGCGCCAGCGGCCCGGCCAGGCGCAACGCCTCGGCCACGCGCTGCTCCATGCCGCGCTGCAGCCCCTGCATGTCCTCGTGCAGCGCGCGAACCGCGCCGTCCAGCGCCGCCTCGTAGCGGCCCAGCGCCTCGTGCACCGTGCGCGCCTCCTCGGGGTCGGGGGCCGGCTCCATGGCCGAGCCGGGCGGGCGGGTCTCTAGGAGAGCGGGTCTGGCCCAGTGAGCAGCCGAGCTCTGCAGCTCTGAACCGCGACTGGCATCCCATGGTTGGGTTCACCTGAGGGGCGGTGGGAGGGGCGGGCAGAGGCCGGGGCGAGCCCGGCGAGCCCCGGGAATGGGCTCCGCTTGGGGGCGGGGCCTGGGGGCGGGGCCTGGCGGCTCGGGGTCACCCCCACCCCCAACCCCAGCCCCTGTGACCCACGCGATGCGGCGAGGGGGAGTGCCGCCAGTGGCGCTGGAGAAGAGCTCGCCCAGCCTCTCGTCTCCCTCGGTGCGGAGCTCAGGGGGAGTGCCAAGGCGGAGACCCCCTTGACCCTGGAGAAGCAGTGTGCGACATGTGGGAGGGACTGCGGGCCATCAGAGGAAGGCCTCGACCCCCAAGTGGACTTGATTTAGGAGACAGCGGACGTGGGTTATGCGTTCCCACGGGGCTCTCACTCTCAGGGCCCAGGTACTACTGGGGGTAGGGATCCCCCACTGCTCTGGGGGACCTGAGAGCGGCAGCAGTAACCCCCAGAACTGTCACCCTGTGCACATGACTGCCCGCTCTAAGCCGTGGACACGGCCCTCACAAGCACATACTTACGTGTGGCATCTTGGCCTGGAATTTCTTGCACCTAAGGGAGAGGGAGACAGGTGGTGAGGTCCCTCCTTGTCTCTGCAATTATGCACTCTCCCCTCCCAGCCCCACTCTGTGTAACAAGATTCCTGTGTCCTTCCTGCCAGTGGTCACGGGGCTCTGAGCTCACTGAGTGGCCCCTGTTGGGGCATCCACAAGTGACTGAGGTCAAACAGAGAAGAGAAGGTGTGCTTAGGACCGAATCTCCAAATTCTTGGGTCAGAGACCATGGGACTAATCACCTCTCTCCCTCCATCAAGTCTCAGTCCCTGGCCTGTGGTTACAGGCCAGGGCTCCCACCTCGATTCCCTCTCAACACCCCTTTCATGCTGGAACCCAGATATTCCTCCCTTCCATAACCCCCAACCTCCAAACATCACGAGAAAGGGAGGAATGAAAATAGCTTTTGCTTCGGAATGACAGAACGATGGGCAAAGGTGCTGTCTGATCTCATGTACATAGTAAAATTGCTTTAAAATAAAAAATGGGAGCATCTCCTCCTTCTTTGTGCAAAAAGCCTCTCCTGATTAGCCTTCTCCTTCCCAGGCCTGGCCCACTTGAAAGAGGGCTAGTGGCTGGGCAGGCACAGCCAGGTGGCAGGGGAACGAGAGGCCTGAAAGACTTGTTTCTGTCACACTGGGCTTCCAAAGATGTTTGCAGCCACAGACCTCCTGGACTGGCCTGCTCTGCCCCAAAGAGCTGGATCAGCGTAACAGATGCTGAACGCCAATCCCCCCTCTCTCCCTCCTTCAGAGGGACATTAAGGAACACTGGGTTACCTAATCCAAGGAGCCTTCCAGCAATTATTTTATGAGAAAGTCAAATGCCAAAAGGCGTGCATGGGGTGTGTGTGTGTGTGTGTGTGTGTGTGAGAGAGAGTGTGTGTGTGTGTGTGTTTGTGTGTGTGTGTGTGTGTGTTTGTGTGTGTGTGTGTGTGTGTGTGTGTGTGTGTGTGTGTGTGTGTTTTGTAAATAGCTCTCAGCACAGGGTGAGCCAGACTGCTCCCTGCATTCTTTCTCTGGGTGGAATCTTTGATAGAGACTAGGAGAGAGGCTTCTGCTACAGCTTCTGCCCCAAGTAGCACTCAGCCCCTCCAGGTCTGAGCATGGGAGCCTGGAGTTCAGAGACCCTGGTCTCTGCCAGGAAAGCCCAGCCACTTCCTTCGCAGGACCTGAGGAATGACCAGGTGGGGAAGTTTGGGAGCGACTCAACAGCCTGGTCCCTGTCCCCATAGCCGATGTGAACCTGGGCCTGTGCCTGGTCCGGCAGCATAGAGGGGAGTCGGGGCAGGCAGGGGTCTGGCCTTCTCTCCCAGCTTCCCGGAGAAGGAAGGCTGGCTGGGTCTCTAGGCTGGGAACCCTAACGGTTGATAGATTCTACAGACTAGCTGGCCAGGATCCACCCACATTCTCCCACCTCAGGCAGGTTATCTGGTCTCTCCTGATGTACCATGACGACATCTGGGAGGGGCTGGGCAGGGCTCCATCTGTGACTGGCAAGGGCAGAGATGGGGCTTGCAGTGGGTTTTGGGCAGACAGTACCAGAATCATACCATCCCCCTTGGCTTCTCTGACTGCTGACAGTCAGACCACTGAGTCAGTAGCTGGAGATGAGCCTAGGAGAGGAGAGATGAACCAGGAGTGGGAGGAAGAGGGGCAGAGGGGCAGGGAGAGCAGGAGTGAGGGCGGAGGGGGTGATGCTGAGGTGGGGAGGGGGTGATCGACGGCCAGTGCTACCCAAGAGCCTGCTCCACGCCACCTGGGGGGAGGCTGCAGCTTGCCCCAGGCCCCAGGGGTTCCTCTCAGCCATCCCCTCAAGGCCCCTCCTCCAACCCTCCCCCAGCTCCTGCCGGGTACCAGACTGTGGAGGAGGTGAGGGCTGATGGACCCTGCTGAACTCCCTCCACATTCACCAGCCCTGATGTCAGCGGGCTAGCGAGGCCGACCTCCCACTGAGTCCCAGGGGCTCTGACACCCACCCTTCCAGCTTCCCTTCCCCTGGCTGTGACCTGTCCACCGCCCGCTGGTCCCTTGATCTGCTGTGCTGCTGGGCTGGAAGTAGGATTTGGGACAAGGCTTCCTGAGTCCCCTGACATCACCTCACGCAGTCAAATCCTTGCCAAGCCCAAACCATGAAGCCAGGAGATGAGATGGGTAAACGGAGGCCCAGGGAGGGACACGGACAGGCCCGAGGCCACAAGTAAGGTTCTCAACGACAGGTGCAAAACCCAGGGCCCTGCCTCTAGTCCCAGCACCCCTCTGGGGGCAGCAGTCAAATCCAGCCAAGTCTGGGAAGCTCCTCCTGCTCCCATTTGCCTGGAGGCTCCTGTTCCCTGGAACTGCTCCTCAGAACTCTTCAGAACCCCCTCCAGGCCCTCCGGCACTGCCCCCTGAGGACCATCCCTCCTCCTGCCAGTCCTGACTGCCCTCCCACCCCCTCAGCTTCTCCTCCCCAGGGACCTTCCTGAGTGGCTGTTCTTTCCCTCACCCTTTAACCGTGGTCCCCAGGGCTCTGATCTGGGCCTGACCCCTTTCACCCGCAGACTCTTTCTGGGTGGTGTCACCCACCCCCACCTCCGTACCGATGACTGCCGCTTCTCCATCGCCAGCCCAGCCCCTCTCCATATACCCACCAGCCTCCAGCCCTCAGGCCTGAAGGTCCCACCCCCTCCCCAGACTCCTCAGGTCCCGAGAAGGCACACAAGACTTACAGGGCGGGGAAAGGCCATAAGAAGTGGGATGGTGCAGGCCACTGCATTCCTGGGCCCACTTGTCAGGCCCACTCCTCCACCTTCTGCACCCGAGTCCCCGGGCGTGGGTGAGGTGCATATACACACTTGCGTGCATGTGTTGGACCCCATCCTCAGAGAGCTGGGGCTGTCTGTCTCAGCTGTTCATCCACCCCCACACCTGGAGAGACAACTGGCTTTAGAAAGTGCTCTGTGAACATGGGGTGATGGGATACCTCGAAAAAGGGGACTCACTTGGGAGCCAGTCGAACCTCCAGGATGGACTGAGATGGGTGACGGAGAGGGTGCGTTAGCGGCCACGATGAGCCACAGGGGGCTCACAGGTACTGCACAACCCTGTCTTGAAGGTCACAGCCTTTGCACTGAGTCAAAGGCAGCTGCCAACCTCACTGGTCACTTCACCCCTCCAAGCCCCTCTGCCAGGATGGGCTCAGGTTGGAAGGTCAGGGGCCAGGCCAGACCCATTATCTGCCAGGCCCTGATGGGCCCTGCCTGCCTGCAGCCCTCAGCTTGCTGGGTGGCTGATGGGCCTGGGAGTTCTCATAATTGGGAAGGTGTGTGAAGCCAGTCATTCCCCACTCCCCAGGGTTCCCAGCTGCAGGCACCCAAAGGGAGTCGACTAACAAGGACCCAGTGGAGCAATGCACTCCAGGGCCGGACCCCTCGGCAAACAAAGGATCTCCCACCCCTCCTCTCCAATCTGAAATCCAGCCTCTGCCCTGGAAACTGTTGCCTTGTTATGAGATCCATATGGGTGTGGATGCAAGGCTTACGTTTATCTTTTCCTGCCAGGTTGCTGGGTTCGGGAGCCAAGGGGAATGCTAAGCAGGGAGGTGGGAGTGTGGTGGAGGCTGCGCAGGAGCCCGGGGGGCCAGTCGTGGAGGCCCCAGGCCTCATCTCCGGCCGGGACTAGGAGAGGGACACATGGGGCTCTGCCCTCTGCCCCAGAGCTCTGCCTGCCTGAACTCTCCTGAATCCTGGAACCCTGAGGCCCCTGCGTGGGGGGACGGAAGAGACCCCTGCCCCCTGGGTCACTCCAATTCCCCTCTACCAAACCCTCCTTTAAACTCCATCCCAGGGACACTCAGCTGGACACACATTTTCATCTTTCTCCCACGTATCTGAGGACGTGTCTGTGCACGTATCATGCTCGCGTGTCCCAGTGTGGGTGTGTCAGTGCGGAGGGAAGATGTGGGCATTGCAGAGTCTACAGGACCTGCACGTGTATGTGGCGTGTGGGGTGTGGGTACATTTCCAAGCACCTGTGTTTATAGGAGGGACTTTTATGCATTTGCTCATAAGTGCTGAACGTGTTCTAGACACACGCAAATGCATGCCTGCTGCACATGTGTCAGCGTAGAACGCACGCATGCCTGTATGTGTATGTTGAGCGTCTCCATATGCTTCCATATATCAAGCGTTTGTGTATCACTGTGTGAGTCTGACTGCACAAGTCAGGTGCCCCATCTCTGGCTGCCTCTTTAACCAGACCTAGAAGTCTGTCTCTAGAAGGTAGGGATCCTGGGCGCTCTGCGGAGACTTGCATACAAGGTTTTAAGGGTGGCCCTGATCCGGAGAGAGGGTAAGAGAGAGCAGACCTTCTCAACCCCCGACCAACGTTGGGCCCTCGTGGTCCTAGTGGAGGAGGAATTTCCCACGGGCCTCTGCTGAGGCTCAGGCCGCCCAGAGAACAAACAGCACACATCCCCGTGTGGAGGGGCCTGCCTCCTCCCAGCAAAGGCAGGGGCTGCGGAGGGTGTGGAGTGGAGACAGCTGCTTCCAGCCCAGATAAGGCCATGGGGCTCACAGTTTCCATTTCTAGGATCCCCTCCCCACTCAGGTCCCAGCTCCTAAGCCCTGGCCCCATGGCCTGGAAAGGTCTCCGCTGACTCACCCCAGCGCCCTGCCCCCACCTTGGGAACAGCACCCCACCACAGCCTGTCCTGGGCCACTGTGGTCTCTGGGGCAGGACAGCCCCGGCCTGGGGCCCTCACAGCTAATATCCTGACCCTTGTGCCTCTGAAAAGCCACACAGGAAGGAGCACTGGCCCCTCCTGTCCTCTTAGAATGACACTCCCTGCGTCTACGTGCTCGTGCAATCCGCTCCGCCAGCCTGGCTGCCCCGGCCCAGAGGACCCCGAGACCCCCAGGGGCGAGCAGTCATCATCAGCGGCAGAACTGGGCCTAAATTCTGGACTCATCCTCCCTTCGCCCCCGCTGCTCCACAACTTCCCACCCGAGGCCTGCCCCCTCCAGCCCTGCCTGGCCCGCCTCCCCTCCCCCTCCCTGGGCTATTTATAGGGACTGGGGGAGGCAGAGCTCCAGGGCTGTGGCTCCCTGGGCCTTCCCCAGGGGCCCCGCAGGCCAGGCAGTGTCTGCTTTCAGCCCAGCAAAAGGCTGTGTCACTCCAAGTAAGCAGTGGGGGTGGGGTGGCTGGGCAGAGGCAGGGGGCTGGGCTCTGGCCTGGGCCAGGGCCCTCCAAAGCCTTTTGCAGCCCACACACAAGCTGGGCTTCCTCAGAATCATTCTGGAGTCCCCCTTGGGGCTGGAGCGGTACGGGAGGTCTCTGCGGGCGCTAGCACCTCCTTGGGGAAGCCTGGAGGAGACCAGCACCCACACCACCAGGCTGCCACCTCCCCTGCAAGCCCCCCGAGTCTCCTTTCTCTAACAAAACTATCCCTCTGACCCATGACTCCCCTCCACCAACAGTGGGTTGAATGCCTTAAGGTGCATTTCAAGGCCCTTCTGGCAAAATGCACAAACTCCCACACTTCTGCCTTTGTGGCTGCCCTGGTCCCACTGCCTGAAGCATCCCTTCCACTTGCCATCCTGTCTGGCAGACTCCCTTCTTTAGGTCTTCAGAGCCCAGTTTAAATGCCACCTCCTCCAGGAAGCCGTCCCTGATGAGGCTTGTTAGCACTCCTCCCCTCCCCTCCCCGCCCACCATGCCCGTTGAAATATATCCCTCCTCTCCTGCCCTGGCTCCCTCCTCCAGTGTGGAGCTGCTGTCTGTCTTGAGTAGTGATCTCTGGGGCTCCTGAGAGGGCAAGGCCCTGCCTCTCTCATCCCTCTGACCCCTGGCCCAGCCCCCAGCTCCATCAGCCATTTGAATGAGTGAAGGGAGGGGCGCCGAATGGAGCAGTGCAGGAAATAGTGACTGAACAGTGAATGGAAGTGGAGAGAACAGGGGGGCAGGAAAGCAGAAGAGACCCCACCTGTGTCTCCTGAGCCCTGGAGTGACTGCCTGGTGCCCCCACAGGTGGGAAGGTGGCAGGGGCAGCCCAGGCCAGGTCTCAGTGGCACGGCTCGGCCCTGGGCAGCCGCCAGCTCGGTCACCCTCATTCTTTCCAGATCAAAGTTCCCCCGGGGAACAGCCTGGAACCTGACACTGGCCTGGGGTGGGGGGACGGGGCCAGCTGGCACAGTTCGGGAGGAGGACGCGGAAAGGCAGGCACCTGTCCCCAGCTCCAGGGACCCCAGGCCAGCAGCCTTGGGAGGGGACTGGATACACTTCCGCACACCTACTTCAGCCCCAGCCCCGTCCTTGGATAGGCCATACTGGTAGGTGGGGAACCCGTGGCTCTAGGCCCTTCTGTCCCAGACTCCCCAAGGACCCCAAACCCTCAGGGCCTCAGCGGCTCGGCTTCCTGCACGACCATCCCCCCACATCAGTTCTGACTCAGCCCCACCCCGTCTCCCAGCACCTTCCATCCAGACACCCTCCAGGTGTGTGTTTCTCTGTCTCCCAGTGTCTGTATCTATTTCTGTCTTGGCACCTTTCTGTCTAGACTCTCTGTACTTCTGTGCTTCTCTGTATTTTTCATTCTTGTCTCAGTCCTTACCCTGGTCTCTCTTTCCATCTCTCTGTCTCCCTAGACACGAAGAGTAACGATGGAGTGATTTGTCCACCCTTTCTTTTAAGGAAGGAGCTGTTTTCATGGCTCTCCCCCGTCTCCAGCCCCTAGTCCCTCCAGTCTACAGTGAACAGATTTTCCTGATGCTGAGATGAGGGTGGGAGAGGACAGACCCCACCGCCCCTGCTGCAGCCGGGCCTCCCTGGTGCCCTCAGGCTGCTGCGTCTGAGCCAGGCCTCGGTCAGCCCCAGGTCCAAAGCTTTATGAGTGACACTGGGCGAGCTGGAATGCTGAGCGTGATTCTGTCCTGGTCTTCCAACTGTCATCTCAACCTCCTTAGGTGGCTCTGGAGGTTGAGACGGGGCTTCCTCCTGGACCGAAGAAAGCCCCACCCCCTCAGGGGGACCTGTAGTCTGAGCTGTGGCCTCTTGTTGTCCTGGGAGATTCAACCTTCCCAGGGTGCTCCGGAGACGGAGAAAGAGGCTTAGACTGGACTGGAGAAATTTCAGCCTGCTCGGGGGAAACGGGAAAATGAGCAGAGCCCTCCTGCTGCTCTGGGGAACTTTCAGCCTCCTTAGCAGGCTCTGGAGTGATGACAACTGTGAGATCCAGGGGTTTGCCTATGGTACTAGGCATCACTGGATGCTGAGCTTCACCTGGCCCTGCAGGTGAGAACGTCACCTCATTATGTACTGGATGTTGAGCTGTGGCAGCTGTAGAGGTCTCTGGAGGCTGAGTTGGGGGCTCAAGCTGGACTGGAGAAGGTTCACCATTTCCTGAGGGGGCTGGAGGCTGTTCCGGAACCTCCTGCTCGACCAGTAACGGTTCCAACTGCTCAGGGGACCCTGCAGACTGAGATGAGGCCTCCTGTTGGGGCGGAGAAGGTCCAGCTTCACTTGTGGGCCCTGAAGTTATGGTGAGTGCAAGGTCCACAGGTTTAACAGTGACACTGGGCCACTGCAGAGACTGAGCTTGATCCTGGCCTGGAGGAGAAGCTGTTGTCACATGATCTTGAGAATGAGCTGGAGAGGGTTCGGCCTCAGCGGGAGACTGTGGACGCTGAGCTGTGCTTTCCTGCTGGGTTGCGGAAGGCTCTATCTCTGCTGGAGACTGAGCTGGGCTCTCCTGCTGGGTGGCTGGGTTCACCACCTCAGGATGCTCTGTGGGCTGAGCTGGGCTCTCCTGCTGGGTTGAGAAGGGTACAACTTCCCCATTAGGCTCATAAGGCTGAGCCGGTCGTCCCTGTTCACCTGGAGAAGGCTCAGCTTCCTCAGGAGGCTCTGGAGGCTGACCTGTGGCATCCTGCGGGGTTGGAGAAGGTTCTGCCTCCACAGAATATTCAGGAGGCTGAGGCCGGGGCTCCTGCTGGGCTGCGGTAAACTCGCCTTCCTTAGCAGGCTCTGGAGTGACCATAAGTTCCAAATCCACAGGTTTAAGTGTAACACTGGACAGCTTGGAGTGAGCTGGATAGTTACTTCCAGGTCGAGCTGCTGCCTCTTCACTCACTGGAAACTGAGGTACATTCTCACCAGGGGACCCCGGAACTTGCGCTGGGGCCTCTTGCTGGAGTGGGGCAGAGTCATACTCAGGGCGCTCTGCAGGCTGAGCCTGGGCCTCCTGAGGGAATGGAGGAGGTTCCGCCTCCTCAGGATGCTCTGCAGGCTGAGCCTGGGCCTCCTGCTCAAGTGAAGGTTGCACCTCCTCGGGGCTCTCTGGAGGCTGAGACGCAGCTTCCTCCTGGACTGGAGAAGGTTCCACCTCCTCAGGGCTCTCTGGAGGCTGATAGGGGGCCTCCTGCAGAACTGGAGAAGTTTCAACCACATTAGTGACCTCTGGATTTATAGTAAGTGCCAGATCCACAGGGTTAACACTGACACTGTGCAGGTCTGACTGCTGAGCTTCATTCTCCTTGGGACCATGAGGCCTTAATTGTTCAGCTAAAAGCTCCTGAAGCCCTCCCTCCCCCCAAGGGACTGCAGCGCCTACTTCCTCAGGGCCCTCTGAAGGCTGAGACAGAGCCCCCTGCTGAAGTGGAGCTGGTTCTGTCTCTTCAGTGGCCTCTGGATGCTGAGCCTGGGCCTCTGCCTGGGGCGGAAAAGATTCAACCTTCCCAGGGGTCTGTGGATTTTGAGCAGGACCCTCTTGCTGGGGTGGAGACTCAACCTCCTGAGTGGGCTCTGGACGCTGAGCCTGGGCCTCCTGCAGGGATGAGGACATTTCAGCCTCCTCAGGGGGCTCTGGAGGCTGATCTGGGCTTCCCAGAAGATCCAAAGGTAGATCTATATCTACAGCTTTGATCTTATTACCTTTAGGTCGAGACAGAGCTGGGGCCTGATTCTGATCCCAGCCTAGCACTGGAACCTCCTCTGGGAGCTTTTGATGCTGGGTTATCCTGTCATTCTCACCTTGACGTGGAACAGCAACATCTTCGTATGGCCCTGCAGGCAGCTCTCCATTTGACTCCACATCCGTGTACAGAAGTAGTCTCAGCTGACTCCTGTGTGAAAGAATTAAACTCCCCTGATTGTGAGTTGGGGGTCTGCTGGACAGAGCCCAGGGACCACCTCAGGGGCCATCCCTGGACCAGCAGCCAGAGTGGTTGCCAAGCAAAGAGCTGCAGCAGCCAAAAATACTGGGGAAACATAACACAAAGACGATTCGGGCACAGTGACACAGGCTAGTAGGAAACTGGCCAGGCACACTGAACAGACACCGAAGCGAAATGGCAGCTTGGCTACACGTGCGCCCCTCCCCTACCTCATGTCCCACCCTGTAGTGACACCTCATTTATTAGGTCAGAGTGAAGATGCAACCACAGTCAGGCTTTTTCCCAGGGTCCAAGCCATTCTTCTCCCAGCAAAGGTGACACTTACGTCCTGCCAGGCCCTCTCTCCAACCCCAGCCTGGCCCCCCAGCACAACGAGGCAGGATTTGGGCTGCAGACCAGAGTGGCCCCAGGCTCCAGCAGCGCAGGGGTGGGGGTGAGGTGGTGCAGAGCTTCCCAAGGAAGTCACAGGGCCCGGCCTTCAGGAAGATTCAGAAGTGCTAGCCCAGTTCTGGGCATCTGAACTCCTCCTCCTCAAAGCTGACATCTGAGAGACATTCTTCCTCCCCTTGGCCACACTGCTTCCAAGAAAAGTAGCTGACCTACAAAATGAGCACCAGTCAGGGCGGCGGGAGGGGAATACACCTTACAGTTAGATATTTTAAAATGTTGCCATGTCCTCTGAACTCTCAGCATCCATGTCTGATTATAAAATTCACCACTCTATTATTAGGGGTTACCACTGAATCAGTGATGACTCTAAAATTTCTGTAGGAAGGGTTTTGGAGTAGGTGAGCAATTCACTCTGAGAAAAACTGTTGGAAACCAAGTGAACAGCTCTTTACCTCAGCATGGGAAAATTTGCCCATCTCACCTTGTCTCAGCACAGCCATTAGTCTAGAAGCAATTACAATGCCCCTTTTCAGAGGTCTACCCTGTGTGCACACACAGAGAAGACACCTAGAATGTTAAAGTCAGCATGTTGGGGGGAGGTATAGCTCTGTGGTTAGTGTGTACCTAGCACGCAGAAGGTCCTGGATTCAATCCCAGTACCTCCATTAAAAATAGTGGGGAAAGGGGTGGGAAGGGATAAACTGGGCATTGGAGACTTGCAGATACTAACACTATAAATAAAATAGACAAACAAGTTTATACTGTATAGCACAGGGAACGATATTCAGTATCTTCTAGTAACTTATGGTTAAAAAATAAGAAAACAAATCTATGTATGTTCCTATATGACTGTGTATTGTGCTGTACACCAGAAATTGACACAACAGTGTAAACTGACTATACTTCAATAAAAATATATTTTTAAGATATAGTATATATGTAAATAAATAAAAAAAAATGTGATTACCTCTTCCCTCTCAAAAAATAAAGTCAGCATGTTAAATAATTTTCTTGAAATACTGCAGATAGCACCCACTTTACTTCCTTCACAGCCCTTATAATCATCTCTCTGATTTTAGTCATTTTTAATTGTCTGGCACACCCTCTGGCCACTAAACTCCATGGAGAAGGCACTTCATCTTACTCCCAGCGTTAAGCACATAATGGTTTTTAAATGGAATTGATTCCAAGATTGGCCAAAGAGGAATGGCTCTGTTGTTATAATCAGCTTTCTGAAAATTTTAGCATCCATACTGGCTCAGGGAACAAGAGCAGGGTAGGTGGGTGATGTCCACTGCGGCCTCTGGAGGGGCCCAACAGCCGGGCCAGCCTGCCTCACCTGGTAGCCGATGGTCTTGCTGCGACACCACTCGAGCAGAATCTGCTTGATGCTGCTGGCGCTGGCCACTCCGAAGCTCTGTGAGCGCTTCAGCTTTGCCCGGGTCTCGCCCTTCCCCCTGTGGAGAGAGGGCAGGCCTGCTGGGGGCTGGGGGCCAGGGGGCTGCCTCTCAGCTGCCATCTGCTCCGGGAATGTGCCTCACCAGCTCTGCTCACCCAGGGAGATGCTCTGTCGGCAGGCAACCTCCCAGCCCCACGCCCACGTCCAGGCGTGTGCCCCGTGTCCCAGGTGCACTGCGTCCAGTGATGGGGTCCGGCAGGACCAGCCCCCTTCCAGCCTCCAGGCCCCCTGTGTACTTCCCGCACTGGCGATCCTGCGGCAGAGGACCTGACCCCACATGGCCCATGCCCCTGCCCTCTGCTTGGAAAACCCTCCTTGCCTCCATCCCACCCCTCCTCTGAGCTCCTTCCGAGGCCACCCTCCCTCATGGTTTCCTATTCTAGGCCCCAAAGACACTCTTTATCGGCCAAGATCAGGTTGTCTGGGTCAGTGGGACACTTCCTGGGTCTGTCCCCCTCACCAGAGTCAGAGCCTTGGGAGCCACTACGGGGGGTGGGTCATTGTCTCATAGGCCTGGGCCAATCCTAAATGTAACAGAAGTCAATACCACTCACTGACAGGAGGGCTGGATAAACATGCAAAGGTGGCCGTTTCTAATGGGGCGGGTGGTGTAGTGTGACAGGGAGCCAGTGGTACTGGGGTCTCACTGTGTCACCTCCAGCTTCTGCTGGGAATCCCAGTGACTGCCCTCTGGTCTCCCCAGTCATGCCTGGAAACCAACCTCTTCAGTTGGATGAGGGATGTGGGTGTGAGGGTGCCTAGAGATCCCTCTGGGAATGTGGGAGAGGGGCTGGGGTCTCATCACAGCCTCCCTCCCCAGAACTGGAGCCACCTGCCCCTCAGCCGGCCCTGTAGCCAGCCCTGACCTATGTCTTGCCTGAGAGGTCACATCTTGGGGAACTGCCCTCGGGGGAACAGGACAGGGCCAGCTTTGCTCTGCCTGCCTGCCTGACCCCAGTGTGGGCTCAGGCTTCCTTTGGGGGCCCTGACTGATCTGGGAGGGTGCTAAGAGCATCCATACTTGCTGGCTTCTGTGTCCTGCTCCCATTTCTCAAACAATGCCTTCCGGGCCTGTGCCCCCGAGGTGCGGGGCAGCGTCTGTGACTGCACCAGCTCCCGGCGACGCTCCCCCTGCCGATGGGCCTGAGTCGTGGCTGGCGGCTGCGGGGAGGGGGACGACTGGGGTGGCGTCACCCGAGGTGGGCTGAGGAGAGACCACTGAGTCAAGAGCACAGATCTGGCCATCACTAGCTCGCACAGGCCCCGGGCCTCCACCCCACTGAATGTGAAATGAGGCAGCGGCTGGGCTATAGGCAGAGAGGAAGCACCCCTGTTCCAGCCCCCACCGGTTCCACAGGTTTTTGGAACTGAGCTGCTGTCTGAGGCCGGCCTGGCCAGCAGTGGGCCCCCTCTCTGGGCATAATCGCCCCTCGGCAGGTGTCAATGCCTGGGGTGGGCAGGGGCGGCCTCCTGGCAGGACAAGCACCCAGAACCAGCCCCACCAGGATCAGGCCCCCTCCTCGCCACCACTAAATAAGATCTCCTCTGTTTCCCCCTTAAAACAGTTTCTCAGAAAGTCACAATTCTCCTTTTATTATTAAGAGGGGGAGAAAAAAGCCAAGCCAGACCCCACCCAACACCCAGCTCCGATCACAGTTCAGAGGGCCTGGGGGCAGCGCATGGGGACAACCAGAGGCCAGGAGGCAGCCTGTAACACAGGGAACCCCCTCACAGGCCTCCCCCAGGGTAAGGGCCTCTCCAGGTAACTCCTCAGTCCACAAGCAGGAAGCCCCCAGCTCAGAGGGAGCCTAGCCAGGATGGCTGAAGATCCATCCTGTGGGGACTGAGAAACTCTCTCCAATCTTTGGACAGACTTGCTTTGAAGGATCCTTAAAGATACCAGCCCTCCGCCGTATTGTTCCAAACAAAACTCTCTACCAAGCTTCGCTGCCTCATTTCTCCTCTCAAACCCCACTCAGCGACACTGCTGCCTTAGTTATCCAGAGGCACCAAGCCAAGGAAGGTGCCTCCTCCTGGGGTTGGCACTGGGAGCTCCGTGCAGGGGCCTGGGTAGCCTGGGTCCAAGGCCAAGCCCAGACACTTCCTGGGGAGTGACGACCCTGCCACCGGGAACAGGGGCCCTGACTCGCCTGTTATCGTTCCTGCTGGCCGTCACCCCCCCATAGCCAGAGCTGGACAAAGACCGTGGGAGGGAAGAGTTCTTCTCTGCGGGACAAAGGGAGGGAGAGAAATAACAAACCCTGGCCTTGGGGAGGGCCACCACTGCCTGCCTCCCATCCTTTGACCCCGCCCTGAGCTATTCACCCAGCATCACTCTGGGCACTGACAGGACCTCTGGGCTAAGCTGACCCTGCCTGGGCCAACAGTTGAGGAGAAAGGATGTTGGAACATAGAGCAATGACATAAAAGAGGTCCTTTAAAGTACTCCTCACTGCATTTGAGAGCACAGAGCCCAGGACCTCCTGTGCTACATATCCAGTAAACACCATGTTACCAAGCCCTCATTCTGGAAATCCACACAGCCCGACCCAAGGGCACACCACTGGGGCCTGATCACAGGTCCAAGACAGCCCCAGGGGGACCACGCCAGGTCTGTTACACACAAAGTGTGCAGGGTAGGCGGCCACCTTCTAACCACAGCCTTGATCTGCAGTAAAAGCCATGGTCATACCCCGCAGGATGAGGCTACTTCACAGCAGCTCTGGGAGAGGAGCCGGGAAAGATGGGCCCCATCTGATGGAGCAGGCGAGCTGGGGACGGGGGTGTCAGTGACAGGCAGAGCGGGTAGGGCCCGGCCCCAGGATTTCTGAGTCTCTTGCAAACCACCCCCAGCCCCTGCCCTCCTTCACATTTTGAGGTCATGGTCTCCTGCTCCTACCACTGGGACTGGGAGTCCAGGATGTGGTGGCCGCGCTGGGGCTTGAGCTGAGGCCCCCCAGGATGGCAGCAGACGTGGGCGAGAGAGCTGTGGCTGAGGTCTCCCCAGAGAACTTCTCGGAGACTCGTGTGATGGCCGTGACTGGCTGATGAGGCTGCCGCAAGGAGAGGCTCACAGGGCGAGGCTTGTGGGGCTCTGGTGTTGGGATGGTTTGGGCGGCTTCGGGGGGCCCATCACCCGGACCTGAAACAGGTGACCAGCAGGGGTCGGGGGTTTCAGCCATGGCATTAACAGGGGCCTCAGAACCACCCAGGAGGACTCCAGCCTGGGTTCAACTGAGGGGCGGTGGGAGGGGCGGGCAGAGGGCGGGGCGAGCCCGGCGAGCCCCGGGAATGGGCGCCGCTTGGGGGCGGTGCCTGTGGGCGGGGCCTGGCGGCTCGGGGTCACCCCCAACCCCAGCCCCTGTGACCCACGCAATGCGGCGAGGGGGAGAGCCGCCAGTGGCGCTGGAGAAGAGCTCGCCCAGCCTCTCGTCTCCCTCGGTGCGGAGCTCAGGGGGAGTGCCAAGGCGGAGACCCCCTTGACCCTGGAGAAGCAGTGTGCGACATGTGGGAGGGACTGCGGGCCGTCAGAGGAAGGCCTCGACCCCCAAGTGGACTTGATTTAGGAGACAGCGGACGTGGGTTATGCGTTCCCACGGGGCTCTCACTCTCAGGGCCCAGGTACTACTGGGGGTAGGGATCCCCCACTGCTCTGGGGGACCTGAGAGCGGCAGCAGTAACCCCCAGAACTGTCACCCTGTGCACATGACTGCCCGCTCTAAGCCGTGGACACGGCCCTCACAAGCACATACTTACGTGTGGCATCTTGGCCTGGAATTTCTTGCACCTAAGGGAGAGGGAGACAGGTGGTGAGGTCCCTCCTTGTCTCTGCAATTATGCACTCTCCCCTCCCAGCCCCACTCTGTGTAACAAGATTCCTGTGTCCTTCCTGCCAGTGGTCACGGGGCTCTGAGCTCACTGAGTGGCCCCTGTTGGGGCATCCACAAGTGACTGAGGTCAAACAGAGAAGAGAAGGTGTGCTTAGGACCGAATCTCCAAATTCTTGGGTCAGAGACCATGGGACTAATCACCTCTCTCCCTCCATCAAGTCTCAGTCCCTGGCCTGTGGTTACAGGCCAGGGCTCCCACCTCGATTCCCTCTCAACACCCCTTTCATGCTGGAACCCAGATATTCCTCCCTTCCATAACCCCCAACCTCCAAACATCACGAGAAAGGGAGGAATGAAAATAGCTTTTGCTTCGGAATGACAGAACGATGGGCAAAGGTGCTGTCTGATCTCATGTACATAGTAAAATTGCTTTAAAATAAAAAATGGGAGCATCTCCTCCTTCTTTGTGCAAAAAGCCTCTCCTGATTAGCCTTCTCCTTCCCAGGCCTGGCCCACTTGAAAGAGGGCTAGTGGCTGGGCAGGCACAGCCAGGTGGCAGGGGAACGAGAGGCCTGAAAGACTTGTTTCTGTCACACTGGGCTTCCGAAGATGTTTGCAGCCACAGACCTCCTGGACTGGCCTGCTCTGCCCCAAAGGAGCTGGATCAGCGTAACAGATGCTGAACGCCAATCCCCCCTCTCTCACTCCTCCACAGGGACAGGAACATTGGGTTACCTAATCCAAGGAGCCTTCCAGCAATTATTTTATGAGAAAGTCAAATGCCAAAAGGCGTGCATGGTGTGTGTGTGTGTGTGTGTGTGTGTGTGTGTGTGTGTGTGTGTGTGTGTGTGTTTGTGTGTGTGTGTGTGTGTGTGTGTGTGTGTGTGTGTTTGTGTTTTGTAAGTTGCTCTCAGCACAGGGTGAGCCAGACTGCTCCCTGCATTCTTTCTCTGGGTGGAATCTTTGATAGAGACTAGGAGAGAGGCTTCTGCTACAGCTTCTGCCCCAAGTAGCACTCAGCCCCTCCAGGTCTGAGCATGGGAGCCTGGAGTTCAGAGACCCTGGTCTCTGCCAGGAAAGCCCAGCCACTTCCTTCGCAGGACCTGAGGAATGACCAGGTGGGGAAGTTTGGGAGGGACTGAACAGCCTGGTCCCTGTCCCCATAGCCGATGTGAACCTGGGCCTGTGCCTGGTCCGGCAGCATAGAGGGGAGTCGGGGCAGGCAGGGGTCTGGCCTTCTCTCCCAGCTTCCCGGAGAAGGAAGGCTGGCTGGGTGTCTAGGCTGGGAACCCTAACGGTTGATAGATTGTAGAGACTAGCTGGCCAGGATCCACCCACATTCTCCCACCTCAGGCAGGTTATCTGGTCTCTCCTGATGTACCATGACGACATCTGGGAGGGGCTGGGCAGGGCTCCATCTGTGACTGGCAAGGGCAGAGATGGGGCTTGCAGTGGGTTTTGGGCAGACAGTACCAGAATCATACCATCCCCCTTGGCTTCTCTGACTGCTGACAGTCAGACCGCTGAGTCAGTAGCTGGAGATGAGCCTAGGAGAGGAGAGATGAACCAGGAGTGGGAGGAAGAGGGGCAGAGGGGCAGGGAGAGCAGGAGTGAGGGCGGAGGGGGTGATGCTGAGGTGGGGAGGGGGTGATCGACGACCAGTGCTACCCAAGAGCCTGCTCCACGCCACCTGGGGGGAGGCTGCAGCTTGCCCCAGGCCCCAGGGGCTCCTCTCAGCCATCCCCTCAAGGCCCCTCCTCCAACCCTCCCCCAGCTCCAGCCGGGTACCAGACTGTGGAGGAGGTGAGGGCTGATGGACCCTGCTGAACTCCCTCCACATTCACCAGCCCTGATGTCAGCGGGCTAGCGAGGCCGACCTCCCACTGAGTCCCAGGGGCTCTGGCACCCACCCTTCCAGCTTCCCTTCCCCTGGCTGTGACCTGTCCACCGCCCGCTGGTCCCTTGATCTGCTGTGCTGCTGGGCTGGAAGTAGGATGTGGGACAAGGCTTCCTGAGTCCCCTGCCGTCACCTCACGCAGTCAAATCCTTGCCAAGCCCAAACCATGAAGCCAGGAGATGAGATGGGGGAACGGAGGCCCCGGGAGGGACACGGACAGGCCCGAGGCCACAAGTAAGGTCCACAACGACACGTGCAAAACCCAGGGCCCTTCCTCTAGTCCCAGCACCCCTCTGGGGGCAGCAGTCAAATCCAGCCAAGTCTGGGCAGCTCCTCCTGCTCCCATTTGCCTGGAGGCTCCTGTTCCCTGGAACTGCTCCTCAGAACTCTTCAGAACCCCCTCCAGGCCCTCCGGCACTGCCCCCTGAGGACCATCCCTCCTCCTGCCTGTCCTGACTGCCCTCCCACCCCCTCAGCTTCTCCTCCCCAGGGACCTTCCTGAGTGGCTGTTCTTTCCCTCACCCTTTAACCGTGGTCCCCAGGGCTCTGATCTGGACCTGACCCCTTTCACCCGCAGACTCTTTCTGGGTGGTGTCACCCACCCCCACCTCCATACCGATGACTGCCGCTTCTCCATCGCCAGCCCAGCCCCTCTCCATATACCCAACAGCCTCCAGCCCTCAGGCCTGAAGGTCCCACCCCCTCCCCAGACTCCTCAGGTCCCGAGAAGGCACACAAGGCTTACAGGGCGGGGAAAGGCCATAAGAAGTGGGATGGTGCAGGCCACTGCATTCCTGGGCCCACTTGTCAGGCCCACTCCTCCACCTTCTGCACCCGAGTCCCCGGGCGTGGGTGAGGTGCATATACACACTTGCGTGCATGTGTTGGACCCCATCCTCAGAGAGCTGGGGCTGTCTGTCTCAGCTGTTCATCCACCCCCACACCTGGAGAGACAACTGGCTTTAGAAAGTGCTCTGTGAACATGGGGTGATGGGATACCTCGAAAAAGGGGACTCACTTGGGAGCCAGTCGAACCTCCAGGATGGACTGAGATGGGTGACGGAGAGGGTGCGTTAGCGGCCACGATGAGCCACAGGGGGCTCACAGGTACTGCACAACCCTGTCTCGAAGGTCACAGCCTTTGCACTGAGTCAAAGGCAGCTGCCAACCTCACTGGTCACTTCACCCCTCCAAGCCCCTCTGCCAGGATGGGCTCAGGTTGGAAGGTCAGGGGCCAGGCCAGACCCATTATCTGCCAGGCCCTGATGGGCCCTGCCTGCCTGCAGCCCTCAGCTTGCTGGGTGGCTGATGGGCCTGGGAGTTCTCATAATTGGGAAGGTGTGTGAAGCCAGTCATTCCCCACTCCCCAGGGTTCCCAGCTGCAGGCACCCAAAGGGAGTAGACTAACAAGGACCCAGTGGAGCAATGCACTCCAGGGCCGGACCCCTCGGCAAACAAAGGATCTCCCACCCCTCCTCTCCAATCTGAAATCCAGCCTCTGCCCTGGAAACTGTTGCCTTGTTATGAGATCCATATGGGTGTGGATGCAAGGCTTACGTTTATCTTTTCCTGCCAGGTTGCTGGGTTCGGGAGCCAAGGGGAATGCTAAGCAAGGAGGTGGGAGTGTGGTGGAGGCTGCGCAGGAGCCCGGGGGGCCAGTCGTGGAGGCCCCAGGCCTCATCTCCGGCCAGGACTAGGAGAGGGACACATGGGGCTCTGCCCTCTGCCCCAGAGCTCTGCCTGCCTGAACTCTCCTGAATCCTGGAACCCTGAGGCCCCTGCGTGGGGGGACGGAAGAGACCCCTGCCCCCTGGGTCACTCCAATTTCCCTCTACCAAACCCTCCTTTAAACTCCATCCCAGGGACACTCAGCTGGACACACATTTTCATCTTTCTCCCACGTATCTGAGGACGTGTCTGTGCACGTATCATGCTTGCGTGTCCCAGTGTGGGTGTGTCAGTACGGAGGGAAGATGTGGGCATTGCAGAGTCTACAGGACCTGCACGTGTATGTGGCGTGTGGGGTGTGGGTACATTTCCAAGCACCTGCGTTTATAGGAGGGACTTTTATGCATTTGCTCATAAGTGCTGAACGTGTTCTAGACACACGCAAATGCATGCCTGCTGCACATGTGTCAGCGTAGAACGCACGCATGCCTGTATGTGTATGTTGAGCGTCTCCATATGCTTCCATATATCAAGCGTTTGTGTATCACCGTGTGAGTCTGACTGCACAAGTCAGGTGCCCCATCTCTGGCTGCCTCTTTAACCAGACCTAGAAGTCTGTCTCTAGAAGGTAGGGATCCTGGGCGCTCTGCGGAGACTTGCATACAAGGTTTTAAGGGTGGCCCTGATCCGGAGAGAGGGTAAGAGAGAGCAGACCTTCTCAACCCCCGACCAACGTTGGGCCCTCGTGGTCCTAGTGGAGGAGGAATTTCCCACGGGCCTCTGCTGAGGCTCAGGCCGCCCAGAGAACAAACAGCACACATCCCCGTGTGGAGGGGCCTGCCTCCTCCCAGCAAAGGCAGGGGCTGCGGAGGGTGTGGAGTGGAGACAGCTGCTTCCAGCCCAGATAAGGCCATGGGGCTCACAGTTTCCATTTCTAGGATCCCCTCCCCACTCAGGTCCCAGCTCCTAAGCCCTGGCCCCATGGCCTGGAAAGGTCTCCGCTGACTCACCCCAGCGCCCTGCCCCCACCTTGGGAACAGCACCCCACCACAGCCTGTCCTGGGCCACTGTGGTCTCTGGGGCAGGACAGCCCCGGCCTGGGGCCCTCACAGCTAATATCCTGACCCTTGTGCCTCTGAAAAGCCACACAGGAAGGAGCACTGGCCCCTCCTGTCCTCTTAGAACGACACTCCCTGCGTCTACGTGCTCGTGCAATCCGCTCCGCCAGCCTGGCTGCCCCGGCCCAGAGGACCCCGAGACCCCCAGGGGCGAGCAGTCATCATCAGCGGCAGAACTGGGCCTAAATTCTGGACTCATCCTCCCTTCTCCCCCGCTGCTCCACAACTTCCCACCGGAGGCTTGCCCCCTCCAGCCCTGCCTGGCCCGCCTCCCCTCCCCGTCCCTGGGCTATTTATAGGGACTGGGGGAGGCAGAGCTCCAGGGCTGTGGCTCCCTGGGCCTTCCCCAGGGGCCCCGCAGGCCAGGCAGTGTCTGCTTTCAGCCCAGAAAAAGGCTGTGTCACTCCAAGTAAGCAGTGGGGGTGGGGAGGCTGGGCAGAGGCAGGGGGCTGGGCTCTGGCCTGGGCCAGGGCCCTCCAAAGCCTTTTGCAGCCCACACACAAGCTGGGCTTCCTCAGAATCATTCTGGAGTCCCCCTTGGGGCTGGAGCGGTACGGGAGGTCTCTGCGGGCGCTAGCACCTCCTTGGGGAAGCCTGGAGGAGACCAGCACCCACACCACCAGGCTGCCACCTCCCCTGCAAGCCCCCCGAGTCTCCTTTCTCTAACAAAACTATCCCTCTGACCCATGACTCCCCTCCACCAACAGTGGGTCGAATGCCTTAAGGTGCATTTCAAGGCCCTTCCGGCAAAATGCACAAACTCCCACACTTCTGCCTTTGTGGCTGCCCTGGTCCCACTGCCTGAAGCATCCCTTCCACTTGCCATCCTGTCTGGCAGACTCCCTTCTTTAGGCCTTCAGAGCCCAGTTTAAATGCCACCTCCTCCAGGAAGCCGTCCCTGATGAGGCCTGTTACCACTCCTCCCCTCCCCTCCCCGCCCACCATGCCCATTGAAATATATCCCTCCTCTCCTGCCCTGGCTCCCTCCTCCAGTGTGGAGCTGCTGTCTGTCTTGAGTAGTGATCTCTGGGGCTCCTGAGAGGGCAAGGCCCTGCCTCTCTCATCCCTCTGACCCCTGGCCCAGCCCCCAGCTCCATCAGCCATTTGAATGAGTGAGTGAAGGGAGGGGCGCCGAATGGAGCAGTGCAGGAACTAGTGACTGAACAGTGAATGGAAGTGGAGAGAACAGGGGGGCAGGAAAGCAGAAGAGACCCCACCTGTGTCTCCTGAGCCCTGGAGTGACTGCCTGGTGCCCCCACAGGTGGGAAGGTGGCAGGGGCAGCCCAGGCCAGGTCTCAGTGGCACGGCTCGGCCCTGGGCAGCCGCCAGCTCGGTCACCCTCATTCTTTCCAGATCAAAGTTCCCCCGGGGAACAGCCTGGAACCTGACACTGGCCTGGGGTGGGGGGACGGGGCCAGCTGGCACAGTTCGGGAGGAGGACGCGGAAAGGCAGGCACCTGTCCCCAGCTCCAGGGACCCCAGGCCAGCAGCCTTGGGAGGGGACTGGATACACTTCCGCACACCTACTTCAGCCCCAGCCCCGTCCTTGGATAGGCCATACTGGTAGGTGGGGAACCCGTGGCTCTAGGCCCTTCTGTCCCAGACTCCCCAAGGACCCCAAACCCTCAGGGCCTCAGCGGCTCGGCTTCCTGCACGACCATCCCCCCACATCAGTTCTGACTCAGCCCCACCCCGTCTCCCAGCACCTTCCATCCAGACACCCTCCAGGTGTGTGTTTCTCTGTCTCCCAGTGTCTGTATCTATTTCTGTCTTGGCACCTTTCTGTCTACACTCTCTGTACTTCTGTGCTTCTCTGTATTTTTCATTCTTGTCTCAGTCCTTACCCTGGTCTCTCTTTCCATCTCTCTGTCTCCCTAGACACGAAGAGTAACGATGGAGTGATTTGTCCACCCTTTCTTTTAAGGAAGGAGCTGTTTTCATGGCTCTCCCCCGTCTCCAGCCCCTAGTCCCTCCAGTCTACAGTGAACAGATTTTCCTGATGCTGAGATGAGGGTGGGAGAGGACAGACCCCACCGCCCCTGCTGCAGCCGGGCCTCCCTGGTGCCCTCAGGCTGCTGCGTCTGAGCCAGGCCTCGGTCAGCCCCAGGTCCAAAGCTTTATGAGTGACACTGGGCGAGCTGGAATGCTGAGCGTGATTCTGTCCTGGTCTTCCAACTGTCATCTCAACCTCCTTAGGTGGCTCTGGAGGTTGAGACGGGGCTTCCTCCTGGACCGAAGAAAGCCCCACCCCCTCAGGGGGACCTGTAGTCTGAGCTGTGGCCTCTTGTTGTCCTGGGAGATTCAACCTTCCCAGGGTGCTCCGGAGACGGAGAAAGAGGCTTAGACTGGACTGGAGAAATTTCAGCCTGCTCGGGGGAAACGGGAAAATGAGCAGAGCCCTCCTGCTGCTCTGGGGAACTTTCAGCCTCCTTAGCAGGCTCTGGAGTGATGACAACTGTGAGATCCAGGGGTTTGCCTATGGTACTAGGCATCACTGGATGCTGAGCTTCACCTGGCCCTGCAGGTGAGAACGTCACCTCATTATGTACTGGATGTTGAGCTGTGGCAGCTGTAGAGGTCTCTGGAGGCTGAGTTGGGGGCTCAAGCTGGACTGGAGAAGGTTCACCATTTCCTGAGGGGGCTGGAGGCTGTTCCGGAACCTCCTGCTCGACCAGTAACGGTTCCAACTGCTCAGGGGACCCTGCAGACTGAGATGAGGCCTCCTGTTGGGGCGGAGAAGGTCCAGCTTCACTTGTGGGCCCTGAAGTTATGGTGAGTGCAAGGTCCACAGGTTTAACAGTGACACTGGGCCACTGCAGAGACTGAGCTTGATCCTGGCCTGGAGGAGAAGCTGTTGTCACATGATCTTGAGAATGAGCTGGAGAGGGTTCGGCCTCAGCGGGAGACTGTGGACGCTGAGCTGTGCTTTCCTGCTGGGTTGCGGAAGGCTCTATCTCTGCTGGAGACTGAGCTGGGCTCTCCTGCTGGGTGGCTGGGTTCACCACCTCAGGATGCTCTGTGGGCTGAGCTGGGCTCTCCTGCTGGGTTGAGAAGGGTACAACTTCCCCATTAGGCTCATAAGGCTGAGCCGGTCGTCCCTGTTCACCTGGAGAAGGCTCAGCTTCCTCAGGAGGCTCTGGAGGCTGACCTGTGGCATCCTGCGGGGTTGGAGAAGGTTCTGCCTCCACAGAATATTCAGGAGGCTGAGGCCGGGGCTCCTGCTGGGCTGCGGTAAACTCGCCTTCCTTAGCAGGCTCTGGAGTGACCATAAGTTCCAAATCCACAGGTTTAAGTGTAACACTGGACAGCTTGGAGTGAGCTGGATAGTTACTTCCAGGTCGAGCTGCTGCCTCTTCACTCACTGGAAACTGAGGTACATTCTCACCAGGGGACCCCGGAACTTGCGCTGGGGCCTCTTGCTGGAGTGGGGCAGAGTCATACTCAGGGCGCTCTGCAGGCTGAGCCTGGGCCTCCTGAGGGAATGGAGGAGGTTCCGCCTCCTCAGGATGCTCTGCAGGCTGAGCCTGGGCCTCCTGCTCAAGTGAAGGTTGCACCTCCTCGGGGCTCTCTGGAGGCTGAGACGCAGCTTCCTCCTGGACTGGAGAAGGTTCCACCTCCTCAGGGCTCTCTGGAGGCTGATAGGGGGCCTCCTGCAGAACTGGAGAAGTTTCAACCACATTAGTGACCTCTGGATTTATAGTAAGTGCCAGATCCACAGGGTTAACACTGACACTGTGCAGGTCTGACTGCTGAGCTTCATTCTCATTGGGACCATGAGGCCTTAATTGTTCAGCTAAAAGCTCCTGAAGCCCTCCCTCCCCCCAAGGGACTGCAGCGCCTACTTCCTCAGGGCCCTCTGAAGGCTGAGACAGAGCCCCCTGCTGAAGTGGAGCTGGTTCTGTCTCTTCAGTGGCCTCTGGACGCTGAGCCTGGGCCTCTGCCTGGGGCGGAAAAGATTCAACCTTCCCAGGGGTCTGTGGATTTTGAGCAGGACCCTCTTGCTGGGGTGGAGACTCAACCTCCTGAGTGGGCTCTGGACGCTGAGCCTGGGCCTCCTGCAGGGATGAGGACATTTCAGCCTCCTCAGGGGGCTCTGGAGGCTGATCTGGGCTTCCCAGAAGATCCAAAGGTAGATCTATATCTACAGCTTTGATCTTATTACCTTTAGGTCGAGACAGAGCTGGGGCCTGATTCTGATCCCAGCCTAGCACTGGAACCTCCTCTGGGAGCTTTTGATGCTGGGTTATCCTGTCATTCTCACCTTGACGTGGAACAGCAACATCTTCGTATGGCCCTGCAGGCAGCTCTCCATTTGACTCCACATCCGTGTACAGAAGTAGTCTCAGCTGACTCCTGTGTGAAAGAATTAAACTCCCCTGATTGTGAGTTGGGGGTCTGCTGGACAGAGCCCAGGGACCACCTCAGGGGCCATCCCTGGACCAGCAGCCAGAGTGGTTGCCAAGCAAAGAGCTGCAGCAGCCAAAAATACTGGGGAAACATAACACAAAGACGATTCGGGCACAGTGACACAGGCTAGTAGGAAACTGGCCAGGCACACTGAACAGACACCGAAGCGAAATGGCAGCTTGGCTACACGTGCGCCCCTCCCCTACCTCATGTCCCACCCTGTAGTGACACCTCATTTATTAGGTCAGAGTGAAGATGCAACCACAGTCAGGCTTTTTCCCAGGGTCCAAGCCATTCTTCTCCCAGCAAAGGTGACACTTACGTCCTGCCAGGCCCTCTCTCCAACCCCAGCCTGGCCCCCCAGCACAACGAGGCAGGATTTGGGCTGCAGACCAGAGTGGCCCCAGGCTCCAGCAGCGCAGGGGTGGGGGTGAGGTGGTGCAGAGCTTCCCAAGGAAGTCACAGGGCCCGGCCTTCAGGAAGATTCAGAAGTGCTAGCCCAGTTCTGGGCATCTGAACTCCTCCTCCTCAAAGCTGACATCTGAGAGACATTCTTCCTCCCCTTGGCCACACTGCTTCCAAGAAAAGTAGCTGACCTACAAAATGAGCACCAGTCAGGGCGGCGGGAGGGGAATACACCTTACAGTTAGATATTTTAAAATGTTGCCATGTCCTCTGAACTCTCAGCATCCATGTCTGATTATAAAATTCACCACTCTATTATTAGGGGTTACCACTGAATCAGTGATGACTCTAAAATTTCTGTAGGAAGGGTTTTGGAGTAGGTGAGCAATTCACTCTGAGAAAAACTGTTGGAAACCAAGTGAACAGCTCTTTACCTCGGCATGGGAAAATTTGCCCATCTCACCTTGTCTCAGCACAGCCATTAGTCTAGAAGCAATTACAATGCCCCTTTTCAGAGGTCTACCCTGTGTGCACACACAGAGAAGACACCTAGAATGTTAAAGTCAGCATGTTGGGGGGAGGTATAACTCTGTGGTTAGTGTGTACCTAGCACGCACAAGGTCCTGGATTCAATCCCAGTACCTCCATTAAAAATAGTGGGGAAAGGGGTGGGAAGGGATAAACTGGGCATTGGAGACTTGCAGATACTAACACTATAAATAAAATAGACAAACAAGTTTATACTGTATAGCACAGGGAACGATATTCAGTATCTTCTAGTAACTTATGGTTAAAAAATAAGAAAACAAATCTATGTATGTTCCTATATGACTGTGTATTGTGCTGTACACCAGAAATTGACACAACAGTGTAAACTGACTATACTTCAATAAAAATATATTTTTAAGATATAGTATATATGTAAATAAATAAAAAAAAATGTGATTACCTCTTCCCTCTCAAAAAATAAAGTCAGCATGTTAAATAATTTTCTTGAAATACTGCAGATAGCACCCACTTTACTTCCTTCACAGCCCTTATAATCATCTCTCTGATTTTAGTCATTTTTAATTGTCTGGCACACCCTCTGGCCACTAAACTCCATGGAGAAGGCACTTCATCTTACTCCCAGCGTTAAGCACATAATGGTTTTTAAATGGAATTGATTCCAAGATTGGCCAAAGAGGAATGGCTCTGTTGTTATAATCAGCTTTCTGAAAATTTTAGCATCCATACTGGCTCAGGGAACAAGAGCAGGGTAGGTGGGTGATGTCCACTGCGGCCTCTGGAGGGGCCCAACAGCCGGGCCAGCCTGCCTCACCTGGTAGCCGATGGTCTTGCTGCGACACCACTCGAGCAGAATCTGCTTGATGCTGCTGGCGCTGGCCACTCCGAAGCTCTGTGAGCGCTTCAGCTTTGCCCGGGTCTCGCCCTTCCCCCTGTGGAGAGAGGGCAGGCCTGCTGGGGGCTGGGGGCCAGGGGGCTGCCTCTCAGCTGCCATCTGCTCCGGGAATGTGCCTCACCAGCTCTGCTCACCCAGGGAGATGCTCTGTCGGCAGGCAACCTCCCAGCCCCACGCCCACGTCCAGGCGTGTGCCCCGTGTCCCAGCTGCACTGCGTCCAGTGATGGGGTCCGGCAGGACCAGCCCCCTTCCAGCCTCCAGGCCCCCTGTGTACTTCCCACACTGGCGATCCTGCGGCAGAGGACCTGACCCCACATGGCCCATGCCCCTGCCCTCTGCTTGGAAAACCCTCCTTGCCTCCATCCCACCCCTCCTCTGAGCTCCTTCCGAGGCCACCCTCCCTCATGGTTTCCTATTCTAGGCCCCAAAGACACTCTTTATCGGCCAAGATCAGGTTGTCTGGGTCAGTGGGACACTTCCTGGGTCTGTCCCCCTCACCAGAGTCAGAGCCTTGGGAGCCACTACGGGGGGTGGGTCATTGTCTCATAGGCCTGGGCCAACCCTAAATGTAACAGGAGTCAATACCACTCACTGACAGGAGGGCTGGATAAACATGCAAAGGTGGCCGTTTCTAATGGGGCGGGTGGTGTAGTGTGACAGGGAGCCAGTGGTACTGGGGTCTCACTGTGTCACCTCCAGCTTCTGCTGGGAATCCCAGTGACTGCCCTCTGGTCTCCCCAGTCATGCCTGGAAACCAACCTCTTCAGTTGGATGAGGGATGTGGGTGTGAGGGTGCCTAGAGATCCCTCTGGGAATGTGGGAGAGGGGCTGGGGTCTCATCACAGCCTCCCTCCCCAGAACTGGAGCCACCTGCCCCTCAGCCGGCCCTGTAGCCAGCCCTGACCTATGTCTTGCCTGAGAGGTCACATCTTGGGGAACTGCCCTCGGGGGAACAGGACAGGGCCAGCTTTGCTCTGCCTGCCTGCCTGACCCCAGTGTGGGCTCAGGCTTCCTTTGGGGGCCCTGACTGATCTGGGAGGGTGCTAAGAGCATCCATACTTGCTGGCTTCTGTGTCCTGCTCCCATTTCTCAAACAATGCCTTCCGGGCCTGTGCCCCCGAGGTGCGGGGCAGCGTCTGTGACTGCACCAGCTCCCGGCGACGCTCCCCCTGCCGATGGGCCTGAGTCGTGGCTGGCGGCTGCGGGGAGGGGGACGACTGGGGTGGCGTCACCCGAGGTGGGCTGAGGAGAGACCACTGAGTCAAGAGCACAGATCTGGCCATCACTAGCTCGCACAGGCCCCGGGCCTCCACCCCACTGAATGTGAAATGAGGCAGCGGCTGGGCTATAGGCAGAGAGGAAGCACCCCTGTTCCAGCCCCCACCGGTTCCACAGGTTTTTGGAACTGAGCTGCTGTCTGAGGCCGGCCTGGCCAGCAGTGGGCCCCCTCTCTGGGCATAATCGCCCCTCGGCAGGTGTCAATGCCTGGGGTGGGCAGGGGCGGCCTCCTGGCAGGACAAGCACCCAGAACCAGCCCCACCAGGATCAGGCCCCCTCCTCGCCACCACTAAATAAGATCTCCTCTGTTTCCCCCCTAAAACAGTTTGTCAGAAAGTCACAATTCTCCTTTTATTATTAAGAGGGGGAGAAAAAAGCCAAGCCAGACCCCACCCAACACCCAGCTCCGATCACAGTTCAGAGGGCCTGGGGGCAGCGCATGGGGACAACCAGAGGCCAGGAGGCAGCCTGTAACACAGGGAACCCCCTCACAGGCCTCCCCCAGGGTAAGGGCCTCTCCAGGTAACTCCTCAGTCCACAAGCAGGAAGCCCCCAGCTCAGAGGGAGCCTAGCCAGGATGGCTGAAGATCCATCCTGTGGGGACTGAGAAACTCTCTCCAATCTTTGGACAGACTTGCTTTGAAGGATCCTTAAAGATACCAGCCCTCCGCCGTATTGTTCCAAACAAAACTCTCTACCAAGCTTCGCTGCCTCATTTCTCCTCTCAAACCCCACTCAGCGACACTGCTGCCTTAGTTATCCAGAGGCACCAAGCCAAGGAAGGTGCCTCCTCCTGGGGTTGGCACTGGGAGCTCCGTGCAGGGGCCTGGGTAGCCTGGGTCCAAGGCCAAGCCCAGACACTTCCTGGGGAGTGACGACCCTGCCACCGGGAACAGGGGCCCTGACTCGCCTGTTATCGTTCCTGCTGGCCGTCACCCCCCCATAGCCAGAGCTGGACAAAGTCCGTGGGAGGGAAGAGTTCTTCTCTGCGGGACAAAGGGAGGGAGAGAAATAACAAACCCTGGCCTTGGGGAGGGCCACCACTGCCTGCCTCCCATCCTTTGACCCCGCCCTGTGCTATTCACCCAGCATCACTCTGGGCACTGACAGGACCTCTGGGCTAAGCTGACCCTGCCTGGGCCAACAGTTGAGGAGAAAGGATGTTGGAACATAGAGCAATGACATAAAAGAGGTCCTTTAAAGTACTCCTCACTGCATTTGAGAGCACAGAGCCCAGGACCTCCTGTGCTACATATCCAGTAAACACCATGTTACCAAGCCCTCATTCTGGAAATCCACACAGCCCGACCCAAGGGCACACCACTGGGGCCTGATCACAGGTCCAAGACAGCCCCAGGGGGACCACGCCAGGTCTGTTACACACAAAGTGTGCAGGGTAGGCGGCCACCTTCTAACCACAGCCTTGATCTGCAGTAAAAGCCATGGTCATACCCCGCAGGATGAGGCTACTTCACAGCAGCTCTGGGAGAGGAGCCGGGAAAGATGGGCCCCATCTGATGGAGCAGGCGAGCTGGGGACGGGGGTGGCAGTGACAGGCAGAGCGGGTAGGGCCCGGCCCCAGGATTTCTGAGTCTCTTGCAAACCACCCCCAGCCCCTGCCCTCCTTCACATTTTGAGGTCATGGTCTCCTGCTCCTACCACTGGGACTGGGAGTCCAGGATGTGGTGGCCGCGCTGGGGCTTGAGCTGAGGCCCCCCAGGATGGCAGCAGACGTGGGCGAGAGAGCTGTGGCTGAGGTCTCCCCAGAGAACTTCTCGGAGACTCGTGTGACGGCCGTGACTGGCTGATGAGGCTGCCGCAAGGAGAGGCTCACAGGGCGAGGCTTGTGGGGCTCTGGTGTTGGGATGGTTTGGGCGGCTTCGGGGGGCCCATCACCCGGACCTGAAACAGGTGACCAGCAGGGGTCGGGGGTTTCAGCCATGGCATTAACAGGGGCCTCAGAACCACCCAGGAGGACTCCAGCCTGGGTTCAACTGAGGGGCGGTGGGAGGGGCGGGCAGAGGGCGGGGCGAGCCCGGCGAGCCCCGGGAATGGGCGCCGCTTGGGGGCGGTGCCTGTGGGCGGGGCCTGGCGGCTCGGGGTCACCCCCAACCCCAGCCCCTGTGACCCACGCAATGCGGCGAGGGGGAGAGCCGCCAGTGGCGCTGGAGAAGAGCTCGCCCAGCCTCTCGTCTCCGTCGGTGCGGAGCTCAGGGGGAGTGCCAAGGCGGAGACCCCCTTGACCCTGGAGAAGCAGTGTGCGACATGTGGGAGGGACTGCGGGCCGTCAGAGGAAGGCCTCGACCCCCAAGTGGACTTGATTTAGGAGACAGCGGACGTGGGTTATGCGTTCCCACGGGGCTCTCACTCTCAGGGCCCAGGTACTACTGGGGGTAGGGATCCCCCACTGCTCTGGGGGACCTGAGAGCGGCAGCAGTAACCCCCAGAACTGTCACCCTGTGCACATGACTGCCCGCTCTAAGCCGTGGACACGGCCCTCACAAGCACATACTTACGTGTGGCATCTTGGCCTGGAATTTCTTGCACCTAAGGGAGAGGGAGACAGGTGGTGAGGTCCCTCCTTGTCTCTGCAATTATGCACTCTCCCCTCCCAGCCCCACTCTGTGTAACAAGATTCCTGTGTCCTTCCTGCCAGTGGTCACGGGGCTCTGAGCTCACTGAGTGGCCCCTGTTGGGGCATCCACAAGTGACTGAGGTCAAACAGAGAAGAGAAGGTGTGCTTAGGACCGAATCTCCAAATTCTTGGGTCAGAGACCATGGGACTAATCACCTCTCTCCCTCCATCAAGTCTCAGTCCCTGGCCTGTGGTTACAGGCCAGGGCTCCCACCTCGGTTCCCTCTCAACACCCCTTTCATGCTGGAACCCAGATATTCCTCCCTTCCATAACCCCCAACCTCCAAACATCACGAGAAAGGGAGGAATGAAAATAGCTTTTGCTTCGGAATGACAGAACGATGGGCAAAGGTGCTGTCTGATCTCATGTACATAGTAAAATTGCTTTAAAATAAAAAATGGGAGCATCTCCTCCTTCTTTGTGCAAAAAGCCTCTCCTGATTAGCCTTCTCCTTCCCAGGCCTGGCCCACTTGAAAGAGGGCTAGTGGCTGGGCAGGCACAGCCAGGTGGCAGGGGAACGAGAGGCCTGAAAGACTTGTTTCTGTCACACTGGGCTTCCAAAGATGTTTGCAGCCACAGACCTCCTGGACTGGCCTGCTCTGCCCCAAAGAGCTGGATCAGCGTAACAGATGCTGAACGCCAATCCCCCCTCTCTCCCTCCTTCAGAGGGACATTAAGGAACACTGGGTTACCTAATCCAAGGAGCCTTCCAGCAATTATTTTATGAGAAAGTCAAATGCCAAAAGGCGTGCATGGGGTGTGTGTGTGTGTGTGTGTGTGAGAGAGTGTGTGTGTGTGTGTCTGTTTGTGTGTGTGTGTGTGTGTTTGTGTGTGTGTGTGTGTGTGTGTGTGTGTGTGTTTTGTAAGTAGCTCTCAGCACAGGGTGAGCCAGACTGCTCCCTGCATTCTTTCTCTGGGTGGAATCTTTGATAGAGACTAGGAGAGAGGCTTCTGCTACAGCTTCTGCCCCAAGTAGCACTCAGCCCCTCCAGGTCTGAGCATGGGAGCCTGGAGTTCAGAGACCCTGGTCTCTGCCAGGAAAGCCCAGCCACTTCCTTCGCAGGACCTGAGGAATGACCAGGTGGGGAAGTTTGGGAGGGACTGAACAGCCTGGTCCCTGTCCCCATAGCCGATGTGAACCTGGGCCTGTGCCTGGTCCGGCAGCATAGAGGGGAGTCGGGGCAGGCAGGGGTCTGGCCTTCTCTCCCAGCTTCCCGGAGAAGGAAGGCTGGCTGGGTCTCTAGGCTGGGAACCCTAACGGTTGATAGATTGTAGAGACTAGCTGGCCAGGATCCACCCACATTCTCCCACCTCAGGCAGGTTATCTGGTCTCTCCTGATGTACCATGATGACATCTGGGAGGGGCTGGGCAGGGCTCCATCTGTGACTGGCAAGGGCAGAGATGGGGCTTGCAGTGGGTTTTGGGCAGACAGTACCAGAATCATACCATCCCCCTTGGCTTCTCTGACTGCTGACAGTCAGACCGCTGAGTCAGTAGCTGGAGATGAGCCTAGGAGAGGAGAGATGAACCAGGAGTGGGAGGAAGAGGGGCAGAGGGGCAGGGAGAGCAGGAGTGAGGGCGGAGGGGGTGATGCTGAGGTGGGGAGGGGGTGATCGACGACCAGTGCTACCCAAGAGCCTGCTCCACGCCACCTGGGGGGAGGCTGCAGCTTGCCCCAGGCCCCAGGGGCTCCTCTCAGCCATCCCCTCAAGGCCCCTCCTCCAACCCTCCCCCAGCTCCTGCCGGGTACCAGACTGTGGAGGAGGTGAGGGCTGATGGACCCTGCTGAACTCCCTCCACATTCACCAGCCCTGATGTCAGCGGGCTAGCGAGGCCGACCTCCCACTGAGTCCCAGGGGCTCTGGCACCCACCCTTCCAGCTTCCCTTCCCCTGGCTGTGACCTGTCCACCGCCCGCTGGTCCCTTGATCTGCTGTGCTGCTGGGCTGGAAGTGGAATATGGGACAAGGCTTCCTGAGTCCCCTGCCGTCACCTCACGCAGTGAAATCCTTGCCAGGCCCAAACCATGAAGCCAGGAGGTGAGATGGGGAAACGGAGGCCCCGGGAGGGACAGGGACAGGCCCGAGGCCACAAGTAAGGTCCGCAAAGACAGGACCAGAACCCAGGGCCCTGCCTCTAGTCCCAGCACCCCTCTGGGGGCAGCAGTCAAATCCAGCCAAGTCTGGGCAGCTCCTCCTGCTCCCAGTTTGCCTGGAGGCTCCAGTTCCCTGGAACTGCTCCTCAGAACTCTTCAGAACCCCCTCCAGGCCCTCCGGCACTGCCACCAGAGGACCATCCCTCCTCCTGCCAGTCCTGACTGCCCTCCCACCCCCTCAGCTTCTCCTCCCCAGGGACCTTCCTGAGTGGCTGTTCTTTCCCTCACCCTTTAACCGTGGTCCCCAGGGCTCTGATCTGGGCCTGACCCCTTTCACCCGCAGACCCTTTCTGGGTGGTGTCACCCACCCCCTCCTCCATACTGATGACTCCTGCTTCTCCATCCCCAGCCCAGCCCCTCTCCATATACTATAATTTCATGTGCACAACGTTAAGAGTACAGACATATGGGGGGAAAAAACCCACATAATATACCACTATACACATACACTAGGGTGGCTACATTAAAAAAAAAAAAAAAGCCAACAATACTATGTGTTGCTAGGAATATAGAGCAACTGGAACTTTAATTCATTGCTGGTGGGAATGCAAAATGATAGTCACTCTGGAAAATAATTTGGTAGTTTTTTTTTTAAATCAAGTTAACCATACACTTACAATATGACCCAGAAATTCCACTCTTCGATACTTATTTAAGAGGAATAAAAGCACATATCCACACAGAGACGTGTATACACGTTTATAGCCGCTATATTCATAATGATAAAAATTTGGAAACCTAATTCTAGCATTGGGTGAATAAGTAAACTGTAGTGTCTAGATAAAATGAACACTACTCAGTGATAAAGAGAAAAATTAGTAATACAAGCAAAGATATGAATGGTTCGCAAAGACTATACTAAGTGAGAGAAATCAGATATGAATGAGTGTATGTTGTGTGATTCCATTTATAATATGTAAATCCTTAAAACACGATTCCTTTGGAGAAGGAAAACGGATCAGGATAGAAATCAGATTGGTGGTTGCTAAGGGCCAGAGGTAAGAGGTGAGGCAAAGGACACAACGAACCATTTTAGTCGACAGACATGTTCTTTATCCTGATTGTGGTGCTGGTAAGTGGTGGTAGATAGTAACATTGGTGAATTTTACTTCATGTAAATTTTATCTTAATGAATCTGATTTTAAAAATAGATTGCATGACAGACTTGCTGGCTACCACTGGTCTTGACAGTAAAGTGAAGGCAGTTTGCTGCACTGGAAACTGGTTCCCCTAAAATCTGTTGGGAGGAAAAGACGTGTGACTGTTTGCTGTGTACCAGACATGAGCTGTGGCAGAGGAAGCGGCATAGAGCGTGATAAAACCTGGCCAAGGGCGCCACCTGGAGGGCAGCTGAGGCCTTAGCAGCAGGAAGCTGAAGCCTAGGCTGCCTGTGAGTGTAGGGGAGGTCAGACCAAGGGACTCACCTGTGGTGAGAGACCCCAATAATGGTGTGGGCTAGCAGATTTGGGAAGAACTTACAAAAGGGCCCCACTAGGTGAGGAGTCAGCTTTATACACATACCAGACCCGGCGAGATGCTGTGGTACTAGGGCTCATGGCACCAGTCAGAATAAGACCTTTCTTGCCCCTTTCCTCCCCTTCTCCCCAGCGTCAGCTCTGGAGGAAGGAAAATCAGCCTAGTGAGTGAGAAAGAGAGTCTCAGGGTGTATGAGCAGTAGGGGAGGGGAAATAGGAGTTTATCTCACACACACACACACACACACACACACACACACACTCACTCACACTTTTTCCTGTTGCATACGGCCTATCCAAAATAGATCAGGTATGGAGATCCCTTAAAAAACTAAAAATAGACTTACCCTATGATCCAACAATCCCACTCCTGGGCATATATCTGGAGGGACCTCTAATTTGAAAAGACACATACACCCCAATGTTCATAGCAGCACTATATACAATAGCCAAGACATGGAAGCAGCCTAAATGTCCATCAACAGATGACTGGATAAGGAAGTTGTGGTATATTTATACAATGGAATACTACTCAGCCATAAAAAACCAAGTAACACCATTTACAGCAACATGGATGGACCTGGAGATTATCATACAGTACACTGTATGTATCATTACTTACAGTGAAGGAAGCCAGAAAGAGAAAAAAAAAAATACCACCTGATATCGCTTATACATGGAATCTAAAAAAATGACACAAATGAACTTATTCACAAAACAGAGAGACTCACAGACATAGGAAACAAACTTATGGTGACCAGGGGAGATGGAGTGGGGGTGGAGGGATAAAAGGAAGTTCTGGATTTGCAGATACCATCTACTATATATAAAATAGATAAACACCAAGGGCCTACTGTATAGCACAAGGAACTATATTGACTACCTTGTGATAGCCTATAATGAAAAAGATTATGAAAAGGAATATATATATATATATATATATATATATATATATATATATGAATTACTATGCTGTACACCAGAAATCAATACATTGTAAATCAACTATTCTTCAATTAAGTTAATAAATAAACAAAAAGCATATGCAGAGTCAAGAAACAAAACAAAAAAAAACAGATGGGGAAGGTACAAGGGAGACGTTTTCCTCAAATAAACTTTAAATTATTTTTTGGGTTGTACTTTTTTGCATTTTTAATTGTGGTAAAACATAACATAAAATTTACCATTTTAACCGTTTTTAAATGTATAATTCCGTGGCACCAAGTACACGTTATAACATTGTTATAAATCCATTTCTAGAAGATTTTCATCATCCCTAGTGGAAACTCCATGCCCACCAAACAATAACTCCCCATTAGCCCCGGCCCCCCACCCCTGGCAAGCACTATTCTATCCTCCATCTCCATTAATTTGACCATTCTGTATATTCTTTAAAATTGCAATTACTGAAATGAGACTTTTAGAACTTGAAGTGACCTAGGAAGTTTTTTGCCAAAGAAGAGTGTCCAAAAAACCCCGTCTCTGTATTCAATTCAAAAGGGTGATAATGAACCACCCCCACAGAACAAGTCTGAATGAAGACTGGGAGGCAAAAATCAAGCTTCCTTATGATGGTCCCCTGTGGGCAGTACTGGATCAAACTCACACTCACAAACAAGGGGCTTCTTTTACTCATAGGAGGAGAGATCTAGAGATACACAGGTCAGACGAGAAGATATTTGCAAACAACATAGCCAATAGGGGTTGGTACCTGAAATATACACAGAACTCATCCAACTTAGTATCAAAAAAGTAAACAACCCAGTTTAAAAATGGACAGAGGATCTGAATAAACATTTGCCCAAAGAAGACACACAGATGGCCAACAGGCACATGAAAAGATGCTCGACATCTCTAATCATCAGGACAATGCAAATCAAAACCACAACGAGATACCACCTCACGCCTGTTACAATGGCTATGATCATAAAGACAAGAAACAACCAGTGTTGGCAAGGATGGAGAGGAACGGGAACTTCCACGCACCATTCGTGGGAATGTAAAATGGTGTAGCCACTATAGAGGTTCCTCAAAAAAACCCTAAAAATGGAACCACCATATGATCCAGCAATTCCACTTCTGGGTGTTTACCGGAAGAAAACAAAAACAGTAATTCAAAAAGATATATACACCCCTATATTCACTGCAGCATTATTTACAATAACCCAGACACTGACACAAACCAAGTGCCCATCAACAGATGATTGGTTTGAGAAGATGCAGCGCACGCGCTCGCACGCACACACACACACACACACACAATGGAATCCTATTCAGCCATAAAAAAAAGAGTGAAATCTTGCCGCTTGTGACAACATAGATGGACCTAGAGGGTATTATGCTAAGTGAAATAAGTCAGACAGAGGGAGACAAATACTTACACGTGGAATCTAAAAAACAAAACAGAAACAGTGTCATAGATATAGAGAACAAACGGGTGACTGCCAGAAGGGAGGAGAGTGGAAGAACGGACAAAACAGGTGAAAGGGATTAAGAGGCACAGATTTCCTGCTATAAAAGAAATAACTCATGGGATGTAATGTACAGCGGGTCCTAGGGAAGCACAGATGGAAAACCACTCACCTTATCCACTGTCCTCATTGTACAAGATGGGAAGACTGAGGCTTGGGAAGCAGCAGGGGTGGGCACCCAGCGGTCTGGGGCAGAGGTGGCAGTGCTCACAGGCTCCAGCCCTTACAGAGAGCTCTCCTGTCCAGCAAGAGCGCTTTACAATTTCTAATGCGTTCTCACTGACAGGATCTCAAACAGTGAAACTAGGGCCTCTCCCCCGCCCCCACCTCCGAGCCAGTCCCACCAAAGCCCCATCTCTAGGGGCTCAGCAAGGACGTGGCGCCTCTGGGCATGGGGCCCGGCAGGGTGACGGTGGTGGCCACTCGAACCCCATGGAGGTTGTTACAATTTCCAGGACCTGGGTTGATCACTCTGTTCGGACTGGATGAGACCTCACCTCATCTGGACTCCTTAATGGGCCCGGCAGGTGAGCAGAACCCCAGTCGGTGACAGGTGCCTCACCTGAACCGGACAACAGCAACACGGGACAAAGGCCTTAACAGGTGAGCGGAGCCCGGTCGACAGGAGGTGGAAGCAGCGGGCCTGCCGGTGCTTGCTCATCGTTTCTGCTGGGTCTTGATCTCAGAAGATAGAAATGGTAGCATAACAGACCACGTTTGGCCAGTGAGAAGTGCCCAGCACCCCCTGGTTAGATTTACTGTCCGCTTAGAGAAGGCCTGTGTACATAAAATGAAAAAGGTGCTTGCGACGTTCCCCACCCCCCCCCCCCGAATTTTCAAAAGAAAACTTGCTACATCGAGGCCTTCTAGGTGTAAAGAAGCTGCCTACGTAGGATGAAGTCGAGGTAGAAAATTGCACTTTGTGTAAATGGCCATTTGCTTTTTTTTTTTAAAGAATCATAGAAAAGAAGTGTCTTTTGGAAATGACTTTTCAAAACCAAAAAACTGCCTTTTTATTGTCAATTTGCCTGGGGTAACGGTTTACACTTTGGTTTGATCACAGCCCTACTTTCCTCCTGCGCTGGGAAATTCAGAGGAATTGGCCCCAGTCATTTGGTGGCCTACAGCTCAAGGCGGCCCTGGGGAGTCAGAATGTGTTTCCTGGTCATAAACACCAGACAGGACATGCCAGGCTCTCCTGGGTGTTTCTGCAAAAACCTGGGTGCTCTTCGCGGACCCTCCCCCGGGTGAGGCGGGTGGGAGGCATCTTGCCCCGGGCTGCGGGAGGTGGGCGGGCGTGGACAAGCTGTCACACAGCGAGGCCACAGGGCTGTGTCTCCACCTGCCGCTGTGCCTCTGACTGCAGTAATTTAAAAAGTGAACACCTGTTAAAAATCCGTGGGTTCGGAAACCTAGTGTGTTCTGCATTTCCCCCCAGGACGCTCGCAGTCTTGATCCTGTTTTGATTCCTCCGGGAGCAGGGGAGTCTGTGCCGTAGTTCTCTGCGTGGTCCGCGGAATCTTCAAGGGTCCTTGAGACCTTTATTCAGGGGATCCACTAACAGCAAGACAGGATGTGCCTTTCTGACTCTCATTCTTTCTGGAGTTTTCCGGAGGCCCCACCAGGTGTGACGTTACCACAGGCTGCAGAAGCAGGGGTGAGAACCCAGCCGTCTGCTATTAAGCCGGACAGGCAAGGGATTGGCAAGACTGTAAAACGAAACCACTCTTTTATGGAAAACAGGCTCATAAAAATGTTACTTGTGTTAACATGTTTTCCACAAAAGAGTCCTCTACACGTAGATTCTGTGTTTGGGGATGAGCGGAAACTAACCAGAACTGGTTCACACTATGAGCAAAGTATTATACCAGTCAGTCAGTCAGTCAGTCTCCCAGGTGGTCTGAATTCCAGCTGAAGCTTCCCTCTCCCCTCGAGCAAGCTGCCTCCTCTCTGGCCCACGGGCACTGGATGGTTCCCAAGAACTCCTCCTGGTTCAGCATATTAAGTCTCTTCAAGGTCTTCTCCCATGAGACCTGGGAGCTCCCCTCAGATGGGGACGCCACTCCCCTCGCCAGTGTCGGTCTTCTCTGAATGTTCAGGAAACAGGAACCATAGCCACGCACTGTAGGGACATTCAGGTGAGACCGTGACTGTGGAAAAGCTGTGGACACGGAAAAGCACCAGATACACATGAACTTTAACAAAGACCTGAAAAGCTAAGCATAAATATGGACACCACATACCAAAGATGAGACAAAAGTCTGAAATGAGATGCTTGTCAAAAGTATTCTGAGACTTTATTAATTCGTACCTATTGAAGAAAAAAAAAACCCTATATACAGCTATGTGCACAAAACTCGAAAGACCAGAAGCAATACATCTCTCTGGCGTGGGCCTTACCATTACTCCTTATTTAAAACACACTAGATTTCCCCATGACTTTCAAAATGACATGGTCATTGTAGAAAATTTGAAAAATAGGAGAAAGCATAAGAAGGAAAATAAAAATCACCCATAATCCCACCACTCAGAGATAACTTAACATTTTTGCTGTATCTGTTCTATGCTTAAAAAAAAAAAAAAAACATTTTATATGTGTTTTACACGAGTGACGTCACACTAAATACAGTTTTGTGTCCTGCTTTTTTCACTTCGCATGGCATTAGGAACATCTCCCCATGACGTTACAAAGTCTTGGTGAATATGAATGCACCGGCCACTTGTTCGGCCCCACGTGAGGACTGGGCGTTCGCCCCGGGCTGGGCACCACGCTGCCTGGATGGGGAATAAATAGAAGAGACGCCAGAAAAGCAGGTGCGGGATTGCTGAGTCCACAGCACAGATGAATTCTGGGCTGATCTCCTTCCCTGGGAGGGAGTCCGGCTCCGAGCAGGATTTCCCTGCTTCACATGAGGGCTTGCTGGCAGGTTCATTCATCTGAGATCAGGCCTGGCCAAGGTCTGTGTCACGAGGCTCTGACACGAAGGTCAGCCAGGATAGGGAGCATTTCTGAACTGACAGTGTCAGTCAGTGGAAAACGCGGCTCTGCTTGCTCCCCGGCTAGTTAGTTAACTCCTTTTCAGGAGCGAGGTTAGGAGGAGTCAGGGTCCTCTAAAAAGACCCTGCTCCGAGCAGCTTTGGGCTTTCAGCTCCGTGGCTGAGCGAGGGTCAAAAAGCAAGAGCAAATGAGAAAAAGAGTAATCACCCCAGATGGCTCAGGGAACAAGAGCAGGGTAGGCGGGTGATGTCCACTGCAGCCTCTGGACGGGGCCCAGCAGCCGGGCCAGCCTGCCTCGCCTGGTAGCCGATGGTCTTGCTGCGACACCACTCGAGCAGAATCTGCTTGATGCTGCTGGCGCTGGCCACTCCGAAGCTCTGTGAGCGCTTCAGCTTTGCCCGGGTCTCGCCCTTCCCCCTGCGGAGAGAGGGCAGGCCTGCTGGGGGCTGGGGGCCAGGGGGCTGCCTCTCAGCTGCCATCTGCTCCGGGAATGTGCCCCACCAGCTCTGCTCACCCAGGGAGATGCTCTGTCGGCAGGCAACCTCCCAGCCCCACGCCCACGTCCAGGCGTGCGCCCCGTGTCCCAGCTGCACTGCGTCCACTGATGGGGTCCGGCAGGACCAGCCCCCTTCCAGCCTCCAGGCCCCCTGTGTACTTCCCACACTGGCGATCCTGCGGCAGAGGACCTGAGCCCACATGGCCCATGCCCCTGCCCTCTGCTTGGAAAACCCTCCTCGCCTCCTCCATCCCACCCTTCCTCTGAGCTCCTTCCGAGGCCGCCCTCCCTCATGGTTTCCTATTCTAGGCCCCAAAGACACTCTTTATCGGCCAAGATCAGGTTGTCTGGGTCAGTGGGACAGTTCCTGTGTCTGTCCCCCTCACCAGAGTCAGAGCCTTGGGAGCCAGGACTGGGGGGTCATTGTCTCATAGGCCTGGGCCAACCCTAAATGTAACAGGAATCAATACCACTCACTGACAGGAGGGCTGGATAAACATGCAAAGGTGGCCCTGTTTCTAATGGGGCGGGCGGTGTAGTGTGACAGGGAGCCAGTGGTACTGGGGTCTCACTGTGTCACCTCCAGCTTCTGCTGGGAATCCCAGTGACTGCCCTCTGGTCTCCCCAGTCATGCCTGGAAACTAACCTGTCCAGTTGGATGAGGGATGTGGGTGTGAGGGTGCCTGGAGTTCCCTCTTGGAATGTGGGAGAGGGGCTGGGGTCTCATCACAGCCTCCCTTCCCAAAACTGGAGCCACCTGCCCCTCAGCCGGCCCTGTAGCCAGCCCTGACCTATGTCTTGCCTGAGAGGTCACATCTTGGGGAACTGCCCTCGGGGGAACAGGACAGGGCCAGCTTTGCTCTGCCTGCCTGCCTGACCCCAGTGTGGGCTCAGGCTTTCTTTGGGGGCCCAGACTGGTCTGGGAGGGTGCTAAGAGCATCCATACTTGCCGGCTCCTGTGTCCTGCTCCCATTTCTCAAACAATGCCTTCCGGGCCTGTGCCCCCGAGGTGCGGGGCAGCGTCTGCGACCGCACCAGCTCCCGGCGACGCTCCCCCTGCCGATGGGCCTGAGTCGTGGCTGGCGGCTGTGTGGAGGGGGGCGACTGGGGTGGCGTCACCCGAGGTGGGCTGAGGAGAGACCACCGAGTCAGGAGCACAGATCTGGCCATCACTAGCTCGCACAGGCCCCGGGCCTCCACCCCACTGAATGTGAAATGAGGCAGCGGCGGGGCTACAGGCAGAGAGGAAGCACCCCTGTTCCAGCCCCCAACCGGTTCCGCAGGTGTTTGGAACTGAGCTGCTGTCTGAGGCCGGCCTAGCCAGCAGTGGGCCCCCTCTCTGCACATAATCGCCCCTCGGCAGGTGTCAATGCCTGGGGTGGGCGGGGGCGTCCTCCTGGCAGGACAAGCACCCAGAACCAGCCCCACCAGGATCAGGCCCCCTCCTCGCCACCACTAAATAAGATCCCCTCTGTTTCCCCCCTAAAACAGTTTGTCAGAAAGTCACAATTCTCCTTTTATTATTAAGAGGGGGAGAAAAAAGCCAAGCCAGCCCCCACCCAACACCCAGCTCCGATCACAGTCCAGAGGGCCTGGGGGCAGCGCATGGGGACAACCGGAGGCCAGGAGGCAGCCTGTAACACAGGGAAGCCCCCACAGACCTCCCCCAGGGTAAGGGCCTCTCCAGGTAACTCCTCAGTCCACAAGCAGGAAGCCCCCAGCTCAGAGGGAGCCTAGCCAGGATGGCTGAAGATCCATCCTGTGGGGACTGAGAAACTCTCTCCAATCTTTGGACAGACTTGCTTTGAAGGATCCTTAAAGAAACCAGCCCTCCGCCGTATTGTTCCAAACAAAACTCTCTACCAAGCTTCGCTGCCTCATTTCTCCTCTCAAACCCCACCCTGCGACACTGCTGCCTTAGTTCTCCAGAGGCACCAAGCCAAGGAAGGTGCCTCCTCCTGGGGTTGGCACTGGGAGCTCCGTGCAGGGGCCGGGGTAGCCTGGGTCCAAGGCCAAGGCCAGACACTTCCTGGGGAGTGACGACCCTGCCACCGGGAACAGGGGCCCTGACTCGCCTGTTATCGTTCCTGCTGGCCGTCACCCCCCCATAGCCAGAGCTGGACAAAGTCCGTGGGAGGGAAGAGTTCTTCTCTGCGGGACAAAGGGAGGGAGAGAAATAACAAACCCTGGCCTTGGGGAGGGCCACCACTGCCTGCCTCCCATCCTTTGACCCCACCCTGAGCTAGTCACCCAGCATCACTCTGGGCACTGGCAGGACCTCTGGGCTAAGCTGACCCTGCCTGGGCCAACAGTTGAGGAGAAAGGATGCTGGAACATAGAGCAATGACATAAAAGAGGTCCTTTACAGTACTCCTCACTGCATTTGAGAGCACAGAGCCCAGGGCCTCCTGTGCTGCATATCCAGTAGATACCATGTTACCAAGCCCTCATTCTGGAAATCCACAAAGCCCGACCCCAGGACACACCCTGGGGCCTGATCACAGGTCCAAGACAGCCCCAGGGGGACCATGCCAGGTTTGTTACACACAAAGTGTGCAGGGCAGGCGGCCACCTTCTAACCACAGCCTTGATCTGCAGTAAAAGCCATGGTCGTACCCCGCAGGATGAGGCTACTTCACAGCAGCTCTGGGAGAGGAGCCGGGAAAGATGGGCCCCATCTGATGGAGCAGGCGAGCTGGGGACGGGGGTGGCAGTGACAAGCACAGTGGGTAGGGCCCGGCCCCAGGATTTCTGAGTCTCCTGCAAACCACCCCCAGCCCCTGACCTCCCTCCCATTTTGAGGTCATGGTCTCCTGCTCCTACCACTGGGACTGGGAGTCCAGGATGTGCTGGCCTCGCTGAGGCTTGAGCTGAGGCCCCCCAGGATGGCAGCAGACGTGGGCGAGAGAGTTGTGGCTGAGGTCTCCCCAGAGAACTTCTCGGAGACTCGTGTGATGGCCGTGACTGGCTGGTGAGGCTGCCGCAAAGAGAGGCTCACAGGTCGAGGCTTGAGGGGCTCTGGTGTTGGGATGGTTTGGGCGGCTTCGGGGGGCCCATCACCCGGACCTGAAACAGGTGACCAGCAGGGGTCGGGGGGTTTCAGCCATGGCATTGACAGGGGCCTCAGAACCACCCAGGAGGACTCCAGCCTCTGTGAACTCTCCTCTCACCTCCTCCAGGAAGGCCTCCCTGATCACTCCTGCCTCCCTGATCTCCCCCTACTGGGGAAGTCTCACTGCTCCAACCAGAGGTGATGCCTGCTCCAACATTCCCTAATAGAGAGTTCAAGAAATAGTTGCCTGTCAGTCCACTCTCTACCCTGCTCAGTGCTTGGACAATTCCCCAGTCCCTGCGGGTATTCCTCCAGCCAGCCCTCCTGGGCCATCAGCCCCCACCTGCCCCAGGCTGGTGCCCGTTCTCCACGATGTACGAGTTTGAGGTTCTCCTCATCTCCGCCTCGCTGGCTTCGTCATGGTGATCCACACTCTACAGGGAGACAAACACCGCGGAGGCCCAGTCAGCCGGGGCCAGCTGCCCACCCCGAAATCACTTCCCAAAGCTCCCCCTGGTTCGAGCAGGGCAAATGCTTCTGAGAGAGACAGACCCCAGGAGGTATGGTGATGGGCCAGGGTCACCCAGGAGGCTAGGGGGACTCAGCCCCAGCAGTTGAGCCCCCGAGATCCTGGAGGCAAATGGCTCCACTGGACACATTCCAGACCCCCAAGATGCTAGGGACAAAAGTCAAGACAGAGTTCCAAAGGACTGTTCAAGGTGGCCCTACCCGTCCCCAAGGCTGGACCGGGTGACGGGGGCTGGGAGAGCCTGGCCCCTGCTCGTGCCAGGGGCTGCCTGTGTGGGAGCAGCCTAACCCAGCGACACATGGTCTTTCTGGGCCAACAATGGGCCTTGGAGCCAGCCCAATGGGGAAGCCTTACCATTGGATGCAGGGTCACAAGATTTGCCTGGATGTCCAGAGTACTGGGGCCTGACTGGCTCCTTGAGGCCCCTCCATCCCCTCTGGGCTGCAGCGGTGGGGAGTGTCATGCAGAGAGAGAGCCCAGACCAAGGGCCAGCAGGGGAACCCGCCATCCAGGCTGTGCTGCCGGCCCCTCCTGGGTCTCAGTTTCCCTGTTTGAGATAAGGGAGTAGGCTAAAAAAGCATCTACCACTTCAACCCCTTTTCTGGCCATGCCACTTAAACCAACATGCTCTGTCCTCCCAGGTAGGTGCTACCACACCCATTTTACAGATGGGACCCGAGGGCTCAGAAAGGGGATGTGTGCTGTCCAAGGTTACACAGTGAGCAGCAGCTGAGATGAGGCCAGGAGGGACATTATCCTCAACCTTGGCCCTGCCTTTCTCACAGTGAAGGAGGGTGGAGGGCTCAGAGCATCTGTGAGGCTGGTGGGTCGGCCTGGCAAGAGGGGTACAGGGGCAGACGCCTATAAGGGGCTCTACCAAGAGCCCACAACGGGTGGCTTGAGAGGTTGGCCATACCTCTCCTTAGATGGCCACACATCTCCAGATGGGTCCCCTTGTCTGCTAGGTTCCCAAATGACAAAAGCCCATCCCTGGCCCCCGACGGCTCATCCATGCCACCCTACCCATCCATGGGGGAATCAGTCTGGCGGGGGAGCCAGCACCTTGAGCAGGCGGCGAAAGGCTAGCATGAGGGCGCACGCCTGAGACAGACTTCACCCAGCCCAGGGGGTCAGAGAGAGCCTCCCAGAAGCAGCGGGGCTGAGCCAGCCTGGAGTGAGCCAGGCAGACCAGGAGTGGAAGCCATGCCCCGCAGAGAGACTAGTGTCTGCCAGAGACATCAAGGCACAAAGCATTCAGATCCAGTGGCTAGAGAAGCAGTACACAGTCCAAGGTGCCAGCCGGGAGAACTCGGACATGACTCCTTGGACAAGAAGGAACTGAAGGTCATCAGTTCTGGGTTTTAGGAACATCCTTCAGAAGCCAGTGAGACAGTGGCATGGAAGGGGGTGACCAGATGGCCAGGTACCTCCCTACTCCTGGGTAGGGACCCAGGGAGGAGAGATGGGGCAGTGAAGGAGTGGAGGGCAAAAGGGATTCCAAGGTTTGCAGGGAGTAAGTGAATGTGGAGGAGGGGGAGACATCACACCTCTTCTAGGCAGGGGCTTTGGGCCTGGCTGACGTGACCTGGGGGGGTGGGGTTGGTGGGAACTGCAGCCATGAGGCGCGGGGAAGAGGTCTGAGGGACTCTCCCTGATGGAAGAGGTAGGACAACGTTTACAGGCTGAGAGAAAGGCTCCAGCAGGGGGAGGGACACTCGGAGAGGTTGGGACCCTGGGGAGAAAGGAGAGGACGGGACTTGAGCCCGGGGAGAGACTGGGCTTGGAGAGGAGGTGACCATTCAACTTCCAATTCAGAAGGACGGAGCGGGAAGGGCTAGGCTCACTGGCAGGAACAGTGGAGAAGTTGAGGGCGGCCATCTCCTTGTGCCTCAGAGTGTGGAGGGCACCCCTAGAGCCACAACGAGCCTAACCTGAAGCCAGCTCAGCAGAAGGAGGAGAAACAGCCAGCCTATCCTGAATCCCGGACCCCACCTGTCACCAGGCTCTCAGCTCTGGGGGCCGTGTCCCCCTCCACCCCCCCATACTCTGGTCCGACAGGTTCCACAGGTCTACACAGGGGCCTGGAGAGATGGGCTGATGGTGAAACCATTTTCCCAGGAATGTGGGTCTCTCTGGGGGACGCCTGCCCATGCACGTTGCAGGCCCCTCACCTCCCAGGATGCCCCAGGGGACCAGAAGCCACAATCAGACAGGAAGTAGGTTCTGGACCAGGTGGATTCCTGCCAAGGGGTCTCCAGCAAAGCAGGAGGGAAAGGGGATGGGGGCTGAGTCATGCTGGGAGGCTGGAGTCCCAGGTTCCCCCTGCCCCTCCCTCCCCCCTCCCCCGCCCCGGGACTGGAACTCCTGCTCACCTAAGGAAGGGGCTCTACCCACGCCTCAGACCAAAGGGCTGTTCAGAGACCACCCTCCAACCCACCACACAAGCCTGGGGGTCACCACTAACCTTACGCCATGACTAAAGGCAGCAGCAGAGTCAGGTTGGGGTTTCTCTGTCCACAAAGCACTCATGCCTTCCAAGAGCAGAAAGGACAACTCAAGACAAAGTTGTGAGGCCGAGGGAGTGGGGTGGGGAGAGTGGGGTAACCACCCCAGCGCGACCTGAGCCTCAAACCACAGAGCTGGGCTGGGCCGTGGTCCCCAAGCCCACCCACAGGGCCCCCAGCTCCTTCCTTCCCTTCAGCCACAGGGAAGGGAACCAGGGGAGGGGACCTCTGTGTGCTGGGGCCAAGATAAAATCACTGGAGAGCCCAGAGGACGGGATGGGTCCTGGGGAGCTGGCTCGAGCACCTCCAAGATCTGGGCTTTGTTTTAAGAAGGGGGAGGCTTCCAGGAGGGAGCCCAAGCCTGGGAATGTCAGGAAGAGAGACTGGGGATGGGTAAGTCCGAGTTCAGTGACCCTCTCCCTGGGGAAGTTTGCATACACTGCTGTGAGGGCAGGAATCTTAGTTTGGGCATCCCTGGTGCTGCCAGACCCCACGCGGGCTCGTGCATGGACAGGGGAGCGTCTGTGTGCCCAGCACAGCCCCCGACGTGTGTGCGGCCAGAGTCCCCAGCCTGAGCCCCAGCCTGAGCCCCAACCTCGGCTGCCCCACCCTCTGCCTCCTCCACCCTCTGCCTCCTCCCGGCTCACACCATGGTTTTAAGGACTCATTTCAAACTTCTCCCCAAAGCATTTAGCACTCTTATCACACAGTGTGTCTGGGAAAGGAAGGCAGATAAGGCAAGTCTGGTTTCTTTCACGGTCAGACCTCGACGCTGCTTCTGCCAGTCACTCCTGAGAGGCTCCACTGCCTCTGACATGGGGACCTGGTGGCTCCTGCTCAGCCGAGGGACATTTCCAGGCCTGGCCTCAGGCTGCTACCATCCACTGAAGGTCCCCAGCCAGCTCCCTCCACTAGCCAGACCCCCGCTGTGGCTCCGTGGACACGCTTACAAGCCGACATGGCTGATGTCACCGTTATAGCCACCCAGCCCGCGCAGCACAAGGGGCAAAGCAGGGCAGGGCCAGTCCCCCTTAGAGACGAGGAAACTGAGGTCCAACTGAGAGATGTCCCCAAGGCCTCACAGAAAATGCAACAAAAGCAGTTCCTGTTTGCTCCAGGGTCTCAGGCCTCCTACAGGGAGTCCTCCCTGATTTCTCCCACCCTCTCGCTCCTCCCGGAGCCTCCCTTGCTAGTCACTGCCTAGCAAGCTCAAGGTCTGCCCACACAGAAGCAGATTACTAGATCAACTCATTCTGCATTGACCCCAAGGCATACACATAGGTTGAGTATGCCCCACCTCCAAACCCGGCAGTCCCGTTTGAATCAGAAGGAAACAAAAGGGTCTCAGCAAAGGGTCTCTAAGTCTCATTGCTGGTTACAGAGGGGCAGTGTAACACCAGCCCCCGCAATGCCTGACGACCACCAGCACTGGCTCTCGTGTGTGGATGAGACCCTCACACCCAGACCCCCTGGGGGCACAGACACAGGCGTATGAGAGGTCAGACAGCCCCGGCACCCAGCTGTGACTGTCCAGTCTTGCCCCGGAGCCCCGATTCCTTGTTCACAATCCAGTGTCCGATCACAAGCTGCCAGGCACAGCCCACGAGCAAGAACATGTGGATAACTCTGTGCAGCACCCCTCACTGCCAGAAACTGGCTGCGAGCCCGTGCCCGCACCCCTGAGAGGTGGGCTGCAAGAGAAGTGGGGAGCAGTGCCTCTGGTCGGGCGGGGGAAGCGGCCTCAGGCCCAGGGAGCTGGTGCTCAGGGGCTGCAGAGTGTCCGTCCGACCCCACTGGACACCTTGAGCGTCCTCCACCCGCAGTGCTCAACTACGCCTGCTGTCCCTCCTCCTCCCAGGCCTTCTGAAATCCAGAACCTACTCCCCAGCCGTGTCTCACTCCTCAACCTCCAGCGGGCTGCAGCATTCCTGCTGACCCCCAATCTCTTCTTCCTGAAGGGGTCCCCTCTCTCGATGTCTAAGAATGGGCTTTCCAGAGCCTCTGAGCTCCCTGGCAGCTCCTCAGCCTCTGCCCAGGGCTCCTGACTCACCGTCTCCTGCACAGCTGCCCGGAAGGCCTCACCTGATCTTGCTTCAACCACCAGCTCTGGCCTGATATCTCCCTAACCTCTGGCCTTGGCTACTCTCAGCCCACCAGATCTGTGACTCCATCTGCTCCAGGACAGCTTCACCTGGATGTCCCACAGCCCCACACCCTCAGCACAACCCAGATGGAAACTGGCATCTCCACCAGATCTGTGCCCCAGTAGTCCCCCGGCAGGGCTTCGCTCTCTGCCCCCCTGCTCATATCCAAAGACCATCTCACCCTGATGATTCCCCCTTGGAGATCTCCGTCCAAGGCACCCCAGCTCTCCCGCTCCCCAGCGCTGCTCCTGCTATGGCCGTCCTCTCTTCTTGGACCATCACAACTAAGTCCCCCTATCTCCAGCCACCCTCCAACCTGCCATCCATCCTTGAGGGCGCTTGTCGGATACAAGGAGGACCCTGTCTGTCCCCTGCCCAGTGCCCCACTATCCCCATAACCCAGAGAACTAGCTTACCCCACATTGGCCAATTCCCACTGAAAAACTGTTAGACGACTGAAGACACATCTCTCACACGAACGCGTGGATTCGTGTACGTATACGTATTCATGTGTGACTCCAAGAGTAGTTTTCTAAAACTTGGACAGCTGCCTCCACATGCAGATGAGACCTCCACCCCAAAGCAAAGCCCAACTCCCTGGCCCAGCATCCGGGGGCCTTTACAACTCGCTCTTCCACTCTCATACCCACCAGGGTCCCTCTGGTCAGTGAGTCCTTTCAGGCCCTTAGAGGCTCTAGGCACAGCCCCCTACACCCGCCCCTGCACTAGCAGCAGCAGACCCTAAACCTCCAGCACAAAGCCGGCCTGAGACGCCCACTAGGACGGGACTGCTGTCCGGCTGCCTGCACTGCTGCTACGGCTTGGTCTGGGCCATCTCCCACCCAGGCTGGGACATCCAGGGGCAAGGGCTAATCTGATCCCCCTCCTCCTGGTCCCTTGAGGTGCAGCCCAGCCTACACAAGGACTCTGCGTGTGTGATGGATTGAACCAAGGAGGGACAGCAGGTGCAGGCTACCCAGACCCTGGAAACCCAAGCCCAGGGCACATGCCTGGGCAGGGTGGAAAATCCCACCTAAGGGCCACTGCACACACCATGGGAACATTCTAACCTGCCACTCCAGGAGGCCCCACGCTCAGGGGAGTGACTGGTCCACACCGGCCTCTGCCCCACCCCCACGCGGTGTGGGCCTCTGGCCGGTCACTGACCCCAGAAATCTAGACTGCCCACGGCTCTTTCCCCCTGGTTCCCCTGTCTCTTCTTTCACGGTAAGGATTTACCCCTGCAAGTTTCCAAATGCCCGGCTGCACCCCAACAGACTGCATTCTCCTCCGCTCAACACACAGAAGGGCTTGAGTTCTCAATCCAGGTTAATCAATAACTCAAGCCGTCAGAGTTCAGTGAAGCGGCAACGCGGGGAGCGCGTGAATGGAGGAGGGGGGTGAAGGGTTGCCGACCATTCCAAGACACAGGCCCGGGCAGTGTCGAACAGAGAGGGGCAGCACTTCAGCGCCCAAGCCCTTAGTGCCAAGGCACAGTGGAGAGAGGGGAACAGAACAGGGCACGCCTGCAAAGAAGGGAGGGGCCCGAGACAGGTGCAGAGGGCAGGCTAAGCCGGTTTCTCCGAATGATGGCCGGACCCCCACAACCGAGTCGCAGCGGCGGGTGGCGGGACAGCCCCGGCACCGGCACGCACTCCGGACCTAGCGGCGGCGGGGGTCGCGGAGTCCCCCTTCCCCGGCGCCTGAGCACAGACGCCCGCGCTCCCCGAGGCTCACCTGGCCGCGGCCGGACAGCGAGAAGGTGGCGTGGCTGGCGAAGCGCGCGGTGCCCAGGCGGGGCGCACGGTCTGGGACGCCGGGGGCGGGCGGAGGGCTCGGCGTGCCGGGCGCGGGGGTCAGCCCGGTCGCCAAGCCCAGCGCCTCCACCTGGCGCGTCAAGCGCTCGAGTTGCGTCTGCAGCCGCTGGTTGTCGCGCTGCAGCTCGGCCACCGTGCGCGCCAGCGGCCCGGCCAGGCGCAGCGCCTCGGCCACGCGCTGCTCCATGCCGCGCTGCAGCCCCTGCATGTCCTCGTGCAGCGCGCGAACCGCGCCCTCTAGCGCCGCCTCGTAGCGGCCCAGCGCCTCGCGCACCGTGCGCGCCTCCTCGGGGTCGGGGGCCGGCTCCACGGCCGAGCCGGCGGGCGGGTCTCAAGGAGAGCGGGTCTGGCCCAGTGAGCAGCCGAGCTCTGCAGCTCCGAACCGCGACTGGCCTCCCAGGGCTGGGTTCGCCGGAGGGGCGGTGGGAGGGGCGGGCAGAGGCCGGGGCGAGCCCGGCGAGCCCCGGGAATGGGCTCCGCTTGGGGGCGGGGCCTGGGGGCGGGGCCTGGCGGCTCGGGGTCACCCCCAACCCCAGCCCCTGTGACCCACGCGATGCGGCGAGGAGGAGTGTCGTCAGTGGCGCCGGAGGAGAAGAGCTCGCCCAGCCTCTCGTCTCCCTCGGTGCGGAGCTCAGGGGGAGGGCCGAGGCGGAGACCCCCTTGACCCTGGAGAAGCAGTGTGCGACATGTGGGAGGGACTGCGGGCCATCAGAGGAAGGCCTCGACCCCCAAGTGGACTTGATTTAGGAGACAGCGGACGTGGGTTATGCGTTCCCACGGGGCTCTGACGCTCAGGGCCCAGGAACTACTGGCGGTAGGGATCCCCCACTGCTCTGGGGGACCTGAGAGCGGCAGCAGTAACCCCCAGAACTGTCACCCTGTGCACATGACTGCCCGCTCTAAGCCGTGGACACGGCCCTCACAAGCACATACTTACGTGTGGCATCTTGGCCTGGAATTTCTTGTACCTAAGGGAGAGGGAGACAGGTGGTGAAGTCTCTCCTTGTCTCTGCAATTATGCACTCTCCCCTCCCAGCCCCACTCTGTGTAACAAGATTCCTGTGTCCTTCCTGCCAGTGGTCACGGGGCTCCGAGCTCACTGAGTGGCCCCTGTTGGGGCATCCACAAGTGACTGAGGTCAGAGAAGAGAAGGTGTGCTTAGGACCGAATCTCCAAATTCTTGGGTCAGAGACCATGGGACTAATCACCTCTCTCCCTCCATCAGAGTCTCCGTCCCTGGCCTGTAACCACAGGCCAGGGCTCCCACCTCGATTCCCTCTCAACACCCCTTTCATGCTGGAACCCAGATATTCCTCCCTTCCATACCCCCCAACCTCCATACATCACGAGAAAGGGAGGAGTGAAAATAGCTTTTGCTTCGGAATGACAGAACGATGGGCAAAGGTGCTGTCTGACCTCACTTACATTGTAAAGTTGATTTGAAATAAAAAATGGGAGCATCTCCTCCTTCTTTGTGCAAAAAGCCTTTCCTGATTAGCCTTCTCCTTCCCAGGCCTGGCCCACTTGAAGGAGGGCTAGTGGCTGGGCAGGCACAGCCTGGTGGCAGGGGAACGAGAGGCCTGAAAGACTTGTTTCTGTCACACTAGGCTTCCCAAGATGTTTGCAGCCACAGACCTCCTGGACTGGCCTGCTCTACCCCAGAGGAGCTGGATCTACCTAACAGATGCTGAACGCCAATCCCCCCTCTCTCCCTGCTCCACAGGGACAGGAAGGAACTCTGGGTTACCTAATCCAAGGAGCCTTCCAGCAATTATTTCATGAGAAAGTCAAATGCCAAAAGGCGTGCATGGGGTGTGTGTGTGTGTGTGTGTGTGTGTGTGTGTGTGTGTGTGTGTGTGTGTGTGTGTGTGTTTTGTAAGTAGCTCTCTGCACACGGTGAGCCAGACTGCTCCCTGCATTCTTTCTCTGGGTGGAATCTTTGATAGAGACTAGGAGAGAGGCTTCTGCTACAGCTTCTGCCCCAAGTAGCACTCAGCCCCTCCAGGTCTGAGCACGGGAGCCTGGAGTTCGGAGACCCTGGTCTCTGCCAGGAAAGCCCAGCCACTTCCTTTGCAGAACCTGAGGAATGGCCAGGTGGGGAAGTTTGGGAGGGACTGAACAGCCTGGTCCCTGGCCCCATGGCCGATGTGCACCTGGGCCTGTGCCTGGTCCAGCAGCATAGAGGGGAGTGGGGGCAGGCAGGGGTCTGGCCTTCTCTCCCAGCTTCCCGGAGAAGGAAGGCTGGTGTGTCTCTAGGGTGGGAACCCTAACGGTTGATAGATCCTAGAGACTAGCTGCCCAGGATCCACCCACACTCTCCCACCTCAGGCAGGTTATCTGGTCTCTCCTGATGTACCATGACGACATCTGGGAGGGGCTGGGCAGGGCTCCATCTGTGACTGGCAAGGGCAGAGATGGGGCTTGCAGTGGGTTTTGGGCAGACAGTACCAGAATCATACCATCCCCCTTGGCTTCTCTGACTGCTGACAGTCAGACCACTGAGTCAGTAGCTGGAGATGAGCCTAGGAGAGGAGAGATGAACCAGGAGTGGGAGGAAGAGGGGCAGAGGGGCAGGGAGAGAAGGAGGGAGGGCAGAGGGGGTGATGCTGAGGTGGGGAGGGTGTGATCGACGACCAGTGCTACCCAAGAGCTGGCTCCACGCCACCTGGGGGGAGGCTGCAGCTTGCCCCAGGCCCCAGGGGCTCCTCTCAGCCATCCCCTCAAGGCCCCTCCTCCAACCCTCCCCCAGCTCCTGCCAGGTACCAGACTGTGGAGGAGGTGAGGGCTGATGGACCCTGCTGAACTCCCTCCATATTCACCAGCCCTCATGTCAGCAGGCTATCGAGGCCGACCTCCCACTGAGTCCCAGGGGCTCTGGCACCCACCCTTCCAGCTTCCCTCCCCCTGGCTGTGACCTGTCCACCACCTGCTGGTCCCTTGATCTGCTGTGCTGCTGGGCTGGAAGTGGAATATGGGACAAGGCTTCCTGAGTCCCCTGCCGTCACCTCACGCAGTCAAATCCTTGCCAGGCCCAAACCATGAAGCCAGGAGGTGAGATGGGGAAACGGAGGCCCCGGGAGGGACAGGGACAGGCCCGAGGCCACAAGTAAGGTCCGCAAAGACAGGACCAGAACCCAGGGCCCTGCCTCTAGTCCCAGCACCCCTCTGGGGGCAGCAGTCAAATCCAGCCAAGTCTGGGCAGCTCCTCCTGCTCCCAGTTTGCCTGGAGGCTCCAGTTCCCTGGAACTGCTCCTCAGAACTCTTCAGAACCCCCTCCAGGCCCTCCGGCACTGCCACCAGAGGACCATCCCTCCTCCTGCCAGTCCTGACTGCCCTCCCACCCCCTCAGCTTCTCCTCCCCAGGGACCTTCCTGAGTGGCTGTTCTTTCCCTCACCCTTTAACCGTGGTCCCCAGGGCTCTGATCTGGGCCTGACCCCTTTCACCCGCAGACCCTTTCTGGGTGGTGTCACCCACCCCCTCCTCCATACTGATGACTCCTGCTTCTCCATCCCCAGCCCAGCCCCTCTCCATATACTATAATTTCATGTGCACAACGTTAAGAGTACAGACATATGGGGGGAAAAAACCCACATAATATACCACTATACACATACACTAGGGTGGCTACATTAAAAAAAAAAAAAAGCCAACAATACTATGTGTTGCCAGGAATATAGAGCAACTGGAACTTTAATTCATTGCTGGTGGGAATGCAAAATGATAGTCACTCTGGAAAATAATTTGGTAGTTTTTTTTTTTAAATCAAGTTAACCATACACTTACAATATGACCCAGAAATTCCACTCTTCGATACTTATTTAAGAGGAATAAAAGCACATATCCACACAGAGACGTGTATACACGTTTATAGCCGCTATATTCATAATGATAAAAATTTGGAAACCTAATTCTAGCATTGGGTGAATAAGTAAACTGTAGTGTCTAGATAAAATGAACACTACTCAGTGATAAAGAGAAAAATTAGTAATACAAGCAAAGATATGAATGGTTCGCAAAGACTATACTAAGTGAGAGAAATCAGATATGAATGAGTGTATGTTGTGTGATTCCATTTATAATATGTAAATCCTTAAAACACGATTCCTTTGGAGAAGGAAAACGGATCAGGATAGAAATCAGATTGGTGGTTGCTAAGGGCCAGAGGTAAGAGGTGAGGCAAAGGACACAACGAACCATTTTAGTCGACAGACATGTTCTTTATCCTGATTGTGGTGCTGGTAAGTGGTGGTAGATAGTAACATTGGTGAATTTTACTTCATGTAAATTTTATCTTAATGAATCTGATTTTAAAAATAGATTGCATGACAGACTTGCTGGCTACCACTGGTCTTGACAGTAAAGTGAAGGCAGTTTGCTGCACTGGAAACTGGTTCCCCTAAAATCTGTTGGGAGGAAAAGACGTGTGACTGCTGTGTACCAGACATGAGCTGTGGCAGAGGAAGCGGCATAGAGCGTGATAAAACCTGGCCAAGGGCGCCACCTGGAGGGCAGCTGAGGCCTTAGCAGCAGGAAGCTGAAGCCTAGGCTGCCTGTGAGTGTAGGGGAGGTCAGACCAAGGGACTCACCTGTGGTGAGAGACCCCAATAATGGTGTGGGCTAGCAGATTTGGGAAGAACTTACAAAAGGGCCCCACTAGGTGAGGAGTCAGCTTTATACACATACCAGACCCGGCGAGATGCTGTGGTACTAGGGCTCATGGCACCAGTCAGAATAAGACCTTTCTTGCCCCTTTCCTCCCCTTCTCCCCAGCGTCAGCTCTGGAGGAAGGAAAATCAGCCTAGTGAGTGAGAAAGAGAGTCTCAGGGTGTATGAGCAGTAGGGGAGGGGAAATAGGAGTTTATCTCACACACACACACACACACACACACACACACACACACACACACACTCACTCACACTTTTTCCTGTTGCATACGGCCTATCCAAAATAGATCAGGTATGGAGATCCCTTAAAAAACTAAAAATAGACTTACCCTATGATCCAACAATCCCACTCCTGGGCATATATCTGGAGGGACCTCTAATTTGAAAAGACACATACACCCCAATGTTCATAGCAGCACTATATACAATAGCCAAGACATGGAAGCAGCCTAAATGTCCATCAACAGATGACTGGATAAGGAAGTTGTGGTATATTTATACAATGGAATACTACTCAGCCATAAAAAACCAAGTAACACCATTTACAGCAACATGGATGGACCTGGAGATTATCATACAGTACACTGTATGTATCATTACTTACAGTGAAGGAAGCCAGAAAGAGAAAAAAAAAAATACCACCTGATATCGCTTATACATGGAATCTAAAAAAATGACACAAATGAACTTATTCACAAAACAGAGAGACTCACAGACATAGGAAACAAACTTATGGTGACCAGGGGAGATGGAGTGGGGGTGGAGGGATAAAAGGGAGTTCTGGATTTGCAGATACCATCTACTATATATAAAATAGATAAACACCAAGGGCCTACTGTATAGCACAAGGAACTATATTGACTACCTTGTGATAGCCTATAATGAAAAAGATTATGAAAAGGAATATATATATATATATATATATATATATATATATATATATGAATTACTATGCTGTACACCAGAAATCAATACATTGTAAATCAACTATTCTTCAATTAAGTTAATAAATAAACAAAAAGCATATGCAGAGTCAAGAAACAAAACAAAAAAAAACAGATGGGGAAGGTACAAGGGAGACGTTTTCCTCAAATAAACTTTAAATTATTTTTTGGGTTGTACTTTTTTGCATTTTTAATTGTGGTAAAACATAACATAAAATTTACCATTTTAACTGTTTTTAAATGTATAATTCCGTGGCACCAAGTACACGTTATAACATTGTTATAAATCCATTTCTAGAAGATTTTCATCATCCCTAGTGGAAACTCCATGCCCACCAAACAATAACTCCCCATTAGCCCCGGCCCCCCACCCCTGGCAAGCACTATTCTATCCTCCATCTCCATTAATTTGACCATTCTGTATATTCTTTAAAATTGCAATTACTGAAATGAGACTTTTAGAACTTGAAGTGACCTAGGAATTTTTTTGCCAAAGAAGAGTGTCCAAAAAACCCCGTCTCTGTATTCAATTCAAAAGGGTGATAATGAACCACCCCCACAGAACAAGTCTGAATGAAGACTGGGAGGCAAAAATCAAGCTTCCTTATGATGGTCCCCTGTGGGCAGTACTGGATCAACCTCACACTCACAAACAAGGGGCTTCTTTTACTCATAGGAGGAGAGATCTAGAGATACACAGGCCAGGCGAGAAGATGTTTGCAAATAACATAGCCAATAGGGGTTGGTACCTGAAATATACACAGAACTCATCCAACTTAGTATCAAAAAAGTAAACAACCCAGTTTAAAAATGGACAGAGGATCTGAATAAACATTTGCCCAAAGAAGACACACAGATGGCCAACAGGCACATGAAAAGATGCTCGACATCTCTAATCATCAGGACAATGCAAATCAAAACCACAACGAGATACCACCTCACGCCTGTTACAATGGCTATGATCATAAAGACAAGAAACAACCAGTGTTGGCAAGGATGGAGAGGAACGGGAACTTCCACGCACCATTCGTGGGAATGTAAAATGGTGTAGCCACTATAGAGGTTCCTCAAAAAAACCCTAAAAATGGAACCACCATATGATCCAGCAATTCCACTTCTGGGTGTTTACCGGAAGAAAACAAAAACAGTAATTCAAAAAGATATATACACCCCTATATTCATTGCAGCATTATTTACAATAACCCAGACACTGACACAAACCAAGTGCCCATCAACAGATGATTGGTTTGAGAAGATGCAGCGCACACGCTCGCACGCACGCACACACACACACACACAATGGAATCCTATTCAGCCATAAAAAAAAGAGTGAAATCTTGCCGCTTGTGACAACATAGATGGACCTAGAGGGTATTATGCTAAGTGAAATAAGTCAGACAGAGGGAGACAAATACTTACACGTGGAATCTAAAAAACAAAACAGAAACAGTGTCATAGATATAGAGAACAAACGGGTGACTGCCAGAGGGGAGGAGAGTGGAAGAATGGACAAAACAGGTGAAAGGGATTAAGAGGCACAGATTTCCTGCTATAAAAGAAATAATTCATGGGATGTAATGTACAGCGGGTCCTAGGGAAGCACAGATGGAAAACCACTCACCTTATCCACTGTCCTCATTGTACAAGATGGGAAGACTGAGGCTTGGGAAGCAGCAGGGGTGGGCACCCAGCGGTCTGGGGCAGAGGTGGCAGTGCTCACAGGCTCCAGCCCTTACAGAGAGCTCTCCTGTCCAGCAAGAGCGCTTTACAATTTCTAATGCGTTCTCACTGACAGGATCTCAAACAGTGAAACTAGGGCCTCTCCCCCGCCCCCACCTCCGAGCCAGTCCCACCAAAGCCCCATCTCTAGGGGCTCAGCAAGGACGTGGCGCTTCTGGGCGTGGGGCCCGGCAGGGTGACGGTGGTGGCCACTCGAACCCCATGGAGGTTGTTACAATTTCCAGGACCTGGGTTGATCACTCTGTTCGGACTGGATGAGACCTCACCTCATCTGGACTCCTTAATGGGCCCGGCAGGTGAGCAGAACCCCAGTCGGTGACAGGTGCCTCACCTGAACCGGACAACAGCAACACGGGACAAAGGCCTTAACAGGTGAGCGGAGCCCGGTCGACAGGAGGTGGAAGCAGCGGGCCTGCCGGTGCTTGCTCATCGTTTCTGCTGGGTCTTGATCTCAGAAGATAGAAATGGTAGCATAACAGACCACGTTTGGCCAGTGAGAAGTGCCCAGCACCCCCTGGTTAGATTTACTGTCCGCTTAGAGAAGGCCTGTGTACATAAAATGAAAAAGGTGCTTGCGACGTTCCCCACCCCCCCCCGAATTTTCAAAAGAAAACTTGCTACATCGAGGCCTTCTAGGTGTAAAGAAGCTGCCCACGTAGGATGAAGTCGAGGTAGAAAATTGCACTTTGTGTAAGTGGCCATTTGCTATTTTTTTTAAAGAATCATAGAAAAGAAGTGTCTTCTGGAAATGACTTTTCAAAAACAAAAAACTGCCTTTTTATTGTCAATTTGCCTGGGGTAACGGTTTACACTTTGGTTTGATCACAGCCCTACTTTCCTCCTGCGCTGGGAAATTCAGAGGAATTGGCCCCAGTCATTTGGTGGCCTATAGCTCAAGGCGGCCCTGGGGAGTCAGAATGTGTTTCCTGGTCATAAACACCAGACAGGACATGCCAGGCTCTCGTGGGTGTTTCTGCAAAAACCTGGGTGCTCTTCGCGGACCCTCCCCCGGGTGAGGCGGGTGGGAGGCATCTTGCCCCGGGCTGCGGGAGGTGGGCGGGCGTGGACAAGCTGTCACACAGCGAGGCCACAGGGCTGTGTCTCCACCTGCCGCTGTGCCTCTGACTGCAGTAATTTAAAAAGTGAACACCTGTTAAAAATCCGTGGGTTCGGAAACCTAGTGTGTTCTGCATTTCCCCCCAGGACGCTCGCAGTCTTGATCCTGTTTTGATTCCTCCGGGAGCAGGGGAGTCTGTGCCGAAGTTCTCTGCGTGGTCCGCGGAATCTTCAAGGGTCCTTGAGACCTTTATTCAGGGGATCCACTAACAGCAAGACAGGATGTGCCTTTCTGACTCTCATTCTTTCTGGAGTTTTCCGGAGGCCCCACCAGGTGTGACGTTACCACAGGCTGCAGAAGCAGGGGTGAGAACCCAGCCGTCTGCTATTAAGCCGGACAGGCAAGGGATTGGCAAGACTGTAAAACGAAACCACTCTTTTATGGAAAACAGGCTCATAAAAATGTTACTTGTGTTAACATGTTTTCCACAAAAGAGTCCTCTACACGTAGATTCTGTGTTTGGGGATGAGCGGAAACTAACCAGAACTGGTTCACACTATGAGCAAAGTATTATACCAGTCAGTCAGTCAGTCAGTCTCCCAGGTGGTCTGAATTCAAGCTGAAGCTTCCCTCTCCCCTCGAGCAAGCTGCCTCCTCTCTGGCCCACGGGCACTGGATGGTTCCCAAGAACTCCTCCTGGTTCAGCATATTAAGTCTCTTCAAGGTCTTCTCCCATGAGACCTGGGAGCTCCCCTCAGATGGGGACGCCACTCCCCTCGCCAGTGTCGGTCTTCTCTGAATGTTCAGGAAACAGGAACCATAGCCACGCACTGTAGGGACATTCAGGTGAGACCGTGACTGTGGAAAAGCTGTGGACACGGAAAAGCACCAGATACACATGAACTTTAACAAAGATCTGAAAAGCTAAGCATAAATATGGACACCACATACCAAAGATGAGACAAAAGTCTGAAATGAGATGCTTGTCAAAAGTATTCTGAGACTTTATTAATTCGTACCTATTGAAGAAAAAAAAAACCCTATATACAGCTATGTGGACAAAACTCGAAAGACCAGAAGCAATACATCTCTCTGGCGTGGGCCTTACCATTACTCCTTATTTAAAACACACTAGATTTCCCCATGACTTTCAAAATGACATGGTCATTGTAGAAAATTTGAAAAATAGGAGAAAGCATAAGAAGGAAAATAAAAATCACCCATAATCCCACCACTCAGAGATAACTTAACATTTTTGCTGTATCTCTTCTATGCTTAAAAAAAAAAAAACATTTTATATGTGTTTTACACGAGTGACGTCACACTAAATACAGTTTTGTGTCCTGCTTTTTTCACTTCGCATGGCATTAGGAACATCTCCCCATGACGTTACAAAGTCTTGGTGAATATGAATGCACCGGCCACTTGTTCGGCCCCACGTGAGGACTGGGCGTTCGCCCCGGGCTGGGCACCACGCTGCCTGGATGGGGAATAAATAGAAGAGACGCCAGAAAAGCAGGTGCGGGATTGCTGAGTCCACAGCACAGATGAATTCTGGGCTGATCTCCTTCCCTGGGAGGGAGTCCGGCTCCGAGCAGGATTTCCCTGCTTCACATGAGGGCTTGCTGGCAGGTTCATTCATCTGAGATCAGGCCTGGCCAAGGTCTGTGTCACGAGGCTCTGACACGAAGGTCAGCCAGGATAGGGAGCATTTCTGAACTGACAGTGTCAGTCAGTGGAAAACGCGGCTCTGCTTGCTCCCCGGCTAGTTAGTTAACTCCTTTTCAGGAGCGAGGTTAGGAGGAGTCAGGGTCCTCTAAAAAGACCCTGCTCCGAGCAGCTTTGGGCTTTCAGCTCCGTGGCTGAGCGAGGGTCAAAAAGCAAGAGCAAATGAGAAAAAGAGTAATCACCCCAGATGGCTCAGGGAACAAGAGCAGGGTAGGCGGGTGATGTCCACTGCAGCCTCTGGACGGGGCCCAGCAGCCGGGCCAGCCTGCCTCGCCTGGTAGCCGATGGTCTTGCTGCGACACCACTCGAGCAGAATCTGCTTGATGCTGCTGGTGCTGGCCACTCCGAAGCTCTGTGAGCGCTTCAGCTTTGCCCGGGTCTCGCCCTTCCCCCTGCGGAGAGAGGGCAGGCCTGCTGGGGGCTGGGGGCCAGGGGGCTGCCTCTCAGCTGCCATCTGCTCCGGGAATGTGCCCCACCAGCTCTGCTCACCCAGGGAGATGCTCTGTCGGCAGGCAACCTCCCAGCCCCACGCCCACGTCCAGGCGTGCGCCCCGTGTCCCAGCTGCACTGCGTCCACTGATGGGGTCCGGCAGGACCAGCCCCCTTCCAGCCTCCAGGCCCCCTGTGTACTTCCCACACTGGCGATCCTGCGGCAGAGGACCTGAGCCCACATGGCCCATGCCCCTGCCCTCTGCTTGGAAAACCCTCCTCGCCTCCTCCATCCCACCCTTCCTCTGAGCTCCTTCCGAGGCCGCCCTCCCTCATGGTTTCCTATTCTAGGCCCCAAAGACACTCTTTATCGGCCAAGATCAGGTTGTCTGGGTCAGTGGGACAGTTCCTGTGTCTGTCCCCCTCACCAGAGTCAGAGCCTTGGGAGCCAGGACTGGGGGGTCATTGTCTCATAGGCCTGGGCCAACCCTAAATGTAACAGGAATCAATACCACTCACTGACAGGAGGGCTGGATAAACATGCAAAGGTGGCCCTGTTTCTAATGGGGCGGGCGGTGTAGTGTGACAGGGAGCCAGTGGTACTGGGGTCTCACTGTGTCACCTCCAGCTTCTGCTGGGAATCCCAGTGACTGCCCTCTGGTCTCCCCAGTCATGCCTGGAAACTAACCTGTCCAGTTGGATGAGGGATGTGGGTGTGAGGGTGCCTGGAGTTCCCTCTTGGAATGTGGGAGAGGGGCTGGGGTCTCATCACAGCCTCCCTTCCCAAAACTGGAGCCACCTGCCCCTCAGCCGGCCCTGTAGCCAGCCCTGACCTATGTCTTGCCTGAGAGGTCACATCTTGGGGAACTGCCCTCGGGGGAACAGGACAGGGCCAGCTTTGCTCTGCCTGCCTGCCTGACCCCAGTGTGGGCTCAGGCTTTCTTTGGGGGCCCAGACTGGTCTGGGAGGGTGCTAAGAGCATCCATACTTGCCGGCTCCTGTGTCCTGCTCCCATTTCTCAAACAATGCCTTCCGGGCCTGTGCCCCCGAGGTGCGGGGCAGCGTCTGCGACCGCACCAGCTCCCGGCGACGCTCCCCCTGCCGATGGGCCTGAGTCGTGGCTGGCGGCTGTGTGGAGGGGGGCGACTGGGGTGGCGTCACCCGAGGTGGGCTGAGGAGAGACCACCGAGTCAGGAGCACAGATCTGGCCATCACTAGCTCGCACAGGCCCCGGGCCTCCACCCCACTGAATGTGAAATGAGGCAGCGGCGGGGCTACAGGCAGAGAGGAAGCACCCCTGTTCCAGCCCCCAACCGGTTCCGCAGGTGTTTGGAACTGAGCTGCTGTCTGAGGCCGGCCTAGCCAGCAGTGGGCCCCCTCTCTGCACATAATCGCCCCTCGGCAGGTGTCAATGCCTGGGGTGGGCGGGGGCGTCCTCCTGGCAGGACAAGCACCCAGAACCAGCCCCACCAGGATCAGGCCCCCTCCTCGCCACCACTAAATAAGATCCCCTCTGTTTCCCCCCTAAAACAGTTTGTCAGAAAGTCACAATTCTCCTTTTATTATTAAGAGGGGGAGAAAAAAGCCAAGCCAGCCCCCACCCAACACCCAGCTCCGATCACAGTCCAGAGGGCCTGGGGGCAGCGCATGGGGACAACCGGAGGCCAGGAGGCAGCCTGTAACACAGGGAAGCCCCCACAGACCTCCCCCAGGGTAAGGGCCTCTCCAGGTAACTCCTCAGTCCACAAGCAGGAAGCCCCCAGCTCAGAGGGAGCCTAGCCAGGATGGCTGAAGATCCATCCTGTGGGGACTGAGAAACTCTCTCCAATCTTTGGACAGACTTGCTTTGAAGGATCCTTAAAGAAACCAGCCCTCCGCCGTATTGTTCCAAACAAAACTCTCTACCAAGCTTCGCTGCCTCATTTCTCCTCTCAAACCCCACCCTGCGACACTGCTGCCTTAGTTCTCCAGAGGCACCAAGCCAAGGAAGGTGCCTCCTCCTGGGGTTGGCACTGGGAGCTCCGTGCAGGGGCCGGGGTAGCCTGGGTCCAAGGCCAAGGCCAGACACTTCCTGGGGAGTGACGACCCTGCCACCGGGAACAGGGGCCCTGACTCGCCTGTTATCGTTCCTGCTGGCCGTCACCCCCCCATAGCCAGAGCTGGACAAAGTCCGTGGGAGGGAAGAGTTCTTCTCTGCGGGACAAAGGGAGGGAGAGAAATAACAAACCCTGGCCTTGGGGAGGGCCACCACTGCCTGCCTCCCATCCTTTGACCCCACCCTGAGCTAGTCACCCAGCATCACTCTGGGCACTGGCAGGACCTCTGGGCTAAGCTGACCCTGCCTGGGCCAACAGTTGAGGAGAAAGGATGCTGGAACATAGAGCAATGACATAAAAGAGGTCCTTTACAGTACTCCTCACTGCATTTGAGAGCACAGAGCCCAGGGCCTCCTGTGCTGCATATCCAGTAGATACCATGTTACCAAGCCCTCATTCTGGAAATCCACAAAGCCCGACCCCAGGACACACCCTGGGGCCTGATCACAGGTCCAAGACAGCCCCAGGGGGACCATGCCAGGTTTGTTACACACAAAGTGTGCAGGGCAGGCGGCCACCTTCTAACCACAGCCTTGATCTGCAGTAAAAGCCATGGTCGTACCCCGCAGGATGAGGCTACTTCACAGCAGCTCTGGGAGAGGAGCCGGGAAAGATGGGCCCCATCTGATGGAGCAGGCGAGCTGGGGACGGGGGTGGCAGTGACAAGCACAGTGGGTAGGGCCCGGCCCCAGGATTTCTGAGTCTCCTGCAAACCACCCCCAGCCCCTGACCTCCCTCCCATTTTGAGGTCATGGTCTCCTGCTCCTACCACTGGGACTGGGAGTCCAGGATGTGCTGGCCTCGCTGAGGCTTGAGCTGAGGCCCCCCAGGATGGCAGCAGACGTGGGCGAGAGAGTTGTGGCTGAGGTCTCCCCAGAGAACTTCTCGGAGACTCGTGTGATGGCCGTGACTGGCTGGTGAGGCTGCCGCAAAGAGAGGCTCACAGGTCGAGGCTTGAGGGGCTCTGGTGTTGGGATGGTTTGGGCGGCTTCGGGGGGCCCATCACCCGGACCTGAAACAGGTGACCAGCAGGGGTCGGGGGGTTTCAGCCATGGCATTGACAGGGGCCTCAGAACCACCCAGGAGGACTCCAGCCTCTGTGAACTCTCCTCTCACCTCCTCCAGGAAGGCCTCCCTGATCACTCCTGCCTCCCTGATCTCCCCCTACTGGGGAAGTCTCACTGCTCCAACCAGAGGTGATGCCTGCTCCAACATTCCCTAATAGAGAGTTCAAGAAATAGTTGCCTGTCAGTCCACTCTCTACCCTGCTCAGTGCTTGGACAATTCCCCAGTCCCTGCGGGTATTCCTCCAGCCAGCCCTCCTGGGCCATCAGCCCCCACCTGCCCCAGGCTGGTGCCCGTTCTCCACGATGTACGAGTTTGAGGTTCTCCTCATCTCCGCCTCGCTGGCTTCGTCATGGTGATCCACACTCTACAGAGAGACAAACACCGCGGAGGCCCAGTCAGCCGGGGCCAGCTGCCCACCCCGAAATCACTTCCCAAAGCTCCCCCTGGTTCGAGCAGGGCAAATGCTTCTGAGAGAGACAGACCCCAGGAGGTATGGTGATGGGCCAGGGTCACCCAGGAGGCTAGGGGGACTCAGCCCCAGCAGTTGAGCCCCCGAGATCCTGGAGGCAAATGGCTCCACTGGACACATTCCAGACCCCCAAGATGCTAGGGACAAAAGTCAAGACAGAGTTCCAAAGGACTGTTCAAGGTGGCCCTACCCGTCCCCAAGGCTGGACCGGGTGACGGGGGCTGGGAGAGCCTGGCCCCTGCTCGTGCCAGGGGCTGCCTGTGTGGGAGCAGCCTAACCCAGCGACACATGGTCTTTCTGGGCCAACAATGGGCCTTGGAGCCAGCCCAATGGGGAAGCCTTACCATTGGATGCAGGGTCACAAGATTTGCCTGGATGTCCAGAGTACTGGGGCCTGACTGGCTCCTTGAGGCCCCTCCATCCCCTCTGGGCTGCAGCGGTGGGGAGTGTCATGCAGAGAGAGAGCCCAGACCAAGGGCCAGCAGGGGAACCCGCCATCCAGGCTGTGCTGCCGGCCCCTCCTGGGTCTCAGTTTCCCTGTTTGAGATAAGGGAGTAGGCTAAAAAAGCATCTACCACTTCAACCCCTTTTCTGGCCATGCCACTTAAACCAACATGCTCTGTCCTCCCAGGTAGGTGCTACCACACCCATTTTACAGATGGGACCCGAGGGCTCAGAAAGGGGATGTGTGCTGTCCAAGGTTACACAGTGAGCAGCAGCTGAGATGAGGCCAGGAGGGACATTATCCTCAACCTTGGCCCTGCCTTTCTCACAGTGAAGGAGGGTGGAGGGCTCAGAGCATCTGTGAGGCTGGTGGGTCGGCCTGGCAAGAGGGGTACAGGGGCAGACGCCTATAAGGGGCTCTACCAAGAGCCCACAACGGGTGGCTTGAGAGGTTGGCCATACCTCTCCTTAGATGGCCACACATCTCCAGATGGGTCCCCTTGTCTGCTAGGTTCCCAAATGACAAAAGCCCATCCCTGGCCCCCGACGGCTCATCCATGCCACCCTACCCATCCATGGGGGAATCAGTCTGGCGGGGGAGCCAGCACCTTGAGCAGGCGGCGAAAGGCTAGCATGAGGGCGCACGCCTGAGACAGACTTCACCCAGCCCAGGGGGTCAGAGAGAGCCTCCCAGAAGCAGCGGGGCTGAGCCAGCCTGGAGTGAGCCAGGCAGACCAGGAGTGGAAGCCATGCCCCGCAGAGAGACTAGTGTCTGCCAGAGACATCAAGGCACAAAGCATTCAGATCCAGTGGCTAGAGAAGCAGTACACAGTCCAAGGTGCCAGCCGGGAGAACTCGGACATGACTCCTTGGACAAGAAGGAACTGAAGGTCATCAGTTCTGGGTTTTAGGAACATCCTTCAGAAGCCAGTGAGACAGTGGCATGGAAGGGGGTGACCAGATGGCCAGGTACCTCCCTACTCCTGGGTAGGGACCCAGGGAGGAGAGATGGGGCAGTGAAGGAGTGGAGGGCAAAAGGGATTCCAAGGTTTGCAGGGAGTAAGTGAATGTGGAGGAGGGGGAGACATCACACCTCTTCTAGGCAGGGGCTTTGGGCCTGGCTGACGTGACCTGGGGGGGTGGGGTTGGTGGGAACTGCAGCCATGAGGCGCGGGGAAGAGGTCTGAGGGACTCTCCCTGATGGAAGAGGTAGGACAACGTTTACAGGCTGAGAGAAAGGCTCCAGCAGGGGGAGGGACACTCGGAGAGGTTGGGACCCTGGGGAGAAAGGAGAGGACGGGACTTGAGCCCGGGGAGAGACTGGGCTTGGAGAGGAGGTGACCATTCAACTTCCAATTCAGAAGGACGGAGCGGGAAGGGCTAGGCTCACTGGCAGGAACAGTGGAGAAGTTGAGGGCGGCCATCTCCTTGTGCCTCAGAGTGTGGAGGGCACCCCTAGAGCCACAACGAGCCTAACCTGAAGCCAGCTCAGCAGAAGGAGGAGAAACAGCCAGCCTATCCTGAATCCCGGACCCCACCTGTCACCAGGCTCTCAGCTCTGGGGGCCGTGTCCCCCTCCACCCCCCCATACTCTGGTCCGACAGGTTCCACAGGTCTACACAGGGGCCTGGAGAGATGGGCTGATGGTGAAACCATTTTCCCAGGAATGTGGGTCTCTCTGGGGGACGCCTGCCCATGCACGTTGCAGGCCCCTCACCTCCCAGGATGCCCCAGGGGACCAGAAGCCACAATCAGACAGGAAGTAGGTTCTGGACCAGGTGGATTCCTGCCAAGGGGTCTCCAGCAAAGCAGGAGGGAAAGGGGATGGGGGCTGAGTCATGCTGGGAGGCTGGAGTCCCAGGTTCCCCCTGCCCCTCCCTCCCCCCTCCCCCGCCCCGGGACTGGAACTCCTGCTCACCTAAGGAAGGGGCTCTACCCACGCCTCAGACCAAAGGGCTGTTCAGAGACCACCCTCCAACCCACCACACAAGCCTGGGGGTCACCACTAACCTTACGCCATGACTAAAGGCAGCAGCAGAGTCAGGTTGGGGTTTCTCTGTCCACAAAGCACTCATGCCTTCCAAGAGCAGAAAGGACAACTCAAGACAAAGTTGTGAGGCCGAGGGAGTGGGGTGGGGAGAGTGGGGTAACCACCCCAGCGCGACCTGAGCCTCAAACCACAGAGCTGGGCTGGGCCGTGGTCCCCAAGCCCACCCACAGGGCCCCCAGCTCCTTCCTTCCCTTCAGCCACAGGGAAGGGAACCAGGGGAGGGGACCTCTGTGTGCTGGGGCCAAGATAAAATCACTGGAGAGCCCAGAGGACGGGATGGGTCCTGGGGAGCTGGCTCGAGCACCTCCAAGATCTGGGCTTTGTTTTAAGAAGGGGGAGGCTTCCAGGAGGGAGCCCAAGCCTGGGAATGTCAGGAAGAGAGACTGGGGATGGGTAAGTCCGAGTTCAGTGACCCTCTCCCTGGGGAAGTTTGCATACACTGCTGTGAGGGCAGGAATCTTAGTTTGGGCATCCCTGGTGCTGCCAGACCCCACGCGGGCTCGTGCATGGACAGGGGAGCGTCTGTGTGCCCAGCACAGCCCCCGACGTGTGTGCGGCCAGAGTCCCCAGCCTGAGCCCCAGCCTGAGCCCCAACCTCGGCTGCCCCACCCTCTGCCTCCTCCACCCTCTGCCTCCTCCCGGCTCACACCATGGTTTTAAGGACTCATTTCAAACTTCTCCCCAAAGCATTTAGCACTCTTATCACACAGTGTGTCTGGGAAAGGAAGGCAGATAAGGCAAGTCTGGTTTCTTTCACGGTCAGACCTCGACGCTGCTTCTGCCAGTCACTCCTGAGAGGCTCCACTGCCTCTGACATGGGGACCTGGTGGCTCCTGCTCAGCCGAGGGACATTTCCAGGCCTGGCCTCAGGCTGCTACCATCCACTGAAGGTCCCCAGCCAGCTCCCTCCACTAGCCAGACCCCCGCTGTGGCTCCGTGGACACGCTTACAAGCCGACATGGCTGATGTCACCGTTATAGCCACCCAGCCCGCGCAGCACAAGGGGCAAAGCAGGGCAGGGCCAGTCCCCCTTAGAGACGAGGAAACTGAGGTCCAACTGAGAGATGTCCCCAAGGCCTCACAGAAAATGCAACAAAAGCAGTTCCTGTTTGCTCCAGGGTCTCAGGCCTCCTACAGGGAGTCCTCCCTGATTTCTCCCACCCTCTCGCTCCTCCCGGAGCCTCCCTTGCTAGTCACTGCCTAGCAAGCTCAAGGTCTGCCCACACAGAAGCAGATTACTAGATCAACTCATTCTGCATTGACCCCAAGGCATACACATAGGTTGAGTATGCCCCACCTCCAAACCCGGCAGTCCCGTTTGAATCAGAAGGAAACAAAAGGGTCTCAGCAAAGGGTCTCTAAGTCTCATTGCTGGTTACAGAGGGGCAGTGTAACACCAGCCCCCGCAATGCCTGACGACCACCAGCACTGGCTCTCGTGTGTGGATGAGACCCTCACACCCAGACCCCCTGGGGGCACAGACACAGGCGTATGAGAGGTCAGACAGCCCCGGCACCCAGCTGTGACTGTCCAGTCTTGCCCCGGAGCCCCGATTCCTTGTTCACAATCCAGTGTCCGATCACAAGCTGCCAGGCACAGCCCACGAGCAAGAACATGTGGATAACTCTGTGCAGCACCCCTCACTGCCAGAAACTGGCTGCGAGCCCGTGCCCGCACCCCTGAGAGGTGGGCTGCAAGAGAAGTGGGGAGCAGTGCCTCTGGTCGGGCGGGGGAAGCGGCCTCAGGCCCAGGGAGCTGGTGCTCAGGGGCTGCAGAGTGTCCGTCCGACCCCACTGGACACCTTGAGCGTCCTCCACCCGCAGTGCTCAACTACGCCTGCTGTCCCTCCTCCTCCCAGGCCTTCTGAAATCCAGAACCTACTCCCCAGCCGTGTCTCACTCCTCAACCTCCAGCGGGCTGCAGCATTCCTGCTGACCCCCAATCTCTTCTTCCTGAAGGGGTCCCCTCTCTCGATGTCTAAGAATGGGCTTTCCAGAGCCTCTGAGCTCCCTGGCAGCTCCTCAGCCTCTGCCCAGGGCTCCTGACTCACCGTCTCCTGCACAGCTGCCCGGAAGGCCTCACCTGATCTTGCTTCAACCACCAGCTCTGGCCTGATATCTCCCTAACCTCTGGCCTTGGCTACTCTCAGCCCACCAGATCTGTGACTCCATCTGCTCCAGGACAGCTTCACCTGGATGTCCCACAGCCCCACACCCTCAGCACAACCCAGATGGAAACTGGCATCTCCACCAGATCTGTGCCCCAGTAGTCCCCCGGCAGGGCTTCGCTCTCTGCCCCCCTGCTCATATCCAAAGACCATCTCACCCTGATGATTCCCCCTTGGAGATCTCCGTCCAAGGCACCCCAGCTCTCCCGCTCCCCAGCGCTGCTCCTGCTATGGCCGTCCTCTCTTCTTGGACCATCACAACTAAGTCCCCCTATCTCCAGCCACCCTCCAACCTGCCATCCATCCTTGAGGGCGCTTGTCGGATACAAGGAGGACCCTGTCTGTCCCCTGCCCAGTGCCCCACTATCCCCATAACCCAGAGAACTAGCTTACCCCACATTGGCCAATTCCCACTGAAAAACTGTTAGACGACTGAAGACACATCTCTCACACGAACGCGTGGATTCGTGTACGTATACGTATTCATGTGTGACTCCAAGAGTAGTTTTCTAAAACTTGGACAGCTGCCTCCACATGCAGATGAGACCTCCACCCCAAAGCAAAGCCCAACTCCCTGGCCCAGCATCCGGGGGCCTTTACAACTCGCTCTTCCACTCTCATACCCACCAGGGTCCCTCTGGTCAGTGAGTCCTTTCAGGCCCTTAGAGGCTCTAGGCACAGCCCCCTACACCCGCCCCTGCACTAGCAGCAGCAGACCCTAAACCTCCAGCACAAAGCCGGCCTGAGACGCCCACTAGGACGGGACTGCTGTCCGGCTGCCTGCACTGCTGCTACGGCTTGGTCTGGGCCATCTCCCACCCAGGCTGGGACATCCAGGGGCAAGGGCTAATCTGATCCCCCTCCTCCTGGTCCCTTGAGGTGCAGCCCAGCCTACACAAGGACTCTGCGTGTGTGATGGATTGAACCAAGGAGGGACAGCAGGTGCAGGCTACCCAGACCCTGGAAACCCAAGCCCAGGGCACATGCCTGGGCAGGGTGGAAAATCCCACCTAAGGGCCACTGCACACACCATGGGAACATTCTAACCTGCCACTCCAGGAGGCCCCACGCTCAGGGGAGTGACTGGTCCACACCGGCCTCTGCCCCACCCCCACGCGGTGTGGGCCTCTGGCCGGTCACTGACCCCAGAAATCTAGACTGCCCACGGCTCTTTCCCCCTGGTTCCCCTGTCTCTTCTTTCACGGTAAGGATTTACCCCTGCAAGTTTCCAAATGCCCGGCTGCACCCCAACAGACTGCATTCTCCTCCGCTCAACACACAGAAGGGCTTGAGTTCTCAATCCAGGTTAATCAATAACTCAAGCCGTCAGAGTTCAGTGAAGCGGCAACGCGGGGAGCGCGTGAATGGAGGAGGGGGGTGAAGGGTTGCCGACCATTCCAAGACACAGGCCCGGGCAGTGTCGAACAGAGAGGGGCAGCACTTCAGCGCCCAAGCCCTTAGTGCCAAGGCACAGTGGAGAGAGGGGAACAGAACAGGGCACGCCTGCAAAGAAGGGAGGGGCCCGAGACAGGTGCAGAGGGCAGGCTAAGCCGGTTTCTCCGAATGATGGCCGGACCCCCACAACCGAGTCGCAGCGGCGGGTGGCGGGACAGCCCCGGCACCGGCACGCACTCCGGACCTAGCGGCGGCGGGGGTCGCGGAGTCCCCCTTCCCCGGCGCCTGAGCACAGACGCCCGCGCTCCCCGAGGCTCACCTGGCCGCGGCCGGACAGCGAGAAGGTGGCGTGGCTGGCGAAGCGCGCGGTGCCCAGGCGGGGCGCACGGTCTGGGACGCCGGGGGCGGGCGGAGGGCTCGGCGTGCCGGGCGCGGGGGTCAGCCCGGTCGCCAAGCCCAGCGCCTCCACCTGGCGCGTCAAGCGCTCGAGTTGCGTCTGCAGCCGCTGGTTGTCGCGCTGCAGCTCGGCCACCGTGCGCGCCAGCGGCCCGGCCAGGCGCAGCGCCTCGGCCACGCGCTGCTCCATGCCGCGCTGCAGCCCCTGCATGTCCTCGTGCAGCGCGCGAACCGCGCCCTCTAGCGCCGCCTCGTAGCGGCCCAGCGCCTCGCGCACCGTGCGCGCCTCCTCGGGGTCGGGGGCCGGCTCCACGGCCGAGCCGGCGGGCGGGTCTCAAGGAGAGCGGGTCTGGCCCAGTGAGCAGCCGAGCTCTGCAGCTCCGAACCGCGACTGGCCTCCCAGGGCTGGGTTCGCCGGAGGGGCGGTGGGAGGGGCGGGCAGAGGCCGGGGCGAGCCCGGCGAGCCCCGGGAATGGGCTCCGCTTGGGGGCGGGGCCTGGGGGCGGGGCCTGGCGGCTCGGGGTCACCCCCAACCCCAGCCCCTGTGACCCACGCGATGCGGCGAGGAGGAGTGTCGTCAGTGGCGCCGGAGGAGAAGAGCTCGCCCAGCCTCTCGTCTCCCTCGGTGCGGAGCTCAGGGGGAGGGCCGAGGCGGAGACCCCCTTGACCCTGGAGAAGCAGTGTGCGACATGTGGGAGGGACTGCGGGCCATCAGAGGAAGGCCTCGACCCCCAAGTGGACTTGATTTAGGAGACAGCGGACGTGGGTTATGCGTTCCCACGGGGCTCTGACGCTCAGGGCCCAGGAACTACTGGCGGTAGGGATCCCCCACTGCTCTGGGGGACCTGAGAGCGGCAGCAGTAACCCCCAGAACTGTCACCCTGTGCACATGACTGCCCGCTCTAAGCCGTGGACACGGCCCTCACAAGCACATACTTACGTGTGGCATCTTGGCCTGGAATTTCTTGTACCTAAGGGAGAGTGAGACAGGTGGTGAAGTCTCTCCTTGTCTCTGCAATTATGCACTCTCCCCTCCCAGCCCCACTCTGTGTAACAAGATTCCTGTGTCCTTCCTGCCAGTGGTCACGGGGCTCCGAGCTCACTGAGTGGCCCCTGTTGGGGCATCCACAAGTGACTGAGGTCAGAGAAGAGAAGGTGTGCTTAGGACCGAATCTCCAAATTCTTGGGTCAGAGACCATGGGACTAATCACCTCTCTCCCTCCATCAGAGTCTCCGTCCCTGGCCTGTAACCACAGGCCAGGGCTCCCACCTCGATTCCCTCTCAACACCCCTTTCATGCTGGAACCCAGATATTCCTCCCTTCCATACCCCCCAACCTCCATACATCACGAGAAAGGGAGGAGTGAAAATAGCTTTTGCTTCGGAATGACAGAACGATGGGCAAAGGTGCTGTCTGACCTCACTTACATTGTAAAGTTGATTTGAAATAAAAAATGGGAGCATCTCCTCCTTCTTTGTGCAAAAAGCCTTTCCTGATTAGCCTTCTCCTTCCCAGGCCTGGCCCACTTGAAGGAGGGCTAGTGGCTGGGCAGGCACAGCCTGGTGGCAGGGGAACGAGAGGCCTGAAAGACTTGTTTCTGTCACACTAGGCTTCCCAAGATGTTTGCAGCCACAGACCTCCTGGACTGGCCTGCTCTACCCCAGAGGAGCTGGATCTACCTAACAGATGCTGAACGCCAATCCCCCCTCTCTCCCTGCTCCACAGGGACAGGAAGGAACTCTGGGTTACCTAATCCAAGGAGCCTTCCAGCAATTATTTCATGAGAAAGTCAAATGCCAAAAGGCGTGCATGGGGTGTGTGTGTGTGTGTGTGTGTGTGTGTGTGTGTGTGTGTGTGTGTGTGTGTGTGTGTGTGTGTGTGTTTTGTAAGTAGCTCTCTGCACACGGTGAGCCAGACTGCTCCCTGCATTCTTTCTCTGGGTGGAATCTTTGATAGAGACTAGGAGAGAGGCTTCTGCTACAGCTTCTGCCCCAAGTAGCACTCAGCCCCTCCAGGTCTGAGCACGGGAGCCTGGAGTTCGGAGACCCTGGTCTCTGCCAGGAAAGCCCAGCCACTTCCTTTGCAGAACCTGAGGAATGGCCAGGTGGGGAAGTTTGGGAGGGACTGAACAGCCTGGTCCCTGGCCCCATGGCCGATGTGCACCTGGGCCTGTGCCTGGTCCAGCAGCATAGAGGGGAGTGGGGGCAGGCAGGGGTCTGGCCTTCTCTCCCAGCTTCCCGGAGAAGGAAGGCTGGTGTGTCTCTAGGGTGGGAACCCTAACGGTTGATAGATCCTAGAGACTAGCTGCCCAGGATCCACCCACACTCTCCCACCTCAGGCAGGTTATCTGGTCTCTCCTGATGTACCATGACGACATCTGGGAGGGGCTGGGCAGGGCTCCATCTGTGACTGGCAAGGGCAGAGATGGGGCTTGCAGTGGGTTTTGGGCAGACAGTACCAGAATCATACCATCCCCCTTGGCTTCTCTGACTGCTGACAGTCAGACCACTGAGTCAGTAGCTGGAGATGAGCCTAGGAGAGGAGAGATGAACCAGGAGTGGGAGGAAGAGGGGCAGAGGGGCAGGGAGAGAAGGAGGGAGGGCAGAGGGGGTGATGCTGAGGTGGGGAGGGTGTGATCGACGACCAGTGCTACCCAAGAGCTGGCTCCACGCCACCTGGGGGGAGGCTGCAGCTTGCCCCAGGCCCCAGGGGCTCCTCTCAGCCATCCCCTCAAGGCCCCTCCTCCAACCCTCCCCCAGCTCCTGCCAGGTACCAGACTGTGGAGGAGGTGAGGGCTGATGGACCCTGCTGAACTCCCTCCATATTCACCAGCCCTCATGTCAGCAGGCTATCGAGGCCGACCTCCCACTGAGTCCCAGGGGCTCTGGCACCCACCCTTCCAGCTTCCCTTCCCCTGGCTGTGACCTGTCCACCACCTGCTGGTCCCTTGATCTGCTGTGCTGCTGGGCTGGAAGTGGAATATGGGACAAGGCTTCCTGAGTCCCCTGCCGTCACCTCACGCAGTCAAATCCTTGCCAGGCCCAAACCATGAAGCCAGGAGGTGAGATGGGGAAACGGAGGCCCCGGGAGGGACAGGGACAGGCCCGAGGCCACAAGTAAGGTCCGCAAAGACAGGACCAGAACCCAGGGCCCTGCCTCTAGTCCCAGCACCCCTCTGGGGGCAGCAGTCAAATCCAGCCAAGTCTGGGCAGCTCCTCCTGCTCCCAGTTTGCCTGGAGGCTCCAGTTCCCTGGAACTGCTCCTCAGAACTCTTCAGAACCCCCTCCAGGCCCTCCGGCACTGCCACCAGAGGACCATCCCTCCTCCTGCCAGTCCTGACTGCCCTCCCACCCCCTCAGCTTCTCCTCCCCAGGGACCTTCCTGAGTGGCTGTTCTTTCCCTCACCCTTTAACCGTGGTCCCCAGGGCTCTGATCTGGGCCTGACCCCTTTCACCCGCAGACCCTTTCTGGGTGGTGTCACCCACCCCCTCCTCCATACTGATGACTCCTGCTTCTCCATCCCCAGCCCAGCCCCTCTCCATATACTATAATTTCATGTGCACAACGTTAAGAGTACAGACATATGGGGGGAAAAAACCCACATAATATACCACTATACACATACACTAGGGTGGCTACATTAAAAAAAAAAAAAAGCCAACAATACTATGTGTTGCCAGGAATATAGAGCAACTGGAACTTTAATTCATTGCTGGTGGGAATGCAAAATGATAGTCACTCTGGAAAATAATTTGGTAGTTTTTTTTTTTAAATCAAGTTAACCATACACTTACAATATGACCCAGAAATTCCACTCTTCGATACTTATTTAAGAGGAATAAAAGCACATATCCACACAGAGACGTGTATACACGTTTATAGCCGCTATATTCATAATGATAAAAATTTGGAAACCTAATTCTAGCATTGGGTGAATAAGTAAACTGTAGTGTCTAGATAAAATGAACACTACTCAGTGATAAAGAGAAAAATTAGTAATACAAGCAAAGATATGAATGGTTCGCAAAGACTATACTAAGTGAGAGAAATCAGATATGAATGAGTGTATGTTGTGTGATTCCATTTATAATATGTAAATCCTTAAAACACGATTCCTTTGGAGAAGGAAAACGGATCAGGATAGAAATCAGATTGGTGGTTGCTAAGGGCCAGAGGTAAGAGGTGAGGCAAAGGACACAACGAACCATTTTAGTCGACAGACATGTTCTTTATCCTGATTGTGGTGCTGGTAAGTGGTGGTAGATAGTAACATTGGTGAATTTTACTTCATGTAAATTTTATCTTAATGAATCTGATTTTAAAAATAGATTGCATGACAGACTTGCTGGCTACCACTGGTCTTGACAGTAAAGTGAAGGCAGTTTGCTGCACTGGAAACTGGTTCCCCTAAAATCTGTTGGGAGGAAAAGACGTGTGACTGTTTGCTGTGTACCAGACATGAGCTGTGGCAGAGGAAGCGGCATAGAGCGTGATAAAACCTGGCCAAGGGCGCCACCTGGAGGGCAGCTGAGGCCTTAGCAGCAGGAAGCTGAAGCCTAGGCTGCCTGTGAGTGTAGGGGAGGTCAGACCAAGGGACTCACCTGTGGTGAGAGACCCCAATAATGGTGTGGGCTAGCAGATTTGGGAAGAACTTACAAAAGGGCCCCACTAGGTGAGGAGTCAGCTTTATACACATACCAGACCCGGCGAGATGCTGTGGTACTAGGGCTCATGGCACCAGTCAGAATAAGACCTTTCTTGCCCCTTTCCTCCCCTTCTCCCCAGCGTCAGCTCTGGAGGAAGGAAAATCAGCCTAGTGAGTGAGAAAGAGAGTCTCAGGGTGTATGAGCAGTAGGGGAGGGGAAATAGGAGTTTATCTCACACACACACACACACACACACACACACACACACACACACACTCACTCACACTTTTTCCTGTTGCATACGGCCTATCCAAAATAGATCAGGTATGGAGATCCCTTAAAAAACTAAAAATAGACTTACCCTATGATCCAACAATCCCACTCCTGGGCATATATCTGGAGGGACCTCTAATTTGAAAAGACACATACACCCCAATGTTCATAGCAGCACTATATACAATAGCCAAGACATGGAAGCAGCCTAAATGTCCATCAACAGATGACTGGATAAGGAAGTTGTGGTATATTTATACAATGGAATACTACTCAGCCATAAAAAACCAAGTAACACCATTTACAGCAACATGGATGGACCTGGAGATTATCATACAGTACACTGTATGTATCATTACTTACAGTGAAGGAAGCCAGAAAGAGAAAAAAAAAAATACCACCTGATATCGCTTATACATGGAATCTAAAAAAATGACACAAATGAACTTATTCACAAAACAGAGAGACTCACAGACATAGGAAACAAACTTATGGTGACCAGGGGAGATGGAGTGGGGGTGGAGGGATAAAAGGGAGTTCTGGATTTGCAGATACCATCTACTATATATAAAATAGATAAACACCAAGGGCCTACTGTATAGCACAAGGAACTATATTGACTACCTTGTGATAGCCTATAATGAAAAAGATTATGAAAAGGAATATATATATATATATATATATATATATATATATATATATATATGAATTACTATGCTGTACACCAGAAATCAATACATTGTAAATCAACTATTCTTCAATTAAGTTAATAAATAAACAAAAAGCATATGCAGAGTCAAGAAACAAAACAAAAAAAAACAGATGGGGAAGGTACAAGGGAGACGTTTTCCTCAAATAAACTTTAAATTATTTTTTGGGTTGTACTTTTTTGCATTTTTAATTGTGGTAAAACATAACATAAAATTTACCATTTTAACCGTTTTTAAATGTATAATTCCGTGGCACCAAGTACACGTTATAACATTGTTATAAATCCATTTCTAGAAGATTTTCATCATCCCTAGTGGAAACTCCATGCCCACCAAACAATAACTCCCCATTAGCCCCGGCCCCCCACCCCTGGCAAGCACTATTCTATCCTCCATCTCCATTAATTTGACCATTCTGTATATTCTTTAAAATTGCAATTACTGAAATGAGACTTTTAGAACTTGAAGTGACCTAGGAATTTTTTTGCCAAAGAAGAGTGTCCAAAAAACCCCGTCTCTGTATTCAATTCAAAAGGGTGATAATGAACCACCCCCACAGAACAAGTCTGAATGAAGACTGGGAGGCAAAAATCAAGCTTCCTTATGATGGTCCCCTGTGGGCAGTACTGGATCAACCTCACACTCACAAACAAGGGGCTTCTTTTACTCATAGGAGGAGAGATCTAGAGATACACAGGCCAGGCGAGAAGATGTTTGCAAATAACATAGCCAATAGGGGTTGGTACCTGAAATATACACAGAACTCATCCAACTTAGTATCAAAAAAGTAAACAACCCAGTTTAAAAATGGACAGAGGATCTGAATAAACATTTGCCCAAAGAAGACACACAGATGGCCAACAGGCACATGAAAAGATGCTCGACATCTCTAATCATCAGGACAATGCAAATCAAAACCACAACGAGATACCACCTCACGCCTGTTACAATGGCTATGATCATAAAGACAAGAAACAACCAGTGTTGGCAAGGATGGAGAGGAACGGGAACTTCCACGCACCATTCGTGGGAATGTAAAATGGTGTAGCCACTATAGAGGTTCCTCAAAAAAACCCTAAAAATGGAACCACCATATGATCCAGCAATTCCACTTCTGGGTGTTTACCGGAAGAAAACAAAAACAGTAATTCAAAAAGATATATACACCCCTATATTCATTGCAGCATTATTTACAATAACCCAGACACTGACACAAACCAAGTGCCCATCAACAGATGATTGGTTTGAGAAGATGCAGCGCACACGCTCGCACGCACGCACACACACACACACACAATGGAATCCTATTCAGCCATAAAAAAAAGAGTGAAATCTTGCCGCTTGTGACAACATAGATGGACCTAGAGGGTATTATGCTAAGTGAAATAAGTCAGACAGAGGGAGACAAATACTTACACGTGGAATCTAAAAAACAAAACAGAAACAGTGTCATAGATATAGAGAACAAACGGGTGACTGCCAGAGGGGAGGAGAGTGGAAGAATGGACAAAACAGGTGAAAGGGATTAAGAGGCACAGATTTCCTGCTATAAAAGAAATAATTCATGGGATGTAATGTACAGCGGGTCCTAGGGAAGCACAGATGGAAAACCACTCACCTTATCCACTGTCCTCATTGTACAAGATGGGAAGACTGAGGCTTGGGAAGCAGCAGGGGTGGGCACCCAGCGGTCTGGGGCAGAGGTGGCAGTGCTCACAGGCTCCAGCCCTTACAGAGAGCTCTCCTGTCCAGCAAGAGCGCTTTACAATTTCTAATGCGTTCTCACTGACAGGATCTCAAACAGTGAAACTAGGGCCTCTCCCCCGCCCCCACCTCCGAGCCAGTCCCACCAAAGCCCCATCTCTAGGGGCTCAGCAAGGACGTGGCGCTTCTGGGCGTGGGGCCCGGCAGGGTGACGGTGGTGGCCACTCGAACCCCATGGAGGTTGTTACAATTTCCAGGACCTGGGTTGATCACTCTGTTCGGACTGGATGAGACCTCACCTCATCTGGACTCCTTAATGGGCCCGGCAGGTGAGCAGAACCCCAGTCGGTGACAGGTGCCTCACCTGAACCGGACAACAGCAACACGGGACAAAGGCCTTAACAGGTGAGCGGAGCCCGGTCGACAGGAGGTGGAAGCAGCGGGCCTGCCGGTGCTTGCTCATCGTTTCTGCTGGGTCTTGATCTCAGAAGATAGAAATGGTAGCATAACAGACCACGTTTGGCCAGTGAGAAGTGCCCAGCACCCCCTGGTTAGATTTACTGTCCGCTTAGAGAAGGCCTGTGTACATAAAATGAAAAAGGTGCTTGCGACGTTCCCCACCCCCCCCCGAATTTTCAAAAGAAAACTTGCTACATCGAGGCCTTCTAGGTGTAAAGAAGCTGCCCACGTAGGATGAAGTCGAGGTAGAAAATTGCACTTTGTGTAAGTGGCCATTTGCTATTTTTTTTAAAGAATCATAGAAAAGAAGTGTCTTCTGGAAATGACTTTTCAAAAACAAAAAACTGCCTTTTTATTGTCAATTTGCCTGGGGTAACGGTTTACACTTTGGTTTGATCACAGCCCTACTTTCCTCCTGCGCTGGGAAATTCAGAGGAATTGGCCCCAGTCATTTGGTGGCCTACAGCTCAAGGCGGCCCTGGGGAGTCAGAATGTGTTTCCTGGTCATAAACACCAGACAGGACATGCCAGGCTCTCGTGGGTGTTTCTGCAAAAACCTGGGTGCTCTTCGCGGACCCTCCCCCGGGTGAGGCGGGTGGGAGGCATCTTGCCCCGGGCTGCGGGAGGTGGGCGGGCGTGGACAAGCTGTCACACAGCGAGGCCACAGGGCTGTGTCTCCACCTGCCGCTGTGCCTCTGACTGCAGTAATTTAAAAAGTGAACACCTGTTAAAAATCCGTGGGTTCGGAAACCTAGTGTGTTCTGCATTTCCCCCCAGGACGCTCGCAGTCTTGATCCTGTTTTGATTCCTCCGGGAGCAGGGGAGTCTGTGCCGAAGTTCTCTGCGTGGTCCGCGGAATCTTCAAGGGTCCTTGAGACCTTTATTCAGGGGATCCACTAACAGCAAGACAGGATGTGCCTTTCTGACTCTCATTCTTTCTGGAGTTTTCCGGAGGCCCCACCAGGTGTGACGTTACCACAGGCTGCAGAAGCAGGGGTGAGAACCCAGCCGTCTGCTATTAAGCCGGACAGGCAAGGGATTGGCAAGACTGTAAAACGAAACCACTCTTTTATGGAAAACAGGCTCATAAAAATGTTACTTGTGTTAACATGTTTTCCACAAAAGAGTCCTCTACACGTAGATTCTGTGTTTGGGGATGAGCGGAAAATAACCAGAACTGGTTCACACTATGAGCAAAGTATTATACCAGTCAGTCAGTCAGTCAGTCTCCCAGGTGGTCTGAATTCCAGCTGAAGCTTCCCTCTCCCCTCGAGCAAGCTGCCTCCTCTCTGGCCCACGGGCACTGGATGGTTCCCAAGAACTCCTCCTGGTTCAGCATATTAAGTCTCTTCAAGGTCTTCTCCCATGAGACCTGGGAGCTCCCCTCAGATGGGGACGCCACTCCCCTCGCCAGTGTCGGTCTTCTCTGAATGTTCAGGAAACAGGAACCATAGCCACGCACTGTAGGGACATTCAGGTGAGACCGTGACTGTGGAAAAGCTGTGGACACGGAAAAGCACCAGATACACATGAACTTTAACAAAGATCTGAAAAGCTAAGCATAAATATGGACACCACATACCAAAGATGAGACAAAAGTCTGAAATGAGATGCTTGTCAAAAGTATTCTGAGACTTTATTAATTCGTACCTATTGAAGAAAAAAAAAACCCTATATACAGCTATGTGCACAAAACTCGAAAGACCAGAAGCAATACATCTCTCTGGCGTGGGCCTTACCATTACTCCTTATTTAAAACACACTAGATTTCCCCATGACTTTCAAAATGACATGGTCATTGTAGAAAATTTGAAAAATAGGAGAAAGCATAAGAAGGAAAATAAAAATCACCCATAATCCCACCACTCAGAGATAACTTAACATTTTTGCTGTATCTCTTCTATGCTTAAAAAAAAAAAAACATTTTATATGTGTTTTACACGAGTGACGTCACACTAAATACAGTTTTGTGTCCTGCTTTTTTCACTTCGCATGGCATTAGGAACATCTCCCCATGACGTTACAAAGTCTTGGTGAATATGAATGCACCGGCCACTTGTTCGGCCCCACGTGAGGACTGGGCGTTCGCCCCGGGCTGGGCACCACGCTGCCTGGATGGGGAATAAATAGAAGAGACGCCAGAAAAGCAGGTGCGGGATTGCTGAGTCCACAGCACAGATGAATTCTGGGCTGATCTCCTTCCCTGGGAGGGAGTCCGGCTCCGAGCAGGATTTCCCTGCTTCACATGAGGGCTTGCTGGCAGGTTCATTCATCTGAGATCAGGCCTGGCCAAGGTCTGTGTCACGAGGCTCTGACACGAAGGTCAGCCAGGATAGGGAGCATTTCTGAACTGACAGTGTCAGTCAGTGGAAAACGCGGCTCTGCTTGCTCCCCGGCTAGTTAGTTAACTCCTTTTCAGGAGCGAGGTTAGGAGGAGTCAGGGTCCTCTAAAAAGACCCTGCTCCGAGCAGCTTTGGGCTTTCAGCTCCGTGGCTGAGCGAGGGTCAAAAAGCAAGAGCAAATGAGAAAAAGAGTAATCACCCCAGATGGCTCAGGGAACAAGAGCAGGGTAGGCGGGTGATGTCCACTGCAGCCTCTGGACGGGGCCCAGCAGCCGGGCCAGCCTGCCTCGCCTGGTAGCCGATGGTCTTGCTGCGACACCACTCGAGCAGAATCTGCTTGATGCTGCTGGTGCTGGCCACTCCGAAGCTCTGTGAGCGCTTCAGCTTTGCCCGGGTCTCGCCCTTCCCCCTGCGGAGAGAGGGCAGGCCTGCTGGGGGCTGGGGGCCAGGGGGCTGCCTCTCAGCTGCCATCTGCTCCGGGAATGTGCCCCACCAGCTCTGCTCACCCAGGGAGATGCTCTGTCGGCAGGCAACCTCCCAGCCCCACGCCCACGTCCAGGCGTGCGCCCCGTGTCCCAGCTGCACTGCGTCCACTGATGGGGTCCGGCAGGACCAGCCCCCTTCCAGCCTCCAGGCCCCCTGTGTACTTCCCACACTGGCGATCCTGCGGCAGAGGACCTGAGCCCACATGGCCCATGCCCCTGCCCTCTGCTTGGAAAACCCTCCTCGCCTCCTCCATCCCACCCTTCCTCTGAGCTCCTTCCGAGGCCGCCCTCCCTCATGGTTTCCTATTCTAGGCCCCAAAGACACTCTTTATCGGCCAAGATCAGGTTGTCTGGGTCAGTGGGACAGTTCCTGTGTCTGTCCCCCTCACCAGAGTCAGAGCCTTGGGAGCCAGGACTGGGGGGTCATTGTCTCATAGGCCTGGGCCAACCCTAAATGTAACAGGAATCAATACCACTCACTGACAGGAGGGCTGGATAAACATGCAAAGGTGGCCCTGTTTCTAATGGGGCGGGCGGTGTAGTGTGACAGGGAGCCAGTGGTACTGGGGTCTCACTGTGTCACCTCCAGCTTCTGCTGGGAATCCCAGTGACTGCCCTCTGGTCTCCCCAGTCATGCCTGGAAACTAACCTGTCCAGTTGGATGAGGGATGTGGGTGTGAGGGTGCCTGGAGTTCCCTCTTGGAATGTGGGAGAGGGGCTGGGGTCTCATCACAGCCTCCCTTCCCAAAACTGGAGCCACCTGCCCCTCAGCCGGCCCTGTAGCCAGCCCTGACCTATGTCTTGCCTGAGAGGTCACATCTTGGGGAACTGCCCTCGGGGGAACAGGACAGGGCCAGCTTTGCTCTGCCTGCCTGCCTGACCCCAGTGTGGGCTCAGGCTTTCTTTGGGGGCCCAGACTGGTCTGGGAGGGTGCTAAGAGCATCCATACTTGCCGGCTCCTGTGTCCTGCTCCCATTTCTCAAACAATGCCTTCCGGGCCTGTGCCCCCGAGGTGCGGGGCAGCGTCTGCGACCGCACCAGCTCCCGGCGACGCTCCCCCTGCCGATGGGCCTGAGTCGTGGCTGGCGGCTGTGTGGAGGGGGGCGACTGGGGTGGCGTCACCCGAGGTGGGCTGAGGAGAGACCACCGAGTCAGGAGCACAGATCTGGCCATCACTAGCTCGCACAGGCCCCGGGCCTCCACCCCACTGAATGTGAAATGAGGCAGCGGCGGGGCTACAGGCAGAGAGGAAGCACCCCTGTTCCAGCCCCCAACCGGTTCCGCAGGTGTTTGGAACTGAGCTGCTGTCTGAGGCCGGCCTAGCCAGCAGTGGGCCCCCTCTCTGCACATAATCGCCCCTCGGCAGGTGTCAATGCCTGGGGTGGGCGGGGGCGTCCTCCTGGCAGGACAAGCACCCAGAACCAGCCCCACCAGGATCAGGCCCCCTCCTCGCCACCACTAAATAAGATCCCCTCTGTTTCCCCCCTAAAACAGTTTGTCAGAAAGTCACAATTCTCCTTTTATTATTAAGAGGGGGAGAAAAAAGCCAAGCCAGCCCCCACCCAACACCCAGCTCCGATCACAGTCCAGAGGGCCTGGGGGCAGCGCATGGGGACAACCGGAGGCCAGGAGGCAGCCTGTAACACAGGGAAGCCCCCACAGACCTCCCCCAGGGTAAGGGCCTCTCCAGGTAACTCCTCAGTCCACAAGCAGGAAGCCCCCAGCTCAGAGGGAGCCTAGCCAGGATGGCTGAAGATCCATCCTGTGGGGACTGAGAAACTCTCTCCAATCTTTGGACAGACTTGCTTTGAAGGATCCTTAAAGAAACCAGCCCTCCGCCGTATTGTTCCAAACAAAACTCTCTACCAAGCTTCGCTGCCTCATTTCTCCTCTCAAACCCCACCCTGCGACACTGCTGCCTTAGTTCTCCAGAGGCACCAAGCCAAGGAAGGTGCCTCCTCCTGGGGTTGGCACTGGGAGCTCCGTGCAGGGGCCGGGGTAGCCTGGGTCCAAGGCCAAGGCCAGACACTTCCTGGGGAGTGACGACCCTGCCACCGGGAACAGGGGCCCTGACTCGCCTGTTATCGTTCCTGCTGGCCGTCACCCCCCCATAGCCAGAGCTGGACAAAGTCCGTGGGAGGGAAGAGTTCTTCTCTGCGGGACAAAGGGAGGGAGAGAAATAACAAACCCTGGCCTTGGGGAGGGCCACCACTGCCTGCCTCCCATCCTTTGACCCCACCCTGAGCTAGTCACCCAGCATCACTCTGGGCACTGGCAGGACCTCTGGGCTAAGCTGACCCTGCCTGGGCCAACAGTTGAGGAGAAAGGATGCTGGAACATAGAGCAATGACATAAAAGAGGTCCTTTACAGTACTCCTCACTGCATTTGAGAGCACAGAGCCCAGGGCCTCCTGTGCTGCATATCCAGTAGATACCATGTTACCAAGCCCTCATTCTGGAAATCCACAAAGCCCGACCCCAGGACACACCCTGGGGCCTGATCACAGGTCCAAGACAGCCCCAGGGGGACCATGCCAGGTTTGTTACACACAAAGTGTGCAGGGCAGGCGGCCACCTTCTAACCACAGCCTTGATCTGCAGTAAAAGCCATGGTCGTACCCCGCAGGATGAGGCTACTTCACAGCAGCTCTGGGAGAGGAGCCGGGAAAGATGGGCCCCATCTGATGGAGCAGGCGAGCTGGGGACGGGGGTGGCAGTGACAAGCACAGTGGGTAGGGCCCGGCCCCAGGATTTCTGAGTCTCCTGCAAACCACCCCCAGCCCCTGACCTCCCTCCCATTTTGAGGTCATGGTCTCCTGCTCCTACCACTGGGACTGGGAGTCCAGGATGTGCTGGCCTCGCTGAGGCTTGAGCTGAGGCCCCCCAGGATGGCAGCAGACGTGGGCGAGAGAGTTGTGGCTGAGGTCTCCCCAGAGAACTTCTCGGAGACTCGTGTGATGGCCGTGACTGGCTGGTGAGGCTGCCGCAAAGAGAGGCTCACAGGTCGAGGCTTGAGGGGCTCTGGTGTTGGGATGGTTTGGGCGGCTTCGGGGGGCCCATCACCCGGACCTGAAACAGGTGACCAGCAGGGGTCGGGGGGTTTCAGCCATGGCATTGACAGGGGCCTCAGAACCACCCAGGAGGACTCCAGCCTCTGTGAACTCTCCTCTCACCTCCTCCAGGAAGGCCTCCCTGATCACTCCTGCCTCCCTGATCTCCCCCTACTGGGGAAGTCTCACTGCTCCAACCAGAGGTGATGCCTGCTCCAACATTCCCTAATAGAGAGTTCAAGAAATAGTTGCCTGTCAGTCCACTCTCTACCCTGCTCAGTGCTTGGACAATTCCCCAGTCCCTGCGGGTATTCCTCCAGCCAGCCCTCCTGGGCCATCAGCCCCCACCTGCCCCAGGCTGGTGCCCGTTCTCCACGATGTACGAGTTTGAGGTTCTCCTCATCTCCGCCTCGCTGGCTTCGTCATGGTGATCCACACTCTACAGAGAGACAAACACCGCGGAGGCCCAGTCAGCCGGGGCCAGCTGCCCACCCCGAAATCACTTCCCAAAGCTCCCCCTGGTTCGAGCAGGGCAAATGCTTCTGAGAGAGACAGACCCCAGGAGGTATGGTGATGGGCCAGGGTCACCCAGGAGGCTAGGGGGACTCAGCCCCAGCAGTTGAGCCCCCGAGATCCTGGAGGCAAATGGCTCCACTGGACACATTCCAGACCCCCAAGATGCTAGGGACAAAAGTCAAGACAGAGTTCCAAAGGACTGTTCAAGGTGGCCCTACCCGTCCCCAAGGCTGGACCGGGTGACGGGGGCTGGGAGAGCCTGGCCCCTGCTCGTGCCAGGGGCTGCCTGTGTGGGAGCAGCCTAACCCAGCGACACATGGTCTTTCTGGGCCAACAATGGGCCTTGGAGCCAGCCCAATGGGGAAGCCTTACCATTGGATGCAGGGTCACAAGATTTGCCTGGATGTCCAGAGTACTGGGGCCTGACTGGCTCCTTGAGGCCCCTCCATCCCCTCTGGGCTGCAGCGGTGGGGAGTGTCATGCAGAGAGAGAGCCCAGACCAAGGGCCAGCAGGGGAACCCGCCATCCAGGCTGTGCTGCCGGCCCCTCCTGGGTCTCAGTTTCCCTGTTTGAGATAAGGGAGTAGGCTAAAAAAGCATCTACCACTTCAACCCCTTTTCTGGCCATGCCACTTAAACCAACATGCTCTGTCCTCCCAGGTAGGTGCTACCACACCCATTTTACAGATGGGACCCGAGGGCTCAGAAAGGGGATGTGTGCTGTCCAAGGTTACACAGTGAGCAGCAGCTGAGATGAGGCCAGGAGGGACATTATCCTCAACCTTGGCCCTGCCTTTCTCACAGTGAAGGAGGGTGGAGGGCTCAGAGCATCTGTGAGGCTGGTGGGTCGGCCTGGCAAGAGGGGTACAGGGGCAGACGCCTATAAGGGGCTCTACCAAGAGCCCACAACGGGTGGCTTGAGAGGTTGGCCATACCTCTCCTTAGATGGCCACACATCTCCAGATGGGTCCCCTTGTCTGCTAGGTTCCCAAATGACAAAAGCCCATCCCTGGCCCCCGACGGCTCATCCATGCCACCCTACCCATCCATGGGGGAATCAGTCTGGCGGGGGAGCCAGCACCTTGAGCAGGCGGCGAAAGGCTAGCATGAGGGCGCACGCCTGAGACAGACTTCACCCAGCCCAGGGGGTCAGAGAGAGCCTCCCAGAAGCAGCGGGGCTGAGCCAGCCTGGAGTGAGCCAGGCAGACCAGGAGTGGAAGCCATGCCCCGCAGAGAGACTAGTGTCTGCCAGAGACATCAAGGCACAAAGCATTCAGATCCAGTGGCTAGAGAAGCAGTACACAGTCCAAGGTGCCAGCCGGGAGAACTCGGACATGACTCCTTGGACAAGAAGGAACTGAAGGTCATCAGTTCTGGGTTTTAGGAACATCCTTCAGAAGCCAGTGAGACAGTGGCATGGAAGGGGGTGACCAGATGGCCAGGTACCTCCCTACTCCTGGGTAGGGACCCAGGGAGGAGAGATGGGGCAGTGAAGGAGTGGAGGGCAAAAGGGATTCCAAGGTTTGCAGGGAGTAAGTGAATGTGGAGGAGGGGGAGACATCACACCTCTTCTAGGCAGGGGCTTTGGGCCTGGCTGACGTGACCTGGGGGGGTGGGGTTGGTGGGAACTGCAGCCATGAGGCGCGGGGAAGAGGTCTGAGGGACTCTCCCTGATGGAAGAGGTAGGACAACGTTTACAGGCTGAGAGAAAGGCTCCAGCAGGGGGAGGGACACTCGGAGAGGTTGGGACCCTGGGGAGAAAGGAGAGGACGGGACTTGAGCCCGGGGAGAGACTGGGCTTGGAGAGGAGGTGACCATTCAACTTCCAATTCAGAAGGACGGAGCGGGAAGGGCTAGGCTCACTGGCAGGAACAGTGGAGAAGTTGAGGGCGGCCATCTCCTTGTGCCTCAGAGTGTGGAGGGCACCCCTAGAGCCACAACGAGCCTAACCTGAAGCCAGCTCAGCAGAAGGAGGAGAAACAGCCAGCCTATCCTGAATCCCGGACCCCACCTGTCACCAGGCTCTCAGCTCTGGGGGCCGTGTCCCCCTCCACCCCCCCATACTCTGGTCCGACAGGTTCCACAGGTCTACACAGGGGCCTGGAGAGATGGGCTGATGGTGAAACCATTTTCCCAGGAATGTGGGTCTCTCTGGGGGACGCCTGCCCATGCACGTTGCAGGCCCCTCACCTCCCAGGATGCCCCAGGGGACCAGAAGCCACAATCAGACAGGAAGTAGGTTCTGGACCAGGTGGATTCCTGCCAAGGGGTCTCCAGCAAAGCAGGAGGGAAAGGGGATGGGGGCTGAGTCATGCTGGGAGGCTGGAGTCCCAGGTTCCCCCTGCCCCTCCCTCCCCCCTCCCCCGCCCCGGGACTGGAACTCCTGCTCACCTAAGGAAGGGGCTCTACCCACGCCTCAGACCAAAGGGCTGTTCAGAGACCACCCTCCAACCCACCACACAAGCCTGGGGGTCACCACTAACCTTACGCCATGACTAAAGGCAGCAGCAGAGTCAGGTTGGGGTTTCTCTGTCCACAAAGCACTCATGCCTTCCAAGAGCAGAAAGGACAACTCAAGACAAAGTTGTGAGGCCGAGGGAGTGGGGTGGGGAGAGTGGGGTAACCACCCCAGCGCGACCTGAGCCTCAAACCACAGAGCTGGGCTGGGCCGTGGTCCCCAAGCCCACCCACAGGGCCCCCAGCTCCTTCCTTCCCTTCAGCCACAGGGAAGGGAACCAGGGGAGGGGACCTCTGTGTGCTGGGGCCAAGATAAAATCACTGGAGAGCCCAGAGGACGGGATGGGTCCTGGGGAGCTGGCTCGAGCACCTCCAAGATCTGGGCTTTGTTTTAAGAAGGGGGAGGCTTCCAGGAGGGAGCCCAAGCCTGGGAATGTCAGGAAGAGAGACTGGGGATGGGTAAGTCCGAGTTCAGTGACCCTCTCCCTGGGGAAGTTTGCATACACTGCTGTGAGGGCAGGAATCTTAGTTTGGGCATCCCTGGTGCTGCCAGACCCCACGCGGGCTCGTGCATGGACAGGGGAGCGTCTGTGTGCCCAGCACAGCCCCCGACGTGTGTGCGGCCAGAGTCCCCAGCCTGAGCCCCAGCCTGAGCCCCAACCTCGGCTGCCCCACCCTCTGCCTCCTCCACCCTCTGCCTCCTCCCGGCTCACACCATGGTTTTAAGGACTCATTTCAAACTTCTCCCCAAAGCATTTAGCACTCTTATCACACAGTGTGTCTGGGAAAGGAAGGCAGATAAGGCAAGTCTGGTTTCTTTCACGGTCAGACCTCGACGCTGCTTCTGCCAGTCACTCCTGAGAGGCTCCACTGCCTCTGACATGGGGACCTGGTGGCTCCTGCTCAGCCGAGGGACATTTCCAGGCCTGGCCTCAGGCTGCTACCATCCACTGAAGGTCCCCAGCCAGCTCCCTCCACTAGCCAGACCCCCGCTGTGGCTCCGTGGACACGCTTACAAGCCGACATGGCTGATGTCACCGTTATAGCCACCCAGCCCGCGCAGCACAAGGGGCAAAGCAGGGCAGGGCCAGTCCCCCTTAGAGACGAGGAAACTGAGGTCCAACTGAGAGATGTCCCCAAGGCCTCACAGAAAATGCAACAAAAGCAGTTCCTGTTTGCTCCAGGGTCTCAGGCCTCCTACAGGGAGTCCTCCCTGATTTCTCCCACCCTCTCGCTCCTCCCGGAGCCTCCCTTGCTAGTCACTGCCTAGCAAGCTCAAGGTCTGCCCACACAGAAGCAGATTACTAGATCAACTCATTCTGCATTGACCCCAAGGCATACACATAGGTTGAGTATGCCCCACCTCCAAACCCGGCAGTCCCGTTTGAATCAGAAGGAAACAAAAGGGTCTCAGCAAAGGGTCTCTAAGTCTCATTGCTGGTTACAGAGGGGCAGTGTAACACCAGCCCCCGCAATGCCTGACGACCACCAGCACTGGCTCTCGTGTGTGGATGAGACCCTCACACCCAGACCCCCTGGGGGCACAGACACAGGCGTATGAGAGGTCAGACAGCCCCGGCACCCAGCTGTGACTGTCCAGTCTTGCCCCGGAGCCCCGATTCCTTGTTCACAATCCAGTGTCCGATCACAAGCTGCCAGGCACAGCCCACGAGCAAGAACATGTGGATAACTCTGTGCAGCACCCCTCACTGCCAGAAACTGGCTGCGAGCCCGTGCCCGCACCCCTGAGAGGTGGGCTGCAAGAGAAGTGGGGAGCAGTGCCTCTGGTCGGGCGGGGGAAGCGGCCTCAGGCCCAGGGAGCTGGTGCTCAGGGGCTGCAGAGTGTCCGTCCGACCCCACTGGACACCTTGAGCGTCCTCCACCCGCAGTGCTCAACTACGCCTGCTGTCCCTCCTCCTCCCAGGCCTTCTGAAATCCAGAACCTACTCCCCAGCCGTGTCTCACTCCTCAACCTCCAGCGGGCTGCAGCATTCCTGCTGACCCCCAATCTCTTCTTCCTGAAGGGGTCCCCTCTCTCGATGTCTAAGAATGGGCTTTCCAGAGCCTCTGAGCTCCCTGGCAGCTCCTCAGCCTCTGCCCAGGGCTCCTGACTCACCGTCTCCTGCACAGCTGCCCGGAAGGCCTCACCTGATCTTGCTTCAACCACCAGCTCTGGCCTGATATCTCCCTAACCTCTGGCCTTGGCTACTCTCAGCCCACCAGATCTGTGACTCCATCTGCTCCAGGACAGCTTCACCTGGATGTCCCACAGCCCCACACCCTCAGCACAACCCAGATGGAAACTGGCATCTCCACCAGATCTGTGCCCCAGTAGTCCCCCGGCAGGGCTTCGCTCTCTGCCCCCCTGCTCATATCCAAAGACCATCTCACCCTGATGATTCCCCCTTGGAGATCTCCGTCCAAGGCACCCCAGCTCTCCCGCTCCCCAGCGCTGCTCCTGCTATGGCCGTCCTCTCTTCTTGGACCATCACAACTAAGTCCCCCTATCTCCAGCCACCCTCCAACCTGCCATCCATCCTTGAGGGCGCTTGTCGGATACAAGGAGGACCCTGTCTGTCCCCTGCCCAGTGCCCCACTATCCCCATAACCCAGAGAACTAGCTTACCCCACATTGGCCAATTCCCACTGAAAAACTGTTAGACGACTGAAGACACATCTCTCACACGAACGCGTGGATTCGTGTACGTATACGTATTCATGTGTGACTCCAAGAGTAGTTTTCTAAAACTTGGACAGCTGCCTCCACATGCAGATGAGACCTCCACCCCAAAGCAAAGCCCAACTCCCTGGCCCAGCATCCGGGGGCCTTTACAACTCGCTCTTCCACTCTCATACCCACCAGGGTCCCTCTGGTCAGTGAGTCCTTTCAGGCCCTTAGAGGCTCTAGGCACAGCCCCCTACACCCGCCCCTGCACTAGCAGCAGCAGACCCTAAACCTCCAGCACAAAGCCGGCCTGAGACGCCCACTAGGACGGGACTGCTGTCCGGCTGCCTGCACTGCTGCTACGGCTTGGTCTGGGCCATCTCCCACCCAGGCTGGGACATCCAGGGGCAAGGGCTAATCTGATCCCCCTCCTCCTGGTCCCTTGAGGTGCAGCCCAGCCTACACAAGGACTCTGCGTGTGTGATGGATTGAACCAAGGAGGGACAGCAGGTGCAGGCTACCCAGACCCTGGAAACCCAAGCCCAGGGCACATGCCTGGGCAGGGTGGAAAATCCCACCTAAGGGCCACTGCACACACCATGGGAACATTCTAACCTGCCACTCCAGGAGGCCCCACGCTCAGGGGAGTGACTGGTCCACACCGGCCTCTGCCCCACCCCCACGCGGTGTGGGCCTCTGGCCGGTCACTGACCCCAGAAATCTAGACTGCCCACGGCTCTTTCCCCCTGGTTCCCCTGTCTCTTCTTTCACGGTAAGGATTTACCCCTGCAAGTTTCCAAATGCCCGGCTGCACCCCAACAGACTGCATTCTCCTCCGCTCAACACACAGAAGGGCTTGAGTTCTCAATCCAGGTTAATCAATAACTCAAGCCGTCAGAGTTCAGTGAAGCGGCAACGCGGGGAGCGCGTGAATGGAGGAGGGGGGTGAAGGGTTGCCGACCATTCCAAGACACAGGCCCGGGCAGTGTCGAACAGAGAGGGGCAGCACTTCAGCGCCCAAGCCCTTAGTGCCAAGGCACAGTGGAGAGAGGGGAACAGAACAGGGCACGCCTGCAAAGAAGGGAGGGGCCCGAGACAGGTGCAGAGGGCAGGCTAAGCCGGTTTCTCCGAATGATGGCCGGACCCCCACAACCGAGTCGCAGCGGCGGGTGGCGGGACAGCCCCGGCACCGGCACGCACTCCGGACCTAGCGGCGGCGGGGGTCGCGGAGTCCCCCTTCCCCGGCGCCTGAGCACAGACGCCCGCGCTCCCCGAGGCTCACCTGGCCGCGGCCGGACAGCGAGAAGGTGGCGTGGCTGGCGAAGCGCGCGGTGCCCAGGCGGGGCGCACGGTCTGGGACGCCGGGGGCGGGCGGAGGGCTCGGCGTGCCGGGCGCGGGGGTCAGCCCGGTCGCCAAGCCCAGCGCCTCCACCTGGCGCGTCAAGCGCTCGAGTTGCGTCTGCAGCCGCTGGTTGTCGCGCTGCAGCTCGGCCACCGTGCGCGCCAGCGGCCCGGCCAGGCGCAGCGCCTCGGCCACGCGCTGCTCCATGCCGCGCTGCAGCCCCTGCATGTCCTCGTGCAGCGCGCGAACCGCGCCCTCTAGCGCCGCCTCGTAGCGGCCCAGCGCCTCGCGCACCGTGCGCGCCTCCTCGGGGTCGGGGGCCGGCTCCACGGCCGAGCCGGCGGGCGGGTCTCAAGGAGAGCGGGTCTGGCCCAGTGAGCAGCCGAGCTCTGCAGCTCCGAACCGCGACTGGCCTCCCAGGGCTGGGTTCGCCGGAGGGGCGGTGGGAGGGGCGGGCAGAGGCCGGGGCGAGCCCGGCGAGCCCCGGGAATGGGCTCCGCTTGGGGGCGGGGCCTGGGGGCGGGGCCTGGCGGCTCGGGGTCACCCCCAACCCCAGCCCCTGTGACCCACGCGATGCGGCGAGGAGGAGTGTCGTCAGTGGCGCCGGAGGAGAAGAGCTCGCCCAGCCTCTCGTCTCCCTCGGTGCGGAGCTCAGGGGGAGGGCCGAGGCGGAGACCCCCTTGACCCTGGAGAAGCAGTGTGCGACATGTGGGAGGGACTGCGGGCCATCAGAGGAAGGCCTCGACCCCCAAGTGGACTTGATTTAGGAGACAGCGGACGTGGGTTATGCGTTCCCACGGGGCTCTGACGCTCAGGGCCCAGGAACTACTGGCGGTAGGGATCCCCCACTGCTCTGGGGGACCTGAGAGCGGCAGCAGTAACCCCCAGAACTGTCACCCTGTGCACATGACTGCCCGCTCTAAGCCGTGGACACGGCCCTCACAAGCACATACTTACGTGTGGCATCTTGGCCTGGAATTTCTTGTACCTAAGGGAGAGTGAGACAGGTGGTGAAGTCTCTCCTTGTCTCTGCAATTATGCACTCTCCCCTCCCAGCCCCACTCTGTGTAACAAGATTCCTGTGTCCTTCCTGCCAGTGGTCACGGGGCTCCGAGCTCACTGAGTGGCCCCTGTTGGGGCATCCACAAGTGACTGAGGTCAGAGAAGAGAAGGTGTGCTTAGGACCGAATCTCCAAATTCTTGGGTCAGAGACCATGGGACTAATCACCTCTCTCCCTCCATCAGAGTCTCCGTCCCTGGCCTGTAACCACAGGCCAGGGCTCCCACCTCGATTCCCTCTCAACACCCCTTTCATGCTGGAACCCAGATATTCCTCCCTTCCATACCCCCCAACCTCCATACATCACGAGAAAGGGAGGAGTGAAAATAGCTTTTGCTTCGGAATGACAGAACGATGGGCAAAGGTGCTGTCTGACCTCACTTACATTGTAAAGTTGATTTGAAATAAAAAATGGGAGCATCTCCTCCTTCTTTGTGCAAAAAGCCTTTCCTGATTAGCCTTCTCCTTCCCAGGCCTGGCCCACTTGAAGGAGGGCTAGTGGCTGGGCAGGCACAGCCTGGTGGCAGGGGAACGAGAGGCCTGAAAGACTTGTTTCTGTCACACTAGGCTTCCCAAGATGTTTGCAGCCACAGACCTCCTGGACTGGCCTGCTCTACCCCAGAGGAGCTGGATCTACCTAACAGATGCTGAACGCCAATCCCCCCTCTCTCCCTGCTCCACAGGGACAGGAAGGAACTCTGGGTTACCTAATCCAAGGAGCCTTCCAGCAATTATTTCATGAGAAAGTCAAATGCCAAAAGGCGTGCATGTGTGTGTGTGTGTGTGTGTGTGTGTGTGTGTGTGTGTGTGTGTGTGTGTGTGTGTGTGTGTGTGTGTGTGTGTTTGTAAGTAGCTCTCTGCACACGGTGAGCCAGACTGCTCCCTGCATTCTTTCTCTGGGTGGAATCTTTGATAGAGACTAGGAGAGAGGCTTCTGCTACAGCTTCTGCCCCAAGTAGCACTCAGCCCCTCCAGGTCTGAGCACGGGAGCCTGGAGTTCGGAGACCCTGGTCTCTGCCAGGAAAGCCCAGCCACTTCCTTTGCAGAACCTGAGGAATGGCCAGGTGGGGAAGTTTGGGAGGGACTGAACAGCCTGGTCCCTGGCCCCATGGCCGATGTGCACCTGGGCCTGTGCCTGGTCCAGCAGCATAGAGGGGAGTGGGGGCAGGCAGGGGTCTGGCCTTCTCTCCCAGCTTCCCGGAGAAGGAAGGCTGGTGTGTCTCTAGGGTGGGAACCCTAACGGTTGATAGATCCTAGAGACTAGCTGCCCAGGATCCACCCACACTCTCCCACCTCAGGCAGGTTATCTGGTCTCTCCTGATGTACCATGACGACATCTGGGAGGGGCTGGGCAGGGCTCCATCTGTGACTGGCAAGGGCAGAGATGGGGCTTGCAGTGGGTTTTGGGCAGACAGTACCAGAATCATACCATCCCCCTTGGCTTCTCTGACTGCTGACAGTCAGACCACTGAGTCAGTAGCTGGAGATGAGCCTAGGAGAGGAGAGATGAACCAGGAGTGGGAGGAAGAGGGGCAGAGGGGCAGGGAGAGAAGGAGGGAGGGCAGAGGGGGTGATGCTGAGGTGGGGAGGGTGTGATCGACGACCAGTGCTACCCAAGAGCTGGCTCCACGCCACCTGGGGGGAGGCTGCAGCTTGCCCCAGGCCCCAGGGGCTCCTCTCAGCCATCCCCTCAAGGCCCCTCCTCCAACCCTCCCCCAGCTCCTGCCAGGTACCAGACTGTGGAGGAGGTGAGGGCTGATGGACCCTGCTGAACTCCCTCCATATTCACCAGCCCTCATGTCAGCAGGCTATCGAGGCCGACCTCCCACTGAGTCCCAGGGGCTCTGGCACCCACCCTTCCAGCTTCCCTTCCCCTGGCTGTGACCTGTCCACCACCTGCTGGTCCCTTGATCTGCTGTGCTGCTGGGCTGGAAGTGGAATATGGGACAAGGCTTCCTGAGTCCCCTGCCGTCACCTCACGCAGTCAAATCCTTGCCAGGCCCAAACCATGAAGCCAGGAGGTGAGATGGGGAAACGGAGGCCCCGGGAGGGACAGGGACAGGCCCGAGGCCACAAGTAAGGTCCGCAAAGACAGGACCAGAACCCAGGGCCCTGCCTCTAGTCCCAGCACCCCTCTGGGGGCAGCAGTCAAATCCAGCCAAGTCTGGGCAGCTCCTCCTGCTCCCAGTTTGCCTGGAGGCTCCAGTTCCCTGGAACTGCTCCTCAGAACTCTTCAGAACCCCCTCCAGGCCCTCCGGCACTGCCACCAGAGGACCATCCCTCCTCCTGCCAGTCCTGACTGCCCTCCCACCCCCTCAGCTTCTCCTCCCCAGGGACCTTCCTGAGTGGCTGTTCTTTCCCTCACCCTTTAACCGTGGTCCCCAGGGCTCTGATCTGGGCCTGACCCCTTTCACCCGCAGACCCTTTCTGGGTGGTGTCACCCACCCCCTCCTCCATACTGATGACTCCTGCTTCTCCATCCCCAGCCCAGCCCCTCTCCATATACTATAATTTCATGTGCACAACGTTAAGAGTACAGACATATGGGGGGAAAAAACCCACATAATATACCACTATACACATACACTAGGGTGGCTACATTAAAAAAAAAAAAAAGCCAACAATACTATGTGTTGCCAGGAATATAGAGCAACTGGAACTTTAATTCATTGCTGGTGGGAATGCAAAATGATAGTCACTCTGGAAAATAATTTGGTAGTTTTTTTTTTTAAATCAAGTTAACCATACACTTACAATATGACCCAGAAATTCCACTCTTCGATACTTATTTAAGAGGAATAAAAGCACATATCCACACAGAGACGTGTATACACGTTTATAGCCGCTATATTCATAATGATAAAAATTTGGAAACCTAATTCTAGCATTGGGTGAATAAGTAAACTGTAGTGTCTAGATAAAATGAACACTACTCAGTGATAAAGAGAAAAATTAGTAATACAAGCAAAGATATGAATGGTTCGCAAAGACTATACTAAGTGAGAGAAATCAGATATGAATGAGTGTATGTTGTGTGATTCCATTTATAATATGTAAATCCTTAAAACACGATTCCTTTGGAGAAGGAAAACGGATCAGGATAGAAATCAGATTGGTGGTTGCTAAGGGCCAGAGGTAAGAGGTGAGGCAAAGGACACAACGAACCATTTTAGTCGACAGACATGTTCTTTATCCTGATTGTGGTGCTGGTAAGTGGTGGTAGATAGTAACATTGGTGAATTTTACTTCATGTAAATTTTATCTTAATGAATCTGATTTTAAAAATAGATTGCATGACAGACTTGCTGGCTACCACTGGTCTTGACAGTAAAGTGAAGGCAGTTTGCTGCACTGGAAACTGGTTCCCCTAAAATCTGTTGGGAGGAAAAGACGTGTGACTGTTTGCTGTGTACCAGACATGAGCTGTGGCAGAGGAAGCGGCATAGAGCGTGATAAAACCTGGCCAAGGGCGCCACCTGGAGGGCAGCTGAGGCCTTAGCAGCAGGAAGCTGAAGCCTAGGCTGCCTGTGAGTGTAGGGGAGGTCAGACCAAGGGACTCACCTGTGGTGAGAGACCCCAATAATGGTGTGGGCTAGCAGATTTGGGAAGAACTTACAAAAGGGCCCCACTAGGTGAGGAGTCAGCTTTATACACATACCAGACCCGGCGAGATGCTGTGGTACTAGGGCTCATGGCACCAGTCAGAATAAGACCTTTCTTGCCCCTTTCCTCCCCTTCTCCCCAGCGTCAGCTCTGGAGGAAGGAAAATCAGCCTAGTGAGTGAGAAAGAGAGTCTCAGGGTGTATGAGCAGTAGGGGAGGGGAAATAGGAGTTTATCTCACACACACACACACACACACACACACACACACACACACACACTCACTCACACTTTTTCCTGTTGCATACGGCCTATCCAAAATAGATCAGGTATGGAGATCCCTTAAAAAACTAAAAATAGACTTACCCTATGATCCAACAATCCCACTCCTGGGCATATATCTGGAGGGACCTCTAATTTGAAAAGACACATACACCCCAATGTTCATAGCAGCACTATATACAATAGCCAAGACATGGAAGCAGCCTAAATGTCCATCAACAGATGACTGGATAAGGAAGTTGTGGTATATTTATACAATGGAATACTACTCAGCCATAAAAAACCAAGTAACACCATTTACAGCAACATGGATGGACCTGGAGATTATCATACAGTACACTGTATGTATCATTACTTACAGTGAAGGAAGCCAGAAAGAGAAAAAAAAAAATACCACCTGATATCGCTTATACATGGAATCTAAAAAAATGACACAAATGAACTTATTCACAAAACAGAGAGACTCACAGACATAGGAAACAAACTTATGGTGACCAGGGGAGATGGAGTGGGGGTGGAGGGATAAAAGGGAGTTCTGGATTTGCAGATACCATCTACTATATATAAAATAGATAAACACCAAGGGCCTACTGTATAGCACAAGGAACTATATTGACTACCTTGTGATAGCCTATAATGAAAAAGATTATGAAAAGGAATATATATATATATATATATATATATATATATATATATATATGAATTACTATGCTGTACACCAGAAATCAATACATTGTAAATCAACTATTCTTCAATTAAGTTAATAAATAAACAAAAAGCATATGCAGAGTCAAGAAACAAAACAAAAAAAAACAGATGGGGAAGGTACAAGGGAGACGTTTTCCTCAAATAAACTTTAAATTATTTTTTGGGTTGTACTTTTTTGCATTTTTAATTGTGGTAAAACATAACATAAAATTTACCATTTTAACCGTTTTTAAATGTATAATTCCGTGGCACCAAGTACACGTTATAACATTGTTATAAATCCATTTCTAGAAGATTTTCATCATCCCTAGTGGAAACTCCATGCCCACCAAACAATAACTCCCCATTAGCCCCGGCCCCCCACCCCTGGCAAGCACTATTCTATCCTCCATCTCCATTAATTTGACCATTCTGTATATTCTTTAAAATTGCAATTACTGAAATGAGACTTTTAGAACTTGAAGTGACCTAGGAATTTTTTTGCCAAAGAAGAGTGTCCAAAAAACCCCGTCTCTGTATTCAATTCAAAAGGGTGATAATGAACCACCCCCACAGAACAAGTCTGAATGAAGACTGGGAGGCAAAAATCAAGCTTCCTTATGATGGTCCCCTGTGGGCAGTACTGGATCAACCTCACACTCACAAACAAGGGGCTTCTTTTACTCATAGGAGGAGAGATCTAGAGATACACAGGCCAGGCGAGAAGATGTTTGCAAATAACATAGCCAATAGGGGTTGGTACCTGAAATATACACAGAACTCATCCAACTTAGTATCAAAAAAGTAAACAACCCAGTTTAAAAATGGACAGAGGATCTGAATAAACATTTGCCCAAAGAAGACACACAGATGGCCAACAGGCACATGAAAAGATGCTCGACATCTCTAATCATCAGGACAATGCAAATCAAAACCACAACGAGATACCACCTCACGCCTGTTACAATGGCTATGATCATAAAGACAAGAAACAACCAGTGTTGGCAAGGATGGAGAGGAACGGGAACTTCCACGCACCATTCGTGGGAATGTAAAATGGTGTAGCCACTATAGAGGTTCCTCAAAAAAACCCTAAAAATGGAACCACCATATGATCCAGCAATTCCACTTCTGGGTGTTTACCGGAAGAAAACAAAAACAGTAATTCAAAAAGATATATACACCCCTATATTCATTGCAGCATTATTTACAATAACCCAGACACTGACACAAACCAAGTGCCCATCAACAGATGATTGGTTTGAGAAGATGCAGCGCACACGCTCGCACGCACGCACACACACACACACACAATGGAATCCTATTCAGCCATAAAAAAAAGAGTGAAATCTTGCCGCTTGTGACAACATAGATGGACCTAGAGGGTATTATGCTAAGTGAAATAAGTCAGACAGAGGGAGACAAATACTTACACGTGGAATCTAAAAAACAAAACAGAAACAGTGTCATAGATATAGAGAACAAACGGGTGACTGCCAGAGGGGAGGAGAGTGGAAGAATGGACAAAACAGGTGAAAGGGATTAAGAGGCACAGATTTCCTGCTATAAAAGAAATAATTCATGGGATGTAATGTACAGCGGGTCCTAGGGAAGCACAGATGGAAAACCACTCACCTTATCCACTGTCCTCATTGTACAAGATGGGAAGACTGAGGCTTGGGAAGCAGCAGGGGTGGGCACCCAGCGGTCTGGGGCAGAGGTGGCAGTGCTCACAGGCTCCAGCCCTTACAGAGAGCTCTCCTGTCCAGCAAGAGCGCTTTACAATTTCTAATGCGTTCTCACTGACAGGATCTCAAACAGTGAAACTAGGGCCTCTCCCCCGCCCCCACCTCCGAGCCAGTCCCACCAAAGCCCCATCTCTAGGGGCTCAGCAAGGACGTGGCGCTTCTGGGCGTGGGGCCCGGCAGGGTGACGGTGGTGGCCACTCGAACCCCATGGAGGTTGTTACAATTTCCAGGACCTGGGTTGATCACTCTGTTCGGACTGGATGAGACCTCACCTCATCTGGACTCCTTAATGGGCCCGGCAGGTGAGCAGAACCCCAGTCGGTGACAGGTGCCTCACCTGAACCGGACAACAGCAACACGGGACAAAGGCCTTAACAGGTGAGCGGAGCCCGGTCGACAGGAGGTGGAAGCAGCGGGCCTGCCGGTGCTTGCTCATCGTTTCTGCTGGGTCTTGATCTCAGAAGATAGAAATGGTAGCATAACAGACCACGTTTGGCCAGTGAGAAGTGCCCAGCACCCCCTGGTTAGATTTACTGTCCGCTTAGAGAAGGCCTGTGTACATAAAATGAAAAAGGTGCTTGCGACGTTCCCCACCCCCCCCCCGAATTTTCAAAAGAAAACTTGCTACATCGAGGCCTTCTAGGTGTAAAGAAGCTGCCCACGTAGGATGAAGTCGAGGTAGAAAATTGCACTTTGTGTAAGTGGCCATTTGCTATTTTTTTTAAAGAATCATAGAAAAGAAGTGTCTTCTGGAAATGACTTTTCAAAAACAAAAAACTGCCTTTTTATTGTCAATTTGCCTGGGGTAACGGTTTACACTTTGGTTTGATCACAGCCCTACTTTCCTCCTGCGCTGGGAAATTCAGAGGAATTGGCCCCAGTCATTTGGTGGCCTACAGCTCAAGGCGGCCCTGGGGAGTCAGAATGTGTTTCCTGGTCATAAACACCAGACAGGACATGCCAGGCTCTCGTGGGTGTTTCTGCAAAAACCTGGGTGCTCTTCGCGGACCCTCCCCCGGGTGAGGCGGGTGGGAGGCATCTTGCCCCGGGCTGCGGGAGGTGGGCGGGCGTGGACAAGCTGTCACACAGCGAGGCCACAGGGCTGTGTCTCCACCTGCCGCTGTGCCTCTGACTGCAGTAATTTAAAAAGTGAACACCTGTTAAAAATCCGTGGGTTCGGAAACCTAGTGTGTTCTGCATTTCCCCCCAGGACGCTCGCAGTCTTGATCCTGTTTTGATTCCTCCGGGAGCAGGGGAGTCTGTGCCGAAGTTCTCTGCGTGGTCCGCGGAATCTTCAAGGGTCCTTGAGACCTTTATTCAGGGGATCCACTAACAGCAAGACAGGATGTGCCTTTCTGACTCTCATTCTTTCTGGAGTTTTCCGGAGGCCCCACCAGGTGTGACGTTACCACAGGCTGCAGAAGCAGGGGTGAGAACCCAGCCGTCTGCTATTAAGCCGGACAGGCAAGGGATTGGCAAGACTGTAAAACGAAACCACTCTTTTATGGAAAACAGGCTCATAAAAATGTTACTTGTGTTAACATGTTTTCCACAAAAGAGTCCTCTACACGTAGATTCTGTGTTTGGGGATGAGCGGAAAATAACCAGAACTGGTTCACACTATGAGCAAAGTATTATACCAGTCAGTCAGTCAGTCAGTCTCCCAGGTGGTCTGAATTCCAGCTGAAGCTTCCCTCTCCCCTCGAGCAAGCTGCCTCCTCTCTGGCCCACGGGCACTGGATGGTTCCCAAGAACTCCTCCTGGTTCAGCATATTAAGTCTCTTCAAGGTCTTCTCCCATGAGACCTGGGAGCTCCCCTCAGATGGGGACGCCACTCCCCTCGCCAGTGTCGGTCTTCTCTGAATGTTCAGGAAACAGGAACCATAGCCACGCACTGTAGGGACATTCAGGTGAGACCGTGACTGTGGAAAAGCTGTGGACACGGAAAAGCACCAGATACACATGAACTTTAACAAAGATCTGAAAAGCTAAGCATAAATATGGACACCACATACCAAAGATGAGACAAAAGTCTGAAATGAGATGCTTGTCAAAAGTATTCTGAGACTTTATTAATTCGTACCTATTGAAGAAAAAAAAAACCCTATATACAGCTATGTGCACAAAACTCGAAAGACCAGAAGCAATACATCTCTCTGGCGTGGGCCTTACCATTACTCCTTATTTAAAACACACTAGATTTCCCCATGACTTTCAAAATGACATGGTCATTGTAGAAAATTTGAAAAATAGGAGAAAGCATAAGAAGGAAAATAAAAATCACCCATAATCCCACCACTCAGAGATAACTTAACATTTTTGCTGTATCTCTTCTATGCTTAAAAAAAAAAAAACATTTTATATGTGTTTTACACGAGTGACGTCACACTAAATACAGTTTTGTGTCCTGCTTTTTTCACTTCGCATGGCATTAGGAACATCTCCCCATGACGTTACAAAGTCTTGGTGAATATGAATGCACCGGCCACTTGTTCGGCCCCACGTGAGGACTGGGCGTTCGCCCCGGGCTGGGCACCACGCTGCCTGGATGGGGAATAAATAGAAGAGACGCCAGAAAAGCAGGTGCGGGATTGCTGAGTCCACAGCACAGATGAATTCTGGGCTGATCTCCTTCCCTGGGAGGGAGTCCGGCTCCGAGCAGGATTTCCCTGCTTCACATGAGGGCTTGCTGGCAGGTTCATTCATCTGAGATCAGGCCTGGCCAAGGTCTGTGTCACGAGGCTCTGACACGAAGGTCAGCCAGGATAGGGAGCATTTCTGAACTGACAGTGTCAGTCAGTGGAAAACGCGGCTCTGCTTGCTCCCCGGCTAGTTAGTTAACTCCTTTTCAGGAGCGAGGTTAGGAGGAGTCAGGGTCCTCTAAAAAGACCCTGCTCCGAGCAGCTTTGGGCTTTCAGCTCCGTGGCTGAGCGAGGGTCAAAAAGCAAGAGCAAATGAGAAAAAGAGTAATCACCCCAGATGGCTCAGGGAACAAGAGCAGGGTAGGCGGGTGATGTCCACTGCAGCCTCTGGACGGGGCCCAGCAGCCGGGCCAGCCTGCCTCGCCTGGTAGCCGATGGTCTTGCTGCGACACCACTCGAGCAGAATCTGCTTGATGCTGCTGGCGCTGGCCACTCCGAAGCTCTGTGAGCGCTTCAGCTTTGCCCGGGTCTCGCCCTTCCCCCTGCGGAGAGAGGGCAGGCCTGCTGGGGGCTGGGGGCCAGGGGGCTGCCTCTCAGCTGCCATCTGCTCCGGGAATGTGCCCCACCAGCTCTGCTCACCCAGGGAGATGCTCTGTCGGCAGGCAACCTCCCAGCCCCACGCCCACGTCCAGGCGTGCGCCCCGTGTCCCAGCTGCACTGCGTCCACTGATGGGGTCCGGCAGGACCAGCCCCCTTCCAGCCTCCAGGCCCCCTGTGTACTTCCCACACTGGCGATCCTGCGGCAGAGGACCTGAGCCCACATGGCCCATGCCCCTGCCCTCTGCTTGGAAAACCCTCCTCGCCTCCTCCATCCCACCCTTCCTCTGAGCTCCTTCCGAGGCCGCCCTCCCTCATGGTTTCCTATTCTAGGCCCCAAAGACACTCTTTATCGGCCAAGATCAGGTTGTCTGGGTCAGTGGGACAGTTCCTGTGTCTGTCCCCCTCACCAGAGTCAGAGCCTTGGGAGCCAGGACTGGGGGGTCATTGTCTCATAGGCCTGGGCCAACCCTAAATGTAACAGGAATCAATACCACTCACTGACAGGAGGGCTGGATAAACATGCAAAGGTGGCCCTGTTTCTAATGGGGCGGGCGGTGTAGTGTGACAGGGAGCCAGTGGTACTGGGGTCTCACTGTGTCACCTCCAGCTTCTGCTGGGAATCCCAGTGACTGCCCTCTGGTCTCCCCAGTCATGCCTGGAAACTAACCTGTCCAGTTGGATGAGGGATGTGGGTGTGAGGGTGCCTGGAGTTCCCTCTTGGAATGTGGGAGAGGGGCTGGGGTCTCATCACAGCCTCCCTTCCCAAAACTGGAGCCACCTGCCCCTCAGCCGGCCCTGTAGCCAGCCCTGACCTATGTCTTGCCTGAGAGGTCACATCTTGGGGAACTGCCCTCGGGGGAACAGGACAGGGCCAGCTTTGCTCTGCCTGCCTGCCTGACCCCAGTGTGGGCTCAGGCTTTCTTTGGGGGCCCAGACTGGTCTGGGAGGGTGCTAAGAGCATCCATACTTGCCGGCTCCTGTGTCCTGCTCCCATTTCTCAAACAATGCCTTCCGGGCCTGTGCCCCCGAGGTGCGGGGCAGCGTCTGCGACCGCACCAGCTCCCGGCGACGCTCCCCCTGCCGATGGGCCTGAGTCGTGGCTGGCGGCTGTGTGGAGGGGGGCGACTGGGGTGGCGTCACCCGAGGTGGGCTGAGGAGAGACCACCGAGTCAGGAGCACAGATCTGGCCATCACTAGCTCGCACAGGCCCCGGGCCTCCACCCCACTGAATGTGAAATGAGGCAGCGGCGGGGCTACAGGCAGAGAGGAAGCACCCCTGTTCCAGCCCCCAACCGGTTCCGCAGGTATTTGGAACTGAGCTGCTGTCTGAGGCCGGCCTAGCCAGCAGTGGGCCCCCTCTCTGCACATAATCGCCCCTCGGCAGGTGTCAATGCCTGGGGTGGGCGGGGGCGTCCTCCTGGCAGGACAAGCACCCAGAACCAGCCCCACCAGGATCAGGCCCCCTCCTCGCCACCACTAAATAAGATCCCCTCTGTTTCCCCCCTAAAACAGTTTGTCAGAAAGTCACAATTCTCCTTTTATTATTAAGAGGGGGAGAAAAAAGCCAAGCCAGCCCCCACCCAACACCCAGCTCCGATCACAGTCCAGAGGGCCTGGGGGCAGCGCATGGGGACAACCGGAGGCCAGGAGGCAGCCTGTAACACAGGGAAGCCCCCACAGACCTCCCCCAGGGTAAGGGCCTCTCCAGGTAACTCCTCAGTCCACAAGCAGGAAGCCCCCAGCTCAGAGGGAGCCTAGCCAGGATGGCTGAAGATCCATCCTGTGGGGACTGAGAAACTCTCTCCAATCTTTGGACAGACTTGCTTTGAAGGATCCTTAAAGAAACCAGCCCTCCGCCGTATTGTTCCAAACAAAACTCTCTACCAAGCTTCGCTGCCTCATTTCTCCTCTCAAACCCCACCCTGCGACACTGCTGCCTTAGTTCTCCAGAGGCACCAAGCCAAGGAAGGTGCCTCCTCCTGGGGTTGGCACTGGGAGCTCCGTGCAGGGGCCGGGGTAGCCTGGGTCCAAGGCCAAGGCCAGACACTTCCTGGGGAGTGACGACCCTGCCACCGGGAACAGGGGCCCTGACTCGCCTGTTATCGTTCCTGCTGGCCGTCACCCCCCCATAGCCAGAGCTGGACAAAGTCCGTGGGAGGGAAGAGTTCTTCTCTGCGGGACAAAGGGAGGGAGAGAAATAACAAACCCTGGCCTTGGGGAGGGCCACCACTGCCTGCCTCCCATCCTTTGACCCCACCCTGAGCTAGTCACCCAGCATCACTCTGGGCACTGGCAGGACCTCTGGGCTAAGCTGACCCTGCCTGGGCCAACAGTTGAGGAGAAAGGATGCTGGAACATAGAGCAATGACATAAAAGAGGTCCTTTACAGTACTCCTCACTGCATTTGAGAGCACAGAGCCCAGGGCCTCCTGTGCTGCATATCCAGTAGATACCATGTTACCAAGCCCTCATTCTGGAAATCCACAAAGCCCGACCCCAGGACACACCCTGGGGCCTGATCACAGGTCCAAGACAGCCCCAGGGGGACCATGCCAGGTTTGTTACACACAAAGTGTGCAGGGCAGGCGGCCACCTTCTAACCACAGCCTTGATCTGCAGTAAAAGCCATGGTCGTACCCCGCAGGATGAGGCTACTTCACAGCAGCTCTGGGAGAGGAGCCGGGAAAGATGGGCCCCATCTGATGGAGCAGGCGAGCTGGGGACGGGGGTGGCAGTGACAAGCACAGTGGGTAGGGCCCGGCCCCAGGATTTCTGAGTCTCCTGCAAACCACCCCCAGCCCCTGACCTCCCTCCCATTTTGAGGTCATGGTCTCCTGCTCCTACCACTGGGACTGGGAGTCCAGGATGTGCTGGCCTCGCTGAGGCTTGAGCTGAGGCCCCCCAGGATGGCAGCAGACGTGGGCGAGAGAGTTGTGGCTGAGGTCTCCCCAGAGAACTTCTCGGAGACTCGTGTGATGGCCGTGACTGGCTGGTGAGGCTGCCGCAAAGAGAGGCTCACAGGTCGAGGCTTGAGGGGCTCTGGTGTTGGGATGGTTTGGGCGGCTTCGGGGGGCCCATCACCCGGACCTGAAACAGGTGACCAGCAGGGGTCGGGGGGTTTCAGCCATGGCATTGACAGGGGCCTCAGAACCACCCAGGAGGACTCCAGCCTCTGTGAACTCTCCTCTCACCTCCTCCAGGAAGGCCTCCCTGATCACTCCTGCCTCCCTGATCTCCCCCTACTGGGGAAGTCTCACTGCTCCAACCAGAGGTGATGCCTGCTCCAACATTCCCTAATAGAGAGTTCAAGAAATAGTTGCCTGTCAGTCCACTCTCTACCCTGCTCAGTGCTTGGACAATTCCCCAGTCCCTGCGGGTATTCCTCCAGCCAGCCCTCCTGGGCCATCAGCCCCCACCTGCCCCAGGCTGGTGCCCGTTCTCCACGATGTACGAGTTTGAGGTTCTCCTCATCTCCGCCTCGCTGGCTTCGTCATGGTGATCCACACTCTACAGGGAGACAAACACCGCGGAGGCCCAGTCAGCCGGGGCCAGCTGCCCACCCCGAAATCACTTCCCAAAGCTCCCCCTGGTTCGAGCAGGGCAAATGCTTCTGAGAGAGACAGACCCCAGGAGGTATGGTGATGGGCCAGGGTCACCCAGGAGGCTAGGGGGACTCAGCCCCAGCAGTTGAGCCCCCGAGATCCTGGAGGCAAATGGCTCCACTGGACACATTCCAGACCCCCAAGATGCTAGGGACAAAAGTCAAGACAGAGTTCCAAAGGACTGTTCAAGGTGGCCCTACCCGTCCCCAAGGCTGGACCGGGTGACGGGGGCTGGGAGAGCCTGGCCCCTGCTCGTGCCAGGGGCTGCCTGTGTGGGAGCAGCCTAACCCAGCGACACATGGTCTTTCTGGGCCAACAATGGGCCTTGGAGCCAGCCCAATGGGGAAGCCTTACCATTGGATGCAGGGTCACAAGATTTGCCTGGATGTCCAGAGTACTGGGGCCTGACTGGCTCCTTGAGGCCCCTCCATCCCCTCTGGGCTGCAGCGGTGGGGAGTGTCATGCAGAGAGAGAGCCCAGACCAAGGGCCAGCAGGGGAACCCGCCATCCAGGCTGTGCTGCCGGCCCCTCCTGGGTCTCAGTTTCCCTGTTTGAGATAAGGGAGTAGGCTAAAAAAGCATCTACCACTTCAACCCCTTTTCTGGCCATGCCACTTAAACCAACATGCTCTGTCCTCCCAGGTAGGTGCTACCACACCCATTTTACAGATGGGACCCGAGGGCTCAGAAAGGGGATGTGTGCTGTCCAAGGTTACACAGTGAGCAGCAGCTGAGATGAGGCCAGGAGGGACATTATCCTCAACCTTGGCCCTGCCTTTCTCACAGTGAAGGAGGGTGGAGGGCTCAGAGCATCTGTGAGGCTGGTGGGTCGGCCTGGCAAGAGGGGTACACGGGCAGACGCCTATAAGGGGCTCTACCAAGAGCCCACAACGGGTGGCTTGAGAGGTTGGCCATACCTCTCCTTAGATGGCCGCACATCTCCAGATGGGTCCCCTTGTCTGCTAGGTTCCCAAATGACAAAAGCCCATCCCTGGCCCCCGACGGCTCATCCATGCCACCCTACCCATCCATGGGGGAATCAGTCTGGCGGGGGAGCCAGCACCTTGAGCAGGCGGCGAAAGGCTAGCATGAGGGCGCACGCCTGAGACAGACTTCACCCAGCCCAGGGGGTCAGAGAGAGCCTCCCAGAAGCAGCGGGGCTGAGCCAGCCTGGAGTGAGCCAGGCAGACCAGGAGTGGAAGCCATGCCCCGCAGAGAGACTAGTGTCTGCCAGAGACATCAAGGCACAAAGCATTCAGATCCAGTGGCTAGAGAAGCAGTACACAGTCCAAGGTGCCAGCCGGGAGAACTCGGACATGACTCCTTGGACAAGAAGGAACTGAAGGTCATCAGTTCTGGGTTTTAGGAACATCCTTCAGAAGCCAGTGAGACAGTGGCATGGAAGGGGGTGACCAGATGGCCAGGTACCTCCCTACTCCTGGGTAGGGACCCAGGGAGGAGAGATGGGGCAGTGAAGGAGTGGAGGGCAAAAGGGATTCCAAGGTTTGCAGGGAGTAAGTGAATGTGGAGGAGGGGGAGACATCACACCTCTTCTAGGCAGGGGCTTTGGGCCTGGCTGACGTGACCTGGGGGGGTGGGGTTGGTGGGAACTGCAGCCATGAGGCGCGGGGAAGAGGTCTGAGGGACTCTCCCTGATGGAAGAGGTAGGACAACGTTTACAGGCTGAGAGAAAGGCTCCAGCAGGGGGAGGGACACTCGGAGAGGTTGGGACCCTGGGGAGAAAGGAGAGGACGGGACTTGAGCCCGGGGAGAGACTGGGCTTGGAGAGGAGGTGACCATTCAACTTCCAATTCAGAAGGACGGAGCAGGAAGGGCTAGGCTCACTGGCAGGAACAGTGGAGAAGTTGAGGGCGGCCATCTCCTTGTGCCTCAGAGTGTGGAGGGCACCCCTAGAGCCACAACGAGCCTAACCTGAAGCCAGCTCAGCAGAAGGAGGAGAAACAGCCAGCCTATCCTGAATCCCGGACCCCACCTGTCACCAGGCTCTCAGCTCTGGGGGCCGTGTCCCCCTCCACCCCCCCATACTCTGGTCCGACAGGTTCCACAGGTCTACACAGGGGCCTGGAGAGATGGGCTGATGGTGAAACCATTTTCCCAGGAATGTGGGTCTCTCTGGGGGACGCCTGCCCATGCACGTTGCAGGCCCCTCACCTCCCAGGATGCCCCAGGGGACCAGAAGCCACAATCAGACAGGAAGTAGGTTCTGGACCAGGTGGATTCCTGCCAAGGGGTCTCCAGCAAAGCAGGAGGGAAAGGGGATGGGGGCTGAGTCATGCTGGGAGGCTGGAGTCCCAGGTTCCCCCTGCCCCTCCTCCCACATCCCCCACTCCAGGACTGGAACAACTGCTCACCTAAGGAACGGGCTCCAACCACGCCTCAGACCAAAGGGCTATTCAGAGACCACCCTCCATCCCACCACACAAGCTTGGGGGTCACCCCTAACCTTACGCCATGACTAGAGGCAGAAGCAGAGTCAGGCTGGGGTTTCTCTGTTCACAAAGCACTCATGCCTTCCAAGAGCAGGAAGGACAACTCAAGACAAACTTGTGAGGCCCAGGGAGTGGGGTGGGGAGAGTGGGGTATCCACCCCAGCGCGACCTGAGCCTCAAGCCACAGAGCTGGGCTGGGCCGTGGTCCCCAAGCCCACCCACAGGGCCCCCAGCTCCTTCCTTCCCTTCAGCCACAGGAAAGGAAACCAGGGGAGGGGACCTCTGTGTGCTGGGGCCAAGATAAAATCACTGGAGAGCCCAGAGGACGGGATGGGTCCTGGGAAGCTGGCTTGAGCACCTTCAAGCTCTGGGCTTTGTTTTAAGAAGGGGGAGGCTTCCAGGAGGGAGCCCAGGCCTGGGAATGTCAGGAAGAGAGACTGGGGATGGGTAAGTCCGAGTTCGGCGACCCTCTCCCTGGGGAAGTTTGCATACACTGCTGTGAGGGCAGGAATCTTAGTTTGGGCATCCCTGGTGCTGCCAGACCCCACACGGGCTCGTGCATGGACAGGGGAGCGTCTGTGTGCCCAGCACAGCCCCCGATGTGTGTGCGGCCAGAGTCCCCAGCCTGAGCCCCAGCCTGAGCCCCAACCTCGGCTGCCCCACCCTCTGCCTCCTCCACCCTCTGCCTCCTCCCAGCTCACACCATGGTTTTAAGGACTCATTTCAAACTTCTCCCCAAAGCATTTAGCACTCTTATCACACAGTGTGTCTGGGAAAGGAAGGCAGATAAGGCAAGTCTGGTTTCTTTCACGGTCAGACCTCGACGCTGCTTCTGCCAGTCACTCCTGAGAGGCTCCACTGCCTCTGACATGGGGACCTGGTGGCTCCTGCTCAGCCGAGGGACATTTCCAGGCCTGGCCTCAGGCTGCTACCATCCACTGAAGGTCCCCAGCCAGCTCCCTCCACTAGTCAGACCACCGCTGTGGCTCTGTGGACATGCTTACAAGCCAACTTGGCTGATGTCACCGTTATAGCCACCCAGCCCACGCAGCACAAGGGGCAAAGCAGGGCAGGGCCAATCCCCCTTAGAGACGAGGAAACTGAGGTCCAACTGAGAGATGTCCCCAAGGCCTCAGAGAAAATGCAACAAAAGCAGTTCTTGTTTGCTCCAGGGTCTCAGGCCTCCTACAGGGAGTCCTCCCTGATTTCTCCCACCCTACTGCCTTGCCCTCTCGCTCCTCCAGGAGCCTCCCTTACTACTCACTGCCTAGCAAGCTCAAGGTCTGCCCACACAGAAGCAGATTACTAGATCAACTCATTCTGCATTGACCCCAAGGCATACACATAGGTTGACTATGCCCCACCTCCAAACCCGGCAGTCCCGTTTGAATCAGAAGGAAACAAAAGGGTCTCAGCAAAGGGTCTCTAAGTCTCATTGCTGGTTACAGAGGGGCAGTGTAACACCAGCCCCCGCAATGCCTGACGACCACCAGCACTGGCTCTCGTGTGTGGATGAGACCCTCACACCCAGACCCCCTGGGGGCACAGACACAGGCGTATGAGAGGTCAGACAGCCCCGGCACCCAGCTGTGACTGTCCAGTCTTGCCCCGGAGCCCCGATTCCTTGTTCACAATCCAGTGTCCGATCACAAGCTGCCAGGCACAGCCCACGAGCAAGAACATGTGGATAACTCTGTGCAGCACCCCTCACTGCCAGAAACTGGCTGCGAGCCCGTGCCCGCACCCCTGAGAGGTGGGCTGCAAGAGAAGTGGGGAGCAGTGCCTCTGGTCGGGCGGGGGAAGCGGCCTCAGGCCCAGGGAGCTGGTGCTCAGGGGCTGCAGAGTGTCCGTCCGACCCCACTGGACACCTTGAGCGTCCTCCACCCGCAGTGCTCAACTACGCCTGCTGTCCCTCCTCCTCCCAGGCCTTCTGAAATCCAGAACCTACTCCCCAGCCGTGTCTCCCTCCTCAACCTGCAGCGGGCTGCAGCATTCCTGCTGACCCCCAATCTCTTCTTCCTGAAGGGGTCCCCTCTCTCGATGTCTAAGAGTGGGCTTTCCAGAGCCTCTGAGCTCCCTGGCAGCTCCTCAGCCTCTGCCCAGGGCTCCTGACTCACCGTCTCCTGCACAGCTGCCTGGAAGGCCTCACCTGATCTTGCTTCAACCACCAGCTCTGGCCTGATATCTCCCTAACCTCTGGCCTTGGCTACTCTCAGCCCACCAGATCTGTGACTCCATCTGCTCCAGGACAGCTTCACCTGGATGTCCCACAGCCCCACACCCTCAGCACAACCCAGACGGAAACTGGCATCTCCACCACATCTGTGCCCCAGTAGTCCCCCGGCAGGGCTTCGCTCTCTGCCCCCCTGCTCATATCCAAAGACCATCTCACCCTGATGATTCCCCCTTGGAGATCTCCGTCCAAGGCACCCCAGCTCTCCCGCTCCCCAGCGCTGCTCCTGCTATGGCCGTCGTCTCTTCTTGGACCATCACAACTAAGTCCCCCTATCTCCAGCCACCCTCCAACCTGCCATCCATTCTTGAGGGCGCTTGTCAGATACAAGGAGGACCCTGTCTGTCCCCTGCCCAGTGCCCCACTATCCCCATAACCCAGAGAACTAGCTTACCCCACATTGGCCAATTCCCACTGAAAAACTGTTAGACGACTGAAGACACATCTCTCACATGAACGCGTGGATTCGTGTACGTATACGTATTCATGTGTGACTCCAAGAGTAGTTTTCTAAAACTTGGACAGCTGCCTCCACATGCAGATGAGACCTCCACCCCAAAGCAAAGCCCAACTCCCTGGCCCAGCATCCGGGGGCCTTTACAACTCGCTCTTCCACTCTCATACCCACCAGGGTCCCTCTGGTCAGTGAGTCCTTTCAGGCCCTTAGAGGCTCTAGGCACAGCCCCCTACACCCGCCCCTGCACTAGCAGCAGCAGACCCTAAACCTCCAGCACAAAGCCGGCCTGAGACGCCCACTAGGACGGGACTGCTGTCCGGCTGCCTGCACTGCTGCTACGGCTTGGTCTGGGCCATCTCCCACCCAGGCTGGGACATCCAGGGGCAAGGGCTAATCTGATCCCCCTCCTCCTGGTCCCTTGAGGTGCAGCCCAGCCTACACAAGGACTCTGCGTGTGTGATGGATTGAACCAAGGAGGGACAGCAGGTGCAGGCTACCCAGACCATGGAAACCCAAGCCCAGGGCACATGCCTGGGCAGGGTGGAAAATCCCACCTAAGGGCCACTGCACACACCATGGGAACATTCTAACCTGCCACTCCAGGAGGCCCCACGCTCAGGGGAGTGACTGGTCCACACCGGCCTCTGCCCCACCCCCACGCGGTGTGGGCCTCTGGCCGGTCACTGACCCCAGAAATCTAGACTGCCCACGGCTCTTTCCCCCTGGTTCCCCTGTCTCTTCTTTCACGGTAAGGATTTACCCCTGCAAGTTTCCAAATGCCCGGCTGCACCCCAACAGACTGCATTCTCCTCCGCTCAACACACAGAAGGGCTTGAGTTCTCAATCCAGGTTAATCAATAACTCAAGCCGTCAGAGTTCAGTGAAGCGGCAACGCGGGGAGCGCGTGAATGGAGGGGGGGGGTGAAGGGTTGCCGACCATTCCAAGACACAGGCCCGGGCAGTGTCGAACAGAGAGGGGCAGCACTTCAGCGCCCAAGCCCTTAGTGCCAAGGCACAGTGGAGAGAGGGGAACAGAACAGGGCACGCCTGCAAAGAAGGGAGGGGCCCGAGACAGGTGCAGAGGGCAGGCTAAGCCGGTTTCTCCGAATGATGGCCGGACCCCCACAACCGAGTCGCAGCGGCGGGTGGCGGGACAGCCCCGGCACCGGCACGCACTCCGGACCTAGCGGCGGCGGGGGTCGCGGAGTCCCCCTTCCCCGGCGCCTGAGCACAGACGCCCGCGCTCCCCGAGGCTCACCTGGCCGCGGCCGGACAGCGAGAAGGTGGCGTGGCTGGCGAAGCGCGCGGTGCCCAGGCGGGGCGCACGGTCTGGGACGCCGGGGGCGGGCGGAGGGCTCGGCGTGCCGGGCGCGGGGGTCAGCCCGGTCGCCAAGCCCAGCGCCTCCACCTGGCGCGTCAAGCGCTCGAGTTGCGTCTGCAGCCGCTGGTTGTCGCGCTGCAGCTCGTCCACCGTGCGCGCCAGCGGCCCGGCCAGGCGCAACGCCTCGGCCACGCGCTGCTCCATGCCGCGCTGCAGCCCCTGCATGTCCTCGTGCAGCGCGCGAACCGCGCCGTCCAGCGCCGCCTCGTAGCGGCCCAGCGCCTCGTGCACCGTGCGCGCCTCCTCGGGGTCGGGGGCCGGCTCCATGGCCGAGCCGGGCGGGCGGGTCTCTAGGAGAGCGGGTCTGGCCCAGTGAGCAGCCGAGCTCTGCAGCTCTGAACCACAACTGGCCTCCCAGGGCTGGGTTCACCTGAGGGGCGGTGGGAGGGGCGGTTAGAGGGCGGGGCGAGCCCGGCGAGCCCCGGGAATGGGCGCCGCTTGGGGGCGGGGCCTGGGGGCGGGGCCTGGCGGCTCGGGGTCACCCCCAACCCCAGCCCCTGTGACCCACGCGATGCGGCGAGGGGGAGTGTCGCCAGTGGCGCCTGAGAAGAGCTCGCCCAGCCTCTCGTCTCCCTCGGTGCGGAGCTCAGGGGGAGTGCCAAGGCGGAGACCCCCTTGACCCTGGAGAAGCAGTGTGCGACATGTGGGAGGGACTGCCGGCCGTCAGAGGAAGGCCTCGACCCCCAAGTGGACTTGATTTAGGAGACAGCGGACGTGGGTTATGCGTTCCCACGGGGCTCTCACTCTCAGGGCCCAGGTACTACTGGGGGTAGGGATCCCCCAATGCTCTGGGGGACCTGAGAGCGGCAGCAGTAACCCCCAGAACTGTCACCCTGTGCACATGACTGCCCGCTCTAAGCCGTGGACACGGCCCTCACAAGCACATACTGACGTGTGGCTTCTTGGCCTGGAATTTCTTGCACCTAAGGGAGAGGGAGACAGGTGGTGAGGTCCCTCCTTGTCTCTGCAATTATGCACTCTCCCCTCCCAGCCCCACTCTGTGTAACAAGATTCCTGTGTCCTTCCTGCCAGTGGTCACGGGGCTCTGGGCTCACTGAGTGGCCCCTGTTGGGGCATCCACAAGTGACTGAGGTCAAACAGAGAAGAGAAGGTGTGCTTAGGACCGAATCTCCAAATTCTTGGGTCAGAGACCATGGGACTAATCACCTCTCTCCCTCCATCAAGTCTCAGTCCCTGGCCTGTGGTTACAGGCCAGGGCTCCCACCTCGATTCCCTCTCAACACCCCTTTCATGCTGGAACCCAGATATTCCTCCCTTCCATAACCCCAACCTCCAAACATCACGAGAAAGGGAGGAATGAAAATAGCTTTTGCTTCGGAATGACAGAACGATGGGCAAAGGTGCTGTCTGATCTCATGTACATAGTAAAATTGCTTTAAAATAAAAAATGGGAGCATCTCCTCCTTCTTTGTGCAAAAAGCCTCTCCTGATTAGCCTTCTCCTTCCCAGGCCTGGCCCACTTGAAGGAGGGCTAGTGGCTGGGCAGGCACAGCCAGGTGGCAGGGGAACGAGAGGCCTGAAAGACTTGTTTCTGTCACACTGGGCTTCCGGAGATGTTTGCAGCCACAGACCTCCTGGACTGGCCTGCTCTGCCCCAAAGGAGCTGGATCAGCGTAACTGATGCTGAACGCCAATCCCCTCTCTCTCCCTCCTCCACAGGGACAAGAAGGAACACTGGGTTACCTAATCCAAGGAGCCTTCCAGCAATTATTTTATGAGAAAGTCAAATGCCAAAAGGCGTGCATGGGGTGTGTGTGTGTGTGTGTGTGTGTGTGTGTGTGTGTGTGTGTGTGTGTGTGTTGTAAGTAGCTCTCAGCACAGGGTGAGCCAGACTGCTCCCTGCATTCTTTCTCTGGGTGGAATCTTTGATAGAGACTAGGAGAGAGGCTTCTGCTACAGCTTCTGCCCCAAGTAGCACTCAGCCACTCCAGGTCTGAGCACGGGAGCCTGGAGTTCAGAGACCCTGGTCTCTGCCAGGAAAGCCCAGCCACTTCCTTCGCAGGACCTGAGGAATGACCAGGTGGGGAAGTTTGGGAGGGACTGAACAGCCTGGTCCCTGTCCCCATAGCCGATGTGAACCTGGGCCTGTGCCTGGTCCGGCAGCATAGAGGGGAGTCGGGGCAGGCAGGGGTCTGGCCTTCTCTCCCAGCTTCCCGGAGAAGGAAGGCTGGCTGGGTCTCTAGGCTGGGAACCCTAACGGTTCATAGATTCTAGAGACTAGCTGCCCAGGATCCACCCACATTCTCCCACCTCAGGCAGGTTATCTGGTCTCTCCTGATGTACCATGACGACATCTGGGAGGGGCTGGGCAGGGCTCCGTCTGTGACTGGCAAGGGCAGAGATGGGGCTTGCAGTGGGTTTTGGGCAGACAGTACCAGAATCATACCATCCCCCTTGGCTTCTCTGACTGCTGACAGTCAGACCACTGAGTCAGTAGCTGGAGATGAGCCTAGGAGAGGAGAGATGAACCAGGAGTGGGAGGAAGAGGGGCAGAGGGGCAGGGAGAGCAGGAGTGAGGGCGGAGGGGGTGATGCTGAGGTGGGGAGGGGGTGATCGACGACCAGTGCTACCCAAGAGCCGGCTCCACGCCACCTGGGGGGAGGCTGCAGCTTGCCCCAGGCCCCAGGGGTTCCTCTCAGCCATCCCCTCAAGGCCCCTCCTCCAACCCTCCCCCAGCTCCTGCCAGGTACCAGACTGTGGAGGAGGTGAGGGCTGATGGACCCTGCTGAACTCCCTCCACATTCACCAGCCCTGATGTCAGCGGGCTAGCGAGGCCGACCTCCCACTGAGTCCCAGGGGCTCTGACACCCACCCTTCCAGCTTCCCTTCCCCTGGCTGTGACCTGTCCACCGCCCGCTGGTCCCTTGATCTGCTGTGCTGCTGGGCTGGAAGTAGGATGTGGGACAAGGCTTCCTGAGTCCCCTGCCGTCACCTCACGCAGTCAAATCCTTGCCAAGCCCAAACCATGAAGCCAGGAGATGAGATGGGTGAACGGAGGCCCAGGGAGGGACACGGACAGGCCCGAGGCCACAAGTAAGGTTCTCAACGACAGGTGCAAAACCCAGGGCCCTGCCTCTAGTCCCAGCACTCCTCTGGGGGCAGCAGTCAAATCCAGCCAAGTCTGGGCATCTCCTCCTGCTCCCATTTGCCTGGAGGCTCCTGTTCCCTGGAACTGCTCCTCAGAACTATTCAGAACCCCCTCCAGGCCCTCCGGCACTGCCCCCTGAGGACCATCCCTCCTCCTGCCTGTCCTGGCTGCCCTCCCACCCCCTCAGCTTCTCCTCCCCATGGACCTTCCTGAGTGGCTGTTCTTTCCCTCACCCTTTAACCGTGGTCCCCAGGGCTCTGATCTGGGCCTGACCCCTTTCACCTGCAGACTCTTTCTGGGTGGTGTCACCCACCCCCACCTCCATACCGATGACTGCCGCTACTCCATCGCCAGCCCAGCCCCTCTCCATATACCCAGCAGCCTCCAGCCCTCAGGCCTGAAGGTCCCACCCCCTCCCCAGACTCCTCAGGTCCCGAGAAGGCACACAAGGCTTACAGGGCGGGGAAAGGCCATAAGAAGTGGGATGGTGCAGGCCACTGCATTCCTGGGCCCACTTGTCAGGCCCACTCCTCCACCTTCTGCACCCGAGTCCCCGGGCGTGGGTGAGGTGCATATACACACTTGCGTGCATGTGTTGGACCCCATCCTCAGAGAGCTGGGGCTGTCTGTCTCAGCTGTTCATCCACCCCCACACCTGGAGAGACAACTGGCTTTAGAAAGTGCTCTGTGAACATGGGGTGATGGGATACCTCGAAAAAGGGGACTCACTTGGGAGCCAGTCGAACCTCCAGGATGGACTGAGATGGGTGACGGAGAGGGTGCGTTAGCGGCCACGATGAGCCACAGGGGGCTCACAGGTACTGCACAACCCTGTCTCGAAGGTCACAGCCTTTGCACTGAGTCAAAGGCAGCTGCCAACCTCACTGGTCACTTCACCCCTCCAAGCCCCTCTGCCAGGATGGGCTCAGGTTGGAAGGTCAGGGGCCAGGCCAGACCCATTATCTGCCAGGCCCTGATGGGCCCTGCCTGCCTGCAGCCCTCAGCTTGCTGGGTGGCTGATGGGCCTGGGAGTTCTCATAATTGGGAAGGTGTGTGAAGCCAGTCATTCCCCACTCCCCAGGGTTCCCAGCTGCAGGCACCCAAAGGGAGTAGACTAACAAGGACCCAGTGGAGCAATGCACTCCAGGGCCGGACCCCTCGGCAAACAAAGGATCTCCCACCCCTCCTCTCCAATCTGAAATCCAGCCTCTGCCCTGGAAACTGTTGCCTTGTTATGAGATCCATATGGGTGTGGATGCAAGGCTTACGTTTATCTTTTCCTGCCAGGTTGCTGGGTTCGGGAGCCAAGGGGAATGCTAAGCAGGGAGGTGGGAGTGTGGTGGAGGCTGCGCAGGAGCCCGGGGGGCCAGTCGTGGAGGCCCCAGGCCTCATCTCCGGCCAGGACTAGGAGAGGGACACATGGGGCTCTGCCCTCTGCCCCAGAGCTCTGCCTGCCTGAACTCTCCTGAATCCTGGAACCCTGAGGCCCCTGCGTGGGGGGACGGAAGAGACCCCTGCCCCCTGGGTCACTCCAATTCCCCTCTACCAAACCCTCCTTTAAACTCCATCCCAGGGACACTCAGCTGGACACACATTTTCATCTTTCTCCCACGTATCTGAGGACGTGTCTGTGCACGTATCATGCTTGCGTGTCCCAGTGTGGGTGTGTCAGTGCGGAGGGAAGATGTGGGCATTGCAGAGTCTACAGGACCTGCACGTGTATGTGGCGTGTGGGGTGTGGGTACATTTCCAAGCACCTGTGTTTATAGGAGGGACTTTTATGCATTTGCTCATAAGTGCTGAACGTGTTCTAGACACACGCAAATGCATGCCTGCTGCACATGTGTCAGCGTAGAACGCACGCATGCCTGTATGTGTATGTTGAGCGTCTCCATATGCTTCCATATATCAATCGTTTGTGTATCACTGTGTGAGTCTGACTGCACAAGTCAGGTGCCCCATCTCTGGCTGCCTCTTTAACCAGACCTAGAAGTCTGTCTCTAGAAGGTAGGGATCCTGGGCGCTCTGCGGAGACTTGCATACAAGGTTTTAAGGGTGGCCCTGATCCGGAGAGAGGGTAAGAGAGAGCAGACCTTCTCAACCCCCGACCAACGTTGGGCCCTCGTGGTCCTAGTGGAGGAGGAATTTCCCACGGGCCTCTGCTGAGGCTCAGGCCGCCCAGAGAACAAACAGCACACATCCCCGTGTGGAGGGGCCTGCCTCCTCCCAGCAAAGGCAGGGGCTGCGGAGGGTGTGGAGTGGAGACAGCTGCTTCCAGCCCAGATAAGGCCATGGGGCTCACAGTTTCCATTTCTAGGATCCCCTCCCCACTCAGGTCCCAGCTCCTAAGCCCTGGCCCCATGGCCTGGAAAGGTCTCCGCTGACTCACCCCAGCGCCCTGCCCCCACCTTGGGAACAGCACCCCACCACAGCCTGTCCTGGGCCACTGTGGTCTCTGGGGCAGGACAGCCCCGGCCTGGGGCCCTCACAGCTAATATCCTGACCCTTGTGCCTCTGAAAAGCCACACAGGAAGGAGCACTGGCCCCTCCTGTCCTCTTAGAACGACACTCCCTGCGTCTACGTGCTCGTGCAATCCGCTCCGCCAGCCTGGCTGCCCCGGCCCAGAGGACCCCGAGACCCCCAGGGGCGAGCAGTCATCATCAGCGGCAGAACTGGGCCTAAATTCTGGACTCATCCTCCCTTCTCCCCCGCTGCTCCACAACTTCCCACCGGAGGCTTGCCCCCTCCAGCCCTGCCTGGCCCGCCTCCCCTCCCCGTCCCTGGGCTATTTATAGGGACTGGGGGAGGCAGAGCTCCAGGGCTGTGGCTCCCTGGGCCTTCCCCAGGGGCCCCGCAGGCCAGGCAGTGTCTGCTTTCAGCCCAGAAAAAGGCTGTGTCACTCCAAGTAAGCAGTGGGGGTGGGGAGGCTGGGCAGAGGCAGGGGGCTGGGCTCTGGCCTGGGCCAGGGCCCTCCAAAGCCTTTTGCAGCCCACACACAAGCTGGGCTTCCTCAGAATCATTCTGGAGTCCCCGTTGGGGCTGGAGCGGTACGGGAGGTCTCTGCGGGCGCTAGCACCTCCTTGGGGAAGCCTGGAGGAGACCAGCACCCACACCACCAGGCTGCCACCTCCCCTGCAAGCCCCCCGAGTCTCCTTTCTCTAACAAAACTATCCCTCTGACCCATGACTCCCCTCCACCAACAGTGGGTCGAATGCCTTAAGGTGCATTTCAAGGCCCTTCCGGCAAAATGCACAAACTCCCACACTTCTGCCTTTGTGGCTGCCCTGGTCCCACTGCCTGAAGCATCCCTTCCACTTGCCATCCTGTCTGGCAGACTCCCTTCTTTAGGTCTTCAGAGCCCAGTTTAAATGCCACCTCCTCCAGGAAGCCGTCCCTGATGAGGCCTGTTACCACTCCTCCCCTCCCCTCCCCGCCCACCATGCCCATTGAAATATATCCCTCCTCTCCTGCCCTGGCTCCCTCCTCCAGTGTGGAGCTGCTGTCTGTCTTGAGTAGTGATCTCTGGGGCTCCTGAGAGGGCAAGGCCCTGCCTCTCTCATCCCTCTGACCCCTGGCCCAGCCCCCAGCTCCATCAGCCATTTGAATGAGTGAGTGAAGGGAGGGGCGCCGAATGGAGCAGTGCAGGAACTAGTGACTGAACAGTGAATGGAAGTGGAGAGAACAGGGGGGCAGGAAAGCAGAAGAGACCCCACCTGTGTCTCCTGAGCCCTGGAGTGACTGCCTGGTGCCCCCACAGGTGGGAAGGTGGCAGGGGCAGCCCAGGCCAGGTCTCAGTGGCACGGCTCGGCCCTGGGCAGCCGCCAGCTCGGTCACCCTCATTCTTTCCAGATCAAAGTTCCCCCGGGGAACAGCCTGGAACCTGACACTGGCCTGGGGTGGGGGGACGGGGCCAGCTGGCACAGTTCGGGAGGAGGACGCGGAAAGGCAGGCACCTGTCCCCAGCTCCAGGGACCCCAGGCCAGCAGCCTTGGGAGGGGACTGGATACACTTCCGCACACCTACTTCAGCCCCAGCCCCGTCCTTGGATAGGCCATACTGGTAGGTGGGGAACCCGTGGCTCTAGGCCCTTCTGTCCCAGACTCCCCAAGGACCCCAAACCCTCAGGGCCTCAGCGGCTCGGCTTCCTGCACGACCATCCCCCCACATCAGTTCTGACTCAGCCCCACCCCGTCTCCCAGCACCTTCCATCCAGACACCCTCCAGGTGTGTGTTTCTCTGTCTCCCAGTGTCTGTATCTATTTCTGTCTTGGCACCTTTCTGTCTAGACTCTCTGTACTTCTGTGCTTCTCTGTATTTTTCATTCTTGTCTCAGTCCTTACCCTGGTCTCTCTTTCCATCTCTCTGTCTCCCTAGACACGAAGAGTAACGATGGAGTGATTTGTCCACCCTTTCTTTTAAGGAAGGAGCTGTTTTCATGGCTCTCCCCCGTCTCCAGCCCCTAGTCCCTCCAGTCTACAGTGAACAGATTTTCCTGATGCTGAGATGAGGGTGGGAGAGGACAGACCCCACCGCCCCTGCTGCAGCCGGGCCTCCCTGGTGCCCTCATGCTGCTGCGTCTGAGCCAGGCCTCGGTCAGCCCCAGGTCCAAAGCTTTATGAGTGACACTGGGCGAGCTGGAATGCTGAGCGTGATTCTGTCCTGGTCTTCCAACTGTCATCTCAACCTCCTTAGGTGGCTCTGGAGGTTGAGACGGGGCTTCCTCCTGGACCGAAGAAAGCCCCACCCCCTCAGGGGGACCTGTAGTCTGAGCTGTGGCCTCTTGTTGTCCTGGGAGATTCAACCTTCCCAGGGTGCTCCGGAGACGGAGAAAGAGGCTTAGACTGGACTGGAGAAATTTCAGCCTGCTCGGGGGAAACGGGAAAATGAGCAGAGCCCTCCTGCTGCTCTGGGGAACTTTCAGCCTCCTTAGCAGGCTCTGGAGTGATGACAACTGTGAGATCCAGGGGTTTGCCTATGGTACTAGGCATCACTGGATGCTGAGCTTCACCTGGCCCTGCAGGTGAGAACGTCACCTCATTATGTACTGGATGTTGAGCTGTGGCAGCTGTAGAGGTCTCTGGAGGCTGAGTTGGGGGCTCAAGCTGGACTGGAGAAGGTTCACCATTTCCTGAGGGGGCTGGAGGCTGTTCCGGAACCTCCTGCTCGACCAGTAACGGTTCCAACTGCTCAGGGGACCCTGCAGACTGAGATGAGGCCTCCTGTTGGGGCGGAGAAGGTCCAGCTTCACTTGTGGGCCCTGAAGTTATGGTGAGTGCAAGGTCCACAGGTTTAACAGTGACACTGGGCCACTGCAGAGACTGAGCTTGATCCTGGCCTGGAGGAGAAGCTGTTGTCACATGATCTTGAGAATGAGCTGGAGAGGGTTCGGCCTCAGCGGGAGACTGTGGACGCTGAGCTGTGCTTTCCTGCTGGGTTGCGGAAGGCTCTATCTCTGCTGGAGACTGAGCTGGGCTCTCCTGCTGGGTGGCTGGGTTCACCACCTCAGGATGCTCTGTGGGCTGAGCTGGGCTCTCCTGCTGGGTTGAGAAGGGTACAACTTCCCCATTAGGCTCATAAGGCTGAGCCGGTCGTCCCTGTTCACCTGGAGAAGGCTCAGCTTCCTCAGGAGGCTCTGGAGGCTGACCTGTGGCATCCTGCGGGGTTGGAGAAGGTTCTGCCTCCACAGAATATTCAGGAGGCTGAGGCCGGGGCTCCTGCTGGGCTGCGGTAAACTCGCCTTCCTTAGCAGGCTCTGGAGTGACCATAAGTTCCAAATCCACAGGTTTAAGTGTAACACTGGACAGCTTGGAGTGAGCTGGATAGTTACTTCCAGGTCGAGCTGCTGCCTCTTCACTCGCTGGAAACTGAGGTACATTCTCACCAGGGGACCCCGGAACTTGCGCTGGGGCCTCTTGCTGGAGTGGGGCAGAGTCATACTCAGGGCGCTCTGCAGGCTGAGCCTGGGCCTCCTGAGGGAATGGAGGAGGTTCCGCCTCCTCAGGATGCTCTGCAGGCTGAGCCTGGGCCTCCTGCTCAAGTGAAGGTTGCACCTCCTCGGGGCTCTCTGGAGGCTGAGACGCAGCTTCCTCCTGGACTGGAGAAGGTTCCACCTCCTCAGGGCTCTCTGGAGGCTGATAGGGGGCCTCCTGCAGAACTGGAGAAGTTTCAACCACATTAGTGACCTCTGGATTTATAGTAAGTGCCAGATCCACAGGGTTAACACTGACACTGTGCAGGTCTGACTGCTGAGCTTCATTCTCATTGGGACCATGAGGCCTTAATTGTTCAGCTAAAAGCTCCTGAAGCCCTCCCTCCCCCCAAGGGACTGCAGCGCCTACTTCCTCAGGGCCCTCTGAAGGCTGAGACAGAGCCCCCTGCTGAAGTGGAGCTGGTTCTGTCTCTTCAGTGGCCTCTGGACGCTGAGCCTGGGCCTCTGCCTGGGGCGGAAAAGATTCAACCTTCCCAGGGGTCTGTGGATTTTGAGCAGGACCCTCTTGCTGGGGTGGAGACTCAACCTCCTGAGTGGGCTCTGGACGCTGAGCCTGGGCCTCCTGCAGGGATGAGGACATTTCAGCCTCCTCAGGGGGCTCTGGAGGCTGATCTGGGCTTCCCAGAAGATCCAAAGGTAGATCTATATCTACAGCTTTGATCTTATTACCTTTAGGTCGAGACAGAGCTGGGGCCTGATTCTGATCCCAGCCTAGCACTGGAACCTCCTCTGGGAGCTTTTGATGCTGGGTTATCCTGTCATTCTCACCTTGACGTGGAACAGCAACATCTTCGTATGGCCCTGCAGGCAGCTCTCCATTTGACTCCACATCCGTGTACAGAAGTAGTCTCAGCGGACTCCTGTGTGAAAGAATTAAACTCCCCTGATTGTGAGTTGGGGGTCTGCTGGACAGAGCCCAGGGACCACCTCAGGGGCCATCCCTGGACCAGCAGCCAGAGTGGTTGCCAAGCAAAGAGCTGCAGCAGCCAAAAATACTGGGGAAACATAACACAAAGACGATTCGGGCACAGTGACACAGGCTAGTAGGAAACTGGCCAGGCACACTGAACAGACACCGAAGCGAAATGGCAGCTTGGCTACACGTGCGCCCCTCCCCTGCCTCATGTCCCACCCTGTAGTGGCACCTCATTTATTAGGTCAGAGTGAAGATGCAACCACAGTCAGGCTTTTTCCCAGGGTCCAAGCCATTCTTCTCCCAGCAAAGGTGACACTTACGTCCTGCCAGGCCCTCTCTCCAACCCCAGCCTGGCCCCCCAGCACAACGAGGCAGGATTTGGGCTGCAGACCAGAGTGGCCCCAGGCTCCAGCAGCGCAGGGGTGGGGGTGAGGTGGTGCAGAGCTTCCCAAGGAAGTCACAGGGCCCGGCCTTCAGGAAGATTCAGAAGTGCTAGCCCAGTTCTGGGCATCTGAACTCCTCCTCCTCAAAGCTGACATCTGAGAGACATTCTTCCTCCCCTTGGCCACACTGCTTCCAAGAAAAGTAGCTGACCTACAAAATGAGCACCAGTCAGGGCGGCGGGAGGGGAATACACCTTACAGTTAGATATTTTAAAATGTTGCCATGTCCTCTGAACTCTCAGCATCCATGTCTGATTATAAAATTCACCACTCTATTATTAGGGGTTACCACTGAATCAGTGATGACTCTAAAATTTCTGTAGGAAGGGTTTTGGAGTAGGTGAGCAATTCACTCTGAGAAAAACTGTTGGAAACCAAGTGAACAGCTCTTTACCTCGGCATGGGAAAATTTGCCCATCTCACCTTGTCTCAGCACAGCCATTAGTCTAGAAGCAATTACAATGCCCCTTTTCAGAGGTCTACCCTGTGTGCACACACAGAGAAGACACCTAGAATGTTAAAGTCAGCATGTTGGGGGGAGGTATAGCTCTGTGGTTAGTGTGTACCTAGCACGCACAAGGTCCTGGATTCAATCCCAGTACCTCCATTAAAAATAGTGGGGAAAGGGGTGGGAAGGGATAAACTGGGCATTGGAGACTTGCAGATACTAACACTATAAATAAAATAGACAAACAAGTTTATACTGTATAGCACAGGGAATGATATTCAGTATCTTCTAGTAACTTATGGTTAAAAAATAAGAAAACAAATCTATGTATGTTCCTATATGACTGTGTATTGTGCTGTACACCAGAAATTGACACAACAGTGTAAACTGACTATACTTCAATAAAAATATATTTTTAAGATATAGTATATATGTAAATAAATAAAAAAAAATGTGATTACCTCTTCCCTCTCAAAAAATAAAGTCAGCATGTTAAATAATTTTCTTGAAATACTGCAGATAGCACCCACTTTACTTCCTTCACAGCCCTTATAATCATCTCTCTGATTTTAGTCATTTTTAATTGTCTGGCACACCCTCTGGCCACTAAACTCCATGGAGAAGGCACTTCATCTTACTCCCAGCGTTAAGCACATAATGGTTTTTAAATGGAATTGATTCCAAGATTGGCCAAAGAGGAATGGCTCTGTTGTTATAATCAGCTTTCTGAAAATTTTAGCATCCATACTGGCTCAGGGAACAAGAGCAGGGTAGGTGGGTGATGTCCACTGCGGCCTCTGGAGGGGCCCAACAGCCGGGCCAGCCTGCCTCACCTGGTAGCCCATGGTCTTGCTGCGACACCACTCGAGCAGAATCTGCTTGATGCTGCTGGCACTGGCCACTCCGAAGCTCTGTGAGCGCTTCAGCTTTGCCCGGGTCTCGCCCTTCCCCCTGTGGAGAGAGGGCAGGCCTGCTGGGGGCTGGGGGCCAGGGGGCTGCCTCTCAGCTGCCATCTGCTCCGGGAATGTGCCTCACCAGCTCTGCTCACCCAGGGAGATGCTCTGTCGGCAGGCAACCTCCCAGCCCCACGCCCACGTCCAGGCGTGTGCCCCGTGTCCCAGCTGCACTGCGTCCAGTGATGGGGTCCGGCAGGACCAGCCCCCTTCCAGCCTCCAGGCCCACTGTGTACTTCCCACACTGGCGATCCTGCGGCAGAGGACCTGAGCCCACATGGCCCATGCCCCTGCCCTCTGCTTGGAAAACCCTCCTTGCCTCCATCCCACCCCTCTTCTGAGCTCCTTCCGAGGCCACCCTCCCTCATGGTTTCCTATTCTAGGCCCCAAAGACACTCTTTATCGGCCAAGATCAGGTTGTCTGGGTCAGTGGGACACTTCCTGGGTCTGTCCCCCTCACCAGAGTCAGAGCCTTGGGAGCCACTACGGGGGGTGGGTCATTGTCTCATAGACCTGGGCCAATCCTAAATGTAACAGAAGTCAATACCACTCACTGACAGGAGGGCTGGATAAACATGCAAAGGTTGCCGTTTCTAATGGGGCGGGTGGTGTAGTGTGACAGGGAGCCAGTGGTACTGGGGTCTCACTGTGTCACCTCCAGCTTCTGCTGGGAATCCCAGTGACTGCCCTCTGGTCTCCCCAGTCATGCCTGGAAACCAACCTCTTCAGTTGGATGAGGGATGTGGGTGTGAGGGTGCCTAGAGATCCCTCTGGGAATGTGGGAGAGGGGCTGGGGTCTCATCACAGCCTCCCTCCCCAGAACTGGAGCCACCTGCCCCTCAGCCGGCCCTGTAGCCAGCCCTGACCTATGTCTTGCCTGAGAGGTCACATCTTGGGGAACTGCCCTCGGGGAAACAGGACAGGGCCAGCTTTGCTCTGCCTGCCTGCCTGACCCCAGTGTGGGCTCAGGCTTCCTTTGGGGGCCCAGACTGATCTGGGAGGGTGCTAAGAGCATCCATACTTGCTGGCTTCTGTGTCCTGCTCCCATTTCTCAAACAATGCCTTCCGGGCCTGTGCCCCCGAGGTGCGGGGCAGCGTCTGTGACCGCACCAGCTCCCGGCGACGCTCCCCCTGCCGATGGGCCTGAGTCGTGGCTGGCGGCTGCGGGGAGGGGGACGACTGGGGTGGCGTCACCCGAGGTGGGCTGAGGAGAGACCACTGAGTCAAGAGCACAGATCTGGCCATCACTAGCTCGCACAGGCCCCGGGCCTCCACCCCACTGAATGTGAAATGAGGCAGCGGCTGGGCTATAGGCAGAGAGGAAGCACCCCTGTTCCAGCCCCCACCGGTTCCACAGGTTTTTGGAACTGAGCTGCTGTCTGAGGCCGGCCTGGCCAGCAGTGGGCCCCCTCTCTGGGCATAATCGCCCCTCGGCAGGTGTCAATGCCTGGGGTGGGCAGGGGCGGCCTCCTGGCAGGACAAGCACCCAGAACCAGCCCCACCAGGATCAGGCCCCCTCCTCGCCACCACTAAATAAGATCTCCTCTGTTTCCCCCCTAAAACAGTTTGTCAGAAAGTCACAATTCTCCTTTTATTATTAAGAGGGGGAGAAAAAAGCCAAGCCAGACCCCACCCAACACCCAGCTCCGATCACAGTTCAGAGGGCCTGGGGGCAGCGCATGGGGACAACCAGAGGCCAGGAGGCAGCCTGTAACACAGGGAACCCCCTCACAGGCCTCCCCCAGGGTAAGGGCCTCTCCAGGTAACTCCTCAGTCCACAAGCAGGAAGCCCCCAGCTCAGAGGGAGCCTAGCCAGGATGGCTGAAGATCCATCCTGTGGGGACTGAGAAACTCTCTCCAATCTTTGGACAGACTTGCTTTGAAGGATCCTTAAAGATACCAGCCCTCCGCCGTATTGTTCCAAACAAAACTCTCTACCAAGCTTCGCTGCCTCATTTCTCCTCTCAAACCCCACCCTGCGACACTGCTGCCTTAGTTCTCCAGAGGCACCAAGCCAAGGAAGGTGCCTCCTCCTGGGGTTGGCACTGGGAGCTCCGTGCAGGGGCCGGGGTAGCCTGGGTCCAAGGCCAAGGCCAGACACTTCCTGGGGAGTGACGACCCTGCCACCGGGAACAGGGGCCCTGACTCGCCTGTTATCGTTCCTGCGGGCCGTCACCCCCCCATAGCCAGAGCTGGACAAAGACCGTGGGAGGGAAGAGTTCTTCTCTGCGGGACAAAGGGAGGGAGAGAAATAACAAACCCTGGCCTTGGGGAGGGCCACCACTGCCTGCCTCCCATCCTTTGACCCCACCCTGAGCTATTCACCCAGCATCACTCTTGGCACTGGCAGGACCTCTGGGCTAAGCTGACCCTGCCTGGGCCAACAGTTGAGGAGAAAGGATGTTGGAACATAGAGCAATGACATAAAAGAGGTCCTTTAAAGTACTCCTCACTGCATTTGAGAGCACAGAGCCCAGGACCTCCTGTGCTACATATCCAGTAAACACCATGTTACCAAGCCCTCATTCTGGAAATCCACACAGCCCGACCCAAGGGCACACCACTGGGGCCTGATCACAGGTCCAAGACAGCCCCAGGGGGACCACGCCAGGTCTGTTACACACAAAGTGTGCAGGGTAGGCGGCCACCTTCTAACCACAGCCTTGATCTGCAGTAAAAGCCATGGTCATACCCCGCAGGATGAGGCTACTTCACAGCAGCTCTGGGAGAGGAGCCGGGAAAGATGGGCCCCATCTGATGGAGCAGGCGAGCTGGGGACGGGGGTGGCAGTGACAGGCAGAGCGGGTAGGGCCCGGCCCCAGGATTTCTGAGTCTCTTGCAAACCACCCCCAGCCCCTGCCCTCCTTCACATTTTGAGGTCATGGTCTCCTGCTCCTACCACTGGGACTGGGAGTCCAGGATGTGGTGGCCGCGCTGGGGCTTGAGCTGAGGCCCCCCAGGATGGCAGCAGACGTGGGCGAGAGAGCTGTGGCTGAGGTCTCCCCAGAGAACTTCTCGGAGACTCGTGTGACGGCCGTGACTGGCTGATGAGGCTGCCGCAAGGAGAGGCTCACAGGGCGAGGCTTGTGGGGCTCTGGTGTTGGGATGGTTTGGGCGGCTTCGGGGGGCCCACATCACCCGGACCTGAAACAGGTGACCAGCAGGGGTCGGGGGTTTCAGCCATGGCATTAACAGGGGCCTCAGAACCACCCAGGAGGACTCCAGCCTGGGTTCAACTGAGGGGCGGTGGGAGGGGCGGGCAGAGGGCGGGGCGAGCCCGGCGAGCCCCGGGAATGGGCGCCGCTTGGGGGCGGTGCCTGTGGGCGGGGCCTGGCGGCTCGGGGTCACCCCCAACCCCAGCCCCTGTGACCCACGCGATGCGGCGAGGGGGAGAGCCGCCAGTGGCGCTGGAGAAGAGCTCGCCCAGCCTCTCGTCTCCGTCGGTGCAGAGCTCAGGGGGAGTGCCAAGGCGGAGACCCCCTTGACCCTGGAGAAGCAGTGTGCGACATGTGGGAGGGACTGCGGGCCGTCAGAGGAAGGCCTCGACCCCCAAGTGGACTTGATTTAGGAGACAGCGGACGTGGGTTATGCGTTCCCACGGGGCTCTCACTCTCAGGGCCCAGGTACTACTGGGGGTAGGGATCCCCCACTGCTCTGGGGGACCTGAGAGCGGCAGCAGTAACCCCCAGAACTGTCACCCTGTGCACATGACTGCCCGCTCTAAGCCGTGGACACGGCCCTCACAAGCACATACTTACGTGTGGCATCTTGGCCTGGAATTTCTTGCACCTAAGGGAGAGGGAGACAGGTGGTGAGGTCCCTCCTTGTCTCTGCAATTATGCACTCTCCCCTCCCAGCCCCACTCTGTGTAACAAGATTCCTGTGTCCTTCCTGCCAGTGGTCACGGGGCTCTGAGCTCACTGAGTGGCCCCTGTTGGGGCATCCACAAGTGACTGAGGTCAAACAGAGAAGAGAAGGTGTGCTTAGGACCGAATCTCCAAATTCTTGGGTCAGAGACCATGGGACTAATCACCTCTCTCCCTCCATCAAGTCTCAGTCCCTGGCCTGTGGTTACAGGCCAGGGCTCCCACCTCGATTCCCTCTCAACACCCCTTTCATGCTGGAACCCAGATATTCCTCCCTTCCATAACCCCCAACCTCCAAACATCACGAGAAAGGGAGGAATGAAAATAGCTTTTGCTTCGGAATGACAGAACGATGGGCAAAGGTGCTGTCTGACCTCACTTACATTGTAAAGTTGATTTGAAATAAAAAATGGGAGCATCTCCTCCTTCTTTGTGCAAAAAGCCTCTCCTGATTAGCCTTCTCCTTCCTAGGCCTGGCCCACTTGAAAGAGGGCTAGTGGCTGGGCAGGCACAGCCAGGTGGCAGGGGAACGAGAGGCCTGAAAGACTTGTTTCTGTCACACTGGGCTTCCGAAGATGTTTGCAGCCACAGACCTCCTGGACTGGCCTGCTCTGCCCCAAAGGAGCTGGATCAGCGTAACAGATGCTGAACGCCAATCCCCCCTCTCTCACTCCTCCACAGGGACAGGAACACTGGGTTACCTAATCCAAGGAGCCTTCCAGCAATTATTTTATGAGAAAGTCAAATGCCAAAAGGCGTGCATGGTGTGTGTGTGTGTGTGTGTGTGTGTGTGTGTGTGTGTGTGTGTGTGTGTGTGTGTGTGTGTGTGTGTGTGTGTGTTTGTGTTTTGTAAGTTGCTCTCAGCACAGGGTGAGCCAGACTGCTCCCTGCATTCTTTCTCTGGGTGGAATCTTTGATAGAGACTAGGAGAGAGGCTTCTGCTACAGCTTCTGCCCCAAGTAGCACTCAGCCCCTCCAGGTCTGAGCATGGGAGCCTGGAGTTTAGAGACCCTGGTCTCTGCGAGGAAAGCCCAGCCACTTCCTTCGCAGGACCTGAGGAATGACCAGGTGGGGAAGTTTGGGAGGGACTGAACAGCCTGGTCCCTGTCCCCATAGCCGATGTGAACCTGGGCCTGTGCCTGGTCCGGCAGCATAGAGGGGAGTGGGGGCAGGCAGGGGTCTGGCCTTCTCTCCCAGCTTCCCGGAGAAAGAAGCCTGGCTTGGTCTCTAGGCTGGGAACCCTAACGGTTGATAGATTCTAGGGACTAGCTGCCGAGGATTAACCCACATTCTCCCAACTCAGGCAGGTTACCTGGTCTCTCCTGATGTACCATGACGACATCTGGGAGGGGCTGGGCAGGGCTCCATCTGTGACTGGCAAGGGCAGAGATGGGGCTTGCAGTGGGTTCTGGGCAGACAGTACCAGAAACATACCATCCCCCTTGGCTTCTCTGACTGCTGACAGTCAGACCGCTGAGTCAGTAGCTGGAGATGAGCCTAGGAGAGGAGAGATGAACCAGGAGTGGGAGGAAGAGGGGCAGAGGGGCAGGGAGAGCAGGAGTGAGGGTGGAGGGGGTGATGCTGAGGTGGGGAGGGGGTGATCGACCACCAGTGCTACCCAAGAGCCGGCTCCACGCCACCTGGGGGGAGGCTGCAGCTTGCCCCAGGCCCCAGGGGTTCCTCTCAGCCATCCCCTCAAGGCCCCTCCTCTAACCCTCCCCCAGCTCCTGCCGGGTACCAGACTGTGGAGGAGGTGAGGGCTGATGGACCCTGCTGAACTCCCTCCACATTCACCAGCCCTGATGTCAGCGGGCTAGCGAGGCCGACCTCCCACTGAGTCCCAGGGGCCCTGACACCCACCCTTCCAGCTTCCCTTCCCCTGGCTGTGACCTGTCCACCGCCCGCTGGTCCCTTGATCTGCTGTGCTGCTGGGCTGGAAGTAGGATGTGGGACAAGGCTTCCTGAGTCCCCTGCCGTCACCTCACGCAGTCAAATCCTTGCCAAGCCCAAACCATGAAGCCAGGAGATGAGATGGGGGAACGGAGGCCCCGGGAGGGACACGGACAGGCCCGAGGCCACAAGTAAGGTCCACAATGACACGTGCAAAACCCAGGGCCCTTCCTCTAGTCCCAGCACCCCTCTGGGGGCAGCAGTCAAATCCAGCCAAGTCTGGGCAGCTCCTCCTGCTCCCATTTGCCTGGAGGCTCCTGTTCCCTGGAACTGCTCCTCAGAACTCTTCAGAACCCCCTCCAGGCCCTCCGGCACTGCCCCCTGAGGACCATCCCTCCTCCTGCCTGTCCTGACTGCCCTCCCACCCCCTCAGCTTCTCCTCCCCAGGGACCTTCCTGAGTGGCTGTTCTTTCCCTCACCCTTTAACCGTGGTTCCCAGGGCTCTGATCTGGGCCTGACCCCTTTCACCCGCAGACTCTTTCTGGGTGGTGTCACCCACCCCCACCTCCATACCGATGACTGCCGCTTCTCCATCGCCAGCCCAGCCCCTCTCCATATACCCAGCAGCCTCCAGCCCTCAGGCCTGAAGGTCCCACCCCCTCCCCAGACTCCTCAGGTCCCGAGAAGGCACACAAGGCTTACAGGGCGGGGAAAGGCCATAAGAAGTGGGATGGTGCAGGCCACTGCATTCCTGGGCCCACTTGTCAGGCCCACTCCTCCACCTTCTGCACCCGAGTCCCCGGGCGTGGGTGAGGTGCATATACACACTTGCGTGCATGTGTTGGACCCCATCCTCAGAGAGCTGGGGCTGTCTGTCTCAGCTGTTCATCCACCCCCACACCTGGAGAGACAACTGGCTTTAGAAAGTGCTCTGTGAACATGGGGTGATGGGATACCTCGAAAAAGGGGACTCACTTGGGAGCCAGTCGAACCTCCAGGATGGACTGAGATGGGTGACGGAGAGGGTGCGTTAGCGGCCACGATGAGCCACAGGGGGCTCACAGGTACTGCACAACCCTGTCTCGAAGGTCACAGCCTTTGCACTGAGTCAAAGGCAGCTGCCAACCTCACTGGTCACTTCACCCCTCCAAGCCCCTCTGCCAGGATGGGCTCAGGTTGGAAGGTCAGGGGCCAGGCCAGACCCATTATCTGCCAGGCCCTGATGGGCCCTGCCTGCCTGCAGCCCTCAGCTTGCTGGGTGGCTGATGGGCCTGGGAGTTCTCATAATTGGGAAGGTGTGTGAAGCCAGTCATTCCCCACTCCCCAGGGTTCCCAGCTGCAGGCACCCAAAGGGAGTAGACTAACAAGGACCCAGTGGAGCAATGCACTCCAGGGCCGGACCCCTCGGCAAACAAAGGATCTCCCACCCCTCCTCTCCAATCTGAAATCCAGCCTCTGCCCTGGAAACTGTTGCCTTGTTATGAGATCCATATGGGTGTGGATGCAAGGCTTACGTTTATCTTTTCCTGCCAGGTTGCTGGGTTCGGGAGCCAAGGGGAATGCTAAGCAAGGAGGTGGGAGTGTGGTGGAGGCTGCGCAGGAGCCCGGGGGGCCAGTCGTGGAGGCCCCAGGCCTCATCTCCGGCCAGGACTAGGAGAGGGACACATGGGGCTCTGCCCTCTGCCCCAGAGCTCTGCCTGCCTGAACTCTCCTGAATCCTGGAACCCTGAGGCCCCTGCGTGGGGGGACGGAAGAGACCCCTGCCCCCTGGGTCACTCCAATTCCCCTCTACCAAACCCTCCTTTAAACTCCATCCCAGGGACACTCAGCTGGACACACATTTTCATCTTTCTCCCACGTATCTGAGGACGTGTCTGTGCACGTATCATGCTTGCGTGTCCCAGTGTGGGTGTGTCAGTGCGGAGGGAAGATGTGGGCATTGCAGAGTCTACAGGACCTGCACGTGTATGTGGCGTGTGGGGTGTGGGTACATTTCCAAGCACCTGCGTTTATAGGAGGGACTTTTATGCATTTGCTCATAAGTGCTGAACGTGTTCTAGACACACGCAAATGCATGCCTGCTGCACATGTGTCAGCGTAGAACGCACGCATGCCTGTATGTGTATGTTGAGCGTCTCCATATGCTTCCATATATCAAGCGTTTGTGTATCACCGTGTGAGTCTGACTGCACAAGTCAGGTGCCCCATCTCTGGCTGCCTCTTTAACCAGACCTAGAAGTCTGTCTCTAGAAGGTAGGGATCCTGGGCGCTCTGCGGAGACTTGCATACAAGGTTTTAAGGGTGGCCCTGATCCGGAGAGAGGGTAAGAGAGAGCAGACCTTCTCAACCCCCGACCAACGTTGGGCCCTCGTGGTCCTAGTGGAGGAGGAATTTCCCACGGGCCTCTGCTGAGGCTCAGGCCGCCCAGAGAACAAACAGCACACATCCCCGTGTGGAGGGGCCTGCCTCCTCCCAGCAAAGGCAGGGGCTGCGGAGGGTGTGGAGTGGAGACAGCTGCTTCCAGCCCAGATAAGGCCATGGGGCTCACAGTTTCCATTTCTAGGATCCCCTCCCCACTCAGGTCCCAGCTCCTAAGCCCTGGCCCCATGGCCTGGAAAGGTCTCCGCTGACTCACCCCAGCGCCCTGCCCCCACCTTGGGAACAGCACCCCACCACAGCCTGTCCTGGGCCACTGTGGTCTCTGGGGCAGGACAGCCCCGGCCTGGGGCCCTCACAGCTAATATCCTGACCCTTGTGCCTCTGAAAAGCCACACAGGAAGGAGCACTGGCCCCTCCTGTCCTCTTAGAACGACACTCCCTGCGTCTACGTGCTCGTGCAATCCGCTCCGCCAGCCTGGCTGCCCCGGCCCAGAGGACCCCGAGACCCCCAGGGGCGAGCAGTCATCATCAGCGGCAGAACTGGGCCTAAATTCTGGACTCATCCTCCCTTCTCCCCCGCTGCTCCACAACTTCCCACCGGAGGCTTGCCCCCTCCAGCCCTGCCTGGCCCGCCTCCCCTCCCCGTCCCTGGGCTATTTATAGGGACTGGGGGAGGCAGAGCTCCAGGGCTGTGGCTCCCTGGGCCTTCCCCAGGGGCCCCGCAGGCCAGGCAGTGTCTGCTTTCAGCCCAGAAAAAGGCTGTGTCACTCCAAGTAAGCAGTGGGGGTGGGGAGGCTGGGCAGAGGCAGGGGGCTGGGCTCTGGCCTGGGCCAGGGCCCTCCAAAGCCTTTTGCAGCCCACACACAAGCTGGGCTTCCTCAGAATCATTCTGGAGTCCCCCTTGGGGCTGGAGCGGTACGGGAGGTCTCTGCGGGCGCTAGCACCTCCTTGGGGAAGCCTGGAGGAGACCAGCACCCACACCACCAGGCTGCCACCTCCCCTGCAAGCCCCCCGAGTCTCCTTTCTCTAACAAAACTATCCCTCTGACCCATGACTCCCCTCCACCAACAGTGGGTCGAATGCCTTAAGGTGCATTTCAAGGCCCTTCCGGCAAAATGCACAAACTCCCACACTTCTGCCTTTGTGGCTGCCCTGGTCCCACTGCCTGAAGCATCCCTTCCACTTGCCATCCTGTCTGGCAGACTCCCTTCTTTAGGTCTTCAGAGCCCAGTTTAAATGCCACCTCCTCCAGGAAGCCGTCCCTGATGAGGCCTGTTACCACTCCTCCCCTCCCCTCCCCGCCCACCATGCCCATTGAAATATATCCCTCCTCTCCTGCCCTGGCTCCCTCCTCCAGTGTGGAGCTGCTGTCTGTCTTGAGTAGTGATCTCTGGGGCTCCTGAGAGGGCAAGGCCCTGCCTCTCTCATCCCTCTGACCCCTGGCCCAGCCCCCAGCTCCATCAGCCATTTGAATGAGTGAGTGAAGGGAGGGGCGCCGAATGGAGCAGTGCAGGAACTAGTGACTGAACAGTGAATGGAAGTGGAGAGAACAGGGGGGCAGGAAAGCAGAAGAGACCCCACCTGTGTCTCCTGAGCCCTGGAGTGACTGCCTGGTGCCCCCACAGGTGGGAATGTGGCAGGGGCAGCCCAGGCCAGGTCTCAGTGGCACGGCTCGGCCCTGGGCAGCCGCCAGCTCGGTCACTCTCATTCTTTCCAGATCAAAGTTCCCCCGGGGAACAGCCTGGAACCTGACACTGGCCTGGGGTGTGGGGACGGGGCCAGCTGGCACAGTTCGGGAGGAGGACGCGGAAAGGCAGGCACCTGTCCCCAGCTCCAGGGACCCCAGGCCAGCAGCCTTGGGAGGGGACTGGATACACTTCCGCACACCTACTTCAGCCCCAGCCCCGTCCTTGGATAGGCCATACTGGTAGGTGGGGAACCCGTGGCTCTAGGCCCTTCTGTCCCAGACTCCCCAAGGACCCCAAACCCTCAGGGCCTCAGCGGCTCGGCTTCCTGCACGACCATCCCCCCACATCAGTTCTGACTCAGCCCCACCCCGTCTCCCAGCACCTTCCATCCAGACACCCTCCAGGTGTGTGTTTCTCTGTCTCCCAGTGTCTGTATCTATTTCTGTCTTGGCACCTTTCTGTCTAGACTCTCTGTACTTCTGTGCTTCTCTGTATTTTTCATTCTTGTCTCAGTCCTTACCCTGGTCTCTCTTTCCATCTCTCTGTCTCCCTAGACACGAAGAGTAACGATGGAGTGATTTGTCCACCCTTTCTTTTAAGGAAGGAGCTGTTTTCATGGCTCTCCCCCGTCTCCAGCCCCTAGTCCCTCCAGTCTACAGTGAACAGATTTTCCTGATGCTGAGATGAGGGTGGGAGAGGACAGACCCCACCGCCCCTGCTGCAGCCGGGCCTCCCTGGTGCCCTCAGGCTGCTGCGTCTGAGCCAGGCCTCGGTCAGCCCCAGGTCCAAAGCTTTATGAGTGACACTGGGCGAGCTGGAATGCTGAGCGTGATTCTGTCCTGGTCTTCCAACTGTCATCTCAACCTCCTTAGGTGGCTCTGGAGGTTGAGACGGGGCTTCCTCCTGGACCGAAGAAAGCCCCACCCCCTCAGGGGGACCTGTAGTCTGAGCTGTGGCCTCTTGTTGTCCTGGGAGATTCAACCTTCCCAGGGTGCTCCGGAGACGGAGAAAGAGGCTTAGACTGGACTGGAGAAATTTCAGCCTGCTCGGGGGAAACGGGAAAATGAGCAGAGCCCTCCTGCTGCTCTGGGGAACTTTCAGCCTCCTTAGCAGGCTCTGGAGTGATGACAACTGTGAGATCCAGGGGTTTGCCTATGGTACTAGGCATCACTGGATGCTGAGCTTCACCTGGCCCTGCAGGTGAGAACGTCACCTCATTATGTACTGGATGTTGAGCTGTGGCAGCTGTAGAGGTCTCTGGAGGCTGAGTTGGGGGCTCAAGCTGGACTGGAGAAGGTTCACCATTTCCTGAGGGGGCTGGAGGCTGTTCCGGAACCTCCTGCTCGACCAGTAACGGTTCCAACTGCTCAGGGGACCCTGCAGACTGAGATGAGGCCTCCTGTTGGGGCGGAGAAGGTCCAGCTTCACTTGTGGGCCCTGAAGTTATGGTGAGTGCAAGGTCCACAGGTTTAACAGTGACACTGGGCCACTGCAGAGACTGAGCTTGATCCTGGCCTGGAGGAGAAGCTGTTGTCACATGATCTTGAGAATGAGCTGGAGAGGGTTCGGCCTCAGCGGGAGACTGTGGACGCTGAGCTGTGCTTTCCTGCTGGGTTGCGGAAGGCTCTATCTCTGCTGGAGACTGAGCTGGGCTCTCCTGCTGGGTGGCTGGGTTCACCACCTCAGGATGCTCTGTGGGCTGAGCTGGGCTCTCCTGCTGGGTTGAGAAGGGTACAACTTCCCCATTAGGCTCATAAGGCTGAGCCGGTCGTCCCTGTTCACCTGGAGAAGGCTCAGCTTCCTCAGGAGGCTCTGGAGGCTGACCTGTGGCATCCTGCGGGGTTGGAGAAGGTTCTGCCTCCACAGAATATTCAGGAGGCTGAGGCCGGGGCTCCTGCTGGGCTGCGGTAAACTCGCCTTCCTTAGCAGGCTCTGGAGTGACCATAAGTTCCAAATCCACAGGTTTAAGTGTAACACTGGACAGCTTGGAGTGAGCTGGATAGTTACTTCCAGGTCGAGCTGCTGCCTCTTCACTCGCTGGAAACTGAGGTACATTCTCACCAGGGGACCCCGGAACTTGCGCTGGGGCCTCTTGCTGGAGTGGGGCAGAGTCATACTCAGGGCGCTCTGCAGGCTGAGCCTGGGCCTCCTGAGGGAATGGAGGAGGTTCCGCCTCCTCAGGATGCTCTGCAGGCTGAGCCTGGGCCTCCTGCTCAAGTGAAGGTTGCACCTCCTCGGGGCTCTCTGGAGGCTGAGACGCAGCTTCCTCCTGGACTGGAGAAGGTTCCACCTCCTCAGGGCTCTCTGGAGGCTGATAGGGGGCCTCCTGCAGAACTGGAGAAGTTTCAACCACATTAGTGACCTCTGGATTTATAGTAAGTGCCAGATCCACAGGGTTAACACTGACACTGTGCAGGTCTGACTGCTGAGCTTCATTCTCATTGGGACCATGAGGCCTTAATTGTTCAGCTAAAAGCTCCTGAAGCCCTCCCTCCCCCCAAGGGACTGCAGCGCCTACTTCCTCAGGGCCCTCTGAAGGCTGAGACAGAGCCCCCTGCTGAAGTGGAGCTGGTTCTGTCTCTTCAGTGGCCTCTGGACGCTGAGCCTGGGCCTCTGCCTGGGGCGGAAAAGATTCAACCTTCCCAGGGGTCTGTGGATTTTGAGCAGGACCCTCTTGCTGGGGTGGAGACTCAACCTCCTGAGTGGGCTCTGGACGCTGAGCCTGGGCCTCCTGCAGGGATGAGGACATTTCAGCCTCCTCAGGGGGCTCTGGAGGCTGATCTGGGCTTCCCAGAAGATCCAAAGGTAGATCTATATCTACAGCTTTGATCTTATTACCTTTAGGTCGAGACAGAGCTGGGGCCTGATTCTGATCCCAGCCTAGCACTGGAACCTCCTCTGGGAGCTTTTGATGCTGGGTTATCCTGTCATTCTCACCTTGACGTGGAACAGCAACATCTTCGTATGGCCCTGCAGGCAGCTCTCCATTTGACTCCACATCCGTGTACAGAAGTAGTCTCAGCGGACTCCTGTGTGAAAGAATTAAACTCCCCTGATTGTGAGTTGGGGGTCTGCTGGACAGAGCCCAGGGACCACCTCAGGGGCCATCCCTGGACCAGCAGCCAGAGTGGTTGCCAAGCAAAGAGCTGCAGCAGCCAAAAATACTGGGGAAACATAACACAAAGACGATTCGGGCACAGTGACACAGGCTAGTAGGAAACTGGCCAGGCACACTGAACAGACACCGAAGCGAAATGGCAGCTTGGCTACACGTGCGCCCCTCCCCTACCTCATGTCCCACCCTGTAGTGACACCTCATTTATTAGGTCAGAGTGAAGATGCAACCACAGTCAGGCTTTTTCCCAGGGTCCAAGCCATTCTTCTCCCAGCAAAGGTGACACGTCCTGCCAGGCCCTCTCTCCAACCCCAGCCTGGCCCCCCAGCACAACGAGGCAGGATTTGGGCTGCAGACCAGAGTGGCCCCAGGCTCCAGCAGCGCAGGGGTGGGGGTGAGGTGGTGCAGAGCTTCCCAAGGAAGTCACAGGGCCCGGCCTTCAGGAAGATTCAGAAGTGCTAGCCCAGTTCTGGGCATCTGAACTCCTCCTCCTCAAAGCTGACATCTGAGAGACATTCTTCCTCCCCTTGGCCACACTGCTTCCAAGAAAAGTAGCTGACCTACAAAATGAGCACCAGTCAGGGCGGCAGGAGGGGAATACACCTTACAGTTAGATATTTTAAAATGTTGCCATGTCCTCTGAACTCTCAGCATCCATGTCTGATTATAAAATTCACCACTCTATTATTAGGGGTTACCACTGAATCAGTGATGACTCTAAAATTTCTGTAGGAAGGGTTTTGGAGTAGGTGAGCAATTCACTCTGAGAAAAACTGTTGGAAACCAAGTGAACAGCTCTTTACCTCGGCATGGGAAAATTTGCACATCTCACCTTGTCTCAGCACAGCCATTAGTCTAGAAGCAATTACAATGCCCCTTTTCAGAGGTCTACCCTGTGTGCACACACAGAGAAGACACCTAGAATGTTAAAGTCAGCATGTTGGGGGGAGGTATAGCTCTGTGGTTAGTGTGTACCTAGCACGCACAAGGTCCTGGATTCAATCCCAGTACCTCCATTAAAAATAGTGGGGAAAGGGGTGGGAAGGGATAAACTGGGCATTGGAGACTTGCAGATACTAACACTATAAATAAAATAGACAAACAAGTTTATACTGTATAGCACAGGGAACGATATTCAGTATCTTCTAGTAACTTATGGTTAAAAAATAAGAAAACAAATCTATGTATGTTCCTATATGACTGTGTATTGTGCTGTACACCAGAAATTGACACAACAGTGTAAACTGACTATACTTCAATAAAAATATATTTTTAAGATATAGTATATATGTAAATAAATAAAAAAAAATGTGATTACCTCTTCCCTCTCAAAAAATAAAGTCAGCATGTTAAATAATTTTCTTGAAATACTGCAGATAGCACCCACTTTACTTCCTTCACAGCCCTTATAATCATCTCTCTGATTTTAGTCATTTTTAATTGTCTGGCACACCCTCTGGCCACTAAACTCCATGGAGAAGGCACTTCATCTTACTCCCAGCGTTAAGCACATAATGGTTTTTAAATGGAATTGATTCCAAGATTGGCCAAAGAGGAATGGCTCTGTTGTTATAATCAGCTTTCTGAAAATTTTAGCATCCATACTGGCTCAGGGAACAAGAGCAGGGTAGGTGGGTGATGTCCACTGCGGCCTCTGGAGGGGCCCAACAGCCGGGCCAGCCTGCCTCACCTGGTAGCCGATGGTCTTGCTGCGACACCACTCGAGCAGAATCTGCTTGATGCTGCTGGCGCTGGCCACTCCGAAGCTCTGTGAGCGCTTCAGCTTTGCCCGGGTCTCGCCCTTCCCCCTGTGGAGAGAGGGCAGGCCTGCTGGGGGCTGGGGGCCAGGGGGCTGCCTCTCAGCTGCCATCTGCTCCGGGAATGTGCCTCACCAGCTCTGCTCACCCAGGGAGATGCTCTGTCGGCAGGCAACCTCCCAGCCCCACGCCCACGTCCAGGCGTGTGCCCCGTGTCCCAGCTGCACTGCGTCCAGTGATGGGGTCCGGCAGGACCAGCCCCCTTCCAGCCTCCAGGCCCCCTGTGTACTTCCCACACTGGCGATCCTGCGGCAGAGGACCTGACCCCACATGGCCCATGCCCCTGCCCTCTGCTTGGAAAACCCTCCTTGCCTCCATCCCACCCCTCCTCTGAGCTCCTTCCGAGGCCACCCTCCCTCATGGTTTCCTATTCTAGGCCCCAAAGACACTCTTTATCGGCCAAGATCAGGTTGTCTGGGTCAGTGGGACACTTCCTGGGTCTGTCCCCCTCACCAGAGTCAGAGCCTTGGGAGCCACTACGGGGGGTGGGTCATTGTCTCATAGGCCTGGGCCAACCCTAAATGTAACAGGAGTCAATACCACTCACTGACAGGAGGGCTGGATAAACATGCAAAGGTGGCCGTTTCTAATGGGGCGGGTGGTGTAGTGTGACAGGGAGCCAGTGGTACTGGGGTCTCACTGTGTCACCTCCAGCTTCTGCTGGGAATCCCAGTGACTGCCCTCTGGTCTCCCCAGTCATGCCTGGAAACCAACCTCTTCAGTTGGATGAGGGATGTGGGTGTGAGGGTGCCTAGAGATCCCTCTGGGAATGTGGGAGAGGGGCTGGGGTCTCATCACAGCCTCCCTCCCCAGAACTGGAGCCACCTGCCCCTCAGCCGGCCCTGTAGCCAGCCCTGACCTATGTCTTGCCTGAGAGGTCACATCTTGGGGAACTGCCCTCGGGGGAACAGGACAGGGCCAGCTTTGCTCTGCCTGCCTGCCTGACCCCAGTGTGGGCTCAGGCTTCCTTTGGGGGCCCTGACTGATCTGGGAGGGTGCTAAGAGCATCCATACTTGCTGGCTTCTGTATCCTGCTCCCATTTCTCAAACAATGCCTTCCGGGCCTGTGCCCCCGAGGTGCGGGGCAGCGTCTGTGACTGCACCAGCTCCCGGCGACGCTCCCCCTGCCGATGGGCCTGAGTCGTGGCTGGCGGCTGCGGGGAGGGGGACGACTGGGGTGGCGTCACCCGAGGTGGGCTGAGGAGAGACCACTGAGTCAAGAGCACAGATCTGGCCATCACTAGCTCGCACAGGCCCCGGGCCTCCACCCCACTGAATGTGAAATGAGGCAGCGGCTGGGCTATAGGCAGAGAGGAAGCACCCCTGTTCCAGCCCCCACCGGTTCCACAGGTTTTTGGAACTGAGCTGCTGTCTGAGGCCGGCCTGGCCAGCAGTGGGCCCCCTCTCTGGGCATAATCGCCCCTCGGCAGGTGTCAATGCCTGGGGTGGGCAGGGGCGGCCTCCTGGCAGGACAAGCACCCAGAACCAGCCCCACCAGGATCAGGCCCCCTCCTCGCCACCACTAAATAAGATCTCCTCTGTTTCCCCCCTAAAACAGTTTGTCAGAAAGTCACAATTCTCCTTTTATTATTAAGAGGGGGAGAAAAAAGCCAAGCCAGACCCCACCCAACACCCAGCTCCGATCACAGTTCAGAGGGCCTGGGGGCAGCGCATGGGGACAACCAGAGGCCAGGAGGCAGCCTGTAACACAGGGAACCCCCTCACAGGCCTCCCCCAGGGTAAGGGCCTCTCCAGGTAACTCCTCAGTCCACAAGCAGGAAGCCCCCAGCTCAGAGGGAGCCTAGCCAGGATGGCTGAAGATCCATCCTGTGGGGACTGAGAAACTCTCTCCAATCTTTGGACAGACTTGCTTTGAAGGATCCTTAAAGATACCAGCCCTCCGCCGTATTGTTCCAAACAAAACTCTCTACCAAGCTTCGCTGCCTCATTTCTCCTCTCAAACCCCACTCAGCGACACTGCTGCCTTAGTTATCCAGAGGCACCAAGCCAAGGAAGGTGCCTCCTCCTGGGGTTGGCACTGGGAGCTCCGTGCAGGGGCCTGGGTAGCCTGGGTCCAAGGCCAAGCCCAGACACTTCCTGGGGAGTGACGACCCTGCCACCGGGAACAGGGGCCCTGACTCGCCTGTTATCGTTCCTGCTGGCCGTCACCCCCCCATAGCCAGAGCTGGACAAAGACCGTGGGAGGGAAGAGTTCTTCTCTGCGGGACAAAGGGAGGGAGAGAAATAACAAACCCTGGCCTTGGGGAGGGCCACCACTGCCTGCCTCCCATCCTTTGACCCCGCCCTGAGCTATTCACCCAGCATCACTCTGGGCACTGACAGGACCTCTGGGCTAAGCTGACCCTGCCTGGGCCAACAGTTGAGGAGAAAGGATGTTGGAACATAGAGCAATGACATAAAAGAGGTCCTTTAAAGTACTCCTCACTGCATTTGAGAGCACAGAGCCCAGGACCTCCTGTGCTACATATCCAGTAAACACCATGTTACCAAGCCCTCATTCTGGAAATCCACACAGCCCGACCCAAGGGCACACCACTGGGGCCTGATCACAGGTCCAAGACAGCCCCAGGGGGACCACGCCAGGTCTGTTACACACAAAGTGTGCAGGGTAGGCGGCCACCTTCTAACCACAGCCTTGATCTGCAGTAAAAGCCATGGTCATACCCCGCAGGATGAGGCTACTTCACAGCAGCTCTGGGAGAGGAGCCGGGAAAGATGGGCCCCATCTGATGGAGCAGGCGAGCTGGGGACGGGGGTGGCAGTGACAGGCAGAGCGGGTAGGGCCCGGCCCCAGGATTTCTGAGTCTCTTGCAAACCACCCCCAGCCCCTGCCCTCCTTCACATTTTGAGGTCATGGTCTCCTGCTCCTACCACTGGGACTGGGAGTCCAGGATGTGGTGGCCGCGCTGGGGCTTGAGCTGAGGCCCCCCAGGATGGCAGCAGACGTGGGCGAGAGAGCTGTGGCTGAGGTCTCCCCAGAGAACTTCTCGGAGACTCGTGTGACGGCCGTGACTGGCTGATGAGGCTGCCGCAAGGAGAGGCTCACAGGGCGAGGCTTGTGGGGCTCTGGTGTTGGGATGGTTTGGGCGGCTTCGGGGGGCCCATCACCCGGACCTGAAACAGGTGACCAGCAGGGGTCGGGGGTTTCAGCCATGGCATTAACAGGGGCCTCAGAACCACCCAGGAGGACTCCAGCCTGGGTTCAACTGAGGGGCGGTGGGAGGGGCGGGCAGAGGGCGGGGCGAGCCCGGCGAGCCCCGGGAATGGGCGCCGCTTGGGGGCGGTGCCTGTGGGCGGGGCCTGGCGGCTCGGGGTCACCCCCAACCCCAGCCCCTGTGACCCACGCAATGCGGCGAGGGGGAGAGCCGCCAGTGGCGCTGGAGAAGAGCTCGCCCAGCCTCTCGTCTCCGTCGGTGCGGAGCTCAGGGGGAGTGCCAAGGCGGAGACCCCCTTGACCCTGGAGAAGCAGTGTGCGACATGTGGGAGGGACTGCGGGCCGTCAGAGGAAGGCCTCGACCCCCAAGTGGACTTGATTTAGGAGACAGCGGACGTGGGTTATGCGTTCCCACGGGGCTCTCACTCTCAGGGCCCAGGTACTACTGGGGGTAGGGATCCCCCACTGCTCTGGGGGACCTGAGAGCGGCAGCAGTAACCCCCAGAACTGTCACCCTGTGCACATGACTGCCCGCTCTAAGCCGTGGACACGGCCCTCACAAGCACATACTTACGTGTGGCATCTTGGCCTGGAATTTCTTGCACCTAAGGGAGAGGGAGACAGGTGGTGAGGTCCCTCCTTGTCTCTGCAATTATGCACTCTCCCCTCCCAGCCCCACTCTGTGTAACAAGATTCCTGTGTCCTTCCTGCCAGTGGTCACGGGGCTCTGAGCTCACTGAGTGGCCCCTGTTGGGGCATCCACAAGTGACTGAGGTCAAACAGAGAAGAGAAGGTGTGCTTAGGACCGAATCTCCAAATTCTTGGGTCAGAGACCATGGGACTAATCACCTCTCTCCCTCCATCAAGTCTCAGTCCCTGGCCTGTGGTTACAGGCCAGGGCTCCCACCTCGATTCCCTCTCAACACCCCTTTCATGCTGGAACCCAGATATTCCTCCCTTCCATAACCCCCAACCTCCAAACATCACGAGAAAGGGAGGAATGAAAATAGCTTTTGCTTCGGAATGACAGAACGATGGGCAAAGGTGCTGTCTGATCTCATGTACATAGTAAAATTGATTTAAAATAAAAAATGGGAGCATCTCCTCCTTCTTTGTGCAAAAAGCCTCTCCTGATTAGCCTTCTCCTTCCTAGGCCTGGCCCACTTGAAAGAGGGCTAGTGGCTGGGCAGGCACAGCCAGGTGGCAGGGGAACGAGAGGCCTGAAAGACTTGTTTCTGTCACACTGGGCTTCCGAAGATGTTTGCAGCCACAGACCTCCTGGACTGGCCTGCTCTGCCCCAAAGGAGCTGGATCAGCGTAACAGATGCTGAACGCCAATCCCCCCTCTCTCACTCCTCCACAGGGACAGGAACACTGGGTTACCTAATCCAAGGAGCCTTCCAGCAATTATTTTATGAGAAAGTCAAATGCCAAAAGGCGTGCATGGTGTGTGTGTGTGTGTGTGTGTGTGTGTGTGTGTGTGTGTTTGTGTGTGTGTGTGTGTGTGTGTGTGTGTTTGTGTTTTGTAAGTTGCTCTCAGCACAGGGTGAGCCAGACTGCTCCCTGCATTCTTTCTCTGGGTGGAATCTTTGATAGAGACTAGGAGAGAGGCTTCTGCTACAGCTTCTGCCCCAAGTAGCACTCAGCCCCTCCAGGTCTGAGCATGGGAGCCTGGAGTTTAGAGACCCTGGTCTCTGCCAGGAAAGCCCAGCCACTTCCTTCGCAGGACCTGAGGAATGACCAGGTGGGGAAGTTTGGGAGGGACTGAACAGCCTGGTCCCTGTCCCCATAGCCGATGTGAACCTGGGCCTGTGCCTGGTCCGGCAGCATAGAGGGGAGTGGGGGCAGGCAGGGGTCTGGCCTTCTCTCCCAGCTTCCCGGAGAAAGAAGCCTGGCTGGGTCTCTAGGCTGGGAACCCTAACGGTTGATAGATTCTAGGGACTAGCTGCCGAGGATCCACCCACATTCTCCCAACTCAGGCAGGTTACCTGGTCTCTCCTGATGTACCATGACGACATCTGGGAGGGGCTGGGCAGGGCTCCATCTGTGACTGGCAAGGGCAGAGATGGGGCTTGCAGTGGGTTTTGGGCAGACAGTACCAGAAACATACCATCCCCCTTGGCTTCTCTGACTGCTGACAGTCAGACCGCTGAGTAAGTAGCTGGAGATGAGCCTAGGAGAGGAGAGATGAACCAGGAGTGGGAGGAAGAGGGGCAGAGGGGCAGGGAGAGCAGGAGTGAGGGCGGAGGGGGTGATGCTGAGGTGGGGAGGGGGTGATCAACAACCAGTGCTACCCAAGAGCCTGCTCCACGCCACCTGGGGGGAGGCTGCAGCTTGCCCCAGGCCCCAGGGGTTCCTCTCAGCCATCCCCTCAAGGCCCCTCCTCCAACCCTCCCCCAGCTCCTGCCGGGTAACAGACTGTGGAGGAGGTGAGGGCTGATGGACCCTGCTGAACTCCCTCCACATTCACCAGCCCTGATGTCAGCGGGCTAGCGAGGCCGACCTCCCACTGAGTCCCAGGGGCCCTGACACCCACCCTTCCAGCTTCCCTTCCCCTGGCTGTGACCTGTCCACCGCCCGCTGGTCCCTTGATCTGCTGTGCTGCTGGGCTGGAAGTAGGATGTGGGACAAGGCTTCCTGAGTCCCCTGCCGTCACCTCACGCAGTCAAATCCTTGCCAAGCCCAAACCATGAAGCCAGGAGATGAGATGGGGGAACGGAGGCCCCGGGAGGGACACGGACAGGCCCGAGGCCACAAGTAAGGTCCACAACGACACGTGCAAAACCCAGGGCCCTTCCTCTAGTCCCAGCACCCCTCTGGGGGCAGCAGTCAAATTCAGCCAAGTCTGGGCAGCTCCTCCTGCTCCCATTTGCCTGGAGGCTCCTGTTCCCTGGAACTGCTCCTCAGAACTCTTCAGAACCCCCTCCAGGCCCTCCGGCACTGCCCTCTGAGGACCATCCCTCCTCCTGCCTGTCCTGACTGCCCTCCCACCCCCTCAGCTTCTCCTCCCCAGGGACCTTCCTGAGTGGCTGTTCTTTCCCTCACCCTTTAACCGTGGTCCCCAGGGCTCTGATCTGGGCCTGACCCCTTTCACCCGCAGACTCTTTCTGGGTGGTGTCACCCACCCCCACCTCCATACCGATGACTGCCGCTTCTCCATCGCCAGCCCAGCCCCTCTCCATATACCCAGCAGCCTCCAGCCCTCAGGCCTGAAGGTCCCACCCCCTCCCCAGACTCCTCAGGTCCCGAGAAGGCACACAAGGCTTACAGGGCGGGGAAAGGCCATAAGAAGTGGGATGGTGCAGGCCACTGCATTCCTGGGCCCACTTGTCAGGCCCACTCCTCCACCTTCTGCACCCGAGTCCCCGGGCGTGGGTGAGGTGCATATACACACTTGCGTGCATGTGTTGGACCCCATCCTCAGAGAGCTGGGGCTGTCTGTCTCAGCTGTTCATCCACCCCCACACCTGGAGAGACAACTGGCTTTAGAAAGTGCTCTGTGAACATGGGGTGATGGGATACCTCGAAAAAGGGGACTCACTTGGGAGCCAGTCGAACCTCCAGGATGGACTTAGATGGGTGACGGAGAGGGTGCGTTAGCGGCCACGATGAGCCACAGGGGGCTCACAGGTACTGCACAACCCTGTCTCGAAGGTCACAGCCTTTGCACTGAGTCAAAGGCAGCTGCCAACCTCACTGGTCACTTCACCCCTCCAAGCCCCTCTGCCAGGATGGGCTCAGGTTGGAAGGTCAGGGGCCAGGCCAGACCCATTATCTGCCAGGCCCTGATGGGCCCTGCCTGCCTGCAGCCCTCAGCTTGCTGGGTGGCTGATGGGCCTGGGAGTTCTCATAATTGGGAAGGTGTGTGAAGCCAGTCATTCCCCACTCTCCAGGGTTCCCAGCTGCAGGCACCCAAAGGGAGTAGACTAACAAGGACCCAGTGGAGCAATGCACTCCAGGGCCGGACCCCTCGGCAAACAAAGGATCTCCCACCCCTCCTCTCCAATCTGAAATCCAGCCTCTGCCCTGGAAACTGTTGCCTTGTTATGAGATCCATATGGGTGTGGATGCAAGGCTTACGTTTATCTTTTCCTGCCAGGTTGCTGGGTTCGGGAGCCAAGGGGAATGCTAAGCAAGGAGGTGGGAGTGTGGTGGAGGCTGCGCAGGAGCCCGGGGGGCCAGTCGTGGAGGCCCCAGGCCTCATCTCCGGCCAGGACTAGGAGAGGGACACATGGGGCTCTGCCCTCTGCCCCAGAGCTCTGCCTGCCTGAACTCTCCTGAATCCTGGAACCCTGAGGCCCCTGCGTGGGGGGACGGAAGAGACCCCTGCCCCCTGGGTCACTCCAATTCCCCTCTACCAAACCCTCCTTTAAACTCCATCCCAGGGACACTCAGCTGGACACACATTTTCATCTTTCTCCCACGTATCTGAGGACGTGTCTGTGCACGTATCATGCTTGCGTGTCCCAGTGTGGGTGTGTCAGTGCGGAGGGAAGATGTGGGCATTGCAGAGTCTACAGGACCTGCACGTGTATGTGGCGTGTGGGGTGTGGGTACATTTCCAAGCACCTGTGTTTATAGGAGGGACTTTTATGCATTTGCTCATAAGTGCTGAACGTGTTCTAGACACACGCAAATGCATGCCTGCTGCACATGTGTCAGCGTAGAACGCACGCATGCCTGTATGTGTATGTTGAGCGTCTCCATATGCTTCCATATATCAAGCGTTTGTGTATCACCGTGTGAGTCTGACTGCACAAGTCAGGTGCCCCATCTCTGGCTGCCTCTTTAACCAGACCTAGAAGTCTGTCTCTAGAAGGTAGGGATCCTGGGCGCTCTGCGGAGACTTGCATACAAGGTTTTAAGGGTGGCCCTGATCCGGAGAGAGGGTAAGAGAGAGCAGACCTTCTCAACCCCCGACCAACGTTGGGCCCTCGTGGTCCTAGTGGAGGAGGAATTTCCCACGGGCCTCTGCTGAGGCTCAGGCCGCCCAGAGAACAAACAGCACACATCCCCGTGTGGAGGGGCCTGCCTCCTCCCAGCAAAGGCAGGGGCTGCGGAGGGTGTGGAGTGGAGACAGCTGCTTCCAGCCCAGATAAGGCCATGGGGCTCACAGTTTCCATTTCTAGGATCCCCTCCCCACTCAGGTCCCAGCTCCTAAGCCCTGGCCCCATGGCCTGGAAAGGTCTCCGCTGACTCACCCCAGCGCCCTGCCCCCACCTTGGGAACAGCACCCCACCACAGCCTGTCCTGGGCCACTGTGGTCTCTGGGGCAGGACAGCCCCGGCCTGGGGCCCTCACAGCTAATATCCTGACCCTTGTGCCTCTGAAAAGCCACACAGGAAGGAGCACTGGCCCCTCCTGTCCTCTTAGAACGACACTCCCTGCGTCTACGTGCTCGTGCAATCCGCTCCGCCAGCCTGGCTGCCCCGGCCCAGAGGACCCCGAGACCCCCAGGGGCGAGCAGTCATCATCAGCGGCAGAACTGGGCCTAAATTCTGGACTCATCCTCCCTTCTCCCCCGCTGCTCCACAACTTCCCACCGGAGGCTTGCCCCCTCCAGCCCTGCCTGGCCCGCCTCCCCTCCCCGTCCCTGGGCTATTTATAGGGACTGGGGGAGGCAGAGCTCCAGGGCTGTGGCTCCCTGGGCCTTCCCCAGGGGCCCCGCAGGCCAGGCAGTGTCTGCTTTCAGCCCAGAAAAAGGCTGTGTCACTCCAAGTAAGCAGTGGGGGTGGGGAGGCTGGGCAGAGGCAGGGGGCTGGGCTCTGGCCTGGGCCAGGGCCCTCCAAAGCCTTTTGCAGCCCACACACAAGCTGGGCTTCCTCAGAATCATTCTGGAGTCCCCCTTGGGGCTGGAGCGGTACGGGAGGTCTCTGCGGGCGCTAGCACCTCCTTGGGGAAGCCTGGAGGAGACCAGCACCCACACCACCAGGCTGCCACCTCCCCTGCAAGCCCCCCCGAGTCTCCTTTCTCTAACAAAACTATCCCTCTGACCCATGACTCCCCTCCACCAACAGTGGGTCGAATGCCTTAAGGTGCATTTCAAGGCCCTTCCGGCAAAATGCACAAACTCCCACACTTCTGCCTTTGTGGCTGCCCTGGTCCCACTGCCTGAAGCATCCCTTCCACTTGCCATCCTGTCTGGCAGACTCCCTTCTTTAGGTCTTCAGAGCCCAGTTTAAATGCCACCTCCTCCAGGAAGCCGTCCCTGATGAGGCCTGTTACCACTCCTCCCCTCCCCTCCCCGCCCACCATGCCCATTGAAATATATCCCTCCTCTCCTGCCCTGGCTCCCTCCTCCAGTGTGGAGCTGCTGTCTGTCTTGAGTAGTGATCTCTGGGGCTCCTGAGAGGGCAAGGCCCTGCCTCTCTCATCCCTCTGACCCCTGGCCCAGCCCCCAGCTCCATCAGCCATTTGAATGAGTGAGTGAAGGGAGGGGCGCCGAATGGAGCAGTGCAGGAACTAGTGACTGAACAGTGAATGGAAGTGGAGAGAACAGGGGGGCAGGAAAGCAGAAGAGACCCCACCTGTGTCTCCTGAGCCCTGGAGTGACTGCCTGGTGCCCCCACAGGTGGGAAGGTGGCAGGGGCAGCCCAGGCCAGGTCTCAGTGGCACGGCTCGGCCCTGGGCAGCCGCCAGCTCGGTCACCCTCATTCTTTCCAGATCAAAGTTCCCCCGGGGAACAGCCTGGAACCTGACACTGGCCTGGGGTGGGGAGACGGGGCCAGCTGGCACAGTTCGGGAGGAGGACGTGGAAAGGCAGGCACCTGTCCCCAGCTCCAGGGACCCCAGGCCAGCAGCCTTGGGAGGGGACTGGATACACTTCCGCACACCTACTTCAGCCCCAGCCCCGTCCTTGGATAGGCCATACTGGTAGGTGGGGAACCCGTGGCTCTAGGCCCTTCTGTCCCAGACTCCCCAAGGACCCCAAACCCTCAGGGCCTCAGCGGCTCGGCTTCCTGCACAACCATCCCCCCACATCAGTTCTGACTCAGCCCCACCCCGTCTCCCAGCACCTTCCATCCAGACACCCTCCAGGTGTGTGTTTCTCTGTCTCCCAGTGTCTGTATCTATTTCTGTCTTGGCACCTTTCTGTGTAGACTCTCTGTACTTCTGTGCTTCTCTGTATTTTTCATTCTTGTCTCAGTCCTTACCCTGGTCTCTCTTTCCATCTCTCTGTCTCCCTAGACACGAAGAGTAACGATGGAGTGATTTGTCCACCCTTTCTTTTAAGGAAGGAGCTGTTTTCATGGCTCTCTGCCGTCTCCAGCCCCTAGTCCCTCCAGTCTACAGTGAACAGATTTTCCTGATGCTGAGATGAGGGTGGGAGAGGACAGACCCCACCGCCCCAGCTGCAGCCGGGCCTCCCTGGTGCCCTCAGGCTGCTGCGTCTGAGCCAGGCCTCGGTCAGCCCCACGACCACGTGAGCAGGTGGGGAGGAAGTGGGCAGAGCTGGTCTGGGTCAGCAGGCCCGTGCCAGTGGGCCAGGTCCCTGAGTCTGCCATCGTCTGTCCTTCCTCATTCCACTTCTAGCTGTGGAAAGTCACACCACACTCAGAGTGTGACTTCACGCTCCCTGCTCCTAAGTACAAGCTAGTGTCACATGTGTCATACACACACACACACACACATACAAACACACACACACACTCACAAAGTATAGGGGAGCATAGGCTCAACGCACGGGACTCAGAATCTCAGTCATGGTTCACTCCTCTTTGTACCTCAGTTTTCTCATGTGTAAAATGGGGGTTATAATAATAGTATCCGTGTCCCAGGATTGTTATAAGCATTAAATTAGTCCATGTTTGTAAGGCGCTTACAAACAAAGGCCCTATGTCTGGCACATGGCACTCAATCTACGTATTCGTTTAATAAAATAATAAAAATTAATAAATATGCATGCTTCAAATTTGACTCTCAATAAAAATTACAGGTTGCTTTCACCTTTATGCTGTTGCCCCAGGCTGAGCCTGATCCTGCTCACCAGCAGGTCCAAACAGGCCTAATGTGAGTAGTTGTAAGTCATGTCCAGGAATAACATTGCGCTCTGGGGGTGTGCATTTCGACCTGCTTGTGGAACCCCTCTGCTTTAACAGCGGCTGTATCACGTGTGGGGAAGTCACATGGCTTCTGGTTAAAGATGATTGAAACCATGTCCTTCTACCCCAAACACGTAGACATGAGAGTGTTAAAAAAATTAATGAGAAGGACATGTTTGTAGACACGAAATGGAGACTTCTCCTTAAAAGAAAATAGGGCGGAGGCTGCAGGCGGAGAAGGGGCTGGGAAGACAGCAGGGCTGAACGTGCTGTGTGTGAGCCACAGTGTAAATGCTGAGCCGGGCTGGGCCCTGAAGCTGGCTGGTGTCAGGATCTGTGCTGCCAGTTGGTGATGATAAACCAGAGCAGCTACGTCCACCCTTCAAGGTCGTGGCAAAAACCAAAGCCACATGCCTGTGGTTGGGCAGAACCATTAGGCTTAAGGGACTGTCCCAGAAATGTGTCACTCACATGAGGTGGAGGCCCACAGTGGACACTTCTGAGAAAACCCTGGTCTGGAGCCCAGCCAGGTACAGACCAAGTAGAGGCCGCTGGTAGATGGCCTTGGGTTTTACGGAATCTCCAGATAATCCCACAACCAGGAATCACAGGGCGCTGGGGAAGCCAACAATCTCCACAAATGGAAGAACTGATAGATGAAAAAATAAAGTTTTAGAGCCATTTGAAAAGTCTTTAAAGTAGGTGTCTTTAAGGTCCCCAAAGAAACCGAAGGAATAGCAATCACGAAACAACAAAAAGAGATCATGACATAAGAGCAGGACAAATGACAAAGAGTCCAGTAGACACACAGGACATTAAAATTACAGATTAAAAAAAAAAAACTGAAGGTGAGCTGAATATCTGAACTGAATATAGTAAAATACATAATAGAGTAAATACACATGAGCATACAAATATGTATATTTAATATTTAACGAAACATCTTTCTCTAAACCTACATGGCTTGGTTTGAATTTCCTTGGTAGAACTTACCATTTTCTTCCTTGTGTTGCCTAGTATTTTTTTTTCCAAAAATATCCCAAAGTTTGAGATTTGCAAATTCTAATATATATATAATAGATAAACATCAAGTTTATAATGTATAGCACAGGGACCTATATTGAGTATCTTGTAGTAACTTATGTTGGAAAGAATTATGAAAACAAATACATGCATGTACCTATATGACTGAAGCATTGTGCTGTGCACTAGCAATTGACACAATATTGTGAACTGACCATACTTCAATAAAAACATAAAACAAAAACAAAACAAACTCAAAAATGTCCCACAGGAGCCCTTGAAAACACACCCAAAATGGACTGATGTTTCTTAAATTACTCCCTTGTTAATTATTTTCATTAAAGGCATCATTTTCTTTTAGTGGCTCAAACTTAAGACATCTCCTTCCTACTTTTGTAAAAATTACCGCATTCTATTTCTATTTCCACATTACCTTTACATTTAGCTCCTTCATCTGTATCTTAACTGTCTCTCCTCTAGATTGCTTTAGGAGCTGTCTAATTAAACTTTTGGACTCGCCACTCCTCCCTGTTCTCTTACTTCTCTTAATGCACTCTTAATTCAAGACAAACTCGGGGGTTGGGTAAAGCTCAGTGGCAGAGTGCATACCTAGGCTGCATGAGGTCCTGGGTTCAATCCCCAGTACCTCCATTAAAATAGATAAATAAACCTGATTACCTCCCCCAAAACAATATTAAAAAAAAAAAAAAGGAACTCTCACCATTGCTTCATGCAGAGCTTTTATTATCTCTCTAATATTATAAATACTCCGAGGCCCACCAGGTGATCTGAAAGTTAGGACTTCAGTAATAAGTTACATCTTACTCCGGGGTACACCCACATGCATTTTTCTGACTCTCCCCTCTTGAATTTTCTCCGATCTTAAGTCTTTGGCTCATTTTTGCTTTACTTTTGTTTTTAATGTTCTTTTCTATTATTAAAATAGAGGTACTGGGGACTGAACCCAGGGCTTCACGCGCATGCTCTATCACTGAGCTCTACCCCCACCCCCGGCTTTTGTTTTTTTAATACATTTTTATTGCATATGTACCTATTCGCAGAAAATGTTTTTGGTTTCTTTTATGGTTGCTTTAACTGTTAATAATCTTATAAAAGGCTATCAATAATAATCTTTTGGGATTTATATTTTAAAATATTACTACTAAGTTGCCAGGATTCAGCCAAATTTTAGTACATCTCTGTGGGCCATTCAGACAAAAAAGGGATTTCTCTACTGGCTGGAGTGACTAACCCAAATTCCAAGGACTTTGTGTCACTGCTCCACAATGGGGGGCAAGGAGGGCCATGCCTGGAACTCCATCTGGGATGCCTTTTGTATTCGTAAGTCCAACAGCAGAGATTAATAGCAGCCCCAGCAACCAAAAAGAAAGGACAGGGCTTCTGAAGACACAGATCCTTCAGGAATGAAATTCTGGGTCACCTTCTTGGCCGAGGACCAAGAGGCAGCAAGTTCAGCGCTTCCTCCAGAGATCTGAGCGTCAGATATGTGGTCATTCCGTCTTGTGAGCTCCTGGGTCCTGGTAACATTGCCTTCCCCTTCTATTCCCCTCGTTCTTTGGGAAGTAACTTCTTCATGCAGTTAAAAATCTCTGGGTTACCTTGGCATCCATCTTTTTTTCTCCTTTCGTCTTTTTCAGGACATACCTATGTATCTATTTTCCTGTTTTAAATCTTGGTTCAGAAATACTGGATGGGATTTTTGTTTCCTGAATGGGCCCCAACTGTCTTGAATTGACATACCAGCTAGATAGGCTTTTCCAGACAGTCAATCTCAGGACATTGGTACATGAAGTAATTTAAATTACAATGTGAAAATTACCCCAGGACAGCTTGTTTGACAGAAGCAAAGGGGGATGGGTGCAACAATGGCTTGACATACTGGTGCAATGATTTTTATTTGCATTGAAAGATATCAACACACACGAAAGATCTTCATGAAGGTTGTAAGGAATTGAGTAGGGGAGGTCAACTTTCCTTGACTTTAGTTTCAAACAGAGGAATAATATGAGAGCAGTTAAGTGGCATGGAGTTCTCCCAAAAGTCTACAGCCTTAGCTTTTCTTTGATTCTGTCTTCTTTGGTACTTAATATTTCACTATAGAAAATATTTGAAATATTGCATAGTATTTGGCCTTTTTGAGTTTACCTATAACAGCAAAATTATGCAATTATCAAAATTGTTGCATTCATTAGTTAAACATAATACTGCAGGATTTATTCCTTTTTGTGCAAATTTATTAAGTAGTTACTTTCTGTCAGTTCTGTCTAAGCACTGAAGATACAGCAGTGAACAGAACAGATCTCAGAGCTTCACACTGTCGTTGGGGGAGACCGTAAGTTTACATAACGTTTTTACTGGCCAAGCTTGAAAATGCCCTACATGAAATACCTTCATTCCCTACATGATTTGGTCATTCATTCGCACACATACATAGGCATTTATAATCAAATCCTCTTTGGTTAAAAAGACAGTTGGGGTAGTTCTCATCCTTGGCGTTATAGAGACCCAGAAGCATTAAAAGGTGAATAATGTCACTTTTCCATCAGCTCTGGTCAAATTCTTGGCACTCTGAACTATCTATAGAAGAAAACGATTTTATATTTTTACTGGCAGTTAAAAATAGTAGATAATGAAACCATTTGCACACTCTTCCAAGATAAACTCAATCCACCTCTTCAAAATGTTATCCTGTTTTGAAAGATGATATTTCAGGACAATCATTTGTATATTATTGATACTGTTAATTAGCGTTGTCACAAATCCCATTGTTGTTGCTCTAACGTGCTTGAAATTCCACTTTTGAATTTAACCCCTGCTCATGTGCAAAATTCCTAACTGCTTAAAATGTATGCAGCACAGAGCTGCAAAGAACTAAGTTTAGCCCAAAATTCTTCAGGGAACAAAAGGTATGGGTGCCTCCTCAACTATTAGCTGCTTTTAAATGGTAAAGCGGAAAAAATTCCTAAACACCCACCACTGGGCACCTCTCTCCTCAACCACCCAAAACGTTATTTTTCAAAAATTCTGTATGTCTGAAGTGAATTATCTGTGGTCAATAGGAACCTTTGAGGTATGGATGTTTGTGTTAAGCTGTAGTGTGAAAAATATAAAGAAGATATATTGCTATTGCCTAATGCACTATACTTTCTTTCCTGACTACAACTAATAAGAAGTATGGGTTTTTCAGAACCTTGAAAATTTTGTGATTTCTCCATGTCACAAGCAGATCACAGCAGGTAGGTTCAGTTGTCTGAAGGGGATTTTAGACTCAAGGTGAAGAGCCTCCTCTAAATCAGGCTTTGGAAAAGACCCTCCTATTTGTCTTGTAGTTCAGAAATGCAGTTTCACAAAGTTCAGTTTGGGTTAATGAAGGTGTCGATTGTGCATCTGGAGCTGGACTAACAGTTCTGCAGATGCCCACTAGTGGCAGCCTCCCTTCCCCCTTCATTAGCTTGCTGGTGCCTAACTTGTGGAAAGAGAACAAAGGCTCAGTTTTTCTCTTGCCAGCACATCGGAGAGTGGGCTCGTTAGCTCCCTCCACCAAGAGGTTTTAGTAGCACTGGTACCATGTCTTAAACTCATGACCTTTCCTAAACATTTTATAACACCAAGACTCTCATAAGAATCTGAGTTTCATTATGGTCAGATAGGCGACCCAGGGAGGGGGGTGGTTGTTGAATCACAGTTGACAAATTTAATGGATATATTCAAAAACATTCACTGTGAGCCATGCTCTGCACTGCACTAAGTGTTGGGGTTACAAAGAATAGGACAAAGACTTTGTCCCCAAGAAACTTTCATGGAGGGCAAAGTTCTAGGACAAGTTAAAGCAACACAGATCTCACTGTCCTGACAGAAGTTAGTGTTTTAAATAAATAAATAGAGAAAGAAAGATAGAAAAAGAAAGAAAGAAAGAGAGAGAGAAAGTTAATGTGTTTTCTTAAATAAATTGCCCCTCAGATTTCTACAAGCCCATTGGTTAGATTTCCAGAGTTCTGAGAAAGTTGATTCTGTCCACCTGTACCACTAATACTGGGAACTGCCAGAGGGTAGAAATGACGGAAGGGGCGCCTGTTTCCCCCACCCATGGCCCTGCAGGTGCCTGCTGAGCTAGCTTTCTGCTGAGCTACATAAAGGGGAAACAAGTGAGTCTCCAAGGTCATTCGAGCTCTTTCTCATCACTTGCTGGATTCCCGATACTTCCTGACCCCCACCCACAGGTTACACTTGGACCTTATTATCATCTGGAATCTACCATACAAACTCTCAAAAGTCCAACCTTTCCTTCTGTGAACAAAAGCGCTTGTCCTTCCAGTTCCCACTCATGTGTACCCACCATACACGTGCTTCAGCTGCATCAAAACCTCCAGTCTGGCGCCCCACTTCCTCCCAGTTCCTACTTGGTCTAAACCCCCAAGTTGATCTCTTGGCCTCTCTACTTCCAGACCACCTTCAAAGTGCTCTTTCTAAAACTCAAGCTTGATCATGACCCTTCTCTGCTTAAAACATTGCAGTCTGTGCTGCCTGGTCATGACCACGTGCCTCTGCCAGGACCCCGGGGACAGGTACCCTGCTCCCCACGCGGCCTCTCACACTGCCTTTCCCGCCTCGCGCTGCGTGCTCGGGAAGCAGGCTGCGCACGTGCGAGCACACCCTGGGGTTTCACGCTTCTAGCTGCTGTACTGTCCTGTCTAGACCAGGCCTTTCCTTCATCTCGTCAGCCTAAACTTCTGTGTGGCTTCCTTCCTCTTCCCCTCCTCCAAGCCATCCCTCACATTTACTCCTTTCCAGCCAACCAAGAGCTGAACCCACCGCTTGGCACACTGCCATTGTCACATCAACACACTGTCTTCTACGTACACCTTCAGGGGTCTGTCCCTCCTCCCAGTCTTAGGAGTGCCTGCAGGACAGGGACTGTGTCCAACTCTTCCTCCAGACCAGGCACAGTCTCTGGCTTGTAACCCAGGCCCAGGACAAGTCCCACCTTTTTCATGGACTCTCCCCAGCTTCCTAACCTTCCCTCCTCCAAACCCTACAACTCTTCTGTGTCATTCTTGCCCTACTCATTCATTGCCTCGTTTCATTATCATTTTAAAAATGGCTAATTCCTCTGACAGATCTCATTAGAGTCAGTGAGAATTTTCACTGAGTAGCTGTTAGCCTTGTATCTCCGTCCCTTGTTCTGTCACTCAGTTCTCAGTAAGGAGCCGGACTCCGAGCTAGTTTGCCCATCAGTATGATGGAGACAGAGGCAGCTGTAGGTGGCCATGGTTTTTGTACCAGCTGACTCCTAGAGCCAGGGTGTGTCCCTGAGCCAAGGACAGACAGGCGGGCCAGGTGAAGTCTGTGTTCTGGCAAAAGCACTGCCCAATCTGGGTCAAGCTGGGCAAAGCAGAGCCTTACTCTTGGGCATTTCTATTTAGAAATACATTAGGGTAGCATTTGAGACTAATAAAGAATTGTGCAAATTGGAGGTAGTGTGACATAAAAAATCTTACCTAAGCCTCCCTCTATGTACCAACATTGAAATAATGGAAACATCCCCACATAGGAACCTGGAGCTACTTGGAATCCTGGCTCGCACGTTGGGAAGCCCAGCAACATGAGGATCTTTATCCCTGGCTTCTCATCTGCTCCTTGTCTTCGTGTCCACCTCCCTCGTTGACATCAACCCCTGACTCATTACAGAGTCTGGGCGGGCATGGGGACTTTCTGTTCTTATGACCTAATGGTGTGACTCAAGTGCCTAGTACTGCACCTGGCCCAGAGCAGGTGCTCGGTAAACAGCTCCCGTCATTCTCCTCACTGTAGTTGTCACTGTTATTGACTCATTCAGAATTCCTTTTACTCACTAAGGTACTTCAACCATCACTGGCTTATTAAATGCGACTGAATAATGACTTCCTTTGTAGGAGTGGAAGAACCTTGCAGCTAATGCAGGTGGCACTGTCATTACACACTCGCTTGAAATCACGCAGCCACAGGCCTGTGCTGGGTGAGGCAGGAAGTGGGGAGGTTTGGTGCTGGGCTGAGCTGGAGGGAGCTGAGCAGCACGTGGCAGACCCTCAGTGGGGTCAGGAGAGGCCAGGGCAGCCCAGGGGAGGCCTGGGGATGGCCACCTTGGGCAATGGCTGCTCCCACCCATTCTCTACCCTGTCCCTCCAGCTAGCTCTCCAAGGGTTAGGGGCTTTTTAGAGAAGAAAAAACTCAATGAGAATTTTCCACCAGCTTCAAAGGGTGGAGAACCCCCTACCATGACAGGAAACACATCTGTACACGAGTTTGAGAGCTTCGGAGAAAAGCCAGGCCTTGGCCTCAGGGTGGAGGCAGCCCAGGGACGCAAACCTTCTGGCCGCCCCAGCCCCTGTGAGCGGGGCCCCCACCGGCAGGGGCAGCCGTGCTGTGAGTAGCCGCCGCCGGCCCGGAGCAGGGGGGGAAGCCAGCGCCGGCTGTGCCGTGACTGCACGATCCTGCCCCCGGCGCACGACACGCTTCCCGGTTCCCAGGGACTGACTCTACTGGGGAAACGAGGGAGAGAAGCCCTTCTTCATCCTTCTAGTCATCCTCCTGTGCCCACGTCACCCCTCACGGAAGCACTGCCTACTGTGAGGGATTCAAGCCTCAGCCCTGCTTTCTCCTGCCTGTGGCCCTTGTTCTTTGCTTATAAATATTCAACTATTTACATTTTAAGTCCTCACCACGTGGCTAGAATTGGTTGGAATTTGTACATCTTCACTGGAGAAAAAGGAGTATTTTATAAGCAATCTTTCTGAAAGGATAATATTAGAAAATAAAATGCACAGGCGTCCCGAGGCGGGACGGCGCTCACACCGCGTTGCTCCCCAGTACCGTCTCGCTCTCCTCATCCGGCTTGTCCGGCTCGCTGGTCAGGACCACGTCAGCTGCGTCATCCGTGGGTGCCCTGGGGAAGAAGAAAAATGCCGAGGCCTTTAGTCTTGAAAGGAACAATTAAATTTTTCATTCTTTCCTCATTTGGATGAGAACTTTAAGTTGTCACCAATCATTTACCTCACATCCTTACTGAAAATCTCTTCCTCGTCAGAAGACTCCCCATCATGTAGCTTCTGCGCCATATTTTTTTTGCGTGTGGCACTGAGAGGTCTGTACATGTCCCTGAGCCAGAGCGGCCGCATTCTCTGGAAGAAGCCCTCCTAGAACGGAAAAAGGGGAACGTTCATTCTGCATCTCCCCTGCTTTCTCTGGCAACAGTACTTTATCCTCCTCAGATTTACCTGGCTCTCACTTTGCTCTGAGCATTTTCTACACAGCAAAAACCGAAAGAAGCCCCTTGGAAGAAAACACACACAATTAGTGATGCACGCCACTTTCTACGTCTCACACAGTGTGCCTGTCTGGTCTTACTGGGACTAAGTGGGCACCTCAGTAAACACTCACCACCAGCAAAGGCACCACACACCTGGACCCTGATATTTAATAATTATGGAATTATGGAATAATTCCATGCACACCGGGCTCCCAGAAGCTCTCCATGCCCGTTTGAGATGGCCCCCCAGTGTCCCCGGACAGGCCTCTGCATGTGGCTGAGCACGGAGTTCAGGCAGACTTTCTAGCCCCACTCCCCTGCTTGGCCCTGCCAAGTGCCCTCGTGCAGGGAAGACCCTGCACAGCCGTGCGAGGCAGAATAACATGACTCTGGAAGTGTTCACCCCAGCCCTCTGCAGACGCAGTCACACGCAGCACGTGCTGGGGCTGAGGGGGAGGGAGTCCCTATTTTCCTAGTGGCTTTGTCCTGTAAACTGGATCACACCAAGGAAACCTGAGTCCAAGTAGCAGAGCTATCTGACTCACTGACTTTCACACCGCAGGCTGTCTCTGATGCTAAGTGAATTGTGAAATCAGTTTAAAGACCACGACTAGCACTAAAACACAAAATATTCTTTTTTGAATATACATAGAATAGGAAAACATCTGAGTGCATAATAAGTTTGTTTTAGAAACTCCTTGTGTCCATATAGTATGTGGTGCTGATTTGTGACATAACATGTAGCTCACAGCCCAAGCACAGTGTGATCAATGAAGGCCTCAGTGGAAGGGAAGCATCTTTTTGATACTCACTAGCAGTATGGCCATGGGGCAGGACCTTTTCCCTTTCTCTTTCTCCACTTTCTTAATATAAAAGGAAGAAACAAACTGCTGTCTAAAGTTTCTCCCAGTTAAAATTCTATGAGGTTTGGATAAAGGGAATAGATTGTGGGGGTCTGAAAACCAGCAGGAGGACAAGGGAAGTTTCCCTGCCACTTTCTAGGAAGGACTCATATATTCTCCCTTCCAACAACTTTGAGTGAGGCTGGTCCTCAAACCCTAGAGCCATGTGGCCTTCCCTACCCCAGAACCTCCAAGAAGGCCACTGGCCCAGCCCAGCCTGATGGCCACCACCAGCAGAAACAGGTGAAAACCCAAACCTCTCTCCCTCCCCCTTCTTCCCTTAAAGGACTAGGAAAAGCAGAGGCGTCTGGGCCGGTCCCATTCCAGCTCAGCTTTGGCTGGGGAGCTAGTTTTGCTGGTAAATAAATTCAGCTAAAGCATTATGATAAATAAATATTCTTCCTGCCTTTTGTGCTTTCCTCACTATAAACTGAAGAGATTGAAATAGATGAGGTCTAAGTTCTCCTCTAGTTCTAAAATCCTACTTCAAAAATTACCAGACTAGGGGGAGGGTACAGCTCAGTGGTAGAGTGAGCTGCTCAGCATGCACGAGGCCCTGGGTTCAATCCTTGGTACCTCCACTAAAGATAAAGAAACCTAATTACCTCCCCCACAAAAGTAAAACAAACAAAAAATAAAAGCTTTTAAAAAAGTTACCAGAGTAATATTTACCTTACGCTTTTTTTCTGATCTTTTGCTGCTTTTCTGCGTGAACAAATCTGTTTTGGAAGAAACATGATCAGAATTATTCATCACAATGACTATCTTAGAATCTTTATTCATTTCTTTTCATTTTCAGTCTTATCTACCCAGTGAGACGAAGGCTTTTTTTGTGGAAGGAATGTTCTCTTGTTTAATAATCCTTTGCCTCTTTCACAGTGCCTAACTTAGGATCATGCACACAGCTGGCAATACGTTTTATTGATTGTTTTAGGTAACGTTCAACAGATAATGGCCAATACAAATTCTTAGAAGTAGGAAAACAAAAGTATCTACCAGGAACCTCAGCATCGTTTTAAAGACAAGAACAAGAGTCAGATGCCTATCATATGGCCACTACTGGTCACTGTTGAGGAGGTCCTCATCACTGCGGTAAGAAAAACACTGGAAAGGAAGAGACAAGCACATTTGCACATGAAATGATAGACAAGCTTTAGGTTGGAAGCAATATGAGAATTCAGGAAGATGGCTACATACAGAATCAAGAGATCAACATATAAACTTCAAAGACTTTCCTATATAACACAGAAGACTAAGAAATAGAAGAAATATCCCATTTACAATATCAAAAAAACCGCATAAAGTACCTAGGGATAAATTTAACTGAGAATGTATAAGACATATGTGATGAATATTAAAACTCTTCTGAAGGACATTAAAGTGAAAGCTGTATACATGGCATGAGATACCATCTTCCCAGAATGTTGTAAAGATATCAATTCTCAAATTGACCTACAGATTCAATGCAGTCCAATTTAAATCCAAGATAAATCTTCAACAAAACCTGGCTAGTTGACATTTGGGAGAGAAAATGTGAATGAATATTCATGAAATGTATGAAAAAGATGATCAAACAGCAGGAGCTTACCCTACCATTAATACAATATGTTCCAGAGCAACTGGAATTATTCAGTGTGCTACCGGTACTAGGAAAAGATAACTGCATCAATACAACAGAGTCGAGATAAGCACAGTATTTTTATTATTACTTTTTAAAACTTTTTTTATTGAGTTATAGTCAAGATAGTATTTTTAGATTGGTGAAGAATGGACCATTCAGTAGAAAATTTTGAAACAATTCGATGTTCATACAGGGGGAAAAAGTTAGATCCCCTACCTCAACTACACTAAAAAACAAAACAAATTCTAGACAGATTATGAAAGTACTAGAAGAGAGTATCAGAGACTATTTTTATGCCATGAGGTGACAAAGGCCTGGCTGACAAAACCTGCTAGCCATGAGGACGGGCTGATACAGGGACAGACGGTCAACAGATGGCTGCTCTTCCGAGCCTTTGCCATCTCCTCCCCTGGATTGTCTGTCTTCTTGTTCACTTCTAAAACTCTTTACAATAAATAAATATGGGCTTTCATTGATTTTCAGTGTTTCAAAGACTTCCCAAAGTTTTTGTCTCTAAGGGGTTGAGACAGAAGAGTGGAGTAAGGAGCTCAGGCTTTACAGTCAGGTGAAACTGGCTTCTGCTTTTGGTTTTGTCACTGGGGCCTTAAGTCGATGTCCTACATCTATGAAACAGGATGACACTGCCGTCCTCACAGGACTGTGGGGATTAAGCCAGACAATACACGGAAGACTCTTTGTCCAGTGCTTGGCATAGGTCGGTGCTAATTTGGTGCCACAGACAAGGTGGTCAAATCTGCCAAAGCTTTCTGCCTGTGGCATCAGGGTCTGAAAGCTCTTTTCCACCACACGATTATAAACATATTGCTTCTATTTTCTTCTAATACTTTCATGAGTTCTTTTCTTTCATGTTTATGGAGATATGTTTAAGGTGAAAAATGGGGACCTGCTGTTATCTTTCCACCAAATAGGGAGCTGTTCTACTACCATTTATTCATTTTCTTCCACTGATTAGAATGTTAAATATGACATTTCAAAAGTCTAAAGGACACGTGGGTCTGTCGATTGCTGGGCTGTCTAGCTACTTCAAATAAATATTATGTTGCATTACTCCTCATTGTGGAATTGACATAATGCCTCATCTCTCTTCCACTGAACATCATTATTGTCAGCTTTACGAAAAACACTACATGGTCTCTGTCCTGAAAAAACTTATCTAAGTGGGGAGAGGAAATAATGAAATGAAATAAATAGATACAAGTGCAAGGTTAAACTACATAGCAATTAAAGCAATAAAAGAGGAGTTTATAGAAATTCTACAAAAGCACAAGGCCATATGCCACCGGCAGATGCAGGGGGCACAGTCTGGGAAATGGCTAATGACAAATGACTAGCATGCTGACCCCACGCTACCCTGCACATTTGTAGGCTCAGAAATCAGACTCTGCCTTCACCAAGAGGGATCTCAAGTCTTCCTATGAGGCAGTCTCACTTTATCACTATCACAGGATTGATCAGAAATCAGAATGCCAAATTATTACTCATCAGCGACAAATACATCTGTTCTACAGACAGGGCTTCTGTGTCTACACAAGCAAAGAACATCCTCCTGCAGAGACAGGCCTCCATGGCACACTGAGGCACAGCTGGAAGACTACAGGGTGAGAACAGAACTACAACAAACAGGGCACACTTCACAGGAGCCTGAGGCAGGATTTTATTCACAGTGTTTTGATGGAACCTACCTACAAAATGTCTTACACACTGGAGAAGAAAGCTGGTAAGTAAACCCAATGGATGGACAAGATCACACTTTTATCTCTTAGCCATGTCCTTTCAGCCCTCCCAGGGTGACTGATTGCTCCAGGAGGGTGGAAATGATGTATCTCATCATTTCACCTAACAAGGACAGAAAGCAGTGAAGGGATGACAGTGACTGGTGAGGTGCAGTGTTCTGAGTTGAAGAAATTTTACTACCATGTCAACTCTGGCCTCCTTATAAACTTGACTTTTCAACATACTCTAATGGCTTGTTACCTTGGGTTCAGTTCCACAGAGACCCCCTGGGACTGGAGCTCCTTTAAGAATCCCGGGCGTATACTTTTCCATAAAAGACCAAAGCCCATCTCAGCCCTTGTGACTGAAGAGGACTGTGGAGTAGTAGCAGGTGGAAAGGTAGCTGTGATTTTCAGTTTGAGGGTTCTGAATCTCAATTGTCCTTACCTCAAAAAGGCAGAAACTTATAACCAAGACCGCCACTACTGCAGTTACTGCCACAGATATTAAAACTGCCCACAAGACTTTGCTCTTATAGTCGGATCCTGGAACTTCCTCTGTGAGCTGAAATAATAAAGAATAATTTTTTTGAAAAACAAAGAGAAAAGATTAACTCTAACTATTCTTAAACCTATTTAAACACTAGCTCACTCTTCTTTTTTGGGGGGTGGGTGGGAGGTAATAAGGTTTATTTGTGTTTTAGAGGAAGTGCTGGGGACTGGACCCAGGACCTCGTGCACGCTAAGCATGTGCCCTACCACGTGAGCTATACCCTCCCCCTTAGCAGACTGTTCTTAAACTACTCTGAACCCCATCCTTTCGAGTAGCTTATAGGTTCTTAAAGAACCTACCAGATCTCATGTGTTACTAATCTTATCAGCATTTTCTCTTACAATGCATCTTGTGTGTTGAGGCTCCCCTAGGAATAGCGGCACCATTCTCTAAATGAGCACAGTGGGAGATCGCTGTCTTAGCCAGTTTCGGGGATAAGATGCAGACCAGGGGCCCCTAGTCTCCCTGCTTTGGCACTTTAATGGCATGTCCTACACTGAGTAGAAGTCCAGGTCCCCATGTGTCAGGCATTGCCCTCACCTCATGTGGCTCCTGCCCTGTCTGTTCACTCTGGCCTTCTGCGCTCTCACTGATGTAGTTCTCAGTTTTCCACAGGTCAGTATCCCCCTCTGCCGGGGACAATTTTACTTTTTGCTGCTCACTGAGCAGCTTTATCAGAAGGCCTGTTCTGGTGAAAAACTTGGCACAGGACAGCTTCACGTGCGTCTCAGAGCAGTCCATTTTGAGAGTTCGGATCAAATGAGAAATGAGGCCTCTCATGTAACCATTTGGTACGATGGACCGTAGCTGCTGGTTTACCTGGAGTTCAAACTGATCACCCAAGGATGGAAGCCCTGGGGAAGTGAAGCTGGTGGGTTTAGAGGGTAATTCAGTGCCCACGTTGAGGTATTCCCTTTGTGTTTCGTCCGTGTGTTCAACAGTTGGCACAAAGTTGCCTGTAGTAACAGAATATGTGCTGGGAACGTCCGTACGGGCAGCGACTTCAGAGAGAGCTCCTTCCGGCACAGTTGCCTTTCCTGCAAGAGGGTCTGAAGAAGAAAATAACTCTGGTGGGTTTTCATGAGAATTTAGTTCTGCTGAAGAAGAAATAGCTTCTCCTGAAGGAGAATTTATGAGGCTCCTCACTGCAGAGGGAGGCCTGCCTGCAGATATACTCCTGAGGAGCTCTTTCCTTTTCAAAGTTCGATTCCTTTTGGCCTGGAATAAGCTGTGCATCGCACGAGAGCGACTACCAAGGAACAGGCGTCTTTTTCTGGGACGTGAGGTTGGTTTAGAAGCTTCCATATTTCTAACTATACTTTCTGCGTCTTCTAAAATACTATAGGATAAGTCTTTTGATTCCTGTCTAACCTCAGATTTAGGAGGGGTGGGGGCAGGGGGCAGGGAAGAAGAGACTGCTGCTTTGTCTTCATTTATAAGTGAGGGTTTTGTGTTGAACGAGCTTCCCACTAACTTCCGGGGCCTCCACATCATCTGAAGCTGCCCCCCTGCTCCTGGGGACTGCCTTCTGAGTGCCTCTTCCTTGGCAGTGTTCTCCAGAGCTGGCTGGGCATCCTGTTTCCTCCAATGCATCAGTTCGTCGACACTTTCTTTGACGACGACATCTGGGTCCTTGAGGACCCAGTCCACTCCCTGCAGCCTTTCCCCTATACCCTCAGTCTTTGCCGGGCTGTTTTCCTGTGGTTGGGCAGTGTCCAACTGCTTTTCATCCTTGGCAGTGTTCTCCACAGCTGGCTGGGAATTCTGTTTCCTCCTACGCATCAGTTTTTTGACACGTTTTTTGATGATGCCATTTGGGCCCCTGAGGACCCAGTCCACTCCCCGCAGCCTTTTCCCTACACTTTCAGTCTTTGCCGGGCTGTTTTCCTGTGGTTGGGCAGTGTCCAGTTGCTCTTGAAAGACCTGCCATAATTTGTGACCCAAAGGGTCGGCACGTACAAGCCTGGCAGCTTTTTCCTTCTTTTCAACCTCATCGATTTTTTTTTGCATTTCTGAATCTGACCATTTTTTCAGATGATAGAATCTCTGCAGTTTATTTTTATAAGGTAAGTTGTTGGATTCAGGTTGAACAAAACGGTTCCTTGTGTTTTTTTCCAAATAACCCAGGGACTTATCTCCATCTTGTAGATGGGAAAAGAGAAGTTTTATGAATGGTAAAAATGCTGTCTCTAAGTCTTCTAGATTTCCCTCCGAGAAATAAGGCAGTACATAATTTACTGCACTAATAACATCAATTTCGTCATTAAAGTCTAGCTGTTTATCGACGAAGGCTGAGAAGCTGACACCATGTTCGTCCGAGGACTCGTTCTCTGGCTCAATAATCAGCTCGGTGCTGGTATTATTTTTCCGGGCTTGTAACACCTTCATGAGCGATCCTTCTATGTTCCCTACAGCTGCTTCTTCACCTGTCAAAAAAGAAGTTTTTTTGATAACTGAAGGCTGATGGACAGCTTTTTGCCAGTCCACAGCCACATATCCCAGTCAAATAAATTAGAAATCAGCAGACGTCTGGGTGCCACTTAGAGAGGGGAAAAGAAACCTCACAACAGAAAGTGAAAAAGATATATTTTGAAAAAGTGGCTATCTACTCAGGAAATTCCATGGTGTGAAATAGAGTGACAGTGTTTAGGATTATTCCACTGGTTTCCAGGGGCCAACTGCCCGGTACTCAAGAGAAGTCAAGGCTGGGAGGACAGCTGTTCCCCACTCAGCAGGATGCTCTGCAGACCCACTGTAACTCCTCACTTCCATACACCCTGCCCCGTCCTGCCTCAGACGCAGAAGAGTGCGAGGCTTCCGCTCTCCACCTCCTCAGTGTGCTCGTGTCCTGCTCCCATCACAGGTGATCACGACAACACCCGCTGCTAACAGGTCCTCATCTGGATGTGACCTTTTCCACTTACCCCCAATTCCACTCCTTGGTTCCTGCTCCCATATATCCCAGCCCCCATGACAGGAGGCTCTATACAGAGAGAAACACCATGTCCACCCCGGCTCTCTGCTAACATGTGGGCAGGGGTGCAGGTTAAGAGATTTGCCAGACTATATGCAAATGTGGAATGTTCAACAGATCAGTGGAATAATACTTGAAGTCCTAAAACGCAGATGGGAAAAAGCAACTGTTGTCACATGCCTACTTTGCTTTCATTTCATTTCACTCCTAGTATTCCCAGCTTTACCTGGGGACCCATCAAGAGCTTCTGACTTGGGGTGGAGGGGATAGCTCAGGGGTAGAGTGCCTGCTTACCATACATGAGGTCCTGGGTTCAAACACCAGCACCTCCATGAAAAATAAATAAAGGAGCTTAATTACTTCCCCTCTAAAAATAAACAAAACTTTTTTTTAAATTAAAAAAAAAGGTTATAACTTTCTGAAGGTCATGTGTACCCCTGTGCAGCTGGGTCTCTCTTCCAGAAGGATTAAAAGTATTTTTGGTGGTGGTGGTTAGGGTCAGAGGAGGAGGTGAGGGTCAGAGGAAGAGGTGAAGGTTCAAGAGAAAGGAGGAACAAGAGGTCACAGACAGCCCGAAACCAGGGACAGAAGATCTAGGCACTAGGCCACAGCACCTAACACCTCTGATCTTGCTTTTGCTCACCGTAAAAGGAGATTTAAAATGCCTGTTCTGCCTACTTCAGGGGGACAAGGGAGTAATCAGTAAAAAAAAAAAAAAAAAAAGTTTGGAAAATGAGGAACGTTTTTATGTCAGTAGCAAAATGCTGTTATTTATAATGTGCTCCAGCTCATTGATAGGGACCAGTATTCAAGCTGTCTGGGCATGAAAGCACATTTGGGAAGTCATCAAGTTAAGTGCCAGTAAATCTAATGTATACAAAAATCTTTGAAAGCATCTTAGTGTTTTGTGGATAGAAATGCTTGAGATTCAGAGCAAGTTCAGAGCTGGACAGTCTAAGAATAAAAGAGCCATCCCATCCACTGGAAGGGCTAGGTAGCAGCTTCTGGTTATGGATCCAGAAACTCTCAGGCTCCAAATAAAACATAAAACACCACCACTTGTATTCTCTTATAAAACTGCAAAAATAAAATAAACAAAAAGGTATTTACACTTGCCCCAAAGACAAAGCGTACTTGAGACCTAATGGATATTAAATCAGTTTACAAACTGTGATGCACTGTATGAAAAAGTTCTCATTTGGGGGTAAGGCATCAAGCAGAGAGCACAGTATACAATGTGTGGTCATGAATGTTAATTCCCTTCCCGCTTCCATGCCTTTCTCTTGTTCCTCTATGTATGTGGATCAGTGACATTACTAAGCTAACAATGTAACTGAGGTATTATGAGTTTCATAATGTAACTGAGAATCTGACTTTTAGCAAAGGAGGGGGTCTTAGAAATGTAGGGAATTGAAACTCTGAATGAATGAATAAAAATAATTCTGTTACATCATTTGTTTAAACATTTTACCATCACCGATTAAAGATAGAAATTAAAAAAATAAAAATTTAAAAATTTCTTATCAGGCAATTCAGACTCACCACAACGTGTGGTGCTTGCCAGGCAGTCACTGTCACAGTGCAGCTTGACTGTCTTGCAGACAACTTCAATAGTAGTTTTAAATTGGCAGAGGCAGCAGGTCCTATGGCTAGGTAAGATCCTATAAATGGAAACAGAGAATTAAATTAGTGGTAAAGGAGTGACTTGAGTAGGGAGGCAGGCCAAGGCCACCACAGGGCAGTGAAGAAAGGAGTTCTTAGGGCACATGGCCTGGAGAATTGGACAGGGGCCAGTTGGCCAATTGCTGCTCTTAAGTGTTGTAAATAAATACAGAGGAGCACAGAAGTGCCCAACAGAAGGGTAAGGATGGCAGTGGGTGTCGGTGTGCCTAGAAAAAAGGTGACAGGGATTAGAACTGGGTGACACTGATCTGTAGTTTAATTCAGAAGTATCTCCTCCCAACCCTAAAGTCTCACTTTGGGTTGAGAGTGCATAGGAAGAGGGCAGACTTCTAAGAAGAGTCTGAGTAAGTCCCCAACTTCTGGAGTCCCTTTCTCAATTCCTAGTTGTGAGTAGGAAATATATTAGAAATTACTCTGGGGATTAAAAAAAACACTGTGGTTAAATCATAACAGATCACATTCGCCAACTCTGGATAACCTAAACATTCAAGAGAAAAACAATGAGGTAAAACACTTATATTAAAGAAGAGCATATGAGATCATAGTAATACTCAAAGTCGGGGGAGCACTTCTTTACAGAAGAATGCCAGCGAATAATGTAGAAGGACAGAGAGAGTTAGGGAAGTGCCATTTTGCAACTACAGTGTGACACTCAATTCAGAACGAAATTATCATTGATGCACACTTGGGTGAACAGTGTTTGAAAGTAGGATCTTCACTGACTCCAAACTATCACCCCATAGAATATTTACTAATTACCAAGGGAAAAGATAACTTTACAATGGAGAGATACGGAGATACCACTTTAATCAAGTGGTCAAACTTAGCATCAGGCAACCTGAAGTGATGAACTAGGAAGGCTATATCGCCAGGATATCTATTCTTCCTCAGAATGCTTACTTTGAATCTAATTAAGACACAGACAAATTAAGATTCAGACAAATTTTATACAAAACTGGCCTAGGCTCTGCAAAAATGCCAATGTCATAGAAGATCAACAGCAATGACAAAAAATCAGTAGAGAAATATTCTAGGTTAAAGGAAACAAAGACGTGACATGAAATGCCTAATCTTCGATTGGACCCTGTATCTAAACTAAACAGACTTAAGAATGTTATTCACTTCTGGCCCAGATGAAGTAACAGGGAAATATTTCATCTCCTATCTGAAACATTGGGGGGGGCAGACTAAATATATGAAACAGTTTTCAAGAAATTGGACCACTTGCCATAACGTTCACTCATCCCCAAGAGATGGGAAATAAAAATGAAGTGGTCCCTATGACTCCCCTAGTTTACATCGTTCAGAGAGTTTCCAGGTCATGGTACAGGGAGAAGAGACTCAGGCAGAAACTGGAGGACTCCCTGACTGAGGAACTGGAAGAGTCCAGGAAAACCAAGGTGACTAGAGTTCACAAAGCACAGCACTAGAGAGAAAAGAGGTGCACAGGCAAAGAACTCTGGAGATACGCAGAGGGATCTCTTGAGTATTCAACAAAGTACTGGTCAGTGCATGTGTGTGAGGAGTTACTTGAGGCCAGGAAAAGAACCACATGAAAGGATTAATGATGAGGATAACTGGATGTGACACAGTGTTGGGAATAGTACCCATCCCTACAGGCCAGATGCTCAGAAAAGCCTTCTCTCAGTAGTTGTGAATGATAAGCTCTAGGCTAGAGGCTACTTCTGGTCATACCTAATCCAAAAGGATAAAACTGACTTCACCCAAAACAAAGCTCAAGCATATTTATAGGAATATAAAAATATGTAGAACACCATAAACTAAAATTCACAATGTCTGGAATCAAATGAAAAATTACCAAGCATGCAAAGGAGGAGGAAAATATGTACCATATTGAGGAGAAGCAGCCATCAATCAAAACTAACCCAAAATCTATACAGATGTTAGTTTCAGCAGAACAGGACATTTTAATAGGTATTATAACTACTGGCAGATGTTAAAAACCCAGATTAAAGACTGAAAATGTGAAGTATAGGCATGGAAGAAATAAAATAGACCCAAATTGAGCTTCCAGAGGTTAAAAACAATGTGTTCAAATGAAAAGGACACTGGATGGGATTAATGGTAGATTAGACACTGCACAAGAAAGGATCAGTGAATATTAAGGAAATATCCAAAATGAAACACAAAGAGAAACAAGACAAATCAACAAAAACGAACACAGCATCATTTGATGAGCTGTGCAACAACTTCAAGTGGCCTAATACATGTGTACTTAGAGTCCACGAAGGAGACATACAAAAAACTGAATAATGGCCAAAAATTTTCCAAAATGCTAAAACATGATAAATCCACAAAGCCAAGGTCAATGAACATTAAGCATTAGAAACACGGATAAAACTAAACCAAGGCACAAATCATAATCAAATTGCTCAAAGCCAGCAATAAATAGAAACTCTTAACAGAAGCCGGAGGAAAAAACTATGCATTACATAAAGAGGAACAAAGAGGAACAGTGACAGCCAATTTTTTTTTTGTTGGAAACAATGTAAGCCAGAACTCAGTGGAATAACACCTTTAAAGTACTCAACTGGGGAAAGGGGTACCCAACAATTACCAAGCTAGAATTCTATACCCAGATCTTTCAAAAACAAAAGTAAAATAAAGACTATCTCAGACATACAAAAGCGGAAAGAATTAATCACCAGTAGACTTTCACTGGAAGAGATACTAAAGGAAGTATTTTTAAGCAGATGGAAATATGGGTCTACACAAAAGAATAAGAACACCGGAACTGGTAACCACACAGGTAAATAAATAATATTTTTCTTATTAAATATCTTTAAAATGTAACTGATCATTAAATGAAAGAAAAAAAAAAAACCAATACAGTGTGCTGTTTATAACATAAGTAAAAATAAATTATACAAAAACAGTAGCACAAAGGCCAGGAGAGGAAGAATGGAAGTACACTACTGTGAGGTTCCTATATTGTCCATGAAATTGTATAATATCACTTGAAGACAAACTGTGATAAATTAAATATGTACAACTATAAACTATAAAGCAACCACTAAAGTAACAAAACCTGAACTATAACTAGTTAGCCAACAAAGGAAATAAAATAAAATAATAAATTGTACTCAATCCAAAAGCAGGAAGAAAAAGAGGAAAACAGAAACAAAGCACAGATGGAACAAATAGGAAACAAATAGCAAGATAAAAGATTTGAATGTAATCACATCAATAAACACATTGAATATAAATACTCTAATCATCCTAATTAAAACAGTTGTCACACTAGACAAAAAAAAGCAAAAGCCAACTATATACTGTGTATAAGAACTATTTTCAATAGAAAAATAACAGGTTTAAAGGATGGAAAAATTTGTTCCAATCACACTAATGTAAAAAAAGCTGGAGTGGTTATATTTAAGACAAAGTCAGTGTCAAAACAAAGAATATTGCTAGGGATAAAGAAGGTTATTTCATTATGAGAGAAGGTCAATCAATGAAGAAGGAAGGCATAACCTAAAAATTTATGCGCCTGATTACAGAACTTCAAAATCTATGAGGAGGAATGACAATGGCAAGGAGAAACAAACAAAAAACCTACCATTATAGTTAGGGATTTCAATATTCCTCTCTCAATAATTGATAGAATAGGTAGGTAGAAAATCAGTAAGGATACAGAAGACGTGAACAGCACTATCAACCTACTTGACCAAATTGACATTTATAGAACACTCCACCCAAATCAGCGGAATACACATTTTCCTCCAGGTGGACACGTAACATTTACCAAAACAGACCATATTCTGGTGTATTCCAACAAATTATTGGCTATAAAACAAGTCTTAATAAATTTAAAATGATTTCAGTCATTCAGTATGTCTCTGACCACAATGGAATTAAATTAGAAACTAACAAATCTGAAAAATCTCCAAATATTTGGAAATTAAAGAACACACTTCAAAGTAACCTTATAGTCAAAGAATAAGTCAAAGGGAAATTAGAAACAATTTTGAATCGACTGAAACTGAAAACATCAACATGTGGTTTATTGCTAACGCCATACTCAGCTTCTTCAGCTTCCACCTTAAACTAGAAAAAGAAGGACAATTTAATCAGAGAGTAAGAGAAGAAAGAAAATAATAAAGATCAAAGTAGAAAGAAAAGGGAAAACAGAAAAATACTACAACTATTGAAAGGATAATGAGAATATAATGAAATACTTTATACCAATAAATTCAAGATGGAATGGATGAATTTCTGGAAAGATGTGCACTACTAAAGTTTACTCGAGAATGAATACATAACTTAAATAGCATCATTAAAGAAATTGGATGTGCACTTTAAAACCTTCCCACAAAGAAAGCTTCAAGCCCGCATAGCTTCACTGGTAAATTCTACCAAACATTTAAGGAACAACTAATACCAATTTTACACAAACTCTATCAGAATGTTGAAGAGGAGGGAATAGTTCTCAAATCATTTATAAGGCCAAATTCAACATATCAAAACTGGACAGTGACATTACAAGAAAAGAAGACTACAGACCAATATTTCTCATAAACACAGGTGTAAAAATTCTTAGCAAAACTTTAGCCTATCAAATCAAGTAATATATAAAAAGATGATACATCATGACCAAGTAGGGTTTATCTCAGCAATGCAAACTTGGTTTAATATTTGAAAATCAATGTAATTTATTCAAGTTAAAATACTAAAAAAGAAAAACCATATGATCATGTAAATAGACACAGAAAAAATATGACAAAATCTAACATCCATTCCTGATTAAAGAAAAAAGCAGGCCGCAGGAAACTAGGAATGCCAGAAAGCTTCCTCAACTTGATAAATGCCTTCCACAAAAAACCTAACATCATATTTAATGGGGAAAGACAAAGTGCTTTCTCTCCACAATCAGGCAAGGATGTCCACCCTCATTACTTCTATTAGATACTGCACTGAAGGGTCTAGCCAGTGCAAGAGGGCAAGAAAAATAACAAACAAACAAACAAACAAATAAATAAACAAAATTCACAATGGAAAGGAGGAAGTAAAACTTTATTTGCAAATGACATGATTATGTAGAAAACCTGATGGAATCTACAAAAAAACTAGTGAAACTAATAAATGAGTTTACTAAATTTGCAGAGTGCAAGACCAATATACCAAAAACTAATTTCTCTCAACAAATAATCAGAAATTAAAGTTTTAAAACACTACTTACAGTAGCATTAAAAGTATAAAATACTTAAGAAAAACTCTGACAAAAGATGTAGAACATCTGCACACTGAAAATTATAAAATATTGCTGGGAAAAATTAAGGAAGACGTAAGTAAATGGAGAGATATAACGTATTCATGGATCAGATGATTCAATATTGTTACGATGTCAACTCTTCCCAAATTGATTTACAGATCTAAATCCCAGTAGGCTTTTCTATAGAAAGTGACAAGCTAATTCTAAACTTCACATGGAAATGTGAAGTTCCTAGAATAACTGAAACAACTATGAAAAAGAGCAAAGTTGGAGAACACCACCTGATTTCAAGACTTATGAAGCTATGTTTTCAAGATATTCTGATAGTAGTGGAAAGATAGACAAAAAGATCAAAGGAACAAAACGTAAAGTCCAAAACTAGAGTGATATGGGCAAATGACTTTTAGCTTCAAAGGCAGTTGAGTAGAGAAAGAATAGTCTTTTGAACAAATTTTGCTGGAATAATTGAAGATCCACAAAAAAAAAAAAAAAAAAAAAGAAAAAAATCCAAACCATATATAAATGAAATCAAATTGGTTCAAAGATCTTTACATAAAATCTAAAAGTATAAAACTTTCAGAAGAAAATGGGAAATTTTTTATGACCTTGACTTAAACAAGATTTCATAGACACAACACCAAAAGCATTGTCCATTAAAAAAACCCAGACAAATATGACATGATCAAATTTAAGAATTTCAGCCCTGTGAAAGACTCTTGAGAGAATGAAGTTCAATCACAGAATACTTAACAAATTACATATTGAATAAAGGATTTGTTTCCAGAATATATAAAGAACACTCAAAACTCAATCAAAAATATAGACAAAAAATTCAAAGATACATAGATGGAAAAGAAGCATATGAAAAGATGTTTGACATGATTAATCGTTAGGGATGCTACACTGAGATGCCACTATGTAACTATTAAACTATCTAAAGTTAAAAATAATGATCATAGCAACTGTTGGCAAAAATGTGAAGAAAACGGAACTCTCATACCCTGCTGGTAGACATGTAAAATGGCTGGACAATTATGGAAAATAGTTTTTTAATTTAAACATACACGTACGAATGATCCAGCCACCCTACTGGCAGGTATTTACCCAAGACAAATGGAAGTATACATACATACCTAATAGAGAGGTTAAAATTTTTCTTAAAACCTGAAATATAAGGATCAGGTAAAGCTGTGGAGCAACTGCAACTCTCATGCACTGCTAACGGGAATGCAGAATGGTACAGTCACTGTAGAAAAGTTTAGCAGTTTCTTAAAAAGTTAAACATGCACTTGGCATAGGATGCAGCAATCCCACCCTTAGGTATTTTGTCCCAAAAAAACGAAAACATATATTCACATAGAATGTATGTTTACACATACATGAGGGGTTTTAGCGGCTTTATTCAAAACAGCCAGAAAACCAGAAACAATTCAAATGTTCACCCCCTGATGAATGCATAAAGAACTGTATATCCACACAACTGGACCACTACTCAGCAATAAAGAGAAATGAACTATGGACAGGTATAACAGCATGGATGAATCTCCAGGGACTGGCTAAGTGAAACAAGCCAAAAACAAAAGGCCACATACCCTATGACTTAACTTACAAGGCATTCTGGAAAAGGCAAAGTTATAGGGACAACAATCAGATTGCTGTTTGCCAGGGTTGGTGGTGGGAGGAGGGGACTGACCTCAGAGGGACATGAGGTGACTATTGGGGCTGCAGAAGTTTTCTATATCTCAGATGTGGCAGTGGCTATATAACTACACATTTGTCAAAACACAGCAAACTCTGTAAAAAGAGTAAATTCTACTATATGAAAATTATGAAACTTATACAACAATAAAGCTGACTTAAGAGAATAATAAAACTTATAAAAAGCAATTAACTGAAAATAAATGTAATACAAATCAACTTACAGTGTTTTCAATTCAACGCTTATCATGAGGATTCTTTCTATTGTTGTAAGCGAGACTTCTGTTTTTCCCAGGTCTCTGAAGGAAAAGCCCAAAGAGGCATGATTTAAACCCAAAGCAAAAATTCTACACTTAAAAAGATAATTAATATGTGATTATTTCAATTCTGGCTTCTTACTTGCCATAGACAGTAATCCCAGGGAGCTCTTATTGAAGAAATTTAAATTTATTTGCATCATTAAATTACTGACCTCGGTGCTGAACAGGACCATCTTTTTCTTTTTTTTTTCCTTTTCTTTTCCTTTTTTTTTTTTTTTTTTAACCATTATCCTACCTCTCAATCTCAACTACATCCACCTGTGTTGAATACTTTTTTTTTTTTTAAATAATATACACTTTATTCCATTTTGCTTTCTGGGATAAATCTTATTTTTACATGTTTGATCTCTATAAGTGTTTTTCAACACAATTTTCTTCCTCTGCTGGCTGCCTTACTCATATACATTCTTTCTTAATCCTTTTCTTTACCAATAACTCTTACCTCAATAACGCAGTTAAAATTTAAATTATGACTTCTTAGCCAAAATCCTCAATCTCTGATGAAAGTAAAAAAGAGCAGAAATCAACTCAAGAGCCGTAAGACTGTTGCAATACTTACAAATATCGTAATGCTGGCAATTTAAAAAGATAAGAATCTTCAACTGTTGTCAAAGGATTATGACTGAGATTTCTGAAAAATAGAATGGCAGTAAAATTATCTGCATTTTCAATAATGTTCATGAAAGTTTATATTCATTTTTTTGGTATGAAACTTAAAGGTAAAAAGGAGTCATTTTCTGAATTTACCTACAAATCACCCGTAGAATTTGTAAAGCTCTCTTCATTTGGGAACTACCCAGGTGTCTAGATGATAAAGTAGAGAACAGAAAGAGAAAAAAATAGAGGGAGAAGTGGATAGGAAAGAAAAAAATATGCTAAAGAACTTTTTAGGTCAAAAACCCTAGAAGGGACTATGCTGGTAGGAAGCCCTTCCTCTGTAAGAAATACTATTTCTAGTGTCCTCTGTAAATCAAGGCATTTTTCTTTCATCTCTAGAAAATTTTTAAATTGCATGTTTTAAACTGCCCAGTTAAAGACAAAAGTGGGACCAATCCCTTGCTTCTGGAGCTGAAGAGAAAAATACAAGAGGAACTGGGGAGACCCACACTCCCATTGCACACTCCCATGTGTGTTCTTCTGTCACAGCCTTTGCTACTGTGTGTGGGGTCACCTCCTTACTTCTAAGTCTCCTGGATTGTCAGCTCCATGAGAGCAAGGACTATAATTTATTGTCATTGTCATCTCTGTGCCTGACACAGTGCCTAGTATTTATTAGGTACTTAAGAAATGTTTGTTGAACAAATGCCATTTTGTTTATATATCAACAAAGTGACAAATTCATTTTCTGAGCAAATTTTTATTCCAAAATGCTGGAATAGATTTTCTTCTCAATTCTTTGAAACAAAGAAGAAAAAGAAAAAAAAATTTTTAAAAACCCAAAAGAAACAAGAAGAAAGAAAATTTGCCTTTAGGTTAATTAACTCTATTCAAGAATCATTAGTGTACTTGTGCAGAATATTGTAAAGGTAATCACAACTAATGCCTTTTGGATTGCCAGGTATCTATGATCAACATTTAATATTTAATCCTCACAGTAACCTTATGCAATAAATATTATTATCCCATTTTACAAATGAGGAAACCAAGGCACAGAGAAGGTATATAACTTGTCCTAACTCGTCAAGCTAGTAAGAAGCAGAGCTGGAATTTGAACTCAGATCTGACTCCAAAGCCTGTGTTTAACCTGTATTTAAAAAAAGAAGAAGAAGAAAAAAAAGGAGTGTGTTTAAAATAATTTATTACTTTAACCTTAATTTTGAGGGCACTAAATATAGAAATACCTTTTCAAATTTCATCTCCCAATCTGCGAGAGCCTCTATGAGAATCACACTTTCTCTTATATTTCTTTTCTTCAAATATCTCCCATGATTAACTACTTAATTAGCCTATGGTCATTGAGGTTTTAGATTTTAAACCATGTTGCAGGCTAATCAGTAAAAATGGTGGAGTGAGGACATCTGAAAATTCATCCCTCCATAAAACAACAACAAAAAAACTCACAAAAATTGTCAGAATCAACTTTCTCAGAACTCTGGAAATTTAACCAATGGGCTTGTGGCAATCTGGGGAGTAATTTATTTAAGAAAAACACATTAACTTCTGTCAGGACAGTGAGATCTGTGTTGCTTTCACTTGTCCTAGACCTTTGCTCTCCATGACAGTGGGAGCCTTCAAACATAGCCCATGTCCTAATAACAAAAACCTTCCCCAACTTGGGAAAGGAGACAGTCACCCACGTCAAGGAAGTGCAGAGTTCCACACAGGATCCACTCAAAGAGGAGCACACCAAGTCACACAGTAATCAAAGTGACAAAAATCAAGGACAAGGAGAAAATATTAAACTTAGCAGTACCAGTACCTCCTCGGAGAATAAATAAATAAGAGTTACCTCCCACCACCAAAACAAAACACAAAGGTAAAAACGGTGCTTTATTAATTAATTAGCTCTTGGCTCATCTTTGAGGGGGACTTCACATTCAAAATAGACTCTAGCACACCTCTCACTTGTTCACCTGGGGTTTGTCAATAACATAGAGGTTTCATTCAAGAAACCATCTGAGTTATAATTACCTGAAACTCACCCAGGCTTTGTGGGTCTTGAACCTCACCTACTTGGGAAAAACCCTGTCTAATAAAAACATGCAAAGTTATGAACACAAAAATCGCTAGGACCCATCCCAAGACCTTGGAAGGGACCTAGGCAAGTGGGGAGCCCTGCAGCTTCAGCTTCATTTAATTGATCATAAATCCACCTCAGCTGGGGCCCTTTTCCAGACTTATTTAATGCAGGGATAAATATTATTTGAACTTATAAACACCTCAGTAATGTAATAGGCAACAAAATGACAACTCAAGGGGTGGCACATTCTAGACTTTCTAGATTTGGTACAAAACAAAGGAGGAGCCCAGCCCCCAGCACACACTTACTGTATTCTCACAATCTTTTGAAAGTAACTGTGAATGAATTTTAGGAAAACAATATTAATTTATTTCCAACACCAGCTCTGATTCTTTCATTAACTTTTTCTGCCACTTCAGATGAACACAGAAATTGAAGAAGATCAGGCTCGTGCCTCTTGCATGACCATCCTTTCTAACCCACCACTCATTTTCTGCTTCCTTGCTTCCCTACTTGGCTACCCTGCTGCAGAGATGCTAGCATGGCTCTCATAAGTTTTACCATCAATTTTCTTCCAGTATGAAAGTTTCTTGGGGACAAAATCTTTGGCCTATTCTTCTTTGTAACCCCAGCACTTAGTGAAGTGCAGACACACAGTGCACATGGCACTCAGCGGATGTTTTCCAATAAATTCAGTCATTTTTATCAATTGTGATTCCACAATTCTTTTTCCCCTGGCTCGCCTACAGAACCATAAGGAAACTTAGGTTCTTATGAGACTCTTGGTGTTATAAAATGTTTAGGAAAGGTCATGAGTTTAAGACATGGTACCAATGCTACTAAAACCTCTTGGCGGAGGGACCTAAGGAGCCCACTGCCCGGTGCACTGGCAAGAGAAAAACTGACCCTCCATTCTCTTTCCACAAGTTAGGCACCAGCAAGCTAATGAAGGGGGGAGGGAGGCTGCCCCTGGTGGGCATCTGCAGAACTGTTAGTCCAGCTCCAGACGCACCCTCGACACCTTCATTAACCCAAAGTGAACTTTGTGAAACTGCATTTCTGAACCAGAAGACAAATAGGAGAGTCTTTTCCAAAGCCTGATTTAGAGGAGGCTCTTCACCTTGAGTCTAAAATCCCCTTCAGGCCACTGAACCTACCTGCTGTCATCTGCTTGTGACATGGAGAAATCACAGAATTTTCAAGGTTCTGAAAAACCCACACTTCTTATTAGAAGTAGTCAGAAAAGAAAGTATAGAGAATTCAGCTATAGCAATGTATCTTCTTTATATTTTTCACATTACAGCTTAACACAAACATCCATACCTCAAAGGTTCCTATTGGCCACAGATCATTCACCTCAGACTAATATAGACTTTTTGAAAAATAATGTTTTGTGTAGTTGGGAAGAGAGGTGGGTGTCCAGGAATTCTTTCCGCTTTACCATTTAAAAGAAGCTAATACTTGAGAAGGCACCCATACCTATTGCTCCCTGAAGAATTTTGGGCTAAACTTAGTTCTTTGCAGCTCTGTGCTGCATACATTTTAAGTAGTTAGGAATTTTGCACATGAGCAGGAATTAAAATCAAAAGTGTAATTTCAAGTACTATTTGCATATTGGAGCAACAACAATGGGATTCCATGACAATGCTAATTTGAGTGTTCCTGTTGGGTGCTTTTTATTTTATTGCTCGTGCCAAACATCAGTACTAGGGAAAGCAAAGTGTTCCATATATGAGTTAGACAAGTCTCATGGCCTCTTTGTACCTTAGTTTTCTCATTAAAAAAAAAAAAAGAAAAAAAAAGAATGGATTTCAAGACATAATTTCTAGAATCCATAGTGAGCTTACACCCAGATAACCAATTACCAATAACCAAAACATAGTTTTTTACATGTATTTATCTATTGCACTTACATCATCTGTAAAAACTGCATTCCATGCCAGGCCTGGAACGTTCCAAAGCTCAGGTCTACTATTAAATTACAACCAAGATTGCTAGAAAAAAGAAAAAAAAAAAAGACACGAGCAAAAGAAGAAGAAAAAAATATCCTATCAGAACTTTAACCTTTGGCAGTAATTCTAATTTATATACAATGAAACATGACCTCATTATCCTTTCAATACACTAAAGAAATCTCAGTGTGGAAAATAGTTGCTTGTGAGTTATAGTTTCATGATTATATACATGGTGCATTAGATACAAAACGGTAAATCCTCAATAAATATTTGCGATAAGTGATCCTTTCTTCTCTAGCAAAGGGCAGTACTACTGACATTTTGGGCCAGACAACTTTTTGTTGTGGGGGGCTGTCTAGTACCCTGTAGGGGGTTTAGCAGCATCTCTGGCCTCTGTCCACCAGAATGCAGCAGCATACCTACAGTTCTGATAACCAAAAATGTGTCCAGACATTGCCAAATGTCATCTGAGTGCAAATCTTTGTGAGAGACAAAAAGGGTTAGCTACATAATTCTAGTAGATTTCTAAACAAAAATTTTAATGTTTCCAAATCAGTAGCAAATTAATTATTTATAATCATATTTATAATTTTATAAAAATTCCCAACATAATGAAGTTATAATTGTAACTTACACAAACTCCAGAAAAGGTAGTGATTCAAATGTACCGCTTTCAATAAACTGTATTTTATTGCAAGATAAATCTCTAGGAAAAGGAAAAGGAAAAGGAAAATATTGCCTCAATTAGCTACTAGATATCTAATTAGTATGAATAACTACTAGAGGTTAGAATAATAATAATGAATAAGCAGCTTCTATATAACCACTAATCCTTATGAATTGTTATTTAAACCTTCCAAAGCCCCTAACCCTGCCCTCGCCTGTCTTAAGAGTCTCACTTTCATTATGTTCACTAACAAAACATACACCTGTATGGATCTTGGTAGATGTTGGAGGTAATCTTTCCTCAGAGCAGAAGAATTCATTAGATAACCTTTCATAGTCCAACAAATTCTGGATGATAAACTCAAAGTTTTTAACCTCCATATAGAATTATAATGTTTAATGTGAAAATGAATACTCTATTTACATACCTCCCAGTTTAATTCTGTTTTTCTATGCCAATTCAATACCAGAAGAAATAAAAGATAGCCTTTCATATGACTTGAAAGGAATTGCTCCTCTTATTAATGTGTAACTTGAACTAATTCAGTGTTACACCAAAATATTGACTTTTATTTGAAACACCTGCTCTTGACTATAGCTGGCTATCTTATGTCCACTGATTCTTAGCCTCCCCTTTCTCCTGGGTGGGTGCAACTGTCTTCTGACTGGTGTTTGCACCTCTAGTCTCTTCCTTTCTCAGCCATCCTGTACAGTCACCAGATTAACTCTCCAGATGTGGTTCTCAAATACCAGCATCACTTGTGAACTTACTGAAGAAATGCTCAGCTCTACTCTGGACCAACTGAATCAGCGACTGTGGGGCACAACTTGTGCCTTAACAAGCCCTCCAAGTGACTGATTCTGCTGCAGGCTCGAGTCTGTCCGACAGCACTGCTGTGGGAACGGGGCAGCCTGGCGTGTTACCCTCGGCATGGCCTTCAAAGCCCTAGATGATCTGGTCCTAATCTACTCTTCCTACTGGTACTCTCCAGGTACTCAAAGCATGTTTCCTGTGTTTTGCCTCTCTCCTACCTTCTTTCTGCAAATGTACTCTTCCCAAGATGTCTGTCTGATGACACACAGTGGCCGTTTAAGGTCCTGTTCAAACAGCGCTGCTCTAACATTTTCCCTGATCCAGTTTGGAGTCTTTCTTCCCTCTTCTGAGCTCCAAAACCAACTTAGAGCTCTCATTGCTCCTCTCCACTTCTTTTTTTCTTATATAGCTGTTTTTGCAGCCCATTTCCTCTGAGTATAAACTCCTTGAATGTATGGACTAGACCTGCTCATGTGCATTGTCTATCATGTTTAAAGCCAATGTGTGGACACAAAGCAAAGTCAGATAGTTTTTAAAATAAACAATTAGCTGGGGAGTGAACAGGAGGAAGAAAATGACTGTTTTAGAAGAAACACCCCCTTTTCTACGCCTCTGCAGCACTCTGTCATCCACTTAGTGTTTCTGCATGACGGTTTGAGCTTACGTTTTTTTTTTGGTTTCTTTTTTCCCTGTAAGATCAGGATTTCCTAGAAGGAATTGTTTTACCTATCTTTGTGTTTACAACACTAGGCACACTGCTCGGCATATTCTTTTTTACTGATTGACATTTTTTTTAAATGAGTGAGGATAACTTATGCTAACACGAAATAATCTGCTAAGAGGGTATTTCATAGTAGAAGTAATTAATGGCCCAATCCACTGAGCAGTTATCTCATTTACTTTTCTCCAAACTGTGTTTCTAAGGTTTGGAGCCCAGATGACAGAGGGACCCAAGAAGACTAATACAAAAGTGGTTGCCCCTTAAGGCTTGGATTGTTTGATAGTTAAAAGGACTATTTTTAGGGCCATATGAGGCTCCTTATGCCCACTTCCCTTAGCCTTCTATATTTGCAAGAAGAATCTCTTTGCTAAAGAGCATCATTAGTTAGCTTAGTAAGGATTAATGACATACACAGCTCTGGATGCCACGGAGAAAGGATAAAAATTGATCTTTTATAGCAGAGAACACAGTATCTCCTTATCTCTAAATTAACAAAAGTACTATGCAAACATTTCTTTCCTTGTACAATGACAAAGCAGAGTTTTCCTTTTTGTAAATAGTGAAGTTAGGGACATTTCTAATATGCTTATTTGGTGTAAACAGTTGTAACTATACCACTTTAACCAGCAACTTAAACATTTTTAATATTGGTATAACAATTCCTGCATTGAATCCTTAACATCAGTCTGTTCTCTTGGTAACTTGATATGTTCTGGACAATACTGTTTACATAATTCATCTACTTTAACATTTAATATTTAAATGTGAATTTAATTTAGATGAAAATTATGAGTTAATGGCATTCATATTAATGTAAGTGTTCTATATTTTCTGGTCCTCTAGGTGACAATCTCAGCTTTACTTTAATTCCTCTCATTCTACTAAAGCACCTTTTTCACACCTTTTCTGTGAAGGCCACACAGTGAGTACGTGAGGCTGTGCAGGCCACACACAGTCTCTGCCGTGTGTTTTCCTTTGTTTTTTTCCCCTGTTTTCCCACTTACAGCCCTTTAAACATCATCCTTAACTTGTGTGCTGTCAAATACAGATCATGGGAAGGATCTCATCCGTGGGCCATAAACTAAATGTAAGTGGATGGTATAAGAACACTTACATAATAAGGTTCATATGGGTGTCTATAATTGCTCAGACCACATTACCACTTTTCCTCTACAACTAAAAGGTAATTTTTTATCTATATAAATTAAAAATTAAAAATGAATAGGAGGTATTTGATGCTAGAGAGATGGGCTGGGACCCTACAGACTTAGAGAATTATAGAATTTTATTGCTCAAAAAAACTGTAGAGGTTATTTAATTTAAACCCCTTAATTACTTTATCGATGATATAACTAAGAACTCATAAATAAAAGATTAACTAATTAACTTACAAATACTGCAGGGCTAGCAAGCCTTTAAATGAATCCTTACGCAACTCAGTCAAAGAATTATCTCTGAGAATTCTGAAAAATGAAAAGGTTATTTTTGGATCAATATGCAAAACAACTACAATTATTTACTACATAGGACTAAGTCATATATGTAGGGGAAACCTGGGTAACGGTGCCACCTAAATACCCTAATTCTTATTTTAGATATGGTGATCTCCACTCCGGTTTCATTTAATCATTTCTTCTCACGTCTACCTTTGTGTCCATCCCTTTCCATTACACACACACACACACACATGCACACACGCACGCACACGCACACCCCTATCCACTCTTCCTCACCAAATCATGTATTTAAGGCCTACTCTGCAGATCACAAGTCCTTGGTTAGAACCCAACTCTGGGCAGCACTGAGGCTGCAGAGCTGCCATGCCTTTCTCGCTTTTCCCAAACTGCATGTGGAAGTCCCAGAGGATATTAGGGCTGGAAATGAAGTCATTTGATTTTTTTTCCCCACTGAAATTTTTTTCAAGGTTAAAATGTACGTAAAATATACAAACCTGTTCACTTTAATAATTAGAAATCCCCATGTAACACCATCCACTTCAAGAAAGATCACAGCCAGCACCCCCGGAGCCCCCGCTGTGCTCCTTCCCAATTACAGCCCTCTCCCTAGAGGGAACCACTATCCTGACTTTAATACTACTTCCCTTCCTTTTCAAATGTAGTTTTGCCTTTTATACATCAGCCACAAAGAATATAATTTATTCTTGCTTCTTGAACTTTATGTGAGTGGAATGACTTATGTATTATTCTCTATGTTCTTTCATTCAACAATATTTTGTAAATTTATTTTGTTCTTGCATGTAGCATGTAGTGCTGCATGTCTAGCAACATGTGGCTACTGAGTACTTGAGTGGCTAATGTGCCTAAGGAGTTGAATTCTAATTTAATTTACTTATTTTTAAAATTAAAATGTAAAAACTGATACTCAATGTAATTATCGGAAAACTTAAACTGTGTTTGCAACAATTTGGGTATGTGATACAACTTTTCAACTGTAAATTTTAAGAAATCTAAATACAAATAAAATTTAGCAACAAAATTGAGATTTCAGAGTACGGACAAAAAGTATGGAGACTCTCTCATTAATTTTTATACTGATTACAGGTAGATATGACAATACTTTGGATATTTTTGAAGACTTAATACAAAAAGATGTAGAATATCTTATCAACAATGTAATTTGGAAGTTATACTTATGATTTGTCTATTCAAGTTGAATAATACAAACTGCCATAAAAAATGCCAGTTAACTGCTTTGAATATAGCCTTCCCCCTAAAATCATTATCTTATTTAAGCTGACTTATCTACAAATCAATTTAAAAAAATAGAAAAATGAAAAGAGGACAGACAATTCAGAGATGAAATACAAATGCTCAACACACATATAAAGATATTTAAATTCACAGGTACTCAGAAAAATTCAAATTCAGATGGAACCCCTTTTATTCACCCTTCAGATCAGCCCAAAACATGGAGAACATCCAGCAGTGGAAGGCTGTGGGGAAACAAAGGCTGTCAGGGAGTGCTGACTGGAGTGTCAACTGGCACAACTTGCTTGAGGGCAATTAGAAGTTTGTCTCTACATAGTCTTCGCCCCAACAATCCCATTTCTACATATCTATTCTACAGAAATACCTGACAGGTTCACAAAGATGCATGCACAAGGATGTTCATTGCAGCAGTGTTTGTAACAAGAAAACTGGACATAATCTAAACACCTTTCAATACGGGCATTATTAAACTGATGCGTCCATACTATGGAATATTATGTAGGAGTTTAAATAAATGGGGCAACCCTCTATGTACTGGGAGGGAAAGAAATCTAAGATGTATCGTGACATTAAAGAATCATGTTGCAAGATTTTAATCACTTAAGTAAAAAGATATAATAAAGTCACACAACTAACTTATTTTGTTATCTGTAAATGTGTATGTAGTCAAATACATGGAAAAGAGTCTGGAAGGACTGTTTTACTAAACTCCAAACTGTGTGGGTGGGGGATTAAGGCACAAGGAGGGTTTTCACTACACCTGTTATTTCATTTTTCTATATGGAGAATATAATCATGTATTATTGGTGTAATGGAAAATAAGTTTAAGTTGGTTCTTGCCTATTTGAATGAGGGCCTGCCAAGTTTAAGTTTTTAAATAAAAACAGAATTTCAATCAATAGTTTGGTTTGGAATGTGAAGGGGCAAATACCTTTTAACACAGCTGTTGACCTCAGAATTCTGGACCAAGAAGAATCTGACAAGGCAGTTAGTGTTTTGTATGCATATTTGGAGAGAATATACTCACAGTTTCTCAGTCCAGCGGTAAGGCTTCCAAGTATTTTCATCAATGTAAGAAATAGAGTTTCCTTGGAAATCTCTGTGAAGAAACAGTTCATATCCTTAAATAGGTAGGGAGAGAACGAGCAGACTAAGTGAGAGAATCATGGCAACCTTGTGGGGAATACTCAAGTGCAGAAAAGACCAGCTTTCTACCTCCCACAGCTTCTCAGCTTCCCAGTGGGCACAATTCCTAAAGATACAATAAAGATATAATGTGAGGCCACTGGCACAAGCAATGAGGCATCTCCTCAGAACCTGAACTTTCTGTCCGTCCAATTTCTTGGATATATATTGCCAATTGTTTTGAATGTAAGTCTTTTTTCTCCCAAAGACACTTATATGTCTAAAATGACTCCTACAAATCAATGATAAAAATGGCAAAAATGTATCATTATCAGCAAGTAAAGAAATCTTATGCCAGGTAACACCAAAGCTTTGGCTCAGTGCCCTCTAAATCTCTCCAGGTATTGGAAGGACATGGGCAGTTAGAAATTAGAGACTATTATGGAAATATCTCTCAGACATATTGCATAAGGAAAAGCACAGATCACTGAGCAAGGAGTAAAGTTATTACCTCATTAGGGGAAAAAATACAAAGGAAAGAGACTGGAAGGAAGGACACACATCCAAATAGTAAAATAGTTCTCTTATGGGTGGGAGGGAGGGTAGGGAGAGAATGTCACATTTTAGCCTGTATACTTCTATGACATTTTCTTTTAAACAGTGAGAATGTATCCATGACTTACACATTTAAAAGAAGCTGTTAAGTGCTTGAGGTTCAGTTTCAACCACTGTGGATGGCTTTGAACTTTTACCTTTAGCTTTGTCCTCTTCCCTCAGCCACAACCATTTAGTTTATATACACAATTTTCAGGGGGATCAGAAATAAGTCAAAACAGATACCTGTCTGCCCACCTGCCTATGGGACATTTCCACTCAAACAGAAGCCTTCTGGTTGCTTTATGTTCATCAATAAAACTGAATCCATTTCCCTCAAACTGGCTCTCCTTCCCAACTGTATTTCCACCTGTTGTACCACCATCATTCTCCTCATCAACATATTTGATTTTTCTCTCCTGTACCCCTCATCCCCTGACTCTAGGCAGTTACTAAACCTTGTCAGTTTTCCCTTTGTCGTGCTCTCAGGATTTCCTTCTCCTCCCGTCACAACCACGCTAACTCAGCCTGTTCTCACTCTCCTCCTAGGTTTTGCTACAGCATTCTGTTTGGTCTCCCTGAATCCAACCTTCCTCTCTAGATCACACTACAGATGGAATCTAAAATAAACTTCTTGTTTTCATCATTTCTCTCTTTACCTTGAAAACTTTCAATGGCTCCCCACATCTTATACCATATTTTTCAAACCCCTATTTGTAACAGTCAAGGTTTTTCATAGCATATCTTTCATTGGTGCTTAACCCAGTACTTCACAGCTAGACTGATCTCTTAAATCCTGATAAGTCCTGCAGCCACACCTTTCCCTAGCCTGCACTCTCTATTTTCACTCTAACAAGTCATAGCCAGCCTTTAAGTTCCAGCGACAGTTTTAGCTTATCCATGCAGTTTCCCCTGACCTCCACACCCCAGTGATTCCAGGTTCTGGTTAATTTCAGCACCTCTCTGTATCTTTTAATACTCAATTACACATCACCTCCCTTTTAAGGCGTGTTCTCATTCCTCCCACCTATCACTGTGATGTTCTGGAGACAATGCCATATTTCTGTGGCTCCCACAGTACTTAGCCCTGGGTTGGGCATAAAATGGATGCTATACATAGAAATACTGAGGGCAAAGATGAGTAATCAATATACCTGAGGGACTGAATAAAAATAATGGCTAACACTCAGATATATGCTAGGCACTGATATAAGAGGTTTACATGTATTAACTCTTCTAAATCTCACAATAATCCTATGAGATAGTGGCTATGATTATCCCCACTTTCCAGATGAGGAAACTGAGTCACAAAGCTAATAAATGGCAGACCTGGATTGACACCCAGGTAGTCTGACTCCAGAATCTCTACTCTTAACCACTTTGTTGTATTAACACCAATGAGATGGGGAGAGGGACATGTTGCTGTAATGAGGATGGAGCAAAAATGGGAGAAGAGAAGATGTTAAGAAGTTAACTAATGGAGTAAAAAATGGAGAAGGAAAAAGAGTAGGGGCAGTTATAAGTAAAAGACTGGAGAAGAAGAAACAATAGTAAGAAGGCGAATGAAGGTAAGAAATTGCTTATAAGACAAACAAAAGGTAAAAACAGTCAGCCAGTGTGAGCTAGGGAGATGAGGAAGACCCAGGAAGACCTCGAAGAAAGGCTGCCAGGTCAGGCAGGAGGCAGAGAACAAACGAGGAAAAGCAGTTCTTACAGGATGGTGAAGGTGCCGTTGTAGCTGCTGGGCTGCGGCACGGGCACTGTCTGGAGCCTCTCCTCTGGGCTGAGACCAGTGCAGGACAAGATCTCATTACTGCACATGCAGAGCTCACAGATGTCCACACTTGTGGGAGCGCTCTGTTCCGGTTGCTCCTTTTCTGAGGTGTATGGTACAGAATGCACCACCGAAGGCTCAGCCGAAGCAGGTGTTTTCAGTGACCCTGGGTGCCGAGTTATGGTATCTACCTGACCTACAGGGGGAACTGTGACTCGAGTCAGGTCTGGATGTGCAAGTGCCACCTCAGGAGGAGGAGCTGTAGTCTTCTGGAGGACTGTAGAATGTTGAGCCTCCATAGCAGGTTCTGAAGTCATGGTTAGCTCCAGGTCTACGTGATGAGGTGTGACGCTGGACGGTGTTGTGTGCTGACCTTGACCCTTACTTGAAGTCGGAATGGTCACCTCCTGATGGGGTGGATATTCAACAACAACCTCCTTTGGTGGCTCTGGAGGCTGAGTTGGGGTCTCCTGCTTGGTCGGAGAAGGTTCAACATCCACACTGGATGATCCAGTTACAGTAACTTCCAGGTCCACAGCGTGAACTGTGACTGGAGTGATGCTTAAAGGGGTGAGTGTCACCTCAGGGTGTTCTGGAGGGGGCGATGTGGAATGTTCAGCTTCCGTAGTAGGTACTGAAGTCATGGTAAGCTCCAGATCCAAAGGTTTATCTATGACACTAGATGACATTAGATGCTCAGGGTGATCCTGGTCTGGTGTGGGAACTGTCACCTCCTGATACAATGAAGGCTGATGGGGCTCTGGAGGCCAAGTTGGGGTCCCCTGCGTGGTTGGAGAAGGTCGAGCCTCTGTATCAGGTTCTGGACTTAGTGAAAGTTCCAGATCCAGAGGCTGAACTGTGAACTCAGTCATGGCTGGATGCTGAGCCAGCACCTGCTCTGCCTGTGGAGGTGTCACCTCCATGTACGTTGGATGAGATGTCGTCTGCTGCAGGGCTGCAGAGTGTCCAGCCTCTGTAAGAGGCCCTGGAGTCACGGTAAGCCCCAGGTCCAAAGCTTTATGAGTGACACTGGGCGAGCTGGAATGCTGAGTGTGATTCTGTCCTGGTCTTCCAACTGTCATCTCAACCTCCTTAGGTGGCTCTGGAGGTTGAGCCGGGGCTTCCTCCTGGACCGAAGAAAGCCCCACCCCCTCAGGGGGACCTGTAGTCTGAGCTGTGGCCTCTTGTTGTCCTGGGAAAGATTCAACCCTCCCAGGGTGCTCCGGAGATGGAGAAAGAGGCTTAGACTGGACTGGAGAAATTTCAGCCTGCTCGGGGGAAACGGGAAAATGAGCAGAGCCCTCCTGCTGCTCTGGGGAACTTTCAGCCTCCTTAGCAGGCTCTGGAGTGATGACAACTGTGAGATCCAGGGGTTTGCCTATGGTACTAGGCATCACTGGATGCTGAGCTTCACCTGGCCCTGCAGGTGAGAACGTCACCTCATTATGTACTGGATGTTGAGCTGTGGCAGATGTAGAGGTCTCTGGAGGCTGAGTTGGGGGCTCAAGCTGGACTGGAGAAGGTTCACCATTTCCTGAGGGGGCTGGAGGCTGTTCCAGAACCTCCTGCTCGACCAGTAACGGTTCCAACTGCTCAGGGGACCCTGCAGACTGAGATGAGGCCTCCTGTTGGGGCGGAGAAGGTCCAGCTTCACTTGTGGGCCCTGAAGTTATGGTGAGTGCAAGGTCCACAGGTTTAACAGTGACACTGGGCCACTGCAGAGACTGAGCTTGATCCTGGCCTGGAGGAGAAGCTGTTGTCACATGATCTTGAGAATGAGCTGGAGAGGGTTCGGCCTCAGCGGGAGACTGTGGACGCTGAGCTGTGCTTTCCTGCTGGGTTGCGGAAGGCTCTATCTCTGCTGGAGACTGAGCTGGGCTCTCCTGCTGGGTGGCTGGGTTCACCACCTCAGGATGCTCTGTGGGCTGAGCTGGGCTCTCCTGCTGGGTTGAGAAGGGTACAACTTCCCCATTAGGCTCATAAGGCTGAGCCGGTCGTCCCTGTTCACCTGGAGAAGGCTCAGCTTCCTCAGGAGGCTCTGGAGGCTGACCTGTGGCATCCTGCGGGGTTGGAGAAGGTTCTGCCTCCACAGAATATTCAGGAGGCTGAGGCCGGGGCTCCTGCTGGGCTGCGGTAAACTCGCCTTCCTTAGCAGGCTCTGGAGTGACCGTAAGTTCCAAATCCACTGGTTTAAGTGTAACACTGGACAGCTTGGAGTGAGCTGGATACTTACTTCCATGTCGAGCTACTGCCTCGTCACTCGGTGGAAACTGATGTACATTCTCACCAGGGGACCCCGGAACTTGCGCTGGGGCCTCTTGCTGGAGTGGGGCAGAGTCATACTCAGGGCGCTCTGCAGGCTGAGCCTGGGCCTCCTGAGGGAATGGAGGAGGTTCCGCTTCCTCAGGATTCTCTGCAGGCTGAGCCTGGGCCTCCTGCTCAAGTGAAGGTTGCACCTCCTCGGGGCTCTCTGGAGGCTGAGACGCAGCTTCCTCCTGGACTGGAGAAGGTTCCACCTCCTCAGGGCTCTCTGGAAGCTGAGGCAGGGCCTCCTGCTGGGCTGTGGTAAACTCGCCTTCCTTAGCAGGCTCTGGAGTGACCGTAAGTTCCAAATCCACTGGTTTAAGTGTAACACTGGATGGGTTGGAGTGAGCTGGATACTTACTTCCAGGTCGAGCTGCTGCCTCATCTCTCGCTGGAAACTGAGGTACAGTCTCACCAGGGGACCCCGGAACTTGCGCTGGGGCCTCTTGCTGGAGAGGGGCAGAGTCATACTCAGGGCGCTCTGCAGGCTGAGCCTGGGCCTCCTGAGGGAATGGAGGAGGTTCCGCCTCCTCAGGATGCTCTGCAGGCTGAGCCTGGGCCTCCTGCTCAAGTGAAGGTTGCACCTCCTCGGGGCTCTCTGGAGGCTGAGACGCAGCTTCCTCCTGGACTGGAGAAGGTTCCACCTCCTCAGGGCTCTCTGGAGGCTGATAGGGGGCCTCCTGCAGAACTGGAGAAGTTTCAACCACATTAGTGACCTCTGGATTTATAGTAAGTGCCAGATCCACAGGGTTAACACTGACACTGTGCAGGTCTGACTGCTGAGCTTCATTCTCATTGGGACCATGAGGCCTTAATTGTTCAGCTAAAAGCTCCTGAAGCCCTCCCTCCCCCCAAGGGACTGCAGCGCCTACTTCCTCAGGGCCCTCTGAAGGCTGAGACAGAGCCCCCTGCTGAAGTGGAGCTGGTTCTGTCTCTTCAGTGGCCTCTGGACGCTGAGCCTGGGCCTCTGCCTGGGGCGGAAAAGATTCAACCTTCCCAGGGGTCTGTGGATTTTGAGCAGGACCCTCTTGCTGGGGTGGAGACTCAACCTCCTGAGTGGGCTCTGGACGCTGAGCCTGGGCCTCCTGCAGGGATGAGGACATTTCAGCCTCCTCAGGGGGCTCTGGAGGCTGATCTGGGCTTCCCAGAAGATCCAAAGGTAGATCTATATCTACAGCTTTGATCTTATTACCTTTAGGTCGAGACAGAGCTGGGGCCTGATTCTGATCCCAGCCTAGCACTGGAACCTCCTCTGGGAGCTTTTGATGCTGGGTTATCCTGTCATTCTCACCTTGACGTGGAACAGCAACATCTTCATATGGCCCTGCAGGCAGCTCTCCATTTGACTCTAAGTCTGGATACAGGAGCCAAGTCTCAGCTGACTCCTGTGTGGAAGAATTAAACTCCCCTGATTGTGAGTTGGGGGTCTGCTGGACAGAGCCCAGGGACCACCTCAGGGGCCATCCCTGGACCAGCAGCCAGAGTGGTTGCCAAGCAAAGAGCTGCAGCAGCCAAAAATACTGGGGAAACATAACACAAAGACGATTCGGGCACAGTGACACAGGCTAGTAGGAAACTGGCCAGGCACACTGAACAGACACCGAAGCGAAATGGCAGCTTGGCTACACGTGCGCCCCTCCCCTGCCTCATGCCCCACCCTGTAGTGACACCTCTTTTATTAGGTCAGAGTGAAGATGCAACCACAGTCAGGCTTTTTCCCAGGGTCCAAGCCATCCTTCCCCCAGCAAAGGTGACACTTACCTCCTGCCAGGCCCTCTCTCCAACCCCAGCCTGGCCCCCCAGCACAACGAGGCAGGATTTGGGCTGCAGACCAGAGTGGCCCCAGGCTCCAGCAGCGCAGGGGTGGGGGTGAGGTGGTGCAGAGCTTCCCAAGGAAGTCACAGGGCCCGGTCTTCAGGAAGATTCAGAAGTGCTAGCCCAGTTCTGGGCATCTGAACTCCTCCTCCTCAAAGCTGACATCTGAGAGACATTCTTCCTCCCCTTGGCCACACTGCTTCCAAGAAAAGTAGCTGACCTACAAAATGAGCACCAGTCAGGGCGGCGGGAGGGGAATACACCATACAGTTAGATATTTTAAAATGTTGCCATGTCCTCTGAACTCTCAGCATCCATGTCTGATTATAAAATTTACCACTCTATTATTAGGGGTTACCACTGAATCAGTGATGACTCCAAAGTTTCTGCAGGAAGGGTTTTGGAGTAGGTGAGCAATTCACCCTGAGAAAGAGTGTTGGAAACCAAGTGAACAGCTCTTTACATCAGCATGGGAAAATTTGCCCATCTCACCTTGTCTCAGCACAGCCATTAGTCTAGAAACAATTACAATGCCCCTTTTCAGAGGTCTACCCTGTGTGCACACACAGAGAAGTCACCTTGAATGTTAAAGTCAGCATGTTGGGGGGAGGTATAGCTCTGTGGTTAGTGTGTACCTAGCACACACAAGGTCCTGGATTCAATCCCAGTACCTCCATTAAAAATAGTGGGGAAAGGGGTGGGAAGGGATAAACTGGGCATTGGAGATTTGCAGATTCTAATACTATAAATAAAATAGACAAGTTTATACTGGGAATGATATTCAGTATCTTGTAGTAACTTATGGTTAAAAAATAAGAAAACAAATCTATGTATGTTCCTATATGACTGTGTATTGTGCTGTACACCAGAAATTGACACAACATTGTAAACTGACTATACTTCAATAAAAATATATTTTTAAGAAATAGTATTTATGTAAATAAATAAATAAAAACATGATTACCTCCTCCCTCTCAAAAAATAAAGTCAGCATGTTAAATAATTTTCTTGAAATACTGCAGATAGCACCCACTTTACTTCCTTCACAGCCCTTATAATCATCTCTCTAATTTTAGTCGTTTTTAATTGTCTGGCACACCCTCTGGTCACTAAACTCCATGGAGAAGGCGCTTCATCTTACTCCCAGCGTTAAGCACATAATGGTTTTTAAATGGAATTGATTCAAAGATTGGCCAATGAGGAATGGCTCTGTTGTTATAATCAGCTTTCTGAAAATTTTAGCATCGATACTGAATCCGTTCCTCTCACATTTCACAAGAAGCTAGACTTCTTAAAGCGCAAACATGGATATGATTGAAGTGTCCCTGATTTAAACTGAATTTAAAATAATTTGTTATAAATTGAATTAAAATAATTATCTTGTGCAGAAGAAACTTCAAATACTTTTTCAGAACGTAAGCATCTTGTCTTTCTGTACTTTGTTCCCTTCATAACAAACTTGGCAATGCTGGGTGAGTTACATAATTAGAAATCTAGCTGCACAAGAAGTTCTCAATGACATGAAACACATTTTTACTCCTTAAAAAAATCTTATATGCAGTAGATTAATATTTTCTTTTAGAAATTACTTTGACAACTTAATCCCTAATTCAGGACATCCATATAGTTAATTTATAGAAAGGTTTATCAGTAAAATACTTCACATAAAATATATATGAGATGCTGAGATTTGGTAACAACACACCTTATTTGAAAGGCATTCACAGTTTTCAAATGCTGCAGCATAATCCGACTTTAGGCCATAGTTACTTGGTTCCTAAATGCTTGGGGTTCTTCTTAAGGAGAGTTTTAAAAGACCTGTGTCTTCTCCTGTGTCCACAACTGTAGAATCACATTGATGGCCCTCAGTTCTGCTCTCCAAATTTCAAACAAGTGGTCAGAGCCAAGGGTAAGGACAACCAAGAAAGTCTTAGAGTGGGGAGGATATAGTTCAAGTGGCAGAGAACATGCTTAGCAAGCACGAGGTCCTGGGTTCTACCCCCAGCACCTCCTCTAAAAACAAGTAAATAAATGAGTAAACCTAATTATTGCCCTCGTGAAAAAAAAAAAAAAAAAAAAAAAAAAAAAGTCTTACCTAAAACCACAACCAGCAGTTTCTGGAATGCATCTGTCATAGCCTTTTGAATAGCAAGCTTCTGGGTTATCTTCCTTTTCATAAGGTATGATAATGTAATGGCCCTAAATCCAAGAAAAAGAAAGACTTAAAATGCCTATCTGAGTAACTGATTTTTGTTATACATTTAAAAAGAAAAATGCATCTATGATTCTTAGATCACTATCGTAGCAACTAAGGGCAGGCACAACACACACGTGTGGCTGAATGGCTGTTGTAGATACATCCTGGCAGGACAGCTTTTTACCGTCCAGATTGATTCTGGAAGTTCCTGAAGAGCTAGACAGGAGATGCAAGCCAAGAATGTGGCACACATATCACATCAGATTTCAAATGGACAAGCTGAAGCTACACTCCTGCTCTCCCGTGCATAAACGGCTGGAATTGTACAATGAGACAGATTTGGTGGTAGTGCAGATAGTCTGTCCTCTCCCAGAGCATCAGCCACTCAGGTGGATGGTGGAGCCTCCTCCACTCCATTAACAGACCTGCCTCTGACTTAAAACCCTAACCCCAAATGCCACAGGTTCTAGGAAAAAAAAAACTCAGTACCAGCTGGAAAAACCTTTCTAGGGATCTACATTTGATTTTATACACTCAAGTCCTTGTATAGGAAGCAAAGGACTGAACATTTACACAAGAGTTTAAATCTTTAGATGATGATTCTGTTGGGATAAATGAAGGCTACAAGAAATCTGTATTGGAAAGGACTATTTAAGCACAAAACAAATTATTAACCAAAAATGGGGGGAAAAAATTTTCCCTCCTAAGCTTGACAGGTTGTCAGCTCTAAAATTTTAGAGTTAAAGTTTCAATCAGGCATTGCCTAAGATAAGAACCTATATGGCAAGGCTGAAAAACTCTGCTCAGGGCTTTAGTTGCTTAGCCAGGGTGATGATGTAACTGAAAAAAAAAAAAAAAGAGTTTTAGAAAGAAAGGAAAAAGGAGAAATCCCACCCCCTCACCACCCACCACACACTGGAAAACAGACCTTCCTCCAGCTTGTGCAAGGGTTCCTCGGCCATGCCAGCTCCAGGACTCCTGCCCTCATAGGACAGCAACAACACCTCTAAAGCACAGAACTCCAGGCTTTGCTTCTGATGTTGTGCCACAATATCTTCATTTTCCCTTTCTTGAAGGTCAGAAAGATCCTGAAGCTGGTAGAATTGTGGTGATGAGTTTTTTTGTTTTTTGTTAATGGAGGTACTGGGGATTGACCCCGGGGCCTCATGCATGCTAAGCACATGCTCTACCACTGAGTTACATCCCTACCCAGGACTCTGAATTAAAGTCAATTCTTCAAGATATTTTCTTATTATGAGTAAAAACTAAACTCCAGCAAGCCCACTTAATAGTAGAGGTGTCCTGTTGCTTCAAAATCAAGTAAGGCTTGCAAATGAATTACTAGATATGGACAACTATTTTTTATTATACACCATACATATACTGGAGAAAATTATGAACACCACCACCAAGTCAATGAGATTATCGTTAATTCCACATGGAAGGTCAATGCTCAGAAACTTGTCTTTCACATCTCCCCACAACCCAGTTCTAATCTTCTCTCTGAAGTCTAGGATTTCAATGTTGAAAGGAGTCTGTTTAGTCAAAGAAAATCTACAGTTTACCTTTATGATCCTTTTTGACCATCCATTGAATCCAAAGTAGTAATTGGCCAATTCTTGGCACCTGGAGCTGCTTAGGGCAAGGGCATTAAGTTCAACTGCCTTACGTCTGGTGCCCAGACAAACCTAAAGACCTAAGAGGCCTAAAAATATCACAACCTGACACAGAGACTTATTTTGGGTACACCTGAGATTTATCAATACCAATTTGATAAGAGTCGTTGTGAAGATTAAATAGGACCACAGTTTAAGCAATGAGTTCATAGGAAGCCCAAAATAAATATTACTTTTAAATCAATACTTTTCTGTATCACTTTCAGGGCCCCTGATTAATCAGAAGGTTTCCCTGACCTCTGGTGGTGAAGGTGATGATGAAAGCAACCAAGGAAGTCCTGCAGAAGCCTATTATAGGCTTGAGGGTAAGCAAAGGAAGTAAATTGTTTTAGTCCTGTCATCCTGTAGCTCCTGCCCGAGAATATGAACTGAAGGGGAGATAAGATGGACCTGCCACTGAAATAGGACCTGAATCTGTAGCAGCCCCGCTCCCCAAGTTACTAACCCCTGTGAGAAGGAACACACATACCTCTATACATTTTATAAGCAACTAAATTAGCATTCTTTTAGCATCATCTGCATTAGCAAGCTTCTTTGAGAGTCCAAGTATCTCGTGTTAACTCTCTAAATAACTTACACATTACTCACAACATTGTAAAATGAGTATAACTTAATCAACAAAATTAAAAAAATAAAATTTAAAAATTTAAAAAATAACTTACACATTACTGTGGATTTCTTACGTTGCTAGTTTTATGTCTCTATTTCAACTTTAGATAGGATGTATAGAAATATATTCAAAGAAATTTAAATAATACAAGTAAAGTCAAAGCATTATTCTTTTTTCTTTTTTCATTCAGCCTCCTTGCCCACAAGACGGGAGGACGTGGTTAACTCCAAAAAAACATGGGCACAGACTAAGAGGCAGACAAGAAAATCATTACAAGTCTCTGCCCAGGGAAGGCAACAGTGCCAGTTGTCTCCTTAAGGATATGCACAGGATGGTTCTTCCCTCACCAGGGGACCAGTCCTAGGGGTCCAATCTCCTGCTCCAGGAGCTAGGTGGTAGCAGAGCCAGCCTTAGGCTGGGTCCCACCCCTGGCTGGGCTCCTGGGGCTGGCCTAGGCTTCGAGTGGGCTCCCTGGGGGAAGTGGAACCAGCAGAGGAAGCCCCTGCTAGGGGAAGACCATGAAGAGAGAAGGAAGCCGCCCTAGCCCTGGTCCCCATCATTCCATGCTTCCCCCTGGTCTAGATCAATCTGACCTGGGCTGACCCTCCCTGCCCCACCCCGGCCCACGCCTTCAGAAGGCTGGCCTAGGGGGGCCCCTGTGTGAGGCACTGGCCTCAAGACCTGATTCTGTAAGATGCTGACAAAAGAAAAAGTAGACATCGAGGCAACAGGAGAGGAACAAAGTAGCCAACACTGGAAGGGACTCAAGACACTAGGACAACCCCATCCCCTACCACTGGGGCACTGGAGCCCCAAAAGCCTGCTGGGCCCTCCAAAACTGTAACAGTCCCTAGAGACCTGGACCTGCCCCTCTCTTCACAAAGATCTTTCTCATCAGGGCCTCCTCATCTCCTGCTGGGTGGGGAAGGGGCCCAGCAGACAATGGGGGAACAATCCTTCAGTCCTGCCCTTCCTCAATGCCTCCCCAATGCACTCCCCTCAGGTTCCTGGGTCTCTCCCTCTCTGTAAAGCACACCACAAACACATCACTGTTCTGAGCAAACAGCACCTCGCTCACTTCTCAAGACCTGTCCTTAGTCCCACTACTCAATGACGGCCCCTAGCCCCTTCTGCCTCTCTATTCCACACCAGCAGGTCTCACCCTGCTCCTATTCTAATTCACGCTATGAAGCCAGCTACTCTGCACCCCTCACCTCCAATGGCAACAGACCAGCTCCATGCCGCACCTGAACACCACAGCTGTCCCCAGTCACTCCCCACTCTGCACTCCCATCACTCCGACACACTCCCACCTGCCACCACTAACCACTTGGCCCAGCGGAGCTCTGTAACTTTCCCCTTTACTCTGCCTCCACCATTCTCTTCCTCATACCCCATCACCCTTCCTCCACACGCAGTACCCCAACCCCTTGACCCCTGCAGTCCCAGGGTCCAGGCGCTACTGACCAACGTGCCCAGGCCACGGGAGGCCGCGCCTAACGCGGGAACCAGGGGCCTCTGGGTTCAGTCCATGGTTGGGTACAAGGCTGGGGTGGGTGGGGGCGGGGCCTGACCAGGGCTCGCGCCTCCTCAGCGGCAGCCGCGGTTCCGCCCGCCGCCGGCTCCTCGGCAGTTGCCGCTTGGCCCGGGGGAAGCTGGAGGCCGTCGCCGCCTGCCCCTCCCCACCTCGGGCCGCCCCAAGCGAGGGGGGAGTTCGGGGGTTGGGGGGTCTCTGCCGGGCGCGCCTGGGCAGCGCACCGTCTGCCTCCCGCCGCCGGAGGGGCGGGCGGGGGGGAGGGGAATCACAGCACGCCGGAACCGCCTCGCCGCCCCGGCGCGCGCGAGGGGGACATCACTGGACCCACAGCACCGAGGCAACACGGGCCGACCCTTCCCCTCTCCACCCTCCCGCGCAGAGGCAGGCAGGGCGCGGCGCGCGTGCGGCCCCTCCGTTCCCCGAGCTCTGGAATACTTCCTCCCTTCCTCGCAGCTCAGGCGGGTAAAGGCTGTGGCCCGTTCGCCTCAGCTGCGCTGCGCACGCGCAGTGAGGTTCCCCGTGAGCGCCTGCGTTCCTTCTTAAACTGAGAGATGCCGCGGGAACGGAGGAGCTGAATGAGAGCTGACTGGACAGCGGAAGCAACACCGGCCCGCTAGACCCCAATGAAGCCAGACCGGAGAGCCCGAATGGGGCCAGGCGGGCCGGTCTGAAAGTCTGCATTTTCATCCCAGCGGAAACCGCCGGCCCCGCCGCGGGCAGCGGCTGCTGCGATGGCAGTCGCGGCGGCGGCGGAGGAGAGACGCGTGAGGGAGGTCGCGGCGCGTGGGCTGGGCGCCCGGTGGGCGGCGAGCCTCCGGGCCGGAGCCTGGGCGACCTGTGGCGCCGGGGAGCCCTCAGGTGGGAGGGAGCCGGGAACGCGGGCTCGAGGGGTGCCAGATGGAAAGTCTCCGGAGGGCGGAGGCCGCGCCTTTCTCCGCCCCCGAGGGAGCGGCTAAGCCTTTTATGCAGCAGGCGCTCAATACGTTTATTTACCGAAATGTAGTTGTGAGCATCTTTTCGTGGCTCAGCCTCACAATCTTCTCCCCAGGCTCAGTGTTCCTTCCCTTTTGGTCGTTCCATTGCCTGCCTCAATACCTTGCCGTGATTCAGGGGTTCCACTTGGTTTGTGGAATCAGAATTCGAGGGCACGGGCCTGGGAGTCTTGTGTTTTAACAGCCTCTCAAAGTAGTTGACTGGCTAGCTTTTTAGAACGACTGTTCAACAAATGTTTGTGAGCCTTCTTAGTGCCAGATTTCATTCCTGGCAATGAAGTCCCTGCTTGATTGATTATAATTTTTTGCTCCCCTCTTTTTTCTTTCTTTTTTGTCTTATACTTGGATTTTCTTCCACGATGGGGAGTCCCAGGCATTGTTCTAGGCACTGGAGAAGAAACAGCAATGGATGAAAACTGAAAAAATCCCTGCCTTTTTGGAGGTTATGTTCTAATAGCAGAGGCAGAAGATAAAGTTCAAGTTTGTTAGTGAAGGGCTGAAGAGAAAAAAAATAAAGGCATTTGAGAAAGGGAGATAAGTGTGTGTAGAGGTATGGTCTGTGAAATTTTTCATAGGGTTGCAAGCATAGGCTTACTGAGAATACTCAGTTTGGTAAATGACTGTGGACCTAACAAGTATCATTTGATTGCCAGACCACCTTTGGGTGCTTATGGGAGAGGTTACAGAATCTAGCTGAGAGATAGAGAAATACGACTGGGAAAACGCTGAACCGTGTGACAAGTTTCCTAGTCAGGAAAAGAGCCAGTCTAAGTGAGGTGGGGTTTGTTGGGCTCATAGGCCAGTAGTGGAGCAAATAGAAATCATTTGGACATTTCTGTTGTATAGTTTTGGGAAAGTTTAAGTTGACTTGACTCAAGGTCCAGTTCAGTCAGGGGGTATTCTGTGGTCTGGATTCAGTTTTGATTGTGTAGTTTCTTAAGGGGGTAGGGGGTCAAGAACAGTTTAGAAAAGTGGGGAAGAGATATTCTAAGAATATGAAATAGGATTTAATTATGACAGTCATGTTATTTTGTATTGATGCAAGTCTGTCTCTGGTCCCATGATTTCTGTAGTTCTGTGATTTTTCCTGCCCCCCCCCCCCATCAGCTTACCTTTTGCTGTTCTTGTCTTACTTGGTCTTTTCTTTTCAGCAAGTTGACTTTCTCTTCTTGGCAGTTCCATCTTCCCTTCCATGTCCAGCATGCAGTGCCGTTCTTTAATCTCCTTTTCTTTTCTGTCTCCAGCATTTGCTGTGGTAGCATTGAATCCCATTGTTTCCTCAGAGGGCCATGAAAACAAAGCATGCTGCAAGCTGTATAGTAACTACGAGGTGTGAGTGTCTGCCACCACAGGATATGAGAAACTCAGTGCTTGTGGGCATTTTGTCTTCCCTAGGTTCAGGTACAGGAAGACTCAGGTGACTCAGAAGTGGAGAATGAAGCAAAAGAAGATTTTCCACCTCAAAAGAAGCCAGTTTGGCTGGATAAAGAAGATGAAGATGAGGAGATGTAGGTTGCCTAAGTTTTTTCTTGGAATCTCTCCGGATACTTTAAAAGTGATTTTGCAGTTTTAAGAAAATTCTTTTTTTGAATATATGATTATGTGAAGATTTGAAGAATACTGGAAAAGTTATTCATAGTCCCAACCATTGTTAACATGTTGGCATACATCTCTCTCCTACGCCATATAGAAAAGCTATGAGCACAGTGTTTGGGGTCAGATGAGAGTTTGCCACCTAATTTGGCTAGTTCCTAGATCCTGGGCAAGTTTAGAACCTACCTTTTCTTGTTTGTAAAATGGAAATACAGTAGCTATATCAAGGATCTCAGGATTAAATGAAATAGTATATGTAGAGCTCTTAATGCAGTGTCTGAAATTGAGAAAAGGCTAAAAAAAAAAAAACCAGCTAGCATGCACAGTGTGTACTTTAATAGATGAGAATGTATTGTATTGCGAGCATTTTATTTTTCTTTTTAGTAAGTTGATATTGAGCATCTTTATGCATAAACTTTTCCCCATTCCTTAAATTATTAAGAAAGTTTCTTTGAGGTAGAGTTACTCAAAGAGCAGACAATTTTATGGTTCTTGGTAAAGACAGCCAGGTTGACCCCGAGGTTTTACCAGTTTACCTTCCCAAGGAAAGGTGTCCGTTCACTTCATTTTAAAAAATAAAGATTTACCTTTTTTCAGACTTTGTCAGTTTAATGGGTGGGAAATATCTACTTAATTTGTGTTGAGAAAACATTTTTTTTGTTAGTCATTGGTATTTCTTAGAAGTGTTTTCTATGATGTATTTATTTATTTGTCTACTGGAAACTGTTTCATTTTGATTTTTTATTTTTAAAATGAAAATTGTGTATATTTAAGGTATAGACTATGATGATTTGCTATAGAGGTAGAACATTTTTACTGTAGTCAAGCTATTTAGTATTTCATTTTTTTTTCAGTTACTATTTTTATTTGTGGTGAGAACACCTGAAATCTGCTACCTTAACGAATTATGAGTATACAATTCAGTATTGTTAAGTACAGGCATGCTGTACATTAGCTCTCTATCCTACATATGTGCAACTTTGTACCCTTTGACCAACAGCTCCCTATTTCCTACACCTCCTCACCCCTCCAACCATCATTCTGCTCTTTGGTTCTCTGTACTCTACTTTTTTCAGATTCCGCATTTAAGTGAGATCATGCAGTATTTTCCTTCCATGTCTGTTTTATTTCACTTAGCATAATATTCTCCAGGTTCATCCATGTTGTTTCAAATGGCGGGATAAGACTATTTGTTAATGATTTTAGTACATCAGTGCCTTATGTTTTGAGAATTTCAAACCTTTGTATGTCGCATTTATTGCACATTTTCTCCCAGCTTTTTGTTTGCCTTTTAATTTGATGTTGTCTGACACACAGAATGTTTAAGTGTTTATATAGTGAAATTTGTGAATCTTTTCTTTTGCTGTTGTTTTTAACAGTAAAAAGTTCTTCAGAGAGAGATATTAGCCTATATTTTTCTTTAATCAGTTTTTTAAAGTTTTTTTAAAAATGTTTTTAACTCTAATTTACTTGGAATTTATCTTGGTGAATGGCATAAGCTGTGTCTAGAGAAATCATTCTGAATTTGAAATATTAACTCTTCAAAGGATATACTAGATGATCTGAAATACTGGAGATTCTTTTTAGCTTGGGGAAGAATGGATAAGATGCATTGAGATGTTCCACATCTTACAAATCCTGACCTATATTGTTTGCTCAAAATACTAAAGGCAACAACTTTTATGTTGAATCTTTAAAAGTCACTTAAAGCATGCTGTTCTGTTTTTTATAGGGTTAACAGGATGAACGATCGTTTGCAGAAAGATATGATGAAAAATACTGCTGAAAGTAAACTTTCAAAAGATGAGCTACAAAAGAGACTTAAAGAAGAGTAAATGTCCTTTTCCATTTGTTTTAACAAGAGGTACTTGTAACCAGTAGCTTATTTTGATTTGCTCAGTCTTTGGCCATAACAGCTTCTTGGGTAGTCAGGTTTCCACTGAAACATTAAGCGCATTTGGAAGCATGATTCCGTTTTAGTATTGGGAAGGATGTACAAAAACTTTTTGGAAAAAAACTTGTAATCCCACCACCCACATATAATCAATAACACTCTTTTACTTACTTGTCCATTGGTATTTGGTAAACCATCTCTATTCCACAACTTCTAGGCTCTTTTAGTTGAACAGAGCTGGGAAATACATATTTTGAAATAATGATTTTATATTGATACTTTTAATTCAAACTTACAAATCTTTAAAAGCATTTTAAAATATTGTTTTTGTTTGTATTGAGAACATTTTTTATATTTCTTGCACTTTTAAAAAAGGTTTGTTGAGGTATAGTTTACATATAGTGAAATTCACCCTTTTGAAGTATCAGTCAGTGAATTTTGTTCAGCACATACAGTTATGTAAGCACCAGGACAGTTAACACATGGGATCAAGACACAGAATACTGCCCTCACCCAGAAGGTTTTCTTATACCCTGTGGTAGTCAGCCCTTCTCATCTTCTAACCCCTTTAGCCCCTGACAACAACTGATGTGTTTTCCGTTCTTGCAGATTTGCCCTTTCGAGAATGTTATATAAATACAATAATATAATATGTAGTCTTTTGAATCTGTTGAACCTACTTAGTGCATTTATTATTTCAGATATTTTCTAGCTTTAGGAAATCTTTCCAACTAGATCTTTTGTTTTGTTTAGTTCTTATTTTCCTTTTATGATTTCTTATGTTCATACTTCCTTTCAATACTTCCTTTCAGTGTTTGTATTAGCTATTTTAAAGTCCTTGTGTGCTAATTCTGTAAGGTCTGTCACTTCTGTGTTTCTACTGACTGCTTTTTCTCCTAGTTATGGCTCATGTTTTTCCACTTCTCTGCATATCTAGTAATTTTGACTGGATTCTGGGCAGCGTGAATGTTGTTCAGTGTCGATTTTGTTTTTTGCTTTTAGTGTTGAACTTTGCCTTGGCAGGCAGTTAATTGAGTCGGAGATCAGTTTGGTCTTTTCAAGATTTATTTTTAGCTTTCTTCTAGAGTAGCATTTATTCTAGGTTGGTTTAGCCCCATTATTAGGGTATGACCCTTCTGGGATCTCTTCTGAATGCCCTGAGTGTTCAATAAGGACCTTCCTTCTGACAGGTTGAACTCAAGTGTCTGAGGTGAGGTTCTGCGCAACTTACAGCTCCCTAGTAGTTCTTTACTTGATCTCACGGAATTTCATCCCATAAGAGTGCAGCTTAGTATTCTGCAGAAGTGTCTGTGGACCCCTATACAGAGATTTCTGGAGCTCTTTCTGCAGTTGACTGTCCCTCAAATTCCTGTTGTCTCACCTTCTTTCAAGTCTGATCTTTTTCTCCTTCGTTTTTGTCAGGGTCTTATAAAAATGCCCTGGGTTGGGGGGTGGTATTGCTCAGTGGTGGAGCACACGCTTACCGTGCACGAGGTCTTGGGTTCAGTTCCCAGTACCTCCATTAAAAAAGAAAAAAATTGCTTTGAGGCGAAAATCCCAGTGATGGCAGGGCTCACCTTATTTCCTTTCTTTTATGGATCATGGTCCTATGTTGCCTGTTGTCCAGTTTCTGAGAATAGTTTCGTATATTTTGTTCAGCTTTCTAGTTAGTTATGGCTAGTGGTCTTAGTTTGGTGGACTTGTCTGTATTTCTGTGTTAAACAGTGAAAATGACTGTTGGCGCTCTTCCATAGGCCAGCCCTGCAGAATGTAACTGTCATGCTTCTCTTGAGGTTACTTTTTCCTATGTGAAATGCTCCCATGTATTCAAAAGATATGTGGTACAGTTCTGTGTCTTTTACTCATCTAGTCATTTTTTTTTCAGACGTGCTCTGTTGTACTGTTGTGTGCTCTGTGTGCTGTAGCACTGATGTATAACTACAAAGAGACTTCTTTACTTAGTGCCAAGATCTGGTGTTTTGATATACGCAAACAAGGCAGCTATATAACTAGATGTAAATAATTAACAACAAGGATGTATCTAGGACTAGCTTAAATGGTTAGAAGTTCATGGCAGGCAAGTTGGGACTGCCTTGTGTGAGTAATCTTTCTGTTCTTAAAGATAATAACTTTTATGAAAGAGATTCTGTACATAACTCTCAAGGGTGACCTGTCCTGTACTCTTTAAATGTATCAAGCTCTATGAAAATACAGTGGTTACTATAAAAAAATTTTTTTAATGTCTTTGCTTAGATTCCATCATGCCATGGGGGGAGTACCTGCCTGGGCAGAGACCAATAGATGGAAAACATCTTCAGATGGTGAGTGTTGACACTTCTGTTTAAGTTAATAAATAGATCCCTATTCCTGTTCTGTTGTGAATTTGAGCTTTCTTATGAGGCTCATTAATAGCTGGTGTTTGAAATATGTCTTTTTTTTTTAATGTCTGGTTTTATAGTCTACCATTCATCTGAGGGAAGCCCTTTCACAATAGTGTAAGGCTTTTAATACCGTATTATCCACTGTAAAGACAATAATGGATGAATTCTATGAGTTTTTTCCTTAACAGAACTATGTTGCATTATGGCATAGGGTTAAGTAAAAATGAATAGTAGTAGTATTTCTTGATTCAGAGCCCCTTCTGAAGACATACATGGCAGCTAATGTAGCTGTCCTCTAGGAAATGGAATGTCTTTCAAAGGAGTATATGTCACGTCAGACCCAGATGATTACTCACTTTATAAAAACCTGTCTTTAAACTCTAGATTTTAAGATTGTCTTATTCCAAAACTGTTTTCTGCTTTTTTGATCTTTGACTTTAGATATTTTAAATATGGATGATTTGGCCAAGATCTGATTTGAGTGCTTGGAGTTATAAATTTTAGAGTTGGAATTGACCTTGAAATTCTTGAGGAACTCTAGAGTATATCTTCCCATTTAATGAAGGAGCTCCTTTCTTAGCATCTTTGATACCTGATGAACTTCTATTTGATTTCCACCGTTACCTCTCCCTCCTTTCTCCCCACCACTGTCAGTCCTCATGGTGTTCAAGAATAGGGAGACCTTACAAAGAGCCAGTTGTTTTATATAATTCTGTTAGAAAACTCTGTTTGTTATTAAGTAGAAATTTACCTTCTGGTTTCTGACCAGATACTTTTAGAGGTTGAGGGACTCTTTGTGCTGTGGCCTGACACTGCAAGAACCTCTTCTGCAACATCTGTCAGATGATCATTTAGCCTCTGCTTAAATATTTCAAATAATGTTGTACTCTTTATTGGAGTATCTCTTCCCCTTCTCCTCTTTTCTTTAAGAACTAATTGTTCTAATTTTTTTTTTTTTTTTACTATTTTGAAATTAAATCTCCCTACATTCTGTAGTCCTACCTTTTGAAGAGGTATAATCTTACCTCTCTTTCATATAAACTGTTTGTTATTTGCAAAATGTCTTTCCAAGTTCATTTTTAAATATGTTAATCGTCTCTTGTCTTTTAACCTGTTTTTACATGACACAGTTTTCAATCCTTGGTCACCAATTTGCTCTCCTGGTTGAAATATAATTTTATTATCCATTTTAGAATGCTGCATTCATAGAACAACAACATTTTAGATCCGTGTAATTAAAGATAGGTTTATGCTCATTGTTGAAGCAGAAAACCTCCCAGATCCCAGGAGAATTTGTTTTATGTGAGTAAACATAAAACTGGGGTAGTGGGAAGGTGATGCTCTATTTCAGGGACCCAGGTTCACAGAGGTTCTGCCCTCTTCAGGCTGGGTCGTCCACAGTTGCCCGAGATGTGACTATAGGAGAAGAGAGCGGGGCTCACCAAGGGAGGTCTTCACTGGCCCGTCCTGGTGGTGGTGCATGATACTTTCACCTGCGCTTTATTGGCCAGAACTCAGTCACGAGGCCACACTAACTGCATGGAATACCAAGAAATACAGTTTGTCTTTGTGCCCAGGAGAAAAAGGAAATGGATTAGGTCGACAGTGAGCCAGTCTGCTACCATCTGGGATATCAAGTCTAATACCTTAATGGTACAGATGAGGGGAGTCAGGTTCAAAAAGCTCGAAGCGACTTGTCCAGGGTGTATTTACTGGCAGAGTGGTGACTACCACCCCGCTTCACAGTTACCTCCAACATGTTGGTATTCTTACCTATAAATACTACACCGAGTATCTTTAAAAGAGAAGTACTTCCCCCTTTAAACATAATTATAATGCTTTCGTCATACACCTTCAGAAATCAGTAGTAATTTCTTAATATTATGGATTGTTTTATTGTTGCTGTTTTGTTAATTTAATCCTCCCTCCACTCCTGCCTCAGTCTTTTTAGTTTGCTTTGTGTTCTGCTTGGTCTTTATAGTGCTCTTTGAAGTTTTGTAAATTCTTGTCTATTATGTCTTCAAATACTGTTTTTGTTTTTTCTTTCCTTCTGGAATACTAGTTACACGTATGTTAAATTTAAAATATATATATATATATTCTGTGTTGTTTTCTGTGTTATTTGTCTTTTTGCTCTCTGTACTTCAGTCTGGATATTTTTTTTTTTCTGATCCTTTTTCCAGACCACTGATTCACTCTTCACGTAATTTTGATATTGTGTTAAAAACATCCAATTGGTGTTAATCTTAATTACTGTATTTTCCGTTCTAAAGTATCCATTTGGTTCTTTTTTTTAGATAGTCTAGTTCTCTGGCTCAGTTCTGAGTCTTATCTCTAATTATATTGAATATGTTAAACAAAAATTTTAAACATAAAATTATTTTTTATTATTATTTTTCCTTCCAGTTTTATTAAGCTATAATTGACATACAGCACTGTATTGTAAGTTTAAGGTATATAGCATGATGATAACATATATAGCATGATGATTACCACAATAAGTTCTGTGAACATCTGTCATCTCACATACATACAAAATTCAAGAAATAGAAAAGAAATATTTTTCCTCTTGATGAGAAGTCTGAAGATTTACTGTCTTAACAAGTTTCATATATAATGTACAGCAGAGTTATATTTATCATGTTGTACATTATATTCCTAGTAATTATTTATCCTATAACTGGAAGTTGTACCTTCTGACTGCCTTCATTCAGTTCCCCCTCACTTTACCCCCTAGCCTCTGGTAACCACAAGTCTGATCTCTTCTTCTATGAATTTTAAACATAATCTTTTTAAAGTTTGTGTCCGATAATTCCATTATCTAGATCTTCTATGAAAATTGTGTATTTTTCCTTAGGTTTCAGGTCAAGTTGCCGTACCTTGTCATTATTGACCTGGTTATGTTTCACTGGAGAACAATACTACTGATTAATTAGAGGTCTCGGACAGTGACGTCTTTGGCCAGAGGATCTGTGCATTTGTTTATGGGTAGGTGGCCAAGGAGCACTAGCAATCCCTGAGCATCTTATTCTAGTGAGGGAGTGTGAGGATTCAAAGCTGGGTTTCAGCTGCTGGGAGATTTTCTCATAATTCTTTGACTTCACCTTTAATTTTATGTTACTCTTTTGTGGCAACAATCCAAAGCCTACTGGTTTGCCAGACCATTTACCAACCTTAGAGGGCTTTGATGCTAGTTTTTGCCTCCTTAACCCTACAGGTGTTTTAAAAACTCTACTTAGCGTCTCAGCCTTCTTTCCTGGAACCATCAGTCATCTCCAGGGGAAAAGCAGCCCTGTTACCTCTCTTTGGAGTTCAGATACACGGTTTGCTGACTTTGAGCTCTCAGTCACCTAGAAGTTCTAGTTCTTTTCCATGTGAGTTGTTCAGCTAGATCTGCTGTTCACCCTGTTGCCAATTTTGCCACAATCTGAATTTCTCCTTTTAAATTAAATGCTGACTCTTATTACAACTTTATTTCATTTCATGTTGTTTCAGTCACCATCTGTGAATGTGTGTCTTTGGTTCCAGAGTTAGGCTTTGATTTTAACCATATATATTGAGGTCTTTGTCGTCATTTTCGTCTCCTTCAAATTTCTTTTGCTGTTTTACTTTTACCAATTGCAGGTTAAATAAAATGATTGAGGGTGGGAGACTGGGAGTTGAAGTTTTAGTTATAGATGTTTGGGGTAGGTAATGGCCATCTCATTGATTCTAAAGATCAGCCTGTGGGTTTATTTGACTTAGATGAAAGTGAAGAGGATGAAGATGATTTGTTGCAAAGGACTGGGAATTTCCTATCCACATCAGCCACTCCTCCTAAAGGAATCTTAAAAGTGAGAGTCAGTGAAACTGGACCTCTCTAGCTAATTACCTTTGAAATCCAATATGCTTCCCAGTTACAAATGTGTTGACTCCCTTTATCTGGGGGATTAAATGTGCTTGCTGTCATCTTGCCTTGATAAATATTTATGTTAGGTTTCTTCCTTTTGCAGAAGTGATGGATAAGATTAAATTATGTCCCCAGGAATCTTGGGAATCTGATTTGATTTCTCCTTTTGCATTTCTTGTCCTTTCTGTTGGTACCAGCCTAGTTTCTACTGCTGTCATCTCTCACCCAGTGCACTGCAGCTTTGTGACTAGACTCTCCATTTCCAAACTGCTCTTTCTACAGTAACCTGAGGGATCTTTGAAAAATAAAACAGCATGTTGTGTCACTTTTCACTACTCTGAAAATTTGTGAATTCCTTACCCCAGTCTACACTGCCTTTCACACGATCTGGCTTCTGCCTGCATCTTCATCACATTCCTTTCCTCTTATTCCTCACTCAGGCCACACAGGCCTTCTTTCTGTTTCTTGTACATGCCGACCCGTTTTTGCCTCTGAACTTTTGCTCTTACTCATTCTTCTGCTTGTCTGTTCTTCAGACACTGCCAGTGGCCAACTCATTCTTACCTTTCTGCTCAGATGACATCTAGAAATGTCTTTCCTGGCCATCCTATCTAAAGTGGCCTACTAGTTACCTTCTAATTCATCACTGTCTCTCTTGTTTATTGTGGTAACCAAGTGCGTACCCAGCACTTGCTTTGATTAAATATCAATGACCAGATTTCTCTCTGACACAGGTATTTTCCCCATTATAAAATGGTGGCATGTGTATTGGTGGAGAGGGGACCCTATTATGGTAAATTATTAGAGTGATTTTGTCTCCTCACCCTATGAAGATAATTCATTTAACTCCACATGGGGTGAATTCACCCCTGTTGAAAATGCAGTCACCATTTGTAAATTAATTACACATAAATAAAAAATAAGAATTAGTGAGTTCAAAAAAAACGTAATCACCATAAAAATTTAACTTCAGTGGTTTCAAACAAAACATATATATGATACTTTGTTTTCTATATAATTGAATTTTTAATGCAGAGGAGAAAACCTGTGAAAACAGAAATAACTGAAAGTAGTCCAAATGACGCATGAACTCATCACCGCTTTAAACTATCAACCACGTACCCTGAGAGGAGAACACAAGCAACTGCCAACCGGAGAACCATGGGGATGCCTACCCAGTGCCTCTTACCTCTGTACCATGAATGCACAGATGCCGGAGTAGGAGTTTTAAGTAAAATTTCTCTGGACATAAAAGTCTCCCAACCCGAATGGATGTATGTTGGGGAAGTAACTATATTCTAAGGCCTTAATGATTTAATCCCTTTCTTTGAAAGATGGTAAAAATGGATTCTTTTACAGCAGAATGACTTGCTGGTTGTTAGCAGAGCTGTGTTCTTCTGGTTACCATTCCAGTGCACTTTGTTCTGCATTGCGAACTACTTTATAATGTTTTTTCTTATGCTTTAAAGAAAATAATGTTAACCTGTTTGAATTGATAAAATTCCAGTTTTATTTTTCTGTAGATGAAGAACTGCCAACACGCTAACACTGAACGTCCTACCACTGCTCGGGTCTCGTCTGTGCAGTACCACCCCCGTGCACAGGTTGTGATGGTCACTGGACTAGATGACGCTAAATCACTCTTTCAGGTGGGCATTTTTAAATGAAGACTTGTAGTGAGAAGTGTTTATACTCAGCATACAGGGTTTGTGGAAGTAAGCAAAAGGAATATTTTGTACTTCCTTATAGGTTGATGGAAAAACAAATCCTAAAATTCAGAGCATCTGTTTGGAAATGTTTCCAATCTTTAAGGCTTGTTTCAGTGCTAATGGAGAAGAGGTTTTAGCCACGAGCACTCACAGCAAAGTTCTTTATGTCTATGATATGCTGGCTCTGAAAGCTAATTCCTGTGCATCAAGGAAGAGGTAAGGTTTCTATTGAACACATAACTGAGCCCTCCCCAGCCCCCTCCACCCTCCAGCCCACAGCCGAGTTCATTTAAGAGTACTTACAACCACTTCTTTTTTCCCTCCCCTTAGAATTCTTAAAAATAAGTTTGTTTGGTTTTAGTATTTGGAAAATGTTGTGTTGTTGGGATAATACGGTTGAATGAAAACAGTGAACTGACTTTTTTTTTAAAACATTTATTTTGGAGGGGGTAATTAGGTTTATTTATTTACTTATTTTTATGGCGGTGCTGGGGATTGAACCTAGGACTTTGTAATTGTGCCTGCTAAGCACATTCTCTACCATTGAGCTATATCCTTCCCCTTGAACTGACATTTTATTAAGCACTTAGGAGAAAAACCGTAATTTGAAAATAAATATTCTCCTAGACCAGAAAAGCAGTTGCAAATACTTGGCTGTAAATTAGCAAATTGCTACAGCAGAAAGAGCACGAGCCTGGGAGTTAGAAGACCTGGGTTCTAATCATTTCACTTTTCTCATCTTCAGGAAATTTGGAAACCTCCAGTTCTACGTTTGTTATAATAGAATTTTGGTTTACATTTAAAGGAAGTAAAGCACTGCTTTTGGAGGTTGTAATGTATTTTAAAGAATGAGCTAGTTAAAAAATACTTCTTTTATCAGATGAAAATGTATCTTTCCCTTGCGTTCTCCTACTGCTTTTACCACAAAATATAGAGACACCGTCATGAATCCTTTGGGAAGCAGAGTCACTGTAATGAAGCTGGTTGCGTTAACGTTATAAATCAGGGTGCTGGCGTGGGCATGGGCTGGCTCCATGGCGGTCTCGCTGTTGAGCTGCACATGTGTGGGGCGGTAAAGGACAGGTCTTGCTCTGTACAGCCTTTGTTCTACTAGTGGTTAAAAGTGAGTAAGGCCAATTATAGAGACATTTATGCTGTTTATTTTCAGTGTTTGTAGTCTTTTCTTTCCTGTGTTCCTGACACTTTTCAGTGATCCTTTTGAAATAGGTTCTTAATTTATCTATTTATGCTTTAAACCAGTGCTTTTCAAACATGAATATGCATATAGATCACCTGGGGCTCTTGTTAACGTGCAGGTTTTGATTCCGTTGTTCTGAGGGGGGCCTGATTCTGCGTTTTAACAAGCTCTCGGATGGTGCTGATGCTGCTGAGCCACGGACCTCCCTTTGAGTTCTCAACCTTAAACCATCTCCTCACATTGAAACAGAAAACAACGTGTAGTAGTTATCGCTCTTAAATATTATTCCACTAATCGGGAGGAATGGGCTTTGGTCCTTCCTGCATTGCATCTTCCTGGGAAAAGCAGACCAGGGGTGGCTGAAATCTGGTAGTTACCGGTGTTCACTGTGGATCCACGGGTGTGCAGGGTTGTGTATTCGACCACCAGCTTCTTCTAAGACATGGCAGTTATCTTTCCCTTCTAATATTTTTCATCTTCTTACCTCAATAAGTATAGCTTGGTAATAATGATGATGATAATAATAGTAATGGTAAATCAAATGTATTTCTTTTTTGGTGATATGCTATTGAATATAATCTCAGTTTCTTGTTATTATAAAACACTGTAACTCAAGAAATTAATTAAGGACGGTAGAACAAGGATATACAAGCCTTATGTGTATGCAAACTCTTCATGCGCTGGACATGTTGAATGATGATTCTTGCCATCGCTGCATCTGCTTAAATTTTTACTTTTGTCTCACGGTATCAAAGAACTTCTAATTTTTGTCCATTCTGAGAAGAACGGACAAGAACTCCAGGTCAAGGGTATCTGCTTAAATTTTTACTTTTGTCTCACGGTATCAAAGAACTTCTAATTTTTGTCCATTCTGAGAAGAACGGAGAAGAACTCCAGGTCAAGGGTATGATCATGCCAGTATATGTCTTCCCAGGAAGCTGCATTCAGAGAACAGCACGTTGAGCCTAGTAACCACAACCAGACAGCGTCCCTTTTCTGTTTATCTCAGAATTTGTTGCTAATGTTTGCTGATTTTACTTGTTTATAGAACCCATGAGAAATGTGTCCTTGCAATTTAATCAGCACCCTTTTAATTAACGTGTTGTTGTTGGACCAGTTGTTTGGACTAATCTCAAGTTCTGTTAAACTGAAGACTATTAATTTTGTGGGGTACCCAAACCCCCAAAGGATTGAGAATCTACTGCTGTGTCCCTGCTGTGAACTGGTCCGAGAGAGGCTAAGGCATAGGGATCTGTCCATGACCCGTCTGTGGTCCCAGCAGGATCCTAGTTTTCCGTTTACCATCAAGGCAGCTAAATAGCTTTGGTTGCTTCATTTAGCCTTGTGATTTTTTTTTTTCCTGGAACTTTTCATATTGAATTGTGTGCATTCTTTATGCGTTTTGGATGTGAACCCCTTATCAGACATACCATTTGCAAATACCTTCTCCCGTTCAGTAGGTTGCCTTTTCATTTTGTTGATGGTTTCCTTCACTGTGAAAAAGCTTTTAAGTTTCATTGGATGCCATTTGTTTATTTTTGCTCTTGTTGCCCTTACTTGAGGAGACATATCCAAAAAAGAATTGCTGGCTAAGACCAGTGTCAAATAGTGTACTGTCTGTTTTCTTCTGGGAGTTTTATGGTTTCAGGTCTTACATTTAGGACTTTAATCCAGTTTGGATTTATTTTTGTGGATGATATAAGAAAATGTTCTAATTTCATTCTTTTCCATGAAGCTGTTCAGTTTTCCGAGCACCGCTTATTGAAGAGATTGTCTTTTCCCCATTGTATATTCCTGCCTCCTATGTCACATTTGCCATATTTGTGCATGGGTTTATTTCTGGGCTCTCTATTCTGTTCCACTGATCTAGGTGTCTGTTTCTGTGCCAGCATCATACTGTTCTTTTTTTTTTTTTAATGGAGGTAAATAGAACCCGGGACCTCGTGCATGCTAAGTGTGTGCTCTGCCAGTGAGCTGTACCCTGCAGCTTTTTGTAGCTTTGTGGCATAGTCTGAAGTCAGGGACTGTGATACCTCCATCTCTGTTCTTTTTTCTCATGATTGCTTTGCCTGTTTGGGGTCTTTTGTGGTTCCATTCAAATGTTAGGATTCTTTGCTCTAGCTCTATGAAAAATGTCATGGATATTTTGATAGGGATTGCATTGAATCAGTAGATTGTTTTGGGTAGTGTGGACAATTTAACAATATTAATTCTTCTCATTTGTGAACATGGGATGTCTTCTCATGTATTTATACCATCCTCAATTTCCTTCATTGACGTCTTAGAGTTTTCAGAGTAGAGGTCCTTCATCTCATTGGTTAAATTGCTTCTTAGGTATTTTATTCTTTTTGATGTGATTGTAAATAGAATTGTTTTCTTGATTTCTTTTTTGGATAGTTCATTATTAGTGTATAGAAAAGCAAAAGATTACTATATATTAATGTTGTATTCTGCACTATTACTGAATTCACTTATTAGTTTTAATAGTCTAGAAGATACCCTGTGTCTTCTGATTGGAGCATTTTGTCCATTGACATTTAAAGTGATTATTGATAGGTAGGTACTTACTGCCATGTTGTTGTTTTCTGGTTGTTTTTGTGTTTCTTCCCTGTTAATTTCTTTTTCTTTTAGTTTCATTCCTTACGGTTTATTTCTTTAGGGTTATGTTTGGGTTCCTTTCTGTCTAATTTTTGTGTATCTATTGTAGGTTTTTGATTTGTGTTTACCATGGAGTTCATGTGTGTCTACCTATAACTATAGCTACTTGCTTTAAGTGGACAGTCATTTAAGTTCAGGCACATTCTGAAGGGTCTACATGTTCACCCCCCAACCACATTTTGTGTCCTTGATGTCATATATAACATGTCAGTGTGATGGCAAACAGAATCTTGATGCCCACCCCTTACCTATTATTGTGGTTATAGTTCATTTTACAGCTTCAGTCTTTTAACCATCATACTAGCTTATTTAAATGATTAATCCACTGCTTTTCTTATATATTTGCCTTTACCATTGAGATTTTTCTCTTTCTTTATTTTCTTACTTCCTGTTACAGCCTTCTCTTTTTCACTTAAAGAAGACCCTTTAACATTTCTCATAAGGTCAGTTTAGTGGTGATGAACTCTTAGTTTTTGCAGTCTGGGAAACTCTTTATTCCTCCCTCAATTTTGAATGATAACCTCTCTTGGTAGTGCATCCTAAGTTGAAGGTGTTTGTTTGTTTGTTTGTTTGTTTTTAGCATTTTAAATACATTATGCCACTCCTTTCTGGCTTGCAAAGTTTCTGGTGAAAAGTCAGCTGATAGCCTTATGGATGTGACTGAAAATTCTCTTTTAATTTTTAACTTCTACCATTTTAATTACATGTTTTTGTGTGGGTCTCTTTGAGTTCATCTTATTTGGGACTCTCTGTGCTTCCTATACCAGGATATCTGTTTCCTTCTTTGGGTTAGGGAAGTTGTCGGCCATGATTTCATCAAATACATTTTAGACCCCTTTCTTTTTTCTCCTCTGGGACTTTTATAATGTGAATGTTAGCATGGCTGATGTCGTCCCAGAGGTCCCTTAGACTATCCTTATTTTTTAAGATGTGTTTTTCTTTTTACAGCTCTGAATGGGTGATTTACATTTTTCTGTTTTTCAGATCACTTATGCGTTCGTCTGTGTCACCTAATCTACTGTTAATTCATTTAGTGTATTTTTTGTTTCTGTTAGTGTATTCTTCTGCTCTGTCTCATTCCTTTTCAGTATTTTCTAGTTCTCTGTTGAAATTCTCACTGTATTCACCTATTCTTTTCTTGCTTTCAGTGGTCACTTTTATTACTATTGCTTTGAACTGTTTATCAGGTAAATTATCTCTGCTTCAAATTAGGGTTTTTTTTTCTCCTGGGTTTTATCTTGTTCTTTCATTTGACATATATTCCTTTGTTTTCTCATTTTGTTTAAGTTTCTCTGTATTTTATATTTATGAAATCGGGTGAAACAGCTGCCTGTCCTGGTCTTGAAGGCTTGTCCTTGTGTGGGAACATCTCTGTGCAGCCTGCCTGTGCCCAGAGGCTTTGGTGTGAGAACTGGATCTGAAGTAAGCAGGGGCCATAGTTTCTCCTGGGGTGTGCTGGCAGCCGCTGCCTTGATGGGGGGTAGGGCTGGAGTTGGAGGGGAGAGCTGAGCCAGATGTGAGCTGTGGCTTCTCCTAGCTTGTAGTCCTATCAGGGATGGGCCCAGAGCCCAAGGGGCTGGAGCAGGAGCCCTGAGGGAGTTGGGCTTCTCCCCAGTGTGATGGCAGCCTCTGCCTTGGTTGGGGGTGTGGCTCGGGCCAGAGGGCTTGGGGCTATATTTCTGTGCTGGTTCTACCTGTCCCCGCCGTGTGGATGCCTTGGTTGTGGTGCAGTCAGGGCTGAGATGTTGGAGCTGCATTACTGAGCTGTCTCCTTCCCTGGTGCATGCGTGCACATGCATCATGGTAATGGTGGTCTCCTCCTTGGCTAGAGGCATGGCCAGGCCTGAGCTGGCTCTGCTTCTTCCCCAGTGTGCACACGCATGTGCATGCTGGGAACGGCGGTCTCCACCCTGGCTAGTGGCAGGGCCTGGCCGAGCCAGCTCTGCTCCCTCCATGGTACGTACATACACCGGCAATTGTGGGCTCTGCTCTGGCTAGAGGCAGGGCTGGGGCCTGACCTGGCTCTGCTCCTTCCCTGGTGAGAACGTGTGCATTGGCAGTGGTGGCCTTCTTCTCAGTGGGGGGCAGTGGCCGAGCAGGATGTGCTGGAGCCAGAGCCTGGTGTGTGCTGAGGGACCTGCTGGGGTGGTCCTGGCAGGCTGGCCAGAGCACAAGGCAGTTTTCTATCTGCTACTGGGTCTGGGATCCAGCAAGTGTGTGCGTAAGTCCTTCAAGAGCAGTCTCAGCTTATTCCAGCCCTCTGGTAAGCCCTTCTTGGTTTTCAAACCAGATAAAGGGGCTTATCTTCCTGATGTTGGACCCTAAGGCTTGGTTTACTTAATATGTGGCTTGAATCCATTGATCCCCAGGGAGGATCCCTGAGCCGCTCCTCTCTGGCTCACCCACCAGGCGTGTGGGTTCTTAATAGATTGCTTCTCTTCCCCTCCTATCAGACTCCATGTGGTTCTTTCCTTACACCCTTGGTGGTAGAAGAGTCATTCTGCTCATTTTTGGATCATTATCACTGAGACTTGTTCTGTATGTATTTGTCATTTTGATTGATTAATGGGGGAGGTGAGCTCAGGGTCTTCCTCCTCTGCCATATTGATCCTGCCTCACCAGAGAAGGATTTTAAAGAGTTGTTATAACTCTTTTAACTCTCTGCCAATCCCAGATAAACCCATCTTTGTTGGAGAAACATCTGGTGGTCTGTCTCAGATCAATAGCCCAATGGCAAACAAGGAGAATAAACAGATGTGTCTGTTTATGTGTCTGAAATAAAGGAAAACATGTGACCAATGAGTAAAATTATGTAGAATCTCAGCAGAAAAATTAAAAATAAAAAATAAAAAAATAGAATTTATAGAACTGAAAATTATAATTATTTGGAATAAGAATACACTGGTCTTTACTGTTTTAACTTCCATTATTCAGTGGCATCTTGGAGGTAAACCCCATAGCACCGTATAGGACCTAATAGACTGTAAAAAACTATTTGTTGAAGTGGAATTAGTCATAAACCTGCCCTCTGGAGCTACTCAGGATAAATATAACCCCTTTGATAGTAGGAAGATTCTAAATATTAGAAAGTCACAACCATCACATATTTCTGTGATTGTTGCTTTTGAACAGTGACCATTGGAGGAGAGATGGATATGTATGTCTCAGAGGACCTGTTGTCCCTTCTGTCACCCAGATTTTCCTCATTGTTTGTTTCTGTTTGAGATGCTGGTCAGATGCTTCCATTTGCATCTGTAGGTGATGGGAAATGAATAGCCAGAAGTTGGTAAAGGATCCAGGACATGGTCCCTTTCAGTCTGAGCTCGATAGGCAGCGGGCCATTGTGGTTGAGAGCATAGATTATGGAGCCAGACCACCTGGGTGTGAATCGTAGCATCACCACGTACTGTGTGACCATGGGCAGCTATTTAACTTTCCTAGGTCTGCGGTTCCTCATGTATAAAATCGGGATAACAATAATACCAATAAGGGAAACTAATATTTTTAAAGCGTGAAAAAAATTAATAAAGGGAAACCTCAATTAAATAGTTGACAGAACAGAATGGGGCGCTCTCTTCCCTTGCCACGATAGCAGAGCCTAACCAGGAAGAAGAAAGAGTTCTCTTCTTTCCAGCCAAGAGCTCAGCCATTGAAAAGCCATGGACTCTTTGCTCACTGTAGCCCTCCCAACTTCCTTTTCCTCTCTATAAGAGTGTTCTCCATCCCTTGTCATGTGGGGACTTGCACATGGTTCACCATGGTTGCAGACCCCAGATTGCAATTCTCTGGCAATCCCAGATAAACCCATCTTTGTTGGAGAAACATATGGTGGTCTGTTTGTCTCAGGTCAATAGCCCAATGGCACAGAAGGAGAATAAACAGATGTGTCTGAACAGACAGATAGAAAGGGTGATAAAGAGAAACTGCCAAAGAGGTCATGGCTGGGGACTTTCCAGAAGTGAAAAAAAAAAAAATCCTTAGATTAGGAAAAAAAAATCTCACCACATCCTAAGCATGGTGAAAAAACAAACAAACAAAAAAATCTATACTCATTTCACATGTTAGTGAAACTTCAGAGCATCAAAGATCAAGAAAAAAAAATTTAGTACCAGAAAACAAGGAATAAGAATATGACATCAGAGTCTTCATCAGCAACACTGGAAGCCAGAAAACAATAAAACAATATTTTCAAAGGGATAAAGGATAACAAAGTTGGACCTACAGTTGTGAACACAGCAATTCTGTCCTTGGAGAGTAATGGTAGATTAAGTACATTTTCAGACATCATTTGAAAGAAAAAGTGAATCTAGAAAGATGCAGTGGGTTGGAATAAGAAATAGTGAGCAAATAAATCAGCTAAATATATTGGCAAATCTAAATAACCATCATTAATGTTATTGTGTTTAGTTCCTGGTGCCAAAATTTGGGATCACAAGAATGTGGGAGCGGGGAGGGAAGAGCACGGAGGGCAGGCAAGAGTACCGTGTATCAGATGCTGCTGTGTCTCCACTCATGTCCTCTCAGCTTCTCCTCCAATTTCAGCCAAAGCTCTAGCCAAGTCTTCCCAGGGGCTCAAGTGAAACACACTTGAAGTTTTGGCTCCAGGACTTCTGGAGTTAAGACCTCCAGGGGCGGCCCTTAAACAGAGGGGATGGGAGCTGTTGGATGAGTACTTCTACCGCTAACTCTTCACAATTTTGGAGAAGCCTTCTGTAGGCTTTGCAGAAGGTCCCCACCAGAACTGAGCCCAAATCGCCCATGGCAGAGACCTCAGTATCACACTCAGAGTGGCTTTCTCTCCGTCCCTCACTCTGCCCGCCCCACTCTCCAGCTTCCTGCCAAGACCTCCCAGATCAACCGCCTAACACTCGAGACCTTATCACAAGCTTTGCTTTCAAGAGGACTCTGAGCTAGGACACTAAGGCTGTTGTCTTCCTCATGGTCACAGAGGTGCAGATTGCTTGTTTACTGAGATATAGTTTATATCCATTAAATAAATTCCATGGTTGTAAAGTCAGTGGTTTTAAATACATCCACCAGAGTGTACAACCATCCCCACTATCTAATTTCAGAACATTTTCATTGCTTCAAGCAGAAATCCTGTCCCCATTAGTAGTCAGTCCCCAATTCCGCCACTAATCTACTTCCTGTTTTTATGGATTTGCCCATTCTGGACATTTCATAGACATGGAATCACATAACACATGGTCTTAAGTGACTGGCTTCTTCCATTGGCATGTCTTCAAGGTTCATCCATGCAACATACATTGTGGTCCTTCATTCCTTTTTATGGCAGAATGATGTTCCATTGCATGGCAGAGCAAAACATGGAAGGCGGGCTTAAGTTGCAAGATAGTTTAATAGTCAAGAAGCAGTACCACAGGCGTGTCCATTTAGAAATACAGGAGTAAATATTTTAAAAATCAGTTACAAAGGAAGTAAGAAAGTGATTGCCCGTGGGGAAGAAGAAACAGAAAGAAAGGAACAACATACAGATATTTTCCTAAACAAACCTCAAATGAAACTATCTCATTCTTTAAAGTATATACACATATAACCAATTGAAATAAAAACTAAAATAAGAAAAAAAAAAGGAAAAAAGCATGATAAATAGAAAATACAAAATAAGATATCAAACTAAGTCTAAATATATCCATCACAGTACATTTAAATTGCTTAAATTTATCTATTAAGAAAACTAAGCCTTTCAAAATGGATAAAATCCAATCATGTTGTATTGTTAGAGACACACCTAAAAAACAACTAGAATATGGAAATACTGACATACGAAGGATGGACAAAAATATCCTTCCCAGGCAAGTACAAAAGAAAGAGGAAAGTTGGTGTGGCAATAGTGATGTCAGACAAACTAAAACTAGGGACGAAAGGCATTAAGAGTAAGATGGATATTTCATACTAGTAAAATGGACAATCCATTAATGAGATTCAGCAGTCATGAACATGTCCATCATGTTTTTCTTTTTATTGTGGTACAAAACACATAACATAAAATTTATCACCCTAACCATTTCTCAGTGTACACTTCAGTAGAGTTAAGGATATTCATATTGTGCAACCATCACCACCATCCATCTCCAGAACTCTTTCCTCTTGCAAAACTGAAACTGTAACCCATTAAACAATAACTCCCCATGTCCCCACCCCCTCTAGAAACTACCCTGGACACCATCGTTCTATTTTCTGTCTCTGAATTTGACTACTCTAAGTACCTTATATGAGTGGAATCATACAATATTTGTCTTTTTGTGACTGGTTTATTTCACTTAGCATAATGTCCTCAAGGTTCATCCATGTTACAGCAAATGTCAGAATTTCCTTCCTTTTTAAGATTGAATGATATTCCATTTGTTGTATGTATGTACCACACTTTGTTTATCCACTCTCTGTCCATGGACACTTGGGTTGCTTCTACCTCATGGCTATTGTGAATAATGCTGCTATGAATATGAGTATGAATGAGTCAATCAGTAATCAATCAACAGCCATTTATCGACCCCTCACCATTGGCTAGGCACGGCTCCAGGTTCGGGGGTTACAGCAGTGAACATCCTGAACTGGGGAGGCTTATGCTTTAGGGGCGGCAGTCAATATGCACACAAATGGCACAGTCACGTGACGGCAGGTGCTGGTTGATGAAGATGAACTCAGGCCATGATGGTTCACAGAGACTGTAGTGAGCTGGGGGCTGCTTTAGCCAGGGGGTTGGTCTGAGAAAGCCTGTTCAAAGAAGGTGAAATTTGTGTCGAGACCTGAAAAGTAAGAAGGTAGCTAAGACCCGTGGAGGAAACATTCCAGGCAGAAGCAGCAGGAGCAAAAAAGCCCAAGCGTGGACTCAATCTGGAGCGTTAAAGAAGACAGGATATTGAGGCTGGAGAGTAGCACAGAGGTGGGCAGAGGCTTGAGGACAGAGAGGGAACCAGGCCAGGAGTTGGGGTGGTGGGACGAGTTGGGGCGGGGCTGTGCGTGGGGGCGGGGCTATGTGCAGGGGCGGGGCCTGTAGGCTGGGCCAGGCTAGGGTTGCCTTGAGGGCAATGGTGCAGGTAAGGGAGCTCTGCAAGGTTTCAAGCAAGGAGAGGACATGAGTTGCTTTACTGCCACGTAGAAGGTGGATTTTAACGGGGTCAGAGCTGTGGTGGGGACTGGAGTTAGGCGTGCACTTAACAGCACTGAAGTAGGGAACGCAGAAACCTGTAGAACCACAAGGAGAAGCTGAGAAATCTATTAATCACAGTGGGGAATTTTAACCTCTGGATGAAGGAGTGCCTCTCTCAGCCCCGCCCCTGTCGCCCTGCAGTTCCCACTTTCTCCCAAGCCCTCTGTCGCCATGCCCCTCCCACCATGCCTCACCCCACCTCTTCGCATCACCTCCCTTTTCTTCCCAGAGCCTTCTGGCCCCTCCCGGCACCTGAATGTCACTGCCAGATCCTCCAGGCCTACTCCAGGCCCTAACATCCTTCCAATGACTAGCCCCCATCCCCAGCTCTCCTGGCCTCTTCCAGGTTCTCCCGATTTACCTCTTCCCTTCCATGTCCCCCACTCACCTCCACAACATTTCTCTTATTCCACCCTGTCTGGAATCTCAGCTCCTTCTAGGTTCCAGTCTCTCTCTGGCAACTCAGATTCCCAAATCATCCCCAGTTCTATTTCATCCAGCTCCCCTAGTCCCTTCCTAACCCTCCCAGACACTCAGTCTTTTAATACCTTCAGCCCCCAGTCCCACCAACTTCCTCCCATTTCCCACACTCCCTGCTGACCCTCCCCTTTGGTCTAGACTGGTTGGAGACTCGTTTTCTAGTTCCTCCCCTGGGACAATGAGCAGATTACTTTGCACCCCTCAAAAGGGCCGTTACACTGAGGCCCTTGGTTTGCCAGAAATGAGTAAAACACAAACAAGGTTTAATGCCACCTCCAACCACCCCTGGACCCAGTGAGGAGGAAAGGCGAGGTCCCCCAGGCCCACTTCCATTTCCTACCCCAAGCAGGATGGGAGCATACGGACTATAGGGTGGGGGCAGGGCCCAACCTGGCAGCCAGGGGAGGGTCCCAGCAGCTGTCACCACACAGACCCAGCCAGAGCATGGAGCCTGCTGCAGCAGGTGGTCAGGGAGCCGGGACCAGAGGGCTCTGTTTTTGGAAGGGTTGTGATTTATCAAGATGCCTAGCCCTGGCTACGCCCCTTCCCATCCATCCTGTCATCACTCAGTTCCTCAAAACTCCCAGCTCCTCCAGCCCTTCCCAGAACCCCCAGGCCTCCTAGCCCCAGCCCTCCTCGCAGTCCCTCTGGTCCTCCACAGGGCTTCCGAGACTCTCCTCCAACTCCATTTCCCCCAGTCCCCTGTACCTCCACTTGGGACAAGGCTAGGGACAAGGAAATCATGGCTTCATGTGTTCTCTGTACAAGGCAGACAGCAGAATAGACACTCCCAGGGGTTGGGTAAAGGGGGAGTTTTTGTTTAAGGGGTTTCTGTTTGGGAAAATGAGACAGTTCTGGAGACAGATGGTAGGGATGGTTGCATAACATTGTGAATGCACTTAATGCCACCTGTAGTTAAATGCTTAAATGCTTAAAATGGTAAGAGCTGTGTGTGTTTTATCACAATGTTAAATTTTTAAATATTTTCCTCTGTGTACAAGAAACAGCTGCTGGCCACTCCCAACCCCACCCAGTCTTCTCCAACTTCCTCTAGTTGCTATTTTGCCCCATCCCTTTCCCCAGGTCTTCCCTGTCCCAGCTCAGCTAAGTCCCCTCCATTCTCCTGGTCCCCCAGCCTCCACAGCTCTCGCTTCCCTCTTATTTTCCCCATTCCTTCCATGACCTCCAGCCCCTCTGAACCCTCCTCCTGCTCTATTCGCTCCCACTATCCCCAGTACCCCTCGATCCCATCGGTTTTTCTCCGCCTGTAAGACACCCTCCCAGTGCTTTCCAGCCCCATCTGCATCGCATCTACCCCTCAATCCAAAAGAATCTGTCTGCCACTCCCCTCCCCAAGTCCCACTCAATCACCCTAATTTATTGGTCAAAATTTTTGATGCATCCCAGGATTTTTTTTTCCATCTCTGGGCTTGTGTGAGTTAGGAACTATGATGGAAACCTGCCTGCAGTGGTTTAAGCAAGCGTCACAGGATGTGAGAAGGGGACCCGCCTGGTCTGAGTATTGACAAGGATCTCAGGACAACAGGTGCCAATGATTCCCACATTCCAGAGTGCCGTAGGACTCCCAGAGCAGGACTTGCAAAGGAGGTGGTTGAGAACCAGTTTTGTGACCCTCAGCTGATCACCTGCTTTGAGCTCACAGAACAGATTGGAGAGGCCAAAAGGTGTTAAAAAAATTAGACGTAGGCTTTCTTTGGAGAGACTTACACAGTAATTCCCATCCCCAACCCCCATGCCCAGCTGTGGGGAAGAGGTGGGCTTGTCTCCCCCCTACCAGTCAGAAGGCTCATACACATACAGTCAGTTAGAGATAGGCCAGGACCTGGGACCCTCTACTGAAGTGCTTGCACTTGCACGTGCACAAACCTCTCCTCAAGCAGCAGAATACGAAGAAACTATTAGGGACTAAAAAAGCTGTACCCGTGCAGTTAGCGCAATTATGAACATCAAGATACAGAAAGGCCATACGCCAAGTACCACTGCTGAGGAGCTGGGAGCAAAAACAGGGGACTGCCCGTGATCCCTGCACACGGCACCGCCAAGGGGGTGGGCAGGCAGCCTAAGCTGAGCCCGCCCCACATTGTTACCCAACTGAAGGAGCCAGCTTGCCCCTCCTCAAGCAAGGAAACCTGGTACTTGTTTCCACTCCCTCTTGCTTGCAGCACGTGTCCAAGGAAAGCCTTGCCTGAATTCCTTCTCCAGCTGCTTTTCAATTTCTGTTGATTAAAGAGTCCAGGGACCTGAGTTGGTAACAAATTGATTTTCAGCAAAGGTTGGAAAGTGAAAGGGATCGTCTTTTCTACAAATGGCGTTGGAATCACTGGATACCTATATGCAAAAAATAAAATGAACCTTGACCTGTACCTCACACCAACCCCCCAAATTAATTCAAAATTCATCATGGACCTATCTATAAGAGCTAAAACTATAACACTTCTAGAAAATAACAGGACAAAGTCTTTGTGATTCTGGGTTAGGCAATGATTTCTTAGATAGGAAACAAAGGCAAAATAAGGAACAGAATTTCATCAGGAATAAAAACTTCTGATCTTTAAAAGTTGTCATTAAGAAAAATGAAAAGACCAGGCACAGACTGGGAGAACGTATTTGCAAACACATTTATCTGGTAAAGAGCTCCAATATAGAATGTACCAGGAAGTTTTAAAACTCAATAAGAACAGTTTACTTTTTTTAATGGGCAAAAGATTTGAACAGACACTTCACCAAAGAAGATTGGTGAATGGATAACGGGCAAATAAAATGATGTTCAATATCTTTAGACCTTACGGAAATGCAAATTAAAACCACACGAAACGGAAGTGAGGGACCGGGCCAGCTGGCAGTTACAGCATTGAGAGGCTGTGCAGAGCGAGTGGAAGGTGAAAGCCAGAGGGCTTGGAGCTCAGCTAAAGGACAGTATTCCAGTCCCTGAACTTTCAGCAACTGGACCTTCTGAAAGTCATGATCTTCTTCAGGAAGATTTTTCTTCTGGGAAAAATGAACTTTTGCCCTGTCAGACATCCTCTTGCATTATCAGACAAAAATTTCCAGCTCAACCAAGAAAAAAGTGAATTTTTTCCCACACTGAGAAACAAACAGGGTCTATTTACGTTATTAAAATTACAAATGGAATTCAAAGCAATGCGGCAGGCTCTGCGTCTTCCATTTCATCCAAGCTCAGACCTTTCACTGGGTATTTTGAGGGGTAATGATGAGACTGTTGGATTGGAAGATATATTTAATGACACATCACACAGTGAACTGATGGGAGAGCTGCACTTGACAGTGGAATATAAACTCAGTTTACTGGGATTCAGTGTGCTGTTTATGAAAATAGAGGGGATGCATCTTGTTTATATTTGTTTTTTACTATAATTTCATGTGCACAACATTAAGAGTACAGACATATGGGGGGAAAAAACCCACATAAAATACCACTATACACATACACTAGGGTGGCTACATTAAAAAAAAAAAAAAGCCAACAATACTATGTGTTGCCAGGAATATAGAGCAACTGGAACTTTAATTCATTGCTGGTGGGAATGCAAAATGATAGTCACTCTGGAAAATAATTTGGTAGTTTTTTTTTTAAATCAAGTTAACCATACACTTACAATATGACCCAGAAATTCCACTCTTCGATACTTATTTAAGAGGAATAAAAGCACATATCCACACAGAGACGTGTATACACGTTTATAGCAGCTATATTCATAATGATAAAAATTTGGAAACCTAATTCTAGCATTGGGTGAATAAGTAAACTGTAGTGTCTAGATAAAATGAACACTACTCAGTGATAAAGAGAAAAATTAGTAATACAAGCAAAGATATGAATGGTTCGCAAAGACTATACTAAGTGAGAGAAATCAGATATGAATGAGTGTATGTTGTGTGATTCCATTTATAATATGTAAATCCTTAAAACACGATTCCTTTGGAGAAGGAAAACGGATCAGGATAGAAATCAGATTGGTGGTTGCTAAGGGCCAGAGGTAAGAGGTGAGGCAAAGGACACAACGAACCATTTTAGTCGACAGACATGTTCTTTATCCTGATTGTGGTGCTGGTAAGTGGTGGTAGATAGTAACATTGGTGAATTTTACTTCATGTAAATTTTATCTTAATGAATCTGATTTTAAAAATAGATTGCATGACAGACTTGCTGGCTACCACTGGTCTTGACAGTAAAGTGAAGGCAGTTTGCTGCACTGGAAACTGGTTCCCCTAAAATCTGTTGGGAGGAAAAGACGTGTGACTGTTTGCTGTGTACCAGACATGAGCTGTGGCAGAGGAAGCGGCATAGAGCGTGATAAAACCTGGCCAAGGGCGCCACCTGGAGGGCAGCTGAGGCCTTAGCAGCAGGAAGCTGAAGCCTAGGCTGCCTGTGAGTGTAGGGGAGGTCAGACCAAGGGACTCACCTGTGGTGAGAGACCCCAATAATGGTGTGGGCTAGCAGATTTGGGAAGAACTTACAAAAGGGCCCCACTAGGTGAGGAGTCAGCTTTATACACATACCAGACCCGGCGAGATGCTGTGGTACTAGGGCTCATGGCACCAGTCAGAATAAGACCTTTCTTGCCCCTTTCCTCCCCTTCTCCCCAGCGTCAGCTCTGGAGGAAGGAAAATCAGCCTAGTGAGTGAGAAAGAGAGTCTCAGGGTGTATGAGCAGTAGGGGAGGGGAAATAGGAGTTTATCTCACACACACACACACACACACACACACACACACACACACACACTCACTCACACTTTTTCCTGTTGCATACGGCCTATCCAAAATAGATCAGGTATGGAGATCCCTTAAAAAACTAAAAATAGACTTACCCTATGATCCAACAATCCCACTCCTGGGCATATATCTGGAGGGACCTCTAATTTGAAAAGACACATACACCCCAATGTTCATAGCAGCACTATATACAATAGCCAAGACATGGAAGCAGCCTAAATGTCCATCAACAGATGACTGGATAAGGAAGTTGTGGTATATTTATACAATGGAATACTACTCAGCCATAAAAAACCAAGTAACACCATTTACAGCAACATGGATGGACCTGGAGATTATCATACAGTACACTGTATGTATCATTACTTACAGTGAAGGAAGCCAGAAAGAGAAAAAAAAAAATACCACCTGATATCGCTTATACATGGAATCTAAAAAAATGACACAAATGAACTTATTCACAAAACAGAGAGACTCACAGACATAGGAAACAAACTTATGGTGACCAGGGGAGATGGAGTGGGGGTGGAGGGATAAAAGGAAGTTCTGGATTTGCAGATACCATCTACTATATATAAAATAGATAAACACCAAGGGCCTACTGTATAGCACAAGGAACTATATTGACTACCTTGTGATAGCCTATAATGAAAAAGATTATGAAAAGGAATATATATATATATATATATATATATATATATGAATTACTATGCTGTACACCAGAAATCAATACATTGTAAATCAACTATTCTTCAATTAAGTTAATAAATAAACAAAAAGCATATGCAGAGTCAAGAAACAAAACAAAAAAAAACAGATGGGGAAGGTACAAGGGAGACGTTTTCCTCAAATAAACTTTAAATTATTTTTTGGGTTGTACTTTTTTGCATTTTTAATTGTGGTAAAACATAACATAAAATTTACCATTTTAACCGTTTTTAAATGTATAATTCCGTGGCACCAAGTACACGTTATAACATTGTTATAAATCCATTTCTAGAAGATTTTCATCATCCCTAGTGGAAACTCCATGCCCACCAAACAATAACTCCCCATTAGCCCCGGCCCCCCACCCCTGGCAAGCACTATTCTATCCTCCATCTCCATTAATTTGACCATTCTGTATATTCTTTAAAATTGCAATTACTGAAATGAGACTTTTAGAACTTGAAGTGACCTAGGAATTTTTTTGCCAAAGAAGAGTGTCCAAAAAACCCCGTCTCTGTATTCAATTCAAAAGGGTGATAATGAACCACCCCCACAGAACAAGTCTGAATGAAGACTGGGAGGCAAAAATCAAGCTTCCTTATGATGGTCCCCTGTGGGCAGTACTGGATCAAACTCACACTCACAAACAAGGGGCTTCTTTTACTCATAGGAGGAGAGATCTAGAGATACACAGGTCAGACGAGAAGATATTTGCAAACAACATAGCCAATAGGGGTTGGTACCTGAAATATACACAGAACTCATCCAACTTAGTATCAAAAAAGTAAACAACCCAGTTTAAAAATGGACAGAGGATCTGAATAAACATTTGCCCAAAGAAGACACACAGATGGCCAACAGGCACATGAAAAGATGCTCGACATCTCTAATCATCAGGACAATGCAAATCAAAACCACAACGAGATACCACCTCACGCCTGTTACAATGGCTATGATCATAAAGACAAGAAACAACCAGTGTTGGCAAGGATGGAGAGGAACGGGAACTTCCACGCACCATTCGTGGGAATGTAAAATGGTGTAGCCACTATAGAGGTTCCTCAAAAAAACCCTAAAAATGGAACCACCATATGATCCAGCAATTCCACTTCTGGGTGTTTACCGAAAGAAAACAAAAACAGTAATTCAAAAAGATATATACACCCCTATATTCACTGCAGCATTATTTACAATAACCCAGACACTGACACAAACCAAGTGCCCATCAACAGATGATTGGTTTGAGAAGATGCAGCGCACGCGCTCGCACGCACACACACACACACACACACAATGGAATCCTATTCAGCCATAAAAAAAAGAGTGAAATCTTGCCGCTTGTGACAACATAGATGGACCTAGAGGGTATTATGCTAAGTGAAATAAGTCAGACAGAGGGAGACAAATACTTACACGTGGAATCTAAAAAACAAAACAGAAACAGTGTCATAGATATAGAGAACAAACGGGTGACTGCCAGAGGGGAGGAGAGTGGAAGAACGGACAAAACAGGTGAAAGGGATTAAGAGGCACAGATTTCCTGCTATAAAAGAAATAATTCATGGGATGTAATGTACAGCGGGTCCTAGGGAAGCACAGATGGAAAACCACTCACCTTATCCACTGTCCTCATTGTACAAGATGGGAAGACTGAGGCTTGGGAAGCAGCAGGGGTGGGCACCCAGCGGTCTGGGGCAGAGGTGGCAGTGCTCACAGGCTCCAGCCCTTACAGAGAGCTCTCCTGTCCAGCAAGAGCGCTTTACAATTTCTAATGCGTTCTCACTGACAGGATCTCAAACAGTGAAACTAGGGCCTCTCCCCCGCCCCCACCTCCGAGCCAGTCCCACCAAAGCCCCGTCTCTAGGGGCTCAGCAAGGACGTGGCGCCTCTGGGCGTGGGGCCCGGCAGGGTGACGGTGGTGGCCACTCGAACCCCATGGAGGTTGTTACAATTTCCAGGACCTGGGTTGATCACTCTGTTCGGACTGGATGAGACCTCACCTCATCTGGACTCCTTAATGGGCCCGGCAGGTGAGCAGAACCCCAGTCGGTGACAGGTGCCTCACCTGAACCGGACAACAGCAACACGGGACAAAGGCCTTAACAGGTGAGCGGAGCCCGGTCGACAGGAGGTGGAAGCAGCGGGCCTGCCGGTGCTTGCTCATCGTTTCTGCTGGGTCTTGATCTCAGAAGATAGAAATGGTAGCATAACAGACCACGTTTGGCCAGTGAGAAGTGCCCAGCACCCCCTGGTTAGATTTACTGTCCGCTTAGAGAAGGCCTGTGTACATAAAATGAAAAAGGTGCTTGCGACGTTCCCCACCCCCCCCCCCGAATTTTCAAAAGAAAACTTGCTACATCGAGGCCTTCTAGGTGTAAAGAAGCTGCCTACGTAGGATGAAGTCGAGGTAGAAAATTGCACTTTGTGTAAATGGCCATTTGCTTTTTTTTTTTAAAGAATCATAGAAAAGAAGTGTCTTTTGGAAATGACTTTTCAAAAACAAAAAACTGCCTTTTTATTGTCAATTTGCCTGGGGTAACGGTTTACACTTTGGTTTGATCACAGCCCTACTTTCCTCCTGCGCTGGGAAATTCAGAGGAATTGGCCCCAGTCATTTGGTGGCCTACAGCTCAAGGCGGCCCTGGGGAGTCAGAATGTGTTTCCTGGTCATAAACACCAGACAGGACATGCCAGGCTCTCCTGGGTGTTTCTGCAAAAACCTGGGTGCTCTTCGCGGACCCTCCCCCGGGTGAGGCGGGTGGGAGGCATCTTGCCCCGGGCTGCGGGAGGTGGGCGGGCGTGGACAAGCTGTCACACAGCGAGGCCACAGGGCTGTGTCTCCACCTGCCGCTGTGCCTCTGACTGCAGTAATTTAAAAAGTGAACACCTGTTAAAAATCCGTGGGTTCGGAAACCTAGTGTGTTCTGCATTTCCCCCCAGGACGCTCGCAGTCTTGATCCTGTTTTGATTCCTCCGGGAGCAGGGGAGTCTGTGCCGTAGTTCTCTGCGTGGTCCGCGGAATCTTCAAGGGTCCTTGAGACCTTTATTCAGGGGATCCACTAACAGCAAGACAGGATGTGCCTTTCTGACTCTCATTCTTTCTGGAGTTTTCCGGAGGCCCCACCAGGTGTGACGTTACCACAGGCTGCAGAAGCAGGGGTGAGAACCCAGCCGTCTGCTATTAAGCCGGACAGGCAAGGGATTGGCAAGACTGTAAAACGAAACCACTCTTTTATGGAAAACAGGCTCATAAAAATGTTACTTGTGTTAACATGTTTTCCACAAAAGAGTCCTCTACACGTAGATTCTGTGTTTGGGGATGAGCGGAAACTAACCAGAACTGGTTCACACTATGAGCAAAGTATTATACCAGTCAGTCAGTCAGTCAGTCTCCCAGGTGGTCTGAATTCCAGCTGAAGCTTCCCTCTCCCCTCGAGCAAGCTGCCTCCTCTCTGGCCCACGGGCACTGGATGGTTCCCAAGAACTCCTCCTGGTTCAGCATATTAAGTCTCTTCAAGGTCTTCTCCCATGAGACCTGGGAGCTCCCCTCAGATGGGGACGCCACTCCCCTCGCCAGTGTCGGTCTTCTCTGAATGTTCAGGAAACAGGAACCATAGCCACGCACTGTAGGGACATTCAGGTGAGACCGTGACTGTGGAAAAGCTGTGGACACGGAAAAGCACCAGATACACATGAACTTTAACAAAGACCTGAAAAGCTAAGCATAAATATGGACACCACATACCAAAGATGAGACAAAAGTCTGAAATGAGATGCTTGTCAAAAGTATTCTGAGACTTTATTAATTCGTACCTATTGAAGAAAAAAAAAAACCCTATATACAGCTATGTGCACAAAACTCGAAAGACCAGAAGCAATACATCTCTCTGGCGTGGGCCTTACCATTACTCCTTATTTAAAACACACTAGATTTCCCCATGACTTTCAAAATGACATGGTCATTGTAGAAAATTTGAAAAATAGGAGAAAGCATAAGAAGGAAAATAAAAATCACCCATAATCCCACCACTCAGAGATAACTTAACATTTTTGGTGTATCTCTTCTATGCTTAAAAAAAAAAAAACAACATTTTATATGTGTTTTACACGAGTGACGTCACACTAAATACAGTTTTGTGTCCTGCTTTTTTCACTTCGCATGGCATTAGGAACATCTCCCCATGACGTTACAAAGTCTTGGTGAATATGAATGCACCGGCCACTTGTTCGGCCCCACGTGAGGACTGGGCGTTCGCCCCGGGCTGGGCACCACGCTGCCTGGATGGGGAATAAATAGAAGAGACGCCAGAAAAGCAGGTGCGGGATTGCTGAGTCCACAGCACAGATGAATTCTGGGCTGATCTCCTTCCCTGGGAGGGAGTCCGGCTCCGAGCAGGATTTCCCTGCTTCACATGAGGGCTTGCTGGCAGGTTCATTCATCTGAGATCAGGCCTGGCCAAGGTCTGTGTCACGAGGCTCTGACACGAAGGTCAGCCAGGATAGGGAGCATTTCTGAACTGACAGTGTCAGTCAGTGGAAAACGCGGCTCTGCTTGCTCCCCGGCTAGTTAGTTAACTCCTTTTCAGGAGCGAGGTTAGGAGGAGTCAGGGTCCTCTAAAAAGACCCTGCTCCGAGCAGCTTTGGGCTTTCAGCTCCGTGGCTGAGCGAGGGTCAAAAAGCAAGAGCAAATGAGAAAAAGAGTAATCACCCCAGATGGCTCAGGGAACAAGAGCAGGGTAGGCGGGTGATGTCCACTGCAGCCTCTGGACGGGGCCCAGCAGCCGGGCCAGCCTGCCTCGCCTGGTAGCCGATGGTCTTGCTGCGACACCACTCGAGCAGAATCTGCTTGATGCTGCTGGCGCTGGCCACTCCGAAGCTCTGTGAGCGCTTCAGCTTTGCCCGGGTCTCGCCCTTCCCCCTGCGGAGAGAGGGCAGGCCTGCTGGGGGCTGGGGGCCAGGGGGCTGCCTCTCAGCTGCCATCTGCTCCGGGAATGTGCCCCACCAGCTCTGCTCACCCAGGGAGATGCTCTGTCGGCAGGCAACCTCCCAGCCCCACGCCCACGTCCAGGCGTGCGCCCCGTGTCCCAGCTGCACTGCGTCCACTGATGGGGTCCGGCAGGACCAGCCCCCTTCCAGCCTCCAGGCCCCCTGTGTACTTCCCACACTGGCGATCCTGCGGCAGAGGACCTGAGCCCACATGGCCCATGCCCCTGCCCTCTGCTTGGAAAACCCTCCTCGCCTCCTCCATCCCACCCTTCCTCTGAGCTCCTTCCGAGGCCGCCCTCCCTCATGGTTTCCTATTCTAGGCCCCAAAGACACTCTTTATCGGCCAAGATCAGGTTGTCTGGGTCAGTGGGACAGTTCCTGTGTCTGTCCCCCTCACCAGAGTCAGAGCCTTGGGAGCCAGGACTGGGGGGTCATTGTCTCATAGGCCTGGGCCAACCCTAAATGTAACAGGAATCAATACCACTCACTGACAGGAGGGCTGGATAAACATGCAAAGGTGGCCCTGTTTCTAATGGGGCGGGCGGTGTAGTGTGACAGGGAGCCAGTGGTACTGGGGTCTCACTGTGTCACCTCCAGCTTCTGCTGGGAATCCCAGTGACTGCTCTCTGGTCTCCCCAGTCATGCCTGGAAACTAACCTGTCCAGTTGGATGAGGGATGTGGGTGTGAGGGTGCCTGGAGTTCCCTCTGGGAATGTGGGAGAGGGGCTGGGGTCTCATCACAGCCTCCCTTCCCAAAACTGGAGCCACCTGCCCCTCAGCCGGCCCTGTAGCCAGCCCTGACCTATGTCTTGCCTGAGAGGTCACATCTTGGGGAACTGCCCTCGGGGGAACAGGACAGGGCCAGCTTTGCTCTGCCTGCCTGCCTGACCCCAGTGTGGGCTCAGGCTTCCTTTGGGGGCCCAGACTGGTCTGGGAGGGTGCTAAGAGCATCCATACTTGCCGGCTCCTGTGTCCTGCTCCCATTTCTCAAACAATGCCTTCCGGGCCTGTGCCCCCGAGGTGCGGGGCAGCGTCTGCGACCGCACCAGCTCCCGGCGACGCTCCCCCTGCCGATGGGCCTGAGTCGTGGCTGGCGGCTGTGTGGAGGGGGGCGACTGGGGTGGCGTCACCCGAGGTGGGCTGAGGAGAGACCACCGAGTCAGGAGCACAGATCTGGCCATCACTAGCTCGCACAGGCCCCGGGCCTCCACCCCACTGAATGTGAAATGAGGCAGCGGCGGGGCTACAGGCAGAGAGGAAGCACCCCTGTTCCAGCCCCCAACCGGTTCCGCAGGTTTTTGGAACTGAGCTGCTGTCTGAGGCCGGCCTAGCCAGCAGTGGGCCCCCTCTCTGCACATAATCGCCCCTCGGCAGGTGTCAATGCCTGGGGTGGGCGGGGGCGTCCTCCTGGCAGGACAAGCACCCAGAACCAGCCCCACCAGGATCAGGCCCCCTCCTCGCCACCACTAAATAAGATCCCCTCTGTTTCCCCCCTAAAACAGTTTGTCAGAAAGTCACAATTCTCCTTTTATTATTAAGAGGGGGAGAAAAAAGCCAAGCCAGCCCCCACCCAACACCCAGCTCCGATCACAGTCCAGAGGGCCTGGGGGCAGCGCATGGGGACAACCGGAGGCCAGGAGGCAGCCTGTAACACAGGGAAGCCCCCACAGACCTCCCCCAGGGTAAGGGCCTCTCCAGGTAACTCCTCAGTCCACAAGCAGGAAGCCCCCAGCTCAGAGGGAGCCTAGCCAGGATGGCTGAAGATCCATCCTGTGGGGACTGAGAAACTCTCTCCAATCTTTGGACAGACTTGCTTTGAAGGATCCTTAAAGAAACCAGCCCTCCGCCGTATTGCTCCAAACAAAACTCTCTACCAAGCTTCGCTGCCTCATTTCTCCTCTCAAACCCCACCCTGCGACACTGCTGCCTTAGTTCTCCAGAGGCACCAAGCCAAGGAAGGTGCCTCCTCCTGGGGTTGGCACTGGGAGCTCCGTGCAGGGGCCTGGGTAGCCTGGGTCCAAGGCCAAGGCCAGACACTTCCTGGGGAGTGACGACCCTGCCACCGGGAACAGGGGCCCTGACTCGCCTGTTATCGTTCCTGCTGGCCGTCACCCCCCCATAGCCAGAGCTGGACAAAGACCGTGGGAGGGAAGAGTTCTTCTCTGCGGGACAAAGGGAGGGAGAGAAATAACAAACCCTGGCCTTGGGGAGGGCCACCACTGCCTGCCTCCCATCCTTTGACCCCACCCTGAGCTAGTCACCCAGCATCACTCTGGGCACTGGCAGGACCTCTGGGCTAAGCTGACCCTGCCTGGGCCAACAGTTGAGGAGAAAGGATGCTGGAACATAGAGCAATGACATAAAAGAGGTCCTTTACAGTACTCCTCACTGCATTTGAGAGCACAGAGCCCAGGACCTCCTGTGCTGCATATCCAGTAGATACCATGTTACCAAGCCCTCATTCTGGAAATCCACAAAGCCCGACCCCAGGACACACCCTGGGGCCTGATCACAGGTCCAAGACAGCCCCAGGGGGACCATGCCAGGTTTGTTACACACAAAGTGTGCAGGGCAGGCGGCCACCTTCTAACCACAGCCTTGATCTGCAGTAAAAGCCATGGTCGTACCCCGCAGGATGAGGCTACTTCACAGCAGCTCTGGGAGACGAGCCGGGAAAGATGGGCCCCATCTGATGGAGCAGGCGAGCTGGGGACGGGGGTGGCAGTGACAAGCACAGTGGGTAGGGCCCGGCCCCAGGATTTCTGAGTCTCCTGCAAACCACCCCCAGCCCCTGACCTCCCTCCCATTTTGAGGTCATGGTCTCCTGCTCCTACCACTGGGACTGGGAGTCCAGGATGTGCTGGCCTCGCTGAGGCTTGAGCTGAGGCCCCCCAGGATGGCAGCAGACGTGGGCGAGAGAGTTGTGGCTGAGGTCTCCCCAGAGAACTTCTCGGAGACTCGTGTGATGGCCGTGACTGGCTGGTGAGGCTGCCGCAAAGAGAGGCTCACAGGTCGAGGCTTGAGGGGCTCTGGTGTTGGGATGGTTTGGGCGGCTTCGGGGGGCCCATCACCCGGACCTGAAACAGGTGACCAGCAGGGGTCGGGGGGTTTCAGCCATGGCATTGACAGGGGCCTCAGAACCACCCAGGAGGACTCCAGCCTCTGTGAACTCTCCTCTCACCTCCTCCAGGAAGGCCTCCCTGATCACTCCTGCCTCCCTGATCTCCCCCTACTGGGGAAGTCTCACTGCTCCAACCAGAGGTGATGCCTGCTCCAACATTCCCTAATAGAGAGTTCAAGAAATAGTTGCCTGTCAGTCCACTCTCTACCCTGCTCAGTGCTTGGACAATTCCCCAGTCCCTGCGGGTATTCCTCCAGCCAGCCCTCCTGGGCCATCAGCCCCCACCTGCCCCAGGCTGGTGCCCGTTCTCCACGATGTACGAGTTTGAGGTTCTCCTCATCTCCGCCTCGCTGGCTTCGTCATGGTGATCCACACTCTACAGAGAGACAAACACCGCGGAGGCCCAGTCAGCCGGGGCCAGCTGCCCACCCCGAAATCACTTCCCAAAGCTCCCCCTGGTTCGAGCAGGGCAAATGCTTCTGAGAGAGACAGACCCCAGGAGGTATGGTGATGGGCCAGGGTCACCCAGGAGGCTAGGGGGACTCAGCCCCAGCAGTTGAGCCCCCGAGATCCTGGAGGCAAATGGCTCCACTGGACACATTCCAGACCCCCAAGATGCTAGGGACAAAAGTCAAGACAGAGTTCCAAAGGACTGTTCAAGGTGGCCCTACCCGTCCCCAAGGCTGGACCGGGTGACGGGGGCTGGGAGAGCCTGGCCCCTGCTCGTGCCAGGGGCTGCCTGTGTGGGAGCAGCCTAACCCAGCGACACACGGTCTTTCTGGGCCAACAATGGGCCTTGGAGCCAGCCCAATGGGGAAGCCTTACCATTGGATGCAGGGTCACAAGATTTGCCTGGATGTCCAGAGTACTGGGGCCTGACTGGCTCCTTGAGGCCCCTCCATCCCCTCTGGGCTGCAGCGGTGGGGAGTGTCATGCAGAGAGAGAGCCCAGACCAAGGGCCAGCAGGGGAACCCGCCATCCAGGCTGTGCTGCCGGCCCCTCCTGGGTCTCAGTTTCCCTGTTTGAGATAAGGGAGTAGGCTAAAAAAGCATCTACCACTTCAACCCCTTTTCTGGCCATGCCACTTAAACCAACATGCTCTGTCCTCCCAGGTAGGTGCTACCACACCCATTTTACAGATGGGACCCGAGGGCTCAGAAAGGGGATGTGTGCTGTCCAAGGTTACACAGTGAGCAGCAGCTGAGATGAGGCCAGGAGGGACATTATCCTCAACCTTGGCCCTGCCTTTCTCACAGTGAAGGAGGGTGGAGGGCTCAGAGCATCTGTGAGGCTGGTGGGTCGGCCTGGCAAGAGGGGTACACGGGCAGACGCCTATAAGGGGCTCTACCAAGAGCCCACAACGGGTGGCTTGAGAGGTTGGCCATACCTCTCCTTAGATGGCCGCACATCTCCAGATGGGTCCCCTTGTCTGCTAGGTTCCCAAATGACAAAAGCCCATCCCTGGCCCCCGACGGCTCATCCATGCCACCCTACCCATCCATGGGGGAATCAGTCTGGCGGGGGAGCCAGCACCTTGAGCAGGCGGCGAAAGGCTAGCATGAGGGCGCACGCCTGAGACAGACTTCACCCAGCCCAGGGGGTCAGAGAGAGCCTCCCAGAAGCAGCGGGGCTGAGCCAGCCTGGAGTGAGCCAGGCAGACCAGGAGTGGAAGCCATGCCCCGCAGAGAGACTAGTGTCTGCCAGAGACATCAAGGCACAAAGCATTCAGATCCAGTGGCTAGAGAAGCAGTACACAGTCCAAGGTGCCAGCCGGGAGAACTCGGACATGACTCCTTGGACAAGAAGGAACTGAAGGTCATCAGTTCTGGGTTTTAGGAACATCCTTCAGAAGCCAGTGAGACAGTGGCATGGAAGGGGGTGACCAGATGGCCAGGTACCTCCCTACTCCTGGGTAGGGACCCAGGGAGGAGAGATGGGGCAGTGAAGGAGTGGAGGGCAAAAGGGATTCCAAGGTTTGCAGGGAGTAAGTGAATGTGGAGGAGGGGGAGACATCACACCTCTTCTAGGCAGGGGCTTTGGGCCTGGCTGACGTGACCTGGGGGGGTGGGGTTGGTGGGAACTGCAGCCATGAGGCGCGGGGAAGAGGTCTGAGGGACTCTCCCTGATGGAAGAGGTAGGACAACGTTTACAGGCTGAGAGAAAGGCTCCAGCAGGGGGAGGGACACTCGGAGAGGTTGGGACCCTGGGGAGAAAGGAGAGGACGGGACTTGAGCCCGGGGAGAGACTGGGCTTGGAGAGGAGGTGACCATTCAACTTCCAATTCAGAAGGACGGAGCAGGAAGGGCTAGGCTCACTGGCAGGAACAGTGGAGAAGTTGAGGGCGGCCATCTCCTTGTGCCTCAGAGTGTGGAGGGCACCCCTAGAGCCACAACGAGCCTAACCTGAAGCCAGCTCAGCAGAAGGAGGAGAAACAGCCAGCCTATCCTGAATCCCGGACCCCACCTGTCACCAGGCTCTCAGCTCTGGGGGCCGTGTCCCCCTCCACCCCCCCATACTCTGGTCCGACAGGTTCCACAGGTCTACACAGGGGCCTGGAGAGATGGGCTGATGGTGAAACCATTTTCCCAGGAATGTGGGTCTCTCTGGGGGACGCCTGCCCATGCACGTTGCAGGCCCCTCACCTCCCAGGATGCCCCAGGGGACCAGAAGCCACAATCAGACAGGAAGTAGGTTCTGGACCAGGTGGATTCCTGCCAAGGGGTCTCCAGCAAAGCAGGAGGGAAAGGGGATGGGGGCTGAGTCATGCTGGGAGGCTGGAGTCCCAGGTTCCCCCTGCCCCTCCCTCCCCCCTCCCCCGCCCCGGGACTGGAACTCCTGCTCACCTAAGGAAGGGGCTCTACCCAAGCCTCAGACCAAAGGGCTGTTCAGAGACCACCCTCCAACCCACCACACAAGCCTGGGGGTCACCACTAACCTTACGCCATGACTAAAGGCAGCAGCAGAGTCAGGTTGGGGTTTCTCTGTCCACAAAGCACTCATGCCTTCCAAGAGCAGAAAGGACAACTCAAGACAAAGTTGTGAGGCCGAGGGAGTGGGGTGGGGAGAGTGGGGTAACCACCCCAGCGCGACCTGAGCCTCAAGCCACAGAGCTGGGCTGGGCCGCGGTCCCCAAGCCCACCCACAGGGCCCCCAGCTCCTTCCTTCCCTTCAGCCACAGGGAAGGGAACCAGGGGAGGGGACCTCTGTGTGCTGGGGCCAAGATAAAATCACTGGAGAGCCCAGAGGATGGGATGGGTCCTGGGGAGCTGGCTCGAGCACCTCCAAGATCTGGGCTTTGTTTTAAGAAGGGGGAGGCTTCCAGGAGGCAGCCCAAGCCTGGGAATGTCAGGAAGAGAGACTGGGGATGGGTAAGTCCGAGTTCAGTGACCCTCTCCCTGGGGAAGTTTGCATACACTGCTGTGAGGGCAGGAATCTTAGTTTGGGCATCCCTGGTGCTGCCAGACCCCACGCGGGCTCGTGCATGGACAGGGGAGCGTCTGTGTGCCCAGCACAGCCCCCGACGTGTGTGCGGACAGAGTCCCCAGCCTGAGCCCCAGCCTGAGCCCCAACCTCGGCTGCCCCACCCTCTGCCTCCTCCCGGCTCACACCATGGTTTTAAGGACTCATTTCAAACTTCTCCCCAAAGCATTTAGCACTCTTATCACACAGTGTGTCTGGGAAAGGAAGGCAGATAAGGCAAGTCTGGTTTCTTTCACGGTCAGACCTCGACGCTGCTTCTGCCAGTCACTCCTGAGAGGCTCCACTGCCTCTGACATGGGGACCTGGTGGCTCCTGCTCAGCCGAGGGACATTTCCAGGCCTGGCCTCAGGCTGCTACCATCCACTGAAGGTCCCCAGCCAGCTCCCTCCACTAGCCAGACCCCCGCTGTGGCTCCGTGGACACGCTTACAAGCCGACATGGCTGATGTCACCGTTATAGCCACCCAGCCCGCGCAGCACAAGGGGCAAAGCAGGGCAGGGCCAGTCCCCCTTAGAGACGAGGAAACTGAGGTCCAACTGAGAGATGTCCCCAAGGCCTCACAGAAAATGCAACAAAAGCAGTTCCTGTTTGCTCCAGGGTCTCAGGCCTCCTACAGGGAGTCCTCCCTGATTTCTCCCACCCTCTCGCTCCTCCCGGAGCCTCCCTTGCTAGTCACTGCCTAGCAAGCTCAAGGTCTGCCCACACAGAAGCAGATTACTAGATCAACTCATTCTGCATTGACCCCAAGGCATACACATAGGTTGACTATGCCCCACCTCCAAACCCGGCAGTCCCGTTTGAATCAGAAGGAAACAAAAGGGTCTCAGCAAAGGGTCTCTAAGTCTCATTGCTGGTTACAGAGGGGCAGTGTAACACCAGCCCCCGCAATGCCTGACGACCACCAGCACTGGCTCTCGTGTGTGGATGAGACCCTCACACCCAGACCCCCTGGGGGCACAGACACAGGCGTATGAGAGGTCAGACAGCCCCGGCACCCAGCTGTGACTGTCCAGTCTTGCCCCGGAGCCCCGATTCCTTGTTCACAATCCAGTGTCCGATCACAAGCTGCCAGGCACAGCCCACGAGCAAGAACATGTGGATAACTCTGTGCAGCACCCCTCACTGCCAGAAACTGGCTGCGAGCCCGTGCCCGCACCCCTGAGAGGTGGGCTGCAAGAGAAGTGGGGAGCAGTGCCTCTGGTCGGGCGGGGGAAGCGGCCTCAGGCCCAGGGAGCTGGTGCTCAGGGGCTGCAGAGTGTCCGTCCGACCCCACTGGACACCTTGAGCGTCCTCCACCCGCAGTGCTCAACTACGCCTGCTGTCCCTCCTCCTCCCAGGCCTTCTGAAATCCAGAACCTACTCCCCAGCCGTGTCTCCCTCCTCAACCTCCAGCGGGCTGCAGCATTCCCGCTGACCCCCAATCTCTTCTTCCTGAAGGGGTCCCCTCTCTCGATGTCTAAGAGTGGGCTTTCCAGAGCCTCTGAGCTCCCTGACAGCTCCTCAGCCTCTGCCCAGGGCTCCTGACTCACCGTCTCCTGCACAGCTGCCCGGAAGGCCTCACCTGATCTTGCTTCAACCACCAGCTCTGGCCTGATATCTCCCTAACCTCTGGCCTTGGCTACTCTCAGCCCACCAGATCTGTGACTCCATCTGCTCCAGGACAGCTTCACCTGGATGTCCCACAGCCCCACACCCTCAGCACAACCCAGATGGAAACTGGCATCTCCACCAGATCTGTGCCCCAGTAGTCCCCCGGCAGGGCTTCGCTCTCTGCCCCCCTGCTCATATCCAAAGACCATCTCACCCTGATGATTCCCCCTTGGAGATCTCCGTCCAAGGCACCCCAGCTCTCCCGCTCCCCAGCGCTGCTCCTGCTATGGCCGTCCTCTCTTCTTGGACCATCACAACTAAGTCCCCCTATCTCCAGCCACCCTCCAACCTGCCATCCATCCTTGAGGGCGCTTGTCGGATACAAGGAGGACCCTGTCTGTCCCCTGCCCAGTGCCCCACTATCCCCATAACCCAGAGAACTAGCTTACCCCACATTGGCCAATTCCCACTGAAAAACTGTTAGACGACTGAAGACACATCTCTCACACGAACGCGTGGATTCGTGTACGTATACGTATTCATGTGTGACTCCAAGAGTAGTTTTCTAAAACTTGGACAGCTGCCTCCACATGCAGATGAGACCTCCACCCCAAAGCAAAGCCCAACTCCCTGGCCCAGCATCCGGGGGCCTTTACAACTCGCTCTTCCACTCTCATACCCACCAGGGTCCCTCTGGTCAGTGAGTCCTTTCAGGCCCTTAGAGGCTCTAGGCACAGCCCCCTACACCCGCCCCTGCACTAGCAGCAGCAGACCCTAAACCTCCAGCACAAAGCCGGCCTGAGACGCCCACTAGGACGGGACTGCTGTCCGGCTGCCTGCACTGCTGCTACGGCTTGGTCTGGGCCATCTCCCACCCAGGCTGGGACATCCAGGGGCAAGGGCTAATCTGATCCCCCTCCTCCTGGTCCCTTGAGGTGCAGCCCAGCCTACACAAGGACTCTGCGTGTGTGATGGATTGAACCAAGGAGGGACAGCAGGTGCAGGCTACCCAGACCCTGGAAACCCAAGCCCAGGGCACATGCCTGGGCAGGGTGGAAAATCCCACCTAAGGGCCACTGCACACACCATGGGAACATTCTAACCTGCCACTCCAGGAGGCCCCACGCTCAGGGGAGTGACTGGTCCACACCGGCCTCTGCCCCACCCCCACGCGGTGTGGGCCTCTGGCCGGTCACTGACCCCAGAAATCTAGACTGCCCACGGCTCTTTCCCCCTGGTTCCCCTGTCTCTTCTTTCACGGTAAGGATTTACCCCTGCAAGTTTCCAAATGCCCGGCTGCACCCCAACAGACTGCATTCTCCTCCGCTCAACACACAGAAGGGCTTGAGTTCTCAATCCAGGTTAATCAATAACTCAAGCCGTCAGAGTTCAGTGAAGCGGCAACGCGGGGAGCGCGTGAATGGAGGGGGGGGGGTGAAGGGTTGCCGACCATTCCAAGACACAGGCCCGGGCAGTGTCGAACAGAGAGGGGCAGCACTTCAGCGCCCAAGCCCTTAGTGCCAAGGCACAGTGGAGAGAGGGGAACAGAACAGGGCACGCCTGCAAAGAAGGGAGGGGCCCGAGACAGGTGCAGAGGGCAGGCTAAGCCGGTTTCTCCGAATGATGGCCGGACCCCCACAACCGAGTCGCAGCGGCGGGTGGCGGGACAGCCCCGGCACCGGCACGCACTCCGGACCTAGCGGCGGCGGGGGTCGCGGAGTCCCCCTTCCCCGGCGCCTGAGCACAGACGCCCGCGCTCCCCGAGGCTCACCTGGCCGCGGCCGGACAGCGAGAAGGTGGCGTGGCTGGCGAAGCGCGCGGTGCCCAGGCGGGGCGCACGGTCTGGGACGCCGGGGGCGGGCGGAGGGCTCGGCGTGCCGGGCGCGGGGGTCAGCCCGGTCGCCAAGCCCAGCGCCTCCACCTGGCGCGTCAAGCGCTCGAGTTGCGTCTGCAGCCGCTGGTTGTCGCGCTGCAGCTCGGCCACCGTGCGCGCCAGCGGCCCGGCCAGGCGCAGCGCCTCGGCCACGCGCTGCTCCATGCCGCGCTGCAGCCCCTGCATGTCCTCGTGCAGCGCGCGAACCGCGCCCTCTAGCGCCGCCTCGTAGCGGCCCAGCGCCTCGCGCACCGTGCGCGCCTCCTCGGGGTCGGGGGCCGGCTCCACGGCCGAGCCGGCGGGCGGGTCTCAAGGAGAGCGGGTCTGGCCCAGTGAGCAGCCGAGCTCTGCAGCTCCGAACCGCGACTGGCCTCCCATGGTTGGGTTCGCCGGAGGGGCGGTGGGAGGGGCGGGCAGAGGCCGGGGCGAGCCCGGCGAGCCCCGGGAATGGGCTCCGCTTGGGGGCGGGGCCTGGGGGCGGGGCCTGGCGGCTCGGGGTCACCCCCAACCCCAGCCCCTGTGACCCACGCGATGCGGCGAGGAGGAGTGTCGTCAGTGGCGCCGGAGGAGAAGAGCTCGCCCAGCCTCTCGTCTCCCTCGGTGCGGAGCTCAGGGGGAGGGCCGAGGCGGAGACCCCCTTGACCCTGGAGAAGCAGTGTGCGACATGTGGGAGGGACTGCGGGCCATCAGAGGAAGGCCTCGACCCCCAAGTGGACTTGATTTAGGAGACAGCGGACGTGGGTTATGCGTTCCCACGGGGCTCTGACGCTCAGGGCCCAGGAACTACTGGCGGTAGGGATCCCCCACTGCTCTGGGGGACCTGAGAGCGGCAGCAGTAACCCCCAGAACTGTCACCCTGTGCACATGACTGCCCGCTCTAAGCCGTGGACACGGCCCTCACAAGCACATACTTACGTGTGGCATCTTGGCCTGGAATTTCTTGTACCTAAGGGAGAGTGAGACAGGTGGTGAAGTCTCTCCTTGTCTCTGCAATTATGCACTCTCCCCTCCCAGCCCCACTCTGTGTAACAAGATTCCTGTGTCCTTCCTGCCAGTGGTCACGGGGCTCCGAGCTCACTGAGTGGCCCCTGTTGGGGCATCCACAAGTGACTGAGGTCAGACAGAGAAGAGAAGGTGTGCTTAGGACCGAATCTCCAAATTCTTGGGTCAGAGACCATGGGACTAATCACCTCTCTCCCTCCATCAGAGTCTCCGTCCCTGGCCTGTAACCACAGGCCAGGGCTCCCACCTCGATTCCCTCTCAACACCCCTTTCATGCTGGAACCCAGATATTCCTCCCTTCCATACCCCCCAACCTCCATACATCACGAGAAAGGGAGGAGTGAAAATAGCTTTTGCTTCGGAATGACAGAACGATGGGCAAAGGTGCTGTCTGACCTCACTTACATTGTAAAGTTGATTTGAAATAAAAAATGGGAGCATCTCCTCCTTCTTTGTGCAAAAAGCCTTTCCTGATTAGCCTTCTCCTTCCCAGGCCTGGCCCACTTGAAGGAGGGCTAGTGGCTGGGCAGGCACAGCCTGGTGGCAGGGGAACGAGAGGCCTGAAAGACTTGTTTCTGTCACACTAGGCTTCCCAAGATGTTTGCAGCCACAGACCTCCTGGACTGGCCTGCTCTACCCCAGAGGAGCTGGATCTACCTAACAGATGCTGAACGCCAATCCCCCCTCTCTCCCTGCTCCACAGGGACAGGAAGGAACTCTGGGTTACCTAATCCAAGGAGCCTTCCAGCAATTATTTCATGAGAAAGTCAAATGCCAAAAGGCGTGCATGGGGTGTGTGTGTGTGTGTGTGTGTGTGTGTGTGTGTGTGTGTGTGTGTGTGTGTGTGTGTGTGTGTGTGTGTGTGTGTGTTGTAAGTAGCTCTCTGCACACGGTGAGCCAGACTGCTCCCTGCATTCTTTCTCTGGGTGGAATCTTTGATAGAGACTAGGAGAGAGGCTTCTGCTACAGCTTCTGCCCCAAGTAGCACTCAGCCCCTCCAGGTCTGAGCACGGGAGCCTGGAGTTCGGAGACCCTGGTCTCTGCCAGGAAAGCCCAGCCACTTCCTTTGCAGAACCTGAGGAATGGCCAGGTGGGGAAGTTTGGGAGGGACTGAACAGCCTGGTCCCTGGCCCCATGGCCGATGTGCACCTGGGCCTGTGCCTGGTCCAGCAGCATAGAGGGGAGTGGGGGCAGGCAGGGGTCTGGCCTTCTCTCCCAGCTTCCCGGAGAAGGAAGGCTGGTGTGTCTCTAGGGTGGGAACCCTAACGGTTGATAGATCCTAGAGACTAGCTGCCCAGGATCCACCCACACTCTCCCACCTCAGGCAGGTTATCTGGTCTCTCCTGATGTACCATGACGACATCTGGGAGGGGCTGGGCAGGGCTCCATCTGTGACTGGCAAGGGCAGAGATGGGGCTTGCAGTGGGTTTTGGGCAGACAGTACCAGAATCATACCATCCCCCTTGGCTTCTCTGACTGCTGACAGTCAGACCACTGAGTCAGTAGCTGGAGATGAGCCTAGGAGAGGAGAGATGAACCAGGAGTGGGAGGAAGAGGGGCAGAGGGGCAGGGAGAGAAGGAGGGAGGGCAGAGGGGGTGATGCTGAGGTGGGGAGGGTGTGATCGACGACCAGTGCTACCCAAGAGCTGGCTCCACGCCACCTGGGGGGAGGCTGCAGCTTGCCCCAGGCCCCAGGGGCTCCTCTCAGCCATCCCCTCAAGGCCCCTCCTCCAACCCTCCCCCAGCTCCTGCCAGGTACCAGACTGTGGAGGAGGTGAGGGCTGATGGACCCTGCTGAACTCCCTCCATATTCACCAGCCCTCATGTCAGCAGGCTATCGAGGCCGACCTCCCACTGAGTCCCAGGGGCTCTGGCACCCACCCTTCCAGCTTCCCTTCCCCTGGCTGTGACCTGTCCACCACCTGCTGGTCCCTTGATCTGCTGTGCTGCTGGGCTGGAAGTGGAAAATGGGACAAGGCTTCCTGAGTCCCCTGCCGTCACCTCACGCAGTCAAATCCTTGCCAGGCCCAAACCATGAAGCCAGGAGGTGAGATGGGGAAACGGAGGCCCCGGGAGGGACAGGGACAGGCCCGAGGCCACAAGTAAGGTCCGCAAAGACAGGACCAGAACCCAGGGCCCTGCCTCTAGTCCCAGCACCCCTCTGGGGGCAGCAGTCAAATCCAGCCAAGTCTGGGCAGCTCCTCCTGCTCCCAGTTTGCCTGGAGGCTCCAGTTCCCTGGAACTGCTCCTCAGAACTCTTCAGAACCCCCTCCAGGCCCTCCGGCACTGCCACCAGAGGACCATCCCTCCTCCTGCCAGTCCTGACTGCCCTCCCACCCCCTCAGCTTCTCCTCCCCAGGGACCTTCCTGAGTGGCTGTTCTTTCCCTCACCCTTTAACCGTGGTCCCCAGGGCTCTGATCTGGGCCTGACCCCTTTCACCCGCAGACCCTTTCTGGGTGGTGTCACCCACCCCCTCCTCCATACTGATGACTCCTGCTTCTCCATCCCCAGCCCAGCCCCTCTCCATATACTATAATTTCATGTGCACAACGTTAAGAGTACAGACATATGGGGGGAAAAAACCCACATAATATACCACTATACACATACACTAGGGTGGCTACATTAAAAAAAAAAAAAAGCCAACAATACTATGTGTTGCCAGGAATATAGAGCAACTGGAACTTTAATTCATTGCTGGTGGGAATGCAAAATGATAGTCACTCTGGAAAATAATTTGGTAGTTTTTTTTTTTAAATCAAGTTAACCATACACTTACAATATGACCCAGAAATTCCACTCTTCGATACTTATTTAAGAGGAATAAAAGCACATATCCACACAGAGACGTGTATACACGTTTATAGCAGCTATATTCATAATGATAAAAATTTGGAAACCTAATTCTAGCATTGGGTGAATAAGTAAACTGTAGTGTCTAGATAAAATGAACACTACTCAGTGATAAAGAGAAAAATTAGTAATACAAGCAAAGATATGAATGGTTCGCAAAGACTATACTAAGTGAGAGAAATCAGATATGAATGAGTGTATGTTGTGTGATTCCATTTATAATATGTAAATCCTTAAAACACGATTCCTTTGGAGAAGGAAAACGGATCAGGATAGAAATCAGATTGGTGGTTGCTAAGGGCCAGAGGTAAGAGGTGAGGCAAAGGACACAACGAACCATTTTAGTCGACAGACATGTTCTTTATCCTGATTGTGGTGCTGGTAAGTGGTGGTAGATAGTAACATTGGTGAATTTTACTTCATGTAAATTTTATCTTAATGAATCTGATTTTAAAAATAGATTGCATGACAGACTTGCTGGCTACCACTGGTCTTGACAGTAAAGTGAAGGCAGTTTGCTGCACTGGAAACTGGTTCCCCTAAAATCTGTTGGGAGGAAAAGACGTGTGACTGTTTGCTGTGTACCAGACATGAGCTGTGGCAGAGGAAGCGGCATAGAGCGTGATAAAACCTGGCCAAGGGCGCCACCTGGAGGGCAGCTGAGGCCTTAGCAGCAGGAAGCTGAAGCCTAGGCTGCCTGTGAGTGTAGGGGAGGTCAGACCAAGGGACTCACCTGTGGTGAGAGACCCCAATAATGGTGTGGGCTAGCAGATTTGGGAAGAACTTACAAAAGGGCCCCACTAGGTGAGGAGTCAGCTTTATACACATACCAGACCCGGCGAGATGCTGTGGTACTAGGGCTCATGGCACCAGTCAGAATAAGACCTTTCTTGCCCCTTTCCTCCCCTTCTCCCCAGCGTCAACTCTGGAGGAAGGAAAATCAGCCTAGTGAGTGAGAAAGAGAGTCTCAGGGTGTATGAGCAGTAGGGGAGGGGAAATAGGAGTTTATCTCACACACACACACACACACACACACACACACACACACACTCACTCACACTTTTTCCTGTTGCATACGGCCTATCCAAAATAGATCAGGTATGGAGATCCCTTAAAAAACTAAAAATAGACTTACCCTATGATCCAACAATCCCACTCCTGGGCATATATCTGGAGGGACCTCTAATTTGAAAAGACACATACACCCCAATGTTCATAGCAGCACTATATACAATAGCCAAGACATGGAAGCAGCCTAAATGTCCATCAACAGATGACTGGATAAGGAAGTTGTGGTATATTTATACAATGGAATACTACTCAGCCATAAAAAACCAAGTAACACCATTTACAGCAACATGGATGGACCTGGAGATTATCATACAGTACACTGTATGTATCATTACTTACAGTGAAGGAAGCCAGAAAGAGAAAAAAAAAAATACCACCTGATATCGCTTATACATGGAATCTAAAAAAATGACACAAATGAACTTATTCACAAAACAGAGAGACTCACAGACATAGGAAACAAACTTATGGTGACCAGGGGAGATGGAGTGGGGGTGGAGGGATAAAAGGAAGTTCTGGATTTGCAGATACCATCTACTATATATAAAATAGATAAACACCAAGGGCCTACTGTATAGCACAAGGAACTATATTGACTACCTTGTGATAGCCTATAATGAAAAAGATTATGAAAAGGAATATATATATATATATATATATATATATATATATATATATGAATTACTATGCTGTACACCAGAAATCAATACATTGTAAATCAACTATTCTTCAATTAAGTTAATAAATAAACAAAAAGCATATGCAGAGTCAAGAAACAAAACAAAAAAAAACAGATGGGGAAGGTACAAGGGAGACGTTTTCCTCAAATAAACTTTAAATTATTTTTTGGGTTGTACTTTTTTGCATTTTTAATTGTGGTAAAACATAACATAAAATTTACCATTTTAACCGTTTTTAAATGTATAATTCCGTGGCACCAAGTACACGTTATAACATTGTTATAAATCCATTTCTAGAAGATTTTCATCATCCCTAGTGGAAACTCCATGCCCACCAAACAATAACTCCCCATTAGCCCCGGCCCCCCACCCCTGGCAAGCACTATTCTATCCTCCATCTCCATTAATTTGACCATTCTGTATATTCTTTAAAATTGCAATTACTGAAATGAGACTTTTAGAACTTGAAGTGACCTAGGAATTTTTTTGCCAAAGAAGAGTGTCCAAAAAACCCCGTCTCTGTATTCAATTCAAAAGGGTGATAATGAACCACCCCCACAGAACAAGTCTGAATGAAGACTGGGAGGCAAAAATCAAGCTTCCTTATGATGGTCCCCTGTGGGCAGTACTGGATCAAACTCACACTCACAAACAAGGGGCTTCTTTTACTCATAGGAGGAGAGATCTAGAGATACACAGGTCAGACGAGAAGATATTTGCAAACAACATAGCCAATAGGGGTTGGTACCTGAAATATACACAGAACTCATCCAACTTAGTATCAAAAAAGTAAACAACCCAGTTTAAAAATGGACAGAGGATCTGAATAAACATTTGCCCAAAGAAGACACACAGATGGCCAACAGGCACATGAAAAGATGCTCGACATCTCTAATCATCAGGACAATGCAAATCAAAACCACAACGAGATACCACCTCACGCCTGTTACAATGGCTATGATCATAAAGACAAGAAACAACCAGTGTTGGCAAGGATGGAGAGGAACGGGAACTTCCACGCACCATTCGTGGGAATGTAAAATGGTGTAGCCACTATAGAGGTTCCTCAAAAAAACCCTAAAAATGGAACCACCATATGATCCAGCAATTCCACTTCTGGGTGTTTACCGGAAGAAAACAAAAACAGTAATTCAAAAAGATATATACACCCCTATATTCACTGCAGCATTATTTACAATAACCCAGACACTGACACAAACCAAGTGCCCATCAACAGATGATTGGTTTGAGAAGATGCAGCGCACGCGCTCGCACGCACACACACACACACACACACAATGGAATCCTATTCAGCCATAAAAAAAAGAGTGAAATCTTGCCGCTTGTGACAACATAGATGGACCTAGAGGGTATTATGCTAAGTGAAATAAGTCAGACAGAGGGAGACAAATACTTACACGTGGAATCTAAAAAACAAAACAGAAACAGTGTCATAGATATAGAGAACAAACGGGTGACTGCCAGAGGGGAGGAGAGTGGAAGAACGGACAAAACAGGTGAAAGGGATTAAGAGGCACAGATTTCCTGCTATAAAAGAAATAACTCATGGGATGTAATGTACAGCGGGTCCTAGGGAAGCACAGATGGAAAACCACTCACCTTATCCACTGTCCTCATTGTACAAGATGGGAAGACTGAGGCTTGGGAAGCAGCAGGGGTGGGCACCCAGCGGTCTGGGGCAGAGGTGGCAGTGCTCACAGGCTCCAGCCCTTACAGAGAGCTCTCCTGTCCAGCAAGAGCGCTTTACAATTTCTAATGCGTTCTCACTGACAGGATCTCAAACAGTGAAACTAGGGCCTCTCCCCCGCCCCCACCTCCGAGCCAGTCCCACCAAAGCCCCATCTCTAGGGGCTCAGCAAGGACGTGGCGCCTCTGGGCGTGGGGCCCGGCAGGGTGACGGTGGTGGCCACTCGAACCCCATGGAGGTTGTTACAATTTCCAGGACCTGGGTTGATCACTCTGTTCGGACTGGATGAGACCTCACCTCATCTGGACTCCTTAATGGGCCCGGCAGGTGAGCAGAACCCCAGTCGGTGACAGGTGCCTCACCTGAACCGGACAACAGCAACACGGGACAAAGGCCTTAACAGGTGAGCGGAGCCCGGTCGACAGGAGGTGGAAGCAGCGGGCCTGCCGGTGCTTGCTCATCGTTTCTGCTGGGTCTTGATCTCAGAAGATAGAAATGGTAGCATAACAGACCACGTTTGGCCAGTGAGAAGTGCCCAGCACCCCCTGGTTAGATTTACTGTCCGCTTAGAGAAGGCCTGTGTACATAAAATGAAAAAGGTGCTTGCGACGTTCCCCACCCCCCCCCCGAATTTTCAAAAGAAAACTTGCTACATCGAGGCCTTCTAGGTGTAAAGAAGCTGCCTACGTAGGATGAAGTCGAGGTAGAAAATTGCACTTTGTGTAAATGGCCATTTGCTTTTTTTTTTTTAAAGAATCATAGAAAAGAAGTGTCTTTTGGAAATGACTTTTCAAAACCAAAAAACTGCCTTTTTATTGTCAATTTGCCTGGGGTAACGGTTTACACTTTGGTTTGATCACAGCCCTACTTTCCTCCTGCGCTGGGAAATTCAGAGGAATTGGCCCCAGTCATTTGGTGGCCTACAGCTCAAGGCGGCCCTGGGGAGTCAGAATGTGTTTCCTGGTCATAAACACCAGACAGGACATGCCAGGCTCTCCTGGGTGTTTCTGCAAAAACCTGGGTGCTCTTCGCGGACCCTCCCCCGGGTGAGGCGGGTGGGAGGCATCTTGCCCCGGGCTGCGGGAGGTGGGCGGGCGTGGACAAGCTGTCACACAGCGAGGCCACAGGGCTGTGTCTCCACCTGCCGCTGTGCCTCTGACTGCAGTAATTTAAAAAGTGAACACCTGTTAAAAATCCGTGGGTTCGGAAACCTAGTGTGTTCTGCATTTCCCCCCAGGACGCTCGCAGTCTTGATCCTGTTTTGATTCCTCCGGGAGCAGGGGAGTCTGTGCCGTAGTTCTCTGCGTGGTCCGCGGAATCTTCAAGGGTCCTTGAGACCTTTATTCAGGGGATCCACTAACAGCAAGACAGGATGTGCCTTTCTGACTCTCATTCTTTCTGGAGTTTTCCGGAGGCCCCACCAGGTGTGACGTTACCACAGGCTGCAGAAGCAGGGGTGAGAACCCAGCCGTCTGCTATTAAGCCGGACAGGCAAGGGATTGGCAAGACTGTAAAACGAAACCACTCTTTTATGGAAAACAGGCTCATAAAAATGTTACTTGTGTTAACATGTTTTCCACAAAAGAGTCCTCTACACGTAGATTCTGTGTTTGGGGATGAGCGGAAACTAACCAGAACTGGTTCACACTATGAGCAAAGTATTATACCAGTCAGTCAGTCAGTCAGTCTCCCAGGTGGTCTGAATTCCAGCTGAAGCTTCCCTCTCCCCTCGAGCAAGCTGCCTCCTCTCTGGCCCACGGGCACTGGATGGTTCCCAAGAACTCCTCCTGGTTCAGCATATTAAGTCTCTTCAAGGTCTTCTCCCATGAGACCTGGGAGCTCCCCTCAGATGGGGACGCCACTCCCCTCGCCAGTGTCGGTCTTCTCTGAATGTTCAGGAAACAGGAACCATAGCCACGCACTGTAGGGACATTCAGGTGAGACCGTGACTGTGGAAAAGCTGTGGACACGGAAAAGCACCAGATACACATGAACTTTAACAAAGACCTGAAAAGCTAAGCATAAATATGGACACCACATACCAAAGATGAGACAAAAGTCTGAAATGAGATGCTTGTCAAAAGTATTCTGAGACTTTATTAATTCGTACCTATTGAAGAAAAAAAAAAACCCTATATACAGCTATGTGCACAAAACTCGAAAGACCAGAAGCAATACATCTCTCTGGCGTGGGCCTTACCATTACTCCTTATTTAAAACACACTAGATTTCCCCATGACTTTCAAAATGACATGGTCATTGTAGAAAATTTGAAAAATAGGAGAAAGCATAAGAAGGAAAATAAAAATCACCCATAATCCCACCACTCAGAGATAACTTAACATTTTTGCTGTATCTGTTCTATGCTTAAAAAAAAAAAACCAACATTTTATATGTGTTTTACACGAGTGACGTCACACTAAATACAGTTTTGTGTCCTGCTTTTTTCACTTCGCATGGCATTAGGAACATCTCCCCATGACGTTACAAAGTCTTGGTGAATATGAATGCACCGGCCACTTGTTCGGCCCCACGTGAGGACTGGGCGTTCGCCCCGGGCTGGGCACCACGCTGCCTGGATGGGGAATAAATAGAAGAGACGCCAGAAAAGCAGGTGCGGGATTGCTGAGTCCACAGCACAGATGAATTCTGGGCTGATCTCCTTCCCTGGGAGGGAGTCCGGCTCCGAGCAGGATTTCCCTGCTTCACATGAGGGCTTGCTGGCAGGTTCATTCATCTGAGATCAGGCCTGGCCAAGGTCTGTGTCACGAGGCTCTGACACGAAGGTCAGCCAGGATAGGGAGCATTTCTGAACTGACAGTGTCAGTCAGTGGAAAACGCGGCTCTGCTTGCTCCCCGGCTAGTTAGTTAACTCCTTTTCAGGAGCGAGGTTAGGAGGAGTCAGGGTCCTCTAAAAAGACCCTGCTCCGAGCAGCTTTGGGCTTTCAGCTCCGTGGCTGAGCGAGGGTCAAAAAGCAAGAGCAAATGAGAAAAAGAGTAATCACCCCAGATGGCTCAGGGAACAAGAGCAGGGTAGGCGGGTGATGTCCACTGCAGCCTCTGGACGGGGCCCAGCAGCCGGGCCAGCCTGCCTCGCCTGGTAGCCGATGGTCTTGCTGCGACACCACTCGAGCAGAATCTGCTTGATGCTGCTGGCGCTGGCCACTCCGAAGCTCTGTGAGCGCTTCAGCTTTGCCCGGGTCTCGCCCTTCCCCCTGCGGAGAGAGGGCAGGCCTGCTGGGGGCTGGGGGCCAGGGGGCTGCCTCTCAGCTGCCATCTGCTCCGGGAATGTGCCCCACCAGCTCTGCTCACCCAGGGAGATGCTCTGTCGGCAGGCAACCTCCCAGCCCCACGCCCACGTCCAGGCGTGCGCCCCGTGTCCCAGCTGCACTGCGTCCACTGATGGGGTCCGGCAGGACCAGCCCCCTTCCAGCCTCCAGGCCCCCTGTGTACTTCCCACACTGGCGATCCTGCGGCAGAGGACCTGAGCCCACATGGCCCATGCCCCTGCCCTCTGCTTGGAAAACCCTCCTCGCCTCCTCCATCCCACCCTTCCTCTGAGCTCCTTCCGAGGCCGCCCTCCCTCATGGTTTCCTATTCTAGGCCCCAAAGACACTCTTTATCGGCCAAGATCAGGTTGTCTGGGTCAGTGGGACAGTTCCTGTGTCTGTCCCCCTCACCAGAGTCAGAGCCTTGGGAGCCAGGACTGGGGGGTCATTGTCTCATAGGCCTGGGCCAACCCTAAATGTAACAGGAATCAATACCACTCACTGACAGGAGGGCTGGATAAACATGCAAAGGTGGCCCTGTTTCTAATGGGGCGGGCGGTGTAGTGTGACAGGGAGCCAGTGGTACTGGGGTCTCACTGTGTCACCTCCAGCTTCTGCTGGGAATCCCAGTGACTGCCCTCTGGTCTCCCCAGTCATGCCTGGAAACTAACCTGTCCAGTTGGATGAGGGATGTGGGTGTGAGGGTGCCTGGAGTTCCCTCTGGGAATGTGGGAGAGGGGCTGGGGTCTCATCACAGCCTCCCTTCCCAAAACTGGAGCCACCTGCCCCTCAGCCGGCCCTGTAGCCAGCCCTGACCTATGTCTTGCCTGAGAGGTCACATCTTGGGGAACTGCCCTCGGGGGAACAGGACAGGGCCAGCTTTGCTCTGCCTGCCTGCCTGACCCCAGTGTGGGCTCAGGCTTTCTTTGGGGGCCCAGACTGGTCTGGGAGGGTGCTAAGAGCATCCATACTTGCCGGCTCCTGTGTCCTGCTCCCATTTCTCAAACAATGCCTTCCGGGCCTGTGCCCCCGAGGTGCGGGGCAGCGTCTGCGACCGCACCAGCTCCCGGCGACGCTCCCCCTGCCGATGGGCCTGAGTCGTGGCTGGCGGCTGTGTGGAGGGGGGCGACTGGGGTGGCGTCACCCGAGGTGGGCTGAGGAGAGACCACCGAGTCAGGAGCACAGATCTGGCCATCACTAGCTCGCACAGGCCCCGGGCCTCCACCCCACTGAATGTGAAATGAGGCAGTGGCGGGGCTACAGGCAGAGAGGAAGCACCCCTGTTCCAGCCCCCAACCGGTTCCGCAGGTTTTTGGAACTGAGCTGCTATCTGAGGCCGGCCTAGCCAGCAGTGGGCCCCCTCTCTGCACATAATCGCCCCTCGGCAGGTGTCAATGCCTGGGGTGGGCGGGGGCGTCCTCCTGGCAGGACAAGCACCCAGAACCAGCCCCACCAGGATCAGGCCCCCTCCTCGCCACCACTAAATAAGATCCCCTCTGTTTCCCCCCTAAAACAGTTTGTCAGAAAGTCACAATTCTCCTTTTATTATTAAGAGGGGGAGAAAAAAGCCAAGCCAGCCCCCACCCAACACCCAGCTCCGATCACAGTCCAGAGGGCCTGGGGGCAGCGCATGGGGACAACCGGAGGCCAGGAGGCAGCCTGTAACACAGGGAAGCCCCCACAGACCTCCCCCAGGGTAAGGGCCTCTCCAGGTAACTCCTCAGTCCACAAGCAGGAAGCCCCCAGCTCAGAGGGAGCCTAGCCAGGATGGCTGAAGATCCATCCTGTGGGGACTGAGAAACTCTCTCCAATCTTTGGACAGACTTGCTTTGAAGGATCCTTAAAGAAACCAGCCCTCCGCCGTATTGCTCCAAACAAAACTCTCTACCAAGCTTCGCTGCCTCATTTCTCCTCTCAAACCCCACTCAGCGACACTGCTGCCTTAGTTCTCCAGAGGCACCAAGCCAAGGAAGGTGCCTCCTCCTGGGGTTGGCACTGGGAGCTCCGTGCAGGGGCCTGGGTAGCCTGGGTCCAAGGCCAAGGCCAGACACTTCCTGGGGAGTGACGACCCTGCCACCGGGAACAGGGGCCCTGACTCGCCTGTTATCGTTCCTGCTGGCCGTCACCCCCCCATAGCCAGAGCTGGACAAAGACCGTGGGAGGGAAGAGTTCTTCTCTGCGGGACAAAGGGAGGGAGAGAAATAACAAACCCTGGCCTTGGGGAGGGCCACCACTGCCTGCCTCCCATCCTTTGACCCCACCCTGAGCTAGTCACCCAGCATCACTCTGGGCACTGGCAGGACCTCTGGGCTAAGCTGACCCTGCCTGGGCCAACAGTTGAGGAGAAAGGATGCTGGAACATAGAGCAATGACATAAAAGAGGTCCTTTACAGTACTCCTCACTGCATTTGAGAGCACAGAGCCCAGGACCTCCTGTGCTGCATATCCAGTAGATACCATGTTACCAAGCCCTCATTCTGGAAATCCACAAAGCCCGACCCCAGGACACACCCTGGGGCCTGATCACAGGTCCAAGACAGCCCCAGGGGGACCATGCCAGGTTTGTTACACACAAAGTGTGCAGGGCAGGCGGCCACCTTCTAACCACAGCCTTGATCTGCAGTAAAAGCCATGGTCGTACCCCGCAGGATGAGGCTACTTCACAGCAGCTCTGGGAGACGAGCCGGGAAAGATGGGCCCCATCTGATGGAGCAGGCGAGCTGGGGACGGGGGTGGCAGTGACAAGCACAGTGGGTAGGGCCCGGCCCCAGGATTTCTGAGTCTCCTGCAAACCACCCCCAGCCCCTGACCTCCCTCCCATTTTGAGGTCATGGTCTCCTGCTCCTACCACTGGGACTGGGAGTCCAGGATGTGCTGGCCTCGCTGAGGCTTGAGCTGAGGCCCCCCAGGATGGCAGCAGACGTGGGCGAGAGAGTTGTGGCTGAGGTCTCCCCAGAGAACTTCTCGGAGACTCGTGTGATGGCCGTGACTGGCTGGTGAGGCTGCCGCAAAGAGAGGCTCACAGGTCGAGGCTTGAGGGGCTCTGGTGTTGGGATGGTTTGGGCGGCTTCGGGGGGCCCATCACCCGGACCTGAAACAGGTGACCAGCAGGGGTCGGGGGGTTTCAGCCATGGCATTGACAGGGGCCTCAGAACCACCCAGGAGGACTCCAGCCTCTGTGAACTCTCCTCTCACCTCCTCCAGGAAGGCCTCCCTGATCACTCCTGCCTCCCTGATCTCCCCCTACTGGGGAAGTCTCACTGCTCCAACCAGAGGTGATGCCTGCTCCAACATTCCCTAATAGAGAGTTCAAGAAATAGTTGCCTGTCAGTCCACTCTCTACCCTGCTCAGTGCTTGGACAATTCCCCAGTCCCTGCGGGTATTCCTCCAGCCAGCCCTCCTGGGCCATCAGCCCCCACCTGCCCCAGGCTGGTGCCCGTTCTCCACGATGTACGAGTTTGAGGTTCTCCTCATCTCCGCCTCGCTGGCTTCGTCATGGTGATCCACACTCTACAGAGAGACAAACACCGCGGAGGCCCAGTCAGCCGGGGCCAGCTGCCCACCCCGAAATCACTTCCCAAAGCTCCCCCTGGTTCGAGCAGGGCAAATGCTTCTGAGAGAGACAGACCCCAGGAGGTATGGTGATGGGCCAGGGTCACCCAGGAGGCTAGGGGGACTCAGCCCCAGCAGTTGAGCCCCCGAGATCCTGGAGGCAAATGGCTCCACTGGACACATTCCAGACCCCCAAGATGCTAGGGACAAAAGTCAAGACAGAGTTCCAAAGGACTGTTCAAGGTGGCCCTACCCGTCCCCAAGGCTGGACCGGGTGACGGGGGCTGGGAGAGCCTGGCCCCTGCTCGTGCCAGGGGCTGCCTGTGTGGGAGCAGCCTAACCCAGCGACACACGGTCTTTCTGGGCCAACAATGGGCCTTGGAGCCAGCCCAATGGGGAAGCCTTACCATTGGATGCAGGGTCACAAGATTTGCCTGGATGTCCAGAGTACTGGGGCCTGACTGGCTCCTTGAGGCCCCTCCATCCCCTCTGGGCTGCAGCGGTGGGGAGTGTCATGCAGAGAGAGAGCCCAGACCAAGGGCCAGCAGGGGAACCCGCCATCCAGGCTGTGCTGCCGGCCCCTCCTGGGTCTCAGTTTCCCTGTTTGAGATAAGGGAGTAGGCTAAAAAAGCATCTACCACTTCAACCCCTTTTCTGGCCATGCCACTTAAACCAACATGCTCTGTCCTCCCAGGTAGGTGCTACCACACCCATTTTACAGATGGGACCCGAGGGCTCAGAAAGGGGATGTGTGCTGTCCAAGGTTACACAGTGAGCAGCAGCTGAGATGAGGCCAGGAGGGACATTATCCTCAACCTTGGCCCTGCCTTTCTCACAGTGAAGGAGGGTGGAGGGCTCAGAGCATCTGTGAGGCTGGTGGGTCGGCCTGGCAAGAGGGGTACACGGGCAGGCGCCTATAAGGGGCTCTACCAAGAGCCCACAACGGGTGGCTTGAGAGGTTGGCCATACCTCTCCTTAGATGGCCGCACATCTCCAGATGGGTCCCCTTGTCTGCTAGGTTCCCAAATGACAAAAGCCCATCCCTGGCCCCCGACGGCTCATCCATGCCACCCTACCCATCCATGGGGGAATCAGTCTGGCGGGGGAGCCAGCACCTTGAGCAGGCGGCGAAAGGCTAGCATGAGGGCGCACGCCTGAGACAGACTTCACCCAGCCCAGGGGGTCAGAGAGAGCCTCCCAGAAGCAGCGGGGCTGAGCCAGCCTGGAGTGAGCCAGGCAGACCAGGAGTGGAAGCCATGCCCCGCAGAGAGACTAGTGTCTGCCAGAGACATCAAGGCACAAAGCATTCAGATCCAGTGGCTAGAGAAGCAGTACACAGTCCAAGGTGCCAGCCGGGAGAACTCGGACATGACTCCTTGGACAAGAAGGAACTGAAGGTCATCAGTTCTGGGTTTTAGGAACATCCTTCAGAAGCCAGTGAGACAGTGGCATGGAAGGGGGTGACCAGATGGCCAGGTACCTCCCTACTCCTGGGTAGGGACCCAGGGAGGAGAGATGGGGCAGTGAAGGAGTGGAGGGCAAAAGGGATTCCAAGGTTTGCAGGGAGTAAGTGAATGTGGAGGAGGGGGAGACATCACACCTCTTCTAGGCAGGGGCTTTGGGCCTGGCTGACGTGACCTGGGGGGGTGGGGTTGGTGGGAACTGCAGCCATGAGGCGCGGGGAAGAGGTCTGAGGGACTCTCCCTGATGGAAGAGGTAGGACAACGTTTACAGGCTGAGAGAAAGGCTCCAGCAGGGGGAGGGACACTCGGAGAGGTTGGGACCCTGGGGAGAAAGGAGAGGACGGGACTTGAGCCCGGGGAGAGACTGGGCTTGGAGAGGAGGTGACCATTCAACTTCCAATTCAGAAGGACGGAGCAGGAAGGGCTAGGCTCACTGGCAGGAACAGTGGAGAAGTTGAGGGCGGCCATCTCCTTGTGCCTCAGAGTGTGGAGGGCACCCCTAGAGCCACAACGAGCCTAACCTGAAGCCAGCTCAGCAGAAGGAGGAGAAACAGCCAGCCTATCCTGAATCCCGGACCCCACCTGTCACCAGGCTCTCAGCTCTGGGGGCCGTGTCCCCCTCCACCCCCCCATACTCTGGTCCGACAGGTTCCACAGGTCTACACAGGGGCCTGGAGAGATGGGCTGATGGTGAAACCATTTTCCCAGGAATGTGGGTCTCTCTGGGGGACGCCTGCCCATGCACGTTGCAGGCCCCTCACCTCCCAGGATGCCCCAGGGGACCAGAAGCCACAATCAGACAGGAAGTAGGTTCTGGACCAGGTGGATTCCTGCCAAGGGGTCTCCAGCAAAGCAGGAGGGAAAGGGGATGGGGGCTGAGTCATGCTGGGAGGCTGGAGTCCCAGGTTCCCCCTGCCCCTCCTCCCACATCCCCCACTCCAGGACTGGAACAACTGCTCACCTAAGGAACGGGCTCCAACCACGCCTCAGACCAAAGGGCTATTCAGAGACCACCCTCCATCCCACCACACAAGCTTGGGGGTCACCCCTAACCTTACGCCATGACTAGAGGCAGAAGCAGAGTCAGGCTGGGGTTTCTCTGTTCACAAAGCACTCATGCCTTCCAAGAGCAGGAAGGACAACTCAAGACAAACTTGTGAGGCCCAGGGAGTGGGGTGGGGAGAGTGGGGTATCCACCCCAGCGCGACCTGAGCCTCAAGCCACAGAGCTGGGCTGGGCCGTGGTCCCCAAGCCCACCCACAGGGCCCCCAGCTCCTTCCTTCCCTTCAGCCACAGGAAAGGAAACCAGGGGAGGGGACCTCTGTGTGCTGGGGCCAAGATAAAATCACTGGAGAGCCCAGAGGACGGGATGGGTCCTGGGAAGCTGGCTTGAGCACCTTCAAGCTCTGGGCTTTGTTTTAAGAAGGGGGAGGCTTCCAGGAGGGAGCCCAGGCCTGGGAATGTCAGGAAGAGAGACTGGGGATGGGTAAGTCCGAGTTCGGCGACCCTCTCCCTGGGGAAGTTTGCATACACTGCTGTGAGGGCAGGAATCTTAGTTTGGGCATCCCTGGTGCTGCCAGACCCCACACGGGCTCGTGCATGGACAGGGGAGCGTCTGTGTGCCCAGCACAGCCCCCGATGTGTGTGCGGCCAGAGTCCCCAGCCTGAGCCCCAGCCTGAGCCCCAACCTCGGCTGCCCCACCCTCTGCCTCCTCCACCCTCTGCCTCCTCCCAGCTCACACCATGGTTTTAAGGACTCATTTCAAACTTCTCCCCAAAGCATTTAGCACTCTTATCACACAGTGTGTCTGGGAAAGGAAGGCAGATAAGGCAAGTCTGGTTTCTTTCACGGTCAGACCTCGACGCTGCTTCTGCCAGTCACTCCTGAGAGGCTCCACTGCCTCTGACATGGGGACCTGGTGGCTCCTGCTCAGCCGAGGGACATTTCCAGGCCTGGCCTCAGGCTGCTACCATCCACTGAAGGTCCCCAGCCAGCTCCCTCCACTAGTCAGACCACCGCTGTGGCTCTGTGGACATGCTTACAAGCCAACTTGGCTGATGTCACCGTTATAGCCACCCAGCCCACGCAGCACAAGGGGCAAAGCAGGGCAGGGCCAATCCCCCTTAGAGACGAGGAAACTGAGGTCCAACTGAGAGATGTCCCCAAGGCCTCAGAGAAAATGCAACAAAAGCAGTTCTTGTTTGCTCCAGGGTCTCAGGCCTCCTACAGGGAGTCCTCCCTGATTTCTCCCACCCTACTGCCTTGCCCTCTCGCTCCTCCAGGAGCCTCCCTTACTACTCACTGCCTAGCAAGCTCAAGGTCTGCCCACACAGAAGCAGATTACTAGATCAACTCATTCTGCATTGACCCCAAGGCATATACATAGGTTGACTATGCCCCACCTCCAAGCCCCGCAGTCCCGACTGAATCAGAAGGAAACAAATGGGTCTCAGCAAAGGGTCTCTAAGTCTCATTGCTGGTTACAGAGGGGCAGTGTAACACCAGCCCCCGCAATGCCTGACCATCGCCAGCACTGGCTCTCGTGTGTGGATGAGACCCTCACACCCAGACCCCCTGGGGGCACAGACACAGGCGTATGAGAGGTCAGACAGCCCCGGCACCCAGCTGTGACTGTCCAGTCTTGCCCCGGAGCCCCGATTCCTTGTTCACAATCCAGTGTCCGATCACAAGCTGCCAGGCACAGCCCACGAGCAAGAACATGTGGATAACTCTGTGCAGCACCCCTCACTGCCAGAAACTGGCTGCGAGCCCGTGCCCGCACCCCTGAGAGGTGGGCTGCAAGAGAAGTGGGGAGCAGTGCCTCTGGTCGGGCGGGGGAAGCGGCCTCAGGCCCAGGGAGCTGGTGCTCAGGGGCTGCAGAGTGTCCGTCCGACCCCACTGGACACCTTGAGCGTCCTCCACCCGCAGTGCTCAACTACGCCTGCTGTCCCTCCTCCTCCCAGGCCTTCTGAAATCCAGAACCTACTCCCCAGCCGTGTCTCCCTCCTCAACCTCCAGCGGGCTGCAGCATTCCCGCTGACCCCCAATCTCTTCTTCCTGAAGGGGTCCCCTCTCTCGATGTCTAAGAGTGGGCTTTCCAGAGCCTCTGAGCTCCCTGGCAGCTCCTCAGCCTCTGCCCAGGGCTCCTGACTCACCGTCTCCTGCACAGCTGCCTGGAAGGCCTCACCTGATCTTGCTTCAACCACCAGCTCTGGCCTGATATCTCCCTAACCTCTGGCCTTGGCTACTCTCAGCCCACCAGATCTGTGACTCCATCTGCTCCAGGACAGCTTCACCTGGATGTCCCACAGCCCCACACCCTCAGCACAACCCAGACGGAAACTGGCATCTCCACCACATCTGTGCCCCAGTAGTCCCCCGGCAGGGCTTCGCTCTCTGCCCCCCTGCTCATATCCAAAGACCATCTCACCCTGATGATTCCCCCTTGGAGATCTCCGTCCAAGGCACCCCAGCTCTCCCGCTCCCCAGCGCTGCTCCTGCTATGGCCGTCGTCTCTTCTTGGACCATCACAACTAAGTCCCCCTATCTCCAGCCACCCTCCAACCTGCCATCCATTCTTGAGGGCGCTTGTCAGATACAAGGAGGACCCTGTCTGTCCCCTGCCCAGTGCCCCACTATCCCCATAACCCAGAGAACTAGCTTACCCCACATTGGCCAATTCCCACTGAAAAACTGTTAGACGACTGAAGACACATCTCTCACATGAACGCGTGGATTCGTGTACGTATACGTATTCATGTGTGACTCCAAGAGTAGTTTTCTAAAACTTGGACAGCTGCCTCCACATGCAGATGAGACCTCCACCCCAAAGCAAAGCCCAACTCCCTGGCCCAGCATCCGGGGGCCTTTACAACTCGCTCTTCCACTCTCATACCCACCAGGGTCCCTCTGGTCAATGAGTCCTTTCAGGCCCTTAGAGGCTCTAGGCACAGCCCCCTACACCCGCCCCTGCACTAGCAGCAGCAGACCCTAAACCTCCAGCACAAAGCCGGCCTGAGACGCCCACTAGGACGGGACTGCTGTCCGGCTGCCTGCACTGCTGCTACGGCTTGGTCTGGGCCATCTCCCACCCAGGCTGGGACATCCAGGGGCAAGGGCTAATCTGATCCCCCTCCTCCTGGTCCCTTGAGGTGCAGCCCAGCCTACACAAGGACTCTGCGTGTGTGATGGATTGAACCAAGGAGGGACAGCAGGTGCAGGCTACCCAGACCATGGAAACCCAAGCCCAGGGCACATGCCTGGGCAGGGTGGAAAATCCCACCTAAGGGCCACTGCACACACCATGGGAACATTCTAACCTGCCACTCCAGGAGGCCCCACGCTCAGGGGAGTGACTGGTCCACACCGGCCTCTGCCCCACCCCCACGCGGTGTGGGCCTCTGGCCGGTCACTGACCCCAGAAATCTAGACTGCCCACGGCTCTTTCCCCCTGGTTCCCCTGTCTCTTCTTTCACGGTAAGGATTTACCCCTGCAAGTTTCCAAATGCCCGGCTGCACCCCAACAGACTGCATTCTCCTCCGCTCAACACACAGAAGGGCTTGAGTTCTCAATCCAGGTTAATCAATAACTCAAGCCGTCAGAGTTCAGTGAAGCGGCAACGCGGGGAGCGCGTGAATGGAGGGGGGGGGGTGAAGGGTTGCCGACCATTCCAAGACACAGGCCCGGGCAGTGTCGAACAGAGAGGGGCAGCACTTCAGCGCCCAAGCCCTTAGTGCCAAGGCACAGTGGAGAGAGGGGAACAGAACAGGGCACGCCTGCAAAGAAGGGAGGGGCCCGAGACAGGTGCAGAGGGCAGGCTAAGCCGGTTTCTCCGAATGATGGCCGGACCCCCACAACCGAGTCGCAGCGGCGGGTGGCGGGACAGCCCCGGCACCGGCACGCACTCCGGACCTAGCGGCGGCGGGGGTCGCGGAGTCCCCCTTCCCCGGCGCCTGAGCACAGACGCCCGCGCTCCCCGAGGCTCACCTGGCCGCGGCCGGACAGCGAGAAGGTGGCGTGGCTGGCGAAGCGCGCGGTGCCCAGGCGGGGCGCACGGTCTGGGACGCCGGGGGCGGGCGGAGGGCTCGGCGTGCCGGGCGCGGGGGTCAGCCCGGTCGCCAAGCCCAGCGCCTCCACCTGGCGCGTCAAGCGCTCGAGTTGCGCCTGCAGCCGCTGGTTGTCGCGCTGCAGCTCGTCCACCGTGCGCGCCAGCGGCCCGGCCAGGCGCAACGCCTCGGCCACGCGCTGCTCCATGCCGCGCTGCAGCCCCTGCATGTCCTCGTGCAGCGCGCGAACCGCGCCGTCCAGCGCCGCCTCGTAGCGGCCCAGCGCCTCGTGCACCGTGCGCGCCTCCTCGGGGTCGGGGGCCGGCTCCATGGCCGAGCCGGGCGGGCGGGTCTCTAGGAGAGCGGGTCTGGCCCAGTGAGCAGCCGAGCTCTGCAGCTCTGAACCACAACTGGCCTCCCAGGGCTGGGTTCACCTGAGGGGCGGTGGGAGGGGCGGTTAGAGGGCGGGGCGAGCCCGGCGAGCCCCGGGAATGGGCTCCGCTTGGGGGCGGGGCCTGGGGGCGGGGCCTGGCGGCTCGGGGTCACCCCCAACCCCAGCCCCTGTGACCCACGCGATGCGGCGAGGGGGAGTGTCGCCAGTGGCGCCTGAGAAGAGCTCGCCCAGCCTCTCGTCTCCCTCGGTGCGGAGCTCAGGGGGAGTGCCAAGGCGGAGACCCCCTTGACCCTGGAGAAGCAGTGTGCGACATGTGGGAGGGACTGCCGGCCGTCAGAGGAAGGCCTCGACCCCAAGTGGACTTGATTTAGGAGACAGCGGACGTGGGTTATGCGTTCCCACGGGGCTCTCACTCTCAGGGCCCAGGTACTACTGGGGGTAGGGATCCCCCAATGCTCTGGGGGACCTGAGAGCGGCAGCAGTAACCCCCAGAACTGTCACCCTGTGCACATGACTGCCCGCTCTAAGCCGTGGACACGGCCCTCACAAGCACATACTGACGTGTGGCTTCTTGGCCTGGAATTTCTTGCACCTAAGGGAGAGGGAGACAGGTGGTGAGGTCCCTCCTTGTCTCTGCAATTATGCACTCTCCCCTCCCAGCCCCACTCTGTGTAACAAGATTCCTGTGTCCTTCCTGCCAGTGGTCACGGGGCTCTGGGCTCACTGAGTGGCCCCTGTTGGGGCATCCACAAGTGACTGAGGTCAAACAGAGAAGAGAAGGTGTGCTTAGGACCGAATCTCCAAATTCTTGGGTCAGAGACCATGGGACTAATCACCTCTCTCCCTCCATCAAGTCTCAGTCCCTGGCCTGTGGTTACAGGCCAGGGCTCCCACCTCGATTCCCTCTCAACACCCCTTTCATGCTGGAACCCAGATATTCCTCCCTTCCATAACCCCAACCTCCAAACATCACGAGAAAGGGAGGAATGAAAATAGCTTTTGCTTCGGAATGACAGAACGATGGGCAAAGGTGCTGTCTGATCTCATGTACATAGTAAAATTGCTTTAAAATAAAAAATGGGAGCATCTCCTCCTTCTTTGTGCAAAAAGCCTCTCCTGATTAGCCTTCTCCTTCCCAGGCCTGGCCCACTTGAAGGAGGGCTAGTGGCTGGGCAGGCACAGCCAGGTGGCAGGGGAACGAGAGGCCTGAAAGACTTGTTTCTGTCACACTGGGCTTCCGGAGATGTTTGCAGCCACAGACCTCCTGGACTGGCCTGCTCTGCCCCAAAGGAGCTGGATCAGCGTAACTGATGCTGAACGCCAATCCCCTCTCTCTCCCTCCTCCACAGGGACAAGAAGGAACACTGGGTTACCTAATCCAAGGAGCCTTCCAGCAATTATTTTATGAGAAAGTCAAATGCCAAAAGGCGTGCATGGGGTGTGTGTGTGTGTGTGTGTGTGTGTGTGTGTGTGTGTGTGTGTGTGTGTGTGTGTGTTGTAAGTAGCTCTCAGCACAGGGTGAGCCAGACTGCTCCCTGCATTCTTTCTCTGGGTGGAATCTTTGATAGAGACTAGGAGAGAGGCTTCTGCTACAGCTTCTGCCCCAAGTAGCACTCAGCCACTCCAGGTCTGAGCACGGGAGCCTGGAGTTCAGAGACCCTGGTCTCTGCCAGGAAAGCCCAGCCACTTCCTTCGCAGGACCTGAGGAATGACCAGGTGGGGAAGTTTGGGAGGGACTGAACAGCCTGGTCCCTGTCCCCATAGCCGATGTGAACCTGGGCCTGTGCCTGGTCCGGCAGCATAGAGGGGAGTCGGGGCAGGCAGGGGTCTGGCCTTCTCTCCCAGCTTCCCGGAGAAGGAAGGCTGGCTGGGTCTCTAGGCTGGGAACCCTAACGGTTCATAGATTCTAGAGACTAGCTGCCCAGGATCCACCCACATTCTCCCACCTCAGGCAGGTTATCTGGTCTCTCCTGATGTACCATGACGACATCTGGGAGGGGCTGGGCAGGGCTCCGTCTGTGACTGGCAAGGGCAGAGATGGGGCTTGCAGTGGGTTTTGGGCAGACAGTACCAGAATCATACCATCCCCCTTGGCTTCTCTGACTGCTGACAGTCAGACCACTGAGTCAGTAGCTGGAGATGAGCCTAGGAGAGGAGAGATGAACCAGGAGTGGGAGGAAGAGGGGCAGAGGGGCAGGGAGAGCAGGAGTGAGGGCGGAGGGGGTGATGCTGAGGTGGGGAGGGGGTGATCGACGACCAGTGCTACCCAAGAGCCTGCTCCACGCCACCTGGGGGGAGGCTGCAGCTTGCCCCAGGCCCCAGGGGTTCCTCTCAGCCATCCCCTCAAGGCCCCTCCTCCAACCCTCCCCCAGCTCCTGCCAGGTACCAGACTGTGGAGGAGGTGAGGGCTGATGGACCCTGCTGAACTCCCTCCACATTCACCAGCCCTGATGTCAGCGGGCTAGCAAGGCCGACCTCCCACTGAGTCCCAGGGGCTCTGACACCCACCCTTCCAGCTTCCCTTCCCCTGGCTGTGACCTGTCCACCGCCCGCTGGTCCCTTGATCTGCTGTGCTGCTGGGCTGGAAGTAGGATGTGGGACAAGGCTTCCTGAGTCCCCTGCCGTCACCTCACGCAGTCAAATCCTTGCCAAGCCCAAACCATGAAGCCAGGAGATGAGATGGGTAAACGGAGGCCCAGGGAGGGACACGGACAGGCCCGAGGCGACAAGTAAGGTTCTCAACGACAGGTGCAAAACCCAGGGCCCTGCCTCTAGTCCCAGCACCCCTCTGGGGGCAGCAGTCAAATCCAGCCAAGTCTGGGCATCTCCTCCTGCTCCCATTTGCCTGGAGGCTCCTGTTCCCTGGAACTGCTCCTCAGAACTCTTCAGAACCCCCTCCAGGCCCTCCGGCACTGCCCCCTGAGGACCATCCCTCCTCCTGCCAGTCCTGACTGCCCTCCCACCCCCTCAGCTTCTCCTCCCCAGGGACCTTCCTGAGTGGCTGTTCTTTCCCTCACCCTTTAACCGTGGTCCCCAGGGCTCTGATCTGGGCCTGACCCCTTTCACCCGCAGACTCTTTCTGGGTGGTGTCACCCACCCCCACCTCCGTACCGATGACTGCCGCTTCTCCATCGCCAGCCCAGCCCCTCTCCATATACCCACCAGCCTCCAGCCCTCAGGCCTGAAGGTCCCACCCCCTCCCCAGACTCCTCAGGTCCCAAGAAGGCACACAAGGCTTACAGGGCGGGGAAAGGCCATAAGAAGTGGGATGGTGCAGGCCACTGCATTCCTGGGCCCACTTGTCAGGCCCACTCCTCCACCTTCTGCACCCGAGTCCCCGGGCGTGGGTGAGGTGCATATACACACTTGCGTGCATGTGTTGGACCCCATCCTCAGAGAGCTGGGGCTGTCTGTCTCAGCTGTTCATCCACCCCCACACCAGGAGAGACAACTGGCTTTAGAAAGTGCTCTGTGAACATGGGGTGATGGGATACCTCGAAAAAGGGGACTCACTTGGGAGCCAGTCGAACCTCCAGGATGGACTGAGATGGGTGACGGAGAGGGTGCGTTAGCGGCCACGATGAGCCACAGGGGGCTCACAGGTACTGCACAACCCTGTCTTGAAGGTCACAGCCTTTGCACTGAGTCAAAGGCAGCTGCCAACCTCACTGGTCACTTCACCCCTCCAAGCCCCTCTGCCAGGATGGGCTCAGGTTGGAAGGTCAGGGGCCAGGCCAGACCCATTATCTGCCAGGCCCTGATGGGCCCTGCCTGCCTGCAGCCCTCAGCTTGCTGGGTGGCTGATGGGCCTGGGAGTTCTCATAATTGGGAAGGTGTGTGAAGCCAGTCATTCCCCACTCCCCAGGGTTCCCAGCTGCAGGCACCCAAAGGGAGTAGACTAACAAGGACCCAGTGGAGCAATGCACTCCAGGGCCGGACCCCTCGGCAAACAAAGGATCTCCCATCCCTCCTCTCCAATCTGAAATCCAGCCTCTGCCCTGGAAACTGTTGCCTTGTTATGAGATCCATATGGGTGTGGATGCAAGGCTTACGTTTATCTTTTCCTGCCAGGTTGCTGGGTTCGGGAGCCAAGGGGAATGCTAAGCAGGGAGGTGGGAGTGTGGTGGAGGCTGCGCAGGAGCCTGGGGGGCCAGTCGTGGAGGCCCCAGGCCTCATCTCCGGCCAGGACTAGGAGAGGGACACATGGGGCTCTGCCCTCTGCCCCAGAGCTCTGCCTGCCTGAACTCTCCTGAATCCTGGAACCCTGAGGCCCCTGCGTGGGGGGACGGAAGAGACCCCTGCCCCCTGGGTCACTCCAATTCCCCTCTACCAAACTCTCCTTTAAACTCCATCCCAGGGACACTCAGCTGGACACACATTTTCATCTTTCTCCCACGTATCTGAGGACGTGTCTGTGCACGTATCATGCTCGCGTGTCCCAGTGTGGGTGTGTCAGTGCGGAGGGAAGATGTGGGCATTGCAGAGTCTACAGGACCTGCACGTGTATGTGGCGTGTGGGGTGTGGGTACATTTCCAAGCACCTGTGTTTATAGGAGGGACTTTTATGCATTTGCTCATAAGTGCTGAACGTGTTCTAGACACACGCAAATGCATGCCTGCTGCACATGTGTCAGCGTAGAACGCACGCATGCCTGTATGTGTATGTTGAGCGTCTCCATATGCTTCCATATATCAAGCGTTTGTGTATCACTGTGTGAGTCTGACTGCACAAGTCAGGTGCCCCATCTCTGGCTGCCTCTTTAACCAGACCTAGAAGTCTGTCTCTAGAAGGTAGGGATCCTGGGCGCTCTGCGGAGACTTGCATACAAGGTTTTAAGGGTGGCCCTGATCCGGAGAGAGGGTAAGAGAGAGCAGACCTTCTCAACCCCCGACCAACGTTGGGCCCTCGTGGTCCTAGTGGAGGAGGAATTTCCCACGGGCCTCTGCTGAGGCTCAGGCCGCCCAGAGAACAAACAGCACACATCCCCGTGTGGAGGGGCCTGCCTCCTCCCAGCAAAGGCAGGGGCTGCGGAGGGTGTGGAGTGGAGACAGCTGCTTCCAGCCCAGATAAGGCCATGGGGCTCACAGTTTCCATTTCTAGGATCCCCTCCCCACTCAGGTCCCAGCTCCTAAGCCCTGGCCCCATGGCCTGGAAAGGTCTCCGCTGACTCACCCCAGCGCCCTGCCCCCACCTTGGGAACAGCACCCCACCACAGCCTGTCCTGGGCCACTGTGGTCTCTGGGGCAGGACAGCCCCGGCCTGGGGCCCTCACAGCTAATATCCTGACCCTTGTGCCTCTGAAAAGCCACACAGGAAGGAGCACTGGCCCCTCCTGTCCTCTTAGAACGACACTCCCTGCGTCTACGTGCTCGTGCAATCCGCTCCGCCAGCCTGGCTGCCCCGGCCCAGAGGACCCCGAGACCCCCAGGGGCGAGCAGTCATCATCAGCGGCAGAACTGGGCCTAAATTCTGGACTCATCCTCCCTTCGCCCCCGCTGCTCCACAACTTCCCACCCGAGGCCTGCCCCCTCCAGCCCTGCCTGGCCCGCCTCCCCTCCCCCTCCCTGGGCTATTTATAGGGACTGGGGGAGGCAGAGCTCCAGGGCTGTGGCTCCCTGGGCCTTCCCCAGGGGCCCCGCAGGCCAGGCAGTGTCTGCTTTCAGCCCAGCAAAAGGCTGTGTCACTCCAAGTAAGCAGTGGGGGTGGGGTGGCTGGGCAGAGGCAGGGGGCTGGGCTCTGGCCTGGGCCAGGGCCCTCCAAAGCCTTTTGCAGCCCACACACAAGCTGGGCTTCCTCAGAATCATTCTGGAGTCCCCCTTGGGGCTGGAGCGGTACGGGAGGTCTCTGCGGGCGCTAGCACCTCCTTGGGGAAGCCTGGAGGAGACCAGCACCCACACCACCAGGCTGCCACCTCCCCTGCAAGCCCCCCGAGTCTCCTTTCTCTAACAAAACTATCCCTCTGACCCATGACTCCCCTCCACCAACAGTGGGTCGAATGCCTTAAGGTGCATTTCAAGGCCCTTCTGGCAAAATGCACAAACTCCCACACTTCTGCCTTTGTGGCTGCCCTGGTCCCACTGCCTGAAGCATCCCTTCCACTTGCCATCCTGTCTGGCAGACTCCCTTCTTTAGGTCTTCAGAGCCCAGTTTAAATGCCACCTCCTCCAGGAAGCCGTCCCTGATGAGGCTTGTTAGCACTCCTCCCCTCCCCTCCCCGCCCACCATGCCCGTTGAAATATATCCCTCCTCTCCTGCCCTGGCTCCCTCCTCCAGTGTGGAGCTGCTGTCTGTCTTGAGTAGTGATCTCTGGGGCTCCTGAGAGGGCAAGGCCCTGCCTCTCTCATCCCTCTGACCCCTGGCCCAGCCCCCAGCTCCATCAGCCATTTGAATGAGTGAAGGGAGGGGCGCCGAATGGAGCAGTGCAGGAAATAGTGACTGAACAGTGAATGGAAGTGGAGAGAACAGGGGGGCAGGAAAGCAGAAGAGACCCCACCTGTGTCTCCTGAGCCCTGGAGTGACTGCCTGGTGCCCCCACAGGTGGGAAGGTGGCAGGGGCAGCCCAGGCCAGGTCTCAGTGGCACGGCTCGGCCCTGGGCAGCCGCCAGCTCGGTCACTCTCATTCTTTCCAGATCAAAATTCCCCCGGGGAACAGCCTGGAACCTGACACTGGCCTGGGGTGGGGGGACGGGGCCAGCTGGCACAGTTCGGGAGGAGGACGCGGAAAGGCAGGCACCTGTCCCCAGCTCCAGGGACCCCAGGCCAGCAGCCTTGGGAGGGGACTGGATACACTTCCGCACACCTACTTCAGCCCCAGCCCCGTCCTTGGATAGGCCATACTGGTAGGTGGGGAACCCGTGGCTCTAGGCCCTTCTGTCCCAGACTCCCCAAGGACCCCAAACCCTCAGGGCCTCAGCGGCTCGGCTTCCTGCACGACCATCCCCCCACATCAGTTCTGACTCAGCCCCACCCCGTCTCCCAGCACCTTCCATCCAGACACCCTCCAGGTGTGTGTTTCTCTGTCTCCCAGTGTCTGTATCTATTTCTGTCTTGGCACCTTTCTGTCTAGACTCTCTGTACTTCTGTGCTTCTCTGTATTTTTCATTCTTGTCTCAGTCCTTACCCTGGTCTCTCTTTCCATCTCTCTGTCTCCCTAGACACGAAGAGTAACGATGGAGTGATTTGTCCACCCTTTCTTTTAAGGAAGGAGCTGTTTTCATGGCTCTCCCCCGTCTCCAGCCCCTAGTCCCTCCAGTCTACAGTGAACAGATTTTCCTGATGCTGAGATGAGGGTGGGAGAGGACAGACCCCACCGCCCCTGCTGCAGCCGGGCCTCCCTGGTGCCCTCAGGCTGCTGCGTCTGAGCCAGGCCTCGGTCAGCCCCAGGTCCAAAGCTTTATGAGTGACACTGGGCGAGCTGGAATGCTGAGCGTGATTCTGTCCTGGTCTTCCAACTGTCATCTCAACCTCCTTAGGTGGCTCTGGAGGTTGAGACGGGGCTTCCTCCTGGACCGAAGAAAGCCCCACCCCCTCAGGGGGACCTGTAGTCTGAGCTGTGGCCTCTTGTTGTCCTGGGAGATTCAACCTTCCCAGGGTGCTCCGGAGACGGAGAAAGAGGCTTAGACTGGACTGGAGAAATTTCAGCCTGCTCGGGGGAAACGGGAAAATGAGCAGAGCCCTCCTGCTGCTCTGGGGAACTTTCAGCCTCCTTAGCAGGCTCTGGAGTGATGACAACTGTGAGATCCAGGGGTTTGCCTATGGTACTAGGCATCACTGGATGCTGAGCTTCACCTGGCCCTGCAGGTGAGAACGTCACCTCATTATGTACTGGATGTTGAGCTGTGGCAGCTGTAGAGGTCTCTGGAGGCTGAGTTGGGGGCTCAAGCTGGACTGGAGAAGGTTCACCATTTCCTGAGGGGGCTGGAGGCTGTTCCGGAACCTCCTGCTCGACCAGTAACGGTTCCAACTGCTCAGGGGACCCTGCAGACTGAGATGAGGCCTCCTGTTGGGGCGGAGAAGGTCCAGCTTCACTTGTGGGCCCTGAAGTTATGGTGAGTGCAAGGTCCACAGGTTTAACAGTGACACTGGGCCACTGCAGAGACTGAGCTTGATCCTGGCCTGGAGGAGAAGCTGTTGTCACATGATCTTGAGAATGAGCTGGAGAGGGTTCGGCCTCAGCGGGAGACTGTGGACGCTGAGCTGTGCTTTCCTGCTGGGTTGCGGAAGGCTCTATCTCTGCTGGAGACTGAGCTGGGCTCTCCTGCTGGGTGGCTGGGTTCACCACCTCAGGATGCTCTGTGGGCTGAGCTGGGCTCTCCTGCTGGGTTGAGAAGGGTACAACTTCCCCATTAGGCTCATAAGGCTGAGCCGGTCGTCCCTGTTCACCTGGAGAAGGCTCAGCTTCCTCAGGAGGCTCTGGAGGCTGACCTGTGGCATCCTGCGGGGTTGGAGAAGGTTCTGCCTCCACAGAATATTCAGGAGGCTGAGGCCGGGGCTCCTGCTGGGCTGCGGTAAACTCGCCTTCCTTAGCAGGCTCTGGAGTGACCATAAGTTCCAAATCCACAGGTTTAAGTGTAACACTGGACAGCTTGGAGTGAGCTGGATAGTTACTTCCAGGTCGAGCTGCTGCCTCTTCACTTGCTGGAAACTGAGGTACATTCTCACCAGGGGACCCCGGAACTTGCGCTGGGGCCTCTTGCTGGAGTGGGGCAGAGTCATACTCAGGGCGCTCTGCAGGCTGAGCCTGGGCCTCCTGAGGGAATGGAGGAGGTTCCGCCTCCTCAGGATGCTCTGCAGGCTGAGCCTGGGCCTCCTGCTCAAGTGAAGGTTGCACCTCCTCGGGGCTCTCTGGAGGCTGAGACGCAGCTTCCTCCTGGACTGGAGAAGGTTCCACCTCCTCAGGGCTCTCTGGAGGCTGATAGGGGGCCTCCTGCAGAACTGGAGAAGTTTCAACCACATTAGTGACCTCTGGATTTATAGTAAGTGCCAGATCCACAGGGTTAACACTGACACTGTGCAGGTCTGACTGCTGAGCTTCATTCTCATTGGGACCATGAGGCCTTAATTGTTCAGCTAAAAGCTCCTGAAGCCCTCCCTCCCCCCAAGGGACTGCAGCGCCTACTTCCTCAGGGCCCTCTGAAGGCTGAGACAGAGCCCCCTGCTGAAGTGGAGCTGGTTCTGTCTCTTCAGTGGCCTCTGGACGCTGAGCCTGGGCCTCTGCCTGGGGCGGAAAAGATTCAACCTTCCCAGGGGTCTGTGGATTTTGAGCAGGACCCTCTTGCTGGGGTGGAGACTCAACCTCCTGAGTGGGCTCTGGACGCTGAGCCTGGGCCTCCTGCAGGGATGAGGACATTTCAGCCTCCTCAGGGGGCTCTGGAGGCTGATCTGGGCTTCCCAGAAGATCCAAAGGTAGATCTATATCTACAGCTTTGATCTTATTACCTTTAGGTCGGGACAGAGCTGGGGCCTGATTCTGATCCCAGCCTAGCACTGGAACCTCCTCTGGGAGCTTTTGATGCTGGGTTATCCTGTCATTCTCACCTTGACGTGGAACAGCAACATCTTCGTATGGCCCTGCAGGCAGCTCTCCATTTGACTCCACATCCGTGTACAGAAGTAGTCTCAGCTGACTCCTGTGTGAAAGAATTAAACTCCCCTGATTGTGAGTTGGGGGTCTGCTGGACAGAGCCCAGGGACCACCTCAGGGGCCATCCCTGGACCAGCAGCCAGAGTGGTTGCCAAGCAAAGAGCTGCAGCAGCCAAAAATACTGGGGAAACATAACACAAAGACGATTCGGGCACAGTGACACAGGCTAGTAGGAAACTGGCCAGGCACACTGAACAGACACCGAAGCGAAATGGCAGCTTGGCTACACGTGCGCCCCTCCCCTGCCTCATGTCCCACCCTGTAGTGGCACCTCATTTATTAGGTCAGAGTGAAGATGCAACCACAGTCAGGCTTTTTCCCAGGGTCCAAGCCATTCTTCTCCCAGCAAAGGTGACACTTACGTCCTGCCAGGCCCTCTCTCCAACCCCAGCCTGGCCCCCCAGCACAACGAGGCAGGATTTGGGCTGCAGACCAGAGTGGCCCCAGGCTCCAGCAGCGCAGGGGTGGGGGTGAGGTGGTGCAGAGCTTCCCAAGGAAGTCACAGGGCCCGGCCTTCAGGAAGATTCAGAAGTGCTAGCCCAGTTCTGGGCATCTGAACTCCTCCTCCTCAAAGCTGACATCTGAGAGACATTCTTCCTCCCCTTGGCCACACTGCTTCCAAGAAAAGTAGCTGACCTACAAAATGAGCACCAGTCAGGGCGGCGGGAGGGGAATACACCTTACAGTTAGATATTTTAAAATGTTGCCATGTCCTCTGAACTCTCAGCATCCATGTCTGATTATAAAATTCACCACTCTATTATTAGGGGTTACCACTGAATCAGTGATGACTCTAAAATTTCTGTAGGAAGGGTTTTGGAGTAGGTGAGCAATTCACTCTGAGAAAAACTGTTGGAAACCAAGTGAACAGCTCTTTACCTCGGCATGGGAAAATTTGCCCATCTCACCTTGTCTCAGCACAGCCATTAGTCTAGAAGCAATTACAATGCCCCTTTTCAGAGGTCTACCCTGTGTGCACACACAGAGAAGACACCTAGAATGTTAAAGTCAGCATGTTGGGGGGAGGTATAACTCTGTGGTTAGTGTGTACCTAGCACGCACAAGGTCCTGGATTCAATCCCAGTACCTCCATTAAAAATAGTGGGGAAAGGGGTGGGAAGGGATAAACTGGGCATTGGAGACTTGCAGATACTAACACTATAAATAAAATAGACAAACAAGTTTATACTGTATAGCACAGGGAACGATATTCAGTATCTTCTAGTAACTTATGGTTAAAAAATAAGAAAACAAATCTATGTATGTTCCTATATGACTGTGTATTGTGCTGTACACCAGAAATTGACACAACAGTGTAAACTGACTATACTTCAATAAAAATATATTTTTAAGATATAGTATATATGTAAATAAATAAAAAAAAAATGTGATTACCTCTTCCCTCTCAAAAAATAAAGTCAGCATGTTAAATAATTTTCTTGAAATACTGCAGATAGCACCCACTTTACTTCCTTCACAGCCCTTATAATCATCTCTCTGATTTTAGTCATTTTTAATTGTCTGGCACACCCTCTGGCCACTAAACTCCATGGAGAAGGCACTTCATCTTACTCCCAGCGTTAAGCACATAATGGTTTTTAAATGGAATTGATTCCAAGATTGGCCAAAGAGGAATGGCTCTGTTGTTATAATCAGCTTTCTGAAAATTTTAGCATCCATACTGGCTCAGGGAACAAGAGCAGGGTAGGTGGGTGATGTCCACTGCGGCCTCTGGAGGGGCCCAACAGCCGGGCCAGCCTGCCTCACCTGGTAGCCGATGGTTTTGCTGCGACACCACTCGAGCAGAATCTGCTTGATGCTGCTGGAGCTGGCCACTCCGAAGCTCTGTGAGCGCTTCAGCTTTGCCCGGGTCTCGCCCTTCCCCCTGTGGAGAGAGGGCAGGCCTGCTGGGGGCTGGGGGCCAGGGGGCTGCCTCTCAGCTGCCATCTGCTCCGGGAATGTGCCTCACCAGCTCTGCTCACCCAGGGGGATGCTCTGTCGGCAGGCAACCTCCCAGCCCCACGCCCACGTCCAGGCGTGCGCCCCGTGTCCCAGCTGCACTGCGTCCACTGATGGGGTCCGGCAGGACCAGCCCCCTTCCAGCCTCCAGGCCCCCTGTGTACTTCCCACACTGGCGATCCTGCGGCAGAGGACCTGACCCCACATGGCCCATGCCCCTGCCCTCTGCTTGGAAAACCCTCCTTGCCTCCATCCCACCCCTCCTCTGAGCTCTTTCCGAGGCCACCCTCCCTCATGGTTTCCTATTCTAGGCCCCAAAGACACTCTTTATCGGCCAAGATCAGGTTGTCTGGGTCAGTGGGACAGTTCCTGTGTCTGTCCCCCTCACCAGAGTCAGAGCCTTGGGAGCCACGACTGGGGGGGGGGGTCATTGTCTCATAGGCCTGGGCCAACCCTAAATGTAACAGGAGTCAATACCACTCACTGACAGGAGGGCTGGATAAACATGCAAAGGTGGCCGTTTCTAATGGGGCGGGTGGTGTAGTGTGACAGGGAGCCAGTGGTACTGGGGTCTCACTGTGTCACCTCCAGCTTCTGCTGGGAATCCCAGTGACTGCCCTCTGGTCTCCCCAGTCATGCCTGGAAACCAACCTCTTCAGTTGGATGAGGGATGTGGGTGTGAGGGTGCCTAGAGTTCCCTCTGGGAATGTGGCAGAGGGGCTGGGGCCTCATCACAGCCTCCCTCCCCAGAACTGGAGCCACCTGCCCCTCAGCCGGCCCTGTAGCCAGCCCTGACCTATGTCTTGCCTGAGAGGTCACATCTTGGGGAACTGCCCTCGGGGGAACAGGACAGGGCCAGCTTTGCTCTGCCTGCCTGCCTGACCCCAGTGTGGGCTCAGGCTTCCTTTGGGGGCCCAGACTGATCTGGGAGTGTGCTATGAGCATCCATACTTGCTGGCTTCTGTGTCCTGCTCCCATTTCTCAAACAATGCCTTCCGGGCCTGTGCCCCCGAGGTGCGGGGCAGCGTCTGTGACCGCACCAGCTCCCGGCGACGCTCCCCCTGCCGATGGGCCTGAGTCGTGGCTGGCGGCTGCGGGGAGGGGGACGACTGGGGTGGCGTCACCCGAGGTGGGCTGAGGAGAGACAACTGAGTCAAGAGCACATATCTGGCCATCACTAGCTCGCACAGGCCCCGGGCCTCCACCCCACTGAATGTGAAATGAGGCAGCGGCTGGGCTATAGGCAGAGAGGAAGCAACCCTGTTCCAGCCCCCAACCGGTTTCACAGGTTTTTGGAACTGAGCTGCTGTCTGAGGCCGGCCTGGCCAGCAGTGGGCCCCCTCTCTGGGCATAATCGCCCCTCGGCAGGTGTCAATGCCTGGGGTGGGCGGGGGCGGCCTCCTGGCAGGACAAACACCCAGAACCAGCCCCACCAGGATCAGGCCCCCTCCTCGCCACCACTAAATAAGATCCCCTCTGTTTCCCCCCAAAACAGTTTGTCAGAAAGTCACAATTCTCCTTTTATTATTAAGAGGGGGAGAGAAAAGCCAAGTCAGACCCCACCCAACACCGAGCTCGGATCACAGTTCAGAGGGCCTGGGGGCAGCGCATGGGGACAACCAGAGGCCAGGAGGCAGCCTGTAACACAGGGAACCCCCTCACAGGCCTCCCCCAGGGTAAGGGCCTCTCCAGGTAACTCCTCAGTCCACAAGCAGGAAGCCCCCAGCTCAGAGGGAGCCTAGCCTGGATGGCTGAAGATCCATCCTGTGGGGACTGAGAAACTCTCTCCAATCTTTGGACAGACTTGCTTTGAAGGATCCTAAAAAGAAACCAGCCCTCCGCCGTATTGTTCCAAACAAAACTCTCTACCAAGCTTCGCTGCCTCATTTCTCCTCTCAAACCCCACTCAGCGACACTGCTGCCTTAGTTCTCCAGAGGCACCAAGCCAAGGAAGGTGCCTCCTCCTGGGGTTGGCACTGGGAGCTCCGTGCAGGGGCCTGGGTAGCCTGGGTCCAAGGCCAAGCCCAGACAGTTCCAGGGGAGTGACGACCCTGCCACCGGGAACAGGGGCCCTGACTCACCTGTTATCGTTCCTGCTGGCCGTCACCCCCCCATAGCCAGAGCTGGACAAAGACCGTGGGAGGGAAGAGTTCTTCTCTGCGGGACAAAGGGAGGGAGAGAAATAACAAACCCTGGCCTTGGGGAGGGCCACCACTGCCTGCCTCCCATCCTTTGACCCCACCCTGAGCTATTCACCCAGCATCACTCTGGGCACTGGCAGGACCTCTGGGCTAAGCTGACCCTGCCTGGGCCAACAGTTGAGGAGAAAGGATGTTGGAACATAGAGCAATGACATAAAAGAAGTCCTTTAAAGTACTCCTCACTGCATTTGAGAGCACAGAGCCCAGGGCCTCCTGTGCTGCATATCCAGTAGACACCATGTTACCAAGCCCTCATTCTGGAAATCCACACAGCCCGACCCAAGGACACACCACTGGGGCCTGATCACAGGTCCAAGACAGCCCCAGGGGGACCACGCCAGGTCTGTTACACACAAAGTGTGCAGGGTAGGCGGCCACCTTCTAACCACAGCCTTGATCTGCAGTAAAAGCCATGGTCATACCCCGCAGGATGAGGCTACTTCACAGCACCTCTGGGAGAGGAGCCGGGAAAGATGGGCCCCATCTGATGGAGCAGGCGAGCTGGGGACGGGGGTGGCAGTGACAGGCAGAGCGGGTAGGGCCCGGCCCCAGGATTTCTGAGTCTCTTGCAAACCACCCCCAGCCCCTGCCCTCCCTCCCATTTTGAGGTCATGGTCTCCTGCTCCTACCACTGGGACTGGGAGTCCAGGATGTGGTGGCCGCGCTGGGGCTTGAGCTGAGGCCCCCCAGGATGGCAGCAGACGTGGGCGAGAGAGCTGTGGCTGAGGTCTCCCCAGAGAACTTCTCGGAGACTCGTGTGACTGCCGTGACTGGCTGGTGAGGCTGCCGCAAGGAGAGGCTCACAGGGCGAGGCTTGAGGGGCTCTGGTGTTTGGATGGTTTGGGCGGCTTCGGGGGGCCCATCACCCGGACCTGAAACAGGTGACCAGCAGGGGTCGGGGGGGTTTCAGCCATGGCATTAACAGGGGCCTCAGAACCACCCAGGAGGACTCCAGCCTGGGTTCAACTGAGGGGCGGTGGGAGGGGCGGGCAGAGGGCGGGGCGAGCCCGGCGAGCCCCGGGAATGGGCTCCGCTTGGGGGCGGGGCCTGGGGGCGGGGCCTGGCGGCTCGGGGTCACCCCCAACCCCAGCCCCTGTGACCCACGCGATGCGGCGAGGGGGAGTGCCGCCAGTGGCGCTGGAGAAGAGCTCGCCCAGCCTCTCGTCTCCCTCGGTGCGGAGCTCAGGGGGAGGGCCGAGGCGGAGACCCCCTTGACCCTGGAGAAGCAGTGTGCGACATGTGGGAGGGACTGCCGGCCGTCAGAGGAAGGCCTCGACCCCCAAGTAGACTTGATTTAGGAGAAAGCAGACGTGGGTTATGCGTTCCCACGGGGCTCTCACTCTCAGGGCCCAGGTACTACTGGGGGTAGGGATCCCCCACTGCTCTGGGGGACCTGAGAGCGGCAGCAGTAACCCCCAGAACTGTCACCCTGTGCACATGACTGCCCGCTCTAAGCCGTGGACACGGCCCTCACAAGCACATACTTACGTGAGGCATCTTGGCCTGGAATTTCTTGCACCTAAGGGAGAGGGAGACAGGTGGTGAGGTCCCTCCTTGTCTCTGCAATTATGCACTCTCCCCTCCCAGCCCCACTCTGTGTAACAAGATTCCTGTGTCCTTCCTGCCAGTGGTCACGGGGCTTTGAGCTCACTGAGTGGCCCCTGTTGGGGCATCCACAAGTGACTGAGGTCAGACAGAGAAGAGAAGGTGTGCTTAGGACCGAATCTCCAAATTCTTGGGTCAGAGACCATGGGACTAATCACCTCTCTCCCTCCATCAAGTCTCAGTCCCTGGCCTGTGGTTACAGGCCAGGGCTCCCACCTCGATTCCCTCTCAACACCCCTTTCATGCTGGAACCCAGATATTCCTCCCTTCCATAACCCCCAAACTCCAAACATCACGAGAAAGGGAGGAATGAAAATAGCTTTTGCTTCGGAATGACAGAACGATGGGCAAAGGTGCTGTCTGATCTCATGTACATAGTAAAATTGATTTAAAATAAAAAATGGGAGCATCTCCTCCTTTTTTGTGCAAAAAGCCTTTCCTGATTAGCCTTCTCCTTCCCAGGCCTGGCCCACTTGAAGGAGGGCTAGTGGCTGGGCAGGCACAGCCAGGTGGCAGGGGAACGAGAGGCATGAAAGACTTGTTTCTGTCACACTGGGCTTCCAAAGATGTTTGCAGCCACAGACCTCCTGGACTGGCCTGCTCTGCCCCAAAGGAGCTGGATCAGCGTAACAGATGCTGAACGCCAATCCCCCCTCTCTCCCTCCTCCACAGGGACAGGAAGGAACACTGGGTTACCTAATCCAAGGAGCCTTCCAGCAATTATTTTATGAGAAAGTCAAATGCCAAAAGGCGTGCATGGGGTGTGTGTGTGTGTGTGTGTGTGTGTGTGTGTGTGTGTTTTGTAAGTAGCTCTCAGCACAGGGTGAGCCAGACTGCTCCCTGCATTCTTTCTCTGGGTGGAATCTTTGATAGAGACTAGGAGAGAGGCTTCTGCTACAGCTTCTGCCCCAAGAACCACTCAGCCCCTCCAGGTCTGAGCACGGGAGCCTGGAGTTCAGAGACCCTGGTCTCTGCCACGAAAGCCCAGCCACTTCCTTCGCAGGACCTGAGGAATGACCAGGTGGGGAAGTTTGGGAGGGACTCAACAGCCTGGTCCCTGTCCCCATAGCCGATGTGAACCTGGGCCTGTGCCTGGTCCGGCAGCAAAGAGGGGAGTCGGGGCAGGCAGGGGTCTGGCCTTCTCTCCCAGCTTCCCGGAGAAGGAAGGCTGGCTGGGTCTCTAGGCTGGGAACCCTAACGGTTGATAGATTCTACAGACTAGCTGCCCAGGATCCACCCACATTCTCCCACCTCAGGCAGGTTATCTGGTCTCTCCTGATGTACCATGACGACATCTGGGAGGGGCTGGGCAGGGCTCCATCTGTGACTGGCAAGGGCAGAGATGGGGCTTGCAGTGGGTTTTGGGCAGACAGTACCAGAATCATACCATCCCCCTTGGCTTCTCTGACTGCTGACAGTCAGACCACTGAGTCAGTAGCTGGAGATGAGCCTAGGAGAGGAGAGATGAACCAGGAGTGGGAGGAAGAGGGGCAGAGGGGCAGGGAGAGCAGGAGTGAGGGCGGAGGGGGTGATGCTGAAGTGGGGAGGGGGTGATCGACGGCCAGTGCTACCCAAGAGCCTGCTCCACGCCACCTGGGGGGTGGCTGCAGCTTGCCCCAGGCCCCAGGGCTTCCTCTCAGCCATCCCCTCAAGGCCCCTCCTCCAACCCTCCCCCAGCTCCTGCCGGGTACCAGACTGTGGAGGAGGTGAGGGCTGATGGACCCTGCTGAACTCCCTCCACATTCACCAGCCCTGATGTCAGCGGGCTAGCGAGGCCGACCTCCCACTGAGTCCCAGGGGCTCTGACACCCACCCTTCCAGCTTCCCTTCCCCTGGCTGTGACCTGTCCACTGCCTGCTGGTCCCTTGATCTGCTGTGCTGCTGGGCTGGAAGTAGGATGTGGGACAAGGCTTCCTGAGTCCCCTGCCATCACCTCACGCAGTCAAATCCTTGCCAAGCCCAAACCATGAAGCCAGGAGATGAGATGGGTAAACGGAGGCCCAGGGAGGGACACGGACAGGCCCGAGGCCACAAGTAAGGTTCTCAACGACAGGTGCAAAACCCAGGGCCCTGCCTCTAGTCCCAGCACCACTATGGGGGCAGCAGTCAAATCCAGCCAAGTCTGGGCATCTCCTCCTGCTCCCATTTGCCTGGAGGCTCCTGTTCCCTGGAACTGCTCCTCAGAACTCTTCAGAACCCCCTCCAGGCCCTCCGGCACTGCCCCCTGAGGACCATCCCTCCTCCTGCCAGTCCTGACTGCCCTCCCACCCCCTCAGCTTCTCCTCCCCAGGGACCTTCCTGAGTGGCTGTTCTTTCCCTCACCCTTTAACCGTGGTCCCCAGGGCTCTGATCTGGGCCTGACCCCTTTCACCCGCAGACTCTTTCTGGGTGGTGTCACCCACCCCCACCTCCGTACCGATGACTGCCGCTTCTCCATCGCCAGCCCAGCCCCTCTCCATATACCCACCAGCCTCCAGCCCTCAGGCCTGAAGGTCCCACCCCCTCCCCAGACTCCTCAGGTCCCGAGAAGGCACACAAGGCTTACAGGGCGGGGAAAGGCCATAAGAAGTGGGATGGTGCAGGCCACTGCATTCCTGGGCCCACTTGTCAGGCCCACTCCTCCACCTTCTGCACCCGAGTCCCCGGGCGTGGGTGAGGTGCATATACACACTTGCGTGCATGTGTTGGACCCCATCCTCAGAGAGCTGGGGCTGTCTGTCTCAGCTGTTCATCCACCCCCACACCTGGAGAGACAACTGGCTTTAGAAAGTGCTCTGTGAACATGGGGTGATGGGATACCTCGAAAAAGGGGACTCACTTGGGAGCCAGTCGAACCTCCAAGATGGACTGAGATGGGTGACGGAGAGGGTGCGTTAGCGGCCACGATGAGCCACAGGGGGCTCACAGGTACTGCACAACCCTGTCTCGAAGGTCACAGCCTTTGCACTGAGTCAAAGGCAGCTGCCAACCTCACTGGTCACTTCACCCCTCCAAGCCCCTCTGCCAGGATGGGCTCAGGTTGGAAGGTCAGGGGCCAGGCCAGACCCATTATCTGCCAGGCCCTGATGGGCCCTGCCTGCCTGCAGCCCTCAGCTTGCTGGGTGGCTGATGGGCCTGGGAGTTCTCATAATTGGGAAGGTGTGTGAAGCCAGTCATTCCCCACTCCCCAGGGTTCCCAGCTGCAGGCACCCAAAGGGAGTAGACTAACAAGGACCCAGTGGAGCAATGCACTCCAGGGCCGGACCCCTCGGCAAACAAAGGATCTCCCACCCCTCCTCTCCAATCTGAAATCCAGCCTCTGCCCTGGAAACTGTTGCCTTGTTATGAGATCCATATGGGTGTGGATGCAAGGCTTACGTTTATCTTTTCCTGCCAGGTTGCTGGGTTCGGGAGCCAAGGGGAATGCTAAGCAGGGAGGTGGGAGTGTGGTGGAGGCTGCGCAGGAGCCCGGGGGGCCAGTCGTGGAGGCCCCAGGCCTCATCTCCGGCCAGGACTAGGAGAGGGACACATGGGGCTCTGCCCTCTGCCCCAGAGCTCTGCCTGCCTGAACTCTCCTGAATCCTGGAACCCTGAGGCCCCTGCGTGGGGGGACGGAAGAGACCCCTGCCCCCTGGGTCACTCCAATTCCCCTCTACCAAACCCTCCTTTAAACTCCATCCCAGGGACACTCAGCTGGACACACATTTTCATCTTTCTCCCACGTATCTGAGGACGTGTCTGTGCACGTATCATGCTCGCGTGTCCCAGTGTGGGTGTGTCAGTGCGGAGGGAAGATGTGGGCATTGCAGAGTCTACAGGACCTGCACGTGTATGTGGCGTGTGGGGTGTGGGTACATTTCCAAGCACCTGTGTTTATAGGAGGGACTTTTATGCATTTGCTCATAAGTGCTGAACGTGTTCTAGACACACGCAAATGCATGCCTGCTGCACATGTGTCAGCGTAGAACGCACGCATGCCTGTATGTGTATGTTGAGCGTCTCCATATGCTTCCATATATCAAGCGTTTGTGTATCACCGTGTGAGTCTGACTGCACAAGTCAGGTGCCCCATCTCTGGCTGCCTCTTTAACCAGACCTAGAAGTCTGTCTCTAGAAGGTAGGGATCCTGGGCGCTCTGCGGAGACTTGCATACAAGGTTTTAAGGGTGGCCCTGATCCGGAGAGAGGGTAAGAGACAGCAGACCTTCTCAACCCCCGACCAACGTTGGGCCCTCGTGGTCCTAGTGGAGGAGGAATTTCCCACGGGCCTCTGCTGAGGCTCAGGCCGCCCAGAGAACAAACAGCACACATCCCCGTGTGGAGGGGCCTGCCTCCTCCCAGCAAAGGCAGGGGCTGCGGAGGGTGTGGAGTGGAGACAGCTGCTTCCAGCCCAGATAAGGCCATGGGGCTCACAGTTTCCATTTCTAGGATCCCCTCCCCACTCAGGTCCCAGCTCCTAAGCCCTGGCCCCATGGCCTGGAAAGGTCTCCGCTGACTCACCCCAGCGCCCTGCCCCCACCTTGGGAACAGCACCCCACCACAGCCTGTCCTGGGCCACTGTGGTCTCTGGGGCAGGACAGCCCCGGCCTGGGGCCCTCACAGCTAATATCCTGACCCTTGTGCCTCTGAAAAGCCACACAGGAAGGAGCACTGGCCCCTCCTGTCCTCTTAGAACGACACTCCCTGCGTCTACGTGCTCGTGCAATCCGCTCCGCCAGCCTGGCTGCCCCGGCCCAGAGGACCCCGAGACCCCCAGGGGCGAGCAGTCATCATCAGCGGCAGAACTGGGCCTAAATTCTGGACTCATCCTCCCTTCTCCCCCGCTGCTCCACAACTTCCCACCCGAGGCCTGCCCCCTCCAGCCCTGCCTGGCCCGCCTCCCCTCCCCCTCCCTGGGCTATTTATAGGGACTGGGGGAGGCAGAGCTCCAGGGCTGTGGCTCCCTGGGCCTTCCCCAGGGGCCCCGCAGGCCAGGCAGTGTCTGCTTTCAGCCCAGCAAAAGGCTGTGTCACTCCAAGTAAGCAGTGGGGGTGGGGTGGCTGGGCAGAGGCAGGGGGCTGGGCTCTGGCCTGGGCCAGGGCCCTCCAAAGCCTTTTGCAGCCCACACACAAGCTGGGCTTCCTCAGAATCATTCTGGAGTCCCCCTTGGGGCTGGAGCGGTACGGGAGGTCTCTGCGGGCGCTAGCACCTCCTTGGGGAAGCCTGGAGGAGACCAGCACCCACACCACCAGGCTGCCACCTCCCCTGCAAGCCCCCCGAGTCTCCTTTCTCTAACAAAACTATCCCTCTGACCCATGACTCCCCTCCACCAACAGTGGGTCGAATGCCTTAAGGTGCATTTCAAGGCCCTTCTGGCAAAATGCACAAACTCCCACACTTCTGCCTTTGTGGCTGCCCTGGTCCCACTGCCTGAAGCATCCCTTCCACTTGCCATCCTGTCTGGCAGACTCCCTTCTTTAGGTCTTCAGAGCCCAGTTTAAATGCCACCTCCTCCAGGAAGCCGTCCCTGATGAGGCTTGTTAGCACTCCTCCCCTCCCCTCCCCGCCCACCATGCCCGTTGAAATATATCCCTCCTCTCCTGCCCTGGCTCCCTCCTCCAGTGTGGAGCTGCTGTCTGTCTTGAGTAGTGATCTCTGGGGCTCCTGAGAGGGCAAGGCCCTGCCTCTCTCATCCCTCTGACCCCTGGCCCAGCCCCCAGCTCCATCAGCCATTTGAATGAGTGAAGGGAGGGGCGCCGAATGGAGCAGTGCAGGAAATAGTGACTGAACAGTGAATGGAAGTGGAGAGAACAGGGGGGCAGGAAAGCAGAAGAGACCCCACCTGTGTCTCCTGAGCCCTGGAGTGACTGCCTGGTGCCCCCACAGGTGGGAAGGTGGCAGGGGCAGCCCAGGCCAGGTCTCAGTGGCACGGCTCGGCCCTGGGCAGCCGCCAGCTCGGTCACTCTCATTCTTTCCAGATCAAAGTTCCCCCGGGGAACAGCCTGGAACCTGACACTGGCCTGGGGTGGGGGGACGGGGCCAGCTGGCACAGTTCGGGAGGAGGACGCGGAAAGGCAGGCACCTGTCCCCAGCTCCAGGGACCCCAGGCCAGCAGCCTTGGGAGGGGACTGGATACACTTCCGCACACCTACTTCAGCCCCAGCCCCGTCCTTGGATAGGCCATACTGGTAGGTGGGGAACCCGTGGCTCTAGGCCCTTCTGTCCCAGACTCCCCAAGGACCCCAAACCCTCAGGGCCTCAGCGGCTCGGCTTCCTGCACGACCATCCCCCCACATCAGTTCTGACTCAGCCCCACCCCGTCTCCCAGCACCTTCCATCCAGACACCCTCCAGGTGTGTGTTTCTCTGTCTCCCAGTGTCTGTATCTATTTCTGTCTTGGCACCTTTCTGTCTAGACTCTCTGTACTTCTGTGCTTCTCTGTATTTTTCATTCTTGTCTCAGTCCTTACCCTGGTCTCTCTTTCCATCTCTCTGTCTCCCTAGACACGAAGAGTAACGATGGAGTGATTTGTCCACCCTTTCTTTTAAGGAAGGAGCTGTTTTCATGGCTCTCCCCCGTCTCCAGCCCCTAGTCCCTCCAGTCTACAGTGAACAGATTTTCCTGATGCTGAGATGAGGGTGGGAGAGGACAGACCCCACCGCCCCTGCTGCAGCCGGGCCTCCCTGGTGCCCTCAGGCTGCTGCGTCTGAGCCAGGCCTCGGTCAGCCCCAGGTCCAAAGCTTTATGAGTGACACTGGGCGAGCTGGAATGCTGAGCGTGATTCTGTCCTGGTCTTCCAACTGTCATCTCAACCTCCTTAGGTGGCTCTGGAGGTTGAGACGGGGCTTCCTCCTGGACCGAAGAAAGCCCCACCCCCTCAGGGGGACCTGTAGTCTGAGCTGTGGCCTCTTGTTGTCCTGGGAGATTCAACCTTCCCAGGGTGCTCCGGAGACGGAGAAAGAGGCTTAGACTGGACTGGAGAAATTTCAGCCTGCTCGGGGGAAACGGGAAAATGAGCAGAGCCCTCCTGCTGCTCTGGGGAACTTTCAGCCTCCTTAGCAGGCTCTGGAGTGATGACAACTGTGAGATCCAGGGGTTTGCCTATGGTACTAGGCATCACTGGATGCTGAGCTTCACCTGGCCCTGCAGGTGAGAACGTCACCTCATTATGTACTGGATGTTGAGCTGTGGCAGCTGTAGAGGTCTCTGGAGGCTGAGTTGGGGGCTCAAGCTGGACTGGAGAAGGTTCACCATTTCCTGAGGGGGCTGGAGGCTGTTCCGGAACCTCCTGCTCGACCAGTAACGGTTCCAACTGCTCAGGGGACCCTGCAGACTGAGATGAGGCCTCCTGTTGGGGCGGAGAAGGTCCAGCTTCACTTGTGGGCCCTGAAGTTATGGTGAGTGCAAGGTCCACAGGTTTAACAGTGACACTGGGCCACTGCAGAGACTGAGCTTGATCCTGGCCTGGAGGAGAAGCTGTTGTCACATGATCTTGAGAATGAGCTGGAGAGGGTTCGGCCTCAGCGGGAGACTGTGGACGCTGAGCTGTGCTTTCCTGCTGGGTTGCGGAAGGCTCTATCTCTGCTGGAGACTGAGCTGGGCTCTCCTGCTGGGTGGCTGGGTTCACCACCTCAGGATGCTCTGTGGGCTGAGCTGGGCTCTCCTGCTGGGTTGAGAAGGGTACAACTTCCCCATTAGGCTCATAAGGCTGAGCCGGTCGTCCCTGTTCACCTGGAGAAGGCTCAGCTTCCTCAGGAGGCTCTGGAGGCTGACCTGTGGCATCCTGCGGGGTTGGAGAAGGTTCTGCCTCCACAGAATATTCAGGAGGCTGAGGCCGGGGCTCCTGCTGGGCTGCGGTAAACTCGCCTTCCTTAGCAGGCTCTGGAGTGACCATAAGTTCCAAATCCACAGGTTTAAGTGTAACACTGGACAGCTTGGAGTGAGCTGGATAGTTACTTCCAGGTCGAGCTGCTGCCTCTTCACTCGCTGGAAACTGAGGTACATTCTCACCAGGGGACCCCGGAACTTGCGCTGGGGCCTCTTGCTGGAGTGGGGCAGAGTCATACTCAGGGCGCTCTGCAGGCTGAGCCTGGGCCTCCTGAGGGAATGGAGGAGGTTCCGCCTCCTCAGGATGCTCTGCAGGCTGAGCCTGGGCCTCCTGCTCAAGTGAAGGTTGCACCTCCTCGGGGCTCTCTGGAGGCTGAGACGCAGCTTCCTCCTGGACTGGAGAAGGTTCCACCTCCTCAGGGCTCTCTGGAGGCTGATAGGGGGCCTCCTGCAGAACTGGAGAAGTTTCAACCACATTAGTGACCTCTGGATTTATAGTAAGTGCCAGATCCACAGGGTTAACACTGACACTGTGCAGGTCTGACTGCTGAGCTTCATTCTCATTGGGACCATGAGGCCTTAATTGTTCAGCTAAAAGCTCCTGAAGCCCTCCCTCCCCCCAAGGGACTGCAGCACCTACTTCCTCAGGGCCCTCTGAAGGCTGAGACAGAGCCCCCTGCTGAAGTGGAGCTGGTTCTGTCTCTTCAGTGGCCTCTGGACGCTGAGCCTGGGCCTCTGCCTGGGGCGGAAAAGATTCAACCTTCCCAGGGGTCTGTGGATTTTGAGCAGGACCCTCTTGCTGGGGTGGAGACTCAACCTCCTGAGTGGGCTCTGGACGCTGAGCCTGGGCCTCCTGCAGGGATGAGGACATTTCAGCCTCCTCAGGGGGCTCTGGAGGCTGATCTGGGCTTCCCAGAAGATCCAAAGGTAGATCTATATCTACAGCTTTGATCTTATTACCTTTAGGTCGAGACAGAGCTGGGGCCTGATTCTGATCCCAGCCTAGCACTGGAACCTCCTCTGGGAGCTTTTGATGCTGGGTTATCCTGTCATTCTCACCTTGACGTGGAACAGCAACATCTTCGTATGGCCCTGCAGGCAGCTCTCCATTTGACTCCACATCCGTGTACAGAAGTAGTCTCAGCTGACTCCTGTGTGAAAGAATTAAACTCCCCTGATTGTGAGTTGGGGGTCTGCTGGACAGAGCCCAGGGACCACCTCAGGGGCCATCCCTGGACCAGCAGCCAGAGTGGTTGCCAAGCAAAGAGCTGCAGCAGCCAAAAATACTGGGGAAACATAACACAAAGACGATTCGGGCACAGTGACACAGGCTAGTAGGAAACTGGCCAGGCACACTGAACAGACACCGAAGCGAAATGGCAGCTTGGCTACACGTGCGCCCCTCCCCTGCCTCATGTCCCACCCTGTAGTGGCACCTCATTTATTAGGTCAGAGTGAAGATGCAACCACAGTCAGGCTTTTTCCCAGGGTCCAAGCCATTCTTCTCCCAGCAAAGGTGACACTTACGTCCTGCCAGGCCCTCTCTCCAACCCCAGCCTGGCCCCCCAGCACAACGAGGCAGGATTTGGGCTGCAGACCAGAGTGGCCCCAGGCTCCAGCAGCGCAGGGGTGGGGGTGAGGTGGTGCAGAGCTTCCCAAGGAAGTCACAGGGCCCGGCCTTCAGGAAGATTCAGAAGTGCTAGCCCAGTTCTGGGCATCTGAACTCCTCCTCCTCAAAGCTGACATCTGAGAGACATTCTTCCTCCCCTTGGCCACACTGCTTCCAAGAAAAGTAGCTGACCTACAAAATGAGCACCAGTCAGGGCGGCGGGAGGGGAATACACCTTACAGTTAGATATTTTAAAATGTTGCCATGTCCTCTGAACTCTCAGCATCCATGTCTGATTATAAAATTCACCACTCTATTATTAGGGGTTACCACTGAATCAGTGATGACTCTAAAATTTCTGTAGGAAGGGTTTTGGAGTAGGTGAGCAATTCACTCTGAGAAAAACTGTTGGAAACCAAGTGAACAGCTCTTTACCTCGGCATGGGAAAATTTGCCCATCTCACCTTGTCTCAGCACAGCCATTAGTCTAGAAGCAATTACAATGCCCCTTTTCAGAGGTCTACCCTGTGTGCACACACAGAGAAGACACCTAGAATGTTAAAGTCAGCATGTTGGGGGGAGGTATAACTCTGTGGTTAGTGTGTACCTAGCACGCACAAGGTCCTGGATTCAATCCCAGTACCTCCATTAAAAATAGTGGGGAAAGGGGTGGGAAGGGATAAACTGGGCATTGGAGACTTGCAGATACTAACGCTATAAATAAAATAGACAAACAAGTTTATACTGTATAGCACAGGGAACGATATTCAGTATCTTCTAGTAACTTATGGTTAAAAAATAAGAAAACAAATCTATGTATGTTCCTATATGACTGTGTATTGTGCTGTACACCAGAAATTGACACAACAGTGTAAACTGACTATACTTCAATAAAAATATATTTTTAAGATATAGTATATATGTAAATAAATTAAAAAAATGTGATTACCTCTTCCCTCTCAAAAAATAAAGTCAGCATGTTAAATAATTTTCTTGAAATACTGCAGATAGCACCCACTTTACTTCCTTCACAGCCCTTATAATCATCTCTCTGATTTTAGTCATTTTTAATTGTCTGGCACACCCTCTGGCCACTAAACTCCATGGAGAAGGCACTTCATCTTACTCCCAGCGTTAAGCACATAATGGTTTTTAAATGGAATTGATTCCAAGATTGGCCAAAGAGGAATGGCTCTGTTGTTATAATCAGCTTTCTGAAAATTTTAGCATCCATACTGGCTCAGGGAACAAGAGCAGGGTAGGTGGGTGATGTCCACTGCGGCCTCTGGAGGGGCCCAACAGCCGGGCCAGCCTGCCTCACCTGGTAGCCGATGGTTTTGCTGCGACACCACTCGAGCAGAATCTGCTTGATGCTGCTGGAGCTGGCCACTCCGAAGCTCTGTGAGCGCTTCAGCTTTGCCCGGGTCTCGCCCTTCCCCCTGTGGAGAGAGGGCAGGCCTGCTGGGGGCTGGGGGCCAGGGGGCTGCCTCTCAGCTGCCATCTGCTCCGGGAATGTGCCTCACCAGCTCTGCTCACCCAGGGGGATGCTCTGTCGGCAGGCAACCTCCCAGCCCCACGCCCACGTCCAGGCGTGCGCCCCGTGTCCCAGCTGCACTGCGTCCACTGATGGGGTCCGGCAGGACCAGCCCCCTTCCAGCCTCCAGGCCCCCTGTGTACTTCCCACACTGGCGATCCTGCGGCAGAGGACCTGACCCCACATGGCCCATGCCCCTGCCCTCTGCTTGGAAAACCCTCCTTGCCTCCATCCCACCCCTCCTCTGAGCTCTTTCCGAGGCCACCCTCCCTCATGGTTTCCTATTCTAGGCCCCAAAGACACTCTTTATCGGCCAAGATCAGGTTGTCTGGGTCAGTGGGACACTTCCTGGGTCTGTCCCCCTCACCAGAGTCAGAGCCTTGGGAGCCACGACTGGGGGGGGGGGGTCATTGTCTCATAGGCCTGGGCCAACCCTAAATGTAACAGGAGTCAATACCACTCACTGACAGGAGGGCTGGATAAACATGCAAAGGTGGCCGTTTCTAATGGGGCGGGTGGTGTAGTGTGACAGGGAGCCAGTGGTACTGGGGTCTCACTGTGTCACCTCCAGCTTCTGCTGGGAATCCCAGTGACTGCCCTCTGGTCTCCCCAGTCATGCCTGGAAACCAACCTCTTCAGTTGGATGAGGGATGTGGGTGTGAGGGTGCCTAGAGTTCCCTCTGGGAATGTGGGAGAGGGGCTGGGGCCTCATCACAGCCTCCCCCCCCAGAACTGGAGCCACCTGCCCCTCAGCCGGCCCTGTAGCCAGCCCTGACCTATGTCTTGCCTGAGAGGTCACATCTTGGGGAACTGCCCTCGGGGGAACAGGACAGGGCCAGCTTTGCTCTGCCTGCCTGCCTGACCCCAGTGTGGGCTCAGGCTTCCTTTGGGGGCCCAGACTGATCTGGGAGGGTGCTATGAGCATCCATACTTGCTGGCTTCTGTGTCCTGCTCCCATTTCTCAAACAATGCCTTCCGGGCCTGTGCCCCCGAGGTGCGGGGCAGCGTCTGTGACCGCACCAGCTCCCGGCGACGCTCCCCCTGCCGATGGGCCTGAGTCGTGGCTGGCGGCTGCGGGGAGGGGGACGACTGGGGTGGCGTCACCCGAGGTGGGCTGAGGAGAGACCACTGAGTCAAGAGCACATATCTGGCCATCACTAGCTCGCACAGGCCCCGGGCCTCCACCCCACTGAATGTGAAATGAGGCAGCGGCTGGGCTATAGGCAGAGAGGAAGCAAACCTGTTCCAGCCCCCAACCGGTTTCACAGGTTTTTGGAACTGAGCTGCTGTCTGAGGCCGGCCTGGCCAGCAGTGGGCCCCCTCTCTGGGCATAATCGCCCCTCGGCAGGTGTCAATGCCTGGGGTGGGCAGGGGCGGCCTCCTGGCAGGACAAACACCCAGAACCAGCCCCACCAGGATCAGGCCCCCTCCTCGCCACCACTAAATAAGATCCCCTCTGTTTCCCCCCAAAACAGTTTGTCAGAAAGTCACAATTCTCCTTTTATTATTAAGAGGGGGAGAGAAAAGCCAAGCCAGACCCCACCCAACACCCAGCTCCGATCACAGTTCAGAGGGCCTGGGGGCAGCGCATGGGGACAACCAGAGGCCAGGAGGCAGCCTGTAACACAGGGAACCCCCTCACAGGCCTCCCCCAGGGTAAGGGCCTCTCCAGGTAACTCCTCAGTCCACAAGCAGGAAGCCCCCAGCTCAGAGGGAGCCTAGCCAGGATGGCTGAAGATCCATCCTGTGGGGACTGAGAAACTCTCTCCAATCTTTGGACAGACTTGCTTTGAAGGATCCTAAAAAGAAACCAACCCTCCGCCGTATTGTTCCAAACAAAACTCTTTACCAAGCTTCGCTGCCTCATTTCTCCTCTCAAACCCCACTCAGCGACACTGCTGCCTTAGTTCTCCAGAGGCACCAAGCCAAGGAAGGTGCCTCCTCCTGGGGTTGGCACTGGGAGCTCCGTGCAGGGGCCTGGGTAGCCTGGGTCCAAGGCCAAGCCCAGACAGTTCCAGGGGAGTGACGACCCTGCCACCGGGAACAGGGGCCCTGACTCACCTGTTATCGTTCCTGCTGGCCGTCACCCCCCCATAGCCAGAGCTGGACAAAGACCGTGGGAGGGAAGAGTTCTTCTCTGCGGGACAAAGGGAGGGAGAGAAATAACAAACCCTGGCCTTGGGGAGGGCCACCACTGCCTGCCTCCCATCCTTTGACCCCACCCTGAGCTATTCACCCAGCATCACTCTGGGCACTGGCAGGACCTCTGGGCTAAGCTGACCCTGCCTGGGCCAACAGTTGAGGAGAAAGGATGTTGGAACATAGAGCAATGACATAAAAGAATTCCTTTAAAGTACTCCTCACTGCATTTGAGAGCACAGAGCCCAGGACCTCCTGTGCTGCATATCCAGTAGATACCATGTTACCAAGCCCTCATTCTGGAAATCCACACAGCCCGACCCAAGGACACACCACTGGGGCCTGATCACAGGTCCAAGACAGCCCCAGGGGGACCACGCCAGGTCTGTTACACACAAAGTGTGCAGGGTAGGCGGCCACCTTCTAACCAGAGCCTTGATCTGCAGTAAAAGCCATGGTCATACCCCGCAGGATGAGGCTACTTCACAGCACCTCTGGGAGAGGAGCCGGGAAAGATGGGCCCCATCTGATGGAGCAGGCGAGCTGGGGACGGGTGTGGCAGTGACAGGCAGAGCGGGTAGGGCCCGGCCCCAGGATTTCTGAGTCTCTTGCAAACCACCCCCAGCCCCAGCCCTCGCTCCCATTTTGAGGTCATGGTCTCCTGCTCCTACCACTGGGACTGGGAGTCCAGGATGTGGTGGCCGCGCTGGGGCTTGAGCTGAGGCCCCCCAGGATGGCAGCAGACGTGGGCGAGAGAGCTGTGGCTGAGGTCTCCCCAGAGAACTTCTCGGAGACTCGTGTGACGGCCGTGACTGGCTGGTGAGGCTTCCGCAAGGAGAGGCTCACAGGGCGAGGCTTGAGGGGCTCTGGTGTTGGGATGGTTTGGGCGGCTTCGGGGGGCCTATCACCCGGACCTGAAACAGGTGACCAGCAGGGGTCGGGGGAGTTTCAGCCATGGCATTAACAGGGGCCTCAGAACCACCCAGGAGGACTCCAGCCTGGGTTCAACTGAGGGGCGGTGGGAGGGGCGGGCAGAGGGCGGGGCGAGCCCGGCGAGCCCCGGGAATGGGCTCCGCTTGGGGGCGGGGCCTGGGGGCGGGGCCTGGCGGCTCGGGGTCACCCCCAACCCCAGCCCCTGTGACCCACGCGATGCGGCGAGGGGGAGTGCCGCCAGTGGCGCTGGAGAAGAGCTCGCCCAGCCTCTCGTCTCCCTCGGTGCGGAGCTCAGGGGGAGGGCCGAGGCGGAGACCCCCTTGACCCTGGAGAAGCAGTGTGCGACATGTGGGAGGGACTGCCGGCCGTCAGAGGAAGGCCTCGACCCCCAAGTAGACTTGATTTAGGAGAAAGCGGACATGGGTTATGCGTTCCCACGGGGCTCTCACTCTCAGGGCCCAGGTACTACTGGGGGTAGGGATCCCCCACTGCTCTGGGGGACCTGAGAGCGGCAGCAGTAACCCCCAGAACTGTCACCCTGTGCACATGACTGCCCGCTCTAAGCCGTGGACACGGCCCTCACAAGCACATACTTACGTGAGGCATCTTGGCCTGGAATTTCTTGCACCTAAGGGAGAGGGAGACAGGTGGTGAGGTCCCTCCTTGTCTCTGCAATTATGCACTCTCCCCTCCCAGCCCCACTCTGTGTAACAAGATTCCTGTGTTCTTCCTGCCAGTGGTCACGGGGCTCTGAGCTCACTGAGTGGCCCCTGTTGGGGCATCCACAAGTGACTGAGGTCAGACAGAGAAGAGAAGGTGTGCTTAGGACCGAATCTCCAAATTCTTGGGTCAGAGACCATGGGACTAATCACCTCTCTCCCTCCATCAAGTCTCAGTCCCTGGCCTGTGGTTACAGGCCAGGGCTCCCACCTCGATTCCCTCTCAACACCTCTTTCATGCTGGAACCCAGATATTCCTCCCTTCCATAACCCCCAACCTCCAAACATCACGAGAAAGGGAGGAATGAAAATAGCTTTTGCTTCGGAATGACAGAACGATGGGCAAAGGTGCTGTCTGATCTCATGTACATAGTAAAATTGATTTAAAATAAAAAATGGGAGCATCTCCTCCTTTTTTGTGCAAAAAGCCTTTCCTGATTAGCCTTCTCCTTCCCAGGCCTGGCCCACTTGAAGGAGGGCTAGTGGCTGGGCAGGCACAGCCAGGTGGCAGGGGAACGAGAGGCCTGAAAGACTTGTTTCTGTCACACTGGGCTTCCGAAGATGTTTGCAGCCACAGACCTCCTGGACTGGCCTGCTCTGCCCCAAAAGAGTTGGATCAGCGTAACAGATGCTGAACGCCAATACCCCCTCTCTCCCTCCTCCACAGGGACAGGAAGGAACACTGGGTTACCTAATCCAAGGAGCCTTCCAGCAATTATTTTATGAGAAAGTCAAATGCCAAAAGGCGTGCATGGGGGGTGTGTGTGTTTGTGTGTGTGTGTGTGTGTGTGTGTGTGTGTGTGTGTGTGTTTTGTAAGTAGCTCTCAGCACAGGGTGAGCCAGACTGCTCCCTGCATTCTTTCTCTGGGTGGAATCTTTGATAGAGACTAGGAGAGAGGCTTCTGCTACAGCTTCTGCCCCAAGTAGCACTCAGCCCCTCCAGGTCTGAGCACGGGAGCCTGGAGTTCAGAGACCCTGGTCTCTGCCAGGAAAGCCCAGCCACTTCCTTCGCAGGACCTGAGGAATGACCAGGTGGGGAAGTTTGGGCGGGACTGAACAGCCTGGTCCCTGTCCCCATAGCCGATGTGAACCTGGGCCTGTGCCTGGTCCGGCAGCATAGAGGGGAGTCGGGGCAGGCAGGGGTCTGGCCTTCTCTCCCAGCTTCCCGGAGAAGGAAGGCTGGCTGGGTCTCTAGGCTGGGAACCCTAACGTTTGATAGATTCTACAGACTAGCTGCCCAGGATCCACCCACATTCTCCCACCTCAGGCAGGTTATCTGGTCTCTCCTGATGTACCATGACGACATCTGGGAGGGGCTGGGCAGGGCTCCATCTGTGACTGGCAAGGGCAGAGATGGGGCTTGCAGTGGGTTTTGGGCAGACAGTACCAGAATCATACCATCCCCCTTGGCTTCTCTGACTGCTGACAGTCAGACCGCTGAGTCAGTAGCTGGAGATGAGCCTAGGAGAGGAGAGATGAACCAGGAGTGGGAGGAAGAGGGGCAGAGGGGCAGGGAGAGCAGGAGTGAGGGCGGAGGGGGTGATGCTGAGGTGGGGAGGGGGTGATCGACGACCAGTGCTACCCAAGAGCCTGCTCCACGCCACCTGGGGGGAGGCTGCAGCTTGCCCCAGGCCCCAGGGGCTCCTCTCAGCCATCCCCTCAAGGCCCCTCCTCCAAACCTTCCCCAGCTCCTGCCCGGTACCAGACTGTGGAGGAGGTGAGGGCTGATGGACCCTGCTGAACTCCCTCCACATTCACCAGCCCTGATGTCAGCGGGCTAGCGAGGCCGACCTCCCACTGAGTCCCAGGGGCTCTGGCACCCACCCTTCCAGCTTCCCTTCCCCTGGCTGTGACCTGTCCACCGCCCGCTGGTCCCTTGATCTGCTGTGCTGCTGGGCTGGAAGTAGGATGTGGGACAAGGCTTCCTGAGTCCCCTGCCTTCACCTCACGCAGTCAAATCCTTGCCAAGCCCAAACCATGAAGCCAGGAGATGAGATGGGGGAACGGAGGCCCAGGGAGGGACACGGACAGGCCCGAGGCCACAAGTAAGGTCCACAACGACACGTGCAAAACCCAGGGCCCTTCCTCTAGTCCCAGCACCCCTCTGGGGGCAGCAGTCAAATCCAGCCAAGTCTGGGCAGCTCCTCCTGCTCCCATTTGCCTGGAGGCTCCTGTTCCCTGGAACTGCTCCTCAGAACTCTTCAGAACCCCCTCCAGGCCCTCCTGCACTGCCCCCTGAGGACCATCCCTCCTCCTGCCTGTCCTGACTGCCCTCCCAACCCCTCAGCTTCTCCTCCCCAGGGACCTTCCTGAGTGGCTGTTCTTTCCCTCACCCTTTAACCGTGGTCCCCAGGGCTCTGATCTGGACCTGACCCCTTTCACCCGCAGACTCTTTCTGGGTGGTGTCACCCACCCCCACCTCCATACCGATGACTGCCGCTTCTCCATCGCCAGCCCAGCCCCTCTCCATATACCCACCAGCCTCCAGCCCTCAGGCCTGAAGGTCCCACCCCCTCCCCAGACTCCTCAGGTCCCGAGAAGGCACACAAGGCTTACAGGGCGGGGAAAGGCCATAAGAAGTGGGATGGTGTAGGCCACTGCATTCCTGGGCCCACTTGTCAGGCCCACTCCTCCACCTTCTGCACCCGAGTCCCCGGGCGTGGGTGAGGTGCATATACACACTTGCGTGCATGTGTTGGACCCCATCCTCAGAGAGCTGGGGCTGTCTGTCTCAGCTGTTCATCCACCCCCACACCTGGAGAGACAACTGGCTTTAGAAAGTGCTCTGTGAACATGGGGTGATGGGATACCTCGAAAAAGGGGACTCACTTGGGAGCCAGTCGAACCTCCAGGATGGACTGAGATGGGTGACGGAGAGGGTGCGTTAGCGGCCACGATGAGCCACAGGGGGCTCACAGGTACTGCACAACCCTGTCTCGAAGGTCACAGCCTTTGCACTGAGTCAAAGGCAGCTGCCAACCTCACTGGTCACTTCATCCCTCCAAGCCCCTCTGCCAGGATGGGCTCAGGTTGGAAGGTCAGGGGCCAGGCCAGACCCATTATCTGCCAGGCCCTGATGGGCCCTGCCTGCCTGCAGCCCTCAGCTTGCTGGGTGGCTGATGGGCCTGGGAGTTCTCATAATTGGGAAGGTGTGTGAAGCCAGTCATTCCCCACTCCCCAGGGTTCCCAGCTGCAGGCACCCAAAGGGAGTAGACTAACAAGGACCCAGTGGAGCAATGCACTCCAGGGCTGGACCCCTCGGCAAACAAAGGATCTCCCACCCCTCCTCTCCAATCTGAAATCCAGCCTCTGCCCTGGAAACTGTTGCCTTGTTATGAGATCCATATGGGTGTGGATGCAAGGCTTACGTTTATCTTTTCCTGCCAGGTTGCTGGGTTCGGGAGCCAAGGGGAATGCTAAGCAAGGAGGTGGGAGTGTGGTGGAGGCTGCGCAGGAGCCCGGGGGGCCAGTCGTGGAGGCCCCAGGCCTCATCTCCGGCCAGGACTAGGAGAGGGACACATGGGGCTCTGCCCTCTGCCCCAGAGCTCTGCCTGCCTGAACTCTCCTGAATCCTGGAACCCTGAGGCCCCTGCGTGGGGGGACGGAAGAGACCCCTGCCCCCTGGGTCACTCCAATTCCCCTCTACCAAACCCTCCTTTAAACTCCATCCCAGGGACACTCAGCTGGACACACATTTTCATCTTTCTCCCACGTATCTGAGGACGTGTCTGTGCACGTATCATGCTTGCGTGTCCCAGTGTGGGTGTGTCAGTGCGGAGGGAAGATGTGGGCATTGCAGAGTCTACAGGACCTGCACGTGTATGTGGCGTGTGGGGTGTGGGTACATTTCCAAGCAATTGTCTTTATAGGAGGGACTTTTATGCATTTGCTCATAAGTGCTGAACGTGTTCTAGACACACGCAAATGCATGCCTGCTGCACATGTGTCAGCGTAGAACGCACGCATGCCTGTATGTGTATGTTGAGCGTCTCCATATGCTTCCATATATCAAGCGTTTGTGTATCACCGTGTGAGTCTGACTGCACAAGTCAGGTGCCCCATCTCTGGCTGCCTCTTTAACCAGACCTAGAAGTCTGTCTCTAGAAGGTAGGGATCCTGGGCGCTCTGCGGAGACTTGCATACAAGGTTTTAAGGGTGGCCCTGATCCGGAGAGAGGGTAAGAGAGAGCAGACCTTCTCAACCCCCGACCAACGTTGGGCCCTCGTGGTCCTAGTGGAGGAGGAATTTCCCACGGGCCTCTGCTGAGGCTCAGGCCGCCCAGAGAACAAACAGCACACATCCCCGTGCGGAGGGGCCTGCCTCCTCCCAGCAAAGGCAGGGGCTGCGGAGGGTGTGGAGTGGAGACAGCTGCTTCCAGCCCAGATAAGGCCATGGGGCTCACAGTTTCCATTTCTAGGATCCCCTCCCCACTCAGGTCCCAGCTCCTAAGCCCTGGCCCCATGGCCTGGAAAGGTCTCCGCTGACTCACCCCAGCGCCCTGCCCCCACCTTGGGAACAGCACCCCACCACAGCCTGTCCTGGGCCACTGTGGTCTCTGGGGCAGGACAGCCCCGGCCTGGGGCCCTCACAGCTAATATCCTGACCCTTGTGCCTCTGAAAAGCCACACAGGAAGGAGCACTGGCCCCTCCTGTCCTCTTAGAATGACACTCCCTGCGTCTACGTGCTCGTGCAATCCGCTCCGCCAGCCTGGCTGCCCCTGCCCAGAGGACCCCGAGATCCCCAGGGGCGAGCAGTCATCATCAGCGGCAGAACTGGGCCTAAATTCTGGACTCATCCTCCCTTCTCCCCCGCTGCTCCACAACTTCCCATCCGAGGCCTGCCCCCTCTAGCCCTGCCTGGCCTGCCTCCCCTCCCCCTCCCTGGGCTATTTATAGGGACTGGGGGAGGCAGAGCTCCAGGGCTGTGGCTCCCTGGGCCTTCCCCAGGGGCCCCGCAGGCCAGGCAGTGTCTGCTTTCAGCCCAGAAAAAGGCTGTGTCACTCCAAGTAAGCAGTGGGGGTGGGGAGGCTGGGCAGAGGCAGGGGGCTGGGCTCTGGCCTGGGCCAGGGCCCTCCAAAGCCTTTTGCAGCCCACACACAAGCTGGGCTTCCTCAGAATCATTCTGGAGTCCCCCTTGGGGCTGGAGCGGTACGGGAGGTCTCTGCGGGCGCTAGCACCTCCTTGGGGAAGCCTGGAGACCAGCACCCACACCACCAGGCTGCCACCTCCCCTGCAAGCCCCCCGAGTCTCCTTTCTCTAACAAAACTATCCCTCTGACCCATGACTCCCCTCCACCAACAGTGGGTCGAATGCCTTAAGGTGCATTTCAAGGCCCTTCCGGCAAAATGCACAAACTCCCACACTTCTGCCTTTGTGGCTGCCCTGGTCCCACTGCCTGAAGCATCCCTTCCACTTGCCATCCTGTCTGGCAGACTCCCTTCTTTAGGTCTTCAGAGCCCAGTTTAAATGCCACCTCCTCCAGGAAGCCGTCCCTGATGAGGCCTGTTACCACTCCTCCCCTCCCCTCCCCGCCCACCATGCCCGTTGAAATATATCCCTCCTCTCCTGCCCTGGCTCCCTCCTCCAGTGTGGAGCTGCTGTCTGTCTTGAGTAGTGATCTCTGGGGCTCCTGAGAGGGCAAGGCCCTGCCTCTCTCATCCCTCTGACCCGTGGCCCAGCCCCCAGCTCCATCAGCCATTTGAATGAGTGAGTGAAGGGAGGGGCGCCGAATGGAGCAGTGCAGGAACTAGTGACTGAACAGTGAATGGAAGTGGAGAGAACAGGGGGGCAGGAAAGCAGAAGAGACCCCACCTGTGTCTCCTGAGCCCTGGAGTGACTGCCTGGTGCCCCCACAGGTGGGAATGTGGCAGGGGCAGCCCAGGCCAGGTCTCAGTGGCACGGCTCGGCCCTGGGCAGCCGCCAGCTCGGTCACTCTCATTCTTTCCAGATCAAAGTTCCCCCGGGGAACAGCCTGGAACCTGACACTGGCCTGGGGTGGGGGGACGGGGCCAGCTGGCACAGTTCGGGAGGAGGACACGGAAAGGCAGGCACCTGTCCCCAGCTCCAGGGACCCCAGGCCAGCAGCCTTGGGAGGGGACTGGATACACTTCCGCACACCTACTTCAGCCCCAGCCCCGTCCTTGGATAGGCCATACTGGTAGGTGGGGAACCCGTGGCTCTAGGCCCTTCTGTCCCAGACTCCCCAAGGACCCCAAACCCTCAGGGCCTCAGCGGCTCGGCTTCCTGCACGACCATCCCCCCACATCAGTTCTGACTCAGCCCCACCCCGTCTCCCAGCACCTTCCATCCAGACACCCTCCAGGTGTGTGTTTCTCTGTCTCCCAGTGTCTGTATCTATTTCTGTCTTGGCACCTTTCTGTCTACACTCTCTGTACTTCTGTGCTTCTCTGTATTTTTCATTCTTGTCTCAGTCCTTACCCTGGTCTCTCTTTCCATCTCTCTGTCTCCCTAGACACGAAGAGTAACGATGGAGTGATTTGTCCACCCTTTCTTTTAAGGAAGGAGCTGTTTTCATGGCTCTCCCCCGTCTCCAGCCCCTAGTCCCTCCAGTCTACAGTGAACAGATTTTCCTGATGCTGAGATGAGGGTGGGAGAGGACAGACCCCACCGCCCCTGCTGCAGCCGGGCCTCCCTGGTGCCCTCAGGCTGCTGCGTCTGAGCCAGGCCTCGGTCAGCCCCACGACCACGTGAGCAGGCGGGGAGGAAGTGGGCAGAGCTGGTCTGGGGCAGCAGGCCCGTGCCAGTGGACCAGGTCCCTGAGTCTGCCATCGTCTGTCCTTCCTCATTCCACTTCTAGCTGTGGAAAGTCACACCACAGTCAGAGTCTGACTTCACGCTCCCTGCTCCTAAGTACAAGCTAGTGTCACATGTGTCATACACACACACACACACATACAAACACACACACACACTCACAAAGTATAGGGGAGCATAGGCTCAGCGCACGGGACTCAGAATCTCAGTCATGGTTCACTCCTCTTTGTACCTCAGTTTTCTCATCTGTAAAATGGGGGTTATAATAATAGTATCCGTGTCCCAGGATTGTTATAAGCATTAAATTAGTCCATGTTTGTAAGGCGCTTACAAACAAAGGCCCTAAGTCTGGCACATGGCACTCTATCTACGTATTCGTTTAATAAAATAATAAAAATTAATAAATATGCATGCTTCAAATTTGACTCTCAATAAAAATTACAGGTTGCTTTCACGTTTATGCTGTTGCCCCAGGCTGAGCCTGATCCTGCTCACCAGCAGGTCCAAACAGGCCTAATGTGAGTAGTTGTAAGTCATGTCCAGGAATAACATTGCGCTCTGGGGGTGTGCATTTCGACCTGCTTGTGGAACCCCTCTGCTTTAACAGCGGCTGTATCACGTGTGGGGAAGTCACATGGCTTCTGGTTAAAGATGATTGAAACCATGTCCTTCTGCCCGAAACACGTAGACATGAGAGTGTTAAAAAAATTAATGAGAAGGACATGTTTGTAGACACGAAATGGAGACTTCTCCTTAAAAGAAAATAGGGCGGAGGCTGCAGGCGGAGAAGGGGCTGGGAAGACAGCAGGGCTGAACGTGCTGGGTGTGAGCCACAGTGTAAATGCTGAGCCGGGCTGGGCCCTGAAGCTGGCTGGTGTCAGGATCTGTGCTGCCAGTTGGTGATGATAAACCAGAGCAGCTACGTCCACCCTTCAAGGTCGTGGCAAAAACCAAAGCCACATGCCTGTGGTTGGGCAGAACCATTAGGCTTAAGGGACTGTCCCAGAAATGTGTCACTCACATGAGGTGGAGGCCCACAGTGGACACTTCTGAGAAAACCCTGGTCTGGAGCCCAGCCAGGTACAGACCAAGTAGAGGCGGCTGGTAGATGGCCTTGGGTTTTACGGAATCTCCAGATAATCCCACAACCAGGAATCACAGGGCGCTGGGGAAGCCAACAATCTCCACAAATGGAAGAACTGATAGATGAAAAAATAAAGTTTTAGAGCCATTTGAAAAGTCTTTAAAGTAGGTGTCTTTAAGGTCCCCAAAGAAACCGAAGGAAAAGCAATCACAAAACAACAAAAAGAGATCATGACTTAAGAGCAGAACAAATGACAAAGAGTCCAGTAGACACACAGGACATTAAAATTACAGATTAAAAAAAAAAAAACTGAAGGTGAGCTGAATATCTGACCTGAATATAGTAAAATACATAATAGAGTAAATACACATGAGCATACAAATATGTATATTTAATATTTAACGAAACATCTTTCTCTAAACCTACATGGCTTGGTTTGAATTTCCTTGGTAGAACTTACCATTTTCTTCCTTGTGTTGTCTAGTATTTTTTTTTTCCAAAAATATCCCAAAGTTTGAGGTTTGCAAATTCTAACTAATATATATATAATAGATAAACATCAAGTTTATAATGTATAGCACAGGGACCTATATTGAGTATCTTGTAGTAACTTATGTTGGAAAGAAATATGAAAACAAATACATGCATGTACCTATATGACTGAAGCATTGTGCTGTGCACTAGTAATTGACACAATATTGTCAACTGACCATACTTCAATAAAAACATAAAACAAAAACAAAAACAAACTCAAAAATGTCCCACAGGAGCCCTTGAAAACACACCCAAAATGGACTGACGTTTCTTAAATTACTCCCTTGTTAATTATTTTCATTAAAGGCATCATTTTCTTTTAGTGGCTCAAACTTAAGACATCTCCTTCCTACTTTTGTAAAAATTACCGCATTCTATTTCTATTTCCACATTACCTTTACATTTAGCTCCTTCATCTGTATCTTAACTGTCTCTCCTCTAGATTGCTTTAGGAGCTGTCTAATTAAACTTTTGGACTCGCCACTCCTCCCTGTTCTCTTACTTCTCTTAATGCACTCTTAATTCAAGACAAACTCGGGGGTTGGGTAAAGCTCAGTGGCAGAGTGCATACCTAGGCTGCATGAGGTCCTGGGTTCAATCCCCAGTACCTCCATTAAAATAGATAAATAAACCTGATTACCTCCCCCAAAACAATATTAAAAAAAAAAAAATAAAGAGGAACTCTCACCATTGCTTCATGCAGAGCTTTTATTATCTCTCTAATATTATAAATACTCCGAGGCCCACCAGGTGATCTGAAAGTTAGGACTTCAGTAATAAGTTACATCTTACTCCGGGGTACACCCACATGCATTTTTCTGACTCTCCCCTCTTGAATTTTCTCCGATCTTAAGTCTTTGGCTCATTTTTGCTTTACTTTTGTTTTTAATGTTCTTTTCTATTATTAAGATAGAGGTACTGGGGACTGAACCCAGGGCTTCACGCGCATGCTCTACCACTGAGCTCTACCCCCACCCCCGGCTTTTGTTTTTTTAATACATTTTTATTGCATATGTACCTATTCGCAGAAAATGTTTTTGGTTTCTTTTATGGTTGCTTTAACTGTTAATAATCTTATAAAAGGCTATCAATAATAATCTTCTGGGATTTATATTTTAAAATATTACTACTAAGTTGCCAGGATTCAGCCAAATTTTAGTACATCTCTGTGGGCCATTCAGACAAAAAAGGGATTTCTCTACTGGCTGGAGTGACTAACCCAAATTCCAAGGACTTTGTGTCACTGCTCCACAATGGGGGGCAAGGAGGGCCATGCCTGGAACTCCATCTGGGATGCCTTTTGTATTCGTAAGTCCAACAGCAGAGATTAATAGCAGCCCCAGCAACCAAAAAGAAAGGACAGGGCTTCTGAAGACACAGATCCTTCAGGAATGAAATTCTGGGTCACCTTCTTGGCCGAGGACCAAGAGGCAGCAAGTTCAGCGCTTCCCCCAGAGATCTGAGCGTCAGATATGTGGTCATTCCATCTTGTGAGCTCCTGGGTCCTGGTAACATTGCCTTCCCCTTCTATTCCCCTCGTTCTTTGGGAAGTAACTTCTTCATGCAGTTAATAATCTCTGGGTTACCTTGGCATCCATCATTTTTTCTCCTTTTGTCTTTTTCAGGACATACCTATGTATCTATTTTCCTGTTTTAAATCTTGGTTCAGAAATACTGGATGGGATTTTTGTTTCCTGAATGGGCCCCAACTGTCTTGAATTGACATACCAGCTAGATAGGCTTTTCCAGACAGTCAATCTCAGGACATTGGTACATGAAGTAATTTAAATTACAATGTGAAAATTACCCCAGGACAGCTTGTTTGACAGAAGCAAAGGGGGATGGGTGCAACAATGGCTTGACATACTGGTGCAATGATTTTTATTTGCATTGAAAGATATCAACACACACGAAAGATCTTCATGAAGGTTGTAAGGAATTGAGTAGGGGAGGTCAACTTTCCTTGACTTTAGTTTCAAACAGAGGAATAATATGAGAGCAGTTAAGTGGCATGGAGTTCTCCCAAAAGTCTACAGCCTTAGCTTTTCTTTGATTCTGTCTTCTTTGGTACTTAATATTTCACTATAGAAAATATTTGAAATATTGCATACTATTTGGCCTTTTTGAGTTTACCTATAACAGCAAAATTATGCAATTATCAAAATTGTTGCATTCATTAGTTAAACATAATACTGCAGGATTTATTCCTTTTTGTGCAAATTTATTAAGTAGTTACTTTCTGTCAGTTCTGTCTAAGCACTGAAGATACAGCAGTGAACAGAACAGATCTCAGAGCTTCACACTGTCGTTGGGGGAGACCGTAAGTTTACATAACGTTTTTACTGGCCAAGCTTGAAAATGCCCTACATGAAATACCTTCATTCCCTACATGATTTGGTCATTCATTCGCACACATACATAGGCATTTATAATCAAATCCTCTTTGGTTAAAAAGACAGTTGGGGTAGTTCTCATCCTTGGCGTTATAGAGACCCAGAAGCATTAAAAGGTGAATAATGTCACTTTTCCATCAGCTCTGGTCAAATTCTTGGCACTCTGAACTATCTATAGAAGAAAACGATTTTATATTTTTACTGGCAGTTAAAAATAGTAGATAATGAAACCATTTGCACACTCTTCCAAGATAAACTCAATCCACCTCTTCAAAATGTTATCCTGTTTTGAAAGATGATATTTCAGGACAATCATTTGTATATTATTGATACTGTTAATTAGTGTTGTCACAAATCCCATTGTTGTTGCTCTAACGTGCTTGAAATTCCACTTTTGAATTTAACCCCTGCTCATGTGCAAAATTCCTAACTGCTTAAAATGTATGCAGCACAGAGCTGCAAAGAACTAAGTTTAGCCCAAAATTCTTCAGGGAACAAAAGGTATGGGTGCCTCCTCAACTATTAGCTGCTTTTAAATGGTAAAGCGGAAAAAATTCCTAAACACCCACCACTGGGCACCTCTCTCCTCAACCACCCAAAACGTTATTTTTCAAAAATTCTGTATGTCTGAAGTGAATTATCTGTGGTCAATAGGAACCTTTGAGGTATGGATGTTTGTGTTAAGCTGTAGTGTGAAAAATATAAAGAAGATATATTGCTATTGCCTAATGCACTATACTTTCTTTCCTGACTACAACTAATAAGAAGTATGGGTTTTTCAGAACCTTGAAAATTTTGTGATTTCTCCATGTCACAAGCAGATCACAGCAGGTAGGTTCAGTTGTCTGAAGGGGATTTTAGACTCAAGGTGAAGAGCCTCCTCTAAATCAGGCTTTGGAAAAGACCCTCCTATTTGTCTTGTAGTTCAGAAATGCAGTTTCACAAAGTTCAGTTTGGGTTAATGAAGGTGTCGATTGTGCATCTGGAGCTGGACTAACAGTTCTGCAGATGCCCACTAGTGGCAGCCTCCCTTCCCCCTTCATTAGCTTGCTGGTGCCTAACTTGTGGAAAGAGAACAAAGGCTCAGTTTTTCTCTTGCCAGCACATCGGAGAGTGGGCTCGTTAGCTCCCTCCACCAAGAGGTTTTAGTAGCACTGGTACCATGTCTTAAACTCATGACCTTTCCTAAACATTTTATAACACCAAGACTCTCATAAGAATCTGAGTTTCATTATGGTCAGATAGGCGACCCAGGGAGGGGGGTGGTTGTTGAATCACAGTTGACAAAAATTAATGGATATATTCAAAAACATTCACTGTGAGCCATGCTCTGCACTGCACTAAGTGTTGGGGTTACAAAGAATAGGACAAAGACTTTGTCCCCAAGAAACTTTCATGGAGAGCAATGTTCTAGGACAAGTTAAAGCAACACAGATCTCACTGTCCTGACAGAAGTTAGTGTTTTAAATAAATAAATAGAGAAAGAAAGATAGAAAAAGAAAGAAAGAAAGAGAGAGAGAAAGTTAATGTGTTTTCTTAAAAAAATTGCCCCTCAGATTTCTACAAGCCCATTGGTTAGATTTCCAGAGTTCTGAGAAAGTTGATTCTGTCCACCTTTACCACTAATACTGGGAACTGCCAGAGGGTAGAAATGACGGAAGGGGCGCCTGTTTCCCCCACCCATGGCCCTGCAGGTGCCTGCTGAGCTAGCTTTCTGCTGAGCTACATAAAGGGGAAACAAGTGAGTCTCCAAGGTCATTCGAGCTCTTTCTCATCACTTGCTGGATTCCCGATACTTCCTGACCCCCACCCCCAGGTTACACTTGGACCTTATTATCATCTGGAATCTACCATACAAACTCTCAAAAGTCCAACCTTTCCTTCTGTGAACAAAAGCGCTTGTCCTTCCAGTTCCCACTCATGTGTACCCACCATACACGTGCTTCAGCTGCATCAAAACCTCCAGTCTGGCGCCCCACTTCCTCCCAGTTCCTACTTGGTCTAAACCCCCAAGTTGATCTCTTGGCCTCTCTACTTCCAGACCACCTTCAAAGTGCTCTTTCTAAAACTCAAGCTTGATCATGACCCTTCTCTGCTTAAAACATTGCAGTCTGTGCTGCCTGGTCACGACCACGTGCCTCTGCCAGGACCCCGGGGACTGGTCCCCTGCTCCCCACGCGGCCTCTCACACTGCCTTTCCCGCCTCGCGCTGCGTGCTCGGGAAGCAGGCTGCGCACGTGCGAGCACACCCTGGGGTTTCACGCTTCTCGCTGCTGTACTGTCCTGTCTAGACCAGGCCTTTCCTTCATCTCGTCAGCCTAAACTTCTGTGTGGCTTCCTTCCTCTTCCCCTCCTCCAAGCCATCCCTCACATTTACTCCTTTCCAGCCAACCAAGAGCTGAACCCACCGCTTGGCACACTGCCATTGTCACGTCAACACACTGTCTTCTACGTACACCTTCAGGGGTCTGTCCCTCCTCCCAGTCTTAGGAGTGCCTGGAGGACAGGGACTGTGTCCAACTCTTCCTCCAGACCAGGCACAGTCTCTGGCTTGTAACCCAGGCCCAGGACAAGTCCCACCTTTTTCATGGACTCTCCCCAGCTTCCTAACCTTCCCTCCTCCGAACCCTACAACACTTCTGTGTCATTCTTGCCCTACTCATTCATTGCCTCGTATCATTACCATTTTAAAAATGGCTAATTCCTCTGACAGATCTCATTAGAATCAGTGAGAATTTTCACTGAGTAGCTGTTGGCCTTGTATCTCCGTCCCTTGTTCTGTCACTCAGTTCTCAGTAAGGAGCCGAACTCCGAGCTAGTTTGCCCATCAGTATGATGGAGACAGAGGCAGCTGTAGGTGGCCATGGTTTTTGTACCAGCTGACTCCTAGAGCCAGGGTGTGTCCCTGAGCCAAGGACAGACAGGTGGGCCAGGTGAAGTCTGTGTTCTGGCAAAAGCACTGCCCAATTTGGGTCAAGCTGGGCAAAGCAGAGCCTTACTCTTGGGCATTTTTATTTAGAAATACATTAGGGTAGCATTTGAGACTAATAAAGAATTGTGCAAATTGGAGGTAGTGTGACATAAAAAATATTACCTAAGCCTCCCTCTATGTACCAACATTGAAATAATGGAAACATCCCCACATAGGAACCTGGAGCTACTTGGAATCCTGGCCCGCACGTTGGGAAGCCCAGCAACATGAGGATCTTTATCCCTGGCTTCTCATCAGCTCCTTGTCTTCGTGTCCACCTCCCTCGTTGACATCAACCCCTGACTCATTACAGAGTCTGGGCGGGCATGGGGACTTTCTGTTCTTATGACCTAATGGTGTGACTCAAGTGCCTAGTACTGCACCTGGCCCAGAGCAGGTGCTCAGTAAACAGCTCCCGTCATTCTCCTCACTGTAGTTGTCACTGTTATTGACTCATTCAGAATTCCTTTTACTCACTAAGGTACTTCAACCATCACTGGCTTATTAAATGCGACTGAATAATGACTTCCTTTGTAGGAGTGGAAGAACCTTGCAGCTGATGCAGGTGGCACTGTCATTACACACTCGCTTGAAATCACGCAGCCACAGGCCTGTGCTGGGTGAGGCAGGAAGTGGGGAGGTTTGGTGCTGGGCTGAGCTGGAGGGAGCTGAGCAGCACGTGGCGGACCCTCAGTGGGGTCAGGAGAGGCCAGGGCAGCCCAGGGGAGGCCTGGGGATGGCCACCTTGGGCAATGGCTGCTCCCACACATTCTCTACCCTGTCCCTCCAGCTAGCTCTCCAAGGGTTAGGGGCTTTTTAGAGAAGAAAAAACTCAATGAGAATTTTCCACCAGCTTCAAAGGGTGGAGAACCCCCTACCATGACAGGAAACACATCTGTACACGAGTTTGAGAGCTTCGGAGAAAAGCCAGGCCTTGGCCTCAGGGTGGAGGCAGCCCAGGGACGCAAACCTTCTGGCCGCCCCAGCCCCTGTGTGCGGGGCCCCCGCTGGCAGGGGCAGCCGTGCTGTGAGTAGCCGCCGCCGGCCCGGAGCAGGGGGGGAAGCCAGCGCCGTCTGTGCCGTGACTGCACGATCCTGCCCCCGGCGCACGACACGCTTCCCGGTTCCCAGGGACTGACTATACTGGGGAAACGAGGGAGAGAAGCCCTTCTTCATCCTTCTAGTCATCCTCCTGTGCCCACGTCACCCCTCACGGAAGCACTGCCTACTGTGAGGGATTCAAGCCTCAGCCCTGCTTTCTCCTGCCTGTGGCCCTTGTTCTTTGCTTATAAATATTCAACTATTTACATTTTAAGTCCTCACCACGTGGCTAGAATTGGTTGGAATTTGTACATCTTCACTGGAGAAAAAGGAGTATTTTATAAGCAATCTTTCTGAAAAGATAATATTAGAAAATAAAATGCACAGGCGGCCCGATGCGGGACGGCGCTCACACCGCGTTGCTCCCCAGTACCGTCTCGCTCTCCTCATCCGGCTCGTCCGGCTCGCTGGTCAGGACCACGTCAGCTGCGTCATCCGTGGGTGCCCTGGGGAAGAAGAAAAATGCCGAGGCCTTTAGTCTTGAAAGGAACAATTAAATTTTTCATTCTTTCCTCATTTGGATGAGAACTTTAAGTTGTCACCAATCATTTACCTCGCATCCTTACTGAAAATCTCTTCCTCGTCAGAAGACTCCCCATCATGTAGCTTCTGCGCCATATTTTTTTTGCGTGTGGCACTGAGAGGTCTGTACATGTCCCTGAGCCAGAGCGGCCGCATTCTCTGGAAGAAGCCCTCCTAGAACGGAAAAAGGGGAACGTTCATTCTGCATCTCCCCTGCTTTCTCTGGCAACAGTACTTTATCCTCCTCAGATTTACCTGGCTCTCACTTTGCTCTGAGCATTTTCTACGCAGCAAAAACTGAAAGAAGCCCCTTGGAAGAAAACACACACAATTAGTGATGCACGCCACTTTCTACGTCTCACACAGTGTGCCTGTCTGGTCTTACTGGGACTAAGTGGGCACCTCAGTAAACACTCACCACCAGCAAAGGCACCACACACCTGGACCCTGATATTTAATAATTATGGAATTATGGAATAATTCCATGCACACCGGGCTCCCAGAAGCTCTCCATGCCCGTTTGAGATGGCCCCCCAGTGTCCCCGGACAGGCCTCTGCATGTGGCTGAGCACGGAGTTCAGGCAGATTTTCTAGCCCCACTCCCCTGCTTGGCTCTGCCAAGTGCCCTCGTGCAGGGAAGACCCTGCACAGCCGTGCGAGGCAGAATAACATGACTCTGGAAGTGTTCACCCCAGCCCTCTGCAGACGCAGTCACACGCAGCACGTGCTGGGGCTGAGGGGGAGGGAGTCCCTATTTTCCTAGTGGCTTTGTCCTGTAAACTGGATCACACCAAGGAAACCTGAGTCCAAGTAGCAGAGCTATCTGACTCACTGACTTTCACACCGCAGGCTGTCTCTGATGCTAAGTGAATTGTGAAATCAGTTTAAAGACCACGACTATTACTAAAACACAAAATATTCTTTTTTGAATATACATAGAATAGGAAAACATCTGAGTGCATAATAAGTTTGTTTTAGAAACTCCTTGTGTCCATATAGTATGTGGTGCTGATTTGTGACATAACATGTAGCTCACAGCCCAAGCACAGTGTGATCAATGAAGGCCTCAGTGGAAGGGAAGCATCTTTTTGATACTCACTAGCAGTATGGCCATGGGGCAGGACCTTTTCCCTTTCTCTTTCTCCACTTTCTTAATATAAAAGGAAGAAACAAACTGCTGTCTAAAGTTTCTCCCAGTTAAAATTCTATGAGGTTTGGATAAAGGGAATAGACTGTGGGCGTCTGAAAACCAGCAGGAGGACAAGGGAAGTTTCCCTGCCACTTTCTAGGAAGGACTCATATATTCTCCCTTCCAACAACTTTGAGTGAGGCTGGTCCTCAAACCCTAGAGCCATGTGGCCTTCCCTACCCCAGAACCTCCAAGAAGGCCACTGGCCCAGCCCAGCCTGATGGCCACCACCAGCAGAAACAGGTGAAAACCCAAACCTCTCTCCCTCCCCCTTCTTCCCTTAAAGGACTAGGAAAAGCAGAGGCATCTGGGCCGGTCCCATTCCAGCTCAGCTTTGGCTGGGGAGCTAGTTTTGCTGGTAAATAAATTCGGCTAAAGCATTATGATAAATAAATATTCTTCCTGCCTTTTGTGCTTTCCTCACTATAAACTGAAGAGATTGAAATAGATGAGGTCTAAGTTCTCCTCTAGTTCTAAAATCCTACTTCAAAAATTACCAGACTAGGGGGAGGGTACAGCTCAGTGGTAGAGTGAGCTGCTCAGCATGCACGAGGCCCTGGGTTCAATCCTTGGTACCTCCACTAAAGATAAAGAAACCTAATTACCTCCCCCACAAAAGTAAAACAAACAAAAAATAAAAGCTTTTAAAAAAGTTACCAGAGTAATATTTACCTTACGCTTTTTTTCTGATCTTTTGCTGCTTTTCTGCGTGAACAAATCTGTTTTGGAAGAAACATGATCAGAATTATTCATCACAATGACTATCTTAGAATCTTTATTCATTTCTTTTCATTTTCAGTCTTATCTACCCAGTGAGACGAAGGCTTTTTTTGTGGAAGGAATGTTCTCTTGTTTAATAATCCTTTGCCTCTTTCACAGTGCCTAACTTAGGATCATGCACACAGCTGGCAATACGTTTTATTGATTGTTTTAGGTAACGTTCAACAGATAATGGCCAATACAAATTCTTAGAAGTAGGAAAACAAAAGTATCTACCAGGAACCTCAGCATCGTTTTAAAGACAAGAACAAGAGTCAGATGCCTATCATATGGCCACTACTGGTCACTGTTGAGGAGGTCCTCATCACTGCGGTAAGAAAAACACTGGAAAGGAAGAGACAAGCACATTTGCACATGAAATGATAGACAAGCTTTAGGTTGGAAGCAATATGAGAATTCAGGAAGATGGCTACATACAGAATCAAGAGATCAACATATAAACTTCAAAGACTTTCCTATATAACACAGAAGACTAAGAAATAGAAGAAATATCCCATTTACAATATCAAAAAAACCGCATAAAGTACCTAGGGATAAATTTAACTGAGAATGTATAAGACATATGTGATGAATATTAAAACTCTTCTGAAGGACATTAAAGTGAAAGCTGTATACATGGCATGAGATACCATCTTCCCAGAATGTTGTAAAGATATCAATTCTCAAATTGACCTACAGATTCAATGCAGTCCAATTTAAATCCAAGATAAATCTTCAACAAAACCTGGCTAGTTGACATTTGGGAGAGAAAATGTGAATGAATATTCATGAAATGTATGAAAAAGATGATCAAACAGCAGGAGCTTACCCTACCATTAATACAATATGTTCCAGAGCAACTGGAATTATTCAGTGTGCTACCGGTACTAGGAAAAGATAACTGCATCAATACAACAGAGTCGAGATAAGCACAGTATTTTTATTATTACTTTTTAAAACTTTTTTTATTGAGTTATAGTCAAGATAGTATTTTTAGATTGGTGAAGAATGGACCATTCAGTAGAAAATTTTGAAACAATTCGATGTTCATACAGGGGGAAAAAGTTAGATCCCCTACCTCAACTACACTAATAAACAAAACAAATTCTAGACAGATTATGAAAGTACTAGAAGAGAGTATCAGAGACTATTTTTATGCCATGAGGTGACAAAGGCCTGGCTGACAAAACCTGCTAGCCATGAGGACGGGCTGATACGGGGACAGACGGTCAACAGATGGCTGCTCTTCCGAGCCTTTGCCCTCTCCTCCCCTGGATTGTCTGTCTTCTTGTTCACTTCTAAAACTCTTTACAATAAATAAATATGGGCTTTCATTGATTTTCAGTGTTTCAAAGACTTCCCAAAGTTTTTGTCTCTAAGGGGACGAGACAGAAGAGTGGAGTAAGGAGCTCAGCCTTTACAGTCAGGTGAAACTGGCTTCTGCTTTTGGTTTTGTCACTGGGGCCTTAAGTCGATGCCCTAAATCTATGAAACAAGGATGGAACTGCCGTCCTCACAGGACTGTGGGGATTAAGCCAGACAATACACGGAAGACACTTTGTCCAGTGCTTGGCATAGGTCGGTGCTAATTTGGTTCCACAGACAAGGTGGTCAAATCTGCCAAAGCTTTCTGCCTGTGGCATCAGGGTCTGAAAGCTCTTTTCCACCACACGATTATAAACATATTGCTTCTATTTTCTTCTAATACTTTCATGAGTTCTTTTCTTTCATGTTTATGGAGATATGTTTAAGGTGAAAAATGGGGACCTGCTGTTATCTTTCCACCAAATAGGGAGCTGTTCTACTACCATTTATTCATTTTCTTCCACTGATTAGAATGTTAAATATGACATTTCAAAAGTCTAAAGGACACGTGGGTCTGTCGATTGCTGGGCTGTCTAGCTACTTCAAATAAATATTATGTTGCATTAATCCTCATTGTGGAATTGACATAATGCCTCATCTCTCTTCCACTGAACATCATTATTGTCAGCTTTACGAAAAACACTACATGGTCTCTGTCCTGAAAAAACTTATCTAAGTGGGGAGAGGAAATAATGAAATGAAATAAATAGATACAAGTGCAAGGTTAAACTACATAGCAATTAAAGCAATAAAAGAGGAGTTTATAGAAATTCTACAAAAGCACAAGGCCATATGCCACCGGCAGATGCAGGGGGCACAGTCTGGGAAATGGCTAATGACAAATGACTAGCATGCTGACCCCACGCTACCCTGCACATTTGTAGGCTCAGAAATCAGACTCTGCCTTCACCAAGAGGGATCTCAAGTCTTCCTATGAGGCAGTCTCACTTTATCACTATCACAGGATTGATCAGAAATCAGAATGCCAAATTATTACTCATCAGTGACAAATACATCTGTTCTACAGACAGGGCTTCTGTGTCTACACAAGCAAAGAACATCCTCCTGCAGAGACAGGCCTCCATGGCACACTGAGGCACAGCTGGAAGACTACAGGGTGAGAACAGAACTACAACAAAAGGGCACACTTCACAGGAGCCTGAGGCAGGATTTTATTCACAGTGTTTTGATGGAACCTACCTACAAAATGTCTTACACACTGGAGAAGAAAGCTGGTAAGTAAACCCAATGGATGGACAAGATCACACTTTTATCTCTTAGCCATGTCCTTTCAGCCCTCCCAGGGTGACTGATGGCTCCAGGAGGGTGGAAATGATGTATCTCATCATTTCACCTAACAAGGACAGAAAGCAGTGAAGGGATGACAGTGACTGGTGAGGTGCAGTGTTCTGAGTTGAAGAAATTTTACTACCATGTCAACTCTGGCCTCCTTATAAACTTGACTTTTCAAAATACTCTAATGGCTTGTTACCTTGGGTTCAGTTCCACAGAGACCCCCTGGGACTGGAGCTCCTTTAAGAATCCCGGGCGTATACTTTTCCATAAAAGACCAAACCCATCTCAGCCCTTGTGACTGAAGAGGACTGTGGAGTAGTAGCAGGTGGAAAGGTAGCTGTGATTTTCAGTTTGCGGGTTCTGAATCTCAACTGTCCTTACCTCAAAAAGGCAGAAACTTATAACCAAGACCGCCACTACTGCAGTTACTGCCACAGATATTAAAACTGCCCACATGACTTTGCTCTTATAGTCGGATCCTGGAACTTCCTCTGTGAGCTGAAATAATAAAGAATAATTTCTTTGAAAAACAAAGAGAAAAGATGAACTCTAACTATTCTAAAACCTACTTAAACACTAGCTCACTCTTCTTTTTTGGGGGGTGGGTGGGAGGTAATTAGGTTTATTTGTGTTTTAGAGGAAGTGCTGGGGACTGGACCCAGGACCTCGTGCACGCTAAGCATGTGCCCTACCACGTGAGCTATACCCTCCCCCTTAGCAGACTGTTCTTAAACTACTCTGAACCCCATCCTTTCGAGTAGCTTATAGGTTCTTAAAGAACCTACCAGATCTCATGTGTTACTAATCTTATCAGCATTTTCTCTTACAATGCATCTTGTGTGTTGAGGCTCCCCTAGGAATAGCGGCACCATTCTCTAAATGAGCACAGTGGGAGATCGCTGTCTTAGCCAGTTTCGGGGATAAGATGCAGACCAGGGGCCCCTAGTCTCCCTGCTTTGGCACTTTAATGGCATGTCCTACACTGAGTAGAAGTCCAGGTCCCCATGTGTCAGGCATTGCCCTCACCTCATGTGGCTCCTGCCCTGTCTGTTCACTCTGGCCTTCTGCGCTCTCACTGATGTAGTTCTCAGTTTTCCACAGGTCAGTATCCCCCTCTGCCGGGGACAATTTTACTTTTTGCTGCTCACTGAGCAGCTTTATCAGAAGGCCTGTTCTGGTGAAAAACTTGGCACAGGACAGCTTCACGTGCGTCTCAGAGCAGTCCATTTTGAGAGTTCGGATCAAATGAGAAATGAGGCCTCTCATGTAACCATTTGGTACGATGGACCGTAGCTGCTGGTTTACCTGGAGTTCAAACTGATCACCCAAGGATGGAAGCCCTGGGGAAGTGAAGCTGGTGGGTTTAGAGGGTAATTCAGTGCCCACGTTGAGGTATTCCCTTTGTGTTTCGTCCGTGTGTTCAACAGTTGGCACAAAGTTGCCTGTAGTAACAGAATATGTGCTGGGAACGTCCGTACGGGCAGCGACTTCAGAGAGAGCTCCTTCCGGCACAGTTGCCTTTCCTGCAAGAGGGTCTGAAGAAGAAAATAACTCTGGTGGGTTTTCATGAGAATTTAGTTCTGCTGAAGAAGAAATAGCTTCTCCTGAAGGAGAATTTATGAGGCTCCTCACTGCAGAGGGAGGCCTGCCTGCAGATATACTCCTGAGGAGCTCTTTCCTTTTCAAAGTTCGATTCCTTTTGGCCTGGAATAAGCTGTGCATCGCACGAGAGCGACTACCAAGGAACAGGCGTCTTTTTCTGGGACGTGAGGTTGGTTTAGAAGCTTCCATATTTCTAACTATACTTTCTGCGTCTTCTAAAATACTATAGGATAAGTCTTTTGATTCCTGTCTAACCTCAGATTTAGGAGGGGTGGGGGCAGGGGGCAGGGAAGAAGAGACTGCTGCTTTGTCTTCATTTATAAGTGAGGGTTTTGTGTTGAACGAGCTTCCCACTAACTTCCGGGGCCTCCACATCATCTGAAGCTGCCCCCCTGCTCCTGGGGACTGCCTTCTGAGTGCCTCTTCCTTGGCAGTGTTCTCCAGAGCTGGCTGGGCATCCTGTTTCCTCCAATGCATCAGTTCGTCGACACTTTCTTTGACGACGACATCTGGGTCCTTGAGGACCCAGTCCACTCCCTGCAGCCTTTCCCCTATACCCTCAGTCTTTGCCGGGCTGTTTTCCTGTGGTTGGGCAGTGTCCAACTGCTTTTCATCCTTGGCAGTGTTCTCCACAGCTGGCTGGGAATTCTGTTTCCTCCTACGCATCAGTTTTTTGACACGTTTTTTGATGATGCCATTTGGGCCCCTGAGGACCCAGTCCACTCCCCGCAGCCTTTTCCCTACACTTTCAGTCTTTGCCGGGCTGTTTTCCTGTGGTTGGGCAGTGTCCAGTTGCTCTTGAAAGGCCTGCCATAATTTGTGACCCAAAGGGTCGGCACGTACAAGCCTGGCAGCTTTTTCCTTCTTTTCAACCTCATCGATTTTTTTTTGCATTTCTGAATCTGACCATTTTTTCAGATGATAGAATCTCTGCAGTTTATTTTTATAAGGTAAGTTGTTGGATTCAGGTTGAACAAAACGGTTCCTTGTGTTTTTTTCCAAATAACCCAGGGACTTATCTCCATCTTGTAGATGGGAAAAGAGAAGTTTTATGAATGGTAAAAATGCTGTCTCTAAGTCTTCTAGATTTCCCTCCGAGAAATAAGGCAGTACATAATTTACTGCACTAATAACATCAATTTCGTCATTAAAGTCTAGCTGTTTATCGACGAAGGCTGAGAAGCTGACACCATGTTCGTCCGAGGACTCGTTCTCTGGCTCAATAATCAGCTCGGTGCTGGTATTATTTTTCCGGGCTTGTAACACCTTCATGAGCGATCCTTCTATGTTCCCTACAGCTGCTTCTTCACCTGTCAAAAAAGAAGTTTTTTTGATAACTGAAGGCTGATGGACAGCTTTTTGCCAGTCCACAGCCACATATCCCAGTCAAATAAATTAGAAATCAGCAGACGTCTGGGTGCCACTTAGAGAGGGGAAAAGAAACCTCACAACAGAAAGTGAAAAAGATATATTTTGAAAAAGTGGCTATCTACTCAGGAAATTCCATGGTGTGAAATAGAGTGACAGTGTTTAGGATTATTCCACTGGTTTCCAGGGGCCAACTGCCCGGTACTCAAGAGAAGTCAAGGCTGGGAGGACAGCTGTTCCCCACTCAGCAGGATGCTCTGCAGACCCACTGTAACTCCTCACTTCCATACACCCTGCCCCGTCCTGCCTCAGACGCAGAAGAGTGCGAGGCTTCCGCTCTCCACCTCCTCAGTGTGCTCGTGTCCTGCTCCCATCACAGGTGATCACGACAACACCCGCTGCTAACAGGTCCTCATCTGGATGTGACCTTTTCCACTTACCCCCAATTCCACTCCTTGGTTCCTGCTCCCATATATCCCAGCCCCCATGACAGGAGGCTCTATACAGAGAGAAACACCATGTCCACCCCGGCTCTCTGCTAACATGTGGGCAGGGGTGCAGGTTAAGAGATTTGCCAGACTATATGCAAATGTGGAATGTTCAACAGATCAGTGGAATAATACTTGAAGTCCTAAAACGCAGATGGGAAAAAGCAACTGTTGTCACATGCCTACTTTGCTTTCATTTCATTTCACTCCTAGTATTCCCAGCTTTACCTGGGGACCCATCAAGAGCTTCTGACTTGGGGTGGAGGGGATAGCTCAGGGGTAGAGTGCCTGCTTACCATACATGAGGTCCTGGGTTCAAACACCAGCACCTCCATGAAAAATAAATAAAGGAGCTTAATTACTTCCCCTCTAAAAATAAACAAAACTTTTTTTTAAATTAAAAAAAAAGGTTATAACTTTCTGAAGGTCATGTGTACCCCTGTGCAGCTGGGTCTCTCTTCCAGAAGGATTAAAAGTATTTTTGGTGGTGGTGGTTAGGGTCAGAGGAGGAGGTGAGGGTCAGAGGAAGAGGTGAAGGTTCAAGAGAAAGGAGGAACAAGAGGTCACAGACAGCCCGAAACCAGGGACAGAAGATCTAGGCACTAGGCCACAGCACCTAACACCTCTGATCTTGCTTTTGCTCACCGTAAAAGGAGATTTAAAATGCCTGTTCTGCCTACTTCAGGGGGACAAGGGAGTAATCAGTAAAAAAAAAAAAAAAAAAAGTTTGGAAAATGAGGAACGTTTTTATGTCAGTAGCAAAATGCTGTTATTTATAATGTGCTCCAGCTCATTGATAGGGACCAGTATTCAAGCTGTCTGGGCATGAAAGCACATTTGGGAAGTCATCAAGTTAAGTGCCAGTAAATCTAATGTATACAAAAATCTTTGAAAGCATCTTAGTGTTTTGTGGATAGAAATGCTTGAGATTCAGAGCAAGTTCAGAGCTGGACAGTCTAAGAATAAAAGAGCCATCCCATCCACTGGAAGGGCTAGGTAGCAGCTTCTGGTTATGGATCCAGAAACTCTCAGGCTCCAAATAAAACATAAAACACCACCACTTGTATTCTCTTATAAAACTGCAAAAATAAAATAAACAAAAAGGTATTTACACTTGCCCCAAAGACAAAGCGTACTTGAGACCTAATGGATATTAAATCAGTTTACAAACTGTGATGCACTGTATGAAAAAGTTCTCATTTGGGGGTAAGGCATCAAGCAGAGAGCACAGTATACAATGTGTGGTCATGAATGTTAATTCCCTTCCCGCTTCCATGCCTTTCTCTTGTTCCTCTATGTATGTGGATCAGTGACATTACTAAGCTAACAATGTAACTGAGGTATTATGAGTTTCATAATGTAACTGAGAATCTGACTTTTAGCAAAGGAGGGGGTCTTAGAAATGTAGGGAATTGAAACTCTGAATGAATGAATAAAAATAATTCTGTTACATCATTTGTTTAAACATTTTACCATCACCGATTAAAGATAGAAATTAAAAAAATAAAAATTTAAAAATTTCTTATCAGGCAATTCAGACTCACCACAACGTGTGGTGCTTGCCAGGCAGTCACTGTCACAGTGCAGCTTGACTGTCTTGCAGACAACTTCAATAGTAGTTTTAAATTGGCAGAGGCAGCAGGTCCTATGGCTAGGTAAGATCCTATAAATGGAAACAGAGAATTAAATTAGTGGTAAAGGAGTGACTTGAGTAGGGAGGCAGGCCAAGGCCACCACAGGGCAGTGAAGAAAGGAGTTCTTAGGGCACATGGCCTGGAGAATTGGACAGGGGCCAGTTGGCCAATTGCTGCTCTTAAGTGTTGTAAATAAATACAGAGGAGCACAGAAGTGCCCAACAGAAGGGTAAGGATGGCAGTGGGTGTCGGTGTGCCTAGAAAAAAGGTGACAGGGATTAGAACTGGGTGACACTGATCTGTAGTTTAATTCAGAAGTATCTCCTCCCAACCCTAAAGTCTCACTTTGGGTTGAGAGTGCATAGGAAGAGGGCAGACTTCTAAGAAGAGTCTGAGTAAGTCCCCAACTTCTGGAGTCCCTTTCTCAATTCCTAGTTGTGAGTAGGAAATATATTAGAAATTACTCTGGGGATTAAAAAAAACACTGTGGTTAAATCATAACAGATCACATTCGCCAACTCTGGATAACCTAAACATTCAAGAGAAAAACAATGAGGTAAAACACTTATATTAAAGAAGAGCATATGAGATCATAGTAATACTCAAAGTCGGGGGAGCACTTCTTTACAGAAGAATGCCAGCGAATAATGTAGAAGGACAGAGAGAGTTAGGGAAGTGCCATTTTGCAACTACAGTGTGACACTCAATTCAGAACGAAATTATCATTGATGCACACTTGGGTGAACAGTGTTTGAAAGTAGGATCTTCACTGACTCCAAACTATCACCCCATAGAATATTTACTAATTACCAAGGGAAAAGATAACTTTACAATGGAGAGATACGGAGATACCACTTTAATCAAGTGGTCAAACTTAGCATCAGGCAACCTGAAGTGATGAACTAGGAAGGATATATCGCCAGGATATCTATTCTTCCTCAGAATGCTTACTTTGAATCTAATTAAGACACAGACAAATGAAGATTCAGACAAATTTTATACAAAACTGGCCTAGGCTCTGCAAAAATGCCAATGTCATAGAAGATCAACAGCAATGACAAAAAATCAGTAGAGAAATATTCTAGGTTAAAGGAAACAAAGACGTGACATGAAATGCCTAATCTTCGATTGGACCCTGTATCTAAACTAAACAGACTTAAGAATGTTATTCACTTCTGGCCCAGATGAAGTAACAGGGAAATATTTCATCTCCTATCTGAAACATTGGGGGGGGCAGACTAAATATATGAAACAGTTTTCAAGAAATTGGACCACTTGCCATAACGTTCACTCATCCCCAAGAGATGGGAAATAAAAATGAAGTGGTCCCTATGACTCCCCTAGTTTACATCGTTCAGAGAGTTTCCAGGTCATGGTACAGGGAGAAGAGACTCAGGCAGAAACTGGAGGACTCCCTGACTGAGGAACTGGAAGAGTCCAGGAAAATCAAGGTGACTAGAGTTCACAAAGCACAGCACTAGAGAGAAAAGAGGTGCACAGGCAAAGAACTCTGGAGATACGCAGAGGGATCTCTTGAGTATTCAACAAAGTACTGGTCAGTGCATGTGTGTGAGGAGTTACTTGAGGCCAGGAAAAGAACCACATGAAAGGATTAATGATGAGGATAACTGGATGTGACACAGTGTTGGGAATAGTACCCATCCCTACAGGCCAGATGCTCAGAAAAGCCTTCTCTCAGTAGTTGTGAATGATAAGCTCTAGGCTAGAGGCTACTTCTGGTCATACCTAATCCAAAAGGATAAAACTGACTTCACCCAAAACAAAGCTCAAGCATATTTATAGGAATATAAAAATATGTAGAACACCATAAACTAAAATTCACAATGTCTGGAATCAAATGAAAAATTACCAAGCATGCAAAGGAGGAGGAAAATATGTACCATATTGAGGAGAAGCAGCCATCAATCAAAACTAACCCAAAATCTATACAGATGTTAGTTTCAGCAGAACAGGACATTTTAATAGGTATTATAACTACTGGCAGATGTTAAAAACCCAGATTAAAGACTGAAAATGTGAAGTATAGGCATGGAAGAAATAAAATAGACCCAAATTGAGCTTCCAGAGGTTAAAAACAATGTGTTCAAATGAAAAGGACACTGGATGGGATTAATGGTAGATTAGACACTGCACAAGAAAGGATCAGTGAATATTAAGGAAATATCCAAAATGAAACACAAAGAGAAACAAGACAAATCAACAAAAACGAACACAGCATCATTTGATGAGCTGTGCAACAACTTCAAGTGGCCTAATACATGTGTACTTAGAGTCCACGAAGGAGACATACAAAAACTGAATAATGGCCAAAAATTTTCCAAAATGCTAAAACATGATAAATCCACAAAGCCAAGGTCAATGAACATTAAGCATTAGAAACACGGATAAAACTAAACCTAGGCACAAATCATAATCAAATTGCTCAAAGCCAGCAATAAATAGAAACTCTTAACAGAAGCCGGAGGAAAAAACTATGCATTACATAAAGAGGAACAAAGAGGAACAGTGACAGCCAATTTTTTTTTGTTGGAAACAATGTAAGCCAGAACTCAGTGGAATAACACCTTTAAAGTACTCAACTGGGGAAAGGGGTACCCAACAATTACCAAGCTAGAATTCTATACCCAGATCTTTCAAAAACAAAAGTAAAATAAAGACTATCTCAGACATACAAAAGCGGAAAGAATTAATCACCAGTAGACTTTCACTGGAAGAGATACTAAAGGAAGTATTTTTAAGCAGATGGAAATATGGGTCTACACAAAAGAATAAGAACACCGGAACTGGTAACCACACAGGTAAATAAATAATATTTTTCTTATTAAATATCTTTAAAATGTAACTGATCATTAAATGAAAGAAAAAAAAAAAAAACCAATACAGTGTGCTGTTTATAACATAAGTAAAAATAAATTATACAAAAACAGTAGCACAAAGGCCAGGAGAGGAAGAATGGAAGTACACTACTGTGAGGTTCCTATATTGTCCATGAAATTGTATAATATCACTTGAAGATAAACTGTGATAAATTAAATATGTACAATTATAAACTATAAAGCAACCACTAAAGTAACAAAAGCTGAACTATAACTAGTTAGCCAACAAAGGAAATAAAATAAAATAATAAATTGTACTCAATCCAAAAGCAGGAAGAAAAAGAGGAAAACAGAAACAAAGCACAGATGGAACAAATAGGAAACAAATAGCAAGATAAAAGATTTGAATGTAATCACATCAATAAACACATTGAATATAAACACTCTAATCATCCTAATTAAAACAGTTGTCACACTAGACAAAAAAAAAAAGCAAAAGCCAACTATATACTGTGTATAAGAACTATTTTCAATAGAAAAATAACAGGTTTAAAGGATGGAAAAATTTGTTCCAATCACACTAATGTAAAAAAAGCTGGAGTGGTTATATTTAAGACAAAGTCAGTGTCAAAACAAAGAGTATTGCTAGGGATAAAGAAGGTTATTTCATTATGAGAGAAGGTCAATCAATGAAGAAGGAAGGCATAACCTAAAAATTTATGCGCCTGATTACAGAACTTCAAAATCTATGAGGAGGAATGACAATGGCAAGGAGAAACAAACAAAAAACCTACCATTATAGTTAGGGATTTCAATATTCCTCTCTCAATAATTGATAGAATAGGTAGGTAGAAAATCAGTAAGGATACAGAAGACGTGAACAGCACTATCAACCTACTTGACCAAATTGACATTTATAGAACACTCCACCCAAATCAGCGGAATACACATTTTCCTCCAGGTGGACACGTAACATTTACCAAAACAGACCATATTCTGGTGTATTCCAACAAATTATTGGCTATAAAACAAGTCTTAATAAATTTAAAATGATTTCAGTCATTCAGTATGTCTCTGACCACAATGGAATTAAATTAGAAACTAACAAATCTGAAAAATCTCCAAATATTTGGAAATTAAAGAACACACTTGAAAGTAACCTTATAGTCAAAGAATAAGTCAAAGGGAAATTAGAAACAATTTTGAATCGACTGAAACTGAAAACATCAACATGTGGTATATTGCTAACGCCATACTCAGCTTCCTCAGCTTCCACCTTAAACTAGAAAAAGAAGGACAATTTAATCAGAGAGTAAGAGAAGAAAGAAAATAATAAAGATCAAAGTAGAAAGAAAAGGGAAAACAGAAAAATACTACAACTATTGAAAGGATAATGAGAATATAATGAAATACTTTATACCAATAAATTCAAGATGGAATGGATGAATTTCTGGAAAGATGTGCACTACTAAAGTTTACTCGAGAATGAATACATAACTTAAATAGCATCATTAAAGAAATTGGATGTGCACTTTAAAACCTTCCCACAAAGAAAGCTTCAAGCCCGCATAGCTTCACTGGTAAATTCTACCAAACATTTAAGGAACAACTAATACCAATTTTACACAAACTCTATCAGAATGTTGAAGAGGAGGGAATAGTTCTCAAATCATTTATAAGGCCAAATTCAACATATCAAAACTGGACAGTGACATTACAAGAAAAGAAGACTACAGACCAATATTTCTCATAAACACAGGTGTAAAAATTCTTAGCAAAACTTTAGCCTATCAAATCAAGTAATATATAAAAAGATGATACATCATGACCAAGTAGGGTTTATCTCAGCAATGCAAACTTGGTTTAATATTTGAAAATCAATGTAATTTATTCAAGTTAAAATACTAAAAAAGAAAAACCATATGATCATGTAAATAGACACAGAAAAAATATGACAAAATCTAACATCCATTCCTGATTAAAGAAAAAAGCAGGCCGCAGGAAACTAGGAATGCCAGAAAGCTTCCTCAACTTGATAAATGCCTTCCACAAAAAACCTAACATCATATTTAATGGGGAAAGACAAAGTGCTTTCTCTCCACAATCAGGCAAGGATGTCCACCCTCATTACTTCTATTAGATACTGCACTGAAGGGTCTAGCCAGTGCAACAGGGCAAGAAAAATAACAAACAAACAAACAAATAAATAAATAAAATTCACAATGGAAAGGAGGAAGTAAAACTTTATTTGCAAATGACATGATTATGTAGAAAACCTGATGGAATCTACAAAAAAACTAGTGAAACTAATAAATGAGTTTACTAAATTTGCAGAGTGCAAGACCAATATACCAAAAACTAATTTCTCTCAACAAATAATCAGAAATTAAAGTTTTAAAACACTACTTACAGTAGCATTAAAAGTATAAAATACTTAAGAAAAACTCTGACAAAAGATGTAGAACATCTGCACACTGAAAATTATAAAATATTGCTGGGAAAAATTAAGGAAGACGTAAGTAAATGGAGAGATATAACGTGTTCATGGATCAGATGATTCAATATTGTTACGATGTCAACTCTTCCCAAATTGATTTACAGATCTAAATCCCAGTAGGCTTTTCTATAGAAAGTGACAAGCTAATTCTAAACTTCACATGGAAATGTGAAGTTCCTAGAATAACTGAAACAACTATGAAAAAGAGCAAAGTTGGAGAACTAACACCACCTGATTTCAAGACTTATAAAGCTACGTTTTCAAGATATTCTGATAGTAGTGGAAAGATAGACAAAAAGATCAAAGGAACAAAATGTAAAGTCCAAAACTAGAGTGATATGGGCAAATGACTTTTAGCTTCAAAGGCAGTTGAGTAGAGAAGGAATAGTTTTTTGAACAAATTTTGCTGGAATAATTGAAGATCCACAAAAAAAAAAAAAAAAAGAAAAAAATCCAAACCATATACATAAATGAAATCAAATTGGTTCAAAGATCTTTACATAAAATCTAAAAGTATAAAACTTTCAGAAGAAAATGGGAAATTTTTTATGACCTTGACTTAAACAAGATTTCATAGACACAACACCAAAAGCATTGTCCATTAAAAAAACCTAGACAAATATGACATGATCAAATTTAAGAATTTCAGCCCTGTGAAAGACTCTTGAGAGAATGAAGTTCAATCACAGAATACTTAACAAATTACATATTGAATAAAGGATTTGTTTCCAGAATATATAAAGAACACTCAAAACTCAATCAAAAATATAGACAAAAAATTCAAAGATACATAGATGGAAAAGAAGCATATGAAAAGATGTTTGACATGATTAATCGTTAGGGATGCTACACTGAGATGCCACTATGTAACTATTAAACTATCTAAAGTTAAAAATAATGATCATAGCAACTGTTGGCAAAAATGTGAAGAAAACGGAACTCTCATACCCTGCTGGTAGACATGTAAAATGGCTGGACAATTATGGAAAATAGTTTTTTAATTTAAACATACATGTACGAATGATCCAGCCACCCTACTGGCAGGTATTTACCCAAGACAAATGGAAGTATACATACATACCTAATAGGTTAAAATTTTTCTTAAAACCTGAAATATAAGGATCAGGTAAAGCTGTGGAGCAACTGCAACTCTCATGCACTGCTAACGGGAATGCAGAATGGTACAGTCACTGTAGAAAAGTTTAGCAGTTTCTTAAAAAGTTAAACATGCACTTGGCATAGGATGCAGCAATCCCACCCTTAGGTATTTTGTCCCAAAGAAACGAAAACATATATTCACATAGAATGTATGTTTACACATACATGAGGGGTTTTAGCGGCTTTATTCAAAACAGCCAGAAAACCAGAAACAATTCAAATGTTCACCCCCTGATGAATGCATAAAGAACTGTATATCCACACAACTGGACCACTACTCAGCAATAAAGAGAAATGAACTATGGACAGGTATAACAGCATGGATGAATCTCCAGGGACTGGCTAAGTGAAACAAGCCAAAAACAAAAGGCCACATACCCTATGACTTAACTTACAAGGCATTCTGGAAAAGGCAAAGTTATAGGGACAACAATCAGATTGCTGGTTGCCAGGGTTGGTGGTGGGAGGAGGGGACTGACCTCAGAGGGACATGAGGTGACTATTGGGGCTGCAGAAGTTTTCTATATCTCAGATGTGGCAGTGGCTATATAACTACACATTTGTCAAAACACAGCAAACTCTGTAAAAAGAGTAAATTCTACTATATGAAAATTATGAAACTTATACAACAATAAAGCTGACTTAAGAGAATAATAAAACTTATAAAAAGCAATTAACTGAAAATAAATGTAATACAAATCAACTTACAGTGTTTTCAATTCAACGCTTATCATGAGGATTCTTTCAATTGTTGTAAGCGAGACTTCTGTTTTTCCCAGGTCTCTGAAGGAAAAGCCCAAAGAGGCATGATTTAAACCCAAAGACAAAAATTCTACACTTAAAAAGATAATTAATATGTGATTATTTCAATTCTGGCTTCTTACTTGCCATAGACAGTAATCCCAGGGAGCTCTTATTGAAGAAATTTAAATTTATTTGCATCATTAAATTACTGACCTCGGTGCTGAACAGGACCATCTTTTTCTTTTTCTTTTTTTTTTCCTTTTATTTCTTTTTCTGTTTTTTTTTTTTTTTTTACGATTATCCTACCTCTCAATCTCAACTACATCCACCTCTGTTGAATACTTTTTTTTTTTTTTTAAATAACATACACTTTATTCCATTTTGTTCTGGGATAAATCTTATTTTTACATGTTCGATCTCTATAAGTGTTTTTCAACACAATTTTCTTCCTCTGCTGGCTGCCTTACTCATATACATTCTTTCTTAATCCTTTTCTTTACCAATAACTCTTACCTCAATAACCCAGTTAAAATTTAAATTATGACTTCTTAGCCAAAATCCTCAATCTCTGATGAAAGTAAAAAAGAGCAGAAATCAACTCAAGAGCAGTAAGACTGTTGCAATACTTACAAATATCGTAATGCTGGCAATTTAAAAAGATAAGAATCTTCAACTGTTGTCAAAGGATTATGACTGAGATTTCTGAAAAATAGAATGGCAGTAAAATTATCTGCATTTTCAATAATGTTCATGAAAGTTTATATTCATTTTTTTGGTATGAAACTTAAAGGTAAAAAGGAGTCATTTTCTGAATTTACCTACAAATCACCCGTAGAATTTGTAAAGCTCTCTTCATTTGGGAACTACCCAGGTGTCTAGATGATAAAGTAGAGAACAGAAAGAGAAAAAAATAGAGGGAGAAGTGGATAGGAAAGAAAAAAATATGCTAAAGAACTTTTTAGGTCAAAAACCCTAGAAGGGACTATGCTGGTAGGAAGCCCTTCCTCTGTAAGAAATACTATTTCTAGTGTCCTCTGTAAATCAAGGCATTTTTCTTTCATCTCTAGAAATTTTTTAAATTGCATGTTTTAAACTGCCCAGTTAAAGACAAAAGTGGGACCAATCCCTTGCTTCTGGAGCTGAAGAGAAAAATACAAGAGGAACTGGGGAGACCCACACTCCCATTGCACACTCCCATGTGTGTTCTTCTGTCACAGTCTTTGCTACTGTGTGTGGGGTCACCTCCTTACTTCTAAGTCTCCTGGATTGTCAGCTCCATGAGAGCAAGGACTATAATTTATTGTCATTGTCATCTCTGTGCCTGACACAGTGTCTAGTATTTATTAGGTACTTAAGAAACGTTTGTTGAATAAATGCCATTTTGTTTATATATCAACAAAGTGACAAATTCATTTTCTAAGCAAATTTTTATTCCAAAATGCTGGAATAGATTTTCTTCTCAATTCTTTGAAACAAACAAGAAAAAGAAAAAAAAATTTTAAAAACCCAAAAGAAACAAGAAGAAAGAAAATTTGCCTTTAGGTTAATTAACTCTATTCAAGAATCATTAGTGTACTTGTGCAGAATATTGTAAAGATAATCACAACTAATGCCTTTTGGATTGCCAGGTATCTATGATCAACATTTAATATTTAATCCTCACAGTAACCTTATGCAATAGATAATATTATTATCCCATTTTACAAATGAGGAAACCAAGGCACAGAGAAGGTATATAACTTGTCCTAACTCATCAAGCTAGTAAGAATCAGAGCTGGAATTTGAACTCAGATCTGACTCCAAAGCCTGTGTTTAACCTGTATTTAAAAAAAGAAGAAGAAGAAAAAAAAGGAGTGTGTTTAAAATAATTTATTACTTTAACCTTAATTTTGAGGGCACTAAATATAGAAATACCTTTTCAAATTTCATCTCCCAATCTGCGAGAGCCTCTATGAGAATCACACTTTCTCTTATATTTCTTTTCTTCAATTATCTCCCATGATTAACTACTTAATTAGCCTATGGTCATTGAGGTTTTAGATTTTAAACCATGTTGCAGGCTAATCAGTAAAAATGGTGGAGTGAGGACATCTGAAAATTCATCCCTCCATAAAACAACAACAAAAAAACTCACAAAAATTGTCAGAATCAACTTTCTCAGAACTCTGGAAATTTAACCAATGGGCTTGTGGCAATCTGGGGAGTAATTTATTTAAGAAAAACACATTAACTTCTGTCAGGACAGTGAGATCTGTGTTGCTTTCACTTGTCCTAGACCTTTGCTCTCCATGACAGTGGGAGCCTTCAAACATAGCCCATGTCCTAATAACAAAAACCTTCCCCAACTTGGGAAAGGAGACAGTCACCCACGTCAAGGAAGTGCAGAGTTCCACACAGGATCCACTCAAAGAGGAGCACACCAAGTCACACAGTAATCAAAGTGACAAAAATCAAGGACAAGGAGAAAATATTAAACTTAGCAGTACCAGTACCTCCTCGGAGAATAAATAAATAAGAGTTACCTCCCACCACCAAAACAAAACACAAAGGTAAAAACGGTGCTTTATTAATTAATTAGCTCTTGGCTCATCTTTGAGGGGGACTTCACATTCAAAATAGACTCTAGCACACCTCTCACTTGTTCACCTGGGGTTTGTCAATAACATAGAGGTTTCATTCAAGAAACCATCTGAGTTATAATTACCTGAAACTCACCCAGGCTTTGTGGGTCTTGAACCTCACCTACTTGGGAAAAACCCTGTCTAATAAAAACATGCAAAGTTATGAACACAAAAATCGCTAGGACCCATCCCAAGACCTTGGAAGGGACCTAGGCAAGTGGGGAGCCCTGCAGCTTCAGCTTCATTTAATTGATCATAAATCCACCTCAGCTGGGGCCCTTTTCCAGACTTATTTAATGCAGGGATAAATATTATTTGAACTTATAAACACCTCAGTAATGTAATAGGCAACAAAATGACAACTCAAGGGGTGGCACATTCTAGACTTTCTAGATTTGGTACAAAACAAAGGAGGAGCCCAGCCCCCAACACACACTTACTGTATTCTCACAATCTTTTGAAAGTAACTGTGAATGAATTTTAGGAAAACAATATTAATTTATTTCCAACACCAGCTCTGATTCTTTCATTAACTTTTTCTGCCATTTCAGATGAACACAGAAATTCAAGAAGATCAGGCTCGTGCCTCTTGCATGACCATCCTTTCTAACCCACCACTCATTTTCTGCTTCCTTGCTTCCCTACTTGGCTACCCTGCTGCAGAGATGCTAGCATGGCTCTCATAAGTTTTACCATCAATTTTCTTCCAGTATGAAAGTTTCTTGGGGACAAAATCTTTGGCCTATTCTTCTTTGTAACCCCAGCACTTAGTGAAGTGCAGACACACAGTGCACATGGCACTCAGCGGATGTTTTCCAATAAATTCAGTCATTTTTATCAATTGTGATTCCACAATTCTTTTTCCCCTGGCTCGCCTACAGAACCATAAGGAAACTTAGGTTCTTATGAGACTCTTGGTGTTATAAAATGTTTAGGAAAGGTCATGAGTTTAAGACATGGTACCAATGCTACTAAAACCTCTTGGCGGAGGGACCTAAGGAGCCCACTGCCCGGTGCACTGGCAAGAGAAAAACTGACCCTCCATTCTCTTTCCACAAGTTAGGCACCAGCAAGCTAATGAAGGGGGGAGGGAGGCTGCCCCTGGTGGGCATCTGCAGAACTGTTAGTCCAGCTCCAGACGCACCCTCGACACCTTCATTAACCCAAAGTGAACTTTGTGAAACTGCATTTCTGAACCAGAAGACAAATAGGAGAGTCTTTTCCAAAGCCTGATTTAGAGGAGGCTCTTCACCTTGAGTCTAAAATCCCCTTCAGGCCACTGAACCTACCTGCTGTCATCTGCTTGTGACATGGAGAAATCACAGAATTTTCAAGGTTCTGAAAAACCCACACTTCTTATTAGAAGTAGTCAGAAAAGAAAGTATAGAGAATTCAGCTATAGCAATGTATCTTCTTTATATTTTTCACATTACAGCTTAACACAAACATCCATACCTCAAAGGTTCCTATTGGCCACAGATCATTCACCTCAGACTAATATAGACTTTTTGAAAAATAATGTTTTGTGTAGTTGGGAAGAGAGGTGGGTGTCCAGGAATTCTTTCCGCTTTACCATTTAAAAGAAGCTAATACTTGAGAAGGCACCCATACCTATTGCTCCCTGAAGAATTTTGGGCTAAACTTAGTTCTTTGCAGCTCTGTGCTGCATACATTTTAAGTAGTTAGGAATTTTGCACATGAGCAGGAATTAAAATCAAAAGTGTAATTTCAAGTACTATTTGCATATTGGAGCAACAACAATGGGATTCCATGACAATGCTAATTTGAGTGTTCCTGTTGGGTGCTTTTTATCTTATTGCTCGTGCCAAACATCAGTACTAGGGAAAGCAAAGTGTTCCATATATGAGTTAGACAAGTCTCATGGCCTCTTTGTACCTTAGTTTTCTCATTAAAAAAAAAAAAGAAAAAAAAAGAATGGATTTCAAGACATAATTTCTAGAATCTATAGTGAGCTTACACCCAGATAACCAATTACCAATAACCAAAACATAGTTTTTTACATGTATTCATCTATTGCACTTACATCATCTGTAAAAACTGCATTCCATGCCAGGCCTGGAACGTTCCAAAGCTCAGGTCTACTATTAAATTACAACCAAGATTGCTAGAAAAAAGAAAAAAAAAAAAAAGACACAAGCAAAAGAAGAAGAAAAAAATATCCTATCAGAACTTTAACCTTTGGCAGTAATTCTAATTTATATACAATGAAACATGACCTCATTATCCTTTCAATACACTAAAGAAATCTCAGTGTGGAAAATAGTTGCTTGTGAGTTATAGTTTCATGATTATGTACATGGTGCATTAGATACAAAACGGTAAATCCTCAATAAATATTTGCGATAAGTGATCCTTTCTTCTCTAGCAAAGGGCAGTACTACTGACATTTTGGGCCGGACAACTTTTTGTTGTGGGGGGCTGTCTAGTACCCTGTAGGGGGTTTAGCAGCATCTCTGGCCTCTGTCCACCAGAATGCAGCAGCATACCTACAGTTCTGATAACCAAAAATGTGTCCAGACATTGCCAAATGTCATCTGAGTGCAAATCTTTGTGAGAGACAAAAAGGGTTAGCTACATAATTCTAGTAGATTTCTAAACAAAAATTTTAATGTTTCCAAATCAGTAGCAAATTAATTTTTTATAATCATATTTATAATTTTATAAAAATTCCCAACATAATGAAGTTATAATTGTAACTTACACAAACTCCAGAAAAGGTAGTGATTCAAATGTACCGCTTTCAATAAACTGTATTTTATTGCAAGATAAATCTCTAGGAAAAGGAAAAGGAAAAGGAAAATATTGCCTCAATTAGCTACTAGATATCTAATTAGTACGAATAACTACTAGAGGTTAGAATAATAATAATGAATAAGCAGCTTCTATATAACCACTAATCCTTATGAATTGTTATTTAAACCTTCCAAAGCCCCTAACCCTGCCCTCGCCTGTCTTAAGAGTCTCACTTTCATTATGTTCACTAACAAAACATACACCTGAATGGATCTTGGTAGATGTTGGAGGTAATCTTTCCTCAGAGCAGAAGAATTCATTAGATAACCTTTCATAGTCCAACAAATTCTGGATGATAAACTCAAAGTTTTTAACCTCCATATAGAATTATAATGTTTAATGTGAAAATGAATACTCTATTTACATACCTCCCAGTTTAATTCTGTTTTTCTATGCCAATTCAATACCAGAAGAAATAAAAGATAGCCTTTCATATGACTTGAAAGGAATTGCTCCTCTTATTAATGTGTAACTTGAACTAATTCAGTGTTACACCAAAATATTGACTTTTATTTGAAACACCTGCTCTTGACTATAGCTGGCTATCTTATGTCCACTGATTCTTAGCCTCCCCTTTCTCCTGGGTGGGTGCAACTGTCTTCTGACTGGTGTTTGCACCTCTAGTCTCTTCCTTTCTCAGCCATCCTGTACAGTCACCAGATTAACTCTCCAGATGTGGTTCTCAAATACCAGCATCACTTGTGAACTTACTGAAGAAATGCTCAGCTCTACTCTGGACCAACTGAATCAGCGACTGTGGGGCACAACTTGTGCCTTAACAAGCCCTCCAAGTGACTGATTCTGCTGCAGGCTCGAGTCTGTCCGACAGCACTGCTGTGGGAACGGGGCAGCCTGGCGTGTTACCCTCGGCATGGCCTTCAAAGCCCCAGATGATCTGGTCCTAATCTACTCTTCCTACTGGTACTCTCCAGGTACTCAAAGCATGTTTCCTGTGTTTTGCCTCTCTCCTACCTTCTTTCTGCAAATGTACTCTTCCCAAGATGTCTGTCTGATGACACACAGTGGCCGTTTAAGGTCCTGTTCAAACAGCGCTGCTCTAACATTTTCCCTGATCCAGTTTGGAGTCTTTCTTCCCTCTTCTGAGCTCCAAAACCAACTTAGAGCTCTCATTGCTCCTCTCCACTTCTTTTTTTCTTATATAGCTGTTTTTGCAGCCCATTTCCTCTGAGTATAAACTCCTTGAATGTATGGACTAGACCTGCTCATGTGCATTGTCTATCATGTTTAAAGCCAATGTGTGGACACAAAGCAAAGTCAGATAGTTTTTAAAATAAACAATTAGCTGGGGAGTGAACAGGAGGAAGAAAACGACTGTTTTAGAAGAAACACTCCCTTTTCTACACCTCTCCAGCACTCTGTCATCCACTTAGTGTTTCTGCATGATGGTTTGAGCTTATGTTTTTTTTTTTGGTTTTTTTTTTCCCTGTAAGATCAGGATTTCCTAGAAGGAATTGTTTTACCTATCTTTGTGTTTACAACACTAGGCACACTGCTCGGCATATTCTTTTTTACTGATTGACATTTTTTTTAAATGAGTGAGGATAACTTATGCTAACACGAAATAATCTGCTAAGAGGGTATTTCATAGTAGAAGTAATTAATGGCCCAATCCACTGAGCAGTTATCTCATTTACTTTTCTCCAAACTTTGTTCTAAGGTTTGGAGCCCAGATGACAGAGGGACCCAAGAAGACTAATACAAAAGTGGTTGCCCCTTAAGGCTTGGATTGTTTGATAGTTAAAAGGACTATTTTTAGGGTCATATGAGGCTCCTTATGCCCACTTCCCTTAGCCTTCTATATTTGCAAGAAGAATCTCTTTGCTAAAGAGCATCATTAGTTAGCTTAGTAAGGATTAATGACATACACAGCTCTGGATGCCACGGACAAAGGATAAAAATTGATCTTTTATAGCAGAGAACACAGTATCTCCTTATCTCTAAATTAACAAAAGTACTATGCAAGCATTTCTTTCCTTGTACAATGACAAAGCAGAGTTTTCCTTTTTGTAAATAGTGAAGTTAGGGACATTTCTAATATGCTTATTTGGTGTAAACAGTTGTAACTATACCACTTTAACCAGCAACTTAAACATTTTTAATATTGGTATAACAATTCCTGCATTGAATCCTTAACATCAGTCTGTTCTCTTGGTAACTTGATATGTTCTGGACAATACTGTTTACATAATTCATCTACTTTAATATTTAATATTTAAATGTGAATTTAATTTAGATGAAAATTATGAGTTAATGGCATTCATATTAATGTAAGTGTTCTATATTTTCTGGTCCTCTAGGTGACAATCCCAGCTTTACTTTAATTCCTCTCATTCTACTAAAGCACCTTTTTCACACCTTTTCTGTGAAGGCCACACAGTGAGTACGTGAGGCTGTGCAGGCCACACACAGTCTCTGCCGTGTGTTTTCCTTTGTTTTTTTCCCCTGTTTTCCCACTTACAGCCCTTTAAACATCATCCTTAACTTGTGTGCTGTCAAATACAGATCATGGGATGGATCTCATCCGTGGGCCATAAACTAAATGTAAGTGGATGGTATAAGAACACTTACATAATAAGGTTCATATGGGTGTCTATAATTGCTCAGACCACTTTACCACTTTTCCTCTACAACTAAGAGGTAATTTTTTATCTAAATAAATTAAAACTTAAAAATGAATAGGAGGTATTTGATGCTAGAGAGATGGGCTGGGACCCTACAGACTTAGAGAATTATAGAATTTTATTGCTCAAAAAAAACTGTAGAGGTTATTTAATTTAAACCCCTTAATTACTTTATCGATAATATAACTAAGAACTCATAAATAAATGATTAACTAATTAACTTACAAATACTGCAGGGCTAGCAAGCCTTTAAATGAATCCTTACGCAACTCAGTCAAAGAATTATCTCTGAGAATTCTGAAAAATGAAAAGGTTATTTTTGGATCAAAATGCAAAACAACTACAATTATTTACTACATAGGACTAAGTCATATATGTAGGGGAAACCTGGGTAACGGTGCCACCTAAATACCCTAATTCTTATTTTAGATATGGTGATCTCCACTCCGGTTTCATTTAATCATTTCTTCTCATGTCTACCTTTGTGTCCATCCCTTTCCATTACACACACACACACACACACACACATGCACACACGCACGCACACGCACACCCCTATCCACTCTTCCTCACCAAATCATGTATTTAAGGCCTACTCTGCAGATCACAAGTCCTTGGTTAGAACCCAACTCTGGGCAGCACTGAGGCTGCAGAGCTGCCATGCCTTTCTCGCTTTTCCCAAACTGCATGTGGAAGTCCCAGAGGATATTAGGGCTGGAAATGAAGTCATTTGATTTTTTTTCCCCACTGAAATTTTTTTTCAAGATTAAAATGTACGTAAAATATACAAACCTGTTCACTTTAATAATTAGAAATCCCCATGTAACACCATCCACTTCAAGAAAGATCACAGCCAGCACCCCTGGAGCCCCCGCTGTGCTCCTTCCCAATTACAGCCCTCTCCCTAGAGGGAACCACTATCCTGACTTTAATACTACTTCCCTTCCTTTTCAAATGTAGTTTTGCCTTTTATACATCAGCCACAAAGAATATAATTTATTCTTGCTTCTTGAACTTTATGTGAGTGGAATGACTTATGTATTATTCTCTATGTTCTTTCATTCAACAATATTTTGTAAATTTATTTTGTTCTTGCATGTAGCATGTAGTGCTGCATGTCTAGCAACATGTGGCTACTGAGTACTTGAGTGGCTAATGTGCCTAAGGAGTTGAATTCTAATTTAATTTACTTATTTTTAAAATTAAAATGTAAAAACTGATACTCAATGTAATTATCGGAAAACTTAAAGTGTGTTTGCAACAATTTGGGTATGTGATACAACTTTTCAACTGTAAATTTTAAGAAATCTAAATACAAATAAAATTTAGCAACAAAATTGAGATTTCAGAGTACGGACAAAAAGTATGGAGACTCTCTCATTAATTTTTATACTGATTACAGGTAGATATGACAATACTTTGGATATTTTTGAAGACTTAATACAAAAAGATGTAGAATATCTTATCAACAATGTAATTTGGAAGTTATACTTATGATTTGTCTATTCAAGTTGAATAATACAAACTGCCATAAAAAATGCCAGTTAACTGCTTTGAATATAGCCTTCCCCCTAAAATCATTATCTTATTTAAGCTGACTTATCTACAAATCAATTTAAAAAAATAGAAAAATGAATAAAGGACAGACAATTCAGAGATGAAATACAAATGCTCAACACACATATAAAGATATTTAAATTCACAGGTACTCAGAAAAATTCAAATTCAGGTGGAACCCCTTTTATTCACCCTTCAGATCAGCCCAAAACATGGAGAACATCCAGCAGTGGAAGGCTGTGGGGAAACAAAGGCTGTCAGGGAGTGCTGACTGGAGTGTCAACTGGCACAACTTGCTTGAGGGCAATTAGAAGTTTGTCTCTACATAGTCTTCGCCCCAACAATGCCATTTCTACATATCTATTCTACAGAAATACCTGACAGGTTCACAAAGATGCATGCACAAGGATGTTCATTGCAGCAGTGTTTGTAACAAGAAAACTGGACATAATCTAAACACCTTTCAATACGGGCATTATTAAACTGATGCGTCCATACTATGGAATATTATGTAGGAGTTTAAATAAATGGGGCAACCCTCTATGTACTGGGAGGGAAAGAAATCTAAGATGTATCGTGACATTAAAGAATCATGTTGCAAGATTTTAATCACTTAAGTAAAAAGATATAATAAAGTCACACAACTAACTTATTTTGTTATCTGTTAATGTGTATGTAGTCAAATACATGGAAAAGAGTCTGGAAGGACTGTTTTACTAAACTCCAAACTGTGTGGGTGGGGGATTAAGGCACAAGGAGGGTTTTCACTACACCTGTTATTTCATTTTTCTATATGGAGAATATAATCATGTATTATTGGTGTAATGGAAAATAAGTTTAAGTTGGTTCTTGCCTATTTGAATGAGGGCCTGCCAAGTTTAAGTTTTTAAATAAAAACAGAATTTCAATCAATAGTTTGGTTTGGAATGTGAAGGGGCAAATACCTTTTAACACAGCTGTTGACCTCGGAATTCTGGACCAAGAAGAATCTGACAAGGCAGTTAGTGTTTTGTATGCGTATTTGGAGAGAATATACTCACAGTTTCTCAGTCCAGCGGTAAGGCTTCCAAGTATTTTCATCAATGTAAGAAATAGAGTTTCCTTGGAAATCTCTGTGAAGAAACACAGTTCATATCCTTAAATAGGTAGGGAGAGAACGAGCAGACTAAGTGAGAGAATCATGGCAACCTTGTGGGGAATACTCAAGTGCAGAAAAGACCAGCTTTCTACCTCCCACAGCTTCTCAGCTTCCCAGTGGGCACAATTCCTAAAGATACAATAAAGATGTAATGTGAGGCCACTGGCACAAGCAATGAGGCATCTCCTCAGAACCTGAACTTCCTGTCCGTCCAATTTCTTGGATATATATTGCCAATTGTTTTGAATGTAAGTCTTTTTTCTCCCAAAGACACTTATGTGTCTAAAATGACTCCTACAAATCAATGATAAAAATGGCAAAAATGTATCGTTATCAGCAAGTAAAGAAATCTTATGCCAGGTAACACCAAAGCTTTGGCTCAGTGCCCTCTAAATCTCTCCAGGTATTGGAAGGACATGGGCAGTTAGAAATTAGAGACTATTATGGAAATATCTCTCAGACATATTGCATAAGGAAAAGCACAGATCACTGAGCAAGGAGTAAAGTTATTACCTCATTAGGGGAAAAAATACAAAGGAAAGAGACTGGAAGGAAGGACACACATCCAAATAGTAAAATAGTTCTCTTATGGGTGGGAGGGAGGGTAGGGAGAGAATGTCACATTTTAGCCTGTATACTTCTATGACATTTTCTTTTAAACAGTGAGAATGTATCCATGACTTACACATTTAAAAGAAGCTGTTAAGTGCTTGAGGTTCAGTTTCAACCACTGTGGATGGCTTTGAACTTTTACCTTTAGCTTTGTCCTCTTCCCTCAGCCACAACCATTTAGTTTATATACACAATTTTCAGGGGGATCAGAAATAAGTCAAAACAGATACCTGTCTGCCCACCTGCCTATGGGACATTTCCACTCAAACAGAAGCCTTCTGGTTGCTTTATGTTCATCAATAAAACTGAATCCATTTCCCTCAAACTGGCTCTCCTTCCCAACTGTATTTCCACCTGTTGTACCACCATCATTCTCCTCATCAACATATTTGATTTTTCTCTCCTGTACCCCTCATCCCCTGACTCTAGGCAGTTACTAAACCTTGTCAGTTTTCCCTTTGTCATGCTCTCAGGATTTCCTTCTCCTCCCGTCACAACCACGCTAACTCAGCCTGTTCTCACTCTCCTCCTAGGTTTTGCTACAGCATTCTGTTTGGTCTCCCTGAATCCAACCTTCCTCTCTAGATCACACTACAGATGGAATCTAAAATAAACTTCTTGTTTTCATCATTTCTCTCTTTACCTTGAAAACTTTCAATGGCTCCCCACATCTTATACCATATTTTTCAAACCCCTATTTGTAACAGTCAAGGTTTTTCATAGCATATCTTTCATTGGTGCTTAACCCAGTACTTCACAGCTAGACTGATCTCTTAAATCCTGATAAGTCCTGCAGCCACACCTTTCCCTAGCCTGCACTCTCTATTTTCACTCTAACAAGTCATAGCCAGCCTTTAAGTTCCAGCGACAGTTTTAGCTTATCCATGCAGTTTCCCCTGACCTCCACACCCCAGTGATTCCAGGTTCTGGTTAATTTCAGCACCCCTCTGTATCTTTTAATACTCAATTACACATCACCTCCCTTTTAAGGCGTGTTCTCATTCCTCCCACCTATCACTGTGATGTTCTGGAGACAATGCCATATTTCTGTGGCTCCCACAGTACTTAGCCCTGGGTTGGGCATAAAATGGATGCTATACATAGAAATACTGAGGGCAAAGATGAGTAACCAATATACCTGAGGGACTGAATAAAAATAATGGCTAACACTCAGGTATATGCTAGGCACTGATATAAGAGCTTTACATGTATTAACTCTTCTAAATCTCACAATAATCCTATGAGATAGTGACTATGATTATCCCCACTTTCCAGATGAGGAAACTGAGTCACAAAGCTAATAAATGGCAGACCTGGATTGACACCCAGGTAGTCTGACTCCAGAATCTCTACTCTTAACCACTTTGTTGTATTAATACCAATGAGATGGGGAGAGGGACATGTTGCTGTAATGAGGATGGAGCAAAAATGGGAGAAGAGAAGATGTTAAGAAGTTAATTAATGGAGTAAAAAATGGAGAAGGAAAAAGAGTAGGGGCAGTTATAAGTAAAAGACTGGAGAAGAAGAAACAATAGTAAGAAGGCAAATGAAGGTAAGAAATTGCTTATAAGACAAACAAAAGGTAAAAACAGTCAGCCAGTGTGAGCTAGGGAGATGAGGAAGACCCAGGAAGACCTCGAAGAAAGGCTGCCAGGTCAGGCAGGAGGCAGAGAACAAACGAGGAAAAGCAGTTCTTACAGGATGGTGAAGGTGCCGTTGTAGCTGCTGGGCTGCGGCACGGGCACTGTCTGGAGCCTCTCCTCTGGGCTGAGACCAGTGCAGGACAAGATCTCATTACTGCACATGCAGAGCTCACAGATGTTCACACTTGTGGGAGCGCTCTGTTCCGGTTGCTCCTTTTCTGAGGTGTATGGTACAGAATGCACCACCGAAGGCTCAGCCGAAGCAGGTGTTTTCAGTGACCCTGGGTGCCGAGTTATGGTATCTACCTGACCTACAGGGGGAACTGTGACTCGAGTCAGGTCTGGATGTGCAAGTGCCACCTCAGGAGGAGGAGCTGTAGTCTTCTGGAGGACTGTAGAATGTTGAGCCTCCATAGCAGGTTCTGAAGTCATGGTTAGCTCCAGGTCTACGTGATGAGGTGTGACGCTGGACGGTGTTGTGTGCTGACCTTGACCCTTAATTGAAGTCGGAATGGTCACCTCCTGATGGGGTGGATATTCAACAACAACCTCCTTTGGTGGCTCTGGAGGCTGAGCTGGGGTCTCCTGCTTGGTCGGAGAAGGTTCAACATCCACACTGGATGCTCCATTTACAGTAACTTCCAGGTCCACAGTGTGAACTGTGACTGGAGTGATGCTTAAAGGGGTGAGTGTCACCTCAGGGTGTTCTGGAGGGGGCGATGTGGAATGTTCAGCTTCCGTAGTAGGTACTGAAGTCATGGTAAGCTCCAGATCCAAAGGTTTATCTATGACACTAGATGACATTAGATGCTCAGGGTGATCCTGGTCTGGTGTGGGAACTGTCACCTCCTGATACAATGAAGGCTGATGGGGCTCGGGAGGCCAAGTTGGGGTCCCCTGTGTGGTTGGAGAAGGTCGAGCCTCTGTATCAGGTTCTGGACTTAGTGAAAGTTCCAGATCCAGAGGTTGAACTGTGAACTCAGTCATGGCTGGATGCTGAGCCAGCACCTGCTCTGCCTGTGGAGGTGTCACCTCCATGTACGTTGGATGAGATGTCGTCTGCTGCAGGGCTGCAGAGTGTCCAGCCTCTGTAAGAGGCACTGGAGTCACGGTAAGCCCCAGGTCCAAAGCTTTATCAGTGACACTGGGTGAGCTAGAATGCTGAGCGTGATTCTGTCCTGGTGTTCCAACTGTCATCTCAACCTCCTTAGGTGGCTCTGGAGGTTGAGCCGGGGCTTCCTCCTGGACCGAAGAAAGCCCCACCCCCTCAGGGGGACCTGTAGTCTGAGCTGTGGCCTCTTGTTGTCCTGGGAAAGATTCAACCTTCCCAGGGTGCTCCGGAGACGGAGAAAGAGGCTTAGACTGGACTGGAGAAAATTCAGCCTGCTCGGGGGAAACGGGAAAATGAGCAGAGCCCTCCTGCTGCTCTGGAGAACTTTCAGCCTCCTTAGCAGGCTCTGGAGTGATGACAACTGTGAGATCCAGGGGTTTGCCTATGGTACTAGGCATCACTGGATGCTGAGCTTCACCTGGCCCTGCAGGTGAGAACGTCACCTCATTAAGTACTGGATGTTGAGCTGCGGCAGCTGTAGAGGTCTCTGGAGGCTGAGTTGGGGGCTCAAGCTGGACTGGAGAAGGTTCACCATTTCCTGAGGGGGCTGGAGGCTGTTCCGGAACCTCCTGTTCGACCAGTAACAGTTCCAACTGCTCAGGGGACCCTGCAGACTGAGATGAGGCCCCCTGTTGGGGCGGAGAAGGTCCAGCTTCACTTGTGGGCCCTGAAGTTATGGTGAGTGCAAGGTCCACAGGGTTAACAGTGACACTGGGCCACTGCAGAGACTGAGCTTGATCCTGGCCTGGAGGAGAAGCTGTTGTCACATGATCTTGAGAATGAGCTGGAGAGGGTTCGGCCTCAGCGGGAGACTGTGGACGCTGAGCTGTGCTTTCCTGCTGGGTTGCGGAAGGCTCTATCTCTGCTGGAGACTGAGCTGGGCTCTCCTGCTGGGTGGCTGGGTTCACCAACTCAGGATGCTCTGTGGGCTGAGCTGGGCTCTCCTGCTGGGTTGAGAAGGGTACAACTTCCCCATTAGGCTCATAAGGCTGAGCCGGTCGTCCCTGTTCACCTGGAGAAGGCTCAGCTTCCTCAGGAGGCTCTGGAGGCTGACCTGTGGCATCCTGCGGGGTTGGAGAAGGTTCTGCCTCCACAGAATATTCAGGAGGCTGAGGCCGGGGCTCCTGCTGGGCTGTGGTAAACTCGCCTTCCTTAGCAGGCTCTGGAGTGACCGTAAGTTCCAAATCCACTGGTTTAAGTGTAACACTGGATGGGTTGGAGTGAGCTGGATACTTACTTCCAGGTCGAGCTGCTGCCTCATCTCTCACTGGAAACTGAGGTACAGTCTCACCAGGGAACCCTGGCACTTGCGCTGGGGCCTCTTGCTGGACTGGGGCAGAGTCATACTCAGGGCGCTCTGCAGGCTGAGCCTGGGCCTCCTGAGGGAATGGAGGAGGTTCCGCCTCCTCAGGATGCTCTGCAGGCTGAGCCTGGGCCTCCTGCTCAAGTGAAGGTTGCACCTCCTCGGGGCTCTCTGGAGGCTGAGACGCAGCTTCCTCCTGGACTGGAGAAGGTTCCACCTCCTCAGGGCTCTCTGGAGGCTGATAGGGGGCCTCCTGCAGAACTGGAGAAGTTTCAACCACATTAGTGACCTCTGGATTTATAGTAAGTGCCAGATCCACAGGGTTAACACTGACACTGTGCAGGTCTGACTGCTGAGCTTCATTCTCATTGGGACCATGAGGCCTTAATTGTTCAGCTAAAAGCTCCTGAAGCCCTCCCTCCCCCCAAGGGACTGCAGCGCCTACTTCCTCAGGGCCCTCTGAAGGCTGAGACAGAGCCCCCTGCTGAAGTGGAGCTGGTTCTGTCTCTTCAGTGGCCTCTGGACGCTGAGCCTGGGCCTCTGCCTGGGGCGGAAAAGATTCAACCTTCCCAGGGGTCTGTGGATTTTGAGCAGGACCCTCTTGCTGGGGTGGAGACTCAACCTCCTGAGTGGGCTCTGGACGCTGAGCCTGGGCCTCCTGCAGGGATGAGGACATTTCAGCCTCCTCAGGGGGCTCTGGAGGCTGATCTGGGCTTCCCAGAAGATCCAAAGGTAGATCTATATCTACAGCTTTGATCTTATTACCTTTAGGTCGAGACAGAGCTGGGGCCTGATTCTGATCCCAGCCTAGCACTGGAACCTCCTCTGGGAGCTTTTGATGCTGGGTTATCCTGTCATTCTCACCTTGACGTGGAACAGCAACATCTTCATATGGCCCTGCAGGCAGCTCTCCATTTGACTCTAAGTCCGGGTACAGGAGCCAAGTCTCAGCTGACTCCTGTGTGGAAGAATTATACTCCCCTGATTGTGAGTTGGGGGTCTGCTGGACAGAGCCCAGGGACAACCTCAGGGGCCATCCCTGGACCAGCAGCCAGAGTGGTTGCCAAGCAAAGAGCTGCAGCAACCAAAAATACTGGGGAAACATAACACAAAGACGATTCGGGCACAGTGACACAGGCTAGTAGGAAACTGGCCAGGCACACTGAACAGACACCGAAGCGAAATGGCAGCTTGGCTACACGTGCGCCCCTCCCCTGCCTCATGCCCCACCCTGTAGTGACACCTCTTTTATTAGGTCAGAGTGAAGATGCAACCACAGTCAGGCTTTTTCCCAGGGTCCAAGCCATCCTTCCCCCAGCAAAGGTGACACTTACCTCCTGCCAGGCCCTCTCTCCAACCCAAGCCTGGCCCCCCAGCACAACGAGGCAGGATTTGGGCTGCAGACCAGAGTGGCCCCAGGCTCCAGCAGCGCAGGGGTGGGGGTGAGGTGGTGCAGAGCTTCCCAAGGAAGTCACAGGGCCCGGCCTTCAGGAAGATTCAGAAGTGCTAGCCCAGTTCTGGGCATCTGAACTCCTCCTCCTCAAAGCTGACATCTGAGAGACATTCTTCCTCCCCTTGGCCACACTGCTTCCAAGAAAAGTAGCTGACCTACAAAATGAGCACCAGTCAGGGCGGCGGGAGGGGAATACACCATACAGTTAGATATTTTAAAATGTTGCCATGTCCTCTGAACTCTCAGCATCCATGTCTGATTATAAAATTTACCACTCTATTATTAGGGGTTACCACTGAATCAGTGATGACTCCAAAGTTTCTGCAGGAAGGGTTTTGGAGTAGGTGAGCAATTCACCCTGAGAAAGAGTGTTGGAAACCAAGTGAACAGCTCTTTACATCAGCATGGGAAAATTTGCCCATCTCACCTTGTCTCAGCACAGCCATTAGTCTAGAAACAATTACAATGCCCCTTTTCAGAGGTCTACCCTGTGTGCACACACAGAGAAGTCACCTTGAATGTTAAAGTCAGCATGTTGGGGGGAGGTATAGCTCTGTGGTTAGTGTGTACCTAGCACACACAAGGTCCTGGATTCAATCCCAGTACCTCCATTAAAAATAGTGGGGAAAGGGGTGGGAAGGGATAAACTGGGCATTGGAGATTTGCAGATTCTAATACTATAAATAAAATAGACAAGTTTATACTGGGAATGATATTCAGTATCTTGTAGTAACTTATGGTTAAAAAATAAGAAAACAAATCTATGTATGTTCCTATATGACTGTGTATTGTGCTGTACACCAGAAATTGACACAACATTGTAAACTGACTATACTTCAATAAAAATATATTTTTAAGAAATAGTATTTATGTAAATAAATAAATAAAAACATGATTACCTCCTCCCTCTCAAAAAATAAAGTCAGCATGTTAAATAATTTTCTTGAAATACTGCAGATAGCACCCACTTTACTTCCTTCACAGCCCTTATAATCATCTCTCTAATTTTAGTCGTTTTTAATTGTCTGGCACACCCTCTGGTCACTAAACTCCATGGAGAAGGCGCTTCATCTTACTCCCAGCGTTAAGCACATAATGGTTTTTAAATGGAATTGATTCAAAGATTGGCCAATGAGGAATGGCTCTGTTGTTATAATCAGCTTTCTGAAAATTTTAGCATCGATACTGAATCCGTTCCTCTCACATTTCACAAGAAGCTAGACTTCTTAAAGCGCAAACATGGATATGATTGAAGTGTCCCTGATTTAAACTGAATTTAAAATAATTTGTTATAAATTGAATTAAAATAATTATCTTGTGCAGAAGAAACTTCAAATACTTTTTCAGAACGTAAGCATCTTGTCTTTCTCTACTTTGTTCCCTTCATAACAAACTTGGCAATGCTGGGTGAGTTACATAATTAGAAATCTAGCTGCACAAGAAGTTCTCAATGACATGAAACACATTTTTACTCCTTAAAAAAATCTTATATGCAGTAGATTAATATTTTCTTTTAGAAATTACTTTGACAACTTAATCCCTAATTCAGGACATCCATATAGTTAATTTATAGAAAGGTTTTTCAGTAAAATACTTCACATAAAATATATATGAGATGCTGAGATTTGGTAACAACACACCTTATTTGAAAGGCATTCACAGTTTTCAAATGCTGCAGCATAATCCCACTTTAGGCCATAGTTACTTGGTTCCTAAATGCTTGGGATTCTTCTTAAGGGGAGTTTTAAAAGACCTGTGTCTTCTCCTGTGTCCACAACTGTAGAATCACACTGATGGCCCTCAGTTCTGCTCTCCAAATTTCAAACAAGTGGTCAGAGCCAAGGGTAAGGACAACCAAGAAAGTCTTAGAGTGGGGAGGATATAGTTCAAGTGGCAGAGAACATGCTTAGCAAGCACGAGGTCCTGGGTTCTACCCCCAGCACCTCCTCTAAAAACAAGTAAATAAATGAGTAAACCTAATTATTGCCCTCGTGAAAAAAAAAAAAAAAAAAAGTCTTACCTAAAACCACAACCAGCAGTTTCTGGAATGCATCTGTCATAGCCTTTTGAATAGCAAGCTTCTGGGTTATCTTCCTTTTCATAAGGTATGATAATGTAATGGCCCTAAATCCAAGAAAAAGAAAGACTTAGAATGCCTATCTGAGTAACTGATTTTTGTTATATATTTAAAAAGAAAAATGCATCTATGATTCTTAGATCACTATCGTAGCAACTAAGGGCAGGCACAACACACACGTGTGGCTGAATGGCTGTTGTAGATACATCCTGGCAGGACAGCTTTTTACCGTCCAGATTGATTCTGGAAGTTCCTGAAGAGCTAGACAGGAGATGCAAGCCAAGAATGTGGCACACATATCACATCAGATTTCAAATGGACAAGCTGAAGCTACACTCCTGCTCTCCCGTGCATAAACGGCTGGAATTGTACAATGAGACAGATTTGGTGGTGGTGCAGATAGTCTGTCCTCTCCCACAGCATCAGCCACTCAGGTGGATGGTGGAGCCTCCTCCACTCCATTAACAGACCTGCCTCTGACTTAAAACCCTAACCCCAAATGCCACAGGTTCTAGGAAAAAAAAAACAACTCAGTACCAGCTGGAAAAACCTTTCTAGGGATCTACATTTGACTTTATACACTCAAGTCCTTGTATAGGAAGCAAAGGACTGAACATTTACACAAGAGTTTAAATCTTTAGATGATGATTCTGTTGGGATAACTGAAGGCTACAAGAAATCTGTATTGGAAAGGACTATTTAAGCACAAAACAAATTATTAACCAAAAATGGGGGGAAAAAATTTTCCCTCCTAAGCTTGACAGGTTGTCAGCTCTAAAATTTTAGAGTTAAAGGTTCTATCAGGCATTGCCTAAGATAAGAACCTATATGGCAAGGCTGAAAAACTCTGCTCAGGGCTTTAGTTGCTTAGCCAGGGTGATGATGTAACTGAAGAAAAAAAAAAAGAGTTTTAGAAAGAAAGGAAAAAGGAGAAATCCCACCCCTCACCACCCACCACACACTGGAAAACAGACCTTCCTCCAGCTTGTGCAAGGGTTCCTCGGCCATGCCAGCTCCAGGACTCCTGCCCTCATAGGACAGCAACAACACCTCTAAAGCACAGAACTCCAGGCTTTGCTTCTGATGTTGTGCCACAATATCTTCATTTTCCCTTTCTTGAAGGTCAGAAAGATCCTGAAGCTGGTAGAATTGTGGTGATGAGTTTTTTTGTTTTTTGTTAATGGAGGTACTGGGGATTGACCCCGGGGCCTCATGCATGCTAAGCACATGCTCTACCACTGAGTTACATCCCTACCCAGGACTCTGAACTAAAGTCAATTCTTCAAGATATTTTCTTATTATAAGTAAAAACTAAACTCCAGCAAGCCCACTTAATAGTAGAGGTGTCCTGTTGCTTCAAAATCAAGTAAGGCTTGCAAATGAATTACTAGATATGGACAACAATTTTTTATTATACACCATACAGATACTGGAGAAAATTATGAACACCACCACCAAGTCAATGAGATTATCGTTAATTCTACATGGAAGGTCAATGCTCAGAAACTTGTCTTTCACATCTCCCCACAACCCAGTTCTAATCTTCTCTCTGAAGTCTAGGATTTCAATGTTGAAAGGAGTCTGTTTAGTCAAAGAAAATCTACAGTTTACCTTTATGATCCTTTTTGACCATCCATTAAATCCAAAGTAGAAATTGGCCAATTCTTGGCACCTGGAGCTGCTTAGGGCAAGGGCATTAAGTTCAACTGCCTTACGTCTGGTGCCCAGACAAACCTAAAGACCTAAGAGGCCTAAAAATATCACAACCTGACACAGAGACTTATTTTGGGTACACCTGAGATTTATCAATACCAATTTGATAAGAGTCGTTGTGAAGATTAAATAGGACCACAGTTTAGGCAATGAGTTCATAGGAAGCCCTGAATAAATATTACTTTTAAATCAATACTTTTCTGTATCACTTTCAGGGCCCCTGATTAATCAGGTTTCCCTGACCTCTGGTGGTGAAGGTGATGATGAAAGCAACCAAGGAAGTCCTGCAGAAGCCTATTACAGGCTTGAGGGTAAGCAAAGGAAGTAAATTGTTTTAGTCCTGTCATCCTGTAGCTCCTGCCCGAGAATATGAACTGAAGGGGAGATAAGATGGACCTGCCACTGAAATAGGACCTGAATCTGTAGCAGCCCCGCTCCCCAAGTTACTAACCCCTGTGAGAAGGAACACACATACCTCTATACATTTTATAAGCAACTAAATTGGCATTCTTTTAGCATCATCTGCATTAGCAAGCTTCTTTGAGAGTCCAAGTATCTCGTGTTAACTCTCTAAATAACTTACACATTACTCACAACATTGTAAAATGAGTATAACTTAATCAACAAAATTAAAAAAATAAAATTTAAAAATTTAAAAAATAACTTACACATTACTGTGGATTTCTTACGTTGCTAGTTTTATGTCTCTATTTCAACTTTAGATAGGATGTATAGAAATATATTCAAAGAAATTTAAATAATACAAGTAAAGTCAAAGCATTATTCTTTTTTCTTTTTTCATTCAGCCTCCTTGCCCACAAGACGGGAGGACGTGGTTAACTCCAAAAAAACATGGGCACAGACTAAGAGGCAGACAAGAAAATCATTACAAGTCTCTGCCCAGGGAAGGCAACAGTGCCAGTTGTCTCCTTAAGGATATGCACAGGATGGTTCTTCCCTCACCAGGGGACCAGTCCTAGGGGTCCAATCTCCTGCTCCAGGAGCTAGGTGGTAGCAGAGCCAGCCTTAGGCTGGGTCCCACCCCTGGCTGGGCTCCTGGGGCTGGCCTAGGCTTCGAGTGGGCTCCCTGGGGGAAGTGGAACCAGCAGAGGAAGCCCCTGCTAGGGGAAGACCATGAAGAGAGAAGGAAGCCGCCCTAGCCCTGGTCCCCATCATTCCATGCTTCCCCCTGGTCTAGATCAATCTGACCTGGGCTGACCCTCCCTGCCCCACCCCGGCCCACGCCTTCAGAAGGCTGGCCTAGGGGGGCCCCTGTGTGAGGCACTGGCCTCAAGACCTGATTCTGTAAGATGCTGACAAAAGAAAAAGTAGACATCGAGGCAACAGGAGAGGAACAAAGTAGCCAACACTGGAAGGGACTCAAGACACTAGGACAACCCCATCCCCTACCACTGGGGCACTGGAGCCCCAAAAGCCTGCTGGGCCCTCCAAAACTGTAACAGCCCCTAGAGACCTGGACCTGCCCCTCTCTTCACAAAGATCTTTCTCATCAGGGCCTCCTCATCTCCTGCTGGGTGGGGAAGGGGCCCAGCAGACAATGGGGGAACAATCCTTCAGTCCTGCCCTTCCTCAATGCCTCCCCAATGCACTCCCCTCAGGTTCCTGGGTCTCTCCCTCTCTGTAAAGCACACCACAAACACATCACTGTTCTGAGCAAACAGCACCTCGCTCACTTCTCAAGACCTGTCCTTAGTCCCACTACTCAATGACGGCCCCTAGCCCCTTCTGCCTCTCTATTCCACACCAGCAGGTCTCACCCTGCTCCTATTCTAATTCACGCTATGAAGCCAGCTACTCTGCACCCCTCACCTCCAATGGCAACAGACCAGCTCCATGCCGCACCTGAACACCACAGCTGTCCCCAGTCACTCCCCACTCTGCACTCCCATCACTCCGACACACTCCCACCTGCCACCACTAACCACTTGGCCCAGCGGAGCTCTGTAACTTTCCCCTTTACTCTGCCTCCACCATTCTCTTCCTCATACCCCATCACCCTTCCTCCACACGCAGTACCCCAACCCCTTGACCCCTGCAGTCCCAGGGTCCAGGCGCTACTGACCAACGTGCCCAGGCCACGGGAGGCCGCGCCTAACGCGGGAACCAGGGGCCTCTGGGTTCAGTCCATGGTTGGGTACAAGGCTGGGGTGGGTGGGGGCGGGGCCTGACCAGGGCTCGCGCCTCCTCAGCGGCAGCCGCGGTTCCGCCCGCCGCCGGCTCCTCGGCAGTTGCCGCTTGGCCCGGGGGAAGCTGGAGGCCGTCGCCGCCTGCCCCTCCCCACCTCGGGCCGCCCCAAGCGAGGGGGGAGTTCGGGGGTTGGGGGGTCTCTGCCGGGCGCGCCTGGGCAGCGCACCGTCTGCCTCCCGCCGCCGGAGGGGCGGGCGGGGGGGAGGGGAATCACAGCACGCCGGAACCGCCTCGCCGCCCCGGCGCGCGCGAGGGGGACATCACTGGACCCACAGCACCGAGGCAACACGGGCCGACCCTTCCCCTCTCCACCCTCCCGCGCAGAGGCAGGCAGGGCGCGGCGCGCGTGCGGCCCCTCCGTTCCCCGAGCTCTGGAATACTTCCTCCCTTCCTCGCAGCTCAGGCGGGTAAAGGCTGTGGCCCGTTCGCCTCAGCTGCGCTGCGCACGCGCAGTGAGGTTCCCCGTGAGCGCCTGCGTTCCTTCTTAAACTGAGAGATGCCGCGGGAACGGAGGAGCTGAATGAGAGCTGACTGGACAGCGGAAGCAACACCGGCCCGCTAGACCCCAATGAAGCCAGACCGGAGAGCCCGAATGGGGCCAGGCGGGCCGGTCTGAAAGTCTGCATTTTCATCCCAGCGGAAACCGCCGGCCCCGCCGCGGGCAGCGGCTGCTGCGATGGCAGTCGCGGCGGCGGCGGAGGAGAGACGCGTGAGGGAGGTCGCGGCGCGTGGGCTGGGCGCCCGGTGGGCGGCGAGCCTCCGGGCCGGAGCCTGGGCGACCTGTGGCGCCGGGGAGCCCTCAGGTGGGAGGGAGCCGGGAACGCGGGCTCGAGGGGTGCCAGATGGAAAGTCTCCGGAGGGCGGAGGCCGCGCCTTTCTCCGCCCCCGAGGGAGCGGCTAAGCCTTTTATGCAGCAGGCGCTCAATACGTTTATTTACCGAAATGTAGTTGTGAGCATCTTTTCGTGGCTCAGCCTCACAATCTTCTCCCCAGGCTCAGTGTTCCTTCCCTTTTGGTCGTTCCATTGCCTGCCTCAATACCTTGCCGTGATTCAGGGGTTCCACTTGGTTTGTGGAATCAGAATTCGAGGGCACGGGCCTGGGAGTCTTGTGTTTTAACAGCCTCTCAAAGTAGTTGACTGGCTAGCTTTTTAGAACGACTGTTCAACAAATGTTTGTGAGCCTTCTTAGTGCCAGATTTCATTCCTGGCAATGAAGTCCCTGCTTGATTGATTATAATTTTTTGCTCCCCTCTTTTTTCTTTCTTTTTTGTCTTATACTTGGATTTTCTTCCACGATGGGGAGTCCCAGGCATTGTTCTAGGCACTGGAGAAGAAACAGCAATGGATGAAAACTGAAAAAATCCCTGCCTTTTTGGAGGTTATGTTCTAATAGCAGAGGCAGAAGATAAAGTTCAAGTTTGTTAGTGAAGGGCTGAAGAGAAAAAAAATAAAGGCATTTGAGAAAGGGAGATAAGTGTGTGTAGAGGTATGGTCTGTGAAATTTTTCATAGGGTTGCAAGCATAGGCTTACTGAGAATACTCAGTTTGGTAAATGACTGTGGACCTAACAAGTATCATTTGATTGCCAGACCACCTTTGGGTGCTTATGGGAGAGGTTACAGAATCTAGCTGAGAGATAGAGAAATACGACTGGGAAAACGCTGAACCGTGTGACAAGTTTCCTAGTCAGGAAAAGAGCCAGTCTAAGTGAGGTGGGGTTTGTTGGGCTCATAGGCCAGTAGTGGAGCAAATAGAAATCATTTGGACATTTCTGTTGTATAGTTTTGGGAAAGTTTAAGTTGACTTGACTCAAGGTCCAGTTCAGTCAGGGGGTATTCTGTGGTCTGGATTCAGTTTTGATTGTGTAGTTTCTTAAGGGGGTAGGGGGTCAAGAACAGTTTAGAAAAGTGGGGAAGAGATATTCTAAGAATATGAAATAGGATTTAATTATGACAGTCATGTTATTTTGTATTGATGCAAGTCTGTCTCTGGTCCCATGATTTCTGTAGTTCTGTGATTTTTCCTGCCCCCCCCCCCCCATCAGCTTACCTTTTGCTGTTCTTGTCTTACTTGGTCTTTTCTTTTCAGCAAGTTGACTTTCTCTTCTTGGCAGTTCCATCTTCCCTTCCATGTCCAGCATGCAGTGCCGTTCTTTAATCTCCTTTTCTTTTCTGTCTCCAGCATTTGCTGTGGTAGCATTGAATCCCATTGTTTCCTCAGAGGGCCATGAAAACAAAGCATGCTGCAAGCTGTATAGTAACTACGAGGTGTGAGTGTCTGCCACCACAGGATATGAGAAACTCAGTGCTTGTGGGCATTTTGTCTTCCCTAGGTTCAGGTACAGGAAGACTCAGGTGACTCAGAAGTGGAGAATGAAGCAAAAGAAGATTTTCCACCTCAAAAGAAGCCAGTTTGGCTGGATAAAGAAGATGAAGATGAGGAGATGTAGGTTGCCTAAGTTTTTTCTTGGAATCTCTCCGGATACTTTAAAAGTGATTTTGCAGTTTTAAGAAAATTCTTTTTTTGAATATATGATTATGTGAAGATTTGAAGAATACTGGAAAAGTTATTCATAGTCCCAACCATTGTTAACATGTTGGCATACATCTCTCTCCTACGCCATATAGAAAAGCTATGAGCACAGTGTTTGGGGTCAGATGAGAGTTTGCCACCTAATTTGGCTAGTTCCTAGATCCTGGGCAAGTTTAGAACCTACCTTTTCTTGTTTGTAAAATGGAAATACAGTAGCTATATCAAGGATCTCAGGATTAAATGAAATAGTATATGTAGAGCTCTTAATGCAGTGTCTGAAATTGAGAAAAGGCTAAAAAAAAAAAACCAGCTAGCATGCACAGTGTGTACTTTAATAGATGAGAATGTATTGTATTGCGAGCATTTTATTTTTCTTTTTAGTAAGTTGATATTGAGCATCTTTATGCATAAACTTTTCCCCATTCCTTAAATTATTAAGAAAGTTTCTTTGAGGTAGAGTTACTCAAAGAGCAGACAATTTTATGGTTCTTGGTAAAGACAGCCAGGTTGACCCCGAGGTTTTACCAGTTTACCTTCCCAAGGAAAGGTGTCCGTTCACTTCATTTTAAAAAATAAAGATTTACCTTTTTTCAGACTTTGTCAGTTTAATGGGTGGGAAATATCTACTTAATTTGTGTTGAGAAAACATTTTTTTTGTTAGTCATTGGTATTTCTTAGAAGTGTTTTCTATGATGTATTTATTTATTTGTCTACTGGAAACTGTTTCATTTTGATTTTTTATTTTTAAAATGAAAATTGTGTATATTTAAGGTATAGACTATGATGATTTGCTATAGAGGTAGAACATTTTTACTGTAGTCAAGCTATTTAGTATTTCATTTTTTTTTCAGTTACTATTTTTATTTGTGGTGAGAACACCTGAAATCTGCTACCTTAACGAATTATGAGTATACAATTCAGTATTGTTAAGTACAGGCATGCTGTACATTAGCTCTCTATCCTACATATGTGCAACTTTGTACCCTTTGACCAACAGCTCCCTATTTCCTACACCTCCTCACCCCTCCAACCATCATTCTGCTCTTTGGTTCTCTGTACTCTACTTTTTTCAGATTCCGCATTTAAGTGAGATCATGCAGTATTTTCCTTCCATGTCTGTTTTATTTCACTTAGCATAATATTCTCCAGGTTCATCCATGTTGTTTCAAATGGCGGGATAAGACTATTTGTTAATGATTTTAGTACATCAGTGCCTTATGTTTTGAGAATTTCAAACCTTTGTATGTCGCATTTATTGCACATTTTCTCCCAGCTTTTTGTTTGCCTTTTAATTTGATGTTGTCTGACACACAGAATGTTTAAGTGTTTATATAGTGAAATTTGTGAATCTTTTCTTTTGCTGTTGTTTTTAACAGTAAAAAGTTCTTCAGAGAGAGATATTAGCCTATATTTTTCTTTAATCAGTTTTTTAAAGTTTTTTTAAAAATGTTTTTAACTCTAATTTACTTGGAATTTATCTTGGTGAATGGCATAAGCTGTGTCTAGAGAAATCATTCTGAATTTGAAATATTAACTCTTCAAAGGATATACTAGATGATCTGAAATACTGGAGATTCTTTTTAGCTTGGGGAAGAATGGATAAGATGCATTGAGATGTTCCACATCTTACAAATCCTGACCTATATTGTTTGCTCAAAATACTAAAGGCAACAACTTTTATGTTGAATCTTTAAAAGTCACTTAAAGCATGCTGTTCTGTTTTTTATAGGGTTAACAGGATGAACGATCGTTTGCAGAAAGATATGATGAAAAATACTGCTGAAAGTAAACTTTCAAAAGATGAGCTACAAAAGAGACTTAAAGAAGAGTAAATGTCCTTTTCCATTTGTTTTAACAAGAGGTACTTGTAACCAGTAGCTTATTTTGATTTGCTCAGTCTTTGGCCATAACAGCTTCTTGGGTAGTCAGGTTTCCACTGAAACATTAAGCGCATTTGGAAGCATGATTCCGTTTTAGTATTGGGAAGGATGTACAAAAACTTTTTGGAAAAAAACTTGTAATCCCACCACCCACATATAATCAATAACACTCTTTTACTTACTTGTCCATTGGTATTTGGTAAACCATCTCTATTCCACAACTTCTAGGCTCTTTTAGTTGAACAGAGCTGGGAAATACATATTTTGAAATAATGATTTTATATTGATACTTTTAATTCAAACTTACAAATCTTTAAAAGCATTTTAAAATATTGTTTTTGTTTGTATTGAGAACATTTTTTATATTTCTTGCACTTTTAAAAAAGGTTTGTTGAGGTATAGTTTACATATAGTGAAATTCACCCTTTTGAAGTATCAGTCAGTGAATTTTGTTCAGCACATACAGTTATGTAAGCACCAGGACAGTTAACACATGGGATCAAGACACAGAATACTGCCCTCACCCAGAAGGTTTTCTTATACCCTGTGGTAGTCAGCCCTTCTCATCTTCTAACCCCTTTAGCCCCTGACAACAACTGATGTGTTTTCCGTTCTTGCAGATTTGCCCTTTCGAGAATGTTATATAAATACAATAATATAATATGTAGTCTTTTGAATCTGTTGAACCTACTTAGTGCATTTATTATTTCAGATATTTTCTAGCTTTAGGAAATCTTTCCAACTAGATCTTTTGTTTTGTTTAGTTCTTATTTTCCTTTTATGATTTCTTATGTTCATACTTCCTTTCAATACTTCCTTTCAGTGTTTGTATTAGCTATTTTAAAGTCCTTGTGTGCTAATTCTGTAAGGTCTGTCACTTCTGTGTTTCTACTGACTGCTTTTTCTCCTAGTTATGGCTCATGTTTTTCCACTTCTCTGCATATCTAGTAATTTTGACTGGATTCTGGGCAGCGTGAATGTTGTTCAGTGTCGATTTTGTTTTTTGCTTTTAGTGTTGAACTTTGCCTTGGCAGGCAGTTAATTGAGTCGGAGATCAGTTTGGTCTTTTCAAGATTTATTTTTAGCTTTCTTCTAGAGTAGCATTTATTCTAGGTTGGTTTAGCCCCATTATTAGGGTATGACCCTTCTGGGATCTCTTCTGAATGCCCTGAGTGTTCAATAAGGACCTTCCTTCTGACAGGTTGAACTCAAGTGTCTGAGGTGAGGTTCTGCGCAACTTACAGCTCCCTAGTAGTTCTTTACTTGATCTCACGGAATTTCATCCCATAAGAGTGCAGCTTAGTATTCTGCAGAAGTGTCTGTGGACCCCTATACAGAGATTTCTGGAGCTCTTTCTGCAGTTGACTGTCCCTCAAATTCCTGTTGTCTCACCTTCTTTCAAGTCTGATCTTTTTCTCCTTCGTTTTTGTCAGGGTCTTATAAAAATGCCCTGGGTTGGGGGGTGGTATTGCTCAGTGGTGGAGCACACGCTTACCGTGCACGAGGTCTTGGGTTCAGTTCCCAGTACCTCCATTAAAAAAGAAAAAAATTGCTTTGAGGCGAAAATCCCAGTGATGGCAGGGCTCACCTTATTTCCTTTCTTTTATGGATCATGGTCCTATGTTGCCTGTTGTCCAGTTTCTGAGAATAGTTTCGTATATTTTGTTCAGCTTTCTAGTTAGTTATGGCTAGTGGTCTTAGTTTGGTGGACTTGTCTGTATTTCTGTGTTAAACAGTGAAAATGACTGTTGGCGCTCTTCCATAGGCCAGCCCTGCAGAATGTAACTGTCATGCTTCTCTTGAGGTTACTTTTTCCTATGTGAAATGCTCCCATGTATTCAAAAGATATGTGGTACAGTTCTGTGTCTTTTACTCATCTAGTCATTTTTTTTTCAGACGTGCTCTGTTGTACTGTTGTGTACTCTGTGTGCTGTAGCACTGATGTATAACTACAAAGAGACTTCTTTACTTAGTGCCAAGATCTGGTGTTTTGATATACGCAAACAAGGCAGCTATATAACTAGATGTAAATAATTAACAACAAGGATGTATCTAGGACTAGCTTAAATGGTTAGAAGTTCATGGCAGGCAAGTTGGGACTGCCTTGTGTGAGTAATCTTTCTGTTCTTAAAGATAATAACTTTTATGAAAGAGATTCTGTACATAACTCTCAAGGGTGACCTGTCCTGTACTCTTTAAATGTATCAAGCTCTATGAAAATACAGTGGTTACTATAAAAAAATTTTTTTAATGTCTTTGCTTAGATTCCATCATGCCATGGGGGGAGTACCTGCCTGGGCAGAGACCAATAGATGGAAAACATCTTCAGATGGTGAGTGTTGACACTTCTGTTTAAGTTAATAAATAGATCCCTATTCCTGTTCTGTTGTGAATTTGAGCTTTCTTATGAGGCTCATTAATAGCTGGTGTTTGAAATATGTCTTTTTTTTTTAATGTCTGGTTTTATAGTCTACCATTCATCTGAGGGAAGCCCTTTCACAATAGTGTAAGGCTTTTAATACCGTATTATCCACTGTAAAGACAATAATGGATGAATTCTATGAGTTTTTTCCTTAACAGAACTATGTTGCATTATGGCATAGGGTTAAGTAAAAATGAATAGTAGTAGTATTTCTTGATTCAGAGCCCCTTCTGAAGACATACATGGCAGCTAATGTAGCTGTCCTCTAGGAAATGGAATGTCTTTCAAAGGAGTATATGTCACGTCAGACCCAGATGATTACTCACTTTATAAAAACCTGTCTTTAAACTCTAGATTTTAAGATTGTCTTATTCCAAAACTGTTTTCTGCTTTTTTGATCTTTGACTTTAGATATTTTAAATATGGATGATTTGGCCAAGATCTGATTTGAGTGCTTGGAGTTATAAATTTTAGAGTTGGAATTGACCTTGAAATTCTTGAGGAACTCTAGAGTATATCTTCCCATTTAATGAAGGAGCTCCTTTCTTAGCATCTTTGATACCTGATGAACTTCTATTTGATTTCCACCGTTACCTCTCCCTCCTTTCTCCCCACCACTGTCAGTCCTCATGGTGTTCAAGAATAGGGAGACCTTACAAAGAGCCAGTTGTTTTATATAATTCTGTTAGAAAACTCTGTTTGTTATTAAGTAGAAATTTACCTTCTGGTTTCTGACCAGATACTTTTAGAGGTTGAGGGACTCTTTGTGCTGTGGCCTGACACTGCAAGAACCTCTTCTGCAACATCTGTCAGATGATCATTTAGCCTCTGCTTAAATATTTCAAATAATGTTGTACTCTTTATTGGAGTATCTCTTCCCCTTCTCCTCTTTTCTTTAAGAACTAATTGTTCTAATTTTTTTTTTTTTTTTACTATTTTGAAATTAAATCTCCCTACATTCTGTAGTCCTACCTTTTGAAGAGGTATAATCTTACCTCTCTTTCATATAAACTGTTTGTTATTTGCAAAATGTCTTTCCAAGTTCATTTTTAAATATGTTAATCGTCTCTTGTCTTTTAACCTGTTTTTACATGACACAGTTTTCAATCCTTGGTCACCAATTTGCTCTCCTGGTTGAAATATAATTTTATTATCCATTTTAGAATGCTGCATTCATAGAACAACAACATTTTAGATCCGTGTAATTAAAGATAGGTTTATGCTCATTGTTGAAGCAGAAAACCTCCCAGATCCCAGGAGAATTTGTTTTATGTGAGTAAACATAAAACTGGGGTAGTGGGAAGGTGATGCTCTATTTCAGGGACCCAGGTTCACAGAGGTTCTGCCCTCTTCAGGCTGGGTCGTCCACAGTTGCCCGAGATGTGACTATAGGAGAAGAGAGCGGGGCTCACCAAGGGAGGTCTTCACTGGCCCGTCCTGGTGGTGGTGCATGATACTTTCACCTGCGCTTTATTGGCCAGAACTCAGTCACGAGGCCACACTAACTGCATGGAATACCAAGAAATACAGTTTGTCTTTGTGCCCAGGAGAAAAAGGAAATGGATTAGGTCGACAGTGAGCCAGTCTGCTACCATCTGGGATATCAAGTCTAATACCTTAATGGTACAGATGAGGGGAGTCAGGTTCAAAAAGCTCGAAGCGACTTGTCCAGGGTGTATTTACTGGCAGAGTGGTGACTACCACCCCGCTTCACAGTTACCTCCAACATGTTGGTATTCTTACCTATAAATACTACACCGAGTATCTTTAAAAGAGAAGTACTTCCCCCTTTAAACATAATTATAATGCTTTCGTCATACACCTTCAGAAATCAGTAGTAATTTCTTAATATTATGGATTGTTTTATTGTTGCTGTTTTGTTAATTTAATCCTCCCTCCACTCCTGCCTCAGTCTTTTTAGTTTGCTTTGTGTTCTGCTTGGTCTTTATAGTGCTCTTTGAAGTTTTGTAAATTCTTGTCTATTATGTCTTCAAATACTGTTTTTGTTTTTTCTTTCCTTCTGGAATACTAGTTACACGTATGTTAAATTTAAAATATATATATATATATTCTGTGTTGTTTTCTGTGTTATTTGTCTTTTTGCTCTCTGTACTTCAGTCTGGATATTTTTTTTTTTCTGATCCTTTTTCCAGACCACTGATTCACTCTTCACGTAATTTTGATATTGTGTTAAAAACATCCAATTGGTGTTAATCTTAATTACTGTATTTTCCGTTCTAAAGTATCCATTTGGTTCTTTTTTTTAGATAGTCTAGTTCTCTGGCTCAGTTCTGAGTCTTATCTCTAATTATATTGAATATGTTAAACAAAAATTTTAAACATAAAATTATTTTTTATTATTATTTTTCCTTCCAGTTTTATTAAGCTATAATTGACATACAGCACTGTATTGTAAGTTTAAGGTATATAGCATGATGATAACATATATAGCATGATGATTACCACAATAAGTTCTGTGAACATCTGTCATCTCACATACATACAAAATTCAAGAAATAGAAAAGAAATATTTTTCCTCTTGATGAGAAGTCTGAAGATTTACTGTCTTAACAAGTTTCATATATAATGTACAGCAGAGTTATATTTATCATGTTGTACATTATATTCCTAGTAATTATTTATCCTATAACTGGAAGTTGTACCTTCTGACTGCCTTCATTCAGTTCCCCCTCACTTTACCCCCTAGCCTCTGGTAACCACAAGTCTGATCTCTTCTTCTATGAATTTTAAACATAATCTTTTTAAAGTTTGTGTCCGATAATTCCATTATCTAGATCTTCTATGAAAATTGTGTATTTTTCCTTAGGTTTCAGGTCAAGTTGCCGTACCTTGTCATTATTGACCTGGTTATGTTTCACTGGAGAACAATACTACTGATTAATTAGAGGTCTCGGACAGTGACGTCTTTGGCCAGAGGATCTGTGCATTTGTTTATGGGTAGGTGGCCAAGGAGCACTAGCAATCCCTGAGCATCTTATTCTAGTGAGGGAGTGTGAGGATTCAAAGCTGGGTTTCAGCTGCTGGGAGATTTTCTCATAATTCTTTGACTTCACCTTTAATTTTATGTTACTCTTTTGTGGCAACAATCCAAAGCCTACTGGTTTGCCAGACCATTTACCAACCTTAGAGGGCTTTGATGCTAGTTTTTGCCTCCTTAACCCTACAGGTGTTTTAAAAACTCTACTTAGCGTCTCAGCCTTCTTTCCTGGAACCATCAGTCATCTCCAGGGGAAAAGCAGCCCTGTTACCTCTCTTTGGAGTTCAGATACACGGTTTGCTGACTTTGAGCTCTCAGTCACCTAGAAGTTCTAGTTCTTTTCCATGTGAGTTGTTCAGCTAGATCTGCTGTTCACCCTGTTGCCAATTTTGCCACAATCTGAATTTCTCCTTTTAAATTAAATGCTGACTCTTATTACAACTTTATTTCATTTCATGTTGTTTCAGTCACCATCTGTGAATGTGTGTCTTTGGTTCCAGAGTTAGGCTTTGATTTTAACCATATATATTGAGGTCTTTGTCGTCATTTTCGTCTCCTTCAAATTTCTTTTGCTGTTTTACTTTTACCAATTGCAGGTTAAATAAAATGATTGAGGGTGGGAGACTGGGAGTTGAAGTTTTAGTTATAGATGTTTGGGGTAGGTAATGGCCATCTCATTGATTCTAAAGATCAGCCTGTGGGTTTATTTGACTTAGATGAAAGTGAAGAGGATGAAGATGATTTGTTGCAAAGGACTGGGAATTTCCTATCCACATCAGCCACTCCTCCTAAAGGAATCTTAAAAGTGAGAGTCAGTGAAACTGGACCTCTCTAGCTAATTACCTTTGAAATCCAATATGCTTCCCAGTTACAAATGTGTTGACTCCCTTTATCTGGGGGATTAAATGTGCTTGCTGTCATCTTGCCTTGATAAATATTTATGTTAGGTTTCTTCCTTTTGCAGAAGTGATGGATAAGATTAAATTATGTCCCCAGGAATCTTGGGAATCTGATTTGATTTCTCCTTTTGCATTTCTTGTCCTTTCTGTTGGTACCAGCCTAGTTTCTACTGCTGTCATCTCTCACCCAGTGCACTGCAGCTTTGTGACTAGACTCTCCATTTCCAAACTGCTCTTTCTACAGTAACCTGAGGGATCTTTGAAAAATAAAACAGCATGTTGTGTCACTTTTCACTACTCTGAAAATTTGTGAATTCCTTACCCCAGTCTACACTGCCTTTCACACGATCTGGCTTCTGCCTGCATCTTCATCACATTCCTTTCCTCTTATTCCTCACTCAGGCCACACAGGCCTTCTTTCTGTTTCTTGTACATGCCGACCCGTTTTTGCCTCTGAACTTTTGCTCTTACTCATTCTTCTGCTTGTCTGTTCTTCAGACACTGCCAGTGGCCAACTCATTCTTACCTTTCTGCTCAGATGACATCTAGAAATGTCTTTCCTGGCCATCCTATCTAAAGTGGCCTACTAGTTACCTTCTAATTCATCACTGTCTCTCTTGTTTATTGTGGTAACCAAGTGCGTACCCAGCACTTGCTTTGATTAAATATCAATGACCAGATTTCTCTCTGACACAGGTATTTTCCCCATTATAAAATGGTGGCATGTGTATTGGTGGAGAGGGGACCCTATTATGGTAAATTATTAGAGTGATTTTGTCTCCTCACCCTATGAAGATAATTCATTTAACTCCACATGGGGTGAATTCACCCCTGTTGAAAATGCAGTCACCATTTGTAAATTAATTACACATAAATAAAAAATAAGAATTAGTGAGTTCAAAAAAAACGTAATCACCATAAAAATTTAACTTCAGTGGTTTCAAACAAAACATATATATGATACTTTGTTTTCTATATAATTGAATTTTTAATGCAGAGGAGAAAACCTGTGAAAACAGAAATAACTGAAAGTAGTCCAAATGACGCATGAACTCATCACCGCTTTAAACTATCAACCACGTACCCTGAGAGGAGAACACAAGCAACTGCCAACCGGAGAACCATGGGGATGCCTACCCAGTGCCTCTTACCTCTGTACCATGAATGCACAGATGCCGGAGTAGGAGTTTTAAGTAAAATTTCTCTGGACATAAAAGTCTCCCAACCCGAATGGATGTATGTTGGGGAAGTAACTATATTCTAAGGCCTTAATGATTTAATCCCTTTCTTTGAAAGATGGTAAAAATGGATTCTTTTACAGCAGAATGACTTGCTGGTTGTTAGCAGAGCTGTGTTCTTCTGGTTACCATTCCAGTGCACTTTGTTCTGCATTGCGAACTACTTTATAATGTTTTTTCTTATGCTTTAAAGAAAATAATGTTAACCTGTTTGAATTGATAAAATTCCAGTTTTATTTTTCTGTAGATGAAGAACTGCCAACACGCTAACACTGAACGTCCTACCACTGCTCGGGTCTCGTCTGTGCAGTACCACCCCCGTGCACAGGTTGTGATGGTCACTGGACTAGATGACGCTAAATCACTCTTTCAGGTGGGCATTTTTAAATGAAGACTTGTAGTGAGAAGTGTTTATACTCAGCATACAGGGTTTGTGGAAGTAAGCAAAAGGAATATTTTGTACTTCCTTATAGGTTGATGGAAAAACAAATCCTAAAATTCAGAGCATCTGTTTGGAAATGTTTCCAATCTTTAAGGCTTGTTTCAGTGCTAATGGAGAAGAGGTTTTAGCCACGAGCACTCACAGCAAAGTTCTTTATGTCTATGATATGCTGGCTCTGAAAGCTAATTCCTGTGCATCAAGGAAGAGGTAAGGTTTCTATTGAACACATAACTGAGCCCTCCCCAGCCCCCTCCACCCTCCAGCCCACAGCCGAGTTCATTTAAGAGTACTTACAACCACTTCTTTTTTCCCTCCCCTTAGAATTCTTAAAAATAAGTTTGTTTGGTTTTAGTATTTGGAAAATGTTGTGTTGTTGGGATAATACGGTTGAATGAAAACAGTGAACTGACTTTTTTTTTTAAAACATTTATTTTGGAGGGGGTAATTAGGTTTATTTATTTACTTATTTTTATGGCGGTGCTGGGGATTGAACCTAGGACTTTGTAATTGTGCCTGCTAAGCACATTCTCTACCATTGAGCTATATCCTTCCCCTTGAACTGACATTTTATTAAGCACTTAGGAGAAAAACCGTAATTTGAAAATAAATATTCTCCTAGACCAGAAAAGCAGTTGCAAATACTTGGCTGTAAATTAGCAAATTGCTACAGCAGAAAGAGCACGAGCCTGGGAGTTAGAAGACCTGGGTTCTAATCATTTCACTTTTCTCATCTTCAGGAAATTTGGAAACCTCCAGTTCTACGTTTGTTATAATAGAATTTTGGTTTACATTTAAAGGAAGTAAAGCACTGCTTTTGGAGGTTGTAATGTATTTTAAAGAATGAGCTAGTTAAAAAATACTTCTTTTATCAGATGAAAATGTATCTTTCCCTTGCGTTCTCCTACTGCTTTTACCACAAAATATAGAGACACCGTCATGAATCCTTTGGGAAGCAGAGTCACTGTAATGAAGCTGGTTGCGTTAACGTTATAAATCAGGGTGCTGGCGTGGGCATGGGCTGGCTCCATGGCGGTCTCGCTGTTGAGCTGCACATGTGTGGGGCGGTAAAGGACAGGTCTTGCTCTGTACAGCCTTTGTTCTACTAGTGGTTAAAAGTGAGTAAGGCCAATTATAGAGACATTTATGCTGTTTATTTTCAGTGTTTGTAGTCTTTTCTTTCCTGTGTTCCTGACACTTTTCAGTGATCCTTTTGAAATAGGTTCTTAATTTATCTATTTATGCTTTAAACCAGTGCTTTTCAAACATGAATATGCATATAGATCACCTGGGGCTCTTGTTAACGTGCAGGTTTTGATTCCGTTGTTCTGAGGGGGGCCTGATTCTGCGTTTTAACAAGCTCTCGGATGGTGCTGATGCTGCTGAGCCACGGACCTCCCTTTGAGTTCTCAACCTTAAACCATCTCCTCACATTGAAACAGAAAACAACGTGTAGTAGTTATCGCTCTTAAATATTATTCCACTAATCGGGAGGAATGGGCTTTGGTCCTTCCTGCATTGCATCTTCCTGGGAAAAGCAGACCAGGGGTGGCTGAAATCTGGTAGTTACCGGTGTTCACTGTGGATCCACGGGTGTGCAGGGTTGTGTATTCGACCACCAGCTTCTTCTAAGACATGGCAGTTATCTTTCCCTTCTAATATTTTTCATCTTCTTACCTCAATAAGTATAGCTTGGTAATAATGATGATGATAATAATAGTAATGGTAAATCAAATGTATTTCTTTTTTGGTGATATGCTATTGAATATAATCTCAGTTTCTTGTTATTATAAAACACTGTAACTCAAGAAATTAATTAAGGACGGTAGAACAAGGATATACAAGCCTTATGTGTATGCAAACTCTTCATGCGCTGGACATGTTGAATGATGATTCTTGCCATCGCTGCATCTGCTTAAATTTTTACTTTTGTCTCACGGTATCAAAGAACTTCTAATTTTTGTCCATTCTGAGAAGAACGGACAAGAACTCCAGGTCAAGGGTATCTGCTTAAATTTTTACTTTTGTCTCACGGTATCAAAGAACTTCTAATTTTTGTCCATTCTGAGAAGAACGGAGAAGAACTCCAGGTCAAGGGTATGATCATGCCAGTATATGTCTTCCCAGGAAGCTGCATTCAGAGAACAGCACGTTGAGCCTAGTAACCACAACCAGACAGCGTCCCTTTTCTGTTTATCTCAGAATTTGTTGCTAATGTTTGCTGATTTTACTTGTTTATAGAACCCATGAGAAATGTGTCCTTGCAATTTAATCAGCACCCTTTTAATTAACGTGTTGTTGTTGGACCAGTTGTTTGGACTAATCTCAAGTTCTGTTAAACTGAAGACTATTAATTTTGTGGGGTACCCAAACCCCCAAAGGATTGAGAATCTACTGCTGTGTCCCTGCTGTGAACTGGTCCGAGAGAGGCTAAGGCATAGGGATCTGTCCATGACCCGTCTGTGGTCCCAGCAGGATCCTAGTTTTCCGTTTACCATCAAGGCAGCTAAATAGCTTTGGTTGCTTCATTTAGCCTTGTGATTTTTTTTTTTCCTGGAACTTTTCATATTGAATTGTGTGCATTCTTTATGCGTTTTGGATGTGAACCCCTTATCAGACATACCATTTGCAAATACCTTCTCCCGTTCAGTAGGTTGCCTTTTCATTTTGTTGATGGTTTCCTTCACTGTGAAAAAGCTTTTAAGTTTCATTGGATGCCATTTGTTTATTTTTGCTCTTGTTGCCCTTACTTGAGGAGACATATCCAAAAAAGAATTGCTGGCTAAGACCAGTGTCAAATAGTGTACTGTCTGTTTTCTTCTGGGAGTTTTATGGTTTCAGGTCTTACATTTAGGACTTTAATCCAGTTTGGATTTATTTTTGTGGATGATATAAGAAAATGTTCTAATTTCATTCTTTTCCATGAAGCTGTTCAGTTTTCCGAGCACCGCTTATTGAAGAGATTGTCTTTTCCCCATTGTATATTCCTGCCTCCTATGTCACATTTGCCATATTTGTGCATGGGTTTATTTCTGGGCTCTCTATTCTGTTCCACTGATCTAGGTGTCTGTTTCTGTGCCAGCATCATACTGTTCTTTTTTTTTTTTTAATGGAGGTAAATAGAACCCGGGACCTCGTGCATGCTAAGTGTGTGCTCTGCCAGTGAGCTGTACCCTGCAGCTTTTTGTAGCTTTGTGGCATAGTCTGAAGTCAGGGACTGTGATACCTCCATCTCTGTTCTTTTTTCTCATGATTGCTTTGCCTGTTTGGGGTCTTTTGTGGTTCCATTCAAATGTTAGGATTCTTTGCTCTAGCTCTATGAAAAATGTCATGGATATTTTGATAGGGATTGCATTGAATCAGTAGATTGTTTTGGGTAGTGTGGACAATTTAACAATATTAATTCTTCTCATTTGTGAACATGGGATGTCTTCTCATGTATTTATACCATCCTCAATTTCCTTCATTGACGTCTTAGAGTTTTCAGAGTAGAGGTCCTTCATCTCATTGGTTAAATTGCTTCTTAGGTATTTTATTCTTTTTGATGTGATTGTAAATAGAATTGTTTTCTTGATTTCTTTTTTGGATAGTTCATTATTAGTGTATAGAAAAGCAAAAGATTACTATATATTAATGTTGTATTCTGCACTATTACTGAATTCACTTATTAGTTTTAATAGTCTAGAAGATACCCTGTGTCTTCTGATTGGAGCATTTTGTCCATTGACATTTAAAGTGATTATTGATAGGTAGGTACTTACTGCCATGTTGTTGTTTTCTGGTTGTTTTTGTGTTTCTTCCCTGTTAATTTCTTTTTCTTTTAGTTTCATTCCTTACGGTTTATTTCTTTAGGGTTATGTTTGGGTTCCTTTCTGTCTAATTTTTGTGTATCTATTGTAGGTTTTTGATTTGTGTTTACCATGGAGTTCATGTGTGTCTACCTATAACTATAGCTACTTGCTTTAAGTGGACAGTCATTTAAGTTCAGGCACATTCTGAAGGGTCTACATGTTCACCCCCCAACCACATTTTGTGTCCTTGATGTCATATATAACATGTCAGTGTGATGGCAAACAGAATCTTGATGCCCACCCCTTACCTATTATTGTGGTTATAGTTCATTTTACAGCTTCAGTCTTTTAACCATCATACTAGCTTATTTAAATGATTAATCCACTGCTTTTCTTATATATTTGCCTTTACCATTGAGATTTTTCTCTTTCTTTATTTTCTTACTTCCTGTTACAGCCTTCTCTTTTTCACTTAAAGAAGACCCTTTAACATTTCTCATAAGGTCAGTTTAGTGGTGATGAACTCTTAGTTTTTGCAGTCTGGGAAACTCTTTATTCCTCCCTCAATTTTGAATGATAACCTCTCTTGGTAGTGCATCCTAAGTTGAAGGTGTTTGTTTGTTTGTTTGTTTGTTTTTAGCATTTTAAATACATTATGCCACTCCTTTCTGGCTTGCAAAGTTTCTGGTGAAAAGTCAGCTGATAGCCTTATGGATGTGACTGAAAATTCTCTTTTAATTTTTAACTTCTACCATTTTAATTACATGTTTTTGTGTGGGTCTCTTTGAGTTCATCTTATTTGGGACTCTCTGTGCTTCCTATACCAGGATATCTGTTTCCTTCTTTGGGTTAGGGAAGTTGTCGGCCATGATTTCATCAAATACATTTTAGACCCCTTTCTTTTTTCTCCTCTGGGACTTTTATAATGTGAATGTTAGCATGGCTGATGTCGTCCCAGAGGTCCCTTAGACTATCCTTATTTTTTAAGATGTGTTTTTCTTTTTACAGCTCTGAATGGGTGATTTACATTTTTCTGTTTTTCAGATCACTTATGCGTTCGTCTGTGTCACCTAATCTACTGTTAATTCATTTAGTGTATTTTTTGTTTCTGTTAGTGTATTCTTCTGCTCTGTCTGATTCCTTTTCAGTATTTTCTAGTTCTCTGTTGAAATTCTCACTGTATTCACCTATTCTTTTCTTGCTTTCAGTGGTCACTTTTATTACTATTGCTTTGAACTGTTTATCAGGTAAATTATCTCTGCTTCAAATTAGGGTTTTTTTTTCTCCTGGGTTTTATCTTGTTCTTTCATTTGACATATATTCCTTTGTTTTCTCATTTTGTTTAAGTTTCTCTGTATTTTATATTTATGAAATCGGGTGAAACAGCTGCCTGTCCTGGTCTTGAAGGCTTGTCCTTGTGTGGGAACATCTCTGTGCAGCCTGCCTGTGCCCAGAGGCTTTGGTGTGAGAACTGGATCTGAAGTAAGCAGGGGCCATAGTTTCTCCTGGGGTGTGCTGGCAGCCGCTGCCTTGATGGGGGGTAGGGCTGGAGTTGGAGGGGAGAGCTGAGCCAGATGTGAGCTGTGGCTTCTCCTAGCTTGTAGTCCTATCAGGGATGGGCCCAGAGCCCAAGGGGCTGGAGCAGGAGCCCTGAGGGAGTTGGGCTTCTCCCCAGTGTGATGGCAGCCTCTGCCTTGGTTGGGGGTGTGGCTCGGGCCAGAGGGCTTGGGGCTATATTTCTGTGCTGGTTCTACCTGTCCCCGCCGTGTGGATGCCTTGGTTGTGGTGCAGTCAGGGCTGAGATGTTGGAGCTGCATTACTGAGCTGTCTCCTTCCCTGGTGCATGCGTGCACGTGCATCATGGTAATGGTGGTCTCCTCCTTGGCTAGAGGCATGGCCAGGCCTGAGCTGGCTCTGCTTCTTCCCCAGTGTGCACACGCATGTGCATGCTGGGAACGGCGGTCTCCACCCTGGCTAGTGGCAGGGCCTGGCCGAGCCAGCTCTGCTCCCTCCATGGTACGTACATACACCGGCAATTGTGGGCTCTGCTCTGGCTAGAGGCAGGGCTGGGGCCTGACCTGGCTCTGCTCCTTCCCTGGTGAGAACGTGTGCATTGGCAGTGGTGGCCTTCTTCTCAGTGGGGGGCAGTGGCCGAGCAGGATGTGCTGGAGCCAGAGCCTGGTGTGTGCTGAGGGACCTGCTGGGGTGGTCCTGGCAGGCTGGCCAGAGCACAAGGCAGTTTTCTATCTGCTACTGGGTCTGGGATCCAGCAAGTGTGTGCGTAAGTCCTTCAAGAGCAGTCTCAGCTTATTCCAGCCCTCTGGTAAGCCCTTCTTGGTTTTCAAACCAGATAAAGGGGCTTATCTTCCTGATGTTGGACCCTAAGGCTTGGTTTACTTAATATGTGGCTTGAATCCATTGATCCCCAGGGAGGATCCCTGAGCCGCTCCTCTCTGGCTCACCCACCAGGCGTGTGGGTTCTTAATAGATTGCTTCTCTTCCCCTCCTATCAGACTCCATGTGGTTCTTTCCTTACACCCTTGGTGGTAGAAGAGTCATTCTGCTCATTTTTGGATCATTATCACTGAGACTTGTTCTGTATGTATTTGTCATTTTGATTGATTAATGGGGGAGGTGAGCTCAGGGTCTTCCTCCTCTGCCATATTGATCCTGCCTCACCAGAGAAGGATTTTAAAGAGTTGTTATAACTCTTTTAACTCTCTGCCAATCCCAGATAAACCCATCTTTGTTGGAGAAACATCTGGTGGTCTGTCTCAGATCAATAGCCCAATGGCAAACAAGGAGAATAAACAGATGTGTCTGTTTATGTGTCTGAAATAAAGGAAAACATGTGACCAATGAGTAAAATTATGTAGAATCTCAGCAGAAAAATTAAAAATAAAAAATAAAAAAATAGAATTTATAGAACTGAAAATTATAATTATTTGGAATAAGAATACACTGGTCTTTACTGTTTTAACTTCCATTATTCAGTGGCATCTTGGAGGTAAACCCCATAGCACCGTATAGGACCTAATAGACTGTAAAAAACTATTTGTTGAAGTGGAATTAGTCATAAACCTGCCCTCTGGAGCTACTCAGGATAAATATAACCCCTTTGATAGTAGGAAGATTCTAAATATTAGAAAGTCACAACCATCACATATTTCTGTGATTGTTGCTTTTGAACAGTGACCATTGGAGGAGAGATGGATATGTATGTCTCAGAGGACCTGTTGTCCCTTCTGTCACCCAGATTTTCCTCATTGTTTGTTTCTGTTTGAGATGCTGGTCAGATGCTTCCATTTGCATCTGTAGGTGATGGGAAATGAATAGCCAGAAGTTGGTAAAGGATCCAGGACATGGTCCCTTTCAGTCTGAGCTCGATAGGCAGCGGGCCATTGTGGTTGAGAGCATAGATTATGGAGCCAGACCACCTGGGTGTGAATCGTAGCATCACCACGTACTGTGTGACCATGGGCAGCTATTTAACTTTCCTAGGTCTGCGGTTCCTCATGTATAAAATCGGGATAACAATAATACCAATAAGGGAAACTAATATTTTTAAAGCGTGAAAAAAATTAATAAAGGGAAACCTCAATTAAATAGTTGACAGAACAGAATGGGGCGCTCTCTTCCCTTGCCACGATAGCAGAGCCTAACCAGGAAGAAGAAAGAGTTCTCTTCTTTCCAGCCAAGAGCTCAGCCATTGAAAAGCCATGGACTCTTTGCTCACTGTAGCCCTCCCAACTTCCTTTTCCTCTCTATAAGAGTGTTCTCCATCCCTTGTCATGTGGGGACTTGCACATGGTTCACCATGGTTGCAGACCCCAGATTGCAATTCTCTGGCAATCCCAGATAAACCCATCTTTGTTGGAGAAACATATGGTGGTCTGTTTGTCTCAGGTCAATAGCCCAATGGCACAGAAGGAGAATAAACAGATGTGTCTGAACAGACAGATAGAAAGGGTGATAAAGAGAAACTGCCAAAGAGGTCATGGCTGGGGACTTTCCAGAAGTGAAAAAAAAAAAATCCTTAGATTAGGAAAAAAAAATCTCACCACATCCTAAGCATGGTGAAAAAACAAACAAACAAAAAAATCTATACTCATTTCACATGTTAGTGAAACTTCAGAGCATCAAAGATCAAGAAAAAAAAATTTAGTACCAGAAAACAAGGAATAAGAATATGACATCAGAGTCTTCATCAGCAACACTGGAAGCCAGAAAACAATAAAACAATATTTTCAAAGGGATAAAGGATAACAAAGTTGGACCTACAGTTGTGAACACAGCAATTCTGTCCTTGGAGAGTAATGGTAGATTAAGTACATTTTCAGACATCATTTGAAAGAAAAAGTGAATCTAGAAAGATGCAGTGGGTTGGAATAAGAAATAGTGAGCAAATAAATCAGCTAAATATATTGGCAAATCTAAATAACCATCATTAATGTTATTGTGTTTAGTTCCTGGTGCCAAAATTTGGGATCACAAGAATGTGGGAGCGGGGAGGGAAGAGCACGGAGGGCAGGCAAGAGTACCGTGTATCAGATGCTGCTGTGTCTCCACTCATGTCCTCTCAGCTTCTCCTCCAATTTCAGCCAAAGCTCTAGCCAAGTCTTCCCAGGGGCTCAAGTGAAACACACTTGAAGTTTCGGCTCCAGGACTTCTGGAGTTAAGACCTCCAGGGGCGGCCCTTAAACAGAGGGGATGGGAGCTGTTGGATGAGTACTTCTACCGCTAACTCTTCACAATTTTGGAGAAGCCTTCTGTAGGCTTTGCAGAAGGTCCCCACCAGAACTGAGCCCAAATCGCCCATGGCAGAGACCTCAGTATCACACTCAGAGTGGCTTTCTCTCCGTCCCTCACTCTGCCCGCCCCACTCTCCAGCTTCCTGCCAAGACCTCCCAGATCAACCGCCTAACACTCGAGACCTTATCACAAGCTTTGCTTTCAAGAGGACTCTGAGCTAGGACACTAAGGCTGTTGTCTTCCTCATGGTCACAGAGGTGCAGATTGCTTGTTTACTGAGATATAGTTTACATCCATTAAATAAATTCCATGGTTGTAAAGTCAGTGGTTTTAAATACATCCACCAGAGTGTACAACCATCCCCACTATCTAATTTCAGAACATTTTCATTGCTTCAAGCAGAAATCCTGTCCCCATTAGTAGTCAGTCCCCAATTCCGCCACTAATCTACTTCCTGTTTTTATGGATTTGCCCATTCTGGACATTTCATAGACATGGAATCACATAACACATGGTCTTAAGTGACTGGCTTCTTCCATTGGCATGTCTTCAAGGTTCATCCATGCAACATACATTGTGGTCCTTCATTCCTTTTTATGGCAGAATGATGTTCCATTGCATGGCAGAGCAAAACATGGAAGGCGGGCTTAAGTTGCAAGATAGTTTAATAGTCAAGAAGCAGTACCACAGGCGTGTCCATTTAGAAATACAGGAGTAAATATTTTAAAAATCAGTTACAAAGGAAGTAAGAAAGTGATTGCCCGTGGGGAAGAAGAAACAGAAAGAAAGGAACAACATACAGATATTTTCCTAAACAAACCTCAAATGAAACTATCTCATTCTTTAAAGTATATACACATATAACCAATTGAAATAAAAACTAAAATAAGAAAAAAAAAAGGAAAAAAGCATGATAAATAGAAAATACAAAATAAGATATCAAACTAAGTCTAAATATATCCATCACAGTACATTTAAATTGCTTAAATTTATCTATTAAGAAAACTAAGCCTTTCAAAATGGATAAAATCCAATCATGTTGTATTGTTAGAGACACACCTAAAAAACAACTAGAATATGGAAATACTGACATACGAAGGATGGACAAAAATATCCTTCCCAGGCAAGTACAAAAGAAAGAGGAAAGTTGGTGTGGCAATAGTGATGTCAGACAAACTAAAACTAGGGACGAAAGGCATTAAGAGTAAGATGGATATTTCATACTAGTAAAATGGACAATCCATTAATGAGATTCAGCAGTCATGAACATGTCCATCATGTTTTTCTTTTTATTGTGGTACAAAACACATAACATAAAATTTATCACCCTAACCATTTCTCAGTGTACACTTCAGTAGAGTTAAGGATATTCATATTGTGCAACCATCACCACCATCCATCTCCAGAACTCTTTCCTCTTGCAAAACTGAAACTGTAACCCATTAAACAATAACTCCCCATGTCCCCACCCCCTCTAGAAACTACCCTGGACACCATCGTTCTATTTTCTGTCTCTGAATTTGACTACTCTAAGTACCTTATATGAGTGGAATCATACAATATTTGTCTTTTTGTGACTGGTTTATTTCACTTAGCATAATGTCCTCAAGGTTCATCCATGTTACAGCAAATGTCAGAATTTCCTTCCTTTTTAAGATTGAATGATATTCCATTTGTTGTATGTATGTACCACACTTTGTTTATCCACTCTCTGTCCATGGACACTTGGGTTGCTTCTACCTCATGGCTATTGTGAATAATGCTGCTATGAATATGAGTATGAATGAGTCAATCAGTAATCAATCAACAGCCATTTATCGACCCCTCACCATTGGCTAGGCACGGCTCCAGGTTCGGGGGTTACAGCAGTGAACAGCCTGAACTGGGGAGGCTTATGCTTTAGGGGCGGCAGTCAATATGCACACAAATGGCACAGTCACGAGACGGCAGGTGCTGGTTGATGAAGATGAACTCAGGCCATGATGGTTCACAGAGACTGTAGTGAGCTGGGGGCTGCTTTAGCCAGGGGGTTGGTCTGAGAAAGCCTGTTCAAAGAAGGTGAAATTTGTGTCGAGACCTGAAAAGTAAGAAGGTAGCTAAGACCCGTGGAGGAAACATTCCAGGCAGAAGCAGCAGGAGCAAAAAAGCCCAAGCGTGGACTCAATCTGGAGCGTTAAAGAAGACAGGATATTGAGGCTGGAGAGTAGCACAGAGGTGGGCAGAGGCTTGAGGACAGAGAGGGAACCAGGCCAGGAGTTGGGGTGGTGGGACGAGTTGGGGCGGGGCTGTGCGTGGGGGCGGGGCTATGTGCAGGGGCGGGGCCTGTAGGCTGGGCCAGGCTAGGGTTGCCTTGAGGGCAATGGTGCAGGTAAGGGAGCTCTGCAAGGTTTCAAGCAAGGAGAGGACATGAGTTGCTTTACTGCCACGTAGAAGGTGGATTTTAACGGGGTCAGAGCTGTGGTGGGGACTGGAGTTAGGCGTGCACTTAACAGCACTGAAGTAGGGAACGCAGAAACCTGTAGAACCACAAGGAGAAGCTGAGAAATCTATTAATCACAGTGGGGAATTTTAACCTCTGGATGAAGGAGTGCCTCTCTCAGCCCCGCCCCTGTCGCCCTGCAGTTCCCACTTTCTCCCAAGCCCTCTGTCGCCATGCCCCTCCCACCATGCCTCACCCCACCTCTTCGCATCACCTCCCTTTTCTTCCCAGAGCCTTCTGGCCCCTCCCGGCACCTGAATGTCACTGCCAGATCCTCCAGGCCTACTCCAGGCCCTAACATCCTTCCAATGACTAGCCCCCATCCCCAGCTCTCCTGGCCTCTTCCAGGTTCTCCCGATTTACCTCTTCCCTTCCATGTCCCCCACTCACCTCCACAACATTTCTCTTATTCCACCCTGTCTGGAATCTCAGCTCCTTCTAGGTTCCAGTCTCTCTCTGGCAACTCAGATTCCCAAATCATCCCCAGTTCTATTTCATCCAGCTCCCCTAGTCCCTTCCTAACCCTCCCAGACACTCAGTCTTTTAATACCTTCAGCCCCCAGTCCCACCAACTTCCTCCCATTTCCCACACTCCCTGCTGACCCTCCCCTTTGGTCTAGACTGGTTGGAGACTCGTTTTCTAGTTCCTCCCCTGGGACAATGAGCAGATTACTTTGCACCCCTCAAAAGGGCCGTTACACTGAGGCCCTTGGTTTGCCAGAAATGAGTAAAACACAAACAAGGTTTAATGCCACCTCCAACTACCCCTGGACCCAGTGAGGAGGAAAGGCGAGGTCCCCCAGGCCCACTTCCATTTCCTACCCCAAGCAGGATGGGAGCATACGGACTATAGGGTGGGGGCAGGGCCCAACCTGGCAGCCAGGGGAGGGTCCCAGCAGCTGTCACCACACAGACCCAGCCAGAGCATGGAGCCTGCTGCAGCAGGTGGTCAGGGAGCCGGGACCAGAGGGCTCTGTTTTTGGAAGGGTTGTGATTTATCAAGATGCCTAGCCCTGGCTACGCCCCTTCCCATCCATCCTGTCATCACTCAGTTCCTCAAAACTCCCAGCTCCTCCAGCCCTTCCCAGAACCCCCAGGCCTCCTAGCCCCAGCCCTCCTCGCAGTCCCTCTGGTCCTCCACAGGGCTTCCGAGACTCTCCTCCAACTCCATTTCCCCCAGTCCCCTGTACCTCCACTTGGGACAAGGCTAGGGACAAGGAAATCATGGCTTCATGTGTTCTCTGTACAAGGCAGACAGCAGAATAGACACTCCCAGGGGTTGGGTAAAGGGGGAGTTTTTGTTTAAGGGGTTTCTGTTTGGGAAAATGAGACAGTTCTGGAGACAGATGGTAGGGATGGTTGCATAACATTGTGAATGCACTTAATGCCACCTGTAGTTAAATGCTTAAATGCTTAAAATGGTAAGAGCTGTGTGTGTTTTATCACAATGTTAAATTTTTAAATATTTTCCTCTGTGTACAAGAAACAGCTGCTGGCCACTCCCAACCCCACCCAGTCTTCTCCAACTTCCTCTAGTTGCTATTTTGCCCCATCCCTTTCCCCAGGTCTTCCCTGTCCCAGCTCAGCTAAGTCCCCTCCATTCTCCTGGTCCCCCAGCCTCCACAGCTCTCGCTTCCCTCTTATTTTCCCCATTCCTTCCATGACCTCCAGCCCCTCTGAACCCTCCTCCTGCTCTATTCGCTCCCACTATCCCCAGTACCCCTCGATCCCATCGGTTTTTCTCCGCCTGTAAGACACCCTCCCAGTGCTTTCCAGCCCCATCTGCATCGCATCTACCCCTCAATCCAAAAGAATCTGTCTGCCACTCCCCTCCCCAAGTCCCACTCAATCACCCTAATTTATTGGTCAAAATTTTTGATGCATCCCAGGATTTTTTTTTCCATCTCTGGGCTTGTGTGAGTTAGGAACTATGATGGAAACCTGCCTGCAGTGGTTTAAGCAAGCGTCACAGGATGTGAGAAGGGGACCCGCCTGGTCTGAGTATTGACAAGGATCTCAGGACAACAGGTGCCAATGATTCCCACATTCCAGAGTGCCGTAGGACTCCCAGAGCAGGACTTGCAAAGGAGGTGGTTGAGAACCAGTTTTGTGACCCTCAGCTGATCACCTGCTTTGAGCTCACAGAACAGATTGGAGAGGCCAAAAGGTGTTAAAAAAATTAGACGTAGGCTTTCTTTGGAGAGACTTACACAGTAATTCCCATCCCCAACCCCCATGCCCAGCTGTGGGGAAGAGGTGGGCTTGTCTCCCCCCTACCAGTCAGAAGGCTCATACACATACAGTCAGTTAGAGATAGGCCAGGACCTGGGACCCTCTACTGAAGTGCTTGCACTTGCACGTGCACAAACCTCTCCTCAAGCAGCAGAATACGAAGAAACTATTAGGGACTAAAAAAGCTGTACCTGTGCAGTTAGTGCAATTATGAACATCAAGATACAGAAAGGCCATACGCCAAGTACCACTGCTGAGGAGCTGGGAGCAAAAACAGGGGACTGCCCGTGATCCCTGCACACGGCACCGCCAAGGGGGTGGGCAGGCAGCCTAAGCTGAGCCCGCCCCACATTGTTACCCAACTGAAGGAGCCAGCTTGCCCCTCCTCAAGCAAGGAAACCTGGTACTTGTTTCCACTCCCTCCTGCTTGCAGCACGTGTCCCAGGAAAGCCTTGCCTGAATTCCTCGTCCAGCTGCTTTTCAATTTCTGTTGATTAAAGAGTCCAGGGACCTGAGTTGGTAACAAATTGATTTTCAGCAAAGGTTGGAAAGTGAAAAGGATCGTCTTTTCTACAAATGGCATTGGAATCACTGGATACCTATATGCAAAAAATAAAATGAACCTTGACCTGTACCTCACACCAACCCCCCAAATTAATTCAAAATTCATCATGGACCTATCTATAAGAGCTAAAACTATAACACTTCTAGAAAATAACAGGACAAAATCTTTGTGATTCTGGGTTAGGCAAGGATTTCTTAGATAGGAAACAAAGGCAAAATAAGGAACAGAATTTCATCAGAAATAAAAACTTCTGATCTTTAAAAGATGTCATTAAGAAAAATGAAAAGACCAGGCACAGACTGGTAGAACGTATTTGCAAACACATTTATCTGGTAAAGAGCTCCAATATAGAATGTACCAGGAAGTTTTAAAACTCAATAAGAACAGTTTACTTTTTTTAATGGGCAAAAGATTTGAACAGACACTTCACCAAAGAAGATTGGTGAATGGATAACGGGCAAATAAAATGATGTTCAATATCTTTAGACCTTACGGAAATGCAAATTAAAACCACACGAAACGGAAGTGAGGGACCGGGCCAGCTGGCAGTTACAGCGTTGAGAGGCTGTGCAGAGCGAGTGGAAGGTGAAAGCCAGAGGGCTTGGAGCTCAGCTAAAGGACAGTATTCCAGTCCCTGAACTTTCAGCAACTGGACCTTCTGAAAGTCATGATCTTCTTCAGGAAGATTTTTCTTCTGGGAAAAATGAACTTTTGCCCTGTCAGACATCCTCTTGCATTATCAGACAAAAATTTCCAGCTCAACCAAGAAAAAAGTGAATTTTTTCCCACACTGAGAAACAAACAGGGTCTATTTACGTCATTAAAATTACAAATGGAATTCAAAGCAATGCGGCAAGCTCTGCGTCTTCCATTTCATCCAAGCTCAGACCTTTCACTGGGTATTTTGAGGGGTAATGATGAGACTGTTGGATTGGAAGATATATTTAATGACACATCACACAGTGAACTGATGGGAGAGCTGCACTTGACAGTGGAATATAAACTCAGTTTACTGGGATTCAGTGTGCTGTTTATGAAAATAGAGGGGATGCATCTTGTTTATATTTGTTTTTTACTATAATTTCATGTGCACAACATTAAGAGTACAGACATATGGGGGGGAAAACCCACATAAGATACCACTATACACATACACTAGGGTGGCTACATTAAAAAAAAAAAAAAGCCAACAATACTATGTGTTGCCAGGAATATAGAGCAACTGGAACTTTAATTCATTGCTGGTGGGAATGCAAAATGATAGTCACTCTGGAAAATAATTTGGTAGTTTTTTTTTTAAATCAAGTTAACCATACACTTACAATATGACCCAGAAATTCCACTCTTCGATACTTATTTAAGAGGAATAAAAGCACATATCCACACAGAGACGTGTATACACGTTTATAGCCGCTATATTCATAATGATAAAAATTTGGAAACAACCTAATTCTAGCATTGGGTGAATAAGTAAACTGTAGTGTCTAGATAAAATGAACACTACTCAGTGATAAAGAGAAAAATTAGTAATGCAAGCAAAGATATGAATGGTTCGCAAAGACTATGCTAAGTGAGAGAAATCAGATATGAATGAGTGTATGTTGTGTGATTCCATTTATAATATGTAAATCCTTAAAACACGATTCCTTTGGAGAAGGAAAACGGATCAGGATAGAAATCAGATTGGTGGTTGCTAAGGGCCAGAGGTAAGAGGTGAGGCAAAGGACACAACGAACCATTTTAGTCGACAAGCATGTTCTTTATCCTGATTGTGGTGCTGGTAAGTGGTGGTAGATAGTAACATTGGTGAATTTTACTTCATGTAAATTTTATCTTAATGAATCTGATTTTAAACATAGATTGCATGACAGACTTGCTGGCTACCACTGGTCTTGACAGTAAAGTGAAGGCAGTTTGCTGCACTGGAAACTGGTTCCCCTAAAATCTGTTGCGAGGAAAAGACTTGTGACTGTTTGCTGTGTACCAGACATGAGCTGTGGCAGAGGAAGCGGCATAGAGCGTGGTAAAACCTGGCCAAGGGCGCCACCTGGAGGGCAGCTGAGGCCTTAGCAGCAGGAAGCTGAAGCCTAGGCTGCCTGTGAGTGTAGGGGAGGTCAGACCAAGGGACTCACCTGTGGTGAGAGACCCCAATAATGGTGTGGGCTAGCAGATTTGGGAAGAACTTACAAAAGGGCCCCACTAGGTGAGGAGTCAGCTTTATACACATACCAGACCCGGCGAGATGCTGTGGTACTAGGGCTCATGGCACCAGTCAGAATAAGACCTTTCTTGCCCCTTTCCTCCCCTTCTCCCCAGCGTCAACTCTGGAGGAAGGAAAATCAGCCAAGTCAGTGAGTGAGAAAGAGAGTCTCAGGGTGTATGAGCAGTAGGGGAGGGGAAATAGGAGTTTATCACACACACACACACACTCACACTTTTTCCTGTTGCATATGGCCTATCCAAAATAGATCAGGTATGGAGATCCCTTAAAAAACTAAAAATAGACTTACCCTATGATCCAACAATCCCACTCCTGGGCATATATCTGGAGGGACCTTTAATTTGAAAAGACACATACACCCCAATGTTCATAGCAGCACTATATACAATAGCCAAGACATGGAAGCAGCCTAAATGTCCATCAACAGATGACTGGATAAGGAAGTTGTGGTATATTTATACAGTGGAATACTACTCAGCCATAAAAAACCAAGTAACACCATTTACAGCAACATGGATGGACCTGGAGATTATCATACAGTACACTGTATGTATCATTACTTACAGTGAAGGAAGCCAGAAAGAGAAAAAAAAAATACCACCTGATATCGCTTATACATGGAATCTAAAAAAATGACACAAATGAACTTATTCACAAAACAGAGAGACTCACAGACATAGGAAACAAACTTATGGTGACCAGGGGAGATGGAGTGGGGGTGGAGGGATAAAAGGGAGTTCTGCATTTGCAGATACCATCTACTATATATAAAATAGATAAACACCAAGGGCCTACTGTATAGCACAAGGAACTATATTGACTACCTTGTGATAGCCTATAATGAAAAAGATTATGAAAAGGAATATATATATATATATATATATATATATATATATATATATATATGTGAATTACTATGCTGTACACCAGAAATTAATACATTGTAAATCAACTATTCTTCAATTAAGTTAATAAATAAACAAAAAGCATATGCAGAGTCAAGAAACAAAACAAAACAAAAACAGATGGGGAAGGTACAAGGGAGACGTTTTCCTCAAATAAACTTTAAATTATTTTTTGGGTTGTACTTTTTTGCATTTTTAATTGTGGTAAAACATAACATAAAATTTACCATTTTAACCGTTTTTAAATGTATAATTCCGTGGCACCAAGTACACGTTATAACATTGTTATAAATCCATCTCTAGAAGATTTTCATCATCCCCAGTGGAAACCCCATGCCCACCAAACAATAACTCCCCATTAGCCCCGGCCCCCCACCCCTGGCAAGCACTATTCTATCCTCCATCTCCATTAATTTGACCATTCTGTATATTCTTTAAAATTGCAATTACTGAAATGAGACTTTTAGAACTTGAAGTGACCTAGGAATTTTTTTGCCAAAGAAGAGTGTCCAAAAGACCCCGTCTCTGTATTCAATTCAAAAGGGTGATAATGAACCACCCCCACAGAACAAGTCTGAATGAAGACTGGGAGGCAAAAATCAAGCTTCCTTATGATGGTCCCCTGTGGGCAGTACTGGATCAACCTCACACTCACAAACAAGGGGCTTCTTTTACTCATAGGAGGAGAGATCTAGAGATACACAGGCCAGGCGAGAAGATGTTTGCAAATAACATAGCCAATAGGGGTTGGTACCTGAAATATACACAGAACTCATCCAACTTAGTATCAAAAAAGTAAACAACCCAGTTTAAAAATGGACAGAGGATCTGAATAAACATTTGCCCAAAGAAGACACACAGATGGCCAACAGGCACATGAAAAGATGCTCGACATCTCTAATCATCAGGACAATGCAAATCAAAACCACAACGAGATACCACCTCACGCCTGTTACAATGGCTATGATCATAAAGACAAGAAACAACCAGTGTTGGCAAGGATGGAGAGGAACGGGAACTTACACGCACCATTCGTGGAATGTAAAATGGTGTAGCCACTATAGAGGTTCCTCAAAAAAACGCTAAAAATGGAACCACCATATGATCCAGCAATTCCACTTCTGGGTGTTTACCGGAAGAAAACAAAAACAGTAATTCAAAAAGATATATACACCCCTATATTCATTGCAGCATTATTTACAATAACCCAGACACTGACACAAACCAAGTGCCCATCAACAGATGATTGGTTTGAGAAGATGCAGCGCACGCGCTCGCACGCACGCACACACACACACAATGGAATCCTATTCAGCCATAAAAAAAAGAGTGAAATCTTGCCGCATGTGACAACATGGATGGACCTAGAGGGTATTATGCTAAGTGAAATAAGTCAGACAGAGGGAGACAAATACTTACACGTGGAATCTAAAAAACAAAACAGAAACAGTGTCATAGATACAGAGAACAAACGGGTGACTGCCAGAGGGGAGGAGAGTGGAAGAACGGACAAAACAGGTGAAAGGGATAAAGAGGCACAGACTTCCTGCTATAAAAGAAATAATGTGCAGCGGGCCCTAGGGAAGCACAGTTGGAAAACCACTCACCTTATCCACTGTCCTCATTGTACAAGATGGGAAGACTGAGGCTTGGGAAGCAGCAGGGGTGGGCACCCAGCGGTCTGGGGCAGAGGTGGCAGGGCTCTCAGGCTCCAGCCCTTACAGAGAGCTCTCCTGTCCAGCAAGAGCGCTTTACAATTTCTAATGCGTTCTCACTGACAGGATCTCAAACAGTGAAACTAGGGCCTCTCCCCCGCCCCCACCTCCGAGCCAGTCCCACCAAAGCCCCATCTCTAGGGGCTCAGCAAGGACGTGGCGCCTCTGGGCGTGGGGCCCGGCAGGGTGACGGTGGTGGCCACTCGAACCCCATGGAGGTTGTTACAATTTCCAGGACCTGGGGTGATAACTCTGTTCGGACTGGATGAGACCTCACCTCATCTGGACTCCTTAATGGGCCCAGCAGGTGAGCAGAACCCCAGTCGGTGACAGGTGCCTCACCTGAACCGGACAACAGCAACACGGGATGAAGGCCTTAACAGGTGAGCGGAGCCCGGTCGACAGGAGGTGGAAGCAGCGGGCCTGCCGGTGCTTGCTCATCGTTTCTGCTGGGTCTTGATCTCAGAAGATAGAAATGGTAGCATAACAGACCACGTTTGGCCAGTGAGAAGTGCCCAGCACCCCCTGGTTAGATTTACTGTCCGCTTAGAGAAGGCCTGTGTACATAAAATGAAAACGATGCTTGCGACGTTCCCCAACCCCCCCCGAATTTTCAAAAGAAAACTTGCTACATCGAGGCCTTCTAGGTGTAAAGAAGCTGCTCACGTAGGATGAAGTCGAGGTAGAAAATTGCACTTTGTGTAAGTGGCCATTTGCTTTTTTTTTTTTAAAGAATCATAGAAAAGAAGTGTCTTTTGGAAATGACTTTTCAAAAACAAAAAACTGCCTTTTTATTGTCAATTTGCCTGGGGTAACGGTTTACACTTTGGTTTGATCACAGCCCTACTTTCCTCCTGCGCTGGGAAATTCAGAGGAATTGGCCCCAGTCATTTGGTGGCCTACAGCTCAAGGCGGCCCTGGGGAGTCAGAATGTGTTTCCTGGTCATAAACACCAGACAGGACATGCCAGGCTCTCCTGGGTGTTTCTGCAAAAACCTGGGTGCTCTTCGCGGACCCTCCCCCGGGTGAGGCGGGTGGGAGGCATCTTGCCCCGGGCTGCGGGAGGTGGGCGGGCGTGGACAAGCTGTCACACAGCGAGGCCACAGGGCTGTGTCTCCACCTGCCGCTGTGCCTCTGACTGCAGTAATTTAAAAAGTGAACACCTGTTAAAAATCCGTGGGTTCGGAAACCTAGTGTGTTCTGCATTTCCCCCCAGGACGCTCGCAGTCTTGATCCTGTTTTGATTCCTCCGGGAGCAGGGGAGTCTGTGCCGTAGTTCTCTGCGTGGTCCGGGGAATCTTCAAGGGTCCTTGAGACCTTTATTCAGGAGATCCACTAACAGCAAGACATGATGTGCCTTTCTGACTCTCATTCTTTCTGGAGTTTTCCGGAGGCCCCACCAGGTGTGACGTTACCACAGGCTGCAGAAGCAGGGGTGAGAACCCAGCCGTCTGCTATTAAGCCGGACAGGCAAGGGATTGGCAAGACTGTAAAACGAAACCACTCTTTTATGGAAAACAGGCTCATAAAAATGTTACTTATGTTAACATGTTTTCCACAAAAGAGTCCTCTACACGTAGATTCTGTGTTTGGGGATGAGCGGAAACTAACCAGAACTGGTTCACACTATGAGCAAAGTATTATACCAGTCAGTCAGTCAGTCAGTCTCCCAGGTGGTCTGAATTCCAGCTGAAGCTTCCCTCTCCCCTCGAGCAAGCTGCCTCCTCTCTGGCCCACGGGCACTGGATGGTTCCCAAGAACTCCTCCTGGTTCAGCATATTAAGTCTCTTCAAGGTCTTCTCCCATGAGACCTGGGAGCTCCCCTCAGATGGGGACCCCACTCCCTTCGCCAGTGTCGGTCTTCTCTGAATGTTCAGGAAACAGGAACCATAGCCACGCACTGTAGGGACATTCAGGTGAGACCGTGACTGTGGAAGAGCTGTGGACACGGAAAAGCACCAGATACACATGAACTTTAACAAAGACCTGAAAAGCTAAGCATAAATATGGACACCACATACCAAAGATGAGACAAAAGTCTGAAATGAGATGCTTGTCAAAAGTATTCTGAGACTTTATTAATTCGTACCTATTGAAGAAAAAAAAACCCTATATACAGCTATGTGCACAAAACTCGAAAGACCAGAAGCAATACATCTCTCTGGCGTGGGCCTTACCATTACTCCTTATTTAAAACACACTAGATTTCCCCATGACTATAAAAATGACATGGTCATTGTAGAAAATTTGAAAAATAGGAGAAAGCATAAGAAGGAAAATAAAAATCACCCATAATCCCACCACTCAGAGATAACTTAACATTTTTGGTGTATCTCTTCTATGCTTAAAAGAAAAAACACTTTATATGTGTTTTACACGATTGACGTCACACTAAATACAGTTTTGTGTCCTGCTTTTTTCACTTCGCATGGCATTAGGAACATCTCCCCATGACGTTACAAATTCTTGGTGAATATGAATGCACCGGCCATTTGTTCAGCCCCACGTGAGGACTGGGCGTTCGCCCCGGGCTGGGCACCACGCTGCCTGGATGGGGAATAAATAGAAGAGACGCCAGAAAAGCAGGTGCGGGATTGCTGAGTCCACAGCACAGATGAATTCTGGGCTGATCTCCTTCCCTGGGAGGGAGTCCGGCTCCGAGCAGGATTTCCCTGCTTCACATGAGGGCTTGCTGGCAGGTTCATTCATCTGAGATCAGGCCTGGCCAAGGTCTGTGTCACGAGGCTCTGACACGAAGGTCAGCCAGGATAGGGAGCATTTCTGAACTGACAGTGTCAGTCAGTGGAAAACGCGGCTCTGCTTGCTCCCCGGCTAGTTAGTTAACTCCTTTTCAGGAGCGAGGTTAGCAGGAGTCAGGGTCCTCTAGAAAGACCCTGCTCCGAGCAGCTTTGGGCTTTCAGCTCCGTGGCTGAGCGAGGGTCAAAAAGCAAGAGCAAATGAGAAAAAGAGAAATCACCCCGGATGGTTGGTAAAGATAGCACTTTAAAGTCACCTGGGGTCTTCACGTGACCAGCAGTCCCAGACGTTGCTGGGGTGTCATGTTGGTGTGAAACTGGCAACAAGGAGAGAGACGAGAAAAGTGGGTGGGGCTAGGGGATGCCCCAAGTGTCGTTCTACGTGGACCAGATTGTCAAGTTCAAAGTGCTCCTAGCTTTCTTCCTGTGGAGAGCGCTCCTTACATCATGGGGTAGGCGATGACAAAATAGTTAAGCTCTGAATCGATCAGCTTTCTGTACTTCCTGTAAATTTCCCGCATTGTCCTGTCCTCTTCATTCGTCTCACATCTGTTTGTGTAAATTCTCACCTGTGCAGAGAGAGAAACACCCCCGCATGCACGTGCGCGCACACACACACACAGTGACTACATCATCCAGGCCCCAAAGACAGTCCGGTGACGGACACGTACAGTTGTTGGCAGAATCAGGAAAAACCTAAACCCAACTAGTAAGGATGAAATCTCCAGATTCCTTTCCATGAAATTGTTCATTTCCAACAGACAGTCTCATGAGATGTCCGTCCCCCCACTCCTCTGACACCCTGCCTCATCCCCGACCTTTGTCCCAGAGCAGGAGCACTGTGGCTGGACGCCTCCCACCCTGGGGCCGGATGCCCCTGCCCCAACCCCGTGGAACCCCCCTGGGGGTGGCTCTTACCTTGAGTGTGCGCAGAGCACACTGCCCTTCTTCCTGACTCTTCAGGATCCGTTCCACAAACTTAACATCGAGGAAAGCCCAGATTTTGAAATAAAACAACTTCCTGCAGGATAAGATGAGGAGGTGCAGCTCCTCGTCCAGAGACTCATGGTTGTTGTTGAACTCAAAAGTTAGCTTCTGGAAAAGTGCCAGAGGGGAAGACAGATGTGGGCAGAGATGCTGGGACTGGCTGGATTGTTCCATAACACCTCATGACCCACCTTTGGCCAGATAGCCATGTGGAAAAGGAACACTGGACATGCTGTCGTCAGAGGAAGGGATTTGGGAATGAAAGGATCTTAACCACATTTGCAAAACTTGGAGTTTGGGGGCAATGTATCTGGAGTCTGGAGACCAAGGTGCTGGTCCCAGCCTGGCGGTAGACCAGCCGGGTGACTGGGAGTGGGGGGGTGCCCAGACCTCCATTTCTTCTGAGGAAGGGTAGCAGTGGCGTCTGCCTGTGCACTTCAGGGCTGTCTGAGTGTTAATGAGCCCTTAGCATTCTGTAATCCCTCTCTGTAAGTAGGGGTATTTATGCCTGTGAACATTAATCATAAGCCTTCTGTGAGGTCCTTAGGAGGGACAGAATGATCGTGATTTTATAGATGGTGAGCCGCCAGGTTAGAGAACAGCCCGCCCCTCTGAGCTCTTCAGTGCTTTGGGTCGGATTTGGCTTTTTGTCTGGTTCAGAGTCACACTGTTTCCTGTGCGCTGCTGTGACCAGGTGGAAGGGTGGGAGGGGCTGCTGGCCTGCTGCTCACCTGTAGGGGCGCCTCGTTGCTCAGCCTCGCCGCACTGAGCTGGGGGATAGAGGGCCTTCCTTGGCTGTCAGCCAATTAGGAATTGGTTCCACGTACAGGAAGTGAGCAGTAGCTTTTGTCCTCTGCTGTAGTCTTGGGGGACCAGGGGAGGCTTAGTCTGGTGACATGTTCCAGGACTTCAACTTGAGATTGAGTGAGTGTGTGTGAGCCCAGCCAAGAGCAGACAGCCGTCACTCCTCACAAGCCCCCCGGCCCTCAGGGCATACCTACCTGCAGGGTGTGCCGGAAGGTGGGCAGGAGGTCCGTCAGAGTGGGCCTCATGGACCAGTCTGGGTCGCTGAAGTAGCAGCTCCTCAGGCTGATGCTCCTGACCGGGATCTCCTGCAGGAGGATCCGGGCCAAGCGCTCGTGCTTCATGACTCGCTCAAAGAAGAAGTTCACCTTGAGGCTGGTGGCGTGCCTGGCCAGCTTGGCCCAGGACATGCCCCAGATGACCTGGCTGTGGGGGTCATGGACGTGGCACTTCACGTTCATGGTCCAGAGGGTACCGGCATTGTTCTCACACAAGTTCTCCAGCAGCTCATCGGAGATGCAGTTGTAGTTGAGGGTCAGGGACACGAGGCTGCGGAACGTGGCCATGGTCTTGTGGAACTGGAGGCTGCTGTAGACGGCGAGGTGGTGACTGAAGTAGTCCTCGATGTTGAGCTCCGACACCATGCTCTTGCTCCTTAAGTAGCTCAGGGAGTTGAGCACGTGGCAGCCTTGCTCCACGGTGAGCCTGGCCCCCTTCAGGTTGAGATAATCCAGGTGTTTGCCCATCTTCTTCAAGAAGAAGCTCAGGCTTTTGATGAACGAGCTCCTGATGCTGTTCCTCCAGACCAGGCGGTCCAGTTCCAGGTGCTGGATGGAGAGAGACTTCAGGCGGTTGTTACTCTTGCCCAGACATGAGAGAAGCCCTCGCATGGTGACCTGGAACTTCTTGGTTAGGACAGCGTTGTAAGGATTCAGGAATTTGATCTCCAGGTGCTCCAGATAATGACCAAATTTCTTCACATACCAAAGAGCCGACTCGAATTCAGACGCGTGTACCCTGGAAGGTCTCCCACTGAACGTGATGGTTCTGTATCGCCAGAGATCAGCTGAATACATCATCTGGTTCCACTTTCTGCAGACAAGGGCTGCTCTGGACCTGTCCCTGTCTCCCAGCCACCAGAAAACACGACGCAGGCACACATCGGGCAGAGCGGCCCAGCAGCTCTGGTCTTGAGGCTGGATCAGTTGGCTTTCTTCGTCCATCAAGGAACCAGGATGTCCACTACAGCTGAGTGGTAGGCAGGGCTTCCAAAAATGAGGAGAGAAAAGCAATCACTTGTTTTCTGCGGAGAGTGAAAAGGAAGAGCCATTACCTGCCAAACACCTATTAAATAAACCCAATGGAACAAACTTGCACCATTGGCGCCATGTGTAGGTACTGTGCTGGTGCAGGGGGTGCAATAATTAATCCACCAAGCAGTGAACACCTGCAAGAATTCACAGCCTATTGGGGGTCCATCAGGTACACAGACCAGGACTCAATTACAACCCTGTGGGAGAAGTGAAAAGCTTCAGGCATATTCATGGCGCAGGGTAGCGAAAACAAGGGGTGATTAGTTTTGTCTAGGTAAGGAGGAAGTAAAGAAGGCTGCTCAGAGGAGGTGGCATCTGAGCTGGGTTTGGTAGGGTGAGTAGGATTTGCAAGGCAGACCAGGTTGGTGGTGGAGGAACTGGTATACTCCAGGCAGAGGGGCTAAGACGTGCAAAGCCACAGAACTGTGAGCGTATCTGATGTGTTCACACTGTTTGCAACTTAACTTGTGACGGGCAGGGAGTGATGGAATTGGAGCTGAAACAGTGGGAGGTACTGGTTCAAGGGCATCATTCTAAATGCCCTGAATGATACGATAAAGGCTGTGTCCTTGATGGATACCCACTGTCTCCTCTTCTCAAGACTTTAGAATCTGACATCGTCTCTGGATGAGAATCATTGTGTTGGGCGCCATTGCTGTTGGCTGTGTTTATATTGGAAAGGTATAGCAGCAGCAGAAGGATGGAGAACCTCAGCTGAGGCCAGGGAAGATGGAAGGATCACTCATCCAGAAGTGATGTGGTCAGTCTTGAGGTGTAGAAAGGATACTCAGGGGGAGTGGAGGAAGGATGTTTCAGAGCAGAGTCCAGGCTCAAAGCCTTGGACTAAAGCAGCATTATAGTGGGAGTGGGGGTGGGCTTGCGAGTTCTTTGGTAACTGGTGAATATAGAACTAGGAGGACTGGAAGGTCTCTGACTTGGCAGTTGGATTGTAGGTGGTACGCCAGCCAGGGTAGGAAGTCCCAGGGGAGAGCTGGGCTCAGGCCCCACCTGACACATTGAGCCCTGGGTCAGACTTTTCACAACCATCCACTGTAATCTTCATGGCTTTGCTTTCAATGTTTCCCCTGTCTGAGAGCTCTCCTCCCTTTCTTTACCTCTCCCCAAGCCCCATTCTCTAAGGTTCAAGCCCTAGCACTCCATAAAGCTTGTATTGGTTTCTCTACCAAGTGGCCCAAGATTATTTACCATGGCTCATAAAAACTTAGAGCTGGAAGAGATCTGAGAATTGATTTTTTTTTTAAACAGGTGGAAACTGGGCCCAGAGAAGTGACGGGGCTTGCCTATGTTCACACAGCAAATTAGTAACAGGGCCCAGGTTAGACCTGAGCTTTCTCTTGTTTCTCTTGTATTTTTTCCCTACCTCCACTTTTCAGGCCTTGGGTGCATGGGGACAAATTAATCTTTCTTTTTTTTTTTTTTTCCAGTTCAGGACAGACACTTGTCTGGATAAGACCTCTCTTTGATTCTACTTATTTATTTCCTTTTAACTCTGTCCCACTCCATTGTTCCACACCATAGTCAACTATTCCATGTGTTTGATGTGCTTCTTTTTGTGTGTGGCTTGCCAAACGTGCATTCAGTATTTGTAAACGTCATTCATGTTGCCCTGTGTACGTCTCACCCACTGGATCTGTCATCTGAGTAAGCCCCTTTGTAGGGATCCCCGCCCTTCTCCTATCCACTTCCCCCATGATGGACCCCCAGGCCTCTTCCAGCTCACCCCCAGCACCACAGTGGCAGTGAGCATCCTCAAGGGAGCTCCTGCAGGCAAGCTCCTGTAGGGGACTTACTTTTGGGGTCTTCTCCCATGCCTTTGTCCTCACTACCCTGTCATCATCTACTGAACAGTTTGGCTCGTGCCTCCAGCTGGCCCTCCCATCTCCCATCCAGACAGACTTCCACATGGGAATTGGCAGCAGCCTGCCTGTCCCCACCCAGGACACAGGGCTCCAGTGGGCTCAGCCTGCCCCCTTCTCTTTCCCCTTTCTCAGTGTCCACCCCTTAGTATAGTCTGTGTCTAAGCCTGTCTCTCTCACAAAACCCACACACTCCTTGAGACTAGGGGCAGCCTCATTTTTCTTTTGAGGAGGTACTTAAACATTTAACTGATGAGGAAATAAGGTTGTGTCTTCAATCACATACAAACTAGCCGAGGCTAGGGGACTCCACAGCACTTAGCAAGGAGCAAGGTACCTAAGAAAAACTAAAGCAGTCTGAAAGCTGATCAAACGAAGCCCTTTGCCCCAGCAAGGTCATGGGTCAGAATTATCAGACACTTTAAGTCATAGGGTAGGGTTGGGAGAATATCTTTGGTGGGCTGGGAAAGGTGTCGCAAGTGGTCCAAAAGTCATATGCCATTACCTGGACCCCCCTCCCCCCACACCCCTCTCCCCTGTGCCAGAGGCAGTGAGTGTAGTAGGTTAGATCCTGGTTCTGTCAACTGCTGTATGTGACCTTAAGGCAAATTAGTCAATTTCTTTGTGTCTTAGTCTCCACATCTGTAAATAGGGGTAATAATAGTACCTTCCTCCTTGTACTGGGGGAGTTAAATGGGCTGATATATGGAAAGCACCAGAACAGTGCCTGGCACATAGTAAATGTTATACAAATGTTTGCTGCCATCAGAGAGTTAGTGCCAAGGTGCTTCTGCAACACCCCTGTATGGAGGTCTGAACACACTCATTTCACAAGTGGGGAAACAGAGGTGTTAGAAGGGTAGGGAAGTGTCCCTGTGAGATGGCGTGGTAAGTGGGGAGATGGGATTCGAACCCAGCCTGAGAACGCTCCAACCCAGGCTTGGTTCATTACGTCACACAGCTGTCAATCCTGGAAGGAAACCTGGGTGTCCGATCGATCGCTGGGACAGGAGAGGTGGCCCGGAAGCCTCCCGGGGGAGGCGGGGGAGGAGGGCAGCCCACCCCTCCCCGCGGGGTTCTCGGGGCGTCCAGACCACCCACCCCCAGCCCGCACCGCCAGTTACCGTTCGCTGCGCCCCGCTGCTCCGGCTGCAGGGACCTCGAGCGCCGGCCTGTCCCGCCCGCGCCGCCTCTGCCCCGACTCTAACTCCGCCACCGCGGGGTCCGCGCCCGGGGCCCCCGTTGAGGCTAAAGGCCGAGTGGCCCCGCCTTTGTGACGCGCCGCCACCTGCGGGGCTCTGCGCATCCCCAAGGCCGCGGGGCCCAAACCTGGGGTGACCAGCCCAGCCGATGGTGCGCGGGGGTGGGGGGTGGCCAAGACGAGTCCCCGCGCAGAATTTCCCGAAGGCGCCCTGGCTGGGGGGCCGGGAGGCAGGAAGCTCAACCCCACATCCGCTGCCTGTCCCTCTTCCTGCGAGGAAGAGGTTCTGCCCCAGACTTGGGGCTCAGGCCCGCGCTGTCGTCACCTTCCCCGTCCGGACCCAGCCCTGGGGTTCTGTCCTGTCCGGGGGACCCAGCGAGCACGCTTCTCTTTGGGAAAGCACGGCAGAGCGCTCTGCCTCGGCTTCCACTCCCCCGACCCTGGCCCCCTTAGACAGGGTTCCCAATGAGAGCCTTAAGCAAACCTGTCTTAGCGATGTGACAAGGCTTGAGAACCACTCCACCTCTCCAGTTTTGGGAGGGTAGGGCTCACCTAACCACCCACTGTCTTGGGCCCTTCCCTCCCTGGTAAGGGCTGGTGCCCCAACTGGTCTCCCCAAAGGCCAGGCAGAAAGGTAGGGGTGTGCTGTTTGCTGGGAGGTCGGTTGCATCTCAAGGTGTCTCCTAGCTGCTGTCCCTGCCAACAGCCTTCAGGGGCACCCTTTTGCGCCCTTACCTGGCCTTCACCTGCCACCCAGCCTCACTTTTTTCTTCCTCCTGCCTTCTTTCTTTTTTTCTGCCACCCACTCCCCTTTCCTTGTGTACTGCCTCACCCCACCGTCACCAACCCTGGAAAACCAGTGAGAACTCTAAAGGTGCTGGACAGGCTTTCAGGGAAGGCCCTTTATTCTCCAGGGACAAAGCTGGGTCCCCGGTATCTAGGCAGTGTGGGGCCTGGATGCTTGATCAGAACTCTCAGGCAGAAGAGCTGGAACACTTTTTTCTCCTGGTTTATCTGTGGCTCTTGGGCAAACCAAGATCTCTGTTAAAAGAAAGAAAATAGTTAAAATCCAGACCTTTTCTTCTACAAGAAAGAAACCCAGTGAATAAAACCCATCTTTTTTTCCCAAGTAAAGACTAGCACAGGGGAGGGTATAGCTCAGTGGTAGAGTGCATGCGTGAGGTCCGGGGCTCAATCCCCAGTACCTCCATTAAAAATACATACGTAAATAAATAAACCTAATTACTCCCCCCCCAAAAGATGAGAAATAAGAAGAAAAGAAAAGAAAAGAAAAGAAAAAGACTAGCATAGAAAGCATGCTGAAAAACCAGTATAAAAACAGAATCATTTACGTTTGTCGTACCTTTTCTTTTCCGGTTCTAGCTGGAACTTCTCACTTGTTTTCCTTTTGACGAAGCTAACCACAAGCATTTCTCCTAAAGAAACGGACGTTTTAAAAAGTTCAATGTGTTTAAAGTGGGAAGAGTTAGTTCCTGGGGTATCTTTGGGTACTGCTATCCCCAGTTCCCAGAGCAGGAACCCTGAGCTACAGACAGCATAGAAAAGGCCTGGAGCCCAGTGAGCCAGGAGGGGTTCACGGGAGCCTTGGGACAATGTTTAATAGAGGCCTGTCATTATCAGGGGTTGGGGCGGGTAGTGGATGAACACATTAGAGGACACACACCATGGACTCTTATGCGGCCATTAAAAAAAAGGAGGGAAACACGTCATTTGACTTGGAGGGATGTCCTTGGATATTGATGTCCTTGGATATTGATGTCATAACATTAAGATGCAAAGAATTATGCATAATTGGACTCCAAATGTGTGTATGTATATGTATGTGATTATATAATAGAGTTGCCAGACAAAATACAGGATGCCCAGTTAAATTTTAATTTCAGGGAAACAAGAATTTTGTCTTAATATGAGTATATTCCATGAAATTATTTTGTTGTTATTTTTGTCCCAAGTAATGAATTTTTATTTGCTAAATCCAGCAACCCTATTATATAAGGATGGAGGGTGGTATGGAATTATGGAAGATTGTGGGAGGCAAGGGAATGTGGCCCTAGTGACATCCCCAGCAAGTATGAAACTCACCCAACTTTGTAAAATTATGTGCTTGTGTGCATAAAGAGATGCCTAAAGAAGCAGGGGGAAAAAATCCCCAATATTTAGGTCTAGTTTCTTTTGTAAGGAGCGTGTATCATATGTTAAGTGAAAAAGGCGAATGGCAGAGTAATGAGTATAGGAAGATGATATATGGGGGAAAAGAAACAATTCAAACCCCATAGAGGCTTGTTCACGTTTGTGTGAGCAGAGGTAAAGCTTTGGAAGGACACCCACCAGGTGCTGAAATTGGTATCTCAGGTCAAGGCACTGGGGGGTGGGGTGGGAGTGGGGAAGAATTTGCTGTATCTGTATATTTGTTCGTATGGGTATCATGTCAATTGGTTACAACAAAATCTAGTATCTTGTACTTCTGTTTTTTGAAAAACATCAAATAATTAAACCCTTTTTTTTTAAAGTGAGGCATCCTGTTTGGGGCTTAAGAGCATTTATATACACACATACTCCAGGCTGCGTTCTGCCATTCTCTAATTGTACAACCCTGGGGAAGCTACTTGACCTTTCTGTCTAGTTTCCTTATCTGTAAGCTAAGGATTAAACACCTGCCTGTTGTTTTCAATGACTAACCATTTGTAAAGAACTTTGAAGTGTAACTGGTGCATAATGGTTAACTACCTCTGATGCTAATTCTTATTCTTACTTATTTTACATTTAGGCTGTAAAAATCAGGCTACTGAGGCTGTAAATCCTGAAGTAAACCTTGACCTGCTGGAGGCAAGATACCAACTGACTTAGGATCTTGACCAAGGCTCTGATCTCTGGGCCTCAGTTGCTTATCTACACCACGAGAGAGCCAGACTGGAGGCTCTCTGTTCATTCATTTACTCTACAGTTTTGGAGCATTGGCTGTGTGTGGTCAGTCCCTGGACTGGGAACTGGAGACACAGAACTGAAAATCTGGCTCTGCCTTCAAAGGTGGGAGATCATGCAAATATATTAACCAGGTGATAGGCGTCATGAGAGTGGATTTGGGCACACAGAGAAAGGGGAGACAGGGATGTCTGCAAACATCCTGGTCTTGGATTTCTTTAAACACTGTCCAGATGGTTCACAGCCAGGTAAGGAGAGGACAAAGGCTGGGTACCTGATGCTGACTTAGGGTTGGCAGAGGAAGTAGGATGCCACACTGAGAACATCTCCTCAGAATGTCATAGGCTGTCTCATCTTCTACAGGAGCAGAGACCCTGAGCTTGTGATCAGACTTCAAAGGCAGATCCGTGGTTTTGTTTGTGCCTCTTGGTGCTTGCCTCGTTGACTTTTCAGAAAGAAGGGGAAATCTGCATATTTTTTTTGTCTTTGGACGGACACCTTTTTCTGCTGTGGAAGTTTGATCTTGAGCAGCCTGACTTGGAAGGAATGAAGGAGGAAATTCTGGTTTTCCAACTGGAGAATATTTCACAGACTCTGAGACTGGACGACACCTATCCTGCAACTGTGAGTCAAATATCAAATTAAAAAATGACTTTGGCTTGAATGGTTGGATAATACAATAGGCGAGATAACCTGAAAATTTCCCACTGTGAACATGTAGGAATGCTGCATAAAATACGACAAACATTCATTGAGCTGACTTGGCAAGAAAGCAGGCAAGCTCCACGTTCCAGGAATGAAGACCTGGCCTGTTAAGCACATGAGTTGACCCTTTGGGAGGAGATGTGTGGGATCAGTCTTGTAACTAAGAGCTTAGATGAGAGAAAAGTCCCAGCCACACAAGGTGTGAAATTGGAAGACAGACTCCCCTGTCCCTGCACAAAGCTGGGAACCTTGAAGGCTAAACTAAGGTGGCTAAGAGAAAAGAATCGGGTAATTAGAGAAAGGAAAGTGGCAAGGAAGTTTGTCTACCTTGCACTAGAAATTGAGTGTGGGGAGGCAAAACTGACAATCCTAAAAACTCAAAATCAGAGGCTCATGCCATTCTTGTATTTGGGGTTCAGATTTACATAAGCCTCATGGTCTGAGAATACCCAAGCAGAAGAATTAATATAAAAATGGGATGTATGGCAGAAATAATCTTAAAATCCCTCTGGAGGGTACATAATTCCAAACTATGTCATAAAGTATTCTCACAAAGTCTCACTGTGGGAGCCCATGATTGGGTTAATAAATTGTAACAGACGCCAGCCGCTTGTGACCTTTAAGAAGAACAAATGTGCTTAGTAACTGCTTTGCTAGCAGGTGCCTGTGCATCTGCACTCCTGTCTCTTTGCAGTAAAAAGCAGAGACAATGCCTTGCTTGCATAGTTGAGGTTTTAGCCTAGGGCTGCTTCCAATGGCAAAGCCATTGTGTATCCTTTTCTATGAACAGAGAACACAGTTTGTTTATCATAAGCATAGGTCCATAGTTCAGGGTTTACTCTTCTCATTGCAAAGCGACTACCTAAACCCTCAACTATAAATGCTGGGCATGCTTCCTGCTTTTTAGATAGTCTATAATCCCCAAGACAAGGAACTGGCTGGTCTGGTGGTCTGTTTTGTAATCAACATCTTATGTCTGAAGAATGTACCTTGTTCCCCTCTCCCCATGTCTGTCCTGAAGATAAATTAAGCCTTTGTACTCATTGTGGATTCTATAATCTCTACCCGATCCTGTCTTTCCTTAAGCTCCTACATCGCATGACACAACTGTTGGTGATTTTTCCTTTGATTGTACACAATAACTGTGGGAACATTTGAGAGGCTCGAAGAGTTGGTCCCTGACTCCCTCTCGCTCTGTTGACTTTCCACAGAGTCTCGAGTAATTCATTCTGTCTCAGGGGGACTTCTGCTGGACAAAACCCACATCTCACCATCTAGAAACTCACGTTTCAGATTTATACACAAGGAAGCAGTATACCTTGAGTAAGAGTCATAGACACAATCAATGGCAGGATTAGTCTCCAGGAAGTTCAGATAATAGAACTCTAGGAGAGAAACTGTAAAATTAATTAAAATGATTAAAGCAAGAGAAAAGAACATGATCCTATGTAAAAAGAGTAGGTGAATCTGAAAGAGAGATAAAAAGAACTTCTAGAAAGGAAAAATACAGATACTAAAACTCAATGGATGGGCTTAAAAACAGCAGAAAAGATTTGGCCAAGAAAGAATGAACTTGGAAAATAGATTTGAGGAAATTATTCAGAATAGAGGAGAGAGAAATATAAAATGTGAAAGATTAAGAGACATGAAGCTAGAACAAGATCCAATATACACCCAATATGTTCTACAGAAAGAGCTGGGGAGCACATGGAGCAGTTAGGGGACACTGGGGAGTCAAAGAGGTTACAGCTGAGACTTTTCCAGAACTGATTAAGACAGAGCTAAATCTTTAGATTCAATCTGGAGAAATGCTGAAGAAGAGAGAAAAACAAGCACATTTGAGCATAAATCCTCCCTTAGATACACTGTAGTGAAACCACAGAAGATCAAAGGCAAAGAGGATCTTGAAATCAACCAAAGAAAAAGGTTATGTGCAAAGGAATGGCAGTTACACGGAAAGCTGACTTGTCGATAGCAATCACGGAGGTGGGAAGATGGTGGGATAATCTTCAAAGTGCTAAGAGAAAATAACCGTTAAAACCTAGAATTTGATATCCAGTTAAACTACCATTCAAGAATGCAGGAAAAAAAAAAAGGAGGAGGGTATAGCTCAGTGGTAGAGTGTGTGCTTAGCAGAAAATGACTATTTTAAAGATGTATATTAAAGAATGATGAGTCAAGTGACCAGACATCTTGGATCTACTTTAACATACTTTCAAAAAAGAACAAAAAAGAAAAGAAAAAAAAAAAGGATAGCTGAGACAAATGTGGAAAACTTGATTGTTGATGTAACTGGTGATGAATACGTAGGGGTTAATTATGTTAGCTCCATTCTTTTGTATTTGTCTGAGAATTTTTTGTAATGCCATTTAAAATTTTAAGATGGTAGATAGGTTCTGTAGCCATTGATGCTATCATTTTCAGACCTACAAAGTCTAAAAAATTAGTCTTCTGTGCTTTCTTTCTCAAGAAACTATTCAAGGATATGCTCTACCAAAGAAGAAGTAAACCAAGAAAGACAAAGACGTGAATCTAAAATTTGGGGAACAGAACTTCAGCACTGGAGAGAGGGGAAGAAGTTCCCAACTACTCATCAGGCCTGGGAGCAACATGCCCCAAAGTGAACAGGCTAGAATACCTGATGTGTTTGATTGTACTGAGGGGGAAATTTTCAGCCCTGGTGGAAAGTTTTAGGGATGATTAAGGGATGGGTACCTAGCAAATGAAGCAAATGAAAAACTGAAGCAATTATTAACTCCAGAGAAAACAAAAAGTTGTAGAAGAAAGTAAATGTAATCATAGTTTGTGTGGCATAGCCATTTGTAATATTTACATGGTCATAATAATGTAACATTGAATTTAACCAGAATTTAACATTGATTTAATCAGAATGGGTGATATCACTATATGGAGAGGATGGAGGAAAGAAACTTAGAGGTGTGTATAGTATATAGGTGGTGTAAGAACATGAAATCTATATCCCTAAATCCTTGTGAATTAATAGATAATACCTAAAATTGAAAAAAAAAATCAGTATAAGAAGATGTTTTAGAAATATGGGACTAAATACCAGAAGAAATAGCCAAAAGAATTAGAAAATAGAGTATTTGTGTTTGGGAAGTAGTTAGCATGAAGCTTGTATTTTAACTGGGGTGGTAGGAGACAATTAACAAGGGCTGTGATAAATAAGTGAATCAGATAATATGTTAGAAGTTGATAAATGTTTGGGAAAGAATAGAGAAAGGTAAGGGGGATGGTGAATGTAGGATGGGAGACAATTTAAAATAGGTTGTCTGTGAAACACTCAAGTGAAGAAGCTGAGTAGGCAGTGATATATGAGTATGAGTCTGGAGCTTGGGAGAAAATTTTGGAATGAGGTATAAATTTGGGAGTGTCTGCCTATATAAGACATTTTTAAAAATCGTAAGATTTGATGAAATTATTGAGGCATTGTCATTGAGTATAGGTAAAGAAGAATACAGAGAGTGGACTCTACCCCCCCAACCCCAAATTAAGAGGTTGGGGAGCAAGAGGAGGGGAGACCAGTGAGGTAACTGGAGGCCAGGAGAGCATGGTATTCTGGAAGCCAAGGAAGGGGCGAGCTGAATCATGAACAGTCGAGGGAGTGATGAGCAGCGGTGTTAACTGCTCCTCATAGACCGAGGACTGACCACTGGTTTTAGCAACATGAAAGTCACTGATGACTTTGACAAGAGCAGTTTTTGGGGTGGCGGCATGAAGACAGATTGGAGTGGGTTTAAGAATGGGAGAAGAAAGGGATTCAAAGACTTTAGACAACTTGTCTAGACATTTTGCTACAGAGAGGAACAAAGAAAGAAGATGGCAGCTGGCAGGAAATGAGGTTCAGAGAAGTACTTTTTATTTCTCTGTCTTGAGGTCATGTTAATATAAAGTGAAAGACCGAGAACCATAAAACCACATTATGTGAAAGATTTCAGTCCCGACTTGCAAATTTAAGAGAGAGAGACAGAGAGATGGAATGCTTTCCATGCAGGGCCAAAGATGGCACCACCAATAGAAGTATTTGTTCATATTACCCCTTTAAAAGCTTATCATAACAAATGTTAGAACATACCGAAGTGGACAGTTTGAGACTCAGTTGTTGCCTACATGTGTAGCTCATTCCACCTTGCCCTGTTGTAGGAGAGAGAGTGGGGAGCAATGCTGGAGCAGAGGAGCAACATCACCTCTAGACGGGAACACAGAAATCTCCTCTATGATTGACAGGTGGGAAGCAGTGTGTGCGCGTGTGGATGCTGGCCCGGGGTACCTCTGGTGGTCAGTGGTCATGGATGTTCTCTTCTCACGAAGAAGCAGACAAATCATTATTCCCACTTTCCTCAAAGAAGAAAGAGGCTCAAAGAAGCTACACAGCCAGTAAGTGGCAGAGCAGAACTGAAATCCAGAGTTTCTGACCACAAACCTAGTTCCATGTTTAGTAGTGTCCTCAAGTAAGAGCGCAGATATCCTTGGTTGCCAATCTGGACATTTTGAGGGAAACAGTCAGCTTGCCTCTTGTTTTGATGCTCATCAAGAATCTTCTGATTCAAATGAAAGTCATGGACCACTTATGTACTAGAATAAGCATCAGTATTAAGAAAAACAAATATACAAGTGCTTTCAATGTGCAGCTAAGGCTGAGAATCACTTGGCTGGGGCAGTGCTTCTCAAAGTTGAAACGCAAGGGACCTTGTGAAACTACATATTCTGATTTACCATTTCTAGAGACAATGCTAAGATTCTGCATTTCTAACAAGCTTCCAGTGATGTTGCTGGTCCACAGACCGCACTTCAAAAAGCAAGGAGCTGAGAGGTGGGAACGACCCAAATGTCTATCAACAGATGATAAGCAAAGTGTAGTATGACCATTAAAAAGCCGTAAGGGGAATGAAGCACTGACACAGGCTAAACATGGATTCACCTTGAAAACACGATACTCAGAGAAGGAAGCTAATCACATAAGATCACAGATTATATGATTCCATTCACAGGAAATGTCCAGAATCGGTAAATCCATATAGAAAGCAAGCATTAGTGGCTGCCGGGGGCTGCAGAGAGGGAGGAGTAGGGAGTGACTGCTTTCTGAGTCCGGGGTTTCTTTTTGGGGGGATGAGAATTTCCTGAACTAGACAGTGGTGGTGGCTGCACAACACAGTGAATGTTCGAGACGTTATTCGTGGTATGTTTTATATGTGTTTCCCCAAAATAAACAAGAAGGTCTAGATCATCCCTAGGTCATCATTTAGTTCTGATATTCATAGTTCTCTGAACTGAAGGGGAAGAAAGGATAAACAGCTCTCCATCCAAGGAGAAGGAGATGGGTTCTTTGGAGAGAAGCCTTGGTAAGCTTCCCCAGGGAGAAAAATCCTCCATCCAGCAAAAGAGGGGAGCAACTTAGGACAGCTAATGCACTAAAAGGTGCTCAGAGTGATGGAGAGAAGAGTCTGTGAATGTTCCCAGGCAAATTCGGTCAGTTAATCATATCATTACACCTTTACAGAGTGCCCTTTTGGTACCCAGCCCTGATACCAGCTTCAGTGTAGGAAGAAAGAGAAAATCACTCACTTTTGCAGGAGCTCACATTCTAACAGAAAAGACTCCCACGAGGGGCATAAAATGATAAGGTAGGTCCCATTGATGACCAAATTGCAATGTTCAGGCCCTGAAGGTTGAAGATGATCAGAGGCGGTCAGGGAAAGCTGGACTGGTCAGGGAGGCTCCTTGAAGGGCTGGTGCTGTTGGAGACTAATTATGCGTGCTAAGTTAGCCTAAAGCAATTACAACACCTCTTTCTGAACAAAGCGAGACTGAATATGGGAACCTCTAATATCCACGCTGTGTCAAATTGGATCCAGAATCTACCTTTCGTGTCACACTTTTTGGAACATGGACTGGCTATTGGCACCATTAGAATATGACTAATTTCTACTCACCAGGTGGTCGAAATACTTATTTCCTGGGATCATTTGGTTGCAATAATCACAGCAGATGTTGCTTTCAGGAGCTGGAATTCTCTCCCCTGAATAAGCACAGAAACGACACCACAAATGACTGCCCTGGACAACGGCTAGCCCCACGGTCTCACAGCACGGCCTGCGGTCCTGAGGATGGACTGCCCCGGGCCTGCCATGAGCGTCCTGCACTGCCAGTGTCCTTGGCCATACAGGCAACCCTTGGTGGAATCGCCCACATCATTTCCTTTAAGCCGCAAAAATGCACTCAGGGCAGCACACAGCCCTGATGAAGAGACATTTTCCTGGCGTGGTTCTGGTTTCTAAGGAGACAGAGGATGCCGTTACCACAGATGCCCGTCCCGGCCAATCTGACTGCTCTCTCATTTCACTAATTTCTGAGCCCTGTGATCAAGGGAGGAGTCACCACATGCATCTTTGTTGATGGTGTTGAAGCTGTATCGTGTTGTCTTGTTGAAGCTGTGTTGTGTTGACAAAGTTGCGCTGACGTCATGTTGCTTGTGCTGAAGCCCAGCCGTGCCGGGAATGTACGCGAATCTGAAGCACTCTAGTTTTTCATGTGCTGGTTTTGATAAAATTGTTTACCGGGACAGACTGACGTCCAAGGGATTTTAGGCTCTTCCCACATGTTACTGTGTTACTGAAGCAAACAGTGAACAGAAGAACGGTCACATTGCTGGCTTGTGTCCTCCGTGAACACACCTCATGAGGAGGTAACCGGGTCAAGAGAACACAAAATGGTACTAGGCAGCCAATACGTAGGCTTGAGAGTCAGGAGCTACAGCAAGCTCCCTTCCGTCCACTGCTGATGGTGGAAAATCTCCTGATTTGGTGTCAGGGAATGTGGCTGTCCTGCCTGGCTGCTGCCTCTGGCAAGCCCTTGTTTCATCCTATCTGTAAAAGGATGCAGGTGGATCTCTGCCAGGCTGGAATCGCGCTGGAGGAGTTCAAAGGAGGCCTCCCGTTTTGCAGACCCCCGTGGCCTCTGCACTCATCTGTGTAGCTCCCAGGACCCCCCTGGCCTCTTGGTCTCCTTGGACCAATTGTGTAAAGACCACAGCAGACACACAAGAAGGCCGCTCTGGTACCTGGTCTGTCATCACACACGTGTCGTCTGTCCTGCTGAGAGCTTACATCCCTGGCCACCCCGTCCAAGAGAGGCTCCACTCCCCTCCCCTGCCTGTGCTGCTCACCTTCCTGGAGCCGGGCCTGCTCGCCCCGACACACATCTCTGTGCTTGGCCAGCACATGGAGCATGAAGAGCTGGCCGCAGCCGGGGCAGAGCTTCGTCCGCCGGCCACAGTGGTGCTCATGCAGCTCCACCTTGCTGAGGCGCACGGCCAGCTCACAGAACTTGCACTCGACCGGGCGTTCCTGGCACTCCGTGGCCTGTGGAGAGGCAGGCAGGACGGGCACGGTCACTGGCCTGCAGTGACTGCAGTCGGGTTGGGGAGATGAGCTTATTTCCCCGGGGGATTAAAGCCGGTAAGATAAAGCAGACGGGGAGGGCCAGAGGGGGGAACTCTCGGGCTCATGGACCACGGGGAGCACCTCTGACCGGCATCTGGAGGCGGGAGGCCTGGTGTCCCTGTGGTGAGCTAGGTCCCCATCGTTCCCCAATCCTGACTGGGCCAGAAGTGAGAGCTCGGGGGAAACCTTTATCGTTGCCCACCCCTCCATCTCCCGGGCTTGGCGGTGCCGGAGAAATCACACTTCACTCTCACCTCGTGAACCTCCAGCGAGTGCTTCGGCAGGCTCTGCTGACACATGGCACACCCCACCTAGGAGCACAGAGGAAGACGCCTTGGCTCCATGTGTCGAGTGTCGGGGGTGTGAAGGCCTCGGGGCAGGGATCAGGTGCCCTCGGCTCCCTGCAGCATCAGCCCCGTGTTCGAGGAGCGACTGTGGGAACTGCTGAGCGTGAGGAGCTCCAGAAACAGCAGGAGAGGGGTCAGCCTTTGACCGACCTTGGCCACAGCTGCCTTCTGGAGCTCTCCTTTCCTGCTTCCTCTCTGGACACATCTCAAAAGAACATTGTACCTTTCCTGAAACAGGGGCCCCTTGCCTTGGCCGAATCCTCACCCCTGTAGGGAAGGGATTGGGAGTGGGAAGGCCTGGAGTCGCCTCCGCTCAGTACAAGAAAGGCGGAATGAATTACCCTTCCCACCGCAGTGAAGGCTGGCGCACAGGGGCTGGGGAACGGGTGCCCCGAGGTGCTGCAGTGAGGGCGGGACTCCCACCTCCGTCCCGCTCCCGCCTCCTCACCTGCTGGTGCCCGCCCCTGCAGTGCTCGTCCATCTTCTCCTGCGGGACGGCCTCCTTGCACTCCGGGCAGAGGACCAGGAACAGCAGGCAGTGGGCCTCGTGCAGGGCCAGATGCGCAGAGGCCACGCTTCTTTTGCTGCAGGAGGGAAAACAGGCTTATTTCATGGTATAAAGCCTGGAGCCATATTTCATACCCAGGGCTGCTGGGCTAAGGTGTTTTGAGGCCTTAAGCACTGAAAATGTGATGGTGATACTGCCTGTCCCCTTCCCCATGCTGGTCCCAAGTCAGAGCAATGCAAAACCAGGAAGTAAGTGGCAGGACCCTCCACAAGCTCTTCCACCACCCGGGCTGAGAGGGAGTGGGCGAGGAGGAGCAGGAGGGAGAGGTCACAAAGGGTCCTGAGGACACCTGGGGAGGTGATGAGTAGGTTCATGGTCTTGACTGTGGTGACGGCTCCACAGGTATATACATACGTCAAACGTGTCAAATGGTACACTTTAAAAATGTACCATAAATGCAGCTTATGTCAATCATACCTCGGTAAAACTGTTTTTAAATGAAATAACAAATATCAAATATTTTGTTTGTTTTCAGGTGTTCCCCTGCTTGACCCACAGCCGGTTGGAAATCCAGCCCTGCCACGCCCACGCTCCCTGCGAGGGCAATGCCAGCTTTCAGAATCCCATAGGGAGAGCTTCCCCCGTCTCTGAGGGTGAGAGGCTGTCTCTCTGTGCCCTGTGCGACCTGCAGAGAGGTTCTGAGACCCTTCCTGGAGAAGGCTTCTGAGTCTTCTAGCTCCTGGGCAGGGCGTTTCTTAATGCTCCTCATCACCCAGAAATGCCTTCTTTCATTGCTCCCAGCTCTTGCTTTTGGTAGCATGGGAGAAAGGACACCAGTGGCCATAGCCTTAAAGGCCCAAAGGATGATGAGAGTTGCCCGCCCCCGTCCCGGGCACAGGGGATGTGGCCAGAGGGGAGTGGCTAGAGCCTCACTCCTCTTGGTCTGAACAAGCTCTTGGCTTCCGCACCACCCAGGCAGACGGCACAAAGGCTGCTCCCCATTCCTGCCCTCTCCTCTTGCCCTTCTGCCTGGCCTGGCCCCTTTCCCCCACTGCTCTCCCTGCCCCGTCCCCCCCGGCTGTCCTTCCTGAGCTGGTTCAGACACCAGAGAGCCAGAAGGGCCTGGCGAGAGAAGGCTCTCTGGGAGGGATCCCTCTGGTTCCTGCCACAGGTAGGGAGCTTCAAGAGCGAAATGCTTCAAGGGGCCAGGTCCCCCGGAGTTAGAGGTGTGGTCTGGGACCCTTGCTCCATCCCCTCACCCCGCCCCACAGCTCCCCCTCAAAGTGAGGGTGAGTCTCTGTGGGTCACTTTCTTTCAAAGACTGGTGTGAAGAGCGTATGATCAGAATCCCAAGTTAGGGCCCAAGGTCTGCCAAGTACTAGTAGCGCAGCAGGACAGTTAGCCTGGCTGTTTGGCTTTAGAACTGTCCCAGAAAGTCTGAAATATCTGGGGTGGGGGGCGGGGGCTGGGCCAGGGCTGTTACTGACCCTGACCGCCTCTCATCATCTCAGACACCTACTGAGCTTAAACCTCCGCACCACAGGGGCCCGCCCTGGCCCTCCGGGGTACATGGATCCTTTCCTCCTCACTTGAGAAACAGCCTTATCCTGTCTACTCCCCTCATCAGCCAGCCTCAGGTCAGCCACTAGGGAAAGCAGCTTCTTACCAGTTCCTGCACATCTGAGAGTCTCCCTCCATGTTCTTGCCTCTGGAGACTTCGTCCAGTTTCAGTTCTTGCGTACAGAGAGAGAAACAAAACTGAAAGTGTTCCAGCAACCCCGCCCACAGCCCAGGGAGGGAGGGATTTTCAGAATTCTCAGCCCACAGCTGCTCTTGTGGTCGGGCACTCCAGGAAGCTCCTCTGTAGCACAACCAGCCCAGATGGTCCCTGCTGCCACCCTCAGCCTGTGCTCCTGCCACCGGCTGTTCCTATGACCCTTTGGGCGGGAGCCAAACCTTCCCTGGGCAGCAGCCCCTCCCTTACCCATATGGCCTCACTGCACCCAAGTCTCTCCATCCCCTTCCTTGAAAAATGGGCCTCCACTCCCTCCTGGCCCTCTTACCAGTCTTCCCTCTGCAGGAGAAAGCTGGTTTTTCTGTGATGAACTTGAAGGCTGTGCCCTGAGAGTGGCTCCTGGACGTCCTGCATCGTATTCTGGTCCCGGTCGAGTCTGGGAGGAATTGTGGATGCAGGGTGGTGGGTGCCAAGATTGCAGACTTTGGAGCCACATTACTTTGAAGCTTGGTGACCTAGGGCAACCGCCTGTCTTCCTGAGTGCCTCTTTCCTCTCTTGTAAATAATTACAGCAGACACGACTATAATGCTAACAAGGGGACAGCCAACAGGCGGCAAAACCAGGCTCTGAACCCAGGCGGGGAGCCCTAGGCTTGTCTGTCCCGGAATAGCCACAGGGTCGGGAGGTGGGGGTTTGGACCCTGATAGTGTAACTAACTGGCAGCTTGAGTCACTAGCTTTCTGGGCTTCTGTTTCCTCATTTTTCTGGACTCGCCTGGGGACCTGGGGGACTTTGGGAGTCCAGGTGCTCCCAGAAATTGTGTTCAAAATTGCTTTCATCTGAGTACGTGCCTTTTCCTGAGGAAGAGCCAATGTTTTTAGTGGACACTTGAAAGAGTCTACAACCCAGATGGTTATAATTGGGTCCAAATGACACCAAAATTTGAGATTCAATGGAATCAAGTTTTGCTAAAGACAACACAAGTCCAGAATTATATATGCATCATTGAATCAACTGAATACAGAACGTTTGTTTGTCTACTTGTGTTCTTTTCACAGGGAGAAGCAGGGTGCAACTGTGAGATAAATAAAAATGATAATGTGTGTCCCCCTCACCATGGGTGAGCTGGCAAGAAAGCCCGCCCAAGCCAAGGTGCAGACAGCACATGGGGAGAGAAGGCGCGGGGGCCTGTGGGACGTGGGAACAGGATGTGGAGGCTGCTTACCTCCCCCCCACCTCCGCCCGCTCGATAGACCCACACTAGTGCGCATCCCCTCTGGGGTCCTCAGAGCTCTCTAGACTCCAGAAACAGTTGTGCTAACAGAAGGATTCCAAAGCACCGTATTGAGCAATGCCACAAGCAGGCTGAGAGAATTCTTGTGAAGTCTGCAAATGGACTGAGAGCAGCTTTTCTGAGGAGGTTAACAGGATTAAGGAAAAGGTCCAGACATGGTCTCCAGCCAACCGGCAGACTCGAAAATTCAGGTACCGAGTGAGAGACAATGGTGGTAATGATAATGATCGGTGAGTGGAAGTAACAGCAGCGAATGAAGGCTTAAACATTTTCTGTGTTACAGGCCTTATACTAAGCATTTTACAGGCAGGATCTTTTTTAATTTGCCTGACAGCTCTGGTGTAAGAATTATTAGCCCCATCTTGCACCTATATAAATGGAGGCACAGAGAGGTTAAGCACTTCGCCCAGGGTCACACAGTGAACATCAGAGCTGGGGTTCAAACCTGGCTGATCTCACTCAGGGGTCTGTGTACACCATCCACCTTATTTCACAGCTGGTGGTGATGGGGGCCTGGGCAGGGGGGACCTGGGTTAGCTTCCTGATTCCCTTCCTTGTCAGCCGGGCAAATTCTTTAATCTCTCTGACCTTTGCTCCCGACTCCTGTCTACTTCAGGCAGTTTCATGAATAGCAACAATAATGAAAAAACCTGAGCTTTCACATGTGGTCTCATGCTGAGATTCCCCCAGAATGGAGGGGTGGTAGAGATGCCAAAGAGGGCTGTGTTGGTGAGATGTCCCAGAGGACAGGAATCCACGACAGGGGCCCTGGCGGTGGAATTGGAAATGACCATTGAGTTTTTTCATTTACATCCTCATTGTCTTCCAAGATGCTTCCCCTTTCCGGACTGGCCCACCCCTGCACCACCCCTTCCTTACAAATCAAAATTCCACCAGTTCTTTAAGGCCAGCTGTGACGTTATCACTGATACAGGACCTACCTCCTCTGTCTCCGGTTACGGTTGGCTGCCTGTCTGTCTGTCGCCACAACTTGTCCTCACCCAGCCACGGGTGCAGGTGATTTGAGATTCATCACCTCTTTCCACAAGCTCTTTCTGGTTCGTGACCTGCTGCCAGAGGGCCCCACATGCTTGTGCCTAGCAGGCCGTGAGGCGCTGGGCTGTGCAGCAGTGGGCAGACGCTGGCTGAGCTGGATGGGTGTGAAGGATGAGTGTCTGAGATAATTAGAGCAGCAGTTAGAACTGCCCCCTACCCCCACGGCTGCCCCAGAGCCCGAGGGCTCTCAAAACAGCAGGAGGGGCCTTTTTCTTTTGAATTTTAAAGATAACTTAGAATTCTATAACTAATGCAGAAATACATTTTCTTTAAAAAAAATAATAGAATGTAACAGCTGAAGGAAGATTTCTTTCTGACCACCATGCCCGCTCCTAAGCTATCACTATTTTTAACTGCAGTGTGTAACCAGGAACATTCTGGTTGGCACAAAAGCCTGTCCCCATTCCCACTGTGACATGAATCAGGGCTGTGGGCTCGCATGATTTCATCATCCTGCCACTCATCTTTGGCCGGCCACCAACCCCTCCCCAACCCCAAACTCATAAAAAACTGGATGAGAAATGCTCTGTTGTGAGCTTAGAATGCCTCTCCAGGGAACTGTGGCTACTCGCCTGGCAGCTGTCAGGGGTTTCCGGCAGCCTCTTTTGTGTCCAGCCTGTGGGTCGGGGAGGGAGGTAAGGGTAGTCACAGGGAACCAATCCCTCAGACGTGACTTGGCTGGGCTGCCCAGTGTTACCTTTCAGTAGGGAGAGGCAAGAGGGGAAGCAGAAACTCTGGGATGGCCGAGAAAGCAGAAATAATACTATGTACCTCAATGCGTTGTTGTGAGGATAAAATGAGAAATTGCATGTGAAAGCTGTACAAAGTCAAGGAAGACAGGAGAGAATATTAAAAGAAGGTTATTTCCCTAGTTAGCTTTGAGAAAGGCTCTTGGTCACGCTTTATTCTTTTAAGGGATCTCTATGCTAAGGAAAATGATGTAACGACAGAAGTATTTACTTCCCAGACAAAAATTACATGGTAGAATTGTGCACACTTCTGTCAGTCGTGACTTTAGAGAGATCCTGTGGTCAGAGTGGGCCTGAGTCCTGGGAGACATGATCATTGAGATTGCAGTCTCCCCGAGTACAATGTGTTTGGGTGGGAGTTTATTTTTCAGACCACAGGCAATTGCATCAAATGACTAGTCTCTGGATGGAAGTCAAGACCAAGAATATCTGTGATTGTACTCGGGGCTGACTCCAGCCCTGGCGAGGCTGCAAAGTCAGGGGATGCCCTGCCGGCTCCTGCTTAGCTGGCATCCAAAGGGGAGGAACCTTGTCATTAAACTCACAGGCAAGAAACAGCAACTCCATGGCATTCTGTCTGCTGTTGTGGCCCCAGTACTTTCCCCCTCCCTTCCTTCAGAACTGTTTCCGCACATTCTCAACTTTTTTTTCTGGTCAAAGCACCTCCTCACTCACTCCCCCCACCCATCCCCATCCAATCAGCAATCCCAGTGCCCCTCTTTGTCCCCAAGTGGTCATTGCCCCAGTGCCACAAAGGGACATTTCAGGGTCAGTGTTCTGGGGCCTTCTCCCTCTTGCTGGCGGTTTTTCTAGATCACAATCATGGAATGGCCACTTTAGTTGCTGCCAAATCTCATGTGACCCAGGACAAACGATCATGCACATCAAATCTTTTACTGGAAATCTGTTTACTGGAAAGGAGAAATGGATGGGGGCACTGCGGTAGGATCTGTGTTAAGAATCCTGAATACTCATCTTTTATGATAGGAAGTCAATAAGTAGTTTCTAAACTCGGGAAGTCACAAAATAGCTGTTTAATTATTTTACTTGAAAATATGGAGGTAAATACTGGAAGAAGGTGCTAGTAGTACTGTTGCCAGGGTGCGCCTCTGGGGAGTGGGAAGACGTGGGGTGGGAGGGTAATTAATTTGTTGCCGTTGTTGGAATGATCTGTTTAGTGCTGTTGAACACCTTGCTTTAGTTCCTTCTTGTTGCCGTCTCTTTCCTTTCTAGTGGTGTGAGGGGGCAGGGACAGCAGAAGAGGTTGCCACAGAGATGACCATTAACAGCCAGACTGGAATGTCATTAGGAGAATGAACTCTCTCATCTTTCGTTCTAGGGACACTTCCATGGAGGGGCACTGACGGGAGAAGCAAGTTAGGACCACACTGGCTTATTTTACCTTGACAGTCGCCTGCTTGGCGGGAAGAAAACACCAGGTGTTCAGAGTAATGAAGAGATTTTAGGGCACACAGTTGGGAGAACACTCACATTTATGTACAGTCCAAAGTTCCATCTCTGTCTCCCTCCTCTTCCACTCATACTTCCAGGGCAGATGAAAAGTACCACACAAATCGATTTCCAAATGATGTCAATATAGCCACACTTTTAGAATTATAATAAGGGAAGTCATCTTAGACTGCTTAGACAATCTCCCTTCTGTTGCATTCCTTTTGATTTTTGACTTTTATTTTTTTAACAGTCATGTTTAGGACTCTGTCCCATTATGGTTAAAGTTAAGCAAAACTAGATTATTTACTTACGTATTGTAAATGACAGCTGGGGTCTTATTGATCTCTTCTCTGCTGTCCTTCTATTTTTTATCTTTATTTTTTGCTAACATTTCTAAGCAAACACCTGACTTCTCAGGTTTCCTATTTCTACTTTAAATACAATTTGATCTTTCTATAAACTTTAAGTTTATTTTTGAAATCATCCTCTCACTTATTTTATATAAATAAAAAACCCATAATAATGAATATTTTAAAATGTCAAAACCAAAAAACAAACAAACAAAAAACCTGTTCACCCACTATTCAACTTAAGAAAGAAAATATTAGAAATAACAGTTAAAGTTTCTCATGTATTCCACATATGCCCTTCCCATATTATAACTATTCTTCTGAATTTGGAGTTTATTATTTCTTTGCGTGACTTTTAAGATTACTATGTATGTATGGACCCATAGACAACATGTAATATTGTTTTTGCATACTGTTAAATCTTGTATAAATAGAGTTAAAATGTATATATATTTCTACAGCTTATCTTCCCCCTTCCCCCAGCCCTTTGTTTTGGAGATTTAGCCATATTCAAATATGTAGCTCTGGTTTATTCATTATAATTGCTGAAAAGTATCTAATTATATAACTGTGCTCCAAGATGTTAATTTGTTATCCTGTGAATTGGATTTAGGATTTTCCTTCTTTTTTTTTTTTTTTTTGGCATTGGAAACAATATCGTAATGAAATGTCTTCAAAAGAACTGACATTAATATACTCAGAGTTTTCAAAAAGACACTTTCTGAAACAAGAAAAGAATGCTCTCTTAGAAATTAAAAATGTAACACCAGGAAAAAAAAAACTCAATAAAAATCTTGGAAGGTTAAGGTGAAAAACACTTCCCAAAAATAAAGCAAAAAAACCCCAAAACAAAAACAAAAACAAAAACCCAACCCAAACAAACAAAAAGACACCAAAAACCAAAAACCAAAACAACAACAAAAAAAAAAACAAACAACAAACTCCCAAACCCAGAAAGGAAAAACAGGATAGAAATGATAATAAAATTAGACTGCCAGTTCAGGAGATCCAACATTCAAATAACAGGAGATCCAAAAAGAGATAATAGAGCAAATGGGAGAGGAAGAAATAATCCAAAAAAAAAAAAAAGTAATGAAAATTTCCAGAACTAAAGGACATCAGTTTGCTGAGCTTTCCAAATGCTCAGCACAACAAAAGTGAAAATACTGACAAAAAGGCATTGATTATGAACATTTAGAAAACCAGGAACACGCAGAAGATCCTGTGAATTTCCAAAGAGGAAAAACAGCGTATTTCAGAAAAAAATCAAGAGCCAGAATGGATTTGGACTTTTTAACAGCAACACTAGGAGTTAGAAGACAATGGAGAAATGCCTTTAATTTCTGAGGGAAAGTGATTTTCAGCACAGAGTTCTATATTCAGACGAAGTGTTAATTAGGGATGAGTGTAGAATACAGATATTTTTGGTGCTTTGCTGGATGGAATTGGGTAGCAGTTGATTTAGGACATTTGCATAAGTTTATCTGTGAGCTAGGCTTATACTGTTCCTTCTATGAACTGCCCTTGTCTGATATTGGTATTAGGGTTATGTCAAGCTCATAAACAGAAGTGCATTTTTCCATTGTTAGGACCAGTGTATATAAGATTGGGATTATCTGTTCTTTGGATATTTTATACAACTCACATATTAGACTTTCTGGGCCAGGTCAGGTGGGAGGGTGTTGTGGGTAAAATTTTAACAACTTCTTTGATTTCTTGGATGGTTATGAGTTGATTCTCTGTTGTATTTCTCGTTGAGTGTTTCAGTGTGCTCTGTGGGTCTAAGGAGTTGTCCTTCTTGGCCATATGTTTTAATTTAGTGGCATAAAGTTGTTCATGGTCATTTCTTTCCTTTGTGTCTCTGCCGTGCCTGCAGTTATAGACCCCTTTTCCATCCCAGTACTGTTTATCTTTGATATTCTTTATTTCTACATTTTCACTTTTTTAAAAACATCTTGATCAGTCTTGCCAAGAGCATATTGATTTTATTAGACTTTTCAAATTACTAGTTTGAAAAAAAACAACAATAAAGTGTTTACTGTTTCCTCTTTTTAGATGAAAAGGAAGAGTGAAACCACATTTCTTAGACTTGGAGTTATACTGGGGACACGCGGCTGCAATTTGATTAATAATAGAATCTGGTCGAAATTGAGGTGAGCCATTGCAAGGCCTGGACTTTTAGAACACCCCATGTTACTTCCAGCCCTCTCTTTCATTACAGTAACTTTACAGACCGTGAGATGTTGGGGTTTATTTGCTACTATAGCATATTCTAGCTTATCCTGACAATGCAACCAATTTTGTTTCCTCTTAATGTTTTAATAAACATCTTCTTGTATTTCTAGGACTCCTGCACTTTATGTATTTGCCTGCAGTGTTGTTTGTAGCACTAAGGTTTATGACTTACACGGTTGTACTTTCCTCCTTGTTACAGTCATCCCTCAGTGTTTGTGATGGATGGGTCCCAGCACCCCCACTCCCACTTCCTCTCTCTCCCAGCCCCACGGGGATACCAAAATCTGAGGATGCTCAAGCCCTTGTATGTATAAAATAGTGTAGTACAGTTGCCCCTTCCCCGTATCCATGGGTTCTGTATTCACCAATTCCGCATCTGAGGATACAGTCCGACTGTATATTGTATAATTCCATTTATATGAAATGTCCAGAATAGGCAAATTCACAGAGACAGAAAGTAAACTGGTGTTTGCCCAAGGCTCAGGGTGGGGTTGGAGGTGGGTTGGAGGGAAGTAATGCCTATAGGATTTCTTTTTGGGGTGCTGAGACTTCTGTCTGTCTGTCTGTCTATCTATCTATCTATCTATCATCTATCATCAGCTCTATCTCAATCACAGGTGGCTGGATCCTTACAGCTAGGATTTGAGGTGTGATTTCTCACTCTGACAATCATGCATTACTGTTAACCATCATAAGAATACTCAAACTCTTCCTTGACAAACCAAAATTTTATGTAATTATTTTTCCTCACTTATCTTATAGTTCTATTTGATTTAGCTCATAAAATCTCTCTTAAAATATTTTTATTTAGTCTTCTACTGCTCTCCCAGTCATATTTTCTGCAATAAAAATATGTATACAAATTGAAATATTCATGTTTTAAAATTTCTTATGAAAGTAAGGCTCCAAGAATTAACATTTTCTTCTGTTTTGAGTTATGACAACAGCAATTATTAGTATCCACTTGACCAAAACAACATAAATATAATAAAGATTAAAAAATTTTTTTAAACTTTTTTTTATGGGGGGCAGGTAATTTAGGTTTATTTATTATTTATTCTTTTAAACAGAGGTACTGAGGATTGAACCCAAGACCTTGTGCATGCTAGGCATGCACTCTACCACTGAACTATACCTTCCCTGCTGATGAAGAATTATTATATATAAAAAGTGAAATTTGACTGCAAAGGCAGCTCAGCAAGGTTGATGGGGCTTTTTTGTTATCAGTTAGCCACAGGTGCCTGTTACGACTTGGCTGAGGCAGGATTCGGCATCAATTCTATCCTTTTATTCTGTTATAGATGAGAGTTCTGAGCAACTTTGCTCACGTTAATAGATAGGAATGGAAGATTTGAAAGGGCAGAGATTCTTAATTCTATGAACTTTCTCAGGTTTCACCAAAAACCTAATGATCTATCACAGAAAATTGTTTTGCATGTTGCATCAGCTGACGGCTTAACTGGGTTCTCATTCAATTTTGTTGACAGCAAAGGACTGGAAATAACCTGGCTCAGAAGAGCAGGTGTTCTTGTTCAGATTTCTCAGGTTATTTTTCTGCTCCACTTTCAAGAATTACACCAAAAAGTCTTCATTAGGATTTTCAAATGATAAGTAAATATATCTTTCATGTAGAAGCATGTTTTAAGACCCAATATACTCAGAGAGACTTGGGAAAATGAAAATATTATTCATTTCAATACATCTTACAATTTCAGTACATCGGTTACAATTTGGAAGGTTATTTTCTATCATGTGATTTAATTATGTGCGTGTCAAAACACTGAAGCTACAAATTTAGCTCAGTTGGCTTATGGGAAGCATCTTCTATACAACCTAATTGGCGAAGTCCATATTCATTGTCAAAGTAATCATCGAAATCAGACTTACCTTCTGTGGCGGAAAAAAGTCTGATTTCATTTTCCAATTTGAATAGCTATGTTAATTTACATCCCTGCAACAACGATCTCACTTCTGAATTCTTGTAACTCAAGTAACTGAGTTCACGTAACTCATATAAACTGATCCCATTTCCACACACATCACTTTTAAAAGAAGATGTAATGTCCTGGACTTAACACTAGTCATGTGGGATTGGTCATATTATTTGTGCACAATTACTAATTCCCTTCCTGCTTTTGCAGTCCTTCCCTGTAGACAGAGTACAATTCCGCCCCCACTACCCCTACCCTACTGACTTTGGACTTGACCATGGGACTTGCTTTTGGCTAGTGGAAGGGGAGAGGTGAGCTATGCCATATCTGAGCAGAAGCTTTAGAGGTGCGGCAAGGTCCTACCAGCCCTCTTGCTCCTTCTCTCTGCCTTGAGAATAGCATGTCCTGAGAGTGTCCGGGTCTCGGAATGAGAGAGCGTGAGAAGCGGACCCACAGTCCAGGATGAGAGGAGTACGGAGCTGCCCACAGTCTACCCACAGCTGGGAGCAGGGCTGGAAAACCCGCAGACTCCCAGCCGACTTGCGGCGCTGGAGTAAATATTTGTTGTCTCAAGCTGAGCCTGGTTAGAGTGACCAACACTGTCTTTTAATGGCAACATCCTATACTATGAACAAACTGGGCCCTGAATTTTTAGCAACCAAAACTTGTTTACAAATAAAACTGTGTTCCTGAGTTAAAGCATGAAAACAAGTGATGGCTGCTTTTAGTAGCAGTGACCAGTCCTCGTAGCAGCCCTGACCATAGAAATACTCACACACCCGCCCATATACACACAAACAGACTCAAATAAGAGTAAAGTCGAGGAAAGTCTGCTCACCAGCTGCATTCCTAGGTGCGTCATGCACATCACAAACTCATCAATGATACCATTTTCTTTGCTATGATATCAGCCATAAAAATATGGACTGGGTGGTATTGGATTCATTAGTCTAACGTATATTTTTTATTTACTGCAATTTATAAAAGGGTCTTTAAATTTTAACATAGTTTGACTTATAAGAGTTGAAAAAATAGTACAGAGTTCTGAGGTACCATTCTTCAGACTGCCCCAGTACAGCATTCCACATGGCCATAGTGTGTTAATAAAAGCAGGAAGCTGACAATGGTGCAATCCTACAGCTCAACTACAGATTTTATTTGGATTCAATGATTTTTAACAAGCACAATGTATGTGTGTGTGTGAGTGTGTGTGTGTGTAGTTCTATGAAGCATTATCACCTGTATAGATTGGTGTGGCCATCAGTCACCTTTTTTATAGTCACATCTTCCCCCAACCCTAACTGCTGGCAACCACTGTCCTGTTCTGCCTCCCTCTAATTTTCTGACTTACAAGATGTTATATAAATGGCATAATACCATTTGTGTAACCTTTTGCGACCGGCTTTTTTCACTCAGCATAATGCCCTTCAAGATCCATCCAAGTACGTTATTTTTTTACTGCTGAGTGGTACTCCACTGTGTGGATGGAGCCCAGTCTGTTTCTCCACTCACTCGCTGAAGGACGTGTGGATTGTTTTTAGCTTGGGACCATTACAAGTAAAATTTCTCCAAACATTCACATATAGGTCTTTGTGTGAACATAGATTTTCACTTCTCTACCATAAATCCCCAGGAGTGGGATGCTGGGTTGTACGGTGAATGTATTTTAGCTCTATGAGAAACTGCCACACTATTTTTCAGAGCGTCTGTACTATCTGATATTCCCACCAGCAATGAATGCTATACGTCCTCACCCGTACTTTGTTAGTATTTTTTGGTAAATAAATTTGCATGTATCAATTAAACTCCCATTTCAACTGATGAGACTTGGGAATAATTAAATGACTCGTGAATTAAAAAATCAGAAATAACTTTATTAATTTATAACATATTATGATCAAACTTTTCTTATGTATGTAACATATTTAGTGAAGGAAAAATGTCTCTACTGCTAAAAAACGAATTAGTCTAGTCCAGCAGCTGCCAGTAGCACTGGATGGTCCATGCAAACCCTCTTGTGCATCAAGTTTCCATGTAAGTGTGAATCTATTTCTAGGCTCTTTATTTTATGCTACTGATCTATTTTTCTATCTTCATGCCAATAGTTAATAATTACATCAATTACCATCAATTTGTGAGTCTTGAATTCTGATAGGCAATTTCCCCCCACTTCTCCAAAAGTGTCTTAACTATTCTTGGATCCTTGCAAAAGTTTTTGAACTTTAGATTTAGCTTGTCAAATAAGAATTCTGTTGAGATTTTAATTGGAAGTGAAATGAATTTATAGATTAATTTGAGAGGAATGAATATCTTTACAATGTTTAGTCTTCCTATCCATGAACTTGGTATAATCTTTCCATTTATTAGCTTTTTTTTTTTGTCATAGTTACACTTTAGTCTCCTGTATTCCTGAATTATCTCGAGATTTTTCTCAATGATTTGAACACTTTCATCCAGTGTGATCTTGACTAGCCTCCCACGGCTGCCTGGCAAATTTTTACTCAACCTTGAAGTCTCAGCTCAGATGCCACCTCCTCCGTGAAGCCTTCCCCCATTGTTCCTGCCACTCAGAGTATTTTGCATATAATTGCAAGAGCAAATATTTACTGCTTGCTTACAATATGCCAGAGCACTGTTAAGCATTCTCTGAGCATTAACTCATATAATCTTCAAAGCAAACTTCTGAAATCAAAGTTGGTGTTATTTGTGAAAAAAAAATAAGCTCAGAGAGGACAAGTTGACAGGGCCCCCAGCCAGGATGAGACAGGACCAGGACAGGCATCCAGGCAGTCTAGATCCAGAGCCTGTGCTCCAACCATGTAAACCCTCTTCAAAGTGAAATCGAGTTCCCCTAAAACTGAGTTCCCCTGCAGAGTTTATGATTAACCTTTCTATCCAAAACTCTATTTTCTTTCTTATCCTCCCCCTGTTCCCCTCAGAATTGAGGAGGAGCAAAGAAAAGGGGGATTGAAACCAAGCAGGACCCCGTGGGGCCCTCCTGGGTAAAAAATAAAAAAGCCTCTGTGTCTGTTTCTTGTTTACAGAAAAAGGCTTTGGTCTTCTATGCCTTCCTTGAGTTCCAAAGAGCAGACTCGAGCAGTTACTAATGAAGGAATGCAGAAACAAAGGAAAAGCAGTCAAGAAACACTAGTTCAGCGATAAAACAGAGTACTTGTTTCTCCTCTTGGGATGCGCATACAATCTGACACGTATCTTTGAGTTGTTGGGCAAGAACTACGACCCCCATCGAGGAGGAGGAGGAGGAGGAGGAGGAGGGTGATACATGCTGACCACAGTGCATAGACCCCAGACTGGCTGGAACCAAAGACTTGATAATAAAGAGTCCCAAACGCCACTGTGTTACCTCACCACTACCAACTAATCAGAAGAAATTCATGTCACCTGCAATCCTCACCCCAAATGTTGCCTTAAAAAAAAAAAAACCGACTTCCCTGCAAGCCACGGGGGAGTCTGGGTGTTTTGAGCATGAGCTGCCTGTTCTCCTTGCTTGGCGCCTGCAGTAGACGCAGTACTTGCCCTCACCACAACCCGCCATCAGACTGGCTTTGCTGCGTGTTGGACGGGACAAGGGGATCCAAGTTCAGTTCAGTTTAGTAAAAGAATTATTGTATTCTTGTAGGGAATTGTATTATTGTAGGGAAATGGCTTACTTGAATGAAAAAAATTGCTTTTAAGGCAGGACAAGAAAAATTTTAAACATAAAATTCTCTGCCAGTTTGAGGCACTCCTCCCTCCCCTGCAGTGTGCATTGTGCACCTGCGCGATACATTAACTACATCCCCTTAGAAGACACAGGGATGCCTACTAACCGCCTCCCCCACCCCCCGCCAAAAACTCCTGACGCCAGCAAGGTGACTCCTTAGAAGATAACATTCCTTTCTCAATCCTGTAAGGGGTCACAATAACTCACTACTCGCCTTGTTGGACTGTGTAAACCATCAACATGTTACTTTGATGTATAACCCTTTGTCTCAAAAACTTACGTATGCTTGACCTCTAGCAGGCAGAACAGTCTTCAGAGCTTTCTACAAGACGGTCCTGGGTTTTAATCCTCAGGTTGGCTCAAATAAAAGTTCTATTTCTTTCTAAATTGACTACTGCTTGATTTTTCATTGTCAACTTGCACTCATTCACACATCCCAGAGAAAAACATTTCGAATGCAAACACTGGATCGGGCACTATAAAAGGTGCTGGTTGGACATGTGGTGATGAATAAAACAGACATTAAATAAAAATCACACTAATAAATATATAGGTTCAAAGCGTGCTAAGTGCCCTGGGATGGGGGAGAGGGGGGCGGAAACCCAGGGTTAGATGAATGAGAATTACAAAGAGGGAGGACAGAAGGAAGGCAGATGCAGGAAGGGTCTGGGGGAATATGTGTCCTTAGGTGGAGGTCACAGAAAGAGATTTGTGAACTTGATTGAGGGTGTGTTGAGTTTTAGGGCCTGAGGCACATCTAGGCGGGAAAAGGTTGGGAATAGAGAGATCTGAGACTCTGGCACCAGGGCTGCGTTAAAGACAGAGGGTGGTAATCAATCAGGAGCAGGCTGTGGTTAAACCACAAACAGGGGTAAGACCCCGAAAGAAAGCTGCAGAATGAGAAGACAGGCAGGCAGAGAAGGGAGGAAAGAAGAAAGTGACAGAGTGGTGGTGCCTGCATCCTTGTACTTCGAGCACACAAAGCAGGGCTTAGCACAGAATGGGTGCTCGGTTCTTGTTCGCAGGCGGCGGGCTGAATGAACAGTGTAGCCGTGGTTAAGTCCCTTCCTCTCTGGACCCGCCTTTGCCCTGTAGAATGGCAGTAGCTGCCTCGGTCAGGCGGGCAGCACCGGCGACCGGGGCTCAGTCCGCCCCCGCCCCGGGAGGCGCACGCAGTGCCAGCCGGACGTCTGAGGGCTGCGCGGGTGTCCGCTGGAGGGCGAAAGCCGCCCGGCCTGCGGAGGACGGCCGTCTCGCCTCCTCCGCGAGGAGAGCGCCCGAGATGCGCCGGGTGGGAGAGGGCGCGCGCGGGGGGGAAGCGTCCTGCGCCCAGAGCATCGCGGACGCAGCGAGGAAGCAGAGGGTGACGGGGGCAGGGGAAGCCTGCGGAGCAGATGGCGCTGGGTGCCCAGCAGGTCATCGCCTCTGCGGGAGACCCCTCCAGGATGGGGGTGGGAGGAGCGGGAGTAACCAGTTGAAAAGGAGGGAGAGGTTGGGGAGATGGATCTGAAAGACCCAGAAGCCGGTGGGGACTTTCACTTGGGACCCCGGCAGGACCCGGGAAGGGCAGGTGCGGATACAGAAGAGGGGCAGCACGTCCAAGCAGGCCGACTGAATGAATGATTGCTCCCGCCTGGCCGTCCTCGGGCGCGCTTGATGACGAGGACGCCGCAGGAAAGGCTTGGAGAGCCAGGAGGTGCCAGGACTCAGGCTGTTCCTGGAGGGCCCGCCCGAAGCGCTGGAGTCCGCAGGCGTCATCCGCCGCCGGCTGGAGGCAGAGTTGGGGGCAGGCTTGTCCCACCGACCCCGCGGGATGGCCCCGCCCCGGGGCCGCGGGGAGGCCCCACGTGGGGGGCGGAGTTGCTACCGCCCCCTCCGACGCCCTGGACTGCGGCCCCTTTTTAAGCCCGCGAAGCAACTGGCTGCCCCCCTCTAGCTTCTCCTGCCAGTCTCCCTCTTGCGTGATGGCCTCTGCACTGAGCTATGTCTCCAAGTTCAAGTCCTTCGTGATCTTGTTCGTCACCCCGATACTGCTGCTGCCACTCATCATCCTGATGCCCACCAAGGTCAGTTGCGTCTCTAGGCAGCCCCGTGGATTCTGGGCACCTGGTGCCCAGCTAGGGCACTGAACCTGGGAGCATTAGGTGGAGCGCACGGATTCCCTGGCGGGCATAGCTCCCCTGGGGCACGCACCCTTAGGAGCACCGGGTGCGAAGGGAGGTGCCCTGCAAAAAATTCGGAGGGGCATGGACGCTGGGGTTCACAGACCCCAGGGCACAAGAATGGTTCTGGCAAGCACAGAAACCTAGAAATTAGCATAGATCTTGGCCACACAACCCACTCATAGGCTCGGAATCTCCCCAGAGCACACAACCTGGTCCTCAGGCCCCCCAGATGCCGCCTCTAGTGATGGGGAGCCTGGGTGCTTGTCTTTCCTTTCTCTCTCATGTCTCTTCCCTTAGGGAATGGGGACTTCCCAGCTGGGTATGTGGCTTCCGAGGTCAGTTGGGGACCTACAGGAAAAGATCACTACCTAAGTGGATCCTGAGTACTGGCTGTGCCAGACAGTGGCCCTTCTTTGAGCCTCAGTTTCCTTATCTGTGATCCACATTTCTTTCCAGCTCTGAAACTTGGGAAGCCAAGCTGAATCAGAATCCTGCTCTCAACTGAAAGGCAGGTCGGGTTGGCCTGCTTTTGTTCGCTGCCTGCTGTGGCTGTGGCAGGAGGCAGGACACGTTCCCAGAGCTCACGCCTTGGGTGGCACGACCCAGGGTTGCGGGGAAGCCGTGTCCCAAGCCCTGGCCTCCTAGTGCTCCTGGGAGGGAGGCAGAGAATGAATGGCCTTGGCCACGGGGTGGGGGTGGTGCCGGGAGCCCTGGCCCAGGCCCTGCTGGGCTGTGCGAGGCCTGTTTGGCAGAGGCCCAAGCCCTTTGAAGCCTTTTGTGGCTGCTGGCTGATCCTTCCTCGTTCCCTCTCTCAGCCTTTCACTCTCAGCCCAGACAGGAAACCTCCACTCCCCCGAGCCCAGGCAGGTTTGGGAAACAGAGGAGCTCTTTAGGCGATGCTCTGAGGGTAGTCCTGGAAAAGTGGGGTTGTACCGGGATATCAGGAAGCCAATCTCCAAGAGAATGAGACTTTCACCGTTCACTCATCCCTGTGTTCTCTGGGCCTTAGCTTTCTTGTCTGTACAATGGAGCAAGGTGGTTTGGTTCTGACATTTTATGACTTTAGGTGCCAAAAGAGATTATGCTGGTTCTCAGGATGGGGGAGGGGAAGGCTGGGAGGAGCCCTTGGGTGGGCTGAGCAGACCCTGGATGGGCCAAGGAAGGCAGATCCAACTCCAGTGGCTCTTTAGTTGACGCACCAACTGGGAGCAGCCATATTTCCTCCTTAGAAAGAGATCTGGGACTGTTACCGTCTGTGGGAGACAGCCAGGCAGGAGAGCTGAGCTTTTAGTTTTGCTGGTGGGGAGTGATGTTCCCTGGACTAATTATAGTAGCTCTGCTGACCTTCCTGCTCCAGGAGAATGTGACAGAGACCCCACTACCCTCCTCCCCTCTCCTGACTCCGGTGGCCCTGAGCTGGGTCTCCCAACTCGGGGTGTGTGTGCATGTCATTAACATGCCCTGGGAGTGAGGATCAGGCAAGGGGAGAGGCAACATCAGTGAAAGTTGTTCCAAAGGCTGCCTTCATGTGCTTTCTCTCCCAGTGGGGTAGGTGACTGGGAGCCTGGAACTCCGTCTTCTCGTTTTCTTCCTTTGTGCTTCTGTTTTGGTTACCTCCGAAGAGTTCCCTGTCCCCACCCCCACAGCCACAAAGATGTGCAAGGAAACCTAGGGCATGGGGCAGAGCAGCGGGGAAGCCAGGGAGAACTTGGCAGCCTGGGTGGCACTGTCCAGGTGGGGTGGTGACTCCCAGGGCACGCACCCTCTGCTGGTGCCCCAGCCCCATCCTGCACGCTTTCTTCTTTCATTCCTCTCCTGCTCCTTGCTTCCTCCCTGTCTTCACCTCTACTCCACTTTTCTGCCCCTACTCAGGGTCCTTTCTTTGAAAAAAAAAAAAAAAAGCTTTTTAATAAAATAATACATTCACTGTGTTATTTTAATTATTTTAAAAATTCTTATTTTTATAGTCTCTAAAGTATTAAGTAAAAATGAAAATACTCTCAAATCCCCTAAAATACACAGTATGTTCTCTTAGCCACATTTTTTTCATTAAGCAATGTGTCAGGGCCACCCTTACTTGTTAATAATTAGATAAATCAAGAGCCATGGTTTTCTTTGGTTGTACATTTAACATATTTGAGCCCCGCTACGCTACGTGCTCGGCACTGTGCTGGGTGCTGACTTTTAAATCCCATTGTCCACTATTAGCTCAGCTTTAAGTGCACTTCCGGCCACATTCTCAGCTGCGGGGAAGGCTCTGAATGAGCCCTCGGGAAGCAGGCTCCTCTCTGCAGGTAGAATCCATCTCATTCTGCGTGGTTGCCACCCCCTCCTCAGACTCCTCTAAGATCACCCGTCCTATTCTGCTTGCTCCACAATGCTCTGGGAGCATTCTAGTCAAGTGGGCTGACTGGTATTATTCAGAGATGGGGCGTTTCCCGGGCCTCCAGATAGTGGCATGGAGGTGAGGGGGCAATCAGCCTTGTGTCTTTTCTATTGGTTACATTTGGCACCTCCAGGAATTGTGCTGGGAAAATTGGTTACATGTGCCACCTGCTGCTTCTAAGTTTAGATAATTTAAAAATCACGTTCTGTGTCCCATACGTTAAGAATGAGTACTTATAAATCCTCAGTTTACAGGTGAGGACATGAAACAAGCACGGAGAGGGGCCAGGGTTGGCCGCAGGAGGAGTATTTGATCAAAGTCATTATTGAGAATTGCTATCACATGATGATAATGGGACTGATATTTAGACAGCATTGCTGTTTTACATTCTCTTTAGTGCACCCTCTTATTGCCCACCCCTGGAGCAGATCATCCCTACCTCCCTCCCCCTTGACGCCAAGGCCCAGAAAAGTTAGTGACTGCTGAAGGCCCGAAAATGGCAGACAGTGGACACTGATCAGATCTGCCTGATGTCAAAGCCTAGTCTTCTAACCACATTGCTGTCCAGCTTTGAGCCCAGTGGCTTCAACCACCACTGATTCCCCCCTCCTTCCCAATCAAGGAACATCTGGCAAAGTTTGGAGACAATTTTTGTTGTCACAAATGGAGAGAATGCCACTGGCATCTAATGGGGTGGGGGCTAATCATCCTACAATGCACAGAAAAGGCCTCCCTTCCCCACAACAGACAACTGTCCAACCCAAAATGTCAACCGCGCGGAAGCTGAGAAACCCGGCCTTAGACAGTAGGGAGGTGTCCTGGGGTGCTCATGGGCTGCCGAAGATTTATTTTTATAATCCCTGATAACACAGTCCAGACAAAGAGGCCCAGTCATTGTGCGATGTTTCGTGCATATCACACGTGTGACCTTGGGTGACGATAAACAGTGGCGGTGCACAGGTACGCTCTTCCCAGCAGTGCAGTCACCGCCCTTGCCGTGCTGGTCTGTTCCTCTGATCGGCATTTGCTCACCGTCCCTGGAGTAGTGGGAGCCTGGGGTGTGAGTGGGCAAGGAGATGCGGCTGGAGGGGCCTGCAGGGCCTGCTCCGTTGCAGGTCTTCCAAGACACGCTAAGGCACTTGCCTTCCTGAAGGCAAAGGAAGGCTTTTAGATAAGGGAGTGATATGATCCGCTTTGTAAAGAGAGAAAGAGGAAACAGCAGTGTGGAGTGATGCAAGTTGAAAGAGGGAATTAGAAGAGAGCCGCAGTGATGCAGGCAGGAGGGGACGTGGCCTGAGCAGGGGCAGTGCCGTGGGGTGAAGGTGGGAGGGGAAGAGGCCGGGGAAGAAATGGGTAGAAGCTACAGGTTTGGTGCTGATTTAATTGGAGGGGCGGGAATGAGGGAGCGGGCAGAGTCTGGGTGGTTAATAATGATTATAGTAAAAATGCTGATAAAGGGAAAAACAGCCCAGGGAGGTGGGTATTATTATCCACATTTTAATAGGTGATGAAACTGAGGGCCAAAGTCCTATAGCGAGTAAGGAGCCAGGGCTGCAAACGCTTGCACCCGAACCCAGGTCTGTCGCACTCCAAAGCCACAATCCCAGCGGCTAAGTAACTAAAGGGTGTGAACAGACAGTTCACACAGGATTAAGTACAAACAGTAACGCTTGCGAGCTCTGTAACTAGAGAGCGGCCAATGAGCACCAAGTACCATCTTCTCAGTTGTAATAAAAACCTCTGGAGATACTCAGTGCTGGCCAGGTTCTGAATGAGCTGGTATATAACAAACATTTCTGGGAGCTAGGAAAGTTGGAGCTGTCTTTTGAGAAAGAAATTAGGAAACAGGAGTACGAGGATGTGCCTTTCCTAAGAATTGCATTTACTTTGCAAAATGATTTTGTTTAATTCTTAGAGCAGCTCATCAAAAATAGTATTTTCTTCTTTTTTCCCTCCTCCTCCTCTTCTACCCCTTCCTCTTCCTCCTCCTTTTCCCCCCTCTTCCCTGTCCTCCTTTTCTTACCTTCCCTGTGGAGGGGTGTGGATGCAGGGCTTGGGGAGGTGAGAGACTTGCCCGGGGCCACACAGCTGGGGGCAAGGGGGAGTCTCTTGCTGAGGGGTGCTGTGCCCTCCTCACTGTCCTGAACCTGGAGGGCTGTGCTGACGGGGGCAGGGAGGCCGGGGCAGCAGCAGCAGCATGCTGGGCCTCAGGGCTGTCTCTTCAGTTTGTCAGGTGTGCCTACATCATCATCCTCATGGCCGTTTACTGGTGCACAGAAGTCATCCCTCTGGCTGTCACCTCCCTCATGCCTGCCTTGCTTTTCCCGCTCTTCAAGATTCTGGACTCCAAGCAGGTGAGCAGACCCAGCGCATCCAGGCGGCTTCCCGCGTCTCTCCCAGTGGCTCATTCTCCGAGCCCCTCTCTGAGCTGCCTAGGCTCCAGGGGACCAGATAATACCACATTTGTGGGTTCTCTCTGGCATAGAGACATACCCTTGGCCCTCCATTCCCACTCCAGGCTGCCCTGAAGTCAGCATCTGGTCTGCTTGCCTGTCTCTGGGGACTTAGGTGGCCCCGAGCCAGGCAGTGTGTGTCCGGGGGCAGGCCTGACAGGGCCTCCATGCCATCCTCCAGGTGTGTGTCCAGTACATGAAGGACACCAACATGCTGTTCCTGGGCGGCCTCATCGTGGCTGTGGCCGTGGAGCACTGGAACCTGCACAAGAGGATTGCCCTGCGCACGCTCCTCTGGGTGGGGGCCAAGCCTGCACAGTAATTACTCCTTCTCTCTCTCACTGCAGGGCTCTGCAGTAGGCCCCAGGGCTGGGGAGGGGGTGTGGCACAGACCAGATCACCCACAGGCAAGGGCTGGCCATGGCCTTACCTGGGCTTGGCAGCCAGGCAGAACCTTGGGTGGGGCATGTGACAATCTTAGCTGGGGAGATCAGATGCATGCGTATGCCTGGGGTGGGGGGGCGTAGTAAACAGCAGTGGGTAAGGGTTTTCTGAATCCAGAGGAGACTGGCTTGTGAGGGTCTCTGCATGTTCAGAAGACTTCCTATGGGAGGGGCTGCAGGGTTCCACAGAGAACAAGGTGGGTGGGAGGCTGCATCAAGCCATGCCTGATACCCCTAGGGGTTTTGTGGGGAAGGCAGAAAAGAGGTGCTCAACTACCCAGCTCAGGGGGAAGCAGAAAGGTCATCCCTCCATAGCTGGCACATCTATTCCCTTTGCAAAGAAGCTGCTTACCTCACCTTCCCCAATATCACTCTGTGGTCTCAACCCTGTCCAAGATCTCCCCTGCCAATCCCAGGCCCTTCCAACCAAGCCATGGAGTTGATACAAGCAGAATCACCTGGGTATACACAGCGCCTGCAGTGCCCAGGCCTGATACTGGGGGCTCATTTACCACCTCATCTGACTCTCACCACGCCTCCGAGAGTTGGGTATTCCCACCACCCATGTTCTGTTCTATACACGAGGAACTTGAGGCAGAGAGGGGCTAAATGGCTTGCTGACAATCACATGGGGATTGGACCTGGCCTGTCTGATGAGGCCTTGCCCCCTCTAATTGGGAACTCAGGGTGCACCCTTCTTTTGAGGCAACAATGCTCCCTCAACAAGGCGTGTTCCCAGCCCAGCCCTGGAAAGGAAGGTTGGGTGGTTCACAGCAGATCCCTCCTGATGTGTCCTCCCGTCAAGGACTCTGCTGGGCCCCAAGCACACACAGACCCTGGCCATCCCTCCAAGGCCCCTGGCTCCATAGCTCCCTTGAATGGAGGGCCGTGTGACTCTCTGACTGGTTACCCTTCATGGCATTGAACACGGCCCCCACCCCACAGTGACTGGTTTACAGGGTCAAATCAAAAGCCAGTGTGTTTCCTAGAAATGTGAGACCTTAGGGGCCTCAGAATTCCTGTTCTTAGGATCCTCTGAGGGGCCGGCTTTCCTCCGTCAGTGGTGGGCCTCATTCTGGAGTGTGCTGGACCTTTTGCACCCAAATCCAGGACGTTCACACATGCTTCTCTGCTCCTTCCTGTCACCTGGCTCCTCCTCTGAGCCTGGCTTCCTGCTGCCCAGGGCACTGCCTGTCCTGGGGGTGCCCTGTATGTTGAAGCCCCCTTGGTGCCTCAGAGCATCACGTCGAAACCTCATTCATGCAAATTCTGACCCTCCTCCTAGCCTGGATCCCAGCCTTTGTACTTACAGGTCCGTGAGGTCTACCCGCAAGGATACCAGCTAAACGTCGGTGCAGGGCAGCCCCTAGACCTTCCTTCAGGCAAATCAGTGGCCTTGGGGAGGAGCCTGAATGCAGAGGGGCATTGGGACCGGGAGAGGTTGAGTTCCACTCGGCCCACCCTCCCCGAGCTCCTTCTGCTCCTGGCCTCATGCCGGGGGTGTGGGACTGATGGAGAAGCCCCAGAGCTTTCCCGCCCAGGGTCTAAGGAGAGAGCAGACGTGGAAGCAGTTCCTCCGAATCCACCCAGCAAGGAATGTCGGAGAGAAGGTCGAGGAGGGTGTGGTCAGCCCCACCAGCGGTGCCCTGGGAAGGAGGCGGCCTGACAGGCTTTGAGGGAACATGAGGAGTTTTCTAGGCGGGAGACACAAGTGGGACAGGGGTGGAAGGTGCGGTGTTCTAAGGGAAGGGAACGTGTTTTCTCAATACTCTTTGGTGACCTGGTCCACTGCAGAGTGGAGGGCAGCAAAGTGTGCGAATGAAGAGGTGTGTGTGTTGGGGGGAGTTAGCCATGAGGGAGGCCCCAGTTCCCCAGGCCCTGTCTGGGCTCACCCTACCCCTGAAGGCCGGCTCCACGCAGCCCTTCCAAACTCCTGAGAGAAGAAGCAGGGTCCGGGTGGGTGGGAATCTTCTAGATAGAAGTGGGAAGCTGGGCCTACCTGCACTCCTAGGTCATACTAGGGCAAACTCTCTGCAGTGGGTCGGCACCGTTCCCTTGCTAGACGGCGAGCTCCTTAGAACCACGACTGAGAGGGAGGGAGGGAGGCACTAATGGTAACCCCCTCCTAGACTCCCCAGTCTTGAACTGGCCTTGGCACTTGCCCTGGCCCCTGGCATCCCTGCGGGGGGACCTGGCCCCCCTTGCTCCCTAGGCGCTGGGGGCACTGGGGGTAGGGGATTCTCCGGCTTTCCTCCCTGCCTCTCCTCTGCAGGCTGATGCTGGGCTTCATGGGCGTCACGGCCTTTCTCTCCATGTGGATCAGCAACACGGCCACCACAGCCATGATGGTGCCCATTGTGGAGGCCGTGCTGCGGCAGATGGAGGCCACGAGTGCAGCCACCGAAGCCAGCCTCGGGGCCCTGGAGCTGGCTGACAAGGGCAAGGCCGGCGAGCTGCCAGGTGAGCGCTCGGCCAGGGCCCTGCGGGGGTCCACCATGCCAGCCTCCCCCTCTGTTGCCAAAAGCCTTGGCCACTTCCCTGCTTCCTGGAGCCCTTCTTCAAACAGGCATATAGAGAATGCTGTTTTCCTATGTTTTAAGGATGTGATTATTGCATAAAAGTTAGATCCTTTCCCAGAGCTTATAGCAAGTTCCCACCCTCCTTTTTGCCATCACAGAAATCAGTGCGTGTTGATTTGATTATTTATTTAGGGATCTTTTGGGTCTCTACTGGATGTCCCTCACCCCTCTGCTCACCCTCAGGGAGGCCTTCTGCGAACAGGCCAGACCCCTCCACACTGTGCCCACAGGTACTGGGCTTGGTTGTCCCACTTTTGCTTCCCCACTAGGCACCAAGCCCAGGGAAGACAAAGGGTGCCTGTTTCTCCCTCTGCCTTGCTCACTGCCCTATCCCCAGGACCCAGGGAGGGGGTGCTCAGGGCCTGTGCTGATGGCCTGATTGCCAGACCTTGCTAGATTGTCCTGGGGCCACAGAGATGCAGCAGACACATGTATACTGTGGACTTGTGGAGCCTGGTGGGACAGGATCAGGAGGCCCCTCAGACAGTTCATCTGACTTGGGGGAGGCCACAGGATGCCATAAGCCAGACACCGAGGTTGCTCAGAAAAGGGAGAGGCCTTGCTAGGAGAGAACATGTGAGACGGATTTAGACACCCCTCTTCCCCCAGATGAAGGGAACAGCTTGAGTAAGAGCGAGGAGGCAGGAAAGAAAAGAGTTATGTCTGAAGTTGCTGAATTTGCATGGAGCACTGAGGAGCCTGGGGGCTGCCGTGGGAAGTGACTGTGGGAGGCAGATGGGGCCAGACTACAGTTCTGGGCTGGAGGTTGGGGAAAGAAAACCTGGGGAGGTTGCCAGCTGAGCTGGCTTGCCCGGATCCTTAGGACAGCAGCAGGGGCGGGGACTGGAGCTGGATGGGTGGTCCCCAGGACTGCTCAGCTCACAGCAGTGTGCCCATACCACAGGGAACCAGGCACATTTTGAAGGCCCCGCTGTGAGGCAGGAGGGAGCCCACGACAGGAAGAACATCTGCAAGGCCATGACCCTGTGTGTGTGCTATGCGGCCAGCATTGGAGGCACTGCCACCCTGACCGGGACAGGACCCAATGTGGTGCTTCTGGGCCAGATGCAAGAGTGAGTTGCTGCCCCTTTTGGGAACAATAACAGGGGGAGGCTGGGGCTGGAGGGACCCACCACCTCTTTCTCTTCCTCAGCTGTGCCCTGGAGCTGGGGCCTGGCAGGGGTGGGAGCGTGGGCCCCCATCAGCCTCTGGGTCCCGGCCCCTGCACATGCTGAGAGCCCCACAGAGGGTGGGAGCTGATGCCCACAGATCCATTTGCCTTCTGTTCTGGGGCAAGTCCCAGCTTTCTTCCCTGGGCTCAGGATTCTTGCTCAGACAGAGTGTAGACTGAACTTGGAGCTAGTCATGGGAAATGACAACACAGTCCGAGAAGTGGGTGCCTTGGTTAAAACTTATAGAAAACAGATGGCCCTAAAGATGCTCCTCTCAAAGCTGGGTCGTGACTGGGGTTGTTAATGGCGATGGTCCTATGATATCGGGAAGGGTTAGAGGGTCAGTGCCTCATCGGCTTATTCACTGCAGCCCCTCTAATTGCCCTTAAGGTGACAAGTGCCCTTGTGAGGCTCCAGGTGGACAGAGGTGGTTTGGAACTTCCCAGCCTTGGCCACAAAGGGACCCAGGCCTTGAGGACCCAGTTCTGTACCTGGTCTCGTGCCAGGTGGGGCTGTGATCACAAAAGTGAGAGAAACCTGGGTCCTGCCCGTGGGATACTCACGGGTGGCTGAGGGTAGCAGACACTTGGGAGAGATCTGGCGGGTCGTGTACATGCGTTAATGAAGGTGAGTACAAGCTGCAGTGGGCACAGATGGAAGAAGCAGTGTGATAGTGCCTGTCCTGTGCAGACAAGCACCCTGGACAGGGGTGGGGAGGGCAGCTGGAAGTGGGAAGGAGGTGTCTGCCTCCTGGCCGGGTAGACACTTGAAATCCAACAAGCAGACTGTTTCGTTCCTGTGAGTGTTTTCTGTAATGACAGCCTTACGGTTCTCCCTGAAGTTCTTCTGGGCAAAGCAGCCCACCTGGGCTGAGTGGGGAGAGCTCTGTGGCTACTTCAACACCCTTGGGCTAAAGGGGGTAGTGCCTGGGGTGGGAGGGGAAGTGACCCTCCTCCAGCCCCCAGGAAACGTCTTCTCGTCCCACCCTGGGAAGCTTTTGAGACTGGATTTCCTAAGGGGGCCCCTCCCTTGCAGAAGCCCACAGGGTGCGATTCTGAGGCATCCATGGACCCCCAGACCTGCTGGCCAAATTATGTGTGTAGAAAGGTGTATTTCTCTGGACCAAAGAGCCATGCCTTTAATGAGCTTCTCAGCAGGGTCTGAGCCCACAGGAGGGTCAGTTGGTCACTCCTAGAGCTTGTTTTGTGCGTGGCCATGTTCTGGGGCCCCTGCTTGATTGGGGTAATGCTGGGTGATGGACTGGCAGGAGGATGAACCCCCTGCCCCACTCCAGACCGCCTCTCAGGGCCCGGATGCTGCTCAGCCTCTACCCGCAGGGTCCGGCCCACCTGCCCTCCACAGCTCAGCATTTGGTAGAGATGTGGACCAACATTTCTCCTTTCAGATTGTTTCCTGACAACAAAGACGTCGTGAACTTCGCTTCTTGGTTTGGATTTGCCTTCCCTAACATGCTGATCATGCTGCTGCTCGCCTGGTTGTGGCTCCGGTTTCTTTATATGAGATTCAAGTAAGTCTGAGCTGCTTATGGAACAGTCTAACTGTGCCCCATCCCTGCAGAAAACCCCTCAGGCTCAGTGGGTGAGTTTACAGAGTTCTTCCTGTCTGGCTCTAACTATTTCTCCAGCCCCATCTCCTGCTAGTCTGCCCTCCAGTTCCCGCCACCTCTGCTGCTCACCGTGCCTTTGCACATGCTGTTCCCTCTTCCTGGAATGCCACTCCTTCTTGTCTTCCTACTTTCCAACCTCCTCAGTCCTCAAGGCCAGTTCAAATGCTGCTTCCTCAGTGACCTCTGTCCCACCTTCCACATACCCCTACTCTGATTCCAGCAGATTGCCTGCTCACTGCTCTGGGCTTCCCCAGGCACATCATGCCCGGTCCACTGGCACCACATTTCGGTGCTGCCCCTCCCCCAACCTGAGCTCCTCTGTGGCCTGCCCTAAGTCCTCTTTGAGCCCGCCACCCAGGCCACCTCCCAGCACAGGGAAAGAGAGCAGGTGTGTCACTGACGCGAATCAAAGCTCAGTCTTGGAGCCAGTTAACAGTGCTGGACAGACTTCTACTTGGCTGCAAGTGTCCATCAGGCCAGGTCACAGAAGACCACCCGATAACATCCAGATCAATCCAAACTCTGATACACCGAAGGCTTACAGTGTTCCCAGCAGTGCACAGCTTCTGCAAAGTTTACCTTCCTGTTCCCAGCACACAGGCAAGTTCACCCAGAGACAATCTTGACAGCAGCCAGACTTTGGAGAGAAACCATGACGTGCACCTGACAAATACCTCAAAAATTTCTTGTCCGTTTTTAAAGGCACACATTTCTCTACGGCACGAAGGTGACCCTCCCACACTGGAAGAGGAAGTGCTTATCCGTGAGCCAGGTGCTCTGTGCCTTAATTCACAGGGAGCTTGAGCCCAGTGAGAAAGAGGCCTGCGTGGCCAGAGAGGAGATCTCAGGCTGAGAGGCAAAGGTGCCCACAGAAACCTGCGAGTTAATGGGGAAAAGGGGCATTTTGGTAAGTTTTCTTCTGAAGGAGGAACTGTTCTGAAAACTGCCGCTAAAAAATCTCCAACCATCATCAAAGCAGTCACAGTGATGACGTAACAGTAGTCGTGGGCATCCGTCGCATGGCCCGCCCTGCTCGTGTCCCAGCCCCCACGTGAAAGCGAAGCTGCTCCCCTGGGCACTTTGGCTGCAAGGGTTGGTTTTGATCGTAGCTCTTGGCCCGGCTTCTCGCACCTGCCTCAGGACCAAAGTGCTGTTCACTTGCCCTCAACCATCCAGCTGGCTTTGGGAGACCCTCCTCAGACCTGCTGCAGGCTACGGACAGGCACCGGCGTCTCCTCAGGGAGCAACAGTAATAATAAAGGCGAACAGTTACTGAGAACTTATCAAGTGCCGGACACAGATCGTGAGCACTCTGCCTATATTAATTAATCTTCACGTCACCTGTGAGGTGGGCGCTCTTATTAGCCCCAGTGTGCGGATCAGGCAGCCAAGGCAGGGAGAGGTTAGTTGGCGGACGCGGGACTGTACAGTGTGGAAGTCGTGGGGCTGAGGCTTGAACCCCGGCGGCCTGGCCCTTGAGCCTGTGCCTGCGACCCTGCATCCCTGTCTCAGTCAGCTCAGCTGCCATCACAGCACCGCGGGCTGGGGGCTTAAAGCACAGACGTTGATTTCTCACGGTTCTACAGGCTAGAAGTCCAAGATCAAGGTGCCAGCAGATCGGTTCCTAGTGAGCGCTCTCCTCCTGGCTTGCAGAAGGCTGCCTTCTCACTGTGTCCTCACAAGGAGTGGGTAGTGGTGGGGGGGGGCTCTGGTGCCTTCCTCCTCTTAGAAGGGTAGCAATCCCATCAGGGAGTCCCAGCCTCAAGACCTCATCTAAGGGTCCCATCTCAATACACATTCGGGGTTAGGGCTTCAACATATGAGTATGGGAGGAATACAGTTCAGTCTATAACAATCCCTTCTTGGAGAGGCTGAGAGTTGCTGCCTTTGACTGCCTCAAGGCCTAGGTACAGCCTTGCTTGTCAGGGGCTCCACCTGCCTCAGCCTGGGGGAGAGGCACTGCCCTGAAGCCTGAGGCCTACCAAGTCCCCTGGCGGAGCAAGCAGAGGGGAGCTGGCCTGGCCCCAAGACCACAAGTTCACCACCAGCCTCCAGTGGTAGACACCAGGCTCCCGGGATCTCACAGCCAAGAACCTGAGCTGTGGTTCCCATAGCCTGGTGCGGCCGCCATCAGCTCTTCTTAACAGGCAGGGAGCCTGGAGACTTCTGGAGTCAGCCTGTGGTTGGGCTCAGGGATGCCACCATCCCACATCCCTTCCTGGCATGCCACTCTAGCTCAGGGGCTGTTGCCAACCAGAAGGGGTGGGTGGGGTGGGGTGGTCCACAGGTAATCTTGTTTGGGTAGCTTTTTACACTCAGCTTGAATGTCCGGAACAGCAGGGATGTCCTCAGGCCCAGACCATGTCTTGCCAAGTCCCAGGGCCTGGTGGGTGTCTGCATCCTGTGTGCCAGTGGCCCCAGGCTAGCCCCTCCCCAGGGCTGAGGTCCCCTCTATAACTCCTCCAAGAACCCCTCCTCCCTCCTGCCAGCAGTCCCTGGGGAGGTCCTGCAGGGCACCCTGGGCAGGTGTGTTAGTCAATGGGCCCTGGTCCCTAGGGAGCCCATGCAAGAGCAGGACCCGGGCTGGCTTCCCTCCCGTCATTGCCACACCTACTGCTAGCCCCAGAGTCTCCTGGACCCCTAATCCTACACCTCGCCTCCTTGGAATGCAAGCACCCACCCTGCTCCTGCCTGGCCCAGTCTGCTGGGACCTGTCCTTATAACTTGTGTCCTCTTGAGCCACCTGATGACAGGGGCTGGCATCCTGGCACCATCAAAGGCATCTCCAGGCTAACGTGGGAGAAGACAGGGAGCATGTGAGGGAGCCTTGGCTCCAACTCGAGCCAGTTCCAGGACTTCTCACAGCCTCTCCCAGGTGACAGGGGCATCCAGTCTCTCGGCGACTGGGCACCTGCCAGGACCCCCTTGCCGGCAGCAGCCTCAGTTCTGCTTGTTTCTGCCTCCTATGCTCTTCTCCCCTGCTCCCCATTTTGCTCAGCCTCCTGGCCATCCTCTCTTTTCCTGCCTCCACTGTCCCTGAGACCTAGTCTGGACTGGCCACCCCACCTGTGCCATCTCAGGCCTCCTCTGGGGGCACTCTGCAGTCTGGGGACACCCTGGGGCATATGCTGGGCACACAAAACAGAGACTTACCCTCACTACGTCCTGTGAGGTTGGGTAGGCAAACGATAGAAACGGGGAGTGGGGAGGGACTTGCTCAAGGCCCCCGGGGTGACAGGGAGCCCTTTGTTCTGTTGCCCAGTGTTCAGGCTTCTATTCAACCAGCCCTGAGCCAACCAACATGCCCTGCTGTCCTCTTGCCTTTGCCTCTCCTAGTATTAAGGAGTCCTGGGGCTGCGGGCTGGAGAGGAAGAATGAGGAGAAGGCTGCCCACGAGGTGCTCTGGGAGGAGTACAGGAAGCTGGGGCCCCTCTCCTTCGCTGAGGTCAACGTCCTGCTCTGCTTCTTCCTGCTGGTTGGCCTGTGGTTCTCCCGGGACCCCGGCTTTATGCCCGGCTGGCTGTCGATCGCCTGGGTGGAGGGCCAGACAACGTAAGTGGTCCCTCCTCCTTTTCCGCTGTCCAGTGCTGTTGCTTTCTGGACTCGTTTTTGTCTCACGAACTGACACTCCCACAGATGTGTTCATGCGGCCCCTCCTCCCCAACAGGCTGGCAGGGTAGCCAGGCTGTGATAGAGAGAGGCTTGCTGGGTGGGACGGCGGCTCCCAGCACTCTGGCTTCCAAATCCCTGTTCTGCTATCTTTCCTTTCTGGTCTTTTTTCAGATCCGGGCCATTTCCTTTGAAGGCATATCCTGGGGTCCAGAAGCTTTTTCAGATAGAGATTTGGCAAAAGGGGGCAGGGGTATGGAGTTTCCCTCCTAGCTAAGATGCTGTGCGGTCAGAATGGAGGCAAGGTTGAGAAACATGCATATCCCAGACAGGGCAGATGTGGACAGGGACACAGCTGCCTATTACTGTAATTATTCCGTTCTGAAGTTCTGCTGGGGGTAGCCCCAAAGTCCCTGTGGTCATCCTGGTGCAGCTAGAATCCCAGAGAATCTGGTTGAGAAGAGGTCATGAAGTTCACCCGTGAAGCAACACGGGCCCAGGGTTACCCAGAGCCGGTGGCAGAGCCAGGCCAAGAATGTGGGTGTCCTGGTTTCCAGCCAGGGTTCAGTCCACCTCCCCATTCCCGATCTTGGCCTTTGGGGATCCAGTTTTCTTACTCACCTGAGCCAGTTTCTTCACGTAGGAGCATTCAGACACAGAGCAGGCTTGTTGGATGACCGTCACTGCAGCCAAGCTGGGCGAATCCTCTGTGCTCTTCCCCGCCCAGGTACACCTCTGATGCCACCGTGGCCATCTTTGTGGCCATCTTGCTATTCATTGTGCCTTCGCAGAAGCCCAAATTCAACTTCTGCAGCCAGACTGAGGAAGGTAAGGCTCCCGTCCTGGCCTCCCATTCATCAGGGTTGGGGCCCTGGCAGCAGAGGATCCTCAAGAGGTGCCCTGGGCCCCAGAGGGAGAAAATCGCACCCTCTTGAAAAAGACTAGCTGAATTACAAAGTCTGGGCACAGGGTATTTTCCAAGCCTTCCCTGGGTATTGTTTAGTGCAAAATCTCCTCTTTCGCTTTTTAAACATTTGAAATCGTATTTATTTTACAACGGGAACAGAAAGAGGTGTCACATTTTGGGGGTTTCTCTCTTCCTCCCAGTCTTTGTTAATATGTAAATACATCATGGCTATAATCAACACACACACACAATTTCAATCCTGTTTCTTTGCTGTTTTGTTCTTTTCATGTTTTGCTTGCTATAAATATTTCCTGCTATTGCCACAATTTTCAAATTTATTTTCTCTAATAACGGCATTATATTGTATCAGGGGGCTGTACCCATTTCCCTGTCATGGCACATTCTGGCTGTTTTGAATTTTTCATTATTGTAAATTTTCATGTATATAGCTTTTTCTTTGAGGGTGTTTCTTCTTTAGGGTAAATTTCTAGGAATGATGGTGCCGGGGTTAAAGAGTATATATACTTAAGGGCTTTTAAAATGTATCAGTAATGCTTTTCAAAAAGACTACCAGTTTATAATGCTACCAGGAGCACATAAAAGTCTGACCATATCATATCTTCACGGCAATTATTGTAAATTTTAGCTAATTAACAGATATGAGATGGTACTCACTGTGCTGGCTTTTTATTCCCCTTGATGAGATCTCTTTTGCTTTCTAAGGCTGCTCTGGGTTATGTATGTATGTGTTTTTATCATCTCTTCTCAGAAAGGAAAACTCCATTTTATCCGCCTCCACTGCTGAATTGGAAGGTGGCCCAGGAGAAAGTACCCTGGGGCATCGTGCTGCTCCTGGGGGGCGGCTTTGCTCTGGCTAAAGGATGCGAGGTAACCCCTCCAGCTGTGGGCTGCCCAGCCCCCCTCCGTTCACCAAGAGGGCAGCCGAGGAATGGCGGCACCTCTCCCTCCAGGCACCCGGGGCTGCGCCTGTGCGTTTCTGTCTCTGTCTCCTCCACGGAACCGTACATTTCTGGAGGACAGGGCCTCCGCCTTGTCACCTAGAAACCCTGCACCACGAATAGTGCCTGGGATAGAGAAAGTACTCTTTGAGTAACTTCAGAAATGAGTGAATGAGTGCCCCTGATCAGCAGAGAGAGGCAGGGGATGCTGTGAGAGCTCCTGGGGGACTTGGGGAAAACGAACTCCGCTTTGCTATATTCCAGGCAAGTCTTTCAAGCCTTTGTGAACGTTTCACCATTACCTTTGGTTCTTCTACTTGCTGAAGTCTTTGTTGATATACTTGCCGTTTAAAATTTTTTCTCTAGCTAGATATGTAGTGACATAGAAGGAGAGGAACAGTTCTGGGGGGTAAACACCCCAAAATGCAATTTTCTTACCTGCCCCCTTCCCTGATTGGGAAGAAATGAGCCAGAGGGAGGGATAAACACCTTGGCGCTGCTGTCCTCCATCCAACCATGCATCTGTCCATGCATCCAGGAATAGAATGTGATAGACTCGGTCTATCTTGCTATTGGCGTTTCCTCGGCATCTAGGATGGGGCCTGGTGCATAGTGGGTACGTAACTATTTTTCTGATGAAAAATCCATCCATTATGTCACCTCTCCATCCAGTCATCCATCTGTTAATCTCTCCATTCATTCTTCATCAAACAATCCTATTATGTCTATGTTAGGTCAGGCACAGTAATTACAGAGGAGACTGATTTCATTGGTCCCTGTTCTTGAGGCGTTCACAACCTAGAGAAGAGGACATACCTGGAAGAGCATTTCAGGAGGAAGTGATACGAGTAAAGAAATAAGCCTGTTGTGTCTAGATGAGGAACAGTAGGAGATAAGGCTGGTGAGGCTCGCAGCAGCCACTTCACTGAGGGTCAAGATAGGGAGTGTGGACTTTATTCTGAAGGTGGTGGGTAGCTGCTGAAGGGTTGAGGCCAGAGAGTAACTTGGTCAGATGTGCACTTGGGAAAAATCTCTGATGTCGGAGCGGAGGCCTAGGTGGAGCAGAGGCCTAGGCAGGGCTGAGGCTCTATAGAGCCTTCATCTAACACAGGCTCAGAACACTGGCCTCCATGGACTGCCCTCTCCTTCCTAAAACTCCCTCCTCCTTTGGTCCCCATTACATCATTCTCTTCTGTTTCCTTCTAACTCTGACTATTCCTACTCTGCCTCATTTGCTGTCTTCTCCTCTGTTCTCCCTTAAATATGAGTGTTCATGAAGGTTCTGTCTTCACTTTTCATTCTCTTCCTGGACAATCTATTCTCAGCCCAAAGCACCAAATATAAATTCCCAACTTCTGGCTCAAATCACTCTCTTGAGCTCTAAGAATCATGGGAGACTGAGAGGAGACGATGGTCATGAGGTGTTCTGGGTGACCGGTGACTGACTGGGCATAAGGAATAAGGGGGATGGAAATCCCAGGATGACCCCCAGCCTTCTAGGTTGGACAGCAGATGAATCTATTCAGTGATCTGGGGGGCCCCAGGGGAGCAGATTCTGGGCTGTAGAGGGTGAATTCAGGTTGGCATGTGGAGTCTGATATGCTCATGGGACACCTGGGTAGAAATCAGGATAGTAGACAGGCTGGGCTGGGAACACAGATTTAAGAGACAGCAGAGTGAGGACGAGACTGAAATTGTGGGCACAGATGAGATCACCTATGGTACGTATGCAGAGAGAGAGTCAGAAGTGAAGGATGGGCTGAGCTCCTTGCAGAAAAAGGAAGGTCCCTCCTGGCTCTGAAGGAACTGTAAGCCTGCTAGTAGCCCTGTGGTGACTGCCCTCTCTGTGCTTCCCAGGCCTCGGGGCTGTCAGAATGGATAGGGAAGCAGATGGAGCCCTTGCATGCTGTGGCACCGGCAGCCATCACCTTGATCTTGTCCTTGCTCACTGCTGTGCTCACCGAGTGCACAAGCAATGTGGCCACCATCACCCTGTTCCTGCCCATCTTTGCCTCCATGGTAAGTAACCCTGCTGGGGGAGATGACTTGTAGCCATCATTTCATAGGAAGCCTTCAACCCATGACTGTATCCTGGATCCCTAGAGAGGCAGTGACATCAGGGGCCCAAGCCTGGCCAGACTTTGGAGACCTAGGTCTCTAAACCCTGCTCCAAGACGGACTTGTGTACTCTTGAGGACCCTGGGCCTGCCCTCAATCCTTTGCTGGTTCTTCTTTGTATCCTCCTTGCTGACCAAAGTGCTAAGCAAGAACCAGGTGCTCTAAATGTATTTGTAAATGTAATTGTTATTTCTCAAGCTGGGGAGACAGGGCTTGTACCACGGAGAAGGGGGCCAGGGCCATGAGGGAACAATAGAGGGTCTCTGAGAATGTAGCACGGATGAGTGGGAGGTCTGCAGGGCAGGGCGACACCACTGGCTGGAACCTACCAGGAAGAGAGCTTGGGGGAACTGGGGCCTGGGAATGGTGGCAGGGGAGAAGGTGTTCTGGGAACACAGAGTAGCCCAAGTAAAGGAAACAGGGCGCATGACTGGCTCATGGCATGGCAGGCTCAGGGATCAGGGATCAGGGAGCTGAGCCCACAGAGCCCGTGGGTGGTGGTGGGGGATGCCGAGAGCCAGGCTAAACAGTTGTGTTCTGTGGACAAGCATATTGTTGAGTTGGGATGGGAAGCAAGCAGAGCTTATAGGAAAATCGACTGTGATGTTTTCTTGCGTTTCCTTTCATCACTCATCACACAGCAGTACTGGCCTCAAGGTGGTACAGAAAAAGCCCTGGGTGTGCAGTCAGAGGACCCGAGTTCAAGCTGTGGGATCCTCAGACATGTCACCTGGGTTCTTTCCCCGTACTCTTGTGCTGAGGGTTAAGTAGGATGAGGGCTGTGAGAATCCTCTGCAGATGCAAAGTGAGCCTGGGAGAGGCCGTGGCTGCCATTCCGGAGGTGGGAGACAGACTTACAGAGGCCTCAATGCAGGCCTGAAGTTGGTAAATTTTCACGCAGCTGCCAAGGTGTCCATGTGTATAAAAAGCAAACTCAAGTGATTTTCTCTTCTTGTTCCAAGTGAAGATGAAAGTGTTAAGAAGAGCCAGGTGGCCCACCTGGCCCTCCCCAAGCAGGCTGCCCAGACAGGTGCCGAGGAGCTTCTCTTGCTGCTGCTCATGCAGTGGTGAGGCCTCCCTCCCCTGGCAGAGGCCTGGCTTTGTCACCTTCAGCCCCCAGCCAGAAAGATGGAGGTCTTCACTTGAAGGGGTGGCCAGGCCCTTCGAAAACAAGCTTTTTTAGAATCAGAAGCCCCAAGGTTAGGTTCCCACCGGCCTCACACTTCTGCCCCAGCACCACCTGCAGGCAAGGGGAAGGGCGACCTCCCAACTGGGTCTCCGATACACATGGGGTGCATAGGCCATGGGGGCACCAGGAAGCAGACAGGCCCCTCTCAGTTACTCCTAAAGGGGGTACGACTGGTGCAGCCTTTTCAGAGACCTGTTTACCCACAGGAACCATAACCTGAAACCTCTCATACCCTTTGAATCCGGGAATTTTATGTCTAGGAATCTATCTTAGGAAAATCATCAGAGATGCCAACAAGCATCTATTATAAAGATGCATATCACAGAATTATTTGTTATAAAAAATACTTCCATAATATAGAGGATTGATGAAATATGTTCTCATATATTCATACAATATAATATGATCAAGTCACTTTTAAAAAATCACAGTTTTGAAGGGTATTTCATAAAATGAGACCATGTATAATTTTTCAAAGCTGGAAATGTGATAGATACATGTGGCTAAAAATTGTCTAATAATATCAAAGAGTATGTAGACCCTTACCCTCTCATCTCCTCCCTAGAGACAACCTCTGTTATTAATTTCTTAGGTATCTTTCTGGATGTATTACACACACACTTTTTAAAAACAAATGGTATCATTCTATGGCCCTGTTCTGTACCTTAATTTTTAAATCTAACCATACACTTTGGAGATCATTCCATGTTAGTATATAAAACCCATTCAATTCTTTACAGCTGCAAACTATTCCACTGTACATATGTATTTTATTTAACCATCCTGCTACTGATGGCCAGTGAGTCTGTTTCCTGTGTGTTTTGCTGTTACAATGCTGCATAGAAAATCTCTGCATGTGTCTACCCTCATGTGCATGTAGATCTACATGACAGATTATTAATTTTAATAGATATTTACAGATTTTACAAATTATGGTATCTTTCATTCATTCAACAAATATTTAATGAATGTCTACTCTGTGCTAGGCACTGTTAGATGTGGCTAAATTTTAAGCTTTAGAGAAAAGATGGATACCAAATTTTATACACAAAATGATCCCAAATGTGTATAGAAACACATGCAAAGGCACAGGTCCCTGCCCTCTAGGCTTTCTCTGCCTGTGGCAGGACAGATAGACAAGTGTATGTGTGGGCTGCAGGAGTGCTCAGTTCAGTCTCTGGCACATAGTAGGTGGCCAAGAAATATATGTTGAATGAATTGAGGGGATTCAGAAGGGCTTCCTGGGGAATTTAGCCTTCAGGATCCAGCAGAATTATCCAGATGTGGCAAAAGGCAGAGGACCCAGCAGGACAAAGGCACAGAGGTGGAAAGGCACACAGTACGGTAGGGAAATGCTTTTCAGAGTGATGGTCCTGGGAGCTTTTGTTTTCTTCTTCTGTGACGTTGTAGTGCTGTGTTTTTCCCCAGTCACGTTCCATTGGCCTCAACCCGCTCTACATCATGATCCCCTGTACCCTGAGTTCGTCCTTTGCCTTCATGTTGCCTGTGGCCACCCCACCTAATGCCATCGTGTTTTCCTATGGACACCTCAAGGTTTCTGATATGGTAACGCAGCCACTTTTATTCACTCCTATCAGCTATGATATTTCTGTCATGAGGGATGCCCCATTTATTAATGATCTGTGATGTCAAAGAGTTTGGGAATACCACCAAATGTCCAGACCTAACTCATTATTTGCATTTATATGCAACATCTCTTCTTTTTTGACATGATGTCATATTTCAGACCATTCTGTCCCCCAAAGCTGAGAGGTGGGTTACAGAATTTCCCACCTGGAGGTACCTGAGCAGCCATCCATGGGGCCTTCACTGAGTACTTGGAAGGGGTGAGGATGGGGGTCCCACTGGCCAAGATGGATTTCACAAACTAGCAAGAACCCCCCGTGAGGACAGTCAGGAGGGGCAAGGCTGAGACGGTGGGGTGGGGAGTGCTAATGACAGCCAGAGAGACTGATAGAGGAGTCTGCAGACATGGAAGCAGGGAGGGGGCGAGAGACATCACTGCCTGGGAGCAGATGCTGCCCTGGAAACAAATGCAGCCAAAGGGAGGAACTCTTCAGTCCTGCTATGGCTTTACCCTGGCCCCCAGCAGCTCTGTAGCTCTGGGAGGGAGAGAGGCAAGTGTGTGAGCAGGGGAGGCCAGAAAAGAGGGTTCCTCCCTCAGCCCAGTCAGGTGCTGGTTATCTCAGAGCCTTCGCTGGTGTCTCTGGGACTCCATGGAACGTTCTCACACAGCGGCTGGGTCCCAGAAACTAGCAACAGCAAACTCAATTCCAATCCCCATTAAAAAATCTAGCACACAGTTTGAAAGCAATAGTTAGCATGCAAAGAACTCAGAGCAGGCACTGGAAAGGCCATAGGAGGTTCTCGGGAAGCCAGCACATGCCTGGGGAACGGTGAAGACCCTGGGGTGAGCGCCAGACCTGGAGTTAGACCCAGGCTCCTCCAGTAACTCCCTGAGTGGTCTGGAGCTGTCGCCTCCCTCACATCCCTGAGGCCCAGTTTTCCAAACGCTCAAGTGCACCTGGAGAGCCCACCTGTCCTGCCTGTTTCCCAGGCTGCTTTAGCAGCGACGATTCTTACTGGACATGAAGTTGCTCTGCCTGGGGGTGTGGTAAGCACAGAGCAGGGCCCAGGGACAGGGGGCCTAGCACGCAGCCTTTGTTCCCTTCTGTCCCAGAGTGCTGGTTCCCATGTCCCATTCACCTTTGTTCTGACAGCCCCGTAGACCCAAGGGTGCTCACTCTGATCCTGTATTTTTCCAGATGAAAACAGGACTAATGATGAACATAATTGGAATTTCCTGTGTATTTTTGGCCGTCAACACCTGGGGACGGGTCATGTTTGACTTGGACAATTTCCCCGAGTGGGCTAACGCGACTGCACATTGAGACTTAGGAAGAGCCATAAGACCACGACCACGACCCCATGCTCCTGAGAACTCTCGAAACTTCCAGTACACCTTGCAGCAGAGCTTTGGCCACCACCATGGTGATCCCATGATGACCACACCCTATGGAGACCCAGCCAATGGGCCACATCTTCCTCCACGCCTGGGGTCACAGCTGGGGACAGGTGCCTGGAGGGTAGTCTTGGAAGTGAAGGGTGCCTCCCAAGGGGCTGCTGGTGTCCATCTCTCCTGGGTCCTGCCATCATCTCTGGGATGGGCAAGGTCCTCCCCAACTCAGTCTTGAGCTAGCCCCACGCTGGGCTCTGGTGTCCACTCATCATGTAAATAGGACTCAGATCCTAGTTTGAGAGGTGAGAGAACAACCTTCCAGAGCCCGTGCCTCTCCCAGCTTGCCCTGGGCTGCCTCAGATCACCCCTGTCACTTGGAAAGGACAACCCAGCCCAGGGACAGAACGCCTGGTCCTGGGCGGCTTCCCACTGCTGCAGTGAGAGTGGGAACCAGCAGGAGTATGGTGGATCTGAGTCAATAACTTCTGGGCCACGCCACCCGCAGCACCCCACGGCTACCGGCTCCACTTTAACGGACAGTTTGGACCTCCTTCGCAGCTCTGCGGGGCATCTCCTTCAGTTCCTAGGCCCCTTTGTTGTCCTGCTGACATTTGTTGGAATCTACCCTTTTTCTCCTCAGCAGGTCAATTTGGCTCTTCCAGGAGATGCTTTTCCTGCCCCCCACCCCAACCCTGATGGCTGGGATCACACTCCAGTACAGGCAGTGATGGCTCCTTTGGGGCCACAATTGGGGGTCCAGGTGCTCCCTCACCTGCAGGTCCAGAGGGGACACTTGTTAATTACCAAGAGCAGGGTTCCTTCAGAGTTTGTCTGTCATGCTGGAGTTTGGTTTCCTCTGGGGAAAGGCTCCCCTTGCCAACAGCCAAGACTGGTGGTGACAGAGCAGCGTTGAGAACAAGCAATGCCTGGTGGTCCTGGAGCAGATAGTCCCTGTCCATGAGTGAATCTACCTGAAGTTGCTGGGCAAAGACTCCAGAGTGGCTGGGAACCCTCGGATCCCCTGTGAGAGATACATGGGAGACTCCCACCCTCTTGCCCACAACTCATTTTAATTTTTCTCTTGTGCTGCTCCATTGGTGGTATTTTTCAGAGCAGGAGAAGGTATGGGAACCCAAGGGACTGCCCCCCACCCCCCTGCAAAGGACCAAGCACGTACCACCTGGTTCCACCTTATTCCTTGGGTGGGATGACTCCTGACCATCCCATCTGTCTCCCATGGAAGGTGCACTGAGCTGTCGGGGGTGGGCGGGGTGAGTGGATGAAGAGCACTCACTGCTCACCTCCTGTGTGCCAGGCCTCCCCGGCCCTGGTGCGTCTGTCTGCTAGTTATCACTTGACCTTTGCCGTAGCCTGTGAGATAGGCAGGCGTTATTAACCTCATCTGGCTTTCATTAATACTGGGGCTAAGACAGGCCAAGTCATGTCCACAGTCACGCATCAAGTTAGTGGCAGTTGGGGTTCCAATCCAGATCTTCCACTGCCGTGTCCGCTGCTGCTTCCTCTAGCTATTAAGGGCCTTGGCCTTGTAGGGCCTGTGGGGAAAGGTGGTGGCCAAGAGCAAATCCACCCCAAGGCCCTGCCTGCTCAGGGATCATCAACAAGAGCCCCCTTCTGCTGCCTCCTCTGAGATGGACTCAAGTCAGTCCTGGAGCAGACAAGGCTGGTCTTTGCCTGCAGAAGCCAAGCCTTCGGTTGGAGAGAGCAGTATGAAAATGGCTCCCTGCTCCCCCACAAGATAAAACTGAGCCACCCCTCTATCAGTGCTCCCTACACCGTGAGGGCCCCCGGGACTCACACTGCCCTCTGGTCCTGTGCAGGCCCTATGGCTGAGCCACAGCAGGCCACCACAAGTGTGATCGGTAAATAAATGATTAGTTCAGTGTGGTCAATTAGATGCATGCCTGGTGGTAGTGAGCAAGGTCAGTGAAGGTCATCTAGTGGGCATTGAAGGCTGAGTGGGACTGGCCAGACTGATGGGGGAGGAAGTGATGGGGTTGATGGAAGGGCAGGGGGACTCCATCTGGTTGAGGGGTGACAAGAAAGCTGGGTGGGGTTTTGGGAGAGCGGATATCAAGGTTGAGGAGGCTGACCAGTTGGGATCCTTTCCTGTCCCTCTGAGCTGAGAACCTCCTTAGGGAAAGACCTGGGCCACCTCCTCTGGCAGGGCCAGTGAGCAGGGCATGCCCTGGGACAGGTAAGGCCTTTTCCCCTCCCCACCATCTCTCACACACAAAAATAACGGGTAGTTTGCTCTGGACTCCAAGCAGCGAGTCAGCCCATTATCACAGAGTCCAATTCTCAAAATGAATACAGATTTTTCTCAGGTAGGACCCTTGATGGCATGTTCTTGTTTGTGGAAATAAAGACCAAATGCTGGATTGTCTGGTTAAAAACTACACCCAGCAGTCTTCTTAGCTAGGAACTCCTTCTTCTAGCCTACTCTATCTAGCCTTCTCTCCCCTACTCCCACATCCTTTTAAAAGCCTTGTGCTCCAACCCGAGGAAACTTCTTTTAACATAAAAAAAAAAAATCCATCAAAATAAATCTCCCATACCATTGGATGGGTTTTTACATTCTTCAACAGAAAGCTTATCATTTCTGGTGGAAGTCCCTGATTTCAGATTGATATTCAGTTTACTTCCCTGATTCAGGTTCTCACGTTCCTGCCCCAGGAACGCCTTCCAGGCGGTTCCCTGCTATGCTGGGCAGACTCACACTTCCACCCTCAGAAATACAGGCCGCCCATGGCTGGCAGTCTCAGAGCAGCATTTATGTCCCTGCCTCCCACTATCAAGGGTAGAGAAATACTACAGTCTTAGAACACTGCTGTCCAATCAAGAAATTTTAACAGTTTTTATAACTAAAAAGTTACCATGAACACAGTGGAAGAAATCTCAACCGTGCAAAAAAGTATTGAGACATGTTCCTCCACTTCAGACCTTGAGGCCTCCATGCCCCACCAGAAAGGCAACCACTGTCCGACAGTTTCTTATGTGCCCTTCTAGAAATGCTACAGGTACAGTTGGTCCTGTAACGCAGGGGATGGTTCCAGGACCCTCTCCGGAACCAAAACCCGCGGATGCTCAAGTCCCTTATATAAAACGGCCTAGGAGGGTCTGCCCTCAGTATCTGCGGATCCCGCGTGGCGGTTGGTTGAATCCACAGAGGCGGAACTTGTGCACACAGAGGGCAGACTGCAGACACACTTATGTAATAGACATTTAGCATTTTATTACCTCTGGGAGCATACTACGCACATTTTCTGCCCTTGTTTCTACCCCTCTCCCTTAATTCATTGGGAGATCATTCTATTTCAGGACATACTAAGTTTGACTTTTTCCCCCCCATTTAATGGTTAATTTTGTTTTTAAATTGAAGTGAAATTAATTTCAGTGAACTGCAGACCTTAAGTGTACAATTCAATGATTTAGACAACTGTGTATACTATGTAAGCAACACCCCATTTCCATCTCCTTACCCTCTGAAGGTTCTCTTGCCCTTCCCAGGAATCTGCACCTTCTCGAGACAACCACTCTTCTGATTTCTGTGACCATGAGCTGGTTTTGCCTGTTGAAATTCATGTATATGGCATCATATAGTACACACTCTTGTGTCTGATTTATTCTGCTTAACAAAATGTTTCTGAAATTCATTCTTGAGTAATCATTTATTCTTTTTATTGTTGTTAAGTAGTGTTCCACTGTATGAATATGCCACAATTTGTTTATTCCCCTTTGATGGACATTTGGGTTGCTCCAGTTGAGGGCTCTCTGAATAAAGCTGTTAGAAAATTCTCCGCACAAGTCTTTTTTTGGACCCATGTTTTCATTTCTCTTGGCTATGTGCCTAGGAGTAAGCCACAATCTTTTTAAAAGCTGCATAGTATTCCATTGTAAGTGCATAACACATAATAAACAAGTCCCCTGTTGATGGGCATTTGGATGGTTGCCAATCTTTTGCTAATATTGAAATAAACACATCTGTATTTAGTTAAACCTATGTGAGAATACTCTCCTAGAATGGCATGATGGATGAAAAGGTATACATATTTAAATCTGAGACAGCTATTGCCAATTTGCTTTTCAAAAAGGCTATGCCAATATATATTCTGAAGAACTGTGCATGAGACCATATTCTTCCACAGCCTAAGCAACTCCGTGTGTAATCAAACTTCTCAATCTTTGCTACTCTGATAGTTGCAAAATGCTCTCATGATTTTCATTCTCATTTCCTTAAATTCCAAGTAATTTTGAGCACTTTTCATATATTTATAATCCATTTGTATATCTTTCTTTTGTAAACTCTGTCTTTTCCCCATTTCTCAAGAGTTTTTTAAAAAGATATTTTCTTATTCACTTATAAGAACTCTATATATATTAAGGAGATTAGTCATTTCATAGTGTATATTAAGATCTAGCAAAGCTAGTTACTGTTTATCCTTCTTTTTAATCCTCTCCACCTCCTGCCCCCAGCAATTCTCAAATATTTTTCCATAAGAATTTCTGAATCAGCTGCTCTAGTTCCCCAAAAATCTGGCTGGTAGTTATGTCTCTAGCTACCTCACCCCCTAACTCTCCTCGCTCTCCAGGGTTTCTTGACCTCAGCACAATTGGCATTTCAGACCAAATCAATCTTTGCTGCAGGAAGCTGTCTGTGCACTGCAGGATGTCCAGCAGCATCCTGGCTTCTATTCATCAGATGCCAGCAGCAACCCTGCACCCCCCTCCCCCAGTTGTGGCAATGAAAAATGTCTCCAGGCATTGCCAAATGTCTGAGAACCGCTGACTCACTCTGATAGCTAGCTACACGGGCCTCCTCGCTGCTCCTAGAGCAAGCAAAGTACACTCCTGCCTCATCACCTTCCTAAACTCCGCTCAAATGTTACTACTACTACTCAGCCTATTTTAAATAACTCCTCACCTGCCCTACACTCCCTACATTGTCCTTGATTTTCCTCAATTGCATTTTTCATCTAGTATACTAGATAATTTACTTCTTTAGTTCTCTCTTTTGTTTGTCTGCCTCTCTCCCATCTTTAAGAATGTAAGCCCCACAAGGACAGGGATTTTTCTCTGTTCTGTTCACTCTTGTATCCCCTGTGCCTAGAACATGCCTGGTACACAGTAGGTGCTCAATAAGTGTTGGATGAATGAATGAATCAAAATAGGTTTGTAGCATTGGTGGTTCGGTGGTAGAATTCTCACCTGCCAGAATAGGTTTGTAGACAAGGTTAGATGAGAAATGACATCTTTACAACATTGATCCATCCTACACAACAAAATGGTGCTTTTCCGTATGTTAAACCTTTCTTTTATGACCCCTTGTAAAGTTTTGAAGTTTCTTACAAATAAGCAATACTAAATGTCTTTTGCAGCAAGCATTTGCCCAGTCTATTTTTTATCTTTCCTATTAGCAGGCTTGGGAAACTAAACTACCTGACTCACACAGAATGTGGACGGGCTGCCAGGCCCCAGGGACTTCCCTGATCGGCGACCCTTGGGCTGTGGTCATGTCTAGAGGCCCCTCACTGTCTCTCTTCTCCATCACCCAGCCCAGAGCTCTTCCTCGCAGGTTCCCGGGAGGACCTCTGCCTTGGCTGATGGCCCTTCCCAGGCATCCATCTTTGTCCACCTCCCTGAAGGGGCTGCAGCTAAGGAACATTGCTCAAGAGAATCCTACGGCATGGGGCCTCCCCAGAGACCAAGGGCTCATCTCTAGGCTCCCCTGTGGGGCAGGTGGCAGACACACTGAGGGTGACCTTACCTTTCCCGGCCAGCTCCCTAGCCCAATGTAAGGCGCCTTTGCTAGGGAACAGACTGTCCAGCAGAGTAGGGATGTGGGAGGACAGGCCCTTCCTTGGCAGGCTTTGAGAGGACAGAGAAAGAGGGGCCTCCCTTCCCTTGCTCTGTTTCCCCAGACTCCTCCCGATGGGCCCTGGTTCCCCACCTTGCACTGCACTCCTGCCCAGGCCTGAGTGTGGGAGCGGTGAGGAGATCTGAGGCACAGCTGAGCTCTGGACCTCCTCCCTGGGTGTGGTCCCTCACCTGTGAAACAATAACCCTTCCATGGTCTGAGAGCTTTGGGCTGGGCACACGGCGGGCACTTGGTGAAGGGGGCTGCTCTTGTGTCATCAGCCATCACAGCCACTCCCAGCTCTCCTTTTCAGCAGTGCCTATGAGGATGTCCGTCATGACCACATGAGCCCCAGGTCCACCCCAAGGTCACCCTGACTTTTCTGGAGGTAGCCTCCAAATGGATCTGAAGCTGTGACCTGGCACCACCCCGGGCACGACTAAGAGTAAGCTCCAGAAAGATTATGGGTCCCCCTCCTTTTGCGTAAGTCAACATAAAACAAGACAGTGCTTGTGAGGTGAGACTAGTGGCCCTGACTGTTGGCTTACAAAGTGCTGTGTGGCGTCCTGCCTGCCTTGCCCCCAGCAGGGACTTACTCTGTGCCTGGGACCTCCTGGGGGTGGAGGTGGGGCAACAAGCCTGCTCAGAGCCCAGAGCTGGGAGGCTGGTGGGCAGGCCTGGGCTGTTTCAGAGGCTTGGGGTGGGGGGCGGCGGGGGGGACCCACAGCTTGCAGGGAGGTGGGGAGGCAGGGGAGGCAGGCTCTTGCCCGCTGTGGGGCTGCGGCAGTGTCCCGTGGTTCACCACTTCACATTTATAGCTCCAGTGCTTCTCAGTTTACTGTCTCTGCGGTGGAAGGCCTGGCTCTCTGGAAACCGCAGCTGTGGGTAGCTGGGTGCCTGCCTGAGTGCTGAGCTGTGAGGGAGGCTCAGAAGTTTCCCAGGACGGTGAGCCCCAGCTCCAGCCCCCACCTCAGGCTTGCTGCTTCCTCTTCGTAGAACCTGGCTGGAGGCTGGAAGGAGCTGTCAGGATACTGAGGGTCCCCTGGTACCCCTCTCCCGATTGGCCCTCCATGAGGAGCTGGAAACTTGCCAGAGAGTGGGGTGGGGGTGGGGTGCTCCCTAAGGCCCCCGTGGGACTCTGGAACAAGGGAGCTGATGGAGGAGGTGCGGGTGAGTAGGGGGACCAGAGGAGGAGGCTCACAGGACCAGGGCTTGATGAGCACATGGGATGCATGGAGCTGCTGCTCTCCAATCTGAATTTCTCGACCTACTGGGTTTCATACGTGGCCCAGCTGCCTCACAGTGTGGCCCTCAGCAGACCAGTGCAGCAGGTGCGGCTCCGTTTGGCCAGGGAGGGGTCTCAGGCTGCGAGAGGATGGGAGGTAAGAGAGTTGTCTAGATGCTGGCAGCCGCAGTGGAGCCAGGACCAGGACTGAGAGCCTGACTCCAAAGTCCTGTTCTCCTCACTGAGCCATGTAAACTTTGAGTTTTGTCTGAACTAGGGAGTGGGGTCCTGCTGACCTGACAGAGACCGGCAGGAGCAGGGCCTGGTTCCTATGCCCCGAGCTGTGGATCTGCCCTGCTCTGGCTCAGTTAAGGGGCCGCCCAGTCACAGACCGACTCCCTGCCCTGCCCCTCCCCACCCCACAGGCCATCGGCCCTGACTCCGGCCTGCTCCCCTGGACTCCTGGATTAGAAGGGCAGGTCAGGGAGAGAGGGAGGGAGTCTGGGGCCAGGCATGAGACAGGCTGCTGGGGCGTCTGGAAGCTCTCACCCTGCAATCGAGGGAAACCCCAGAGAGCAAATAGGAGAGGGGATGGGAACAGGTAGGGCCATGATTACCGGGTAGGGTGTGGAGGGGACCTGCAGGAGGGCAGGGCCCATCTCAGGGAGGTGAGGCGGGAGGGCAGTTACCTAAAAACAGAGCTGATTTTCATATAAATAGGACACCGATTGGATATATTTCTTTTTTAAAGTTAGGATTTATTTCAGTGTTCCCTTCCTCAGTAAACAACCCTGGCATGCCAGTCCTTGGTGGTTTTCAGCCTGGTGACTGAGGCGTCTAGCTGGTTCAGGTCACGGGGCCCTTGATCTGGGTCTCTGAAGCAAAGAGCAATTCAGTTCTACACTTACCAACCCCTGAAGGATGCCTGGTCAGCGCTGTGAGATGGGGTCACAGGGAAGAACCAGGTTCTGTCCCTGGCCCCCAGGGTGGACCCAAGTAAACAGTTCTTCCTCTGATTGTATATGAGTGGACGGGGTCCACTCACTCTGTGTGAATCAGGAAAGGCTTCTCAGGATCTATCCCAAGCAGTTTTGAAGGAAGAATAGCTTTTCAGACTCTCCTTTTTTCTTGCAACAATAGTAAGCAGCCACTATGTGCCGGGTGTTAAACTAGTAGCAGAGAGACAGCACACAGGCTCTGCTCTGAGAGGTCTAGTAGGGGAAGTCATGTGAATGGGGACAAGAATGTCTTAAATGTTAAAACTGAAGTGTGTGCAAGACGTATCAAAGGCTAGAGGAAGGACCCCTCCGTTCTACGTGGGGACACGGGAGCAAGGGTCTGCGCAGGGAGCTGGCCGAGGCGGGGGGGGGGGGGCGTGCGCAGCAGGAGGGCTGTACTGAGGCAGGAACTGGGACTGCGCTTTCTCAGGCCCAAGGACTCAGTGAGCTGCCTGGGGGCGTGAGACCACTGAGCAGCAGCTGAGAGCAGGCCTGGTGGTTTCAGGCAAGCAGCCTGTGGCTGAGCCATGTGGTCTGGAGGAGTCTGGACAACTGGGTTCCAGTTCTCACTTCTTCACATATGAGCTGGGTGGCCTGGAGCCCCACACTTTACCTCTCTGAGCGCCATTTCCTTGCGTCTAAAGGGGAAATTATGGTAACACTAGTCACATCTACTTGGCAGCGGTGACGTGAACAGATGGGATGGGACATGTGAAGGCATCTAACAGAGCCCAGTCCTGCAGTTTATGGATAAACGGGAGCTAGTCTGTCTCCCCCACGGCACTACCCAGAGGCCGACTGGGTGTGGGGGCCATGCGGAGGAAGGGGCAGTGGGGCTCCAGGTCTGTGGGCAGGGACCCAGCCCCACTCTAGCTCTGTCAGGGGCGTCTTCGTAGGGCTGAGAGGTGGTGTTCTTTGGTGGATCCCAGGACAGGGAGGGGGCACAGTCCACCAGGACGGGGGCCTTCGTTGACCCAGGCCTGGTTAGTTGCAGGGGCTGTCTCTGTAAGCCTGGCTGGCTTGTACGCCTCTGATTTTCTTTTTCTCCTCTTTTCTGAATTAGGACCCTTTGGGCAATGCCAGCCTGTCTGGGACAACTGTGCCCCACAGCCAGCTCTTGGCCTGTCTGACCCTGGGACCCTGGTCAGGGTCTTGGGGACAGCAGCATCCAGGAATCTTCTAGAGTGCAGAGGCTCTGAGATCAGGCTGACCAAGGCAGGCTGGTCTGCTCCAAGGATGATGCTTCCTCAGCTCCCCAGATCGCTGGCTCAGGCCCGAGGCTCAGGCTGGGCAAAGCATCCCAAGCATTGGTGGTCTTTTCCAGAGCCTGGTGCTGACCTGGCCTTTGTGCAGGCTGCCCTGGGAGGGGCTCCACCAAGACAGGCCTTGTGAAAGGCCAGTTACCTGCCAGTGCTTGGCATCTAAAATAGAATCTGGAGGAGCAGCAAAGCCTTTAATTCAATGTGTCTCAACAGCGGGTCGGTGTGGGGATAACTATGATCTGACTGGTCTTGAGCTATAATTATGGTGTCAGGATAAAAAATTACAGGCATTGTGTGGGCTTGTTTTAAATATAACGTAATCCATACCGTCCTCTCTCTTATTTGCTAGATTTGAGGTGGAGTCTTTGGCAGTTGGCACATGTTCTGCCTGACGTGTAGCAGATAAAAATGGCTCTTGCCCAGGGAAAAGGGCATGGCAGGAGGCCTCCCCAGACCCCTAATGTTCTTGACTGCCCACGGCCTGCAAACCGCAAGCACACGTGCGCATGGGGCTGTGCACATTATCTGTATGCCGCATCTCCCCAGCTGGCCGCCCTATCTCCGGCTCCCCCCAGCCAGTCCACCAGAAACATCTTTGTAAAACAGTCTTGAGGCTTAAGAAACCGTTAATGGCACCCCACTGTCTAGAGAGTAAATCCAAACCCTGAGTTCAGGTCTTGACCCCAGACCACCTTTTAGCAGCCTATCTGGGGAAAAACAGCAGCTATAGAAGAGAGGTGAAGTATGGAACAGAGGTAAAAGACCTTGGGTTCTGACCGTGGGGATTAAACTCAGGCTCCCCAACTCAGGAGCTGATGTGAGTCTGGGCAGGTTATGTCATCCGTGCACCTTAGCTCTCCCGTGATCATAGGCTGTGTGAGCATGGAACGAGGCAACACTCTCCTAGAGTGACCCCAGGCACATCCTTTTCCCTCACCAAGTCTCAGTTTACCTATTAAAAGGAAGCAATAGTCTCACTGCCTTTCAAATCAGTAAATGTTTTTTTAAAGTGCTATTTCTTCGTGTAGTTGTGTGTGGTGAGATAGGCGTGTTATCAGTTCAATCTTTCTGGAAAGCAGACTAAGAACATGTTTATACCCTGTAACTATGAATCTAATCTAAGGGAAAATTCAAATTATGGACAAAGATTTATATTTAAAAGATGTTGACTTCAGTGTGGTTTTATATTCTTGAACAACTAAAAAACGCCCAACATTCGGGTGACAGTATTTATGGTGGGTCCACTCAAAACTCCTACGCAGTCGCTAAAAGTGTTTATGAAGAACATTTCACTATGTTGAAAATGCTTATAATCTAATTTAAAGTGAATAAAACAGATACAAATTATATATACTATATGATCTCAGTGATAATAAAAATACATACAACCATAGAAAAAACACTGAGATGGAAATGTAACAGCAGTTACCTTTGGTGAATCTATAGTAGTGTATTTTCTTCTTTGTTTTCTATATTTTCTAAATATTTTAGAATGGGCATGCATTTCTTATACCATAATCATTTTTGTTTGCTTGTGCGTGTGCGTGTGTGCGTGTGTGTGCGTCGGGGGAAAGAAGTAATCAGGTTTATTTATTTATTTACTTTTTTTTTTTTTTAAGAGGAGGTGCTGGGGATTGAACCCAGGACCTTGTGCATGCTAAGCATGTGCTCTGCCACTTTGAGCTATACCCTCCCCACTACAATAATCATTTTTAAAGGAGCTGAGTGTTAAAACTATTAAATGAAAGGACAGAACTTGATGTCTTGAGTTCCCATCTGGCTTTTAACAATCTCTCACGTGCTAGAACCATCCAGGGAGTCTGGGAGGTAATGTAAAGGTCTAAACTCTGAAGGCCCGTCTGCCTCAGTGGCAAGCAGTGACGGGTCCAGTGCCTGGAGTCAGCAACTCGCCAACCACTGGGGTTCACAAGACTTCCCTTGAGGTCAGCTGCCCTTCTGAAATCTTCCCAAGCATCCAAGAACCTTCATGGCCATTGAAGTGGAGCAGTGTGCCAGCCCCCGCTGTCCCTACCACACTACAGAGTACTGGGGGCTCCCTATTCACCTGGGCCAAGTGGGTTTTCCATCCGAGAGGTGAGCTCTTTCTGCCACTTCAGCCAAGGGGCTTGTTGGAGCAGGAAGACAAGCCAAGCTGCTGTCACTGCTGTGGGCCCGTCTGCTGCTGCACATCTGGACTTTGGGGACCCCACTCATTGGCTCTGTCAGACCACGCACTGCCAACTGCCAGGACATGCAGGTCTGTCTGGCAAGTTGTCCTGAGTATGGAGAGCCTGGAACACACCGTTGGAGGTCATTCCCAGACTGGTCATTCCCAGCCATTTCCTGGGATGAGGACACCTGGAGAGATGGAAAGGGCTCCTGATGAGCCCCTGCTGCAAGGAAGGGCCCCGAATGAGTTCACTGGGGAAGGAGGCCTTAGAAGCCAGTGTCCAGTGTCCAGGTCCAGCTGGCAGCTTGTCAGGGCTCTTCCAGGACCTCCATGAACCAGCCACGTGTCTGCCCGGTTAGAAACCAGAGAAAGACAGGTTTTAGAAGCTGAAAGACCAAGACAGACAGACAGGCTTGAAGAAAGAGTGAGGACGACACGCAGTCAGTGAGAGGCAGAGACGGGGAGAGAGACAGGCTGTGACACAGGGGCTGCAACGCAACAGGCAGGCCATCGCCAAGGGTGAACTACAGGGAGGAGAGCAGCACCGGCACCACGCTCATCCTCGCTGCAGTCAGGGAAATGCACGTTAGAGCGGCCTCCACACTTACTAAATTAGCACACATTAACAAAATGATACCATCTCACGCTCTTGAGGCTGTGGTAAAACCAGCTTAAACACACTGCCAGGGGCCTGGGAAATTAGCACGGCCTTTAAAGGAAGAAATTGGGCAGTACGGCTCCAGAGCTACTAAAATGTTCATCCCCTTTCACGTGGTAATTCCACACCTGGGAATGGGTTGCAAGGAAATAATTCAACAGAAAAATAACAGGTTTGTTCATAAAAGATGAGTGAGGTGCTATCTGTTACGTCCCACACGCTACAGTATGGCCACTGTGACTATTTTTACAAATAGGGACGATGGAGACTATGTAATAAGATTTAAAGATCCTTATGCTATGTGTAAATAGAAAATAAAACTACTTGTACATAAAACTTAATAATTATATAAGACAGCCAGCTAGATGCTCCGGTGACCCTGCCCTTCTGGTGAACAGTGGTTCTTGACTCCCAGCTGGTCTCACACACACACACACACACACACACACACACACACACACACATATACACACACACACTCCTGTCTTCCCTAGGGACCTGCCCTGCCACTCCCTGTCTGGAACTCTCCAACCACGACCTCAGACTGGTTGGGAGACAGTCACAACCGAGCCTGCCCACCTGGCCAGCTTACTCTGGTGGCCCCAGGGAGTCTGGGTGATGCCTGCTGAGTCACTCCAAGGTCGTACCCCAAAAAGCCAAACCAGAAGAGGTATGGTGGAGTTAGATCCTCATTTAAGAAAAGGGATAAAGTGATTTTGCAGGCTCTGAAGTGTCTTGCTATTCGCAAACACAGTAATCCATTTAAGTCAGCTGAAGTCTGGACTCCCGACTGAAGCATCACGGGGTGAAAGCAACTTACAACAGATTGAAGGCAAAGGGAGCAGGGACCATGGGGTCACCCCCTCCTGGCCTGCCCCAACAGCAGGCACAGATCTGATTCTAAACTTGAAACATCCAGTTTATGTCTTCCCCTAGCTCATAGAAGCTGGCACTGAGTAGGAACTCGGTATATTGTGGGTGAACAAAAAGGAGAAAGAGAAAAGACCACATAGTACATGAGTGAGCGAGCATCACGGAACAATTCTGCCTTTATTCAAAGCCTGTCTGGCTTTCCAAATGTGCCCTTACTCATGCTCTGGAGAAGCTACACCCCATGTACTTGCTTACTGTCAGGGGATGCTCTGCCCTACAGGGGCCAAGAACATTCAGTGACCATGCCTGGTCCAGACAAACCTAACCTTGTTCATTCTGTCCATGCAAAGTTACTGAACACAAAGAGGCTTTATGATTGTCCCTGCCCTTGATGTTTTTCCAATCTCATGGGAGAGAGAGACAGGAGTAATCAATGAGGAGCAATTCAAAGAGCAGTCACATGGGGTGCTGTCAGAAGAGGCAGCAGCAGTGGGAGTGAGAACACTTGGAAGTGGGCTCAGGATGGGGTGCAGGACTAGGCAAGGGGAGGTGGAAATGGAGCAGGGCCTTGAGGACAGGCACGACTTTACCTGGCAGAAGGAACATCAGAGGGCCAAGGACAGGTGGGAGAAGCCACCTAGGCCGCCCCCAGCTCCTTACCCTTGAGCCTGCCAAAGACCTTGGCTCAGCCCCGGCCGATCCTGCCCAGACGGACAGAGCGCAGTGGCAGCCCCAGTCTAAGCCCAAATGCTGAGGGTCCTGAGGTGCATCCCGACTGCTCATTCATTGATTCAGTCACATGTACCACAAACACTTATTGCACACCTCCTCTGTGCTAGGTACTATCATATACTTTTAGGCATATAGTGACAAACAAGTCAGGGTCCTTGCCCTTCCAGTGGGGAACACAGACAGTAAACATGCAGCAAATCAAATAAATTCACATTGTGGAAGGTGCTATGGAAAATTGTGAAATAAAGATTAGGGGCTAAGGGTGATGGAGGATCAGGGAGGAAGGCAGGTATTTAATCAGTAAAATCCATATTTTATTTCATGCTTAAATGATGTGAAGAGGCAAATCATTTAAAAATCTGGGGAAAAACATTCTAGGCAACATACATGGAAAGTACAAAGGCCCTGAGGCAGGAATAAATGGCATATTTAAGGATTAGCATGACGACAAACAAGATGGAAAGGAATTGGGGCTGGCGGTCAAGGGTAGGAGGTGAGATCAGAGAGGCAGTGAGGAGCCAGGCCTGCTCCTGACGCTGGCTCCTGGGCTCCAGGAAATTATAACATCTCTTGCATCACAGCCAGGCTCTGGCCATGAGTTAAAGGTCTCAGGACTGGATGCAGGCCCTGCACACTAACGCCCTTGACAGAGTGCTGGTACATGTCACACCCTCATCCAGAAGTGCCTGCTGGGTCGTGCGACACCTGCTGCATCGTGCTCACAGAACACCAAGTCCTGCAGCTGCTTTGGTTTCACCAACTCCCATGCCTATGTTCCTCCTCCTGTTCCTCCAGGGAGCGGTGTTGGATTCTCAGCAGAACTTGGAACCAGGTCACAGAAAATGTGCTTCCAGGAGTGAGTACAAGCACAAAGTGGCTGTGGCACAGAGGGTCCAGAGTGACCTAGTGGCAGAGATGCCCAAGAACTGAAGGCCAGGCTCTTCTGATGGCCTCCAGGATTTCTACGGACAAACTACCCCCTCATGATCCTTTGAAGTATATACAACACATAGCAGAATAGATCTCTAGTCCTCTTGGACCAGCAGAAGCCAGTGGTTTAGAGCACAAGCTCTGGGTTTGAATCTTGGCTCCCCTTCTTCCTAGCTAGTAACCCGGTGCAAGTCACTTAACCTCTCTGTGTCCCAGTGTCCTGATCTACCTAATGCAGACGCGAGGAAGGCCTGAGTGTGCTGAACAGTGCCTGGGGGAAAACAAGTGCTCAGTGCGTGTTCGCTGCGCTCAGACAGCAAGGTTCCTTTTGGAAGGGAATGTGAGACATGAGCGTTCTCCCTTAAATCAAGGTGGGCACGTCACATGAAGATGCTTAGGTTTTTCCCAGATAAACATGGCTAGGGCCCAGTCCTGAATCAGAGGGCTCGGTCTGAGAGACACTAGGCACTGAAGTATCCCCAGGGTGTTCTGAAAGTCCAGAGACAAGAATTCAGTCTGGGGAAGGAGAATGGGAAGTGGCTGGGGCTGTGCCCCCTTGAGTGCCCAGGGGAGGGCCAGGGTACTCTGATCTCTCTCAGAAGTGGTCACGCTTGAAGGCAAAAGAGCGGGTTTCCTGACAGTTGTCACCTCAGGCCTGGCCTCAGGCCTCTGTCTACTTGGCATGCCTCTGAGATTTCTGCTCAGCTAAGGCTCAGCCCTTGCAGCCATGTGGGGACTGTCTGACCTCTGCTGTCCACCATCTGTCATGGCACAAACTCAGAGATGGTCACCAACTCAGAGGAGGCACTTTTCTCCAACTTTTTCACAGTGACTCCCAGTATTAACTTATTTTATACTGTGACGTACACAAAAGTTTCACAAAGCAATTCTTACCTTTACTATGTGTGGACACTCTTATATATTCTATACATTTTATTTTTTACTTCATTAATAAGAAAAATGCTAATTATAATCAGGCTTTCTCCTGGAGTTCAAAAAACCTTCACTTAGGGAACTAAATTAGTACCTTATTTCCCAAACGTCAGTCAGTGTGTTCCACATCACTTTCGAACCTCTGGCCACACCCAAGGCCTACTGTTTACGGGGAACTTGATTATTTTTTCTTTGAATCAATTCATTTAAACATTTAAAAATGCCTACTATAGTCAAGGTCAAATACTGGTGAAGCAGCAAGTTTGAGGGCTAGGGGCATTTTTTAAATCTAATATACACGAAAGTAAATATTTAATTATCAAAATAAAAAATGTTTCCATACCTTCTAAAATCATCTTGCACAGCAGTAGTGTCTGCATGCCTCGTCTTGGGAATCTTAGATCTACAGATTAGTCCAAACATCTCATTTTCAGTGGGGGCAGTGAGGCCCAGAGAGGTGAATTCACTTATCCGAGGTCTAGTTCCTCAGTTAGTGGGAAGGTCAGTCTGGTCACAGGGGGGGAAAAAGGAAATAAAATCTACCAGTCTTATCACTTTTGAAGAGAGCCCCCACCCTGTCATCTCACCAGAGCCCAGATGTCAGTTTATCATGACCTTGGCAGAGCCACTTTAAGACCTGGGTCTTAGACACCCTTATTTCTGAAGGTCCTGATCCATATCATATCACACATATTACAATGTGTGCATCTTGAAACTTACTAATTTCAATTTTGTTGTTTTCCTTCTGTATTTTGAAGTCAATGAATTTTTCAAACTTCAACCACTTTTGCAGCCCCCTACGAAGTTCACAGCCCCTAGGGTTACAACCTGCCGTGCCTAACGGATGAAGTGGCCCTGGATCTGGTAAAGGAATCTGATTTTAAAAACACACTAAAGAGCAACTTAATGACTTCAGCCCTCTCCTCTGGTATCTGTAAAGGGGAACATGGACAGGCCATTGACATCTAAACGCGTGAGTTTCCAGTGGCGAAATCTTTGCTGTTCTGGGAGACCGGAGCGAGCAGTGCCATTGCAGGTGGGGCCAAATGCGGCGTAACTGGCAAAATGCTCTTACTCTAGGCCTGTTTCCTCATTAAGTAAAACAAAGGGATTAGATTCGATTGATGGGATTAGATTTGATTGATGACTCTCAAAATATATTTCAAAAATGAGGGCAAAATCAAGATTTTACTGGACATACAAAAACTAAGAGAATCCATCACCAGCAAACCTGCACTAGAAGAAATGATTAAGGAAGTCTTTTAAGCAGAAGGAAAATGTTACCAGGTGGAAATTTGGTTTACACACAGGAAAGCACCCAAAATGCTAACTATGAGACTAAATATAAAGAGCTTTCAAAAGTTATCACTTAAATTTCTTTTAAAGACAATCAACTGTTTAAAGCAAATATGCTAACAATGTACTGTGGCGTTTGCAACATGTATAAGTAAAACGTACGAAAACAAGAGCAAAAAGGCCAAGAAAAACAGAAGGATACTCTTGTAGGATTCTTACAGTGTGTGTCAAGTCGTACAAATATCACATTAAGGTGGAAGATGATAACTTAAAAATGTATACTATAAAGCCTCATGAAAACTACTAAAGTAAAAAAGAATGAGTAAGCCAACAAAGGAGATAAAATGGAATAATTAAGAATACTAAATTAATCTTAAAAAAAAAAAAAAGAAAAGGGAACAAAGACCAGAGGGAACAAATAGAAAACAAACAGCTAGATGGTAGATTTAAATCCAGCCACATCAATAACCACAGAAAATATAAATTGTCTAAACAGCTTAATTAAAAGGCAGAAATTATTAAGCTAAAAGAAAACAAGATCCAACTATACAATACTAACAACAAATTAATTTTGAATATAAAGACACAAATAGGTTAGAAAAAGATGCACTGTTCTAATAATGGTCAAAAGAAAGCTGGGGTAAATATCACACATTGTTGAAAGCAGGGGTGTAAGGTCTCCTCAAAAAAAAAAAAACAGCACATCTCTCCCCTCTGAGAGCTCTTGACCCAACATCTGACCGAGGCCACTACCCCTTTCCCACAGCAAATCTGCTACGAAGTGGAGTGCTTCCCCTAATGGGCCATGCTCTAGCTTTCTAAGCTGCTAGAATCTTCAGGGTTTTTCAACCTTGGTACTATTGACATTTTGGGCCAAGTGACTCTTTGTTGTTGGAGGTCCGGTGGGGACATGACCCTGTGCATGGTAGGATGTTTAGCAGCATCCCTGGCCTTCACCCACCAGATGTCATTAGCATCCAACGCCCAGGGTTATGACAGAAATACCTCCAGACATTGCCAAGCGTCCCCTGCCGGGCAAAACTGCCTCGGGTTGAGAACCAACTGTTATAGATCAATTCAGCTGTTCTTCAGCCACCCCATGAGAACCTGGGACTAGGACTACACATTGATATCCATGCCAACTCCCCCCAAACCCCTCCCAAAACCCCCAAAATTTGAACTTTGGACCTTCAAGGCCTACTTCCCAGGAACAGTGTAACATTGCCTGTGAAAGTCAAGTTTTCTGAAGCATCTGCATCACACTTCAGTGCAAATTTTCTCCCTTATTGATGCCTACCAAATGTCTACAGGCAAGGAAAAGTTGGGTAGGTCAAGGCAGATCCTGTGGGGGTGACAGAAGGGGAAGAGGTGTTTATCCAGCTGGTGCTCCCTGGAGAACAAGATCTCAAATTCACTCATGGGGCATAAAACGAGGGAGATAGACTGGCAGATGATTGTCGTTCAGTCCTCTGGCTTTAAATATCACCTATGTCCTGATGACCCCACATTTTATATTTCCAATCCACTCCTCTCTTATGGTAGCCAGCCTCTTGCATTCAACTGCCACTCAGTGTCTCTACTTGGGTACTTGAAACTCAATATGGCACCTGAAACTCAATATGGCCAAAATAGAACTGATTTTCCCTCCTGAAGCTGATCTTCCCTTAGTATTTCTCCCCCTAGTAAATGGCACCACCGTACACCAAACTGCTCAAACCAAAACTCAGTTAAGTCATCCTTGATTCTCTATTATTCCTCTTCCCTCACCTTTCTTATCCATCAGTCATGTCAGCTCCACCTCCAGAACACACCCCTAATCTGCTCTCTCTTCTCCAGCTCCACTTCTGCCACCCTAATACGAGCCACTATCAACTTTTACTGGACCATGACATTAGCTTCCTAATGAGTTCCTGCTTCCTCTCTTGCCTCTTACATCAGGGGTTCTCAGCCTCACACTACTGACATTTTAGACTAAGTCTCCAGTCCTTTTGGGGGGAGGGTGTCTGTGTGTGTGCATGTGTGTGTGTAGCTGTCTTGCGCATTTTAGGATGCGTAGCAGCATCTCTGGTCTCCACTCACTAGATGCCAATGGCATCCTCTCCCACCCCCCAAATTGTGACAAAAAAGTCTACAGACATTGTCAAATGTTCCTTGGGGGCTAAAAATCACCCTTGGTCGAGAACTACCACATCCTACACACAAGAACTAGGATATTTTAAAAATACAAATTGCATCATGTCACTCCCATGCTGAAAACCCTCCTAATGTCTTCCCTTCGGCCTTAAAATAAAACTCAAGCTCCTTATGGTGGCTTTCAAGACCCTCTAAGGACTGGCCACTGCCTACTTCTCTAACATCCTCTCTTCCATATATTACTCTCCCTCTCTAAGCTCCAACCACACTGGTCTTCTTTCTGCTCCTTGAACATTCCAAGCTTGCTCCCCTCCACTCTTTGAACTTGCTATTTCCTCTACCTAGAATGCACTTCGCAGATCTTTGCACCGTTCACTCTTCACTACACAAGTCCCAGACCACATGTTGCCTGAACTGCAAGGCCTTCCCTGACCATTCTATCTAAAGAACCCCCTTACATATATTCTCTATCCCACTACTTGTTTATTTCCTTCATGGTGTTAATCACAACTGAAAACTCTCATTTTGTCATTTGTTGTCTGCCTCTTCACCAGAGTGTATGCTCCCCAAGCACCAGGACCCTATTTGCCTTGGCCACTGCTGTAGCCCCAGTGCTAGAATAATGCCTGGCGCAGAGTAGGTGCTCAGTAAACATTCCTCCCCTGCACCTCCTCGAATCACAGGTCAAGATTCCCTTCTAAGACTATTCTTGATTCCTGATGTGGACCTTCATTTTTCATTTTGACCTACATTTGGCCTATGTTAAAACATATGTGGCTGGGGCTGCCACGCACAACGGCTTAGCACAAAGAACCGCTTATTCTGAAACATAAACAAAGGCCAACTAATTAATTAAGAAAAGCCTGTTCTTTGCCCCTCAGTTTTCGGTAGGTATACAATCATTCCACCAGTCATGATTTCGGCTTGCTGCCTGTCCCTAAATATGAAGCAGCGAAGGTCATTCAGGAGGCTAAGAATCCAAAACTCACCTGGGTCAGAGGTTCAAACAGCCTCTACGTCCATCAACTCAGTTTACACAGTATCTAGGGTCTGAAAACTATTTCTGCGGTGGCTTAAGTTAAAATAGTTAAAATAGTTCATTGGGTCAAAGGCAGGATGGTCCAAGGTGCAGAAGGGTCAATGAATGTTGGCTGAATCCCGAAACCGCATCTTGGCTTTTTCTCACATTGATTTGTGGACTGTTTCCAGGAAACCAAAGATGATGGGCCCATCTGGCAGCAGGCTGGCTTCGAACTGGCTGCAATTCTGCCCTGGCCAAGGGCCATGGCCCTCTCATGGCCCCAGGAAAGGAAGCATCTCATCGGGCCCTTTGGACATTCTGGCGGGCGGCTGGCCGCTCCCGTCGCGGCGGGCTCTCCACGCGGTGCAGAGACGTCTCCACCCGCAGGAAGGAGGCCCTGACTTGGCGGGAGGACGTTTCCGTACGCTGTGAGGAGGTTTCCACGTGCTGGGAGGACACCTCGAGGACGCGAGGGAGCCGCTTCCCAGAGGGGGAGATGGAGGGCCCCTCGCTGCAGTGCTGGGTGGTCTCCACATGCCGGGAAGATGTCCGCACCTGGCGGGAGGATGTCTCCACGAGGTGGGACGAGGTCTCCACGCGGACAGTCGACGTCTCCTCGTAGCGGGCGGCCTCCCCCCGGGACGGAGAGGGCTTTCCCCGAAGGGGTGAGGCCATTCTACGGGGTAACAGGGACGAGCAGGCCTCGAGAGGCCCCACCGCCTCACGCTCCCCGGCGGGTTACGTCACGGGGTGAGGAGTGACGGCACAAGCCATTGTGACGCACCCCAGGGGTGCACGAGAGTGCCACGACACAGGGACGCGGAGGCACGGTTGTCCTGGGGTGGGGAGCAGGTGACGACCTCCTGCAAAGGCTGGGCGGGGCCGCGCGCCCCGCCCCCTCGCCTGTCAGGAGCCGGCTCGGGCGGAGGCGGGGCTAGGCTGGGGCGGGCCCGGGATGGGCGGGGCTACCCGCCCCCGCGAGAGGCTGTGCCCGCCCCAGCATCCCACACTGCCCCGCGGCAGGAAGGAGGAACTGCGGCTTCCGGCATCTCCCCCGCCACTCCGGTTGCTTCCCGTGTGGGGCTGCTGGCGTCTCAGCGTCTGCCGGGGATGGCCGCGGCCGTCGCTATGGAGACAGGTGAGTAACGCCCGGAGCCGCGCTTCTTCGCGAGTAGAACTGTCCTGGGCTCAGACACCTGCTCCCGCTTCCCCGGGGTCTCCTCCTACGCCTAACTCCCGGCTGGGCGAGAGTTCCGACTGGGGGATCTCTTCTAGCGTCTGGAAGAGCACAGGTGGTTTGGCTTCTTCAGAGTTTGGTTTGTGGTCATTTCCTTTTCCTCACTTGCTATTCAAACACCGACGGCTTTCGGCGAAACTAAGGGAGAGGATTTTTATCTTAAACTGCCTCCTCCGTTTGTTTTCTGCGTCTCATATGAGCTTGCAGAAGTTTTCAGTATCGTCGACAGACTTGTGTATTAGTCTGCCACTGACGCTACTCACCTGAGCACACGCTCCTTGATCTTCAGTACTCGCCTTAGTCCTTTTCAGCTTGCATTCTGAACTTTTTCTTAATGAATTTAGCATTCCCTTTGTTTCTGCTGAACTTAATCGCTTAACAACTTGCAACACATTATTAAAATACGGGAAAGCGTAGTTACCACAACCTATTCCAGTGATCGCTGTTAAAATCCCTACATAGTGGCTTACGAGTAATAAACGAGTGTATTCTTTTCTTTGATGACTTCTCTTTAACTTTAGAGAAACGTCTGAGTTATTCCTTTTAATCAAGGCTTTGCTTTTCTTAGACTTCTCAGGAAGGTTTTTCTCCTCCCACGTCCAGTTTAGGAAAACCAACCCATGCCCTTCTTTTATGTGGAAATGTATCTCAGCATTAGTCAGGTGTCTTTACTACTGTTTTCTTGCTACAAATCAATATTATATACAGGAGTTTATTTTGGATGGTTTTTGCTATCTTTTCTCCTAGACGATGCTGGAAATCGACTTCGGTTTCAGTTGGAGTTGGAATTTGTGCAGTGTTTAGCCAACCCAAATTACCTTAATTGTAAGTTGTCGAGCACCTCATTGAATTGAGTAGTAATTAATGATTTCTGACAGAAGAGTTGCAATTCATAGTGCTGTTGGCTCTTTGTATCCGAGGCTTCAACTGCAGTTGGTTGAATCCCTGGATACGGAGGGTGACAATATTACCAGTCATTGTGCTGTGCCATTTTGTATAAGGGACTTGGGCATCTGTGGATTTTGGTATCCACGGGGTCTCCTGGAGCCAGTCCCCCTGCAGATTCCAAAGGATGACTTTAGTATCTACTTTTATATATTCTCAATTCAGTGGAATTACTGCTATACTTATACTGATATATATGTATCTATCTATCTATCTATATATATATATATAAAATTGAGCAACCTTTGTGTTTTGAATTTAGCATGTGTTGGTGTTGGGGATGTTATGTAAGTAAATTCTTTGTTTATGTTAGGAGTCGCAAATCAGTAGTCCAAGGATTGGTTTGCTCTACAGATGGTGTGTTTTTTTTTTTTTTATGCCTTTCAGTTCTTGCCCAGAGAGGTTACTTCAAAGACAAAGCTTTTGTTAATTATCTTAAGTACTTGCTTTACTGGAAAGAACCAGAATATGCCAAGTATCTAAAGTAAGTTTAATTTTTATAGTCCTAAATATGTGTATACTTTATTATATTTCAAAACACTGATATTTAATAGACTTCTTAGTTTCATATTGGAAAAAAATATACTTTGAATATCTGCATTTTAGTTGCCACCACTTTAATACAAGACACACTTATCTCTAATCTAACTCAGATTATTCTAGTAATCTATTCACTGGTATCCCAACTTCCATCCCACCTCCAAAGGCAAGCAAAGCAAAACCATTTTCTACATAAATGCCAACTTGATCTTTTTTTTTAAGTGTGATATAAGCAAGATTTTTATTAGTGAAGTAAAAAAAAAAATAGAGAAAGATAGTACACTCCCGAGAATTAGGAGTGGGCCAATCCAAGAGAGGAAGAATGGCCCCAACTTGATCTCTTACAAATGTAAATCACAGCATTCCATTAGAACCTTTCAGTGACTTCCCTTGCAGGCAGAATAAAATCTAGTCTTTTTCCTCAAGCTAAAGTCCTACTGATCTGGCCCTGTCTTTTTTCACCTTATCTTGTACTCTCACTGGGTTTCTTGCCCCAAGAAACCTGCAATCTGTGTATGCAATGACATAGCCATAGGCTGAAAATGAAAGAATGTAGAAAGGGGTACTTGTGAGGAGGGTTTTCTGGAGGAGATAATCTTTCCTGAGTCTTAGGAGCTGCTTGCCAAACCATATGTATATGTGTGTATGTGTATATATATGTTTATGTATTTATTTATTCAGGTTGTGCAACAGATGCTATCATTTTAAGGTTTATTGAATTGCAAGAAGCGTATTCTAATCATGAACCTATTTCTTTTTAATGGTAAAAAATAACTGCCACCTCTGCTTTGTTTTAACTAGGCAGTGAAAAAAGCAGTGGTAAAACTTTTTTTTTTTCCCTCAACAAAGAAGGCAATGGTGAAACTTTTTGTCTTTCTTTCCCTATCCACAAGTTTGAGAGGAAAATGTTTCAAATGTTTACTTTATCCAAGTCACTTTTCTGATCTGTGTCTAATACCAACTGAATCATGAAGCCCACATCCTTCTGCCTGCAGGAGGACCCCTTGTACCCTTACAAGCTCTTTATAAAAAACCACTTATTCATTTACTAACCCAGAGAAAAGACTTTTTTTTTTTTTTTTAAATAGATTGCAATAGGTTATATGTATGTGGACTTAGAGACTCAGTGTTGGACACTGAGCCTTACACATCATCAAGTTCAGTTTCATCCCCAACATTGCTGAGATGGTCATTGGATGCTGGCTGGAGGATTCCAGTGAGCACATACTACTCTGTTCAGGGACAGCCAATTTCCCTTGTTAGCTAGATGCTAGAAAGTTCTACCTTATATTATAATATGGTATACCTCCATGTAGCTTCAACTCATGTTCTGAGTTTTGTCCCTGAATTAATTAAGAACCAATCTCTTCAGATATTTAAATTCAAGAGAGGTTGCAAATTAACCCCCATTTCATTTCTGCACAGGGTTTTCATTTAATAGTTGCCAACCTTTAAAGATTGGAAAGTTTCATATTTCATTCCAGATTTCTAGCTACTCTGTAAAATTCTGGAAGATCTGGTAATTGCAGGTCTTTGTTCTCCGACGTCAACCACTGGCTAGAGCAGAGGAGCAGCTGCCTCTTCTAGACACTTGGCACCATTTCGTGAATAGCCAGGACCTGCAACTTTGATGTATCTCTTACAACAGTTTTTCTCACCTCCCTTCAGCCATTTCTCATATGCCCTCCTTTGGATATTTTACTCTTGTGCTTTACGTTATTCAGCCAAGAACTAAACACAGGCCTTCAGATGTCAGGGTACGGTGGACCAATAACATTTTTTTCCTTCATATGGACATTAAACTTCTGTTAGTTCAACTTAAGTTTATATTACCTTTTTGGGGGTGGTGGTGAGGGGGCGAGGATTCACATTGTTGATTTGCTGGGAGTTTGTCAACTGAAATACTTCAGTTCTTATTTTCGTCAGTGTTATTAGTTGAATTCTCCATTTATGTCTTGTTTATTTTTAAAAAATCTAAATGCAGGACTTCCTTTTTGTACCTCTTGTATTTCATCTTGTTGGTTAATGCTATAATTGTAGCCTATCAAAATATTTATAGTTCCTTTTTCTGTCATTTAATGTATTCTGAGTATTGTCTTCTACAAGTTCGATAAATGATCACTGCATGTCTGAATTACAGTTATTGACTGAATGCTACTTGGAAGATCATTTTCCTCATTGTCACATTAACTTATTTTACAGATGAAGAAACTAAACCTTAAGAGAGGTTAAGTACCTTGTTCAAGGCCACCCAGCTGGTGAATGGCAGAGCTGATAGGTTTTTTTTTAAGCTACTAATGTCCTTCTGAAAAGGAAATAGGGAGGGTAGGTATGAGTAGGGCATTCCAGGCATAGCTGCCAGCAATTACAAGCAACTATGTATCTTTGGAGTATAGAGAGCAAACCTGAAGTATGTTTGGAGGACAACATGGTGTTGGGCTCTGCTCCTCAGTCTGCTCCTGAGACCAGCAGCGTTGGCATCATTTGGTAGCTTGTTAGAAATGCAGTCTCCACCACAGACTTACTGATCTGCATTTTAAGAAGTGATCCATGTGAACGTTAAAAGTTAAGAAGCACTGCAGTAGTGTGTTGTCCCCAAACTTTAGTCATTTGTAGAACCACTTGTCCAATTTGGCTCTGTCTGTGTACCCCCTATATGACTAAATGTTTTTTGATTGACTCATTTAAATTTTATGTCTTTTCTATTTGAAATAATTTCACTTACAAAACAACTGGGAAAACAGTAAGGAGAATTCCTGTGTATTCTTCTGCCAGATAGTCTAAATGTAAACTTCTTATATAATTATAGTACAATGATCAAAGTCATAACACGAATACATTATCTAATCTTACTATCTAAGGGAAAGACCTCAGTCACACTTCGCCAGCTGTCTCATTAACGTCTGTGGCTGGTATAGTATCTAGTCTATCCTCATGCTGCATTCTGTTGTCATGTCTTCTTAGTCTCCATTCATCTGAGTTCATCTGGGTTTTTTTTTTTTCCCCTTAATTGTGACACAGAAGTGATGTTATATCCTTCTTGGTATATCAGGAGTCACAGGAAGTCCATGTGTCCCACTACTGGTGATGTTAATTTTGATCACTTGGTTGAGATGGTGGTTGCCAGTTTTCTTCATATCAAGTTACTATTTTTCCTTTTGTATTTAATACTTTATCTCGTGAGGAAATACTTTGAAACTATGTAAATATCTCACTTCATATTTCATTCTTTTATGCACTAACTTTAGCATCTATTGAAAATACTTCCTTGAAACAGTTTTTACTGTGGTGATTTTCTAATTCCATCATTTTCTATTCATTTATTAGAATTCACTTGTAAGGAAGGAACATTTCCTTGTTCCTGATTTATTTATTTATTCATTTTTAAAAGTCACATCAATATGGACTCTTGGATTCTTTATCTTGTAGGTTATAATTATGTATCTTCTTGCATTTGTGATCCCTGATATAGCCATTGGGAGCCCCTTCAAATTGGCTACTGAGCACTTTTGACATGTGCCTATAATTTTTTGAGCATTTTTCTTTCTGGAGCTATATAATATTCCAGGCTTATCTTGTACTTTCCCTGTGTGAGCCCTAGAATCAGCCATTTCTCCAAAGAACCCTGGATAATGCTGTTTAAGACTCAGGATCTGGGTACAAAGTACTCATTGGTACCACAGTGTCATTGCTCCTAGGCTCTCTCAGCTCTCAAAGCTAGGAACTGTGTGTATACTTGTATGTATACACACAAACACACACACCTGTATCTAATTCTATTACTTGCCTGTATTAAAAACCACGAGTGCAGACTGATATTTTCAGTTCCAACTCAATAACAGGGTTCATTCTAGCCTTTCCCCTTCCTCATCTGAAACTCCTTTTCTGAGAGCCAGAAAATTTGGCTTTCTATCTACAGTGTATTTACTTTCGTATTTGCTCAATCTTAGAGTATATGTACATAATTTCAGAATTGTTATATCCCCATGGAAAACTAGAATACAATATTTGTGCATAATTCTTTCTAAAATTGACTCACTTTTAAAGTAAAAGTTGTTTTTTTATCATTATCTATGGAAAACCATTAGATTTTCATTAAACACATAATTACTAAAATAAAAAGTGTTCATGTTCCTCACTTTGGAAACCATCAGAATAGAATAGCTTGATTTTCCCCCAAATGTTGACTCTGCTTACCAGTTACTGTGTGGTCTTGGGCAAGTTATTTAATCTTTCTGAACTTAAGTTTTCTCACTTTTGAAAATTTTCCTGACTGCTGACTGTTGATGATGAGCTTTCCCGCATAAGCAGGGAAAAAAAGAACTATACTACCAAAGTATACTAAGTTAACGTTGCAGAAATGGTAGGCTACAGGATCATTTCAGTGAGTAACTGAATTAGAGCATGATGTTTTTGACTTACATTACGTCGATCATTAACTTATAAACTTAACCCCAGGTACCCTCAGTGTTTACACATGTTAGAACTGCTCCAGTATGAACACTTCCGCAAGGAGCTGGTGAATGCTCAGTGTGCGAAATTTATTGATGAGCAGCAAATTCTGCACTGGCAGCACTATTCCCGGAAGCGGATGCGTCTTCAGCAAGCCCTGGCAGAGCAGCAACAGCAAAATAACACATCAGGAAAATGAAAAGCTGGATCCAGACCAGGCTCTTAAGACATGTATATATTGCTTTTGTACAGTGAAGGCAAAAAAGACTCTTCCTACGTATCTTTATTGTGGTAGCACCTAGAACTGTTAGTGTGCTATTTAATTGAACTTTTTATTGTTAATAGATTATTTCTGTTAAACCAGAATTGTTCTATTTTGGTTTCCCTGTGGGTTTGTAAGCTTTTATGAGTATTTAACACAGTCAACTAAGAATAAAAACGTTAGGTGCTTTAGACCAGTTTAAGGAGGTGGGGGGTGGGACAAGGAGAGGGCCACCAAATATCCCAAACTCTCAGTTGAGCTCTGATCCTGATGTACAGTGGGGCCTGGGGCAAGTCTGTCTCCTGGAACCTTGCTGTCCCTCAGGTCAACCACCCGAGCCCCCTCAGAGTGAGAGGAGTGGAGTCAATGACCTCTTTAAATCAGAGAACAGGAACTGCATAAAGGTTCTTAAATTCTACAGGATCACCAGCTGCTTTGCAAGAGAGCTTAAAGGAAGAATCATTGCTATGTCTCTGACCCAGTGATGGCAGGGAGAAGATTGGTGGTTAACTATTAATTGTGGACTCAACCTTAAAACTAGAACAAAACTGGGGAGTCTCAAATACTTGTGCTCACTTGGGAAAGAAAGCTAACATTTATTTGGCAGATAGCACAAACCAGGCCCTATGTTAAGTGCTTAATTGCATTCTCATTTTATCCTCAGAGCAATCCTTGTTCATAAAGGAGGAAACTGAGGTTTAGAAAGGTTAAGTAACTTGCCTATGGTTATACAGCTAGTCGGTGATAATCAGTGAGACTGACTCACAGGCTGGAGTCCTTCCCACCACTAGGTTATATGGACTCTGACCTCTGCCACCCACCTCATCCCAGGTAGTGAAGCACATTCAGACAGCTATAAACAGCTGCCAGCGTTAAGCAGAGGCTGGGTTGGATGTGCTGTGCTTCTCTCCAGTGGTTAGGTTAAGTTGTACATTCTAAAGCCAAAGAAGGTGTTTTAGGAATAACAGTTCTTTGTAAATTAATGGAATTTAAGCTAAAAGATCCTAACTCCTTTAGAGACTTGGAGGCTGTCTACTGCACTATTTGGGGCTTTTAGATATTTCTGTCATCTCTAGTAACACATTCCTTTGTGCTCTTACTGCCACTCCTGAAGACTTACTTTACCTGTAGCTTAAAAATGTCCATGTATTAGGGGGCAGGGTATAGCTCAAGTGGTAGAGCGCATGCTTAGCATGCAGGAGGTCCTGAGTTCAATCTCCAGTACCTCCTCCAAGTATAAATAAATAAACCCAATTACCTCCCTCTCATAAAACAAAAGAAAAAGTCCATATATTAAAGCAAACTCGGGGCTTCATGAGCATTTTTAATAGCACTGTACTGTTTTAGACATATATGAATTTTTTTACATCATCGTTTATTTACTGCTAACATGAATTCAAAACAAGTATGCAGTTTCTTTTATACTTGATGAAATCAAGACACAATTGCCATCATCAAATCTTACTAATCTTCAGAGAACAACATCTCCACGAGGTTAGCCTGAAGACACTCAGATTCTACCAGTTTGTGAGGCTGTAAGAGAACAGTCATATCTTAACCCACAGCTACAAAAATGTTATTAGGAGAGAAATGAATTGTTCTGCCTTGAATGACACAAATCTTGGATCAGAGAAATTATGCCATTCAGAAACTATCAACTAGTTGTAACAAGTTTTACAAAATAGTTAAGATATTTGCCTTAAGGTGAATCATTAAAATACTTGGCTCCCGTGGACTAAAACAGGAGACAGCAAGCCCAATGCCTCCCCTTGCCCTTGACTCTTTAATTTAGAATCCCATGGCCATGATTAAACTAGAAGAGGTGCCCTTACTTTTCACCTAGAATTATGAATTTAGTAGAGAACAACTATTGATGCCATTGTTTTAAGGCATTATATGTTAACCAACTTTCTTCAACAGTGCTTATAGAATTTTAAAATAAGATTGGCTTTAAGAGGTATGAAAAAGACCTAATATTTGCATTACTAATAATTTATTGGGATTGGCCATAGAGATGGACAGCCAGGTCGTGTTTTGAATGCGTTCTGAATAGCAACGCATGATGTTTGGGATGAAATGTCCAGAGCTGTTCAAATTTGAATCCAGAACAAGTTAAGAGTTTTGACAGGGTGAATTGTATCCTCAACACAGTTAAAGAAAGATACTCACTGTTCCATATTTAAGTAGTGTAGGCACTGCAGTTAATTTCAGCTTTTTCCTAAAGTCATTATTTGGATCTTTCCAACTATTAAAAGAAAAAAAAGATGATCATGAAAAACATTTATTTGGTTTCTTACAGTTTGCTTAATGTTGGGTATAATTTAGTCTTTTAGTATTCATTGTTATAAACATTTTAAAAACCTTGAAGTCTATGACTTATCCCTTATTCTCCTTGCAAAGTTTTCATTTAAGTGAATATATGCTAAGATATAAAATAAATTTGAAGACAGTTAAGTTCTGGACTAACATCAGGCCAAATTCACTGAATTACCCTTAACTAATACAAATGGCTGAACATTCAAATTTTTAATTTGAATTTAATATCTTCTACTTATTTAACTTACCCGACTATACCTTAGAACTCAACCTGAATCCCAGGCCATTCTCGCCTAAGTTTGCAAGAGTCTAGTGCATGTCTGGGAAACAGAATACACGTTGCCACTTACTAAGGTTTTTCTCCTACTTGGCAGTAGATGAACACACATCCTTCACCAACATGCTTCAGCCCCTCTCGTACGACTGGTTCAGCTTTCAAGAAAAGTTGATAAAAATAATTACACCCCAGTTCTACAGTCAGATACTGATAAACAGCGTCCCTCTTCCCTCCCCTCGGTCTTGGTAGTACTCAGACTTTAACCTGGAGTTAACTGAGGAAGTTAACAGAAATCGGTTTTTTTTTTTTTTCTGATTTGAGAGTCACTTTAAGGGTAAAGACAAACTCAGTCCCGATTTGTCCCCGCGCCACAGCGCCTTTAACAATGAAAGACAAATATTTGCTGACTTAACTAAAGGAGACCAACTCACTTCTTCTGTAAGACACTAATCATATTGGAGAAATGAAAACGTTTTAAAGAACTAGATTCCAGGATTTCGTGGGTCGAATGGTAGAAGAGCACTTTTGGCGGGGCGGGGAAAGACAGGAGGAGAGTCGGGAACAGGGTAGGGAAAGGCAAGATGATATAGCTCAGATCGCCCCCTGGAACTCCCGGAGCAAGAAGTCTCCCTTCCGCTTCTTCTCCACCCTGCTCTCTGGCCATAGCCTCGGCCTCCTGCCACTTCCTCTGGGCAGCAACCCCCGAATCGCGGCCTCACCCTGCACGCAGTCCGGGCACCAGCTTTTCCCTTCGGCGTCCTTAGAACCGGAAAAGTAGGCGAATACGGTCTTGCCATTGTGCTGCTCCACAGCCTGCATGAAGTCCTCGTAGCCGGAGACACTCACCTCCTTGTAGCCGGCCATCCGGAGAGCGCGCCTGGGATCGCGAGAGGTGTTCTTGGGTCACGCTGCCACGGGGAGTGACACCACGCGGGGCGGGGCGAAGCTGTTTCCGGGTGGGCGGGGCCTGAGGGAACCAGCCAGGCGCTGGGGTGCTACGGGAGCCTCTGACGGTCGTAACTCCTCCGTGCCGTCATTCTGCTCCGCTTCTCAGGTCTTCCCGTGCTGGCTGCACCCTAAAACCCCGGCTTCTGCCCCAAACTGGTCCTGGCCCCAGCCCCATGAGCAGTGGCTGTAAAGCCTACCGCTGCGCAGTCCCTGGACCTTTAGGTGACTTTGGAGCCTTAACGGCTCCCAAGCCGCCTTGCGCCCGTTGCCATGGCGACTGGGCGAGCGGCCGGAAGCGAGGCCTAGTTACGGCCCCCCTGCCCGGTTCCGGGTAGCCGCGCCGCGCCCCAGGCCAGGTGGGCTCGGGCCAGAGCTGGGGGGATTCTGGGAAGCTGCGCTAGGAGTCATGGACCTGGGGTAGAGGAGACCTTGAGCCGGGGCAGATCCTGCCGCTCGTCGGTCCTATTTACCTTTTCTCCTGCCGAGGCTTGGTTGGGGGGGGGGGGGCCGGGACCAGGGGAGGGGCGGGCGTCCAGGACTGGGCGGGGGTAGGGGGCTGGGAGGGAGGAAGGCTGCGAGAGCTGGAGCTGAGTGTGTGAGTGCGTGTGTGGAGCCTCCTTGGGAGCTGGTGCTGAAACAGAAAGTGCCCCGGAGCTGCGCTGGGAAGGCGGGTGTCGTCCTGGGGCTATGAGCAGGGCGGCTGGCCGCGGGGCCTTGCCCGGGCTGCGCGGGGGCGAGCTAGCGTCAGAGGCGCCCGGCCGCTGCGTGGGGCCCAGCAGGTCCGGGCGAGGAGTCCGGCGGCCGTGGGGGAAGAGATGCGGTGCAGGGACGTCCCGAAGCCGTGGAGCGAGGCGCCGGGAGAGGTCCTTGGTGCGGGAGGCGCGCTGTGTGGGCGCAGAAAGGCTGCAGGACTGTAGGCGGCCGTGGGGGAGAAGACAAGCGGAAGGGACAGCCCAGGCCTCCGGGGTGAATGAGGCTGCGGGGACACCTGGCACTGCAGGCTCTGTGGAGGCCGCAAGGGACTCTGGGGCTGTGTGGGTGAACGGGGCTGTGGGGGAACCCCAGGTGGTGGGGCCTGCCGGCTGTGTGTGGGCGACTGGCACTGGGGAGGAGGAGACGGTTTATAGGAGCCCCCGGGGCTGCGAGAGAAAAGGTCGCCCGGGGTCTATGGGGCATGAGAGCATTCTGGAACTGTGGTTGAAGGTGCAGGCTATGAGGGCAGCTTCAGGTTGTGGAGAAGGAAGCAGAGTCGAGCTCCATCCTATGCCTGCAGGAGGGGGCCCCGTTGAAAGGGGGGTCCCTGGCCAGGCTTCGTGGGTAGAAACCAGCCGTGGTGGTCTTACCGGACCGTGGGTGAAAGGACAGGCTAGGGCATTCCCCCGGGCCACAGGAGTGTCAATAGCTCGTTCCCAAGAGGCAGGCTATGAGAGGGTCTCTGGCCTGTGCGGGCAGGGTTGGGCTGTGACCGTGCCTGGGACTATGGAGGCAAATTCTGGGATTGCCCCACACCTGCTAGGGAGAGGACAGGTTGCTGGGGTGCCTGGAGCTGTGGAAGGGATAGGCTGTGGGGTTGCCCCAGGCTCTTGGGGAAAAGGAGCAACTAGGGGAGTGCCTGGGACCATGGGGTGGCCCGAGGTTGTGGAGGTACCCAGAGCTGTGGAGGGAGAGCTGGGCTGTGGTGGTGCCCCAGGTCTCTGGGAGAGAGAGCAGTCAGTGCAGGTGCCTGCGGCACTGGCACAGGAGGCAGTCTGTGGGGATACCACAGGCTTACGGGCGAGGGAGCAGGCCTCAGCAGTGCCTGATGCTAGAGGGGTACTCAGAGCTATGGAGGAGGAAGCTACCTCTGTGGGTGCCCCAGTCGTGTGGCAGATGAGACCAGCTGTAGAGGAGACAGGCCCTGGGAGTCTCCCTAGCCCGTGGGGCACCAGACAGCCTGTTGGGGTACCTTGTGCTATTGGAGAAAGAATGAGATGTGGGGGTGACCCGGGATTCAGGGAAAGGGGACAGGCAGTGTGGGTAGAGACAGGCTCTGGAGGTGACTCGGGGTCATGGGAAGCCGTACAGACTGCAGAGGTATCTGGTCCTGAAGAGCAGGAGGCAGGTGCTGGGGACGCCCCAGGCCTGTGGGGGACAGGACGACCTGTGGGGGTAGCTGGGGCTTTGGGGAAGGAGACAGGCTGTGGGAGTGTCCCGGGTCTGTGGGGGACAGAACAGCCCATGGGAGTGGCCCAGGCTGTGGTGGTTCCAGGAGCCATGGGAGGACAGACAGGCTATGGTGGTCTCCCAGGCCCGTGGGGCAGGCGGCAGGCTCTGGGGGTGCCTCTGGCTGAGGCGGTGCCGAGGGTTATCCGAGAGGAGACATGCGGTGGAAACATCTTAAGTCTGTGGGAAAGGAGGCAGGCAATGGGGGAGCAAGAGGCTCTGGTGCCTGCAGCTTTAGGAGGAACTGGATCTGTGGCTCAAGAGACTAGCTATGGGGATGCTTTGTGTCTGTGTAGAAAGAGACAGGCTGTGGTGTTGTCAGAGACAGGGGGGAGGTCAGAGGCAGCAGGTGTGCCCAAACACAGGTGTGCCCCAGCAGGGGTGCCCACGGCTGTGGGTGTGCCGGGGTCTGGAAGAGTACCTGTCCGGGTGCCTGCTGCTGGGTGGGTGCCTGGCTCCGGGTGTCAGGGGAACAGCTCCAGGGATGACTTGAGCCTGTGGGGAAGGGTTCATACTGCCAGGAGAGCCATGGCTTCAGGGATTCCCATGGCTCCCGAGGAGCTATGGTCTGTAGGGGAGGATGCTGGTTCTGAGGCCTTCCCAGGATCATGGGGAAGGAGACCGGCTATTGGAGTTCCTGTGACTGACAGGGTTCCTGTGGCCCCTGAGGTTCCGGGGCTGGGGGGAGAGGAGATGGGCTCTGGGGCTGTCCCAGGGTCTTGGGGAAGGAGACACAATACCAGGGTTCCTGTGGCTGCTGAGGTGCCCGCCGCTCCTAGGGTGCCGGATCCGCTGGGGACAGAGACTGGCTCTGGGGGTTTCTCACACTTGCCGGGAAGGAGAGCAACTCCAGGGGTACCTGTGACAGCAGGAGTGTCTGCAGCTGCTGGGCTGCCTGTGGCTCTCAGGGCACCTAGGCCTGTGCGAGAGGCGGCTGGTTCTGGAGATGTCTCAGGCTTGTGGAGGGAGAGAGAGACAGTGTGGGGACCTGCAGATGCCGAGGGTCCCACCAGGATGGGGGTGCCTGCCACTCTCAGGGTGCCTGGGCCCGTGGGGGAAAAGCTGGGCCCTGGAGGCATCTCAGACTTGGCAGGAGGGAGACAGACCACAGGAGCACCCGTGGCCACGGGGCTGCGCACAACTGCAGGGGTGCCCAGGCCTGTGGGGGAAGAGGTGCCCTCTGGGGCTCTCTTGGGCTTATTGGGAAGAAGGCAGGCTGCTGAGGTGCCGGTGACTGCTGGTGTTCTCATGGCTGCGAGGGTCCCCACAGCTGCTGGGGTCCCCGGGCCGCTGGTGGGCCATATTAGCTCTAGGGATGGCTCAGGTACGTGGGGAAGGAGACAGGGGACTGAGGTGCCCATGGCTGCTGGGGCTTCAGGACCTGTGGACGGGAACACTGGCTCTGAAGGTGTCGCAGGTCTGTGGAGAAGGAGACCTAATGGAGCTGTCCCCGAGGCTGTGAGGGTCCCTCTGTCTGGGGGGGTGCTTGCAGCTGGAGGGGTTCCCACGGCGGAGCGTGGGCCTGCCGCAGTGTGGGTGACTGGGTGCGCAGAAGAAACGAATGCGGCTGTCTCAGGCTGCGCCGTGGCGAGGAGACAGTCCACAGAGGGCCCTGGGGCTTTAGTCGGGGAGTCGGGAGGTAGAATTTTCCTGGGCCTGGCAGGGAGGAGCCAGGCAGTCGGGGTGTCTTACACTTGTGGGCGCGGGACCAGGTTATGGAGCTGTCGAAGGTCTGTGGGGGAAGAACCAGACCCTGAGAATGTGCCAGGAGTGTCCGGGACAAGCACGGCTGTGGGATTGAATGAATCTGAGGATGTGCCCCCGGATTCAAGGGGGGAAACAGGCATTGGCCATTTCGGACAGCATGCACAGCAGAGTGGGAGGAGACAGACTGGGGAAGGGTCTGGAGTCAGAGTGAGGGGGGACAATTTGGGAGAAAATTATGAGGGGGAGGACAGATTGACAGGGGTGTTCCAGTAGTATATGTAGGGCACAAGTTGGGGGGATCCTGGGGCTCTGGGGGGGAAGAGGTTGGGGGGAGATTTGTCCTGGGTTGTAGATGAAGGCACAGGCTGGAGGGTGTCTTAGGATGGGGCGGAGAGATACTGCGTGGAGAAGCCTCACGGTATGTGGGGTAGCAAATTGGGAGATTTCCTGGAGCAGTGGGAAAGGAATAGGCTGCAAGGAGAGGAGTGTCCCAGGACTTTGTATAGGGGAACAGTTCAGGGTGGGTGTCCCTGGACTTTGTGTGTGTTTGTGTTTGTGTGTGTGTGTGTGTAGCATCACTTGAGGTATCCTGGAACTGTGGGGATCACTAGCGTTTTTCCTATTGGAGAATGGACTGTTAGGCCTTTGGCATCCAGAGGGAAAGGGATGACCACATGAAAGTCGCAGACGCCCTGGCACCAACCCTGCAGGCTCCTTCATTCTGCGGCCCCGGAACTGTGGTGAAGTCAGGCTATTTGGGATTGCCTCACTCAATGTGCCTCCTCCCATCTTCGCCTTTGATCATCTCTCTGCAGCCTTAGAAATAAGAAATAAGAAATAAGACACTGCCTTTATATTCCTACAGATGTATCAATCTTAAAGCAAATCCAGTCTGCAAACCTTGGGTTTATTTGAAAGCTTAAATTAGGGATTTTTTTTTTAAACCTGAATTTCTCAGTTGAGTTCCTATGGGATTCTTAAAGGCGACAAATTCTCCCATACGTGTAACACTAGTCAGTTTATGGAAAATCTGCTTAAGTCGACGAATGTTGAGTTAAATTTGTCAACTATACTCAAAGCACTGTGTTGTGGGAAATCTCAGAGATGAGCAAGACAAGGCCCTTACCCTCAAGGAACCTTGTCTAGCTGGGAAGATGAGACAGATACCCGTGAAATAGGTAAATAACAATGTGAGCAGGTGTGTGAGTGCAGGGATAGTAATAGTGTCTGTGAGCAGGTGTTCAGAGTAGGGAGAGGCACTGTTTTGTGTGTAGTTTACGGAACACTTTCATATCTGTTGAACACTGTGTGTGAATATATGGTGGGGGGCATTTGGGGGGAAATTGAAGATGTATAGAGGTCATTCAGCTAGTTAATGGCAGTTCCTGGCATCAGTCTAGGAATTCTGATGCCGCAGGTTTACTTAGATCCATTCAGAGTTCTATCCTTTTGAGCTACCTGGAAGAGTAAAGCATGCTGCTTTTTGATTAGTAGTTAAGATTTATTAACGTAGGCTGTGTATCTATAAAACTCCCCTGCTAGAAGGTGCTAGTGTATCGTAGCGGACCTCTGTTTTTGGAATAAAATCTTAACTGGTGGCCCCTGAGATTTGAAATTTGGAATGAAAAAGGCTCAAGAGATAGTCGTTAAGATAGTGTGTTCCCCTGTTCTCTTGGAAGGTTGAATTTCAAAAGTGTAGTTGCTTTTGTAAATGGAAGAAACTTACGTACCTGTCCTTAAGCATTCGCTCTGTAGTGTGAGGTTGCTGTGGACTGCTAGCATACTGATGTATGAGCATGGCATTGTATTTTACTTACTGTTTCCCTTTGAATACCATTGGTCTGAAGGTCCTTTCTTTGATTTTAGGCAATGATTTTAGGGAAGAACCGTTGGCCGATGACTAAGCTTTCACTGTTGTTCTACACTCTGACATAATGGGACCAGGCAGGCCAGCCTCAGCCTGCGTTCATCCAGCATCTAGTGTCCAACTGGATGGGAGGAGTGACCCCGGGAAACTTCAGACCCAGGTATTTTCATTTTGTTTTTCTCTTCATTTTGAGTTTTGTTGAGGCATTTCAAACAAAGAAAAGGACAATGAGCACCTTTTAAAACACCTTTTAGGTTTAACAGTTGTTAGCAATTTGTCCCATCTGTTTTTCTGTCTTCCCATCGCTCTAAAATTTTTGCAGAACCATCTCAAAGTAAGTTGCAGGTGACATGTCACATCTATTTTAGACTACTGCTTGTAAAAATAAACTCTCCAGCTTAACCGTAATACCATTATCACAGCTAAAAATGGACAAAAAATAATTCCCTGATACTATCTGATAACCAGTCTTTATTCAGCTTTACCCAGAATATCTTTTCTTCCAACATTGTATTTATGAAAATCTTCAAAAACACAGCAAACAGAATTTTACAGTGAACATCCAGATTCCACTACTGTTTCACCACATTACTATTTCATTGCTTATCTGTCCTCAATCCATCCCTCTAGAATCCATTCATTCTTATTTTTGGACTCATATCAAAATAAATTACAGACATGAGTACCTTCACTACTTAAGCATGCACATCATATACTAGAATTTGTTCTTTACCTTTTTTCTTTTGATGTAAATTTTACATCTGCAGCAAATATGCTGAAATGTGTTGTCACATTTGCTGAGTTTTCACAAATGTGTGCACATGTATAACTCATACCTCTAATAAGATGCAGATCATTTCCATTACCCCAGAAAGGTCTCTTGAGCCCCTTCCTAGTCAGTCCCTCTTGGACTCTCCAGAAGCAACACTGTTTTGATTTCTTTCCACCATAGATTAGTTTTGCCTTTTCTAAAACTTCCTGTAAATAGAATCACATACCATGTACTCTTCTGTGTGAGGCTGCTTTCGCTGGGTATAATGTTTCTGAGATTCAGTGTAATGTTTCTGAGGTTCCTCCAAGTTGTTGTGTGTATCAGTAGTTTGTTACTTTTTAATACTGAGTGGTGTCCCATAGTAGTAACCATGTACCACTGCTTATCCATTCGCCAGCTGATGGACACCTGGGCTGTTTCTAGTTTGGGTTATTATAAAGGAAGCTGCTGTAAGCCTTTTTGTACAAATCTTTTTGTAAACATGTTTTTATTTTTCTTGGGCAAATATCTGGGAGTAAAATTGCTGAATCATAGTGTAGGTGTATGTTTAGTTTTTTAACAAACCGACAAACTTTTTCCGAAGTAGTTGTACCATGTTACATTCCTACCAATAACGAATGAGAGCACTAATCGCTCCACATCTTTGACAGCATTTGGTGGTTTTTAAAAAATTATAATCATTCTGGTGTGTGTGTAGTTTTTTTATTTTATTTTATTTTATTTTATTTTATTTTATTTTATTTTATTTTATTTTTGTTTAAAATATGTTTTTATTTATTTAGTTTTATTTTTGTGGGAGATAATTAGCTTTATTTATTTATTTATTTATTTAATTTTCAGAGGAGGTACTGGGGATTGAACCCAGGACCTCATGCATTCTAAGCATGCGCTCTACCATTTGAGCTATACCCTCCCTGGAGATATTCTTTTTTTAACATTTTTTATTGAGTTATAGTCATTTTACAATGTTGTGTCAAATTCCAGTGTAGAGCACAATTTTTCAGTTATACATGAACATGCATATATTCTTTGTCACATTTTTTTCCACTGTGAGCTACCACAAGATCTTACATATATTTCCCTGTGCTATATAGTATAATCTTGTTTATCTATTCTGCATATGTCTGTCAGTGTCCACAAATTTTGAAATTTCAGTCTGTCCCTTCCCACTCCTGCCCCCTTGGCAACCACAAGTTTGTATTCTATGTCTATGAGTCTGTTTCTGTTTTGTATTTATGTTCTTTTTTTTTTTTTTTTTTTTTTTAAGATTCCACATCTGGGTGATCTGATATGGTATTTTTCTTTCTCTTTCTGGCTTACTTCACTTAGAATGACATTCTCCAGGAACATCCATGTTGCTGCAAATTGTGTTATGTTGTTGTTTTTTATGGCTGAATAGTATTCCATTGTATAAATACACCACATCTTCTTTATCCAGTCATCTGTCAATGGACATTTAGGCTTTTTCCATGTCTTGGCTATTGTAAATAGTGCTGCTATGAACACTGAGGTGCAGGTGTCATCCTGAAGTAGGGTTCCTTCTGGATATATGCCCAGGAGTGGGATTCCTGGGTCATATATATGGTAAGTCTATTCCTAGTCTTTTGAGGAATCTCCATACTGTTTTCCACAGTGGCTGCACCAAACTGCATTCCCACCAGCAGTGTAGGAAGGTTCCCTTTTCTCCACAGCCTCTGCAGCATTTGTTGTTTGTGGACTTTTGAATGATGGCCATTCTGACTGGTGTGAGGTGATATCTCATCATAGTTTTGATTTGCATTTCTCTGATAATTAGCGATACTGAGTATTTTTTCACATGCCTATTGACCATTTCTTCTTGGAGAATTGCTTGTTTAGATCTTCTGCCCATTTTTGGATTGGGTTGTTTGTTTTTTCCTTATTATGTCATATGAGCTGCTTATATATTCTGGAGATAAAGCCTTTGTTGGTTTCATCGTTTGCAAAAATTTTCTCCCATTCCATAGATTGTCATTTTGTTTTACTTATGGTTTCCTTTGCTGTGCAGAAGCTTGTAAGTTTCATTAGGTCCCATTTGTTTATTCCTGCTTTTATTTTTATTGCTTGGGTAGACTGCCCTAAGAGAACATTTTTGAGATGTATGTAAGATAATGTTTTGCGTATATTTTCTTCTAGGAGGTTTATTGTATCTTGCCTTATGTTTAAGTCTTTGATCCATTTTGAGTTTATTTTTGTGTATGGTGTAAGGGAGTGTTCTAGCTTCATTGCTTTACATGCTGCTGTCCAGTTTTCCCCACACCATTTGCTGAAGTGGCTATCTTTATTCCATTGTATATTCTTGCCTCATTTGTTGAAGATTAGTTGACCAAAAGTTTGTGGGTTCATTTCTGGGCTCTCTGTTCTGTTCCATTGGTCCATATGTCTGTTTTTGTACCAATACCATGCTGTCTTGATGACTGTAGCTCTGTAGTATTGTCTGAAGTCTAGGAGAGTTATTCCTCCAGCCTCTTTCTTTGTCTTCAGTAATGCTTTGGCAATTCTAGGTCTTTTGTGGTTCCATATAAATTTTATTATGATTTGTTCTAGTTCTGTGAAATATGTCCTGGGTAATTTGATAGGGATTGCATTAAATCTGTAGATTGCCTTGGGCAGTGTGAACCATTTTAACAATGTTGATTCTTCCAATCCAGGAGCATGGGATATCTTTCCATTTTTTAAAGTCTTCTTTAATTTCCTTCATCAATGGTGTATAGTTTTCTGTGTATAAGTCTTTCACCTCCTTGGTTAGATTTATTCCTGGGTACTTTATTCCTTTGGGTGCTATTTTAAAGGGGATTGTTTCTTTACTTGCTTTTTCTGTTGATTCCTCGTTAGTGTAAAGAAATGCAACTGAGTTTTGAACATTAATCTTGTAACCTGCTACCTTGCTGAATTCTTCTATTCTAGTAGTTTTTGTGTGGACCTTTTAGGGTTTTCTGTATATAGTAACAAGTTGTCAGCATATAGTGACACTTTTACCTCTTCTTTTCCAATTTGGATCCCTTTTATTTCTCTCTCTTGCCCAATTGCTGTGGCTAGGACTTCCAAGACTATGTTGAATAGGTGGTGTGTATGTAGTAATGTTTCAAATTTTTTTTTTAAATTTTGACATAATTTCAGACTGACAGAAAAGGTACAAGAATAGTACACAGAATTCCTGGATACCCTTCTTCCAGATTCCCCAAATGTTAGTACTTTATTACCTTTTTACTCCCTCTCTCTTTCCCTCCCTTTTTTATCCCCCTCTCTCTGGCTCGCTGCGCACATACACTCACACACACACACACACACACACACACACACACACACACACACACGCACACACAATTATTTTCTAAATTGGCTGAGAACAAGTTCCAGACGTGATTCACCTTTATCCCTAAGTACTTGTGTTTGTATTTCCTAAAAAAACAAGGATTTCTCTTATATAATCGTAGTACAGTGATCAAAATCTGGAAATTAACATTAAAATGCTATCATGTCTTCTACAGACCTTACAAAGATTTTGTTAGTTGTTCCAGTAATGTCCTTTGTAGCAAAAGAAAACCCAAGATCATGAGTTTCATTAGTTTTCATGTTTATTTAGTTTCCTTTAATCTGAACGATTTCTCTGTATTTCATGACATTGACATTTTTTGAAAAATATAGGCTGATTATTTGAGGATTTCTTCTCAGTTTGGGTTTGTGTGAAATTTTCTCATAATTATATTCAGGTTATGCACCTGTGGGGGGAAAACCACTGAAGTAATGCCGAGTTCTTCTCAGTGCCTGGCATCATTTTGTCCAGTTACTGACAGTGTTAACTGTAATCATTTAATTAAGGTGGTGTCTGCCAGGTTTTTCAATGTGAAGTTACTCTTTTACCTTTATCATTGAAAGTCTCTGCCTTTGAGACTCTGTTAATAAAGTTTACTCCCTGAACTTCATTTGCTAGTTTAGCGTTCATTGATGATTTGCCTGAATCAATTTTTTATTATGATGGTTGGCAAGTGGTGACTTATTTATTTGTATCAGAGCAGGCTCACAGAGTCTTACTTAATTCAATGTGGTATTCAAATGGTCTCTGTTGTGGCCAGTGAAGTGAGAGCCACTTCAACCTGATTCCAGTGTCCCTTGCACGTTACCATCCATCTCTGACCACTTTAGGTATAAAAAGATATTCTAGGCTCAGCATACTTTCCCTCTGTCCCAGCCCTAAAATTAGCCATTTATCGAAGGAGGCTTCATCCCTTTGATGGAGGAGGAAATTTAGAAATCAGTGTCCGGGTACTGGATATGCTCGCTCGTTGGTTCTTGGATGTCTGTGTTTGTCCCATATGCCCTCTCAGGGGACATAACTGGAAAGCAGATGTATACCCCTGTGGGCCTGTGTACATATTCATATGCAGATCTGCACTCACATCTGGATCCCTTGCTCCATCCTTCTGCTCCCCCCACCCCTACTCTCTCCTCGCCTCCCTCTCTGTCTGTCTATCTTCCTATCTGTCTATTCTGAAACCCATGAGTTCACACAAATGCCTCCAATGCTGATCTACCGCTTCCCATCTGTAACTCCCTTATTCAGCAGTGGGAAACCTGCCTCGTTATCCACAGTCTGTATACCTCTGTGCTCGATCCTAGAATGTACAAAACTGGGAATTGCAATCCAGGCCTCCGTGAAAAAAGAAGCGTAAAATTAGAGTTCGGTATTTGTTTAGAGAATTTTTGTCTTTAGCCTGAGGGCATTTAGTCCAAATGCTCTGTTCAAAAGTGAAGTGGGTTAATTTTTTTTTAACCCTCACTTTTTTTTTAACAGGCTTTGTTCACTTTATTTTTTGCATATAAAACTAAACCCTCACTTTTTTAGTGTGGTTATGTTATTCATTCGGAATTGAGTTTGGTTCGTTAGTTTCTATTAGTATTCATATTTAGGGTTTTCCTTCATCCTTATGAATTTTGTTTATCCTTTCCCTCCCTTCTTCTCTCCCTTCCTTCCTATCTCTCTAGTGTATGTGAAACATTAACATGGTTCCAAACAAGCCTGTACAAAATGGAAGTGTTATCCCCTCCCCGTTTCCCTCTGTCCTTTCCAGCCAGTTCCTACCCACACCCTGTGATTCCTAATCTTGCTAGTCTCTAATTTTTGTTTCCTATGTTTCTTTTTGCACAAATGATCAGATGCGTGTGTATTTTCTCATGAAATATTTCTCCCCTTTTTTTTGAAGGGTAGAAGGTTACAGATACTCTTTTTTGCACTGTGCTCTTTTTGCTGAGAAATCCTTCCACCTGACTTCTTAGAGATATGCATAGAGATCTTCCTTATTCTTTTTTACATCTTCATAGTACTCCTCTGTGTGGACATAGGATCATTTGAGACACACTCCTACATGGGCATTTAGGTTGGTTTCAGTACTTTGCAATTACAGACAAGATAGCAGTGAGTAACCCTGTGCATATGTATGGTTGGGGGTGTACCTTCAGCATAAATTCCTAGAAGTGAGACTGCTGGGCCAAAGGTAAAGGCGTGTGTGGCTTTTTTGATGTTGCTGGAGCCTCTCTCTGAGGGCTGTGCTCCCGGCCGTGCTCTGTGAGAGGTTTTGTTTCCCCCGGCCTCACCGACAGCATGTATTGTTACACCTTTTAATTTTTACTAATCTGTTGCTGTCTCCCTGTATTTTTAATTTGTATTTTTATGAGCTTGACCAACTTTTCATATATTTAAGGGCCATGTTTATATTTTTTTTGGTTGTTGTTAATTGTTCATGTGTTTTTACCATTTTCTACCGAGTTTTGATCTTTTTTTACCTCAGCTTTTAAGATTTCTTTATATATAAGGAAGGAGCCTTTTGTATTTACAAATATTTTTCCTCCAGTTTTCCACGTCTTTGACTTTGTTTATGGAGTTTTTTAATCACAAAAAACAGAACTTGTTTAAAAAATTTTTATGTAATGTTGTAAAATTTATCACTTTTATTACATATGGATTTTGAGTCACAGTTAGAAAACCTTTCTCTACACTCAGGTTAAGGAGGAATTCACCCGTTTTTCCCCTAATATTTGTATCAAATCCCCCAAGTATTTTAGGTTAATTTTACTCTGGTAGGAAAGACTTTCTCCATTAAGGCTATAAGTTCCGTGCACCCTTCAGATGGTAACCATGTTTTTTTCTCTCTCATAACCTCTAGTGAGGTTTTTAACTACTTTTTTTCCCCCAAAATACTCTTCTTAAGTTATAATACAATAGGTTTATTTTAAGCTGACTCTTCATACACGTGATTATATAACCATACTTCATTGTGTAAGCCATGAGAGTTGGGGAGGCCATCCCCAAGAACAGCATCACAGCACAGGCCTCCCTGAGTGTGTAGGCACAAGTCTCCTAAGGCTGTTTACCTGTCATTGACAGGCCCAAAGCCACAGAATTGTTTGCTCCCTTTGATGTAGTAATCCCAGAACAGATAATTCATCCTAAGGAAATAATTTTAAAAGAGAAAAAAACTAAACACGTGGAGATACTAACTGAAGTAATATTCCTATTAGTGGAAAAGCTGGAACAATCTAAATGTTTAGTAAGAAAGTTATAGTTAGGTTAAGCATGAAAAGGCCATTCATTGGATTTTAGAAAATGCAACTGTGAAAAATAATGAAAACTGTGGGAATATGGAAACATGCCTGTATTTGTTAAGTGAACGATAAAACTTGTGTCTTTTGTCATTATAACTGACAAAAGCTTGCATGAGAAGGTGTAAGTGGGCTTCTCTGAGCAAGATGCACTTAGGTGCAGGATAGAAAGTCCAACCACTAGATGAAAAATCTCAGGGAGACTTGAAGAAGTATTGTCAATGGTTTAGATTCTGTGTGGTGCATCTGTGGAGCAATTTTTAGGAGCACTCATGAACTGTATTGATCACTTGCTGGAACCTGACATTTTGAAACAGGGCAGAATTCCATAACCAGACAGTTGAACTCACTGGTTCTACTTGAAGCTTTCCAGGTTGACTTTGTGAGGAGGCCTTCAGTATACTGTTAGTAAACAGAAGGGTAATACTGGGGACTGGGTGATTGCAGGGTAGAACCAGGGGTGTGTGATTCATTCAAGGGTGTATGAGATTGACCGATTCTATCAGTACAGCAGGAAAATGCCTCTTAGCACTACTAATTGTGTAGGCGAGATTTTAGAAACTTGATTATAGACGTATACCAACTATGCAATATGTTATTTTCCTAATGTGTGCTTACTTTTATTTATTTTTTAAAGAACCAGCTGCAGTTTAATAAGAATGTTCCTACACATTCAAGCAACTTGGCAATCCGCTATTCTTGCCCACATGGAATTAGAATTGAAAAACTGAAACACTCATACAATGAGTCATACCATCGTGGAGATTTGGGTTTTAGAGATGGTCCTGACCTAAGCAGTTCTGTTTCATTTTCTGTCATATCAGAAGAGAGACTTAGCTATGCTGTCCACCTAGCCAAAAGAGATGTGAAACGAAGACAATTTGAAGAACATATAAAAGAACATCATCTTAGAAGTCAGCCCCAGATCTCTCAGAAATGTGGACACTCTAAGCATAAAATATCTGACCATAGGGTGGAAAGGAAGGAATCAGAGAGTCGGGAAGTCCGTCATGGCAGCCACCAGCCGTCCAAGGTAGAAATTTCCAGCTCAGGTGCCAAGGTATACCTGTACACATCTCATCCAGGACAGTCAGATCTTGCCATGCCAAATTCGCCACCCACTCACGATCCAGGACTTCAGCCACATGCCAGGATAGGTGACCACAAAAGCCGGTGCGAACACAAAAGCCTGCTGGAAGTTCAGCGACTCCAGAAAGAATTGAGCAGTTGTATCCATAAAATTGAAGAAGTAACTAAAAAAGGTGAGAAAAATTGTATTCCTGACTTTGAAAAGATATCGTGAGAGGGTACAGTTCAAATACAGTCCTTCAGGACCCCTTGCCCCTGTCACATTCCAGTCTCTCCTTCTGTCACTATAGTGAACATTCATGACAAGACAGGTGGACTTTGAGTTTGACCAGTGTCTTTTTTTCTGAAGAGTTTGCCCTGCCCTAGCCCCTCTTTCCAGCAGAGGCACCTGAAATAGCCGGTTTTCTGTAGGCTGCACTTGGTAAGTCGACTGAGGGCCCAGCCTAGTAACTGTGGTCCCTGATGTCTGAACCTTAGGTTTTCTGGCATCTGGGTGCAAATGATCCTGTAATGTTTTGCTTCTTAATCAGAAGTCTTTCTGGCAAAATTATTTTTAATTTGTTCAGAAAAGAGCATAGTATACGTGTATTGTAGATAAAACCAGTTCTAACTTTGGCAGTGTTAAGATGAGTACACAGCCGTGACAAGGGGAATTACAAATGTCAGTATCAAATATCAGACCCCAGGGTAGATAGGAAGGTGTGTCATCATCGTATACTGTTCTCTACAATTCTTCCGCATTCCATATGCCCTTGCATTTCCGTGGGGAGAGTAAGATTGGTTCCATGTGGAAAATTTGGGGTTACCCTAGCTAACAAATAGGAGACTTAAGCCCAGCTTTCAGACTGCAAGGAATAGGAAGTTAGCATCAAAAGGAGCTACTAGGCTAGGATAATACAGTCTGTAATGATGTTTTGTATTTTAAAGTCTAGTAATATATGCATGTGTTCATGTATGCATGTTACATAGGGAATTTAAGATGCCTTACAAAAACAGATCGAACAAAATAGAGGAAAGATATATAGATGAGGATATTTTAGCATAGGAAAAAATAAAGGAAAGGAAAAAGTAAGGAAAGGGAAAACAAGATTTATTAGGAATGGGTTGCAGTTTGTTTCTGAGCTTCCTCACAGTCAACTAAAGAGGAGAATGTGATTAATTGCAGAATTTACAAAGAAAGAACAATTGTGTAAGGAAAAATTGTCTTAAGGCCAGAAAGAAATTTCTCGGGTGGGTCTTTGTAAAGAGTATGTTGTGTAATATCGTGAACAATTTGAAAACATTCCTACATCAAAATACGAAGTATTATGGCTCCCTGACATCCCTGGGTGGCAGCCTGCAGCCTGGCCCCACGGCACAGCTTGGCAGGAACCTTGCTCCCAGGGAGCAAAGCCCCAGGCCCGCTGCTCCAGGGGCGGAGCCTCACACTGGGGACCTTGGGGCAGAGCTGCTCAAACTGTGGGAAGGGCCAGTTGGGTGGTTTTTTGCTTCTGTTGGTTTTTAGTTTACATTTTCTGCCTGTCACAAGAAAGTACTTTGTAAACTATAATAAAAATGTCATGGCAGTGGTAAATTGCCATAAAAACCTGTCAGTGCATACTGTGAATTTCTGCACATACCTCATTGTGGGCTGGTCACGTCTGCGATGGCCCGATCTGCAGCCGCCCGCTCAGTAGCCCTGAGGTGCCTCCTCCGTGCTGCTCTGGAGACTGGTGGCCTCAGAGCCGCCTGCACAGCGAGCAGTTAAGAACCCCACAGGAGCCCCTTACCTTGTGTGGTCACATAAGTATGTGAATCTGGAGCTTTCCACGCTGTGCAGCCCGAGCAAGCAATAGAACCAGTTTGGCTCCTAGGAGACTGCACCTGTATTTACAACTCCTGATTTCAGATTTTTGCTTCCTTCCTTACTGTTTTCATGTCTAATTTTTTGTGAGTAAGTACTTAAAATTTGAGATTATAAAATACACTTTTACTGATAAAATACTTCTTTTATCTGACTTGTATATTGGAGTTTCGCATAAGAAGTTGTTTTGTATGAACATCTTTTAAAACCGCTGACTAGGAGTCGACAGACTGCAAATCCCTCAGGCAGTCTTCCAGAAGCAATTTCTTTGAGTGAATCTTTTGAAAATGCGAAGCACCAGTGTGTACAAGGGTGTGCTTCCTGACAAAAATGTGAAGACTTTGGACACTAAGCATTTTAGCAACTGCTATCTTAGTATGTAGGAGAAAAGGTTTCTCTTTTAGGTTCAAGAAAGGAGAATGTAAAAGAAATCTTCCTAAACAGAAAAATAGGCCAATAAATGGCTTTTTAAAACATAGAAAACATTATCTATTTAGGCTCAATATAAAGGATTTAAAAATAGTAAGAGATGCGTAACAGTGGAGTCAGCTGTCCAGCGGGATCTGGTTCAGGGAATTCCTGCCTGGAGGGGAGCTTGATCTAGTTAAAGTCTCCATGTCTCTTCCATCTCTGAGTCAGGACACAGGCCCACTCCCTCGTTCCTAGTTTCTTGGCTGATGAAAACAGAAATTTTTTGTTACAACAACCTCATTTTTCTTTTTCTTAATAAAACTTGAGATCCTCAACCGTATCATCTCTTTGAGTAACTGAAGTTTTTATAAGTTTTCTATATGGTTTATAATCCACTTCTGGGAAAAAATATTTTCAGATCGCATGCAAGAAGCTTTGGATCCAGATGAAGAGCAGAGGATCCGGGTCAGGAGGCAGGAGCAAGCTGTTCGTTCTGCCCAAATGCTCTACGTCCTCCAGCAGCAGGTGCGGGAGCGCAGGGAGGGACGGGGCGTCCTGCCCTCGGTATTGCCTTCTCAGGGAATTTCCATTTTCCTTTTGTCTCAGGAGTATCAGCACCAGAGTGTCCTATACGAATTCTAATATGTTTGTGAGGCTAAATTTCCTGAACATGTGAACAAAGAATTCTTTTTTTTTTCATCCTCTGCCTTTATGTGTGTTTGTGTGTTGTGTGTATATGGCCAAAATCCTTAAATAGTGGGGTTTGTTTGTTTTTACTTTTGGGGTTGGTTCATAGACTCTTGAGAATCTATTGAAAACTGTGTGTCCTTTCCCCAGAAAAAAAAATGCTTTTCCAGCACATATTTTTGCAGACAAATTTAAGTGGATCGGTTACTGTGAAACCCTTGGTCCCCACTAATGCACCCTGTAGTCTTAAAGAAAAGGGACCGTGTTAGTTTCCCATCTGTCTCATGTTTATTTTGTAGCAGAAGTTCAGTAGATAATAAAGAATTTGATTGTCTTTACTAAATAGTAAAGAATGAGGAACGTGTTGTGTCTTTTACGACACATTTAGTGACTGACAAACAGGCATTTACATTCTTTACATTGTGGATAGATTTCTTTAAATATTAGTTTTAACTTCAGTGCCTTACTCATTAGCAAGCCTTGAACTCATTTCTGGTCACTGAGATCATGTATTGGCCTTAGTGCTTGCACCCAAAACTGGACTCTCTGATTTAAAAGGTAAGCCCTGAGTTAGATTTTGTTCTGTATTCTTTTGGGGTTCTATTTTGGTCCTTAATCTATATTGCTGCCAGTGAGATTGTTCTGAAACACGAATCTTACCCTGTCAGGCCTCTGCTTAAAGACTTCAGTGGTTCTCTGTAACTCAGAGAGTGAAAGCTAAATTCTTTAGCACGGCTATGAAGACCCCCTGATCTGGCCCTCCTGCCTTTCCAGAGTTGCCTCCACCTTCACTCCTTCATGTTAAATTCCCATTACAGTGGGGACCAAGGGATGGAAGGTGAGCCCTGTGCACTAGTCACCATCTTGAACTGGAAAACAATAACTGTTTTTGGGTGCATGAATGAAGAGCCTTGTCTCATTTGCAAGTGACTTGAATTAGTAATGGTTATATTTGAACCAGACAAGATGTATCCTTGTCTACAAAAAAAATCAGTGGAAAGGTACGAAGTTTTCATTTTTTCCCCCCTTTACAAAACAGGTTAAAGAAATCCAGGAAGAATTGGATAAACTGAGTCCGCATAAAATTAAACACACTAAGAAGGTATGATGCAATTTAATTATGATTAATACTATTTACAAACTACGTTTTCAGTGTTTTGTTAGTATTGTGTATGGGTTCTCTGCACTAATATTATTTTTAGTGCTTATAGAAACCTGTTAGGGAGTGAGCACCTTAAATGTTATGAATTTGGGGTCACCTGCCAAGAAACAGGTTCTGAAAATAGATTTTTGTTGTTGGTGCTGGTATAAGAAACTGAGCATAGGAGGGAAAAGACTTTGTCATTTGAAACTCTTAAACTTTACAATTCCCTGTACTGGAAAGTTTTCACAATAGAAATTGTTCTTGCATAGAAAGAAGATTGACTGTAAATGTTCTTAAGGGCTGAGTTACTGTTTAGAAGTTCTGAGTATTGAAATAACTCTCGCGTCTCATTTATTGCCAGTCATGGGCAGCGTCCAGGCTGGCAGCTGCCCATCGAGGAGCCGTCCGGGCCTTACAGATGTTTGTCACTCAGTTTACTGACCGAGGGGAGCACCCAGTTCCTACTCAGTGCAGGGAACTGGGCAGTCTTATTCGCCAGCTTTCACTCTGTTCCGCCAAGCTGGAGGCTGACTCTTCTGTTCCAGATGTGGTTATAGATATCCTGCAACAAATTGAGGTATGAAATTGACCCCAGTTTTTGTTTAAAGTGCATTGTTTCTGAGCAGGGAAGAATGTTTACCATTGCCTAATCTCGAGATTCGTGGAGAATATAAGACAAGGCTGGTACCTAGTAAATTCAAGCTTTGCAGAGAGCAAAACAAACACTTCATTTTAATCTTACTGTTTTTACAGTCTAGTCTATAATACTGTATTTCACTTCTTTGAGAATTGGTGATTTGAATCTAGAACATGTAACAACTCTTAACTAGGTCCATTAATTTAACAGAATGTTCCATTCCACGACCATGCTATTTAATAAAGAACGTATTAGCGTATAAAAGGAAGACGGTAAAGCACTGTTTAGATTAGTGCTTAGGTTAAGTTATCAGTGTGTCATCTAGATCGATTTTGAAATGAAGAAACACAAAAATACATGGAAGCAGAGCCCAAAGTCTTGTGATATGGCTGGAGACTTCTGGAAGTCACAGCCGGTGTGCACTAGTCAGGCATGGATAGTGGCCGTAGTTTTTATTGGTGACAAAGACAGCAAAAGCATTGTGTCCTTAAATCTTTATAGTTCTCTGAAGGGTGCAGAGTGCTACCATTTCATCCCTACTGCACTGCTGGAATTTGCAGTAGGTTGTGTGACTACTATTTTACAGATGGGAAAAAAAAAAAGGCAAAGGTCAGAGAGATGACACAGTTACTTCTTTTGAGAGCTGGGAATCAAACGCCTATCTTCCGACTTCCATGCCACTGTTATTTCCACTCCACCACACGGTAAAAAGACGACCTCCATGTTGGTGTGATGTAGCAAGCTGCTAGCTGTAGAGGAAGGGTGCCTGGTGGGGAGGAGTCTGGACTAAGTGACAGGCCAGTTCTGCCATTAACTAGCCCTCGGAGTCTTCAGGGCCCCTTCTTCTACCTTTACAGGTTCATTACCCAGCAAATATGTTTGTGATTTACATTGGTTACATTTGTGTATGTAAAACTCACTATCAGAAATGTTATTGTCAAATGGAGACCTTTGGATAGCATATCAAGTTGTGTGATGCTAGCTAGCTAGCTATTTATTTTAAAATTTTTGTTCTTTGTTTTTTTTTTTTAATTTTATTGAAGTATTAGTTATAATGTGTCCATTTCTGGTGTACAGCATCATGTCCCAGTCATGCATATATATACATGTATATTCATTTTCATATTCTTTTTCACTAAAGATTATTACAAGATACTGAATATAGTTATAGTCCCTGTGCTATACAGAAGAAATTTGTTTTTTTATCTATTTTTGTATGTAGTGGTTAACCTTTGCAAATCTCAAACTTCCAAATTTATCCCTTCCCACCCCATTTCCCCTGGTAACCATAAAATTGTTTATTATGTCTATGAGTTTGTTTCTGTTTTGTAAATGAATTCATTAGTGTCCTCTTTTTTCTTTTCTTTTCTTTTCTTTTTTTTTCTTTTTTAGATTCCACATATGAGTGATACCATATGGTATTTTTCTTTCTCTTTCTGGCTTACTTCACTTAGAATGACTATCTCCAGGTCCATCCACTGTTGCTGCAAATGGCATTTTTATTCTTTTTTATCACTGAGTAGTATTCCATCGTATAAATATACTACAACTTCTTTATCCAGTTACCTATTGATGGACATGTGATGCTTTTTAAACTTACCTATAAGAAACATTTATTGACCAAATGATTTCATTTAGAAGACAAATCTTGATAATCCTAGAAAGGCTCAAGAGCCAAAGTCCCTTTCCCAAATTTTGAGCAAGAGTTCCTTAATGTTTCTTAAACATAATGTTTATCTCCCCTACATTTGAAAATATTCAGTAGTGCAAGAAGTATCTTCTTTCTTGTCAGTGTGTACTGCACCATCCTACAGCTTAGTGTTTCTTTATTGCCTTACTGTCATCTGAACTCAGTGTCCCTGGCTATGTTCAGTTGTCCTTAGCATGTGCTGACCAGAGGAGAATGGGCCCTTGCTGCCTGGTGATGAGTGAGTGGTTACTCGTTAGAGGGCATGCCTCTCTTAGAAAGGCCAGGGCACAGGTCCCTGTCATTGTGGTAGATGAGTGACCAAAGCCACTGGACATGCTAAGTTTCTTTTAGTTTATGAAAATGTATATTAAACAGTACACAATTAATAGTTAGTGTGCCCACTTAAAAGATTGAGTTTATGAAGTTTTCGTTGAGAATTAAAATGGTTATATAGCATATAGGGTTATATTCTAAAGACTGTGGTTAGTTTTCTATCTTTTTAAATTTTTTAACACCTTTATTATGGTATGATTCCTGTACAGTAAACTGCACATATTTCAGATGTACAATTTGATGCATTTTGATAGATGTCTACACCTATGAAACCACCACCACAATCAAGATAGCCAACATTTCCATCACTCCCCAAAAGGTGCAAATTTTGAATTCCCAATTTATCCCTTCCCACCCCCTTTACCACCCTGCTAATATGGTTTCTTAAATGATGACTCTTACTTTTAGGATTTGGATGCCTTTAAAAGTAGTCGTATTCTCTCTCTTTTTTTTTTTTTTTTTTTTTTTGCTATTGGTTTTATGAGCTAAACATGAAAAAAGACATGCAGAATTTGTTTTATTAATTGGATGTCCTAAATAACCAGGTTTTAAAATTAAGTTACATTTTATTAACCATTAGAGATAGCCATTTGATAACACATTTCTCTCCTCATTTTTGGTTTTGTGATTAAAAGTCAGACTTTTGTGAGATAAACTAAGAGAATGATTGACTGTTTTGTGGCAGGCTTTGGAATCCCTCCTGGAAAAGAAACTGTCACCAAAAAAGGCAAAGAAATGTTTCAGTGAAGTTCGGAGCAGATTTCCTATCAGTAGCCAAAGGGCCTTGGAGAGATGGCAAAGTACATCTCCAAAGAGTGAGAGGAGGCCCTTCATAGCAAAGGAGGTACTTCCCCAGGAAACAGGACAACCTTCAGTGGCAAAGAAGCTTCTTGCTGGTATGTGTCCTACAGTGTTTATTGCAAGATACTTTGTTTAAAATTGTGTGGACTGTAACAGTTACTGCACTGAGGGAAAAGTCAGGATTTAAAACCTAGTCCACAGGAGGTGCACTTGAACTAGGATAAGTGAATAGCAACCAAGATGCTTCCTTAGGCTAGAGGCTGGAGTATTTTTCTATAGAGAAGGGTGGAGAAAAGTCAATTCCCTTTTCCTGCATCATCATGTTTGGGCTAACCAAGCTGGAAGTTAGAACTCTACTTTTTTTTTTTTTATTTGTTTATTTACAATTTAATGATAGATATATACATAAGCACATGCAGACATTTGATTGATATATATGTATTTTTTTACATAGGTAATAAATAAATTCTTATTCCAATAAGTGGAATTGCACATTTAAACAAACACTGCCAACTTGCCCTTGAAAATGAGCGTACAGTTATGTTTTGACTAGCAGTGACCATCAGTATGTATTTCCTCACATCCTTGCCAAGTACTTTATATAGTGAAATATAAAAAATTTTCTAGGCTGTCAGTGAAAAATGGCATCTTAGTTTTATATTGCATTTTCCTGATTCCTAGTGAGGAAGGTTATTCTTTTACATGTTCCTTAGCCTTGTTTATTTCTTCTTCTGTGATTTGTCTGTTCATATCCTTTACCGGCTCCACGCTGGGTTCTTTCTTTTGCTTATGGATGTATACTAGTTCTTTATACATTTTGGATCTTAATCCTCTTCTGATTTACATATATTGTGAATATTTTCTCTTAGACACTTACTTTTGAATTTTGTTTATATCTTTTCTTGCACAGAGAATTTTAATTTTCTAGGCAAAACCATTCTTTCCTACATATTTTAATATTTTATGAGGCAATTCTTCCCTCTTTGTTCTTCTTTTTCAAAATTTTGCTGATGGTGATTGCTTTATCTTCAGAGGAATTTAGAATGAGCTTGTCAAGCTCCACGAAAAATGCTGTTGGGATTTTGATGGGTATTACGTTGAGTTCATAGTTTAATTAGGGGAGAAATGACATCTTTACAATGTGAAATTATCTTATCAATTTATTTATGCTTCTTTTCTATCTCTTTAGTTAAATTTTAGAATTTTTTGCATATCAGGATTCCTGACATAGGAATACATAAGAATTCGTAAATTCCTTATTAGGTTTATTTCCAGGTTCTATATTTTATAGTTTTTATTGCTATTCTGAACAGAATTTTTTTTAAGTTAGATTTTGGGATTGGTTATTGCTACTTACATGAGAACTGTTGGATTTGTACATTGTTTTTGTATTTATTGTTCTAAGGTATACATTTGAACATTTCTGAAATTGGGATGCATTCTTAGATTGATGAGATCTCATAATTAGCTGATGATATTTTAAACTTTCCCATTGGTGCATAAAATATGTATATGTCTTATACTTGATATTTCAGATTTGATGAAATGATGAGATTTTGTTAATTTTGAGTTAACAGATACTATGAGCTCACCTACGTATAAGTAAAGTTTTACCTCTCTCTTTGCAACCTTTATACCTTTCTTTTTTTCTCTTTTTGCTTTATTAAATGGATTTTAGTTCTGGATAATATTGAATAATAGCTGTAGTGGTGGATATCAGCTCTTTCTGCAACTCCCCCTTCCCAGTTTAAAGGAAATGTTTTTTTTTTATGTTTTGCTGACTGCTGATTTTTGGCAAATCTGCATATGAAGTTAAGGAAATTTTCTTCTATTCTGTTTTACTAAGAGATTTTCTTTTCCTCTTTTTTTTTTTTCTTAAGCTGACATATGCATTGATAGTGTTTTAAAGTAGTTTTAAGATTTTAATATTGAATTTTTTATTGTACCATTTATATCGAAGAGTGTGGACAAATCCAGTAAACTAGTTTTCCTTTTTTTTTTTTAGTAGAAGTGGAATGTACAGATAGAAAAGTACACGAATATAAATTTGCAGCTCAGTTATCAGAAAACAGACTTTTATGCGTGACCACTACGCAAGCCAAGACATGGAACATTACGAGCACTGAGAAGTCCCCCTGTTCTCTCCTCTCGCAGTCTCTCTCCCCTGCTTCTTCCCATGTGTTAACTACCATTCTGGTCTTTAATGCTGTACTTTGGGTTTGCCTAATTTGGAACTTTATAAAAATAGAATCATACAGTAGGTGTTTTCTTGTGACTGGCTTCTTCCACTTTACACTTTGTGAGGTTCATCTGCTGTGTTTGTGTCGCTGTGATTTGTTTCTGTTCATTGCTGTATTCCATTGTATTACTATTAGCCATTTATTTGTCCCATTGTTTTCATCTTTGGGTGTTTTTCCAGTTTGGGGTGATTATAAGGGAAACTACTGTTATTGTTTCTTGTAAATGTCTCTTGGTACATGTATGTGGGTGTTTCTGTTGGACATATTCCCAGGAGTATAATTGATAGGTCATTAGGGTATGTATTTGTTCAACTCTAAGATTTTTTTCAAAGTCATTTTATCCTTTTATACTCCAACCAAGAGTATATGACAACAGTTGCTACACATCCTTGCCAGCACTAGTTATTAGTTTTTTTAATTTTAGGCACCTGGTTGGTGCGTGAGGCTGTCATTGTGGTTTTAGTTTACATTTTCTGGATGATTAATGGTGAGTCCTTTTTCATGTGTTTATGGGCCATTTTCATGTCTTCTTTTGTGATGTGCCAGTTAAGTCTCCTGCCCACTGCTCCCTCCCTGCCTTTCTCTCTCTCTTTCACCTTCTTGTTTTCTACTCTTTTTTTCCTTTCTTTCTCTTTATTCTTTTTTTTATTGATTTGTAGGAGTTCTTTGTGGGAGTATTCTGCACATGGACCCACTCAGTTACCTGTGTCATAAGTATCCTCTTAGAAATAAGATGTGGTTAGCTTTTAAATGTTGCAGTGGTATCTTTTGATGAACAGAATTCTTAATTTCACTGTAATCCAGTGTAGCAGTCTCTTCCTGTATAGGTTTTTTTGGGTTTGTTTTTGGATCCTATTTAAGAAGCTTATCCCTATGCCAAAGTTAAGAAGACTTTTTTTAAATGTTATTTCCTAGAAAAGTTTCATTTTCTTCCCATGGATATCCAGATGAACTAGCATTATTTGTTCTACAGTGGTTTACAGTGCCACTTTTGTTGTAAATTGTGTCCACATAGGTGTGGGTCAATTTCTGGGTCCTCTGTTCTCATCCATTGATCTAATTGTTGGTTCTTTTAAAAAATATATATATATATATATATTGAAGTATAGTCAGTTTACAGTATTATGTCAGTTTCTGGTACATAGCATAGTGGTTCAGTCATACATGAACATATATTCATTTTCATATTCTTTTTCACCATAAGTTACAAGATATTGAATATAGTTCCCAGTTCTATACAGTATAAACTTATTGTTTAATTTTTGGTTCTTATGCTAGTGTACAGTGTCTTAATTATTCTAAGTCTGAATATCTAGTAGAACAGCTTTTGCCATCTGTTCTTCCAGAATGTCTTGGCTAATATTGACCTTTGGTATTTCCATAAAAATTTTAGGATCAGAATTTGTTCATTTTCACCATCTCCCATCCCAACAACAAACAACCTATTGGAATTCTGATGAGGAATTAGTATCTTTACAGTATTGAATTTCCTAATCCATGAACAGGGTATATCACTCTGTTTATTTAGGGTGTCTGTAAATACTCTCAGTAATTTATAGTGTGTGTGTTTATGGTTTTGCTCATCTTTAATTAGGTTTATTCCTTCGTATTGCTATTTTCAGTCCTCTGGTAAATGATGTCTTTTTAAAATTTGATTTCTAATGTATATTGTGGATGTATAGTCATGTAGTTGATTTTGTGTACTAATCTTGTATCTAGCAACCTTGCTAAGCTAATTTTTTCTAATAATTTATCTGCAGATCATTTGTTTTGCAATGTATACAGTCATATCATCTTAAATATAACCATTGGTTTATTTCCTCCTTTCCAATCTTTATTCCTTATGTTCTTTTTCTTCTATAGTTTTCTGGTTTTATTTGCTTGATCTGTAGGTGACTGATACAAAGTTATGTTAAAGTCTCTTGTGATACTTGAGACTTTTAAAATTTCTCATTGTATTTCTATTGATTTTTGTTTTGTACATTTTGAAGTTGTGCTATTAGATGCATGAGTTCCTTACTGATAAACCTTTTTCGGTGGATTTTATGTGTTATTTTTAAATATCTGTGTCTTTTTAATGTTGTTCACTTTGGAGTCTGTTTTGTTTGATATTAATATTGTTTCATCTACCAAATTTGTTAGGCATTTGCCTAGAATAACATTTTCCATCCCTTACTTTGCTGTTTTAAGAATGTCCCTTGCAAATAATTGGTATTTTTATCCCTGTCGTACAGTTCTGTATTTAACCTACTTACATTTACTGAGATTAATAACACATATGAACTTCTTTCTACCTTATTTTGTTTTTCATTTGCCACTTTTTTCTTTGTTGTAATTTACTATGTTAATCAAATGTTTCTTGTTTCATTTTGTTTCCTCTACTGATTTGAAAGTTATACATTAGTCCGGTTTTCATCTGATTTATTTCTCAATCTTCTACTGATTCTGTGGAACCTCCATAGCTTAGGGCAGCACTTCCATCATGAATGCAGCAGAATCTAACTTACTCAGTTACTGTTAGATATTTACTGTCCTGGGATTTCCCTCAGGACAACTGTGATGTCTCTCTGCCCTTATGTCCTCGGTGGTAGCCCAGGGGCCGGCACATAGTTAGGCACTTAAGTGAGCGGCTCTGTGAAGAAGTGTAACAGAGCAGGAAGAGGCTTCTGAGCTGCAAATCACAGTAACGCGTTCTGGGTATTGGGGGGCTCATTTATGATACTGTGGAGGAAATGTGGAGAATTTTCTAGGGCTGCGTGCAGAGACGTGTGTCCTCAGTGAGTTAGAAGACGAGAGCTGAGTGGTGAAAGGTGAGGACCAGCTTCGGAGAGATGAGTTGGGAGACCTGCTGTGCAAAACTCAGCACAGGCACAGATGTGGGAAAGCAGGAAGGCACACCACCTGTAGAAAACGTGGGCCGGAAAGACCTGACCTCTAGTCCCAGCTCTGCCAGTTTGTGATCCTGGTTTGATGACTTCATCTCTCTGAACCTTAAGTTTTTCACCTGTGACTGGGGATAACACAGGCATACCTGACTTTATTATGCTTCACTTGATTGTGCTTTGCAGATACTGTGGGTTTTACCAATTGAAAGTTTGTGGCAACCCTGCATTGTCAGATGATGGTTAGCATTTTTTAGTGATAAATTATTTTTAAATTAAGACCTATACATTGTTTTTTTAGACATAATGCTTTTGTACCCTTAATGGACTACATACAGTATGGTGCAAGCATAACTTTATATGCCCTGGGAAACAAAAAAATGTGTGTGGCTTGCTTTATTGTGATATTTGCTTTATTGTGGTGGAACCAAACCTGCAGTGTCTCCCAGGTCCGCCTGCAGTCCTTGTCCTCTGTGACTCATTGAGTTGTTGTGAGTAGTAAATTAGATAATTCGTAAAGAAGTCAGTAAGCTCCAGTTGTCTGGATAATGTGTCTCTGTGGAACATCTCCACAGTTGCTGACGGGGCAGAATGAATGGGCCCAGCCCTGAACCGAGAGTCGAAAGATGTGACTTTGCTGCTTGCTGTCCTTGTGACCTTGAGTAAAATCCTTAACTGTTATTTCCTCATCTGAAAAATTGTAGTAATCATTGCCCTACCTGCTCTGTGGGTCATGGTGAGCCTCAAATGTGAATGTGAATTATGTCAGAAACAGAAAAAGTGTACAGATGTAAGAGATGATGATAAAATCATTGTTATCATCATCATTACAAACTAGGGTGTGATTATCATTAGCCACTTTGCAAATTTAATACAGTTGCTCATGGGGAAGGTTGTGGTAGCCCTCTTTATTTATTTTATTTGTGTTTTTCTTGTCTTTATGATCTGGATTTCAGAAGGTTGCATTTTCTGCATTCTACCTAATTCCTGCATTCTGACCTCCTAAGGTCTCCTCTTTCCCACCTCCCACCCCTAAAAGTCATAGAGAGCCACTTGCATGGAAGACACCCTCTTTGCCCTTTTCAGTTGGGACATATGTGTGAGCCTGATTTGGTCTTGTGATTTATGTAATTGTTGGCTGGTGTATTTCTTTAGCGGCTTCTGAAATGTTCTTGAAATGGTTGCATTAGTATAACTCATCAGATGTAAGAATGGTGGTTCCCTCCCCACTACCAGCCATGTCTTCAAACTCAACTGCCCTTGAAACTTACACTACATTTGCATGTTGATTTATGCAAATCATAACTGAAAAGGCATCAGGACCTAGAGGTCAGCGTTGCCTTGCTATATGTAAACTTGGGGGTTAATAAATAAATTATAGACTGAGAATTTAGTCTGAGCATTCTTTCCTTCCAGTTAATATATCCTTACTGTGTAACTTCCATGGCCTTGAAAAGTACCAGATTAGAAATGTGATACAAGGGGAGTCTGGCCCTTGTCCTACTGCTGTTAAAGTCGTCCAAATTCAGTTTTCCTTTTATTATGGAATATTTAAAACATATAGAAAAGGATGAAAATAATAAACACTTGTATATCCACTACCCAGATTTAACAAATTTTTAACATTTTTGCTTTATTTGCTTCAGAATTTTTTTCTTAGAAATAAAATATGGCAGTTGTACCTGAAGTCCCTTTTGTATTTCTCTCCCCATTCTATAGCCCTCGCTCCCTCACAGCTGTTACTCTTGTTATTATAATGTAGCCCTGCCCTGATTTTACACTTGTACCGCTTACCTGTCTATCCATAGACAATATAAAGTATTGTTTCAAATGCTGTGCATTTCATGTTAATGTCTTGCAGATGCATCATTCTGCAGTTTGCTCCCCCCCCCCTTAGTTTGTAAAACTTGTACATATTGAGGCATGAATTCTAATTTAGTAATGTAACCACTGTATAGGTTTCCCTTGTATGAATATTACCACAGTTTATTCTTAGTTCTTACTGATGGACATTTGAGTTGTTCCCACGTTTTTGCTTTTACAAACAGTGATGAAGTGAATATCCATGCTCATCACATCTTCCCAGGTACACACGTGAAGCTTCCTCTAGGCTGAGTATGTACCAGGAGTGAGTGTGCTGGGCGGCAGTATGGGCGAATCTTCAGGGAGCTGGGCCAATTTACTCCTGCACTAGTAGCTTGTGAGAGTGCTTTTTTTCCTGCATCCCAGTTTATACTTGGTATGGTCACATTAAAAATTTCCCCCCAATCTGATGGATGTGAAATGGTGCCTCATTGTTTTAATCTGAATTTTTCTGATTACTGGTAATCATCTTTTCATGTTCTTATTGACAGTTCAGATTTTCTCTCTAAATTGCCATTTTCTATCCTTTGCCTGTTTCTCTATTGGATTTTTTTTTTTTTTTTTAGATTCATAGGTGTTCTTTGTATATCCTGGATACTAATCCTATGTTAATTATATGCATTATAGAGATCTACTTCCAGACTCTGGATTGTCTGTGACTTTATGGTGTCTTTTTGTCAAAAGGAAGTTGTAGTTTGTGTAATTAAATTTAAATATGTTAACGTATTTGACTTTAAGAAAGCCTTTTCTGCCCTGATGTCATAATCATATTCTTCTATATTTTTATCTAAAAGTTTTAAAGTTTTCTTTTCACGTCTGTGTCTTTATGCCATTTCGGATTTAAGTGTTCAGTGTGAGGCAAGGCTCCTGCTTTATTTCATTACCTGTGGATACTGATAATTTTGGCACGATTTATTGAAGAATCCAGTTCATACTCACTGATTTGTGATACTGCCTCTGTCTCATCCGTCCTGCTTCTTTGGTTTTCCGCCTGTTCCTGCATCACTCCCACACTGCCTTAATTATTACCGCTTTATCACGAACACTTTATCTCTGGGAGAATCAGACTCCCACCTCCGCCCCACTGCCCACTTTGTTGTTGTTCCTCAGAATTATTTGGGCTGTCTTACACTTCATAAGCATTTTAGCATCAGCATGTTTAAATCCACCAAGAAATTTGTTTTGATTTTAATTGAATTTGCATTTGAAATTATAGATCACTTTGGGGAGAACTGACATCTTTACAGTGTTTATTTTCATTAGTGAAAACAATTGATCCAAATTTTCTTTCATGGCCTTTAAAAATACCTTTGAATTTTTTCTATAAAGGTCTTAAACATCTTTTGTTAGATTTCTTCCTAAGTGCCTTATGGTTTTATTTGCTAATGTTAATGGGAATTTTTTTTACCTCTTACATTTTCTCTATTTAGTTACTTTGATATGTGGGAATGATATTTTTATATATTCTTCTTTTATTTGAAAATCTTGCTAAACTCTGTTCTTAACTCTAATTGCTTATCTGTAGATTCTCAAATTTTTTTCTGTACAGAAAAATCTCATCTTCAAATAAAGACAGTTTTATTTTCTCTCCCATTACAGGTTGAATGTCATATATGAAGTTAAGACTTTATTCTGTATCAAATTAGGAACCACTGAAGGTTTTGAGAAGTGACATTTAAATATTTACATCTTATAAAAAAAAATGATAACCAAGAGAAGGTGTGCTGGAAGATAAGGAAGGGGTCAATTAGGAGAAGCTGTTACTACAGTCACAGGATATTGCAGGCCTGACCTTGGGTAGTGGCAGAAGGGCAGGAAGGCCAGAGATAAGTGCAAGAGATAACTGAAGGATGAGGATCCCAGGGACCTGATGAACGAGTAACTGTGGGAGGTGAGATCCAGGGAGTCAGCCATGGCACTTCGGGTTCTGCTTGTAGAGCTGCAGTCGGGGTCACAGGATCAGGAGCAACTTTGGTAGCAAAACACCTCAGTTTTTAACAGGGTATTGTGAGCTTATCTGTCTCGAGATAATCATTCTCATTTGATTCAAATAGCATTTCCCTCAGTTTGTCCTTCTGAAATCTCCATACAGATAAGTATCAACCTGATACGGAGCTTACAGTGACCCAGAGGTTGGAGAATGAGCTTGATGTATTAGATGCGGATATCCTTCCGGAAGAAGCGCCGTCTATTGTAGACCAAAATGCAAGCTTCAAAGGAGAGGCATTAGCCCTGGCAAAAACAAGAGCGGTGAAAAAGAAGCTTGTGACTGAGAATGCGCCTTTTAGGAAGAAAGATACTCTGGCACCGGCCAGACTACAGCAAGTATGAAATCACGCCTTTCTTTTGGTCCATTTGTATTACTCTGACATTGTCCAAGGTCACACAGGCTGGTGAGCAGTGGAGCCAGGATTTGAGTTCTCGGGCATTTGCATGCCAGAGCCCTTGAGTCCAACTATCAAAACTAAACTGATTTAGCTTAGCTCCAAGTCGGTTTTTTTTTTGAACGAAAATAACAAATTTTAATATTGTTACTAAGACAGGGCCTTCTCTCTTGCCCTGGCTTGGTAAGATCCTAACTAATTTGATACCAAGGTCTTAATTGGGCAGGCTATTTTAAAATTTTGGGTTTTTTTCTGCTTCTGCTTTGAAAGTGTGAAATTTGAGGGGATTAAGATTTGGTTCCTGCTGAAGATAAATATTGATGAATAATAATCACTTATTATTGAAAGGCAGGGTGAGTACTTTCTAATAGGGCTTTGGGAGCTAGCTGCCTTGGAAGTACATCATATTTTAAGCTTCTGTCTAAAATTTCACTTAAAGCCCTACCAGTGGAGAGCTGGCCAGATGACCACCTCCTAGTCTAAATCCCCGTAATGTAATTACTCCCACTCCCGTTGGTGGTGTTGCCCAGAGGCTTCTGTACCAGACCTGCATATTGTCAGGTGAACCCAGAAGAAGGATACTTAGCAATTATCACCACTTACTGATAGATCATGGATTAAGATCAAATCTTCATTCCTCTCCAAACAAACTCTTAAGGGAGGTCATTGGGAAGCCAGGATTGAGCCGTGCGAATTCAGCTTGGTGCTCTTCTCCAAGACAGCCTCCTCTGGAACTTTTTAAATTAGTTCTTCTATTCAGATGGCGTGTGCCTTTCTGCCTTCATCATCCTGCTACATCAGCCCTTTTAATTGTCTAGAAACTCATGAAGACATTGTCTCCCGTTTTACAGATGAGAAACCTAAGACTCAGAGATGTTAAGCATTTTAACCAAGAATGTTTTACAGTTTACCTCTTTTGTTTAATTAGGAATATATATATATATATATGTATATATATATATATGAATATATATAAATATATAAATAAGCATGGCAAAGCCAGGGATTCCAATTTTATCCCTCCTACCCCCTCCCTACAGCCAGGGCTGTTTCGGGGTAGTTTATAACCTCCCCAGACTTCTACCACAGTACTTTGCACTAAGGTTTTTGCTGAATGGCTGCATGAATAGCATAGGGACATTTGAAGCGTCAGTAAGCCAGAGTTAAAACTGATTTCTCTGGTGTCCATTTGGCTTTATAATTCATATTTATCTCTTACAGGGACTCCACAAATCTGAAAAAAATAGACCAGCCCAAGCTCACAGCAAAAGCAGGTTGCAACAGACAACAGTCTCATCCAGATTAAAAATGAACCAGCAGCCTATGAAAGATCATAGGGCTCCTTGGATACCTCCGAACCCCACATCCCCACCAGCATCTCCTAAATGGTACGTAAAAAAATTCAAGGAACCATCTGGGTATGTAATTTTATTTTTCCTCCACAGATCAAAGGTGGCCTATTGCTTAGAGCAAATAAAGCAGCAGCCTTTGTTCCCGTTAAGAAGAAAAGCTTATTTGGATGAGTAATACATGAGACATTTTTGTCTAGAAGCCTGTTGGCTCTTTTTCCCCACCTGACTATGGGTAGGGTGACCTCCCATGGGTCACCCCGATGCCCTGCGGACATGTTCGCTGTATGGAGGATCATGGGCTTCCTTTGACTTGTCTCTTCACCCAGTAGATTCTAGTTACTTGAGGCCAGGAAGTGTTCCTTCATTGTATCTGAATGTTCAGTGCCTAGCACAGTGCCTGACACGCTACTAAGATTTACGGGCATTCAGTAGATCTTTGCTGAATGAATTAATACCTAAAAATAATTTCAATTCTAAGTCAAGATAATGATGAATTATAAAACCATGCAAATCTCATAGTCGCTGTCCTGACTGAGGGGCCAGTTAGGAGTGTGCTGACATTACTGCCTTGTCACCCTCACTCATAGCCCATGGAGTTGAGGACCCACTGTCATGGAGCTAGGGAGAAGGGATTGCCCTGCAGGGGCCTCAGAGTCCAGTGAGGCGGAAACAGTCTTTGGGGAGTTGGTTAAAAGTGAAGAGAACTTTGTACCAGGGGACAGTAGGTCTTGAAAACACAATGGAAAGGACCTGGAGGTTGGACACTAAAAGGAAGGGAGCAGAAAGCAGTAATGTGGGGAGGAGAGTGAGTGAGAAGATTGGTGACTCGAAGGGTCCAGTTCTTAAGAGGCCAGCAGGGGACAAGGTGAGGAGCCTGGTGGGATCGAGCCCCCTTAAGACTCTGCATGATTCTGAATGGATGGTTGTACTTACTTTAAAGTGGAAGAAACAGGGTCTTCAGAATCGCATGTCTTGCTTATACAGCGGAGCTGGGACTAAAATCAGGTCTTCTGATTTCATAATCTGTCTTCCATTTTGCTTTTATTTCTCTGCTCTAAATTCTATATTTTTATGTAATATATTAGTATAGAGACATGAATTCACTTGGTAAGCTCATAAAGACATCAGTTGGTTGGAGTTTCTATTGCAAACTGAATACACAACGGGCCATCTTCTAGAGTGTATGTGTGGCGGGTGAGGGAGGGGAGGGGATACGCTTCTGGGCTCAAAGTGCTGTAGCAGGCCTTATAAAGGTGCAGAGTTGCTATGTGACCTGCAGTGTAATTAGTGACCCAAATCTATGTATTATAACAGGGTTTTATTGAAGTTCACCTATTATTCTGCAACTGACAATTGTTTTTTCATTTAAAATAGTGATTGCTTCCATAAAGCAAAAGAGGACTTCTCTCCTTGACACTGAGCCTGAACCCTGGCAGGTCTCACCCTGCTTCCCATTCAGCTTCCAGTTTAGAGCCCCATCCTGTGGCTCACCGTCGGTTTAACGCTCTTGTCTTCTCTGAGCCGGCACCTTTTGATGAGTCATTGGATGTGGAGTGAATGATTACAAAAGCAGAGTGTTCTATTTTTTGCAGTGCTGCCTGGCTAAAGGTGAAATCTAGCCCCAAAGACGCCACTAAAGAACAGTCTCTCCAGCAAGAAGAGACTCAGGAGAGTCAGTTGAGAGGTGCCGTTGAGCACGAAGCCGTGAGGTTTGTGCTGGAATTTGTCAAATCTTTGAAAAGTAAAGGGCCCCATTCACATGGATTCTCAAGTGAGCTCTTCTCCTTCCTATGTATAAAGTTGGCTATTTAAAATGGAGATTACTAAACTTCTCTGTCAAATTATGCAGCTTAGACAGTGAACCCCTCTTTTATTTAATTCATTCAAAAATTGCGTGTGTGTCAGTTGTCTGCCAGTTGCTTGTTCTGTATATGGTGCAGCTGTGAGATCTGCCGAGACCTTTAAAAAGGGGGCGAAAGGACAGAATCCCAGCCTCTGTTATTTACAGTCAGGCAGGAGGACACACCACTAGCTATAATTTAGGATAGAATGTGGTATGTCCCCTATGAGCTGAGGGGTTAAAAGCTGAGAGAATTCGGGAGGGGGACAGGACACCTCTGCAGAGGCCTGGGCTTTGTGGAGGGAGATGGAAAAGCAACCAGGACTTGAAGAATAGGCTGTAAATAGCGGTGATGAGGTGAGGCCGTTCCATGGCAAGAGGGCAGTGAAAACAGGTCGCTCTGCATTCGTTTGGCTGAAATTGTTCTTGCAGTCATGGGAAAGCCAGAGTGAAAGTGGACCGCTAGGTAATTTGATACTGTTCCCGTATCTGACACTGAAAGTGTCAAAGCCCTTCTGCACACAATGAAGTTGTGCCGAAGCATTTCCTCTGTTTTTATTTGACTTCGCTCTGCCTTAGAGCTCTCCTGGGAGCCCATTTCTTTGAGCAGGAAGATACAGCAGCAGGTTTGCTTCACAGCTCAGCAAGAAGCCCTAATTGCAGTGATGGCTAGTTTTCTTGAGAATATTCGTGGGCAGTCTTTTTGTCACTCTGCACACCAACTAGGTGTGCTTTTGTGGCTAAATGTCTCTACATGGAACGTTACCATGGGAGCTTTACCAGCACGGAGGCTCGCTGCCTCCTGAGTCTTCAGTGAGGCCGGGGCTGGCCCTTGGGGGTGTCGCACGCCTGGTCTGTTTCTGTGGTAATGACCCCCTGTGGCTCGAGGCACAGTTGGCCTGACTCTTTTGTACTGTCTGCTAGACTCGCTTGGCTCGATGCGGAAACTTCCAAAAGATTGAAGGAATTAGAAGAATTAAAAGCTGAAGAAGTGGACAAAATGCAAAACCAGAGGTAACTATCTGTGAGGGAGACGAAGACAGAGCAGGCCTGTCCTGCAGCCCCCGCTGCTTTCACAGCCAGCTGAGATTGCTCAGCAGTGTAGTCACACGTCCTGTGTTTATTGGCCATCCGCCTGCGTGAAGCACTTGGAGGTCACCTCAGAAGCCAGCCTGGAGCCCCAGGGAGTCCCGGCTGGTTTGGGGAGAGTCGGGGTGACCCCTTGGTGCTGTCATCTAGGCTCCACAGACTGCTGAAAATTCCAGAAGAACAAAGGAATTGAATGAACTCAAAGCTGAAGAAATGGGTAGGCTTCAGTAACTGAAAGTGTGGGTTTGCCTCTGAGGAAGGATAGTGAGTGCCTGTCCATTCCGAAGGGTGTAGAGAGCATCACCCACTGGCCTGGGCCGTGCGGGCCTGGCCTCGCTGGAGGGACAGACGCGTGAATGAGCGACCAGATGCCTGCATGCCTACTTGTATTTTATACAGGACTCTTGCTAGGAAATGTTTCTTCTGTGTGGAGTTTGAGTGCTGTCTACAGTTTGGGGGGAATTTTGACTGAAAGGTCAGTCCTCTGTCTGCTGCCCTCAAAGGTGCTTTTCTCTCACCAGATGAAAGGTTGGGGTGCGGTCTGCTCACCTGAGTGACTGCTGGGTACTTCTGCTTCCCGTTAGGTTGAATGCAGCCTAAGGCTTTCCAATGAGGTTGCCTTTTCTGTTTGCCCCCGAGAGTGTTACCACCTGACTGTCAGCATGAAGAAGTCTGTGAGACAGTTTAGTTGATACTGTTGTGATTGGCTTATTTTTTGAGCTCTGATGACGATTCACCCTGAAGTCATATGAACAGAGTCTCATTGAAATAGCTGTGCGTTCTGTTACCAGTCCCGACAGACTGTTCCTTCCCAGGTTAGAAGAGCTGTGGCTCTTTCATTAGCAGGTGAGCACCGTGGGCCACCGCCCAAACCGAGACATGGGTCATCACCCCTACTCTAAAAGCTCCCTGTGCACCCCTCCTCAGCTGAATCCCTTTTCTCCCCAGAGCTCACATGTCCTGATGCCTGTGTTCATCTTTTTATGACCCTTGTTCATAAATCTGTTACCTGTGTCTACCCCTAACAATACACTATTTGATCTTGACAGCTGAGAAGCAGGCACGAAGCTAGCTAAACAAGGAAAAGGCGGTGCTGCTGGCACTAGCTGAAGATCCCCAACATTGCACTTCCCTGAGTGTTTTTAGGTGCCCATCCCAGGAAGTCAGTGGGCAGGGTCATGAGTGCGTCCTTGCAAATGTGGGGCTGGCCACATCTGGGCCACCTGGAAATGAAGCAAGTACGGTGGGCTCTGCTCAGGGGGGAGAGTGGGCTGCCCTGTGTAGTTTTCTGTTTCATTTCCACGTAGTATTCTGCAGTTTATTTATCCATTCTCCTGTGAATTAACATTTGGGTTATTTTCCATTTTTAGTTAGTGTGGGGGTTCCCACCTAGTTGTCCCCATCCTGTTTCAGCCATTCCGTGAGACTGTGGTGGGATCTTGTTGGGAGATTCGTTTGCATGTCTTTGAAGTCTAGTGGTGATGAGCACCATTTCCAAAGTGCTTGTTGTGCTATGTCTAGTCAAGTCTTTCGCTCTTTTGTTATTGTCTTTTTTTAATTATTGATTTTTTTTAAGAACTTAGAAAAATATTTTCTGGATTTGTGCAGCAAATATTTTCTCCCAGTACATGTGACTTGCCTGTGTATTTTCTTAATGGTGTCTTGATGACTAGAAATTTTTAATTTTGATTAAGATCAGTTTATGGATTCTTTAAGGTTAGTCTTTTTTTGTGAACTAAGTAATCGTTGCCAGTGCTAAAGTCTCAAAGATATTCTGTGTTTTCTCCTAAATGATTTATAGCTTTTATTTTTGTCTGTGATCCATTTTGAAGTAATTTCTGTGTATGAAATGAGATACTGATCAAGGTTCATTGTTTTCCTTATGGATATCTGGCTATTCTAGCAGCATCTGATGAGACCGTTATTGACCTTGAACTTTACTCTAGGGTCATCTAGCTGGACTGTTTGCTAAAGACCCTCATGTGGGTCTTTAGGTCTTTCCTTTGAGGGTGGGTCAGACTGTCCAGAGAAGAGTCTTTTGATCTTGACCCAGAGGGTAAGGGCCAGGATGCTGGCGTCCTAGGTGCTGAGTTGGGCAGGCAGGCTGTGAGTCTTAACACTGGGCAATCAGCATGCATACACATGAATCTCCTCTTTTCAGTGGGGCACCTGTGGTCTCAGGTGTGCTTGGCTAGTCAAGAGGCTCCTCCAGAGAGTGAGCAGCCAGACTTCTCTCAGAGTTGGAGAGAGGCAGTGGTCTAGTTGTGTGAAGGAGGGAAGGGACCCCGGGATCTAACTTCTCAAACATCATTTGACTCTTGTCTTCCATATTTAAGCCATCTCCTCCTAGCTCACCCCCAGGCCGAGGTTTCCCATTACTACCCTAGAATTCAGCTTTCACAGGTCAGTAAGTTACTTACCACTTTTGTCCTTCTGTTTCCAGCACCATTTTTTGTCCCTTGTGTTTGTGAGATTCTGTCTAATTCTATTATTGTGGGGTTTGAGAGAGAATAAAATTAGTTTCATTTGTTCAGTCTTCTACTCTCTTTAGTTGTTTAAAGGCAGCCGTTATTCTTTCAAAATGGACTCAGAGCCTAATATACTTCTTCAAATGTTATTTCGGCCCTCGTCCTCAAAGTGCGCGGTTCAGGCCAGCAGCCCTGCCTCACCTGAGAGCTTGCTGGACATGCATAATCTCCGGCCTCAGTCAGACCAACTGAATCAGCACCCTCATTTAGCAGATCTCCAGGGACCTTGTATGGCCATGAAAATTAGAGAGGCACAGTGGCTTTTATAATCACTTGATTTCCCTTCATCTAGGGTGATAAATAAATATGCAAAATAGGATATTTTCTTGCTTTTGATTTTGATTTTCAATTTTATTTCTAAATAGTGTTTCTGCCACCCAGTTAGCGGACAAGGTAGAGAAGGCAGTTCTGGAACGTTTGAAGCCTCTTCTGGTCAAGGCCCAGGTAATCTAGTTCATCCCATTTGCTTGCCTCTTGGACGTTCTTGAATAAAAGGAGTTGCTCCAGGGGTTACACTGACCCTTTGCAGGGCTGAGTGTCTCTGGCAGCTGGAGGCTGCAGTGCTGATCTGTGCTGCATAGTGTGGGTGCAGGGCTGCCAGGACCCCTCTGAGGCGCCCACATTATTGATGTGTCTTCTGTTGTGGGTAAAGAATTAAGACCGGGGAAGAGAAAGTGCCACTTTTGAGAAAGGTGAGGTTTTGGCTTGGGAAGTGAGTTTAAGTTGCAGTTTGCACTTTCAATCAAATAGACCTATCGGTGATGTTCATGTGCAGCTCATTGCTTCCACTCTGATCCTGTGCTCTTTCACCTCAGTGATTTGGAATGAGGGGCTCTGTTTTTCCAAAGGAGAGCGGTGTTAAAACAGCTTCTGTGCACAAACCAGAACTTCCTTCAGGATGAAATTGCACAGAGCATCACCAGCAGGCTGTGCCATCCTCCTGTAAGCAGTAAGCTAAATGCTATGGCCAGACCTGTAGACCCACCCTGTAAATAGAAAACACTCTTTCTTGTTTGTGTGAGTGGATGAAGCCACAGAATAATACTGTAATCTTAAATGGAACAAATGACATTCTGGGTTCCTGAATAGGCCACTGAACTTCTATTGTCTCTTGGTCTAAGAAAGGTCAAATTATTATCAGAGTCCATGGAAGTCTCAGGACTGTACAGCTGGGAGGGGTCTTAGAGACCAAATCATCCAACCTAAGGATTTTATCAGTGTGGAAACTGAAACAGAGAAGCTGAGTAATTGCATAAAAACACACAGCAACTCTGGCAGTGTTCACAAGGTTGAGGGAAGAAGAGGGGCAGAAAGCCAAGAACAACACGTGACATTTATTTTCATGAAGACAGAGTGCTTTGAATTGCTGCAAAAAGCCTAATATAGCTAAAGCTGATGAACAGTTCCCCACTGAAGTTATTCTGGGAACAGAATTCGTTTGTACTAATATGGGTTGTAAATTTTCATAACTCATGAGCGTGCTTGTCTGTTTTAATAGAGAGTCAATTCTTCTCTGGAAGCAGATACTCGCTTGAAGGATCGGCCATCAGGAAGCACGGTGCCAGCCCAGCCGGCCGAGGAGGTATGTGCTGTGTGGGGCTGGCATCCTGGACTGTGCTGCTGTTATGACATGATAATGTCTCTGGTTGTAAGGAAAAGTAACACACGGATTACTCTGCCAACACCAGACTATCCTAGACCCGCGGGTGGAGGTTATTTTTCTTGTTTGGCATGTTAATTCTTACCGTGTATACTTAGCATTATGGCTTAGATGAGCCTTGCAAACAGCTCACAGAAATCTCTGGAGCCACAGGTTTTTGTCAGCGGCTTTTTCCTCTCTTCCTAATAACAGAATGTGGGCGCCCTGCGTGACCCTGGATGTGGACGGCCTGCGGCAGAAGAGTGGCTGTCCTCATTTCCTCTCATTCAGCCCAGTTTTGCTCATTACTGGCCTAATTTCCTTTATTTTGAGGGCCTAAGATTTATTGTTAGGCCAGCATGTTTTGAGTGTCTAATAATGGCCAGTATCTGGCCTGGCAGAGAGAAAAGGTGGCCCAGGAAAAAGTGATAACATTTGAGAAAAATGAAAACACATCGTGTGGACGTCCACCCTTACACTCTTCCTCCGAGTCTTGGGTTTAGTGTTGGTGGCAATGTTCCTGCCCCGCGTGGGCTTCGGGCTGGGGATGGGGAGGTGCAGACTGCATCCAGAAGGCAGAAGGGCAGAGCGAGTATGGTTTCAGAGTTAAAAGTTGGAATGAAGCTCCACCAGCCCAGGAAGAAAGTAGATTTTGAGAATGTATCCCTATTCTAATTACTGAGCAATCGTTCAGCTTTGGTGTATTTTTATAATCTTGATGATTGTAATTTTATTGCACCAGTGTTTTGTGACAGAATCTCATGTGAGGTGAGGCTTCTGAGCCTGGAAGCTGAAAGTCTACCTGTAGCTCTTACATACGGGGCCAGATGATACTTTTTTCCCTCGCAAAATAATGCGACTGACGTCTAATCTAGGGAGCCAGCTCCATGGGGCATTTTAATATGAAAGAGAAGAGAAGTGAATGTAGGTGCTATCGGTGACGTAGACATGCTTGAATATTACTAGGAATGGTTGACCCTGTGGATGAGAGTCATTCTGTGGGCATGAAATGGCCTTTAATACAGTTTGTTGAAAAAGAGAAGTAACTCTTTCCAGTATTTAGAGTTCTGGGCTGCTGTAAACATCAGCATGATTGCAAAGACTTTCCCAGGTGGCACCATCGCGAGTCAGTGTTTATAAATAACTGAATACGAACAAACTCACTGAAGTTGGCATGATGAAGTCAAAAGACTTCCTCTGCTGTGTCAACTTATAAAAGAGCTGTGGGACCTTGAACACAAATTCTCAGAATCCCCATCTCTAAAACGGAGATGTTTGCTCTGCTTTACAAGTAAAGTAAAACTCTTAATAGGCGTCCTTACAGACGAGATGATCTCTGATACCAGGAGCGAGTTCTTGGAAGGGTGCCATTAAAGCACGTGCGTCTCCTTGCGCTGCTGTCCCTAGCTGAACTTGCATGTGAAACCCGTGTTTCCAAAGAGTTTCGGGGGTTTTTTTTAATTGAAAGTTTACATATGCACATGGCTAAAAATGCAAACAATTTAGAAAAAGTATCATGTAAAAAGTCAAACCTCCCCACAAACAGATACCATATACTCCTCTGTGTCCAGCTTCTTTCTTTATATTTTGGTGATCTTTCCAACATCGGCATGTTGGGATCTCCTTTGTCTCTTCTTTATCTCATAATATTCTTGATACTCCATTCTTTAAATGTTATGAATGAAAAATACTACATATACAAATACACACGTCTTAATTAACTAGACCTGTAGTATTGGTTTAGGTGTCTCTAGATTTTTTTTATAATTTTACTGTATTGGTTATTCAGCTGATTTTTATTTAACTTTGGTTAAGGTTAGGCATTTCTTCATATCTTGATTGGCCATTAGTGTATTTTCTTCTGTGAACTGTTAAAAGGTTTTTAAAATTACTATGGAGTAACTGTTCATTAAGAGTATCTTACTTCATGCCGTTGACACTGTTAAGTGTTCCAACATGCAAGTGCTCGTGTAATCCTGTAACTCTGAGATACAGGAGTATTATTTCCATGTAACAAACCAAAGAATTGAGGACCAGAAAGGTTAAGTAAACTTGCCCACACTTGCAGGCGTGAACCAGTGGGCTGAACCAGGATCCAGGCCCAGAAATGTCTCATTCCAGAGCCTGATACGACCATTTCCCCACCAGACACCTTGTAAAGGCCTCTTTCAGAGCAGATTATAGGCATATATTAGAATCAAAAGAAATGCAACATATGAAAAAATACTTTTGCAAGCTGTAACGTGCTTTGTGAGTGTAAAGAATACAAGGTCAGGAAAGACCGGTAAAGCTCTTCCGGGTTATAGGTAGAAAATCTCACAGAAAACCGTGAACTTTGTAATGTCGTGAACAGGTGTTTTTACAAAGCACTGGACCAGAAGAGTATGTTCTCTGGAGTATGTGACATGTGAGACATTGTACATTCTTCTGAGTACAGCACAGAGGTATTTGCATTACCAATTGGCAAAACAGGTACTAACAGTAATTTCCATGGACAGTAGCGGTATTACTTGATCGACGGCCACTATTTAAATGACTGTTAGAAATTGTGCTGGTGTCACTGCTCTTGACGCTACTGACTTAGGAGAGGTTAGGTTTAGCATAGAAACTCCACTAGGTGGTTGGTTTATTATGATTGGCTTTGTTCATCTCTGAGTCTTCTGTTGTTTTCGTATTGCCTTTCCATCCCTTTGCTTTGTAGGTGACAGATGCCGATGGTGGTTCTAACAACCTTTGTCAGCTGGATGGTTTTTTGGAAGACACCGCTCATGAGCTCTGGGCTGTGGCTCACTCTAAGATCTTGGAGTCTGACACCTTAGCCACCTTGGGGGACAGCAAGGACAGCCCATATCTGGACACCATGATACTCCGGATGGAGGAAATGGAAGTAAGGTTGGGGCTGCCAGCTCTGGTTGGCCACTGCGGGGCTGGCTTCTGCTGAACGGGGCTCTCCTCATACTTCTGTAGCTTGGAACTTCAGAGCCATCTAGTCCTGAGTTTAAATCCTAGCTCAACTGCCAACCAAGGGCATCGCCTTGGTAAAGTCACTCACTCTCTCTAATAAGTAAGGGTGTATTTAAGGACGCAATGAGGTATGAAGTTACCAGCACACTACCTGACACATAACTCATCACTGACAAGTGATGCAGAAAACGCTGGACCAGAGCCCAGTCCCACGAACGAGACCATCAACCTGTTCATCCATCCGCTTGTAAATGCTGTAATCCTAGCAAATCACAGATAACTTCACCTTCTTTAATTCCCATAATAGTTTTTAGAGTGCTTTTCTCTGAGAATTTTAGACCTCAGACATGACTCAGACCAACCTCAGCAAATTGAGACACAATTAGGGAGTAAATGATATGGCCAAGGTCACACAAAAATTCATGCCAGAGCTAGGATGAGAATCCAGGTCTCCTGACTCCTAGTTCAGCGTTTTCTTTCTAACTCCACCATGATTAAATCTCATTTTGGCTTTGCTGCTAAATAGAAACATTATAGGGAAGACAGCGTTTAGTTGGTTTTATAAAATTTTAGAATGTGATAGTTTATCCTAGTCTTGTAACTGATTCTACCTTCTCGGGGGAACTGTCTAGACCAGAAGTGTCCAGAATGGTAGTCTCTAGCCACATGTGGCCATTTAAGTGCATTACTCACGTTTCAAGTGGGCGGTAGTTAGTGGGCAATGGACACAGCAAAAATGGAACATTTCCACATCACAGCAAGTTCTAGTGGGCAGTGCTGATTTAGATTACATTAATTGCGTTATTTTATTTTACACTCCACCTCATGAACTAATCACTTCCTGGCCAGGGAGATACCTGTTCCTGCCAATGGGTCTATATCAAGTGTCTGCTGTACTCTTACATCCTTACTAGCTCTGGTTTGTAATGAAACTCATTTTTTTCTCATAAGTTAAACTTTTTTTTTTTTTTTAAGAAATACCAGGAGACAGTTCGCCAAAGATATAATAAAATTGTATATACTGATCCTCATCTTTGGATGCAGGAAGAAAAAAATGGTGAGTGTTCTTCAGCCTGTCCCCTCAACATAATGTTCTGAAAAATTTCAAACATACAGAAAAATTGAAAAACTTCTACAGCAGACACTTGTATACCCATCGTCTGGATTCCACAGTTAACGTGTTGCTGTATTTGCTTTATCATATGTCTACTTACCCGCTATCCATCCATCAATTCTTCTTATTTTGGGATGCAGTCAAAGTTACTGACATCAGTGCATGTTATCCTGAACATTTCAACATGTGTGTCCACAACTAGAGTTTAATATTTATTTATGACTCTTTTCCTTTTGAGATAAAATTTACATATAATAAAATGCACAAATCTTAACTGTTTTTGATGGGTTTTGTCAAATGAGCACACCTTTGTTACCCAAACTCCTTTCAAAATAGAGATTATCATCACCGCAGAAAGTTCCCTTATGCTCCTTCCCAGTCGGTTCCCCACTACCCAGGCAACCACGATGCTTTTTTTCTTTTTTAACTATAGATTGGTTTTTCCTGTTCTAAAATTTTCATATAAATGGAACCATACAAGTATTTACTCTTTTGTCTAAGGCTTCCTTCATTTAGCATTTAGATTTATCCTGTTGCCACTGTAACAAACTTAAGTTTGTAGCAAGTTAAAGCACAGATTTAGTGCTGTGAAACAAATTTATTCTCTTAAAGTTCCTGGAGGTCCGAAGTCTGAGGTAAGTCTTAAAGGGCTAAAATCAAGGTGTTGGCAGGGCTGGTTCCTCCTTCCAGCTTCTAAGGCTGCCTGCGTTCCTTGGCTTGTGGCCCTATTACTCCAGACTGCTTCTGTTGTCACATTGCCTTCTCCTCTTCTGTTGTCAAATCTTCCCCTGCCTGCCTATTACAAGGACACGTAGATTACATTTAGGGCCCAGCCCAGTGATCCAGGGTACTCTCTCCATCTCAAGACCCTTAAAGTCCCTCTTGCCATAGAGGGGACACTCGAAGGTTCCAGGGATTAGAGCGTGGACATGTTGGGGAGCCTTGTTCAGCCTACCACCCTCTGTCCGTGTTCATTCCTTTTTATTGCTGAGTAATACTGCATTGTGAGCATGCACCACATCTAGTTTATCCATTTGCCTGTGGATTTACATTTGATTATTTCTAGTTTTGGGCTACTAGATATAAATCCGCTATAAGGGTATTCATGTATATTCTCTGTGTGGACATAAGTTTTTATTTCTGTTGGATAAACACCTGAGTAGACTGGCCAAGTTATGAGATAGGTGCATGTTTAACTTTAAGAAAAAACCAAAAAACCCTGCCCAACCTTTTCCCAAAGTGGCTGTACTATTTTACGCTCCCATCTATGCTGAGTTCTGCTGAGATCCTTGCCAGCATTTGAGTTGCCAGTCTTCTTCACGATAACCATTCTGGTGGGTGTGTAGTGATATGTCTTTGTGGCTTTAATTTCATTTCCTTGGTGAATAATGATGTTTAGAACATTTTCAAGTAATTATTAGTCATTTGTATATCTTCCTTTGTGAAGTGCCCAAATCTTTTGTATATTTTTAAGAATTGGGTTGTCTTTTTATTTTTGATTTGTAGGAATTCTTTATGCATTCTGGGAATGAGTTCTTTGTCTCCTATTTATATATGACATGTATTTTTTTTTAAAGCAGCTTTATTGAGATATAATTCACATGCCATAAAATTCACCCATTTAAAGAGTTGTTTTTCGTATATTTACAGAATTGTGCAAACATCACTGCTGTCTAATTCCAGAATATTTTACCACCCTAAAAAGAAGCCCTGCATCTATTAGCAATCACTCCCCGTTCACCCTCCCTTCACCCCAGCAGCCACTAGTCTACTCAGATGAATGTTTGCAAATATTTTTCCCCATCTGTAGCTCCATGTTTATTTTCTCAAATGTTTTATTATGGGCAGACAGTTTAAACGTTTTGATAAAATCTAACCTGTCCGTTTTTCCTGGTCTAGCTTTTGCTTTCTTTCATCCAGTAAACCTTTGCCTGCCCCCAAGTTGAGGAAAGAGGCTCTTGCTTTTTCTAAAAGCTTAATGGTTTTAGCTTTTGTGTGTAGGCCTGTGGTCCATCTTGAATAAAAGTTTGCTTATGGTTTGGGGTAGAAGTTGAGGTTCATTTTTTCCCCCAACTAATGGATATCCATTTGTTCTTACACATTTGTGGAAAAGATTTTCACTTTTCTCTTCCACTTTTAAAAATTCATACATGCACATTTTGGCTGCAGGTGCTAGGCTATGGTCACAGTTTGGCCTGGGACGTGTTACTCCAGTTCTCTTTGACTTATGCTTATCAGTTACTACTTCACTCAATGAAAGGAGGGAAGTGAATGTGGTTAAACATTACCTCTAAAGGAATCTCAGTACTATGCATGTTAAGAGAAGTAAAGGAAGTTGTGGGTGTAGACGGTTTACAGCAGCAGCTTATGTATAGATACTGTTTTTAGAGTATGAATCTGGGGATTTTCCTCGGAAACGTATTCTCCATGTCAAACTTTGACAGAAAGCTGAGTCATTTAAAAACACAATACAAATTTGTTTTGTTTTCTGTAATTGTTCCAGCTCCATTCTTTGTTCATTGCCTTTTTCCCCGCCCTAGTCCACCTTCCATCTGCATCCTCACGTGACAATCCAGCCATTCCTCAAGGCCCGCTTCACGTGATGCTACTTAAGCAGTGCTTGTCCTGGCTTCCCTGGACCAGAGCTCTGCTCCTTTCCTGTGACTCCCATAGACTTCTGGGATGTGCTACCCTGTTAGAACCATTTGTAGAGGGTCTTACCTCTCCCACCTAAGCCACAGAGTCTTCGAGGCCAAGAGTTTTGTCATATTCAGTTGTGTCCCAGCAGTGCCCTAGCGTGGGCCTGGCACAAGGAGGACCCTTCTGATCACTGCTCAGTGAGTCAGTGGGCGTCTTAGCATCTTTTCATATGGAAGCAGGGAAGGGAAATGTTGAAGGGTGACTTTCACCGATGGCTTGGCCATTGGCCACAGTTAGGTTGCATCATGCGGAAGACAGCCTTACCAAGGACTCGGTGTTCTCTTTTCAAGGACAATTTAAATTATTAGTCACTATCTGACTCTGCTAGAGTCTAGGTATGCATTTAAAAGGAGAACGCTAAGAACTGAAATAAATTGTTGGGCACTTTAATTCCAGAATTATACAATCCTTATTAAGAACCGTCTGTTTCTAGTTGTTCTGATTATATGTTCAGTTGCATCACAAAACCAAATTTAAAGTGATTTTTGAATTGTGCAGTATCCAATCTATATCTCTTATCCTCTCGTTTCTGAAATCAGTTGAAAATTGATTGTACTCTCAGTAATTTTTTTTTACCAAAACTGACTTATGCAGTATTTCTGAGAGTAAGAAATCATAAGCTTATAAACGTGAGTCAGAGAAAGTTGTTTGACATGTGCATGCTCCTTACCTAAGAGGACAATTTTCTTTCTACATTTGAAATACATTTAAAATTATAAATAATCCAAAACTCAAAAGAGTTGTCAAGGCTGCAAGGTATAGTTAATAAGTTAGTGTTTTGACTATCATCATGCAGATTTTTCCAGCGAAGCCCAGAGACTAATTAAATCAGCTAATTAAGTGTTCAGGTATGAGTGTTTTTTTCCTTCTCCAGTAATCAAACCATTTAAAGGTTAAAAAACAAACCCAGCTGCTTGCGACTCCTTGGGTGGGGGGCTGGATCCTGTTGGAACCTGGCTTTGCACAGACCTCTTCAAGGAGTCTTCCTCGGAGCTGGCAGAAGCTTCCAAAGGAGTTCCTTACTTCTTAAAACTGACTCATCGGTTTGTTTCTTTGTAACTTTTAAGTTCACCTTTTCATTTGACACCAGGGTATTTTCCCTTGGCGCTGCTAGCCACACCCGTTATGCTTCTGAGGTGGGCCTGTGCCTTCCTCACAGGTTATTGGCCACGGGGACAGGCCTGATACGTACGCCAGCTATTCTTTATATACTGTCATTTTATGCCTCTCCTTTTCTAGACCGGGAAGTCCCAGCAGTAAGTGAAAGGCCTCTTTCTCCTCATCCAATCAGGATCACGAAGACAGCAGCTCGCAAAGACCCGGACGTGAACATCGTGTTGGAGAGGCCCTGCAACGGCACGTAAGTGGGGGCGAGACCGGTCTCCTTGTAGCCGGTTGCCTTTGATGTCATTAAATTTTGAATTCCTTCAATTACCGCAAGACAGGAATTCTTCTTTTGACCAACATCTTGCCAAACTCCAAGGTGGCCCAGTAAAATAGTGTGTTTATCAGATGGGCCTTGAGTAGGTTGCATTTTAAGGAGCCTTTCAGTAACATTTAGCTGTTTTTAACGACTGAAAACATCACATTGGCAGAGGTGGGTTGTGCAGGTCATTACTACAAGATTCGCTGTAAGAGTTCCCTTGTCTGTGGGACAGAAGTTCCTCCTGTGTGGAGGGTCAGTCCAGTGTAAAGGGGAAGCAGTGGGCGGTGATGGGATGTTGGGTTTTGTTCAAGGTGAGGAAGAGCAATGAAGGTAAACCTTTGGTTGTCAGATCGTCAGGGTGAACTAACGTTACACTCACTTGCAGATGATTTTGAATGTTCTCCTCGTTTGTATTTGCTCTCAGTTCCCTGGATGAAAGTGTGGGAACAGAGGAGAGATCGGAGAAAAGAGAGGCTCCCCTTCTCTCCCTTTCAGAAGATGCTCGGCAGAAGGAAGGCCGGGCCGCCCTCTCCGTGCCCCCGGGCATGCGGCGCAGCATCCGTGACTACTGCGGCCGCTTCGACCAGTACCTCCGGCTGATGGCGCACGAGGCCATGGGCTCCTTCAACCCGTGGCTGATAGCGGAAAGGTCAGTGGAAGCTCATGTGCCCTGTTGAGGAACCAGTGCCATGTGCTGACTTACAGAAAGGCTGGAGAAAGACCAGGTCAAGGACGCAGGCTGTGCTTTTGGGCCTACGAGGTCTAGTGGTTGCTTTTGGGCTAGTGAGCAGGCTTTCTCCGCAGACTGCCTGCCTTCTGGGAGAGGGGACTGCAGGACAGCGCGGGCGGGGCCATCCGAAGCAGCGTTCTCCGCCTCCCCTCCTTAGGCAGAGGCACTGTATCCAAGGCAGGGCGGGTTTCCGTTTTTGTTAATGAGAGCTCTGTCACCCGAGAACACAAATCATCACCGGGCAGGAAATAGTTGTGACGGTAAAATCGTCAATGGTCAGGACAAACTTGCACGCAGGAGCCGCAGGCCGACAGTCTCAGCTACGTTTCACCTTCTCCTGGGTTGTGAAGTCGGAAAACAAAGTCCCACTGCTACTAAATGTTTGAAGAATGGGTAGCCTTCTTCTAAGTAAATAGTTAATTAAAAGATGTGTGTAAATCCATCCTTTTGAAATAGGGCCCAGATTTAAATTCCTCCTGAGTATCACTTTCTTACAGACATGCAGACATGATCGTCATTGAGCCAAGCGGTGTACTGTGATCACATCTCTTTCTTGAACAAGGTTGAGACCTATTCCGGGAGTTAATAATGGCCTTTTTTTAATTTGCTTATTCTTTTATATGTTTATTAACGTTCCACACGCACTAGCAACACCTCTCAATATAACCCTCCTCATGATCAGATACGTTCGATCTCTGTTTCTCGCCTCCGCCCCTGCCTTTCTCCTGAGACCCTCTTTCCTTCTGCCCCAGTCTGGCCCGGCCAGTTTTAGGTCTTGGTGTCGCTCTTGTCCTGGGACTTGCCTTCATCGTCACCCTGAGTGTGAGACGGCCTCCCTCCCACATTGGGGTCCTTACTTCCTAGTGCACTTGGCTCCCTCTTGGTTTACTCTTTGTTTTGATGGAGCCTGTCCTGCTTTGTGTAGCAGAGGACATTTCTTGAGACTTACATGTTTCAAAGTGTCTTTATTCTGTCTTCATACTTGATTGATGATTTGGCTGGATTTTAAATTACTGATTTATATTTTTCCAAAGAATATACCTTCCTTCTTTTGTAAGGGTAAAGGAAGGATTGTCACTTAGCTGCCTGAAGCAGGGGTAGAGACCTGTCAGTCTAACTGCTTATCCTGCAAATTCGCGACCAGTGTCCTCACTTCCTGCCTGATAGCTTGTTCTACTTCCATGGTTCCCAGTTCCCTTACTTCCAGAGTCTGTCCGATATTCTGGGAGACAGATCAGCTTGCTTTTCCTTGGTCTCCCTTTGCAGACCCTAAGGTTTCAGCTTCCTCTATAATTTCCTCAGTACTGCTGAGTCAGTTTTGATTCTTCCATGTGCTTTTTATCTTCTGAAAATCTTAGACATTTTCCATCCACTTTTGTCTTTTTCTCCTTGTAGACTGATATATTCATTTATCTATTTCCTTTTTTGTTGGGGGTGGGGTAAGAGATGATCACTTATGTTCAGTCCCTCAAGTTTAACCTGAAGTCCTGGGACTTCTCTTTAATATAGGGCACCCTTCAAAGACTATGAGACCCTTTGTTCTGGTTGAGCTGCACATTTATTTTCTGGGGAGGGGAGGAGGTAAACTTGACTTGCTTCTGTGTGTTAGCACACAGTCCTATAGCATACTTAACTTGTTTGCCCGGAACCTGTCTTGATCGGTTAGGCTAACTGACATATTGGGAGATCGGAAAACAACCCAAGAAAGATGGACTGTTCCTTGTACATTCTTACCACTTGATGAACAAAGCATTTTGTTCATCGTTGTTTTGTAGACATAGGGAAAATCTCTCACGGCCTGTAAGGGATAACAGGTTAAGATGTAGAGGACAGAGCTATGAAACATGCCTGAGTTTACGGACGTTCTCCTCTGCTGTCCTTGACCCTCAGGTGACAGCACATCTGAGTATTGTTTTTGATCTCTCTTGTTTCTGTTTCTTACTTGAGTGTCTCAGAGATGAGAGTTGTATTGATCAGATCTTGAAAAAGTATCCAGAGACAGTTGACTTCATCTGATGGCTTCTTGAGTGAGGGAGAAATAAGCTGAGTTTTTCTTTCTTTTAATGTCTCCATTCCTCCCTCCACCTGGAGAAAAGCACGGTTCTGGTGATCAAAAGGAGCACATGATATAAATAGAAGAGCGATTGTGAAAGGAAAGCCTTGATAATGATAATGCGTTCAATGAAAGCAAACTCTTAAGGATTCTTGGTTTGAAAAGCAAATCAGGAGACTTCTGGTGGAAGGACAGACTGAACATACGATTATCTCTGCTCCCGGTATCCCTGTCCCACTGTGTGTCACTGAAAGACTAAATAAAGGCAGGAAACCAAAAATGACAGCAAGTAAGAAATAGCAAGAGAATTTTGGAAGCCATGAAGCAGTTGGACAAATGGCAAGTGACTTAGCAGTCCGGAGAACCAAGTGCCCGCTGAGGCTGAAGCCAAGAACCAAGTTGATTTGCGCAGAAGAACCCTGGGAAGACTCAGGAATGAGAAGCACTGGGTGCGTGTGAGAAGCCGTGAGTGCAGGCGAGTCAGAAAATAGGAGGCTTAGTTGAAACTCCAATTCTTGAAAACAGCAGATAGCTCAGAGATCCAGATATCTGCTGAAAGCCATGAAAGCTGTGTGCAGGCTATGATAACAGAAAAGATCTGAATAATAGGCATTCCAGAATGTGAGAGCAGGGGAGAGGGATGAGTGGAAAATGACAGGAAACCCTATAAGAAAAATCCCCAGAAGGCAGTTAGTCTCTAGATTGAAAGGGTTCATCAGTTGTCCACTGCGAGAGTGTGAAAGAATAAGTGAATAAATGAATAGAACAGAACACATCATGGCATGTCGTTATCCAAAGGAAATGTGGGCATCCTGGTATGAGGAGAAGATGCCAGAAGGTTCCAGAGAGTTAAAACTGGGCACATTCAAATACTCGGAGATGAGAATGGCACACTGTTGTCAGTAGCAGCCCTGCTAGAAGATATTAGAGCGTATTTCCAAAATTTACCCTACAGTTCTGTGCTCAGCTGAATTATCGGTTAAATAAAAGGGGCGAATAAAGACAGTGTAAGTTATGCAGAGTGTCCAAAAAGGTAGTTCTCAGTAAGCTGCTGGAGGGTGTGAGCCACCAGTACAAGGTGGACATTGAGAAAGAGGAAGATGAGGGTTAGGAAACTTAGGACTCCAATGTGGAGCTTCTAGAAAGATGGCAAAGGCTATTTCTGAGTATCTTTCAGTGAGCATAGAAAGCAGCTAGTCTAGATTGGAGCAGGACAGAGGGCCAAGGAGTAGCTCCCGGGGGAAGGTGCGGGGGTGGCATGGGAGGAGGTTAGATAAAAGAGAGGAAGAAAACGGACACGTTGTCTAACGTACTGGGAACAACTTTGTATTTCTCTCATAGTTTGGGGATGAATTAATGACGGGAGTATAAAAAGCAAAGCAAGTATAAAAACAAGTTAATCACTTCTGCTGCTAGTGATGACGCACTGGGTAATTTGGACCGCCTCTCCCACTGAGGATAACTGTTAATAGAAAGCTCGATTAAAAATAAAACACATATGCTTGAAGGCACGAGGAAGGGAACTGGGTAATGAAGAATAACTGGGCCAGGATCCTGGAGAAGACAGAGACCTGGGGAAGTGAGCCCCTGGCCTGGCACTAGGTTGTTGGCTCTGGAGGGAGATGAGTGACACTTGCGATGTCCTTTTCAGATCAGAGGACAGAGGTGGGAGTCCAGGGCTCGCCGGGGGGTGGTATTGCCTCGGTGTACTTTGCTCATTTCTGCTTGGGACCCTGGAGCGGGACACTCTGGAATGAGGGTGACCGGGATGCCAGCAGGCCCTCCCAGGACTCCACTCAGCTCCTGAGACGGCATTGAGATGGTTCTGGATTGTTGCCCCAGGCACCAGGCAGAAGCAAACCTAAAATTTCTCTGAAGATATATAACATCTTAGAACTTAAGTTATTTCTGCAGTTTTCAAATTCAGTGTCTGGTACGTGGTGACAAACAACCAGGCAACAGGGAGACACGGCAGGGATAAGAACAGACCCATGACAGCTCCGCACGTGAGAGTCAGACACAGACCAGAGAGCAGCTGCGCCTCTGCATGCAGAGACCTGGGGCCTGGGCCGAAGCCACGTGGACACTGGAATGGGAGCATACAGTTTCTAAAGTGAGGGGGCTCATTGGGCGGGCTTAATAGACAATCGGGCACATCCAAAGAAGAAACTTGGGACATAGGACAGAAGGAAACATCTAGCATGATGCTTGGAGACACAAAACAAGATGAAAAGAAAGATGAGCAGACGAGGGACGTAGAAGATAAAGGGACAAGGTCTCACACACGTGGCTGGGGTCTCAGAGGGAGAGGAGCCAGAGAGAATGGGTCAGAAACCACATCCAAAGACATCATGGCTGGTAGCTTCCCCAAAGTAACAAAAGACGTCACACCGTAGATTCGAGAAGCTCTAAAAGCCTCAGGCAAGTAAAATAAAAAGAAATCCATGGGTAGCATATCGTAGTATTGCTGGCAAATGGAAGACAAAGAGAAAATCTTACAATAAGCCAGAGGAAGGAAAAAAGAGAAACAGAGACATTGGAAGCTGGACAGCCTGGCGTATCTTTCAAAGTTCTGAAAGAAAGGAGCTACCAATCTGGATCTAAGCCCAGTGCAATGGATTTCAGGAAGGAAGGCAGTAAAGGTTCCAAACAAAGCTGAGGAAATTTATTGCCAGTAGACCTTCACTATAAGAAATATTTAAAGAGCGTTTTTCAGACAGAGCAAGAATAGTCACAGATGAAAGGTCAGAAATATATGAAGGCATGAAGTTAAGAAAAAATCTGTGTGTAGGTAATGAATAGTGACGGAAACAATAAGCTGGTGGCTTTCAGGGGGCAGAGTGTGTGTGTGTGTGTGTGTGTGTATCTGAAATACACAACAGTAGCACGTAAGGAAGAGGATAAATGGAGTTCGTGTTCTAAGGCTCCTGCGTGATCTGGGAGAAGGGTAAGACTGTCAATGTTGTATTTGACGTCAAGGATGCTTATTGTAATCTAGGGTGGCCAGGAAAAGAATACTAAGTGTGTAACATCCAAGTTAATAGTGAGGAAAGAATGTAATAAAACACAAAATCCTAAAGAAGGCAACAAAGAGAGAACAAATAGACAAATAGAAAGTACTTAGTATTTTAGTAGTAGAAGCTTAAATACTTCAGGATTATTAAATGAAAAAGATATATACACACCAATTAAAAGACTGTCAGATCAGCCAAAATAAAACAAAACATCTGGGACAGGAATGGGGTAGAGGGGCTAGGAGTGGGGAGGGACACCTATCAGCATTTACCTCTTTTGCATAATTCTGACTTTTGGAACCGTGTTACTGTTCCCTATACATCCCTCCCAATCAACAAGGATGGGGTAGGAGGGGAGAGGGTATAGCCCTAGATTGGAATATAAACAGAAACACGAACCTAAATGTATTTCCAGCAAATAACATCATCACGCTAATGGGATACATACAGATGAGGACTAGTCTAAGTCACTTTTGAATGCGGTAGTTTGACTCTTTCCCTCTGGCTCAAGACAGACTGTGAACACAGATTACAGATTCTAGTAAGTAGGTTTCTTTCAGCCAGCAATCTGAGTTAACAATTATAAAACTACTTTCTCTATATTTTAAGATTGATCAAATAAGTAAGTACATTATGAATAATGAGAGCCAGGTTTCTGGAAGAAGGCTAGAATGAATCCCCTATTTTGAAGACGGGGTGGAGGTGATATGAATTTATGATTTCTGATAGATGTGGAAATAGACATGGGGTATGTGTGTCTGTCTGAGTGTGTCAGCTGAGAGGGCCCAGAAACAGTAGCCCCAGTATCAGCGAGCACACTTAGTGCCCAGATCTTGGTTTCTAAATACTATTCTCCATGAAAAGTCCCAGAGCTCCTTGGAGAAATGGCTGATTCCAAGATGGGGGCTGGGAGAACCTAAGATGAGCCTGAAACAACGTCTTGTGCCAGAAAGGAAGTAGTCAGAGGATGATGGGGACATGTCAAGAGGACCCGGGAGCTGGCGTGATGGGGCTCCTACTGGCCAATCTGGGACACTTTAAGTATCAGAAGAAGGAATAATAGTAATGGATTGCACACTGTTGAATAACTTACGTGTAAGGCCAAGCCAATATGAATGAATGAATGAATGAAGACATTTGTGTTATGTTACGTTATGAGTAAAGGAGACAGGAAAGCTCTTCCACATGGTACATGCCAACTATTACGTGGGGGGAATGATGGAGTTAGAACATCGGTGTTGGCAGCCCTGTAATAGCTGAGTCAGCAGGTTTAATCAGAAGCAGGATATTTATAGTCTCAAAGTATCTCTTTACAATATACATATTAATCACAAGGGGAAAATAGTAACTTTTCAAGGGAGAAACCTGGCAGCCATCACCATAACCAAGTGATAAAAATTAGCACTCACCAGTGAGAAGACAAATAGATACACTGAGGGGACACAGTATCCCTTCCATGGTGTTTGTCCCCAAAATGTGATATCAGACAAACCCATATTGAGGGACGTTCTACAAAAAAGGCCTTTACTCTTCAAAAGATGTTAAGGTCATGAAAGACAAAGACTGAAGAACAATCCCAGGTTAAAGTAGGCCAAGGAGACGTGACCACTGAATGCAACATGTGGTCCCACGTTGAACCCTGGATCAGGAAACATTTTCTTTTAAAGGACATTTTTTGGACAGTTCACAAAAATTTGAAAAAGGTCTGTAGGTAAGATTAGATAATAGTATTGTATCTCTGTTGTATCAGGGTTGTTTAAGAGAATGTCCTGGTTTTTAGGAAATGTATACCAAAATACATGAGGTGTATCAGGTCTGCAACTTACTCTCAGCTTGTGTGTGCGTGCGTGCGTGCGCACACGTGTAGAGAGAAACGAAGCCTTCATCGGCGTTTCCTGCCCCCGTCCCATGGAGAAGCACACCTCGTTTCCCCTGTCAGGCACGTGGGTGGCTGTGGGAGGTGGATCTGGACTGGGGCTGGGTTGCGGCTGGTTAGTTTCTGGCCTCCTCTGGTTTCAGCCACCTCAAGGGTGAGGTCCATCCCGTGTGTGTGACAGGCCCCTCCCTCTAGCCTGACTCAGATCTACGCGCCACCATCTTACTATCTAGGAAAGCAAGTCCTCTCACCTTGTATTCTCCTCTAAGTGGCCTTTTGAATTTCCCTTGAAATCTCCGGATAGACGGGGTGAGTACTTCAGCTGAGTAACAGGCTGGCTCCCGCACGTGGCTGCACGTACCTTTAGCTGTGCTGTTTGTCTTCCAGCTTTTCAGATGAGCTGGTAGATGAGGCTCTGGGGGCCGTGGCTGCCGAACTTCAGGATGTGTGTGAAGACTACGCGGAAGCCGTGTTCACCTCGGAATTCTTGGAGGCCGCCACATGAAGGTTCTCCAGGGAAGGGCCCCTTATGTCACCCTGAAGAAGGGACGGCACCAACCTTTGTTTTAGCCACAGGAAATCTTTATCCTCAGCTGTCCATCCAGCCCCAGAAAGTGCTGCCCACTGAAGGAAGGAAAAGCCAGTGAGGTCATCCCACTTTGCATCTTCTCATGGTCAAAGCAATGGCTCTGAGAGTTTACGAAGGACTGTGTTCTATTTTATCAGTGCCCAGGAAATGTGAATCGATTATGACAATATATTTTCTGAATGTATAGTTTTCCTGTTGAAATACCATGTTCATTCCACTGACTGGTGATTAGACTGTTTTGAAAGTCAATAGATAAGTGTATTTCATGTAGAGATTCAGTGCAGTTCCTCTCTGGTCCCATCACCTGGCTTGTGTGTCCTCCTTCGGCCGGTTCCTATCAGGACGCCTGTCCTTCCAGGTTACAGACTTGCGTCGAGCACAGGGCTTAGTGATGCCGCCAGTCCTCTGCTCTGTTGTGGCTGGTTGAAATCGGAACCCACAGTTACCAGTGCACAGCAGCGAACGCACATGTCGCTAATTCTCAGTTCCTAGGTGCTTCTTCACATTTTTAGTTCCTCGTGTCTTTTATTGCTGTGGGATGACATTTTGATTTACAGAGCTGTGTGTGAAATCAGAGGAAGTCTGAGGACATTGGAGAGGTCCAGCCTTCTCTGTGGCCTGGTTGGAGGCACAGAGCTCACTTCCCTCTCTGCTGAGATCATGAGTTTCTGCTTCCACACCAAAAAGGAACCTGCCGGGGAGGAGGGAGCAGATCTGGATGGCGTGAAGAGCATGGAGTCTCCCCCAAGAAAGGAAGAAACCGAAGAACCACAGTAGCCTGGTCCTGGAACATCTTACAGGTCATGTTTACCAAGAGAAAAGCCTCCGTGTTTTCCGAAACTCTGAACTCAGAAAAAGCAAAGGCATGTGTATGTAATGAGGCCACTGCCTGGAGAAGTTTCCCTCCCTTTTTTTGCCTGCGGCTTGGTGAATGGGACGTGGAGGCCGCGTGGCGGAAGGAACACCCCACGGGATAATGTGAATCTTTTTACAGCACAGACAGTGTTGTCAGTGGGGATTCTTCTCCGAAGTACAAGTATTTCAGGTGATAACTTAAGCTGCTTGATCGCACTTACTTGTGCAAAATTGATTTTCGTTTAATGTAATGTTGTTCTGCTTAATTTTCTATAACCTCAGAATTTAAAAGGCTTCAAGGGAAATTAAAGGTCTTTAATCTGAGGAGTTACATATGTACACTTGAACTGATAGGAGTGTCTGTCGTTGGTAACTTATTTTGTGTGGCAGTTTTTACTGTGCTGATTTTTTTAAATAAACCCAGTATTTTAAAGTATGTACATGTCTGTTTGAAATAATTTACATCTCCTTTTTTTTTTTCCCAAAGTGAAATGTGATTTACAGAAACCACTCAGAATACTTTTATGTTTGATGTGAGCCTAGTGGGTTACTTACCGCCCCTCACCCCCAGCAAGAAAGAAATGATAATAAAAGCTCACATTTATTGAGCACATGCACATCCCAGGCCTAGCTCTAAGTGCTTTCCCAGTATTAATGTATTTAATCCTCGTACCATCTGCGTGAGGTGGACACCATTATTATTCCCATTTTATAGATGAATCAAATGAGGCACAGAAGGGGAGATAATTTGATCAAACAATCCTGCATTCAGCACCACCACGGTCATGGATTCACTTACTCCCATGAAGGTAATTGTCAGAGTTTTGAGCATTTCAGCGCATTCTCCCGCCTCTTCCTGGCCCCGCTCGGCCCGTCCTAGATGCGGGCATCTGGAGTTGCCCTGCTCCTGTCCGCTGACGAGTCAAGTCCAGACTCCTTTGCTTTGTTTGGGGGCCTTCCCGGTATCTCCTGCTCCTCCCACCAGCTGGGTCTCCCCGTCTGACTCCTGTGGGTGAGGCTTACACCCGCCTCTGTGTCGTGTCCAGCGTCTCCCTTATATCCCTGGCCCACAGGGAACTTCCTCGACCAGAGCATTCTCCAAGGATGCAGAAATAAACTGCAAGAGATAAAAACTCTCATTTAAAAAGGGAACTTGAATCCTTGAAATATCAATTTTCTTATCTGGGTCCTGTCAATTTTTTTTTTTGAGTTTTTGTTCTTCATGAGCAAAGGCTGCTCCTGTACGGGTCGTTCTCTCATCCCCTCCAGGTTTCTCCTGACCAATTCAGGTGTTATTTTCAGAAACAGAGGAATGCACAAGTGTCATATTTCTGTGTCCACAGGCTGTCCCAGTGGGCAGATGGGCTGAAATTCCTGATCTGTTTCCCGCCCTGATCTGACCAGCCTCACAGCCCAGCCCTGGGGAGTGTTGCCTGCTCGCATGCCTGTCTCTAGTCTGCTCAGCTCCTCGAGGGCAAGGCCTCTGCCTACACATAGTTGGTGCTCAGTAAATGCTTTTGAATGAATGGGAAAAAGGAAGCACACGTTTTCCGGGAATCGATTCTTGATTTGGGCTGGGGGCTCTATCCTGTCTCTGCAGGATCTGCAAAAATCTGTGTTAATCTTTTGTGACCTGATGTAAGAGGCTGCCTGGGAAGAGCCGCAGATCTCACCTCCGAGGCACCAATGCGGTGGCATCAGGAACTGCTGCAGAGAGGGTGTGGGTGGCCTGGGGCTCATGAGAGGGCAGAGGAGTGGGTGGGGACCCCAGGAAGGACCGCCTGGGTGTTGGGGTCCCTTCCCCCTCTGCCTGTTAGTGCTGGGCACTGGAGAGGAGGCGGGAGGAGTGTTCTCTTTCTCCCTCCTCTCCCTCCCTCCCTGCTTCCCTGAAACTGGGGGGAGAGTGTGTGCAGGGTGGGTGGCAGGAGGCAGTGCCTGGAGGAGGCATGAACTGTGCATCAGTGGGTCTGGACGGCAGGATGAAGGGTCTGAGCAAAGCCCCCAAGGCCAAGAGGAGAGGAAGGGGTTCTAAGCCCGGTCAGAAAACTTCCAGTTTTCTCTGTGGTACAACGTGGGTTTCCTTAACTCTTGATTGTTTTCAAAAGGAACCGTTTGTTTTAGCAGATTGAGGGAGTGATGCAAATTCCCCACAAAACTTGGAAACCAGGGGTGTCTGCCCCACACCACCACACACAGGGCACCCTAGGGGCACCCTTCTCGGGCCCGTGGGCCAAAGAGCTCGTGCTCTTGGGGCTCCTGAAGCAGCAGGAAGGTGGCGGCACGTCTGCTGTCTTCCTAGACAGTGGCCTCTCCCGTGTGGTTCTGTTGGTTCAAGAGCAGAGAGCTCACATCTGTTAATCAGTTGGTTGAGCCCCCCGCCCTGATAGCTCAGGCTGGCTTGGGAGGGCTTCCTGTAGTCGTCAGTAAGGACCCCCCAGGACATCCCAGGTTGAGACCCAGGCCAGCTGTCAGTCCCAGGTGATCTCAGTCAACTGATCCCTCAGTGCAGGTCTCACCCCGACCTGGGGCTCGCAGGTGGCTCTGTGGCTCTGGTTCTGGGTCCCTCTCCTGCCAGCCTGCCCAGGGCCCTGTCTCTGTGGCACTGGGTCTGCTCTGCTCTCACCAGTCTTCCTAGGGCCTAAAGTGTGGCCTTTGACCCTCAGCCTGGGGTGGGGAGCCCAGAGGCTGCTCCCGCCCTCCCTGATGAACCCCCTTCAACTGCTGTTCTTTCTGGAGACCCCTCCATAGCTGATTCTGCCTGGTAACCCTGATCGATTTTTCTTGAACCAAACCTGCTACTTCTCACCTTTTTTTCTGGCTGACTTCCCATCCAGCCAACTAGACTTTTTCCTGCAATTGAGTCCATCCATTCCCGCCGCTAGACTGTCCCCAGTGTGCCAGCGGGTGTGTCCAGAGGATCGGCTCCTCCCAGTCCTGCTGCCAGGCGGTGAGTAAGACACCTGCGCCTTCTACCCTCCCCTAGCCTCTGCTCTCTGTGGGGCCTGCCTTAGGGGCTGCTCCCCTCCCATCCTGCTCTGGATCCAGGATGAGCTGTTCATCTCTCCTTGCTTCCCTGCCTCTTCCTGACCAAGGCTGTGCCTCTGTCCACGGGGTGGCTTCTCACTGTGGGACGTCCAAGCCATTGTGTATGCCCTCCCTGGTGGTGTCATTCAACCCTCATGACAACCCTGAGATCCTCCCTCCCTCTGCCCATTCCGATACGCCCAAATCCTTTGTAGAGAACCAGAAACAGCCTTTCCCGGTAGTTTCTGGAGCACCTTTACACCCAGAGCTGCTCAACTCCTCCTTAGCAGCCCTACCAGAAGCTCATCACGGCTCAGACACGGCCCGGCCTCCTCTCCCAAAGCCCCTCTTGTCACAGCTTTGCTCCCCCAGGCGCTGTCACCTCTGCTTTCCTTGCAACCCTTCTCCCTGCCGTCCCTGCTCCGCCTCTGGAGGTGTCTTCTCACCTCGTCTCACTCCTGGCCCTCCCTTCCCCAGCCTGCCTCACTACCCCCTCCCCTGGGACCTCCTCTGATTTCCCGTCTGCTCTGCTTGGCTCCCTGGAATCTCCCACCTACACACCGGTCCTCTGTCTTCCCTTGGGTGTGGGTGAGGTCAGCCTGAGCCCTCCCACTCAGCTGCAGAGCCCTGCAGAAGGTCGCTGTGCCCGGAAGCCCACTGAACATTCCTGCCACCTGCTGGGTGGGGCTCCCAGGCCCCCTGAGTCTGTCTCTGTCCATGCCCAGCACCCCGCTTGGGATGGTAGATTTCCAGGGTGCCTTCTAGCTCTGACATGCCATGATCAGGTTGGGCAGGAGTATCAGGTCCTGGACAGGTGGGCTCTGCCATCTCTCCCAAGCCCAGGGCTCCCTAAGTCTGGGCAGAATTCCCTATGAGGCCCCCAGTAGACATGATTCCTCAAGATTGCATGGGAAGCGTGGAGTTCAGAGAGCTGGGGAGATGAGGCTGACCGCCAGAACCTGGGCAGCCACCTGCCTTTATGGCCCCTAGAGACCAATCTCCAGGGGTGGGCTCAGGAGGAGATGTGGCTCTCCTTAACCACAGCTCTCCAGCGCACTGTTCTTGATGTGTGACCAAGAGGCCAAGAGAGGCTAGGCGCCTACCTCGGGTTAAGCCCCGCCCACATCTACTCTGCACTACACTTCACAAAATGCCTTTAAATACCTTCTCTGATCTCAGTCATCGTAACCGCCCTGCTGTAGCAGGGACTGCTTAAGAATGTGAGCCATGGGTGAAAACCTCTGTGCCTCGGTTTCCTAATCTGTAAAATGGGGGTAAGAGTGGTACCCACCCAGGGTTACTGTGCGAATTAAAGGAAATTATCCATGCAGACATCAAGAATAGTGCCTGGCAGATAGTAGGTGCTAAATAAATGCTCACTTTTAAGTTTATCACTGAGGACCTTGGAAGGGGGAACTTGTCTCTTTTCTTACACTTACAGCCTTAGTTCTGAAGTGCTTTCCTTGCTGCCTGCCTCCTGCTGTGTTCTTCCTGCTTAAAACCCTGTGTCTTGCCTCGCCCTTGAAGCCAAATACTCAGCAACAGCTCGCCACGCCTCTGGCTGCTCTGAGCGACAAACACATCTGGTTCTCCCTCCAGAGGGTCTCCCTGGGCCGCCTCAGAGACAGCCCTTTTGGCCACAGGACTAAGTGCACCATGGACAGGGCTCCTGCGGGCTTGCTCTAGGGCTCCCAGTGCCACCAGAACCTTCTGAACTGGACCACATCCTTATGGGGCAGGCAGACCAAGTGTTCATAGCCCCATTTTACAGATGAAGACGTTTTAAGGTCTACAGAAATTGAGGCTTGCTCAGGGTCACACAGACACACAGTGACAGAACCGAAACTCAGTCTGCATCTTTTGACTTCAAGCCTAGTATCCTTTCCATTCTGTGCCACACTTCTGTCTTTCTCTCAAACAGATGATTCTTAGAAGATCTAGACAATCTTATAGACGTAATTGTAAGTGAAATCTCCAGTTTCAGTTATTTGCTATGGTCCTGCTTTATGCCAGGCACTGTGCTGAGTTCTGGGCACATAGAGATGACTGAGATGTGTTTCCCACCTTCCTAACACAGCCCAGCACAGCACCCCTGCTGCCCAGAACTAAGCTGCTGCCTCAGTTTCCATCCACCCCATCACCTGCCTCCCTCATGCCCTGCCCTCCTACACGGGCTGAGCCCTTCCCAGAACCCTGCCTACAGAGTAATGATAATAATCTACCACTTGTGTGCTTTATTTATATGATCTCATTTGATTCTCACGCTAACGGAAATAGAGATTATGAACCCATTTTACAGATGAAACTGAAGCCAAATGAGATGGAGATTTTCCCAACTAGAAAATGAGTCTGATTATACATTTCAGCTCTTCCCAGTGTACTGCACTGGCCCTCCCTGGGCCCTGGCATCCGACCTGCTGCTGGCCAGGCTCCTTTTCCCAGAACCTCCCACCAGAGTCTGGGGCTCATCTCGGAAGGCACTGGAAGCCACATGCTGCACTGTGGGCTCAAATGTGGCCTCGCCTCCCATGCCATATTGGACATGCTAGTACAGCCCTTGCCCAGGCGCTGCCTGGGCTTGGTGTCCCGTCAAGCACTGTTCCGCAGATGGCCATCTTCCTGTTCCGGGCCAGCCTCAGTGGCAAAGCCAGTGTTCCCACCCTCCAGTCTAATTTGCTCCTTTGCCTCTTAAAGACATTATTCTCAGGCAGCCCCTGCCCACACGGTGACACACTGGGGACCAGCAGCTCCAGCCTAACGTTTTTCCATTTGGCAACCTCAGCAGAGAGAAGCCCCTCAGGCCCAGGAGAGCCAGCGATTGCCGTGGGGTCGCTGCTCATTGGTCTGGTACTTGGGTAACAAACTCGGCAGCCGCACCCTAACCCCTGTGCTCAGACCTGAGTCACATGGCCGCCTGGAAAGGGGGATGGATCAGCAGCATCCCGGCCACATGGACTGAACAGGGAGAAGGGCCAGCTCCCCAGAGGAAAACCAAAGCCCTGTTACCTGAATCTGGAAAGGCAGATGCTGCCGGTGCGCACCACAAAAAGTAGCATGTCTTCTTAAGACAAGGTCATAAGACACATTTTAATTTGCATTAATGTTCATTCAACGTTCACCATATGCTGCAGAAATACAGAGACAGTTAAGGCACAGACCCTCGTAAAGCAGGATTTAAAAAGTTGGGGGGGGGTATAGCTCAAGTTGTAGAGCACATGCTTAGCATGCACGGAGTCCTGGGTTCAATCCCCAGTACCTCCATTAAAACAAACAAACAAACAAAAATGAAAGTGAAACAGAAGGTGTCTGTGCTTTGAAAGGAGTGATTCATTTTTACTGTGTGAGAAGGTTGCGATTTCGGTGGTCTTCATGGAGGAGGTGGCATTCGAATGAGCCCTTGAAAGATAACTGAGACTAGTAATTACAGAAGCAGGGGAAGGACCCTCCAGCCAGAGGGAACAGCAGGGCCAGAATTGAGCTCCTGACAGGGGAGGGCATGTGTGAATATAATGCGATTAGGGCTAAGGGGCTTGAGGGGTTTAGCCAGAGCTGAGACACCCGCACTGGGAGTGAGTGTGCCCGAGACGCAGCGCATCTGGGGCAGTGAGGAGGGACCTCAGCAGCTCTTGACTCCTTTTGACGAAGAATTTTTGTTTGGCTTCGAGAAGATGCCCTTGAACAGAAATAAGCAGTTTCCCTCACCGCGTCCACCCTCCCTTCCCTTGAAAGCAGGATTTGCCCCAGATTGCCCTTGCTCAAGCTTCCTAATCTTTATTCTATTTCTAAACGGGGGAGTCTACTGGGAGCCCCAGGCCCCTGCCAAGCCCTGCGTCTGTATTTAATCAATCCCTCCTCTGAAATCCAATCCGTCATAAATTCCAGCCTTGCAATAAATGTGCCGAGAGGTCTGCGGGGACGGGCTTTTATTGTGAATGAGAAATAGGATCGCTGCCCAAACTATTGAGTTGAGAACAACGGGGAGCCAGCGGAGGTGCACGCAAGAGGGGCAAATATTGAAGGCTGAGCAGCCACCGGGGGAGATCGGGGCCCCACCTGCCAAGGCCCCCCTCTCCCTTGGCTTGGCCTCAGCCTGGCCTCCTCGTCTTTATTAGCTCTTGGTAATGGATTTTATCTGCTCGGTGTGACGGAGGAGTCTTGGCAATCCTCAAAGACCTGCAGAGTCTCCTCCCTGCCCTCCAATCAGAAGCCGGCAGCCTTCGTCAGCCACGTAGGTGGCTCTCCAGCCAACATTTACTTTAGTGTCAAAAAGAAATCCCGGGCATGTTTGGAACAGATGCAGGCCCCCCTGAGCCACAGGGTCTTTGCAAGGACAATCCGGGCCGGGCCTTGGGGTGTCGGCCTTTCCATCAGCGTGGGTTCTGTCGCCCTAGTCTGCAGCGGTGGAGGGGGGTGGGAGACAAGGCCAGGCAGCCCGGCCCCTTGCGCCATACTGGGGCCTGACACCCCCACGTTGGGCATCGCTGCGGCCCTGGGACCTGTGGCAGGCATGGCAGGAGGCCACCTTGCTGGGGAAGGGCACAGGGATGCAGGAGGCTTAGCTCTGCCAAAGCTTTTAATTCACTCAGATCATCGTTCACAGCCTCGGGCATGAACATGCCCCGGCCTCCCCGCACTAACCCAGGGGGCCTCTTTCCCACCCACACACAGGGATTGACTGAAATAGGAGTCCTTGCTATTTCGGAGGGTCAAGATCCCTTTAAAAAATCTGGAAAAAGCTATCCTCAAAAAGCACACACACATATACATACTTACACATGCACATACACACACACATCACATACACATGTACAGAGGTACACACGTATACAGGTACATGCATACTCACATGTGCACACATACACACATGTGCATATACACACACACACATACACACACTTGCAGTGTCACATTGTCGGGGGGCGGCTTACAATCCCCAGGTCCATATAGGCCTGGATGCCGGGTTAAGCCTCCTTGAACTGATTGTGGGGCCCGGCCTCTTCCCCTGTAATTCTCCCTGAAGTTGTCTCTGTATAAGCAGAGTCTCCATCTCAAAGCATTTCCTCTTACTCTGAGGTGGACGGAGGAGGGCTTATTACCCTCTTTCCTGCAGGGTGGGGACAGGTATCACAGGAAATCAGTAGCAAAACGGGGCCTCATTGTCTCCATCACTGTCTCCTCTAACTTTTTTAGGCCATGCTCTCTTTTGATGGGTGAAAAAAAAAATCCTATTTCCCCACCCCAGGAATTTCTAATAACTCACAGTGGGGAGGGGAGCAGAAATCTACCTCCCCAAGCTTGAGGTTCACTGTATCACAGGCCAAGTTGTTAAGTGTTACTTTCTATAGCTTGAAATATCATTTGAACTCTGAAAATCATAGTTGTTCTTATTTCTCAAGTATGAAATATAGTAACGTTGGAACATTTAGAAACATCCTGCCTGTGGCAGCCCCAACTGAAAAACACTAGGGAAGGACCGACAGCATCTCCATGTATTGGTGTGGTTAATCGAGCCCCTTCCCTAAGGTTTCCTGCAGAAGATGCACCAGGACCCTCGTGCACGGAAGATGCCAGTCACCGGTGGCTCCAAACAGCAGACAGCAGCGCCCTCCCGAAGGTTTCAGGAACCCTTAACTTTGGCAAGTCTTCGCGATTGAGCTTTGGGGGGATTGCAGGGGCTGTGTCATCCATGAGATGGTGAAGCTCCAAAATCTAAGTGATGTGGAATTCCTGATGCCGCCTCTAATGCAGGAACTCTCAGCGCCCTTAGAACATAATCCTGGGCTGCAGGAGCCCACCTCCCACGGCAAGGTTCTCAGTGGTCCCCCTCCCACAGCTGGAAGCTGTGGCATGCTCATATGTCCCCGCCTTGGCCACTCAGGCCTGGCTTGAATGAAGTGCAAAGATGAGGTTCCTCTCGAACACATTCAGTGGTGGGGGTGTCCACGGTGCAGGGAGTGACCCTCAGGCCAAATTGTTCTGCTACAATTTGGCTGTCAGTTGGCAGTTTTCGGCCCTCTGAGCCGTCTCGGTTTCTAGCTGCTCTCCAAGCCTTTCTTTGCAGCCTCCTTTGAGTCTCCGAGACCCCGGTGGCCTACCAATAAATTCCTTTTTGCTTAAGAGAGCCTGAGGGGAGCCTGCTACCATAGGAAGTATCCATGTTGCACATGCACTGTCTGAACCTTGTATCAATTCTGCAAGTAGGTGCTGCCTGGGCCCCAGCAACTCCCCTGCGTCTCCTGGCAACGAGGGTGGAGGGGAGTCAAAGAAATTGGAAGAGGCTCCTGACCACAAGCCAGTGCCCACGCCCTTCACCTCCACGGGAGGATGTGAGGAGAGAGCCTGGAACTAGGAACCTGGAGAACCTCTGCCACCAATGCCCTATTTTTGGCCCCTTCACCCCCAGTACCTGGGACCCAGCTTCCCCATCTGTAGTGAGGTGCTGGGTCCGCTGAGTTGGAGTTGGATCCGATGAGTGGGGTCTGGTGGTCGTTCCAACTCCAGCAGGTCCTGAGTCCATATACCCTTCAAACTGTTCAACTTCCTCAACAGCATAGAGGATGTCCCCTCCCCTACCCACTTAGGACCCACTCCTTAACGACTCTGAGTCTGAAAACGAAAAGCAGTGTTGTGTCCCCTACTGGGCATTGGTCCTGCCCACCACACTCTGCAGCGCTTAACAGCCCCCACACCTCTCTCTCCCTGTTATTCATTTCAGGACCGAACGTCAAGGCTTCCGTGAGTAATTTCCTTGTAATCTTTGCCTTCCTGCCTTTAGAAATAGATTTCCATAAAATAATCAGAGGGGATTTCACAACCGCCTTTCTGGGCTAGGATGTTTCCTTGATGGACAGTGAGTGATCTTTCAGCTGGTAATTTAATTGGCACCTGCCCAGTACAATGTCTCCTGCCGTGGTTTATTGGGATCGACTCCGGCTCAGAAAGGGAGGTTTCTGTCTTCAAGAAAGGCCATGCTGCCTGGAATCCCCGGAGTGTCCTTTCCCTCAGCAAGTAATCTAGTATATCTTTAATAAGTGGAGTCAATTCACTTTCAAAACCCTTGTAAAACTCAGCCTTTTAGTCATTCCGACCAGAAGCATTCAAATTCCAGTAGGAATAGATTGCGCCAGCCCTCCCACCCACGAGAGGTTCCCCCAGGGGACATGGAGCTGGCGGCTCAGGGGAGGGATGTGCTAATTGCCCCAGGAAGCCTTTGCCCGGGGCCAAGGCCGCAGCATCCATGCCCTGGAGGCTCCTGCTGACTCAGCTTCTCCACCTGCCAGGGTGCCTGGCACGTAGGCTTTGGAAAACTACGGGGTCATAGCCCAGCGGCAAATGGGGCAAAGGCTCTGGGGACATATGATTCTAGCATAGACAGGGCAGGGCGGTGAACTGTTTGAGGCTGCACCTGGGGTTAGTGGCGGAGCCTCAGCCTCCTGGTTTCCTGTGTTTTGTTTTTGTCTTACTCATTTCTAATCTTCTTCCCTCTGGAGGTTGAGGTGGGATCATGGACATCCGAAGGCTTGGGTTGGAATACCTGGTCCACCGCTTTACTAGCTGTGTGACCTAAAGGGAGATACCTAGCCTCTCTGAGTCTCAGTTTCCTCATCTGTGAAATGGGAATGGTTATAACACCTCCCTCATTGCGTTGCTATAAGGATTAGATGAGATAACTCATGAAAAGCACTTAAAACACTTCCAGTCACTCAGCAGCGATGTATTAATGTTATTGTTGTTGCTGTTTCTGTGTTGTTACAGTCGCAGTGCAATAGAACAGACGTGAGGAAGAGCTTTCCAGCTAGCCTTACAGAGAGGTCGGAAGGTTTTAGCAAAGTCTGGAGGAAGGGGGATGGACAGAATGGCCCTTTCTTAGGGGTTCCCTCCCCACAGTGACTGTTGCCTTGACTCAGCAGTTGCCTGAGCTCTGAGCAGTGTGGGATCCTCTCCGGGGAGCTAAGACTTGTACAGTTTGAGATCTGTATCAACAAGTACGGGTGATGCCCCTGCAGAGAGAGCAGCGTGGGGCGGGTCTGCAGTGGAAGCTTTTATCACATACGGGCCATGGGGCTGCCAGGCTTTATTCCTGTTGAACAGGAGGCCTCTTTCAGTGCGGGCTCTGGCTCAGACCTCCCACCTCCTTCTCCACCGCCTCCTGGGGACTTCTGTGCTGGGTACCACTGTGTTTGGACCTGGAGGAGAGAGATGAAATTTGTATCACAGCCTGCTCAACGAGGCTGCCGCTGCCCTGCTGACTCCGTAGGAGACTGCCAGGAGTCCCGGACGTGGAGGGGTGGAGCCTGTCCTGGAAGTCAGAATACTCAGGTCCTAAACTAGGGCGAGTCCCTGCTCTGGGCCTCGGTCTTACCATCCGTCCAGTGAGGCCATTGGCAGAACACGCTCTTTCGAGAGCAGCTTGCTGATGCAGTAGTTAGGGAAATCTGCCAAGTTTCTGACGGCCCCACAATTCCAGGCTGAGCATGTGCCCCAGAGAATCTCTCACACAGGAACCTGAGAGGTGCAGGGGGGATGTTTGTTGCAGCAGCATTTGAATCAGCAAGGAGCTCTGAAAACTAAATGCCCTCCATTTACTAAATAAACCTAATTACCTGCCCCCCTCCCAAAAAAGAGGGGATTAGGAAATACAAGATGAGGTCTTATCACACTATAAAATATTATAATCAAAAAGATCTAGCCAAATCTACAAGTATCAGTGTGAAGGGATCTGAAAACAAAGGGGGAAGGTAAGAAGCAATGTTTTTTGGAGGGAGGAGGTAATTCGGTTTGTTTGTTTGTTTTATTGGTGGTGCTGGGGACTGAACCCAGGACCACGTGAATGCTAAGTATACACTCTACCACTGAGCTATACCCTCCTCACCCCCTATTATGTAATGTTTTAAATGCATACATCCAGGTATATAATGTGTAGGCTACACAGACAGGAGAAAGAGCTTTTGAAGTTAGATTGGAAAAAACACATGGCATTTGGAGGAGAGGAGTGGACTGGGGGATGAGGGCAAAAGAGACCAAAATAAAAAAAAAGGACTCTGCCCAGACTGGTAGGAGAGGCCATGAGCTGGTAACACCAATCCTTTTATATCCTATTTTGTGCAACTCAGGTTAAAACACAGTAAGTGAAGATGGTTTAGGGCTAGATGATTCATTCCCTGGGGACCTTCCAACACTGCCATCCTGGGTTTCCTTGGTACTCAGCCAGCATGGCCAGAGCTGGGACCTTGCTGGGGTCGAGAACAAGGACCATGCAGAGTAGTGGAGCCTGGGAGGGAAGCCATATCTGAGGCAAGGTGCATAAGCGCCCTAATCGGTGTAGATAGTCTACCAGGTGCCGATAAAGCCACCATCTATTACATAAGCTATTTACATAAGCTGATTGTGACTTCCTGCCCTTGTCAATACCACCAGCTAGTAATCAGGAACCACTGGCTGATCTATTGTTTCTTGAGTGCCTTATCGTCTACACCTGTGTTTGGTTCTATGCGTTCTGGAATCTGTCATAAAGAAACCACGTTGGTGGGGTGGGGGCAGGGCAGGGGAGCAACAAGGCTGAGATCAGAGTAGCTGAACATGTTTGTTTCTGGGCCGATGGATGTTTGCAGGAGGGCAGACTCCAAGGACCATTCTTGCAGCAAGTTTTAGATTTTCACCCAGTTCCTCATTTGTATTTGGTCTAAATATAACTTGAAGACAACTGGGCTTGCTTGGGGCCAATCTCAACAGTCCTGACATCAAACAAACACAAAACACAGCAAGCGCTGAAGGAGGAGATAAATCGCTGCTAACCTATTGGACAGCCTCTTAAATCAGCTCAGTCCTTAGAACAGCGGTCACATCGCTGCCTCCACCCAACCACCTCCTTTCTTAAAAAAAACCTACCCTCAGCCTCTCCAGACCCTCTCTCCAAAATCCCATCAACCAGCACACCCTACTCAGTAAGACAGAGAAGCCAGCCAAATAGCATTTGATGAAATGAAATCTAGACTTGAGCCTTGGTTCATCTCAGCACTCAAGTAAAATCGGATCAGGTCTCATTCAACAGGTTCTGCGAGATGCCCCCAAGCATCTTTTGAAAACACTGAGGATGCAGGCACATACATGTTGTCTAGATTTTGCAGCCCACCCTTGTGGGCATAGGAGGGGGACTGCGGTCTCTGTAAAGGTAGAGCATTCAACTTAGTCTGCTTGCAGGGGGTGGTCTGTTCTGGCTGGGGGTCCATACACACTGGGTCTAGGGCTCACCTAAGGGGTCTTTTGTTGATCTTAAGGGGATCTTCCTGTCTCTGCAGGAGAGTCTTGGTGATCCAGTGCTCCCTTGTAGCATCTGCTGTGAAGTGAGGTTCTGGTTTTCAATATAACTGCCGAGAATGAGTCCTTGTCAGCAGGAAGGGGAACAGGCAGGGTCCTAACCTTTCTTGAGGTTGAAGGTAGAAGCACAGACCAGTTAAGTCACAGCTCCCAGCAAGGAAGAGGAGCACAGGAGGGCGGGACGGAAGGGCACATCCTACCCAGTGTCCTGGATGGTGGCTCCCAGCTATTCTGGAAGGCTCCAAGGAAGAACATCTGTTCCTGGGGCTTCTTTGGTGATTGGAGGTGGTCCTCAGGGCAGTGGCCAACCACTGAGGTTCTTTGAAGTGTGGGAATCCATGAGGAAGTGGCCAAGCAGGGTAGAGCCAGGCCAGGAGACACTGAGGGGAGGGAAGAACTACGTGGCATCGGCAGAGATGGCAGGATTCGCTGTTGTGGGCACCTTTGCCGCAGGGCTGGCCCGAGTCCTTCCCCAGGCCCCCTCCCACTGGCGTCCATCAGCAGTGGACAGAGGTAAGTCACTTAACCAGCTCATCGTCCTGCTCCTGACTCCTGTGCTGTGCACAGGTCACCATCAGAGAGTTGGGCAGGGGCTGTACCAGGCCCAGCGGACACAGCAACACTGAACTCCACCGTGTGTCCAAGGAGGAAATAAGTGGAACCTGGCGTGGCTGCCTTGCCCTGGGGCCACCTTGTTTCCCAAGGACCATCACTTACCTCCACCTGCCCAGGATCGATAGCCCGGCCTCGGTGGGTCTGTTGTGTTGAGGAGCCGTCCCAGCCAGCTCCCACATGCCTGGACAGCTCTGCTCCACCCACATCTGTGCACACATTTTCCTGGGAAACAGGCAGACTGGCCTCTGCATTCTTTTTCCGGGTCTCTGGGCTGGAGTGCTTGGCTGGGCTGTGGAGCAGATCGTGGGCAGAGGAAAGGGCCTGGACAGCAAGTCCCAGAGAGAGGATCCTGTCTGGAACCCTGACACCATCTCTTGTCACAGAGCTGGGAGGCCGACACAGGCTTCTCTCTCCTGCAGGCAGCCGAGGTCAGTGTCTCTAAATTGCTAGTTATTCCTTTCTTCGATTAAGGACGATTCTTCTGATGCGGGAAGTTAACTCCCCCAGTTAATCTCATGGCCTTGAGTTCTGCCTGATGTGTTGGCTCTGTCTGAAGGCAGGGGCAGGACTTCCTAGGCAGCCGGTCCCAGCCAGTGCGTTCAGGAGCTGCCCTGAGGGGCCAACGGCTCTGCACTCCCTGTCTGGACTCCAGCTCCACACAGCAGCACTGATTTTTGGGCAAAGGCTGGGGCTGTGGGGAAGATTTAAAGGGGAGAAGCCATGGATGGAGCCTGGAAGCAGGCAAGTCCCCTCCATCTCTGGCCCGCTGTCTTCCCATCTGAAAGATGGGGGCATGGAGTGGGGGCTGGCTAGATGACGTCTACAATTCCCATCAACTCAGCAACCCCTCAACTGCTCCACCCACCCCTACCCAAGGGTTTGGGGTGACTGGCCGGAGTGGTGGGAGGGGTCTCAGCGCCCACCTCAGGGAGCATCTTCCCCTAGCAGGATATGTTTGTCTCTGCATTCACGTGCTCATGAATACACACACACACACACACACACACACACACACAAGGTGCTGCCTGGAAGTGGGCCCCTACCAGGCTGTGTTCACTGTGGCCTCTGTGAGCCAAGGGCCCAGGGAGGTGCTCAGGCCCAGGCGTGTCCCCTCTGAGGCAAATTTATTAGTCCTCTGTGACAACTCACACCCACGGACCAGGTGGCCAAACCTGGACATTATCCAGGTGTTCAGGCCTCTGACTGTGCCCACCTGCAGGGAACAGCCAGGCACGAGGAACAGAAAGCAGGCTGTAAACTAATCCTGCATGACCATGGGCACCGAACTTTCTCGGACTCCCTTTCATTTTGTGTGAACCGAGGATGGTACCAGACACATGAGGGTGTTGTGGAGAGAATGCCTGAGGGTTAAATGACGTGATTTGTGTGAAGCCGCGAGCACACCACGGTCCACGCACGGCTATCCCCACCCAGCCACACCCTAGTCGTGGGGAAGGGCTGTAGGCATCCACCCGCGTGCTCCCCGCTGGTAACAGATGGCACACGCTGGCCAAGAGCTCTGGCTTCATCCTCAGGGCTTCTGACATTCTGTCCACTGGTCAGCACTGCTGTCTAGTTCTGGGGTCCGGAATGCCGGGAACTGAGGGGTTTCCTGGAATGTGGGATTTTCAGTGCTAAAATTGGGACAGTCTCTGGCAAACCAGGATGGTTGGTCCCCCTCAGTGAAGCCACACTATGGGGTTTGGACAGAGGGCCCTTGGTTTTGTTGAGTTATGCACCAGAAGGACCCACAGGAGGGTCATACAAGGTGCAGATTTCAGCTCAAACGAGGGGAAACATTCTCATGGTCAGCACTGCCCAAAGATAGAAGAACTCTTGCTTGAGGTTCTGAGTTCACCATCCTTGGATGTCATTAACCAGGAGCTGAAGGGCCACTTGACGGGGATCCTGCAGTTGGAGACAAAGCCCCAGAGTGGGTGCTGGGCTAAATGCTCACAGAGGACCCTTTGAGCCCTATGAGTGCCCCGTTTCCATAGAGGGGCTAATGGGACTCTGGAGTCAGGACCATGGCTAGCCCAAGAGTGGAATTATCTGATGGAGACTTTCCCTATAAGGTGGGGGTGGGACAGGGTAGCTGGAGTGCCTGGCTGCAGATTGTAACAGGGCTTCAGCCCTTCTCAGTTCTTCAGAAGGAAGCAGAGGGGTTCTTCTTGGGGGAAGGCCTGGTAGGGGTTGGAAAGTCATTTGGGAGCAGATACTCCTAGTCCTTTCCAGCAGCAGGGAGCCAGGCAGCCGGCTTTGGGGGTGTAGGGAGCTGACAAAGGATGGTCAGACATCTGTTGGGTCCAGAGACCTGGTGCAGCCCTGCTCTCCCCTGGGGCCTCCCACCTGGCTACCACCCAGGCATCACGCAACAACTGGCCATCTCCCGTTCCCTGTTGGATCTGCACTGTGGATCCCTGGCTGCCACCAGGCAGAAGCCACAACCCCAGCCTCCCCAGCCTCCACTGGGCCTGTTCACCACGTCTTTACCCCCGGTTTGGAAAACGAAGGGGTCTCCTGCTTTAACAGCCAGGCTACTTGCCTCCCTAAACTCTGCTCCAGCCTGGAATCCCAGGTGGGCTTTGCGTGTGTTTTACGTGTTCCTTTAGAGCTAAAGGCATAGAAATCCCTTCCCCTCTGAGGCTAGTTCACATCCAGGTTCTGGATCCTAGAAATGATACCCTGGCGTTGGGGCTGATGGAGGGGTCCATCTCTCATTCTGATCCTGGAGACACCTCCCTCCTGGCTTCGTGGGAGCCTCCCTGCGCCCCTTTTCTCTTCCTCTCTCCTCCTCTCTGCTCCCTGTCACTCTCCCGGAGCGAGGGTCTCGAGTCTCTGCATTTCTCTCCCCGTCTCCCCATGCCGTTTCGGCCACGGGGGTGCCTCTAGTGCCGCGTCTCTCACCCCCGACTCGCGGTCCGCGTGCCCATCGCCGCCCGGACCGCAGTGTCCCCGCGTCTCTGCGCCCGTCCGGGGCTCGGAGCGGAGCGCGTTGGAGCAGCGGCCGCGGCCCCGGGCGGGGGTGCGGGCCGGCGGGGGCGGCGTTGGGCGCCTTCCTCCGTCAGTCCCTCCCCGGCAGCGCGGGGCGGGGTGGGGGGTGGGGGGCGGCGCGGCCGCCGCTCGGCGCCTTTAAGGGAGCGGGAGGGAGCGGCGAGGCGGCGGCGGCTGCGGTGGCGGCGGCCGCGGCGAGCGGGGCGGGGGCGCGGGGCGCGGCGCTCGGAGTCCGCTGGCGGCCGGAGGCGGCTGGGCGGCCGGGGCCGGGCCGGGAGCCGCGAGGAGCGCGGGCAGCGCCGCCGGATCCCGCCGCCCGGGGCCATGGCCAAGGCGGGCCGTGCAGGTGAGGGCGGGCGCCGGGAGGGCCGGGCCGCCGGCCGGGGGAGGGACCCGCGTGTCTCGAGGAGGGGCCACCGGCCCAGGTGAGCCCCCGGCGCAGGTGGGCGGAGGTTCCGGGCGGGCCGAGCGGGCGGCGGCGCGGCCAGCCCCCGGGAGCGCGGCGAGGGGGCTCTGCGCGCCCCGCGTCCTTCCTGCGCCCCCGGTCACCTCGTGGGACACCGCGTCCCCTCGCCACCGCCCCGCCGGAAGGGGCCAGGTCTGCGGCGCCCCTGCCCAGCTCGGCGTGGGGAGAGATCGCTGCCCTCCCGAGGCCCTGGGCAGACTCGGGCGCGGGGACCGAAGGCGGTGTCCCGTGGCTGCCGCTCCATCCCACGCCCCCCAGCGCCAACAGGGACGCGCCCCCTTGTCCGGCCGCTTGCTCTATCCAGGACGCGACCATCCCCCCGCCCGCAGCTCAGTCAGGAGACCCAGATTTCTTCTGGGGAAGGAGGGGTGCCCCGCTCCGCACCGGTTAGTGAGCCGTCCCGCCCCCTCCCCCCACCCGACCCTGGGAGGCAAAGCCTCAGGTGCGGAGGTCTGAAGGGGGGCCTCTTCGGAGGTCCCCAGGGCTCTGACCTCCCCCAGACTCAGGCGGTGTATCCCGTGGTGTGAGGGAGTGGGCGTTAGTCATTCGTTCATTCATTCAGCCAGACGTTCATTCACCAACATCTGCTTTGTGCCAGGCCCTGAGCTGGGCACCGGGGTCAGGAGGCGGAGCAGACCCTGCTCCTGTTTGCACTCTTTGGGCCCGATGGTGCCTTAGGAGGGCCAGCAGATCGAGGGTGGCAGCCAGCCTGGCCTCAGGAGGGCTGGCTTGGGAGGCTGGCATGTGTAAATCCACTGTGAACTCACACCCAGCCTGTGACGTTGGCAGGTGCCGTGCCATCCCCTCGGACTCGGCATTGGTCTGGCATGAACCCCACCCCTCTACCCATAAGAGATGACAGTGGTGGAATGAGTGTGAGTTCACCCACACACACACTTGGGGTCAATTCCGCAGGACGGTGTGTAAATCCACTGCCACCCCACAAGTGCTGCCCCTACCCTGGGCTGGGTCCAGATGCCCCTGTACAGCACTGGGCATGCGATTTCCATGCCTGAGAATATACTCCCATTCTGTCCTGTTGGGGTGGGGCTGGTTGTGTGAGACACAGCAAGTATGGAACACATCTAAATACCCCTTTCCCACTTGCCTCCCTTTTCCCCTCCTGAGGGAGGCACTGGGAGATGACACCAATGAAGCTGGAAAAGGCTGCCTCCTTGGGTCCTTACCCACCCCCACTCCTCCCATAGGGCACATGGCAGGGTGTGTGTCCCGCCCACTGCCCCTGCTCTGTGTGTGCATGTGTGTGCATGTGTGAGCACTCCCCGTGCACAGATCACCTGCCCGGGCCCTGCCATCCTAACAGCAGTTAACAATTGCTGCTAGTACGAGGTACCAGGCGACGTGCACAACCATCCTGGGAGGCAGGAAGTGTTACTTTCCCCTTTTTAAAACATCTGGAAACAGATATTCAGAGTAATAGCTCCCTCCAGGTGGCCCAGAGGGTCTAGGCAGAGGCTGGACGCAAAGCCAGACTGTAAGGGCTGGAGTGATGGATTTTCTCCATCACTACCCTGATAGGTCACCCCCACCCTCGACCTCATGGAATGGGGGTGTGGTCCCAGCCGTACCACTGCCACCATGGTCTGTGAGTCCTTTGGTCTCTAGGCTGAGAGTCCATGGGAATTTGTTCCAGTGACAGGTGAAAAACTGCTCTGCTTTGAGCATCAGTGCTTCATGCTGTTCTAACATTTTGTCTTCCCTGCTGCAATTTCATGCTTGGCCCTTTCCCTCTGGGCAGCACAGACTCCCCTCCTCTGTGGAGTGAACTGCCCAGCTCTTCTCTCCCACACTCAGCTGCCACCCCAAGGAGCCTTTGGGATTGACCCCAGCAAAATCGGATTACTCCTCCTCTTCTCAGCTCTTCCTTAGCTCGCTGACTTGAAGACAGCGTGCAGTAACACATGGATGCAGGTCATCTCCCCCCAGTGGCAAAGTCTGTGTAGAAAAGACTAGGAGATAGGTAGAGAGTCCTCGGAGACAGGAGCCGAGTCCCTGTCTTTACAGCTAAAGAAACTGACGCCCAAGGAGAGGATGTGACACAGACGGGGTGGCTATTCAGGACCATCTACTGCGAATGGACAGACTGATGGTCAGAAATGATCAGGCTTTCACTCTGAGGGAGTGATGTTAGAATTGAGGGAGGCTGAAAGCCAGGGATGGAGGCCATGAGAATCTGGCCTGTGAATGGAGGAGTCTGCTCTGGGACCTGTGAGGTGTTCTGTCTAAAACTGGCCAAGGGGGCCATCTACTGAAGGAAGAGATAGAGGTTTGGGTCACCAGAGTGCATGACTCCAAGGTCATCATGTTGTAGCCTAGGGAATGCATCTCTGGATTTGTGCAGTGCACAGCCTGAACCACCAGCCATGGCTGTGTCCACTGTATCACAAAGGAGCTGCAGAGAGGCAGTGAAAGGACTCCCATGTTGCCAGGAGTACAAGAGAAAAGGTCATCAGGTCCTAGAAAGGACTGGATAAATTCCAGAGGGTGGATCCCAAACGAGTTACCCCCAGTTCCCAGTCTCCTGGGAGATTTCAGTCACGTAAACCAGAGTCATCATGGTGCCTTGTGTCTAGTCTTGAGACAGAGAGTGAGGGAAGGAGAGCCCTTGGTCTTGCCCTGAGGGAGCTCTTGGTCTAGTGGACAAAAATGGAGAGAGGCCTACCTTGGGGATGGAAGCTGGCTGTAGGGAGGTGGGGGCTGGGAGTTGGGGAGTGCCCAGGAAACAATAATATACAATGCAGAGGCACCTGGGGCTGGGCCTCAGGTGCAGTGGAGGCGGAGAGGCCAGTGGTGGCTTGAAACAGTAAAGGCTGGATTTCTCGAGGACCTGGGCCTTAAAGGCTGGCAAGATTTGGGCAGGAAGGTGGCAAGGTGCAGGCTTCCACAGGCAGATGATGGCTTAAACAGAGTCTAGGAGGTTGGAATGGGAAAGGTGTACGTAGAGGGGTCCTGCAGTAGGGTGGGAATGGGGGTGGGTGGAGGGGAGGTGTACAAGGATGGAGAAGTCTGTCTGGCTGGAGTGGAGGGTTCCTGGAGGCATCCAGTGGGCAGAAAGGAATTCCAGAGAACATCCAAGATGGGAGTGATGTGTACGATTTGGGAGTTTTGACAGATCCCTCTGGCTGCTCCTGGAGGGCTCCTGGGAAGGCAGGGAGAGGCCAGCTTGTCCGGAAGGGTTTGTGGTGGTTCCTGCCAGCTGCACGGCCCCTCCATTCCTCCCTAGGCCCCTCTGGCCCTCCCTCTGTACCGCAGCAGGTTGGCAGGGGTGTCTGCCAGCCCGGGGGTAGGGCAAGGAGAAGGCCGCCACCGGGCAGGATCAGAGGCAGCAACCAAGAGGGTCCTGGAACCTCTCAGGCTGGGCCAGGACTGTCTGGAGAGGCTGGGCTGGGGCCACAGGGCTGGGCCTTTCAGGCTGGAGGAACCAGTTTCTTGGCTCCCAGGTGTTGACCTCTGCTCTAAGGGGAGGAGCCGGCGAGCTGGAGTGTATCAAACCCAGTAATTCGGGTCAGTAAATTACTGATCCTACAGCAGCAGAGCTGTGGGGAGGCTTCCAGAGGCTCATGATCAAAGCCCCCGCCCACGAGGGGACATTGTGGGCTGGGGAGGGGTAGGTATTGGCCCAAAGCCACAGGAAAAGGTGATGGCAGAGCTGGGCCTGGAAGCTGTGTTTCCAGAGTCTTGGTTTAGATCTTGTTCTGTTGAGACAGCCACCCTCTCTCCGTCCCAAAGCCAGATCTTCTCCTGGGCCCCCTGCTTCTCGGCTCCCAGGGGCAGGGAACAGTGGCCAGATCTCTTGGAGGACAGAACATTTGGAAGCTTGGGAAAGGGACCAGCTCTGGCATTCTCAGGACTTTGGGGAGGTGCCCGGGGATTTGAGACACGACTCAGAAACTGCCAGGCCTACGGTACCAGGATGCCTTTGCTGTGTATCTGGGGAAGGGCACTACATTCTGAGTCAAAGACATAGGAGTTCCAACAGAGTCCCCCCTCAAGCAAGTGACCCTAGGCACCAGAAGGCCCGATCCCAGTAGGGGGCCCCTGCCTCCGTCCTGGATGGTGTTTGGGAGTGGTGGGACACAGAGCATGAGGATATGGCTAGGCCCCCCTTGCTGGGGCTGGGGCTGCATCGAATTGGCCAGAAGGTGTGATGCATTCTTGTATTCATCTTAGCATATGGAAATAGTTCATGGCTGGAAGCGGCTTGGAGATCTTCCCATCCCACCTGTTAATTATGTAGGTGGGAGACCAAGGCCAGAAAAGCAGAGTTTTCCCCTGAGGCCTGGTGTCTTTAAGGACAGAGTGTGTGAACTCTGCAGACCAGTCAGGCTTTGAGGACTGCTGGGTAGGTAGGACCGGGCCCTCCCAGGAATTCTCTGGGATTCTAGGCTCAGGAGAGGGAAGGAGAGGGTCAGGGGTTAGCATCCTGGGAACAATCTGTCTCAATCTGCTTTCCCATCTAATGGCAGGACAGCATCTCTTTAAAGTAGGGTCTATGTTATTCCCATTTTATGGATGAGAAAACTGAGATCCAGAAAGTTTAAGTGTCTGGTTCTAGGATCTCACATCAAGTTAAAGGCAGAGCTGGAATTAGAACTTAGGTTTCTTCTACTCTTGGATTCAACATTGCTAGGAGTTAAACTGCAACAAAGAAGAGACCGGCTCTGTCACTGGTTGACCTTGAACTGCCTCCCTGGGCCTCAGTTTCCTCATCTGTAAAAGGGGAACAGGAAGGAAAAATTTTCAGGGGTCAGGGCAAGCTCTGAGCTTGCTCCAGCTCTGACACTGCTCTGATCTCCTTCCTGGCCTCCCTCCCTGCTGCCTTTACTGTGCCTTTTGGGTCCTCGCCCCTTCCCCGTTTCCTACCTCACAGGGACCCTCCCAGAAGGGTGTTGGAGATGGGAGAACACATAGGGAGCTGAGGACTGGGACACGGGGGGGGGGGTGCCTCCTGGGGGGTCCCAGCCTGGCCTATCACCAGATCTGCTGCCAGGGCCCCCAGGGGAAGGGCTGGAGGTGGGAGGGGGGAGGGGAGAATGCATAACAAATAACTTTGGAAATCAAATGAGATCTGAGCTCCCCACCCACTCCCTCAAGTCTCCCTACTCCCTCTTTTAAAATTCTTGTTTTCTAGAGAGAAAAAAATGCTACACTGCACCCCCTTTCGCAAACGAATGGGAGCCTTAGTGAGTCACTCCGGAGGTAAACGCCACCTCCAGGGCCCCAAGTCTGCCTGCCTGCGGGCGGCCTGCACAGCTGTGGGGCCACCAGCCCCCACGGGGGTACACGTGTGGCAGCTGCCTGTCAGCAGCTCTGGGTGGGAGCTGGGTCCCTGCGGTGGGACCCCCTCTGCCTCCTCCAGGTTTTCACCAGGGCTGCATTTGTGAGGTTCACTGGCAGATGAGGTCACAGCTCAGGCTGGGGCCAGGCTGAGAGCTCAGGGCTTGGTTTGAGGCTGGGGCTGACATGTAGGGGCTTGGGCTATGGCCTGTCTGTGGGGGTGAATTCAGGACCCCAGCGGGAAGGCTTTGTGGCTTCGGGGAGAGAGATCAAGATCAGTGTGTGTGGCCGGGGCTGGCAGGGGGCAGGTGCTGGTGCAATGGCCTCTGGAAACCAGAGTTCCTGGGTGTCGAGCTCTTCTCTCTAGATATCCTGGTAGGGGCTACATGTGTGTGCCTGTCCAGAGCCTCGTCTTCCTTTCTGAGGGTCAGCCCATTTATCTGCAGACCTGGGGCAGGGGAGGCCAGTGAGGAGGTGTCTCCCTTCCCAGATGACCCATTATTCTGGAGGAGGGGAAGTAGCCGTCTGTGAGCCGGGACGCCAAACAAGGCTTGAAAGCAAAAATAGAAACACGTCGGGCTCTGGGAGGGGCATTGAGTTCTGGTGGATCCGAGAGGCCTCTTCTGAGCCGTCTGCCACTGATGCTGTGTTTGCTCAGCTCCGTATTTGCAGAGCACATCACGTCCTGCGCTCCTGACCTCCTCAGGGATGGATCTGTGTGTGGGATCCAGACTGCGAGCTTGCGGGACTGCAGCTGTTTTAGGGGTCTGTCTCTAGGAGGTTAGGAGCGGCTGTGGCCACCCGTCACTCATACACTTCAGACCTTTCCTGGACGGCTCACTGCCCTCCTGATCAGAACTCCCTTCGGCCTGCCATATCCCCCGCCTTGCCCCCCACTTCCCACTTCCCGTGAGGCTGGTCCCAGCTGAGCAACTCCGGAATCATCCCTTGTGGTAAAAAGAGCTATTTTCAGCCTTCCCATTATTGCCCAGTGGGAGGGGGTGGTGTTTATCCCTTGCTGCCTTTTTGTTTTCTTGTACAGTGTAATCAGGAGCAGTGGTGAGAGCTTCATGCAGTCCCGCCTCCGGGGTCCCGGCTGACAATTCCCAGCGCTGTGATTTGGCACCAAATGGAGAGCCTGGAGGCAGAGGCAACCTTGGGCCCCATCCTTGCTCCATAGTAACTCTGGAGTGGCAGGTGTCACGAAAGGCCCAGTGGAGTCCCCTTGGCCCTGGCTGGTGGGGGTTGGTTCCCTGCTGCAGCTTGCTTCAGGCTGATGGTAGCCTTTGGTGCCCTTGCTGAAGAGTTGGCTGGCTTATTGGGGTGGGGGTCTCTGGAGGAGTCCCCAGCATCCTCCGTGGCATCTGTGATCCCCAACCTGGCCTCCCCATGCTGAGGCCAGGTTCCTGGGTCCTTCCTGGGTCTTTGTCCCTGCTCCCCGCAGTGGGTCCTGGGATGATCAGAGGGGGCCCCTCTGTCCTGTCTTTGGGGCCCTCCCCTCCCCCACCCTCCTGAGGCTCCTGCAGGTGGCAGAGATGTCAGTGGTGAATTGGCAGGTGCTCTGGGAGCTCCCTTTAGAGGCAGGAGAAAGCTTCTCCCTTATGGAGCAAGAGTCTGGCGGGACAGAGGGGGGACATCTGGGGCTTGAGAGAATTGTTCCAAATAACTCAGAGCTGTTGGGAGTCGAACTGGCAGAGCCAACGAAAGTACAATAGATAGCCAAAGCTATTAATCACTAATTATCTCCTAAATAAGGTAATTAATGGGTATTTAAGTGGCATATTTATGAGATACCAGCAGGTCTTCAAAAAGCACATCTTTTCCAAAGCAACTGGTTGGGCCAACTGTGTCCTGCTGGGAGACTGGGATTGTAATCCCACCCCTAGCCCACCCTCTGGGTGCAGGAAGCATGACGGGAGGCCGGTCCTCCTCTGAGCTTCCTTCTCCTCATCGTGAACAGGGATCATAGCCCTTCTGCACGGACCTCACCGGGCTGTTGTGAGGATGATGGGGAGTGAAGGCCGCACAGATCCCTGGCAGTAGGGTAACGTGCTGTACAGAATCAGTCTTGGCTGTGTGCGTAGCCTTGATGCTGTTCGATACAGCCCCTGGATTGCGCCTGGCGCAGTTTATGGCCAGGGTCAGGCCGCAGTCAGTGGTTAGAATCATTGCTTTTTTGAGTCCTGGCCAAACCTGTCGCTGGAACTGTGACTGGGTCAAGTCTTAGTGTGTGGCTTGCGCTGTGGTCAGCTTCGTGGCCGGGTCTGAGATCGGGTCCCAGTTGTTCTGTGATCGGGGTTGTGGCTTGATCTGTGGCCGGCTCCAAGTTCAGGCTGTGGTCTGGCTGTGGCTAGTCTTAGGAAAATTCTGCAGCCTGGAGTTCCAACCTCAATTCTTGAGTCCACCTCCTGGGTTGATGGAGCTACCTGGGTACGCCAGAAGCTGGATTCCTTCCAGGTCCTTCAGGATCTGGGCTCCAGGTACTGGGAACCCTAGCACACAAGTCCTTTGGGGCCTCCCGGCACATCCTCTGAAACAGCCCAGCACACAAGCTCATCGGTGGCGCATATAGCAGTTTGGGAGATAGTTAGGACGTGTTTCTATAGCAACCAACCCCCAACCAGATCTGGTTTCTTTCTTTAATAATGCCTTTTTCTGGAAGCAGCTTCTCCTGGCCTCTTGTTTCTCCCTGGCTGGCACCCTGGCCCCTGGACTACTGAGCATGGGCTGATTGGCCCTGAGTTGCTCTGGTCAGACTCATCCTGACACAGAGTGGGGCCCGAGGATACACTCTGTGGGACATTTCCCTGAGAGGGGGCCCTCCTGAGCTCTACCCGGTGCTGGGCCATGCCGAGCGTAACGAGAGCTTTCTCTGGGCCCAGCCTTGGGCTGGGAGAGGCTCTGTGGGCCTGGAGAGGATTCCTACCAGGTATCTGCCTGGGGGAAGCCACAGCCCACGGGGGCAGGCAGGCTTGGACCTAGCTCACGGACAGGTGGTCCGACAGGCGCAGGCAAAAGATGTCCTGGAAGCACAGAAGAGGCAGGCGCCCAGACCAGCGCCGCGGTCAAGGAAGGCTTTCAACTAATTCTTAAAGCGTGAATGGGAATTGGGCATGGGGTCGGGGTGGAGGGTATTTAAGGCACCAGGGCCATCTTGAACAAAGGCTTGGAGGGAAAGAACATGATTTGGGTGGGGGCTTCCCCGGGACTACGTGTTACGGAGCCCGGACTAGTGGGTGGAACTGGTTTGGAGACAGAGTGGGTTCTGGCCTTACGTAGTTTAAGTTCTGGGGAGCAGACAAGACGGCCCCAGGGAGCTGCGCCGGCGGACGGGGGAGAAGGGTCAGCTGTGCACCGGGACCAGCCTCAAGAGTGTTAGGGGGTCGGCACCTCCGGCCTCAAGATGGAAGGACAGTTCCCGGTCTGCCCCCTGGGCTCCCATTCCAGCGCCCTGAGGAGGAGACGGCCCGCCCTTGGGAGCTTCCACGTGTGAAAAGACCAAAGAAAGGCCCAGGGAATATCATGATTTATTTATTTCATTTAACAAACCCTTTTATAGCACTGAGTGCCAGGCACTCTGCCAAACCTTTTTCAACCCTTTTCAAATATTGATTCATGCAATCTTCATGGCATCCCCATGGAAGGACTATTATTACCCCCATTTGACAGAGGAGGAAACTGAGGCACAGAGTGCTGTAGCCACGTTTTCTGGGATCACCATTTGAGAGGTGGCAGCGCTGGGATTTGAACCAGCCCCAAGGGGGAGTGGGTGGGACAGTGAGCAAGGAGGAAGGGGAGTGGGAGGGAGAAGGGGGACATTTAGAGTCACCTGCCGGCCTGTGAGAGCCTCACCAGACTCAACGCATCCCTCGCTCAGTGTGCTGTGTGTGGATGGGCCCTGGGACCCCAGGTTAGAACTGAGGGGCAGGGAACTGTGATTCTAAATGTGTGTGTGTGTCTGTGTGTGTATCTGTGTGTCTGTCTGTCTGTGTGGGCCACATTTGGGCTCCGGCTCTACGTGTCCAGGGTGTTCTCACTGCCCACGGGGAGTCTGGCGGCCTGATTATTTCCGCAGCATTGATGTCAGGAGTTGGACTCAAATGCTTGTGCCTGTGTGTGTGTGTGTGTGTGACAGAGGAGACAGAGATAGGAGATAGGGGCCCCGCCTGAATGAGTCCACAGCTGAGCCCTTTCCTTCCCCAGACCTCCTCCTCTCCTGAGGCACAGACTGCTTGAATCCAGAGGACCTGCCAGGCTGTGGTTTCAGATGCAGCCTCAGGCGGGACTGGGCACAGGAGCTGTGGCCACGGTGACGGGCGGCAGGCTCAGCGCCCGGCAACCCACCTTGGCCACCTCAGGCTCCCAGGAGGTCTGGAAATGGGCAGGTGTTACTTGAACACCCGCAGGGCCATGGCTGTCGCAGCCGACGCCCATGTTCCCTCCCTTGTTCTGATGAGCCAGACTTTTTACCCTGGAGGAGAAAGTTCTAGGTCCAGCGTCTCTTGGAAATGGCCGGATTGCTTTGACCGTTTTGACATGTCTCTCCTCCTTCCCATCCTGCCCCAGCATGGCCAGCTCTGCCCACACTTCCTTAAGCTCAGCTCGTGCTGCCTCCCCCAGGTAGGCCTCCGGGTCCTTCAGCCTTTGGGACCTGCCGTCCACACCTATGGGATGCAGTGGGTGTGACATGTAGCCAGGGGCCAGGCTGCCCGCCCTCTTTTGTCCTGTGCCCGGTGCAGGGCCGGTGCAGGGCTGGGCCCATCAGCTCTGTCCCCAGTTCCTTCCTCCCGGGCACCATCTGGCCGAGGAAGAGTCAGCCAGTGCCTTCCTCCCTCCCTTCACTGTGCCAGGGGTTTCAGTGAAACATGTGCATGTTCCTTTTCACAGTCTTTTTCATTATAGGCTATTATAAAATACTGATTATAGTTCCCTGTGCTACATCTACAGTAGGACCTTGTTGTTTATCTATTTTTTGTATAGTAGTTAGTACCTGCAAACCCCAAACTCCTAATTTATCCCTCCCCACCTCCTTCCCCTCCCCTGGTAACCGTAAGGTTGTTTTCTATGCCTGTGAGTCTGTCTCTGCTTTGTAAATAAGTTCATTTGTGTTTGTTTGTTTTGCTTAACATGATCCATTTTATAGGGTCTTTTTCACCCAAGGGTAGATAACCGAGATCCCCCCAGATGCCCACATCTGAGAGTGGGGGGGACTGCAGCAGGTTTAAACAGACTTATAGGGTATATGTAAAAACCAGGGCAGGTGTGCTACAAAGAAGAGAACAGTAAACAAGATCAAAGATGCCTTTGGAAAGGAAATCAACGGTAGGTTTTGACCACAAAGGAGAGTCAGCAGTCAGGTGAAGGGTCCATCTGAAGGAGGAACAAGTGATGGTCCAGCGTTTAGAACTCAAAGAGGTGACAGAGTTCTTTGGATGCTGGGGGCCTCGCCCTCGTCATCAGCGCCCGGTGGATGTACAGATGCGCGTGCTCGTGCCGGTCTGTTCTTTAGGCTGTAATTACACTGTAACAGACACTGGAGGAAGGAGGGCCTGGTGGGAGGAAGGGAGTGGTTTCAGTTTCTTCAGAGCACTTTCTGTTGTTGAGATTATCTTTGCTGTTCCCTTGTACCAGGTCTGCTTTCTCTGTCCCCCCGAAGAGTGTAAGATTTGGGGGCCCCCACCCTGTCCCTCTTTTTCACCTCGGTGTCCCCAGCACCTAACACACTGCCTGCGGGATGGGCAGCTCCCTTTGACACCCAGAAGCCCCTTCTCTCTCTGCCCACCTCTAGCTGGGAGAGCATCTCCCTCAAATGGAGCTGAACTGGCCTCTCTGCCGCCTTGCCCTCTGCCGGGTTCTCCCTGCTGGGATTCCCACGAAGGCCAGCCTATCACACGTGCTATGGGTGTTACAGTGCCCTAGGATGATGGTGGCCGGCAAGGATGGACGCAGTGGGGGTGGCGAGGGAGGGACAAATTCTAGAGCTCTCTTTTCTGCAGCTCTGGCACACGCGGTTTGTGAGGGGGAGGTAGGCAGAAGTGTCCTTGCCTTTCTTTGTTCCTGGGTGGAGTGTGTACTACACAGAAATGAGACCCACCATAACCAGGAACATCTTGACGAACCCTCCCTATTCAAACTCAGGAACCAACTAGGCTCAGATACATCTTCTGATGAACCCATCACTACTTCAATTCTTGCTGCTCACCACCCAAAACTCAGAACCGAATAGATGAGGCTAATATGACTGCCTTTACTATCCAGATTCTTGCTTTCTTAGGAATGGAATGGATTTGGACAGCAAGGGATATTTGCACATTAATATAGTATGTATAATAGTTTTTATACCTTTAGTATCTGTTGATTGAGAGAATATATAAAATTAATGTACATTCAATAAGAGTGTTAAGTGATTATATTTTTTGAAGCACGGAAATCTTCACATCATTTGATTTATACCTAAGCACTTTTTATTTTATTTTATCTTATTTTAATGCTATTGTAAATGGTATTGTTTTTCTTATTTTATTTTATTTTTATTTATTTATTTAATTGAAGTACAGTCAGTTACAATGTGTCAGTCTTTGGTGTACAGCACAGTATTGTTTTTCAAATGTCAAATTCCAGTTGTTCATTGCTGACATACAGGAGTGCAACTGACATTTGTATATTGAGCTATTGATCTTGTATCCTGTGATCGTGCTATATCCAATTATTAGTTCCAGTAGGTTCTTTTTTATAGATTTTGTAGAGTTTTTTTTTCTTTTTTTTTTTGTGTGTGTGGGTGGGTAATTAGGTTTATTTATTTATTTATTTTATTGGAGGTACTGGGGATTGGACCCAGGACCTCATGCATGCTAAGCACACACTCTACCACTGAGCTATACCCTCCCACCGAGTTTTTATTTTCTAGATAAGCATGCCATCTGAGAACAAAAGCGGTTTTATTTTTTTCTTTTCAATATGCATACCTTTTATTTCTTTTTCTTGTCTTATTGCACAAGCTAGAACTTTATCCACATACATTTGAGAAACAGTCCCATATCCATGTTAGAAATATTCAGTTATAATGTATCTGTATCTGGATTCTCAAACTCCCTTGCAGTAAATCCAGGGTCCACGGTAGGAAATTACTGATCTGCCTGTCATGCTGTTCACCCTGGTGGGTGAGAATCATAACCTTAAAGGGTCCCCACAGGGAGTGTGGGGCAGACGCAGCTTTGTGTCTAGAAGTGACTTCCAGCTCAGTGTTCCCTGTGGCCTCTGCCTTTTCTGTGTCTCAGAAGTGCTTCTTGCCTGGCTCTAAGCCATGGAGCTCAAGCTGGGTGTGTGTTTGGGAGTTTGTGGTGGGTGGGGCAGGAGGGACAGGCAGGAGGGCTGTGTTTCTGGGCTGATCTGGGCTGGCCTCTCCCTTCAGGAAGAGTTTATGTTCTGGGATCTGGGCTCGGAGCAGGGAACAGTGCCAGCATCCTGCAGGGTGGCAGGGTGTGGTGAGCGGAGGCTGCAGCAGGTTCTCTGAGAACTGCAATGTGCATTCTAGCCATGGCTGGGGGAATGCCCGCCTCCCACTGTTTCACTGACATCCACTGTGTGCCAGGAAGGCTCCTCAAACACCAGTCAGAGTTGACACATTTCAGGGGACAGTCTCTGTCAGCTTTCTCATTGCACAGATGGGGCATCTGAAAAAGAGGCATTGCTAATGCAAGAACCCAGGTCTCTCTGGAGACAGAACAAGTGTGCCTGGTGGCCAGGGCTGAAGCCCTGGAAAGACTTACCCTGTATACACAATAACTGCACTGTTTTCCACTGACTCTAAGATACAATCAGTTATAAGATGCACCATTATTTTATATACCAGGGAGAAAGACTAAACAATGCCACCCAAGTTATGATTTGCCATCACATAAGACAAACCCTGATTTTAAAGATGTGGAAGTGTGAAAAAAAATGTACATCTTAGAACTGATAAAATAAGATGAATTTATAAAATTAATAGTCATATGAAATTAAATGTGCAATGTGAAAATTGAGTTTCCCCTGCCTCTTCTTATCAAATTCTGCTCTGTACAGATAATGTCTGTTGACACATTGGTGCTGTCCTTCCAGAAATTTTAATGCACCTTTAAGTGTATTTATGTATTAATAATTATTTTTTATTAAACATTTTTTTTAAATGGAGGTACTGGGGATTGAACCCAGGGCCACAAGCATGCTGAGCATGCGCTCTTCCAGTGAGCTCTACCCTCCCCTACCGTAATAATTATTGTGGGCACTTGCTATATTCTGGGCCCTGGGCTAAGCGCTTTGATGCATTTTATTTCATCTTTACAATAAGCTCATGGGGCAGGTAGGAGCTGTCCTCACTTCTTAGCTGAGGAAACAGAGGCACAGAGAGGTGACGGGACTCGCCTGACATCACACAGCTTCTAAGGGGCGAGAGCCTGAGCTTGAATCCAGGCCTCTTCAGCCTACAAGCCTGAGCCCTTTACTAATGTGATGTGTGTACGGTATAAGAGTACCTTTCAAAAATGGGGTCAGAAGAAACATGCTGCTCTGGGACCCACGTGCATTTTTTTTTTTTCTCCTAACCATCCTCTGTGGGCATCTTTCCTTATCAGTACATAAAGGGCTACATTATTTTTCTACCAGTTGCAAGGATTTCCCTTTGTGACTGTATATGTATGTATGTCTCTTCCCTTGTGGAAGGACACTGGGATTTCTTCCAATTCATTGGTGTTACCAGAACACTGAGATGACCAACTATATATTTCCATCTTTGTGTACTCCTCTGATTATTTCCTTGGGAAAATTACGAGGTCAATTTTCTTCGAACATTTTTATGGTTTTAATTTTTATGATTAGATTGGAATCCATCTGCGATCACTAATATTCCCCATGTCCAGGGAGCAGGAGGAGGGGTTTCCTGATGTGCTGGACACCAGCTGGTTCCAAGAGAGTCCCCAAGTGTCCAGTAAAAATGGCTCAGAGAATGGAGGGCAGGGACAGAGGCTTCTGACCCAGCTCTGTCTCTGGCCTTTATCCCCCAGGTCCCAGGGCAGGAGGTGGCCTGGGGCTGAGTTCAGGGCAAGGGGCCATGTTCTCTGTGTTTATTAACTCCTGCCTGCTCCAGATAACCCCTCAGCCCCACGTCCTGACCTCTGCTAATGAAAAAGAATATGAAAATGAATATATGTATGTTCCTATATGACTGAAACATTATGCTGTACACCAGAAATTGACAAAACATTGTAAACTGACTATACCTCAATAAAATATTTAAAAACAATAGTGGCCATTACTGAACCTCCTAATATACAGGTGCTGAGCACGCATTACTTCTGATCCTTCGAGCTTGGAATTGATGCTTGTCAATATTGTATAGACGGGGAAACTAAGGCTTCGGGCTGGAGAGGGAATGGCTGTGCAGGTTGTAAGTGGCAGAGACAGGGCAGAACTCAAGCCCAAGTACCCCTTAGTTTGGGACTTTTTCCCCAGGGGAGGTTGCAGGCCTGGCCTGGCCTGCACATGCTGTGTACAGCAAACATCACTAGTACCTGTCAGGATATCTGCTTCTCCCCTCCTCCACCCTCCTGAAGTTGGGCGTGGCCACGTGACTTGCTTTGGCCAATGACATGTGTGCAGAAACTTGTTGAGTGTAGGAAGACACCTTCATGACTGGGCGTGACTTTCTGCCTTCTTCTAACCTGCTCCAGGCCACCTTGATGTCTCTTTTTGAGATGGTAACATACAGCAGTGGCAGCTTTGAGTGACTGCCATAGCCAGGGTCCCCTTCCAATCGGGGTGTGAGTGAGAAATGAACTGCTGTTGTTTTAAGCAGTTTTAAGATCATTTATTAACATAGCAAAACGTATCTGATGCTTCCTGATGCACTGTGTCCCCTTGGCAACATCTCTTTACTATCTCTGGCCTCAGTTTTGGTGTGTGCAAAATGGGCACACTCATTCCTGCCCCACTGAGCTATCTCAGAGAGGTATCTGGGGTTTAAATGAAAGCACAGTAGTGGGAGGACCCTGTGAGGTGCTGAGGAGAGGGCAGGGACGTGCAGGACGCTGACTAAACCTTGGTTCGGGGGCGGTCTGGGTTTACCTCCTTTATGCTAGGACACAATCTCAAGCCTGGCTAACGGGTGTGTTTCCTTTGACAGGTGGCCCTCCCCCGGGCGGTGGTACCCCCTGGCACCTTCGAAATGTCCTCAGCGACTCAGTGGAGAGTTCTGATGATGAATTCTTTGATGCTAGAGGTGAGTGAATCCCATCCGGCCATCATTGGCTGGGTGACCTTTTTAGAAGCTCCACGAAGGGGATCTCTGTTGGGAGTTAATATCTCTCCACTGAGACACTGTAGTTCCACATTTCATAATTTCCCAGTCTGTGAGTTCCCCAACGACTGGAGATCAGCATCCATTCATTCACTCTTTCAGATATTGGCTGAGTTCCTAATATACTGTAGTAAAAAAAAATAGGCATGGTCACTGCCCTCACCCGGCTTATAGTCTAGTGTGAGAGGCAAACATCAATTACACAAAGGGAAATACAATCACCAATGGGGAGTAATACTTTGGAGTCAAAAGCACCAGGTGTTAATAGAAAGAGTGAGGATGGGGGTACCTAATTTTGGGCATGGAGGTCGTTAACATCTTCTCCGCAGAACCGAGGATAGGAGTGGGCTAGATGAAGAGTGGGAGAGAGTGCCTTAGCCACAGCAGATAGGATGTTGTGGAGACAGGAAAGATGTGGCTTTCCAGGAACTGAAGGAGACCCGCATGGCGGGGGAGAGGAGAGATGAAGCCTCGTGGGACCCAGGAGACGACTTACAAGATCAGCCCGTAGATGGGAGGGGGAGCTGGAGTGGAGGTGGGGACCAGTTAGAAAGATTATTGCAGATGTTCAGGTGAGGCATGATGGAGGGCGAGGGCATCAGTGTTGCTTCCCAGCGCTGGGTGCATCACCAGTACGCAGACACAGCATGGGGCGCTAAGTGAGGATGGAAAAACAGGAAGCATTGTAAGAATTGGAGAAGAAGGCACCAAACCTTGGAGAAGGTGGGCATGTCAGGCAGAGAGATCAACCTAAGCAAAGGCTCAGAGATGAGGAGCTGCAAGGCAGGTGGTGGGGGGGACCGGTGGGAGATGGGTCTGCCGGGAGAGAGGACCCTCACAGCCTTGCTTGCCTGGGCAGTGTGGGGGCAGCTGAGATGCACCAATGGCCTCCTCCCCAGCCCAGGAGGGCCCCCAGTTCTCACTTACTCTGAGAAGTCATCGTATCTGGGGGGTCGACTTACTCCTGAGATGGGGCCAGCTTTGAAATGCCTGGCTGAATGGGGTCTTTAAAGAGAAACAGCCCATATGCTGGGAAGACATCTGGACCCAGAACAGGCCACTTGGGACAGGGCCTCAGCCATGCCATTGACTTTTGCTGTGATCTTGGGCAAGTCTTTCTCCTTCTCGGGGCCTCAATTTCCCTATTAGCTCTGTGCCTCCGGGAGTGGAGATTAGATCCAATTTAAATGACTTCAGGGAAGCACAGAGGGGCGGCGGGATGCTGTTCCAGGCTGCGCCTCCTCCATTCTTGGCTCTGGGCGGAGAACCCCTTCCCTGATGCCGGCCCTAAACCAGCCCACTTGGGGCTTATTTCCTGTCTCCGATTGGCGTCTGATTGGAGTGGCAGCCGGGGCTGACTTCCTGCATAGCAACTAACCCACAGTGTGACAACAACGGCTTCAATATTTTGACGCTTAGAACACTTTCATTTAAAATATTTTTGCAGTTCAGCAGGGCTCTGCATTCCCAGATGACGAGGGTGGGTCGCTGCGGGAGACAGCTGCGGGAGGTGCAGGTCAGCTCCAGCTCCGGCCGAGGTGCCAGGTGCCAGCCTTCCCTTCGGGCAGCTGTGGATACAACCCGCTCCCCTCCCTGCGGACCCTCGGCTTTCTGTCCTCCACTTCCACGATCTCACCACTCTGTCTGCAGTTCCCAAATTGGCCTCGTCTCTCGCTCCTCTCTAATGGGTGCCCCACTTTCTCATCTCTCGCTTGGCCTCATCTCACTTCTGTCTTTCCTTCCATCCGCTGTCCCAGGATCCCAGACTCTCTTGTCCTTTGCCCTGCCTTCCACCTCTCAGCACTCCCTACCGGACCTCTGAACCTCACATCTCTGCTCCCCTCCTCCTACGTCACCTCTCCCAGAGCATCTGTAGTTCTCAGCCACACGATCCACCCACAGGCTGCTGGAACCTTTAGTTCTGAGTTGCCAACTCCCCACCTCCTGTCTGTTCCATACGGTTTCTCTGGACAAGGCCTTTGCCTATTTCCTTGGCTCTGAGCAGTAAGAAGTGAAGCCATCCTCCTGCTCTGCTCCTAGGAACTGGCCCAGGCCCAACCCGGCCAGCTCTCTCAGCATCCGGGGCCAGGCTGCGGGTGTCCGATTTCTGGGCAAGCTCTGAAGGGTCACCTCCCATTTCTGTTCTCTAGCCGGACTGAGGCCTGACCCTAACCTGCGTGTCAGCTCTGACCCCACCTGCATCCTGCTACCTCCAGTCATGGTGGAACCACCTGGCTGGGTGTCAGAAATAGAGGCCAGATCATGGAAGGGACCTCCAAAGATCACATATCAAGGTTGGGGCAGAGGGACTGGAACCCGGGAGCTTAGTGTCCAGGACAGGCCTTTTTCTTTGACATATTACTGAAACTGGGACCCTCCTCCCTCCCTTTCTTCCTTAAGCTCCAGCCCATTGGCCCAGCACTGCGGTCTACCTGGTGGCATACGAGACGCTCATGGTCTGGTGCAGAGGGGGGACTCTTAGGCTCTGGGGGGCTCTGGGTGTATCTGCAAGGCACGGAAGGGACTGGGGGGCAGTCAGGCAGGAGGATGGTGCTATCTGGGTCCAATACGACCCTGGGAAAGATGCCAGTTTCCTGGGCCATTGCAGCAGGCTTGGGGCCTCCAGGTGGCTGGTGCCCCTGACTGGATGCTTTAGGGTGAGTGATGGAGTCTAGGCCCCCAGACTCAGCAGGGGCGCCACGCTCCGTCCTGTCAGTACAGTTAAAGGATATCTGGGGACTCACGGCCCAGTCTAGCAAGGCTGGATTGCAGAGTGAGGGAAAACCCAGGGTGACCAAGAGGGAACAGTCCTCAAGCCCAGACCATGTCAGAGCTGGGGGGCCCTCAAGGTCTTGAGTTCAACACTCCCACCCCACTTTATAGCCTGAGAAACTGAGGCTGAAGAACTGGGAAACTGTTCAGGGTCACCAAAGAATCAGGCAGAGCAGAATTCAGACTCATTCATTCATTCGTTCCAGCATTTACTGAGCATCTGTCCATCAGGTACCAGGCACTGTTCTAGGTGTAGGGGACATGGGGCAAGTAGACCCTGTCCTGGCCCCCATGGAGCTTAGTTTAGTGGTGATGGGTGGGAAGACAGTATATAAGCAAGTGAGTCCTATCGATAATTTCCACGAAGCAAATAACACAAAGGAACAGACACCTTGCCAAAGAAGGTTAGAGGAACGGCGAACAATGAAAACATGCTCAGCGCCATTAGTCATTAGGGAAACGCAAACCAAACGCATAATGAGACGCCACCTCATTCTTTTTAGAATGGCTGTTTGAGACAACTGGCCAGGATGTGGAGGAACTGGGAGTCTCAGACTCAGTTGGCAGGGATGTCCAGTGGGACAGACACTTTGGAAAACAGATCGCAGCTTCTTAAAAAGTTAATCACAGTTAACTACCTTTCCACTTCTAGGTGTTTACCCAAGAGGAAAGAAAACATATGTCCTCTTAAAGACGTGTCCCTTAGCTGCTTTCTTCACGATAGCCCCAAAGTGAAAACAACTCAAATGTCCATCAATGGGTGAATAATAAACAAATTGTGGGGCCTCAGTATTCATGAAACAGCACTCAGCGATAAGGAGGAACGAACTGATCCCCACAGCAATAGGGATGAATCTCAAAATAATCATGCTGAGTGAAAGGAGTCAGGCTGAGAAAGAGTGCACACTATGATTCCATTTGTAGACAACTCTAGAAAGTGCAGACGAGTCTGTAGCGACCAGAATGGATCCGTGGTTGCCTGGTAGGTGGGAGGGAGGGATCAAAAGGACAAGGGGAAATTTCTGAGGGCGATGGATAGGGAATTGCTTGGGCTGATGGCTTCATGGGTGTGCACGTGTGTCAAAACCTATCAACATTTAAATGTCAAAATGTTTTAAATATGTGTAGTTTATGGAATGTCAGTTATAGCTCCGGAATGCTATAAAGTTAAAAATGGAGAATCTCCTCCTGGTATACTATAATGGTCTGTGATAGAGTGACTGGGTGAGGAGGAGGCCCCCAAAGGACGTGGCCCTGAGCTGACAGCCGAATAAAAAGAAATGAGCTGTGTGAGGATCTGGGGGAACAGTGTTCTGGACAGTGGGAACAGCCAGTGCAAAGCTTTTATGGGAGGAGTAGGTAGGAAGGCCGGTGTGTTGAGCATGAGCAGTGGAGCACAGGCCTGACCCAGTAGCCTCCAGCTCTGCTTCCCTACCCAGGCTCTGCAGTGACCCTGGGTCCCCCTGCCCCTGTTCCAGGAGGCCAGAGACTCAGAACTGAGAATCCCTGGTGCAGCATGTACCTGTAAAATCAAAACATGCCCAGACTTTGAGTGAATGAGCTTTCACTGCAGGTGATGAAAATTGCTGGGTGACAGGTGGTCTGGCCAGAAACCATGCGTAAGAAGAACTCAGTAGACCAAGGAGGGACAGCCCAGATTTCATCTGGTCTCTCGCCATGAAATGCTGAATTCTAGAGAGAAAACGAAAATCTATTTGGGCATCACCATGCCTAGAGGATGCAGGTTGGGGCTACGACGACCCCTGTGGCATCACATACATTTATCTGGGCTGTGTCAAGCTCATGACCTGTTTCTGTAGCAAAATGTATGTCTCCATTTAGAAAATATAAAGTGCATCCTTAACTTTAACCTATTCAGATGCAACAAGCCGTCCAATTAGAGAGTCTTAAAAGCCACCAAACATCTAGGTACAAACAGAGGCTCTTACGGTGAACTGCTGGAAGATAGTGTCAAATGGGAAAGGCCTTGAGCCCCCAGGCGGGAGACCTGAATTCTTGGCCCAGCCCTGCGCCTGAGGTGCTGTGTGACCCTGGGCCAGCTGTGCGGCTCTGCGTCTAGAAGATGAGGATGCGGACCTGAACTTAAAGGCTCCTTCTGGCTCTGAACTTTCCAGGAGGCGCCTAGTTGGCCTCGTTGGCCACAGCGCCCAGGCTCATTCCTGACTTTCATGGGAAATATTTATTTTCTTTTGGCTTCCCCCCAAAATCTAAATTACAAGCCCCTCTCCCAGCTGTGAATTTGCACAGCAGGCCAGGCGCTGACACTTGCAGGGGGACAAGTGGGCTGGGCAGGAGGTGAGAATGGGGATGGGGTGGGGGTGGAGCCTGGGTTTGTTTTCAGGGCACATCTGGCCCCAGAGAGCGGATCAGGGGGACTCCCTCCCTCGGCGGGTAGAGGGGAGTTCTGGGCGGGAAACTGGAAGTTTCTGCCTTTCTGCCCTTTGCTATGTGTTCTGTGTCCTCCGTTCTCTCTCTGTCTCTGTGACCAGCACCGGCTGACCCTCCCCTTCCCCCACCTGTCAGGAGGCTGGGGCCGAGGAGCTGGACCGTGTTTCGCAGAGGCGCGGCTCGTTGCTCTAACTCCCTGATTTTTCACGGTGTGGGGATTAATCATCCCACTTTACAAAGGCTCTAAGGTGGGGTTGGGTCTCATACGGAGTAAGGGTCTTTCCCCTGTCCGGGCTTTTACTGCAATCACGCAACTTCCAGGGTGGGAAGGGGGGTCCAATCCCAAAGGAAGAGGGGGAGAGGAGGGGAAAGCTGCAGGTCATCTGGGGTCAGAGGACCCAGGTTTTCTCACGGTTGGGCCCCTGACTGGCCACTGTCTGACCTCAGGCTTGTCTCTGGGTCCGTCCTCTGGAGCACGGCAGGGGTCTGGTTTCATCTTGTGGGTGGAGTGGAGGATGTCGCTGTGGGCAGCTGGGCAAAAGAGCCCTCGCAGAAGCAAAGCACAGGCGTGTGCCTGACCCCTGATCCCCTCTCATCGGGGGAGGGGAAGTGAAGAAGCAGAGGCAGAGGAGCCAGCCCCAAAGGCTTCTGGGAATGAGCCGAGTAGGGCCCCCTGTGTGATGAAGAGAGGGTGGTGGGCCAGCCGTGGAGGGGGGTGGGGCATGCATTAAACAGCCAGGGCAGGTTAGCGATCTTGAGTCCCAGAGCAACGCATATCTAGGTCCCTCGAAAGACTGGTTTGTGGGCCTGAGGCATGGAGAGACGGCAGGGATTGGACCAGTTGCCGGCAGGTGACCGAGCCCCCGGCTCCGTGAGCTGGAGGTGAAGCCTACCTGGCCTGGGACAGGGGTCCCCGTTCCGAAGTCCTTGGGCCCAGCAGACACAGAGGCCCCAAGGTAGGAAGAAAGGCTTTCCCTATGACACTGGAGGGGGTGCTTCTGGGGGTGTATCCAGGCTCTGGTCAGGCTCGGAGTTAGTCTGGGGTCGAGGCCAGGGTGGTGGTACTGGTGGGTGAGGCTGAGCCTGGCCTCTGGACTGGGCAGGGACCGGGGCTCAGCAGGGATGAAGCAGATGCCAAAACTGTGTCCACACCAGAGGTCACTGGGGCTGAGAATTGGCACGTGGGGAACAGTCACCAGAAGTCGAAAAGCAAAAATCAATAACCAGGACATTATCCAAATAAGCCCTTTGCGGCCTTGCGTGGTCTGCTGAGGGGAAGGAGGGCAGGGCTCAGAGCTGAGCTGCCAGGCTTTCCCGATTGCTGCTTCCATGTGTGCATGTGTGTGCGCGCACACATGCCCACTGCCATTCAGAGGACAAGTTCATTGTAGCCGGAGTGAAGATCTGAAGGCTGAGTGTTGAGAACAGGGACAGAGGAGCGGCCCAGAGCAGGAGAGGAAGCTTGTCTTCGAGGTGGGGGCGGGAGAGCATCTGGAGAGATGGGGATGGGGTGGGGGTGGGGGGGGCACAGAGCACAAGAAAGCAGAGAGGGAGATAGAGCAAGAGAGACTCAAAGAGGCTGGGAGAGAGGGATACAGACACACACAGACACAGACGGGAGCACGCCAGGAGAGACCCAGAGAGAGTTGAAAGAGGGACAGTGTCCTAGGAGGAGACAGCCATCAGAGAGAGCAAGAAAGGCCTGCAGGTATGGGGAGACCCGGGGGTAGGCACCCAGAGAAAGAAGGAGAAACCCAGAGAGGGAGAGAGATCAAGAAAGAGACCACCCCCCCCAAAGAGAGAGGAGAAAGGTAGGTTCTGGGATAAAGACAGAGCAAGAGCAAAGAGAAAGGGAGCTTGATCGAGGCCCAGAGGGAGGGGCAGACACGGCAGAGAGCCTGAGACAGAGAAACACAAGGACCAGGAGAAACACAAGGATCAATGGAAAGGCATCTAGTCTGAATGGGACAAGGACAGAGACACATTTCCTAGAAAGACAGAAGACCAAGAGGGAAAGATGGAGGAAGGCCACGTGGATAACTGGGAAGAGGGGAAAGATGCCGAGGGCTGTGCAGAAGTAAGCACGCACAGACCACAGAGCCCTGGGAGCCTGGGGTTCTGATGGCCATGCATACATCCTGGGATAGGGATGGTGCATTGCAGAAAAACTGGAAACTTGGATGTGTGAGCACTTACTGCATACCTGGCACTGGACCAGGAGCCCCGGCTCACTCATCTGATTGTGTCAATTTTCTATTGTGTTTTTTTCACAAAATGGAATTCTGACAGGATGGAAATTGTGTCTCACACTGCACACAGCAGGTGCTCAGGAATCCATTCATTGCAGAATGAATGTTAAATGAACAAGCAGACGACTGCATGCTTGGGTAACTGAGCCAGGGTACACAGTCATTCGAGGTGACCCTGACGACCCCACTCTGGAGCTGAGACAGAATGACACAGGGGCAGACAGCAGCATGACTGGTACTGAGCGTGAGTGTGGGGCCACAACACTGCGTGCTCTGGTGGTGGCGGCAGCGGCGGTACCATCATCTTCATGTACTGTTATCCACATCCGTGTTCTTACTGTGTGCTTGTCATGCTTGTAGACACTTTACCTTCATTATCTCACATCTCATTTAGTCCTCACAGCAATCCTGTGCCACAGGCATTAGTATGATATCACATTATAGTCGAGGAAACTGAGGCTCATAAAGGGTAAGTTACTGTCCGAGGTCAGTACATCCAGAATGGAAAGGAGTCAATCTAACACCAGAATTGAACTCTTAACCCCTTGATGATTTTGCTCCCCCAAGAGTAATACTACCTGATATTTGTTTGTAGAATTTTGGCTTCAGTAGCTTTTCCAAATTTATTATATTGTCCTCATGAAAGCTTGCTAGGGAAGAGCTGGGAAACCAGAATTCTTCCATTTAAGAGATAAGAAAACAGGAACAGTTGAGGGACATATGCAAAGGCATGGGCTCACATGTAGCAGCTCAGGACTTGAACCCAGTCAGGGCTCTGCCCAGAACACAATGCTGCCTAGAGGTGTAAACCATGCCCAGATGGAACACACCAGGCTTAGGAAATTGTCGGAGTGTGGCTGATGCTGGCTGGAGTGTTGGGCAGCCAAGACAGGATGTCCAGGGCAGGCCACCAGCAGGGCAGGAGTTTAAGACTCTTGAAATAGTATCTGGGTTTAAATCCTGGCTCTAGCCAGTCACCTTGGGCAAGTTTCTGAACTATTTCGTGCTTCAGTCTCCTTGTTTATAACATTGAGTAATAATAATTGTACATTGTTAGTATTGTGAGAATTAAATGAATTAATATTTGTAAAGGACTTATAACAATCTCAGTGCCTATTAAGGATCTGATAAATGTTGTTAAATAGATCAAAATAAGTAAATCAAAGAAGGCAGGAGGAGCTGTCCCAGCCGGAAATGGGGTCTGGATGATTGCACTCGAGTGATTCAGAACTCTGGACAGCTCCCCCAAGCTTCAGCTCCACCATATTGGTTCCATATGCTCTGTAAAGATCTTTGGCAGTGAGTGAAATGGGTCTTATCCCTTTATTATCAGTTAGGATAAGCTTGGGGATTCTCCTCACCACCCTTTAGTGTCTGTTCTATGAGAAAAGGCACAAAGTTCTTCATCAGGAAGGCCTGTCTTAGTCTTTAAAGAGAGAGGGGAGGCATTCCTGTGGGTTTGTGCCTGAGAAAATGTCCCTTTCTGAGATGAGGGACTGCACCAGATGTGTGTAGTTGATGTGCGGGACCCAGGGGCTTGCGTTCAGTGTGTTTAGAGAATATGGTCTCACCAATCCCTTGCAGACTCTTGAAATAGTATATCTGGGTTTAAATCCTGGATCTAGCCAGTGACCTTGGGCAAGTTACTGAACTATTTCATGCTTTAGTCTCCTTCACTAAGCTCAGACTGAAAAAGGGCAAGGATAGAGACAGGGCTGAGGGGAGAACAGGAGGAGAATGGAGGCACTGAGAAGTTCATAAGGTTGAGATGTGGGCTAAGGGTTCCATACAGCTCAAGGCTTACTTAGAGACAGAAGCCTTCTCTCCCAGTTACTGTAGAGCTCCTGCTACACTCAAACCCTGGTCTGCTCAAATACTGATGGCAACCCTTTTCTCATGTGAACGAGTAACCTTAATGTCTGTCATCTATGCACCAAGAACTTTATGTTTATTATCTCATTTAATCTGCACAACAACTCTGTGAGTTAGACATTGCCAGTCCTATCTGACTCATGGGAAGAGGAGGCTCAGAGAAGTCAAGTAACTTACCCAAAGGAAAACTGCTACCAGGTGGCAAGGCTTTGCTTTTTCTTTCCAGACACGCTGCTTTTCAAGAAATGCCACTCAGAGTGCTAGGAATGGAGCCTTCTGTGAGTTTTCAGCCTCTCTCACGACTGTTCCCTCATTACTCTCTTTTGCTGTAACACGTGGAGGCCCAGGAGGGTACAACAACAGTGCCTTCTTGCAACGAAGAGTTCCTGAATGTCTTCTCCCTGTCTGTACCTGCAGACTCTTTTAAAAGTTGAACTCTACCTCAACTCAAAGGAAGAAATAAACACTTTTTGAGATATAAGCTCCTCTTAGGGGTTCCTCTACACAGCCCTGCCTGCTCATGCTCAGCTCTGCTTCTTCCCACAGAGGAGATGGCTGAAGGGAAGAACGCCATCCTCATTGGGATGAGCCAGTGGAATTCAAATGACCTGGTGGAACAGATGGAGACCATGGGGAAACTGGAGGAACATCAAGGTAAGATTCTGCTTCTCTCCTGACTGTGTGTGTATGTATGTGTGATGCAGGGGATGTGGAAGTGCTGGCAATTTCGTGCTAGAACGCGGGTCTTCTAGGAAAAGCCTTCTGTCTGGGGAATTCTCCTCCTTGAGTCTACAACCCCTGAATTCCGTGACCTTCACGAACCCTTATGGGGATGTCCCTGGGGTTTTCTGTGGCAGAAGAGCTCTAACATACTTCAACAGAACTTTCTTTGTTCATAGGACGACCACTTAGGAGCATGGGTACTTAAGGGCAGGTGGCGGGGTCCAAGCTCCTTTGACTGCCAGGCCTATGGCATTGGAATCTGCAACTGGAGGAGTCTTTGAGGATGGGCAGCTGTTGGGGTTGTCACTTCCTTTGGTTGGAGGAGTATGTGCCTGGGGATTAATTCAGAGGAGAGTTTTGACCAGGAACTTAATCAGCAGACAAAGCTGGTATATCCTTCTAGGCAGCCATCCTTCTGTCCAGTTGACCATTTTGCATCATAAACAGAAGGTTCATTGAGCACCTGCTATGTGTAAGTGCTTAGTAGGAGGGACCGAAGGTAATTTAACTGAGGCTTCCATCTTGTGATGTGTAAACACAGTGTAAGTCAAAATGTAAGAGGGTCAGACTTAAGCTCCTGGTTGTTGGACCCAGAGGGGAGAGGCATGAATTTTAGAAGGAGGCAGGAGAAGGGGGCTTAAGGTAGCATTCTTGACAATGAACCTATGGAGCCAGGCTTTAGAAGGTAAGTGGAGGATGGAACCAAGGAGCTCATAAAATCTGAGATGACATATCGGGAACTGGAGGCTCAGAGAGGGGCTGTGCTTGATTAAAGTCACACAGGAGGGGGAGGAGCAGAGCCAGGGCTAAACCCTACCCAGGATCAGGGTGCCTCTGTCCCTGTTACCCTGAGTTCAGCCTTTTCTACCTTTTCTACCTCTCCTCCTCACCCCATATATCACCCTTCCTACTTTCCCTCTTCCTCCACTCCTCCTTTCCTTCCTTTCTTGTCCCCATCATTCCTCGGTCATGGTCTGAGCCAGACTACCTATCAGGAAGTGTTCAGTGAGACGGTCCTGGCCCAGCCCAAGAGAATGACCGTCCTGGTGCTGGCCACCTTGCTGGTGGCCGTCTGGCCCCAGCACCTGTTCCTTTTCTTACCACCCCTCCTCTATCCCTTCCTCCCTGGTTCAGAGCCCTCCCCAGATCAGACTGCCCATCCTAAGAAATGGACAGGCCTGGGATGACTGCTCCATTTTACAAACAAGGGACCCAAGGCTCAGAGAAGCTACATCTTGTCCAAGGTCCTCCAAGCTGGGGGCAGCACCACACTCAGATCTCTCGTCTCCTGATTCCCAGACCAGGGCTTTACCTCCCACATTTGACTGAGATTAGGCGCAGTTCTGAGCTCCTGCAAAGTCAGGTCCAGAGTCTTAAAAGGCCAGGCCTTCCTGGGCCACTGTCACGTTCACAGAAAGGGTGGGCTCTGAGTCTAGTCCCCAAGACCAGTATTCCCCAGTATTCACCATGACACATCTTCAGATGGACCCTTTGTCTGCTCTTTGCTTCACCCCAGGAACTCAGAGGGGACTGAGAAGGGGTCATGGACTCCAAATGCTTCCCCAGAACCCTGCTTGGTAGCTACGAAAAGACAAACCCAGACTCATACTCACCACCCATCTGGCCATCCCCTCCCATCCCAACCCCCGCTTGGCTGCCGAAGAATTGTGACTCAGACGCAGTCTGAGCAAAGGAGATGGCACTGAGAAGCAGTGCGAGCTGGGAGGGCAGGGGAGGAGGAAGCAGAGGGAGGTCGATGGGAAAGGCTGAAACCACAGCTTTGGAGGCTAGAGGTCTGGGTTTGAACGTTGGCCCTGCCACTCAGTGGCTCTGTGCCCAGGAAAGTCACATCACCTCTCTGAGCCTCAGTTTCTTCATCTGCAGAATGGGGCTAGTACACAAGCTGTAAGCATTAAATGAGCTGATGTTTGCAAAGTGCATTCAATGACAGGTCATCATAACATGAGAAGAGGGAAAGAAGTGAGAAAGATCTTGCTCAAGGACAGTCCTAACAAACACTTCATGGTGCTCACAAGAGGCTGAATTAGGGGCAGTTCCTCACCTGAGTTTGAGAATTGATGCTGTCTCCTACCAGTACACAATGGGGAGCAGAAGGGGGTGAGGAAGAGGAAACCAGCCGTGTTTCTGGCTCCTTCTGAGTCCCATTCCCCTGTGGATTCATGATGTGAATTCCCACAACCCAGCAGAACACACCCACCAATTCCATTCTTTCCACCCATCACTGATGGAGCCATGGCATGGGCTCAACCCAAGATGGGGGGGAAATAGAGACAAGCAGGCTAGCCTTGTTGCTCTCGTAGGAGCTCCCAGTAGAGAGGAAGAGCATCTTAGCCACGGCCACAGGGTAATAAGACAGGCCTGAGGAAAGAGCCTCTGGGGGCTCTTCTGGGAAGAGGAAGTTTTGACCACACTGTCTGGAAAAAGCTGCAATCAAAATTGGTGGTAGAGACAGGGCTCAACCCCTGCCTCCTCCAACCTCCCTGCCCTTAAACGCAGGGCTCACTCCAGAGACCGCCCCCTTCATGGGTCACGCCTTGGCCAGTCACAGCTACCCTCGGTGATGACCCCCAAGTCCATCTCCAGCCAAGACCTTCCCTGGCCACACTCTTATTCTCAGGAGCCTCCTACTTGCCTCTCTCTGGACGTCCTGAAACCTCTTCATGTTCTATAAGTTCCAAATGGAGCCAACCTTCTTTCTTCTTAATTATGTTTAACAGTCCATCTTTGATCTTGGTCATTGAAACATATGTTGCATGGGCACTTCCCGGCTGTTCTGGCATCTCTAGTTCTTGAAGGGGCTAATACTGGCGTGCGCGCGCGCGTGTGTGTGTCCATGCTCGCATGTTATCTGCACCTCATGGGTCTTCTTTCCTTATTTTTTTTATTGTGAACTCATCTTGGTCAACACTCCCCGACCTTTTCTTTTTTTATGGGAATCTTGTGTCCCCCAGGTTGTGAAAATATCCTTCTAGAGACTGGTCTTGTGTTTCTGCTGGGCCTGAGAGTTTCCTCCATCTTGGACATCTTCTATGCTAGGTTCACAGCTTTGTGTTTCCATTCTGCAAGAGCCGGTGTAAATTTAGACCCCACACCCACAGGTGGCACACAGGCTTAGGGTTTTAGTTACTCACAGTGCGATTTTTTCTTTCCCACTGTCTGTGATGGTCTTTTTTGCTACTTTCCCAAAGCAGTTTTTGTTGTTGTTGTTGTTGTTGTTGTTGTTGTTGTTGTTGTTGTTTGTTTGTTTGTTTAAAGTTTCTTTATGGATAGAGCAGCCCTTCAAGGGTCCCACAGGGGGCGCTCCTCTCACGCCTCACCTTCCACAGGCTGAGGCCGAGTTGGCCGAGTTAACAATAACACTGTTCAGCCTCTAGCCCTGGAACATTTATCCATCTGACTCTTACCTGGGTCTCCCTGATGTCAGCTTCTGCTTTTGTGTCTGGATGGTAGATCCCTCTTTGTTTCTGGTACTTGTGTATTATCCATTCTTTATTTTGAGCTTGGTTATATGTTTACATTTTTGGGGATAATTTATTGCCCAGTATTTTAATGGAAAGGGGTGCTTCAGCATCAGCTCAGTCCACTTTACTTATTATCATTTTTTTTTTTTTACAATTGCTTGTCTCATTATTTTTGTTTAACATTTTAAAAAGTTTGGTAAAGTATATATAAGATAAAACTTACCATTTTAACTGCTTGTAAGTATACTGTTTAGTGGCATTAAATATATTCACATTGTTGTTCAACCATCACTGCCATCCAGCTCAAAAACTTTTTTATCCTCCCAAACAGGAACTCTGTACCCAGTAAACACTAACTCCACATTTCCCTCTCCCTCCAGCCCCTGGTAACTGCCATTCTATCTTCTGTTTCTGTGATTTTGAGCACTCTAGGTGCCTCATATGATTAGAATCATGCAGAATTTGTCTTTTTATGTCTGGCTTCTTTACTGAGCATGTCTTCAAGGTTCATTCATGTTGTAACATGTGATAGCATTCTCTCCCTTTTTGAAGGCTAAATAATATTCCATTGTATGTATCTACTATGTTTTGTTTATTCATTCATCTATTAATGGACATGTTTTCACCTTTTGGCTATTGTGAGTAATGCTATGAACACTAGTGTACAAATAACCATCTTATTTCTTGAATACATTCTTGTTGTAAACAGACAAACAAACCATACAAGCAAACAAACAATACAAACAAACAAAAATAAACCGGTCTTCCTTATCTACTTCAACTGCAGACCTCACTTCAGAGTCTGTCAAGGTGGAGGGTATCATTCTAGAGATAGATCTGATTAGATGTCATTGCTGCAACTTAACTTTTTTTTTTTTTTTTTGCATTTAACAGTAGATTTCGGAGAGCTTTTCATATGAGTATTTATAGATTTGACTCACTATTTTTACCTGTACTATAGTATTCTCTACAATAGATGTACTGTAATTTATTTAACAATTGTATAGTGACAGACATTGGAATTTTTCATTATTAAAACAATGATATGTGGATTAAGGGTATAAGCACTGAAAATTGTAATAGATACTGGGAACAGTTTTCCCAAAAGACTGCAAATGTATATTCATACCAACTGCGGGTTAGTAGCCATTTCCCCGCGATGTTACCAGACTTGATATTCTCAGACTTTAAAACTGCACCTGATTGTTGGGTGAAGATCTTTTCTTGTCTAGTCCTTACTTGATTGCTAATGAGATTGATCATTTTTTCATAAACATGTTGACCAACCCTGTTTCCCTTTATCTGAGTTTCTTCAACAGGCTTTTTGCTTGTCTTCTATTGAATTGTCTTTTTCTGATTGGTTTCCAGGAGTTCTTTATGTATATTCTGGATATAAATTATTTATCTGCTATGTATTTGAAATATTTGTCTCTTGAATCCCACCACTTGGCTGAATTTTCTTATTAGTTCACTCTCTTGGGTTATTTTTAGGTAGAGTGTCAGATTGTTTACAAATCTCCACAGTTATATCCTTGCCAGTGTTTACCCTGCTTACTTATTTTTCTTATTAAATTGTACTGCACAGGACCTCCAGATAGACGCTGAGTGGCAAGATTAAGGCAGACTTTCTTGTCTGATGGTCAGATGTGATATAATGCTGTAACCTCCCCCCTCCTCCTCCTCATTCTTGTTAGTTAAGTATGTTGAGGTATGATTCACATCTGTAACATGTACCCTTCTTAGTGTATAGTTCTTACTGCTGCTCCTTAAATCCCATGCCTTCCTCTTTTCACTAGAATACCTCCTTAAGTAATTCTTTCAGAGAGGAACTGTGGACAGTCATTTTCCAAGTCCTTGTGTTTCTAAACATGTCTTTATTTTTTTATTCTTTTATTGAAGTGTAGTCAATTTACAATGTTAGTTTCAGGTGTACAACAAAGCAATTCAGTTACACATATACATACATACATGTGTATATATTTTCAGTTTCTTTTCCATTATGGTTCATTACAAGAAATTGAACGTAGTTCCCTGTGCTGTACAGTAGGTCCTTGTTGTTGATCTATTTTATATACAGTAGTGTGTATCTGTTAATCCCAGACTCCTAATCTATGCCTCCCCCTCCCCTTTCCCCCTGGTAACCACAGTTTTTTTTTTCTACGTCTGTGAGTCTATTTCTGGCTTGTGAATAAAATTTATATCTTTTAAACATGTCTTTATTTTGCCTTTTCACTTGAATGCAAGTTTGCCTGCATTCCTAATCATGTTCCAAACTATCTTGGAAGACATTCTTTGTGGCCTTCTTGCATTTAGTGTTGTGGTGAGAAGTCTGCAGCAAATTTGTGGATAATCTGTTGTTCTCTCTTGTTGGAGCTTTTAGTTTTAAAAATCTTTATTCTTTGCATTCTGAAGTTACAAACCAAGTTTGCAGATCAGGTTTTGTGGTTGGCCATGCCTGTACCTGGTGTCCTCTTTTTTCATTACTGTGACATTTTCTTTTTTTATTTCTTCAAGTATTTCTTTATGTTTTCTCCTTCCAAAATTTATATCAGATAGATGCTGGAACCATGTCTTAACTTGTCTTGCCTATTTTTATTTCTTGGTTCTTGCTGGATTCTGGAAGTATTCCTTGGTTCCAACTAACCAGCAGCTCACCAATTTTTCTCTTCTTTGGCTGTTTCCTTCTGATCAGCTCTTCTGTAGAGTTTATTTGTTTATTTGTTTGTTTGTCTTAAACAATCCTCTTTTCATTTTCATGCTCTCTGGTTGGTTCTTTTTCATAACAGCCTGATACTGATTCCTAGATGCCATGGACTCATTCTATGCTTTTTATTATTTATTATTTTATTTTTTTAAACATTCTATGCTTTTTAAAGTCTCTATCTTCTTGTTTTTTTAAGTTCCAGAGTTTTCTGGTCGGTCAGAGGTGGATGGGAATAAGCCACACATACTTCAGACTGGATTAATCAGTCAAAGATCCGTAAGTGAGATTATAACAGAGAGTAGGAGCAAGCTTGATTCTAATGAGCTAAGGAAGCACACAGCTGTCATTAACCTTGTCCGAGTCAAATAGATCTTGCCAAGTTCTTTTTTAAATTGAGATATAATTCACATATCATAGAATTCAGGATTTGTAGATACTAACTACAGTATATAAAATAGAAAAACAAGAAAGTCCTACCATATAGCACAGGGAACTATATTCAATGCACTGTAATGGCCTATAGCGAAAAAGAATATGAAAAGCAATATATATATTCCTTTTATACATATACAAATATGTGTATGTATAAATGAATCACTATGCTGTACACCAGAAAGTAACACATTGTAAGTCAATTATTAATTAAAAAATAAAAAAGACAAAGGGAAAAAAAGAATTAAAAATTGTCTATTTAAAATTAAACAGACAATTAAAATTTAAAGGAAAACTGAAAAAAATAGCATGTTACATTAATGGATGTTCATATATTGAACAATCTTACATTCCTGGGATAAATTCTACTTGGACTTTGCCATAACACTAATCTTTTATGCTTAGGGTTTCCATTTCTCTTCCAGAATAATTTATGTTAATAGTCTATGAGCTGTCCCTTAAGTGACTCTTCACAATCAGGGCCCTTTTTGTTTTTGAAACCAACTTAGCGTCATCAAGGCCACATTCTTCTTTGAGACCAAGGAAGCCGTCGCTGCCTATTCCTTGATCAATTTCTCTGCCTCCAGCTTTCCAGAGAGCTGTTTTTCCCTACCATTCTCCCTCTGTCTCTAGCTTCTGCTCGTATATCTGCACATGTGGTTCTCAAAGCATGGTCCCTGGACCACCAGCATTAGTATTGCTCTGGAAACTTGTCAGACGTGTGGATTTGGGAGCCCCACCCAGACTTACTGAATCAACAATCAGCAGGGCTCAGAATCTGTGTTTTCACTTTAGGTGATGCTTTAGGTGATGCTGGTGCTTGCTGAATGTTGAGACCCTTTCATGGTTATGGTACTACGTCTGTTCAAGGAATCCACAGATCCGTTTCCCTGTACTCCGCTTCCTTCAGTCATTGAGTTTGATGTCTTCTGTGTTGTTGGCTTTCCTCTTATATTTTGTAATATTTGGATACATACTCCACTTTGTATTTGCAATTCGCTCTTCTCCTGTCTCTGCGTGATGTAATATGTCTGATGACTGCGAACTGCTGTCATCTAATTATTGGAGAAGGCAGGAAATGCTGCTGGAGGAATTGAGCCATTAGCTTCTCATTTGTTCCTCTTAGGTATTTTCAGCCTCCGAAGGTGTCCCTCAAACTCAGCCCCTTCTCACACCTGGGGACAGAGCAGGGGTCAGTGGCCGGGGTGGGTGTGGAGCCTATTCCCCGGCTTCTCTACCATGGAAGCCCAGACAGTTGCAAATATCTTCCTGCACTCCTGTGTCTTCCACTCAGAACCCTGCCGTTCCCTCTGAGCTGCCCCCACCTTTGGTTCTAGACCTTCCTTTACAGGGTCGAGGTTCTGGTTTCCTCCCTCCTGGCCTGGTTTTCTGGGCACTTGACCTTTGCAGACATTAGCAGGGTCTCACCCTGGAGTTTATGCTCTGATGTTGCCATCTTGAAATGCTTCATCCTTTTGAACGAGGGGCCCTGCATCTTCATCGTGCCAGTCCTGCCTACCTCCCTCAGATCTCTCTGCCTTCTGCCTTTTGGGGATGCTTCATAATTTCTCATCTGCTAGGACATCCCTCCCTATGTTAACAATGCTACTGAAGATTAATTCATATAAAATCGTTAATGTCATTTTCCAGGGATTTGGGGGCAGGAGAAAAAGCCTGGGTGCTGTTGCCAGTTGGCCAACTTTAGCCAGTCCTACTGTGATGCTTCTAAAATGTAAATCCAGTAACCTCATCCTGCTATGGTACTGGCAGCCTGGTCTTCACTGCCCGCAGGAGGAAGTATAACCCCGCTGGCCTGGCCTGTAAGGCCAATCTGGTTCTAGCTTTCCTTCTAACAATGATAATTATCTAGGGTTAGTGAGTTCATACAGCCCTGGAGTGGCTACCATGAGGGGTATTATATAGGGGCTGCCAGACGGTCTCAAGGTTCTCTCTGCTCTGGTCTTCATGCCTCTGGGCTGTACCTCCCCTTCTCCTGTTCACCCTGTGTTCTAGCCAAATGCCCGGGGACTGCCAGCTGACCCTCAAGCCCCTTTGAGCTCTTCCGCTGCCTGCCTTCCCCCTGCTTTCCCCCTAATTTAATCTCCAGCTCTTGTAATCCTGTGCACTTCACCAGGGAGCCTCCCCGATAGCCCAGCCTGTCCCAGACCACCTCCCTCTTTCCCAGCACAGCTTACTCGAGCCATCCCGGCCACGCTGACCAGCCTGCTTAGAGCTGTTTCTTTCTAGGTTGGGGTACTTTGCCTCCCTTTCAGCAAGGGGCTCCTGAGGCTTGCGTGCCCGCCCTCCCTCACTCAGGCAGGCAGGACACACATACTGGGACTTACCCTGCATCAGACCCTGTGCCGGTCAATGCCGGGGACACACTGGTGACTCAGAAATGGACTCAGAATTGACCGACTCTCAGACTTGGGGGTGGGGCAGTCACAGGCCAGTGAGCTCATTACTCCAACAAGAGTGGGAACGAGGTCCGGAGGGATCAGAGAGGACGTGGAGCTTGAGCTGAGACGTGAGGCGTGAAGGAGGCCTTTTTGGGCTGCGTCAGAGCCGTGAGGGGCAGAGGGAACCGCAGGCGCGGAGGTGTGGAGGGAGGTCTGAGGAGGCAGAGAAGTTGAGGGAACTGCACAGAGCTCATCTCGACTGAAGTGGGGATGCCAGGTGTGGGGCTGGGGGCTAGCAGAGGGGTGGGGGGGTCTTGGAGGAGGGGGAGGAATGGGGAGGCCAGAGGTGAAGGCCCTGAGCATCAGGCTGAGTCGGGCCTTCTCAGGGGGCCCCTGGGGGCCATGGACTAGTTGACTGGGAGTGACAGGCCGCATTTCAGAACAAGCATTCTGGAGGCCAACACAGAAGATGAAAGGAAGGGTCAGGGAGTGAGTGTAGAGGGGCTGTGATGGGCCGGGTAGGAGGTAATGAGGGGGAACCTGGACCTTCCACTCAGCAGAGGCTCTGCGTCTGGGGAGCACCTTAAGCAGGGAGGGAGCTGAGTTAACAGGCTGGCCGGAGCCTGGTCCGGGCCCCAGCCCGGGCAGATCACAGGGCTTCAGCTGCTCTTCTTCCTGTTCTGTGGGGGTTGCCTGGACACCCTCTGGCATAGCAGGTGGAGAATGCTCAGTTCCTTCTTCCCCAGGGCCCCATTTCTGTTCTTGGCCACATATTTTGTGTCTCTTGCTCTCGGGGAGCTCCCAGTTCACTGGAAGGAGACTGCAAAGAGGAAATATAAAACCACCTGGGAGACGTTGGCAGGATGTGGAAGCATTTTCTGGGAGCAGACCACGTGGCTCAGCTGCACGGGGTGAATTTGGGACGGGCAGGATTAGCGGGTGATGGAGGCCCCGCCCCCCGTACCCGGCCCTCTCTCTGTAGCTTGTCCTGGTCGCAGGAGTTTCTGGCAGCTTCTGCATTTGAAGAGAGCTCCAGCTGAGGCGAGGCTGGTGGGCCCAGGGGGCCAGGAAAGCTCAGGCCAAGTGGGGTCTCATTTAGGCAGTGGCTGAGACAGCAGCACATCTGGTTAATCACCCTCGTCCTCTGGAGCCCGCTAATCAGGAAGCCCACTAATCAGGAAGCCGGCTTCACAGCTTACTCCTCTGCTCGCTGGCTGTGAGGGAAGACAGAGCCGGAGCAAAACCTGAGCCAGCCGCTGGGCAGGGGAGGCCAGCTTCCTGCTGCTTGGGCCTGCACTCACCTTGTCAGACAGCAAGCTCCTCCTTGTCCAGATCGGTGGCCTCGCTCCTAGGTCCTGGCATGAGAATGGGAGGTGATGGATGAGACCGGGCCCGTCGCTTCCCCATCCCCCAGGGTCTGGCACAGAGTAGGTCCTTGAAAAACACCAAAGTGTGGTAGTCAGGACTGTGACCAGTGTTCTGAAGGGCCCTGGGCTTGGGGTTTAACGTTCTGAACTCTGAATGATTTTATCTTTAGATCTGTGTTTTGTAAGTGCCGCCTGGTGGGACAGTGGAGCACATGCTTGGGGCGGGGAGCTCAGTTCCTACAGGACTTTCCCTCCCTGCCTCCCAGGATGGGTTCTGGGCCTCCGGCTCGCCCACCCTCTGGCTCCCCGGCCCCACCCAGCTTCCTCCTCCCTGCACCTACCCAGAGACAGCTGCTGTCCTCCCCCGAGTGGGGGACCTGGGTGTGGGAGGGTTGGGGTCAGGGGCGTGTACCCCGCTGTCTCAGGGCGGAGCAGCTGTCTCTGCTCCGGGCTGTCAGTGCTGTGGTACATTCGGTGAGTGACTCAGAGACAGCAGGCTTCTCGCCCACCCACCCGGGGACCTAGAGCGCTTGGATGTGGGGGCTGTGGTGCTCTGGGGGTCACCTGCCTGCCCGGGGTCGGGCGGGGCAGCAGGCAGTGGGAAGGGTGGATGCGTGGCCTAGCTTTCCTGGTCCCGGTTGTGGCACGGTGCCTGGGGCCCAAGGCATATGGGGGTCCGGGGGAACCTAGTAGCTGGTGGCCTATGTGCCTGGGGCTACACTCTTCTGGTATCCCTATTTCTGGTATTCATATTTCAGTACCTTTAACAGCACTTTTTCTTTTCTTTTTGAATGAGGGTCCATGCATTTTATTTTGCCCTGGGCCCTGCTGCTTGGTTTTGGAGGAGTTAGTGAGGCCCTCTGCCACTCCAGGCCTCAGTTTTCTTGTCTGTAAATGGGCTCCCTGCCCGGGGCCACGCTGCCCGACACCTGCTTTTCTTGAGCTCAGCGTGCCGTGGACAGGGTCTCGCTGGCTTCTTGGAATGTTCTCCCCCTTTCTCTCCCTGTCAAAGCCCTGTTTGCCCCGAGCTCTCAAGTTGTGGCTCTGCTGTACCTTCCCCAGGGTCCCTCGAGCCAAGTGAACCTCTCCCTCCTCCTCTCTCATCTCAACTGGACTTACCAACTCCGCATCCCCCACGGCCCCTAGCATAGCGCATGGCAGATAGACAGGGTCTTGTAAGTGAGTGTTTTAATCTGGATGTTAGGCCCCCGTCCTGCTGGGTGGCAGGAGCTGACTCCCCTGTGGCCTCGGTGGGTGCTCAGGCATGTTGCTGGTTATCGGTCCTGACCTACGCATCTGCCATCTGCCACGGGGTCTTCCTCACTCCCGTCCACATCAGTGCTGCTCTGGTACCTGGGGAAGCAGTCTGCGACCACCTCGTCTTGCTGGCAGTGGCTACTCTGCAGGGGTGCCCAGGCCTCTGTTCTCGACCTGGACTTCTCTTGGGCACAGGCTCTGGCATGATCCCCAGGCACAGGGAGCACTGTGGGCTGGCACCCAGCACTAAGCATTGAGTTGTTCCACCTGGCTCCACCTGGAGTCAAGATGGAGACAAAAAAGATGAGATCTTGGTGGGAAGGGTATGTCTCAGTGGTAGAGCGTGTGCTTAGCATGCTTAAGGTTCCGGTTTCAATATCTAGTACCTCCATAAAAAAAAAGGGTAAATAAGTAAATGAAGCAATAATAAGAGGGCTCCTCACTTACTGACCACCTCCTGTGTGCCGGGCTCTGGGCCAAGGGCTTTGCATATATCAAGCATTTGAAATTCACAACAACCCTGTGAGTAGCACTACTATCCCCATTTTGTAGATTAGAAGACTGAGGGATACAGAGGTTAAGTACCTTGCCCAAGGGTACGTGGTTATCCAGATGTTTAACCATAATGCAGTACAACCCAGAGCCTTTCAGTCCTTTGTAGGGGTCCTTAGAGAGCGATACTGTATTGTGGGAATGAGGCCCAGAGAGGGAGAGTGACTTGCCTCAGGTCACACAGCGAGTCAGTGGAAGCCTGGAAGGCAATCTCAGCCTCCCAACTCTGACTGTATGCCCTTTCCACTCCCTAATTCTGCCTTTGAGAGTGCTGTGGGGCCCTGATCCCATGGAGGTGGGAGACAGATTAGGATTCAAGTGACAAGGGCCGTGAAGGCAGTCCCAGCAGAGAGAGGGCTGCAGGAACAGGGTGATGGATGCCGTGCTTGGCATCTGAGGTTTCATTCCCATGGAGGAGAGCCGTCCATTGGCCCCTGGATTGTTGGTGGGGGGGGGGTTGAGTTTTCCACGTTGGAGCTGCCCTTGAGTCTGCAGGGGAGGGACCGACAACTTTACACAAGGAAGGGCATTCAGGGCCCCCGGAAGAGGCCTGGAGGTGGCTTCTCTCTGTGCCCTGGAACCTTCCTCAGAGAACTGGAATCTTTGGGGAAGCTGGGGACACATTTTTGGAGTGGGTACTAACTCAGACTTGCTCAGGAAGCTGAGGGCGCCAGGCCTGGTATCTGCAGGTCCTGCTGGCATGGTTAAGGTCAAAAGAGAGTGTCCTAGAATTTTCAGGCTGGAGGCATGACCTCTGCATGACTTACCCAGACTCTGGTCTGGCCACTTTTATGCTGCCCCCAGGCCCAGGGCACCTCGCCTGGCAGAGCTGGAGGACCATTCAGCAGGGTAGATTGAGACTTCCCATTGGACAGATGTGTATAATTGAGGCTCAGAACATGGCCCACAGAGCTAGGCTAGGATGCCTGATGCCAAGGGGCTCCCTTGCCTGAGGATCCTCAGTGGCGGGGTGGGAGTCGGACAGAGCTGCTGACTGACTGGGCTCCCCGGGGGCTGAGGTCAGCTGAGGACCAGGGATTCTGCCTCTCCGATTCCAGCCTTACTCTGGCTACAAGGAGTTTTCTAGTTCCTACCATAAACCAGAGGTTTGGCTTAGGTCCCTTTCTAAGCCTTCCAGTAGGGTAGGGTGGGCTTGAGGGGGCCATTCGAGATGGAAGGGGCCTGGCTTTTACTGTGTCTGATCCGGTGCTGGCCTCAGGGACCCAGAGCTGACCTTGGAGGACAGAGGTCCTGAGAACTGAGGCCTTGGAGGAAGAATCAGAGCCTTCATGGAAGAGGTGGCGGCGGGGTTGGTTCTCAGCCCAGCCTGCAGGATATAGCAGGCTGGACCTCAGAAGATAGAAGGACAGGTCATGGTGTGCAGGTTGGGCTGTGAGCGTAGATTCAGGAACAGTGATGTGCCTGGTGGAGGCGAGGCAGGAAGGGGTAGGGAAAGGCTGGGGAAGGGGGCAGGGGCCACTTTACAGAGAGGCTTGATTGCCAGTCTCAGATTTTGATGATGGGGAGCCACTGGAGGGCTTGAAGCCGGAGAGTGGCCTGGGCAGGCTAGCTTTGGGAAGATTAATCTGGTGAAACCAGAGGCGGAGAAATCCGATGGGCCAAGGTAAGCGGCGGGGAGGTGAGTGTCTGTTGAGGGCAGCCCTTACTTCTGCTGCTGCGGAGTATGTAAATCAGACTGTGCACCTCTCTGGAGAGCAGTCAGGCTTTAACAAACATCAGAAGCCTTAAAAATGTCCCTCCCCCTTTGACCCAGAATTCTCCTTCTGTGCATGTATTTTAAGGAAGTCAAAAAATGTGCAGAAAGAGCTTCAACCCCAAAGATGCTCATTGCGGTGATAATTATAATGGTGAAATTTGGAAACTTTCCGCCAACGGGATAATTTTAAAGTCGGCCACGATATATCCTCTCAGTAGAATATTATATAGCTGTTGGAGAGCTGTTTGCAGAGATTTTGTAGCTTTATTTAGACTTGAAGTACAGAAAGTGTATTTTGGGCTTCTTTATCATTTATGATGCCTTTCGTGAGCCAACCATTGATCTATTTGTTGGGAATACAGAGGTAAATGACCCGAGTCCCTGCCCACAGTTGGCTGATATGATCTCAGTTGGCCCCCAAAATGCATCTGGAAAGAAGCCTGAAAGGAGTGACATCAGGTGGGGTCAGTAGTTCCCCTCAGTCATAGGATTATAAAGGATCTTTTTCCTTTTCTATATTGGTTGGTGTTTTCCAAATTTTCCATAAGGAGCGTGAATTACTTCCATAATTATAGAAAAAAGCTTCCCATCAAAAGGAAGGAGATACTGCAATAGCCCGGGGAGATGGAATGGAGTTCTGTATTTGGGGTGTGTGTGTGTTTCATACATTCATTCAGTGAATATTGACTGAGAATCACTGTTCTAGGCCTGGGGACACATCACTGAACAACCCGGAAATGCCCTCCACTGGGGAGTCCAGATCTTGTGGCCTGGGGGGCAGTAATGAGAAGAGAGGGAGGCAGACCCCCAGCACTCTGTGACTGATTGAAAGTGGGGACAGGGCAGGGAAACGGCTCAGGGGCAATTCTCAGGCGTGGGGAGACAGCGGTGCCTTCCCCGGGTCTTGGGACGAGGGCAGTTCTGGGACCCTCACTGTGGTCGCGGTGGGCATGCGTTACCATGAGTGGACGTCCAGGGGGCAGCAGGAGATGTTAGGAGAGAGGCTGGACCCGAGGCAGAGACTTGGCAATTGTCTGCAGGGCCATGATGTTGGATGCTGACCCTCGGAGGAGAGAGTAAGTGGAGAGAAAGGGCCACACCATGGAAGCAGCTGCTTTATGAAGGTGGGGGAGGCGAAAAGGTGGCCAGGACGCACCTCCCCCGGAGGCCGGCGGCGGCATCCAGGCTCCTGCTTTGTCTTGTATAAAGAGCAGAGGGCTGAGTGTGGTGGGGGTGGGGCGGGGTATGAGGGGCTGGGGATCCCTCTGCCCACCTCCCAGCTCTTACAGGGGGCAGCTGGAGAGGAGGCGCAGAAGTGGCCACAGGTGTCTTCCCAGTGCCTGGCCAGCAGTGACGGGGGAGGCTGTTCACCTTTCTTTCTCTTTTCTGCAGGAGAAGGGAGCACGCCGTGCACAGCCAGCACCCTCCAGGAGAAGCAGCGTGAGTTAAGCCCGGCCCCCTGGAATCTTTCCTTCCCCTTGGGTGGGTCCAAGCTCCTTGGGCCTGGGGTCCCCTCATCCACTTAGGTGGCAGGATCTTCAGGGCTGTGTGGGATCAGACGCCAGGGGCCACTCTCTGCCGCAGAAGCTGATCTCCATGCAGCTCCGGGTCGGGGTCGGGGTCGGGGTAGGGGATGTCAGAGCCAGAGGGAGGGGCCTAAGGGCCTGAGGCTGGTGGGCTGGGAGGCTAAGCCCAGCAGGGCAGGTGGGACCATGGAAAGCCTCCTGTGTGATCTGCTTGTGGGCAGAGAGAGAGGGAAGCAGGAATGGGGAGCAAGCTTTCCTGAGTCTCTGAGACCATCTCTTTTGAGTGAATCAGGTTCCAGGAACCCCAGCCCGTGACATGGTAACCAAGGCTGTGCCGGGGTCACGATCCTTGTGTCCCATCACTAAGAGCCATGTCTGCAGTGTGGGGACTCCCGAGTCCTTGTCATCCTTCGTGCGATACAGGCTTCTCCAAGTTTCCCTCGGCCTGTGCTTTCTCAGGGCGCCGAGTGCAGGATTAGACCCAGGAGAGACTTTGTAAAGATGTCGAATTCTGACACAGGGACCTCAGGGCACCTTCCCTGGATGTTGGAGGTGGACTTGGTGGGCTCTGCCTGAGCCAGACATCTTTGCTGTCAGCAGTACTGAGTGTCACACCAGGCTGCGGTTGGGGACAGGAGTCCATGCCTTTGTCTGGGGAAGGGTGGGCTCAGAACTTTTCTTCCTTCTCTGTCCTGCCCTTTTGATTTTCGATCACAGCTTTGAGGGGCTCCACTCACTCTGCCCACCCCGTCCCCAGGCTGAAGCTTTTCTTAAGTTCTTGCTCCAAGCTCTTCCATCTGTCAAGCCGCAGGAGGGGAACCTGCGTTTTTCCGGTGGGGTGGGGTGAGAGGCAGGGTAAGGCAGGGGAGACAGCTCGGGACTGGCTAGTTTGAATAATGTCGCAGGCTCTGGGTGGTCGCTAGTTCCTGGGTACCTGGTCCCGAGGTGACGCGGGGCAGGGGGGATACTGGCCTGGTGTGTGGGAGTGAGATAAAGGAGGTGGTTGGGGTTAAGGACCAGGGTTTATTGGTCTGTGTATGAAAAGCGCGTTCTGGGGTGAGCTGTTTATGCTGTCTAGGAATTAGCATGTCCTGGGAGGGGCAGCCTCTCCCTGGCCAGCTAGGTTCCCCTTCCAGATGTCAAAACATCATCAAATAAAAAACATGATTATATGTATATTCATGTATGACTGAAAAATTGTGCTGTACACCAGAAACTGACACAACACTGTAAACTGATTATAACTCAGTAATAAAAACACACACACACACACAAAAACCATGATTAACACAGGACGTCACCATGTTCGCCAGGAACGTGAGAGAGGAAAAGAGCCCAGATCATTCCTTCTGGGCCCCTGGGAAGAAAAAAACCACAGCAGCCTCAAAGTGAAAACCACAGCCACCTGCCAAGGGGCTGTTTCCCCAACGCCAAACCACAGTTCCGTTCTCCACAAACACCAATGAATTGATCAGACATTTGGTGTCTTCTGGACCTGGATGGGGGAAAAAAAAAAAAACCCCAAAAAACCCGTGTGTTTAAAAAGAGGCAGTCTTTTTCCTTCTTTTTTTAACATCGCGGTTACAGATTTTAGTAAGAATTATATTGCTGAAGGTTATCATCCAATTCCCCTTTTTAAGGATTTTCTTATTTAGTAAAGAGTAACAGTAGATGGCTGGAAGAATTTTGGAACTGAAAGGGTCATTGAGGCCAGTGATTCCCAAGCATAAATCCAACATTTTTGACAGCGAGACAAAGGACAAGCCTGTGATGTGTTTTCCCACCATGTTGAATGCATTCAACTGAGAGACGGGCTTTTTACTCCGCAGTTTTGTCCTGTCTCCGCATTGTGGCATTCAAATACTTTTTCTTTTATAAAATGATGGTGGTAGTTGATGGTGATTTGTTTGTTTTTTATCCTGAACTGGCAAAACAGAAGTCTGTGAGCCTGAACAAAAACAAGAATGACAACCCCTGACATTTACAATGGGCCCCACCATTGACGTTACAGTTCCGTGTATATTATCTTATTTAATATTTCCACTTGGTTTTCAAAACCTCCCTAAACACAAGCTGGGAGGTGGTACAGATTGCCCTGGACCAGGAGTTAGAAAAGCCTGGCACTGCTGCTGTAGCATCTGAGCTTTAAATGTATCAGGCCTGGGTTTGAAGCCCACTTCCTTCATTTACTCTCTGTGCTGCTTTGGGAAAGTTACCTAACATCTCTGGGCCTTGGTTTACTCAGTTGTGGAAAGATGACCATAATGTTCTCTACTTTACTTCCTAGGGTGGCTGAGGGCACAGAGATAATATACATAGGTGCCAAGGTCCACACCTCCCCCAGAGGAAGCACTTCATGGTTCTTGTTTATTCTTGGCTTTGGGATGAGCCTCGGAACCCCTGGTGCAGGTGTGGGGCTGAATCTCATCATCTCACGGAGCTCAGTCTTTCTGCTGCTCTGCCGGTCCTGTGGCTGGCTCCGTTGTCACTGTCACAGAGTCTGAGTCCTCAGGGAGCCTTCCTGAGCTGGCCACAGGGTTTGGGAGAACAAGCAAGGGGCCTGAGTGGGCCTCTAAGCTCACCTGTGGTGACTCTGGGTGGAAGGGCTGGGGAAGGGGTGTCCTGGAATCCTTTCTCCTTTGTGGTGCCAGGCAGCCCAGCCTTCATCCTGCAGCTACACAGATGCCCTGGCAGCCTGCTGCCTCTGGCTTGGGCTTGCTGTTTGGAACCAGACTTGAGGAACCCTGCGGAGCCAGTGCGTGGGGGGCCAGGTGTGGGGGGAGAGATGCAGGGACGCGGGAGACCTGGGTCCCTCCTCCCACCGACTTGCTGCGCAGCCTCAGCTCCTGCCTGTGGCCAGTTTCCCTGCCCGTCTGTGCGCAAAGTCCCTTCTAGCTCTGACATCCTAGCCCTCTCTGCTCCTCTGTGGCTGCCTCTGGCTCCTGCTTTCCTTTGCCTGCACATCTCGCTGTTATGCCATGTTCAGGCTGCTTCACGGCACAGCAGACATTGACCGAGCGCTTCCGAGACACCTGACATGTTGCCGGGCGTGAGGACTCGGGGAACTTACTACCTGCCTGTTGAACCTCACTCCTGTTCTTCAGTACCAAGTGAAGGGCACCATTTTCTGCAAACTCAAGCCAGACACCGGGGGTCCGTCTAGACTTCTCCTTCTCTGCCACCTTCCAGAGTCAGATCAGATCCCCAAGAGCAGCCATTCTACCCCAGCGAGCTCTCAACACCTCCACCTGCTCCATCCCCCTGTCTCTTCTCTGGTTGGGGCCACCATCTTCCCTCTCCTGGATGGATCCATCCTCCCGCACTGGCCTCCCTGCCTCCAGCCTCTCCCGCTTTGGTTCTTCCTCCAGGGCGTCAGAGAGACCTTCACAGGAGGCAGACTTGTCCTTATGGCCCCCAGATGCCCTCCCATGATTCCTCTCTAATAAAGGATGAGACCTGCTTCCACACAACCAACCTGCCTCTTCTCCCCCGGCTCTCCCTTCCTTTCCACACTGGCTTCTAGAAGGAGTGTGCAGACTGGAAGCACAGTTTTCTCTTAAGCTAGGTGGGAAGCTTGGGCATTCCATCCATCCCCAGGGAGGGGACACCAGCAGGCCCTCCACAGCAGTTGGTAGGAAGGACAGAGAGATTCCCATGGGACCGAGCACCGTTGGCCTCTGCCCTCTGTTCCATTCGCTCCCCTCTCAGCAGCTTTGCAGTGTGCGGGGCGCTGTCCAGGCCATTCTCTCTGGTCTTCATGACCACCTGGATGCTGGCGAGGGCTCCAGTCATTACAACCACGTCATGTTGAGAAGGTGAAGACTCGGGTAAAAAACCTTCCACGGAAGGCACTCAAACCCAGGTCTCCACGCTCCTCCATCTCCCGAGCTTGGTCCCATGTCTGGTCTGAGTTCCCGTTTTCCTGACATTTCTCCTCTCTGCTCACCCCAGGTACCTGGGGAGGTGCCCCATTGTCCCCTGTGTCACACAGGTACTCCCTTCAAGAACCAGCTCCACTAAATGTCCCCCAAACCTTGGGGTCCAGGATGTGCACAGTACAGAAGAGTGCAAGTTGGAGAGACTTCTGTTTCGACTCCACCTGCGGGGGCTTGGGGGAGGATGCAGATTCCAGGACAGGAGGACTTACTACAGGGTGCTCTGCGTCGGACCCAGTCAGGGTGCAGCACAACATGACCCGTGCTTGTGACCTATACCTGTCGTCATCAGATAGCTTTCCCAGGGCCAGTGCCAGGCATCAGATGCAGGGATGGGGGCAGCAGCCAGCGCCCCAGGCGTGGGGAGGGTCTGCCTGTGGCCATGCCTGCTTGGTAGAACAGGGTGCTGAGTGGGAGTCTCAATTTCCTCTTGTTCCCGACAGTGGTCCAGACTGAATCCCAATCCTGGTCCTAGACAGACCCTTGATTTTCATTCCCGGACTGAGCCTCTACCCTAAGCCACTAACTGAACCCCGATTTGTCCCAGGCTGTGTCCTGACTCCAGTGCCTGGTCCTGGACTGAGCTTGGCTCCTTGACCACAATAACTGTCAGACAAACCTGTGTGGTTTCCCCAAAGAGACAGAGAGGGAGGATGAAGATGCTCTCGTGGCGATGTGACTTGGCTTCACGTCCCACTGCCTGAGCTCAGTGACCAGAGGAGCAGCTCTGAACGCCCAGGCCAGCCACCAAGGGGCTACTCTGTGTCCCTAGCAGCCCCCCACAGGCATGGTGCGTGAAGCCCCCTGCCCATGGCTGGCCTCCCCACTCCTCTGCCTGGTAACGGGTGTCTTTTCCTGGCCTGTGTGGGCAGCTTGCTGAGCACAGCTGCAGACGGGCTATATTTAGCCGGCTTTAATGAGCTCAGGGTGGCAGACGTCCGCCTTGGGAGCACTTTTCTTGCGTGTGTGCGCATATGCCTATGCTTGGTGTGGTCTGTTCGTGTGTGTGTGCGCACATGTAGGGAAATGTGTGCCATGCATTTGCGTGTGTGCATTAGTGTGTGTGTCAATGCATCGGTGCATTCATTTATGTGAGGATCAGCGTGCATCTGTGTGAGTCTGCCTGTGCTTTGCTGGGGACATGGGCTGCTTCTGACACACATAGGGGCGCAAAATAGGAACAGATTATTAGTTCATTCATCCATTTGTTTGAAAAAATATTTAATGAGCCTCTTTTATATGCCAGCACCTTGATAGTCTCTGGGGATAAAATGGAGCAAAAACAAATCCAGTTTCAGCCTTTAAGGATCATACAGTCTGGGGATTGGAGGAGGGGGAAGACAGAAATGAAATAACCACAAGACTTAAAGAATAAGGATTAGTCCCAGGAAATAGAGAGCCATGGTGCTTTAGGGAGGAGGGGAGTAAGAAGGAAAGGCCCCCAGGAGGAAGGAACACTGAGGTTTCTGTAGGAAATGTCTGGGCAGAGAGAGTGAGAGGAAGAGTCCAGGCAAAGGGAACAGACAGTGCAAAGGACCTGTGGTCAAAGGGAAATGGGATGTTTGAAAATTGTCAAAGGCTGAGGTGGTTGAGCTCAGAGAGTGCGGGGTGGGTGGTGGGAGATGTTGGCAGAGAGCAGGGCCTGCAGACAGACCACTTGGGGCCTCAGTCAGGATGCGGGAAGCCAGAAGCTGGAGGAGAGAACAGTGTGGGCTGACGGGATAAGGTCTTTGTAGGGCAGTGAGAGTTGTTGGGGTTCCAGCAGGAAAAGAAGGGCTCTTGAGCAGCGTGACTGGAGGAGTGTCTGGTAGGAGGCCTTCATTCACAGGCTGAGAAAACCCGCCAGGCACAGCAAAGTGCCCTGGGCCACTCCCAGCCCTCACAGAGCGCCCGCTCTGTGATTCCAGGGCCGCCTCTTTTCCTCATTTTCCTACACTTGTTCCCCTGGTGGGAGAACGGCGTTTATGCATGTGTGTGCAGGGAACTCTGTCCACACTTGTGGACATGGCGGGGCTCTGGGCCCCAGCCTGGTACTTCCTTTTGTCCTGGTCTGCGACCTGGCCTAGGGACCAGGCTCCTCAGGGCACAGGGTGGCCAGGCACCGTCCCCCAAATCATTCTCCATCTTCCTGGAGTTGCGAGGGTACCCCGAGTTGAGTTGCGAGGGCTCCCTGCCCAGGTCTCTCTCCTCCCCTCAGCCTGGGGCAGGGGGTGAGGATCTCTTTTCAGTCTGAGGGAAACTCTGTCTCCTCAAATCCTTTTCTCCTGGGAACAAAAGGGCTTTTGGAAACAAGAGCCAGGAAGCTATGCCACAAAGCTCCCCAGAGGCAAAGAAGCCAGAGCCGGGAGAAAATACAAATTGGTAGCTCAGAAAAAAAAAAAAAAAAAAATCACCCTGCCACAGGCATTTTGAAAAAATTCTTATTTTTAATCTGTCTTTTGAGTAGGTAGCAGATGTACACGGTGTAAAATCCTAAAGGCACAAAGGTGATGAGCGTGCCTCCCTCTCCCGGCCTCCAGCTCACCCAGTCCCTCTCCCCAGAAGCCACGACTGTGACTAGGTTCTTCTAGAACATTCTAGAAGATGCGTACATGAACATCTCCATAAATATTCATTTATGTATCTTTATATATACCCCACACAGATGGGAGCCTTCCACTCTGCACCTTGTTTTGCTCAGATGATAATATATTGGGAGCATTTTTCTATCTAATACGTTCAGAGGGGCATCACTCTTTGCATTGGGTGTGTCAGATTTCACTGCGGCCTAGTTTACTGAACCAAGCACCTCTTGGTGGTCGTATACGTTGCTTTCTGTCTTTTGTCTATATTGTAGAGAGTGTGGCAATGGGTAGTGTTGTAGCGATGTCATTTTGCACATGGACTTGGAGTTGCTGGGTCAAGGGCATTCTGTATTTGGAATGACCTTGCCGAACTGCCCTCCACAGAGGTGGTACTTACTGATTTCTGCTTTCACCCGCCATGAATGAGGAGGGGCTGTTTTTCCCACACCCTGGGCACCTGGGTGTTGCAAACTGCTCCTCTGAGAGGTGAAAAAAAAGGCATTTTAGAGTAATTTCAATGAGCACTCCTGTAGTTTAGGACTCTAAGGTTGAGCACCTTCTCATTTGTTTAAGGGCCCCGCCCCGCCCCGCCCCTTTGCAGGAGCCCAGGTCCCTTTGGAAGCCGCTTCCGCTGGGAGTCTGCCATTGTGTTCCTTTGTTTGCAGGCTGACTTCCAAGCAGGGTGAGGGCAGGCTTGAGGGAGGTTCCTTAGAGGGTAGGACCCAAAGGTTCAGGCAGGCTTCTCCTAACAGCCTCTCTCCCCCTTCTCCTCCCTGCCGGGGACCACTCTGCAGGCAGGCTGTGTTGTGGAGGCATTTACAAGAGTGACAAGAACACCCCTTTCTTACCCACCCCCACCACCATGGTGGAGTGGTGCTTCAGGAGGATGACAGCCCTGGCTGGGTGACCTGGGTTCAAATCCCCAGCCCGTTCACTTACATCCTGAGATGAATCACTTAACCTCTCCAAGCCTCGGTTTTCTCGTCTGTAAAATGGGCAGAGCCCCCGACATCTCAGGATGGATGTGAAGTTTGCCTGAGACACTGGGTGAGGATCGTCTGAGGAGGTCTGTGTTTATTACAGGAAAGTCACCAGGACAGGGGATGCCAAGCCCTTCAAGCATTGCTGTGCCGTGGCAGGAGAGTTTTTCATGGTTGTACATCTGAAACTTTCCCTGGCTTGATTCAAGATGGCGACCCTCCCCATCAGAGCTGCGTTCCCCAAAGGGAGCAGCTCCTCAGAGCTTCCCCATGCTCCCTTGGGGTGGCCAACAGCATATTTTCAAGAGGTGGGATCGGGCAAGAGTCAGGCTTTAGAGGGGACTAGCATCTCTGTGGGGGATTAATTGGCCCCTGGGGGCTTGGCCTCTTTAGCCAGATGAATCCAGGCTGACTTGATTGGCTTCCGACCCACAAAAGGCTAGGGAGTCCCAGGAGGGGGCTCAGCCCAGATCCCCCAGCCCTGGATGAAAATTCTCTGCCAGTGTCCCTGCGAAGTGACCACTTTCATCCCTCGCTTGTACAGCCTCCTGCAGGAGAGCCTCTGCCTCCAGGCCAGCGTGGGTCACTCTTGCACTGTTGTGTTGCACATTTCCTTGGTTGTGCTGAAATTTGGAACTCTCCAGAAACTATCCTCACCTCTATTCATCCCAACTCTGCCTTCTGCTCCCGTGACCTGAACACAGCTCAGCTGGGATTTGCACCACGTCCCATAAAGCCGGCTCTTCTCCAGGCTGGGCCCCCTTCTGCAGCTCTCCTGCCCCAAGATTGGGCTCCAGATATGCTGTTGAAGTGGCCTGAGCTGCAGGGGCAGGACTGGGACGTCCCCTCCTCAGTCCAAAATCTCTAGTGTGTGCAGCCCCAGAGGCTGACTACCTTTGGGAGTCTCCTTACCTCGGCCTAGGCTGTGTGCAGCCCTTGGCCTTGTGATGGAGCGTTTCCATATGACCTAGGTCTTTGTCATGTGACCCGGCCTTGCTCATGTGACCCTGGGCACCTGCTGAATATCTGATTCATCTTGATACTTTCAGCCCTGACACAAGTTTGGGCAATAACCACTGGAGGAGGAATTGGCAAGTGATGTCAAGTTGGATTTTTAACCCAAATGTAAGATGGTGAGTCACTCACCGCGTTTTGCATTTATTCTTCCCTTCCGTAAGCACCTCTCTTCCTTCTTGCATTCCCTCATTTGCTGTCAGCACCCAGAGGGCAGGGCATTTCATTTTGCTTTGTCTGAAGTGTTTGCATTTAGCTGAGTAGCGGGTTGGAGCTGGTTGAAAATGATCTATCGTAAATGTAACATGTGCTGGTAGTGCCTATTCAATCGATATGTTCATTACAATAGTTTTAAACGAAAAGAAATAGGGGTTTGCTAGAGAAAAATTGGAAAGTAGAGAGTAGAAAGTTAAAATCACCCATTATCCCACCATCTGGAGAAAACCACTTAGCAACATTTTGGTGTGTGTTCTTCCAGTATCAGACCCCCAGCCCATCCTCCCAGCCCTCCACTTCGATTTCTGTTCTTCGCAAAGCGGGGGGCTGGGGCGCTGTGGAGGAGGGGGGCCTGGAGTCTGGCTGGTGGACCACCTTGATGGCTTTTTAGATGTGCTCCGGAGCCCTCGGGGGCTGCCTAGGGGAGGGGAGGGGTGGAGTAAGGAAGTGGGGCTCCGGGCCCCCCATCCTGCTATAGCCGGAGCCGTCCGCTTTCACCTGTTCTGCAAGCTGGCCTCCTGAGGAACATTTCAATGGGCAAAAGAGTTCACTGGTTTAAAAACACTTAAAACCCATCCATCGAGGGCCCATTTGTTCCCCGGTTTCACGCTGTCCCACCCGCATCCTGGCCCCATTCATGAACCCGCGCTCCTTGAGCTGCTGTGAGGACTGCAGGTTCCCACCTGGTTTGTCCTTCTGCCGGTGTCCCCCTCCTCCCCAGGTGCTTTTCGCCCTTGGTGCCTCCTCAGGTTCCCAGCTCAGAGACCCTGCCCAACAAGCAACGAGGTGGGGTCAACAAGAGACGTCCAAGTGAGCCGATCAGAGCTCTGGGAGCCATTGCTTCCTTCTCTCAGGGCCCCAAACACTTGGTTATTAATTTGCAACAGGTCTTGCCTGGAAATTGATACTAGGCTCCCTAGATGGAGTCAGGCACTCTGAAAATCCAGGTGACATTTGCCACCTGCTGTTTCCTGGTTCCTCTTCCTTCCTCCAGAGTCCCTCAGAGCTACTCGCCAGTCATGCCTGCAGGTCCGTCCAGGGCCAAGGCTCTAATTCTGCTGGGCATGGAGGCTTGAACTCACACAGCGTGCTGGGACTCATGGAATCTCTGACTGCCCGACTCTTAAGTGGTCCTATCCTTTAATTTTGCAGTGGTGGGAGAGTGCCCAAGGTCACCATCTGACTAGGGCAGTCGTCTCCCATCCCAGGATTCTTTCCATGCCCGTCTCCTGTATGTGTATCCTTCTCCACTTGGATTTACCCGCGGGACTGGGGCCATCCACGGCCTGAGCACCTGCTTGCTGCTGACTGAGGTGCTAGACCTTTCCACGTGTATCTCCCGCATCCTGCATCAGAGCAAGAGAGCAAAGCCATTGGGTTCATCCAAAAAAATCTGTGTGTGTTTGCTCATGTGTGTGTTTCCACGTGCGCTAAAGGATTAGATATGTTTGCAGATACTTCTCAGGATGTCCCACGTGGTCTCAAGCTGGGCCCAGCTCTGCTAGGTTGACTCCAGGAGGGACAAAGAGAGGTGGGACAACTGGCAGGGCTGGTAGGATAGAGGGTAAAATCAGGTAGTCAGTTTCAGCCCGAGGGCACCCCCTCTCCCAGCATCCGCTCCTTGTGGGTCCCAGTGGCTGGCAGCAAGAGAAATGGAGACAGTTGGACTTTTCAGCCAAACTGCATGATGCTTTGCTTGGGGTGCCGAGTGTGGGGGACGACCTTGGCTTTTGTCTCAAGAGCAGTGTGGCACATCAGTAATCAGAAGGGATGATCACGATTTGTGCCTTTCCAAGGTTGTGATTAAGCAAAAATAGCCTCTATTCTTCAGCCGGCAGGAGGAGCTATGGTGAGCTGGGTGGGCCACGGGTCCCAGTGCCAGGGCTGGCAGGGCTGCGGGGAGCAGGCGCTGCAGGAGCTGGCCTGCCTCAGAGCTGGTCATGAAATGTTGTCTCAGAAACATCTGGGGGCCCACCGCACCCCAAATCCAGGCACGGCAGGGACCCAGCCTGAATAGAGCCATGCAAACGGAAACGAGCAGGAAGTGGGAAGAAACAGGCAGCCTGATAATGAGGTCCTAGGGTCCCTGGTATGTGGCTCCCCACCACTCAGGACCCCGTGCCCACAGCTCTTGTCAGCAGAGGCTCTGGGAAAGCCTCCAGGGGCAGAGCGGTAAGGCCCAGGCCAGGCTGCTCCAGAATTCCCAGAGGCTCCCTGACACCGCTTCCCCTGGGGCCCTTCAGGAAATGTGCTTCCCAGTGGCTGATGCTCCTCTGATCCCTTCCGACTTCTCCTGGGGGTTTGACAGCACAGCGATGTCTCCTAGGTCATGTGCACCCTGGGATCTTCACAGGCAATAAGTTTTCACAAAAATGTCGTGCTAGATCCCGAAGGCTGATAAATCCTGCTCTCAAGGGGTGCACAGTCTGATGTGAAAATTGGCAAGTGAGGTCATCGTAATAAGCCAGGCCCCGCCAGGCATGTTCTGAGATAACCGTCTCCGCCCAAGTAGATCTGAGAACACTTCCCAGAGGTGGTGACAATTGAGCAGAGTTCTGAAGGATGGGGAGGAATTTGCTGATCTGCAGAGGGAGGAAGAGCTTACCAGGCAGAGAGCTCAGCGCGAGCAAAGGCGTGGAAGCGTGGAAGAGCTGTGTCTTGTGGGTGACTCAGAGCCAGTGGCCTCAGTCACTGTGGTAGGAATGTCTGGTTCTTAGAAGAGCAGAACCCTTGTGGGCAAGGTACAGGCAGATGGGTTCTAGGCTGCCTTTCTGCTTGTTGACAGAGGCCTCTGCTAAGACCGGAGACAGGGAAACTGGTCCTGTTCTCAACTCCCTGGGGGCCAGAGTCTAGATCTGGCAGTCTAGGTCTCCCTGCCTCTCTCTCCCAGAGCAAAGTATCTCTGGCTTTTGTGCATTAAAAGGGAGCAAAAGGCATGGGAGGCCAGACTCTCCCCCTTGGCTAGGGAAGGGGTGAGGGTTGCGGAGGACAACCCTGCCAAGCTCCCATCCCCACCGAGCCAGGACCTGCCTCAGCATCACTGGCGGCCAGGGCGCAGCACTGGTTTTATGCCCAGAGCATCACATGGGCCCCCAGGGAGCTGGCCACAGGCAGATCAAGGATGCGGGTGCTCTCGGTCTGTGTAATCAGCGAGGGTGCGGGATGCAGTCCCCACCTAACAGAGGGCATGGTGCCCAGGAGGTGGCAGGACCCTCATGTCTTCCCTGCAACTTATTTATAGTCTCGCTATGGTAATTTGTGGCAATCATAGCATTTAATTCTGTAATCACACTGCAAGCAGGCATCCAGCCCAGCAAGGCTGGGGAGAATGCCAGGGCTCAGGGAGGGACTTGGGGGCAGGGCAGGAGTGTGGAGGCGGTGATGTCCCCACCAGCCTTTGGCCCTGTTGTATCAGCTGTAGCCCCAGCTCTGCACCCCCTTGATGTACCCTGGAAAGCAATAATAATACAAATAATAATAAACTACTAACACTTACATAGCACTTGCTATGTTTCAAGCCCTGTCCTAAGCATTTTGTATATATGAACTGATTTATCTTCATCACTACTCTGCAAAATAGCTACTATTATTATGCCCATGTTCCAGATGAGGAAACTGAGGCATAGGTCACACAGCTAGTAAGAGCCAAGATCTGAACCAGGCAGGCATTCTGTCTCCAAAGTCCATGGTCTCAACCAGATTTCTCCCAGCTCCAGCAATACGGGGTCTCCCCGGCTCCATGCCCACGACCTCAGCTCTGCCCAGCTCCTGGTTCTTCCTGGTCTGCCTGCCCCAGAGCTGCACACGCCACGAAGCTTGGCTGCTTCGTCCTGGGGAAGCGACACTCAGCTTCCCTCCTGGATGCTCTTGGGGTTTCCTGCTGGCAAACTGTTTTACATGCGGTAGGCAAAGGAGCTGTGGTGGCGGACCTGGACTTCAGTCTTCAAGGGGCGACTTAGCAATTTATGCACACGTTTTTCCTGCTGCAGAATCCGGATTGTCGAGTCCATCTTACTGGGAAGCTGGAGAGGTCAGAGGTGGGGAGGGGGCACTCCTTATCAAGCATCTTCTTCTGCTAAGTGTTGGGTACTCATAGTTGGGTTCACTCTGTCTTACCAGTTGTGTGGTCTGGGGCAAGGGACCTAGTTTGTTCAAACCTCAGTTTTCTAATCTATAAAATGGGATGAATAGCAAGAGGACCACTACTCAGACTAGATGAGATGGTACCTGTAAAGCTCACAGAGCCTGGGACATAATCAGTGCTCAATACAGCTGAGCCCTTTGCTAGTGCCTTTATTACGACGTTGTCCTGAAGGCAGGGCCCAGGCCACTTCCAGCCAAGCTCGGGCAAGTTCTATAGGATGTTAGAATAAAGGTGGAGGGAACCACTGGGGGAACCTTAGTAAGTGCTGGGCAGAGCCAGGCCTCAGAACAAGTTTTTCCTCTTCTTCCTCCAAGTCAAACCCCTCCATCATTTGGGAAACGATTTCCTGTCTGTGTGGGCAGCAGCTCTGAGCTCATAAAGCAGTTACCCTTAGACCGGGGTTGTATCTGTGAGGACAGACTATTTCAGAAATGCACTTCCCTGCTGAGGAAAGCTTCTCCCTTGGAATTCTTTACAGACGCACCCTCCCCTGGGGCCAGTAGTTGCTGAGAAGATGTTGACTCAGAAGCAGCCATTGGCCAGGGCTCCCACCCACACCTACCGGGGGTTGCCCACAAGGCCCCGGGAAAGGACCCTTCCCAGCTGTGACTCCTGGCTCGGGGCAGGGGGTGAGGGTGGAGTGGGAAGGAGAAAGGGCTGCTTTAAGAGATGAGTGAGTTCCCCGTCACTGCAGGCAAACAAGGGGTTCACAGTCTAGCTGTGTAGTTCAGCCACACAGAGAAAATAAGCATCCTTCTCACGAGGAGACAGGAGAGGAGGTGAGGATTCCTCAGGATGGCAGGCATCCCTGAGTGGGCAGTGAGGGCCACTGGATGTCTTTGAGGCCTCTCTCCACCTGAGAACCCAATGTAGGGACATTTAGATTCCTAAATCCATGGGTGTTAGATCAGATGAACTGTTCTGTAAAGGGTCAGAGAGTACCTATTTTAGGCTTTGCAGGCTGTAAGGACTCTGTGGCAAATACTTAACTCCGCCACTGCGGCACAAAAGCAGCCACAGACAATACGTCAAGGAAAGAGCTGGCTGCGTCTCAATAAAACTTTATTGATAAAAACAAGCAGCAGACCAGATACGGTGCAAGGCTGTGGTTTACAGATCCCTGTGTTAGAGGAATGAGAGCTCAAGGAGGACTGGATGCCGAAAAGCGCTTCCTGGAGGAGGAGGTGGCAGCTGAGAGACACAAGGAAGGCATTTCTGGCAGTGGCCAGCTGCACCCTGAAGCTCATGCGTGATGGCCACCAAATGCTGGCCTTGCCTCTCAGAGGAGCCACCTCCTCTGGACTGGGCTCCCGTTATTTAAGGCCGTGCTATTGCTTTGAGAGCTTCAAATGGGTCTTTACTAAATGATTTTATCCAGCTCCTCTAGCTGTTCTCAGAGGGATGCTTGGTCCAAGTTCCCACTCGTAACTGGAAGTGGGAGTCACCAGGCGACACTCGTCCTGTTGTTGTCATTACTGATAAGAACGCAGGATGGCTCCTGCCTGGCCTCAGGGACAGCACCCGTGCTGGCCTACCTTTCCTCGGGAGGAGGAAGGTTTCAGGTTGCGTGGATGTTGGCGGCGGGGCCTCGGCGGCGTGACTCCCCTTTGCTCCAGACTCTCATTCCAGCTCACCTGTGGAGCCCAGGCCTCGTGCCGGCTGGGCCCTGAAGAAGGTCTGGCCACCATGAGAGAGGCCTGGAGATGCTGAGTCCTCTGTTCCCCCCACAGGAGAACTGTACCGGGTTTCCTTGAGAAGACAGAGGTTCCCAGCCCAGGGAAGCATCGAGATCCATGAAGACAGTGAGGTGGGCTGGGTTTCTGAGGGTGTCTGGGCCACCTCTATGGCCAGGATGTTGGGAAGAGCCTCAAGCCACCCAGTTTTCACCCAGCTCTTCATTTGACTTGCTGTGTGACCTTGGCTGCTCCCTGTCCGTCTCTGGGCTTCTGGCTCCCATACAAACAAGAAGGGTCTCTTCCCACCCTAACACGGAGGGGCTTGCCCTCCTGGTAGCTTGTGCCCCCTCACTCTGAGTGCAGAGGGGGTGCCATCAGAGTCCCCCTGTGTGGTTGTGATTCTCTGTGTGCCTCCCGCCCCCTGTCTCCCTGCGCCCGGCTCTCTATCCCAACTGGTGTCCCCCTCAGGAAGGCTGCCCGCAGCGCTCCTGCAAGACACACGTCCTCCTGCTGGTGCTGCACGGGGGGAACATCCTGGACACGGGCTCAGGGGACCCATCCTGCAAGGTGGCCGACATCCACACCTTCAGCTCCGTGCTGGAGAAGGTCACGCGTGCCCACTTCCCCGCAGCCCTGGGCCACATCCTCATCAAGTTCGTCTCCTGTCCTGCCATCTGCTCTGAGGCTTTCTCACTTGTCTCCAAGTAAGTCCCTTTCTGCTTGTATGGCCTGGCGGGGGGCGGGTGTGGGACTAAGCGGAGGGGCTGCCCCTGCCATGCGGTACGTTGTGGGCAGGTGGGTGCCTCTGTGGGATGTCAGACCCTGACTGACCACGAGCATCACTGGTGGGAGGTGGTCAGCAAGAGTCCAAAGCAGTTACAACTGCCCACTGAGTCCTCCTCTGCCCGGGGCTGGGTGGTGCTGGTTTCTTATGAGAGAGAGCTCAGATCCACTTCCTGTGCGCAGGGGGGCCAGGTCTCGGCACAGATAAGGAAGCTGAGGCATTGAGAAGTTAAGCAATTTCCCACAGAGTAACCCAGCTGATGGACCTAGGAGTTAAACCCAGGCAGCCCTACTTTTGAGCCACATAATTAGAGCCAGTAGGGATGTGTGCTATGATGGAGGTGGCACGGGGCACAGTGGACATTCAGAGAGAGGGCCAGGGAGGCTTCCTGGAGGAGGTGACTTTTGAGTGTGCTTTGAGAGTAGCATAACCTGGTTAAGGGTGTGGGCTCTCCGATCAGCCTGAATTTGAGTTCCGGCTTTGTGACCTGGGGGAAGTTGTTTATCCTCTCCCTGTCTCAGTTTCCTCATCTGTAAAATGGGGATGACCATGGTAATAACCACCTCCTGGAGTTTTTGTGAGGCTTCGGTGTGCTTATGTATTTGAAGCACCTAGCAGGGCATGGGGATTAGCCGTGACTCAGATCACCGTCCTTGGAGGAGAGAAGGCAGTCTGTCCATCGGTGGTCAGTGGGCTAGAGAGGAAGAGGGGAGGCCCCTCAGGACCTGGGGGCCTCTGAGACATTCTGACCCTACTCCAGGCCCCGAGGGCTCCCTCCTGTGCTCCCCAGGTGCCTGTCCTGTTGAACCAGCTGGAGGTGGGTGTCTGGAACCAGGTGGGGGCCCTGGCTGCTCAGAAGCGGTGCAGGCAAAGACGACCCTGAGCACCTGCATCTAGTAGAGTGTGTGGCCAATGGCTGGGACTGGAGCCGGGAACTTTCTGCAGTCCCAGCAGAAGGGAAGCCAGCAGCATCTCTGTCCCGCCCCTCACCTCCTTTCACAGCTTCTGCAGCAAGGAGCCCCCAACCACGTGGGGTTCGGGAGAGGGTGGAAAGAGACCCCCTAGCCTGGTGCCAGCTCCCTGGGGGAGTGGGAGTGGATGCTCTGGGTCTCATTTTTCCCCTCTGCGAGAGAAAGGAAAGTGTCCCCTGCCCTCTGGATGGGGAGCAGAGACCCGTCTCTGATTTATCCGTGTTCCCTGAACACGTTCTGGACAGGTCTCAGTCAGAGTGACAAGGAAGGAGATTAGGTCGGGAAGGAGCATGGTTCTCCAACCTGGTTAACGGCCCAGATCCCTGCTGTGATTTTTGTTAAACTGCTGGGCAGCTGGGCCTCCCCCTGGGACTTCTGAGTCAGGAGGGGCAGAGCCCTGGAATCTGCATCTCCACTCGCTCCAGGCTTTTGCTCAGCAGCGAGTTTGGGAAGCTGAGCTGAATGAAGGCTCCGTTCATCACACTCCAACAATCGGGAGTTAATTGTGTTCCTGCACAATCAATCTCAGGGCACTGCACCCCCTTGCCCCTAGGATATCTGACCTCCAGAGCTGGGTTACCCAGCCCAGGCCTGATCTCCAGGAAGACGAATGGCCCGACGGCCACTGGAGAGGACAGCGAGAGGGGCCACCCCTCTCCCCCAGGCAGCGCCTTGCTGGGCCATCAATCACCCCTAATCACCGCTGGGAGGGAGCTCTTTCTCAGCTAATTAAAATCTCTCCGGCTGCAATCGAGGGCTGTTTCCTCTAATTTGTGTTCTTTGGAGATGAGGAATGGCTGTTAGGCCCGCCTGGCCCACCATGAGGGCTCTGCCACCTGCCCAGGGTGCCTTGAGTCCTGTCACCTGCCCCAGTTTCCATCAGGTCCCTAGTGGGATTAGTTTTGGGCCCTGGGTCAATCTGAGCTCGACGATGGGGTAAGGGCAGGATCTGGGTAGGGTGTGCCTACAGTCCTTGCCTCTGCTGTCCCTCCCCGCCATCTGGGTCCCACGCTTCAGGGGATAGAGGTAGTATGGGTGGGGGTGAGGGCAGGCACAGGCAGCTGGGAGCTGGTCCCAGATGGGGCTGAGCTGCCCAGAGAGAGGGAGGCAGGGAAGTGAGGGGGCCCATGCATGGGCTGGACAGTCAACCTCCTGGCAGTGGGGATGCTATGTGGGAAGGCTCTCTTAGTCCTTTCTGGGGTCACAGACTTTTCTGCAAAGCCCCATGGCCTGTGCTTTTGGCTCTTCTGGCTCCTGCCTGGGTCCTCCTGAAGAGTCCCCAAGCCAAAGGCCCAATGCTTGGCCAGCACGTGCTCTCTCTTGCCCCGTCCGCAGCCCCAAGCCCACCCCCTCTGCCTGATCCCTGCTGGGCTCACCTTGGCCCCCTGTCTGCAGCCTGAACCCCTACAGCCACGACGAGGGCTGTCTCAACACCAGCCAGGACCACGTCCCTCTGGCCGCCCTGCCCCTATTGGCCATCTCCTCCCCGCAGTACCAAGATGCTGTTGCCACCGTCATCGAGCGAGCCAACCAGGTCTACGCAGAGTTCCTCAAATCCCCTGATGGGATTGGCTTCAGTGGGCAGGTAGGACAGCAGCCCTCCCCTCCCCGTCCTGGTCCCTGCCCGGAGAGAGGCTGGGATCTGCCTGAAAGATCTAGACCAGGCGGTTCTGGAGCTGGAGCTTCTGAGATCCGAGGAGGCTTTTGAGATCTTTGGATTTGTCCTCATTTTACAGATAGGAAAATTGAGGCCAACATCTGGGTTCTGCTTTTGAGTGCATGCCAATCCCTGGCTAGATATGACCCCTGACCCTAGCCTGGTCCCCATCCTTAGGCTGACCTTCCTGTCCCCTTATTGGGACTCTCATGGCCTCCCTGGGCCAGGCTCTGGCTGGGTGTGGGGGTGAGGGGCCAGCAGTGGGCAGGTCTGCAGCCCCAGCTCTGCCTTCTCCAGGTGTGTCTCATCGGGGACTGTGTGGGGGGCCTCCTGGCCTTCGACGCCATCTGCTACAGCGCAGGGCCCGCGGGTGACAGTCCTGGCAGCTGCAGCCGGAAGGGGAGCATCAGCAGCACCCAGGTGCGGGCGGGAGGGTGGCAGTGGGGGAGGGTCTGTCCTTGGGAGCCCCGCCCCGGCCCCCAGGGAGCAGGGCCTCTCCTGGGGGAGTACTAGCCCTTCCTGTTTGTGCCGTGACAGCCAGGTTACAAAGTATCGTATCACCGTCCCACAAGAGTAGCAAGATTGTCATTACAGGTGAGGAAACTGACGTCCATTTAGGGTTAGGTCCCCCGACGGCTGTCCAAATTCCCACTGGGTCTCTGAGTCCTTTGGACCTGGGGCACAGCCCTGTGCCTAAAATCCCACCATTACTGTGTTGTGGCTCCTTTTGGAAGGAGTCTTAGGAGAAAGGGGTTCATTTGTGCTGGGGGAGGAGGCGGGGCCCCAGAGTCTCCAGTGACCAAAGCACCCTCCTGTCCTCTGCTTGGCCGCAAAGGACACCCCAGTTGTGATGGAGGAAGACTGCAGTCTGGCCGGCAGCAAGCGTCTCAGCAAAAGCAGCATCGACGTCTCCAGCGTGTTGGAGGATGATGAGCCCAAGAGGCCATTGCCACGGAAACAGAGTGACTCCTCCACCTATGACTGCGAGGCCATCACCCAGCATCACACCTTCCTATCAAGGTAACCGCTCCCTGTGCCTGCCTGCCTGCTAGCAAAGCAACCGGGGGAGAGGACCTTGGCCCAGAGTCATCTGGGAGACCTGTGACCAGTCATGCATCCCAGGCCCTTCCACGGGGTGGGTGGGGGGACCAGAGACTGGCGCTGAAATGCTGGGACCAAGGCCACTCCCCCACGGACCCTGTGCTGAGACCCGGGACTCGGCATGCCGTCCCAGCTGCACCCCAACTTGCAGAGACCGGCACAGTCGGTCTCGCAGAAAGGGTATAATGCCACCCCCGCCTCCTTCACGGATTGTTTTAAGAATCTGGTGAAAGAACAGATGTAGGTGTGTTTTGTGTTTCTTAGTATTTCTTAGTATTGTGTTCTTAGTAATTCCCAGATGGGGCTGCAGGGGCCAAGTAGATCAGGGACTTTCTTGGGATCACACACAGCCAGTTACTGGAGGGCTGGGGTCAGCATTTCGGTCTCCCAGTGCCCAGCACCCAATACCCTGTTATTCAAAGGCCAGCCAGGTCCCCATGGAACTCTCCACCCCTTAACCGTCTAGACAAGATGTGTTGATGGACACTGGTGACATGAATTCTCTGAACACTTAGGATTCAAATGGGTATTAAACATAGATCCAGACTGGAAGGAATGCCTCCTTTTTTCTTCCCTTTCTCCTCGATCCTCTCCTTCCCTCCTCCCTCCTTCTTTTTGACCCAGATGATAAGTAGCATGAGGTCATTATGACATTTGGAAAATATATCCTTTTCTCACTGCTAATGCTTTGGAGTTTGCCTTTCAGTATATTTTTTTTACCTGCTTTGCATATAGTTTTACTTAAAAAAACTCTTCTTATATTGTGATCTTTTCCTCAGATAATTAAAAATACTTGGTAAGTATTCTTAATAATATTTTATTGAGTGAAAGGATAACATCTTCCGTCGTCCTGGTAACTGGACACTTTAGCTTTTTCCGATTCTTTGCAAGTATAAACAACACTCCACTAACATTTTGTGCATAAATATTAATGTATATATTAGGGTTTTCTTGTTTGGATAGATTCCTGGAAGAGGAATTATTATGTCAAATGCTCTGCATATTTAAATCTCTATTTAAAGTCCCCCTGAAAGATTATCCTTTAGAAAAGCAGCTACATTTCAAGTCAGGTTGCAAGGTAAAAAATCAGAACATTTCTTCATCCTTGAAAAATCCTTTCAGGGATTTGGAGAGTGACATGAAGTTGGAGTCTCTCGGTAGCTGGTCCAACACCGCCAGCTTTTCCCTCTGGTTTAGGGACAGATGGCTGTTTCTTTGGCAATTAAGTAGTTGGTGTGTGTTTAGGGACCACGCTGTACATGAAATATGCATTGTTCGACACCAGGTCGCTGTCCTCACTGCAAGATGCTCGCACTGCGAGAGGCAGAGGGAGTGCGGGGATTCAGCTTCAACTGCCCAGACCCTCCCTCACCCACAGAGGATGGCGGGCTCGCACCTATTATTTGGATTGGTATTTCTAAAATTGCCTTTCTCCTCCAGCCTGAGTATTTTAGTGGAATTTGCATTCAGTTAATGGATTCATAGATCATCCATCCCATGGAATTTTCTTCACCCCTGAGCGGTACCTGTGTGCAGCTGGAAGGTCAGGGAGGTCTCCAGTTTTCTTGCTCATTCTCGGCAGCTGGCTCTGGGTCTGTGGCTAAACGTCAACTTTGAACTCTTTGGGACAATCTGATGGGAATGGTTGGAATTCTGTGTGTCTCAGGTTTTTCTCTCTAAGCTCTGCTTCTTCTACCGGCTGGAGGGGAGGGAAGACCCAGCTGTTTGCATCTGTGTCTGTGGGTTGCCTGGAACATCAGTTACAATGAAAGCCCTAACTCTGGCAGGACCGACATCACCCAGCTGGTCTGTAGACTGGCCAGGCTGGGCTTCTCTGCTGGACAGGGAAGGAACTCAGGCTGGCCAGCACAAGACCAGCACGATGGGGCAGGCCTGCCAGTGTGGAGGAGGCTTCGGTTTTCAGGTCCTCAGTCAGTTTTAGTGAAGACAGTTTTACTGGATCATGGCCACACGTGTTTGTGTCTCGTCTATGGCTGCTTGCATGCCTTGTGGCAGAGTTAAGTAGATGTGTTGGAGGCCACATGGCCCCCAAAGTCTGAAATATTTAGTATCTGGCCCTTGACAGAAAAGTTGGCCGAATGTTGGCCAGGCCTTGGTGGTGGATACTGAGATGGTCACCAACTCATGTGGCTGACACAGCAGGTGGACTCCGGGTCTGACCCCTGCTCCAGAGGTGGAGAGCTGGGCGCTGCACACGCAGACTGCTAAGTGCACACTCCCACACGCTCGGTCCTCCCCTAACCTGCACTCCTGTGTCTTCCTCCCTCGGGCAGCATCCACTCCAGCGTCCTGAAGGATGAGGCCGAGCCCCCTGCGGCCGGAGGGCCCCAGCTCCCTGAGGTCAGCCTGGGCCGCTTGGATTTTGATGTGTCCGATTTCTTCCTCTTCGGCTCGCCCCTGGGCCTGGTCCTGGCCATGCGGAGGACGGTGCTGCCGGGGCTGGATGGTGGGTGTGGTACAGGCCGGGGCCTGAGATGCCTTTGTGTCACTAGGCCACTGTGTCAGGGCCTGAAACTGGGGAGAGTGGGGACAGGGTGGGTCACAGAGTAGGGGTAGATGGAGAGAGAGGAGAGAAAAGGATTTGGGGGAGGAGGGAGAGCGGGGCGGTTTCCACAGATGGGGCAAAGGTGAGGCAGCCCTGATGGATTTCACTGCCCCTGTCACATGACCTGGGCTGATTTGTGCCCCCATTGTCCTGTTGCCATGCTCTCTGGGGAGAGAAGCCCTACTGCATCTCCCCAGTGCCTAAGCAGACCCACTGCAGCCAGGTCAGTCTTACTGCCCCCTACAGACCCCCAGGCTCACCACAGTGCCTTTGCTCTTGCAGTCCTCACGGCCTTGAATGCTTTCTGCCCAATCACCACCTCCATTCCTCTAAAATACAGAAGTGATTTGTACCAGCAGAAGGTTTAGTAATGACTCTGAGGATTTAAGAGGCTAGAGGCACCTGGGAGGACAATGGATCAGGGCTTCTCAAACAGCTTTTGCATCAAAGCTTATCAACAACCTACAGTATGGAACAGATAAGAAGGGAGCGGCTTGGGTTGAAGTGGAGAGAGGAGGCAGAATCCCGTGGCCGCCCTGAACGTTACTAAGGAACCCCAGGGCTCCCTGGATGCTAGACCATCCAGTCCCCTGACGAGTGGGACAGGGAGGTGCACTGATGAGGCGGTCTCAGTGGTGACACCTGCTGGTCAATGAGAGAAGTGTTCTGCCAGCTCCGGCAAACTAAATACTTACTACCAGGCCTGGGAACTGAACCTGTTGCAAGGAAGGGGCAGCTGATCCCAACTGACAGATCAGCCTGAGTCGGCTTCATAGATCAGGTAGCAATTAAGTGACAGCTGGAGGAATTTAAAAATCTGACCAATGGAAGTAGGGGAGGGAGTCCTGCTAGGAGGGGGGGCAGCTTGAGCAAAGGCATGAAAAATGAAAGCAGCAGGCCTGGCTGGGGGGTCATCGAGGTCCACCATGGCTGCAGTGCTGGGTGCCTAAGCCATGCTTCTAGATGGGGCAGATTGGCACAGCCTTGAATGCCAAGCTGAATGTAACGGCTTTGATCCTGTTGGTAGCAGGGAGCCATGGCAGGTTCTTGAGCAGAGTAGGCTACTCAAAGCTGCACTCAAGGGAGCCTCCTAGGGCTGGGGAGTGGGTGCTCAAGCCCCCCCCCCCCCGTGTATCCTCTTACTCCCCCCAGGTTTCCAGGTACGTCCTGCCTGCAGCCAGCTCTACAGCTTCTTCCACTGTGCAGACCCCTCGGCCTCCCGGCTTGAGCCACTGCTGGAGCCCAAGTTCCACCTGGTGCCACCTGTCAGTGTGCCCCGTTACCAGAGGTTCCCACTGGGCGACGGACAGTCCCTCCTCCTCGGTAGGTGCTCTGGGTGAGACTGTGCGCTGAACTGGAGGCTGGGCCCCAGGCAGGCAGCACTCCAGGGCCACCTTCTCTGGTACAGCCCCTCCAAGCTGTCAGCTGGTAGAATGACTAGACTCACCTGAGCAAGGTCTGTGTGCTCTGGGGCAAAAGGAGAACAGGAAAACAGCCGAGTCACGTGCCTTCGAGCAGCCCACCTGTGTGAGAATTGCCCTGTAGGCTGCATCTTTGGGCTCCGCCCCCTGACCTGCCTCCATGGCTGGGGGCCAGCAATAATACTCAGACCTGATTGCAAATCAGGGATCCATGCTGAGTGCTCGTCCCAGTGCCCAACCTCGACTCTGGAGGTGCAAGGCAGGGAGTGTGTCATCCTGGTGGGCTTCCCGGAAGAGGCGGCTTCCCGGAAGAGGCATCTTCCAACCAAGGCATTTGGACAGGTGGAGAAGAGCTGGAGGATGGGAGTTGGAGGGCTCTTCTCAGTGGAGGGAATAGCAGGAGCAAGGGCAGGTGGGTTTGGGGGAGGGCCAGTGGCCTCTGGGGCTCAAGTGGGGTGAGCTGGGCACGGGCCGGGGTGAGGCCACGAGGAAGCCTGTAATGGGGCTTGGTGATCAGAGCCTTGGCTCTGTACCCCAGTTCAGGAAGTTGAGCCAGAGCCTGTTCAGAGGCTTGGGCCAGACTTGGGGGACAGGGATGCTGTGTGTGTGGCTCATTCAGGATTGAAGCCCAGCTTCTCCCCCAGCCCCCATTTCAATGGAGACTTAATTTCCAAAGTCCTGTTTTGTCAGATTCCGTCGATAGAAGGGGCTCTCAAACCTCCCTCCCCTGTCCTATAATGTATCCCTCTTTGGTGAGGGCATCCCCCACCCCCAGAGGGTGTCCTAACTCCGAGGCTGGAGGCCCCACTCATTTCCAGGCTCAGCCACCATCCTCTGGCCCAGAGCACGAGGTTATGTGTCACCTGTGACCTCGGCTGGTGCTTTTGGGGCCAGTGTCCCAGAGGCGTCCCTCGCAGCTCTATTGAGGGTGGACATGATGATTGGGACCCTGACTTGTGCCTGAGTAACCCGAAGCTTAGAGGAGGTGAAATGAACAGTGTACTATGGTGAGGGGGTCCTGACAGGCCCCGGGTGGTGAGAGGTGCAGGCTGCCCTTTGGGCAGGTGAGTGAGCAGGCCAGGCCTTGACTATGAAATTCCGCCTCCAGCTGACGCCCTGCACACCCACGGCTCCCTCTTCCTGGAGGGCAGCTCCCGGGGCAGCCCGCCGCTCCTGGACGCCCCCACCTCGCCCCCTCCGGCCCCAAGATCCCAGCGCCCTGGGAGGAGGATGAGCCAGGGCAGCTCCCACAGCGAGAGCTCGGAGTCCTCGGACAGCCTGGCCCCCATGGGCGCCTCCCGCAGTGAGTGAGGGTCTCCCAGGCCCTGCCTGGATTTGTGGGAGAGGGCCCTTCCTCTAGGTGGCCGCTGGTTCACTGCCAGGGCTGCAGAGGGAGGGCAGGGGAGGAGGGGAAAAAGAAATCCAGACTGAGCTGGAGAGAACTTTGACCTCTGACCACGGACCAAGCCATGACCTTGCCAGGCTTCAGCTGAGTGCTATCCTCAGCCAGAACCCTAATTCCAACGTTCAGTGTTCCCCTTGGGAATCCCTGCTGACCTGGGGTGTGAGACTGTGGACATCTCCGTGGGTCCAGCCCCCATCATGGGGACCAGTTTGCAGCAGGGTGGGTGGGGGACGGGGCTGGTGGGTTGTGGACAGTGGAGGGGGAATGATGTGTTTCCCCGGGCTCATTTTGAGCTGAGTGCTCTGGCCTCAAACTTGTGCTCCGAGAGACACATCCATCCTTGGGTCTGGGCCCCAGGGTCCCACACTGCCCCTTGTGTCAAGGTCTGGGGGGAGGGCCACTCTGTCCTCACCTCCCTCTCGGCCCCACAGTCACAGCTAAATGGTGGGGCACCAAGCGCATCGACTATGCCCTGTACTGCCCCGACGTCCTGACAGCCTTCCCCACCGTGGCCCTGCCCCACCTCTTCCACGCCAGCTACTGGGAGTCCACGGATGTGGTGGCCTTCATCCTGAGACAGGTACTGCGGGCCCTTCCTGGGAGGGCCCAGCCTTCTCTGGAGAAGAGTGTTAACTTGCAGGCCATGTGGGACACTGGGAGCACACTGGAGCACGGCAGACAGGCGGTGACATGGACAGACAATGGTTTTCATAAGGAACACTGGTTTCTCGCCACTGGTGTGGTACTTTCTAGAAAATGAAATAGACGCACATAGGAGAAGGTGCCCATGTCTCAGCTTGGAGACTGGAGTCATCAAGGCCTGGTCCCCTGTGGCTCTCAGAGTCCTCATCTGTAAGATAGCTGAGCAGAGAGGCCAGCGACTGAGAGAGAGCCGGGGGGGGAGGGGAGGCTAGGAGGTGGGGGAGGGGGTCGGATCACGTGCAGCCGTGATGGCCAAGGTCAGGATGTGCATATTATACTGGGTCCAGTGAGAAGCCATTGCAGGGTTGTAAGCAAGGGAGAGATACCACCTGACTGTATTTTAGAAGGAAATTCTGTGGCTGTGGTTTGGAGGGCAAGAGAGTAAGTGGGAAGCCCACTGAGGCAGGCGTAGGAGCCCGACTTTGAGGTGGCAGCTTGGGCTCGGGAGCTGGTGGGGGAGGTACCAAGGAGCTGCTGGGTGTGAGTTGTTGGGGACAGGACCTGCCGATGTCTGGGCTGCCAGGGAAAGAGGGGACTCGGGTGACTCTTGGTTTCCACTCTTGTGTAACTATGGAGTGCAGTGTCCTAGGGTTGGAAGGGCGGGGCTGGATGAGGTGGGGGACATCGCATCTTGCGTCTGGACCTGGGAGGGGTGAGATGCTAGTTGGATGGTGGGAAGGAAGGCGAGTGGTGAATCCGGAGCTCAGGGTAGACGTCAGGCTTAGAGATAAGAACGCGGGGCCATCAGGGCTTGGGCGGCATTTAAAGCCAGTGACGGGCGGCCCTGCTCTTCAGGCCAGTTCCCACTTGTGGGCTTTTTCCCCGACACCAAGCGAATCTCTGACCCCAGCTGGGTGTTTCCTTTGATCTCGCTCAATTCTGACATTCTCTGCCTGGAGACAGCGTCAGATCCCACAGGGGAAGGGCTCAGTCCTACAGCTGTGCCCTCCCCAACCCAACCCCTGGGCTTCTGATCGACCTGCTATAGCTCGGAGGTTCCAACAATCCTCTCCTTGGGCAGCTCACAGAACTCAGTTTACTTTTACTAGATTCCTGGTTTATTATAAAAGGCTTTAACTCAGGAAGACCCAGATGGAAGAGATGCCCGGGGCCAGGTATGGGGGAGGGACTTGCAACTTCACGCCCTCTCTGAGGGCACCACTATCTCCAAACCTCCACGTGTTCACCAGCCCAGAAACTCTCTGAACCCCATGCTTTTGGGTTTTTGTGGAGGCTTCATTACATAAAAGTGATTGATGAAGTCATTGGCCACTGGTGATTGAACTCCAACCTCTAGCCCCTCTCCCCTCCCCGGAGGTGGGGGTAGGGGGTGTGGGACTGAAAGTTCCAACCTCCAGTCACAAGGTTGGCTCTCCTGGCAACCAGCCCCTGTCCTTAGATACCAGTCAAATCACCTCAATAATATAACAAAAGACAACTTTGTCCCTCTCACTTAGAAAATTCCAAGGATTTTAGGAGCTTTGTGCTAGAAACTAAACAGAGACCAGATATATATTTCTTATTATAGATTACAATATCCCAGATAGGAGGGGAGTTCCTGCAGATAGGGAAGTTCAGGGAGGAGTCTGGGCTCCTGGGGGAGAGAGGAGGAACCACAGAAGGAAATGGAAGAGGACGTCTTTTGAGATCAGAAGAGAAGCAGAGCAGATAGACGGGAGTGGGCCTCTGAGTTGGGCAGGACGGAGGTCATGGGGCCTTGGCAAGAATGGCTTCAGGGGCCGTGGGGACAGAAGTGACTGGACTGGGTGGTGAGGGGAGGTGGGGGGAAGTGGAGACATCACACAGGTTGAGTCTCGGGTGGAATGCCGCTGTCAGGGAGAACAGGGAAATGTGATGGTCACGGGACAGGGGTCCTAGGAGAGTTTGCTTGTTTGGCCACTGTTGCAGCATATTTAGATGCTGAGGAGACTGATCCAGTAGAGTGGGACTAATGAGTCATACAGGATTGAGAGGGGAGCTCGCTCCATCTATGTTCTTGAGTAGGAGGGGTGGGGCTGGGACCAGGGCTCCAGGTGGCCGTTGGTAAGGGTCACCCACCATATGGGGAAGGCAGAGAATGGGTAGAGACGCAGGTGGCTTCTAGGTTTGGGCGTAGAGAGCAGACTCTGCTCCTCCCAGGCCAGAGCATTTGAGAGACAGCGCTCTGGCCCCCACTGTCAGGACAGGTGGGCAGAGAGGCAGAGCCTGGGGCTCCCAGCCTCCTGAGGGTCCCAGGCCGGGAGGTGGGGCGGTGTTGGGGAGGGCCCTGACACCGTGGGGAGGAGGGAGAGGAGTCCAGCCACCAGACCCGGAGTCCTGCTGGGCTGTTTGTCAGGTGATGCGCTATGAGAGCGTGAACATCAAGGAGAGCGCTGGCTTGGACCCCGCGGCACTGAGCCCTGCCAACCCCCGTGAGAAGTGGCTTCGTAAGAGGACCCAGGTCAAGCTGCGGGTATGTGCTTGTGGGAGTCGCCCTTGGGTGGGGGCTGTGGCCTCAGGGAGGTGGGGCTGCCCCGGGGGTTGAGGCATCCACAGGGCTGGGAAGGGCTTTGATTTGTTCCTCGAAGCTCTGGGCTTATATGTGGTGGGATCCACACTTAGCCGAGGCGCCCAGGGCTGCAATGGAGGTAGGGGTGGGGTGGGGAGTAGGTGAGGTGGTGGAGCTGGTTCCCCGTGGCCTGGCTCCATAGGAGCACCATGGGTGGTGGTCCAGGGCACTGGGGATGGTGAGGAGATGCCAATTATGGAGCGAGTGCTATATGCTAGGCCTCTGCATTTGGGCACATGGAGTCTGAGAGAGTCCTCCCCCAACGAGGGGCTCACAGCCTGGTGTGGCATTTGTCACGAGAGAGGGAAGCACAGATTAGGAAGAAGAGGGAGAGAAGGAATGTCAGGGCAGGCCATGCAGGGCTTCCCTGAAGAAGCGTCACCTCTGCAAGGTATTGAAGTATGAATAGGAGTTTGGTATGCATACGTTCATTTATTTACTCAGCAAACAATCGTCAATGCCCACTGTGTCCCAGACGCCCTGCCAGGGAGTGGGGCAGAGGGATGTACAAACAGAGCCCTGCAGAGGTGGGCACTTCTAGTCTTGTGGGGACACCAGGCATGGGCCTCAGAACAGTCCTAAATGGCAGGAGGTAATCAGGGTTCCACGAATCAGCTTTTTTTTGGTAAACATATTTATGGAGACATAACCACATTTTATATAATTCACCCACTTAAAATGTGCAATTCAGTGGATCTTCGTATATTCATAGATGTGTGCAGCCGTCATCATGATTAATTCTAGAACATTTTCATCGCCTCCAAAAGAAACCCCTTACCCTTTAGCCGTCATCCCCCTCTTCCCACCCCTCAGCCCTAAACCAGCCATGTACTTTCTGTCTCTATAGATTTGCCTATTCTGGGCATTTCATATGCTGGAATCATCCACCATGTGGTCCTTTGTGTCTGGCTTCTTTCGCTGAGCACAATGTTTTCAAAGTTCATCCATGTTGTAGCCAGTGTCAGTACTTCATTCCTTTTTATGGCATTATCTTCCCGTGTGTTTCTTTCCATGAACCAACTCTTCTCTCACCAGTGTTCTTGTAAGGGGGCTGGCATCCCCCACTTGCCTGTCTCCAGGTCAGTGTCCATGACGGGTTCTTCTCTGTGTCCTCAGGGACCAGTGCAGACGAGGTGCCTGCAAATGTTTGTTGAGTTGAATTAAAATACCGTGGGAATTGAGAGGACTCTTCAGGGAGTCCACAGAGGGCTTCTTGGAGGGGATGAAGTGGAGTGGGGGCGATCAGGGCCAATGTAGGCCTTTGAGTTGCAGAATGAATTGTGAAGAAGGACGTGGGTGTTGGCAAAGTTAAGACAGATAACGTGATGTCCACGATTGCTCCAGGATAATCTGGTATGGCTTGGGGACGGGGCTGGGGATCCAGCCAGGGAAGAACGGAACCAGAATGTCTGTGGCTGATGCCGGCCGCAGGAGGCTTCCTACACTGTTCAGTCTGTTCTTGTACGTTTGAATCTCCCACGAAGAAAAGACACATGGTAAACGGCTACTGGACGAGAGCTGGGATGTGGAAGGAAGAACTGAAGGTGACCCACAGCTTCCAATCTGGGCAACTGGAAGGATGCCAGGCTTGGAGGACTGGCTGGTACCTCCGGGCCATGGGGAGGCTCAGGAGCAGAGAATGCTGGTCTCCAGGAACCCAGTGCTCCTTGGAGACGACATTAGGGTCTAAGGGTCTGTTTTCCTCATGGGTTCGAATGGGACATGTCTCGGAAACTCTCGTGGGAGTTGACAGGAAGGAAGGCAAGATTTGGCAGGTGCACATCTCTCCAGCCGATGCTGAGGGTGGTAGAAGGACAAAGCAAGGTCGTGCCCCCTTGCAGAGGCAAAGTTGGTTTCTGTCCTTCCAGAACGTCACTGCCAACCACAGGGCCAACGATGTGATTGCTGCGGAAGACGGCCCCCAGGTCCTGGTGGGACGCTTCATGTACGGGCCCCTTGACATGGTGGCTCTGACTGGAGAGAAGGTACAGAGGCTGAGCCATCCCCGCCTGGGTACCACACAGCATGTGGGGCGAGGACTGCACCAGGGCCTGGCTGTACAGGTCCGGGAGGGCGAGGCAGGAGTGAGGGACTGGGTGCCTCTAAGAAGCTGGCGTGGCTGCAGCAGAGAGAGGATGGGAGGAGGCAGGAAACAGCACCAGGCAGGACCCCAGCCCTGCGGTCTTGGCAGAGCTCCCACACCCAGCCCCTAAGCTGGGCCTTCAGCCCCACAGCCTTCAGCGAGTCCCTGCCCCCCTTGCTGCCTGCAGGTGGACATCCTGGTGATGGCAGAGCCGTCCTCTGGGCGCTGGGTTCACCTGGACACGGAGATCACCAACAGCAGCGGCCGAATCACGTACAGTGTGCCGCGGCCCCGGCGCCTGGGGGTCGGCGTCTACCCCGTGAAGATGGTCGTCAGGTGAGACCCAAGGGACGTTCTCGTGGCAACTTCACTCAGTTCCTTGGCCCTTCCAGAGGCCTGCCCAGAGGTTGGGTCCTTGGGGTGCCATCTGTCAGGCCCCGTCCCTGTCTGCAGGGAGAGAAGAAAATGGATGAGGTCGCAGCTGTGGCATCAGGAGATGCTGCCCTGATTCTCCCTCTTCCTGGCCCCGACAGAGCTCCGAGCCCAGCCACAGGCTGACCTTGGCGCCAGGCTGACACTTGACCCTGAGCGCATGGCTGATCTCAGGTGGGCACCTTTCAGGGGCGACCAGACCTGCGCGATGAGCTACCTCACGGTGCTGCCCCGGGGCATGGAGTGCGTGGTGTTCAGCATCGATGGCTCCTTTGCAGCCAGTGTCTCCATCATGGGAAGTGACCCCAAGGTCCGGCCAGGGGCAGTGGACGTTGTCCGGTGAGTGCTACCCCCCTGCAGGGGACCTGTCGCCTGGGGGCAGGGGCTAGCCGCCCTGGGGTAGATGGGCTGGGTTTTTCTCGTTTCCTCTAGGAATTCCACTGGTCTCTGGGCCGAAGCTGGAAGTCCTGGCTTCACCTCCAGGAGGAATTTACTGAGGGTCCTTGAGGAACTCCCTGCCACCTTCTAGACTTCAGTTCCTCCTTCCCTCTCCCTCCATTTCTTCTAACACTATCTGAGCAGATGGGGAAACTGAAATCCTGGGGGTTAAGTAACCTGTTGCATGGCCCAGGCTGGATAGGACTGGGGGCTCTGGAGGGAAAGGGGCCTTCCAGGAGGCTTCTGCAGTGGCCGGGAGAGTGATGGGTCCCGAGCTAAGGCTGCAGAGTGGAATTAAAGTGAGAGGGTGGAGTAAATATCCTGCCGAAATCAGTCTCACTGATTGGAGGAAGAAGGAGGGGAGGCTGAGGGAAAGGGAAGAATCAAGGGGGCTTGTCTCTGGCCCCAGAAACTTGAGTGTTGATGGCGGCATTGCATCGCGGAGAAGGAGACCTGAGCAGAGGGGGCTGCAGTGGGGACCGTTTGGTTGTGGGCATGTGGTTGGTGCCCCTCGATCATCCAGGGGAGATATCCAGGACTTGGAGGGGCTCAACCAGGACTGTGGATTTTGGGGTTCTCCTTGCTTTCCCCTAGCACTCCTCTGGCCTCTTGGGGCTGCAGCAGGTAGGGCAAGCCGCTGGGCAGCCAGTGGCCCTCCCGGGGCCGGGGCCGGGCTGGACCTTGCAATGCCGTCTCGCCAGGCACTGGCAGGACCTGGGCTACATGATCCTCTACATCACGGGGCGGCCGGACATGCAGAAGCAGCGGGTGGTGTCGTGGCTGTCCCAGCACAACTTCCCACAGGGCATGATCTTCTTCTCGGACGGGCTGGTGCATGACCCACTGCGGCAGAAGGCCATCTTCCTGCGCAACCTCATGCAGGAGGTGAGTGGCCGGCTGTGGGTGGGGCTTCCCTCCTCCTCACTCCTCCCCTCCTCCCTCAATTTGATGATGGGACGGGTGGATGCCTAGTTTGCAAAGCACATTCACATGCATTTCATCGGTCCTTGTATGGCCCAGTGAGGTAGGCATTCTTATCCCCATCGGTGAGAAAGGTGTGGCTGAGGGATGTGCCCAGGATCTCAGAGTCAGACATTCATCTTTAGTTTTCTGACCCAAAAGCCTAAACTTTCATGTCTGCGCCTAGTTACTCCTCCAGCAGAGACTTACGTGCCTGCTCTGCTCCCTCTCGATCCTCGGCGTTGGGGCTGCACAGAGGCAAACAGAACCTGGGACATCCCAGACCTGTGGTTTTCACCTTGTGCCCCCAGGACCATGGCACAGCATCCCCTGGGAGCTCACTAGAAATGCAGTCTCTGGTCCCTGCTCAGATCTCCTGAATCGGCAGCTCTGGGGAGGGGGCTCAGCAATCTGCATTTTAACAAGCCTGTCAGGGGATTCTGACGCTTACAGAACTGTGAGAACTGCGCGTCTGGAGCTGATGTTGACAAGCTGTGGCCCAGGGCTGAGTCTGGCACACAGCCTGTTTTTTTTTACGGCGATGTGAGCTAAGAGTGGCTTTAATTCTTTTACGTGGTTGGGGGAAAAAATCAAAAAAAGAATATTTTACGACATGTGAAAATTACACGAAATTCAAATTTCCGTGTCCATAAGCAAAGTATCACTGGAACACAGCCACGATCACTGGCTTGTGGGTTGTTTGTAGCCACTCGTGAGCTACAACGGGACAGTGGGGTAGTTGCGATGGAGTGTGGAGCCTGAAATGTTTACTGTCTGGTCTTTCACAAAAAACAGTCTGCCAATCCTTGACCTCCAGGAAGAAAGATAGGGGAATTGACAGTTTACTGGTGGGTGATTAGAAAAGGCCCTTTGTGCAAACAGAGGAGAAAGGACCTAGCTTTGCCCAGAGAGGTCGTGGAAGGATTTTAGGAGGTGGTAACTCTTAAGCTGTGTCTTGAAGCACGAGCATGAGTCTGTCCGGTGACCAAAGAAACAGCGTGTGCAAAGGCACGGAGGTAGAAAAGAACCTGGGATGCTCTCAGAGCTGCAGGTGTTCAGGATGAGGGTGTGTGTGGGATCAGACCCAGGCCGAGTGGGAGATGAAGTCCCAGAAGTGATCAGGGGCCTGGCCTGGGCAGGCCTTGAAGATGTTAAAAACTGGGCCAAGACCATGAACTCTCTGCTGAGGGCAGCTGGGAGCCATGGAAGAGCTTAAAGCAGGGAAGTGGCAGTGTCTGATTTGGGTGGTAGAAAGATCCTTCTGGCAGCTGTGTGGAGAACAGACTGGCGGTAGATACGAGGGGGAGGGAGGCCGGTTGGGAGGCCACTGCCCAAGCAAGAGACAGAAGGATCAGAGTCCAGGTGGTGGTCTCGGACAGAATGGAGAGAAAGGCACAGACAGGCAGGAGCGTCAGAGGGTAGAACTGTCAGGACTCAGTGATGATTGGGAGGAGGGAGTAAGTAGCTCTCAGATGTCCATCCTGGGTGGCCAGGAGGGGGCAAGGTGATCTGACCCTGATCCTGACCCTCCGTGGAGGCAGAGTCTGTGTGTGCTTTGTCACTATTACATCTTTGCCATGTGGGGCAATGATGGCATATCGTAGGCACTCAGTAAATGCTGGTAGAATGAACTGAGTGAATGAATGCAGTGAGAGAGGCCACAGAGGAGGACCAGGCTGGAAGAAGATGAGCTGTGGCCAAGGGACACGAGCCCCGTCAGCCCCAGTGTGTGGCTCAAGGGAGGGGTCTGAGCAACGCTGGTCCCCCAGAGAGCAGGAAGAGGAGCCAGCAGAGGAACCAGAAAGAGCCAGAGGGAGGGGAGGCCAGGAGAGAGGCTTCTGGGTGTCAGGGAGGAGAGGGTTTCGAGAGGGAGGGAAGGATTGCCCTTCCTGTGAGCGTGCGTGGTGCAGTGAGGGCTGCCCACTGGATGAAGGCTGGACCCTGATGACCTCAGGGTGGAGGGAAGGGACACCTCGTGGGCCAACGGGGCAGAAGCAGTGGGGTGAGGAGCGGGGCAGGTGGGTCTCAGCTTGGAGGGGTGGCGCGGTGGGGAGTGGACCCCCTGGACTGAAGTTGCTGGAGTAGGTGAATGAGGAGGTGGGATAAGGCAGGACAAAGACCCTGCCCCTCCCTCCTAGCTAGAGGCTGGTTGGGAATAAACTAGCTGACAAGGAGAGGGTGGTGGGCTGAGGGCAACCTTTCTTTGGTTTGAGATCCAGGGCAACTTCCCCTACAGGTCTGGGCAGGGGCTCAGGGAGGGAGGTAAAAATTGGGCAAAGTTTTTCAGGGAGGAGGAGAATGACCTGTGTAGGGCCAGAGCTGCCCCGTTCTGTGTCTCCCCAGCAGCTCTCAGTAGCCAGCAAGTAGAAATGGAGAAGGTGGATGGTGCAGCAACTCCAGGGCTGAGGTTTGGCCAGGTGGGTGTGAGAGGAGAATGGGGGGGGGGGGTGGAGAATCCGAGGTGGAGGCTGGAGGACACAGGGCTGCCACAGGGAGACCAGGTGGATGGGGTAGGGGTGGTGAGGCGGGAGGGGATGTACAGAGAATGCAGGCGCTGGTGAGGCTGGAGAGCCACTGGCATGGGAGGCTGGAAAGGAGAGGCGGGCAGAGTGGGGTTGTGGACATTCAGAGCCACAGGGGGCAGTTCTGGGTTGAGTCCTCGGGGTGACTGCCACTGACTTTCAAGAAGCTGAGAGGCAGAGGTGGTGGGTGGGTTATCCACGCGGTCAGAATTTATCCCAGCGATGGCGGGACTTAGGAGGAAGGAAAGCTGTGACCTGGGAGCATCGTCCCAGCAGGGAGGGTAAGTAGGGGGCAGAAGATGGCACTGATGGGGGCTCAAAGTGAGGATGTGGAAGTGACACTGGAGCAAGGAGGAGCTTGGGCAGTTCCCTGAATTGGGATGAAACTTCCGGACCAGCCAGGACCAGGCGGCTGGATGACTGGCCACAGTCCGATACTGTGTGGTTGGCCCGGGGCTGGGGGTCAGACAGAACTGGCCTCCAGTCCTGGCTCTGGATTGTGTCAACTTGGAACTCAATTTCTGGTCCACAAAGGAGCACTTCGTCCCATTGTTCGTAACCTGTGGTCATGTTCCTCACGTGGCTGCGGCAAATGGTGTGGTCGTGATGGACACGCTGAGCCTGCATCGGGCCTGCAGCCCAGGGCAGGGGCCGGGAGGGGAAGCCACTGCTGGGGACTGGTTCCTGATGTAGGGTGCACTCATGACTTGGAGTCTATCTGTGCAGGTAAATGGTCCCCTAGCAGTGCTCTGGGGTGGGGGTGGCATCTGGGAATCCTTTGTAGGGGACGCACTGGGGCCCCTCTCCCTCCATGAGCTGCCCTGTGTTTCAGTGCTTCATCAAAATCAGCGCAGCCTATGGCTCCACCAAGGACATCTCTGTCTACAGCATGCTGGGCCTGCCACCTTCCCAGATCTTCATTGTGGGCCGGCCCACCAAGAAGTACCAAACCCAGTGCCAGGTGGGTGGTGGTGGGGCTGGGGGTTGGAAGGGTGGGGGAGTGGGACCAGCAGATGGGGAGAGGGGAGAAGGTTTATTTCCTTGTTTGTTCATTCAGTCATTTATTTGTTCTTTCCTTCATTTGCTCATTCAATCAACAAACACTACTGGGCACCTGCTTTGGACCAGGCACTGAGTTGAGTGCAGGGGAGCTCCTTGGTGGACTTGTATGTCCTGTCATCCCGTCTAGTGGGGGAGATGGAATGGTTAGCAACCAGGGACAATGCAGTGTGGCAAGAGCCTTAATGACAGGGAATGAATGATAAGACCCTACAGAGGAGCAGCTAAGCCGGACTCAGGGACGAGTTTGGTTTTTGGAAGTTTGAAGGAATTACCCAGGAAGGGCCTGAGGCTGGAGGAGCATTTGTGACAGATGCTGCAGCAAAAGCACAGGTCAGGGGGTGGCAGAGCACGTGGATATTCTGGGGGCTGCATGTGGCTCAGCTTGGCTGAGTGTGATGTGGGAGAGCAGGGCGGGGAGGGGGTGGCTGGAGCAGTCCATTGTGGATGGACTGTATATCTTGCCCAGTTGGGACTCTGTCTCTGGAGTGAATTTGTGATTCAAGGAGATCCCTCAGGCTGCAGATGGAAGGTGCATCAGAGGAAGAGGAGGGAAGCAGTGGCAGGGCAGAGAAGGCCAAGGGTCCGAGAGTCATTTCTAAGGCAGGATGGATTGGATTTGGTAACAGACCCATCAGACAGCATGTGGGATGAGAGAGGGAAAGTCAAGGGTGGGGCCCAGTTTCCAGCCTGGGCAACCAGGTAGGTGGTGCCATTATTGGGATAAAGAAGGAGGTGACTGAAAGGAACGTGATGATCTCCTGTTGGGCCATGTAGAGTGGGAGGGCCTGAGAATGACAAGAAGGTGGTGGGTCAGAGATGGTGGGACCTCAGAGTGGGAACTGTGAGAGCAGGGCTTCTCAAACTCCCATCTGCACACACATCACCCAGGGATCTTATTTAAATGCAGATTCGGATTCCCTAGGCCTGGGATGGGGCCCAAGAGTGCCTGTCAAGGGTCTGGGTTTTGCTGATGTTGCTGGTCCATGGTGCACACTTTGAGTAGCAAGGTTTTGAGGCCCCAGTGGGAGGGATTGGCAGGAAGGGCAGCTGTGGGGGCCAGAAAATAATGACGTTCCACGGGGTAGCAGCTGTAGGAGGCGGGGAGACTTAGCTTTGGGGGATTTTAGTGAAAGTGACCAGGATGGGAGCGTCACCTCATCAGGAAGCCAGAGGACTCTGATGTGACCCACAGGGACAGATAGAAGCACTCAGTTTTCCAAAGCGGCTGGGGAGCCTGGAGCGGTCCATGCGCGCCCTTTCCCGGAGAAGCGGGGTGGTCCAGGGAAAGGGCGATGCTGGGGTGTGGGGTGGGGGCAGGAGCAGGGCCCGCCCAGCCCCGGGCCTGACGCCACCCTCGCGGCCGCCCTCCCCGCAGTTCCTGAGCGAGGGCTACGCCGCGCACCTGGCCGCGCTGGAGGCCGGCCACCGCTCCCGGCCCAAGAAGACCAGCTCGCGCATGATGCTGCGGAAGGGCAGCTTCGGCCTCCACGCGCAGCCCGAGTTCCTGCGCAAGCGCAACCACCTGCGCCGGACCATGTCGGTGCAGCAGCCCGAGCCGCCCGCCAACCCCAAGCCCGAGCGGGCCCAGAGTCAGCCCGAGTCCGACAAGGACCACGAGCGGCCCCTGCCCGCGCTCAGCTGGGCGCGCGGGCCCCCCAAGTTCGAGTCGGTGCCCTGAGGGCTAGGCTGTGCGCAGAGCAGGGGTGGGGGCGCCCACCGGGCTGCCTGCGGGGACGGGAGGGGCTGCCTTCTCCCGGCAGACACAGGTCTTTTCCTGCTCCTTCCCTCCCGTGTCTGTCCAGCAGTGTCGGATCAGCTGGGGGGGTGGGACCCTGCCCGGCCTTGGGGGGGCTCCCTGGGCCGCGAGGGGGTGAGATCCAGGAGTCTCAGTGCAGCTGCGGCTGCTCCCCCGCGCCTGCAACACAAGCCCCAGTCGCGGCTGATGTTTGTGTAATCCTGGGCGCAGGCCTGCCGGGGCTAGAGTGTTTGGCCATCTTTCTGAGCTGCCGAGGCGAAGCTAGGCAGGCCCTAAAGGCAGAAGCCCCCAGTCCGGGGATCAGCAGCCGCTGACAGGTACAGCATCTCGGCCGGCTGCTGGAGGGGTGAGTGGCATTTGTGCCCACCCTCCCTGTGGCATCCTGGGTCACCATCTTGGGCCTGGCTCTCCTATGGCAAAGTGGCCACTTTCTGGGAGTGAGAGGATGTCCCTGGGCTCATCCTGTGTCAGCTGTCTGTCCATGGCCCTTGGGGGGCGGGGTCTGGTGCTGACGGTCTGTCCTCCTGAAGCTGTCCATTGTCCCCCCCTTTCTTGTCCTCACCTTTCACCTATGGCCCTTGAGGACGGTCATTCCTCTCCCTAGAGTCCTGCCTGGTGCCCTCCCCTGTGAGGCTGTGGCCCTGGGCTCTGGCTTTGCTGGGCTGGCTGTGAGCCCTTGAGCTGGTTGCTTGCCCTCTCTGGGCCCTGCCTTCCTTATGTAGTTGGAGGGTCTCCCCAGCTGAGATGGGTGTGAGATTTTGATTCCTAGGCTGTCCTGCATTTCTGCCCTCTGAGACTTTTCAGGCCTACGAGCCCCTCAGAGCGCCCAGTGATCTATACCCTCCATGCAGGCTGAGAGAGGGGCTTTGAGGGGCCAGTAGGGAGCTACGATCTCCCCACAACTTCAAAGGAAGTCCTTCTATGAGGGTTGCTGGGATCCCTGCTCCACGGAAAGGTTTGCTTTGCACTGATGCCCCAGGGACAGACATCCCCCCAGAGGGCACTGATCTGGCTACCCTGCCCCTGCTCTGCTCAGAGTGATTTCTCCCTTTGGCTCCTGGAAGGCACACAGCTGAGATCCCAGAGCTCCTGGGGTTCATGTAATTTTGGCTCAAACTGTTTTCTTCCCTTCCCTTCCCCCCTGCCACTCAGCTTGGTTTAGTGCCCATCACCTCCTCTTGGGTCATCCCCTGGGGCTGGCAGGGCTTGGCTCTCCTGGGGGCCCCTCAGATTCTGCCCAGGCCTTCCTGCTGCTGAGCCCCTGGCCTGGGGATTGGTCTCCTGCACTCCCCCCATTCCCTGGCCCAGACCCGCAGCCGCCGCGTGTGGGGCTGCCTAGCGGCTTCTGAGGCCCTGCGGCTTGTCACTAGGCTGGTCCAGCTGTTTCAGTCAGGGCTGTGTCAGGGGCCGGGCTGCCCCAGGGCCCAGACGTCTGTGTACACAGCAGGCACCTGTGTCAGCTCAGTGTCGCTTCTGCTCAGTGTCTACCTCTTGCAGCTCCCATGTGGCCAATGTCCTTCCCGATGGCGGCTGCTGGTCGGGGCGGCTGATGCCGCCGCTGCCTTGAATCACCGGGCAAACTCGGTGCCCTGCTGGGGCTGGAGGGATCCGGGCTCCCCGCCCCCACCCCTGCTCTCTACTAGAACTGTGTCTTCTGCAGTCTGCCAGCTCCTGCCACATCCACGCCACCTGTCTGCCAGCTCTCTGCCCCACTTCTGGCACTGCATCTGCACCCAGGCCCAGAGCTGCTGGCAAGTCTGTTGGGATGGGGTGATCACCCTCAGCTTCCTCTCTGGTCCTGCCTCCTGGCAGTTCACAATGGGCCCATCCCTCCTTCAGCATTTCCTCCTCCTGGCTTTCCATTAGGCACCAGTTCTTACAGCATCGTCACCTCAGCTCCAATCCTGCCCCTCCTTTCCAAAATACACCCTGGGGCTGACTAAGTCTGATTCTCTGAAACTCCAGCTCCTTTTTGCAGAAACCACTGATGCATCACTCTTGAATGCTGAAATAATTAACACGAGATGCTTCTCCCCCAGTTAGAGTCCCTCTGCCCTTTCTGAGAACTGCAGGTTAGGAGAAAGAGAGCATGTGGGGACCCTGGGGACTGTGGAGACTCGGGGAAGCAGGGTTCTGATGTTGTGGGGGTTGGAGCTGGGACGTGGGCCCCAGCAGGAGAACCTCCACCCTTTCCCTTCTGGAGCTCTGGATTGGGGCTCTGATGACTTGCTCCTGAGATGCTGAAGGTGTACAGCGAGGTATTGTGAACACCACGCCCTGGGAGCTTGGGTTGGGTTGTGTGTGTATGTATGTGTGTGTGTGTGTGTGTACCTGGGGGTTCTGTACACTGTGTGTGTGTGTGTGTGTGTGTGTGTGTTTACCTGGGGGTTCTGTACAGAGATCAGACTCAGACAACTTGTGTCTGCATTCACAGCAACTCTGTAACCAATATGCACTTTCTCTGCTAGTGGTTTGTTTGATTTTGTCCGTCCAGTTAAGTTGGAGAAAAACAAAGAACCAACTTGTGGTGTTCTCCGAAGGGGGTGCTGCTGCCCCTCCCCGAGTAGTTCTGTGGCCCTCAATCTGGCTGTTTTCTAGAGAATCCTTCCAGCTCCCGTGGGTCTGCTCCGCAGGAGCTGGAAGACAGATCTTCCTGCCTGACCAAAGCTCCTTGTTTCTCTCGTGGCATGTTTGTTTTTCCCAATCTGGTGGCTGTCCCGACGGAGGGCCCGCCTGCCTGCTGCCTTCCCCTACCTTCGCCCTGTTGGGGTTCAGGGTGCATCTGTAGCCAGGGCCGCCTCTTCTGGCCTTGTGGCATTTTTCTAAAGATCTTGATGCCTCTCTTAAGCTCCGCAACAGATACGTTTAAAAAAAAAAAAAAAAAAGTAAGACTCACGCATGTGGATGAACGGCCCTCCAGTCTGGGTGCTGGGCCACAGAAAGCAACCCTGTGTGAACCCCAGTATTGCTGACATTACTGGGGGGGCTCTCTGAAAGAGGGGAGGCTGGATCTCATGGTTTTTAAACAGTACTCTGACCACTTTGGAGCCCATGCCCATGCCCCGGAAATGTCCTGCACATAAAATGGGTCCCGAGGTGGCGCTGGTTTTGCGGGGACACTGTCCCCCCAGCCCAGGTGCAGCCCCGCCCGGGAGGGGCGCCCTACCTGCGGAGCCTCGCAGCTTGACTGCGCCTTAAATAACCACCTTTCCTGCCAAATCCCCGGGGGTTTGGGTGCCAAGTGCTCTGGAAAACTATTCTCTATGGCTCAGCCAAAAGACACCTCCCCTCCCCTCCCTCTGTCCCCCCAGGGCTTGGGGGAACGTTCTTAAAAATCCTAAGGAGGGTTAAGTCCAAGCAGTGAGGCCTGGCCAGGGTCCTTGTCTCCTGGCTGAGAAACCAGCAGGGTGGTTGGGAGAAAAAATCAAGAGTGTGACCCTAGCCTCCTCAGCAGGTGACACCAAGGAGGGGTGGAACAGGAGGGCGGCCCGCTCACGAGGACTCCCACCCTCAGACCCCGCTGTCCTTTTCCATTTGTTTTCTCGGTGGTGGCAGCCTGTCTGGTCCTGTCTGTCTGACTGTTCCTAAGTGTGTAACTCTCAGTATTATTTGTGGTGGATGGTTCTGTGGTGAAAAAGGTTTATTATCTTTCTCATGGCTGCCTTGTACAAAATCCGTTAGAGGAGAAAATGTAAAAATATCAGGTTTCTAACAAGACAAACACAGCATTATGGAGTTAAAGATTTTTACAACTGGTCTTGATTTTGATGTGAGCTGGTTTTTAACTCTCAAACGTTGTCACTTAAATAAAAACCTTATTTGCCTTTAAAACGTGCTTTGCTCTGAATGAAGTGGAGAGACCCTCCCTGTTTGTGTTCTCCCTGAGCCGGGGGCAGGCATGCTCGGGGTGGGGAGGGGTGAGGGGGACAAAGCTGGGCCCCAAACCACAGACCTCTTGCCCCGAGCGGGGTGGCAGTGCCAACCAACAGATGTCAAATGCAGAAAGAGGGTCTTTATTATGAAAAAGCAATGGTATCTAGGAAAGTCATAAACTGGTTTCTTTCTAATAAAATGGCAAAGTGGATTTCTTAAATAATTTACAAAGGGCAGAAATAACTACTGGATGGGGCCGTGCACCCACAGTGCCCTGTGCTGAGAATGTAACTAGGTACCTGGGACCCAGGGTTTTAGGGGATAGTCATCTCGCCCAGCTCCTCTGGGGCTTTGGTACGAGAACCAGAGCTGGAATCTGGGTTTCCGTGAGCCCCGGCATCGGTGACACGGGGCTGACTCCTTGCAGACCCCACTTCCGGGCACATTGCTCCGAGCTGTCAGATGCTCCCGGGTGCCTGTACTGCATGTTACAAACGAGGCGCCCATAAAGCTCGCGTGAGGGATGAGTTTCGAAGCCCAGAAAGGGAGTAGAGTAAGCGATTCCCCCACCTCTCCGAGGTCTCCCTGCGTCACTCGCAGGCTGTGGTAGGTGATCACTGGCAGGCCGAGCGGTGGTCGGAGCAGAGGTCCCCGAGCAGCCTCCACTGGGCTTTTGTTAGTCAGGTCCTTGCTGGCAGCGGCCCAGGGACACTGCTGGCTCCTGGGTCTTCAGGAACTGGCGGGAGGCACGGATCCTGGGTGTGAGGGCGTGGTGGTCAGATACGGCTTGCTTCCCGCAAGACAGTGCTCCCTCCGGGCCCCTCATGGTGGGGAAGGCAAGGGAATTGGGGACACCGTAGCCTTCCCCCTCAAAATGAGGAGCTGGAAGGGGTCTCTATGGCTGCCTGGGGGCCCAGGTGCTCTGTTAGTGATGGGCTTTGTGAGGTCAGTGGCTCCAGCTCCTGACAGGTCAGGAGACTTGCATCCTTCCTGCTCTGCTGGGCCCATTGTGGGTTTTTTCCAGAAAAGATTCAGTTCTCTAACATGCCTGCAAATATGCCTATGTGCTGATGCAAGAGGAGGAGGAGGAAGATGCTTGGGAGGAAGGCATTACCTGAAGGGCGCAGTCCTCAGTCACGAATGAGAGAAACAGTCATGTCGCCACTAGAGGCAGGAAAGTGGGAGGGAAGACGCCGTTGAGGGCGGCAGGCTCTGAGGGGCCCTCCCTGCCTGAGCCAGACAAGAGCAGACCTCGCGGTGTGGCGGGGACGTGGCCCCCTCGGCAGGTATTCAGAGGGGACAGGGCCCCACCTCAGAGCCCATCACAAGCACGTACAAATGGCCTCCAGTCACGGCAGCTCCCAGCCCAGGCCCTGCCCCCGGGATGGGGTCCTAAGCAGACAGACCAGGCATTTTGAGGCAGTCATGTTGCATTCCCCAATTCCATGGGTGGGCAGGGCAGAGAGGCGCCAAGGGGAGTGGTGGAGGAAGGGCGGATCTTTCAGGAACCAGGTACCTGGCCGAATGTCAGCTTCCAGGTGATGGAGAAATATGGGGGCCCAAGGCCCAGGGGGCCACACACATCCAGGGTGTGGCCTTCACCACCACCCCAAGCTAGGTTTTCATCAAGGAGGAGACCTATGCATGTTGCAGATGAGGTGACAGAGGCTCAGAGAAGGTGAGGCATGAGCAGGGTCACACAGCGGGGCAGAGCCAGAACCAGAGGCCTGCCTTAAAAAAAAAAGTGGCCTGGCTCAGGGGTCCCTCCCGGCCATGTCGCTTTGAAGCACGGCAGGCCAACTCACCTCTCTTCAGCTGCGATGACTTCGTCCAGCTCTTGGGACAGCTTCTGGAGACGCTGGATTCCTGCCCCTATAGGCTCCAGGTCACTGTCAGACTCGCTGAATGGAAGGAAAAGCCGCATGCACAGTCACTGTTGGAACCCTAACCCACCCAGCACTGGGGCCTGCTGTGTGGGCCCAGGTGAGGACTGGCAGGTGCTGGGAACATGTCACCCCAGACCCCCACTCCGGAAGGTGACATCAGAGCAGCTTGGAGCAGCTGGCAGAGAACAGCTGGATCAAGGCCCACCAGGCCAAGGTCAAGGATGGGTGACCTTGCAGAGCTGAGCACTGCTTTCTCCACTTGAAAACTGAGCCTCAGGCCTCCAGATGGCTTCAAAACTGACTTCCGGGTTCACCAGGAGCTTGGGTGAGTGTGATACTCTTAGAGCTAAGCTAAGCTCACCTCTTCCTTTGACAGATGGGGAAACCAAGGCCCTGAAGAACCTAGCGGGGCACAGCTGGGCCAGAGCACGGGTGTGACTCGGCTTGGGATTTTCCTGGCTCCATGGAGCCCCAGGGCCCGGTTAGTGTTTTGGGGGTGGGCAAGGTGCTAGTCCATTTACCTGGGGGAGCAGAGGGGCTCTGCCGAGGAGTAGGGGCTCCGGAAGGCAGCCTCCCTCCTGGACCGCCGCCTTGGGTGGGCCCGCAGGCCCGCGTGGGCAGAGAGGTGGCGATGCTCCCACTCCCCGGGGTCCAGGGCTGAGCGGGCGGGGCCAGCTCCCGACAGCCAGCTGCTCTGCTGGCTCAGGCTGTGAGCTGGGGGGCTGCTGCCCTTCTGTGCCCCTCTCTTCCTCCTTCTGGCTTTCACCTGGGTTTCCACCAGCCACTTGGTGCCGCTCTGGCAGGACTCCTGGATTCTCTGTGACAGGTACACAGGTGAGCTACCCCAGAGCCCGGAGGCATAGCTCCAACCCCCCGGCCCACCAGCTGTCCTACAAGTCCAGGCAGCTCCAGGCGAGGGGTGCGCATGAGTCCCTGTGAAATGGGTCCACAGTAGGGATCCAGCTCCCAGCCCCCGGGGGTGAGTGCTGTGTCAGCAGCAGAACCACTGTGGTCTAAGTCCACACCCTCTTCTGGGACACAGACTGACCCAGACTCAAAGGGGAGGCCCAGAGAAGACCAGGCCTACCCCCAGGATACATGGAATAATTTCTCTCCCTGCCTCTGGTCTCACTCACTCCAATCCACCCTCTACTGTTGCATGGATATCCTTCTCAAGGACTAATATTTGGCTCAGAGGCTTCTCCACAAAGTGTCCAGAAACAGCTTCCCACTCAGACACCAAGGAGATGCCCCGCCCACTCCCAGTTCTCTCCTTGGAGGCCGGTCCATTCTCACAACTTCGGTCCTTCCTGGGTGTCACACCCCCAGCCCCCACCTCTGGCTCCAGGTTTGGAGACATGTCCACTTGGAAGGCCCAAGGACATGTCACACCCAACACATGTGGCATCTTCCTGCCCACACTGCACATCTGTACCAAATCTTCTCGAATCTACCTTCTGAGCAGTTCTTAAAGCTGCTCACTCCTTGGCAAGGCCAGCCCCCCAGGCCCCCTCAGGGGCAAATCTGCTTCTAACCCCCTGTCCATCAAGGAGCTAAAAATCAAGTTCTAGGGGGCCAGTGCCAAGATGGCGGAGTAGAAGGACACATAGCTCACCCTCTCCCACAAATACACTGAAAATTACATCTACAGACCCATCAATTCACACAGAACACCTCCTGAACTTTGGCAGAGTATCTCTTACTTTGAAATACAAGAAGATTCCTCACAAAAATCAGTAGGAGAAAAAAAGAAAAAGGAAACTGGTGTAGGACCTGTCCCGTGGGGAAGGAGCAGCAAAGGAGGAAAAGTGCCCTCACGCTGGGGTGCCCCCTCTCCAGCAGGGAAGTCAGTAGGGACAGAAAGAGAGCTTCTGAGGCTTGGGGGAGAAAGCAGCAGCCGCTTAGCAGAAAGAACTGAGAGAAACCAGCACAGACGGTCCCTGAGATCCCTAGCCTGAGACACGAGATGGCAAGGGTGGGCCGGACTGGCTGCTGGAGCTCAGTGACGAGCCGGGGCGGGGTGGTGGTGGTGGGGCTGCAGCCCTTAGGGGGCTGGAGTGTGGTGTGGGCTGTGGCTGTGAGAGTGTGCAGAACAGAACATCCTGGGACCCCTTTACCCCCACCAAAAAAAGCAACACTGCTGATGCTCCAGGCGGGGAGGGCCATAGCCGTTGTCTCTGCTGGCCCAGAGGGCATTGCTCAGCACCACTGTTGATGGGCGTGACCTTGTGAGAAGAGAGGCGGGGCTCAGTCATGGCCATCACTATCGCTGATGCGCAGCTCCCAGGCAGAGGAGGGGTGGAATCCTGAATCCATACCCAAGGGCTCACCCAACTTCACAGGTGAGACTGAGATTTGATTATAGCCCCAGGCAGAGAGGGCAGATTTGCTCTGCTCAAGCCTTTGTGGACCTGCACCTCTAAGAGGAATGAGCTATGAGCGGAGTTCTGGTGCACAGTGGGGGTGGGTTTGGTGTTAACGCAGACGTGGGGCTGGAGTCTCTGTGCTGACCCTGCAGTGGATCCAGGTGTGTGACTGCACACTCGCCATGGTGGGTTCTAGTGCTTGACGTTGGCAGGTCTGCACTGGTGGCTGTGCAGGTGCAGAACCTGGGGGACACCAGAGCAGGTTGCTGATATTCCTGTGGCTGAGGTGGGGACAAGGGCAGCATCAACAAAGAGTACTTCGTTAGCCCGTGTAACACATGACAGACAACACCCCAGAAGACACTTCCTGGTGGACATCTCCTGGGAGGTACGCTCGGCGGTTCTTCTTCCAGCTGAAGCACTCCAACCCGGCCTACCACACACTGCAGCTCAGAAATGGGTCTAGAAGCCTCTATTCCAGCAACAGGGGAGCAGACCTGGCCCCTGTCAGAGCTGCGACAACCACAGAACAAAAAGAAGGCCCTGCTCAACAACCAGGGCAGACTCTGATCGCCACAACCACAATCAAAGTAATAAGAGTCAACACACATGGAAGAAAGACATGGCCTCTATACTAAAAACATCCCTTGTGACAAAATTACTAGATGTGCACAGTCTACACAGGAATGCTCACACTTGAGGGAAAAAAACCCAACAGCCCTTCAGGATCACAGTAGATAGCTGATACTCCTAAATCCACAGAGTCTGAGAAGTGTAAGTAAAATGAAGAAGCAGAGGAACCACTCCCAATTAAAAGAACACAGAAGTCCCCTGAAATAACAAACAATGAAATAGACCTTGACAGTCTACTAGATCATGACTTCAAAAAGGTGGTGATCAAAGCACTGAAGGAAATATGACAGACTATGAATACAAATGCAGAATACTATAAAAAGGAAATAGAAACTATAAAGAGGAGCTATTAAAATCAGAAAATTCAATGGCTGAGATAGGAGCAGAGCTAAAGGCAGTCAAAAGCAGACTAGATAATGCAGAGGAATGAATAAATGATTTAGAAGACAGGACAAGAGAAATCACTGAATCAGAGCAGCAGACAGAAAAAGCAAGGGAAAACCAATGAAAGCAATATAAGGGACTTACCAGATAATATAAAGCATGCCAATCTATGCATACAGGGGTCCCAGAAGGAGAAGAAAGAGAAAAGGGAAGGAATTGAAATTGAAATTTGAAAACATCATGACTCAAAACTTCCCAAACCTAAAGAAGGAACTAGATATCCAAGTACAGGAAGCACAGTGGGTCCCAAACAAGAAGAACCCAAACAGACCTATAGCAAGACATATTATAATTAAGATGGCCAAAGTTAAAGATAAAGGCAGCAAGAGAAAAAAAAAACTTAGTTACAAGGGAACCCCCATAGGGCTTTCAGCTGATTTCTCTACACAAACACTGCTGGCCAGAAGGGAGTGGCCAGATATATTCAAAGTTCTGAATGAGAAGAAGCTGCAACCTAGGCTACTCTATCCACTAAGACTATCCTTTAGTATAGAGGGAGAGATAAAGAATTTCACAGACAAGCAAAAACTAAACCTATTGTAAAAGAAATAATGAAAGGTCTACACTAAATAGAAAAGAAGCAGGAAGCTACAGAAAAGAGAAAACCACAATTGGAAATGCAATAACTACAATCAGCTGCAAGAGAATAAACATGAAGATGTAAAAGAGGACATCAAAATCATAAAAGGTGGCAGAGTGGAACAAGAAAATGTAGATTTAAAAAAACAATTCTTTTTTTGTTCTGCTTAGGATGTGTTTGAGCCTATATGACTACCAGTCTAAAGTCAACAGATACAGTAATGGGTTCACATACTTGGAAAAACAGGGTAACCACAAATCAAAACATACAATAGAGTCACAAAATCACAAAGAAACCAAGCTAATACAAAAGAAAATTATCAAACCACAAAAAGAAAAATGAAAAGAAAAAGAAAGGAACAAAGAAGAAATACCAAATCAACTGGAAAACAAAGTTCAAAATGGCAATAAACACACATTTATCAATAATTACTGTAAATGTCAATGAAATAAAAGCTCCAATCAAAAGACAGGGTGGCAGGTTGGGCAATAAAACAGGAGCCTACAATATGCTGCCTAGAGACCCACTTTAGAGTGAAGGACACACATAGATTGAAAGTGAGAGGGTGGAAAAAGATATTTCATGCAAATGGAAATGACAAGAAAGCGGGGGTAACAATACTCATATCAGACAAAATAGACTTTAAAACAAAGGTCATAAAGAAAGAAAAAGAAGGACACTACATAACGATTAAAGCAGCAATACAAGAAGAGGATATTACACTTGTTAACATATATGCACCCAATATAGGAGCACCTGAATGTACAAAACAAATAGTAACAGACATAACGAGAGAAATTGATGGGAACACAATAATAGTAGGAAACTTTAACATTCCACTAACATCACTGGACAGATTTTCCATACAGAAAGTCAATAAGACAACACAGATACTAAATGACACAATAGAACAGTTGGACATAGTTGATATTTTTAGGACATTACATCCCCTCAAACCAGAATATACATGCTTTTCAAGTGCACATGGAACATTCTCTAGGATAGATCGCATACGTGGACACAAAAGAAGTCTCAACAAATTTAAGAGGATAGAAATTATTTCAAGCATCTTTTTTGACCACTAATGGCATGAAACCACAGAAAGACAAATGAAATAAAAACAACTGCATGGAGACTAAACAACATGCTACTAAAAAACCAATGGGTCAATGAAGAAATCAAAGAAAAAATTAAAAAATACTTTGAAACAAATGACAATGAAAACACAACCACACAAAATCTATGGGGTGCAGCAAAAGCAGTCCTAAGAAGGAAGTTCATAGCAAAACAGGCTTTCCTCAAAAACCAAGAACAATTTCAAATAACAACCTAACCTACCACCTAAAAGAATTAGAAAAAGAAGAACAAACAAAACCCAAAGTCAGGAGAAGGAAAGAAATAATAAAGATCAGGGAGGAAAGAAATAAAAGAGAGATTAAAAAAAAAAAAAAGCAACAAAGCAGAAAAAAAAATCAATCAAACCAAGAGCTGGTTTTTTGAAAGAGTAAACAAAATTGACAAACCTCCAGCCAGGCTCACCAAGAAGAAAAGGAAGAGGACCCAAATAAATAAAATAAGAAAGGAAAATGGAGAAATTACAACCAACACTACAGAAATACCAAAAAACAAACAAACAAACAAACAAAAAACCCCACAAGAGAATACTATGAACAACTATATGGCAACAAATTAGACAACCTAGAAGAAATGGACAAGTTTCTAGAAACATACAGTCCACCAAAACTCAATCAAGAATAGATCATTTGAACAGACTGATCACTAGAAGTGAAATAGAATCAGCAATTAAACCTTCCTGCAAACAAAAGTCCAGGACCAGATGGATTCACTGAGGAATTTTACCAAACATACAAAGAAGAAGTTATACGAATTCTTCTAAAACTCTTCTAAAAGATTGAAGAGGAAGGAATACTCCTAAACACTTTCTATGAAGCCACCATCACCCTGGTACCAAAACCAGACAAAAACTACCAAAAAAAGAAAATTATAGGCCAATATGATTGATGAACATAGAAAAAATCCTCAACAAAATATTAGCAAACAGAATCCAACAGCACATAAAGAAGAGTATACACTATGATCAAGTTGGATTGATCCCAGGGACCCAAGGATGGTTCAACATACACAAATCAATCAATGAGGTACACCATATCAACAAAAGAAGGGATAAAAATCACATGATCATCTCAATGGATGCAGAAAAAGCATTTAATAAAATTCAACACTCATTTATGATAAAACTCTTACCAAAGTGGGTATAGAAGGAAGAAATCTCAACATAATAAAAGCTATTTATGACAAACCCACAGCCAGCATAATACTCAATGGTGAAGAGTTGAAAGCCTTCCCACTAAAATATGGAACAAGACAAGGATGCCCACTCTCACCACTTCTATTCAATATCATCTTGGAAGTCCTAGCCATAGCAATTAGAGAAGAAATAAAAGGGATTCAAATCGAAAGAGAAGAGGTAAAATTGTCACTATATGCAGATGACATGATATTATATATAGAAAACTATAAAAGCTTCACACAAAAACTACTAGAGCTGACAAAGAATTTGGCAAGGTAGCAGGACACAAGATTAACATAAGAAATCAATTGCATTTCTTTATACTAAAAATGAAATAGCAGAAAAAGAAAGTAAAGAAACAATCCCCTTTAAAATCACATCCAAAACAATAAAATACTTAGGAATAAATCTGACCAAGGAGGTGAAAGAGAGAACTACAAAACACTGACTAAGGAAATTAAAGATGACTTAAAGAAATGGAAAGATATCCCATGCTCTTGGATTGGAAGAATTAATATTGTTAAAATGGCCATACTGCCCAAGGCAATCAACAGATTTAATACGATCCCTTCCAAATTATCTACGACATTTTTCACAGAACTAGAACAAATAATCCTAAAATTTATATGGAATCCCCAAAGACCCAGAATTGCCAAAGCAGTACTGAAGAAAAAGAATGAAGCTGGAGGAATAACCCTCCCAGACTTCAGACAATACTACAGAGCTACAGTAATCAAAACAGCATGGTACTGGCACAAAAGCAGACATATGGATCAATGGAACAGAATAGAGAGTCCAGAAATAAACCCACAGATCTATGGTCAATTAATCTTCAACATAAGAGGCAAGAATATACAATGGAGAAAAGACAGTCTCTTCAACAAGTGGTGTTGTGATAACTGGACAGCTGCATGTAAATCAATGAAGTTAGAACACTCTCTTATAGCATACACAAAAATAAACTCAAATAAATATAAGACAAGACACTATAAACCTCCTAGAAGGAAACACAGACAAAACATTCTCTGACATAAATCTTAGCAATGTTCTCCTAAGGCAGTCTACCAAGGAAATAGAAATAAAAGCAAAAGTAAACAAATAGGACCTAATTAAACTTACAAGCTTTTGCACAGCAAAGGAAACTATAAGCAAAACAAAATGACAATGTACAGAATGGGAGAAAATATTTGCAAATGATGCAACTGACAAAGGCTTAATTTCCAGAATATATAAACAGCTCATACAACTTAATGACAACAAAACAAAACAAATAACCCAATCAAAAAACAGGCAGAAGACCTAACCAAGCAATTCTCCAATGAAGATATACAAATGGCCAATAGGCACAGGAAAAAGTGCTCAATATTGCTAATTATCAGAGAAATGAAAATCAAAGCTTCAATGAGGTATCATCTCACACCTGTAAAGAATGGCCATCATTCAAAAGTCCACACAAGATAAATGGTGGAGAGGAGAGGGCATGGAGAAAAGAGAACCCTCCTACACTGCTGGTGGGAATATAGTTTGGTGGAGCCATTATGGAAAACAGTTCGGAGATTCCTTAAAAAACTAAAGACTTACCATATGATCCAGCAATCCCAGTCCTGGGCATATATTCAGAGGGAACTCTAATTCAAAAATATACATGCAGCCCAATGTTCATAGCAGCACTATATATGATAGCCAAGACATGGAAGCAATCTAAATGTCCATCGACAGATGACTGGATAAAGAAGCTGTAGTATATGTATACAGTGGAATACTACTCAGCCATAAAAAAGAATAAAATAATGCTATTTGCAGCAACATGGATAGATCTGGAGATTGTCATTCTAAGTGAAGTAAGCCAGAAAGAGAAAGAAAAATACCATATGAGATCACTCATATGTGGAATCTAAAAAAGAAAAAAGAAAAAAGAAGACACTAATGAACTTATCTATAAAACAGAAACAGGCTCACAGACATAGTAAACAAACTTATGGTTATGGGTGGGGAAAGGGAGTGGGAAGGCATAAATTGGGAGTTTGAGATTTGCAAATATTAACTACTATATATAAAATGGATAAAAATTAATTTCTTCCATATAGCAGAGGGAACTATATTCAATATCCTGTAGCAATGTATAATAAAAAAAGAGTATGAAAACAAATATATGTATTACATGTATGACTGAAATATTATGCTATACACCAGAAATTGACAAATTGTAACTGACTGTACTTCAACAACAAAAAACCCCCACCAAGTTCTAAGACAAACAGGGTCCTACTACATAGCACAGGGAACTATATTCACCATCTTGTAATAGCCTATAATAAAAAAGAATATAAAAAAGAATATGTGTATATATATTTGTATGTATATATGTATAACTGAGTCACTATGCTGTACACCAGAAATTAACACAACATTGTAAGCCGACTATACTTCAATAAAAAATAAAATAAAGTAAGAGAATTAGATCAGAAAAAACCAAAACAGATTCTAATTTGCTAATTGTACCCAATTCCTCCCCCTGTTGAAAACTCTTCCCACTGGCTCCCAGGGCTCCTAATGGCTCTTGGGAACATCTAAACACATTCAGCTTGGACCCTTTCTCATGTTCCACCTTGCCCTGTCCTCTGGTCATACACAGACTAAGTTCCTGCCGTTTCTGTTCAGCATCTTGCTCTCCCTCAACCCGGGGTCTGGACTATTTCACCTGACTTGTGCACTCCTCATATGTCCCCTTTCCTGGGTGAATTCCATGGAATCACCTCCTCCGGGAAGCCTCACTGGCTAAGCTTCTTTTTGGTGTTCCCCGATCATTAGCCCCTTGCTTGTGATTTCCTATTGCAATAGAGCTCTCTCTCATCTTGTGAGGCTCTGTTTCCTCCATAACACTGTGTAACACTCCATAACATCCAGCTGTTTGTTGAGCACCTGCTATGTGCCAGGAACTATTTGGAGTGTGGAGGATACAGCAAACAGATCAAAGTCTCTGTCTTCAGGGAGTCTATATTCTTGGGGTTTCCTTGGGGGCAGTCATTATCCAGCACCAAAGAAGCCCTCCACACCTGAGCATGGTCAGCATTACCTGGGACACGGCACCCAAGGCGTTCTTAGCTGAGCGAGCTGCTGCCTGGAGACCCTGCTGCCCTGGCTCCGGGGTTTCCAGGCGTTTCCAGGAGGAGCCCGCCCCGAGGTTGAGACTGACTGTTCTCAGGGGCAGCCTCCTTTGGAACTGTCTGCACAGGGAGCCCAGGGCCCCGCTGGACGTCTGGGGGTGGCCGACTGCAGGCTGCAGGGCCTTGCTCTCCTCCAGCTGCTCCTGGTTCTGGAGCGATCTCCGACGTATGGTGGCCCCCACGCCCGGCCACCGAGAAGCCATCTGCCTGGCCAAGAGTCTGTTCTGCCCACCAGATCCTGGGGAGGAGATCAAAAGGAAGGTCAGCAAAGCATCCCCTCATCCCATTCCCAGGCTCCACAGAGAGCCTGGGTACCAGCAGGGGACGGAGGTCCGGGAGGAGATGGGATGGAGGCCCTTGGGGTGGGGCACTTGGCAACTGTGGGAACAGGAAGGACAATGCTTTCTAGAAGAGGATTCAGCGAGGCCCAGAAGAGGGTAGAGGCTGAACAAGGCCGGTCAGCAAGCGTCCCTTGCTGCAAGTGTCTAAAACAGCTCTTTCATTCCAGCCTCATTTCCGTTATCTGCCTCAGGCGGGGAGGGCGGAGGTCAGAACCGGCTGTGGCCAAGCCTCAGCACTTGGCCCGGGGCAGGACCAGCGGCTCTTTCACACGCTCACCCTGACCCAGCGCGCTCCCGTGGGCTGACCAGACACTCCGATTTCCATCTGGCTACACCCAGGGCCCCACATGCCGTGCCGGTCCTGACTAGAGCCTCCAACCTCCCGTCCTAACCCTAAACCCCTCACCTCCCGTCCTAACTAGAGACCCCTCCAACCTCCCGTCCTAACTAGGGCTCCCCCTACCCCGTCCCCGTCCCCGGTCTTCTGAACTGGAGCCGCCCCGCTCCCCAGCTTGCACTCACCCAACAGCGCCCAACGCTGACCAGACGCTGACCACAGCTGCTCCTGGTCCACCTAGCCGATTTGAAACTCCGTGAGGATCCGCCCCCTGGCCCTGTCCTCACAGCTGACTGGCTCCATCCCCGTCCCGCTGCCGTGCCAGGGATCCGATTGGCCCCTCGGCTCGTGGCGGCGAATCCTGCTCTCGGATTGGCCCTGCCGTCCCCATTCATCCCTCTGAATGTCCGCAGGGCGGGGAGCCACGCGTTGAGGCCGCTTTGTATCTGCCTGTCCCGCCCGCCCGCCCGCGCTGCCTGCGGAGTCCGTGCCCGCGCCGGCCCTACCCCAGAGCCACCTCCCGACGCTCGGCCCGGGGCCTCTGGGCCCCCTCCTTAACTACCAAGGTTTAGGCTGGTCTGACTGGGCGGGGCGGAGGCGGGGTCCCGGGCTCCTACGTTTTTGTTTTTGTTTTTCGTGGAGGTACTGGGGCTTGAACCCAGAATGTGCATATTGGGCATGCGCTCTACCATTGAGCTAGAGTTACCCGGTCTCAGTAGTTTTGTCCAAGAGAACACGGGCTGGAAGCTCAGAGCCCTGGGTTTCCGTGGAGGTTTTGTTTCAAATTTCCCTCGTGACCCTTCCTGAGACAAGGCACTTCCCCTCTGCTTTTCTCAAACTCGCCACCTACACTGACCCCAGGAAAAGCCATCCTGGAAGTGGGGACAGACCGAAGTACCCCTCCCCTTCTCCTCCAGTTAAGCCCCACCCCCCTGACCCCCTGACCCTTCCCTCTGTCCGCGTGAATGCCTCCCAACCGTTAGCATCCAAATAAGCTCAGAAATCCTCCTTGTAGAAGCCCCCCCCCCCCTTTTACGTGACTTCAAAGCAGCGCTGGTCTCTCCCCGCCCGGTTTCCTGGTTTTCTAGCTGCTGTCCTCACCTGGAACTCTCTCTGACCCCGCCTCCACCCCCTACAACCCTACTCTCGTTTTCGACCGATGGGCTCCTTGAAGCTCTGTCCTCCGCCCTCTTCATCCCTGGGTAATCTCACCATGGGATGAGGACAGTTAATATGCAAGAGGCACTCACTGTGCACCAAGTACTGGCTTTCCAAGCACTTTATACGAGGAGCTCACAAGACCCTCTTTGCAGCCTAGAACTGGATGAGGAAACGGAGCTGTAATGGGTTTGGTTGGGTCCCAATTTCCCCCAATTAGTATGTGGCAGGGCCAAGGATTCAAACTCTGTCAGTCTGGGACCAGGGTCCATGTGCCTCACCAGCACACCTCACTGCCTCTCCTCAGCCTGCACCTCTCCCCGGCAGGTATATCCAGCCGGATCCTAGGCGCCCCTACCCTCATCTCCTTGTGGGTGCTGCAGGCACCTTACACCAGCGCGCCCCAGCTGCATCACCCTGGTCTCCTGCTTCCCTGTGTCCCCTCCCCTCCCCTCCCTGGCTTTCCAAATACCTCCTTGTGTCTGATAGATTAAGCACTGTGCTAAAAATGGTCCACAAAAGTCAACAAAACAGACACATTCCTTACCCCCAGGAGGGAGCTCAAATCTAGTGTGTGGGGAGACAGATGTAAATGAATCAAATAGCCAAGAGTTAATCAAAGAAAATGATGACACAAACATTGTCACTTAAAGCTGAGACCTAGAGAGTGAGGTCACCAAGCAAAGAACGTGTGTGTGAGTGTATGTGAGTGATCTTGCACAAGGAACATCACGTCTGGGGGACCAGGACCCACTGTGAGACACCCAGCACACGCACATGTGTGTAAGTGAAACCAAAATTTCAGAAAACAACCCTCCACTCTGTGCTATGTGCCTTGATATTTTATTTCCTATTTCATTTCTTAAAACAGGCTGGGGGCCAGCTTACTACGTGCATCTTACCATGGCTCGCTGAGAGTGGTGAGCTGTGGTTTGAAAAACATCACTCTGTTTTGCCTGTTCAACTTCTTCTCCTGGTTGAGTTGTTTCCCAAGGGTCTGAAATGTTCATTCCCACACTTCTGGGACGCCTGTTGAGTTTGTTATTGTAATTAGGGAATTTAATGGGGGTCCTTACCCAGTGAAAGAGGAGGTGGGGAAAGCAAGAATCATTATTTTTCTGAAAACAAAGTTGAACATGTGGGAAAGACTCAGGCAAGTTGACACAGAAACAAAGCCTGTCCCGCTGGACTGTCTGGTACAATTGTCCATCCGTGCCTGTCCTCTTGCAGTGCATGGCACGGGCACCACGGGCGTGGACACAATAGCTTCTGGGTGTCAGGCGCTTACTATGTGGATGCAAAGTGCTCCCTTAATCCTCACAGCAACGCTATGAAGCAGGTACTATTTGTATTCCCATTACAGGTGGCCATTCTGAGATTCAGACAGGTGGAACAGATCGCAGCTGGAAGTTTAACCCCGGAGGTCTGACTCTGAAATCTGAATTCTTAACCTGAGATTCCACGGCTACATCAAGTACGGGAACCACAGAGTGGATACTCCCCCGGGGCCCTCCCTGCTTGGAACTTTCCACCCCCTCCCTCAGCACCGTGACTGGCAGGCCAGGTGAAGCAGAGAAGTATCCATGGCAACCGGAGGAGGAAGAAACGGTTTCTTCTGAATGAGGAACCACTCCCGTTGAATGGCGTGGAGGGTGGGAAGGAGGATGCACTGAGGGGAGCAGGCTCCCAGAGGAGGGGAGTGGGGTGCAGGGGCTCCTGGTTCTCCTTATAAGGAGGAAAAACCAATCTGTGGTCCCAGGCTGAGGCTTTCTGGGTCCAGTTCCATCCTTGCCTCTGTCGAGGAGGAGGATAGAGGAGGAGAGGGAGCACCAACCCCGCCCTGTGCTCAGAACTCCCTGTCAAATGGAGCACATCCGCCAGTTAACTTGACCTCATGGGACTGCGAGTGGGATGGAAGAAACAGACATTAAACTGTGCAAAATGCCATGAATGTGAGGTCTAGTGGGCAATGAGAGGGCATAAAAGGGATGGAGAACCCCATTGGAGCTGGGAGGTTGGGGCAGGTTCTCTTAGTATATGGGGACCAAGCGAGATGGAGAGTTTTCCAATAGAGGGGTCTGCAAAGGCCAAAGCTAGGAGGCCAGAGCTCCGCCAAATTCCAGGAACAGAGGAAGGAAGAGCGAGATGGAGAAGCCAAGAGGCAAGGGCTGCAGGGCCCCATTGGCTGGGGAATTTATCCCCAGAGCAGTGGGAAGCCTTTGCTGAATTTTAAGACTGAAGTAGGTTTATTGGAGTTGCATTTTAATGAAGTCCATTAGGAGGGAAGTCTGAAGGCCAAGCAGTGGCTGTGGGGGTCTGTCTGGAGGCAGTGCCCAGAGTATCTCATCCTTCTCAGCAGTGAAACCAACCCCCCCCACATCAGTTTCAACACCCCCTTCCCTTTGCATCCTTCAGCCTTGCCAACCACGGGCCAAATCTGCCAGTTCAACCCCTAGATACTCTGCAGTCCCTGTGTGCCTTATGACCTTCTGCAAAGGGAAGCAGTGGAAACAGAGGAAGAGTTTGCAGCAGTGAGAGAGACACGACTAGAATGTTTCTTCCACTGTGAATTACATCACTGCCAGAACATTGCCGAAAACATAAAGCCTCGTATCATGAATACTTATATAGCAAACACCCATGTAACCATCACCTGGGTTAAAAAACAACATTGCCAGGACTCCAGAAGCAACCCCTTGCCCCTGGTCTGTGTCCTCCCTCCCTTGGCTTTTATGAGCATCTCTTTGATTTTTCTTTGTATAGTTCTACCATCAAATATCCATCTTAGGGCGAGGGAGGGGTAAATTAAGAGCTTGGGATTAACAAATACACATGACTATATTTAAAATAGATAAACAACAAGGACATACTATATAGCACAGGGAACTATATTCAATTTCTTGTAATAACATATTGTAGAAAAGAATCTGAAAAGATGTGTATGTATATGTATAACTGAATCACTTTGCTGTACACCTAAAACTAACATTGTAAATCAGCTATATTTCAATAAAAAACAAAACTAAAAAAAAATCCAAACAAATATCTATCTTACCTCCTACATATGCCACAGGGTCAGGACATAAGAGGTGGGATCAGCCCTTTGAACGCAGCTCTCTTGGGCTCCTAGTGCAGTGTTCCTGTCTCTCCATGTGTCCCTTCTCCCTGTAATGGGGCAGCCTCAGGTCAGGAAGAGAAAGTTTGATGCAGCTCAGAATCCTTCCCCTAAAGCCTTGGGGAGCCAAGACGGAAGAACTTGAATTGGCCACACGGTGCCGCCAAACACCAAGTCTTCACATTATTTTTCACTTTCAAACTCGAAATGCCTGGGTCCCAGGGCACAGGGCTGAGACCCTCCAAAGGGGACAGGAGAGCCCACTGCCCTCAGCCAGACTCTGTAGGGGAGGCAGGAGTGGGGCTGGTGAGGGGGCTGGTCCCTTAATTTCCTCCAAACCTGCTCCTCCCTTCTTTTACTCCATTTGCGTGGTCTCCCAAGCCAGACGCCTGCCGACTCTTCCCTCCTTGCACAATGTTACATCCTCCTCTGGGCAAATCTTGGGGAAGGGGAGATAGGAGAGGGGAAACGGGAGATAGGAGAGAGGGAAGGCAGAACTGCAAAGGCCGCAGGGCCCCAGCCTGGGGTCCAAAGGGACTAAGAGTCTGAGACCAGGGCCAGTGCCCCAGGACCAGGTAGGTTAAAGGGGGTTTCTGGTCACCCTTCTATCCACCTTTGGTGGCCTGAGGACTCTGTCTTGCTTACTCTTTATCCCGTCTTGCCTCCTTCTTAGGGTGGGATAGGACAGGGGCTGAGGCCATAATGTGGGTGTCAGGCAGGGGCCCGGCATCACTGCTAGAAGCAGGGGATGGGGCAGAGGCGAGGTTGCAGGGAGTGGCCTGGAATGAGTTGGGGGCCCTGCCCCACCTGATTCCTTTTATTGACACCCTGCCCAGCAGGGCAAATCCCCCTCTCAGCCGCCTACGTGCCTTCCTCCAGGCAGATTATCTCCACAGGCTGGACAGCTCCCTGCACCTGAAGCCATGGATGCCGCTCTGCTCTTGAACGTGGAAGGAATCAAGAAAACCATTCTGCATGGGGGCACAGGGGAGCTCCCAAACTTCATCACCGGATCCCGTGTGAGTGGGGCCTGCCCCCCAGGCCAGCCTTGGGCACCGCAGACAGCCTTTTTCAGCTTTGCCACCAAAGGCCAGGGAGTCCTTCCAGGAATTATTACCACCCCAGGCATCTGGGTGGCTCTGAATGGGTGCCCACTCACCTGGTGTTTTTCTTACTTTGCAAACTAAACTTCAGTGTGGAGTGGGGGACTAGCGTGGGGCTGAAGTCCCAAATGTCGAGTGAGGAGGAAGAGCCTTTAGAGGTCTTGTTTGTCCAGGAATTTCTGGTGGGCTCCCTGGATGATGGGGTGTGTCTAAGGCAGGACTTCCTGCTCTGCAGAGCTGTCAAGAGCGAGATGGGGTCCTGTAGGAGGGAGTGGGTTCCTGGTCCCTGGGGGATTGCAGGCTGGGTGGGGATGCTCTGGGGTCTGATTGGGGTGGGGTGAGCTGACCCCTGAGGATGGCCCTGGTAGTCAGTGATGGGGGTGGTTTCTGCTGGGTCTCTGGAGGGGTGTCTAGATCAGGGTCTGCTCTCTGGGGGACCAGGTGACCTTTCATTTCCGTACCATGAAATGTGATGAGGAACGGACGGTGATAGATGACAGCAAGCAGGTGGGCCACCCCATGCACATCATCATCGGCAACATGTTCAAGCTGGAGGTCTGGGAGATCCTGCTGACGTCCATGCGGGTCAGCGAGGTGGCCGAGTTCTGGTGTGACTCCATCGTAAGTAGGCTGTGCTGGCCCACCCCCTAGATTTACCATCCACAGGGCTCACCCACCCACCGTGCAGGGCTTCTGGGTTTCAGGCTAGTGGGGCTAAAGCAAAACTCCTGAGGGAGAATCTGGTCTCATCCTTCTTGGCTACTGTAAGGATGGAGAAGGATTCATCCAAAAGAGCAGTTGCTTCTAAACTGCCAATCGGTGTCGGGGCTGGTGAGCAGGATGTGGGGGCAGGGCCCCAAACCACAGCCCTCACTTCTGGGCAGGATTATTGGATCCTGGAGATGTTTGGCCACTGGTCACTTATCTCCCCTCTTCCTGACTCCCACCTACATGGCAAATTTGTTTTCTCATTGATGGCACAAGTCAATCTCCTGGGTCTGTGGCCCAGACAGAAACGGCAAAACTCACCTTTAAACATTCCTTCTGGAAACTTTCAAGCTTATATGAAAGTCGACAGGACATATAATAAACTTCCAAATACCCAACACCCTCCGCCAGCCACCATCAATCTCTGGTCAGTCTTGTTACCTCTACCCGCATCCACTTTCCTTCCTCATCCCACATGGTTAAAGCACATTCCATCATATCATTTCATCTGTAAATACTCAGATTTATATCTGTAAAAGAAGGATATTAAAAAAACATAACTTCAATACCATTATTACATTTTTAAAAGCCTAATAATTCCTTAAGGCCATCTAATGTCCAGTCACTGTTCACATTTCTCCAGTTGTCTCCATTTATTTTTTTCTGGTTGGTTTGCTCAAATCAGGATCCAAACAAAGTCCATACAGAGCTTTGTTAATATGTCTCTCAAGCCTCTTTTGATCTGAGTTCTCCTCCTCCTTCTGTTTCCTGGGCATGGATTTGTTGAAGGAACTAGGTCACTTGTCTTCCAGAAGTTCCCATGTTCTGATTTGCTGGTTGCTTTCCATGGAATTGTCTAACATGTTCCTCCATCCTCTGTATTTTCTATAAACTGCGCTGTGTATCTCCCACTGGGAAGCATTCCACATCTGTTTACTTCTCTTACTGCGATGTTAGGATTGATTGCTGGGCTCAGGCGGTGACAGCCTGATTCAGCCTTTACAAAGAGCTCCTTTGACTTTAAGCTGATGGATTTAGCAGCCATTGATGGTGGATACCCAGATTCATTATTTCACCAGGGGCAACTGCCTTTTTGAAAAAGCAATGTGTGAGAGAGAGAGAGAGAGAGAGAGAGAGAGAGAGAGAGAGAGAGAGAGAGAGAGAGAGAAATTCCTGAGTTTGAACTCTGCTCATTTATTAGCTGTGTGACCCTGGGGAAGTCCTTTTTCCCTGCTGGCACTCTATTTCCTCACCTATAAATTAACCAAACCCTACATTAAGGGGCTGGTGTGGGGATTACATGATATGGTGTAGATTAAGGCAAACCATGGTATAAGGCAATTGAGAAGTGGGAGCTATTCTTTTGAGCAAGAAGAATTTTAGAGACTAACTCCCTTGTTTCACTGATGAGGAAGTGTAAGACTCAGAGTAGGAAAGTAACTTGCTCTGGGTCAAACAAGTTAAAGGGCAGAATCACCGGTGGATCACTTGGTCCCCTCACTTTGTACAGTCTGTTTCTGGTTAAAATGTATAATAGAACTAGGCTGCAATGCCACTACCCACCACTAGGGTCCCATCCCATGCATCATTCATTTATTCATTTTTTCATTCACTTAGCAAATATTCAGCATCTTTTCTTTGTACAAGTCCTTACATGTTATTCTTTATTCTGATGTTTTATTTTTAAAAGATGTTTTATTTTTTAACAAGTCTTCAGAAAATCAGCTTCTTTGTGGTTTCAGTTAGTTAAAAATGGTATCTATTGACTTTAAAAGCTTCTGAACTTTTTTAGACCCATATGTGCCTGTAATTTAGGCTGCATGTTAGACAAAGCTTGGTCACCAACAAAGGCCCTTTCTCCATGAGATGCATATTTGCTAACGCAGGAGAGCTGAGTGCATAGAGGGCTGTCAATAAATTCTTGATTGTTTGATTGATTTGTTGTTGGCAAAACCACAAGCGGCTGTTATTCCCGTAATGGGGACATGGCTCTGGGTCTCCTGTGGGGTCTGTGTTCTTTTGACCACATCACTAGTCACATGAGTGCATTGCCCATCTCACAGGCTGGAGGCTGTTAAGCCACAGCGATTGCTAGTTTTTCCAATAGCTCCTCCACCCCCACATCTCCTCCAAGCCCACAGCTGCTACAGTTGTGCACACACACACACACATTCCAGAGTCATTTACCCACCTACACATCCACATTTTATTTATCCTTTTATCCATGCACTCAGGCATCAATTCATCCATTCTTCCCTTCAACTAGTATTATTCATAATCCATTTTCCCATCACTAAGCATCTACCCATCATTTATCAGTGTGTCTATCTGAAAACATTCATTGGGCACCAGGTTTGGCCTATGGTGGGTGTTAGGAATGAAACAGGCAAAGTCTCCCTCCCTCAAGGAACTTGAATTCTGGAGGAGGAACAAGACACCTAAAAAATTACAGTGGAGGGCAGCCAGTACTGTGTCATAAATAAGCAAGGACAGTGTTTTAGGGCCACAGGAGAGGAACCACTAACTGCTTTAGGACCCTAGGAGGAACTTCAAGAAGATGACACTGAGCTGGGTGTTGAAGGATGAATAGGAGTTCACAGGCCTAGAAGTGGGAAGAGAGGTAGCATCCAGGCCAGAAGGGTGAAAAGGCTTGGCATCTTTTACTTAGTTAGCCTGTTCTCTGTAGGGCATCGCTCTACTTAAGAATCTGAGTTTTGGAGAGACCAAGCAATCACTGGGACAGCTACGTCTACCTGACCAAGAACTTGGGAGGGCCTGGCTTCCCCCAAGAGCCCTCTGTCTGGACAGACCTTACAGGATCGCCTTGGAGTTTAGATCTCTGCAGAGCAGGGGGCTTCCTTCTTCCCTCCTCTTCCCTAAACCGCAGACATAGGGGCAGTCAAAGGCTCTGGGAACCTCTGCCTGGAAATGCCCTACCCTCTCCAGGAACACACCTGTCTCTATGTAGGACTTTCTGCTGGTGCCCAGTCTGGTGAGGCTAGGGGTTATAAACTCAGATTCCACAAGGGCCAGAGATCATCTGCTCCATCTGAAGTGGGTGGCTGTCACTCAGCTCCAACTGGTTGGCTGCTGTGTGGACGGGGGTGGGTCCAGTGTGTCTGAGTATCCTGAGTTTTTGAGACAAACCAGAACTTTTCATTAGCCTGTGAACTCGTTCAACATTTAAATGTCAGCAGTTAATGAACACAATACTCCCACCACAAGAAGGATAAAACAAAGCCAATTTGCAAGGCAAATGTGGCCTCCGCACTTGTTTGCAGCCTCCAGAGAGATAGCCCTTCAGATAGAGCCAGGCTTTGGTCTTGAAGCCCCAGGGAGAGGTAGTGGTCCTGGGTGCCCCCTGCCCCAGCCTCAGCGGAGGCGCTCCTGGGGCGGGTGCAGGCTCTGGAGTTCTGTTCCTTATTTTAGTCTTTATCCTTCTTCCTGGGATGTCTGCCCACTCCTGGCAGCATCCTACAGGCCCCATACTGAGGAATATCCCTGGTAGTGCTAGAGGGGCAGGTGGCCAGAGGGACATGGCCTTGGTCAGAGATCACATCCAAGCAGCAGCCCAGACCGGGGGTCTGCAGTTAACTGCTGACTTTCTTGGGGGGCAGGGGCTGCAAGCTGGGGGCAGTGGTGCCAGGGCCAGGAGTGCCCCTCTTCCCGCAGCAAGCTTTTCCCAGAGGCCTCCTCCTCCCTCCATCCAGCCTTAATCTCAATAGGCTTAACTGCCATCTGGTCCTCTCTCTCACAAAGAAGCTGAAGGTACTTGGGCTAATCCTGGCTTGTGGGGGCAGGGAGGGGGTGACCTTCACCTCCTTGCTGGTGACTTGGAGACCAAATGGAACCGTTCCTGCTACCCGCACTTTCCCCGTGGTGTGTCTTTCCTGGAGTTGCTGTATGTGTGGGAGGCTGAGATGGACTGTCTTGGGACCCAGCCGCAGGAGAGCGGTCCTCAGAGACCATCTGTGGGGCATCCCAGCACACAGAGGGGGCAGCTGAGGCCAAGTGGCTGGGTTTCAGAACTGTCCTCCACCCCGAGGGTGGCGGCCCCAGCTCCTGGTGCTGGGTCAGGCTGTGATGAGCAGGCCTGGTATCTGCACCATCTCATTTAATCCCGCCAACAGACCCACTTCCGGTGGGTGCAACCAAGAGATGGGAGTTTGAGGAGGTGCACTTACCGGGGCTCGCTGCTCATCAGCGGAACCATCTGGAAGCCAGCCTGGTCCCTGAGCCCTGCTCCTTCCGCTGTTCTCCACACTTCCCTCCCTGCAAGTCACAGGCTTCATGGACTGAAATTCTCCTGGGAGAGAAACCTGTTAGAGTCGAACACAAGGGCCAGAAAGAGGCAAGCATGGCATTATGGCTAAAGCATGGCCTCTGGAGCTGTGTTTGAACACTAGGTCTATCATTTCCTAGCTGTGTGACCTTAAGGAAATCACTTAAACTCTCCGGGCTCTGGTCCTCACATCTGTAAAATGGGGAGAACAGTAGTGCCTCCTTCATGGGGTCATCTTAAGGACTGAAGTAGCTAATAGATGTGGAGCAGTGGGCCAGGAGCACAGATAACCGCAGTGACTAGTGGGTTGTACTGGGGTGAGAAGCAGTAACAGCTGTGGGGCAGGTGTAGAGGGACAGAAGTCCTGCTGGGGTTGGGGGCTCAGAGTGGGGCTCTTTGTGGTCCAGCTGGCTTTGAGCAGACAGCCCAATGCCATCCACTCACCTTCCTCTACAGCACACAGGGGTCTACCCTATCCTGTCCCGGAGCCTGCGGCAGATGGCAGAGGGCAAGGACCCCACGGAGTGGCACGTGCACACGTGTGGGTTGGCCAACATGTTCGCCTACCACACGCTGGGCTACGACGACCTGGATGAGCTGCAGAAGGAGCCACAGCCTCTGATCTTTGTAATAGAGCTGCTGCAGGTGTGACCCTTGGGCTCGGAAGGGGCTGTCCCAGCACCAGAGGGCGACGAGGACTGGTGGGCATCAGGGAGACCAGCCCCATGGGTCATTGGACATCACCCAGTTCCCCTTCAGAGAATGAGAACGGGTTCATAAACCACAGGAGAATTGGAATCAGACCCTCTGCCCCAAGAGAAAACCAGTCCTTTGCCTTTCCCAAGGGAAAATTCCATTTGAGATTGAGTTTTAAAATATGCTTTTCATTTTTATTTTACTTCTATTGGTTATCTCCTTCCATTTTTATTTTCAAAAGTTTAGAATTACATCCACACCCTCAGCCCCTGTGGTTTGTGGGTTAAGACCTTGTTCTCCAATAGTGGGAGAGTTGCATAACCATCTACACCCTCTCTCCCAGACTCCAGGGTGACTGATGGCTCATGTTTGTGGGGCAATGGGAGAGAGTCAAACCAGTGCAGGACTCAGCTGGTGGCCAAGGCTAAGGCTCAGCCTGAAGGCCAAATGGTTGAAAGCAAGTAAATAAGAATTGTGTCAACAAGGGACCTTTATGGGCGCATTTGAACAGTTGTGTGGTTTGCGTACTGCACAAGGTGCTCATAACAGGTGTATATTTGTGATTTTATAATAACAATTTTCCAGCAGATGGCAATAAAGTATCTCTAACCAAATGAGTATCATGACAGTTGGCTGATTTTGGAAGTGAAGTGTGTTGACAAATGAATACCTTTTCTTAATTTGCACGAAGGTTTGATTTGGGCATGTTGCTTCCTTCCCCTGTTAATATGTGTTTGGCCAGCAAATGGGATTCTGCCAGCCCATCCTCACTGTGGCAAATACTGAGCTGACTTCAGTGAGATGCGCTGGGTCCACTTTCTCTGGTTCCCTGCAGGGGAAAGAGTCTGAGCCTGTATCCCGATCGCAAAAATGGGGGTAAGGACAAACCTAGCTGCCCTGCTGGGCTGCAGGCAGTCGGGGCGGGGAGGGGGGTCCTCTGCTTCACTGACCTGCAGCTCTTGGGGTCAGGTCGAGGCCCCCAGCCAGTACCAGAGGGAGACCTGGAACCTGAGTAACGATGAGAAGATGCAGGCGGTGCCTGTCCTCCACGGAGAAGGAAACAGGCTCTTCAAGCTGGGCCGTTACGATGAGGCCTCTACCAAGTACCAGGAAGCCATCGTCTGCCTGAGGAACCTGCAGACCAAGGTGGGAGGCTGCCCTCCAGGGGATGGGAAGAATGGGTGCATGTCTTGAGAGCAGCCCTGCCCTGGCCGTGGCCACGGTGGGGAGGCGTGGGGGCGGGGCAGCAGCCTGAGCTCACCGCAGACCTTTCTCCATCCCTGCAGGAGAAGCCCTGGGAGGTACAGTGGCTGAAGCTGGAAAAGATGATCAACACCCTGATCCTGAACTACTGCCAGTGTCTGCTGAAGAAGGAGGAGTACTACGAGGTGCTGGAGCACACCAGCGACATCCTCCGGCACCACCCAGGTGGGCGGGAGAAGGCCGGAAGCGGGGGTGGGGGTGGGGGTGGGGTAGTACCAGGCTGCCCGGGTCCCAGCGTCACTTGCACAGGCCTCCCTGGCCTTCTCTTCTGATCCTTGAGAGGCATCAAGCCTTGCCTCCACCCTGCAGGGTTTCTCCTAAGCCTATGACGGTATCACAGGTGATGGGTGAGAAGCGCACTTATTATGCGCCACACGCTGAATTCACTGCATTTGTCATGGCATTTAATCCTCATAATGACTGAGGGGCAGGTGCAGGGAGAGGGCCTGGGGCTTGCACAATTTGGGGAGCTTCTATAAGTAGCAGAAAGTTGTGAATGTAAACTAAGCTGCGGGGCTTGGACTGGTCCGCGGAAGGGAGGGGAGAGGCACCGCTGTTATTACCATCCGCGTTTTACAGTAGAGGAGATGGGCCCAGGAGGTTAAGGGAGGCTAAGCCTCACGGTCAAGGTTAAGAGTCTTGTAAGTTGGTAAAGCCCTGCCGCGTCAGGCCTGGGCAGCTGGTGCAGCCGGATCTTCCCCTCAGGCATCGTGAAGGCCTACTATGTGCGGGCCCGGGCTCATGCCGAGGTATGGAATGAGGCGGAGGCCAAGGCGGACCTGGAGAAAGTGCTAGAGCTGGAGCCGTCCATGCGGAAGGCGGTGAACAGGGAGCTGCGGCTGCTGGAGAACCGCCTGGAGGAGAAGCGAGAGGAGGAGCGGCTGCGCTGCCGGAACATGCTGGGCTAGTGCGCAGGCGCAGGGCCTCCTGCCTCCCCGGCCTACTCGCCCCCCCCCCACCACGCCCCCTCTCCCCACCACGCCCCCTTTATCCCAACCGCACTCCCTTTATCCCAACCGCACTGACCCTCTCCGAGCCCACCAGACAGCAGGGCGCCGGGCAGCCAGCAGACGGCCTGGCCATCTCCCGTTCAGTTGGCCAGGATTTTGATGTCATTGAAAATTTTTAAAAATGAATTGCAAAAATAAAAACAATACACGCCAGGGTGAAAAACAAACCCAAAGGGCACAGAACAGTTTATGAATAAAAGTGAGTTTCCTGTCCTGCCTCTCCCATTCCTTACCCCAGAGCTAGCGGTTTTAACGGACCTATTTTTTTTTTCACTCTTTTGGTAGTTTCTCTGCCTCCAAAATAGGTTTACATCAGTTTCCCCAAGTCAGTGAAACCCCATGTCAATGAAAAGCTAGAAGTGAATGCCTGGATGCATTCTCATCCTTTCCTTCCTTCCCTTCTCCTAATTTGGGGTCATTATATTGTTGGTTTTTTGCCTGGTTATTTTTGTAACTTGGGACCCCATGGACTACCCTCTGTGTAGGATGCCCAGGGCAGGGCTAAGACTTACCCCTGCATTTCCCACTTCCTCCTCCCTAACCTGTCTGATGTACATTTCCACTTCCATCCTCCTAGCTCTTAACATTGATGTTCCGTCTGGAACCAAAATGAAATCTGTGCTTTGTCCATCGGTTGACTCTAAAATTTGAAAATCAATAAGGAGTGTTTACATGAATGTGGCCCTGTAAGTGTGTTTCCCTGCAGGGCCCCTGCCTGGTGCTGTGATTGCATTGCTTTTTCTGTGGTTCCAAATTCATGACTCCTGGGCCAGCAGAATGAGGATATCCCTGGCTTCAGGCAAGACAGGATATATTTTAATGCTGGAGTGTTTTTTTTCCCCCTTCTTCCTTTCTTTCACAGCATTAGGGGATTTGAGGTTTAAGCCCTCCCACCGTGGAGGAAAGAGGGTTAATTTTTGGTTCAGGCTTGGTGTGTTAAGTGCTACCAGGAATCTTGTCAGAGAATCAGGAGGAGAATTTAGAGGAGGTCAAAAGAGGGGGACATTAGGACCTGTAGGAGCAAGAAGGGAGGAGGGTCCTGAGGCCAGAAGGAAGGTTTGGAGCTTTAGAAGGAGAAGCCGGGTGGAGGCTGGGGAGGAGAGCACTGGGGACCTTCCTCCACTCCTGACTTCCCTGGAAGAAAGGCCTGAGTGATGTCTGGGCAGCCAGAGGCTCAGGGGTGGCTCAGAATCAGATGAAGATTAAATGTAAATAGCATTTTTTGAGGACCAAAAACTGTGGCCTGCAGGTCTCCTAGCCTCCACTGTCCTGTCCACTTTCTGTCTGTCCTGTCCACTTCCCTCCACTGCCCCCTTTTCCTGCAGATGCTGAGGATCTCACTTCATTTGTGGCCCCCCCAGCAGAACTGATGCCTGAATGTGTCCCTGGACCCTGCTTCCTCCTGTCCAAGGCATCCTGGGTGGAAGTCTCCTCTCTTGATGCCCCAGGACTTTTGCAAACCTGAGAAAAAAGAGGGGCAGGACCCCTGTGGAGTGTGGCAGGAGAGATCTTGGCATTAGTACTCGAGGAGGCACTGAATTCAAACAACTGGAGACCTCCTACCTTCCCCCCAAACTGGAGCGGTTGTTAAGGACATTTCTGTTCCAAAGGCCCCAGGAATTCCTTCTCACATGTATTAAAATCAAGCCACATTTTGGTTCCTGACTTTCTAGGTCAGCTTTCCCCCAGCCTCATCTGCACCCAGCATGTCTAACTGCTTATCTTATTTTTTTAAATGGGGGATACAAACCACAATGGGCCTTTGACATGCCCTCAGGCTTACACAGCCTCCTCATCGTGGTATTTGCTGTCTCTCTTTTCTTTCCTGGTCCAGCCTCTTGGCGCCTTCTCAGTGGACTCCCCCCTGCTAATTTCTGCCTTGTCAGGCACACTTCTTACTTATTTGTGGGCTTCTCTTGTGTGAATTCGTGTGTGTGTGTGTGTGTGTGTGAAAGAGAGAGAGAGGGAGGGAACAGGGACACATCATCCTCTTACGACAATCCTCCAAAGGCAGTGAATGGGACAACAGAACCACTTTTTAGAAACCAAGGCATGTCATGCCTCATCTCGCTAGCGCAGGGGAGGTGGGATGCAGAGATGCAGAGATGCGGACAGCTGACTCCAGGCCTCACAGTAGGCAGCCTCCCCAGCCAGATCTCTGGTCCTCACACTGGTTCCTTGTGCCTCCCAGGTGGTTCAGGCTGGCCAGGTCCAGGCTGAGGGATGCAGGAGGCTGCAAATGCATCTCCTGAGGGTCCCTTTTGACGGGTTTTAAGGGCTCCAGCTGGAAGCCTTTGTTTCTGAGTGGCCAGCAGGGGACAGCAGAGAACAGGCAGACTGTGGTTCCTGGCCCCGGAGCAGGACTTTGCAGAGAAAGCTCTGGGCTCGGGATGTGACTCTGCTCCACGGGCTCTGACCACCCCTGTGCGTACAAGGTCAGGCTGGCTGGCGACAGGGAAGAGGTGTTTAAAACCACGGAATGACAACACCAGTAGCCTAGGGGCCCAGTCCCATCCCCTTGTACAGATGGGGAAACAAGCTCAGAGAAAGCCAGTAACTTTCTAGATCCCACTTCAAAGCTGGAGTGCACCCGAGATTAGCATCCAGGTTTCCAGACTTCTGTGCTGGGGCTTTTAGCTCTACACTGTGCTGCTCCCCTCACCAGTCTACACAGGGGTGTGAAATATTAAAAAAAAAAAAAAAAAAAAGGAAAGGAGAAAAATATTAAACTTCAGCTAGGGAGCAACCCAGAACATTTGCTCCCAAGTGTGAGCCTCCCTCCTGACCTCTGTCCAGCTGGGGCTGGCGTGGACCTGAGAGAGACGGCGAGGCAGGCTTACTGACCCTGGCTAATTAGCACCACGGGAAAGGACGTCCCCAGCTGATGAAAAGGCAGGACATTTCTCTTATCCCACAGCTGGCTCCTTAAAATCCAAGGACAGACCCCAGTATCTGTTCCTTTGTTCCTACCCCAAAGTCTCTGCTAATTGTCTTTGTTTCAGGGCTGAGCTCTGAGGGAAGGAGGAGCCGGTAGCAGAAGACAATGAACATTACCACTGGAAGGAAGACAATGATGGCAGAACCTTCTAACAAAAGACCCCCTAGGCCAGTCCCAGGGCAGAGCTGTCTCTACTGGCCGTCTTGGCTAATGGCTCCCCGCTGGAGCGCCTTTCTTTCCTTCCATTTCCCCTTCTGGGCAATAAAGCAGCTGTTCATTTTGTCCCTCTGACTCTGCTGCTTGAATTCTTTCACAGCCGGCGGCAAGAACCCACACTTTGGTGGGCTTCCTAATTTAGGGGTCCCTCTGTCTGCTAACAGACCCGAGACCAGAGAGTGATTTGGGAGGGTGGCAGGCGGCTGGGCGGTGGGGGGGGGGGGCAGAGGGATCCCCTTGGGCACTGTGTAGGTGTACTGGTTTCTTAGTGCTGCTGTAGCTAGTTACCACAAACTTACTGGCTTAAAACAGCACAAATGAGTTACAACTCTGGAGGTCAGAGGCCCTAAAATGGGTGGACGGGTCATGTTCTTTCTGGAGGCTCCAGGGGAGAATCCGTTTCCTTACCTCTTCCAGCTTCTAGAAGCCCCTTGCCAGCCTTGGCTCATGGCCCCATCCTCCGTCTCCAAAACCAGCAGCATAGCATCTTCCACCCTCTCTGTGTCCCTCTCCTTCTGCCATCACCTCCCCGCTGAGTGTTTGTGAGCCCCACCCCCTCCCCGCCTCCTTCTTATAAGCGCCCTTGTGACTACATTGGGCTCACCTGGATCTTCCAAGAGCCTCTCTCCACCTCCAGGCCCTTAACTTAATCAACCACACGTGCAAAGGCCCTTCTGCCATGAAGGTAACCTATTCACAGGTTCTGGGGATTAAGACGTGGGCCTCTTTGGGGGCCATTATAGAGCCTACCAGAGCCAGCTGGTCTCTGCTTGTCCCAGATCAGTCCCCTGGCTGGCTCTGTCCCCCTGAGAGGCTCAACGTGCTGATTTATCCCGGCTCCCAGGCCCTCCGGTTTCCAGTTGGGTTTGGCCAACAGGAGGCACAGCAGGAGACTAAGGCTGGGTCCTCGTTTCTCTCACTCCCTCATGCTGGGCTGTCGTTTCGCTGTGGCTGTGCTCTTTGACCTGTGGTCACAATTAGGGTCAGAGAGCCCTTCAAGGTCACAGCTCTGACTGCTCCCCAGAGCGGCAGTGCCTCCCCTGGGCCCTTCCCCCACACTCATCCCCGGGGGGGTGTCCCCTCATTCCTGGCTGGTCCCCCCAACCCCACCCACACCTTCATACAGCTCTCTGCGGCTGCACCTTCAAGTGGGCCCCCTGTTTTCTGCCAAGATGCTGCTGATCAGGTACCAAGTCTCCTCCGGACCAGAGGGAGGAAGCTGGGAGGTAGAGAAACATGGGCAGACTCTCCAAGCTCGTCAAGGGCAGGGGCAGAACTTGAATTCAGGCCCAGATGAGTGGGGACTAGAGTCGGCATTTTCCTGCCCCGCTGGGCACGGCCCCCTCTCAGGAGGCGAGGACCCTCTGCCATGAGAGGGGCTCAGCTAGAAGGGGCATCTAAGAGTTAGGTGTGTGTCCTGAAGTTGATGGCGGGACGGAGGGGTATAGCCCACTCCCAGTCACTGCTTGTCCCAGGCCAAGCCACCTCCTCATCTACAAGACACATCCAGGCAACCTCAGTCACGTGCATGTAGCCAAGAGTTCAACTTTTAATAGGGCGGCCAAAGCAGGAGGTTTGCCGTGAGCCCTGGGGATGAATCAGAGCCCCCTTTTGAGTGCCTTCTCCCTGCTGCACGGTGGGCAGTGTTGGTGTCACTTGGCAGAGGAGTCTCAGCTGGGGGCTGGGCGCTGGGGGTGCTGCTTGCCGGGGTCACACAGCTGCGCTCTGTAAGTGGCAGCGGTAAGGATGCGCCTGTTCAATAGCAGAGCTGAGATTTCTTTTAATTTCCTGTCGGGCCGTTGCTTCTATGGGATCCGGGCAGCAGGTGAGGGTAGAGAGAGCTGGGGGGTGAGGGGCCACCTGGGCCCTTCCCTGGCTCCCGATTCCACCCCCCCCCAACACTGCCCGAATAGATCCTCCACGGAAAGGGCTGGAGCCCTGGCATCGCCGTGTCTACCGTCTGCGCGATGACAAGGGGGCTGCCCAGGTCTGAGTCCTCGGACAGCTGCTATCTGGATGCCTGATTTTTCACTCTTCCTCCCCGGTCTTGCCAAGACTCGTCCTGGAGACTCAGTCTTGAATTTCACCTTGATTGATGGTTTTGTGTCTGAGGGGCCACCATGACCACCTCTGAGTACCTGCTCTTTGCAGAGGGGGGACAGGAGAGGAGGCTGCCCCCGCTTAGCCTCTTTCCCCATCCCTCCCCCTCTCAGGGCTTTCAAGGAAAGGTTAGGCGAAGCCCGGTTCTTATTTATGGCCGTTGCGCGTGTGCAGAGTTCCTGGCCTAATTACAATTGCCCCATTACTTCAGGTATTCTCATTAGTGCGAGAATCTGATGAACAAAGAATCTCGCCTTTCCTCCTGCCACCAATAAAAATATCATTTGAAGATGTAGTGGAGCATTTGTCTCTCCTCAGCAGTCTTGAGGCGGGCAGCTTTTACTGAGTGTGACAATCTCTGGAGGGCAGAGAATTTCGTCTGCTTTGTTCTCTGCTGCGTCCCCCGTACCTAGGATAACGCCTGCCCCGCACCACGGGCTCAGCAATGTTGGCTGAAGGAGTCAGTTTCTTAGTGAAAGACACATCTTAATTCTCACACGTGTAAGGACCCTCAGACACCACCCAGTCCAGCAGCTTATTTTGCAGATAGAGTCATGGAGGGCCAGAGATGAAAGGCGACACATCCAAGGTCACAACAGTGAGTCTATGAAAGATCCAGGGCTGGGATGAGATGTGACTGGTAGCCAGTGTTTTCCCCATCACTTACAATTCGCAGCCCCACTTTTCCTTCTGCCTCACCATTTTTTTCCCTCTTCTCCTTGGTGGCATGATAGGATTCCCCCCCTATTTAAACCTCCACCCACGCTCAGTTCTTTGCCCGCCTCTTTTATGAGGTCCCTGATTGGCATGCCTGCTCCGACAGGCTCTGGTGCCTGGGTCCCCCGCTGGGGCTGCCTGGGGTCTCACGTCCCCAGTCTGTGTGCATTAGGGAGGAAGGAAGGAGACCTATGCTCTGCAGAGCTGGTTAGCACAGGGGTAGGAGGTGACCACAATCAGGCTGCCAGCTCCTGACTGAGTTAGAAGAGAGACACCCAGAGACAGAGGCGGAGGGATCTCTCCACGTGCTAACAGGTGAGCAGCATAACTGGGGAGCAGTCAGCAGCCTTTTTTCCCCTTGTGGCCGGAGAAATAGGGAAGCAAGTTGATAAAGGAGAGAGGACTGGGACAGACCTGCAGAGAGGAGAGAGAGCGTGGGGAGAGGAGGAGGAGGAGGAGGAAGGTAAGAGGTTAGACACAGGAGAAAGAAGTTTTAAGATCTGACTTGCCCTGTCTGACACCCATGTATCCTAATAGTACGTGAAAGCCCCTGCAGAGCCATCAGAGCATCCCAACTAGACCCTCCCTCCAGGAAGAGTGGGGTGGGGTCAGCCAGCAGACAGATGCCCAGTCGACTCAAATCTAAGGCAGAATTTTTACCAAAAGCAAGTTCGTGTGCCCCAAGCACAGTGAGGCCAAACAAACCGAAATGTCAGAGAAGTTTGGAGCAGAGGAAGGTTTACTGCAAGGCTGAGCAAGGAGAATGGGGTGGCTCGTGTCCCCCAAACCCCCAAACTCCTTGAAAGTTTTCAGCAAAGCATTTTTTTTTTAAGGCCAACTGAGGGAAGGGGTCACAGGGTATGTGATCAGCTCGTGCACAATTCTCTGATTGGTTGATGTTGAGGTAATAGGGAGGTCAACATTATCAATCTGTAGGTGCCAAAAGGTCTGGGGGCCACTTGCTGGTCAGGTAGTTAATTTCTTCTATTTGGTGGTGGTTTTTAGCATCTGAAAAACTCATGAAATACACATGAGGTACTATGATCTGGAGGATATAAGGGAGGGGTCTGTCCCAGGAAGGCCCCATGGGTCCTGCTCATTACAGAATGACCTTGAGTCCATGTCTAAGGCACAGGTGTCCCCCTCTCCTCCAGTCCAGGCAGGAAGAGCTGAGAGCAGGTCTGTCTGATGGGAAGATAACACAAGTCACGATGGTAACTTATGATTATGAAATAAGGTGGCATTAATTTTAACCCAGTCTCTCAAGAATATTATCATTTTATCATTAATGAGATACTTGGCACTCTGGTTCTCACGCTAAATCTTTGAAGTCTATTTGACGCTTACAGCACATCCCAGTTCAGATTGGCAGAATTCTGCTTGCTCAGTCATCACCCATGACACGTGGCTACTATATTGACAGTGACAACCCCCTCCTGCTCTGACCTTGGACACTGTCGTTTTACTCATTCTCGAGCTTCATAGAAACATGATCCAACAGTACATTCTCCGCTGTGTTTTCCTGCTTCAACAGTGTGTAGCCCAATGAGGTGTGTTCTGGGAGGTATTTGGCTGTGAGACACCAATGAGAGTTTTGGTGGGAGCTGGGGAGACAGAAAACAAACCAAAAAAGGCCATAGTCACTATCATCCAGTTGTCATGAGGCCTCTGTGAAAGGCTATAGGGCTGCCACTTACAGTTGTGCATGTTGTGCACTGCACAATTCCAGGTGGCCCCTGTGTATTTCATTGTCGTTTTTTTAGATATGCAGTTATCACAAATTCTGCCAGTAGATGGCAGGTAAGTGTCTTGAGGAAGGGGTACCTTTTCCTGGTCTGCACAGTTGTCATATTGGCTAGGTGCCAGGCTGTACGTTTAAGTTCAGTTGGCCTGTGAATGTTAGCCTCCAGGGGCAGAGCCTGAGGATGTGCCCATCTGATGCTATGGGTAATATCACTTGGCCAGAGCCCAGCTAGGAGGGATCGTCAGGCCAGCCATTGCCTGGGACCCTGGGCTTTCCTTTCCATCCAGCAGAATCTCATCCTTGAAGGGTGTGGCATGAAGGAGGGGTAACCAGGGTAGGGATTGGTGGTTAAGACAGGAAGAGGGGTGGTGGCCTCTGGGTTGCTCGCTCCTGCAGACTGGCCTCCATTAGATCATTGAAGGTCTGCCCTCCCCCGCCCCCAAGCTCTGGAAGGATTTGTACCCTCCGTGCCCCAGCCCTGAGTCTGTCTTGCTGGGGTTTTTGATTTGAAGGTTAAGAGTGAGTCTCATCCCCCAGCTGGAGGGAGGCGTCCTCTTCTTTTCCAGGACTCACACGTGACCCCGACTCTTGTACAATGTGGAGCCAACACAGAGTTTCTCCAGGTCGCCCTGCTGTGCTGGGTTCTCCTCGTCCTCTGCTCAGAGCTGTCTCCCTCTGCTCCCTGCACTCCACCCCAGAAGCTGATCTGTATGCACACATCAGTGGCTCCCCCTGGCTTTCAGTTGGGTTCTTCCCAACTTCATCTCCAGAGGGGAGCGTGGTCAGGGTTTTGTCCCTCTGTTTTCTCCTTGGGGGGGATTTCCTGGCCTCGCTGATTGAAGGTCAGGGTCTTTCAGGGCAGCCCTCTGAACCCAACTCTCACTGTAAGGGTTGCCTTGGCTGCTGTAAGAAATGGCCACACATTTAGTGGCTTAAGACCACACGCATGTATTGCTGTGCAGTTCTGAAAGTCAGAAGTCTGAAATGAGTCTAGGGGACTAAAATCCAGGGGTCGGCAGGGTTGCGCTCCTTCCAGAGGCTCCAGGGAAGAAGTCCTTCCTTTCCTCTTTGAGCTTCTAAGGCCGTCTGCATTCCTTGGCTCACGGCTCCACATCATTCCAACCCCTTCTTCCGTTGTCACGTCTTCTTCCCCACGTCTCTGCCTTCCTCATGTAGGACCCTTTGTAATGACACTGGGCCCACCCTGACACTCCAGGATCTCAAGATCACGTTGACAAAGTCTCCTTTTCTATGTATGGTAACACAGGTTCTGATTCATTAGGATGTGGACATCTTTGGGGGACCATTATTCTGTTGACCATACGTTATTTTGAAGTTCTGGTTACCACATCCTCCCCTCCTTCCTAGGGTGGGAATGGCCACTGACTGTAACTAGTCTAGGGGACTGCACTGTTACATAGGGTTTCACCAAATCCTGCCCTCACCTTTGTAAAGTCCACCTTAAAATCTTTCCTCAAATTACCCAAATTGAAGTTGCTATTGGATTCCTGCTAACACTTGGCTGATGCACCCACCCAGTTAATATAATATTTCCAAAAATCTTTGAGGTGGATTTTTCACTCTCCCCCGCCTCCTCCAATGCCCATTTTATCTTTGAGGAATTTGAGGATTGGAGGGGTGAAGTAACTTGTCCAAGGTTACCTGGCTAGGTCACGGCAGAGTTGGGCTTTGAACCAAAACGAACTCTCTGACCCCAGAGCAGAGCTCTTCCTTCTGCTGTCACAGTCTCTTGTAGCCTGGACTGGAATTTTTTCATCCATTAGGCAGTCACTCTTTGAATGGTGACATTGTAGTAATTTTGATAACATACAGGTGACTGGTCCTCAGTGGTCCTTTTGTCTGTCCTCTTGCCTATGACATGGGGAAATGAAGGTTAACAGTAAGGGCTCTGGAATTGGACAGGCTTGGATTCCTAACCCAGTTGGACCACTTAAAGCTGTGTGATGTCGTGCAAGTTACTTAACCTCTCTGAGCCACGATTTCCTCATTTGTACAGTGGAGATTATGATTGTTGCTATCTCATCGGGTAGCTGGGAGGATTAAATTTGTTACTTCACATAAAGTATTTAGAAAGGCTGACCATTACAGCGCGTGACCACGCTGGTGGCTTTTATTCTTACAATCACTCTGCACGCTGTCACCCCAGGGTCACCTCTATACACACTTTGGCTCCACCCCAGCAGTCCCAGCCTTATGTTTGCCTTCTGGAAGCCCTGTGTTCAGGTGCCCTCTGTATTCAGGCTGAGCAACCCCCTGCCTGACTCTAGGTGAGAGGGCATTTTCACAGCCATCTCGTAGCCCTGGCAGCTCCTGCCAGCATGGGAGGGAGGGATCTGTAGCCTCGGGGAGCCTACTGCATATTTTGTGCCAATGTGAATGGTGCGACCTTTCACGGACGTCCCTTTTCTTGTAATAAATATTGCAAACAGCCAACACTGAATCTTCAGTTCGTTCACAGCTACTTTTCAGGACCCCTTAGGGGACATCTAAGCAAGAAAAGTGACACTGATCTCAAAACTTTGTATTCATCCTGCTGACAATTTTGCATTTGTCTTGTAGAAATGCCTTTTCTTTTCCTGGGAGTTCGCATCTCAGGCTGGCCCCTCCGGGCTGCCCTGTCAGTTTCTGGGGCAAGCATCAGAAGGCCCCATCCCTGGGGCTGGTAAACGGCCCTGAGTTAGGATCTGAGGAACATGGAAGACATTCTTCCACCCAACAGGAGGGGAAGCTTGGCAGCAGGGTAGCAGCAGCAAAGAGGCTTCCTCTGATCCAATGAAGCCATCAGCTGTCTCTCCAAATGCTCCTTCCCCTCTCTGCCTTGTTTTGGTTAATTTAAGAACAGCTGCCCTCCGTGGGAACCAATTTCCGGTGGCGTGCAGAAGCCAGCTGCCCAGGAAGGCTGCTGGAACGGGACTGGCAGGTTAGCTGGGGATTTAGAGGGGGGATCACCAGGGTGTGCCACTTAGATGCTTTCTTCCCTTTGTGAGGAGCCCCCATCGTGCAGTAACTGAACTTGGTTATTCCTCGGGAGAGTTAAAAGCAGCTTGAGAGCTTAGAACTGTGGTGGAAGAGCCTTGGGACAGACCAGATGGGTGGTCACCAAAGCCATCCCCTTTTATCCCTGGGCACACACCTGGCCTGCTTTCCAGCTCTGCCTGTGGTTAGATGGGCCCATGTGCCTGAGCTCTGGTCAACAGAATGGGGGTGGAGGTGATGTGCGCCACGTCCTCGCTTGGCCCCTAAAACCCTCGTGAGATCGCCTTCCTACGTGCCTAATGTGATGCCCAAAAGTCACTGAAGCCACTTGCTCCATGGACCACATAGCTAGGATGCTTCAGTTCGCTTGTCTTTTCTGCTCATCCTTTCCTATCTCTTTCTTTATTCTTGGCCTTCCATGTCTCAGCTGTCTCCTGTAAAATATTTCACCTGTTATGAACAAGACTCCTGACTCTCAGACTATTCAATACTGACACTTTCTGGGGAATCCATATATTGCCGCCCACGCTGCCGAGAATCGGATCACCAAAGCCAGTACAATTCCAAAGTGAGGACCCATTCTCCAAGGGTGAAGATGAAGTTAGGGGTGATCTGATAACTCTCTCCAGCTGCAAGCCCAGAGAGTCTCTCAGCATTGCAAAAAAATGAATTCCTGGTTATCTTTGAAATAAAGAAACAGGAGCAGAGAAACTTACTATATCCCAGTAAAGTCCCCTGCCTTCTGGGCACAGGAGTTCAAGTCGCTAGCAAGGAAGGATGAGTCTGCCTTTATCTTGAACTCCAAGTTTTATGGGGTTTGCTCCTGCAGCCCACCCCTAGGGGAGGAAAATTCCATAGTAGTCATCAGATGCATGCACAAGAATTTCTTCCCGCTAAAACCGAGATTGTTCTGTAACTAAATCTCAAACAGGGGAATGCATCTAATTAGAATTATAATGGGACTGCCCGACTTGCACTGTATTATTCCAACCAATTTTATTCTTTTTGAAATTGCCAATTTAAAAATACATCCTTTCGAAAGATACACAAAGATTAGCTCTCAATTTTCAATTTTGGCTTCAATCTTACTTTAATAGCGCACCTTTCACCAGTGGGTTTTTTTTTTTTTTTTTCCCTTCTTCCTGCAACCTTCAGCGGCTGCCTTAAAGTCTACTGGGGAAACACCCACCCCGGCTTTGAGTAAAGAAAAAATGAAATTACTAAATAAAACACAAACTATTCAAAGAGATGCAGGAAGCTGGAAAAGAAGACCGAAGGAAGCGTGTTGTCTATTGCGTGTTCATTATTGCTGTGGGCTCGCTGGGTCACAAATTTGTGTCTTCCCAGGGAAAAAAGAATCCATCCAATAAATAGTTTAACATAATAAACCACACATCATCCTTTCATCTTAATGAGAGTCTAATTCCTAATAGTATTTTGTATCAGACAGTTCTGAAGTTTTTTGTTTTTTAACCCCTGTAGAATTTTGTATTAGCTGAAGCACTGTAGCCTTGAAAAAGCACAGAATTACCAGGGGAAAAAAGTGTGCTTCACTCAGGAATGAACTTCCTGGTAATTGGCATGTAACGGAAGAAAGAATATGCTGAAAATAAAAATACCCCTTAGAACACATATTTAAACATTTGTTCCAATTTCATTGCTTAAGCTTTGGTATCAGGCTCTTGAACCAACACAGCATCTTGACATGGATTTACATAAATAGTGATGCTCAAGGCTGTATGTGTTGAGTGATTACTGGGCACACCCTGTGTGCCATTTGTAAAGCTGGAGCTCTCTTGCCCTTCCTCCCCTAGGCTCTGGCCAACAAAGGTCTGAACAGGGCTGCTGTGGGGAAGGGAAATGGTGGCACTTTCTTTTAGGGCAATTTCCAGACTACTCTGAACCAGGGATCTCTTCCACCACTAAGTCTGAATTGATAGATTTCAAATGTTATTTATTTCCGATTAGGAAGCTTTGGCTTAAGCACTTGTAGATCTCACTTCCCAGCTCTTTCTTTACTTCTTCCCTTTTCCTGACATAGTTAAACCGCAACTTTGGCTAAATCAGGATTCTGTGTTTGTGTTATTATGGCTGTATAAATGTTTTCACTGCTAAGCCAGAGGCGTGATACGATCACACTGCCTTTCATATCCTTGTTTAGGCTTTTGCTGTCACTGTATTTCATTCAGTCTCATCTCGTCTCCATGGCTCTGACCATCAGGGATACGCTGATGACCGCCACATACCTGTCTCCAGCCCAGACCTCTACCTTGAACTCCTCTATATCCAGTCACCTCCTCAGCATCTCCACTTGGAGGTCCAATAAGCCGTCAACCTTAGTGTGTCTAAAACACAATCTTTATCTTTCCCTCACCCCCGTCCCCCCTCCTCCCCCCGTATTCTTTCCTATCCTGGTGAGCCTCCGGCCTTAATACAGCTCAGGCTAAGAACTTTGGGGGTCCTTCTGATGCTGCTCGTTCTCTCATAATCAACATCCAATCTCAGCAAACTCTGTTCCTGTACCTGCAAAATATACCCAGACTCTGTTTCTCACCACCTCTTTCTGCCACCACCACTGTCCGTGCCACCATTAGCTCCTCCCACTTGGACTTCTACAATGTGCCCCGTAACTGGTCCGTCTACTTCCACCATTGCTCTCTGACGGCCTGTTTCAACACAGCAGATGGAGCGATTCTTTTAAAAGATAAGTTATATGCAGTTGCTCCTCCACTCACAGCCCTGCAGTGTGACTCTCCTTCCTGGGTTTAATTCACTCCAGAGACACTGAGGCAGGAAGCCCCATAAAAGACCAGCAAGACCCCCAGGCAGGGCCACTACTCTCCTGCCAGCACCGTCCAGTTCCCTGGCCCAGAGGCTCTATCTCACTTTTTGCCTCTGAAGCGGCTAACTTACACCTAGAATTCTATTGGTTCCCTGAGCTCACTTCTGATTGGTTATTTCCTTCACTCTTGATTGGTCCACTTCCCTAATTTCTGATTGGTCCATTCGTAGTACTTTATTTGCATGGAGCTCACTCCTGATTGGTCTATTTCTACAAAGCTTGTTCCCGGTTGGTCAACTTCTGTTGTACTTTATTTGCATATGATGTTGCAAAGTGTAAAACTGGCATCCTATAAAAGGCCTGTGTAAACCTACAGATGGGGTTCGGAGCTTGAAGTCTTGACTCTTCTGGGTCTGCTGGTGTAATAAACGTGAGTTCTCCAACTCTCTCGGTGCTCCTTGGTCTCTCAGTCTGATCCAGGTTGCTGTCACAACTGAGCTGTAACACCGAGCTGTTCTTGTAAGAACACAAACCTTGTTGGTGTCCCTTGAATGTGCTGGGTATGTTCCCTTCACAGAGCCTTTGCACTTTATATTTTGCCTTTGTTTCCCCCAGATATCCACGTGGTTTCCTCCCTCGTCTCTTTCAGGTCTTTTCCAGCAGGGACTTCCCTGACTACTGCCTCTAAAGTTGAAGCTCCATCCCTCTGCTGGCATCCCCATTCCCACTTTATTCCCCACCCCAGCACTGTCACCATCTAACACGCTATAGATGGCACCTATTTCCATCGTTGTCTGAGCTCCTCCACAGGAATGGAAACTCCACAGAGGCATTTTTATCTGCTCTATTCCCTGCTGTGTTCCTAGTGCTTAGAATGGTGCCTGGCTGAGAGAAAGTATTAATAACTAATTGTCCAAGAATGGATTTGCTTAGCTTTCTATGCATCTGTTAGTAACTCTTTCCAAATAATACTCTAGTGCTATAGTCCCTCTTACTAATATTTCTCCCATGCTCAATAATTAGGTAATCTACTAGCTTTTAATTTTTTTTTTCCTTTTGGGGCCATTCCTTCTCTATCCTACTGTTTCCATCAGGACTAGCTGTTTTCCAGGATTACTGTTCAGTTGTCATTCTGGGACATTCCTTTGCCTCTTATATGTTATGTTCCTTGTCTCCTGGAGCCTGTCTTCCTCTTTTTGTGACTTGCTCCTTTGTTTTGGCATAGAACATCCTCCAGTAGCTTTCCCAGAAAAGGTGCATGGGAGGTAAATATTTTTTTGAGGTCATGCATGACTGAAAATGTATTTAACCTTCACAGTTGACTGCTATCTGGCTGGTTATAGAAGCCTAGGTTAGAAATCACTTCCAGAATTTTGAAGTCACTCTCTCACTGTCTTCTAGTTTCTCTGATACGGTTTTCCTAAGACTGCTGTAACAAAGTACAAGATAGGTGGCCCAAACCACCGAAATGTGTTGTCTCACAGTTCTGGAGACTGGAACTCCAAGATCAAGGTGTCAACATGGTTGGTGCCTTGTGAAAGCTGGAGGGAGAAATTTATTCCAGGCTTCCCTCCTAGCTTCTGGTGGTTTTCTGGCAATCTTTGGCCTTCCTTGGCATCTGCTGCTTTGCCCTGATTTCTGCTTTTATCTTCACATAGTACTCTCCCTGTGTGAGTGTCTGTGTCCAAATGTTCACTTTTTATAAGGACATCAGTCATACTGGATGAGGGGCCCACTCTGCTCCAGTATGACCTCATCTTAACCACTTATATCTGAAATGACCCTATTTCCAAATAATGTCACATTCTGAAGTATTGGGGGTTAGGACTTCAACATACGAATTTTGGTGGGGGCACATTTCAACCCTTCACATATAGAGAAGTCATTTTTCATCCTTGATCCCTTGTCTGTGACTTATTTTCCCCTCTCAGAGGCTTTTAGGATCTTTTCTTTATTCCTGACATTTTGAAATTTCACAGCAATGTGCCTTGGTGGTTCTTTGAGTTCCATTGTGGGCCCTCAGGAAGCCATTCAGTCTGGAAATACTTGTCATTTAGTTTAGACAAAATTTCTTGTATTACTTCTTTTATCATTTTCCCCATCCTTTTCCTCCCCATTTTCTATCTGGAACTCCTATCAGTTCAATGCTGGACCTCATAGCGTGATAGTCTAAATTTTATATCCTTTATTTTTTATTGACCATCTCTTTTCTTGTCTTATTTTTTGTGATATTCTTCAACTTTATTTTCAAAACTTTCCACTGAATTTTTTACTACGCTATTTTATATATATAAAATTTATATATATAAAATTTCCAAGAGTTCTTTCTTATTTTTTTGTTTTCATTTGATGGAATCCTTTCTTACTTCATGGGAAAATATCTTCTTTTATCTCCCTGAGGATATTAATTATTAGGTTTTTGAAGTCTTCCTTTTGTTCTCTGTATCAGCTCTGTTTCATCAGAGTCCCTTTTCCTCTGTGTGTCTGTTTTGGTTTTTCTTATATTGGGGATTTTGCTGCAATGTCTAGAGATTCTTGCCAGCCCACGCATATTTAAGAGTGAGGCCATAAAAGGTTGATGGTAATCTCTGCATGTGGGTTTTACTGTAGAATGATACAGTAGAGGTCTAGCCATCTTAGGGGCTCTCAAATTCAGCGTTGTGAATCTCTGGGGCCTTTCAGTTTATCCAGAGATGAGTACCCCAGAGTCCTGTATGGAGACAGATGTTTGTTCCCAGACAAGCAGGGAAATGGAGCTGGAGGCCTCAGCATTTAGGATGTCGATGCTCACACTCTGACCCTCTGCCGTGCCTGGTACCCCTGAATCAGGAGGCTGCCTGGGTCCATTTCCCTAATAAACGCCCAGGGTGGGAAGCAGGGCTTCTGGCTGCTGGGGATGAAGGAGGAGACTGGGGACCCCTGATCATCCTTACGCAGGCTGCCTGCCAGTGCCTCTTTGCATCTTTGGTTTGAAGCACTGCCCTCAAAGTTCCCTTGTGCCTCAAATTTCTGAGACTTTCCGGGGAGGCTGTGGGGCTGACTCATTCGCTTGTCATTGGGATTCTGTCTGTGGTTACTGAGGCTCCAGCTCGCTCTCACTTCCTGAGCTGGTTATGACTGCTGCACCTGTGGAAAACGCCTTGTCCTCTCTCAGCGGCTTCTGTCCCCGTCCTCACTCTCTGTCTGGTTCTCTCAGGAGAGAGTAGCAGCGACTGTTACCTATGACCAGTGCGCTCGGAGCCACGCCCCTCCTGGGCTGGATCCACTCTGGCTCCTGTCTGGTTCTCTCCATGCTCTTGAGAGGTTGACCACAGGGGCCAAATCAAGAGGATCCCGCACTTTCTGGCTTCTGTTTGGGTCTGGCCAGAGGGAGACGCTGGCTGGACATCACATGATGGGCAAAGAGTGAGGTCAGATAGGCTTGGGTTGGTTGCATCTGGGCTGAAGAGGGCAGCTCCTGCAGGAAGCCCCCCCTGCCGTTCAGGTCAAGAGACGGTCAGGGCGCCTCAGTGTTGCCAGCCCTGGGTACCACGCTCGGCTTATTTGTTTCCCTTAACCCTGCCCACACTTTTGTAAATGATGCTCTCATCAAAGACTCCTCCATCGGTCCCAGTGAGAGGACTGTGTTTCCAGCTGAGACCCCACTGATAAGCCTCCCCCACCCCATCTTTCTAGTACCTTTTCACTATTCTGATCTCAGCCCATGCCCTTTAGGAAGCTTCACCTGAACACCCCACACAAGATGAATTTAATGTTTTACTTGTTCCCAGAACCCTCTTTTTATCCTTCAGGGCACTTTGGGTGAGCACTTTAATCAGGGCACTTAAATCATTGCTGTCTTCTTCTCCACTAGACTATGGTCCCGTCTGCAGGGACAGGTCTTGTGCCCATCCTCTTACCTGCTAGCCCCTAGCAGAGGGTCTGTGAGGACCCAGGAAACATTGCTTCAATGAAGGAATGACGGAATGACTGAAAAGGGCCTCTCCTCCAAGAAGCCTTCCAGGGTCCTCCAGAGGAGAGCACTTCTTGGCTCTCTCAGCATCAGCGGCGATGGCCCAGGCTACTCTTGGAGTGCTTGTCACTTTTTACCTTGCTTTGTGTGGTTTGTGGCCAGGTCTGCCAGCTTTTCCCACACTGATCTCACTCTGAATGTCCCAGGTCTCACCCCTTTTAAATCTCCAGTGCCTCCTGCAGTGCCTGGCACATAGTAGGTACACCAATAAAGAGCTGAGGGGCAAATCAACGATGGAATGACTGAGTCTGGGAACAGACCTTGTTTATCTGTGGCTTAACAGCAGATGTCCCGGGGTGGCATATGTAATTGTCATTTTCTTTGTGAATTCATTATTGTTTTATTTTAGCGCTGTTTTTCCAAAGATCTGCTTCTCCCTGGGCCTGTGGAGATTGCTTTGAACCAGGCTGATCAGATGCTGGGCAGCTGTGTGAGGAGGGAACACAGGGCTCGGGGGAGAAGGAAACTGGAGCCAGGCAAAGCTGGAGCCCTGGAAACCACAGGCAAAAACCCCAAAGTATGCAACAGTCAAGACGGCACAGCCAGCGAGACAGGCTGAGCCCACAGCCCTGGGACCACGTGTCTCTCTCAGGAGGCACCTGGGGCTCAGAGACAACAGCAAGCAGGGCCGGGGTCTTCTACCCTAGCTGTCCCCCAGTCCTCACTTTCTCACCACCGCTGGCCAGGCACCTGTCTCCGAATCCTGCTGATTCCTTACTCTGGGGCACAGTGAGGGCAAAGGCATGAGCTCTGGGGTCAGATGGGTCTGAGTTTCAGTCTTGGCTTTGCTACGTCTAGTTGTGTGACCTTGACCTTGATGAATCTCTCCAAGGCACAGCTCTTCATCTGCAGAGTAGGAATAATAATATGCTCATCGCAGACCATCATGAGGATGAGAGGAGGTACCGCTTAAGGAGGGATGAGCACAGTGTGTGACATTAGCTTTGATTCAAATTGATGCTGTTGTCGACCGTTGTCTTCATGCTTGTTTCAGCAGCCTGAGCCCAGGCCTTTGGCTCTAAGGGGATCCCTTTATTGGGCACCCATATCCCAGCCAGTGGTGGGATGAGCTCCCCATCACTGGAGGTATTCAAGGAGCTACCAGCTGACTTTTGTTGGGCATTATGCCCTGGATGGGAGTTGCGAAAGCCAGAGTGGTTGGCCTGGCGGGTCCCCGGTCAGTTATTGAGGAGAGGTTTTCATCCTGTTAACCAGTGAGCCGGGGACTCCATGTGTTAGCCTGCTGCCTGGCAATTAAAATCGGGAGAGTTTAATCTGAGGAGAGTTCCAGCTCCGTTGTTTGCCCTTTTAATCTTGTCTGTTGCCATAGGAACAGCAAGTGATTGCAATCACCCGTTTGTATTGTGAGCTCGCTCCCATCAATACGGCTTTTCAAAAAGAAGAAATACAAATCTTGACTTTGGCACGCCACTCATCATTATTCAGAACAAATCCCTGAGAAGTCCTGTCAAATGCTGCCTTCCCGGCCCACGGGCTGTAGTTTGGAAACTCCCAGCCGTCCAGCTCCTTTCTGCCCCTCTCAGCCAGGTGGCTCTGCAGAGGGTGTGTGCAGAGGACCATTGCCCGCTGCCACTGCCAGGAGGATTCTGGGTGAGGAATCGGCCACCTGTGGTGCTCCGTTCCAAGCTCGTTATTATTATATCGATGGCTCATCATCCCGGCACTTACCACTTTGTGAAGATGAAGAGAGAGACAGATGCTATCCAGGGTCAGAGTCCTTGCAGAGTGATGGGTTGGGAAGAAGAGGTTGCCTGCACCTGCGTCTGAGAAGTTTCTGAGATGCCCCGGCTTATGGGTGCCTGCAGGAACTCAGCTACACTCAATTCATCTTCCTCAGTCCCCCAGCTTTCTTTGGCTGGATGCTAGAATCCAGAGGCCACCTGGAAGAACATCACCCCAGCCTCCTTTGAGTGAACCCCCAATGCCCTTATCTCCCCCCTTATGCATACAGAATGGGTTATGGAGAAAATGTGAAAACGTTGGCCAAATGCCTGGAGATAATTGACTACAGCATTTTTCCTTGAGTAGGGAAAGACTCCAGAGAGCCTCCGACCCCAGCCCCTGTGTAACGACTGAGAATAAACTCCTGAGTGAGGAAGTGCCTTGCCAGAGGTCACATAATAAGAGAGTGTCTCCTAGCCTGTCTCTTGGTTTTGTGCAAATCCAATCTCATTTGTGAGACATGCCCCAGGGCCCTTTATTTCATAAACTTTCCAAAATTAAAACCACTTTGTATTTGAAATACATACATACTTTAGATCACTTTTCTTTTGATAAGATGCAAGATAACATTAAAAAAAATGAGTTTAATTCTGGAAGTTGGTACTTAGTTGAGAGTATGTTCTCTACCCAGAGCCACACAGGCTAGGAGAAGGGACAGACCCTCATTGATTTCAGAATCAGCCTTGACCTCCAGGCCTCGTTCCAGGAATCTTCTAGCTGCGTGGCCTTGGGGGATCCATTTCCCCTCTTGGGCCCTCAGTATCCTCTTCTGTAAAACAGAGCGAACGGAGCTTGCCTTGTTGGCCCCAGATCATTGAGGAAGCTTCCTATGAGCTCATGGACATGGCTGTATTTTATCAGGTGTAATGAATTACATCATATTAAATTGTGGCCATTATTGGTACAGGTTCTTAGAGTTAGGTCTCCCGGCTTTAGGCTGGACTAGAATTTCTCTTCTAGACCGAATGTCTACATGATGGATCTAAGTTTTCATTCTCCTTGTTTGGATGAAAATGATTCCTCTTTGCTATTTTGACATTGCACTAAGATAAGATTCTCTGGTTTGGGTGATAAATGAATCAGGGCTGAGCAGCCCCCTCCCCCCTCGACAAACCTCCAGAGTCAAGCTCTGGAGATGAGCCAGAGTTTCATTCATTCATTCACTCATTCAGCAGGTACTGGGTCCCCCCTGTGTGCCAGACCCCATGCCAAGCCCCGGGATTCAATGGTAAAGGGGGTCCCTGCTTTGTGAAGCTTCCATCAATTCTGCCTCTCCCATCAGCTCCCTGGTAGGATCACAGTTTTCAGCCTGGCATTTGGGGTACCTTGAAAGCCTCAGAAAGGGAGCTAAAGTCTTATCTTAAAAACAGCTGCATTTTCAGTTTCAACTAGTCTGATTCTTCTCAGTCTGAAGCAGTGTCTTGTGCAGCCCCTGTGTCCCGGGATGGAGCACAGAGCCTGCCACGTGGTAGATGCCTGGTGAATACTGGTTGAACATAACTAAATTCCCAGAGACAGAAGGCTAGCCAGTGACCAAAGACCCCACGCTTCCCTCCCACAGTGTAGCATTGTTGCTGGAAAGTGATTGCCCAGCCAGGGATGACATTTCTGTCTGGGTAGGGACACATGAATGTACCTGGAAGAGATGTGTGACACTTCTGGCTAAAAGAGTTTAGGAAGTAGGTGTTCCTTTGTCTGCTCCTTATCCAGTTGGAAGCAGGACTTAAACTATAGCTCACGGGCCAAAACTGGCCTGCTGCGTGTTCTTGTAAATAAAGTTTTATTGGAACATGGCTATTCCCATTGGCTACTTGTTTTTGTAAATAAAATTTTATTAGAACACAGCCATGACCATGCTCATTTACTCTATAATCTAGGTCCACTTTCTGCAGAGTTCAGTAGTTGTGACAGATGCAGACAGATGTCCACAAAGCCTGAAATATTTACTATCTGGCCCATTACAGCAAACGTTTGCCGAGCTTTGCCTTGGAGAGTGATGGGACGCAGAAAGAGGAAAACAGAATCCCTGAATCCTTACGTGGAGGAAATTTGTTTGCCAGGAACCAGGAACACCCAGTCACATCGGACTCTTGGGTGAGTGAGACGTGATCTGTCATTGTGTTAAGACCTTAAACTTCTGCTGTTTATCCAGCAGCAGCTAGTGTTATAGGACGTATGCTGGGCTCTCTAGTATGTGGTATATATATACCACAAATTCTTTATTTAGTCATCATTTAGACATTTAGGTTGTTTCCATGTCAGACAGCCCAGGTTTGAACCCTGCACCTGTCATGCACTGGCTGGGTGACCTTGGATAAGTTCCTTCATCTCTTTGAGCCTGTATCTCCATCACTAAAATGGGGGTAATTGCAGACCTAGCTTCTGGAGTTGTTATGAGGAATGAATGATTTCTGCTGCTAAAGAACTTGGCATGGGTAAGGTGCTAGTGCTGGGGGACCCTTGGGTGTACAGAGGAGATTTTGGAGCCCAGGGTGGGATACAGGGACCACTGCTTAGCTGGTGGTGCCACTGCTCCTCCCGTGGCCCGGGGCAGGCCCATCCTTCACTCCCTCCAGTCTGTCCACCCTATGCAATCACGTCGAGTCCTGTCCGTTTTACCTCCAAAATATCTCAGCTCTGTCCATATCTTTCCACCTCCGCCGCCTCCACCTTGTCCCAGCTACCAGCCCTGTCTGTAAACCCTCCTGCCTGTCTGCACGACATCCCACGGCCTCCCACACATCTTTTCTTTTCATAAAAACCAGAGTGAGGTCTTTTTTTAGGCATAGACCTGTTCCTGTTACTCCCACCTTAAGAACCTTCCTGACAGACAGCTTCTTCCCCCAGCCACCGCCTCTGCCTCCCTCCTCCTGCTGTCTGGTTCCGTCCGTTCTGTGGGATGGCCGTGACCCCTCTACACTACCCCAGGGCCCTTGCACATCCTATTCCTTCCACTTGCAGCATGTAGGAAAAAAAAGCACTGGAAAATGAGGGGGACAGACAGGATAATCTAGGGACCCCTGCTCTGACACTCCAGGCATCTTAGGTGGACGGGGAGAGCATGACATTGCTCTGAGGGTGCTGGGAGGTGGAGATGCAAAAGCGCCATCCCCGCTGGGGACAGGAGGGTCTACTGGTTTGGCCCTCGCTTTCTAAGGCTCCTCCCCGTGAAACTCAGCATCACATATGCCGAGGAGCAGACCAGGGAGACAATTTGTTATCAGAATGACCAAGTTCACTTTGGGCATATTGAAGAAAAAAAAAAGAAAGCTATTTCCTAGTGTCTAAATCTCATTAAAAAAGCAATTTTGCAATCAATTACAATGCAATTTAGCCACTAACTGTTTAATTATAGTAAAAAAAAAAAAGACAAAGAAGCTGCAGAAGTGAGTTTGTTCTCTCTGTCCCCATATTTTTGAGACAGGCCGAAGGAACTTGTCTTTGGAGGGCTCTGGAGTAGAATGAGAGGCCGGTTTGGACCAATTACCTTACAAGTTAAATTTTTCGTGTCCGTATATCATATTTGCCTGAGGATGTTGTATTGTTTGGAGTACACGGGAGGGAGAGAGGTTCTTTTTTCTCCAAGAGCCCGGATCTTTCTTACTCAGTCACGTGCTATCAAAATGATATCAATCTATGTGTCTTCTGTTAAAGGAACATGATTTCCATAAATTATTATATGTTTAATGCGGCGGTAGAATTTGCCTTCTGGAACCCTCTCAGTGGAGGAATTGTGGAGGTGAAACAGAGACTGGAGTCTACAGAGTGCTGGGGGAACTCAAGGCTGGGGAGAGAGGTACAGGGAGGTGGAGGTGGGCAGGTTGGCATCTGGGCCACGCGGCAGGGAGCACCGCGGATGCAGGACTTGTGTGTTCCTGATCCTGAGGGAGAGGGGCGGGGTCTCCTCAGGCCTCACTGTTGTGAAGAGTAGTGTGGAATCCGAGGCACTGATACTGGTCCTACCGTGGAGTCTCTTCCCATCACCTTTTCCTCAGGACCATTCTCACTCAGGGAACCCTGGCTCCTCTTCTCAGCCCTCTGGCCTGAGTCTGACTGCCAGCTGTTCTCCTGGTGGACGCTTTCCGGTCCATGCACTGTGGTCGTGAGCATCACTCACCCCATCCTTCTGGCCCACTGGAAGGGGATTGGCTCCCATCTTGCCAATGGGGATATTGGCTCCAGGGGACTGAACACCTGGGTCTTTGGAAATATTCAAGGGAGGTTTACTTTTGCTTTTCTTCTGCCTGTTTGGTGTCATGAGGGCCAGGGGTATGCCTGTGGAGGGTCCTTTTTGGTATCAAGTGGCAGAAAGGTTACGGCAGGTGCTCTGGCTGCAGAGGATAAATCACTAATGTTGGTATTCTTGTTCTTAACAACGTCTGCATTAATGCTGCACGTAGGCTGGAAGATGCACTAAAGCCACTGAGGGAAATGATGCATTTCAGCCCCTGGGGCGTCAGTGACACAGTTGGTGCCTGATGCCCACAAAGCTTCGGCCGGGGTTTACGTTCACAGGAATCTTCACATCCAGAAATTCTGTTCCTTGACCTCAGGCTGAGTCTCAGCTCTATCTTAGTGTAAGCCCTGATTCTGGTAATGGGCTGAGGACTGAGCCCAGCCATGGGCTGAGTTCTGATCTCGATTCCAGACTGAGCTCTGTCCCTGGCCCAAGACTGAGGTCTGGAAACCAGAGTAAACCAGCCTGATCTCTGCACAGCCACGCCCGGCCCCTCCATTGTCACAGGCACATGCTGTCATCACAGGGGAGCCCCCTGAAGAGCACAGCCTTTCTCCTGCTGGGACATGACTTGCATCCAGGTCCTGCACCCACAACGCTTGGAGCCTCCCACCGGTGGAGGAAAGCTGGTGAAGGCTGCCTCAAACCTTAAGTGCTGCTGCTGAACCGTGTGGAAGGAGGCCTGAAGAGGATGAAAAAAGTGAGCATGTTTCCTAAACAGCAGCTGGGCCCAGCACCTGCTCAGGAACATCCCTTTGAAGATGCTACCACCTCCTCTAATGTCCCCCATGCTGTGGACCTCAGGTTAGTGTTCCCCCAAAATTCACATGTTGAAGTTCTCATCCCCAATGTGATGGTATTTAGAGGTGGGGCCTTTGGGAGGTGATCTGAGTTAGGTGAGGTCATGAAAGTGAGGCCCTCGTGACAGGATTAGTGCTCTTCTGAGAAAAAAAAAAAGAGACACCAGAGCTCTCTCTTTCAACCACATTGAGGACACAGCAAGCAGGCAGCCATCTGCAAACCAGGAAGAGGGTCCTCACCAGATGCCTACTCCACAGGGACCTGGATCTGGACTTCTCAGCATCCAGAACTGGGGGAAATAATATTTGTTGTTTCAGTCACTGGTCTCTACGGCATTTTGTTACAGCCTCCCGAACGGACTAAGACCCTTCCCTGCCTTTTTGGCTGCAGGCTGTTCATTTGATTTGGCTCATCAGGCACTGCCTCTGGGAGGTCCTAAAAAAATAATGATGGTGATGATGATGGTGGTGATGATGGTGGTGGTTGTGATGGTGTTGATGACAGTGGTGATCATGATGGTGGTGATGGTGATGATGACAGCATTGATGATGGTGATGGTGGTGGTGATGATGATGATGACAGCAGTGATGATGGTGATGATGATGGTGATGGTGATGATGACAACGGTGATGGTGGTGGTGGTGGTTATGATGGTGATGATGACAGTGGTGATGATGATGGTGATGATGGTAGTGATGATGGTGGTGGTGGTGGTTGTGATGATGGTGATGATAATGGTGATGATGATGGCTAGTACTTAAATGGTACTTACTATGTGCTGGGCACTGGGTTACCTATTTTCCTCATATGATTTTATAGACACATCGCAAATAGCTCTGTACGATCCATATTATTATTAGTCTATTTGACAGAGGGATCCAGTGACTTCTAGTGGTCCAGGAAAGATGCAAACTTAGGCTTTTTTGACTTCATGGAGGGTGGTATCACCCCTTCCCCCCCAAGCTGCTTCCCAAGAACAACTTTATGCAGAGAAGTGACATGGTCCTATCTGCACTTTAGGAAGATCATCTGGGTTGTGGGTGCGCAGCAGTGAATCCTCCACAAGAAGAAGCCAAGGAGCTAGCCGCCCCCCCCCCCCCCCTGCCTGTTTGAACTCATCCCAGGACATGACAGCTTAAAGAGGAAAAGCTGTGAGACCCAAGAGGTGGCTACAGCCTTAAGGCCCAGCTCCTTCCCAGCATGTGTCCCCAGTCTGCCTGGCTGGCCTTGACCACTCCGTTTCTACTTTATCTAATTTTCAATCAGCCTGGCTCTGGGCCATGCTGCCCAGACAAAACACACAATTTTGTATTAATTTCCAGCTTTGTGTTAACACAGCACTTTTGGGGCCCTACATTAACACAATCTGAAGAACAAGAGGGTTCAATCTGGGGGGGACGTTAGAGGAGTCTGACTCCTGGGTGGGGAGGGGAGGCCCTGTCAGGATGTAGGAATGAGAGCTGCCATCACTGGGCTTTGGGGCTGGAGGAGGGAGCGAGCTGTGGCCTCTTGGGGATTCAAATGCTATTGGAGGCTGGATGGGTGGGTGGGTTGGCCATTGTGGGGGAGACAATGCTGCTCTCAGCCTTGATCATTGGTAAAGTGAGTGCAGACTCTGTGTGTCGATTTGTCCTCGTGTCCCTCCTCCGTCAGGACGGCTTCCACAAGTTCCCCCTGGTGATAAGGTTCACGGTGCTCTGCCAGATGGCATAGTCTCCCGCTTTCCCAATCCTCCAGAGGCTGTTGGAAACACAGCCGAGCACTCTTACCTCAAAATTACATTAAGGTGTTTAATTAACAGAAATGACTCCGTAACCCATAAATCACTCTAAATGCGCGTACCACATGCAGACACACGAAAGCTGGCTCCCTTTGTCCCTGGGGACTCAGCCACGTCACCCGCCGCTGTCACATCAAGCTGTGATCTTCACTTGGTCCTCAGGAAAAACATTGGCAGGGTTGGGGTGCAGGCTGAAGAAGGAAGTCGTGAGGTGTCCCCCTGCCCCAGAATTGTTCCCCAAAGGCACTGAGTTCGTTCCTCTTTAAAGTCCAACAGGTGAGTTCCTCAGGGCCTGCTCCAGATGTTGGAGCTGGTCCGCCACCTTCCTGCCCTTAGGATGGAGGCTGCGAGCCATGTAGTTCTGGTGAGCTGCTTGGCCTGCCCTCCCCCGAGAGGGGAGGCATCGCAGGGTCTCTCACGATTCTGCTGTGGGTGGGAAACCCAGAGCCACTTACTATATGATCTGCTGGGTGCCACACCGGCTTTTATCCCCGCCCTCCTGGGCACTTCTGTTTTCTTCCTTTTGTCTCTAGGACCTCACTGGTGGTTCTCTCAGGCGTTGCTTTGCCTCTGATGATGTACCAGGGGCCTTTCCATAGCATACATTTCTGGTCCAGAGCCTTGTTGTAATAGCCCCCAATCTGATGGTTCTCAACCCACAGTACCACTCCCCAGGGGACCCGTCCAACTCCAGAGTGCGGTTTTGGTTGGACCAAAGATGGAGGAGGTGCCTAGTGGTCCTGCAGTGTTCTCAACAAATTATCTCTTGTCCTACTGGACCTTGAATGTCCAGACAGACTTTCTTGTAGGTGCCAAACACACATATCTGAACCTAGAACATAAGTACTATGTTTCTTCTTTTTTTTGGGGGGGGGAGGTGTTGGGGAGGAAGGTTATATATATATGTAATTTTTCTGGTGGGGGAGATACTGGGGATTAAACGTAGGACTTTGTGCATGCTGAGCATGTACTCTACCACTGAGCTATCCCCCTCACCCCTTTAAGTACTTTTTCCACTTGGCTTTTAATCTATACCTAATAGTCCAGGAATGCAACTGTGGTGTAAATCAAGGGGATTTTGTATTTTGTTTTGTTCTGAGCATTACCAACAGTTGTTCGCCATTTTGGAAATCGTTACTGATGGTAATGATGTTCTCAGTATCTGAGTCACCAGTATAACACTCCTGTGCGACTCTGCCTGTAAACATAAGAGCCTGATTACTTCATTATGTCTTCTAGGGCAATTATGCCTAACATTTACATATTGAAATAGATGTTGTTTGATTATAATTTATTTTCCTCTCATTGTCCCTTATACTATGGTTAATGAATTATTTTGAGTTTTTAAAAAAATTGAGTTTAGCTCGGTTCCGTTTTCCATGTTTTCATTTTAAGGATAGTAGATGGTGCTATGGTAGACTGTTTATGGCCACAAAACTCCCACACCCAAGTATGCCTGTCCCTTTGCAAAGTGACTCTGCCACTCCTCCTGTTCACAGGAGGTCTGTTTCTTTATCTCCTGGAATCTGGGCTGGCTTTGAGACTTGCTTTGATCCACAGATTATGGTAGAGTGATTTTATGTGACTTTCAAGTCTAGCTCTTAAGATGCTTTGCAATTTCTGGTGTCAGCCTCTTGGCATACTATCCCAAGACCATTAGGCTAAGAAGCTGCTCTAGACCACAAGAGGATGGAGGTGAACTGAGGTGCCCTAGCAGACAGCCAGACCAACTGCCAGGCATGTGAGCAAAGCCATCTTAGATCTTCCAGCCCAGTTCAAACTTTTAGCAAATGCAGGCTTACAAACAAAGCCAGTAGAGGAACATTTCAGCCAACCCATAGAAACATGAGAAATGATAAATTGTTGTGCCTTCAGCCACTAAATTTTGAAACAGTTTGTGATATACCAATAATTAACTGATACAGGGAACTTACAAAATTTTTTTTTTCAAAAAAAGCCTTGAGAATCAAACAACAGGTATTGAGCACCTGCTGTATGCTGGACAGAGTGTATCCTGATTCATATTTCTGAGGCAGAGACTGGCAGGCATGGTTTATAAAGTCTGGGCCCAAGGGAAGGAGATGGGGACCCTGTTGCCAGAACAGACACTCATGGTGAGAGCTGGGTTTGGGGGTAAGGCAGAGGCTGTTAACTGAGACCCTAGACTAAGGCTTTACCAGCAGCAGGAGGACTCAGGCTGAGTAACAAGGTGGGACTGGGCCATCCTTAGTCTCACCCTTAGTCTGACTCAAGTCAAAATGAGCATCAGGATCCAACAGCCTTGAGTTGAGGAAGGGTGAGAGGCAGAAGCAGATTTTGCCCTTTAGAGGACAAAAACTCTTGACAAATTTACAACTTCCCTTACAAAATTTATAGCAAAGCAACACTGAGTGTAAAAAAGTTCAATAAAATTTTGATTCATTCCCGCACCTACCTTTATTCTCTTTTAAAAGAAATATAAGAAACATCAGTTATAAAATATAAAAAATACTTTGGAATTACTTCTAGTTCTGATCATTCTGGAATGGTTTCTATCAGAACAGCTTTCCTACAGAGAAGAACTGTGAACTCTGGACAATTGTGAAGGTTACAATTTGAAGACACTGTGAAGTAAGTACCTCCAAATGGAAAGATAATGGAGGATATGCTACCTTTAAGAGAAAGGAGGTTCACTGGATGAGACGCTCATTTCTCTGGCTTTCTCCAATGTCACTCCCCAGTATAGGCTGGCTGGGACTTAGGCAGAGGGATTCAGTCTTATTGGATGAGAGTTCAGCACTTCCAGAGTAGAAAGAGGTTGAAAGTATGAAGATGCCACAGAGGGGCCCCTGAATCTGCATATACTCATCTCAAATCCTTGGATGATCTTCGAAATGCACATGTGGACAGCAAATATCAGGGAGCCCCTCAAAAAACAATAGCTACAAGGCTAAAGGAACTGAACACAGATTATAGGGGAGACAGAGTTTGTAGTTTAATATAATCAGATTAGAAATGCTTGGTGGATCCTTGAGCTTTCCACTGGAATTCAAGAAGGGCCAAGCCATGGGAGTGGAAACTATATCACAGGACCAGGGATTTACTCTAGGACTAAGCATAACTGAAACAAATTTGCTTTAATAATGTGTAAAACTAAGTTGCTAAAAACGCAATGTGATTAACTAGTAAATTAACTATTTAATAGAATAAAAATCAGCTCTCATCATGGAAAAAAACACAGAATCCAGAGTCTACAACACATTCTATCAATGACCAGTAGACAATTAAAATCGCTAGACACAAAGAAACAGAAAACATGGTCATTATTCAAAAGAAAAAATAGTCAATAGAAGCTGACTTCAAAATGACCTAGAGGTTGGAAGTAGCTGACCGGTCTTTAAAAAGAAGCCATTAAAATATACTAAGACTAGATCATAATGATGAGCAGATGGGAGAAGAAAGATAAAAATAAGAACCAAATGGAAATTCCAGAATTGAAAACTAAAATATCTGAAGCAAAAAACTTAATAATGGGCTTAATAGCAAATTGGAGATGCCAGAAGAAAGGGTGAGTGAAACTGAAGAAATTACCCAGTCTGAAGAATAGAAAAAAAAAAAGAGTAATTGAAATAAAATGAAACTTGCTCTCTGTGGCCTATGAGACAATATCAAGTGGCCTGTTGTATGTGTAATTGAAGTTCTAGAAGGAAGAGAGAGAGAAAGTTGGGCAGAAAAAAATATGTGGAAAAAATGATGTCCTAGATGTCCACAGATTTTATGAAAACATAAACTTACAGATCTGGGAAACTCAGCGAACGCTGCAGCTGGATAACTACAAAGAAAACTGCTATCTAGGCACATTATCATCAGACTACTGAGAACCAAAGAAAGGGAAAAAACTTGAAATCAGAGACAAAACCCACTTTACATACTGAGGAGAACAATGATACCAATGAGAACTGACTTCTCATCAAAAACAACGGGGATCCTATGATGATGGAATGCCTTTTTTTTTTTTTAACATCAACTCAAAATTCTAGAGCCAGTGAAAAATATCCTTTTCATGTAAAAACATGAAGGTAATATACAGTCATTTTCAGTTAAACCAAAGATGAGCAGATCTGCATGTCACAAAATGCTGAAGGAAGCTTTTCAAGATGAAGGCAAATGGCACCAGGTGGAATCTCGGATATAAAAGAAAGGATGAAGAGTGCTGGTGATGGTGAAATGTCAGGAAATATTTTTAAAAACCCAATAGTTTTCCTTCTTTTGGTATTTTTAAAAGACAAATGCCTGCTTCAAGGAAAAAGTAGAGCCTTGTATGGTAGGGTTCATAATGTATGAACATGGAAAAAAATGACAACAGCACAAGGGATGAGGTGGGCAGGTGTAATTTTATTTTTGTGAGATGCTTACATCAAAAATACACTTTGGGTACCCCAGGTGGGCTGGTGTCCCAGGTGCACAGACTGAGTGATGGCACCAGCACAGGGCAGGCAGCCCCAGCTGTGGGGAGAGATGGAGAAGAGGGCAGGGGGCCAAGAAGCCCCAGTAGCAGGGGCTGTTCAGGATGGAAGAGGTCTTTGGGCTTAGGGTAGACCTTTGGGGTCACTGAGACTAAAAGGCTCCGGGCAGGAGCCACATGGCCATGGAGAAAAGCAAAAGCTCTTGAGGTTTTAGAGCTGAAGGGAAACTTTGAGCCAATAATCTCTTCCCCTCCTTACATCTTACAGATGAAGAAACTGTGACCAGGAGTGGTGAACCACCACCCTGCAGAGCATTGGCTACTTAGTAACTGCGTTCAGGATTTGAACCCACGTCTTCAGGTCCTGAACTCTGCTCTCTTCCCCACACCTACGTCCTTAAGCCCCTCTAGAGCACCCTGGGAGAGCTGACTCCCTGGCCAGGTGCTTTAGAATCATCTACAGATCCTCCCAAGAGAGACTGCAGGACCGTTAATCTCTTTTTGCTCCAGAGAGCAAATAACATGGTACCCTTTACTGGAGGAAAGCATCCCCAGGATGCCTGACACAACTAAGAACCCAGCACGAAGCCTTTATCTTGTTTCCATCAGCATAACCTGCTTGGAACATGAAGTCAGCCTTCTCCCTGGTACCTTATCACTGAGAGGATCAGTCATTTCAGTGGGGTGTGGGGAGCCGTGGTGTGCACACTCAGCTCGGCTGGGAGGATGCGGCTCAGCTAGCTGCCAGTCCTGTCTGTCAGCAGAGGAGAAGCTCTGGTCTTCAGGAGGGGAAAATCCTACAGGTCCTTTCCACTCTGAGGAGGGCACCGTCTCAGCCTACCTCACCACCTGGAGGTGAGGGAGGGAGTGTCACCCCCAGGCTGGGCTCTCTGTTTCCCACTTTCGGCCTTAGGTAGAGAAGGTGGTACAGTCAGAGGCAGGTAGAGGCTCCACTGAGCTTTTGCTTCCTTATATCTGGAATCTTCTCCCATCACACATAACACATATCTTATGTGAAATATGGATATTTTTTCTTACTGTAAACAAATTGAAAGGACATTTATAATTTTGCTTTTGAAATTATCTGCTCACAAGTAACTAACTTAATTGAGTGTTGATCCAGCTTTCTCAGACATCCTCCTGAATACTCGGGAATTCTTGAACGGTGACAAAAGCTAATCTAGACATTGTTTTCAAATGTAAGGAAAACTTTTTTTTTAATTTATTTTTATTGAAGTATAGTTGATTGACAATTTTGTGTTAGTTTCAGGTGTACAGCAAAGTGATTCAGTTATATATATATGTATATATATATTCTTTTTCGGGTTCTTTTCCATTATAGGTTATTATAAGATACTGAATTTAATTCCCTGTGCTACTCAGTAGGCCCTCGTTGTTTATCTGTTTTATATATGGTAGCGTGTATGTGTTAATCCCAAACTCCTAGGAAACCTTTAATACGTTCTAAATTTAGCCGCTGATGAAGTCAACCTCCAAGTTCTGTAAGCTTTAAACACTTGATTAAATTTGATTTTGCAGTTTGCTTTTCATATTTTGGAGCCAATGATTCTTTTCCTTAAATATTTTCATAGACTCTAGGCTCTCCCCCATCACACCTAATGGATAAAATGACCTCATAGGCTGATGGAAAAAACCAGGACACCTGGGGCTCCCATTTCTGTTCTGCTGGTCACCCTGGGTGAGGGCCCAGCCCCTTCTGAGCCTTCCTTTCCTCAGTGGGACAGTGAGGAGCAGAGTGAAGCCGACACTCAGATGCCCTTTTTGGGAACAGGCTGGATGGCAGGTAGAGCCAATCCGGGTAAGTCTAGAGCTTTGACAGACAGAAGCTGGTGGCTGGCTACCCCCTACGTGGCAGGTGAGGGGTTAATCAGGCTGGAACCCAAGCCCAGAGCTGGGGCCTCAGTTGCCCTGAGCAACAGGTGCTGTTCTGTGCTGTGACTCACATGGATGTGGGCTTTGTGAGTGGGCTCCGGCCACACACAACTTCCTGCCTGTGACGCTGGCTTCTAATTCACAGCGAGCATCCTGAGTCACAGCCGGAACTTCTCCCGCCTCCCAGTGGAGGGGCTGCCTCCAGCCCGTCTTTGGGCCAGTGCCCCAGGCAGGGACCTGCCTCCACTCCTAGGTGCTGGGACTGCATGGGAGCAGGCTCTGAGTGCCGCATCTCTGGGGATGGAGGAGGGGAACACGCTCGGGGGCTGCCAGAGCCAGAGCTTCCCTCAGACCTTTCTAGGCTATTTTTAGGGGGGTGCAGGATGCAACCCCCACTGCTTAGCTCCTCACCACCAAACCCAGAAATCTCCACCCCCCCACCCCCCCACCCCCCCGAAATCTCTACCACCCCACCCCCCCACCCCCCCGAAATCTCTACCACCCCATACACTCTATTTCCAGCCAGGCAGAACTTCTCACCAGTTCTCCAACATCTGCTTTCCTGTTCCTGGGCTGTTGTTTATAACCGTCCCTCCTGCTTTATTCTTCTGGGATCTGACTTTTGACTATGTCCTTTTCTCTGGGAAGACATGCTTTTTCTCTTTGTCCCCATAGCTCTGCACTCAACCCTCTGTCCCAGGCTGTATCTCCTGTCTTTCTGTAAACTTTGGCCCACCCTGCCTTCTCTGCCTGGGAAGAGGTCTCTAGGAAGCTTCTGGGTGACAGACAGTGGGGTGCATTGCTGTTCATCCAGACTTGCTGTCCTCCTTTGCCAGGCTGCACAGCTGGACTACATTTCCCAGCTTCCCTTGCGGTTGCATTGCCCTCATGATAGATTGTTCTCACCACTGGAAAGTGATGCGTGTGCACTTTCTGGGCTAAGGCTTTCTTTTTTTAATCAATGTTATTAAGGTGTAATTTACGTACAATGAAATGCACCATTTAAAAGCATACAGTTTGATGGATGTCCCCACTACTGGATTGATGCAGACCGTCACCACCACAATCAAGTTATAGAACATTTCCATCATCCCAAAGGTTTTCTCCTGCGCCTTTGCAGTAGACCCCTCCCACCCCCCAGGCAACCATAGATCTGCTTTCTGTTACTTTAGATTGGTTTGTATATTCTAAGATTGCATATAAACGGAAACGTACAGCATGAAATCATCTGGGCTGGCTACTTTTGCTTAACGTAATGTTTTGAAATCCAACTATGTTGCGTGGAGCAGTAGGTTTTTCTTTTCTTTCTTTCTTTTTTTTTTTTTTTTTATGCTGAGTAAGGTTCCATTGTATGAACCTGCCACAGCTTGTTTACCCATTCACCTGCTGGTGGATGCCTGGTTTGTTTGTATTTTAGGGCTACTATGGGGCAAACTCTTATGCACGTTTGTGTCCGGTCTGCAAGTGAACATGTATTTCCTATTGTCTTGGCTGCATGGCTCGTAGTGGACTCGCTGAGTCATAGGAGTTTGTGTTTAACTACAAGACACTGCCAAACTGTTTTCCTCAGTGGCTGTGGCATTCCTCCTTCAGCCATGTATAAGAGTTCCTGCTATCCCACACCCTCACCAACACTTGATACTGTCAGTCCCTTTGATTTTAAACACCCTGGTGGGTGTGTCACGGTATCTCACTGTAGTTTTATTTGCATTTCCTTGAGGACTAATGTTACCAAGCATCCTTTAACGTGCTTCTTGGTCATTTGCATATCTCCTCTTGTGAATGTTCTGAAAACTTTTGCCCACTAAAAAATGTCTCATTATTGAGTTCTAAAATTTCCTATATAGTCTGGATACATAGTCTTTGTCAGATATATGGATTACAAAAGTGATCTCTTTGTGATTTATCTTTTCATTTTGTTGGTAGTGTCTTTTGAAAAGAAGAAAATTTTCATTTGAATGCAGCCTGATTCATTGGTTTGTCCATTTTTTTTCTTTGACAGTTTATTCTTTTTGTGTCCTGTCTAAGAAATCTTTGTTCCAAGGTCGCTGGGTCAAAAACTTAAAAAAAAAAAAAAAAGATATGTCTTTCCTGTTTTCTTCTTCTTCTTCCCCTGGCTGGAAGCAGATGACACGAAGGGCCTTGGGGAATGGAGAAGCCAAAAGATGAAAGGAGTTTGGGATCTGATCACTGCATGAAGTAGAGTCACCAGCCAGGACCACCTCCCTCAGACTGGGCACAGAGGGCAGAAATGAATGTCTGTTGTGTTTGCATTGTTAACATTGTGGGTTTATTTTTTCATGGAGGGTTGGCCTGCCTGGAACTTTTATTTCTCCAGCTGTGCGGGTACTGTGCTTAGACCAGTAATCCCCAACGGAGGTACTGCCGATGGTTAAAGGGCCGTCACCACTCAGCACTTCTCTCTGTTCCTAAACATCCTCATTTACCTTCTCCAGATGATGAACTCAGAAGATCTGCCCATATCTTCACAGAAGTGTTAAGGTGTGGTACCTGAACATCAGAGAGCTGAGTGCGGTGGGGACAAGTCGGGTGCTGTGTTCCCCCACTCCCTTGTCCACTCAGTGTGGAGATGCCTAGGCCTTCAGTCCACTCACGATTCTCTTGCTCACCGTCTAGTCCCCCATCCCATCAGTTCTCCCTCTAAGTCTGTGTGGCGCTGGTTTTCGTCTCTGACTGTCTTCCAGCTCTACCTTCTGTGCTGTTATCAAGTTTCTTAGATGGGTTTGCACCCCACTGGGCAGTGTGTTATTTATCACATGTTCTCATCAGGTCCACTCCAGTCTCTTTCATCTTTTATTTTATTTATTTGAAGTTGTTTTTATTAACTGTAGGATGTGAACAAAATAATGTCTATGAACTATCAGTAAGGTGTGAAAAATATTGATACAATGAACAGCCATGTACCACCACCCAATACAGGGGAAAAAGATTATAAATACCTTTGAAGTTCCTTCTTTTTTTTTTTTTAATTAATTTTTTTTTGCAAGGGGAGGTAATTAGGTTTTACTTATTTACTTATTTTATTGATGGAGGCACTGGGGATTGAACCCAGGACCTTGTGCATGCTAGGCATGCACTCTACTGAGCTATACCCTCCCCCTGAAGTTCCCTCTTTAGGATCATCACTTCCCATCCCCTTCCCTACCCTTGCAGGGGTAATTTACTATCTGGAGTTTTGTTTATCATTCTCCAGCTTTTCTTTACAATTTCACCACATGCTTATGTCTTTAAATTGTCATATGTGTTCGACACTTTCATCAGCAATATATGAGCTTAATGAGGAATAAGTTACATATCATAAAATTCAGCTATGGTGATGGTATAGTTCAATGATTTTTTTTTTAATTTGGGGAATTTATAAAGCTTGGCAACCATCACCACATCCCGTTTTAGAATGCCTCCATCTCCCTCCAAAGATTTCATGTGCTCATTTGCTGTCATTGAAAAAAATATATTCTAGTCAGTATGAAATGTATCCCACTGTGGTTTTAATTTGCATTTCCTGGTGAAAATCGATATTGAGCGCTTTTCATGTCTTGGTGAAATAGTTATCCATCTTCTTTTGTGGAATATCTTTTCAAGCCTTTCGCCCATTTTTAAAATTGTGTCACTTGTCTTTTTATTATTGGTTAGTAGTATTCTTTATATGTCCTGCATATGAGTCCCTTGTTAGATGTCTGCATCGTGAATATTTTTCTCAGTTTGCAGTCTGTTTATTAACTTGGTTAAAACTGTATTTTTAAAAGTGGGAATTTTAATTTTGATTAATTTGATTTGTTCATTTTTACTTTTATGATGATTATATGTACATATACTATATCAGCATAGTTTGAGAAGGGTTTTAATCTCCTTAATCATGAGAAATATGGGTCTTCTAGTGTAATTCTTGTTTAATAATACCTTTGCCAGTTTTTGGTGTCAGGGCTATTCTGGCTTCCTTAAGTGAGTTGGAAATAGTCCCTTCTCCTCGATTTTCTGAAAGAGTTTGCTTAATACTGTTACTGTTTTTTCCTTAAATGTTTGATAAACTTTGTTGGTAAATCCATTTGGACTTGGAGTTTCTCTGTGGGAAAGTTTTTGATTATAAGTTAATATTGATTTAATATACATAGGGGTTTTTAGATTTATGCTTTCATGTTTTGTTAGTTTTGGTGAGTTATCTTTTTCAAGGAGTTTGTGTGTTTCACCTAAGTTGTCAATTTATTGGCATGAAGTTGTTCATATCATTCCCTGATGTTCTTTTAATAGATGTAGACTCTGTGGTGATAGCCCTTCTTTAATGCCTGAAATTTGTAATACGTGTTTTCTCTCCTCTTTTTTTTTTTTAATTAGTCCTCTCTGGGAAGCTGTCAATTTTATTAACCTTTTCCAAGAAACAACTTTGACTCTGCTGATTTTCACTGCTGTCCGTCCAATTTTTATATCATTGATTTTCTCTCTTTCCCTTGCTTCCTGTTTTCTGCTTACATTAAGTTTCATTGGCTCTTTTTTTTTTAACATCTATAGAAGCTTAGATCATTGATTCTGTGCCTTTTTTCTTTATTAATATAGGCATTTAAAAATCTAGCTCTCTTTCTAACCTCCGCTTTAGCTGTATCCCCCCAATGTTGATGAGTTTTGCTTTCATTATCACTCAGTTTGAAATATTTCCCAATTTCCTTTGTTATTTCTTCATTGAGCTGTAGGTTATTTAAAGGTGTTTTGTTTAATTTACTGAGATTTGGTGGTTTTCTAGGTGGCTTACTGTCACTACTTTCACATTCAATTTGATCATATCAGAGAATAAACTTTTATGATTTCAATCTTTAAAAGAATTTTTGGAAACATGCTTTATGGCCAAGTATAGGGCTTGTCTTGTTGAATATTCCTTGTATACTTGAAAAGAATGTGAATTCTGCTGTTAGGTGGCGTGACTGCTAAATGTCAGTGAGGTCAAGTTGGTGGACAGTATTGTTCAAATCTGTGTTCTTACAGGTATGATGATTGTGAGGATGGATTAGGAGGACATGCTCTGTTTTGGGGGGAATTAGCTGATGAGGATTTATTTGCAGGGGACTGAGTTTTGGTGTAAGACTCTTAGTCAAGAACCATATAGGTCACAAACATAGTCTATCTAAACCAACAGATGAAAAGAGTGCCTTGGCTAAGATTGCTCGATTTGCTTAATTTGCTAGTTGCTGTGGGCCTATTGTGTGTCTAAATCCTATCTCTGGGGAGCTCAAGGAGAGAGGGTAAGCTTTCATCAGGAGGCAAGATAGTGCCCTGGGATTAAGCATATGCCGTGCCCCCTTCCTTTAGAACTGAGCATGCTCAGTGAGGCAGGGTCTGCTCTGGTGCCTTAGATGAGGGACTTGATTGACTTGGTACTGAGCATGCTCAGTGGACGGTTCCCCTGGGGACTGAGCCCGCATGCTCTTTTTAACTGTTCAGCTCTAATATTTGCTGTTCTTGTCCTGTGTGACTGTTGGAGCCCAGGAGTTGTTAAACCACAAAAAGGCAGAGTTTATTTAGAGTTTTCAAAACCAAGCATTCGTTGTTCAGATGGGGAACGTTGAAGCCCAGAGAATGACAGGGAATTGATCAAGGTCACACCATAAGTTGGTGCCATTGTAGGAATAAGTATTCAGATTGCTTGTCTTCTCTTCAAAACTTGGTGTATTACAATATTTCAGCCATGGGCTGGGATCTGAGACAATCCAGGATAGCTGATTTTCTGTGGGTGTTCAAACAAAGAGGACCAAGATGCAGAGTTTTCCTCTGGCTTCACTTTTCAAGAAACCTTCTCTCTCTCTTTTCCCCGAGAGCAGGTGGGAGGGAGGAGAATGGCCATGGCCATCTTGCTGTTCTTGGCGGTGCTGTAACCCCCATGAATTGTTTCCCCTCAGGACTGATTTATTCGGGGCTGAGGTTACAGTCTGTGAACAGGAGCAGAGGGGAATGCTGCCCAGAGATTTGTGGCTTAATTTCCCCGAGCAATTGGGAAGGCAAGGAGGAGAGGAGAGTCCTTTAGGGGGAACGGGTAATTGTTTGTGTACAGAAATCATATTGTGCTTGTTCCAAAATGTTGGCAAACTGTCATGTATCGGCGGGTGAGCGTGCATACGTGCGTGTGTTAGTTACAGCAATTTACTTAGCCTATCTCTCAATCTGTTGGAAAAATGGTGTTGCCATGAGGGCCTGACAGTTTGTTTTTTCTGCTTAAGCAAAACATAAATTATCTGGCCCATTAATATCTGGGTGCTTTAATCCGCTATTAGAGGGAAAAAGTAAAAATCCTGCATCAAGATGAATGTTTGCTTTTAAGGTGATTAATAATACATGGGCCCTGACACATTCATCACTCTGCCAGTGGCCTCAGCCAGGAAAGAGGGAAGGAAACAGACCGGGAATGTCATGGATCTGCTGCTCAGTGCCTCACCCAAATGACCCTTTCCGCCACCTCCCTTCCTCCAGAGCTTTCACTAGCTCCCTATTGCCTTTATCATAAAAGCCAAGCTTCCATCTTTCAGGGAACTGGCCCCATCCTACCTGCCTACCTGGAGAACCTACTGTGTGCTTAGCCCTGCACTGTGGGGGAGACAGGAGAAGGAGGGGAAGTGTCTCTGTTCTCAGAAAATTTTCTGTGCATTAGAGAGAAAAGAACAGCTAACAGAGAGGAATCAGTACCCTCACAGGAGAGTGAGGAGTCTGGTGTTAGATTGGCAGGGGCAGACTGCAAGGACTGTCAGAGCTGAGAGGAAAAAGTTGACATGCTGGGCTGGAGGAAAAAGTTGACATGCTGGGCTGGGTGGTCAGGGTATGCTTCCTGGAGGAGGTGGGCTACAGCTGGGCCTTGGGAAATGAGAAACCTGTAGATAATCACAGTCATAGATACTGGTTATTGAACAGTGAACATCATGCTTGGAGCTTTTTGTGTATGCTTGCTTCTCCATCTCATAGCCCTGTAAGGTAGCTATGACTAACCTCTTTTTGTGGATAAGAAAATTGAGGCTCAGAAAAGCAAAGGCCCCTCCCTGGCATTGCACAGTGAGGAAGGAGCAGAGCCAGGAGGAGCGCTCTATGCCGGGAGACTCTAAAGGCTGTGAGTCTGAATCCAGTGCTGTTCACCCCATTCTTAGCAGGAAGAAACCCTGAAGAGCGGAGAACCCTGGTGGAGTATGGTACATGGGTGTGTGTGGGCAGTACCATGTGGGCAGAGGTTGGCAGTAAGACCCCTGTCAGGTGGGGCATGTCACGGGACAGCCTGGATGCCAGGCAGAAGGGACATTACCTGGTGCCATGAAACACAGGCTGCTGTCCCACTTTGGACCTTGGGCTATCAAGCACCACTGTGTCCTCTGGGTGTTGGGCTTCCTCCTTCCATTTTGGGAAGAAGATGCTCAGGAGTCCATTTCTCTCCTTTCTCTGCTCAGCTCAGCCTCATCATCTCGCAGCTAGAAACTGTGGCAGCCCCCAGGCTCACTGCCTCAGGTGACGTCTGTCCACAGTGGCCACCAGCATGATCTTTGTAAAGCACAGACTTGGCTGCGGGGCAGCCGCTGTTCCCAGTGCGCCGGCAGCCCCTGCTTTCCACAGCGAGAAGCCCGGCTCCTCAGCCTGGTCCTGCCTCCCTCCTGCGCTTTTGCGCTCTCTCCTGCTTCCTCTCTCTGCAAGGTGCTCCCCTCCCCCTTTTTTGCAATGGGAGAACTTCTATCATCCCTGGAGGCTCTCATTCCAAATGTGCTTCCTCCGGGAAGCCCTCCCTGTGGGCAGAAGGAATCACTCTCTGAGATCTCAAAGGACTTCCATCCTTTCCAGCTGGCCAGAAACCTAGTCCTTCTTCCGACTTCTTGTTTGTCATCTCTCCCAGTCCTGGAGGGAGTGGAGCGAGACAGGAGCAGGTCCGGTGGTCGGGTTCACGTGGGTGGCAGCCTGAAGGTAGACCTGGAGCTTTGGCCAGTTCTGCCAGCAGCATTTTATCCAACGATCCCACAAGAACTTAGAGTGTCCATTTAGTGTTAGACTCCAGGCTGGGCACTCAGGACACCGAGATGAGTGAGAGAGACCTGGGCCCTGCCATCCTGGGGCTGACAGTCCAGCAGAGGGACAGACCTTCAGCAAATAACGGCTGCCCTGCTTGGGAAATTGTCTGAGCTGCGTCTGAGCTGAGCAGAAGGACTGCTGGTAACAGGTGTTTGCCAACCCAGGGTGTCTCTCTGGCCCCCATGATGCCAGTGTGAGATGTAGGTGAGTGTCCAGGTGGAAAGGAGCCACAGGCTATGGGTGTCTGGTTGAAGACGGACCTGGAAAGCCGCACTGGTCCTGTTTCAGCCTCGGTCTGGAGATGCCATTCCTCATTTTTTCTGTTTTAATTAAGCTGCATTATTTCTGGGGATAGAGTTGTTCCTGCCCGAATCTGGCATACCTCTTTTTGCAGGATGCTGTCTCTACTGGTCTCAAAGGTTCCCTTGGTTGTGAGTTGTTCCAAGAAGAGGTCTGGGAGTCACTGTCTGTGAATTGATACTCAGAGGCTTCTGTGTTGAGAGACAGACACTGTTTATTATGGCTAGATCTGCAGATTGCATGTTTTTATTTCTCAGAGAGTTCATTTTAGGCTCTGCTAAGATCTAAATGAACTGGTGCCAGCGCTTGGACTTCCTTCTGCCTCTGCCGGGTCGAGGTCCAGCAGGTGAGGAAGGTGCCCATGTGTTCTGCTCAGGAGGGGATGATGACAAAGCTGCGTGTGGGGAATGGAAAAAGGCTCATCACTTGGGGTCTTGGGCAAGACCTTTGCCCCTGGGATGGGAGAGTGTCACTCTGCTGTGGGGATCACTTTTGGGGGCCTCTGAGCAGATAGAGGGGATAATAAGGAGGTTTCCACCTGGGTTTATGGGAAGGCTTCATTCAAGAGGTGGCATGACCTAGTTTGAAGATCAAAAACCATTTCCATGGCTGGGGGGAGATTCTACCTGGAGTGACTGAGATGAGCTGATGTGAGGGTTGGAAGTATTAAGGGCAGGATCACTGGGTGTGGGGGGCAAAGGGAGTAGTCAGGGTACAGGTAGGGGCCCCCAACATAGAGGCTTTGGATATAATATAAGGGGTTTGTAACTTTCCATCATTTTTTTTTATTTTAATTTTTTGAATTATGAAGGCAATGCATGTTTATTATAGAAAAAGTTGAAATTTCATAAACAGAGAAGTAGAAATTAGTAACCTGTTATTTTGCCATCCAGAAGCAACTTTTGTTTTTAGCATTTTGTTTCCTTTGTCTTTCATTGCTACAGATTTTTCACATTCTTGAATTCATATTACATATATAATTTTATATCTTCTTTTAATACTACTGAAATGTCCCGTACCTTCTTCCACATTATTGATAGTTTAAACTACTTTCTTTCCAATTATGTGCCCTCTGGAGATGCCCTCAGTGCCTGGTTTTCCTCTATTTACTGCTTTATTCTCTTAGACAACTAAGTCTCATCCTTGGTTACATAGTACAATCACCTGGGAGGCTTTAAAAAATGTACCCAGACCGATGAAATCAGAAACTCTGAGTGGGACGGGGTATCAGTGCTTCTTAGATATATTCCCCTGGTGAGTCTAACATGAAGCCAAGGATGAGATCCCCTGAGTTAGATGGAAACACTCTTTGTCATGCTGGCCACATCGGCCAGTGGAGTTCCTCACCTGTTGTGTGGGTCTCAGACTCATATTGAATGGACTTAAAACCAGAACCACCAGGTATCTGGGAGTAATCCAGTGGAAGAAAAAGAAGAAGGCAAATAAAATCATGATAAATATATAATGCCACCACCACTCCTACCACCATCTTTAGAGATGTCTCTAAAGGAGTAGGTGTCTTTTGTTGTTAATCTGCAAAGACTTTTATCTACACTGAGGAACTGGGCTTCCTCTGTCCCATGCAGTTCCGTCAATCCCAGTGCTTCCTGTACAACTCTGTCCATCAGGATTGGTCCAGAGGGAGGGCACGTGACTCATACAGGACCAATCAGATTGCTCCTATATGGAATTGGTGGATAAGATACAGGATCCCCAGTGAACTTTGAATTTCAGATGAAAAACGAATAATTCTTCTAGCAAAAGTATGTCACAAATAGTGCACGGGGCATATTTATACTAGAAAACTGCTTATTGTTTATCTGAAATTCAATTCATTGGGCATTCTGTATTAAAAAAAATGTCCGGCAATCTCACTCCCATGCAGTTTGCTCTGTGAGTGCTGGGGTGGTAGGGTCTTCCTTAGTCTGAGTTAAATGTGACTTCCCAGACCACCTTCTGTAATTGGATCTCCACATTTTTCTCTATGATACTTATTTCCTTCTTAGCGCTCACTACACTGTGTGGTTCTTTTATGTACCTTTTTTTGTGTATAGGTTTAATCTCTCTATTGGGGCCCCTGATATAACAGGAGCTCTGCCAGGCAAAGATCCTGTCCCCACAGACCCCCACTGCCCATCAACATTTATTTATGAGGATTCTTATGTCCTCATTTGAGATTAAGTTTCTCCGGAGAGGATTTCTATTTGTCTTTGCAGCGCCTGGGAGCACTCCCTGAGGTTTTGGGGACCTTAGAGGGAGTGTAATTTTGGATCTCAACGTTGTGAAAGAGGTAGCTTGTATTTATAAGAAGTTTTTCCCATATCAACCAATGCCAGGGTCAAGATGAGTTTCTCTGCTGTCTCTTTGTGGAGATGCTGTTTTATTTCTTATTCACTTTCTGAGTGGGTAGTCCTTTGGGATCTCAGCTTGAAGTAGGGATTCCACATCAGAACTCCTGCCTTGGGCTGGGGTTAGGTTTTATCTCTGGTCCCCTCAACCTCCCATCATCTTCAGTGAAGGACTTCGGTCTCCAGGGTTTTGCAGAAACCTTCAGGGAGAAAGTCGACTTTAGCACTGATTTTCTTTCCAGACTTCTTATTTCTCTTTGTTTCAGGGCTTTGCAGATTTCTTACTTTTGTGCCAGCTCAGTAATGCATTTAAATAGATTTAAAAGAAATTTTATCCAATCATTTAGTAGTTTCCCTCGGGAGGGTCTCCTTCAGGGAAATCAGATCGGTACTGCTGTTGGAAATAAGCTATCAGGTTATTCTTTAGAAATTCAAGTTAATTTCTGATTAAAACCACCATCAACTTTGTCAGTTTGAGTTTCCCTTTTACTTTCCCCCTTGGGTGAGTGGGAGACTCTGTAGAACCATCGCATGAATGTGGGGCAGGGCGTCCCTGTTCCTAATCTTCTGTCCCCACGTGGACATAGGTGGACATGATCCACTGGAATGACCTCTGAGCCATCCCTCAGGCCACAAGACGATTTCAGATCTGGTGACACTCATAGGTAATTTTGTACCTCTCTTAGGGGCTATACCAACACCCTGCCAGGGCCTGGGGTACAGAGAAGCACTCACTCCCGAGGGCGGGGGTGGCGGGGCGCATGAGTGCAGTTCGGGGGTCCTCGTCTAGTGGCTCTGATACAGGGCCCAGCCCTGATCACTTGCATTCCAGGGGACAGCGTGGGTGGGAACAGTCTTGGCTGCGGGCCTGCAGCTGAGCTGAGACCGACTTTGAGGAGTTCAGAGCTTGACTTGAGGGTCCAGGAACCTGGTAAGTGAGCAAGTCTAGGGGTCAGAGAGCCCAGCCGGTGGCCTGGGGTAAAAGGGAGGGGGCTGTTCCAAAGATCAGGTGTTGCTGGCTCAGGAAAGTGAGTCCGGAACTGGCAGTGATTGAAGATGTCCGTGGGCTGGGGGAGGGGCCTCCTTCTGCTGATCTCCAGGTATCTTGGGAGTTGGAACCAGGATTCAAATTTCAGGTGGCCTCCTTCTCCCCTAGTCCTCCCTCCCCTTCTCTCCCCTTCCCTCTGTCCTCTCCTTGCCACTTTCCTTTATCTTAAAGCATCCATTAAATTTTTACATACTTAAAAAACAATCATTTTTCTTTTCTTTATAAAAGTAGTATATGTTCACTATAGAAAGCTTAGAAAATGTAGCAAAGTACAAGGAGGGACTTAATCTTCACCCCCAATCCCATCTACTATTTGCATCTATTTGCTGTATATGTTTGTACGTTCACCACATATAAATAATACACACATAATTTAATAATTTATATTATAAAATTGGACGATATTCTTTGGCGTTACTTGATAGGCTGCTTTCATTCCCCACTTAATTGATTTATTGTAAAAATTTTTATTGCTCCAAGCATTCCTTGAAAAGATTATTTGGAATGGGCCATACATTCCACTGTGTACATGGAATATCAGGTAATAATCGAGTAGTATCCATGTAGATGTTTTCCAGCTTTTCAACTTTGTAAATAATTCCCTGATGGACCCCTCGTGCATAAATTTTCATGTGTATCTCTGATTTTTTTTCCCTGTGCATACATTGCTGTAAGTGGAGTTGCTGGTTAATTTTTTTGAGGCTTTCAGTAATCCTAGAGAATTGTTCTACAATAATGTGATAAATATATGTACACATGTCACATAAAGTGCCAAAGAATTGTGTCTTCTGCTAAAATCATGCGCTAAAAAGGACATGACTTATGGGAAAGCCATGTCAGATCACTCAACATTTATGCTATGTTGTCACCGCAACGCTAATAAAAAAATAACAATGCTAATAAAAGTGCTATTTAAAAATTAATTACGTTTCTAATAAATAGAGCAACAAGTGTTACCTCAAAAAGTTGCTGGCTGGAAAGGGGTGTAAGGAAGGATGGGAGGTGAGAGGCTGAATGTTGGAGACAAAATGCTTAAAGATGCAGCATCACCCCGTGGTAAGCTCTTTCAAGGCAGGGCGAGCAGGCAGACCCAGCCGGGAGGACGAGCGTGGGTGAGCGGGCTGCCCGAACCGCACCCCGCGAGGGCGGCCGGAGCTCAGCTGTTAGAGTGTTCTTTGGGTTCGGCGGCTGGTTCTTGGTGGCTTAAAACATAACCTCCTGGTGGAAACTGCATATGAACCAATGCAACCTCTGGCTCCTATGGGCATCCTTACCTTTTCTGCCAATCGCATCTGACCTCATTCTCATTACATAAGCACATGCAGCAGCAAAACAGGCTGGCTTGCAAAACTGCAGTCCAGAAAGTCTGTACAACGTACATCCGCTGTGAGTGTCTTAAAGTCCTTTGTCAGAGCTCACCCAACACTGAGAATTTAGGCCCTTTTAAATGTTGCCAATTTGATAGATGAGACACGGGATCTCATTTATTTTGTTTTGTTTTTAAACTTTTATTTATTTATTTTGCTTTTTGTTGTTGTTGTTGTTAATGGAGGTACTGGGGATTGAACCCAGGACCTCGTGCAAGCTAAGCATGCACTCTACCACTGAGCTATCCCCTCCCCCAGGGATCTCATTTTAAAATGTGCTTTTTTTTTAACTAGCAGAGAAGTGGACTATTTTCGTATATTTCTTAGCCAATTATATGTCCTCTGTGAATTGTTAGGGCCTGTGTGTTGCCTGTTTTTCTGTTAGGGTGTTTGTATTTTTCTTGTTAATCTTTATATATGAAGGTTATTACTCCTTTTTCTGTCATAATTGTATCAAATATTTTTCTCAGCTTGTCATTTGCTTTTCAGCTTTATTTACGGTTCCTTGGAGGCACAGAAGTTTGAAAATGTTGTCATGAAATCTACAGCTTTCTTCCTTCACTGTTTCTTCCATTGTTTAGTGTTTAGGAACTTCTTCCCTGCTAACCAATCAGTGAAGCATTTATAAATATTCTCTTCCAGATTTTTTTAGAGTATCTTTTTTTTTTTTTACATTTAATTTTAAAAATTGGTCTTGAACTTCTTTTGATGGTGTGATGTGACAATCTAATTATTAAAATTCCCATATATTTCAGTTTTCCCCAATATTAAAAAAAGTATATAATCCTTTAAGTTTCTGGTACTTCTTATACATATTAATCTTTTATTATTATCAAGCAAGTCTACTTAGGGTTGACATATCCTATTTCAGTGTCTGTATGCCAAAATTTCCCCTATTTCAGTTATTGTAGATTTATATACTTTATTTTTAAAAAAGCATTTTGTTTATTTTTTGGGATTGTTTTGTTTTTGTTTTGGGGGGAAGTAATAATTAGGTTTATTTATTTACTTATTTTAATGGAGGACCTGGGGATTGAATGCAAGACTTCATGCATGCTAAGCACGCACTCTACCACTGAGCTATACCCTCCCCACCCACCCCCCCGATTTATATATTTTACATACTTAAATATCTCAGAGTGCAATCTCTCCTTACTCTATTTTCACCCAGGGTTTTCTTAGCTGAAAATTTCATTGGTTCCTTCTTCCAGATAAGCTTAAGTTTATCCACTGGGAATTTTTATTAGGGATGTGTTAAACCAGGAGTTGGCATACTTTTTTTTTTTTAATGGGTCACATACTAAATATTTTAGGTTTTGTGGGCCACACAGAGTCTATATTTCCTCCTCCTCTTTGTATTTTTAAAGTAATTTTTAAAAACAAATGTAAAATATAAAAACCACAATTGAAGGGCTGTAGAAAACCAGACCATAGGCTGGATTTGGCCTGCAAGCTATAGTTTGCTGATGCCTAATTTAAACCAGTTGTCAGTTTGTTAGGGCCCCTGTAACAAAGCCCCATGAACTGAGTGGATTAAAGCAACAGAAATGTATTGTCCTACAGTTCTAGATGTTAGACGGCTGAAATCAGTGTGTCGGCAGGCCCGTTCTCCCTCTAAAACCTGCAAGGGAATCTTTCTTTGCCTCTTCCTGGCTTCTGATGGTTTGCTGGCAATCTTTGGTGCTCCTTATCTTGTGACTGCATGACTCCAATCTCTGCCTCTCTTATCACATTGCCTCCTTCCTGTGTGTCTCTGTCATCATATGGCCATCTTCTTATAAGGACACCAATCTTATTGCATTAGGGGCCCACATTACTCCACATGATCTCATTTTAACTAATTATATCTTTAGCATCCCTATTTCCAAATAAGGTCATATTCTCAGGTTGTGGGCTTAGGACTTCACCATATCTTTTTAGGTAGGCTACAATTCAACCCATAACACCAATAAATAAATTTGAGATGAGTACAAATTGAATAGACTAGAAACAGAAATCTTTTCAATGTCAAATATTTTCATCTGACAACACTATATATGTGTTATGTATTAGTTAATTTTGTGACATCAAACCATCCTTGCAAACCTGGTTAATTCCTATTTATTCATCAATGTGACTTTAAATTTTCTTGCTACTATTCACATCAGATTTTATATCTACCTTCCTAAGCAAGCTAGATCTTCAATTTTCTTTCTTCTTATGCTATGTTAAGTGTTATCAAAACCATGCTCCCTCCATAGAATGAATAACTTAATTTTCTGTGTTTGTCTACATTGTGGGAGCAGTTGATATAACATGGGAATGAATGCTTCTTGGAACATCTCAAAGAATTCACCAGTAAAACCACCAGGTCCTGTGGCCTTTTTTGGGTACATAATTTCTTGACAACTCTACATTTCCTACATGGCTACTGCTCCTTCTCTCAAAGTACACAGATTCAGATATGAATCACTAGAACACCAGACCAGAGCTCTTAAAATGCCCTCCTGCTCCTGGATACACAAAAGGTCCCACAGGTACCTCTGACTCTGAGCTCAGTGAAAGGACTTGAGACGGAGCTGATGGGCTCTGACATGGGCCACTCCCCAGGCAGAATGAGCTTGCTGATGCCAGGTATCAGGAGTTCACCTGCAAGTACACTGAACTGGCTGTTGCTGACCTGGATACGTCTGTGTACGTTGGAGAAGGTGTGCAGTGATCGGAGGGAGCACACATGGGAAACTGAGTGTGTCATACTCTACCTATGGATAGTACCTCTGGCAAACACCAAGGCAGCAACGTGGGGCCAAGGGCTACTGATGCTAGCTGCCTTCTTAGCCTTCATAAGAACCTGCCGACTCAGGTGGCCATCTTTCCAGTCCAGCCTAGCACACCAAGGGCTCACCTGTCACAACACCACTCCTCACCATATTTGTGTGCCCCCTACAAGGCATGGAGCACAGCTGCTCCCACTGGGTACCCACAGGCAGTACCATGTGGAACAGTCCATTAGGGTATCAGATTTCTGACCACTCTTGGAGCTGCTGCAATCCAATATGTTTCCCCATATGTTTGAACCTTTCTACAATTCTTCCATCTGTTTCTGGGAAATGTGAAGGAATTTAATGATCTTTTCTGGGGTTATTAAACTGACAGCTGTTGTCATTAATAGAGGACATTCTTTACTGTGGCGAACAAATGCTAGTCATAACTTCAGCCTGTCGTATGTGCTTCCGTTAATGACTAGAGCGTTTGTCTCAAGACTAGGGTTATGAACATGTAGGGGGTTCCTAAGCCAGCTTTGAAGATGATTCATCTTCCGAGTGTGAACGCCCTCACTTCTTTTTTGTCCTCTCGGCAGCTTTTGAGGCAAAATGTATAATTGGCAAAAAAACAAAATCCAATCTGCCGCCAGCCGTTGGCTTTCTTTGAAAATGAAGGAGCTTGAGTGCTAAAAAGGAAAGATTACATTTTACTGTGTGTTTCAAATTATGGTTCATTTTCTAGTAGAAAGTTAGAGTCAGAGAGAAACCAACTTTTATGGTTTGAATTGAAGGTTATCTGCACTGTCAGAGATTGGGGCCTGGGAGGCAGGGCTGGGCACACACAAAAAAACCAACAGGGAAGAGAAGGTAGCCAGTGAGGCCCTGACCTGGCCTCCACCTGCCCCTTGGGCAGAGTGGTTTCCACTGACTCACAGCCTTAAGGATTGATCTTTGGGGTTCAGATGACCTCATGGGCCTAGTAGCAGAAGGATGGGGGTGGTTTCTTATCTTACCGGAAGAGATTATAAGATACAAGAGCATCTTGATAGCTGGAGCGATGGAATCTGGGGAAAGCTAGGCTCGGCCATTCTGGTAGCCATCTACAAGTCTGCCGGGCTCTCCAGGTGGGGTCCTGGCAGAGCTGGGGCAGATAAAACCATGTTTAACCCCCATTCCTGTGAAGCTGGGGTGTGAATGGCTAATGATCGAGAAGAAACGAAGAGGGCCACCTCTACAAACTTGGTGGCACTTGACAGTGGACCCGGGTCCCAGGAACTCCTTCCTACCTCCCCCTTTCCCACCCTCCACTATCAAGACCCATCAAGAGCTTGTGGGTGGAGGTGAGGGCTTGGCAGGTAGCTCTGGATCTTGGATTCGGTCAGTGAGGAGGATCTGTGGTCTGTGATGGGGACCTGACAGATCGGGGGAGTGAAACTGCTTTAGTGCCTGTTGTCTGAAGGTCCCGCTGGCTCAGGGAATGAGGAGCCAAAACACAGAGCAGGAAGCTGAGCATTCCCATAAACTGGGACTCAGAGAGCAGAAAGGTGGGGAAGGGAGGGGACAGCTACCATGGTAGGGTCATGGCTGTTCTCTTTCTCTAGTGATGGACGGTTTCCTCTGAAACCTCATTGATCCACCCATTCAAAACCACGAATAGAGTACTTCTATGTCCTGACATTTTGCTAGACCCTGGGAATATGAGGGGCCTTAGGCCCTGCCCCCAAGGAGCCTACAGTCTGGTGGGGAGACAGACATTCATGCCACCATCATACAGTGGCTGCTGAGTAGGGGAACACGCTGGGCACTCTTGGGGATGGAGAAGGGGCACTGATTCCTGTCTTGGCATGGATCAGGGAGGGCTTCCTAGAGGAGGCAACATTTCAAACTGGGTGTGAGAGGACAGGCATAATTCAGCCAGTTCACAGTGGGCAGGGGAGGTTTTGGCAGAAAGGGCAGCGACACAAACTCCCCACAGTGAGCTAGAGACTGGAGCTGCGATGTCAGGTGTGAGTTGGGAGCAGCCAGAGATGGCCCTGAAGAGGAAGGTGCGGGAAGTAAATTCATGGCTGGGCTTTGTGGCTCAACATCACCGACTTCCTGGGCTTGCAGCTTACGACCGTGTTTATCATTTGCTGTGATTTTCCTGTTGGCTTTACGCTTTGCCCTATATGCCAATTAGAATATAAAATCTAGCAAAGTGCAAAATAAATGGGATGAGGGTGAGTATTTGCTTATAAACTGGCTGCTCTTGCTTAGAGCTTTACTAACGTCACAGTGTCTCAATACCTTCTGGGGGAAAAAGAAAGAAAAAAAAAAACCAATCTGGAAAAAAGAAAGAAAAAAAACCAATCTCTCGGCACAGCTGCATTTATTACCAGCACACACCCTCCAAGAGCAATCATTTAGGGGTGGCTTCTCTGCACGAAGGGGTCTGTCCTGTGATATTTCATGTCTCATCTTTTCTCTGAATGATGGACATGATGGTGGCCCAAACTGTTTCTCTCTCTTGAGTTTCCAGATGATTCTGTCCAAGCCTTTGTAACTGGCCAGAAGCTGGGGCCCAGATGTTTCTGGTTTGAAGGTTCAGAGAGCAACCTTCCCTGCCCTCCCAACCCGCTACCTGCCCCTTCGCAATCTCTGAATTGTACAAGGGGGCAGAGGTGCCTTCTGAGAAATTCCCCAACTCCAGATTTCCCGTGAAGAAATCAGCTGGGGTTGGGAGGGATTTAGAGACGTCAAATCAAATATTTCTCAAATCCAAACAATGCTTGGATCCCTTTTGAAAATAAAGATAGTTTCAAAGAACTCTCCCCCACTTTTGTTGATTCAAGTAATTTCTATTATAATGTTACTTAAATATGTACCAGCATGAAGGCTGGAGCAAAATCCTTCTGCTTATGGCTCTCAAATGACTATAACAGCAAAACAAATGGACAAATTATAGAATAGCAAACTACAAAATCAATAAAATTCAAATTAACAACATTAATTTAATGGAATGTCGTTTGATCAAACCTAAATCACCACGGTCCCTGTGAGCAGAGGCCTGAGCGGGGGGTGCGGGAGCTGTTCTCTGCTCTCCTCTGTTCCAACTCCGTGGAAAGGATGTCTTTGGCCTTGCCTTGGCCTAAATGCATCATCCTCAGTGCACGCACATCTCTGTCCTTTTCTTCTTAGCCTGCCATGATTAACAAAAATAAAATTGAACGTGGTCCGGGAGGCCCCCAGGCGCATCCCTCTGCTTGTCCAGCCCTCCCCGCGGCCGAGTCTCTGCTGCACATTTTACCCCTGGACTTTTCTTGACACCTCTCTTGACTTTCCTGGCCCTTAGCTGTCCCTGCTGCCTTGGTCCACACATTCCTCTGTTCTGTTCAGGGTCTGCGTTTCTGGGACCTGGATTTTAGCTGTGATTGAAGGGACTGTGTCCTGCTCCAGCTTTCTCACTGACTCCACGGAACTGTGATGCGGTTCCCTCCTGTTTATCACAGAGAACACGCTCTGCTGGAGCAACAACGTGTGTGTGTGTGTGTGTGTGTGTGTGTGTGTGTGTAGGGGAATGTGTGCTGTTTAATCACGCCCTGCCCACTGCGGTTGGTGGTGCCTCCGGACTGCCTATATGGGAAGGCTTTAGGAATGGCAGTCTGGTGGGAAGAGAGCATTGAGACTCGTCTTATGGCTTTCTTTGCAGAACAGACACACTTTAAAAAAATTAGTATATAATTGAGAGAAATAAAAATCATCTTCCAAATGTTTTTACTCATGCTTGGCATCAAATTGAGAAAATAGCAGTGGTCCATCTCAAAAAAATATGAAAATGACTATTATGGTTTATATGTGGGGTGGATGGGAGGGCTGATGGTGGTCAGAGGCAGCGGTCAACCCCCCCAAGATGCCTTCTTGATTCTGCCACTGTGTTGGGTGGGTCACGTGTACCTTGAAACTCGTGGGCTCCCTGAAATGGGCTGCTTAGGAAGCTGAGCTGTTCCCCAGCACACAGTCTTGTCTCCACACTGTTTCCTATAAAGCTTTTTTCATTACACTCTGAACAACTGCTCCATCAACATATTACCTTTGAAATGTTGCTTAAAGATCAGTGAGTGCTTCCTCTAAAAAGCATCCTCCTGTTCAGCTCCACTGGTGCCCCACTTTCTGGGGTGGGGGTGAAGAATCAGAGACACTGGGCTTCCATGGAGGGGACAGATTCTGGTACATGTCCGCGTGTAATGGGCCAGGACAGAAGCCAGCCACCAGCTGGTGCAGCTCGTGGGTCAGAGTGCCCTTGGCTCTGACCGCCCTAATGACCACAAGGTTCTGGTGCCATTGAACCTGGAGGCAGACAGGATGTCTGCAGAGAGCAGACACGGTGAAGCAAAGCTCCCTGGTGAAGGCCACTGAATTCATAGCTCTCCTCTTTGTGATGGGGCCAGACTTTGCAGCTCAAATCAGACCCAGGATATTCCGTTAAAAAGAGAAACAATGATATTGATTGCCCATGTTTTGTAATAACTAAAATCCAATAGTATACCTTGTTCATTTAGTGCAGAAAGGAAAAAAAATCCCCATTGTAAATACAGTTTACAGGAGACGGAGGAAGAAATTATATTGTAACGTGTGAAGATGCTAATTCACCATGTTTGTACTAGAAATACCATAGCATCGCATCGGCCTAGACTGTGGAATGGCTTTCCTCCACTTACGGGACTCAACCCTTTCTGCCTTCTTGTTGAATGGAGACTTTGAATGAAGAATAGAAATATGACCAGAAGGAAATTTTAAAAAAAATGTTATTTAAAGCTGCAGAATAAAAACATGATTTAATAAAAGGAAACGCAAACTACAATTATCTGTATTTAGGAGACACTCAGTGGTAGCATCTTTGCTCTATGATGCTTCTGGAAATAGCACTTGAAGAAAAATTAAATCTTTCATTTGTTGGAACAGGAGGAGATCAAATGTGTAGTCCTGATCAACCCCCAAATCATCTTTTTGGTTTCTGACATTCTGGGTCATTGCGCATGACGCCGACACCACAGTGGGGGCTACACCAGCTTTTCAGAACCCAGCACTCCTCTCTCAAGGAGACAGAGTGTTTGAAATATATCTGTGATGGAAAATACTTAAGTGTGAGGCCTCCAGCGTTCTTCCCTTTCAAGGTGACAGTAATTGAAGGATGGTGCCGTGCAATTCTGACATTTATAATTCGGCTGCAGAAAAGGTCAGCTTCCTTTTGGATGTGCTTTGGAGCCAGCGGGAGAGGAGCTCTGAGATGTCACATTAAATTTTTGATATTTTCAGGGATGCTTTGATTAACAACAGATTCAATTTGCAATATATAATTATAACCCTCCTCCCCCCACTCCACTGTTTGAAATGACAGAAGCTAAAGAAATAAAGCCATCTTTTCCCCCACAGAAGGATTTGAATGAAGGTCCATGAGAACATGGGGGAACTGGTCTGCCTGAGAAATAAACTCTCTTCCTCCATCCGTAAAGCCTGGTACTGGGGGGACGGTCTTTGAGGTCAGATCATGTGGGGCCTGGGATGCCAAGTCAGGAGGTTGGACTTTATCTGGGGGGCTGTGGGAAGCCATAGATGAGTTGTAAGCAGGAGGGGATGTGGTTGTATTTGATCTTTTGAAAGTTCGCTCTGGTTGCCATGGAGTGATGGATCAGGTTGGGGGGGGTGGAGGAGGTGAGATTGGAGGTGGGGATCTCAGTCGAGAAGAAGACTCGCTGCAGGCTTGAGTCAAGGGAGGATAGAAGGAAGGGGTTCAGGAGAGACATACCTGGGAGCCGGAATCAACAGATCTTAGTAGCATGCTGGTATTCAGAAGAGAGTATGTTGAGGATGACCCTGAGGGCCGTCTGGCTGACCGAATAACAGGGTTTTTCTTTATGAGATTCTGACCAGTGGTGTCTGCTAAAGATTTCTGTGCAGAGAGACCATGCAAGTTGGAGCAGTGATTGCTCGTGCCAGACTCCTTCAGGTCAAACAACAGATTTTGGCAGGCGTTCTGGGTATTGGGTCCCACAGCAGGAGAATGTGGCCAGGGTGACTCTCCACAGGCAGGGTCTGGGCCACCCTCAGGGCATGGGGAGGAGGGCGTGAGCTGGCTGCTGTTAAGGGAAAGAAGACATGCCCCCGAGTCGTGTGGAGGGAAACCATTTACTGTCATGCCAGGGCCTCTGTGACAATAGTGTGTGTTCCCGAGGTGACCAGAGAGGATCAGGGCTTGGGATGCTGCTGGGGTCCCAGTTCGGCTTCAATCTGGGCAGAGAGTGATCTCTGACCAAATCAGGGCTGAGTCCTATGGCCAGGTCTGTATGAGTTAAATGATTTAAGTTTCAAATTCCCTGGAGGGGAGAGTGAATTGGATGAGCTCAGCTTGAGTCAGATGCCAACCATCAGTCAACCATCTGTGGCCAAAGGGCACTTCGCTACCATGTACTGGGGTAATTTCCAAAGAAGGGGGCACTGTTACAAACCAGGGAGCCACCAGATGTGTGCGTATTTTCAGAAGCATTCTAACATTCTTCCTGGGGCACGTCCTCTGGTATTTCTGACCCTAAACCTTCCCTTCCATCCACTGAATCCTCCCTGTGGGGCCCACTCACTGCCTGGACTTGCAGAGGAGGTGATTTCTCAGGGGGACGTGGAGCCTGTGGGAAGCAGGTGCCTTTCTTCTTTCCAGTTGGGCGGTTTGTATAAAGGTGAGTTGGGCTTATGGACAAGCATGCAGACCCTCCCACGGGCCCCAGACATTTAGATCTGGGGTGATATTTTGGTATTGCTTTGGACAGGGTGGGTCTCAGAGAGCCTACCTCAGCCATGGTCCATGTCAGGGGGATTCTGTGTGGGGACCACGTGGCTCCCACCATGGAGACCTAAGTTGGTTAGATCAGGGTGGTCAGCCTGTGGGTTGGTTGTGGCCATGGAGGTATTAGAGCAACAGGAATAATAGTGACTGTCTGGACCAATCAGACCTTTCCGCTCAGAAGTTTGAAGTCAAGATACAGGGGATTTCACTGGCTGGTAGCAGGAGCAGAAGTTAAGAGAAAGTTCACGGTGAAGCGTCAGAGCTGTCATCCTCCAACTGCTGCAGCTGAGGGTTGATGTGATAGCACTGGGACTCTTGATTCCTAAACAGCCTTCCAGTTCTTAAAGAGATTTTTATGCACTTAGGGATGCAGCCAGGTGTGATGCCCATTATCCTAAGAGGCCACAAGTCAGAGACACCTGTCTACCTCCTTGCTACACATGTTCTTCGGTGAGTCCTCATTTCTCACGGTGACTGGAGTCTCTGCTGTTTGCATCCACGAGAAGGAGATTGGGTCAAACAGTGAATCAAGCACCTGGATATCTTTTTGCTCCAGATCCCGCTCCAGATCCCTAGATGTCATAGAAAAGGTATAAACAATTCCTAATAACACTGGAAAACCAGAAGCATGCCCTTGGTGGGCCAGACTTTATTTAAAAAAAAATTTTTTTTAGAAGTTGGAAAGCAAATGAAAAGGACGAACAGCAATCAGTGCTGCAAAAGACATTTGGGAGTGCCGAGTCTAGGGGTGCGCCAAACTCAGAGAGGGCCAGTGGGGGCCAGGAGAGAGCCAGGAGGGGCGGCCAGCAGCGCAGATATTGGATGTGGAGTAGGCAGATGGCTTGGCCCCTTCTTGGTCACCTGTCTCCAAGTGGGGAGTGATGGTGCGGTTGTTTGCACCTGAGAGGTGGGACCTTGAAGGTGGGCTCAGTCTCAGAAGAGGCACAACTGAAGTAGAGATCAGTGAGGCCAGAAATCCAGCTGAGGAAGTCTCCCAAAAGGTGCCCAAGGACAAAGAATTGGACATTGAGATTCTAATCCCAATCTCCAAATCCCAATCCCTGACAAACAGGAGTTGGCAGAGAGGAAGAAGTGGAGGAACTTCTAAAAGAAGTAGTAGTAAAATAATTTCCAGGGCTGAAGAAAGATTTGTGTGTGTGTGGTGCAATTTTCCCTTCTGTAAAATGGGTATAATGATAGTATCTAGCAGGGGGTCATGGCAAGTATTACCAGGCCAGCCATATGGTAAAACTCCACACCAGCTACTAACACTGTAATTGTTATTATCATTATTGAAAGATGCCAAAGGGCCAAGTGTGTTGAATAAAAAGTGCTTGAAACTCCAGACAATCATAGAGAAATTTCTTAATGTCAGAGACAAAGAGAAATACCATAAAACCTTTCAGAAAGAGCAAAACATCAAAACGGAAACAGATTCTCTGTAAAATAACAAGCGTGAGAGACACTAGACACAAGAATACATGGAGCCAAGGATTCCAAGCTCCAAGGAAAAATAATTTAAAGGTAGAATTACATACCTTGCCTAAAATGTCCAAAAAGATAAAGATATTTTTAGAGAGGCCAGGACCTACAAAGCTTACCTCTCATAATCCATCTGAAAAAAATTAATAGGGAAATGAGAGATGAATTGAAGAGGAAACTGGGACAGAAGTGCAGTGGTGTGTGAAAAACCAGTAAGATTTAGAGTGAGAGATAAATAATCTTTGATTGTTAAAAATAATGGTGATCTAGCAGTAAAATTCCAGAGGATATAAATGTGGGAAGAGACAGAGGAGAGATAGGGAGGGGTAGAAGGAAGCAAAGAATAGTCTGGGTTTTGTTTTGTTCAAGAGGAAGATACAGAGACATTCCTTCTAGATGTTGATAGATAATTTAAATTTAAATACAGACATGGAGTATTTAAGGATATCCTCTGGAAGAATAGAAAAAGAATGTTACAAAGAGAAATATGACACATTAGGCAGGGACAATGGGATAAAGATCCTTGGTTCGTTCGACAACAGGTAGGAAGTGGGGTGTGGATGAAGAAAGGAAAAGGCAGAGTAAATAGAAAACACAACACAAAATGGCAAGAATCAGTCTACAGCAACTGTGAGTGACCCAAATATACCTACTGAGAGAAATCTCAGGTTAGGTGTCAAAATTTAGCTCTGTGCTATTTCTGAGAAGCACATCGAGAACAAAAGTGACACAGGGGTGTGGAAAATAAAAGAGCTGTGAAGAGGTATGCTGGGAAAATATTAACAGCAACAGAAAAGCAAGTGTTTCGCTGTTGACATTAGATAACATGTAATTCAAGATAAAAAGTACGAAAGGGATAAAGAGGGATGGCTGGTATGTAGAGAAGGTAATCAACTGACAGAGATATAGCAATCATGAACCTAATGTTACCTAATACCATAGCTTCAAAATATAGTAAACAAAAAGTGATGGGTGAAAACACAGGGCAAAGTTGATACTTCTATAATCAGCATGGAGCTCTTTATCTCTTTTTCAACAGATCTAGGAGATGAAAATAAGCATATAGAAGATTTTAATAACATAGGTACTAGCTGATCATATATATTTGTGCATCTATATATTAAGTTTTAGTCGATGAATAGATAATACTCACTGTTTTCAAGCACACATGAAACACTGACTATTCACAAAAATTGATATGTATTAGGCTACAACAGAAATGTCAACCAATACCAATAGATAAAAATTGCACAGCCCAGAATGCTGCTTTTCTGGTGTGCACACTCAATACCATGACCTCCTCTTCTTGTGAAAACGGTGCTGGAGAAAATGTAATTTTTTTCTCTTAAATGCATTGCTAAACTAGGAAGAAAGAAATAATGAGGTCAAATGCTTAGTGAAGGCAGGCGCCCCTCCAATTCTTTGGATTTTTGCCCCAAGGGCATTTACTGGACTGAGTAAGCCTGAACTTGGATTTGGAACAGGAGGCAAAGGCCAGGGCCAGGTGGAGTCTACTCGGAAACCCACATTTTCATTGTAAGGCAACCAAAAGTAGCTCCCGATCCTCACTGTAAGGAGAATCATCTGTCTTTACATCTGGCACTAAGTGGAGGAGGGAAAAACATTCCCCTGGGCATTAATCAACACAAGTTGGCTCTTCTTGGGCTGCAAACCTGAATTCACACTACCTGACAGGTCTGAGAAATGCCAAGTTACACAGGCAAGATAACTAAGGTTTTCCTTTTTTTCATTGTGAGGAGGCTGCCAGTCCATTTGATTTCTTGGATTTAGAGCTTTTGTAGGACTAAAAGCAGAAGCTGCCTGAAGACAGCTCTTCTCTCTGTCATTTGTGGTGTCCAGGTGGTGTCCCTGAGGCTAGAGGGGAGTGAATGCTCCAGCCTGGCAGGGGGCTGGGGGTTGGCTGTCCCACAGCAAGTGGAGGGACCTTTAGACCCTGGGAGGGTAGCCCCAATAATGACCCATGGCATTTCTGCCACACTGGTGGGGTGGGGTCATGAAGTGGGATTTAATTAGATTTAAAGAAAATAAAGAAATGTGATATTTCTGGGACACTTGAGTTTTGAATGAAAGCTCAGATTGATTCACTGTCACAATTAATCTCTCTTCCTTTGTTTACACAGATCAGTGCTCTCCTAACTTTACTGTGCATCAGAATCACGGGGTGTGCTTGCTAAAATTGCAGATTTCTGGGTTCTGTCCCCAGAGATTCCATAGGTCGGGGGGTGGGGTAAGGGTGAGACACAACAGTTGGCATTTTTGGCAAGTGCCCCCTGCAGTTCTGATGAGGGTGGTCCTCAGTCTTAGCCCAAATAGTGGTTCTGCTCATTTGAATTACCTTGGGAGCTTTTAAATGTTTCAATGTCCAGACCACACCCCAGGCCAATTAACCTTAATGTCTACAGGTGGGATTCAGGAGTCAGTATTTTTAAAAAGGTCACCAGGGGATTCTAAAATGCTGCCATGGTTGAGAACCACTGTCCTAAATTGTGTGCTTGTTGGGGGCAAGCATTGGAGACCCCTGGTTATCCTCGTGTTCCTCTATGCTGGAGAAGTACTCCCAAATCCATCCATCCACCTGCCCATCCACCTGTCTACCTGCCTGCCCATCCATCCATCCATCAATCATCATTCACTCAACAAATTTTTTGAGTCTATGTTCTGCCAATCTCTGTTCTAGGCATTGGAGATACAGAAGCAAACAAAATGGGCAACCCCCCACCACCAACCTTAAGCAACTGTTTTATTTGAACTAAGTAAGACAGATATAAGAGCGAAGTCCCATATAAGGATGTCCAATGCAGCATCATTTGTGAGAATGAAAAAATTGGAAAGAATCCAAATGCTTGACAATGGAGATGATTAAACTACAGAATCCAGTGCAGAAAGCAGGCACTTGCGTATGGCAGAGATCCAGGTAGAATCCCAGCCCCATCATTCCCAGGCTGTAGGTCCTTAGGCAAGTTACATAGTGACTCTAGGCTTAACTTTCCTCATCTGTAAAATGGGGACAATAATATTATCTTCCTCAAAAGTTTGACTGATTGACCGATTTGTTGAATTAAATGAGATAGTGCATTAGAAAGCTTAGTGGAGGCCACGGCAGAGAGGGAACGCTAACAAATGTTAGTTACTATTTTTTTTTCCTGCAGTAATTGTTATTATTGTTGTGATGCATGGTTTTAGTCAAAAAAAGTACCAGGTTTAGAAGCAGAAAACTTGAGTTCTCTTCCTTAACTATATCACATTCAGGTTAATTGACCTGAGGTGTGGCCTGGGCATTGAAACATTTAAAAGCTCCCCAGGTAACTTGAATGAGCATGAACTATTTGCCCCACTAGTAACCAGAAGTTTGTTTTCTATGTCTGTGAGTCTGTTTCTGTTTTACATATAAGTTCATTTGTGTCAGTTTTTTTTAAGATCGCACATATAAGCGATATCATATGGTATTTTTCTTTCTCTTTCTGATTTACTTCACTCAATCTGACAATCTCCAGGTCCCTCCATGTTGCTGAAAATGGCATTATTTTATTCTTTTAAAAATTAATTAATTAATTATTTCAACCTATTTTAGGTAGGTCTTTAAAAAAAAAAAAAACCCCAAACCTATGAAAATATATGCAAAACCAGAGACAACAGTAGAACGAACTCCTATGCACCCATCACTCATCTTCAAGTAGTCAGCACGTGGGCAGCATCTCAGAAGATGGGTCTTTAAGTGTAACTTGAATGCAGTGAGTTGAGGGGGTCTCAGGAGGCTTAATAATTCCTGGGATCCAGGGGCCCCCTGGTATCAGGAGCAAGCCGCAGCCTTGATGCTGAAGAGTGCATGAGAGACTGACCTCTGTGCAGAGCACCTGGTTACCTGCAGGGGAGGCATGTCTCTGAGATCCAGGGGGTCCAGACCTGATGAAAGAAAAGGACAACAGGAAATGTCGTTTAGTGAGCTCTCACTCTGAACTAGACATGTGGTTGAGTACTTACCACCCTAATACATTATCTTATTTGTTCTTAGAAATTCTTATGTCTAGAACACATCATGCTTTATTCTTTTTAAAAACAATTTCTTTTTAAGAATATTTTTTAATATTATTATTTATTTTTTTTTGAAGGGGGAGGTAATTAGGTTTGTTTGTTTATTTTTAGTGGAGGTACTGGGGATTGAACCCAGGACTTTGTGCATGCTAGGCATGCACTCTACCACTGAGCTGCACCCTTACCCACCCCCCCCCCGACTTTATTCTTCATAAATCCCCCACCAGGTAGGCACTTTTATTATTCACAGACTAGGAAAGGGACCTCCATGAACTGAGGGTCAAAGGGTAGGTGAGTGGTGAGTCTAGATTTGGACCTGGGTCTGACCCCAAAGCCTGAAGCTTTCTGTCTCTCCTTTCTACCATCTAAAGGAGGTCCCAGGCAGGCTGGAAGAACACAGGAGGCTCTGAAAGCACACGTGGCCTTGCCACTGCTTGCCCACAGATGAATTTGGGAAGATCAAGACTTTGCCCACGACCTGCTAGGAGAGCCGTTTGGAAGCTTGGCACACGCTTGGCACAAGCCATCTGAGCTGGTGTCTGATGGATACTGGAGCTCTTGTGATGCTGAGAGCCCTGGTGACATGGGTGTCTTCTCTGGGCCACCAGACAGGCTCTTTCCTCTACGACTTGTCATTCAACTTGGCCCTTGTGTTGGCTTCCCTGCCATTGCCAACATCTCCACTTGCTTTAGCTTCGAAGTCTAAAACTGGACCCAATATTTCAATAAAAGCCTCTTTCAAGTTACACACTGTGGGAGGATTAATACTATGTTTATCGACTGAATTAATTATCGCGTGAGTTCTGGGGTCCACACGTAATGATTTCAACATTGTCCTTATAATGGGTTTTTCTCCCTAGAAATTGTGACTGCTATTCAAATTGGTTGCCCTGTAGCAGCTACTGGAATTTCAGGGAAGGGCTCATTATTTTTGCATATTTCATGCTTCATTTTCTGCTGAAAATGATTCACATTAGCTAATTGTGGATGTGTTGTTCAGGTCACGGCTGCCTGGTGTAAACTCCATATGGGAGTGATAAATCTTGCCTCCTCTGGGCTCAGGGAAGGTGCCTCTTGGCTTGAGGGTGGAGGTGATGGGAGAGAGAGAGGCAACATCCAAAGGCCAAGTAAGTTGGAAGTGAAGTTGTTACATGGAAAAGAAACCCATACTCCAGCACTGACCCAACTGGAGCTTGGGGATGTGTTTTGGAAAGATGGAAAGCCTGGCTCCCTTCTTCCCCCAGTGATGGACACCTGACCTCTTTCTCTCAGAGAGAACAGTCCCTCTGTGATCTCATTTCATCCCCACAGTCCAGCGGGGCTCTCTGGGGTCCAGCAGGGCTCTTTATCTTCCCATCACATTTGAGAAATCGAAGGCTGTGGGAAAGAAAATGCCTTGTTCACAGTCACCCAGAAACAGTGGCAAGATCAGGTCTTACATACCTACTTCAGAGCTCTATAGAGCAGATGTCTTCAGGTAGTGCAACACAGCACTTTCCTATTGATTAGTGTCACGAACACATGTATCGTTTTTTGACTGCTCACCATTGCTTTGGGTGACCTGATGGTTTGGGTGATTCCATCACCTGAGATCCAAGACTGAGCATGTGATCCAAGCTGACCAATCAGAGTATTCCATGTCCTGGACCTCAGTGATTGGTTCAAGACGTGAACATGTGACCCAAGCTGGGCAAATTAGATCCCTCTCCAGGATATTTGCTGAAACTCTTGAAAAAGAAGTTCTCTCCTTTTCTTGGTTTGTCTTGCTTTGAGAAAGATATAAGCCTAGAGCTGGCACTGGGAGTACAGTGAGCACAAATGAAATAGTGTCCTGTGAGATTGTTTGACCCCTTGGGCTCAGCCATGCCTATAACCAGCTGAAATCCTAGAACTTCTGGTTACATGCATTGTTAGATTCCTTCTCCAAGACAGTGGTGTGCATACCTATTGGTCTGTCATAGTTATTAATAGCACCCATGTCACTCTCATGAGTGTACCTGTTAGGATGACACATATTGTATGGTCACTCTACCCTTGGACTTTGGTTTTTGCTCTGAGTGAAGTAGGACTTGAACTGAATGATGAGTAGGAAGGTGAAGAGGGGTAGAAAGAGGATTCCAGGCAGAGTGAAGAGCTTGTGCAAAGGCCCTGTGGTGAGAGAGAAGGGCAAGATCAGGTCTAGGTTTTGAAGGATCATGCTGGGTGTACCACAAAAGATGGGTGGGATGGGATGGAGCTGGTACAAATAAAGGAAAGAATGGCCATGATCTAGGTGAGGGATGATGCTCGAGCGTATGTAAGTTGCTGAGCACAGCACCTGCCACCTAGAACGGAAAGTGCCCAATGGACGTTATCATCTACCAAGAACCCAAGTCTCCCAGGCAACAGAAACATGGGTCCCAGGCTCTGGTTCTGGCCAGAATCAGTGAGCCTGACACCTTCTCAAAGAATACATTTTAACTAGACATTAATCTGGCTGTTGGTACCAGGCCCCTTTAGTAAAACAGCAGACAATGCCACTCTGGTATGGCATGTTGCAAGACCAATGTCTTCATGCAATTTCAAAAAATTAATCTAATAAATGACTTCCTCCTAGAGAATGGAACTAAAACTTTCCTAATAAGTAGGGAGTTAATTTCTCTTCCTTTGTGTTGTGGTTGGATTCTGTGACAGCTACAACACAAATTTGTATAATCTCACACTCTCAGCAGGAAATAATGAAAGAAAAAGTGGTTTTGACAAATAATTATGAATGAACTGATTTGAATACACAAGAGCTGTTACTGTAAGTTGAATAGTATGTGAAAGGTGAATAGTGAGTTCTGAAGGCTCTTTCTGATAATCTCCTGACTCTTGAAGGCACAGCCTGTTGGGATGGACTTTAGCTTGTCCACTGTGACACTCACACTTATGAACTCTCCGCCATGTGATCACTTCAGACTTGCAATTTCTTTCTCCCTTGGGGAGCCTTCTGATCCCTGCCATGGGCTGGGGCCTGGGGCTGGGGCTGGGGCTGGGGCTAGGACAGGGGTGTGATGTGCGCTGCACCAACCAGCCATGTTCTCTCCTGGATTCATTAGCAGAGACCCTGGGGGAATATCTGGGAGACCCCTGGGTGGGGTCAGAGCTGGGGACTTAGTCTGGACCAGAGGTCAGCTTGTTTGGGACATCAGGCATAGCCCAGACAGAATGCACATGGCTGGAGGGTGTAGCCTTCAGTTAAAGAATGAGTTAACATACTTTGGTGGGGGTCATGGAAGAGAAGAGAGCCCTCTTTGGGGAAAGACCAGTGAATGGCTGCCAGCTTGATGGACCAGGGGAAACCTGCACTTTGTCTGATGTGAGGTTTGTCCTCAAGTCTGTGACTCTCCCAGGTCCAGCCTGTTAGAGCTCCCCCCTCTGTGTGCCTCAGCGTGGCCTTCCTCGTCCAGGGTTGGGAAGGTAGAACTGACATTGAACTCATCTCCCTCCAACCAGTCAGCGCCACTTTTGACCACATTGCGTCACCTCTTCCTTGGATCACCGCACATCTTTAAAGCCAGGAGACAGGCTGCGGTTCACTCATTCTCTTGCTCAGCTGAGCCAGTCTCTGCACGTGTTAAGTACACACACGAGTATGCGAGGCAGGTACGGGGGTGCAGACCTGTCATGTACCTATTCATTTGTTTGCTTTTCCTGACCATCCTATGGGCTGTTTCATGCCTGTGGCCATTATCCCGAGTGATCCAGCTCCATCATGCTGACTGTTCCCTACTATCCATTCTCTCCTTCCAAGCAGTAGCTGGGCACATGGCTACCAAGCTGGAAACTACATTTCCCAGCCTTCCTTGTGGCTAGGGAAGCCAAGTGACCCAGGTGACTAAATTTGGGTCAATAGGATGTGAGTGGAAGTGCCGGGCACAGCTGTCTAGGTCATCACCTTAAGGACAGAGCCTGATCTGACTGCCTCTTGCCATATTTTGCTTGTTGGGAAATGACAATGGTGGCAGGAGTCACCTTGGATGCAGAGATGGAAGTTATACGTTGAGGATGGAGGCACTGAGCGCCCCTCCTGATCCCTGAACAACCTTGGAGAAGGGTGGGGCCAATTATCCTTTCTGGACTCCCATCTGCCTTCGGGAGACAAACAAATTATTTATGTCACTGCATTTCTGCATATCCTTGTCATCGTGGCATGTCTGTACTCTATCGGGTACCCATGCTCACTCTGCCTGTACATAGTGAAGACTGCAGCCTCCCCCAAAGAACTTTCAGAGCTGTCCTCTCATCTGATCTTAACAGCCACCCCTGTGAGTCAGTAAGGGCACATGGCCACCACCACAATTTGCAAATAGGGAGACTGAGGGCCAGAGAGGGCTGGGTTTTGTCCAATTCATGGATGCCAAGCGGGGACAAGAACCCAGGTCCCTGGCCTCCCAGGGCAGCCCTTGTTCAATACGCCAGGCTATTGCTTGTAATATGCTGAATCAAGACCATAATGTGGTTATTAAAATATTTACTTGCATGAAAAATTTCTATTACCTGAAACTCATGTATTATAGATGGAATCAGTAGCTTAGGAGGAAATAAACAAGAAGAATCACTTTAATAACAAAAGCTATGCAGATAAATTCCTCATTGCAGCAAGCTCTTGGCGGTCTCAAATAAATATATCATTTTTATCAGGCAAGCGCTCTAGAAACAGCGTCTTCGGGAAATATGTCAAAATAATCTCTCGGGCTGCGCTCCTTTCTGGAGGAAAGAAATATGATGGTGGCAGGAAAAAAAGGGCGATTAAAAGGAGTTTCCTTGCTTTATGACAATTTCACACTGTCGTAAAGAAGGCTAATGAGAGGACTGGACAGCTGATCTCCAAGTTCTCTTCGGTCTGATGGGCTTAGCAGGAGCGCAGGACTATGAGTCAGAGGTCAAGACCGCACTCTCACTTTTTGGCTGTGTGACGTTAAGCTAGTGTCTTGCCCTCTCTGAGCCTCCATTGGCCTACCTCATAGAGCTGTTTAGGTGTGGAAATTTCTTATCAAATGTAGAGTGGGATCCCATTTAATAATTGTCACTACTGTTATTGATTAAGTCATAGATGGGAGGTGTACAAGGAGAGAACTCCAGGGAATGGGGGTCTGATAACCATTGGCTGAGGAGTGTGTGTGTGTGAGTGTGTGCACTTGCATGTTCCTATCCGTGCCCCTCCTGTAAATGCACCACCATCCACCCAGGCCTCACTAGTCAAAACCCAGAGCCATCTCAACATCTTGCTCTCCAGCTCTTTTCATGAACAGTCAGTTCCCACCGAGCCCTGGAACATCTGACTCCTTAATTCCTTTTCCTGCATCATCTCCTGTTCTCCACCCCCGCTGTCACTGCCTTAGACAGGACATCATCACTGCTGATTGCTGCCTCAGTCTCCACGCAGAACTCCCTGTCCCAGTCTTTCCCCTCACTTGCTACTGTCTGATCCCAAAGCACGAGTTATGTCCCTCCTCTGCTGGACAAGCTCCCATTGCCTACCAATAAAGTCCAACTTCCTCACCTTGATACTTCGTGCCCTTCGTACTTGTCCGGCCCCAGTGTTGCCCATCTCCTTCAGGCGACTCAGCAGTCCCCAGCGTGCCCTGTATTTAATGCTTCCACGTCTGCTCATGCTCTGATCTGTCTGCAAGTTTCTCTTCTTCTGGGGCAGCAGCTCTTCCTCTAAGGGGCAGCTCGAGCGTCTCCTCTGGGTGAGCCCCGCCGGACTACCATGGACAGAGACACGGGGTCTCTTTCCTGTGCTGTCTCATGGAGTCCTTACCTAGTGATTCAGACATGCCCCCTGGGGTGCAGTTATCCAGCTGTGCGTCCCCCAGTCTGAGGCCAGAAGGGCAAGAGAGAGCCCTGCCCAGCAGTGAAACACAGTCTCTGACCAGCCGGGCCAACGTCTCCACGCTTGGGGAGGGCTGGGAAGCGGGCATGCAGAGGCAGGAATTTGGGCAGAGGAGGTGAAAATGTCCCTCCTCTTTAGCAATAGTCTAATAGTTCAAGCCCATGTCAAGAAGCACACTTTCCCCTTTCCTCCCACACTGTAATACCCTCGCTTTTATCCACCTGATTTGGTTACATCCATTTGGTTCTCATCCCCATAGCAACCTCCGTTCCTCACCATGCCATTAAGATCTTTATCAGGAAAGGAAGGAAAAGTAAGGTTTTCTTTTGGAATCCTATCCAGTGCTCTTGTGTTCTGATAGGCATCTGGCATTTGGGGAGATACAGCATCTGCTGATTAGTTGTGAATCAATCCTTTTGTGTCCACACATGCATTCTCCCCCACAAGGACAAGACAGCCTCCAGATATGTACATAGGTCTTTGCCACAAAGATGAACATGGAAGAGTCTCAGTTCTACCCATATTAATGTTCCTGACTCCAATGGGAAGCTGTTAATCTGCAGAACGTCCTCAGGTAGCTCCACTTTCAAGTAAGGAAATGGCCAAGGTAAGAGGTCTGAGATTCAAAACCAGTTCTCTGGACTTCGATGCTGTTGTTCCTTGCATAATATCTGCTTGTGTGTGTGTGCGTGCGCGTGTGTGTGTGTGTGTGTGTGTGTGTGTGATGTTTATGTGTGCGCGTGTGTGCGCACATGCGGGAATGCATACGTGCATGTGTGTGAGTGCACATACATCTTTATACAGACACTTGTACATGTGCATGCATGCAAGTGTGACTGTGTGTGTGTGCATGGACCTTTAGCTATAGGAGTGCACAGTTAGTCATTTTAAGCCAAGGGCCCACACAATTACAGACAGGGCTGATTTCCCTTGATAATGCCGATGTATCTCGAAAGCAATTTTGTCAAAGGTAGAAGGATTTCCAGCATTCCTCTCAACTCATGCACTTAACAGAGGAGGGGCTTGGAAATCGTCATCAATTACTCTATCAGATGCGCCCAACAGAGCTGTCCAAACAACACAAGGACTGTGCCATGCATAATGCATCGTCATTAACCTCGTAAACTTACTTTGTGAGCAGCTCTCATCTATATTTTACAATTAATTAGGAGATCCACAAGGGACTGACTCTGAAGAAGATAATTACGCCTCTTCCCAGGGTTATAGGAAGCTTTGCTAGTCAAGAAGCATCTTATTTTCCCTGGAAAATTAAACCAGCGCTCCATTATCTGATCGTTTCTAAATGAATAAAGGACTGGGTTTTGACATCATGGTCTCATTTCGGCAAGAAAGAGACAAACTGACAAGCTGTTTTGTCACATGCTTGTTTGAGCAGAACATTTTGAGCAATGTCTCTGGGTCCATTTGGGAAGAGGAGGAGCTGGGTAGAAAAAAATGTCCTGGATGACCAAAACTGACGGGGTTATTTGCCAAGTAATCACCCCACGCCAGGGCCCGAGGAGAAGAGAAATGCATTTCCATTTTCTGCTCTTGAGCCGGAGGGGGCTTGTTCAGGGTGGGGAACCAGAGAGCATCTGGTGAAAAATGATGACAATTCTTTGTGACCATAGATGTTAGTGTCCACAGCAATAGGAAAGCAACCAACACTGCCTAATAAAATGTACTCATCAGTAGCAGGACCCTCGGGGGATGGTCTTCCAGCCCCCACATCTTTTATCTTCCCCAGGAGCTGCCCTCCTGACCTGGTGATTTCCCAGCAGCCTCTGCTGCCCCTGGATAGAGATGGTTGGGCCAAGAAAGCACAGTTGATCTGGCCAGTCAGATTCTTTCTACCAGAAAGTGGGACTTGTGAACCAAGGTGTGCAGAAATTAGGAGCCCTTGGCCTCAAATGGCACTTGGTAAGGGCAGTTCCAGTGATGGGCCCCTTCTTCTGGGGATAAAAGGAGGAGAAGGGAAAGCTTAGAGTCAGGCTTTGGAGCCAGACATCTCTGGGTTTGAATCCTGACTCTGACTCCTGGGTCGGAGCCCAGCCATGTGACCTTGACTGTGGGACTTAACCTCTTGGACTTCAGTTTCCTCACCAGGAGCACAGAAATTTGGTAAAGAGGAAAAAAAAATTGTTATTTAAACAACTGTCATAAAGCCATTTGCTGGTTATGAAATTTGTCTCTAGGATAAATAGACGTTGGCTAAAAAACACTGATGGACTTGTAGGTTTTGAAAACGTAGGCTTGAGGATATGATCGGACATTCGCAGACCAAGAGAAGGAGAATTGCTTTGTCTTGCATAATGAGCTAAGAATTGCATTATTTCTAGAAGGAGCAGGCTTGGAGGGGGGTGGATATTCCTTGTGGGAGTGAGCGGAGGGGAGGTGCAGAAATGGGGCAAGTGGGGGGCTTCTGCAGAGCAGTTTCTGGTTTCCTTCTCTAATCTGCGCTCACAGAGCTCAGAACCCAGAATCTAGGAGCCAGCAGCTCTCCTAATATTTGCACATCCTTTTCTTTCAACAGCACAGGCAGAGAGACTCCGGGTTGGGTCTTAACCAGGAAAGCGGAGGTCTTCAGTCTCATCTCCACAGTCCTTGGCAGACTTCCAGTCCTAGACGGGCCAAGTCTAGCCCCTTCAGCCAAGAGGCGAGTCCCTCTGGCGATCGGATCACCACATTTTCCTGGTAAAAGAACATTCCAGACTCTGTCAGGGGTCCTCCCTCCTGGAGAAGTGGATATCTTCCTCAGTCCAGATTATTCTTCAGTCTCCTCCTGTTGTCTGTATTGATGTGGATTTATACCTTTCATGAATTTTTCACTTTCATTTTAAAGGGATCTCATGTGAGAGAGGAAATGAACAACAGTGATTAATGTACGGTTTTTGATACCACCTTTCTAGAAGAGTCAAAGGTCTAGAATTGGAAGCGTATCAAGACGAGCCATGCAAATATCAAGATAAGGCCTCTGGCTAATTCTCACAACACCAAGAGCTGGAAATCAAACCATGAATTATGAATATTTTCATTTCTAACCCCAAAGTGGATAGGTCTTAATAAGAGGGGTGGTCCTGGTAAGCTCAGATGCCAAGGCATCGTTTGCTTCTGCTAAGCCTTTTATTCATACCCACAAGTCAAGTTCGTCAGCTATTTCCATGCAACAAAACCTTTGATGAAGACTGGGAGCCTTAATGAACAAATAATTAGTTTTAAGAACATAAGTCGACACAAAAGCACAACTAATGCCTTTTTAATTGCTTTTGCACTCACATCTTTAGCAAGCACATATCTCTGCATCTCATGGAATCACAGTTATCTGTGTCTGCAACGCTGGCACTTTGGGGAATGTCTCACACAGGGATGCTGTAGTGCAAAGACCCCAGGCTTCGATTTTTCCTCTTGCTAACCTTCAGGCCATCTCTAGAATTCTAGGGATGGGAAGTCTGGTCCTTAGACTCTGAGATACTTATAAAAACAGGATATCCTGGACCAGAACTTCAAAACACCAAGGGCACAAAATATCCAGAATTTTTAAGGAGCAGGCTTTGGGAGGGGAAGGAATGGTGGACACAAGGAGGAGAACTAGAAATATCTTTTGTTACTTCTTAGTTGAAAAAAAATCTATATCTTGTCCTGCAAGCTTAGTTGTTAGCTATATAGAGTGAAGCTGATTGTCTTTGTTGTTTTTTTAAGTTTAGGTGTGATACAGACAGTGAACAAGTAATCCAATGAAAAATACAGTAATTCTACAATCTGATCAGTGTATAAAGTGAACAGAGGGTACTATGACAGAGAATAAAGAGGGCGACTTTTTGTGAGGGCAAGGTTGGGAGTCCGAAAATTGTATGTGAAGGAATCAAGAATTCATTCTAAAGAATGAGATTGTTTGGCAGGGGGAATTTCACTTTCTATCCTACTAAACTGTTTCCGTTTTTCTTTGGAGACTGTTACTTGGGGGAGAAAGAAAGCATCTTGTTCCAAAGCCTGGTGTCTTTTACGTTCCCTACTTGCTTTTGCTCACTCATTCAGTCAACAAACGTGGCTAGTGCACCTGCTGTGTACCTGCCCTGGGCTGGACTAAGAGTAAGGAGACTGAGAGAACCAGTTCTTGGCCATGAGAGTCTTATAGTCCAGAGAAGGGCCCACCAAAATCCTGGCAAAGAGGAAATTATTGGTTGAAAGAGAGAATGAGTAGGTTATATTACACGCAACAGTACTACTGTTTAACTGGCGTTCCCCTTTCTCACGACGCTGCAGTCGTCTTCCCACGTGAGCGTAGACAGATGCAAGCAACCTGAGGGCAAGGACTTCTGTCTGTTTTAATCACTTCTGCGTCCTCAGCATCTACAGCCTGGCACGTAGTAGGAACTCAACAAAGACTTGTTGCTTAAAGGAATGCTTTTAAACATTTCTATAGTAGTTACAGTAGTTAACCCAAGAACAAGTCATGCAGTGTTGCTGCAACTTTGGACATGTTGCTTAAGCTTCCTGAGCCTTCATTTTTTATAGCGCTACAAAGGAGATAAAGCCACATACTCTAGAGCTGACGCAAGGATTAGCTACAATGAAGCCTTTGAATGCTCTGTTGGTGGCTGGCACCCGGTGGCCGCTAGGTAAATGATCGTGGTGTCTCTTTAGCTTGTTTTCAGCTTTCCGCCTTCTGGTAAATATCTTTTTTCCCCCCAATTATTTCTTTCAATACATTTGGATGCACAGGACTGCTGAGTCAGGGAGCATGTGCAATTTAAATTTTGATATTCAGCAACAGGTCCCTCTATGGAAAGTTGGTGCCATGTACAACCCCACCGAGCGCCAGCGTAGTGATAAATATTTTCCCATCTAGGGGGTTCAAATGACTTCACGCTGTCGTGTTGTTCTGCATTCTTTAGATCTTGAGGGAGATTAAGCATCTCTTCATCTGTGTAACCCGTGTGAAAACCAAGGTCTCGTGGCCCAGCATGGGAGAACTTAATCAGAGGAGCACAGACAAGTACCCCAAAGTAATTAAAAAGGAATCAGTCTTTGTTTGTATCTCTCTAAGAACATTAAAGGTTCTCTAATTCATAACTTAGAAGAACTCTTCTCAAAAGCTATTTCTTTTCCTCCCCACTTCTCCCACCCCTGTGGACAGAAGTGGTTCTAGATGGCTGGGGGTGGGGGAACATTCTCAAGTTAATAAGCTGTGTGCTTGTCACACGTATTTCCCTTTTTTGTGTGTGAATTGCCAGTTCATGCCTCTGGCCCCTTTTCCTCTTGTGGCCCTTGTATTTTCCATTTTGATTTGCACTAAGCTCCTTATGCATCTGCTGGGAGCAGATCAAGTAGGGGCCTCCCTTTTAGAAGATGTGTGGCAAAGCCCCACGTCCTTGGCACACATCCTCCACTGAGGGGTGCCAGGAATGACTGGGGCTCTGAAAAAGTCCCTGAAACCTATACATTCTCTTCTTTCTGACTCTTCCCAGCCTCTGCCCTCTCTTCTAGCCTCTTAGGGGTACCTTGGGATCTTAAGGGTGTATGGAGAGTGATGGAGTTACCATGGAGACCTAACCTACATCAAATCACATTAGTGGGCTGTGGCCCGCATATTTTTTTTTTTTAAGTGAAACAGACTAGACCAGAATAGAAAATATCAGAATGCAACACAAGTGGTAATAATTTTTTTTAAAAAATGAAACACGTATACACACATATGCTGGGTCATGCTGTAAATGTACTTCTTTCTTTGGGTTCTATGAAAATAATTGAAATCCAGTGAATTTCTGGATTGGGGTGGCTTGTATTGGGCTAAGGGTTTGGGGCTTTGACTTTTTAAATCCTGCCTGGTCAGGTGATCTACAGTTGGCCCTCTTTTATCGAGGCTTGTTGGTGTACTAGTAACCTGTTTCAATAGGTCCCCCACTCCTCTTACCCAGGTCAGATCCTGTCAAGCGACTGTTGGAACACCCGTGGTCACCTGTTCTGCCTGCAGCGCAGGCGGGCACTGCCCTCGGCCTGCCAGCGGGCGTGCCACTGCCTGCTCGCCTACTCCCTTGCTCCAGGCTCCCATCGCCTTGAGCTTAGAGATCTTCCTGGGCTATGTTGAGAAAAATTCCCACCTGCCTCTCAGATGGACATCTTTTTCTTGTGTGGATCATGAGCTATTCTTTTCTGTCTCTCTCTTTTTTATTTTTTCACTGACCATTTCCCCCTCTAGCCATTCCAAGAGAAGACTCCACACTTCCCAAAGATGCTTCCATGTTTCTGTCTATTGCTGGCATCACTGTCTGTGGCAGAACTCTGCTGTAGCCTGAGTGCTTATGTTCCCCCTACATTCATTAGTTGAAACTTCATCGCAGTGTGATGGCATTTGCAGATGGGGCCTTTGGGAGGTGATTAGGTCACGAGGGTAGAGCCATCAAGAATGGGATCAGTGCTCTTATAAAAGAGGCCCCAGAGAGCTCCCTCACACCTTCTGCTGGGTGAAGAGACAGCAAGAAGACAGCCACCTCTGAACCCAGAAGCGCCAGTGCCTTGATCTTGGACTTCTCAGCCCCCAGACCTGTGAGAAAGAAATTCCTGCTGTTTAAGCCACCAGTCTTTGGTATTTTGGTTATAGCAGCCTGAACTAAGACAAGCTCTAATTTTTCTATTTCTCTGGTCATTTCAGTGCGGTTCTTAGAAGATGAAAGGGTCACACTCTATGGACTTTGTAGGATGCTGGGACCACTTTAATTTCCCCATGGTCATTGCTCTGTATGTAACCCCCTCTCTGTTTCCTCTCAGTGATCACTAGCAACACTCTTAAAATGCAAGGGACTGTGCTTGTCTTTGAGGGTCTCAAGGAAAGGGGGAGCTGTCGAGGCTGGTTCTCCGGCTGTGGGAGGCTGAGGGAGAGCCTGAAAGGAAGCAGAAGGGTGGAAAGTGTGTTTTGGCTCCTTAACTAGAAGTCAGATTCCAAGATGACTTAGATGGGTTGGGACAATGGCTTGAAATGAAGGAAGGAAAATCAAAGTTCAAGAGGTGAGCCCCAGGAATGTAGACTCCTACACTAATGTCTTAATTCAATGTGTCATCAACTTCTAGAAGCCAGACTTCTCATGGGGCTAGCAGGAAAGCGTCAGCAGAGCTGCACTGCTTCTCCAGGGTAGAATCTGCTCCTTGTCCAGCTTCTGGAGGTTTTCACTGGCTTCTTTCCTATTCTATCTGCAAAGCAGCAGCCTTAACCCTCTGACCTCTGCTTTCATTTTCACAGCTCCTCCCACCCTCCTGCTTCCCTCCTTCCCTTGTAAGATCCCTTGGGATGACACTGGGCATTTCTGAGTAACCCAGAGCCATCTCCCCATCTCAGGGTTCTTAATTTAATCACACCTGCAAAGTTCCTTTTGCCAGGTAAGGTGACAGTTAGAGGTGCTGGGGATCAGGTGGTGAACATATTTGGGGGGTTATTTCTCCGCTTACCAGAGATGGGCAGGTGTTTTGTTTGGTTTTATTTTCTTCTGTGTGGCTTCAGGGGACAGAACCTGGGCTGATAGTTGTAAGTTACAGGGGGAGACATTTTGAGCTGAGATGAAGTCTAGTCTGGACTTTCTGCAGCAAGAAAGGTGAGCTTAAGAGGGAGTGGTCCTGCTCTTGGGGTCAACTGAGTGGAGGACGAGTTTTGCTTGGAGTGATGGCCCAACAGGATCTCCTCTACTGGGTGGCATGTCAGACCAAATGGCAAAGATGGTCCTTCCCAACTTGAAGACTATTACTTTTCCATAGACTGTCCAGGCGTAGCATTCTAGTTGTTCAGTTCATGACTTAGGAGATTAGACCTGCCTTGTTACACGTGCTGTGACGAGACACAAGCATGCCCAGGGTAGCTGGCATCTGTCCTGCACGTGCCCCCTCAGCCCTCACCATTTCTTTTTTTTTAAATTTTATATTTTATTGAAGTGTAGTCAATTTAAAATGTTAGTTTCAGGTGCACAGCAAAGCAATCCAATTATATACAGATACAGATATTTTCAGATTCTTTTCCATTATAGCTTATTATAAGAAATTGAATATAATTTCCTGAGCTATACAGTAGTTCCTTATTGTTTATCTATTTTACATGTAGTAGTGTGTATCTGTTAATCCCAAGCTCCTAATTTATCCCTTCCCCCTCTTTCCCTTTGGTAACCATAGTTTGATTTTTATGCCCAAGCCCTCAGCATTTCTGCACAAGCCGGCATCCCATTGCAGGCATCTGTGATGCTCTATTCTGCCAGGTGCAGACCAGGTGCCCAAAGTTAATGCTAGCAAGAGCAGCCCTTGGCCAATGACAAAAGGAAATGGGCAAATAACCCAGTTTCCTCGCTGCTGGCGGTGGTGTTGGGAGGATGCTCCAGACCAGTTGCCCATAGTGGTGACCAACTCATGAAATCATCTTCCATTGGTTCTTCTGCCTTCACCTGCTCACTCTCCCACTCCCACTCCCTACAGAGCTTCTCAAGATCACTTCTCAAATAAACCACCTCCTCTCAATCCTTTACCTCAGAATCTGCTTCTGGGGGAACCCAGACTAAGATACAACAGAAGGCGTGGGGGGAAACCCTTCCATGACAAGATAGGATAGGAGCTAAGTTTTTTCCCCGCAGGCAATACTACGGTTTCCGACACAGAAATTCTTAGCGTGATAACCCCATCTTCATTCTGACAGTTCTAAAGTAGGCTGCTCCCTTCCGTAGCCATGGGTGAAGTTTTGCTCTCAGTTCTCCATCGAGAAAAATCTATCACGAGGATGCACGTACTTATTTTTGGTCCTTGTTTATGTAATGGGCATGGAATTTTAATGGTCACAAAGCTGGTGGTGGGAAAAGCGTGGTGCCCTTGATTTCCATAACTGGATATATTTTCTGACTCCAAGCTCTCAGCTGATGCAGTGCGGGTGACTTCATTTCTTCCAGTCCAAATTTTCTTAGACTATCCATTTATTTGGGATGGGTATTTGGGATTTCTAGCTCAATTATACTTACTCCAGGTCTTCCTCCTCCTCCTCTGGCCCCAAGGAGAGGTGAGACAAGGCCTGCTTATGTGATTGGCAGTATGGTGGAGGGCATATGGTCCTCCTATGGTGCCTGCTTTGTGGCTGGCTGTGGCTGTGGGTGCCAGGCCAGTCTGGGGCTCCTTGTTCAGTGCCCTCGGTATTGCCAAAGGCTCATTTTTCCTTTGGTACTCCACATGTCTCCAATGAGCAGTATTTTACCCCCGAGTCCCCCACCATCAGCCACTCTCTGAATCTCTGACTTGGGGACCCTGGAGAGGTTTGGGCTCATATGCTGCATCCTTTACAACCCACCTCCCTCTCAAGCCTCTCATCCACGCCTCCCTTGGCCGGCGGGAGCAGGCAACATCGGTGGGTTTCCAAATCCAAAACTTTATCCAGCTAACACTATATAAGCTTCCCCTCTTCTCAATAGGGAACCCTCCTATTTCTTTTCACTCCCTCTTCCCGCCGTCGGGGTAGGGGCAGTAGACTTAGCTGAAATCTGTCAGATTCACTTCTATTCCCTCCAACTCTCCTTGCTCCCATGAGTGTGGAGCATTTTTACATAGAGGGCAAGCCTGGGTGGGTGGTAAACCAGTTCTGCCTGAATCCACCAACTGTCAAGACTCAATTCCATTCTCTCTCTTTCAGAAGCCCAAAGAGAAACTGGTGCCTTTGTTGGTCCCAGCAATTCACACTTTGAAGCAAATGATAACGTCCATTCTCATAGCTAAATGAGGATGGTCTCTGTGTGCACGTGGTGGGGAGGACAACAGGGCAGTGGGTCCTGTTTGACGTCCTAGGCTTTTACTCCACGTGCATCATCCTGCAGCCCTCGGTGGCTTGAAAGCAGCAGGTCAGAACAGATGGCTGTGGCTTCTCAGCATCCCAGGTCCCTGAGGCGAGTCTGGCCACAGGGGGAGCAGGGTCAGAGTGGCCACCAGATGAACTGGGAGGTGTTCGCTGGGAACACGCCCCACTTGGAGCTCATCAGCCTCGCCTCAGTCACTGACAGCACATTCTAATCACGGCTCTTAATGACTCCTGCCCTGGGGCTGTTTGGTACATGCTCAGTGTGGGGCCCGCGACAGATGGGGAGGTGGGCTCCCCAGTGGGTCTGGAGCGTGGGCTTCAGGGAGTGCTAATGTTTCTCAGATCTCCTCTGTGAAGCGCCAAATGTGGCAACACTGTAGCTCAGGCCAGGAAATGGAAACACACCGCCAGGTGGTGGGACTGGGACGAGCTGCTTCTTAATTTAAGGAGCCTCCCCTTCTTAATTTAAGGAGCAACTTGCGGGTGATGGGTGCGGTTTGTAAAGAGTTTCGTGCACCTGCCCCATCCACGTGCTGTGGGAATGCTCCCACACTTTGTCCCAGGGGTCCCAGCCTTCTTCACCAGAATCATGGTACAAATAATATGTCTTTATTGAATATTTATCATCTACCAGTCACCACTCTCTCAGGTATTTTACCCTGCTTTCTCATTTAATCTTGATAACAATCCTGTAGGTCGATGCTGTTATTAAACCCATTTCACGGAGAGGAATGCTGAGGGCAAAAGTCGACTAAATAGCTTAGGCTTACATAGCTGGTAAGAGTGAGTCAAAACTCAAGACTTACAGTTAGACACCCCTGAATTCTGAACCTCAGTTCACCATGGGTAAAATAAGGTAATTCTATGCACCTCATAGGATTATTGTGAAGGTTAGATAAAATTACATGAACTAAAATCTGCCAGCTTAGAATTTACCATTTCATAATGATTCAGTAAATGTCTGAATGCCTATTGTGATGGTTAATTTTGTGGGTCAACTTGGCTAGGCCATGGTACCCAGATATTTGGTCAAACATTGTTCTAGATGTTTCCACAAGGTATTTTTGAAGATATTAACATTTAAATCAACAGAGTTAATTTTACTTTTTTTATTGATGTGCAGTTGGTTTACAATGTTGTATTAATTTCTGGTGTACAGTATAGTGATTCATATATATATATATATATGTTCTTTTTCATTATAGGCTATCACAAGGTATTGAATATAGTTCCCTGTGCTATACAGTAGGACCTTGTTGTTTATCTATTTTATATATTAGTAATTAGAATCTGCAAATCCTGAACACCCAATTTATCCCTCCACTCCCCTTTCATTTCCCCCCTGGTAACCACAGGTTTGTTTTCTATATCTGTGGCTCTGTTTCTGTTTTGTAAATATGATCATTGGTCTCTCTTTCTCTCTCTCTCTCTCTTTTTTTTTTTTTGGATTCTACATGTAAGTGATATCATATGGTATTTTTCTTTTTCTTTCTGGCTTACTTCACTTAGTATAACAATCTCCAGGTACATCCCTGTTGCTGCAAATGGCGTTATATTATTCTTTTTTATGGCTGGCTAGTATTCCATTCTTCTTTACCCAATCATCTGTCAGTAGACATTTAGGTGGCTTCCATGTCTTGGCTATTGTAAATAGAGCTGCTGTGAACTTTGGGGTACATGTATCTTTTCAAGTTAGAGTTTCCTCTGGATATATGCCCAGGAGTGGGTCTGCTGGATCATATGATAAATCTTAAATCAATAGACTTTAAGTAAAACTGATTACCTTCCATGATGTGAGAGGACCTCATCCAATCAGTTGAAGGCCTTCAGAGGAAGAGATCAATCTTCTCATAAGAAGAAAGGATTCTGTTAGCAGACTGCTTTCAGACTCAAACTGCAACACTTCTGGGGTCTCCCGCCTGCCCACGTAACCTGCCAGATTATGGACTCACCAGCCTCCACAATTGTGTGAGTCCATTCCTTAAAATAAACTTCTCTCTCTCTCTCTACACACACACATACACACACACACATCCTGTTGGCTCTGTTTCTCTGGAGAACCCTGACTAAAACACCTGTGAATAGAAGGCTGTTTTAGTAATATGTGATTCACCCATATGGAATAACAAGAAATTCTTAAAAAGAACAATTCAGATCTGTGTATTTTGGTCTAGAAAGATGTTCATTAAATATCTTTCTTTCTTCCCACCTGTGTCTCTGCAGACAGTAGAGACAGTATGGTGTAAGTCTATCTATATTCACTTTATGCTGCACTGAGGGGCCATCCTGTTTGGAGAGAATTGACTGGGGTGTCCTGAGTCTGCTCTGATTACTAGGGCCTTGCCTGCACAGTGCCCTGATCTAAATGGATGTCCAAGGCCAGAAGTGGTTCTAAAGGAATCTCTTCACAATTCCAGGCCCTGGTTTCTGGGGTCTGGGTAAGTTTGGTGGCCCTCTGCGTGCAGCTAGGGAAGCCAAAGGTTGATCTCCCTGTTGCTGGAGGGTGCTAAAGCTAAGTCCACCACTCCACAGCTCCATATGACAACAAACTGCATTGAGCAGAGTAGCATCCAGTGCCAGACGCTGTCCTGGGTGCTGAAAAGTCAACTGTGGCCGAGTTTCCACTCACCATGAACTTTGACTAAAGGTTTACTAGGGAGGAACCATTCCTGAAGCCCAGAAGAGAGGGGAGTGGTGGTGGGTCAGAGTGGCCTGGCTTTTGAAATGAGGCCAGTTCAACATTATCAGAGAAATGTTAAGGAGCTTGAACCTCTTGCCTTTGATCCTTTTGCAGGGTCAGCCGCTTACTATTAGAATTGGCTATTGGTTTGAGTGGCTTAGTTGAATCAATGCATGGTACATTCCTTCTGCCAAGACCAATCACCCCCTTCTGCATTCATTGCAGACCAGGGCCTTCTCACTCCAGACCAGGGAGGATGCCAAAAGGAAGTGGGAGCCCCCACACCATCCCCAAGCTGGCCACTTTGAAGAAATTCAATCTGACAAATGTTCACCTGAATGTACTTCACTGCTGTCAATGACAAGGCCCTGCTCCATAGTCACAGTTTGAGGAAAGTCAGATAGTTCAGGCAAATAGGGAATCCTAGCATCTGTATAATGAATGCATATGCATGGATTACATGTCAGAACCGCATGAGGAGGTTTTAAAAAATGCAGGTGCCTGAGCACAGACACCTGTGTTTTTTTTTTTTTTCAACCAAAAACTCCAGTTGAGAAGCATTGTGATAGTACAATGGGATGTGTGTTTGTTTTATTAGCCATGCCCTCTATCTGAAATGATGGGTGCAAAGCAAAGAGGGGTAAGGGCTGATGCTGGTGACATTGGCCTTGTCACAGTGGGGCTGGCACTCTGCAGGCCCAGCTGCCATGGTTCCCAAGAGGGATCTCCTCTTGTAGTTCACATATTTTCTGTATCTTGGGGAAGAGCTGATGAGAGAGTGACAACAACCAGCTCATTATAATTATTACTTCTGTCCTAGAGAAGACAAGGTATGTCTGGATAATGGCAGGTGTCTAGGGAGTGGCTGGAAACCACAAGTGGCTAAGAAGCAGGTCAAATTCTGAACCAGCGCTGACCTTTGGGATGATACAGGCTGGGACTGGTCCATTCCCATTCCCTAAGTGTGCAGAGGAGGCGGTGGGTGAAGGAGCCAGAGCTGGGGCCGGCAGTTCTTATAGGGAAGAGCAGTGTCTGGGTAACTGGAGACCAGAACAATCAGCCCCAGTGCTGACAGCAACTTGCTTTGAGACCAGTCCAAAATGCCTCCTCCCTGCTCTCCCATCCCCTGACTCTTGATCTGTGAGGGAGTGAGGCCAGATGAGCTTTTATGTTCGCTCCTTGTTTTCACTGTTTATGGTCCTTTAAACATCAAGATACAGTAAAACCAAGACAACCCAAATCATCATATCCAGAGAACATCCAGTCTTTCTATAATTTTTTAAATTACAAAAGTAGTGCATGCTTATTAGAAGTATTCAATGGACACTGAAGTGTGCCAAGTACAAAGTAAAGTCCTTTCTCCTCTGACCCTTTATCCCAGAGGCAACAGTTGTTAACAGTTTGGGGATGTCCCTTCCATAGCTTTTATTACAATGACTCTATTTTTGGAAACTGTGAACTTTACCAATGACCTCCAAAATTTAAATACTAGAAGATGAGGTTGACTCTGAATTCAAACTTCAAAGCCACTGGCTGATCTCTATAGTTCTATGCAGATTCGGGTCAGCCAGGCAGAGCCTGGAGCCTCTGGGCTTTGTTAGGGCCGCAGTGACAAAGGCTCCGGGTGGGTGGAGGGAACAGGAAGTGCCTGCCACATTCCCTTTCACAAAGGCATTGATTGTGAGTCACAAGCCATTAGGCTGGAAATTGTATTTGCATGTTAATTCTTTAAGCTTCCAATCTTTTCATCCTGGCCTCAGGCTCTCCCATAGTTTGCTAAAGAAATTCTGTCAATTCACCTCATTTTATCTGCTTAGGACCTATAACTGGTTGACTCAGGTTTTCACTGTGTGTGTGTGTGTATGTGTGTGTGTGTGTGTGTGTGTGTAATCGACCAAAGTAGTATTTGGGGAGGAACTGCTTCTCTCAGGCTGCAACTGGCTTTCATCTAAGATGGTGCCCTGGGGCCATGTCCACAGAATCTGGAATGGTCTCTGTGGTGGCTAAACCCCTCAGCCTGGAGAATAAGAACAGCCTATCCTGTGTGGAGAGCTCCATGCCTTTTAGGGGGGCTCTTGTGGGGAGGGGAGCTGTACTCTCAGCCAACATGGGATGTGCTTTGACTGGAGACTGAGCAGGATGAGCCCTTGCCCACAGGTAGCAGTCAGTGGCCAGTGGGCTTTCTGTGACTGGTCATCAACCATGTACCCCAAAGCCAATGGTGGTATTGACGTGCTGAGGTCCCAGCCTTACTCCTGCCTCCACGTGTGGCTAGACTTACGTAGCTCCATTTATTTTTGCTTAAAAACAATAAAACAGAAACATATTCTACATGTCATTCTCTATATTATTATTCCCTAGTCAGTACTTTGTACATCTCTTTGCAAGTCAGTATGTGTAGATCAACTTCATTCTTTGTAATAGCTGCATAGTATTCCACAGAATGTGAAGTCCCCAGTTGCCTTTTTCTATTACAAACAACTCTACAGTAAATGTTCTTGCTCACACAGCTTTTGGATGCGTGCTTTTCCTTCAGTTGGAGAGATTCCCAGAAGCAGCATTGCTCTTGAGTCAGAGGGACTCCATCTCTTTAACTTTAATAAATCCTGCTAGATTACTTTCTAAAATGGGTGAAATAATTTACAGTTCCAACTGGGTTTGTGACTGCCCCTTTCCTCACACCTTGGCCAGCGTTAGATGTTATCAATCTTTGTAAATTTGGAGGCTAAGAACTAAGACCACATTTTTGTTTTCATTTGCATTTCCCTGAAAACAAATGAGCTTTTGCTTTAGTCCTAAATTGTGCTCTATTATCTTTGCATTGATGCATTGCCTTTGCAGGTGGGTTGGGGTTGCATGTAAAAACAGAAGGTGAAGACCTTCCAGAAGGTCAAAGAGCTTGGGGAAGATTGGACATGTCTTCTAGATCATTCTCCAGGCCGTATGGGGGCTCCTGGTAGTATCTGGTGCTACTCATACGTGTCGATGAAAGAATGGGACTGTGGGCACACTAGGGCAGTTTAGAAAAATTGAATTGGGGCGACCTTCTCCATAGTCAGAGCCAAGCACACATGGATGGTCTTTTTTGGGAGGTAGTGATTTCTTCATTCCTAGAAGGATTTATGCGGACGTCAGAAGCCATCTTCTGTTTATTCAGTCAGGATAGAGTGGTGGTGAATGAGATAAGCATGGTCTCTGCCTTCATCAGTCTCAGAGTCTAGTGAGGAGTTATGTGCTTAAACACATGAGTATATGTTTGTGTTTAATTACGAACAGAACGAACATTCAAAAAAGCACAGGGGAATCTAATTTGGTCTGAGGGAGTCAAGAAAGACTTCCCTGAAGACATTTGAAGTGAGACTGAGGAATGAGGAGTTGGCCAGATGAAGGGGGTGGTTATATTCCAAGTAGAGGGCGCAGCATTTGTGAATCCTTGGCTGGGGACATCTGTGTTGTCCAGAGCTCAGATTAGGTGACCTCCTGATCCTGGAGAAAGTCTTTATCAGTGTGAACCTCACCAAATGGTCCCAACAACTCCTCCCTTACAAGGGCTGGACTGTCCCAGTCAGTCACTGGCTGAGAGGCATCTAACACTCAGGGATCCATAGAAGTGTCTTAACAGGGACAGTGGAAGCACAGAAAACAATAACCACAACACGGCCCAACCTATGCCGGCATGATGAGCTTCAAAGCACTCCTAAGAGAGTGCTGTGGGTTGAATCGTTTTCTCGCCGAAGACATTGAAGTCCTAACCCCCAGTGCCTGGGAAGATGTGATCTTTATGTGTGTGTGTGTGTGTGTGTGTGTGTGAATAGGTCCTTTTGCTCATGATAAAGTCAAGGCCATTAGAGTGGGCCTTAATTCAGTATGACTGGTGTCCTTAGGAAAAGAGGAAATTTGGATGCAGGGAGAGTGCCTTGTAAAGATGAAGGCAGAGATGAGGGTGAAGGATGTACACACCAAAGACTTCCCTCAAACCATCAGAAGTTAGAAAGAGGCAAAGAAGGATTCCCCTGCAGGCTTCAGAGGGAGCACGCCCCTGCCAACGCCTTGATCTCAGACGTCTAGCCTCCGAATCTGTGACACAATACATTTCTGCTGTTCAAGTCACCTGGTTTGTGGTACCTGATATGACAGTCCTAGGAAGATAATACAGAGAGTGCAGGAGATCATCAAAGCCAGGGTCGGGGCTGGTGGTAGGGAGGAACCAGGATAAAAATTGAGGCCTGGAGCTTCCCAGACAGAGTGCTAAAAGAGTAGAGGACAAATGGGGAAAAGAAAGGAGATCCTGAGAGATGGCCCAGAAAAGCAATGTCTTCGGCTCAGTTTTGGGTCCTGCCAGGGCTGGTGGCCAGTGAGCCGTCTGTGCTGCAAGGCCAGTGATGGAGCGGATCCTAATGACACAGGAGGCTTTGCAAACCCACCTGGTTCTGTTGTGGCAGTGAGAGCATCTCTGCTTCCCTGGTTGTAGAATGACCAACTGTCTCGGTTTGCCCGGGACTGAAGGGCCCCAGGATATGGACTCTCAGTACTAAAACTAGCAAAGCCTCAGGAATATTGGGATGTGGATCACCTTCCCTGGGAGTGACCTTGAAGGAAGCAGCCCCTTTGGAACAATATAAACACCTAGGCTAGGCCCCCTCAAAGGGGATGGTGTGCATACCAGTCACACCACGGTGCTGATGGGCGTGGCCAGTCACAGCGAGGGTGTGGCAGTGATCTCCGTGGGCCCCTAACTTTTCACAGGTCTCAGAACAGAGGCCAGATCAGGGTCCTCCCTACCAGAGAAGCAGCCTGGCATGACTTCTCCCTTCCCATTCCCCAGGATCTGCTAAGAGCACCCGCAGTAGGTTGAATGGTTGCCTCTTCTCCTTGCAAAAGATATGCCGTGTCCTGATGCCAAGAACCTGTGACGATTACCTGATACGGCACAGTTAAGGATCTGGAGAAGACGGGTTTATCTCAGATTAGCTGGGGGACCCCAAACACCGTGACAAGGATCCTTCTAAAAGGGATGCAGAGAGGTTTTAGAGAGACATGCAGAGAAGGTGATGTGAAGATGGGGGCTGAGGCTGGAGTGAGGCTGCTGCAGGCCCAGGAATGTCAGGGAGGCCACCAGAAGCTGGAAGAGGCAAGGAACGTATCAATTTCTTGAGCCTTTGGAGGGCATGTGGCCCTGCTGACTCTTTGATCTTAGGCTCCTGAGCTGTAAGAGAGTAAATTCCTTGTTTTAAGCCCCTGAGTTTGTGGTCATTTGTCACAGGAAACTAACTACAGCATTTCAGAGCTAGCTTTCCAGCCACCAGATAAGAACCCAAGTCTGGGTTATGTCTCCATCCAACAGGCTGCTACCTGGAGTCGGTCTTGAATGACGGGGAGCTGGTTTGGGGGTCGCTGTGTGCAGGGCAAGGGGGTCGGGAGGCTCTGCTGAGGGCCAGCTGAGCCCCAGAATTAAGTCACAGGTTACCTGGAACCGACGTTCTGCTGCCTTTGAGAATCCTGGCCACTTGCCCTGAGCCAGGAATAGGGCTTTGCCAGGCAGCTGGTGTTTTGGGGGGGAAATAGGCACGCAGAGCTGCTGGCAACATGTTGGGGAAAGAAATTGGAGGCAGAGGAGGGAGCTCAGGGCCGGCTTGGCGGTGATGCTGGTGTTAATTCATTCCAACAGGCTTTCCCGTGGGCTCAGCCTTTTCCAGCTCGCAAGGTGTTCTGTTGCCTTCCCTGGCAGATCCTGGAGAGAGCCCTGGGAGGCGGGCAGGAGGGGCGCTGCTGTACAGGAAAGACAAGGTGCGTGTGGCCTGGCCTGGGCCTCACAGCAGGCGAGTGGGGGCAGGCGAGCAGGACCCCTGACTTCAAACCTTGCGCTCAGTTCTCAGCTGCAAGGGGCTCAGAGTTGATCTCAGCCCAGAGCCGCCAGGCAGGCGGGACATCTGGTTGCTTCAGGGGACAGCTCTGGCAACACTCCTTCCCTCAGCCAGCCTGGATTGCTCCTCCTCCAGGCAGCCGCCCCTAATTAGTCCACCCGACTCCTTCACTCACTCAGTGTCACTCACTTCACTTCCTCGGCAATGACGTCTTCGTTCTGCCCTGAGTTCTCAGTGGTAACTGACAAGCCCAGGAGTGTCAGCATCTCGTGTGGCCCTGAGAAGGGCATGGGGTTCGAGGTCAGAGAGACGAGTTCTAATTCCTTTCTCATCACCACTGATCTGCTGTGTGACCTCAGGCAAATCCCTTTCCTTCTCTGATCTTCAGTTTTCCCATTTGGAAGACTATAAAAGGAGTTAAAAATACCTCCTGCACAAGGTTGCTGTGAGATTAAGTTAAATTATAAATGTGAAAGAGACTATTATTATTATAGGTCCTCCCAAATTAAGAATTTCAAGATGGTCTTCAACCAAGTGCACCCTTTCTGAGTGCAGGCCCTGTGCAGTGGCGAAGGCTGTAGACCCACGAAGCCGCCCTGATCAGATCTGTCCACGGGAGAGTGACAGCCAGCTTTGTGAGGCAGTGAACGGTAGAATAACAAGGACAGGCCTTGACCTCAGAAAGGAGCTGCATTCAAGTTCACAGGCCTTGGGCCTGAGCTGCGCAGGCAGGCCGGCTTCCCTGGAGGGCTGAGGGAGCCGGGCACCTTCTGACCCTCAGCGTTTGGCTGCCAGGCCTGGCCCTGGGAGGAGCCCCTTGGTGTTAGGGCTTCAAAGCAGCAGTAGGAGGCAGGAGACAGCTTCATCCTTCCCTCTGGGGGGTGGGGTGGGTAGGTGGGGTGGCAGGGGTGTGAGGCTTTGCTGGGGGATCCGTCTTTGCTCAGAGCCTCAGCCGTTCAAAGCCTCTCCGAGGCAGGAGGTAGGGCTGGCAAAACCCTCCAGGTAGAAAAGAACAGAAAAGGTTTGCCTGGGAAGCCTGAGGCAGGTTCCTGAGGCGAGAAAGTCTTTCAAAAGCGATCTGCTTGCTGGACAGACAGCTACTGACGGTGGGGAGAAGTCTTGGCTTCTGGCCAGCAGACAGCAGCCTTCCCAGACCTGCTGGCTCTGCCTGGAGGGGGATCTCTGCCCTGATTTTAGCAGCCTGACCCAGGGGCCTGCTTGACTGCCACCATCCCCACCAGGCACACCCTGCTGGGACTCAGGACACAAGAACTATCTTCAAGAATGATCTGTTTCAAGAGAACTGGACCCAGAGTCATGGACAGGCTGGGGCCAGCCCAGGGTTGGAGGGTGGCTGCTGCCTCTGGCCAGGAGGGTGGTCCAGGGTTATGCTGCCTTGATTCAGATTCCTCTGACTCCCCAGGCCTCAGTGCTCAGGACTGGGTGGTGCTTCTGCCTGGTCCTGGGGCTGGGGCCTCCTTGTTCACCCCCAGGTGGGTCTAAGTCTTCCTGCTCTAACTCCGGTTTCCAATCTGCTGTGTCCCAGATGCACCTCCGCTGGAGGCTGGTTGATGACAGTGCGGGGGCAGAGATGCGTGTGTGTATTTGTTACCTCGCCTCCTACATCGCCCCAAATGTCTGGGCCCCCTTCCCGGTAGGGGCATCCTAGGGAGGTGGGCTCTCTGGGGGACACGTGGAGAGGGGCGTGGATCCCAATAACCTTTGGTGGCACTCTAACACTCTCTGATCCTCACCATAACCTTCAGAGTAAGATTATGATCCTTGTTTTATCTCTCGGATCTCTAAGGAGCAGAAAGATTCAGACGTCACCCAAGTCACTCCGGAGTAGAGCTTGGTTTGGGTTTGAACTTAGATGAGCCCGATTTAGAAAGCCAAGCTAATCCTTTCTGCTGAGACCAGCGGGTCTCAAACAGGATCACACATCCAAGTTGCCTGGAGGGCTCATGAAAACACAGATGGCTGGGCCCACCCCTAGTTTCAGATTCAGTAGGTCTGCGGTAGGGACTGAGAATGTGCTCTGCTAACAAGTTCCCAGGTGATGCTGATGTGGTTGGCCAGGGAACCAAGCTTTGAGAACTTTCAACTAGAGACACTTCCATGGTGTTCAGGAAACAGACCCAGCTCTGTAGGAACTGTGTGCCTACCTGGATAGAAATCCCCTCTGAGGTGATGGCAATGACAAGTCACCCTGGCGTCACACCTGGCACTGTTTTCAATACTTTGTATGCACGGACTCACTTAGTCCTTGCAGCAACTGTGTGAAGTGACAAGTCTCATTGTACCCATTTTATAGGTGGGGAGATGCAGGCCCAGGGGAGACGTGGCCGAGGTCACACACACAGTAAACAGCAGATTCGAGCTTCAAGCAGGCAGTCTGTCTCCAGAGTCCACCCCGACCTACACTCCGCTCTGCCTCCAGGGTGGACACAATGTGGGCGCTGGGGTCTTGCAGACCTGGGCCCGAGCCCGGGTACCACTTCTCGTCACCTCTGTGACCTTGAGCATGCTAAGTGACCTTTCTGAGCCTGTATACCCAGGTTTGCTTCTGGTGAGGGACAATCCAAAGTCACAAACCACAGACAATCACAGAGGAACCCTGTTTTCTCATCATGGAAGGAAAGGGAACAAAATAGTCCTGGTTTCCGTGACCCAGGACCACGCCAGGGAGCCCACCGCGGGCCCTCAGCAAACGAGCGTCCCTGCTCTGTGGTTTGGGGTGAGAAAGGCTATTCCTGAGTCCTTACTGATGCGTAGGTTTGTAACACTGCACTTGACCACATGTTTCTGGGCACCTCTCCAGCCAGTGGAGTGTTTCTCTGCCATGTTTTGTGGCTTCTACAATTGTATTCCTTGGGGTGTAGTAGAACGTATGTAGAGTCTAGAATTCAACAGTTTTGGCTTTGAACCCCAACTCAGGCACTTCTGAGCTGTTTTACAGCATTTACCATGTGCAAATCTTGAATTCCCAATTTATCCCTCCCCACCACCTTTACCCCCTGGTAACCATAAGTTTATTTTCTATGTCTGTGAGTCTGTTTCTGTTTTATAAATAAGTTCATTTGTGTCATATTTTTTTAGATTCCACATATAAGTGACATCATATGGTATTTTTCTTTCTCTTTCTGGCTTACTTAATATGATGATCTCCAAGTCCATCCATGTTGTTACAAATGGCATTATTTTATTCTTTTTTATAGCTGAGTGGTATTCCATTGTATAAATATACCACAACTTCTTTATCCAGTCATCTGTTGATGGACATTTAGGCTGCTTCCATGTCTTAGCTATTGTAAATAGTGCTGCTATGAACATTGGGGTGCAAATATCTTTTCAAATTAGAATTCCCTCTGGATATATGCCCAGGAGTGGGATTGCTGGATCATATTGTAAGTCTTAGTTTTTTAAGGAATCTCCATACTGTTTTCCATAATGGCTGCACCAAACTACATTCCCATCAGCAGTGTAGGAGGGTTCCCTTTTTCTCCACACCCTCTCCAGCATTTATCATTTGTGGACTTTTTAATGATGTACTGGTGTGAGGTGGTACCTCATTGTAGTTTTGATTTGCATTTCTCTGATTATTAGCTATATTGAGCATCCTTTTATGTGCCTATTGGCCATCTGTATGTCTTCAAAAGCCTGCTCCTCTATATTATTGAAGCTTTAATCTCACACTCGATTTAAAACAACTTCATCTTCCCAGAGACCTCTTAGCTGGGGCCTCCCTTAGGCTGGGACACCTGCCGTGGAGAAGTCATCACAGCCGGGCTTCTCTCTGCTTTCCGCCTTGGTGGATCCTCCTCCCCAGCCCCCACTGGCCCGTTTCTGGGTGTCAGCCTTGTCAGATCCACCTCTGTGTGAACACTGACCCTTCATGTGTGGACGGAGGTATTATTTGATAAAACACACCATCCAGGCAGTACTAATTCTTTGGAGGCTGAATTTTCTGGCCCCGGGGCTTGGTGTGCCCTCAATATCTGAAGCTGTGACCTTCACACTCCCAGTGATGCCTGCTGTCACCGTTGCCACAAAATCCAATTTCAAATAATAACATTTATTTGAATATCGCACTCTCTATCTCTTTCTGATTTTTATCCCTGTAGTTTCTTCATGCTTCTGTTGACAACATCTCAGTTCTCCAGGATGGCCATAAAATAGAGGCAAGGTACATCAGATTTTCTTCCCAGGGGTGATAAGTGCAGTAGAACAGAAATCCTCCTCATAAAGGAAAACATGTTTTCATTTTTATTGTTGAAAAATGAATGCAAAATTTCCATAATACAAAATACTTGTTTTTAGCCAGTAACTTTTATTATGAGGGTTTTTTTCTCTCTTTCCTGGCAAAGTAGAAACCAATGAGTGTTTTCTAAGGTTGGGAAAAGACAGAGGTCAGGACACTTGTCACTAGAGTTTTTCCCTGGCTGAGTAAAGCAAGGAGATTCCTGGGAATGCGTGTGGTCACCAGAGACCTGGGGCTGTGTCCAGAGCCGGAATCCTCATTCGGGCTCCAGCGCAGGTTGGCTGCAGGCAGGGGCTTGGGCAATCTCATTCCCTGGTCCAGGCCTCAGTTTCCTAACCCATGGAATGAAGGCCTCCCAGAAATGGGCACGATTAGACATTGTGGGTGTCGGTGAGAGTTGCCAGAGCCACTTTGGAGAACAATTTGGCAACACCCTGTAGAACTGGAAATGCTTCCTAACTCAGGACCCAGCAGTACCACATCGCGGTTTCTACCCTGGGGAGAAAGCCATGCGTGTGCAGGGACATTAACCACAGCATCGGCAGTCATGACAAACGAGCGGAAATGACCTAGATCTCAGAGTAGAAGAGGAGACAGTGAAAAACATGTAGTGTCTACATAGAATGAGATTAAAAGCAATGACATCTGCTTTTATAAACTAGATTCATGCAGCAATGTGGGTAAATCTCAAGATCATAGTATTGAATGAGAAAGTGAGTGGCAAAAAAACACTGAAGAATGGGTAGGTGGAAACACACACACAGCAATCCTACACATCACCATGGATTCCCACGTCTGTACAAAATTTTAAGAATTGAACCAGAGAAGTGCACATCCAGCTCGTGATAGTGATTGCCTTGGCATGAGGAAAGGAAACAGAATTGGAAATGAGGAAAGGAGGGACTGAATTTAGCTGCAATGTCACATAGATATAAATAGGAAAGATCTATCCATTTTTTTTTAATGAAAGAAGACAAAGCAAATAACATTAACAAGTTGTCAATTCTGAGTGAAGGAGAAATAAGTGCATATGAGTGCTGGTTGCATGTTTTGCCTGCATTTTAAAAATGTTTTCAAAAAAAAAAAAAAAAAAGCCGGGAAAGACTCTTTGGTAGGAAGAGGCTAATTCAGCCTTTTGGGTCCTATTTGCCAGGCATCTAGAGCTAAAACGGGGTGGACTGAGGGGTCCATGCCCCTTGGGGTTCCCTTCCCAGTAAACTCCACTCACAGCAGCTCTTACTCATCCGCCCCAGCCCTGGGGGCCTGGGAGCAGCTGGTGTCGCCAGGATGTAACACACAAACAGGAGGGGAGGAGAAGATGATGGGAAAACCAGGCTGGGACCCGCTCACAGAGAAAATGCGGTGGCAGGTGGAGGAATTGAGTTTGAAGCATCCATTGGGGTTTTCAGGGAGGTAATGGGGGAGACGTTCTGAGTTGTGGGCGTGGAGGTGTGCAGAGCATGAGGTTTAAGGAGGAGAGAGCCCAGGGTGGCTGGAGAGTCCAATGGGCAGGAAAGGAGATGTGGTTGGCGGCATGTGTGTGAGCTGGGTTATTAAAGGGCTGGGAGAGCCATGCCCGACCGTGTGGGCTCCATGCTGGAGGGCAGGGAAGCAGCAGAAGGCCTTAGAAGCATCTCTCTGACAGCTGGTGTGGAGGATGGGATGGAGGGGAGGTCTGGGGTGTCCAGACGAGCGTCCGTGGGCGTGGCCGGCCTGAACCGGGGCATTGCCAGCGAGGAAGAGAAACAGGACTGACCAGCAGATGCAATAATGGTAATGACTCACACCTCCATCACACTTGCTTTGTGTAGGTCCTGGAGCTCAGCGCTCGACTCGCGTTAATTTGTAAAATCCTCCCAACAGCCCGAGGAGGCAGGTTTCATTTCTAGCTCCATTTTACAGGTGAGGAAACAGAGGCAAAGAGAAGCTAAGTGACTTGCCCGGGGCCCTTCCCCTGGTAGGCGGCAGAGCCAGGCTTCTAACCCAGACGGTCTCCATCCCACGCGAGCCCTGACCCACTGCACTGGGCTTCTCCGGGCACAAATGAAGCCCCCTTTGAAAACAGACCAGCTACTAAAGAGCTGACGATGCCCTGAGGTGGTCTCAGCGGGGAAGTGGGCTTCGCCATTTCCAAGGGGCTTTCGTCCATCCTTGTCATAGGGTTTCCTCCAGCTCCTTGAGTGCAAGAGGCTGGTGTCTGAATTCCTGTTCTTGAGACAAGAACACCGAGGCTTAGTTGGGTTAAGGACTCGCCTGAGTCAAATGGCTAGACCGGCCTCAGACCCAAGGCTCTGGCTCCTCTGACCCCCCAAACATCCTCCTGACCTTCTGGCCCCCTTGAATCCTCATTCTCACCCCCTTCTGGCTGACCTTTCACAGCACTGTCTCCTTCCTTCCTTTACCCTGAAATGTTGAGGAGGGAAGCACTGCGTTCTCCTGACTTCGCCTTGCCCTGTGACCCTTCACGGAAAGGCCTTCCTAGCTACAGGGTGCCCCGCAAGCCCTTCAGGTGCCTCCTGGCCGAGCCTGTTAATTAAAGCACAGAACGGGCTTCTTGTGGGCCCCCAAGGACGTCCTTCCTTCCAGGAGGCCCAGTGGAGCAGTACTTGTGGATATTTTTATGGGTCATGTTTTAAAAAATTACCTCCAAATTAAATTTGTGCTGATTTAATGAGAATATGTAAGCTGAGGGATTTCTTGCTCATTCCTGCTACGGGGTCCCGGGCACATGACTCCTGTCTGGAAACTGTGTGCTAGTCTCACTAACAGATGAGGGGCAGGCTGGCCCTCCTTTGTCTGCCTGTTTAGAGGTCAGAACTGGACGTGTCCCTGAGACCATCAAAGCCCATGTCCCTCCTGGTACAAAAGGAGACTGAGGGCCAGAGTTGGGGGCAGCGGACTGCTCACGGTCACACAGATGGAGCTGGTGATCCCCACCGTTGTGGCAACTCCAAGGGGCCTGTCCTGACAAGTGTGAGGTCCAGTGACTAAGAACCTTTGCTTGGACTCTGTAAGGGACAAATGGCTGGACACCAGGGCCTGTGGAACAGCCCTAGTCTTGAGAGACTCCAACAGCTTGATTGAGGTACGTGGTAGGTAGAAGAATCATGACTCTCCCAGAGATGCCCACATCCTAATGCGATGTGAATAGGTTACCTCATATGGCAAAGAGACTTTGCTGAGATGATTAAGTTAAAGGTCTTAATAAGGGGAGATTTCCCTGGATTATCTAGATGGGCTCCAGGTCCTTATAAGAGGGAGGGGGTCCAAGTCAGAGAAGGAGATATGACTATGGAAGCAGAGGGGTGTGAGGGGTGGGTGGGGAGAGAGACAGAAAAAGAGATCTGGAGATATTGCACTGCTGGCTTTGAAGATGGAGGAAGGGGCCACGGGCCAAGGGATGCAGGTGGCCTTCGGTCACTGGAAAAGGCAAGAAAATGGATTTTCCCCTAAAGCCTCCAGAAGGAATACAGCCCTGCTGACATCTTGATTTTAGGGCTTCTGACTTCCAGAACTGTAAGAGAATAAATGCATGTCATTTTAAACCCCTGAGAGTGGTAATTTTTTACAACATCAGTGGGAAACAATCTAGGGCCGAAACCAGAACTTTAGGTTTGAGAGGGAGAGTGGATGAGCAGGACTTTTTCTGTCATAAGTGGCAAAAAAGCTAACCCAAATGATCCCAAACCAAAGAAGAAGGACAGGAGAGGGATCTACAGGCTTGAGAGATTCCACTGCACAGCCCGGGGCGGACAGGGCTGCAGGTGCAGCTGCATTCCTGGGTTGGTCTCTTTCCAGTGCTCAGCTCCACCTTCTCCTGGGCTGTTTCTGGCTGTAATCTTCAGTGGTGGCAAGACCAGAGCAGCATCTCCAGACACTCTCATCTTGAAATCTTTGGGCAAAAGGACACTTCTTCCCCCTCCCAGAAGCCTCCACTGAAATCTCACGAAATTTGAGCTCCAATTGATCACACATCACTTCCGGAGCTGAGGCCACTGCAGGGACTGAGACCAAGGGAAGGGTGGATCCCCAGATGAGAATTCAAGGCTGTGACCGGAAGTCAGGAGGCAGGATGAAGAGGAAGGAGAGCCCACCCCAAATCAGCATGGCCACTGTGAACACAGGCCAGCATCGTCCACAATGCACATCATACGGAGAGGCAGTGGTCTGAATCCAAGTGTTACCACTGAACATGCTGTGTGACCCTGAGCAAGTCATTGAATATCCAAGTCCCATGCTCTCATCTGTAAAGCAGAGAAGGCAACACTTATATTGTAGGGATTACAGGTAAGCTAATTAGGTTAGAGTTCACCATGCCTGGCCTGGAGAAGTCCTTGATGAGTGGTGAACCTTGATGGTGGTGATGACCTCAAAGATGAGGATGATAACAGTGATGGTGATGAGGAGACAATGACCCAGGGGATCCATCCACAAGTGCACACAGTGGTCTTCTTGGTGCCCAAAGGATTGGCTCACACACTTTGTGGGTATCCAAATCCATCAGCGGTTAAAGAATACAAGTAGCTAAAGAAAGAAGGAATCAAGCATATCTTCTGGCACAAAATCGAATCGGTAAAGTCTCCCAGGGAAAGTTTTCATTCAAATGCCACTGTTCAATCTGAATATTTAAAAATATCTTCCTACTGTGCGTATGCAGTTTCAGTTTCTTGGAATGAAAAGTAGATAACAAAATTAAACAAACAGCTGCTTTCCGTGGTATTTAACAACTCCCACTGGCTCCGTGTTGCACGCAAATCTGCGGTGGTTCTTTCCCTCTCTGATAGAAGAAGTTTGGCGCTAGTGGAAAAAGTGTTCTTGGAGTCCAGTCAATCCGAGAACCCAGGAAACTCCTTCCACTTGGCACTTCCTCTGGCCAGAGCCCACGATGAGATGCAGGGTCCTGATATCAGCCTTGGGCCATGGTGCCCAGGATGGGGAGAGCTTCCCACTGACCCTGACTGTGCCCTTGTGGTGGTCAGTGGGTGGGAAGGCAGGGGTGTCTGCCCACCTGAAATTCTGCTTTGCCAAGTGCTCTTCCCTGCACCTTCTCACTTGTTTTCATGGCCCCTCCATGACTTAGATGTCATGGAGGTGAGAAAGTTGAGGTTCAGAGAGGAAATCCAAATTTTAGGCCACACAGAAAGTGGGCATCTGGGACTAGAACTTCCATCTCCCACTTGCCCGCCTTCCCTGCTGCTGGTGTCTCATAAATGAGCATTTGGAATGCAAACGGACTCAATGCTGCGAGCTGTTGAGGAATTAAGAATCCATTTCTCAGATCTATATGGGCCAAGCAATGTGCTAGGAGTTCCAGAAAATAAAGATGAATGGCATGCTTGTGGAATTTACATGCCTAGTTCCCTGCCTTCTTCAGTCAATGAAACCCTTAGACGTCCAGGATGAAAGGTCCCAACCAAATTAAGTCCTCTGGGCTGCCACCTCCGTCACAGCGATTCCCACAGTGCTTTACGTGAATCTCTCTGTGATTTGCCTTCTTTTCCTGGTGTCGTGACACTGATGCCCACGTCTCACCTCCAGCGCTGGACCGTGAGCGCCAGGAGGACGGGCCTCTATCGTTGCATTTCTTCACCCACCATGGGACATAGCAGAGCATGTAGTGCAGTGTGAGCACTCAGTATGCGCTCAGGGAAAGGATGTCCAGATGGTGGATGGCTCCTCCATCATGTCTGTTCATCTCAAACGGATTGTACTGGCAACAGAGGACCTACTTTGTCTGAAACAGGAATGTTCTTCCCTCCAAGGGAATAGGCTTTGTTGAGCCATGGCATTACTGCATTCTTTTTATGGCTGAGTAATATTCCATTGTGTGTGTGTGTGTGTGTGTGTGTGTGTGTGTGTGTGTGTGTGTGTGTATACCACATCTTCTTTATCCAGTCATCTGCTGCTGGACATTTAGGTTGTTTCCATGTCTTGGCTATTGTAAATAGTGCTTCTCTGAACATTGGGGTGCATTCATTTGCCTTTTTGGATTATAGTTTTCTCTGAGTATATGCCCAGGAGTGGGATTGCTGGGTCATGTGGTAAGTCTATTTTTAGTTTTCTAAGGAGCTTCCATACTGTCCTCCATAGTGGTTGCACCAATTTACATTCCTACCAACAGTGCAGAAGAGTTTGGAAGGACTTTCAGTTGCAGGAATTGATCATCTCTTTAGAGACAATATTCTCTGGCCAATTAGGTTATTTTTTCTCTAATTTTTATGCCATTTTCTCCATATCTAATGGGGGTATATTCAATATCCTAAGCATGTTCCTATGGTCCAGGAGATGCACATGGCCCTTGTCACTCCATCTGTGCTTTGATGAAATGCTAGATTAAGGTGACAGACAGATTAATCATGCCACAGCTCAGAAAACACTTCTGGGAAAACCACTGTCAAAAGGATAATTGTACAAGGTCACCAGCCTCCTCAGACCTTTCTACCTTTTCCTTTCTTTTATATGACAGGAGGAGCTCAGAGAGACTGCAGGTAGTTGGTTGCTGGGGCAATGGGTCAGAGGCTGAGAAGGTGGCATCTTTACCAATTGCAGAGCCTTCTTTTCCCCCATGCTTTGCCCATTTTGCATGCAGGTGCTATGATAAATTGATAAATTCCGGATCCTTGACCCTGGCATTGAAGACTCCTTTTATCTGGTACCAACCTCTTCTCTGTGTTTATCTCTAACCATTTCTCCCTTTCCCTATATTCCAGGAAGTTGCACAAAATATTGGTTATGCCTTCAAAATGCTGTGCGCTAAAAAACGGCTGAATTTGTGCATTGCTTGGAATAGCCTCCAGCCTTTAATTTGTATGGAAAACCCCCTAATGATTCTTCAAGCCCTGACACAAATGTTCCCTCTCAGTCAAATCCATCCCCTACCCCTCCAGGCAGAATCAATCTATCTCATCTCTGTATTTTCATAACATGTTGCTCATCTTGAATTATAACACTTTTCGCTTGGTATTTCAATAGTTTACCTTTCATTCTGTCTCTCTCACTGGCCTGCTAGCTCCTTGAGGACAAGGTATATATCATGTCTTATTCTGATCTCTCAGTTCTGGGCGTAACACTATTCCTGGTACAGAGATGCTCAATACATTTTCATGGGGTGAATGATTGAACTCATTCGTACCTGTTGGAGTTTTTGAGAGGACATCTGGTAAATGGTACCTCTCTCCCTTAGCTGAGTTCAGAACTAAGCAGAAGGGACAGAGTTGGAATAAGGAGCACCAATATCACTAAAAATGGCCAGATTGGAGGATCATAACTCAGCAGAGTCAAAAGAGTTTGCTAACCCCTACCTCCGGTTTAGATCTTAGGATCATCCAACGGGGAAAAAAACATCAAACCTGCAGACCAAACCACCGTCTCCTGCTCGTCTGGGTTGAGGAGCAAGGTTCAAAGAAAGTTAACTCCCCACGTACAAGATATTTGATTTGCCTAATTGAGAAACAGTAGAACGTGAACACTGCCACCAAGCTGGTAGTTCGCTGTATTTTCATGGGGGTGGAGTTAGGGCTTTTCAAGAGGCCAAGTGCATTTAGAGAAAGCCCCTCTACTTGGGAATCGGGAGACAGGAAAAGCCTTTCCCCGTCACTGTACATATCTTGGATTTTTTTTCTCTTTAAGCATCTTTAAGTTTTCTACCTTATCTGAGAGCACACTTCCCATTTCCAAGTCAGCCTTTCATTAAATTTTTTTTTCATTTGTCCTCCCTTCCCTCTTCATTAGTTTTTCCTTCTCTTCTACCCTTCTTTGAAAATGATGAAACCTTGGCAGAATTACCCCCAGAGGCTTCAGTTTCTGTATTTCTAGAGGGAAATGCATAGTTATCCCACATTTTTCTCAAATAGTTAAGGTCTTGATATGTGGCCAACACTGCAGTTGTGCTGGGGTCAGGGAGCTATAGCAACAAGATTCATGACCTCAAGAGAATCAGAGTCTAGTGGAGAAAGCAATGTGGAAAAAGAAAATTATAATTGAGAGTGGTACACAGTATAGTAGAGGGAAGTACAGGACACTGTGGGGAGGTAGAGTTGGGCTTAATTACTTAACTATTAGTTACATATTAATTAATAATTGTGACTATTAATTAATAATTATAATTATTAATAATTAATTGATTTCATTTGAAGTAGTAGAGGGTAAGAATTTTCCAGGTAAAAGAAACTCAGCTCATGGGTAACAAGGGAAAGCTTCCTAAAGGTGACACTTAGGCTGAACCTTAAAGAATCAATCATGAGTTATGCAAAGTCAAGGGATGATGTGTAGGGTTATGTGCGTGTGTGTGCGCGTGCATAATATTTAAAGAAACAACATACATGGATGCCCAGAACTATGGAGCAGCTTGATGTGTGGAAATATCTGCTTTCAGGAAATAAGGCACCTGGTGCAACCTAGTGGAATCCTGTGTGGGACTCAATGTTCAGAAATGAGACAAGCAGACAGGGAACACTCAAGAACAGATCTTCTTTCAGCACCGTGGCCAGCAGCCAGCTCACTTTAAAACTTTTTTATTGAAGTATCGTCAGTTTACGATGTTGTATCAATTTCTGGTGTACAGTACAATACCTCAGCCATATAGGAGCATACATATATTCGTTTTCATATTCTTCCTCACCATAGGTTACTGCAAAATATTGAATATAGTTCCTGTGCTGTACAGTATAAACTTGTTAATCTATTTTATATATATATTAGTTAGTATCTGCAAACCTAGAACTCCCAATTTATCCCTTCCTACCCCCTTCCCCCTCCGGTAACCATAAGTTGGTTTTCTGTATCTGTGAATCTGTTTCTGTTTTGCATTTCTAAGGCTGATTCTCTGATTTTTGAGCTTCCCTAAGATCCCAAGGCACTAAGGGATAGAAAGTGGAAAGTGGCTGGAGAGCTGATGTTCAGAATCTGGTTGTAATGAACAGCGTGTGCATGTTCAATTATTCAAGGATTAGTGCATAAGGGTGCTGTTAAGAAGTTGACTCTGTGATTCAAAGTTGGGTAGAATTAGCAGGCATTTTTTCCTAGACATAAAGAGATCATTATTTCTGAAGCACAGAAGAGCCAAACCTTGGGTCCCCATTGTATCATATGATGAAAATGTTCTCTTCCACAGATGTGCTTTAATTATCATTTTGGGTATATGCGCCAGCTCAGAGACCAGAGTCCTTGGGCTCAGCTTGGAGCTAGGGCCTCACAAAAGGAAGCTGCTCATTACAGTCTAAAAGTCAGAAAGTACAACTGAAAATTCTCAACTCGTTGAGATGACAATTAATTTGAACATTAATTTTTTTTTTTACATGAAGGAGAAATAATAGTTATCTGCAACAGCCTTTGCTTTATGCTCCTTCTGTCTCTGGCAAGTCGCAAGAGGCATTCTTTCTCTTTGGGCTGCCTGAGTTAACATCTGTCATGTTCCTTTTCACCTGTGAGCATCCACAGGGCTGGATGTGGAACTTGACCATTATTCAGCAATCTCTAAACTTCTTAAGCCATCAGTTCCGTGGCTTCTGGGAAAGTGAGAACCCTTCTGGTTAGAAGGGGCAAAAGCGGTGGAGGTTTGCCTGGATTGAACAGAACTGGTGGAGAGAAGTAGCTTCTGAGCTGGGATCCACAAAAGGGCTTCAGTGGATTCTTGATGCCCAGAAATTATTTGCAGAATGGTGTGTGCGTGTGTGTGTGCGTGTGTGTGCGTGTGTGTGTGTAAGGGTGAGTGTACATGTTCATGTTTCAAGGGAGCAAACTCATAAATTTTTTTCAGAAGCTTTGAAAGTCCTGTGACTTTTCCAAATGAGACAAGATCTACAGAATAGAGAAAAGAGAACAGCCTTAAAGAACTCAACCATCCCTGGCAAAAGTTTCTACCCACATTCCCACTTAAAAGCCAGAGTGGTGGGCTAGACCATGAGCCATGTAAAGGGAAAGACTGTTTACGTCATCTACTGTTAAATGTCCAGAACCTAGAATTGCATCTGGCTTGTAGAGTGTCTTTACATAAGTGAATGGGTTTGATTGGTAGGGTGGGGTGAGGATGTGGTTTTTCATGGATTCCCATGCAGGAAAAGAGGAGGAAAACCCAGCTTCCCAAGGACAATAGAGTCTGGAGCAGCCCCAAGCCATCAGGCTGGTGATACTCTGCACAGGAGGGCAAAAGGCGTGAGTTGGATCAGATAATAATGACGATGGTGAAGGTGACATATTCCAGGACCCCAAGAGTGCAAAGCACTCACATTACAAATATGTAGTTTGATTTTTCCCTCAAATCCCGGGAAAATAGACAAGACCCTTAGGAAAAGATTCAAAAGGGGAAAAAAACAAAAAGGTCGTTGTGGTGGTGTGTGGAGTGTTGATGAGGAATCTGTTCACAGGCCTTCTCCCCAGACAGGTCAGCTCTTTTCTGGAGCTCCAGAAAGGAAGACCTTCCTCCACGTGCTTCTTCCCTGCTTTCCAAAGGAAAGTTCACATCCATCAAAGTGGGTCACTGGAGTGGGATGACCTGGAAGGATATGAATGTGTGTGTCGGGCAGTGGAGGTGGGTGAGAGCTGAGCACTGCTGTCGATTCTGTCATATTCTCTTAGTCAAGGTGCCTCAGAAAAGCTGAGGCTAGAACCTCACTGTTGTGGGGACCAGCAGGCAGCGGGGGAGGTAAGGAGCTGCGAGTGGCCAGAGGTTCATCTGTGGAAGAAGCCTTACTCAGCCCTGCCTGGGGCCTCGGACCCCTCACAGCATAAAGGACGAAGGGACAAGTGTGAACACATTCTATGCCTCCACTGTGTTCTAGTCCTTGTGAGACATGCTTTGCATTTACTGCTTCCATCATTTGTCCCAAAGAATGCTGCAGGGGAGATGCTGCTCTATCCACTTTAGAGATGAGGAAGCTTAGAAGGAATGAAGGAACATGCCCTTCCACCAACAGCTCGTTTCAAAGTTAGGAGAAAGATATTGGGAGCCGTGTTGAACCAGACGCCTTGAAAGTTCCTTCTTCCCTTCCTGATAGACTGGTTCAAGGAAGGTGCTGAGTAATGCCTCCCTTTCCCCAAAGATGCTCACATCCTAATCCCCGAAACCTGGCAGTTTGTCCTGTTCTTTGGCAAAAGAGACTTCGCAGCAGTGCTGAGGTTAAGGATTTTTGAGATGAGGAGATGGCCCTGGATTATATGGGCGGGACCAAAGTAATCTTAAGTCTTTCTAAGAGAGAGTGAGCCGAGGGAGAAAGTGATGTGGTGATTCAACCAGGAGCCAAGGTGCCGGCAGCCTGGAGAAGCAGGAAGCAGCAAGCAACAGATGTTCCCCTAGAGCCTTTGGCTGGAACCCACCCTGCTAACACTTTGATTTTAGCCCCCGAAGACTCATTTTAGACTTTTGATCTGATCTCCAGAGTTGTAAGAGAATAAATTTGTGTTATTTTAAGCCACTACATTTGTGGCAATGTGTTAACAGAAGTCCTGGGAAACTGACACAGAAGAGGTCAAGGATGGAAGATTCATTGTAGAAGAAAACCTTTCTCAGTAAAGAGGGACATCACTGGTGACAGGAAAACCCTCAGTCACTGAATGAGACAACACTACCTCACTCCGCTCCTGTAAGAGGGATTTCAGCCAGATTAACAATATATTAATTAACATTTATTTAGCACATACTATATATCAGATAGTGTGATAAAGACATACTCCTTCCTTTAATCCTCAAGGAAACTCTATAAGGAAGACACAATTATAATTTTCATTCTATAGATGAGAAAAGTGAGCCTCAAGGATGGTGAGTATCCAAGATTAGGCAGTTAGCCTGTATAAAAGCCAGGATTTGAACTCAGGAATTGTGGCTGCCTATCCTTTAAGACCTGCCTGATATTTCATCTTGTTCAATTCTTACATGTATTAGGATAGTAGGATAATTTCTGCAAGCAACAGTTTCAGGTGGTGATGGACAGAATAATAGTGTGGTAGGCAGAATAATGGGCCCCTAGAGGTGTCCACACCCTCCTCTCCAGAACCTGTGAATATATTAGGTTACATAGCAAAGGAGAATTAAGATTGCAGATGGAATTAATGTTCTTAATCAGCTGACCTGAAGATAGCAGGTTATCCTGGATGTCTGGGTGGACCCAATGGAACCACGAGGATCCTTAAAAAGTGGAGGAGGGAGGTAGAGGGGTCTGTCAGAGGATGGCGTGACTACAGAAGAAAGGTGTCGAGTGATGGATCGTTGATGCCTTTGGAGATGGGGAGGGAGGAGCCACGAGCTAAAGAATGTGTAAAGGGCAGATTTCACAGCCTCTAGAATTGGTAAAGAAATGAATTCTCCCCTAGAGCCTCCAGAAGAAAAGCCTTCCTAAGAACATGGTATTGGAGTTCAGACCCAAATGACACGAAGCAGCCGAGGGAAAGGCTTTCCAGGTACAAGATATGAAGCAAAGGGCTTGTGAGGATGATGAGTTGGTGACTCCAGGAACAGAGAGAAGGTCAGGGTAGAGAGACTTGTTCCTCAAAGTGTGGTCCTTGGACCAGTAGCATCAGCATCACTTGAGAAATGGTTAAAATGCAAATGCCCTGGTCCCATCCCGGACCTGCTAAATCAGAACCCCTAGGGACAGGAATCTGCTTTTGGTAAACTTTATTTTTGTTTCTTGCAATAAATACTCACACTGAAAAGTTGAAAATGCAGCATCAAAATTTCTGTTTTCTTCAACCCTTTGAGAGCAAATGGTTGACCGGAACCCCATCACCCTCAAAACTTTTAATGTAAATTTTCCGTAAATAAGGACATTCTTTACACAATCACAACACACCCATCAAAATCAGGAGATTAACAAGGATACTCGGATGCGTCTAATCCTGAGAGCCCATGCAAATTTCTCCAGTTTTTCCAATAATCTATTTTAAAGCAAACAGATCTATTTCTGAATCATGTGCTGCATTTAGTTCTCATGTTCCTGGAGTCTGGAAAAGGTCCTCAGCATTTTTCTTGACTTTCAAGACCTTGACACTTCTGAAGATTACAGGACAGTTATTTTGGGTCCGTCTGATGCTTCCTCATGATTAAATTCAGTTTATGCGTCGTTGGCAGGAATAGCACAGAAGTGACACTGCAGTTTTGCATCCTATCTGGTGGTGTGTGACTTCAGTTTGTCGCATTACTGGAGATGATCACTTTGATGACTTAAGATGGTCTCAGCTGGGCTTCTTCTCTATAAAGTCACTCTTCTCTTCTTCCTAATAAATAAGTGTTTTGTAGGGAGGTACTTAAGAGATTGCGTGATTGTTTTATTCTTCATCACACTTTCAATTTATTCATTTATTTGTATATCTGTCTATGAACTCCTGGTTTCCCATTTTACTCAGTGGGTTATAATCCGTTACCACCATTGTTTAATCGGTACTCAGATTATCTCATATTTGACCAGTGGAAGCCCATTCAAGCTGCCGTTGGGTCCTTTTGACCTGTCACCATCATTCTTTGAGTACTTCCCTGCCTTCAGGTACAGTGAGATCCAGGTTCTCCTTGTATCTTCCCTGCCCCAGGCCTGGCAGTAGCCATTTCTCCAAGGAGCTCTTTTTCATAATATTATTTGAAAATGGTATTTGATACCAAGATGCTAGATATGTTCACGGCTACTGGAGTGTTACTGATTTAAGGATTTCTCAGAGGACAGAGCTAAGAAATATATGTATGATTTTATATATAAAATACATATATTTTGTATATATCTATATATACACACACTCACACACATCACATACACACATATACCATACACTATACTTACATTTATTTCTACCTTTAAATAATTTTAATATATATTATCTCAATAAATATCTTTATTTCTACACTTAGATCTACCTATAAGTATAGGAAACCATGTGTTCAAATCAACACATCCAGTTCAAGTTCAACACCCCAGGGCTGATTCTAATATCTTCCCTTGCAGAGTTCATAGCTCCCTTCCCCAGTGATGACAGACATGCTGTAGAGTTTCCCTGGGCTGTTCTGACAAACAACCCAAACCGAGTGGCTTAAACAACAGAAACGTATTGTCTCACAGTTCTGGAGGCTAGAAGGCCAAGATCAAGCTGCCAGCAGGGCTGGTTCCATCCGTCGGCTGTGAAGGAGCACCTGCCCCAGGCTTCTGCCCTGGCTCCGTGGCCATCACTGGTGTCCTTGACATCACTCTGATCCCTGTCTTCACACTCACGTTTGTTCTCCCTGCATGCAGGTCTGTGTTCCGATTTCCCCTTCCTGGAAGGACATCAGTCATGCTGGATTAGGGCTCACGCTACTCCAGCGGAATCTCATCTTTGCAAGTTACATCAGCAACAACTCTTTTCCGAGCAAGGTCACATTCCGAGGTACTTCAACATATGGCTTTTGGTGGGACAGGATTCAACCCCTAACACCTGGCTTCCACTGTCCTGAATGTTTACTTGAGCAGTCCTCCTGAATGGGGGCACCCCTTTATCCCACTCAGACTCTGAACTCTCATTGCAAGCTATCATCCCTACCCCTGTGTGGACGCCTTCCACTCGACTTGGGCTCTGACACCCTAGGCCGGTCACCTGTCTGTGGGGGCACCCTTCTTGCCTTGCTTGGGCCCAGACTTCCCACACCAGGCAGCCCCCTCCATGGTTGGCCCATCACTCTGCCCCTTGCCAAGTCACTCACCAATCACATGGGTACCTTTCTCACCTCATGCTGCGACGCCCCTCTGGGGAGGCAACCTCCTCACCTGCTTGGATGATGACACCCCATGTTGCCTCCCTCTTCACCCCGTTAGGATTCTGATGCCCTGTGAGGGGGACAGCCACCATTGAGGCATCACCCTCCCCATCCCTGCTCGCCCCTGCCCTCCGCTTCCTGCTTGTGACTACCCTGCTGTGCCGCACCTAGTGGCTTTAGGGCTGAATGTTCAGGAAGGGAGGGCAGGAGAGGAGGGAAAAGAGAGTCTGTTTCAACAAGCTCTCCTGGTGATCTGTGTGCATGCTAAAGCCTGCACCCCCCAGTCTAGTGGTCAGCGGGCCCCGCAGCATCGGCTGGAGAGGTGGGTGGGGCCGAGTCCTAGAAGGTCTTATAAGATTTTAGTAAGGAAGCTCTGTTTCATTTTCTTTTTAAAAAATAGGTTTGTCTTGGGGCAGAAATGCTGTCATGGATGATATAAATTGGCTCCGAGTCGAGTCTCTTCTCCTGAGAATGGGAGTCATCAGTTGCCTAAATAAATCACTTGTCCCGCTCCCCACCACCTCTCTCCCTTTTAGCTTTCAGCACGCTTAGGTGATCCCCTGTAAAGTGACACAGGCACGTCCTGGACAGTCTGCCCACTCGCGGCTCTCGCCCTCTTCGCTCTCCATTCCCAGCCATGCTTTTTGCAAGTGCTTCTGTCCATTGTCTTCATGTCCTAGGAGGCTGCTCACACCTCAGCCCACTGCTGTCTCCGTGGAGTTGGCAGTTGATGCAGGAGTTTTGTTTCTATTCTCCTCGCACTGGGAAGCCGCCAGAGGGTTTGAAGAAGATGAACATATCTTGATTTACCCTTTGGAAAGATCCCTCTGGCTACTTTGAAGGGAAGGGGTTTGCAAAAGCCAAGAAAGGAAGCAGGACGGCCAGTCCAGAGGCAGGCTCGCTACTAGCCGAGGGGATGCTGATGTGCACCGAGCGCCAACAGGGCACTTGGCGAAAGGGGGACAAGCTGGGGATATGTCTGGGAGGTGGAGCTGGCAGGGTGTTCAGATGGATTAGATGTAGGAGTGAGGGAAGGAGGGCAGACTCACAGAAGATGTCTAGAGGTTTGGCCAGGGAAGCTGGGGGCTGGGCATGGCAGTTTCAGGAAATGACTAGCTAAGGAGGAAGTTTGGAAAAGAGGGGTGTCCGGAAGTTCCATGTGGGTCATTTTTGTTTGAGATCCTTATCAACATGGAGATAGCATGTAAACTGTTGAATATAATCTACCAGTTTGAAATTTAAGGATGGGGTTAGGGCTGAAGGTACAAATCTAGAAGGCATTGGCTGCTAGGTGGCTGTCTCCTGGAAGAGTCACTGAATTGGTGTTGGCTTTGAAATGTGACGTCACCATGAGCTGCCAAGGAAGGCGAGGGTCCAGGGAGAGGAGGAAGCACTGTCCAAGTGGCAGCCCCCTGGGAGGGTTTGTCAGTGAGCTGTGGACAGGTTGCAGGTCCACACTTGCCAACACTGCTCTGATCCTGACTTGCAGAATGAAAGGGGAGTCAACTGCCAAGCATGAATATGTCCCCGGGATAGTCACTCACATGCGGGACTGTTGCCAGGCTCATCAGACCAACCCCTCAATGAAAGAGTAAAGTTTGCTTCAGTTTGATGGTAAGCTCAAGGCCGGACTCAGAGCCCCAGCCTCAGAAGGCCGCCCCTGTCGCTCTCCAGTTCTGAGACTCAGCAATACGGCAGCATTAGCAGCTGCCCCTGTAAGTGTAGGGCACTTCAGAGTTTACAAGTTGGGCTGACATCTATGACCCCGACTAACACTCACACCAGCCCTTAGAGGGCTGGAGAGATTTTTCTAGCCAAGGAAACTAAGGCTCAGAGGTTCACTTGTCGAAGTCCACACATCCAGGACGTGGTAGCGTCAGGACTTCAAACCAGGACTGTCTGCTTCTAAAACCTCACTCCCACCTTCTGCCTCTGCCAGAATTCATGACTGCCTCCATCACAGCTAAAATGATGCCAGCCAGGTGCTGCTTTATCCAGGGATTGATGTCTTGTTCTCTCATCCTGTCTCAGTTCTTACCCTTTAAATAAGAGACCACCCTTTCCTAAACTACCTGACTTTCTTGGTTTTTCTCCTCTTGGACTGTCCTTGACCCCTTTCCTGCTGGTCAGAGCCACGATCTTCCAGGTCCACACTGTCAGCTGTTATTCACAGCCCATGAGTCTCTCCTCCCCAGTGCCTCCTGAATGCTTCAGCTTCTCAACCCCACCACTTCCAGGGAGGTCTCCCTGATTGCACTTCTCCAGACTACAGCAGCCTTGACCTCTTCCCCTTACCCCGCACTGTGTGCCTGTGACACATTACTTTCCCGAGCAAGGCAGCATGTGATTATTCACACAGCGTCCCTCATCTTAACTGTTCTGGCTATAGTTACCCCCATCTTACAGTCTTCAAGGTCAAACTCAACATCTTTCCTTAACCCAGCGGATGTGATTCAGCTTTCTCTGATCCAGCAGAAGCAAATCAATCAAATATGTACTATGAGTCATAGACTCTCACAGGACCTTAAAGGTGGCCTATTTTAGCCTCCTGTCTATGTTATCCTTCCTTCTCCTATATTCCCCTAAACTCGAGTCTCCCCTGACACATGAGGGCTCACCCACTCTTAGGGAAAGTCTTCCCTTCCTTGGACAGATATGTGAAGAATTTCTTTCCCCTTTTCCCTCAAAACTGACCTGTCAGCAATAATCTTTCCTCCCCCAAAGCTCCCCAGGTTAGGGCCAGTCCTGCCTCAGAGTGGCCATTTTGGCCGCAGAGGCAGAAATCTTGGTGCTCTTCAGACAAAGCGTCGACTTTCCCACCCTTTGTATCACCCCAGGGCTCCTCCTTGGTCCTGGTCTCCTCCCCAAGATGGGCTCTCGTTTCTTTGTCCCAGAGACTCTTTACCTCCGCACCTCAATGCAGAATCAGACGAGATACAGTTAGTAATTGTTGAGTACCATCTCTGTGCCAGGCAGGGGTCCAGGAGCTGCGGAGACAACAGACGAGTCCGGTTAGCGCCCACATCCCGGTGGTCAGCTGCATCTACCGCTGTGGGCCTCTGCTCCCTGCCTAGTGTCTGTGGCAACCAGTCTAAGGCTCTGGTTCTGTGTGAGTTCCAGGCACCGCGTTAGGCACTGCAGATGCAAAGATGAATATGTTTTGGTCCTGCCCCCAAAAGCTCATGGACCCATTAGTTTAAACATCCGGGTCAACAGGTTTGTATGGAATCTGCCTGTCTCTGTCTCTCATACACACATATGCACACGTCAATTGCAGCAAGTCTGCTAACAGGCAAAATCTGTGCATGTTCTAGGCACCAATGCTGACCCCAAAAAGCTCACCTCCATCTCCCCTCACCCTCTGCCCCGCCCCGGAGGATTCTGGGGGTCCCGTTCCTGGCAGGAGCTTCGAGGGGGTCCATGGGATACAAGGATGGGTCTGTTGAACTGCACTGTTCTGGGCTGGATAAATAGTTATCCCCAGCCAACGTGGTTAAATAATCATCAAACCACATAATTCAGAAATCATGCTCCTTAAAAGCTCCCCATTTAATACCCGACAGAAAATGCTAATCCGCCGCACAAGATTGCGTTTTATTTTTCTAGACAGGAAGCATTTTCTTCAGTCACATAATGACTTTCCTTGACATAATAATGAAGGAATGTGAATTTAAAGCAGCCTGGGATGTTGGAGCGTTCTTTGTTATCTGGGTGGGGGTGGGGGGGCTGGCAGCACAGAAATAGCTGGAGTAACTGCTGGCTGGCTGGGCCGTGTCTTCATTGAATTAACTGCTTACAAAGATTGAAATTTGCCAAATTGAATTTTCGTAATTTCTGTTCACATAAATGGCTGGAATTAAACCGCTGTGGATGTGGTAGATAGGCTGTCACATGGGCCTGACTTTACATGAGGTGGGTGCTGTGGAGTCAGGCAGAGCCAGGATGTGGTCAGCAGAAAGCCCGTCCACAGAGTGGGGGGAGGGAGATCCTGAGCTGTGGAATCAGGAAGGTCAATATTCAAATGCCAGGTTTCCCGTTCCTGATTGTGTGACCTAGGTCAAGTCACTTGAGGCTCTCTGAGCCTCAGTTTCCTAATCTGTGAAATGGGCATGATTAGGGGCTTTTTTTTCGCAATGAAAACTGAACTGCATCTATAAAAGCATTTGATTACCTGTAAAGGTCTTTGTAAATATCGTTGGCTGTTGTTATGTCGCTCCCAGCCTGAGGAAGTTGAGCAGGAACAAACGAGGACTGAAAAGGAAAGTTCTCCTTAGGACCCTCCCTTTCACAAGGGCTGGAGTTGGGCTACTTCCTGGCCCAACGCACAGCACAGACTGGAATCAGAGGACCCAACGCACTTCTGGAAATAGGTCCCATTGGACACGACACACAGCCAACTCATCCAGTGAGTTAACGTTTGGTTGGATTGGTTAACTACAGCCAAATAGTTGCTGTACAACTAGATGTGTATCTATTGCTAAAGCAATAGATGAAAAACAGAATGATCAAGGGCAGAGTGTCCTTGGTGAGGCTGAGGATGAAATGATAAGAAACAGTATGTTCTCATCTGCATAGAGCACGTGTGTGGTGGATCAGGTTCTTGTTTAGAAATAGTCACCCACTCTTCCTCACCTTTATGGGAGTTTTACTTCCTTACTCCTTAGCTTTGGATTTGGTCATGAGACTCACTTGGAATATAAACAGACATGATGCAAGTCAAGACTTGAAATATTCTTGTGTAGCTGGATACCTCTGCCATCACCACGAGAAGACCTTCTCCCAAGTAGAAGTTTCCCCTTTGTCCAAGGCCCAAAAATAAACATGCAAGAAATAGACCAGAGCCCATCTTGATGGCAAGGAACCAATTCTGGCCAAACCCACAGCCTCATGCGAAACCGCTTACCCCAGCCTAGCCTAGCTCACACAACATTTGCCTACCTACAGTTGAGTGAATGAAATGAATGCTAATTGTTCACTGAGATTTTTGTGGTTGTTATGCAGCAAGAACTGACTGATACAAGGGGCTTTTGTTTCTACTGGCTCATTCAATCTGCAGAAAGCCCCCTCATGATACAGATAAGTAATTTTAATTCTTTTTTTTACATGAGAGAACTGGGGCTCAGGGAGAAGAAGTGATTTCTTAATGTCATGAGGCTACTCGGAGATAGAACCCAGCCTTCTAGTGCAAAGTTGAGTGTCCTTTCCCAAAGGCCACTCTGTCAGCAAGGCTGGAAGGGCTGAGTGACCTCCTAGAGGCACTTAATGATTGGCCTGTGGTTCACACCATGGCATTTCCTCTTATTTGGGTTGGTGCCAAATCATATTGTCTCTGGGCAGAGATAGAAAGCAGTTTGTCATGTATAAATTTAACTGGCAATAATGCCAGCTACTAAATAGTACGTCACTTCTAACGATGTTGTCAGCCCCTAATCAGTCTAATTTATATTGTCAACATGATGTAATAGTCCAACCCAGCGTGGGCCTCCGGAAAGGCAAGATCCAACAATGTGAGAGACCAAAGTGGATTTCCACTGGTTCTGACTTTGGAAATCAAATTAGGATGTCTGATTCCTATTCCGAGAATCAGAATCAGATGGATATAAAACACCCCACACGGGGCCTGATACATAGCAGACAGGCAGTGGGGTCGCTGGGATGGGTTCTTGCAGTCGTGCAGCTGAGCCAGCTGGTGTTGGAAATCTTGTCCTTAGAGCAGCAGAGAAGGGAGACGTGAAACCCCGGAAATGCCCGTGTTGTGGCTCCTGCTCTTCTTTGTAGCCAAGGGTTCTTTTAAGAAAAGCCCAGTGAGATTTACCAAGGGACCTGCTGATGTAGTATGAATACCTCCCTACAGACGAGACAGGAGGGCACCTGCTGAGTGAAGGAAAATTCTCAATTTCTCAGGGCTCCATAGTTAAGGAAACCTGATTTTTCCTGGCACCCTAAGTGACAGCGCCAGCATCCAGTTAGCAAAGCCAGAAATCTGGGCTTCGTTCCTGAGCCCTCTCCTCTCTGCCATATACCTACCACTAAAATCCACTGCAGGGACCTTCATTTCTCCCCATCCCCCATCCACCCACCGCCAGCCACCACCTTGCCTCCCACCTGAGCACCATCTTTCTGCTCCTGCCCTCCTCCAAGTTAACCTCCGCACAGTGGCCAACTTAATGGTTTTAGGCTAGAGGCTAAATCACGACACTCCTCTGCATAAAGTTCTTGGCACTTAGACTAACATCCGAACTCCTGTCTGTGGTCTAGGTATCAACCAGGGCTCAGCCAGGAAAACAAAATGTGTCAGATGCATCTTAATACGGGGACTTTAATACAGGGAATGAGCTACCAAGGTGGATGGAGAACTGAAGGAGCAGCAGGGAAAGGTGAGGTGTCCCAGAGATTAGTTATTGCCAGGGGCCACCGCCAGCCCTGGGATGGTAGGGACAGAGAGAGGAGGTGACGTGACCAGAGTCCAGGAGGCTGGGCCATCTGGTGGGAGCAGGGGCCGTGGAAGGGACCAGTAGAAGCTGGAGCTGCGGGGCAGAAGGGGTCATCCACTTATGGGGGATCCCGCATGCAGCAGAGCATGAAGAAGATACACCACCACGTTTTCCTTTTTCTTACCCTCCAGTCTTCTCAGCACAGCGATTCCATTATCCAGGCATCGACTGATTCTAGAGAGAAATGTGGATGTGTGCGTGGGGATTCACACACAAGCAGGTTTTTCACAACACGGCTCAGAAAAGCATCAAGTGAGAAACCAATCTACGTGTCCGTCCACAGGAAAAGGGATCACCAGGCTGAGGGCCGTTCCTGCCTTGGACCGCTGCTCAGCGGTCCACATGCGCAGTCGACGTGAGAACAAAAACGAGCGATAACAACTGAGCTGGTCATTTGCCTGCCTGCTGTCACATCTGTTCCCCATCCCCATCCTGTTTCACAAGGCACACAGGTTGACCCCTGCCAACTGGTTTCCCAGGCGTCCCTGCAGCTGGCGTCCAGCTAAGCTGGGCCACGGGCAGGAGACTGGAGGATGAGAGGAAGACAGAGCGAAGCCATTTAAAATTTTATTAAATGTTGATGGACTGTCATTAAAGTAGCCTGTACCTATTTATATTGCTACCAGTGCAGAGAGGAATGCCCATTTCTGCACACCCCAACAGCCCTTTTGTCACTTGTAAAAATCTAACAGGTGAACAATGGAACCTTATCGTTGCTTTAGGTTGCGTTTTGTTTATTTCGAACAAGATGGAGCCATTTATTCTGTGCTCTTGGTCATGTGCAGTTCCCCTACTGTGTGTGGATTGCCTTTCCATAATCTCCACCTAGGTCTCTCTTCCTTACTGGTTTGCTGGGGTTCTTCATTGTTTACAGGTTTTCACAGCCTTTATCTGTCGCACGTGTTACAAGCACGGCCTAGAACACCGTCTCTCTTCTTGCCATCTTGTTTTCGTGGAACCCATAGATTTCTGCTCTGTGTTAAGTCTGCTGCTAAGTGTGCTGCACGACTCTTGAGTTTTACTTTTCCTATTTGACCCCTGGGTTTGTTGTATCATTTTTCTCTATATCTTCCCCTTTCTTGTTTGTTTTTATTCTTTCCTTGTTTTACTGAGGATATATTTTGAAGTTACTTTCTCAGAAAAGGTGCACAGGAGGCCAGCGTTTCCGAGTGCCTGCATGTCCCAAGCAGTGTTACTTTCCCTCAGGCTTGATTCTTCGTGTGGCCACGACCTGGTCTCTGTTGCTTTACCTCGTACATGATGAGTTTTGGGGTTTGCCTCCGCCTTCCGATTAGACTACAAGACTTTGTCTCAGTCTTCTCTGAATCTTTAGTGCTTGAGACAAAAGACAGGTGGAAAGAACACAGGAACGTTGCTCCAAGATCCCACAGTTCCCCTCTATCTCTGAGCACTGCCCTCCATTGTCATGCTCCACCCCTCTGGGAGCTCCACGAAGGACAGTGGCCTCGTCCCTAAAGGGTTGGCTGTGCCCAAGGAGCCATGGACTCCACACTGTGAGGATTGTGTGCTCAGTGTGCTCTGTGTCCAAAGTTGGCTCTGTTATTCGCTTTCTGCCTCTTCTCCCCTGTCTAAGGAAACACCCGCTCTGGGCCATTCTGGAGGGAGCATACAGGCAGACCTCAAAGATATGGAGGATCAGTTCCAGATCACCATGATAAAATGATACAAATTTATTGCAATAAATGATTTTTCAGTTTCCCAGTGCATTTAAAAGTCATGTTTACACTAGACTGTGGTCTATTAAGTGTGCACTAGCATTATGTCTAAAAACAGCAATGGACCTATCTTAGTTAAAAAATACTTTCTTGCTAAAAAATGCTAACCTAGCATCTAAATCTGAGTAAGTTGTAGTGGTAACATCAAAGATCACAGATCACAGATCACAGATCACCCTGCCAAATAGCGTAAGAATGAAAAGGTTTGAAACAGTGTGGAATGACCGAAACGTGACACAGAGACACAAGCTGTGTATGTGCTTTTGGAAAAACGGCGCCGAGAGATTTGCTCGACACAGGGTTGCCACAAACCTTCAGTTTGTGTGAACTGCAGTACCTGGGAAGTGCAGTAAAGCAAAGCGCCGTAGAATGAGGCGTGCTGGGATGCTGGTGGAGATCAGGGCTGGAGGGAGGTCCCTTCCTGTGGGGTTCTTATGCCTCACACCACATTATGAAAGCCTTCCTTTCAATGTGTGTCACCTGGGTGTATAAGGAGTGGGGGAGGTCTTTGCAGGAACATAGTCCTTGTGGTTCCCTCCCCTCACCACCGCCGCCCCGTCCCCCCAGCTCGGGCGATGCCCACTCCCACCAGCGAGCTCTAGAGGAAGCCAAGGTGGATGAGGGCAAAGCTCAGGAGGTCAAAGAGCCTGGAAGATGGAGATGGACTTAGTGGTGCCATGGCTCTGGGGAGGCAGGTGAAGGGAGGAGGACTTCCCTCCAGGGAGGAGCGGAAAGATCTAGAACTCACTTCTCCATCTACGTGGATTCAGTGAACACAGCTCTAACCAGTCACTGAGGACGGTGGGGACATATAGACAAAATTAACAGGAGGAGGGGCAGCACGCTGATGGGAGAGGGCATTGAGAAAGTCCAGGCAGAAGCTCTGGGTGTGTGTCTCAACTTGGCCACTTACTTTCTGTGGATCCTTGGATAAATCACTGAGCTTCTCTGGGCTCTCATTTCTTCTCTATCCAATGAGTTGGTCTCTGTGAAAACTATACAAATGATGACTTTCTGTGCAAACATGAAGGCGTGCTAATGATAATATTTTAGAGAGTGTTTTATGTGCTAGACACTGTCATATCTTTTCGTTATCCATCATCTCATTTAGTCCTTCCAATGATCCCAGCTGGAAGATTTTAATGTCCCCTTTGATGGTGAGAAACAGACTCAAAGAGGCTAATGACCAAGGCATCCTGGCTGAGAATGGCGGAGCCTCAAAGGAGCCCCGTCTCCCGAGTGACAGTCCTGCATTCTGGCTACCCCACGAGCCCCGCTCTCTACCCCACTCATCTCCCTCCTGAAGAGTGGTGATGAGCATGTGCTTTTTTGGAAACTCCCGGATGTTAGGCATTGGCCAGACAAGGCAGTGCTTTTGTTTTTCATTTTTCATTCAGATGTTTTGTTGCTTGGTACATGCGGTCCTCATTTCCAGTGCTAAATTCCATGCCAAAGGGCACCATCTTAGGGAAATAATTTAGCTCGCTGGGGCCGTGGTTGCCCTATTAATTCTCATAGGCTCCTTTCTCTGAGCTTACTGGAGTGATGACAAGGCCTCTTTGAGACCACAGAGCTCACCTGCAGGGCCACAGGGCCTCTGACACGATAAAGAACTGCTTAAGCTCCAACACAGCGGCTCAGAGTTGGTGTAAGGACAGTCATCGAGTCCACGCTTTTCCCCTTTCTGGTGGGGAAATCGAGGCTCAGAGAGGGGAGTGGTTTACCTAAAGATCAGACCGGAACTCACCCAGGAACACATCTCCCCCCTCCTCACTGGATGGCCATCTGGCTGTTTAAATGTAAGTTAAAATGAAATAAAATAAAAAATTCAATTCCTCAACTTCATCTTCTAGCCAAGATGGAATGGCAGGGACCAGATTTACCCTCCTGCCCGAAATTATAGCAACAACAACAACAAAAGACAAAATACATGAAACAATGATTTCCAAGATCCTGGACATCAAGAAATTAAGGACATCAATCCCTGAAAGATGGGTAGCGACCACAGGGCCCCGCCATCACCCCAGCCTTGACCACAGCTGCCAGCCTGCAGTGCACATTTTCGTCTTATTTGTCCTGCCACACACGCAACAGTCTTAGTATAACCATTACCAGTGCTACCGCTGACGGTCTGATCACCGAAAAGGTTTTGGGGGGATGCTGTTTGTTTGCATTTCTTTCAGTCTATAGGGTAAGTCCCATTCGTGCAGTCAGATCACTGTGATTCAAAGTCACTGGGTAACCCTCTCTCCAGGGGGATGAGCCACTGATGGGACAAACAGCCAGTCTCTCATGTTTCACTGTTTTCTAATTTTAGGGATTACTTTTCAAGATTTAATTTTATCATTGTTGATATAGTTATATAAAATATCTACATGATTCCAAAAGCAAAAACAATAAAACAAGGCAGATTCAAAGAAACCGACTTCTATCTCTCCTCTCCTCTCCCACCCTATCTTTCCCATCTCCTTGGGAGCACTTTAAAATGTTTTATGGTTTATCCCTCCCTTTAAAAAGCAAATAGATGTGTATTTTCATATTCTTCCTTTTTCATACAAACCATATGTATATATTTCACCTTTTTATTTTTTAGCTTAACACCTTGCATTCTCTCTTGTTTTTTTTTAACTTAAGAATATATCTTGAACCCCCCCTTCAAAAAAAAGAATATATCTTGAAGATCACTCCGTAGCAGGATGTAGACGTCATCTCCATTCTTTCACAGACACATAGTATTCTGGCTTGTGGATGTATGTAAGTTTTTTCTCCTAGTCCCTCTACTTGAATTGCTTTGTGTTTTGCTGTTACAACCACTGGGGGTTCAGACTAGAACACTGCAACGTTTGATTCTATAGCCAGGGCTCCTGATCTCGATGCCGAGCTCATACTGTTCTTTCTGGTCTTAAAGGTACTTATCAGAAAAGGGTTTTCAAAGCTCTGCCTAAAGGTGAGCGCATGTCTCCATCAGTCATTCATCAAGGAGCCTCGTTGCTCTTTGCTCTGTCCCAGGTCCTGATACTTCATGGCACTTACTGAGTTGGGTGAGCTCAGATGCTGGGAGACCAGAGAGGACACCGTGGCAATTGGCTTAATGAGAGGTCAAGAACAAGACCAGGATGTGGGCTGTGCAGACGGAGAGGAAGGGATGGATTTGGACATCCCTTCTCCCCTCAAACTAGAAGCCTCTTCTCTCTAATTAGGAGCCTAGCATTCCCCTCCCTCTTCCCTTCCCAATTAAATGGAGGTGGCTCAGGCTTCATGTGTATTTCAGTCACAGGTATATTAATTTCACTGAGTTCTTAGGCCATGATGGCTCTATGAATCCTGCCTTTCCTGAGCTAATGGGGTGGCATAAATAACTCCGGGGGAAGCATTTGGCCTGGCAGCTCCCAAGTCGGGCTGGAGTTAATCAATCCTCTGCTGATGTGCAGCTGAAGGTTCTGATGTTGGGTCAGAGGGTGTGCCTGTTGAGGGCTAATTCCCTCCTAACAGATGCCACTCCAGAGAGTCTGCATGCCCTCTGGTCAGAGGAATGCAGCACTGGGAAGTTAGGAGTCAAGCTTCTGATGTTCTCCTTGGCCCAGAGACAGACGGAAATTCAGCCAGCTCACGGAGTCAGTTAAGACAGCTGCCTGGCTCTCCCTCCAATGATCTTGCCAGTCTTCTAGAAGGGGCTGGTTCATCCTCCCACAGCCAGGAGGAGAGGTGCTGTCCGAGAAGCATCAATGCTGCCTGTCTGTCTGCTGTCTGCATGGGGCCCCAGCAGATGGCTTAGCTCATCAGGTCCTGTGAGAACTTTCATCTCCCGGGGGACAGGACCGCACAGAGTTTAGAACACTCCCTGGCAGCAAGACCTTGGCTCCATCTTTTACTTGCTCTGAGACTTCGGGCAACTTACTTAACCTCTCTGAGTGTCTCTTTTCTTGTTTATAAGATCGGTGGGGAATGATAAGGGCAATGATCTAGCCTGACCCTACCCAACCATAGGGCTTACTATAAGGACTTAATGAGTGACCACGTGTAAAGTTTTAGGCCAGGGCCTGGCACATCAGAAGTGTTCACTGTTGGCTATTATTTGACCTCTTTCCTTGGGGACTTCATCTGTCCTGGTTTGTGGAGAAGCACCCTTGACAGCCCATGGATGCCCTAGTCTTCCAGCCAGCATCCTAGGAGAAGGGCAGAGCTCCGGATGAGGGCCCTCACCACTGGGAGGAGCTCTGAGGCTCCTGCCAGCTCAACTGGAAATTTTCCAGGTCTCAGTACAGGCCAGGGTGAACCTTCAGTGCCCCAGATGCTCCATGATGGTGGGCCATTGCCCTCCTGCATGGGTGCAGGCAAAGCATCAAATCTTCTGGGCTGGATCGTCTCTTAAGCTGCCTGCTAAGCTCCATGCTTGGGGGGCTCTGAGGACAGTGGAGCGGGGGTTCAAGTAGCAGGGGACCCAGCGCCCCCCTCACTGGTGCATAAGACTTTACAGTCTACAAAGCCCCTTTATCTCTTTTTGAGATCTCTCTGGAGCCTGTCCAGAGCTCAGGGAGACTGGCAGGTCAGGAACTGTCCCCATTTCACTGATGGATGTTGAGGCTTGTAGAGGGGATGCTGCTTCCCCGAAGGCCCACAGACGGGGCAGTAAAACCATCTTACAGTTGTCTGGTTTATTCAGCCTCCCCTGTCCTAGAGTGACGTGGTCCTGGGTGTGGCCTCTTAGCTCCTCCCAGTGAGGGCTGGGCTGCTCGCTGGGGACAGGGAGCAAGAGATCCCACAAAGGTCACAGTGGGGTCACCTCCCCCCACAGCTCCAAATGGGAACAGGAAGTTTGATTGCAAAAGGCCCCGTCACGTATTTATTTTCCAAAGTCACTGGAATAAACCCATCTCCCAGAGATGGAAGTTCAATTCATTAAGCTTAGATGGTTAATTACAGGGCAATTAAATATTTGATTAAATTAATCCTAAGGTGTTTAAACATTGTTTTGCAAAGAATGTTTGCCTATTAATTAGAATGGCTAGATGCACGAATTAAGCAGAGGTGGGGGCTGCAGGAGAGACAAGGAACCTTGGCGCTTGTCCCTCTGAGGCTCTGCCTTGCAGGCCTGGGAGTTGTCTCTGCCCAGAAGAGTTGTCTGTGCCTGGAGTCTTCCCGCCGCCCAGGTGCCTCTGTGCTCTCACTTGCAAATGTGTTCAGGGAGGATCAGGAAGTGGGCGATCCAGCCCTGACTGTCACTGACAGGCCGAGTGCCCTTGGTGGGAGTTTCTGCCTTCTTGGCCTCAGTCTTCCCATCCATATGATGGTAAAAGCATCACTCTCCAGTGTCTTCTGGGTCTGACTCTCAAGGGGTTTGGCCCAAATGGACCTACATTTCCATTGCTAGCCAAGGAGAATGTCTACTTTGCTAGTGGTCCTCATTTCTGCAGGATCATAGCATCTTCTGTGAGACCTCTCCCTCCAGTGGTTGCCCAGTTCTGGCCAGTTGGTGACCATGATATCAAATAAAAACAGAGCTGGACTTAGAGAGTGGAGACTTTATCAGAAAGAAGGACTATTGCATTAGGAAGAAGGTTCTGAGCTCAGGAATTTGCCAGCATCGCAAAAAATCACACAGCACGAGGTTTTTCTTTTGCAGGGTGAAGGGGGAGCAAGTTGAGATAAGCAGACTTTTTGGAGGGGAAGTTGGATAAACAGGGGAAGTGACCAGTAGCGTCTGACAGGAAAGTGTCCTGCTGTGGTCAGCGATTCCCAGGAGGAACTGATAAGGTGGCGGAGTTGGGGTGACCTTGGGGGAGGGAACGTTCCACTTTTTTGGGTGCTTGCGCAGGCTTGGGGCCAGGAAGAGGTCAGGGGATGGTGGGGAGGAGAGAAGTCTGCCTGGAGTGTGGTCAGGACAAAGCAGAGGGAAAGCAAGGGGCATATGTGGACACTGAGTCAAGGTCAAAGCCACTTTCAGTGGTGGTGGGATGGGAGCCAGACCAGTGCTGATTAACGGGCGAGCAGGAGGTGTGGAAGTGAGGACAGGGAGTGGGGACAGAAAGAGGGGAAGCTGAGGGATGGAGTGGGGGCTAGAGGGAGAGGTGGGATCAAAGAATGATGGTGGCTTTTTTAGATGAGAAATCACAGAGCATATGTTAATGCTCTTGCAGTGATTCATCAGGGAGCGAGGCTGGGGTGGGCTGTGTGCACCTGCCGGCTGCGGTCTGTGTTGGCTGCGGTCTCTGCTTGCTCCTTTTTATCTATTACAATGAACTCCAGGTGTATTTCCTCTCATCCTCTGGACAGCACCCACCCGAGGATGGAGAACAGTCCACAGGACTCCCTAGGGTGGGTGGCTCTGAGCCCTGGACTTGTTGACCTTGCCAGGGGAACCACGGGCACAGACGCTCCAGCCACTGTGGGGCAACCTTTGCGAGAGCTCTGGGGCTGGAGGCAGGAGCATTGGTTTTCTTCCTGGCTCTGCCGCTAGCTAGCTATGTGATCCTGGGCTGGTGGCTTCTCCACTCCGGCCGTGAATAAATTCTTGCTGCTCCAAACCCCACACTGTGTGATTCCTGATGTCCACAGCCCTCAGCCTTCTCTGCTGTTGTTCACACTCTTCTCCTTAATTTCCCCACTGCCCCATCTGTCCCCTCCCTCCCGGTCCAGTTTCGGTCCACTTCCCCATGAAGCTTCCCTTGACAGCCTCCTAGGGTGGCTGGGCCTGTGTCTTCTCTTGGCTCAGAATGAGGTCGGCTAGATTCTCCTCCCACCTCCAGCCCCACCTCCCTTGGTAAGGCAGAGTGAGCTCCAGGCTTCCTCCAAGGAGGGGGTCTGTACTTGGGCCCCTGGAGCAGGCAGTGAACCCGAGTATTTTTTTTTAAGTTCCATAGGAATTGGGACCTGCACACAAATGAATTTCTAGGAACTCCTGGCTTCCCCTGAGCACCCCAGGGGCAAAACCAACAGGCTTTCTAATTGCAGAAACAAAGCCTTTTACAACAGGGAGCCTGAGGTGCCTCTCCCTTTCCCCCTACATCCACCCACCCACCCCGCTGCTCAGCATTTGGGTCACCAGGAGGGTGGGAACATTCAATTCAATTTGTGAGAATTAACGCAAAACAGCGAGGGCAGTGAGGGATTCCTTGTACCCCCACCCACTCTGGGACGGGAAGCAGCCCTGGCAAATTTAACATTTGGGAGCTTCGAGTTAAAACACAGGCACACTTAACTCTCTCAACTGTAGATGTCTGAATTCTCGATTTCAAGCTTCAAAGGAGAGGAGATTATCTTGCAGGAAAAGAGTGCAATGTGGCAAAAGAAACGTGGGGTTTGGAATCCTAGTGGGGTTGGCTTTGGAATTTCCCAGCCACGTGTGTTTTAGGCAATTCCTGCATCTTCTCTGTGCCTCAATTTCCATCTGTACAATGGGGATGTTAGCAATAGCCCCTGTCTCCCTGCCTTGTAGGTTTGGCATTAAATTCAAGTGCAGGGTCTGTGGGACCATTCTGGAGACTCGCGGTCTTTGGGTGGTGGTGGCGGGGGGGAGAGCTCACAGCCGGGCTGAGTGGTGTTTACGCAGGAGGTGTCAGGGTGCGGTGTAGGGCTCCACTTTCAGCCCAGATTCCCGTGAAGTGGTAACTGTTCTGGCTTAATTGGAGCAGAACAAAAGTCTCCCCTGGCGCGGCAGAGAGAGAGAGAGCAGGCAGAGAAAGCGTGGTGGGGCAGACAGCTGCGGATGCAGGGGAAGATGGGAGGGTGTCTGGGGGCAGACAGGGAGTCTACACAGAACTGGACCAGTCTCTGCTGGCTTTGCCGTGGCCGCGCTGGAGGGAGGACTGGAGATGGACATCGGCTATCGGTGAGCGATCGCCATCGTTTTCAGTTACTCCTCTGCTCTTTACAGTTTTTAAATTTTAAGAACCACTCTCGCAGGTGCTTGGTACCGCCTCTTTCACGACTGTCATTGAAAACCAGGAGCCCGGAAAGGCAGGAAGAATTCGACCTGAGAGTGTCTTTTATCTGCCTGTGTTTGCTGGTCATTATATACCTAGACGCACTCAGCTTTGGTGAACTACAGCATTCCTTCCTGAAATGACGACTTGATCAAATAGCAAGGAGGTCGACAGTGAAAGACCTGGGTTGGAATTCCAGCTCTGACACTAGCGGAGAATTTCATTATTCGTTCAACACGAAGACCAAAATGGAAGGCATAAAATTGTCTTAATAGTTACCCCTCAGTAATGTGATAACAGTCAAACATGTTTTAAAAAATTATCATTTAAGAATGAAAGGATTCTTCAATAGGATAAAGCATACCCATTTTAAACCCAAAATCAGTACTGGTAAAGTCAGTTCAAAATGAGGAACAAAAATAAATTCCTGTTATCACCTCACTGATAATTCATGAACAAGTTAGCTATGTCCTACCAAGTTCCTCAAAAGATTTAAGTGAGCTCAACTTGATCTTGTTTGAACAACCTCGTCAGTTCAGTAAGGCAAGAGAAAATAAATCAGGGGGAAAAGAGACAACACAAGAACTTTTGTATGGATATCAGGTACAAAAAGATCAGTAAAAATTCATGAATTAAGGAGTTTAAGGAGAAAAATGAATACAAACCTTATGCATAAGAATTGATTGTCTTCCCGATCACTGGCAATAGCTAGAAAATACAATGAAAACATCTATTTATAACAGAAACAAGTGATCTAACATACTTAGGAATAAACATAATACACACCTGACCTTTAGAAAGAAAACTGCAAACCCTGTGGGGTCGGGGCAGGCTGAGGGGCACCACATACCCCAAGGTGAGCTCACTCAAGATTGTGAAAATGTCTCACCGCCTTAGGTTAATTTACAAACATAACCTACCTCAAATCAACCCCAACAGTATTTTTCTGAACTCAACAGATTCTGGAAAGACAAACAGAGGAGGATATCAAAGGACATTTTTTTAAAAATGAGCAAGTCACAAGGCTAGCCTGTTCATCATTAGAATGCTTTATAAAATTATAATTAAAAAACAATGAAAAATGAATGACGTTGGGAAACTGGATAGTGTTGAAGAATTTTAATTTAGAGCTCCCCCTTATACCCAAAGAGACTCCAGATGGATTAAAGGGCTAGCTTTTTAAAAAATAGAAAAGTTAGCACAAAATGAAACATTTACCATCTTTACGAAGAAAGACCACTCAGCTTTGAAGCAGGAGAAGAATCTGGGAAGGGAAAGATGGGGTGGTAACAGCAAGAACAAAAATAAAAACTCCTCTACATTAAAAAAAATGCAACAAAATGAGAAAATGCTTGATGGAAAAACATAGTTGTACCAACTTTAATACCCACGGGACAGCTGTACCACATGAGGGGTTCATTAAAATTTATATAAGAAAAAATATTACAACCCTGATTCAATAGGTTATCTCTTATCTAATATTAAACTGGCAAAAAGCGCCCCTCCCTCCCACTGCACGCTTATAACAAGTCATCATGGTGAGGTTGAGGTCAGCGTGTGGGACATGGGTGGGGGATGCAAACTTGGTGGCTCTCAGTGTAAATGCCACCACTCTTTAAGGGAACAGTGTCCAATAAGAGTCAAAAATATTTATGTCCTTTGGCTCTGTGAGTTTGCCTCTGGAAAGAAAAAAATTACCCCTTTGAAGATGTTTGATGTGGCATTATTCAATAATAAAAATTTGGAAGTAACCTACATACCCAATAAAGGGGGAATTATTTAAATCAGGTAATGTAAACCTATATACCCAGTAATAGGGGACTTATTATTAAACCACTATTTCATTTTATGTAGTTATTCAATTTGATTATAAAAGCTGCATGGAAGCATGAAAAATATTTATTATGTATTGTTAAGTGGACAAAGAACCCTCCTGAATGCAAAATTACACACCTTTTATAATTGCAAAGAAGGAAAGGGTGTGTGTCTGTATGGATGCGGGCCAGCAGGAGATACAGAAAAATGAAAATAGCTTTGTTAGGGTGGAGATGTTCACGTGCCTTGGTTGTTACTATTGTTTTAATTTTTAAAAATTGGGGGGCACCCTCCAAGGCTTGTGGGAGCCACATCACAGGATCTCTCACAACCATAGCCCCTTCCCTGGCTGGAGTCTATGTCCCCTGGGTCAGCCTGGATACCCAGTTCCTTGTATGTGAGCCAGGCTTTGCTTCTCTGAAATAAGAGGGTGTCCGTACCCCGTGAATGCGGACAAGCAGGACAGCTGCTTCCCAGTCATGGCAGCTTTGAGGCCTGGGGGCCTGTCGCCTCTGCAGCGCCAGCCCCCAGGCGGCAGGACCTGACCGTCCTCCCAGACAAATTATGACTGCGGTTCTCAAATTGACCAGCCTTGGCCTGGTGCCTGGGGGGACTAGGGCATCTCAGCCATGGGGGGACCACAGCTGCCGACCCGAGAGCCAGCACAGGAGCGTCCAGGGCCCAGCCCAGAGCCTCTGCCCCAGACTCAGCCCTTCCAAGTCCCAGGCAGGGACAGGTACCGGGAGACTGTGCTGGGGGCCAGGAGCCCACTGCCCACAGCTGTCCTGGGGAATCAGGCCACCCTTAGAGCCAAGCTTTCTAGCTTCTGGGGCCCTGCCCTCCAAGGAACTCCACCTCATGCCTCCCACCCTATTCGTGCAGGCCTGGGAGCTCCGGGTTGGGCTCCGGGTTGGGTCCACGCTCCTCCCATGCAAGAGCCGCTTGTGTGTGTGTGTGTGTGTCTCTGTGTGTGTCTGTGTGCGTGTGTCTCTGTGTGCGTCTGTGTGCGTGTGTCTCTGTGTGCGTCTGTGTGCGTGTGTCTCTGTGTGTGTCTGTGTGCGTGTGTCTCTGTGTGTGTCTGTGTGCGTGTGTCTCTGTGTGTGTCTGTGTGCGTGCGCGCACGCGGATGCGTGGTTGGATCCACCTTATTTCTTCTCTCCTTCAGGCTACGTGTATTTATTGATTGTCTCCTCTGTCCTGGTTTCTGTGGGGCCTGCCCTTGGGCCTCAGCCGTTAACTCAGAGCTTGTAGCTCCTGTCACTCCTTCTCCAAGACTCTGTTTATAGGGCCTGAGCGCCCGCGGTTATGAATAATAATCATGATAAAGGGAAAACCGCCAGCAGGGGGACAGCCGTTGGCCGTTTGCAGAAGGCTTCCACGCACACCTGTCATCTGTGCCCTTCAATTTTGCCGGCGGATAATCTCAGCTCCGAGCTGCCCTTAATGTTGAAATTGACTCCTTCCCTGGTTGCCACGAAGAAGTTTCACCCCACTGATGATGTCTGGGTTTTCCAGGTTTCCTGAAGATGTGTGAGAACGTGGGGAGAGGACAGGCAGCACAAGGCGTGGCGCTGTGCTGGACATCTTGTGGCGGATGTGTTTCTTTGGCTTCCGCCCTGGGTGTGAATCAAAGCATCCTCTTTACAAGAGAGAGGGCCTCTCCCAGGAGCGGGTTCTCAGGCCAGCGGCTGGGGCAGTATATAGTTTGTTATCCCAGAAGCGAGGGGCTCTCCTTTCATTTATACTGTAATAAAACTCTTATTGATTTTAATAAAATTGAAAAATCTCTTTGTGAATGAAAACCCTGGGGTCCCACCCACAACTGCTGACTCTCTGCGTTTTTCCCACACCGTGGACACCATGATTCATGCCTGGGTGCCGCTGTGGTCCAGGGCTGATTCCCCCGGCGGAATAAATGCGGAACCATAAAAAGTCGCACGTTCAAGGACCTCCCAGAGGGCCCTCGGTGGTCCTGGCTGGGAGGGAGGAAAATCTCCCGGGGAACGGGGCGGGGAGGGGGACAGTCAGAGGCGCCAGGACAGCCCGGAGGCAGTCGGGGGAAGGAGCCGAGGCCTGGGCATCACTCTGGCTGTGAGGATGACGGCAGGGGCCCCAGCCCCTGCTGCTCTGCTGAGCTTCATGTAGCCACTTCCTTGTGATCAGTGCCTTCTCTGGGTCTGCAGACTGCAGGCTCAGAGGGAACTCCTCAGCCCCCCAAAGCAGACCACCACCCACCAGGGTGTTCAGACCGGAAACCAAGCACTGCCCTCCTTTTCTCCTGCTCCTGCTCCTCGAAGGGTCTGCTGGGCTCTGTCCGCCCACCTCTACAACCTCATCCGTGCTCTGGCCTCCGTCCAGAATTGACCCCCCGCTCACTGTTCCTCTATTCATCTTCTTTCTCTACTCACTTCACCCACCAGCTCCCTCTGCAGACGTTTCAACCCTGGCATTTGCTGCCGCCTTCTCTGTATCTACTTCTCTTTCTATTTTTGAAAGTGACACTTACATCGCATGGATTGAGTATCTGTCACACCCTCAAGCACTTTATCACTTTAATCCTTATGATGACCCTAGGGGGTACGTATTATTATGATGCCCTTTTTAACAGATGAAGAATAAGCCCAGAGAGGTTAAGGAACGTGACAAACGTAACACAGTGAGGAAGTGGCAGAACCTCAGCTTGAACCCCGGCAGCCTGGCTTCTGGGTCTGGGTTTGCAACCACTATGCCTCCATGGTAACATTTATCCTACTTATTTCCCTTAGATGTGGGATCGCCAAGGTCTGCGGTCACGTGCCCCTTATCCTTGGGTCTCCAGGGCCTCCCACGGGGCTGAGATGCTAAGCTTCAGCCATGCGGGTAGGGTCCATACCTTGCTCAGGGAGATTATTTGTGACAAGGACACTTTTCCCACACTCTTTGATGTCTGGAAGGCCTGGCAGGCTCCGGTGAGCCAGGCACAGTGGTAGGCTCTTGACTGCATCGCTGTGTTTATCTCCGTGACACAGGAAGTGTTTGCCCTGGAAGGCCCAGAGAGGTTAGGTGAACTTGCAAAGAGCCCTGGCCGTTAAACACGGAATGGCCTGACTCCAGAGCTAGGGATCTTCCCAGCATGCTCTGCGGTCTCCCAAATGCGGTTTACATTCCTCACCTCAGGGCTTCTTTGAAACAGCAGACTCTGCCAGCAAAGGCTTTCCCCAAGACAGCCTCCAGCTCCAGGTAGGTCATCTGAAGGGAAATAAAAAGTTACTTGTAGATCCCACTCATTCAGCAGGACATAATACATTGGCTGAATGAAAAAATAGGAGACCAGAATCCAGTGTTATCATCCTAAGGCCAGAGGGCTGGACAGGACTGCTATGGTGTCAAAACTGGGATCTGGGCGTGGATGGTCTCCGAGTGAGGCAGCCACGTGGGAGTGAACGCCTCTTGGTTTGAATGCTCGGCCCATTCCCCTGCTTGGGGTCCACCCTCCCCCCCAGTATTCGCAGGTATGGGCCCTGGGCAGTCTTGTCCCTTGTGGCTGCCCCTGCCCCCCAAGCCCAGTCATAGCCGAGGACACAAGGAGTGGATACCTGACTTAAGCTGGACCAGTCAGATCCCCTTCCCGGAAACGGACTCATGCAGGGATAACGCTCAGTTTCAGCTGGGCCCCTGAATGGGCAGAGCCAGGGCTGGGGCAGACTAGAGTTGGAGGGGTTGGGGAGAGGGAGGGGATAAAAGGGGAGAGGAGAGAGAAACACCAGGTGGGTGGAGGGAAGCAGAGACCAAGGGGCCCTGGAGAGACGGGGAGAGAGTGACCTCGATCCCCGGCAACTCTCAGACCTGTCTGCTCTTCATCTCCTATTCCAGGAGATGCCGCTTTAGTCCTCCAGTTGGCCCCCTTTGTATTTGTGTGAACTAGTTCCAGGGCATGTTTGTTACCTGCAACCGCAAGAACCCCGACTAACGCATGCAGTCTCCAAGTTGCCTTCCTCGTGGATTCAGCCCTTGGGATGATAGCACGGATTGGAGACCCAGAGAGGAGGTGAAGAAGGCACCAGAGGGACCAGGGTCACTAAGTGTATTGCTTTTCTGTTGAAGGAAATGTGACCCAGGCTCAGGGCATCAGGGCACATGGCCAGCATCTCTGTAGCTGAAGCCTCCGCGGGAAGGCTCGGCCAAGGGAAGTTCAGAGACAGAAAGTTTCAGATCTAGGTAAGGAAGGCCTTTCCGGCAGGTCTGTCCGGAGAGGACTGGGCTGCTTTGGGGGCCAAATCTCCTGAGACTGGAGGCTCGACAGAGTGGAAGCTGGCAGATGGGCTAGTCGGGGAGAAAGCTCTCTTCCTGCTTCAGGGTCCTTGAACCAATGACTTGGTCCCTGGTGCTCCAGTGCTGGGTGGATGCATTCCAGATGCTGGGAGTCTGAGGTGGAGAGGAAGCAGGTGATATTTTCTGACCTGGGCTGGGCCAGTCAATTCTTTCCCAGGAAATGGAACCACGCAGAGGCCCTGGTCAGTCTCAGCTGGGTCCTTGAATAGGAGGGACCCTGGGGGGGCCTCATTTGACCTCACAGGCCCCCAGAGGCCCACCCGAGACTGAGGAGCACCTTGGTTCCCTGCCCTGTGGCTCGGATTTCCAGTATCCGCCGGCCATGCAAGCTGACCAGGAGGTCAGGCTGCTGGGCCAGTGCAAAGCCCTGCTGTGGCTTGGCCCCTGCTCCTGGCGCTTCTCCTGTGTCACTTCTTACCTGCTCTGCAGGGGGGATCAAGCAAGAGGACAGACAGCTCCTTGGAAGGAGCCATGGGTTCTGGATGAGCCAGCGCTTTGTAGAGAATTTCCCTGCCTGAGCTGCCACACGGAGGGAAGCCTGCATTCAGTGAGGCCAGGATTCGCCCCTCCAGGCTTGTCCCTGCCAGACCCCCGTCAGCACTGGGGGCGGGTGGGCTGGGTAGGTGCAGCCCCAGGCCTCCTCTTGCCTGGCAGGTACTTCTAGGTGATGCTGGGACTTTACGGTCTACAGGGCTTTAGGAAGGGGGCGCTCTTGTGTCCTCTCCCCTTGCCCTGGAAGTCTTCCCACTCTCCCAGCTGCTCCCGCCCAGCGGTCATCTCCCTGTCTGGCTACTCTTACCTTGATAATGATCCTCCCTCACCTCTCCCCTCCCTGATCCCCCACCCCCAAGGTGCCCCCTCTCCGTTTACTCTCCTCCCTCCTCATTCTCCCCTTGTTCTGCAATCCTCTCCTCCATACCACGCCTCATGTCCCTAAGTTGTATGCAGCCTCCCTGGCTGATGTTCCCTGCATCTCAGCACAAGACAGCGGAGGGGAAGAGGGACTGAGATCTTAAGGATGTTCCAGTCCACGTTCCCTGATCGCCATCCCCTGGAGCTGACATCCTGTGCTGGGAAGGGCGGGGTAGTGACCGCCCCTTTCCCTGCTCTGATTTATAGGCTGCTGAAGGCTTCAGAGCTAAGAGGGCACTTTAGAGGGTCCTGGCGGCCTTTCTCAGGAAGTGCAATTAACCTGGAGCCCGTGGAAGGGGAATTGAAGGTCCTGGGCTTCAGACCAGACTTGGTCTTGCATTTAGGATCTCCACTGAAACCCAGGACAGTGGTTGCATCAGAACCTGGGACCTGGGCCAAGAGTGGACCTGCAGACCTGGTCTCTGCTTGGACGCTCACCCGCTGCTCTTAGTCATTTGGTCATTTCTACACTCATCTGTTTATCATTAACCTCCAGTCTATGCATTAGTCCTTCCTTTATTCCTCATTTGTCCATTTAAAAATGTATACATCAGCTTTCTTTTTTCTCACTGAAGTATAGTTGGTTTACAGTGTGGTAATTTCTGGTGTATAGCATAGTGATTCAGTTACACATATATAGATATATATTCTTTTTCATATTCTTTTTCATTATAGGCTATTACAAGGTATTGAATATAGTTCCCTGTGCAATACAGTAGGATCTTGTTTATCTGTTTTATATATAGTAGTGTGTGTGTCTGCAAATCCTGAAGTCCAAGTTTATCCCTCCACCCGCCCCTTCACCCCTGGTAACCATAAGTTTGTTTTCTATGTCTGTGAATCTGTTTCTGTTTTGTAAGTTCATTTGTCTCGGTTTTTCAGATTCCACACGTAAGTGATAGCATATGGCATTTTTCCTTCTCTTTCTGGTTCACTTCACTTAGTAAGACGACCTCCAGGTCCAGCCATGTTGCTGCGTCAGCATTCTTGATCTCCTTATTCATTCATATGCTCACCCATTTTTCTTTTTATTTCCAGCTGTATTGAGGCATGATAAACAGGACACCTTGGAAGTACACAATCCGATAAATCTTGACATACGTATACACCCACGAAAACATCACCTCAATTAGGACAATGAACAATGCATTACCCCAGAAGTTTCTTCAGGCCCTTTTATGTGCAGCCCCATCTCTAAGCAACCACTGATTCACTTTCTTTCAGCATTTTAGCATTTTCTAGCATTTTATATAATGGAATCCTACAGTATGCACACTTTTCCCCCTCTAGCTTCTTTAATTCAGCTTAAAGATTTCCTCCACTTTGCATGATGGGTCAGGGCTTCATTCCTTTCTTATGGCTGAATAACATCCCACTGTCTGCACTGATCAGTTTGTTCATCCATTCAACCTGTTGATGGAACCTAGGGTTGTTTCCAGTTTGGGGCTGTTACAAACAAAGCTCACAAGTCATCGTCAAGACATAGTCTTGCATTTCTCTTGGGTAAACACTGAGGGGTGGGCCAGCCTGATCTTACAGTAGATGTGTGCTTCACTTTTTTTTTTAATTGAAATTTTTATAGAAAGAATTTTAGATTCACTTGCGTTTTAAGAAATAATACAGAGAGAGCCTCTGTACTTTTACCCATTTTCCCCCGATGGTAACATTTTGCAAATTTAGTGAAATGTCACAGCTAGGATAATGGCATTGACACAATCCATCCATTGTATCAGGATTCCCCAGTTGCCCTTGTATTAGTGTGTGTGGGGGTGTGTTCAGTTATATACAATTTTATCACGAGTAGACGCACCTGCTGCCCATCACAGTCAAGATACTGAAGAGTTCCATTGAAAAATAATCCTTGTCCTTGTCTAACTACAATTACACACGCCTCCCTCCTGTCCTTGCCCCCGATCATAACTGCAAGCAATCACCAACTTCTTCTCTATTTCTAAAATTTTGTGATCTTCCAAGATTCTGTGTACATCAGTCCTTCGCTCCTTTTTATTGCTGAGTAATATTTCATGCTAGGAAGGTACCCGGGGGACCAGGGGCACTGAGCTGTTGGGGGAGACTTTCATTTTATTTGGGCTTCTATACATTGCTGTCTCCTTGTAACAACAGCTCAGTTTATACCGTAACTAACACAGTAATGTTCCAGCTATTAGATCTTGGGTAAGTTATTTAGCACATTCATGCTTCTGTGTCTTCATTACTAAATGGAGATAATAATCATATCCATTTCATGGTATTGTTGGGAGAGTTCAATGCATTCATACATGAATGGGGCTTGTAGCAAGCTCTCTGTGTTGGCTCTTCTTATCAATTCATCTTCACCACTCTTACCACCACCTGGCACGATGTCTTGTATGTCCTTGTGTCCTTACTTATCTCCATCCATTAGAATGGAAGCTCCTTGAGGCAGGGGCCCTCCTGACAGCTCTGAGCTGCAGCCCCAGCTCCAGAACAGTGACTGGCCCAGAGGAGAAACTCAGCAAATGTTCGTGAAATAAGCGAAGATGAATGCACGCAGGTATTTACCCCTCACTCAACCTCTCCTTCCTTTCCTTTCCTTATCGAGTAATTCATCCTGCTCATTCCGACTTGAGGGCATGAAGCATTTGAGCTGCTCGTGTAGCCAGCTCTGGGGACTGGAAGAAACATACGTGTCAGCTCAGTCCAGCTGAACTGAGCCACGAGGCCTCTGCCTGCTGCTTAAGCACAAACTGCCAGGACCTGTCATGGATGCCCTCTTGCCTCCCTATCCACAGTGACAGCTATGCACTCACAATTTCCTCTGCTGATTTCATCGTGAGATCGGAGACCAGCTGCATCCCAAAGCTCCATCACTCAGTTCCAACCTCTCCCTGAAGGAACGATCATCTTGCCTCCTCCTTCACCTCCTCCCTCTCCTTACTGTCTCCCAAGTGTCCCTGAGACAGGGATCAAAGACTCACTGGACTCTTGGCCAAGAGAAACAAGCTCTCTTCTTCTTGCTGCAACTCAGAAGCGGAAGAATTCTTGGCCTTGCCCTGCTGTTGGTGCCAAGGGAGCAGGCAGAGGTGCTGGAGGTCAGACTGAGTTGTTCTCTCAACATAAGTTCACTGAGCCCTCTCCTAAAGCCGCATGTTGTGCTGAGCCAAACAGACCCAGTCACAGCCCTCTTATGGGAGAGACAGACAGACATCAAATAATCATGTACATAAATATAAGCTGCACAAACTGGGATGAGTGTTATGAGAGAAAGGAATCATGATACTATGAGAAAATATAACCTGGGGGGCTGACCAAATCTATGGGTCATGGAAGTGATGTTTGGACTGAGAAGAGAAAGGGAGAATAGAACTTAGTTGAGGAACAGAGGTGGGGGTGTGGAAGAGGAGAGAGCATAACAAGCAGCGTGGACAGCACGTGCAAAGGTCCTGTGGTTGGAGAAACAGAAAAGGACTGCAGGCCTGGTGCACAGAGAACAAGACTAAGACCAGACAAATAGGCAGGAGCCAGATCATACAAAGCCTTGTTAGCCACAGGAAGGATTTTGTTCTTCATCTTACTGGTTTTAAGAAGAAGAGAGTGACATGATGACTTTTGCATCTCTAAGGGGTCAGCTGACTGACTGCTGGATGAAGGGATTGGAACAGGTAAGAGGGGAGATAGAGAGGCGAGTTAGCAGGCTAACTCAGAAGCCCTGGCAAGAGGAGAAGGCCGCCTGGGCTGGGGAGATGAAGCTGGAGAAAGAGCAGCGGGCAGAGAGTTTAGGACACGCAGTTGGTGAGACCCATCCACACTCATGGTGGGAGAGAGAGATGGAGGGTGAAGGACAGAACAGTGCAAAGAGATGGATTGATAGGGAATCAAGGTTTGGGAAGAAAAATCATGAGTGCAGTTTGGGATTTGCCAAAGTTTGTGGCCCTTCCGTGATGTCAGGGAGGCAGACGGACACGCAAGCCTAGACCCTAGAGGAAAGACACACGTGAGGGAATTATGATCCCAAAGGTGGTGACTGAAGTCATGGCATGAATACCATCACCTGGGGACGGCGTGTCGAGTCAGGAAGGAAACGTGACAGAGCAGACATAAAATTCTGGGGGCAGGGAATGAGTGCAAAACATAGAAAAACATGAGAAGAAAATACAGAAAAAAATTTAAATATCACCCGGAGGAAGAAAGCCTTCCCACGCAGATTACAAAACCCAGAGCCATAAATGAAAAGACAGTCAGATCTGAATTCTTTAAAAAAAAAAAAAAAAGTAAAATCTCTGAAGGAGGACGCAACGAAGTTAAAAGACATGCAATCAGGTGAAATGAAATATTTGCAACATATTCAAAAGACAAAGATTAAAAAAAAATTCTCTAAATCCCACAAGGAAAAGTTCCATCTAAGAGAAAATTAAACAAAGAACGGCCACACAGGACAGCATGCTCCGCGTTCCTCCGAACCAGTTATGAGTAAATCAACAGTGAATGTTTTTGCCCATCAATTTGGCAAAAATTCACTGAAAGTGTTACTGACATTATGGAGAAAGAGACATTCTATCTTACCAGCAAAGTGGGTTTGGAGGGTAATCTGGCAGAACCCGTCCAAATTCAAACCAGCAATGTCTCACATAGAATCTGCATCTATGAAAACTCCTATGTGTGCATCAAAATGCATTTAATTATCAAGAAGTTTGTTGCAGTATTTTTTTAAATGAAGGTTAAAAACTCCTGGAAGTCATATAAATCCATAAACACAATGTACACAATATGAGCTTATTTGTGTTAAAAAGGTCCATGTGTTTAAGAATGCAGGATGGTGGTCCCTGAGGGCCTGACTGTGCGCTTTCCTTGAGGGAAGAGGTAGGAATGTGGGAATGGGGGAGGGTGTTGAAGGGAGATCTTACACTTTGCTCTAGAAACTTCTGCATTGTTTGAGTCCTGCAGGACAAGAAGTTATTCTTGTATTAGGTGTGTAGTAAAAAATTACCAAAAAAATTGAAAACGAGAAATCCCCTGGTGGCTTCCATAGAAGGAAGGTCAGGGGAAAGGAATGGCCCAGACTGGCCAGGGAATGGTCGTTCTGGTGTCCTGGGCTGCTTGCCCTCAGTTCCCGCATCCTTTGTCCCTCTTTGTCCAGATGGCTGGCTACAGGTCGCTCCTTTGTGGGGCAGGTGTGGGAGGCGGCCGGAGACAGCGGCCACGGGAGGGAGGCCCTGGCCCCATGATAAGTGCTCTGACCTCCTGTTTAACAGCACGTTGACGTCCCCATCCATTCCCATATCCTGGTAGAATATTTTCGAATAAATCATGAGTGTGGCAGTTACCTTCTCTAAACCATGCTGGAAAAAAGGATTATGGTATTTACGGTGGGGACAGGAAGATTGATTCTCACCCAGAAAATCTGCCAGGTCCTTGATTTAGGGAGCCGGGGCTCAGCACAGGTTAGCTCTGATTTATACCGCCTTGCCTCTCCCGCGGGCACCCCTCCCGCTCTGGGGGACACTTTGGGTGGGACAGCTCTGCCGTCGCCCCTGTCCTGCTTGTTCTTCTCAAGATGGCCCACCGTGGCGATGGATGCGGGAACAGCTCACTGCCCCGCGGCTGTCTCCCCCCTCTGCTCCAATCCCTGCTCCGGTGGCCCCTGTCACCTGCTGGATAAGGCCCAGCTCTTTAGCCTGGAACCACAGGGCCCCTTAGAGGGAGCTTTCTCATGACGTGCCGCGTACATGACTGCCCCTGTGCTATGGCCGTGTAACGGGCCCTCACCTGTCCCTGATGACTACACAAAGTCACACCCTGATTAATACGCAGTTACCAGTGACTGCAAACCCTTCCCGGCTGGACGCTCTGTGTCTGGGAGACCCTGTGATGCTAGTTCGTGTGTCTTAAACGCCGTCCCCAGCTGTCTGTCCACTGTCTTGCCTGTGATGGCTCTGGGGGCCTTTGGTGTCCATGGGCACCCCTATTCTCTCCCAGGGACCCCCTCAGCTACTATCTATGTTCCACTCCTTTGTCATCAGAACCCAAACCCAAGTACAGGGTGGCCCTCCTCTTAATTCTCTGCAGCCCAGTCTAGAAACAAAGAGGGATTTCTCTAGAGGGGGCTGCAGTCAGATGCCAGGGGCTCAACCCCTCGTTGGGGACCCGACAGAGCAAAGGCTGCTTCACTTCCGGTGCTCCGCACAGGGCACCAGGCAGCCCTGCTCAGAGACAGGTTGGGCTGCTTCTGTCTCCATCTAATGTCCCCTCCCTCTTCCTGCCATGGATCAGTTCTTTTCTAGCATGACTGACAGTGGGAATAGCCACTCCTTTCAAGGGAAGCCCCACTCCACAGCTGTTTGGGAGCAGCAGGCTCGGATTTACTCATCTTAAATAACCTCATTCCAAGGACACTGAGAGTCCCTCCCAGTTCCCTTTCCCAGAATTTCCTCCAGCAAGAGGTGAGGCAGGTGACGTCAGCATCCTCTCTGTGAAGTCAGGCTTCCGCTCTGGCAGAGAACTTTCCAGAGAAGGACCCACATTTCCCGGGGAACCAGTACCGGTTTGCAGCAGAGTTCACACAGAAGCAAGAAATATTTCTTAAAGCTTCTGCATCTACCCCCCTGCCCCTCCGGACATCCAGCTCTCACAGAACCCTTCACTTCTTAGTTTAAAAGATCTGCATTCTTGTGAATGGTGATTTCGCGGTTTTCTCCACGAACAACCGCTGAGTATTTGTGTAACTAAAAAGCACATCACGGTGATTTTCTTAAAATAAAGGAAGAGTGTACTCCCTAAAGATGAATGCAAGATTCTTGGAGCAAATATAAAGCTACTGCAACTTTTTCAACACCACGGCACCCCCGCTTCCCAGATCAACGTGCTAAGTTCTCATGAATCTGAGTAGCTGGTGACAGGAAGTGGACGTCTCCTTCCATTACGTCTGAGCCACCTGAGGCTCCCGGGTAGGTAGGAACCCTGAATTACTCAGTCTGTCCCTCGGAAGAGGGAGACCTCCTGTGAACGTTCCATCAGACGACCTCTCAGGCCTACCTGACATGCCTTTCATGACAGGGAACTCCTTCCCTCCTAGGCTGGTCCATCCCTGGCCAGCTCTGATGTTGAAATCTCCTGCCTCAACTTCTGCAGATGGCTCAGTCCCATCCCTGGGGCCACACAGAAATCTACTGCTCTTCCTGGGACATCACCCCATGGATGTACCCATGAAGAACGTATTCTTCGATCTGTTTTTTTCCAGGCTGAGGCTAAGTGCTCTGATTTCCATCCCCACCCTTTCCCCATCCAGGCCCCCAAGCTCGGGTCCACAGTTTCTTCAGTCCTCCCCCTGCCCCAGCCTTCTCCTGAAGACATGGGCCATCTGGCTGGCACCTTCCCATCACCTTCCCCGTGCGGGTAGAGCTCCTGCCCAAGGTCTGGCGAATACACTTCAAAGGAAGGCAGCCTTATTTCTCATTAGCGATTCCTGGCACTTGTGTTAGGGGCTGGCTCAGACAGGCCTGACAGGTGACTGACACAGATGTGAACATCAGGACACATTCTCACTCATGCCCTTGAGCACAATTCACTTTGTCTAACCAGAGGCTGAACAACTTTCAGGGAGGACAACTTCTCCCTTCCTTCCTTCTAGGTACTTCGGCTGGTCACATGACGAAATTGACCCGAGACAACTTAACAGGAGAAAAAACAAATGTAATTTTTTACGTACAGGATCCCCAAAGATATGAGACTCAAAGAAGTGACTAAAGCAGGCAATTTTATGCCTTTTAGATAAAGAAACCATGTGGAGAATTGACAAAAAAAAGGGACTTGGGCTTGGGGTAGCTAATTAGTGAAGAATTGACACGGTTTCTGTAGCCTTCTTACCCCTGACTTCCCTATCGCTGGTGATACAGGTGTCTCTCTACCTCCTGGTACAGAGAAGTTACCTTGCACGTGGGAGATGTATTTCCCACTTCCAGGGGAACAAAGGAAGGTCAGAGTGGCCTCCCTGCACCTGCTGTTTCTTAAATAACTTTAATTCAAAATAATCAATACACCACAGTTGGCATATTTGGGGGCATACCGTTTTCCCCTCCAGTTTCTAGTGGCCAGACAAGGAGAATTCTGGAAAGATAAAGCCTGAACACCCCTCGGTCCTTCCCTGTTTGCCAGTTGCCTCTCAACACCTTCTCCAGAGCAAAGCTGGACTGCCAGTGCTCTTGTGGGGTAGCAGACCAATTTACCAAGAGCCAAGTTACATCATGATCAATTTAGCCAACGAAACTTGCAAACTTCTCTAAATTTGAGTTTTGCTCCAGCCACTTAGCCTCTCTTTTTTTTTTTTTTTTTTTTTAACCACTGGAGGCTGGGTGCCTTGCAGGTGTTGAGTTTGGGAGGGGCTGTCCACTTGTACCCAGTTCTCCTGGGAGCAGAGAGGCATCCTCTCCCATCCAGCCCAGAGGAGTGGATGCCCTGAGCCTCTCACTCCACTCAGGCTATGACAACCAGACCTGGCTACAAAGCTGTGAGCAGACAAAGTAAATCACCTCAGTTACAGGAGAACAGAAACCAGAGGGAGGCAGACCCAGCGGAAGACCTGGGACAGGCGTCTCTTCCTGAAATAGATCTGGGCAAGAGCCAGGAGACAACTTAACAAAAAAGGTTTAAGAGCTCCCATGAAGAGCCAACAGGAACAAAGTAAAGGTTTTCTGAAACTTAAAAAAAAAGGTAGTTCTTGAATTTCAAAATACATACATGAATTAGAAGATTGTCTCTTTTGAGAATTGTAATCATGCTGGCTTACAAGATCAGGTGTAGAAGTCTCTCAAAACACAGAGCCTCAATCCAAAGAGGTAGAAATTGGGGTGAGAGAAGGCTGAGGGAGTCTGTAATGGGCAAAGAGTTTGGGTGTGGCGGGTCGGAGCGGAGTAATCACAGATATTTTGTTTCAATATAGCAACAGAAGAATACGGGGTGTTTTGTTTAAGTGATGATTAGGAAAGTCATAATGAATAGAATGAAAATCAAGAGAGGATTGTCAAAATAATGGAGGGCGGGGAGAAGACTGAGTAGTTACTTGATAAAGCCAGACAAATTAAGGAAACAGAAAATAGCAAAGAAGTAAAATAAATAGCAACCATCATAAAAGAGGAAAGAAATGAGACAAGTGTCAGTTGTCTCCATGAGAGTGGGCGGCTGAGTTCCCTGATTCAGAGGTGGAAATGGCGGATTGTGTTCAGAAACCAAGCTTGGCTTTATATTGTGAAAAGAATCTCACCGAGAATGAAGTGATTAAGAAAAGTCAAAAATTAAGTAGGGGACCAAAAAGATGCTAAGAAAGGGCCTCACCCCTAACAACAATCATAACAAGAAGCAGGATAGCAGGAATTGAAGGTGGAAGAGATTACATGGGATCGAGGTCATGATAAAACAGAAGCAGAATGAATAATAGCAGTAAGTATTGTTTTAATTTAACTTAAATTTTTTTTTCTTTTTGAGGGAGGTAATTAGGTTTATCTATTTAATAGAGGCACTGGGGATTGAACCTGGGACCTTGTGCAGGCTAAGCAGGCACTCTAGCACTGAGCTATTCCCTCCCCCCAACAGTAAGTATTTTTTTTTTTTTTTTTTGAACTCTTGCCGGGCGTGCAGGGCTATGGGCTTTAAACAACGAGGTCATGTTAACCCTCACTTTAGCCCAGAAGGGTAGATATATCATTATCCCCATTGTACAGATGCATAAATCAAGGCTTCGAGAGTTTAAGCAGCGTGCCCAAGGTCTCACAGTTGGAAGCCACACTCTTACCCAGAATGTCTCCTTGCTCCTCACTTCACTGGAACAAGACATGACCTTCTCCCCAGGGCCAGCCCCTGATGTGGAGCCAATCCCACAGATACCATGTGGTCTTTGGGCAGTGTAACGCACTTTAACATTTTTAACAGTTTCCAAAATATCACCAGTTGATTTGTTTTCAGTAGGACAATTCCATCTCGTTCTTCAGGGCCACTCTACTGCCTGCATCTTTTTTGTTTATTTAGTTTTTCTTTTTCTTTTTTTTTTTTTTTTAATGTTTCTTTTCTTTGTGGGTTCTTTTTTTTTTTTATTGAAATATAGTCAGTATAATATGTCAATTTCTGTTGTACAGAATAATATTTCGTTCATACACATACATACATATATTCATTCTCTTATTCTTTTTCTTTATAGGCTATTACAAGGTATTGAATATAGTTCCCTGTGCTATACAGAAGAAATTTGTTTTTTATCTATTTTATATATAGTAGTTAATATTTGCTGATCTTGAACTCCCAGTTTATCCCTTCCCACTCCCTTTGCCCCTCGGTTAACCATAAATCATCTGTGAGTCTGTTTTATGTTTTGTAAATAAGTTCGTTAGTGCCTTTCTTTCTTTCTTTCTTTCTCTCTCTCTCTCTCCCTTCCTTCCTTCCTTCTCTCCCTCCCTTCCTTCCTTCCTTCTCTCCCTCCCTTCCTCCCTTCCTTCCTCCCTCCCTCCCTCCCTCTTTCTTTCTAACTTTCTTTCTTTCTTTCTCTTTCTTTGTTTCTTTCTTTCTTCTTTCCTTCTTTTTTCTTTCTTTCTTTCTCTCTTTCTTTCTTTCTTTCTTTCTTTCTTTCTTTCTTTCTTTCTTTCTTTCTTTCTTTCTTTCTTTCTGTCTTTTTCTTTCCTTCTTTCCTTCTTTTCTCTTTCTTTCTTTCAAGATTCCACATCTGAGTAATATCATATGGTATTTTTCTTTCTCTTTCTGGCTTACTTCACTTAGAATGACGATCTCCAGGTCCATCCATGTTGCTGCAAATCTGCCTACATCTTTTAGTCTCGTGATCAAGTCTCTTCTAAACTCGCTCAGGCCCTGCCTCCTCTGCCGTCTTAAAGACACATTAAAGTGATTCAGACTCATGCCCATCAAACTTTGACAGCCAGAATCAATGGCTTTTCCTCCACGTGGGACTCATAAGTGCCTCCAGCCCCGTCCCGATTTCCACACATCAAAACATCTGTAAGGCAGTAGAGGTTTTGAAGTGATTCAAATAATCTGGCTCATAAGAGTTGACATCAAGGTAATTATAAAGTAATTCGATTGATTAAAGGTAAAATGTAAAGTGAAAAGGATTTTGCAGCCTTCTCTCCTCAGTAGCTCAGCTTAGCTGAGATGATATATTAGACCAGACTTCTGCTTCTGCCACCAGAGGGTGAGGCTGAGATAAACCCAGAATTCTCTGCTTTCAATGGCAATTCATATTTCAGATTCCATTCCATCCAATACTTGTCAATGTATTAGATGTGCTGCCCCACGTAATCGGTAACTATTATGACAGAAGGAAGGCGTAGAGGCTCTATAACACCGTCTTATTGCAGATTTGAAAAAAACAGCTGCCAATGTAAATAGTATTTAATGTGTCTAATTGATATCTAATTATCTTGATATTGAATTACCAGTAAAACCTGAAAGGCTCTAAATATCTGATATTGATAAGGAAGTCATTACCATTCAGCAGTTGCTTACTACTTGCACCAATTTCATTCAATTACATGACAATGAAATTTATTTCCTGTGAAACCTTCTGTCCTCTCCTAGCAGTTGACTGATACCTCATCAGCACAGTTTTTCTTGCTCAGTTTCTATTAGGGAGATAGAATTGGAGACCCCCACCCCGCTGTGTTTCCAGAGACCTCTCCGGCTTTCTTGTACCCTGGGGTACGCTGGGGAGGGGTCTAGCCTAAGGCTGGAGGTACATGATAAATTACTGAATATTAGATAATCACTTGGGGAGCTTTTAAAAATCCTTATGCCCAGGCCACTCCCTCCAGCCTCAAACCAGACAAAACAAAACAAATCAGACTCTCTGGGAGTGGGACCCAGGGCTCAGCATTTTTTAAACTCCCAGAGTGATCCCAGTGTGCTTGCAGATGGAGAGCCAGAGGCGACCCAGACTTGAGATACAAGGTGAATTGTGGGCGCAGGTGGTGGGACCCGTCTCCTGTCCCCCCAAAGCTGCTGGTCAGCCTGGCCCCTGGGCACTTCGACCAGAACTGCTCCCGTGATGCACTTCTGTCCTGTCCTTCCCCACCCCACTGTCTCCACCCAGATTCTTGTGGCCATCTTTGAATGTTCACTCTGGGGGGAGGACTCCCTTCTCTCCGAGACAGCCAAGCCCACCTAAGCTTGGTCTGTGACCCCCTAATCGATTCTTCCTCTGCCTCATCTCCTGCCTTCTTGCTTATCCTTCGATTCTTTCCCTTTGAGTCTGACTCTTCCCCCAGCCTGGCGCTGCCCAAGGGTTCCCTTCTCAGGCCAGCCCCATGGCGGTGAGGTGACCGCCACACGGGCTTGGGGGCTGGGTCAGCCTCACCCGGGTAGGAATCATGACCATGTGGTCACTGTGGTACATGCGGTGCCCAGTCAGGTGTTGGGTACTGCGTAAAACTTTGTTGAATAAGCAAAGCTTTAGAGGATAAACACTCATCTATTATACGGGCTTTGAAGGGAGACAGAAACATCATTGCTTTGCTGGAAAACTGTGAGGAATCCACGCGGCTACTTAATGAGGTGCAATTATCCCAGAGGAGCAGCACGGATAGACAGATGCGGTGCGAGCTGGGTGAGAGCAAAGCTGTCCTTGTGCATACGCGGGCGGGGGGTGCATGCAGGGGCATGTGGTGCATGGGGCGGTGTTTGTGAGGATTGGGACATTGTGTGTTTCCGTGGGCAAAAGAGAGAGCATACTATATGTCCATTTATATAAAATTCTAAACAGTGCAGACTAACCAATAGACAGAAAGCAGAAAGCAGAACAGTGGATGCCAGGGGTTGCGGGGTGGGGAAGGACAGCAGGGAGAGACTACACAGGGGCTCAGGAGAACTTCTGGGGGTGATGGATGTGTTCATGATCTCAATCATGGCGATGCCTCGATGGGTACATACAGGTGTCAAAACTCTTCAAACTGTGTACTTTTAACTGTGAAGTTTACTCTGAGTCAATTACATCTGTTTAAAAAAATGAATGAAATGTGGCCAAAAAAAAAAAGAATAAGACATCTGAAGTCAGTCTGGCTTCTAATCCCGGCTTCTCCACTTCCTAGCTGGAGTGACTGTAGGCAAGTTGCTTGAGATCTCCGTGCCTCAGTTTCTCTATCCATAAAGTGGGAATAATCATCTGCTTACCTCATATGGTTGTATGATCAGTAAGATGCCCATGGAAATAAGGGTATGCAAAGCGCTTATGCGGTGCCTGGCTCATTTTTTCTAGTCAATAAATGGTACCTACTATTATTACCGCTAGTGGGCCCGCCTGGACACATGCATTTATGCTGTGTGCACATCTGTGCGTTGGTGTGTCTGTGAGTATGTGTGCCGGAGCATGAGGTCTGAATCCGTGTGTCTGCGTGTGTCCGCGAGGGAGTCGGGGCCGTGGATTTGTGAGTTCAGGCGCGAAGCCTCCCTCCCTCGTGCCAGCATTGCAGCCTTCTCCTCCTCCCCGACAGGCTGCGTGAGTATTGATTTTTTTTAACAGTTACTAAACTGCTACATTTACTGACTCATTCAGTCTTTTATCATATCCAATAACACAGTGCATTTTGGAAATCATGTCGCCCCGGTTCCTTCATGGCTTCCGCAAATCAAATTTATTTTACCATTGAAAATGTCAAAAAGGACTCGGCAGCCAAAGGAAACCTGGAGCTTTCTGGGGTGGCAGGGCCCTGAAGCTGGCTCTCAGGTTGCAGGGAAGGGAGATCAAGCTCCCCCCTTTCCAAGTGGATTCACTTTCTGTGAGTTCCCTAAACCCGGGAGGGAGTCAGAGCATCACGCTGGAGAACGGATGCCCTGGACCCGTCCAGAGTGGGCTCATGGACGGGAGTTAGTGGAGGCCTTTAGGGATCCAGCATCCCCAGTGTGACTTCCCCCTGCCTTGTCTGTGCTGCCTTGTGCTGGAGGTTTGGGGGGGGGGGTAAGAGGGTGTCAGCACCCTTGCCCTCCCTCAGGGAGATCACAGACGACAGCGGTAGACACCCAAGTCTGCCCCCTAGCTCCAGGGATGGCTCTCCAGGCCAGGTTTGCACATGATGATGGGAGGACAGGGTTCACAGGGTGGACTTTAGGATCAGACTGCTCTGGGGTTCCCTTGAGTCCCAGTTCTGCCACTCACCAGCTGTGCAGCCTTGGTTAGGTTGCTTAATTTCTCTGAGAGTCCCAGCTGCAAAACTGGAGTCAAGGCACCAGATGTGTTTACTCCCACTTCCAGGTCTTTACTTCTATCTCTTAAGTCAGAATTTAAGCTGGACCTAATCAGGGAACTCAGGCATCTTTATAAAAGGATCGTAGGTTTGCCAGGCCACACGTCTCAGGTGCCCGGGGGAGTGTCCTCTAGCCGGGACCAGGAGGCATCTCAGCCAAAGGGTGTTAGAAGGGACGTAGAGGATGTGGGCTTGTGTTAGGAGATGTGGGACAGGGTTCAAGGAAGTGGAGCTTTGCTCTGGATTCAATGCGTCAGGAGGTTTAGATATTTCTGGGATTTGGTATCTTGATAATTCTTTTCTCTAAGGTGAGAGGAACAGACAGGAGCAGCAGTCGCTCACGTTAGCTGGGACTGGGGGATAGTTGGTGATTTTCATTGTTTGAATAATGTTCGTGTTCTGTCTGTGTCCCGACATGACTATAAGGAGTTCTGTTTCTGTCTTGATGGCATAGAGTCTCCTTGCCTAATGTCGATGTCCTGTGACATCGTTTACATTCAAGAGGAGGACACCAAGAGAGCTTCCCCCAGGACTGTGATCGTTTCATCTCTGGACCCCCAGCTTTGGACTGGGGACTGACCTTCTCACATTCCCCGTTCACAACCTCAGCTGTGCAGACAAAAGAAACTTAATTTTTCTATAATTCAACTTAATTTCTCTTTCAAGCCCTCCATTTCGCCGAGTAGTGGGAACTTCTCGATCAATTTCTTCCTAGCTTTCCCCGTGGTTACATTTTCGTGTTCGAGGGTGCTGATAGAGCGGTGGAGTGGGAGTGGTGGGGGGGCTGACAATTTGAAATGAAAATTCTAGGGAATATCGTCCAGGTTGGGTGAGAGAGAGAGAGAAGATGGTCACATAGAGGGAATAAAGGTGCTAAGGTTTTGTCTCAGTCGAGCAGAGGGATGTATTTATAGGTTAATGTTAAGAGTTGTTAAAAAATAATGTGTTTGATAATAACTTATAGATATAGAGGCTAAAAATAGAATATATGACCTCCAATCCAGTAGAGAAGTATCTGCAATAATAACAAAAAACTTGGTCCAGCCAATGAAAACTGGGAAAGGAAAATAAAGAAAAAAGAAAAAGCTGAGAAGATAGAGAACGAAATAAGGCAGCAGAAATACGTGTAAATATATCATCAATTACAATAAATTCAAGCATATTAAACTTACCAATGAAGAGATACTTACATTTGGTTTTTTAAAAATCCAGCTGCATGCTATTTGAGAGCAAAATGGCTAAACTCAAATGATACTGAAATATTAAAAATAAAGAGATAAAAACAATAATAGATCTGCAAAAGAAATTACTGTCAGATAAAACTGAACTCAAGGTGACAGGTACTAAAAGTATCCACGACAAGCATTTCGTTGTGTGATTCCAGCAACATTAGCCCTGAAATATATAAAGCAAAGTCTGAAATAATTACAGAAGAAAGTTGACAAGCTCATAAGCATAGTGGGTGAATTTAATACATCGTTCTCAGAAGCCGATAGATTAGAAAACATATATGATCATGTATGTATATAAATGTGAATTCGAACCCCACAAATAGCAAATACATTTGGGGAAAATGGGCTATGTATTTATTAGATCACAAAAGAAATCTCTACAAATTTCAAAGAATCTTCATTATCAACAAGTTCTCTATCCAGCATGCAATAAAATTAGTCTTCAACGACAAAGAGATGATCTGTGTATATGTTTGGAAACTAAAAACACACTGCTAAATTATCCATGGGTTCAAAAGGAAATTTACAGCAGAAATTAATCAGTGTTTTGAGTTGAAAACAAGGAAGGCACTCCATAATCAAGCTTGTCTGATGCAGTTTAACTGGTTCTTAGAGGGGTGATTTATAGCCTCGAATGCATTTATCAGGAAATTAGAACAGCTGCGCGTAGCTTACAACCCAAACAATCAACTCAATAATCTAGAAAAAGAATAAGAGAAACTATAAAGATGGAAATCATAAAGGTAATGAGAGAGATGAGTAAAACAATAAAGCAAGTCATAGAATATCCACAAAAATAAAGACATTAACAAACTAAAAACGAGTTGCTTGGAAAGGTATGATACTGTAACACACCTCGGTAAGACTGGCTCGGAAAAAGAGAAGGCATACACCCACAATATTCAGAATGAAAAGAGGAAAGTGTGCACAGAGATTTTGACTGTGGAAGAGCACCGCCAAGGACCATGTGCCAACTGAGGGAAATTCTGGAGGGTGCTCCTTAAAGTCACTGACACTCCCACCGCACAGGGCACAGAACCTGGGACCGCACAGGCTGTTAGAGATTTGTTGACTTGCAGAGATGAATTAAAACTCTGGAGAAGGACATGTCATTACGGTAAGACTCCTCTTACTCAATTTTGAGAAACGGGATTCAACCTGGTGGTATTTGTTCTGATGTGATTCATGGAGCTGGGAGAGTTTGCTGGGAGAAGAAAGGTCAGAAATCAGAGAGAGAGAGATGTTTTCCAGGGCTCCGAAGCAGAAGATCATCAGAGGAAGAAGCTAGAGAAGGGAATCCACCCATGAGGATCCAGCATTCGCCAAGGCCAAGGGGCCAGTGTGGCGGCTGTAAGTCGCTTTCTTGTTGTGCAACTTAGAGCAAGTCTCTTAACCAATCTGAGCCCAAGTTTCCTCATCTTCAAGCTGAGGATGCTCGCAGTGCCTACCTTGTGAACCGCAAAGAGGAATAGAGATAAGGGATGTAAGTCTCTTGGTCCATGTCTCGTCAGAGTCAACACTCAATAAATAATGACTCAGTAAGTAAGTGACCATGATAACAATGATCTGTATTAATTCCAACCACACAGCTGCATACGATGCGTGAAAGGGAGGAGTCGACCGTGGAGGAGGGAAAATCCCAGGGAAGAAGACATTTGTAGGTCTTGATCTCCCACCATGCCATGGGTCTCACTACCACCTCAAATCTCTCCTTTTATTGCTACTTTAAGCCCTTTTCAATTTCTTCTGTTGAGTGGCATCAGAGCTCTGCGTGTATGTGCTTGTGCACATGTGTACATGTATGAGTTTATTTATTTTAAAAAATTGATGGAAGGTAGTTGACTTACAATGTTATATCTATATGCATCTCCATACTATTTGTGTTTAAATATTGGAAGCTATTTCAAGCAGAAGGGTAGCTTTCCACAAATTCACTCCATGACAATGTCTACGAGCCTCCATCTATTCTAGACAAAAGCCAGGTGGAAGACTATTTATCTAACCGGGCCAATTAGGAGAACTCTCTCTCTCTCTCTCTCTCTCTCTCTCTCTCTCTCTCTCTCTCTCTCTGCTTGGGTGGAGCTGGGACGGGAGCAAATCTGGTATTCTCCAGCCACGTATGCTGCGGAATTGGCTGGCCTTGCTGCTCAAAAAAGCTTCAAAGGATGCAGCTGCTGCGTTTAATTTCCCTATCACTCTGCCTCCTGAATGCACAGCCCGCTCCGAGGATGCAGAGAACGCCAGTCCTGATGAGTCTTAATAAAACATGCTGCAGGAAGTCAGTCTCCTGTCGAGTGAAACCTGCCTGCTTTTTTCTGTTAAAATAACTTTTTTTTTTTTAAAAGCTACTTCTAAAAATGTAGGGGATGGTTGATGAGTCAGTGTCTCTGAGCCCACTGACCCACACTTTTATCCATATTCCAGACGGCGCTGGCCTCCACATTCACACCTGGAGCCTCTCCTGTGAGCTCACCCTCTTTCTTTTCCACCCCTGCTTGGTAAGGTAGGGGCTCAACCAGCATAACAAACATTTATGGAGCACACACTGTGGTCCAGGTCCGATGCGAAGCATGAGTCATCCATTGATGGTTGAGATGTAGTCTTAGCCTGCAAAGGCCCAGAGGAGATGGTGGGTAGACCAGATGCCAGTAGAGTGTGGCGCGTGCTCTGACTGGGGGATGCAGGGGGGGCAGCGGGAACAAGTGGAGGTGAGGAACCTCGGCCTGCCGAGCAGGATCAGGGAAGGCATCGCTTAAAAGGCAGCATTTAACTGAGTCTTGAAAGATGAGTGCCAGTCTTCAGATGGGGGAAATGAGGAAGGCTGTTCCAGGCAGAAGGGCCAAAGGACCTGAGACAGGCGTCCCAGGGACCCTGGTGCAACTGGGGAACACCCAGGAGGCCCAGGGGGTTGGGACTGAGAGCGCCTTTGCTCCTCAGAAGCCTGCTCGCTGTTTGGACCAGCCAGGCTGAGAAGACACGGGGACCACCAAGTGGGAGACCTCGGTGGTGGAGCCATCACTGTCCCTCACCGCCACCGCCAACATCCTTGTCACCACCATCACCATCACCGCCCTCTCATCCCCATCATGTAGGACGGGCCGTTTTCCTCCTTTCTCTGCATTTCTGCCAAGGCCCATAGAAAAGAAAACGGACACTTCAGCCCTCCTGGGCGTGCTGGCATGTGGTCTTGGCCGTGGCCTCCACCTAGGGGAGAAGAAACGCCTTATCTGGTTGTGAGGTTAGGTTAAGGCTCAATTTCTCCTGGCCGCACTCTCTTTCTTGACTAGCCTCACCGTGGCTGCAAGTCCTTTTCTTCCTCTCCTTTAAGTGATAAGCTCCCCGGAGAAGTAATGGTGGATGGAAAGCTTGGCACCCCCTCTTCCGTCTGGAACCTTCCATCCACGTGGCATTCATCCTGCGCAGTGCCGAGTTCGTCCTCTCCCGTGGGTGTGAATGTGTTCCACCAACTTTACACCCAGAATCTAATGTCAGGGATGAACGATTTCCTCGACAGAAGAAGGAAAGACATCACTCACTTTTCCACAGGAGGAAATTGGGATCCAGAGAGGTCTGCTCATCTGGCGAAGGTCACACAGCTGGGCTGTGGGGAGGACCAGCCCCCTGCCCCACCCCATGCTGGGTGACAGATGTGTAGCCCCTAGCAGCAGCAAAAAGAGCTGGTTTGTCTTTTGCTTTCTTGCTGTGCATGGGACCAACGGCATCCTCACATAGAACCTCTTCCAGGTTCTGGGCCGTTCAGTCCCCTTGGATCGGAGGCTGCCTGCCTCACCCCTACCGCTTAATTAAAATGAAGATGAGGTGCTCTCTGCCATGGGTCACGCTCCGCGGCAGCCACTGCTCCAAGGACCCCGGCGGGACCTCTGATGTTGAGAATGCCTCTCCGGCTTCTGCTCCGGCAGCCGCTTCCTCCGGGAGCCTCATTTATAATTCCTTTGGTAATTAAAACAACAGATGTTATAATGAAAAGGCTCCTCATTAAATCACACATAACTGAAGCTTGAGGTGGGTCCTCACTGAACAGGGTCATGGAGTCACCTTTGGAGGGGATACTAAGCCTGTGAAAGGGGAGGCCTCAGATGCTCGGGGCTGCAGAGGGCTGCCAGGTCCGAGTGTTTGCGTGGTGCTGACAGATGCCATCAGGACAGCCCGCCGAGGGTCCTCAGCTCAAGGGAAGGAGCGTGTGATGGGATGGTGGAGTGATTCCCCAAAAAGGCTGGGGAGGAGGAGACAGTCTAGTGGGAGGAGCCCCAGGTGCCTCATCTTGCCCCTTCTTTGGTACTCAGGGCCCATGGCCACGGGGAGCTCCCAAGACAATCAAGCTACTGAGAACTTGGAAGGTGGGAAAAGAGCCCAATGAGGGCTCAGGACACTTGGTTCTCATCCTGGCTGGGCTGCTTACCCCCTCACTCCCTAAGCAAGTCCCAGCTCTGAGCCACAGTCCCCTTGTCTGGGAAATGGACAGAGGGACACCTACCCCTGAGTGGCAGGGGCGTGAGATGTTTGTCAGTGCTCCCGCTCGGTGTCTGGGATGGAGGCACCTGGGAGTGTGAACCATCTGGGCGGCTGCGATGTGCTTCTGAAAGGCCCCGCATCCAGGAGCATCCTGAGCAGGGCTGTGGCTGACGGCTGGCTTCGGGCACAGGTCCACGTGGGGGTCTGTCTAGGAGCTGTCTAGGGAGGTTTTCTGGGGAGTGTGTGTGTGTGTGTGTGTTGGAATCAGTCCCCCACAAAGGGGCCATGCCGCTGTCTTCTGCCTGGCTCCCCCTCCCCACACTGGCCAGGCCCTCAAACTGGAGGAGCTCTAAACAGCTCAGGGCAGTAATAACATGTTTTTATTGAAAGAGCCTGACCTCAGCCCTTCTCTGCGGTGCCCGAGACGGGGAGGCTCTGCCAGCCGGTCGGGCTTGGCTCCCGTGCCTCTCCTCTTCCCAGCCCTTGTCCTTAGGTGACTCTTGTTCTCTGTCTGTCTCCTCGGCTGGAAGCGGAGCACAGGGCGATGCTGCCCTGCACCAGTTGCCTTGAGCATTAAGTGATGAAGCAGTGAAAGCAGACGTTCTGCAGCGCTCACTATGTGCAGAAACTTTCCTGAACCTCAGCCATGTCCGTCTGTTCACTTAATCCTCACAACAGCCCTATGGGAGAGTGGGTGGGAGACAGAAGGGACCCTCTGGGTAGGATCCTGGGGTTGGGGCGGGGTGGGATTTGGCGGGGTTAGTGCTGCAGAGCACCTCCGTGTGCCTCGGGATGGCACTGACCCCAGTGCCCCAGGTCCTGCCCAGTGCCCTCTTGTGTCTCCTCAGGTATGTCCAAGGCCCTCCTCAGGGCAGCCCAGCCCATGCGCCCCAGGCAGGTGGGTGCAGAGGGAGCCAGGGTGCCTCCTCCAGGTGGCCTGAGCCGGCCAGGGTGTCCATCCCAGAGTAGGAGAGGGATAGGGGAGAATACGTCGGCGCTATCTCATCCTGCGTACTTACTGTCCATCCCCAGTCCAGCACTGCTCCCAGTGCACACCAGCAACATTGGTTGGATGGAGGGGTGAATGGATGGATGGGAGGATGGAGGGATGAATGGATGGATGATCAGAATGACAGGTGCGCCCTATGAGTGCCATTAATTGAGTTCCTCCTACGTGCTGGATACTGCCTACATCTCTTACCTGTTTCTTATAGCAGCCCTGCAAGGTCGACCTTATTATTCCCATTTTTAGAAGGAAAATTGCAGTTAAGTGACTTGCCTAAGCTGCACATCCCCAGAGAGTGACAGCACTGGCGTTTGAACCTTAGGACAAGCATCTCCAGAACTGTGCCCATCCCACTAGAGCTAAGATCAGTCCCCAGCCCCGTTTAGATAAATCCCAGCACATCCCTGAGACTTCGGTATTTGAACTAGGTTTGAAGAAGGAAAAGCAGGAGCCAGACAGGTAAAGGAAAGAGGGGAAAAGTCGCTCCAGGTAGAAGGACAGTGTTTGTAAAATCAAAGAAACAGGGAGAAAACGTTAAGTGCAAGTTACTTGCTGGTGGCAGCAGTGGGGCTGGGTGGCAGGGAGGGGAGATGAGGCAGGAAGGGGAGGCAGAGGCCCAGCTAGGAAGGGCTTGAATGTCAGGCCAGGAAACGAGGAGCCGTCTGAGGTTTAGAGCTGAGGAACCCTGTGTTCAGAGGTGCGATGAGGCAGTTCAACCAGCATTAGAAGATAAAGATGACCAGAGGCGGAGCCTGATGAGTACATCCAGGGATTTCCGTTATCCCTGTGAACCACAGGATTATAGCAGATGGCGATGAAATGATCCTTGGAGATGCTCTCCGATCCGCTGTTTGCAGAGAAGGTAAACCCGAAGCCCAGAGAGGAGTAGCAACTGGCTCAAGGTCACACAGCAAACTGTTAGCTGACCAGGACTTGAAGCAGCAGCTTGGGGAGGAGTGGGCATTCTTCCCCTCTGTCTTTTGTGACCCAGGATGGTGAGCAGAAACCAAATTGGTGGCATCAGGAATTGCGTGATCCCAGCACGTCCGGGAAGTTTGTGTAAAATGATGCTCGTAATAAATTCCCCCCCCCCCCGAGAACAATGAAATACAAAAGGCAGGGGCAAGCGCTTGACAAAGGCTCTGATTAAAGCCAAATACAGCCATTTTCAACAATAAAGGCTGCTGGCACCACGGAGAAAAGAGAAAAGAATGGCACAGAAGACAACAGCTCCAGGGCCAGGCTGGGAGAGAAGAGGGTCCAGGTGACTGAGTCAGGGAAGCCACCTGTGGTAGCAGGTCTCATATCCTAAGGAGAAGTTTTGCCCACCCCACCCAGGCTGCCCTCCCTCCCCGACGCTCCTCTTGTCAAGGGCTCCCCCGGCTTCCTGTATACCAGGTGGAGTGACGGTGTGGCACAGATTGTGATCCAGGAATTTTTTGCTATAGAAATTGTTTAAAAAGCAAGCCAAGAGTTCGAGATTTGCAGCTACTAACTACTATATATAAAATAGATAAACAGCAAGTTTCTACTGTGTAGCGCACGGAACTAGATTCAATATCTTGTAACCTATATTAAAAAAGAATATGAAAATGAATACATATATGAATATACGACTGAAACACGATGCTGTACACCAGAAATTGACAACTGTAAACTGACTATACTTCAGTTTTTAAAAAAAGTAGCAGAATGAGAAAAACATACTTTTCAAAACCTTCTAGTCCCCTCCCATCTCACCAAAACGATGGGCAAAGAGGCCCCACAAGGTACTCAGAGCAGTTGCTGCTGAAACAGCTAAATAATGGGACAATCAGACCAAAAAAAAAGAGGCAACTCACTGAATTACCTCGCAGTGGTACATCTTTGATACTTTTTAATAGACTGGCTTCAGCATTGTGCCATTTAAACATAAATAACTGAGATTTATATAAATCTAAAGTTGTATTTAAAAATGTACAGTCTCAACCCCAAGCACCCTCCACCCCAACCTTTCCTCCAGGCTCCAGTTCCAGCTCCTAAAAGGCCTGGCTTATGTGTCACCTCCTCCTGGAAGCCTTCTTGGATTACACTGGTGCTCAGGAGAGACCAGGCTCCAGTCATTCAGAGGAAGGTTTGGGTTCATCGCTTCCAGGGGCCTCGATTTCCTCCTCTGCCAAAGAAAAGGTGGGTCTCCATAACCTTCAAGTTTGCCTGAACAGTCAATGGACAGATCTGAATAGAGGTCCAGATTGGCATTTTGGAGTACGATACAGAAATAGGAATCAGAAGCCTTCACATATTCATCATTGATAATATCAGCTTAGAGTTGGAATAAGAAAATAATCTGAGATCCAAACAGAGACTGACACACAAAGACGAAGGCCAGCATCACAACAAGGGCAGCTCTGCCGCATCGATAGCGCAGAACTGGAGTCGGCAGGGGGTCAGCCAGCCCGTGAAGTGTCACGCAGACATAAAGTGGCACTTCCAGTGAGGACTTCACGCTGGCAGAAAACGACGATGATATGATGACGTGAAGTGAAAAAGCAGAAGGGAAACGTCTTGAGCCCGTGATGCGAGCTGCGGAAATGGGAAGGGAGAAGACTGGGTTGACTGCGTGTGATGGTGATGAGCCCGTCTTAATTATTTTTCCATTTTTTCAGTGTCTCCTGCTGTAAACATGAGTGTCCCTCATCCCCAACACACAAACATACGCGCGCGCACACCCTCGTGCGTGCACACCCCCCCAAGCGCGCGCTCACGTGCAGTTGCACAGGCTGAGGACGCCCACGTGCCGTCCTCTGTCCGCGACCTCTGATGCAGCCGAGGGGCCTGTGGTTCCCGGAGCGCAGCGTGAGCTGCGAGATGTTCCTGCAAGAATAACCTTCTTCAGTCTTTCCAAACAGGATACCCACTCCCTGAGCTTCCTCTGGGGTGTGTGGAAGGCGGCAGCCTGGCGGAGGAGACACCTTCCAGAATGTTCTGTCTGTGACCTCTCAGGCTGCGGCTTCTTCCGAGAAATCCCGCTAGCTTCTTGGAAGCAACGTTGCTGTTTCCGGAGAGGACATTGGAGGTCATTGTCCTCTCGCACGGACATTATGCTTTTTTCTTCTTAATTGAAGTACAGTCGATTTACAGTGTCGTGTTAATTTCTGGTGTACAGCAGAGTGATTCAGCTATATATATATACACACATAAATATGTACACGCATATATATATATATATATATATATATATATATATATATATATTCCTTTCCGTATTCTTTTTCCTTATAGGACATTACAAGATATTGAATATATTTCCTTGTGCTATACTGTAGGACCTTGCATTTCATCTATTTTGTATATAGTGGTATGTATCTGCAAATCCCAAACTCCCAATTTATCCCTCCTCCCCGACCCGCTTTCCTTTTTTGATCCCCCACCCCAACCCCCAGCATCCACCTGGGTTGTCCCACATGGAAGGCTTGCACTCCGTGGACTTTTGAAGGAAAACACAGGACTCTGGAAGTGAGCCCTTGTCACTCAGGAAATGACCCTGGGTTGTTGGGTTTGTTTTGTGGTTTTTTGTTTTTTGTTTTTGCTGTAGAGAAATAACAGGAAGGTGCCTCATAAGAAGGAAGCGGCAGAGCCTTTACCACCAGTACCAGCTAGATGGGCGGACCCTTTGAGATGCCGGCTGAGGTTGCTCTAACCCTGGTCATCTCACTGGCGAGCTCTCCAGCCCCTGAGTCCTTCCCTGGTCACTGTGGGGGACTGGGCGCTGGGCCCAGAGGGCTGGACAAGCAGGTGGAGGGCGAGTGCTTGGGATGGGCCCAGAGAGTTCAGCAGGGCTGTCCTGTGCTGTGAGCTTGTGATAATGCGTCCTTCAGAGGAAAGGGGGCACCTCTCCTCCTGCGCGAGAGGGTGACTTTGGTGTCCCACGTGGCCCAAAAGTGAAACAGGTCTCTCATATGGTCTGGGAGGGCAGAGAGTTGGTCAGAGATGAGACAAGACCTTAATCCACAGCAGCTGGGTGAACAGGAATGAAAGCTTGGGGAGCGGGGTGCAGACCTCACCCTGCCCCAGCAGTGGGCGTGGTGTGCTGCCAAGACACCACACTGAATCGTGACTCAGTTCAGGGGTCTGAGCTGTGGACAGTGGGCTGTGTTAGGTGCTCAATCCTGGACTGAGATCAGCATTCGTCTTTGGCCAGACCTGTGTCTGTGGGTGAGGTGGTGGCTTAATCTGAGGCTGTGGTCAGCATGCAGTCAGCGGCCAGTGTCTAGATCACAGCCAGCAGCAGTGCCCAGTCTAAGGCCGGGTCAGGGTTAGCGTCCCTCCCTCGCTGTAGAATTCATGCGCTCAGTAGTGGAGGCACAGGGACTGGTTATTGGAACCCAGCCTGTTCCCTTGGTATCACCTCTGAGCATATGACAAAAGAAAGGACAATTCTGAGAGGCTTGGGACTCACACCCAACCCTCCCATGGTTCAGTGCCCCGGTCGCCTCCTCACCTCTTCTCCTGGTCCAGCCTCCTTTGCCTTGTCTCCTGACACACACCTGATGTATCTTGGCAGAGCCCAGAGAGGTGATTGTCTGGCTCCCGCCCTGGAGCGGCTCACTGTCTGGTTGGGAGGATTGTCACCTGGGGAACAAGAACAGTCCCATAGGCTGTGGCCCTGATTTGGAGCTCCCTGTGCTGTGAGAAGAGGCAGCTCCAGAGGGCTGGGCACCAGGGGAGACTTCCTGGAGGAGGCGGTGTTTGCACCCACTGGTGGGACTCTGGCAGATAGTGAAGCCAGAACCCAGTCCTGAAAACAGATTCATAAAAACCTGGCAAAACCACCCAAAGCCTTTTCCGGATATTACTTTACTTCAGATACAATGTTTTGATAGTTTCCACATGAAATGAATCAGAAACATATGCATTAATTTCCCCCTTAAAAATATACACTTGTGCTTGGCAAAATGCAGCATGGGATTTGATGAATATAAGGCAACTGGAGAACTGCATGGGATCCAAGCCTGGGAGGGCTGAGAAGCTAGAGCCTCCTTTGGCGTGTGCCTGGAGCCTGCTTTTCCAGCTCACACGTGAACGTGGTCTCAGCCGCAAAAGCTCAAGTCCAAAGTCGGCCTAGATCTCAACACAGCCCTTCTACACAGGGTCTGACACCCGCTGGCCCCATCCTAGCTAAGAAGCTGCTTTCTTGGGAAGAGTCAGTGCAATTCTAAGCAAACATCCCCCCCCACCCACCCACCCAAGACGGTCCTCGCAGCCCACTCTGAGGAGCACTGCCGGTACTTACACTGACACATGGAGAGGTTGGTTGTCATCAAGGTTGGCTTTTCTTAACCCCAGATCCAAGATGAATCTCAAATCCCCTTTTGCCACTGGAGCATTACCTGCCTTACTTTGGCATGAAAATAGTCCGTCGGAGGTGGTGCCCTCAGATCTTGGTCATTGGATGTGCATCCTTCCCAGTGGGCAGGGAAGTGCAGAGGATGATGGTCACTCCTGCAAGCATGGGCTTGGCTAGGCAATTATTTAGAACACAAATGCCACTTTGGTCTGTTTACAGGGTAGATCTGGGGGTGCAGGTGGGGGAATATCCTGCTGCATCAGTTGCTGAAACAGCTGCGTAACAAATCACCCCCAAGTTAACAGCCTAACCCAACAATAAGCACCTCCGGGCCAGGGCTTGGGAGCAGCGTGGCCGGGCAGTTCTGGCTCAGGGTCTCACATCTGAAGGCTCGACCGGGGCTGGAGGTCCCGTTTCCAAGGTGACTCACTCCCATGGCTGGCAGGCTGGTGCCGGCTGTTGGCAGGAGGCTTCTGTTGTACCCATGTGAGTCTTGCCACAGAGCTGCTTGAGCGTCCTCACAGCAGGGCAGCTGGCTCCCCCTGCCCCACACCCCAGGAGAGTAATTGAAAAGAGGAAGGCAGAAAAAAAAATGTTTTTTTTTTTAAATTGAATTATAATTGGTTTACAACGTGTCAATTTCTGGTGTGCAGCATAGTGTTTCAGTCATACATAGACATACATACATTCCTTTTCATAATCTTTTTCACTACAGGTTACCACAAGATATTGAATATAGTCCCCTGTGCCATACAGGAGAAACTTGTTGTTTATCTGTTTTATCTGTAGTAGTTAATAGTAAGCAATCTCTTTTATGACCTAGGCTTAGAAGTCACACCCCATTTCTTCTGTATGTTCTGTTGGTTACACAGACCAGTCCCTGTACACCATGCGTGCACCCGTGCATGCATACATACATACACACACACACACACAAAGGCATGAAACCAGGCGGCAAGGATCCCTGGAAGCTGCCTTGGAGGCTGGAGGTTCTGTTTCCAAGGGAACTCACACCCATCCAGCTGGATGTCCCAGAGATGCAGTAAATTACCCAGATTTCTCCTCCTGGCCCCGTCTGAGTCACCAACAGAGGTTTCTTTGCACGTGGCATGTTCCACTGGGATTGGTCTCCCAGCCTAGGACCAGCCTGTGACTTACAACCTGTCATGTTACATTCATTAGGCTGAGCCTCTGTCCCCAAGGGAATGCCTGAATGTTTGGTGTCAGATGTTAATGATGCTTGAGTATTGAGGAGAAAAAAGGCAGAAAAGGGTAATGGACTAACAGGGGCAAGAGTGATGAATGAGGAGTGAGGAGCCGTGAGTCCTCCATCAGTAAAGCAGTGGACGCTGATGTGGGTCAAGGGGGAAAGGGCACTCCCAGTTTGCAGTGGTCCAGTGGGGTGGTTACGTGGCGGTTCTGGAGTCAGATAACTGATCAGCTCCTCAGAGATTGACACCTCTGAGCTCTGTTTCCTCCTATGCAAAGGTTGTTGGGAGGTAAGTGTCTAGAAGGCACTTACTCCGGAGCCTGGCACAGGGTGAGGGGTGGGTGAGTGTCCGCTGCTATTATTATTCCTACCACACTAACCCACCGCCCAGCCCTCCTCTGGACCAGACCTGTGCTGGGTGCATTTCAGAGACTCTCTTGTTCACTCTCCCATGCACCCATCCTGTGCAAGTGTGATGTGACAGTCACAGGACGTGGTCCAATTTACAGCTCTCAGCATGCGGGTGCAAAGGCAGCTGGGTTTAAAGGTCTGGGGAGGGGTGGGGCAGGCTGCAATCTTGTCTGGTGGCTTCTCTTTTCTCAGTGAATCAGAAAGCAAGTTCACCAGCTGAGAGAGGGGGCTGCCCTCTGGACTTGGCCCTGTGTCCCTGGCCCAGATCAGCAGCGGAGGGAGTTCCTCTTTCTGGGTGTTCTGTCTGTAAGAGCCTTGGGCTGCCAGCGTCAGAGACCGCCCTGGAAAGGTCCTCAGGGCATCCCACTTGGGGGAACTGGGCTCGTAAAGCGCTTGGAACTGTGCCTGGTGCACCGTGAGAGCCGTCTGACCGCCGTTGCTGTTACCGTTGCTCCTACTGCTTCTCTGCACATCCTTCAGCCAGGAGATGGAGAAGCAGTGGGCCGCGGCGGGCAGGCAGTGCCCAGCAGCCTGGAGCAGCAGCAGCAGGGCTGGCTGGGGAGTTGCTGACCAGACTCTGGCCAAGCCGCAGCTGGGAAGCTCTGGCCCAAGTCCCACCCTGGGGCTGAGGGAGCTGAGGGTCTAGAAGCCATCCGTACAAACAAAAACTGTGGATGGGAAAACTAAGACCCAGTGAGAAAAGGAACTCGCTCCACGTGCTACAAAGAGTCTGGCAGAACTGGGGCAGAAACCCAGGGCTCCTGTCTCCCCTGGTCTGGGACTCTTCCTGCCACTCTGCTTGGTCTTTTCTTCTGTATGTGTATCCGGGTTGTCTTTGCAGAGTCTCCCAGATATTTAGCTTCTCCTCTGATTGAAATCACAGCTGGGGGCATTTCACTCTGGGCCACAGTAGCCTCCATAGAAGTTTAGCTCTTTCCTTCCTTCCACAGACATGAGCACAGTCTAAGAGCTGGGCTCTGTGGGAAGTGTGGGGTGTTCCAGAACAAACGACGGGCAGCCAACCCCTGCCTGAGAGGGGCCCATGGGGCCCAAAGGCAAAAGATTTACAAGCCAGTGAATACCCAGAAATGAGGGCAGTCAGAGAAGCATATGTGAGGTGTGGTGGGTGCCTAGGGTGGGGGTAGACACACTGTCTAGATAGAATCAGGGAAGGCTTGTCCCAGGAGCCTTGCTAGATCTGTGGCCTGACCTTGAGCAAGTTGCCTAAGTCCACATTGCCTCAGTTTCCCTGGCTGTAAAAAAAGAAAAAAAAAAAAAGAGTAACAACAGCATTGTCCTCATGGTGCTGTTACAGGGATTAAAATCACATATAAAGTACTCGGCCGGGCCTGGGGCAGAGTCAACACTCGATAGATTATGGTTGTGGATGTTACTGTTATTATTTTGGAAGCCTTTTAACGGCAACTGCTACAGAATCATTTCACAGGCCAAGGGAGCCTTTGGAAGTGCTGGGACGGGGTGGCAGGACTGAAGTCCAAAGCCAGGATTGGAGGCAGAGTCAGTCTCAGGAGGAGCTGCCTTATAACAAGAGCTGGCCAGAGAGAGAACAGGGCCTCTTGTGGGGTAGTGAGGTCCCTGTCACTGAGAGTATGCAAGCCAACAATGAATAGTCACTTGGTAGAGATGTGAAAGGTGAGTGTGTGAATGTGTGTGGCGGGGGGAGGGCTGGGCAGTTTTCTTCCCTGAATCTTGTCTGCACGGGCCCCTCTATCCTGGAGGGTCTATGGTTCTATTTCTTAAGCCCCTGGAGCTGGGTCCCAGAGGGCTAGCTTAGGCTGCGCTTCTGACTTGATCACAACCTAACACAAAAGGCGTGCTCCTGCCAGCTGCACAGGGGAGCAGGGGTGGGAGGGAGTGAGGGGCTGCACACAGACCCCCTGGGTAAGCCGCAGCTCTGGCTAGCCAAGGGGCAGGTATTAATTAAAGCGCAGATTAGCTGTCAGTCATGGTATCAGCACCAGGGCTTAGAATTGCTTAATAAGAGGGTTTGTTACACTGTTTTGCCTCGAGAAGGCAATATTGATCAGGAATCCCTGGCCTGGAACTAATTGAATATTCACCCCCAAATTGCAGCGGCTGATGACTTATAAGGCCGTGTCTTTTCATGGTTACTTGGTAAATTGCGGGGTTGGGGCGCAGTGGAAGAGAGACGTGGGAGGCAGGGGGGAGAGAGGGGGAGAGGTGGGGGAGAGATGGGGAGAGGTGGGGGAGACAGAGGGAGGAAGAAAAAGTGGAAAAGAAAGATCCGGCAGACAGGGAGAGGGATGGAGGCACTTTTTTTTTTTTTGCCTGAAAAATCAGATACGACAAGCCAGATAATGCCTTCATCTTGAAACAACCTCTTATTCCTTAGAGAGGAGCTTTCCTGTCCAAGTTTACCAGGACGTGTTTGCTGTGCTGCAATTTTAATGAAGGAAGCTTTCAGTATGTTAATCTTGGGAATAAACTAATATGAATTCATTCCTCTCCGCGCTGTCTCCCTCCTCATGGAGCCGTGAGGTACCGTTAGAACGTGCTTCTGATGCTGTTTGGGGCATCCTCCAGCTTCTGAGGGACAGTGGGATCCTGGGAGCTTGGCTGGAGCCAAGACGGGAGGATGTGGGGCTGGAGGGTCCCAGGGCTTTGCTGTTCCCCACTCTCATGGTGTGGCCACAGGCAAGCCCCTGAGTGTCTGGGAGGGCAGCGTTCTCCCTCTGTTGCCCGTGTGTCTTTCTGACTACAAGCTGGTGGCTTCCTCGCCTTCACAACTCAAATGCCGACACAGCTGGGCACAGACTGCCCGTGCATGCCCATGTTTCGTACACCCCGGTACATATGCCCAGATGTCCAGGGCTCACAGTTGGGTGAGAGAATTAAGAAAGTGATGGCAAACACACAAGCCGGTGTGACACACACCATAAAAGAATGGGGCCAAGTGCTCGAGGCAAGAGCCAGAGCCCCATCCCATTTGAGTGTGGGCTGCAAGGACTAGCATGAGGTCAACTGGCAGAGAGGTGTGGACAAGATATTCCTAGGAAAAGGTATAAAGTCAAGGGCACAAGAAACAGGGCAGTGTATTCCCAAGACATCAGTGATCTTGATTCCCAGCAGGTGGACGTGGTGAAGCATGAGGCTGGGGACTGGACCATAAAGAGCCTCAAAGTCTAGACTTTGCCCTGAACACCATGGGGGCATCCTCAGAGGTACCATGGCAGGGAGTGATGGGGCAGAGCGATGTTACGGGAAGAGCATGGATTTGGAGGTTGGGGCGGCTGTTGAAAGCAGACTCCAGCCAGGGGGACCACAAAGAAGGCAGTTACAATACCCCAGGGTGAGCTGCTAAGGATCAGATCCAGGGGAGAGAGCTGGGGTGGGGAGTAGAAGGCTGTGACGGAGGAATGAGTGACTGATTGGATAGGGGACTGAGAGGGAGGGAGGAGCCTAGGATGATGTTTCCCACTGGGTTCTCTGAATGGATGGAGGTCCCAAGTGGAGGATGGGGAACACAGGCTTAGAAGCAGGTTCAGGGAGGAAACAGCGTGTTCATTCTTGGCTGTGCTGTCTGAGGTCCTGGGAGGCGCCCGGGGCAGCTGGGTCCAGGGCACAGATGCTCGGAGGACAGGCACAGGTGTGCCTGTTTTGAAATATATTGTCATTGAAGCCAGGTGAGAAGAGATCCAGTGGCCCAAGGGAGTACAGAGAGTGGGAAGAAGACAGATCAACCTGGAAGGAGTAGTAACACTTAAGGCAAAAAAAAGAAAGAAAAAAACTTCCAGTGATGGAGACACCACCATCCAAAGCCTGAGAGTGAGTAGCATGAGGCAACCTAGTATTTTAACAAGTTCTTGCTTCTGCAGACATACCAGGAGAGGGGAGGCCTGAGTTTTAATAGTAATTTATCTCAATGTAGGCTTTTAAACCTCCATTTATCATTGTCACTGACAACACTCGGATTAATCTGTTGCTCAGCATCTTTGTCGCGACTGCAAATCCCAGAAGGATAAAGGGGAATTGATATACATAAAGAACTGAATTTCAATTAATGCAAGCCCGCGCTAATTTTCCAACACATAGCCCAGAAACATTCACATTCATTACAACTTTGTCGTCACCAAGCCTCTGGGGAAACACGCCCACTGATTTATTAATTTTTTTTTTTTTTGTGGAGTTGAATCCATCATCAAGTGCACGATGGAGGGGAGGGAGCCAGCTGGCCTCCTCACCCCGCCCACCGATGTCCCCATTTTGCTGAGGACTGGAGTGCAGTTCCAGAATTTGCTGGAAGTTTCTTGAGTGCTTTCAACAATTCTTCAGCAGCTTGAAGTGTGGGTTCCTGTAGGGTTTCCTGCAGAAAGGGAGCTGGGGAACTGGAGATGGAGGCAGATTCTGGACTGACGCAGGGCCTGCCTACCCCCAGGCCTTCGTCCTGGCTCCTCTGGGTGGGGGGGTCTCAGTGGAGGATGCAGTATAATGGCTGCTTTTGGAGGTGGGGCCCTGATCCCTGGGGGCTTTCATGCTGATGAGGGAGATGAACTTCACCCCCAAAACATGGGAAGAGGGCAACAGGCTGAAGAGATGAGAAACACTTTCCTGCCCACCCCTCCCCCGCTCCCTCCACCGGCTGCTCCAAATTTTCAGACGGGCCACACACTTGCCCACCTCTGAGCCCTTGCTCCACAGCTCCTGGCCAGTTCCCTGAGGCAGAAACAAGCTGCCCCCGGCAGTCATGCTGCCGACATCCCAGACAGAGAAGCCCAGCCAAGGGCCAGAGGAAGCTGGCGTCAGGTGCTCAGTCTGCCCGACAGCCTGTCTGCAGGAGGAAGGGATGCCGGGTTCCTTGCCCTAAATTCCTTGGCAAATATTGTCCCCGAGAGGCGGTGTCTGCCCAGAGGGGCAGCTTTTCCTCATCTATCCTTATTCCACTTGACAAAGGCGCCCTGACCCTGCCTGCCCTAGGCTGCCTCAGCGGAGAGCGCTTCCTCACCCAGACCCAGGGGGTGTTCCTGGGTGCGGGTGCCCATCTCCTCGAGCATAGACGCAGGCACTTTTCCACCAGCTCATTAGAATTGCCTGTCCTGTCCCGCTCCCCCAGCGTGTATGACTGGCAGGAGCAAGGCCCTGTTTCGGCTGGCTTGGCCCAGACACCAGGAAGTGTCAGCAAGCCCACGGCATGTGGCCCTCAAGTTGGCCTCCCCTCTGTGTGTGCAGAAGCCACCCCCACACACACCCCCCGCACCTTAATCACTCATAGTTTTGGGTCCACTTCCAGCCCAGACACTGTTCTGGCCCTGCCTGTGAACCACAGCTTGTCTGCTCTGTCTTCCTGGGGGGGGGGGGGTGTCTGCCAGGAGGGTACCGCCTGCCCCTCCCTGCGGGGCTCTGGGCCCCTTTGCAGAGGAGCAATCTCTGGCGTTTCCCTTCCAGAACTAACGTGTTGCCGGTGATTAGGTTCTTGTTTCGCCGCAGAAAGAATTCAGAGAACGAGACACAGAGGTTAAGAAAGTAAAATGGGGGTTTATCAAGGGAGAGACAGCGTGCTCTCCCCTCGAGAGCAGGCTCAGGGGAGCAGCTATGGGAAGCTTCTTTGGCAAGTTGGTTACACAGGGTGTAAAAATGAATGGGCGGAATATTCATTGGGGAGGGAGGGGCTTGGGGTCGTATTCCCTGATTTTCATCTCACCTCCACCTTCCCGAAGGGAGGAGGGATTTTTGGCCTTATTTAGTCTGGATCGGAAGTGTCCTGGCATCGGTGCATGATGGGGACTTCTGATCTGCAAGGCTAATTTTATTGTAATGAGGGCATAATGAGCAAAAGGTTACATTCGGACACTGGCGATTCCTGCCTTTTCCTACCTTTCTTTGTTGGCCTCCAGGCCACTTGTCACCCCAAAATATGTGATATCAGTCCCGAGGTTCCCACTTTTCTCTGCCCAAGGACCCCTGTTGTTTACATGATGTAGGATTTCCAGCATTTTGCCCACGCCATTCCTTTTTTGCCCAATTCCTGCCATTTGGCCTGTGTCCCCCTTTCTCTGCTCATATCTAGCTATCTGCCTGCTCTAACAAAAGGAGCTGTGCTCTGTGTTGGGGTCTGAATTTATAAAAGTGACTGAGTGACGACACAGAGAGGTCAATGCCATCAAAAGACAAGTTGAATGTTACTCACATCGCCCTGGAAGCAAGAGGCACGCATGATGCTCATGGCCACAGAGGGTGTCAGGTTCAGGTCAGGAGGCAGAAGCCGGAGGGAGGGAAGACCTAGGCCAGAGTCTGCACAGGGGTCTCGGCGGGAAAGGCCAGGCAGGGCAGATAAACCATCTGGGATCGGCCGGTCTGAATACTCCTGATGGGCTTTGGGCTAGAGAGGTGGGCCCTAGCTGCCCGGTACTCGGACCTGGGATGATTGGTTTAGGGCAGGGGAGATACTGGCTTGGTGTGTAAATTAAGTAAGGGGATGGTTGAGGGGTATAGGCTCCAGATTGACTGGTTCATATACGAAAGGTGAGCTCCCAGCCCATTCCTTTGCAGCCTCTAAGAATGGGCTACCTTGAGACAGGGTCTCAAGGCTGGGTCTGCAAGGCCCTCAAGGGCCAGAGCATCAGGAATAAAGTGAAAAATTACGGTTAATACTACTGGCCCTGCGATGCACGGAGGCCAAATAGACAAATATAAGAATCCAAGAAAGCACAGTTAGAAGAGGCCATCATGGTCATCTCTGGCTGTGCTATATTCTACCCCAAACTTGGTGGCTGAGCACAGCAACCTGGGTTTCTGCAATTTGGGCCAGGTTGGCGGCGGGGACAGCGAACTTCTATCTGCTCCATGTGGTGTGGCCTGGGCCTGGCTCACCTGAGCCTTCAGGACGGAAGGTGGCTGCCCACTGATGGCGGGGGGAGGGGCGAGGCGGGGCGGGGGGTGGCTGGGCCCCTCCCCCCCGCATGCTCTGCAGCAAGGTAGCCAGACTTCTTCCAAGGTGGTTCAGGGCTCCACAAAGGTGAAAGAGGAAGCTTTCAGGTCTCTGAGGCCTTGGCCTGGAGCTGGCACAGTGTCCCTTCCACTGCGTTGGCCAAAGCCAGTCACAGCGCCAGCCCAGGGGGAGACAGGCTCTGGCCATTGGTGGGAGGGGCAGCGGGAACCGGCAGGTGTGGAGGAACGGGTGGCCATCTTCACAAAGCAACGCATCAGGAGGATGGTCCTGCGGACAGTGGGGGCAGGAGCACCAGAGGAGAAATGGGCTCTGTCTCAACACATAGAGGGCACAGGCCCCCCAGGGCCATGGATTCCAGACTGGCCATGAGTCCATGTTTCCAATAGCGCAGCAGACTGCTCCCTGGAGAGCAGCGTGGGAAACGCAGGCTCTGGAGACATGTGGCCTTGGATTCCAGTCCTTCTCTGCCTTTTGCTGGCTGAGTGACCTCCAGTGATGTCCTAACACATGCGGAATAAACCCCAAAGCCCTTACAGGGGCCTCCAGGCCTGACGATCTGGCCCCTGCACTTGCCTTCCCCAAATAACCCACTGGATGGTCCCCTTTGTTCACTGGATCAGCTCAAGCTGATGATGCCACGTCAAGATTGTCACGAGGAGTAAATGAGATGTTAGGTGGGAATGCAATTAGCACAGTGCTTGTCTCCCGACAGGCCGTCCACCTATGACCCTCCTACCCCCTCACTGGCCCCTTCGGAGAACAAAAGCTTGAGGACCCCGGTCCTAGTTGTCTGGGCTCAGTCCCGTGTGGCTCTGCCACTGTGATCACTTGCCAGCAGCTCCAGCTGCACCAGCCCCGGCGATGACATTCAACAGATGCGGCCTCTGTTTGCCTCCAACGTTTCAGGGTGTCCCAGCAACCCCTGTGCCGGAGGAACACACTGTCTGAGTCTGAAGCCAAACACGAGCCGGGGCTTCTGAGCAAATTCTTACACCAAGAGCATGCAGTAATTAGGATAATTATTAGGGGGTTAATGAAGCTGGGAACAGCACATAAGTGCACGTTTAAACAGAGCCTTTTTTTAAAAAGTGGGTGGAGAAGTTTGCCTGCTCCACTTCCTCCTGTCTTTAGAATTAGAATTTCAGGGTTTGAACTCAGCATGTGGGAAAGTGCTCTGGCTGGCAGCCCCCCAACCAAACCCAACCCTCCAACTCTTGGTCTCCAGGTGGCTGGGTTTTTTAAAAAATTTTTTTTGCCATTCATTTGCTTTTTCTTTTTATTTATTTATGGGAGGGGTAATTAAATTTATTTATTCATTATTCTTATTGTCTTTTAACTGAGGTACTGAGGATCAAACTCAGGACCTTGTGCATGCTAAGCACACACTCTACCACTGGACTATGCTCTCCCTGCTCCAGGTAGCCATTAATGGCATCTCCATGTGGGGGTAAACCCAGAGTGGTCTGAGATGTTTTCATCCTTATCTGGTCAGTGACCAAGGCTGCTAATTCTCCCTCGTTAGCTTTCCTTGACTTGATCTCTCCTCCTCACTGCCAGAGAGCAAGGTGAGGGAGGTACCCACATTCTCCCTTGCAACAGCATCTCCCCTAACCGCCCCCTGCCCCCAGCCTGCTTCTTCCCAGTCCCCTTTTTCTGAGGCTGGGTTCTCCAGAAGCAGATCCCAGGATGACAATTCATGTGAAAGAGATGCACTTTGCAAATGTTCCCAGTAAAAACCAGTGGAGTGCAGATGTGAGACTGGGAAGGAACGGAGAAGAGAAGGATAGGAAGAAGGGCAAATCCTGCAGAGGGTGAGTTGATTCAGTCTAGCAGCGGACAGTGCAGGTCTTCCCCGTCAGGCCGAGGGACCTGAGGTATTTGTATCCCAACACCCTCCATCAAAGCTTAGGCCACGGTTCCCAAACTGTGTGCCAAGGCACCCAGGGTGCCTTGGGGTATTTTAATTTTGAGAGCGACACAGCTGCAGCTGTCAGGCCCCACGCTCGACACAGTTCACAGTTTTAATGTTAGATTGCCCTACCTTCTTTGGGATGATGTCATACCCTTGTGAAACTGGCTCTCAGGTGAAACTGACAGCTGTGATCAAAAGCAAGGACTGTGCGAAAATCAACATTTCAAAAGGAAATGAGGGTGATGTTGTCCAATTTGATTCCAAGACCTGAAAAGTTGTGCCGTGCCCAACAGGCACATACGGCCCAATGATACGAAACTGTGATGATTGATGAATGAAACAAGATACTATTTTTTGTTTCCATTTGTATATATTATAGTTTCAAAGAGCTGCTAAACTGCAGGCTATAAATACTTGTTGGTTGGACCTCACTACTTAATTAATGGGACTGGTAGGTAGTTCTTTTGGCCTTGGAGTAAGGGCTGTGAAAAAATTCACTGAGACACCCAGGGCTCCATGAACTGCGAGAGTTCCCGAAACTCTGGTTCAGAGGCTGCTCCTAGGACGATGTAAATTTCCAGGCCCTTCTGGCTCCCTGGACTGGGGGCCAAGTGGCCTGGAGCAGCTGCAGCAGGGACACAGGTGTGCGCTGCTGGGATGCAGACACTGGAGGAGCCAGAGAGTACAAAAATTGGAAAAGGGATTGGAGCGGACAAGAGCAGGTATGGGTTCTGTCACACCAAACTGTAATGCGTGCTCGATTCACCTGGGAATCTTGTTAAATGTAGATTCTGGTTCAGGAGTTCTGGGTTGGGGTCTGAGAGTCAGCATTTTTAACTTCTGGTCTGCAGCATCATCTTGGTGCAGCGAGAGCTACACTGTTGCTATCTGCTGTCACTTGTTACTTTCCACGCACACATGTCCACGGGTTTCCCTCACCCACTCTCTTATCCAAGACGGATGTGGGGTTCTTGTGGGAGCCTCTCAGAACTGGAGGGCTCTGAGCCCCATGCAGACTGAGCCATCCAGCCTCAGCTCTGCTTCCTCCCAGGAGGACAGTGATGGCAAGTCCCCTCCCGATTACCCTGTGCTCTTCTAGAATTAATGACCCTGGAGCGCTGGATATGGAGGGACAGGGATGGTTGAGATTGGAGAGAGAGCAAAAGGCAGATGGAGCACAAACATCGCATCTGGAACTCCAGCACTGGAACCCTGGCCTCCTGAGACCTGAAAACTTGCGGCCAGGGAAGGCTCTCAGACACACCCAGTAACCTACCTCTCCCTCTGTTTACAGATAAGAAATTTGAGCCCACAGATGAGCATGTCAGCAACAGGGCTGAGACTGGGTTATGGGACCTTTGGCTAGTGACTTATGTTAATCTCTGCGGGATATGGTTTCCTCACTTTTAAAACCTGGGCAATGACACTGACCTTGTGTGATGGTTTGCCGGGCTGTGACATGGGTAAAGCACGCAGCACCAAGCCTGATCCAGCGGACGTGATTTTAAAAAGAGGGAAGGGTCATCTGTAAGAGCTGGGTTCCACAAAGGGGTGTTGATGCTCACTGCTGATGGCTCAGGGCCGGGCATCATGGGGTATGGATTTAAAAGCCTATTTTTACTACATGATTCATCCAGTCTCAGACCGGTCTTTGGGCGGAAATCCCGGCCAGGAGAGGGATGGGGCGGAGCGAGTCTGACGCCTCCTCTTCTAGATCTCAGACTTCATACCTCATCATTGAACCTCCATCTCCCTTCTTGACCTTGGATTAACTTTTTCTTTTATGCGTTTTATAAGTTTCTTGGCCACTTCCCCAATCTCCTGTCACTTCAGGGAGAGAGCAGCTGTGACATTCCATCCACAGGACACTAGTGACAGCAGCAATTCCATACGTATCATCAAGGGTATGATACTGGGGATCCAGTGTGCTCTCCCAACCTCCCAGGTGCCTTCCCCCTTTCCTGCTGGGGTGTCCCTCCAGATCACACCCCTTCTCCGGGGGCTGGGGCTCTGCTCGTGAGGTTGTTCAGTTGTTCTGCGCGTGGCTCAGTTCCAGAGTTCCTGCAGAAATGGAGGGGCCCTTGCTGTGGTTGTGCTGGGAATGCTTGCCGTGCGGTGGTGGAGGTGGGGGTCAGTTTTGACTGGACTCCTGGCCGGTGCTGTGTTGCCACAGGCTGGGACAGGTAGGAGGGTGCTCAGAGGAGTCTGATCGGGGTCAGGAGTGAGGTCTGAGTAATGGCAGGATGACGTCCAGGGCTTTGGGAGGTGAGATGCTAAGTGAATGTGCGGGGACTGAGGGACAGTGGTGAGCACATGAATCAGGCCTTCCGTGTCACAAAGGACATTGTTTTTCCCTAAAGGAAAATCGCATTTCCGGTTCCCTGCTTAGACTGTGAAATTCATATATGCTCACTGTACAAAAATATGTACAGAAGAATAGAACAATGTAGTTACCCTCCAAATGATCACGGGTAACACTTTGGCAAACATGGCTCCAGATCGATCTTTCTTTTTCATGCATGTGTGTGTGTGTGTGTGTGTGTGTGTAAAACATTGCTAACTACAACCCCAACTGCTTTCTAAGAATGGTGGCTTTCGTTTAGTGGAAGACCCATTGCGAGCTGACCCTGAACCTCTTAATGAGTTTGGATACATGCAAGGGTGGCCTGGATCTGAATTTGGAGGTGAACTGCTTCACTTCCAAAAGTGACAAGAGCTTGGAGCTCCTAGGACCGATAAAGAGCTAGAGAGAGCAATAGAGCTGAAAATGGAAAAATAAAGGCGCAAAGCCCAACCCAGCAGGAGCCTGGAGCCCTGAGTCTGGGAGTAGCCAAGGGAATTTTTTAAAAAACAGGGACACCAGGTGACTGAATTTCAGTTGCTTGCTTTGTTGCTATGAAAAATCTTCAAGAAGCTTCCACAAGCCTTAGCTACCTACACGATTCTAGTGGGAGTGATCTGAGGGGCACATTAAGGAGGGGGTTGAATTCACATCTGAGTTGTCATGGTGTGGACCCAAAATTGGAGCGTGGGACAGAAAGACAATTGCAGCCTTGAGGCGGGGAAGGGAAGGGAGTGATGGAGAATCCATATGTGGCCATGTGAACAAAAGTCCTTTGGGAATTGACAGAAACATTGGGATCAGGGGTTCTCCAATTTGTGGATGGGGGTTTCAGCCAACCTTCTCCAGATATGAGCTGTAGGCTGGCCCTAGGCATATGGGATATATATTTATGTTTATGGGTTTTATTTAAATGGGATTTCTTTTGCACTTGCTGTTTTATATCTTTTTGCAAACTCAGTCCTGCATCTTAGGCATCACAGCTTGTCAGTAAGTGTATGTCTTACTCACCCTTTTTAACGTCCAGATGGTAAATCATTGGAGAGGAACTGGCAGTGTATGTAGCCACTCTCTTATTGATTGGCATTTAGGTGATTTCCAATACTTCTGTGATAACATACCTCAATTTACATCTTTACAATCCACTGTATATCCATCCACTTTTTAAAAAAAGAGTCTCAGGTTAGAATACCAAAAACTAAAAATCACATTGTTCACTTTTTTTTTTAACATTCTACTGAAAATCAGTTATTTGAGATCAACATCAGCGTGCCTGGATGATCTCTGCAAGTTGCAGGAGGTGGCAGTGGCGTTAGTGAAAATGACCTGAGTTGTTAGGCTGGTGATGGTACAACAGCTTCTCAGAGATGACACTGCTTAGCTCAGGAAAGTCAAAGGGATGCAGAACCAGTCCCTCACCTGCCTTTGATCTTGGCCCTGGGTCCGTTTGTGTCCTCAGCACATACTCATTTCACAACACTGACCTGTGGCTACAGCTGGGAAGAAGACAAAGTCTCCTGGGGGAAATGGGTTTTGTGTTCCCAAGAAACTTACCAATTCAGGCAAGAAATCACCATTCCGCTCTGTTGTCAATTGCAGGGACCTGTCAGAGCTGGAAGCCTCCTTAGAGATGATATGGTCTGGTGTCTTCATTTTACAGATGGGAAAACTGAGGCCCATGATGACCCAATCTGCAAGAAAATAATAAGAGCTAGTTATTCTTAGAATCTTATATATGTTTTAAGTCTAAAATGTAATTTCAACCCTGGGCAGTAGGCATCTTTTTTAGTCCCCATTTTTTCCACTGGCAAAAACAGGGGAAGAGGGAGAAAGGGGCCTTGAACCCTGGCCGTCTGGAGTGAGAGCCTGCATGTGAAATCACTGGAGGACAGCTGTCCCAGGAACTGAGGGAAGGGAAGGAAGCGGGAGGGAAGCCAGGGTCTCTGACCCCAGTTCTCTGCTTTGTCCTCTCATTAGGTGGCTCTCGGGTGGCACCAATGAGAGGAAGGGCTTGGGGGCACCCCCCTCTCTGTCTGAGGGTCTGTCTGTCACAGCTCTGAGCCTGGGGGGACATTCTAGGTGGACTGCACAAATGAATTATTCAATGAAAGTGAATAATTTCCATGGCAACCTTGCCAGCACGTGACCTGCTCCTCGGCCTCCAAGTGCCGGGTTTACCCTCATAAAGAGACACATTTGTCAGACGACACAGAGCGAGCTGCGATAACGCTTTCTTTAAAGGGAACGGAGATGAAACTAGGTCGGCTGCTGGCCGCAGGGCCAGGGCTTGTAGGAGCCGTGTTTAAATACACTGTTGGTGGGTCGGGGGTCGCTGGAAGCCCAGTGTGCCTGCTGAGTGGGGAGAAAAACCGGTCTTTCTGGGGAGAGGTGGGGGGGGTGCTGTAAAGAGCAGTCCCCCAGAACTCTTGAATCTGGCACGAAGAAGATGCAAATCCCTGTGATCCACCACAATGTACAAAGGACACTGGGACAGGAGGTTGCACAGTCCTTTCTGTATCCTTTTGCGGTGAGACAGGCAAACAGAGGCCCAGAAGATTGCCTCTTAGGACTTTGCCTAATGCGATTTAGCTGGTCAATGACAAAGCTTGGACTCAGACCCAAGCCAGGTGTACTTTCTACTGTGACTACGATGGTCTTGATAAGCTGACCCCCGCCCCCCAGGCACACGGTATAGAAGCTGAACTCCAGAAGTAGGGTGGGGTGCAGGGGCCAATCCATGCCATTCACCATCTCTGTCAGTTTTCCTATTTAAACCAGCAATTTACACTGGTGGTCTGGACCAGGTTGGGAGACAGTTGGGATCATATTTGGGCTCGGCCTGGGATACAGGTTGGAACTCGGTCTGAGACGAAGGCATATCTGGGACAGAGTTGAGGTGTTAGCCTGGGATGGGTATTGGGCTGGGTCTGAAATAAGACTGTGACTCAAAGGTCAAGATCATGGCCGGGGTCAAGGTTGGGCCTGAGACCAGTAGGGTCAAGGCTCAGCCTGTCCTGGAAGAATTAGAATCTTATCTACCTAGAACTTGCAGAAAGTACCTGGAGATCCTCACTGTGGAGAAGTGAGACACAGGCTGAGGGTCTGAAGACTTTCCTAAGAGAGATGGGGTCAGGAGTAAAGGAGACAGAGCAGGGTGGACATGAGGGTGCCCCAGATGGAGCACAGCCCTGCCGACACCTTGATTTTGGCCCATGAAACTGACTTTGGTCTTCTGACTTCCAGACCATAAAAGAACATGGGTTATTTTAAGCCACCAAGGGGGTGGTAATTTGTTATAACAGCCACACGATCCCTCACTGTGCTACCGTGATGCTTCTCAATGACATGCTCACAGGCAAGCCTCTTCTTAGGCTCTGTGTTTTGAGGAGCCCAGGTTAAGACGTCATCTGGCTAGGAATCAGACCCCAGCTTCCTGTCCACAGGCAGCCCTGCTCTCAGAGGCTCACAGTTCATAGCTGCTGCTCTGCACCTGCCCCAGCCCCTCAACAGGGCAATCACAGCTGACTCGGGGTCTGCTATGGGACAGGAGTGGAGCCGCTGAGAGCCAGGACAGTGGGAGAAGCAAACTCAAGGGGATGCTTGGGGGAGAGTCAGGACCTAGTGCAGCCTCACTCCTGCACCAGCGAGTGTGTAAGCTCCTGTGCTCCCAAGTGGAGGCCTGGTCATGGGTGTCTGGGTTGGTGTGTGAAGGACTGTTCATTCTAGAATATGCCTGGGAGGTCTGGACACCCTGTGCCCCCCATATGCTGTCATGCAAGTTAGTATTTGTCTGCAGTGTAAATTATCCTATTAGGCGTCTCTCCTTTGTGCAGTACACAACCTGAGCAACTCTACAGGGAGGACCTGATCAGCTGCTTGACCTGGGGCAAAACATCTTACTTCTTTTCTGTAAAATGGGGAATAGTCCGAGCACCTCCCTCAGAGCACCTCTCTTCTCTGAAGATTTGAGAAGATAATTCATATGGGCTCTGGAATCGCTACTTAATAAATGGTACTCATGCCTGGCATTGCTGTCACTATTATTCCTGTAAAGGTGGCACAGGCACCGTCACAGAACCCCACTTTTCAATATTATTGCCTAGGTGATTAGCTCTTAGTATCCAAAGCTGCTTGTTGGAATTACAGGTCTCTGGTTTCTTTCCCCTCTCCAAGATGAAGCCTTACCGGAGAGACCATGACTTGTAACCGACCCTGGGGCTCTGGGGGTAGTGGAAAGAGAGGCTAGAAGCCCAGGCAAATAAGAGCAGAATTAGGGTCGTCACCTCCTGTAAGCAGCATGAGTTTACTACCCTTTCGACGAATGAGGGAAGAGAACCTCAGAAGAGGGTGGGTGAGTGGCTTGCCTGAGGTCACTGTGGACTAAAATAAAACACACAGCGTGAGAGCTGTGAGTCTCAGTTTTACTGAGGGGACTGACTGAGGACTCTAGCCTGGGAGACAGTCTCCCGGAGAGCTCTGAGAAGCTGATTCAAAGCTGGGAGCTCAGCAGGTATATGATTTTGGCTCAGGGAGTACGGGCAGCCAGGCGTGCATCTCGGTAGGCGGTCGCTGCTAGTCACAAGGAGAAGATACCTTAGTTCATGGTGTTAGTGCTTTTCTAAGTATGGGAAGATGCAAGAATCCAGGTTCATAAAACTCTTTCCTGAAAATATCTAACTGTCTGAAGTCCTGTTCTGTCAGTTTTCCCAGAGCACAGAGCGCCTCATTCCTGACCTCCACCCTGAACGCCTCCCAGGGTGTGCTGTATATCAGCGACTGCAGTGGCTGGTGACTTCATTCTTGTAGAAGCCGATGGTGGATGGAATTTTTTTGGTTGTCCTCACCCAGCTAGCAAGGTGTAGAACCACAGTACAAACTCAGACCTCCCAAGTCCAAGGCCTGAGCCCTTTCCTCCACACCTGCCTTAGGTTTTTATGCAGAAGAGGAGGTCTTTAGGTTTTCTGAGACCCAATTTCCAACGTAGGGGGCAGTGCTCCCCAAAACCAACAACACCCTACTGGTGTCCAAGAACTCAACTCAATCCAGACACTGTGTACCTGGAGGTAGAATCGGGTCTCACGGGCGAAGGGCTCACAAGGTTAAGAGCCTGCTCCTGCAAGACTGCTGGCCCCCATCTCCGCCCCTACGCCGACCCCCACCTTCAGACACGCAAGTCCAGGCTGTTACCTGTGCTTCTGATCGGCTGGCTATAAATCTGTGGTTCCCATGACCTACTCCTTGGGTGTGAGTGATTTGCTAGAGCGGCTCACAGAACTCTAGAGGAACATTTTACTTACTCGATTACTGAGTTTTGATACAAGGCTCTAACTCAGGGACAGCCAGGTGGAATTGATGCACAGGGCAAGATCTGGGAGAAAGGCACCACTCTCCCCAGATCTCCGCATATGCACCAACCCAGCAGCTTCCAACCTCTTTCTTTTGGGTTTTTATGGAGGCCCCATTACAGAGGCATGATTAATTAAATTATTGGCCGTTGGTGATTGATTCAACCTCCCAGGAGGTCAGGGGGTGAGACTCTAAATAGATGGTTGGCTCCGTTGGCAACCAGCCTCCATCCTTAGGTGAGCACCAAGAGCCACTCCATTAACATCACAAAAGAAACCTTCATCACTCTCCTCGCTTAGGAAATTCCAAGGGTTCTGGGGCTGTGAGCCAGGAATTGTGGATGAAAACCAAATATATATATGAGAAAAATACTTCGGTCATCTAAGTGACCAAATATATATTTCGTATAAATCATAGTTAATAAGGGGAAAGCAGGAGGGGGAAGACCCTGGGAGCCGCCCCCTTGGCGGGGCTGCCACTTCAGCCCTTTGGACGACAGCCACGGAAAAATAAAATGAAGTGACAATCAGCAGGCGCAGTCTCTCTTTTTCCAATTCAGCCACGTCTGCCAGCAGCAAGTGTCATCACTTCAGGCCGTGGGAGAACGGCTGCCTTCAGGAACCTTCGTCACATCAGTGTAAATCTCTTACAGTTTCCCTCTGCCCTGGAAAGACATTGCTTTAAATTACATTACACACCCGGCTCCCACCCTCATCCAGGGCGCGCGTGTTTGACTTGACAACGGCCACCAGATGCTGTGATTTGATTGGGGGTTTTGCACCATTAAGAATGGGTGCTCTCCTCCTGTACCCCCTTTATGGGTCATTAATGAGTGAACATAGGAATAACTGATATTGACCAAATGCTGACTCTGTGCCCAGCGTTCCGTTAATCTCTTTATATTGAATATTTCATTCAATGCCTAGATGCATTACATGAGGCTAATCTTATTATTCTCCTCATTCTGTAGATGTGGAAACGGAGGCTCAGAGAAGTCCAACAACAGAGCCCTGGCGCTAAGGTTGGTGCTCCAACACCAAACATCCATTTGCTCAATGCACTGCCTCTCTGGCCCCCGGGGAATTGGGGGTGTCGGGGCCCTTCTCTGAGGGTCACCTACCTGACAGCTCCTCAGTGTCAGGCCTGAAGACCAGACCTGCATCCAAAACCCCACTGCAGGCAGGGGGCTCTGTCAAGGGGCCCAAGTCCGAAAGGCCGGGTCACCTCTAGGCTTTAGGCAGCGGTGTTCAATCAGGGGTGATTTTGACTCCCAAATTTGGCAAGATTTTTTTTTTTTAATTTTTGTTTGAATTTTGTTTTTAATTTTAAAAATTTTTATTTATTTCATTTATTTCAGAAAATTTTTTTGGTTTTTATTCTTTAATTTATTTTTTATTTATTTTATTTATCTAAAAAATTTGTTTTAATTCTGTTTTTTAGGACTCGGGAGTGGGAGGGGAATGCTACAGCAATCTGGTGGGTAGAGACCAGGGAAGCCGCTCCAGTCCTACTGTGCACAGGGCAGCCCTCACAACCAAGAATCACAGATCCCAAAATGTCAGTCATGCTGAAGCTGGAGAGCCCTGGCCTGGGGGCGGGGAAGGAGACAGAGTGTGTGACTTTAAGAGAAGAGGGTAAACAAATATTCTGCAGACGCACAGTCCTCCTGCCCCCTGTGTTCCAGGCACGGCTCTGAGTACTTTTCACAGGTCCACTCACTCACTCCTCTCACTCCCAAAACAACTCTGGGAGGAAAGGCTTATGTTCAGCATCCCCATTTGACAGAAGGAGAAACTGAGGGGTGCAGAGCTGGGATTAGAACCAGGCAGGCTGGCCCCGGGCTGAGCTCTCAGCAGTCTCCCTTACTGCTTGTCAGAGCTGCAGAGCCCAGGCTGTGGGGCTACCCAGACCCAGTGCAAGGCCACTCATTATCTGTGTGACCCTGGCGCGTGGCCAGCTGTTCTGAGACTCCGTTCCTTTGCTGTTTCCTAGGGATCCTGTGTTAGTTTCAGGGCTGCCAGACACGTTGCCACAAATGTGGTGGCTGACAGCAACAGAAATCTATTCTCTCGTAGTCCTGGAGGTTGGAAGTCCAAAGTGGAGGTGTTGGCAGGGCTGGGCTCTTTCCGAAGGCTCTGGGGGAGAACCTCCCTTGTCTCTTTCAGCTTCCGGGGGCCCTACCTGGTCTTTGGCTCGTGGCTGCCTCACTCCAGTCTCTGCCTTCGTCTTCCACGGACTTGTCCTCTGTGTCCGTGTCCGTGTCTTCTCCTCTTCTGTCTCTTACAAGCACTTGTCATGGATTTAGGGATAATCCAGGATGATCTCATGTTGAGATCCTTAATTACATCATATCTGCCCAGAATCCCCTTTTTTTCCCCTCCAAGAAGGTTACATTCATAGGTTCTGGAGGTTAGGATTTAGACACATCTTGGCAGGGGGCCACTATTCAACCCATTACAGATCTGATGCCCACATCATTGAATGGGATTATAAATGTAAACTCACTCAGCCCTGTAGATAGCTAGTAAATCTTATTCTAGGAGATGTGGGACCTGGCACATGGTCGGGACTTGGTAATTATCTGTGGAAGAAATTGTGTGCGTGGTATGGCTACACCCTGTCCTAGGGGAGTGGTGGCATTCCTCATGGTTTATTCAGTGCTCTGGGCCCTGACTATTTGATTTGGTTTGTGGTCTCTTGCATCAGGCTGAGAGTCTGAGGTTAGTCTGTGGTTTTCTCCATCCTTGCCCTCGCCCCGCCTCCTCCCTTTTGCCTGCTTCCGTCTGCCTAGCACCAGGAGTGTCTACCACCCTCTAGGTGCTTCCAGGACCCCAGAGGAGGCACACAGACTCTGCAGAGCCCTGAGACCAGATGCAGATACCTGCATTTGGGGAGGCAGGTTGACCAAACTGCCTTTCATTTCCATCCTTAGAGAGACAGTCTTTGGGGCAATTTGCCCAGCGGCCCACTCTCCATGCTTCTGGACACGTGACGGGGTCACACTTCCTGGTTCCCTTTGGTTCAGTGCAGCTGTGTGACTAGTTCTGACCAATAAGTTTGAACGGACACATGTGTCTCAAATTGAGGCTGGAACATTTAAATGTTGGTGTAAGAACTGCTTAGGTCTCGAGGAGGAGAGTGTGGAGAAGATGGTTAGATGGGCCTCTATGGACAGACATACAAGGGGGATATGGGCCTCCGTGGCCAAAGCCATTGAGATCCCCAGGCTGTTTATAGCCACAGCATGACCTGGCCTCTCCAGAGTCACATCCCAAGGAAGGGAGAGAAGCATAGGCTGGAAGATGCCCAGGAGTCAGTGCGGGGAAGATGCTAACCACGTTAGGGACCCCGAATGAGATGTGATTCTTAGAGAACAGGCTATCCTGAGGCCCTTGGTGGTATATGAAGGGTTCACAGCCCACAGACCCAGTGGAAACCCCTTGTATGGATCAAGGAAGAGTCTCAGGAAGAGAATGAGGCAAAACTTCACTGAGGGACCATTCTGAGCCCAAGGAGTTGTGGACTTGATTTTGACCATTTGGGTTTCAAAAATAATCTCTCCAGATGCAATGTGGTATCCTAGATTTGATGGTGAAACAGAAAAAGGACATTCATGGACGTCCAGGAGAGATCTGAATAACAGTCCGTAGTTTAGTTTTGTACCAATGTTAACATCTCAGTTTTGATAAACGTGCCCGGGTTATATCAGGTGCTGTTAACATCGGGGAAGCTGAGGGAAAGGAACTCTCTGTGCCGTCTTTGCAGCTCTGCTGTAAATCTACAATTATATCCAAATGAAAGTTGTGAAAATCATCTCTCACTGCCTAATTGATTCTTGGGGGAATAATGAAAATGTTTTAGAACTACGGAGGTGTTGGTTGTACAATATCATGAAATGTGCTAAATGCAAGTGAATTGTACTCTGAAATGGCTAATTTTATGTTATGTGAATTTTGCCTCAATTAAAAAAATATTGAAAAGAAGAAAAACAATAATAGAGCAGTAACGAGCACAACGGGCACTTAGAGTCAAGGGCAGCTCCAAACTTCCGTCTTTTCCATCACCTACGTTGCTCTGTTCTCCCAAGCCCCACTCCCTCCCTCCCTCTCTCCATACGCATCCCTGGTCAGCGGTCCGGAAGCCTTCCCAAACTGCCTCCTCCTGGCTCCTCTGTTCTCCCAGCAAGTCCTTCCTATGTGTGTACTGGGTCTCCTCTCAGAGGGAGAAAAGTAGTTGCAATCATGTTACTGATGACGCCCCTCCCCGTCCACGAGTCTCGGCGCTAAGCTCTCTACATTCACCAGCCGATCTTCACAGACAGCCCTGTATGTTAAATACGGGCAGACTTCAGAGAGCCTGCAGGTTCGGTTCCAGACCTCGGCAATAAAGCAAATACCACGAGACACATGAATTTTTTGGTTTCCCAGTGCATATAAAAGTCATGTTTATACTATACTGTAGTCTATTGTCTATGCCATAGTATTATGTCTTTTTTAAAAAAGTACATGCCTTAATTAAAGAATACTTCATTGCTAAAAAAAATCTGACCATCAGAGGAGCCTTCAGCGAGCCATAATCTTTTTGCAATAGTGACACCAAAGAGGGCTGATCCCGATCACCGTAACAATTATAATACGGATGCCAAAGCTTGAAAGATGGTGGGAATCACCAAAATGTGACACGGTGACATGAAGTGAGCCAATGCTGCTGGAAAAATGGTGCCGAGAGACTTGCTCGACACGGGGTTGCCGTAAAATTTCAATTTGTAGAACACGCAGTATGAGCAAAGCGCAATAAAGCAAAGGGCAATAGGATGAGGCCTGCCTATGCTATCATTACCTCTATTTTGTGTCTGTGGAAACAGAGGGTTGGAAAGTCCACAAGCATGATAAGGGGTACAGGTGAGGCTGGAGCCTGAGTCCCCTCACCGCACACTGTGGGGAGGGGCCACAGAGACCATCCGCAGGGATAGAAGTCCTCCTCCCAGAATGTCAGCCAATGCTCGCTTCTCCCCTTCGCTCCTTCATTAACTCATCAAGCATTTCTTGAATGCCTACTATGTGCCAGGTAGACACTGGGGTTCCAGCAAGATCGTGACCTTGTCCCTGACCTTGCGGAGCTTACGGTCAAGTCGGGGAGACTGGCGGTAAGTAAACGCTGCGCATGTCATGTGAGTTGTAACACACACAAAGAAGGAAGAAATCTGGCTCCACGGTGGGGGATGGCGGAGGGGACCTGGTCCAGATTGGGCGACTCCAGCAAGGGAAGGGGAGCTGGGGGTCAGCCGGATGCACAGGAGGCAGTGGGGGGAGGGTCTCAAGAGAGAGACTCGCCTGGAAGAAGGTCCCCAAATGGGCACATACTTGGCTTTTTGGAGGATCTGGATGAATGGTCTGCTTGGACCTGGAAAGTAACAGAATGGGAAAAGCGAGCTGGGGCTGAAGAAGCAGACGGAGGCCAGGTTCTCAGAGTCTGAGGCGCTGAGATGAGGGACGGGGATTCTCTTCATTTCTGCAGAAAGGTCTGGCTTGAGACCTGAGTTGGAAAGATAAGCCTGAAGGAACTTGGAAGATGCCTGGAGGCAGCCCAGAGCACCTGAGTTCATCCTCCTAGAAGGGGCCGCCTCCCCTGCTCCACCATGACCCCACGGGGAGGCTCAGGATGGGGCCCAGGAGAGAGAACCTTTATAACAGAGCTCTCTGTGGAAGAATAAGGAAAAGGAAAGGAGAGATGCAGAGGCCAAGACGTCATCCTGGCATCTCCCCCTCGTTGGGACAGGAGGTATCACTAATGCAAATGAGGTCCAGAAGGAGGAACAGATTTGGGAGAAGAAATGAGAAGACCTCAGTGTGGGACATCCAGGCTCTGGGACATCAGTGAGACACGTGGTCCCACGGGCCACTGGGAACAGGAGCGAGAAAGATGTCAAGGAGGGCAGGCAAGTGAAGTCAGCAGCCCCGAGTGATGGCAAGGCTGTGGGGATGGAAGTAAGGGGGAAGAGAGAGTTCAGAGAGAGGAGGGAAAAGCTCTGAGACAGCATTTTGGGGAGCACCGAGGCTTAGGTGCTGAAGGGAGAGAGGGGAGCTAGTTAAGCAAACAGAGGCAGCCCATGAAGACAGGTGGGAAGAGGACCAGTCGTTGGTGACCCAGCCTCCAAAGGCAAAGGAGGTGATGCGCTCTCAGACATCGTCCCAGCATGAGGAGGGATGGGTCCAGAGAAAAGCAGTTAGACTTGCTCTGGGATATTGGAACACAAGCTGCAGAGATTAATTTTAGCACAGTGGTGTGGGTGGAACGGAGATCTCAAAGGGTCGAGGAGCAAATGGGACGAGATGAGGAGAAGGTAATAAGGGTAGAACACTCTGCAGGAGGGGCGTGTGGGTGGTTGACAAAGGATCCCTTTGGGATGGAGGAAATCTGAGTGTGATTGCTGAGAGGAGGCAGCTAGGGTGAGGGCGAGAGGAGGGGTGTGGGCAGGGTGAGGATAAGAAAGGGGAGAAGATGGTAAAGCAGGCACGAGGCCAGGGTACTGAGGAGGTCCCAGGTGTAGGGCTAGACACACCGTGGGCACTGGGGCACCTACTAGGAATACCACCAGGCTCTGACTAGGAGATGGACATGTTAGTGGGCGCAGTTAGACGCCTACTTAGTCAGCAGGCCAGTAGGTTTGAGGACTGTCCCCAGCAATGCTCTGTCACCGAGGTGTGGTCCAGCAGAGGCCGACAGTGGGCTGTGAGGTTGTGAGTCATCAGCTGAAGGAGCCTGGCTTTGGGTATCTCCACTCCCCAGGGAGCAGCAGCAGAAGCAGGTCTTAGATCCTGGGATCCCAGACGCTCAACTCTCTGAAAAGCCAAGGATGGGAAACCCAGGGTGAAAAGAAAATGGGGAGGGTTAAGAAAATTACCTTTGCTAAATTAGGCCCTGGGTTAAATATTTCCTGTGAATCTTCCCACGTTATCCTTGTAACATCTCTGCACGGGTGACGGGGAAAAGGAGTCTGCATAAGATCGAATGGCAGAGCTGGGGCTCAGACCCAGGGAAGTCAGAATCCAAAGCTCTGCTCTCTCTCCCCAGCCATGCTGGTGGTCACAGAGGGTTCCAGCTAAGAGAGCAGGTTAGCAGCGCCTGGTCACCTGCAATCAGGTGAAGTTTAAATGAAGGTGAGTTGTCCGTGCCTGGACAGGGTCGACTTCCTACTCAGATGAGCAGAAGGATAAATTAGCTCATCTCACTTTGACTGTTGGGCCTCTGGTTTCTAAAGACCATCAGCTTGAGGGAAACTGAGGTAGCGTAGCCCTTCATCCTTAAATCACGAGGCAGACTTCCTTGGAACATGCCCAGGCTGGCCGTGCTGGCCGGAAGGTGGTCTCCACCTCTCCTGGCATGAGTGCCTGATGGATCCACGGAGACGAGGTGAAGCCTGACTTGCAGACGAGTCAGCAGACGAGTCAGGAGAGGGCCCAGCCCCCTTCCGAGGGGACGTATGGCATTAAACAATGAGTGTCTCATCTTCTAGTCACATTACCTCACCCCAGGGGGTGTTCCCCCCCATTATTGTCTGGAGTGGTTGGCTGGATCTCCATTTGTCACAGCAAACATCGGGCATATGGTAATGGTCCTGTAAAACATGCCCTGTTGGGTCTTAATGTCTATTTAATGACACCTGCTATGCTGCTATGAAGGCTCCCATAACTGAACTCGTAATGGGAGATGAGGGGATATTAGGTTTTGGAGAAGGAGAGTTCTCCGAGCGACAGGCTGCCTCTCCCCAGGAGGCGGACACCCTGCTAGGTTGCGTGGGGGTGGCTGGTGGGGAATCACGGGGTTTAACGCAGGAGGGATTCTGGGAGCTGAGCTGGCCAAACGCCCTCTTTGTCCTAATGGGAAGTGGGGGGCGGGGAGACTGAGGTCTTGAGGGAGGAGAGCAGCAATGATTCCAATGGGGACACATGGAATATGAAGCTGGATTTATAGTTAAGATTTACCAACTGATGATCTAGGTTCAGAGTGAGTCCCAATCACTCCACAGCCTATTTGGGGAGGGCAAGGAAAACGGAAGTTGGTGGGAATAGGAAATATCAAGAAAGGGGAGTTTATTTCTTGCTTACCCCGAGAGCTGGAAATCTCCCACCCCACCTCCTTCCTCCCCTCCACCTCCCCTCCTTCCCTCCCTCTGTTGCTCTTTCTACATCTCTCAGCTTCAATTCACACCCCCAGGGAGGGAGAGGCAGAGTGGGTCTTAGAGAAAAAAGATTTGGAACAAGGAAGTAGAGAAAGATTTCACTTCCCTTCCATATGGAAATCTTGTCCTGGGAATGGAGGCAGTTCTCAGAACCTTTAGACCCTCATTCAATCCCCATAGATCGGGCTCCATTCATTCATTCATTCATTCCCCATAGATCGGGCTCCATTCATTCATTCATTTCCCCATAGATCCGGCTGAGTGCTGAGATGCTTATTATGTCAGACAGCATTTTGCAAAGATGACAGTACCAACAGCTTCCATCCCAATCGTTCTTCTATAATGAGACCTCATCAGGAGGTGTAGTCTAATTCCGCACTCCTTGAATCTCTGTCAGCTCATGACTCACTTGTAACCAATAGGACGTGGCTGGACATGACGCTGCATGACTTGTGAGGCCCTATGCATCTCTCTTCCTGCCGTATGGTCTCTCCTTGTCATCTCTTGGGATGCTTGCTCTGGGGGAAGCCAGCCACCTTAGGAAGTCTGCCTAGGGAGGCTACACACAGGCCCTCCAGTCAACAGCATCCTCTAAGCTCCCTGCTGATGGCTAGCCTGAGCCACCAGACACGTGAGGGGGCCATCGTGGACTTTCCAGCCCAGGCAAGCCTTCAGATGACTGTGGCCCCAGCTGCTCTGTGACAGCAAACCGCCTGAGAGAGTCCAAGCAAGAACTGCCCAGCTGAGCCCTTCTGGAATTTTTGACCCATAAAATTGTGAGCAAAAGAAAAATTATTGTTTCAAGCTTCTAGGTTTTGGAATTATTTGTTACGCAACAGTCAGTAGAAAACTTTCAATGATGAATAAAATTCAGCCTTTGCATATGGCAGATTCATGATTTAATTAGAGTCTGGAGTTTCTTTGATCACTGCCCAAACTAGGACAGGGTGGGTGCTTAACACAGGAGCACACATCGGAGCTGGCCAGTGAGGGAGGAACGACATTCATTCAGAGAGGGAGGAGTGGCATGTGGAAGACAAAGAGGTATCACAGGAAGTCAAGTAGGTGCCAGGACAGGCAGTGCCTCTTGGTGCCAGGACAGGTAGCTCCAGCATGACCTCTGAGACGTAGCATACGGGGGTACTCAGAACCACTGGTTAAAGATGGCACATCTTCCTAGAATATGCCTTCAGCCTGTTAGGAATTAAGTTAAAGCATTCTCATATGAACACCAACAAGAATATATTACAAAATAAAAATGGAAAAGCTACATGATTTTTTAGGATTGAATTAGAAAAGTTCAAATTAATTTGATACCTTTTCAGTTCTTGCTGAAGCCTCCAGGGAGTTTCAGGCTGCTTGCTTAGGGATCCTCTGATGGAAACTTGGAGAAGCTCTGTATAGGGGAGGGGTTGCTCTCAGAAGGTTTTCACCTGGAGATGCGTATAATAATTTTAGAAAGATTTCTCAGCACACAACTCTGGAAGATGGTCAGGGCAAGATTGAAAGCAGAGAGCCTGTTGGAATGTCCAAAGTAGAGGCTTCATGGAACAGGAAGACAGTGGGGATGACCACATATTTATTCTTTTACATGTATTGCTCTATGCCTGTCACTTGACATAGTGCATTGTCACTGGTGGCTTGATGACTGATTGGATGCTTTATTGACAACCTAATAAAAGTCTGTACTCATTCCATAGCTGGCTTCCCTGGCTTCCCTGGCTTCCATCTCCTGACATTGGAAAGAGAGATCAGAAAGAATCTCCATCCTGGCATGCCTTCCTCTTGCCCAAGGTCAGCTTGGATTTGATATGAGGACTAAGTTCTGCTGACTGCCAGCCCATGCTTGGCTGAGCACACCAGGGCTTAACAAGGTCTGAATTGTTTCAAAGAGTGTTTTTAACAAGTTGTAAATGTATTTCACCAAGTCCCACTGCTGTATATAATTGATGCAGATGATGGAAAGCAATCATGATCTTGTGAATCATTTCTGTCTGTTTACAAGTACTTTTCATTCCCTATCTTCCAGAAGGATGCACAAAGCTAACTTTAAAGGAAAACGTATTTGATATTGACATATGGTAAGACTGTCTTGCATTCCACTCCCTCACTGGCTCATATGATATGTGAAAAAAAGGCAAACTCATAATTACTATAGATTTTATTTTTTAAAATACCCACAGATAGTTGCTTTTAAGTATAAACAAGGACATTTGCAAGAATGATTATTTTATCTCCACTTGGTTTGCTTTAGGATAAGAAACACGGCTGGAACCTTGGGATGTTATTATTTGCTTCTGCATCTGTCTCTCTAATTTAAAGAAATGAGATGGGTCCAGTTTATAGCCACCCCTTATTTGACACCCCCCCCCCATTGCCCTTGCTAAGCCTTAGCACAAGTCTTCATTTATAGAGTGTATGAACAAAATGAATAAAGGGATAAAACTTCTGGAAGAAAAACTGAAAACCCTGAGGGGAAAGTTTTTCTTGCTTATGGTGATTGAGGTTGTCTAACAATCTATACAGTAGTTGGACTTAAGGAGTGAGAGTTGAGGACTTGAACTAGTGAGTTTGTATCAGTCAGCTAATGCTGCAGTCATGCTGCATAACAAACTACCCCCAAACTCAATGGCTTAAAACAGTAAGTCTTTACTTTCCCAATCTTGGATCTGCAGATTGATTATAGTATAGCTGATCTAGGGTGGGTTCAGCTTCAGCTACAGGGTAGACTCAGGTCTTTTTCACATGTGTTTCTTCTGGGGCCCAGTTGGATGTGGCAGCATCTACCTGGTAAGAAATCTTCTCAGGCAGATCACTGGATTACAAAAAAGCAAACTAAAAAAAAGAAAAAAAAAGCAAACTCAATTGCACAAGAACATTTCAAACCTCTGATTGCATCACATCTACTAACATCTTATTGGCCCAAACAAACCATGTGGTTAATTCAAAAGTCAAACAGTAGGGAAGAACATGAGGCCATGGAAAGGGTGTGCTATTAAAATTTATTACAAAGTGATGAAGAGTTAAAACCAAAAATTCAGGCTACCACGAAGGAAGCCACAGGGGTAAAGAGGAGAGAACAGATAAATAAGAAGATAAGCAGGAAAAATAAACAGAAGTTGGGAGCAGATGGGCTGTAAGTGGAGAGAGAAGGGGAGAAATCTATGATCCTTCTAGGTTACCAAGTCCAGATTTTAGTCCCATGAAACAATGAAAACTACTACCAGAGACTGGGCATTCCCAAGCTCAGGACACTTCCTGAGGCATCTTAAAGATCTTCCAATGTAAAAATGTCACAGTAGCCCATAACTTACTCTGTTAAAAAGCAATAATATGTTCTTGTCTAAGAGTTATTCGGTCTCTTGATGGGAGTAGAGACCTCAAAGCAAACTGGAAGTAAGATGGCGGACAGCTAACTGGTACCAGCTCTGTGACTCCTGCCCCACACCAGCTGGCCCCTCCCCACCCTACTACCACCTGGCCCCTGCTCCTCAGGCCCCAGTTTTCTGATGCGAGTCTCATAGGTTCATCAGTGATTTTCTCCATGTGAAATCCAAGGCACTCTTGCCAGCTCTCCTCTTATTTTAATTCTCAACACCGTGAAACACTGTCAACCACCCCCTTCCTGAAATTTCTATTCCTTGGGATTCTGCTTTGTGATTCTCCTTGGCGTAGCCCTCCTACCTCCCTGAACATTTCTTCTCAGTGTCTTTTCCTGGCTCATTCGTGTTTTCAAGGAGGGAAGTGTTGGCGGAGGAGAGAAGAAAGAAGTATTTGGCAGTCAATGGTCCAAAACTCTTTTGCCTTGGAAACAGCTAGAGCCTTGTGCTGACAACGCCTGCTGTGATACGGAATTGGATGGACGGTGAGCTCATCTGGGGCCCACTGCTTCATTTGAACAGTGACCCCTCCCTCCTCCTCCCAACTCCTATAATAAATGCAGACATGAGCTCAGTCAGTTTTGGCCGCCTCAACATTTCTGCCTCCCTTCTGAGTTTCTGGGGTTAGGTAGGCCTTGTAGCTAAACCGTCTGAGTCTCCCCACATAGCCTAGCGGGGTCTGGCAAGTAGTAAATGCGCTCTTACTGATCGTACCAAGTTAATATTTACCACAGAGGCAGAGGGGAAGGGGCACAGCCTTGAGTTAAAAATAGGCTTCTGTTGCCAAAAAAACCAGTCCCTGTACCCTGAAGAGCGGATCCAGACTCGGAGACAGAGTTTTGGGATCAGAAAAAAAGAGCAGCTCTATTGGTTTGGCAGGCAGAGGGGAGTCACAGCAGACTAAAGCCTCGGAGACTGTTCACCCCCCCTTGGGATTGGGGTCTTGGGGTTTTATAGAAAAACTAGATGGAACAGAAAGGAGCGGTTTGTGGGCACTTCATCTCGATAGGCTCCCTGTGGCGTCAGGGAAAACTCCTGAGGGTCAGCCCATTCTTCTGAGGTTATCAACCTGAGACTTTCTTCCAGGAACACAGCTTCTGGGTTAAAGGATAAGTTATTCTGGGTAAAGTTTGGGGGCTATTTCAGCAAAGCAGTTGAGCAAGTGAAGCAAGGAAAGAGAAAAACAAGATGTGTCAGAAGAATCAGCAAACAGCAGTGAACAAACAGCCTTAGCATCGGGGAAGCCATTTTGTTAGCTGGGTTTCTACTCGTGCACCTCTACTTCACAACAACCTTCTGCCCAACTTTCCACTGCGTCTCTCCTCCCTGCCCCTGTCTGCACTCCCACTAAAACTGCACCCTTATTAGGCTGTCTGAGCCTTAGCTCCATGACTTAGCTCTTCAGGATGGCCGTGCCCCTCCCCACCCTCTCCCACCTATTCATCACTCACACGTCAGCACAAAGGCCACTTCCTCCAGGAAGCCTTCACTGATTTTTCAGCAGGAAGCGACTCTTTTGCCTTTGAGCTCCAGTAGCCTTCTTTCTGCACCTCTTTTGGAGCTCTTTTCTTTTTTTTCCCACTGTCCAAATGGGTAACTGTTAACTTCTGTCTGCTGCTAATGTATTTCCTTCCTTGATCGCCAGCTCCTTGTCATGGGGAATTTGTTTCAAGTTTTGCTTTTCCCCTGGTATTTAGCTAATGATATGAAGAGAGTAGGTCCTCAAAACATCGTTCAATAATAAACACGTGGGGGCGGGAGTGGCCATTGAGTGAGAAATCTGATATATTCTTGAAAACTCCTAGCTCAAGCTTGTCATTTTGGAAGAGAGAAGACTAAAATCAGTTTTTATTGAAGCTGTCGCCTCTTTGCAGAATTATCTTGTGGTCTCTTTCATTGGGCCAATTACGTTTATGAAGATGAATTACGACAGACGAGATCCCACTTGCCCGGATTACTGTGTGCTAACTATGTAATTAGCGGCTGGCGTCTAGGAGGGGAGTTTGTTGGATACTTCCATCAGGAAAAAAAAAACAAGCACATTATGATCCATAAAAAACAATGAGCAGTGATAATTTCATTTTTATTGGTCATTTAAAACATTCACTGATAATTCACCCCATGTTTAATAGGCATCTTTTTGGTTCCTTCGAAATATATACATAAAATTGTCACTCCTCTAAAAAAAAAAAAACCCTCTTACATAACCATTTCACTTCCTTCCATCAGGAAACCTTAATGAAAGACTTTCAAAGACGGAAAGTGTGGAGTGCAGCGAGGGCTTCAAACCGGCGGTACAAGTCGTCCTGAATCAGCGGGTCTGTCCTGAGACTCCAGCCTGGGCCAAGCCCCAGACTAACAACAGCATTCTCCTCGACGCAAGGGAGTTTTCATGCTTGGGAGGGTTCATCCACTGTTCTGCATTTGAATTAGTACTGGATGAGCCCTTGTGACTCGTATCTCTTTCTTTCTATAATCGAGAGGGGTTTCTGGGTCCTTCCAGGAGACCTAGACTCCAGGGCTAGGCCCAAGGTAGGCGTGCAACAGGTGTTGTGTTAATATTAACTACATGAATGAACGCCCTTAGGCTGGCTTGCTGCCTGGCTGAAGGCTATTTGGATGGACAGATGGATGGATGGATGGATGGGTGGATTCTGTTGAATCGGGTGGGACTCCCCATAAGCCCTTCCTTGCAGAGGCTGCGTATCCCACTCCCCCTGGCTCCTGGCTCTTACGGAAAGAGGACCAGATTCTTGAGCTCCTAGGAGGCAAGTTCTAGCCTCTGGACCCACCTCTCGAGTTCAGAAAGGATAATGCTTTCATGGGTTTCCAAAACGACCTTAGGAAATGACTTCCACCTTCCTAAGTGGAAATTCAGTCCTCCACAGGAAATGTGTTTTCTTTTCCTTCTTGTTCCTTTTGGCCGTGCAACTTCGTTTTCTGGCCCCTGTCAGATTGCACCCTTGGCCTCTAAGTTCCCTTTTCTGTCGTGGGCCAGGCCGGAGAACCATCCGGGATGAAAATGGAGTGTGAAAAGCCTACTGGAGGCCTCTCAGAAGTAGGAGCCCAGCTCAGCAGCCTTCAGGACATGCTGGTTTCTTTCCAGAAACAAGATCTACTGATTGACTTGCGCTTTGAAGTGCTGGGGGCCTGACAAACCTCCTCAGCGTATGTGTATGTGTGTGCGTGTGTGTGTGTGCAAGCGCACGTGTGACTGAATGTCTGTATGCTCCCGTGTCTCCAGAATTCTCCCTGTGTGGGGCAAGCGGGGAGAAGGGAGGGTGGGGAATGCTCCAAGGCTTGCCCGCTGCCTTCTGAGCATCAGGCAGGGCTGGGTGGCTGCCAGCAGGCAGCCGGGCCAGGCCACAGTCTGAGTGCTCCTGGCTGAACCCCAGGGACTGTGGCCCATCCCTGAACTAAGCTTGTCTGCCGGATGCTCACCCAGCACCCACGGCTTTTCAGGGACCAACACACAGGTCATTCTTCCTACCTTCCTGCACCAGGGACCTCCATCTGCAGGCACCTGTGGCTCCCCACAAGCAAAGCCCCAGCTGCATCCTGGCGTCCGCTCTGCCGTACGGCCCTCCATCTGCCCTTCCTCTCATTCCCTGCATCCCACTCGGCTCTCTTGGGCTCTGCAAACATTTCCTGCCTGTACTGCTCTCTGACATTATGTAGCAGCCTTGGAACTAGTGCTTGTAGCTGGAGGATCATGAGAGGAGCTGTGAATGAGCCAGAGGTACCCACCCCTGCTGGCCTCAGGACAACTCTAAGCTCCTGTCCTCCTGGGCTCATCAGAGCACTGTCCTGGAACCCAAATAATGAGACATTCTTCTCTTTTCACTTAGGACTGTATTTGGAATGACATTCATTGGTGTGGCTTCTATAGTAAGTGTGTCAATGGAATTTTCCCAAGTGGCAGGGGGACCACCGTTGCGTGATGGAAAAAAATACTTATGATCACTGCTTTGATTCTAGGAAATGCCTTGCTTTCATCAATGGAGTGGATAATTTTTCTATATTTGTGTGATTTTTCCCCCTCATTACTCATTGGCTCATCGATGAGTTTGATTATTCATTCAACAAACATTTCATGAGCACCTAATGAAGCCAACGGATCAGAGTAATTAGCTTGGGAACTGGGCACCCTAGATTCAAATCCCAGCTCCCTCAATTCCTTATCTGTTAAATGGAGTAAATATAGTATCTGTGTCATGAGACTGTTCTGAGGGATTCAGTAAAATCATGTTTTACATCCTCCATAAATGTTAGCTACTATTACTGTCATTGATGTTGTCATTGTTACTTTTAGCCAAGTGTCAAGTGGGATGCTGGAGAAACAGATAAATAGCATGGCCCCTGCCCTAATAAAGCTCACAGTCCAGCAGCAAAGGCAGAGATGAAAAGCACCAATGACGCTTAGTGGCAGAAGGATGGATGTGGACCCTGGGGATTCTGGAGGAGAGACCTATTGACTCTGCCTGGGGGAGCAGATGGAAGGCTCCTTGGAGGAGGCAGGTCCATTCAAATTGGGCCTTGACAGGTATTTAAGAGGCTAATAGTCAGAAAGGGGAAAGAATGGCATTCCAGGGAAATGGGAGACCAGGATCGTGGGCAAAGGACAGCTAACCATCTTGAGTGGCTGAGCATCAACTGAAGATGACAGCAGTGAAGAGGATGGTTATACGGTCAGATTACAGAGGGCCTTGAATGCCAGGCCAAGGCGGGGCATTTGGGTTTTATTCTACCGGCCGCAGGAAATGATTTCAGGATCTTAAGCAAGGGAACAATGGGTTCTGATCGTTGCCAAGGGTACAACTTGCCATTATAAAAATAAATACGTTCACCCGAGACTCTGAGAAAATTGGCAGGAATAGGCAGCCAGATTTTCAGTGCTTTGCCTGTGTGAGTCTGCTTCCTGCCGCAGGCAAAGGGGCCAAGAAGAATGATGTCACGGGGGCTGTGGGATGCCGCATGTCCAAAGCAGGCAGCCAAATTGCACCTACCAGGGACCATGAAGCGGGGGAGGTAAGAAGAAAGCATTTAGCCCGACACCTAGCTTCCTCAAGTCCCCACGGTCCCCGTGGGCTCCTAGAGATCTGGGGAAATTAGAGATGAGACAGGGAAGCACTGAAGGACCAAAACCAAAGCAAATTCGAGTCTGAATCCTCGTTCTACCACTTAACTAGCAGTGGGAACATGGAAACCAACTGCTGAAATTTTCTGAGGTTCAGTTTCCTCATCTGTAGAATGGGAATAAAGGTGACTATTTCACAGGATCATGGTGAGGATTCAGGGGGAGAATATGTGGGAAGTTTTAACGCCAGGTATGCAGGACTTGCTTTTCAAATGGTAGTTGTTAAAAGGGGCCTTGAGGACTTTGAACAAACTAGCAGACCTCCCCCCCCACCTCCCACCACCCCTTCCCCTGCCAGATCTTCCCAGTTAGACTCTGCGAGGCTGCAAAGTGCCCCAAGACTGGCTAGAGAGAAACAGGAACGAAAAGCACAGCTCCCCTGCCTTGGAGGGTTTATTGTCAGAGAAAACAACAGCATATCATGCATTTTTCACCACTTTTCTCCTAAGAGGGTAAAACACGCATCATATACCTTTTATTCCCCCCCAGGACCTTTCATGTTTTAGCCGTAAATGGTAAAACACATCAATGAGTTTCTCCATGAATATTTATCGAAATTGCACTTTGAATGCAAAGCCATTTGGAAAGTGAAACTCCAAGGAAAATGCATTTTGTGCAGCCATTGATCTTAAAATATTTACTATGAATATGCTCAGCCTGGAAATATTACAGATTGCTTTTTATTATTTGCTCTGGATGAAATCGCAGGGATTTGGCCCAGGTGGTTTTTACAAGCTGCACAGTCTTGGCAAGATGATCTTCTGGCCTGCATTCAGCTTGCGCTCTGTCTTTCTAGTCCTTGATTTGTCGGTTTCCAGCAACCGTCCCAGAGATGTCTCTGGGATTTACAAATGGTGAGTGAAAGGGAACGAGAGGCACACCTGGAGCAGGTGAGCTTTGAAAGCAGATAATTAGAGAATCATGGACACTTGAGCTGGAAGGAGCATAGAGGTCACCTTGTCCAAAGCCCTCACTTATACGTGACGGTGCCCTCAAAGATTGGATGCCATTTCTCAGCCCACCAATTGGACTGGCAAAAAATGGAAAAGAGTGATCCTTCCCAAGGTCTGTGAAGATGCAGGAAAATAAGCATTTTCTGCATTGCTGGTGGAAATGTGAATTGTTACAGATTTTTTTTTGAGAGCAGGCCACCAATGTTGATTAAAATGATAACCACACTCACCCTGTGAATCAGCAATTTTACTTTTGGGAACCTGGCCTATAGCTCTAAAAGCGCCCGTATATAAACGCGTAAGTAGGGGATGCTATTTGCAGCATCGTTTGCAGTGGCCCCGACTAGAAATAGCCTGGATATCCATCCAAAGGGAAATGAGTGCGTCGTGTTCCCTGAGTCTGTAGACTGGTGGTCTCTGAGTATTTCTGATTGCTCGTTTAACGACAGCATGCACCTCCAATAAAAATATGGATATTTATTTGCATGTATGAATATCTTAAGTGTAGGATAAACAAATACAAAACGAATTTTGAACAGATGAGATAAAATTAGAGATTAAAACCTTCAATATTTTTTCCTTGTGCCAGTGAGGCATATGCACCCTGTTTTAGAGATCTTTACTAGAGAATATTATGCAAAAATATGATAAAGGAATTAAACTGAATTTGGGGGAGCCATCACCTGTTTTTGCAAAAGTGTGATCATACAACGCAGATTGCTCTGCATTTTTATCTTCCACTGAATGATGCACTATATTCGTGGATATCGCTTTTTAGACAGAGACACACACACACGCACTTTTGTACACTCACAGGAGTACAGAGAACAGTGTGAATGGGTTCCCACTCTTGGGACTATATCAGAGGCAGGACAGGAAAGTTGGAAAAGGAGAGAAATTGGGGGGAAAGATATAAAAGAGGCTAAAGCAAAATGGGAAAATATTCATGATAGAATGCTAAATAAAAAGGTAGGTAAAATCTACGTTCTACATTAGTTCACATCGGTAAAAAGTAAATTAGCAACTGAGAAGGAACTAGGAAACAATATAAACAAATGAAAGTACTGGTTTGTTGAAGTGCACAACAGTTGTCTTGGCGTTCGGTTGTCATTTAACGTTGCTATTAACAGCTTCCATCTCGGGCTCGCTCTGGGATAGTTACTACTTGGTTCTCTCGGGACAACGCCATCCTCCATTGGTCTCTCTGCAGAGACCTTGTGTGTGCTGGTGTCTGTGCTCCCTGGCCCCCATGCTCCTGTGCCTTCATTTCACACACGTAGCAGACAGGCTGGGGTGTCTCAGGACCAAATCCAAGTGACCGACAGAGAAAATCCAGTCGCCCCAGCTCAGGTCAGGGGGTCCTCATGAAACTGTCCAGGAAGACAAGGTCATGAACTTAAACTCAGACGTCAGCTCCACCACCGTGCTTGAGTGGGAGAGAAAGGAACGGAGTCTTCCACAGATGAATGGATGGGTAGGAGCAGAGACAGTTCTGGAGCCCAAGTCCTGCAGATCCTGGGTCTGGTGATCTTTCCCTCCCTCGGACTTGTCTCATTCTCCATGTCCCAGGCTGGCGACCCTATGTAAGACTTGCTCAGTGATTTAGGGGGTTAGGACAGGCAAGAGGTGTCAGGGCATTTCCGTGGGAAAAAGGCAGAGTAATTCACAGAACAGAATGTGAATCTTTAAAAGAATGAGACTAAATGAGGGTGTCTCTGGGTTATTTCCATCTGTTGTTCTTCTGAAATCAAAAATCTGCCTAACACAGTTCATGCATGGAATCCACTGTCCTGTGTAGCCGTCAGATCTGAGGGTTTGCAGGCATCCTTTGCACCCAACCTTCTCTTCCTGGCCCCATGGCTTGGCCTGACCCTGAGCAGTAAAGCAAAGCTCAGGCCAGTGATGAGAGAGAGAGAGCAAGAGAGACAGAGGGTCCTTGGACGGGGGAGCTATGGTTGAGATAAGCCGTGCCCAGTGCTCTGAGGGGCAGGAGACCAAGCCACATCCACATCCTCAGTCAGAACTCAGTGGTGTCAGAGATGGTCCTACTGCCCTTGGCTACTGGGCCATTTGAAGGGAAAATTGAATTATAATCCTAACATCCTTTGTACATCTGGTAATTTGTCATAGCAATTAAATGCTAATAAGGCAAGGGAGATTAAATGGCTAGTTTCCTTAAAGATTACACTCCACCACCCAAGGTCAGGTGGAAATTATAAGTAATGTAGTGATGTAGTCAGATCACTCTGGCTGAATAAATGTCACGACGAAAGCAAGGAGTCGTTTCGTTGAGTTTTCTATATTTGAACATCTCATTAGAGTCTGTGTCATTCAAAGACGTATTGGGTGGCAGAAAGGTGACATTTAAGGTCTCTCATGGAAAGCCAAGCCCTTAATTATCTGGTGGAGGTTAATGTGGCTGTGGAACAGGGGACGCCTGGGCGGAACAGGGAATAATGGATTATGCGAAGAGCTGGTTTCATGGGTGAGCCCATGGATGGGCCATCCCACGAGGATGTCTGGCCAGAGTTTTCCTGCCTTGCTGGTTCCCTGCCAGTCTGAATGTGAGGACCAGGACAGTCCTCCTCAGTATCAAGAAGAGATGTCTGCAGCTGTAAGGGAGGAGACAGCAGGAAACGAGCCCTCACCCTCAACGGTGATGCAGGCAGGAGCCCAGCCAGCCTGCATGTCTGAGGAAGCATGGCTGGGGACGCTGAAGGCTGTGATGTGACTGTGCTGGGGACAGGCCCAGCAGAAGCAGAAGCAGGGTGGACTTCAGGGGGGCTGACTCAATGGTAAAAGGTCCTCCACTGGAGCTGGTGGGCAGCTATGAAATGGCTCCCAAATGATCTCACCTTTTGGTATCCATGCCCCTATATCGCCCCCTCCCCTGGATGTGGGCTGAACCTACTGACTTGCCTCTAATAGATACGATACAGTCAAAGCGATGGGATGTGACTTTCAAGATTAGGTGACAAAAAACTGTGACTTCTGTCTTGTTCACACTCTCTTGATCTCTTCTCACTTTCTCCCTCTAATGAATCAAGCTGCCGGGTTGTGGGATGCCTGACAGAGAAGCTCACGTGGCATGGAACTAAGTGTGGCCTCTGGCCACCAGCCAGCCAGAAACTGAGGTCCTCAGTCCAACCAACGCCTGCGGGGAGTGGAATCCTGCCAATGACGACGTGAGTGAGCTTGGAGGCGAGTCCCCTCCCAGCTGAACCTTCAGATGAGACTGCAGTCCAGCCCACTTCCTGGCTGTTTAAAGTTGTGGCTTTAAGCTGTGCCCAAGTTTGGGGATAATGTGTCACATGGTGATAGATAATGAATACAGTGCCCTTTAGACTCCACGAGGCTGCCAGGGTGGGGAGCTCCAGGCTCCTAGGAGGCAGACCCTCACCTAACCTGGAGAATGGGACTGGGAGACAAACTCACCTTTTCCTGCCTGAGCCAGGGTGTGGGAGCGGGTCCAGGGAGAGCATCCTCTGTTCTTTCCTCTCTCACCACCTGTCCAGACACACCTTCCCTCTTCTGTTGCTCTCAGGAGAGAATGGTGGTGTCATGGGCGTGTTCTCTGTGTTATACTTTGGGGCCTCAATAGAAAGAGGTTTTTTATTTAGAAGAACAATGTCTTGCTGAAGGTTTAATGATTAACTTTAGGGAAGTGAGCTGCAGAACTGAAGAGGCGAGAGCAGCTGCTGCTCCCCAACTGCCCCAAGGCAGACAAGAAGGGCGCCTGTTGGCAGTGGAGACCCCCATGGGGAGCAAAGATGGAAATGATGCCATTAGTCCGTCTTCCTGAACATCTCAGAAGGGCCTTTTGACACGAATCCTGCTAATCTGTCTCCTGTCCTTCTCCACAGGTCAGGAACAGAGGGCTGACTGAGAATGTGTGTCCTAGTCAGGACAAGTCTCCAGTGGAATTTGGGGGCTACCATATTTCTCTACCTTTTTTTTTTTTAAAACCTGTAGCACTGAATAGTTATAGCTCAACCCAGTCCCCAAGCATCTCAGTGAACAGCTGATGGAAAAGTTCAACAAGTGTCTTCAGCAACTTACCCTCAGCTCACAAACAGGAAGAGCATGGTTATTTTCTTCCAGGAACATGTTGTTTTCCTGGGCAAATTTAAAAGCCAGGTGATTTGGGATTTTCACGCCTCCTTCTTCCTTCCACTAATCTTTCCTTTACCTCTTGCCTACCAGGTCCTGTGCCGGGGTTGAGGTTACAAAGACAAACACAAAATACAATACTGTTTCCGTCTCCACTGGCTGAAAAGCCAGTCGAACAAATTTGTAGATACGGCTTTCCAAGGGAGTGAGAAACGTTAGTAAGTCATCTATCAGGCTGAAAATAAAGAAGTATGGAAGGAATAAATAAAAATGCTTTTAAGAGGATTTTATTTTTCCTCGGGCGCTATCCATTTTGGAGAAGACCTGACAAAGCCTGGCTTCTCAAATGACCTGACTCTTGTCACTTGTAGTGGTCAGGATGGCCGGCACATGATTTAAAGGGGCAGCTGGAGCCCACAGCTACATGCACACATACACACACTGCTGGGCTCAGGTCCACCAAAGATGCTTCTCTATTAATATGTTGGAGAAGCAGGGCCTTTCTCTCGCCTAGGGTGTTTGTGACTTAGGATGAACACTCTGGGCACTTATATTACAGCAATTATGGTCTCTCTCTAACCTCAGCCCTTTGGAACGGCCTGCTCCCTCTGAGTAGGTTTTCAAATACTGGGGATGCTTGATACATGGCCCTGAAAATTGAACTCGGGTGCCCACCCAAAAGTATTTTGGCAAAGAATCAGCAGTGAAGTGAATGGGGTCGCTTCCAAATGAGCTGAATGTGCACACTTGCCTCATTTCCAGCAAATTCTTGAAGAGTTATAGGGAGGCAGTACAGGGGCAAACAGGCGGTTTCGGGGAACAAGCCCACACTCCCGCCCCAGTTCCCCCACCCATTCTCATCGGCTGACCTTGTAGGAAACTCGTCCCTCCACCCCCCTGACTCATTTTTCTCATTGGTAAAATACCTTTATTTTGCACTTTGGGCAAGTCAGTCTCAGAAACTAAAGTTTTCTTCCTCCCCCAAATGGATGGAAAACTAAGGCCAGAGAGGAAAAAAGCTTTGTCCAAGATCACAGCAGAGCAGGGCTGGGACCACAACCCAGCCCTTCGATCTGCAGACCCTACACCATTTCCTCTCCACTTCGACCTTGCTCAGGTCCACTCGCCCAGTATTGAGTGGTCATCGATGTGGGTTCAGATGAATCAATTTCTCCCCGAACCTTAATGAACTCTGTTGGAGGCATAACACTTTAAACACCTCCAATGAATTTCCGGTCAAAAGAAAACAAACCTCAGCGCCAAGAGTTCTTGCAGCCGCAAGGATCAACCCCAGTGCCTCCATCTCCCCTCTTGGGGCCCCCTAAGGACTGAGCAGCTCCTGCTACTTTTAAGAGGAGGGGAAATGCATTCTGGTGTGCAAACATTATCACATATTCATGCACCGAAAATCTAATTTTAGCTGCAAGAGGCCTCATTATAAGATGCTCACATAATTAAGCAGCTTCCTTCCCAGGGTTTGGAAGCCTGTCTATTCTTCTCTCTCATTTATACATCACTGGGCCTATCAGAATGAGTTTTCATTTTTTAAAAAATTATATACTTTGGCTTTTCCAAATTGATCCACAATGGGGGTGAAATCCATGAAAACGAGATGTTTTAACACAGGTCTGGGTAACTTAACTCCACAAGCCTTGGTGTTAAAGTTGGAATCTGTAGACAGTCACGGCTTCCCTGTTCTGATCTGACTGGCTCCGGATGCGTTTGTCACACTTCTGTCCTAAACACAGAGCCTCTTATTCCTTGGCCAGCTGGGACAGTATCCTCTTTGCAGAGAAACTGAGGGCTATAGATGAGACCAAACTTGAAGAGAGACCAATGGACCTTCCCCAAAGGACAGACATAGCCCCTTCCTGTGCTTCTGAGGGGCTGACTCCCAGGGCAGGGAGGTGATGGCTGCTGAGGACCATCAGCATCCAGGGCCTTAGAGCTTCCTCCCTCACTCAGGATCTGGGAGCATCTGCCAAGGGCTGGCCACACGAGTTGACTCCACTTGATCCGGATACACCCGACCCCATCATCCCACTCACCTGCATGCTTGGCTAAGGTGCACAGTAAACTACAAGGCCATTGAGCAGGTGGCACTCCACCTGGAAAGAGAGGAGGTCTGTGTGTACCCCAGCAGCAGGGAACATACACACCAATCTACTGGGAGGAGCGGGCTGGTGCCGTTCTCCTGATCCTTGGGGTGGTGGGGGAAGCCCAGGAGGTCATACTCTGGCTGCGGTCCTGGCTGGTCCGCCAGCCACTCTTGTGGCCTCACAGCCCCCTTGGCATCTGAGCCTTCTCCTCAGAGATCTTCTGGGTGGTCAGGAGAGTGGGGGCCAGAGCCAGGGAGCCAGTCTCCAGAGGAGGCCAGCTTCCATCTTTCCCATCACTCAGAGCTGCTGTCTCCTTTGAGACTTTGCATTTGATTTGGGATGCAGGTATCCCCTGGCCCCCCTTCCAAGGCAGTGTGGAAACTCCTGGTGGGTCTCAAACGCTCTTACAACTTGGGAGGACCCGCCTCATGGGAGGGGGCCATCACAGACTTAACCGTGGAGCTATGCTACATCAATAATCGTTTATAAAGACCCCAGTGTTTCCAGCTTGGAGCTGAGTGGAGTGCAGCTCTGGGAAGATGGGAAACAGACTTGGCCTCAGTGTGGGTTTGGGGGAAACTCAGGGAGAACCTGGAGGCCACCAGAAAGAGATGCTCAAGGCCATTCACCAGTGAAATGGAAGGCTGAGGAGGCTTCCCTCTGAGGAAGGGCAGCTCTTCCGGCCCCTCCAGCCCACCTGCCCACTGGGGTGCCTCTCCCTCCCCATCACTGGCCAGGGAGCAGAGGATAAGACATCCCCACACTCGGCTCTCCCAGAACCCTCATGCAGTTTTCTCCTCTTGATGCAGCTTGACTCAGGTGGGGGGAAGTTCAGCCCAGCCAGCCCAGCCAGCCCAGCCAGGGTGACCCCAGAGCTGGAGAAGTGGCAGGGGGGCTCAGGGGCTGCCCAAGTGCAAGACCACCCGCCTTCCTCCCCTTCACAGGTCAGTGCGCTCCTGGGCTCACCCCCACCCTCCAGACCTGAGCCCCCTGGTCTTCAGAGCCTCATTTCTGAGTCCAAGATGTAGTGAAGGGTGACCCAAGAAGGTGATCAGCACAGCACCCCTGCCTCTCCCAGACCGAGCACTAAGTGGCTGTAAGGACAGAGTCCCTTTCTGTGTTCCCTTTGTCCTCACCCACCCACTCCTGTGCTCCTGCTGCACAGACTCAGAGAGACACACACGCCCCACATCCATTCACCTGTTTTGCAAAACACCTGAGGGTCTTCCAAGCCTCTGAGCCTTTGCACATGCTGTTCTCCCTGCCTCAGTTACCCTTCCCCTCTGCTCTGCTGGAATCAGCCCTGCACATTCCTTAAGACCAGTTCAAAGCCGCTGTGAAGCCTTCCCCGAAGACCCCAAGCTCACGGGATGACACCGTCTGAGCCCGCGCAGCACACACACGCCTCCGCTACTGGGCTTCTCACTCCCCTGTGTGACAGCCCCTCTCCCGTCCCTGCTGAGCGGGGCGGGGCCTTAAGATTCCATCTTCTCAGGAGGCCTGGAGGCCTGTACACAGCAGGCGCAGGGCCTGTGACTGGCCTTCCCCTTTTGTTGAGGGAATGGATGAATGAGTGGGAGAGATGTCAGCCCCACTGGAGCAGAGACAGAGGGTGTGACAAAAAGGCCCAGTGACAGGAAGTGGTGGGTGAATAATAGAGGGACAGAGCTCAGCTAAGGCCTTTCCCCCAGTGTCCTGTCGATGGGCCTTGCAGCCCCCCTTCCTCACAACCCTGGTGTTGTGGGTGGCCCTGTGGAGAGCAGGTGCCTGTCAAGATGGGTGGGGCAGCCGGTCGCAGTGACCCCGACTCATCCCTCCTGGGTCTCCCCATGCGCCCCCAACCTGCCTTCTGCTCGCATTGCTGGTCTCCGGCCCCTGGGGTCTCGGGCTCCCCTGGATGTGCAGCCCCACCCCTGCCCCACTGTCTCCTCGCCCTCACACCCTGCTTCCGGGATATGACGCGAATCCCCAGCTTTATGGGGACAGTTGGAGAAAGAAGCCAGGCAACGAGGCACCAGTCCAAGGAGTGCTGATATTGGATGAGGTGGTGGGGGGTGCACAGAGCTTGCGGCCGGTCCTGAGGTTGGCGTGTGCGTGCGTGTGTGGCAGAGGGCTCCACTCTGCCCGTGGTGCAGACAGCCCATCCGCAGAGAAGAGAGAGACAGGGCTGTAGAGCAGGCGGTGCCTGGGCCTCACACCACACACGGTGGGATGCAGACGCCATCAGGCTGCCTGGCCCGGCAGCCACAGTCTGTAAGTCCATCTCAGAGCACTAGTACCCGCCCAGCCCAGCATCCCGCAGTCAAGGACCCCAGCCAGCAAGCCTGCACCGGGCTGCAAACAGGAAGCCCAGGGCCTCCGACAGCCCAGGGTGCACCTGTGTGTCTGTGTGTTAGAGAGACAGACAGGCAGCCTCTGGAACACATCACCTGGCGTGTGCATCGACGTCTGACTGCGTCTGCGTGCGGGGGTGTCAGGCACACCCAGCGTGGTGGCTTAGGCGCATCATTACGGCACTGTGAGCAGGGAGTCTAAGAGGGTCTAGCTAGGAGTGTGTCCCCCTTTGCATCTGTCCTGTGACATCGGGTCTGCCTGGCCGGAACTCATGTCCGGGTCTCCCTGCGCGAGAGGGATGCAGCCCCCGGGCGTCTGAGCATCCCAGGGAGGCGCCGGGGACCGTCCGCGCATGCGCGCAGCCCCGTTGGGGCGGCTGGCTCCCCGCAGGGTGGGCAGAGCGGGCCGGGGCTTATCATCTGGGCACATACTCCTGGGGGAGCCCGGCCCAGTTGTGGTCACGCAGGGCCTGGTCCACCGTCCGGATGTAGCCGTTGATCAGGTCCTTCATCTCCGGGGTGAAGAGCTCGGGGTCGTGGGGGCGCCGGCCGCGCCGCCGGAAGCTGCCCTCCTTGTTGTTCTCCACGCAGAGCAGCCGCTCCTCGCTCACCGACACGTTGAGGAAGGCCACCATCTCCCGCAGCGTGGGCACCAGGCTGCGCCGCAGCTCCTCGTAGTGCACCACCAGCAGCCGCTTGCCGTACCTGAGCCAGTCCAGCACGTGCGAGGACCACCAGGACGCGTAGCTGTTGACGAAGTCCGGCCACTCTGGGGCGGGGAGACGGGGGCACCGCATCAGTCTCGTGCCTGCGGGGCGGCTGGCCTCCCGGGGGCTGGGATTCCCCACCGCCCACCGCCCAGGGCCAGCCTGTCCAAGCCCCGACGCAGGGAGACTCTCTTGGTGACCTCGTGCCAGGGAGAGTTACTAGCAGGCTGGGCTCTGAGGCGTCCTAAGCCCGCCTGGGAGGTGTGACCTTGGGTCTGCCTTTTCCCAGCAGTTTCCTTGGAAACACACCAAGTTAAGACAAATGTGGACTGCGAGTTCCCAGGGCTGGTTCCTTGTCTGGTGGACTGTGGCTTCCTTGAGCCTCGGCCCTACTGGACGCAGTGGAGTTAAAGACCAATGGCTGGCATCTCTGCTGAGATGACCCTCGTCCACCTTTTCCTGTCTGGAGACTCTGCACATCCAATCCTGGTGAGCCAGGCCAAGCTGGGCCTCCTGGTGAGGCGGAGATGCTGTGCGGGCTGGATTTCCTGTCCTGGGTCCTCCTACACAGCTATGTGAAGGGGGTGTCTAATTGCTGCTTCTCATGCCCTGTGGGTGGGACTGCCAGTTTAACCTGGGACCCTGCTGGGCGGTGGGGCATACAATGAAGCCATGAACAGGGGCAGCGGCCAACTTTGCAGATGAATCTACTCCATGAGATTTCTTTTCCAGCAAATTAAGAAATTATGTGGGTCTGGAGGGGGGCATGTAGGGAAGGGTGCAAATATCATGAATCACCCGAACAAGAACAGTTGCCACCTCAGATGCTGTGGGAAGCACTTGCTTTCTCTAATCTTCACAATGACCCTATGAGATTCGGACCACCCTTCTTTTTTAAGGTGAGAAAACCGAGGCTCAGAAGATAAGGTCTGCAGTTTGCCCTGGGTCACTGGGCTGGGAAGAGGGCCGGGAGGGATCAGAGCTCAGCCTGCCTGCATCCTCAAGGGAAGTCAGCAAGAGAGGGCAAGGATAGCTGGGGGGGCAGGTCTAGGGGGAGGGCGATGGGGAAAGGGGAGGACACCAGCCAGCCTCAGCTGACCCGGAGTCACGCAGGGACAGAACAAGGCTGCCCGGCCTCAGGCCCCCACGTCTTATCATGCCATCCACACTGCTGGACACAGCTGTATTTCTGATGGCTTAATTTTACATCACTCACTACCCTGACTTGTGTCTCTTTAATTCATTGCCCAAAGGCTAGACTGCGCATGCTGTGAGGGCAGAGATCATGGCCCCCTTTAGCCTGGGCCCCCAGTGTCTTGCCCAGGGCCTGGCACCCAGTAGGACTTCAGTAAGTGTCAGCAGACTGACTCCATGAATAAAGTTGCAGTGGGTCCCCCCGGCCCCTGGCCCCTTCTGCTCACCTTTGCTCTTCCAGTTACGATCAGCTGCGTAGCCCAGGTGCCCGGCGCATTTACGATTGAACTCAGCTACCAAGGACCTGTACGGGTTCCGGATCAGCAGGATGGCGGAGTCGAACATCTCAATCTCCCTCCTGCCGCTCTCGTGGGTCTTCACGCAGATGGTGCGCCGGCTCCGCCAGTGGTCCTTCTCGCCCTTAAACCCTGCCCGGGAGAAAGGAGATGGCCCTTGGGAGGAAGGCATCATGGGGCCCCCACTACCAAAGCAGCAGACAGGTCTGAATGCTAACCTGCACCCCCGAGAGAGAGCTGAGACTGGGGGCACAGCTGAGGGTGCTGGGGGTGCCTGTGAATGGCTGCTAGGGTCTGACCCTGCCCAAGAGACAGTGAGAGAGGAGGCATCCAAGACTGGGGAAGGATGGTGTCTCCAAGAGCAAGGAGATAAGGCACTTCCTGTAGACTGCAGAAGTCAGGAGGCAGAGGTTTGACCGTGCCCCTTCTCTGGATGCTGGAGATGCATGTGTCCTGGCAGTGTCATGGCACTCTCACCTGAGCATTGCAGACAACCCTGTGAACTGACTATGGCTGCAGGCGCTGCCAGATGAAGCGACTGAGGCTCACTGTGGGTATGTGACTTGCTCAGGATCACACAGCACCCCAGCAACAGAGCCAGGGCTCTCTCCACACTGCTTTATGTCCCTTTGAGGTCTGGCTTCTACCCAGCTCCCCACAGAAGGGGCAGGCTCCCTTTCAACAGACTCAAGGGCTGTCAGCAGCTGCAGCCCCACCCTCTGACTTTATGCCATGGTCCTATAGCAGGGCCTCAGCCTTACATCTCCGGAGACTCTCACTCATCCCTACAGAGTCACCCACTTATCAACAAAGATTACTGTGTTGGACTCTATGTCGGGGGTAAAGGGGTAGGACCCAGACCCTGTCTTTAAGCTTACAGTCTGGCAGGGAACTAGCCCATGTGTAATACAGCGCACAGGGGCTTAAGGGAACAAAGAATAAGGGGAACTAGTCAGGGGGTGGAGTGAGATGTCATAGAAGGCTCCTGGAAGGATACCCCTGAACCTAGTCCCCTGGCCACATCCCAACATAGCCCATGCCATCCAGCTCTGGGGACATGCTCCATAAATGTGCATAAGCTTGTCTTGTGCTCTTAGAAACATACATGAGTCCCCCCCACCCCCCAAACACACACCCCTTCATGAATGGCCGGGAAGCACCTGTATCTACAGTGAGCAGTGAGGGAGTCTCTGAAGCCTGGAAAATGCAAGTCTCTTTTGAATCCGGAAATCTGGGGTCGCCTATTGAAACTCAACACCTGTTTCAAACTCATCTCTGCCACAGGCCAAACACGAAAAGTCTTTGCTTTGATTCATTCTGTTAAACAGCTGGGAAGTTCCGGGAAAGAATGCGTCAAACCATGGGCTGAGTAAACAGGAGATCAGGTCTTTGACACCCTGAGGCCCAGGGTGCCGTTTTTACTGCCTCAGCCTATTTCGACAGCCACCACTTTTCCTTGTAACTCACACCACACCCACCCGTGACAGGTTTGGCATTTTGGCACTGGAGCTGCCTTGCAAAGTTCACGTGTGTGTGTCATTGCTCTGTCACTGCTCTGAGGTCAGTGGCTACATCTAACCAGTCCCTTGAGGCTCAAAGATACGCTGGGTATCTCTAAAGCCATTTTGAGGCAGTGTGACCCCAACCCTTCCACCTGGCTATCGAGCCAGCGGGCCATTTAGCCATTTGTAGACGAAGACAGCCAGCTGTCTGAATAAGGAAGGTGGTGGCCTCCTAGGTGGGCGTGGTGGGTAGTTGGAGCCTGTCCACAGTAGGTGGTGCCCAGGGGACTGGCCCAGAGCGGGCAGGACCACATGCTTCATCTGGCCACTTCACCTGTAGGTACCGTAACACTCAGGACTCCCAAGGATGATGAACTGGGTTATGTGGACACCCCTGGTTTTTTCCCAAGCAGACCAAGACGGCTGTGGGCGATTTCAGAACCCTCTGCCAACCACAGCAAGTCTCTGTTTTCTCTAGGATGTTACTGATGGTATGTCCTCTTTTCCTAAACCAAGCTCTAAGCTGAGAACCCAGGAGAAACTGTTGCAACAATCGTCAGCAGAGAAATATATTTCACCAAATATAGATCCCACTTGGCTTATCTGAGGTTCTGAGTCTTAAACAGTGCAGAGATTTGAGCCATTTTAAAGTTCATTTACTTGACATAATGAGGCGTCTTATTTCTACAAGAGAAAGATTAGAAATCATTAAACTCTTGAAGATTTTTGGACCTGTTTTTTAAAAGTAGTATTTTGATCAGCTACCCTTGCCTCAAGAAAAAAAAGGAATGAGCAGATAAAGTCAGTTTCCCATAATTACTGAGGGTTTGGAAAATTAAGGAAAATTTAAGAGATGTTTATAGAGAGGGAACCTGAGCTACTGGGCGTTGCCTTTGAATGCAGCACAGATCTTGTGAGTTTTCCCTCCAGGTGTGGTCCTCGGGCTGGCCTCATCAGCATCACCTGGGGGCTGTCAGAAATGCCAGCTCCTAGGCCCCATCTCAGATCAACTGAATCATACTCTCTGCAGGTGCAAACCAGGAATCTGTTGAATTTAATAAGCCCTCAGGATGATTCTTAAGCCCATTCAAGTTTAGGAAGGACGGTTCAGGTGCTCCAAGGAGGAGCTGGGCGGGAGAGGCCACGGGTCTGGGCGCTGGGAGCTGCCTCCCTCCCTCCCCTGCAGCCTGTGCTCACCTTTGTTGTAGAGAGTTCCATCAAAGTAGTAGCTCCCTGTGTAGAAGCCAGTGGCATGCTCGATGAGGTGCCGCGCCCATGTGTTCCCGGCTCCCGGGAAACTCGACAGAGCCACGAACACTTTGGATTTGGTGGGCAGGAACCTCCGGTCGGTACACCGGGTGTCTGAAAGTCCAGAAGTCATCTCAGGGTTACCCGCCTCCACCATGGCTTGCAGACACGCTATCAGACTCCCCTAAATGGGAAGTGTTGATCCAAGACTCCCACTTAATTGATGGGAAAACTGAGGTCCAAAGAGGGGAAGGTGTTTGCCACCTTGACCTTGGCGGCACAGGTCTGGGGCTGGCCAGAGAAAGCCCCAGTGATGGCAAGGCCTCTCAGGGTAGGAATTGGGTGGGAACTGGTGCCCTTTGGACCCCCAACCCCCACTGTGTCTCCAAAGGGGTCACAGCCAAACCCTTCTGGCACAGCACAGATGATGCCAGATTCTGCAGGGGAGGTGGGTGGGGATCGTGGCCGGACAGAACAATGCCACACAACAGGCAGAGCAGCAACGAAGCAGGGCTGGACTAATTTCAGGCCAGTAAGCTCTCTGTGCCTCCTCTTCCTCCCCCAGGGCTGCTGCAGGGAGCCCAGGAAATCACCAGGCGAACGCCCCCAAGACCCCAGGGCTTGTCCCACCCCACCTGCTCTCCTTATCTGCTCCTCTGACACTCGCACGAGGAGGATGCTGGGGTCTGGGCACAGCCAGGGGCACTCACTGGTCTCCAGGGAGGTCCCTGTGGCCACTGGGCTGCCCTGCCACCCAACCCCACCACCTTGCCATTGCTATCTCTCAGGGCCTTGCCTCCCTGCTCTCCCTCAGACCACCTTCATCCCCAGAGAGACTCGGAAAAAGGTCAGGTGCTCTTCAAACTGAGCCCTGCATCCTGGGTCCATCCTCCAGGGATGGCAGAGGTCTCCCTGTTCCCATTAGCCCAAGAGGGGACCACCCACCAAGACCTCCCCCTGCCCCAGGCTATACACTTAGCCATGGTGGGCCTCTCCAAACCCCAAGGCCAAGTGTCACAACCAGCAGGAGACACAGGAGGAGGACCCTGCCCGCCTGCCCACCTCTGAAGCAGAACCCACCTTGCACGGGCGTCTGGTAGACCTCGCAGTACTCGGCCAGCTTCTGTGCCTCAGGCTCCTGGCCACACAGTGAGGCGTCCACAGCATCCCGCAGGTTGAACTGGGGGGTGGGGTAAGCACAGTAACACTCCCAGCCCCTGAGGATGGCCAGGGGGAACTCCTGCCATGGAAGGAAGAGAGAGGAAAGAGGAGCGTCTTGGGTGAATGCAGGGGCCAAGCTGGGGGAGCATGTGGGATGTCCTGCCAGCTGCCTGGGATGGACAGAGGTGTCGGTCCATCCTTCCAGCATTGGGCTCTGGGCCCTAACCCAGGGGGAACAAAGCTCAGTGAGAAGGGACCTCTGCCCTCCAGGAGCTCATCACTGGCCGGCGACAAATCAACCGTTACCCCACAGTATGAGCGGAGCTCCTATGGAGGGGCCAGTCCAGCGGGTGGACTGGGACTGGACTTTGGAGATGCCTAGGGGGTCAGGAAGGGGCCAGACACTGTAGTTGGGGAATCATCTGAACAAACGTGTGTGGGGGTCAGGATGGGATGGAGAAGCCCCCTAGGGCAGCTCCGCACTCAACATCTTTAACCAACAGACTGTGAGCACTGAGTGAGGTCTGGAATTCCCTCCCACCAGCCCTCCCTGGGAAGAGACCAGCCTAAACCCTGTTTCTGAGGTCCTGCTGTGGGATGGGGCACAGGGCTGGCGAGGGACCCCCACACAGCATCTCTCCAGGACGGGAGGGGTGGGCACCAGCAGACCTTGATTCCTTGGAGTTGCTCAGCCTGAGGGGGGCTTCCCGAAAACAGAGGGGCCCTGCCAGGGTTAGGAAAGGGCCACGCCAGCTCCTGGCAGTCTTTCACATGTTTTCTTGTTCCCTCTGGGGAGGCTGCACCCACCACACAGTGGAGAGAGCTGGGGCGCTGGCATCCGGAAAGCCTGGATGTGAATTCAGGTCAGGGCAGGGTCACTTTGAACCTCTCTGAATTTCACCGTGAAACAAAGGGGATAAAGCCCACCCTGCACATTCGTTGCGAAGACTAGCTGAGAAAGATCCAGATGGCCCCCGCTGGGCCCAGCATACAGTAGGCGCTTTCCCCAAGGAACTGGCCGTCCTCAGCCTGCTTATCCCTGTGGGCGTCAGCCGCGCTCGCTCAACGATTCCTCCACCTCCGCTCCCACACTTATGACTTGGGCCCCTACTATGTGCCAGGCGCTAGGCAGACACTTGGCCCCATTTCAGCTCTGCCTCTCCGTGCATCTTGCAAACAGGAGATGCGAGGTCCCCCCAGAGCACAGAGAGAGGAGAGGAGTCTCTTGAGTGCGTGTGAAGGAGGAAGGGAGGGAAGCAGTGGGTGGAGAAGACATCTCGTGGCTGAGGGAAACGCTGAACAAACCTTTTTATTTTTTGCCCACAGCAAAATCACATAAATAAATAAATAAAAGAAAATCAATAGCGTTTTCTGAGTGTGGCTTGGCAGAGCCGAGGATCTCAGCCCTCAGAGAAGACAAGAGGTGGTGTCCCAGCCAAGGGAGGGTGGTGCAGAGCCTGGGGGCCAGGAGGGGTCCTAGGAGGGAGGGGGACAGAAGGCTGTCCCCAGGGAAGGGCTGTTCTCAAGCGCAGGCGGGATGCTCTCCCAGATGCCTCGCAGCTCCTATGAAGGCCTCTCCCTGCCTCCCTTGTCTTTCGCCAAGGCTCCGGGGCAGCTTCACCTCTGCCAGGAATTTCAGCAGGGTCCAGGCCCGTGCTCCCCTCTCAGGACTGAGCTGCCACGTGGGGACATTAGAGAGGATGCGTTCACTGCTCCTACAGTACATACCCCTACACACACACCCACACCCACACACTCCTACATACACACACACACATATACACATCTCTACACACACATACCCCAAATCTGCTTCCAGAACTCAGCGCTCCCTTTTGGATTAGAAAAATGCTATACAGTCCTTGGTTCCAGGAGCAAATCACTTCCTCTTTTGGAACCTCAGTTTCTCTATCTGTAAAATGGACATAGCCCTTAATTTGGCCTGTCTGCAAGAGTCAGAGGACCTCATTTCTCTCCCTCTGGTCCACTGACAGGGCCAGTGAGACCTGGACATCTCTCCTCATGCCTTTTCTGGATGAGGTTTGAGTTGGGGATTTCTCCCAGGAATGGGGAAAGGGGGGAGGTAGTCATTCTGGGTGTCCATGGGTTTGTGTCCAGAGGTACCAGGGAGAAGCACCGGGCAGCAGAGAAAGCACCAGGTTTACAATCCAACAGACCTGGACTCAAATCCTAGGACCACAGTTTAATATCTGTGTGACTTTGGGCCAGTAACTGACCACCCCTCCACCCCCTCCTTGCCGAGCCTCGGCCGTCTCATCTGTTGCGTGGGCACGGTAATATTCACACTGAAGAGTGCTGGGTGAATGAAGGGAGGATGATGCAGGGAAAGGGCCCAGCCCAGGCCCAGCACGTAGTAGAGTCTCCTACTCTCATCTCTGAAGGTCTCTCATTGTACGGGAGGTGGGCCCCAGACCACCTTCCTGACACTCAGAGGACCTGAGAGCTTGGCTCCTAAAATTCCTCACTTTGGCTCCCCCTCCAAGGCCCCCAAAGCTCAGGATCAAGCAACAGTGGGAAGCCCCTCCCTCAAGGAGAACGTGGGGCCCTTGGTCTTGATCAGACATGTAAAAAAAGAATTGCTTTGTGTACTCAGTAGCCACCATGAGGCCCTAACGCTGCAACCTGCACAGCCTGGCCCACAGCTGCCGTCACTGTCACTTATTTACCTGGCTTACTGTCTGCCTCGATCCAGGAGAACGTAAGCGGGGATTTTGGTGTGTCTGGTGGGCTTTGCTGCATTCTCAGTACTTAGAACAGTGTCTAGAACAGGGTGGATGCTTAATGAATGTTTGATGGGTGAACCAATGAATGAATGAATGAATGAATGAATACCCTTCCCAGATCCCAACTCCGCCCCCAGAGTTGTTGGCGATGGGCTTGGACATAAGCCTTCTGTTGGTCTTCTGCACCCCGGGCATGAATAAAGAGAAGAAAACCTGTCACATCTGAGCAAACCCCTCCCCGACAACAGGAACCCCAGGGGGCTGTGCTGTCCTGGGATTCCTGTTCAGACAAGAACATTTCATCAACAGAGTGAAAAAAAAGTGTGTTCAGGGCGGGTTGGTTCTGTCTCCCTCTCCGACGGTGAGGGTGCTGCTGAGGTTGACACCTCACAATCCTATCTCCCAGGGCTGGGTCCTGGCTGCCCCCGACCGTGACCTGAACCTTTTTGCTTCCTTGAGTGGATTAAACTGTCAAGTTTCCGGGTGTTTGTCGAGCGACGGGAGAGCCGCAGACAGTAATGTGGTTTTATTTACAACATAACCTCTTCAGCAACATCACTGGATTCTGAAAACACAGAACAATTTTCAGCCTCTAGGGGATTTCTAAGACATGATTTCCATAAAAATTAAATATTGATGAATCTTATCTCTCTGCCAACCTCCCTGTTCCCCGCACTTCCACCCTAAGCCCAAGTGAGAGGCAGAGAGAAGGGGAGAAAATGAACTGAAAAAGCAAAGCAGCAGAAGAAAGCGGGGACAGAGATGTGGGACCGTTTCAATTAAACAGACGCGGCGTTAGAGAGGGAGCTGGCGCAGCTGAGTCCGCAGGTGGGGTAGGGACAGGCGCATCCTAACCCCGCACTTCCTCGACAGCCTGAGCCTGGGTGTCCAGGATGCAGCCTCGGGCAGGGGCTGCGGGGTGGGCGGGCACAGTCTGGAGCCAGGTCATGATACGGCCAGGCCTGGGCCTGCTGGGTTCACGTGCAAAGGCTTGGGCATGGCCAAGGGGTCATGGAGTAGGTCCTGGTAGTAGAGCCTCGATTTTGTCATCCGTGAAGGGGGTATCGCTTAATGATGAAGCGCTCTGGAGTCAGCAGGTGTGAGTTTAAATTTAGATGGACTGAGTCTTGAATTCTCCAGATGTAAAGGGGATTCAAGGATGGAATGAAATACGGTCATCCCTTGTTATCTGCAGGGATCAGTCTCAGGACCTGCTGCGGATACTGGAACCTGCGAATCCGCAAGTCTGCGGTTCTGCATCCACAGATTAAACTAGCGGCAGAGGATGTAGCACTGCGGCACCGATTTATTGAAGAAGATCCGCGTGTAAGTGGACAAGCACAGTTCACACTCCTGTTGTTCAAGGGACAGCTGTATTATTAAGGTGACTTTCAGAGAGTAGATTCTCAGCAGCGTGGTTAGTTCGAGTCCGGGGAAGGCTAAATGCACGTGGTGGGGACAGAGGCACTGGCCTTCCCTCTGAATCCATTCTCCACACGAAGAGCTGACCCACCAACCCCCTTCCATGTGTCCAGCCTCAAAGGTGCTGCCTCAAGATGGTTTGGGGCAAATGTCAGAGTGTCTCCAGGGGCCCCTAGGGGATGTCCCCTTGGGCAATGGCTCTCTGCAGACCCCAGATAGCAGACAGAGCTGGTAACTCACAAACCCAGACCCTTACAGACCCAACCCTTGGCAGAGACGTGAAATTTCGTGCCACGTGGAGGGAAAGGGGCCACGCGGGATGGACCGCATCTGTTGGGATCCAAGCGGATTTGGCCAGAGCCGCCACCCAGCAGAGAACAAGCGGGCTCCACGTTGGTGAGTGCCTTTCCATCCCATAGGCAACTGGGTTAGCGCTGCCATGAAGGGGACAAAGGAAAACCCTCAGAAGAAAGGTCAGTGGGAAAACATCCAGGGACGACGATTCTGCACGAAGAACTTAGACACCCAAAATAGGCCAAACAAGGGCGAGCAGAATGGGTAACACCTCTCTCCCTCCAAAGCTTTTCTCAGTAGAACCACTAGACATTGCAGGGAGAACCAACCTCAGATCACAAGGCGTAATAGCTGGTGAGGCGTCACACGTTAGTAACCTATTTGCAGATGGTGTTAGATTTCAGGCATCCGCCCCACCCTGGGAACACGCACTCCCGCAAACGGTCTACCCACCTGCGCACAAAATGGGGCTTGGAAATGAATTACCCTGGACCCAGACTGGTACCAATGCAAATACCTAAGCTCATTCTCACCTTCTGTCCAAATGAGGGAGGTGACAGGATCATGAGTACTGAGAATGAGCAGGTTTTCTTCCTTCTCCAACGCAATTGCAGAAAATTAGACAAGATCATTTTACCGAGTTTAAAAACACATCACATTGGTCAAGTGCCTCTCACTGGCAGAGTCAGATCATTAAGGTGCTGATACTGCCCCAAATGTTCTGTCCCTGTCAAACTACACTCTGGGAGCTTCCCAAATCCATTTTAACCAACTAGCAAAAAAAAAAACAAAACCCCAAAACAGTAGAGATTTCTAATTGGAGCCGCAAATAAACCTCAGATAGTGCTCAAAATTGGGGCACAGCACGAGGAGGGTGCCCCCTTTTCCCACTTCCATGATCCACCTCTGGCATCTGCTGCTCCCAGCCCCCCTGCCCAGCCAGCCCTAATTAAGCCTGCAGCCCCCACCCCCAGATTTAGCTCTGCCCCATTTAACCTTCTGCTGTGAGCCTTTTCCGTCATAAAAGTCTTTGAAAACATTTTCAATGGCTGCATTATAGTCCACCGTATGGCCGTGGCATAATGTAACCGCTCCCACATCGCAGGACATTTGAGCTTGTCTTGCAGCCAAATTAGGAGGCGATGAAGCTGCCATGGGACGTCTCTGCAGCCTCAGTGCCGCTGGCCTTTCCGGAGAGAAAGTGCTTGGCACTTCGGTCAGAAAAGTACAGCCAGACATCCTCAAATTCACCTCTCTCCACGTCCAGGAGAGGACAGAGAAAACCGTTCCTGCCAACAGGTCCCTGACCTCCACAGGCCTGCATTGGCTGAAACACCATCTGATCTCACATTCACCAGATCTCAACGCTGGAGGCGAAATTCACTTCTTCTACTCACTAAACAGTTGGAAAAGACGATCACCAGGATGCAGATGTGTGAAGAACGTGGACCAGGCCTGGGCATGGCCGAGCCAACACCTCCAAGCTGGCCCTCTAGGAGAGTGGTTATCGATGGAGGGCCCTGCAGGGGACCCCGGCGATGTCTGGAGACAGTCACAGCTAAGTGGGGGGCTCTACTGGCACGCAGCGGGCAGAGCCCAGAGATGCCGCTAAGCATCCTACGATGTACCAACAGATTTCCAAACAACTACCCGACCTGCAATGTCGACAGTGGCAAGGGTGAGAAGTCCTGCCCTAGAGTGAGGTCAGGGTCCCAGGCCAAGCTTCCACTGGGACCACCCAAAAGGCTTGAGTCCAAGTCATACCAATAACCACAGGGCAGGACGAGGGAGAAGGGATGAAAGACATTGTGGGAACCAAAGGCTCACTCTGCTGGGTAGATGGTGGTTTTACTTGGAAGCATCCTTGCCCTTCCTGGAATCCCCCAATTCCAGAGCCAGGACACAGGTAGACTTCGGTCGCAGTTTTGCCAAGGCATCTCTGGGGATGGCCCTGAGGACTGCCGCCTCCCAAAGAGGTCCACAGAGACCACCCTCCACCCCAGAGCATCCTACCCACAGCCATGAAACCCCACCCCAGTCGTATCATCCCCGCCCCCCACCACACAGTCAGTAGCTCCCTCTTATCCACCGAAAAACATCTGGACTTTTGAGGCAGGCATCCAAGGCTCGTTGCAGTCCCCGCCCTACTTTCACAGGGCACCACAGAGCTCTGCACTCCCGACAAGCTGGCTGCCTCCCCGTCACCTCGCCCCTACTCAACCATTGCCCAGTTTTGGGATGCGCTCCTCACATCCCTCATCCTCCAGCTCTAACCCTTCCAAAAAGTTGCAGCCCTCCTCCCTCAGCCTCCCTCCAAGACTCCTTCATCCCTGCCAGGCACTGACCTTCCTCTGCCATGGGTCACAGTCACCCGGTTCCTGTCCTGGCCCCAGGAGTGAGCTCCACCTCATGGGGGGGGGTGACACCCCCCGTAAGTGTCAGCGTATGTGTTTGGCCCCGTTCCACTGAGTGTGTCTTGCCAAGACCCGCTTTCAACCTGAAAGCTGGAAATAGTGACTCTGCTCCTCACAGCTGCAAAACTCTGTGGATCTAAACAATGAGACTCAAGGAAGCAGCCGCCATCCCAGCCCCATCCGACAATACAGGGGAGGCCAGGATAGGAGCCAGGCTGACAGCACAGATTCCTATGCCTGTAGGACAAAGGCCACTTGCTGAGAACCCTGGATGCCCTGGCATCCTTGTTCTGACCTGAACAGCTCTCAGCGTCACTGGCCAGAGCCGAACAAGTAATGGGTCCTTGAGGTGCATCTCGAGGGGAGACGTACAAAGCTCTAAGATGTACGGGGGCATAAGACACCAAGAGCAAGCAGGCACCTTTCCTCACATGCTCCAATGTGAGACTGCAGGAGCCTGGATTTGTGCCTGTAAATATGAAGAAAGGCTGGAAATAGGAGTTGAAGAGCTTAAAATCTTCAGGTTTTGTATCTGTAACCACAAGGCAGAATTCTCTGAGCCCCGATGGGCTCCGCCAGGGGAGGTGACCCCCCACCCCCAGCCAAATACCGAGGAATCGACCAGGGATGCTGTTTTGAAGCCGTCCTCCCTTAAAGAGGAGTCACAGGAGTCCCTGGTTTCCCTCTTACTTGTAGCCAGCAGGGGCGTAAAATTAACTCCACCTTTGCCAAGGGCAGCCTGGCAAAGTTTACTCATATGACAAGGACATATAGCCTTTGACCCCAGCACCTCCTATAAGTTTTATCTGGCAGATCCGCCAAGACAAAACGACCCACCTACAAGGATAGTCATTGCAGCCTTGTTTGTAAAAGCAAAAGACTGGAAACAACCTAAATGCTTAACAGCAGGGGATTGGTTAAATAAATTATAGGACATCCGTGTAATGGAATAAAAGAGTGGGAAAGCGCTTTCTGTGCCAATCTGGAGCAACTTCCGAGATAGACTGTTGCCGGAAAGGCGTGAGGGGCAGGGTAGTGTGTGTGGCTCGTTACCATCTGTGGGGTTTGCAAAGGCATCATGACTCTGTAAAGGAATAACCGCTTGAATATTCATAGACTCTCTGAGAGTGGACTCGGGAGGTCTGGCCCATCAGCTGCGTCCAAGGAGGGACACCGAGTGGACGACACACAGGGGAGAAAGGAAGGCTTGCCTTTCGACACCCTTTGGGTATCTCTTTACTGTGTTCCGTGTGAGGCTATTATCCATTGAAAATAACTTAAAGGACCAAAGTCGCACTCCCTTTCCTCTTGTTTCTTCTGTCTCCTGTCTCCCCGTCAGCCACTCAGCCGGCTGTCCCCTTCCCCATCCCCGCTGATGTCACACAGAGAGGCAGCAGCATAAAAAGCACGGGTGTGTGGTGCCAAGAGTGGCATGGAAAGCCGGGGGCTCCGTGCCCGAGCGTGAGAGCTCTCACTCCCGCAAACCTGCATCGGCCCTGCTGCAGGAAGGGGCCCGACCATCCCCCCTCACGGAGCGCTGGGAGGACCAGAGCCCACCACGGGAGGGAAGGCAGCTGCTGCCCAGCGTCCAGCACGCAGGCGGACACCTCCACGTCATGGACCGAGGAGACTGGCCTTCAGCAGGTCCAGACCAGCTGAGTTCCTCTGATTGCAGCGGGAGGCTCTCCAGGGAGCCGCCCTGAACTGCAGGTGTAAAGGAAGCCCAGACAGGGCAGCTTGCTTCCCTGCATGTGTAAGCAGGTGTCCCAGCCCCAGCCGCCTCTACCGGGCTCTGCCCCAACTAGGGGGAGAGGGGAGGAAGGGGTCCTGGGGCCGGATGTCCGTGAATCAACAGTCTCCTCGGCTTCCAGCATTGTGTCTTGTAAGCCCTGACGCCCGAAACATCCTTGGCAGTGGCTTCGGAAGTGCTGGAGATGTAAAAGCCACTTCAAAGGCTGCGCTTGCAAGAGGAAAGCACGTATGAAAAAGGCTTTGTCTGCTCCCTCCTCCAAGGGAAGCATCTCTGGGAGGTCGAGAACACAGAACAGATGGAGGGCAGGGGCGGTGAGGCAGAGGGTGTGCTCCTTTGTGTCCAAACACACCTGCTTTCACTGAAGCCCACGTCCTGCACCCTTCAAACCACCAGCAGGCTACAGAGCTAGGCGGAGTTCAAATCCTGGCTCTCCCCATTCCTGGCTGTGTGATCTCAGGCAGAACCCTCAACTTCTCTCTGCCTGTTTCCTCACCTGCAAAATGCAGTCAAATCATAACACGTACCCCATACGATTGTCAAGAGGATTAAGTGGGATTAACACCTGTGAAGTTGGACTAGAACCTGGCGTGGAATAAACGATCGGTACCTGTTAGCAGCTGTTGATAACCAAACCACCACCGCCACCACCATCATCACCGCCAAAGCCCTTCTCTCTCCTAGCCCCACTCTGTTATGCTGCCACTATCACAGTCCCATCAAGGCTACTGAACCCCAGCACGTAGCAGCAGCCCCAAACCCCAGCCTACTGCCACCCAGGGCCACTCCTAGGGCCATAGCATCCAGCCCAATCCGGAGACGGCAGGACTCCAGCCCCAGACCTCGATGTTCTTCCAGCAGCCTGCTGGTCCTGCCAGCCTCCCTTCACACCCTGCCTGGGTCCTGCCTTTGACAAGCCCTGTCTGGCCCTGACCAACTTTTCCCACCCTAGAGCCGACAGGCGACGCAGGGACAATGGCCTTTGGTGCCCAGCCCGGCCTCCGCACAGTCACACTCCACTCCTCGGTCCAGGCTGAACCAAAGGTACATGTGTGACTTCAGCCCCCAGAGTCAATTCACAGCCCAATGCTGTCGCACAAAGAACAGAAAATCCATCAGCATGCCCCAAGTCCCCAGCCAGCATCTTCTTGCTTCCAAACCAAGTAAATTTAATATCTGACACTTGCGCCCAGAGCTCACATCGGGAAAGGCACGATTCTTTCAGCTTTACCACCTTCGCTGACAATTCCTGACCCAGCCTCGGATCACCGAGTTAGCGGGCTCCCTGCCGGCACCCTCTGAGACTCCGCTGCATCGCCTGCGGCGCTCCCACCCCGCCCTCCTCGCCTCCCACCCAGGCTGGAGAATGGACACCCCTCTCTGAGACCGCCACTCACACTGGAAGGTTAAAGGACATGGCTGTGATGTCGCAATCGCTCTTACTTTCTGGGAACAGAATCCTGAGCACGTCTCCACCGTCACGTTGGCCTGTACCAGGGAGTCGGGGAAGGCGTGCGTGACATTCTCCGGCAGCCGGAAGCAGCCCCGGTATGTGACGGTCCTCCCTGTGGGGAAGGAAATAGGGTTTTGGTTGAGAAACAGTGTCCGCCATTCTCTGCGCCTGTCCCAAGGGGAGATGGTGGCTTCAGGTCCTGAAATAGATGGAAATAGACTCGGGAGGGGGCGGATTTCCAATCAGAGAGAGCAAACTGCCTGGAGAGGCTGTGGTCAAGACAAGCTCCTGAGAGAAATCAGGCACCGGGCCCTTGGTCACCCAGGGGCACTGATGAGGGGCCACTTGGCTGGAACTGAGCTCATGCCTTGCTTCTCCCGTCAGCCCTCAGGGAACAGTGTCCATCCTCCTTTCCATCCCTTCCTTCCACGAATCCGGATTGTGTATCCATCATGTGCTGCACTAGGGGACCCGAGAGACCATGATATTCTGGAAAGTTTTGCCCAAGCATGCCAGAAAAGAGACGTAGATTCTAAAATCTGAAATCCCGCCACCATCCCTCTTGTTGTGCCTTCGAGTCACACCGCAACTTTGCGCTTTCTCTGATCTTGAACTCTCACCAATTTCTAGGAATACTCCTCACCCTTGTGGTACCAAGGAAGCCTCCTGCCAAACTGTTCTTCAACCTTCTGGTGGAAAAGTCCAGCCCTCTAGTTGGCTTCCTTGGTGCTAAACAAACCTTCTGGAATGTTCTGACACCAACTGCTCCTATCTCTTCCAGACTCATCCAAGTTTCTCTAGCTGGCATCCTGATTCACATCCCATTCTCTTTCTAACACATCTCCCGGGATTCTTGGCCTGCCACACGTCTGGGCCAGCAGCAGAAACCCTCTCGCCAGTCAGCACCACGGCAGGAGGGCTCTCTGCATGCAAAACTGCCAAGCAGGACCAACCTCTGGGTCTGGAAACCCATCCAATCGACCATGGCACCAGTGGTCTGGGTGTCAGGGAATGGACCTATTAGGGCACAGATAAAGGAAAGCAGCCTGGTGCTGGGAAAACAGTCCAGGCCGGGTATCCTAATGGCCCAGCACAGAGTATCTGTTCTGTTAAAGGTCTCATTAGTGAATCCATAAAGAGTGTGTTGTCAGAGTCTCTACCCCTGTCCCCATTACCCCATGTGGAGCCCTTGTTCCCAAACACATCCTGTCTGAATGCAGGAAGCACTTAAGCAGCCTAGCTGCCCGGGTCTGAGCACCAAGACACTTTCCTCATCACCCTGACACTATAGACAGTGGCCAGGGTTGGTTTTGAAACTCACCCCTGCTTCTCACAGCTGGGCTTCCGTTCTGCTTGGCAAACTCATTCATCCCTAGGAAAGCTCTCCCAGAAACCCCTCTGCAGTCTTAGCTTCTGACCTGACACCTCTTTCTCTGAGCTCTGCCTAGTTCTCAAACTAAGCCAACAGCTCTCCTGAAGCCCTGGTCCATGGCCAGAGGCAGCTGAGTTCATGAGTTGATGGACCTGGGTGCTGGGCTATCCCTCCATCATCTGCCATCCTACCCTTGCCAGTGGTGGGGAGAGGTCTCCCACATCCTGACTTCTTCCCAGCCTGGCCCCTCTCAGTCAGGAAGAGGGTGGTCCACAATGTGTGCAAATGTACACAGCTGTATTATTCTATAAAGGGAGACTTTCATAATTACATAAAGTGGATCTGGGTCTTGTTATCTTGCAAGAGGACAAATCTGAGTTTCCCATGCACTGAGCTGGGCCCCCTCAGTTGTCATCTCAATTTGATAGCATGCTCAGCTGAAATTCTGGGAGGTTCCATTTTGCTGTCTGACACATCAGCTGACTCTCCCTCATGGTTGATTATTTCCTCCTGAGTTCTGTAATTGTGAATTACAAACTCATCTTCAGTGAGAATTTATCTGTGGGAACTCTTTATACCTGGGTTGGCGGCTGAGAGAGATTTTGTATTTGCCTCTATTAGTACTCCAGACGGCCCAGAGCCGATTTTCTCTTCCTTTCTTCCTTTCTCCCTTCCTTCCTTCCTTCCTTCCTTCCTTCCTTCCTTCCTTCCTTTTTCTTTCTTTCTTTCTTTCCTTCTTTCCTTCTTTCCTTCCTTCCTCGCTTTCTCTTCCTCTCTTTCTCTCTTTCTTTCTCTTTTTTTAAATGGAGATCCTGGGGCTTGAACCCAGGATTGAACTTAGTGCTCTATCACTGAGCTATTACCCTCCTCCCCAGAGCAGATTTTCATCTTGGCACTTTCAGAATTGGGCACGTAGCATAAATCTGAACCTCAACACTCATATAAATGCAGGCCTGCAATGATAAATTCTCAAGTTATAAATTCTTAGGAAATCTTTTTTCACCTGAAGTTCAGGTCAGAACAGACAAGTTTTTCTATCTCCCTGAACTGGTAGGTGGTATTTTGTTTAATTCTAAAATTTCACTGATTTATACTTCAGTGAAATTGGATTCATCTTTACGTAGAGGTTGCCATCCAACTTCCCAGCCTGACAGGCTCAAAGCCTCCTTTTCTGTCCTGCTTGGACACTGAAGCCTAAGCCGTGTGGCCAGCAAGACCAGCAGCTTCCCCCTGAGGAGACCCTGAGCTGTAGAGCATCCTGTCTGACCCTCATCTCTTCATTTACCGCTTCCTTCCTGGAGCCAGAGATTTCCTTACTTTCTTGTTAGTTTAGCTCTGCATTTAAAACAACATTTGTTCAACTTGACCCAGCATTTCTGGCTGCTTTATAGCTAGAAAACTTTCAGACTAGCTGGTCTGTCCCATTGCCAGAAATTATAGTCTGCCTCTGTACTTTACAAAATAGACTGGAACCCAGAGAGGGGAAGCAAGCTGCCAGAGGCCACACAGCGTGTCTAACACACACTGAGACCTAGACCCTGGGCCCCCGATCAGTTTCTCTCTCCTGCAGAGGACAAAGAAAGATGTGCCTCAGCTGTGAACTCAAGCAACCTTTAGTGGATCCTAACCCTCCTCCTGCCTTGCCATGAGCCTGCCCGGTGAATGTGATGAGAAAGGGAGGGCACAAGGTCTGTCCTGCGTAGGCTGGATAAGGGGATGCAGATGTGGGGACAGACAGAGCTCAGGGAGAGGCTGGCACACTCACGCTTCCTGGAGCTGGGCTGCAGCTCCTCCACGCGGTACACAGAGAGCCGGCCGGCACCCCCGCACACCGAGCGCTTCTCTCCTTTGCACTCATGGTTACACTCCTCTGGCCCGACACTCACTGCTGGGAGCCGGTTCCCGCAGTAGCACTCGGCCCCTGCCTCCAAGCCTGCGTAGACGTAGGACCTGCAGGAAGAGCGGGGCCTGGGGTGAGTCCCGACCTTGGCCCAGAGTGCTGAGGTCTGGATCAATGAATGGCAGCTGGGTCCGGGGCCAGGATAAGTCTGAATCCCTAGCAGAAGTAGAACCCCAGGTCTTCCAACACTGAGCCCAGGGCTCTTCCCATAAGCCCCTGCTGGATCATCAATAAACTTTCTTCTTTCCGGACAACTGGGATCTGACCCACTGAGCTCTAATGAAACTACGACAGCAAACTGTCAGCCCAAGAATCACCTCAGGGGATATCACTCCCACTTCCTGGGGCTGTATCTTCACCTTATTTCCAGTGGAGTCGATGTTCAGGGCCCCAGACTTACCGCTCAGCGCATGCGTCCTGGCAGTGGGAGATGGTCATCTTTCTCAAGTCAAAAAATACAGCCCCTTTCAGAGTTCTCTCCTGGCCATCGTCACTGAAGCATCCCACGTATGTGCCTGCCGGCAGGGAAACACAGCAGAGACTTAGAGGTCCCGGAGAGAGGAAGGGTCCAAATCGTGGGTCCACTCTCAGCACTGTCCCTCCTGGCTAAGGCACTTGTCGGAGGAGCCCTGGGGATGAGGCTGTGGTCTAACCATCCCTGTGGTGCTTCTGGACACTTTCACCTTGTTCTCTCCCCACCCCTTTTCTTAATGGCCCACTGTCCCCCAAGACACACAGCTGGGAGCCTGGCCTGAGCCAAAATTCCACTTTCTTCCACCAACCTCAATGCATCAAGTCTGCCTGGTTTAATTGCTTCCCTTGGACCCCCTCCTCTCCATCCCCTCCCTTTCTCGGCTCTGCCTCCACAAATGTCCCGATAGGCAGGTTCTGTCACCTCCTTGTGATCCAGAGGGGATAAATTCGTTATGGGAAGTCTGATCTTACCCAATCTAAAGATCTGGCAAACAAAGAGATTACTTTTTTCCAGAAAAAAATCTACCATCCCGGGAGGGAGGAAGCCCCCCCTCGCCGGAGGTGTATAAGCGGCATCTGTTAACATGTACGAGAGCTGTCCCACGTGGGAATCATTAGGACCAAGGGACCGCTGAGTGCTTGCCTGTTCAGGTATCTCTGGCTCATCCCTGGAAGGCGGCCTGGGGGACGAGATTCCACAAAGCAGTGGTGGTGCTGATGCAACTGTGCGCATGCCAGTGGGATTCGGCAACGCCCCTGCCCTATCACCCCAAGAGAGGGAGGTGCCTCCCTGAGATGCCGGAGAAGCCTGGAGAACTCGAATACTAAGCAAGGGCGGTAGGTGTGTAAATGTCACACGCACCATGGTGTGTTAAAGGAACCATGCATCGGGAGTTCGCAAACACGCCGTCACATGGTCCTGAGCTGTGAATGCACGCCCACGCTAGCTGTGCCGAGATCTGGATCCGGCACCCGTGATGAAGATGCTGCCCGTGTCCAGGGGAGCGTCTGTGCCCAGCCCCAGGGATCTCCAGTGGCCCCTGGGCAGCACACTGCCGCCTGCGGAGGTTAGGCTGTCTCTGGGAAGCAGCACACCCAAGGCGTCCCAACAGCCTGCCAGCTCTCAAACAGCTTTGCGGTGAGGAGTAATGATCTTGTCTGCAGGTCCAGGAGCTCCCTGATCCGGTGAGACTGGCTTTTTATTCCTGCCAAGAACCTGGCCCAAAGCAGCAGCTCAGGGCCAGCAGCTGGGCGGTTTGGAGGGGAGGGTCCTCCAGCTTTCATTCCTGGGCCCCAACCAGGAAGCGATGTTCCTGAGTGTGAACACCATGCATAAATCTGTCTCTGACCTTGACTAAATCGGTTCGACATTCTGTGCCTCGGTTGCCCCTACTGTCAAATGGATAAATGCACCCCTCCCCCTCCACCTGTCTCAGGTCACTTCTCCTGCCCATGTTGGAACGTGTCCCTGCTCCCTCCCTCACATCCATGCTCTGCTTCCTACCTGACCTTGACGGCTTAGAGCCCTGGCCACTCCAGCCCATTATGGCCTCTCCTGTCTCTGGATTCTTAGACTGAATGTCTGAAAAACTTGCTGACACCCAAATCCTTATCACTAACTATTGTTGTTGAAAATCTTTTATACCTGCGTGTCCTGTCTCAGCAACAGGATTTAAGGCTCATTAAGAGCCAGGACCACAACTTCAACTTAGCTGGTGACTCCCCAGGTCAGGCAAGATGTCAACAATCAACATCTACTTGCCAGAAGGGGGTCAGAGCTCCTAAAATGCTGGCATCCTTTGAAGATGCAAGAGCGGGAGCAGAGAGCCCAAGTGCAAGGAGGGGCTGGTCCTTGGCTACACCAATGTGCAATTCCCAGGGCCCCGAGTTGAGAAAGGCAAGGCAGAGGAAGATGGCTAAGATGGCGGGAGACTGGACTCTCCGTTATGCCAAGAACGGCTGAAGACCCGGAGACCTCAGGTTAGAGAACACCAGGGCTGCGGAGAGAGCAACAGTCACCTTCTCAACATCTGCCAGGGGATCTCGCCCCCTTCTAGGCAATGAACCTCTTGAGGTCACCTTCACTGGCGATGCCCATCAGCACACACGTGACCCACACCCAGTGGACCACACCCAGTGTCCCAGTGTCCACCCACAGACACAGGCTCCATCCCTCATTGTGGGACCCCAGACACCCATGTCCCACAAGCTTCTCTCTCTTTATATAAGTCTCAGGACTATCGATACCAGAAAGCTTTCACTCAGGTTGGTGAGAATCAGTTGCTCCCCTCAGTTTGCCCACTTAGTGAAAGAAAACAAATATTTGAGAAATTTCTGATGTGTGTTGCTCAGCAAAGAGGAAATTCTATTACAGCTTTCAGGTAGACATCAGGAGCACAAGCTCAGGGGTTGTTAAACATGTATCACTGTTGATGGGAAATTAACCAGAAGGTTCTAAAGGTGCCTGGGCTCGAGACCCCTGAAGGCTGAGACTGGCACATAGCGTTTTGGGGGCTCCACCTCGAGCTGGCTGTGTGACCTGGCATGTGCAACCTCGCTTTCCCGAGCCTCCACTTCCCCATCTGTAAAATGGGGTTAGGGTCCCACGGAATTCATGGAGTGGTCGTGAGAATTCCATGAGGTCCCACGCCGGCAGTGTGTCTAATGCAGGCGTGGCATGGAGGACGGGGCTCAGTGGTAACTTTTTATTTTTACTATATCCTTATTAATAATCAACATTTCTAGATTACTTCCCTGAAATGCAAATCTTTCATCATGAAAATGGTGATGGCACGGCTGACATCATAAGGCTGTCTGAAGATTAAATTACGTGCGATAACAGACGTACATCTAGGCAGAACAGTGCCTGGCACATGACAGATGCTCAGATAAGTAACAACCATTATTATTCTGATCTGACACACTAACCCGGGGCCGAGGGTGACTATGGCTCCGTAAATATTAGCTGAATAATGAACGCATGAGTAAGAGAGAAAGAAATGGTTCCGAGCAGGCAGGCTCGCAAAACAAGCAGCAGCTCGCTGGCTACCAGCTGGCCATCGGGTGGAACTGACCGGTCTGGAGGGGACGCCCACGCCTGGCTGGCCCTGTCTCAGTTTGTAGCGAGGGCCTGAGCCGCAGATGCCTCCCTCTCTGTGAGGAGGCGGTGAGCCCTCTTTTCCTGGAAAAATAATGAATGGCTTTTCTAACTCCCTGACAGAGGTGAGAATGTGCAGAAAAGAAAGGACTTCCCAGGGATGTGCTGGGACACATTCCGAGGCGGATTTATTACTTTCGGCTGAAATGGAGGCGATGCATTATTGTCTGTGACTCCGCATCTGTTCATTTGCACATCAAAATGGACATGCCGTGAGGCTATTAACGATGGCTTTGGAGATATTGGAATGTCTTTGGAAATTACTATCAATAAAAAACAAACTGGCTATGGAGAAGTTACTATTTTTCCCCCAGTAAACTTACTGACATTTTATTCCATTATGGATGTTGTCCAAGGTATAATGAAATGCTCTGTGATTGATGGGGCCTCCTGCAGCTTCTGAGGCTCACAGGATCCCCTTGCAGGAGGATGGCGGGCTGCCCGGGCCGCAAAGAGACGCTGTCTTTGTCTGCAGCCCCAGCAGCTGTCCCAAGGGCCAGCCTGCGGGCTCCTCTCCACCAGGGAGGCCCACCTGGCTGTGCAGGGCCCACGGAAAGAGGGGAAGGGGGCTCCCAGAGGGTTTTCAGGTCACTGCCACCTCTCCCTGCTTTCCCTGAAGATCCCCAGCCACGTGACACCACGGCCTCTCCCAGAGTGCGAGTTCTTCCTCCAGTCCTGGGAGATGTTCAATATATCGAATGACCTATGGAGTGGGGGACAGTGACCCATCAGAACTGTCACCATTTTATATCAGAACTTGGTACTCCTGCGGGACCAGGCATTAACCCTTCACTGGCTAGGTCTGGGGATCACCAGAGAGGGTCAGCCAGAGTGCAGAATTCAGCTCGGGGGCTCAGGGCAGGAGCTGTTTCACTATTTTAACGAGAAAGAACACACTGGTGTTGAATGGGTGACTTATCTGTCCTGTTCACATCTCACCGTCATCTCTTCAGTTTTCATCATAGCTCCTTCCATAGATTCTGTAAGTGATGACTCAAGTAAAGGGGTGCCCACTGGTTTCTCTGGATGTACAGAATCTACATCTACAGCTAAAACCAGATCACCCTGAGTCCTCACATCTGCTCATCAGTCACCCCAAAGCCAGATTACAAAGAACCTGTCACCTCTAATGGTCCCAAAGCTCCTTGCACACGTCTCTAACACGCCTCAGGCACACTGTGTGGGAATCATCTGGGTGCACACCTGATTCTGCCACCAGACTGAGCTCCTCTAGTGCACAGTGAAGGCACACACAGAGACTCATCCGTGGGGCTTCAAAAGATGTGGATTGAGAGAAATAAAGAGAAAATCGCATCTAATTTGCCCATGGTCACAGAACCAATAATTGGCAATAGCAAGAGAGAAACCTAGGTCAGTTTTCAAAACTTGTGCTCTTTCCATGCCTTCTTTTCAAGAAATCCATGACAACTTTGGTCAGTCATTTACACTTTAGTCTAAACGAGTTCCACTGGCGTTGCCTGCATAGAGACCCAGCTTTTTGGTGTGCAGTTTACAGCGATCATACCTATGTGAAATGAGCTGTAGAACCAGCTCCTGAATTCTCTCATTCTTATATGGAAGCCTTGCTGAGGAATCCCATACTAGGTTTCTGACCTAGAGGATTTCAGATGAAACATCCTTCCATGGAAGTTTCTTTCTTGTTGAAGGCACAGTCCTCCAGTCTTCATTGTACTCGGCTTCCAGAGTTGTTCTCCTAAGGCTCTTGCCTCTTCTGCTCCTATATCCTGCCACTGAGGACTCTCAGCTCCAACCACACTTCTTACAGTCGAGAGAGCAGTTTCCCTGTTATTGGTGGTACAGAACCAAATGGGGTGGTGACAGGGATGTTGAGACACTGACTGAGATCAGTCACCACCCCATAGTGGCCATGACACTCCCTGGATGCTCAGCAGATCCAGGCTAGGTTACTGGGCCCTGCACAGTCTGGATAACTCTGTGTAAGGAGCCAGGTTCTCCCCATGACGGAGCCCCAGCAGTGTGACTCTGGCAATCCTGGTTAGTGCCCTGACCACATCTCCCAGGCCTTGCTGTCTCTAGGCTGCACCCTGAGACACACGCTCCACACTTGCTCCAAGTCCTCACCAGCTCCGTCATGTACCCTTTCCTGACCACCTTCTCTTCCTTGTCTCACCTCCCACTCCCTACCTGTGTTCCTGGGATCATATCCTAAACAAACCACGTCCATCTGAATCCTGGTTTCAGGGTTTGCTTCCAGGGAACCCCAACTAAGAGAATGACCTTGGGAGAATTTACTTAACATCTCCATGCCTCGGCTTCTTCACCTGTAAAACTGAGCTACAGTAATAACAGCACCTGTAAATACTGCACTGACATGCACGTGGTCACTGCTGTACCAGTTAGCTGTTGCTATTAAACAGTAATAGCTGCCGGTTCCTGAGTGCCAACGAACACACGAGGCCTTCCAGCCCAGTGGTCCTCAGCTTGGGCACGCATCAGAGCCACCTGGAGACCTCTGGCCCCTGCTCCAGAGCTGGGGACTTGGTAACTGTGAGAGGACCCGAGAATGTGCACTTGTAACGAGCTCCCAGGTGGTGCTAGGTGGCTGGTCTGGGTCCCCACTTTTTGAAACACCACTCTATATTACTGCATTGAATCTTCACCCCAACCTTGGGGAAGGAATCTCTATCTCCGTTTCCAAGGGACCCAGAGAAGTTCAGCAACATGTCCAAGGTCACCCAAGATGCTTGGGAATGAGCCAGGATCCAGCCGAGGTCCGTCTCAGCTCTAAGATGCTCGCACATCTCAGCCTCAAGCCACGCGCACGTCCAGCTGGCAAGTGAGCAAAACTCCAAAGGGCGACCCCTCCCAGGCCCTTCCTGTCTGCAGCAGAGCAGGGGGACGAAACAGTGAGCGAGGGCCATGGGCCTGCAGTGCCTACTTCTCAGGCTGCTGCCAGGGCTAGGGAGAGGGGACACCAGTCCTATGTCTCCAAACGGGGCTCCTAGGAGTAGCTCCCTTACATGCAAGGAGGCCCAGGGCTGAGCACCTACCTCGGCTGCTGGCGGCTGGCCTGGGGGCCTCGGGGCCCAGGGCGGGCGGCCCCTGGGGGTCCCCCATGAAGTGATGGAACCAGCGGCGCCGCAGCTGGCGCAGCTCCGAGTTGCGGCTGCGGAGCCAGCGGGGGCTGGGCCGGGGCCGGGCCAGGGGGCCCTGCAGCACGTCCACGCCGAGTAGCAGCTCCGGGCTGACCCGAGGGTCGTGCAGGGCTCGGCTGTCCAGCAGGCCCACGCCCAGCGCCACGGCGGCCACAGGCAAGGCCTGCAGGGGGCCAGGCGCCCGGGGGCCTGGCGGCAGGAGGCCCACGCGGGCCCGCTGCAGAAGCAACAGGCTGCCAGTCATCAGGTAGGCGGCTGTGAGGAAGAAGAGCAGGAACTGCGTTCGGCGGAGAAACTTCTGGAGCCGGAAGAAAGGTTTGGCCATGCCCCTGGGCAGCGGGGCTCCCGGCTGGAGCCCGGGACGGCTCCTAGCACCCAGGCGGGAGGGAGGCCGGGGCCTCCAGAGGCGTCATCCCCGCATCCTGGCACGGGCCGGCACTCTCCTGGGACTACTGTTCCTCCTGCCCCGTTTCCAGCAGGTACTCAAATGGCATCATCACTCATCTCCACCCCTGGACCTGGCAGCTGCAGCTTTTGCCCAGGGGTCAAGAACCTCACCATCCCTGAGCTCTAGCGGCCCTCATCTCCTGGCTCAGAAATCTGGAAAAGAAGAGAAAAAGCACTTAGATGCAATAGGAGGGTCCACCACTCCCACTGCTCCAGGGTCAGGAGCCCTGCACTCCTGTGCTCTGTTTAACAAAAGGGCCAGCTGTGTTGCTGGAGCACTGGACAGAGAGCTGCGTTCAAATCCCAGCTCTGCCACTGGACAGCTGTGTGACATCAGGTGGGTTACCTAACCTCTCTGGGCCTCAGTTTCCTCAGCTATAAAATGAGACTAACACTATCCTGGAGCAGGAGTGAAGATCCAATAATGACAGCAGTAAGGGGGAGGAACAACAGTGGCTTTGTACTGAATCCTAGCTATGTGTCAGGCACTGAGCTAAACACTTTCTGTATCATCCAGTTCAATCCTCACACCAATCCAGCAAGGTAGATACTCTGTTCTCCCCCTTTTACAGATGAGGAAACTGTGGCAAAAGGAGCCAAAGTTACATTTCCAAAGTCACACAGCTGGTGAGCAGAGGAGCCAAAGGTTGGCACAGTCTGCCTCCAGAGCCTGTACTCTGGACCCCTACACGGCCTAGCCTGTAATAAGACCCCTACCACCTACGAGGGCACCCAGCCCAGGGCCTGAGTCTACAGCAGGTGCTCAATACATGCGTGCCAACTGCTGACTCCCGGGGTGCATCAGGACTGCTAGCTGTCTTTTGGAAATGGTTCTGCAGGGATGGGTGGGTTTTAACACAGGAGAGGGCACAGGGGAGGGGGTGGGCTTGCATAGCCATCCAGGCTTCCTGAAGGTGGCAGGTCAGAACCAAAGGAACAGGAGACCACCTGGCCATGCACCTGCCAAAGGAGGCGGGGCCCCCGGTGTGGCCAAGGTGGGGGCAGGGGAAGCTCTCGGAGCAGCCTTGCAGGGGCCCCTCTGCTCCCCAGGACTCAGCTCTCACACTGGGCTTTGGTTTCCACTGGTGGCGCCTCTGAAGTGCACTGTTGGGGGTTGGCAGAGGGGTCTGCAGCTGCCCTGAGCCGGGCAGCTGGGCAAGGACAGCCTTTAACACAAGGACAGGCTTGTCCCAGGGAGAAAGGCTCCGAGGAGCGTGACTAAGCCACTGCCTGTAACTACCGTGGCCCGGGACCCCCGCCAGGCCCGCACAGTTCCTCAATGGCTGCTCTGTGCCCTGGGGACAGCGGCCGGGTGTGAGAGGAAAGACAACGTTTGGGCTCTTGTGGCCTGGCATTCCAGGCTCAGTGTCGGGGGGCCAGACCAGCCTGACCCTCTCAGACGGAACGCCAAGAGCGGCCAGGTCCTGGGGCTTCCGGGCAGGATCTGGGAAGATGGGGTCAGCGGGTCCTTGAGGCTGGGGGTGGGGTGGCAGGCTTGGGCATTAGCAAAGGAAGGTGGAATTAAACTCGGAGTCCGGGAGCCATTTCAGATGGGTCTCCAGAGCTTTTATTTTCTCTCTAAGCCGCTGCGTGCCAGGCCCACCCCCGCCAGCCTCGTCAGATTTGTGAAACTGCAGAGAAAATCCTAAGAAATCCTGACTGATCTTCCTGCCTCTTGCTTTGGCCCCTCCAATCCATCCTCCACAGGGCTGCCAGGGTGATCCTCCTAACACGCAAATCTGATCATGGCGCTCCCCTGCTTAAAACCCCTTTCAATAGCTCCCTGTGGCTTTGGGGATAAAACTCCAAGCTCCTTAGCGTGACATACGAGGCCCCCTTCCTGATCCAGCCTGTCCAACTCATCTCTTGCCAGGCCCTTTCCTTCCGCTGCCCCATCCCATGTGCGCATGTGCGTACACGTACGTACCCCCCCACACACACACGCACGCACCCCACGGTCCAGCGGAGCTATCACAGCACATCTGCCCTGGTGCTTTTGGACACACTGCATTCGATGTATGTTCCTCCCTCTTCACCTGGCAAATCACCTGTGTATCCTCCAAGGCTCAGCCCAGGTGTCACTTCCTCCGAGAAGCTTTCCCTGACCATCATCCACCCCCATCCCGGCATTCACCATCCTGGGGCAATTTTAATTGTTCCTGTACTTGTCAGTCATCCTCACAGAACTGTGACTGACTCAAGGCTAGAGGCCATAATACCCTATTCATTTTGCTAACTCCAGCCCCCTGCGTGAGCCCCAGCAGCTTAAATGCTCAGCCACTCTGTTTTTGAATAAATTTTTTCTAATGAATGGGAAGATAAATTGACAGGCGAATCCTGATATCAGAAACCTGCTTCTGTAGGGGTCTTAGGGCCATGAAATCTCAAATTGCACTTATCCAGAACCGCAGGGGCCTCTCCAGAACCATGGGAGACTCGGAGAGTATGTGAGCACAAAGGACCCAGCGTCACCAGTTCGGGTCTCACAGACGCATGGAAGTTAACACGGTGCCCGAGCTTCATGTGTAATCCTTCCTGTGTTGTAATTCTAGGAAGAGAGGTTTCCAGATCTGTTGCAAAAGGCCTCTGGTTACAAGACTGGGATTCTATCAGTGAAAAATCCTGTAAAACTAAAATAAGAGGGGAGCGAGGACTCCTGCTGTGGAAAGAAAGGTTCTGATGAGATGGAGCCAAAAGGCGGGCAATAGATCAACCGTTCAGAATTTTGAAGGCAAGACGTGGCCCAAATTCCACACACATTTTGTACACAGGGTCTGGGAACATGCTACAGGAGGGGAGGGTGCAGTGGGGTGCGGCATTATCAGGGCTGATCATTATGGATTTGAGTGATCACACCCAGGTTCCCCAAGACCCCCCAAGGTCCTCTTTAGAGTCTCCCCTTCCCAGAGGGGCCTCCCCTGGTCTGGGGAGGTGGGCACTGGGCATGGAGACAGGGGACAGCTACTTTCAGGCCAGAGCTCAGTGACCCTGACTTCCTATTAGGCAGGCTGCCACTCCGAACCTTTAAAATCACAGAGCTGACTCCCAGCCTAGAGCATCTGCTGTGGCCTGGGCAGGGTACCTGCACACTCAAAGCATTAGGGACCTGTCCTTCGGCACACACTTCCGCCACAGTTCCCACCCATATTACACTTGCCACCTGTCCCCCATTCCTGCCATGCTGACCTCTCCCCCGGGGTACAGATCACACCTGATTCACCTCCACATCCCCAGATCCTAGCACACAGCCAGCACGGCAGGGCCCGTAAGTGTTTGTTGAGTGGCTGAACCCAAAAGCAGCCTCGGGGTGGGCTGAGCCACGTGCAGCATCTGCACAAGGGCTCACAGCCACGCCACGAGGCAGCTGGCCAGCAGAACCGGACAACACCTGGGGGGATACCTAACCACTGTCCATCAGCTGAGCCCGCTGCACCCCCAAGCTGGGAGGCCCTCAGTTATAGCAAATCCACCTTGAGCAAGTCACTCCACAGGGCAGAGCCTCAGGCCCCTCATCTGTTAAATGGGGGCAGATCAGCATTGTTGTGGGATTGGATCAGAGCAAACCTGCTGTTACCTACAGACCGTGGCTCATGAAAGCAAAAGAGGCAAACACAGAAACGCTGGAGGAGAGGCTCGCGGCAGCTGTGCCGTGGGGGACGCCTGCCACCCTCACCTCCTCTTGGCCCCCAACCCCCTGGGGTGGGCCCAGTGTCCCAGTCTTCCTTGAGGCTGCTCCCATGCTAAGAGAGCTGTTAGCAACTGTTTGATTTTGCAGTGCCACCACTTCTGAAGCACTTGCAGCATTAATCAATAGGCTGCACTGGGCTGTGTGTTTCACTTGCACCATCTCGTTTACTCCACATCTCCCAGCGACGCAGATCCCCTGATTACCCCCACCGGAGAACCCAAGTCTCTAATGCTCAGCTGGGCGGAACATCTTGGCCAAGGCCACCAGTGGCCACTGGGGTTCGGTCAGGTGACTCTACGGCCCCACCATCCCTGGCCAGACAGGACAGGCAGTGGCAGGTGAGGGGAGAAAAATTCCAGCCACCCTAGAAGCGTCTCAGCCACTGTGACCACTGCAGTGAGGGCTGCAATCCTCTGGGGATCCAGAGTGGTGCGCTCTTAGCAGGGTGAGAGCCCTGAAGATGAGGAACAGGGACCAACGTGTTGATCCCCCGACCGGGAGATGCTAGACTCGTGGTCCAGCAGCCTGGAGCCCCAGCCTCCATGACCAGCGGCCAGGGTAGGAGGGATGTCTCAGCCTCGGGACCTCAGCAAAGCCACACCAGGGAGCCTCCAGCTGGGCTCAGGGCTCTCAATCACCCCTCCCCTGTCTCTTCTCACCTTCCACCCCTGCCTCTGCCTGGCTCAGCCTCAGCACCTGACATCTGGACCCTGCCTCCTCTCAGAGACCCAGAGGCTGCCTGCTCCCAGCAGCCTAACAAAGAGATCTTTCTAACACCAAGAACTAGCAATGCTACAGCCTGCGATGGCTCCCCAGGACTCAGATGACCAAGTTCAAGTGCCTCAGCCTGGCATTTGGTGGCCCTTCCTAGTTCAGGCTCCCAGCAACTTCCTTTCAATATTCCTTCCAGAACTTTGTGCCCCAAACAGAGCACTGTCCCCTGGCCAGCAGTTGATGTTTCATGCCCAGCCCCCCAAGCACACACATACTCTTCCATTGGCCAGGGATGCCTGGGCCCCATCCTGATGTTCTGAAATGCTTTGTGACCACCAAGGCTCAACTCCAATACCACCCCTTCCACAAAGCCTTCCTGATTCCCAGAGCAGAGCTGCTCTACCGTGCTCAACGGTGAGGCTAGATGCTCTGGGTAACTTGTCCTGCCTTGGGTCAGGGCTCCTAGCTACTCTGCCCACCTCTCCTCCCAGCCTGTGAGCCCCTCACAGACATAGTCAGTGCCTCTGTCCACCTCTGGGTGGGGCACAGGGCAGACCCCAGAAATCTGTGCCCATTGGCCACCCTCCAGTGCTCAGGGCCATGCTGCCCTCACCCCAGGGTCCCACGCCTCCGGATCTTGGAAGCTCAGAAAAAGAGCAAAGGACCCACTAAACATATGTCTTCTGGGCCCTGGAGTGGGAAAAGGTCCAGGAAATGGGAAGAGGGTGGAGTCCCTGCCTTTGAGGAGGCAAATCTTTGGATCTGGACTTAAGAGAAAAGGTCCAAAATAAGAAGTGTTGCAAAAAGGTATAAAGGTTGAAACTCCAATGCAAACCCAATGCTGCAGTTCATATAAATAAAATAAATCTTTAGGTACCACATTAGAGACTACAAGGTACTTTCACACCCTCTCAAGTGCGCAGAATGAATCAACAGATCACCAAGTGAATGAGTGGTCTTCCCATAGACTTGTGAAGTCAAACTCATTACCATCTCCATCATGGAGATGCAGAATTTGGGACAGACAGAACTCAAGTTAACCTGATCAAAGACAAGCAGCTCTGGTTAGACTGAACTCAAGTTTTCGGACTCCAGGTTGGTGGCATCATCTATCGTATCATGTGGCCCTCATTTGTTCAACTCCAGGGATGGCAGTTCTTCCAGGCACCACGCTAGGGGCCGAGGATGCAAAGAGAGACAGAACACTACCACGGGGGCTGGCATGTCCCCTTTTAAGTTGGTTGATCTGGAGCCCAACCCACTCTTGCAACAGCAAGACACAGACTCTCCTAGGCTATCTCTGGGCCACCTCTTTAATAGAACCCAATTTTGTTCATGTGTTCATATGTTTCTCCCACTGAGTGGCAAACTCTTGAGGGCTGTCCAAGCCCTGCTGAATGATTTGGATAAATCTGGGCAAGTGGGTGGAGCACCCAGCCAAAGCCAGCCTTGCCCCACTCTGGCTCTAGGCCCACTGGGCCTGCATCACTGGGATGGGGGACTTATGCTGTGGGAGGCGGCCCAAGACACCTTGGGGCTTCTTGTCCTCAGAATCCTCCTGGCCCCCTCAGGAGTTTCTAGCAGCAAGAAAAGAGAACCAAAGTGGAGGGGAGAGGCCTGAACAGCTACTGAGAGGCACACGGTATTTTATGGCTTCCAAAATGAATCCAGTCCACCCTTGCAACTACTCTCATGTCCACACTGGGAGACAGAGTTCCTCCCTAATTATGTTCTCCAAAAGCGCCACCCTGCTGACAGCTTTCCAGGTGATATGTCAAATGCTGATTCTTAAAGCCACAATGAAGAGAGATCAGAAGCAGCAGCATGAAAACAAGACCACGAGGCCCAGGGAGATGGGAGCCAAGGCCACGTTGAAGCACTCACTCCCCAGCTGAGCAAGGCCTACCTCCAGCCCCACTCTGCCCCTGCTAGGGGGACGATCATCACTCACATCTTATGGAGAAAGACCCTGAAGGTCTAAACACAGATCTGTCCCAGAGTCCTTTGCCCAGACCTCAGCATAGCTTGAGGGAGAGTCTGGGGGACTGGTCTCACCCTGGCTGACCAGGGTCTGAGCCGGATGGGAGCACAAGCCAGGAGGGTCTGTAGAGAGAAACATGTCTCTTCAAGAGGCGCTGCTCAGATACGGCTCGTTTCTGGCCTGGAGGCTCAGGCTGTAGCAGCTGACCAACTGGTGGTCCACAGCCTTCACTTCTGCCTGGTTAGGCAAACAGGAGGGAAGGGGAGGGGGTCTGGCCTTTTGCCTAGTCCAGGCGTCTCTTTGCTTCCAGCCAGACAGGCTGTAGGCCACAGGACAGCACCCCATAGGGCTCCAACGCCCACTGAAATGAGAGATCTGTTCCCCCACAAAATAGACATCCCTCCGGAGGAGCTGGGGAAGTGTCCTGCTGAAGACAGGAGGATGCAGCTGTAGGAGAGGGCCAGGGGCTTCTCCCGGGGAAGATAAGGCTGCCACGGTCAGCCCACCAGCCTGGCTGCCTGCCAAGCTTCCTCTAGCCAGCGTGCAGGGGAGACCAACACTGCTGCTCCTCCCCCTAGAACCGCTGGACTCTGGTGGCCCACTGGAGCATCTTCTCCAAGGGACTTTCAAGGCCAGAGCTAAGTATGTGGGGCGGGTGTGGGGATGCAAGGGGAATCCTTGTGAGAAACCTTCCCTATGCCTTCTCTCCACCTCTTGCCACCGTCAGGTAGGGGCTGCTGCAGACAGAGCAGAGCTAGCCAGCTTTCTGCCTCCTGTATTCCATTCGCCGCCAGCCCTCACTTCCTGTGCCTGACAACCTAGGCAACTCAGAGGAGAAAAAGAAAAGGCCCCCAGCTCCCGACCCCAACCACGGTGTCCCAACATGGGATCGCCCAGGTACTCCAGAAACTGAACGACGCTGTTCCAGCGACAAGAGGGATGACAGCCTCTAATGTTGTTGGAAAAGTACAGTGGAGTTCTGAGTCTGTACATCTTGGGAGTAGTTGGGGACCAGATGAGTGCTGGGAGGCGCTGGATCCCAGGGCAGGGCTGCGGGGGCTGGAACCCTTTACATCCAGACTTCCCACTGCTCAGAGAAGGGACAGGAGTCTTCCTCTCCGCCCCTGCCTCCCCACGGGCCAGCCAGCCCTGAGCAGGCACCATCCGCGGGCACAGATGCTCAGGAAAACAGACATCCGAGAGAGGTTATCCTGAGGCAGAGGACCCCCCCAAAAGGCTTCGCAGGAGAAAGGAAAAACGCAATTAGCAGCCTCCAGTCGCGAGTCTCAGTCTACACCTAGGAAGATGCAAAGCTCTACTTGGCGTAATTTTCCGGACAAAATACGTACATTTCGCCTTTGCCCGTGCCTCCGTTCAAGTTCACCAAGAAACGGAGAAAACCCTCCGCTGACCGGAAGCCTGGCGGTGGCGGAACGAGAGGGAGCTGCTGCTGGGTAAACGTCTCCTCTTAAGAGAGGCAGTGCGCACCCCAAATCCTGTCCTCGCCCCCTCCCCGGGCCCGGACCCGCGGCTCCCTCCGGGGAAACGGACGGTCTCTGAGGATTCCAGGAGGGGGACGCAGCTTGGAAAACTGCCTGGAGCACCCTCGCCCCATCCCGCTCGTGCCGGAGCGCTCACCCCCACCCCCGCCCCGCGCGCACACACTCCCGGGCCAAGCCGCCCCGGCCCCGCGAGAGGCGCCCCGCGCCAGCGCGCCCCGGAGCCGGAACAGGTGCAGCCCCGTCGCGCTCCCGGCTGCGTCTACACAAACTTGTTGGCCCGCGGCTGGGGGAACCCTGCCCGCAGCCCGCGCGGGGGTCCCGCCTAGGGTACCCGGAGACGAGACTCACCCCGGGATCGCGGCCGGCTGGGGCGCCTGCTCCGGCGGCCACGCGCCCGCTTCCCCGGGGCGCCGAGCCCGCAGCCCCGCAGTGCCCGGAGCCCAGGCGCCCCTGGCGCCCGCACGCCCCCGGGCGGCCCCCGGCCAGCGGCCCGACACGCCCCGGGCACTGGGCGCCGCTGGCGCCTGGCTCCCTGGGCTGCGGACGTCCCGGCTGAGCCGAGGCGGCGGAGCAGGCAGGCGCCGAGCGGGTGGCGGGCGGCGGGCGACGGGCGGCGGGCAAGCGGGCGCCCGGCTCTGCACATGCTCACTCGCGCGGCCCGGGGACAGCGGCCGGCCGCCGCCGGGTCCTAGAGGCACTCGTCTGCCCGCCGCCCCTGGGAGGGGTCGCGGTTGGTGGGGCGGGGGCCCACCCCAGCCCTGGTCCGCGAGGGCCCACCCTAGCCCTGGACCGCGGGACAAGCCCACCCGGCGCGGTCACACGCGCCACTGCCCAGCAAAGACGCTGACAACCATCCCCATATACGTGCAGGCACACACACACACACACACACACACACACACACACACACACACACACACACACACAGCCTCGCTGGCCGTAACACACACCAGGCGAATGCGTTCGCGCTTTCAGCAATACACGTCTACACAAACACATTGGGCACTGCCACACTGAGCAGCACGCGGCCACACTGGCTCAGACACAAACACGGAGACAGGCGCACATTGATACAAACACGCTGAATGGACTCTGACACCCACATCACACACACACACACACACACACACACACACACACACACACACACGGCTCTTTCCCACTTACTATCAGAAACAACCTGGGACAGGCACACATATATACACTCCATAGCATTCCGATAGCAATACACAGAGGCGAACACACACTGGATCCCTGTCCCGTGCAGAGCTAGACGCTGACACCCACGTCCTTATGCGCGCGCGCACACACACGCATACACTGAGGCAGACCGGCACTGATAGACACAGGTATACAACCACACTGCTATACGCAACCCCCTTCTTTAAATAAGGGCTGGATCCAAGCTTGAGAATTTCCCCTCTACTCCCCATCCCTGCTCCTCAGAAGTTCCCAAGCCGCGGTGCCACCCTGCCCTGCCAGGCGCATCTGTGGGCCCTATCCTCACCCAGGGCTGGCTGCTGAGATGCTCTGGAGGCTGAGGACCAGCAGAGGCTGCAGGAGCAGCTGGTGGTGGCATGGCTATAACCTGGTCTTTCTGAAAGCGAGTTTCATGCCTCCAGCTCCCACTAGGGGCAGAGCTGCTTGGCAAGGCTCAGAGAAGCCCGTTTTCAACAGGTGGAGGGCAGGCAGGGAGAGGATTAGCTTGGGGATCAGACGGAGCCCTGCTTTATGTAGATCAGTCAAGTGGTACCCAGAGGGGAAAGGGACTTGTTTAAGTTCTCACAGTGAGTCAGCCAGAGTTAGAACAGTCAGCCCCCTCAGGATGAAGGTGGGGGCTTCCTTGGGGGGAACTGGGAGGTGGCACAGCCAATACAGGCTTCCAGAAAAGCCCCCATACATGTCCCTTTCGGATTGTGAATGTGTGTGTTGCTCTTATTACCAACAATAACCCACTGTACGTGGTTGCAGTGCGTTTTGATTTGCAAAGCCCTCTCCAGGAGAAATGATCCCTTGATGTACAGGCTTGTGGTGCCTTCTCGTCCTCCAAATGCTGCTTGCCTGGACGTCCCAGCTGAAGCATCCACCTCGCTGTCCAGTTCCCGGGCTGCATCACTGCCTTGTGTGTTTATTTCTTTATTGTCTGTCTTCACTCCCCAGATCTCAGAGCTAGAATTTCCACCCCCATCAAGCCAGGAAAATGTCTGTCTCAGAACTGTTTCCTTAGTGTCTAGCTGAATTCTTGACACATAGGTATACCCACTAAATATTTAGTAAATAAACAATTTTTTTTTAAACACAATGTGCCTAGCATGACTTTTTAAATGGAGGTACTGGGGATTGAACCCTGAGTGTGCTTTATCACTGAGCTATACCCACCCCCAATGGCATGACGTATTTTTATGAACCCAAGCAATTTCCCAAAGGTTGCCATGTTTCTTCCTAAGAACTCAGAGATGGCTTCCTCCTGCTCAGGTCACAGACAGATCTCTGTTTGCATCCAGTCATCTTACAAGTGTCCATCGGATTCTACTGGCCACCAGGGAGAGTGTGGATGACTCACTGCATGGCATCCACCTACCAGGAGCCCCTCCAATACTTCTGGGCACCTGCATCCAAGCATCCTCCTTCTTTGACCATGTAGCTCTTGGCTGCTGCTCCATCCATACCCTGGCAGGGGGACATGGGCTTGACCATCCCAGAGTAGCCTGTGGAGGTTGCCTTTGCTTCCTGGTGGAGCCCTGCATCGTTGGAGAGAGCATCATTCAGGGACGGAGAAAATCTTTGGCAACATATCAAAAGGGAGGAATGTAGTTTCTTCCTTCTTCCCTTGCTTTTTTCCCATGGCGCAGTGACTTACTGGTACCCAGTCGTGCACTCAGACCTGAAGCTGGCTTCAGCACTTTGCTGGGCTGCCTACTTACTTGCTCTCTCGCGTGAGTACCACAGAGACTTTAATATGCCTTTGTGAAGGTGCCAGCAACACAGATGGTAATTGTGCCCCCTGCTGAGCTCTGCCCGCAGATACCAGAGCCGGGCAGGCGAGGGCAAGAATCCGTACCTGCCTGGGAAGGTAGGCCAGACTGGTCTGGTCTGGGAACAGCTGGACCTTCCAGGCACGGACCAGAGGTGCCCTGAAAGTTTCAGGAATTCAGAGGCAGCAGAGAGAGCCCTGGGCTTCGAATAGGCAGGAAGCCCGTGTTCCTTTTCTGGCTAGACCTGAAGAGGCTGTGTGGCCTCATGCAAAACTTAACTTCCTGCTTCCTGGTTTGCCTTTCTGTACAATGGGCAGGTTGTCTAATTGATATTGAAGGGTTTTTCTTTAAGAGAGGCAGGGGAATGAAATGAGAGTGCTCTGGAGTCAAGTCTGCTTCTTTTGTTGGGCAAATTAAATCATTTCTCCCAGATACAGTTTTTCAACCTGCAAAATGGGGAAAGTGTCTCCTTTCTAGCGCAGATTTCCTGGCACAGGGTATATATACATCCAATAATTGACAGCAAGGATGAGTCTTCCAGCTGGTGGTAGTTCTGATGACAACCCTAGCTGGCCCTGGTGTGGGGTCTGATGTGACAGGTGCTGGAAAAGGGGTTGTTGGATTCAGTTTAGAATTGCCTGACCCCACCATCCGTCCTACCTGCAGAGAGGCAGCGCCTGGGTGGGGCAAAAGAACAGAAAGCACTGAGGGTCTGCCAGCCAAGGGCAGGAGTACATCGGGTTAGACACAGAGCTTAGGGGACCAGTCATCAGCTAGAAGGTGTAAGGATGCTCAGGCAGCAAGTAGGTGCTGGTGGAAGAAGGTGGCAGAGCCCTGCTCCGTTCCTCCCGCCTGCCCGCTGTGCACGTGTGTGCTTGGCAGAGGAAGCACCTCATCTTTGTTCACTTTTTATGAACTTCCCTGTAAGTCATTTATCAAACGCCTTGAACTTGCAAGTCGTCATTTCAGTTAAGCTGCTGGGGCACCTCAAGCATACGGCAGTGATTAAAGGGGAAATGGGTTCACTTCAATGAACTTCTTATTTTGGAATAATTTTCAATTTCCAGGAAAGTTGCAAAGGTAACAGACCATGCTCGTGGACCCCTCATTCCGTTTTCCCTGTGGTTAACATCCTATATTTCTAGGGTACCTTTGTCAAAGCTGAGAAACTCATATGGGCACACTGCTTTTGACAGAACTCCAAATTATATTTGTAATTCACCAGTTTTTCCATTAATGTCCTCTTTCTGTTCCAAGATGCACTCCAGGTTTCCACCTTGCATTTAGTTATCCCATCTCTCCAGTCTCTTCTGCCCTGTGACGGTTCTTTCTTTCCTTGCCTTTCGTGACCTTGACCATCTTCAGAAGTACTGGCCAGGTATCCTGTAGAGTGTCCAAGAGTCTCATTTCAAACTAGACGTCTCAGACTAGAAGAGTTTTTGGAGGTAGTGTCATCATGTGCCTATTGATGCCGTCTCTGTGAGTGAGCCTGTTGGCCAGGATCCAGTAAGAGACACCTGGTCAGCATCCGAAGGAAAGGAGAAGAGATGGAGAGGCCACCATGGAAGAAATTCCAACAGCGTAGGAGCTGGCAGATGGCTAGTGGCTGAAATGAAATTCTGGAGGGAACACGATGTCAAGTCCCGAATGTAACACTGGCCGACTCCCACGGGCACACCTGAGACTCAGGGTCTTCTCATTACCTGTGCCCCTCCTCATCCCAGGTGTCCCAGCAGCACAAGAAGGGTCACTGGGGAAGGAGAGCAGCTTTCCCGGAATCCCCACCTCCAGCCCCATCCTTCCTCTCACCCTGTGTGGAACCCCAGATTCAGCACTTACACATGTGGCCACCTCCTCTCACCTCAACCCAAAAGAAAACAGCTTACCAATGGCTATGGCACAAAGTCACCCCTTGTTTGGAAACATTTTAAGAAAGAGGAACACAGTTAGTTCTTTCCAGTTCCTTTCCTTCCCCCTCCCCCTTGTCGGGATTTCTGTTGCAGCGCCTTAAACACAGCTGGGCTGCTCTGTGCCTGAAAGTGAAGTGGCCACCTTGAGACCACGAAGCGGCCAGCCAACGCTCTAAGCTGGGCAAAGCACAAAGACAGAAGCAGCCACCTCTGAACCAATGGAAGTCACCCTTCCCTCTGGACACATGTGAGCACCCGATGTCCAGCATAGACTCAGCCCAGTCTTAATAACCAAGTCTGCTAGCCAAGGGAGTGGAACTCCAAAAATCCTGCATGCTTTGAAGTTTCTGGGAGGTTGGATGTGTGGATGGGTGGAAAATGGGTGAAAGGGCTGGGTGACTGCTGATGGATGTAAGGAGTTGTGGGCAGGCAGGTGGCGGGTGGTGAGTGGATTCCATGTCTGAATTTAATCCCCCCACCCAATCACTGTTCCCACAGCTTGGTTGTCAAGATAAAAGCCAGGATGGGGAAACACAGGCGCCAAGTAGGAGGAAAAGGCACGTGTCTGCGTGTGAGGATGTGTGCGGGGGGTGTGGGACTATTCAGAGCTTTACTGCCCCAGAAAGTATTTATGTCGCCGCTCATCTGCCCCGGTTGAGCAGGCAGGAGACAGTGCTATTGCTTAGGGAGAATCCATGGCTTTCTGGGTTCTACGCTCAGCATTTTATGTTATGTTGCCTTATGTAATTCTCCTTATGCCCCAATGGAATATGAACTGTTTTAATCCCATTGTATAGATGAGAAAACTGAGGCTCAGAGGGGTTAAGTGACTGAACCCAAGTCACACAATTAGAAAATGGAAAAGCTGGATTGGAGCTCAGGTCTAGTTGACCTCAAAGGGCCTATCCCCTTGGGCTCTCGCTTGGTCACCCACATCCACCCCCCGTCCATACTCCCATCCCACCCCTGGGGCACACAGGGACAGCCTCTGGCCTCCTTCCCCTGCACAGTCATCCCAGAGCCACCACACACGTCCTTGTCCTCCATCTCAGATTATAAAGGAATTCCATAGAAAGGACACTGCTGAGTTGTAACTAACAGAGGACATGGCCAATGTCATTACCAGAGCCCAGGGGATCATGGGAGTGGGGAGGGAGAGCCACCAGTCCCTTAGAGATCCTTGAGCTGGATCAAGGGATCCTCTGGGGAGAAGAAGAGAAAAGAGCTGCAGAGAGGAATTCCTAGCCCTGCCCTGCATGCACCTCAGTGCCAAAGGCCCCCTGTGGGCCTCACCCTCAGGAGAAAACTATTCTGTAACCAGACACACATGGGAGTGAAGGACAAAGTCACTAGGATAAATAAAGTGCTCCCCCATGCTTTTGTCTAGGTCCTTCTTGCTTTTATGTGTGTTCCCCAAGGAGAGCCAAGGGATGGAGGTGCTAAGAAGGAACGGAAATGCAATGGATCAAAAACCCCACCAGTCTCTGGAAGCGCATCAGAGCAGACTGACTCTGTCATTGTAATCACGTGACTGTGCGTACTTGAGCAATGCCCTTCACCTCTCGGACCCTCAGTTTGTTCATCTGAAAAATGGAGACAATTAGAATGAGAGGAGATAAGGTGTGGGGGTGGCCCTTAGTCCTGTGTTTCCCACCTTACATGCATGATACTTCTTACTTCTTTTCCTTTGGATGTGTTCTCACAATCTGCAGGTATAGTTTCCTTGGGGGTACCTACTGGGTTAGTGTCTGCTTCTGACACTAGACTTTGAAACCCAAAGGCAGGGGTCGTGCTAAAGTTCATGAAGGATGCTTCCTCAGAACCTAGGACAGCGCCAGCCAGGGGGCAGGGCTCTGGAGAGCTGACTGCTTTGTCCACCCTGCAAGAATTGTGCATGAGGCAGGGGCATGCACATGGTGTCTGGGCAGATGCAGCGCTGGAGGATGGTGGGTGAGGCCTGGATGCTGGTGGACACCTGGGGACACAGAGAGTATCTGCCTAATTCTAGTGGGCCCTGCTGACCCTGCTTTCACCAGTTTGTGCAGCTTAGGAGAGCAAGGAGTTTGTTTTGGAGGAACAGGAGTAGAGATGGAGAAAAACAGTTCAAAGAAGAAATGTTGGATGGATGGAGGAGAAAGATACTCTAGGATGAGGAGGGAATGGTGCAAGTCAGCCAAGACCAGGGCTGCAAATATACCTGGAGCGCTCAAGGGAAAGTGAGAAATTCCCAGTGGTTGGCAAGCAAGTGAGGGCAGGAGGCTAGAAGTGAATTAGGAAAACCTGAGGGATTTGGCCCTTATCCTGGAAGGGGCTGGAGAGCCACGGAAGGTTTTCCACCCACGAATGGGAACAGTGATATGGGGAAGGGAGAGGGATGGTGGGTCCTGACCATCATGACCATCATCCCCAGGGCTGCCTGTTTCCATGGCAACCAATGGCGGGGTAGGGGGAGCATGGAGAGGGATCCTTCTGTTTCTGTGAGTTTGACCCTCAGTGTCTCCGGCTGAGCCTGAGACAAATAGCTGTGGCCACCTCCTTTCCTCAGGGTCCCCAGGTGAGGAAGCCATTTCAGCACCATCCCAGCAGCAAAGGCCTGGCCTGGGGCCCGGTGCCCCGCCTAGTCCCTCATCCTCATCCACCCAAGGGATGACAGGGCTCAGGTGTGTGTCGGGCTCTCTGACCACCTCCACCCAGTTCCAAACAAGCTCGGAGGAGCAGGGAAATGGGAAGTGACAGGGAGTGCCAGGAGTCACTGAGTCTCTGTCACCTCGATTTCCAGGCAGACGGAGCTGGTGCTGAGTGAACGCGGCACTTCAGAGACACCCCTGTCCCTGCAGGAGCCACCTCAGCCAAGCTGAGGTCTGGCCCCTCCCTCAGCCCGGCCTCCATCGCTCAGACCCTGGCCCCTTGTGTCCAGCCACAGCCCTGCCCTCGTCCCCAGAACCATCTTTTATAAAGACAGATCTGACTCTTCCACACCCAGCCCCAAGCTGGTGTGTTTATCTTCACCCATCATTAGAACCGTCTCCTCAAGAGAAACGACCTTCCTCGGTGTCTTATAAAGATAACCTTTGAAAGATTTGCTTACAATAACATCCAACAATTTAACAATTCTGAGGCCAGACTCCCAGGAATAATTAATTACTCCATCTGTGTTCAATGCCTTTGTCTTTTTAAAATTTTTACCAACAGATTGAGGGGTTTTGGGCTACCACGTCTTTCCCCAAACAGTTCTGCTTTTCGAAACAATCTGGACAGCATCCTGTTTGTTACATGCAGATTTTGGAAGGAATCTTCTCCACGCAAGAAACTGGGGGAAAATAATCTCATCTTACATGCAGGCATTTACAGTCTATCAAATGCAAATCTGGCCAAGTCCCTCTCCTTCTTAGGATCCTTCAAGGCTCTACAAGGTAGGAACTCCTTCACTAGTCGAGCCCTGATACAGCCAAACGTGCCACCCATACACTGCCAGCCTTTATGCCACACCTGACCCTCAGCCCCTGTATTAAATCATCTGACTCCCCCAGGCTGGGTTAGGCATCCCCAATCCCAACACAGACACATACATGCACAAACAAGAATCGTGCACATAAACATGCACACATGTGTGAACAGACACGTACACACATGTACAAACAATGCACACCTGCACACATGAACACACGTGTGCACTGCAACATGTCTGCACACACGAGTGCATGCATACACAGAGATGCACGTGTATACCAAACACACAAATGTTTTTTGGTGTGTGTTGGTGTTAATCATAACATGGATACTTCATTCTTTCCTTGGTGTCTTTGGGTCCTCCTGTACGGGACCATCCCTCCTCACTGTCAGCTCCTGGTCCTTTGGCAGCGGACAGTGCAGTGCCCAGTGAGAGATGAATGAACATGCTAAATGGTTGGGATGCTAGGCCCTGGGACTGGCCCTGTCACTGCCCTTCTGTGGGGCCATGGATGGGTCCCTTCCCCTCCCTGGGGCTCAGTTCCCCACAAGGGCGACAGGAGTGGACAGCCTGGGGCAGGACCCATGTGGACCAGGTAGGGGAGCAAGCTCCATGCCTCAGGCTGGGGGGAGCTGGGACACCGGTCTAGAATTCCCGCTGCTGCCAGCACAGCCGGCACTGCCACCCAACCCAGCTTATTTACGATGCTTTTAGCTCCAAGCGGACCCATTTCCGAAGTCCTCCCCGAGATATAAATTATCTTAAAGGGCTGATTTGTATCACTGTGGTTGGACAACGCTTAACCAGAAAGCACTCCAGCCTTTCAGCAATTTCAATCCAGGGAGAGCTATGGATTTTTTTTTATTCACCCTAATTGAGCACTTCAGAAAGGGGGGGGGTTGAAAACCTTCAATAGGTTTCATTTTTAGGGAAAGCAATTTTGACTTATTAGGCTCTGTTGGCTTCAGAAATATGCTCACTAATGACTTCTATTTAAATATTTTCCTCCAGCTGAGACTTTTTTTTTTAAATACTGTGTTAATGGATTTGACATCCCCTAAATGCGTATTTTCCCACCTCGGCCTCTGAACTTCCTTGGCTAGATCCTCTCAAACAGTTGAGAGGTCCCGAGCAGGCTGTGAAAAACCCTTTGTCAGAATTACCTTTGGAAATGATGATTTCCCCTTTCTCTTGTTCGCACCCACAGTGACCTGCTAGGCAGAAGCATAAACTTAGATGGAGTCACTGGTTCTTCAAATCTTTTGCTGGCACCCCGACCTTCACAGGATTCAATCCAAACCCTCTAGTCTTGCATGAAAGGCCCAAGCTGTCCCCACCTGACACCAGGATACCCATCCTGCTCCCTCTTTAACCCCAGGCAGGGAAGTCCAGGCTGCCTTGGTGAGCATGTGACCGGGGGAGGTACACAGGGTCCGGCATCCAGAAAGACTGCGTCTGCTTTAAGGCTTTTCTGTCACCATCCTGAAAATCTTAATAATTTTTGAACAGGGAGCCCCCATATTCTCATTTTGCGCTGGGCCTTGTAAACAATGTAGCTGTCCATGCCCAGACTCACCATTCTCTCCCCCTCCTCTCTACCTATCTTTGTATGAGCTGTTTCCTCCACAGGAGGCTGATCTCAGCCTTCAGCTCAGCCCTTCCAATTCCTTGTCCGTGTGATAAACCCTGGGGAGGGGTGCACTGGGTAGGTGAGGCAGCGCTGCCCAGTGGCTGAATGAAGCCAGAGGCCAGGGAGCACATGTCAGCTCCACTACTTCTGGGTTACATGACCTCAGGCAAACAATTTAGCCTCTCCGAGCCTTAGTTTTCCCATCTGAAAAATGGGATCGCCATTGTCCCTACTTCCTAGGCTGCTGCAAGAACTAATTTAATCATGGAGCACTTAGAAGAGTGTATGGCACAGTGTTCATCACTGTTATCCATCCCTTAGCAGCTATGATTAAATCACGAGCCTCCAATGAAGTCTTCCGTGGCTGGCCTGACTCCTTCACCTAGTCCACATGACTACCACCAGTTGACTGCAATCTGTCATACCAGTTTACAAACACTTGTGTTTGCAAGCATCGGGAACTCATTCAAGCTAGCTCAGGCAAACAGACAGGCTGGTTGTAAGTATATGGGGATGTCTCACAGAATCCCAAGGGCAAGAATGTAGGTGAGCCTTAGGAAGGCTTGGAACATAAACTTGAAAACACAGGAAGTATCCACTTTCCCCATTTTACTTCTGCTTTTATCTTAGTGTTGGCCTCATCTCTCTCTCTCTCTCCCTCTCTATCTCTCTGCAGACCAGCATCTTCCTCAACTCAGCCATAAGGTAGGAAAGTATTATTACTGACAGCCTGTAACTCGCCCAGATGGTTCTAGCCACCAGAAAGCTGGACAGTTCTCAATTCACAGTTCTGCAGACAGAGCCCCAGTTGGCCCCTTTAGGGTCAGCTCATCAATGGAGTCCAAACTATTGGATGACTTTACACTCCAGAGTGTCTTCATCCCTCACACCTGTCTGTGTTTCCCTAAATGGCCATAAAGGACCCCTAAAGATCATGCGTTTCTCAGCTTTGCCTCCTCCAGTACCTCATCCAGTGCTGAAGCATAAATTGTTGTTGCATAAAGGAAGGCGAGAATGGTGGGGGACGGACTTGCATTTCCAACCCAGAATGCCATGAACTCTCACAGCTATTCTGTCCCCTGCAGGGACTTAGCAAAGGAGCCTGTCCTAGAACCAAAAGCTTCCCAGGCAGGCAATTCTTCCAAGGGGAGCTGGAGGGCCCGCCTCCCAGCCTCGCCCATTCAGGCGGAGCTTTGCCTGGTTCCCCAGGCGGGACCCGGAGCAACTCCTGTGGATGGCTCCCGCTCACATGTGAAACAAATCAGGGCCCGGTCTTCCTGAATATGCAGTGTGCAGCTTCAGGATTTAAGTTGATTTCTGCAGGAGGGGACCTGCTCACTCAACAGAATCCATACTCCCAGAAATTATTAAAGGAGCAAAATTAAATTCACGGGGGTTACAGGTCAAGGGAACACTGGAAACAAGGCAATCCCAGCAGAGCTTCAGCTAATTGCCGCAGTCGAAGATGCTGGAAGAGCAGAAATGCTGCTGAATTATTCACTTGGGTCCTAATATCAAAGCAGATAACAGATAATCTGCTCCACGGCGGGTAAGCCTGTGAGTTCTGGGCACAGTGGTCAGCAAATCTCAGCACCTAAGGTGTCTCCAGACCAGGCACCCCCTGACCTTTTCTGACCCCTGCCTGGCGAGGATGCAAAGGAAAGAAAAAGAATGCATCCAGGCAGGAGTTCCCAGACTGAGCAAACCCAACACGCTGACTGTGAATTCACAGTTTTCATGGTGAAATGTATGTTCCTTCTACAAATCCAGCTTAATGCGCCCCTTCCTGGGTCCCTATCTTAAAGAATGGTATCCAAAGGGAGAGCCTTCTCCCCTCGCCTGGTTTCCACATGGAAGTCCTTTCCAGAAGTCCCTCCTGGTCTCTGTCTCTATGTCCTCTTGGGAGTGAGCTGGCCCCAGGGAGTGGCACTGTGCTGCTGCGCCCCCTGCAGGGGACGACCTGCCTTGGTCCAGCCAGCGGAGCGGAAGCCATGCCCTTCAGCCTGACCGCTGCAGTAGTGAGAGCTCTGGGGGCCTCCATCCTTATTCTTTGTTGGCTCCCCTTGTTCAAAACCCAGGTGGGGAATAGTGACGCCAATTCTTAGAGGGGCTCAGAGGCCCTAGTGTTTGCTGCATGTATCAAGTCAATATACCACTCGGCCTGGGACACCACCTTCCCACACACCCCAGAACTGCTAAAACACATCACTCAACTGTAAAAACAAACAAACAACAAACAAACCAACCAACCCACTGGGCCTAATCCAAGCTTCCAGAAACCACCAAAGTCAAAATGCTCTGCCCACGTACAGAAGCCCCAGGCCACAGCAGGCTCTGGAGGCCCATATCCTTCCTCTGTATGTATTTGGCTTTCTGAATTCTTTTCTTTTTTTTTTTAATTCCCCATTGAGAGTTGCTGTTGCTCCCTCACCAGCATTTGTATTTGGTGTCGTATGTGTTCTGGATATTGGCTGCTATAATCAGAGGAGAACTTCTGCCCTTTGTAGTCAAAAGACTTAACCCCAAGAGTAAGTTTAAAGCCAAGCAGATCACCAAGCAGATGAGTCCGTGTATGAAAAGACGGAGAAAGGCCACACATGCTCAGGGAAAACCCTTATTTTCATAGCTCTCATCCCAGCAGCCCTTCCCTATTTTATCTGTCTCCATGCCTGGCTTGCACGCATTAGACACTCAATAAATTAATAAATAATCACTAAATGAGTGAATGAATGAAAGGTAAAAACCATGTCAGTCTTATTTTCTGTTGCATCTGTAACTTCTGGCAGAGTGATTGACACAAAGATTTGTTGAATCAATGAATTAACAAAGCAATGCATAAACAAATCAATGAAGGGCAGGGTCGTGTCAGTTGTTGGGTTCACCACTGTATCCTTTGTTCCTAGCAAAGTGCCTGACACCTGGCAGGGACTCAGTGAAGTATCTGTTAAGTAAACAACGGATGTGAATGGATGAATGACTAGGAGTCTATGGTGCAGAGTGAGGGAGGTGAGAGTCCCGCCTGCCCAGGGGTGGTCTAACTCTAAAAGCAAGTCCAGAGGAGGTGAGCATTAATAGACGTCTGAAAATGCTGATGGAACTGGAGGTATGATAATCTGTCTTTAAATGTCTTTAAACATCTGCCAGGCTGTCATGGAAGGAGGAAGCAGGCAAACTCTGGGATCCCCAAGGAACCAACTGAGGATGCTTTAAAAAAGGCAGATTTTGGCACAATTTAAAAATGAAAAGCACCTACGTAATCTGTGCACCAATCACATACAAGGTGCTCTGCAAGTTGTTGTTTAGCATGTGTTCGGTTACATTTCACACCTTCCGAAAGCAGGCATGGTTTCCCCACACTTAGACACAAGAGACAACGTGGCTTGCTCAAATTCACACAGTTATAACAGGAAAAACCAGGATGCAAACTCAGGACCAGCTGATTCCATGGCCTGCGCTGCTTAGTGCTAAGCAAAAAAAAAAAAAAAAAAAAAAGTGTAGGCTGCCTTGTAAGATAGTGAGTTCCCCATCACTGGAGGTGGTCAAGTAGAGGTTTGGTCACTCACTTGGTTAAGCCAAGAGAGACTACACAAAAGAGCTGGAAGGAACAGACTGAACTGGAGTCTCTCTGGTTCTCTGGCTGTGGGTTCGCACACTCTTGTATTGGGCTCACCCTAGGATCATAATGGGTTTGGAAACAGGGCTTGCAGTCTGCAAGCTTACTTTAAAGGAGATCTGCCTGTCCTCTAAGCCATATCTACGAGGCTTATAAAGCACACGTGACATTAAGTGTAAGGATGGCAAATAGATTTTACTTTATGTTTTAATTTGATTCAATTGGTAGTGGCTGCCTGGAGTGCCACTCAAATCTAAAGCTTTGTTTAGCCTCTGTGGGCACAGTGTTTTGATTGATCAGTGACGTCTGTCATGGGTAAGGGATGGTAGCTGGCAGACATTTGCCACCTATCTGCCATCCTCGCTCCAGGATGTGCATTTTAACTCTGGAGAGCCCACGTGGATAATATGGCGAAGCCACATTCATCTGGGAAGATACCAAGGTACAGTGTCTTAGAGCCAGAAAAGGGATTAATTTCCCATATGAAGATCTGCAGTCGTCCAGATTTCAATTCTCGTGGGGTTGTCCTTTAATTAGGAGGTTCTGCAAACACTTCAAAGCCAAGCGGTTCCCTGGCCATCCCAGCCCAGTGGCTGTCCCCGCCAGCTCCCCAGTTCCCTGCCAGCCACAGTTTCCCCTGAGCACCGTCTGGGTTTTGATCATGCAAATAGAAATGGATGCTTCCCACTGTGCAGTAAATAGCCTGTCTCCATGCTTAACCACATCTTTATCCCTGAAGCCAATTAGAGGAATGGCTACCTCCCCATGCAGAACTGGGAGAGCATCTCTGTTCCTTCCCTTTCTGGATGCTGGGGGGGGGGGGGTGCTGTGCTCCCCCATCCCAATCTGTCTGGGCCTCCAGAACATCTGAGCTCCTTCCTTGGACGAGTGACTTAGGGAGGTCTGTGCCCTCCCTGCCTGTCCAGTGTGCGCACACCTTCCTGCAGGTGCTTCAGCAGTTAAAAAGGTGGGGTTGGAGCCTGATGAGTTGGGGGTTGGGTTCAAATCTTGATTCTCTTATGTACTTGCTATGTTACTTTGGGCAAGTCACTTAGCCTCTCTGAACTTTACAGTCCTCTTTCTAAAATGGGGATAATGTTATAAACTGCATGATGTTTTATCAGGTTTTCCCTCCCTTATTCATTCCACTGTCACTTATGGATGCCTACCACCATGGTTTACATTCAGATCTCATCAGCTCTGTCCTGTCTGGTTGTGCTTGGTGAGGTAGGAATTACTATTTTTAAAAACCAGAGAAGCTACTGTTCAAATTTATCAACTTCTCCATGAAGGGACATTAAGTCGTCTTGGAGCAGACTTTTACCTTCCTGGGACGAATCCCTGAAGGAGGTCCCTTAATAATGGAATAAGGACCAACATGGCACTTTCTATCCTCAAGAAGAATGAAGGAGCCTTTTTTGGAGTTTGACCAAGGCTGCACCTGCCAGGAGTCCAGAGCTGGTGATTAAGAGGAAAGTGGGCGCATCAGCAGCCTCTTGGGAAAATTATCTCCAAAGGCCAACTTTTTCCTGACATCTGAAGCTCCATGAGACAGTTTGAGATGGTCCTGATTCAGTCTGTGAGCCGAACAGGACACCAAAGCTCCAGAGAAGTCACCTAGTAGGAAGGTCGTGACCTGGGCTCAACCTCAGAGCACGGGCCGTGGGTCTGTCTGGCCCGAAGCCCCTCTTTCTATGCTATTCTTCCCGGAGGATGTGCTCTGGGGAAAATCGTGGACCAGAAGAGTGGACACTAAGGAGATTATCCTCAGGGACTGAGGAAGAATCCCCGTAGCCTGCTGAGAACATAGACCTGCTCTGTTCAATACAGTAACTGTGAGATACACATGGCTATTGATTGAAATTAAATTAATTAAACTGAAATAAATTTGAATCTAATTCCTCAGAGTCACGATCAGCCACATTTCAAGGGCTCACTTGTCACATTAGACAGTGAGGAATTACAGACTGTTTTCATCATTGCAAAAAAGTTCCCTTGGAGGGTGCTGATCTAGAGAGGGTTTCTCAGCATGGTCACCGTGGACATTTGGGGCTGTAACTCTTGGTTGTAGAGGGCTGGCTTATACATTGTAGGATGTTTAGCAGCATCTTTGGCCTCTACCCACTAGATACCAGTATTATCCCCCAGTGTGACAGCCAGAATATCTCCAGGCCTTGCCAAATGTCACTTGGTAGTGGTGGTGGTGGTGGTGGGTTGGTGGTGGTGATGGCAAAATTGTCCCCCGTTGAGAACTACTAGACTAGACCACAGAGACCATCGTGGGCATCGCCTAGGGGGTGGGGACACCAAGATGCAACTGGGCTAGACCAGCTTTCTTCGGGCTGGGAAGGAAGCCACACAGTACAGCTGGCCCCGTCAGAATGGACTAGGCAGGTGTCCAGAGTTCTCGGACAATGAGAAGGATGGAAACAGAGGGAGCACTGGCAAGGAGGCCACAAGGGCCACCTGGGTCACACGGGTGAGGTCTGCATCACTGCAGCTGCCTCCTCCAGGGCCTCCCAGCTTCCTGCTCCCTCCCTCACGATCAGCCCTACATGCTGGCTGCTAGAGTGAGGGATGAGCAGAAATAGCCTTGACTGTCATTCCCTTTTTTAAGTATACCCAGTAGTTTCCCATTGCTCCTAAAATCTAGACACTCTGGCCTAGCCCCCAGAGCCCTCATAGCCCATTTCCTCTGATCTTTTTCTTGTTCGTGACACTGTCCTCCAATTTCCCACAGGCCACACGGGTCTCTGCCCAAGCCGTGCCCTTTCACGCTTTTGTGAGGTGGCACCTGCTGTTTCCTGTGCCTGGACTGCCCTCTCTCCTTCTCTGCATCTTTCCATGTCAGGGGTCCCCAAGACCACCCACCTGCTCACTGAATCAATGGAAGAACTCTCGGGACTCAGTACGCAGTTGTAAACCTCATGGCTACAGTTCATTAGCGTGAAAAGATATACAGAAGCAACAAGGGAAGAGGACATCAGGTGGTCCAGCTTCTCTGCTCTCCCGCCCACAAGGGGCCGCACTGAGCATGCTCCCTTCTCCAGCAGTGGAAACGCAGCCACACGTGCATCATGTTTCTGCCCGGGCAGCCTGTTTGAGACTCAGAGTGTTGGGTGTCTATTAGGGGCGATCACCTGGGCTTTCTTAGTCTAGCAACTACCAAAATATCAGACTCCCAGAAGGAAAGTGAGGGTTCCAACGCACTATTTAATGAGTTGAGTCACAATCAAGCAGCCTTATCAATTAGGGAATATTTCAACAGCCAAGTTCCCTGACACTAGCCAAGGACCAACCTTGCAAGCAAGCTCTTCTAAAGATAGCAGCTTCAAGCTCGCTGTGTTCATTCTTTTCTGCAGACTTTTTTTCCGGATCAAAGGCCACATTCTTTGTAAATACTTTTTTGCCTCCCAAGTAAAGCTAGTTCGTGGTCTCTGGGTCTCCATGGCTTCCTCTGATTCCCTTGTGTCATAAAAGAAAACATGAGGTTTCATAATTACCTGGGCATTTCCCCTCCAGACTGAGCACCTTGAAGGCAGGGCCAGCACAGGGCCCACCACCCATTAGGGACTTGTTAAGTGTTTGCTGAATAAATAGGCAACTAGAACCCATGAATGTGCAAGAGACCTGGGGTGTGGAGGATACAGACCAGAAAATACGTGGCCCCTGCCTTCAGGGGAGTGTGTGGGGACTGCCCAGGCCCAGCAGGTGAGCTCGGTCAGACAGAACTCCCAGCCATCCATCCGGGCCCACCATCCCACAGCCAGCCCTGGTGGTCCATTAGCCAGGAGAGCCCGCATCAGCTGAGCTCACCTCCCTCCTCTGCTGCCAGCAGAGGAGATCACACCTTTCGCAGGTGGCAGCTCATTGGCTGGGAGCACCAAGATCCCCATGGACATTGTGAAGAGCATCTTGGGGCACCCCTGTGGGCCAGACACGGGCTAGAGAATCACTGGCTAGAGAATAACGCTCAGCATCCATCCCTTTAAGATGTGGGCACAAGTAAGATGTGACCAGGCAGGGAAGGGGCAGAGGAGGGGCAGCTCTCAAAGCTCCAGGGCACTGTAGTTGGGAGATACAGCTCGTGGGCACCCCGTGGACTTTGGAGTCTGGGTGCCCTGGGTTGGAATTCCAGCCCCACCATTTGCTGTGAGATCTGGCAGGTGTCTTAGCTTCCCTGAGCCTCGGTTGCCTCACCTGTAACATGGGGAGGACGTCTCCTTCTCAAGGCTATTGTGAGGATCAAATGAAACAAGGGACTTAAGGGTCTAGCTTAGTCCCCTCCCCAGTGCCCGACAGGGGAGTGGATTGTGACTGTCATCCTCGTGGTCGCTGTATGATTACTGTCAGTATGCAGGGTTCAGTTTGCTCCGCCCCTTCTGGGGTGGAGCAGAGGAGAGCCCTCCTTCGAGTCTCAGACCCTCCCCACCTTGGCCCATCCTGTGGGCAGTGGCTCCAGCTACTGCAAGGGTGTTTGGGCCCTAGAGTTCCCCCCACCCTGCCGACCGTTTTGCTCAGCCAGGCTCGCCTTGGGCCAACATCTCTAGCCAAAATGAAAAACAGCCACGGAGACTTTTGGGTAACCATGGCAACTGCCTTCTGAGTGGGATTGTTGTGACTTTATCAGAAAGTTCCCTTTTCCTTCAGCTTTCGGACACTCGAGAGTTCACTGAATTTTGAAGTGTGGTCTTACTCTATCCTGGAGCTAAGTTTTTTGCGGCAGAAACCCTTCCCCAATTCAGTAATGCAAGCCGGCAGGGGAGAGTCTAGAAACCTGCTCCAATGACAACTTTTTTCCCCCAAGTTGCCCACAATCACTATTTTTACCCCCAGTAAATATGATAATCGGGGCCAGGTGATCGTGGAGGCTTGTTCTCTTGCTGCAGATGATGACTTTTATCCCTGGGGTGAAATGCCTGGTGTGTCCCAGGCGCTGCACTAGGCTCTTTGTGCCCTCTCCCTAATATACACCCTGCCCAGCAGAGATTGATGGGACATTTGACAGATGAGACCCAAGGAAGGAAGGAGATGCTCCTGTGCCTCACCGTCAGTCCTTCATACTCATTCCACCTGGACCCGGCCGGCTGGCTCCATCTCAGGGATGCTGTGGTCCACGCCTGATTCTCTCTGCCTCCGGAGAGCCCCCGTGAAGTGTGGAGACTTAGGGGAGGAGCTGCTGAGGGGAGAGTGGGGGCACCCTGGGGACAGAAGGGGCCTCAGGGGGTCAGGTGAGGGCAGGAGAGTGAGTTCACCTGGAGGTGATGTCCAGCGAGAAGAGAGCCTGGACCAGAAAGCTGAGGACTGCCACCTTCCAAGAGGCGCTTGCCCTCTGCTGACCTCCAAGGACAGGCTATTAAGACTCACAGCCCCGGTGCCCAGGCCGGACCCAAAGCAGACACCCAGTGAACACTTGCTTCGTCTGGGAGTGATGCCGTCTTGTTGAGCGGTGGGGAGGTGCATCGTTGCAGCTGCTCTGGCAAGGATGCCTTTTCCCTGTTATCCCGCTGATGTATCTAAAATTAGCTGGTCGATACTGTAAATACTGTGGAAAGGTCAGGCCTCCTGCAGCCTGCAGTGACTTTGACCAAGTGAGAAAGCACAGCTGTTTAAAACGGTACAGCTGGCCCAGGGAGGCTCAGGGCTGGACGGTGTGACAGTCCTCCCTTCCCCAACCACCCGTGGCCGATGCCAGCTCGTCGGGCTCATTCTAGCCCGAGAACGGCCCGTGCGCGGTAGGCCTGGCCTCTGGCGCGCTCCGGCGGCACCGCATTCACCGGGAGGGTCGCTCAGCATCCTTCCTCGCTGCGCTCCCAGACTCTCCATCCACCCTCCAAACTGGCCCCTAGAGAAGCCGCCTAAAGAACACGCCAAGTATTATTACTGTTATTACCATTATTATTACTATTCTAGCATTTATTAAAACATTAATATCCCCCAAGCCCAGCACCAAGCACGTTACACATATTAGTTCACTTATTCTCAGCACGACCCCAGGACAGAGTTACTGTGGTCATCCCCATTTTACAGATGGGGAAACCAAGGCTCAGAGCAGTGGAACGCATTGCCTCGAGGCCACAGCGGCAACTAAGTAGCAGCCCCGGGTCTCCAGCCCAGATTTGTTTGCCTCTGGCGTCCTCATTCTTGACCTCTACACTGCGCTGAGCAGCCAGAGATGAATGAGGCATGGTTCCTTCGGGGAGCTCCGTGTCTTCAGGGAGACAAACAGGCACAGAGAGCGCTTATCAAACAAGGTGGGTGCAATGCAGAATGAATGAAGTGCTGTCAGAGAGGGTGCGTGTCACTGGCTGTGGAAGAGGATCCCGTGCCTTGCTGAGGACCTGGCCTTGGAGCTGGCTGCCAGAGGGTGAAGGGTAGGGAATGGCATTTCATGCAGAGGGAACAGCACATCGGGGCCTTGGGTAGACTGAGGAAGACAGAATTCTGACCTGGGTAGCAGAAGTAATAGGGATGAATCTGGGGCACCTGGTGTGACCAACACTCATCTTACACTGAATATTTCCCACACTGAGCCCCCGCTGCACCCCCAGGCAGCTTCTGCTGTGGCCAGGCTCATCTTCCTTAACGGCAGCTCCCTCTCTCCAGATGCTCAGCCCAGATATCTGGGGGTCATCCTTGACTTCTCTCTTTCTTTTCCATCTACTAGCAGCAAATTCATCCCACTCGACTTCCAATCTATGTACAGTATCTGCTCTCTGACCTCCCTCTCTGCTCCTGCTGCTGCGCAGGCTCAGCCCCCCTTATCCCGCCCTTGGGTTGTTGCTGTCAGCTCTGAACTTGTCCTTGCTCGTGGAATCTATCTTCCACTGTAGTCAGAGTGACCCTTTTTCAAAGGAAGTCAGATCATGTGAGCCTTCTGCCCTAAACCCTCCAAGGGCTGCCATCAGAGTCAGTCAAAGGAAAGGACCCAGGCTTACAGTGAGAAGAGACCACAGGGCGACAGACTGCACCCCGCCTTGTGTCTCCCACCTCTCCTTCACACCCCTTGTCCTCTCCCCTCTGGCCACACTGGCTGCCAGCTATTCCTGGAAACTCCCATCTGTTACCACCGAGTCCCCGCATCTGCTGCCCCTCTCCCTGGCATCCATGTGAGCCCCCGTCTCACTCCCTGCAGGGACTCACTCAAGTCCCCTTCCGACCCAGGCCATCTCTGGCCACCCTCTCGGAAACTTCAAGCTTCCTCTCCCACAATATTTCAGATCCCCTTGCCCTGATTTAATTGTTCTTTTTAACACAATTCAATGCCACTCTTTAATGTCCTGGATATTTGACTTATCTGGAGAATTGCCTGTTTGCACCATGACCATGTAAACTGCATGAAAGGGGAGATTTGATGTGATTAGCCACTTGGGGCTAGTAGACAGGGAGAAAGAAGAAGGGTCTGGGGAAGAAGTGGGGAAATGAATTTGTGGTCAGAAATAGTGAGCCCCTAAAGGGGAGCCCTCCTGGGGAGAGGCGAGGCAGGGAGGGAGGGAGGGATGGTTGGAGTGGAGTGGATCCAGGCATGGAGAGTCTCTACCTCCTACGGCTTCATCCCCTTGGACATTAAGACCACCTAGGGTGCAGGCAGCAGACAAGGAGAGGAGAAGTGGGACTGGGGACCACAGCTGCCTAGGACACCCACAGCACTGGGCGGATGAGAGATGGATGTGGGTTCTTCACTGGTGATGTGACCTTGAAGCAGGAACCCACTATAATCTGGTCACCTCTGACCACGATTCATGCCCCTTCACAGAGGCTCTCTGTCACCTCCGTGTCAAAGTCTAAACCTGCCAGTGGCATTGAAAGTCTCTCATCAGTTGCCTTGACCTGCCTCTCCAGGCTCAGCCTTTCCAATGTGAGATTTTGAAATGGACCCAGACTTTGAAGCCAGAGGAGCTAGGTCAGAGCCCTGGTTCTGCTATGGACTCACCTCTCTGAGCCTCAGTTTTCCCATCTGCAAAATGGGAATAAAAAAGGTCTGATTCATAAGATTCCTGTAGGAATTCAATGAAAGGCAACATGCATAAACAGACAGAATCCATGACACACACTTGATGCCCCACAACAACAGCTGCTGCTTTTACCCCTTGTGTCTCCGAGTCTCAGTCTCTCCATCCATATAATGAAGCCAGTGTTACCGACGCAGGGGCTTGTCTGAGGATTAAATGACAGCAGGTAGATGAAAATGTTTGTGAACAGTAAAGTCTTGGGCAGTGGGAGTGATACCATGTCACATCAATCTCCCTGCTCTTTCCTTCTTTTTTCACACCCCTGAGCCCTTGATCAAGGCTGCCTGGCAGGCCTCCGTCCCCAGATTGCTCTGCCTGTGCCAGGGCCTCCCTCAGCCCCCCATTCAGCCTGTCTAGGACCAGAGCTATTTGCTAGTTGGTTAGTTGACGTCTGTCTCCGGTTAGGTTGTGAGCTCTTGCAGGGCACAGAGTTGGGGGGTCCCACACCAGGGGGTTGGGAGCTCCCGGCCCAAAGTGTGCCCATAATGGGCACTTGATAAATGCTGGTTTAATTGGATTGTGATAAAAGAACCAGAACAGCTATCTCTCTCTTAACTCCTCTTCCAATCAGATGTCTAACAGTTTCTCCAGGATGGGAATTAATTGAATCAAGGGCCATTTTCCCAGAGAAAAGCAGCCAATTTAGGACTTTAGAAGTAATTGCAGTTCTGGGTTATGTCCCATTTGAGGGAGGGGAGGAGATGCAGATAAACTCCCGACAAGTGGGCAGAGGAGTCACCGTTTCTTTTAATAAAGGATGAACTTAAGATTACTTACAAAGTGCCCTCCCACCAGCTAAGATTCCTTCCAATGCCTGACCACCGCCCCCACCCCCATACCCGCTGCATGGAGGTTCAGAGAGGGAGCCACAGGCCTCCTGGTTCTGCTTCAAGTTCCGGCTGCCTGTACAATCTTCAGCCTCTGCTGGACTCGCTTCCCTGGAGCTACAGGTCATCGGCCGTTTCCCACAGCTTCCTTCACAGACCACATCCCAGACTTCAGTGCATCTCCAGCCTGGACCATCCCATTGGCTACTTTGCCAGGATCCTTGTTCCTGCAGGCTCCCACTCCCGTGCATCCTTCCCACTATCTTTCTGGAAGACACATCTGAAAATGCCCTCCCCTCCTTTTTCCCCTGAAAAACTCCTACTCTTCCTTTCAAACCCAGCTGAAATGGTACCTCATCTCTAAAACCTTTCTCTAAACCTTTCTGCACTGAAGGCTACTCCCCTGTATGTCTCTTTTAACATTGGCCACTTGACGTGAGCTTGCTTTGATGTGTATCTCTGCCCTGCCATGTGCCCTTAAAGAGCCTGGACAATGTTGGAGGAATTCTCAGTGTTTCTGGTGCCAGCAGAGGTGAGAGGATGGAGGGGAAGAAGGGAACCTGTCTCTGCATCTTGAGTGTGGCCAAAGTTCCCCAGAAAGCCACCTTCTCTGCCGCTCACAGAGACCTCTGCAACTCCCTGGCTTGGAGGTATAGGTGGTGCTAAGAAGGTGAGCGGTTCCAGCTAAGCAGACAGAAGTCAGACCAAGGTCCTGTTCCAGTGAAAAGACTAGAGAGCAAATCAGGGAAACGGCTGCAGGCAGTGAGACCCAGGGGAAGACAGCAGCTGCGTGGGTACCAGCCGGCTGCCTGGATGATTGGCTGCCCAGGCTCACCCTCAAAACGCAGCTAAGGCACCTTCGCCTTGCAGAAGCTCCTGCTGGAGGGGCTGAGCCTGGTGGGATAAGGAGTCCTAACCCACCAGGCCATGAGCTCCATGGGGACAGGGACTGTCTGGTTGTTCTGTGTTCCAGCATCTCCTGGCGCAGAGCCAAGCACAGGGAATATCTGTGGACGGGATGCTGGCTTGCAGCCAGGGTTGGTGCAGAGAGCAGAGGAAAAAGAGCCTGGAGTTTGGAGGTGTCGGGGCCTGAAGCTACATGGAGCTGAGGAGGACGCACACACCACAGATCCCACGAGCCCAGGCCCCGCCTCCCCAGCTCCCATACCCTTAACCATGCCTATGCCCTGCTCTGGTTGAGTTGAGTTGCCTTTGCCAGAGTCCTGAGGTCCATCCACTTCCTCACAGTGATTTAGAGGTGCTTTTGGAGCAGGTGATGTGGCATCCTTGACACCCATAGGAGACACAAAACAGTGGCTCTGTGTGTCCTATCTGATGCCTAATTTTCCCCCTGGGCTGTGGGCTCTGAGTGGTGTGTTCCCCGAGCGTGTCATCAAGAAGATGCCACCCGGGCGGTGGGAAGGGACAGACTGGGATTTCAAAATTTGTAGACACTGACAGGCATATGCAGAATAGATGAACAAGATTATACTGTATAGCACAGGGAAATATATACAAGATCTTGCGGTAGCTCACAATGAAAAAAAATGTGACAATGACTATATGTATGTTCATGTATAACTGAAAAATTGTGCTCTACACTGAAATTTGACACAACATTGTAAAATGACTATAACGCAATTATAAAATGCAAAAAAAAAGATGCCACATCAAATTCTGAGCAGTGATTATCTCTGGGTGCTTGGTTTTCAGGAGAGCTGAGCTATCTTCCTTATCCTTTTCAACGTCTTTCCTAACATAGACACAGTACCCATAGTGTTTTGATAACCAGAAAATGCAACAACCACTACTATCTGTAGCGTAAAGAAAGATGCTGTGAGAGTGCTGCCTGTGTGAGGTGGAGCTGACACGGCTGGAGGGGTTAGGAAAGACTTAGGAAATGTTTGGGATTCTGGAAGGCCAGCAGGAGATGAAAACAGTGGAACCCCACCGTATTCCTGACCAGAGGGTAGTGCCATTGGGTTAGCGGGCAGGGTCTGGTCAGAGGCAATGGGAGATGTGGCTAGAACAGAAGGATGGGCCCAACTGGGAAGAGTTCTGAATGCCAGGAGAGACACAGACTTGATCCTGAAGGAGACAGGGAGTCATCACAAACCCGTGAGCTGGGGAGCTCCGGTTGGGAGCTGGGAGCTGTTGATGGACCAGTTTGACTGTGGTAACCAAGTGTAAGTTGTCTCAGTGGGTGAGATAGGCTGGGAGACTGAGCCGCAGGGGCAGGGGGCTGGGGACGGGAGCAGACGTGGGGGGCAGGGCAGGATTCTGTCGGGCAAATGTCCTGAGCCAGAGAGAGATGGGAGGCTCTTTGGAAGAGATAGGATGTTCAGAGGCGGAGGTTGAGGGGTACACGTGTTCAGACCCTCCTGAAGTGGACCTCTCCATCCCCCTGCCACAGACTTAGTTCAAGTCTCCATTATCTCTCCATGAGTTTTCATTACAGCTTCCAAACTGCCCACCTGTGCTCCCCCATGGCTCCCTCCCATCCTGTCCCCAAGGACAGACAGCCAGTGGGCACCTGGTAAAGCAGGGCTCCTCGCGCATGGAGGTGCATGCAAGTCATGGAGACCCTGTTAACCTGCAGGTTCTGGTTCAGTAGGCCCAGGGTGAGGTCAGAAAGTCCGCCTTTCCAATGAGTTCCGGAGGATGGCCGTGTGCTCATCCTCAGACTACACTTTGAATAGCGAGATTCTAAAACCCAAGTCTGGTCATCTTGCCCTCTTGCATAAAGCATGTCAGTGATACCCCAAGGCCCAACAAGTTGGGCCCAAAATGCTTCCTTCACAAGGCTCCTAGGCCCTCCAGGACCCAGCTCTGGCCAGCTGCCAGCCTCTTCCCATCCCACTCAGCCTTCCTCTTTCTTTCTTTCCAGCTGGACTGAACTTTCCCTCTTGTGAGCTGCTCCCTGACGTCCAGAACATCCTTCACATACTCACCTCCTGGAACACCCCATTCCTCCCGACCACCATTGTCATGCATGCACATGCATGTGTGCACAAACATACACACACACACACACACACACAGAAAGGCCTGTGGAAGCCTTTCTTATCCTTTCCCTGCCCCACAACAAGTTCCCAATTTGTAGCATTTATATAATTATCTGTTCTGTCTTTCCCCCTCACTGGCTGGTAGGTAATAGGCATTTGATATATTTTTGTGGAATAGGTTTGAGCCCAACATTCAAATCTCATCTCTGTGACTTCGAGACCAATGATGTTTCAAGAAACCACATTTCTCCCTTTTTAGGTAGAACTCAAGAAATCCATCTGAGCAAGTCCTGTTCTCCCTGTGTATCTGAACATCCAAACACAGACTCCAGTATCTGATTTTGGGACCCTCTGATCGAGGCTGACAGTCCCCACCCAGGAGCCATCTAGCTCCTCCCCCTGCTGAGGCTGCTCAGGTTCTCTTCTCATCAGCTGTTCAGTCCCCGAGGTGGCTACTACCTGAGTTCCAGCAAAACACTGTCGCTTCTGGCTGGACAACCTTGACACCTATTGGCAGCCGGGACAATCACCGTCTTCTCCAGAGTTAACATCAGCTGGCCAGGCTGGAAACCCCCCTTCACTGACAATAGGGCATTTCTCCCACTCTTACCCCATCCCCCAAACCATGCCTACTTCCAGGTGAGAGCCTGCCCATTTATCATCTCCAATCTGTCGATGCAATTAGTGCTTCTGTGCCCAGCAGGTCACGAGGTTTTCCTGGCAGCTTGGTTGAGGACTCATATTCAGGCCTCTCACATTAGGCTGCACAACTCCGCTGTCCTCTGCGTGTACATGGTGCCTGTTGGTGCTGCACACATGGCAGCCCTACTACTTGACCCTCTGAGCAGAGCTCTTTCCATAAACAAAGACCAGGTTAGCACGAGGCTAGGAGCCCTCCCTACAGCGACAGGGGGCTCCACTGAGTCAATCCTGTGCCCTCAAGGAGTCTCATGGAAGGTCGTCAGGAGGAAATACCAGCTGAAGTGACTCCACCTTCCTTTCGTAGGTCACTGGCAGTTTCAGGCTCTTATCATTTACTGAAACCATAGTCCAAATGCCGACGACCTCTCCTGCATCTGCGAAGGGCATGTTGAAAGCAGGCACCATCATTAGGGAATCTGATGAGGAGCTGATTACTGCTCACCAAGCGGAATTTTCCTTTTCAATTATTCATAAACATGAGCTTAAATGTTTGTGTCCAGGCAGCCATCTAAAAACTAAATAAGCTGATACAGTTAGGGGAAAAATCGCCCTGTCAGGAACACCAAAACGGAATTTGACAACTGATTATTCTCTGAATGAATGTTTTCTGTTTCTGGTATCTCAGGTCGACTTCGGGAGCTTGTGGTGAGAGGAAGGAGGGGCCGTCTGCTGTTATTTAACCCCTACTTTGCTGACCCAAATGGTGGGTTTGCTTATCCCTGTGGCTCTGAGCAATGCCTGTTTGCATTTGCCTAAGTCCTGAATTCCTACCCTTTAACTCAGGCACTGGGTTCTTTGAAGTCCTGTTCATCGAATGTTCTGGAATCTTGCAAGCCACCATCAAAGTACTTCCATGAACTCTTGCTTAAAGAAAATTGAGACTTCCCAGAGAATCACACTTGGAGTCAGCAAATCTCACATTTGGGAGTTTGTCCTAAAGAGGTGCAGACATGTGCAAAAAGATAAAGTTATGGTTCCAGGGGTTGGGGTGGGGGAACGATGAAGAGGTGGAGCCCAGAGGATTTTTAGGGACGTGAAGATACTCTGTATGATAGTGTAATGATGGATGCGTCATTATACATTTGTCCAAACCCATAGAATGTATGACACCAAGAGTGAACCCTCATGTTAACTATGAATCTGGGGTGACCATGATGTGTCAGTGAAGGGTCATCAGTTGTAGCAAAGATACTCTCCGGTGGAGGATGCTGGTGGAAGAGGCTATGCGTATGTGTGGGGAGGGAATATGTGGGAAATTTCTGTACCTTCCTCTTAATTTTGCTGTGAACCTAAAACTGCTCTTTAAAAAAAAAATTCTTTTTTTATATGAGGGTAAAGGCAAAATAAATCAAAGCTTTGTATAAAATAACAAATGATAGGTTGAGAACTTTCAGTGGTCTCATAGAGTCTGGGGAACAAAAATTGGAATTCAGGTGATAGCAAAGAGGAGGGACCTTCATAAATACCCTGGGCTTTTAGTTGGGACATTGAAGGACTAACAGCTAGCCAGAAATAGACCAGGCTTTTAACAGTTAAAGTCTAGGCTCAAATCGCCACATAAACAGAATATGTGAGAAAAGTTATGTAATTATATCAACAATGCAAAAATGCATATAAAATTCAATATCCATTTATAATTGAAAACGTCTAGAAAATTAAGACTAAAAAGAGACTTTCTTAATCTGATACATCTACAGCAAATATTATACTTAATAGCAAAATATGAGAAAATTTTCCCTAAAGTTTGAGAATAGTTTACTATCAGAAATTCTATTCTGCATTGTGTTAGTGATCCTAGCCAGTGCAATGAGGAAAGAAAATATTTTTCAGTGTGGAGGGTTAGAAAGAAAAATAGTAAATTGTCCTTTTTCACCAATGACATGATTGTAACACACAGAAAAATCCAAATGAATTTACAGATAAATTATTAGAGTAAATACATGAATTTAGCTAGGTCGCTGAATATAAGACCAATATACAGAAGCCAGTTATGTTTCTACACACTAGCCACACACAGAAAAAAATGAAAAATTTTGAAGTCTGCTACTTATACTAGCTTAAATAAACCATGTACTTAGATACAAATTTAATAAAATATTTCAGAGACCTCTACTATTAAAGCTGTAAACTATAAAATATTATTGAGAGAAATTAAAGAAGACCGAAGTAAACGAGGGGATGTATGTTTATACCGATGGTCTATATGTTTATAGACTAGGAGACTCAATATTATAAAGATGTCAGTTTTTCCCAAATTGATTTACAGATTTAACAGAATACCAGTACAAACCCCCACAGGTGCTGTGAGTGTGCAGAAATTGATAAGACAACTCTAAAATGTATACAAAATGAAAAGGGCTTAGAACATCCAAGGCAATCTCTACACTATCAGATACCAAGATTTTTTTAAATAAAGGGACAGTAATTAAGATAGTTTGGCACAAAGATAAGCAAACAGAGACCCCCCCCAAAATGGCCCACCGATACACGTGGATGAGGGTGTGGATATGTACACACACAACTGATTTATGACGAAGATGGTGCTGCACGAAGTGGGGAAAGAACAGCCTTCTCATTAACTAGTGACAGGTCAACTACTGGAGATCCATACGGGAGAATGGATGTTGACCCCCACCTACCTCACAACATACATAGAAATTAATTCCACCTGGGTCATAGGTTGAACTAGGAAAGCTAAAACAAGAAAACTCATAGGACACAATAAAGGGAACTATCTTCATAACTTGGGAATAGGCAAAAATTTCTCAAACACGACGCCAAAGCAATACACTTGAAAGGAATGATTGAACATTGACTAAACTTCAATTAAAAAAATGATTGAGAAGTTGGACTACATTGAACATTATTTGTCAAAAGACTCATCAAAAGAGTAAAAAGGGAAGCCAATGTGGGCAAAGGTATCGTCACACATATAACCAACGAAGGACTAAAATAGAATGTATTTAGAACACCTACACATAAACCAAAGAAAAACATAACAGGATAAGTATTCGAACAGGCGCTCTACAAAAGAGGATATTTAAATGCCAATAAAGAGAAAATACATTCAAAATCATTGGCAATTGGGGAAATGCACTTCAAAACCACTGTCTGCTAGACTAAAATAAAAAAGACTTTAAGTCCTGACAAAAATGTGGAATAGCTGAGATGCTTTTTCACTGCTCGGGGGAATATAATTTTGCCCAACCATTTTAGAAAAGAGCGCCAGTCTACCAAAAACTGATTCCTGCTCTATAACCAGCAATCCAGCCCTGGACACATGACCAGCAAAAATGCCCACCTGTGTCTATGAAAGACACATATCAGAATGTCCACAGCAATGGTACCCGTGATAAACAAGAACTGGAAACGACTCCAATGTCCATTAAAGTAGAATAAATCATAATATGTTCAGAGCGTGAAATATTAAACAACAATGAAAATAACCAAGTGACTGAGATTCACAATAACATGGATGAATCTCACCGTGTTGAACAAAAAAACAGACACAGAAAAACACATACTCTGTGATCCCATTTACGTCCAATTCTAAATTAGGCAAAATTAACTCGTGGTGTTAGGAGTCAGGATAATGATTCCCGTTGGGGAACACTGACTAGGAGGGGGCACAAGGGCGATACAGAACGGGCCAGTCGGACCTTTGAAATGTCCGCTCCTCCTCTTCTCCATCAACACTGCCTGGGCTGTCAAAACAGCCCCCAGTCCTCCTGCCTCTAGCTGCCACTTCTCTGCTTCATTCACTCCGCCATTCATTTACTCATCATCTCTAACACACGCATCCCACACTCCAGGGACCAGTCCTAGAGCTCGAAACGATCCCTCAGAGCACATCAGTGTCTAACCGTTGACCATCGAGATTTGTCATTTCTTTGGCAGTGTCAAAGACCAGAGACTGCACGGTCCTCCTGTGCAACAACCCCCAGGGTAAGTGTCCTCTGGGTCAGGAAGGGCTGCCTGGCACCCGAGGTCACCGCAGTGTCGTGAACTCATGGTTGTCCAGCTCAGGCACCCACCTTTGCTGCTGATGGATGCTTCTTATAACTGCCACCCCTCTGGGCCCCCAAGCACCCCAGGGACCAGGGAAGCCAGAGTTTAAAGAATGCACCCTTTCTGGGCTGATGGAGCACCCCCTTGGGGCCTGAGGTAGCTGCAGCAGCCCTGGGGATGAGTCTGGACAGTGGCTGCCGGCACTGATGTGACTTTCATGACCAGCTGCATTAATGCTGCTCTCGGCCTCAGTTCATCACGTTACTTGGCTTCCTTTCAGCACAGGGGCTGCTCAGCGAAGGGTGTAATTTCCTGACTCTAATGCATGACAAGGTTTCACTTAAACGATGAAATAAAATTACCTTGGGAGACAGAGACTGGGAAGTCATTGATATGACTTGGTCTGCAGGGACATTCAGGGCTGGGCAGATCAGAGAGCCCATCCTCCAAGTCCCTGGTGCTGATGGCAACAACACAGCTGCCCTGTGACTTGCAGTGGCTGGTTCCATGGCTGGGGTCAGGGCTTAGCTCAGCCAGGGTTGAAGCTAAGTCTGGCTGGAGTCAGAACCCTCTTTGTGGTCACAGGTGTGTGACTGTCCTCAGTTGAAAGGGCCCTTCATGACTATAGTCTATGACCTTGAGAACAGCCACTCCGTGCTCTAACCACTGACCCCTCTGGCCACCTTTTCCTCCCATAAGTATCCCTCCCAAAGTTGATGCCTCAGCAGCATGCATGTGGCCTTACTGAAGCCTTTCACAGCCCACTGAGTGACATGGAACCACGTGGAGCCGGGTGCTGAGATCAGGGCTGGGACTTGCCCTAGGTTATCGAGGGAGTCACTGACCTGGAACAGTCCTTGCATTAAGGAGACAAGGCTACAATACCACGAGTGAAGAAGGGATCCCACCTTCCACCCCAACCACCGTCTGATGCCATCCTGATGGGTGAGGGGAGCAGAAGGACAGAGGTCAAAGGAGTAGGTGAGACCCTGGGGGGAGGCTCCTGCCTGGGAAATAGTGCCAAACTGGACACCAGCCCTCCTGGGAGGCACAAGTCCGGGGAGGAGCATTTTTTGACTGGACCTACAGAACTTTGCTAGAACCTCTTTCTAGGAAGCTGTGGAGGCATCCTGGCCACCTGGCTCCCATCTTCCCTCAGGGTGACTAGAGCAAAGCTCATGCTTGGATGTCCGAGAGGATGCTGGAGGGAATGGGACACCCACCAGCCCTGGCCTCAGGAGAAACTCAGCAGAGCCTGCCTCAGCCATGCATGGAGGACACACTCCATCAGGGACAGAGGCTTGCAGGCTCCCGCCATCCCTCAGCCTACACCGGGCACTGGGGTTATATCTGGGGGTTAGATCTTCAAGAATCTATCTGTGCGCCAGGTCACAGGCAAAAGGCTTTTGCTATTCCCAGAAGGCACAGAGGGGCTGGGCTCTGGCCACCAACTCTGGAACTCCAGAATACTGACTTGCCTCCATTTCTGCCTGGGGCTGGGGAGACGCAGGTATCTGGCACTGCCTCCAGGGCAGGAGTAAGGGAGAGCTAGATGACACCAGGGCTGGCTCTCACTGAAGGACTGCAGCATTGTGTTGTGCCCTGACTCCTTTTATTTTTCAGCCATGTAGGATACAAGCCACACTGATCTTTGCAGGAGCATCCTCTGGGCCCCCGGAGAGGGCTGGGCTGCCAACTTCTCAGGGAGTCATTAAATGACAAATTACCTGCAGGCTCTCAGCTGGAAAACCCGTAGGAGCACAGCCTTTTCATATTCATAGGATTTAATCAAATCTGAAAGCTTGGAAGACCTTCACGGCCTTTGTTCCAAAGGCCCATATTTGCTGACGGGGAAACTGAGGCTTGGAGCAGGACAGTGGCTCATTCAAGGATACACAGGGCTCCTGTGGGATGGGTGCTTACTATCTTTCCCTCATGTTTCTATGGAGAGAGGGAGCTTCCATTCTGCCCCCCAGGATGGGACGGGATTGGAGGAACAGTTCCCATCCTCTCCAACCCCTTCCCCCAGGAAGAGGAAAACCTCCTCATATCGGAGAGATGAAATTAAAGACCACTGGCCAGGCTTGGCTCCGGCTTTCTCATGGATGCTATTCGCCTCGAGCTGCTTCCTCTATCCAGTACAGATGGGGAGACTTTGACACCATTACATTTTGATCGAGACCCAATTCAGAAGCAACTTTCACGCCAGAGATCTGTGGTTTTCGGATCTTTATGACTAGTGATTTCATGACTCGGGTACCTGCAACCCCTGGCGATGAGATCCTTGTAGAGGTAGTATTAAAGAGAGTCACTGAGATGAAGATTCCTGGTATTGCTCGAATTATGTATGACTTAACATCAAAGTTCCCAGGAACCACTGAGTGGGAGTAATAAACTTCTCGTTCTACTGGGAAAAATAAAAGATCTTGGGTTCCCCTGAGTAAACTGGGGACCACCCAGCAAGACTGGGACCAGTCTATGAGGTGCCCGGGTTCCTGTCCCAATGAATGCTGGCAGGCAGGTCTGGCCATGAGCAGCCCCACCAGCATCCCAACAGCTCTGGGTTCCTCACCAGCAACGGAAGCCTCAGAGTCACAAGAATGAAAGTCTGGGCTGGCCTTTACAGGTCATTAAATCCTAACACCCATGTTACCACCTTGACACCATCTCGGCAACAGCCTCCCCACCTCCCAAACCAAGCAGAGACAAGTTCCCACCTGCACACTCTTACTGAAGGGCTGCTCATAACTTTCTGAGATCGCCCCTGTCACATGTGTGGTCAGTGCTGTCTGAGAAGCAGAAATCTTCTAGAAGCTTCTACTATCCAGTCTCAGCATTGCCTTTGAAGGTCTCAGTACACACCTGAACCCTTTCTCCCCCCGAAAGCCCATCAGAAACAGGTAGACAGAGACTGTGGTCCTGATGCCCCCTCGGAGCTCTGCCCCTGGCAAGCCCCCACCTCTGCTGTTTCACTTGGAATTAGCTTCCTAGTCTCCTCCTCCTTCTGGTGCACCCCCCTACTTGTCATTATCCACATCATCTATATTTCTGATTCTCCACCATCCATGCCCCCGACCCCCCCACCCCCATCATCATGTTCTGTGATGTCTGGCTTGGACCACCTATTCTGCACCACTCCAAACAGAACTCCCTGCAGAAATCTTCAGTCCCCCTGGGGACTGTGTCTGTGCATCCTGTGAAGGGCACACATTCCTCTTCACGCAAGGCTGGAACTAGCATTGAATACCTCCCGTGTTCTGGATTGTCCCATTTAATCTTCCCATCAATCCCACGAGGTGAGTAGTAACACTCCCAACTAACAAATGAGGTGACAGGCTCAGAGAGCATAAATAAGGACTTGCCAGCTACTAAATGATGGTGGCAGGCTCGTGGTCCCAGCTCTGTGGGATTCCTAAGTCCAGGCTGTATCTTCCACATCACGTGGGTGCTCTGTGGCTTCCTCACAGGGTGGGCTTGACAGTGCAAGACAGGTGACACCCATCAGCACCTGAGGGGCAGGTGTCGGCTTCAGAGCAGGTACAGGGGCCTCCCCATCTCCCTGCAACTGCCCAGATGTGGGCATGTGTTTCCAGATTCAACCTTCTGCATGTCCCCAAGGGAGCTTCAGCTTCTGAGCTGCAGTGTAGCCCAGGGAACATCAATGACCCTTAAGCCTTGTACTACTGTCTTCCTGTGTATTAGTTATCCACTGTGATGGAACTAATGACTCCAGAACTTAGTGGCTTAAAACAACAGATATTTGTCTCCTCACAGTTTCTGTGAATCAGGAATCTGGCAGCAGCTTAGCTAGGCGGTTCTGACTCAGTGTCTCACCAGGCTGCAGGGAAGGTACCAGCTGGCGCTGCAGTCATCTGGAGCTTTACTGAGGCTGGAGGACTCACTTCCAAACTTTCTCCTGTAACCATTCGGAAGGAGGCTTCAGTTCCTTCTCATGTGGGACCCTCTGTAGGGACACCTAGACATGCCAGGTGGCTTTTCCCAGAATGAATAATCCAGGAGAGACAGGGCTCAAGAAGGAAGCCACAGATTCACATTGTCCCTGTGAATCCTTTTACAACCCAATTTCAGAAGTGATATACCATCATTAACTCTGAAGTAGTCTGTTGGTCATACAGGCTAACCCCTGCACCATGTAGGAGAGGGCTTCACAAGGGCATGAATACAAGAGGCAGGGACCATGGGCGCCATCTTGGAGGTTGGCTATCACATCCCTGAACAATCTGTTTTTCCCTAAATCATGTGTGACTTCCACAATTTGCTCAGGCATATTTGAGAGGGCTTATGTGTTCCAAAGACACATGTGCACATGCGTGCTTACACACACACTCCTTAAAGAGATCAATGATCCTGCCTTCCCTAGCCATCTTTGTATTGTTTGTTTTATGAGGAGGACGTAACTAGGTTTATTCATTGACTTCTGCTTGGAGGAGGTACTGGGGATTGAACCCAGGACCTCTTGCGGGCTGAGCACGCGCTCTGCCACTTGAGCTATACCCTTCCCCCCAGCCGCCACCCTTGAATGGTGTTTCCTGTGGGGGAGGCACCTAGGAGACGGGTGCTGGGCCAAAGGGGATCCAGCTTTCCTTAGACAAGAGGACAAAGAAGAAAGGCAAGAAGGAGATGGTTGTCGTGACTGTGTCTAAGCAGGGAGAGGAAGGAAGTGAAGTCGGGGGTGGGGTGTCTAGTGAGCAGATAGGTCACCGATTGGAGATCTCCATGACCCAGAACTGGGACACTTGAAACAGGTTTTAGCACTGGAGGTGACAACAGTGGACCATGAATGTGGGGGTCTGCACTTAAGGAGGCGGAGGTGTGGGGAGGAAACGCAGCTGCAGGAGAGTCCGTCCAGGAAATGAGTCATTTTTGCTTTCTCTGCATCCATCCTTACTCCCGTGACCTCACTTTATCTTTGGAGATTTCTCCTCCTCTTGTTTCTAATTTAACATCTTCACTTTCTTCTCTTTTTGAAAAGTTCCTTCATTAGGTTAGCTAGCGGTATACTTATTTTATTGCCTTTTTCCCCCCTGAAGTACCAGCTCTTATATTTATTAATTCTACTGTTTCTACTCCATTAATTTCTGTATCTGTGGCAGGTTTTTTATTGCTTTTCTTAAGCTTATTTTGTTCTTGTTTTTCCTCACTTTTGGAGCTGGGCCCTTCATTCATTTATTTTCATCTCTTAAGTGAATAATTAAGTATTCCCAGTCATGATTTGTCTTCTGAGTGCTGCTCTAGTTGTAGTCCCTCAGGTTAGATACATCGCATTTTAATTTATCTTATTTTTATTTTTTAAAAAATTTGGGGGGTGGGTAATTAGGTTATTTATTTGTTTATTTAAATAGAGGTGCTGGGGATTAAACCCAGGACCTCGTGCATGCTAAGCACACACTCTACCACTTGAGCTACACACAGCCCCATTTATTTTTAAAATATTCTACCATCTTGCTTTGGATTTCCTGACATGACAGTGAGAGTTGGGGGTGGGGGGTCGTTTTTAGGTGACACGTTTTGTTGTGAATATATTTTATTGTTACTAAATTGCAATCAGAAAGTGTCTCTTTTTTACCATTTCTACTCTTTGGAGTTCTGAGGGTTATTTGTGATCTAATATCCTATATGACCAATTTGATAAATGCTCCAGTGGACCTTCAGAGGGAGGGGAAGTGTGCTGCTGTTGTTGGGGTGCAGGCACACAGTTTAATTATTACAGTTTCCTTATTAGTTGCACTTGACTAGTTACTGTGTTACTTTCTAGGTCTACCTGCTTTTATCTATCACAGGCTGAGAAATGAAGCTGCCTATTCCTGTTGTATTCTTCTCTGTTTTACTTCCATTTTCCGTTGTTTTTCCTGTACAAATTTGACTGCCAGGTTTTGATTTTAAAATATTTACGATGGATCATTGAGGATTGTCATCTTTACAATATAAAAGGCTCTTCTTAGGTTTTTCTTTAAAGTTTTTTGCCTTAAATTCAACCTCGTCTGATACTGAGACTTTGACTCCGGCTTTCCTTTTGTACATTTGCCGGGCACATTTGCCTCAGCTCTGCTTCATTTTCTCATCTGTCTTCGGTCCCTGGCTTTAGATGCATTCGTCTATAGTGCATAATTTGTTTGGCTTTTGTAAGACATCTGAGAGATTTTTCTTTAATAGGAGTGTTTATCTCATCTGCAGTTACAAATAAGACATTCACGTTTGTTGTTAGGCTAGATAAACAAACATTTTAAAAGCAAACAAACAAAAAGAGGCATAAAAAATAAAAAAGAACATGAAAAAGATGACAGGACTGTTTCTTTTCGAAGGTTTTCCTTCTGGTAACGGGAGAGGTTTAGAACTGCTGTTTCTTTCTCTTAGTGGTGCCAGTGTTCCCTTTGTAGACTCTGCTTGCATCAACCACCTGCGTTGCGCCACTTAGGTCCGCTTGGCCTCACCTGTCTCCCGTGCCAGGCATCACCGCAGCGACCAGCTTCATGCGGGCACAACTTGATGGTGCCTTGGGACATCAGGAGACCCTGCACAACATCCACACACATGCCACATGCAGGTGCAGGGCTGTTTACTCCCCACGGAGTAAACCATTAACCAGTGGGAAATGGGGGTTTGTAGATAAATCCTTCCCACTTTCTCTCCCTGGGTAGACTGTCCTGAAACACAGTGTGTTCATCTGCTCAGGACGCCGTAACAAATACCTTAGACCAGATGGCTTAAACGACAGAAATTTCTGGAGTTCTGGAGGCTGGAAGTCCAAGTTCAAGGTGTCTGCAGGTTTGGTTCCTTCTGAGGCCTCTCTTCTTGGCTTGCAAATGGCTGTGTTCTTGCAGGATCATTCCTTCATCTGTGCCCTAATGCCCTCTTCTTATAAGGACACCATTCACATCAGATTAGGGCCCACCCCATATGATGTCATTTCAAATTAATTCACTCTGAAGACCCTATCTCCTAATATAGTCGTATTCTATGGTACCAGTGGGTAGGACTTTAACATGGGAATTTTAAGGGGTGGGAAGACAATTCTGCTCGTAATTGTTAAATACTTTAAATAGTCATCTTTAGACCTTTCAATAGCATATTTATACACCCATCACTTGCTTTATCTCTCTGAGGACTTGAAAGATGAGGAAATCTGCATACTTCCTTCCCTCCCACTTTGTTTCCCACTCTGTGTCTAAATGATTACATTTATATTATTACTGCATTGTCCTGGTTTATTACATTTACATTACGGACTGCTAGCCTTGGTTCTCAGCATCCTTTATTCCCAGCTCCACAATTTAAATGGAAACATTGCTTAACGTGTGCCCTTTGATCATGATTTCTTCATAGTAAAATGACTTAGAGTAAGTACTTTCTTCCAAGGAGACCTTATGGTAATTACATTCTCTGAATTACTACATGTTTCATGGCAATCATCTCTTGCTCTTTCCTGGAGTGACAGCTTGACAGGGAATAAAATTCTTCATAGGTGACACGGGAGATTTTCTTGGTATTAGCTTCCAAATACTCTGTGTAAGAGGCATATCCTTGCCTCCTGCCACGTGACAGGCAGCGCCTCCCAGGAGGTGGGATGCATTCTCCCTCTCCCCGCCCCCATCAGTCATGTGACACTTTGGCCAATCCAGTATGAGGTGAAGACCTGCCTGCCAGTTCTGAGCAGAAGGCGGAGGAGCCACTGTGGGTCTACCAGTTCTTTTGTTCTTTAATCTCTTCTGTGAGAATGGAATGTCTTGAATCAGGAAGGGCTGCCTTTTCAGCCTGGATACTAGGATGAAGAAAATACTTCAAATGAAGCACGTCCATGGAGAAGAGGCCACAGCCAACCTGCAGCTGCCATGGCCAAGATGTCCCGTCAGCTGGAAATTAACCATCGCGGTTGTAAGCTCTTGAGATCTGGTGGTCCCTGTGAGCACAGCATTCCCTCATTAAAACCGTCTGATTTCTTTTCATAAGGGCTTTGCATCCTTCGTTGCCCCATTGCCCTCAAGCATTGAATATGCTGTGCAAAATCTGAGGGATGTCTGATTTTCTCCTTTATTGGTGTTTTATATTTTTGGTATGATTAGCTGTCTTTTGTTTTATTTTGTTTTGTTTTTTAATCTTTGAAGTCCAGAAGCACCACTGTGATACATCTTCATTTTAGTTGTTTTCTCTTTATTTGCTCTGGGCCAGAGTATATCCGTCCAATTTGCCTATTCATGTTTTTATTTTAGGCACATTTTCTTGCCTAAAATAGATATGGATGATATTTTTATTATTATTGATGTCACTGAAGAAGAAGAAGAAAGAACAAATAGAACAAAAAAAATAAGTTTAGTCATAATAAAAGGTATAGATCCTTGATTCTTTATATTTGCAAAAGTTTTTTTTTCTGCACTGTTTGATCTTCCATAGCTAACATTTGTCTCTAATCCTTTAAATGTTTATCTCTCGTTTCATTTGATTTGATTTCCAACCCCCCCAAAAAAACTTTATGTCTATGATTTTGAAAATTTCTCTCCTTCTTGTCGCTGATTCTAATTTGACCTTCATCTGTAGCAATAAGGATAATGATAATGATAATTGTATAGCAATGTACCAAGAACTATTCTAAGTGCTTCTACCAATATTTATGAATTATATTCATCCTCACATCTATTTTATGATGTGGGTGCTATTATTATTCTTATTTTACAGATGAGAAATCTGAGGCACAGAGAGGTGAAGTCGCTTGCTAAAGATCACACAGCTAGTGAGCAGCAGAGGCAAGACATGAGTCCAGGCACAAGCTTTTACACCTTCTTTCTACTGGTCCTCTTTGCCCATTCCTCCATACTGATTTGGGTTTTCCTTTTTCTTTTCTTTTTTCCCATTTATATTCTGATGTCTTTTATTCACTTTATCCCCTTCTCTTCCTTCTCCTCTTTGTATGGAGAACACCTAACTCATCATTTTTCCCTCCTTCAAGGCAGAATCTTTCTAGGGTTCTCCATCCATCTCTTGATTATTATCATCCTTGCTTCTCTTATTCCTGAAGTTCCTTTGCACAGATGTGGGTTTCTTTTTGGTTTTTATTACTCGTCTTTCAATGCAAGGGCAGCAGTTCTTGCTTAGCTGACTTTGAGTGAAAGGACAATCTCGGGTCTGGAAGGAAGCTGGGTGTAGTCTGGCAGATTGGGTTGGGATCCATTGCCTCCACTCTCTCTCTAGTTCTCTCTCTGGGATATGACTGTGCTCTGGGCTAAAAGGAAATCTCTTTGGCTCACAGCAAATTCACACCCTCAACCCTCGTCCCACCCAGTATGTCACATGTTGGTTTTGGAATCTCTTGATTTAGTCCTTATTCAGGGCTGACTGCCACTCACCGCCTCCCAGTCATTTTGAAACTTGCAAATTGTCAGGGTAATATTGTTCCCTTTTCCTATTGGGCTCTGCCTTTGGAGGTCACTCCACGGTGTAAACTGGGTTTAGGAAGTTCTTGCAGCCTGCTCTTTACCCTTCCTGGCCAGGGGTCGTGAGTTTTGACCCTTAGGGTCCTACTTTGCCAGACTCTCCTGGAGATTTATAGAAGCAACTCACACACCATCCTCCCTCCCCTGGTCCAATTTTCACTGCATTTACAGTCTATTTCCATGCACTGTAGTTGAGGATTATGGGTGTTTCTGAGTTTCATCAAAGATAAAACTCACTTTTCTCTTTCAAGAAAGAGACCTTTTTCCCAGCTTTAATCGAAATCTTCACCTACTTAAAGGCTTAGACCAGGAGAGGACATGGATCTCTGATCGTGGAAGATAGTGGCAAAAATGCCCCTATCCTTTGATATATATCCATGCAATATGAAGTCATCCACTCCTGAGCGAGATGGGCACTGCACACCACCCAGGAGACATTTTGGAGCTGCCTGCTTTGCCGACAAAGACTTTTCGGCGTAATGTAGAGTGGCACATTAAAGGGTGCTACTGATGAGGAGATTAGAGGAATTTAGATGCTCCGTCCCTTGGGCTGGGGAGGGAGCGGTGCTCACTCCCCCTTGTGAACAAGCAGCTGGTGCTGGGTCCCTGGCACTTCATCCCCTGGGCTGGAAAAGGAAGGGAAGATGGCCTCATGTCTTCTCTTCCTTCCTCTTTTCCTGCTTCTTCTCCTCCTTCCTCTCCTTTAGCATCCTAACTCCCCTCCCATGTGGCTGCCAGAGGCATGAAAACCATGCAGCCAGGCAGAAATCTCTTGGGTACCATACCTGGAGCAGAGGGAACTGACATGGGCCTGTATTTCCAGACCAAAGAGACACCATCATAAGATGAACAGCACATGAGGGAGGGAAAAGAAAATTTTAAATTTAGGTCATGGCCTTGGGTGAGAAGTGAGGAGGGTTTTGTAGATTGGAAAGAGGCAAAAACAAACCTGAGTTTGGGAGACAGAGCTAAGTGGATTTAGATTTAGATCTCAGCTGCACCACCTACTTGGAAGGACCCCTGGCAAAGTGATTCCCCTTCTTGACTCTCAATTTCTTAATTGGTTAAATGGAAATAAAAAAGAAAATTAATGTGAAGATTAATGGGATACTTAATGGTTCTGGAAGCGGATGGACTTAAGTTAAGTTGGAATCCCTCCATCTAAAAATATTAAAAATGCTAAATAAATATAAAATAATTACTTAAAATGCAGAATTTACAAAAAAAGGAAAAACCCCAGAAACAAGAGCAGCCAGTGTGTCAGCTCAACGACATAACAGTGCTGGTTACAGATGTTCAGCAGAAGACAGATACAGGAAGTGTTCGTGGCTGCATTTTTCTTGATAACCCCAAACTGGAAACAGCCCAAATGCCCACCACAAGTAAAATGGATAAATTGTGATATATTCAAATAATGGACCATTGTAGACAACTGGAGAAAGAAACTATGGTTATATATAACGGCGTGGATGTGTTTACAAGCACTTTTAAACGAAAGAAACAAGATACAAAGGAACCCAAACAATCTGAATCTCTTTATATCAACTTCAAATATGGATAAAACCCACCATTACAGGGTCCTGGATACATACGTGTAGGTGGATACATACATCTATTACAAAAGCAAACTCCATGCGTTTGTCAAAACCCTACATCCTGAAGAATTAACTTTAATGTAGAAAATTTTTTTAAAAAATCCACCAGGATGTCAGGGGACCCTAGAGCAGAAAGAAGACCATAACAAATGAATCTAACCATACTACAAATGTGTGGCATAACCGAACTGAAAGGGGTGGCAGGGGAGGGGAGGAGCTAACCTAAAATTTTTTGAACAACTGTGCTTTTCAACTGAAAGAAAATTTTAAGGCTGAAGACAAAAAGAACTGTGCATAAGCAATGTACTCCAGTTGATAAATTTATTTCTCACAGGGGTACATAGTTCTGAATCTACATACATTATATGTATCCTGGGGATGAATAAATAAGTTAATAAATGACAGATCATGGAAGCCAGGTTTCTCTCTGTCAGAGAAAGTTACAAATAAGCAAGGCAGTGAGGCTAGAATGAACACTGATATTGGGTGAGAGTCAGATGGTATGAATTCAGGTTTAGCTTAATGTATACACAGATGGATAGATGTAGATGTAATTATAGATATGCATGTATATGTGGGTGAGGATACATTCAGAGCTCTGCTGAGAAGCAGTGACACCCTGCTAGCAATGAGCACACTCAGTGCCCAGATCTTGGTTTCTAAATAATTAATCTCCAATGAAAGGAACCAGGGCTCCTTGGAAATATGGCCAATTCTATACCTGGAGCAGGAAGTACACAAGATGAGTCTGGAGTGCTTTATAGTGCCAGAAGATAAGGAGGTGTTCAGAAGCAAACCGAGAGGGGCACTGTCAAAGGGACACAGAGGCCAACCTGGGAGCTCGTTGTGGCCAAGGCCGAAGTGATCTGAGCAACAAAACAAGTAACATCATATTGGTTTAAAACTCAGAGTATAAACTAAACATACACAAGCCCATACTGACATTAACAAATGATTTAATAAACAAATAAAGCAGTAAAAGGGACAAATTTTGTTTAAAGAAAAATTCCAAATAAAATAAGGGGATACTTACCCCTCTCCAGCATTCCCTACCCTACCACTCACTGAATGGGGGCTGAATTTGGGGACTTGCTTCCAAAGGTGCAAAATAGCAACTTTACAAGGCAGAAATGTGGCAGACACTACTGTAATCAAGTGGTCAGAATTCACATCACCAGAGAAAACACGATGCGTAATTAATCAATAATGGGTAATTAATTGATAATAATGTGCTAATGTTAATTTCTTGGTTTTAACAAATGTATCATAGTTACAAAAATGTGAGTTTTAGCAGAAATGGGGCAAAGGATATATGAGAATTCACTGACCTGTCTTTGAATCTTTTCTGTAAATCTAAGATTATGCCAAAGTAAATTTTATTAGAGGTAGCAATCACCCCCCCAGCTATTTACCCAATTGATTTTTAAAATGTGCACATGAATGTTTACAGCAGCTTTAGCATAAATACCTAAAACTGAAATCAGCCAAGGTATTTTTCAGTACATGGGTAACTGAATCAACAAACTGGTACACTCATACAACGGAATACTATTCATTGAGAAAAAGGAATGTGCTATCAAGCCATGAAAAGACATGGATGAATCTTAAATGAATATTGCTGAGTTGAAGAAGCCAGTCTGAAAAGGCTACATACTGAATGATTTCAATTACATGGCATTCTGGAAAATGCGAAACTAGGGACAGAAAATGGATTCATGGTTGCCAGGGAGTTGGAGGTGGTGGGGAGTGTTGGAATAAGTGAAACACAAGGGGTTTTTTAGAGCACTGAAGTGATTCTGTACGATTCTTTAACAATGAACATATGACACTACATGTCTGATACTACATGTTAAAACCCACAGAACTTTACAGCACAGAGAATGCAACTTAACGTCTACAAATTTTTTTAAAAATCACTTAGGAAGTCAGGGGATTCCAGGATGGAATGCTGAAGGTGACAAGAGACTCTAACATGACAAATATATGGAACAATCTCACTAAAGGAGATGGGGGGCAGGGGGAGACGCTGACCTAAGTAACTTTAGAAGTGAATGGAGTCTGTAAGACCAGACTGTTTTTCAACTGAAAGAAAATTGTAAGCCTGTACCTAAGGACTCTATTTCATAAGGTCATTTCCTATGGGAGTGTGGGTTATCAATTCTGAAACCAATACACCTGTATATTGAAATTAAACAATTACGTAAATGGATGATGGATGGTGGAAGCCAAGTTTCTCACTTTTACTCTGGAAGGTCAGATAAGCAAGGGGAGGAAGCTAGAATAATCCATGTGGTAATGGATTAGAGTTGCAGACATCAGTAGAAATTCACATTTAGCTTAATATAGAGGCAGAAGTTTATAAATAGAAATATCGATGGATACGTGTATATACATGAGTTAGCATGCATAAAAATATTTTATTTTCTGCCAGTTGAGAGGACCTAGAAGCAATTACATCCCAACTGCAATGAACACCCTTAGCACCCAGATCTTGGTTTCTACTACCAACCTCAGATAAGAGAAACCAGGAATCCTGGGATAAATGGTTGATTCTAGGACTGAAACAGGAAATATATAAGCATCTTGTAGTGCCAGAGAGTAAGGAGGTGCTCAGAATACACACACACACACTCACACATACACACACATGCATATACAAAAAGATGGAGATATGTCAAAGGGAATACAGGAATCACCTGAAAGAGGTCCCAGGGGCTGAAGGTGGAGCAATCTGAGCCACAAAATAAATAAAGTAGTATTGGGTGAAACCCAAAACATAAAATAAATATTCATGAGTCCCTACTGAGATAAATAAATTATTGAATAAATAAGGAGATGATGGAGAAGAGTCAAATCTCTCAAGCAGGAGAATTCCAAATATTTTCTGTAGAGACTCCGCCCTCCAGTCTGTAAGTCTTTCTTGAACTGGGTGGTGGGTACATGGATGATAAATTTGTGATACATTTGTGATACATTGTGGAGCTACACTTTTTGGTTTTGTGAATTTTTCTATGTGTGCTACAGGTCACAGCGAAGATTAGAGAAAAAAACAAATGCACGAACTAGAGAGGATGGGTAAGAATGTTCCATAATTGATAAAATACATACATCTTCAGGTTGAAGACTTTTGAAACAGACAAAAATTCTTCAAAAAAAAAAAAAAAAGTAAATTCATGCCTAGATGCATGACTTCAAAGACAAGAGAAAAAGCGCATATGGCGAAACATTAACAATCTATTAAATCTGGCAGGTGGATTCATGGGTATTATATTATTTTATGGGCTTTTCTGAATGTATGAAATATATTATAATTGGCTTTTTAATTTAAAAAAGCGCTAGATAATGTAGAAGCATGTACAAAATGCCTATTAAAATAAGTCAGAATAGTGGCCACCTCAGAAAAGAGGTTTTTGGAACTGACTGTGATTGACTGGAAAATGATACAAAGGTACCTTGTTGGGGTTGGAAATTTTTGTATTGTGGTCTGGTCAGTGGTTGCGTGGGTGTAAACATACCTAAAAATCCATCCAGGTGTGCATTTAGGATTGACACACTTTGCATTCTTTAATGTATATGTGTTAAATACCAATTAAATGGTTTAAAAGAAGCTTAAAAAGAACATGTCTATGTCAGAAGCTGGTACCCAGTAGGTATTGATAAGATATATGCATTCTCTGGCCCTATAGCAATTGGATGGGGTTTTTCCTTTCAATAAATAAGGACCCTCTGGAGCCTGAGTAAAATGAAGTCCATCAGAGGACACAGGGTAACTCTCAGAACCTACAGGTAAGGGGTGTCTGGGTCTTGGGAGCTGAAGGGAGCTGGGAGAGGAATACCACTCGCCTGGACTCTCCCTCCATCATTCCTCCACATTCTGCTCTTTCCATTGGCTTCATTTTTCTCTCTCTCAAATGCTTGGTTTCTCTGCTCCCCAGACCACAAAACAGCAGGCAGGTCTCTAACTCCTTGGATGAATTCTGCCTTTTTTAGGTTATAATCAGAACCAGGGTGGAATATCTTCCAAATTCCTAGGGAAGGGGCCCGGTTGGCCAGCTTCGGGGCTCAACACTGAGCTAACTCTGCTAACAAGGGTAATTGACACTGCGGAAAAGACTGTAGCTGGGACGGGTTCAATCAGGGACTCACCAACCATGGCCAAGGCGGCCGTGTGGGGTCATACAAAATGGTTACTGTGCACAAGGAGAATTAGGAGAAAGCACAGGGCTGATCATCCATAGGCATCTGCTACCCAGTGGTGAGGGCGGCAGCCCACAAGCTCAGTCAATGATGCGACACCAGCCCCTTAGGTCTGCAAGGTGTGTTCTTTCAACACAATTTCACATTGATGATTCCATTTCCTCCTTTGTAGATTCTTGGGAATTTGCCGTCTAGCCCAATTTACAGATGAGAAGATGGGTTCACGGAGGACAAGTGACCACGGAAGACAGTGATCGCACACGGAGTAGCCAGCTAAGCCAGGCCGTGGCCCCAGGTGTGCGTCTTGGGGTGGCAATCGGGCTTGGGCATCCCCACCTGCTCCCACCTAGTTACAGGCCTGAGGCTGAAGCTGGCTTGTGGTGGAAGAGAAGCCCGGATTGTGTGTATTCTCAGATGGCTCCCCTACGCCTCTAGCCAAGACTTTTGCAAGACACACTGCAAACCCCTCTGCCCATTAAAGCAGTTGTCCCTAGCAGTCATCACAGAACCATCCTCCCCCTACCCAGGCCCCATCCACCCTACAGGTCTTTGGCCGACACGGGGCCTGACACTCAGGCGCATGATAATGAAAAATGCCAAGCACACGTGGACTGGCAGAGCACAGAGCGGGCAGACTGTCAGCATCTGCTGGCATCAGTCTCTTCATTACTGCCCCCTCTTCCTTACCCGCTGGACCATCCTGCTCTCTGGTCTAACTTCTGAATAGCACATCCGAATTCACAAGAATGCCCCAATGCCTACTGGTCACCAGAACTGATTCTCACAATTACTCTTAGAGTGCTGGTGTGAGACCAGGACACTGGGACTCCCAAGGGTTTACTGGCAGAAGTAGGATTCCAAGCCAGGTATCCTGACCTGGAGCCTCATGCTACCCACTGCTTATATTACTCCTTGCACACGTGGGACAATGAGAGAAAACAGGACAGGGCTATACACAAAGGAAGTGATCAAGATTCCAAGTGCTCTCAGAGAATGAAGGGTCTGTCTTCACACTTTTAAAACAAAAACTGAAGCCTTCCGGGAAACCATAAATACCCCCACTACTCTTTTCTCCACCGTACCCCAACTCCAAAAAGCGGGGCCACACAATCTTTTCTGCTTTTGAAAGAAGCTCACATTAAGAAAGTGAAAGGGGGAGAGTCCAACATTTTAAAGCTGGAAGTCATAAACTTTTTATTAAGGCAGATTCTGCTTTCATCATTAGCATGTAATGAATTATTCTCAGCTTTCAATGCCTTGGTAATTGTCTCTCCAAAGAATCTCATTAAACATTGCAGGATACTTTTGATCATTATTAAGAAAAGTGATAACTTGGAATAACCTTGCATTTCTCAGTTGAGGCTGCAAACCTGAAGCATGAAGACAGGTAATTTATGACAGGTGGAAATCTTCAGAGACAACCACCAGGGGTGTCTTGTCTTTGTACTTCCCAGCAGGTCCTCCCAGGTTAGGGAAAAAGTTTGCCAACCAGAGTCAGACCGTCTCTCTGACCAGCAGCTTGAATTCCTGCTCCATCATTTCCTGGCCGCGGATCTACAGACACATTTAGTCTCTGAGCATCAATGTTTTTCCCTATGGGTTCCTTTAACCATTAGTGAGAGACTGAACTTCAAGATGGAAGCATAGAAAATGCTCACCCAGTGCCAAGTTCTATTGTTATCAATCAAGAAACATGTACTCATATTTTTTTTCAAAACTCAAAAGTGTGAAACTTTACTTGGAAGCTCCAACACTAGCCAACACGAAATCATGGCATCCCATATGAATCAGGATTCTTCTGTGTTATTCTGTGTTATTACACAGGAATAACACATGGTATGCATGCTCTTATAGACACCAGGCACTATGCTAAGACCTTTATTGTGAATTACCTCATTGGATGGTATTATAATTCTAGGAAGTACAAACTATTATCCCCATTTTACGGATGAGGAGATATAAGGTCAGAAGATTAATTTGTCCAAGGTCACTCAGGCAATAACAGCAGAGCTGGGATTCAAACCCATGCAATCCACCTCCAGCACCAGTGTGCTCCACCACCTTCTCACATATATTTCAACCTTATGGGATTCAAAGTTACCTTTTTAAAAGCAGAGAACTGATGGTTTCAGAATCCATTCCATTCTATCCCCAATTTTCTCCCATGTGAGCCAAGGAAGATTCCAAGCTTTCCTAGTGGATTTTGTAAAATGCAGACAATGTCCAGTCCTCACCAGCTTGCTTCTAAATCTTTGTCGTAAAGTAGATCGCATTTCCCAAAAATTATCCGTCAATACCTCCCTTCTTATAATCTGATTTTGACGCTCTTCCCATTCTGAGGAAGGATCCATGTTCCTATGTTGCTATGGGACTTCCAAGGGTAGGTCATAAAATCTTCTATGTGTTCTCTTGAGACCCTCGCTCTTTGAACTCATCGCCATGCATTCTGTGACAAGACCCATGAGGAGAAGCTCACCTGGAAAGGAACTGAGACCCCCGCCGCCAGCCCTCAGATCTAGCTGAGATCCAGGTGACAACCAGTGTCCATCTGTCATACTGAAAGGTGGACCTTCCAGCCCTAGCTGATGCTACACAGAGCCTAGACAAGCCTTCTTCACCAAGCTCTGTCTAAATTGCAGATTCATGAGCTGAACAAGCAGTGTTTGGGGACACGGTGTTTTGGGTGGCTTGCATGCAGCCGTAGACTAAACCAGAACAAGCTCCAAGCTCTTCTTTGCTTTCCAGACCCATATTCTCAACTGCTTTCTGCGCATGTTCTCTTGAATGTCCCCAGATCACTTTCAGACTTAATGTGTTTAGGGAGTTCTACTTTCACTTTGAACCTAGAAAGGAACATAGAGATCCCCCCAGACACGCCACTCCCATCCTCATTATGCAAAAAAGCCAGACATCTTATGAATTGAGAGAGCTGAGCTCTCAAGGCAGCCAAGTGAACTGAATGCCAAAACATGGCAAAGCTCCTCTGAGGAGCGATGGGTCACATGAAATGTTTCACTTTAATGCAGGGGGAAAGGATGTGACCACGTCAGAAGTAGGTGAGAGGTGCAGCATGCTTAGTGAGCCTCGGCCTCTTTAATCAGCACCCAGCACTCTGTGGGTTGTTTCCAAAGGTGCCAAGGCCATCAGTGGGGGAAATGGATCCTCCTTCATCCACAGAAAATTAACAAGCTCTAAAGAGTCTTTTAAAAAGGTTATTGATTGTATCAAGGATGGATCAGAGTAAATTCTGTTATATGAAGAGAGGACTGTTCAGAGCTGCTTAGCAAGTAAAATATCACCTGGGAAACAAAGACCTCCATATCCTTCCTTCTCTTTTAGGCTTGATTCCCTCTCCTCATCCCAGAGTTCTTGCATGTTTATTTTTCAGGCTGAAATGGAATTTCAAATGTAAGGTGTTTTTAGGATAAACTCAAGGGTTTTGAAAAAGTCAATGAAGAAAAAAGAAAACTAGCAAAATCGTACACTTAAATATGAATATTATATACCACTAGATCAATGATGGAATTAAATATAAGTGTTCTAAGAAACTCAATTTAAAAAAAAGAAATGTCAGATTTGATTAATAAAAAGCAGGACCCCAAACTTCATGCCATCTGCTAAAAAAGAGAACACACTTTAAAGAGAAAATCAGAAAATAGGAAAAATTTATCATGTGACAACTAGTAAAAGAAAGCTGAAGTGACTACAGTAATATCAAAACAAGAAGACAGAACAAAGAATGTTACCAAGAATAAAGAGAGACACTATATAATTTTTTTAATGTACACACTTAACAACAGAACTTCAAAATAATTAAAGCAAAAATGGATAGAACTGTAAGGAGAAATAGACAAAGCCACAATTATAGTTGGAAACCTCACCACTCTCTCAGGAATCAATAGAACTTGTAGACAGAAGATCAGTAGGGATATAAACACAGACAGTATGGATATAAACCACCTGAACATCAGAATCAGAGAACATGAACCTAAATTCTCTTCCAGAAAAGAGGAGGGGAGACTGTCCCACTCATTTTATGAGACCAGCATTCCCCTAATACTTTAGTCAGTTAAAGAAATTACAAGAAAAGGAAACTATAGACCAATGTTCCCCTTACCCACTGATGCAAAAATCTTTAACAAAATATTATCAAACTGAATCCAAAAATCTATCAAAAGTATAATACTACACAATCAAATGAGAATTATCCCAGAAATTCACAAATGATTCAAAACCTAGCCAATGTAAAACATGATCACAGCAGACTGAAAAATAAAAGTCAGATAATCATCTCAATAAATGCTGAAAAAGAACTTGGCGATCTTCAATATCCATACATACGGTTTTTAAAACTACCCTCCATAATCTAGGGATAGAAGTTTCCATGACCTAATAAAAGACTCCTGTGAAAAAAAGCAAAACAAAACAAAAAAACCTTAGAACTAACATCATGCCCAATAATAAAAGACAATGTTTTCTCTCAAAGACTAGGAATAAGGCAAAGATGTCTTCTTTCACCACTCCTGTTCCATATTATACTAGAAGTTCTATCAGTACAAAAGGCAAGAAAAAGAAATACAAGGCATATAGATTAGAAAGGAAGAAATGGCATTATTGTCTATATTTTAAAAATCTCAAAAATCTACAAAATGTTAACAAGTGAATTCAACAAGGTTAGTGGCAGAATATCTTGGAATCTACAAAACACTGCTGAGAGAAAGTAAAGAGAATCTAAATACATGAAAAGATATATCACGTTCTTAGATCAAAGACTCAGTATTGCTAAGAAGACAATTTCCCCCAAACTGGTCACAATCTTAATCAAAATATCAGGAGGCATTTTGGTTAAAAAAAAATTTAACAAACTGATTATAAAATTTCATATGGAAAAGGACTAGAATAGCCAAAGTAAATTTGAAAAAAAATGATGAAGGATATACACTGTCTGATTTCAAGACTATAAAATTTTAGTAATCAAGACAGTGTGTATTGGCACAAGGAGAGGCATCTATGTGAATGGAACAGAAGAAGAGAAAATCCAAAAATAAACATACACACGAGCAGTTCATTGATTTCCAATGGAAGTACCAAGGAAGTTCAATGGAGAAAGACCAACTTTTTCAACAGATAATGCTGGAAATACTGGACACTCACACGCAAAAAAATAAGTAAGTAAGTAAATAAAGAAATAAACCTCAACCCCTAACTCACAACATGTACAAAAATTAACTTGACACTTATCATAGACCTAAAGTTAAAACTTTAAAACTTGTAGAATAAAACACAGACACAAAGTTTTGTGATTTTGAGTTAGGCAGAGATTACTCAGGACCCAAGAAAGGGCACAAGCCATAAAAAGAACATTGATAAATGAGATTTCATAAAGACATAAAACTTCTGGCCTTTGTAAGACATTGTAAGTAAAAGCCACAGACTGGTAGAACATATTTGCAAAACACCTGTCTGATAAAGGACTTGTGTCTAGAATGTACTGAGAATTCTAGGGACTCACTAAGAAGAAAATAAACAAGGAGGGTTAAGATCTCACACAAGGCTGCACTGTTTTTCTATCACTTCCTGATGGCCTTGTCGATGGGGCCACTCCCAGGGGTAATGACGTGATTATGAAAGGGGGGTGGGGATCATATATATGAAGTTAATAGTACATGTTGTCTAGTCAGCTCCATTCAGGGGAAAGGTCCAGTGAGTAACGATGGCAGGGAGAGTGGAGTTGTGCCCCAGACAACAATGAGGTCACGAAGGAGAAGAAAGTCAGTTACATACGCGGGTTAACTGATCCTGGGTAGCGAAAGGCAGGTACCTGGGTGTTTCTATAGCATCTGCCCTGACTTATTCAAAGTCCGTGTAGATCGTACAGCATGTGCTTGCAAAGCTGCATTGTTTTACACCTCTACATCTCAGCATCGCCGCCTGGATGGAGCCTGGAAGGGAGGCATGGCAGAGGCTAACTTTCCTAAGCTGGCCCAGGATGCAGGCATTCGTCTGCCCGAGCTGCCTACAGTGTGCGTTTTGCCCTTCCTATGGCTCAAGAGGGTTAGTGAGGGTCAAACTGTGTGCTAACAATTGGAAGAGGTCTTGAGGGGTTTGGGGCGGTTGCTTTGAGCACTGGCTAGCAGACAAAATCTGTGCTTGGGGTGATGGGGTACCCCAATGACAGGAATGAGGGTTTATCTCCTGCATATGTCACTCTACGACAGGGCAGTGGGGGTTAACTGTGGGGGCTCAGCTCCTACCTTCCCTAAGGCTGGGCTGGTAACTGGAAATCGATATGAAAAAGGATGAGCCAGCAGAAGCAACAGGAAGGAATTCAAATGTGGCGGAACATGGGGACCCAAGAGCACGTGTGATAGGGACCAGAAGCTTATAAGGAGCAGTGGGGGGGAGGCGGTAGCTTAAAACAACAAAAGCTTATTCTTGCACAGTTCTGGAGAGTAGAAGTCCAAAATCAAGGTGTCAGCAAGGTTGGTCTGGAGGGTTCTGAGGGAGAATCTGTTCTATGCCTTTCTGCTGTTGCTGGCAACACTTGGTGCAACCGGGGACACATCACTCCAATCCCAGCCCCCATCACATGGCATTCTCCCTGTCTCTCTCTGCCTGTCTCTTCTTATAAGGGCACTGGTCATATCGGATTAGAGCCTACCCTAATGATCTCATCTTAATTTGACGACATCTGCAAAGATCTTTTTTCCAAATAAGGTCATAGCCACAGGTGCTGGGGGTTAAGGCTTGAACCTACCTTTTGCGGGGGACACAGTTCAACCCATAACAAGCCTCAACCACAGAGTGTTGTGAATCCAACAAGCAGAAAGAGCCTATCCGTGAGGTAGCTGAGCGAGAGTGATGTCCAGACTCCAAACAAGCATTAGCTCCACCAATGACAGTCAACCCCAACCCCTCGGGTTATGGGTGTGGGTTCTGGGGATGGAAGTTGGCAGAACCAAAGCAGGGAAATCCTAGACCTTATATGTATCTCAAAGAATGGGGTGGATCAAGTTTGGACCATCAGGAACAAACAACGTAAGGGGTCTAGGTCAGACTGGGGCCAGCAGCAGGCCCATTTCTGGACTGAGTCCCTTCCTCAGGGCTCCTTGAAAGCCCCAGTAATCAGGGTCTGTCTAATCTCGTAGGTGGCAGGCAAGAGAGCCCTACTATGCGGAGAGAAGAGCTGCAAGGGGGCTGGAGGAGGCAGGGACCCAGGCGAGGCTGACCGTGCCCCATCCCCCTACCAGTGATGAACTCTCTGGAGGAAATCTTCCCTTCATCATTGTCCTCTCTTGAGCCCAAGTTCCACTATAAAACTAAGACAGTCCCCTCCATTCTGAACTGCGTACCCTCTGTCATCTTTGTTTCTCCTCCGTGATGACTCACTGGTCTGAGCACGCTTCTCCCCACATCAGGGATGGGAAACACGGAGCAGACCGTGGCCCAGTGCCCTCTAAAGTCATTGGCGACCGCAACAGAAATCACTGGGAGTCGACATTAAGTTAGGGGCTAAAATTATTCAAGCTCTTAAAATGGGATAATAAGGTAACTTTCCTCCTCCTGGTATGAGCTCATTTAATTGTAAAGATCTTAATAAATTCAGCCTGATTAACTCCAACCTTGTGGGGGAAGGTTATTCAGTGTTGTGGAATTAATTTTAAACAGAAGCCAAAAAAAAAAAGACCAGAAAAAAAGAAATCCTCCAGTGCAGAATGAGAAGGGAGGGATGTTTATGGGCGGGAAGGCAGCTCTGAGGCGGGACCACTGGTGGGGCCGGGCCTGCTTCTGAAATCACACAGCATGGCCTTTGATTAATAATTTACTTTCCCAAACTTGGTGGAGCCTCAGGCAACCTTCCCAGGCCCGGAACCAGCTTGACTATATACACCCCAGCGCTGAAGATGGAGAGTGGATCCTGGGGCTGGCCTGCCCCGAGTGCCTTCTGTGTCCCTCTTCCCGCTGTGGCCAGGAGCCAGGCGGCCGTGGTTTTCCATCCAGACTCCTCTGCTTCCCAGCTGCCTGACTGTGGATAAGTTTCTCTCTTTGGGTGTCAGTTTCCTAATCGGGGCGACAATCCTCGCTGGAGCAATGAAGCGCACACAGCACGTCTCCCAGTCCAAGGAGTGCATCAGCTGCTACTGCCACTGTTGCCGCATGGCCTTCGGGTTGCTGTGGGCTTTCCTGATTTCCCCGTGGACTTGGCCGAGGTGCATCCCTGGCTCTTCCCATTTCAGACCTCTCTGCTCAGCCTCTCGAGTCTCCCACCCTTAACCTTGACCCCTCAGGCCGGCCTGAGCAATTTGGAAGAGGAGTCCAGTGGTCAAGCTGAACCTCATGTAGGACAAGTGCTCTGCGTGTGACAAGATTTATAGCAGAACCTCAGGCCGGTCTTGGAATTCCTGTCATAGGAAATGGGGGCTTAGACAGGCCTACTGACCTGTGTTCGATGAAGCCATACCCACACCCACTAGGTTTCTGACCAATTTGAGAAACCAAAGTAAGCACCCTTACAACAGCATCCGCTCTATTGCCTAAAATCCAGGGCTTACTTGTAAAGCTGGATTGGAGGACAGGGCTCTGACCAGAGGGAGAAAGGGCCTTGTCCTTCTTCTCCCTGAATGAAATCGGCTTTGGTCCGGGGGGAGTCACTGGGCAGCAGATGGGGCGGAGCTCGCCCAGTGTGCTCACTCCAGGGGAGGAAAAGGCGGGGTGCAGGCTGTGCAGGCTTAAGCCAGAGGGAGCCGAGCACAGAGCTGGGGCCGCTGCGGTTCACTCCTCCCCTCCTCTGGAGGGAGCGCAAACATGAGACAGCCCAGCCACGCCCTCCAGCCCCTGGCCAGCAGCGCTGCCTGAGCCCTCTCGTCCCTGCCGCAGAGCCCTTGCCTTGCTGGTCACGGGCTTCCTGCCCCTGAAAGTCTGCTGGGTTAGGGTTAGCTCCCCTCTCCCTCCCCAGTCCGTCAAGGTTAGCACTCTGAGGACCTGAAGAGAGGAGGGGGCTTGGTTTGCATCTTCACGCCTTGCCCTCCCTTCTTTGCAGCAAGGGGAGGCAGGTTCTCCCCCTGCGACGTGTCCTCCGGGCTCTGGCTCAGGCTCCAGACCCCATCCCTAAGCCCTCACCCCAACACCATCCCTCCAAGTTGGCTCAGCCCTGGACAAGCGCAAGCAAGACGGAAGCCAGGACAGGGCAGAAGTGGGCAGGGGTAGTCAGAATCGGGGGGGGGGGTCTTGTAGCCACAGAAACCATCAAGGCCGCCCAGCCCAACTCCATGTTGTGTCTGTTGAATGTGCCATTCTCTCCATTGCCAGCATCATCATCATCTTTCCTGAACCTCTGCTGTTACCCCCAGCCCTACAGGGCTGCCCCCCACTATGGCTCAGCTCACACCCTCCTCAAGGACACCAGAGCAGGGGTGAGGCTGAGATGAGCCCCCTGTTGGCTGGGGCCGGGCTCCCCTTCCTCCTCTGTCCTCCCAAAGAAGGTGCCAGTTTGCCATTCACATCCCATGTGCTCATGATGACCCTGACAACTGGGCTGCCTGGTCCCAGCCTGGCATCTGCACTCCCCCCACCTTGTCTGCTGTACCCCAAATCCTGTCTCCACACAGCAGCATGGTCTTTCAGAAAGCCTGAGCCTGGCCATGCCACTCCTCTGCTTAACGTCCTCTGAGACGTCCTCATTACCCTCAGCGAAGAGTTCAAACTCCTCTATGGGCCTTATAAACCACTGCAAACCCTGTGACTGGCCCCGCCTGACTCTCAGCCCCTCCCTAGCCCCCCTTCCCCAGCACTCGGGCTCCAGCTGAGCAGAACTTTCAGCTTCTCCCTGTGGCCACTGCCCCTCCCTCTTTCTCTCCCCTCCAGGCACTTGCACGTGCTGTTTTCTCTGCCTGAAATGCTGTTCCTTCCACACCCCTCTGCCTGGCTAAGTATTATCCATCTCTTACGCTTAAAGGATGCTTATATACCCTCCTTCAGGAGGTCTGCCCCAACGAGGTTCACGTGGATTTTTAGAAAGCCCCATCAGTCAGTGATGATGTTTTTGTTGTTTTAACCCAGAGTCATGACCCTTTAGCCATCATGAAATCAATCTATCAGGTTTTGACTAGCATTTTTTTTAATATAAAATTGAATAGAGTAGAAAACATCAGAGTGAATTCCACTCAGTAAAGGTAAGTGTCGTTTGGGGCAAATTTGCTGAAATCGTGCATGTGTGTGTGTGCGTGTTGTGACATAAGATATTTTTCTTCTTGTGGATGATGGTCCAAAACTTGGGACACCGCAGTGGTCAGTGACTCTGTTGCCCAGCCAGGCTGAGGCTCATTGTTTTAGTTTTTTGAGTCTCTCAAAGCCATGGAATTGTTGGTGGAAATACACGCCCAGAGGACAAGCCACGACACCCTGATGACACTTCTGCATCTTCTTCTCCCCTAGAAAGCCATCGCCCCCGTTATGGGCTGCATGTTGGTGTCCTCCTAAATTTCACATGTTGAAATCCAAACCCTAAATGAGATGCTGCTCAGAGATGAGGTTTAGCTGAGGTCATGAGGGAGGAGCCCCGCAACGGAAGCAGAGTCCTTATAGGAAGAGTAAGAGCCTAGAGCTTGCACTCTCTCCACCACCAGAGGACACAAGATGGTCTTCTCATCACAACAGATCTGGTGACACCTTGACCTTGGACTTCCCAGCCTTCAATTGAGAAAAATAAATGTTAGGCGGAAGTCACCCAGTCTATGGGAATTTGTCATAGCAGCCAGAGCTGACCGGGACAGCCCCCACGTCCTCGACTCTCTCCTTACCCAGCTATGCGAGCTGCTTAGTGGATGTTAGTGGCCCAGGTGTGTGTCCGTTGGCTGGTGGGTGTTCTGCAGGTACACCCCGGGGAAGCCACCTTGAAAAACTAGGCTGACTCTTGGATAGTGGGGTGATAGAATTTGCCACTGGCTGCCAAATTTGACTATGCTCCAAGCATGAAACTCTTGTTGGACCTGCCTTTGGCGAGTAGCATAGATTTGGCCTTGGCGTCCCCACCGTGGCCTGTGGCTGGGAAGGAGCACTGGGGAGGCAACCTAATGCACACCTTGTTTCAGATCCAGGTCCACCAGCTCCCGGAGAACAGCACTTAGCCGACTTCCATAAACAAGGACATTCATCTTTGTCAGCCCTAATGAAGCACGTTTGTCAGACAGGAACCAGAGAGCAGCTGTGTTGGAGGGAGACAGATCACTTAATCCAAGGCTCCTGATGTGACATCCCCTGGCACAGGAGAGATCATGGCATTTAACTACAGAGGGGCCTGGAGTACCCACGTGGCGGGAGGGCTGGCCGCCCTTGACTCTTCTTGTCGGGACGAAGTGTGTGAACTGGCAAATCCAGTGTGTGCGTTGGCTGATGCTTCTCTCCCTGATGTTGCATCGGCTCCAGGGCAGGGCGCCCTGCAGAGGCCCGGGGAAGACGAGGGGGACGGGGGTGGCAGCCTCTGTTGGTGGCATAATGCAGACCCAGGAAAAAGGACTGTGTTCAGAGTCCACCTTTTTGGTGCCACCAATTTGTTTCCTTTTTAAATTTTTAGGAAAGTCTCTTGGGTGCAACGGACAGAAACCCATCCCAAGTGAGTTTAGGCAAAAGGGGAGGTACAGACTCATGGGCTGTGAGGTTGAATGGCCATACTGCAGGCCAGGTGGGGAGCAGCTGGACTTCCTGAACAAGTACATCTGGGGACTCAAACATGACCCGGTAGCCTCTGCTTTCCCTCCATGTTTCCCTCTGCATGCTGGCTTTGTCCTCTCTCCCTTTAGACAGGTTTCCTCCATCTGTGGGAAGTTTGGACATGACAGCTCTCCAGTTTTACCTCTCAGGGTTTCCAGCACTGGAAAGGGGTTGATATAAGCCCTTTCTGGACCGAAACTGGAAAAAAGCCAAAACTCCCAGAAAAGGGCATATATCCAGAGGGAACTCTAATTCAAAAAGACACATGTACCCCAGTGTTCACAGCAGCACTATATACAATAGCCAACACATGGAAGCAGCCTAAATGCCCATCGACAGATAACTGGATAAAGAAGCTGTGGTATATTTGTACAATGGAATACTACTCAGCCATAAAAACAAATGAAATAATGCCATTCACAGCAACATAGATGGACCTGGAGATTATCATTCTAAGTGAAATAAGCCAGTAAGAGAAGGAAAAATACCATATGATCTCACTCATATGTGGAATCTAAAAAAAAGAAAAAAAGAAAGACAAAAATGAACTTATTTACAAAACAGAAACAGACTCACAGACATAGAAAATAAACTTATGGTTACCAGTGGGGAAAGGGGGTAGGAAGGGATAAATTGGGAGTTCGAGATTTGCAGATACTAACTACTATATGTAAGCTAGATAAACAACAAGTTTCTTCTGTATAGCACAAGGAACTATATTCAATATCTTGTAGTAACCTATAATGAAAAAGAATATGAAAAAGAATATATGTATGTATACGTATGATTAAAACATTATGCTGTGCACCAGAAATTGACACAACATTGTAAACTGACTACACTTCAATTAAAAAAAAAAAACTCCCAGGAAAGAGTTCTGATTGGCCATGACCGTCTATGGCCTGAATCATGCAGTCATCTAAGGCAGCTCCTAAGGGAACCCCATGGCTGCAATCAAGGAAGAGCATTTCTCAGATAAAGGTCAGAGTCCTCAGCAGACAGGATAGCACATGTCCACTTCGATGGTCTTTGGTCCTCACTCCTCCCCCAAACCCACATCCAACTCAGCTTCTTCTCCTCTGTACCAGGAGAAGGTCCAGAGACCACTCATTACCCTGAAGACACTCAGGGAATAAGAACAGGAAGGACGGGTGGGATTTTAAGATGCTGGGTTCTACCCATCTAATTTTCAGGGCTTCATGTGATTTTCAGGACTGACACCAGGACAAATGACGGGCTTGCCAGGCACTTTTACTTTGTTGATTTTGACAGTCAATATCCCTGAGGCCAAGATCCTGGTGGACTCTGCATCTTTTCTAAGTGGTTCCTCATTTGTACCGGCCCCAGGTTCTCAGATACACCCAGCATCTCAAGGATTGCACTCTTGAATGACAGCATACTGCAGGTGGCCAAAATATTTCACATTCACTCTCTCAGTGGTTTTCAAACGTTTTTGACCATGAACCTCAGTAAATATATATATTTTTTAAATGAAACAATACATTTCACATCGTGATCCAGTACATGCAAATAAACACACACACACACATACAACTGAAAACAAGTTTTGAAAAACTATAGTATGCCTCTATTACACGGGATGTAACTTTGTTTTTTATTCTGTTGTTTCCCTTTCTAGTCTATTTTTATAATGCCACTAAAATTTTTTCATGGCCCACAGATGAGACTGAAACTACATGTTGATAACAAACACGAACAACCTCCCCGAGTCTCTGCACATCATTATCCCTGTTGAACAATCATCTTTAGAACAAAACCGTCATAGACAGTGTAGCTTCTGGATGCCAGGCCCTGGCCTGGGCTTTTTTTTTTTAATTAATTTTTAATTGCAGTATAGTCGATTTGTAATGTGTTAGTCTCTGGTGTACAGCATGGTGATTCGGTTATACACACACACACACACACACACACACACACACACGCATATTTATTCTTTTTCATATTCGTTTTCACTATAGGTTACTACTAGATATTGAATATAGTTCCTTGGCCTGGGCTTTTTATATGTCCCACTAATCCTTTAGGGCCGGAGCTATTGTGTTTTTTTGTTTTGGGTTTTTTTTTTTTTTTTTTTTTTTTGTACAGATAAGGAAACTGAGGCTTGGAGACTGAGATCAGACGTTAACCAAATGCTGAGTGAAATGGCCACACTGAAACCAGGCCAGCAGACTGAGACTCCATCACTGCTCGGCTGCCTCTGCAAGACCTGGGGAGCCCCTGAGCAGAATCAAGGGAAGAGTCAAGATGGCTACAAGGTCCTTGCTGCTCCTCTCATGAAAGGTGGAGTCCAGTTCCCTTCCTCTTCACTCCTGGTTGGCCTTAGTGATCTGCTGGACCAACAGAATGAGAGGCAATTCATGTTCTAGGACCACGAGGCGAGGTCAGAAGTCTCGCCGCTCCTCCAGGAGAGAGGTCTCTCGGAGCCTCCCTCGAGGTGCCCTGAGCCACCATGTAAGAAGCTCCACTCTCCTGAAATGCCAAGCGGAGTCTGGCCTTCCTGCCGTCCCCAGCAAGAGGCCAGACCCGGGAGTACAGGCGCCTTCGCCACACCAGACAAACCACACGGAGACAAGACTTCCCGGCCGAGCCCTGCCCCACACCCTGAGCACACAGTGGTGAGAGAGAGTAAATTAGTTGTTGTCTTGGGTCCCTTAGTGTTGGATATTTTGCTGTGCCATGACAGATACCCTGAATGTGCGTTTCAAGAGCTCCAAACAACCATCCGCTTCCAGCTTCCCAGCTCTTGGGATCACCTGCTGCTTCTCGCTGAGACTTAAGAAGGGTGAGGTAAGGCTCCACCCCACCAGATGGATTCTGCTGAGAACGTGCTAAGGCCAACTCCCCCTCCACTCTCTCCCCTCCAGTGCCGCCTGCGCTCCACGACTTCCGGTGCAGCGTCTTTATGAGCAGGAGGATGCAATCAGTGGGATCTTTGGGGGCTTTCGAGCCCGCATCTCATATAGGCTAATCTGCCCAGGGGGCCACTGGCCACCTATAGGTGCCTTTCATCCATATGTGCCTTTCATGGGGGTGGGGGTGGGAGTGGAGGAACCAGAGACAAGGAAGCTACCGAGAGGGCGCATGTGCCAGGCATGGAAATAGGCATGAAGAATAGAAAAGCATTTCCTTGTATTTCCACATGAGTCTCAGGGCACCCCGACTGACTGACAGCTGCGGGAGGAAAACAGCCCTGAAATCAAAGAGCTTTTCTTCTTGAGAGGAGGCTTTGTTATACTCAGACCCAACAGCAAGCTTCAGTGAAGCAAAAAAGGAACCCCACACCCTCCCCCGCCCCAAGAGGATGTACTTACTATGGGGGGGTGGCCGTGGGTGGAGGTGGGAGGGGTGGCGGGAACGTGGAGGGTAGTGGGGGAGGGGTTGGAACTGTTTGTTAATATTTACTCAAATTAATAAGATGTTGAGCAACAGCCTCTACATAAAAGCTGCAGTTAAAATTAGTAAGTAGTTCATCCTGGTCTAACAATATGGAATAATTAATATCCGCACTCATGTGCTTTTTTTTTCATAAACAGTAATTAAAGAGAAATATTATATAGCTGCACCTGTTTTCTCTTTCGGCTTCGCACAGTGAGTAAACCCAATCTTTTATTGATGAGAAGAGACGCACGCTGGAAAAGCCGTAGGAAGAGCATCAGAACCCCTCCAGCTTTCCCTGGAGACGTGGACGAAATCTCAAATTGTTAAACCATATGGAGGGCGTACTGAGAGCAGGCTGTTCCCACTGCGGGGTTCAGGCCTAATTTCCTCCGAGTGTCAGCTCCTCTGACGGGTTCGGGGCTGTCAGAGGAGTAAGGCTCCTCCGCCCAGCGGAGGGAGTCCTCGTGAATGGGTTTTCCTTAGGACAAGGAGAGAACTAATTTCCGCAGCCCAGTTTCTGCTCCTTTTGAACAGGGACTGAATTCTCTGCGCCTAAGTGAGTGGGTCAGAGTGGACCTAGTTCAGAGGCTCTGGGCTCCTCCCCTGACCTCGGCCGTCTCCAGCCGGCCCACCCCACCTCCATTCAAGGGCTTCGGCCACTGATGTTCGAGGCCAGGGCAGGAAGAGGCACTAGATCTACTATGTGAGAACACTTTACAGTTTCCTCTTGCAGCTCTCACGCTCATTATGCAAAGGGATTCTGTTCTCCTGCTGAGTCCCAGCAGGGGTCCCGCCACAGCTGCCTCCTAGACGTTCTGAGCCCGCCCCCGGGTGTGTGGTGCTGCCCCGCAGCCCTCCTGGGCATCTTGGGGATGACTCCTGGCCCCACCCTGCATCTTTCATTTGCAGATGCTGCCTCTCCGTTTACTAAACCTGCCCAGCGACCAGATCTGTCCTTGAACTGCTGGGAAGGGGCCATATGTCAAAATAATACGCACGGGCTCTGACTTATCACTCAGGCAGGAACAAAGCTGTAATTGGAGGCAAAGGGCCCTGGTGGAAGACTCGGTGTACAACATTTCATAGACACAGACACGAGCCCTGTTTATTTAGCTCCCAGTGATGTGCCTCAAGCCCCACAGGCCCCCACAGTGGCTGGTTCTGCAGCACCTGTCCCACGGATGTGCAGTTTTACTTACCTATAAAACCCGCCCTGGACTGTGAGCTCTCTGAGGCCAGGACACCATCCTACTCACTGTCCAACGCCCTGCACGGTGGCATGGAAGAGAGGTCCTGTGATGATTTGGTAGATGAACAGGTGGGGATTTAAGCTGTCACTTGGGAGAGAGGCTGGCACCGGGCAAGAGATGGCTGAACCAGAACCAGGAGTCACCTTCTTTCTGAGCTGGAGCATCCAGTCCTTAGACTCCCCCACCTTGTGCCCTCTACCACCATCCAGTCTTCCACTCCTGCCCAAGGTCCCTGGGGACCACAGGGATGGGGAGCATGAGCTAAGTCCCAAGGAATGCTGAATTCTTATTTGGGCCAGCAGGAGCATCCCTTCCCTTCTCACAGCCACCTGTTTGCTGTCCTTGGTGGCTCTTCTGGGGAGGTAAGGTGGGGAAGCCTCTGCACAGCTTGTGGCTTGCAGTGACTTGACCAGATTTGGAGGAGGAAGGGGTTCTAAATCCCTGGAACCCCGGGGGTGTCAGCTAATGTGATCCCACTTACATGCATTCTTCTTCCTAACAACAGCATCCTTTGGGACACCATCTCTCCCAAACTCCATAAAATCTCCCTGTCTGGGCTGGTTGACTAGGGCTTCCACCTGACTTTATTAGCTCAATTCCTTGCTATTCTTTCCTTCCCTCCTGCAGTTACTCCCTGTGGTAGGCAGAATCATGGCTCCCCAAAGATGCCCACATTCTAATCTCTAGAATCCAGGGCTATGTTAACTTACATAGCAAAGGGGAATGAAGGATGCTAACTAGCTGGATTTATAATAGGGAGATTATCCTGGGTGCTCCTGGATGGCCCAGTGTAATCACAAGTGTCCTTAAAGATAGGTGAGGGAATTGGAAGAGAGAACCAGAGACATGGCAGTGTGAGACTCAAACCACCATGGTTGGCTTTCAAGATGGTGGAAGGAGGCACTGTGGTCTTAGGAATGCATCATTGCCCCTCAGGGCTATGACCCAGGCAACAGAGTTGTGTGCATAAGGATTGAGGGCTGCCTGGTGTCACCTGTTCTCCTCCAGCCAGTGCCCGCTGGTGCCATGGTCCATCTGTGCCGGCTGGAGCCACTGCTCCAAGCATCTTGGGGCTGGGTCCCTTAGACTCATAGTGGGTCTGGGATGTGTCCTGTTGCATTTCAAGGAAGCAGGGCAAGCTAAGAGGGCAGGCTGGGGTGGAGGGATCCTGGGTCAAGCCTGGGTTGGGCTAGGTTGGTTATCTTGGGCAAAGAGACGGAGGCAGAGCTACAAACAAGGTCCCAGAGATTACTGGGAGCCACAACCAGGGAAGCAAGTGCTGTTGGCAAGTCCAGAGGACTTAGGCGGACTTCAGGAAGGACCAAAGAGTAAGGCCAAATGAAAGAAAAGAGTACTAGAGAATGGCTTGAAGAAGCTTACAAAGACTGGGCCATGTTAAGCCTTTGTTCTGAGAGTGAGCCCCTCTCCCATGTGGCCTGTCTGCTACCCAGCCCACTGGGTGAGACAGTCTGCTGACTAACATCTTAGTTTCTCATTGAAACAAAAAGTCCAGAGGTAACCAAGCTTCAGGTTCAGTTTGATCCAGGGGTCCATAGTGCCATCAGGGCCTTGGTGCCATTTTCTCTGCTTTTTTAGGAGAATATGGAATTTACTAGTTAGTGAATATAAAAATAAAAACTCATCTAACCAAGAGAGCCCCCTTTATTTCTCTCTAGGATTTCCCACCCAAATCCCCATAAAAACATTTTGTACATGCACAATAGCTGGCAAAGACTAGAAAGAGTGCCAGGTCTGGCACTCAGGCAATGACTCAATGCTTGAATCTAACTGATTTTTGACTGGTTCACCCACCTTTGACCACAGAACCGATCCCCTCTGAATTTTTGCCATTATAAGCACTCACCCGTGGCTAACGGGAACCATTTGGCAAGATGTATTAATAACCTCAAAAATATTCAAATCTTTAGACCTGGTAATTATCCTTCTGGGAACCTAGCCTGAGGGTATCATCAGAGATGTGGACAAAGATTTTGCTCAAAGAAGTTCATCATAACATAATTTCGAATAGAAAACAACAAATAACAAGTTGCTTCAGTGTTCCACAAAAGGAAAATGCTTGTGTTTAGAAAAATCCCTATAGTGAAAGAGGATGCAGCCACTGAAAGTGATTACAAAGACGTTTTTAAGGGGGCAAAATGCCCAGGACATAAAATTACATGAAAGAAAGAAGACCTGAGTTGGGGGATTTGGATGTTTGCTGCTTTTTTTGGTTATACTTGTCCACATATTCTAAAATGTCCACAATGATCACATAACAACTTCTAGAATCAGAAGAAGAAAGAGAATAGCTGCCTTCTTTGGGCCCTTAAAGAGTTGGTTTCCAACTCTTAGGCCACAGTGAGCTGTTCCTGTTTAAGTCAGACAGAGAAAGAAAAACCCATGTCCCTCATTAACCCCACTGAGGTTTACAAAGTCGACCCCACTCGCTCCCTGTCAGAACTTGCCTGGCACAGCCGAGCGGGGAAGTTGTGTGTTTGGCTCTAATTCCAAATCCCAGTAAAAACATCACAGGTGCTTTTCTTCTGAATTCTCATCACTGCAGAAGAGAAAACTTCCTCCATGCTTTTGATTCTCCTCTGCCCCGCCAATCTCTCTTTTCATGCAAATACTAAGTAGACTTTAATGGATCCAGATTATTACTGATGTAACCCAAGATCCGGATAATATAGGCACCGTCAGCTGGGTGCTCAAACTCTGAGTTCAGGTACTCACAAGACTTCACAAAGTGGTGGACATAAATCCAGTTCCATCTTGAGAATGATTTCAGTTCAGAATGGAGAGGTGAAGTCCACTTGGCTAAGACAATAAAGAGAATTTGTTGTTTCATTGAAACAAGAAGTCCAAAGGTATCAGCCTTCAGGTTCAGTTTGATCCAGGGATCTGTGGTGGCATCAGACCCCTGGTGTTGTTTTCTCTGCTGTTTCCTTGGCTCAATTTCATCCTCAGGCTGGCTTCTCTCAGGGCTGCAGCAATCCAGGTGGACAGACCTCTGTCCACTGTGCCCTGTTCAGAAGGAAGGAGGCCGCTGTCCTCCCCGACAAGAATACTGCCATTTGCTCTGATCGGGCAGGCCCCACCCAGGTGCTCACCCCTGAACTGTGACCAGAGGGATGAAATGCATTGATTATCTTAGACCACCAAGTGCCTGAACCAGAGTTGGAGGTGAAGTCAGTTTCACCAGCACCGCATGGACCCCCCAAACAGAAATCACGACCGCTGGAAAGTGGAGAATGAATGCTGGGAGGGGACCACAAATGTCCTCCACAGGAAAGCTATTCTTTGACGTTCCTTTAGGGAGAATATCTAAAGGATTGTTTTGCAAGTATCAACTCCGAGAATATTTAAGGATGTTCAACTCTAGGATTTTATTCAGCAAACCTTTACCATTAATTTATAAATCTGGTTAAATAAAATATTTTCATTTTTCATTGTTTCTGACACTTCAAGGAAATTAACGATTTGAAGAACACTGATGCAAAATACATTGGTGGCCCAAAAAAACAAAGATTAGAAAAATAATTGCTTTTCTTTGGGAAGAGAAAAAAATGAGTTCAAACAATAGACACATGAAATCCAACCATGAGGATTGATTCCTTCGTGGGGTTTGACCAGCCCTTTTGCAAGGTCTCTGCTCTGCCCAAATACCCTTCCCCTTCCTTCTCTGCTAAACATTTCTTCTTAAATGCCCGCCTCGGAGAAGCATTCTCAACCCGCTCTCCACTTAGCAGAACGCATAGCTCTCTCCCATGGGCTCAGCCCGCACTTCCTACATTTATGGTGGGCTCCTGTCTGCTACCCTATAGACCACAGTAACTTCAGGGTGCAAGGGGCTGAGGTGAGGAAGGGAGTGTGGAAAGACAGAGATCACAAAAATGTCCTAGTGGTGCGGATGGCCAAAGGATATGGAAGCCCAAATTTTCAGCGAATTCTGCCCCGTGGAACTCTTTCTGGGGATGGGCACAGGGGAGAAATGTGTGGTCAGGAGCTGTGTCCTACAGGCAAACTGATGATGGACAGAAGGGGGTAAAAACTGAGAGTCAAGGCAAAAAGGAGGAGACACCATCCCCTCAGGGATCCCTGGAGATTCGAAGAGGGGCACTGGGATTTCCACCATTTACGCAGGACTCCTGGGAGTTGGTCCTTCACATCTTAAAGGATGGGAGCCTGGGATATTTAGACACCTGATATCTGAGTTATCGTTTGTTAAAAATATATATGTATGTGTATATATATATATTTTTTTTTAAGTGATCCATTCTAAGCATCTAGAGCTTTCCTATTGACATTAGAAAATATTTTTTGAGCAGAATCATGTCTCATTTCAGAAAACTTCCATGCCAGAAATCAACCCCTGTCTCTGTCTCTCTCCTAGAGGCTGCCCTCCTCTTCCACTCCAAGCCTCCCTCCTGCTCCACCCAGTGAAAGCTGCTCTGGCCACAGTCTGTCAGTATTTTCCAGCCCAGGGCACAGGAAGCTCCCTTCATCTTCCGGATCAGGGCTTGGCAAGCTACCACCTGGGGGTCAAACCCAGCCTGCCACCTGCTTCTGTATGACCCATGAAAACAGTTTTCATACTTTCAGAGATGTCCATCAACAGATGACTGGATAAAAAAGTTGTGGTATATATACACAATGGAATATTACTCAGCCATAAAAAGAATGAAATAATGCCATTTATAGCAACATAAGTGGACCTGGAGATCATCATATTAACTGAAGTAAGTCAGACAGAGAAAGAAAAATACCGTATGGTATCTTATATGTGGAATCTAAAAAAAAAAAATGACACAAATGAACTTACTTACAAAACTGAAACAGACTCACAGACATAGAAAACCAACTTATAGTTACCAGGGGGAAAAGGGGGAGTGGAGGGATAAATTGGGAATTTGGGATTTGCAGATACCAACTACTATATATAAAATAGATAAACAGCAAGGTCCTACTGTATGGCACAGGGAACTATATTCAATACCTTGTAATAGCCTATAATGAAAGAGAATATGAAAAGGAATATATATATGTATAACTGAGTCACTGTGCTATACACCGGAAATTAATACATTGTAAACCGCTTATACGTCAATTTTATAGATAGATATAAAAAAAGAGTTTTCACATTTTTAAATGATTAGACAGAAAAATAAAAAGATGAATGATATTTCATGACCTGTGAAAATCACATGAAATTAAAATTGGAGCATCCTTAAAGGGTCTGACGAAGTTTTATCGGAACACAGCTATGCTCGTTCATGGACGTATTATCAGCGTCTGCTTTCCTACTGCATGGCAGAGCTGAGCAGTTGCAACAGACACCTGCTGACCTGCAAAGCTGGAAATATTTACTCTCCGGCTCTTTATGGTAAATGTTTGCTAACCCCTGCTTTAGATCTTTAAACTTGGCTCTGCTCGGAGAAGTCAGACATATCGGTGACCTTTCTCTCTCTCTCTGACTCCAACAGGGACAGCTTACTGTGGCCGAATGAGCAAAAGAAACCTGCTTTCTGCTTTCTCATGCGGACAGGTTCCCAGACTCCCCCTTGGTGAGGGGTTTCTGCCAAGCCTAGGACCAGGTTAAGAGACACTCACCTTGACAAGGTCACTGTGAAGGATGGATGTTTCAGAAACTGGTCTGTCCATCTGTGCCCAGAGGCCCTGCCCACCCTGGCCCAAGGCTGCCCATCATCCTCTCTGCTCAGGAAGCAAGAACCAGTCCTTGGACCACGTACCACCCCCACCCCAAGAAACAAAGGCTTTTCCCCTCTCAGCCAGTCTGGCACAACCCTTACAGCTCCAGGACATCCGACGCACTCTGACAACCAAAGGAAGCCACCAGCTTTGGAAAACTCATTTGAAATTGAAAAAAATGCTGATGACATCACCCCCTGTCTGAATGAATGCTTTTCTTTCTTACGGACTAAGGCAGAAAGTTGAAGTTGCTATTCAAACCCGAAAGTTCCCTTTGATGGTTCAAACAAGGAGAGGAAATGGCTTAAAGTGTGTTCTTCGAAGCTAATCAAGCCCGTAGTTGTCCTCAGCCCTGCTGTTTGAATTCACGGAAACAAGGCCCTGGTTTGAAAGGCGCCCCAAATAGCGTGTGTCTTAGCCGTGGCTTTGAAGAGGTTTTCAAAGCTGGTGGAGGGCCAGTTAGGCCCCTTTGAGATGTCCTCAAACCTGAACCCGCTTGGCAGCCTCCCAGGTGGTCCTGGGGTCACTTGTAAGGGGAGACTGGGATGACGTCAATGTGGGCAGCCCCGAGGGTGACCCCCACTTCAGCTGGGCAACCTTGGACAAGTAAATGCCCTCTCTGAGCCTGAGGGTCTTCCTCTGTGGAATGAGAGTATTCAGAGCATACTGCCAAGAAATTGGGGGAGATTAAGTCAATGATATAAAGTTTACGAGCACACAGATTGTACATGATACGCCGTTAACCAATATTGAAATGGCAGTGAAGGGAACATCTTCTTTCCCTTGGGAACTTGAGCCCTCTGGAAATAGAAAAGTAAACTTGGTGTTTTCTTAGCACCTTCACTTAAAACTCACAAAGACCATCTGCTAAGCTTCCCCCAACACACACTAACAACCACCACCAACAAACAATAACAAAACTGTGGCAGGTACAGAGAACGTATAAGGTGCCAGGGGGCACCTGGATTTTCATGACAGCCCAGTAAGGCAGGTGTCAGTCCTGTGTTTTCCCACTTTTTGCATGAAGATCAGAGAAGTCATGGACAGCTTAGTAAGCTGTGAAGACAGGATCAGAACCCAGACAATATAATCCGGAGCCCATCACTTAAACCACTTTGCTGTACTGTCCTTAATAAATAGACAGATAACGGGTGGTGGTGGACAGATAAGTAAATGAACCAATGAGTACATGAATGCCTTCCATCCAGGTTGCCCAGGCTAAAAGCATATGCAGAAGTTCAGGGAGGCAGCCTGATAAGGGCTGGCCTGCAGCAGATGAGGTGGCCAGGGAAGGCGTGTCTGCCTCCTGTGTCCATCCAATATGCCAGCTCGGCCTCTTGTCCTAGCCAAGCCCTTGAAAGCAGAAGTCCAGGCACTAGACATGATCCAGAGGGTATGGGTTCAGACAGAGATCTCTGAGCAACCCTAGTAGATCACACCTGCTCACAAGCATCAACTCCATCCCCGTCCCCATCAATTCTGCTGCTGTTGCTAACTATCATTCTAACTCGGTGAGCCCCAGAGGAAGAGGTGGAAGAAAACCCTCTGCTGGAGATTCCCAGGTAGACGGAAAAGCAATTACAGCCCCTGGAGCACTCACACTACCCTAAACCCACCAGCAGTGCCTTGAATTCAACTTTCCTCCTGCTGCCACTGTGGATACTGGGTGGCCCTTCAGAGGTCAGCTAAAGACCAAGTGCGTGTTAGCAAATGCTTTCCCAGTTCAAGAACGTTGGGATAAAGAAGCAGCATTGTTTAACCTGGGATTATCTGCTCCCCACACTCAAGAAGATGCAGACACACCTAAGATGAAGTGGGCTTTGCAGGAGGGAGCTCCCAAGCTGGAATGTGGCCACGCTGACTGGGTCACAGAACCATGTCCTCCTCTGAGCCTCTGGGGAGAAAGGAGAAAGGGCAGGAATATTTTATTGATCATTTAGTATGATCCAGACACAGATGAGCATTTTATAATGGAGCATGATGGTGAGAGCAGAGATTTGGGACCAGAAAGACATGGGTCTGAGTTCCAGCTCTGGAAATGACTAGCTTTGTGGTCTTGGGCATCAGGGATCTATCTCAAAACTGAAAGGCTTAAAACAATAGTTTAGCTCATGAATCTGGAATTTGGGCAGGGCTCAGCCAGGATGGCTCATCTCTGCTGCATGCAGATGAGGGATAAAGAGTTGGCTTTGAAAATGGCTTACTCACCTGACTGGCAGGTGGTTGCCGGCTGATGACTGGGAGTTTGGTGGAGGCTATGAGCCAGGGACCTCAGTTGCTGTCCCTGGGGGCCTTAATGTGAGCTGTTTGGGTGTCCTCATGGCAACGTGGATAAAGGTCCAAGAATGAGCATCCCAGGAAAACAAGGAGGGAGTGCATGGCATAGCCATGACCTAGCCTCTAAAATCACAGTATCACTTCCACCATATTCTGTTGGTGGAGGCCGTCACAAAGCACTAGAATCAGGGTGGTATTAGGTCCAGGCCTAAGCAGGTGAACCCTTTAAAAGAGGGTCAAAAAGGCAGAGACACTCTGCTGCTGGCCTTGAAGGAGCAAAGCACCATGAGTTCCATAGATGTAAGGAAATAAATCCTGCCAACAACTACAGGAATTTGGAAGACAACCTCGGCCTCCAATGACACCCCAGCCCCAACTGACACTGTGGTCAAAGGTTTGTGAGACCCCACATGGAAGACCCAGGGAAGCCATGCCTAGCTCCTGCCCAAAAGGAGCTGTGAGATAATACATGTCTGCTGTTTCCTGCTGCTAAATGCGCGGTCATGTATTGCAAGAGAACACTCCAACGCCAGGTGGACGGCAACGGTCACCTAACTCCCACCCGCTGTACTCTTGGCCTTCTTGAGTTTATTGCAAACTCATGAGTGATCCAAATTCAGCAGTCCTCTCCAGGGTTTGCCACAAAAAAACTCCCCACTCCTGGCACTACTCTAACTTCTTCATCCCATGACTCTCTTGTTTTTCATTCTATATGAAAGTGGAATGAAATATGGTCAGAAATATGACCAAAGGGATGAGCCCATTGAGGACAAGTAATGAGGCTGGAAGCACTCATGAGTCTGCCTCCTCAGCAGCCCTTCCCCAAGCTTTTGGCAACACCACCCTTTCCCCTTCGTTTCCTTAGCCCAAGGGGAGGTCACTGCCTCCTGCAGGAACTAACCCCTGGGCTACTTCCATATCCCCCCTTCTGCCCTTTCTTTCTTCCCATATCCAGGTAATCAGTTTCCGACATGAAATCCCCTCGGCTTGAAATACCTAATGGGACGTCTGCTTTCCTGACTGCCTCCCCCTTCCTCCTGAGTGAGCCTAAGTGAGTCTCAGTTCCTTGCAACCCAAATGTCTTTGACCGTAACAGAGAGGCTGTGTGATTTGCTCACATACTTAAACTCAGACCATCTTGTCCCAAAATCAGTGTTCTCTCTGCTCTACTTCCCTTGGATCGCACAGACCAAAAAGAAGCCTGTGGATGCGTGAACCCACCACAGGCACTGCCCTCTCACCCTCCTTCTTTTGACCAGCAATGGGTTAGCCCCTTGCTGCCCGAAAGACTTTAAATGACCTATCCTTCAGCAAAACACCCGGAGACTAGGCTCTTGTCCAAACTCCTCTCACATCCGGCTTTGCAATTTCCTCTGAACAAAGCGATTGTGCTACCCTTTTAACTGAGGAAGATCAGTCTTCTCAGCCGGGTGACAGGCACCAAATGGGAGGTGAAGCATTCTGCTTTCTCTGCACCATCTGTTAACATAACCCCAAGCCACCCTCAGGTTCTTGCTGAACCCGCTTGGCTTGTTCTGAACGGGCTGCCAACACCTTGATTGCTTTTCTCTCGGTGTGTGCACTCTGAGGGCACCCCAGCTTCCCACGTACTTCCCCGAGCATCTGATGTGATAGGCGCCAGCGGGCTGAGCACGGATCCAGGAAGGGCCACGGCAACAGCAGACAGCTGGAATCAGCATCCGGGGTGGGTCTGGCCTGTTCAGGACTCTGTTTCTCATTACTCTGTGGGCTTCTGTTCACGTGTTGCTCTCAGGCTGGGATGTCATGAATATAGGACCCGGAGGGGCTGAGCTGAAGTCAACTAGATGGCCCTTTACTGCTGCAAAAATATGAACCGACAAATTCAACATACATCTCAACAGAAACTCACGGGGGACCCACATCTAATCATGGAATGGGTATAACATCCCAGGCAAACACTGTCCCTTAGATCTGCTTAGAAGAGAAGAGGAGGTGGGGGCAGTGACCCGCCCCCTGCCCATGGCTTCTGCGCCGTCTCATTTATGCATCTCCTGATAATGGTGAAACGGACACAACCGCCCAGGGCAATTACTTCTGTTCAAATCATTTTCCATCACTGACATGACAAGAGCCAAGAGAGGCAGGAAATCCAATCCCTTCCGATGTCTGCACAGAAGATTAACCACCTCGAAGAAATTAGGAAAGTGTCTTCATACCAGTGACATAAAGACATTGCTATTCCATATGTTAATGAAAATTCCATTGATGTTTGTCATTTATCAAATGTCAAAAATTAAATTTAGCTGTCCTGTGATTTTAATTGGCATTAACCCAGTTAAACCAGCAGGTAGCTGCTACGGTTCAGGTAGGCAACTTCATTTGCATTTCTTTTACCAGCTCGAGCACAGCGAAAGGCGTGGGCGGCATGGGAGCGCCTCCTGAGAAGGCGATGTCTGAACCAGACTTTGAAGAGGTTTGACATCTCAAAGGGGATGAGCTCGTTCCAGGAAGAAGGAACAGCATGTGCAAAGGGGAAGAAAGCGAAAAGAACCAGACACATTTCTCAGCATAGCAGAGTCCAGTCTGCCAGGAGAGTGGTGGACAGATGAGGAGAGACAGACAGGAGTTGGGATGTGAAGGGTCTCAAAGCTAGAGCAGAAATCATCTTGTAGAAATGGGGAGCGCTTAAAAGCTTTGGGGGCAAAAACACTACACATAAGTTTGTATATTTATATCTGTGAATATAGAGAAAATGATACACCAAACAGATCATGATAGGTGCTGTTGGAGGGGAGAGTGGCATGGGATGGGCAGACGGACTTTAACGTAACTGTAGTGTTAGAATTTTTTACCATGAAAATGAATGAACTTATGGCGTGATTAAATTAATAATAACCTCAGACGATTTTAAACAAATGTATTAGGGCCACAAATGTACCCAACTTTGCTCAAATGTATCAAGAAAACATAGCTTATTTCTCTCTTTACAACTGACCTAATCTCCCTCACCATCCTGCGTCCCTCTGGCTAACCCTGGGCGAGAGCAGGAGAAACGGGGGACGTTAAACTCTCTAATCAATAGTGTCTTGGTCTCTGACTGTTTGATGGTCTCTGCTGAATAACCTGGTCCCTTTCCGATACTATCTTCCTCTCTCAGATTTCTTCCTTCTGTCTCTGTTCCTCCCTGAAAGGGTGCCTGAGTGTTGGGGGCTTTCATGCGCTCATGGTGAGAGAAGGGGGCTTCGAGCCTAGTGGGATCCTTTGGGTTGTCCTAGTCTCTGTCTCAGTGGTCAGCTACACCATCTGGTCTTTGGCGGAGTCGTGCTGACACCTCCCTGGAATCTGGGGTCCAAGCCATATGCACGCAGTGAGCCTGTGTGCTTATCCCGCCATTCGCATGTATTCTGTATTTCCAGAACCACTGGCTCCCCGCACAGCATGCACAGGCCACGGAGATCTGGGGTGCTGCCCCGGGGCTCCCCTATCTGGCTTCACCCTCAGCCTAGGCTGTGCCTCCACTGTGTTCCAGGATGGCCTGTCTCCCAGACGGCAGCCAGGCTGCCCTTTCAGAACCAGGGCCCCACTTTGGCTGTGCTCCGCTCGCCGGGCCACCTCCTTCACTGTTTCAAGCTCCCCCAACAACCCTGTGCATCCTTCTTCAGCATCACTAAGTTGAGTGCCTGTGATGGGGGCAGGGTGGGTGGGGGCTGGAGGGGGCACAAGGACCCTGGCATTTGATCTCCTGTCTCCTCCTCCAACTCTCTCCTCTGGGACAGAAGGGGGAGCCCCAGCTTCCTTCCCTCACTACAAGGACGTCCCTACATCAATTCTCCTTCTTCCCAGGACTTTCCACCTTCATGTAGGAGAGGAGTCCCCTCTGCTCCGGGCTGATTGTGTGTTCCCCCAAATTCATATGTTGAAGCCGTAACCCCCAGGACCCCAAAATGTGACTGTGTTTGGAGAGAGGGCCTTTAAAGAGGTAATTTAAGTTAAAATGAGGTCATTAGGGCAGGCTGTAATCCAATCTGACTGATATCCTTAGATGAAGAGGAGATTAGGGGACACACATGCACACACACACACAGAAGACCATGTGAAGCCCAGGGAGAAGGCAGCCAACTGCCAGCCAGGGACAGAGCCTTGGAAGTGACCAACCCTGCCGACACTTCGATCTCAAACTTTCAGCCTCCAGAATTGTGAAAAAACAGACTTCTGTTAGTTAAGGCACCCTGTCGTGGTTCTTTGTTACAGCCATCCCACAGACTGATACACCCTCTGTACCAAAGAGACTCTATGAGCTAAGCCACCAGGCCCGGTTCTCCGCGCAGGGGAGCTCTGGGGCGGCCCAAGTCGGCAGTTACTGAGAACAAGGTCACAGCGGTTAGTGGTGAACAATATTTCCCATTGCACAGGTTCTAGAACGAATCACCCGTTTGGGAGGCTAACCCTAACTGACAGTCACCTGGTTGTCTGACTGGAACACGGACAAATGAGGACTCATGGCAAGTTGAATAACAGTAAGGAGAGAGTGTTTAGAAGGTCAGCAGGGCCAGGGAGCCATCTAGAACACTCTGACTACAGCTGGCATCTTTCTTGCTGTGACTCGGTCCTTTTTAGGTACCTATATATACTAAATACTTAAATATATGTGTATATATTATGTATATTTGGTGTATATATAATATATAATATATTTGGCATATATATTATATGTATTTGGTGTTTATAGTATATATACATACATATAATATATGTGTATATGTATGTATGATAAAAATATATATATACATACCAAATACAGATATATATTTCCATGTGCCATGTAACATTTTATCTTTGTTTTTAGCACCCTCAAAATAAGGACACGAACCCACAAGTTCTGACACGAGGGAGTGGGGTTCTGAACAGTGATTTCTAACGAGGCAGAGTAGCAATCCCAAAAAACCTCTCCTGGTGCACACTGTGAGCCTCCCTCCCACCTGCTCCCACACCGCCCCCAGCCTGGCCCTGGCCGTCTGAATGGCCAACAGAGCGCTTCTATCTTCCCCTTTGCCTGAATCAGAGAGGTCTCTGCAAACTCTCTGCTTCTTGGCCCAAACAGCTTCAGGTGCAGCTCCCAGGGAGGGAGGAGGCTGCTGTTCCCCCAGACCTCCTTGGACACTCCTTGAATCTCGGCACTCCCCCCCACCCCCAGTATTGCCCTCACTTCCATTCCTTTTATGACGCCAGTCAGAGGTGCAATCCTGGTGGTGACCGACCCCAGTCTTCCTTGTCCACTCTAAGTCCAGCAGGCACCTGGGAGCACTGTGTATTTTGGAAGAGCAATGGAATCACTTGTTTGGACTGAACAATGACTGAGCTGCAAGGGGCCATTCTGAATGTCAGACTCCTGTACTCAGAAACCATCAGGTCAAGCCACAAAGAGACCAGGTCAGGATCAACCTTGAGGACCATGGCCCCATCGCCTCCCAGCCTCTGAGCCTCCCGGCTGCACTATGAAGTATCCAGGATCCCTGAGCAGCAGAGGCAACAAGGCAGCTTTGTTTGTGCAGGGCTTGTGGTGCAGGGGTGACCTGGGATAGCAAATGAGCAGCCGGGACTCTGCCTGTGGCTTATAAGTGTAATTTTCCTCTTGTAACAGAGGCTCTTTTAGTCAAAAGTAATTAATCTCTTCTTGAAGTGACAGGTGGCTGGACCAGTTTCTTGGACTTTCAGCAAATCCACATAAGGTACAAGAAGTCCCATGCACAGAAGGAAGGAATTAGTCAAATGCAACAATTGGGACCTAATTCTTTAGCAGCCAGACAGGAATCAGGAAAGAGGCTTAGGCTTTTCGAAGAATCTTTTTTAGGGCTTCCAGAAAACACATCTCACGTCAAGTCTATTATTTTCACTTGCAAGTGACAGAAAAACCCAAAATAGATTCATTAAGACAAAAAAGAAAAGTCCTTGCCATAGAATGGAAGAATCTGAAGGATCAGGCATGGGCTGATCCAGGGTTCAAATGCTATCACCAGCAATCTCTCTCTCTCTCTCTCTCTCTGTGTCTTGGTTTTGCCCTCTCTGTGTTGACTCCTTTCTTATTTGGTCTCTTCCCTCATGGCTCAAAAATGACCACCAGAAGCTTCTGAGGCCATACACTTCCAGGCTCAAATTCAGTGGGCAAGAGGAGGCTAAAGATATCTTTGTCCTGACATTCACAGTCACGAAAATCACGGTGGTCTCTCTGTACTAACTCTGTCAGGAGACAGTCATGAACCAATCATCGATGTCTAGAGAGCACAGTACACCAACTGGTGTGAGCCTGGGTTGTATGTCCCAGCCTGGCACTTGGCTGAGATGGAGGGAGTGACAAACCACACACACAGTTGGAGCTGTTGCCAGGAGACCAGGGAGGGAGAGGCGGGTGGGAGAGGAAACAGCCACCGTCCTTTACAATGACGAACACTGAATGAGCTCCAGCTGAGGGCAGTGGCCTTCCATCCCAGATCTCATTTATCCTCTCAACACCTCGATCCATCTTTTACAGATGACAAAACAGGGTCAGCACAACTCAAGAACGTGCCCCACGTCACCCAGCTCATGCGTAATGAAGGCAGGGTTTGAACTGGGACTCCTGAGCCTGTGCTTTTGACAGCCACAGCCCCTGGGCAGCCTGCCTGAGCCCCATCATGGAGACTGACTTAGACTCGTGGAGCTGGGGCCTCTGACATGGTCTTCCTCCAGACGCTGCAGTCACATGACAGTAACTTTTTGCTCTTTGTTTCTTTAGTTTAGGTTTTCCTAATGGAGACTGTGATCACTATTAGCATGGCTGGTCTGTTTTCAGAAGCTGAATGTCACCAGACTCCCTAAGAATGCAACTCTGGCAAAGATTGAATGGTCCATCTATTCCTGGTATCTCCACTCAACCCATTCTGGACACATCAGCAAGTTCAAACTCATCAGAAGAAATAATCATTTCTTTCCCAAGTGAATCACCTCCACCCCCGTCCCCAACTCCTTCCCAGTAATCGCACTGTTGCTTTCCCTCCTGTGCTGAATCAGGAAGCTTCTTCTCTTATCTGAGCCAGATACAGCCCCTCCAGGGAGCCATCGGGCAGAACACCTGCAAAGAACACCCAAAGCTGGATGCTGCCAAGCATCCATCTTCATGACGAGCTGAGGTCGCTGCCAGAGCTGGGGAAATCAATACAGGAGCAAAGACAAGCTCCCAGGTGAGTGGTGGGAACAAAGGACAGCTGGCATGGCTGCTCCCAATGTCTGAAATTCACATCATCAAACCCCAAACTCAGCAGTTCCAACTGCAGCTAAAATAAGAGTGAGACCCATTCCTTTAGATGTCAAAGCTGGCTCCTCCACGCTCCACATCTGGCACAGCCGTCATCTGCAAGCATCTGAAGCTTTCCACATATTTACACGGCGCTCAGGTATAGTCCCTCCTTCAGACTCATTATCTGCCACCTCCCCTCCCCCCACCTCCCATATAGTCTCGTTTTTCAGTGAATGGCTTTAGACAAGCTACAAATACCACCACTTTGATTTCTCCCCCTTTTGTCCCATTAGTCTTGAAACCAGGGGTTCTCAGACTTAGCTGCACATTTGCCTCACCTGTGAGTTTGTTTGGTTTGTTCTGGATACAGATGCCCGGACTCCCATTCATTTCTGGCAGGAGAGTTTAACCTCTTTCCCACTGTGATCCGTAGAAAGAAATACCTTTGATATCATAGTCCAGAACATTTCTATCTAAATATATCAAAAACCACATGCCCTTTCTATGTGGGAGGTATTCTAATATTTTCAATACTGTATGTATATTTTTTAATGCTGAGCATGCTCTGCTAATTGCTCACACAGACTGGAAAACTTGTCTGAGATACTGGTTTGTATCATTCTGTCTGTATTTCTTCTTCTTCCAGTTTCCAGCCCATAGCCCATAACCCATAACCCAGTTCTTTGCAATTCCTTGCTTCGGGGATTTCTTTCTTTCTTTTTTTCCTTTCCTTTCTTTTCTTTTCTTTTCTTTTTTTTTTTTTTTTTTTTTTTTTTTGCAAGGCAGAATGCAGGCACTACCAGAAGTCAAAGGATTTTCCAGACTTTTGTAAAAACCTGAGCTCTTTGATGAGATTATGTTTGATGTTCCCTGGGGGAAAGAAAGAGAAGGCTTTGGAGGGTGACAGGAGGTTAGAAATTGGCTTCCAAGAGCCTGGAAATAGCAACAATGGTGTGGGTTTTGGCATAGCTGGAACCACATCCCCATGTCCTGGGAAGGCAGCGAGACCCTCAGGGTGAGGGGTGGCTACATGGCCTCTCTGAAAGGCTGGACTCTGAAACTTCCAGGCTGTGGCAAAAATTCTCATGGCCCAGAATGACAAGAAATCAGAAGGCTGCTCGATTTCAAGGGACCACATTGCAAAATGAGGATCTTGGCATCCATTCCCTTACCACCTGGAAATTCAACATCCAGCCCTATTTTCAGGAGTCCCTTAGACCCCTGAAATTTTCGTAGAGCCCGAAAAATGGGGAGGATGAGTTGCCTACCAATGAATGAGGCTGACTCTCCCACCATCTCGCTGGGATGCAGTCTCAGTCTGATTTAAGTCGATTTGAAATAGAACTAAAAGATGTAATATTTCTCTGACACCGGGTTCATTAATTGAGATTCCTGTCCATCACTTCTTAACTCTATTTCCACTGTTTCCCTTTCTGCATGCTGTCCCTCCATCCCCATGGCTGCTGTCTCGTTCACAACAGACTCAAGTCAGGTTCTCCCCATTTTACAGATGGAAAGACAAGGCACACAGTGGATAAAGGACTTGGTAGGATCACTTAGTGAGCTAATAGGTGAGTTGGGATTCCAAATCCACCTTCCTCTATAGCCTACTGGGGGTTATCCTGGGGGTGAGAGAAACACCCTATAAAGGAAAAAACCCTTGAGAGGAGAGGCCGGTGCTGCTCACGGTGGTTCCCAGGCAGTCCCACCAGTGGCTGTATGAACCCCACCGGTCAAGGGCACATGGCCTGCATCCACCCTTACAGTGCCCAGGAGAGCAGAGGGGCTTGGGCCGTGCTGCCCTGTTGGGTAGAATGGTGGCCCAAGAACCCCAGGGACGCAGGCAGGCTGAAGGGCACAGTTCACTCAGGTTCTGCTAAAAGATAAACGGAGGCACGTTACATTGTGCCAAGAGTTTCTTTTGCACCTACATGGATTGGAATCAGGCAGCGCCAAACCAAAGGTGGTTAGGGGCCCTCGGCTGACAGGAGCTAGGGGAGGGGTTTACAGGGAGACGTAGAAGCAAAGCAAGTACTGGATGGGTCATAGGTTAAGTGGATGCTTTACTGGGGAGAGCCTCGTTGGCTGCCTGTGATGAGCTGCTCTCAAGTTTCATCGTCTCAGATTCGAGTGCACGGACTCTGCTGAGGACTTGATTTGCTCGTGTAGGCTACCGAGACATCAGACCCACCAAGCCTAATGGCCTCTTGTTTATGCACTTTAACAGGTCCCAGTTCAGTCTGTGTGACTGTGGCCAGGAACCAGCATTTCCACCCAAGGTCAAAGCTCACACCCGATGCTCAGATTTCATAAGGTGTTTAAAACTGACTGAGCATCACCAGCTTTAAAACCTGTGCCAAGGAACACTTTCTAGAAACTCTATTTCTCAACGTGGGTCCTTATACCCCTCAAAAGCTGTCTCTCTGTAATATTGGAAACTTTTGAAAATTACGAAGTGGCATTTCTTATTTATTCCTTTCAGATGGTGGTGAAATACCCATTACACAAAATCTACCACCTTAATCATCTCTCAGTGTGGAGTTCCGTGGCATGAAGTTCGTTCACATTTTTGTGCAACCATCACTGCTATCCATCTTCAGAACCTTTTTCATTTTGCAAAACTGAAACTCTGTGTCCATTAAACACTAACTTCCAGACCCCCTGACCCCCAGGCCCTGGCAACCACCCTTCTACATTTTTGTCTCTACAGATTTGACTGCTCTAGGTACCTAATAAGTGGTACCTTACATGCAAAATTTGTCATTTTGTGACTGGCTTACTCCACTTAGCAACCCCCCAACTCACACAAGGACCTAAGAAATAACCAACAGACTGGGGTTCAAATTTAGTGAAATTTCACTTTGATCTTTGGTGGAAGCATTTCTCCTTCAGGTACTAAAACCGATAAAGAGATGCATAAGGAAAGTGAGGACATATTATGAAAGAGGGTCCTTGCTGGGGACACCCTTTCTCCTCCCTATATTGGACATTGGTGCAGAATATATTCCACAACCTGCAAGACAGCATCCTGGGCTCAGACATCAGCTCTTCTCTCCAGCTGGGACCGTTACTCTAGCTGATTTTTCCAGAGACCACTGGAACGTCTTTAAAGGCAGCTACCTATTGAAATTGGGGTACCCCATGAAACCAGTGTGACTCCTGTGCATCAGGACTTTGTTGCATTTCTTTTGCTATCATGTAACTTTCTGAATAGACACTAAGGCTGTGTTAGAGGCCACATGCTATAAAGCCACTCAGTAAGTCCATGCTGCCAAGACGTGGCGGGGGCGGGGAGCAAACTCACACTGCAAATAGGTGTCCCTTCTGGGGAGGTCATGCAAAGGAAACAGCCCCAGATGTCATCAGGCTGCCACTAAGTGGCTGGCTGATCCCCTTGGAATATGGTACAGTATTGAGCCCAGACCTTGGGGCTCCCAGATCTGCCACTTATGGATCCATTTCTCTGATCCTCCTTTTTTTCCATATATAAAATAATAGAATCCACTGAGGATTAAATAAGGGAATGCATGTAAAGCGCTAAGACCAGTGCCCTGCACTAGTGGACTGCAAGGGCATTCTACCCTATTACTATGACCAAACCATGGAGAAGCGCGTTCTCCATGGCTCTCCCAGGTTTCTGCAGATCTTCTGAATAGGTACTTGACAGCTTTTGTCTTGGACTGTCTTTGCAAGCTTGTCCCAAACAGCCTTGGAAGATATAGTGTCTGCTTTCAGGGCAGAGGGCAGATCTGATTGCTGTCCAGGATAATAATGAGAGTGTTTCCCTCTGGGGTAAATGTTGAGCAGGTTATAAAATACTGGAGTTTCCTAAACTCAAATTCTTCAGCAGTGACACCAACCCACTCCTTGCACAGCATCCACCGGGGCTGCTGACATTATCCCACAGAATCTGGGAGTTGAAGGGAACCAAGACAAACACGAAGCTCAGGCTGCCTGCTGTGCTGTGAGTAATAAAGCCTTTGGTCTACGATCCAGGAGACTCCTGTGTCCTGCCAGCATCCCTGAACAATAACAAACTAAATTATGAGCTTTCAGACAAGGCAAAATCTCAGACCTTTCAGAGTTTCTGACAACCGGAAGCTTCAAGTAGGTTGCTATTGCTGGCAAATGAGATTCATCAGTGGTGATTTCCAGGACAACCTTGATCCATATTGTGGGACCCATTCCCAGCCTATCTCTAAGACTTCCTGGATCCCTTACCCAAGACCTGTGTAAGTAGTTTAGACCCATATAGGCTGATAGACCTTGGGAATTCAGACCGAGGCTCAGAGATCAGCTTTTCCAAGAAGGCTCACCAGACTCAGACAGCCCCTTCCCTGTGCCTGCACCCTCCCCATCCCCAGAGAGCCACGTGGCAGGTTTCCTAATGCCCAGGACATTTGGTCTATAGGCCAGAGAACTAATTCCAGCCCAGGATTCTTCAAACTGGCAGGAGCCAAATACACACCCAGGGTTGGCTAAGCTATCAGGGCAAGACTGACACTGGAGCAGCCATCAGCTAATCCAAAGAGTTCCTCAGGAGAAACCAATACAGGTCTGGCCCTGCGCTCAGGAGCACCAGATTCGCCACTCCACTGTGCCTTCTTCAAACACGCTGCTCGCCCATTCATGGAAGATTTCAACAAGCCTGATGCAGCACTGCCCTGAGCTCTCTTACAATAGCCCTGTGAGATGCTGGCGCTATATCAGAGATGAGAAAGTTTCAGAGAGAAGGCCCTTTCCCAAGATCACACAACTAGTAAATGGTGGAGGGGGGATTCGAACCCTCAGCATGCCGGGGGCGTGGGATACCCCCTGTAGCTGCACCCTGATGCTGCAGGACGTCTCATTCTCCACATAAGGGTGCTGTTTCTTTGCAGGGTTCCCACGGCAGTCTGTGGATTTTCTCAAAGGCTCCCCTCTCTCCTGGGGCTGAGAGCATCCCGGCACAGGTGCCAATCCCCTGGTTGAGAAGGTTGTTAGTTAGCAGGTTCTTAACATCTAGACGTCATTGATGCACCTGCAGTGTCTGACGGCAAATAAAGTACTAAACCCCTGGCAAGACCAGCCCCCACCACCGTCCGTCACCTGCCATCACACTGACTTCTTAGCAGGTCATCGCTTTCCTATCCTGACTCTCAGTCCACAGAGACACGAGGAAAAGAAAAGAAAAAAAAGCAGGTCTGTCTCTGTCCCCTGGCTTTCATCTTCTTTGCTCGAGGCAATTCTGCACTTTTAAGGGCTAAGCCTATGCATGATAAATCCTTATGTGCAAAACCCGCCCCTAGCTTTCAGCTGAGCCATGACCCCGGCCCCAGGCTGAAACTCAGTGCTGCCTCTCCAGTCTGCTTGTCTCAGGAGATGAAGGTCTTACCTGCATCCTCCCTGGGGCTCCCTTAGATCAGCCAGTTGGATGACAGAAGAGGCAGCTCAGAGGCACGAGATGAGCTCACAAGAGCTCACACCTCTCTCCTGTAGGTGCCCCAGCCAGGAAGAACCATGCCCTCCCTCCCAATTCCTCCAGCCCTCCCACTCTGTCCTCTGAATACCAGGGCTCTGTGCTCAGTGGCGTGGGAGCAAGCCCCAGAGTGCACTTGGTACCCATCAGGCCCCAGGCAGAGGGCAGGCAGAACACATATCCTCCCAAGCATTCAAAGACAAAGCTAAAGGAAAATTCTGTGAAGCCTTTGATGCCTCAGGCCTTCGCCACCTGGGCAGATCTAGAGGTTTGGCATCACGGTGAAAATATGAGGCACTGACTGCTCTCTCCCCTTTTTAAGGTGAAATTTACATAGCATGAAAGGAATCATTTTAAAGTGTATGATTCTGTGGCGTTTAGTACAGTCACAATCTTGTGCAACTACCACCTCTATCTAGTTGCTAAATATTTCTATCACCACCACCCCCAAATAGAGACCCCATTCCCATAAGCAGGCACCTTCCACCTTCCTCTCCCACAGCATCTGGCAACCACTAATCAACTTTCCATCTCTACAGATTTACCTGTGCTGGGTGTTGCATACAAATCAATTCATACAACGTGACCTTTTGTGTCTGGCTTCTTTTGTGTAACATAATGTTATTGAGGTTCATTCATGTTGTGGCATCAAATGAACATCTCTACAGCCCTGTTCATAGCAGCACTGTTCACAGTAGCCAAAAGGTGGAAACAACCCAAATAAATGTCCATCAGTGGATGAACAGGTAAACAAAATGTGGCATATCCGTATGGTGGAATATTACTCAGCCGTAAAAAGGGATGGAGTTTCATAGAGACAGAAAGTAGAAAGGTGGTTGCCAGAGGCTAGAGGGAGGGGGAAAGGGTAGTTTTTGGTTAATGGAACAGAATTTCAGCTGGGAAAGATGAGAAAGTTCTGGAGAAGGTGATGATGGTGGTGATGGAGGTCATGGCTGCACAACAATCTGAGCGTACTTAATGCCACTGAACCACTTAAAAATGGTTAAGAGGTCAATTTTGTTATGTGTATTTTCCCACAACATGAGTGAAGGAATGGGGTCCCGATAAATGCAACAGCATCAGTGAGCCTTGAAAATGTCATGCCTTCTGTTTCCTCCCACCCCCGCTTTTGTTGAATGTCTTATTGTTATAAAGAGTAAGCCTTTAGTGGGGAGGGTATAGCTCAGTGGTAGAGTGCATGCTTAGCACGCACGAGGTCATGGGTTTGATCCCCAGTACCTTCAGTAAATTAAAAAAAAATGATAATAAATAAGTTAAATAAATAAATATTACCTCCCCCTCCAAAAAAATAAACAAACAAATAAGTCACTGCCCTCTTCTCAAAAAAAAAAAAAAACAGAATAAGCCTTTAAAATAACTTCCTTTAAAACAATTTCAGGGAAAAAAAAAGTCAGTAGAATTTGACGTATTTACTTAATAAGCTGCCTCCAAACCACTGTTGATACTTGAGGACATCAGAGTCACATTCACCCAACATTGCTGGAGCTTGTTCTGAACAGCTTCTGGCTCTGAGCTCCGCGCCGGTTGCCCTGCTCACCCCCACTGGTGCGTATGGCGCCAGAACCATCACCATCCTCATCACTGGTCTCAGTAAACATTGGAGGACACAATGGGTAAAACTTGCAGAGTTTCCATTCTGCAGGATGAAACAGGTTGGGGAGATAAATGGTGGTGATGGTTTGCACAATAATATGAAGGTACTTAATGCCCCGAACTGTACACTTAAAAATGGCCAAGATGGTAAATCCTGTTTTGTGTATTTGCCACAACTAAAAAAAAGTCGAGGGGTGGTGTGGTTCATGAGTTAATTTCGTGAGGCTCCTTAGCTATCAAACGGCCAGGACGGACACAGAATCACTAAGGATGGGGAACTGTCTCAGGACGTCCAGGGCTGGGAATCTCTGCCAGCTGGCTCTCAGTGTGACCCCAGGCAAGTCCCTCCCATTCACTGGTTCCCTGGGGCTCTAGAAGCAAACAAACAAACTCTGATTCAGAGCGTGTGTCTGTGATCACAGAGGGAAGAGCTCGTGCCCTCGGTCCCGGCCCAGCATCAGACCTAGAGACCCAGCTACTGATTCAGGCGGACGCGCCAGGTGCCAGGAGGCAGCCGCGGGACTCCCTGCCTGCAGAGATGGTAATGGTTTATGACTCAGAACTCACTGGAAGGTTAGCTGGGTCAAAGTGGGAACTTGACTGCTTGTTTAAATCTCTGTCCAAGAATCTTTCCACTTGTGGCTGCAAAAGAATGGGTTCTGAGCCACACCAGAGTCGGGCGCTCTGTGAGTTTGACACAGCCTGCTCTTCGAAGAGAAATCCACGCATATTAATTGCTAGCAAGGAGGAAGCACGGCCAACCACCATCGTTCACGTGAAGCGCTGCTACCGGCTGGGGCGATGGAGACAAAACAGGAAAACGGAAGAGGCAGGTCCCCAGCCTCAAGGAGTTTGCCTTCTGGTGGTAGATCCTGCCAATAGATACGCATCTCAAGTCAGGAAGGAAAATAACATGAAGGTGTCGGGGTACTGCTCCTTCTGAAAGTGCAATCAGGAGGGTCTTTCGGAGGAGGTGATGTTTGAGCCAACACCTGAATGACAAGCAGAAGCAACCATGTAGGCAGCTGTGGAAGAAGCACCGGGGGCAGAGGGCAGAGCGAGGCACATGCCTGGAGGTGGGAATGTGCCTGCATTCGCATCTTTCCTTGCCGGCGGCGAGGTGGAAGTCACCAGAGGATGCCATCACCAGGCACCAGAGGAACCCATAGCTGGGGCATTCCCTGAGCACGGAGGACTCTGGCTGCAGAAAAGAGAGGGCAGAGGAAGGGGGTGTGTGGCTGGGAATGGCCTCATCAGGGAGTTGACTCCTTGGACCCTGCTTCCCCAGGTCACTGCTGGCCATGCAGGGACCATTACCTCTCAGGGGACTGTCAGAGTCTGGGGAATAGGGATGCAGTCTGGTTCACTCATGTATCACCGACACTGCCTTGGTGCCTGGCACAGAGTGACTGACTCTAGGACTATCCTTGAGCTGCGTGAGCGACACTATGAAGCACAGATTAGAGACTACAGCCCCAGTGAGATCGGGCAACCAGCCCAAAGTCTCCACAGTGAGCCTTGAGCTTGTTTCCCATTTTAGTTTTATCCAGCATCTTTTCACTGGGAACCTGCTACTTGGATCCTCACCTGCCAAAGCCCCACCTACCTCTTCTGCTCACTTCTCTCCAGCTACCTGTCCATGCACCAAGCACATTTCTACCCCAGTACCTTTGAGCAAGCTGTTCCCTCTCCTGCTCTCCTGGCATCGCTGAATCCATCTTGTCATTCGGGTGTCAGCTCAAATGTCTCCTCTTCAGGAAAGACCTCCCTAGCCACCCAATCGGTAGCCCCCACTGCATCCCAAACATCACTCTTGATGCCAATACCCTACCCTGTTCTCTCCAGAGCACCTCTTCCTGCCCCTCAACACACACAGCCCAGGGATTGTCCTGTTTTATTTGACTATTAGTTACATTCTGTATCCCCAGGAAGGTGTGAGCTCCCCTGCAGAGAGGACTTGTCTGGGCTATCACCTCCATGAGGAACAGAACCTGGCACATCAGGGAGCACTCAGGAAAGATTTGATGGAAGGAAGGTGAAGATGAGGGAGAGGGAGAGGAAGAGGAAAAGAGAGGGGAGGAAGAAGGGGAGATCAAAGGAAAGGGAAATAGGGAGGGAGGGAAGAAAAATGAAGGAGAGAAACTTGGCCCCTATTCTCCAAGACATCATGGACTACAGAGGGGAGAGATATGCAAACAGATAATTACAGTGAGGTCCAGTATGTGCTAAGGTACACGGCAAAGAGGGCAGAAGGCTTGTGCCTAAGGCAAATCAAGGAGTACTTCAGAGAAGTGGTGTCTTAAGAACTGGTTTTGAAGGATAAAGAGGAGTTCTCCAGAAATCAGGATGTCATTTCCAGAGAGAGGCAACCTCATTTTGAAAAGCCAAGGGTTGTGAAACAAGGTGGCATTGTTCGGCAAGTGCATCTGATGTATGATTGGTGTAGAAGAGGCAACGGGGGAGGGCAGAGAACAGAATGGCTAAGAGCAGCAGGGCCATGACTGAGAGCCCTTGAATGCCAGCCCCAGACACTTGGACTTGATGCTATAGGTGACCTGGAAGCAACTGAAGAGTTTTATGTGGGCAAGAGACATAACAAATGGTCAATGCAAGAAGTGATGTGGTTACTAGTGATGGTGGACAGAAAAGCAAAGGATTCCAGAGATCTCTGGGGGGCAAAGAACAGGGCTTGGGGATCAAATATGGGGGTTGGTGGGAGAGATGGGAGGTCTCGGAAAATGCCTGTGTTTCTGGCTTAGGGGTGAGTGGGGCCACCTCTGTGTTGGGAGCCCAGGAGCAGGAGCTGGTTCACCAGCACAAGGTCAGGACCACCAGAGCCCTGGGCCCAGGGAGTGATGCAGAAAGCCTTTGATAAAGGGCCGATTGTCAACTGACCAAACAGAGAGAGCAGTTCACTCATATATTTAACAAGTCTTATAAATCATATGAAATTTTATCAGTCATATAAATTCTGTTTTTATGAAGCATGAAAATCACCTGTAAGACACCACCTGTGGATGCAGGCAACCCCCACAGAGAGACCTTGGTTAGTCTCAAGCCTTAGTACCCTCCCTGCCCAGGTACCGGCTCGTTTCTTTCCTAAGGAACGACACAGGTTAAAACTCCAAGGCTGCCCTGTCCTGGCTGAGACTTCGGGCATGACACATAAACCCCAAACCTCAGTTTCATCTTCTATGAAAGGGAGATGACATTTCCATAGGAAATGGCACCAGTTCTACTGGTCTGGTGGCAAAAATTAAGAGAAAGTATTATTTCATGAATTCCCAACTTTCTCTAGAGAACCTACCCGAGATTTTGAGTTTGTGTCCCAGCAGGCGTACAGAATCCCTGAGTGACGCTGAGCAAAGTCCCTCCCCAGAGACATAGCAAAAGGAAAAGGACAGAGCCTGGACTTTGGCACAGCTTCCCGGCTATGTGACCTGCGCTTTCCGGATCTTTCCAAGACTCCTGTCTTCCTCTATCAAATAAGGAAAATCGGTTGCTGAAGGGATGAAATGGGACATGGGCAGAGTGCACAAGCGTCCAGCATATTGTTGACAAAAGATACCCCCAAACTATGAATTCTCCTCTTCTTCTCCTGATGGGTCCCTGTTTCTATCAGTAAACTGAAAAGACTGGATAAGCTGGCCCTAAAAATGGGGTTATCCCCAGCCTCTCAGTGATGGGAAATAACAGACATAAAAATGATCTTTTTAGCTGGAAGTGCTGGGTGTGTCTATGAGAAGTGCTCTCTGAGTGTTTGTGTCCCCTCAATGTCACATGCTGAAACCTAGCCCCGCCAAAGGTGATGGGATTTGGAGGTGGGGCCTTTGGGAGGTGCTCAGGTCATGAGGGTGGAGTCCACATGAATGGGGTTAGTGCCCTTACTAAGGAGACTCCAGAGAGCTCTGTCACCCCTTCTGCCCTGGGAAGACACAGCAAAAAGATGGTTGTCTGTGAACGAGAAATCAGGATCTCCCGAGACACTGAATCTGCCGACACCTTGAACTTGGACTTCCCAACCTCCAGAACTGGGAGAAATAAGTGCTTGTTGTATATAAGCCAGTCGATGGAATTGTGCTGTAGCAGCACCGAGTCGAGGGTTGTTGCAGTTACTCTAAACCACCACCCTGGCTGTCCCGGTAGGTGGAGGGGGCAACGATGCAGTGACCTCTTAAACACAAAATGCTATCCTACCCATCACAACAGAGTATGTACGTGTTTGGGAAAACGTGTTGTGTCTATGTCTACGGAGAAGCTGGGGCTCCTACAGACTCACAGAGGAACTCTCGTGGGAATTTATCTCTACTCAACCAGCCCACCCACCTCCCTGTGTTCCTCACACCTGCGGACTCCCAGCACCTCAGGACTCCAGCCCCGGTCTAAGCCCACCCACACTGAAGTCTGAAGCAAAGAAAATGTCCACCCCTACATTTATCCAACTCTTCTCTCATATTTCAAATCACATGGGAAATGCTAGTAAAAGCTCTACAATCAAATAACACAACTGTCTCTAAAGCTCTGTTTTGCGCAGTTGTTTTGGTGCCATTGCCAACTTCCGTAAACCCGCGGTGGGGGGTGTTGGGTGGGGAGCATGCCAGCCAGGTGGGCTGATCAGAATCAGTTCTAAGAGAGAGTTGGGAGCAAAGTCAGAGCTCAGACAGCCCAGCCCAGAACGGGACAGCCACTGTCAGCCACGCACCCCAAACACTGTCAGAAAAGCATTCACAAGAGGATCACTCCTAATCCCACCACCTTGCCCCTAAAATGACTCCATGTTTCCCCAGAGGGAGCGAAATCCACTCGCTTAGACCTGAATTTGCATCCTGGCTCTATCCCTTAATACCATGCAGCTCTGAGCAAAGTGCAGCAACTTCTGAGCTCCAGACACAACGTCTGTAAAGTAACCCTTGGTTTGCTAAAGGCAGCAGAGCACAGAGGTGAAGCCTCACAGGCTGGGACTGGAGTCTGGCGGTCCCACTTCCGGCTACGTGGCCTGAACAGGTCACTCAGGCTCCCAGGCCTCTGTGTTCCCCCAGGGAACAGGCATAGCAAACAGGCCTGCTTCCCGTGTGGCTGTGCGTCCTTGTCACTATGCCTGACGCCTGCATAATGCTCCCTCAGCCCCAGCTACTGTTACTTTTCTAGTCTTTAAGCTAAAGAGCCTCCCTGTCTAGGAAAGGCTGGGGGCCTACACCTTCCTGTCTCTTTTTGATTAAAGCCAAGGGTCAGCAAACTTTTCCTGTCAAGGGTCAGAAAGTGAGTATTTTCAGCTTTGAGGGCCACCGTGGTCTCCATCACAACTACCCAATTCTGCAGCACAAAAGCAAGCACCCACGATACGTAAACGATGGGCATGGCTGCGTCACAATACAATTTTATTTACAGAAACAGGTGACAGGCCAGATTTGGCCCACGCAGAGTTTGCCAACCGCTGGTCTCAGCCACGTGCAACCCTGTCTCCAAGTGAACCTCCTTCTCAATCACATAAGTGCTTCAGAATAGGAAATTATTTCTTTATAATATTGTATGTTAAACACATCTGCCTATTAGTCACTTTTAATGACTACAGAGTGTTCTATCCAGAGCATGTGTGTAATCATTAAATATGTATACGTATATATTTAAGATGTGGTGGCTAAATAAAGCTATAGTGGTTACATACATTATGGCTTATATTACTCAACCATTATTTATTATTTTATTTGACAATATTACCTTACCAGATACCAGGTACCCTGCTTGGAACTGGGGACACAGCAGGGAGGGACATGTACAAGGTCCCTACCCTCGGGGAAGGTGCATTCCCACAACTCCCAGTTCAGTCATGGTCAGCTTTGTCCTGAGTTTTCTGGAACACTCTTCCCACCTGCCCTCCGGTGGAATGTGTCAGAATGTGTATCCCAATTTGGGGTTCTGAAATCAGGCCCTCGTGATCATAAATGACACTTCTGTTGACAGTCAGCAAATATCCTTCTTCCTTCTGGTAATTCCCTTTGGATGAATTCCCCAGAGTGGCATCACTGCACCCAAGGGTGTGAGCCTTGTAAGGACTCTTGACACATATTATCAAATTGCTTTCCAAAGTGGTGGGGGGGCCCCCAATTTACACGCTGCCACCCGCACTGTGTGTGAGCCATGGCTGTACCACAACTGGGTCATTCCTGGGTGTGATAATTATGTTTCTTAATTTGAGCTAATGGAATAGGTGTAAAATTGAATCTCCTTTTAATTTGCATTTCTTTGATAGTTAGGAAGGTTGAACGCTTTCTCTAATAAACATACACTCAGGTTACTCTATTCATTTACTCCTCCATTTCAAGCGTCGCACATTAACCCTTGTACTACGTGCCAGATGCCAGCCAAGTGCTAAAGAATCAGAGATACATCAGCACAGTTCCTTTTCCTGCCTTCAAGGATGGCGCATCCGGGGAGGAAGGCAAACTAGTAAACCCACAGTCCCAATGCAGTAGGATGGATCACGTGCTGGAGACACTCCCAGGGACTGTCGGGGGAAGAGGAGGGGCCAGGGAGGTGGCACAGAGGAGGGCACCTGACCCAGACTGAGGGTCGAAAGGGAGCCTTGGCAGCCAGTTGGACAAACCAGAAGCTTTCCTGCTCACGTCTCACCATCTGCTTCTTGTGCTGCGTAACACCCGGTGTGCACGTCATTCTCTTTGTGCGCCTGCGCGTCTGTGAGTCTGCTGTCTCTTTGCATCTGAAATGTCCCAGTCCTGCCTGTGCCTTTGGGTATGGACCTGGGTGCCTTTGTGCTTTGCTGGTTCTGAGGACATGAGTGTGTGTGTGCGGGGGTGCTGTGCCGCGTGGGCTCTACAGTCCTGAGTCAGGCAGATGACAGCAGGTGGGCCTGGGTTCCTGTGGATGGAGGGATGGGGGTTCGCACGAGCTTCTGAGAGCAGAGGTGTCCAGCTGCGCTGACCTCTGTTGGCCACTGGCCCTGCCCCTGTCAACCCCGGCTCCAGTCTCTGCCTCTGTCTGCTGTGGGGTGGGGAGAGCCACCCTGGCCTCTCTGGGTTTAACTACATCATCTGAGTCAGACAGCACCTTCTCTGAGTTTTTAGTCTGTCAACTAAACCCCAGCTGAGCCCAGAACCCCGCCCTCTTCACAGCCCTCCCTGGGACGGGGAACACCAGAAACAAGTAGGCTAAACAGAGCTTATGCTCTGCCCTGAGTCAGCTGAAAGTCCATGAGAATCCACCACATCAGGAAGGGTTCCCAAGAGTCCAGCCCACCCTTGGCCACCAGAGGAATGACCTTTCTGTGCGTGTGGACTGCCACACCGGAGGCACAGCCGTCAGCCCCAGAGGTGGAGAAGGGACAGAAATGTCGTTGCCTGCTTTGTCAGAGGGCTGGGTGTCCAGCAGCTGCCATCTGCTTAAAAACCTCCAAGAATTCCTGTGGATCATGCAGTTTGGCTACAGGACAAGGCAAGTGTTTCACTCTCCCTCCTCACCTAGCAACCCCTTCCAATATAAACACTTAGTAATTTTAAAAAAGAGTTTATTGAGATATAATTCACATGAAATGCAATACACCCATTTAAAGTGTACAGTTCAGTGCTTTTTATTGGATTCACAGAGTTGTGCAACCATCACCACAATCTAATTTTAGAACATTTTCATCTGACCGTTCACAGTTGCCCCCCAATCCACCTTTCCCTTCAACCACAGCCCCACGCAACCCTGATCTAACCTCCATCCCTAGAGATTTGCTCGTTCTGAATATTTCACATCAGTGGAATTATTCAATATGTGGTCCTTTGTGACCAGCTTCTTTGGCTTAGCATAATGTTTTCAATGTTCATTTGTATCATAGCATAAATCAGCACTGCACTTCTATCGACTGTCAAATAATGTGCCACTGTGCAGACACCACATTTTATTCATAGATTCATGAGCTGATGAGCATTTGGGTCGTTCCCACTTTGGGGATATTAATGCTGCTGCTACGAAGTATATAAGCAAAGAATGGACTTCGTAGAGATGCTGTAGAAAGTTCAAGTGGGGGAGAGGCTGAACTAGACCATTTTTAAGATCTCTTCCCACTCCAAGAGCTCCTGGGTCTAGGAAATGCCTGCATTCGATGGTGAAGGGTCTCCCAGCTCTCATCTGCTGTCACTTCCACGAAACCCCGGCTTAACAGTGTATTCCAAATATAACTGGGGTCCCAAACAGACCAGTCTCCACAGAGGATCAGTTCAAGAACCTATTGTCTGATAGGAAAATACAGTTGAAAGTAATTGCAAGTTATGCTCACTTACTCTCTTGAGAAAGCTCTAGAGGCAAAGGGTGCACGTGTCTGGGGGGAGGTCAGAATATAGGCTCACTGCACAGCAAAATAGCCTAACCATTGTTTCTCCTCCAGCTGCCATTCTCAATATCCACGCATCTGGCAGCTCTGCCCCAAATACCCTTCTCCTTCCCCCACTCTTAGCCCCCATGCAAAATTCTCCCCAGCCCTTCCCTTCCCACCCTCTCCTTCTCATCCCCTGTGTCCTTTTCTCCCCCGAACAGCTCTTCTCTTTCCAGTGCAAATCTCCTGCCTGCCTTTCCCTCTGCAGTCCCCAGCCTTCCTACCTCCGTCCAGTTCTACACTCTAAAAGCTGAGGAACTGGCTGGAAAGACGGAGCTCTGTTTAGTAGGCAGGGCTGCCAGGGAACTGCATGGGCAAAGCAGGGCTTCTCTTCACTTCAGGGGCAAGGGAGCAAGGATATTTACACACCGGTCATTTTTGTCCCATGGCAGAGTCGGTTCTAAGCACACACATCTGTTTGGGATGGTGCGGAAGAGTGAATTCAATCAAACTGTGTGATTTTGGAAACACCCAGTCATTGTGTGTTATTATTGGGTTTGACTGAAGGCAGCTCAATTATTTTCTTAGGTGGCCTTGTCTGAATGGGTGTGCAGACACAGACAGAGAAGGTACTTAGAAAGTCCTTGGGGGCTGATTGATTTTTATTCTCGAGAGGAAAATGGAGATCCAGAGAGAAAAAAAGATTTACCCAACGTGGCAAGTCAGTTATACAGACAGAAACGGTGCTAGAACCAGGTCCACTCCTCCAACTCAGGACCAGCCACATAATTTGCAGGGCCCCGTGCAAAATGAAAATGCAAGTCTTCTTCTTCCAAAATGATTAAGAATTTCATGCAGGGCATTTAACCAAGCATGGCCCCTTCCGCCACTGCCCAGGTCACATGTCTATGAAGCTGGCCCTGTCCTTAACCCCCAGCCCTGGGCTCTCTCCATCCACCAGCATAGCTCACATTTGGTAAAAACTAGGGAAGGAGAAAGGGTGTAGCTTGCCTCCACCCCAGGTTCACAGTCAAAATCAGTGGTTCTCAAATTTTGCTGCGCAATGGATCACCTGGGGATCTTGTAAAAAGTCCCAGATGCCAAGGCTGCCCCCAGATAAATGATCAGAGAATCTGAAGGACAGAATTATCAGCATTTTTTAAAAACTTTCCAGATAATTCCAACATGCAGTATCCACTGATCCCCGGAGGCACAAACTTGAAGGACAAGTATCATGAGCGTGGGGACCACAGAACTCTGGCAGCCGGTCCCTAACCCTGTCCCTGGAGCAGGGGCTCAGCCCACATGCAATCTAATTACTGTCTCTTCTTGTTAACGCCGGCACAGCCCACACCCCGCAGATGACTGAATACATAAATAAGTAGGTCTGAGCCCGTCTTAGCTTATTCGGGTTTCCCTGATAAATATGTATTCAGGGAAATTTCTAAGAAAGATAATACTGTGTCTCTCCAGAATTGTTCGAGTCTATTGGGAAAATAAATATTGGAAGAAATTCATCAGATGTGTTCCGCTTGCTTGGCGGAAAGTCAAGAAAGACTTTGATTTCAAGCCCTCTGTCCTCTCTCGGTCGAGGGAAAGGCTTCAGAGAGGAAGGGAGCCTCTCCCACCTCCCTGCCCGACACAGATGCTGGCCAGGAAAGGATGCAGCTCTGCCCTCTTCCTGGGCTCCCAGCAGCCATGCCCAGTTCGAGCTGTCAGCCCCAGGGCCTCAGCTCCCCAGCTGGGCGACCTTGGGGAGATACTTCCTCTCTGGATCTCAGTGTCCTCTTCTCCTGGGGATTGCAAGCCTCTGAAGGCAGCCTGCTCCCTCCCCTCCTGGGAGAGCTCCTACTTCTAGAAAGTTCTGCTTGATTTCTTCTTGCCACAGCCATCTGCAGGGCCCGGTGGCATCTGCATCCTCAACCCAGAGAGAGCCCTAAGGAGTTTCAAAGGTGGGGCCCAGCTTTCTGACCCTCTCTTCTTTGGTTTGAGCCCCCAGACCCCGCAGAGTTGACTCCCCTCTCCCTCTTTGGGTTCCACCCAAGCTGACGTAGCACAATCTCTAAAAGCATCTTCTGAAGACGACGAAGGAAAAGTTTCAAAGCACCCATTTAAAGAAATCGGCTGGCAATCTTGAGCCACAGACTCTTTCCAACGTGATTATACAAACATCATTTGCATAAACATCATAATTTTTTGCCAATAGCATAATAAAATAGGGAGAGGGCTGCGAAGTGATCAAGGGAGAAATGCTTCAAACATCACTGCCTGTTCCCATCTGTCCTTTTAAGTGAATCATTTTTGCCAAACTCTAACAAAGAACAAGGAAGCCTGGGGGAGGGGCATGGAAGGAGGGGTGCGGGAGGATGTGGATTTTGTGTAGTTTGCGGCTTGTCATGACGTTAGCCAAGTGTCTGCCCCAGGGGACAGCCCTGGTCCAGGCGCCACCTGGATCATCGGGGTGAAATTAGCACAGCAGAAGCAGAGGTGCCTAATTCCAGGTGAGCTGGCCAGAAAGACTGGCCCCAGGTTGTTCCATGGGCAGTGAGATAACACACTCCCAAAGAAGGGGCCCCGGGGAATGGAAGTGCCATTGCCTCAACCCTCGGCCTCCTCAGAGAGAAGCTAGAAGAGATGACGTCATTACGTTGAAATCTCTTCACTTCAGAGATGGCAAAACCGAGGCCCATGACGGCTGTGACTTGCCTGGGACAACGCAGGAAATCAGTGCTGATCGCCTGATTTGAACTCAGACCCTCTGGCTACACCTCGGGTTTGATCGTGCTCTGGACAGGAAGTGCTTCCCCGGGTCCCCAGTATCCATCACCTAGTGATGCTTTTGAAGCATCCCAAACGCAGTGGCTCAAAGCAATCCCGAAGTATTAATTCTCTCGATGCTGAGAGCGGATGGCTCAGTTGGGCAGTTCTACTCCATGTGGTTGAGCTGAGGCCACTCATGTGGCTGCGCTCCATCTAAGTGGCCTTTCCTCATTTGTGGAGGCAAAAGCAGAAGCTGCCAGGCCCCTAAAGGCAGGGGGTGAACTAGCAGAGTGGCATTTCCAACACGTGCGGGAAATCCCACGGCAAACCCAGCATCGGTTCGGAAGGCAACCACACCCGAGCGTGCCTACCAGGAGGCTGGGGGGGACAGAGGCTGCCGGTTTGACGGTTTGTCCCCTCCAGCCCCTCCTGGAAAATGCCCCACCCTGAGCCCAGCTGCAGCCCGAGCACTGACCCGGCCACACATTGACCCTGGACCACAAAGAGAGTCTGCATCCCAGCCCCCGGAAAAGCCATGTCCTCGGCTGCCACTGAGACCGCCTCTGCCTGGCCCCTCACCAGGAGGGCGAGTGTGAGTAATGAGGATCCCGGAGGAGATAGGCTGAGGTTTAATCTGATAAAGGCTTTTGTCAGAGGAGGCCAGAGAGGAAGGAGACTGCCTCAGGAAGGAGTGATGTCCCTGTCCCTGGAGGTATGTGAGGACAATGAGTGGGAGTGCAGAGTTCTGTGAGTGCATGTGCGGGATTGAGGGAAGAACGTGAGGAACAAGACCTCCCTTGTGTTATAAGAATCTAACATCAGGTTCTAATTCCTAGGGTGACCTTTTTCTCTATCTCATCAGGATCAGGTGGGTGGGAAGACGAGACAAACCACAGTAGAGGGCAGTCCCCTGGAGAGGTCAAGGAAAGCAGCACAGACTGCTAATAATTGTGGAAAGTCCAAATTTTCATGTACTAGACATTGTTCTAAGAACTTCACATGCAGTTTCATGTAATCCACATAATAACCCTATGAGGTGGGAACTATTTTTATCCCCTGGTTATGGGTAGGGAAACAGAGGCTTAAGGAGGTAAGAACTTGCCACACTCAGACACAGCACACGTACATCACACCCCTCTTACTTTTCTGTCTCTTTGGCTCACATGCACGTAAGACTGTGATGGATGACTCCATATTTTCTCTAACCTCACCCATTATACCCCTTTATTTACCCTCCTGCTTAGCCAAGTCTCTGCAATGTTCTCCTCTTCACTGAGAAAATATTTATTCTTTTTATATATTCAAAAATATTTATTGAGTGCCTATTCTGTTTTCTCATGTGCAGGATCACTCCTGACTCATCCTTGACTTGCAGCATCAGATGTAGGTCTTGTACTAAGCAACAGTTTGGTAGAAGTTGGTCGGATGGGTGGAGAGATTGGATGATAGATGGATGAATGGTTGAATAGATGAATGGCTGAATGGGTGGACAGAAGGATGGATGGATGGATGGATGGACAGATGGGTGGATGGGGTGGATGAATGATGGATAGATAAATCACTGATTCTTGGCTGGGTTAACAGGTGAAGAAGCAGACAGAGGAAGGTGGATAGAAAGAGGATGGATGGATGGAGGATGGTTAGGTGGATGGATGGAGGAGGATGGATGGATGAACGCATGAGAGATGGTGGATGGATACTGGAGGATGGATGGTAGATAGATGGGGGAAGGATGGGCAGATGTATTCATTAAACTCCAGTTTGATTACACTGATTGGGAAACCCATCTTTAATGCCCAGAAGCCCCCAGCTGAGCCCTTCTCAACCCCTACCAGCCTTTCCCTCTGATCCAAGAATAGATGGGATTTTCCCTGCCCATCGCCAAGTTCCCACAGTGGCCATTTGTATTACGTGTCCAGGGCAGCTCTGTGGCGGTGCAATTAGTCCTTGTTAGCAGCCACCGTAACCGGACTGTAATTTCCAGGCTGTTGGACGGTAATTGCACACGAACAGCTCGGCGAGGTTCTGCACCTGTAACAACAAGCGGAGTCTCTTCCTCTCCCCACGCTGCTCCGAATGCCAACAAGCAGGTGAGCTCCCGATGCCGATGCCGTATTAGCGCGTGGCGATTTTCATTACTCAGTGACTCCAGGGCTGTCCAAATGAGGAGAGCAATTAGGCCGATCAGGGGAAGACAAAGCATCCCTTGATGAGCACAATGATGACACAGGCGGAATCGCTCTGGCCTGAGGCAGAGTGTGAAATCAGAGCCCAGGGCTCCTCTGTGGTGCAAATCAGCCACACTCAGTTCAGGCATCCTTTGCCTGCCCTGGGCATCTATCACTGCCCCCAGGCCCCCAGCACCCACAGAGAAGAAAAAACCAGTACTTCCATGTAATTAGAAGAAATTGCATATCCGATACCCCTTACTGAGATTAGCAGTTATAGGGCAGACTCTTTCCAAGAAAAATTTTAGTCATTGAAGAGGAGTTAAATAACAGAATTATTTGCTGAAAAGCCCCTGCTCCTTAACAAAGCAATTAAGATCCTCCTTGATCTTATTTCTGCCACCTGCTTCAGCCATCAAATTCCACAAATTTGCCGAGACACCACGCACCATCCCGCCTGCAGGTGTTCACACATGCTGTTCCATATGCATAGAATGCTCTTCCCTTCAGCTCTCAAACCCTCTCAGGTGTCACCACTGACTCTCAGCTTAACCATCAAAGTCCCTTGGGCCCTCCGAGTTACTCCTGTACCAGTGCCCGCCTCTGAAGCATCTCTCTTCTTCACACAACACTGTTCATTTGGGGTTTGCACACATGCCTCCCCCACTAGACTATGATATATCTCTGTCTCTCTAGCACCCAGAAATCCGAGATGGTCCAGGGCAGAGAACCACACACTATGATCCACTGGCAAAATACCCCCACCACCTGTTTTTGTAACTAAAGTTTTCCTGGAACACAGCCCTGTCCATGGTTGACATGCTGTGTACAGCGGCCTTCCCACCACCGAGACAGAGTTGAGTAGTTGCCATAGGAACTGTATGGCCCCTAAAACCAAAGCAGATTTGCTATCTGGCCCTTACCAAAAATGTTTGCCCACCCCTGGTTCAGGCTGAGGCTTCCCCAGCCCCTCACTGTACAGGTAGGGTGTGCCATCTTGGGCAGAGGTGAGAAATGGCAGGGGTGCACAGCTGGATGGAGGCAGAGCTGGGCCCCAGAGCCAGGCCTCTTGGCCCTCTCGAGGCCTGGGGTTGAGTAGCTCTCCTCCCCTCTAGAAGACCCTCCCCTCTGGCCTGGGAGGGAGAAACTTGAAAATCCAGAGACCAGCAAAGAGGGCGCCCTATGAAAAGATAGGAGGTGGCCAGGCCCTGAGCCTCATGGGCCCAGGGAGGTCCAGATACAAAGGTTCTGGGGGCCTGAGCAGCGGGCAGACACAGGCCCGGAACCAGGAGACCCTGGACTCTGTGGTAGACGAAGGGTAAGTGAATTTAAAGTCCTTGAGCCCCAGTCTCCTGATCGGCACAATCGGGATGAAAACAGAGACCCTAGAAGATAATTATATGAGATGACAGAAAGGATTAGGTGAGGCGCACGACGAAGCCAGCAGCAGGTGGGTCCTCCGGGATGCTTCCTGTGTAGACCCGACCTGAGGGACTTCACGTTCGCTCACTGTGTTGCCTGCTCTGTGCACGGTGGCCGCTGCCCCGCCATGGCCCGAGCTTATCCCAAGCAGGTGTGCCTGCCCAGCTCAGAGCCAGTGCCTTCCTGGATCTCAGGGGCTCACTGTCCCCCCGCCTCTTCCAGGCTCAGGGCAGAGCCTCACTAGATGGAGGGTCCCCTTGTGACACATCCCTTGCGCTTGCCAGGCTGACAGAATCCGGTTAGACTCGCTTCTCAAGGCCCTTCCACCTGACAGATTTCCAGCTGTTTGCAGGTAGAGTGGCCTTTGCGCTACTTAGGCCTCTCGCTAACTGGGCAAACTCGAGTCATTTAACTTCTCTGAGCCGTCAGTGTCCTGCTCTGTAAAACGGGGAAATCCAATCAGCCGGGCTGGATGGTCTGAGGATGACATGAGCTAATGGATGGAAAGTGACTGGTTCCCAAGAGCCTCTCCATTCACAGCCTCATGACTGTGGGTGCAATTCTCTGCCTCACCCACAGGCAAACAGCTGGGAGACACCTATGTGCCCTGCTCCCTCTCCTCTTTCTCACCCCCTTCCTCCCAGCCCTACGGAGAGGTTTTTCTTCCTGCTGCCCTGATTTTGTTCTCTTTCCTGCCCAGCCTCTAAGCCGAGTGCTAAGGGGCCCAGGCCGAGAAGAATCTCTAGGGCTAACCGTGAGCATCCTCAGTCACTTCTGAACCGCTTTCTACCTCCCACACTGTCCTCCACACTTTCCCACGCCCCGTGTCCTGTTTCCCACTTTGCCGGTGTCCTAAGCATATTAACACCTCCCTTCTGCTATTGTTGTCACCATAACTTTGACTTTTTACGGATGTTTGAAATGATGCTTAGAATGTTATGGTTCTGTTTTAAAGAGTCAGTTGTCTGTTTTCAAAATTCCGAGAGTAAAACGTAGCTGTGCTCTTTCCCTCCTGAAGATGCGAGTTTGCATCAGGGAACTAACTGCCCATCAGTTCTTTCCAGCCTGGAGAGCACCCTGTAGCAGATCTGGCAAAATATTTCCTCAGTTTTCATTTGTCTAAAAACAACTCCGTTTCCATCCCCATTTTTGAAGGCTGTTTCACGGAATACGAACATGTAAAACGGCCTGGGTTGCCAGGCGTTTCTTTTTTTTTCTTTAATCACTTGAACGATATTATTCCTTTGTCTTTTGGTCCCAGCTGTTTCTGAGAAGTCCGTGGTAGTTCCAGTTATGGCTGTCCTCTGTGGAATGTGTCTTTTTTCCCTCTGGCTCCTTCCAAGATTATTTTTGAGTGGTTGCACTATGACACGGGTAAGGCGGAGTTTCTTTCTCTTGAGATTCTCTGAACTTTCTGTACGTCTGGGCTTTTCTCTTTTTTTAAATCAAACTTAGAGAATTTCCAGCTATTTACTTCTTCCAATATTATTTCCAACCAAGTTTCATTATCATCTCCTTCTAGGACTTCTCTTACACGTATGGTAGACTATTTGATATTGTCCCATGCATTTCTGAGGCTCTGTTCATTTTCCTGCAATCATTTTCCTGTCTGCTCTAATTCGATCTTTTCAAGTGATCTGTCTTCGAATTCACGTATGTATTCTTCCATCACCTCTAGTCTGCTATTAAGCACATCTAGTGAAATTTTTACTTCAATGACTATAATTTTTAGTTCTAGAATTTTCATTTGGCTCTTTTGAATTTCCATTTCTCCACTGAAATCCTGTGCTGACTCATTCTCTGTTGACTCAATATGTTTATATAAGTTGCTTTAAAGATTTGCCTGCTGAGTCTAGCATTTGGGCCATCTAAGGGTAAGTTTCTATTAACTGGGTTTTTTTTCTTGACTATAGCTCCCATATTCTTGGTTTTGGTTTTGTTTTTGTTTTTGTTTTTTGGTTTGTGTGTGTGTGTGTGTGTGTGTGTGTGTGTGTGAATTCCTGGCCCACAGGTCGTTACCAGGCTCATTGCACTGAGGGTGTTGGAGTTCCCACCCCAACATATTGGGATCTCCATTCTATTTCTAGCCTATAGACATTTTTACAGTGTTTTTTAATATGACTGGTCCTATCAAAATTCCCTTTGTACCTACATGGCCTCTGTATTGAACTCTTCGCATGCATTTAAAAAGTGGGGCAGGAAGACTCCAGGGTGTGCTGACTCCAACACCGTCATGCTGGCCAGAAGTCAGAAGCACTGTTTAACACTTGCAACAGACTCATAGACATAGAATACAGACTTGTGGTTGCCAAGGGGGTGGGAGTGGGAAGGGACAGACTGGGATTTCAAAATGTAGAATACATAAACAAGATTATACTGTATAGCACAGGGAAATATATACAAGATCTTACGGTAGCTCACAGCAAAAAAAAAAAAGTAACAATGAATATATGTATGTTCATGTATAACTGAAAAATTGTGCTCTACACTGGACTTTGACATAACATTGTAAAATGACTATAACTCAATAAAAAAAAATGTTGAAAAAAAAAACAATAAAACAACACTTACAGCCAGTGGAAGAGAACGGCATGGGCTTTTGGAGTTAGTGAGTTGCTCTCACGGCAAGTGTTTAAGGAAAACTTCTAGGCCCATCTGTGGGGATTGGTGTGGAGGGGAATTTCTGCATGTTGAGAGGGCTAGAACCGAAGAACCCTAAGGATTGGTCCAAAGACATAACCCACCCAGCAGGAAAGTACCCAGCACAGAATTGGTGCACGAGAGATGCTTGTGAAGTAGGCAGTAACATACACCATTGTTACTACAGCCAAGTTCACTCATCACAGCCCTGTCTGTTGTGGCCTCTCCTGTGGGTTATATTTACCTTTAAGCAGCAAAGAGCATCAGTCCCAGAGCCCAAGCCTGAAAACCACTCCTGCCATACCAGAATAGAAAAGAAAAGGTTTCTCAGCTGAAAATCATGTTTGCCAGTGATGAAAATTATTCCGAACTTTTTTTTTTTACATTTCTGTATTGATTCCCAACCATCCTGTTTTATTGTACAATAACAGGACAGAGAATGTTATTACTGCACGGAAAAGAATCTCTTCCCCGAGAACTGCCTGCCCACCAAGTGCCAGCCACACGCGGTTCACTTTAAAATGGCAGCAAGGGTCCAAGAGAGCATCCAGGTTCCGTTTCTCCATGGCCAGTGCCCTGCAGCTCAGAACGCCCAGCTGGACCACAGTGGAGGTCTTGCTGTTCCCTCACACCCCAGTGGGGCGAGTTGTGCACAGAGTCCGTGCATGCTCTGTCCTGGGGAGGAACAGGTAGGCCTCCAATCTGATTGGAGCCAGTGGGTTGTCATCATCATGGCCACCTAATGGGACTCATGTGGTCCCCACTGGCAGACACCAGGAAGGGGTCCTAATTGTCTTCTTGGAGACCCCACCCCCACCCCAAGCACAACTAAATGACTGAGTAATCGCTCCATAAACGGCCATCTGATTAGCCTGCTCCCGAGGGGAAGGATACACAGATGGGCAGTGTGTGCGGAGCCCCAGCGCAGGGACCCCCATCCATCTCTGTCACCCAGGGTGCCGGTGCTCATTTGTCAGGCCCTGACAGGCACTCTCGTCGGTGGAACAGGAGTAACACTGGGCGTCTTTGTTCTGTACTCATGTGGAGGACCCAGCTGCCTCCTTTCTCCTGCCAGCAAGGGAAGTCGGTTCGCACAGCCAGGTGGGGGCCTTTAGGTGAAGAGTGAGGGTGTGGGTATCAGAAAAGGGAGGGGCCTGGAGACTTGGAGTCAGAAGGAGGCTATGCTGAGGGAGGAGGCAGCAACAAGTCCCTGAGACCCTCGTACACTCTGACTTAAACTGCAAAAGGGTCTAATTGCCTTCTCACATCTACTCCGGGTCAGAGAGTTAGCAGCCACGTCCCCTCCCCAGGTTGCTCTCCAGGCTGGAAAGAACTGATGGGCAGTTAGTTCCCTGATGCAAACTTGCATCTTCAGGAGGGAAAGAGCACAGCTACGTTTTACCCTCGGAATTTTGAAAACAGACAACTGACTCTTTAAAACAAAGCCATAACATTTTAAGCAAGGTGGAGGCAGGAAAGCTGGGGGAGCAGGCAGACAGCCCCTCTTGTTCACTCTTCAGAGGTGGGTCCCAGGGACCCAGGTATTGCCTCTAATTGCCACTTCTCACCACTTCCCCCCCACCCCACGCCTCAACATCCTGAGGGATCTGGTCCAACCTCAGCTGAGGACAGGAAGAGAGGCGTCCAGGACCTGGGCCATGATCCCAGAGATGTGGGATTCTGCCGTAGGCCTGGCTCCCTGACATAGAACAGGCACCCCGGTGAGGCCTGTGTCTCAGCCAGGTTTGAGAGTAACAGCCCTCAGGACACAAGTCAGACGATGATCTTCCTCTGCCCCGATCCCACTAGGCCCTAATTTTGCTCAGAGTGAAGGCCAAGGTCTTTGTGACAGACTGCAAGGCCTGCAGAACAATTGCCAGCTGACCCCACCTACTGCCACTGACCCCTCCTCGACCCTGGCCCCCACCTGTCTCCCAGCCACACCAAGCCTCTCCACAGGAGGGCCTGTGTCCTGGATTCTCCTTCCATCTGGCTCACTCTCCCCCCAGGCAGCCACACGGCTAATTCCTTTACCTTCTTTAAGACTCTGTCCAAATGTTACCTTCTCAAAGAAGTCTCCCCTGACCACCATACTCCAACTGCAAGCCAAGACACCCCCCTTCCCAACCTCCAGGCACTCCTGACCCCCTTACTCAGCCCAACTCTCTTTCTCCCCAGAGCATCTTTCTAGCACACTGCATGATTGATGGATTCATTGCATCTATCAATTGTCCACCTCCTCCAATAGAGCGTATGCTCACGGGAGCAGGAGGCTTTTTCACTGACACATCCAAGCGCCTGGGCACATGGCAGACACTTTGTAAATACTGGTTGAATAAATGTACCAGCCTGGGTTCTGGAGTCAAACAAACTGAAGTTCAAGTCTTCTCGCCGCAACTTGTGACTCTGTGACTTTGGTTTAGTCACTCCTTGCCTCAAAACCTGTTTTCACATCTGTAAAATGGGAATTGTGTTATCTACCCTCACGAGGTTGTTGTGAGGACCCAGCAGGATAATGTGAACGGCAGCCCTGGTTGTGATGATTACTGTGTGTTAAAACCCACGTGGGCAGGGGGCCCTGCAGACGCGGCTACATCCACACACGCAGCCAGCTCTCCGCAGAGGAGGCCGTGGGGCTCAGGCCATCCTCCACCCCTGCCCAGAGAGGAAGGATTCAGGGCTATGGACCCGCTTCTGCGAGGTCCATGCCACAATGCAGGGAAGGAAGAGAGGGACATCCAGGCATCACAGGCAGCAATGCCAGGGCACGGGGTTAGATTCTGAGGCCAGCATTCAGAAGCACAGTTTCCCACGAATGGACTCTCCACAGAGAGGAAATGATTTTAATCAGCTGAAGGAACACGAGGGCCATCCATCTTCCATTGTTTAAGGGAAGAATTAATCTTGGGAGTGGGGCGGTGAGGTGGTGAAAAGAGGAAAGCCGGGGCAGATTTCAATGACGATGAGAGAGTTCTCCATCAAATGACTGAACAGGAGGGCTGCGGGCCCGGACAGCGCTGGCCAGCATAATGTCGTGTGTTCCTTCTCAGCAATGGGAACACATGGTAGTGATAAATATCATTTCCACGCCCTTTCCAGATTCCAAAACACTTCCGTATCCACTCTCATTTAATTCTCGTAAAAACCATCCGAGGTCAGCATTCTTCACTCCCTGTATTGCAGGGAGACCGGGAGTCACAGACACGCTGCTGAAATGGCCTTCAACACAGCATGGAGTCTCCATTAGCTGGTCACTTAAGCTTTAAGTTTCTGGACTCCTTTCTAACCTTTTTTTTGTGACGAGTAGCATCCATACAGAAAAGCGCCTGATAGGGTTCAGGACATGCTACCCCCAGAATGTGGCACCTTGCATATGGAGTATTTTAAGCTGAAGGAGTTTTGAGAAAAAGGCAGAGGCTGGAAGATCACTCTGACCTCCTCCCCATCCTTCCTCTTTCTTCCGTGAAACAGGTCATAAGGCCTTCACGGGAGAGGTGCTCTCCTGGTACCTGGAGGAAAGGAGCACCCTTCTTACAAAGAGATGCCGAGCAGCACCCTAACAGACACACCTTGCCAAGTTGCCCCCCGGTTCCTACACTCAGCTCATACTCCTTATCCTATCGTATCCTCCCTGGCCTGTCCACTCTCCATCAAACCCAGCACAGAATATTCAGTTCTGTTTCTCTGCATCTTCACTTCCTCAGGAAGGCTCTGGCATCATGTCAAACACACGTTAAATACATTTGAATGCTTTTCTTCTGTTAATTTGTCCTTGTCAGTTTAATTTTCAGACCAGCCAGGGACCCTAAGAGGATCCAGGAAAACTTTTTCCTCCCCTCCACGCCCAAATGTATAATGAATTTTCATTAAGGAAATACACCCGCATCAGGAATAGAGCACCGCCAGCAACCCGGCAGGCCGTCTCCTGTTTCTTCCCAGTCACACTCTCCTCTTCCCCAAAGGTGACCTGACATCTGTCATCAGAGATTAGTTCTGCCCGTGCCTTCACGTTCTATAAATGCAATCATTCAGGACCATTCTTTCGCTCAACATTATGTTATTGCACGTGGTTAGAGTTCATTCGTTTCCACCGCGGTCTATTCCATGGTCTGAACATCACAAACATTGAGCCTTTCCACCGTTGATGGACATTTGAGTGGTTCTGGCTGGTTCTTCCGTCCAGCGGCTGTCCAAGCATTGTGTCTGTTTTGTTCGTTTTCATTTTTCTTACTGATGGGTATGTGTTATTTCTATATCCTGAAAATGAATCCTTTGTTGGAAATATAAGTTACAGATAGGAGGGCTGAGAAGGTTTCCTTTTCTTCCAGAAAATTGTCCCATGAAATTCTACCTTCCCCAGAAACCCAATTCTCCCCTGTTCTTGAGACTACTTCTGGATTCTCTGTTGTTTCCTCCACCTGCCTACTCCCTCTCCAGTATCAAACTGCTTTAATTGCTGAGTTTCTGATGTTTTAATATCTAATCAGGCTGGCCCCACTTCAGCAGTCTTTTTGGCTCGGAATTCTCCCAGTTATTTTTGCAGGGTTTTCCCCCTCTAGATAAACTTTGGTTTTATTTCACTGGATTAAAAAAAATCCTGTGAAATTTTAATTGGAATTTCATTCATCAATTCATTTGGAGGTCATGCTCTTCTCAGCGACACTGAGTATTACTATCCAACGGCAAGGACTTGCTTCTGATTTGAAGCAGCCTTTCACGTGTCTCTTAATAGAGGTTATAAGTCTTCTTTCCAGGGAACTGATCCATTCAGGGTAAATATATACCCAAATGTTTTCCACTTTTCTGTATTTTTATAATGTTTTTCAAGGGGCTATTTTTAGCATAGAGCAAAACTATGGGTCTTGAATATTTATGTTGGAATCCATCACTTCACTGACTTCTGTTGTTCTAACAGTTTTTCAGTCAGCTGGCTTGGAACCAGCAGAGAGAGTCGCATCATTTGTGAATAATGACGTTTGGCCTCCTTCTTTCCTGTACTCCTGTCTCTCATCTAAGCTCATTGATTTGTGCTGTGCAAACACGTTAGCTACACAGTGAGATCACCCACGTGGCCACAGGAGGAACTGCAGACATAAACCAGCCAAACTGAGAGAGTAGAGGCAGGGTTTCTCAACTCAGGCACCTCAAACATCTTGGGCTGGACAGTTCCTTTTGGGGGTGAAGGTGGAGGTGGGAGGAGGTCCCCGTACATTGTAAGATGTTTAGGAGAGTCTCTGACCTCCACCCACTAGATGCCAATAACACCTCCCTCCCAACTGTGACAACCAGAGATGTCTCCAAACACTGCCAAAAGCCCTCTGGGAGGTAAAATCACCCCAAGTTGAGAACCACTGGTCTAAGGAAAAGTAGTTGCCATCCTCTGACCTTGGAGCTGATTTTGAGTAAATCAGCACAACGCATCTGTCTTCTCTGGTCTCTTCATTTCAGAGTCCCCCATGATGTCAGCTTGATCTTTATCCACGCCCCCTTTGACCTCGTATTCCCAGAAATCCAGGATTTTTTCCAGGCCATTTTTGGCAGGTGGTGTTTTCATTTCTTATGTCCTGGGGTTTAATGAAAACGCTTCTCATCCTTAATTTGATTTGAGCTCAATTTTTAAAATTATGCTAAGAAAATATCAGTCTGAATCAGAGTGTTTTTGGCTGCAAGTCATAGAAAACCCACTCAAATTGTCTTAAACAATAAAGAGAAATTATCAGCTTGTGTAAAAATAGCCCAATGGTAGATTAAGCTTCAGGTGCAGTTTGATCAGGGCTCTGGTTTCATTTCTCTGTGACTTTTTGAGCTCTATCCTACTCTACACACTGGTTTTGTTGTCTGATTGGCTTTCCTCTTGTCTGGGGAGGGGACAGTTGGGTGGGAAGACTGCCCATTTCAAGATCTGACATTTGTATACCATATAACCCAGAAGGAGAGACAGCTACTCCTCCAACTTTTGAAGAAATTAAAAGTCCTGAGGTTTACTGACTTCACGTTCCTATTCATATTTAAAGTAATCTTTGTGGTCAAGAAAATGACTTGCTGAATTATTGTCCATGCTTCACTATTCCTTGTGGTGGTGAAATTATACAAACCAACTTGGGGCTAAGGAGAACAGGGTTGGGGGTCAGTACAACTCAAACCCTTGGCTGCCCCAATGGGGAAGGGGTGACTGGACACTGGGGAAGGGTACCATCTATTCCCATATGTGAAATTCATTAGTTTGTTATTTGTTTTAAATTAGGAGTGAATATTGAATTTGGTTAAGATTCCGTTCGGTATCTAATTGAGTTAGTCCTCTGGTGGTTCTTCCTTTGATACATCAATGTATCATATTAATGATTCCATAATTTTGAAAGGCCTTTGAATTGTAAGAGGAATCCCACTTGAAGACGGTATTTTATTCTTTGAATAGGCTGTGGAAATTTCTGCCATTATTTTTTTCAAGGTTGTGCTACGTGAGATTGGTCTAAAGTTTTCTATTTTGGGGCTAACTTTCTCAAATATTGGTATCCGTGTTACGCTAGTTTTATAAAAGGAATTTGGAAGCCATCCTTATTTCTCTAGGTTCTGGAAGAGTTTAAATAGTATCAGATTCATGTGTTACTTGAACATTTGAAAGGGTTTACCTTTGAGACCATCTGGATCCAGTGCTTTGGTGGGGAGGTTACTTTTTTACAGCGTTCTCATTTTTTTCCATTGTTTTTAGTCTATTTAGGCTTCCATCTCTTATGAAGTCAATCTTGATCATTTATAGCTCCTGGAAAATATCCATTTTCACTCCTCTTTTCAAATTTATTTCCACTGAATTTTTTGCAAAATCTTTTTTTTTAATTTCTTTTAGATCAGTGGTATTTTTGCTTGTTTGTTTCTAATGCCATGCTTTTGAGCCATCTCCCAGTGATTTATCAGCTTTGCTGTGTGTTCCCCCCTACAAAATATTTCTTAAATTTATCAGCACTATCATTTCTGTTTTCTAATTCATGATTACTTTCCTTTTCTAATCTTGGATTAATTTACTTGATATTTCCTAACTTTCTGATTTTCATGCTTGATTCATTTGTTTTAATTCTTTAATGAGTTAATGTTCATTCTTTCTTGTGTCACAAGCACCTAAATTGCAGGTTGGCTGCGTAAACAAGATACTCCACGGCGCAGAGCTTTTAAATGCAGTGGTCAAAGACCTTTTAGATGAGGGGCCACAATAAGGGTGCGCTAGGACTGAGCGAGGAGGCTTAGGATACACTTTGGAACAGCATTTATTTGGAGAGAGCTATGCTTTAAGTCAGACCCCGCTCCAAGCAGCGGCATGAGCAACACAATGTCCTGAGTCCGAGCTGGTGAATGGGCAGGGGGGTAGTTTGTGGGTTCCCTGCAGCTGGGGACCCAGAGAACTGATGCCCGAGCCACCCTGGAGAAAGCTAAAGAAGTTTGTGACAATAGCACAGAATGCTGCACCTAGAAAGTCACAGCACCACCATCGGATGAGGCTGAGGGAGGCCACGGGGACCAGAAAAAGAAGATGCCCTGCCCAAGAAACAAGAGTTGTAGCTGAGGGACACTGCAGAGGACTCTCTTAAGAAATGAGGAAAGTGCCCATAAGGCAAAGACATCACTTTAACCACATTCCAGGTGCGAAGTATGGGAACCCATCTTAGGACAGTACTGGTCAAGTAAGCATCTTCTGTGCCCCATTCCCTCTCCTCCTTTCTCTCCACTTCAAACAAAAACGGGTTGGGGGTTGGGGTGGGAAGGGAGGTGTCAAAAACACTTTTAATGACTCAAGACTATATCTGTGCTCTAAAGTGGTTACACACAATTTTAATTACCTAAGAGTCATCAGGAAAGTATTGCGTATGTACAAGTACCCATTCAGTGTTCCTAGAGGAACAACCCAACCACACACGTTAAAGGGATGCTCAAAAGTGAAGTCATTTTTCTGATTGTATATGTTCCACTTGTTCAACATACTGGTTACACTTGTTTGGTTATATAAGTGCTTTAAGAGTAAAATTTTCCTCCAAGCGATATTTCTAACCATCAACACTATGTGTTTTCACTCTCATACAGTCTTATGTTCAAGATATTCTTCAGTGTCAGGTTTAATTTATTCTTTGATCCAAGAGTTATTCGTGAGAGAGTTTTTCTTTCATTTTCAGGTGGCTGATTTGTGAGGGGTGCTACTGTCTTGACTTTAACTCTTAAGTTTTATTGTATCAAAGTCAGATAACCTGCATTAGACAATGCAGGCATGATTTCTATGGGGATTCAGTTCTAGGGATAGCGTCTGAGGAAAAAACCCTCAACTTTCTGCTCCACATTTTTGTTTTGCTGCGCTTTCTTTTCCCCCCACACTCTGGAAACGTAGAAACCACGCCATGTCCCTGAACGATAGAAGAACAGGTGGCCTTTTCTCTGGGAACTTTCAGGGTATTTAAAAGAGGACACTCATCGTTTGAGCACCTGTATCCATCCATGCCTGAAGGCTGTTTCCCTGGACTTTTCAGGCACATGAGGCAACAACGCCTCCATTTTTTAAAGCTAAAGCCAGTGCGGGTTGAGCATCCATAATACTGAATCAGAACAGTCCCTAATAAAATAAAACTTTATCATTTAGGTTTTAAACAATAATTATTATAAATAAGAAAATAAGAAGAGAGGACACTGACTTGTTTCCCAGAGAAGGGGGCGGATGCCTGACGGCTGGGATTTCTGTGCAGGGAGAAGGAGCAGGAGGCGGACTGTGTAGATGTTTAGTTCGTCCGCACTTTCAGCCTGTTCTGTCACTCAGTTTGCTCGGTTTCAGGGTCCTGAGTCTCTCTGGGTTCCAGAGGGCAAAGGGGGGTCATCTTAATCTGTCTCCCCGTCTACTTCCACTCTGCGCTGCACTTTCTCTCTTCTGCATTGTCAGTTATCTCTCTTCCATCTTGAAGAAATTTGTTGACGTCTCCTATCCCACCCACTCGCTTAGACATTGTTGATTATGTTTATTTTTTTCTCTTGCTGTCATTTTAATTGGTCTCTCGGGTAAGATAACGTCTAGTCATTTTAACCACAAGTCCCTTTCTTTAACTCTTATTTTTTGCATCATTTTATTTCTAATCCATCTCTTAAATACAACTTAATGTTCAATTTGTTTAATTAGTAAGTTTGCCTCATTTGTTTTATTTACAAAATAGATATTTCTGGGGATGGTGGGGTCAGGGGGAGGTGTTATTGAGCAGCAAACAAAACAGACAAAAGCCCTTCTCTCCTGGAGCTTACATTCTAGTGATTATAGAAAGATCAAATGACAAAAGAAATTTAAGTAAAATGGAGAGGCATGATAAGTGTGAAGGAGAAAAATTAATCCAAGAAAGGGGTTAGGGAATACAGGGGTGACACAGTACTATTATATAGGATAGAGAGGAAGGTCCTCACTGCAAAGGTGACATTTGAATGAAGAAGAGTGAGGGGGGTGAGGGAAGAGGGTTCTAGGCAGAGGAAGAGCAAGTGCAAATGCCCTGAGGCAGGCATGGGTGTGGCATGACCATGCCACAGCAAGGAGGCCGGGGTAGCTGGAGCAGAATGCAGAGGGCAGAACATAGAAGGAGATGGGGCCAAACTGAGGTCATGGAGCCAGATTGCAAAGGCACTTTCTTATTATAGGAAGGACATTGACTTCTACTCTGAGTGAGATGGGAACCCACTAAGGGTTCGGAGCAGAGGAGCAATGGAATCAGACTTAGATTTCTACCTCTAAAGCTCACTCTGCCTGCTGCATTAGGAATCAGCTAAAGGAGGACTTGGACAAAAGCAGAGACACCAATTAGGAGACAGTTCAATATTGCAGGAAAGAGGTCATGGTGGCTCGGACTGGGGATGGTGGCAGTGCAACAGTGGAAGTGGGTCATAATCTGGATCTATGTTGAAGACAGTGCCTACAGGGCTTGCTGATGGGTTGGGAGGTGAGGCAAGGAAGACAGGAGTGGAGGTTGGTGCCCAGCCTCTCACCCAAGCCACTGCCCTTCTCTGAGATTGGGAAGGCTCTGGAGCAGCAGGGTCTGGGAGAATATCTGGAGCTCAGGCTTGGGTGCTCCCCACCTCTGTCAGAGGAGATGCTGGGAGGACACATGGCATTCAGAGGAGAAAGCTGGCTTGGAGACATCAACATGCAGAGACTTGGGTGAGGACCACAGCCAGAAGAATAAAGGCACTCACCATCAGATGGAATCCCTGAAGGGTTCATATACAGAAGAGAAGAGGGCCAGGGACCAAGTCCTGAGGCACAGCAAGGTTCAGGGACTCAGCAACAGACAGGATGTGGCAGGCTAACAACAGCCCCTGAAGATATCAGGTCTTCATTCCTAGAACCTGTAACCGTGACCTTATTTGAAAATAGTCTCCGCAGGTGTGAGTCAGGGCTCTCCAGCTGGGGAGATTATCTGGGTGGACCCTAGTGCAGTGGTAAGTGTCCTTCTAAGAGACAAGCGGAGGGAGAGGCCATGTGACCACAGAGGCAGAGACTGGAGTGATGTGGCTACAAGCCAAGGAATGTGCAGCCACCGGAAACTGGAAGAGACAAGGAGTGGCACCTCCTCTCGAGCCTCTGGAGGGAAAGCGCCCCAGCAGACACCTTGATTTTGGCTCCAGGAAACTGATCTCAGACTTCTGACCTCCCAAATTGTGAGAGAACACGTCTGTTGTTTGAAGCCATTCATTTGTGGAAATTTGTTGCAGCCAAAACTAGTACACTGGCCATTGGTGATCATGCTAAGAGCAGGTATTAAGGTAAGTATTGTTCCCATTTTATAGATGAGGAAGTCAAGTCTCTGTACATCCCCCCAAGAACACACCAGAGGCAAATGGCGGGGCCAGGGCTCAATTCAGCCCTATCAGGGCCTGAAGCCCAAACTCCTACCCATTATCTGACACTGTCTCCATCAGTAGACATCCAACGTCAGGCATCAGGGAGCTGACCACCCTCCACTGCCCAGCATTGTCCAGCCCGTTCTGAGACCTTTCTCTCCAGAGCTCAAGCCAGATGCTGCATCTCTTCCAGTGGGCACCTGGAAGCCTTCCTGGAAAGCACCGGGGCCATATATAACAAGCCATAAATATTCAGACCCTCAGACCCAACGATGCATCTCATTGACATTTTTCTCCAAGAAGCCACACCCCAATATGTCCATCACAGTATTGGTTATAACAGCATAAAAATAGAAACAATCTAAATGTCCAATAACCTGAGTTTGGTTAAATAAATTATAATACATCAGTAGATGGATGGGTACACATCCTTTCCAAATGATGCTTATAAAAACAACGAGGAAATATGAAAAACAGTTCTGATGCAATGTTTAGTGGAGAAAGGGATAAAAAGTGTTCAAATTTAGAAATCTGACAGAGAAAAAGACAGAAAGAAATATACCAAAATATGAATAATAATTGAGTCAAGATGAGAACCTCGGTGACTTTTTTCTTATCCCCTAGTAAACAAATTTCCTACAGTGATATTAAACGTCCTTTGTGATCGATTTTTATATACATAAAAAGGGACATTTCCAGAGTGTAACTTATTTATAAGAACCCCACCAGCATGATAAACTCTTATAACTACAACCCATAAATGATTCAGGATTTGGGAGTCCTTGATCTGGAGATGGACAGACTGAGGCGGCCTGGAATACCATCCTTCAGCCCATGACAGCTGTCACTTGTGAGAAAAACAAGCCTTGCTCCGTGTGCTGGCAGAGAGCAGGAGGAAGAGTAATGGGGGAACCATCTCTTTGTTCCATACAAGACTCTCCAAGAGTGAAATTTCCCAACAACAGATGGGGCTGCCTCTATGGTGGGGAGTGGCCTGTCACTAGAGGTATTCAAGCTTAAATCTGAGATGTGTGGTTGTCTGATACGATGAAGGAAGTTGAAAGAAAGTGGAAGAAACTCAAGATGTGGCAGAAACACAATAAGCAGGTGACTGATGGGGGTCCAAAGCTTCTGGGGCCCCAGGGGACTTTCTTGAGTTCCTACAGCCTGGGCCACCCCTTACCCGCAGTGGGTTTCACCAAAGGAGCAGATGGGAAAAATCCCACAGGCTGTCATAAAGGCTGTAGAACACAAGAGCCAGAGGACCCTAGAGGCTCCCTTCCTCCTGTTACCAAAGAGGACATGAAGATTCAGAGAGGGCAGGTGTGTGTGCGAGGGACACACAGCAGGTCTGTTTAGAGCTGTTTAGATCCCAGGCACCAGGGAGCTGCCTCCCAGACCACCCTGCCCATCCCTACACCGCCTCCCGGGCTCCATCCCCAGACCCGCACCACCTGGCATTTCTATCTCCCTCCAGATGGGAGGACAAACTCAGCAAAGGCTGTGTCCCCGCCTGGAGAAAGAACAGAAGCATCAAGAGTCTGAAGAAAAAGGGAGCTCCTCCTCCAGTCTAACTCACACACACACACACACACACAAGATTGCTTTTCTGGGAAGAAATTAATGACCCCTGGGCTACCCATTGTTCTTTTACTCTGGTGACAAAAAGCACTCGTGATCACTCTGGTTTCATACACAACCAATATTTGATTGAAGGTGGTATTTGTTTGGAAATAATGAAATGTCTCTCGGAGCCCAGGCACCACGCTGGCCCGAGGTGAGAGTGGGACGCGCCCCCCTTCATATTTCATCCCGAGGAAATGCCCTCCTGTAATGAAAACAACCGCGTCCGTGTCACCAGGGCTGAGACGAGGGAGCCGGAGCATTTCCCGAGGAAACCCGGGGAAGAGCCGATCAATAAAACCCATCAGACGCCCCGCATTCTTGAAGCACTTTCTGTGTTCATTTATCCTGGACCTGGGAGTGATTATGTCAGGATCTTTCTCCCAAGGACTCTGGCAAAATAAAACAACATTCCATCCCAATTCTCTTTCACAGAAAGCTTTGGTTTCTTCAAACACATATTTGTTGTTTGTTTCTGCCTCCTGGGCAGCTTAGAGGCCACTGGGGATGAGTTTATCATTGACAACAGGTGTCTTAACGGTGCAGAGACTCATCGTTAGTGACAACCCCCATCCTCCGCTTCTGACCCAGGGAGCATGGGGCCCATTATCAGATGCCTGGCTACCCTGGCCTCTCTGAGAGCCCGGACCAAGGGCTGACTTCCTGTCTCCAAGTCCCCAAAGTAAATGCATTAGCAGCTTTGGTAATGACAGGACCTTCCAAGCAAAGAAAAAAGGTGAAAATGTCTGCTGCAAAGTCCTCTGCTCTTTAAAAAATATATATCTTAAGATGACTGTAGATCCGCATGCTGTTGTAAGAAATAACACAGAGTGCCCTGTTTGCTTTGAGGTTTACAAAATTGTTCTGTAACAGCACCACCCAGATACTGATGTCAACACAACCCACTGATCGTGTTCTGATTCCCCCAGTTTCACCGGTAGTCTTTTTGTGTATTAAGTTCTGTACAGTCTCATCTCCTTGTAGTGATCATTTTAGTGGCAGTCACCGTGTCACCTTGTACACCACTCCACAGTCGAGGTACTGACCCTTCTCTTATCTTTTTAAAACCACACTCACCACCTTTCACCCACCACCACCCCCAACCTCTTGGCAGCCACTAATCTGTTCTTCATGTCTATAACTCTGTCACTTCAAAATGTTATATAAATGAAATCGTACAATATGTAACCTTTGGGGATTGGCTTTTTTCTTTCAGCACAATTCTCTAGAGATTCAGACAAGTCCTTACGTGAATCAACAGTCTGTTCCTTTTCATGGCTGAGTAGTAAGTGGTCCACGGATACACCCGCTTGTTTAACCATCCACTGCCAAGGGACATCTGGGCTGATTCCAGGTTTTGACTATTGCAAATAAAGCAGCCATGAAAATTTGTGTACAGATCTCTGTGTGAATATAAGTTTACGTTTCTTGGGCATAAACACCTAGGAGTGTAATTTGCTGGGATTTTTGGTAGTTGCAAGTTTTGTTGTTCAGGAAACTACCAAACTGTTTTTCACAGCAGCTGTACCATTTTACATTCCCACCAGCAATGCCTGAATGACCAGTTTCTCAGCATCTTCACCAGCATTTGGTGTTGTCAACTCTTTTATTTTAACCACTCCTATAGGTGTGTAGTGATAGCTCATGGTGGTTTTAATTGGCATTTTGGCATTTCCCTAATAGTTACTGGTGTTGAACAACTCTTGGGTTAATTTGCCATCTGTGTCTCTCCTTCAGTGAATTGTCTATCCATGTGTTTAGCAACCTTTTCACTTCTTCCCTCCATGAGAGAGGCCATCTGGGTGATGGGTCTGCCCTGGGCACAGTGATCATTCTAACCCAAGGATGCTCACAACTAAGCCTGGGGCTGCTGCACCTGCTGCTCCTGCTTGTCCTCCAGAGGGCCAGCTAGGGTCCCTGTTCCCATCACAGGCTGCCTTCCCAGGGCTCCTCCTTCCTGGATGGGCTCCAGGAAAGAGGAATGTGTGTTATAAGGGCCTCTGTGACTGAGGATTCTGCTCTCCAGAGAGGCCGTGCCAGTGACCATGCAGACAGCAGATGACCTCTGATACCTTCAAGTCCGGGACCTTCCTGCCCACTCTGGGCTTGAGGCGGCCCTGTGGCCGCCCTGGAGTCCCAGTCATGCACTTTCATTTTGGATTATTGTTTCCAGCAAGAGAAATTGTGCTGGGGGAGGGGCATGAGGAAGTATCCCAGGAGACTGGATGCTCGGGGGTCAAGGCAGGTCAAACTCATGAAGAGCAGTGCAGACATCAGGGTCTAAACCAGGAGCCCACCGCCCCCCTCCCCTTCTAGAAGGTCTAACTCACTGGTCCCTTCATTAGACCAGAAGCCACTCCCAGGGTCCCTGAGGTTGAACTGGTGCAGGGGGTTCAGACAAGGGAAGAATTCAGGGACAAACAAGAAGTGACTGCAGGTCAGACCGAGGCCAGGGCCTTTGTCAGAGGACACATCTACCTTCACAGACACGCACAAAACATGCAAAGACTCACATGCACATCACATACGAACCCAAGCACACACACTCTTCACACTTACACTCGTGTGTGCGTGCATTCATGTCCACGTGCCTGTAGAATATTTTGAGGCTTTGTCTTCCTTCCTGTATTTTCTAATTTCCTTCTTATTCAAGTAAGAAGCCAGCTCTGGTCGTAGGGCCTTGCAGGATGTGTACGGCGGGGTGCAAAGTAGAAAGACCAGCAAAAGACCAGCAAGACTTTCGGGTTTGGGTTCTCCTAAGCCCAGTGGAAGACTCTGAAGGCTTGCAGATAGTGTAGAACAGAGAAGATGGGATTTTCTGGTAAAGACAGTGTTTTTGAGAACTGGAGATGGGCAGAATTCCTCACGCAGACTAGAAAGATTCTCCTGAGTTGGAAGGAGAGGTTCCGTGGCCCCTGGTGCAGGGGGTTCTTGGACTCTGCTGTCTGGCACTGACCTGGAGGGGAGGAGGGTGGCAAAAAGATTCCAGGGAGGAGCAGCTGTGACTGTTTCCCAAGTGGGACCTGGAAGCAGCAAAGAGCTTCCAAACCCAAAAGGACCGTGCGTTCCAATCGTGGGTCTGCAAGCCCAGCCTGCAAGGGAGTGGCCTTGAAAGGAGCATCAGGAAGGAGTGGGGGGTGGTCTCAGTCAAGAACATCCCTCACTGAGCATCCAAAGGGAGGGCGAGATGGGCCACAAAGCCATGCCTCCCCTCAAGTCACTCACAGACTGGGTGGAAAGGTGGAACATGACACACAACGCAGGAGGAAATAAGCATTCCAGAAGCCAAGCGCTCACTTTCTGAGCAGTGGTCCCTCGGTGTTCACGCCACCGCTGTGGTTCACTCAGAATTCCTCCATTTATTTTCCCACACACATTGCAGGGGGGGAAGGGAGTGAGCTGATCAAAAGGAAGGGGGCAGGGAAACAGGAGGAAGGCAAGAAAATGTTCTGTCCCCTCAAAGAGGGTTTCGTCCCACTAGTCACACTGTGGGAGACGTGTGGACAATCACAGTCAACTGTTTGCATATCTCTAAACATCAAGTGTTGTACAGACAACACAGCTGGATATTTAATGGAATTTTCTAGTTTCCTTCAGGATCACTGGTCTTCGTAGACATAACTCTAAGCCCTAGATACCTCACTGAAAGAGAAGAATGATGTTGAGATTCAGAACAGCAGAACGATCAGACCATTCTGGAAAACATCCAAACCGCATTCTGCCGCAGCTGGTCCAGTTGTCAGCTCTGAGGTCTCAGGTCTAGTTCCTCAACTTCTCTGAGCTTCAGGGGTTATAGATGCAAAGTGGGGGTATCATCAACTATTTACTTTAAAGATTGATGTGAGGAGTCACTCAAGATAGCACTTAAATTAGATAACATCTAAAAAGGACTAAGAGTTGTAGCAACCACATCGTTCAGATAACAGCACAATGTAGGGCAACCTGCGAACTTCCGTTTGGAGTTTCCAATCCACTTCATGGCCTTTCAGTGCCAAGAAATGCGGGCATTTTGCAATTGCAAAGTGGATTCCAAAGAAGAGCATCCCAAATCTCAAAGAAGACAGAGCCTGGTGTCTTAGTCTGCTGGGGCTGCCATAGCCAAATACCAGACTGATGGGCTTAAATAACAGACATTTATTTTCTCACAGTTCTGGAAGCTGGAAGTCCAAGCTCAGGATGCCAGTGTGGTCGGTTCCTGGTGAGGGCTCTCTGCCTAGCTTGTTGACAGCCGTCATCTCGCTGGCTGCTCACCTGACCTCTACTTTGTGTGTGTGGTGAGGGGGAGGGACAGCGATCTCCGAGGTCTCTTCTTATAAGGACACCAATCCTATGGTATCAGAGCCCCGCCCTTATGATCTCATTTAACCTTAATTACCTTCTCAGAGGTCCCATCTCCAAATACAGCCACTCTGGGGGTGGGGGCTAGGGCTTAAGCATACGAGTGAGAGTGAGGGGAATTCAAACATCCCATCTGTAACCCCCAGTTTGGGCTTGATGGTGAGATTAGCCAAGTCCAGAAGCCTGCCTTCCCAGCCCCACCCCTCCTTCCCCTGTGATCATTCTGGAAAACAAGACATGTCTCCTTACAGCAGAGACGGGCAATATTGAAATTGCTCCCCTAATCTTTATGCGATTGCCTTCTCCCTGATAGAAATATTGCCTCTTGCTGAGTATTTATTGTCTGCTTCTCTCCAAAGTATTGACTTTATGTAACAGTTTGATATACATCAAATCCTTTACGGATTTAATAAACTCCTCTGGTCAGCCTTCTGTTGTGAACACAATGAGATTTATGGTCGTCTTGGTGTAAAACCCTTTTTCCTTGAAATTTTCTACTTCCAGGTATCAAAAGATAAGAAGGGATGCATTTATCATCTTGGAAATCGTAGCCCACGTCGGCCGGCTGGATATTAGTCAGAAATGACTAGTGGTTAGAGGACTAAAATATGACAAATGCTTGACGGCCGAACAGCTGGGGCTGGGAGAAAAGCAACATTTAAAAAAAAAAAAGTCCTCCTCTTCCCCTCAAAAAGGATTTTTCTTCGCAATTAATCATGAGAGCATCTGGGGCATAGTGCAGACTAATTTGGGTTGGATGCATAGCCTTGGGAGGACTCAACGAAAGATGAACAAGTTGAGTCAATTCGGGACACATTTAGCAAATGTCTGCTTCCTACCAGATGAGGGCTGAGGACCTGCAGACAAGGGCCATGCCACAATGCTAGATGGGGTGGATGCAGGCAGGCAGGAGGGCACCTGTGTGAGAACTAACACATCCTCTGGGTCTTCCTGCTGCTTCTGTGTCCATCCCTGAGGCTCTTACCCCAGGCACATAATCACCCACTTACATCTCTCTCTGTCCCGCTTAGACTGAATCAGAACAACAACAGACCAACCACTTTCTTTAGCACCTAGAGAACGCAAGATCGAAGGATTGTTTGCCAAGTGAATAGACAAGTGAATGAGTGAATGAATGCACACACACACAAAAATGAATGAATCTGGCCTAGATGGCTTGGAAGAGGGAAAGACAGGAAAAAAAAAAAACACCATCCAGGAAACAACTGAACTCCGTGGGTGTTTATAATTCTCCTTGATCTCAAAAGAAACTTTCTGGAAGGAAATACAACCTTAACGAGGAGTTGGGGAGGATCAAGAGAGAGGAGCTTCTTCAAGGTTCTAGATGTTTTTCTCAAGAACTTATGGGAAAGGGGAAAAGAAATAGGAAAGAGATTTATTGAGTCGCAAAGCCTCCCATTAAAATTCAGCGTGGCGACAAAAGTGGGCTCCCACGTTTAATTGTCTCCCTCATGGTAACTGCGTGTCAGACTTTTCTAAGAGCCTATTAATTCTGTAATTTAGTGCGGCCAGAGCAGAGGGATCGGTAGAGCCTGCATGGGTTTTTCTCTCTTCCCACTGACTACCTGTCATCTTGCATGAATGCTAGGGTGGCTTCCTCCTGGAACACTGGAAATACCCCCAAATTAAAAAGGGTTTATAGTCAGCTTAATAATTAAGAACAAAAACAACTTGTACACCAGTTAGCAAAAATGGGGTCCACGACACTGTAGGTTATTTTAATTACAGCTAAAAATAACTGGGCCCTGTGGATGCCAAATCCTGGGCAGAGAGAAGACCCAAGTGGCTCTTCTGTGTGGATGGAGCTGCTGTCAAATAAAAAGGTGATTTATCCTCATGGCTCCCAAACCTGCTGAGCAATGCGCCTGCGTGCAGGTGATACGTGGCCGGGCTTGCCTTGTCCCAGCTCTCCCCCCATCAAAGGCATCTTGCAGTCTCTCTTGTCCATGTTTAATTAGGACCCCCAGCAGGTCAGACTTCTTTAGAGGAGGGGTGCTCTCCAGCCCCGGGGCCCGGAGCAGGGGAGCTTTCATGATGTAAGCAGCTAGTGAGACACCTTGAACTTGCATGGCTGTTTTCCGCTCTCAAAGGCTGCTTCTGTGATCTTACCTCTGTGTCCCCACGATAACTGGGAATCAGCAGGGATCTGATGTGGGGGAAAGAGCACATGTTAGCGGAGAGCCGGATGCAGCCCGTCCTCCACCACTATCTCGCTGGGGTCTTGGGTCTGTCTCTGGCCAAAACTCTGGGCCTTGGCTTCATTCATTCATTCATAAAGCACATATTTACTATGACTACTACTGGTAAGTCTCTCTGCTGGGTCCTAAGAACATACTGATGGACCAGGCCAGTGTCTTCCCTCTGGAGTGATGCACAGTTGGGAAAGGTGGCGGTCAGATGGCAGGGAAAGCATGTGCATTGAGTCCAGTCAAAATGAACATTTCACAACCAGATACCTGCTGGGGTGCTTGGACTTAAGTGCTGGTGTGTGGATGAGAGGGTGAGCTAGGAAGCTACAGAAGGCTGCACACCCAGGTCTCTTTTGTATCTCATTCTAAGGAATTTGGGTTTTTTTCTTAGGCTTGTTTTGTTTTGTTTTTTTGTCTTGGGTGGGGTTTGTCATTGCTATTGTTTTGGGGGGACATACACTGAGTGCATATATAGTATAAGTATTTCAAACACTGAATTATTTCCTGTTACAAACTTTCCTTAAATTTTTTTTCTTTCTGATTATGATAGCAATCTATTTATTAAGAAAAAATTAGAGCAATCATACTCCTGAGCATATATCAGGAGGAAACTCTAATTCGACAGGGTACAGGCACCCCAATGTTCACAGAAGCACTATTTACAATAGCCAAGACATGAAAACAAACTAAATGTCCACCAACAGATGAATGGATAAGGAAGTTGTGATATAGATGCACAATGGAATACTACTCAGCCATTAAAAAGAATGAAATAATGCCATTTGCAGCAACATGGATGGACCTAGGGATGATCACACTAAGTGAAGTGAGCCAGAAAGAGAAAGAAAAATGCTATATGATATCACTTATATGTGTAATCTAAAAAAAAAATGACACAAATGAACTTATTTACAAAACAGACTCACAGATATAGAAAACAAACGATAGTTACCAAAGGGGAAAGGTGGGGGAGGGATAAATTGGGAGTTTGGGATCTGCAGATTCTAACTACTATATATAAAATAGTTAAACAACAAGGTCCTACAGTATAGCACAGGGAGCTATATTCAGTGTCCTATAGTAAATCATAATGGGAAAGAATATATATGTGTGTGTGTGTGTACAACTGAATCACCATGATGTCCACCAGAGACCAACATAACATTGTATATCGACTGTACTTCAATAAATTTTTTTACAAATTAGGAAGACTAAAAATGTACAAAAAGTTTTAAAAAGGACTCATAATCCAAGTACCTCTTCTTTTGCGATCAAAACTAGAAATCTCTCCTGCCATCCAATATACCACCCTTCTTTCTTTCATCTACAACATGCAGTGACCATCTCTCAAGCTATGATTTCAGTGGAATTGCTGAGCCAGGTATGCGCTTTCTATGGTTCTAAATTTTTAAAGATACAGCCAAGCTACCTGGGAAACACTGCATCAACTTACCAGGAGGTTACAAGCCTGCCCATTTCCTTACATCCTTGCCAAGCTTATACATTATCTACCTTTTAAATTTTTTCTCAGTGGTATAAATCAAAAATGTTTTACTTGCCTGTTTATTTAATTAATAGTGAGAGACACTGACATTTTATGTTTGTTGGCCATCCCAGTTTTTCTTCTTCTATCTTCTGTGGAATTATGGCCTGCCTATTTCATTTGCCCCACTGTATGTTTGGTTTTTACTTATTGATCTGTAGGAGTCCCTCATAGACTAGGCATATTAACTTTCGAAAATTAATGTATCAATTAAACAAGTTTTAGCACTTTTCTGCAACTAAACAGACATGATGATTTTTGTAGAGGAAATGATCATTGGCAGGTATTCACTTACAGGAGAAGACATTTATAATGTATCAAGTTAAAAGTCAGAGAAAAACAGCCTGTACAGCAGCATCCCAGAAGCAATGTGCCTAAGGGGAAAAAATGCAGATGAAGGAAAAATAGTCTGAAACACTATACACTAAAATGCAAATACTAGTCCAAAGGGGCAGAATTACAGGTAACTTCTGTTTTTTATGAGATAGTAACTTTTCAATCTATTTGATGCGTTTAAAACATATATAAACACACATGTGTTTTAATCTATTATATGGGTTGCAAATATTCTCACTCACTCTGGTGTTTGTTTTTGGATTTATTTGCATCTTTTGCTATGTCAAAGGTTTAAATGTTTATCTATTTAAGTGTATAAATCTCTTCCTTTATAGCTTTGAAGTTTTGTGTATCACTTAGGCCTTTCTACCTCAAGATTATAAAATCATTATCTTTAAGTTTCTTTTAGTTCTATTCTGATTTGGGTCTTTTTCTAGATTTGTTTTAATCCATTAGGGTTTTTCTTTTACGTTAAGGTGTGAGATAAAGATCTAAAATGTATGCTATTCCAAAGAGATAACAAATTGCCCAACACCAATTTATTGAATAGATCATCCTTTCAGCCCTTGATTTAGAACACCTCTTTCATTGTCTAGAACACTCCCTTACAAACCGGAGTCTGTACCTAAATTCTCTATTCTGTTCCATTGATTTGTTGGTCCATTTATGTGCTAATGTGTTTTAATTGTTTTTGTAGCTTCATAGCACAATTCTAAACAGCCCGTGTTATAGCACTTCCCTGTGGGAAAAAAATGGTGAAAAATCATGGAGGAGGAACCCAAAAGAAAGATACACAGAAAATACCCAAGAATGTCACCTGGGGTGGGGGAGACAAAGAGATGGGGTTGAGAAGGAACATATATTGGCTTCAACAGCACTGGTCACACTACTAATACTTAAGCAGAGGGCTGGGTCACAGGTGCATGTTTTATTATTTATTATTATTATTATGCCTTATAGTCAATATTATAAATGCTCTTTTTGTATATGTCAATTGTTTCATTTTAATAAAAAATAATAATGAGGGAGGGTTTGCAGTTCAAGATGCTGGACTAAGATGATGCTAAAACCCCTACTTTCTGCTCCAAACTCCTAGAGATACGGAAAAACACACACACATGCTCAAAAATAAGAACAAGCAATCCCTGTGGTTTTTAAAGCAAGAACCCTAAAAGAACCTCTGGAATGCAGTGTGCCTAGCAGCAGTAAGTAGGGCTAAAACCACACAGCAACCAGGCTGCAGGCCAGATGGATGCCTCCCAGAAGAACCCAAGGATGGGAAACCCACTTCCTGTCCACTCAAGTCTTGCACCAAGACTTCCTGCACCTGGTTGCTTGGTGGACAGGACCTAGAGATGGGGCTGAGGCTGCTGAGAAATCCAGCAGATGAATTCAAAAACAAGAGGCACAAGGCAGCCCAGGAAAATCACCACCACGAAGGATTAACCGCAAACTCTGCAAATTAAATCACTTACCTCTGAGGGAAAAGGCATCAAACAGAGCCCTCGAAGTAGCAAGCATCGTAACAGACTTACAGAGGTCAAGAAAGGAACCGCAACACAAGAAACAAAACGATGAAATAAAAAGAAAGGGGCTATGGAAAGGAAGCAATTAGAGATCTTCGAAATGAAAGAGAGAGTTCATGAAATTTTAAAACCCAACAGCGAAACTGACCAGAATGCTGGAACAGAGCAGAAGACTAGAAATTGAGACCGAAAAATATCTAACAGAGCAGAGCCAAACAGAGATGGGAGACTTAACAATAGAAAAGAAAAAAGTTGAAAGACAGGGAAAGCGACTCCAAAAGCTCCAAAATAGGACTGATCGGAGTTCCAGGAGAACAGGGGGAGCTGACAGAGAAGTCGGTGCTTGAAGAAGTCACAGTGGAGAATTTCACAGAACTCGAATAAGCCATGAGTCCCCGGGATCTAAAAATTCTACCAAGTGTTAAGCAGGATTAAAAAGAAAAAAAAAATGCATGCCTACACTGATGACGGTAAAACTCAGAAAACGTAGAGAAAGGAGAACATTCTGAGGGTCCTGAAGAGAGCGATTGCTGGAAAGGAAGGAGAACCTGCCCTCCTCTGAGACCACATAGCTGGGTGGTTGAGTGCCTGACGCCAGTCTCCACTCCATCCCTTCTACCTGCGTGGCCTTGAGCACGTTATTCTGCCTTAGCTTCCTCCTCTGTAAAAGAAGGACGCTACTAATACCGCCCTTGTAAGGTTGCTGGGAGGATTAAATGACTGAATTCACATGAAGCCCTTAGAACAATTCTGGACACATCGTCAGAGACTGAGAAATGCTGGGTTTTATGAATTGCATTTATTATTCTCATCATTATCAGTTTTCTCCTAAGCAACACAGGCTCCCAAGTTAGGAGACAGTGGGGCTCAGGGTGACCCGTGTCTGCTGATGAGGGAGCTTTTCTTCTCAATGGACCTGGAAGAGGAGAACAAGGTCTGTGTTGGTGGATCACCCACCACAGGTCAGGGAATTTCACCCCATTTAATCTTGGCAACACCCTGAGATGAGTCAGAATATCATCATCATGCAGAAGAGAAAACTGGGGCTCTGAGAGGTTGATGGATTTGCCCAAGGTCCCAGAGCTGGGAAGCAGTGGAGTCAGTGGACTCAGACATCCGACCCCAAAGTCCATGTTCTTTTTTTTTTTAATGTATTTTCTTTCATTTTCCTTTTGGACAGTGGAGGTAATTAGGTTTATTTATTTATTTTTAGAGGGGGTACTCGGGATTGAACCCAAGATCTCATGCATGCTAAGCATGCACCCTACCACTGAGCTATACCCTCTCCCCAAAGTCCATGTTCTTGGTCGTCCCGTGGGAAGACTGGGAGATGCCAGGATCCTGGCCTTGAGTCTGGTCCTGGAGCTCCTACCTCTAGAAGCACCTCCTCTGGCCTCAGAAAATGTAGCACTACCTCCAAGCAGGAAGAAAATAAACTATCCTGATTTCTTGCAACAGCTTCCATAACCAACATGACATTGTGAAGGACGTGCCAATATTTGTAATCTCCCCTGACAAGTTGTTAAGTATTTATAGAAACATTCTCTTCTGGTCCTGCTTAAGGGAAGTAGTGTATCTAATTTCCTCCGGAGACATGTGCTGGGGGAAATCAGAAAGATAATCTGTCATCGTAAATAGCAATAAATAGCCCTACTGAGAGAGTTGCTTGTTTAGCAAAGTTGCTTGAATAGGAGCAGATTTTCTTTTCTTCATAGCTCTGGGATGCTAAGCCCTGGGGAGTCATGAATTAGGAAGGTGCTGTGTTCCAGACTTTCAGGGATGAGGGGAGGAAGTTCAAGGCTGGGATGGTACCCCCTGAGCTCAGGACACAGACACAGGACCAGCATGGGGAAACCACAGACAAAGGGAAGAAGAGGTAATTTCTGGGACAGAGCTCTCTGAGGACCCCAGGCACCAAAGACATATAGGGACCTTCAGGTTTCATCTCCTCTTTTAGACGAAATGCAATCTCAGGGAAATTGAGAAGCATAAGATCTGGGCTCCAGTTTTTTCTTCTGATGGATGATGTTGGCCAAATCTGTTCCCCTCTCTGTAACTCGGTCTTCCCCATGGGCCAAATGGAATAAAAGGTTGAAGCAGATTATCTCAGAAAGCTGTGTTGGCTCTGATATTCTTTAAGAAGGGCCTTGAAAAGAGATGACTGCAAATAGGGCATTGGTGCTGGCCCAGAGGTTCAGAGCCAGGCCAGCCCATTCCCAACAGGTTATTTGATCTGGATGCCCCTGCCCAGAACCCAGCTGGCTGAAACACACTCTCTCCCTCCTTGGCAAGTACTTGTGTGTGAATGACTTTTTAAAGGTAATTCAGATTAAGGGAGAAGCTCTGCACTTATTTTGTGTGAGTCAGGCCAGGGCTGAAGAATAGGGTTCTACAAGGGCCCTCCAAGAGGAGGATGGAGACTGATGCCATGTGCTGAAAAGAGCAGTTCAGCCTGGAGATAAGAAGATTCTGATGAATGGGTTACACACTCTCCAAATCTCCAACAGGTCCAACGGGTGACCCAAGATTCATCTTCAGATGGGTGGCCCCTGAGGGAAATCAATCTCAGCTCTGTGGCTGGAACAAATGGATGCCATTGGAGATGCCCAGAAATCCAATGAGTTGTTTCGAGTGGTAATGAGCTCCCCATCACTTGGGCTGTGCAAGCAGAGGTTCATTGACCACCTCTTGGGGAGGATGGAGCAGAAATTCCTAGCCTGGATGGGGAGGTTGAACTAACTCATTCTAAGGTCCCTTCTGATTATAGAACTCAGACTTTATTTCTGGGCTTTCCATTAATTTTTGGATCGCTCTCACTCTGAGGACATATAAAAATAATTTTTGGTCCTCCAAGATCCTGACAAGTTGGAGGGAATCCCACCCACAATAGAGGCCAGGAGCAGCACCAAGAGGTCTTTGCCTCTGGACCTACTCTTCTCTCAAGCCTTCCGGCTTACAACTTCTGTACTCATCAACATTGGTTGAGTCAAACATCAAAGCACAGAACCCAAATGAACAGAAGATGCTCAGGGGAAGGACTAGGATGAAGGAGACCCTGCAGAAGACCACTGCAGGGCCTGCTCAAAGATGATTTGAAAAGCCAAGAGGTGTGAGCACGAAACAGGCAAAGGAGAGACACAGTTCCAGCTGCACTAGGGTCCTCACCGTCTTGGGTCATGGAACGTTTTAACTCAGTTCTGCTTCACCTAAACTGGGACTCTTGTCACAGAATCACAGAAAGTCTGGGCAGAGGAAGCTGGGGGTGTGGGTGGGGTCATTGTATTCAACTTCCCATTTACTCCCCAGGAAAACTGAGATCCAAAGGGGCTGACTTTCCTGGATGTTCGAATGAGACGGTATAACAAACTTTCCAAAAATTACTGAAGAAATCGCTAGACCCAGAGGCTGAAAGCTAACGTTGAAGGAACCCTAAATTGCTCAAGCTGTTGATTTAAGGAGTCTGATGCCTCTGTAGGCTTCTTAGCAGCACCACCTGACACTGCTGAAAGATCTCCCTTTTACTAGCAGAAGCTTCCAGACAGCATCCCTGGTTATTTTGCACAGTTGTGCTGTTGGTCTTGATTCTTCACTTTTAAAGAATCTTAGTTCCCAAGGGGTAAGTTCCTTAGGACCTGGAGTTCATAACAAAAGTCATCTGTTTGACCAAACACATTTGGCTTTTATAGTGACTGGCCTGCGATCTGACTTCTGCCTGTAAACTGAAGGCTGACAGCTCTCATCTAGAGGTCTGCAGAACACTGAGAAGTCATCCTCCTGGGCGGCAGCAACACATTCCAGGCCGCCCCTGCTCAGACAGGAAAAGGTTGCATTACTCCCATCTGAAGATACAGGGAAACAGGGTGCCATCCAATCATGGGGAAAGTCTCTTTGAAGGGTGTATGCTGTTCAGAGCCCTTTTGGATGAAGATGTCCGGGAAATACAGGAGTATTCTGCATCCATGGGCACCCACTGACCAGTGATTCACAGCTGATCCAGGGGGAGCCAATCCATTGGCTTGGCTGAGCCAACCACAGGCTTCCCTCTGGGAATTTTAAATCAGGAAGCACTGGAGCCAGTCTCTAAAGGATTATGAACTGAGAGGTCATGGACACCTTGATGTGTATTCTTTTAAACCACTGTTTGTGCTAATTTCTTACATCAGCCATGGAAAACTAATCATAAGTCAACAAAGTAATCATGTAAAATTTATACAGTGGATCCCTTGAACAACACAGGTTTGATCCACTTATATGTGGATTTTTTTTTTTCCATAAACATACAAGTGACCCTCCATAACCACAGGTTCGGTACACCTGGATTCAACCAACTCACATCACAAACTTGATACACAATCCGTGGTTGGTTTAATCCACGCACACCAACTGGCAGATATGGAGGATGGACTATGGGACTTGAGTATCCTCAGATTTGGGTATCCAAGCCCTGTGAGTCCTTGTAGCAAATCCAACCTGGAGATGATCTTGGGGACTCCCAGCAGAAGTGTCACATTTAACATTCATTATGCAAACAGGCTTAAAACAAGCAAATCCCAATTTAGCATACATTTTTTTCTTACCTTAATCAATATACATCATCACTTTTGCCACCACCCATACAGAAATTTATATAATCCACATAAATATCCAAAAGTTAATTTTTAAATTGGTAAATCTCAGAAGAGAAAATTAGAGGGACAAATTATATTCATTTCCATATTTATCTCTTAATATTCTAATCTGTGGCCACACTTTTTGTCCTAGCTGTCGAGTGCATTATTCTTAACCTGTGAACCACAGACCATTGGGAAGTCGTGAATTCATAGAGGTACTAAATATTCTCTGTACATAGAAAAACTCTTATACATGTGATAAATAATGTATATCTCTCAACTCTATCTTACATAGAGATACAACTATTTTTTAAATATATATGGGTGTTTGAGGTTAATAAAACATGAATTTCTTTAAAAGTACAATTGCATGTGTAGAAGTGAAGATGGCAATGTACAGTTTCACAAAATGAAATGAAATGACCTTGAAAATCTATAAAGAATGAATGTATGTATGTTCCTAAGTGACTGAAGTATTTTGCTGTACACCAGAAATTGACACATTGTAAACTGCCTGTACTTCAATAAAAATGTATTTTTAAAAAATCCTTATAGCGCCCAGGAAAACAATAGAAAGTAATGCTAGTATTTCAGAAATGAGGAAGAAATTTCAATATAAATAAACAAGATTTGATCTGAAAAGAAACTAAGTCGGAGGAAAACTGCCAAAGAGAAAGACAATTTTGAAAGGAGGCGCTGTCCCAGGGAGCTCCAAACTCAGAGGTGTTAGATAGAAGAGAAGAGAGTGGACCCCGGGTATTCAGAGAAGAGTTATCTGGGGAGCAGCACTCAGGTCAGCCCCTTCCCTCTCCCAAGACAGACAGAAAGAGTATGAAGTTCTGTCCCGCATATTCAGTAAGCCCCGTCCCACGTCAAGATGATACTGACCACCAGGAAGGATAGGAACTGATATACTCATAAAATACACAATACCGGTCAGTCCCTCCTTGCTAAAACCACAGGTAGGCTATGGGAAACACAAGAGGCATGTATTCCTGGATATGGGGCCACATGAAAAATTCATTAAGTATTTATGGAAAACCAGGAAAGAAAGGAATCCAATGCAACAAACTCAGAGCAGGCTTTCAAAGAGGAATAAAGTTATCTCTTTAAAATTGATTAAACAGCTTGAAAATTTAAATTTTCAAAATCATCAAATCAATTAAATTTTAAATCATTAAAATAAGAAACTCAGAAATAATAAACTAAACATTTTCTCTCTGGACATAGTAAATAATAGCATAATAAATGAAAGCAAAACCAAAGCAGAAAAAAAAATAGACCTAAATCAGTAAAATCAAAGATATCTTTAAAAATACCAAGAAAATATACAAATTACCAGTGGCAATGAAGAAATAAGAGAAAAGGAAAAATGAATAATATTCAAAAGGAGAAATTACACCTAGTCACAGATATGGAAAAGACTTTTAAAACTACAAGAGAACACTAATGACTTTATTCAACAAATTTTAAAATCTAGGTAAAATAGATAATTTCCTAGGAAAATTACTTAAATGTATTCAAGCAGAGACAGGAATTCTGAATGAACTAATTGTGGGAGAAATTGAAATAATAGTCAACAATTACCTCCCAAATGGTTACCACCCCATCAGGATTTGGGGGCCAGTTATACTAAAATATTGAACAAACAGAAAATATCTAACTATACAAAATATTCCAGAGTGTACAGAAATCATCCCAGTTTATTCCATAAAGTTTAGCATAACCATGATAGCAAAACTGAACAAGTATAACACAAAAAAGTTCTGCAAGCCAATCTCGTTTAAGTTCTTAAATGTAAACTTTTAAAAGAATTCATTAACATATCAAATGCATCATTGTATTAAAAGAGTAATCATTTATCACCAAAAGAATTTTTCCCCAGACATGTAAGAACAATTCAATATTATGAAATCTTTAAATGGAAATCACCACATTAATAAAGTAAATGAAAAGAAACATAAGATTACCTCAATTGTGGGTGGAAAAGCATTTGATCAAATTCAACATTCTTTTTTTTTTGAGATAAAATTGACATATACCATGTTTCAGGCACACAACATAATGATTGGTCATATGTATATATTACAAAGTGATCCCACAGTAAGTCTAGTTATCCATCATCACACATAATTATACAAAAATGTTTATTGTGGTGAGAACTTTTAAGATCTACTCTCGTAGCAACGTCCAAATATCTAATACAGTATTGTTAACCACAGTCACCATGCTGCACATTACATCCCCAGGACTCACTTATAATTGGAAGTTTGTACCTTTGGCCATCTTTACCCATTTCATTCATTCAACATTCTTAAAGCCCTCAGTACGCTCAGAATAGAAGAAATTTTTCTTAATCTTACAAAGCCCATCTGTTAGTAACCTATGATAAACATCACAATTAATGATGAAAACATCTGAAATACTTCCTCCAAAAAAAGAAATTAAAAACACAAAGATGATTGCTGTCGCCATGATTATATACCATTGTACTGAAAGTTCTAGTGACTGGAACAAGACAAGAAAATCAAACAGAAGAGCAATCACTGGGAAAGAAGAGAGGGGTTTGTCCGCGTCCACAGACCATATAATCGTCTCTCTGGAAAATCCAGGAAAATCAAATGAGAAGGCACTAGAACTAAAGGGAGAGTCCCCAGTTCTAAAGAAAACTGTGTATCCGTTTGAAAAAAATTAAGTTAGATACATAACTTCCACCACACAAAATATAAATCCCAGACAGATTGAAAAGTTAAATGTAAAAAAAAAAAAAAAAAACTATAAAAGGGTTCAGATAAAACTACAAAATAATCCTATAATCTTGGTGTTGGAAAGCTTTTCCTAAAACAAGACACATAACCCAGAAGCCACATAATAAAAGATGAGCATATTTAATCTCGTAAAATTTAAAACACTTTGTTGAACAACGATACCTTATGTACAAAGTTAAATTACAAGCAGCAAATGAGGAGACATTACATGTAACACATTTAACACACAAAGAATTTATAGCCGGAATATATCAAGATCTTATACAAATCAATTTTTAAAAAGACACACAGCACAATAAAAACTGGACAAAGTATACAAATAGGCATTTCACAGAAGAAAAATACAAATGTCAATAACCATATGAGAAAATAGACAGCTTCCACTAGTAACCAGGAAAATGGAAATTAAAACAATAATGAGAGATGACTTTCCACTTACTATATTGCCCAAAATTAAAAAGATTGATAGTAACAAACGTTAGCAAGAATATGGAGAAACGGGGCTTTCAGATGCTTGCTGGAAGCAGTCTGAACTGCGAGGTCATTTGGTAGCCATCAGGGCATCATTGACTGACTTAAATACGCATTCCCTTTACCCCAGCAACTGCACTTCTAGAAACACAGCCTGAAGAAATACTGGCCTGTGTGCAAGAGATATACATACAACGATAGCTGTTGTAGCCTGGTTTGTAATAACAAAACTGCAGTGGGCTGGGGAACTCATAGAGGGACATCAATAGGAGAGTGGCTAAATAAATCATGGAACAACAGCATTCTCTGCAAACACGAAAATCATGCAGTAGGCTTTCATGTACTGATACAGAAAGATGTTCAAGACATATCTTCAAGTCAAACTTGTATAGTATGATGTATGATACCGCTTGTGTTTACACACACACACACACACACACACACACACCCTTACACAAAGGACAAGAGGCACGGTAGAAAAACGGACGTCAAGGTACTGACAGTGGTTATCTCTAGGGAAGGGGGGATGAGTAATGAGCCAAGAAAGGGTGACTTTTGTGTGTGGAAGAAATGTTTTGCACAAAACTGAGATTTAAGCAACCTGTGTGTTCAGCATCTCTGAGGGCCAGCTGGAGGCCTCTTCCGAGAGGGAAGGCAGGACCACAGGCTCACACCCCCAGGTCAATGGGCTCCATGTCAGAGTGAAGCCCTGTTGCTTGAAACATCCGATGAATAGCACCAGATCAATGTGTTATCCCTTCTTCTCAGCTCTATGACTTGATGTTTGTGATTAATGAGTCATGTCTGATGATGGTTCAAAATTATCCATACCACAGATCTAACCTATCACTGAGAAGAATATGATTCCTTAGGACCCTGCGAAGTCAAACAGCAAGCTATGCCCTGCATGAGACGAAGAAGGCAGGTCTGTGTCTGGCTCAGAAAGGTAAGTCTCTCCCAGGATGTCTGGACTGGCCTGTCCTACCTGCACTAGATCTTTCATCAATATTCAATAAACCTTGACTCGCGTCTGGAAATTTTAGTTTACCATGGTTTGCTTAAACCCATAAAAGTAAGCATGTATTAACATAATATCTATGGAATATATTAGATAATAAATGTCCCCAAACTATAGCTTCTTATTTAGATATCTTCTTAATCAACGGTTGTTAAACAACTCTCTCATCTGGAAGTTCAGAAAACATTTTACTGTCAAAAATAGGCTTTTGCAATTCCACAAGATATGCTGGGTTAGTTCATGTGTGTGTTTTTCACTTCTCTTCTAGTGGATGAAAAGGGGTGAGGTGAAAAGAGGATGGTGTGGAAATAAAGGGATTTTCAGTTGTGGAGCATAAACCCAAAAAAGGGAAGGACCACCCCAAAGCCCGATTCACCCTGAGGTGCTCCTCCTTCTGATGCCCTGTGCACACGGACACGCCACCTTGGGCCCCCAGCCACCACCCCGATTCCACAAGCCTGCAGATCACATCTTCCTTGTAGGGGGGCCCCAGCACTCCTTCCTCCCTCCTGGGGCTGTGTTTTCCTGACAAAACCCCAACCTGATTGAACCCAATTAGTTCACTTCTGTCCGCCTGCACCGGGGCAGCTAAATGCTGCTGGCGAAAATCACTTTAAATGAACTGATTAGTTACAATTTCAATTCACACCATGGACAAAATTCAAACAGGAGCAGAGGGGTGGGATGAGCCCTGCAGAAAATTGTTCTCTGCATTTTCTCCCCTTTAACCTCCTCCCCCTACCCAGGTCAGCCCAGGAGGGCACCTCACACTTCAAGGAGGACAGAAAAGGGAACTATTCACAGAAGCTCCCTCCTCCTCCTCTCACCAAACCTGCCAGCCAGTCCCCTCAGCGGGACCCTCACTCCCTCACTTTTTCGGGGAGTTTGTGCCTCTCTCGCATTTTACAATTAACTCAGGTCATTCCACTCCTCTGTTTAATAGCTTCTGTGACTCCCTTCCAACTTTAGAAGAACATCCAAAGTCCTGGCCTTGGGCGGCTGGGCAGTGGGATCTTCGCCCTCCCTAATCACTTGCAGCGGAGGAGGACTGGTCCAGCCCCTCTGCAAGGCTCCTGCTTCTCCACCTAAGGGGTCCTCTGCCCCAGAGAACGCACCAGCTGCACAGACGCCACCCAGAAGCTGGAGAAGTTAGCGCCCCTGGAGACAGCCCTCAACCAGGGGGATTCTTCATATTACTCTGAAAAGTGTTCATGTCCGTTTTAACAGGCATCTAACTTGATGAGACTCCAACTACAAACTCAGTCTCATCTGCAGTGGGCAGAAGATCAAATTTCATTTCCGTTCTTTTGGACTTAGCTGCAAGCCAGTCTAATCAGACGGAGACTTGGGGCACAGTTTATTTACAGAACTTGGGGCGCCCCTCTCCGATTTTCTCCTTTTCAGAATTCCTCTCTCTCTTACCAGCAGCTGTTCTCTGGTTCTGTCCTCCCATTCATCAGGCTCAAAAATGGTTTTCAATCAGAGCTTTGACTGTGTCATGGCTACAGTTTCCCTCAAATTAAAAGTCATAAAAATGAGAGCCTCACTTCTTGCCAGTCCCTCCTTCCCAGTTTCAAAAACCCCACAAAATCTGCCTGGTTTTGGTCATTCCTCAGAGCCTTCAGGACTTTTACATTTTTTCTAGACTTTGTTATCCAAAGGAGGGTCAGTCTATTAGGCACCTGGTCCACTATACTGGAAGAGAAACCCAAGTATGATCAACACATCAGCTTTAGAAAAATATTTGACAATATCAGTTTGTTTATACACAGACTTATTTGTAGTGCAGACTTAAGTGTTGTAAAAATGAGATTTGGGGGACTGTGAAAAGGGGACCAAAAATAAAAGCAGATGGGTGGAGAAAAGGTGTATTGAGACCCTTCCAGCGGAGGAAAGCTACAGCAAATGAAAAAAAGTCTGGAATTTCCTGACAGCCAAGGCAACAAGGAAAATTACATGGATTTCATATGCTTCCAAGGCCAGTAATGGGAAACCTACAAATTCATTGAGAAGTTTGCTTTTCTGGTCCTGAACTCAATGGAGTCACATGGCCTCTTTTGTCGTAATGATACTCAGGTACACAAAGGGACTCCTGGTATTTACAGATTAAATAATTCAGGTAAAGCTTCTCCCATAGAGAGCTTTGATGATGATATGATGATAATGAGGGTGATAATGATGATGGTGGTCCTGGTGGTGATGATAGCGGTGCTGGTGGTAAGATCAAGTCTACATTTATCTTGTCTTTGTAAAGAAGAACCACTTTCAGATTTTAACCCAATACTTCAGTTAGTCAGAATGTCAGATGTCACTCTTTTAAGCCAGGTGTAGGGTCAAACTATCTCCCAAGGACCAGCAAACCCAGCATCCTGGAAGCAAAACACTATCTGCTTTCTGGTCCAGATATCGGCCACCTGGCCACTTAGACAGAGAAAGCCTGCAGGAAAGGCCTGGGGAGCTGGCCCTGGGAGGGCCTCTGGGATCTTTCATTCAATCTGCACATAAGTGCCAGCGCTTTGTTCTGAGGAATTAATCAGCGAAGCGATGATCTGGAGAAGGTGCTTGGGGAAGGAGGGAGGCATGATGCATGTTAATCAGCCTTGCGTGTGAAGCCAGGGCAGGGCCTGGAGAGCCACACACGGCTCTTGAGTTCCCAAGCCCTCCGCCTGCCACCACTCAGGGGCCACCAGTGGGGCCCCAGTGGTGGGGGAGGAAGTATGGTGTGGCGCCAACACAGCCCCTGACTCATGCTCTCAATGTAAGAGGCAGCTGCTGAGCTGGGATTTTGTCTGGGGCTGTCTTTTTTTTTTTTAATTGAAGTATAGTCGGTTTACAATGGTTTACAATGTTGTGTTCATTTCTGGTATACAGCATAGAGATTCAGTGGGGCTGTGTCTGGAGAAGGGTCACAAGCAAAGGTTTTTCTGTGTTTGAGGTCAGGGTTTAATCAGTGACTGCGGTCGGGACTGAGGCTGAGGTCCTGGGCTGGGGTAAGTACAAGGATGTGGGATAAGTATATGGCCAAGATCAGTGCTCAGCCAGAGGCTCATTCTGTGACCAATGCAAAGACTTGGTTTATGTTCCTGGTTGGGGCTTAGCTGAGGTCAAAGTCAGGGTACTGGGGACCCTGATTAGAAACCCAGCACCTCTGAAGTCCCCGCAGCCAGGGAGCATGTCAGCACTGGGACCCACATGTGAGTATCTCCCAGGTGACTGGGCCATCCTCACTCTCCTCCCATGCAGGCCTGGAAGGGATCCCCTTGTCCAACCTGGCATTTTACACGCATCACACACCTCTCCCAGCAACAGCTTCCTTAAGAAATGCTGCTCTTTTTTCTCCAAATCACTGAATACATTTAGACATAATTGGGATATACCGGGATTTCTCTCAAAATCTAGGCCACTTGCATGGCGAGCTGCGGTCACCCCTACGAGGCTCATGCTTAACCAGCTGGCGTCTGGCTTTCTGCCCTCTGGTAGGTGATTTCAGTGGGAGAGTAAAGGAAGTGCCCTTAGTTTCATTTGATTGACATACATTTTCAAGTCAGGTGAATGTAGGCACATATGTTACACATTCAAGCAACTCAGAAGGGCTTACGATGAGAAGCACCCACCTCCTCCCCAGCCCCCACTGGAGAGCCTCGGGACATACGTGCTGGTTAACATTTTGCCGCTTCTGTCTCTGTAGAACCCGGTGGGGTAGAGAGGAGAGCGTTCCCTCTCTCACTTCACCTGACATCCACTCCCGAGGCTGGGTGCTTTTGGCTACGTTCTGCACGCATGGAACACACAGTCCAATATGCTCCCACCTTGAAGCAATCTCTGTCTCCAGGGTGAGGCTGGACATTAAGTCAGGTGTTATAATGCCAGGAAGAAGGCAATAACTGCCAGGATAAAAATACAAGGGAGTGTATTTTAGAAATCCAGGGAGAAGTCCAGCCAGGGCTGCAGGGTGGCAGTTGGGGATGTTGCAAGGAGGAAGCCAACTTCATTCTCTTTTTCCCTCCAAGGTTAGGACATTAGATTGTCCCACCAAGGGGACATTAAATGAGTTGCTGGTGTCTGGGAGGAGCCGGCATCTGAGAACAGCCAGGGCCTGTGCCCTAGTTGGGGGGCTGTTTCGAGGGGTCCCTAGTGCGCACCTGCTCAGGGCCCTTGGCCTGCAAGACTCCTCAGCGACAATCGGTTTGGGGCTTCCATCCCTGAGGTGGTATCTGCACACACAGTTTTCGCTGCAGTTTTGATGCAGGCTGCTTGGAAGGGGGATTTTTGCAGGGGTTCTGGTTCTGTGGGTTTGCTGTCTTTGATCTGCATCTACTTAGCAGAAATGCGGCTCCAGGCCTGTGTCTCTGTGAGTCGGGCTGAGGCTGCCTCGCCCTGCCCCAGCGTGGCACAGGGACGGAAGGAATGACTCCCCGGGGTGGCAAGTACCTAACGGTGACTCACACTGATTGTGATGCAATGACTGACTCACAGCTTTAAGATCCCTCCTGGGAGCCTGTCTCGCATCTGTTAGCATACCTCCAGGGACGAGGTGCTCACCACCTCATTCATCCATGAACAGCTCAGTTGAGATCAGTCCTTTAAGCTGAGCTGAAATCGATCCATCTTGGGAAGAGTTAATGAGACAATCACCAGACCTTCCCTGTTGGAGCCTCCCCGACTCTGCCTAGAAGCATTAATTCCATTATCAAACGGTCAGCCCTGGGGAATGAACTTTTAAAGGTTTAAAGCGAGGTAGGTTAATTAAAATCTTTGATCGAAGCCCCATAAACAGCATAAAACTTCTTTCTCTTAATTATCCTGGATGGTCTCACAAGCATTCAAGCCAAAAGGGAGACAATGAAGAGGCTGGGAGGTTGGTAGGAGGTGAGGAGCTGGGAGGAGGGTACCCCGAAAGCAACCGCCCCCAGATGGAAGCTGCCATGTTGATGCGCTGGTCAGCTCTCAGGGCCGGGACACCAGAAAGACAGAGAAACCTAACAATTACTCACTCAGCACTTCCTATGTCAGTCATTCCCCTAGATCCTGGGAGCACAAGAGAAAGACCCAGAATCTGCCTCTGAGAAGGGGCCAGTCTCATGGGGAGACTGAGAATGGATACTTGGAGTACAGTGTGATAAGCACCACTGAGCATAGCGGGCAGGACAGGGGCTGTGGAATCACAGCACAGGAGCTCCCTACCCAGCCTGGGATGATCAGGGATGCTTCCCAAGATGGTGGCCTGGAGTCGGGATGAGAAGATTGTGTTGGACACAGTCAGGGATAAGTCAAGGGCAAGCTCTAGGCTGAGTGGAGAGGCCTGGAAGTGAGAACAGGGACAGGGGACAAAGTTAAATATGGCTTTTGATTGGACCACTGGTTATTGCCCAGAAGAGGGGTTCTGTGTCCCAGGGCCAGGGGCTACATGAGCCCTTCTCTGAGCACAGGCAGGGCGTGGTGCTTGAGGGAGGCGTGGTGCAGCAGGGAATCAGGGGAGGAGAGTGCTCGCCAGACCCAGAAAAGCAGGGGCCAAGGGCCAGGAACCTCTCAAGGCAGGTCCACCTCTCAGCGTCCTGGAAGCCGCAGATCAAGGGGGAATCAAAGTTGTCCTGAATCACCACCAGCCTGCCTCAAATCCTTTGTTGCTTCTGAACAGAGGAGACGACAATGTTAAAAGATAGACTGAGACATGTTTAAATTTTTAAGAGTTTCTTTGAGCAAAAGTCAATTCAACCCTGGCAGCATCAAACAGAAAGTGGCGAGGAGCTCCTCCTCCAACAGGAGCTAGAGGCAAGGCTCTTTGGAGAAGACACGGAAGCACAGCAAGGGAACTATTCGGCCATAGTTTAAGTGGTTGCCTTTTCCAGGAAAGCTTAGTTGGCTCCTTGTAATTGGTTGTCCTTAGGTGTTGATGTCCTAATCTGGAGGCATATACAGGTTTAAGTTTCCATTTGCTTATAGACGCTGCCAAGGCGTGAGAACCACCTCGGTCTAGATGGCCTCCTTGTTTAATTAACGTAACAGCAGCCACCAAGGGAAGGTTCCAGTGCATGATCCTCCCTCTTCCACCACCCAATCTGTGCTCATGCTGTTTCCTCCACCTCAGATAGGCTAGCCCCCTTCCCTGCAGGTCCTGCTCATCTTTCTAGGACTGATTCAAATGCCCCTTCTTCCAGGAAGCCCTTCTGGCTGCCCTCTCATCTGAAGTCTAGGGAGTGCTCTCTCTCCAGTACCCAGCTCCCCATCTGTGCTGCAGTCTTGCCGTTACCAACATCACCTGAGTCCTGTGAAGCAGCACTGCAGAGCGGGAAACCAGGTCTCAGAGCCAAGATGTAGGTTTATATCCCTACTTAGCTTCTGGTTACCTTATGGCTTCTACAAGTCACTCAATTCCCACTGAGCCTCTGTTTCCTGGTCTGTTCCCCCTAAAATGGGGGTGCTAATCTGCCCAGAACCCCCTGGGCATCTTGTTAGAATGCAGATTCAGTTTCAGTGGGTCGGGGTGAGCCTGGTATTCTGTATTGCTAACATGGTCTCAGGCGATGCCGTTGCTAGCGGTCCAGGACCACACTTACAGCAGCAAGACCTAATGTATTCAGTTCCTGTGAGGAATACAGAATGTTCTAAAGGGCCAGGCCCACATCAGGTGCTCAGTAAGTTAGAGGCTTTTTGTTTGTTTTTTTTTTTAATACTGCTATTATCTCCATCACCAGTGCCTGACATGCAGTAAATGCTAGAAATAATGGAAACTAGTATCATCCCATGTTATCTGCCCTGCTACCTGGCCAGTATCCGGAGGCCAGGGTATGTGTCTGATTGTGCCACTGGAATGCCTGACACCCAGAAAGCAAAGTATGCAGTTGTGAAGGAAAGAACAAAGTAGCTTCTATCAAGCTTTGGGGGAGGGGGAGAGTTCCGCTCTAGGGAGAGCCTTCTCTCCTGGGTTCTGAGCTTACATGCAGAAGATCATGGCCAAGGAGGGGCCTCCCACCCCCAGCCACCACCACTACCTGCCTTCCCCCACCCCAGCCACAACCTCATCCAGCTTCCTCCCGGAAGCTTCCGTCCTCTGAGGCCAATTTCTGATGGAAATGAGCTTCCTGCCCCAGCATCTGTAAGCTAAGGGAACCAGTTGGCTTCATAACCCCAGGGAGAAAAAGACAAAGGAGTCCCCCGAGATTTATCAGAGACCCCAGGAAGCTGTAAAACACATGTTGTAACATATTGGTCCTTGACGGCACTAGCAACAAGGAAACCCTCTCCCTCATGCACTGGCTGAGGCCGAGTTAATGAGAACCTGCTCCACCTCCTGCCTGGGAGGCAGAGCCATCCTCCGGACCCCCATGGGGACCAGTCTGCAGAGCCTCAATCTCAGGTTCATCACACCAGCTGAGGAGTACTCCCCACTCCCCGGCCCCAGGTAAGAGCCTCTTCTGCCTCCAGCCACCCTCCACCCTCCCCAGATGCAGGTGTGAACCCCAGGTGTTGACAACCCTTCCTGTCCTCAGTGGCAGAGCCCAGCTTTGTCCCCTAGGTACCCGCAGCCCTTCTGCCTTCGAGGACAGGGAGGTCAAACCCACTGCCCCAGGGATGGGGAAGGCAGTCACAGCTTGGAACAGCTATTTTCTGTCCTGATTACACACCAGAGTTACCTGGGGGGCTTTAAAAGTAGACAGATCCCGGGATGCCCCTCCAGGTAGTCAGAATTCCGGGTGTGCTGCCTAGGCATCAGGATTTTTTTTTAAACCTGGGGTGATCCTAATTAATACAGGCACACCCAACGGCGAGAACCGCTGGCTTAGAAAGAAAGTTCTCGCTCAGCTTTAACTCTCAAAACTGAGACTTTAAAGACCTTGGAACAACAGTCAGAGCATTTTCTATTTGAAAGAGAAACAGTTTCCTTTTTAAAGGCCACCAAAAAAGACCAAAACCTGGAGGGCCAGGAAAACACAGCTGGAAGGATGCTAGACAGGAGGTGAGAGCAATTTTTCCACTCCAAAGGCAATTAAATTCCCTTAGGAGAAATGAGCAATTAGAAAGGAGATCAAGCAAGGGAGACAGGTGAATTTCCTTCGCCACCAGGTAAGGCGGAGGGCAGAGGGTCTTGGGTAGGTGTCCCACCTGGAAACCGGCAACCACCTGGAGGAGGGAGGGGACGACATCAATGGGATAGAAGTGGTGACAGAGAGAACCCTCCTTCTGAGTGGCTCTCACCTCCTATGTGGCTCAGACACCATCTCCAGCCTGCGTCTAAAGACTGTTAAAGACCAAAGACTACTGCTCCTGAACCTCACGGGCTTCTGCAGTCTTGCTTCAGCTGCGGAGGGGTCTAAACATCCGGGGACACCAGCGGCAGGTACAGAGGCTGCCCCCAAAGACCAACAAGCCTAAGAGTAGTAAAGAGACCAAGCACCCTTCCCACAAAGGGACGGGAAAGACCAGGAGGCATTACGCCTTCACCTAGAAGTGACTGAGCAGTAAGTTACTTTCCATCAAAAGTTGGTTTGTTTCTGCTGAGTGGAAATGGGGGAGCTCAGGAACAAGTGAAGCTAGTTATTAAAAAATGAAGAAAGTTACACTTTTGAACATCTGAGTATAACTGTAAATCTTAAACGCACTGTGAGGTCCATCCAGAAAAGAAGAAATACACACCACCAATGGAAAGGAAGAGATGCTAGACCTCAGCAGGAATCCAAGACACACAAATCAAAGCACCAGCAAGACACCATTTGGGCCCTGGATGGAAGGTGTTTTAAAATCTAATACCCGTGTTGCAGAGGCAGAGAACGAAACCAGCCTCTGCTACACTGATGATGAAATGTGTGTCGTCTTTTGCAGGGACACCTGGGTGATGAGGATTAAAAGAATTATAATGAGTACACTTTTGGTGCAGTGATTCTAAAAATTTAACCTAAAGAAACAATTGAAGATTACAGAAAGCTTTGGGAATGGGGATCCAATTAGTTTTTATTATTATGACCCTAAAAAATTGGTAGGCAAAACCTAAATGACCAATAATACGCAACTGGAGCACAATATACTGCATTATGAGATTACTTTGTGAAACATTATAAATCATTAAAATAATTTAAGAAATATTTTAGTGACTTGGAAAGGGGTTCACAATATATTGGTAAGTGAGGAAACAAGTTAAAAACATGTTTACTGATTCCTAATCATTGTATATATGCATAATGTATTTATATATAATTCATATATGTGAAATAATGAAAGGATTTCCCCCACCGCAAATTAACATTGGTTTTTCTGGGGTAAAGTCATTATTATTCTGATTGTATTTTCTTCTTTTTTTCTTAGCTATATTTTATAGTTTTTCTACAGTAAACACATACTGTTTGTGATTTTAAAAAGCAACTTCCCATGAAAGATGGTGCATTAAACTCACACACATTTAGTTCTATTCTATCTCAAACCCCACTAAAACAGCAATAAAATGATTTTCTTTTAAGAGATAAGCCCATAAGGTTTTTTGTTTTTGTTTTTTTTAAGTAAGAGGATACAATTGCAACAAAACGTTGGAAGCTGGCAAGAAGTTTGAGGAGTTAGAACTAAGAAATCTTAATTCTTAATCAACAGGAGGGAAAGTCAAGAAGTAACCTGGTTTATATCGCAGACCACATACCACCACTGCCTCTCCTCCCTGCCAAGTCTTATTAAAATGACAGAAGAACATATATAAGAATAAGCTCAGATTTGCACTGAAAAACAAGGAAGAATATCACCCATGAAAGATAACAGTTATGACTTTACACACCAAATGGCAAAAAGTCAAAATATATAATAAAAAAAAAGCTTTCAGAAAAATGAAATAAAACTACAAGTGTAGTGGGATGCATTAACATACATCTCTCATAAATTATCTCATCAAATATGCCCCCAAAATACAAAGAACTCAATTATAATTAATGAATACAAGTCAATAGACATGGACAGAACTTTATAAGCTACAAACAAAGCACTACCTATTTACAAAGACTGACCAGGACCAAACCACAAAGAAAACTTCTGTGAATTCCAGAAAGTAGGACATTAACAGGGTCTCTTCTCTGGCTGCAATACAAGAAAACAAGAATTATTTAATGAAAGAGAACTATCAAAAAAGAATTACTGAAAAAAATGTTCTAAAGCAGTGTTCAAAGGCAACTAGAAATAAAAATTACAGATCATTTAAAGATTAAAGATGCAAAGATCACTATATGAAATATCCCATGGGATGAGGCCCTAAGCCTAACTCAAAGAAAAAATGATCATCCCATATATTTTTATTATGAAACAAGAAAGAATGAAAATAAATCAGCTTTCTATTCAATAAGTTAGATGATAAGTTGTGGGTAGCTTTTGTGCTTGGGGATTTTTGTTTGTTTTTTAAGGCAGAATGAAAAGATTTAATCTTCGTAGTTTAAAGCAAAAAAAAAAAAGGTGAGTCAGAAAAATTTTATGGGACTGAACAAACTATAAAAACTCGTTATTTAAAAAAATTCTGATAAAACAGACCGACAACTGACAAGCCTGCAAAGAATAAAAAAGAAGAAATGCAAATACTCCCTATTTTTAAAAAGTGAATGGAGACATAAAGGAAATTTAAGATTGCTAGAATACTAGAGAAAAGGTTGCCAACAAATTTGAAATAATGATTTTTCTAGAAAATAAAAAATTCAGACTTGACTCAGGGTGAAGCAAGAATCAAAGAAGATCAGAGAAACAAAGAAGAAACCGAATAGATTGTCCAAAAAAAAAAAAAAAAACTACCACCCGCAAAATGCACCAAAGTCAAAGGCTTTACAAGGAATGTCTATTTACCATTCAAGGAATGAATGCACCATGTGTTATTTAAACTGTCCTGTGGCATAAGAAAAAATGGAGAGCCTCTCAAATCATTCAAGGAGGGAAGCAAAATCCTGCAAATGACAGCATGCAAACATGCCGCGTATGCCTGCACACACACACACACACACACACACACAACCCCCAAGAATCACTTAGGAATCCAGATGCAGCAATTCTAAATAAAATATCAGCAAATTAAATTTAGTAGCGCATTAAAAGAAGAGTTCAGCATGTACAACCAGGATTTATTCTAGTAATACAAGGATTGTTCAACACCAGCGAAAATATTAACATAATTTACTATAATAAGAAGTTACCAAAAAAATCTACTGAGGGGTTTCTGCTTCAAGAAAGAGGAAAGAGATGTATTCTTGCTTACTCCTCCTGCTAGGTACAGTGACAATCCCTGGGCACTCTATCCAAAAATAAGCATAAAAAGACTCTGGAAGGTGAAATGAAGAAGGCAAATCATGTTGGAACTTTGAGACCCAAGGAACAACACGATGCTGAGATCCCTGGGTTTTCTCTTTGCCTCGTGTGCATGAGACAGAGAGACAAAGAAGCTGGCCACCTAGTCATCAATAATGCGGACAAAAAGCCCAACAAAAGCTTGTTCTCACAAGCCAAAGGATCAAGAGAAGAGCAGCCTAGCAAAACAGAAAACTTGAGATGGTAACTCCTTTACTCTAGCAAAATGCAACATAAGAACACTGTGGCCCCACCTCCATGCACATCAGCGAAAGCCAAGCAGAAAACCTAGAATTGCACAGGCAATAGCAAAGCCCCCTCCCCAACGCGGTGACGTCGGAGGAGGCCGAGTGGCGGGTCGGGACTTTCGCCACCACCAAGAAGTAACAAGGGCACACCCTTTGTGTCTCATAACACAAAAAAAAAATCAGTGAATTTAATTTTTAATTTTCTAAAAGTGCCCACTTTGGAGGTGTATCCAGAATACAATGTGAACAGAGGTGAAGGAAGAGCTTGGGCAGCTTGGGGGCCCGACAGAGTCACGGAGAAGGTGGCATGGGAGCTGGGCTTGAGAGGCAAGTGGTGTTTACCCCTGGACACAAGTCAAGGGTCAGAGGCATGGGGGATGAGGGAAGGGACAGGCGTGCAAAGGCCTGGAAGCTTCAGAACACACACTGGGGAGAAGACCATCACTGCTGATCAGAGGGGCAGGGTGACCCGAGGGCCAGAGGCAAGGTGCTCCAGGCAGAGGGAACAGCCTGAGAGTGAGGGGGTGCATGAGAGCATATGGAGCGTGTGTGTGTGTGTGTGTGTGTGTGTGTGTGTGTGTTAGGATGGAGGAGGGCTGGGTAGGTAGCTGGGAGAATGATTGTAAAGCGGTCTGTTTTACTCTAAACCCAACCAGGATTCACTGAAGCCTTTTAAGCAGGAGAACGACATGGTCACATCTATTTTAGAAAAATCACTTCGGGGAAGGATGTCACCAGCAGAGGAGTCTGGAGGGGGTGGGGGAGTGCTCCAGAAACACATGGATTCACAAGGGCGCAGAAACTCCTGCAAGGCAGCTCTCAGCAGCCGGGCTGGCTGGCTCACCAGAAGGTGCTAAGGGCAAGCTGCTCAGTATAAATGTCCCCATGCCCCCCACCAGCAAGCGACACAAGTCTCCAGCGTCCACGGAAGCTGTGGACCAGCAGGGCTCCAATGCCAAATGCGTATTCACCCGGGTCAAGGTCAACTCAGCCATCACGTCCGTAGCCTTCACGGACTGCTCCAACCCAGCGCTCTGGCCACCCGCTCCGAACCCCCAGCCTGTGACTGCAGCCTTTCCTGAGCATGTCCACATGGCACTGCCCGACTTCACAGAAAGCAGCAGGGCCCCAACTTAGCCATCCATTTCCCCGTGGAGCTGGAACCAGGGCTCGAACCCACAGATGTTGATGGGTTGATTGGCTGCTTGTTGACTGATCAGCAGTCCAGCAAGTGGCCGGAGGTTTAATCGTTTCAAAATGGGAGAGGGTGGGAGTTGGGTTTTCCCTTTCATTCCCCTTGAGGAAAATATCCTGAAAAGAAAATCAAGATGCCAGGTCTGCTCGTCTCTTAGTTTGAGAAGAAAGATCCTTAGCTGCTTTCCAGCACAATCTTTTGCACATAGAGACAGTGCTCTCAACCTGTCCCTTTTCTCAGGACAAAAGAACCAGCTGGAGTTCCATTCAAAGCACAGACCACGAACAGCACGGGGCCCAAGTGTGCTCTCACACACTGTGACAGCCTGCAGGGGTCCCCAGCAGTGGGGTACCTATGTCTCAGGGCTCTCTGTCTGTGGATAGATCAGAGCTCCTTTGATGGCCAGAGTCAAGGTCCAGGTAGAGGCCAGGGCCAGGGTTCACGCTGTGGCTTGACCCACCTACCTGACCCTCACTGGCATTCTACGAACACCTGGCATCCTCCAACTCAGAATCTCACCGTAGACCTCATGGGCCCCGGGCCAGCTCCTTCAGATCCAAGCCCTCGGGTGTCCCAGCCCCTCAGCCACTGACATGCAGAGCAGCCCTGCTTGGTGCGGGAGCTGCCTCAGAATCCACACCCCCGAGTGGCCTGGTCAGCATCTGCCTCCCTCTCCAAGCAGGTTTCACATCCTGCCCTGACACCTCCTCTTGGGGGGCTGATCTGGGTGTGTGCTGGGGACAGGGCTGGTCACGTCAAAATCACAGGCACTGGGCAGCCCGGGCTTCTCCACGGCATTGTCTCTCCACCTGTGCGAGTGGGGTGCCTTCACAATGAATCAAGAACTAAGGAGAAGGTCAAAAAAGCCACTTGGGGGCTGCTTTTCCCGGGGTGGGGGTGCTTCTGAGACCAGCTGCTCAGGAGCCCACTTATGAGAGACCAGTAGTAACCCCTCCTCCAGCCAGAGAGGAGCCCAGGCACGCATTATCAGCCCCGCTGGTCCTGGCCAATGGTCTTCCAATGGCCGGGACTAAGGCAGAAAAGGACACTGAGTCAGATGAGTGGAACTGGGGAGAGGGCTTGGCCCCTAGGGGACAGGCAAATGTGCCTGTTTTGACCAAAGACGGAAGAAACCACAGACTTGGGCTGCACTAAGGATGCATTCTGCAACCAGACACGAGCTTCACCATGTGTGCTTTGGCCAAAGAAACAGCACCATCCTCCTGGGAAGCTAATACATTTGGTACTAGCCGAGTCTGGGCGTGGCAGAACCCCCCCTGGCTTTTGGAAATAGTGCTGTTGAGGGAAAACCCAAACCCAACAGCAGCTCTGTGGACGGACGGGGACAGAGAGCAGCAGGGGACAGGCAAACATCACGGGGACTTTCTCCAGTCAGAAGGCTGCTTCTTCCAGTGCAGGAATTGGGAAACTATGGCCCTCAGACCAAATCTGTGAGCTAAGAATGGCTTTTACATTTTTAAAGAGTTGGGTTTTTTTTTAAAAAAAAAGGAGAAAGAAGAATATGTGTCACCATATGTGACCCCCAAAGTATAAAATATTTCCTCCGGCCCTTTACAGAAGTGTTCACTGACTCCTCGTCTAAAGCAAAGGGCTGGAATTTCAATCACAGCCCACATAAAATTTAGATGTGAAAAAATATGTAGCTTAATATTTTCGGTAATTCTGTTTCAAGCTCTCCTTCCCTCAAGGTGGCACAAGCCATTCTGTCCAGTCAGGGACCACGTCGTTTCCCTGCGGTCACAGCCATGTTCTCATGTAGTTCAAGGCAATGGGGTGCTTCAGTGCCATCCAGCCACACAAGCATCCCTGTGCTGCCTGCCGTCCTCTGCCCCTCACAGTCTCTCGTTCCCGTCCAGGTCTGCCAGCTCCCTCCTGCAGATCGTTGATCTGTCCAAGAACTCAGGAAGCAGTCAGCCCTTTCTAGCCCAGGATAGAGCAGGAATTCCCTCCTTGCATCTTTCTCTGTGCTTCCCTGGGGTCCACCCAGGGGACGGGGCACAGATCCTCTCTGCCCGCAGATCCCACAGCCCTCTCGAGTCATGCTGCCTCCCCAGGGCTCTTCTAGGAGGGACAAAAGGTGCTCTACCTGGGACACAAGTGCAACTATACTGTCTTTTCTCCACCGTGTTGGGTTGGGTTTTATTTCCCTTCAGCCAGCATTTGGATTTTTTTTTTCTTTTCTGTTCCAGAGACCAGATGGTAGCTACTTCTCTCAACCTCCTAGACTCACACATTTTTGTCAAAATGTCCAAAAGAGCTTTCTGTTCTGTCTAACAGCATTATTTTACAACATAAAGTCCAGGAAGAAATTCACAAATGTTTCCACCATACCCTGCCCCGTCTCTGAGGCACAGGACCCAGGATGATAGAGCGGCTTAGAATTGGAGGGAAGGATGTACTGAAGGAGGAAAAGGAAGGTCTATAATGTTTCACAACTATGTTCCTGCATGCTAAGTTCTTCCTTTGTTAATTCATTGATTTACTTACGCAGCTACATACTACAGCAGCTCACACTGGCTCCAAGAGCCAACAGTTTCATTTTCAGGAAATCCAACAGCTGATGGTCAATCCATTCATAACTTGAAATCAGCCATGGTGGAAGTATTTACACCATGGGAAGTGGCAACCGCTGCAAATCAGGGCCTCCCCCGCCGTCCAGAGAGCCAGCTGTTAAACATTTACTAGCACACCGCTGCTTACACCCTGCCTCATTCCACCAAGGATTAAAGGTGGATTTTCCAAAGTTCAGTGTGTTAGGGATGTTAATCAATGTGTTAATCCCACTAACGCCTACTTTGAATGGAAGCTTTCCTACCCACGGCTTCCGCTGACTGAACAGTCGTATTTTATAGTTCATGTCCCTGTAATCCTGAGCCCCCTTTTCCCCACACACAGTCATGGCTAACTGCCCTGGGGTGGGGGTGTGACATGATGCCTGTCTCTCCACTGGCCAGAATACTGTGTCTTGGGGATGCTGACTTAACAAGATAAGCCTTTAGAGGATTCGCTGGATGTGCCACTGGAGACGTGCAAACTTGCCTCAATTTCCAGCTGGAACAGCCATACCAATGGCTTGTCCTGCTCCTGTGGTCTTACAGTCAGGCTGTCCTTGCCTCCACTACTAGGGTAGATGAGGAACTTGCCCAAATCTCTCAGGGGTACCCCACAATGGCCCCACCTCGTGCCTGCTCTGCTGGCCTCTTGCCTCCAGCCTCAGGACTTCCTTGTCACTGCTGACACGAGACACCATGAGACCCAACTGGATACAAACAACCCAAAAATGTCAGGAATTAACACCCACGGGATGGATGCATTTTAACTGAAGGGATATGTGAGCCAACAGATCAATTCCTGTCCCTTCCTCCCCTTAGCATCTGGCCTAGATCAATGTTTCTCAACCTTGGCACTGTAGATGCTTTGGGCTGGATGATTCTGTTTGGCGGACGGGGGTCCTGTGCACTGTGGGATGTTAACCATCATCTCTCTTCTCCACCCACTGGATGGTGACACCATCCCCCTTAGTGATGACAATCAAAAATGTCTGCAGACATTGTCAAATGTTCCCTGGGGGACAGAATCACCCCTGGAGAGAACCACTGTCCTAGACAGACTGTGTGGAGTTGCTGTCATTTCCAGCATCTCTGAGATGACCTGAAATGCCAAGAAATCAGCTAGCTGGAAGCTGTAGCAGCTTAGCACACACTCCTGCGGGTACCCTCCCTCATCTCCTACTCCTGCCCTTTCCCTCACTGGTGCTTCCTGAGGCTGCATCTTCCCATGACACATAAGCTTTCCACTCGGGCTCAGTTTTCTAGAGAACCTGGGGTAAGGCACTTGCTAATCAGAGTCCATCTCAAGAATCTGAACTGAGAGACCTGGAGGGATTGGCACTGGAGGCTGCAGCTGGAAGTGCCTATGGCCCTGGGCTGAAGCAGCCCCGCTGGCTGCAGTGAGGGGGGAATGCAGGAGCCCTGAGCGAACACAAAGCAGGATGAGTTTGCAAACATCAAAGAACAGAAGCGCAGAGAAGTATACCCGCTAAGAGAGTGAGAGCAGAAGTGCCGGAGAACAGGGGTCCCTCTTGTATCCTCCCTGAAATCCCCTTTCCTCGAGCTAGCTTAAGTGGGTCTCTACTTCTTGCAACAAAAAAGCCCCAACTGAAATATTTGGAAAGCCCCTAATTTCCCACAGAACTCATACAAGGCTGGTGTCAGCTCCGCTCAAGGAAGAACATTTTGACAATCAGAGTAGCTGTCTCATGGCATGGAGACAGTGAGCTCCCCTCTCCCGTTGGGGTCATTCCCAAAGGGAGTGGACAGCCAGGCTCCCATCAGAAACATGATGGAGGCGGTGCTCTCACACCTGATGATGGGGGGAGCAGTCTGGATGACCTCCACTTCCCTTCCCTCTCCTGACGCTGAACTTCCACGAGTTCCAGACTTAGATTCAGAAAAACTGGGCTCTTTGTCCTGATTCTCTGGCCACCTTGCCATGTACCCCTAAGCAAACCCTTTCCTTCAATCTGGGTCTTGTTTTTCTCATCTGTATAGAAAGAGATTTGATGTCATACTTTGAAATATCAGAAAAACATGACGTTTACATGATGGGTGTTAGGATTAGAAGCCCAAGTAATACAAGCAGGTAAGAAAGTCTGTACAGAACCAAGTAAAGACCTACATTTGAGTCCAGAAATCTGGCTGGGTTAGCACATGATGTGAGAACATGACTGAATCAACAGGCGTAGAAACGAGCTCAGAGGAAAAACAAGTTAACTTTTATTTCATTGAATTAGAAGGGTGAGATGGCTATCAAGAAAAAAATGCCACCTGGATCACATCAATAGAAGCATGGAGTCCAAAATACAGGAGGTGGCCATGTCACTCTCCTTTATACTACTCCAGACTCGCCTCGGGTACTGAGACTCCAACACTCTCAGAGGCACATGGGCAAGCTGGACTTGATAAAAAGTGGCTTAAGATAAATCAAGGACCAGAATCCACTGTGTTGGAAGAACATTTTGAGGAGATGGGAGTGCTCTTCCTGGAAAAGAGAAGACAGAGGGGAACAGGAGCACCAGCTTCAAGGATTTGAAGGGCTTTTGTGGGTCAGAGGGAACAGGCTTCAGCTGTGAGAACCTAGTTCAAGGAATCCAAATGGGTGGAATCCACTGAGAGATGGATCACAGATAAATCTGAGTCTGGGTTTCCCCTACTCATGGCTTATGCTATCTTAAAAGGAAGGGAGAGAGGTAGGTTCTGCAGGGCCTGGGCAGAAACAATGATCATAAGTGTAACAGCTCCCACTCGCTAAGTGCCTTCTGCACGCTGACACTGAAATGAGCACACTACACCCATTTCGTCTTTACAGCAACCCCAGGAGGTAGGTACCACTTACAGAGAAGGAAACCGAGGCTTGAGAGCTTAAGCCACTAGATGGTGGAAGATCTAGGAACCAAGACCCTATTCTCTGACTCCAAAGCTACTGCACTTGGCAGAGGTATCACAGAAAAGACAGAAGCATCAACTGAGAGCATCGTAAGGGGAGTTACTAACCCTAACCCTAACCCTGCACGGCACGCCTGGGCCCAATTCTGAGTGTCTTACATGTACTTAACACATATTGCAACATATATCACAACAACTCTTGGAGACAGTGACTATTATTATTCCCATCTACACGAGGGGAAACAGAAGCATGGGGAATTTAAGTAACTTGTCCAAGGTCTCACTGGTTAGTAAGTGGTGGAGCTGGAGTGCTCTCAACTGCTACACTGCCCTGCCCCCGACCTGAACTAGGACTTGAAGGTCTCCATCTAAGTGGCCTTCTCCATTCCAGCATCTGTTACTCCCCACTTAGAAGCTTCAGATACAGACCCGCCTTTCCCCAGGCTCAACACACACTTGTCAGAGTCACAGTTTGGCAGGGGGTGTCCTTGGCCCCGGCAGTAGCTGGGTTTTGTCTCTTCCCAGCTCCAATTCCATCTGACAGCCACACTGCTCCACAAGGGTGATGGACGCTGTCCCCAGGTGCCATGCTGGTCACCCCAGCCAGCCCCTCCCAGAGTCCCAGCCACTGGAACCTGCCTCTGCCTCTGTGCCACTTTGCACCAGTCTCCGACAAGGACGGCCATTTTGGGTGAGAAATGGGGCAGGCAGAAAAAAATTCATTTAAGCAATTAAAGAATCACTGCATTTTTCATGATTAACTTCATGTTCACAGATTGAATGCAAAAAGCTGTTAGCCGAGCATTTCCATTTCTGTACCTGACATGAGCAATGGGAATATTTGTTCTGCCCGGGAGGATTACACCTTCCATTAATCTCCGTTTTATTGAAAGTTTAAATAACAGACAGACACAATGTGATCAATTAGCACTGTAATTCCAAGGAGATGTCATAGTAAAATTAAATCGCGAGCACATCGGTGGCAAAGATGCCTGCAAGTTCTCTCCAGCCTCCCTTCCTCATCGCAGTGTGTATATTTTAATTGAAAGTTTATTTTGCTATGTGCCTCATCTACTAAATTTTAATTTAACGTTGTAATGAGAAGGGTGTTTCTGAGGAGCTCTTCACAGACAAGTTGAGGAGGTTTCACAAATTAAGAGAATGAGTGAATTTGTGGCACTTTCCAGACAGCTGTGGGAGGAGAGAAGACCTCAGATTCTTTGGAGAGGATCCCAGGGTCTGGAGAGCCAGCCCAGGGGATGTTTAGCATCTGTGGCAGCTGGGCCAAAGGTGACCACCCCATAAAAGAGTCCCAAGAGATGAAGGCAAAACAAGTACTGTGTCTCTTCTCCCTTCTCCTACCTAGAGAACCCCTCTAGCGTCCTCTATACGCAAAACCCAATAGGAAACCAATTGGCCAAGTGAGAACACAGTGTCAGCCTCAGCTCTGTAGAGGAGAATATAGAAGGGCAGGCCTGGAGGGGAGAGGCAGTCACTTTGTAATCAATATAATATTTTGGGGAACATGACTTTGCCTCTCTGATCCTTAGCTTCCTCTGTAAAACAGGAAGGATGATACCCAGTCTTCAAGGTTGTGGTGAGAATCCAGTGAATTGAGGACTGAGAGGGGGTTTGAAGAGTATGACACAAAGGTGGGAAGGATTGTTCGTTTCCACTGCTTCTCAGAAGAATCACAAGGGAGCTTCTCCTTCTTGAAGGTGACCTCAACCAAAAAACAATGTCATGGAGCTGATTTGGCAGAAAGGCCCTGACTGGACTGGGAGGTGGTCTGAGGCTCAGACTGAGGGAGGAGGAGATGGCGGACAGAGCCTGCATTGTCCCCAACAGCAGGACAAGAGCAGAGTAAGCACCAGCCTGTTCCATGTCAGTAAAGCCAGAAGTCACTCATCACAAGGGTCACTTCACTGGAGTCTTGAACTTCAAATCCATCAGACTGTGTCTCACTTGCCATCATAGCTTAGGAAACTGTGCAGTGCCTGGCCCTGGGCATGAACTCAACAAACGGTTGTGGCTTGGAAGTGGAAGGAATGAGAGAAAGGGAAGCATTTGGTGCACTAGTGCCAACTGTTGGCTAAAGGTGGTATTGCAGCCCAGCTCTATGGGACCCCATATGCGATGGGAAGTGAGCACAACTTCAGAAGCCACTAATGTGGAATCAAGGAGTTTCCAGAAAAAGGGGGGGAAATGCTAATAATCAGGATTTAAAGAGTTATATGGCAGTGGGGAGAAGAGAGATGTAGTCTCTATGACTTGATTGCCTCCCACTCTCCTTCTTGCTCTCTCCACTCCAGCCATTACATCTAAAATAGCAACTCTAGGATCATAAGATATAATAGTCACTCAAAGATTATGTATTGAATTACTAGAGAAAAAAAGAATGTGATGTGACTTAACAACAGAACTTTGAAGGTAATTTCTACACCTTTTAGTAGATTTGGTGTAAGTTATGTTATGAAGACATTTCTCAGCTGGGACTTGTGGGAAAGGGGCCCCAGGAGAAAGGAGTCCCATAATCTGGAAATCAGGAATCCATCAGGGTATGAGTTTTGCTACTGTCCTCTACTAAATGTCCCTCCTGGTCTTCACTAATGAAGTATATGCCACAGCCCAGAAAAAGATCCACGTCTGAGCTGGAGGGAGTGTGTCTAGCTCTCCATCAGGGGTAAGGGAGAAGCAAAGAAGTCATCACCTTCAAACCTCAGAGGTCAGTGGCCACAGGCCCTGAGAACCTTGGGGTAGTCTGTGGAGCATGTGTCAGTGCCCCACTTCTTTATACCATTACCCTCTCTTCGCATCCACCCAGGGAACAGTCATTAAGTCCTCATGGTAACACCTCTCTGACTTAACAATAGAAGTTAATGGGGAATTGGGATTTACTTTACTGATATTTGCTTTGCCCCCAAGTTGGCTAGAATAGAACTCACTCTGTAAACCAACAGTCGTCTGAATGTGCTGTCATCAATGCCAAGCAGTCTATTCTAGGTCATTCCAGACAACTAATGAGCAAATATTTTGTAACTTGGTAACACAGAAGATTTTCTAATAAATAAGGCTATCAGGTACTTAGAGGCCAGCCAGCTTTCCTCTTGAATACAGCTGAGATTGTGTAGTTAGACTTGAAAAGGGCTAGAGGATGCAGAACCTTCTTTTAGAAGGTCCAAGTTGACAAAGTCAAGAAGAAGCTAGTGTGTCCATCAGATTCTGGTTTGAGTCTCCCAAATGAACCTCCAGCATCCGTGGCTGCAGGTTCATCACCTGCCCCAGTGTCTAGACACACAAGTTAGGAGGGTAGGGAGGATGTGGGGGAGGGGAGATTTCTTCCATTCCTGGGTTCCTTCTTCTTCCCCAAGGCAGATGTTGCCACACCTCCCAAGTGGCACCCCTGCCACCCCACTGGCCAAAGAACTTTTTGGATCTTTGATTCATTTGGCCTCCACAAGAGCCCCTCCCCCATTTTCATCCCACACAAGAGAGTTTGCTCCCCAGAGGCCCTCCCAGCCAAGCCATTCCAGAAGCATCTCACTTCATAGACCTCACATACCTGCCATCTTTCAATTTCAGCCTTAATTGCTTGTACGAGCTTCTGGCCTCAAGAGAAATGTCGCCCACATCACAATTCTTCAACAGGTCTCTGATTTTCTTATCAGAAGGGTCACTCTGACGCTGTAAACACCAACTGTGTCTTTCCCATAAGGTAACTTTGATCTAGGTCTCTCTCTGACAAAAAGATCTTCAATTAAGACACAGTGGTATTCCTCCCCTACTGTTACATACAGCCCAGATAAGCCCCCACCTAGAAAACATCCACGGAAAGGAGACCTAGAACTTGAAGATGCTGTCACTGTCCCCTTGTGGTGACTGGGTTGGCGGCAAACCCCGCAGAACCACCTTAGACACATTCAGCAAACGTGCCCGGAACTGAACTCAGCTCTGTAGAATCCTCAGGACTGAGACCTCCACTCTGTCATGCACCCCATTCCCAACTTGAACCCTAACTTCCTCTCTCCTCCTCAGCAACATGGTGCCCTCCTGGGAGTCCTGTGGAGGGGCTGCCTGTGGACGATGAGCCTCGCCGGCCATTCCACAAATTCACAGCCTGCCTGACAGCTAACAAGCTCCGTGGCCAGGAAGTGCAGCAGAGCGAAGGCCCAATTACGGCGGAGAAGAGGCTGGTACAAAGGGCTTAAATGCGCTAACAAGGCATTTCCGAAGGCCACAGAGCCCCTAATGGCGCGCCTGCTGTCAGAGAGGCAGCAAAAGGCTGGGCGTGAACAGGCCGCTCAGGGCTGCGTCCTGATGATGTTTGTCATGAATCTCTTGTTCAGAATCAGTCTGGTTGTCAAAAAAAATAAGGCGAGGTGGGGGGTTGGGGGAAGTCAGGGAGTGAAGGGGAGGGGCGTCAGTGCCAGGCAAGGAGACAAACACAGCCATGAGGCCATTCCTGGATTGCTTCCCCTCCCCTCCCCAAATCCCGTTGGTGGTCCCCCATTGCCTGCAGAATAAAGTACCAACCCCCACCCCCTCCAACCTGATGACAAGAAAATTTCACTTCCCTATTGCTGGATTTCTCAGAGGACAGTTTGTGGGTCATGGGCATCAGAACTGCCCAGGTTTAAAAGGCAGATAAATCCACCTGCACCCGCAGCACCCCAGCCCAGGTTCCTGTATTAGAACCTTGGGGCGGAGTAGGGGCTGGATTCTGATGTTTAACCTGCTTCCCCTGGTGATTCCCAACACAGTAATTCATTCATTCATTCATTCATTCATTGAATCACTAAGTATCCAGTGAGCAGTTACTCTGTGCCAGGCACTGTGCGGGGTGCTGGGAGGAGAGGTGAGCAAAAGGCACTCACTCTCTGTTCCCCCCAGAGCTCCGAGGGAACGGATATGAATGAGTCATCACACAAATAAACGTGCACTCAACTGCGGACGGTGGGCATGCCCCAGGCCTGCGACAGCGGCGGAAGGTGGGGGTCGCCAGCCTGACTTTGGAGTCAGATCCAGGCTTCTCTGGGCTCTGCCTCTAACTGTGTGACCCTGGGTGAGTTACAGTGCTTTTACAAGCCTCAGTTTCTTCCTCTTTAAAATGGGGCTAATCGTGCTTCCTCCTACCTCCAGGAAGAGGAAGAGATGTTCCATGTGAAGTCTGGCACTTTGTAGGCATGTAACCAATGCTGGCCTTGAGGGGCAGGGAGGTAGCAGCAGGGGTCAGACGAGCATTTGCTGGGATGCAATGTGGCCCACCCTGGTGCTCAGTAAGATTCAGCAGAATTGACCTACACTTTTATTTATTTATTTTTAATAGAGTTGTTTTTTTTTTAATAAAGAGGGTTTTTAATAAGGAGTTTTTCTTATAGTTTTTTATAAAGGTTTTTTAAATAAAGAGCTTTTTTTTAAAATAGTTTTTGACCTAAACTTTTACAACTTCTGCTAGTGACACTTTCTAACTTACTGATCATTTGAGGAGAATTTTACTGGACTTTCACAACCACTTCCTTACCTTTGGAGGGAACCACTTTAAACCCAATACGAACCAGGTCTACTCAGAGCCTAGGTGAGATCTGTCTCGTGACCTTGGCCAAGTCACTTGCCCTTTGAGCAGGGTTTCCTCACCCAGAGAACAACTGAAGCTGACTCCGTGATGTCTGAGACCCTCAGCATGGGCACCAGCTTTTTTGTTTTGCCCGATAGGACATTTTTTTAAATCTGCAGTTCCTAGTATTTCATTGAAGAATGACATGTGATGGTGAAAAATGTACAGATTCAATGATATGCTATATAGGATTTGTTTCAAAATAATACAAGGGGAAGGGAAGTGGACGGGGATATGGATGAATATGATCACCTGAGTCAGTAACTGCTGAAGCCAGGTGACGGGCACGTGCAAGTTCACTGTACTCGTCTCCCTACTTTTTGTATGTATTAGAATTCTCTGTAATAGAAAGTCTAAATAAAATGATGCCACCAAGAAAAAAAAATGACACAGTAGGAAGGTCATCATGGCAGGATAAAAAGATAACCTTCCACAAAGAGAAATGTGGGCAACACTACGCATATATAGAAAACAGACATTTAGTTCTCACTTCGCCTACCTGGTGAAAGCTTTCCTCCTGGACCAGCCACAGACCAGAGACCCAAAGATGACGATGATGAATGAGAGACCTATCGTAGCCATTTCTGTAGACTCACTATGTGCCAGGCATGCTTCTAAGCACTGTTTATGTATTAACTCATTTAACCGTCACTCCTATCCCATGAAGTAGATCTATTATTGGCCCCATTTTGCAGAAAGAGAAACCTCCCCCAGGTCTCACTGCTAAAAAGCAGTGAACTTCCTGAGGAAGTTGAAATAATTTTTTTTAACAGTCGGTTCATCATTTGGATGACTTGATAAAGCTTTTCTGCCAGAAAGTTCCCTCCAGCAGTCCATGCTGCCTAACAGGCAGTCAGGTGCCAGTGGACTCTGCTAGACCTCTGCTTTGCCAGCAGGCAAGAAAAGCTGTGATGAAGGGGCTGATGCTAGAGCATCCAATTCATCACCTCAAAGTCATGGCCAAACATGCACTTACCTGGCACCTCCACAGAAACCCTGCAACCCGGAAGCCTGGGTTGGTCCCCTTGGATACTGAAGAAGAAAGAGATGCTTCCTTGCCTCTTCTCTTGTCTCCCATCTCTTCAGCTGGTATCCAGAGAGCTTCTGCTGTGTGTCAGGGGCCCCAGAGATACTCCTGAGCCAGGCCTGCCATGGCCCACAGCTTAGGAGAAACAATAAATCCACAAGAAACCACAACATCATGTGGCCTCTGTTACAGCACACAGGTGAGCAGGCTCTGTGCCAGCCCAGAGGAAGACACAACCACGCCGTCGTGGAGGCTTCGGCAAGGATTGAATGCCCCTGGGACTTGAAGGATGAGTGGTGGGTTTAGCCAAGGTGAGGCCATTAGCAGACTGTTGGGGCCCTGCTGAGCTCTGGAACTTTCCAACCTCAAAAGCAAGGTGGGAAGCCCCCTGAGCCCTCTCCCCTCCTCTAGGGGATGGCCAGCCTCTCCACCTGTCAGGGAGGAAAGATGCAACTTCTCCAGCTGGATCACGCCAGGCCACCACTCCGAGGGGGCTTGCTGATGGAGAACAGTTCGGAGGCACAGGTGGCTGGCCGGCAGAGCCCACTTCTTTAGCTGAAGGCGCTCTTGTATTGTACTTAGATTCACAGAAGCATAAAACAGGCAATTTGGATTTGACCTCAGAGGTGACTCTTCGACGCTGGGAGGTCTCCGTCTGGCCCAGCAGAAATAACAATCCTTTAAATTTGCCTAACGTTATACAGTTACACTTCACTTTGTTTGGCTGGTACCTGCAGATGTAATCAGTGTTCCCACTCACCCCTGTGATGGCCCAAACTAATTCTCCCGGAGACATGGTGTACAGCACACATGCAGCCACCAGCCAGGACTTTTTGCTCTAATCTTAGGGTGCCCAGGTGGCCAAAACCTCTGGGTTTGAGGTTCGGGGGGAAGCCAAGAGTCTGGTCCATCAGCAGAATAAACTGTCCTCAGTCACTGAAGGGAATCGGAGATAACAGGCAGTCTTAATGAACAGCTCACACAACGCCCAGCTCAGTGGAGTACAGCGGACCTGACAGGAAACGTCTCATCTCCAAACACAAACGCAGCATCCAGCAGAAAGCAGGCAGCACAGTGGACACGCTTGACTGAGAAGGAGAAAAATGCCTGTGACTGGAGAAAAAGCCCAATTACCCCGAACCTGGCAAACCTCCTGCACAATGGAAACTGGACAGGCACAGGGACCCAGGGAATGTCTTGGGAGATGGGTGGGGGTTGCTATGGAAACTTGGGGGACACAGGGGATTGGTGTCTGACCCCAGTTTTTAATTAGACATTCATTTAGGGGCTGCTCTGAAGATATTTTGTAGATGAGATTAAAGTCCACAATCAGTTGACTTTAAGGGAGACTGCCCTGGATAATCTGAATGGGCCTGATGCCACCCATTGAAAGCCTTAAGAGCAGTGCTGAGACTTCCCTCCAGGAGAAGAAATTCCAACTCCTCAGCCATAAAAGGGAATGAAATAATGCCATTTGCAACAACACAGATGGACCTAGAAATTATCATACTAAGTGAAGTCAGTCTAAGAGAAAGGCAAATATCATACGGTATCACTTATATGTGGGATCTAAAATATGACACAAATGGACTTATTTATGGCACAGAAACAGACTCACATAGAAAACAAACTTATGTTTACCAAAGAGGAAAGATGGGTGAAGGATAAATTAAGAGTTTGCGATTAATGGATACAAACTACTATATATAAAATAAATAAACAAGGACCTAGTACCACAGGGAACTATATTCAATATCCTGTAACAAACCATATGGAAAAGAATATGAAAAAGAATATATATATATATAAAAACTAAATCACTTTGCTATACATCAAAAACTAACACAACATTGTAAGTCAACTACACTTCAATAAGACTAGAGATTATCATACTAAGTGGAGTAAGTCACAAAGAGAAAGATAAATATCATATAATATCACTTTTATGTGGAATCCAAAAAAAAGATACAAATGAACTTTATCAAAACCAGAAATAGACTCACAGACATAGAAAACAAATTATGGTTACCCAAGGAGAAAGGGGTGGGGGGGGGAAATTAGGAGTTTGGGATTAACAGATACACACTACTACATATAAAACATAAACAACAGGGACCTACAATATAGCACAGGGAACTATATTTAATATCCTGTAATAAGCCATAATGAAAAATAATATAAAAAGAATATATACATGTATAACTGAATCACTTTGCTGTACACCAGAAACTAACACTACATTATAAACCAACTGTACTTCAATTAAAAAAAAAAAAGGAGGAGAAATTTCACCTACAAAGAGCAGAGAGCTCATGCCAGCGAGTTCACCCAGCTCCTCCTCAATCGTGTGAGCCAATTCTGTGCAGTAAACCTCTTAATACAAATCTAGTGCTGGTTCTGTTTCTCCGGTTGAACTCTGACCGATACAGATTTTGGTACCTGGAAGTGGGGTGCCACTGTAACAAAGTCCCCAACATGGTGAAGTGGCTTTGCAACTGGACAGCAGGCAGAGAGTAGAAGAACACCGAGGAACATGATGGGAAAAGCCAAGATCATCTTGAACAGACGGTTAGTAGAAATACGGATGTTAGAGACTTGGCCAGTGAGAGTCTAGAAGGAAGTGAGGAGCATAGTCAGAAAACCTGCATCTTCTTAGAGGAGACTTAAATCACTGCGAACAGACTGTTGGCAGCAATACGAATGTTAAGGACAATTCTAATGAGGGCTCGGAAAGAAATGAGGGCCACGTTTTTGGAAACTGCAGGAAAGGGGATCCTGGTGGTCTAGCGGCAGCCAGCTTAGCTGAACTGTGTCCTACAGTGAGTGGAGAGAAGAACTTGGAAGTCAGGAACTTGGAAGCTTAGCTGAGATTTCCAAGCAAAGTGTTGAAAGTACAGCCTAGTTTCTTCTGGCTGCTTCTAGTAAAATGCAAAAGGAAGAGTGAGTGAAATCGAGGAAGAAGAACTATTTGGAGAAATGGTTTAGGAAAACCTCAGCCTATTTACGTTGCAAACAAGGCTAAAATTAGGGGATTCACTGTTGGGAAAGCATGCTCTGGAGAGAAGGAGAAGGAGATCTCTAATAGTGAAGGATGAGGCTGGAGTGATGTGGGGGCCACAAGTCAAGGACTATAGGTAGCCTCTAGAAACCGGAAAAGGCAAGGAAACAGATTCTCCCCTAGAGCCTCCACCAGGAATGCAGCCCTGCTGACCCATTTTAGACTTCTCAACTATAAGCTCATACATCCAGAACTGTAAGATAATACATTTGCATTGTTTCAAAACACTAAATTCGTGGTCACTTGTTACAGAAGCAATAGGGAACTAATACAGTGACAGAAAAAGAGAGAGAATGAGAATGATCTCTCGCAACTCCCTTTGCTGACTGCAAGCTTAAAATGCAGTTTGGAGCTTTGGTGTGACTCCAGATTGGACATTTTAATTACTGAACTGAAATGGTCTTGGGGGCCAAGGTGACCAGAGGATATTTTATAATCCAAGTGTGAGCAGAGAAATGTGGGGCTCCCAGAGATCTCAGGAGCAGGGCAGGAGCCAGGCCCATGTAGAAGATTTAAAGGGGAAAAACTTAATGAAGGAGTTCAAGACTCCTGCTCATTCCGGAAAGTGCTGGTGCTTGGTCATATCAGTGAAGGAAAGAGATGTGTGGATTTGATCCCAATAGGGGGAGGACATGGGGGTAGCGGGACGACTCCTGGGACCCACAGCCAGAGTTCAGAGATGCCATCACTATGGCCACAGCAGCATCCCATTGGAAAGGAAGATGTGGCTGTGTCCCATCAGCTCTTCTGAACCTTCCTTGTGGACTTGGTCACCCGGCTCTTCATTCCATGAACTCGCTCCATCCTTCATCTGGATGGTACTTTCAGCCTCCGTATCCCCCTCCCTGAGCCATCAGAACCGCCTCCCCCAGGGAGGGGGTGAACCACAAGAATCTCCCCAAGTCTGGGAGCTTCAGGGAAATAATCAACTGGAGTCCCACCTACTCACTCCAGGTCTGTTTTGCTAAACATGAAAAAGGGACACCTGGGGATGCCACAGAGGACAGAGGGACCCCACAGAGTGAGGCAGAAGGCTGAGGAGTTTCTATAACCAGGCAAGACTGACTCCGTATCCAAACTCAGCCACTTTCCAGCTGTGTGTCTAGAACAAGAGACTGAACTCGTCTGGACCTCAGTTTCCTTATTATGAATATCTTAGCACATAGCTCATGGGGCTTTGGTGAAGATTAAAGGGGAGAACACGGGTGAGGGGTAAGTGCCCGAAAAACATGAGCTGCAATAAGAATTAATGTTCTGATTAGCGGGGCCACCCCCACTGGCATCTGCAATGCCCCAGCCCCTGCCCCGATTGCCACCCTGCAAATACAAGGACTTCCCTCCTGAAAGCCCCTGGGCCACAAACAGTTAATGTGATTATTGCATTTAGTCCAAATTTGCAATCGCTTCTTCTCCTTAATCACTTTGAAAGTGTTTCAAATTCCCTTCCTACGTGACTGAAATCAAAGTGGCACCTGTGAAGGCAGAAAGCCTGGCTGCCGGCATGAGGTGGGGATGTAAAAACCCGTCAGGCTTTGATCGGTAGAAATTATGTCTTTCTTAATTCCTTTTACCCTATAATTACCAGGCACGACCACGTGGGTTCACAGCAAAAATAACTTGCACAGAAAGACTTTGTCTGTAAAGTCCCGGCTCGAGTCCTAACGGGAGACCCTCAGGGGAAGCTCCAGTGCGGCCCGCATCCAGGCATCTTCCGCACCAGCTCCCCACGGCCACCTTCCCCAGGCGACAAGGGTCAATCGGGAGGCGTCCTTTCTGCTGCCTTCTCTTCCGCAGCATCTGACTGTGAGAATCTTCTTCTCCCCTTTCCCAGCCCAACTTCCCAGGTGCCATTTTCCCTGCCTCATCTCCACCCTTGGACTCCTTCAGACTCCCACCCCCTCCCTTTGACCCCTGGGCACTGGCCTCCCTGAGGTCCTCAAAGAATCTTTCTTCACCTCCTCTCTCCTCTGCTCTCTTTCCTCTTCCTTCCCTCCCACTGCTCCAGAGATCACATCTACCCTGAAGACTCTCAACCTGGCCTCCCCATGCATGATCTCCAGGCTCCAGGACCCGCACCTGGGTCCAGCGGCTGGGGAATGTCACCACTGGGATGCCCGGCTGGGTCCAAATCTGCTCCCCTAGACCCCTCTCTGATCAAGTATCAGTGTGCAAATATCTCTAACAGACTCTGCTTGCAATTATTTGGGGGGCAGAAGCAGAACTACATCCCCCATTTTGCTTGGCGTCATGGTTGATAGCTCACGTCTCCTCCCCTCATCTGCCACCCCAAACAGCACTGCCCTCACATGGCACAAGCCCTTCCTGAAACACACTCTTTCTCATTGTCTTGGGGGGACCTCGGCAGCCTGGGGTCAGCATTTGGAAAGTTTTGCTGATCTGAACCCTGTCCAAGGTGCCTGTTCTGCTCCTGGCCAACCTCTGGGGACCAGAGTCTCACTCAGCCTTGAAAACAAAAGGAAATGGAGAAAGGCACATTTTAAAAAATTACCCAGGACACCCAACCCTGTCCCTAGGGTTTCTAGGTGCAGTTTTTCCCATTTATCTGGGACTACTCTGTCACTTCTTGTCCCTGGAGGTTTGCCAAGGTAACTGGCTTGCAGAGAAAGCAGCCTTTTTGTATGGCTGGGCAGCAAGGACCAGAAAGTGGGTTAGAAGCCTGTAGGGTGAAGCCGGGTCCACTCAGCGTGTGATATTAGAACCAGCAATGCCCTCCCAGGCCAGCCGTGCAGACAGCAGAGACTGAGGGCCCAGATCTACAGAGACACACACGGCCAAATGTGGCCATCACCCGAGGGAAGGGAGAGACAGGCTGCAGGGGCCCGAGGTTTCCTCCAGCCCTGACTCTCGACATCTTGAGAAAAAAAAATCTATGCCACTTTAAACCAGGGACACCCAGTGTAATGAACTGATACCAGGCGTAAGCCCCAACTGCACAGGGAGGGGAGAAGCCCCAGCACCGGGCTGGACACCCAAGAGTGCAGGGAGGTGGTTTCGAGGATGGCCCAACCTCACCTCTGTGTGTCTTCCCAGCTCCCACCCTCAGGAGGCAGAGTCTCTGTCCCCTCCCCTTGAATGCAGACTGGTTTCTGACTTGCTTTGATCAATGGAATTCAGTGAAAGGGATGCCCATGGCAGCTGTAGGCCAGCTTTTAAGAGATCTTGCCTTTTCTGTCTCCACCCCCTTTCTGCCCCAAGACCAGCAGGTAAGGGAGCCAATGTTGCCAATGGGCAGGTGAGAGGCCACAGAAGGGGACCAGGGAGCTCCAGGAGCAGACAGAACCAACTGCCTGACTTGTGAGTGAGGCCAGCTTGGACCCCCCAGCACCACCAACCTCCCAGCGAATGCAGTGACACGTAGGAGTCCAGCCAAACCAGCAGGATGGCCAACCAATCCACCAAGTTATGTGAAGTGAAAAGTCATGGCAATTTTAAGTTGCTAAGGTTGAGCACAAGATGGTTGTTACAAAGCAATAGCTAACCAAAACTGGGTTTACATCCTTGCTCTGCCACAGATCTGCCATGAATCTGCCACACAGCTTCAGGAAGCCTCTGGGCTTCTGTTTCTCCTTGCAATAAAGTTAAAGGAGTGGGGGAAGGGACAGAAATAGGAAAATCATTATCAGCCAAAATCCCAGCTCTGCCACTTCCTCGCTGTGTGACCTTAGACAAGTTACCTAACCTCTCTGAGTCTGTATTTCCTCATCTCTCCTATGAGAGGAATAACACTCAGTTAGATTTCTGGGAGGAAATAAAGTGTTTGGCACCCAGCGGATGCTTGATAAATAGCAACATCCTCAGAGGGGCTTAATGATGGTTAAGCACATGGACACTGGAACCACATTATCTGGGTTCACATCCCACTTGTATCATTTTCTAGCTGTGTGATCTTAGGCAGGGGACTTCACTGAGCTTGGTTTCCTCATCTGTTCCTCATCTGTATGATGACAAGGATGACAACAGGATCTAGCTCACAGGGCTGTTGTGAGAATTTAGATAATAATATAATATATTATATGCAAAGTGCTTCGAACTGCACCTGGCACATAGTAGGTGGCTCAGTTATGCATTGTCTTGGTGGTGTTTTTCAGTTTAAAGAGCCCACTTCCACAAGCCATCTACTTGACCTTCACCAAGTCAGGCACAAGGTGAGGAAACATGCCCCAGAGCTTGCCAGGTGACTTATCCAAGGTCACAGAGCTAACAGTAAGGGTAAGATTGGACCTCAGATCTGCAGGACTGCGAGTCCAGGCAGATCCCTATAATTCAGCCACCCCTCACTGTGTGCCTGTTCTGGGCACTGTAGCTATGAGAATGAATGAGGGCCTTTCCCACACCCGCAAGTCTTCTTGGGAAGACAGACACATGCACAATTCCAGCATGATTCAGGCTCTGCAGAGGGTGGACAGGGCCACTGACTCTACCAGGATGGATCCTGGGAGGCACAGAGGAGGAGCCCCTGAGCTGGATCGTAAAATAGGAGTAGGTTTGGGTCATGTGCATTGGATGGGGAAGCCTCGCATAGGCAGAGGCTCAGAGTGTGAACCCACAGCACGTATGCAGAGCCTGCAGGAGAGCAGGGTCCCAGGAAGAGGCTGCTGAGAGGACCGGCCTCCCTTCCTGCCTCAGATGAAGTGCCAAAAGGGATGGCAATGCCCGAGACCCCTGCCAGGGGTCAGACAGCCCCTACCTTCTCTCTCATCAGCACCTCCCAGCAAAGTCATAGCCACCACCGTGTGCTTGGAGAAAGCCTTCCAAGCCTTCCTTGGAGAAGCAAGAAAAAGGAGCAAGCGAGTTGGTTCTCTTCCCACTCCCTCCTGCTCCGACCCAGCCTGCAGCGTCCTAGAACCTGACTCTGACCAACTCCACCCATTTCTAGGATCCCAGGGCCAGCATCCGGGGGCACTGATTAGAAAGGTCTGAACTACAATAATGAATTGGCAGTTGAACCCCAAATTCTCAGATCTTATAGGATTAGAAAGATGACTGAAGGTCAGCTGGGCTGATCTGGCTCTGAGCCATGGTGAAGGTAGAGGGTAGGGGTGAGAGTGGGTCAAGCCCAGGTGTGAAATACCCGTGACCCCACCCCTCACCCCCACCCCGGACTCCATGGCAAGCTGAACCGCGCATGTCCCGCCTCGAAACAGGCTCTTGCCCACACTCTTTGGCATCTGGATCTGGGCAGACTCGTAGCCTCGAGAATCAGCTGCCTCAGAACTGCTGAGTGGGCAGCTTTGCTTGTTTCATAAGTCCTTATTGAAGTGCTCAGATAAATCACGCTTCTCGACAAGCATGCAGCCTATGGGAAAAATCCATCCCAGCTCCTGAATTCCCGTTTCTAATGATTCTCAAGAAATGATTGAGAAAATCAAAACACTATGTTTCGAAACATTCTGTAAGACTCACCACAGTTCAAACGCTTTCCATAAATCCAGAACGCAAACGGCATTTTTCAAAGGTTTACTGTTCCCCCGATGACAATAAGGCCGTATTGACTGACTTCCATGGAGCTCTGGGAATTTGGAAAAACCAGTCAAGCAAGCAAGATCTTTAACTGAAAAAGAAAAAAGAAAAAGAAGTTCGTGAACTTGACAGCTTTGTTGAAGTTCACAGCATTTTCCCCGTTTTGACAGCACTTTTGCAGGTCTGATACCTCGGGTGTTGGATAACACCATCCTCTCCTTCTCTGAGCTCGGCCTCCAGCCTGCCCTACACCCTCCGCCAGTCTGCCCTCCACGCAGCAGCCAGAGCCATCTTTCTAAAACACAAATCTAGAGGGGACTACACCTACACAGGGAACAATACTCACAGAATACCAACTGAATATCTCTTACAATTGGAACTACAATGAAAATTCTCACCAAACCAGGTTGGGGGGGGGGGGGTAGGAAAAGGAGATCGTGGCAGGACCTGTTCCCCCGGGGGGGAGGGAGTGGCCAAGGAGGAAAATTGCTCTCACCCTTGGAAGCCCCTCTCGAGCAGGGAGGTCAGTGGGGACAGAAAGGGAGCTTCGGAGGCTCAGAGGAGAAAGAAGCAGCCACTTGGCAGACAGAATGGAAGCCTACACAAGGGCCCGGGGGATGGCCCGTGGAGAGGCCTGGGGCTGGCTGCGCAGAAGCAACCTCAGAGGGCTGGAGCGTGGTGCCGGCAGAGGCTGGGAGAGAGTGCAGAACAGCCTGGGTTCTGGAATCTCCAATGCTAGCGCACGTGGACCGAGTGGAGTGCGCCACAGTCGCTGTCTCCACCAGCCCAGAGGGCGCCGGCTGCCCGGCGCCGTTGTTGCCGCGCGCGTGTTCTCGCGAGAAAAAAGGCGGGATTCAGACACAGCCCTTTTCCCGGCGGGCTCTGCGGGGCTGGGTCCCTGGTGCGTGGCTCCCAGCAGGGAGGGGTCTGGAACCTGAATCCATTCCCAGGGGTCCCCCCACTTCACAGGTGGGACTGGGATGAAAACAATATAAGGGATCTATGGGATAATTTAAAGAATGCCAATCTATGCATAATAAGGGGTCCCAGAAGGAGAAGAAAGAGCAAAGGAAATCAAAAATATATTTGAAGTAATCATTACTGAAGACTTCCCAAACCTAAAGAAGGAAACATATCCAAGTACAGGAAGCACAGAGGGTCCCAAACAAGATGAACCCAAACAGACCTACACCAAGACATATTAAAATTAAGATGGCCAAAGTTAAAGATTTTAAAGGCAGCAAGAGATAAACAAAAAGTTAGTTACAAGGGAACCCCCATAAGACTATCAGCTGATTTCTCTACAGAAACACTGCTGGCCAGAAGGGAGTGATGAGATATATTCAAAGACCTGAAAGAGAAAAACCTGTAACCTAAGATACTCTTCACAGCAAGATTATCCTTTAGAATGGGAAAGATAAAAAATTTCCCAGACAAGCAAAACTAAAAGAATACAGCAATACTAAACCTATCCTAAAAGAAATATTAAAAGGTCTTCTCTAAATAGAAAAGGGGGGAAGCTATAGAAAAGAGAAAATCACAATTGGAAATGCGATAACTACAATGTGCTGCAAGAGAATAAACATGAAGATGTAAAAGAGGACATTAAAATTATAAAAGGTGGGAGAAGGGAGCAAGAAAATGTAGTTTGTTTTTTTTTTTTTTTTGGTTCTTTTTAGGATGTGTTTAAGCTTATATGACAACCAGTCTAAAGCAAATAGATACAGTAATGGGATCGCATACTTGAAAAATAGGGTAACCACAAAATCACAAAACAAAAGCCTACAATAGAGTCACAAAAAAACAAAAAGAAACCAAGCTAATACAAAGGAAAATTATCAAACCACAAAAGGAAAAACAAAAAGAGAAAGAAAGGAACAAAGAAGAGATACAAAATCAACTGGAAAACAAAGTTTAAAATGGCAATAAACACACATCTATCAATAATTACCATAAATGTCCATGGACTAAATGCTCCAATCGAAAGTCATGGAGTGGAAGGTTGGGTAATAAAACAGGTGCCTACAATATGCTGCCCACAAGAGACCCACTTCAGGGTGAAGGACACACAGAGATTGAAAGTGAAAGGATGGAAAAAGATATTCCATGCAAATGCAAATGACTAGAAAGCAGGGGTAGCAATACTCAGATCAGACAAAATAGACTTTAAAACAAAGGCCATAAAGAAAGATATTATATAATGATCAAAGGAACAATACAAGAAGAGAATATTACACTCATTAACATATATGCACCCAATATAAGAGCACCTAAATATATTCGAAAAAATACTAACACATAATGGAAGAAATTGATAGGAATACAAAACACAAATCTAATATTACTGCTCAAAAGCTCACTGCGGTTTCTGTGGTGCCTCCTTGAAAGAAGACCGTGAGATTTCTCCAGCTTCTGCAGAATCCCCCACCCAGTTTCCACCAGAGGAGAGCAAACTCTGATAAACTGAGGGTTGGATAATCATTATAGCTAGAGACTTGAATTTCTTCACTTAACAAATGTATACATATATAGTTATTATACACCAAGCCCTTGTGATTCAGTAGTTTAAAAAAGCAAAGCTCATAGATGTGGGAGAGGGAGACAGACAACTCAGATAAATAAGTAAGAGATATGTACATAAGGTAGTGATACGCCAAACATCAATTTCTGGATAGTGGAAGCAAAGCCACAGCCACCTGGCCCCAAGATTCAGAAATTAGAGGGAGTTGGCAGCCCTCCTGTGTGACATCCACTGTGCCCTGGGAGCAGACAGTGTGTCCTATCTAATGCCCTTATTCGTGTATCTAAACTTAAGCTAGTAGGGGAGGGTATAGCTCAAGTGGCAGAGCGCATGCTCAGCATGCATGAGGTCCTGGGTTCAATCCCCAGTACCTCTTCTAAGAATAAATAAATAAACCTAATTACCTCCCCCACCAAAAAATAAATAAATAAGTAAACTTAAGCTGGAGCTGCCTCGTCCTCCTTACCTATCTTCCCTTCAAACTGCCCTTCAAAGCCACAGGAACCTCTCACCTCTTTCTCTGTTCAGGTCAACCTGCAACTTGACATAAATAATGAAAGTCTTGCAAAGAAGATGGGGGAGGACGCCAATGGGTTTCCCAATAATATAGAGGGACCATAGGGAAGGAGGAGTTGTGGAAACTCCCAAAACCAAAGTCTTAGTAATGGCATCCGGAAAAGAGCCTGGGCTGGGACTCAGAGAGAAGGCAGGCACATGCAGGACCCTGGAATCTAGCAGCCACCCGGCAGCCCCTTGGAGGCTGCCTAGAGAGGCAGAGGGGCTTGCCTCTGGCTGGTGGCACAGCCACTGAGTAGCAGAACTGATCCCAAAGGGCAGGTCTTCCTGGGAGCATTAGAGAGTAGGGGTTAAGAACTTGGGCTTTGGAGACAAAGAAACCTGGGTTCAGATCTTCATCCTGCCTCTTGCTTAGCTGTGTGGCCATGCATACACTATCTAACTGTTCCGAGCCTCAGTTTCCTCACCTGGAGAATGGGGATGCGAACAGCGCCTGCATCCCAGGGCGGTTGTGGGTATTAAAGGAGGTTATGCCCACGTTGCTCCTGTTACTACATCAGGCATGTGGTCAGCGCTCAGTAACACCAGTCCACGTTATTGTGCTGACATCAGAGCCACCGGCTGGACTACAGACACACATAGGCATCAAGCATTCACTGTTTGTTTCTTTCTCTCTGTCTCTTTAGGACTGTTCCTGTGTGTCTCTCCCTCTCTCTCTGGGTCTCTCTGGGTCTCACTGTTTCCTCTGTGGGGTTAGGAGTGGGAGGGGCTCTCCCTCTCTCTGTCTTTGCAAATGTGCTTCTCTCTGTCCATCTCTCTCCCTTTGTCCATCTGTGACTATGACTCTGATGTATCTGTGTGTCTGTTTCCAGATCTTTTTCTCTCTGTTTGCTTGTGTCTCTGCTTCTCTCTTCCTCTGTATCCCTCTATTTCTCTCTTCTGCCCTCTGTGTCTCTGTGTGACTCTGTCTTCCTCTCTCTTTGTCTCTCAGTCTCTCCATATGTCTCTCTGCCTGTCTCTGTTTCTCTTACTCACTCTTCCCCTCAAGACCAGGCATGACCCAGCCAACTCTCCTGGTTCAGTGCAGGGAAAACACTAAACGCTCGTTCTGGGCTCATGCAAGGAGCTCAACAGCTGGAAAAAGCAATGAGAAATTCAGAATTAACTGGGGGCTGATTATTTGCTGGGGAGGTGGGGATAAATGGTGAGATATATACGAAACAAAAGACAACCTAGCAACAGGGAAAAGCTCTGCACGTAGCAAAAAAAGCAGCCCTGGAGAAGCATGACAATGCGGCTGGGCGCGGAGCTGGCAGCCGGCCCCTGCATACCAGAGGACGGCAGACCGACGTTAAGAGCTGCCAGGAGCCAAGTGAGGCCATTCTGGGGTGCCCAGGCCCCCCCAGAGCCCAGCCACAGCCTCCCAGAAACTCCATGATGGAGAGATCTCAACCCCGGGCCCCACACATGGACCCCCATTCACTCATTCTCCAGTTAACATCTCATAAGCACCTGCCTGGGCACTAAGGGGGTGAAGTTGACACAGATGGGATCCCTGTATGCAAAGAACACCCAGTTTAGCTGGGAGGGGAAAGCAAACAGGTAGAAAACTGCAGTACAATACAATGCAAGAGCTCCAGCCCCAGGCAGTGCAGAGCCCAGAGCATCTGCTCCTAAGGCTGCACATGGGGTGCAGAGCCGGGCTTCACGGAGGAGGTGACATTTGGGCAGAGTCTGCAAGATGAACAGAAGATCGTCAGGTGAAGAACAGAGAATGAGCATAATATTCAAGAGGCAAAAGGGCCCAATGGGTCCAAAGAACATCAGGAAACCATGGCCAAGGAGGTTCCTCAAAAAGTTAAACACTGAACTACCGTATGACCCAGCAACTCCTCTCCTAGGTAGAGACCCAAAAGGACTAAAAACAGAAACTCAGATACTTGTACATCAACATTCACAGCAACACTGCTCACCAGAGCCAAAAGGTGGAAACAGTCCAAACGTCCATCAGCAGATACCTGGATAAACAAATTGTGGCGTGCACATGATGGAAAGGCACACAAAAACGAGCCAAGTGCCAACCCCTGCTACAACGTGGGTGAACCTCTGAAACGTTGTGCTACGTGAAAGAAGCCAGACACGAAGGATCGTATACAGAATGATTCCATTTGTCTGAAAGGTCCAGAACAGGCAAATCCACAGAGGCAGAAAGCAGACCAGTGGTTGCCAGGGGCTGGGGAGGCAGGCAGGGGGAGTGACTGCCAGTGGGTACAGGGTTTCCTTTGGGGGTGATGAAAATGGCCTGAAGCTGGATAGAGGTGGCGGTCGCACAACATTGTGAACATCCTAGATGTCACTGAACTGTACATTTTTAAATGGCTCGCGGTTCATTTTAGGTTAAGCGAAACTCAATAAAATCAAATAAAAATAAAAGTCAAGAAACCACAGCTGAGATTGAGCCCACAGGTTGGAGTTGGGGCAGGGCCAGTCGCCAAGGGCCGTCAATGCTGCTGCCTTTGCCTTGTGAGCGAAGGAGGACTCTTGAGGACCTCAGCTCATCTGGAGAACGTTCAGCCAGAGGAGTGACGTCATTTCAGGTACATTCTTCCGGGATTTCCTGGGGCTGCAAACAGGAAGGGCCAGGAGATCAGAAGAGGAAGCAAGACCCGTGGGGAGGATGCCAAATGAGAATAGATTAAGGGAGAGTCGAAGAGATGGGCGGGTAACAAGCACACTGGAAGGATGGGCACCGAATGTTTCGTAGAACTGCTGGCTTGGACCCAGAAAAGCCCCTCAGGAGCCTTGGGAAGGCAAGGCCGCACCCTGCCTCAGGGGAGTCTTGGCAGGCTGTGCACTGTGTCTCCCCAAAGCCTTGGTTCTGGCTTCCTGGTTGAGGGTGGGGGTGGGAGTGTGGACAGTATGATCCTGAGACCCCAGCCCTTTGCATCAGTAGCCAGGCTGCTCTGGGAGGAGCCGGGGCGTGGGAGCTGGGGTGCGTACCCCAACCTCACTGACAGCTCACCCCAGGAGGAGTGTCCGTCTTAGAGATAACCCTACCTTTTGGGGCCAACTTCCAAATTCCGTGCTTTAAAGATTTGTTTTAATTAGGCCCGCCTCCATCAGAGGCATTGAACCTTTTCTCCATCTCAGCTGGCTCCTTTCCTTTGGTTCTTTTCTATTGACTTTCAGAAACTCTGCCAGCCACATTTGGGCTTTGATTATTTTTTCATAAAGGAAAAAGCAAAGCAAGTTGTTAGAGGCAAGGAGCCGGCCCATCTGACAGAGGATGGCAGGTGGGCCCTGGGCTGACTCTCAGTCATCTGAGACATTGCTCCACGCCTCCTCCCCCCGGCTGACCCTCATCCACACATTTTCCCAGCTTTGATCAGGAGTGGCACTCCTGGAGGTGCCTGGCATGGAGCAGGCCATCTCTGAGAATGTTGGGACCAGAGACCAGCCAGACCAGCCAACAGACTCCAGGCCACTGAATGGGGGCACCAGGGAAAGGTACAGGCAGGTGGACAGAAGCCTGGGCCAGGCTGGCTGTGACCAGAGGTGCCCAGATAAGGCACTGGAGTATGACAGTGAAGGGGTCCGGGGCAGCAGGCCAAGCCCATCACTGCCAAAATGAACCCCATCCATGCATCCATCCATCAGCATACTCACCTTCCATCCCCCACGTCATCCATCCATCGTCACTTCATCACTTCATCTCCCCACCCAGCTATCCAGCCATTCTTCCAGCAAGTCATTTCCACCCATCCATCCAGCGACTATTCACCAAGAACCCACTCTGCCTGGTAACAGTGCCTCAGCTCCATGGGAGACTGTGTTAGAAGATCAAAATACAAATAGACTAAGACAGAGGGCAAGGAGCCCCCAGGACCCCAGAGGAGCTAAAATGCACATGAAATTTGAGATCAGACGAAAACACAGGAGGCCTAGAGTCACAGAGGAAGTGGAGTCAGACTTCAGATGGGGCCACTGCCGTGGGGAACACAGTATGGGCAGGGGTGCGCAAGGTCAGAACAGGGCTGCATCCCAGAACAGGTGGCGAAAGCTTCAGAACCACTTCTGCCTGGCCCCGGGATCGGTCCTGGAATTCTCAGAGGAGCTCAGGCCACCGGTGGGGCGAGGGCTGAGCCCTGGTTGAGAGGTTGTGAGACTTCAGGACAGGACGGAGACAGGGACTTAGGCTAAGGAGCCCAAGCCTTGGGGTCCACTCCAGCTTACGTGTGCTCCCCTCTGGGCTTCCTCCTCAGGCAGCATCACTGTGGGAGCCAAGGACCAACTCCGGCTCAGAAGCCACTGGAACGTTTTGCTTGTGAGGCCCCTTCTCACTCACACTGAGGCGGGGCCAACAGAAAGCTGGACCTGGGGTCTCAGCCTCAGTGTCTTCGAGATTTAATAAGTCAGAAACCAAGGAGGACCCAAGTAGGCTCTTGCTGATCTAAATCTATTTTGTATCTCAATATCCAAAGGGAAATTTCCTTCCCAAAGTGAAGGAACGATCAGAACAGGAGCAATTCCTGAGTCCCTAAAGATGCTCTGAATTGTGTTTCAGAGTTCATAGCAACTTGCCAGAGCGTTCGGGGAGGAGACAGATCAACAATATCATAGCCTCCCCGGGGTCAGGTATCTGATGGGCAGGACTTGAGCTCAGAAGGACTGGGCCACCAGGCAGCAAGCCCACTGAAGCTTTCACATTTGTTTCCATGGTTCCCCGGATGCTCCCTGCAATGCCCAGAGGGAAGCAAAGCCATCTCATGGGATGGAAGCTTGCACTGGTAACGCAACTTGTCTAAAGTCATCCTCTTATGTGTGACCCCCACCAGAGGGAGACCCTGTTCTCCCGACTCCAGCCTCACTTCCCTGACCGTGCCATTCTCTGGGGACAAATGTGAGCAGAGAGACCAGACAGGACTCCAGTTACTAGAAGACAGTGCAGGAGATCAGGGCTGGGAGGGGGTGGACACCAACACTCCCTGTGGGCCAAGACGACCCCTCTGTGCAAGGAAGACTTGGGGCCAAGAGCCAGAGGGGTGATGGTAACCTGCCTCCAGCCTGAACACACCAGCAGCCTCCATCTGGAAGGCTCCCTGGGTGATCTAGTCAATATATTAATTCAGAGATTTGTCCATTATATTAATAATATATTAATATAATGGACAATATATTAATTAGAGATTTACCGATATTTCTTCTTTGGTTTCCTCTATAATTTCTGTCCTTCTTTTCTTCTCAAGAATATTTGAAGCCCCTTCTCTGTCCCTGATATTCTCTGAAGATTAAGTTCATGATAGGCATTTGATACCCACCTGTAAATGGCACCCCTTGCATGGTTTTTAAATCCAGTCATCAAACAGAACATCCTGGAAGCACCATGCTTACTCTCTCTCAGCTTAGTAACAACAGCCAAAAAAGAGCTTCCTTTTCCAAGCATTCCGACAGGACTGAGCCTCATAGAACCTACTTGGATCACGGGTCAGTCCCAAGACTGTCCCTGAATGTGGGGAAAGATGTCACCCTAACCACTGGACTGAGAGCAGAGAAGGTGGCATGAGGTGCCAGGGCAGAAGAAAGGGGTGGGCGGTAGGGGTAGGGGGTGGATGCAGATGAACTACAGCTCTGCCCCACGGGGGAGCACGGGCTTTGGGGTCCTGATGGAGCATCAGAGCCCAGAGAGGCTGGGGCTTCTGCCATTCCAGTGTGGTTTCAATGGGGCCCCCTAGCAGTGGACTCAGCTGCAGCCTCCACTCCCCCAGGACCAAGAGGGAGCGAGGCAGACAGGAAAGACTCCCAGGCCAGCCCCTTGTGCCTCCTCTCTGTACAAAGGCCAGACAGGCCACCAGCTCACTCCCCACTGGCCAGGAAAGCTGGCCAATGCCAAAGGTCAAGGGGAAATAGCCCTCCCCTTTCCAGAAAGAAGGGGATGTTGCAACTGGGAAAGTCTCAGCAAAGCCGCAGGAAAAGGTCACAGTGAAATAAATTATGGAGATTAAAAGAATGCCCAGCTCTACGGAGGCCAGGCCTGCACCGCAGCGCCTCGGTTTTCTCTTTAATCATCAGCCTCTAATTCTGGGACATAAAATTACAAGCTCATTGATAATGATCAGTGATTTACCGGAGAAAGCCCAGCCCTAATTAAGAGCCGAAGAAGCTGACACTGCTTTTCAACTTCCCACCGAGGCCCTGCAAGGAAATTACCTGGTTCTGCAGAGCACATAGTGGCAGCAGGCACGCGGGGCCAGGCTACCTGCTGCACAGGCTCTTGCTGAATTAATATGCAGAGAGAGCTGCTTCACATTCGAGGGTTCACAGTTTGCTGGTAATTGGGGCATTTGGTGGAGGCTGGGGAAAGCGCCCGAGACAGTGCCTGAACACGGAGCGGCACTGTCTGCTCTTACCGGGGACAGAAGCTTTGAGGCTCCTTCTGGCTGGACCTAGGATTCATCCTGGAACCCTCAGAGGAACTGAGGCTGTTGTGGGGTGAGGGCTGAGCCTGGGCTGAGAGGTTGTGAGACTCCAGGACAGGACAGAGACAGGGACTTAGGCTAAGGAGCCCAAACCTTGGGGTTCACTCGAGCTTAACCTGTGCTCACCTCTGGGCTTCCTCCTCTGTCAGCATCACTGTGGGAGCCGGGAACCAACTCTGGCTCAGGAGCCACTCATACGCTTAGCTGATGAAGCCTCTTCCTGCTAACAGGAAAGGCAAGGTCGACAGTAATCTGTACCCCAGTTCAAGGCACACTTATTTTCCTCCAGAAGCATACGTTAAAATTCTAAATAAATAAATGTTCAACTTAAAATATAGCTGACCCTAAATTAAAGAGCTGTTTTATACTTCTAGCTTAAGCCAGGCCTAGCTTGCTAAGACTATACCATTTACATAGGGTTAAACTGTCTTGACATCAAAATGGTGACACCTATAGCTGGATTGTTTGTGGTTCAAGGATCTTGTAAAGACGATGATTTTGTCTATGTATAGTTCCCTTTATAATGGCAGATTTCATGTGTTACCGAATTTTAGCAAATTGTTTATAATACTTAAGAACTTTTTTATTGAAGTATAATCAAGTTATAATGTGTCAATTTCTGGCATACAGCATAGTGATTCAGTTATACATACATACATATATATATATATTCTTTTTCATATTCTTTTCCATTATAGGCTGTTACAAGGTATTGCATATAGGTCCCCGTGCTATACAGTAGAACCTTGTTTATCAATTTTATACACAGTAGTTAGTATCTACAAATCCCAGACTCCCCTTTTTATCCCTCCCCAGCCCCTTTCCCCCTGGTAACCAAAAGTTTGTTTTCTATGTCTGTGAGTCTGTCTCTGTTTTGGAAATAAGTTCCTTTGTGTCTTTTTTTTTTTTTTTTTTTTGATTCCACATATAAGTGATATCATATGGTATTTTTCTTTCTCTCTCTGGCTTACTTCACTTAAATACTTAAGCACTTTAATATACAATGAATAAAGGATAAGAAAACTCAGTTTACAATACACAAAACTATGCTGGAGAAGATTTGCCGACAAGAGCCATGGACAACTTTCTCAGTAGCTGCCTAGGGGTCAGAGGTCAAGAGTCAGTGTGTAGCCAGAATCTGGGTCTTTGATGAGAGAGCTCGGTCGGTGGTCAGGTTATGGTCAGGTTTAGAGGTCAGTGTGTGGCCAATGAGAGATGAGTCTATGTCCAGGATGGGGGACCTAGCTGTCCCATGCCTGGGGTGAAAGACGGAGGTTCTGTCTGTTTCTCCTTCTCATCTGAGGCCTCCCTTCGCATTCTCCCCAGCAGAATCTTTTCTCCTGTGTGTTCCTCATCTCTTGTTGTATCTTATTCCTTTGACTCCAGGCATAAGAAGAGGTTGAGATTGACCTTGCCGCCTTTGACTGTATAAAGGGACCTCTTAAGAAACTTTGAGACAGATGCTCAAGTTACCCCATCAAGACGGCACCCTCGGGGCACGTTGTGATCCTCTTCAGACTCATCGCCAGGGGAGGGCAGGAGAGCAGGTGGTGTCACTCACACTGGGGAATGCCCCTCCCCAACCCCGCAGCCCTGAGCCCTGGCTCCCAACAGGGCTCTCCCCTCCCAGCACTCCTCATCAAAGCACTGAGAAGATTAGCAGAGAGGCCTTCTGATCACATGGTGGCTCAGATCAGCTGAAATGTCAGTGATGGACTCTTCCTGTGCCACCCCACAGTCATCTTCCCAGCACGGCTCCTCAGATTCTTTTCAGGAATAGAGTCCTGATGACTCCAACCAGACAGATCCTAGGGAGGGAGTTGATGCTTTGCTCAGCACTGTCAACATGCGGGTTCTGGTGAGTCCTGCTAGGGGGTGGCCTGCATGAAAGTGAGCAGATGTCTCATGTGTCCCTGGTACTAGGACCAACCCTCCAGATTTGCTGAGACTGAGAGATTTCCAGGGACGCGGGACTTTCAGTGATAAAACTGGGACAGTTCCAGGCAAATCAGGAGGGTTGGTCATCCAAGATTCCTGGGAACATTGGCTCATCTCGTGCCTGGGAACCAGAGCCATCCTGATCCTCTCAACCCTGAGTCACAGATGAGGGAACAGAGAGACGGGCCAAGCAGAATGTTCAGACTTGGGGAGCGGGGAGGACAAAGGACAAGAATAAGAATTTAGATCATTAATAATTTTTGTAAATTACCAGGTAGGCTTAGAGGCAGCTCTTATATCTGGACCCAGGTGGTATTTAGGGTTTTTTCCAGCTTGATTTTCATTCGAAAATATTATTGATCTTAGCAATACCAGCTCAGCAATAATTCTGATCACTCAGGACTCTTGTCAGGAAACTGGTATTCCCTCCCTAATAAAAATAGTAAACAAAAACAATTTCTATCGCTATTTAACGACAGTTAAAATACATTGAAAGCTTAGTGACTGTTGTCTTAGCTCAGGCTGCCATAACAAAATACCGTAGACTGGGTGGCTTAAAGAGCAGAAATTTATTTCTGACAGCTCTGGAAGCTGGGAAGTCCAAGATCAAGTTGTCGGCTGATTTGGTTCCTGGCAAGGGCTCTCTTCCTGGCTTGCAGTAGTTTTCTGTGCTTCTAATTAGTCTTCAAAAACATGGGTCTTCACGACTATGAAATATTTCCTTGTCTGTACCAGCATTTATGTAACCATTCCCCGATTGTTTCCAACGTTCCATGATTACAGATAACACCATGATAAACTTTAAGCAGATTCTAGGCGTGCTGTGATACAATCATATTAGCAGTTTAGAAAAATCACCCTGGCGGCTCTAGGGAGGTGGATTCAAGGAAGCTGGGAGCAGCGAGCGAGACCAGTTGGAGCAGGTTGGAATATTCCAGGTCGGAGACGACGAAGCCTAAATCCTGATGCTGGCCGTGGAAGTTGAAGCAGGTGGAAAAGTAGAAATGAGAAAAACGAGCCACCTGAGCGGCTTCTCCGTCTCCACTCACAACCTCTTGTAATCCGTTTAGAGCTTATACGTTCTTTAATCGTCATCTTATTAGTCTTGTCTTCCTTCCTTAATTGTCTGTCCCTTCAGGGAGAAGCCCGTCTTGTCCTCCAGAGTCCCCAGAAGATCTAGTGCAGGTCTGGACACATATTACTGGAGTGAAATGCCTTTCTTCCTTTAACAGAATTGATTCTGGGGACATAGTTATGATTCTTAAACTAGCCTTTAAATGATAGAAATGACAGAAAGTCCACCCACGAGGGTACTTAAGTACGAGTCATCCAAGAGAACCTGGCAGGGTGGGCAGAACTGGTCGTTTGAGTAGGAAAGGACTTGATCATTCATTGGACACAAGATACGTCAATCATCTCTGCTCTGCCAATAAGCCGTGAGCTGAAGGATGCCGGGGAGTCAACAATAGGGATTCCGAGGGAGATGTTCTCGGGTGTCACACAAACTAACAAGAGGATGATGAGACTAGGCCAGTGTAAAAGCAAGCTTTCCAGAGCCTTCCTTCAGGGTGTCCTGCGGAGGGCAAGGGAGGCTAGTGTGAGCTTAGGATGCGTATATAAAACCCAGGGGGCAGGGAGAAAAAATTTCCTCCCCCAGGGAGGCCAGGAGCTAAAGGGATTTGCCAAGAGGGTGAAGTGGCAGTAAAGTGAAGATCAGTGGGGACCAGAGCAGCCCCAAGAGCACCATTCATTTCCTGGGCACCAACTGTATGTATGCCAGGCCCTGTGCTGGGGGCTGGAGACATAGTGGTGAACAATACGGGCGTGATCCCTGCCTTCACGGAGTTTACAGTCAGCCAGGAGCTGACTAATACGTACCAAGGAGGCTGGACCCCAGGCACCTTCCTGTAAATGATCACACTTCACCCTTTCACAACCATCCCATAAACAGGTACTATGGTGATTCCTACTTACACGTGTGCAAATCGAGGCTCGAAGAGGTTAAGTTAACCAGCCAAACATCAACCCTCACAACAAAGAATTACCAGGCCCAAGATGTGAAGGGTGCCAGTGTGGATGAGCCCGGGGTTGCCACGTGAGCTGTAAACTCCAGAAGCAGGGGCACAATGCCCCCTGAAACTCTGAGGATTTATCTGAACATGCAGCCAGTCTGGTGGTGAAACCAGCTCCAGGCCCCAGATGTGGTGGTCCTGGCAGCCAGAGGACCAGCCTTAACACCCAGGAGAGCAGTGATGGATAAATGCCCTGGGTACCAGTGAAATGACACCTGTGGGAGGCACAGAAAGCACAGGAGGCACGGTGGGAGCTCCCAGAGCGGCTGCCCCTCTTCCCACTGCCCCCCAATATGTTTTTCCGCAGCGGGATATTCAACAGCTCCTTGAAGGAGACAAACAAACAGTTCCTGGAGCCGTTGGCTCTCCCCGGACCACACTGAGCTAATATTTGTTTTAGTAAATGGCTGAGCTGTTCATCTTCTCTGGCAAAGGGGATTTGTTTTCTTCTCAGGAAATCACTGAGATTCGAAAATTGGAGAGGCCCTCCATCTGGAAGGCCAGTGTCTCCTTTAAGGCCCTATGCACAGGAGAGCGTGCTCTGGGATGGAGAGGCAGGAGCAGGGGGAAGCTGAGTTGGGAACAAGACGAAGACACGAGACAGAGACAGAGACAGTGAGACAGAAAGAGGAGAGACAGAAAGGAGACGGGGAGAGCAAGGATGGTGTAGATAGAGGCAGAGAAGGTGGCAGCAGGAGATGGGGACAGACACAGCATTAGAGCCTCTGAGACATGGGGACAAGGACAGGGTCGTGACAGGGACAGAGACCGAAGGGAGGAAAGGAGATGGCGGGGGAGAGGGGAGAGGGGAGAAGGGCCAAGATGAGATTCAGCAGCAGTGACAGGGTCAGAAACAGGAAGCTGTCAAAGTGGACAAAGGACAAAGACCATAAGGATGAAGCAAAGTGATGCGAGGGGAGAGAAATACTCTGAAAGAGGGGTGAGTTTGGACCAGATTAGCCACACGTTTCTACCTGCCTTTGTTTCTCTGACTTCAAAAAAAGGGGAAAGAAGACAGACGGAAAGGGAGGAGAGACAGATGAGGGGAAGTGAGAAGAGGGAAGGCTGAGAAATTAAGGGGGCCGATGGGGAGGGGCTGGGGGAGAAAGGAGGAGGTGGGAAGAGAGGATGTCAGCCCACTAACTTGGAGCACCGAGGCGCGAGAGCGCGCCGGGGGGTGCTGCTGTGGTGTGTGGGTCCCCCGCAGCTGACTCTGGGGATCTGGCGACCACGGAGGGTGGCTGTGAGGCTGGGACCTCACCTGCTCTCCCTGGAAGGTGGTCCAGGGTGGCTAGCTTCGTTTCCTGACTTCCTTCTGCAACCAACTTGCTGGTTCTGTCTGGCACTTATTATTTTTAAGTGAAAGTGTATTAAAATTAATTTTATTTTGAGAATTATCTGAGAATTTCACAGCCCCTCTTGAGAACATCAGTGGTATCCTAGGGGAGCTGCAAACGGAACTGGGAACCCTTCGGAGGCAGACGTGTGCCATCTGCCAGCTTCAGAGCTGCTGCCAACAGTCAGTGGTAGAGGCCCCTGGGGGGTGGGGTGGGAAGGGATTCTGAGTGATGACAAGCTTTCACCCAGAAGTGAGAGCCGGCGTGTGGCTGGCCTGCTGGAGGGGCCGGGTCAGGGCTCAGCCTGCAGCTGTAGCAGCTTTGTCTGTGGCCAGTGTCATTTGTCAGGCAGAATCCACCCTCTAAGGTCAAGTCATGAGGCCACCAAGACTCCTGCAGGAGTCCTGTCCTGGCCCAGCCTGCATCGCCTCCCCGTTACTCCTCGTCATCTCTGTTATCCCACCATCAAGGCTGGTACCCAAGCCTGCACCAGGTCAGGCTCACATCACCAGCCCTGGACCTCACAGAGAGCTCCTCCTCTAAGCTCCAGCCTGCTCCTCAGCCAACAGTCTCCCAGAAATTCTATACTTTTAAAAAAGCAAATATGCCCAATGACAGGCACTGTCACCCACAGAAGTTCCAGGAAGGGACATTTTTGTCTCTGGCTGCCCAGCTTGCCGTGGCACGGCAGACATCCTCCACAGTGGTTCTGGCTGAAAACAAACAGGTTCAAGGACAGATCAGCCCACAACAGGAGGCTGCTTCCTTTGGTCCGAGGCACGACAGCATAGTGAGCTGGTACCCGTCGCTGAGTCTGTGCCAGGCTCCGGCACCCCATTCCATCCTCATGACAATCCTGGAGGCAGACACTCATCTGTTGTCTCCCTTTCACGGATAAGGAAGCCAAAGCTCAAGATGATGCATCAGCTGACCATGTGGCAAAAGAAGCTGGACCACCACGCACCCTGGAGGCTGGAGGGCTGAGAGCAGAGTCTGACTGGGACGTTTAACCAGATGGCCTCTGAGGTCTCACTCAACCCCAGCTTCTGCAAATCTATGGGTGAAAGTCACACCAGCAAAGGGAAAGAAAGACGTAGAGCTGATCACACATTCTTCTCACAAAGAGAAGGGTCTTTGTGCAGAAACGCACCTCCCTGGGCGTTGGGTTTGGAAAAGCAGACCCTCTGTGCCTAGCTTGGAAAGTCATGACCTGCAAGAAGATGCAACTGACCAGCTCCGTGTGATCTGTGGGGAAAGTGGGGGCCTGGGGGACGGAGCCAGAGAGAAGAAGGAAGAAAGGCAACGGAGCCTGGAGCCCAACAAGATCATAAGACAGGAGCGAGTTACTTATTATTTAGGAACTTCCGTGCCCAAGGATTCCTAATATCTATGTTACGGTTTTTACTGAGCTGCTCTGAGAAAGACCCTCCCCCAGCGCTTTTGTAAGTTGTGCTTAACGCCGCCTTGACCCTCTGGCACTCTGGGGCAGTGAAGAAATTGGGGAAGCGTCCAGCGTGGTGATGTGATCTCCTGGGAGGCAATTTCATGGAGAAAAGAGACAGAACATTCAGGAACACCATGGGGCGATCAAGAACTCTGCAGAGGCAGGGGCTTAGCACCTGCATCCTAGAATCCTTGAGGTGTTAGAAGATATGCCGGGTTTCCTCCCACCCACGGGATGCACTTCTGGCCTCAAGACGGTAGCAGCTCACCTCCCCACCCCCAAGTCCATTGAAATTACATAGATTTTATTAAAATCCGTGCATGTGTGAGGGTGGAGAGTTTCTGGGAACTCTCTGAGCTGTCTGCTCAATTTGGCTCTGAGCCAAAAACTGCTCTAAAAATAAATTCCAATTAAAAAGTTCATACATAAGAATAAATAAAAATAAAAAGTAAACATAGACAGACATGGTCACTCTAGAAAACTGGGGAGGGACTTGTTAGAGACCTGGAACCTGAGAAGACTTTCTCCAAGAAGGAAAGATGTGGAAGGGATCTTCATTTCCAAATTGAAGAGGGGACCAGAGGCTGGCGGTGTGCAGGAGCACACAGGAGAAAATGGGGCACAAGAGGCAGAGGGGGTGTGCACTGTGTGCAGTCAGTGCAGTGGCTGGGGGGACTTGGGGTGCAGAGAGCCGTGCCCAGTGGCCATACTTTGGAAGAACGGGCCCCGCATCTCCAGAAGACCTGCCACTGAGGTACCCTGCCCAGTGGGATGACCCATCCAAACCCGTCCTCCATGCTCACAAAAGTGAGCCAACTCCCTACTCACCCCCGTGTGGGCTGCACAAGGTTCTAAGAGGAAATCTCAACCATGAAGATGGGGGCACAGTCGAGACTGACTGTGCGTGAGAAGGGGCTTGAACCAATTTGCCTTAATTCTTGATGGACAAAGTAACCTTGGGCAGACTGAGGATTTGGGAACTTCTAAGAAACAGCTATGGCTTCTAGTACCATCCTTCACTGCCCCTGGCAGAGGCAGGCCCTAGGCTGGAAGTCCTTAAGACGGACGAGACAGGTGGTCAGGGTGATACAGGGAGGAGTGGGAGGAAGAATGGGAGAAGATGACATCAGCACTAGGGGTCCAGTGGTCCAGGCTTTGTTCTCTGGACACTTCATACCCACTTGTCATGGAGTCTCTTCTCAGCCCTGGCAGAGCTCCCTAAGTGAATCCTTTTCATTTTCAGAAAATTCTTGGCATAACGTTAGCAACTGCAGGTACCCTCAAATGTGAAATGAAATCCTGGAGGTGAGCAGACCACGGCAGGGGAGATAATGGATCACATTTTCTGGATATCAGTTTCTATTAGTTGCAAGCCAAGGTCTGTATTGCAAATGGGGCTTGGCCATGAGGAGAGAGCAAGCAATGTGGTTAAGTGAAGTTCGGCTATGAGGGAGAATTACACACAACCACCAGTCACTCTTGGAGCGAGGCATCAGATTCACACCGAGGTCGGCTTCACCGGCCAGCAAGCTCATCAGCACTGTTCTGCCTCAGTGGCTTCCAGCTCGGAAACCATGGCATTACTGCAAAGGACCCTTGGATCCATATGTACTCCAAGCATTGTCTGCAACCTCGATAAGTCGCATGCTTATGTACCAATGCACAACAATGTTTCTAGCAGCTACAGATGCTTAAGAGTTGCTGGATTCAAGGCAGCTTTTTTTTTTTTAACATTAAGTGTTTGTTCAATCAAGAGTGACCACAAATATTGCTGCTAACATGTGAATCCATACTATTTTTTAACAAAACAAAGGAGTCGCCGTATCCCAAGGGCTCTACCCAGAGAGGTCCCCTGTGCCAAAGAGCAGTTTGGGGGAGAAACAAGAGGAATTAGATATAGTCTAGGGGATTATACATGGCTGGCTAAGAACAGACCTGAGAGGTTAGGTGAGAGTGGTGGGTGGGAAAAATAGGTGAGGGCTGAGTTAGGCATGGCCCAGGGTAGATGGTGGGTGGGTCTGGTGAACAGGTGGGCAGGAATGGCTCCGGGTGAGAGTGAGGGTGAGTGGGTGCGAATGGGTGTGGGTGAGTATGAGCGTATATGAGTCAGTACAAATGGGCTGAGTAGCCAGCGACGGTGACGCTCCCCCAGTAGTCCATCTACCCTGTCGCTTCTTGCAATTAGGCCAGACCCACGTGACTATCCAACAGGCTGTAGGCAGAAGTGACTTGTGCCCCGTCTGGGCTAAAAAACAGAAGAGCCCACTTTGTGCCCCTCTAGCTATCTCCTGGCGCTGCAGTGACCACACCACTCCAGACGGTGGAACTTTGCCACTTTGTGTCCCTGAGTGACCATGTGAATCCAAGCCTGCCCCCTGCTAACCACGGGTGGATAGGTCATGTGAGTGAGAAGTAAACTGGAGTTGTATTAAGCCTCTGAGAGTTCCAGGTTCATTTTCCTGCAGCATGACCTGAGCTGTCCTGGCTAATGCAGTGGTTTGGGGACGATAGATGTCTAAGTGGTGAGGACGGTCATAAATGAGTATAGGTGGGTATTCATTCATCAATCCACTTATCCAACAAGTTTTTATGGGGCAGGTACAGGGATTCACTGGTGAAAAAGATCAAAATGCTGGTCCTAGGGAGCTTACATTCGAGTAGGGGAGAGAAAAATAGTAAAATTAAGTAAATAGTATATTGGAAGATGATCAGTGTTTTGGGGAAAAAAAAGAAGAAGGTATCTTAACTGTAAGCCTGGTTAACAGCTGTTGTATGGTCAGGTCTTAACAGAAAAGAGGCAGAGGGGGTCCCAAGACCCCTTGGGACTAAGTGTGGGCTAAGGTCATGGCCTCTCTCCTGGCCTGGCCAGGAGAACTTCCCTCCCTGCATGAAACCCTGAAAGAAAGGCTCAAGGAGGCTTCAAGACCATCAGTGAATTTTGCAGCTCAGGCTCTGAGAACAAGTCCATTTCATGGATTAGTGAGGGAAACATCTGGGTCAAACAGAGCATCAGCTGAGTGGACGAAGGGACATTTTCTGTCCGAGCTTGTCTGACATGAATTTGCCTCATACCTGGGACAAGAAAGGTAGGCAATAGAAATGTGCTGACTTGAACCTGTGCCAATTTTTGCTCCTTAACTTTCTTCCCATTCCTGGCCTTGGATCTCAAGGTCTGTGGACTTTCATCCCTAGGAGTGGGTGGTGACCTGAATCTGCTGTCCCTCCCCTTTTCTGCAGCCTAAGAGCATGGGCTGGAGTTCACCGTTTCCAGACTTTCATTTATTCTGTCCAAGATAAAGCTCTCCCAATTTGGTAATTACTAGCCGCATCCCCTCCCCGCTCCCACTCATCTCCAAAAACTTCCGCAGTAAATAAAGCACATCGCTGAACCTGGCTTAGTAGGAGAGGAGGAAGCTGGGAGCAGGAGGACGGTATTTGAAACCACGTGTCACCATCAGCACCAGACAGACTGTCTCCGACCCCTGGAAGGAAGATGCAGCGGAGACCGTCACTTGATGGTGTAGAAATTAAGTACAGTTCATTAAAACACAATATTTCGGAGTAATAATTCTGTAGGAGCAGCTTTGAATAATTGAAGATGCATTTAATTTACTGTATTACTCTGTTGTGACTACTTAGAATGAGACAATAGCAATTTTTAAAGTTGAATAAATAGTGATTAATAAATTTTCAACATAGACGATCCTTGCTATCAGGCTTAATCTTCCATGCGTAGGACTTAGCTCAGGCACCTGGACGTTTCCTGACAAAGTCTATTTTAAGCTCCTCTATGGTCCCCATTACTTTAGACTCATTGCGTGCACCAGTTTCCAGCCACCAATCACAGACTCTATTCCCTACTTTCCTTTAAAGATAGCTCCTAGAAGCTCACAGAATCCATATTATTGCCCAATAATTTTTTAAATATCAACTTCATAGTAAAAAGTATTGATAATTATGTTCAACACAAAGGATATATTAAACTTTTCCAAATAAGCAGTCATATTTTCCCTAGATACTAACAACTCTGTCAAATGTCTTCTCCCCTCCTAGTTCAGAAAACATAGATTGGTGCTAGGTTCAATTGAGCAAATTAACAGCTTTGTGTTGTACTGAATGAATGGCAATTTATGGGCGGTCCAAGAAATCCCAGTGTTGAAATAACATGTGGTTAGGGTAAATAGAACTTAAAGAAAAAGAAAAACAATTCAGTGAACACGTGATGTAATAATTAGATTGAAAAGGAGGTGGGCGAGGTAAAATTTTTAAGCTGCATGGAAAAAGTCCTGGGCTTAGGGTCAGGGGACTTCTGTTTCAGATTCAGCTTTTCTACTTTGAATTTCAGCTTTTAAATTCCAAGCACTTTACTTGGCGCTTTCATGCACACTCAATTATTAACATTTCTTTATCTTCGACTTCTGTTTTCACTCCAAAGTGTTACACATTACAATATAATTACACGGTGGTACATTGTAATACAATTCTATAATAAATTATACAATGTAATATAAATAGACATAATTATAGTATATCATAATTTGTGTGCACCATTAGAAAATACAAGCGTTTGTCCATAATTGTCCTACATGATCTCAACAACTCTTCTGTGGTGGGAATCACCATCCAACTCTGTCTCAGAGAACATAAGAGGCTATTCAGGGACGGATCTGGAAGCCAGTTCTACTGACCCTGACCGCAGATGTCAAGTCAGACCCACCGGCATCACTGGTCTGTGGGCTCAGCTCCAGCAAGACCCTGGTTACCTTCTCACGTTCTTTTTATATCTTCCTAATTATACAAATAACTAATAATTATCCATGAAAAATACAAATATCAGTCATTACAGATAAAGTAAAGCAAACTTCCCTTGACCATGACCCTTAATTCCCAGCTCTTTCCTCAAACGTACTTCTGTTTTCAATTTGGTGACTATACTTCCAGAAGTGTATACATAGAGATATAAATACATACACATGTAAGTGCCGTTAGATAAGTGCGTGATGTATATAGTATCAAATGATACAGAAGCTTCTTTTGTATTTGGGGGGTGGGGTGTGCAATTTTTCACTCCCACATGATCCTGACAGACAACCTGGATTGAGGACCACTGAACCAGGAGCTCAGGTACAGCGCTGAGAAGTGGAGGTGATGGGCAGCATCCTTCTCCTGTTCCTGACTCACTAGGACTCTCGGAAACACTTGGTGTGCTATTTTGTAGGTCTCTTGTAAATACCCTTTATCAAATGAAGGCAGTTTTCAACTATATCTAGTTTGAGGAGATTACTTTTTAATAGGGAATGGAGTCTTATTTTGTATTTGTATTCCCCATCTAGCTTCGTGGGCAAAAAATTAATTTGATTTCAAGCTCTTTTATTCTTATAAAAGCATTTATGGTCACAAATTTTCCTCACAATACTAGTTTGTCTATAACTCACAAATTTTGCTTGACAATATTATTTTTATCAATAGATCAAGAGATTTTAATTTCCATTCTGATTTTTTCCTTTAACTCAAGCGTAGTTCAAAATGTGTATGTGGTTCCCTAAAATTTCACATATATAAAATTCATTGGCTATCTTTTTGTTGTTAATAGCTAATTCTATTGCATTTTGCGTATGGAAATGGCCTGTTTAAATCAGCCTATATGGAAGTGGCTGCTTCTGCCTTTTAGAATTTATTGCAGTTTCCTTGGTGGCCCTACTTGAGTTGATTCTTAATTTAAAACATAATTACAAGTGATGTAATTGAAAAGAAGACTATATTCTCTGGTAGGCACAAAATTAACAAAATCAAAGTTTTCATTTTCTATTCAAAATTTCTCATTTTGTTAATTCTTTTTTATCTATGTGCTATGTCAATTTGTGAGTAAAGTGCAAGGCTTTGTCAATTTTTTCTTGCATTTATGGTTTAGTTTTGTATATGATTTTGGCTTGGTATATTTCTCCTCGTATGCTTATCTGATTTTGCTTTAATATTTCAAATCTGTGCTGTTAGCCCATAATGGTTCATAATTGTGGTCACTCTTTGATGGATTATTCCTTTTATTTATAAACAGTGTTTCAGTTTGCCATTTAAAATGCTTTTCACATTAAATTCCATTCTGCTAGATATTAACATCACGATTCCAGATTTATTTGTTAATATTTCTTCATATTTTTCATCTCTTTAATTTCAATATTCCTTTGTCATTTTGTTAAGAATTTCTCATGTAAACAACATATATCTGGATTTTAGGGGTTTTTGGCTCATTCTGTGCGTCTCTGTCTTTTACTAAATCAATTTAACACATTGTTATGTTTACTTAGACTTACTCCTGTCAAATGATTTTGTGTTTTCCACAATTCCTTGTTGTTCTCATTTTTCCCTTTCTGGCTTTGGTTGAACTGATGAAATCTGCTTTGTTTCATTTTTCTTTCAGGTTTGGAATTTACATATTTATTTTCCTACTAGTATTCTTGGCTTTGAATCACACATATTTAAACTTACATTTTTCATCATCATCATCATCATCATCATCATCATCATCATCATCATCATAAAAAACAGAGTGAGAGGACACTTTGGAAGGGGATGGATATGTTTATGGCCCTGATGCTAGAGATGGTTCCATGGGTGCATATCTATCCCCAAACTCACTGAGTTATATATATTAAATATGTACAAATATGATAGCTTTTTACATGTTAATCATACCTCAACAAGGTGGTTTTTTAAAAACTTACATTTTTCTCATGCTATTCATTAGCATCATGCAAAAGAAAAGAGCATAAGGAAAACGGTCCTTGACATTGGTCTCGGCAATGATTTCTTGGAGAAGACACCAAAAGCACAGGCAACAAAAGCTAAAATAAACAAGCGGACTGCATCAAACTCAAGTGCGTCTGCACAGCAAAGGAAACAATAAACTGAAAAGGCAACCTACAGACTGGGAGAAAATATTTGTAAACCATATAATCAATAAGGGGTCAATATCCAAAATATGTAAAGAAGTCACACAACTCAATAGCAAAAAAGCAAATAATCCAATATAGAAATGGGCAAAGGACCTCAATAGACATTTTTTCTAAAGAAAACATGCAAATAGCCAATAAGTATACAAAAATCTGTCCAACACCACTAATCATCAGGAAAATGCAAATCAAAATCATGAGCTATCACTGCACACAGTTAGAATGGCCATTATCAAAAAGACAAGAGATTAAAATGTGTTGGTGAGGATGTGGAGGAAATGGAACCCTTGTGCACGGTTGGTGGGAACACACATGGGTGCAGCCACTACGGAAAAACAGTATGATGGTTCCTCAAAAATTTAAAAATAGAACTACCATTGGGTCCAGCAATCCCATTCTTGGGCATATACCCAAACAAAATGAAAACAGAAGAGATATCTACACATCTATGTTCAATCCAGCATTATTCACAACAGCCAAGATATGGAAACAACCTAAATGTCCTTTGACAGATGAATGGATAAGGAAAAGGCCATATATATAATGAAATACTATTCGGCCATTAAAAAGGAAACCCTGTTTTTTGCAACAACATGGTTGGAACTTGAGGGCATTATGCTGAGTGAAATAAGCCAGCCAGAGAAAGACAAACACTGTATGGTATCACTTATATGTGGAATTTTTTTAATTAATTTCATAGCAACCGAGAGTAGAAGAGTGGTTGCAGGGACTGGAGGGAGGAAAATGGGGCGATATTGATCAAAGTGTACAAACTTTCAGTTATAAGAAGAATAAGTTCAGAGTATCCAATGTTCAGCATGGTGACTACAGTTGATAATATGGTATCATACACTTGAAAGTTGCTAAGAATAAATTTTAAGCATTCTCAACACATACACACAAAGAGTTGACTGTGTAAGGTGATGGATGTGTGAATTTACCTTGATCTTGGTAATTCTTACACAACATCTACATATTTCAAACCATCATTTTGTGTATTTAAAGTGTATACAATTATATTTGTCAATTATTCTTCAACAAAGTTAGAAAAAGAAAAAAATTTACTGTTTTAGGTACTTTTAAGTATACTGTTATTAAGGACATTCACATCACCGCCATTCATCTCCAGAAACTTTCCACCAAGAAAAGAAACTCTGTACCCATTAACAATAACTCCACTTTTTTCCCTACTCTCAGCCCTTGACAATCACCATTCTACTTTCAGTCTCTATGAATTTGGCCACTCTAGGTACCTCATGTAAGTGGAATCACATAGTATCTGTCGCTGTGTGACTGGCTTATTTCACTTAGCATGATGTCGTCAAGGTTCATCCATGTTGTAGCGTATGTCAGAATTTCCTTCCTTTTTAAGGCTGAATAATACTCCCACTGGATGGATTTACCACATTTTGTTGATCCATTCATCTGTTGATGGACACTTGGGTGGCTTCCACATTTTCACTGTCGTGAATAATGCTGCTATGAACGTGAGTGCATCGGGTTGATTCTTATGACTGTAAAAGCTTCTCACATCTTTCTGAGGACAGTAAGTAAACACATTCAGAGTCCTACTCTGCTTGATTTTTAAATTTTATTTTCAGATGTAAGTTCGTTGGTGCCTCTTTCATGGGACTGGTTTCCTCAAATGTCATTGGTTTCTGGTTGTGCACTCATCTTTGTAAAATTCCCTGTGTGCCAGGCTGAAGAAGTTATGTCAACAAACAATAGCCTACAAGTGAGAAGGGGCCACGTGAGCTGCCCAGGCAGGTATTCAGCCTCTTTTGTGACTCTGGCAGAGGGGTAGGGTATGTTGGGGGAAGGGGCATTAACTTACCTTCTGGGCATAGGGGCTGTCTGGTTTTTCTGGGTGTTGGCAGCCATCCCAACCTCTGCCTTTCTGACCCAAACAGCCCCTGTTCCCTCTTGAAACAAAACATCCAAGGAAACCCTGTCCCTTGACCAAATCACCCCATCAATCCCCCACCAATCACCCCATCAGGTGCCCTGGGGTCTGCTCTCATCCTGATGTCACTGTATCCAGGCTTGCCACATCCTTGGACCCACATCCACTTTCTGCAGCCTTCCTCTCCTACAGATGTGTTTCGACTGCAGCTTCCTCGCTCAGTCTAAGGGACTTCTCACCATTACTGTCCAGCAACAGCATTGCTTCCTCTCTCCCAGCATGGTTATGGATCTTCCTAAAATAATTGTTTCCATTGCTTCTCAGAAGTTGGGTTAGGAAGGGGAGGCTGCCCCACTGACATTGTCCACCACCTTGAACTGGTTATCTAGCTACTTTTTAAAGTGTCTTATTCTCAGATCTCCAGTGCGAATCAACAGAGGCTGTTATTTGGGGGAGGATCATAAAACGGAGAACAGATAGTACTGTGGTATTCGTGTATTTGTCTCTGTGAAGCAAACAGGAACGTTTGCGTGGCCAAATATTTTGACAAAAGCTTTGCAATTTCCTTCTTGTACTCTCCCTGAGGAACAGTTTTTCTTAAGCCCCAAGAGTCTGTGGATAGTGGTTGGCCTAAATATATGAATATTCTTTCGAGTAAATTGGGTTTATCTTAACCCATCCCCCCAGGAGGCCAGCAAGCACCGGTTTTCATACACCTAGGCAGACAGAAGGAGAAATTGTTTTTCTCTCAGCAGCTAGTATAAGAATTCCCAGCAGATCTAGGAAACGCACCTTTGTGGGAACAGTTTATGGATAATCCCACTGGGGTCAGAGGCTGAAACTTTAGAGGTGAAGGCTGAGGGTGAGTAATGCAGGGGAGGAAAAACTTTTCCTCTACCCTCTTATGCTCCATTCTTGGGGGCCTGCGAATTAAATTAAGAGACAGCTTAGCAAGAGAAAAGAGGGTTGTTGTTGTTTTTTTTAACACGTGTAATACTCATTCATGCAGGAGTGCCCAAAAATGATTAATCCAAATGAGTAATTAGAATTTGGGGCTTATGTTCCTAACTTAGTCGGGAAAGTGGAAGAGAGAAAAGGGGCTCTTATGGGAGGTAAAAGTAGGTTTCTTTAGGAAAGACAAATGGAGATTTTTTTAGGAAGGACAAATTTGTTTAAGAGAACACATGAGAGATAAGAAAACTTGTGATAGTTTTTGTCATACAGGCAGGTCTGAACGGTCTTCCTCAGGACCATAAAACCCCTAATGGAGAGGGGATTTATGGCAGCCTCACTTCCCTGAAGCTGCTGCTTTTCATCAGATAAGGGAAGCTCCAAAAGGCTTTTTTTCTGCATCAGCTGAATCTCAAATGTCCTGAGCTTAAAATAATCATCATACCCACTCTGGGATTCTGAGCGGGCCCCTACAGTGGACTCATACAAGCTGGAGATGCTAGGAAGGGGGCCTGTTGATCCTTGAACAGAGAGGGAGAGACAGGCAGGGGCAGAGGAACAGCACATGGCAAGAGGCTGTAGAGCCTGGCACGACCGCGTGGGTGACTCCGCAAAACCCGAGTCAGTGCACTGCACGCATGGATTGTCTGTTAGGAGCAACCTTCTGTAGAAACCCCTGCAGATGCTGAGCTTTGCGTCCAAGATGGCAGGAGGCCACAGGCTTGAATGGTGAGAAGCAACCACTGAGGAATTAGGCCATCAGGAATTCTCTGAGATTGTGCAGAAAGCCTCGGGCCTTCACGGGCTATGAATTGGGAGAGTGGGACCAAGTTTCTCTAAATTTCCAGGAGGCAGGGAAGCCCCAGTTGACAGGGGTACGATGCAAATGCCAATCCAGACCCCCTCAAGGGTGTGGACTCTGAACTGGGTGCCCAGTAGAGGGAACTTAGGGTAACTTTCTTCCAGTGCCCCAGTCTCCCTGGGGACTCATCCTTCCAGGGACAACAGTCCTGATTCCAAACATACTATTCACAACAACCCTTAAAACGTCCTGGAAATGCTGTCTTTCAGCATATAAACCACACATCCTAATACAGACCTGACACTTGCTAGCTGCATGATCCCGAGCAAATCATCCAACCAGCTAAACCTCAGTTTCCCCAGTTGCAAATGGGGATGATAACCTTACCTCACAGGACTGCTCTAAGGATTGAACAAGATCCCAGATGCAAAACGCCGCAGGTTCTGGCATACAGCAGGTACTCGGTAAAGGTTAGTTTCTACCGTGTGACCCAGCAGTTCCACTCCTGGGTATACATCACGAAAAAAAGAAAAAAACCACTACTATTCGAAAAGATACATGCATCCCAATGTTCATAGCGGTACTATTTACAGTTGCCAAGATACGGAAGCAATCTAAGTGCCCATCAACGGATGACTCGATAAAGACGACGTGGTATATACAATGGAATACTACTCGGCTGAAAAAGAAAAAAGAATGAAATTTTGCCGTTTGCAGCAACATGGGTGGACACGGAGGGTATTATGCTAAGTCAGACAGAGAAAGACAAATACTGGATGGAGCCACTTATGTGTGGAATCTGAAAAATACAGCTAGTGAATATAACAAAAAAGCAGCAGACTCACAGACATAGAGAGGAAACTGCTGGTTACCAGTGGGGAGGGTGAAGGGGGAGGGGCAACATAGGGGGAGGGGATGAAGAGGTGCAAACTGTTTGGTATAAAATAAGCTACAAAGGTATATTGTACAACACGGGGAATATGGCCAATATTTTGTCATTACTATAAATGGAGTATAACCTTTAAAAATTGTAAATCATTCTATTGTAACTTACATAATATTGTACGGCAATAATAAAAAATTTTAAAAGGGAGAAAAAAAATGTTAGTTCCTTTCAGCTTTCTTTCTATTCTTTGTCCAGAGAAACAAAGAGTTACCCTTCCCCATCTGGAAGTCCAAAGTACAATCCAACACATTCCAATGGAATGTTTGCATTCTGCCTCCTGTGAACCTTTATTTCTGAGAAAATTCTGCCTTCCTTCTAGAAGGGGAGCTGCCTGAGGGACAGAGGCTATGTTTGCCCCCTCTCTGTCTTCCCCAGACTGCTGGGTCACATGAGGTACTTCGTAAACGCGCACTGAATAAAAGGATGAATGAATAACTCACTGAGTGACATTGCAGTGACATCAGAAGCTGTGAAAGAAAATTAATTTGCAGATGGAATTATTACATTGTGTACCCAATCTTGCGAAACAATGAGGCACAGCTTGTAAGAGTTTCAAACACTTTTTCAGAAATTTAATTGCCAGTTAATTTTCCTGCAAAACACAATAACCTCTATCAGCTAAAGGAAACAAGACGCAGCTCAGAAAACCTCATTAGTCTCTGCCTAAAACTGCAGTGGCTTTTTCTGAGTTAGAAACCCGAGGATGCAAGCTGCCATCCTTGGCAGTGTCTCTGGTCGTGAGCAGGAGGCCTGTACCCTGAGTGTCCCACACCTCATAGCCACTGAGAGGGCACGGATCCCATCTGCAATGACAGAGGTGGGGTGACCCGAGCTGAGTCATCCTCGGTCCTGCTCTCACTGGGTTTTCCTGTGGTCAGAGCTCAGCCTGTGCTGAGAGTAGGGGCTCACCCTGTGTCCAGGAATGAGAGTTCAGTTTGTGACCATGATCAGGGCTCAGTCTGTGATTTCAATTAAGGTTCAACCTGTGACCAGGATGAGGGCTCAGTCTGTGACCATTATCAGGGCTCACTCTGTGATGAGGGTTGGGGTTGTCTGTGACCATGATCAGAGCTCAGACTGTGATGAGAATCGTGGCTCAGTCTACAATGAGGGTTGGGATTCAGTCTGTGACCAGGATCAGGGTTCAACCTGTAATGAGGGTTGGGGCTCAGTCTGTGTGACCACGATCAAGTCCCAGACTGAGGCCAACATCCAGGCTCAGCCTCCATCCTCGGGCACAGCTGTGGTCACACACCTCCACAGCTGCAGCTGAAATTAGAGGTGAACCAATGAAACAGACTGACATCAACACCTGAGGTGTCTGCCACATCCCCAATAAATAGTTTTTGAACTGAAATTAAATAAATGCTAGCGATTCCTCTGAGTCCCAAGGTGAGGTGGGATGTGGGCAGGAGAGGGAGGAGATGAGAAGGGGGAAGTCATCAGCTCTGATGAAGAAGGGCCCAGCGTTCAGGTGTACCACACAGAGTTAAATCTTGCCCTGACCCATTTAAGCATCTTCTGGGCCAAGGAGCTGGTTTTGTTACCTTCAGCTGCAGGGTCACCCACACAGAGATCACAGAGCCCCAGACAGCCCGCCTGGAGACGTGTGCCCCGGGCCAGATTCTGTCAGCTCCAGGAGCTGTCACCTGCTTGGGTATCACAGCTAAGTGGGTCAGCATTTCCCGGCCACTCTGCTGATTAATAGTGTGTAAAGTGGCCATCTCTCGCTCGCGGCAGCTGGGGCATCATGACTCAAGCCTGGGAGATACGGCGGCGCCAGCAATGAGCTCATTCCATGAGCACCCGTGAGGCTCTGAGAGTGTTAAACTTCTCCGCCGCTTCTCTTGTTGGGCGCCCGTGAATTCTCTGCATCCGTTTGTCCCTTGTTCAGTCTCCCCTCTCTGCCTCCTCCAGTGCCCCATCTGAAGGACACCTTTGAAATGAGGGATGAGACGTAATGAAGCTAGATATAAAATTAATCAAATATGGCACAAGACTTGATGTGGAAGGCAATCCTGTCGGCATTTTATTCACCGCCTCGGCACAGCATTCTTTGTTTACTGTTTGCAGCATTTGTGAAGAACTCCGGCAAGGAGCAACACTGGGGTTATTTTTTCAGAATGAGGACTGGAGAGATAAAAAACAGTTACTAAAGAGGGCGGATCCAATATTTAAATGCACTGAGATTCTCATAGGTTGATTTTTCTGGTTCTGATCTAGTTATAAAAAGTGTCCAAAATGGCTTCGAAGAATTTGATTGCCATGTACTATAGTAGAAGTCATTCATTTCTTTGCTCATTCACTCATTCATTCATTACTGTTTACTGAGCATCCACTCTGTGTCTGACCCGGTACTAGACACAGGAGCAAGCCAACCAAAATAACAATAGATGTTGCAGTGATAACAGTAGACGCTGTTTTTCGGTCACACTGAAGACTGATCATGTGCTGGACTTTGGGCTGAGCATGTTGTAAGCATCATCTTATTAAATTTCCCATTAGTGTCCTCATTTTACAGATAAGGAAATTGCGTCATGAAGCAATTAAGTAACTTGCTCAGAGTTAAGCAAGTAGCCGGTGGTTAAGTTCACGACACAAGCAGGGCCGTTCAGATCTTCCCTCCCCATCACTTAAATTGTAAACAGAGTGACCAAAAGATTCAAACAGGAGTTAGGGTTCATCTCCCAGACAGTGCTGAAACAAGACATCCCTGCTCTCCTGCTTCTGGTGCTACGCTGGTCCTCCTTCATGCCAAGCCTTCAATATCCCCCACCTGGTGTCAGTAAATCCTCTGTAACTTAAGTTACCCAGAATTGGCTTTTGTTTCTTGCAAGCAAAGAACCCTAACTGCTCGAGGTAGTTAACTCCCCCATCAGAGGATCAGAGGCTGCGTGGACATGTTGCCCCCAAGGAACGGATTCATTTGTGAAACGAAGTGACATTGTATCACCCAAAGTTGGCTCAAACGCCATCTGTTGTCCCACATCCTCTTCTAGAATCTTTCCACTTCTCCACTGAGTGGTGGGATCGGTGTTCCATCCTCTTGGACGTGGGCAGACATCTGTGGCTGCGTCAGCCAATGGAGCATGAGAGAAGAAACATTATGTGACCTCCAAGGCTAGATCACGAAATGCCATGGTCCCTGCCTTGCCTGTCTTGGGATGCTTGCTCTTGGAGCCCAGTCACCTTGCTATGTGCAATCCTAAACCAACCTATAAAGAGAAACCACATGGGAAACCAAGTATAAGTCCCCTGGCACAGAGCTCAAGTGACAGCCAGTGTCAGTATCAGATATGAATAAAGACGTCTCCAGAGACATCTCCAAAGACATCTCCAGAGACATCTCCAAAGCCATCGAATTGCAACCTCCCCTCCACCAGCCTTCAAGTCTGCCTGGCTGAGACCCCAGACATCACAGAGGAGAGATACACTGTCTCCACTGGGTCCTGTCCAAATTCCTGACCCACAGAATCTTTAAGCATAATAAAATGGTTGCAGGATACCATTCAGTTTTGCAGCATTCACAACTGGAACTGATGGACCTTGGAAGAGGTGACCTTTAGGGTCATGTTCAACCTGGAAACTCTTAGCCCTGTCACTTCCCATAGGACTGCTCCCTACACCCACTAATAGACCAGCTCAGGGCTGCTTGTTGCTAATGACCCCTCCACGCTGGGGACCCCAGCGCTTCAGAGGCCAGAGTCTAAGTGACACCAAGCCCACGTGGCTCAGCAGACGACCCATTTGCTAAGAAATTTCCAGCCTTGGCTGGGAAGAAGCCCCTTCTAGGGAAGTATCCCATTTAGAAACGAGAAGAACAAGAGGGGAATCCTAAATTCCTCTGAAGGGTGCATCCTATTTGTTATTCAGGAAACGAGCATCTGTATCTCAGGAACATCAAACAAACCCGCAGAACCTCCTTTACAGGCCAGCGAGAGACGGAGCAGGTGAAATAAACAGGGTACGCAAAAATGATAGCATCGGGAGGTTATCTGGAGAGAAACAAAATGTCCTGAGCCAGCTGAGAATTTCATTAAAGTCAGTCTTTGTTCAGAGTAAATGCTCTGTTCTTGTCACTGCAGCCATCGGGTCATCTCTTTCCTGAAAATGGAATGGTATTCAGGCTGAAGACAAGGGCAGTCGAGACTCTGTCTCTGTCTTTGTCGTGTGTGTATGTGTCCCCAACCCCAGCCTCTGTCGTTGTGTCTTTGTCTTTGTGTTGTGACTAAGAGGACAGACTCCTGAGTGAGCGTGCCCGGGCTCAAATCCTGTGTGGCCTTGGGAAAGTTACTCACCCTCTCTGGGCCTCAATTTCCTCATCTGAAAAAAAGAACCATAAATAGTTTCCATCTGGTGAGTTGTTGTGGGGTTTAATGAAATATTAGCACAGTCTTTGACACTAAGGGAACTTCAGTTTCATTATCTTTACCATTATTACTGGGTGATTTTCCAGGCCTGTGCAGGGAGCTTGGCTGACAGGGTCCCATGTATCTATGTGCATACGCATTTCTCTACCTGTATGACTACTTTTGTGTCTTTCCCCACCTCACTGACACCCAACAACTCCTGTTTCATCTATGTCTGAAATGTGATCCTTTCCTCTCCCCTGAATGAAGAATGTTAGAAACCATTGAAGGGCCGTGGAATATATAGAAAAGATATGAACCCAACTGGTTTATGGTAGGCCTGCTAACTTTTTTAACATTTTTTTATTGAGTAATAGTCATTTTACAATGTTGTGTCAAATTTCAGTGTAGGGCACAATTTTTCAGTTATACATGAACATGTATATATTCGTTGTCACATTTTTTTTTCACTGTGAGCTACCACAGGATCTCGTATATATTTCCCTGAGCTGCACAGTATAATCTTGTTTATCTATTCTACATTTTGAAATCCCCGTCTGTCCCTTCCCACCGCCCGCCCCCTTGGCAACCATAAGTTTGTATTCTATGTCTATGAGTCTGTTTCTGTTTTGTGTTTATGTTTTGTTTTGTTTTTTAGATTCCACATATGAGCGATCTCATATGGTATTTTTCTTTCTCTTTCTGGCTTACTTCACTTAGAATGACATTCTTCAGGAGCATCCACGTTGCTGCAATTGACGTTATGTTGTTGGTTTTTATGGCTGAGTAGTATTCCATTGTATAAATATACCACATCTTCTTTATCCAGTCATCTGTTGTTGGACATTTAGGCTGTTTCCATGTCTTGGCTACTGTAAATAGTGCTGCTATGAACATTGGGGTGTAAGTGTCATTTTGATGTAGGGTTCCTTCTGGATATATGCCCAGGAGTGGGATTCCTGGGTCATATGTTAAGTCTATTCCTAGTCTTTTGAGGAATCTCCATACTGTTTTCCACAGTGGCTGCACCAAACTGCATTCCCACCAGCAGTGAAGGAGGGTTCCCTTTTCTCCACAGCCTCTCCAGCATTTGTCGTTTGTGGACTTTTGAATGATGGCCATTCTGACTGGTGTGAAGTGATACCTCATTGTAGTTTTGATTTGCATTTCTCTGATAATTAGTGATACTGAGCATTTTTTCATGTGCCTATTGATCATTTGTATTCCTTCCTTGGAAAATTGCTTGTTTAGGTCTTCTGCCCATTTTTGGATTGGGTTGTTTGTTTTTCTCTTATTAAGTCATGTGAGCTGTTTATATATTCTGGAGATCAAGCCTTTGTCGGTTTCATTTGCAAAAATTTTCTCCCATTCCGTAGGTTGTCTTTTTGTTTTACCTATGGTTTCCTTTGCTGTGCAGAAGCTTGTAAGTTTCATTAGGTCCCATTTGTTTATTCTTGCTTTTATTTCTGTTGCTTGGGTAGACTGCCCTAGGAGAACATTTTGAGATGTATGTCAGGTAATGTTTTGCCTATATTTTCTTCTGGGAGGTTTATTGTATCTTGACTTATGTTTAAGTGTTTGATCCATTTTGAGTTGATTTTTGTGTATGGTGTAAGGGAGTGTTCTAGCTTCATTGATTTACATGCTGCTGTCCAGTTTTCCCCACACCATTTGCTGAAGTGGCTGTCTTTATTCCATTATATATTCTTGCCTCCTTTATCGAAGATTAGTTGACCAAAAGTTTGTGGGTTCATTTCTGGGCTCTCTATTCTGTTCCATTCATCCATATGTCTGTTTTTGTACCAAAACCATGCTGTCTTGATGACTGTAGCTCTATAGTATTGTCTGAAGTCTGGGGGAGTTATTCTTCCAGCCTCTTTCTTTTTCTTCAGTAGTACTTTGGCATTTCTAGGTCTTTTGTGGTTCCATATAAATTTTATTATGATTTGTTCTAGTTCTGTGAAATATGCCCTGAGTAATTTGATAGGGATTGCATTAAATCTGTAGATTGATAGGCCTGGTAATTAACATCAGCTTCTGTAATTAACACCCTCAAGATCTCAATAACTTAATAAAATACAGGTTGGTTTCTTGTTCATGTCACAGCCAAAGCAAGCTAGGAAGTCGTCCTTGGGGCTCTCCTCCAAGTGGGGACTCAGGGATCCAGGCTCTTTCCATCTTATAAAACCACCCTCCTGGAAGATGAGAGGGTCATGTGGGATGTGTTTAAACCAGTCCTGGAAACAGCTTAACATCACTTCCGCGCACACTCCATTGGTTATAACTCATGGTGTAATAAACAATTACAGTGGTTTTGCCACAGAAAGCAAATTCTGACTTTACAAAGAAATGTGATTGCTTGTTCAAAAAAAAAAGTACAGGGCCCATTAGGACTCAGACTGAGTGTATTTCCCACACTGTTATTCCTGGGGTTGGGGATGATACTGAAGACCCTTTCTCCATTCATTCCCTTCTCTCCACCCCACGCGATCGAGGCCACCATCATCCCCTTGCAGGTCTTCTGCCCCGTTGTTCTCCCTGCCCGTGGTCCTACCTTTTCTTTTCCATCCTGCACAATGCAGCCAGGTTGACGGTTCTAAAATGAAAGCCTGAACTCATCACTCTTGTATAAGACCCTGCAATTGTTCTCCATTGCTCTTAGAGTCAAACCCCCTGAGCTTACAAAGGCTCTCCCTTTCTCCACTCTTCTCCTCGAATTCTGGGTTCCAATTCGACCTACCAGTGGCTACTCAGGTGCACTGTGCTTTCTCATCTCTGAGCCATACGTCCTGTGCCCTTGCTTGAAACACATCTACCCATCCACCTCGGACTCTTCCAGCTGCATAATTGCTCTGCACTGTTCTAGCCCCCCTGTGAAATGGATTCTTCACCCCCACACTGAAATAGAGCTCTTCCTCCCCACTCCCATAGCACCCTCTCTTAAACCTCACCCTCTTAATTGATGTTATCTGGAATTCCCACTAAACTCCAGGCTCCAAGAAGGCAGGGATCATATCAATGGCCCATTCACCACTGTCTCCCCAGTAGCAAGCACAGGGCCCGGCATGTAGTAAGCACTCAATAAAAAGTTGTTGAGTCCATCAATCACTCCATGAGCGCAGTCAGTCATATTCTATTACACCCACTGTACCTCCCTGACTTCCTCCACTTGATAGACACTCCTCCGAGTCTCCTGTGTACTTCGAGTGCCTAAACCAGGACTTTGCACACAGGAGAGAAAAATGAAGCAATGACTCAAATCGACCAAAAAAAAAATCATTGCTAACTTATTTCTCATCTTCATCTGTGGGCTTTGACAGCACATGAAACCAGTCGGTGTGTGAGCCAGAAATTAGGCAGAGGTGATGCTGAGGGCCAGATTCAGTGCGAGTTGACTGATGGAGCCATTTCAGGCCCTTGAAATTGTCCAAGGCCTCCCTGCGGAACCATCATCTCATTAAACAGGCCCTGGGGAGAGTCAGGTATTTTCTTCTGAGATTCTAGCCCTCTGTGCTAGTTAATTAGTCATCGCTTTGGGTAATTGGCTTTTCTCCTCAGAACAATATTATCTGTGACCTGAACCCCACAGGCTGCCCAGGAACCAGCAGCAGATCCAAGCCCCCAGCAGCTTCCCTGGGCTCCAGGGAGAATCCAGGTGGGAAAGGGGCCAAAAGAGAGCGCTTCTTCAGATCACAGTGGGAAGAGAGGTTGTGATTTCACAGTGCATTTTCCTGAGCATGAAGGGAAAGAAAGTCAAATAAAGCAATAGTTTGGCAACAGATGGTGAGCAAGACCAGGTGGGAAAATCTCTCTCGGAGCTGAAAGGAAAAACTGCAGAGACGCCTCTGTCGAGGGTGTCACGGCTCCCACCTGCCTGGGACATCTTTATTTTCTAACCTAAAAAGCTTCATCCGTGGGAAGATCAGACCCAAAGAGCTGTCTCGCACCATTCATCCGCGCCAGCAGGAGTGTGTCTCAGGAAGCATGGGAATCAAAGCTAAGTCGAGTCTTAGCCCAGTCACCACTCAGGACCAGCTGCAGGGACCAGGGAGATGGGGATACAGACGCCGGTTTCCATAAGGGCCACTGCAGAGCTGGGCCGTGCATCATGACCCAGGCGGAGGATGGTCAGCCTTCCACAGGAGGACAGGATGGGGGAACTGCTGTGCAGACATAAATCCACATCGCAAGTGCCACTGGTGGACAGCCACAAACTATCTCTGCCTAGGGGAGGGTTTCCCAGACCTCAGCCACTCATCCGTCCCCAAGACATATTGACATCAGTTACCCCCTGGTATAATGCAGTGACTACGGCAAAACATCACTTCTGGGGTGTTCAAGAGAAAACAGTAGACAAAACCGAGAGGCATTCTACAAAGTAACTAGCCAGTTCTCGGCAAAAGTATCAAGATCATGAAGGATAAAGAAAGCCTGAGGAACTATTTCAGTCTGAAGGAGATGGAATCAATAGGGCTCCTAAATACAGTGTGGGATCCTGGCTTCAATCCTGGACCAGGAAAAAAAAAAGGATCTTAGTGGGAAAACTGGCAAAATTTGAATGAGATCTGTAGATTAGTCAACAGCATCAAATCAGCATTCATTTTCTGATTTCAATAACTGTATGATGGTTATGTAAGACATCAGCATTAGGGGAAACTGGGCAAAAGGCGTGCAGGAATGCTCCATACTATCCTTACAACTCTCCTCTAAGTCTGAAATTTATCTCCCCCCCCTAAAAAAATGGATATGACCATGAACTTTTATTTTTTTTTATTCAATTTTTCTCTTCTGCTATGCCCACTTCCCAGTTGCCGTGAGAATTAGGTGAGACACTCTTTATAAAGTGCTCAGTATGGGGCTCGGTACCAAAAAAAAGAGTGATCAGTGATGTTCGCTTTGGTCGTGTGTTAAATTCTGAGGCTGGTGCAATTGACAGGACAGTCAGAGCTGTCATGGCACAAGCACCCGCACTGCCCGGAGGGCTCCTGCCTTAGAGGCTGGGGGGCTGGGGGGAGTCCGTGGTCATCCTTCTGATGGGAAGTTTCCTGTGTCAATGGTGGTGTCAACAGCCTGTTTTAGGAACACGGGTTTGGTTTGGTTATTCTTGACCTGTGTGAGTTCCATGTACCCTTGTACGTATGATGTGTTTTAAATTTTTCAAAAGTAGCTCTTCTGTTCATGAAATGAATTTTTCTTTTCAAAGGAAACTTGTTCTCATTACCCAAAATGAAAAACCAGGGTCATTAGCCACGATAAAAGTAACTGGTAAAAAAAAAAAAAACTGATAAAGATGGATACTGTGAATGCTAGGTACTGGTTCCCGTCGAAGGCTCTGAGCTCAAAACCTCTTCCCTCTTTGGTAAAAAAGGAAATTAGCAACTGCTAGAGAAGTGTTAAAATATATCCACATCCAACTGAGATTTTTTTTCTCCTTGATGTAATCATAGGAGTGAAAGAGATTCAAAAAGTGAATAATTTATCTTACTATGTGATTCCGTGTTAGTGAGTGGTCTGGTCTAAGCACCTTTTAAAAATCATCTGTGGTGCCACCTAAAATCATCTCCCACTTTAGGAAAACACTGCTTTTTTGAAACCTCATGGTGAGATTTGAAGACCATGGGGCTGTAGAGTGAAAGTCAAAAGGCCGACTGCTGGAGTAGAGAGTCATCCTCCCAACATTATCCCTGGTGTGGGGAAATAGCAGCTCTCATACACTGATGGAGGGAGTGTAAACTGGTTCAATTTCTTTGAACATACCCTTTGATCTAGTCACTTCTCCTTCTCGGTATTCGTCTGACAAATATAATTGTGAGTCATTCTGGTATTTTTGATAATAGGAAAAGACAGAAACAACCTAAATGTCCATCAATAAGGAAGATGCCCCACAATGGACAATGGAATATTATACAGCCACTGCAAAGAATGGGAGGCATGAACATGTCTCAGTATAAAGCAATTTCCAACACATATTTCTTCCAACATATATTATGTGAAGAAAGCAAGGTCCTTAATAATGTGTGTGAATATATAAATATTTGGGTTTCCCTCTTAAGTCGACTTATATGATGTATCTGTCAGCTATTGCTGCATAGCAAACAACCCCCAAGTTCAGTGACATACAGCAATAAGCACTTACTGTCAGGCTCAAAGATGTGCAGTCAGTTGGGTCAGCTCTACTTCCTCAGACTGGGAGAGGATAGAAAGGCTGGAGCAGCTGTGATCCACATGTTTTTCCTTCTTCCAGGACCAGCCATCCACTGGGGGCATGTTCCTCTCAGGGTCATAATAGGAGCACAAGAGGAGAATTCCACTGAGTAGGCGTATCTCAAGTCTCTATCTGTGTCACACCTACTAACATCCCATCAGCCTGAGCAAGTCACAGCCAAGCCCAACAACAACAGGGCCAGGAAATATGCTCCTGGGAGAGGGAGGGAAGGGCTATTTAGGAATAAATATTTTTTAAAATCCAAAAAATCATCTGTATATGAGATCTATATGTTTATATACCTGACATGTAGAGAATCTCTAACAAAGAGAACACAACAAATCAAGAATGCCTTGTATGTCGAGAGCAGAGCTGGGAAGCTAAGTCAGGGTGAGACTGAAGCTGATCTCTCATCATCCCTTTGCAGTGTTTAAATTTTGTACAATTTGCATGTATCGCTTTCACAGAAAGAATCAAACACCGTCTTTACGTCTTTACGTCTATCTGGCCCATGAGGCATTCTCACATCCGTTACCTTATTTGATGCTTACACTAGAGTGAAGCAGGCAGGAAGGAGATTACAACCCCCACTTTGTGGACGAGAAGGAAGCTGAAAGCCAGCCAAGCGGCCTGCCCGGGGCCAGACAGCTAAAAAACGGCTGCGCCAGAGACTGAAGCCAGGTCTGTCTTACACCTCGGACTGAAGCATCCCAACACACCTTGCAGTCTGCTGCGGTCCAGTGCCCACCAGCGCCGTCCAGTAGAGGGTCCGCCCTGTGGATCAGCACAGGGCTGGAACCCATCAGTCCCAACGCATACCACATGGGAAAGGCTGAATGTGGACCGCCCCTCCGAGAGCACCTTGTCCAACCTGGCCATTTTACAGATGGGCAAACAGAGGCCCAGAATCACAAAGCAGGTCCTTCCATCTCCCTGTGTCTCAGATGGGACTTTCATGCCCATCTGACAGGTTGTTTGGGGAAATCAAAGGAGACCATGCACATGAGCGGGCTTCACAGCCCAGAGAGCATGAGGCATGATTTTAGGGACTTGCTTGCCCAGCGCTCATTCCCCACAGGAGAGCAAGGACCCTGGCCCAGGAATATATAAACTAACCCGCACCAGCGTAGCCAAATTCTCAGAGAGGGAAAGCGATCGCTGTCAAGGAAAACCAAAGGACATTGAGCCACTTGGGCAGAGAGCAGGTTGCTCTGTGAGAGCGCTTAGTTTTGTACAGCAAATACGTCCAAGAGTCGTTCTGCAGCAGATTGCACACCCCAGCTGGACCGGGTTTATAGGCGCTTCTCTGCAGCCCAGCACATAAATCGTTCCCTTACCAAAGCTCCGGCCCCCCTCCCACCCCTGGCCGGTCCCTGCCCCCAGTGAGTCTCCTTCCCCACAGGGTCCTCAGAGGACAGCATCCCTCTCACCACAGTGCCCTCGGCTCCCCCTCATCCTTCGTCTTCGTCATCTTCATCGTCATCATCACTCAGGTGGCAACAGAAGAATGGGTGGGAGGGGCAAATGGAAGTGCCAGATGCTGGTGAGAGAGCAGGAGTTGGGGGGGGCCCCGCAAAGTCCCATGAAAGCCATTTTAAACTTTGCATCAAATGGAAATTTCTCTGAGCTGCGTTGAAAGCTCCTACAATGACTCATGTCGCCCAGCGAGCTCTAGGAACAAATGGATGCTAATTATTTTGTGGAAGGCAAGACAAGTGGAGAATTTAAACAGGGCATCCGACTCAGCAGATGGAAGGAAATCTGAAGGCTCAGACAGGCAGGGCCTGGCCCCCCTCGCTCAGCTCTGAGCCAGGCAGCTCGCGGGCCCAGGATCTGCAAAAACAGCTCTGCGCGCAGGCCCGGCCGGCCTCCGGGGCCCCCACCGGCTTCGGGCTGAACAGAGCCAGACTTATGGAGCCTCCTTCAGGCAGTGCCAAGTCCAGTGACTGGTGTGGAGGTGGGCCACACCCAGCAGCCCCGCAGGGACCCCCATCACTGACTTCCAGGCCTTTGGGAGTAAGACACTTAATGCCTCTTTTAAGCCCACACCCAGGGTTGGGGCGCGGAACACAGGTGTGTTTCCCAAGGGAGGGAATCGACTTTCTGGGAAAAAGATTCCCACAGATGTGTTTTCTGAATAGCACCCACTCAGTCACCTCTAGGGAAAGAAGATACACATGAGCCCCAGCCCTGTGTGCCGTCACTAACCTGCTTCCCGTCCCTTCCGACTAAACTTCCTTCTAATTAAAACGTCCTGGCTTTCCCCACCAGCTGTGTTAGCTGGTACGAAGAAAGACCAGTGGACACTGGAAAGAAGACCTGAGTTCTGGTGCCAGCTCTGCTTCTCTTATGAGCTGTGTGACTCTGGATGGCTCCCTGAACCTCTCTGAGCCTGTGATTTCTCAGCCGTGTCATGGGATACACTACCTTCACTCTGACAGCCCTGCGCATAAGCCACGCTCTGCTCCGAGACTAGCAGAGGAGGGAGACAAGGACAAAAGTCATCACCGTGCCCAGAGTGGGACACAGAGGCAGGAGGGCTCGGACGGCAAGGAGGGGGTCAGGAAAGTCATCGTGATGCTGAGGAACTCGGCGGAGACTTGGAAGACAAGTTGGAGATCACGAGGCGGAAAGGGCGCCCAGGCAGGTCGAGCAACCTGAGCGAAGGCAGCATGAAGCAGGTGTGTTCCGAGAATGGCAAGTGGTTCTCCGTGGAGCCCAGGTGTGAGTGGGTGGGATGAGGGCGGGAGAGAGACAAGGACCGCGTCACGCTTTGTAATATGACAGCTGGCTGGGTCCTTAGACAGCGTGCACGCAGCGCTACAAACTCAGATGGCTTCAGGGCCCTGGCAGGTGATGTAAATAAGTGAAGTGGGCTGATGTGAGACAGTAGGGAGGGGTGGGGTGTGTGGCAATCAGAGGGTAGGCGCTGCCTGAAAGGTATCCAGTTTTTTGACCCCGTGAAATATGACTGCACGTTGAGCTTGTAACTCATGCTGTCATCTGATCCTTTCACCATCCAGAATGTAATGAGTACTACAAAGACAGGTCTTGGTCAGCTGGGCACCCCCGCCCTGCCTCTCCCACTCTGGGCACAGCATCCCACTCCAAGACCTCTTCCCAAGCTCCCTCCCTCCATCTTGCTCTCACAGTCTCCTCGGCACTGGATCCTGGTCTCCAGCTCAGTGCCCTGCCCTTCCCACCCTCTCTGCTGGCACGATTGAGCCCTCTGCTGCCCACGTCTCCCCTCCCCAGGCCCCAATTCCCCTGAATGCCCTTCCATTCTTGCTGCACAGTGGCTAAAACACACTGTCCCTCCACTGACCCTCACACACCCAAAGGGGACCCACCACTGGACTGCTTGGGACCTTGGGAGTTACAGCACTTTTTCCCAACAGCATCTTTCTTCCCAGTGTGCATGCAAGTTGCTATGGTGACTGGATCAACAGGTGGCGGGGAGGGCGGACTTTCAAGTCACAGCTACCACATTGTTTCTCAGAACAGCCTCCCTCTCACCAAAGATCATTCACTCTGCTAGACTTCTCCCGGGACTTCTTGCCACCTGGGGGGAGAGGGGGTGTTGGGGCCCCAGCCTAGGCTCACCAGTCAAAGGGCCGCAGGCCTCCTGGAGATCAGTGGAAGTCAACTCCTACCTGGGAGAGAGGGTGTCACTTACCTCCCCCCATCAGAGATACCCAAATCTCAGCCCCAGCCCAGCTGCAACCTCTGTTACATGGTTCCAATGAACATAATTAACAACATGAGATCAGAATGAAAAATTTAGGAAGGTGTTTAAAATTACCCCAAATCCCCTCCTTCCAGGAAAAAAACTCTGTAAACATCTGACCTAGCTTCCTCTTGCCCATCTTTCTAAGACTATGTAGAGATTTTTAAAAGAGACTTAGAGATGAAAAGATAGATGATGATAGATAGATAGATAGATAGATAGATAGATAGATAGATAGATAGATAAATAGATAGACAGACAGATAGATAAAATAGTTTAAATGTACTTATAGGCAATTGTATGCTTATTTTGTGTGATTTCAGTCTATCAATAACCAGCGTTGTGGCTGGACCGGCCCTTGTGGTTCTTATTATGATTGCAAGATGCTCTTCAGCAATAACCATCAGGAAACTTTGAAAAACAAAGGTTTATTACTTACAAGACCCGGAAATTACACAGCCTACCTGGGGCCACAGAACAAGATTACAGAGAGAGAGAGACAGAGTACCGGTCTGGGGTTCTGCTTTTATTGGGGTCTAATAAAAGCAATGGGGGCCTAGGGTTTCTCAGGGTCACTCTTTATTGGTGAATTTAAAATATAAGAGTGGGAATTTGAAGGGAGAAGAGAAAAAAATAGAAGCATCCCAAATGGTCAGTTAATGAAATCAACTGAGATCTTGAAACCGATGGAGCTTCCATGGGGGGAGGTGGTCCAGCTCTTTACCCAGTCCTGTGACCATTTATATAAATATAAAATGTATAGAATAAACACCTGAAAAAAGAACCAACAGTCAGGGCTCACACTACAATGCCCTGTTCTTTTTCATTCGATACTATATCATAAGCATTTGTTGTATCATTAGAATTCTTTATATCATTTTTAAATGATTCATAATAATTTACCAAATGGATATGTCACAGTTTACCATTGTATTTTAATGGCTGAGTATTAAGATTGAATCTAATTTAATACTGCTATAAACAGCTTCAACTCTATCTATAATCATTTTCTCAGGATGTGTTTCTAGAAATGGAATGCCTGAGACAAAGGGTACAAATATTTAAGGCTCTCAGACACTTGCCAAATGTCCTCTAAAAAAGTATTCTCTCATCACCTATGGTTGAGATTTCCTGTCTTAACACAACCTGTATCCTATACCATTAAAAAAATCATACATATTTGATACAGACACGCACACACACATGAAATTTCAAGGCTCAGAGTTGCAATTAATATAAATGTTAAAGCTCTGATTTTAAATACGGTTTAAATTAAAAGGGTGCTCTTGGCCTAGCCCTGGCCTTCAGGACAGGCAGACCTCCCGTCTGAGACACAGGTCCAGACCCTGCGACGGTCCCTGCCAGTAACGAGGTGGAGAGCCTGCAGCCTTTACACCCCTGCTCTCCTTACTCCCCCCCCCCCAACTGCTGGCCGGTCGCTGACTGGGAGGTGGATAAATGGCTTCGTGTGCTGCCCTTGTTCCCAGAACCCACTTCCTAGCCATGCCAGGGGGCCATTTGTCATCCTGCCACAGAGCTCAACTCTGCCAGACATCTCATTTCACTTCCCCTACCAAGGACGTGGCTCAGAAGGGCCGGCTCAAATCTTGGGCTCCATGGATCAGCGAACCAGAGCCAGGAGACCCCGAGTCTCTCTTGCTGTGTGACTCTGGGCCAGCGACGAGTCTCTCTGGGCCTGTGGGTATCCGTCTCTAAAGGAAGGAGACGGACCCTCTGATCTACAATGCTTACCGCCCCATTTCTCTGGCTCCCAAATGAGGAAGTGGCCATCTTGGTCCCACGGATGCCCAGAGCCCAAGCAGCGGCTCCAGAGCCAGAGATGAACAGAGCTGAAAGCATCCTCCTTCTCACGAAGAGGGAGGCAGTGCGGGGTGGGATGGAGCAGAGGCTGGAGACACCGGAAACAATCAGGGAAGCGCCAGGACCGGCTCTCTGAGTCCTGCTAAAATAAAGCCGTGTCTGGGGAGGTTGGCACGTGGAACAGCATGGAATAAAGGGAAGGAGCAGGAGGGCAGTGGAGGCTCCCAGCACTTGGTGACCCTGACCGTGGCTCCCTGCCGCCCTCACAAAGGCTCATCTCCACCAGCTGGGGATGAGAACAAAGCCCGGCCTGCTGTCTTTTCCATGGAAACCTGTGTTTCCCGATGCTTCTTTCCTGATGAATATTTCCCGAGGAAAAGATGTAGGAGAAAGGTGCAGAGGATGGGAGTGCGGGGTCTGCAGATTTAAGAAATAGGAACAGCTGGTTTCAGAGACGCCTAGAAGGGGAAAAGCTGCTTTTGTTCTCTGTCTTTTTCCCCACGTGCTCCCAGTTTCAATGAAAGCGGCTGATTGATTGATCAGCCGTTGTCTCTTTAAAAGGAGGGCAAACAAGTTGCTTTCAAGCCAGTGCATGGGTGTGTCTCCACCGTCCTGACACGGAAAGAAAAATGCAGTTCTATTTATTTCATTGCTTTTGGAATCTGACTAGGGATTCGGTTTTGTTCTAGTAAATTGCTACTTGCAAGAGCCTCGGGTGCCAATGCAATTCCTGGAAATGAGGGATAAGATTGAGCGCAGAAGGCTCAAAAATAACCAGGGCACTCCGACAAGGGATTTGTTTGTTGGTGAGGAAGAAAATCGTCCAGTTCCAGAATGTGATTCCGGGCCCCAGCCTGAGCAGTACGATCCAAAGCCGCGAACTCCACCTGCGCTGCAGGAGCAGGGCAGCGAAGGGGGCTGGGGGTCCTAGGACCCGTGCCATGGAAGGGCCGCTGTGTTGACGTCTGAGCCCGAGCTGGGTACTGCGAGAGTCCCCAGAAGCAACAGGTCGGTGGAGGGCTGAACGTATGTGCCCGACCTGGGGAGTCGGGCTGTGCCCAAGCAGTGTCCCTCTCACAGCTCCGGAGGAGAGAGCCTGCTCCTTGCTGCCAAGAGCCACCACCCCGCCTCTTCTGACACGGATTCAGTCTCCTTCCTCGCCCTGTGCTCCTGTGAATATTTTGCCGTGAGGATTGGGAGATTGTTCCAAGGTCTTCCAAGAGCGGGGTGCAAGGGCAGGTGGAGGGGAGGGTCTCATACTAGTGAAGACCCAGGGCCCTGAGAGGCAGCATCACTTGCCCAAGGTCTTGCAACTAGTGTGCAATGGACCTAGTATGCAGAGTGGCTGTGAACCCAGGCCGTCAGGCCCCAGGCTCTGTGCTCTAGCCATTAGGCTGCTGATGCAGGGGGCACGTTCTCTACTAGAACGGAAACTTAAACATTCAAAGACAGTAATCATGCCTCTTCCTTACTGGAGGGAAAAAAGGAGAAGGGAGTGGATTTAATGAGCATCTGTGCTCCTTAAGTCATCTGTCTAAGGTCTCACCGGGTCTGATGCCCCAGCCCGGTCCCTTTCCAACACATCTGGCACCCCCAGTTGTTTTCTACTCAGTTCCCCGACCCGGGGTATGAGCAGCCCCTCCCAGCGTGGTGGCATCAGAGGATCTGTCACCACTGCCCTGTCTCATGGATGTCATCCCTGGACAAAGCCCGTGGTGGGTGTGCTCTGGGCAGAGACCTCCACAGTCAGCCATTCACTAGCCACAGGCACTGATGTTCAAGCCGCCACCCTTCCCATCACATCGCTGACACTTCTGTACTGGGTGCTCACGGAGATGGTGCAGCTTGCTGCATGCTTTGCTCAAATCAAGACACAGCCTGCAGGGTCATAAAAGGACCTTGAAGCAGACTCGGCAGAGCTGAGTTGGGGTCTGCACCCTGTCACCCGGCTGTGCACTCCTCCCTCGGTGTTCTCATCTGTAAGATGAGGCTGTTACAGCCCCAGCCTACTTCCCAGGACTCTTATGACAGGGGGAGGGGAAGGAGAGAGCCGCAGGAGAAAGTGCCGAAAAACTGGGACGCGTCGTCCAGCTGCGAGATCATTTTATATTTTTTCACACTCGAATGGGCTACTGATTCTCCCAGGGAAATTCTTTGGTGTGTTTTGTTTCCGGTGGAACCACCCTGCCCAGGCTTGTCTATTTTCTTTTTTCCTTACAAGTCAGCTGTTTAGTTACAGGTCGTCAGCCAGTTCACTAACCTGCCATCTCTAATCTACGTTTCCACTTAGATTCCCATTTAGGATGGTGGGATTCCAGGGCAGGATGAGACCCTGCAGGTGAGGTCCTGGGGTCTCCTGAAGGGTGTCTACGACACGCCTCCCTCACTGGCCACGTGGAAGAATGCCTGCCGTGCCCTGGTGACGTTTTCCTTTGGGTGTCACAGCCCCACCTTTAGGAGGTGAGGGGAGCCCAGGTGCCAACTCTGACTAAGCTCAGAGAGGTCAGGGATGCCAGACCAGGACTGCCCACTGCCCACTCCTGATGAGGGAACTCCAGGGCACTTGGCTTAATAATCCAAGAGCCTGGGCAGGTATGTGGGTACAGGTGTGGGCCAGAAGGGAGCCATCAAGGGCCCCACTTGGACCAATATCAGGAAAGTATGAGAAGGAACTTGTTGGTAAGGTAAGTGGCCAAGTCCGGCTGTGTCTGGGTGGCTGGCAAGGACCACACAGAGATGCTCTCCAGGAGACGCAGAGGACCTTTCAAGGAAGACAAGCTGTCATTCAGGCAGGGATGCTGCATTTATCCTCTGGGGTACTTCCGGGTACTCAGGTTCTGGAGCATGTCCTCGTCACCCTACACGTGTCACAGGCATCTTAGAGAGGGACCCCAGCCCAGGCTCTGTGTTCAGGCCACCTCACCTCCTCTTTTCCCAGCCAAGCTTTCCCAAAACCTCAGGGGGAAAATTTCTTCTCCCCAGGGTAGCTTTTCTGGGGGAATGGGGGGTGGGGAGAAGGGATCTGCCTGGTGCTTGAAACTACCACACCGCCCCCTCACCCAACGCCCCCCCAGCAGAAGCCTCACCATGACTTGATCAAAGGTGTTTTAAAGGGTGGAGATTCCTCTCTTACAGAAACAGCCCCACAACAGACCAGCCCAGCCAACAGAGGTCCTAGGAATAACCAGATAGGTAGCTTGCACCAGCTCTGCCCTCGCATTACAAACAGCAGCCCAGAAGCCTCCCAGACTTGTAGTAAATGGGGAGATTCACCTGCGTAGGGCCGTGAAGCAGGGCATCTCTGAGCCATACTGCTAGATCTGCCTGCCTGGGTTCACATCCCCACTCCACCACTTACTGGCGGGATAAAATCAAAAAAGATCATTCCACTGTGCCCCTGTTTCCTTGTCTCTAATATGGGGATCATAATAGTACTGGGGTTATTGTGAGGCTTAAAATGAGTCAATAAACGTAATGGGCTTAGAACAGTGCCTAGCCCAGGGAGGGCCTATGTAAGCACAGGCCATTATGATACAAGTGTCCGGGGGACACCCTGGGGTGCAATTTGGTGGACCTGTCTTTATTGGGCCGGCCTGGACTCTGTCTAGACCACATGCTCCTAGTGACCGTGAGGGTGGCAGCGGCCTCTGTGCTCAGCCCAGCCGTGCCTTCTGCTCCCAGGAAGAGCCCAGCCCAAGACAATCAAAACTGCCTGCTGGCCTGTTTATCTGGAGAACCGGCGTGAGCGTGTATCACTGTTTGTTTTGCAGTCAAGCAGAGTCCAGGACGAGAATACACATATATTTATTCTGAACTAGGAACAGACTTCATTGAAGAGTCCACCAGAGCCAGTAAAAAAGAGCGATGTGTTCAGTATTTGGAAAAAGAGAAGAAAGGATGCGGGAGATTAAGTGCGGCAAGAGGCGTTTTAATGCTCCTGGTAACTGATTTATAAATTCCGTGGAAGGCTCAGCACATTTGATTCTTTGCTGTGAATGCGGCCTCCCCATTTTTCCATTTTACAGTCTTGGCGGGAAGTGGCCTTTTTCAGAGCCACCACTTAAAACACTTAACAGGGCCGCAGGGCATCCTGGGAGGAGGCGGATGGGGAGTCTGTGCCGGTCCCTGGGGGAGACTTATGCGGGTGTCTGGTCAGTCGGGCCTCCACCCTCTCTCCTCTGGCTCTGCCTGCTTCTCCCCTTCACCTCCTCAGCTCTGACCTCCCACATCGGGGAGCCTGAAAACTGCTCCCCAAAAACAGCAGTCCTTGACTTCTGGGGGATCCCTGAATAACAAGAATATGATTCCCCTTTGGGGGAAATGATCTTTCAGACTTTGTTTCAGTTACTATTTAAAGCAGGATAAACTCAAGCAAATGACACATTTTGGAGAGTTTTTCAGTGTATTTCTTTCCCTTGCTCTTTTGGTCTGAGTGATGGCAAGGGAGTAGTTTTCCATAATCCTTTCCTATAAGCTACGCCTCCTTATGCATCTTCATTGAGTAAAGTGTTGGAGTTAAACTTTAAAGTCGGCAGAACCTGGCTCTGACATTTACTAACGGGTATAAGATTTTCTGAGACTCAGTTTCCTCTTCTGTAAAATGGGTAGAAGTTTGACATCTGCCTCTGAAAGTGATTATTCAATAACCTCTGAGAGGAAGGCAAGGTCAGCTCACCATGGCTGTGACCATCACGGCTACACTGGCTGAGGTCAGATGGGGCCCCCCAGCTCCCATTCATGGCAAAGATCTGTACCTCAGATCTGTAGTCTGCATCGTTCAGAGTCAGGGCAGCGAGCATCCCTGGAGCCACCTGTCTCCCCTGGGAACTGGGTCTGCCGCTGGCCCTAGTCTGAGCAAGAAGAAACCTTCTTCTCCCACCTGACTGCCAGCTGGTGGTGCAGGAAGCAGAGAGATATTGGGGTCCAAAACCCCCAGGGTCTTAATGAAAACAAAAACAGAGAAAATAAAAATCAGAAGAATCAGTCTCAGCGTCTCGGGTTTACCTCTTCCTACCTTTTTCTCCTCTGTCTCTCCCACTCTCTCCTGCTCTTGTTCTCACTCTAAAAGGGTCAATGACATGATCATCAAATCAGATAATGGCTATCAGGGGGCTTTCTCAAGAACTTTACAAATATTCCCTTTTATGACAGAGTCCCTGGGGAGTTGCGGCAGAGGGGAAGCCTGGTTCCCCCCTGGTCGGAATAGCAAAGCCCTCTCATGAGTTCTCCACATCATAGTTTGGGGCTCCATTGTGTTTGAAAGAAAATTCAGACTAGGGAGGTTGGCACCGAAATCCCAGTCACCACAGGGATTCGAACAGTCAGCTGGGGTCGTCCTGTCCTTTCAGACTTGAAGCACAATTGGCCCCAACACAGAATCTCCAAGTTCGCAGGTCTCAGGCTCCCCTGGTCACTTTCAACTCTACACTCCAAATTCTGGCTTTTTTGTTTTGAGATTTGTTAATCTCAAAAGTAACAGCTAACATTGATGGAGCTGTTCAAAGCGGCTGGTGCATATTACACCGTTTGCTTCTCACAGCCCTCTATGCAGCAGGAATTGTTATTAGCCCCATTTTACAGATGATGGAACCGGAGCACAGAGAGGTTAAGTGACTTGTCCAAGAACACAGAGCTAGGATACTAACTGAGAAAGTCATGCTCCAGAGCCCCAGATCCTAACCTCTGCTGATTCTCCATCTCCCTCACATTTCAGCTCCCCCGCTACTCCGTTCCCTCTCCTCCTGTCTGGCTCAGGTGTGGAATTCTGCCTGATTTGACCCAAAAATCCTGCACTCAAAGCAGGAGACTGTCCAGAAAGTTTGCTGGTGGGGGGGAGCTTTCCTGAAGCCACGTAACATCAGCGTTGGGCCTCACTCTCTCATTTGCAGGGGAAATGTCAAACAGTACAGCCACCGTAGAAACAGTAGGGCAGATACTCAAAAAATTAAAAATAGAATTACCAAATGATCCAGCAATTCCTCTTCTGGGAGTACACCTGAGTGTGAAAACAAACAAACACGCGTCCCCTGTTCCCATGTGTTTTTCCTTTACTCTCACAGAGCCTCCACACTAACAATGCTCCTGGCACCCACTCCCAGGCGGCCTCCCCAGCAGAGACATGGCCGCCCACTTCTCAACCACACTCTTCAGCCTCTACTGGCCACTCAACCGGTGGGCTGTGTTACATGTCCTTCAGAACCCCCCCACCCCTTTCCCTGCCATCTCTCACCTGCAGACCCCATGACTCAGGCCACACCCCCTCCAAGTGACCACTGAGGACCTCGTTGTCAGCCCCTGGGTTTCCAGCGGACTGCTGCCCTGAGGGGAGGGGCTCTCTCACCCAGCAGGGCTCCCTGCCTAGGTCAGGCCCTGGAAACTCACACCTCCTTTGTACCCCCAAACTGCAGATGGCAGTCAGAGCATCAACCCCTCACCTTGACATCCGGGTCCTTGATAACCTTTTCCTGCCTTCTCTTCCTGTCTCCACTCAACCCCCATTATACTGGGAATAACAGGTCGTGGCTGCGAGCATTTCCTGCAAACCAGGCACTGCTCTGGGCTCCTTACACAGACCGACACATTGAATCTTCACGGCACCCCAGTGAGGGGGTTACAGCCTTTCTCCCTGTTTTACACATGGTCACAGAGCAAGGATGGGCAGGGCTGGGATTTGAACCCAGAGCCCAGGGCTTCACCTTCTGCATACCTGGTGGAGCCTTCACTCACCTCCATCCCTCTCACTTTGCCATTCCTTCTGCCAGGCTCGCCCTTCTTCTCTTCCTTACCTGGTTGATTCCTCCATCCTCCTCGATGAGGCCTCCCCCCACCACTTCCTGCTCGGCTTGGCATCCCCATGCCCTCTGCACTCAGCACTTACCCTGTGGACTGCAAACTCAGCCAGGGCAGGCGCTGTGTCCTCTAACATCAGCTCTGTGCCCCCAGCCCCTCACCCCAGACCCCAGGCAATAGGTGCTCCATAACTATTGAACGAATTCACCACTAAGCGCACGAGCCAAGGGGCCCTACTCTTTCTTTCCCGATTCAGAAGCCTCTCTCCTCCCCAAGACAAAGACTTCACATCACTCACGGATATAAATCGACAGTTTCAAAGGCTTAATCCTTCCACACTTACTGCAAACCCATACACACACAGAAATAAATAAGTTTCTTTTTTAGGGGGAAAAAAAGAAGGATTTTCATGGCATCATAAAAACAACGCTTTATTTTTCATCTCACAGAGCCTGTCTGGGCTTAGTTATGCTCGGGAGCCCGAGAAAGACTCCGCGCTAACACTCACGTGAAAAATCGCCGTCTCCACCGCTGCCTGAGGTCCGTGGAAGAAGTAGAAATTTCTTTCTGTGTCCGACTGTGTGTGTCCAGCAGTCATCAATCATCCCCAGATGGGGCCTGTGTGGGCAGGGTGGCTCCGCTGCCCGCTGTAAATGGCGAAGAGATTTGGTGGAAGAGAGAACATGCAGGCACGGGGGGCTGTAAACGACGGACAGGGACAGACTACTAGTACATTTCCAGGATTTTTAAACCTATAATCGGAACCCAAAGAGTCCCAGTGCCCTTATGCTGGGCTGATTTCAAGTATATATTTGTTCTTTCCCAGGCCCTTCAACAGCCACCAAACTCATCTGGGGATTCCTGCTGCATTCATTCATTCATTCATGCACTCACTCATGCATTCACCTGTTCTGTGCTGTTCAGTAATCTCACCCCCCTCTGTCTCCTGGGCTCGTGTAGGATGAACACCCTGGCCTCGCACTCAGTCAGGGTTACATGACTAATTCTAGTCAATGAGTCTGAACAGAAATGATGAATGTCCCTTTGGGGTCGGCACATTTAATTGCCAGTGCGAGACCCTCCAGAATTCTAGCAATATGGAAGACAGTGGCTACTGTATCAGCCTGGATTCCAAGTGAAGGGGCAGGAGCAGCATCGCTGGATACCCATGATGAACGTACAGGATGAGCGAGGGAAAAAGCCTTAGTTGCCATGAGTCACTGAGATCCCAGTTTCTTTGTTGTTACTGCAGCTCAACCTGGCCTATCCATACAGACGCAGTGCAATCAACAGACCCTAAGCCAGGGGACCTCCCTTTCAGTCCTGGCTCCTACAACTTGCTAGTTGAGCAACTTCAGGCAAGTCTCTGAGCTTGGGTGTCCCCAACCATAAAATGGGCGAAACAGAAAACCTGTCTCTCTGAGCATCTTCAGAAAATGGAAGAAGCTTCTGCCGTCCCTCTCCTTCACCTGGACCCCTGCCCCTCCTTACATTTTTACTCTTGGGTCTCCGGAACAGGAGCCGTCCACAGTTCTGCGCCATGAGACAAATGAGAAAAAGCAACACTGGCCTCCTCTCAAGCACCAGCCCCAGAGCACACACACACTGTTACTCCATATTTTCCACTGGAAGAGCCTGTCACCCAGCCCAGCCCGGGAACTTAAGCTTCCCAAAGAGTCAGTCTTTTAGAAATCTTGATTTTTTTCAGGAGTGTGTGGGGTCGTGTCTATGAAGTGCTGCAGACAGAAAAAAAGATCGTGTATGGCACCAGGGCTGTCTCAGTCAGCTCAGGTTGTCGTAACAAAATGGCACAGGCCAGGTGATTTAAACAATATAAATTGACTTCCTCATAGTTCCATAGTCCAAGATCAAGATGCCACCAGTTCGGTTCCTGGGAAGAGCTCTCTTCCTGGCTTGCAGACAGCCGTCTTCTCGCTGGGTCCTCACATGGCAGGAGAGAGAGAGCAGGCTCTCTGGTGTCTCTTCTTACCAGGACACTCATCCCATGAGACCAGGGCCCAAAGGAGCTCTACACTAGTGATCTGTGCAACTTTCTGTAAATTATACTGCAGTTAACAGTTTTCAAGGACTGAGTAGGGGTAGAAGGAGAGTAATTCCTTCTGGGAGAAAAAAAAAGTCTTCCTTAACCAGCCTAGTAAACCAGGACGCTCCCCAATTCTGCCTTCCGACAGCCCCGCCCGGCTCACACTCAGCCTCACTCCCACCCTCGGCAGCCCCCACCCCCTCCCCCGGCCCCTCCCACCTGGGTTTGCTGCCCCTCAGCCCCCACCACAGAGTAACCTCCACTGCCCCAGGTTTGCAAATGCTCCCGCCCCCGACTCTGCCCTGTCACCTGTTCTCAGTGAGTGTTCACCTGCTTGACCTGCACAGGTTCTGAACAGGAGCGCATTCCCAGCCCCAAGCCAGGAGCCAGATGGTGTGTCTCAGCCCCTCCCGACCTCCTTTCTAATTTGCCAGCCTGACACCTGCTCCCTGACCCCAGCTCCTTGGGGGAAAAAAAAGCGCATTTTCTGCTGACCCAGATTCTGTGCCTTTAATGATGAATAAGAAGTTGGGCTCTGCCCCCCAGAGATGGAAGCTCTGCAAAAGGCTGCTCATATGCAGGGAGAAAAAGGAAACAGATTAGCTCAGGGGCTGGGGCCTCACTCTGTGGAAAGAGCCCCGGGGAAGGGAGACAGGAGGGAGAGGGGCTTGTCCCGGGAAGCGCAGTCAGTGAGAACTGGAAGGCCCGTCAGCTCTCGTCCAGAAGTTTCCACGTATTGTTCTCTATCATTTTTTAAGCTTTATGGAGATATAACTTACATACCATCAAACTCACCTTTCTGACAAATAGCGTATGATAGCACTTGTATATGGAATCTAAAAAAAAATGATACACATCAACCTATTTACAAAACAGAAACAGACTCACAGACATAGAAAACAAGCTTACAGTTACCAAAGCGGAAAGGGGAGGAGGGATAAATTAGGAGTTTGGGATTAGCAGATACACACTGCTATATATAAAATAGATAAATAATGAGGACCTACTGTGTAGCACAGGGAACTGTATTCAGTATCTTGGAATAAACTATAATGGAAAAGAATCTGAAAAAGAATAGACGTAGGTACAGATCTGTGCATAACTGAATCACTTCGCTGTACACCTGAAACTAACACAACATTGTAAATCAAATATACGTTCATCTTTTTTAATTTCAAAAAAGTTATGGGTAAGCCTGAGTATGAAATACATGAATAAAACATTTTTTAAAAAACAAAGCTCCCCTTTCTAAGGGTACAATTCACTTACTCGTTTATTTACAGAGTGTGTGGCCATCACGGAGAGCTAATTTGAGACCATCACCATGGCTCCAGAGAGAAACGACTGTGTGAATTATCAGTCTTCCCCACGTCCCCCGACTCCTGCTCCCGCCCTACACAACCACGGAGCTACTTCTGTGTGTCTATGGATCTGCCTTTTCTGAATAATTCATGTCAATGGAATCGCACAATATGTGGGGTTTTCTGTCTGGCTTCTTTCACTCGGCAAAATGTGTTTGAGGTTCATGCATGTTGTAGATGTCTCAGTACTTTATTTCTTTTTTATTGGTGTATCCAGATGATAGAATTTTTGCTTATCCATTCCCCAGCTGACAGACACTGGGGTTGTTCCAGACATTTGGCCATTATGAACAATACTGCTGTGAATGTTTGCACACAAGGCTTTCTGTGGGTGTACATTTTCGTTTCTCTTGAGTAGACGTGAGTGAATAATTGGGGCCACATTTGGATTCAAAGGATGGAAAGGTAGAGATGGCTGGAGAAGGGGAAATCAGGCAGAGAAACAGCACAAAGAATGGCGGCTCTGTTTCATGAACAGCATGGTGAGGACAGGGATGGGGGTCAGTTTGAGCTTTGAAGTCAGACCCAAGTTCAAATCCTTGCTCTGCCACTTATTGGTTGTTTGACTTTTGGCAAGTTACTAACTTCACCAGCTCAGTTTCCTCATCTGCGAAATGTTGATACAGTAATGCCTAGCTTGCCGGCTGTTGTCAAGATCAAAAGAGACAGCTTTTGCCTACGTGTCCAGCAAGAAGTTCTGTGCATGCTTTGGGGCAGAGCTGGCTGCTCAAGCATCCCATCACCCCTGCCTCCCCGAAGGTCCGTGAGTATCAGCCGGTATTTCTCGAGCAGCAGTGGCATGCCACATGGCCGCCTGGGACAGGGCATGGTATGCATGCCCTTCCTCGAGCCAAAGCCATGCAGGGCAGACATCACAGGTTTCTCTGCTGTAACTCATTGTGCCGAGTCAGTATCCTGTCTTCCCTCCATCTTCAGACAATATGGCAGCCCTGCCCATGTAGGTGTCTTCTCCCCACTTGGCACCAGGCTGGTACGTTCCATGGGAGGGGCACTAAAGCCAGGCTTGAGAGTCTCAATGGCCCTGTCTCTCTAGGAATAAGGTGCCCTCAGGGGAAAATTCTACAAGGCCCAAGGATACTGGGGATACTGATCCCCAAGGATAGGTCAGGTCTGCCTATGGCTGAACATAGTGGTTGGAAGCAGTGACCTTAAGCCAACCGCATAACTCTCCAAGGCTTCATTTTCTCATCCTTATGAATGACAGAGAGCTACTCTGAGGTTTAAATAAATTGACTTATTTAAAAGCACTTAGCATAGAGTTCAGCCCACAGTTAGGGCTTACTGAGTGTTAAATAAAGATTACATCTTCCCTTCTGGGCTGAACCTCCCCGAAAGCATGATCTGAAGCAGCTTTGCAGACCCTGGCATCCTGGTACGCAGTGGAGCCTGGCGTACAGAGACTCAAATCAAGACTTGTGGGCAAGTAAATGAAGGTGTTCTCTGCCTTTGCCCCGAAATCAAATGGATCACCCTGAACTGAAACTGAACACTGAGCTCTCAGCCCCAAAAAAGCCAAGACCATCTAATGATGCTCAAAAACGTGTCCGAGGGGCACAGTGCAAGGCTGGAGTCAACCCTGGTCATTGGAGTTGACTAAATGAACAAGATTTGGGGACAGATATGCAGATTCTGGTGAATGACTTTAAGCAAGTTACTTATGCTCCCTGCTGCCCTGTTTCTCATTCATAAGGTTATTTAACAATAAATGAGCCAGCAGATGTGAAACCCTCAACACAATGCCTGGCACAAAGTAATCGCTGAGCTGATGGCTAGTTATTATTATGAGGATTATTAAGAATCCCCAGAACGGGTGCTCAGAACAGGTCAGCATCCCATTAAGCGATGAGGAGCATCAACCTCTGTCTCCGTTCTGTTCTTGTGGAAGCACGAGACTGCCTTCCTGCCCTTTGTGCAAAAAGACAAAGGCACGTTCCATGTAGGCTGGAGCAGAGAGCTGTGCGTGAGGCTTCGGAAAGGTGAGAGTGACTTCATTTTCATTCATCTTCCCTGGGCTCTCTCATCTGACACTGGCAACAGAGCTTTAAGCATTTGATATCGGCTTGTCCTGATTCATTACCCTGGCCTCTCCCCGCACACCCACCTCTGCCGGCTGAGTGGCAAAGCTTGGCTCCAGATGGACCCAATCAGAACTGAAGGGCTCAGCGGCGACGGCAAAGCACCCAGCTTGCCTCTCTGCCGCTGCTTGCTTTGCCTTAACGAACTATTTCCTTCCCTGATTTGCTTTTTCTTCCCCCATCCCCAAGAAACACTGCCCGCCTTCCACCCTCATGTGGAAACGACCCCCGGGTAATGGCTTTTAAAACACCAAGTTGTGCCAAGTACAAGGGCTGCCGAGAGTCCCATCTTCAGCGAGGAATGTCCCCCCCGTTTGGGTTGGACATCCAGTGGAGCATTAGACAGCAGTTTAATCATTATTACCGGTGCTGCACTGCGACTCTCTGGAGGAGCACTAAACTGGAATGAAAAGGAACTGACATAATTAGTCTGACACAGTTCAATAGGGAACTATTACACCAAAGGTAATGAGCTCCAATGATATGTTAATGTTATTGTAAGAAATTACGCCGGTACAACAAAGTGGCTTTGAGTTGGGGGTGGTGGGGGGGAAGGGGCGGGAAACAAGCTTGGAATTTTCCCAGGCAATAGGCTAAGGGGAAAAAAAAACTCGTGGAGGCTCATAAAACCCCCTTTCCTTTGTCCCCGCCTTGCCTGTGGTCACCGGGGGCTGAGGGTCTGCTGTCAGCGCCGCGGGAAGCCGCGGGGAGCACGTAGGCGCTGCTGCGGCTGCTGATATGCACAAGTGCCCGGGTGTTTGTTCAACTAGGAAAATAAGAAGCTCAAGAAAATTACTCTGAGCACTAAAAATCGATGGCGGGATAATGTAATAATGGTCCCTTACAGTTGTTCGATGCCGCACAGTTTACAATGTATTTTCACGGCCCTTTGAGAAGCAGAGGGTACAGTCTAAAGGCAAGGACCCTGCCACTTACTAAGTCATGGCCCCCACCAGGTAGCTTAGTGTCTGCGGGCCTCGGTTTCCTCACCTCCAAAGCGGAAGCCGGGGTTGCCTACCTTCAAAGTTGGAGTCCTGCTCATCAAGCGCCCGCTGCAGAGTAGGCACCTGATAAAATGCGGTTAATATGGCACCAATTGATTGCCTTTGGATTCGGGCAAGGTTTACAAAGGCCAAACATTCCCTAGAAACTGCTGATGAACATTTAGCCTCAGAAGCATTGTCCCGAACCAGCTAATGTCCATATTTCCAAAACCCCAAATCATGAATTCACCCCCGTCTTTTGCTTTGATGGGAGTCTTGGCTAAAGTTGGTGTGACTTTAGAATGGCTGTTAGAATGGCTTTTATCAAAAAAGATGGGAAAAAAGCAAGTGTTGACCAGGATGTGGAGGAAAGGGAACGCTTGTGTACCCTGGTGGGAATGTAAACTGGTATAGTCTTTATGCAAAACAGTATGGTGGGTCCCCAAAATTTAAAAATAGAACTAGCATATGATCTAGCAATCCCACTTCTGGGTGCACATCCGAAGGAAATGAAAGCATTACCTCAAAGAGATGTCTACACTCCCATGTTCACTGCAGCCTTACTCATAATAGCCAAGAAACGGAAACAACCGAATGCAGGTGGAAGGCCACGTCTGAGCCAGTGGAAGTCCAGGTGTGCCCCTCTGAGCAGCCACAGCAGCATCAGGAGTGTCTTAGAAGCACCAGTTGTCCAGCCCTATCCCAGACCTACTGAGTCAGAACCTCTAGGCGTAGGGCCTGGGCATCCACAGTTTCGCAGGCCCTCTAAGTGATTCTGATACCTGCTGACATGTGAGGGCCCCTGGTCTAGGCATCTTGTCCTCACTTCACAAGGAGAAGAAAAAGAAACAAGGGCTCCTTGGGACACTCTTTTGTTCCATCCTCTAGCTCCTAAGCCCTCCGTGTCTCCCACCTGCGGCCCTCCCACCTCTAAGCAGGACGCACCTTCTCCTGCAGCATGCCCACACCCGTCCTTCGAGACTACTTACATCTTTCCCGGCAGAACTGGAGTCTTGCCTTGAGTCCTGGCCTGTGTCCCTCCATCTGCATCCAGATGTCCTGGGACGTCACCTGCCCTGTCCCAGGAGAACTGGGACCCCCTGGGCTGGGCGTTGAAGGGGCTTCAATCCACTCCAGTCTCTCCCCACTGACCACAGATGCTGCCACTTTTCTTCTGACCAGTTAAGGATAAACTCATGCTTCAGCTAAAGAATTGATTCTCTACTAAAGTCATCGCCTTTGGACACACAAGAGAAGTGAGTTCCTCCTATTAATATGACTGCTTGTACTCCTAGTGAAGTAACGGCCTGGACTTAGACCGCAGCAGCATTTGCTGCCTCTCTGAGCCAATTTTCAAACCACAGAGTCAGTACTTAGATGACAGTGGGAGTTATGGGAGCCCAAGTCACTAAGACAGTAGGGAGGGCTGGAACCGCTTTCTGTCCCAAACCCCGCCAGGACCAAATGGAAGGGAGACAGGGAGAGCTTGGAGGAAGGCTGACGGAAGCAGGGGCAGGCGAGGGCACTGAGAAGGGCCATCCTTGCCCACATCTTCCCCACACCCCACTGCCTTGGACTCTGATGTGGGAACTGGAACCTCGGATCCAGAGAGAGAAACTCATTTCTTCCCTCCTCCCAGGCTCAGCGTGCGATGAGATCAGACACAGCTGGGTGTGGGAGAGAGCGCACTCACTCAGGAGTCAGGACACCTGGTCTCCTGTCTCTGCTTTGCCCCCAACCTGCTGGGGGGTCCCTACATGTGCCTCCCCCTCTCTGGAACTCAGTCTCCGCGTCTGTAGGATGAGGGTGTTAAACTGCATACACACCGAGATCCTTCCGGCTCTGACACTCTGGAGACGCTAAGGAGCTCGGACAACAGGGAGAAGGGACAAGTGACAGTGGGCGCCCAGGGTGTGTGGCCTTTGTCCATCCCTCCTTCCCTCCACTCGGGCTCTGGGTGGGGAGGTGGAGCCCCCCAGCTGCTCCAAGGAGTCCAGCATCCACTTGTCCCCTGCAGATTCCCCAGCCGAGTCCAGGTCGGGCTGCTGATAGAATTTCAGACACTTGGTCATACTTTTTTGAGTAAATATCATGGTAAAAAGACATGACATTTCCGGAGCCAGTCTTCAGCATTAATAAAAGATTCCAAGAACAGGGTGACCTTTTCACAAAGGATTTGTAAATGCCAAAAACTACATAAAACCTCTCTTTCTGAGGCAGACAGGATTGTCACAGCTCAGCATTTATTCCCTCACATGTGAGGCTGGCTCTTTTTCCTCCCAGTTCTATGTGAGCTGGTGAGAGGCTGTAAGCACTGTCCGAGGAGGGAAGGGGGAAGTTGAGGAGGAGGAGGAGCGGGAGGAGGAGGAGGAGTGGGAGGAAGAGCAGAGCGCTGGGCAGTGCCCGCCCTGGACCACAGAGTGGGGTCTATGGGACCTCTCGGCCACTAGGAGGTCCAGTGGGGACAAAACATCTAAATGGCCATCTTCTAGCTGGCCTTCTCCATCCATATTTCACAGACCCTCAGAAAGCAGGCAGGCAGCATGGTGTATGGAGCTTTGGGGTCAGACCCACCAGTTCCAGGCTGGAGTCTTTCCAAGCCTCAGTTTCCTCATCTCTGAAAGGGGCTTCCCTCTTCAAGGTTGTCATGACGCCATAACATCACCAGGCACAAAAACACAGGACCACAAACACGGGAAGGAGCCATTCCCATCCTGGTGGCCCACGTACTCCTCAATCTTTCTCATTGGCACAAGTTTCTGCAGCTGGAGGGGCAGGCAGGGGACTCTCTGCCCTTGCAGAAGAGGATTTCGTTCCTCAAGCCAGAGAGTTGTATCAAATCCTTCCCCCTCCACCCTCCCAGGCAGCTGCTGAGGGAAGGGGAGGCACCCCAGAGAGGGGGAAGCTCTGCTTGGAGCTGTCCTCCAGAGCATCCGTGATGACAGGGCCTCAGACAAGTGCTCCCCGCTGCTGCTTCTGCCCGGAGGGATGCTTGATACGTGGCCGTTGGCTGCCCCTTTTCCGGGTTCATTGTGGAATGGTGCTTGACAGATCCTAATTTTCTTTTAAAAAGACATGCATTATAGCAGAGAAAATAGTAATGCACATCAGTGACATGAGGCAATTGTCCAGTTAGTGAGGACAGAGTGGATTTCACCGCCCCACACAGGCGCCTGACTCATGAAGGATTTTAGAAAGCCTGGAATCTGGGAGGTCTACAAAGAGCTTTTCAATTCAACGATCCCACTTTCAGGGTAATTACGGGAGGGCCAGGCCAGTGCTGAGCAGCCGGCAACCCCCTCCATGGAGAAGCCTGGTCCCTGCCCCTTAGGAGCCTCAAAGTAATAAGAGATGAGCCATTACAACAGCCCTGGAGATTAGGCAACATGAGACAGAAGCCCAGAGAGGGTAAGAAGTTTGCCCCAAGTCACACAGCTGCATGTGCAGAGCTCAGATCGTTGCCTGTTCACCCACTGTTCTTTCCTACAAGAAGTGAGCTCCAGGGGGAGGACATAGCTCAGCGATAAAGCACATGCTTATTATGCAGGAGGTCCTGGGTTCAGTATCTCCATTTTAATAATAATAATAATAATAATAATAATAATAATAATAATAATAATAATAATAATAATAATGATAATAATAAAGGAAGTGAGCTCCAGTCTGATTTCAAGTAGGAAGCACAGTGATCAAGAAAGCTGAGCTCTGGAATTCTCAGTCCTTCCTAACATTAGTTATACCCGTTGAGCTTATTCCCTGTTTCGGTGGGCGGAACATCAGTTGACTCCGCAAGGCAGTTGTCAAGTCCCCCACGCTCCCGCAGCAGGCAAGATGGTGAAGACAAGGTGTTATTACAGTTGGGAAGATTCTTACAATCAGCTCCTCCCCCAAGCCCTTTCACTTGGTGAACTCTCTTCCAAGGGGTGTGCCCAGAGAGTGTCAATTAAAGATGACTTTGGATCAACTTGGAGGAGGGTCAACTCACCCACAGGGCTTTTCCAGCTCTTGGCTTTGTCCTCATTATCATTCCTTCCTTCCTTCATTCAGCAGCTACTCATCAAGCACCTGCTGTGTCCCGGGCTTACATCAGGTGGTAGAAATATCACAGAGGTCACAGCAGACATGGTCCCCGACCTGATGGAGTTTACAGCCTGGTGGGGAAGGCAGACAACTCAGGAAGCAATAACCATTGAGGGTGGAAGACAAGATCTCATAAAAGCACTGGTCTGGAGAGCGCGGCACGGGGGTGTGAGGGGTGCCCACACTGACATGTGAAAGGGTGTGGTACCCAGGTGAAGAGGGTGAGGTAGAAGCGGGTTCAGCCAAAGGGAATAACATGTACAAAAGTCCAAATTTCAGAGAGAATAAGGGACCCTGCAAATAAAACAGTTTAGCCAAACATGGGCTGGTGGGTGGGGGGCACTGCTGAGCCATGAGGCTGGAGGAGGGAACAGAGACCAAATCGAAAAGTACCCAGGACCCAGGTTTTATCCTGAAATCAGGGTGATCCATTGAAGGATTCTGAACAGAGTTACCATAGTCAGGTTCACCTTTAAAGAGAATTCTCTGGTTGCTGTTGGAGGACAGGTTGAAAGAACAAAGCCTGGAGGCAGAGAGCCCAGGCAGGGGCCCAGGTAACCATCCAGGTGAGAGAAGGCAGTGGTTTGGATGGGAGAAGTGGTACTGGGATGAGAGGAATGAACAAACTCAAGAGATGTCAGGGGAGCAGAACAGACAGACCTTGGTGATGGGAGAGGGTGCTGCTGGGCCTCGGGAGGAGTCCTGGTCAGTAGCAGACCCCATATAGCAAGACCAGAGGGATGGCTTTCAGCCCTGGTCAAGGCGCACACATCCAGAGGTCAGAACAAGGACGTCCATTTGAGTGAGTCTGAGGAGGGTGAACTAGGAAGACATCCAAGCCAGGCCATCATGGGGACCTAGGATGTGCTGGGGAGGGGGGAGGCTAAACAGAAGCAGCGGCACGTAGCATGCTTTCAGCCCACTACCTGGGGCCCTGCAGCCCTTTGGTGTGGAGGTCAGGTCCTGTGCAAGCGTGACATCACTGAAGGGCAGTGGAAGTGACAGCCCACGCTGACGGGGTCAGAGTGCAAAGCCTGCTGGGAGGTTTAACACCCGCAGGGCAAGTCTCAGATTCACAGCTGCTCTTGCAGAGTGTCTCTGTCTGACTGTAAGGTCTGTGCGAGCCATCAGCCACGGGTGGCTGCCAAGAAAGCAATTGCCTTCTCTGACTACATTAATAGGAGTTTAGTGTCTGGATCGATGTGGCTAAGAGTCCCACTGCAGTCGGCACTTGTCAAGCTGTATCTGGAGCCCAGGCACTGTGAGGAGCTGACTCAGACACTTCCCTGAGGGCTCCCCTAGCCTCAGGTAGAAAGAGCCTAAGCTCCACCTTTTGGATGGCAGTGGCCCCACCTCCATGGCTATAGGCCCCGCCTCCATGGCTGTAGCTCCTCCTCCATGGCTATTGGCCCAGCCCCCATGACACTCTCCAGCCAAACGTGGCTGGAAGACTCCACAATAAGCAGATGTGTGGGTCCAATGTTGTCAGATCACCTCCGATGTTAAGAGAAGTTAGAACTTCAATTTTATATGTGACACCTAATCATTTTTAAATGTTGGTCCAAATGTTCCTAAAAACTCAGTACAGTTCACTATGCTGTACACCAGAAACGAACACAACAACATTGTAAATCAGCTATATTTCAATTTTTTTAATTTAAAAATAAAAAGTAAATTAAAAACAAACAAACAAAAAAAAAACCAGTACGGGTCAAATGTATCTATGGGCTAGATCAAGCCTGAAGCCCCACTCTGTGACTCCTCTCTAACCAAGACCTTTGTATGGTTGATTTCATGGGTCGCCTTGACTGGCCACGGGCACCCAGATCAAACATTATTTCTGAGTGTCTGTGAAGGTGTTTCGGGGTGAGATCAGCATTTGATTCTGTGGACTGAGTAATGAACGCAGATGGCCCTCCACAGCGAGGGTGGTCCTTGTCTAATACATCGAAGGCCTGAATAGAACAAAAAGGCAGAGGGAGGAGGAGAGCACCCACTTCTGCCTGTCTCCTTTGATGGAACATCTCATCACATCCTCTCCTGACCTTGGACTGGGGTTTATACCATTGGCTCCCCCGATTCGCAACCTTCATACTCAGACTGAACTCCACCACGTGTGTACACACATATGTATATGTGCCTGTGTGTTTCTGGAGCTTCAGCTTAAAGACAGCAGATCATGGGACTTCTCATCCTTCAAAGTCACATGAGCCAACTCCTCATTACACACACACACACACACACACACACACACATATTTCTCTAATGAACCCTGACTCCGTTTTACAGGGAGGAGAGTGGATGTCAGAGAACACAGCTTAGCACCAAGGGAACATTGTTGGGATTGGCTCTTCCTTTGTTCCATTCTCCAGCCACACCCAGTAGTCCCCAAGTGTCTATCTTGATCCCTAATACCTGAACCCCTATCTCTGTGCCTCGGATCTCAGTATCTCTGAAATCCTGTTGGGCTCTGTCCTCCAAGGATGCCCAGCCTGGCCCGACCCCAGCCCCACCGCGAGGCCCTGTCCCACTGCTGGATCTGCCTCCTCGTTCTGCTGGCTGTGTGAGCCTGTCAGTGAACCTGCAGAGCCAAGGTGTCCACCTGCCCCCACACTTGGGCCTTCCTGACTCCTTGTTCTGCTTCCCTGTTGCTGCTGTAAAAAATGACCACAAACGTAGTGGCTTAAAATCACATGAATATACTATCTGACAGTTTCGGGGGTCAGAAGTCCCAAACTGATCTGAATGGGCTAAAAATCAAAGTGTCAGCAGAGCTGCGTTCTGTCTTAAGGTACTAGTGGAGAATCTGGTTCCTGGACTTATCTGCCTTCTAGGGGCTGCTTGCACACCTTGGCTCATGGCCACCTTCCAACATCTTCAAAGCACGTCACTCAGCCAGTTCCTCCCACATTATATCTCCTTTCTGATTCTTACCCTCCTGCCTCCCTCTTACAGTGACCCTTGTGGTTACATTGGGCCCATCTGGATAATCCAGCATCATCTCATTTTGAGATCCTTAACTTAATCACATTGAAAAAGCCTCCTTTGCCAGTACACAGATTCCAGGGGTTAGGATGTAGGGGAGTTGTTATTCTGTCCACCATTCTCCTCATCCTTCCATCTGAATGCCCACCCGTCCCAACATGCTCATTACTTGTCCATGGGTCTGGCCTCCGGATCCCCTCCAGCTGTGGTTCCAGCAGGCTGATGGGCAGCAGGAAGACGTGGGGCAGAAATTCAGATCAAGAGCCAGAAAGCAAAGACAGCACAGTGCTAACACATTAAGTTTGTGTGTAAGTGTGTGTACGTGTGCCCCTGCGTGTGTGTGTGTGTGTGTGTGTGTGTGAGTGTCCCCCAGGTAGGTTCTCCACCGCTTCTCCTGCTCCCAGTCCTGCTGAGGTATGGCTGCCTGAGCCCCCTACTCCAAGTCCACTCTCTGAAATGTCAGATCAGCATCTTTCCCCACCCCCAAGTCACTTATCAAATTGGATTAGCTGTGGACAGAGCGCATTAAACAAATGCACCTCCCAGCCTTGATTTACTGGAAGAAAATAAGAGATGTTTTCCTTTCTGGGAAGGTATCATTCTTCGTGTGCAGAGACTCCCCTCTGGCAAGCTCTCTGTGCAACCTGTCTAGTTAGGTCAGAATCTTAGAATCAGAGCATCAGTGCTCAGAAGGGGCTAGGAGATCCTTCAGCCCAGAAGGGACCAAGGCTCTGAACAGGCAACACCACCTGTCAGGTGTTTCTCTCTTTTATTTAGGTGGCAAGAGGTCTTTACTGAAATAACAGCACAGCTACACTTCAAATACGCTCTCCACTGTATACAACAGATTAAAACCGCTCGCTACATACAGCGCACAGACAGTTCAATAATTAGAACCAACTCACCCGCCTTTGAAATCAATAAAATGGCCTATTTAATCCTTTAAAGTAAAGTGACTGGACAATATGAAAATAAAGATCCATCAATGTTAGGCTTTCCAATGCTGTAACAAATCAGCACCAAAAGCCTGGATCCAAACTCCAGGAGACCAAGAGTCAGGGGCTGCTGGGAGGTTGAGACAGTCAGAAGGATGACAGTGTTGACATCAATAGATGACAGGACCTTAAGTGCTGCCCCATCCATCCCCCACGCAACCCAGAACTCCAGGGGAGGGCCCTTTGGCCACGGAGCTGCCACAGAGCTGCAGCCGAATTAGTGAGCTGAGCTCAGTGAATAAGGTAGCATGTGTTTGGTGCAGCGAACAGATTCTGATTTCACGCAAAACTAGCCTCACACCCTGGCTTCATAACACGCAGTGTTTTGGGATCTCAGATAAGTCACTGCCTCTCTGTTCCTCAGTTTATTCATCCGTAAAATAAAACCTACCACTTAGTGTTGTTAGGGAAATTAATGTGACACTATGTACAAAGCAATTAACACAATGCATGGCCTCCAATGATGATGATGATGATTAATATTTGTAACATTAGTACCTGGGGACAGGACTGGACAAGCGACCTGGAAGACTTGTCATGGATCCCTCTGGGTGACACCAGAATGGCCTCAACCCCTCCTGTGTGTGTCTGGAGGCGGGGTGGTCCTAGGGCCTGGGCTGGGACTAAACCCAAGCTGGGGCCCTAAAGCTCAACCTGGGGGGAGCTGAGTCACCAGGGCATCCAGCATGTCACTCCCATGTCAAAATGAAGGTCCAGGTCCCCCAGGCCTAAGAGACCCTGTCCAGGACACCAGCAGGGTTTCTCTCTCTAAGCCAGTAAGAATTGGTACTCCAAACTGGAACATACCGGGTCAGTCCCGGGTCTCTTTCAGGCCTGAGCAGACAGAGGACACTGGATCCCAGACCGGGAGGACCAGGAAGACCAGTGAATTCCTTGAGCAAGCACCATCCTCCCTTCTGGGCCACTGCCTCCTCATCCGTAAATGGAGGAGTTGGACCACTGATTTTGGGCTTCTTCACTCAGTTGCAAACGACGGAGAGTTTCAGCAGAGAAGGGATTCATTAGCATGGAGACAAAACTCCCCCTCGTTCCTGCCACCATGTTGAATAAGTGAGCATACCGTATCTCCCAACCAGGAAAAAAGAATCCAAAGCTAAGGGGAGCGCCTCGTCTAGTTCTCGCCTCCCAGACAAAATCTCAAGCCTTTCCCATGATTGGCTAACCCCATAACACACATAAAAAACCTAATTTCTGACTTTTGCAAAGCTGATATCTAAAAATTTAGATATCTTGGCGGATAACTCTTGCAAATGGCTGTTTCCACCATGAGTGGATTCACCGTAACTCAGCAAACTTAATAGGTTTGTCCTGGGTTTTTTTCTTTAAATTTCTGTTGTGTTTTGTTCCCCCTTATGAAGTCTAACTCCCTTGACCTTCTTTACAAGGCAGCCTTTTCTTTTTTCTAAATGCTTTGTCTCTGAGTCTTCCTTTCACATAAAGGACTGCAAAGAATTCCTGAGCAGGACAGAGAAATAGATTCAAGGTTAAACTTTCATAAGGAACATCTAACACTTGGTCACAGAGCTGACCTGAAGTGGATCCACATGGCTGATGCTGCTGTGCATGAATGTCAGGATCCCAGGGAGACGGTGCCAATGGGAGATGGTCCAGGACAGGAAATGCACCCCCTGGGGATCAGACCACCCCCTGGGGATGAGGGCAGATTGGTGAATCCACCAAGACCCAGCATGGTCTTTGGAGCCCCACAGATGTGGGTTGGAATCTTGTCTCCACCATTCATGTTACCTTGGGTGAGTCACTTAGACTTCCTCAGCCTCAGTTTCCTCTTCTGTAAAATGGGAATGATTCAAACCCATTTCATCAGTGTGTTGTGAGGTTTAAAGGGCCAGAAACAAAAAAAAAATGCCCTCAGTGCAGATGACTTGCTTCCTGTCCCTGAGCCTGTAGGCACCAACCTGGGGCTGAGGGCAGCCAGCAAGGGAAAGGAGGGTTTCAGCCGGCAGAGGGAAACGGGACCCTGTTCTGACAGAAAGAGGTAGAGCTGGAAATGGCCCCCGGTGTTTGAAATGGGAAGACATGGCAGCTGGGGGGAGAAAGGGGAAGGGCTGGGGCTCTGGGGCTCTGGGGCCCCGGATGGAGGCTGAGGTCTGGTTAGCACAACTCAGTCCCAGCATCAGGGTCTAATAAGCTGGCAGTAAGATCGACGGTGAGACCGGAACGGGAGGCTGGACATGGCCGGCCTCAGGTCAGGCTTGATCCTGGCACCTGACCTCCAGCTAAGCCTGCTGCTAGATCTGAAGGCCCCAGGGAGGGGAGAGGAGGGTTTTGCAGGGAGGGGAAGGGAGGGGAAGGGAGGGGAAGGGCATAAGCACTGTGTCCGACATCCCTGTGCCACTTCTTTTCTTTTTTAATTTGATCACTTTTGTCATAATTAATTAGTCTATGACACTGCTCTTTTTTTAATTTGTTTAAAAATTGTTTGGAGTGGGGGGATTGGGTTTATTTATTTACTTTTATTTATTTATTTAACAAAGGTACTGGGGATTGAACCCAGGACCTCGTGCCTGCTAAGCATGCGCTCTACCACTGAGCTATGCCCTCCCTCCCACCGCCCCATTCCCACATCTGTCCGCAGTAGATGCAGATGTGACTTTCCAAACTTGGCCAGCTTCATTAGCACCTAGTCCTGCTCACCCAGCCCTAGGTACATGAGGCCCTACCTGGCTCTGAAAACAGATGAGCTTGGCCATGGCTGGAGAAAGAAGTCAAGTTGCCTTTCAGTTCCAGCTCCCATGTGCATGGCCCTTCCCTCTCTTGGTGATCACACTCTGCTGGGTCCTCTGCATCCCAGTGGCCCGTCTCCCCGGGCACTCAGCAGATGGCAGGTCTGATGGCTGAGACATCATCAACCACAAATCCCTAATCCCTGGCTGACCCCAGGGACCAGAGGCCTCCTTAAAGGAAGAATCACCAACACAGCCACTGAATGGCTGCAAAACCTGAGCCTGCACAGCTCCCCCCAAACCCAAGGCCCTGACCTTGGAAGGGCAGCCTTGTCTCTGGACCTGGAACTCGGGGACCTCAGAGCTTCGTCACTTGCATATAGACACTTGTGTAGCCCTATGGGCTTACAAAGCATGTCCATGTTTCCAGTCCAGTTAAATCCTCACAACAGCCCTGATACGTAAGCAGAGCGATAACGGTCCTCCACATTGCACAGACAGAGCGACTGAAGCTCAGAGAGGTTTGGTGACTTGGACAAGGTCACACAGCCAGGAATTACCAGAAGTGAGATAGAAACCCAGGCTTCCAGCCTCGAGACACATCTCTCACCTTTCTGCCTCGGCTGTACCTTTCAAAGAGTGAGCTCCCTGTCAGCGGGATGAGCAGGCTGAAGCTGTGGTGGGGCCTTCTCAGGAGGTTGCATCTGGGGACGGCCCAGAGTCCTGGGATGAGCCATACACAGATTTGTCATGAGTTCCCTTGAGAAGAAATCACGCTTGGTTCTTTGGGCAACATCAGCCACTTTTCCTTCCCCGTCACAAGGAGGTAAAGACGCCCCCAAATCAGGGACAGGCCACTTCCAGTTTCTCCCTTGACTTCAGCAGCAGAAAGAGCACGATGCTTGTGCCAAGCCTTCAGGTGCAGTCCTGGTTCTACCATTTAAGTCGTAAAGCAGGTCAGCTCTCTGGCCCCCATGAGGCATCTTTAAAGTGGGAATGATGCAGCGATGCCATCACCCCCAACCCCAACCCAGCAAACCTCGAGCCCTCTGCTTCAGACCTGGGGGTTCAGAGTCGCATACTTTTCTCTCAGCCCCACCATCGGAAAAGAGAAGATCCCCTGGGGATCCCCTCCCCAGCCTTCCTGACCCCCCAGCCTCCAGCTCCCAGCCCCAGCTCAAACTCAGTCTACCAGGAGCCCGACTCAGGAGCTCAGTTCAACGGGAAGATCAGCCCAAGCAACTGTCTGACCAAACTGACTTGTCAGTCACCCTGCCCAGACAGGGCCCAGGAGAATCCCCTGATCTGCACGCAGGAAAGAATGATTTGTAAGCTTTGAGGCAGGGAGGGAAAACACCTAGTAAAGGCTGAACATGGAGCGAATGGCTCCGTCTGGGTTTCCATAGCAATCCCGGGAGAGGCAGGAAGAATTCAGAGATGGCGGCCAGCAATGGCCTCGCTCCCCCGAGGACCATCGGCCTTCACATCACTCGGGGAACCAGTTCCCGCTCCAAAGCCACCAATCCCTGGGCCCTGAACCCAAGCAAACATCCCACTCGGAATCCCTCACACCCTCTCTCCAGGGTCTGCGATGGTCTGGGAGAGGAATCCTAAAATCTTGTTTATACACTACATGCAAAATATATATAATTGCCTCATTGAGTCACTATTCTTTCCTAAGCCTCTCATTAAAATAAGAATAAAGAGAGTTCTTCTGTAGAGCGCTGCTGTGAGAGTTAAATAGTATGAGGCAATGTTTAATAAATGTGAACATCGTTATTTTCCCTCAAATTTGCACAGCATTTCAGTTTGCAAAGAGCTTCACCTCCATTATCTCTCAGGAATCTCGCACTGAACCATAATCACTCCCACTTGGCTGTGAGGGAACTGGGGCTTAGAGATGAGTGATTTTTCCAACCAAGGTCCTGCCACTAATGGCATGGGTGGGACTTAAAACTAATGACTTGGGACTCTTAGTCGAGTGGTTTTTTCCAAACTGTCATTTAGAAATTGGGGGCAATTTTAATTCTGAAGGAGCCAACATGAAGTGTCTTATTAAGGAGAATGGAAGAGACAGCAAGAAAAATCCAGTGTGTCTGATGGAGGAAGAGCATCTCTAAGATCAAGGACAGATGCAACCCGACAGGAATCCTCTCTGACAGGTTCTGCTGGGCTGAACCCAGACTGAGCAGAAGCACGTGGGGGAAAGGCAGACGCTAAAACGATAAAAGTAACATCTGCTTTTTATCAAGCTTTTCTCTATGTCGGACACCGTACAGAGGGTTTACACTGGAAAATCTCATGTAATCTTCAGAACAACCTTTTGAGATCGGTCCTTCTGTCAGTTAGGATGTTTTAGGTTGCAATAATAATATTTTGTAAAAAAAAAAAAAAAAAACTTACAGAGGTTTAAACACTAAAGGAGCTTGACAACCAGGATGGCACTCTAAGTTCTTGCTGTGAGCTCTCCCTCTGATGCCAACACATGGCACTCATAGATAAAATATAAATAGTAAGAACTAAAAAGCCATAGCCACTTTCAAAAGCAAGATAACTATCTTTCTGGACTAGATACGGTAGAAAAGAACAAAGAGGAAAGGCTGGCTGAGCTGCAGAGCCGCTGGGATTGGGGCCAAGAGGCAGGCAGAGGTGGCTGGGAACTCTATCCCGTTGGGTACAAGGGAATAGGAATGCCACCCAGTAGGTGGGGATTCTGCTCCGGACTCACTGGCCTGGCATGGGGTCTTCCCAGCAGTGAAAGATGAAAGCAAACCACAGTGTACTCCAGCCCAGGGATGGGGACTGTAGGAAGCTCTGTGGTGAGGGAGATGGAAGTAGGGAGGGGCAGCCTTCCAGCCAGCGACCTGGGCAAACCTGCCAGGTTCTTGGATCTGCAGCCTCTTCTCTCGCCTGAAAGACCTGGAGCCTTAACTACCCAAATGAGAGCAGATTCTTGGATGGGGGCCTCCGTGACTGGGTTGGAGATGACCCAAACCAAAGGGTAAATATGGCACTCGGGGAGTGGAGGGGATCCCCCTTCAATATATTCCTACAAAGCGAAGCTGCAAAACACATGGGGCAGTTGAGCACTAAGAAAGACAGCCAGCAAAACCAATACACAGGAGGTTAATTCACCCTCGGTCAAAATAGAATCATAGAGCAACCTGAAAATCATTGTTCTAATTATTCAGGATCCATAACGGATAAAGGCAGAAATAACATGAATAATAACATTAAGCAAATTGTGAAACAAAGACAAACAGAAATGAAACAAGGCTAGAAGTATTTTTAAAAGAAGAAAAATGTGTTAGAAATGCTAGCCACAAAATAGGCACTTAATTTAAATTTTTTTCAATGGAAGTGATCAATACTAGAGGATAAAGTTAAAGAGAGAATCAATACATGGTATGGTGGTGGTGTTACAATCACTCAGAACACAACTCAGAGAAAGAAGGAGAGAAAAATATTAAAGAGCTATTTTTTAAAAAAAACTCTGGCTCAGACATGTGTCTAATGGGAGTTCTAGAAAAAGAGAAGAGAGAGGATTATGAGGAAGCAATTTTCAAAGAGACAAGAGCTAAGGATTTTCCAGAATTGAAGAAAAATATGGGTCCTCAAATTGAACATGGATACTGGGGGCTAAATAGAATAAATTTTTTTAGACCACATCTAATTATATACCATTGTGAAAGCAATACTAACATGAGACAAAATTTCAGGCATAGTAAGAGAAATGAAAAAGGACAATACATAATGATAAAAAGAACATACTCCCCCAAAGAGATGTAACAATCATGAACTTCTACGCCTTTAAGCATCCTGTCTCAAAATACATAAAGTAAAACTGGAAACGTTACCAGGTGATATTGACAAATACCCAATCACAGAAGAAGAGCTTAGTGTATCTCCCCAGAAAAATATAGGTCACATAGCAAGGATGTAGATTATTCAAACCACATAATTAAAAGACTGATCAATAGATAAATCGGGAAACCTGCTCCCAGTAAGCATGGAATATTAATTCTTCTCAGGCACACAAAACACATTATGAAAATTGACTATGCATTAGGTCACAAAGACAGTATTGACAAATTGGACAGAATCCATGTCACACAGACTATGCTCTCCAACAAAAGCAATTATATTAGAATTCAACAGTGAAAGTAGTTTTAAAATTCATTTAGGAAAGAAAAGGCACACTCCTGAACAACACAAATTAAAAAGAAATTTACAATAGAAATTTATGAAATATTTGGAAGCAAATGACAGTGACTACACTTCATTTAAAATTTGGGGGACATAATTAAAGTCATACCTAGGGGGAAAATGTAGCCTTCAATGTATTTATTAAAAACCAAGAAAGATTAAAAGTAAATGAGTTCCTTGTCGAAATCAAGAAGCTAGGGAAAGGAAACCAGGCTAGAATAAAGGAAATAACAAAGAGACAGCAGAAATTAATGAAATGCAGAAAGCATAGGGATGATTAAACCAAAACTGGAACCTTTAGAAGAGTAACAAAATAGACAAACCTCAAACAAGGAAAAAAACGATACGATAAAGATTTGGAATCAGAAAAAAAAAAAAAACTATGTACAACTTCAAGACAATGATGGCATAGACAATATTCTATGAAAACATGAATTATGAAAACTGACTGAAAACGAAAGAGAAAAATTGAATAAACCAAGAACATTTTTACATATGTTAAAATACAGTAGGCAGTAAAAAACTTCTCCCTCTTCCCAGAAGCAAATTTGGGAAAACCCTCAAGAGACAGGTAATTCCTGTTTCTCACAAGCCACTCCTGAGAACTGGGGGAGGGGGAACTGACCTTCTCGTTTCACAAGACTAGTATGATCTTACTACCAAAACTAGACAAGGAAATCACACTTCAAATTTCGTTGTTAATATGGGTTTTTAAAATATAAATAAAATAGTGACAAATCCATTCCAGCGGTATATAAAATATAATATAACCAAAAAGAGCTATCCCAGGAAGACAAAAAATGCTCCGTATTAGGAAATCTGTTGATAAAATTCAACATATGAGCAGGTTAAGGAGAAAATATTGTATGATTACATCAAAAGATGCACAGAAAGCATCTGATAACATTCAACACCCGTTCGTGATTTTTATAGAAATGGGGGGGGGCCAGGACGGGGACAAAACTCTAAGCAAAATTCAAATGGAATGTAATTTCCACAACCTAATGAAACGTACACACCAAAAAAATGTTATGCTTCGTGATGAAATTTAAGGTTCCTACCCAATGAAATCAGGAAAAAGACAAGAGTGCCTGCTATTGGCAGCACGGTTCAAAATTATACTGGAAGCAGAGCTAACGTGAGAGAGAGACACCGAGGCAGAGACAGAGAGGTGGAGAGACGGTGAGCAGGAAAGGAAGCTATAAACATAAATTTGTCATTATTTCCAAATGATATGCTTATCTGCACAGTGAAATACTCCATAGATGCTCACTGAGTGAGTGAGGGAGGGAATGAATGAAATGCAGTTTGGTTCCACTGGATCAGGGCGAAACAGACAGAACTTCCAGGCCCCTGGGAACCCATTGCTGTGGGGACCCGGCTGCCCTGCTCATTAGATCACACAGCTGTGCGCCTCCCCAGAGTCAGGAAAAGCTTCTCCATCACAGATATTTTGCATTAATCTTGATTTTCAAATATTGCATTGAAATATCATTTATCTTGGTTACTGAGGGGGGTTTTTGCACCCCTTTAAATGTGGGGAGTGCCTCACTCTCCTCACCCTGGGCCCTGCAGAGGCTGATGGGGATTCATGCCTTGGTGCTGCCCCCACTCGTCAACCAGTGGATACCCAGCCTCGGGGCTGAAAGGCACCAGGTCTATTAAGGGATCCCCTGCCTCAGCGCCTCCCACACACATGTCACCACTGTCGTTCAGTCAGTCAGACGTGACAAGACGAGGCTGACAGCCTTCCTGTCTGAGTTTGAGGAGGTGGGAGGCGGAGTTGTGCCTGGGAGCCGTTTTCACACCCAGTGCGGGGCGGCTGGTTTCTGTCACCGGCTGGGGCAGGTGCTTTTTGCTGTTCAGCTAAGCAGCCTTCTGAGAAGGACCCAGCCCACAGAGCGACCATCCCACCACTTTCTGAAAAACAGCCACACTCACACAGACCCACTGAATCCCAGACCCTACTTCCTCTCCAACCTCAGCCCGGGAAACTGACATTCCCAGAGCTCTTACTTATGCTACAGAGGCAGGCAGCACATCTTAGGTTAAGAGCATCCTCTGTTCCCATTCCTCCGGCTCGGCTGCTCCCTAGCTGTGCGACCTTGGGAACCTGCCGCTGAACTTTTCTGAACTCCTGTTTCCTCATCTGGGAAAAGGAGATCAGAACACCTGCTTCCAGGGTTCGTGAAAGGATTGAATGGAGATCATGCCCAGAAAGGGCTTGGCAGGGCGCCTGCCACATGCTGTGTTCTCTGTGAACGGTGACTGCTGCCATCCACAAACATGTCATCCGTGGTGTTAAATAAAGATACAAGACGTGTGAGTGGAAGGGAAACAAAAGGGGCGATCGGTTTGCTATAACAGGAGGGCATTACGGAGAAGGCAGCACAGGAACCAGGTCTGGGAGAACAAGAGGACCTCGGAAGGCAGAGAGGGGCAGAAAGGACGCTCAAGGCTGAGGGAGCACATGAGCCCGTTGGACGTTTGAGAGCCGGCTGAAGAGGGGGAGCACGGGAAAGCGGAGGGACAGTGGTGAGGGGTAGACACGCGGCTGATGGTCAGCTGAGGGGCTTACAATGCCGTGCCAAGGACTTGGCCGTGCAGCGCCACCACCACCGCCCTGGGGGAGAGCTGTGGGGCAAGATGACCTGGTGGCCGTTTGGAGGACTGTCTGCATGGGATCCCTGGGGGCCCATATCTCTCTTACTTCCCAGCCACATCTCTCTTCCTCCTAGATTGTGAGCACCTCGAAGGCAGGGACTGGTCAGAACCAACTCAGGGTGCCGAGTGCCTGTCACGTGGCCCAGGTCAGTGCTCAGAGAATGAATGGAGGCGGGCTTCCAGAAGGTCTACAACCCCTCTCTCCTGACCCCTCTCTCCCCACAAGGATGGATTCAAATCAAATGGAAGAAGGAAGGAAGTTCACCTGCCAAGGGGGAAGAAGCATGGTCTGGTTAATTGGATTTCAGAGCACTAATTGGCCTGATATTTCTTGGGGCAAGAATTTCAGTGGATTGGCAACCTTCTTTTTCCTGTTGCCTATGTGTTTCTGCTCTTTAAACCTTCTGTCCTACACAGCGGTGTAGATTAATGGTTAATTTTTTGGAGCAACTTGGCTGGGCCACAGGCGCCTAGCTGTCCGGTCAAACATCCTTCGGGGTGTCTCTGTGAGGGTGTTTTGGAGTGAGAGGAATGTTGAAATCGGCAGACTGAGTCAAGCAGGTTGCCCTCCCCAGGGTGGGTGGTCTCACCCAGTCAGCTGGGCCTGAAGAGAACACAGGGCTGACCCTCGCCTGGGTAAGAGAGAATTCCTCCTGGCCAGCTGCCTTCAAACTGGGCATGTTTCCTGCCTTCGGCCTCAGATGGAAACACTGGCTCTTCCTGGGTTCAGACCAAGACTGAACTAAACCATCAGGCCCTCTGGGGTTCCCAGTTTGCTGACTCACCCACGGATCATGGGACTTAGCCTCCATAATTGTGTGAATCTCATAATAATATTAGGAATTGTGTGTGTGTGTGTGCTGTGTGTTTATATATACACACACCACATATACCACAGTGTATGTGTATGTGTATAAAATGCATGCATATATATAGATATACTAGTGGTTCTCTTTCTCTGGGGAACCCTGATGAATATGTGCAGTCAAGCCCGTGGCCACTGCCCAGACCCGGAAGGGCAGGGGTGGCCACCCTGAGACACTTACGCCCTTGAACTTCAAGGAAATTTCTTTCTCTTGCTCTCTACACCCGCCACCTCCCCACCCCGGTGTTGTTGGCTTCTCCTTGCAATGAAGCAATAAGATTTAAGATTTGAGTTGGAGCATTAAGGGATGAAACAGGCAGCATGACCCTCCTGGCCTTGGGCCTGAGGCTGTTCAGACCTAAGGAGGTTAGACGAAACAAACCGTCCACGGGATCCATTTGAATCCAAACCTCGGCTACTACAAAAATGGTTATTTTGCCTCTGTGGCAGAGGTGGTTCCCAAATAGGGCAACGATATCGCTCATCTCACGCGCTCCTCGTGCAGTGTGACTTCAACAGTCCTCCCGCTGACAGATGGGACCCCTCCTGCTCCCTCCCCTTGAAGCTGGTCAGGCTCGGGACAGCTCCAACCAACAGCGTTCCGCGGAAGTGATGCTGTGCAACTTCTGAGGCTGGGTCTTGGGAAGGATAGAGCTTCCACCTAGTTGGTGCTGTTTTGGGAAACTTGCTGGGGAGAAACCAGCCATCATGCTGTGAGAAAGCACAAATTAGCCCACAGGGAGAGGCCACATGGAGAGGAACAGAGTCCCCTAGCCTAGAGCCAGCAGCCACCACCCGACGTGTGAGCAAATGAGCCTTTGGATGATCTTGGGAATCTTAAGGACAGAAGGAAGTCCCTGGGTCCTCTGATCACAGAACCATCTCGTGGCATTCCAATCTCATCATCTTTGCATCATGGAGAAGAGGAGAGGTGACAGGAGGAAGGAAGAAGGAAGGAAGGAAGGAAGGGAGGGAGGGAGGAAGGAAGGAAGGAAGACAAGATTGCAGCCCAAAGCAGCTATAGATAAAAGAGACAGTTCTTTGCCTTCGTAAAGGATACTCACCCCATCCTTGCGTGACAAATGAGTCTCTGCTTGCCCTAATGACCAGGTCAGCTTGGGCAGACAGCAGCAGTGGGATTGTCAGGAAGGTCTTTGTGTTCTAATAATCATCCTCCAGGGGCCAGGCCAAGCAAGACTGGGAGCACTGGCCGCCTGGTCCGGAGCGCTCACCTGAAGCTTTGTGCAGAGCAAGCATCAGGCACTGAGCCAGAGCCCGTTAGGGGACGAAAATGAGTGCTGGAGCCCCAGAGCAAGGGTCAGAACAAGAGGGTTACAGAGGATTGGAAGCCAGACCATCTAGAGACCTTGGTCATAGGCAAGCAGCAGGGGCAGGAGCCTGGGTCGGAGAGGAGTGGGCTTGGTGGGCTGCAGGCAGCGCCCCCACCTCCAGCAGCCCCGCTTTGACCGGCTCACGTGGCCATGCCAACGAAGAAGCACCTGCCATGGGGCAATTGGCAAAGGCCCGTGTTACCTACATCACCACTGGCATGACACAGGGATCTCCAGGAGCCCCAGCGGTGGGCTTCTCATTCACACTCAGTGAGGAGGAAGGTGGCATGACTGGGGGTTGGTTGGCTGAACCAACCCTGCCTGTCTCCTTTTCAGCCCTTTCCAGGGCCCGCCCCCAGGAACTCTCTCACCCACCCATGATTTAGCACCTGCAAGGGACCAGCTGGCCAAGGTCATGCTTCACTGAAGCCTCCCAGCTCAGCCCCTGACTCAGACGCCAGAGCTGTCTGCCCATCTGACTCTGCTTGCAGCCAAGCAAGTGAAGTCCTGGCCCTTGACAGCCCTGAATTGGACACCCTCCTGCTTGGCAAAGCCAGCGGGCCCACGGAAGCCCTGGCAGGGGCTGACAGGCAGCCTGGAAGCCAGCCCGTCGGGAGGATTCAGGGCGCCTGCTCACAAGGCCAGAGTGTAGATGTGTGTCCATGAGCCCGTGCCTCTCCTGGGACGAGTGGTACTCAGCTGGCCCATGGCAGGGAGGGGTGGCGCACTCGCTCACCCCAGGGCTCTCACTGAAGGAAGTTCTTCATGGTTTCCCCTTCCCACTCCCTCCACACTTTGTCATACCTCCCATGGTCATTAACACAGGGTGCCCCAAAAAAGGCTGTTTAGATGCCCCTTAATGGGAGTCATTCCATTTGTTCTGACAGAAGCCTGGTTCCCAGAATGGCCCAGCCGCAGTTTCTAGACTGACAATAAAGGCAGAGAGTTGGCACCGCTGGTCCACTCCACACAGCCTTGATCATAGCTGTTGGACGTGTACAGGCATCCACCTGCACGCTGACAACAGCCAGCGCTGGAACCCACCGGGACGGGGGACAGCTGTGTCCGCCGGCGAGGTCCCGCCCCAGCCTCACATCATATCTAGGAGACAGGGAAGGTGCGGGCTGTGTCAGCTTAGCTCAGCTGGACCTCCAGTTCTCAGAATTACCTTTCCTGCATGCTTCCAGGTTCAGGGTGGCCTGGAGAGAAATATACAGAGGATTTGGGAGGCAGGAAGACTGCAGGCGGAGCTGCCACTTATGTACAACGTCTCTCAGCCACTGGCTCACTTGCTGATGGAGGGGGAACACCTGACTTAACCTCCTCCAGCACCTTCTGGGGCTCTTCCTTCCATTTTTCCGTGTCTTGGGCCAGGTGTATGTTCAGCTCTGCTATAAAGGATGCCAGCTTCTCCTCCAAGACACCTGTGGCCACAAGAAACGGGTACAGTCAATAGTATGCTGGCAAGTGTCTGGCAACCGGCGCTCCAGGTGCAGGTCCAACAGGAATCTTGGTGGATATTCTTGTTTATGGTAACAAATAAGACAGAAGGGAAACAGCGAAGACGTGTGCTGGAATTTTACCTGCTCGTCAATACTGTAACCTGCTTCTTTGTGAAGCTGAAAAGTAGTTTTGAATACCGGAAGAGCATCCCCTTTATCCACGGTGTAACTGCTGCAAATATTAGGTATTTTTAAGTTGAATTTGCTGTATTAACATTCTGTTGGCACCTTCTTAAGTCTAGACAACTAACAAAATAATTAATCAAGGTCTGACGAGCACTTGCCAATTTCAATGGGATAAATACTCCCATGGGGGCTAATTTCAAGCTACCAACGTGACACTGCTGAGCATGGAGTCGGGAGGAGGGGCGTGGCCACATGCAGTATTTCTACCACACAGATGAAGTCCATCTAAATAACCCCAAGAGCGTAGGTAATAAGACATAGTAAAATAAATTAGGAAGTAATGAGCTTGGAGTATTTATCTCTGTTTTCAATGTAATTTATTTAATTGTAAGCTTATATAATTTAATTTTTAATAATGGCTGTGTTTAACAACTGGATTGCAAAATTCCTGAAAATGTAATAATCAGCTCTCACAAGACGATCTGAGCCAGGTCTGACACACCAATGGTTCCCATCGTCTTCGTGGTTTCCAGCTTGTCTTTGCTTTCCCCAAGTTCACATCCAGCGTTCCTTTCCACCCGTTGGCCCTGCTGAATTCAAGTGACTTTCGACCCAACACCAGACACAGAAGCCACAACCTTACACGGAGGTCTTAACCGGTTCCCACAATTGCATAAAGGCTGCTTCCTATAATATATCCCTTATTCTGTAAAACTCAACATGTTTCTGCCTCTATGATTGAGCCCTGATTGATACAGAAGTAAGGGGCATTTAAGGGGATGCTGGCCACCACTACAGCAAACTGCATGGATCTGTGACCATTTGTTACCATCACAAAGATGTACCCATCTTCCAAGCTGCTCCTAGATCAGATACATCCACACATCCACAAGAATGCATACATACACTCTCCCTGCAGGCACGGGATGGAAAGATAACAGAAATCAGGGTTTGGACTGTTATTCCCAGCCTGGCAGGGCAGCCAGGGCGAGAGGGACAGGATGATCTCAGGTAAGCCCTGAGGGGCTGTCCCAGCCACAGAGCTGACCAGGCCTCAGGTGGTTGGGACACAGCCATGAATCCTAGTAGCAACTAATCAGGGTGGAAAGGCTGAGTTAGCATTTGTTCACTCATTCATTTATTCACACACTGCCCGCTTGGAGCCCAGCCATGGGCCTGACCCTGGGGCCACAGTGATAAAGACAGATGCTCAGATGCTTTTCCTGACTACAAGGTGGTCCCTGGAATGGATTCCAGAACAGAAAAAGTGCATTAGTAGAAAAACTGGTGAAATCTGAATGAAGTCTACAGTTCAATTAATGGCATTTCCCTAGTTACGTAACATGTTAGCATCAGCGGGAAGTGGGCGAAGGGGATACAGGAACTCGGTACTATCTTTGCAACTTCTATGTAAACCTCAAATTACTCCAAAATAAAAGTTTTATTTTAAAATGTGAAAAAAAAATAATGGACACCCCCCACTACCCGTCCACCAAGGCCAAGGATAATCAGGCAGAAAACAGGCCCAGGCAAGGCAAGGGTTCCCCTCTAGGAAGAAGGCGGAAGACTGAGATATTCACCAGAACTTGGAGCAGAAACCAAGCCCAAAGCTTGAACAAGGACTCAAGCCCCAGGCTCAGGAATCTGTCAGAGCAGGAATGTGGAGACCTGATGGACGAGAGCCTCCTTTTGGTTTATTGTAAGTGCAACGGGATACCTGGTTAGGCAGAAGAGAAACATTTCTAAGGAGTGAAATCTAAATGTGGCAGCTACTTCTCTATGTCAGTGAGTTGCTCTGGGAAAACTCTCCTGGCCCTCGTATAAAACCCATTGCCTTTCAAGGGGGAGCTGCAACTGGACATTTTTCTGGCTAAAGTATTGGCTCCTCCTGTCAACACTCCTTGGCAAGAGGGAAAGATCTTGGAGATTGGCTCCTCAGGCAGCTTCTTAGCAAATACGCCAGTGTTGTCTCTTCCATTGTGAAGTTCAAACCTACTGGAATCTCTGAGGGACTTTCATGATCCTGACTGAGATTAATCAGCAGGAAATAACACTGCGGGGCTGAGCTCCCCTAAGAGAAGGGGTAGCCTGCCGGAGAGGCAACCCGAGCCAATATCATAGGAGAGTGTTGGCCTTGGCACCACCTTTGGCTGAGGCTGGCAGAACTCCCATTGCCAACCCACCATGTTACAAGGATGTGGTTGAGAACACAAGGGTGAACCAGAGAACCGTTGGTTTAGGAGCCCCAGTATGGAACGCCTTGAACCAAGAGTAACACCAAAGGAAGGGGGTCACCGTCCCCAAGAATGGCTTGATCAGTGCAAGGATCTGAACCAGCGAGTGCAGCATTACAAGCATGGACAGGAGAACATTGCATTGTGCTGGACCACTTTCCCATAACCACCATGTTGTACTTCAGTGGCAGCTGAAACCCGCCTGTCTGCTGGTAAACTCGTTGTCTTTCCCAGCTCTACCAACATAAGCATATGGAAGCTGGACTGACCATTCTGGACACCGTAGATGCTAGGTTTCTTTTAAACCCAAAAGCCCTGAGAGATTTGCTGGGGTTTTTTTCCCAATCTGGCAAGCAGTGGGCTAAACCCATTTTTAGTTAAAAATATGAAATGTGACCAAATTCACACCCACACTTATAAAGCTGAACATCTCAGTTGTATAAACTCATCTCAACTCACTTCAGAAGGCTTCCTTGATTAACTTCCCCTAGGTCCAACTTATTTGTCAATCTCAGAAGGGCTTGCTTAGAGTTTTGAATCCAAGACTTTGAAAGCATATTTGGTTTCTTCAAAATACAAATGAGGGCTCCAGGTGATGACTGTGGCTTGGAGTTGGAAGATGAGGCTGCAGACTGAAGAATTTGGAAGAAGGGCTCCAGCAGTTTGCAGAATCCTCAGGCTGGGTCCTTGCTGCCATTGAGAGGTGCCTCCTGGGTTTTCAGGAGCATCTTTTTAGGAACGTTTCTGCTCTCTTTGGACAATAGGCAGCAGACACCTGGTCTCCCTAACCTCTGCTGCCCAAAAGTATCAGTGAAAGTCACAGATTCTGAAGGTAATTTGGTCTGAAAGAGCACAGAGCAGATGGTGGCCTCCCTGAGGCGAGGAACTCCAAACTCTCTTCCTCCAAGTGCCCTCTGGTGTGCCCAAGGTCAGCCTCTTGGACATCTCAGAATGGATCTGCCAACTCAAGCTTGGCCATCTGCCTGGGTCTCAGTTTATCCATCAGGACCACAGGGCAGCAGGGACCTCAGCCACAGCTTAACCTCCAAGACAGGGACGGCGGGAGGACACAAGACAGAGGAGGGGGCAGGACACAAGGAAAGAGACAAGAACTTTGGAATCAGACAAACCTGAGTTCATTTCCTGGCTCTCTCTCTCACTAGCTGAGTGACTTTGGGCAGGATACATAACTCCTCAGGGGCCTCAGTTTCCTCATCGCTTAAATGGGACAATAATAGTAATTACCTCACTAGATTGTTAAGGATTACATAAGATAATGCACAGAAAGTGTTTAGCACAGAGTCTGGTCTTAGAAAGCACTTAAAACCTGTGAGCTATTGGAATGTGCACAACACTTAGTTTCCAAATTCTCTCATCTCATTTTCTGTTGGATCCTCAAAGCGATTCTATGAGGAAGCCGAAGCATATAATTTTGCCCTTGATTTCAGAAGAAGAAACTGCTCAGTCCCGTACCTGAGATCACACAGAACTGGTGATGGAGCTGGGGATGAAATCTACCCATAGCTGCTTAATGCGATCACATTTCCCCTTCTCAGGACACCTCCTCCCTCCTCCCAATCCCTGAGCCCTCCCCCCGCCTATCGCCTGCTGAAAGGGATCAGGAGCGATGAAATTCCAAGGCGCTCGTCATTTAATTCACTTCAGATGATATTACAGAAAGCTTCTTTGAGGGGTCAAGTGGCACAGCTTTGTGCCACCGTTTTCCTTGAGAAGGGTTTCCATGGAGAAAGCATCCGTGTTTCCGAAAGGCCAGCCCCCAGCTCCCTCACCGGGGAGCTGCTATGCGCCACTAGAGCAAGAGAAATAAATCCACTTCCAATCTGCTTCGCTGCAGTCCAGAGACCAGGATGGACCTACCGCTCCAGCCCCCCGTGGAGGTCGTGTGAACACCTACAAGGCAGGATTTAGTGTGTTTATGGGCAGGAGGCAGAAAGGCAGCTGCTCTCCTGACCAAAAGGGGTCTTGTGTGTGTTCTAGGGAAGCTGGTCCCATTAAGGGAAGTTCTTCTACCTGCACCAGCAGCTGGAGAGTCCCTACTGAGTGGTTGCTCAAGAAAAATCACTGCCATCCATCTCTGTTCCCTAATGAGGGATCGAAGCCTAGACCTACTGCTCTCATCAGCGCCATGGAGAGCTACCTGTTCCTGGGTGTGTAGGAGGGCAGCTGGGCTCCCAGTCTGGCAGGAGGAAGGAAAGAGAAAGAAAGAAAAAAACAGAGTGAAAGAGAAATAGAGAGGGAATTAGAAAGAAAAACCGAAAGAAATTAAGGAAAAGAGACAGACAGGCAGACAAGCTGAGATAGAGGACAAGAGTCATAAAGATAGACCAAGAGACATACACAGAGAGAGACAGAGGTAGAGACTGAGAGAGATGAAGATTAAGACTGGGAGAGACAGAGATAGAGATAGAGGTGGGGCGGGATCACATAGAGAAAGGACTTGGATAGAATTTTAAATCTTAGGTTTAAGCCCCAGTTCTTAAGCAAACAGCACAAATAAGAGTTGGCATCTAATGAGCACTTACTATGAGCCAGGCACTGAGTTAAGCACTTCCATGTATCACAGCCACTGATCTTCACAACAACACTACAGGTGAGTACTGGAATCATCCCAGCTTTTCAGATGAGGAAACAAACCACCCCAGCTGGGATTCCACTTCCAAGGATAGCTCCATGTCAACAGTCTGCAGTAGAACCGAGATCTTCTCTCATGAGAGCAATGCATGATTTTTGACTACTACCATTGAAAATGCCTCCCACATCCTTATGTGTATCTACAAAGCAACTGACTTGCAGAAAATTCAGGTTCACCTTCCCTTACTCTATTTAGCTAAACAAGTCTTGAAAACACCAAGGTGATTCCTACCTCAGGACCTTTGCACTTGCTATGCTTCCTGCCTAGAACTCTGTTCCCCAGATCTTCATAAACATAGCTCCTTCACAGCATTCAGATTGTTTCAGTATCACTACTTAAAGTTCCAGTATCACTACTTCACTCTTTAAGTACCTGTGCACAGTCATTCTGTATCCCCTCAGCAGGATTTTTTATTTGTTTATTGTTTTCTGCCTCTCCAATTAGAATGCAACCCCATCAGGAGAGGGGCTCTGTTCATACTTGTGTCTATAGCTTTTAGAGAAAGATACCCAATTAATATTGTTTTAATGAAAGTTGAATGAATGAGCTGTTCTTTCTGGTACCACAGACTATTGGTCAGATGCTGCCTAGGAACCAAGAGCTTTAAGCTAAAAGCTAAGCAAACTGCACCTGATTGCATCCAAGACCCATGCTGGAGGCCACATGGGGGACAAGTGGGATCTTCTATAGATCCTAGAATATTTTATGATAGAATGTGATCATTAGAAGTCACATGGTGGGGAAATCACAACATCGCCACCACACACCTGTCTCCGAGGGATGCAGTGTTGCGCCCTCCGTATCCCCCTTCAGGCCCAAGGCATCATTTCCCTAGCTTCTAGGAATGTTGACAGTTGATGACGCACAGATGAGTTATTCTCCTGGAATTGCCCTCAGCTGGAGAGAGCAGCCTTGTCCAAGGACATCCCCACCTCCCCCGAGGGCATCTGTAGCCTATGACTGTAGCCCATTATACCGTAGTCAGTATAAGGTTCCCAAGGGCCAGCTCCCTCGCCTCAGTTCAGGACAGTGCTAAAGGGGCCACCCCGGCTCCAAGACTCCCTGTGGGATCAGCTGAAGCCTCATCACAGCTCATCACAGCTCAGCTCCCCGCTGGGGCCAGGCACGCTTCCTTTGCCCCTCGCCCCCAGACCCTGACCACCAGGACACTCCCTTATAAACTCCCTACATTCATGAATACACCTCAGAGCTGTCCCAGGGATTCCAGCCCAAGGCCCCACAGCTGCTCGTGCATGCCACGCCGTCTCTGGGCAACAACGAGGGGAAAGCTCTTCCTCGGGCTGAGTGAAATATTCTTCATTTTGCTGTCCTCCCAGCCACAGGTACCACACAAAACAAGTCACAGCCCTTTCCCCCCAAATAGCCTCTCAGATATTTAAAACTGGACACCCTTATAATTAACTAGAGGGGAGGGATCCTTTCACAGTGTATACATAGATCAGATCATCACAATGGACATCTTAAATATCTTACGGTTAAATTTGTCAATTGTATCTCAATAAAGCAGATAAAATGAAAGAAATTGGCCATCACTCTCCTGTAAGCCTCCAGCTGCCCTCTCCAAGCTCATTGACCCTACTTCCTTCAACTGTCCTGGCGCTGAGCGCCCACAGCTCCCTGCCTGCACTTACAAATTCCCCATGCCCCTGCTGCAGTGTGCCCACTGCGAAAAGAGAGACTACGCCCCACGTCTGTGGGCCACCCCTTCCCTCCCACCACAGCCACACAGCAGGGCCACCTCGAGTTTGGATACACGTGGAGTTTCCCTTCCATTCTGCTTACTTCTCTGAAAACCTGAGTTCTTTCCTCTGAAAAATGGCCAGCGTAGGCAGACCCCATCCCACGTGATGTACAATCACTGACGATTCTTTCCATCAGGGACTCTTCTCTTTTGTTCTAACCTACACGTTTTGGGCAGAAATAATCTAGCTTTTATGTCACCCCACAGGGGCCACAGCCAAGCATCTCACCAGTATCCTCTGACTTGGGGTGAGTCGCAAATCTAATGGATATCGCACTGTTGGGGGGATAAGAACACATTGTAAAACAGGCTATTGTCTTTAAGAAGAGGGGGGATCTCATATTAACGGGCAAAACACATGTCACTATGACTACAGTTTTTAAAAGATTATGAGCAAGCCAACTGTCTTCCATTATTCATAAAGAAAAGATAATGTTTTGCCATCACCACATGATGTGCCCCGCATCAAGATGCGGAGGCTTTTATCTGGATGTGCGGAAGGGAGCGGCAGTTCAGTACGTTTTGTCAGCGTCGTTAGCGCCTCTGGAGAGAATACTGAAACACTGTTGATGATGGAGCATCCATAATGCTGCAGACAACTTCTTCTGAAGCGCTAATTTTCTCCATGTTGTGCCATCTAACTCAGGGACCTGTGCTGTACAGCAGCACCGTGGTAATGCAGTCATCAGCTGTAAGCGTCCCACTTCAGCTAAGACGACAGGCTTGGAGAGGCACCTGTCTCCGAGTAGATTTGCACACAGAAGGGCTTTTGACTATCTCAGGCTCCAACACACCAAACTGGAGTTTTGTTGGGGGGGAGTAGGGTGGAGCGTGCAGAATGTGGAGAGCTGCTTCAGAGGAGTGCACCTGCAGAAGGAAATGAGAGGAGAGGCATAATCAGAAAGGAGGCAGGACTCAGAGCCTGTTCGGGCTGCCGCTATGGGGAAGACAGTGGAGGCCAGCATCTGAACCCTCATTTCAGAAAGCAAGGCTATGGAGACCGGGGTCCTGACTACGCAAATGGCCTTCTTATCCTGGGCTACACATCAGGCCCTGGGCTAGGCACTGGGGTCACAGAGATGATGACCACAGGGTCAACCTGGCCCTTGGGACGTTCACAGCTACATGGTCATTATTATAAAATTTTCTCTACATAATCCGGAAAGCTGTCTAGAAACACAGTGTGAGATATGCTTTGCTGGGAGGTGGCTAAATATTTAGGGCGGGGATTACAAGCAGGTGGCCCCCAGGCTGGAGGCAACTTGACTTGTTCGGTCTGCTTAAAGATTTTAAGCAAGTCGACGACGTTTTAGGACATGAGAAAGGATGAGATCACCAAGGGCATAAGCATAACTAGGGGATGGAAGAGGCATTGAGTCCTGGGGCACCCCAACATTTCAAAATCTGAACGATGGAAAGGAGCCAGGAAAGGAAACAGAGAAGGGGCCGTTGGTGAGATAGGAGGAAACCTAGGGGAGCGTGCATCCTGAAAACCAAGGAGGGGAAAAAGTTTCAAGGAAGGAAGAAAACTAACCAGTAGTCCTCACAGCCAATAGGAAGCCACTGGAGTGTTTGCATCCAACCACTATGTATATCAGGTCTGAGCTGTGTTTTAACAGGAAACACAGAAGTGGTGTTTAGGGCAATTTGGAGGTAAGAGGAAGATGGGAACAAATCTATAATGACCAAATATAAACCCATAACTCAGTCCGGAGGGGATCGCAGGACCACAGAGCCTTCCTCAGAGAGCTGAACTGAAGTCGGAAATGAAAGGCAGTCACGAGCGTAGACAGGTGGAAACGCGGAGGGAGGGAGGGTCTGCCGCATAAGACAGACCACTTAGTCCAAAGGCTCACAGGTGCCGTGATGTGGATGACGGAGCCTGGGCGGCCATGTCTGACCCCACTGTCCTCTATTCTATGGTCCCAGATTAACCCACAAGCCCACCACTGAAGACAAGAATTACTGGGAAAATAGTAGTGAAGGAGTACCCCACACACCATTGCTGAGGAGACAGTGATCTTGATACGTGTCTTTCGACATTAGTAACCCTCGGAGGATGCTGGAGGAACAAAGCTCTGTTTAATAGACAAATACAGTTTTTTAAAAGGACCATGGCAACTTCTTTACTGCCTCTATTTGGCCCCAATTTATCCTTGATAAGGATTCTCGGCACTGCTCTGCACATTTGTCAAAAGCCTTTTAAAAATAATAAATGTTAAAGTCTGTGGGCAGACTTCTGCACGGAGTCCGTGTTCCCTGGGCCCCCGAGGGGCATTTTCTTGGCTTCTCGGGTTTGGCTTTTACACGGTGCTCCCTGCAAGGGCCCTACTCCCTCTTTGCTACCTTCTTTTACTTCTTGTAATTGGTTTGGTTCTTACAGTGTTTGCTCTGTGACCTGTGAGGAAAACATGGTCTCCTGGACGAACAGGCCCGGGAGTTCACTGCTGCGTGTCCCCTGGAAATGCAGTTTTAAGGCATCATTCCAGGCCCAGCCCGTGGGCCATCTGTGTTCAGGCGTATCACACAGCCTGCTGGTGGTGTCGGCGGATGTCTGAACCTTCATCCGGGACTTTGCACTGCGATGGACTGGAGGTTTGTGACTCCTCTGGGTTCACATGTTGAATCCTAACCCCCAGTGTGATGGTACAGGATGTGGGCCCTTCGGGAAGAGATTAGGCGGAGCCTTCCTGAATGGGACTCGTACCAATACAAAGGGGGCCCCAGAGAGCTCTCTTGCCCTCCTTCCACCCTGTGAGGACACAGCGAGAAGCTGGTCACCATGCTGGCAGCCTGACCTCCAGCCTCCGGAACGGTGAGAAATACATTTCTGTTGTGGGTAAGCCACCCAATCTGTGGCACTTTGTTACAACAGCCCAGACGGACCAAGATGGCCTCACAGAGGTCATCAGGGTGATTTAGACACTGGGGATTCAAAGATCCCAACTCTGAGTGGCACATCCTGATTTAATCAGCTTCTTGGCAGCCTGTGTGTACATGTATGTGTATATATATATATAGAACTAATACACATGCTGCTACTTCTTTGTGGGGACGCCCATAAGGTGGGTGCCAGCCCTACCGAGGGGCCCCCACGTGTGGCCTGAGGTGTTGCTCAGACCCCAGGGCTCGCTCTCAGGGGATCCACAACTCAGACTGGCTTGTTTCACAGCATCCAAGAAACACAAGGTCCCCTGCACTATAGCCGGGCTAGACCCTTCCTCTAGAACGCTGTTGGGCCCTTTTGGTTCTCACTCACCCTCACCCTCCCCATTTGAGGACTGAGTCCCAGACTGGCCTGTGATTTGGGGTCACCGTTCCTCCTGTCAGTCAACAATTCCTCCAGACCGTGACCTTCCTGGGGCAGAAATCTTCTCTTTTCTCCCCTTCGTAGCCCAGCAAGCCCAGAGCTGGGCCTCAGGAATCGTCTGGGGACCCTTGCTGACAGAGCAAGTTCACCATACGAGGCTGAGCCTTGGTTTTCCAGAAGATGCCCTATGGTGACCGCTTTGGGCTGCTCACAGTCCAGTGGCAGAGACAGAAGATAAACACGGGAGGACGACGCCGTGTGGTCAGGGAGCTGCTGGAGGGAGCACGGGGGGGGGGGGTGGAGGGAGCCCACGAAGCCACACCAGCTCTTCTTAGGATGGTCACAGATGGCTCCTCGGGCTCCTGCTGAAGGACGCACCAGGAACGGTAACCACTCACTTTTTATTCCTTTGAGAACTTACTCTGGACTTCACATCTTTCTAATTGCTCTACACGGACTATCTCCTTTCATCCTCACAACAGCCCTAATAAAAGGGAGTTCCTATTTTTTTTTTCTCAAGATAAAGAAACTGAGATGCAGAGCAGTCAAATCGTTGGCCCCAAATCGCACAGCTAGTGAGCAGCGGCACCAGGGCCTTGTCCTTTCAAGGCCTCACCTTGACAGGAGAAGGGGGTACACCAGATCGACAGGACATCCTTATCTCGGTGCTGTGTGGAGCCTGTTGCAAAATCTACTCTTTCCCACAACTCGGTTTTTGAAAATACCCCGGATTCGTTTGCTTCTGTGAAAGCCGTGAATGTGGAACTAATAAATTCTGGTTTGAGTAAAAATAAAAGAGTTAAAGTTAAAGCAATGTTGTGAGCGTTGATACACCTACTTCTCTATTTTTCAATATTTAAATGAACCCTTTAAAAGAACACAGAAAAACACACAAGAATGCACACTTTCCCGTTGCCTTGGCTCCAGTCTGGCAAAGCACCATACTGTCAGAGTCTGTCTCTGCATGAAATTCTGATATTTTGATCATCATGGATTTTTTGCACTAATTTTAATCTTTAAGATAGTATTTATCTTGGTTTCTGAGCTTGGGGGCACCCCATAAATTTTGCACCTCTGGCAATTGCCTCACTTGCCCTGCCCTGTCATCAACCCCATGTTGCACAGACAAAAAGCTAGGAGAACCCTCGGCAGAGCCGGAGTTTGGGTGGGTGTGGGTGAGTCAGAGGAAAGGGCACTGGAAAAATTGGAGGGCTTTCTATGCCATAACTGGGAGTTTAGATTTATCCTGTGGGCAATAGGGAGCCACTGAAGTATTTTAATGAAGAAAGGGGCAGAACCAGACTTTTGTCTTGCAAAGATCACCCAGGCTGCAGGCCTTCAAGCAGGCTGATGCACTGATCAGGTGAGAAGGGCTAGGCCTGACCTAGGGCAGTGGCTGTGCACACAAGGGCCAGGGTCATGGGGTGGGTGGCACGGCCAGGGCTCCCAGGCCCAAGCAGCGGAAGGCTGAGTCTGAGCTGACTCGGATACGCCCCCACCCCAGAGTCTGGGAGGCTGCACTGTGGCTGTCACCAACAGAAGCTGGGCATCCACCAGGGAGGCAGGTGTTGAAGGAAGCTGAGTTAACCCACACACACACACAAAAATGTTCATACTCTGTTTATAGTAGCCAAGATCTGGAAACAACCTAAATGTCCATTGACAGATGAACAGATAAAGATGTGCAAATACTATTTGCAGCAACACGAATGGACATAGAGATGATCATATTAAGGGAAGTAAGCCAGACAAAGAAAGACAAATATCATACAATGTCACTTATATGTGGAATCTAAAAAAAAAAAAAAAGCTACAGATTTTATTCACAAACCAGAAATAGACTCACAGACATAGAAAACAAACTGTGGTTAACAGGGATAAAAGTGGTGGGGATCCACAGATTAGGAGTCTGGGATTAACAGATACACACTACTATATATAAAATAGGACCTACAATGACAAGGACCTACTGTGCAGCACAGGGAACTATGTTCAATTTCTTGTAATGAGCTGTAATGGAAAAGAAACCGAAAATATACATACATGTATGTATGTATATGTATAACTGAATCGCTTTGCTGTACACCTGAAACTAACATTATAAGTCAACCACACTTCAATAAAAAATAAGAATTGAAAATAAATAAATTAATTAATTAATTAATGCTCATTCTGTGAAGTCCTGAAACCACCTTCCTCATCCCGTTACCCAGAGTGGAGTTTCAGCGTCTCTGACAGGTACCACCACCTGAAATCAAACGTGTGATCTTCTGAATCGTGCAGGAACCCCGACAGGGGCTGATTAGGAACCAGAGGGCATTGGGGACAAGTAACCCACAGACCCTTCACTTTCAATTTCCCGTCACTGGCATCCAGTGACCCACGTTTCATCCCCAAGGACCTGGAGAGACCTGCCTTGCTCCTGTGAGAGCCCACAATTTCACACTGAACCCCTAATAAATAAATAATGCGGCCAAAGGCAACCCCCAAGGCAGCAACCCATTTTGTAGCCTTCAATTTGAATCTCCTCCAAATGCTTTTCTTTGTCTTCCTTTTGGCTAAATTTTATACTCTCCATCCTCCTCACCTGTCCTGGCAGACAGTGGCTGGGCTAAAACCTGCCTTCAAATTCTGTCCCAGGAAACTCTAGCCCTGGTCAGTTCTGCAGTCAAAGGATGACAATGGGGACTGAGCCAGAAAAATCCCTGAAGATCACCTTAAAGAGGGAGAGACACCACCGCAAAAAGACCTGAGCACAAACGTCCATTGTATCTTTATTCATTACAGGCGAAACTTGAAACAACCCAAATGTCCATCAGCCGGTGAACAGATAGATGAGCTGTGGTCTGTGCACACAACGGAACATGACTCAGCAACAAAACGGTAAAAACTAAGACATGCACAACATGAGCAAATCTCAGAGACATCATGCTGCGAAAGACGACATACTGCATAACCCCACTTATGAGTTTGAGAACGGGTGTCACTCATCCACGGTGGTGGATTTCAGAGCAGTGGTTACCTGGGAGAGAGGTAGGGGGATGGGGAGGGTATTGGCTATGAAGGGGCATGAGGGAACTTTCTGGAGTGATAGAAACGTTCCATATGTTGATTTAAGTGGTAGGCACAGTAGTATTTACATATTAACAATTCACCAAGCTGTATAGTTAAGGTTGGCGCATTTTACCATGTATAAATTATACCTCAATTTTAAAATATGTAAGAATAAATTAAATCATCTAAAAAGGAAATGATCGATGTGTATGTGTGCGTATAAATCTATGTCACAGTGTTAAAACACATGTTTCAGCTGAAAACTAGTGCTAAAGATCAACACCATCCAATGGACTTTTCTTCAGTGATGGGAATGGTCTGTATCTGCACTGTCCGATATGACTCTCACCACATGTGGCTACTGAGTGTTGGACATGTGGCTAGTGCAACTGAGGAGCTGAATTTTTTATTTTGCTTGGTTTTAATTAAGTATAAATTAAATTTAAGTATAAATAGCCACATGGGGTGAACGGCTACCATTTTGGACCTTGCAATGTAGATTTCAGGTATCCAAATCAGATGCCAAGCCAAGGCCATGTAGATTGCTCACATGGAACCAAGAGAGAAGACCCTCAGCAGCCCCCTCGGGGGGTCTGATACGTCCAAGGACAAGGTGAATGTTTAGGGTGGGGAGGTGTGACGTAGGTTCTCTCCTATTCCCTAATCATCTCTGTTCCTCTGAAGTCAGTTTGTCTATTTACCTCACTCTGTCTCTTGATTAATTCAGATTCTGCTCAAACACATGGGGCTCCTTGGTCGGCCACTCACTGTTAACGAATGAAATGATTAGAAGCCTGACCAGGAGCTCTGTGTGCCCCAGGGTGGGGCCGCCACCCAATGGGCTCGAAGCCGCATAAAATCAAGGAGTCGCAATTATTCCAAGGCCCCCTTCAAAAAGCCAGAAGGTGTAGGACCTCTCTTTGGGGCCCCAAGTCACACTCACTGACCCAGTTCTTCCTGTCACGTCATAAAATTTCTTAAGAAATAATTTCTGTTTTGTCCTGGAGGTAAATTCTGGACTGTCATCTAGTGTCCATTTAGAGGGACAAAGAAAGGGTGGTGAGGGTCAACTGTCTATGTTAGCTAGTCACTTTTGCCGCAGGGAAAAAGATGGCTGTGCAGGTAAGATATGATTAATTCCCAAGCAAAGCGTATCTGTACTGAGCCAAAGACAGCCAAGCGGGGAGTTAAAGGAAACAAAAGGAAGAGTCTGAGAACTAGACTCTTGGAGCGAGGGCCCCCGTGGCCCTTTAATACACCCACTCAGCCTATTATGCCCTCTCATTGTGATGGAGAGATGCGCAAGCGCAGAATAAATCATTAATACGAACATAGAGGCTGAACTCCGGGAGGTGCCCTGGTTCGGGATGGACCTGAGGGGGCAGGTCGTCGGGTTTAAAAGCCTTGTGTTATGCAGAAGTGACATTCAACTGCTTAACTAGCATAGCACAGGCACCAACCATTCAGAACCAGCGCTGACCTTGATAACCCATCCAGGTAAACAGGGGCTGATAGTCAGCCCCGCACGCGTTCCTGCACAGCCTGGGTGAAGGACAGTGGGTTCCACTGGGCTGCACGCCCCGGCTGCCTGGCATGCCTGGCACCTTTAGCCCATGTCAGTCGCTACTTCGCTGGGGACGCCTGTACTGGGGGAGTCTCCAGGAAAATTCCCTTGGAGTCCTGGGCTCCCCACCCTTGCATCTGCCACCTTATAACAATGCTTTCTCCCTTTGGTCAGCTGACTATCCCCAATTTAGTGAGATGCCTTAAATTAGGAGCAGGCTGGTGCAGCATCTTTGTGAGGCACCTCCTGAAATGTAGACCTGATGCTCTGCTGGAAATGAAAGAGCATGTTTGGGTTTAGTAATAGAATTTTAAAAGATTGGTCAATTACGTGTGCACAGCCACCCAGCTCCTCAGTACCTGGCTATTCTCGGTAAGAGCTACAACCGTGTAGCCTCATACATCAGAGGTTGCATTCAGAAACTAGTAACAGAAACTGGAAATAACCATTCATTCCTCTCTCATATAAAAGAAGCCCCAGGATAGGCAGGAGAAAGTTTTCCACAGTAATTAAGGAGTCAAGATCTTCCATCTTTCTGCTCCACTATCCTCGGTACATGGCTTCCATCCTCACGGCCACTCACAAGCCAGCATGACTGCTGGAGCTTCAGTCACATATCTGAGTTCCAGGCAGAAGGAGAGAAGAGAGGAAAAAGTCATGTGCCACAGTCTCTCCCTCTGTTAAAGCACTTTCTCAGACACTCTACCAACCCACTTCTCTTCCCAATCAACTGGCCACCTCCAGTTACAAGAAAGTTTAGTCCTTTTGTTAGACCCATTGCACATGGACTAGATTTGGGGTTCTGCTATGAAGGACAAAGATGGGGATGGATACTGGGGAGGCAGTAAGAATTCATTGCTTTACCCTATATAAGAAAGTTCCATGACTCTCTGGGGCCATCTGAAGTGATGGAGGTGGCCCTCACCCCCACCCCCAGTGCCTACCACTGCGGTTGCACCAGTGGCTCCTGGAAGAATCACTGATCCTCCCTCAAGACCCCCCAGTTCCTTCAGGGCCCACAGCCTGCCTGAAAGACATCTACCCTTCTTGGGGGGTCGGGGTGGTGAAAAGCTGTAACCCTTTATATTGCCTTTGGGACTAGGTCTCCCTCCTTCCCGTCTCCTCCTTCCCCGGCAGGAGGTGGCACTAAAGCTTGGAAACCTGAGCTTTTGTTGGAATTGTGAAAAGAAACTGCTACTTTTAGCTCCACATTGAAAGAGGAAAATTAGCCTTGAATCAAACTCAGAAGACCTGACAGCAACAACCACCACCGGGCGTTAGGATGCGGGGTCGGTACTAGGTGTCCAGACAAATGTCCGCATCACGTGAAAGCGGTGGCTGCTGTTTCCCACCCCAGGCATCTCTCTCGGGATTTACGCAAGGAATGAGGGGGAACCCCGCGTATAGGTGGTGGTATTAGATGTCCCTCTTAGGGAATGCCAAAGAGTCAGGGGTGGCTCCTGCCCTCCAAGGAATTACATCACAAGGAATTTGTATCAAGACCCAAGTCAGAATGTAAGGAAAGCTGCCAGATGCTGACCTGAGAGGGAGAGGGTCAGAGGAAGGAGGCATCCTCCTAGTTCACAGGTTCAGAGACTCACTCTTCTTGAGTATTGGTAGGATGGGATGTGGAAGATGGGCAGCATCCTCTGAGATGTCAGTGCAGGTGAGCCAAGGCCAGGAGAACCAACCTTGCTGGCCTGATGCTTCAAGTCTTTATCTGCCCCATCCCTCTTCCTCTTCCTTTTCCCTCAGTCCTGAATTTCCTTACTGCTTCCTAAGGAGGGTGGAAAGAAGGCTTCCTCTAGACTGACATGTCAGTCCCAGAATGATGGTTCTGCAAGCAAGGACCTGCTGGTGGCCCTCAACCACAGCCCAGCCCAGCCCTTGGACTTCCTCAACCACAGCCCAGTCCAGCCCTTGGACCTTCCTCTGTACATCACTGGCATGCAATACAACATCTTCAACAAATTAATGGGTGAACAAATGAGCAACTGAAAAGGAGCCACCAGAGCAGCTGCACTTGCTCTTTGAGGGATGATCTCCACGCAGGGAAGCACCGATCTACAAAATGGACTTGTTTTGGGTCCACCCAAGATTATGTCTCAAAGGAAAAAGCGACCTGTAAAATACATTTGTGCAGTAAAATGAATGATCTGGGTGTCAATTACTTAGAAACAAGCCTCTAATGTGAACAATCAGAAGTGAGGAAAAATCGATACACTTCTTCTCATTGTGTAGAAATGGAAAACAAGCTTCATTTTACTCCAGCCCCAGGGAGAAAAGAGCAAATTAATGGTTTCTGGCAGGGGCTCCCGTGCTACCTCTCTGCCCAGGATCTGGCTCAGGAAGGTGCCAGTTAGATGGGTTAGAAGAGTTCTGATTTTGGGTGTGAAATCCCCAAGTGAATACAGGTGCACACACACGTGCGCGCACACACACACACACAGAGGACATCACATAGAGGTATACATGTGTGTCCTGGTGTGCCTTCTGTAGGGACATACATGAACACCATGCCTGCACACACGGGTACACAAGCATAAACTAAGCACACCTGTCTACATACATGCACATATAAAGATGCTACGTGTCCAGCCACATGGGTACCTACATACGTTCACAGGTACACGTAAGTACCTGAACACTGATGCCTGCATCCCCTCATTTGCATTGATACTTACCTTTGGGTCCTCTGACATGCTTGAATTAAATTACAGTGTTGGGCTGGGTTGTGGTCAACTAATTCGGGGGAAGATGGAACATTTGCAGCCCTCCCAGAAATCTTCTAGCTTCTGCACTCTGTTAGGTCACCCAAGGAGCATCCCTCACTCAAGGCCATTTAGACTTTAATTAAGACATATATGCTTAGAAACCCACGTACATCTATTCACAGAAATCCCACATTCAGGCATATTCACTTAAATCGGTTTTCTGCTGCTGCTGTAACAAATGACCACAAATTTCATGGCCTAGAACACCACAAATTTATGATCGTAAAGGTCCTGAAGGTCAGAAGTCCAAAATGGGTCTCCAGGACTAAAACCAAGGTGCCAGCAGGGCTGCATCCCGCTGGAAGCTCTAGAGGAAAGTCCGTTTCCTCACCTTTTCCAGCTTCCAGCTGCTGCGTGTATTCCTGGGCTCACAGCCCGTTCCTCCATCTTCAAAGTCTGCAGTGCAGGATTTTCCAGTCTCTCTCTGCCTCTGACCCTTTGTCCTTCCTCTTCTGTTTATGAGGAACCCACACAGATAATCCAGGACCCACGCAGATAATTATCTCTCCAGGTCAAGGTCAGCTGATTAGCAACCTTGACTCCATCGGCTACCTTAATTCCCCCTTGCCATGTAAACACACACATTCACGGGTGCTGGGGATTAGGACAGAGACATCTTTGAGGGGCTGTTACCCTGCCTAGCATACTCACACATACTCACAGTAAAAAGAACACAGATATTTATGGAATGAGAAACAGAACAGTTTTCTGATTAAGAGCACAGGTTTGGAGCCGGATCCACTCACAAGGTCTCATCCTGGCTCTGCCTTTTATAGCTATGTGACCTTGGGCATGTTTCAAAACCTCTGTAAGTCTCAGTTTCATTCTCTGTAAAATGGAAATGATAGCACCTACTGTGTTAAGAATGTATTTTTTTTTAATTGAAGTGCAGTCAGTTACAATGTGTCAATCTCTGGCGTACAGCACAGTGTCCCAGTCGTGCATATACGTACATATATTCATTTTCATATTTTTTCCATTAAAGGTTATTACAAGATATTGAACATAGTTCCCTGTATTATACAAAAGAAACTTTTTTTAATCTATTTTTGTATACAGTGGCTAATATTTGTAACTCTCAAACTCCCAGATTTATCCCCTCACACCCCTTTCCCTGGTAACCATAATATTGTTTACTGAGTCTGCGAGTCTGTTTCTGTTTTGTAGAATTTTTATTCTGCTGCTTTGACATCTGGGGTCTTACGGACCCTGGAGAGTCTGCCCCTCCCAAGACTAGCCAGTTCCTAAAGATAGTAAAGGCCTTAGCAACAAGTGGGCTTTCATATACAAATTAACCAGTCCATACACTCAACCACGTCCTCTATCGGGCTCTCATACTCAGAGCTGAAATTCCCTTGCCCTAATCACCCCAGGGCCAGGTACCAGACAACTCAGGACAGTCCCTACACCCCAGAGCCTGATGCAATTACCCAAACTAGCCAGTCCTAAGTCTTACCTGTTCTTTCCTGGAAACCACAGTAAAGGCTCTTACCCACTTCTTCCCTTCACTCCCTCTGCCCCTTCGCCAGCCCTGGTGCTTCCCCCTGTGGCCCTGCATGACATGCATGGCCCCTTCTCTTTAAATCTGTAACAAACTATCTTTTCAGTGGTAATTGTCTCCTCATCTGTCATTTGGCCTCCCCATCCCTGAATAATAATGAGATCACATTTTATGTGATTATTATATCATGGGGTTATTATAAGTATGACATGAGATAATGCACGCAAAGTGATTGTTAGAGTAAATATCAGTCAGCAATTGCTGTGAAACAACCCACAAAACCACATACAAAAGCCTACATTTGGTCTTCTCCCCAAAGCTGTGTTGTAACGGTGACACTTTTGATTTTGTGAAAATCATTTTATTTTCCAACCTGGCAATTCCTGGGCTCTCTGCAGTCCCTTGAAATTCAACTTGCAAACTGGCCAATTCCTTTTTGAACCTATCTCTTTCAAATGCATTTAGCAGCAGCCAGCTCATACTTCCAACATCTTGCCTCAAAATCTCTTCACCCAACTTGACAAATGCCTTAGGCAGATGTTTCTACCTTCCAGGTTATTGCAAGTGACAGCTTTACCAAATGTTTCACCATTACATAACATGAGTGCTATTTTACCAGTCTCCTAAAATTCCCCACGACATCTCAAAGACAGTGCCACATATTTCAGGATTTTGTTACATGAAAGATTCCACTTCAGGTACCAACGTCTGTATCAGTTATCTATTGCTGCGTAACAACCAAAAAAATCTCGGGGTCGTATAACAACAGGCATGTATTTCTTACTCACTTTTCTCTGAATCGGAGATTGAGGAGAAAGGAAGTGTGTTAAACAATTTAATCTACCACACAGAGTGAGGCCATAGTGAATTTTCAGCACATGTCAGCCATTATTCGCCATTATGCCAGCTCCTAATACAGTAACTGTTAAATGACAAATGTGTAGAAGAACTGGCTTCTGATCCCAATTGCATCATTACCACCCTGTGGGGCCTTAGAAAGTCCCCTTAACCTCTCTAAGCTTTGGCTTCCGCAGCTGAAAAGTGAGGTGAACAGGACTGGAGTGTCAAATATATAGCAGTCCCCACACGCCTGCAGGGTCTGGCAGATTCATGAATAGGTCAAGACATTCTTTACCTCTAAGTCTGAATTTGAACTCAGAATTGCTCTCCAAAAGGTGCTCCACGTGGCCATCACCAAAACGATTTGAAATTGGCTCACCAGATGGATAATTTTTGCTGCCTGCTCTAGAATCTCCCCGTTACAGCAAGATGTGGTGTTGGTTATCATCCAGTGCAGTCCCTCCACTCTGCAGAGGCAGAAATTAACACTGAGAGAGGAAACTAACACACCTGAGAGCACGGAGCTCATTCGTGGAAGACCTGGCCCAGAACCCAGACTGCTGTCCTTGCCCACCTCTTAGACAGAAAGAGGTAACGCCAGACCTCAAACCCACGTCCTCCAAGTCCAAGAAAGTCCTCTCCTCCAAGATCCCCCACGGAGACAGGGCTGAGGGAGATGATTCCATTGGGTAAGAGGAGAGGATGTTTGCATGGACTGGTGGGGGTAGAGAACTCTAAGAACAAAGTGTAACCCTCTGACTGCCTTTTCTATGAAACCCATGGTCTTTGTTCACACAATGTCTCTTCTTTATTCATAGTCGTCAGAGCCACCATATCAAAACATGAAAATATATAGGTTACACACTATGGCAAGCCTGGATAGCAGAGTGGATAAGAGCTCAGACTAGAGCGAGATCCCATGGATTTGAATTCTGACTCCATCCTGTATCAGCTATATGATGTTGGGCAAGTTACAAGTCACTTAGTAATCAGTACCTCAATTTCCTCATCTGTAAAATGGGAATATTAATAGTTGATACTTCAGAATGGTTGAGGATGCTGGGTAATATATATATGACTCAGAGCCATGCCTGGCCCCTCATAGAACTATATAAACATTAGCTACTAGCGATTATTATTTTATTACTTTAAAATTGTAGAAAATGCACCAATTTGGAGAGCTATGCTTGATGCAGCCCTGCTTCCACCCAGCAGCATTCTGTCACCTCAGTGACTGAATGAACTTTAAGGTCCTTCAGTCACTTTTAAGACAGCATGATTTCTTGTACATCTTACAGGCAAAAGGCAGTGAGAGCAACCCCTGAGGTTCTTGGTCCATTCAATGAGAAACTAGGACTCAGTTTTCAAGAAGCAAGTGTTCACATATTTTTAGAAACTGCTTTTAGCAGGAAGAAGCTACTGACTCAAAAGTCTCAGAGTGCTTTTGCTGTGGGCTTGTGTGACTCATTTAGAGCAATGGTGATAAATGAGGGAAGGTTGGAGAAGCTGGAGAAATGCGGCAAATTCCTGCTTCAGGTGAGGGGGTAGGGGACAGAACAATGCGCCATTGTTTGCAATGGATTGCTGGAGGAAACGCTCCTTGCTGTTGAGTCATTTGTAATTAACTCAGCCTGGGATGAAAAATGTTGTGTATATGAAAATGTTATACTACCCGTGTAATAATAAATCGTTAGCAGATGCTGCGGGAATGAGGATTGTTATTAATGACTTTGGGGAGGAAAAGGTTGTGGGAAATGTTTGATTCAGACGGAGGACACGGTTCCTGCTCAACTCCTGCCTGGCTGGCACAGCGTTGGAGGGTTAGAGTAATTGAGGTGCGGAAAAGGACCTGACCTGGTTTAACTCAAGCTCACAGAACCCTCCCTTCAGGATGGAGAGGCCTGGAGCTCACCTATGCCCCTCCCGCAGAGAATCGGCCTCCGGACTTCTCTTGCCCGCCAGAGTCCTTGGAAGTGTGGACAAGGAATCTCAATGGCCGTATCATTAAACAAAAGATGTGTGACCATCAAGCCATCAGCCACTGCAACCGCACCGACGTGCATGCTGAGCGGATGGGGGAAAAAAACAAAAACAGGATACTGGCCCGAGAGAGTTAAGGTGCACCTCCAAGGAATGATTTCAGTGAGCCCAGACTCTTGCATCTTCCCATCCGTAGAAAAGCACTAAATTCATTAACTTGAGATGTCTGCTTTTCTTTAATTAACAGTAATCTTCTGATGTTCCGACTACTTGGTTTTTGTTGCAAAAATTCCTATATATCCTAACTCCTCCCTTACTTCTCCAAAGCAGTCCCTAAGCTATTGGAGAGGCTGTCTTCCTGGCAGAAAGTCCGCCAAATAAAACACAAATTCTCAACTCTTAGGTAGTGCATTTTTTTCAGTCAACAGAGGTCTGCGCTGCGCTCCTCCTACGTGCACTTGAAGGGCATCTGGACGTACCTGTCGGGCTCAGCTGGGAGTCACAATAGGATGGATGATGCAGCAGTGGACAGCATAGTGGGGACGCGTGGGCTCTGAGGTCAGCCCAGTTTGCCTGAGGTTTTGGTACGTGTTTGCGGCTTTCAGCAAATGGATTACCTCCCTGTTCCTGTTTCCTCATCTCTAAAATGGGGCAAACCAATGGTATCTAACCCTGAGTACTTCAGAGGATTAATTAAAATACATAAAACACTTAGCCCAATTCTTGGCCAGAGGTTTACAATGGTGACACCTCAAGCTCCTCACTGTGAGGGTCTCCATACCCAGACGCCCCACCTTCCGCTAAGCTAACCTCTGACACACCTGCTCCCCCTGTGAGGGCAGTGCAGCAGAGCATTTCAGGGCAGGCACTTGGGGTCCCACAGCCCTGCCTCCAAGCCCTGCTCCTCCTCTCACTTTGTGACCCTGAGCATGTCACCTAATTCTGTGGTGCGGGAGTCATAAACCATTCAATCCCCGCTGGTCCATCCGCTGATGAGAGAGCCAGGCCCGGCAGAAGAACCATCTTGCTGAGTGCAGCCCAAATTACTGACCCACAAGACTGGAACTAAATAAATAGGTGATATTTTAAACCACTAAAGTGTAGGTGGTTTGTTACACCTGATACACCCTCTCCCACCGTAGAGCACTCAGGTGTTTTGAATGAGCTCTAACTAGTCTAATTCAACCAGGGCAATCCCAGTCTCCTTGCCCCAGGCTCGGAGATCCAGAGAGTTAAGTCAATTGGCAATAGTGTTAGAGCAGGCAGACAGCTAGATATGAGCAGAGAAAGGGGGACATGACCAAACAGCAGAAACTGGGCAGAAAGGAGGGGCACAAGCCAAATGCAGGAAGCCACACTCATGTAAGCAGCAGAGGTCCCTGGGCAGAGAAGGAAAAGCAGGAACCTTTGGGCTGATAAGGGATCATGCTTTTTGGGGTGACAAGTGGCCTGGAGAAGAACAAAGAAAGGTGAGAAAAGGCAGGAATTTCCAGTGTCTGAATGTAACCTTTTGCTCATTATGCCCTCGTTTCAATAAAATTAGCCTTGCAGATCAGAAGTCCCCATCATGCACTGACGCCATGACACTTTCGATCCAGACTAAATAAGGACAAAAATCCCTCCCCCTTTTGGGAAGGTGGAGTTGGGATGATAATCAGGGAATACGACTCCAACCCTTCCCTCCCCAGTGAATATTCCGCCCATTCATTTTTACACCCTGTGTAGCTAACTTGCCAAAGAAACTCAGGGCAGCCGCTCACCTGAGCCCGCTCTCCCCCTGACAGTGTACTATCCATCCTTTAATAAAGCCTCACTTTACCTTTTTTTAACCACTACATCTTGTCTCTGAATTCTTTCTGGGATGGGGCAAGAACCTGGAACACCAGTTGCATCTATCAGCAACGATAGCATCCCTTGACCATCAGCTTGTTCAGGAAAGAGTATGTGACCCAGGCAGGTGGAGCCAGTGAAATACCGGGTAGGGTTTGCTGGGAGGCTCTGAGGATAAAGCTTCCCCATTCTTAATGAAAAATCTGCCAGAAGCTTTCACTTCCTCTGGATTTTATAATGTGTGAATGTGAAGCTGGAAGCTGCCACCTCTTTTTTGCCTCCATAAGAGAAGTCAGGTGAAGGTGAGGACAACACGGAAGAGAACACAGATGAGGGAATTACAGAAAAGTGGACACTGGAACCACTGGGGTGAGTTGACCCTAACACCAACGGACTTCACACTGTTTGAACCGGTAAATTTCCTCGTTGATTAAGCCAGTTAGAGTCAGATTTTATCCTCTTTGCAACCGAAGTCATCCTAACTGATATGTCCCTCTTACACAGTGAAGAATAGATGTCTCCCAAATGGTGGTGCTTCCCACCCAACCTTCCCCACACTGAAAGCTCTCCTACCATACCTGGTGGCCAGCTGAGGAGCCTGGCCAAGGAATGAGCATCTCACTCCCAAACCAATGGGTCTTTGCCCTCATGATTTGTTCATTTGCATCCTAGGGGGTCAGTCTCTTTAGTGTTTAAAACTCTGAGAAGTGAGACTCAGAACTGCCATGTGTCCTGCCACACGAAGAAAGTTGTTCATCATGGAAACAGCAAATGAAACAGACGCGCCCAAGGGACAAGTTATATAAAGTGAGAAACAGAGAGATGGAGACAGAGACATAGTGGTATTAAAGTCCTTGCTGACAATTGTTCTTAGGACCCAGCCTCTGCCCTGCCTTCCCCACAACTTGACTGATCTGCCTGCTCCCCCTGGGACACTGGAAAGCAACAAATTCTCTTTTGTTGCTTAAGCTTTGTTGGAAGTTGCCGTCTGTCATTTTCAGTCTGCAGAATTCTTTCACACGTGCTATGCATTCTATCCCTTGACATCACCCTTGAGCATCCAGGATAATGCTCCTCTAACACCCTGGTCTTATAGTTCTCCAGTCACCTCAGCGCTAGTGACATTCTCCTCTGTTCCACTGCCTCCCAGGCCTGGGACCTTGTCATAACTCTGTACTTCTCCACCTCCAATGTCCCAGACACAGCCGTGATGTGGGTGCACAGTGCACTAGGTTTAGAGTCAGAAGACCTGAATCCACCTCCAAGTTCTTAAAGGATGATCTGAGACGGGGAGGGTGTAGCTCAAATGGTAGAGTGCTTGCTTGGCATACCCAAGGTCCTGGGCTCAATCCCCAGTACCTCCATTTAGATAATTAAATAAATGAACTTAATTCCCCCCAACAAAAAAAAAATTAATGAATTAAAGGATGATCTGAGCTTAGAGATCAAACCTACCTATTCTCATAGGCCAACAGCCCAGCTCCCTGTTTGCTCACCTCCCTACAGATTCTGGCCCAAGAGTTGTTCTTAGTGAGACCCTGGATCTTAGGGATCCCTGGAAACCATGCCTTAATGGTCTAGCCTTCCATAATCAAGGACCTTGTCCTTTGGCCCATCTCTAGTTTCAGACCGCTGGGCTTCACTGGAAATGAAATAAGTGTCACGTGCCAGCCCTTACCGGTCATTCATTCCACAAACATTTATTGAGCACGGATGAAAAAGGAACGCACAGGTTGATCAGAGATTAATCAAACCCAATTCCTGCTTTCCAAGCTCTCAGTCTAATGGGGGATCCATACCATAAGCAAATAACATCAACACAGTACAATAAGTCCTAGGTTTAAAACCAATGGAGAAGTACGCTCTAGGGGAAAATGCCCTAGAGTTGGTGGCTCCTGAGTTTAGTCTTGAAGAATTAATAAGACTTTGGAGACAAAGGATATTCTAAGCAAAAAGCAAATGCATAGTCACAAAAATAGTCACTCATAATTCAACAAATATTTATTGAGCATCTACTAAGTTTCAGGTGCCATTACAAGCATGGAGGATTCAAAGAACAAAATTCTGCTTATTTATGCCCCTTCCCAGACAAGCCTCTAAGCTTCCCCTCAACCAGGTGCATAAAAAAACCATGGCACATGTAGAGGGCTGTTTAATACCTTAGTCACCTGTCAATCTTCCTTCTTTTCTCCCTCACCCCAGCCATTGATTCACAGACTTTTATACCAGTCACACTTGAAATTTTTCCACATTCCAGTGTCATCTTATTAATTTTAGGTGCTTCTGCCAACCTCTCAAGATCTTTTCAAATACTGAATAATCATTCAGTGTGTTAACCATCACCCCCAGGTCTGCATTACTGGCAGTGAGTAAAGCACCTGCCCCTGGCACCTTCGTCCAAGCCCCTCCCAGGAGCACAGATGCGTTTTGCTGGAGATTAAACAAGCATCACATGCTAGACACACTGTGCTGACCAAGCACAGATGTGCCCCTAGAGACAGCAAACCATTCTTTCACTTAACAACCCCACACTCTGACTCTGTGCTTGACATCGTTCAGTGGCTAGATGGGCAGACGTAACTAACTCTGTCTTTGAAGTGTTCGGTACCTAGACAGACTTACAAACAGGCAGCTACAAACTTTGACAGGGGAAGGAGGGAAACATTTGTGAAAGAAGGGGACATTTAAGATGGCTCTTGGCAGACTTGTAGGAGTTTGCAGGGTGGATAAGTGGAAAAGGACATCCAAGGGGAGAGAACAGTGTGTGCAGAGCATGATGCATCTAGCCACGTGTGAGTCCCTGGGTGTGGCTGCAGCCTGGGACACGAGGGGGTTGGAAAAGTGGGTTGGGGCCAGACGGTAAGGGCCCCCTGTATGGTTCTCTCACCCATGCCATCATTTACCAGGGCCGCAGAAACATCTTGAAAAGCAACCCAGTTTTGCCGTAGGGATGAGTGTGCCTGAGGTTCCAAGTAGCATCACTTCTTGATAAATAATTCAAAGCTCTCTCTTCATGGGTCCACACACATCCTCTCATTCAAGGAGCACTGATTTATGGACACGGCTTTCAAACACAAAAGGCTCTGATTCCATTTTGTTTAAAAAAAAAAAAAGAAGAGGCAGAAGCACTCAGGATTTACTACACTGACAGGCATATACAGAAAACGAGAGCCGGAAGGCACTATGCGCTCTTTGCTAGACATACACAGAGATGCTAATATCATCTAACTGGAGAGGAGCTGTCTTACCACCTGCCTCCCGGTGCCTCCATCCTGAGGGGCCGAGAGGAGCAAGAACACTTTCTGTCGGCCCCGGTGCTTCCCTAGTAGAACCCTGACCCTCTGCTGCACAGATAGGAGAACTGTCTAAAGCCACCCAGGAAAGGCGGCCAAACTGAACCACTGCATCCCAGCCTAGTGCAGCTCCCACTTCAAAACCAACAGTATTTGCTTCTGGAAACCTCTACATGCTGGCAGCCAGGTCGAACAAACAGGGCAGATCCTGACTTCAGGGAAATGTGAGTTCAGCTTCTAAGTCCTGCCACTCAACCAGCTGCCTGATCGCGGGCAAATTACTGGATCTCTCGATGCCTCAGTTTTCGCATCTCTAAAATGGGGAGGGTAATAATGATTAGGTGTCATAAGGATTAGAGAATATTTGAATAGTGTTCCCTCATAGGCACACTCATCTTTAGTTCAAAGTTGTGCTAAAAAAAAAAAAAAGAAAAACAAGCTTTATGGTCTCTGCCATCCTTTTCCGTGGGCTGTTGGTCTCCTTTATACCACTTGTGTGTATCGATGATGTGAGGTAGGCACCTAGCTAGTTTGGATGAACATCCTTATCATTTACAAAGTTAGCTGGATATTTCTTGAATCCAGCAGTTAAAGAGGAGTAAATTTAGTGTTGGTTAAGATTGATTAAACAGGCTTTCTTATCACGCTGTCAGTGAGAATATAATTGGCAACATATTTGGGCAAAAATTTGTAAATATCTAATCAACTTTTCAAATATATATATTTAGGAGATATATATATTTAAATATATATATTTAGGGTCCTATATGGATATTTTAACTGATTACATATTTAAGATATATAGTATCTCCTAAAATCCACGATCCCACCTCTAGAATGCGTATCTTACAAAAGCACAATGTTGTAACATTGTTTGTTACCAAAAAAAAACAAGTGAAAATGATTTAAATATCTGTCCATAGCTGACTGAATAAATTATAGTACCTCCATACAAATAAAACTGCACACAGCCGTCTAAAAAAGTGCCATATGTACAGACTTGGAACGAAGTCTGCAACATACTGCGAAGTGAAAAGGGAAGTTGCAGCACAATATGTGTAGTGTTAATACTCATTTTGGATTTGAAAATCCACATATAACAAAAATAGCTAATGATTTATTGACTCCTTATTTTTTGCCAGGTGCTCGTCTAAACATGTAATACTTACAACAACCTTATGAGATGAGTACTATTATTCCATTTCTCTGAAGAAGAAACTGAGGCACCAGAACGTTAAGTAATTTTCCCAGGGCTTTGAAGTTAGTAAGGGGTGGAGCCCAGAGTCGATCTGATCCCCTGGGAGGTACCTTCAACCCCTATTCCCCATGTCATAAGCATAAAAAAAAGGTCTCGAACTGGGAGGAGGAGGAGGAAGGGCCCTTCTCCACCCGTTTTTATCCACTTCCGTGTTGTTCAGATTTGTTACAGTGAGCATGTAATTGACAAATAAAAATTTTATAAAAGCGCCCGACCATGTGGAATCCCTGCCTGGGACGGGAGCCAGGAGGGGATGGAGGGAACCACAGACGCTTTCCTCAGGCTGGGCTGAGCTCAAACCTGACTTTACGTGGATCCCTTAATATCTACCTCCCTCATCAGCAAGGGGGGACACGGGTTTGGAGGGACCAACTTCAGCATAAGACAATCTGAGTTCAATCCAACTGGGTGGACTTTGCCAAGTATCTTTACCTCTCTGAGCCTCTACCTCTCACTTGCAGAGCACTAAGCACTACCACCCTTGCAGGCTTGCAGCGAGGGTCAGGGAGAGTGAGAGGTGGTCGCCATGGCTGCTTCGCCCCGTGCTCCCTGCGGCTGGGGCTCCTGGGAACCTGGCATCACATGAATTCTGATGAAGTCATCAGGGAAGGTTTCATTGTCCCAAGGTGTCCATATCCAACTCTTGGGTCCAAACTCAACTCAGAGAGAAAGAGTTTCACAACAATATCATGAATTCAAGAGCCCAGTGACTTCCCAAGTCTCCCACTAATTTCAAGCCCTCTCCCTTCCTGAAGAACAAAAGGGACGGAAGACCGATTTCTGTTCCCACCTTGCCCGATGATCTAGTCTCAGCCCTCGGTTTTCCAGGTCTGGTTCAGTGTTTGGAAGAGGTAATTAACTTCAAATTTCCCTCCCAGTGGGTCTGGCAACCACCAGAACAATCTGATGCACAGCTGGGTCATGGAAAGAACAAAACCACAACACTTGGGTCCTGCCTTTAGAAACCCAGATGAGAGGTTGGATCAGTGAATAGAGACCAGAAGGGCTGGGAGGTGGTCTGGCCCCTTTGAAGTCTCTGCTTCAACTTTACTTTGATATGACTTTAATATTTGTCCTTCAAATATTACTCATTATTACCTTCAGGGATTGGATTATCCAGAAAATTGTTCTGGTTCCCACCACCCCCACCCCCAGCCCCTAACTGCATACTGACCTCAGAGCGAGAGTGCTCTCCATTCTGAAGGTCCCTGTGAAGCCTGTGTGATGCTCTGTAATCTCCCAGGCAGCTCCGTTTATCGCCGCCATGCATTCCTACAGATTCTTAGTTTAATGACACCCTTTCTGAAGCAGCAGCAATGGTGCCAAATGGCACTTGCATTTCCAGGAAAGCAGCCAAACTCATTAAGTTAATAAAGGAATTTAGCTGTATAGAGATGCCTTCTTGACACACGTGCTGGAAAAACCCACACTCTCCCAACTCGTCAGCAGCTATTAAACCTCTGCTTCCACCTGTAAAGGCCTCGCCCCACTGAGTCACAGCAGGTCGGACCCACGTCGGTGTGGAGGATGGGGCATTCTACATGCGAGCTTGAGCACACGTCTCAGAGCCTGGTGAGCCCAGACATTTCCCCCACTTCTGCCCCCAAAGCAGTTCCCCAAGGGCCCCCCCTCTCCCAGCCAAAGTAAGCCCCATTGAGGTCTCACGGATCCTGGTCAGAGATGGAACCAGATCTAACCATCCACTAGATCAGATTCTCAGATGAGCCATCACCATTACCACCTGTGTAGTCTCTCCGCCCCAGTCGGACCCTTCACAGCCAGGGTAATCTTTCTAAACCATAAATCTGAGCATATCAGCCCTCCACCATGTTCCTTTATCAGCTACTCCCCCACCATTGCTCACAGGAGAACAGTCCCCCAAACTCCGAGAGCAGCATCAGGCTTTTCAAGACACACGCCACCATCACTCACCTCTTCACTTCACAGGCCCTTCATGACCACTCCCCCACCCACCTCCTCACTCCACACTCCAGCTCCCCAAACTGGCCCTGCTCTCTCCTTCACTCCAGGCCTTTGAGTACCACTCTCCAGATGCCTTCGACACTTTTCCCCACCCCCCACTGCCTCCTCTTTTCCTGGATAACTGAAACTCATCCTTCAAGGCTCCACCCAGAAGTCTCTTCCTCCCAGAAGTCTTCCCTGGCCTCCCAAGTTGGCCTGGGTAGATGCCTCTTCTTCAAACTCCCATAGCAATGGCAGGCCCATATATGAGAGCGCTGGCCGTGAGGAATCACGACCATCTTTTTTATTGCCTGTCTCCGTGGCTAGAGCACATGTGAGGAACCATGTCTCTTTCACCTCGGCGTTCCCACATACCTGGCACATGGAAGTACTAAATCAATGACGCCAAAAGATTCCGTCTTACAGTCTGATCACCCACGCCATGCATGTTGAGTCCCTGTCTTTCTTGGCGTACTATCTCCTCAATGATCTTTGCAGAATTGCCCTTCTCTTTTCTGATCTCCAGATCTATTTTCCTCATCTTCTCTGTGCTCTTTCTCTGCTCCGATCTCCTTATCCAATGAGAGTCACAGTGACTTGTCAAACTGAAGCTTTCAATATTTTCATTTCTCTGCTCCAGGGGAAGCTTGCACCAGGTCCTGGCCACATCCTTCAAGTGCCCCATCCAGCTCCTCTCCAAACCCAGGCTTCTCATCTCAGTCCCTACTCCTGTAACTCCACCGGAGGTCGGAAGAGTCCCTTCACCTCCTGCACGGGAACCACCCACGGGGTAAGCCTCAGGTCCACCCCGCCCAGGTCCTGGTTCCAGTGGGGTCCCCAAAAATATGTTATCACTGTTTCACAGTGAGGATGGCCGCGTGACAGACCCATTTCCCTTAATGATCCTACACAGATCAGTTGAGTTCAGCCAGGCCTCTCAGCGAGGATTTTATATACCCCATCGACACCAGCTCTTGGCATAATGAGTTCCAGAAGTTTACTACCCTCTGAATGTATTTCAAACAGCTTTCTTTTAAGTGTCAAGGCACAGAAGGAAATTAGCATCCTGAAAGTAGTGGCTACATGTGGGTTGTGGTCTTGCACCACCACCCCTACCTCGTTCTAGCAGGATCCAAGATCCTCCTTCTTATGAACCAAAAGGGAGAGGAAAATTGGTTCAGCCAAGGATCAGTTCTCCAAAATCACCCAAAGGGAATCATTAGGCACAAGGGCAGGAAACTACTCTGGCTCTTGTATGGGCCACTGGTGGCTGCCCTGCAGGAACGTTATGGTCAAGGCAAGGGGCCCCTGTGCATAAAGCAAGGACAGAGGCTGGTCCAGGAACCCCAGGGCTGATGCTTCGTCTGGTCTAAGCAAGACTGCAACGGTCAGGGTGCAGTTGAGAAAACTAAAACCATTTTAGTTCCTCAAACACAGGGAATTTAAGACAGAGAATGGGCCATAGTGGGGATGAAAAGGCTAAAAAAGCCAAACAGGGCTAGTGAAGTAACCCCAAAATTAGCAACAACAGGAAGCCAGTGTCCTTCCAGGGTTGTGGGACACAGGGGTGTGATGGTGTTACCAAAACCCAGGAGCCAAGGCCATCCAGCTCAAGTTAAGACCACAGCCAAGGCTGCCCAGAAGGTGGTGAGACCACGGAGGGAGGGATGTCCAGCAGGGATCTGGAACACATGCAGCTGTGGCCAGAAATGCTCTCCTCTGCCTAGGCAGAAAGAAGGGGAAATGCCCTGACTTCCCTCTTTCTCCCAGGCTCCAATCTCCTGCCCAAAGTGGAAATCAGTGCCAAGGGGCCTGAAAAACAGCTTGCAGGAGTGAGGCAGGCATGGATTTGAAAGCAGGAGACGATGACCTATCCAGGGACCAAGGAACAGACACAGCCCAGTAGTCCACGTACCCCTCTCTGTTCTTAGACTTTCATAGCTTTCAATTGTGTCCTTTCTCAGGTTCCATCCTTTTGGACTGAAAAGCCCATCCCCACAGGGCAGTCTCTGTGTCCATCGTATGGGCTCAATTAATTTTACAATTCTCCGAATACTTTTTATGCACCAAGTATGTGCCAGGCACTCTGCAGAGCAGTGGGAAGAAGGGAATACAAAAAGAAATAGGATATAATTCTTGTTCTTAAGGAGCTCATGGTCTGAAGGAGGAGAGGCAGATAAGAGCACAGCCCTCTATATCAGGAAATGATTTATGCCTAGGAAGAAACTGTGCTTGGGAAAATGGGAAAAGACTTCCAGGAAGAGGTGACATATGAACTGGACCTTAGATGAGAAGTTCACCAAGTAGAAGGAAGGCATCCCAAGTAGAGGGAACAATCTGACCAAAGGCACCAAGTAGGTGACAGAACATGGGGCCTTGGGGGACACTGAGAAGATGAGGCTGGAGTGGAGAGCACATGGGGAGAGGACACAGGTAAGACCTGAAGTGTGGACCAAGGTCAGAGGACCAGAAATGCCTCACAGCAAAGGGGTGTGATCACAGGGGTTTATCCAGGGATGTGGCATGATTCAGTTTATGCTCTAGAAGGATCTCTCTGGCTGCCTACATGGAGAGTGGGTTAGAAGCATTGAGATCAGAGAAAGGGAGAGGAGTTCTTAAGAAATGATTATCACAGGAATCCAGAGAAGAAATGAGGAGGAGAAGAGGGGATGGAGAGAGGGGGCAGATGCAGAGCACAGAGACGGCTCAGGGGCAGATTAATGTGAAGGAAGATGGAGAGATGCTGGTCACCTGACACAGAGCCTTTAGCTGGGCTCCTGCAGCCCCATCATTTTCCCAAGGTGGTGCTGAGATCAGAGTTCTGAGAGTGGGTGTCCCAGAGTTTGTAGAGAGAGAGGGGGGCCTGCCTTTGATGCCCATTTCCTTGTCTTGAGGGGCTGGCCATGGGGACCCTTTTTCACTGCTGATGCACCTTGGGCACTGACATCAGGGCTCCCTGCATCACACCAGAGCTTGCAAGGTTTGAGTCATTTTCCTCTGAGATAGTGCAAAGCAACACAGAGGAACCAAGAACTACTTCCTTCAGTCAAACCAGATGTGAATAAACAAACACAAAAAGGAAATCAACGGAAATGGGATCCTTTCTCTCCTACTCCTCAGAGAGTATTATCTGAGCCATTCCAGGTGGTTGAGCTTAGAGCCACAGGTCTGCGTTTTCCATCCTCTCTGCACAGTCCTGCACAGTCAGAAATGACGCACCTTTTACTGAGCACTTACTTTGTGCCTGGAATTGTGCAGGACAACGTGAGCACTCAGAGATGGACAAAGCACACTCCCTGCCCCGTGAATTCACACCGTAACCCGTTCACAATCTGGCCCCAGCTCGCCTCTCCAGCGCCACCTCTTTCATTTCACCACTCACCCTTCTCTGTAGTGACACGGGAGGGCCTGGAATTGAAAACTTAAAAATGCGGATACAGATGAGGCCTGGGGCATTTAACCTATTTGTCTCTATGCAGAGAGGACCACTCTTTTGGACCTAACTCAGCAGGATCCCTCCTGGCCACCAGGGGCACAGGACCAATTTGCCAAAGGAAGTCAGGTGCAGCTCCAGGGACCCTGGACAGCTCCCTGAGGCCAGGCTCTTGTCCTGCTATCCTTTCATTCCTCTGTTCAACGAATACATATGAGCTCTTACTACATACAACTAATTCACTGTATCTGGTGCCGGCAGGATGCCTGTGTACAAAATAGACATAATCCCTGCCCTCGAGAAGCCGCAGTTCAGGAAGCAGACAGGCAGAATAAAAGATTAGTGCACCTCCCGGTAGACCTTTTACCCCAATGGTGATGGGCCTCCCTGGCCAGGGAGAAACCCTGCAGATCAAAAGGCCCTGGTCTGACTGTTCCAGGCCATGCCTCCTCGAGAAGGTGGACCCACCTCGTCTGCCCAAGGTCTGCTGGGCAGCAGGGCCCTGTCCTGTGGCCTGACCAGACGTGGTCAGAGTGGGAGCCCAGGAGATTCCTGAGAGGCAGGAGAGGTGTCCTACGAATGGCATCTGCTTCGTCTTCAGAGTCTTTGTCACTCAGAGTCTCTCTCTCTGACCTGAACGGGAAAAAGCAGGAACCTCAGCTTCCAAGTTCCACCTCAGCCAGCTCAGCCCACGCGCCCACTCAGGCAGGGTTCTCAGAACCATTTCCCTGTCTGGGTCCCAGAGCTTCCCGGACTGGTCTTAACGCTTCCTTGTGTCTCAAAGAAGCCCTGCACAGTCTTATTTCTGTTGAACTATCACCACCTGATGGGCAAAAATTTTATCAAGAAAAGAGAGCTTTGAGTAATGGAGTTTAATGACCAGTTGACAAAGCAGATTTGTAGTTTTCTAAGGCGGCTTAGCAGGGCCGTCACAAGGGGCTTCATTAGCTCTTCACGCTTAGCCCGAGGGCTGAGGATTTGGCCTGTTCTTAAAGGCCCATAGAAGGGCATTCCACGCTTACCCCCGATAACTAATTCCTGCACTGAGCACCTCTCACTGGGCGGGAGTCCTACCCCAGGGCTGGTCCGAGCTCCTCCTGCCCCCGATAAACCCCCTCTGCTCTGCTTGACATCAGTGGAGCTGGATACATACACTCAGCGGTCATCATCTGACCTCTGTGTCTTCCAGCTCAAAGCCTCCAGGGAGCAGGAGGGAGTGACAGTCCACTTAAAGTAATGGTCACAGGTGTGTTCTGAAAGGCTGAGGCCTCCGCCAGTGGCAAGGGCCAAGTAAGTTCTAGGTGCACAGCCAACCTGCATCCCATGCCTTTTAGAAGCAGCCTTGGGAGTGGCGAGAGGATAAGCTTGTTGGAGGTGGAGACACTCACCCGTCACCATCACCGGAGAGCACACCTTTCAGACCTGGGCAGCAGTAGGCACAGGGATGAGAACATGGGTTTTGGAGTTTCTCTGGTCTCATCTGTAAAACAAGAACAATGATCCCTGTCTTAGAAAATTGCTGGGAAGATGAACGAGCCAGCTCCACAAAGTGCCCGGCATAAAGCAGATCCCACTCAACAGATACCGCTATTGGCACCTCTCCCCACTCCCAGGACGATCATTAAAAATCTCAGTTCCGGGGTGGGGGGGTAATAGCTCAGTGGTTGAGACTTAAATGCAGTTAAGAGAGTCAAATGAGGTTACCCAGAGTGAGAGAGTGTGATCTATTGTAAATGACGTAAGTCGATTGTGTCTTTTGAATAACTGCCCCTGCAAGTTACTTTAGAGAAGTGGTTTTTTTCCTAAATCTAAATCTGTGATGAGAATACCTTGTACCTATAGAGTATTGTTGGTTCTTGGAAGATGATGACGGGGGGGTATATGAATTCTTGCCAAAGTTCACAGGAGATTAAAAGCAGATCTTGGTAAGATGGACACCAAGTCCTTATATTTTCTTCACATCACACCAAGGGAAAGAGGAGAAGGAGGGAGGGGAGGAAACTGGATGGACTAGGTCACACTTTTGAACAAATGATCTCAAACATTGGCATTTTGTGCAGTTTTATCTAAGCCTGTGATGCTCAGACTTTGGGGAAATGAATTGTCAAACTGCTGGGATGGCCTCGTTGGACCAGCCGCACACTTGATGGGAAGCGGTATTTCCGCATCAGTCATCCTGGAAAGAGGTTAATGCCGAGGCCTGTGTCGGAAGGCCGGTGGACATGGGGGGATCTTCGTTCTCTTTTGGGTGTCTGAAGCCAGACGGATCCAGCCTCCAAAGTGTGGAGGTAACTGGAGAATCTTGGGGCGGGGAATGATCTGCCAGTGTCAGATGGAGTCCAGCCAGAGCTACAAAGGCGGTCAGCTGGGAAACGGGCACAAGGCAGCCCTGGCCGGCGGGCTCTGGGAACCGTGCCGGCAGCAGGCACTGTAAGCGGCCCTCTGCTGTGTTTAGTTTCCTTTCCTCCGGATCCTTCAGGAGAGTCTTATTCAAAGTCCTATCTTCCAATTTGGGTCTTGGCTGTGCCAGGGAGAACTGGGGAGGGCCTGCCCCACATTTCAGGAGCAGACAGAAAAAGAGCAGTGCCACCAGAATTGGTGGATCAGAGAAGACCCTGGGGACCAGCATCTCAGGAGGGCGGAGACAGCATCTCAGACTGCGGAAGCAATGCCAGATAGTAAGACAGGTGGTCAGGGAGGAAACTGAGGATGGACGTCACAGCCCCCATCTGTTCCAGGGACAACACCTGGAACACTCTCAGACTTCGCTGGGAGGAGGGAAACCTTAAGGAGGTCAATTGCTAGAAGTTATCCAGGTTTGGGTTAAGTCGTAATAATTTGAATGTAAAAAGAAGTGTCACTTCACCCTAGTGGGGTGTGAGACATAGGATGACCCTCGTATGTTAATGTTTAATAGAAATCAATATTATCTGAATAAAAGTAGGGTTTGGGGGTTTTAATGTGCTTCTAAAGGGCCCTGGAACATCAGAAAGAGAGCAAAGACCCAAAGCAGAAACAGCTTTAGAAATTCAGACCTCAGCGGGAGAGCAGCCATGGGTGTTGGGACGCTGTTTCAATGCACACAAAGTATTTGGGTGCCACCTAATGGCCAGAGTGAGTAACTGCTTAAAAAGATGAAGAGGAAATAGTTTAAAAGACATTCAATGTGTGCAACTTTTATTATGCTGATAGTGTGGACCAGGCGCTGTCATACATAGGCAGAGGGGGCATGACAGTCAACATGGCAGTCTGAGTCCCTGTCTTCAGGGAGCTAACATTCTATTGGCAGGTGAGGGGGACAGAAAGTAAGCTAATAAACAAATCTGTGAGGTCAGGTGGTGAAAAATGCTGTGCAGAAAAACAAAGCAAGGTAAAGGGTAGGGGTGAGGAGGTGCTGCTTTACGGGAGGCGAAGTAAGAAGCCTTCTGGTTCTCTGGGGGAAATCATTCCAGGAGGATGGAAAAGCCAGTGCAAAGGCCCTGTGGTGGGACTGTACTTGGTGTGTTTAAGGAAACGAAAGGAGACTAGAAGCGGGTGGAGCTGAGGGGGGGGGGAGGGGGACAGAGGCAGGAGATAAAGTCAGAGAGGTACCACGACCCAGATCATTTGGGGCCTCATGAGCCACTGGGGGAACTTTGGCTTTTACCCAGAGTGAACTGGGAAGTACTGGAAGGTTTTGAGCAGAGAAGTAACCTGACTTGATTTATGTTTTAAATGGGGAATTCAGGCTGTTTGACTGAGAGCAGATGGTGATGGGGTAACATCAGAGTCAGGGGCTCATTAGGAGGCTGCTGCTGTGATCTGGATATGAGATGACAATGGGCTGGACCACAGTGGTATCAGGGGGCACCGTGAGGGGAGTTAAGCTCCAGACACATTTAAAAGACAGTACCAGCAGGACTCAACAACAGATTCGATGTTTGAGAGAAAGAGAGGAGTCAAAGGTGATGCCAGTGTTTTGTCCCAAGCAGTTATTTACTAAGATGAAGAACCAGTGGGCAAGAAGGCCAGAGGGAAGAGGCAGGTGGTAAAACTGGGATCTCCAACCTGAGGTGCGTCGTTGAAGACAGCTGTGATACACCCGAGCGAGCAGAGAGGCTGAGGAAGCAGCTGGATGAAGGACCTGGAATTCAGAGGAATGGTCAAGGCCGAAGGTACAAATGTGGGAGTCACTGGCCCACAGAGAGAGTGTAAAGTCAGGAGCCTGAGGGGAGGGCATAGCTTAGTGGTAGAGTGCGTGCTTAGCGTGCACAAGATCCTGGGTTCAATCCCCAGTACCTCCATTAAAAAATAATAATAAACAAATAAATAAATAAACCTAATTACCTCCCCCCTCAAAAAAATTTTAAAAAGAGAACAATAAATAAATAAAGTCAAGAGCCCCAAGGAGGCCACAAGGGGAGTGAGTGCAGCTGGAAAAGAGGAGGGGTCTGGAACAGGAGCACCTAGGGCACGACCCGCCATCCAACCCTGCATTCAGCTCTCCCTCCATCATCATATCAGGGAAATCCAGGCTGAAACAACAAGAAGGCTGCTTTCCCCACTTGGGGGACTGGCATAGGTAAATCATACTCCCTCTGTATCAGCAAGGGTGTCGGGGAGTAGTTCTTCCTTAGCGGCTGGAGTGAGTGTGGTCACTGTCATTTAGAAGGGTGGTGTGATGGTGTTAAAATGTGAAAGGTGCATAATCTCCGGATTCTGCTTCTGGGCCTCCATCCCAGGATGCATCCGCATCTTTCCAGAAGACACATGCAAGGCTATTCGTAGTAGGGTCTTTTTGCGTGCATCAAGTATTATATAACAACAAAAAAAAAATCTTGTAGAATAAAACATGGGTTGTGTTACAAAACTAGGCTACATATTTGATAGAGATACACGTGTGTCTCTGTCAGTGCCTGCCTGTCTGGAAGGACACAGAGCATACTGGGAATAGTGGCAACCTCTGTGAAGCAATATCCGTATTGCTTAAGGTTTTCACGAAGAAACTGTATTCATATATTACTTGCAAAATTAAAACTACAGTAATCTCTTTTTTTAATTTTTTTTTCCAGTTTTGTTTTGTTTTTGTGGGGGAGATAATTAGGTTTATTTATTTTATTTTATTTATTTATTTTTAATGAAGGTACTGGGGATTGAACCCCAGGATCTCACACATGCTAAGCCCACACTCTACCAGAGTTATACCCTCCCCCCTACAGTAATCTTTTAAATAACTTCTTCATTAAATCTATTCTCTGAACACCACTGCTAAGCAAAGCACTGAGCTGCTTCTGCAGATTAAATTTTTAAAAAACAAGACTTTGTGACCTGCCTTCAAGGAACCCATGATCTTAAGGAGAAGAAGGTTGCAGGATTCTCTACCCTCTGCTGTCCCGGGTCCTGTGCTAGGCACGTTCATATCTGTCCATTTAACCATCACCAGTGCATTGGGACTTGGCTGTCATCTCCTCACTTTACAGACGAAATAGAGAGGCAGGCGTTGCCCAGGGTCAGAGACAGCTAGTGGCAGAGTCAGCCTCGGAGGCCAGACCCAGGAGATCTAAAACCCCTGTGCTGTATTGCACTACCTGGCCTCCAGGGGGCAGATGGCTGAGCTGCAAGGCATGCTGGGATACGCGTAATGAGCCGTGGGACGGAATATCAAAGCAGGAAAGTCTTCCTAGGAGAGGTGCCATTTAGATTGGCCCATAAAATGTGAGTAGGATTTGGGAGGCGTGAATAGGTCACTGGTAGAGTGCCTGCTTAGCATGCATGAGGTCCTAGGTTCAATCCCCTGTACCTCCATTAAAAAGTAAATAAACCTAATTACCTTCCCCCTTCTCCCACCAGAAAATGAGTAGGATTTTAACAGGCAAAATAAGAACGGAGGAAGAAAGGATTTTTGAAGATTACTAAGAGCTTTTATTTAATTCGAGCCTCGCTGCAAACCTATGATGTCCCATTTGATAGATGAGCCAACTGAGGCTCAGAGAAATGAACCAGCTGCACGAGGAGTCAGTGTCCAGGCGAGCAGGGGGCTGAGGCTCCTAGAGCCCGGGCCCCTGCAGCCCAGGTCAAATCACTGCATCGCCAGAAATTCTCACACAACAGGAAATGAGTTCGGTCACGTCGCTCCTCCACCTGGAGTCCCAGACTTCGGCGGACTCTACAAAAGAGGAAGAAAGCCGTGCTTACTCCCCAGAGGCCTGGCTTTGCGGCGATGAGGTGGGGCTGTTCCGCTTTCAGTCGGGGACGTTTACCAGCTGAGGGCTGAGCCACCCGCAAAGCAGACAGCCCCCCGGGCCTGAAACACCCAGCCCGGTGCCCAACATAGCACGCCAGGATGTGCAGCGGGGCTCGGGAGGCCCTGAAAGCTGGGAGACTGCCGAAGGCGCCCGGCCCCGCCCCGCCCCGCCCGCCCTGGCCCCGCCCCCACGTGGCGCCTCCTGGGGACTTCTGTTCCTGCTTTGGCTGGGTGAGGGCTGTTCTCCCTGCTCAGCGTCCCAGGGCCAGGAGAGGTTCAGAAGAGAACCCGGGGGTGGACAGCTCTGAGCTCAACCCTTGACTCTGAAAGCCCACCTTCTGCTCCGCCTCACCCTCACCTCACCTCCTGTCAACATCACAGCTCAAGGCCCGGTCCCAGGAGTCGGGATCCCAGGTGAAGGAAGACTCTGAGGAGCTCGCAATAGTGAGTGCCCGCACATCCCACCCACCCATCCTCCCATCCCTCCCCTTCACTCCCCTGACTGCCTCGGGCCCCACCCCAGCAGCCCCGGTAACCTGACCTCTTCCAGTGTTTCCCAGCCCCCTCTGGGCCCCTCCTTCCTCTGGCTTTTCCCACCACTCCCTTTCCCCTCCCTTCTCCCAACACCACCTATGGGCAGATGCACTGGGGTTTACAGAACTGGGTTCTAACAGCTGAATAGGAGTTTACCAGGTGAAGAACAATGATCCCAGTGGGAGCCCTGCATTGGGAAATTGTAGGGGCCAAAGGAGACTCCCTGCCTGCCTGACCACCATGAGCACCCAACATCCACCCCCTCCCCCATGAACAGCCCCAAGGCCCCCCCCACACACCCAGCCGGCAGTAATGGCCGGTGAAGCCCAGAGGCAACTGGCCTGGTACTTGGAGGAAATGAAGAAGGAGGAGCTGAAGGAGTTCCAGCTTCGGCTGTCTGATCAGAAGCCCTGCGGGCACCCTCCTGGAGAAGCCCTGACTCAGCCAGAGAATGCGGGTGGTGTGGAGGTGGCCTCTCGCCTGGTGGCTCAGTACGGGGAGCAGCAGGCCTGGGACCTGGCTCTCCGCACCTGGGAGCAGATGGGTCTGAGCAGGCTGTGTGCCCAGGCCCGCCTAGAGGCAGCCTTGATGTCAGGTGAGTACAAAGCCCCCTCTGCCTGCTGTCAATCTCCTGGACCTCCACCAGGGAGCCCCCAGCCCTTCCTCTGGGCAGTGACTTGGGACTGTTCTGTCAAAGGAGGATCCAGGGGGGTGGGAGTGGGGCACACCTTGCTGGACCCCAGGCTGGCTTGGGGAGGGGAGCCTTGCTGGACCTCTCTCCTAGCCAAGTGCACTCCCAGGACGCCACGCGGTCCTCACAGGGCCTGGGAGGAGAGAGGGAGAAGGCTGACTTTCAGAAGGGCACTGGGAGGGAGGTTTTGGAGTTTCACACTCAGCTCCTAAGTGGAGACTTGCCTGGCCTTGGGAGCACAGACTTGGGAGTCAGACAGAAGCAAGTTCCAGTCCCAGCGTTCCCACACTGGGCAGGTCACTTCACTGCTCTCTGCCTCTGTTTCTACATCTGTAAAATGGGAGCATAAGAGTCAGCCTCCTTGGACTGTGTGAGGGTTCGAGAGATAATCCATGTTAAACATTTAGCACAGTCTAACACCTCGTAAGCACTCAAAACATAGGAGCACGACTGCCCCTGCTGTTGCTAGTCCTAACAGCAGCCCTGGGAGGTGGAGACTCTTAACCCCACGGGGAGAGCTGAGGCTCCGAGAGGAGTCATGACTTACCTGGGGAGGTGGAAACAGAGCCAGGGCAAGGATGCAAATTTCCTGGACCCCAGATCAGGACGTATGCCCCCGTGTCAGGAGATCATTCTCTAACAAGCCTCTGGGGAGGCTGAGGCAGGCTGCAATGGTTCACTCCTGACCTCTCTTGGTTGAGACAGGAGACCTCTCTTGGTTCCTCTTGGTTGAAGAACCCTGGCCACAGTCCCCGGCTCCTGCCCCGGCCCTCTGGCAAGCCTCCAACCTCTTGTCTCCTTCCCCCAGCCCAGTCTCCCTCGTTTCTCTACTCCCCGAGTGCACCCAACCTGCAGTCTCCCAGCTGGCCCACCTCCACTGAGGTGCTGAAGTTCTGCAACTCAGAGCCCCTGGTGCCCCTCCACGACTCAGAGAAAAGGGATTTGAGACACCTACCATCTGGCACATCTGGGTCCATCCAGAAAGGTGAGGCTTGCTGGATTGGCCAGAGGACCCCTGGTAGGGCTTTGAGGCAGCTGGCAGGGTCCCATCCAGGTAAGCCTGTAGCTCCACATGGACCCAGGTAGAGGGAACTACAGAGGGATGGAGGGGCCAGGATGGGGTGGTGGGCGCAGTAGGCCTAGAAATGATCTTTCAGGAATATTCCATCACTGAGATTGTACCCCCTCCAGTTTGACAGACGGGGAAACTGAGACCCAAGCAGGCCAGACAGTGAACCTTACCCAGCCCTGTGCCGTATTTGACATGGTCCTTGCCCAGGCAGAGCTCAGCTCACAATCTCGGTGGACTCTGATCCTTGGGATCAGGGTGGTTTAGAAAGTTCCAAGGATAGAGATAGATAGATAGATAGATAGATAGATAGATAGATAGATAGATAGATAGATAGATATGAAAAAGAATATATATATGTATAACTGAATCACTAAACTATACACTAGAAACTAACACAACATTGTAAATCAATTATACTTCAATTGAAAAAAATTTTTTTAAGTTCCAAGGAGGACTCTGTGCTCCAGATGAACCCCAAGAAAAGAGTAGGCTCATTCCTCAGCCTAAGCCAGTTCCCTGTCCTGACTTCTCTTATTTGGGCCTCCGCCATCCTGAGTCACCCAGGCTGCAAACCTCAGCCACACCCCTGCCTCTTCCTCTTCTCATCCCAGCATCAAAGTCCAAGCTCCCACAGCGCTTGGAGACAGAGCCAGAGCTGGAACCCAGAGCCACCCATTCCTGATGCAGTGATTTTTCCCTCCACCTGCTGCTGCTCGGGGTGGGCCTCCACCCCCACTCTCTGTGCCCGCTCTCACCTCTCCACTCCCAAACTCTGGCAGTAATGGTCACCAGCTCCATTGCCCTCAGTTTTTACCCTGACTTCACCCACTTGCTCTGTGATGTGGAACACTCACTTCATCCCCCTGTGTCTCAATTTCCTCATCTGATTCTTTATACTACTCAGTTTTCACTCCGCCCACCACCCCTACCCCAAGGTACAGAATTTTCACATCCTTGAACTCCACAGTAAAAAAAAAAAAAAAAAAAAAAAAATGCATTTGCACAGAATTTTGAATGCATAATGTAGAGTCTACAAGATATTATAGAAGGATAGGGTTAGACTGTTCACATCTCTCTGCCCTCAAATTTCCCCCCTTGTGCCGCCACCAGCTTTCTTCTCTCTTGCCCTTCCCCCATGCAGTATCCAGTCTCACTGGCTCTTCCCTTGTTGATGACACAGAGCAATTTCACTCTGCCCTCAACTTGCATGCCCTGAACTTCATTGCCTAACAGAACAGTGCCTGGCAATATAGAGGACCCACTTCCTTAGAATGCCACTTAGTAACTATTTGTTGTTAGTTGAAATGGGGAGTTCAGCTCCCCCAAGTGGCTTATCAAAATATGCCTATCTAATAGAGGAAGTTTCACTGAGAGAAGTTTCAGAACATCTGCTAAGAGGATAAAATTGTATCTCTATCTTTGTGATTTTAAAAACTGGGTTACCAATACCCATCTCACAGGATTTTTGTGAGAGTTTAAAATGTATAAGCGGAAATGAAATGGGTGCTCAGTAAATGGTAATTTCTTTCCTGTCGTTTCCCCTCAAAAACCCTTCCTCGCTTCTTTATCAAGATCTTCTAAACTCCCTAGACTATGAGTCACCAAGTAAGGGATTACCCAATGCCCCCGTATCGACAGCAGTGCTGAGTGGCTGGGAACCCCCAATTCTGCCCAACCCAGAGCCCAGAAAGCAGGAGACTCCTGGGACTGTGTGGCCATTGGCTGAAACACCTGAAACATCTGGAAACAGCTGCACAGGTAAGGCCCTGCTGAGCTTCTGGAGAGGGCTGGGTGAGGCAAAGGCATGGACGGGGGCCAGGTTGGCAGACTGAGCAGAGAGGGTCTTGCAAACATCTGAAACCAATCTCCAGAAATCCTACTGCTGAAGTCTCTCTATCTGGCTAAGGCACTGTTTCCAGGAGGCCCCTGGAAATTAAAATGCAGGTGTATTATCCAGTATAGGAAACACATCACCTTGTTTAGTGGGCAGGGCACTGGTCTAGAGTCAGAAGAGAAAGATGCGATTTCCACTGAGCTCCTCAGCCCCTGAGTGGCTAGAGCAAGTCACATGGACACTGTGTGTCCGGCTTCTTCACGTACACAGTCTGTTTAAATTTCACAGCCACTCCATGAGATGGATGCTGTTATATCACACCTTGGAGATAAGAAAACTGAGGCTCAAAAAGCTAAAATTTCAGTTAGGAGTGGCAGAGATGGAATTCAGCCTCCACTCTCTCTAATGCCACAATCCACACATTTAACCTCTACATTCCACTCACTCTGCCTTGTTTTGTCATATTTTTTGCATCGGTTGAGATGGTCATGATTTTTTTCTTGTATTCGATTAATGTGACATCACATTTATTGATGTGTATATGTTGAACCATCCTTGCATCCCAGGGAATGAATCTCACTTGATCACGGTATATGATCCTTTTCACATACTGTGAAGTTTAGTTTGCTAGTATTTTGTTGAGGATTTTTACATCTATGTTCATCAGGGACATTGGCCTGTAATTTTCTTTTCTTGTAGTATCCTTGTTTGGCCTTGGTGTCAGATTAAAGCTGACCTCAGAAAAAGTGACTTTAGAAGTATTCCTTCCTCATCTACTTGTTGGAAGGCTTTCAGAAGGGTTCTTATTAATTCTTCATTAGGTGTTTCATGGAATTAAACAGCAAAGCCATCTGGTCCTAGGATTTTCTCTGTTGGAGACTTTCTCCCCCTAGTTGGGAGATTTTTATTTACTGACTCAGTATCGTCATGGTTATAGAACCTATTCAACTTTTCGATTTCTTCATGATTCAGTCTTAGCAAGTTGTGCGCTTCCAGGAATTTATCCATTCTAGGTAATCCAATCTGTTGGCCTATAATTACTTATATTAGTCTCTTACAAATCTATGTATTTCTGCAGTTTGAGTTGTAATGTCTCCTCTTTCTAATTTTATTTATTTGAATCTTCTCTTTTTTCTTAGTCTACCTAAAGGTTTGTTAGTTTTGTTTATCTTTTCAGAAAACCAGCCCTCTGTTTCATTGGCCTTTCTACTGTTTTTCTAATCTCTGTTTCTGCTCTGATATTTGTTATTTCCTTCCTCTGTTAACTTTGGACTTAATTTGTTCTTCTTTTTTCTTGCTCCTTGAGGTGTGAAGTTAAGTCTGTCTATTTGAGATCACCCTTTTTTTCTTAATGTAAGCATATCTCACCATAAAGTTTCCTCTTGGAATTGATTTTTCTGCATCCCATATGTTCTGGTATGTTGTGTTTCCATTTTTGTTTGTATCCATTTTTTTATTTCCTTTTTGATTTCTTCTTTTGACTCACTGATTTTCAGGCGTATGGTGTTTATATTCCACATATTTGTGAATTTTTGCTCCACTGTGTTGCTGTAAGTTTTTAATTGGACTCTTGAGTCTGCTTAGGACTGTTCTCATTCGTGGGTAGCTGTCTAATTGTTGGGTTTTGTTGGGGGACAAAGACCACTGGCTCTCCTATTCCACCATGTCACTGACACCCCTACCCCAATTCTAAATTCTAGAGGAATTCTCCAAGTAGGAAACTTGAACAAAATGATATGCCAACAACAGTTTAATAGCGTGTGCAAAACCCACATGGTATGCATTTTGATCTGTGAAAAGCAAAGATAGGCGAGATTTTTTGTGTTAATGGACAACATAGTAAGTATTTGATGGCTTTGTGGACTGTAAAATCTCTGTTTCAAATACTCAGCTCTCCATCATAGCCTGAAAGCAGCTGTATGCAGCACAGAAACAAACAGGCATGGATGTATTACAATAAAACTGTATTTATGGGCACTAAATTTTGAATTTATGTAATTTTCATATACCATAAAATAGCATTCTTCTTTTGATTTTTTTTTTCAACCATTTAAAAATGTAACAACCATTCTTAGGTTACAGGGTGTACAAAAGGTGGCCAGCTGGATTTAGACGGTTTTCCAAACCCCTGGCTAAAAGCATAGTATTAAAATGTAACTTGTTAGAGATACTGATGGTAGGGGGAGGATTATTTTAAGTTTTACTAAATCAAGAGGATTTAGATATGTGTCATGCTAACAAATCCACTGAAATCAGGATGTTTGGGGAGGCACGGCACCAAGAGGAGCTAAGCTCTCTCTTGACATCCTGCGCAGACCCAGGACCCTGAGCAGGATGGACCATAGCCATGACCCAGAGTGACCATCCTGATGCTCTTAGCAGATTTGCACGTTGTCAGAAATGTTCTCACATGAGACAACAAAAGTGGATCTATAGATCATGATTTCAGAGGTGGGGATGGCCCTCTGGTAAGTCCAGTCTCACCGATACGGAAAGTGTAAATTGACCCCACATGCCCCACTCTCCCCCCGACTGTGCTCAGTACACCCACAAAGGTACAGCAGGTAGTCTTGAACTCTGGAGGTCCAGCAAGTTTCCCAAAATGAACTGGGCTTCAGGATCCCAAGTGAGTCACTTGTATCATCTCAAAAATTCACCTAAGGAAAGAAGTAAGTGACACTCAAAATATTCGGAAGGGAAGAAAGGAAGGGGTTGTGACAATTATTCTATTTAGAATCTAAGATTGAGCCTGAGGTCCCTACCCAGGGGACAATCCCTGATCTGTGATCAGCTCCTCAGAGTTCACAAAATACTCTCCTGTCTGTCTCAGGTGAGTTCACCCAGAATCAGCCCCTGAGACAGGATTTGAGTGCAGGTGGTTTACTGGGGAAGGATGCCTTGGAAGCACCAGGAGGAGAGAGAAGGGAGACAGGGAAGGTGGGAAAGCAATGTAACCTGCATTGTGGGCCAGGCTACCCCTGTGCGCAACTGAGGTTCAATGCCCTAGGGATCTCTAAGAGACAGGGCAGAACACACCTTGGACTTGCCTCCCTGGGGGACAAGGCACTGCCATCTGTCACTGGCTGAGGGCTCCTCCTGGAGCATTAATTCCTCAGCATCTCTGGCCTGCCCCACTCGTGGGCTGAGAGAGTCCTTAGATGGGCGACCACAGGTGCTTGTAGAAGGACAACCTTGGCAAGTGCTTCAGTGATGCTTGCAGAGCGGGTACTGTCAGGAACCAGCAGTTCCTGGATGCTACACCATCCGTTGTCTCCTTCCCGCCTCCATGACCTCCTACAAGGGGATATCACAGTTCTTGTGCAGAGAAAACTGAGGCTTCGCTGGGCTAATAGCTCAATCCATGGGCTTAATGAGAGGAGAGAGTTGTGTCTGTTTTGTTCACTCTTTGCCCCCAGATCCTAGAGCATATAGTAAGCCCTTGATTAATACTTGCAGAATGAAGGAAAGTCACACAGAGGGTATGATTTGGTCAAGTCAGGACTTGAGCTAGGATCTCCTCCCCCAAAGCCCACGTTCCTTCCACTGATCTGGCAAGAGTGTTCCCATATCGGCAGCCAGCAAGGTAGGTGGCTGGAGTGGCTGCCTAAAACAGTTGTGGAAGGAGGGGAAGGAGGGAGGGAGGGAGGAAGGAAGGAAGGGAGGGAGGGAGGAAGGAAGGAACAAAGGAACAAATTTATCCTCTACCTTTATGTTCTCTCTTTCCCTCCTATACTTAGGAATCAGAGAGAGATACCAGAACCAAAGGAGAGAGAGGCCCTGCCCTACACAGTCGTGGAAAAATGAAGATTTGCACCCAAAATTCATGCAGTTGCTACTTCTACACAGATCTCACCTCAGGGGCCATGAGCCCCTGGTCAGGGGAAGCTGGCATCACGGGGTGATAGAGGAGCGAGGACATTTGATTGAGGTCAGAGACCTATTTGGCCCAGACCCGGGCACCCGAGACAAGCCTCACACAGTCATACTGTATGGGGATGCTGGAATCGGGAAGTCAACCCTGGCCAGGCAGGTGAGAAGAGCCTGGGAGGAGGGCCAGCTGTACAGGGACCACTTCCAGCATGTCTTCTACTTCAGCTGCAGAGAGCTGGCCCAGTCCAAGGTGATGAGTCTTGCTGAACTCCTCACAAAAGACTGGGCGGGCCCCGTGGCTCCCATTGGACAGATCCTATCTGAGCCGGAGCAGCTGCTCTTTATCCTCAATGATTTAGATGAACCGAACTGGATCTTGGAGGAGCAGAGGGCTGAGCTCTGTCTGCACTGGAGCCAGCGGCAGCCAGTGCACACTCTACTGGGCAGTTTGCTGGAGAAGACCGTACTTCCCGAGGCATCCTTGCTGATCACAGCTCGGACCACAGCTCTGCAGAAGTTCATCCCTTCTTTGAAGCAGCCACGCTGGGTGGAGGTCCTGGGGTTCTCTGAGTCTTCTAGGAAGGAATATTTCTACAAATATTTCACAGACGAAAGCCAAGCAGTTAGAGCCTTTAGCTTGGTTGCATCAAACCAAGCCCTGTTGACCATGTGCCTCGTGCCCTCAGTGTCCTGGCTGGTCTGCACTTGCCTGCAGTGGCAGATGGAGTCGGGGGAAGAACTCTCACTGACATCACAGACGACCACAGCCCTCTATCTGTGCTACCTTTCCCAGGCTCTCCCAGATCAGCCCCTTGGACCTCAGCTACGGGGCCTCTGCTCTCTAGCCGCTGAGGGGACTTGGCAAGGGAAGACCCTGTTCAGTCCAGGAGACCTCAGGAAGCATGGGTTAGATGGGGCCATCATCTCCACTCTCTTAAAGATGCGTGTTCTTCAAAAGCACCCCACCTCTCTGAGCTACAGCTTCATGCACCTGTGTTTCCAGGAGTTCTTTGCAGCAGTGTCCTGTGCACTGGGGGATAAGGAGGAGAAAGGTAGATATCCTAACAGCCCTGGCAGCGTGGAAAAGTTACCAGAAGTGTATGGGAGACGTGACCTGTTTGGGGCACCGATCGTGCGTTTCCTGTTTGGCCTCCTGAGTGAGCCGGGGGTGAGGGCGATGGAGAGCGTCTTCAGCTGCAGGCTGCCTCCGGAGAGGAAGGGGGACTTGCTCTCGTGGGCCAAGTCGGAAGTTCAGCGGGAGCGTTCCTCCCTGCAGCCGGACTCTCTGCAGTTGCTTCATTGTCTGTACGAGATTCAGGACGAGCAGTTCCTGATGCAAGCGATGGCCCACTTCCAAGGATCGAGGATGTGTGTCCAAACCGGCGTGGAGCTCCTGGTGTTCACTTTCTGCATTAAGTTCTGCTGCCACGTGAAGAGGCTTCAGCTGAATGAGGGCGGGCAGCGTGGACAAGCGGGGAGGCCCCCCGGAGTGGTGCTGTGAGTACTCCCACCCTCTCTTCTCTCCAGCTCCTCTGTTGCTTGCACTGTCCTGGGCCCTGGAGGCACTCCCTGGTTGGCTGCCGGCAATGGCATTGGCACTGAGATTGCCTCTATCACCTCTGAATGTGTGTGTCTGAATGGTAGTGTCCATTTTTCCCCCGCAAAACTGACTTCCTTGTTTGTGTCAATAATGCGCTGTGGCCCCAGGGACTTAGCCTGAAACCCACCATCTGAGTGTGATGGAGTAGCTTCCTCTAACCGTCCTCCAGCCTCAGCAATACCATTAGCTTCCCCATTCAGGTTCCCCCACCGCAGCTGCAGTATTGATCATTTTGTGCTTGTATGGTTTATGCCATGAATATTTATTAGGCACTGATTTAATGCCAGGCCCTATGGGTCGCAGATTAACAGAGACAATCCCTGCCCTCAAAGAACTCAAAATCTAGGGCAGAAGACAGACATCCATCCAATAATTACAGAAGAATGTGATGCCTCCGGGGACAGAGGAGGGAAAAGGGCATGGTGGTGGCTGGAGGGAGGGAGTAATCACACGCGAGTGGACCAGAGAAGAGTCGGAGGAAGAAATGTTGGATTTAAGTGGGGTTTTGGTGGGGTTGGGGGTGGGGTTGGGGTTTTTTTATTTTCAGACATTTAAAGTTTTTTTCTCACAGTAAAAGCCATGTTCATTGCAGAAAAATAAAGTTATGTAGATAAGCAAAAAGATGGAAACTACTATCGACCAGAATGCCACCACTCAGAAATGACCATCGTTAAGAACTGCGGTGTATCTTCTAGTCTTTCTTCTATGTACATTTTTATGGCAAAAACTGAGCCACATGGTACATTTTATTTTACAGTCATCTTTATTACGATACGAGGCTATCTTCTCGTCTTATGAAGTAGCCTGAAACAACACCAATTTGAAGGACAGGCAGCATTCCATAGGGAAGGTGTCATGAGCGATAGGACCACCCCTCGGTTCTCAAGTACTTGAGTTGTTCTGGTTGTTCGTGGTTATAAATGTGAACTGGGCCATGAAGGACCTAGGCACAGGTGTGACAAATGGTAATGACCTTCAGAAGTGTCCTGAGCAGACACAGAGGCAGAGGCAAGGTGGGGAGCAAGAGGAACCAGGGACTCCAGGCCAGAGCAAGAGAGTTTGCAGTGGACAGTGGCAGATGGACCCTGGAGAGAGCCCAGTGGGAAATTTAGAGGCTTCAGCTGCAGTGCGGAGGGGACGGAGATTTTAAAGGCACTGAATCAGGCAGGTGAGGCAGAGAGAGAAGGGCAAGGAGCCCATTGTAAACAAACCAAACAGTCCAGCCAGAAATGATGAAGGTTGGCTGAAGGCTGTGGTGGGAAGGGAGAGGAGGACTAACCTGAGACAGTAAGGGTGGGAAGCTTCCAGGTGTTTGGCTTGTAATTAAGCACTGCGCATTTTGAATAATACATTTTCAATATTTTCTTCTAGTCTCTCTGATTAAAAATTAAAGTTGACAAGCTTTGACCAAAACAAAAAGATTTTTTTTAATGTGGTATTCAGATTTCCCAAAAGTAAATCAATGTAAAAGAAATTCAAACACTTAAACTTTCAACTGATGGATTTTTTGAGGTACTTTTGTAGCATTTAAATGTCTGGAGCCGTTAAAGCTGGAAACTACACTGAAACCTTAGGGATCCTCTCCAATGTCTTGAAATCCTCACAAAACCCTCTGTGGCAGGGACTCTACACTTCTTTTCACAGGTGAATGAGGCCCAGAGAAGCAGAATTTGTGCGCAGGCAGCTGGCCCCTGAGCCTCTGCCCAGCGCTGCAGATGTGGGGGGAAAGAGGAATTGAGCTGGGGACATATTGGGACAGATCAGGACGAGGTGCTAGTGGGGTGTCAAGGTGGAGCTATCTGGCAAGAAAATAGAGATGCCAGTCTGGAGTCTGGAATAGAGTTTGAGTCATCAAAACCCTGGAAGTAGATGGGCTCACTGCTGAAGGGTGTGAAAATGGAGAATTTAAATGGGTGGGAATTCCACGAGGCGGTCTCCGCTAACTCTCCCAGATGAAGCCTGTCATCCCTGCCTCCACTGAAGCTGCTAATGTTCTCTCCTGGGACATTCCTCTCTGCCATCGCTCTCTTGGAGACCCCCCTCTGTGGTTCTTGCTATTCTTGGAAGGGGGTAGGGTCCCAGGCAAGCCAACCTGGACAGCAGTGTTCTTTATATATATATATATATAAAACATCCCGTCACAAAGTCATCCTTAAAGCGCTCTCCATCTCCTCCTTCCTTTCTGGGCCCTGGGACTCCAGAATGTCTGTGCCAAAGGAAGACAGGTGTGTCTTCCTTGAAGGGAGGAAGGCTGTCAGATCCCCAAGCTCCTCCTCTGTGCCAGGCCCTTTGCTGAGCACTGCAGATAAAAAAGATGGAAAATATCTACCTCTGCCCTCCAGGAACTCTCCGACTGAGGCAGGAGCAGACACACAAAATGAACACTTCAGTGTAGTTTGGCAAGGGCTGTAGACTGGGGAGCCACAGAGAGGAGGGCACCCAATCCAGGGTGGTGGGGGGGGGCAGAAGGGCTGTCAGGGAGGCTGGTCAGTCCTGGGGACAGCATTGCCCACTGTGGCCTGGCACCCAGAGGAGCAGACCCCTGCTGCGCCGTGCAGGGCCGTGCACCTCAGACCCCACACATACAGGTCACATCTCTCCTGTCCCTCTCTCCCTCCCTCAGGTTGAGCTGGGTCCCGGTCACAGATGTCTGCTGGCAGGCTCTCTTCTCCGTTCTCCAGGTCACTGGAGGCCTGAAGGAGCTGGACCTAAGCGGGAACCTCTTGCGCCACTCTGCAGTGCAGGGTCTTTGTGAGGCCCTGAGATGCCCTAGCTGCCACCTAGAGACGCTGCGGTGAGTCTGGCCTGGCTTCTGTTCTGATACAGAAATGGACGGAAGCTCTAAGATGGAAGCTGAGTCTGGGATGAGGGAATTGGTCTTTGTATTCAACAAGTATTCATCAAACCCCTCTCTGGCCGCCTACTGTGCCCAGTACCAGGGCTATTATGGTAAACAAAGGCAGACAGGATCCTTTCATCAGAGATCTTGCAAAAAAGACTGACGTGAATCAAGGAACCATATAACAAATGTGTAAATACGGAGCCAGATAAGGGCCTCCAGTGGGAAATTTCCTTTAGGAAATGATGCTTGGAGACCTGAAGAATCGGCAGATTTATCTAAGTAAAGCAAGGGGGAAGACAGTTCGAGGCAGAAGGAACAGCATGTACAAAGGCCCTGTGGCAGGAAGGAGGATGGGAAGTCAAGGAATTGAAAGCAGGGCAGTGTGGCTAGAGGGTGGAGGGTCAAGGGGTGAGATGAGGCCACAGAGATCAACAGGACTCACACCATGCAAGGTGTCATGGGCCAAGTTAGAATGTGGCAGGGCTGGGGGACCTACTACAATGGGATTTTAAGCAGAAGATTGACAAGATCAGTACATTTCAAAGTAAAAACAGACTGCAGTGTGAAAAACTGGATTGAAGGAGAGTAAAGTTAGAGGTTGGGAAGCCACTTGTAGGAAAATTTCAGTAGTTCCCATAAAGGTGGTGAGAGCTTGGATTAAGGAAAATTATGATAGTTTCTGTAAGAGATGATGATAGTTTGGACTCCAATGTTGGCCATGGAGATGGAAAGAAATAAATGGATTCCAGAGATCTAGAAAAGTGAAATCAACCAAACTCCGTAATGGACTGGATCTCTATGGAGAAAGGGAGATAGATTTAGCAAGGGTGATCCTAGGTCTCTGGGTGGAAGAACTCATGGAATAGTGGCACCTTCCCTAAGGTAGGAAATACTGGGGGAAGAATGGTTGGGGGCGTGGGATGTCATGAGTGTGACTTTGTGCATATTCATTTAAAATTCCTTTTTGTAAAATGATTATAAATCAATGAAAAAAAAGTTAAAAAAGAAAAGAAAAGAAAAGAAAATTCCTTTGAGGTACCCAAGTGGAGATGTCAAACAGGTACCAAATTAAGCTCTGTGCAAAAATAAGATTGCCCCATAAAACAAATCTCAACAAATTGAAAAGGATTGAACTCCTGCCGTTTATAGTCTCTGACCATAGTGGAATAAAGTTAGAAGTCAATAACAGGAGAAAGTTTGGGGAATTCACAAATACACAGAAAATAAGCAACATACTCTTAAATAACAATGGGACAAAGAAGACATCACGAAGGAAATTCAAAAATGCTCTGAGATGAATGAAAACAAAAACGCAACTAGTCATGAAAATGGGTAAAACTCCTCCCTCATGGAGCCTACCTTCTGAAGGAGGGGGAGACAAAAGTCAAAGGAGTGAGTAAATTATATTGCATTTGATAAGGACCATAGAGAAAAATAAAGCAGAAAGGAGTAGGGGGCTGAGGCTGGGTGTGCATAAGGAGGGTGGTGAGGTGAGATTTCACCAAGGTGACCTTTGAGCAAAGACCTGAAGCAGGTGAGGGAACAAGCCATGAGATATCAGGTAAGAAGATTGTTCCAGACAGAAGAAACAGCAGGTGCAAAGTCCCTGAGGTGGGACCGAGCCTGGAGTGTTTAAAGAACAGTGAGGAGGCCAGTGAAGATCCAGCTAGAAGAGATATGAAATGAGGACAGAGAAGACAAGGAACCAGCTCTCCAGTGTCTCACAGACAAGGACAAGGACCTTGAATTTACCTCTGATGACATGGGAAAACATGGGAGGATTTTGATCAAAAGAGATCCAAAAACTGACTTACTGTTACTTGTTTCTATGTCTGCCCCACCCAGTGCCCGTGCGTTTCTGGGGTCCTGGGGGCCTTACTGAGCTCCACCTGGTCCACAGGCCTGGCCCAGAGTAGATGCTCAATGGGTGTTTGCGGGTGTTTGTTCAATCAACAGGTAAGTAAACCAAGGCCCTCAGTGTGCGTCTCCCATAGGTTGGCCAACTGCGGCCTCACAGCTGAAGGCTGCAAAGACCTTGCCTCTGGGCTGAGCGCCAGCCAGACCCTGACAGAGCTGGAACTGAGCTTCAACATGCTGCTGGACGCTGGGGCTGCGCACCTGTGCCAGCGCCTGGGACAGCCAGGCTGCGGGCTGCGGCGGCTGCTGTAATTGCTCCTTGTTGGCACTACTTTGTGGGGGTGGGCACGGGGGTGCGGAGGGAGCTGCCCTGGCACCGTGGGGCAGGGAGAAGGCGAGGGCTCAGCGGGGGCCACGACAGAGTCCCGCTGAAGCCGTCATACCCCTCCTCAACTTTTATTCTTATATTAGAAGCTCGCTCTTCCTTCATCCTGTATTTTAGACGCCCTTAATGTTGAAACCCACCATAGCATCCTACGTCAGGAACCCTGGGCATTTGGCAGAGCCAGTGTAGTTAACAACGGCACCTAGATATACAAGTAGAACCTTGGGAAAATTAATCACACAACGTTGCTATGGTGAGTGGGCAGGATTCGAGGGAATCACACAGGCGTAAAAAAGGGAGGTTGCCTGCATCCTGATGGCCCCTTGGCTGCAGGAGGAAAATTTAAATCTCCCAGGCGACCGCAAGCCAGGCAGGTCTTTATCTTCCTTTAATATTACCTCAGAACCCCTGAAAGGACACAGGTACTAGAAAGGGAAACCCTAGTTACCCCGAGGAGAGGGCCCTCGGGACAATGGCTGGGGGCTCACATGTATCTCTCCTGCAGGCTGGTCAGCTGCAGCCTCACGTCCGGCTGCTGCCAGGACCTGGCCTCCATGCTCAGTGCCGGCCCCAGCCTGACAGAGCTGGACTTGCAGCAGAACGACCTGGACGACCTTGGCGTGAGGCTGCTCTGTGAGGGGCTCAGGCACCCTACCTGCCGACTCACACTCCTGTGGTAAGGCCCTGCCAGTCCCTTCTGGGCAGAGGGCGGGGAAGGGGGGCAGGAGGTAGGGTAGGCAGGGGATGTGAGTGCCATGGGATTGGATGGGGCAAGGAAAAGGGTACCAGGGCTTCTAGAGAGCCTGAGTTCATCACCAGCTCTGCCATTCACTGAGGCCATGTGACTTGGGTGGGGTCTTCACCTGGGACTCAGTTTTCTCATCTGTCTAAAAGGACTATCATGTCCTATAATGAAATAAAGTGCATGTGAAAACCAGCACAGTGCTCAGACGGACATGGGCTTGGAGCACAGGAGACCTGAGCGGCTGACGAGCGGCAAGCCCCTAGCCCTCGTTGCCACCCTCCCTCCCGGCCCCGAGGGCGATGTTCTTCTTCGAGCACCACTCAGCACACCACCTCTCAGCCACTTCCTCTCTTCACCACCTCCTGAGAACAAGTCCTCTGCAGCTCCTGGCCGGGCCCTGTCACACACTCAGAGAGCTGACGGGCGCCAGACCCTCCATGTCCCACCACACTGGTCCTGCCCTCGGTCCCGGCTCCGTGGTGAAAGTGCGCCCCGGAGCCCAGCCTCTGCAGGGATTCTGGATTCGTGGATCCAGCTCACCGGTCGCTGGTCAGATCTTGTCTCAGAGCAGCCTGCTCTCTGACATCCTGCGAAGGGACTGCTTCCTTCCTCCCGGAGCTGCCCACATGCCCTCCAGGAATGAAGATTTAATCCCGAGCCACTGGGAATGCCCCTGGGATGGCCTCTGCCAACCAGGGCCACCTCACCCAAGGTCATGCCCCCTTCCTGGGGTGGCCTGCAGCCAATGCCTGACTGGTGTTGGGGTATAAAGACTCAGCCCGTCATCCCAATTTGGGACAGCTCTGAGGGGCCATGCTGAATTCAGTGTCCCCCCACCAGAGGCAGCTGAGGTCTGCAGTGAGACTACATCCAGCCCAGTTTTTCCCTCTGCCCCATCCTGCATCCCTCCCTCCCCTTGGCCTGGTGTTGACTCAAGAACACCCCCGGATAAACCTCCTCACCCTACTTTCCATCTCAGAGCCTGATTCCCGGGGAACCCAACCTGTGACAGCTTCCCATGGGAGGTGGCGGACTCCCTGCTTCTGAGCCCTGAGGACCTCGGGATCATGCGGGAGTCCCGGGAGAACCAGGCTTCCTTTGTGCTTTCAGGCTGGACCAGACCCAGCTGAGTGAGGAGGTGACAGAGATGCTGAGGGCCCTGAAGGAGGAGAAGCCTCAGCTGCTCATCTCCAGGAGACGGTAAGGTGGGGAGACCCAGGACTCCCTCCTGCTGACCCAGGCGGTGTCTGGGTCCTTGAGGCTCAGAGGGTCCAGAGCCAAGAGCTGGGGAAAGAAACATGGGGTGGAGGCAGAGGCAGCAGAGCTGGGAAGAAACCAAGAAACCACAGCAGCCAGAGTGAGGTTTTGTTGTTTGTTTGTTTGTTTAGTGCAAATAGAATCATTCCACTCCTCTGCTCAATCCCTTCCATTAGATGAATGAGATGAACAAATGAAAAAAGTGAAGGCGTGGGTGAGTGAGATTTGGAACATGGAATGCAATGTCCACCAGGGGGAGACAAAGACCACGAGAGAGCACCTTGGCGTAGCAAGCGCACCCTAATCCCCACCTCCCAACACAAGTACACACACACCCTGGGGCTTGAGGGGTGAGCCCCAGAGACAGGAGGGTCCCTCCTCCTTCCCGGGGGAGTCTGTTGCACCCCCACATTCTCCCAGTTTGGTGCATTTTGGCCTGTGACTGCAAAGGGCATCTCTTCTCGGGTCCCCTCACCTGAAATGGAAATGAGGGAGCTCCTAGGCTTAGAAGGGAACCCGTTCATCACAAAACAACATTCCCTGTGGCCCCACGATGTGTCAGACACACAGCAGCGAACAAGGACCCAACTTCCAGGAGCTCAGTGCAGCAGGGAGACAGGCACAAGTCACCGCTCTGCCTGGGCCCCTGTGAGGACTACGATGGGCCTTTTGACTTTATCCAAAGGAGATGATCTGAGTTCTAAACGATGGGAGGGGTTATCTGGGCAGAGAAGGCATCCATTCCAGGCAGAGACAGTGTTGCTGGGCAAGGGCTCGCGGCCTGATGTGCATAGAAACCAGTACTTCCACACAGGCTTTTGAAAAAAGAAAGAACTTTGAGGCTGACTGGCAAGGAGACAGCAGGGGAGGCTCTCACATCTGCCTCCTTGATCCAGGGTTCGTGGATTAAGGAAATTTCAAGTTTGGAAGCTGACTGGCTAGTCTCAAATCAGTCCCTATAAACTCCCCGAGTTTCTGGAAGCCAGATTTTCCTTTCTGAAGGACTTCTTGTTCCGTAAAGGGCTGCAGTGGCAACATTTCTATTCTTTGAATCCTATAGACTGAAGATTCTTGGTTCTGGTGTCATCTTGGAGACGTGGGTTCCCGTCTTGTGCATGTGCAGTGCTGTCTCCATAAGATTAATCAGTCAATCAATTCAAGGAGGCAAAACCAGTGTAAGCTGGTCAGTGTTTTACTTGCTGTTTCCGTAAAGGCTCTGAGCTTAGCTTCCTTGAGGAATAGGAGGCCAGGGACCTGGAGCAAGGCCACTTCAAATGTCGTCCGCAGACGAGCAGTGTCAGAGTCAGCACCACCTGGGAGCCGGTCAGCGAGGCGGAGTCTGGCGCCCCACCTCACACCTGCCGAATCACAGTCTCTGGGGTGGGCCCAGGAGTCCGTGCTCTAACCGGCCCTCCAGGTGGTTTTTAACGCCCAGTTTAGAGGTCTAGACCCCTGGTCTAGAGGTGAGTGAGCAGGGAGCGTCGTGGCACAGGTGGGACTGGGGGCGGGAGACGGGGGCACGGTCAGGTCTTTGGGGCCATGTTAAGAACTTCTGCTTTCACCTCCAAAAGAAATAGAGACATTTCAGGGCTTCAGTGGAGAAATGCTGTGTTAGAGTCATGCTTTCAGATCAGCTGCTGTGAGGGAAATGGACCGGGGAGGGTCAGGAGCCAAAGCAGGGAAACTTTTAGGATGATGCCGTGGTTCCAGGGCCTGGGACTAGAGTGGAGGCAGTGGAGGTGGACAGAAGAGCACAGAAAAGAGGGCTGTTTTGGAGGTGGTGTCAAGGTGACCGATCAAGGTGATCAATCCACTCTCAAAAGTCAGGGTGGTACCCCAGTTCCGGCATAAAAGGCTGGGTGGATGGAGGCCATTCGTGGAAACAGGGACAATGGGAGAAGTCCGATGGGGACCATGAGTTCAAACTCAGAGGAGCTGAATTTAAGCGGGGATGTCATGTAGACAGCCCGGCTTCCTCCAAGACCTCAGGGAGAATGCACTCTGTCTAGGAAGCCAAGTCTGCTGATCCCTAATGAGGGCCCAGGTGGCGGAGAGATGGGTGTCAACACGTCCTCACTCAAGCGGCAGAGACAAGAATCAGGTAGTTTGAAGGGGCCGGGCTGGGAGCGTCATGATGCGCGGCTGGGAGAGGGCATCTGTGAAAGGCCATTTCCTCCATCCCCCTGCCACTGCTGTGGGACAGGGCAGGATGCCCTCCTAGGAGAGCCCCATTCCACACGAGATCTTCCACCCACAGAACATTGCAGGATTTCTGCTTCCCTCTCTCCCAGCCTTGGGGGCTGGGGCTGCTCCTCTCCCAAATATGTGCAGTGTGCCTCAGAATCTGAACCGGAGTCCAGACTCCCAAGACCCACTCTGGGCTTCTGAGACCTGGGAATCACCTCTCCATCCCTGCCCACCCGTCTTTTGAGGCGTGTTCATCTCACAAGCTGCCCACCCGCAGCACACTGGGAAGAGCAACGCTTCTGGGATGTGAGCGAGGGGAGGAAGGAGGGCCGGGGGGGGGGGGGGGGGCAGCAGGGCTGAGCCTCCTCAGGCAGCAGGCCGGCAGCCCCAGGAGCAGGGATGGGGGCTGCCGCAGTCCAGCAGGCCAGCCCTGGGGTGAAGGGCCGTCCGTGATCTAGCCTTAGGGGACTGGGGGAGGCCATACGGGAGAACTAAAGCTGGCCCTGCCCTGTGTGTTCCAGAGGGAAGCTCCCCTCAGGTAGCACAGGTGGGACCCTTCTGTCCGTCTGCTCCTGCCCCTCCGGGGGACCTGCACACGGCGTCTCTGGGGACTGAAGATGACTTCTGGGGCCCCACAGGGCCCGTGGCTACCGAGATGGTTGACAAAGAGAGGAGCCTGTACCGGTGAGTGAGGGGGCTCTGCGTGCCCCCCACCCAACCAGCCTCACACCGAGTCCCCACAGACAGTCTGTACCCCACTCACAGCCCACTGGGTCCCCACCCCCTTTCCAAGCCACCAGGCAGGGGTAGGGCTGAGATACTGGATCGGTCCTTTTATTATGGAAAAAGAGGTTTTGGTATGAAAATTTTCAAACATACACAAAAGTAGAGTCCAGGGAACTTCCATATATACCCATTACCCGGATTCAACCACCATTTTGCCCAATTTGTTTCAACTATTCACTTTCCCCCTCTTTTGTTGTTACAGTATTTTAAATCCCAGGTGTCAGGTGATTTTATCCTTAAATATTTTGGGAGACATTTTAAAAAGTACAAATAAAGACCTTTTCTTCCATAACCACAGTGCCATGTTCACATCTAACAACGTTTACCGTGGGTCTTTTCGTGTCATCTGACACCCCGCCCCTTATTTGAACGTGCTCCATTGCCTGAGTGTGTCTCTGCAAATGCTTTGTTCTAATCAAATGAAGTCCACTCGTATGTGGCTTGTCATGTCTCTTAAATAGCATCTAAATCTCCTTTCATCTGTATGCTTCTATTTAATTAATATCCACCAGGTGCGAAGTACCGTACCAGTAACTGGGGGCCCTGAGATAAATACGGCAGCCCTGCCTTCCCGGGGTCTCCAGCCATGAGTAATACTTGTCTGTGACCCCTGTCATGACCTCCCACATAACACACTGCCACTCACCATCATAGACGTTACCTCAGCTGGGAGATAACCCCCAACTGAACACCTACAGAAGCTGGCATCCTCGACCCCATGATTTACCGGATGGGGAAACTTGGGACAGTCACTTAAGAACCCTGCGAAGTGTTATTTTCGGCTCCCGGGGTTTATCATTAATGTTATCATGCAAAATGCCATTAATTATTGGCAAATAGGCCCTTTAAAAACAAGAACACTTTCCTATTGTATCATCATCATCAGTATCATCATTATAAAAATGGCCAGCCATCCCCAGCGCATATGAAGCTGCGCGCACGCATTAGGTCACTGACTCCTCACGGCCCTGTGATGGGTGATGTTATGATCCTGTGTTACCGGTGGGGAAACTGAGATGGAGATTGGGGCGGGGGTTCAAGTACTTGTTCACGGATCCACAGTCAGAGAGCAGAGGAGCCGGGACTCAAACTCAAACCCTCTGACTCCAGCGTCTGGGTCTACAGGCACTCTACTGGATCCGCAGTGCCCGGCACAGGCTCTGGCCTCCAGTAAGGGCTCAGTGAGTTTGTGTAGAGTAATTCAGTGTCCACTGCTCCCTCTTCTTCCCAGAGTCCACTTCCCCACAGCCGGCTTCTACCACTGGCCCAGCACGGGTCTCCGCTTCGTGGTGAGAGGGCCAGTGACCGTTAAAATTGAATTCTGTGCCTGGGACCAGTTCCTGAACAGAACTGTCCCACCACACGGCTGGATGGTTGCGGGGCCTCTGTTTGACATCAAGGCTGAGCCAGGAGCCGTGGCAGCTCTGTACCTCCCTCACTTTGTGGCCCTCCAAGGTAAGCAAGAGGGAGGGGTGGAGGCAAGGTGATGGTGGTAAGAATGGGCCTGAAAGGGGCTTTGGGTGGTGATGTTCTGAGGGAGGAACTCTTGGCTTCCTTAGAGACAATGAGAGGGGGTTGGCCCTGTGGCCTGATCCCATGGCCCTGCCGGCCCTGCCCTTCCTGCTGAGTGTGTCATCAGCACCTTCCAGGCTCAGGTGAGTTGCTGAAGCATAGAGCAACTTTCCCCGCTCAGGGAGGGACACTGGACCCCCACTGTGTAAAGGTGGAAGCACAGAGAGCTGTCTTGCACAGTGGTTGCCAGTATGGGCTGCCGGAGTTTGGCTCCCAGCGAAAGAACTTGCTTCCCAACTCGGAGAGTCTAAACAAGTTACTTAACTTCTTGGTGCATCATGTGACAAGTGGCACTAATAACAGCGCCCCCCTCCGTGTTGTGAGGACACCCTAGCCACGCCCTGGTCAGTCTGGGAAATGGGACTGGCCCAAGGAAGAGGTCCCACTCCAAGTGCACAGGAGTCCAGCCTAAGCCTGCTGGGCCGAAGACCAAATCTGGACAGGAGTGAAGTCACCAAGCTGGTGGCCCTGGCGGAGGGCTGCTGGGACGTGGCTAATGATAACTGTGAACGATGATCAGCCGTCTGTGCCTGATAGCAGGCAAGGCAGTTCCATTTACATTCACATCATCTTGATTTTCACAACGACCTAGCGAGGCAGCTGCTATGGTTTTCCCCTGATGCACCAGTGAGAAAACTGAAGCTCAGAGATGTGAAGATGCTTGACCAGAGCTGGGAATCCTAACCCAGGTCCTATTAACCCCAGGATGAGAGCCAAACCCACACGCCCCCAAGGCCTGCCCAAGCCCATATCCCACCAGCCTTCTCTAGACCACATCCTGGACTTCACACTGCGGCTGGACAGAACTTGTTCCCTTTGGATTCTGAATTCAGAGCTAGAGGCAAAATACACAAAGGCTGCTTGTAGCTCCAGGTGCCCAGGCCCCGCCAGGAAACCAGGGCCCTTCCCGGAATGCCTGCCGCCTGCTCTCCGCACTGCAGCTGTTTCTTGTCCTGGCCACAGTGACCTCACTGCCTAATGCAGGCCTGATTTAGGACTCCAGTGCTGGCTGTTTCTTCTTCATCATTGGGGAGGTCCTACGTCAAGTAACTTCCCATGGTGGGTTTTCTCCCACTATTACCTGAAAACTGGGTTTGCCTCTTGGTGGGTGTGGAGCCAAAAGACACAACCCAGCCGAAGACAGGGAGAAGAAAGAATTTATTACTTGCAACAGGTAAGGAGAACACGGGATCTTTCTCAAAGCAGTGTCTCCCCAAACAGCAAAACTGGGGAAGCTTTAAGCTAAGGGTTCATGCATATTCATGAAGGAGCTTTAGTTGATTGAATTCCCAAGGGTCAGGAAAGGTCACCACCATCATCCCTTTGGTTTCAGCGCCTGCTGCCTGCGGGGTTTAAATTCTGCAGAACAGCTCAAGAAAGCGCTTCAGGCTAGTCTTCACCATTGAAACAGAACTGAGAGTTTGTACAACTCATTTGTTACCTTTGCTATTGTTACTTCCCTGGCTTGATAACAGTTCTTTTGCTCCCTTGAGATCATTATTACTGAGACTTGTTCAAAGACAAGCTTTGTGGCCAGATCACAAAATGGCTTAAGCCAAAAATGGCTTCTCTTTTATGTCAAGAAAGCCATGCCTCGTTCTCTTTCTCCAGGGACCCCCCCCCCCCATCTGCTTACACTCCCTCTCCCCAGCTACCCATCCCAGGAATGCACTTGCCCTAGATGGCTAGGAACCACACATGCTTCGAAATTGTTGCTTCTCTGGAACAACAGTTCATTGAGCACTTTTGTTTAATAAAGGGCTGTGAGGCTGTGGGCCCCAGACCCTGACACAGAAACACTCCTACAGTAAGCAGGTGGGGTCAGGGGTCCCTGGAGAAAGAGAACCACACCAGCATGGGTAAACGTGGGGTCAGTAACTTTCCTGGCTCCAGGACCAGAGGCTGGGCTCCTGTGTGGGTTTGGCTGCAGGCGTTCCTGCAATGTTCCCACCCTAGAGACAGGATTGCCCGCAGCCACAAAAGGCCCCAGCCCCAGACATGCTGCCTTCCCTGGCTGGGTCCCCCAGGAAGGCCACTGAGCCTGCACCTGGGACCTCCCTCCCCTAGCCGAGCCTCACTCCTTGAGGGCACTAAGTCCTTGCCTCTCAAATCCACTGTTCGGCAGGGAACTGCGTGGACATCCCTCTGTTCCATGTGGCCCACTTCAAAGCGGAGGGGATGCTCCTGGAGAAGCCAGCCAGGGTGGCACCCTGCTACACAGTCCTGGAAAACCCCAGCTTCTCCCCCATGGGAGTTCTGCTGAGAGTGGTCCATGCCGCCCTGCGCTTCATTCCCATCACCTCCACCGTGCTGCTGTACCATCACCTCCATCCTGAAGAAGTCACCTTCCACCTCTACCTGATCCCCAGCGACTGCTCCATTCAGAAGGTGATGCTAAGAGCCAGAAAGGCTGGGCTGACAGGAAACATGAAATGCAACCAGAGGGTCCCTGAGATGGGTCAACTGGGAATGAGGATGGGCCTTTTATAAGTGGGGACCTCGAAGTGGGTGAATAATCCTGCCCCTGCTCAGCCATGGGCGGGTCTGGATCCCTAAGGTCTCCTCCAGCTGGCTTTGCTGGTCCATCACTCACCTCTGGACAAGCCTCTTTCCAGGAGTTAAAAGGATGGGAGGTCTCCATGCTTAGAACTGTCTCCTTTCCACCGTTTCCCCGTCCTCTCCAACAGTGCCCCAATTCCCACCCAGAATTAGCAGAGGCCAAGCGTGGGGCGCTCTGTGTAGCAGTGCAAGGGGGTTGAGGGGCCAGCAGGGGTGGTGTAGCCCCCCACCCCCACCCCCCGACACACAGAAGCACAATCTCATTTTGTTCAGACCAGATTCCAAGGGAGGTATCTCTGAGCCAGGCACGCCTCCTCCTTTGATGGTTGTTCGGTACTTTCCTCAGGCCATAGATGATGAAGAACAGAAGTTCCAGTTCGTGCGGATACACAAGCCGCCCCCGCTGACCCCGCTCTACATGGGCTCCCGCTACATTGTGTCTGGTTCAGAGAGGATGGAAATAATGCCTGAGGTGAGCGGCCCAGATGTTCCGCCCTCCCCGGGGCCCGAGGTCATGCTTGCGGATGGATAGCTGCGGGCAGCTCTCAGATCTTTCCCAGGGGCGGGTTAAACTGGGGTTGGGCACAGACTGGGAGTGGGATTCAGGGTGGGCAGAATGCTTCAAAGATTGGGAGAAAAAGGAAGCTGGGGGGAGGGTCACATTCAGGATGAGGACAACAGTGGGATTTGACTTGGGGGCGCTGAGAAGAGTTGGGCTATAGGGTGTCCAGCCCTCCAATCAAAAGCACCATGAAAGGGAGGGTATAGCTCAGTGGCAGAGTGCGTGCCTAGCGTGCATGAGGTTCTGGGTTCAAGCCACATTGCCTCCATCAAAAATTAATTAATTAACTAACTAACTAACTAACCTAATCCCCCCCCCCAAAATTAAATTAAAAAAAAAAACCCACAATGAACTTACATGGAGCTGAACACACGGGGTTTAGGACTCATGGCGGTGGGAGACCACACACCACAGGAAACCACGGGGCCTCTCAGCACAAAGGTGTCAGGAAGAACCTATTATAGCATCTACCCTGCCTTGGTTGGGTAATTTGGGGGAAGGTCTAAGGAAATGGAGATTTGCTCTAGATTGGGTGCTGTCGGAAGGCAGGGGCAATTCTATGACTGGGAACCTCAGCACGTCTTTAGTCAGAGCAGACCCGACAAGGATAAAGCCGCAACTGCTTAAATAGCAGGGACTCGTTCAGCAGGGAGGGAGGAGATGGAGGAAGAGGATCTGGTTTGGGATGTGTGAACACTCCATTCAAGGATGAATCCTGACTCATTCATGGGGCATCAGCCTGTGCTTATCCTTCTGATTCAGGGTTTGTGGGAAATGAGGAAAAGAGCGGTGTCTGAAGGTTGAAGTTGATTTCAGTCCAGGAAATCATCGGAGTGGGGCTGAGCAGGGCCAAGGAGGTGTCGGCTGGGGAAAGACTTCACCTGCAGGACGGATGGTGGCTTCTCCCACGGTGATTCTTTCTCTCTGCAGGAGCTGGAGCTCTGCTATCGGAGCCCCAGAGAAGCCCAGCTGTTCTCTGAGTTCTATGTTGGCCATTTGAGGTCGGGGATCAGGCTACAGATGAGAAACAAGAAAGATGGGACCGTGGTATGGGAAACCTTGGTGAAACCAGGTAAAGTCAAGACAAGGGGCACAGAGGTGGGAAAGAGAAAGTCGATTAAAGTGCGGATGTGTGTGTTGCCAGGGTGGGTAGGGGTTGGGGGGAGGCAGCAGTTTGTATTATCACAATTTGCCGATGAGAAGAAACAGTCCAGTGGGGAGTTAGGTAGCTTTTTCTGGTTACACAACAGAAAAGAATTTGAAGTCAAGTTAACCTGACTCTAAGTCCCGTGTTCTCTCTCTGGCCCCATGATGTCTCCACACTGCCCTTGAATTAATAGATTTTGACACCCACAAGGTTTTTGGCAGTTTCTCACGATAGCTTGGATATTCAATGAAACAGTAAGAACTAGATGGTTATATGGTTGTGTAGATAAGTCAGTTTTTGCAATGTGAGTTACTCTAACCTGGATCGTTCAGATTATTTTCAAGGTAGACAAGAAGGAATCAGATAATGAACTTTCATGGAAGGGAGAAACTTTACAGTCTCTTAGTCCAACACCAACACCCCCCAAAGACGAGAACCTCCTGAGCAGCCCTTCCTGGGACAGCCAGCCCTTGTCAGCTATTAAAATATGATCACATTGCCTGAGCTGCTGTGACAGATGTCACACTGTGGTAGAAAGAGAATGGACTTATTTTTTTAATTGAAATTATAGTCAATTTACAATGTCATGTTAATTTCTATACAGCATTTCTAATGATTCAGCTATAAATGTATGTATATTTATATACACACACATATTCCTTTTCATACTCTTTTTCATTATAGGCTATTCCAAGGTATTGAATATAGTTCCCTGTGCCATACAGTAGGACCTTGTTGTTTATTTTATATGTGGTAGTTAGTATCTGCAAATCCCAAACTCCTAATTGATTCCTTCCCCTCAACCCTTTCCTCTCTGATAACCATAAGTTTGTTTTCTATGCCTGTAAGTCTGTCTCTGTTTTATAAACAAGTTTATTTGTGTCATTTTTTTTTTTTAGATTCCACATATAAGTGATAGCATACAGTATTTTCCTTTCTCTTTTTGGCTCACTTCGCTTAGAATGACGATCTCCAGGTCCATCCATGTTGCTGCAAATGGCATTATTTTATTCTTTTTTCTGACTGAGTAGTATTCCATTGTGTGTGTGTATATATCCCATTTTCCTTATCCAGTCATCTGTTGATGGACATTCAGGTTGCTTCCATGTCTTGGCTATTGTAAATTACTCAGTCTTGGCTTGGGTACAGTGAAAGGTGGAGAATTCACTGGCCCCACTCTGGCTTTTCCTTGACTGGGTGAGCTTGGGAAAATTACTTAACTCATTTGAGTCTCAGTTTCCTCATATGTAAAACGAGGCTCACAATGCCTAACTTGTAGGATTGTTGGAAAGATTAAACAAAATAATGTCTGTTCATGTCTCACACAGTGGTCCCTAATAAGTAGTAGCAATATTATTCTTTTTCCTCATATTAAGCCAATTTCTTCTTCATCTCCATCTTAATTCTGTCCCTCGGAGCTGACAGAAGAATCTGTTTCCTCCAGGGGAAAGCCCTTCAGTTACTTAAGGACTGTGATCAAGGCCTCCCTTAGGTCTGCTCTTAGGCAAGTTAAACATCTCCACTTCCTCCCATCATTCCTCTTATATTTTGGTTTTTAAATTCTTTGCCATCCGGGTCACCTTCCCCAGTAGATGCTCCCATTTGCAGCTGAGTCAGGATGGACCCCAAGGCTGTCCGTCAGCATGGAGGATGTGGAACACCCTCCTCCCTCCATCCAAGTGAACCCCATGCTCCCAGAACCACAGTTGGAGCCCCCCTCTCCCTGTTCCCACTACCACACGCTGTCAGGTCACACTGACCTTGAGTCTGCTCAGATTCCCGGGTCTTGTCCACACGAGCTGCTGTGGACAGCCCCTTCCTCTCCTTCTGCAAGTAATTGATTAAGCCCCTTCATTCATTGCTGCTATTTATTTTCCTGTTGAAATTCACCCATCAATCCCAGGTGCTAAGGTTTTCTTGGTCTTGATTTTGAAATCAAAATCCAGAGCAGATTTGATCTGTGGGAATCCAGAAGACCACACAAGGGCATGGAGATAGATTTCTGCCCAGAAGAAGGACATCTCAAATAGTTTAAGCTGTCTAAACCCTGGTTAGTTCTCCACCAGGGTTCCCTTCAGGTCAAGACTGGATTAAACCATTTCTGGGATGTTGAGAGAGAAATTGCTGTAGCTCATTTGGGTGTCTTTTCTCTCTCTGTCTCTCTCTCTGATTATTGCCTCTGGGCCCCCGCTTCCCCATATTCACCTAGATAATCTCTGAAGGCCCTCCCAGCTTTTACTCCAGATTCTATCAGACTTCGTCTGTATCTTGTTCTCAGAATCAAACAATCTCAGAAATAAATGGGTAGGAGTTTCAAGGATTATCACGTGTATGAATAACCATCCCTGTTACAGATGCTTCTTCATCTCTGTTTTCCTCCAGGAGATCTCAGGTGTTCAGCCACTCTGGTCCATCCAGGCCCAAAAGGTCAGTGAGAGCTGTTAGAGGCCACAGGAGCCTGTGGCAGCCAGTCTGGGCTGTACTGTCTGGTCCTGAAGGGGAGGGAAGAGAGAAAAGGAAGGGGCTCTGTCATTGCCAACCTCACAAGGGATCAGGCCGTGGAGAGCGTTGTGTGCCCCAGGGCGGTCCCTCCCCATGCCCCTTCCTCTTCCCATGGGGGCCCTGGCACCTCCCACTGGACCACCTCAGATGCTTCCATCAAGAACCCCACCCCCACCCCTAGCTCAAGCAGAATGCTAGGCTGGGTGCTGATGTGAGGGAGGGCAGAGGTGCCTTCCTGGTGCCTCAGACACCTTTACCTGGGAGAAGGAAGCCAGAGATGCAGGCGAGGTGAGTGGAGAGAAACAGGTGGGGGATCGGAGGTAGAGGCTGTGGTAGGAGCCCTTCTTCGTTCGTTTCCAGCCTCCCCATCACCCCCAGATGCCCTGGGCTTGCTTCACTTTGTGGACCAGTATCGGGAGCAGCTGGTGGCTCGAGTGACATCCGTGGACCCCATCCTAGACAAGCTGCACGGGCAGGTGCTGAGTGAGGAGCAGTACGAAGGGGTCCGGGCTGAGGCCACCAAGCCGGGCCAGATGCGGAAGCTATTCAGCTTCAGCCGGTCCTGGGACTGGGCCTGCAAAGATCGCCTCTATCAAGCCCTGAAGGAGACCCATCCTCACCTAATTTTGGAGCTCTGGGAGATGTGGGGCACTGGAGGAGACCAGAGGGGGTTCCTGAAAAGCTCGGCAGTTGTCTGAACACCTGTCATGAGTCCTGGGTCTGCCTCCTCACAATTTGTGTCTGTTTCTTCATCTATAAACAAGTTGCCATCTGAGTTGCTTTCTTGCCCTAAAGCTATGGAACTTCAATGATGCCTTTGCTGGGCATTATATGTCCATGCCCACAGGCACCCAGACTGCCTCCCTTGGCTTCCACGGGCCAGCTGTCCAGCTGGGAGGACAGCATCTCAGGGAATGTCAGTGCCTGCCCCTTTCCCGGGTTCTACAGTGCCAATAGGCATCTTTTGAAACTTTGCAGGCTTGGTGTCAGCTTTCCCCAAGGGATGAAGCTTGTATCATCTGCTTTCCATCTTCTAAAATTTTTGTTGACATTTGTGAATGAAAAATGTTGCCTACCATATCAGGAAACAAAGGATGTTGCAGCCATCAAGCCACAGCTGCCACCAACAGTGAGCCCTGGATGTCTCCTGCCAAGCCCTCAGCCACTGCAGCCACCCCTATCCCCAGAGGGGACTCAGGATGGGAAAGAACATGATACTGGCTCTGGCTAGCTAAGATGCACATCAAAGGAGTGATTTCAATGAGCCCAGACTCTTGCATCTTCCTATACATAGAAAAGTGCTAAATTTCTAAATTTGAGATGTCCCCAGACTTGAAGTCCTCAGACTGCTGAATAAAACATCATTCTCAACTTTTAAGTTGCATGATTTTTTTCAGTTGATACATCTCTCATTTGTTGTATTTTTTTTTTTTTGATTCTCTCATGGCCTCCTTCTCCACCATCTCCTGGCTCTAGGAACCCACCTCAACTTCAGAAACAATGAAGCACAATTTGGACTAATAGAAAAACCAAGCTCAACGTGGACAAGTGAAAAACAAATCTGTTTTCGCCCCTATTCACAAGCCCCTATTCACAATGGGTGTGGGGAAGGGGAAAGCTGAGTCTGTATTAGGAGCAGGTAGGCACCCAGTCTCTCCCACTTACATGAACCCACAGAGCCAGAGCACTGCTGCTCCCTTCCTCCCTTCCTAAATGTTTGATCTCTGCAGAGGCTGAATCAGACAGACAGTTCAGAATATCAGCCGCAACTGGGAAAGCAGAGTGAGGTATTGTGTTGTAAAGAATAATAGGATTTAATTGATGGTCAGCATCCTTCCAGTGAGACACCTACACACTGATACCCTCCCCATTAGGTCCTCAGGGTGCTGGCAGACAGGAGTATAAAGCCAGCCATTCTACTCCTAGGTGCTGTCCCTAGAGAAATAAAAGCACAAGTCCATATAAAGATTTGTACGCAAATGTTCACAGAAGCTTTATGTGTAATAGCCCCAAACCAGAAACAACCCAAATACCCATTAATAGATAAATGGATAAACAAATTGTAGTACATCCATGTGATGGAATACTATACAACAACGAAAAGGACAAACTACTAATACACCGGACAAGGTAGGTGACTCTCCAAATAATGACAGTACGTAAAAGAAGCCAGACAAAAGAGAGTACGTACTGTGTGGTTCCATTTCTATAAATTTCTATAAAATGCAAATGAATCTAAGAAAGCAGATTAATGGTTGCCTGAGGGTGGGGTGGGAGTAGAGGGCACAAGGATGGACAGGAAGGAGGGATTCCCAAGGGACACAAGACACTTTAGAAGGATGATAGGTATGTTTGTTACTGTGATTGTGGTGATGGTTTCACAGTGGGTATACACCCCGCAAAACATCAGATTTACACATTAAATATTGTATAGGGTTTATTGTGTCAGTTTTGCTTTAGTAGAGCTCTAAAATGCTGCCACATCCAGATGGCCATCCCATCTTTGAATATTTCAAGTGATGAGAAGTTGGCTGCCTCCGAGGCAGGTCCTCCCACCTCTGGGCAGCTCTGATTTTGAATGTTCTGCTGCTGGTGGAGCCCTGTCCTCTTTCTGTGGGAGTGATGGTTTTGAATCACATGCACAATGACACCTTTGTGCCAGCTCAACAAAGCCCTGTGCATCACAAAGAGTTAACACAGAATGTGGTGACTAACATGTTCTCAGCAGTCAGACTCAGAATTTCCCGGGAGCCAGGTGTTGGTGTCCAAGGAACAGAAGAACCTCAAGCATCCTCCAGTTGGGATGCCCATCCTGCCAAAGCCAGGGGCTCAGGTCGCCCCCATGGTGACTTCTCCATTTCCAACTGACTCCTGCCTAGTTTCTCATGAAACCATGTTCTCCCTTAATTCCAGTCGCCCACTCTTCCCATTATTATGGCTACCTAACAAAGCATCCTAAACCTCAGGGCTTCAACAATGACAAAATTTAATTTGCTCAAGACATTTAACATTGTGAAGGGCTTGTCTCTGTTCCACTCAGCATCATTTGGAGGGGCTCAAAATCTGAGTGCTGGAATCACCTGAAGGACTGCTCAATTGAATGTCTAGTGGTTGATGCTGGCTGTTGGTTGAGACCTTAGCTGTGGCTTTGTCACAAGGAGCTAGATTCCTAGAGTGAGTGGAGAGAGAGAAAGGGAGAATCAGAAGCTGTATCCTTTTATGATCTAGTTTTGGAGGTCACATAGCATAGTTTCATTTCTACCGTATTCTGATAGTTAGAGCAATCATATCCCTTGAACCCATATTCAAGGGGAAGGAACTAAACCCCACCTCTCAGTAGGGTTGTGATATTTTAAGAGGAGCACATAGAATGGGAGATAGATAGATAGATAGATAGATAGATAGATAGATAGATAGATAGATAGATAGATAGATAATTTTAGTACAGCCATCTTTGGAAAATACAATGTGTCACATCCTTCAAGTTTCTCCTGTATCAAACATCCTTTACCCTAGGAGTCCTCTGGCCAGTAATCAGGTGTGCCATCATTTCAACCTAGGGGAGAGGGCCTGACCCTCATCTGACTCTCTCCCCAACTTCCTCGGTTCTCAAAAGACACAAACAATCCTTCAGAATCTCAGATCATGGACACTGGAAATATTACTGATTCTTTGGATTTGCAGGTAGGTCAGCAAAAGGTAATCGAGCCCACAGTGGTGAAGCTGAGACCCACCCCCCGAAAGCCTCTGTGAGCCAGGAAATCAGTCCATGACTGAGCACAGAGCAGGTTCTGAATGGAGCGGTCACTGGGCATCAGGTAGAGGTGGAAGGTGGCTTTCTCAGGACCAAGGTGATGGTAGAGCAACATGGTGGGTGTGCAGGGAATGAAGAAGCCCAGGGCAGCATGGATTGTTCTCAACAGTGGTGGAAGATTGGGGGTTCTCCAGGAGCACTGTGTTCAGATGGATCCACCCTAGATGAATTTCCTTTCTCTTTCAAGTGGGCTACTTAGAACAAGTGTAACCTTCTTGGGAAGGACTCCATATCCTCTGGTGTAGCTCCTCTCTGAAGTACCCAGATTGTGGTATCTCAGGCAGATTTCCTGAGTTTCTCGGATGCTAGAAACCATCACCAAGTGGAAGAAATTAACTATCTGATGATCATGAGCATGTAGCCCCCAGACCTTCTGGCGCCTAAGGATTAAGCACCATTAACCAATCAGAGAATTATGCACAGCTGGTCACAGACACTGGGATGCCCCTCCCTCAGCGGCCTTTAAAAATGCTCAGCTGAAACCCTTCAGGGAATTCAGGGTTTGGGGAGCATAAGCCATGCATTCTCCTTGCTTGGCCCAGCAATAAATCTCTCTCTGCCCCAAACCCCAACATTTCAGTTGGTTTGGCCTCACTGTGCATCGGGCACATGAACTTGTGTTCAGTAACAATTTTGGTGAAGCCAGCCTAGGAGTCTGTGCTGGTGGCTGGTCAACCCCTGCTGGAAACAGCTTTTTCACTGGGTCCCCACCGGCTGCCAGAGCTCATCTCACTACAGGGAAATGAGACTCTCCCTGACAGGCACCTGCTGCCCTGGCACGAGGCTTTGGAGCTGAGAAACGTCCTGAGCTGCGGTCCACATTCAGTGTTGCTTGAGGGTGAGTTGCTCCAGCTTTCACCAGCTGGAAATTCTCTCCACTCCATCTGGGTTCATTGTGAGCCACTCTGGGTCCATTCTCTTTCAAAATCTGGGCCAATCAGTTTGGAGGCCTCTATCTACGAGTAGAAGTGGAATATTTCAGACTGCACCTCCTCTGATTGTGTGTCTGTGCAACCATGGCTTATTTATTGTTTGTGTTTTCGTGTTTGTCATTTTTAGGGTGAGCCACTCTGGCTTGCATAGGACGGGGAAATTCTACCCACTCCACCTGGGCTCATCCCCTTCCAGGAAGTGAGTCATTTTGGGCTCCCTGGGATCCACTCTGGGTCCATTTTCCCTCAGGAGCCAGGCCTCTCTGGAATGGAATGGGAGTGGAATTTGGGGGCTACACCTTGTCTGATCTTTGGTTTGTGGGACCATGTTTGTTGTTTGTACGTGTGCGTGTCAGTACTTGCGTTGGCTTGTTGAGACATCTTTGGCGAGTGATGGGGCACAAGCGTGAGGACATCAGAGCACTCTTCCCTGCTGTGCTGGCGTGGCCTGTGGCAGGGCATTGGTCAGAATTTCCCCTTTCTAGCCTTGGTCTTTCATTCGGCTTCCTTATCTCTGATGGGGCACTTGTTGGGGTTCTCCCCGTTTGAACTGAGGGGACATTGGTTGGGCATCACCCTTTTGAGCAAGGGAACTGTGACCCTTCAAGATTGTCTTTCACATTGCATTTGTTTGCTTGATATTTGACAACACCAGCTGTGAATAGCTATTATGGATATTCAGAGCTCTGTTACATCTTCCAGTTCCCAGAGGGTATATTTTGCAAAACTGGGAGATCTTCAGCTATGCGCCCATAAATGAAAGAAAATAATATGTGTATATTTTTTGTAACACTGTGTGGGCTCAGCATTCCCTGAGATCTGGAGAACAGTGGCCCCTAATGGCTCTGCTATTATATCAAAGCAGGCCTTCTGCAGTCTTTGGCTTTATCCTGAGTTCGTGTGTGTCTGAATGTTTCGGTACCTGAGTCCAAATCCTGTTCTCTCTTCCTAGTTTTGCTGAAAGTGAGGCATATGAATGTGACTGAATGATATATATATATATATACTATTTTCTATTACTGTTATTTCTTTAAACCAAAGTGGATGTTTGGGAACTGAAAAAAAATCCCGGAAACCCGAAGATGGTTGGGTTTTGTAAAAGCAATTAGAGCAGGAATTTGCATTTCTTTTTCTGTGCCTTTGAGATGTAAATGACCTACCTAGGCTCTCAAGGGAAAAAAAAAAAGTTTTTTGTTTTTTTTAACTCAAGCAGAAAAATTGAGATTCCTGGTTCTGTCTTAAAATTAACTTGTCTATGAGCTCTATTTAATTGAACTTTGAGCTCTATTTAATTGACTTAAAAGTTATTGCTTACAAATTAAATACTTCTAAGTATAACAGAAGCTAAACAGGACAAGTTTCAGGTTCATGTGATGTAGAAAATGTTCAATATTGAATTGATACCTGATATTAAAGCCAGCTTAAGATTGTTGGTGTAATCAGTACAGACAAGTCTTTTATTGTATCTAAGTTCACTGAAGGTCAGTAAGTTCATTTTCTGTTGCAGTTTGTCAGCAGAAAGAAAAAAATTAATTAACTTGATATGATAAGATTATTGTAAGTAAATTAAATACAAATGAGATGGGAGCTTTGGGGTGAACTCTTTGGAAATAATTACATTTTAGGAATGTCTACTAAAGGATGATCTCTCTAAATATTTGGTAACTTGAAAGTTTATAGTTGTGCTGAATTGCGTTAAATGATGAAAGTTTGTTAAATGGCTAGGTCATTCTCAAACAATATAAGACACTAAAACATTGTTTCCTAAACACTGGCTTCCCTTTACAGAGAAACTAAAGGTGTTTAGGACTATTGTTAAGTATGTTTGGTGCCACACTGAGATTTTCTGTGAAAAGCACATGGTTTTGGAGATTATTGTTTGTGTTTGTCAGTCTACAGAATGCTGATGTAAAAGACAGTCCATAGTTGCTTACTTCTTGGTTTTCACTAGAAATTAAGATTTTTAGGAGCTGAGGATCCTAATTTAAATATGTAATTGAAGTAACTAAAAATAATAAAGGAAACATTTCAGTATAGAGTAGTTAAGTAGGATATGGTTTTTTTTGTTTTTTTTATTGAAGTATATAGTCAGTTACAATGTGTCAATTTCTTACCTGCAGGGTATCCCAGTCATGCATATATAAATACATATATTTGTTTTCATATTCCTCCTCATTAAATGTTATTACAAGATACTGAATATAGTTCCCTGTCTTATACAGAAGAAACGTTTATATCTATTTTTATATACAGTGGTTAACATTTGCAAATCTCAAACTTCCAGATTTATCCCTTCCCACCCCCTTTCCCCTAGTAACCATAAGATTGTTTACTATGTCTGTGAGTCTGTTTCTGTTTTGTAGATGAGTTCATTGGTGTCCTCTTTTTTCTTTTCTTTCTTTCTTTTTTTTTTTTTTTTTTTTAGATTCCACATATGAGTGATATGTGATGTTTTTTCTTTCTCTTTCTGGCTTACTTCACTTAGAATGACAATCTTCAAGTCCATCCATGTTGCTGCAAATGACATTATTTTATTCTTCTTTATGGCTGAGTAGTATTCCATTGTGTAAATATACCACAACTTCTTTATCCAGTCATCTGTCAATGGACATTTAGGTTGCTTCTATGTCTTGGTTATTGTATATAGTGCTGCTATGAACATTGAGGTGTGTGTATCTTTTCAAAGTAGAGTTCTCTTAAGATATATGCCCAGGAGTGGGATTGCTGGATCATATGGTAAGTCTATTTTAAGTCTTTTGAGGAATCTCCATATTGTTTTCCATAGTGGCTGCACCAAACTACATTCCCACCAACAGTGTAGGAGGGTTCCCTTTTCTCCACATCCTCTCCAGCATTTATCATTTGTGGACTTTTGAATAATGGCCATTCTGACTGATGATACCTCATTGTAGTTTTGATTTGCATTTCTCTGATAAGTAGAAATATTGAGCATTTTTTCATGTGCTTATTGCCCATTTGTATGTCTTCATTGGAGAATTGCTTGTTTAGGTCTTCTGCCCATTTTTGGATTGGGTTGTTTGTTTTTTGCTATTAAGTTGTATGAGCTGTTTATATATTCTGGAAATTAAACCCTTGTCAGTCACATCATTTGCACATATTTTTTTCTCATTCCATAGCTTGTCATTTTGTTTTGTTTATGGTTTCCTTTGCTGTGCAAAAGCTTATACATTTAATTAGGTTTTATTTGTTTATTTTTGCTTTTATTTCTATTGCCTGGGTAGACTACCCTAGGAGAACTTTGCTAAGATTTACGTCAGAGAATGTTTTGCATATGTTTTCTCCAAAGAGGTTTATAGTGTCTTGTCTTATGTTTAAGTCTTTAAGCTGTTTTGAGTTTATTTTTGTATATTGTGTGAAGGAATGTTCTAACTTCATTGATTTACATGCGGCTGTCCAGTTTTCCCAACACCACTTGCTGAAGAGACTGTCTTTACTCCATTGTATATTGTTGCCTCCTTTGTCAAAGATTAATTGACTATAGGTCTGTGGATTTATTCTGGGCTGTCTGTTCTGTTCCATTGATCCATGTGTCTGTTTTTGTACCAATACCATGCTCTTTTGATTACTGCAGCTCTGCAGTATTGTCTGAAGTTTGGGAAGGTTATTCCTCCAGCTTCGTTCTTTTTCTTCAGCATTGCTTTGGCAATTCTGAGTCTTTAGTGATTCCATATAAATTTTAGGATTATTCTACTTCTGTGAAAAATGTCCTGGGTAATTTGATAGGGATCACATTAAATCTATAGATTGCATTGGACAGTATGGCCATTTTGGATATATGTTTTGAGTTTAAAAAAAGAGGAAAATGAGAAATGAATTGCATTTTATTAAGGAAAAAGAGGGTGATTTAGTCCTAGAACTGGTTGTGTCTAGATAGGAAAAAAACAAGGGACAAACTAATATGGATACAGAAAGTTGTGGAAAGTTTGTAGAAAGGGAGCCCTAAAAACAAAAAGGAGTTTTGTGCATTGTTGGGCTGAGATTAAACTTGATTAGGTAAATGGATTTTGTTGTTAAAATTAGGCTAGAGCAGGACTAGATCTGGTTCCTCTCTGTTAAGAGAACAAGTTTATTTAGAATGCTTCTGATTACAGATTGTGTGAAACTTTTTGATATTTTTTAAAAGCTTCCTTTCAAATTCTAATTAAAGTTCTTTTGCTCTTAGCTAACTTTGGGCCACTTCAGAGGGCCCCTGAGACTTCTCAGAGAAAAATATCAAACTAACTAGGATTGGTTGGTGTGTTGAATTACATGGGAAGTATAGTCAAATGAGTGATAAGCCTCCTCTGATTACACAGTGTGGATAAATGTTGTTAATATAAACATTCTAGAAATTATATGAAATCCAGGTGTGTCCTGGTATAATGCTATCAGTCATGACTCTGGTTGTTATCTCGGGATGTTGTAGGTCACAGCAACTTGATAAGCCTCTTTGTCAAAAACATTATAATCAGATCTTTTACCTTGCCTTTTGTGGTCTTTTGTCATTCGTGGACAGTTAAGCTGATGCTTTTCAGAACTGCTTCACCTTCAAGAAGATTCATAGAAAGGACTTTTTGACAAGCACAGGTTTCTTTTAAATCATACTGCTTGGCTAGGTAAGGTATTTAAGAAGTCTACTGAAAAACTGATTTTATGAATCTGTTGGTAAGGGGGACTGATTGCATGGGGTTGAGTGAATATGGTTATAATTTTTGGATTGTCTGAAGTGTTGCTGGCTTTTAATCTGTTTTCTAATTGAACTGTTTACCAAATGTTGACTCCCTAGCAATATTGCCCTCAATGTTTAGGGTAGAAAGAGAACTGTCTAATGGAGTTGGCACAGAGTATAACTGCTCACGATGTATAACAGTGCTGTAAGTCTATTGCTAAAAGCACATGTGCAATGCTTGTGTAACAATGGGGTATAAGTGATAAAATGTACAGTCTGTAAAGGGTTTCTCTGAGCCTGTTTACTTTATCTGTTATTTTTTCCCCCAATGTGGATAACTAGGCAAATATAAAGGAGGCCTAGGACCAAGGAACGTGATCTGAACCTGGGCAGGAGCCACCACCCAGCACTGAGGGACAGATATTTTGATCACCAGTGGTTTCTATTGGAAGAGTCATAATCAAAAGGGGAGATGAGAGAAAAACCTGCAGCTACTGAGGGATGGGGAAGTCATTCTGGCTTATGCATGGTTTGACTTAAACTTTACTGACCAAAGCAGCCTGTTTTGTGGCCTCTTAGACATGCATTGTACATTTGCTTTGGCCTTGAGGAGGGAAGTGCATTTGATAGTCAAAATGGAGCAGCTGTGGTTCAGACATCCAAGGTAAAACTAGGTGCGCATTGTGGACACGATTTCAGACACATGCCTGTATTGCTGAGAACTCGAATTTTCTGAGCTGATCTCAATGCCTTTCCTAAGAGAATCACTCCACAAGGGGAGAAGGGCTGGCTAGGGCCCCGTAAAGGCTGCAGGCAATGCTTGTCTCAATGATGAGATAACAGCCCTTAAGCTTTAAACCATGTACATACTCCTGTCCAGGCACTAATCGGTCCTCTGGAACCTGTGGTCGCCTGTGCCATGGTAGGCTCTGTGGTTGTGGGGACTCACTGAGTGCTGCTGGCAGGTTAGTTGCAGGCAGATGAGGAACCTGGAGGGGGAAAGCAGGAGAGGAGGTGGAGTGGCTAGGTAGGAACATGACCCTAGGGAGAGAACTTGAGGGGAGGAGACTGGCAGTAGTATGGACACTGAGTATTAGTCAGGAGTCCTGGCTCTGTCTCTGGTTTCCTAGCAACTGCTATTGAGCAGGTGGTTGCTAGGCAATCTGGGGCCATCCAGACACTCGGGTAAAGTCCTTAGACTGCGTGGGCACTGACAGAACATTGCAGGGTATTGTTAATCCTCCAAGTGGCCACCGGATCCATTGCTTAGATTTTCTCAACTATTAATTGATTTTGGTGCACAAAACGTAATATAACAATGGTACACGAAGTCGGGGAAAATGAGAAAGAAATTGCCCCATGATCTCACCATCCAAACAATGCAAAAATGATCATCTTTACTCTTCCCATTCCAGCCTTCCTCTGCAGGAACACACTTTCATCTTGTTGTCATCCTAGCACCTGTGGTTTTAAATCTTCCTTTTTTGACTTTGAATTAGGTCGTCACAAGCATCCCCAAGCTACTTTAGAGTTTTCAGAATAACCTCTCTGAGGGTTGTGTATGAGCCCATGCAGTGAATGCACCATCATGTAATTAACTATTCTCCTCTTGTTCTGACACTGAGTTTGCTCCAATTTTTTGCCATGATAAACTGTACACATCTTTTTGCAGAGAGCTTTTCTTTATCCTTTAGATCATTGTCTTGAAATCAATACTGAGGGGTGAGATGATTGTATCAACGGACATGAATATTCTCATGACTTTCTATGCCTTGCTAAATTGCTTCCCTCAGAGGTGGTACCGGCTTCTCAGCACTGACAATGTGAAAAGGAGCTCACCTCCCCTCACCCACTGTAGTACTATTAATTCCTTCTCTTGTTAATGCGGAACTGACACTCTCAAGAGAAAGGATTGACCTAAGGCCACACATAGTATTACTGGTTTCCTCATTTGAATATTGGAGAAAATACTGGTGTTTGACTCATGGCGTTAAGAATTAATTCAGGGACCATCTCTGCAAAAATGTTGAGCACAGCTCCTAGCACATGCAGGGCTGTTGGTTGCTATTATTGTTATTATTATTATTACTATTATTATTGAATTCCTCCCAGGGGATATCACCAACATGGTGAGTTGACACTTGTTCAGAGCTGGCCTTTGGCCTGGTGGACTCAGATCCCTAATTCATGTTCATTCAGATAGGGTATCCTTCTTTCACAGACAGATCCTCCTGAATAGATCAAGGAGATCTCCATCTCAGCCCAGGAGCAGAGATCCTCCTGGAAGAGGCTGGTTCTCTCACCTCTGAGAAGGATGTGTGGTCTGGATGGGTCCCAGAAGCAGTGCTAAAGGCAGCCTTTGCCTGTTCAAGACCTTTAGTAGATTCTGGCTCTGGGCCTTAGATTCATGAGATTTTTTCCTGGAATACTCTGGCACCAAGTGGAGAGTGATATTGCAGCTTGGGACCTCCAGATATCTGCCTTTTCAGGGCTTACTGAGGACGCTGAGCTCCCTGGCCTGGGGAAGACTTAGTTCTGTCACTGCTGGGCACAGGCAGAGTGTGCCAAGGTGCCTTGTGCTGAGTTGGCCAAGTTCCCTCTGAGAGGTAGAGCCCCCAGAGATGCCGTGGCCTGGGACCAGGGTTGTTTTGCACGACGTTCATTTCTGTACAGATGGATCAGGTGGAAACTAACAAAGTGTCCTCAGGACACTGTGTCTTTGTTGTTGAGCCTCCCAGCTTCTCAATGTGCCATGGGTCCCCACAGTAGCCAGATAACCCCTAGCACCTGCACTGTTCACTTTCCCCCAGCCCTTCCCCAGCACACCCTTGCACGGCCCTGACCCAGGACTCCCTCCTGCTCCTGAGCTGCCTCCACTGCCTACTCCACAGCCTCCCAGCCCCATGGGTGGGTTGATGTGGCTTTTGCCACATCTCAGCCTCACACACAGCTCTTCCACACCACCCTCCACACCCATGCTTTCATGCTCTCCTGGTCTGCAACTTAAAAATTCTTTGTCCATTTGTCTTGAGGCCAGATGGAGAAACTGAGGAGCCAAATACTGACTTAAGTACAGAGGTGGCCTCAGAATTTCTGTGAAGGGGCTTCAAAGCAATCAATCTGGTTGGAATTAAGTAGCAGGAATTTGAAATGGTTTACATCACATAACACTTCAGATAAAACTAAGAAAAACACCCATTGCCCATATCAAAGAATGGGAGACTGGTGGGGATTATGGGGGAGTTAAACTTCCCCCTCCATTTCCCCTTGAAGTCGCCATTATCTTCAGGGAAGCCAGAACATTTTTTAGTAATAATAGTTCATATTTGTAAAGAGCTGCACAGTTTAAGGCTATTTTCATATGCATTGTCTTAGCATTTCCCAATTTCAGGCATTTCTAAAATTGGCTTGTTGATTTTTTTTTTTTTTGCCTTATGTGTGTATGGTTTAATTGCTTAATCTCTGTTCTTTAACTTTCACTCACTTAAAAAGTTTTAGACTTGGTCCAGGCAGTAATATCTAGGAAATTTTGAATTCTGTGTGCTAGTTTTATTTTTTTCTAAAATACAGCAAAATAAATCAGAGCCATTCTTTTAAAATACTAATCCTGTGCCACCTAAAATCATCTCATTTACCCCCAGGGATATGCAGCACCATTATTATGGAAACACTGCTTATTTAATTTGATTGTTGTTACAATCCTATTTTTTCTAAAACACAGCAAAATAAATCAGAGACATTTTTTTTAATGCCCACCATCACCACATTCCACAGAGGAACACCAACCAGCCTCGGAACCTCAGGTGCAACAGAGATTCCAGGAGATGGTGGTACCCAGCAGTCTGTGGCGGTACCAACAGAAACCAGAGAAGGGCGTCTAGGATGCCAAGAGGAATCTGAGTAGAGGCGGTCAGGGCACCGGTTCTGGTCAGGCATCTTTTTAAAGTACTTGTTCCTGATGATCTAATCATAGGTGAGATGCCTGAAAGGTTAGGACCCTGCTTTTGTGGGTGAGGAGCAGGACAAGAAAACCCAGGATGTACACATACAGATACAGATACAGATGCAGGTGTGAGAAGAAAGGAAAAGTAAGAGGGGAAGAAAAGCACCAACACGTTAACTGAGCTACCTCTGGGCCTTGGGATGGTGGGAGCCTTTATTTTGTTCCTCTTTTTGCTTATAGTGCTTTATAACTTTTATGTTTTTTACAAAGATTATGTATTAGTTTTTTCATGCATTAAATTTTAAAATGAAAAAAAAAAGAGACCCCACAGTATTTCTTTTAAAAATAGAAATAACCACCCCCGGGAAGCTGTGAGGAGCCGAGATCCTGGTCTGCTGAATTTTAGCTGCTTTCGCTCCCAAAGAGCGCTTTTTGAATCCCTGGGTCCCAGCTAGCAGCTCGCATTCCCTCCTTTCTGCTCTTCGCATCAGGTTGCCATGGAAACAAAAGAAGTTGCGCAGAGACTCCAGAGGCGCGGGCCCTGGAGCATCCCGGAGCTGGAATCTGGACCGCCAACCTCTGCAACAGGCTGGGGGCTGAAGGAGGAGCCAGGGGGAGGAAACCCTGCAGAGCCTCCCCTCCCCCGCCTCCGCGCCCCCCTGCTGGCTCCGCCCCTTGCCGCCCCCTCCTGGGTGGTAGAAATACAGCCGCAGCCGGGGCCACCACCCACTGCGCCCCTACCCGACCCAGACCCGGCACGGACCTGACCACCCAGAACCAGCAGAGCCATTTTCCGTGCTCCTCGCCAATGGCTGACCAATTCTTTCAGTGCAAATCGTGGGACACCGAGCAGCTTTGCCAAGACCCCGACGCTAACTCCGAAGGCCTGTTTGACAAGCCTCCCCCAGAAGATCCCCCCGCCGTCCGCGGGCCCAAGTCGGCGGCCTGGGCCTCAGGGAAGAAGGCTGGTCGGCGCGCAGGCGGGAGGGCGCAGGGGGCCCGCTCCGGGCAGCCCCCCAGGGCCGCAGCGCGCTCCTCTCCCCGGGAGGAGACACCTCCACTGGACGAAGGCTGCTATCTCGACCATTTTCCGCACCTCTCCATCTTTATCTACGCGGCCATCGCCTTCTCCATCACCTCCTGCATCTTTACCTATATCCATCTACAGCTTGCCTGAGTGACCAGGGTAGGATGGGGTGGGCGCAGGGCCGAGGGGAAGGGGAAGGAAAAGAAGGGCTCAGCATTTTGTGTTTGGAGAGGCTCTGCACCCCGTTCATGTAGCTTTCGATGCTTATTTGTTTTTTTCTCTGCTTGTCATTCCCTTTGTCTAACCGTCCATCAGTAGGAACATCAAAAGCAGCTGCCGCTAATGAAATAAGGGTCTTTTTACACCTGGGGATTAGGGGAGGGGACACAGACCCCAATGTTTGGAATCTCGGGGTGTGACTGAATCCCAGTTATAATAAGGTTAATGTCCCTGGACCCTACCTCTCTGTGAGATGGGAGCGCGCACAGCGAGCTCAACCTGTTCTTTAAGGGATGCGCCAGCCCTGGGCCCTTCCGGAGAGGGCCCCGCGGGGAGGGTCGGCACCCTGGACCGGGCTGGGCCAGAGCCCTGTGATACTGTATTGCCCCGGAGGAGCCAGCTGTGCCCCCGAGCTGGCGCAGACAGAGTCCGGAGCGCGGGAACTGGTCGGCTTGACTGCGCAGCGGATGCCGCAGGAGAGCAGGACACGAGTGACGCAGGACACAATGCGTGGCGCAGGACACGAAGAGTGGCGCAGGACACGGTAAGTGGCGATTGTCGGAGTAGCGCGCCACCTCCCTAGGGGCTTGAGCTGAGCGAGACTGCCTTTTCCCTGCTTTAGGCTCTGACGCAGCTACAGATGTCGCAGCCGAGCGGAGACCCATAGGTGAAGGAGCTGTCCTGCCAGGAAGCCACGCTGTCTTCGTGTCCTGGACGGCGTGGGACCAGCGGCTGCAGACCTCCTGGGGCGTGGGCTTGTAGCTGGTGCTGTGCGGGACAGAGTCTGGGGCCCTGGCTGGGGTCCACGGAAGGGATGTCATGGCATCTTTGGGGGTTTACGCGGCAGCTTCAGCCGCTGGGAGCCCTTCCGGAGCTCTGGGACCCAAGAGGAAGGGGGTGGGGGAATTTCTCATTGACAAGACTCCGTGCTGGGAAACAACGCGACTTTTAGTGGTTTGTCATCATCTCAGACCCGAAAGGCCTAATGCCAAAACCCACCTTGGCATTATTCACCTACCTGCCATCTCTGTTCACTCGTGAATGTTAAATGTCAAAACATAGCGCTCTATTACTGCATTTACTTGGAAATGGCTGTAATTATGGTACCGCTGATGGAATAAATCTTTTCCCTCGTCAGTGTCCTTTATATTCTGTTCTCTTTTAATTTCCAACTACACAGTGGGCCCACCAAACTTCCTATTCTGCTCCAAGTTTCATTCCATAATCTTCACAATATCCCAACTGTCCCTCCAAACAAATTTCATCCCATTGTCCAGCATTCTCCAAGATACAGCATCTCCCTCCCCTCAATGGCTATATGCCTCTAAATGGCAAATTTCTCCATGTCAGTTCCGGACAGCACACCAATGTCCAGTTCTGCTATCCTCTGACAGCAGGTCGGTCACCACTCCATTGTGGCATTATTCACTGCCCCTCAGTCTCTAGTCCCCACTGGCCTCCATCACCAAGACACTTCTGCCCCGGGGAGGTCCCCCAACTGAGCTCTAGAATCTGCCCCCGACTCACCCAGCTTGTATCTTTATAAGCTCAGTGTTTTCTCCCATCAGGGCTTTGTCGTTTCCCTTTTCTGTTTTCCCATAATCCCATATCGCTACATGCCTTAATATCTTGCCCCTCTACACTTTATTTCAGCACCACAAGTATGATGTCTGCTGTTTCCCAATGCCAGCCTGTGCCCTGCAACCACCATGTACTTCAATAACCTCCCCCCAATAGTCAGTGGCACTGTTCTACGAAACTAAGTCTCTGAGGTACCACAGGATGTACGTCTCACTGTTTTTCCAGTTTTCAATCTTGGATATTGGATTTTTACTCTCCTTTAATATTGACTAACCGCTGAATCCCAATATCTGGTCCAGTGTTCTCCAAACATTTGGTCCCTTGTTTCCCATTCACACAACCCCTCTTAACCCTCGTGCAATCCTTCAGTGACTTCTCAGGATGTGAGCCTCCAATATTATCCCCTCAGTTAATCCCAATAGTAGAATTCCCCCGCTCCTATGCCCAGAACCAAAGTTCCTTATTCCTCAACATTTGGTACATTGTTCCACAAATATCATGACCCTTTCTGTGCCACCAAATCCAGGCCTCCATTTTCCTCCCCTAATTCCAATATCTGGTTCCCATGATTATACCATTATTAGATCCTATTGCTTCTATGATGGGATCATTGGCTCCAATATTCTAAATATCCAGCCCTATTTGATCCCCTTATGTCAAGATTCATTGCCTTGTTCCTCAAATACTTGGATTATTACTATCTCGCCAATATTGTGCTCCAGCCTTCCTTAACATCCACCTCATCATTGCAGGCCTCAGTATTAAGCTCACCCTAACCCCAAGCTCCAATGCTTGGCCCATATTTTCTAACTAGTATTGACTTTCCACTACTCTCTCACCATCCACGAGTCCCTTTAGCATCTTCATGTGTCTGGCCTGGCTAACGGAAAATACAGTTTTATATCATTTAAGTATCCCAGGATATTTGGTCACATATCCCCTCCATTGTCCACCTAATTTCACAATTACTGCCTCCCTATAGCTCTCAATTGTTCCCCAATTTCTGGGATTCCAATAAGAAGCTCCCTTGTCCAAAATATCAAGCCTCTCCACTCAAGTACTAATGAACAGCCTTTTCAGGATTTAACCATAAAAAGAAAGGGGCACATTTTTTGGTCTCCATGTCAGGCTGCTCAAGAATGAAATTCTAGGGAGTCTTACTGACCTGGCTAGGATCACATGCCCACCTTCATCCAGAAGGCAGAAAAGACTCCCTAACAAGCAGTCCCATGAAAATATCATGCAATAGGAAAGAGTTTCCCAAGGGAAACCTGCAGTTATCAAGATCATGGATGCTGAGCAGGCAAAAATAACAGACATCCAGTAAATGACTTTTAGCAGAGCATAAATGATGAAGAGGGAGACAATTGTTTTGGACAATTGTCCTATTATGTACTGGCTTGTCAGAGGTGGATAGATATACAGAGATAGCGAACAGTGGTTTCTGAATATCATGAGACAGAAGGAAGTTTAAGTCGGGGATGACAGTTGGAATTTAGTTACTTGCAACAGTAGAACCTGAAACTGGGAAATAATGGTTAATTTTCTAGGTGTTTTATTGTTTATTAGGTATCAAACACTGGCGGATAGTAATTAGCAAAAGAGATACAACCCTAGCCTTCATGGAGCTCACTTTTACTAATGGAACTCACCATGTGGCAGGCTTGGTGTTTTATATAGCATGAATTTATCGAATTATCACAACCCTATGAGGCAGTTTCTTTTATTCTCCCCATTTTGCAGGTGAAGAAACTGACCTGGTGAAGTGATTTGCCCAAGGTCACAGAACTAGCGACAGAGCCAGATGAGCCCTGGCATTGCTTCTAGAGTATGATGTACTCCAGTATTTTTCACCAGTGGAGTTGAGAGAGAATTCACACACCATACAACTCATTCACTTAAATTGCACAACTCATTGGTTTTTAGTTGTGCAGCCATCACCACAATCAATGTCAGGATATTTTATCACCCCTAGAAGAAACCCTACACCCCTCACCTGTTGCACTCCAACTGCCCTCCCCAGCCCTAGGCAGCCACTACTCAACTTACTGTCTCTCTATACTTGCCTGTTCTGCACATTTTATGTAAATGGAATCATACAACATGTGGTCCTTCGTGAAGTTCTCAAGGCTCATCCATTTTTAGTATGTATTAGTGTATCTGAGCAGGACTCTACAGGGCCCTCCAGGGATAGACCCCTCCCTTATTCTCTGCTGTAGCTCTTCTCTGAAGTACCCAGATTGCAGTATCTCATGCAGATTTCCTGAGTTTTTCAGATGCTAAAAACCACCATCAAATGGAAGAAATTAACTACTTGATCTTGAGCACATGGCCACCAGGCCTTCTGGTCCCTAAGGATTGATCAACCAGTCAGAGAATTGTGCACAGCTGATCACAGACCCTGGGGTGCCCCTCCCTCAGCCACCTTTAAAAATGCTCAACTGAAACCCTTCAGGGAGTTCAGGGCTTTTTTGGGCATGAGGTACACGTTCTTTTTGCTCAGCCCAGCAATAAACCTTTCTCTGATACACACTCCAACGTTTTGGTAGTTTTTGGCCTCACAGCGCATCCAGCACACGAACTTGTGCTCAGTAACAATTTTGGTGATGCCAACCAGGAGTCTGTGCCTGTGGCAGGTCCACCACGGGTAGGGGAAGCCCCGTCCTTGGATCCCCAACAGCCACTGGAGCTCATTTCGCTCCTGGGAACTGGGAGGGACTCTCCTTGACAGGCACTGGCTACCCAACCCCACGAGGCTTTTTGGAGCTGAGAAATGTCCAGACCTGTGGTCTACATTTGGTGTCGCTGAGGGGTGAGTCTCTTCAGCTTACACAGGCTGGGAATTCCCTCCACTCCACTTGGGCTCATTGTGTGTCACTCTAGGTCTGTTCTCTTTCCAGAGCTGGGCCAGTCTGTTTGGGGGCCTCCATCTGGGAGAGGAAGTGGCATTTTTTAGACTACACCTCCTCTGATCGTATCTGTTGTTTGTCTTTACGTGTGTATTGTTTTAGGGTGAGCCACTCTGGCTTGCACAGGATGGGAAAATTCCACCACTCCACCTGGGTTCATTCCCTTCCAGGAAGTGAGCCACTCTGGGTCCATTCTCTTTTAGGAGCCAGGCCACTCTGGAAGCCTCCATCTGGTTATGAAAGTGGAATCTGGGGGGCTACACCTCATCTGATCTTTTGTTTGTCAGACTGGTTGGTTGTTTATGCATGTGTGTATCAGTACCTGTACTGGCCCGTTGAGATGTCTCTGGCTCGCACAGCACCAGGGTATCCCTCCCTGTTGCGTTGACTTCGCCTGTGGGGGGGCATTGATTGGGGTTCTCCCTTTCTAGCCATGGTCATTCATTCAGCTTCATCTCTGATGGGGCACTGGTTGGGATTCTCGCCTTCTGGACTGATGGGGCATTGACTGGGAGTCACTCTTTTTGGGGCTAGGGAACTGTGATCCTGAGAGACTGTTTTGAATTGTTGTTTGCTTGATATTTGATAACATCAGCCGTGAGTAATTAAGTGTGGATGATCGGAGTTCTGTTCCATCTTATCGTCCCCCTAGGGTATATTTTGCAAAACTGGGAGATCTTCAGCTATGCTCCCATAAATGAAAGAAACTGATGTTTTGTATTGTACTCCCTGAGGTCTGGAGAACAATGATCCCTAAATTGTTCTATTATTATATCAAAGTGGGCCTTTTGCAATTACTTCGGCTTTTATCTTGGTGGGGAGGGGTGTGTGTGAGTATCTCAGTACCTGAGTCCAAATCCTGTTCTCTCTTCCTGGTTTTGCTGAAAGTGAGGCATGTGAATATGAGCAAATTATACTCAGACACAGACACACACACACATTATTGCCTATTACTGTTATTTCTTTAAACTGAAGTGGATATTTCAGAACTAGAGGGGAAAAGAATCATGGAAAACCCCAAGATAGTTGGGTTTTGTAAAAGCAGTTAGAGGAAGAACTTGCATTCCTCTTTCTGGTGAGATGAGATGTAAATGACCTACCTGGGCTCTCAAGGAAAAAAAACAAACAAACAGGTTTTTTTGAAAACTCTAGTGGAAAAACTGAGATCTCTGATTCTATACAAAAGATTAACTTGTAGATGAGCTCTATTTAATTGACTTAAAAGTAAGTACTTACAAATTAAATATTTCTAAGTATAGGAAAAGCTAGACAGAATGGGTTTTGGGTTCATGTGATCTGAGAGATATTCAATATTGAATTGATATCTGATATTAAAGCTAGATTCAGCTTGTTGGTATAATCAATACAGACATGTCTTTTACTGTAGGTTTACTGAAGGTCAATAAGTTCATGTTTCTGTCACAGAGTTTGTCAGCAGAAAGAAAAAAAATTAACTTGATATGATGAAATTCTTATATATGAACTGAATGCAGGTGGGTGAACTCTTTGGAAATGGTTATGGTTTGAGAATGTCTACTTAAAAGTGATTCCCTAGGTATTTGGTGACTTGAAAATCTGGAGTTGTGCTGGACTGGGTTAAATAATGAAAGTTTATTGAATAGTTGAGTAGCTTGTGGGTCATTCCCTAATGAATTAAGATATTGAAACATCATTGGAAGTTAAGATTTTGCAGAATTGAGGATTCTAGTTTGAATGTGTGATTGAAACTAAAAACAATGGGGAAAACATTTCACTATACAGTAGGAAAGTAAGATATATGTTTTGAGTTAAAAAAAAGGGGGGGGTATGAGGAAGGGAAGAGAAAGTGATTAGGTCCTAAAGCTGATTGTTTCTAGATAGAAAAAAATAATAATAAAGGACACAACTAATATGGATACAGAAATTTGTGGAACGCTTGTAGAAAGGAAGTCCTAAAAAAGGAGTTCTGCGCATGGTTGGGCTGAGATTAAACTTGATTAGGTAAATGGATTTTTGTTTAGAAGTAGGCTGGTGCAGGACTAAATCTGGTTTCTCTCTGTTAAGAGAACAAGTTTATTTAGAATACTTCTGATAACAGATTGTGGGAAATTTTTTATATTTTTTAAAAGCTTCCTATCAAATTCTAATTGAAGTTCTTTTGATTTCAGCTAACTTTGGGCCACTTCAGAGGGCCCCTGAGACTTCTCAGAGAAAAATATTAAACTAACTAGGATTGGTTGGTATGTTGAATTACATGGGAAGTATAGTCAAATGAGTGATAAGCCTCCTCGGATTACACGGTGTGGATAAATGTTGTTAATATAGACATTCTAGAAATTATATGAAATCCAGGTGTGTCCTGGTATAATGCTATCAGTCCTGACTCTGGTTGTTATCTCGGGATGTTGTAGGTCACAGCAACTTGATTAAGCTTCTTTGTCAAAACATAATCAGATCTTTTACCTTGTCTTTTGTGGTCTTTTGTCATTCGTGGATGATTATGCTGATGCTTTTCAGAACTGCTTCACCTTCAAGAAGATTCATAGAAAGGACTTTCTGACAAGTACAGGTTTCTTTTAAATCATACTGCTTGGCTGGGTAAGATATTTAAGAAGTCTACTGAAAAACTGATTCATGAAACTGTTGGTAAGGGGGACTGATTGCATGGGGTTGAGTGAACTGATGAATGTGGTTATAATTTTTTGATTGTCTGAAGTATTGCTGGCTTTTAATCTGTTTTCTAATTGAACTGTTTACCAAATGTTTGTCTCCCTATCAATATCGCCCTCCGTATTTAAGGTAGAAAGGGAATTCCCCAATGGAGTTAGCACAGAGTATAATAATGCTTTCTTTAAGTCTATTGCTAAAAGCACATGTATGATGCTTGGGTAACAACTGGGTATAAGTGATAAAGTATATAGCCTGTAAAGTGTTTCCTTACTAACATATCTCTGAGCCTGTTCACAAAATCTAATTACTTTTCCCCCAACATGTATAACTAGGCAAATATAAAGGAGGCCTGGCACTGAGGGATGTGATCTGAACCTGGGCAGGAGCCACCACCCCAGCATCAAGGGACCGGTATTTCGATCATCAATGCTTTCTATTGAAAGATTCAGGATCAAAAGGGGAAATGATGGGAAAATCTGCACCTACTGAGGTACGGGGAAGTCATTCTGGCTTATGTATGGTTTGACTTAAACTTCACTGACCAAAGCAGCCTATTTTGTGGCCTTTTGGACATGCATGGTGCATTTGCTTTGGCCTTGAGGAAGGGAATGCATTTGAAAGTCAAAATGGAACAGCTGTGGTTCAAACATCCAAGGTAAAACTAGCTGGGCATTGTGGCCATGATTTCAGACACATGCCTGTATTGTTGAGAACTCGAATTTTCTGAGCTGTGTCATACTTGGGATGGCACCAGCCATCCTCAAAGCCGTGTCTGCTGGCAGATGGCAGCTGCAACTTAGAACCTCATGGTCTCCCCTTGTAACTATTAAATTTTTAGACAATGAACTTGCTTTAGATCAGATGTTAGTAGAAAAAAAGGAGATGTGTAGTGGCCAATAGCTCTTGTTATATATATGTTAACACTGCATCAAAAGTTAAAACCTACTCAGGTAAAAGAAAACTGGCTACCTGGCTACAAGTATCTTTGAAGTTCAAAAGGTTTTAATTTTGATGTCAAGCTTAGCTATTTTTTCCCTTTGTTCCTTATGTTTTTGGTGTCGTCTTTAAGAAACTGTTTCTTAGTTCAAGATCACAAAGATTTAAGCCTGTGTTTTCTTCTAAAAGTTCTATAGTGGGTAGTTCTAAACCTTATTACTTAGCTCTTTGGTCCATTTTGAATTCATTTGTATATATGGTGTGAGCTAGCGGTTCAGTTTCAATGACCAATGGCTAATCATTGATATAATAAAGCTTCCTTAAAACTGAAAAGGAAGGGGCTTGGAAAACTTCCAGGTTGGGGAACCAAAACGCTTACATGTGCCACCACACCAGACCCAAATTCCATGGGGAAAAATGCTTTGTTCAGGACCTCACCCTATGGCTCTTCATCTGGTTCTTGATTCATATATCCTTTACAACAAACTGGTAATTTGGTGAGTAAATGGGTTTCCTGAGTTCTGTGAGCTGCTCTAGGAAATTAATGGAACCAAAGGAGGGGATTATGGGAACCTCTGATTTATAGCCAATAGGTCAGAAACACAGGTAACCTAGGCTTCTGACTGGCATGTGATGTGGAGGACAGGGCTCAGTGGTATAGCTCAGTGGTAGAGCATGTGCTTAGCATGCACAAGGTCCTGGGTTCAATTCCCAGTACCTCCATTTAAAAAACTTAAAACGAAGTGGGCAGTCTTGTGGGACTGAGCCCTTAATCTGTGGAATCTGATGCTATATCTGGGTAGTGTCAGAATTGAGTTGAATTGGAGGACACCAAACTGGTGTTCGAAAATTGCTTGATGGTATGCGGAAATGCCCTCCCTTCCCCCCACATTAGAATTGAGTGCAGAACCTTGTACATAGCATTTTCTTGTAATTCTTTTTATTTCTGTAAGGTTGGTAGTAATGTCCACGCTTTACTTTCTAATACCATCCCAAACTGTCTCCCTAATTGGCTGCCTATCAATGCAGCAGCAAAATGGGAAAAGTTTAGTTGGGGGTATACAGATGGGAATAGGCATGACAATAAGGGAGAATAAAAATAAATACAAGGGAAAGCCTGGGAGCTGGCATCTAGGGAAGCTGAAGGTTTGATATTACAAAACCATAGGCTCTAATGTAGAGGGAAGTAGGAAGTAGTGTGAGACTGATGCTGGGTGGGAGATGAAGCAGTAAGCAGAATGGGTAACTAAGTGTTTGTTACCCTGATTGATTTCTGAATCTTTGGGGGGAGAACTTAATTATTAGAGGACAGTGGGGCCAAGTATATTAATTCGTTCCTGCAGAGACAGAACTATGACAAGCAGTCACAGTATTACTACCCAACAGTGATTAAGGGCTTGCTCAACATGAAATGGATTCCTGAGTCCTAAATATTGCGGACTTCACCCTTCTATACATTCCTGCCCATATTTTAACTGTATTCAGATAAACCATATTGCATTTATAATGAAGCCAACCAGATCTCAGCTGTTGTTTCCTTAATAAGGTATTCCTAAGGATGTTGGCTGCTAAATATTCTAATTTCACTAGTTTTCTGCAGCAACTGTGACAAACTTAGTGACTTAAAACAGCAAAAATGTATTCTCTCACATTTCTGGAGGCTAGAACTTTAAAATAAGGGTGTCAGCAGGGCCATACTCCCTCTGGAGGCTCTAGGGAAGAATGTGTTCTCCACCTCTTCCAGCTCCTGGTGGCTCATGGCATTCCTTGACTTGTGGCTGCATCACTCCAACCTCCCTCTGTGGTCACAAGATCTCCTCCTCATCCGTCTCAGATCTCCCTCTACAAAGTCACTTGGCATTGGGCTTAGGGCCTACTCAGATAATTCAGGATGATCTCATCTCCAGATCCTTAACGTAATCATACCCACAAAGACCATTTTTCCAAATAAGGCACAATCACAGGTTCCAGGAACCAGGCACAGACATACCGTTCCACCATGCAACCCAATACACTAAGAGATTTTAAATAAGCTCCATATGTGTAAAAGAATTTTTAAATTAAAAAAAAATCAATCATTTGGGTAGAAAGTCATTCTAAAGAAGGAGGCATACTGTGACAGTATATACAGCAGAAAATCACAAATCAAAGTTTTTAAAACATATATAATGTACAGGATTGGAAAAAAGGACTCTTTGACAAGAAATACACTCCAGGTAAACATAGGCTTCCTAAACTGATGAATATTTAATTGCAAATAATAATACCTTAAGTTACACTTCTATGTGAAGGATAAACTCTAAATCCTGCTCTTCAGGAAGACATGGAAGGCAAGTAACTCCTTAAGAGCAACTGCTGTCGTTTCTCCCCTCTCCTTGGGTGAGCTAACATTTTACATGGATTAGTTACAAAAGGAAAAATTAGACTCCATTGAATTTAAGCACAAGACACATTTAAAATTTATCATTCAGAGTACTAAATATTTGATGCTTATGAGTGTGAATAAATAAGTTAATTAAATATTAGATACAAGACAGATTCCAAAACTAACTGAAGCATTTTTTTTAAAGGTATAAATACCTAACAGTTAGTTAACATAAATTTTGATATGAGTATGGTCCAGGCTTCCTGTTCTAGGCCAGTGAGATCTGCTTCTTTTTCGTCCAGTGTCTTCCACTGCTAGGCCCCAAGACAGTAAACTGTTTAACACCACCAAGGCCTTGGACATGGAAAGGATTTATTTTAGAAACAAAAACTTCTTTCTTCTTTCTAAAGATCATGGTTGTTTGTTTTTTCTGCTACTTGCTTCCTTCAGCTAGTTATTAACTTCCTCACGTGAGAAAAGTTACTGGGCAAGAACAAAAAGTCTGTGTCGGCTGTCCCACAGGGTGGTGGCTGGTTAATAAAGATCATGTCCATTTAACCTTTTAGTTATTTGCTCTCATCCAAAGAGTAAGTCAAAAGGATTAAGGTTTCAAAGGACTCATGACCAAGGTACAAGTTTTACAAATATCTTTGAAAGTCCAGGGAAAGCTTTACTTCTTCAGTCATGCCCCCAAAATGAGTCATTATTGAACCAAGAATCCCTTCCCACCTATTAGAGGCCTATTGGTTCAGGACAGTGCATGGATGCTTCAAGAGAGTGGACCAAAAAAAGGGGAAGATGTGGAAACTGAGAAAGAGGAAACGAAGAAAACTCCCCAAAATATACAGTTCACTAGGCTAAGAAAAGTCATTGGCATAAATCCCTTACCATTCTACCTTCTGACAAGCCCCTTTGACTATTTAGAAGTTAAGATATTTTCAGTCTTTTGCTTTCCTTTTCCACATTGTCTCTAATATTCTGTAGCTTTCTGGAGTTCTGGACCAGGAACACCAAGCTCTCCCTAAAATCGCTAGTCCCCTGGTCTCTGCCGACATTCTCAAGCTCATCAAACAAAGACAATGTCTGTTTGAGTTTGGCCTGAACAATTTTTTGCTCTTCTAATTCTGCAAGAAGGGCCTGCTTAGTGCATGATTCAGTCTTATACTTCTCCTGTAACTGTTCAATTTCCTTTTGGAGAAGCTGGAATTCTTCCTCACTATAAGGATGCATCTCCTGAGATTTATCTTCCGGAAGCAAGACATTTGGGGGAATACGCAAAATCAACTGTAAAAACAGCTGCTCCATTTTGCCAAAAAGGGTATCAAAACGTCCTTTCATGAAGCAAAGAAACTTTTCCGTGCATTTACGAATCTGGACTGGGCTAATCGCACAGTCTGGGATGCCATCCAGCTTCTTCAGAATAACCTGTTCAACAGCCTGCACCACTTCAAAGAGGTAGTCCTGAAAGGCGATGTAGATCCTGAGCATGCAAGTTTGTGGGGTGAAGCCAAAGAACTGGGCCTCATAGGTCATTGGATCAACAGACATCTTGGCTTATTTTGCTTTGTTAATTTTGACTGTGAAAAATCTGCAAATGTAGAAAGAAAAAATTTCATTTGTGTTAAAAAAAAAATCATTTGATGAAAGTAACAAATCACACTGCAGATGGCAAAAGAAACAAAAACAAAACAAAGAAGCAAACAAAAAATAAGGGTTTTATTGAAACCCGATGCTACTTCCAGCCGCACTCATCCACAACTGGATACAAACCAATTGCCTCTCTGAGGTTCTTTCCATCAGCATAGAGGTTATAGAATCTCTCCTTCTTCCCCCGCATTGTCCATTTCCCTCACCTCTCATTTACTGAGGATTCTGGACTATGGCTCAGCCTTCTGAATTCTGTTATTCAGGACAATTTTCAAGCTTAGATGGATGATTTAACCAATGCCCTGGACTCAGTTTCTTGAGTTTCAATGACCTTCATCTGCACTCTTTTACCACCTGGCTGTTGATACGTGTATCTTCTCTCCCCAACTGCTCCTACTTTTTGACCACAACCTCATATGCTATTCTTCCAACACTCATTCACAGACTCTTAACTATACCTTAATCTTCAAGACTTTCAGCCCTCTAATGCTCTCTCTCTAGCTCTCAGTCTCTCCCACTTTGCTTCTTCCCCCATCCATTTCAGGCTCTATGATCCATCACTTCAACAACTCCCTTGCCAATGTCCTCAACTCCCTTGTCCTTCCAACCCAGCCATCTGAAAAAGATCCCATTGGAAGCTGAGCAACAACCCTGACATTTTCTCCAGGGTCTGGGAGTCATTCCTTTCAAATGTAAACATCTAGGAAAATAGCACTCCAACCTCCCTGTCACTGGGGGAGTTAAACCTAGGGAACTTTTCCTGAGCTGTAAGCATACACTTAGCACAGAAATAGAAGTTTCACTATTCCTGCAGACAAAGTAATTTGCTAAAACAAATGGCTACCTCCATTATCAGATAAATTTAGGTTGAACCTTATGAAAAAATCTGAAGCAAGTGGTGCAGTCAAATCTTTTTATGCAGCAAGATGCTGTTAATTTTGAAAATTTATGCAATGGCTAAAAACAGAATGGTTATAATGGCTTAGCTGTATAAATAGGGTAGAATTTCTGTCTGTCTTTGTAATCTCATTCACAAATTACCTACAATGCATTATAATCTGAATATGCTTATTCAGTAATAAAACTGCTTTCTTTTCTACGTCTTGTGGAGAGGACTCTGTGGCGCAACAGGATTTTAATATCCCTATGCCTTCAGCATCAATTTCAAACTCTTTCATATGGCTTACAAGGACCTTCATCATCTGACCTTTCTTAACCACTCTGTTCTTTTTTAAGGACCTTACATGTGCATAATTGAAGTGATAACACTTCCTATTTCATGGCACTCTATTTTTGATCCATGCTAGGTCCTCTCTTACTTATTTTATTCTTTCATCTCCCACAGGAACCGACTGCAGTGTCTTAATGCATGCCTTTTTAATTCATCTTTAATTTTATCTTTAACAGGTTTTAGATATACAGCTGATCTTTGAATAACATGGGTCTGAACTGCACAGGTCCACTTATAATGCAGCTTTCTTTCAAGAGTAAATACTAAAGTACAACATAATCCCGGTTGGTTGAAGCCGTGAATGTAGAACCACATATATGGAGAGCCAACTCTAAATTATATAAGGATGTTCAACTGCTTGGTGGATTGGCACCCCTAATCCCCACACTGTTCAAGGGTCAACTGTATAGTCTTGAAAAATATAGTTTTGTGCGTGAATGGTTTATGTATTTCTTTACATGTTTGCAATTGATTCATGTTATTACACTTCAGTGTTATACTTCATTGTTTCTGACTGAAGTATTCCATTAATACACCATATTTGATGTGCCCATTCTCCTTGTGACAGACACTCAGTTTGCTTTTTCAGCACCTTGCTCCCAGAAATAATGTAATGGATACTTTTCAATTACATCTCCTCAAGGACTTGCAGGATATTTACATAGACAGTAGTTGCTGGGCCATACAATTTATGCATACATAATTTCACTAAATACTGCCAAAATGTTCTCCAAGACATAGTAGGGCTGGGGTTGGGGGGTACGGCTAGGCTGATTTACCCTCCCACTTGCAGTATATCAGAATTTCTTTTTCATGTTTTTGCCTTCACTTGGTATTACTCAAAATTCTAATTTTTGCAAATGTGATAGGTGCAAAATTGTTTTACCGCATATACAGGTTGGATACTGAGGACTGAACTATCAAGTCCCCTTGCCTCCCCACACAACTTATTGTTTACATCAGCATGCCTCTACTAGTCTAGGAAACCAGAATAATATCTTCATTGTCCAAATGGCTTGATTGTTCATTATGGACCCCCCCAAAAGACTGATCAGCTCTTCAGTGGGAAGCCTCAACAATCCGTACAACTAGATTCTCTGAAACCCTTGGCTCAGCTGTTTCTACCAATGCTGGACTGCTTTTCATGATCTCTACCCAATCCTAATCAAGCCCCCAAATTGAAAAATACACTTTAAACCAAACTTGCCATTCTTTAAAAAAAATTCCGATCTTGCCTGTTATCCCCATGAGACACTGCCAAAGCTCTGTCGAGGTGTTCCTCCCTTACCAGGGTAAGCAAAACATGCAGCACTGTTTTACCAATAGGCTGTGAGGGTGACATCTGAGAAACAGGCAAAAAAAATTTTAGCGTATTTCTCCGACTACCAGTAAAGGTGAGCATCACTTCATTCATATTAGCTCTTCAGATTTCTACTATAAATTAAGAATTCGTATCCTTAAAAAAACAAACAAACAAAAAACATTCTCTCCATCCTTAATTCCTTCCTTATATACTACCAGACTCGATGGTCACTCCCTATTCCAACAACCTTTAGTGCTTCCTTATAATCTACCGAATAAAGGATAATATTCTTAACTTTGCCTGCCATGATCTGACTACTCTTTGTTCCAACCAAACCAATCAATATCCTTTCCCTGAGATGTCTTTCCCTCAAGAAAGGAGGCCTGGCCAAATATCTTCCAAGGGTCGGTTTCAATAAACTTCCCTGGGGCTCTCCCCTTCCCCTGAATTCCCATCAGGACCTCTCTTCGAGGACTGACCAAGTCCTACTTTAGGATATTATCATCACGGGCCTATCTTCTCCGCAAGCAGGAGGAGTACGGCCTAATCCGTTATTTGCACGGGAGCCTCGGGAGGCGCCCAGGGCACCTCGGCGAGCAGAGTTACCGCGGGGCAGGAATTACTTCCGGCCGGAGGGCTGGCTCCCGGCACGCCCCGCGCCCCCGCTGCATGTCGGGACCTGAGGGAAGAGGTTCGCGCCCCGCCGGCGACGCTCCTCCATCAGGCCGCTCCAGCGCCAGACTGTGATGCCTCACCCAGTGTCACCTCTTCCCGCTCCTCTTCAGAAAAAATACAACCCCGTGGCACTTACCCAGGCGACCATGAGGGAGACGAATTCGACCAAACACCGGCTTCCCGCCACCTCCTTTAAACCACCGTCTGCTGCCAGAGATAGGAGGCGCCGCCGGCTCCCCAAAACTCCGACCGATATCTGCCACAGCGAACGAGAGCAAGGGCAGGATGCCACCACGCTCCTGATTGGCTGCCTGGATTGGGGACGGGAAGGGGCCGGGCGGGAAAGCTAGCTGTGGCCGGCAGGGATTGGCGGGAGGAATTAGTACTCACTTTCTTCCCTGCTACGTTGGTGGGTGGAGAAGCGAAGCTGGGCCGCCATGGAGACGCAATTCGTAATTGGCGGGTGTTCTTTCCTTCGGGCTCTAGGGATTGGTGGATGGCCGATTGGGCGGTGCTGATTGGACAGCAGCGTCCTGGGCGGGCCCGCCCTGATCCCGCCCCGATCCCGCCCCGCCGCCGGGACTGACTGGCGGAAGGGGAAGTGGGGCGGGGAGGTGGGCAAGCGGCGGTGGGAAAGATGGCGTACCAGAGTCTCCGGTTGGAGTACCTCCAGATCCCACCGGTTAGCCGCGCCTACACCACCGCCTGCGTCCTCACCACCGCCGCTGTGGTAAGCAGCTGCAGCGCCACCTTCTCATTAATCGGGCTGGATATGACTGGGTCCTTGGGAAACTGGGGTTTGGGCCTTGGGGAAGCTCAGAGGGGTTGGTCTCAAGGGTGGGTGGAGGCGAACAGGGCTCACTCTGGGGTTCGGAGTGGCCCCGGGAGTGCTTATCCAGTGACCCAAGAAGGGAGTGCTGCACCATGAGGGGTGGAGGATCAGGACAGCGGGTCAGTTTCCGAGAGATAAAGGCAGGACCCATAGCAAGTCGGGGCTGCGGGAGCCGCCCACCCAGGAAACGTGTCTGAGAACTCTGGCGGCAGCCAAGAGATACAGTGGTGACTAGGAGGAGGAAGGTCCGCTTAGTGGAGAAATACAGATATTGAGGATGGAAAGCTAGAAGTTGTCGACGGGGAAAAGTCTTGCAATAAAGAGAGTCTGAATATAGAGGTTGGCTGGAAGCACCCAGCCCTGACAGTGGCAAGGTATTGAGTCTCGGTTCTTTTGAGTGAATTGTGTTGCTTCACACAGCTGTTTCAGGTGGTGCCCCTATGTTGGGCAGATTCATAGTAGCTGCTCTTACCTACCCTGTATTTAAGATACCACCACCTCCCTTCCATACCTTCATGTCAGCCTCAACTATTGAAACATCAGACTTTTATTTTGCGTTAACTACTGGGGAATACATAGAATTTTGCCTGTTCTAGACATTTCTTTACCAACCTTTAACTCCAGCCTAAGAAGAAAGCCTAAATGAGTCTTTTGTTGTAAATCTTTTTTTTTCTTGATTGATTTGCTTTAAGAAGCCCTTTTTCTATTTCAGCAGTTGGAATTGATCACACCTTTTCAGTTGTACTTCAATCCTGAATTAATCTTTAAACACTTTCAGGTAAGTGGTCCACCATTAATGTTTTGGTTTTTAAAAATGTTTTTCTTTTTAGTAGGTAATCTGCCATATACTATCTCAAAAAAGAATTCAGTGGGACTGTTTGCTTATAAGTCTTAATGTGGGGGAAGGGAGGGTGGTGAAAGTACAAAGCAGTGATTCTGCAGCCTGAAACATCTGAGAGATTCTCAAGCTCCTGATCATGTACCAAACCAGAATCACGAAGGGGAGGAATTAAAAATCTGCATTTTATTTTTAAAGTTCTCTGCATGGTTTTGATTTGATGTGTACAGTTCCTGTATTTGGGAGTCACTGGTTCAAAGTTAATATTGTAGGTTGGGAAGAGACTGATCGGCTAGCTGTCCAGGGGGAGTCTCTTATGCCCTTATATTGTCCATCACCTGGGTGCTATCACTGTGGTCCAGTTCAGAAACTCAGTTCTCTTAGTGCACTGATCCATCTTTCAGGGATCAAATAGAACTCCAGAAGACTGACATCTAAAACAACATGCCAGTTTATTAGATTACAATGAGAGACAGTCCTTTCCAGTAACTAGAATGCTAAAAGAGAGATGTCTTTTCCTGTTCTAGGATGATCATATAGGCTATAGTTGGAGTGAGAGAGAAATCCAAAAGCCAGTAATTCTTCCTCTACACCTGCTATTCCTTCTGTCTCAAATGTGTTCATTGACTTTATAGTTGTTGAACTCCAGCTTGCCGTTCAAGATGCAGCTTTTGTGTACCCTTCTCAGATTCATCCTCCTTAATGTCCCTAGGGTCTCTGCAAACACTTATTTTATGTCTCTCACCTCGTGCTTAGACTGATTTGTATGCTTGTTTCCTCACTAGATTGAGGACTCTAAAATCCTGGTTGCAGTTAGTATGTAGTAAACAATCCTGAATGGTTTGTTCAACTTTAATAGCTACCAATCCTTAAGAATTTAATGATGCATAAAGCAGTCCTGTGCACCCTTGTTGCTGCATTCTTCTGTCTCTCCTCACATCGCCTTTGCTGGGAGCTATAGCTCCATCCAAGGATCCAAGGCTTGGTTTTGCCTGGGGTTAAACTCTTGATGACACCATGTATCTGCATTGGAATTAGGACTTCTAGGCTTGAGTTCAGAGTCTCCCTGTACACGCTGTGTGTCCTTGGGCAGGCAACGTTAAAATTATCCAAATCTCTTAGCTTCCTCATACATCAAATGGGGGTAGGAGTGCCAGCCTGCTCATCTCACAGGATAATTAAGATCACATGAGATAACAGAATACAATAAAACACTGTAAATGTTAAGTGCGCTACCATTGTTGAGTAGTCATTTTTATTGCAAGTGTGGATGGGTTGGTTGGAGAAAAATCTGTCAGGGTTTCCAATATGAAAATGAGTGTCTGTGTATCTACCAGTTAGACTCTAATTATTAGGGCATTAGGTCTTTGCTTGTAGGGAGTTGGCTATTTGTTCAGATAAGAATTTGAGTATTTGCTTTAGAGTTACTCTTTACTCTGGGTGTTTCTGCCTGCCTAATATAGAAACATTTCTTAGCAATTGATATTAGATCCCTGTAGTTTTTCTCTGGTGTCTGGAGACTAGTCATTAAATTGTGATACTACATATATGAAAGCAGTTTCCTATTCTTCAGATTAACCTGGTCTTTCCAGCAAACTTTGCCCATAATTTGCCTGACGATATGGTATGGGTTTAAAAAAAAAACAACAACACAATTTCAAGCGTTCTGTCCTATTATCCTTAGAAATTTCAGAGGCCGAGTGATATCTTTCAGACTTTCACCTAGAAGCAACACAAAGTTCAGTGTCAGATTGTGTGCCCCCCACTTTTGGGTTCAGAACTTAGTACCACCTATCCATGGCCTTTCAACCATTGTAGTCATGGGATGTGGTTGTCTTAATATGGAAATGTTTCTTGGTATATTTTACTTAATCTGTCTTTCTCTTGATTTTTTTTTTCTTTTAACAGATATGGAGGCTAATCACCAATTTCTTATTTTTTGGGCCAGTTGGATTCAATTTTTTATTTAACATGATTTTTCTGTATCCTTTACTAAGTGGGATTAGCATAAAAACTTTAGATTTACTTAGGAAATACAGTATTAAGTTTGAAACTAACTAGCCTGTTATTTTTGTTACTGTCTTAGCTGTAACTTCTCCTGTGTACTGGCTCAGTGGTACACAGAGTAGTTGATCAGATAGTAATGTTTTGAGGGTGTTTGTAGGTCTCTGTTTATTCAAATGGGAGGTATTTAACCATAAAATGATTACATTTCTGCCCACAAGCCACTTACAGATCTGATCAAGGGAGAGCAGAAGTGATTTGGTGGAGATGTACTTACAGAATAACACCAGCATGTACCAAGTGAAAAACACAACCTGGAAGTGAGTTCATGGAGGATAGAGAACTTGAGATCTCTTTGGATCTCAGTTGCTGGTTCTCCTGGCTGCAAAGACAGTGCTATGTCTGCCAGGCTCACTAGGTTCCAGTTTGTTGAAAAAGAGGAAGAGTTGTGCTCTGGTCAAATGGTAATTGGGGTCTCTGAGCAGAGCATTTCTCCTGCACCCTGAACCTCTGGATTAAGAGGGGAGTTACAGCTCAGCTCATCTCAGTAGACAGAGGGCCTCTTAGGGGTGACAGGATTCCTGTCGTAGGATGGATTCCTATGTATGGTATATCATTCTGGTAAGTTTCTAATAAATTTTTTCATTGTAATGCATCCTATTGACTGAGGTATAGAAATGTGTAATTACTTGGCCTGAAAAAGCAGATTATCCCACAGTGCTTCTTGATGGGGATTTCCTCCACGTTAGGTTGTGTAAAAGCAAGGATGGTGTAGATTAGGGTGTGCCTGATCATGGGAAAGACAGCACAGATTTGAAAAGGTGTAGTCGGTGACTGGAAGCATGTGTATGCGACATCTGGCTTGGTTCTGCAATCAGGAACAGTTTTTGTAAAGTTTGGAGCTGGTCTTCTCTTCACCTTGCCTAAAATGCCTGGTAAAAGGGAAGTTACCTTACTACCTCTCATAAACATTCTTATGAAAGCGAAGGCTTGACTTCTTACAGACAACGTGGAGTCCAAGTATACTTTTGTGATACATTAAATTTTACTTTTTTAATATTTGTATACTTAACATTTTCTTAACTTGGAACTTAAGATATCGTTACTGTCGAATGCTAGAAGAAGGCTCTTTCCGAGGTCGGACAGCAGACTTTGTATTTATGTTCCTTTTTGGTGGATTCTTAATGACCGTATCCTTCAACAAATAGAACAAATACAGGAAAATATTAAAGAACACCCTCTCTCTTTCTAAAGCTTTTCGTCTGCCTCCTGAAATTCACTAGATACTCTGAACAGACAGATAAATGCAGGACCCCCCGATTTTAGCTTCAGGCGCCCACTATTTATTTTACAGCACACTTTATGTGACAGCTTTCTAAGCCTAGAGGTTGGACAGGATGCTCTTCCGCTGTGAGCAAGTCAGAGGAAATTTTAACCCAGGTGGGTTGCTATTAAGTATCTAAGATAAATTCTCATTGATGAGTGTACTTTACTTTTAAGCTAAGTTGGTAAGACATTTATTTGGTCACCATCAAAATGGATAAAACACTTCGAAAAAGACAAAGAATTGTCATCTGAGTACCAGACTTGAATGTAGCCCTGTCTGACAAGATGGTTTTGCTCCAGCTGGCTTTTACTCACCTGTGTGAAGGTGCTTGTGGTGAGTGAGCTTTCATGTAATTCCTGACCGAGGAATGAACACATATTCCAAAGAGGCAAGAACCTCATGAAAGCAGAGTATCAGTTTGAAGTAGCAACAGTCCAGATGACGTGGCCTCAGCAGGCTTTTGCCTGATGGCTCTGGGTAATTATCTGGGGGCTTTTATTCTTCTGAAGAGGTAACTATTGCTCGCCTTTCCCAATTCAAACGTGTGTTAGAACACAGTCCTTAGTTCTCTTGCCCAGTCTGCCCTATTACACTTTTAATGTTGCTGTTTTCCTTAATGCCAACTGCTAGCTATTTGGTTTGTTTGTGAGCTTAGTTTTCTTGGGCCAGGCCTTTACAATAATGCTTGTCTACGTGTGGAGCCGAAGGAACCCATATGTCCGCATGAACTTCTTCGGCCTTCTCAATTTCCAGGCCCCCTTTCTACCCTGGGTGCTCATGGGCTTTTCCTTGTTGTTGGGGAACTCAATCATTGTGGACCTCTTGGGTAAGATCCTTATCACTACTTTTCTGTTTTACTTGCAAATGTATTTTGTCACTATTTTTCATGTTTACTCTGTCTGGCCTTCATATATAGCTGTTAATAGGATTATTTGATAGTTGTATGCTCGAAGGCTACAAGATTAGTTTTCAAGTTTTGAATAACTATATTGACCTTTCTTGCTAAATATAAGGAATTTTTGTTGATAGATCCACCTGCCATCGAAATTTTACTCCTCTCCCTCATCCTTTATTTCTGGTTGACTCTAGGTATTGCGGTTGGACACATATATTTTTTCTTGGAAGATGTATTTCCCAATCAGCCGGGTGGAATAAGAATTCTGAAAACACCATCTATTCTGTGAGTATTTGACACCAGGTTGCATGTTCCTTGCAGATAAATTGGGGCAGGGTCCGTGGTCTGTTTTCTCTGGGCTCCCAAAGCTGCTGGCATGCAGGAGTTCAGGCCGGTAAATATTTGCAGATTGAGCAATCTGGCATTTGGATCACGCAGGAGCAGACAGCTGTGGCAGGAGCAAGGTAAACAGGCTCAGGATGTCCCGAGGGTGACTTGGTAATTGCCGTCCCGGATGACAAGCAGCACCTCCTGTCCCAGGGACGAGCCTACTAGCTTCATGAAGGCCGCTGTCTGTGTTTAGAGGGATACAATAGCAAAATGGGCAAAACGACTAAAAGGAAGTTTCTGATGGTGGAATTTCTGGTCTTCCAGACGGTGGTAGAGATAAGCAGTGAAGTAAAGTGGAAGCAGCTTTGGACTGGAAGCCAAGTAGAGGCTGTTTGTTCTACCAGCCAGCTGTGGGATTTTTAAGCAAGTCCCTTTTTTGCACGTTTTTCCTGAGGATAGAGCTTTGGTTTATAGGACATCTTTCTTCACCGTAATTGTGTGTCCTCTGGATATACTGCATTAAAAAATTTTCACTTTAGGAATAAAATGGGAGTTTTTATTGTAAAATGTTTGTTGTAGAATAGCTCAGCAAAAAGAAGAAAGTAAAATCCTCTGTAATCCTACCTCTTGCTATAACTTTTTGGTATGTATTCATCAGTCTTTTACGGTCTATGTACTTTAAAAAAAATGCTATCCCATAACCTCCTTTTAAATGTAATGTATCACAATCACTTCTCCATCATAAATGTCCTACAAAATTGTAACAGCTACATGATGCCCCCTGCTGTGAATGGAGCATGATTTACGAGTCCCTTATTCCTGGACACTGACATCCTTTTTGCTCTTCCTCCCGTGGCTGGAGTGGTGAACATCCTTGTGGCTACACATCCGTATATATAGCACAAGAAGCACATCCTTCGCACACATTCGTGATTATTTTCAAAGGATAAATTCCTACAAGTGGAATTGCTGTTTGTCTTCTTGCCAAACCACCATCCAGAGTGGACGTTCAGATTTACGTTTCCACCAGCAACGTATAAGTGTCCATTTCCCTGAATCTTCAGCAAATGTGGGAGGTGTTGTATTTACCCTTTCCTGGTTTGATAGCTGTAAGGTGGTGTCTCATGGTTCCTATGACTTTTCTTTTCAAAAATTTTGAAACAGTTTCAGATTTACAGAAACTTACAAAACAGTACAGAGGACTTTTTCCCTCCTCAGGTATCTGAAAGTAAATTCTCAATCTAATGCCCGATGACCCCCTTTAATGTGTATTTTTTGTAAACAAGGGCACTCTTCTACGTAGGCAAAATCTGGAAATAAACACTAATCCTCAGACCCAGTTCCACTTCGGGCAGCTGTCCTGATGAAGTTCGCTGTAGCAGAAGAGTCCGGTTCAGGTCCACGTGTTGCATTTTGTGATCATGTCTCTTTAGTCTCCTTCAGTTTGGAGCAGCTCCTCAGCCTTGCCTTGACTTTGATGACATTGACGTTTTTGAAGAGTATAAGCCCATTTTGTAGAATGCCTCAGTTTGGGTTTGTCTGACGTTCCCTCACATTTAGGTTCAGGTTTTGCAGCTGCGGCAGGAATAGCTGAGAAGTGATGCTGTGGTCTTCTCATTGCAGCCCATTGGCACAGGATTTCAGTTTGCTGAATTTGCCAAAGTGGTGATAATCACTTTTGATTATTTAATTAAGGTATCTGCGGGGCTTCTCCACCACAAAGTCACTTTTTTTCTTTTGTAATTAAGTGTTTTGTGGGGAGGTACTTTGAGACAATGTAAACGTCTCTTTTCTTATCAAATTTCAATTCATTTATATCTGCATGAATCCATGATTTCATGTTTTATTCATGGATTATCCTTTGTTATCATTGTTTATTTTGATGCTTATATTGTCCCAGACTTGGCCAAGGGGTGCCCCTTCAAACTGGCTTCTAAGTACTTTTCAACATGCTCCCATTTTTCTTTTCTTAACTAGTTTATTACTTTTTAGCCCAACAAGATATCCCAGGCTCATCTTGTGCTCTCCTTGACCAGTCCTAGAATCAGCTGTTTCTTAAAGGAGACCTAGTTCCTTTTTAGTGGAGAATGGTATTTAGAACCCAAGGTCTGGGTGCCAGATGTGCTAATTGCTTTGAAGTATTGCTGCTCCCAAGTCCTCTCAGTGAACAGGGCAAGGGAACTATATGTAGGCATATGAGTGTAGATACATCTATATTTTTGGCTCTTTGTATTTTTAAAACATGGGTTTATACTGATACTCCCAGTTCTGGTACAACTCCACATGATTCATTCTAGTTTTTTTCCTTTCTGTATTTTTTCCTCCAATATTTTATTATAAAAATTTCCAAATTTACAGAAAAGTAGGACAAAATTATACAGTCACATTTACCCACCACAGAGATGCTATTCTACAGTTTATATTTTGCTATTCTTGCTTTTTTGTGCATCTTAGCTGTCACTCCATCCATTTTTGTGTTCCAGTATACTTAATTCTCTGAATATTTTAGTGTGTATATATATATCATTAACTAGAGTTTTTATTTATATGCAACAAAATAAACAAATCTCAAGTGTGTCAACTAATGGATTTTCATAAGTGCACACGCCTATGTAATCCAACCTCTTATCAAGATAAAGAAAATTACCATCACTTAGAAAGTTCCCTCAAGTCACTTCCCTGGTAATCCTTGCTCACTGTTCAGTGGCATTAAGTACATTCACACTGTGCTTCTGTCACCACTGTCTCTCCGTAGACCTCTTCATATCACAGAACTGAAACTGTACGTCATATGATTGGAAAGATACAGTACTTGTCCTTTTATGACTGGCTGATTTCACTTAACGTAATATCTTCAAGATTCATCTGTGTTATAGCATGTGTCAGAATTTCCTTTCTTTTTAAGGCTGAATAATATTTTGTTTATCCATTCATCTGTCAATGGATGTTGGATGATACGTTAGTTGTAGGGAGACATTCATGATAGATTTAGTGAATGTCAGGTTACAAAACAGAAGTACTGTGATCTAACATTTGTGAAATTACATGTATAAAAGTTCCAAAAGAATAATGAAAACATCAACATAATTACCTCTAGGGAGTCAGGATGTTTTTGCTCATATGTATTTCCTGTTTTCTTTACAATTAACATACTTTGCTTTTGTAGTAAAGATTAGTAAAGGAGGTAAAAGTTGATGTAAATGTGAAATAATTATGAATGCCTTTGAAATATGTTAACTGTTTCATTGGTAGGCAGATATAATGCTTGCAGTTGGTAGAAACCCCATGGGACCTTTTTGACCTTGGAGGACTGAGGACCTAAGGTGACTGAACTATATTTGTTGCCTGTCTTTTAGGAAGGCTATTTTTGATACACCAGAGGAAGATCCAAATTACAATCCACTCCCTGAAGAGCGGCCAGGAGGCTTCGCCTGGGGTGAGGGCCAGCGCCTCGGCGGTTAAGGCAGCGGTGCCAATAATGAGACCCAGCTGGGAAGGACTCAGTGACATACCCCTCGGGATTCTTTTATCCTTTGTGTTGCAAAAGTGTGGACACTTTTGACAGCTTGACAAGATTTTAACTCCAGAAGCACTTTATGGAATGGCACGTTGATTAATACAGAAGACATTTCCAGCCTCCTGCCAGTGGTTCCTCACTACGCTGGTACTGAAAGTGTAATCTCTTGGAGCCAAGAAACTGGAGAAACAAAGACCCTGCGCCTCTAAGGAGCGAGTACCCGAGTACCCGAGTTCTTTGGTGACGGGCAGAGTTTTTTCCTCCTCCTCCTCCTCCTCTTTGATAGATGAGGCCGTGGTGTAAATGGAAGTTTCAGAGAGGACAAAATAAAACTGAATTCCGTCTCTCTCTCACTGAATTAACGCTTTTGTGTGTGATCTTTTAAATTATCACAGTGTCTCCTAGCTCTCCTGCATAGGTCCGAGCTCAGAGTCGTTTCCATGCCCGCTGTTCCCGTGTCTTCACAGCTTTCGACTGGATTTCATTTCAAGACTAGAAACACGTGGCTGACGCACTGTGGCTGAACGCGCTTCTTCCTAGCAGAATGCCAGCTCCAGCAGGAAGAGAATTTGCTTCTGTTGTCCAGATGGTTTGTTCTCCGTCAGGGTTTTACAAAACTTCAAGTTGTCAGACAACATCGGAAAAAGAGGGTAGGGTGGCTCCAGTAACAATAGGAACCCGGCTGTAGGAGAGTCAGGTAGGCGCGAAGCTACTGTGGCTTCTCATTTATTAACTCTGCTTTCATTTCTCCGTTCAGAAACATCCAGGGAAAGGCAGATGATGGCCACCATTTTGGAAAAGAACAGAAAGATCTTTTTCACACCAGGAAGACAAGTTAGAATGTTGATTTTGGAGCCAGAGGAACAGGTACCAGTTAGGCAGGAATACATTTCTCCTGGGTCTTTGGCTGGTGAACATGTATCATCTGCGTCGTGAAAAGCCAAGGAGCTTTCAGAGCCAAGCACCTGGTTTACCTTCCCAATCAGGTAGAAATCGGACAAGGGCCACAGAAGTCGGCACTTAGCACCGGTGGTTCACTAAGTACCTGCCCAAAATACTCACCCTTCTGGGGCTCAGAAGGTTTTCAGTCACACTGCCTAACTAATTCAGAGAGCCCAGAGGAATAGAATGGACACCCCAAAGAAAGGGATTAATTCACATCGTTTTAATAGACAGTATGTAGGCACAGGAACATTTTCCAAGTAGTTCCAGCTTGGCTAAGTGGTTGCTTTCTAGAATGTGAGATTTTCCTTAGAAAGATGAACATGAGGTTTAGATTAACATAATCAGCATCCTAAATGGGAATTTTCAGATTGTTTGTGAAGTGGAAAGTTTTTTAATATATTTAAATCTAAATGGGATATATGTAAGTAATGGAATTTAACGGAAGTACTTTATACGCTGCTAGTCAATAACTTTGAATTTGATTGATTGTTGGAATTTTATGGAACATGGGTTAATAGGACTGCTTTTTTTCTGGTAAGTGGTTTTAAAAAAAATCTTTAAATAGCCAATCTTGAATGTATTATCCTTTTGGGATTTTAAAATGTTGTCTTTGTTCAAGAAAGCTTGAATTTAATTAGATGGGTTTTTTTTTTGTTTGGGGGCTAGAAATTGGTTTTATTTGTTCTAGTATCTAGTTTTATTTGTTCTCCCTTAGTTAACTTTGAGTTATCCAATTCATGGAATTTTTGTGGTAAAATTTTAATCCTAGAATCCAATCACTGACTGTTCATTTAAGTGGGGGATGTCTGAACATACTATTGACTGGGTAAAACAGGGAACAAAATTTGAATTTATGGCCTAAACGCAGTCAGTTATGGGATTTGGGTTGCTCTGCTTTTATGGGATGAGAATTCCGAGTGGCAGGGTTCCATGCTATGCTACCACACTGTGTCCTGGGCAGTGGTCCTTTCAAGCACTGACCTTAATCTGTGTGGCCGGTCCCGCTGCCACCATCCCTGGCCCTGTGTTGCTCAACAAGAAAGCTAGGCTCACCTGGACATAAGGAAAAGTCCTCACTTCTTCCCCAGCTTACCTCTCAATCTTGGTTCTTCCAGAACACTTTCTTTTTCTTAACACAAGTCAACTGAAAAGTAGGATTTGATACATGGAGTTTTGTGACCAGTTTATCTGACATACATAGAATCTAAGGGATTCCTGGATTCTACCAGTAATACTGAAAAGCACACCTGATAAGGCATAGCTTTTTTGTTGTAGAAATACAGAATATGTTCATTAAAAAAAATGGACGTGCAAATTGCATCTCCGTGGGAGATACACTTTATACATTTGGGTGTGTATTTTTCACTATGGATTTATTTCTCTTTGTTTCTCTCTTCCACTCGTTCTTTTTCTATGTCACTCGTGTATGTCCTAGTATGTCTCATACCTCTTGTATAGCCTCTCTAGGCAGAGAGCAGCCAAGTCCTTCATCTGGGTGATAAAACCCTCGCTCTGTCTCTGGGGCCTATGAAAATTGGGAAATATTGGAACTATTGGCAAGTTGGGTAAAGGGCTGCCTCGGATTGTCAGCCATCCTTGGTAGCCCGCATTTTACATTGTGGCTGTGTTTTCCTTTGACAGGTAAGTGCCATCTGTATTGCTAGTCATCACGGTACTGCCATTGTTTTCAGTCTTCTGTAGGGTGTCACCTAAGCTGCTTACATACTTTACAAGTTTGCATTCAGTTTGTTGACTGCTGTATAAGCAAGTCACTTCTCTGCTCAAAAATCCACAGTAAGTTCTTAGGAAGCCCCAATATCAAATGCATACTTTTTGTCTTCCCCTGAACCTTACTCCTACTTCTACTGAACAGGAACTTCAGTTTAATTCTCTTCTGTCCTTCAAGTCCTGGCCCCATTCCTGGCTCCTCAAGAGACCTTGACTGTAAGGCCTATTTCATTGTCTATCTTCTTTGAATCCCTATAACACTGCAAGGCTGTACAACATCGTCCTGCACTAAATTATATATTGTCTTGTATTGTTCCTAGCTGGTTCATGTATATCAGTCTTGTCTCCCTCATGAGAATGTAAGCTCCTTAAGAGCAGGGACCATGTCTTAAATTTTTGTATCCACCACAGTGCCTGGCACAGTGCTTGGCACATGGGTGCTGAATAAATACTTTGTTTATTGCTCAGCAAACTATTATCTGGTATTTTTCATTATAAAGGGATTCATGTATGCGCATGCAAGCTTGTTCCTAGTTGTTAAGGATTATGACTGTCTCACAGCGGGATGGAGCAAAACTGAACACGATCGAGGGCAGGGGTGATCAGACAAGCCAGCCAGTAACAATGACACCAGCTGGCACGGTCATGGTAAGGACAGATAGTTAAGTCCACAGACCATTGCAGAATGGTTAAAAATGAGGTATGTCTGACAACTCGCCTTTTGGAAGAAAAGCCCTGATATTCCTTGAATAGCTGTTAGCTTCTAATCGTGTGCATATGTAAGCCACTTAACCACAAGCGACTTCTTTTGGAGGGACAGCAGATTTCAGGCTACAAATATGAGGAATGGGGGATGGGGTGATGCATGTAATACTGCTTAATACCGATGTAGGATTTTATTTTTCAACTCTGTTTCACTTGACTTTGAGGCTGCAGAATAGCTGGGTAATTGTCAGAGATTATGAATGAATTACCAATGCAGGTGGTTTATTTTGCCTGCACCATTTAAAAAAAAAATTAAGCCAACATTTAAAATGGACAGGTTTCACATGAAAATCTTCATTTTGGGGGCTTTTCTTGAAAAAAAATTAGAAGATCTGGCAATAAGAGGCCTGTGTGGCAGCTATTGCCTGGAGATGACCAGTGGCTGTTTCTAGAGACGGCATGTGCTCCATCAAGAGACTATTTCACTCATTTATATTATCCACCTGGGACTCTTGTCATTGTTTGGAGTGTATGTCTCCTCCATCAGGTTACTCTGGAAAGCACACTGGGAAAAAGGACTGAGGTCTGTCATTTAAGTACTCAAGGTTTATAATTTGAGCAGTAACATTTAGATATTGCTATGGTCTGAATGTTTTGTGTCCCCCCCCCCCCAAAAAAAAAATTCATGCTGAAATCTTAATGCTTGGTGACTGAGTCATGAGGTGGAAACCTCATGAATGGGGTCAATGCCTTATAAAAAAGCTCCAGAGAGATTCCTAGCCCCTTCCATCATATGAGGACAAAGCAATAAGGTGTCAGCATTGAACCAGGAAGGGGACCCTCGCCAGAAGGCAACCATGCTGGCACCTCCAGAACTGTGAGCAATAAACGTCTGTTGTTGATAAGCCACCCAGTCAATGGTATTCTCTTACAACAGCCTGAACAGACCAAGAAAATTATTTTCCCTTCTAAGTTTGTGTTGCCTTTCTAAATCAGTATTTAGGGGCATGAAGTGAAATTTTGTCAATTTATTCTTAAACATCTATCTGCTATTAGTTCAACATGCACATTTTCAGTAACTCCTGGTCACTTATACTATTAGCAACTAGAGGAAAATAACCTCTGACCTACAGGAAAGGGGAAGGATGATTTTTACCATGTTCACAATAGGGAACTCATGGAAATGAACTGCAGAAGATGCCCAGATATCCTTCACATGGATTGAAGCTTATGATGGATGAATTCCCTGGAAATCCCTTTTCCTGTATGCAGTGCAAACAGCTGCTTGTCAGTCTTTCTGTGGAAAATTAGCAAATCATCTAAGAGCTTTGAATTTAGGAAGGGTAGGAAAAACTAATTATATCCTATTTTCCGGGTCGAATTCTGAATCTTTTCATTGATTGACATGAGCTGGGAGTCCTGTAAAGAACTTGAGAGTCTGGCAGGAATAGTTGAGGAAAGGAAGGGTAAAAGACAACTTTAGTTTCATTAGACTCCCTCTTTCCCTGCTTGTATTACAGGAGCAGAGCACGTCCATCGGGATAGTCACTTTCTTAGAAGAATGTATGATTGTCATTGAATATGTCATATCTCTTCTGTAACACAGGATGATCACCAGGATCATTTTCAATAATCGGATTCTGTGACATCTGAATGACTACGTAATCTCAGAGGCTCAGTTTCTTCATCTGTAAGTTGGGGGTGATATCAGTATCTACTACCCAACATCAGTTGTTTAGAAGATTAAATCATGCAAATTATTGTGTGTTCTTCATTAATTTTACAAAATTACTTTTCTTGAAGAGCTAATATTATTGCGGACAGTGAAGGGGAAACGCGTGTTTACTGAAAAGCAATAGTGTTAGCAGGAGACCGTGGTGGTTTTCCAAAGTTAAGGACCCACGGAACCGTACACCCTGCCTTTCCTTGTTGTCGCTCGGGGCCTTTTTCCCATGGTACCTCGGGCCTGCTCCCCCCGCCCTCAGGAAGTGAAAGCCTGCCCACGCTCCCAGTGCATGCTGGGAGATGGAGTCTCCTTCCTCAAGGCTGCTGGTGACCGTGAGGTCTGCGGGGTCGCTGGGAGCCGCCAGCACGTGGCGGGGAGAGGCGGCGCGCGCTAGCTGTCGGCTCCCGAGAGCGGCAGGAGCTGCCCGCCCTTGCGCCTCCCGTCGCGGTGCCCTCCCGACATGCCTGAGGAGGCGGGCTTCCCGCCGGCCAAGAGATTCCGGCCGGGCTCCGGGCCTCCGAGCCGCGCCGGGTCCTGCCCTCCCGGGCGGCGAGTGGTTATGCTGCTGACCCCGGGCGGCGGCGGCGGCGGCGGAGGCCGGAGGCAGGAGCCGCCCCTGGTCCCGCCCGCGTCCAGCCCCTACTCTGAGGCCGTGGAGCGGCAGCGCCGGAGTCTGCCCATCTTTCAGGCGCGGGGGCAGCTGTTGGCCCAGCTCCGAAACCTGGACAGCGCCGTCCTCATCGGTGAGTGGCCGCGCCGGAGGGTGCTTCCTTGCTCCCCGTTCGGGCTCTGCGAGAACAGCTTTTCCTAGGCGTCTCTCACCGTATTTCATTCATTTCTACAACAAACCTGACCTTCTCTGTGCGGGGCCAGGAGAGAGGGTTCAAAGGAGTCGGACAGCCTCGTTCTCGAGGTGCTCACAGCCAGTGCGAGTGACCCACGCGTGAAGCAAAGACTCACCTTCCGTGTGGAAGGGTAGAGGGGCGCAGCGGGGACTTTGGGAACTTTGAAGAGTGGTTCTGAGCCAATCGGTGAGGGGCGGCGGGGGAGGTGGTCCCCGGAAGGCGTTCAACAGAGCCTCGAGAGAGCCTGCCCTGTAAGAAACCAAGTGGAGGCGAGAAACAGTTCTGTTTCTGGTGCACGAATTAAGAGGCAGAGTTGAGGACCGGGGACTGATTACAAGCGGCTTTGATCCCCAACGTTTAAGTAAGAGGAGTTCCTGAAGGACCCAAAGGATGAGCCTCCAAGAAGGGAAGGAGACTCAGGAGAGCCGACAGCCTAAGGAATAGAGCTGTAAGAAGGGAGTGAACAGATGCAACAGTGAAGAGGTCCAGTAAATGCGGACCCAAAAATGCCCACTGGTTGGATGCGAGGTATTGACTGTGGATCCCGTTGAGCTCTGTTTCAGCAGAGCCGTGGGAGCAGAAGCTGATTTGGCATTGGGCAGAGGAGTATGCAGGAGGGGAGGGCATGAAGGCAGTGGGAGCAGACTTCTGTTTTGAGAAAAAAGGAGTGGGGACGGAGAGAAATCTGCACGTATTCACAGGTTGAAGGGAATAACTCAGTGGGGGAGGCTGAAATTGGAAAGCTGGCACTAACAGAGGCTGAGAGCGTGGGGAAGAGGGGTACTTGGGAACAAGGGCTCGATGCAGAGCTGGCCTGGAACAGGAGGATGGATATCCAGGAGGCTGGGGGCTGGAGAAAGGAAGTGAGAATAAGGGTGACTGCAGAAAAGCTTGGAGGGGAGAGGGAGGGAGATCACATTTGAGGACTTCACTTTTTCGAGGAAACAGGTACAGGAGCTCTGCTGAGAATGGGAGTTGCAGGGCCCTTGGGGAGGAGAGGGACAGAGGAAGGGCTGGAAAAGCAAGAACAAAGACCGACAGTTGTGCTGGTGCACAGGTGCATTTGGCCCCACTGCGAACTCAGGTATTCGTTGGCGCAGTTGGATTATTTTACTATAGCAATGCTCAGTTTCTTGGTATAGGAGCAAAAAAGATGGACCGGGAGACACTGATCCAAGTTGGGGTTTTGCCTGGAGGACTCAGCAGGAGGAGTGTAGAATGATCAAATGATTCTTGTCTGGGTCAGGAAGGATGAGCAGTCAGAGGGAAGAATATGGAAGAACCGTGGGTCTGCGGGGCTCTGTGAGGTCAGGGAGGGGTGGTGGGAGCCACGGAGGGGAGGGACGCACGGGTCTGCCAAATTCTTTGCTCTGATTGGGCACTGGGAAAGGAATGCCTGCTGTATGCAGATGCTCAAGTACAAGGAGGAGACAGGCAGGCCTCTGCCCTCCAGGGGCTTCTGATACTGGAGAGGGACAGAAACATTTAAATGCTTCCACATAGTGTAGGGTGATCAGTGTTGGAAGAGAGATGAACAAGGCACTGAAGAACACAGGAGGCCAGTGCAGCCCCTGGGGAGAGAGTTTGAGATCTAACTCATCTTGTTGAGTTTGTCAGGCAGACAGCATGGGAGCAGGTGTTTCATAATAGTGCAGACAGAGGCAGAGGGTGTGAAAGAAGGTGGCGGGCTGGGGAACGTGAGGAGTTAGGCATGGCTGCAGTGTAGGGGTAGACATCTTCTCACGTCATTACATAGACGTCTCATTTATTCCTTTGAAAAGTATGACGGGGGGTTGGTATAGCTCAGTGGTAGAACACGTGCTTAGTATGCACGACATCCTGGGTTCAATGCCCAGTACCTCCATTAAAAAAACAGGATGATATTTTCATGTCACAGTTGTATTTCATCGTATGCTTTTACTGTACCCATTACTATTGCTGACCGTTTACATCTTTTCCAATTTCTGGCTGTCATGAGCAATGACTAAAACGTCTTTGCAGCTTCATCTTTATACACATCTTTACTTCTTTAGACACAAGTCCTGTAAGTGGAGTTGTGGGTCAAAGGGTATAAACATTTTAAAGATTTTTCCTGATGTAATTTGGCCTTCCAAGAAACAATTGCAGTTAGCACTCCACTAACAGTACACTTGGGTGCCCGTTTTCCAGTGGCTTTATCAGATCAGTGTATTTTTTTTAATCTTTTCCTTCTAACTTTGATCTGGATTGTTTGGTGAAATTTGTTTCTGTTTTGCATTTAAGTGAGACTTTTTTCTTTCCTAGGGGAGACTGGCTCTGGGAAGACCACGCAGATCCCTCAGTACCTGTACGAAGGAGGAATTGGCCGCCAGGCCGTCATTGCTGTGACCCAGCCTCGTCGAGTGGCGGCCATCTCCCTGGCGACCAGAGTCTCAGATGAGAAGAGAACTGAACTCGGGAAGCTGGTACCTAATTTCCTTCTTCACTGACTCCCTTTCTTGGCTCCTTTCCCCTCACCCCCTGCTCCCTGACTCTTATTTTTCTGAACAAGACTTCTTATACATAGCAAGCTTCTTCCTGGCCACACTGTTTTGGCCTTTACCAGTTCCTCAGAGATCAGAGGTCCCACAGGCTGTCAGTCCCATTTGCTTTGCTTTCAAAATCTGTTGGCAAGTCAGATAAATTAATTGTTTTCCTTGAGCACTTTCAAGGCTTCATTAACATCTGCTAAATCTCTTATCTACATATCCCTCTAAAAACTCGTAAGCATTTTTCTAGCCTATACGTGGGTATTGAGAGTGAGTCCCAGAACTTGTAAGTCAGATTTATTTGTGTTTGTGTGTGAGTTTACGCATTTGACTTAAAAAAATGTCTTGGATATCCTTTCATGTGTGTACATAGCTTCACTTGAAACTGTGAAGCAGCAGGTGGGAGGAGGTTAGTTTTAAATTCTCTGTAGTGCTAATCTTCAGTGCAGTGCAGGGGTGTGTCCTTTGTCCCAGGGAGCGGGGCAGAGCAGGTGTTGGTCCCTATCACCCAGGCAGCATAGGGCAGGGACCCTGAGTGCACGACACGTGTTTGACGAGTGAATAAGTTGTGTCTCCACGCAGGTTGGCTACACTGTGCGCTTTGACGACGTCACCTCGGACAACACCAAGATCAAGTTCCTGACAGACGGCATGCTTCTGCGTGAGGCCATCTCTGACTCCCTGCTTCGGAAGTACAGCTGCATCATCTTGGATGAAGCCCACGAACGGACCATTCACACGGACGTGCTCTTTGGGGTGGTGAAGACAGCGCAGAGGAGGCGGAGGGAGCTGGGGAAGCTGCCTCTCAAAGTAGGTGCAGCCCGTTCTGCTGCGGGACCGGGGAGATGGGGGAGGTGGGCGTTGCCCGGGCCTCCTGGTTGCGGGTAGGGATGGAGGTGCACAGAAAGGCTGCCGGTGTTGGTTTCCCATCCTCCTCTCCCATCTGGCCTGCAGGTGATTGTGATGTCAGCCACGATGGACGTGGACCTGTTCTCTCAGTATTTCAACGGAGCCCCCGTCCTCTACCTGGAGGGTCGGCAGCACCCCATCCAGATTTTTTACACCAAACAGCCGCAGCACGATTACCTGCACGCTGCCCTCGTCTCGGTCTTCCAGATCCACCAGGTATGCGGTGGGGTGAGGATGCCCAGAGAGGTCGGTTTGACCTTGAGCGTTCAGCCTTGCAAAGGAAAGCTGCCGAAGGAAACCACTCTGGGAGCTGTGTCCTTAAGGTGAATAAGGAGTTCGTTTACCATGTCCACGTGTTTACTCTTTTTTTATGCTTTTTTTCCTCTAAAAAGAAAAATAGTTCAACCCTGACCAGCAGCTTTCTTCAGCTGAGCCAGAAAACATCCACAGGGTAGAGCAGTGGCTGGCGAGCACTTTTTGATCAGAACCCGCAGTAAGAAGCACATTCTATTTTGCAACCCAAGACACAACACGTAGGGCTGAAATAAGTCTTCGGAAACAGTGCCCCCCTCACTACATGTGATGTCCTCTGGTATTTTCTCTCATTAAAAAAAAATAGTTAGTATATTAACCAATAATGGGTTGCAATTTAGAGTTTTCTTTTGAAAAAAAAAAACTATATTAGGGAAATATTTCAAAATTTTTTTCATTTTATTAAATATCGACTTAAATTTTCAAGTGATTAAATCACCTTTTTTTTTAAAAAAAAAAAGGGAAGGGATTAATGTGTATAGAATTCACTGTTCTTACCTGCCCATTAACTTTCTGAAAAAAATCTAGGAGCCCGCTTTTTAAAGCTAATTTTTGTTTTAAGCTAATCGATACATGCATACATAGTTTAAAGTTTGAAAAGTCAAGCTAAATTTAAAAAGCTCATTAAAAAAAACAGCAGTCGGAGAGGGAAGGTGTAGCTCAGTGGTAGAGGGCATGCTTAGCATGCAGCAGGTCCTGGGTTCAGTCCCCAGTACCGACTCTAAAAAAACCTAATTACCTCCTCCCCCTGCAAAAAAAATTAGAAATGGGTTGAAACTTCTGATCTCTCCTCTTCTCCCATTGTCTCTGTCTTTCTGGCCTTATGCCTTCACTGTCATTTTGATAGTATTTGCAGAAGATCAGTCTGCCTTGTTTCGCTACTAAAAGCAAACTTGAGATGAGGATTTGTCATGCATGACACCTGCGGGGCCCTCAGGTGACATGGTGGCTTTGATGAGTCCTCTCATTGATGAAACGTTGATGTTTTAGAGGTTATCCTGTCTGTGTGTGTGCACCTCTGAACACTTGTCCTGTTGATTCCGGGCTGAAAGAGTATATGCGCGCATGCGTGGATGTCTAACGACACGTATTTACGTGTAGACATTTTATATATATGTGTGTAATGTGTATATACTTCCACATGTGCACACGTATAATTACTACTATCAAATGTGTTTCAGTTATTTTGCCACTCAAGCACTTTACAGATTAATGTATCTGCACAGCCCTCAAAGAAAGACCGGGTCACTGGGTGTGCAGTTAACACTTGGATGTTCCTCCCTTCTCGAGGTGAGGAACCCAGTTCAGCCTGGGATCTCAGGCATCCGTCCGAGAACAGGGCGCTTTCATAGTTTACAAAAGTGCGTTTGCCGGCCTCGGTCAGTAAGGGCTCCTTTCCCAGCACAACTGCTCCTGGCCTTTCTGTGGATCAGGATTTCCCCAAGTTGTTGTCTCTTTTGTCAGCTTCATCTTTCAAGATGATTCTGAAAGAAAGAAAGTAAGCCTTACGCAGATTTTACTGGCTTGCCTGATTACGCTTGTCATGACATTGTTCATGTTGCAAAAGCAGTCTGGTGATTTTCCTTCAAAATATCCTTAATTAGGTTCTAAACATCGCTGGCTAACCTGCATCAGTTGCAGCTGTGCGTTACTGGGGAGGGTTTTCTCCCAGGGGAGACACCCATGTTAAGGCTCCTGTACGACCCCAGCATTAAGGAAAATAACTGGGAAACTTCATCAGTGACCATTGTCTTGTTCTATGCAACCTGCACTTCTGTCAAGGCCTAGTCATCCTGCTCTGCCCTTCTGGTAGGAAGCCCCCTCCTCTCAGGACATCCTGGTGTTCCTCACCGGTCAGGAGGAGATCGAAGCAATGAGCAAGACCTGCCGGGACATCGCCAAGCACCTCCCAGATGGCTGCCCCTCCATGCTGGTCCTTCCACTCTATGCCTCCCTGCCCTATGCCCAGCAGCTCCGTGTCTTCCAGGAGGCCCCAAAGGTGAGTACACCCCCTCTCCTGCCCAGCCCCACCCCTGGGTACCAGACGGACCCCATGTGTGGGGTCTGTGCTCCTGTCAGCAGGCCCCAGATAAGGCATATTCATCTATGAGCAGAAAAGATGCAGGCATATAATGTGGGGCTGCAGCTACAGCTTTCCTGGGGTTGGAACAGGGAAACAGTTGTCAGGGTTGAGAGAGAGGCAGAGGCAGAAGCCAGAAGCTAAATGAGTGACTCTTCCAAGGTCCACCGTAAACAAGTGATTTGTCCACAGTACCCGTGCTGTGCCAGGCACGGTGCTCATGCTTTGCAGCCACTCTGGCATCCTCTCAAGAACCACAAGGTAGGTCACAGCCCCAGTTCATAAACCCCGAGGCCCCGAGGGGTGAAGTAACAGTTGCCCAAGGGACACAGCAGGTAACTGGCAGGGCCAGGGTTCCAACCCGTGTCCACCGGCTTCTGAATCGTGTGCCCGTTCCGCTCCATCTCATCACCTCCAAGTAAGCTTTTAACACTGGACCTTCTCCCCTCCCTCCGCCCAGTTTAGTGACCAGCCATCGATATTAATAACCGTCGTTCGTAACAAAGTCACCTTTTATTGATCGTGAGTGAATTGTGGCAGTCAGTGGTGAGGAATATATTTTAAAGCTTCTGAATCATTTGTGTGTCATACGGCTTTTTGGTTTTCTTCCTCCTTTTAGGGCTATCGCAAAGTGATCATTTCAACCAACATCGCTGAAACCTCCATAACCATTACAGGAATAAAATATGTAGTTGACACGGGCATGGTTAAAGCAAAGAAGTATAACCCTGGTGAGAATCTGTAGCTCCCCGACGTCTCTTCCTTGTGCAGTGAGCCACCTGTAGTCCCACAGTTTCCCCAAAATGAGCAGTTCACTGCTGCCCCCAACTGCGATTTGGGTGGCCTGCCCCACACATGAGATAGCAGTCAGGTCCAGAGGGGCTCCTGAGGGTACAGGGGCAAGTTGGTGAGGCGAGTCCCCAGGTGTGGCAAACATGGAGCAGGAGGATCAGGGACCCCCCCGTTGGCAGGTGGGAGAGAATGATGGCTCTCGGGCCAGGGACAGCGGATACCCCATCGGAGGCTTCCTTGGAGATGGCGTCCAGCGCACCTGGTTCGAGCTGCAGGCTCCCAGGAAGGAAGCAGGCCCCTGGGCTGGGGTGAGGCACTAGCTGTTTCCTGAGCATGTGCGGTGGGCAGCTTGCTTGAAGTCATTTCTCTTCAGGTCTGTTTTCCACCTTGCTTTATTCCGTGGAGAATTTGAGGTAGCTGAAATCATGGCTCCCAAACCTTGAATTGAAACTCACTGCTGAGCATTCAGGGTGCTGACTTTCACGTGTGTATCTCATGGGGCCGGCCTGCCTGAAAGGGCTTGGTTCTCCAGCACCAGGCACGGAATACACCTTTATCAAGATTCGTCTCCTTCACTCCTGGGCACAACAGCATCACGTCATCTCTCTTTCATAATAGAGGGGAAGGAGGACGGCGCACAGGGGGCAGGAGGCATTTCATTTCCGAGTCATTGATTGCTGGGGGACCAGCTGTCCCGGTTGCTGGAAACTGTCTTGGTTTTGGTCCTGGGAGACCCCTCAGTCCTGGGTAATCTGGGGTGGTTGTTACCTGTGATCTAAGCCAGGGCCTCTGAAATCTGCTCTCCTGGCCCCTGCTCCGAGCACGAGGTTTCTCTGGTGCTTCAGTCACAGATTTCATACGGTGTTCACGGCAAGGCCTCACTTCACCATGGACCAGTTTGGCTTTACACTTTCCTGGACTTGTGTCCCAGAAAGGGTCCCTCGTGCCCTAAGGAATGCTTCTCACTGTCCACGTTGTAGAAACAGCTTGTCCGTGTGATGGGCGAAGCACTAACATGGGCCATTCTCCCCCCAGACAGTGGCCTGGAGGTGTTAGCTGTGCAGCGAGTGTCAAAGACCCAGGCCTGGCAGCGCACAGGACGGGCTGGCAGAGAGGACAGTGGTGTCTGTTACCGGCTCTACACAGAGGATGAGTTTGAGAAGTTTGAGAAGATGACCGTGCCAGAGATCCAAAGGTAGGCCCAAGGGGCTCCCACGCCCGCCATACGTTCCCGGGGCTCCTGTTCCCACCCGTGTCTTCCCAGGGCTGCTGTTTCCCCTAAGGCCCCTGGGAGTGGGGGCAGCTCTGCCCTACTGGCTGGAGTCGGGACGCCCACAGGAACCATCTGCATCTCCCACTCTTGCAGGTGTAACCTGGCGAGCGTGATGCTGCAGCTTCTCGCAATGCGAGTCCCAAACGTGCTCGCCTTTGACTTCATGTCCAAACCGTCTCCAGGTGAGTGGGGTCTTCAAGGCAGTGAACGGGCCTGAGTGGACCGGAATAGCCAGCAACTTGCCAGGAAAAGGTCTTCTGGCCGCCTCCTCGTGTGTGTCTGATGCACTGGATGGAGGCGCTCAGAATCACGAGAGGAGAGGTCTGTGCCCTCAGCTCCATCGTGGTGCAGAAGCAGCGGCTTTGTGAAGACATCCCGAACGGGTCCCGTGACCACAGAGCCAACACGGGGGGTGGAGGGGGCCCACGGGATACCACCAACTTAACGGAGTTGTACTGTTGCAGCAAAAGGACTGAAAAGATCGAGTTTCTTTGCTTTTGACTGGAACTTGGTCCCTGTCCTTCACTGATAATCTCTCCACAGAGGAAGAAAAAATAATTGAGATTCTTAACGGTGGTAGCTTGGCACTTGACATCTTCAATACACCCTCTTCCTTTTTCTCTTGTTTTCAAGTGGGGAAATGCAATTGGGTAAAAAAGTAGACAGTTGATGTGTGTCCTGGGCCCTCCCCTGTCTTCAGGTTCTTAGTTTCCCTCCCGGAAGCAACCACTGTGACCATCCCCCAGCGTCTTCTAGAAAAAAATCCATGCATATGCAAGTACATATCCTCACGTTTAAAACACAACTAGCAATGCACATTGTGCACCATTCTACATTTTTTTCCCCTTTTAATTGCTAAGTTCCTACATGTAAAGGAAGAACACACGCCAGGTAGCAATGAAGCCACACCTGGGTACCTGTTACTGGGCCCGCGAAGCCCTCCCACCTCACTGGCCTCCCTCCCCCTGCCTCGGAGGAACCACTTCCCTGGTTTTGCCTGTGATTCCCTCACTTTTCTTTGATGTTTTATTCCCTGCACGTGCATCCCTGAGCAAGGTATTGTTTTGGTTGGCATTTTTATATGTTGATATCCCAGTAACCTCTCTTCATTCGCTGTGTTTTGCAAGGTTTATGTTTGATGCATTTTCAGTGCTAAATACTGTTCCATTCTATGAATAAACCAAAAATGCCATTTATCCTTCTACTGATAGACATTTGCACATTGCTTTTTTCCCTTAATATATCTTACAGATCATTTCCTCTCTGTGTGTATATGTTTATTACCTGATTAGAAATGCATCTTTATTCTTTAATAGGTAATGCAGTTTCATGGTTCAAATTCAAAAAGAATAAAAGCAAATAGTAAACAGGGTCCTCTGAGGCAGCTGGTGTTTCCATCGTGTGTGTGATCTGGAGGTGCAGGTCCCTGTACGGTGTGCAAGTAGATTTGGGGGTGAACTTCTTAAGTGTAACTTTGCTGGGTTTTGGATTTATGTACATACCGCCCAATTGCAGGCTGTTATTTAAAAAGAGAATTGAACATGGAGACAGTGTGGGTGCGAGGTTTGATGCAGACGTATCAGAAGCTCCTGAAGTACTGAACTAGCTACAGCTTCTTCCTTTTTTAAATTTCTGGCTCCTTTTTATATCTCTTTAGATCACATTCAGGCGGCCATTGCCCAGCTGGAGCTGTTAGGTGCCCTTGAACACAAAGACAACCAGCTCACCCTGACTCCAATCGGAAGAAAGATGGCGGCATTCCCATTGGAACCCAAATTTGCCAAAGTAAATGATACCCTCCCCTCAGTCCCCTTTCTGCACATTGCAGGTTAGCCATCCCTGCTTCCAGAGGACTCCTCAACCCAGTGCTTCTAGATCCATCTTCCCTTTTTCTCTTAAATAATGATCAAGCCCTACTTTGTGTCTAACACTGACTTACATTCTGTGTGGGGTTCAGACTAGTCATGAGCCCTTTCTATGTGGAATTTGGAGTCACGAGGGGAAGGCAGTCATCTGTTTTACAACAAGTGAAATGACATAACACACATTGTCATGGTTTTAGAAACACCTGCCCCTTCACATCTTAGAGGGGAAGCAACAGAAGCAATACAGGGGAACGGCTTGGTGACACAGTTTTAAATTTTGACTTGCAGACCATCCTCCTGTCCCCCAAATTCCACTGCACGGAGGAGATACTGACCATCGTCTCCCTGCTGTCGGTGGACAGTGTTCTCTACAACCCCCCTTCCCGGCGGGATGAGGTGCAGGGTGTGCGGAAAAAGTTCACATCGAGCGAGGGCGATCACATCACCCTGCTCAACATCTACCGGACCTTCAAAAACCTGGGCGGAAATAAGGTAAGCCGTGTCTCCTTCCTCTTCCCAAATGGCACCTCCTTTCGGGCTGGTGTTTTAAGGGCATCTTCCCTTCTGGGCTGTGTCACCTGAAGAGCCACAAAAAGAATGCCGGCTGTCACTTCAGAGAAGTCTGAGCACAGGGAGGTTCCCAGGGAAGATGTCAGTGATTCCAGCCTCGCACTCTGCTTGTATTTGACTCGCACTTAACATGGGCAAGTTCGTTAAGTATTTGGTGATCCGATTTCTTAGCTTGAAAAGGATTTATTTCCCCACCTGCCCCTGACTTTCTTCACAGTAGCCTTTGCTTTCGTGATATTTCAGATGCATGGACCAAGATGGAAAATGGCAGTGTCTTTTTTTCTTTTATCAGTGAAATCAGTAATTGTACCATAGACTGCATGCTTCACTTTGTCTGTCTTAATGCAGTTATTTAAAAAAAAAGGAAATGATAATAATAGCCAGCACCAGGTTTAGTAGCGGTAAACATTTTGTTCTATTTGCCTCCGTTTATTTTTAAGGAAAGAAAATGCTGTGGACACGGCAAGAGCTCTGTGCTGCTCCCTGTGTAGTCCTTTCTCCCTTCTGTAACCACTGTCCTGAAGTGGGTGTGTCTGTGTCCCTGTGGGCCACAGGGCACACTCACTTCATATCCATGCACAGTGTGTGATGTGAATGCTTCCACCCTGCAGGGAACATCCAGCTGGGTCTCCTGTGCACAAGGGGGCGGGTTTCTCTGGGGCTGACACCCAGAAGTGGACCTGCTGGTCTTAGGGCAGCTGCATCCAGCTTTAACAGCGGGTGTGTGGCTCCCCAGAGCTGTCACCTCCCTCTGCAGACTCCCCAGAGTCATATACGAGAGTTCCGCTTCCTCCAGCCTCTCCAGCTCTCAGTCAAAATGACTTTCATTTTTGCCATGTTGATGGATGTGAGCTAGAATCTCAGTTATTTGAAACTGCACCTGCCACGATTCCTCAAGAGACTGAGAGTCTTTGCTTAAGCTTATTGTCATTTGTGGTTAATCTTCTGTGGGTTGTCTGTCTACATCCTTTGTCCACTTTCCTACTGGTTTATTGGTCATTTTCTTACTGATTTGTAGAAGGTTTTTGTTTGTTTGTTTGTTTGTTTTTAATGTATTCTGGAGGTAATCATCCTTCCCTGGTGAGGTGATGCAAATACCCGTCTGTAGCTTTTTTCATGGTAATTTAATAGAAGAAAATTTTAAGTTTTACTTTAGTTTAAATTTGTACTGTTTCCCGTTATGGTTCATGCTTTCTGATACAAAGATATTTTCCTATATTTATTTTTAGTGACTGAAGTTCTCCTCTGAATTTAACTGTGGTCTAAAAATTATGTATTTTTTGTCTATAGAAATGAGAGGACTGTGATATCTCTTTTTCTCCTCTTCAGAATTGGTGCAAAGAGAATTTTGTCAACAGCAAGAATATGATGCTAGTAGCTGAGGTCAGAGCACAGCTGAGGGACATCTGCTTAAAGGTATTTCCCCTCCTGGTGTCCTTTGGGAAACTAAGCATCACTTTTTTCTAGGTGAAAATTTTTAAATTGCTGGTGATTACAAAAAAACAAAACAAAACAGAACAAAAAACTCTCACTGTAGGAAAATTTAAAAATAAAAAAGAAAGTAAAAATTTCCCCAAATTCCACCTGTCACCATTTTGGTCTGTTTCCTTGTTGCCCTGTTTTTGATGCATTTTTTACATAGTTACATGGTATGTGTATTTCATATTTAGCTTTTATAAACTTTAAAAGCATTTTCCAATGTTGTTAGAATTTTTCCCAAGGTTTTTTTTTTAGTGGAAATATCTTTGTGATTTTTTCTTCAGATTATGAAAGCAGTGAGTAATTGTTACAAATCGATTCAGTGCAGAAAATAGTATTATAGTGCAAAAAGTGTAAAAGTCTCCCACAGTCCTGCCCCTCCAAACACACACAGCAGTGTGTAGATCCTTTTAGAATTTGTCCTGTGTATGTGTGTTTTTGTGTGTACACATATACATGGAGATATATATATATATATAATTTTCTTTTTAAAACAAATATGATGCACATTGGTTTTTGCAGCTTGCTTTTTCGCCCTTGGTATGCTTCTTGACTGCTCAGTGCGTCCAGGCTGTCTTTCGATGCCTGTATGTGTCAATCTCATTGTTTTTAGTGACTTCATAGCATTTCATTGTATTTGCTACATTTTATTTAGTCAAGCCCAGAATGGTGGTCATTTAGGCCACGCTGTAATGACCATCCTCCTGAATACATATTTGTGCTCTGGTGCACACAGCATGGACTTCTAGAGGAGGGATTTAGACTTTGACAGACATCGCCAGATCACCAGCCAGGAGGTTTTCGGTCAGCCCATGGCCCCTCTTAGAGCGAATGACGTTGTGAAGTCCTGGCCCGTAAGTGCTCAGGGGCTGTGTGGCGCTCCCCACTTGACCTCCGAGGTGGGCTGGTTTGTGGAAGTGTTCTGTGTTGGACACTGAGGGAGTGTCCACTTTTTGCTGCTGGGTACAGCTCTGTAGGACACTCTCTGTGGGGAAGGCATCTTCTGAGACAGCCCCCAGTGTGGACCATCTGCACACCCCTAGGGGACACCTGTACCCAGACCTGTGTCTGATCTGAATTATACACATTTTTCCAACCCCTCTTGTACTTGAACAGCTTTCCTGCCAGACCATCACCTCTCTTTATATGCCAGGCACGGGCCAAGGTTCTGGGGTTTTACAGGCATGCCTATAACTCACATCTTAAGGAACAATCTAGAGGGGAGATCTGACATATATATACACGAATGATTCATGAGAGGAGGCAATAATAATGATCAAAGTCACGATCATTTATGAAGCACTACTGTTTAAGGCCCCGTTCTAAACACTTTTCATGCGGTTCCCTTATTTGAAATCCTCATTTCTCCCTTGAGTTTGAGTTTGTTATTATTCCCATTTTATAAATGATGAAATGAGAGCCTAAGAAGTTTAGCTAATTTATCCCCAGTCACAGAGCCAGCGAGTGGCAGAGCTGGCACCCTGGCAGCCTGGCAGGAGAGACCATCTGTTAGCTGTAGGGCTCTGGGGCTTCCGGGAGGTGGTGACCATTCAGCCCCCTCTTGACAGATGAGGAGACAAAGAGGGTCTTCATCAGGCCAGGATCAGCTAATTGCAAAAACAAGCTCCATCGAGCCACCACATAGGGAAAAGGGGGAGAAGAGGTGTCTCTGGGAGCCTCTGGGCAGGAAGTAGTCTATCCCACAGGGATGGGAATAAGGCGCAGAAGAAGCCTTGGGAGCCAGGGTGGCTGTCTGTGGGCCACTGGTCCTCTCTCCGCTGCTCCCTGCTCCTGCGTCCTCTCCCTGCCCCCTGGGCACTGAGTGCCTGCTCTCCCCGCCTCTCCACTCAAGAGCTCCCAGGGGTTGCTCACATCCCCCACACCTCCAACCTCCCCCTCCCCCAGGGAGGAGCTGGCCAGGTAGCTGTCAGCCAAGGGTTCACCACCTGGCTGCTCAGCTGTGGCCTGGAGTCCCAGGGGATTGGACCCACTCAGCAAGGGGGCAGAGGAGGGAGACAGATGAGTGACACCCACTGCGGAGGTGAGGGGCGTCCAGTCTCCTCGGGGACCTGCGGGAAGACCCTCGGGGGCCGGTAGAGGGGAATCGAGGCGGGGTGCTCAGAGAACTCATTCCTGGCTTCACGGTTGGAAGTTTGCATCGTTTTGCCGGGAGCAGGAGAGACACGGAAGGGAAAGCTTTTGAGTGGAGGAAGGACGGCCGAGCTGTGTTTTAGGAAGATTAACTGGGCTGCGGGATGTGAGGGGAACCCGAGGGAGGGGACAGTGGCATAGAGTGAGAGGGAGGAGGTCCTCCCTTCCTGGGACACCGCCTAGATATTTGCACGAGGGGTGAGCTGCAGGGTCACCCAGCCTGTCTCGTTTGGCAGCTTCTGTGACTGCTGATTTCCCTGCTGGTCTCGGGCACTGAGACAGTGCCCAGGGTGCCAGCACCTGCCACGGGCCTTGCACGCGCTGCTGCACCGTAGGGCCCGTGGCTCCGGATGCTGCGGGGGCGGCGCGATGCTCACGTCGGGGGTCTGCTCGGCTCCCTCTCCCTCCCGCCACAGATGTCAATGCCCATCGTGTCGTCGCGAGGAGACACGGAGAGCGTCCGCCGCTGCCTGGCGCACAGCCTCTTCATGAGCACTGCCGAGCTGCAGCCAGACGGGTCCTACGCCACCACCGATACCCACCAGCCGGTGGCCATCCACCCCTCGTCCGTCCTCTTCCACTGCCGGCCGGCCTGTGTCGTGTACACCGAGCTGCTCCGCACCAACAAGTGCTACATGCGGGACCTGTGCGTGGTGGACGCCGAGTGGCTGTATGAGGCCGCCCCCGAGTTCTTCCGGAGGAAGCTGAGAACCGCCAGGAACTGAGCCGCCGCCGGGGCCGCGCGTGCCAGGAGCTGGGCCACCCGCCGCCCCTCGAGAGGCCTCGGTTTCCACGTGTGGACCGAGCCGGGAGCTGAAAGGGTTAAACTCCCCCGGACCTAACCTCCCAGACACATCCGTACCTTGGAAGCTTAAAAAACGATGCTTTCGGTTCTTGCCCCGTGACTTTGGGGGACTGAGTTAGCTTTTGAGCTTCAGTTTCCCCATCTGTCAAATGGGGGTGACAGTAACACAGGGTTGGGGGCACGCGGTTTAGAGCAAATGGAGGAAAGTACCCACAGCGGCGCCTGCCCACGACGAACCCGCGGTAGGGTGTGAGCCTCGGCGCTGGGCCGGGTTCCCGCTTTTCTGCATGATGTGAGTCGGGTCCAAGAAAATCCCCTGAGTTCTCCTGACCGAGGGGGACGGTCTGGAAGGGGCACCATCCGAGGACACAGAGCTGTTGACCTTGGATCTGTTTTAACGTCTGTTTGCATGAAGTTTTGTAACAGAAGACAGAAGAGACTGACTTCTGTGGACATTTCAGGAGGGAGGTGCTGTTTCCTACCTCATGGGCCACTGCCCTGCCGGACCTCACTCCCCAGGGTGTGGACCTTCCCGGGAAAGGAAGTGCTCACGCCCTAAACACCTGAACTAAGGAATGAATCGAGCTGCACTGTTTGCATTTTTCTATCCCCAGGGCCCTGGGGGTGGGGCAGACAAGTTCATCCCATCACCTTCTGGTGTTTCTATTCTTTCATCTTATTCATTTCCTGTGGCCTTTTTTCCTTAGGGACTTGAGGAAAGCCTGGCTTTTCTGTTTCTCCCCTCTCCAGCCCTCAGTTTGTCAGAGGAGACTAGTCTCCACAGTTTCTTCCTCTTCTCATATTTTGAGAAAAGAAAAGACACCGAAAGTCCTTCTTAGCTATTTAATTATGAAAAGCAAATCATCTTCCGCAGTGAATGCTTCACCCCAGAAAACACCCAGATTTAGCCCTTTAATTGTGCTTAATTGATCTAAACACACACATGCTGTATTTTGGTCACTACTTACAGGGTGAAACATGCAGCTTCATGAGCAGGGGCCCAAACGGCCCAGGAGTCTTCAAAGACAGTGAACAGTCTCACCTATCTCTGCTTGTGTGTTTCAAGTCTGTCTCGCACCAGCCTGGCCTTGAGCAGTCAGGCCTTTAGCCCCTGTTCAGAGCTGTCTGGGACTTGTGATTTATTTCTGTTAGAAATAGTTATGTTTAGGCCAAAGGGACTCGACAGATCCTATATACTCTACCTTAATTAAAGTCTTAAACTTTTCTTCTTACTGTTGCTGACTTTCTGAAAAGTTTTCAGAAAAAAATTTAAGTGTATTTTTCTCACTTATTTAATAGAGGTCCAGGATGTTTAGCCTGACTTAGTAAAATATTGGATTTTTAATTAAAAAAATTCACCATGCTGGTAAAAAATTGAGAGTAGGTAGATTTATTATATTCCTCAGCAAATTATGTAGAGTGTTCTCTGGGGCAAGTAAAATTTAGCTTGGAATAATCTGTGTCCAGCTTAAGTACCTGATCCATTTCTGAAAGTGTTTTTTTTTTCTGAGCAGATGGAAGGCGTAGATAGCATCTAAGTAAATATAAATAGCTTCTATGTTTCTGTACAGAAACAAGTCTATCACTGTAACGTTCTGGTAGAATTTTAAATACAGTAGTTTTTTATTGGGCTTTTTAAAAAGGTAACTTTTAACATAGCTGCTCAGGGATTAAATCAGATGGGAAAAGCCGATCTGACTCTGCATATTACTACAAAGAGATAAACGGTTGTTTATATGGAGCCGCAGGGGATAGATAAGTACACTTTAAACTTTCTTAAGAAAGTTAAATGTTTCACAATAATGTTGCGATCTAATCTTGAGCTACTCCCTTTCCATCTCTGATGCTGTGCCGCCTTTTTTCCCACCTATGGAATCTGAATCTGGGTGGATAACTAGCTCCCTTCAGCAGCTGCATGTAAACAGATGCACTCCAAGCAACCCCCTCATCCCAGATGTTTGACGTCTGTTTTGGTAATAGTGGAGTGTGAAACACTCAGGGCAGCGCAGACCCCACTACAGGGGGGAAGAACCACCAACACCCAGTTCTTGGTAAAAACCCTTAGTGTTGTGTCTCTGCTAGTTGTATAGAGATGCCAGAATAAAGACAAGTGTTTGCTGTGGGGAGAAAACTCATTATGTACTGTGATGCATAAATCCACTTAATCTAGCTATCAAAAACAGAACGGTGGCCAGGCGTCTAAGATTCCATTCCTTCTGCATATAAGGAAACTGCCCCTGTGGGGAAGCCAGAGTTTTCTTATATTTGATCAGAATGTTAAAACTTGAAGGAAAAAAAAACAAAAATCTAATTGGTTCAGGTTTATGTTGTACTTTGAGAGTCTGTTTTTGTTCAAACAGACATAGCTCTATTGAAGTATCAGCTCTTGCTTAGAATGCTCAGATTTGCACATGACTATCCAATCCATTAAAATGATTCTTGTACATGATGTGTGTGGTTTCCTTCTTGGGTCTCCTTTCCCTCATTCACAGAATGCTGTTTAGAATATACTAAGTATTAGCCTTTGCCACAGTTTCGGGAAGACTTACTTTCTTGGTACCTTATATAACTTGTTTCCTGGCAAGGTAGAAACAGGAGTTCTTAACCTAAATCTGACGTAAGCTGTGGCTTCTTGCCCCTAGAAAAATAATGTCCCTATCAGAACCTGGGTGTAAGATTGGGTGCAGAGCGGGAGGGTCGCAGGAATTAGCCAGGGATCTCACCATTAGGAACCCTGGGTTTGGTGGGGTTGAGGGTCAGCTGCCAGGGACACCAGCAAAGCAGGAGGTTTCTGCTGAGAAAATAATCAAGCGCAGGGGCCGGAGTCTCGGTGTTTCTAGGACGAGAGGGGGAAGTTGAGGAAGGCCTCTTTGGGGAGATGACCTCGGAGGCTGGTCTTTGGGAGTTGGGGGGCGGCAAGAGAGCATTCCACGAAGTCATAGAAAGCCTGCGTGCTTGAGAACGGTGGATGGGAATTTGGAGAGTGTAAGCAGCCACTGGAGAGAACTGAGGCCAATGAAACAGCAAACCTGGAACACCGGACTCAGGCCAATTCAGTTACGGAAAGTTGAGTAATTGGATTCGAAGCCTCCCCAGGAGGCTGCACCGGAGGCCCCCTGTAGAGGGCGCCGTCCCGCCCATGGTGCCTTGCGTCTTCAAAGCGGCGGCGCGGAAGCGCTTCCTGGGCGGGGGCGGGACTTCCGGCGGTGGCCCTAGATCTAGGGGGCGCAGCTGGCGGGAGTCGTCCTTCTTGGCAGGAGTCGTTCTTCCTTTTCGCACGTGTCTGCCGCCGCCTTCGCTGCCAAGATGCTGCAACTGCTACGCAGCGTGCCCCGCGCCGTGGGCTCCGCCGCCGCCGGCCTCCGCGCCGCCGCGCCCTCCCAGCCGCTCCGGCAGCTACTGCAGCCCGCATTCCGGCCGTGCGCCCGGCCCTTTGGGCTGCTCAGCGTGCGCACGGGGTCAGTGCAGCTGCCCGGCCTCCTGCAGCCTCGGGGGCCCTGTGCCTGCGGCTGTGGCTGCGGCAGACTGCACACCGAAGGTGAGACTCGGGCACGTGGGCCGGGGCCTGGATGGGGCGCGGGGGCCGGGGCAGGGAAGTGCAGATCACAAGTGAACCGCCCGGAGCCGCCCCCGAGGTCAGGAACATTCTCCCACGGATCGGCGACCAGCGGGTTAAATCCACGTGTTGTCGCATTTCCTCTCTTCTTCCACTTCCAAGAGTTTCATTTTTGGGGGAAGAGATACTATTAAGCCCTGGAAGCTGACTTTATCCTCAGTGTCTCAAAAATGGAACTTTGCGAAAGCCCAAGGTCATGGTTAGAAGTAGTGTGGTGATGTTTGCTGGCAAGTGAAAGAGGGTAATTGGGAATTCTTTTGTTTTATTTTGAAACGTGGTAAGGAGTTCATTGTTGGGAAACTTTTCCAGAATCAAGCTCAGCTTCCCACCGATAACCTTAGCTGATTTTTACAGATGAGGAAACGGAGGCTTAATGGATATGAATGATTTGGGCTACGTTCCCAGAATCACCATTAATAGTATTAGAAACAGTCCACGTCCCAATTTCTGGGTGCAGTAACTAACATGGGCCATTTTTGTGCTTTAGAATGATTGGCTCTTCTTTTCCTGTAACTTGCTGATTTCCATTGTAGGGGACAAAGCTTTTGTTGACTTCCTCAGTGATGAGATTAAGGAGGAAAAGAAGATTCAGAAGTATAAGTCTCTCCCCAAGATGTCTGGAGGTTGGGATCTGGAGGTGAATGGGACAGAAGCCAAATTAGTGCGGAAAATTGCTGGAGAAAAGTGAGTACTGGGGCCTGTGGGCTCCAGGGGACCAAATCCATGACCCTGTGGGACCTGCCCTGAGTCTTCCCAGGACAGCCTTTAGTTAAGGCAGGTACTTTGACATGTGATTTCCAAGAGATGGGAGAGGATTCTTCGGGTGACTTCATAAGCTCCAGGTCATTCATTCACTGCACACTAATGTGCTGTGGTGGTTAATACAGAGGTGGTAAGGAAGTAGAAGCCGAGTAGCTGGAAGTCTCTTGGACCAGCAGAGGCATTGTTCACGAAACCCTTATAGTAGTGAGGGAGGCCGTGCCATGCAGAAAATCTACCTTGCCTAAATCTAAGCGGGCAAATTCAGAAATTCTTCCTGTGCTGACAGAGTCTCACTTTACACTGCTGACTCACTACAGGCTCTGGCTGAGGAAAACAAAGCCCCTACTCTCTGATGTTTACAGTTGAGAAAACAAAGTAAGTAACAGGGTGGGGTTCTGGTATAGAAAGGTGGGACCTGGTTAAGCTGTAAGTCTATGATACATTTTGAGTGAACTTTTGTATATGCCACGAGGTAGGGTTCTGGTTCTGGTTCTACACCTGGTGGTATAGTGTTCTTCCCATGATAGATCAATTGTGGATTCTGTAACTTCACTTAAACCACTTCCCTGGGGTAAAGCCATAGCCAGTTCAGGGCCATTATAGATACTGCTGTAATGACCATAACTGCGTTTCTGTGCCCAGGAGCTCAGCTTGGTCAGCACTGTTGCAGATTAGACAAATTTTGTGGCTGAATCTCAAACCTCAGACTGGCAAGGCAGCCAGTTAGCATGGGTCCAGAGAGGAGCACTGTTGTCTGCAGATAGTAGTGCCCAGCAATGCTTGTTCCAAATCTCACATGACATTTTGATTCAGACTTTGGAAAATGATATGTCAGGTGAAGATTCCTGCACTTTAAAATTGTCATTAGTTGATGTTCACCGCCTGCTTTGTGATGATTAAACTTCTCACAGCTGCTCTGAAGGATGAGCCTGTCCAGCAGCATATTGTTCTTCGTGAGGCCTCCCCTTCCTGGGGCCGGGGCTGCTCTCCATCCTCAGCTGATGCCACACCCTCCTGATGATACTGCGCTCCTTCCTTCCTCAAAGGGGCAGATTTTCTAGTGGAGAAAAGTTTCTTAAGCCTCCCTTTAAAGGAGGCCTTGGTCCACTGCTCCAGCTTCTCTGGCTCACCACCAGCAGAAGGACTAGGGTGACAGTGTCAGCTGGCTGTGGCTGGGGAGGAACCAGTGGACGCATGTTGGCAGTGAACCGTAGATGCTGGCCTGATGGAAGTAGCCCACACCTGACTGAATTTGGCTGAGAGAAACTCGGGCCTGACTACAAATGAACTTCAGCAGCCAGCACATAGTAGGCCCGCTTCAGAGCTGCTGAATCCATCTCTGGGTGGGTTGCAGACGCTGGCCTTTTTTGAAAGTTTTGCAAATCAGATGTCAAGCCAGCTGAGAGACATTGTTTCATCAGCTCTTGTAACTGTAACAAGCCGCCTTACTGAGCTGCTCAGTTAAAACTTCACCCTGTTTTCTTTTGCCTTTTAGGATCACTGTCACTTTCAACATTAACAACAGCATCCCACCCCCATATGATGGAGAGGAAGAGCCCTCCCAAGGGCAGAAGGTTGAAGAACAGGAGGTAAGTTTGTAACTGTAACCAGCCTGTACCTCCTGAGGCTTAGAGAAGGAAAGTTTTTTTTTTTGATGGTGGGGTTTTTTTGTGGGGTTTCTTGGTATTTTGGGGGGGGTTGTTTTTTTGGTTCTTTAATGCTAAGAGATAAAAGGCAAAAGACAACCATCCTTGCGCCCTTCTTGTAGAGCACCAGTTTCTGGCCATCAGAGCTGTGTGGCCCCTTTTCTTCCTCAGGGGCCAAGTAAATTGTTGTCTGCAGGCTTAGACTTTATAGTTTGGCCTGTGTTCACCTACTGGAAAGGAATTGACATTGAGCCCTTCCCATGATCGGGAGATGTTTAATACTAGAGATGATCATTTGGAGTGTTTCCAAGGAAGGAGTGCTCTCGTAAGTCACAGGCTGGTAATAAACACTAGCTGGGGCATCAGATTTTGGCAGTCTCTCCTTAGGCTGCTGTCCCTCTTGGTTGTTCCTGGATGGCCAGTATGAGGGCCACTGGTCACCACGCTTTCTGACTGGGTGGGCATGATTTTGTCTCATGACCCAGCACAGCTCAGCTCCCTGGAGTCCTGGCCTAGCCGCCCGGACTAGGACCTCCCTGGCGTTGGATGGCTCACCATCAGAGGGTTGCTGTGATTATTCAGCCATCAGGACAGCCTTTAACCAGAGGCATCAGCTTTGGTCCTGGGCTATAAGATGCAGAAACAGTCAGCGGGAAAGAGATCTCAGAGCTTTAGGCCAGCTTTGCAGTGTATGTGTTTGCAGCTTTGCAGAGTGTGGGTGTAGAACCCGGCCCAGGAAGATTAAGTTAATTGGCACATAGCTGGGGCTGGGGTTCAGTTTTCCTAATTCTAAACCTAGTATGTTCTTTAAACAAGTAGGGTGCTAATAGAAGTGAAATGCTGTACTAAAATAAATATGATGCCGCCCTCCAAAACATAATCTGTAACTTTAGAAAGGGTCACCGGGATGAGTTCAGCTCAGTCTCCAGGAACAAGCTGGTATGTGGCTTAGATTCTCCACTCAAGACCCTAGGCTCCTTATTTGGGAACACCATAGCATAACTTAAGACTTGGAAAGTGGCTAAATATCCTAAACCAGTGGCTGTCAGACCCCCTGAGCTGTCTGAGACCTTTGGTCCAGGCCCCTGAGAGCTGCCAACAAAGGTGACTTGTTCTTGTTTCCCCAGCCTGAATTGACGTCCACTCCCAATTTCGTGGTTGAAGTGATAAAGGATGGCAGCAAGAAGGCCCTGGTGCTGGACTGTCACTACCCAGAGGACGAGGTGTGTGGAATGGGGTGCTACCCCTTGGCACCCCTGGGGACAGGGAGGGCCTCCAGGGACCCTCCTCCCTAACTTAGAGCGGCAAAGCTGGGGAAGAGCAGAAGGGGATGAAGGAACAAGGTTAAAATCTGAGTTCAGAGCTGTAATAGTCCCTTTGCTTTGCATGAATCTGATTTGTCCTAGAGAACCCTTCAGTTTCCCAAATGCTGTCTCTTAGGTTGGGCAAGAAGAGGAGGACCAGAGTGACATTTTCTCCATCAAGGAAGTGAGCTTTCAGCCCACTGAAGAGTCTGACTGGAAGGACACAAATTACACACTCAACACAGATTCCCTGGATTGGGTGAGTGCTTGGTAAGGTGGGGTGGCTGCTCCTGGGCCTTGCAGGGGAGGGTCCTAGTCCAAGGAGAGACAAGCATCTTAGTGTCACACATGGTCTTTTTTTTTTTTGTAACTAGTAAATGTTGACTAGTAAATGTCTCCTTTCAGGCTTTATATGACCACCTAATGGATTTCCTTGCGGACCGAGGCGTGGACAACACTTTTGCTGATGAGTTGGTGGAGCTCAGCACAGCCCTGGAGCACCGGGAGTACATCACTTTCCTCGAGGACCTCAAAGGTTTTGTCAAAAGCCAGTAGAGGTGCCGAACACCGTAATTTGATGGCAGGCTTCGGCCAGCGAACAGCAAAACCTACTCCGGAGCCAGACCCATGTGCTTTGAAATGGTTTTCATCCCAGTATCATGGAAAATAATTCAATTTTAACTTATTTCTCCTGCCTCTTATTGACCTCTCATTTATTTCTTCTACAGACCTGTTTCTAGATTTTTGTATAACGTAATGATGGACAGTAAAATTGGTTTATCTCCTCTAAGGTGATTTGTCTTTTCTATTTCTGTTCCTTCCCCTTCAACTTGCATTACAAAACACAGAGCAGAGACATCTGAAAAGTTTTAATACAAAATAAATTATAAATAAAAGGTTTTTATTTACAAGGCCTCTTCTCCAGATGGAAGTTCAGCTCCTCCATAGAGCATGGTGAGAAGAGGGCCCTAGAGGATCACAGCCCAAGTGTCACAAGCCTGGATTTAAACAGAAGTTTAAGTTAGCTTAAGTTGCATTCCACTCATGAACATGATCTCCATATGGTGAAAATGTAATGACCTTTACGCTGCTTCTGAGATGACGTCACGCTCAGTTACCACTGCACCAGGTTCAGTGGTGTAGTGGTGACAGAGGCCGTGGGCGAGCCCTGGCCTCAGCTCCGCTGCACTTCTGTCCTGCAGCCTCAAAACCACTGCCTTAGAAGCCAGCAGCAGCAATGTAGTCCTCAAGCTGAGATCAAGCCCTGAAGGACCCACCCTCGGGGAACCGGTGACCAGGAGGACACAAACTTGACAGCTGGCAGCTTTTGTAGCCCGGCAGGGAGGTGAGGTTCCCGGGCATGTGTCACAGGGAGGAATAAACTGCATGCTCACCACGGGCAGGAGCAAGGAATGTTTGTTACCTTCCTTGGCCCTCATATGATCAGTGGGCACCCAGTATAAAGCTGGCCCGCGATTCCCTGACAGCTCAGCTGCATCACTCTCCTAAGAAACCCTGTCCTTGGCCTTGACTCCACTTTGTAGTTACATGCTTGGCTTCCTGGTGGTCTAGCACATTCCATCTAAGACTACTGTCCTCACGTCTCAAACATTCCAAGTCCCTGTGGCAGTGTGTCACTGTCTCTAACCTTTAAAAACCTGTGTCTAACCTATTTCTACCGTGGTGGGAATAAAACCACCCACTAACCCGCTCTCACCACTGGGTCCCCTGGGAGGCTTACCAGACAGCTCATGAGAAGACTGGGCTTTTCTTCTGTCCCTTCAGTGACGGAAAATGCTGGCGTGTGGGGACAGCATGCACTGTGCTCATTCACACTGTCTTCTAAACAGGCGCGAAGCTTTTGCTCTGTCAACTCTGGAGACTAAAAAAAGTTGAACTACAACCTAATCTTAGTCACCTCCTAGTCAACGGGTTGAAAATCCTGATTCTGGATTGATTCTTCCTTTAAAAATGCTCTTGGGCTCATGACTGTGCTAAGAAGAAAACAATGTCCATCTAGCCGCCTCTCCAGGGGAACCAAGGCTCCCCACTCCTGCCATAAACACTCTGCCTGCAGCTCACAGCACCCAGAACGCTCAGGGCTGGGAGGCTTTCTAGCCTCGCCGCGTGTCTACCCCCACCAGCCAAATGTGTCCTTACTAAAGCCTTAACAGCGCTGCTTGGTCCCACGCCTGCTTGCACTAACTGCACTTCATACTGTAACTGGGCGACTTAACTACAAACTATGTAAGCCAATGAAATAAGAGAATGAAAATGAAAGTTTTGTTTTTATAAGTGGAATGTTTAGGAAACACTCAAAAAGACGAGTTGCTTTTTTTAAAAAAAAAAAAGCTGTTGAATTAGGTACAAGGGAGGAAAAATCCTAAAGTTGTGCATTCAGCTTTTTGATGCACTTTACAGAAACAAAACTGGAAATACTAGACGATGCGTTGTAAGAGTGGTTTATGTAAAAACAACAAAAATCCCTCAGTTCTGTAACTAGCAGAGCCCTGCTCAAGGCTTGGCAAATAAATGTGTATGTTTGAAACTTAATATAAAATATTTCATTTGTTTAATTCACCAACTTAACCAACTGGCAAACTTTCCGTCCCCAACATGTCACATAAGAGAGCTGCAGTTATTTTAAGGGCACTGAACCGCTGACACTGCAATTCTGAATATAGCTGGGTTTTCATATATGGTAACTTTTTAAGGAAGATCTGATACAAGTGTTTCCAACTCTAAACTGGGCTCTACAAAGACCTTAAGCAGCGGTACATTAATAACTGCTTCGCGAATGGCTTGGGGAGGGGGCAGGGGATCAGGAAGGCCCTGATTTGTAGCGCTTGCCAATTTCCGTACTGTCTATATTCTCACCATGGCTGATTTCAAGCCACCAATGTGAACTGAACAAGAAGTTGGGAAGAGATGTGTGCACCACGGGAGGTTCTTTAAGAGATCAGCTGTATGTGGGGAGAGGTGACACCAGATCTGTGTGAGGAACACTCACATGAGATGGGAGGTACAGGCCACACTGACACATGACCACACCGCTCGTTACTCTCAGGTTGTACCTAGAAGCAGAATTGGGATTCCAGAGCATTATGGCCGGCAGACCTGGGTCCCCAAATCTCAGACAACAGATTTGAGGGGAGAGTCCACTCACCTTGGAGTGGGGGGTGGGAACAAATAATGCTGAAAATGTTGTGAAAAGTCTTACTTTGTACACACAGGACAGATGAGGGGATTTGCTTCCCACTCAGCCAGCATGATGCTGAGACACTCTTCATCAAACTGCAAGCTCTTCTCGTACTCACTGATGATGGACTGTTCTGCAAGGCAAAGGACAGCCGGAGTGTTTCACCCCACGTCACCTGGACTGCCCTGCCCTGGATGCTAAGCTTCACCTTCAAAGGCTTCATCCATGCCTCCAAAATTCGAGCATGGTCATGGTACCCATCACTAGACCTTTACTGCTCTGTCAGGCCTCATCCTGTTGGATTCCTCCCCTCCCATCTGTCCTCCCCTTGTGAAGTGCTGGGGCCGAGAGACAAGGAGACAACTACACACACCTCTGGAGGCTAGAGGGGCAGAGATGGAGAATGTCAGGGTCCCAGGGGCAGCTAGAGAAAGCTGACGCTGACAGAGCACTTACTTCTGATGCTACGGAACAAATCAATTTTTTTAGAAAAGAATTGAAATCAAGAAATCTACAGCCTAGCTGGAGTCAATACACCAATCATAACAACTAGCACCTGCATAGCACTTACTATGTGTCAAATGCTAGTTTAAGTTCTTTACATATTTGAATTTCTTTACTACTATTATCCTTATTTTAAAGATGAAGAAACTGAAGCACAGGGAGATTAATGGCCTTGCCCAGTGCCACACAAGTTAAAATGGTAGAGCTGAGAAGTGACTTTCAGCAGTCTGACCCGAGAGTCCACGCTCTTCCATCCTCATGTTAATAGCTTCATTTATTGAAAGCTGTCTATACACCAGGCACTGCTCTATGTCTTCTACACATATTGTTTAAGCCTGCAAACAGATTTATAGGGTAGGTCTACTGTCTTTATTTAACAGGTGATAAAAACTAAGCCTAATCCAGAAGGGCAGGCTATGTGCAATAACTGACTTGGCTATACAAGGGGCTAAATGCCGTGCTCCGTGGTGCTATGATGCCACAGGAAGCGGATTCTCACAAGACTCTTGGGAGTCAGTAAAGAATGCACCGCAGAGAAGGAACTTGAATTAGGTAGTGCAAGAGATCTGAGCATGCACTTCCCTGTAAGGTGACAGGATTACTACTGATCTATTAATAGGGAAGTATTGTCAGACAGAATGAACATGGGGGCTGAATTCACAAAATTGATTTCACTTCCCAACTCCACCACCAGCTGTGCAATCTGTGTAAGACGCCCCTCTCTTCCGTCTCACACTGCCTCGTAGGGTAGACGTAAGGAGGAAATGAGAGCACGGAATGAGAAGTCTGCACAAGGCCTGGCAACACTGAAGATTCTTATTACTGGGAAGACAGCCAGCCAAGACTTGAGAGTAAAAACAAGACTTCTGGATGCTGGATTGAATATGGAAGTAGAGGAAGGGGAGCTAAGGGAGCTAAGAACTAACTCCATTTAGAAAAAAGGTCAGCACTAGAGCAGCTGGAGATACAGGGAGGAAGGACTATTCCCGGGGTCACCTTGATCAATCAGCTCCTGTTGGATTTCCTCCAGCACAGCCAGGTCCATCGGCTCCTCCAACTGCATGAGAAAGTGGGGTCATCAGAGGTATGAAGTTATGATCAGCTGACAAGACCCACAATGATTTATCCTTGGAGACTGGCTTGAAGAACCCAGATCTAACTGAGGAAAACAGTCCAGTCCTTCTGCAGAATGTGTTGACAGTGAGGTAATGTGGCCATGATGAGAAGGCATCAACAAAAGATTAAACCAGCTGGTGACAAACAATGGCACCAAATCTGGGGGAGACAGTATAGGGCACAACTAAACGTATGGTTCTGCCAAAGCTACCTGACCGCTAGAAAGTTCCTAACCTCTGTAAACCTCAGTTTGGGCCTCTGTAAAGGGGGAATAGAACCCACCTGGGTTATTGCAAGCACTAATTGTGATTATGTAACGCAAATATCTGGCCTACTGTAGGACACCTAGAAAGCAACAAATAATGCATCTTTATTACAGAGAACCTTGATGTTTTCAAAGCAGTTTCCCACATGTTTTCTTACACTGTCCTCATCATACTGACGACATTATCTTCTTCATCTTAGAAATGTGAAAACTAACGCTCTAAGAGGCAGAGTTAAGGGTCAATAGCAAAACCGGGATCAGAATTCCAGAACTACTGACCTCCAATCCAGTGCTTTTCCTAACACATGGTAAATGGCTTCCTCTCCACCTCCAGCTCCCAACTCCAGCTGAGATTAGGATCAAAAGCTCCTGGAGACCTTTTTTTAAAAGAGAGGTTCCTGGCCCATCCCTACTGAATCAGAATTTCCAGAGGTGGAGCCAAGGAGTGAAATTTATTCCTTTTTGGTTTCATAAGTGATTTGATGCAGTGTGCAGCAGGGCCACAGTTTGGTGTTTATAAAACCATTAACTAATCTAGATGAGTCTCACGTTAAAGGTAGAAGAACCTGGGTCAAAGGTAAAGGCCCTAATCAGTTAGAATCCTGATTGGGGGCTGGAGGGTGGCTGGGTTTAGAGGACTTAGGGAAACAGAGGGAGGACACAAGGCATTCTAGATGCTTCAGCACCGTCCCTAAAAACACATATCCCAGGCTGACCTGAGCCAAGGCCTCTGGCCAGCTCTCTACCGACTGCAAAGCGTTCCACTCTTCTTCCATCACCTCCTGCACTAGAAGGGTTTTCTGAGCTCCCGCTGGCATACTGCCTCCAGCCTGGCGGTATTTGTTCAGGAGCCTGTCCCGGCTGTTTCTCATTCTCTCTAGGCATCCCTTGGAAGAAAATGATTGGGAAAAGGAAAAAAAAAAAAAAAAAACCCAAACAAAACCCTCTTAGATTAGTTGTTAAAACATTAAAGGAAATTTATAGACACCATATTTCAACTATAATCCTAACTATTACTATTTTGGTACCATCTTCTTCAGTCCTTATCCACATGTTGGTGGGTGAAATTACAGTGCTTGTAATGCATATATTTCCAGATCATGTTTCATAGCTGATCTTCTATGCCAGCTTCCTTAATGGTTGGATGACAGCTCAGCATCCACTGTGCTATCAGGACAGTTAAGATGCTTCCAAATTCTTGCTACTTTAGTTATGGTAACCACCTTCCTGTATGTTTCTCAACTTTGGGCAATCTTGTCCCCTAGGGAATATATGGCAAAGCCTGGAGACATTTTTGGTTGTCACAACTTCAGTTGTAGGGCTATTGAAATCTAGTAAGTACGCAGAGGCCAGGGACACTGCTTAACATCCTATAACCCCAGAACAGCCCCCTACAACAAAGACCTATCTTCTTCAAAATGTCAAGAGCCAAGGCGGAGAAACTGCTGTAGACAGTCATTTCCAGGATCAGATTATTCCCCTGGGATATACCACTTCAGAGATCCCTAGAAAGACAGGCCATGTTACTTACAGGAACCAGGCTGAGCTGAGAATAGGTCAGAACTGACTGTAAGGTACAACAATGCCAATGCCTGGTAACGGAGGCTCCGAAGAAATAGTTTGGAATAGAAATAATTTCCGGAATGAGAAATAATGTCTAATTACATCTCTCTGGAATAGAAATAACGTCTCTCTCGCATGAGGTGAGTAGACAAGGTGCCCCTCTGGGTGCCCACCAACCCGACAACAGCTGGTGGTGGTGGTGTTACTGTAACAGTGCAGAGGTGCGGTCACCACATTTCACATAGAAAACAAACCCGAATCCAAAATGAAGACTTCCTTCCTGGGCTGGCCCGGCCCGGTCCGTGCTCATCCCACACCCAGCGGTCCAGAGACTCCAGGAGAAGGTCAGGCGGTGGCCGAGGCCCAGACCCACAGGCTGGGGGGCTGGCTTCCAGGTCCACCGCCACCGGTACCTGCCTCACCCGGCTCGGCTGAGGGAAGGCACGGAAGAGAGTGGTTCCCGGCACGGATTAGGGGAGTGACGATAGCCCGGCCAAGGCTTCCCAAACCCCACACTCACCTGCCTGAACGTCTCTTTCCAAGGCGGCGAGCCAACCGGTTTATACAGCGAGCGGTGCCGAGACGGCTCTGCCATGGTCTTTTCACGGGAGCAGCAGCAGAAAGCCCCGCCCTCTGGGCCCGCGCAGAATCCTGGGAGTTGTAGTTTCTGGAGGGGACTGACCACACGGGATCGCAGAGGATTCTGGGAAGCGTTGTCCTACCGGCCAGCCCGACACAAGAGACAAATTTGGGCAACCCCAGGCTGGATGAGTGAAGTACTGGCATTTGTGGGGTTTAGCCAGCCTGGATCGGGGGATCAGCCGTGAGGGAAGGCTTTGGATGGCTAGGTTTATCCAGGTGGAGGTGTCCAATAAGCAATCAGATACCCAGGTCTCCGCTACCCCGACCAGGTACTAGACTTCACGCAAAACTGAAGCTTGCTTTAATAAGCAGGCGCTGGTCTGTTGACTTTCTCGTCCCGCCCCCACTGGCTTCGGAGTAAATGTTCGACTGGTGATTGGCTGTCCTCTGTCCATGTCGCTGCCTGATGGGCTGGCCTCCTCTTCGCCCCGCCCCTAGCTCTGTCTCGTGGTTGAGGGAGACCTGCTCGATGATTGGCCAGTGGACAGCTGGCCGTGGATTGGCTGCGCTCAGCCGCGGGCTGAGCAACTGGGCGAAGGAGAGGTGTTGGACCAAGATGGCGGCCGCCGAAGGACTCGCGGGCGACGGTGAACTGTGGCAGACCTGGCTGCCTAACCACGCCGTGTTCTTGCGGCTCCGGGAGGGACTGAAAAACCAGAGCCCAGCCGAAGCTGAGAAGCCGGCTTCTTCTTCATTGCCTTCGTCGTCGCCGCCGCTGCCGCCGCAGTCGCTGACGAGAAACCTGGTCTTAGGCCTCGGCGGAGAGCTCTTCCTGTGGGACGGAGAAGGCAGCTCCTTCTTAGTCGTGCGCCTTCGGGGCCTCAGCTGCGCCGGTGAGGAGCCCTCCCTCTCCCAGTACCAGGTACGGCCAGGCTGGTCTTGGAAATGACCCTCAGCTGGGATCTGAACTAGCATTTTTGTTTCCCGTCCTGGCTAGTTTTCGTCTGCCGGGAGGGATGCTATTAAGTGGACGCAGACGTCCTTTGGGACGTCCAGCTTCGAGTGGAAAAGTCTCCTCCTCCTTATGTCCATTCCGCTAGAACATGTCCACAGAACCTTTTCAAGGCTCTCTTCCTGTGTTTCATTCTTTCGACAAAGTTCATTGACTCCGACACTGTGCCGGGTGCTGTGATAGGAACTAACGCGCTCAAGGTGCTTAAGTTCTCGGAGTCCGGGAGGAAGGGACGGACCATGGAATAACACTAAAACGTCAGGTGCTCTGAAGAAAAACAAACCAGGGTTAAGGGGATAGAGAGTGGAGGTGCAGTTGCTATTTTTAGGAGGTTGGTCCTGAGAAACCTTTCTCCTGATGTCACACTCATAATAGAGACAATCCTAACTTTCTCTTGGGGTTGTTGTGAGCATCAAGTCAGGGGGTAAATTTGAAAGCATCGAGTTTCGTGCCTTACATGGAGGAGGAATTCCCTGTTAATTCTTTTCCCCTTCTAAGAAATTAGGCCATCCCCAGAGTTGAAAGGAATTTTTGCTTGTTTTTGATAAGCCAACAGCATGTGAAAGTGAGTGTGATCCGAAAGTATTCCAGACTTTTTGTACTCAAACACTACTTTATGGAAGTGCTTATTTGTAATAAACCCCTTGTCGTCTTTTAGACATTAAAAAATGTAAAACAAAAAACAAAAACGCGGCACACATTCTAATGCATGGCATCTATTGTGTGCCATTGTTTGATTCTTGTTGATGAGAAATGATTTAAATTTAATAAGGTGCTAGCAGTGTTTGTGCAGTTTTGGAAGTCGGTCACAAGTCTACAATCTACTGACTGCAAAATTTCAGTTTATAAGAGTAATTATCAGATGCTCAGCACACAGTATTACAAGAGCACCCTATATTGCTATGCTGAATTTAGCACAGACATCATTAAATTATTTATACTCGTTTGTTTATTATCTGAATTATTTTCTAGACTGTAAGCACCAAGGCAGGGGCTGTGTCTGCCTTACTTATTTTTGTATCCCCAGTACTTCAACATGCCTGGAACATATTAGCTCTCAGTAAATATTGATGACTGTCTGAATGACGCTCAATCCTCCAGAATCTCAGAAACTCAGAGATAGACAAAGCAGTTTAGTGTGAATTGTGACTTTAAATGAAACAAAATCATGAGCAGTGACTTTAAAAAACCAAATCAAGTGAAACCAAAAAACTCTTAAGTACTGTGATTATCACAAATGATTAAGTATCCCAGGGTGATTAAGTTAGATTGTATATATAGCTGAAGAAAGGTGGCCTTTGAGATAGACTGTTAGAATCAAGTAGGGAAAAGATTGAGAAGATAGGGAAAAGAGGGAAAGAGTCTCTGACAGGAGAAAAAAACCAATTTGATTAGCATCAGCAAAGGGCAGCTAAAACAACAAACCAGCCCCAAACCCCCAACTTACAGACATTAGTAACAATTAATAGAAATCTCATATTCTACAATCTTGTCTAAAAAGATCTTTGGCTTAGGGTGATTCTCTGTACATAAGGATAAGCAATACAATGGTAATCTCATGGTTTATTGCTGAACTTAGAAAAGAAAATGGCAATTTGAGATGCTCATGAGAAGAAATAGGAAGAAGTGCATTATTTTTTAGGGCAAATGATGCCAAGATTAACAGCTTAACAGAACCCCCTGAAAATATCACTGTTCTGTATTAAATCTGCTTAGGTAAAGCAGCATTAAACTTGCTGCAGAAGCTTTTGAAGCCATTCTCTATCTTATAGTACTATTTATAACAGTAATTATCATTTACTAGTACTTCTGAGTTCTTTATCTGTTCGCTAAAACGTATATTGAGAGTCAGTCAGCAGTATGCCATGTATACTATGCTAAGGATACAGAGAGGAAAGACATAGATCTCAAATAATTCATAGTTAGTTGTGTGGAATGAGCGAATAAAAGGGTAATTAGAAGGAAGTGTGGTAAGGACTGTAATAGAATTATCCAGTGTGTGCTATAGGAGTGCAGAAAAGATGCATTGACTCCTGGCCAGAAGATCAGGGATATTTTCTTGGGAGAAAAGTGTATAGAAGCAGAGTCTCCAAGAATGTGTTAGCCAGCTAAAAAAAGAAGATGAGACCATTGCAGGAAGAACAGCTGTGCAAAGACACAAGGCACAACAAAGCATGATTTCTCAGAAGTGGAAGTTAATCTGATTGGAATATAAAGTACCAGAAGGGAGTGGTGGAGAGTTGACAAATAAACTATTTTGACCAGTTTGCTTTAATTTCCAGAGATTGCTTTGCATAAATCCACCCCTGTTTGAAATCTATCAAGTCTTGTTAAGTCCAACAGAACATCATGTAGCACTTATAGGAATAAAAGGACTTATGATATTAGAATTACCTAAAAGATGGGGGAAGAATTCTGAATTTGAAGGTGGAAAATCAACAGTGAATTGTAGGTAAGTTCTATTTCCGTTTGGTGTTTATCTGTATAATTTGCAATACATGCAGAAAATTGTTTAAGACTAGTACTTCTTAAGGTATGTTTACTCTGTTACTATTGAATCATCAGAGTACTCCAGATGGTCTGCACACTGGCATCTTGTGATAATAGTGTTTATAATACATTTGTGATTGCACTTTTATTCTGCCTAAGTTATCACATTTCTGTCTCATTGGAAGTCAGGCTGTTTTTTCAAGAAGGTTGAAATAAGATGTTTTAAAAGCACTTATTACCCATGAGCCAGGCAGTTTGCTCATAAGTATAACTTTTTTCCCCCTTTTTCAACGAATCCTGAAAGATGAGAGTCTGTAAGATCTCCTGAAAAGAATATAGCTCCACAACTTATAGGTTGGGCCCCTTTAAAATGCTTCCTTTCTAAATCTGTTTCCTCATTTCCACAATAAGAATGATAATATATGCCCAGTACCGTTTCCTTAGAAGGTTACTACAAGTATCAAATAAAATCCTATGTCTAAAATCACTTGTGAAGTACAGTATAAAATACTCTACAGTTTAGAAAATATTTTCATTTTGATTCTTTGATATTGATTAATGGATGTTTGGAATGCTCTCTCAGCAAGATTTAAAAAAAATTAGAAGGAAAGAAGAGCAAAGAGTGTTTAAGATAGATTTTCCCTAGAAGATGATTCATCACAGTTTTGGAAAATTGTTGTCTTTGTTTTAGCACCACTCCAATTGCTGAGAGACTTTTCACGAGTTCTACCTCTCTGACTCTAAAGCATGCTGCCTGGTATCCAAGTGAGATGCTGGATCCCCACATAGTGTTGTTAACATCAGACAATGTAATAAGGTAAATTTTATTTTTATCTCATAGCTTTGTGACTGGAAAGATTCTGGTTCTGGTCACCAGTTAATAGCTCAGGGTACCACTCAATGGATCATTAGATGTTGGAAATGCTTTATCTGATGGCTATTGTCATCCATTCTCAATCATATAAATCAACCAGCTGCCCTAACTTACGTGTCTTAATTACAGCTGTTGCCTCTCAACTAGTCTTCCTGTCTCCAGGCTCTCCTTTCCCAATCTGACCTATAAAAATCTTCCTAAAACCATTTTCATTAAGTCACTCTATTGGAGGTAATGTAGCATACGGGAAAGAGTATATAATTGGGATGTGAACTCTTGTCCCAAGGTCACTTCTGTCTTTGGGATATTAAAAACTTGGGCACCTTGGTTTCCAGTTTGTCAAATGAGCAGGTTTGATTTGATCACTTCTAAAGCCCCCTCCATGTTTTGTACCCTAAGATTAAAGGTTTTAATCCTACAGAGATTTCTGTTATATCATAGTTAACTTTCTGGATCTGCCTTATGTAAAAAGTTTATTGGGGAGACTCAACTATCTGATGTACAGATTCCTTCAATTTTACTTTTTCTAATTACTGTTTTTAACTGTGCTCTACCAAATCTTCTTTTGCTGCTGAATGGTCGATCCCTTAATAGCTTCTTACACAGATTTTATAGATTTCTGGTTACTTTTAGTTATTAAAACTTAGTCTGTCCAGTTTAAAACTCTGATCTCAAATTCATTTCAGAACTATCTGCTGGCCCTGTGACAGGTCAGACCTTGAGGGACTGGAATGAGTGGAGGGGGCATGATCTGCTCTTTGACTCTTCTTTCTGTCCCAGCACTTTGAGGTGGGGGTTGGAAGGATAAGGAGGGGAGCTGTTACATCTTTCCTCTGGGTCTGACTTCCTCAGTAGTGGGGTGGGGAGACTGCGATAGCAGAGGCAGACATCTTACCTAACTGATAGTCCATCAGTGATGGGCAGGGGACATGTCCCTTATCCTGGTTTACTCTCGTTCCCTCTGCTGCCAGTGGCCTCTGTTGATGTGGTAGTCTGCGCAAATGGTGTGCGGTTCTTTCAGGGGCAATATTTGGCCTTTAGCTCCCTCCATCACCGAGAGCTCTGTCTCCTTCTGGCTCTATCAGTTGTCCATGCCCTCAGGCCTCTTCAGAATGGAATATCCCCAAACTTGGCATCTACTGCCTTCTCAACCTGTTATGGTCTTTCATATGGAGTCTTTCTTGTGTGTGTGTTTATTTATTTATTTGTTTATTGAGGTATAGCCAGTTTACAATGTTGTGTCAGCATAATGCTTCAGTCATATGTGAATATACATATATTATTCTTTTCACCATAGGTTACTACAAGATATTGAATATAGTTCCCTGTGCTATACACTATGAACTTGTTTATCTATTTTATATATACTAGTTAGTATCTGCAACTCTCAAACTCCCAATTTATCCCTTCCCAGCCCCTTTCCCTACTGGTAACTGTAAGTTTGTTCTCTATGTCTATGAGTCTGTTTCTGTTTTGTAAGTTTGTTTTTCTTTTTGTTTTTAGATTCCATATATAAGTGATGTCATATGGTATTTTTCTTTCTCTTTCTGGCTTATCTCACTTAGAATGACAATCTCCATGTCCATCCATGTTGCTGCAAATGGCATTATTTTATTATTTTTTATGGCTGAGTAGTATTCCATTGCGTAAATATACCACTTCTTTATCCAGTCATCTGTTGATGGACATTTAGATTGTTTCCATGTCTTATCTATCGTAAATAGTGCTGCTATAAACATTGGGGTGCATGTATCTTTTCAAATTAGAGTTCCCTCAGGATATATGCCAGGAGTAGGATTGCTAGATCATATGGTAAGTCTATTTTAAGTCTTTTGAGGATTCTCCATGCTGTTTTCCATAACGGCTGCACCAGACTACATTCCCACCAGTGTAGGAGGGTTCCCTTTTCTCCACACCCTCACCTGCATTTATGGTTTGTGGACTTTTGAATGATGGCTCTTCTGACTGGTGTGAGGTGATACCTCATTGTAGTTTTGATTTGCATTCTTCTGATAATTAACGATATTGAGCATTTTTTCATGTGCCTATTGTCCATTTGCCTTCATTGGAGAATTGCTTGTTTAGGTCTTCTGCCCATTTTTGGACTGGGTTGTTTGTTTTTTTCTTATTAAGTTGTATGAGCTGTTTATATGTTCTGGAAATTAAGCCTTTGTTGGTTGCATCATTTGCAAATATCTTCTCCCATTCCATAGGTTATCTTTCTGTTTTGCTTATGGTTTCCTTTGCTGTGCAAAATCTTGTAAGTTTAATTACGTACCGTTTGTTTATTTCTGCTCTTATTTCTATTGCCTGGGTAGACTGCCCTAGGAGAACTTTGCTAAGATTTATGTCAGATAATGTTTTGTCTATGTTTTCTTCTAAGAGGTTTATAGTGTCTTGTCTTATGTTTAAGTCCTTAAGCCATTTTGAGTTTATTTTTGTGTATGGTGTGAGGGAGCGTTCTAACTTCATTGATTCATATGCTGCTGTACAGTTATCGCAACACCACTTGCTGAAGAGACTATCTTTACTCCATTGTATATTCTTGCCTCCTTTGTCGAAGATTAATTGACCATAGGTCTGTGGGTTTATTTCTAGACTCTCTATTCTGTTCCATTGATCCATATGTCTTTTTTTGTGCCAATACCACGCTGTTTTGATTACTGCACCTTTGTAGTAATGTATCTGAAGTCTGGGTTATACCTCCAGCTTTGTTCTTTTTCTTCAGTTTTTAGGAATTCTGGGTCTTTTGTGATTCTGTATAAATTTTAGGATTATTTGTTCTAGTTCTATGAAAAATGTCCTGGGTAGTTTGATATGGATCACATTAAATTGTAGGTTACTTAAGGTAGTATGGCCATTGTAATCAAGATAATTCATGAAAGAGAATTTTTAATGCTGGCTTTCTTCTCTTTTGATTGCTAGAATTTATTCTCTGCGTGAGCCCCAGACACCCACTAAGGTTATTATACTTTCAGAAACAGAAGAGGAAAGTCTAATACTCAATAAAGGGTAAGTTTTTATTTGCGTCATGAAATTGTAAAAATTAGTTTGTTGCAATTATAGTTGCAGTTTTAACAGAGATTGGAAGGGTTTCCTGAGGTGACTTTAGCATGTTTTTGGTAATATGAGAAATAAGCAAAAATAGACAATGTGAATAGGTAACAAGAAGTTAGAAATCTCAATATCATTACTACCTTGACCTTTTTTTAAGAAAGTGTAAAAATGTGAATAGCTGAAATGTATTCCCTGTTGTATCTTGAATAAGAGAATGGACTAAACGTTGCAAAATTACAGAAAAGGTGAAAGGCAATTGTTGGGCTGGAGGCCTGCAGGTGTTCACTTAGTGTAGACGGGCAGCTGCTGGACCCGCAGACCAGCATCTGGTGCCCCAGAGCCCCTGGGACTCTCCTGTGACCCTGGCTTCTTTTATGTTTTCTTACCCACTACAGGGGCGAGTTCCTGGCTGCTTTGACCACTAACAGAATCACCCTTTGAACTCACAAACCCCATTCCTCTGGCCTCCTGATCAGTCTTTCTGGTGATTACTACACAGGATCACCCACAGTGTGTGATGTAGAGTGAAGCTTTTAGTAGCAGTATTCCTAGAAATTCCATTTAGTTCTTTTCACGTCTCTGTAGTGGTCATATCTAATAGTCTTCTTTATTTTTGTTTTTCTAACACTTATTCCTTTGAGTATTTTATATATAGCTATTCTGTATGTTACAGTTTAAATATCTGAAGTCCTGGGGAGGTGGGGATCAAATCTGTGATTGTTCTTCCTCCTGCCCTGCAATCATGGTCACTTCCTCCTGTGATTGCTGATCTCTCATTGTGAACTTATGTTTACTTGATCTTAATGTTTGGGAATGTTGAGAGCCTGAGTTGAGGGTGTGTGTTCCTCCAGAGAGGAATTTCATCTTCTTCTGCTAGGACTCAGCGGTTGCCACTGACCTTGGGACCACTTTAATTCTCTCTGATAGTCCCAGAACTGAAAGCTGCAGTTAAATGATTTTCATGTCTTATACCACCAGCTTCTTAAACTCCAGTCCATCCATATCCATGATGGGGAAATACCTCCCTCTGAGAGCTGAGAGGTCCTCTTCTGGTGTCAGGGCATCTTCTCCCCCGCAGTGTGTTTCCATAGCTTACCAGCCTCCTTTGCCAGGCACAGTGTCTGGATGAGAAGCAGTAGAGCAAGTGCCGTTGTTAAGCTTTGGCTCTGGTGTCGGCACCTGTGTTGTAATCTCAGCTCCACCACTTGTCAGCTGTGGCATCTGGGCAAGTTATTCAGCTGCACTGAGCCTCATTGTCATCACTGTACATTCCAGAAACATAAAAAGTAGTGCCATTTACTAGGATTATTGTACAGAATAAATGAGATCATGCATGAAAAGTGCTTAGTATGGCACAGAGCAGGTACTCATCAACTGACACCTACTATCATTAGTAGAAATATTATTTATTAAATTCCAGTTAAGTTCAGGTCTTTTTAAAATAACTTCTGTGTCTATTTGTTTCTATTCATTGTCTTAATTTTGTAGTTTAGCTCAGGTAGTTCTTTTATTCTGGATGTTGGGATTCCTTATTGTATGCCTCCTGATACCATATACCTTTCCATGTGATAAAGAAACTAAGGTATGGTACTTATAACACCTTGAAATTATGTTGATTCTCTCAATTGTATGAAATTACGACTTTATTTTAATTACTCATTAACCTGGTATTAAACTGAAAGCTTTTTGGGAAACCAATTATACTAAATTTTAGAATATAAAAACAGTGTGTTTAATCATTTCTCTTTCCTTATTATAAGATAATGTATATTTGTTGTAGATAATTGGGAAAAGTATTAAGAAGAAAATGAAATAGTTTAAAATTTCCCATAGTTTATCCTCAGTAAAACAACCAGAGTGCTGCTTTCAGTATAAGTCAGATCATTCTGCCTCTCTGCTCTCCGCACGCCATTGATTTCCCAGAGTCTTTGCTCTGACCTGCAAGGGCCTCCAGGTCTGCCCCTGACTGCGCCCCTCCAGCTCCGCTCCAGCCTCTGCCCTGGCTCTGAGCTCCAGCCTCCTTGCCGTTCCTCAGACAACTTCTGCCGCCTCCCCTCCTTGAGTCTCTGCCTGTGTCCTTCCCTCTGCCTGAACTGCTCCTGCTCCACAGAACCACACGCTTGCTCCCTTCTTCCTTCTAATTTTTGCTCCAATATCACCTTGTCAGAGTTTCCCAGACCACCTGAAGTAACACCGCCATCACTACTCTCTTACCCTACTTTATTTTTCTCCATAACATCATTGTCTGACTTTGTGTTATGTGTTTATTTCTTCTCTCTTTCTCTCTCAGTAGAGGGCAGGGCCTTTGTTTAATTCAGTGACGTAGTCCCAGAACCTACAACCGTGCCTGGCACAGAGTAGGTACTTAGTAAATATCTGTGGAATGAATGCATCCTACCACTTTGAGATATTGATGTCTTCATGTGTGTTCTTCCTGTTTCTTTCTGTGTTTATGCATGTCTACATTTTTACTGTTTTTGTGTCTGTATATTGCAACTGTTTAAAATGACAGGTGTTCAGTATAATTTTGTGGCCTGCTTCTTTCATTTACTTTTGTGAGAATTTTCCAATGTTGTTTAACATTCTTCATAATAATAATTTTTGTCTTCTCACTCCATTGAACATAAATTCTGTCCCCACCTACTGTTACTGGACATTTTATTTTTGTTTTCAACCAGTTGGTTTTTAAATCTCTTTTCAGAAGGGCCTACACCGCATCTCTAGGAGAGACAGCAGTTGCATTTGACTTTGGGCCATTGTCAGCAGTCCCGAAGAACGTATTTGGACAAAAAGGCAAAGACGAAGTAGTGGCATTCCCCCTGTACATCTTGTACGAGAATGGGGAGACGTTCCTTACGTATGTTAGCCTGTTGCACAGGTGAGCTGAGGGCGACGCCCACCTGAAGTGAAAGCCAGCTTGTGCTGCAGTGTAGGTTGTCACGGTTGGACCTGGGATCTGTGTTTCTGAGTTTGTGAAAGTATTGCATCCTTTCAGTGCTGGCTGGCATATTTTGGAGAGAGAGTTTGTACAGATCATTCAGCCTTTTCATTTTCTCATTTTATTTGGGCAAGTTCTATAGAATTCTTGGATAACCATTTATGATAAGACTAGATTTGTGTTCCCAAAGTCTAGCCAACCAAAGAAGTATTTACAGATGCTCCCCAGCTTAGTCAGACTTACGATTTTATTGTGGTTCAAAAACAATACACATTCGGTAGAAATGTACTTTAAAGTTTTAATTTCGATGTTTCCCTGGGCTAGCGATGTGCAGTAGATCCTCTGTCATGATGCTCAGCACTGAACACAGTTGCCAGTCAGCCACACAGTCACAGGGGTGAACGCTGATACACTTACAGCCATTCTGTTTTTCTGTACAGTAATCAGTAAATTACATGAGATACTCAACATTTTATTATAAAGTCAGCTTTGTGTTAGATGACTTTGCCCAACTATAGGCTAATGTAAGTGTTCTGAGCATGTTTAAGGTAGGCTAGGGTAAGCTATGATGTTTGGTAGGTAAGGTGTATTAAATGCATTTTCAACTTAAAATATTTTTACCTTAGCTATGGGTTTATTGGGACATAACCCTGTCGTATGTCAAGGGAGATCTGTATCATGTATCCTGTCTGAGCACAGCACTGTGGGGATGGTTAGATATGGTAGTCCGGTATCTTACGTCCCAGTTGTGGGAAAAAGACATACAAACCATGAAAAGGTAATATCTGTACTACTTCAGTGGTTCACAGTAGGGCCAGAGGAAGGAGAGACATTCTGACTGAAGAAGTTTAGGAGATTTTCATGGAAAAGGACTGATGTTATATGGGACTTAAGGTTCTAATGCAGGATTAAATGAAGCATCGAGGAAGGGTAAGACCATCTTAGTCACAAGAGTAGCATGAGGTTGAGTATGAAAACAAGCAAGGGCGAGTGCCATTCAGAGTTCAGTGATTAGATCTGGGAGCTAGAGCAGAAGATTCAGGCAGGGAGCATTTAATGAAAAACCTGGGAAGCTTCTGTCCAGGGAAAGTTTTGGGGAGTTAAATACCTAGTTAAGGAATATGGAGTCTTTTCTGCAGGACTAGGGTAGTAGGAAGCCAGGGATGGTTTCTAAACAGGAGAAAAATGAAACACCAGGTTAGGAAAGGGACTGGGGCAGAGAGACTTTTAAAGAAGCTGTCCCAAAATTTAGTTTAAGGTCTATGAGAGTTTGAACTAGGGCAGTAATGCAAAGGGAGAAGTGAGCATCGTAAATACTACAGAGGAGGGATCAGTAAGACTTAGTTACTGTTTAGATGAGGGAGTGAGCCATTAACAGAAATAATGAGGTCAGGAAGGGCAACTCGTTTGGAAATACAGGACTAGAGAGAAGATGAAGGTAAAATAAAGAAATAATCATCTGTTATGGTGAGGTAGAGGCAATAGAGGGTAAGAATTTTGGGAAAGTTTGTAACTAGAAAGGCGTACAGCCTCAGTCTGAACATTGTAATTTATTCATTTATAAATCAACTTGGCAGGTATTTATTCAGGCTCACTATGTGGCAGGATATGGGAATACGAGATTGGAGGCAAAGTCCCTGCTGTGTGGTTGATTTTTCGTCTACCAGAAAGTCACACAGCAAACTAATTACCGTAGTGCGGTGTGATGTGCTCAAGGCATCATAGGGCGCTGGGAGTGGGACAGAGTAAGTGCTTAGCCTGCCTGACTGGGAAGACTGAGACTATCCAGAAGCTTGGACCCTGAAGAATTGACAAGGTAGAAACAGGAGCAGAAGTGGAAACAGGAGCAGAAGTGGATCCAGGAGAGAGAAGAGAGGATACAAAATGGAAAAGATAAGAAAGATGAAGGAGCTTGATAGATTGCAGAATGGCGAGGGTTCGCGCCTCAGTCCCACTCTCCTGGACAGAGTGTTCTCTGCCTCCCACACACCAGCTCTCTCAGAGGGCTGTTGAGGTAACATTATTACCCTCCCAACCCTTCCTCCCAGACTACTTGGCCCCATTTGCCTACCTAGTAACCTTGGCCCCAAACCTGAAAGTCATCTTCTGCATCCTCTTATGTACAGTCTCGTCTCAAAATTCTGTTGATTTTACCATGAAAATGTCTTGAATGTATACGCCCTTCTCTCCATACCCCCGTCCTTGCCTCAGACCCTCATCATCTGCCTAGATCATTCTCATCTTAAATAGTTGCCCTGAATCCCATTTTGGTCCCCTCTGTGTCACCCTCCTCTCTACTACCAGATTAGTCTTAATAAAGAGAAGCTCCATCACTCTTGGTTTAACCCTCTAGTGACACGCAGTCACCCAGCAGATAGACTCCGAGCACTTGAGCATGGCACGTGAGACCGCCTGCTTCATAAGCCAGCCCTGAATATCTGTCCAGCTACTTTTTTATTGCCTTAGACTTTGTACTTTGCCTCCCATCATACTGAGCTAAGTTTCCTTCCTGTTAATTCCTGGTCTTTCATTCCTCCGGAACTTGGCATATGCTGCCCCCTAGCCGAGATGCTCACTGCCCCTTCCCAGAATGTACTTTCCCATTGACCTTATTTTTGATACCTTTCTTACACACCTACTGTCTTTGTACCTTTTGGTGTTCCTTTGTACCCTGTAAATCCTTGCATTGTTATACACGGTGTGGTAATTCTAATTAAATATTTGCTTCCCCAACTAAACCATCAGTTCCTTGGGGGTGACATCTAGCACTCGGTAAATGTATTTGTCTAGTCCAATTAAATACTGGGTCTGAAGCCCTGAAGATAAGCTACACTTGAGAATGAAAGATTTGGGAGTCATCAGAATATAGACAGTAGTTAAAACCAGGCATAGTCAATATGCTCTTACGTAAGTGTGTATCTTTAAAAGAGAAGAAGGCTTATTGCGGAATCCTGGAGAGCACCGATATTTAAAGAGACAAATTAGAAAAGAGCATTAGAACGATGTGTTCAGAAGGGTAGGAAGAGAAAACTAGGGGGAAGAATGTTTCAGATGTTAAGGGTGTTACGAAGCAATCACTGTTAACCAGTGATAAATGCAGCAGAAAGTCAAGTCAAGTCCCTTTTGGACTTAGCAGCTATAATCTCAGTGGTCACCTTTGCCAGAGAGCATTTCAGTGGAGTGGTGACGGCATAAAGCACGGTAAATTCAGGGCAGGGTCTTTCAGCCTCTGCGTTATTGACATTTTGAGCTGAATAATTCTTTGTTGTAGGGGGCTGTCCTGTGGGGCAGTGTTTAGCAGTATCTCTGGCCTCTAGACATGGGTAACTTCTCCCCCATCCTCCCAGTTGTGCCAACCAAAGGTGTCTTAAGACATTACCAGTGTCCCCTTGGGAGCAAAATTATCTCCAGCTGAGAAGCACCAGAAAGGTGGAAATTGAGTGGGAAAGCGAAAAAGTGGAGACATTGGGAATACACTATTTTTAATAAAGGCATGAGAGCTGGAGAGAGTCAGAAAGGGTTGTAAGTGCTGGGCTTGGTTGTCTTCTGTCAGCATTTCCCAAATACGTTTGCACTCCCTCCTTAGCCCTGGGAGCGTGGGGAAGCTGTTAGGCCCGTTGCCCATGCACCCGGCAGCTGAAGACAACTATGGTTATGACGCCTGTGCCGTGCTCTGCTTGCCCTGTGTCCCCAACATCTTGGTGATTGCCACTGAGTCCGGAATGCTCTACCACTGTGTCGTGCTGGAAGGGGAGGAAGAAGACGACCAAACAGTAAGTCGGGCTGGTGTGGGCATGTGTGTGCCTCCAGCGCCTGCTGTAGTTCCCAGACCAGTGTGAATGCTCATCCATGATGAACTGCAGTTTGTATCTGGCACTTATGTGTGTTTTGGAAACGGAACACTTTAATTGAAGCCCATTTAAAAACTCAATTGCAAGAAGTTAGAAGGTGCCCAACTTACTTGGTGCAGCAACCTGCATATTTCTTTCTAAACTCTAAATTGCCCTCCTTGGTGACAGTTACAAAGAACCTTTGAATCACTGAATTGGCTTTTCTTGAAACTTGTTTATTTACATCTTCCTAAAAGATGAGAGGCTTTTTTTTTCTCTTTTAAGAATAATAAGGCACTGTTAGAATAGGGGGTGGAATTAAGAAGAATTTGAACGCAGTATTTGATCTGGCTTTTTGCTTCAGGTTTTAATTGTGTACATTTCCAGACGAGCATGAAAGACTAAAAATCACAGTGCTTTTTTTTTTTTTAACAGTCAGAAAAGTCCTGGGATTCCAGGGCAGACCTCATTCCTTCTCTGTATGTGTTTGAGTGTGTTGAGTTGGAGCTTGCTCTGAAACTGGCGTCTGGAGAGGATGATCCCTTTGATTCTGACTTTTCTTGTCCAATTAAACTTCACAGAGGTAAAGTATGCTCTAAATTCAGTCCTTTTATCCCATTATACTTACACTGTCACAGACTATTCCTGTGTAATTTATTTTTTCTGTGGTTCCAGCCTTTAAAAAATGGACTGGGTTCTTTTGGCCTTTTAGTCAGAACATTACCCTTTAGGTCCAATAAAGACTGAACAAATTTCCCAAGTTTTAAAATAGTGGTCCTCAGTCTGGATCCACCCAGATTTATAATAGTGAATTTTTCCTGGTCCAGTCAAAAGTAGATTTCATGATTCAAATTCTTAAATGTATGCAAACTTTAATAAACTTTTAAAATAACTTTAACAATAAAATTATAATATACTGGTATTAAGCTATCTCTTTAAAATATCTTTTTTCATTTTAGAACACATTATCTTAGACCCAGTTGAATGTTTCCTTTTTGATCTTTTTTCCTTTTGTTTTAATTTACTTGGGTTGACACCCGATCCTTCTGGCTAGTTATCTGTTCATCTAGGTAGCTCCTGGATAAATGCTGAGACAGTCAAAGAATGTTGTCCAGATTCTGAGTGGCTGCGTGGAAGGAGTCTGGGACTAGGAGTCTGGAGTGTCCTGGGTTTGGGTACAGCTCTGACATGATTAGAAACTCTGTATAGTATTGGGCACCTGCTCAGCCTCACTCATCTTCAGTTTTCTCTCCTAAAAACAATAGGGATAATATCAGATGATCTCTTATGTCCTTTCTGACATAAAAATGCTATAATCCGATATGCTTCTCAACCCTTTTTCAGAGTCTCCTCTAGGATTTAGTCTTCTTCCCCGTGAAGGATGAGGAATAAAAGCATACTCAGTCTGGAACCATTTGGGGCGCCCGTCATTTTCCTCTGGTGCAGAGTCAGTCTTGTAGCAGCCTGGCCTAGTCTGCTTACAGTCCTATTAGCCAGTTTGCCTAGGATTGGTAATAATGGCTTCCACTCTGTACTAAAGTATAGCCAGAACATTTAAGACGGTGGGAGTCCTTTTATAATAAACCAGCAAAGAGAACTCATTGGGCATGTGGAATTGAACAGAACTCTGTTTTATAGATGAGATTGAGACACAGTGAGGTAAAGTGACATAAACTAATTGGTTTCCTTAAGATACACATGTCTTTGGGAAATCTTAATTGTTGTTTTTTTTATCTTGATTCTTCAGGTAAGAGATAAAAGTTTGTTAGTTTCACCTATGAAAATGTTAACTCACTCAAATTTTACTTAAGGCATATTACAATCCCTGACACATACCCAGAGTCTTAATGTCATAAATGAATGGTTTCCTTAGAACCTGTCCGGTGTCTAGCACACTTCCTACTTCAGTTACTGATATTGCCCTTTTTCATAATAGATTTCTGTCACATCCTAATACTAAGATTTTCCTGTTGACTTAAGCACCATAAACACATTTTGAGAAGCCATTGTAAACAATGAGAGACATAGTGAGGTGGTTTCAGCCTTAAATTCAGTCTCGTCTGTGGGCAATTGAAAAGAAGCTTCAGTACTTTATTGTTCTTGGAGATTTTTTTTTTTAACTTTTTATAGTTTAATTGCTGTTTTCAGAGGTGCTATGCAGAGCCCCAACATATAAAACAGATTAAAAAAATAATACTTTATATCATTTACTTACTATAAAGTCATCAGTAAGAAAGTGAGGCTGTTAGAAGAAAATTTTGGTGTAGCGGCTTATGGTGACAGTTACCATTTTATATCAGCTTTAGTATATACATTATTTCTATATCTTGTTTTAGTTGTTTAATATTTTAAAAATCCTGAGACAGATAAATATTTATAAATAATGTAAATATTCAAGAGTTCATCTTTTAGTTTCAGGATAGTCTTACTGATAACTAGGGCTCCAAAGATACAGAAATTTTCATTAAAATTAGGTAACAACTGCTTATATTTCTTGGTATAAATATAAATGTAAAAACTGTATCTAAAACTTAAACTTAAAAAACTACCTGTAAAAAACAAAAAAAGAACAAAAAAAAACAAAAAAAGAAAAAAACTACCTGTAAGTCAGCATTATCAAGACAAGTAAAAGTCCACATTTCACACCTGACAGTATTGCTGTACCAGGACTATTCACTGAGCAGTTATGCTGAGGACTTTTTAGTGCCTGTGCTGTAGGAGTGAGCTGACTTCAACAATTTCACGTAAGATGTGTGCAAGCATAGGTTTCCTGCAGAGCATTAACCTTTCTTAATCACCGTTTTATTTTGAAGAACTGTAAATAAATGCACAGAATTGGGCAGAAAGGCATAAGTGAGCTGCCTGACAGCAGGTGTTTAGTTCAGTGAACTCTGTGTTAATATTTAGAAAATAACATATTTGAATTGTTTATTAATTATATTTTCAAAATATTTAAAATATATTTTAAAATTGAATTCAAATTTCAAAATTCTAAAACCCTGACATAGTGCCATAGTGTGAAGGTCCTGTGGACCTTCCATCACTTCCATCAACAAATGTGTTTGTGGCCTGCTCAGGTGAATTCTTTCAGTTTTCTCATGGCTGCCTTTATATCATTACTGATTCCATTTGCAGATCCCAAGTGTCCCTCAAGATACCACTGTACTCATGAAGCTGGTGTGCATAGTGTTGGGCTTACTTGGATTCATAAACTTCACAAATTTCTTGGATCAGGTGAGTTTTTTGTGCTTTTCAGTATGTTTCACAGATTCTATCAAAAAGTAGTTTGGAATAGAAAAATAATAGAGAAAATAAATGACACCAAAAGAGAGTCCTTTGAAAAGATCAACAACATTGACAAACCTATAGGTAGACTGACCAAGACATAAAAAAGACTCAGATTACTACAGTTGGAAATGAAAGAGGGGATGTTCCTGCTGATCTTACAGAAATGTGACAGCTTATAAAGGAATACAATGAACAACTATATGTCACTTAGATAATCTAGATGAGGTGGATAGATTCCTAGTAAGACATAAATTACCAAAACTGACTCAAGAAGAAATAAAAAATTTGAATAGACTTACAACAAGTAAAGAAATTGAATCAATAATCGAAAACTACCCAAAAGGAAAAGTTCAGGACAATATAATTTCACATTTAAAGAATTAATATCAGTTCTTCACAAATTCTTACAAAAAATAGAAGAGGAAACACTTCCCTGCTCACTCTTTGAGGCTAGTAATACCCTGATACCAAAACTAGACATACATTCAAGAAAGATAAACCAGAGATAAGTACCTTTTATAAATATAGATGCATAAAATCCTAAACAGAATACTAGCAAATGAAATCCAGCAACATAAAAAGAGCATACAGCATGATTTAGGGATGTGAGGTTAGTTTAACACTGAGAAATTTAATTGATATATTATACCATATCAGGAGAATAAAGGACAGAAACCATATGATTATCTCAATAGACAGAAAAAACATTTTTAAAAAATCCAACAGCCTTCCATGTTAAAAACACTCAACAAACTAGTAATAGTAATAGAAAAGAACTTCCTCAAACTGAAAAAGGGCATCTATGAAAAGACTACAGCTTTTTTTTTTTTTGGTAAGTTTCCATATATGAGTGATACGGTATTTTTCTTTCTCTTTCTGGCTTGCTTCATTTAGAATGACAATCTCCAGGTCCATCCATGTTGCTTCAAATGGCATTATTTTATACTTTTTCATGGCTGAGTAGTATTCCATTATATAAATATACCACAACTTCTTTATCTAGTCATCTGTCGATGGACATTAAGTTTGCTTCCATGTCTTGGCTATTGTTAATAGTGCTGCTGTGAATACTGGGGTGCATGTATGTTTTTGAATTAGAGTTCCCTCCAGTTATATGCCCAAGAGTGGGATTGCTGGATCATAAGGTAAGTCTATTTTTAGTTTTTTAAGGAATCTCCATACTGTTTTCCATAATGGCTGCACCAAACTGTATTCCCACCAGCAGTGTAGAAGGGTTCCCTTTCCTCCCCACATCCTCTCCAGCATTTATGGTTTGTGGACATTTGAATGATGGCCCTTCTGACTGGTGTGAGGTGATACCTCATTGTAATTTTAATTTGCATTTCTTTGATAATTACCAATAATGAGCGTTTTTTTCATGTGCCTATTGGCCATTTGTATGTCTTCATTGGAGAATTGCTTGTTTAGGTCTTCTGTCCATTTTTGGATTGGGTTGTTTGTTTTTTTCCTAATTAAGTTGTATGAGCTGTTTATGTATTCTGGAAATTAAACTTTTGTTAGTCACATCATTTGCAAATATTTTCTCCCATTCCATAGGTTGTCTTTCTGTTTTGCTTATGGTTTCCTTTGCTGTGCAAAAAGCTTATAAGTTTAATTAGGTTTTATTTGTTTATTTTTGCTTTTATTTCTATTGCCTGGGTAGACTGCTCTAGGAGAATGTTGCTAAGATTTATGGCAGATAATATTTTGCCTATGTTTTCTTCTGGGAGGTTTATAGTGTCTTGTCTTATGTTCAAGTCTTTAAGCCATCTTGAGCTTATTTTTGTGTATGGTGTGAGGGAGGGTTCTAACTTCATTGATTTACATGCTGCTGTCCAGTTATCACAGCACTACTTGAAGAGGCTGTCTTTTCTCCATTGTATATTCTTGCCTCCTTTGTTGAAGATTAGTTGACCATAGATCTGTGGGTTTATTTCTGGGCTTTCTCTTCTGTTCCATTGATCCATATGTCTGTTTTTATGCCAATACCACGCTGTTTTGATTACTGCAGCTCTGTAGTATTGTTTGAAGCCTGGGAGGGTTATTCCTCCAGCTTCATTCTTTTTTTTCAGTATTGCTTTGGCAGTTCTGGGTCTTTTGTGATTCCATATAAATTTTAGGATTATTTGTTCTAGTTCTTTGAAAAATGTTCTGGGTAATTTGATAGGAATCACAATAAATCTGTAGATTGCCTTGGGCAGTATGGCCATTTGAACGATACTGATTCTTCCAGTCCAAGAGCATGGGATATCTTTCCATTTCTTTAAGTCGTCTTAAATTTCTTTAATTAATGTTTTATAGTCATCTGCATGTGAGTCTTTCACCTCCTTGGTCAGGTTTATTCCTAGGTATTTTATTATTTTGGCTGCGATTTTGAAAGGGATTGTTTCTTTACCTTCTTTTCCTGCTCTTTCACTGTTAGTATAAAGAAATGCAATTGATTTTTGTATGTTAATCTTGTATCCTGCCACCTGCCAAATTCTTCTACAGCTGTAGTAGCTTTTTTGTGGAACTTTTAGGGTTTTCTATACATCTTCCCCATTGAAGCCATCTGGTCCTGGACTTTTGTTTGCAGAGAGGTTTTTTATTGCTGATTCTATTTCATTTCTAGATCAGTCTGTTCAAGTGGTCTGTTTCTTCTTGATTCAGTCTTGGTGGACTGTATGTTTCCAGAAACTCGACCATTTCTTCTAGCTTGTCTAATTTGTTTCTGTATTTTGTGAGGAATTTGTCTTTTGAAGTAGGCAGTGTTCTGTCAGACTTCAGCAGGTGTTCTGAGTGAATGGGTGGGTCCGTGGTGTCTGTCTTGGTGTATTTGTGGGAAAGGTTGAGCTAAGAGCATCCTTCTATTCCGCCATCTTGGCCTCCCAAGAAGTTAGAAGTTGTACTTCTAACTTTCTGTTGCTGCTGTAGTAAATTGTTACAAGCTTAGTGTCTTCAAAAAATACAAATCTATTATCTTGCAGTTTCTATAGGTTAGAAGTCCTAGGATGATCTCACCGGGCAAAACAGTGTTCCTTTCTGGAGGCTCTAGGGGAAGACCCACTTCCTAGCCTTTTCCAGCTTCTGTTACCTTCCTTTGCTTTTTTTGAGGGGCTGGTAATTAGGTGTTGTTGTTTTTTTTTAATGGAGGTGCTGGGGATTAAACCCCAGGACCTCGTGCATGCTAAGCATGTGCTCTATCACTGAGCTGTACACTCCCCACTTACCTTCCTTTGCTTATAGTCCACTTCCTCCATCTTCAAGGCCAGCAGTGATGGGACAAAAGTTGAGTCTTTCTCAACTTATATCACTTTGACTTTCTTTCCTGCTTTCCTTTTTCATTTTTATGGAAATTTGTGATAACATTGGGCCCACCCAGGTAATCCAGGTAACCTCCCTGTTTCAGAGACATCTGATGGGCGTCTTTAATCCCATCTGCAATCTTTATTCCCCTTTGCCATGTGACCTAACATTCATAGGTTCTAGGGATTAGAACACAGCCATCTTTGAGGAGTCCATTGTCCCTCCTACTACATTCTGTCCCTAAAGATTCACATCTGACCTGCATGCAAAATGCTCTAGACAAACGCAAAGTTCAAAATCTCATCTAAATGTCATGAAGTCCCCAGTCTCATCATCTGAATCACTTATATCAATTATAGTTAGACTTTAAGTAGAATCTACCCAGGAGCAAAAGTCCTCTCTCTGTGGACCTATGAAACAGTTATCTGCTCTCAGAACAGAATGTGGGGCAGGTATAGGTATCAGTTAAAGATACTGCAGTTCAAAAGGGGAGAAAACAGAAAGGAAAAAGGAGCCGTAGGTCCCAAGAAATTTAAAATTCCAAATTCCATTATGTTTCAAGGCCTGGGGATAATCCTTGCAGCTCTGCCCTCAGCATAGTTCTTCATTTTTCAGGAAAGGTATTTGTAAGTGAGTAGTTTTATTAGCCTGTTTCCTGCCTGTGGAATTTTGAGGGGGGAGTAGCCTTCTCTCATCCCATTGTGACGCTTTCAGTCCAACCCAGTGGTGCTTCGTTGGGTATAAAATCCTCAAGAACTTTTTGGGTCTCCTGTGTTTATCATGAGTCACTCTAGTAGAGGTTCATCCACAGACCTTCCCTGAATAATCCCATCTCTACTTTTGGCTTCTGCTGACACCAGAAGGAATCTAAGTCTACACTGTTAATCTCTTCAGAGAGCTTTTGTGTGACTGAATATTCTGACCTTTTGATCTTTCTGAGGTACTAGCAAAATAGCCACACCAGTGGCTTTTTCTCTAAACATGCTTTCCTCATGTGAATCTCTTAATTTTAGCACCTTTTGCCGTCCAAATAGGCTGAGAATTTCCTAGATCACCAAGTCCCTTGTTCCTTTTTGTTTAATAATTCTTCCCTCAATTTTATTTTTCCTCACATTTTACCATAATCAGCAAGAATTCAGACCACATCTTCAACACTTTACTTGGAAATGTTTGTAGCTACAGGTCCAATTTAATTGTTTATAATTCTGTCTTCCACACTTTCCCCTTAAGATCAGGAACAAAAGGATGTCTGCTCTTGCCACTTGTATTCAATATTATAATGGGGGTTCTAGGCAGGAAATTAGCCAGGAAAGTGAAATAAAAGGTATCCATATTAGGAAAGAAGTAAAACTATATTCTCTGACGACATGATCTTTTACGTAGTTAATTGTAGGGGACCCATTGAAAAACTGCTTAAACTAATGAATGAGTTTAGAGAGGTTGCAGGATACAAGATCGGTAAACAAATATCAGGTCTGTTTCTGTGCACTAGCAATGAACAATCCAAAAGGAAATTAAGAAACCAGTTTCATTTATAACAGCATTAAAATGAATAAAGTACTTAGGAATGAATTTAACAAAAGAAGTGCAAAGCACAGTCTTAAAACTTTAAAACATTGTTGAAAGAAAAAAAGAAGACCCTAAGTAAATGAAAAATATCCTGTGTACATGGATCAGAAAGCTTACTATTGTTAGATGCAGTACTCCCCAAATTGATATATAAATTCCATGCAACCCCTGCCAAAATTCTAGCTAGCTTCTCTGCAGAAACTGATAAGCTGATCTTAAAATTCATATGGAATTTCAAGTGACCTAGAATAGTCAAAACAATCTTGAAAAACAGGGACGAATTTGGAGGACCCACACTTCCCAATTTCAAAACTTACTACAAATACATGGTAATCAAGACAGTGTGATATTGGCATAAGAATACACATATAGGTCAATGAACAGCATTTAGAGTTCAGAAACATACCTTTACATTTACAGTAGGTTGGTTTCAACAAGGATGCCAGAACAGTTCAATTCAGTGGGGCAAAGAATAGTCTTTTTCAACAAATGGTCCTGGGACAAGTGTACATCCACATGCACAAGAATGAAAGTGGACCATTACCTCACGCCGTACACAAAAATGAACGCAAAATGGATCAAAGACTTAAATACAAGGACTAAAACTATAGAACGCTTACAAGGAAATACTATCACAAAAGTGAAAAGCCAACCCCTAGAATCGGAGTAAGTATTTGTAAATCGTATATCTGATGATGGACTTGTACCTAGAATATAGAATTGTTAGAATTCAATAGGAAAAGGATAGATAAACCAATTTTTAAAACAAAGGATTTTAATAGACATTGTTCCATTGATAATATACAAACAGCCAATAAGCACATGAAAACATGTTCAGTTATGGAAATGAGACAATTAAAAGTGTTATTAAGGATGTGGAAAAATAGTGACCCTCATACACTGCTTATGGAAATGTGAAATGATGCAGCCACTTTGGGAAGACGGTCTGGCAGTTCCTCAAATGACTGAACATAGAGTTACCATATGACCCAGCAGTTCCACTCAAGATAAATGAAAACATACGTCCATACTTGGATAAAACTTACAAATGAATGTTCATAGCAGCAGCATTCATAATAGCTAAATAGCCAAGTGTCCATCAGCTGATGATTAGATAAATAAAATACCGTCTGTCCATGCAGTGGGCTATTCAACAGTAGAAAAGAAGTACTTACACCTGTCCCAACATGAATGAACCCTTATGCTGAGCGAAGGAAACCAGTCGCAGACAACTAGCTGTTGTATGATTCCGCTTACAGAAAATGTCCAGAATAAAAAGTCAACAGAGCCAGAAAGCAGATCAGTGGTTGCTGGTTAGGCCTGGGGTGCCTGGCAGAAACACCAGGGGGTGATTGCTAGTGGGGATGGGGGTTTCTCTCTGGGTAACGAAAATATTCTAAATTTTTTGTGCTGATGGTTGTACGGTACTTTTAATATACTAAAAATCCACTGAATTGTACACTTTAAGTGTGGTATTGTGAATTACATTTCAAAAAGCCGTTATAAAAGTAAAATTGGTGTAGGTGAGGAAGGGACTGGAAGGGAATGATTTCTGGAATTTTTCTGCTCAATGAAACATTTCTGCATTTAGAAACTTTACCGAGGAAAATCCACTTTCCTTGAGGCAGAAATCTAGACCCTGTGGAAAAGAGATTTCTGTGTCAGCCATAGCCTTTAAGAAGCAGTGTTCTGAGGCAAGAGCTTAATTTCATTTAACTAACATTGTCAGCATTTTAATTTGGAGACTTTTGCCTAAAGTGTCATTTAACTTATATAATGTATTCTTTTGTAGATGAAGAAGATAAGGACAGTTTGCAGGAACTAGCTACAGAACAGAAATGCTTCGTAGAACACATCCTTTGCACCAAGCCATTGCCGTGCAGGTAAGGGCCTTCTCTGCCGTCCAAGCATGGGTCACAGCTGTTTCAGTAGCTGAGGTGCGCGCGTGTTCGTTACATTTGCCTGCGACGTGGTGCTTCAGCCCTGAGAGAGTCTGCACCACGTGCCACGTGCTCTGGCTGGGGGCGTTTCCCCAGGCGTCGCCCCCGTCCTCCCGCGGCTCACTCTGATTCTTCTTTCTGATCTTAACTTCATGTCAGCTCATGAGGGCTCCCTTGATTCCCCAGAGCCCCTTCGGGTCCTCCTGTTACTCTTCTTTGCAGCACATATTCCAGTTGATGTTTGTGTTTAACGTCTGTCACCACTACTGGAATACACGTGTTTCTTGAGAGCATAGACCATGTCTGTCTGTTTCCTTCTTTATACCATCGCCTCATGTGTGTTCACGTGGTGTCTGACAGGTGCCTGCGAGACACTTAGTAAATATCTGATGAAAAGAGTAAAAGGAAGTATCTAGAATGACTCTCAGGTTTCCAGCTGGGGTAACAGGAGATGTGGAACCCTTCAGAAAAGTGGGATGTAGGACAAAGGGTGGGTGTGGGAGGACTCAGGATGGGTTACTGGGACATGTGCGCTAAAGGCCGTCCGCGCGGCGGGTGCGTGTGTGGGTCTGGAGCTGGACGTGGTCTGGGCTAGGACAGTTCAGATGCGGGAGTTGTCAGCACTGGAGCCACAACTCCAGGGGAGGCTCCTCAGGAAAGGGCCTAGAATGAGTAGAGGAGACCTGAGCAGAGTCTTGAGCAACACTTTCTTACAAGCGGTGAGTGGAGGACGAGGAGCCCAGCCCAGGAAGGAACCCGGGGAGCCCGAGGGAGGACCGGGGGGAAGGGTCCAAGGAGGGGGATGTTTCAAAGAGGCAGCAGCAGGCTGCAGCATCGAATGAGCACAGCAAAGTGGTGAAGAGCGTAGCATCCAGATTTGGAAAACTCAGCGCTTCCTCGACAACCACAGGGAAACGCTTTCAGGGGCCGGGGGTGGGGTAGCCCCAGGTTGTGAAGTGAATGGGGAAAATAAATAATCTCATTTAGGTACATTTCAAAAACAGGTAAAATTAAACAATACTGCTTAGGAATGAATACAGAGCTAGGAAAGCTATAAAGCAAAATGAGAGCATAAATATCTTAAAAATTGGAGTTGCGGTTACTTCCCAGGCAAGTGGGAGGCTGTGACTGGGGAGGGCCACACAGGAGGGCTTAGGCCACGGCCGGGCTCCAATTCTCAGCCCGGGGAGTGATGAGTGTGCTATGCACTCTTCTGTATGTAGATGTCACACTAAAATTACAAAGTTCTTTTTAACCTCCGCGACTTCCCCTCGCCGCCACACGCCTCCCCCTCCAATGAAAGGTACACGAGAGATGTGGAAGGGGAAAGGGGCCTGCAGGCTGCTGCTGAAGACAGCTGGTTCTAAAGGCAAGGGGAGAAGGAACAGGTTAAGGAGAACGCGAAATGAGAGGAGAGTGTTTTCAGTGGAAGAGATGTGAACCTGCTTATAAGCTGAGAGGAGACAGACAGGAGGGGGCTTGCGATTACAGAGTGGATGACGCACGGCTCAGGGAGGCGGGAGGAGACGGCATCAACAGTCCAGCGTCAGCACTGTGCTCTGGGGGTGGGCTGACCACGGGGGCAGGACAGCGGTGTGTTGGCAGGACAGACAGTTCTTGTCTGTGGTCCAGTTTTCTGTTTCTCAGTGAAGTAAGAACCAAGACTTGGAGGGAGATGCCTGCAATGCACAGTAAATTGCTCCTGTGACAGAGATGTTGGGCCGCATTGAATTTGTAGTGTGAGAAAGACACTGAAGTCCTATTCAGTCAAAGGTTTCTGAGCACTTAACCTGTGCTTGGCTAGGCACGCGGAGGCAGCTGGGGCTTACGTGCAAGTAGGGAAGACAGACACGCAAAGAGCTGACTTCATATCGTGCTAACTGCTGAGATGACAGTGAGCACCGTGAGGCTGTGGCTTCCTGAGAGACTTACAAGTCAGAAATGGCCTCAGGGCTGCTCGGTGACAGCTGGAATCAAACCAATCAGAGCTTTAAGTGGTAGAGGTTTCCAAGCCACCACCTTGAGAGTCCTGTACTGATCGCGTGTCCCAGGTAACTGTTAGCCCAGGCCTGAGGCGGCCACACACCTCAGCCATGTCTTTGCTTTTGGATCCGCTGCATTTGCTGCTTTGTGGTTTAACTGTGGCTGTGTTTTTCCAGGCAGCCAGCTCCGATTCAAGGATTCTGGATTGTCCCTGACATACTGGGGCCTACGATGATCTGCATCACCAGTACCTGCGAATGCCTCATAAGGCCTTTACTGTATGTCCCACTTTGTATTTGCATACAGTTCTCATTAATTCTGCAAAATCTAAGCTGGGAAGATGTCCTTAGTAAGATACATGTCTGCAGATACATGGTTTATGCTTTGGCTTCTGACTTCAGGATTGGAAGGGTGATTATTTCTGTTGCTCCTGCCACCTCTGGAAGGATTTATGTTAGGCATAATTTCTGGCATCTCCTTTAGCTGTCTGAGAGTCAAGAGCTGTACTTCCAAGCGTGGAAAGAATACTAAAATTAAGTACTGAACTCTATTATTAGTGGGAGTTAGGTTTAAGTGCCAGGCTCAGAAATAAGCCACTTACCTGCACTGCCTCCTATCATCACAGCAATCCTGTAAGGACAGCACTGTTCTCCTCATCTTGTAGAAGAGGAAACAGGGCTGGAGGTTAAGATGATGCCAGAGTCACAGGTGACACACACACCTGGGCTACAGGTACAGGGCTTTCTGACTTCAGAGTTCATACTCACTTTTGTAAACTCTGGAAGAAAAGTGGTGTCATAGCTGAGCTCGCAAGCCTCCTTTCTTAACTTTCGGAGCCTATGTTAAGCTGTAAGTGTATGGAAGGTCATTTGAGTTTTATAAATGCAGGGCTTAAGTCTCTAAGGAGCCACGGGGGTACCAGAACACTAGGCCCCTCTCCCCCGTCTCTTGGTGTTAGTTCACAGCGTGTGCTTCTAGATATTGATGTATTTCAGAATGCTGGCATTCATTTACTGTCCTGAGAAGAATTTCCATGCTTTTTGAAAACTGACAAGTTACACCACTTAGGAAGGAAAATAATTCAGTCAATTTTGTGACATTTATAGTGAAAGAGACTGAAAACTAGCAAGACTAAGAAGTAAAAATCACTGCAAACAAGTATCTTTTTGCCTGCTGCCTCAGCATGGTTTTTAAAAACCTGTCCTACCGTTAGTGAAATAAGACCTAATCATACTAGGTTACTTCAGAATAAAATCATGAATCCCACGGGGAAAAAAAACTCTTAATTGGTTATCTGGATACCTTCAAATCATGTTTCTGCCAGCTCCTTCAAATACATGTCTGTGATGTGACGTTGTTAACAAACTCCCAGACGTCAGTCACCGCAGTCACTTACTGTGCTGTTTAAAGTTTGCACTCTTTCAAGCTTTCTGAAGTTGCCATTGTGAGTATTTGTAACACTTTGTAGTTCCTTATGTTCTCATTTCTGGATTAATGTGACTTACGCTTTCCTCTAATATAGCAAATAACTAACTCCATGGTAAACCTTATTTATTTTGCAGAAGCACAGTCCATCCAGCATCGCCTCCCCTGCTCTGTACCCGAGATGACGTTGAAGTGGCAGAGTCTCCCCTCCGGATTCTGTCTGAAACCCCGGATTCCTTTGAAAAACACATCAGAAGCATTCTGCAACGCAGTGTCGCAAATCCAGCGGTTTTGAAGTACGGGATTGGGGTCATACAGGTTTTAAAAAGTGACTCCCTTCTCTTTTCATAATTCCTGTTTATCCTCTCAGTCCTCAGCTGTTTCATTTCATAGACTTTTTATTATGTTGGAGTTGGAAGAAACACAGGGCAGTTTAATCAGCTAGTGAGCACAGAGGGACAGTCTGCGGAGGCACTTGAGAAGGATAAACAGGAAGTGTGGAAAGAAGGGGAAAGGGGAGTTATGACTTGAGTCTGTTTTCAGCTGTTTCGCTCAGCTAAGGAAAGTAATGATAGAAACTTCTTTTTTAAAGATCATCTGAAAAAGATACGGCGCCCCCTCCCGAAGAATGTCTTCAGCTCATCAGCAGAGCCACCCAGGTGTTCAGAGAACAGTACATTCTTAAACAGGACCTGGCAAAGGAGGAGATTCAGCGGAGGTAGGATGGCCTTTGTTCCCGTACCACCAGTCCCTGGCCGAGAGCTGACACTGTATGATGGCTTAGACCTGGCTTCTGATTAAATTTTTCTTCTTGAAGGGTGAAACTGTTATGTGACCAAAAAAAGAAACAACTAGAAGATCTCAATTATTGCCGAGAGGAGAGGTAAGTGCCAAAACTAGGGAGAAAAAAATAACAGTTCGCTGAGACTGGACCTGTGTCCCACCCCAGGACGCTGAAGCACGTCGGCTGGCTGCACCACAGAGGTGGCCCTGTAGCAACGCCTGTTTTTTTTATGCCATCAGGAAAAGTCTACGGGAAATGGCTGAGCGCTTAGCTGACAAATATGAGGAAGCCAAGGAAAAACAAGAAGATATTATGAACAGGTCAGTGGGCTGTGTAACATTCCGTTCCCCACTCATGTACTACCAGTGTTCCTAAGTACTTGGGCACCCGTGTGAAGGAATGCGGGCCGACAGCAGGTTCTCCCTCTGAGCTGTGTTTTACAAAAGGCAGCGCAGTGATGCTTTCCCCAAGCCCAGCCTCTGGGATCCTCCTTCAAAGACACCAGATTCATAAACTAAGAGCTTCAGGTAGGACTGTATTTCTCCTAAGGAGCAGAGATCTTAAGCTGAGCTGATGTTTGCTTCCCTTTTCTAAAGGATGAAAAAAGTACTTCACAGTTTTCACTCTCAGCTTCCAGTTCTGTCTGATAGTGAGAGAGACATGAAGAAAGAATTACAGCTGATACCTGATCAACTTCGACATCTGGGCAATGCCATCAAACAGGTAGGAATGGATACAAGGTGGCTAACTTTGGTACTTTTTAAAAGTGTCTCTCCTGTAGGAAATAATTTTATAAAATATATAAAGAACAGACTAAAACAGATACTATAAAAATGTGTAGGAAACCACAGCTAAGATACCTGTGTTCTGTTTGATACCTAAGGTTACTATGAAAAAAGACTATCAGCAGCGAAAGATGGAAAAGGTACTGAGTCCTCAGAAGCCCACCATTACGCTCAGCGCCTACCAGCGGAAGTGCATTCAGTCCATCCTGAAGGAGGAGTAAGTACTCCTACCAGTCAGCTGCTGTGAGACAGTTTTTCCTTTGCAAAACGCCCAAATCAGCCTTTCTCTGCCCAGATAAGATCACTTGGCATGCAGGTGTCAGGTAGTTAGGACAGGAAGCACACGACAGATGAAGATGGTGGGGGGCTCAAAAAGGGCGTCCCTCTCTCGTAAGATAACGCTGTTGTGTGGCCAGGGTACTCCCCACAGGGTCCGTTCAGCAGTATTGCCAGCAGTCGCACTGCTCTGCTTGCTGCTCCTCGCCGTAAATGAACTGCCTTTACTATCCACTTAAACCCTTAAGCCTTTAATTCTAGCAAAGCATTTCTAAGCTATTTCATTACTAAATTCTTAATCAATATTAATGTCTTACTCATCTGTTGTATTCCCCAAAGTGAGTGCCTTTATGATTTTACAGGGGTGAACACATAAGAGAGATGGTGAAGCAAATTAATGATATCCGAAACCATGTAAACTTCTGACACGGCTGGGGCCGGCGCGCCCTGTGAAACGAGCAGGTGGCATCACCTAGTTTATAAAGAGGCATTCTGGATGAACTTTTCTGTGGTGGCTCATCACTTTTTATAGTTGTTTTATAATTATTGAATAAATGCTTTTATTTAAAAATTGGAATGTGCACTGTATATAAGCTCAAGTCTCTTAACTGTACTCGGCAAGGGCCTGAGACTTTCAGCTGTACACGGCCAGACCTCCGTGAACCCTACTTAGTTTTCTCCGTATCTGAGAAAGAATAAAAGCTGCATTTTAAAGTAGTAGCACCAGAAATATGACTGAAGAGGGACAGAATCCTAGGATTCAAAGGAAAAGGCCACACAGTATACTAGGCAGCAGCTTTTTTAATTTGAACACTTTCTTCTTAAGGACACACCTTCAGTACAGTTAACAAATGGTTATACCTGAAATCTGCCCAGAGCAGAGCTCAGGATCCCCAGTTTCAAGGCCACTGCTGCTCGCTTCCTCGACAGGCAGTATTACCTTTCAGAGCTGAGTCTGGCAGTGCTCTGTGTCCCAATACATGTCGCTGAGTGGGTACGAGGTGCAGGTGTAGGACCTCAAAGGGAGAAACAAACAGTATGCACATGTGAGTTTGCCCTTTAGCTTTAGGTAATGTTTTTATACCTGCCAGTATGAGTTCTGAAAGGTAATACCACACCCGCCTAGAAGTGGCTGAGTGACTGCCAATTAAAAGCCACACGGTAAGGTAGGTCACAGGCAGGAGGTAAATCAGGTTAGACATGCGTGGGAACATGTACACAGACTGCATACAAGCACAGGAACACTCATGAACCCCCGCTGACCTTTTGTCTTGAAGAGCTAAACCCTACCTTCTAAATTAGTTTCCCATTTACACAGAAAACCCAGTTTAAAGAAGTGTTTCATACTTAACAAAGTTTAAAGAGTCTCAGTTTGGGTTTTTCTAGCATATTTTTGTCAAAAAAGTGGGCTCCAACAATTTGCATCTGCCACCATAGAGACTGCTAAGTTTCCTAAGCATGATTCTGCTGGCCCAGGGCCAGCTTGTGGAGAAAGCCATCAGCCAGGTGCCGGGGCTCAGCCGAGCAGTTCCCTGGGAGCTACAGTTCAGCTCATTCAGGAAGATTATGAATCACCCACCTTGATTTACAGTGTCAATTTTAATAATCTAAAACAAATTAGCTCGGGGTTTATCCAAGGGACCCGTTTTACATTTACATAATTTAAAGTGACTGCATTTTGGAATTAATAAGATTTCCTGTAACTCCATAAGGATATGTTTTCTTTAAAGGAAACCAAGTAGAACTTCATACAAAGAGATTTTTTAAACCAATTAATGTTTCATGCACAGCAAGTCTATAGCACTATTTCCATAATTAGTATTTACTTTCGAATTCATAATCATGAATGTAAGACTACAGCAAGAGCCTAAGGGATGAGGTGTGTAGTCCTTATCTTGTCCTCTGGAAGACAGCGACAAAGATCTTTAGGGCTAATCCACTACAACTTCATTTATGACAGACAGTTCACTCAACCGCAAAGCTACAGCTTTAAGTGAGCCGAACAATCCACTTAATCCCCATATGGTTCCTTCAGGTACTCTGCTGTTACACAACACCAATCACAAAAATTATTTGAAAACGATTTTACTTTTGACCCACCTGTGTGATGAATTAAATAGCGCAGCCTTCTACTGGCTAACGGTACCGCAGCAGGTAGAGCGAATACGAATCCATTCTTGTGCTTCTGCAACACTTCATAAGGCTGTGGCAAAGGGCAACCTGTTCATGGATTTTTCTCCACACAGGAAAGGAATCTAACCTCACAGAAATGACAAGGCAGACTTCCAAACTGATGAACTAACTGGGTTTTCCCTAACTTCACCGTAAGCATTATCACACTCCAAGTCTAAATTATAAAAGAAAAACACAAAATAGGTATCTGCCAAACCTAGTTATCACCATTTTTCTATTTGACACTTGAAACAAATAGTACTTAGGCCCTTTGATTCAAGTTGAAAATAAAATAAACAGCAGACTTAAAAATTTATACTAGATGTTGTCAGACATAGCTTGTTTTATTAATATTTTTTCCACTGATCCAATAACTAAACTAAAACAAGTTTTCAAAAGAGTGGACAGTGCCAGTTCAGCCTGACCCTGGTACCTGTGCGCCCACGAAATATACCCACGTAGCAGAAAAAGTGCTTCCAAGCAGTTTCTTGTGCTTTTCCTTTAACTTCAACTTCCAATATATAAAGCCCCAGCGAAGTTTTCAAATTCTCATAATTAATTCAGTTCCAATTCAGTTGAATTGGTTTTGTATGCCACCATCTTATGGTTCTCAGGCAAGTTTCAGTAGCATTTAAGGTCCTCCAACACAAGATAAAGTGGTTTTTAAAAATGCACTGAGCTAGGAAATAGTCACTAGCCAATAGCCTGCTCTCAAACTTCATATTTTAATATAAAATATTCATACAGCATACTATACCTCTGTCTGCTAGCTGAATACTGTTACTGATGAACTCTAGGTAAAAAAAAAAAAAAATTCTCTCTTCCAATATCTTTGAACAGAAAATGTCATTCCGAACACTGCTGGGATGGTGCTTCAGGGCAGGGAAATGCTGGACAAAGCAGGCAAGGATCAACAGCACTTTCTCCATCACCAAGTCTGATCCCACCCCCCACTGGAATCAAGTTAGTGTTCCCATTTGAAAGGTCTTTTTGCTGCAAGTGACCTTTGCTGTGTGCTGTTCCTGTGCTGCAGTCTTCTCCCACTAGAGTTAAACATTTCTCCAGTCTTCCTTTTCTTGTGTGACTTCTTCAGTTAAGAGTTAAATAATAATTAATGTTGCTCTAAAGATGAGTTAAAAACCCAAAGTGCAGGCTAGAGTCCTGCTATGAGGGTGTCATGTCTCAGGGAGCTGGTTAATGTCTGTCAGTTTGGTATCATTCAGAATTGCCCGGATTCTCTCCAAGGAGTCTGCTTGCCGGATCCGCTCTAATTGCACCTAGGGAATCAACGCAGTGAAGTTAAGGGCAGATGGCTCCTGCCTAGATTTTCTGGTTTACTTCTTGGTTTAGCTGAGATGGAGATTAACTAACCCAGGAATAGTCACCTCAAAGAAAGGAGGCAGCAAGAACAATTAAATTCAAAAAGCAACTCCCAAAAGCTGCTGTGTAACAGACCCAGTGTAAGTTGCTGGGACTACAGAGATGAATTAGACCTGACCCCTGACCTCTGAGAGCCCACAGTTTATTTAGGGGGAAATACAAGTTTATACAGAGTTTTAGCACAATATACTAAATGTCACTGTTCCAGCTTGGGGACCTAGAGAGGGTTCCACGGGGAGGACAAAGCTAAGCAGGGCCTTGAAAGAAAGGAGCAAGGGAGCGATGAGACAAGGATGCCTCCAGAGGGAATACTCTGTTGTGGGCAACAAACCACAGTAGTTTAAAAACATTAGGATAAAAAATGTAAGGCAGAGAGATGAACAAAGTCTAGGAGTAGTCCTGCTGGGAAGGGTCTTTATACGCTAAGAACTTTATACTTTATCCTTAGTGACCAGCAAGGACGAGGAAAATGGAAAGGGAGACAAGTCTGTGCCTACAAACCAGGTTTCCGGCTTAAATGACCAGGCAGGTGCTTGGGGCTGGGCTGGGAGTAGCCATGATCTAACCTGACTTCTGTCAGTGGTCGAGTCAGGGCCTGGCAAGTTCTCCTGGGTACCAAGAACCCCTAAAGTGCCTCCTTGGAGCTGTTCTAGGGGGTTCTCCGAATGCCTCACCTGAAGGGTCTGAGAAAGCTTTACAAAATCTCTCTGGACTTGTTCACTGACATCTAGTTCCGTCTGCAACCTCTGAGCTTTGTTCTTCTCTTCAAACATTAGTTGTTCAACGGTAACCTACAACATACAAGTTAATGACGATTAATGCTGGGGAGCCACAGGTAAGAACCACTCAGGAAGTCCAGGCAGTTGCAGTTTCCAACTACTAGACAGGAAAGGCCCATTACCTCCCTCTACCCTGTTAGTCTCCCTTTACCTTTATGGGTAAGGGTGCCAGCTGCCTACGCTACTTGCTCTAGGTCCTAAAATGAATTGGGTGTTAGAGCCAAAATAAAAATGAATGGAAGTGCCACACCCCACCCCACCCCCAGCAGCTTGGTGACAGTAATTCATCATCAGAAAGCAGCTGCTGTAAAATCAGTAGTCATCACAGCAACAGGGACAAACTTCAGGGATCTCCTTTGACAACCACAGCAGCCAAGCATCTGCCAGGAGAATTCTCAGTAACATGCCGTGCACAGCCCCGGCTATCTCCAGTCTTCCTTAAAGAGAGTCTTGCCAACTTTCAAAACAGCAGTTTTTGTTTTAACAGGCAAGATGTGATCCTGCTTTTTTTTTAATTGAAGTACCATCAGTCACAGTGTGTCAATTTCTGGTGGACAGCACAATGTCCCAGTCATGCACACACATACATATGTTCAGATTCTGCAATCTTTACACTGCTTTTCTTTTTTTAATTAAATTGCCAACAAAAATATCACCTTAGCAGCAGTTTCTTTCTTTAACTGTTCTTCCAAAGTGATTTTCATCTCCTGAAGGCTCTCAAGCTGTTGAGACTTCTCTCTTAATGTGGACTCCAACTGTAAAATTGAGAGAAAAGCCTGAAACTCATAGAAACTCCCTGTAGGTCACGGCACACCTGTCTGGAGGAGCCTGCAGCCTGGAGAATTACACCCAAGCTCCCAGGTCCTCCTAGGCCTTGTTGCTGGCTATGTTTGGCATGTTCTTCTTACCCTTTAGTATCTCTGGATCTTGTATTTATTTTTCAAGACCTATTCTTCCATTTATTAGGCACGTCCTATATGCTAAGGCCTGGGGATGGGAAAATCAGGACAGACATGGAAGTAACTACAGCATATGGACATGGATAAAGCAGCATTTAACTCTGCCAGAAAAGCTGGGAAGGGCTTCCTTGAAGAGATGACATTTGAGCCTCAGAAGATGAAAAACTTAAAAGCAGAAGGAAAAGGGTAGTAAGGGAGAGAAGGTGAAGACAGGTACACCAAAAAGACGGAGTGGCTGAGGTATAAAAAATGCATTTAGGAACTGTGGCGAGTTCTTGCCACACTGCAGCCCAGAGGGCCGGGGCCCTGGAGGCTGAGGCAGAGGAGCCCAGCTGGGCTAAGGAATACAGACACAGGGGACTGCTGAAGGGCTTGAAACCAGACTGGTTCACAGTTGTTTATAATTTTTAAAGATCACCTTGGTTTCAATAAGAATTGGAAGGGGATAAATTTTGGAGACAGCAAAAGAAGTTAGGCTGTTACAGTACGTCTGAACCCCAGACAGTGGCAGTGGGAGTGGGAAGGATGGGACACGTGAGAACACTGGTGGCTTCTGCCAGTGCAACCCTGACAGCACAGTGGGGGCTGAAGCCAGATCACAGTGGGTTGAGGAGAGACTGGGACATCAGGCAGTGGAGAGGACTCTTTCAAGAACCTTGGGTATAAAGGGGAAGAAAACAGACTGGTAGCTGGAGACAGCAGTGTAATCCAAAGAGAAACTTTCCCCCTACCATCAGGAGACCTCTGAGCACGCTTATGCATAATGGGAAAGACCTATAAAGAAGGAGAAGTTCAAGGTCCACAACTGGAAGGGGAAGATGGAGAGGAGGCCAGGAAGAGACGCTGAGGGCTCCCATCGAAGCACAGGTGCAGTGACAGAAGGCTGGGAAGTAAGAGAACATGTAACTGAGAAGCCAGGAAGCTGAAGGTGGTGCTGCTGATGACAGGGGTGCAAGGCCTTCATGCGCCGAGAGTGAGGGGGGGAGGTGAGCGGTGAGTGAAGCAGCCACCGTGAGGAAAGAGAGGGAGACAATGGAGGACAAATGAGAGGCTACAGAGCAGTGCCTGACAGCAGGGCTCCCCACGCCAGGGGCACCAGCGGCCCGGGGCAGAGGCAGACAAGACGGACACCGGGATGAAGCCAGGGCTGGGCGCTATCGAGTGAGGGCGGCACAAGGACAAGGAACGAGAGGACTCGCAGGTGTTGGTAGGAGACTAGTTAAGAGGCAAGCATGTCAGATGCAGCTTAGAAGAAAGAAAGCAAATCCACAAGGAAGTTGCGAAAATCAGAAGAAAAGGAAATGTTCAGGGAATTGAAGGACTGGATGAGGTCCTCAACAGACGGACCTGTGGGAGGAAGTGCTGGGAAGGTGGCAGATGGGTCAGGGAGTAGGAGGCTGGACTGAAATGTCAGGAGTGGGCAAAGTGCGGGCAGGAGCGTGGGAAGGAAGGGCAGAGTGGAGGTGAAGGTCACAGAGTCAGTGAACAACGAGACCAGGGAGCTGAACGGTGTCATCTATCAAAAGGTGCTCATGCTGTCTAGGCAGATTCTATGCCAGCTAGAAAACATCACCTCCTGTTTGTAACAGATTTTGTACTTACTTCCACCATGGCTTTAAGTATGTATCATGTCATGACCATACCTGACTGTCCTCCCACCACAGTGGAAGCTCCAGGCTAAGGCACATCTCAGCCCCCCTGGACCTCGTGCAGTCAACACTGAGCGGACTCTCAGTACATGGTCCCCACCATCCTCGTGCCCTTACTCCACTGCACTTTTCCCAGAAGTCCCTTAAGGCAGGGCTCTTGAGTCTAACTTGAGTCTACCGGTTACTAATAGAAGGGATTTGAAACTCATGAAACTCACCTGTCCTTTTTCTACTTTTATTCTTTCTAATTCAGCTTTTAGGCTAGAAATGGAGGCTAGAAGGGAAAAGGAGGGAAATGTTAGCATTTATTATTTTGCATTTAAATTTTTTCTTAAAACCCCCCTTCCTACCATAAGCTCAGTCTCATACAATGAAAGGAACCAAATGTTGTACTGAATGGAGTGGGGGGAGGGGTAGACGGGGGGACCAACACCCCCTTTAACTCCTAATTACTAGATACATCAGAACATCTGGAAATACGGGCTGAGTTTTAGTTCTTTCCTATATTTTTCTGTTTTCCACCTTTTTCACGGCTATGTATTACTTCTTAAAAGCCAGGAAAGGTTTTAATTAGTACCTCCCAGTCTAAACTACATCACTTTCATCTTTACCTATTTCTTCCTTGCAGTTCTCTATTTCTAGCTGCAGAGTTTCCTCAAGATTTTCTTTTAAACACTGCTCTGCTTGAATCTGCTCTTTTAGGAAAAGTATTTCAGCCTTCAGCTTTTCCTCCACGTGATCCGCTGCTGTCCGCACGTTAATGATGTTCTCACGGTATTTTAATACCAACTCCCGCAGTGCCTAGGTTCAAGAAATAAACCGTTATTTCATTTATAGGGTTTATAAGGGTAAAAGAAAATAAACAAAAGAAGCTAAAGATTTTCTGCAACCAGAATTTCAGATTCTGTTTTAGATGGTTCAAAACTTAAGACTTAGAACTCCAACCAACTCATGGCTTCAAGGGGCAGGTGCCATGCTGTGTTAATATTCACTATGTTACAGAAATAAGATAACATGACCAACCAAAAAACGTGTATTGTGAACTACATATTCTTCTCTTAAAACTGTTCCATAAAGAGAAAAACTAAAATGTTAAGTGATTTACCATGTGGGATTCACTGTGAGTAACTTAGACACTTCCACTATTACCTGTTTAAATCTGAGGGGTTAGTGAATGAGGACCAAAAGGACTGAAACTCAAACGCATGTGTGAACTCCAAGAGGACAAAATTTATTTACTTACTCATTTATTCATTCAAACACACACTTGTTAAACATCTACCACAAGCAAAGCACTGTTAGGCCAAAGGCAGGTATGGCAAAGAGTGGCTTTCTAAGGTGGTTAGCTGTTTTTCTGTAACAAATTCAGTTTAAATCTTATTTTACTTTTTCCCTAAATTGTAGCTGCCTTCTTTAAAGAAAAAATCCAACTAATTATATCCTAAAGCAACTCTAAAGTAAAAACTCGTTCTTAGATAACTATCAAATGTATATATATTAAAGAGCAGCAGGAAAAAAAGTAACTAAAAAACTGTAACAAGAAAAATTTCATAAGAATTATTACTGAAGCAGGTCTCAGAATTAAGGTTTACAGGCTAGACTGGTTATAACCTTCAAGGATTCCTGTACTTTTAAAACTAGAAAACATGGAGAAGAGGAATCTTTCCTGCCAAAAGAGAAAGTGTAACAGAATTGGGAAGCCCTATGCTGACAGCAAAAGTAGACAGGTCCCCAAACTTTCTCTGATGAGAGCAGGCACCAGTTCAGCAAGGAGAGTGTCAGGAACCCGAGCTGAGAGCACGAGTTGGAGGAGGGCAGGGAAAAGGAGAGGGGGAGCAAGGAGCCAATGGCAAGACGGGAAACGGACACTGTGTAGATGAGTGAATAAAAACAAAAAATAACAGTCATGCTAGTATCTATTTAGGAAAAGAGAATGAGGTCCAAATTGTAGAGGCTGAATCTCCAGGGTAGAATTAAGGGAAAACTGTTACTTACAAAACCAGAAATCTCTGTAATGTTTGATTTTTTAAAAAGTTAACAATTACAAATTTATTGTTTTAATAAAAAAGCAAAAGGATTTTACAAGAAATATTTTTCTGCTTTGTTTTGAAAACTGCTCTAAGAAATCTCAGCTTTGCCTATACTGCAAAGTATTTACGTGTTGTACTGTTTACTTGGGTTTAGCCTAAGATGGTATTTTTTATAATTTGCAAGGTTTTAAAACATATGAGAATAAAGGCTGGAGAAAATTAAGGAGACAGTTATGAATGTCTCAGGGAGAATTCTAATTCTACAGCCCAGATTCACCCAACCACAAAAAACAGAAGTGACTAAGTGTCATAAAGTCACTGGAAGACAAAAGGAGGCTGAGTGTGGTGTACCCTGTACGTGCTATGTAGGTGGAAAAACATCCCAAGGAGCCAGCATGGCAACCCCTTCAAATATGTAATCTCTGGAACATTCTCAATCTGGCCCTACAAGAATAATACAGACCTTCAACTTGGCAAAGGATTCTTAGAAATGACAGTAAAAGCATGAGCAACAGAAGAAAAAAGTAGATAAACTGGACTTTATTAAAATTAAAAACTTTTGTGCTTCAAAGGATACCATCAAGAAAATTAAACAGACAATCCACAGAGTGGGAGAAAGTATCATTTACCTGATAAGGGACTTATAGAGAGAATACATAAAGAACACTTATAACTCTAAAAAGTAAAAAGAAAATAATCCAATTTAAAATTAAGTAAAGGATCTGAATAGACATTTCTCCAAGGAAGATATACAAATGGCCAATAAACACATAAAAGATGCTCAATATTATTAGGGAAACGCAGGTCAAAACCACAGTAAGATGCTACTTCACACCCACCAGAGTGGCTGTAATCGCAAAGTGAGATAACCAATAGTAGTGAGGGGGTGGAGAAATCCTTAAATGATGAAACAGTTCTCATATGACCCAGCAATTTCACTCCTAGGTTTATAACCAACAGAAATGAAAGCATATCTTCATACCAAAACCTGTATGTGAATGTTTATAGCAACATTATTCATAATAGTCTAAAAGTGGAAACCACCCAAATGCCCATCAAGAGGCAAATGGATAAAAATATCACATCTAAAAAAGAGAGACAGACAAATGGATAAACAAAATATTCCTATAGTACAGTATTACTGGGCCATAAAAAGGAACGAAGTGATGATACATGCTGACACGGGCGGACTCTGAAAACCGTAAGAGGTTTGTGAAGGAGGCCAGACACAAAAGACCACAAGCTGTATGAGTCATTCACAAGAAAGAGAGACTGGACAATCTATAGACAGAAAGTAGATTAGTAGTTGCTTAAGGCTTGGGGTGGGAGGACTGGATAAAGGGTGAGGGGTTTCTCTTTTGAGGTGATGAAAATGTGCTAAAAGCTAAAAGTGTGGTGATAGCTATACATTTGAAATATATTAAAAATGACAACTGTACACTTAAATTGGGTGAATTATTTGGTACATGAATTATATATCAATAAAGCCTGTTTTAAAAAAGAATTTGTAGTCATTTCAGAAAACGTACATATTTGCATTTCTGAGCATACAGAGAGTAAGTTACCTCTGCGGTGTCCGGGAGGATGAAGTCCTCTGCTTGCTGCAGTGATACGTGCAAGCTGTGCTTTCCCTGAAGACTGTCATTATCTTTCTGTAACCTCACCAGCTCTTCTGAGACCTGTTCCCGTGACTGCATCAGCACTGCCTAAAACAGAAACAGATATTAACCACAGCCAGAAAGGCAAATCCTATCTGCTGATAACTGCACCAGAGAAAAATAAAGGCCAAACCAAATGAGGGCTGAGGATGGAGGGTACATAATAAAGCTCTGTAAGACCTACAAAAAGCAGCTTAAGAGATTTTTGATTTATAGCCCTTACATATATTCAAGGAGACAGAAAATGAAGCAAGTATCTGAGCTCATTCTCCACTGTTTCTACCAACAGCTTAAAAGTAATGAATTTCTCCATGCACTAGCTGAGTGGACTGGCATCTCTAGCTCATAAAAGAGGCTGACACAATCAGGATGTATCAAATAGAGTGTGTACTCTAAGACAACTCCTGTTTCCTCACAGCATGCATTCCACAGGAAGCAGGGAGACAAAAAAATCAGTGTCTTCCCCTTTCATTACATATACCTATGTTCATGCTCAGGACCACTGTGAATGGCCCAAGGACCCCAATTACTAGAAGCTATCAGAGGCTCTGTGCTTAAGAAATACAGGATGTTTGAGTAACTCATTCTTTTGGGGGGGGGGGGCTTGTTTTTTTCTTTTTGCAGGGAGGAGGTAATTAGGGCTTATTTATTTATTTTTAATGGAGGTGCTGGGGATTGAACCCAGGACCTCACGCGTGCTAAGCACATGCTCTACTGCTGAGCTACACCCTCCCCACTGAGTAACTCATTCTTAAAATGGAACATGCTCCTATATTTTCTGCTCACTTAAGTATAAAACAATTTTAGTATTTCATGTGAATTTATATAACATGAAAGTTATTTCAGCTAACTTAAGTATAAGATAAAATTCTGCAGAAGTATTTCTGCTAATTTTTAGTACTAAGTCATTCAACTTAAACACATAAATGTGGATTAGTCATACGTCCAACATTTATTTAGCAATTACTACTCTATGCTAGGCATTTTGCTGCCTATGGGGAAAACCAGGATAAAAGACAGGCTTTGCTCTGGAGAAGCTAGTGGTGAGGTGAAGGAAAAGATAAGTAAACCCAAAATTACTCAACCATACTACAAGTGCTACAACAGAGAACAGGTACAGCAGTGACAGAAGGACAGAAGGGTACCTAACTGGGGAGAGGGTTCAGGAACATTTCCCAGAGGTGGCAGCTGCATCCTGAAGGACAAATAGGGTGCTGGGAGGCAGGCAAGGTCATGCATACATTTTAGTTAATTCTACAGGCTTTATTTATTTTAGACCAGAATCAGTTGTGCTTTATGCTCACTTTCAACACATTTACAACAAAGTATTAGCATTCCACTACCTTCTGGATATGAAAGAAGGGAAGGAAGAAAATGTTTATTTTGTTTATTTTTGCAAAGAGGAAAACAGGATAAACCAAAAATAGATTTAAATGATCATGTATGAGGGTGGGTGGGAACAAGGTGAAAGGGATAAGAAATGCAAGGGATAGGACAGGGGTGGGAAAGGGGTAGGAAACTTCTGCGTGTCTATACACTTCTACAGTTCTGACTTACAAATCATGTTGCTTGTTCAAAAAACAAAAAAGTAAATCAAAAAGAAAATCCAGAAATGTAATACATTGTTAGCTCTATTTGTTTCCATTTGTATCAAATTGGTAACAACCACAGAGAGAAAAACCTTGAACACAGTGCCCAGACTGTAAACCCTTACCTGGGATACATTCTAAGGGTACAAAGAACTGCAGTCGTCCCTCAGTATCCACAGGGGATTGGTTCCAAGACCCCCTCCTCCCATACCAAATTCCAGGATGCTCAAGTCACTTACAGTCAGCCCTCAGTATCCATGGATGAGGAACCCAAGGATATGGGAGGCCAACTCTACAAAGAAAAGCTGAACTTCACTTAGTAGGTCTACTGCTGGTGGTTGTATCAATGTAGTCATTCTGAAACTATTATGTTCCCACCTTCACCAAGTGATCAAACAACATCACCAATAATGGAACCACCCATCATAACACGCCTCTTGTTATGAACTTTCCACTGAATCATTTCATCCATGTAATATTCTTGCCAAAATGTCTAACTTGAATCTTAATCATGTGGAAATAATCAAGACAAATGTATTCTACAAGGCGAATGGTCTGGGTTCCCCAAAAATGTTAATGTCATAAAAGCCAAAAAAATAAAAGTAGGTGGGTGTTCTAGATTAAAAGAGACTAAACTGACATGACAACAAAATACAATATGTGGTGATTGGTTCCTTGATCAAAAAATTAAAGTTAAAAAAAGTAAAGCCATCCATAAAACAACTGAAGGACTTCTGGGGACAATGGTTACATTTTAAGCATGTAATAACAGTACTGCGATTATGTAGAACAACTTTTTTGTTCTTAAGAGATACATACTGAAATATTTAGGAGTGTCATTATGTCTACAAGGTATTACCAAATGGCTCAGAAAGAGAAACATATATACACATGTAATACACATACATATATAATACCATATGACTTAGGGTTTGTTTTCTTGGTTGTTGTTGTTTTATGTCATCCCTGGAAGGGATGGACAAGAAGCAACTGTGTAGGATCATCCCATTAGGACCAACTGCTGTAATTTACAGATAGCCATCAGATGCAGGGTCCCAACTTTGAGAAAACAGAAGAACGAGGCAAGTGGACCCTGACTGGTGAGGAGGAAGCCCAAATATATATATGAAAGAGACTGAGAAGCAATTGCAAGCATGTAAAAACGTAGCAAAATATTAACAACTGGTAAATCTAAATAAAGACTTTATTAAGTGTTCATTCCATAAACATCTCTAAGTTTTGAAATTTTTCAGAATAAACAGGGGATTTTACCATCCCAACCACTATCAGTGCTCCTCTTCTCTGAAGAAGCATAAGAAACTGAGTTTCTCTTTTCTCCTCAGAGTATGAAGCTTTAAAGGTAATTTCAAAACACAGTAATGTATTAAGAGTTCACAAGACCTCAACCTTAATTTCAACAATTCTTCAATGTCGCCTGCAATACATTTCATTTTAAATGGAATCAACCTGAAACATGTTAGCAAAGGCAGATGAGTTTTAGAAGATAAAGAGGAAAAAGAGGGGACAGTGTAAGGAGGCTAACCACCATGAAACTCTGTCACTATGTAACAGTGTTTTTGAGATCAATGATTATTATTACATACTCTCTAATTAATGCAAAGATATGAAAATCTCCCTGGGCAATGATCAGAATGAGATGTTTCTCAACAGACCAAGGCTAGTATTTAGGGATCAGCTCAAGGGGCATTCAGACACCTATCCCATGCCAATCAAAAACAACCTATTACCATATGACTTAGGGTTTGTTTTCTTGGTTGTTGTTGTTTTATGTCATCCCTGGAAGGGATGGACAAGAAGCAACTGTGTAGGATCATCCCATTAGGACAAACTGCTGTAATTTACAGATAGCCATCAGATGTAGGGTCCCAACTTTGAGAAAACAGAAGAACGAGGCAAGTGGAGCCTGACTGGTGAGGAGGAAGCCCAAAGCTGTAGAGCTTCCTGCCAGCTCTTCTTCAGGAAGCTCTCTTCCCCTGTCCCTTTCAAAACTGATGGCCTTTTGGAAGTTCCCCAGCACCACAGTGATTATGGCGCACGTTTTACCGTAACTCCCGTGGAATTAATGAGGTTGTTTTTAAATAAGTTAGCTGCCCAGGAGAAGCACAGTGACCACTCAAAAGCTGCAACTGCTAGGGCTTTGAGAGATTTCTACTTTTACCTTGTATTTGGAAGGGAAAATTAAATGCTGACCCATAGTTTATTCTTTCAGGTTTCTCAAATCAGAAAAATAAGTTAAAGGTTGTGATTCTAGGGGGTCAAAAGGTAGGTTTAAAAAGGAATGTTATCTTTACATAATCTTGTCCATTACTAATGTTCCATAGGCCCTGGAGAACATAATAGTAACCACTTTGGCCAAGGAGATAATGTCATATCAAAGATGATTTCAAGATAGAACAAAAAGGAATATGTTTAAAGTTAATGTTTATTTAAATGTTAACTTACCATCTGTTCCTGAACATCCCTTTTTGCCTGGGAAAACGCCTGTTGCAGCTCTTCAAGTAAGATCTCAGATGCTTGGGCTCTTAGGACAAGTGCAGAGATCTTGAAAGGAAAAAAAAAATACATGCACAGAAAATATACAGCTAGGAATCTGGTTATTCTGAAACTAACCCTTCCATCTCCTGCTTATTTATAATGTCCAAAACTGATTTATTAGTTCATCATAACCCACTCATCACTCATTCAACAGATATGTGTGCATCTGCTGTGCACAAAGCCTCACATACACAGATGACACAAGACAGTACCAAAAGTCCCCAGGGGTCACATGCAGCCGTACATGAACAAGTGGCATTATATGGGTCTTGAGACAGATTTAATCCATGTGACCTACTTACAAATATTACTCTTAAAGTCTTTAATTAAATATCAATAAAAAATTTTAAACTCTGTCCACAAAAAACCCCCACAGTTTAAAGGATAAATGGATCTTCTCTGAACTACCTGCAATCTTCTAAGACTGTTTATTTAAGAGCAACAGACACATGATAAATTCCCTTGAATTGGTTTTAATGTTCCTGAGGAGTTTATGTGAAAGTTGATGACTCATATATAAGAGTTATAAAATCAAAATAGATTTTAGACATTTAAAAAATAATTACTGTCAGAATTCTGCTTCCAGGAGTGGCAGATTAGGTAATGTGAACCAAATTTCCTATTGAGAATTAAGAAAACTAAACAAAAATATGAAAGATATTGATGTGAAGTCATGGGAGAACAAGGCAAAAAAGAATCACAGAGCCAAGAACCACAATGAGGATACCTGGAGAACTGGGTGTAGCATCTGGAAAAACTCCTCTCCAGAAGCACGTGCCAGTTCCAAAAGAAACAGATGCAACAGTGAGATGCTGAGCAGAGCATGTGAGAACCCTAGGACAGGGTGGCAAAAGTCATGAGTCCAAGACCCACCACACAAAGAGATCCCTGGTAAACACCCTATACTTTGGACTGGTTCCCCAAAGAGCCACACTCCAGAGTAAGGGAAGAATTTTAAATAATCCAACCTTCACAACTTCATATAATCTCAATTCCTTTAAACAGACTAAGATGATCCAGGATTGTTACTACAACTAGTTGCCTGTCTCTCATAAGAAAAATGGCTCTATGCTATTTCAACAACTTTCATATATAATGTGTAGCACTCAAGTAAAAATGCATAAGGAAAAAATATGATTTAAAAAAGGAAATGATAAAAACCAAAACAGATAGTAGAACAGGTCTACCATGAAATCAGATATGTGAATTATTAGCAACAGACTTTAAAATAATTATATTTTATCTGTTTAGAAGTTGAGAACTGCCAGAAAACCAGAAACAATGAAAAAATAACCAAATAGAAATAATGAACTAAAAAAAATCAATTATCCAAATGAAAAATTCAATTGAATAGTTAAACAGATCTTTTTGAGGAGAAATCAGTGACCTAGAAGACAGAGCTGAAGAAGATGAACAAAGACAAAAATGATAGGAAATACAGAAGAAAGGTTAAAGAAGCCATATATAGATGCTATGAGAAAGTCTAACAGATACAAATATTTGAAAGAAACAACGACCAATGGAAATAGCTAGGTAAAGCTAAAAATAAATCTACACAAAAACTCTGTCACTTCACTCCTACATATACTCAAGAGAAATGGGTCCACAGGTCTACCAAAAGACATGAACAGAATGTTAGAAAATGCATTCATTCACAACAGCCAAAAATCAGAAACAATTCAAATATGCCTTAACTGTAGAATGGATAAATGAATCATGGTATATTCATGCAGCAGAATATACACAGCACTAAAATCTAACTACTGATTCACAGAACAATATGGATTAGTCTCACAGACACAATGACCAAACAGACCAGATGCAAAAGGCTATAGACTGTATGATTCCATTTATATGAAGTCCAAGAACAAGCAACATTAAAACATTGCGTTAGAAGTTAGAACACTGGCTTATCTCTATGTAGAGGAAGGTGCGGAATTTATTTATTAGTAAAGAGTATGAGTGTATTAGAAATGTTCTATATTTTGATTAATCTATATATATATGATTATTACCCTAGTACAATTCTTCACATATTAAAATGCATCAAATTGTACACTTGAGGTTTCTGCACTTTACTCTGTGTGTGTGTAAATATATATATATAAACAAAAACAAATTTTTAAAGAGACAATTGGCTAAGAATATTCCAATGTAAGACATCAATTAGGAGATCCAAGAAACCCTGTGAACTCCAAACAGCAGAAATATGATGAAAAATACACCTAGGTATATAGCACAGCAAAACTGCTGATAACAAAAGCCAAAAAATGACATCTTTAAAATAGCCAGGGAAGAGGGAGGGGAGAGGGTATAGCTCAAGTAGCAGATCGCATGCTTAGCATGAAAGAGGTCCTGGGTTCAATCCCCAGTACCTTCTCTAAAAATAAAAAGATATAAATAAACCTAATTACCTCCCCTGCCAAAAACAAACAAACCAACCCTAAATAAATTAATTAATTAAATAGCCAGGGAAAACAACATTTTACCTTCAAAGGAGCAACAATAAAACTGATAGCTGACTTCTCATCAGAAACATGGAAGCCAGAAAAAATGAAATAATAACTTCTAAGTGCTGAAAGAAAATAATGTAAGTACTCAGAATTCTATACCTTGCCAGAGTAGCCTTCTTAAATGAAGGTGGAAAGAAAAAGATAAGCCTAATAAAAATATGAAAGAATGGAGATCTGGCACTGTCCAGGATGGACTAAGCTCACCGAGGCCTTTCTCTTCCATGATTATAAATAAAAACTCTGGATAAAATACAAAAAGCAATGGTATACTTGAGGACTCTGAAAAATAAGCAAAAGCAAGACAGTTTAGGGAGGGAAATTAAAATGGGAAGAAACAACTTATACAGCAGTTCCTGTCTATTTGTATTTTTCCCCCTACTTTCCTGCCAGCATGAATTTGATAACTGCCCCAGTTAAAGCTGCAACAGTTGCAGCAGCACAGGACATACAACTGTCTTCTGATCACAAGGCCAGGACACGGTCCCTGGGAGTGAAGAGTAGAGCAGTGTTGAGAGAAGACAGCTAGAAAAAGAACCCCTGGTTCTGTCCATGAGCCAGCACAGGTCTCACACTCAGCTTTGTGCTACACACACATGGACAGATCCAAAGCAGCACTGCAAAACTTTTAAAAATGAACTGACGTTGGAACTACCACTCACAGAAGGCAAAACAGAACTTACGAACTGAACCTACTCAGGTTAACAGAACCCAGAGTCTCACAATAAAATATTCATAATTTCCAAGATCAATCTAAAAGTACCTGACATAGAAAGAATTAGGAAAATGTGGCCAATTCTCAAGAGGAAAGAAAATCAACACATGCCAACCCCATGATGACCCAGGCTGGAATTATCAGACTTTAACGTAGCTACTGTAACTATGCTGCATGAAGTAAAGGTAAATACTCATGAAACGAATGAAACAAAGTTCTCAGCAGAGAAAAAAACTATTAAAAAAGAAACAAATGAAAAATTTAGTATAAATTACAGCACATAATTTGGTACAAAAATAGACAGACTAATGAAATAAAACAGTCCTGAAACGGACCCACACATGCACAATTCACTTGATAGATAACAAATTTACCCTTATCTCCAGCATATACCTAAATGTCAGTTCCAGATGGATTTTAAATATAAATGTGAGTGACTATAAACAATGAAGCTCCTACAAAATATACGAAAATTCTTTTTTTTTAATTGGAGTACAGTCAATTACAGAGTGTCAACCTCTAGTGTACAGCACAATGTCCCAGTCATGCATGTACATACATATATTCACTTTTATATCGAAAATTCTTCATAACCACAGGGTAAGAAAATATTTTTTTAATCTCTAATCATAAAGAAAAGATCAATAAATTTGACTACATTAAAATTAAGAACTTTTGTTCATCAAAAGATGCCATTAAAATAAATGAAAATATAAGGTACTAAGTAGAAGACATTTGGGACACTTATCACCAAAAGGCTCTAATAAGACTATATAAAGAACTCCTATCAGAAAAACCAAAATTGAAAATTAAAAAGAAAAAAAAGACAACCCAGTAGAAAATTAGCATAAGACTTGAGAAGTAATTTCACACACACACACACACACACACACACACACACACACACACACAATGATATCCCAATGGCCAATAGACGTGATAAATGCTAAATAACTTAAATAATCTTAAGAGAAATGCAAACTAAGTCATAATGAAACACCATTACATACCCACCAAAAGGTCTATCATTAAAATAACTAATAAAATAGTCTCTGTCATGACTGTGAACCCACAGGAATTCTTCTCATACACTGCTGGTTAGAGTATAACTTCATACAACCACTTTGGAAAACTGGCATTATTATCTACAAAAGGTGACATACATTTTGAACATTTTGACCCAGACATTCCACTCTAGGCATATACCCAGCAGTCACATGTGCAACAAGCCATAAACAGCAATTTCGAAGTAGAATTATTCATAATACCCCAGAACTGGAAACAACCCAAAAACGCTCAACACTAAGATGGACAAATTATGATATTCATACAATGGTACAACTACACAACAATGAAAATAAACAACTGTCACATACACCACGAGTAGGACTCTTACAATGCTGAATGGAGGAAGACAGACACAAAAGAATACATACTATATGATTCATTTGTTAAAAAAACAGACGAAACTAATCTAATGGTGTTAGAAGTTAGAACCATAGTTACTTCTGGGGAGGAAGCAGTAAGTGGAGGGGGAAACTGAGGGCTTCTGGGGTACCAGCTAATGTTCTATTACTTGATCTTGATGGTGGCTACACAGATGTTAGTTCAGATATGTTTGGTATATCTGTATGTATCTGGGTTTTTTCAGTGTATTACACTTTTTTAAAGGTCAAAAAGAAGATAACTAGTATCTTTCTTATCAGCAACTTTCCCGTGCAGCAGAAAAACCTAATAAGAATCAAAGGAGAAAGGAGAACCAGAGCCTCCTGGTAATTTACTAGCCAGTTATTTCAAAAGTTTTTTTTTTTTTTAATCTGTAAAACAAACACCAGAGAAACACCAGTTAGAGATATTTTTTATCTCAGGGAAAACAGAACTGCCAAATCTTCAGGGCAAGAAAGAAACATTACTGTTTTCAGAATTCTTTTATTTGAACAACCCAGTAATCTCCCATGGGTCACAATCTAAAAACCCTCATTTACCTGGTGACTTGAATCTTCAGTGCTCTGCTTTATGAAGTCTTCCAGTTCCTGTTTATCTTTCATTGTCTTCTCTAACTGGTCATTTGCTTGTCTTAGCATCACCTGTAGTTTTTTCACCTGAACAATTTTAAATTTAGTTAGACGGAAGCACCAGAATTCTTTCATAAATTTAAAAAAAAATCCCTAATTCCAGAAACTTTTAAAATCTAATCTTTTTTTCCTGAGAAACGGATTTCTCCATTTGGGAAAAAAAAAAAAGAGAGATGAAATACTTCATTCAATGACTACTGTGCTTTAACAGTTAAATCATTTTTCACATCCATTATCGCATTTGAAAATATCTGCTTTTCTTCCCAGGTTCTCTAGGCTAGGGCAATGGCCTCCCTGACTCTATTCTATCCTCTGCTTCCAATCTACTATCCACACTAACACAATAAATATTTCTAAAACAAAAGTCAAATCATATTATTTCCCTACTTGAAATCCATAAATGCCTCCCCAAATCTTCAGGGTAAAATTTAAATCCATCAGTCATCACCCCTCCCTCAATGATCTCATCATGGCCTTCCCTTTGTAGCTTCCTCTCCCACTATTTTCTCTCTTTCCCCCACCCCCCACACAAATACATCAACTATTCACATTTCTTAGAACACATCATCTTCCTTTATAAATGCCCCTTTGTACATCTTTCCTCTCCTTGAATACTCTTTCCCCACTTCTTTTCCTAATTTTTACTCCAGCACTAAAACAAACTTTAGCTCAAATGTTACCTTCCCTGAGCCCATAGTTAAGTCAAATGGTTCTACCCTCCCCTAGTTAGTTCTACGTTGAACTGATAGTTGACTTGCAACACTGAGAGCTGCCAATGGGCAGTACTGTGTTCTATCCGTATCTGAATACCCAGAACCCAGCAAAGTGCTTGCACAGATGAAGCAAGAGTAAAAGGTCTACTGAGCTGACTATGGAATGCAACACAGTGCATTCCCACACTACACTATCAGAAGCCAACTATATTAGCTTCACAAATAGCTTTGGGAATTTACTTTTGAGACATCTACAAAAAAAGCGTATGTGGAGGAAATTAATGCCAATGTCATTTGAAAACAATAAACCATCATTCTAATCTGTTTAAGCTTATTTTGAAAGACTAGGGTAATAATTTTAATAATAATCAACAATTTAGAAATGTAAGGAAAAATTATCTTATTTTTTTTTACATATACTTTCACAAGCCTAATCTCATGAAATTCTACGTTATTTCCTAAATGTTACCAAGGAGCCCTTTATTAGGTACTGTATTTGGAAAGGCACTTACCAATCTCAGCACACCTAATCTACAAAATCTTAATTTCTGTGACCGTGTAAAATAACCTTAATCAATTCAACAAATTTATGTAATGAAGATTCCAAATACTGATTAATATAATATCCAATTAAGCTTTTATTTGATTACAGGCAACAGTCAACCTCTTATCTCCCTGAATCTCCTTATCATAAAGCCCTTTCCATGTGTTATTCATAACAATAACATTTTTAGGCCTTGGGCAGAAGGAACAGGTTGGGAGGGGAGACACGCCAGCTGAGCTGACCTGTGTGGTGTTGGGGAATCTAACCAAAGACACAAAAGCAGAAGTTGTACAGTGTGCTCCCACTGGACATGTAACTGACATTGCATATGCCAGATTATTCAGATTTAACAAGACGGATACACGTCATAAAGCAAATGGGAGGGGAGAAGCAAGTAATTCTGCACCTCCAATGAAAACGACAACAGCTCACCAATTTTGTACACCCCAAAGAAACTCACCTGGTCTCTTGTTTCAGCCTCCTGAATCTGAATTCCTTGTAACTGCTTTTCATAATTGGAACACATATCACAACGCCTACCGAGTTTATTTCCAGCATTATGTACCTGAAGGGCACCAAAATTACCTCTTATCAGGCAGAACAATGTAAGTCTACATCACACACTTGAGGAACACAAGCACAGTCTCAGTTATGTTACTTGAAGTAGAAAATGGAATAGACAACTTATTCAGGGACTCAGGGCAAGTAGGTACAACAGAGAGCTGGACTCTAAAAAGTCATAAGCTCCAATACAAGTATGACAGAAAGACAAGGGACACAACTTTATCACCAAGAGGCTAAGAGACACAAAACACCACATTTGAGGGAAACACAAGGAAGCAAAAGGTACTACACCGTGGCACCCACAATCTAAACCAACACTACCCAACCAAGACGGGGGCTGGGGGACGGGTGAGTACCAATTAACCATTTCACCAGCTCCAGTTACAAAGTAGGTATGAAACTATTAAGTAGCACCTTCTCACAAGCTTTGCATGAGACCAAGGAGAAGAGGTTCTTTCAGGCTTAGTAAGCTGTTTCACTTACTAATCAACAGCTTCCTTAAAAGAAGTAGCCCTGGGTAAAAGAAAGCACTGGAAGTCAGAAAACCTGGATCCTAATCCAAGTTTTGCTACTAAATCAAAGAGGAAACTTGAGGACTCACTTGACCTTTCTGAGCCAGTTTCCTCACCTGTAAATTGGAGAAAATCATGCCCTGATTGTTTCACTATTACCACAAAGCTCAAAGAGAAGAGGTATGTGAAAAGGTTTTGTAATCTGCAAAGCACCATGCAAATACATATCTAAGTTTTTATCTCCTAATCTTACTTCTGAGTTTGTAAATAATATTAGGAGGAAATTAACCTCATTAAAAGTTGCCTTCTTTTCTCTCCCGTATTTTCCACCCCTTCCTTTCACTCTCAGCATCAACTGCTAATAAGCATTTGTACTTTAGACCTCAAGGAAAAATTGAAGAGGACTGAGATTATAGAAAACAGTAAAGCAAACCAAACTCAGGCTACACAAACTCAGCTATCCTATTCAGGCAGATTGCTCCAACTTCAGGGGTGTGACTTCAGGTGGAGAAGTTCACACTCAACGTGATCAGATAGTAAGTTCACTTTTCTGTCACAATTACCTGGAACAGCCAAAGCAGACAATGACAAGTGTCAGACAACATGGGCTAAAACTTTCTGCCAACAGGTGCATGCAATGACTCCAGGGACGATCTCTTGAATGAACAACAAATCCAGAGCTAACCAGTATCTCTCAAAGTGAGCAAGAGGAAAAAAGTCAAGCAGCTAACTCACCTCTTTCTGCAGGAGGTTCCACTCGGTCTCACTGACTAAGCGGTAACCGCTGGGGGACACGTAAGCGCTTTCCATTCCCTGGGTGACGCTGGAGAGGAGGGATGCCGTCTCTTCTTGTTCTGGCGTCATTGCCTTGATTGCTCTCTCCTGGTCTTTGGTTAACATAAACCCACTGGGCATTTGCAGTGACCCAAGGGAGGCAGTATCAAAGTTCTCAGACACCGAATCTGCTCCAACCAGTGGTCCAAAATCTGATTCGTCCAGGTTTCCAGCAGATTTTGCTTTGCAGTTATAGCCTAAAGCTTTGGATTGCAGGGAGCCTGAGGTTCCCAAGCTATCTGTAGACTGTGCTCTCCTGAGTCCATCTTTAAACATGTCATTGTCCGATTTACTGAATGGATCCCCAGATGGCAACAGTAAGTCTGCATCTAAGGAATGGACCGAACCATGGGTGCTATCTAAATGCTCCTAAAATGTGAAAACATATTGCCAAGTTAGACAATTCTTGTTATTTTCAAAGAGAAAAACTATCATACTTTATATTTTGCTGCATATTACTCATGATAATCATTAGTGTCCTGCCTCCTTACATTCACTGAACAAACATTTACTGAGTGTCTTCTATATGCTGGGCACTAAACCATGCACTCAGGATACAACTGTGAGCAATCTTTGGCCTCAAGATGCCTTCAGTTTCATGAAAAAAATAAACAAGTAAACAGGCTTTTAGAATATCATATTTAATAAAATGACAGGCTACAGCTATGTACTGAATGCTCTGGGAGCTCAAGGAGAGGAATTCAGCCCAGACAAAGGAATGAGGGAAGGTCTCCTGAAATTCAGTGTTGGCTATACTGAACATGAGATGCCTGCTGTATATCCAAGTGGAGATGTGCACCCAGCAGAGGGATACAGAGGTCTTCAGACAGAGACAGGGGAGTCACCATCATATAGTAATACCTAAAGCCACAGCAGCAAATCAGAACACTTAGGATGAGGAGGGTCAGTAGGATGAGATGAAGGCCAAGGGCAAGACCCTGAGAAACATCAATTTTGTCCATTTTCAGGATGGGCAGAGGAAGGAGTAGCCAGAATAGAAGGGAAATAAGAATAATGCTGTACACTGGAAACCAAGTTCAAGCAAGGTGTGATCAACACATTAAATAAGGGGTGCGCTAAGTGAAAGACGCCAGACACAAAAAGGTCACATATGGTGTGATTCCATCTATATGAAATCTCCAGAACAGGAAAATCCACAGAGACCAAAAACAAATCAGTGGCTGCCAGAGGCCGAGGGGAAAGCAAAGGAGAGAGTGACTCCTTAATGATACATGGGGGTCTCCTTTGAGGGTGATGAAAATGTTTTGAAACCAGACACAGGTAATGGCTGCACACTATAAATGTACTAACAGCCAATGAATTACACACTTTACACAGTTAATTTTTGGTTATGTGAATTCCATCTCAATTTTTTTTACACATGGTGCAGCACAGTTCCAAAGTATTGTTAAATGCCATTCCTTATAAATGAACTGAAAAAGACTGAAATACAGATTTTTTTTAATGTTTTAAAAATATTCTTACTTGGCCCCAGAACCTTCATTAAATAAATAAACAAACCTAATTTACCCACCACCACCACCCCTGCCAAAAAAAAAATTCTTACTTGGTATAATAAAAAGTTGACAAATTTTATGTTAATTACTCCATTTCTTTCTTTTTGAAGGTTTTTTTTAACCTGCAAAATTAAGACGGCCGAGGGACACAAATCTGGTACATACCGAGCTAGCTACGGCAAAGATCCCAAACAAACATCCTAAAAACACTGGAATGAAAGCCCATTGTGTCACCTTACAAAGGAAGTTGACATCTAACACTATCAAATACAATGCTACTGTGACACCAAAAAGGGAAGAGGATAAGGGCAAAAAACCTGTGAGGGCCATTTAAAACTTACCAGCTTCCCATGCTGACAACAGTATGCACAAGGAACATATACTTCTAGGGGACAGTAAACTGTTGCAAGGTTTCTGAAAGATGATTCAATAACATGTTCTAATACCTTAAAAGATGTACGCTCTTAAATTCAGCAGTTCTTTTCTCATGAACTTATACTAAGGAAGTAATCAGGTAAATACATAATAATTTGTATATAAGGAAGAATTACATATAGTGGCATTATTCATAATTACGAAAAAAATTTTTACTAGTGAAAAATGAATAACTTGACTATCTGTTAGTGTGTTAATCATGTTCATTTCTGTATTTTATGTTTTTGACATTTTGAAGGCCTTGTTGGCCACAGAGACTGCCTCTCCCAAGCCAGCTAATTCCTAGAAATAATAAACAACTTGCCTATGAGTATATCTTTCATATCCAAATTAACCAATTCCAAATCCATACCCTGCAAACAATTCTGTTATCTAACTCTTATACATCAAGCCAGTATTTCCCCTACCCTAAATCTGGCCAGGCATCAGAAAACTGAAGACAGGCTCTACGCCACAAAACCCACCGGAGTTATTCAAACCAGCCAGTCCTACGCTCTTTACCCTGCTCTGCCTTTTCCTCAAAAAACCCCAATAATGGCTGTGGTCTACACTTTCCCCTTGCCCGCCCTTCTGCCTCACGACCAACTCTGGTGCTTCTCCACGTGGGTCTGCACGATATGCCATGACTCTCATTTCTAGAGGGACTGTAACATTCAACTTTTCTTTCAATGGCATTAACCTCTCTGTGTCATCACTCAGTCACCTTTACAAACTAAAACCTGGCCACAAATCAATCTGTAGGAAATTAAGGAATTATGTTAAATTTACATGTCAGCCATTAAATATCACTTTAGGGGAAAACATTTACTGATGTGATAAAATCTTTAAAGATAGATTTAAGTGGGGGGGAAATGTACATAAAACATTACGTAGAGTTACAATCTGGATTATGTTTTAAAAGTAGAAATAGAAACACACACATTACCTTTGGAAATGAAAAAAGAAAAAGAGGGAAAGAAGAGGTACATACCAAAATGTAAGTGGTGGCTATCTCTGGGTAGCAGAACTATCAGTTATTTTTATTTTGTATGACTCTCTGTACTTCCCAAATTTTCCATAATGAACATACATTACTTTTGTAGTGAGAAAAGCATATTCTAAGCATCTGGTTAAAGAAGATATAAGATCCTACAAATTTTAAATGTCTTTAGCAATAAGTCTGACTAACTCTGTAAAGCATCCCATATTAGCTTTAAATCAATAGGCTAAAGTAAACTGGCATGACTCTCAACACGAAACAAGCACATTCAACATTCAAACTGCAAAATATCAGATCTGAAAGTCTGTAAGATATTTCAAATGTCAGGAAATAATGTTACGCATAATATATATAGTATAAATCTGTTAAAACAGGAAAAAAAATTTTAGCACTTCATTATAAATCACAACAAATCTTCCTTTCCTGTTTTCCTGTTAAAATATTTTTTGAAAAGTTTGAAACTTTCCCAAACATTCCTGGACATAGGACTGGATGATGCAGAAATCATATGATGTTTGGCAGTACCCAAAAACTGAGACACTCTCTTGGAAGTCTAACTATTAAAAAAATGCAAAGCAGAATCAGGCCAAGATTCTCAGGGTATGATCCAAGAGAATGTACAAAAACAATTACATCATACTTTTCAAACGTCCACTAGGATTTTTAAAGCATTTTTTTCAATGTCAAATAATCCATAAACGTGGAAATATGAGCCATCAGGAAGCAGATTATACATGGCTCAGTGTAAATCTACAAACTAACAGAAACACGATAATTTTCAAAGTGAGAAAAGACCCTTATCCAGTTTAACAGAAACTGGTTCACCAAGTGGAAAAAGGAGGAAGGGGTGGGGAAGTGAATATGAGATTTGAAACAGCGGGGACAGTATAAACAGTGTGTATGAGCATGGCCAGCTAGCAGAAAGGTCTGGCTGGACCCGATGAAGTGGAGAGCATGGTTAAGGCTAGAAGGGTCACGTAACTGTGAAGGCCCTTGTATGGCAGGCTGGGGACCTTAGTTTTTACCCTAACGGCAACTAACAGAAGCATTTCCTTCCCTGAAGAGGGGATTATCAGCTTGAGTCTTGAAGGATGAACAGAAGGATTCCACAACTCAGAAAGGCAGAGGGAGGTGAGCATTCCAGGTGAAGGAACTAACATGCAAGGTGGAGAGCAGAGCACAAGACAACAACCAATGCGGCTAAAACAGGGTCTTGACTCTGAGTGAGGACCTTGCACTTAATTCCATAGGTAATGGGAGTCAGCGGTAGTTCTGAAAAGGGGAGTAGTCTGACTACAGCTGCACATGAGAAAAACAACTCTGACAGTAATGCTGAGGGTGCAGTGGAATGGGACTGACCGAAGACAGGAAACGTAACAAGGAGACCCTCTCACAGCGTGGGTGAGAGGTGCTGAAGCCACAGGAGCATCACTTCATCTTTCCACCTCCAGGTCTCTCTACTTTACCTGAAATGTCCCACCCACCCCGTCACAATCTGCCAACCCCTACCCTGTCCTCAGGGCTTACGATCTATTACTTGTTAATACTCAAGTACATGCTACAGGGGATTAAGTGTTTCAACACTGTAGACAATCTCTTTTAAACAAAAGCTCAAAGTATTAGCAACATTTATTATTCATATCAATTTGCAGATAGTATTTACATTTTCTTCTGTTGTTTTAATTGTGGAACCCTAGAGAAAAGAACATCTGTTTCACAGAGCGTGAGGGAAACTGCAACGCATTTCTAACAGTCCTACCGATAATGCTGTAAAAACAACTGAAAACAAGTAACATCATTGTGCTACTACGCACTTCCCATATGAACAATGCAACTGACTGATAGATGAGAAGTTAAAAATGTTAACATCACGTATACAGTGATTTTAACTACAGATTCACTGTACCTCCTCATTTGACAACTGGGCTGAAGGTTCTTCGTGAGTTAAAGCACACACTACTGGTATTTTTACTTCTTCCTCAACATCTGTTTTTTTGGGATCCTTTCTCTTATTAAGTCTTTGTTGTTCATCTTCCTCCTAAAAGTCAGGAAGAAAAATATATATATATTACCCAGGTAATCTATACTTAATGATTCATAAAGTTATTTAATCATTCAAAACAAATAAAAAAGAACAGAGTTTTATGATAAGAAAAAACTGGACACTGAAATTCGTTTTATAATCACATCTAAGGACATCTAGTCACAATAAAATGTTTTTATACTATGTACAAAAAGTATGAATCCTGGTGTAAAAAAAAAAAAATCAGGAAAAAGCTTCTAAGAAAAGTATACCACGTGAAAGGCAAAACAAAAGAAAGCAAATCACCCCCTCTTCTTCAAGTGATCTGAGAAAGAAAATTTATATAGAATGTTCCTTCAAGTTATTGTGGAAAACAAACAGGAAAAAGTTAACAGAATTCCATATCCGTTAGAAACATGTACAAATGTGTATGAAATACAAAGGAATGACTGAAGATGATGTAATAATTCACTCAACAAAGATGAATAAGACACCCTCAGTGCCTCCCACAAAACAGTCTAGTGGGGAGGGACAACACACAGTCACATTACTACACACGTATGTACAAGGTTCTACAGGAGAAAAAAAACAAAGATTTCATCTGAGAGCTAGAAGAGGGGCCCAAAGAAGGTAACACTTCAGCTGGATCTTGAAGAATCAGTCAGATGAGTCTGTCAATTGTGTGAGAGGAGACAAGCAAGGGTTCCAGGGAGAAAGGAAGCACGTACAAAGGCACGGGGCACTGAAGGGCAGACACGTAGGAAGGTGCTGAAGAATCTGATGTGACTGAAAAGGGGGCAGGCACGTGAGTAGTGAGGGGCATGGAGAAGGGGCTAGTGATTAAGTGCTTACTATGAATTCAGAGATTGGATCAAGCCTCAGATATGCCATTTCCTAACCTCACTGGAAAGTTTTGTTGTGTGTCTGTCTGTTTTGGGAACCACATGAGACAAAGCTTTATATATAAAGCCTTTTAGCACAATGCTGGCATATATTGGCCTTAAATGACCAGTTTTAATTGGCAGCAGGAAGAGCATGATTAGATCTGTACTTTAGAATCTAAATCCTTAAGTTGACTGTCTACATACAAGACGAATGAATCAGAATCAAGAGACAGAAATTTTAAAAGGAAATTTCTGAAAAAATCTGAATTAAATTATACAAGATAATTTAAAATATTTCTTACAATACCTAGAAAAGCATCTACATAGCTATCCTAGGGAAATACCTGCACATATAAACAATGTAGAACAGAGTATTAGGTGCAACACTGTTTGAAATGACAGACAAAAAAAAAAAAAGAAAGAAAGAAAGAAAGAAACTATCTAGACGCCCACTACAAAAAGAAGAATGAAATCAGTTACAGTATAACCAGTTAACAAAACTAAGACAGAACTCTGATGTGAAGATACATCCAAGATGATCCTTATGAGACATATAAATTACAGAATAATTACTTACACTATGATACCAGATGTATGGGTAGGGGAGGGGGAAATATACACTTTTATAAACACACAGAAGAGGTCTGGAAGACTACTTTCCAAACTGATCACATCTGTTTACAAAAGTAGTTACTTTTGGGAGGGGCGATGTGTGAGACGGTACTTTATCACTTTATACAAACAAAAGATTTTTAACCTGAGGATGTATTTGTTTTATTTACGTACTTTAAAAAATTTCTTTTAAGCAGGAAGAAAACAGGGTCCTGGGTATGCAGCACTCTAGACATCTGCCTTTTCATATCACTCAGCCTCTCCATCCCCACCATCACCTTCTAATAAGGCTTTTAGAGCAATTTCACAAAAGACATGGCCTGGCCCAACATAATTCAGGAGCCCTAGGAGAACTGGACAGACCCGTAGACAAAAGATTTTCACAGAAATATGCACTGTTGCATCCTGTAGACTCTGAAGAGGATCATTTCTAGTTTCCTTCCCCCCAGACAAGGCCATTTTAAAGTTGAAAAACAAAATCCCTCAAATGCAGCTATTATGTTTTTTGAAATGGTACACATGGCTTTGTTTCAGGCTTAAGTCAATCTATAATATGCATAAAGTAATGCAATCATGAGTGAGCTGGGGAAATTTATTAACAAAACAAGTCCTACAGAACTGCTATTCACCTGATCTTTCTTCTTTAGTTCTTCAACTTGTCGGAGCTGTTCTGAAGTTAGCACAATTTCCATTCGCTGCATGTCCCGCATCAGCAAACGCTGAGATTCCAGGAACTGGTCATTGGCTTTCTGCCACGTGTGTTTTAACTGGTTATGTTGTTGTCGCTCTTGCTCCAAGAGATGGCAAACTGTTTAGGAATCCGCCAATCAAAAAAACTGTATTTTAATGGTAGGCAATTTCTTTAACATAGGACTACTGGACCAGATCTGGCTGGTGGTGACTCCGGTGTCAGATTCTGCCTCTGACAAGAACCCAGGGGCAACCTGTTGTTGGACAAGGCAACTGTCCCCATACCACCTCTCTAAGCAGAGTCTCCCAAAGTGTGCTCCTAGGAAGAGGAACGTGTGAAAAAAAGATTTCTGTGCTCATTAAGTTTTGGAAACCTTGGGTTAAAAACTTTTCTTTAAGGATTTATTTACTACTGCAGGACTTTGGACTCAGGGTCTTAAGCATGTCTATGTTCTCTTGTAAGTTGATATAAAATACAGTATCTCCCAAATTTACTTGAACAAAAAATTCTTTCCATAGTGCCCTTAACAAGTGTTCTAGGGAATACACTTAGGGAAACATTGCTCTAAAGGCCAAAGGTACAGTAACTACTCCTAACTGTCTTTAGAACATTCTGATAAATGTTATCCAGGAATCCTTCTTGAGTCCATTTAGTTTTAACCTCTCAGGAGAAGCCAAAGAATCTTCGTAAATGCTTGTGTTGTTGATACTCATCAGCGTGGCCATCTTCTTCGGAGAAAAAGAGCAGAAGGTATCATCTATCTGCCCATCTACCCAGTCACCCAAGCCAGAAACCAGAGAAACAACTCATACTTCTGACTGTCCTCACCCAAGACATTCAGCTGTGACAGGGGCCTTCTAAAGCTGCCTCCTGTGGGGTACGACGTGCACCTTCCGCCTCTGCCTTAGATTTAGGACTCAGACAGCCACAACAGGAGCCCTCTTATTACTCTTCCTGCCATTTGTCTGGCCCTCTCTAGTCAACCCTCCACACTGCTGGTAAACTGAGCTTTCTAAAAGAGAAAACACTACCACTCTGAGGTTTAAAACCTTTCAGAGAAGCCTAACACAAAAGGCCACATATATAATCCCATTTATACAGAAGTCCAGAATAGGCAAATCTAAGGGACAGAAAGTAGATTAGTGGTTGCTAAGGACTCGGGGGGAGAAGAGAATAGGAAATGACTGATAATGGGTAGGATTTCTTTTTGGAGTAATGAAAACGTTCTGGAATTAGTGGTCACAGTGTACAATTTTGTGAATATATTAAAAAAAAAAAAAACCACTGAATCAGACACCTTAAAAGAGTGAACTTCATGGCATGTGAAATATCTCAGTAAAGCTGTTATTTAGGGGAAAAAAGTTTTTAAACCCTTTAGAGGCCCCTTATTACCCGTATGATAAAATCCAAAATCCTTAGCATAAAGGTCTCCGGGATCTGGCCCATGTGTACCCCTCCCATCTCACAACAGAAGTCATAGATATTTTTGTATCTCAGCACAGTTACTGCAGATATCTTAATATATTAGTTATGCTCATCATCACTTCAAAGTTACAGTAGTTATTAGACCTGCTACTAGACTTTGTTATTTAATGCACTGATAAAACAGCACATTACTATGCAAGTTTTCACTTATTTATGTTTTGATAACTGTTTTATAATATAATTGGTTTAATAATTCTATGTGTTTTATGTATTAAAAACATTATTCTGGGGGGAGAGTATAGCTCAAGTGGTAGAGCACATGCTTATTAGCAAACACAAGGTCCTGGGTTCAACCCCCAGTACCTCCTCTAAAAAAATACGTAAGTAAACCTAATTACCTCCCTCCCCCCCAAAAAAAAAAATTAAACAAAATGAAACATTCTGAGAGGGCTTCACAAAACTGCCAAAGGAGCCTGTGACACAGAAAGGTTAAGAACCCCAGGTATGTTAAGATTCACTAGAAGAATTAAAGACAAAAGTATATTTTTATTTAAGCGGGAAAGGATGAGCCTTCTTCCCCTATCCTGAGAAAATAGTCAATTTCCGCATCATTCTGCTACCAAGCTAGTGAAATCAGAGATGCTATTTAAGGACACCAGAATACACCATCTGCCCTCTCTGTCCCATTTTCACTTTTGCTAACCCCCTCTATCAAATGGGGGAAAAGCAGTTTAAGCAGAAATTCCCTGCTACCTTCTTGCCCAGAGCTTGTGCTTTGTGAAGTTATTAAAGGGGTCATGGAGGAAAGAGAAGCCATTAACAACCCAAGCATTTTTGCAGACCTGACAATCCCAGCTTTTCATGAGAACATTCAAACCAACTGCAAAGCTTAAACTGAATTACTAGCATGTTGGATCAGTATTTTATAATTTGTTATTGTTATTTATCAATACCAATTTTACTCACACAGTTCTCTTAGAGACTAAGATTAAAAATATAAAGAATATATACCTACCTTCATGTAATTCTTTCCGAAGTTTCTCAGCATCTTCCTGTAAAACGGACTTCTGAGTATTCAAAACAGCTACGTACATTTCTAGATCAGTCCTACAAGATTTCTCAGCTTCCAGATAGTGATTCAGTTCTTTAACCTGAAAAAAATACAATTCTATTAAGCTAAAACTTCCAACAATTTCTGCCTCAGGTATAATGGTTAGTTCTGGATGTGCCTTAAAAAAATTCACATTTATATTTACATAAGTTTAAATTTACCCCCAAAATTAACATTTATAATTAATTAAAAAACAAACACATACTTACTACAGAAAACTGGGAAAATAACATATTTAATAGTAGGCATTATCCATAATCATTACCAGAGTAAATATACAATTGAGATTACATGTAACAGTTTTGTACCTTGCTTTTAAAAGGTGGTTCCAATTTGTATTCCCAGAGCAACACACACGTGCTCATTTTATCACAAACTCAGTGAACCCAGGTTGTTGTTTTTTTAAACAGTACTTTTAAAAGATATAAATGGTATCATACTCTTGTAAGTCTGCTTTTCTTTGATTTCTGGTGAGGTAATTCCAAATGCCTTAAATTTACAAAAAGGAGACATTTTCACAGACATACATTCATTCATGGAAGGAAAAAAGAGGAAGTCATGATGGAAAAAATAACTTCTCTCACACTGCAGTGAACACAAACTTGAAGGCAAGTGCAGAATACTTTTTCAAATCATATCTTTTTTAAATGCCTTATGTCTGTTGAACAATTAACTATAATTAAGTATTAACAATATAGTCTAATATCAGAAATAGTTATAACCAAAATAAAATGCAATCTTGCCCCAGAAAGTGATTATAGAATCATTTGCTTTATTCTGTCTTACAAATTGTCCATCCTAAACTTTGGCCATTTAAGCTTTCAACTTTTTCAAATTGTTATGTCTAACTTCACTTTCAAGGTCAAATTTATGCCTTCTATCTTCCCAATTCTTCAACATGAAATAGCCGACTGATCTGTTTTCAGTTATCTTTACTCCTGGAACATTAACACAATACATCAGCACTGGTCACAGACTAAAATGATTATTTAAGCTGCCACTTGATGCTTCACTGGAGACTGTCAGTGTCAACCAAATACATACTAACCAAGCATGACAAAGTGCTGCCTGTTATGAGGCACCTTCCCGATCACCGAGAGAGAGGGTGGTAATTCAGCTGATGGTAAAAGATAGTCAATGAGGCAGATGTAAAGTGGTGGTATATAACCACTAATTCTATCAGCTGTTACTTCTTAGAATAAATATTTGATTCTATTAATAATTAACTAACTTCTAACATTCAAAAGCTATTGAGCAGAACTCTAGGAAGATGGTGGCAACAAATATATGGTATCTGAAGTTCCTTGAATTCCATACACCCTAACAACAGAGCTACTAAAATAACAAAACTCGAAACGCACAAACACCTACCAAAGAAAAAAGTGATAATTAGAGGTTGGGGACAAACCACTGAAAGCTACTTACGCGGACTTAAATGGAATCAGCACCTATGCTGGAGAAAGTAAAGGGAAACAACAGGGACCCAAGAACCCCAAAATATTCAACTGGGATTCCAACTTGACAACAGCAGTTCAAAGTGAGAAGAATTTCAGACCCTCCAATAGTGGGTAAACACAACAAATTTGTGCTGTAAGGCTTACCATCTGGTTAGGGTAAAAGGATATTCCATGTTCACTTACATGTCCCTGACTGCTAGTGAGACTGAAATCTTTTCACATTCCTTAACTATTCAGGTTTTCTCTTTTGTGAATTGCTTGTTCACATTCTTTGTTTCTCCATGAGGCCATTTGTCACTCACGGACATGGCAAATTTTATTAATTTTGGACGCTAATTTTTGTCAGGTATATAAGGTACAGATAACTTCTAATAGTCTACAGTTCTCTTTTCAACTTTTTGTGGTATTTTTTAGTAAGGTAGTGCTATATTCTAATATAGGCAAATTTGTCAATCTCTTCTTTCACAGTTCAGTTTCTTCTCTTAAGAAATGTTTTTGTGCCTCACATATTCTTTTTTTAACATCTAAAAGTTTTAAAGATTTACTTTCACTCTTAAGTTTTTAATTTACTGAAATTAATTTTTGAAAAGTATGAGGCAGAAAGCTAACTTCACTTTATTCCATATTTATAACTAGTTACTCAAAAAACCTATGTTTTAACTATCCATTTTGTTCCCACTGATTTGTAATGCCACCTGTCATGTATCAAACTTCCACAGACATATGGGTATATTTCCAGGCTCTCTCTTGTTTCACTAGTCCATTTGTTTAATCCCTAAATCAACAACGAACTATCTTAATTACAGTACTACTGTAGTAGTAAAACTACTCTAAGTCTTCATATTGGTAGGTAGGGCAAGTCTCCTCATCTTGTCTTGATCAAAATTTTGCTGGGTATATTTCTGGTCCTTTGCTTGTCCACATGAATTCTAGGATCCACTTATCAAGTTCTTTATTAAACTCTGCTGGATTTCGAGGGGAATTCTGAATTTACAGATTAATTTGGGAAATACTGCCTGCTTTACAATACAGTATCTCTTCACTCGGGAGCACACATGTATTCAAATATTCACTTATAATGTATTCCACAAAGATCTTACTCATTTTTATTCAGATATATTCTCAGGTAACTTACATAGTTGTTTCTTTTGTTGGGTATTTTTTCTGCTGTCGTGAATAGGAATTTTTCCCCTTTGCATTACTAGAGTCTATAACCACTATTATCTCTGCATGTTGATCTTGCTGAAAATAACTTTCCAGAACTCTTATTAGGTCTAATTAGCTGTACATTCACTTGCTTTCCTATATAGAAAAATCAGTTTCATCGCTTTCTTTCTAGTTATGCCTCATTTATCTTGTCTTGCTGCATCATCTAAGACCACGTAAACGATCTGAACAAAATCACCAGGCACAGGTCTCCCCGCTACTGTTCCTGTCATTAATGGTAAGGCTGCTAAACATTCATCATCAAGTATGATATTTGTTGAAGATCTGATTAAAAAAACCCTTTATTAAAGTTACTGGGTGTTTAAATTTACCAAATGCCTTTTTGAATCTAAGATGAATTTCTTACTCTTCCCCTATAATCTTTTTATGTGGTATATAATAACAATAATAGGTTTTCTGGTGCTATACCATCCTAAATTCCTGGGACTATCCCTATTTGATAATGATGTCTTTTTCCTTTCCTTTTCTTATTAAAAGCTACACTGCTGAAAATTTTTGCTTCTGTATTCCTAAGACAGATCTATAATTTTCTTGTAATACTTTTCTGTCAGTTTGTTTGCAATGAAGTTATGTAAGTTTCATAAAATGAGCTGGAGAGCTTTCCCTCTTTTTCTATTCTCTAACACAGTCTGTAAAATATAAGGATTATCTCTGTCCAAGAGATTTGGAAAAACTTGCCTGCAAAACTAATTGAGTCAAATGTCTTTTGGAGGAAAGGAGACAGAAGAAAGAAAGTTTTGACTCTACATTCACTTTCATTAATAGTTACTAACTACTTCAGCTTTCGTATTTTATCTTGAGATAATTTTGGTTAATTATTTTTATTGGAAATTTTTTCATCAAATGACAGCATTTCAAATTTACTGCTGTGATATTGTTCATACTATTTACTACACTTAAATCTCTACTGATGTGTTCTTTTTTTTTTAGATTCTTGAGTAAAAAATTCAAACCACTCTAAATATTTTACAATTCCTTCTTCCATATGAGTTAATTTTTTCATTTCCTTTTAATTTTGGCTATCACTTTATTGTAAATAATTTAACAAAGATTTGGGTCTGTATAATACCAAATCTTTGAAATCCGATGACACTTCCTTTGTGACATTATGAAAAGTATAACGTACCCAAAATAACAATACTTTATTCTAGGCACTATCCTAAGTGCCTTACATGTGTTAACTTATATAATCCTCATAACAGCCTTATGAGGGAGGTAGTATTATTATCCCCATTTTACAGTCAAGCAAGCCAAAGTACAGTAAAATTAAGTAATTTGCCCAAGGTCATCCAGCTCATACATGTTGAACTCTTCACTACTACTACATTCTACTGCTGTATAAAATACAGTCTCTCTCCCTCTTGGGTACAGGATTCTGTGTCTATTTCATGTGAATTATTAATCAAGTTGCTCAAAACTCTTATATCCCTACAAATACTTTTTTTTCTGCTAGCACTATCACTTGAATATCATTTACCCTCATAATTGTCACTTTTTAGTTCACAACTCAAGGCTATGTAAGGTGCATTCATGTGCATGACTCTCGTATCTTATGCTGGATTATAAAGTAGAAGGGAGTCCCTCTTTATCTTTATTCTTTTCTCCTTTCATCCTACCTGTTTCATATTACAACTGCTATATACCTTTCTTTTGATTAGAATTTACATGGCATATCTTTAAATACCTTCTTTTTCAATCTTACCTTGCAGTTTTAAGTATATCTCTTCTAAGCAATATAAATTTAGATTTTTAAAATCCAGTCTCTTTTACTAGGTAATTACCTGTTTACATTTACTAGGATTATTGATATACCTTCATTTCTACATTCCTAAATTTATTTCTACATTACTATCTTGTGCTTTTGCTTACTACCCTTAAAATTTCTCCTTTCCTACTTTTTAAATTAATTATTAAAATGTTTGACATTCCCTTATATTTTTCTGTTGTGTTTTTATGGCCAGTAAATCCAGCCGTGCTATAGTTACTTCATCTCTAAAAGATGAATTCTGGAGCTGATGTCAGAAAACAAAGTCAACTTTGAACAACTTATTTTCCTTCATAAGAAAACAAAAGAAGGAGGGAGGGTATAGCTCAATAGTAGAGTAAGCATACTTAGCATGCAGGAGGTCCTGGGTTCAATTCCTAGAATCTCCATTAAAATAAATATATACATACACACATACCTAATTACTCCACCAACACACACACACACACACACACACACACACACACACACACACAAAGTTCTCATTTTGATAAGAAAATAAACACTGATTTTGTAAAAAAGCAGCATAAGCATCACTATTGGGATTACTTAAAATATCCATATGGGCAAAATCATCTCCAAGTATTTTCTTGCATTTTAAACAAAGCAAGAGTCTTAAGATGCATGGTCTAAATTATAGTTTTACTCCCTTAATATTCTAATTTTGCTCATAGCAATAGGGCAGAACCTCGGTTTCAAGCAAATGGATTACAATGTTTCACAACCTTTGAGGCCTCCAGCTCTTTAATCTTGTCTTCAGCCTCTGTCAGTTTATCTTTCAAAGCTGCAATTTCCTTCTCCATAGGCATCACAACAGACCGGAGTTTTTCAGCGTCCTCTTGGGCCTATGGTTAAAAAGAATTAAATGCTACAACTTACTGATTTAACGCTTTTCTAAGAAATTCTGACCTCCCCAACCTGTTAAAATTAGTGTAATAAATAAGTCTAGCAAGCACTGTATTAGCACTCACAAAATTGAACCACGTCTAACTTTTAAATGCTGCATTACTTTGAATGTCAAGTCATAATCATAGCTTTCCCAAATAGTCCATTTAGAATTTGGGAGTAAGTAGGAAAATTGATTCACTATGACAAATTTGACTCTTTAATTAACTGAGCTGGAAAATATCCTTATACAAAAGGAAATGCATATAATAAATACTTTAATTTTTATCATTCTGGTTAATAAATTAATGAAACTATAATTTCTTACAAATGATTAAAGGGCTGATTAATTTTTAACATAAAAAATAGAATTTATTTTCTAAAATATTAGAAAATTATGTTGCTATAAAAAGGCTTCCATCTAACTATTCAGAGCATTATTTTACTTCTGCTGTCTAAATAAAACAAACACAAAGAATGACCTCTAAAACCACACTGTTTTCCATCCTCCATTCTCAAAAACATGGATTAAAAGGAAACATCCATAAACTTAAATTGGTAAGAAACTTCATTTTCATATGTCTATGTATGTGTATGTGTATATACACACACACACACACACACACACACACACACACAGAGAGAGAAACAAAGGCAGACTCAAAAAGTTAGTTTTTTTCCCTTCTAGTGAAAATGAAAATTAATCTTATTCACTGAATTTAAAAGAGCTCAAGCTTTTCCTAAATTGTTCATGATACGGAAAATATTATCTATGCCCAAATGTAAGTGGAGATTTAAAAAAAAAAACCATATTTCTCAGAAAAGAGGGATGGCACTTTGTTTTCCAGCGCTTGCAAAGTCATTTCATCATTTATTTTATTTTGAACTAAGTTCTGTTTGGGAAAGACACATGAGCTTAAGATATCTTCAGTCAAAGCTAATTTGGGATGCTTATAGAGGTCTGCTGATAAAAATTAGCAGGGGAAAAAAGGAGAGAAGCAAAGAATGTAATACAGCTTGAGTAATTTATTAATGCAAAGATGACCTCACAACTCCAAGTGGTGCATATCATAATAAATAAAATTTCCAAAGATGACTTTTTTAAATGACAGAAGGTCAACTAAAAACAAAGAAAATCTGAGAAATTGTCTCAGCCAAGAGAAGCCTAAGGACGTAACTAAATGTAACATGGTATCCTGGATGGGATCTTGGAAAAGAAAAAAAGACTTGGGTTAAAAACTAATAAAATATGAGTACAAAGAAAGGACTTTAGTTAACAAAAATCAGTATTGATTTATTGTAACAAATATACCATACTAATATAAGATGTTAATAGGGGAAACTGGGAGTGGAGTATATGGGAACTCCATAGTCTCCTCACAATTTTTCTATAAATCAAAAACCATTTTAAAAAATAAGGTTTATTTGAAAAACTAAGGAATAAATTTTTAAAATGACAAAAGCGAAGGGTGGGTACAGCTCAGTGGTAAAGCACATGCTTAGCATGCACGAGGGGCTGGGTTCAATCCCCAGTACCCACATTTAAAAATAAAAAAAAAATGGTGAGTAGCAGATTGCAGAAATCATGATTATGAATATATTATCAGGATGAAAGAAAAACTATCCTCATGTGAATGGCACTTCACCATTCACATGGTGACATGAATGTGGCTCAGAATGAAATTTCTAATGATAGTATCAACTATGAATTCATCTCAAACAACTTCATAGAACTGAAGGCTGTCTACTTTGGATAACTACAGTAGATGACTAAGTGACTAGTGATCATGAAGACACTGTCAGATCCTCATGAAGATGCTGTATTACAATTACAATCTTTTCCTGAAATAAAAGAATGTAAACAACTATTCCTCAAGGTTCAAGCTTTTCTTTTGAGTGTTGAATTCTCAGATGATTTTTACATCATAAAAAAAAAATTAAATAATCTTCTAAATACATAAAAGTGGTTTCTGTATGAACCAAGGATTATGAACCAAAGATCATGATTAATTAAACTGAAAAGAAAAATCAAATTCTAATTATTATTTTATATGTAATTTCAAATATATGTATGTATATAAATTAACGAAGTGAAAGTTTATATAATCAAACTGGCCAAAAGCTTTTTTAAATTTTCTCAATGATAAAATGTTTCACCTTATATTTAGTTGCTCTGTGTTCAGGTGTCTTACAGCAATATGTTCAAGCATAACATTCAATACATTTTACACACAGGGACCAAGGAATATCAAGAAAGAAGGAAAACATCTGTTCTAAAGCTTCAGGTTAGACACAATTACTAAGCAACAACACTCATTCAGCAAATAATTGCTAAGAACCTATGTGCGAGACACTGCGCTAGGCATTTAGGATACACAATAAACGAGACGCCTGCCCTCATGAAACTTGTATTCTCGTAAGGAGGAAAAGGCAGCAAACAGTAAACCTAACAAATAGGTGAACTCTATGTATGTTCTAAGGAAATATGTGCAATGGGAGAAGAAAGAACAGAAGAACAAGTTGTGCAGGTGGGGGATGGAGGTGGGCAGGTTGCAATGTTAAATGGGGTGGTCAGAATAGGCCTCATGAGATGGAGACATCTGGTCGAAGATCTGAAGATGAGGGAGTTAACCTTACATATATCTGGGGGAAGGGCATCAAATCATTTAATACTATGTTCAGGTCTGTGTCCAAATAATTCCTCTAACAAAAAATAACAACTTCTATTACCATAATAATATTAGTTAAAGCATTACCACAAAAATATTTGGATTCAAATATTTCTACAGATGAATACATTCCTTCATACCTTTTTCATTTCATTTTCTAAATTTTCCTCCTCTTGACCTTCAGACAGCCTTCTCCTTAAATCAGCTATTTCCCTCTCTGCAGATTCTCGATACTGTGCCCACTGTGTTCGCTCCTGCTCCAGCCTAAGGTGAAACTGGTGCTCATAGTCACGAACTGTTTCTACAAAACATCACCAAATAGTTCATGTCCAAGCATTCTGAAAAAATGTTCTGGCACACTAAAATTTGAAAAGTAATTTTATATTAAAAAAATTCAGCCTAGTTTTTGGAAATCTTTCAATTCACTGAAAACAAAAACAGAAGCACTAAACTAACATTTCTAGTTCTTACTACATGTAGAAATTTTGCTAAGGATTTTAAATCAACTCTGATCTTCACAATAAACCTGTGCCATGTATTATTTTACAGATAAGGAACACCTACGAGAGGTTAAATACTCTGGCCAACATTTCATAACCAGAAAGAAGCAGAGCTAGAATTCAAACCTAAGGCCAACTCCAAAAGCTATGTTCTTAGATAGGACATATGACTCCTAGGACAAATATAACATGTCCTCCCAATCCAGCTATACACCTGAAAGTGTGAGAAAGGGGATATACTTCCAGAATGTTCTACTATATCCCAAGATACTAACTTAAGACAAATTCTAAAGTCTTTATAAAATGACTTTATCTTTAATACAATCTTAACACATTATGTGATAAATACTGCTCACTGTCCATTAACTTCCACTCTTTCTTGTTCCTAACAAAACCCCAATTTTGTTTCGAAGCCAAAGGCCCAATGTAAAAACTAGAGTTTCTAGATGCCTTGGTGGTTATGTGTAACCAGACACCTCGATAAAGTGTGTGGCGGGGACGGTATACACTGAAGATATCTAGAAAATTTTTGCTTTACTGAGGTGGACTGGAGGAGGGGCAGCCATTTTTTTTCAGCCACAAGGCAAAATGAAGTTGAAAACCACGTGAGGATGAAGAAACAAAAGGACTGAAGAAGCTTAGGACACTGATGACATCAGGTACCACTGTACTCAGCCCTAGATTACCTATCTCTGGATTTCTTCCATGAGAGAAATGAACTCTTATTTGGGTACACTGCTATAGTCAGGGAGGTAACACGAGGCTTAGAATAATCACTAGGTGATAGCCACAAACTCAAAAATAGTGCTAGTCTTACCTGCCTTCTTACAAAAAAGTGCTAAGGCAAATGACACATAACTGTGAAGACGGGAAAAAAGTTATCACTATTTCACATTTATATTATTAACTAAACTAATTCTAGGAACCCAAAGATTCAGGAGGCAGCTTACTTCATTTTATTATCATTTTCTCAGAAGCGCAGGCAGTAATTAAGCACTAGCGCTAACAGCCGAAAGAGACTAAATAAACTACTACTCTTCCTTCAGACCAAGGGCCGCCAGCTGGCAGCCCAGCAAGCCCATTCTAGCCCATAGGTCATTCTAACTCAGAGAATGAGCAAAAATTTCACTTAAAAATAAAAAGTTTTCTTTAAAATATAAAATTATGGCAATGCTGGCCTGGATGGGCCCTAATGAGCTGGAACTAATAAGTGTAAATAGTAAATAACTTTATTCTCTGCCTGGGAGGTGTCTCCAGCTCAGCACACTTCCTGTGCCCAGACGGCTTTATTCACTCACATTACTGGCCTGTCTTCTATAAGAAAATCCATTTTGAAGCCCTGCTTTAAACATTACGATGAACTACAGTTCTCATTTAATGTAGTATCTCTGTAACACTCTCATCAGAATTCATTATTAAATTTATTAAAATTACAGATTATATACCTATTTATAGTATCATTGGCTTCCCTTTTATTTGAAGACAACAGGCCATCTTGAAGATGGTAATACATAAAACTATATAAAACTCAGGATATACTTTAAGACCCTCTGAAAACGTTCTCAATCATGAGAATCAGTTACCTTAGAAAATCGTAAAAGGATCTGTCTTTGTCTTTACCTTTCATAACAGCCTGAAGTGAAGCAACTTCTTCTCTCCACTGTCTTTTCACTTCATCTATAGCTTCTTGCTTGGTATTTTCAGAGACCGTGGCAATGGCCTTGATATTTTCCATCTCTGCTTGGGCTTCCCACAGCTGTGTCCGAAGGTGTCCCAAATCATCTTGTGCAGCTTGTAAAACCGCATTTTGCCTCTTCAGATCCTCTGCGAAAAAAAGTGAAGACTGTCCATTAATGAAGAGTTCACTTTTATCAGGCTGACATTCCAATGAAGAAATAAAGCATTATATTTATAATGTTAACATTCTAATGAAAAAAATTAAGCATTACATTTTAAAACAACATAGAAAATGAAGTCATTTTAATAAAGGCAAGGTTTAAGGTATGCTGGGTATCACAAATCAATTATTAACTACCTAACCAGAGTGATTAAGGCCAGTTTTAGAGCTTAAATTTAGGCTCTTTTACCCATTGGCTAAATGAATTTATTTATTACCCTCTCTAGCCTCAGTTTCCACATCAGCAAAATTGGAATAAAAACAGCCACCTCAGAAAGTTGTTTTAATGATAAAACACTGTACTGAAACACAATTCAAAATGTTTAGTAAAAAAGAAAAGAAAGCCAGAGTACATGGCAGTTAGTGGCTCTAGGCCTTTTTTAAGCTGGGATTAATTTCTCAGCACCCCACCATTACCATCTCTTAAATATTAAGTTGATTTGATGTGCCTATCACATGATTTAAACATAAGTAGGGCATCTGGCCAAACTGACTTCCAATAAAAAAATGAACCTACCAACAGTATATAGAGGTGTGTCTGTTTTCCCATACCCTTACCAAGAGTCACTATTTTCAATTTTTTTTAACTTCTTGCCAACATCATGGGTAGAAAATGGTGACAGTTTTCATCCATATTTCCCTACTAATACAGAGACTGAGTATCGCTTCATACATTTATTAATGACCAGTATTTCCTCTTTGGTGATATCCTTTAACTATGTTTCTGATGAATTGTTTTTCTTCTAATTTGGGAGAGTATTTTATATATACTGGATATTAATCCTGTTTTCTCTAACAAAACTTCCCAGTCTGCCGCTGTCTCTTAACTTCTTTTTTATGTTTTTTGCCATCTAAATGTTATAAAAACATTTATGCAGAACTGTTCATCTTTGCGAAGTCATCAGTTTCCTTTACAGAGCACAATAACTAACCCAATTGGCCATAAAAACAGTTTGATTTAAGACCTAGCTCTACTACTAACCAGCTATGTAACTTTAAGGGAATCACCATGCCCTCAAGCCAGAATAGTGGCAAGGCTTTGTCTGTACAATCTTCAAAGTACTTGAAAAAAAATCAAATAACATCAATTAAAGAACTTTTAAAAGTTGTGAAGATATTCATCATTATCAAACAATCATAGGAATTAACAATTTGGTAATTCAAGTAACAGAAAAAAAAAACCTAGTCATAATAATTTTAAGCGAAGTCATTTACAAAATCTTCACTCTCTCAATATCAGTTTCATATCATTTTGTCACCACTATTAAAATATTCTGAAACACTAGCCAGAGACAGTTATAAGAACATTAGTTGCAGAAAGGAATTATCAAAAGAATCTTGAAGGCAAAATAGATAACTTTTATGGTAGGTATGTCACTGGGAATGACCCAGAAACTGAGTAAAGACATAAACATGTGAAACCACAAAAGAAGTGTGTGTGTGTATCAACTGTATATTCTAAGTGCTGCTTCACAAAATGTGAAATAAAAGGAAAAGCATTACTTATGGAATACTTTATCAAATTTTGAGAACTCCAATTCTGTCAAGGCTCAGATTTATACACTTAATACCTCCTCATGCTAATAATCCCCACGACTTTTGACTTATTGGAAATTACCCAGAGCTATTCACTACCATGCTGCCATTATGAACAGAAAAACTGCAAATAAATATTAAACCTACATACTAATTTTTGGCATGTTTCCTCAATTAAAAGCAGTATAGAGACCCTGGAGGAAAACTGGATCAAATCTTATTCCTGACTTACTTTATAAATATTTAGGTAAGATATAATATACATATTATTTGTCATATATAATATACAGTATATACTATTTGTTAAATATATGTGTATATGTATACTTAAACTAGGAAACAAACAGAACTTAAAAATAAAGTTAGAAAAACAGTTTTTTTGTAGCAAAGCATTTCAAAAATGTTAGCCAATGGGTACAAGTTATTAAAGAACAATTATTTTTTGTTTTTGTAGATGTTTTACAGATGATTTTCAAACATACTCAAAAGTTGAGAGTATAATACAACAATCCTTCACACACCCACTACCAGTTACCAAGATTTTATTTCAACCATCCTTTTTCTTTGCTGAAGTATTTTAAAAGTCCCAGAAACCATATTACATCATCAAACATACTATACATGCATATCTTCTTACACACAGTGCCACCATCATCACATCTAACAAAACAACTGCTTGATATAATCTAATACTCAGTCTTAGTGAAATTTCTCCATTTGCCACAAAAATGTATTTATGAAGATTTGTTTGACTTGGGATACAAACAAGACACTTCATTTGGTTATACTAACACTTCAAGAAGAAACAAACATAAAGGATTCTATAATGAACACCTATTACCTATCACCTAGCTTCATCAATTTTTAGTATCATTGCTACATATGTCTCAATTTCTTTCTAACCTTAAGAAACATAACTTTACAAATACACTATTTTCTTCAGAGGCAACTATCAGGAATGCAGAGTTATCATTACTATGCATATTTTACACCTTTACACTATGTTGCAGATTTTTAACCTTAATGCTCTAGTACTGTAGTATTTTTCCACAATTAGCTCATTCCTCAGTTTTTGACACTGGTAATACAAGTAACTACCTCACTTTGTTAACTGCAATACCACAGAACCAACAGATCAGCTATTACAGTTCATGGGCATTCCAGTGTGAGGTAGGAATCTACTTTTTCATGTAGATGTTCCCCTGGTTCCACACCCAAGGCCTCAGTCTTTTCCCATTTTTATAAAGCCGTTTACATCATACATCAAATGTCCTGATATACTGAGGGTCTGATTATGAAACCTCTATTCTACAAATAAAGCTTATTTGTCTGTTCTCATGCCAATCCTATACTGTCTAAACTAATACAGCATTATTTAATATTTAGTCTACTCTTGTATATATTTAAAATTTTCCATAATAATTTCAAAAGGCCATGATAGCGAGAGGGGATAGCTCAGTGGTAGAGTGCCTGCCTAACATGCACAAGGTCCTGAGTTCAATCCCCAGTACCTCCACTTTAAAAATAAGTAAATAAATAAATCTAATTACCTCCTCCCCTTAAAAAGGGCATTCAAAAGGCCATGATAGTTTTGAATAAAGTGGGGAGACTTCCCCTACCAGATATTAAAGATGATTATTATAAGCCTCATGTACCCACTGCCCAGCTCCAGCAATCATAAACCAATAGGCAATCCTGTCCCATCCACCCATTTGCATTCTACAACTTATTATTTTGAGATGTCTCAAGAATTTTTTAATTAAACTTTATTTCTTAGAGCAATGTTGGGTTTACAGCAAAACTGAGCAGGAAGTACAGAGTTCCCATCAACTCCCTACATCCCCATGTACAACCTCTCCCCCTGCTGACATCCCTCACCACAGCGGTACATTTATCATGATTTCTGAACTTACAATGACACATCCTTATCACTCAAATTCCAGAGTTTACATTAGGATAATGTATAGTGACATGTATCCACCACTCTAGTATCATACAGAAGAGTTTCAGTGCCCTAAAAATCTCTGCTTTGCTTGTTCATCCTCCTATCCTCCTAACCCCTGGTGACCACTTAGCTTTTTACTATCTCCATAGTTTCCCCTTTTCCAGAAAGTCATATAGTTAGAATTACTCAGTATGTTGTCCCTTCAGATTGGCTTCTTTCACTGAGTAGTATACATTTAATTTTCTCTACTTTTCATGGCTTGAGAGCTCGTTTCCTTTTCACACTGAACAATATTCCACTGTACCACAATTTATCTGCTCAACTACTGAAGAACATCTTGGTTGCTTCTAAGTTTTGTCAATCGCCAACAAATAAAGTTGCAAAAAACATTTATGTGCAGGTTTGAGGGGGACATATTTCAATTCATTCAGGTAAATACCAAAGAGCAAAACTGCTGAATCATATCCTGAGTATGTTTAGTTTTGTAAGAAACTGCCAAACTGCCTCCCAAAGCAGCTGTACCACGTTGCATTCCCACCAGCAGTGAATAAGAGTTCCTGTTGCTCCACATCATCAGCAGCATTGGTGGTGTCCATGTTTTAGATTTGAGCCATTTAAATAGGTGTGTAGTGACCCCCTATTGTTTTCATATTTGGGTAGTGATCTCTCACTGTTTTAATATATTTGCAGATTTATACAACCATCACCACAATCAATTTTGAAATATTTTAATCACCCCACAAAGAAATCCAGCACTCTTTATTTATCATCCCCCTACCCTATACCCTCCACCCCCCAATCCTAGGTAACCACTAACCTATCCCTAACAACCACCAATTCTGGGTATTTCATATAAATGGAATCATACATACTCTCTGACTGGCTTTTGTCCCTTAGGATAATACTTTCAAGGTTCATCCATGTTGTAGTATCAGTACTTCATTCCTTTTTATGGAGGAATAATAAAAGCAATTTGTTTATCCATTTATCAGTTAATGGATTTTGGGTTTATTCCTCACTTTTTGACTACTATGAATAAGGCGGCCATGGAAATTCACGTAGAAAGATTAATGTATGGACATGTCTTCTTTCCTCTTGTATATATACCTTGGAGTAGAACTGCTGGGTCAAATGGTAACTCTATGTTTAACCACTTAAGGAACTGAAAGACTATTACAAAGCTACTAGACCATTTAACATTCCTGCCAGCAGTGCATGAGGGTTCTGATTTCTCCACATTCTGGCCAACTCTTGTTATTAACTGCCTTTTTGACACAGCTATCTTGGTGAGTGTAAAGTGGCGTCTCATTGTAGTTTTGTGTTTCCCTCATAGATGATGACATGGAGCATCTTAACATGTGCTTACTGGCCATTTATGTAGCTTTCTTGGATAAAGGTCTATTCAGATCTGTTGACCAATTTTAATTGGGCTGTCTTTTCATTATTGAATTGTAAGAGTTCTTAGTATAACCTAGATAAAAGTCCCTTATCTGATATATTTGCAAACTTTTCTCCCATTTGCTGGACTGTTTTTTCATTCTTTAGTTAGTGTACTTGGGAACCCAAAAATTTTTTAACTTTTTACAAAGACCAGTTTATCTAATTTTTCACTGTTTCTGCTTGTAGTGTCACTATCTAAGACATGACTGCCTAACCCAAAGCCACAAAGGCGTACCCCTACATTTTTCTCTTAAGAGTTTTACAGTTTATTTTTTAAACCTAGATGCCTGACACATGCTGAGTTAACTTCTGTAGATGCTAGGAGTCCAACGTTATTCTTTAGCATGTAGACATCCAGAGGTCTCAGTACAATTCACTGAAAAGATGATTCCATCCCCGTTGAATTGTTTTGGCACCTTGGAGGAAATCAACTGATCATATATATTTCTGGATTCACAATTTTGTTCCATTGAATTATTCCTATCCTTATACTAAAACTATACTATCTTGATTACTGTTGCTTTGCAGTAAGTTTTGAAATCAATAAGTGTCATTTCTTCCAACTTTGTTTCCCAAGAATGTTTCTAGATCCCTGGCATTTTCATATAAATTTTAGGATCAAATTATTAATTCCTACAAAGAAAGCAACTGAGACACCAAAAGATATTGCATTAAATCTGTAGGATCAATCAGAAGAATATTGCTAATATTAAATCTTCTGATGTATGAACATGGGATGTCTTTCCAATTTAGATCTTTAAATTTTTTTCAGTGTTTTTTAAGTTTCCAGAGTACAAGTTTTATATTTATTTTGTTAAATTTACTCTTAAGTATATTATTCACTTTTGATGCTGTTGTAAATGAAACTCTTTCTTTAATTTCATTTCCAGATTATTCATTGCAAGTGTATGGAAATAAGATTGGTTTTTGTATATTTATCTTGTATCCTGGAACCCTGCTGAACTCATATTAGTTCAAATGGTTTTTTAGTGGATTCCCTACAATTTTCTATGTAAAAGAGACCATCTAAGAATAGAAAGTTTTACTTCTCCTTTTCCAACCTGAATTCCTTTTTATTGCCCCCTACCCCTGCGTTTTGGCCTAACTGCTCTGGATAGAACCTCCAGTCCAATGATGAAAAGTGGTAAAAGTGGACATCACTGTCTTGTTCCAATCTTAGGAAGAAAGCATTCAGTCTTTAACCATTAAGTATGATGACGTTAGCTGTGGGTTTTCTGTAAATGCCTCTTATCAGGTTGAAGCTTCCTTTTATTCTTAGTTTGGTTAGTATTTTTTATCATAAAAGGGTGTTGAATTTTGTCAAATGCTTTTTCTGTGTCTACAGAGAAGACTGTATGTTTTTGTTTTTATCTTATTAATGTGATGCATTACATTAACTGATTTTCAAGTATTGAACCAACCTTGCATTGTTAGGATAAATCCCACTTGAACATGGTGTATAATCCATTTTATGTATTGCTGAATTTGGCTTGCTAGTATTTTGTTGAGAATTTTTGCATCTATATTCATAAGGAATATTGGTTTGTAGTTTTTTGGGGGAGTAGGGTAGAAGGGTTTGTTTTGGGGTTTTTTTTTCTTGTGATGTCCATCTTGATTTGATACTGGGGTATTAGCCTTATAAAATTAGTATGGAAGTCTCTCCTCCTGTTTACTTTTTAGTAGAGTTTGAGAAGTATCAATGTTAATTCTTTGAACATACAGTAAAATTCACTACTTAAGCCATCTAAGCCTAGGCTTTTCATTTTTTTGTGGGTAGTTTTTTAACTACAAATTCAATTTCTTTATTTGCTATGGGTCTAATTCAGATTTTCTATTTCTTCTTCAGTTAGTTTTGGTGTTTGTATCTTCCTAGGAATTTGTGCATTTCATCATTCAGACTCCCTTATTCTTCTGTAAGGGTAGTAGTAACGGCCCCTGTATTCATTTCTTGGTCAATACAGCTAAAGATGTGTCAATTTTGTTGGTCTTTCCAAAGAAAGCACTATTACTTTCACTGATTTTCATTATTGATTTTCTATTCTGTAATTCACCAAATCTTACTCTAATCCTCATTTCCTTCCCTCCTACTTGTTTTAGGGTTCATTAACTTTTTTCTAGCATTTTAAGGTGGAAGGGTAGATTACTGACTTGAAATATTTCAATACAGGGATTTATAGCTGTGTATGTCTAAGTACTGATGTAACTGCATCTCATAAGGGTTGGTATGGTGTGTCTACAATTTCACTTACCTCAAAGTATTTTCTAATTTTCTTTGTGATTTCTTCTTTTAGCCACTGATTTCTTAGGATTGTAGTATCTAATTTCTACATATTTGTGAGTTTCCTACATTTCACTACACTGTAGTCAAGAGAATACAGATTGTATTATTTCAACCCTCTTATATTTCCTTGTTATCTTCTTCTTGTTGTTCTACTCATTAATGAAAGTAAAGTGTTCAAGAGTACTACTCTTACTGTCAGACTATATTTCTCCCTCCCTTTCTGTCAGTTTGCTTCCTGTATTTTGGCACTCTGTAATTAGATGTATATGTAACTATTTTGTTCTCCTGCTGGATGGTCCTTTTGTCACTATAAAATGTCCTTCTTTAGTAACTTGTTTTGGTTTGAAATCTATTTTGCCTGATATTAGCATGGTCTTTCCAGCTTTCTTATGGTTGCTATATGCAAAATATATTTTTTTCATCCTTTTACTTTCAATCTGTTTGTATCTTTGGATCTCAAATGTATCAACTAGACTATATAGTTGGATCTTGTTATTAACCAGTCTGAAACTCTCTACCTTTTATTTGGATTGTTTAATCCATTCACATTTAATATTACTGATATAACAATATTATTGGATTTAAGTTTGCAACTTTTCTTCACTATATTTTATGTCCTTTTGTTCCTCTATTCTTCTTTCACTGCTTTCTTTTGCCTTAAGTGAATAATTTCTAAAGTAACATACTAATTCCTTTCATAATCGTTTCACTATAGGTTCTTGTGTTAGTGGTTGCTCTAGGGCTTACCATATATATCTTAACAGACTCTATTTCAGATTTATACAATCTCAGTCCCAGTGAAATATAGAGATCTTACTCCTCTATAGCTCTCTTCTCTTTTTCCCATGTCTATGCTTTTGCTGTTACATATGTTGCTACCTATATATACTATAAACCCAATGATACACTGCTATACTTACTGATTCACATAACTGTCTTTAAAGAAGCTTATTAAAGTAAGGAACTCAATAACATCAAAAGCACATCTTTCGGATGAAAACTCTAATTCAAAAAATTACACGTGCTCATAACAGCACTGTTTACAATAGCCAAGACATGGAAACAACCCAGGTGCCCATTAACAGACAGTTGGTTTAGGAATATGTGCATGTGTGTGTGACTCACATACTTAGAAAACAAACTTACGGATACCAAAGGAGAAAGGGAGGTAGGGAGGGAAAAATTAGGAGTATGGGATAAAGAGATACAAAGTACTGTACATAAAACAGATTAGCAATAAAGATTTACTGTTTAGTACAGGGAACTATATTCACTACCTTGTGAACCTATACTAGAAAAATCTGAACAAAATATGTAACCGATTTACCTTGATTTACTTTGCTTCACACCTGAAACTAATGCAGTATTGTAAATCAACTATACTTCAATTAAAAAAAAAACCTTTTGGAAAAAACTAATTAAAAAAAAGACAATTACTGATATAGTAGAGATGTGAAAATGTAAAAGTACTGTGTATGCACATGCCAAAAAGTTGTAAATTCAGATGAATAATTTTCCAGGAAATATAAATTACCAAAATCCCTCAAATGGAAAACCTGAATAAACCATAAGCATAGAGAAACAGAATCAATAAGCAGAATTCTTATTTACAAAAGGATGCCACAGGCATAGGTTTTAGAGGCAAATTTTGTTAAATCATCAAGGAAAATTTGTTTCTATGTTTTATATACTATGACTTACTAGATCATTTAGTTTTAATTTCTCATTCCTTTTAATATTAATTTTAATAAATGTTTTTAAAGTTACAATCTTACTTTCAAAGTATTGTTTTAGCTGCATCCCACAAGTATCTTCACTGTATTCTAAGTATTTTACAATCTCCATCATGATTTCCTCTTTAACTCATAAGCAATAGGAAAGCATTCTTAGTTTCCAAACTTTAAAAAAAAATTTACATTGTTTAAAATCTTTCTAGCTGCATTAGGTAAGAAAACATAGTAAATAGCTTGCCTTTTTAAATACATTGAGTCTTCCTTTGAGATACACAATGACAATTTTTAGGTGCCCCTTATGAATATAAAGGACGTATATTTTTAATTTTTTCAGTACATCATTCCTAAGAGATGAAGCTTTTTAAAATTCTGTTGTTCAAAGCTATGATGTTTCTACCTATTACTTGATCTAGCAACTGATATGTTAAACATCTCCTATATGTGTATTTACCAATTTCTCCTTGTAATTCTATCACCTTTTGTTTTATATGACATATCATGGCTATTTTGTTAGGTACAGACAAATTCATGATTACATTCTATCTGTAGATTGTTTCATTCATCATGAAATGGCCTTCTATATCATATCTTCAATGCTTTTTGCCTTAAGTCTCAATTTTGTTGTTATTGCCTCATTTGTTTTACTTTCTTCTTTAAAAAAAATGAAAGTGAACGAGGAAGTTTTTTGGTTTTCTTTTTTACAGTCAGATTTATTAGTTTCTATGTCGGTATTGTTTCTTATATCCTATCCATTCCCTCTTATGTTTACTTTTCTCCTTGTAAACATTATCTTTACTAGTTCTTCTGGTGATTTATGTGGGTGATAAATGTTCTTAAGTTTTTGTATGCCTGAAATACCAATTTTGTTCTTGCTCTTGAATACTTAAGCTTCATATAATATTTTAGGTTCACAACTGCTTTTTCTCTGCACTTTGAAGATCTTATTTCATTGTTTCCTAGCATCTGTTCTGCTTATGTGGTATCTCTTGTCAGCATAATTGTTGCTTCTCTCCAGTAGCTTTCAAAATTTTCTTTTCATTCTTGATGCTCCACAGTTTAAGATGTGTCAAAGTATAAATTTACTATTTATTTATCCTACATGGTTCACAGTATTTATGTTAAGGACTCACTTGTTTTTTTTTCTTTTTATTTCTTTTCACTTCTGTTTCTTAATGCTTGAAAAATCTATTATTATATCCTCAAATTTTCTCTACTATTCCCTCCATTCTCTTCTCCTGGAACCCTTTTTAGAAGTGTGTTAGAGACTCAATTCATCTTCTACGTCAACTGCTCTTTGACATTTCTCTCTTTGTCTCACTGGGAGAGAGAACCCTTCAATATCATTTTCTAATTTACAAACTCTCTGTGTCTACAGTTTAAACAATCTGTTAACCCTTATTTCAATTTATGTATGTTTCCAAGATTCTAATGGTTAAGTTTTAAAACATAATCTAGTTTTATTTCTACATCTAAGTACAAACTTACAGTATGTGAACCACAAATATCTTCCAAAACCTAGCTTTTAACTATTGAAGATCTGATTAGTTAGCATCAGAGCTTTATGTAAGTTATGACCATGTACAAAATCTTTTAAAAACCACTAGAAAATTTCACTGTCTTCTGGTGGTTAACATGAGCTCTATTTCTACTCTTCTGCTTCAAATTGAGAATTCTGTGGCCTTTTGTTTGCTGCTTCATGTAATAGGCTCTTACTCATTGCCCAAGACTGAGGATTTCCAAATCACAAAGCACAAACACTGCTGCAGTGCCAAGCTTTGTACTGAAGTTGGTTAAAGGAGAAAGCTAAATCAAATACTTTTTTTTTTAAAGCTAAATCCCTTTTTTAAGTTCAACAGAAAAGCAACAAAACTTTCAGAACTAGTCATAACATTCCCCGCTGAAGTCAGCTGGGAAAAGAATGGGTACTAAGGCAGAACAGTCAGTAAGAGGAGTTAAAATGTAATAATCTCTTACTAGTACTCCTCATTGCTATTTGCACTTATATTTCACCCAAATAAACGAAAGCACAGCTATTACAACACCAAAGCAAAAGCTATTCCTATTGGGAAAAACGCCCGCCAGCGTTTGGACTTCTGGGGTTACTCTGACCTGGCTGGCTGAAAGATAAAATAGACAAAGACTGCTGAACACATTAAAACCATGGCTTATAACTTATCACCTGTGAAAATCACAGAAGACTAGGCTTATACTCATGCAATAATATAAGCTGCTTCTTTAGAGAACATCTTTAAATCTGTTTTTTATAATGATACAGGCAAACAGCCAAGACAGAAACTAAATCAGCATTTACCTTTTCCACAGTGTGCAATTTCTTTAGAAATGACACCAAAATTCTCAAAAGAGGATCACATTATTCCTTTTGAAATTTTGTAGAAAGTTACTTCACCTGTTCTCTATAGCCAACTTAAGTTCATTGAGAACTTCAGACAGTAAAGATACTATAGTACACATAAAGTTTATTGGGTCTAGATGTAGTCAAAGAAGTTTTAACATACCAAATATGTTTTTGAATGAATCCACATTACAAGTTGTTTAAATTAAGAGATATAAAACTGCAACTGATAATGTATTTCAGAAATGAGGGGTTCTTATTTTCATTTTTTCAAAATTTTACAGAAAAGTCAATTTTGTAATTTCAAAAATTATGATAAGAAAACAAAGAAAAACATAACGGCTTTATTTGGGGACAGAGAAAAACAGAAAGCAAAATGAACAAACTTTGGATGAGATAAACTTGAATTTACTGAATGAGCAAAGACTGAAAAAAGACTGTAGAAAAGATGATGAAGCAACAGATTTACTGGTGTGAGAAATGGAAGAGGATGCCACAGGCCAGTATCATAGTGAGTTTGAACTGGTCCTCAAAGGAAATACTGCCATGACCTCATACATATATATTAAAAGGTATTATAGTCATCTTGACAAGAACATATCATTGCACAGAGTTTAAAGTAGTACCACATTAATTCAAGATCAAAACAAATTTTAAAAGGGAGATGTTAACAAATTCACATGAACATACTCAAGAACCAGACAGAACTTACTTTTCATGACACTTTACATACACTCAAGTAAGGATGATACTGTGCAAAATGTATTACCTATCCCCATAGACTATACTTTCTTGAAGATAAAAACCTTATCTCATTCATCCCAACCTCCACAGTGTCTTGCAGAGTGCCACCGTGCCTAGAAAAGAATACCAGCTTTCTCATCTCCCTGTCAGCCTATGAAGGAACAAAATTAACAGGGAACAGCCCTCCTGCAACTCATGAGAAAACAGAATCCCATCCCATACTACAGTCAGTAAACCTTTCCAAGCCAGAGGCTGAATTCTGTAAGGCCTAGGAATCTTCCGTCTTACAGAACAGTGGCTTCCAAACTGTTTTTACCACAATTCACAGCAAAAAATATATTTTATCACACAACTCTATACATGCAAGTGTACACTGTTCTACTTTTACTTAAACTTACCAAGTAAATAATATGCTGTTATTTTCCATTTTATTTCTTTTTAAAAAAATTGCTGGTCACAACCCACTCATTTTGTTATCCATCAGTGAGTTACAATCTGTAGCCTGAATAATACCACTCCAGGACAGTGATCTTCAAAGTAAGGTTTATGTAACCCAGGGGATATGCAAAGATTTTCCAGGCACATGCTGTTTTAAAGGAATCAAATTCTAGATCTTCAACTTTCATAAATAATCCTTCCTGAAACAGAGGGGTGTTTAAGTGTAGATTCTCCTTGTCCACCTCCCTTTACTTAACACCATGCTCCCACTTAACAAATGAAAACCTTTCACTCATCCTGAGTTTTACTATGGTTCACTGCCCTGTTGTGTCAAAACTCCTTTGTGACATCAAACCAGAGGAATAATTTGAAATATCAATGTCAGTAATAAAAAAAGTGAATGACTAATAACTGGGTAACAAATCTTTTGGCAGGTCACGTGGACTGCAAAGTCTGCTTTCAACAAAATTGAAAGAAGATTTAATTGAGTTGTCAGCCAATGGAATAAAATTATTTTTGAAGCTAGAGCACTATGTGATTTAATATAATTCAGAAAGAGTTAAGAGAATAAAATATCACTATTAAAAAAAAAACATTTCCATCTATTTATTTACAAGATCAAGGGCTGAACTTACATCTATTTTTAAAAAACTGAAACTTATCTTTGTCTAGACATTAGTAATATTCACTAGAGGTTAATGATTTAATTGGGAGGGGGAACCAACACAGCTCATAAGATGTACACTTCCAATAATTTTTACAGCTTATTTTTAAATGTGGGCAGTATGTATGATGTAATCAACTGTGCGTTTAAATAACTGTAATGGTAATGTAATACAAAAGAAATTTACATGCATTATTTTTATTGCAGAGAAGTCTGACCAATTTTTTTTAATGGCTTTCAAGCACAAAATATTACTTTAGGCCAGTGGTTCTCAAAGTGTGATCCCTGAACCAACAACATCAGCATCACCTGGTAACTTTCTAGAAATGCAAATTTCTAGGATCCCACAGACCTAGTGAATCAGAAACTCTGGGAATGGGGTCCAGTAATCTTTGTTTTAATAAACCCTGGAGGTAAAATTCTGACGCACACTCATGTTTGTTCTTAAAAAACACTTTTTAGAATAAAATTCTGAGGGGGATGTTAAAAAAAACTAACATAAGAAGGGAAAAATGTGAAATTTCTGAAGAGTTTATTCATTTTTTTTTTATTAAATGGCTGTGATGGATATTAAATCACAATGATTCTACTGGATATGTTTAAAAGCATAAAGTTTTAATTTAAGTTGTCAGTATTAACAGTATGATAAAATTTACATCCTTCATATCCTTTTAAATTTAAAATTAAAAATTCTAAAAGGTGTGAGAGGTGTATATAAACATTTTATGGAATACATAAATTTAAAAATTGGAGGATCACTAGTCTGGAGTAGTGGTTCTCAAACTGAGGTCCCTGGACCAGGAGTACTGCAATCACCTACAAGCTTATTAGAAATGCAAATTCTCAGACTCCTCCCCAACATACTGTGTTCCAACAAGTATCCAGGTGATTTTTATCCACTTTAAAGTTTGAGAGCTACTGGTCTAGACTACAGAAGTGGTTCTCAACATTTACTGTGCATCTGAATTATCTGGAAAGCGTCCTAAAACACCAACTGCTAGACCCTAATCCCAGAGGATCTGGCTAGGAAAATCTGGGACAGGACCCAAAATTCTGCATTTCTAACAAGTTTCCCAGGTGACAGTAATGTGGATGCTGGTATTCCACAATCACGCTGACAATCACTCAGAGGGCTGTGGAAACTACATCTATGTGTTCCTATGTCAGTACCCAAAATGTAAACCCTTTCTTTTCCCTCATTCTTCAGATTAGTCTCCCTAACGATACACTCATATATTTGCCTTATACAGTTTACATCTTTTAAATAACTCATAATTACTTAATATTTGTTTCCCTCACTAGAGTTCAAGTTGTATGCATTAAAAAAACCACACAAATCTGCCCCTTCTGTATACCCAGCACCTAGGCACAATGTCCGCCTCTTAATAGGTATTAAACATATTTATTGGTAATTAAGATTTGTTGGATAAATTACATGAAATGTCAGTTTTAATACAACACAGCTAAGGATATTATTAGAATGCCAACAGTCCTGACTTGCCTGGGGCTATCTCCCAAGTGTTAAGAGCACTGGAAGTCCTGTGTCCCAGGACTACCTAGCCCACCATATTAAATCTCATCATTAAGGTCAAAAGACAAAAATCTGAATAATGCATTTTTCAACTTATTTTTCAATTAACCCTTAGCCTCTAAATAGTCTTCTGTTATACAACGTATGTAGAAATAAAATCAAGGTTTACTCAATGATAAAATTAACATTGTACTACCAAGAAACTTGACATTTTAAGGCAGTTTTAGTATGGGGGCTGGGGGCTTATAAACTTACCCTCTTTAGCCAAATATAACTCTTTAAATTTTGCTCTCTTTTGATTAAATTCTTGCTCAAGCTGCTGCTGTGCACGTAAAAACTCTGCATTAATTTTTTCCAATTCTGCTACCCGTTGCTGAAGAGAAACTGGAAAGAAAAATACCAGTTAAAAAGTAATAACGTTTATTTATAAATTAAATTACAAGAATAAATTTGAATTTCAGCTGCACATTTCTATAATGAAACAAGTAGTCAAGCTTCTTCCAAAGATTCAATATATTCTAGGAAATTCTAATTTTTCAAAAAAAGAGACTCTTTTATTAGATGTAATATACACACTGTGAATGAATCACGTAAAGTGAAACAGCATGTATACAAAGAATCACATAAGGCAAGTTTCCCAAAAGAGAGCTTCTAAAGTTTCTTCGTATAACTGACGGAATGTCGATTCACTGCTGGAACTGTTAAATATTATTTGGGCCATTTATCCCACAAATGAACCCACTGCCAAACTTGTTAGGTCTGTTTCTCTCAAGTGTTACGAGCAAAATCTAAAGGTTACTCTGATTAGGACAGCCCTACCAGCCTGAACGACTCTACCAATTTCAAGATGATTCATTACCATTACATCCAAATCGTAATCAAAAAACCTTTCATATAGAAAGGATATGGAACTGTACATTCTGTATGAATTCTCAATTACTGGGAGATTATCTGGTTTTAGATTAATGTTGTTTGTGGTAGGGCAGGGATTGGGACATATTTTTTATTTTAGATGCTCTATAATTTGGCCACAGCTGATTATATAAATGCCTATCCTGACCAAACCCAGAGGGTCTTCTGGTTTATGCAAGGAGTGGGAAATACAGAAGTCCAAACCCTTGACCTCCTCCTTTTCCCGAACAGCAACCCAGCCACAAAGCTTGACCCTAACTGCTCCAGGGAACTCTTATCAGAACTATCACCACTGCTGGATCACCTGATCAACAGAGGTCTCAGTTCTCTATAATAAGCCATCCCAGATAATGATGATTTCCTAAAATTTTAACCATGATCTGAGATTATCTCTGAAGGCCCTACACTCCATTCAACTTAACTGAGCTTATAATGTTATAGTACATAGAAAAAAGCCTGGAAAAAATGCACCAATGATTTGTCTATGAGTAACAGAATTATGGCTCATGAATTTCTTCTACGTGCTTTTCAAAGTTCTCTACAACTCCTTTAATAATAAATAATTAACAAAAACCAGTACTTGTTTGTTCCCAAGACATCTTCAGACTAGCCTCACTACAGATCTAACGGTATCAAGGTAATCCATGGCAGAAAGAGGAAATGACTGCTGCTTTGAGTTCCATGTCATTAAAGGAAAAGAGTCATTCTGAGGAGCAAATATCTAGGATCTTTAAGTCAAAGCCAAAGCCAACAATAACATCTGGTCATCTGAACATGTGATAACCTTGGGAGAAAAACAGAGATGGAGAACCCATTGGAAGGGAGAAATGTGTAGTTATTTAATATTTACCATTTGAAATCATGAAGAAAATGTGTTTTCTGTGCTATTTACTTGTCTTAGAACTTTACTGTCCAAATCTAAATGTTAAATAAATTAATAAATTTTCCACTTAATACTTTAAAATTACTGGTAACTACTGATTAATGCACAGGGTAGGGAAGGACTCTGGGGAATTAAGAAAGAAGAAAAAGCAAGATCCCTCTGTTTTTATTTCTTCCTAACAAGTACACTTCCATCCACTAATACCTTCCAGCCAAACACACTCTCATACACATACATACACAAACACACAATGTCCATACCTTTCAACATTATATTTATATTTAGGGACTGAAGCTAATGAAACAATAAAAAACTAAAATGCAGCCTTTAAAATTACAGCCAAGATTAAGTGTATTTCCACTAATCCCAACCCCGTCCTGGCTCTCACCAGGCACAGTCTACACCCACAGGTCTGGCTGCCTCTCTCCAGGATTCAGGACAAATTTCAATTCCAGGAATCACGATCCCTTTGAGGATATACTAAGGAACTCCCTTATTCTCCTCTGTTTTTTTAACTAAAAAAATTTAAAATCCACCACAAATACTACAATTCTAAAACACAGAAAAAGGCCAAAACAACTGCTTTTTATAAGAACGCTTCTACTGCTACAGCTAGAAAAACCAATTTACCTTGCATGAGACAGCAAGAAAGTTTACAAACAGGCATATCCTAATGCATCAGCAATCAACCACAAGTCAAACTGAAAATAGATCTCATCACACAAAATACTTTTTCTAACATAGTGACTAGCAATTCATAATAATTACCTAATAGTTCATGTAAAAAGCACTTGGCACAACACATAGAAAAAAAACTGATACAGTTTAGCTATAAACTAGTGATATTTATTTAATGAATAAGGGAAAACAGAGTGATCAACTGACTTTGTATACAGCCACAAAAAACCAGAAGCTACTTCGAACCTCATGATTCTGACTCAGTTCCATGCTCAGACTTCCAGCTCATATCCTTCCCAACTACCATGTATCATCCTAGCATCACTGACAAATTAACTGGTGTTAACGCCAACCTTCAACATTAAGCCTGCTGTAACTCACAGCTGAGAGCTATTAGTAGTACATCAGCCTTTGTTAAACATTCCACACATTCTGTATATTGCTACCTTCACTGAGTAATAATAAAAGGGGGGACACTATCTCATGCAATGGCTTCTTTTAATGCTTGACATGCAGAGGGAAAAATTAATACATCATTTATTCAAAATGTCTGAATTAAGCAACAATACAGAAAGGAAAAAGAATAATGTGGCAAATAAATGAAGGGAAGACTCAATAATTCTTAGATACCTCTCTTCCCCTAATTTTGATATGAATGGGAGAACATGTAGTAACTTAAAAGTATTTCTAAGCCCCAACCTGGGTCCTACTATTACATTCCTTTAACATTATATTAAATTTGATGAGACATAAGCAATGGGAAAAGAAAAAAGATTAAAAAAAAAAAGGTCTAGGTCAAACATTACTACAACCAGAATCTTTCTAATGTTCAAGATCTAATTTCAAGCAAAAACCAGAAAACCAAAAAAACACGAAGCATAACTCCAGTGGAACAAAAGAATCTGAACAGTTCCTGAAACTCGGAAGTCTTAAGTTGTGTATCACTGGGTTTTAAAACGAAACTGTTAAGTATGGTAAGTACATCTATCCAATGGAATAATACCAAGCCAGAAATTTTATATTAAAAGAATAAAGATACAAAATTATATATTACATAATATGGTCTATGGGAAAAATATATAGAAAAAGAAGACCGGAAAGAACACGCCAAATTATATTCAGAGTGGTTGCCTCTCTGAATCAAAGCATAATTTAAAAATTATAAATTCATTAAAAGGTAATAAAGAGCTTCATCTTTTTTTTTTAGTTTTGATGATTACAATTTTATCTTATTGCTCCATCTCAATCTCTCTGTCCATAAAAAGTGCACATAATTAACTTCAATGGTCTTGAAATATTTAAACACACTAAATAATCATTTTTTAACTACAATTATATTTTTCCAGGACAAGCAATTTGCTAAAATAGATAAATTTTCTAAAAAACATAATTTCTTCTGTTTCAGAAGAGACCTTCCAGCTAGCAAACCACCTTTTCTCTCTGTACTCTGAAAACTTATCCTGTCCAGCTTCTTTGAGGAATTACTGGAAATGATTTATTACTTGCAGTGGATCTACGCACTGAATTGTCCTTTGTTTAGGGAATAATTAATAAATCCACAATTACTTAGCATGCCTCACAAAGAAAGGAGAAAGTAAAGTGGGTGGGGATGGCATGGATTACTAATCTAGAGAATATTTATCACAAACACCACAGCCCATAAGCAGGTATTGGGTTAACATTACCAGTCACTTTATGGTATTAGAGCAAATAGATATGGCACCTGGGAATCCCTTTTTCCGTAATACTAAAGATAATCACAAATTCTTCAGTACAACAGACAGTTGTCATTTCACTTTATATAATCCTCCAAATATCTAACTAGCAACGTTGAGGAACTTCATCCTTTTACCTTGTCCATTTACTCATATAAACCATTCTAAAACAATTTGGTGATGTTTACACAGAACAACTTCCTAGCCTTCTTTCGGTGAACCAAAGTGAAAATCCTTACTTTCTTTTACTATTCTTTCATTAATTTTTGCAACTCTCTTAAATAATTAGGTGCCATAATACTTCAGATAAAAGATAACACTTAAAATGATGGGCTTCAAATAAGAAAGCCAATTATTTCTCATTTAAAAAGATTAGCTGTTTTATGTAAACTACCTGAAAATGTTGTTATAAATCCAGGAAAAATATAAAATGAAAAACAAATTGGCATCAAATTTTAATTCAAGTGGCAAATGAGATAATGAAAAACTATTCTGCTCTTCAAAAGGGCAAAAGTAGAATTAAGAACAAACCATGGAAAACCCTGATTTGGGTGAGGCGCGGGAGGGGTGGCAAGGGTGGCAAGGATAAATGAGGGAAGAATCGAAGGACATTAAGAATATTTTCTTATTTTCAACCTCCGTAGAGATATTACCCTTTGGTACATCACCTGAGATCTCAGAAGAGGTTGATACTGATTTACTAGGCTGCTCTATTAGTTATAAATTCACACTCTATTAGTATCAAATCACATTTCATTTTATCCATGATTTCATAACAGTATAATCAAATGCCTTATTAGAATTTAAAAAAAAAAGCTATCTACAATTTCAGACTCAGAGAAGCTTGTGCTTCAATCCAAACCCAAGCTTCCATTATATGAACTAGTGCAAATAGTTTCATTAAAATAAAGATGATACCCATTATACAGAATATCACATGCTATGAGGTTTAGATATACCATCGTATAAAAGCAATTCACATAGAAAAGGCACTCAAATGATAGTTACCATTAACAACTTCAGAATTTAAGTATCAGGTTTATAATTCTGCTAAAAAAAAAGTGGGAGATGTACATTTGGATCAACTTGTTCTAGAGAGCCTTCCTAGTGATAAATACAAAATCATTTTATTTTCTAAAATGTTCACAAACCACTTACTTAATAATCTATTCTTTTTTAAGTGTTCCAGAAGTTGTATTTAAGCAAAGTTACCAATGAAGACAAGCAAGTAAACAAAGTTTTGAGAGAAAGTTAAAAATAGAGAAAAATAACTGAGCAAAAGAATGGGTATTTCAGTGAATGTTCAGTGGATGAACAAGGCAGTATAAACTATATTCCAGGCTCTATTCCTATTTTTCATAAGGCTGTAAAGCTATATTCCATGTATTCCCATATGGAATACATACTGAAAATGTGAACATGAAAAGCCTTAAACAGTTGCCATATAAAGATATAAACTATACGGTTGAACTACAGACATTTTTGAATATTAGTCAAGATACACAATACAGTTCAACCACAATTTCATACATTTTACCAGATAATTTTTAAATCACCTCAATTTCTGATTACATTTAGTCCAATTTACCATAACTGTCAAAAGTTTGTGTTCAGCAGCCGATATAAATATGCATGGAAAAAACAGTTATCTATTCAATTTGTAAAAGCTGGTATTATTCTATTTCTCAAGTATTTCAAACACCAAATGTCAAGCCAGATGAAAAGCCATGATTCTTACTAAGCTGATAAGCAGATATACTTTCTAACTATTTGAATATTTAAATATTTTAGTTCCCATTTACAAGACAAAGAAGGCTATTCAAAACTTAAATATCAGGTTTACTTAAGGAATGGCCAAAAGAATTCAGTTTTCTGTCTATACATCTACTGGCATTCCTAAGTTGAACTACATCATGCCACTTTAGGACCTGGCTTGGAACTCTGAGAATTCACTACCAGTGAAGTTAAATTTAATCCTTATTTTGTGCTTGAATTAACCAAGTGTCAGCACGGCTCCAGGTGGGAATGCAAAATAGTATAATCACTCTGAAAAGCAGTTTGCTGTTCCTTACAAACACATACCTACCATATGATACAGCAATCCTACAAACGAAAACACGTAGGCAAAGATTTGTACACAAATGCTCACAGCTTTACTTATACTAGCCCCAAACCAGAAATAACACAAATGCCCATCATAAATGGACAAATAATAGTGTATCCATACAATGGAATATTATATAGCAACAAAAAGGAATGAGCTACTTAACAAAAACATGGGTAAATCTCAAGAGCATCATGCTAAGTCAAAGAAATCAGACACCAAAAGTATGATCCCACTTACATGAAACTCCAGAAAAGGCTAAATTATAGTGACAGAAAGCAGATCAGTACTTGCCCATAAGTGGGGGGAGTTTAACCACAAAGTGACATGAAAGAACTTTTTAGGGCAAAACATTCTATAACACAATTACGGTGATGGTTACAAACTATATATGTTTGTGAAAACTCATGAATCTATATACTTAAAATTAGTAAATTTTATCATAAATTATCTTTTAATCAGCTTTACTGTGGTATGAGTTAAAATTATAAGAATAAATTACTGCTTAGTAACAGCAGAAGTGATTTTCTCTCCAGGCCAATTTTATTATCCTCATAGCACTAACCACTGTCTGAAATTATTTCTCTGAATATTTGCATGTTTAAATATTGCTCCATACTAGAGTATATACCCTGAATGAAAACAGAGACTTTATGTATCCTGTTCATTGCTACATCTCCAACACCCAGAACTGTGGCTAGCATATGGAAGGTGTTCTATAAACATTTACTAAATAAGTAAGTAAACAAAAAAGTGAGCTGGAATAACTAAACCCCACTGATGAAGGGGCACATAAGTCAGGGTTTCAAATGACAGCAAGAATTTGAAGACGCAAAGGAGAGGAGAATATTCCACTGGGAAAAATCAAAGGCAAAGGGAGCAAGACGTGTATCTGTCTAGAAGCCAACAAGCAAATATCCCTGACTTGGGGAAAACTGCAACATTCCCCACTTTGCATAAAAGTCTCCATGAGTTTCTTCTTGGGCTGTGCTTTCCAATATGGTAGTCTCTAGCCACATGAAGCTACTGAACACCCGAAACCTGGCTGTCTGAATTGAGATATGTGTTAACTAAGAAATATACATGGAATTTAAGACTTTAGTAGTACAAAAATTTTTTGAATATCCCATTAATATTTTCTAGTCATCACATGTAGAAATTAAGAAATCTGGAATATACTGGGTATATAAAATACATTATTAAAATTAATTTCCACAGAAAGTTATACACAAATGTTCAGAGAAGCATTATTCATAATAGCTTGAAATAGGAAATCCAAATGTCCACTAACTGATGAATGGATAAACAAAATGTGGTATATTCATACAAAATAACAGTACACGTCTATAAAAAGGAATAAAGTACTGATAAAGTTGCAAGATGGATGATCCTTGAAAACATGTTAAGTGAAAGAAGCCAGACACCAAAGGCTACATATTGTATGATTCCATTTACATGTAGTATTCAGAACAGGAAAATCCACAGAGACTATTAATGGGTGCCAAGGGCTAGGGGAGGAAGGAATGGAATAGGGAATGACTGCTAATGGTCATTGGGATGCAGATATTTCTGGGGATGAACACGTTCTGGAATTAGTGGTCATGGACGCACAGCTCTGTGGACATTCTAAAAATCAGTGAATCATATACTTTAAAAGGGTGAACTTGATAGTATACAAACTAAATATCAATAAAGCTGTTATTTTAAAAAAATAATGTCACCTGTTTTTCTATTTGGAGTTTTTTTTTTTTTTTTACTTCCTTAATGTGGCTACTAGAAAAATTTTGAATTACATTCTCCGGCTCACATTACATCTCTACTGGACAGCACTGTTCAAAGAGCTTATTTGCGGGGGGAGGCAAGATGTATCCTGGATATTTTGAGTTCTCATTTTTACCTCTAATTCTCTGACATTCTCTGTTTTTCCCAGTTTGCCAGCCTGCTTCAAGTATCACCATACTTTATGGCCAACTTAGACTCTAAGGTCAATCATCTATAACCCTAGATTCCCTTCTCTCTTGCACTCTTACAGTAGCACAGTGTTTCTCTACTATGGTATGCAGACTGTTTGTTACTGGTCTAATGAGATAAGGAGTTTGTGCCAGTATGTAAGATCAACTAAGACACCAAGCACATTGTTCAGTTCACTTGACATTTTCTGATGAAGGAAGCAATGCACTAATTTACATTCTGGCACAAGCTCTTTATCTCCCTGCAGACCACCGCTGTGGTAGACAACTGTCATATCTATGGCTGCCCATCATTTTTTGGAAAGGCTTTCTACATTTAAGGACATTTCCATTTTATGAATTTCAGCTTCCCAAAACAGAAGCCAAACACAAATTCCCAATCTCCCTTGAAACCAGAATGCAGGCATGTTACCTAAGCCCCTCCAATCCACACACACAAATGCAACTTCAATTCAGAATTGCACAGTATAAAGAAACAAGGTTTCTTGCTGCCATAAGGTTACAGGTCTCGCTCTTGAAGGCAAAATGGCATCAGGGAAAGCAGCAACAGCATTGAAGTGGAGCTTTACATGCTCATCAGCACCAGAGGAAAGTCCTTCCTATCAGGCCACAGGCCTTGGAGCAGTGATTCTCAAGCCATGGCTCTGAGACAACAAAATCACTATCACCTAGGAACTTGCTAGAAGCGCGAATTCTCAGACCCCACCCCAGACCTTCTAGAATCAGAAATTCTGGGTGTGGGACCCAGAAATGTTTTTTCTTACAAAAGCATGCGTCTAAAGAGCTTGTAGAAACTCAAATGTTTTTTCTTAAAGTGTTTATCTCTGAGAGGTGAGCTTATGAGCTTATATGAACTTTTCCTTTCATATTATACATTTAAAAATTGTTTGACAAGAATTTATCATCTCTGATGCAAAAAAAAAGTTTAAGAAATTTAAAATTACATAGCGTGAAAGAATAAACAAACACATCAGTGGAACAGAACAGAGAGCCCAGAAACAGATCCACACAAATATAGTCAACAGATCTATAACAAAGAAGGAAAGGCGACTGAACAGTGAAAGGAAAGACACCATTCATTATCTTTTCAACAGATGATAGTGCTAGAACAACTGGATATCCACATGCAGGAAAGGGAAGGAAAGGAAAGGGAATCTAGATACAGACCTTACATCCTTCACAAAAAATAACTCAAAATGAGTCCTAAATGTAAAATGCAAATGTAAATGCAAAATTATAAATCTCCTAAAGCAAAACATAGGAGAAAATCTAGATGACCTTGGGTTATGACAATGACTTTTTAGATAAAGCACCAAAGGTATGATCCATGAAAGAAATAATTATAAGCTGGATTTCACTAAATTTAAAACTTCTGTTTGTGAAATACACTGTCAAGGGAAATAAGACAAGCCACAGATTTGGAGCAAAAACTTGAAAGACATTATCTGGAAAGTACAGTTACCCAAGATACACAAAGAACACTTAAAACTAAACAAAAAGAAAAACAACCCAATTAAAAGATAAGCAGAAATTCTGGACACCCCACGAAAGAAGATATACAGGTAGAAAAAAGCTGAACATCATCTGAAAAGATGTTCAACATTGTCCGTCATTAGGGAATTGCAAATTTAAACAATGAGATACCACAACACACCTACTAAAATGGCTAATATCCGCAACACAGACAGCACCAAATGCTAGCAAATAAGTGGAACAGGAATTCTCAATCATTGCTGATGGGAATGCAAAATGATACAGCCACCTTAACATACTCTTACCATATGACCCAGCAATTATAACCCATAGTATTTAGCCAAATGAGCTGAAAACTTGACATCCACACAAAAATCTGCATCATAGCCACTTTATTCATAATTGCCAAAACTTGGAAGCAATCATGATGTCCTTCAATAATTCAGTGAATAAACTGGTACATTCAGACAATGGAGTATCAATTAATGCTAAAGAAGAAATGAGCTACCAAGCCACAGACATGAAGGAACCTTAAATGCATATTACTAAATGAAAAAAGCCAATCTAAAAAATCTATATAACTGTGTAACCAACTATATGACATTCTGGAAGAGGCAAAAACCGTGGAGACAGTAAAAAGATCAGTGGTTGCCAAGAATTTAGGGGAAAAGAAAGATTAGCAGGTAGAACACAGGGGATTTCTAAGGCAGTGAAACTATTCTGTATGATACTACAATGGTGAATGGATACGTATCATTGTGCATTTGAACAAACCTCAGAATGTACAATACCAAGAGCGAACCCTGATGTAAATAAATGATGGACTTTCAGTGATAATGATGTGCAAGTTCACTGATTGTTAACAAATGCACCACACTGGTGTGGAATGTTGACGGTGGGGGAGTCTGATGGGGCAGAGGGTAAAAGGAAACTCTGTACTTTCTGTTCAATTTTGCTGTGAAAGTAAAACTACTCTAAGAAATAAATATTTTTAAAATGGTAACCATATCTGTACACACAGTGCCTAGCAGTGCCTGGTCTATAGTAAATACTCAAAAAATAAAATAAAAACATACACAGCACAGTGCAAGGCATAGAGCACCTCAATAAATCATAGTCGCTACAATGAACTAATATAATACAGTAAATTAAAACAAATTTGAGGGAATGTTAATATACATTAAAAAGAGTTGATCAAAATAGATTATTTGATCAAAAATAGAACATTTTTGCTGTTCTTTGCATAAGTCACATAGATATTATGTCTGGAATATTTTCGCCTATTCTAGGTACACCATTTTAAGAAGAGCACTAGCAAACTACATATTAGAACAACCGGCTAGCCAAGCAGAGGAAGCTACAAAGAATGGGCAGGGTACAGAATCCTCATATGAGAACTGCCAAGATGGAAGCAAGCTCTTCAAGTATCTAAAAACCTTTTGTGTGGAAGAGAAAACAGACTAATTGTGACTTGTTCATGAGGTCAGAACCAAGGTGTAGAAGTTGCACAAAAGTGATCTGGACCCAACAAAATTAAGAATTTTCTAATACTGTTACCACAGAAAGTGGACGTATTCTGGGAAGACTGGACTTTCACCTGTTAGGAATAAATGCTGAACAAATTTCTGCAATAGATACAGATCTAAACTGTTGATGTCCCTTCTGTAACTGTCTACGGAGGCTTGCTAGGTTCACAATAAAATGAAAGTTAGCAGTAGTGTCAGGCAGACTATTCCAGAGTAGCTAAGAAAGTTACAGATATAAGATAAGGATGGGGGGTCGGGAGAGGCAGCAGCAGCAGTTTATTATAATCAATGTAGCAGGAGCTTACAGAAAAAGTAGTTAAGCAGATATCAACTGGGGACTAAATGATAACTATCAAATTTGTGTTGATTTTTAATAGCCTCAACCAAAGGAACGGCAACGCATATCATGATTTCAGACCCCATCAGATTTCCCTCAAGGACCCAATCATATCCTGTACTTAGTACACTACCAGCCTTTCTCAACCCAGGTTCCATGACAGAATTAAACTCTTAATACTCACAGCTCTCTGACTTCTCTCCTGTGCATCTAGGATGGTACTGGTTATATCACTTTTAAGATAACTGGGAAAATAGTCAGCCAAACTATTTCCTGTGTTCTGTGGTTAAGATGAGGAACCCAGGCAAGTATAAACAATCTAATCTACTTGACTGTAATAAAGGTTTCAAAACTACAACCTCCATGAGAGCTGGCACCTTTTTCACCTTGTTCATAGTTAACAGTCAAATCATGTATGTTGAATAAATGAATAAAAGAAAGGAGGCTACATTTACATTTAGTCAGTTTCTCTTCTATCTCAGAGTTTTCTCTACTTTTCCTTCTCATTCATCTTTTCCTTTTTCCCTTCTGTTTTGGAGGATGAGATCTGTGTCTCTCCTCCTGATACTCAAGCTCCTGATTCATCTTATCTGCTCTTAATTTCTCAGAGACCTAGTCCACATTTATCTTCTTCTTGGTATCTTCAGGCTCTCTCCCTTTCCACTGGCAGCTCCTCCAGCATCTACAATTACTTACATCTCTATATTTAACACACACACACACACACACACACACATTTTGCCACAACCCTACTGCCCCTCTCAAGTGACTGCCCCATCTGTATGTGTATCACCATAAGTTTAAAATGTAGTCTATACATGCTGCCTCTACCTACTTACTTCTTCATCAGGCCTTCTAAAAGGGGAGTTTCAACAAGGATCATTTAATTGCTGATTTCAATGACCACTTCTGTCTTCATCTGACTTCTCTTTGGCATCAACACTAGTGACCACCTCCTCATCCTTCAAACTTTGTCTAACACTGACTTCTAATACTAATCTTCCTAACTCTGCTTTTTCATGATTAACCAATGGTTTCCTCTTCCTCATCCAAACATTAGTTTTATCTGTGGCCTTCCTCATAGTCTATTCTTTTGTTATAATACCCTCAACACAATATCCAACAGGCAACAAACAGAAACAATGAGCAGTGCTCATCCAGAATGATTTCTAAGCATTTGTCTACCAGAAGTAATCCACACCCCTGATTTCTCCCTTGAACTCCAACTGTATTTCCAGCTATCTGCTAGATATTTCTATATGACTGTCCCACTAGTACTCCACATCAGCATACTAATTCAAATTTGCCACCTTCTACCACCAAATGCACTCTCCCATTGGTTGCCTAAATTAGTAAATCAAATCTACAGTCACAGAATCCTCCACAATTTCTCTCCTCTCTGCACCCCAAACCAAATGTTCAGCAAGTTGCTATTCTTCCACAGGTATTTCTCACATCCATTGTTTCTTTTTCTCCATTCTCACTGACATAAGTTGTTACCCCATCATCTCTCTCCTAGACCACAGCAACAGCCTAACCAATCTCCTTAACCAGTCATCTGCCAATCTATCCTCTGTGTAACCAATCTACCTAATTTCCAAGCAAGCTTCCTTTAGCACAGTTTGGATCACACTATTACCCTATCAAAACATGCAAGCCTAGCCACATCATCTAGAAACTCAAACTCCTTAGATAGCAGCAAAGCTTTCCACTATTACACCCCCCTTTTCACAACTGTATCTAAACAGGACTCATGCTCCCACAAGGCCAGAGTATTCACACACCTCACCTCACACTGCACGTGCTCCATCCACACCCTGCAAGATGCTCTCTCTTCTCTAACATCTTTCTCCAAGATGCCATTTCCATCTGTCAGTCTACACAACTCCCTGGGCTCTATTCAAATACCATTTTCTCCAGTATAACCTGGGGTACAGTGAGGGTAGAGTGCAAGGAGCGTCCTATGTTAACTAACTTCCTGAATAATACAAAATGTTCCTGCTACGTGCTGTAAAAAATATTGTAAATGAGGAAGAGCTACCACATTACTGTAACTGCATGTTGTCCTCTGACTACCTTTCCATAAATACCTATAGCTCATTTGCATTCTATGACAAGCACTGTGCTTGTCATCACATTCAGCCAGACAAAATGCCTTTTGCTCATGGGAGTTTTTCTTTATTCACCATCAGGCTTTAAGCTCCATAAGAAAAAGAACATTTTCATTTTGCTGTAGTATCTCCGACACAATGCCCATCAAGCAGTAAGCATAAGCAATAAATATTTGTTTAAAGAATGAAAGTATTAAAGAAAAATAAATGATTATCAACAAAGTCTCAGGGGGAGGGTATAGCTCAGTGGTGGAGTGCATGCCTAACATGCATGAGGTCCTGGGTTCAATTCCCAGTAACTCTGTTAAAAATAAATAAACCTAATTACCACCCCCCCAAAATAAATTTTAAAAAGTAAACTAAAAAGAAAAAGTTAGATGTCAAAAGAAAGAGAAAAAAATTCTTTAAAGTCTTGTACGTTCTGACTGTAATCAAGTTATATCCATTCTATGATTCTTCTCAGGCAATGTCACAATGATGCATATAGATAAAGTTCATTCCACAAAGCAGCAGTAACCAGAACACAGGTGACAGCCCCCCTGCACTCTTAAATTCTAGTATTGGCTCTGCGACAATGCATGTCATTTCTGCTTCTTTAGTCCTTAATTTCCTGCTCGGTAAAACAAGGCAAGACAGTCCTTAGAATTCCTTTCAGTGACATCTCTATGCTGCTCCCTATAGGTTAAATACATTTAGGGAACATCAGGTACCTCCAGTAGTCATTAACTGTAATCTGTCTCAAAGAAACTCAAAAGGATGTTAAGTACATTCAAAACTATCTGAAAGGAGAAATAAAAAGAATTTTTAGGTCTTTTTCCCAACTGGAACCACGGAGGGTGCCAAGAGAAGAAAAAGGTTTCTGCTGTGCCAGAAACCCTTAAGAAAAAGTGAAAGAATTTCAGAGAGCTTAAAGATCAAATGCCTGAGAAAGACATTTGCCCAAAAGATGCTTCGAAAGGCAAGGAGGAAGCTTATCTATGAAAAAGCTAAACACTACCACAAGGATACAGGCACATGTACAGAACTGAGATTACAATGGCCAGGATGGCAAGCAAAGCTGGCAACTTTCATGTACTTGCAGAACCCAAACTGGCATTTGTCATCAGGATCAGAAGTATCAATGGTGTGAGCCCGAAGGTTCAAAAGGTGCTACAGCTTCTTTGCCTCCATCAGACCTTCAAGGGTGCCTTTGTGAAGCTCAACTTCAATTAACATGCTGAGAATTGTGGAACCATATGTTGCATGGGAATACCCAAACCCGAAGTCAGTAAATGAACTGATCTATAAGCGTGATTATCGCAAAATCAATAAGCGAACTGCCCTGACAGATAATCTGTTGATGGCTTGATCTCTTGGTAAATATGGCATCATCCTCATGGAGGACTTGATTCATGACATCTATACCACTAGAAAATGTTTCAAAGAAGCAACTTCCTGCAGCCCTTCAAACTGTCTCCTCCATAGGGTGGAATGAAGAAAAAGACCACCCATTTTGTAGAAGGTAGACATGCTGGCAACAGGGTAGACCAGATCAACAGGCTTATTAGAAGGATGAACTAAGGTATCTATCAAGATTATTTTTGTAATCCAGACAGTTAACAAACAATGAGCACTTTCAAATTGAAGGGGAAAAAAAAAAGAGGAATATTTAGGAAGGACATATGTTATCATCAGTTTTCTTCAGACTAACATGGAGAAGAATGCCTTGGATTTCTCTGTGTGGTCCTAGAGAAGAGAACTAAAACCAGTGGGTAGAAATAATGGTGAGGCAAATTTCCACTTAATTAAAGGATAAACAAAATATTAGAACTTGCCAAAACTAGGAGGTAGTGAGTTCCTTCTCTCTCCAGAGGCATTCAAACAGAAAGCAGTCCCACTTGGAAGAGATTCAAGTATTTAGTGAGAAAACTGAACAAAAGTACCTTCTTTCATAGCTCTTCCTGTTCATTCACTTGTAGTAACAGCTTCCTCTGTGATCCAACAGACAACTATCTTCCATCACTAGATACCTCATTTCACACTCGTGTGCCTAAGGTCCATTCCTCTACCAATCATCACAAAATTCCTGAAATCAAAACTATCTCATTCATTTCTACATCCCTTCCACATTACCTGGCACAACTGTACTGCACAAAAACAAACATAACAAATGTTTACTAAATACTCTTATGAAGACTAAACTCAATTTAATGATTATACAACAAGAGCACATCAAATTTCACTGTATAAAAATCCAGCATATGGTGTAGTCAAGGTATTTTAGAAATCAGAGCCCTTAAGATGCAAAGTCAGTTCCATCCACAGGTAGTCAGGTAAGGTATACAAATTAAAAGATATTACGTATCTTTTATGTGTTAGACTACTACTGTGTGTTGGGACATCAAAGTAGGGGTGTGGGTTAAGCTCAGGGCTTTTTTTTGGATTAAGTATCTCTGCAAGTTTAGTGTTTGGGAGATTGATCAAGTTATAATAAACAAACCAAATATACGGATTATTGAATAAATGGTTTCAAAACAACTAGCTATCCATTTGGAAGAAAAATTAAAAATAAATTCCAGATGCAGGCAGTTTTCCCCAGCAAGCCAGAAAGCGGCTTTCCAGCAAGTTCTGCAGATGTGGTCGCTTTGTGAACTGTGCCCTTCAGAGGGCCACAGCTGCAGAGTCTGGATCTCAGTTCTGGGAGTGGCCTCCTCAAGATGTGTTCCTTCCCTGGGTGCTCTACCTTAGCTCTAGAGGCAGCTACTAGCTACTCCCTATATCTACTATTCTTATATTTTTAGGGTTCCCTTTTTCTCCTAGGTAATCCCCTGTTTAGTTAATCTTTATATTAAATTTCACCCATTAAATTTAAAAATAAATTCCAGATGATCTAAAGTACTAAATATAAAAGACGAAATTATAAAATGTTGAAAATTAGGGTTTTTTTAAATAAACATGGGAGTTGAAATCTTCCTAAGACCCAGAAACCATAACTTTTTAAAATAGATCTATGTAAAAATTAAAGCTTTCTGTACAACAAAAGAAAAAATAAATATGTATAATCACTCTCAGGGAAGTACAAATTAAAAAGCCATTATCCATTTTATTTCTTTCTGAGAACATAACTTGAAACACTACATAGCCAAATAAACACATAAAAAGTGCACCTGTAAACACTGTATGGTTTTATACACATTTACAATGTACTTTTGCTGCCTTCTAGATAATTTATTTTGCAACACATTACTGCACAGTTGTAAATAAATTATGTACTGTAACATCACTTCAGTTATGTGTAAAGAAATAAATTAATTTTAAAAACAAATCAATAAAAAGCCATTATCTTACCTACTTGCTTAAAACCCTTCAACGGCTTCTCCTACAGCTCTAAGGCTAAAGCCCACTCAGGCCAGCCCATACCTATCTGACTCTCTCATTCCTTCTACCCAGGCACACTTTCTTCTGTTCTCTTACTCATCCTAATTCTTCCAAAAAAGGGACTCTTGCTCATCTCAGCTCTAGGCACTTCCTCAGAAACCTTTCCTGGACTCACTATTGGCTCACATTCCTCAGTTACAGCATTCATAGCACTGTGTACCTCTGACAGTTCCTCAGCCCCAAAATCTCTGAGTGATCCTCTCTCTCTTACATCCCATATCTAATCCAAAATCCTGTTGGCCATACCTTCAAAATATAACCTCCACCAATACACCCAAGCCTCATTGTCTTTTTCCTGGATTAATGCCTCCCTTACCTTCCTTTACTCTACTGCCAATCTAGCAGCCAGAGAGGTTTTTGGTTTTTGTAATGTCTTATTTCTTAATGTATTATTTTTTAGTTTTTTTATTTTGAGGGGAGGAGGTGATCAGGTTTATTTTTAGAGGAGGTACTGGGGATCAAACCCAGGACCTTGTGAATGCTGAGCATGCACTCTACCACTTGAGCTATATCCTCCCCACAAGGTTTGTTTCTTTTTTTTTTTTTTTAACATAAGTCAGATCACATCACTCCTCTGCTCAAAACCTTTTCAATGATTCCCCATAAAGAAAACCAATCTTCACAATCTTCTAGGGCCCTACGAGATCTGCCCCACTCCATTACCTCTCATCTCATATCCCACTACTCTTCCCTCCCTTCCTCTCCCACCTCCTCCCACCCACTCCCACCACTAGGTCATTCTAGCCACACTGACCTCCACGCCATTCCTCAAACAAGCCAAACATATTCCTTCCCTAAGGCATTTACAAAAATTGATCCCTGTCTGAAACACTCTTCCTCCAGAAAGCCTCATAGTAGCTCTTCTATCTCCTTCAAGTCTTATCAAATGTCATCTTCTCAATAAGGCTACTCTGACCACCCTATTTAAAATCAGCCCTGTCCCCCTTCCTTTTACCCTGCTTTTTTCCTGTTTTTTTTTTCTTTTTTCCATAGCACTTTTCATCTAACAATTCCTTTGATTTGCTTATGTTTGTTGTTTAATATCTGTTTCTCCCACACTAGGGCAGGGTTATTTATTACCTGTTGTATTCCCACTGATGTATTTCATATATCTAGAATTGTGCCTGGCAAGTAGTACACACTCATATTTGTTGAATAGTTTTATACTTGGGATTATCTAATTAACAGCCTTATGATTCACTACCTAGGAACAGTGACTGGGTTTAATGTTGTTCGTCACTGAATGTCCTAGAGCCTAGCATGGGACTTGGCATAGACTAGGCACACAAATATTTGTTAACTGAAGCATATCTGTTCGTTTGTTTTTTGTCTATCAGAAGACACAAATTTAAAACAAATGACATTATCAGGACTTGTACGAGTGTAGGGAAAATCCACCCTCTCAGACTGTTGGCAGGTATGTAAATTGATACTTTTCGAGAGCAAGCTAGCAATAGCTATTAAAATTTAAATCACTCAGAGCTCATGCCCTTTAATCCAGTAGTCTTACAGAAGTAAAAGCAAGAGTATCTGAAAAAAATTTGTACAAAAATATCTATTATAGAACTGCTTATAAAATGAAAAAACTGGAAGCAACCTACTTTTCATCAATAAAGATACAGGCAAATAAATCATGTGTGGCACATGAATGTGATGAACATTCTTTAACAAGAATGAGGCAGATCTATAACATGGAACTTACTAACAGACCAGAGGGCCTTGGCATCAGATGGCCTGTATTTGAATCCTAGCTCCCTTCACTTCCCAGCTATGTAACTCCAAGCACTTTTAACTTCTCTGTACTTCAGTTTCCTTATCAATAAAATACTATAATAGTACCCACCTCACTGATATGAAGATTTCCTGAGATAACACATGTAGTGCCTGTAACGCATTACATGGCCACATAACTACTTACAGGTATACAATAATTACAGCTAACATTTATTATGTGAAATACACAAGTTGTAGACCCACATATGTAAAGCATGTCCATTTCAGGGAGCATAGGTAGCATATCTGTGTAACCAGAGAGAAAAATCAAGGACAAAAAATTTAATACTGGTTTCCTCTGGGAGATTGGAGAAGACATACTTTCTAATATTCACAACTTTCTAATGGAGGGATTTTAGAAAACAGTGTTCTTAAATTAAAAAGAAATGAAGTACTTCTACTTCTAACTTAGATTTCAACAATACAAGCAAATACATCTAACTTGGATTGTAAAATATTAAAATTCGAAAAATTTTATATTATAGCCTTTGACTTCTCTAGGTAAAGTGAAATAATCAGCTGAAATTTGTTTGGCTAGTAAAGTTACCTTTGTTCTGGGGGAGGGGAAAGCTCAGTGGTAGAAAGCCTGCCTAGCATGCACAAGGTCCTGGGTTCAATCCCCAGTAACTCCACTAAAGAAAATAAGTAAATAAATAAACCTAATTACCTCCTCCCCTAAATAAAAAAAAAAAAGCTAATATATTGTTTTAAGTTACCTTTGTTCTAAATGAATAAATGAAGATGCATCATCAAAAAATGTTTTTTCAAAAAACTTACAAAATAAAGAATTAAAAAGAATGAAAAGAAAATTATTATATTTCATCCTGTCGGTATATACACAAATCAATTCTTTACTACGGTACCTCTGTGAAAAACAAACATGTCAAAAAAGGAAAAGGAAACAATGTCAATGTAAAAGACAACTGTTTCTAAAATGGGATAAAAGAAAGATTAAAGCCAAAAACTAAAATTTATCTTTACTGTCAGTTTGACTCAAAAGAATTCTGCAATCTTTTTTTTTTTTTTTTTTAAATCAGCCAGGCTAGGAAAATCAAGTGCGCTTAAAGCTAAAGTGTTAGGAAGTGATCTATATTAAGTTCAGCCAAAGAAAAAAATTAAATCCCCAAGATAAGCTTTTAAGAAGACACTGACACAAAGCTCTCAAATATACCAAATTCTCTCTCCTTCTGTGAACAATAGTTGTGGGTGCTCATTTACTACACTAATTGAAAATAAATACTGCAATTTATGTAAACTAAATCTCACCCTAGAATCACAGGAATTGAAAAATCAGGAATAAACCTGTACTAAGAATATACGATTTCCTAAAGCTAATTTTTCCTACTAGCCTCTTTCAAGTGCTTAGTCACTTCTGCCTATTTACAAAGAAGACCATTTCACATCTAGAAAGAGGCAGGGAATTTTTATTCCAGACGGTCATGTCACCTGAGCTGCCCTAGACAGTTTGTTTCCATGCAACTCTGAGGGAAGGCAGCAGCCAGCTAAGCATACCTACCACTCCAGATCAGAACCAGGAGCCACCGGGGCTCCTCTCTATTCTGCCTCTGTCTGCAATAACAAAGAGGCGTTTGTGGAAAAGCAAAGTTTTCTTCCCTGACACCAAACACAGAAGGTGAAAATTAAAATGTAGCCTGAAAACATTCTCTCCCGTTTCCTCTCTCTAACAGCACACCACAAATGCCTCCCTTCTCTTCTACTGAAACAGAAACAGCAAGCAGATTCTTACACAACTCCAGGTGTGAGTACTAGACCTTTCTCCTTAGGCAACTAACAAAACCTAAAACTAGAGCCTAAGGCTTTGGAGCACACTTCCAAGCTAGCAGCTGGTTTTAAAATCTGATGACATTGTTTCAGGTTCCCCAAAAGCAAGAAAGAAGAGTAAGGTTTTCATGAAAGATCGTCTTAAGAGACAACCCTAGGCCAAGGCAAGTTTTTAAGCACCTAGTATGTGCTCAGCACCAAATCCCAACATTCCACTCCATTTAAAAGATGCTAAGCTGATTACAGAATCACACCTGAAAGAACTCTCTCTCTCAGATACAGCAGTACCTTCTCAAAGACCAAGCACATTCTTTACAAACATAACTCCAAGTAGTAAAACCTGGAATCATCTGGTCAATCTCTGAAGCAGAGCTTAGTCCACTTCCCAGAAGGTCATGGACTCTTGACAACCAACTTGAACTATTCAGGATGGGGCTCTTTCCCCTCTCAAGAATATAAGTGCTATAAAAGCCATTGTTTCCTCGACTTCAGTATTCTCAAACATCATTCTCATTCTTCCCAAATACCCCCTTAATAACACTTTACATACATATGTGTTCCCGCCTCTACAGATAAAATATAAAGGCACGCATTAACCTCTTTTCATGAGGATAGTGACGTTCAAAAAGGCCAAGAAATTCGAATAGGCCTGTTAGTGAAGGCTCGAGGTCCTTTAGGCGCCCAGGCCTCAGCACTTACCAGTAAGCCACACTGCCTTTCAAGGAACGTTACTAAATCCAGTTACTGATCCCAACTAGTTTTATGTCACAAAACTGGGTGCAAACCGTTCAGTGACATGGATGGGGGGGGCAAGGAGGGGTGGAAAGGGCACACCACCATTACCTGAGCAATTTTTTTCTCTTACTAATAATATAGCACATGTTCCCGATTTCCATCTTCCCCACGGGCAGAACCCACGTGCCGGTCCCACCGCTACCCACAGCAGCTCCCTCTCCAAGCTCCCCAGCTTCTGCCGGGTCCCCAGTAGCCTCCCACGCCCCCTCCCCCAGACCAGCCCTGCCGCCGGCGCCTACCGCCCCCTCCCCAGCGACGGCCGCCCAGGCCCCCGCGCCGCCCTCTCGCGCAGCCGGCGCCCAAACGGGCGCGCTCCCGCCTCCGCCCGAAGGGGTCACCCCCGGGGCCTGCGCGCGCCCTTCCCGCTGCCCGGAGGTTCCCCCCACGACGCCGGCGCCTGGCAGGCCGCGCCCGCCGCGCCTGCCATGGTGGGCGCCTCACCGTCAGGCTGAGGAGCCGGGCCCGGCTGCGCCATGGCCAGGCGGCCGGCCTCGGGGAGCGGGGATGGGAAGGGAAACGGCGTCCTGGGCTCTCGCCGGCTCAGCTGGCGGAGGAGGCGTCGACCGAGCCGCCGCCGCCGCCGCCCAGGGAGGAACCGCTAAGGCTGGAGCCGCCAGCACCGCCACAGCCGCGGGCAGAGACGGACCCGAGCGCCGACCTCCGCCTCCTCATCCTGACAGCGGGAAATAAGCAGTGCGCAGGCGCGGGGGGATGGGGCGGCACGTGACGTCGCCCTGAGGGGCGGGGCGGGGCTTCGCGAGGGGAGGGGGAGCGCGGCGCGGGGGGAGGCTGGAGGAGGAGCGGAGCCCGCGGCGGCGAGCAAGGAGGGTGGGATGGAGGGGGGAGGGGCGAGGAGGCGAGCCTGGGTGAGAAGGGCCGGGACACCAAGAGGAGCCACTCGCGGTCCTCCGCCCTAGGACAGAGGCAAAGAAAGAGTAATAATAAAAAGAGAGCGAGAGAGGAGGCTTGATGGTGAAATGAGTACAAATCCAGCTTCTGCCTCTTCTAGCTATGTGACCTTGGGCGAGTCACTTAACCTCTTTGAACCTTACAGCCTTCGTCAGTATAATGGCTAAGAGAAGTTTAAATGAAGTAAAATGTGTGGAACTGTTTCTGGCGTACTTTCCATTACGCACCTGTGTACGTGTGATGTGACTTTTAAGTGCCGGGCACCGTGGTAGATGCTGGGGCAGCAACCAGACACAGTCCTTGCACCCATGAAGGGAGAGGAGAGATGATGTGCAGACAACACCGCCCTTATACCTGGGCATAGGTGCCATACATAAGAGGCTCACCCAGCTCTGGCCACATTCTTTCCACAGGGTCCAGGGGACATGCCCACCTGGCATCTGCGCCCCTCCTTTAAGACCAAGTTCTGGGAACTTGTGATCCCAGAATTCCCTCCCCAATGGCTGGAGGCTATGGTCTCTTCCCCAGGTCCATCCTCTCTAGCTCAGTCTGGGGAGCCCTAAAAGTGGGTAAGGGCAGCTGTGTTTGGGGGAGGTGGCACATCACAGACACTTGAGCTGCTCTGTCCAGGGATCCCTAGTGCAAGACAGAGATGGGAAAAGAGGGCAGGTGGGCCAAGGCCAAAGCTACCACTACCACCTCATTCAAGTGCATAAATCTAAGGAATCCAGGAATTCTAAATTTGAACCTGGTCTTCAGTGTCTTTAAAGATGTGTATTTGTCAAGGTAGAATAGACTATGTTAAAGGTAATAGTTAAGAGTGATTTGTCATTTTAAATAATTTAAGTAGACACATGGCATCTATTTGTACTTTTGCCCCAGATCCTGTTGACATTAGGTAAAGACCTATATACAGACTCAAGTTTTTTGAGCATTGAATATCCTTAGATGTCTGGTGTGCCTATGAGAAGGCAAGCAGGGTGGTTTCCCTAACCCTTCATTAAATGACTTTCTTGGGTGAGCAAATTCGTGCTCGGCATGGAGACCTTTGTCCAGGATAAGGCAGCCCAGTGCACCCTGTCTGGGGATGACTAATACTAGGCAGGGACTATAAAGATAGCAGGTGCTGATGCCCTCTTCAGAAGGAGCTCCTTCTAGTGAGTAAGAGGCACCTTTATTGCCATTGATAATCTGGGGCTTGAAGCCAGGCCCTCAAGATAGAGGTCACTCAGAAATAGTCAGGCTGCTGGTTTGGACAGCTAGAGGTCCCCATGCCAAGGAGGAGGTTGAAAAAGCAGTTTGGAAATTACATAGGAGCATGCAGAAGTTATGTACATTTTCATCTTTTTAGGCAAATATGAAACAGTCCATCCCCTACAGAATATATTTTAAAGAAAAGTAGTGTGTGCTCAAAGCCTTTATTAAGTATTAAAGACATGATTCTAATATTTTGAAATTGGGAGATAAGATTTAAACATGTGTAATAATTTAAACACATGTAATAATTACTTATTGGACACATTGGACATGGCCTGGGAGACACGTACAAGAATATTTAAGGTGGCATAGTTTATAATACAGTAAAGAAATAAAAAACCCAAGTGCTCATCAACAGTAGAATGTAGATAAATACATTTTTAACTATTCATACCATGGAATACTGTACGGTAATAATAATGAACAAACTACAGCTACATATTCAAAATAGATGAATCTCACAAACATAATTTCAAAGGAAAGAAGCAAATTATAAAATAATACATACAAGCATGATTCCATTTATATAAAGTTCTAAAATAGGCAAAACTAAACATTATGCATATGTAGTGAACTGTAAAGACAGGAAGAGAACCAGTATCACAGAAGTCATGACAGTGGTTTCTGAACTAGGGAGGGAAGGGCATGTGATTAACAATAGCACCTAAAAGCCAATAATTGTCTAGGGTGCTGGCAGTGTGATATTTCCTTAACCTGGGTCCATTCAAACTAATTATAAATCTGGGAGGTTGATGTTCAGGTGAGAAAGATTTGGGGATATTTGCCCATCATAAGCTTAAAATGAGCAAATTTGATGCAACCGCTAGAAAGCACTCATTTTGTGCTTCATTAATAGAGTCACGGAGTAATGTTTGGGAGAATTCACCATTGGGGGAAGAAAAATAGAGTCACAGAGTATGAATTATAGGAGGTGATGTCTCTCCTGCACTTTGCCCTGGTTGGGTCACATCACCAGCATTAGCTGCGTTTGTTTCTGAACACTATTATTTGCAAAGGGACACTGGCCAGCTGGAGTGGGTGGAGTCCCAGGGAATGAAGAATCTGAAAATTATTCTCTGATGGAAATAGCAGCCAGAAGTACTGGAGATTAAAAAGAAAGAAGAAAAAGAAAGATGACTTGGACTGTGAAGACTGTCCTCAAAATCCTGGAGGTCAGTAGGTACAAACGTGCTATGTGCCCAGAGATTGCAGCAAGACAGACTTCAACTCGACCTAAAGAAGAACTTTTTCCCAGAGCTGACCAGAGAGAGAAGGGGCTATCTTTCAGGGAGTGAGCTCCCTGTCACTGCAAGGGTGCAAATAGAGCTGGCTAGCAATTGGTCAGAGGTGCTAATAGGATTCCTGATGCATTTGGGGGATTAGACTAGACCATCTTTACAATCCTTTTCAGCCTCAATCTTCTATAACACTAATGACAATAATAAGTTGGCTGCATTTTTAATTTTACTGGGCACTTTCTCATATATTATTTACTTTTACCCTTCACAACAACCCAAAAGGTGGACAATAGGCACAGAGTAGATAAACTAAAATTTCCTGGATCAATTCCATTTCAAAATTCTATCCTATGGTTTCTGTAAGTAAAGACATGTCTGTCAGACTAGGTGTCCCAACTTGGCATTCAACTGATAGTACTCAGGAGTATTGGGGTTCTTTGGGGTTCTCTCTCCCTGGGACCCAGATTCTCAAGGGCAGGAAGGGACCAGAGGTAGGTCTCTGGCCTTCAATAAGGGACAGCTTCAGTGCAGGTTGTGGAGGAAGGACCAGAATCAAGGGGCCTCTCCTCCAGGGGTCCTGTCTCTTTCCAGGCACTTGGGGACATGGAAAGACCCAACCTGCGTATTAGCTTCCTCACTAAGCGTTCCCAGGAAGAACCCACCAGGGACAAACACCATTATGTCCTCAGCCAAAATCCTCCAGCCTTGGTCCCTCTCTCACTGATTAGCCCCTTTTAGTATTACATTTTAATACTTAAAGAATAGGACCCTTATCAATTGATGGAGACATATAGAAATAGTCGTACTCCAGCTACAAAATGTCAATGTCAGGTGATAGCTTCGAACCAGAAATGGTGGTTAGACATAAGGCGATATTTTAGCTGACATAGAAAGCAGGCAATGAGGAAAGTAGAGCCTCCTTTCCCCTCCTGGGACCTTGGGTGGGAAAATGCTGACTATTTCTCCAGTCCATCCCTGCCTCAGTCTCTCCCAACGAGACGTATATGGGAGACTGCCACAAACAGAAGGATGATTTCTCTCTTATACTCTCATGAGATGCAGGTGGATGTCCAGGGAGGAGGTCCAGGCACAGAATCAGAAGACCTGGAATTCTGGCCAGATTAGCTGTTAACCCAGAGCACATTATTTAACCTCTCTGAGCCCCTGTTCACTTATCTCTAAAATGGGGATGATAGACCGGCCTCAAGGCGCATCAGGAAGGCTGAAGAGATAAAACACCTAACCCCCAGGATGCAGTAGGTGCTCTGTAAATGTCTGCTTTCCCCTCTCCTTCTCTCCTTTCCTTTGTTTTTTTCCCCCTAGATCAGTCGTTTCCATCCTGGGGAAGAAGGGATCCCTCAACCTTAGAACTGTCTGTGAAGGTATTCCTAGAGATTCAGGGCAGAAATTTCCAATATTATCAAAGCCTAGCGGAACTGTCCCATTTACACTAGATAATGTCCCACAGCTAAAATGTCAAGTTTCTTTGCTTTGCAGATAAATTATATCGTGTTGCTTATCTCATGTTGATTAAAAGTTCTTTTTCCAGTTCTATGTCAGCTGTTGATTAATAATACAAAAGGATCCATTATTATCAAGTGAATTCATTTTTAAAAGAATTTTAAGAGATACCTACTAAAGTTACCCTCCTTTTTATTTCTTGTTTTTTGTTTCAAATTACTCCAGTAAAACTCTAATTCTAATTTTTTTTAAATACAGATAAAGCAGAAGTATCCCCTCAACCTCTCCTCCCCTCAACACACACACAATCCCACACCCCTCTCAGGGACAAACTACTGTTACTAGCTTTGTGTGAATCCTTTCAGACATTTTTCTATGCGTCTATGAACGTGCAGAAACACATGCCTCTGTTTTATGTTCCTCGAATAGGTATGATCATACTGTACACGTTATTCTGAACTTGTCTTTTTCCTTAACAGTATAGTCAGTACATATGGCTTTACTTCATTCTTTTTGACTCTCACATAGTTTCCCGTTTGGGTAAAAGTTTAGATTAATTACAACTTTTCATTATTTATAAGCAATGCTGCAAGAAACATGCATAGCTATTTAGGCACTTACATGAGTGATTTCCCAGGAGACTTACCTACCCACTTAGGATTACCAGATCAAAAGTCACGAACAGTTTTTCATTATAATAGATACTGATGAATTACTCTCAAAGAGTACCCACATTAATGATATACCAACAGTGTATATCCATTTCTGTACATCCTTGCCAACACTGCCTTTTATCAACCTTCTTTGTGTCTGTCAGTCTGATGGAGAAAAGATTATAGTATAATAATGTCACTTTAATAAGCATTTTCAGTTTGGGATTAGCAAATACAAACTACTGTATACAAAACTGATAAACAACAAGGTCCTACTCTATAGCACAGGGAACTATAGTCAATAGCTTGTAATAACATTGTAAATCAATTATACTTCAATTTAAAAAAAAAAGATTTGTTCCTTGGTTTTGTTTTCCAAGTTTGATTATGATGCAGCTAGGTATTCATAATTTGAGCGTACCATACTTGGAGTTGGTTGAGTTTCCTGAATGTACAAATTAATGTTTTTCATCAAATTTGGGAACTTTTCTGCTATTATTTCTTTAAATATTCTTTTTTTCCTCTCTCTTCTCCTTCTGAGACTCCTATTATTCATGTGTTAGAATGCTTGATGGAGTGTGTCCCATAGGTCTCAGGCTCTGTTCACTTTTCTTCATTGTTTTTTTCTTCCGCTTCTGAGACTGGATGATCTCAAATGACCTATTTTCAAGTTTGCTGAGTATTTCTTCTAATCTTCTGTTTAGCCCCTCCAGTGAACTTTTCATTTCAGTTATTAAACTTTTCAACTCCTGGATTTCTACTTGGTCCATCTCTTTACTAACATTCTCTATTTGTTGAGGCATCATTCTCATACTTTAATTTAGTTCTTTAGATACAGTTTCTTTTAGTTCTTTGAACGTATTTATAATAGTTGATTTAAAGTCTTTATCTAGTAAGTCCAATGTCTGGACTGCCACAAGGGCAGCTTCTGCTGACTGCTTTTTTTCCAGTGTATGGGCCATACTTTTGTATCCAGACTCATTATGAATAATAATTTTTTCTTGAAAACTGAACGTACAAAATGATATAATGTGGCACTTCTGGAAATCAGATTCCCAATTCCCCAGAATTTGTTGTTGTTCCAGTTTGTTGTTGATATTGTTGCTGTTTGTTTAATGACTCTCCTGGACTAATCTGTAAAGTCTGTATTTCTGATCTATGCAGCCACTAAAGTCTCTGCTCAATTAGTTTAACAATCAGCTAATAATTGGACAGGGAGTCCCTTAAATGCCTCGAACCAATAAGCCTCTCAGCCTTTGCTGAGGGGCTCTGTGAATGTGTTTGGTCAAGACTTCAACGATCAGCAGGTGGTTTACAACTCTGCCTTACCTTCACTTCCTGCTTGTACAAAGCCTCAAGTTTGGACAGAAGTGAGCGACTGAAGCCTCTCAGGTCCTTCTCAGGTATGTGCACAGCCCGAGTCCTTCTAGAGTCCCGAGGATGAGTCAGATATTATCAAAGTCTTCTGTGGACATCTCATTCCGCAGTTTTTCCTTTCAAGTTCTTTGGTCAGCCTCTTGCTACACCCAACTGGTATTACTACCACTGGCAGCTGTGATGTTAAACAGTTGCATCTGATTTTTTTTTTTCAACAATTGCCCTGGGGATATGACTGTTTGCTTGGAGTGAACTCTGAGTCAGTTCAAATAAAAACAAGCCCCAAGAGTGGAGGTTCTAAGGGAGCTATCAGACAGATCACATGGTGATAATTCTCTGGGTTGGAGATTTTAGGGGGAGGTTCAGACCTACTCTGTCCCTTCCAGTGGCTTCTAGGCTGCTTGTTTTCATAGCTACTACTTTCAAGTCTACTGCAAAACTAAGGAGAAGGGGATGGGACTAGAGTAAGCTAAAACACCAGAAAGCTTTCTGTTCTTATCTAGTTTCAGCTGTCTTTCTTGAATAGATCCTCCTTGAATTTTAGCAGGACTTTGGTTAATTTCCAGAGTTCTAAAAAGGTTGATTTTTGACCTTTTTTGCCTGTATTTTTATTGCTGTTATGGAGGAGTAGATTTTTCAAAGACCTTTATCTAGCCATTCTAGGAGTGTTTCTATGTGTATTCATTTTCTTTTACAAAAGGAAAAGATAAACCATAGACTAATAAAAATCACTAGGTAGGGAGTACTCCCCAAACTCTTGGATATATTATGGGATAGAACAAATGCACAACTATATTGATTTTATTGAGAACCAGGATTCTCACTGTGGGCAAAAGAACATATAAATAAAAAAGGATGAAGGTAGAATGGTAGTTGTTGACTTTAAATAGGTGGTATTAATATTAACAGGATTTTTTAATGTATATATTTTTTCAAGAGTTCATGATTTTTGTTCTGTCAACTGAAAGGGCTTAGAAGCAATGATACTCCAATAGCAATGAACACATCTGGCATCTAGTTCTTGGTTTCTGAACACCATGCCCCACTTAAAAAAAAAAAAAAACAAAAAAACAAGGAATATTTGGAGAAATGGATGATTTCAGGGCAGGAGCAGGGAAAGTAGAAGGTGAGCCTGGACATATTTTGTGCCATAAAGAAAAAAAAAAAACCAAAAACTAAGAAGGCTAAAGAAAGGGTATGGGGAGGAAAATAATAGATGAGGGAAATTAAGAGATAACAACTTCCAGCTGCAAAGTGAGTGAGTCATGGGTATGAAATGTACAGTGTGGGGAATGCAGTCAATAACTATGAAAAATAAAAATAAAAATAATAAAGCATCTTAAAAAAATAAGACTAAAGAAAGCTCAAAGACTAATGGAAATGCCAAAAGGACACAGGAGGCAGCTTAAAGTGACTCCAACTGGCCAAATTAGTCACAATTTGAGCATCAAAATGAGTAACGACAATAATGGTCTATAAAATATTAAGTTAAATTTTCCATTAGCCCAAAATAGTGGTAAATTGAAAAAGAAAACTAGAAATGGAAAGCTCTTCTTCAAAGAAGAATCCAGCTAATAATTACAGAAGGAATGATAGAATAAAAGAAAACAACCATTCTACAAGCCCCAGTGTAATCGTTGGTTCAGCTAAGGATTATCAATGGAGGTTAAACTACTGGGTAACATATTTGGGGGTAATAGAAAATTCACAAGATCTCCAAGTATCACCCCAGAGATTACTTACTAATTACAAAGCAGCAAATGTAGCTTTCCAATGGAGAGATCCAGCAGTCTCCACTTCAGGTGATCAGACTGAGGAACCACCAAGAGGGACAATTGGACAAGAAGGGCCTCCTGATGAGATCCACCAAAAAGCCACAATATCACCTGTGCAGGTTTCTCACATACACACAAAATAAGTTGAACCTGAATCTAACCATAAGTGAACAATCAGATAAATCTAGACGAGGGTTTCTCAATCTTGGTACTATTGTCATTTGGGGCTGGATAATTCTTTATTGTGGGAACTGTTCTGTGCACTGTTGGAAGTTTAGAAGCAACCCTGGTCTCTGCCCAGTACACGCCAATAGCACCTTGTTATAGATTGAATGTTTGTGTCCACCCAAAATTCATATGTTGCTGTCCTAATCCCCAAGTCAATAGTATTAGAAAGTAGGGCCTTGGGGAGGTGATGAGGTCATGAGGAATTAGCGTCCCTATAAAAGAGGCCCGAGGAAGTGCCCTCCCTCCTTTCATCATTTGAGATTATAGCAAAAAGAAAGTCTATGACCCAGGAAGTGGGCCTTCAGCAGTTACTGAATCTACTGGCACTTTGATCTTGGACTTTCCAGCCTCCAGAACTATGAGAAATAAATTTCTGTTGTTTATAAACCACCCAGTCTGTGATATTTTATTATAGCAGCCCAAAAGGATTAAGATTCACCTCCCCAGTTGTGATGATCAAAAATGTCTCAAAACACTGCCAGATTTCCCCTGCAGGTAAAATCACCCAAGCTGGAAAACACTGATCTAGAACATTCTACAAGAGAGGGCTCTTCCAAAAAAGTCTACATTGTGGGAGACTGGGGGGAAGGCAGGGGAAGAATTCTCTGTTTTAAAATTAAAGAGACTAGAAACATTAACAATCAAATGTAATAGGAAGATCTTGATTGGATCTTGGGTGTAAATGAAAAACTTCTATAAATGTCATATATCAGAGATTTGGGGAAATTTGAATATACACGGCATATTAGGTGATATAAATTTATTGTTAATTTTTGTAGGTGTAATAATGGTATTATGGTTACTTAGGAAAATCTTTACTCCAGCTTTGGAATATACATGCTAAAATATTTAAGGGAGAAGTATCACCTTGATTGCAACTTGCTTCCAAATGGTTCAGCAAAAAATAAAGTATGTGGGGCAAGGGGAGAGGTGAGGGAAGGAAAGAGAGGGTGCACACACAAAGGCTGGCAAAATGTTAGCAACTGATGGGCTTCATGGAAGCAGATGGGTGTTCACAGTTACTAGTCTTCCAACTTTTAATCAAACTTGAAAATTTTCAGAATAAGACGTTGAGTAGAAATATGCTCAAATTCATGGAGAAAAAAAATTAGGTAAAGAGACTGGAAATCACATGAGGGACAGAATGTCGACGGAGGAGAGGAGACTGCTTAGGTGAGAGTCCTGGGGAAACAAAGTGGGTTGAGAAGGAGGAGAAAAACCAGTGTGAATCCAGGAAGCTCGAAAAGAAAGTGTTTCCAAAAGGACAGAGCGTCCAGCAGTATTAGATGCCGATGAGAAATTCCATAAGGTGCCCACAGAGGAGTCCAAGAAGCAAACGTGGGCTTGGACAAGATGTAGGTCAGTGGAGACCTTGGTACAATACCAGGGACAAAAGCCTGATTGAAGCGGTTGGTGGAAAACTTGGATGTGAGGGAGAGTGAGAGCAAGAATAGGCAATTCTCACCGTGAGGATTGTTTAGGAACGAGAACAGAGATGTGAGGCAAGAGTTGGAGGGCAGCATGGGCTGGGGGCAGGATTTTGTTTTACTTAGACAACATGTTTTTGAAGATAAGGGGTGTGAGTACATATTTCCGCACCAGTGGGAATGTCCCACTAGAATGTGGAAAAGGAGCGATTGCAAGAGTGAAGTCTTTGAGAGGATGAGAGGGGGGTGGGAGCCAGAGAACAAGTGGAAGGCTTGCGCTGGTGGGAAGAGGATGGCACAGCTCCTCTGCTGTGTCTGCTATCTCCAAGGATCACTGAACAAAGACACCATGGGCTGAGGAGGTGATGCTGGAGATCCGAGCAGAGAGAAGAATGAGATAGCATCTCAGAAAGTCGAAAAATGAATGTGCTGAGAAAGTGGAGGAGAAGAGTCCGGGCAGTGTTGCAAACTCACTTGAGCCTATGGCCATACATTGAAAGTGAATTCAGTCAGTGTCGGGAGGCGATGGTCTCACACGACAGTCACTTGTTTGGGCACAGGTGCAGAGTAAGAGACGAGATGGGGTTAACCAGTGATGGTGAGCTTTTCTATTTTTTACTGACTGTTCAGAAGCTGAACCCCTTTTCTATGTATCAGAACCCCATTCCCATATTTCCTGTATTTAGAACCCTTTCCCCATCTTAACAGTCCTGGTGAGTGGTATAGCCCTCCTCCCACCATAGAAGCTGACACTGCCTGATACTTACTTTCCCAGGTTCCTTTGCTGACAGGACTGAGCACGTGACCTAGGTACAGCCAATCAAACGCACGGTCCTGAACTTCGAATGGGGAGCTAAGAGATAAGCAGAGACAGTGGAGTGTCATCACTGACAGTAGTAGAGATGGTGGCAGCAACGTTCAGCTTCTGGGACCAGCAGTGGCAACAATGCCAGTGGTAGCCTCCAGTTCTCAGTGCCATCAGCAATGTCACTGCACATTTACCCCTCTGGGAGGGCAGCAGAGGTGTCCTCTCCACTCTGGTCCTATGCCAGAATTTTGGTTGTGACTCTTAGCACATAACCACAAACCTGGTTCTCCAGCTCTCCCAACAACTCTTTGAGCCAACTAACGTCTATGCAATATAAATTACTTCATTTATAAAATGGTAGATGAATTATCATAAAGCCATGGAGTTCATTTACAGACTAAGTGAGCAAATTTGATTTTCTAAAACAAGCATATTTTGTGGTCTAAATGAACAAATACAATCTGTCATAATAAATATATTTTACAAGTTTTATGGTTATCCCAAGCCTGTGTTTAAAGGTTACCATCCTGTGAGATTAAACAGAAACACAAAAATCTCTTGTACTCTAATAGATGAATATCTCATGGAACATTTTCAGTTCCTTCTTTTTAAATACCAGTAAACACACGAGAAGGAACTACCATGACGATGACGAGGAAGCAGGCATGTATAATTGAATCATAAACCAGATCTTTGGTGACAGCTGGCTAGTCCCCAACAGTGCTCACTTTTTCTTCCTTCTCTTGCTAAGATGGTAATAACCAGCACAACACCTGCATTCTTAAATAATTTGGCAAATTATTTCCTTTCCAGCCTCCTCTCAAATTCCCATGTGGCCAACAGTTTCTTTTGATTTTAGCTAAGGCTGGATTCAAGTTTTGAGTCCTATGATGTTAAGTCTACATTTCTAGCAATTGTACTTTTTGCGGCTTGTGGTGGTGGTGGTGGTGGTAGTAGGTTTGTTGGGGTTTTTTTGTTTGTTTTTTTGTCTTATTGCATTGGCCAAAACCCTCAGGTCGTTATTAAGTAGTAAAAGTGAGATGATTGTGCAGGCAGCCGGTGTAAATCAATTCTCCAGCAAAGCTATGACTCTAGACTTTGGGAGGGAGCAAGATGGGTGGAATCTGACGTGTAACCCACAGTCTAATCTCTCATTTTGCTTATCTTAGCTCTTTATTTTGCCCCCTACCTGCAGTAATCCAACTTTCACTTCTCAGACCTTCTCTATCAGTTTTTCTGTTAATCCTCATTTTGTAAGTGAGGAATATGAACGTTCAAGGCTTTGAGTCTGAAGACACACAGCTAATTATGCTAGATTTTTGTGGCAGCAAGTCTAAACCCTTTTCAGAGTATTATTCTTCAGCTACTGAGTTCTGTGAGTTTGGGTTTTGTTCTAATTTAAGGTAGTCATGTTATTTTTCTATGTTTGTATAATGTAAATCACTTAGCCAATGAGGACAGGCCTTGATTAAATTCAACAATAAAATTAGTTAAGAGAAAGTTTTTTTAAAACACTGAAACTTTGTAAAATAACTTTTTCTCACTTACACACAAAAAAATTCTTATGGAGGTCCTAGGGATTGAACCCTGGACCTTGTGCATGCTAACTAAACACGTGCTCTACCACTGAGCTATACCTCCATTCCCCCAAAAATGTTTATTTTGGTAAAAGATTCAAATATGAAAACAATGAACAGCTAAGAATGTAAGAACATTCTAAAGTCACTGTATCTTCCAGAGAAATAGGAATATGCTTTACAAGCTATTCAGCATATTGTTTTTAATTTAACAAATACAATGGACATTTTTTCATTTCAGTACTTCTGGGTAAAACTCATTTTTGTAATATCTATAACATTTTAATACATAAATATTTATACTTTTTATTATCCATTACCTGTTGATGAATATTTGACTTGTTTCCAATTTAAACCAATGGTGCCATAATGAATAGTAACTTTGTAAACAGAGCTTTGGCCTGTGAATTTCAATAAACAAGGTCCCTGTAAATGAGCTATACTTTTAAAAAGTGGTGCATTTAAAAATATTTTTGGTGTAATTGCCAATTTTTTTCTCCAAAGAGATTTTGCCAACTTACATTCCCAGAAATAGTGTATAAAAGTACCCATTCCCCCCACACTCCTCACCACTGTTTGTTATCAGTCCTTTAAATTCTTGGCAATCTGATAAGTGAAAAATGATATGAAGTTTTATTTTGCATTCCTCTGATTCCTGGTTTATTCAGAAGCTAACTGCCCACTTTTATTTCTACTCTAGAATTGCCCGTTCATACCCTTTTACCTGTCCTTATCACTGAATTCTGCTTCATTGAATGGATGTACCACAGTTTATCCATTCTGCCTCATCAGTTTCTTTCACTGGTTTATTTACTTACAGGAGCGCTCTATATTTTATGGATAGTAATCCTCTGTTTTATATGTTACAAGTATGTTCTCCCCGACTCTTACTTATCTCTTAACTTTGTAATGTGTATTCAGTTATGAAAGATTTGGGGGTTTACTATATATCAAGTCAAGCTGGTAAATATTTTCCATATGGCTTCTAGTCTTTATAAATTTGTGTTGTAGTCTGCCATTTAACTAAATTGAGTTCAGTCTTAGATGATGAGAAGTTAGGCAGGTGAAGGCAAGGAAGGGCATTCCAAATGGAGAGACCAGAAAGACAACTCCACAGAAGGGAGCAGGTGGCTCACTTCCCTAGGCTGACTTTCCTCCAAATTGCTTCATTTCTGCCCCCGGGCCATGTGACTGTCCTGCCTCTCACCTTCAACAGTGTTTGGGTTTGGACAGCAAATGATACAGTTGCCCTTACTTGAGGGCCACAGTAAGGGAGTTGGATATTTTCTCAATGCAACGAGATGCCATTGGAGGGTTTTAGGCAGGAGGGTCAATGATCCCATATTGGATGCTTCCTTTGGCTACAACAGAGCTTTCTCCATTTCTGAAATAAGAGAGAGCAGCCGCCATGACCCAGCTTCTATTTCGAGGGATCTGCAAGCTGACCCACCTGAGTGTGACTTTATAACAAACCCTACAAGTTTGAAATACATGACATGTGGCTAACATATATTCTGCAGCTTGGCACTAGCCTCCTAGTGCGTAGATCAGATCCCTGCAAGTCCGGCAGGGTGCACCACTTGTAGGGTGGTGGTGGCTGCAGGTGGGCCTCCCCCACCCCTTCCCCACCCCTCCCCCACCCCTCCCCTGCCCCTCCTCCACCCCTCCCCCAGTCCCAGGTCCTGAGATACAAAATGAGATAGGATTTGATCTGCCCATCAGCCCTGGGGCCCTAGGAAGGGCAAATATGATCATCCCCATCTTACAGCCATGTAAGATGGTAGGCAGGAAACTGATGACAGGACCGGGGGCTGGCGGACGGGGCGGGGTGGGGGGGGCACCTGCAGCTTCTGGGGCTGGGGGTTAGCACACAGTGGCAACCGCGACCTTGGCTTTCACTGTATTGTGACGTATTGCAGCTAAAGTGGGCCCGGTGGAACACAGCTTCTGATTCTATTATCCGGTTTGCATACCCTTCAAGCCTAGACATGAGGCTTACAAAGATAAACGGATTGAAGATAAACCAATAAAGCCAGTATGAGCCCCAGACTAGGAAAGGGCAGACCTGAAGCCTTTCCTACGCCTGGTAGAAGTCCTTCTACAGCCAGGAGAGGATGCAAAAACGATGATGAACTAATCATATCTGACAAAAATCTGGCAAACGAGCAACACAGCAAGAGAGAGAGAAATTATCAAATAGGCTGTTCGAAATACATGTTTATATTAACAATGCCTTTGACCCTGAGTGTATAGTCTGTTTTGAGAAAATAATAACAGTCGTATGAGTAATTATAAATAAGTAATGGGAATAATTGGTAGTATGTAGTCTACCAATTGGTAGTCTCTCAAAAATGTGTTGTTGTTAATCACCTAAATATGGAGATCAGTCGGTGAGAGCAAATTTCTTACTGAATCTGGGAATAATCTTAATCCTCCACAGCACAATGTCTGACCCACGGCAGGTGCCCCCGAAATATGTGTTCAAAAATATTTGATGGGGGAGCATAAGATGGGGATGATCATATTTGCCCTTCCTAGGGCCCCAGGGCTGATGAGCAGATCAAATCCCACCTCATTCATATCTCAGTCCATCTCCTATTATTCTCACTGCTAGTGCCCAGCTCCGGCCTCACTTCTGATCACTTGGGAGGCCTGCATCACCTCCTTGCTGGTTTCCCCACCTCCCAGCTTTCTCACCTCTATTCCACTCTGACTCAGAGCCATCCTTCTAACGTGCCTAAAACCTTCGGTGGCTCCCCGCTCCTAGCTGGATTACAACCCACATTTCTTAGCCAGGTATACAAGGCCTTCAAGAAGACCATCCTGCCAATGTGCCCAGCCTTGCCTCACCTGGTCCCAAGCCCCCATCCCATCTCCCTCTTGATGCCCAACAGCCAAACTACTTACAGCTCCTTGAAGGTATCTCCAAGGCCATCGGTCCTGATGGCCACCTGACACATATCTCTGTTTATTCCTTCTAGTTCTTTGGACTTGAATCTAAATAGTATCTCTTCCAGCAAACCTTCCCTGACTCATCCCCTCCCAGATCTGGGCTGAAGACTGGCCCCCTTAGGGCCCCTGTCACAGTGTTTGTAATTTCTGGTTTTGTTTTTTGGTCTCCACTCCTTGAAAGCAGGATGGAGGTCTGTGACCAGAGCTTCAATGAAGAGGCTTCATTGAATACTTGCTGCATGGATAACTGGATGAAAGAATGAAATACTTGGCTTGGGCAGGGTATTTCAGACACCCATTTATTGTTATGATGTCAATCAAAGGCTCCCTGCAGATTCCTCACTGAGGAGGGTGAAACTTGCAGGAATCCATTCCCTGGGGACATCAGTCACGCTGCATGGCCCTAACCTTGCCTCCAGCTTTGGGTTTGGCCCCCATCTTTCTCAGGACCCTGCTGACTCCTACAGATACATCTGCTCTTTCTCTATCATCAGATTGCAAACTTGTGCCCAAAGCACCCTCCCTGCAGCAAGGGTCTGGATCTACAGGCTTGGGGAAGTCTTGGTCTTTTGCCCTGAACACACACAGGAAGCCCGCCAGGCAGGCAGGCAGTCACAGTTATATTTAGATTTCTGTCACCTGATGGGGTCATCCATTAATCAGGGCACAGTGGCAGCTGTAGCATTTCGGGAGTAAACGGAGGTGGGATCGGGGCAGTGAGGAAGGGGTAGGAAATCTGGGCATTGCCTCCAGGCTTGTTTAAGCAAGACATAGGGCGAGGATGAAAATGCGTGGCTTACCTTAAAGCTGCAAAGATGGAGGTCAGACCCAAGCGGGTACTGGGGCTTGAGGGAGAAATCACTGCCTGGCTCAGGCAGGGGAAAGGCGTCATTTGGGAGATCAGTAGGAAGAATGGCTCAGCTGGTTGGGCCCCTTTCCTGCCCTGGAGGCAGGCGGGGGCAGGATCTTGTGCCCCTTCCTGTCTGGCGAGCTGTGGCTGAGTGAGTGGCTCCCTGACAGGCAGTAACGCCCAGCTGCGGTCAGTAGAGAGAGCTGCGGTCACCAGGCCCCGTCCACAAGGGAGAAACCAGAAAGAAGCGGACATGCAGGATTTTTTTTTTTTTCAAACCTCAAAGGCCTTCCTTGCCGCAGATTTGGTTTATTAAATGACTGCCCTGGGAGCCAGGGAATGGGCCCTAAATCGGTTGCTTTCCTTCCTTCTAACTCTAGAATCCATCCCCACTCTTCTGATGGGGCCACTGCAACCCTGGCTTGCCCCCTCCTCCCGGCTATTCCAGACCCTTCCCCGAGGTTCACTTTTCTACAACCAAATCCCATCTGAAACACCTAGTGCTACCCATCACCTCCAGGTCACCGATGTCCCTCAGTCTGGCTTTCAAAATCTCCTGTGTTTGGACACCCAGCCTTCCCCCCCCACCTTTTTCTCAACAGCCTTCCTAAGGTATTAGTGACATGAAAGAAATTGCTCAGCTTTACACAATTTGGTTAAGTCATGACATATACACAAATATATATCCCAGAATCCAACACCACAGTCAAAATAATGAACATATTTATCACCCCCCCGAATTTCCTCATGTCCTTTTGTCATCCTTTTTTCCCACTCCTCCCCCCTCCCACAGCAACCACTGATACACTTTCTGTCATTATAGATTAGTTTGCAATTTGGGGGGCTTTATGCATAAATGGACTCAAACAGCACATGCCCCCTTTTGTCTGGCTTTTTTCACTCCACACAGTTATTCTGAGATTCATCCCCACCAGAGCGGGTATCAACAGTGCATTTCTCTTTTTTGCTGAGTTTAATATTTACCATTGTATGAATGTACTGCAACGTGTGATCCATTTACCTGTGGACGAATATTTAGACTACTCCCAGTATTTTAGGGGCTTTTCTTCTTTTCTTTTTCTTTTTTTTTAAATTTTTTACTGGAGTGTAGTTGATTTACAATGTTAGTTTCAGGTGTACAGCAAAGGGATTCAGTTATACATCTACATACATATATATTTTTTCTTTTCATATTCTTTTCCATTATATGTTTTTACAAGGAATTGAATGTAGTTCTCTGTGGTATACAGTAGGTCCTTGTTGTTTATCTATTTTATACATAGTAATGCGTGTCTGCTCCCAGTTTTTGACTGTAAAATATAGCAGCTCTGAGTGTTTGTGTACAAATCTTCGCGTGGACATAAGCTTTCATTCCTCTAGAGTAAATAAGGGATCCAAGGGGTAGGGGAGATCATAGGGAGGGTATAGCTCAGTGGTAGAGTGTCTGCTTAGCATGCACGAGATCCTGGTTCAATCCCCAGTACCTCCATTAAAATAAATAAACCTAATTACCCCCCAAAAAAATTAAATTAAAAAAAAAGTTCCATTTCCAGGTATTCCCTGTCCTCATCGAGACTTGAATGGTGACTCTTTTTCATTGCTGCCATTCTAATAGATGTGTAGATGTTTCATTGAGATTTTAATTTGCATTCCCCTAACCACTAGTGGTGTTGAGGATGTTTGCATGTGTTCATTTACCATGTGTATATCTTCTTTGGTGAAGTGTCTGTTCAAATATTTTCTACAATTTTTAATCGGATTGTTTGTTATCTTATCATTGAGAGAGATAAAAAAATCGTTTGTTTTCTTTTCAATTGAGACTCCTTTAAATACTCTGTATCCAAATCTTTATCAGATACAGGATTCTCAAATATCGTCTTCCAGTCTGTGGCTTGTCTTTTCATTCTCTTCACAGTGTCCGGTTCTAATTTTGATGAAGTCTGATTTACTGATTTTTTTTTTTTCTTTTATGGATAGTGCTTTTGATGTAGCATCAAAGAAATCTGTGCTAAACCCAAGGTCAGGGAGAGTTTCTCCTGTGTTTTCTTCTGGAAGCTGTATAGTTTTAAGTTTTACATTTAGTTCTATGATTCATTTTGACTGTTTTGGTTTTGCTTTGTTGTTTTGGTTTTAGTTTGTTTTGTTTTGTTTGCATACAGATATTCCATGGTTTCAGCACTATTTTTTGCAAAGACTATTCTTTCTTTCTGCACTGAATTGTCTTTGCACCTTTGTTGAAAATCAATTGACCATAAATGTGTACATCTATTTCTGAACACTATTCTGTGCTGTTGACCTATTTAAAGAATTGAAAAACTATCCTTTCTCCAGTGAATTGCCTTTGCACCTTTGTCAAAAACCAACTGACCATATACATGCAAGTCTATTTCTTGAGTCTCTATTCTGTTCCACTGATCTATTTGCATATTTGATACAATTGCACTGATGACGCATTTTTTTTAATTACATGAGCTTTATAGTAAGTCTTGAATCAAGTAGTATGAAGTCCTTCAACTTTCTTCTTCTTCCATGTTATTTTGGCCATTCTAGGTCCATATAAATTTTAGAATCAGCTTGTCCTACCAAAAAAGCCCACTGAGATTTTGACAGGAGCAGTGTTGATTTTGTAGGTCAACTTGTGGAGATTCGACACCTTACCAACACTGAGTCTTTGAACCATGAATATAACATAGGCCTCTATTTAGGATTTCTCTAATTTTTCTGTAGTCTTCAATGCACAGGTCTTAACACATTTTTGTCAGATGTCTCCTTAAGTATTTAATATTTTTATGTTATTTTGAAAATTTTCAATCTCTGACTGATCATCTCTATTACATAAAAATACAATTTAGTTTTGTATTGTATCCTGCAACATTATTAAGCTCACTAATTCGAGTATCTGTTTTGTTGACCTATAGAATTCTAGAAAGTTTCTTCCTTTCAGTACTTTTAAATTGTTGCTCCCTTATCTTCTGGATCACCTTGATTCCAGCAAGAAGATTGCTGAAATTTGTGCTTCTCTAGCCATAATGTGCCCTTTTTCTCTCTGGCTGCTTTTAGATTTTCTCTTTATTGCTAGTTTTAAATAGTTTGATTATGATGTCATTTGGTATCATTTTCTTCATGCTTCTTGTGCTTTTGGCTCATTGAGTTTCTTGGATCTGTGGGCTTATAGTTTTCATCAGATTTGAAAAAATCGTATCTATTGTTTCTTTGAATATTTTTTCTGCACTTCCTCCTTTTAGGACTCGGTTGCATGTATATTAGCCTTCTTGAAGTTATCCCACACTGTGTTTCTTTCTTTTCAGCCTTTTTCCCTCCACGTTTCTTTGTGGATAGTTTCTCTTACTGTGAGAATTAGAGCTCACTAATCTTGTCTCCTGCAGTGTCTAATCTGCTTTGAACTCCATTCAGTGTATTTTTCCTCTTTAGAAGTTTGATTTGGGTCATATGTGTCTTCAGCGTCTCTCCTGAACACCCTCTTCTCCACTAATGCCATCACCTCTGTCATTCCTGTGTCTCTTTCGAGTGATTGATATTTCTCCCTATTATGAGTTGCAGTTTCCTGATTCTCATCACATGCTTGGTAATTTTTCATTAGGGGATGTCATTTCAGATAAAATCAAAATCTCTCTGAGGCAATGACATTAGATTGGAGACTGACTATTCAGAAGCAGCCAGCAGCCTTCTTCATCTGGACTGACACTGGTAAGAAGAAAGTGTATCTCCCTTTAATCTGTATTTCCCTGATTACTGATGAGGCTAAGTATCTTTCCAGGCTTGGCCATTTGAATTTTAAAAAGAAGACATTCTTTTTTTTTTTTTTTTTGGCCCATTTTACCCCTATTATTTTGTGAATCTTTCACATCGATTTGTAATAGTTTTTTAATATATTAAGGCAAGTAAGTCTTGACACATAGTACAGATATTTCTCACAATTTGTCTTTTGTGTTTCAAAGTTGAGCTCTTCCCTAAGCCTGAAAGGCAGCTAATTCTTACTCTCCGTTATTCCAGCCTCCCTTATGATGCTCCATTACTCCCCAAAACCCTTATCACCTGCCATATTACATATTCATTTGTGTTATGTTTTCTTTTGTGATTGTCTGCTAACTAGAAAATAAACTGTATAAGGGTAGAGATGTATCTGTTTTATTTACTGTGTGTCCTCCGAGCATCAAGAACAGAGCATGTGATAAGTGCTTATTAAATATATTTTGGGGATTAAAAGTGTTCATCTTGTTTTAATGTAGTTTTTTTTTTTTTCATTAAAATGGATCACCTTTTCCATTATGATTTCTGACTCTAAGATATCTTTCCCATTTCAAGAATATTTGTTTTATTTTTGCTTGTTTGGGGTATTTTTCGGGGGGGGGGAGTAATTAGCTGCATGTATGTAGGTATTTATTTATTTATTTATTTATTTATTTAATGGCAGTGCTGGAGATTGAACCCAGGACCTTGTGCATGCTAAGCATGTGCTGTACCACTGAGCTATACCCTCCCCCCTGAGCCAATGAATTTTTAACGGTTCGAATTTCAAATTTTGTACAAAGTGAAGTGAAACAATAAAAAAGATAAGAGCAGGGGTTGGTGAGGAGAATTGGAGAGAGATTTCTGATCAGGATCGTCTTTCCTTACCTGGGTTCTCAGCTCTCCAGGAGATATCTGCTTTCCTTCGCTCCTCCCCTGAACCCAAAGACCTGAAATTCCCATGGTTTCTGGGCTGGGGGAGCAGGCTGGGTAAGCAAGGTTCCGCCAGGCTCAAAGGCAGCTGGGCGAGTCTCTAGTCTGACATTGAGCCAGTGTGGTGGTGAAGGGCGCCATCTGGTGGTAGACATGAGAATGCCTCCAGACGCTCAGTAATTTATCTTTTCCGTTGAGAATCCCAGGAAGACGCTGGCTGGAGGTTGAGGCAGGGTTTAAATGGATGAGCCAGGCTTTAATTTTTCGAGAATCTCTTCAGCTTAGGGGGTGCTGAGATGGTTCCTTCCCCACCTCAGCTTTGGGGGTGCCAGGGCAGCAATCACAGGCAGAGCTCCCCTGGTTGCGCTCCTAGGGACTCCAGAATGTCCCATGCCCGCAGGCAAGGAATTCCCTCACAGAGTCCCCAGATTCCTCCTTCAGGGTCAACCTTGTCCTTTCCACTTCTGGAATGTACATCCCTCCATTCAGGCCCAGCCCTCAGGGCCTCCTTCGCCTAGAGAACACCCAAGGCAGCCCCTGGTCTGAGTGGTCCAGCCTGGGTCAGACTGCCTGAGTGACCCTGGTGCCACATGCCTGCAGCTCAGCCTGCATCTCCACACTGTGGCTCTCCTGCCCACGGCAGCTCTGGGTTCGAGCCTTGCTTTGTGGCTTCCCCTTCCTGGCTGCACCTGAAGCCAACCCTCAGCTCTTTCACATCAGTTTCATTGTAAAATTCAGCAGTGATTCAGGCAGTAACAACGTAACAACTGAAGCTCTAGTACCTTCCAGACCTTTGCTCGGTCTTATTCCTGAAGCCCTTCCTCTCTCAGAAGCTCCACTGACCTACCCTTCTTTCTAATTCCTTTGCCTCAACCCTGCCATTTCTCATGTAGAGGGGGTAAAGATTGGTTCAGTGGATAACTGCATTGTCTAAATTCTAGAGGTTATCCCTCTGAGCTTTCTGATCCCAGTTCACTGTAGTGTAGAGATAACTGGCAGCAAGATGAAAATAATTCTTATCTATAGGTATGGAAATTCTGTCCTGTCCCTGTTTCAAGAGATTGAAATGATTTTCCTCCCGCCCCACCCTCTTTGTGGAAAAACCGGTTTGGCTCAGCTTTGCACATTCCTTTCAATACTCCTGGTCTATAATGTCTGTTCTTTGGGTTTTCTTTTAAGTCTGCTCGAACACCTGCCTGGTTATCTCATGGATTACTTAGTAGAATAAAATCTTTAACATGTGCTTATTTTTCCATCGGCAAGAGATTCATGATTTTGTCTTTGATTGAAAATAATCTTTGAACACTGAACTGGGTAGGCTCTGCACCCAGAAAAGCTCAGCTCCCTGGCATTGAGACCTGGAGAGGTCTCTTATCAGGGGGAACAACAGAAGTGACTGGGTTCCTCTTCAGTTGCCCTCTGGCCTCTGGTGGAGATCTCACCTCTGTGTCCTGGTCCCCACAGGGAGCAGCATGTGGGACTGGTGATTGTGTCATGAAGGCAAAGTTGCGATTTTTCTGGAGCGGTGGGAGGAGGCTTGCTTTGAAAGTTTCCGTATTGTTTTGCCCTAAAGCAGTTCAAGGCTAGCTCCTGGCCATCCATGCACTTGCCAGGAGCTAAAATGGTTGGCTTTTGAAGGCTTTAAAAATGTTTTAGCCTTCTTCAAGAAAAAGTTGCTACCAGAGGAAACATTCTCTGACGTAAATCTTAGCAATGTTCTCCTAGGGAAGTCTACCCAGGAAAGAGAAATAAGAACAGAAATAAACAAATTGGACCTAAATTAAACATATAAGCTTTTGCACAGCAAAGGAAACCATAAGAAAAACAAAACAACAACCTATGGAATGGGAGAAAATATTTGCAAATGATGCAACTGACAAAGGTTTAATTTCCAGAATATATAAACAGCTCATATAACTTAATAACAAGAAAACAAACAACCCAATCCAAAAATGGGCAGAAGACCTAAACAAGCACTTCTCCAATGAAGACATACAGATGGCCAATAGGCACATGAAAAAATGCTCAATATCATTAATTACCAGAAAAAATGAAAATCAAAACTACAATGAGATATTACCTTACACCAGTCAGAAGGGCCAGCATTAAAAAAAAAATCCACAAATGATAAATGAAGGAGAGGATGTGGAAAAAAGGGAACCCTCCTACACTGCTTGTGGGAATGAAGTTTGGTGCAGCCACTATGGAAAACAGTATGGAGATTCCTCAAAAAACTAAAAATAGACTTAGCATATGATCCAGCAATCCCACTCCTGGGTATATATCCAGAGGGAATTCTCATTCGAAAAGACATGCACCCCAATGTTCATATATACAATATATATATATATACACTATATACAATAGCCAAGTCATGGCGGCAACCTAAATGTCCATCAACAGATGACTGGATAAAGAAGTTATGGTATATTTATACAATGGACTACAATGGAATACTACTCAGGCATAAAAAAGAATAAAATAATGCCATTTGCAGCAACATGGATGAACCTGGAGATTGTCATTCTGAGTGAAGTAAGCCAGAAAGAGAAAGAAAAAGACCATATTGTGGCAGAAGGGAAGGGGGCAGGACACAGCCATTCAAGGAAAGACAGCAATTAACACCAAAATGGTGGGAAATTCAACTTCCATTAGGCCTTGAGGCTCAAGATGGTGGGAGAGTTGACTTCTAGTAGACCTTGAGCTTCATTATATGCTCATTGTAATATATTAGCATGATAAATAACATGCCTGCTGGAGCCGTGACATTTCCACGGCTAACCATAAAAGGTCAAAGAGTGGGCGGTAGCCCAATTCCTGGGAATCTCAGCCCCTTTACCAGGGTAGTTGGAATGGTCCTCCCACTTGCTGGCGTGTGAAGCTACCAAGCCCATAAAAACTGGCAAAACCATGCCTCTTGGCCTCTCTCACTCCCTTGTCTTTGGAGACAGGCTGCACTCTGTCTATGGAGTTTGTAGCTACTTTTACTTTAACCTGAGCCTCCAACTCTCACGCCTCGTGGCCTTTCTCTAGCCGTTTGAAACAGCCTACACTCTGTACAGTATGTATATCTCTAAATAAATCTACCTTTAATCTAAATAAATCGCTCTTGAATTCTTTCCTGAATGAAGCCAAAAGCCCACACTTGACAGGGCGCATCCCAAGGACTCAACCAAGACCAGGGTCATGGCCCTCCTCTCACCCTACATTTGGTTTTTTTTTCCTTGCATCAATATGATATCACTCATATGGAATCTTAAAAAAAAAAAAAGAAAAGAAAAAAGAGGATGCTAATGAACTCATCTACAAAATAGAAACAGACTTGCAGACATAGTAAACAATCTTATGGTTACCAGGGGAAAGGGGTGGGAAGGGATAAATTTGGGAGTCTGAGAACTGCAAATGTTAACCACTATATATAAATAGATTTTTAAAAAATTTCTTCTGTATAGCACAGGGAATTATATTCAATATCTTGTAATAACCTTTAATGAAAAAGAATATGAAAGTTAATCTATGTATACATATACATATGACTGGGAGGTTATGCTGTACATCAGAAAGTGATACATTGTAACCGACTATGTTTCAATTTTTAAAAAGTTGCTACCAGGGGCCTGGGTGGGAGGGGGAACAAGGAGTTTGTATTTAACAGGGACAGAGTTTCAGTTTGGGATGATGAAAAAGTTCTGGAGACGGATAACGGTGAAAGTTGCAGACAGTGTGAATGTACTTAATGTCATTGAACTGTATGCTCCAAAATGGTTAAAATGGTAAATTTTATGTTATGTATATTTCACCAAAGTTAAAAAGAAAAAGTTGCTAATTTGAATACTCTTCTGGGTGGGTTCCTGTGGGGAAAGCAGAAATTGGACAAGATTTCACAGCTTTCGTGTGTATGTGTGATTTTTAAAAATAAACCTTCCTCCTCCCACCCCACTCCCTCAGTTCTCAACCAAACAACAAATAATGATGGTGACTCACCATCTAGAATGTTCCACAGAATGGAATGGAGGAGATAAAAAGAAGGAGCCAGCAGTGTGAGGGGAGATGGGTCTGCCTGTCAATAGGATACTCGCTATTGTTCCAAAAGGATTGTTCGGGTAGCAAATGATCTTGAAACCATCTTTGAACTGGCTTAGGCATAAGCAAGAAGGTTTGGTAGGATTCTGGAGGTGCTGGAGGGGTAACAATTTCCTGTTGTTGCTGTAGCCAATTACCACAAATCTGCTTAAAACAACACAAATGGAATCTCTTACAGTTCTGGACATTGGGCGTCTAATGAGTTTTCATATGTTTGCCAATTGCTTGTATTTCTGCCATGAATTGCCTCTATAGCTTTTGCCCATCTATTGGGATGTTTATTTTATTTCTTTTTTTAAAGTTAAATTTATTCATTTCACTATTTTTTTAATTAATGTTTTTGTGGGGAGAGGGAGGTAATTAGGTTTATTTATTTATTAAGTGGAGGTACTGGGGATTGAACCCAGGGCCTCACGCATGCTAAGCATGCGCTCTGCCACTGAGCTATACAATCCCTCTCGTTTTATTTCTTATTAGCTTGTGAGATGTTTTCAAATTGGAAACATCAACACCTTCCCCTTTATGCACCAAATATTTTCCCCATTCAGTCTTCTTTCTTTCAACCATGTATCTGGTTTGTCTTATCCTTCAGAAAACTTTTTAAAATATAATCAAATGTGTCAATGCTTTCTTTTACAGTTTTGGCTTTGTAGCAAACTTAGAAAGTCTTTCTATACCCAGGATAATTTTAAAAAGAAAAGTTTAAAAAAAGAAAGGAATCCATATTTTCTTCTGGTACTCCTCCAATTTCCTGTTTTAAAGTTAAACCTTTGCTCTACCTGGAATGTGTTTTCCTGTAAGAAGTGAGATTGGAATTGAGCTAAGTAGTCTTTCAAAGTGACCAGCCAGGATCATGAAAAAAATAATCCGTCTTTTCCTGATGGATTTGATCTGAAATCCAGCCATTATCACATCCTAAACTCCCAAGCGTCAGGACTCTCCATTGTGATCGCTGGCACAGTTGTCCTGACTGTAATAACCTACCCACTTGTCTTTATCTCCATTGGACTGTGAGTCACCTGAAGATGCGGACTTGGTCCTGTTCAACCTTATACTCGGTGCTCAGCACATAGGAGACACTCAATAAATATTTGGTCAAATAAATGAATACTGACAGATGGTGTCATGCGGCACCATTGATGCTTTTCCCCAGAGGGTCCTACTCCTCCTTTCCCAGTGCGAATGAACAGCCACCTCTCATCTCCACGGAGGATGTGCAGGCAAAGGTACGGTTTCAGAGGCAGTTAGGCAATTCAAGGGAGACTCCTGTGCGCGTGGCCAAACCTTGTTTGCATTTCAGGCTGGGTGAGCTCCCTAGAAAGCCACCTGAGTGGCAGGGCACATGCAGCAAGGCCGTGGGCAGATTGTGCAGTCATTTCATGGACTGGATAATGATTGTAAGTCTTCATGGAGGGGGAGGATATAGCTCAGTAATAGATTGTGTGCTTAGCAGGCATGAGGTCCTGGGTTCAATCCCCAGTACCTCCATTCAAATAAGTAAGTAAACAAATAAACCTAATTACCTCCTCCCAAAACAAAAAGAAGCAAAAATAAAATACATATTTTAAAAGGCTTCATGAAAAACGCTATACTATAGTCCAAAATAGGAACTGTGGTGTTTTCCTTCCTTCGTTTCTTTCTTTTGGCTTAAGGTAGTTTGATAATTTGAACCATAGGGTGATGAGGTTGTTGGATTTTCTGTAAGGGGCTCAATAAGAAGGCATATTAGAACCGTGAATAAGAGAGAGTTTTCTATCCAAGTCATGCCACTGTGTTTCAAGACATCTGCGTCCTGGTTCAGTGGAAAGAGCCACTCTATTCACATTTGGGGGGAGGACCTCACTCAGATCTGAGTTTGCCAGATGGAGTGCTTTCCCCCTTGTACCACATTGCCCAACTGTGCCCTATTGTTCAAGGTATCAAACTAGATTGAGCTTCCAGCCTCCACCCTTCAGTGGCCACTCCCTCCAAGGGGACACCTACCACCATGAGGGCTTTCTTCCACACTGAGAACTTCCACCCATTGATTTCGATTCTGAGTTTTGATGCCACACATCAAATACTAGTGGAACCTTCTTTCCTTTGTCAGCAATTTTGTGATCAGAAGGCAGAAATCACAGCCCCTGGATATGTTATTCCTACCCATATGGCCCCCCTACATCCCTGTCTTCAGTTTTTGCTCATGGAAGGGATTAATTGACACCTGTGAAGTGGCACAAAGGGTAAGACCCTCATTTTATATGTGGCTTGGGTGCCTTGGTGAGAAGAAACAACACAGCAGAGGCTGTGTGCCACCTGCCCAGATGTTGACAAGGACACTGAATCATGGGGTGAGGAATGGACTAGATTCCCTTCCAAGGTCCCTCTAGCCAGATGGTCTCTGGTTCTGTGACTTTGAAAGGTCAACATCTTAAGTGTCCAGCGGTCCACTTGAGAGGTCAGGCTGGACCAGAATCCTAAAGAGGAGAAGAACTCTCCACAGATGACCACCAGAGGGTGCCCTCCATTTCTTTGACCCCTGCAGGGAACTCTTTAGCTGCCCAGACCTGCAGGCAGCAGTTCAGATGTGCACAAAGAAGGCCAAACAGACCACCCCAACTTTCTGTCCTCCTCCTGTGGTTGGAAGACAGTGGTGGAGCCAAAGGAAGAGTGTGGGCCACAAGGAAGCGAGCAGGTCAAAATGACCTGGTGGGAGCCCTGAACTTTGCTCTCAGCCTCCGTCTGCCAACACATTCAGTCCCCACCAGCCACACAACCATCTGCTACTCTCCAAACACTCTGGAGATGATCCATCCACATTCTCTCCACTTGGTGAGCTCCTACACAATCTTCAAGGCCCAGCTCAAATGCCCTCTCAGCCCTCCCATTTTGTGTTCCCATGGCACCAGCATTCATTGCTTTCAATACTAATTACTCATGTGCCCTTCTGTCCCAGAGAACATGAGTTCTGCCAGGGACAACTTGCTCAGCTCCAAGCAGAGACTTGTGAGCATAGGGCCTGGCACAAAGCAAAAAGCACTGCACCTCACCAGCATTATATCATGTTTCCACCTTCCTCCGCCACTTGGAGAGGCTTCCCTGAGGGCACGGTCTGATGCCTCTCTCTGGGCCTGGGCCTCACGCCGCCCAGCACAGGGCCTGGCAAAGTAGGCTCTCAAGTTTGCTAGAATGAAGTTGCCTCCTTTGGAGTATGTAACTTGCTTCTTCTCCCTACAGACGACATGGCTTCTTTTTTCAGTCTACACACATCTATCAGGCATTTTCTATTGTGCCCTGGATGGACCGAGCTGGGTGCCAGAGCGGGGGACAGAAGTTGAGGAGGTGTCCTGTCCCAGCTGGGAGGAGGAGACAATAACAGAAGAGACACATAGAGCCCAACCCCTGGACCTCCTTAATGTTTATCAACCTCTTTCATTTTACAGATGAGGAAACTGAGGCTCAGGGAGGGGAGAGGTTCACATGGGAAGTTGTTGGCAGACTGAGCCCTTCATTCTGATTTCCTGACACTCCTGCTTGGATTTGCTGCAGGTCTTTTGAGTTTGCTGCGTCACAGCTAAACACAACCGTCCCAGAGGCTTAGCCAGTTCCTTTATTGTATGAATCCATGAAACACAAACCAAGGAGTTCCCATTTTGGTCGCAGAAGATGAGCTCTACCCACAGAAGCAATTGTTTGTTTCTCAAAAGATCATTTAAAATGTGCTTGTAGAGAGGTTTTTGAGTAGCTAAACTTTGGATCGACCCTAATAAGAAAGAACCTAGACTTTGCAAATGGACAGACCTGGGTTCAAGGTCCCTCCCAGGCTGTGCAGAGCTGATTCATGATGTAACCTCCCAGACCCTCAATGTTCTCACCTGTAAAATGGAGATGATACTATTCCAGGTAAGGGAAGACGAGGTGAGATAAGGAATGGAAAACACCAGTTTCGGGCCCTGGTCCCCAGCAGGTGCTCACTAATGGGATTTATCAGTTCTGAAGTGAGCTGCAAATTGTGTGTGTCCCCTCCCAATGCCAAGTCCAGTGATGTCCTGCTGGTAGTTTGAAGTAGGCCACAGTGGGAATAGTTACCTCGTGGAAATTCGCAAACACGACAAATCAGGAATCTGTTTGTTTTCCAAGAGCTGACTGTTCAACATTTACCAGACCTCCCAGAATAGCATCATTATCGCTGAGAATAATCATAACTTATTCACCCCGGGCAGACACAACACACACCAGTTTGGCTATTTTTACTGACATGACCGCTCATTTCAGTTAGCATAGTTGATTCCACAAAATGGTTGATTGGTTTCCCCACCCCGGCCCCCATTTCAGGGGCCATAGTGTTGTGTGGAGACTCTACTCAGTCCAACAATCAGCTGGACCCCTTTCTTGATGCGGCCTGTCACACACCCCCCAAAACAGGAGGCCCCCCTCACCTCCCTGGGCGGAAGCTGGGTCAGCAGTCCCAGGGCTCCCCGGGGTTGGCGAGAGCTGTTTTCCTTGTGGGACACTGTGTGCACACATGAGCTGGTTTCTCGCCCAGGTCTGGCTCTGGGTCCAGCTCTGGGTCCAGCTCTGGGTCTGGGTGGGAGTTGGGCTCCTTTTCGTTTTTCTGGATGCTCAGGGCAGGCTCGTTTGTGGGGACCCCCCAAACCCCAACACACTGCCAAGTCTCCACCCTGGGGCCTGACCCCTCCACCCCAGGCAGGACCGCTGGTGGGCCTCGCTGGAGCGCAGGGGCAGCGAGAAGATTCTGCCTCCTGGGAAGCCTTGGGAGTCAGCTTTCTTGGAAGAGGGATTGGTTGCCTGGTGACAGCGCCTGGGCCTCTCCCGGGTGGGCTGAGCAGAAAGGGGAAGTGTGGTCAGGCTGGCACTCAGGCTTGGGGTGATCGGAAGGCCTGTGGGCGAGGAACCGCCTCTTCCCAGCTGCACCCAAGCCATGGCACTCAGGGCCCTGCTGCCCCCTCAGCCGCTCACATCTGGACACCCTTGCAGCTCAGGTAAGCACCTGGGTATGTGTCAGTGCGAGTGACCGCCTGGGCTCGGCCCGGAACCGTGGGGAGTTGTAGCCTAGGCCCTGGGTAGGACCGCTGAGTGGGGCTGGAGAAACACGGGCCTTGAAGAATCTGCCCTGCTGGTGACTGGCTAGGTGACCTTGGCATTACTTCACCTCCCTGGGCCTCCATCTCCTCGTGGGTACTGTGGGGCCATGAAGAGGCTACCTCTCAGGTTGAAATGACATAATGATTGGGAGAGAGACGTGTGTCTGTGAGGGGGTTGTTATCCGTCTGGATTCTGATGGCGAGTTTGGGTAACTGACCTGTGAGAGGACCCTGACTGGTCTGTGCTGGAGGAGGGGCTGGAGGCATTGACTGTATGAGCTTTGGGCTCCATCTTGAAGCCCTTGGATGAATGCCACCAGCCCTGGTGTCTATCACTGTGTCTCTGGCATTCGGGGATGTATCTATATGGCATTCTGCCTTCCAGAGGCCTCAGGTCAGGTGTGTTGGGTTGGGGTCAGGAGGAGACCTGCGTTTGGCTGTTCTTTATACTTCCACCTTCTCACGAATCACTTGACCCAAAAGCCACTCCCTTTCGTGACCCCATTACACATATGGCCTCTGAGGGAGCATGGGAAGTGGGGATTGCTGAGCTGGGAGCTTCTTTTCATTTTTTTAGAGCATCTTTTTTTTTTTCTTTCTGAAAATTAGAGCAATAGGGGAAACAATGACCCCAAAGCCCAGCACCTCCCAACAACCACAGTAAAGAGTTTGCTCTCTTGCCTTCCAGTCTTTTCTCCCTCAGGTTTTGGAAAGTGATCCATGTTTTATTTTGATGTAAGGACACTTTAGACATAGAAATACAGGCTTCATCGCTGCCATCAGGGCACAAGCATCCCTGATCCACTCCACCCACTAAATGTGACACTAGCATTCCTGCCAGAGAGCCCCTGGGTGACAGGTTCAAGTTTCTCTCCACATTCTTAAAGCCAAACAAATAAGAAAAAGAAATCAGCAGCAAGAGGCAATCTGCTTAGACCCAAGGAAGGGCTTCTAGGGTGTAGAAATCCTGGGATAAACTTACTAGGAAGTGTGAATGATCTGTAGCTCTGGAAGTTTCCACTAACACATCACCCCGAACATCCCAGAGGAACTGGAAAAATGACCTGTTTGGGAGCAGGAAGCAGAAGCTCTTATAAAATGTGATACCTAAATTTTTGAAAATGTGTTTATGGCTGACAGCAAGGCTGGATGGGAGGGAAAGAAAGAATCCTACTCTTACACTAAATAATCAAAATCATTCTTCTGTATTTCCTCCCTGACATTTCCAGCCACATTCTCAGGTAATGCTGGGAGATGTGGCTACAGTATAGACACAAGTCAGTACTCTGCTTTTTTCATCTTATGTGGTTTCCCGATAACTCATAATGTGTTCTTCCTAACGATCCCTTGATTGCAGCATCCTATCCCAACAAGTGGCCAGCGTGTCATTTTCTCCCCAAGCACCCCCTGTTGGACTGCTGCGAAGCTCCCTGTTTCTCTCTACAGAGGTGGTGCACATGGTTACCCTGTTAGATTCTGACTTCCTTCAGATCACTTCTTAGGCTAGGTTTCTAAAAATGGTATTATGGAATCAAAAGATGTGATCATTTTATAAATGTATTTCTATTTCCCCCCCCCCCCCAAATTTTTGTAATTGATGTATACAACCACTGGCCCTATGGGAGGATCTGTTCTGCTACGGTAAGATTTTATGATATGTTTCATTTTTGCTAGCAAATAGAGGTAATTTCTAACTGTGGCCAGGGGAGCAAGAAACTGTAATGAGTCAGCTTGTACGAACAGAGTCAAGCCCCAAAATGAAATAAATCAGACAACAGGATTATTCTGAGGGCTGGTGTGATGAGCTGTCACACTGAAGGAAGCACGTGCAATCAGCCTGGCTCTGCACTGCCAAAAAGGAGCTGTTTGGCTCACCTTCTGCTTCCTCTGCCTAGGTCTTAAATGTACAGTTCCATACATTTGACAGTTGCCTGACAAGATGTAGTTCTGAGACTCATAGTCAGACTTCCCCAGAAATGCGAGGACAGAGAGAAGGAGAAGAGAGGCCGGACTCCTTTTACTACACTGCCCTGCCCCTCCTCAGGCGCAGTCGGGTTTTTAAGTTGCCATCAACTCTCTACACGGCCATTCCTGGTGCTGACATCCGCAAGGGGGTCAGGAGGTCAGGCAGGAACTTGTCCTCATGGAGCGTGGGCAGTGACAGTCTGGGAACTAGAGCTGAATTCAGGCAAGCACTGCTTATGCTGACTTGCAAGTGTAGCCTCAGGATTATCTATGGTCTCCCGGACCCTTGAGATCTAGGTAGAGAGCAGCTCAAACCCTCATTCCACATCCTGCGAAGTCCAAAGCCTTTCTGAAGACTTCCATGGGTTACCCAGGAGACCCCCTCTTTCCTGTGGGTAGCCCTCGCTCCAAGCCCCTATAGGTAAGCCACTGACCCCGGGGTGAAACTCAGCTTCCTTGCTTCCCCACATCACCCTAACAAAACAAAACTGCTCACAACACACTGGCAGATGCAGTAAAATTTACGAAAGATCAGACGGGGCCTCAGGAGAGGTTTCTCACGCAGCAACGTGAACCTCTGGAAACTGACACGCTACAGCCCTGTTCTTGACCCTCTGGCTGCTCCACGCCTGAGCACCTTCCAGGAGCTGCTTCTCCTGCTGGCTCCCCTTCCTCCCCTCCTCCCGTTTCTTCTCATCCCCTTCCCCAGCATAATTCCAAATCCCCCCACACACCAATACCCGGAGTTTAACAGTCCCCATTTCCTACCAGGAGACTTCATTCCCTGCCCCACCTGCTAAGTGCTGGAAAGGCAGCTCATTCTAGCTTTTATTTTTACTCTTTTAATGAGCTATAATTCTAACTAAAGTGCCTAGATCTTAAATGTACAGTTCCATACGTTTGACAATTGCCTGACAAGATGCAGACATCTCCGTCATTCCTGAAAGTTCCCTTGGGCCCCTTTGCAGTCAGGCCCTTTCTGCCCCCATTGAAACCACTATTCTGGTTTCTATCGCAGTAGTTCATTCTGTTCTTGAACTTCATGTAGAGACTCATACAGGGTATACTCTTTTATTTGTTCAGGATTTTTCGGGTGGGGGTGGGTTTATTTATTTACTTATTTTTTAGCAGAGGTACTGGTTAACAGAGGACCTCGTGCACGCTAAGCATGAACCCTACCACTGAGCGATACCCTCCCCCATACGCTTTTACAATTGGCTTCCTTCACTTAACGTTGTCAGGATTCATCTATATTGTTGTGTGTATCAGGAACTCATTTTTTAAAAATTTCTGGGTAGCATTTCGTTGTATGACAATACCAGACCACTTATCCATTCTTCTGTTGAATTCCATTCTGTTTTTACACAGTTTTACAATTTTTTGAGCTGACATCAGTAAGTCCAACATGCCCAGATGGCAATCCTAAGAATCTTTGTGTGAGCTGTGGCGGGGGGTAGGGGGTTGCCGGCAGGAATTTCAGCTGGGGGCCAAAATTAAAATAGAAGGGAAAAAAAAGATGAAATTAAGTTTAGTAATACCTTTTACTTATCCCATTATATCCAAAATATGACCATTTCCACATGTCATCAATATAAATACTTGTTAATGAGATCTTTTATGTTCTTCTTTCTATACTAAGTCTATACTAAGGACAGCATATCTCAGCTCCGACCAGCCAACTAGCCAGTCCTCAGTGGAGTAGCAGTGCAGACCTCAGGTAGAGGGGATTTGTGTCTGGGGCCACAAAGCCCTTACTGGCAGAGAGCAAGGAGCTGGATTCATAGTCAGACCTCCCCATCTTCCTGCTGAGTTGTCTGCAAGTCTTCTGCCTCTTCCCACAGAAATTTTCTGAAGACTCTTCCAACTCCTACTTTCTGAAACTTTAAGCAATGCACCCCCCCCCCCACACCAAATGCATCCTACCCACACCTTTTGGGACTATTTCAGATCATTTATTTTTCACAAGAAGAATTCAAGTTGTCAATATACAGGGTCTAACCATTAGTGGGTTTTGAAATAAACTCAGGACTTTTTCTTGTGAAATGGGCTAGAATAGGTGTGAAAATGTTGGTTGGAGTGTATCACATGTAAAGACATTTTGTGAAACATGTTTTATTTATGAGAATATATGTGTAGCTGTCAACCTGCAAACTGAGTATCTTACCCTGAGGATCTTGGTTAAAAAAAAACAAACAAACCAATTTCTGAATAAACCCACAGTCTCCGGGTTTCCCGGTGATGGACAGTGACTATGATTTCTGTCACTGACTCCCCGGAAGTGCTTTTTGGGGAAGTGAGAGTCAGGGCTGGAGGGTGGTTGCTTTTAGCAGCTCTCCAACCCTGACATCACTCAGAATTGAAACAGGCTTGTTGACCAGAGTGCCTTAGGGCACTGCAGGAATGAGCAGAAACAAGAGAGAAGCTGCCAATCCAGCCCAGAACGCCAGCCCACAACGCCTGCCTGACCTCTGCTTCCCAGCCAGTGGCTTGACGGCCTCCCCGAAGGTGGCGGGGAGAGCAGGGAGCCCACCCAAGGTCGTGTGTCCAGGTGAGGTGGCTTTAGAATTAGAACGCCCGGTGCTTGAATTTCAGACTCTGGGTCCAAACTGCCTACTGCTTTGCATCAGCAGAGGGGAAGTCTGCCAATGGCAGAGGAAAGTGGCCAGGGCATCAGTCATTCATTCATATGTTTGCAGATACTGGATGGATCCCCTACTGTGTTCCAGGTGATGTTCCAGGCCCTGGAAACAGGGGTAAAGAGGGCGATAAGGCCCTTGCTCTCCTAGAGCTTATAGGTCAGTGTGAGAGACAGACAAGGAGCAAATGAACCAGCAGAACAAATGTCACAGGAAGAGTAGGCAGGCTCAGTTGGAGGGAAAATGCATTCCATATATTGATCATAACATATTTCAGAGAGAGAGAGTAGCTTTTGGGTGTGAGCTCTTGGCTTCCTGCCCCAACGCCCCAGGCTGCTTCCACTGAACAGCACACCCTCTTTCCCTTCTTATTCTCTTGTAAAATCTCATTCTTGTCTCTGGGCCCGTGAAGGCGAAGGTAGTTCCTGCTCTCTCTTCTATCCCAGTGCTTCATTCTGGTCCTCTTTCCTGGCGCCGTCACAGTTGATAAACACACTGACATCTCTGATACTGTATTTTAAACAATATTTTCTCTACCTCATTTTCCTCCCTTCTTGAAATTCATGCTTCCCTTGCCTTCTGGACTTTTGTCAAGCTAACCAGAGCTCCTCTGAAGCTATGATGGAGGACAGAGTGAGATACAGAGTCCGTCCTAAGGGCAGGATGATTGAGGAGAAAGAGGGAGAGAAAGTATAGGATGGTGAGCTCCTGAGCAGGGAGCATCCGTGAGGCCAGGAGGAGACAACAAGCAGGGGGAGCATGACGCCTAGATTACAGGGTCTTCCTGGTCCTGCAGGGGCGTCATTCCTACATTGTATGTAGCTATGACTATCCTCTAAGGAATCTGGAAGATTCTAGCATGTCCCTGCTCCTGTTAACATCCTAAGGAGGAAATCCTGAAGCTCCAACAAAGTCATTCACACCCAGTTTCTCTTCCTCAGTGTCCAGCACACCCAGGCAAATGAGATTAAATGGAGGGGAAGTGGGGAGAGGAGGGAGCGTGGGACTTTGTTCTGAAGATAAGTGATTTGATGGTGAAATTCCAGGCAGTGTGTGACAAGCAAACAGGAGAGGCATCTGGGTTCAAAGAGTCATTTTTAGCACCTTCACTCTACCCGCTGCTGCTGCTCCTGCCTAGGACTGTTGTGGGGCACAAGCCTCCAGCTTCCTCAGCTGCCCCAGCTGGGGGTCTGCAGGCTGGCCAGAGGCGGTGTTCCTCCCCGAGGCCTAGGGATCACCCAGAGAGCTTGTTAGCCATGCTGATTCCTGAGGCCCACACCAGTCGTACAAATCAGAATTAGGAGTGGAGTAGGGACCTAGGACCCTGGTATCTGCATTTTGATACATTTCCCAAAACCCTAGCTTGGTGGTCACAGTTTAGGGCCTTAGAGTTAGAAAGGCCTCAGTTTGGCTTCTGATTTTCCCACTTCCTCGCCCTGCAACCTTGGGCAAGTTGATTGAGCTCTTCTAGGCCTCTATTTTCTTATCTATAAAATGGGATTATAATTATGACCTGCCTCATAGAGCGGCTGTGAGGACTGAATGAGATGCGGCCTGTAACTCGTGGTAAAGCAGCACAGGATGTGTGTTGCTTTTCTAAGGTGCATTTTCTTATTGAGGTTCTTGTTATTTTGGAACAAGTCACAGCTAAAGGCTGAGGTCTTGCCAGTATTGGAAGATCTTGACCAAGGGTTCTGCTTTCAGTTCTGTTATGAAAAGAAACATCTACCAGCTTGGTTTCAGCCTGGCAGAGTAAAAAGACCACAAACTTTGGTGCCAGACTGGGCTGCCCTGCAATCTTAGAGTAGTCGATTGCTCGCTGTGCTGCCCTTAGCAAATTGTTTAATCTCTCTGGGTCCTACCTCTTTGTCAGTGCAGTGGGGGCACTAATAACATCCCCAACACCAGCTTATAATAAGGATTAAGTGATTACATGTATATCACTCTTTCTCAGCATTGGCCCATTGAAATCACTTGGAGCACTTTATTAAAACAAACAAACAAACCCCAATGGCCAGGACCCAGGCAGGGTTGGGAACTTACAATATTCCTCAAGCTCTTGCCCCAGGGCCTGACACATCCCAGGTACTTGATAACTAATAACTAAAGCCTTCTCCCCTGGTTCCTCTTCCTCTTCCTCCTTCCATTCATGGTGTCCACCCAATGCTCTCCCAGTTGACATCAAACTGGGGTCAGGCCCTGCAGCTCCCTGACCTCCTCCTGGCAGCCAGGACCCCTCACCTGTATCTGTGGACTCAGCCCCACACCCTCCCATGCCCTGGGACCTGCTGACCTACAATTCAGGGCTAGACCAGCTCTGGGCCCACACTGGATCCTACCCTCTTCTGGTCTGTACTGGACTGTGGGCTGGTCCACTCTGGCTCATGAGGCCTTATCTCTGAGTCCAAGTCCTGCCTTGAGAACCTTCCTGTGTCCTCAGACTCGTGAAAAACAATGATTTCCCCTCCTGTGTGGCAGTCACCTCCCAGAAATAGAGACCTGTGTCTGTCCCCAGACTTGTGGCAGGTCCCCGCTGCTTCTTCACCAGGTGGACAGCATCGGTCAAGACAGTGGAATCATCACTGACTTTTTCCCCCGTTCCTTCTGAGACATTAATAGAAGGCAAACGAGTGAAAATTTTAAAATGTATAAACCCATGGAACCACTCTAACTAGCGCCTCATCTTCCGGAGGTAAGAGCATGTGGTAAATTGTGTGGTGGCCCCATTCCCCCCACAAGATGTCCACATCCTAACCTCTGGAACCCATGAATATGTCAGATTACATGGGAACTAAGGTCGCAGGTGGAACTGAGATTGGGAATCAGCTGCCCTGGAGACGGGGAGCTGACCCTGGATTATCCAGGTAGGCCAGATGTCAGTACCAGGGTCCTTGTAAGTGGGAGAGGAGGTCGGACGTGACTAGGGAAGAGTGGCCAGAGACACGCGGCACTGCTGGCTTTGAAGGTGGAGGAAGGGGCCACGAGCCACGGAACATGAGTGACCTCCAGAAACTGAGGAGTCAGGAGACGGCTTCTCCAGAGGAGCCTCCAGAAGGGACCCAGCCCTGCCCACACTTTGATTTTAGCCTGCTGGCATCATATTGGCCCTCTGACCTCCAGAACTGTGAGATAACACTTCTGTGTGTTTTTAAGCCACTGCCTCTTTGGGAATTTGTGATTTTGTGAGAGCGGCTGCTGCAGACGAATACAGTTTTTTTGTAAGAAATGCTGCTGCCTGGGCTCCCCCAATGACATTTCAGTCCAATTCTCAAATTTTAAGTTACTTTTGATTACTAAGTAGACTCATTTCAGTTGTAAAAATTTTGTCATGCTTATTTTAACACTGCTGTCTTTGATTCAAAGCTCCCCGCTTTGCCCAGGGGAGGGAGTAGAGAGAGGGCGACTTCCCTGATATGGGATTGAGGAGGAAAGACAGGGAGACAGTTTCCCACAGGAGGTCTCCCATCAGTGGGCCATTCCTGCCCACCAAGCTTGTGGTATTGGGTAGAGATTCAACCCCTGGCCCTTGAGAGGTCCCTTGTGGTCCCTGGAGAGGATCAGCTGCATCTTTGGGCTGACTGCAGCATCCTGTCACGCAAACACCTCTTTGCCCCATGCTTCAGTAGCTCTTGGGAGGCCTGCACCCCACAATCTTATCTACTGCAGGCCTGCTAACAGGTGGGACTCAGTTTCCTACCTTTCCAGGGCCTGAACCTGATCATGCAGCCGTGACATGCTCCCCACCGGCTGTCCTCTCAGCCACCTCTCCCCAGGGCGCCTCTCCCCTCTTTGGGGGCACCCTGGCCATTAAACTAGCCTGGTAGACCAGAGAACATCCAACTGGGAATGGAATATGGGCCCTGGTCCTACCCTCTTCAGCTGCATTCTCCCCGAAAGACAAGCTCTTCTTTGTTCTGTTGAAAATGCAGCACTCAGCAGTCCATGGGGAAGAGTGCTATTTCTCTGGTCTAAGAATGTGGGGAACTTGACATCCTGCATTCCTGACAGTGGGCCCTGATCATTCATTCTGGGGAATCCCTGGACCCCTCATACAACCATGTCAACACCACAGCAACACTCCTTTTAGAGTAAGATATCCTGAACCCTGTTTGGTCTTTCCTTGATGACTTGGGGGCATCACGACTAACATCCACAGAGGAAGGCCATGTGACACAGAAAGCATTCTGCCCTCCCTCCTACCCGGGTGACCTGGGGTGGGTCATTTGACCTCAGAATCAGCCCCCTGTCTGGAAGAGGGTGTGGTGGTGAGGATGAAACGAGGTGAGTGGTGAGAAAGCACTTGCAGAGACTGCTTGGCACACTGAACACACGCAAAACATCTGACGGCAAATCAAAGCACCCGATGTGTGAGAACAAAGCTGCAAAATACTTACCACCTTACTGAGTTCTGAAAAGTGACCCAGAGTTTCATTTTCTGACATCATCCTACTTCCCCTTTCTCCCTGAGAATCTGATGAGAATAACATGTCTTTGAACTTGAAATCTGGACAATGGGAAATCTACACTATATGGTTTATTGGCTCTTCTTCAATTTTATCAAAGTAAATGCAAAAGAAAAAATCAAGTAGTTCAGAGGGTTTGTGGTGGAAAGTTATAACTGCCTGTCTTCCCACTTCTGTCCTTCCACCCAGTCACACTCTTCAAATGCAACAGCTTTTAACTCTGTGTCCTGTTATTTATTTGTACAGCTCTAAAGAGTATGTTTATGTTTCTTTTTGGAGAAATTCTTCAAAAATAAAAGAAAAAGACAAAGAGATTTAAAAAAATGGGGGGGGGGGGGAATTAGACTAAGAACCAGAAGACATTTAAATAAGAGAAAAGAAAAACAAAGTGTATATAACAGAAAAGAGAATGAGAAAATGAAGGGGAGAAAACTCTATCTCTCTATCCATCCATCTTTCCATCATTCCATGTATCTATGCATCTATATTTGTATGTATCCAGCCAGCCAGCCAGCCATTTATCTATCTATACATCCAACTATCTGGTTCCCCAGAGCTAAATAAGGTGAAATTCCAATTTAGTTTGTTGAACAAAGAGGCTGCCCTTATATATGGCATCTTCTTAAGTCCAGTGCCCTGTGACCTCATGGGGCCCTGCAAAACCAGATTTCACAGGCCTCGACTGAGAGCCAAGTTTCCATTCTCCATGGTTACCCTTTTTCTATTTGTTCTTCTGCCTCTCTCGCTTTCTTTTGTGCACCCTGAAAATGTGATCTACAACAAAACTTCTGCCAAACGCATGCCTTGGGGGTGAGACACCCCCAGTAGCTGACACTTCACTCCCTCAAGAGTAAATCCTCAGACAACTACCAACATCAATAAATGACAAAAACAGAGCATTAAGCAAAAAATTAAGTAGCAGGGTTACGTGCATGGAAGAATACTAGTGACGTATGATTGGTTTTGCCACATCTAACTTTATGAATATCCAAAGAACATTCTACTCACCAAGCCAAACCTTCACAGAAGAAATGAAGCTTGGAACTGAAACTCCAAATCATAACATAACAGCTTAATAAATGAAGACACTATGCCAGTAATACAAACACATGTTTAAGTCGTAAGCCAAGTCAGAGGTCTTTGTAGTAATAATGGCTTCAGCAGCATCCTTCTTTGGCCCCTGTATCTCAGCCTCCTGCCTCGGTCCCTGCTGATGGCGTTAATATTGATAGAAGCATGAATCAGAAATGGTACGCTATGATCACGAGTGAGTGAGTTTCCATGGGCTAAATGGTGAAACTCATATAATTCTCATATAACCAGGATATGTCAAGTTATCTCCCAGACTTCAAGGATCATTTTTACTTTAATATCCAAGTGAACTAGCAAAGTGCCCATTCCACAGATAACGGGAGCCCAGCCGCCGCCGCCCCCCCCCCCCCCGCCAAGATCTCCCTGAATATCTCTCTGGTGGCTCCTCCTCTTTTCATAAAAGCTTTGGTTGTGCAATTTTAGTGGAATTTGATGGGAACAGATTAGAACACAGCATTACACAGGCAACAGCTGAAGACTGAATATTAGACATAATTTTCCCACAAATGCATTGGTCATTTTCCACTACAGGGACTATCTAATGATGCTCCAACTTTATGTGCTCTCTTTTTTTTTTCCCCTCTCTCTTTCTTCCCTCAGCCTTATTGAAATACAATTGACATTACTGAGATACTTGTGTAAGTTAAAGGTGTACTATGTGTTGATTTGATACACTTGCATGTTGTAGAATGATTACCCCCAAAGTGGTACCTAACATCTCCATCACAAAACTACCACTTCTTTCTTATGGGGAGAACATTTAAGATCTACCCTCTTCTTGACCTCTCCCTCTGCTGTTACCCTCTCCCCAGACTCTCCTCCTCTCTGGTCAGCCAGCCTTCTACACCCAAATTCCTCTCCCTTCTCTTGTGCAGACTAACTCAGTTTGCTTTTGCATCTTCACCTTCTCCCCTCTGACCACACCTCACTCAAAGAGACCCATCAAGGTATTTTCCTAACCCCTACCTCAAAAAAAAAAAAAAAAAAAGAACCTCTCAAAATTCTATCTCCCCTGTTATGAATTCAGTCTATGTTGCCCCTTTGATATAAAATCAACTGCAATCAGTTATTGCTTTAAATGGCACTTCCTCCTCCTGTTGCATGTTTGACAGTATAAGAAAGAGGCGTGATTATGTCTACCGTGTCTAGAGGAACTAACAAGTCTTACCTCTAATCTTTGTAAATCCCCTGTGAAGCATAGACAGTATCATGCCCATGTTGCAGATGAGAACACTGAGGCTTACAGAAGGTTAAGTCACTTTCCTGAGGTCTCCCAGCTGCTAATCGGCAGGGTTTGACTGTGAACCAGTGCCTGTCTGATCCCTAAGCCGATGTAGCTGCACACCATGGTAGATATGGCCCCCACCGCCCCAGCAAGCCTTTCACTCATGCGCCTTCCTCTTTCCCCATTCTTTTCAGGATCCCATGGCGATGGATTGGTGGAGGAACAATTTCTGGATCATCCTGGCTGTGGCCATCGTCGTTGTCTCCGTGGGCCTGGGCATCATCATGTTCTGTGTCTGTAGGAGTCTGTTTAGAAAAGGTAATGACCACCTTGCCGGGGCAGGTGGAGGGAAGGGAGGGGCAGGGTGGTTATCAGTGTATTAGGGCTCCTTTAGGGCAAAGAGATTAGTTCTGGGCCTGTCCAGGTTGGACTCTGGATTGAACATCATGCATTTTGGATTTGAGTCCTAGCTCTGCCACTAATTTGTGCATTTGGGCCTCAATTTCCCCGTCTGCATAGCGAAGGGAGGGAGGTTACCTAATCTCCAGGAACTCTCCAGCCCCAAGAGTTTGGGGGGAAGCAGCTTCTGTTTCAGGGTGCACTGTGCTGTAGTGCTGCTGGTCACAGCACCTCACCTCTGGGACAAGAGTCCACAGAATGTCAAAAACTGTCTTCACGCCAAATGTGTAAAGTTGCATACATGTTGTACATATGAAATATGTACAGCTTCTTTTACATCAATCATTCTCCAACAAAGTTATTTTTTTTAATGTCTTGAGGCATGAAAAATGGACTCCTTCTATGATCACCACGTTTGACCACCCCGATTGCCTGCTCTAAGATCATACTCTGAATTTTCTGGTATATCTGTCTTGGCCAGACAGTCTTAGCATCCTCAGACATAAATAAGCATAAATTTCTGTAGGATTAACGTAATTTTAGATTATCTACTAGTGGGTTTCAAATTTACTACTAATTTCCAAAAACATGAAATCCTCAATTCAACGGTGTATTTTCTTGAGATCCTATCCCTTTACACAATGACCAGAACCTGGAGCACACCTGGAAAGGGTGAATACACTGAGAGGTACAGCCACCTTCCCCTGGGGCAACCTGGGCAGGCATCTCTCCAAGATCAAGGCATTGTCCCCTCGTTGCCTCTGGATACAGCTTCAGAATTCTACTGAACCAGTGCTGAAAGGTCAGGGCTGCTCAAGAAGTGAAAACTTTTTGTCATTCTTCTCAATCCCTTTTCAGAAATAAGAAAATTGAGGTTCAGGCAAATTCTTGGTTGAGGTCTTATTGGAATTGGTGGCAGAGTTGGAACCAGAACTTGGGTCCTCTAGGCTCCCCGTTCAATGTTCTTTCCCCTCCATGCTTTGACAGCAATTGGTTTTTGGTTTTGGGGTTTTTTTTAAATACAGAAAGTGAGTTCTGGCCCTTAGAGTCCTCTAACCATTTGCCATTTTAAAATATTTCATTTCTAGATATGGACAGAAGTACGAGCCTGAACAAAAACTTTACCTGTTCTCTTCTATCTTGACCCACTTCTATTAACAAGCAGGTTATAATGAGTAATAACTTACACATCCAGCACATCTCAGTTTACAAACTGCTTTTCCCAGCCTGTATCTCATTTCCTCCCAACCACACTTTTGGCTAGTCATTCGACCAATATTTCTGAGTGCCAACTACATGCTGGGCAGGCTGAGTACCAGGCAATGAGGAAACACGCACAGCCAGCCCTGGATTAGCGTCCAGGCCCTGCGGTCAGACTGCCTGGGGGAAGTTCCGCCTCTCCCACTCACCAGTTCTGTGTCCCTGAGTCTGCTTCCTCTGGACGGCTCTTCTTCCCAAAGTCCCGAATTCGCCGGTTCTCTCATCTCTTCTAAACTCTCAAATCAAAACTTTTGCTAATTCTTCCTAAACGAATACGCTTATTTGCTTCCCTAGGCAAGAAATGGGAAATTGTCAAGCCCTTGAAACAGAAGCAGAGAGAAGAAGAGATGTACGAGTAAGTCGGGGGAGGGGGAGGGAATCCTTCCGCTTTTTTTTAACTCTGAGAACCAACTGCTCACTTCCATTCTTGCACCTACGCTACTGTTGCTAATATGACCTAAACTGCAGTGCGATGTCATCTCTGCCAACTCTTCCCACTCTAAAGGGAAAGGCTGCAGGGCTTTGGGGACATAGGGCACCATATGGCTCTCTCTGCTCTCCAAGTCCTCCCTCGTCTCATCTAGTTGGACAGAGGTCACAGGTCCGGCCCTAGGTTCTGGGCCCACCACTCAGGGTTAGATTTACCCTTCTTCTCTTTTGATGGATTGCAAGTATAGTCCTCTAAAAGCTACTGTGCAGAACAAAAATATGACAAACTCTTTGCTTTTGTATTTTGTGATATCTCGAGGCTTTATGATTGTTATCTGTGTCGGGGATCCCCAAGACGACTTTCAGGCTTGATTATTTGCTAGGAGGATTCACAGGACCCAGAAAGGGTTATAGGTTATTTCAGCAAAAGGATACCCATTAAACTCAGCAAAGGGGAAAGGCGCATGTGGCGGAGTCCAGGAGAGAGCAGGTGCAAGCTTCCAGCTGTCCTCTCCCAAGGGAATCACACGGACAGCACCTAATTCTCCCAACACTGATGTGTGACAGCACATGAGAAGCATTGCCAACCAGAGAAGTTCACTCAAGCCTTGGTTTCCAGGGTTTTACTGGGCGGGGGAGTCACATAGACCAGAGCGCCCACATGACCTACTTTAACCTACATGGTGACCTACATGGAGGGGGCTGGGGCTGTAGGTAAGCAGTTTTGCTGGGAGTCTATCTCTTTGTTAAAACTTCTTACTGAACTATAATACGAATACAGAAAAATGCACATGGTAAGAGGACAACTCAGTGAACTTCCACAAACTGAACAGACCCGGTGGCTGGCACCCAGATCAAGAAAAAAAATCACCAGCACCTCAACCCCAGACATCCCCTTTCAGCCATTACACCCCAAGGATAACCACTATCTGAAATAGAACAGACTAGTTTTCCCTTGGTTTTATGCTTTATATACCTGGAATTATACAGTATGTACCATCTGGTGTTTAGCTTCTTCTGTTCAGCGTGTTTTGTGAGATTCATTATGTGTAGTTGTAGATTGTTCATTCTTGTTGCCATAGAGTCTTCCGCTGTGGCAGTGAACCACGATGAATGTATCCATTCTATTGCTGATGGGCATTTGGGTCGTGCCCAATTTGGGGCTGTTACAAACTGTGCTGCTAGGAACATTCTAGTAACATGTCTTTCCATGATTGGCAGGATGTATACCCAGTACTGCCATCACATGGTGTATATACATATATTTAGCAGTAGAAGTGTATCTGTTTTGTAGGTCAAAATACACCTGGTGCTTATCTCCCCCTCCTAAGCCAGCTCAGGGGACACCGGAAGATGAGCTCTGTGCTCCCAGTTACAGTGCTTCACCTCCCTTCCCTCTAATACAGCTGTTCCCTGTGCTCAAGAAAATGGTTTCTTCAGGGTACCAGTTACAAATGGGATGCAAGGCCTAGAAAGGGAAGGAAATGCTTCCAATTTTTAGGAACCAAGGTTTAAATGTTCAATTCTGTCCACTTTCCCCAACGTTTTCCTTTAAATCAGCAGGCGTGATCAAAACCAAACACTGACTCCTCTTCTTCCTCTCTCTCCAGGAATGTTACCGATCAATTCTCAGTTCAATTACCCCCTCTGCCACCCCGGGGTAAGCTTTCTCCAAAAGATGCTCGTGAGTATTTTGCTGATAAAGAGTCTCATTCAGGATAAGATAACAACTTTATCTAGGTGTCTTAGTCAGCTCGGGCTGCCCATAAAACAGTAACACAGAAAATATGGCTTAAACAGCAGTAACTTTCTCACAGTTCTGGAGGCTAGAAGTCCAAGATGAAGGTGCCAGCCGATTTGGTTTCTGATGAGGACTCCTTATGGCTTGAAGATAGCAGCCTTCTCACTATGTTCTCACACGGAGGGGAGAGCGCTCTCTGGTGTCTCTTCTTAAAAGGGCACCAATCCTATTGGATCAGGGCCACAGTCTTATGACCTTCCTTAACCTCCATTACTTCCTTAGAGGCCCCACCTCCAAATACAGCCACACTGGTGGTTAGGGCTTCACCATATGATTTTTGTGGGGACACATTCAGTCCATAACACTGGAATTTGCAGGTGGCAGCAACCTGGTTTAAACAGATGATTAAGTACCAATGCTCCCAATATTCAATGTGGAAATTCATATTCAAATTCCAGCTTGGAGCATGAGTAAAAAGGAATGTGGGGGGGGGGGGTCACTAGGTCTCTCCCACTTCCTATCAGAAGAATTCTGCCTGGTTCCCCTGGCTGGAATGTTCTTCCTTAAGCTCTACACAGAGCTGACTTTACCTCACCCTTCAGGTTTCAACTCAAATGTCACTACCTCAGAGAGGCCACTCCTGATCATCCTATCTAAAGAGATCCTGCTAATTTTCTTTATGAAGCTCATGGCAATTACCCTAAGTGGTCTTATTTAGTTCATTTGGTCATTATCAACTAAAATGTAATATAAACTTGAATACAAATTCTAGAAAACAGATGCCTTTCTTGTCCTGTTTACCACTCTTTACCCACCACTAAGAACAGTGCCTGGAGCTTCACAGATAATAAACAAAAATGTTTTGATTCAGTGAGTGAAAAACAATATTAGCTAACACTTCTTGAGCAGGCTCTGTGTGTCAGGCCCCATGGTGGGCACCTTCTAGGTGTTATCTCATCTAATCCTCTCAACAACTCTATGAGGCTGGTACATAATTATGCTCCTCTGGTAGATGAGGACCCTGAAGCACAGAGAAGACAAGTGACTTAGCCATAGTCACACAGCTAGTGACTGATGGAAGAACATGAACTTGGATCTGTCTAACTGCAGAACTTTGCAGGAAATGAAATAGTGATCATTTTTCAGGATCTCTTAGGAACGGGTGAGAGTGTGGTGAGGCAGTTCCAGTCTCCATCAAAGGTGGAGCTGAGCTGTTTCATTGTCATTTTCCTAACACGTTAGCCCATTTGCTAGGCACCCATCCCCCACTAATCCCACTTTTTGAAAACACCACTGCCTCCTCCTTAGCAAAGAGATGACAGACATGAGCAATTATGGATAGTTCTGGAAAGCAGTATACGTCATTGTGAGGGATTATCCCAAAAGGAACTATGGTTTGTATCACTTCCTTATGAGAATTAGGATCTGTAGATACAACACCACTCATTTGGCTACTAGCTCTGATCAGTTTCTTGTCTACGCTTCTGTTTCATGGTTCTCACTGCAGTGCAGTCTCAGACAGAAGGACATGGGAGTTAAGACATCTGACCCATATTTGCCACTGACTCACTTGGGTGGGCCTGAGACTGTATCATGGCCAGGTCTCAGTTTCCTCTGTAAAATGGGGATCTGGTCCACCAAGAAGTGGGAGGATCACCAAAACCCATGAAAATGATGCAGAACCACTTGGTCAAAAATATACAAACATACAATAGCTTTGCATCTAATACTTTTTGTGTATATTCTAGCCCCACAGGAAACCCCAAGTCAGCCACCAGCTGCCTACTCATCGGTAAAAAAAGTTAGAAATAAGAAGACAGTTGCTGTCCCAAGTTATATTGAGCCTGAAGCTGACTATGATGACATTGATATCCCTGCAAATACGGAAAACCATCATCGTGAAAAAACCGTTACTTCTTTTTGGCAAGCGGAAGAGGGTTCACACAGCTTATTTTAAAACAGTCAAGAATGGTTGAACTTCAGTAGGTATCCAGGTCCCGAAAGCCAGTGGTCCTGTTATGAAGCTCTGTAAGATAAGCACTTCCTGAATCTTATAAGAAGGGGCAGTGATCCTGACTCAGCCCTGAGGATGGAGAGGAGTCAGGCCTTGAACTTCTGCTGAGGGAGGCTCCAGGCGGAGGACCACTGGCTTCCAAGGCTCCTACCTGTGAGAAACTACTCAGTTCCTGGCACTTGTCCCCCTTTTCCCTCCCCTGTTTGTGTGGCTCTAAATGATCTTAAATCTTGGCGTTTGACTGTGCAGAGCCTCCCAGTCTCCCATCCCCAGCACAGCCCCCACCAAGCACATGTCTTATTCCCACGCACCCCATCCACCTCACATGTTGAGAGGCTGTGGGTGGCAGTTACAGCTGAGCACTCTTTTGCACAAGTCACACGTCACGTCTTGTGCGTTGGTCAAGGGCGGGGGAGGACTTTTCGTTCTTGCGACTCCTCCCCACCTACACAACCCCCAAACCCCCAGAGCCTCTCTGTGACCTTGGCAAGACTGACCACAGTGATCCAAGTTCTCACCCAGGGTTCCTCCTGGGCTTCCCGCTGCACCAAACAATCAACACAGGACAGAAGTCACCTTCTGGACCAAAGGACAGAAGTTACACACGGAGCTGTCATTTTGCAATACATGTATTGGCGGAGCTACAGGAAAAAGGTTCCCCTGGGAAGAATCATAGGGAAAAGGAAAGAAAGGGGAGATTAAATGGCAGATTCAAGATGAGAGTTCAGGGGACTTAATACCCTCCACCATAATTTTCATTATTGCTTCTTCCCTTGTGTAGAGTTCCAGGCAAACAGTGTCATGCCCCTCCCTGCCTGACTCCTGTCCCTGAGATGCTGGGAGGCAGCAGCTCCAGTGCGATGTGCTGCAGCTAATGAGATGCCCGGCGAGTGGGCTGCTGTTCTGTCAAACAAGTACCCTAGTGGGGTCCCGAGGCCCAAGTCAGCTTTGTAGGCCCCTGAACCTCATCAGTTCCTTCAAGTTCATCTGCTGGAGCCTGAGGACTTGACACTTTCCCAAGCAGACTCACAAGATGCTGAATTCTAAGCAGACCCTGGGAAATGCAGCTAACAGGCATGCAGGGAGAGCGCCATGAACTGTGCAAAAGGCCCAGGAGCGTTCCTTGGACTGAGATGCTGGACCGGTGGGGACATGAGCACCCTCCCAGGTTCTCTCTTCCTAGACTCCATGGAGACTTCCAGTTTCTCATAGTACCTCCTTATTTTAGGCCAGTGATTCTTTACCTGTGGCCTTATGGACCTCTGGTATTCCACTATCCGAAGAGAGGACTCTTTTCCTAAATTACAGAGAGAGAGAAAGAAAGAAAAAGGCTAAAGGATGAAATGTTTTACGTGCATGCTTTCCTCTTACAAATTCTCTGTAAACCATCCACATCTATAGCAAAAGATGAAAGCACATACAATCAATGTTAACTCCTCCTTGGTTTCTGGGACACCATCTCCTGGTCCTCCTCCTGCCTTTCTAGCCTGTATCGGTCTCATTTGTGAGCTTGCATCTCTTGGAAACATCTCTTCAATGGTAGTCTTTCTCAGGGTCCTCATCTCGCTCCTAACACTCATGAGTGACCTCACCAATGCCCACAGGCTCAGTACCCCTTTTTTCTGATGACTGCCAATTGCAGGCTCCAGCTGAACTCTCTCTCCCCAGTTCCAGACCAAGTTGCCCCAGGACATCGCCATATGCCTCTCCCACAGGCCCCTCAAGTTCGACATACACGGAGGGAATTAATTATCCAACCCCACTTCCAAACTTCTTGTGCTCTGCTGTCTTCTTAGTTGGTGAACTCAGAAATCAGCATGGGTCTGGAGTCCTTTCCAGTGTTCTCCACCTTCTGTTGATTGTGCCTTTCAAGTAGCTCTCTGATCAGCCCACTTCTCTCATTGGCTGTTCAACTCCTAGGACCTTGCCAGCACTTGGCAAGAGAACACCAGCAGCCTCCCAGTTGGCCTCCTGCCTCTGGTGTCTCAGCCTGCAATCCTCCTCCCACGTGGCAGCCAGTGACCTTGTAAAGTGAACATCTGACCGCTTCATCCCCTTGCTTAAATCTCTTTACCCATTAGCATCAGAAAAAGCCCAGACTCCTTAATCTGGGTTACCAGATTTGTCAGGATCTGGTCAGCAGTTATCTCTTGCCAATGCTCTCCTTCCCCACTGCCTTGTAACTGTACTCCCCCAGAGTTTTGCTCCAGCCATTTCAAATGACTTTGCCCATGGCCTCTCTTGCCCCTATGACTATGCACAGTCCTGCCCCCTCGGTCTGGAACATTCTTCCCCACCTTCTGATCCTTCCCATCTCTCCTTAAATCCTTGCCTCACCACTCCAAATTTGGGTCTGGTGCCCTCTTAGAGGCTCCCCTCTCATAGCATTAGCACGCTGTAATTACCTGCTCACCTGTCTTTCTTCCCCACTAGACTGAAAGCAACACGAGGGCAGAGACTGTCTTTCCCCCACTGTTTTCTCTGTTCCTAGCACAATGCCCTGGACCATTGTAGATGCTCAGTAAATATGTTGAATAAACAATCCGTTGAATGAGTGAATGAATGACTCCTGGACTTAGCCCTGGAGAAACACTTCTCCCTCTGCATTGTAACTGCCTGGTTACTTTTCCATCCTCCTTCCTGATCTGGGGGCTCCTTTTGGGTGGAAGATCTCTGGCTCACTGCTGTATTCCCAGTGTCCAGCTCAAAGCCTCGCACATAGTAGGCACTTGATAAATATTTACTGAATGTTGGACATTTATGGAAAATCTACCAGTTTGACAAATCATTTTCCTCTGGGTGTGTGTAACTTGGTTGAGATTTTATACTGGGCACCTGTAATAAAACCACATTTTCTGCCAACAAAATTGTTTCCAGTTTGGATGATAGAATTAAATATATCAAGATTTCACAGGAGCTTTTTGTGTATTCTAGCCCCTCAGGAAACCCCAAGTCACCCACTAGCTTAATACTCATGGATAAATTTAGAAATAAAACACTTCCCCGCCTGAGCTATTTGGAGCATGAAGATGACAATGTTAAAAACCCTACAAATATGGAAGACCATCATTTTGAAGCAACTCCTGCTCCACCACCTTAACTGATTTGAGAACTGTTGGTTGGCCATTCCACAAATCAGGGGGTGAGGCACCCAAAGCCAGGATGGCCACAGGCCCTGCACTTTAGGCCTGAGATCAAAACGGAGCCTCCTTGCTCTCACCCTGCAGGCCGACAGATCTGGGTCTGCAGGGCCGGCTCCACCTCACCCGCTCACCCACTTCCTGGGAAGAAGAAATGGAGGGGTACTGGGTCAGAGAGGGGGGTTGGAGCCATGTGGCCCTTTTGAGATAAAATAACTCCACCTGTATTCACAGCATATGCCAGATTCAATTCAGTCACATTAGTTCCTCCCGTCTCCTCCTCATGGGGAGAGAAAGGGACACACCTCTGTGGAAACTGAGGATGACTCCCTCCTGACTCAGGATGACCTTTTCCCAACTGTGCTCTGTGGCCAAGGGGCAGGGGTCAGAGCAGTGTCCTGGGGGTCAGCCCGGCTCTGCCTCCCTCATAGGTGTCCTTCACCCCCCGACTCCAGTATGTACTCCACTCTTTCCAGCAAAAGCCCCAGATTTTCCTGTTGGATCTGCTTCTTTCTCCTGTCAGTTGGTCCAAATTCTGTACGGCCTCATCCTCAACTCAGGCTGGAGCATGTGACCCAGCCTGGCCAATCGGAGATTTCCATTCCCTTGGCCCCAGTGACTGATTGGTTGATGCTCTGAGAATCAAGGCAGGAGTCCTCTCCTACTGGATCTGAAGTTGAGGGGATATAAATTCTCAAGGTAGAACCTGTCACAGAGGATGCGGAGCTGAGCTAAGAAGACAGTCCAGATCCTACTGGCATTGTCTGAGCTTCTGGAAACAGCCATGCTTGAAACAGGCATAACCTCTGGGTTTTTTAGTTCTTTGAGCCAATATTCTTTAAAAGCCTTCAACTCTGCCCCTTAAAGCTTATCCCCACCATCACTGCCTATTTTCAGTCTTGTCATCTTTCATCTGTCTTAATGCAAAAGCCTCCTGATCGTTCTTTCCTTCTCCAATAGATCTCCCATGTACTGTCAGAGTGAACTTTCTAAGATACAAACCTGATTAGATCACGGCCCTGTTTAAAATCCTTCAGTGGCGCCCCTGTGCCTACAAAGATAAAATCCACACTCCTCAGCACAGCAGGCAAGGCCCTGATAACCTGGTCCCCACGGGCCTTGTTTCAGCATCTCCTGTCCTCCCCTCATGCATCCTGGCCACAGGAAACCGCTTGCAGCACCCACCCACCACCAAGCATCAAAATGGTGCTAAGGTTTTGTACATTCTCTTCCTTCTGCTGGGAACACCTTCCTTCCTCCTCCACCTGATAAACCACGACTCACCCCTCAGCACCCAGCTGGAGTGGCACTTTCTCTGAGAGGGCTTTCCTCGCTGGGTCAGCAGCAGCCCCACCTCAGCACACCTCTGAATACTTATCACAGTGCATAATTAGCCCCATCTCGGGGTTACACAGCTCTTTCCCGTTAGACACTGGGTTCCTTGAGGGCTAGGATTATGTCATAGGGTGACTCTACGTTCAAGTTTTCCCAGGAGAGTTTCGGCTTTTGTTTAATATCTCGGTATAATTATTAATAGTACCCCCTTTCACTCTCAAAAGTGTCCTGGTTTGGATGATAAAGTATATTTTCACCCTACTTATTCATGATCAGGTCAGTGCCTACCCTCAACAGAGTGAGTGTTAAAAAGATACCTTTCTAGTGATTGCATGAATACATGACCCTCTCTAGATCTTATTTTCTTCTATCAAAAAAAAAAAAATAGCTGAATTAGATGATTTCTTAGCTATTTACTGCTTGAAGTGATTCATATAAAGTCAGTAATCCAAAAGGCTAGAACCAGCAGATTTAGCTTATCTTCCCCACGAAAGGACCTGCCATATAGAATTACACCTTCATGTCTAGTATAGGCAAATTCACAGAGAGATTAATTTGCAAAGTAAATTAATGGTTGTCTGGGTCTGAGAGGAGGGCGAATTGGGACATGACTGCTAAACAGGTTTAGGGTTTCTTTTTTGGGGTGATGGAAATGGTCTAGAACTATATGTGGTTATGGTTGCATGACATTGTGAATATATTGGAAGCTACTGAATTGTCCACTTTAAAATGATTGAATTTCATGTTATGTCGATTTGACCTTAATGAAAAAATATTTTGTTAGATTTTATCAGGTTTTTTTCTGACATTTACTGTGATGATTCAATGAAAAAGTTCCCTTGATTATAAATGTGTTAAATGTTAATACATTTATGTCATACTTATACCCCTGAAATAAACCTAATTTGGTGTCTAACAAAAAAAAGAATTACACCTTCAAACATACTCACACCTGGATCAACAACTTTAGAGACCATTACCTGCTGGGAGACAGCAGATCTTCCCCCCTACTGAAGACACAGTTCCCTCAGTTAGCCCTGCTAATAGCTGGATAATCTCCTAGCAACAGACAAAAACCAATTCCCATTTGTTCTCACGATGTGCATTGCATCAACAGTATTGTTACTGCTCAGACATGACTCCTGACTTGTGGTGTGCTTCAGTTTCTAACCTAGTTCACCTTCTCTGCATACCTGGGCCTGGCTGAGCAGCAGAATAAAATCCCACCCAGGTTAACATTTGGTTGCTGAAAGCCCTCAACCATAAGTAGGCAGGTAGCAGCTGATTGTGGTCCCTTTGCATTTTACTAGAGCAGAGTGTGCAATACACTATGTGAAAAACCATTGTAAGAAACAGCTAATTAATACTCTTGCCTCTTGGTCCTTCAACCATAGACGTCAGTTTTTGTATTTACCCACATCTCATTGCTAAAATATAATGCAGGTAAAGTATTAGATCAGCTACACTTGCATAATTTAAATTCTCTACAGTTATAAGAAAAATCTGAGTTTCTTGAAATAAACTCTCACTTATAAAGAGACCTATAAACTAACAGCTTTTGAATTATTTTAAAAAAAATTAGATGCCTCAGCCTTTTTTTTACAAATTGGGTGTCAGTGGAACATGGTTTAGGTTTTAACCAAAATTGCAGAAGGTAATCTTAAGAAAAATGAAATTCCCCTGATGGTTAAAAAAAAAAAAGTTTATTTGCATAACTTGTACACTTCTACCTCCCACGAGGCACCAAACAAAAATAAATTTTCCGATACATTTAATGTTGACACTCTACAACTCTATTTTGGGTGGCCAAGAAAAAAACTTCTTCCTCTGAGTACACTAAAAATAAAATTACCTTGAATTTCTCACTATTGTTTAGAAAAGATATTCAATACTTCATAGATCAAATTTCTGTTGTATCACTAGCTTAGTTTAATAAAATTCTATAATTCCTTAGTTTCAAATTTGCCTGAAAACAAAACTCACAACTACATACAGATTTTTTTTTTAAAGGTCAGCTTTAGCCACTTTGGGGAGCAATTTGGCAACATCTAGTAAAATTGAAAATGCAGACACCCTATGTGACCCAGCAACCCTACTTCAGAATACACATACTAGAACAGTAGCTTTCAAACTTTCTGGTACCAGTCTCCAACATATTCTTAAAAGTGACCAAGGACACCAAAGAGATTTTGTTTATGCAGAAGATAATCTGTTGATATTTACCTTTGGAAAGTAAAAGTAGGAAAGATTTAGGATATTTATTAATTAGTTCATATTAATGTAAATAATTTTAATTAAAATAATTACATTTCCCAAGCCAAAAAAAAAAAAAAGTGAGAAGAGTAACATGGTGTTACATTTTTGTGACTCTCTTTAATGTCTGGCTTAATAGAAAATATCTGGATTCTCATATCTGCTTCTGCAGTCACTTTGTTGCAAATCAACATATGGAGCCTCTGGAAAACTCCATTATACATTCAGGAGAGAGTAAGCATGAATAGGGGAAAATAAGATCTTAGTGTTATTTATAAAGATAGTTTCAATCTCATGGCCCAGACCACACTTTGAGAACCACTGCCCAAGAGAAACTCAAGTACAAAAATGTTCTTTCTAGTATCGGTCTGTTATAAGTGGAACTTACATATCCGTCCGTCTATAAGGGGTTATGAGACCCATGGGGGCTGCACTTTTGCTACTTTGCTCATCTCCTTATTTCCAGTGACCCACAGAGTGGGTGCTCAGTAACTATTTGTGTAAGGAGGGAAGGAAGTGAGAGAGGGATTGAGGGAGAATGTATGAATATTGTTCTGCAATTTGCTTTAAAATTTAACTGTATTTTGTGGACATCTTTTCACAGATGTAGACTTTTAGTTCACAGGGTAGAAATGGCCAAAACACCATGTGATTCTTGTATAACTAGTAAGCTTCTTTCTTTCTTTCTATTGTCTAAAAATAAAATTGTATTTAAGGAGTTTTCATCTGTTAATGACCACGGGCTACAAACTACTGCCACCTAGCGGTGTATTAAGAAGTCCACATATTATGGGCAAAATGGCCTTTGCTATTAAAAAGAACACTGAATATTTTGCCTATATTTTGTTTGTAGGCATTCCTTAATTCAAACAGAAAATTGAACTATTTACTTAAAGGCCTTTCTATAAATTAGATAACTAATGTAGAACTCTTTGTTACCCCTGTAGTTTACATCCACATTGGAGGATTTTCTTAAGATATTTTAGGTAAATCTGTTAGCATTTCTCAGGCCAAAGAGCAAAACCAATGGTTAAAACAAGTTAATAGATTATTTTCTTCATTTAAAGATATTTTCATTTCTCTCCTCTTTTCTTGTTTTCACTTGGTCTCTGATTTACATGGTGAGAGATTTTTTTTAAATGCATGCAGAAAAAAATAGCAATGCATAATAACTGCTCAATAAATGTTTACTGCCTAGTAGACATCTGCTCCTTTGCCTGCCCTAAGAGCTGTCTCATTTTTCTGGTAAAAACAAAAAGAAACCAAAAAAACTGCCTTTTCTTTCCATCACATAATGGCTCTAGCAGTAACATGGTTCCCTTTCCCTATCCCAGTCTGTAATTCAAGTGGGTGGGTCAAAGTACCTCATCCACTGGGTACAGTGATTGGTCCAGGATTGGACATGTGATCCGAGCAGAACCAATCAGAGTCCTTTTTCTGCCACTGCTATAGATACCCTTCTGTAATCCTGGGCACTGAAACATATCTCCATGTGGGGGAAAAAAAAAAATCTGTGACATTAACAGAGAGAGAAGCAAAATCAAAAGATGGAGAGAGAGAGAAAAGAGTCCTGACAACGATTTTAAAAATCCTTGAATTCTGGCCTTTTTGGAAGCCAGTCTACCCCCTGGACTTTGCTGTTATGTAAGCCAAGTTATATTGAAGCAGAGGAGGATTTCTATTACTTCCTTGTCTTTCATCTGCCTAACTCTTCAGGGAGAGCCTGATTCCAGAAAGCCTTCATAGACCTTCCTGTGTCTAATCTTCTTTTATAAACTCTTAGGGCACCATGTACTCTCCAGAATAGCACCCATCACTGTTATCATTTTATATTTATTCATGGAATTATTTAAATAGCTCCTCCTCATGACAAATTCCATGAGAGGGGGCCTTGGATTTTGCTCAACATTCATGGCATCACCAGTGTCTGGCAGAGTGGGCACACCATACGTATTTGTAGAGCAAATGAATTACATAATGAATCCACACTCCTGACAAGGGCACCATGTTAAACTCCCATAAGATCAGAAAGGTTTTTTTTCCTTAAAAAAAAAAAGACCAAAAACCCAAAATAGACCACTCTCAACACTTTATATTTCTCAACAAAAATGTAGTTTTTACTGTCCTTCCCTCGACCCTCCATTTTCAGTCTTCTGACTTAAGCAGATCTTGGTTCTTAAAACAAAGTAAAACAAAACAAACAACAACCAAAAAAACAAAAAATAAAAAAGTCCCTTTATTTTGTTGTGTTTAAAGCAATCTAAGAAATACAAGAAAACATTGCAATTTTTCTGAAAAAATAAGAATAAATGGAGAGAGGACTAGCCCTACCAGACTTTAAAACATATTTAAAAGTTCACAATAATTCTAAGTTTATTATCAAAGAAAAGATAAATAGATAAGCGGACAGAAAGTAACCAAAATACATAACAAAACACAAGGTAAACTTAAAGACAGCAATTAAAATCAGTGAGGAAAAGTAGGATAATCCATTATATGGGACTCAGAGAGGTTAAGTAACTTGCCCAAAATCACACAGCCCATAACTGGTGGGTCAGCGATTCTGACTTTCTCGAGTGCCTAACTTTCTGTTGCCCTTTTAAACACTTCGCTATCCTTGTTCATCTCTGGATTGCCGAGCTTTTGACAGGACATTGCAAATAGAAGGTATCAATGAATGAGACCACAAAGGCATGCAGGGCAAAAAAGAAAAAGATTAAAAATTAGAACAAAAAATGTGGTTATTTGATGGGAGGACTCTGCGTCTCGGTAGTGGCCTCGCTCACGTTGCGCGGCACCAGCAGGTGCACCAACCTGCGCAGCGCGGGACCCTCAAGAGTCGGCTCGCGCGAGACCGAGAGGACAACGCTGAGTCGGCCGAGTCTGCGCAAGGGAGACCCCGGACCGGTGGGAGGCGGCCTGGGAGCCCGCCCGCTCATTGGCGGGCACAGCCGGGCCCGGCGGCGGGGCGGGGCACGGCCTCCTGGAGGAGCAGGCCAGAAGTGGCCGGCCGCCGCTGGCGCGGGGCCTTAGGTGGTGGCGCCGCGCCGGCGCGAGAAGCCTGGCGGTGCGCTGGCGGCGATGGAGGGGGGCCGCGGCCGAGCGGGAGGCTGGGGGTGGCCTGGAGGTGAGACCCCGCTGCGTTCGCAGAGCTGGGGGCCCGAGGGGCCCCCGGGAAGCGGGGTGGAGAGCAGATGTTGGAAGGTGGGCGCCAGACCCCTCATTTCTCCCAGTGGGGAGAAGCTCGGGCTTCGGGGACGTAGCGGCGTGGTGCGCGCGGCCCGGCCTTCTATGCCCTTGGCCCTCTTCTGGGTCTCGGCGTGCCCTGCTCCTGCCGCGCCCCCCTTCTCCAGTCTCTTCCAGCTCCCTCCTGTGGCTGTCGCAAACTGCATCTCCCCCAAGCCCAGAATCAATCCTCAGGCTTGAATTGACCCTGTTTCTTGCCCAACGCGGCGCGTTTGTAGCTGTAACTTAAAGTACAAGATCTGGTTTCTACGCTCCAGGAGTAACTGAGAGCCCAATTTAAGAGACTGTCTGAACCACCGGAATGAACTGTGTGGTTTAGACAAGTTCTAATACCTGACCTAAAATATTCGTACTGTTGGAGTTCAGAGGAGGGAGCGATTTAGGTTGGTCTCTTCTTTGTAAAAGGTCTACAAATTAAGTGTAGCTTCAAAAGTCATTTTCTTTGGGAAGCCTTCCAAGATTGCCACCTCTCTACCTCTCTCTTTAAACTTTTCATCTTTTTATCTTATTTAGCGTCTCATTCAAGCACTTATAACCTTGTTTCGTGTGTGTGTGTGTGTGTGTGTGTCTTCCAGGCCCCTAGGCAGGGACTCCATCTCTGTAGCATCACCTAATGCATGAACATGAATATGAATTAAAAGGATTGAAATGGGGATGGGGGAAATAGCTCATTGGTAGAGCGCATGCTTAGCATGCATGAGGTCCTGGGTTCAACCCCCAGGACCTCCATTAGATAGATTTATCTATCTATATGTATCATTCTATCTGTCTGTCTAACTCCCACCCTTCAAGAAAAAAATAAATAAATAAATAAAAATGAAAGGATTGAAATGGTTAGAAGGTACTAAAGTGAGCCGGCAACAGTGGGAAGTATTTGTGTAGATCAGAGTTTGAAAAAATACAACTCCTGGGCCAGATTAGACTGTAGACACATCTCCTTGACTCGTACTATTTGTTTTTACTTGAATTACTGGTCAGCATTTTAAAATCAGGAAATTTATTTCACATCCACTCACTCAAAAATCAGGATTTTCAGCATCTCTTGGAAAATCAGAAGATGTGGCCAAACAGGGCCCGTGTGCCTGCGTGGTGCAATTAGCAGGAACTGAGCAGCTGCTCCCTCTAGACTCAGTATAAAATGTTCAGATCCCCAGTGCCTACTAATTGTCTTCCTGACACCAAAGCCAAGTGTCCGTTGTCCTTTGTCACCTAGTTGCTTCACTCATCCTGATTAACTGCCTGGCCTCTTGCTGCAGGTGACCTTGATGCAGATGAAGGACAGTAGGAAGGACATCACAAGTACAGGAGTCATGGGCAAAGGGGCGAAATGGAAGAAGCCTGGTACACGGGAACATTAGGGGGGATATGAGAGCACAGGTTTGCTCTTAGGTGAATCACAGAGTAGGGCAGTTATGCGTTGATCTGTGTCCCCCAGAAAAGGAGATGTGGAGGTCTTAGTCCCCAGTACTTCAGAATGTGAACTTATTTGGGAATAGGGTCATTGGAGGTGCAACTTGGTGGGATGGGGTCATACTGGAGTAGAATGGGCCCCTAATTCAGTGTGACTGGTGTCCTAAGAAGATGGCCCGGTGAAGAGACAGAGACAGGGAGAATGCCATGTGAAGATGGAGGCAGAGACTACAGTAAGGCATCTACCAGCCAAGGAACACAAGGATTGCCAGCTGTCACCAGAAGCTAGGAGCGAGGCTTGAACAGGTGTCCCCAGGAGCCTGCAGAAGGAAGCCACCCAGCCAACACCTTCATTTCAGACGTCTAACCTCCAGAACTGTGAGAGAATAAGCTGTTGTTTTAAGTCACCCAGCTTGTGGTTCTTTGTCATGGCGGCCCTGGGTATAGTACAGCTCTGTACGTCATAAATAAGCTATTTCCTTTAAAAGGTGATGCAAAGGTCATGGTAGATTTTTTATCATTGGTGTCAGTGAAGGCAGCGCGTTAGAAAACTATTTCATCTGACAGTGTTAGCAGGGTTGACTGGAGCCGGAAAACATGTTTAGAGATTTTACGAGAATCCAAGCATGGGGTGAGAAGGTTCAGGGCGAACGTGGAGTTGGAAGCTTTCAGGGCTAGGTGGTAGGTATGGATACAGGGGATAGAGGGGGAGGAGTCCAAGATGACTAGAGCGGTGCTTCTCAAATTGGAGCAAAGCTGAGACTCACCTGGAGAGCCGGGGAAGCCGACTGCCGGGCCCCCCCCCCGTTCCCCCCCCCCCCCGACTCTGTCTCACTAGGGCAGGGTGGTGCTTGAGAATTTGCATTTTACCAAACTCCTGAGTAAGGCTAATGTTACAGGTGTGTGATCGCATGTTGGTAAACTGCTGCATTTCTGGCTTAGAAACCCCTACAATACAAGCCCCATGAAGGCAAGGACTATGTCTTCTTCACCAGAGTATCCCAGGGCCTAGAACAGTGCCTGGACACTGCAGGCTTACGTTAAAAATTTGTTCAATGAAATTGGTCATTTGGGCAGAAATAGATAGTAAGAAGGGGAAATACGTTTAGAAGCAAAATGATGAGTTCATTTTTATGCATTTGATTCATCTTAACTGTCAGGAGGACACTGGGCTGGAGACGCATTGTGAATGTAGACTACACTGTAGGTGAGGAATAGGAGTCCTAGGTTTATGATTCATTCTGGACCAAGGTGATCACTGAAGCAGCGGCGATATGGTCATTGAGATACTGAGCGTAAAGGGAGAGGACTAGGGGCTGAGCCGTAGTAACACCAACGTTTAGTGGAAGGAAAAGCTGAAAAGGTAAAGACAGTAGAAAAGTAGAGTGGGTGTGGAATATCATGCATTAATGGAAGCCAAGGGAGAAAAGAATTTCAGAGATTATTCAGTCAAGGGAAAGAGGCAAGAAAGTTGACCTATTATTCATTCGTTCAGCAGTTTTCAGTTGAGCACGCACTGTGGTCCAGTGCTGTTCCAACTGTTCCAACCCTGCATAGAACAAAGACCCCCCAGCCCCACGGAGCTTACACTCTCGAGAGGCTTACACTGGACTTTCTATACATGGGGATGGGGGGAGGTTGATGTGTACAATAACACTGGAATAAGTGGTATTATCTCTATTTTACATGTGGGGAAATGATGGTTGAGGGAGATTATGAAGCCAAGATTCTAACTTGGTCCCACTTGCTTCCAAAGTCGTGTTGTGTTCAGGACTCTTAAGCTGCCTCCAAGCTGTAATAACCAGTGTCACGTTTCTGCTTTAGATACTGCTGATGTACTGATGATTCCAAAATCTGGGTGTCCATTCTAGATTTTCCTCCTGGGTTCCTGACCCGTTGACCCATCAGCTTCCCGGACAGTCCCTCCTGGATGCCCCACAGGTATGTCAGTTACAGCATGTCTGAGGTGGATTCACCTCCTCCCCCCACCTCCACACTTTCACTCTGACTGCCCAAGTCAGGCAGCTGTCCGAGGTAGGAACTTGAGTGCCATCCTCCATGCCTGCCCTTTTCCCTCACCCCTTCCAGTTAGGACAGCACCGATCCCCTGACTCAGTCCACTCCTCTCTGTCCCCAGTGCCATGAGCTCATGTAGGCCCTCGCGGTCTCCATACTGCTGTAGTCTCCTAAGCGATATCCCAGCTTTCAGTCTGGCACCCTCCAGTCTGCTCTCCATACAGCTATCAGAGTGGTCTTTCAAAAAGGTAAATCTAATTATGACATTTAACCCTTCAGGGGTTCCCCACTGCCTTCAGGAGAAAGTCCAAGCTTCCTAGCCTGGTGTACAAGGCCCTCCGTGACTTGACTGGTACGTCCCCGGCTTCATCGTTTACTGGCTGGTACCCTGGGCTTCAGTCATGTGGTGCATCCCTGAGCACATCATAGCATCTCTCATCTCCTGACCTTTGTACGTGCCACACACTGTCTCTTCAGTAACTCTTCATCTCTACTTTATTGCTTTCCTTCCATTCTCTAGTATTTATTTTCTCCTTAACTGAGCCCCTATGATGGGCCAGGCACCGTGCTAGGTGGTCTGAATACAGTAAAGAGGACAGGGTAGTGTGAGGTGATTTTTACCACATGGTCTCACACATTTTTAAAGTGAGAGGCCAGATTACCCACTGAGTCCAAGGGTAATGCAGGAAGTAATAGAGATTTAAAAAGAAAAGAGAAGGGGAAGAGCAGGAGAGGGGTAAATTAGGGACTAGGGATTAACAAATACACATTACTATATATAAAACAGATCACAAGGCCCCACTGTTTAGCACAGGCAACTATATTCAATATCTTGGAATAACCTGTAATGAAAAAGAATCTGAAAAAGCATGTGTGTGTGTGTATTATAACTGAACCATTTTGCTGTATACCAGAAACTGACACAACACTGTAAATTAACTGTACTTCAATTAAAAAGAGAGAGAGAAGGTACAGCGTATCTGCTACCAGGTCTCTGTTTGGTAGCTATAGAGCAGGAACTTCTGTTTCAGGGATTCAAGATGCTGCAGGATGTGGCTGTGAATGAACCACAAGAGGATGCTAAGCACCAGGTCTATACTCAGTGGAATTTCTGCAAGGAAGAGATGCTGGAGGAGGAGACAGAGCTGGTCTCACCAGGTAAGGACTCTGCCCTCTAACTTAGACTCCATACACCCCGAGTTCTCTGAGTTTTGGTTGAAAAACAAAAAGCAAGAAAAGGTTTTAAAGAGCTCAGTGGAATTAGAGGATTAAGGATTCCCAGTGGCTTTGACTCTTGGAGGCAAGATGCTTCTGCTCTTTGTTGAAGGACATCTAGGCTAACCTCTGGAGTTGGAAGCAGACACCTCCTTGACTTTCCCTGAGCTTGCTCGCTGTCTTTCAGGCCTGTTAGAAACCAATAGATGACCAAAACTCAACTCGTCTTCAGATCTTTAAACCTACTTTTCCCACCTTTGAAACCTACTCTTCCTTCTCTGCCACCCCCCCCTTCAAACAGCATCGTATCCCACCCATGGCCTAAGTCAGAAAACTGAAAGTCATTCCTGACTCCTTTCTTTCCCCACATGCAGTTTCCCTGTTCTGTTGATTCTGAAATCCTCTCTTGCATGTTACTTGCTCCTCTGCCCATTTGTTCATTTATTCCTGAAATTTAGTTACTTCACCAGGATACGTCTTGGTGTGGACTGTTCTCTGTCAACTTTCTGTGAACTACACTGTATCCCTGCAAAAGACTCAAGTCTGTGTTTCAGCCACATTTCCTTCTGTATGTTTGAATGGCTTTTCCCTTCTGTTTGTTCTTTTCTCTTCTTTAGGAACACTGTTTATATATTTTCTCTTAGTCTCCATGCTGTGTTGACTCTTACTCATTGCAAAAAGATTACTGACTAGAGTTTAGATCCCCAGGGCCAAAGTGAAATGGCTCTCAGGGAGCTCAGAAATGTGTTCTTATAACTGGGCAAGGTCAGGGATTTGACGATGTGGACACTCAAAGCAGTAAGCTCATCTGTCTTCCAGTCGTGGGAGGATATAAAATTGCCACACAGAGGAGGCAGTTTCGCCAGAATACCAGAGAGGAAAATGCCAGGTCTGAGAGGGAGAACTGACTTCTATTAAAATGGCAGCCAAACATTTTTATTCTGAGGTATAGTTTCAGATTTGTTTAACTGTCATAGTATATCGGGAGGAATGGTTGGTGGGCCAGTTATTAATTTATCACATCTCAACTCCAGATCTACCCTTCTTTGCTTTGCTTATGTTACTGGATCTGGACCACTTCTCCTTTGCTAGCTGGTACAGGCTTAGATTTCTTCAATGGAGATTGCTGGAGGGCAGTGCAAGGCCACAGGAAAAGGAAGGAACCTCTCCTTCTGGTGCTGGTGTGCTGTTTTATTATTTTATTCTATTTATTGGTGTGGATGCCAGCAGATCTACTTGTGGGAGGCCTGGTGGCACTTACCCTAGTGGGTTGCTTCCTGTGAATCCATTCTGGCTGGCCACAGGACCCAGCAAGGTCCTACCCCATCAAACAGGCCACTTCCTGTAGACTAGCTCTAGACTGCCCGCCTCCTCCAGTGTATTTTCCACCACCCTGCAGGCCATTCCCACACAACAGTTTCATCGTGCACTCTGGCAAGTTTCCTCCCCACCAAGAGGGTGTGTGTTCCTGTGGCCGCAGTCTCTCTGAAAAAGTCTGAATCTCAGCCCAGGTGGAAAGAGTCCTCTTCTAAGTTCTTTGTTCCTCCCTCTTGGGCTTCCCAGTGTAGGGAAGAGGCGAGATTTGTATTTTAGGAATTATACAGTGGTCTACTTATCATTTCAGATTCTGAGACCAGGAATAAGATGAAAGATTGGAAGTCAAAGATGGAAATTTCTGAAGAAAAAGATTCAGCAAGGGCTGTATCAGAGAGACTCCAAAGACAGCTCTCCCAGGAATGTGGGTTAGTCAAAACCGGTGATCCTGAGGACAGGGTAGTGAGGTATTGGGTAAGTCCCTTAGAGGATGCAGTGGGACATCTCCCTTCTGAAGGGAGAGGTTTCAGGGAAGTGAATCTGATCCCCAAGAAAGCCATGGCAGGAGAGAGAGGCCATGGATGCAAGGAAAGAGAAAAAATACTTTCTGCAGGAGAAAGATCCCACAGATATGAAGTCTGTGGCCAGAGCTTCAAACAGAAGTCAGAAGTAACTGAACATCAGAAAATAGACAATATGAAGAAAGCCTATGAATGTAAGGAATGTGGAAAAACTTTCAATCGGAGCTCAAACCTGATTATACATCAGAGAATTCATACAGGAAAGAAACCATATGTATGCAGTGAATGTGGAAAAGACTTTAATCAAAGTTCAAATCTTATTATACACCAGAGAATTCACACAGGAAAGAAACCTTATATATGTCATGAATGTGGAAAAGACTTCAACCAGAGCTCTAACCTGGTTCGACATAAGAGAATTCATAATGGCGAGAATCCCTATGAATGTAAAGAGTGTGGGAAGGCCTTCAAGGGAAGCTCAAACCTTGTCCTGCACCAGCGAATTCATAGCGGGGGGAGGCCGTATGTATGTAATGAATGTGGGAAGACCTTCAATCAAAGCTCAGATCTTATTATCCATCATAGAATTCACACTGGAGAGAAACCCTATGAGTGTTATGAATGTGGACAGACCTTCAGTCAAAGTTCACACCTTGTCACACACCAGAGAATTCATACTGGAGAGAAACCCTTCAAGTGTAGTGACTGTGAGAAGGCCTTCAGGCAGCGTTCACGCCTCACTGAGCACCAGAGACTCCACCGCGGGGAGAAACCCTATGCATGTCGTGAATGTGGGAAATCCTTCAGAGGGCACACGGCCCTTCTTAAACATCAGAGACTACATACTGGAAAGGAACTTGAATGTGAAAAAGCCTGCACATCTGACATGGACCTTATCCAACAACAGAGAATTCATAGGGAAGAAAAACCTTATGAATGTACTGAGTGTGGGAAAACTTTCCGGGGAAGTTCTGATCTAATTAGGCATTGGGTAACTCACACTGGGGAGAAACCCTACGAATGCAGTGAATGTGGGAAAGCTTTTAGCCAGAGGTCGCACCTCGTCACCCACCAGAAAATTCACACTGGAGAGAAACCCTATCAGTGCGATGAATGTGGGAAGGCCTTCCGGCAGCGTGCGCTCCTTATCCGGCATCACAGAACTCACAGTGGTGAGAAGCCCTACACGTGTAGGGAATGCGGAAAATCCTTCATCTGGCACACGACTTTTCTCAAACATCAGAGACTTCGTGCTGGAGAGAAACTTGAGGAATGTGAGAAAACATTCAGCAAGGATGAGTTGCTTAGAGAAGAGCAGAGAATTCGGCAAGAAGAGAAAGCTTATAAGTGCAGCCAGTGTGGTAGAACTTTCCAAGGCAGCTCAGACCTCACCCGACATCAGGTAACCCATACAGAAGAGAAACCCTACGGATGTAAAGAATGTGGGAAAACTTTCAGTCAGAGCTCAGACCTTATGAGACATCACAGAATTCATAGCGGAGAAAAGCCTTATGTATGCAGTAAATGTGGGAAATCTTTCAGGGACAGCTCAGATCTTACTAAGCACCACCGTGTTCACACTGGAGAGAAGCCCTACAAATGTCCTGAATGTGGGAAGGCCTTCAGTCAGAACTCACACCTTGTCAGTCACCAGAGAATTCACACCGGAGAGAAACCCTTTGAATGTAGCAACTGTGGGAAAGCCTTCAGTGGACGCACGGCTTTTCTTAAACATCGGAAACTTCATACTGAAAAAGAGCCCGGGGAACATCAGACAGTCTTCAAACAGGACTTACTCTAAGAGGCAACAGAAACCTAATGAATGTAGGAAAGCCTGATGGAGACCACATCTTATTGCACTATGAAGGGTTTTTATTGCTGAAAACCATTTGAAGGTCGGAAGACATTAGAAGAGCCTACTGGATGGAAAACACGTAAGTGTCATCAGGTGGAAAAGCTCTTGGACATAGTAGCCTTTTTTCTGTCTCATGGTGTATGGTCCCCAAGATAGAGTTACTTGGGAATGCTTTAGGGGCTGTCCAACACTGTTAAAATCATTAGACATCACTTTGCCAACAACCCCCAAACCAAATTCTTCATGGAAGGAGCCATTTCAGTCTTGACTAGGTACCTAGTCCAGTGACAAGTATAAATCTGCTTTAAGTACTTTAGGGTGATTAAATCTTTCTCTGGGATGAATTCTTCCCCTTAAATATGTATTATATATATGTATATAATATATATATTCCCCTTTTATCTTCCTTATAAAAATATGCTTATGCATATGTGATAATACTAATTAGAGTGAGCCACTAATGGAGAAGAAACCAAAAATAACAGAAATGACAAGAGGAGAGCTGAAGGCCAGGACGCAAGAGCCAAGCGAGGTGTTCCCCAGAGAAAGAGTGGTGACCGCTAGCAGTGTCAGGAAATGAAGGAGCAAGGGATAGCACGGGGGTGTGAGGGACAGGACTAGACCAAGTGCCAGGCAGAGCACTTAGGAGACGTGAGTTGGTGGGCATTAGAAGAAAGCAGTGACTATGAAGGGTCAGGTGATTAGAGTGGTTTTATCTTGAACCAGGGCTTTGTAATTATTTGAGAATTGGAGAGTCTAAGTGGAACTCTGAAAGAGAGCAGTCATCATTTACTCTGATAACTGACACTGGTCATTCAGCCCTGCCTATCTGTACAATCAAACTCAATTGTCCAATATTTCTCGTACCCTGAACAGACTGTATATGAATTTACAGGCATCATCAGATAAGAAAGTTACTGAATGGGACAATGTTCAGGCAAGGAAAATTTCAACCTGGTATCTTTCCTTGGTGGGAGTAGCTTTTGAGATGCACAGAGGGGATCAGTGGTTCTCAACTGGGGTGATTTTGCTCCCCAGAGGACATTTGGCAATGTCCGGAGACATTTTGGTTGTCCCAACTGGGAGGAAAATATTGGCATCTGTAGGACTAGGGATGTGGCTAAATATCTGACAAGACACAGCTCCCTCACAACAAAGAATTTTCTGGCCCCCAGTATCAGTAGTGCCATGGTTGAGAAACCCTGCCCATGGATATTCAGAACAGCAGTCACCTGGGGCCATTTAAAGCAGGCATTTCAGTGCGGTGTGGGCAGTGGCAGTGCATCCCCAGGGGAACCAGAGGCTGCTAGAAACCTTTGGTTTGATGAGCTGTTTCAGGAGAGGCAGTGTGGTGTAGTGGAGGGAGCACAGACATGGGTTTGAATCCCAGTATGACGTACTGGCTTTGGAACCTGGAACAAATTGTATCTCCTCTGATCCTTAATTTATAACTTATTTTCCTCATTAATAAAAGTTTGAACAGCACTGGAGGCTATGACTTCCCCAGAGGGGCATCCTGAACAGTAGTGGGATGCCTTGAAGTGGGAAGCCCACCCACCGCATCCCTGAAAAGACTTCAATCAGAGCTCTAACCTGGTTCGACACTTCACACTCCCAGCTACCTACACATTTAACTTTTTGAAAGCAGGGAACTATGTTTTTGTATCCTCTCACCTCCAATCCAGGCAGACCCAAATTTACATATATATTTTTGTTCAATAAATGCTTGAATTAATGTCCAGGTTCATGATTTTCTAGTTTTGTTGTTGAAACCTATAATCACCACAGGAGCAGAGTATATGTAACTTTCTTTCCCGCTTTTCTTTCTGTTCTAGATAGACCCATAAACTAGACACTGCAGAAAAAAACTCAGGTTAAACTATATTTTGCTTGGGCACAGTATCCATTTATTTCAAATTAAACTTGGTGGCTGGTTTCTATTTAAATATTTTAACGACTCCCATTTGAAATGCTGTCTGCCAGGAGGTGGTGCTTCACGTTACATCTAAATGTAATCCCTCTGTAGCACCTTCTTGGGCTCTTCCACCCCAGTCAGGGTTGTTTCATACACATTTAGCTGATGTACACGATTTTGGTAATTCACATTTTACCAGAAGATCCTTCATTTCATCCAGGTTTTCCAATATACTAGCCTAAAGCTGGATGTAACGGTCTCTTAATTCTTTTCATCTCTTTGATTCTGTGGTTGTTTTCTTCCTCTCCTCTTCTCTCCTCTCCTCTCCTTTCCTTCTTTCTTTCTTCCTTTCTTCTTTTCTTTCCTTTCTTTTTCTTTCTTGTTATGTTTTATTTCTAATTCCCATTGTTAATTTTCTTTTTCTCAACCAGGCTCTAAAGTTTCTCTAGTGTATTGATCTCTCAAAGGAATCAGCATTTGAATTTATCCTTTCTACTATTTTTAATTTTTCCATGTCATTAATTACAGTTTTTATTTTATCTTATCAGATTCACTCTTCCTTGCTTCATTGGGTTATTTTACTATGCTTTTAAAGTTCCTTAAGGTGAATTTTTAATTCTTTTCTGTTTTCATTAACAAGGAAGGTGACTAAAGCTCTACATGTTCAGTATGGCTGTTGCTATGTTCTATAGATTTTACCATGAAGGGTTCTTTTTATTGCCTTCTGGACAGTTTGTAATTTGCCTTTTGATTTCCTCTTTTGATCCAATCGGGTTCTTTTGTTTCTTATTTTTCCTGGTTTGCTCAAGTTCTAGTGCGTTCTATTTTTTCCCTTGTTAATATGGACGCTCTACTGTACTTTTCCATTCTTATAATGGTTACCTTCCCTTCCCTAGAACTCATAATCAGCTGTATGTTTCTCAATTATTTTTGGAAAACAGCAATAATTTCAAGGACATCAACAAGCCCTATTTCCCCCACCCTACAAACTGAAGCCTTAGATTTTTTTTTCCCTCCTCCCTAGGAATTTTTTATTTACTGATGGCCATGGGTAGGTCAGCGGTTGAGAATATTTTCTCTTGGAGGGTAACTTCTTCGGCTGTGACCCCTCCAATCAGGTCTGGGAGTACATAACTGGGGAAGAGAACGTAGAAGAGGAAATGCTTGAAGAGGCCACGCCCTGGATAGAGTTTCCCTCCCGTTCCTGTCCGCGTGGACAGCCCCCGAAGGTACAAGGGAAACGAGAAACGAGGCGCGCCAACCGTGCGGTCAAATATCGGCTCACTCCGGATCCACCTGTTCGAGGGCCGCCATTCCCAGAGGCCTCGGGGCGCGGCGGGCCCGCGGAGTCGCCGTGCACCGCGGCGCGCTTCTCTCCCGCCGGCCCGGTCCCGGCAAGGCGCCAGGCTCGTGCCCTCCGGGCCCCGGCGTGGGCTACACCGGCTGCGCCGTGTGGCGGGCAGCCGGTGCGCGGAGGCCTCCCGGACCGCGGGGAGGCAGCGGGGAGGCGCTCGCAGTGGCGCAGGCGCACAGCTGCCCTGGCCGGCGGGCTGGGAGCACGCGCTGCGCGAAAGTGGCCAGGTGGAAGCTCCGGGTCCTGCGAGCTGAGCCTTAGCGGCCCCCCCCCAGGTGTCACTCCCTGGCCCGCGCTGCTGTGGCCGGTCCCGGAAGGCAGCGGCGGTTTCTGCAGTGAGCACAGCCCGCAGGCAGCCCGGCGAGGAGCCGAGACCAGAGGTGGGCGCGTTTGCGCGGAGAGGGGTCTGGATCCCCACGGTTCCCGCTGGCACGGGTTCCGTTACGTGTCGTGGAGGGCGGGGACTGGCCCGGTGCCCCTCTTCTCTTCTCCCGAGACCCCAGGAGGAGAAGTGAGGGTGCGGAATTGTAACCGCCTGGAGGACAGCCCTCTCCCCCCGCGGTCGGTGGGCACCTGCCCAGGGCCGGGCACAGGAGTTCAGCTGGGGGCTGGCGCCGCCGGGGCATCACCCTGAGAGACAGGCTTCTCCGCTCCTCTTTCGCGCCTCCTTTTACCTCGGCCAGCGGTCCCTGTTTGTGTGCCTTAAATGGCTTCTGGGTGCATCCCATCTCCTTCCCTTTAGATTTTCCTGACGCCGGACGGCTCATCCGAGATCAAGTCTTGACCATAGCAGCCCCGTAACAGGACCCTGCTACAGATTCTGGGCGTTTGAATTAAGATTCCCTTAGAGGAAATTTAAATTTTTCTTTTGTTGTGGCCACTACAGAAATTTGAGAAAGAGTGAAGGGAGGAGGCTGCCCTTTCAATACCTCCAAGTCAATAACTGAAAACAGGCAAGTCACCTTGTAAAAGTTGCTCAGCTCTGAGCTCTGGAAACTTGAGTTTTGCTTCAAATTTGTTTCTTCCCATGGCTTCCCGGGACACTTTTTTTCCTACTGATTTTTCCTGCTATAGCATTTATCTAGTTGTATTATCTAATGTAGAAAATCCTTTACATATCTGTCCGCCGGCTTGCAAGTTTCTCGAAGGCAGTGACTCTTACTGGAATAGGAATCTGGGAATGGGTGGAGAAGAAAGATTTAAAGGGTAGAGTACAGGATTTCGCTCTTGGTATAAGCTGAGTGTGCATTTAAAGAAAAAAAAAGGATAATTTCTATTTATGTTACAGGTTGCCCCAGAAAGACTCCTGCTGATACGGGCCTTCAATAGAGCCAATCCAGGATAGGATGCTGTATACGAACAGCAGCTAAAACTCTGGCCCTTCAGGGTACACAAGATCAACAGAAGATAATGACAATGGAGCCAAAGGAAGAGGAGCAGGCTTGGGAGTGTGCTACCAGGCTAGGGGGAACCACTCTCCCAACCAAGAGATCTTCCACCAGCACTTCCAGAATACTTCAGAATCTAAAAAACCAGTCAGGGAATAAGTTAAGTAGAGAAGGAAAAAATATTTCATAAACAATTCTTATGTGCCTAATCATATGAAAACAGTCAGAAGAGAAAGAAGTCTGAATTGCTGTAGTGGATGCCCAGGTGTGGCCCCTCCCCCCACCACTGCCACATTCCTGTTCACAGCATACAGGAGTGCCACCTGCTGTCCCTCCCCAGGAATTGCCCTAGACTAAAGGGAGATGCCTCTCCCAAGTTTCTGTCCCCTCCCAGGAGCAGCCCACATCTCCTTGGGGTTGGGGGTTGGAGGAAAGGTGATGGGTTCAAAGACCTGGCCTTGATGGGCGTTCCTTGATGGGCGACATCCCTGAAAGGTCCTCCCATACTTCTCCCAGGTTGATAAAGTCTTCCATTGCAGCTGCATCACCATTTCACTTCACCCTCTGCCCATCTCATGGCCCCTTATCCTTCACAGGTGTTCCCAAGAACCTTCCCCAGCAGACTTCCTGCACACATTCCATCTCCGTGTTTCCCAGGGATCTCAACCTATGATAATTAGGCAGCATCAAATAAGCGGAGTAAAGAGATGTGAATTGGGGGGAATGTGAAAATTGTCTGGACTTTTAAGTCATTAATTCATAAAGAAGCCACAGATCCCTACCTGTCCTGCTCTCTTGTCTGTCATCCATCAGTGCATCTCTTTATTTATATATCCATTCATCAAATTCTAAGTGCCTTACTGGGAAGAAGTTTACAACTGAGGGGGAGGTAGAGAAACAAGTAAACGGAGTTGGGGTGTGGGTCTGACAGGAAGCTGCTGTGAGAGTGCATGAGAGAGAGGGTGCAGCCCAGGCTCAGTGCTGTGGGTATGATGTGGAGGGTTGGCAAAGAAGAGGGGGAGAGAGGACAGCTGTAAGCTGGGGCTCAGGGAGGAGAGCTGCAAAGCAGGGAGCAGTGGAAGGGGCTGTGGCAGAGGGCTGGGCTCAGGGAGTCAGCCCAGGAGCCTGTTTTCCTCCAGGCACCTAAGATTAATGCAGCATTTCTTAATTTCACTAACAACCTTAAGAAGTAGGCTTTATAATACAATGTTACAGATGAAGAAAGAGACTAAAAGAGATTTAATAATTTTCCCAAGGTCACATAACTTCCAAGCAGCAAAGCTAAGATCTAAACCTAAGTGTGATTTCAAACCCTGTGTGCCCAGAGTTCAGGTTGTTTACTCAACAAAACTGCAAGGAAGAGGACATGGGGCTTTTTGCGTTTCCAACTTAAATTGGGGGCAGGGAGAGCCACATTCACTGTTCTGGTCAGCACTGCTGCCTAGACAGGTGGGTGCTTGACCTGAAACCAGACTTTCTCTGCTGCCCAGAGACCAATGCAAAATTAAATTATTTCTGGTTTGCAAAGTAATCCTGTCCTCCTAATTGCATGACGGAACAATGAAAAATGATGGTCTTTATTTCAGAAAGGAAAACAGCCTTGAAAGAGATCTGTCACCCATAAAATCAGCATAATCAAAATCAGATCATATTAACAAATCTGAATTCACAGATAGGACTTCTGCTTCTGGAAGTAACAGGGACTGGATATACCATTTCCTCTTAAACAACTAAAAATCCAGACAAAATACATGAAACATAACTTGGACAACAGAAGGTGCAGGACAGGGTGCCCTGAGAGAAGGGGAACAAGTGAGATGAGTCCGCGGGTTGGCCCAGCTCCCTGCCTGGGGAGAGTTTGTAGGCTGCGGTACAGGGAGGGGCAACCAAAGCAGAGCCAGCAGACTCCCTGAGTTGAAGGCACAGAACTGAGAATTCAGAGAGGCAAGGCAGAGCAGAGTCCCAGAGGCGAGAGAGTTGAACAGAGATCTGCAGGAAGTCCCCCTCAATGCTTCAGCTGAGTACTGATCAGCACAGTTGTGTGAGGCAGCTACCTAAAACCAGGGAAAGAGCCTCCGGGAAGAAGCAGATAGAATTCCTGGGGCTCACACAGGTCTGGAAATTGTCCACATTCTAAAGAGCCAGGGTGGAGAAGCCTGGTAATACACAGGGCATCAGGCAGAGCACTCCAAAGGGTATTGCTTCCATGAAGGGCCAAATTAGCACTAGAACACTGCTCTGTCCCACCTGCGAACGCATACAATCAAAGCCTCGAAAAAGCCATAGTTTCCAAGGAACTTAACTGCGTCCCAGAGCAAAGCCCAAAAAATATTTACAGGAATTTTTTTTAAAAAGCACCCAACAACATAAAATTTACGGGTACCCAATCAAAAATTAAAGGCGTGCAAAGAAATAGTAAAATATGACCCATAATGAGGAGAAAAATCAATAGAAATAGATCCAGAAATGGCACAGGTGATAACTATTAGGCAAAGACACTAAAAGCAGCTATTATACTCCATATATTCAAAAAAGTAAAGGAAAAAACATGAGCAGGTAGAGAGAGACACAGAAGATATTAAAAAGACCCAAAGTGAATTCTACGGATGAAAAATAGTGTCTGAGATGACAAAATATACTGGATAGAAACTACCCCAAATGAAACACAGAGATTAAAAAATACTTTAAAAAAAAATAGATGAACAAAGCATCAATCAGTGAGCTGCCAGTAAACTGCATTTTAATAATTAGTTATTAGATAATTATCTTAATAGACCTGGTTGGATGTTCGAAAGAACCTGGGCCGCCGCGAGGACTCCATAAACATCTGCGACCGCGGAATGAATCCCACCGTGGGATGAGAACCGTCCTCGCAGACAGCAAAGCACGGCCGGCCGGCGCCCCAGGACAGGACTTCGGGGTCGCCTGCAGGCCGCTGCGGGCCCAGAGGGCAGACAGCCCACCCCGGGACCTCTCAGGCCTCAGCCCCGACCCTCACGGGTCACCTGAAAAGAGGCACCTCCGGCCTCGACCAATCAACGCGCCACGCGCAGCCCCGCCCTCCGGCCCGCCCCCGCCCGCCAGGTACAGCACCGACCAGGGTCGCCCCGCTCCCGAGAGCGGGCCCAGCGGACAGGGCTCGGCGCCCGGCTCCGTGCGGCTCCTACCTCTTGGTCCCGGAGGCAGTGGCGGCTGAGCGCATTGGATGGCTTCTCGGAGGTTTGGCAAAGTTGGCTCCACCGATGAAAACACTTGCCTGCAAAGCGTGGTACAAGTAAGTAGAACGTCCGCCTTCTGGCCCGCGGCGCTGCAGGAGATGGGAGTCGCAGCCCAGTCCCCGTGCGAAGCCCCAGGGATGGAGACAAGGACGTGGCAGGGACGGCCAGTGGGTGGAAACGGGTAAGCTCGGGTCCTGGGGTTCGTGGAGAGGACTGCGCTTGCCCCGTCTTCTGGCTCTCCCAGCTCTCACCCTGCCTGTGCCTTCCCTTCCGTGCATCCATCCCAGCTCTCAGGGAGGACGTGGGCTCCCTGCTCAGGAAGTACCGAAGCCTTCTCTCCTACTCCCTACTCCGCAGTGCTGACCACTACTAGATCGTTCAAGTTTTCAACCAGCTTCTCAGTGCTTAGCCTCCGCTCCTCGCACAGGTCACATCGCATGGTAGGTGTTCAGCAAGTGGTTGATGAACGGGCAGGGACCCGCGTTATTTAGGTTCCCTCCCTCAGGTTATCACCAGAATCAACCCTGCCTCGCTTCCCACTGGATTTTTCTGGGCCTCCACCTCCGGTTCATTTTCGGGGGTTCACCCAGGTGGGTCATCTTGCTATAGCTTCATCCCCAAAGCTAAGGGATGTGATGAGGGAGAGGTCACTGTGGCTTACTTGGTAATCTGTGTTACGGGTAAAAGTTTGATTTCAGGAATGTGTAAAGGACTATGGAGGTCCAATGATGGGTTTCAGATGGTCCATGAATTCCCTGAATTTGCACAAAGTTTTCTAGGCAGAGCTTTTCTGAGTCTCAAAGATAATCCCAGACCCAAAAACCTTAAGAACCTGCCTTAGACCAGGAGTCACTTAGAACATGTTAACCATCATCATCATCTTAGACAATGACAATAAACACCAGCCCAGAAATCTCAGTGACAAGATGATTTTTTTAATGGACCATCGAGATGATCTATAATAGCTTACATTAAGTTGTTAACATGAAAAACTGTATCTATCTAAACAAAGTAGGTAACATTTGCCCTGTTATGAAAGATACAGGATCTCACCAAGCAAAGTACATCAAGGGCTGAGTGAACAGCTTATGCAAAACTGGAAGCTAACAGAGCACACGTTGAGGGATTAAGGTAAGGCAGGAAACTGGCATACAAAATCATACAGAGACCAAAATGAAACAATGTCCTTTGGAATAATAGACCTTAGAAATACATCAAATCAGTAAAATTGTGAAGAAAGGCTTTATTTACTTGAAGAGTATACCAGTAAAACTGTTGAATTAGAGAAGGATGAACATGTATATGGATGTAGCTGCAAAAATTCTGAAGGGTTATTTCTGGGCATTTTGGTGGGTCTTTGAGATTGTGAATCCTGGTATTTTTAATGGGTCTGAAATGAAGAAAATTCACGTCTTTTCTTTCCTTGGTAGAACTCGAATTGCACTAAATTATGACTACCAGTCATAATTATGGTCAGATTTTGGCTCCCAAGTAAACTGAAGGGGAGAGGGCAGACAAGCAAGAGAGAAATCTTCCTGAGACAGCTGGGTGAGAGGTGGATAAGGGCGGGGAATGAATTTACAGGATATGTGTAAACTGTATATAACAAGGTGGAAATTATTTCATTCACCAAAATTTCTCTTGGGAAAGCACGAAGATATGTTGGAAGATTTTTCTTAGAATGAGGTATGAGACCTCCCTCCTGGGAGAATATGCTCAGGCACAACAAAAGCTGGTCATTAAATTGCCTTCTAATGTTCCAGTGAATTGATTACCTGATGGGCCTTTTCTTTTGCTGAGAAGAGGGTTTAAGAAGGTAATGGAGCTGGGGGTTGGGGGAGGGCGACTGGGTATCTGGCAAGAAAGAGGAAAGGAGCTGAGGTGACTGGCCCTGAGGGAAGGACCAAGAGAAAAATCTTTGGTGGCAGTTTAGCCAAGAAGGGACTACTAAGAACAAAATGTCTCATAGGATATAACCCTCCCCCACCTCCTACACAAGAGCTTCTTCTGTAATGATATGTTTGTGTGTGGGAATCCTTTGTGGGGAGCTTAAAGAGGTGCCAAGTTCTATACCAAGGGCTGAAGGTGCAAGTAAAACATTCAGACACAGGAATCAGAAGGTAAGAGGACAAGTGAGAAAGGTATGTTCGCGTATAATCAATTTGAGCTTGAGCACTGAATAAAGGAATGAGAGCACCCTGCGCTTGGAATCACCCTACAGAAAGGGGTATAAAGAACTTCTCCTGCTAAAGTCTGACTACTAGATGCAGAGGTACCTGGAAGGAGTGGAAACTGTGTGATTAACTGTATTTGTACAGCCGCTTTCTCAAGCCAAGGGCATGAATCTGGGGGGACACATATTGGGGTACAGAATAAACCTACTTGGTGGGTTTTGGCTGTGACCAATTATGTTTCCAAAGACATGACTTAAATCCATTATATTCAAATCCATGTAGTAATTAATAATGAACAGAAAATGTGCAAAGGACTTTCAATAAGGCAGTCATGCATCCATCCGCAGCACAGCCCAGGGCTGGAGTCTTGGCTCTGGCACTTACCAGCTGTGTGATCACGGGTAAGTTACTTGACATCTCCCCTGCCCCTCATCTTTTAAATTGGGGTAGGAATACCCACATCATCGATGGTTGTGCAACACTGTAAATTAACGAAAAAGCATTCAACTGAACACTTAAAACGGGTGAATTTTATGGTATGTAAACTATACTTCAATAAAGCTAATTTTTTTTTAAAACGGATAAAAAGAGTACCCACATCACAGGGGGACCAGGAAAATAAAAATGTAAACTGGCACGTGCCTGGCGAAGTAAAAATTCAATAAATACTAGTGATTAGTATTAGTGTAATAAACAGATTAAAAATAGTACACTGAAGATATATAGTTAGATTTTTTTACAAATAAGAATCTAGGTATTATTGGGCTGGTTGAAACTTGAGATCATTTAGTTCAACTCCCCTAATTTTACAGATGAGAAAATTAGGGACCAGCAGGTGAAGTGCCTTATTCAAGATTTGGTTCTAAGACCAGACCCCAAGCCTGCTGGATCCCCACTAGTGCAATTCCTACTACCCACTGCCTCAGAAACACTGACATGTGAAGAACTGAGGATGTGTTTCCTTGAAGAAGAAAAAACACATAGGAGAACACAGGGAACTCATATAGAGACACTGAAGAAAGAGAATTCCAAAGCCAAGGGCACACTGCAAAGAGGCTGTCACATCCTGACCTATCAGCCAGGGTTCCCAGCAGTGGGGCCCAGGTCACAAGAGCTTAAGTGCTTTGGCGAGGCAGGGCCCTGGTCAGTCAGGTGGACTGGCTCATTCCTGTGGCCAGATCCCTGGTGACAATGAAGCCGCACAGTCCTCTCTGCTACTTCCTGACACAGGATCTGTCAGCAGCAGCAGGAGCTGGGGCCAGGAGTGAATGCAGCAGAGTTCTTGGAAGAAGTCAGCCTGAGCAGCCCTGAAGTGGGGAGTGCTGCTTCTGTCCACGCTGAGTAGCCTGGCCTCACTTGTTTCTCCCCTGGCCTTGCTAATCAGCCCCTCTGGATTCTGAGGATCTTCTCCTACGATCCTGTCCATTCCCTGTCAATTTCCTCCATCATGGCACCCTCTTCAGATGACTGAGGAAGCCTAGCGGGAGATGTGAGATGACCCAAGCTTCTTGCTTCTTCATCAATGCTGCCACCTTCTAAAAGAACTTGACAGCATGTTTGGAAGATTTCGAAGCTAATAAAAGCTTACTGAATTATCCCAATGCTAAACAGTGGACAAGAGAGAGGTGTGTCTTCAGGCCATGACTTTAACATTTCGGGGGATAATATTCAAGGAGTCAACTCTGTCATTCTAAGAGGTGGTGGAATCACATTCCTCCATTTTTCCTGAATGGTAACAATTTGGGCTAGATGGCTGGTATGGACCCCTCACATTCTGTGATCCACTAGGGGAGGAGGGAAGAAGGGAGGGGAAAAGGGACAGAGGAGAATTAAGGCCTGAAACAGCTTTTATGATTTAACTCAGTACATTGAAACTTCTCAATGAATAGTTCATAACAGTGCCTCATCCTTTTTGACCAACTGTTTAAATGAAAATCAGCAGAAGAACAGCAGAGGTTCTGAGAACTTGGGGTGCAGATTAAGAACAGGAAGTCTGACTTCAGCTTTCCCACAGAAAGCTTTCCTGGCTTGCAGATCATTCCATACAGTGAACACTTTGATGTCGGAGGAGGTGAGAGCTCCGACTGAAGGTCTTCTGACACTCTTGGCACTCGTAAGGCTTCTCTCCAGTGTGAATCCTCTGATGGATGATAAGTTGGGAATGCTGGCTGAAGGTCTTCTCACACTCACTACATTCATAAGGTTTCTCTCCAACGTGAATTTTCTGGTGGAGAAGCAGCTCAGAGTTATCCCAAAAGGTTCTGGCACATTCATTACACTGATGAGGTTTCTCTCCAGTGTGAATTCTCTGGTGGACAATAAGGTGAGAGGTCCGCCTAAAAGCCTTTCCACACTCGAAGCACTCGTAGGGTTTCTCTCCAGTGTGAATTCTCTCATGTCTAAGAAGTTCTGAGTTTCCCCTAAAGGCCTTCCCACATTCCTTACAAACATAGGGCTTCTCACCAGTATGAATTCTAATATGTCTTATAATCTCTGAGTTTTGGCCAAAAGTTTTCCCACATTCATTACATTCATACGGCTTGTCTCCTGTATGAATTCTTTGATGCCGGATGAGCTCAGAACTCTGACCAAAGCCTTTCCCACATTCATTACACAGATAGGGCTTTTCTCCAGTATGAATTTTCTGGTGTCTAATAAGGCCTGAGCTATGCTTGAAGGCTTTGCCACACTCGTTGCATTCATGATACCTTTCCTCAGTATGAATTCTCTGATGCTGAATCAGCTGTGAGCTCACCCTAAAGGTCTTCCCACATTCATTACATTCATACGGTTTCTCCCCAGTGTGGATTCTCTGATGTAGAATGAGGGCTGAATTCTGACTGAAGGCTTTACCACATTCTTCACATTTATAAGGTCTCTCTCCAGTATGAATTCTATGGTGGTGGATGAGATGTGAACTCTGAATGAAGGCCTTTCCACATTCATTACAGGCAAAGGGCTTCTCTCCAGCGTGAATTCTTAGGTGCCTTCGAAGGCTTGAGTTAGTTCCGAATGTTTTTCCACACTCTTTGCACTCAAAGGGTTTCTCTCCGCTGTGAACTCTCATATGCTGAATAAGATGTGAATTCTGATTAAAGGCTTTCCCACATTCTTTACAAGTATGAGGCTTCTCTCCCACAGAACCTCTATGTGTTTTGTTAAGTCCTAAACTCTCTGCGAAGTGCTGGCCAGAAGCAGCGAACATGCCCAGCGCCTCTGCTGCAGCCTCCCCGCGATGCGCCGGCAGGTTCAGGCTGGGCCTGCAGCCTCTCCTGCTCTCACTACTCTCCTGGTCTTTCTCACTTGTGGGTGATTTCTTAAAGATAATCAACCCTGATGCAAAGTCTCTCTCCTCAGGAGACGTCGGCTCCAATATCTCTTCTGAGGACTCTCTGGAACACCCCTCCAACGTGTCTTCTTCACCTGCTGCTCCAAACTCGTGACCCTGGTAAACCACCTTTGGAAGTTTGTCTAATATGGCCCCATGGGGCTCAGAGTCTTCAGAAATTTCTTCCTTGGGAATTACCTCCTTGTTCTCAGTCCCCATCTCACAATCTGAAATGAGAGAGGGTAAGTACGTGAAGTGGCTACAGCGTAGCTAAGTGAAGCCAATGCTAGGGAGTATGGATGGGGCTGGATATGGTTCTGACAGCGCTCAAGCACACTCTCAGGATCAGGTGAGGTTACAGGACACTGATGAAGAGAAGGAGGAGATTTAGGATTACGGTGGACGTGCTAAACAAACAGCAGACACTGACCCACAAGAGTAAGAGAAATTATCAGAGGAAGAGATTTAAGTAGAGAAATAGGAAATGGTTGGTAAGGAGATGCTGATAAAAAGTTCCATAATATTTTTTTAATGGAGGCACTGGGGATTGAACCCAGGACTTTCATGCTAAGCACGTGCTCTACCACTTGAGCCATACCCTCCCCCCAAAAGTTCCATAATATTAACACTGAGTTGGGCAGAGCCTGAAATTGGTAAGAAAAACATTTAAAGAAAATGGTAGCCATTTTAATAAATGGTATATGGAAAAGGTTGGGAGAAGGGGCAAAAAGGACTAATATAATTTGGGGGTTTATAGAGGAAGTGACCAGAAGTGAGTAGCAGGAAGAACCATCTTTGGCCCAGTCCTGTGCTCAGCAGCTCTACAGAATGGGGGATTGTGTATGTTGTAGGGGTTACCCACTCAAAAGGTTAATGTGACTTAGCTACAACAGGCACAGAAGTAACTACTCTTACTTCCCTTTTATTTGGGTGAAGTAAGGTTCTAGTTTAATTGTATCAATACCTAATTTTCCCTACTAATTTGAAATGCCTTTTACCATAGTCTAAAATTCCAAATATAGCTGGGCCGACTTCCAGACTCTATTCAGTTCTGATCTGTCTATTCCCTCTGTAATATCAAACTGTTCAACCTATAATAGTTTCAGATTTTTCATTATGTTAAAGTTCTCTCTCATTAGCTTGTTTTTCAAACATTTTTCCTGTCTATTCTCATATTTTTCCAAATAAACTTTAATAAAATTTTGTAAAATTTCCAAACTTACCCTGATGTTTTTACATCCATCAAGTTTCTGTTATGTCTTCTCTTTTAGTAAGTTTTTCTTATATTTTCTAACTGGTTATCATTTATATATGTATATATAGCAATGCTGTTGATTTTTACATACTAATATTATAACTGGTCTCTTTATATAATTTTCTTAGCACTTTTATAAATCATAAAACCTATTCTTTTTAAAAACTTCTAAAAGGCTGTGGCAAAGATTTTTAGTTGTCTACCCAAATTTCCACTCTTCCCTGCCTCATCAGAAACAGAATAATGAATTTATTTTTATAGCAATGAGCCTACCTAAAGAAATATCCTCAGCCTTCTTTGCAGCTACATTTGGCCAAGTAACCAACTTCTAGCCAATGAGGCAGTCAAATGCAAATGAAGCACGAGGGACTTCTGGGAAATCTCCTTAAGGGTGAGGGGGTACATTTCTTCACCCTCTTCTTCCATGCTGTGCCCAGGGCATGAGGGGATAGCTGGGGTGCCATCTTGGACCATGAGTACACCGACATATCCTATGACACAACCAGAGCCAGAAGGAACCTGGGTCCCTGATGACTCTGTGGAGCTGCCGTACCAGCCCTGGAATGCCTGCCTCTGGAATTCTTCTATCTAAGAAAGAAATAAGTTTTTTCCTTGCTTAAGCCATTACGGTTTTTTTAATTTATGAAGCCAAACTTGCTCCTAATTGGTACAATGGCCCCAGGTATTTAGCTGTCCCCTCACAGAAGTAAGGTCCAAATGCTGGGGAAATGAGCCTCACTCCTGTTCAGGGAGTAAGCAACCGAGAGCTAACACTGAAGAGGCCCTGTGTCTAGGGCAGTGCACCTGTGGCGCCACAGCAAACGTGAGGACACAATCCTCCTATTGGTAAAAGTGTTCACTGCAGAAGGTGATGCTCCAAGTGGAGCGGGAGGCTATGGAACTTCATCCTCATAATGCAGAGTCATGGGATGGTTTTTAAGCCAAAGAATGACACAGTTCATGGTCAGATTAGCATTTCAGGTGGATGTACACTAGTGACCACGTAGTGGCTGTAGCAGAAAGCAGCAGACTGGGACATAAGGAGACCAGTTAAAAGGCTGAAGCAGTCATCAAGGCAAGGGGTGATGAGATCTAACTAGGGTAACAGTAGTAGTGGGAATGAAGCAGAAACAGACTAGAGAAATGTCTAAGAGGACAAATTCTGTACGACTTGGTGTGTGATTGGATACAGATGTAAAGGAAGGCGTAATGAGATGGACAGTGGTACCACCGAGGTCAGGGATACTGAGGAGCAGCTAGTTTAGGAGGAAGATGATAGATGAGCTCTGCTTTAGACAAGATGAGTTTCAAGATATCCATACAGAAGTATCAAGGAGTAAGTCCAAATGTGTTGGTCTAAAGCTCAGAGCAGTCAGGACTGGAGATGGAGACAGGAATGAGTAGTGTGAGAACTGTCAGCTACTGCAAACAGAAACCTAGAAAGCCAGAGGCCACACTGGAGCGTTAACTTCCATGTTCCCTCCAGATCTTTCAACCTTTCTCTACCCTCGCTCTGCCCCAGGAGGGGAACCTACACAGCACACATCAACAGGCCCTCTGGCTTCCAGTAGTGTTCAACCACTGGGGAGCCCCAGTAGGAGGCAGGGAGGAGAGTAAGGTCAGGGTATTTACCCTCCTGGTTCCTTCCTATGAGGTGGCCTTGGGCTCATGGTGTCCCTCAGCTGAAGTTCATTACACCTCTCAAGGAGTCTATCCTACCCAACTGTCTCTATGGGATCTGGGCCCTCTCCTACGTCTTGTCTCTTCTGGCCTGGGGTGGTGACTACTCCACTATTGCCAGCCCCAGGTTCCTCAATACCCGCCCACACCTACATCATTTATAATTAACTTCTTTGCAAATAAACCCTACTCAAATTATCCTACTTTGAGTGAAGTACCCGTTTCCTGTTAGGACCCTAATGATAAATGGGTAGGTGAAGCCTGCCAAGAAGAGAAAGAATGGTTAGTGAAGCAGGCGGAGAACCAGACACAGCGCCACAGAAGTCACCAGGGCAATGCAGAGGGAATTACAAAGCATCACGTGCAGCTGAGAGATCCAGCAGGGTAAGAACTGGAGAACATCCACTGGGACAGTTAGTCACAGGCAACATGTGAGAACAGAGTCTGTGGAACGACGGAAGCAGAAGCCAGGTGGCGGGGGACTGATTAATACATTTGCTGCTCCTTTCAGAAAATCTGGATGAAAGGAGAGAACCAAGATGGGCAGTAGCGCAAAAGGTCAAAGAAAGGTCAAAGAGGGATCTTCTCTGATGGGAGAGATCTCAACATGTTTACATTAGAAAGGATGGTGTCAGTGAGAGACAGGTTAAGAGGGAAGAAAAGATGAGATTACTGAAGAAATGAAGACCCTGAGAGGCAGGAGAGACTGGGGTCAAGTGGTGAGGAAAGGGGAAGGTGGTGATTTTGGGGTGCCTTTTGTACTGCCCTTTTGCTCTGCCCAGCCTCCAGTCACCCCCAGGATGGTAGTTACTACCACCAGCCTGCCCTGGGGTCTCTCTAGTCACTCACCAGTGCAACCCTTGTAAGCCCCCTCCCCTGACACCTGGAGGGATCCTGATCTCCTGCTGGAATCTTGAAGCCCTGGAAGCTCTTTGTGCTACACGTGAAAATCACCGGGGAATCTTCTTCAACTTTCCCCAACTCAGAGCCTTCTCTAATTTTCCCACGGAGGAAGGGCAGGTACCCAAAACCTGGATTTCTCCTTTTTGCTCAACTTTTGAAAATTGTAGATATGTACCTATATAACTGTAAGGATCCACTGTAGAGAATTTAGCTATCTTCTTCATCCAGGGTACCGTTTGGGTTGGGAAGCACTGTTTTAAACAAATTTCTCTCTAATGCTCATCCAAGAACAAGTTCCACAAGGTGGTATTTCAGTCCTTATCTACTTCTGACCCCCTCTCTAGCCTTTCCTCTCCACCTTTATCTCTCCCTTAGTTACTTCTTTTCCATCATCCATCTCCTGACAAAGTCAGCATTCATAGAACCTGTATCTGGAAAATCACTTGTCCACAGTAAAACAAGATGCAAGATATAAAAGTTATCTATGTATCTATCCCCAACTTTAAGACCTGGTTCAAAATTCAAATCCACAAAATCTTTCCCAACTAAATCGGGCCTCCTGTGATTATTCTCTTTCTGTTGCTGTTGTGGGGAGGTAATTAGTATTTTGTTTTTTTTTTAACAGGGGTACTGGGGATTGAACCCAGGACCTCATGCATGCCAAGCACGTGCTCTACCACTGAGCTATACTCCTACCCCCACTGATTATTCTTTCACTTTGCGTTCTGCCAGTGACATAATACTAATGTCATTTGTTAAATATTGCTTTATAGATACTTTCTCATATACAAATCAAAGCCACCCTCTGTATTTTCCCAGAGGCACAGCCACACATTAGACTTTGTCCTCATATGGAAACACCCCACTACTCACAGCCCAAATTCAAATTTCCAAACATAATTTCATATATGTATGTTTCTCACTTCTCCACTTTCCTAAACCTGAAATTACTTGTTTCTGGAGAGAGAAAAGACAGAGGTGCCACCTGAGGAGGCTGACCTCAGTCTGGGGGATGACAAGCATCTACTGGGTCTCCGTAGTTCAGAATAAGGTCTTCACACAAAAAATCGATGGGGGAGGGACAAATCAGGAGTTTGGGATTAACAGATAAACACTACTATACATAAAATAGATAAATAACAGGAACCTACTATATAGCACAGGGAACTATATTTAATATCTTGGAATAACCTATAGTGGAAAAGAGTCTGAAAAAGAATAGATAGATCCATGTAACTGAATCATTTTCCGTATACCTGAAACTAACACAACATTGTAAATCAACTATACTTCAGTTTAAAAAATCAAATTAAAAAAAGAAAAAAACAGTTTAGGGAAAAAAACCAGAATAGGGTCTTCAACTCTGCACACCTTGTTTTTTTTTTTTTTAATGCAGCCCAGGAGAGCAGGCTCAGAAAGCCTCATTCACAAAATACTGATGCATAAATCAAATACCCACCTATTAATTAACCATGAGAAATAAAACTTTTTAAAGTACCACACTGCCTACATAAGAAGCCACATAAAACCCTAAACATTGTTTCATAGGTTTGCACAGCAGGAATTTTTTTTTTTAAATGATTGCTTGTTAAATAATGATTCTTGGCCCAAAACGAGGTTAGATGCAGGAAAACTAGAAAACTTCTAAAACTACTCATCTCCATATCCGCCCTCAGACCTCTCCAGGGGTACGCCAAGGGAAGTGTATTTTTAACAAGTGCCCCAGGTAATTCTGATGCCCCACCAGCTTTAGACCATCTGAATGGCTGGAGCTATCCCACTCTCAATATGGTGCATCCATCTCTACCCAAGTTCTGGTCCACCAAGCAGATCCACGCATGTGTGAGGCAGCAGGATTGCAGATACGCTGCCAGTTCTTGCTCTGACTTCTTTTTTCCTATCCCTCATCTTGACCGCCCCACCCCTACCCTCAAACTTCTGTGAGTAGACACTGAATATATAGCAATATTTGGAGCTATTCAAATTTATGATGAAAAAATGATGAAACATTTGGATATCAACTTACAAACATGTAAGGAGATACACAAAGCTTTTCAAATTATTTTATGGGGTATGTGAGCAAAAGAGTTTACAGCGGCCTTGCTCTCTGTGCCAGAGATCTGACCTCACCCAGGAGCTCCAGGGGTGAGCCCCAGTCACATTAATACCATCCCCCTTGCAAGTGACTGCTCAGAACAGGAGGGACTGGTTCAGGAATGGACAAATGCCTTCATCTGGGTCAATGATATCCTGAGAACGTTTGCTGGAAGCTTCTGGGAATAGCTTCCTGCCATCCTGAGAGAACCACAGGAAGAGACTTGTATGTACTGCTGCCCAGAACTGCCCAGAACTGCTGCTGGATGAAGGCAGGAGCGCTAAGAAAACTGAAAGGAAATGGAGCCAGGGCCACTAGATTAAGTCAGACCTGAAACTGCTTTACTTCTTGATTTCCAATTATGAGAGCTTATACACTTGTATTTTTTAAGCCAGCTTGAGTTGTACTCTGTTACTTACAGGCAAAAGCATCTTAACTTATATAAATACTTTTCCTTAATTCTTGAAAAGCCAGATGGTACCAAAGAGTATCCAATACAAGGATCTCCTCCTCCCCAAAGTCTTCACTAAGACCTGCAGGAAGGAAGTTCTCTCTTGGTCCTCTGGGCCAGCATTTCATGGACCTCTTTCTTTATACTATAGTTTTCATGTTGCTTCCTGTGTATTGCTCTCCAACGCCTACAGAATAAAATTTCTTAACGGGACTCATCCACCCTCCCTGTCTCCCTTCCTATCTCCTGTCCTATGCTCTCCAATGATTGCTGCAAGCTGCAGTCATGCTCAGGGTCCTGCAGTTCAAACACTTATTATTCTTTAAAGCTTCTTTGCCTTTGAGAACAGGTTATTCTCACTTCCTGGAATACTACTGCCCACCTTGTGCACTTAACAATCATCTGTAAGACTCAGCTCACAGGCAGGCCCTTCCGTTTTCTTCCCTGCCCCTGCCCCTGTGGCTCCTTCGTCTTGTAGCAGTTTCCTCATTGTACTGTTAGTCTATCTTCATCTCTGCTTTCTTCTTTAGACACGTGCAAGGACGACATTCTATTTATCTTAGTATTCCTGGTGCCTAGCACATTTCGGGTGCCTGGTAAATATTTGTTACATGAATTTCTGTACGAGTCTTATCGACATAACGAATCTGTGATACCCTTGAGGACAAACTGGATATTCCATTCATTTTTGTATCTGAAGAACCTAGAACGATGTCTGGCACACAGCCAATGTCAATAACCCTGTAAAAATAAGTTCCTTCTCCCAATCTGGATGACATTTCATTTAAAGCACTGTTATCTTCCTTTCCTCTGTCCTTCCCCTGGTTCCCCAAATCAGGAAGGCTCTATTAACTCTGAGCTCAAACCGGACTCCTTTCTATAACATACCCTTCTAAAGCCAATATCCCATCTGCCAGCCCTGGGCACAATCTGCCAGGAGGCCTGAAGTTTTTGACAGTGCCCGCCATTTCGTCCCCTCAGGTTACTTGGGGATGGCATGTCTGAGAAAACCACAGCTCCCATCGGCCCCCACGTCAGGACCGAGGAAGGGGTGTCCCTGCTGCTCCTGCGGCTGACAGGCATGGAACCAGAGCGGGGACCGGCCCTGGCCGTGTCCAGTCCCCACACCCTCCGTGTGCAGGTGGGGAAATGGAGGCCTGGGGCGGGGGGACCATAAAATCCAAGGTCACACAGCGCACCGGGCTCAGGCACGGGCCTGAACGGGGGGTTTCCGCGGGGCTCACGGCGGGGGGAGGTGGGGAGGGGTCGGAAGCCCAGTGCCCTCCACCCCACGCCGGGACGGAATGAGGTCTCACCGCAGGCAGCCACGGCCCCACGCTGGCTCCGCTCGGGCTCCCCACGCTGGCTCTGCTCGGGCTCCCCGCGCTGCTCCGCCCGCTCGCGCAGAACCCGCAGCTGTTGTCTTGGTTTCACGGGCGACGGGCACCGGCCACTTCCGGTACCCGGGAGGCACTCCAGCCAATCAGCGCGCGCCGCACTCCGGGAGGAACAGGTGGTCGGCAAGCCTGCGCCCCCTCACATTTTCCAGCCTTGCTTTGCGCAGGGTACTGCCCGCTCCCGAGCCGCACCTCGCCGCTGCCTGCCACACCAGCTCCCTGGAGTGGCCCTGTGCGCCGGGTGATGCCCGCTTCAGCTCCACGGTCACTGACGAGCTAGGTCCTCCGAGTGTCCTAGAACGGCTCCAAGGATGCACTTCCTCCCTGGGACCGGCCGCTCTGCCCGCTGCTGTAGCTCCACAAGCATTCATCTGGACTTGAGACACTGGGAGTTGGCTTCACTTTCTCGCCGGACAGTGATCGCGCCATCCCCTTAGCCCCCTCCCCCACCCCACCTACATCATTTATCCCGTCACTGCCTTCCCTGGGCTCCGTGAGTCTGGTGAACACAGGCCCCTAGATCCTAGGAACAGGCCAGTCGTCTGCTAGAGGTGAAGGAAGACCTGCTCTTGAGGTCAGGAAAGGCTTCCCGGAGGGAGTGATGTTTGGGCTGACATCCGAAGGTTAAACGGGAATCGCCCAGGGAGGGAGAGAGCGGCTCAGGCAATGGGAACGGCATTCTACCCTAGCCTCCTTATTTCTTGAACTTGACCCTTCTCATCTCAGAACCTTTGTACTTATTGTTGCTTCCTCTGCCTTTCCTGTGCACCCAAGCTTGTTATTCAGGTCTCAGTTCAAGGTCACAACGTTGGAGAAGCCTGCCATCCTATCTAATGTTGCCTCAGACTATGCCACGCCTCCCAAGTATCAGTTACAGGGAAGGGCTGTGATTGGCCTTGTTTAGGTCTGGTGCTCACCCCTGGACCAATCATTGTATTCACGGGAAAGGGATAGTAGGATTAGCCAAATCTGGGTCACCTGTCTTCCCCAGTTGTGGGGGCAGGCTTCTGTGTTTGCCGCACCATAATCCTGTGAAATAGGGAAGGGAGTGACTATTACCAGAAAGTATATATATATGTCTATCTCCAGTACACAATCTATCGGGGGGAAAAAGCTTTTGCTTGAGTTTTTGGGATTAGGCTGTAGACTATAGGGTTCATCACTTTGGCCATTCTCACACCAATTTCCTTAACTCCTTTGCCCTACTGTCTGCAATTGCCTGGGAAGTTTGTTAACCCTGGATCAGTTGCAATGTCCATTTTGCTTGCCCAGGCTGCTGACAGCTAGTGGGGAAAATCATACCTTTTGGAGAAAAGCTCCCAAATAAATGTATGGTCTCCACTTTCCAGAGGTCTTTCACTGCTGCCCAGAAATCATCTTCTGTTTCCCTAATCAGCTTGTCTACCCTTTACATGATTCCTTTTGCAAACTTCTTGACTCTGCTGAAATCTTTGTCCAAGCTATTATCCACCTCCACCATCACAATCATTGCCAACTGCATTCATCCCAAGGAAAGATGTCCATACTACACAAGTACCCTGCCTCAGACCAAGAACGGAAGGCACTGGTTCTGCTGACTTTTATCCAGCACATCTACATTAATGGTCATCTCTCTCAGGAACCTAGATCAGTGATTCTCAATCTTGGCTGCACATTGGAATCATCTGAGGATCTTTAAAAATATTGATGTCTGGTGCCACCTACATAGAGTCTGTTGAAAATGATCTGAGATATGATCTGGGCTTTTTTTTTTTTTTTTCCTTTCCAAGCAATTCTAACATGCAGCCCACATGGTTGATAACCAATAGCCTAGGTCAGTGATTGGAAAAGTGTGCTGTCCGTTGTAAATTATATTTCAAAAATTTTAACTTAAAAAATAATTGTAAATCAACTATACATCAATAAATTTTTTTTATTTTAAATTAATTTTAAATAAAAGAAAAGCATGGTGTCTAAATCAGCATCACCAACATCATGTAGGATGATGGTTAGAAATGCAAAGTTTCAGCCATCACCCACAGATCTCCTGAGTCAGAAACTCTGAGGGTAGGGCTCAGCAGTCTGTGTTTTAACAGATTCAGGAGTTCTGATGCACACTATAGTTTGGGTATCACTGGCCCAGACATGAACAGTGCTTCATTTGATCAGCCCTTGTAGGTGGCTTAGACAAGAAAAGGACCAGTTGTATCCTGAATACCTGGCTCCCCCGCCCTCCATCTGCTTCAACACACTAGCCAATTTACGGGTCATCTGGAGCCATGGGGATCTACCAAGAAAAGGAGACCAAGACAAATGGTCCACAGATACCATTCTCACTCCCAGTGTGTATGGGGATGTGTATGATGGGCAGGGGCTGATGTTTCATGTCTCCTAACAGGTTCAGGAGTTCATGGAATCGACTTTTATAGGTGAGTCTGAGCAGTTTCGCTCCTCTTGAAAAAAATGGCAGGTAGGAATTCACCGTCTTGAATTCACACAGAGACAGGTGAATAGTAAAGAAAAGACATATTGCTCTCGTTCACCCCAGTCCCTTCCCATCTATCTGCGGAAGACGTGGGAAGGAGGGCCACCCGCACTGGCGCCACTCCTTTCTTATACTTCAAAACCATGCCATCTCTCAGATTCGCTTACAACTCTGATTTGGACCTAGTGCTGATCATAATTATATTTTCAATCATCTATGGACCACATTCCAAGCTATTACCCAACTAGTAGTAAGGGCACTCTATGTCCCCTCAGACTTAAGTAGCATTGTAAGTGTAAATCATTGTTCGGATTCTGGAAGAAATGACCAAAACACCCACCTTGAAAGCTTTCACTTCTTTCAAAACCTCTACGCCCTCAGGTGAATAACCCTAGGCCAGGGCATAACCTATGTTAAGGCTTAATTAAGTCTTCAGTGTTTCCCTCACACCCCCAGCTATGAGATGCAAGGAACCAAAACAAAATGGCAACCTCTGCCTGTGGCATTAACAATTACCTCACGGAGCCCAGAGAACCAAGTCTGAGCCTGACCCAGCAAGATCATGTTATCACTATGCCAGGAGAGCAGTTCTAAACCTGAGAGGTGCCTTCAGGGTCCTGTAAGGTCCGCAACTCTCTTGGGTGAAACCACAGCCCCTTTCACATGGGATAAAATGCAGCAACACCTGGAAACCTCAATCTCCCAGCAACTGCTCCATGGTTTGGTGCCAGGTGGAGAGGCAGAGAAGAGAAGGTTGCCCTGGCAGAGGGGTGAGTGCTGGCCTTTGAGGAAGGAGAGCATGAGGTAGTGGGAGGGGATGCACTGGAAACACACAACAGCAGAATGTACAAGGCTGCAAGTGATCAGAGGACAAAGCAGAAAAGAGCTGTACCCCAGGGTATGAGGCTCCTCCCCAGGGCTCTGGAGTCTTGTCAAGGTCAGCAAAATAAGAGCCTACCTGGTCCCAGGGCTAAGACACCACTGGGCCCCAAGAGTGCCCCTGCCCACGGAGCCCCAGATCTGCCTTAGAGCCTTGTCCCCATCACCACACTCCAGGCAACTGCTACTAATTAGCCTGAATTCCCACAGGAGTAGAAATTATTTGCAATCCAGGCCAACGCAGTCCTATGTGAATATTTCTGAGGCTCTTTTTTGAGATAATAACACGGGAGGACAATCAAGTCCAAGTGTCTCCCACCATCACAGGGACATAAAAGTTCCCAGTGTGAACAGAGAATCTGGAATGTGGGCAGGACGGCTCCTATTTTCATGGTGTCATTTTCCCAGCTCAAGATATGACCCATAAAAATCACGGATGAACTATTCAGTCCTCCAACAAGATCCCTTCTCTTGGACACAACCTTTCTCTCAGGCTCATGCAATCCATTTACCACCTCCCACATTCTTTTCACTCACTCTTCACAGTGGGTTTTCTCTTACACACCCTGCCCACACTACTGCCCTTGTCACTGCCACTGAAATCAGAGCTGTCAGGGGGAGGGTATAGCTCAGTGGTAGAGCACATGCTTACCATGCACAAGGTCCTGGGTTCAATCCCCAGTACCTCCATTAAATTGTTTTTTAAATAAATAAACTTAATTACCTACCCCCACCAAAAAAAAAATACAAAAAACAAACAAAACAACAACAACAACAACAACAAATTCATGGCTATGATGACATGTCAGGGTCCCTCTTAAGCAAGAGGGTCCCTTTGTCTCTGAGGCTTCATTCTGCTGCCAACACCCACACACTCCCTTTCTAGACTCATCTTGGGCCTGTTGCCTTCCTGCCTCATTCAAACTCTCTGTACCCCTGCGGTAGGGAGTCACTCAAATGATCCTTAATCTCACTACATTAATGCCATGTAAGAAAGCATGATGTACGGACCTTATCCAAGTGGGCAAACTATAGGCTTTGAGGCGTGGTTTAAAGGAACAATAACAAATCCAGACTTTACAAATATCTAGTGTAGCTTACAAAGCCCTCTGATATATACCAGCCACGATCAGAGTCTCTTGAAGGCTAGGCTGTCTACGGCAACTGGAGAAAAGCCCTTCATAGCTGGGGGCCGCCCAAAGGATCCAGGGACTTGTCCAAGTTTATTCAAGTCAGAAGTGGGGAGACCAGATTAGCACTCACATGTTCAGACTCCTGCCCACGCCCTCCTCACTCCAACCTGGCTGCTTTCAAAGTCCCACTGAATACACATCCACCTTCACCACTTAATGGAGCCCTGGGTTTTCTTTGTTTTATTTTTTGGTGGGGGGGGGGTGATAATTATGGGTTTTTTTCTCTTTACTAGGTGGGGGGAGGTAATTTAGTTTAGTTGTTTACTTTTTTAAACGCGGATTGAACCCAGGACCTTGTGCATGCTAAGCACGCACTCCACCACTGAGCCTTACCCTCCCCCGCCAAAATGGGGCCCTGTTTTGTCTAGGCCTGTTTTGCCTCTATTTTGACCATGAGTCAGCTCCAGAGAAGGAATTTCAAATCTAACATCCAGAAAATCCACGTTTGCCTTACATGTGCATCAAGTATCTCCCATCTACCAGAAGAAAACCGTGCACAACCAGGGTGTTTGGGTTACCTATCTGGCTTCCCTACTTCAAGACCTGGTTCAAAAAATCATATCCACAAAGCCTTCCCTGATGCCTCTCTTATCCCAGTCACTCCTCCACTGTCCTTCCTGACCCTTCGTGTTTGGGCTAATTTGACCTTCGGTAGCTTGTATTCTCTTGTAAGAATATTTGACATCTCTCCACCTGGTGATAAGAACCCAACCTGCCCTTGGGGACAGTGCCCAGAGCGCAGCACCAACCAGAGATGGTCTGTGCACATCCTGAAGTGCTTATCTGGAAACGTCTTTGATGGTTAAACTGAATTTTAACAATGGCCTTAAGGAAGAGTACCTTAACCCAGAAGTCTAGCAGGAATCTGGGGCACAGGGTAAAGGCTGGCTTTAAAAAACAAAACAAAACAGAGCAATGTCCAATTTCCTTCACCAGCTTTCAAATGGCAATTCTTGAAATTTTGGTTTAATTGGAAGGGATGGGCTTTCTTTCACTTTTTTGTGTATTAGGTGAATTTTATATCCCATGCTTTCAAATTACTCAACATTACATACATACAATGCATCCAGTAACACCACAGAAATATGACAGTTCCGTCAGTGAGCAGAAGGCAGATCCCAGGTCTCTGGCCCACCTCTGGAGGCTGTACTTTAGAAAGTCCACGATGGGGGCAGAGCCATCAGCATTTTATTTCCCAGGTGATTCTGATGTCTTTGGGCATTGCTAAATCTAAAAGTCACCTCAACCCTGAGAAACAAGTCTATCAATTTAAATTCAGTATTCAAATAACACAGCTAGCCTGGATGCTGAAATTCACACTGAAGAGAATGAATGATGAATATATTTCAGTGAACAGGTGCCAAGACACATGACTATATGGACATCCTTAAACCTACACACAGGAGGTGCACCTAAAGTTTATTTTTAAATTAGTCATTTAAACCAGGAATACATTTATTAACTCTTGGAACATTGTTATAAATATTGGATAGGTTTTCATAACAACCCACAACAATGTATTTATCCAATGACACACTGATGCATTTAAAGGTGTTTTCAGGGGTTGAGAACCACCAGGAAAGCATGGGCTTGGAGACAGCCCTGCACTCCACTTCCCAGCTCTGCATACCTGGGGAAATGACCTGAGCTTTGCCCCCTCAGTCTCCTCACCTCTCCAATGGGATAATATTAGCACGTTGTGTTCTTGGGGGAATTGAGTGAGAGAACGCACAGAAATCAAAAACACTCACTTACACTACAGCAGCTTCTGGTGCAAATCAGGAGAGGAGAGGTTTTCTGGGGTAGTGGGCAAGAGCTGGAAGAAAGGGGTAGAAGGAAAGAGAGTTTGTGTGAGAAAGATTATCTGAAGTGGTATTAACTAGGGGATCTTGATTTCTCAAGAGACTAAAAATAGACTTACCATATGATCCTGCAATTCCACTCCTAGGCATGTATCCAAAGGGAACCTTAATTCAAAAGGACACATGCATCCCAATGTTCATAGGAGCATTATTTACAATAGCCAAGATATGGAAGCAACCTAAATGTCCATTGACAGATGACTAGATAAAGAAACTGCAGTATATTTATGCAGTGGAATACTACTCAGCCATAAAAAAATAAAATAATGCATTTGCAGCAACACGGATGGACCTGGAGATTGTCATTCTAAGTGAAGTAAGCCAGAAAGAGAAAGAAAAATACCATATGATATCACTTATATGTGGAATCTAAAAGAAAAAAGACAAACAAACTTATTTACAAAACAGAAACAGACTCACAGACATAGAAAACAAACTTATGGTTACCGGGGAAGGGAGTGGGAAGGGTAGGGGAAGAGGGTAGGAAGGGATAAATCGGGAGTTTGAGATTTGTGGATACTAACTACTATACATAAAATAGATAAACAACAAGTGTATACACAGGAAACTATATTCAATATCATGTAGTAACTTATGGTGAAAAAGAATATGAAAATGAATGTATATATGTTCATGATGCCCCTTTCTTTCTTTCTTTCTTTCTTTCTTTCTTTCTTTCTTTCTTTCTTTCTCTCTTTCTTTCTCTATGGAGGCACTGGGGATTGAACCCAGGACCTTGTGCATGCTAAGCACACACTCTGCCACTGAGCTATACCCACCCCCTATATGTATGTTCATGTATGACTGAAACATGATGCTGTACACCAGAAATTGACACAACATTGTAAACTGACTATACTTGAATTATATATATATATATAAACAAAAACAAAAACAAAAACAAAAACAAAGTAGGGAATCTTGAAGGGGACAGGGGATTCGTTTGTAAGTTGAGAGGTCATCTCCCTGCTCAGGGATGGAGACTGTTCTTGATGGGCACCAGGTGGCACCACAAGCCTACAAACTAGCGTCCTGCTGTGTCTGAGAGCGGATGAAAAGGAAGAAGTTGAATTTCAGCGCACTTACCAACCTGACATAGTTGACAATCTCAATAGATGGGGTGTTTTAAGTAAGGTGATTACACTTCAATGAACCCATAACATTCAACATACAGACAAATCCCCCTCGTCTAGATTCTTTCTAATTATATTTCTACATCAAGGGACACGTTGAAATATAAACACCATATGTGTATTACTTGTTAGAAAAATATCAGAACCAGCATCCCAAACCAGACAAGCCATTTCTGTGGGCAAATATGACTGTGAAATGTGGGCCCTGGTGGAGAAAGAAAAGAGGAAAATGTGGGGAACATTTATGACAACTGTGGGGGAGATGGGTGGTTGCCTGTCCCAGTATCACCCACCTCGCCTAGAATCCCAGAGGCACGTGGCCGCTTGCAGTACAGAGTACAATTTCCAGTCTTCCTTGAGCTGGTGTGGACATGTGGCTAAGCCCTGGGCTGCGGGGCATGAATGGAAAGGGAAGCTTGTAGGAAATTTCCTTGAGAGACAGATGGCAAGTTCCTCCCTCCATTCCGTGCCTGCAATATGGTTTTGATGCCAGCAGCGCCTCCTAGTACCCAAAGGCTAGTGCTGCGCCCTAGGATTGATACCAGGAGACTATGAGGGCTTCGTAGGAACCCTGGATTGTCTACCTCTGGCCTTTACTTAAATCATGGATAAGCCACTGTTATTTTGGGTCTTACTCATAGCCATCCAACTGATATTCTATGTAAGAACCCCACTTTCATTTTTAAAGAGTACTTTCATATTAAAAATCATGTCAAAAAGACATGCACCTTGATGTTCATAGCAGCACTATTTACAATAGCCAAAAAATAAAAACAACCTAAATGTCCACCAACAGATTGGATAAAGAAGTTGTGGTATATATATATACCACACACACACACATATATATACATATATGTATACACAATGGAATACTACTCAGCCATAAAAAAGCATAAAATAGTGCCATTTGCAGCAACACGGATGGACCTGGAGACTGTCATACTAAGTGAAGTAAGCCAGAAAGAGAAAAAAAATACCATATGATATCACTTATATGTAGAATCTAAAAAAAAAAGATACAAATGAACTCATTTACAAAACAGAAACACAGTCATAAAGAACAAACTTATGGTTACCAGAGAGTAAAGTGAGTGGGAAGGGATAAACTGGGATTTCGAGATTTGCAGGTACTAATATACATAAAATGATTAACAAGTTTATACTGAATAGCACAGAGAACTACATTCAATGTCTTATAGTAACCTATAATGAAAAAGAATATGAAAACAAACATATGTATATATACGGATGACTGAATGTTGTACACCAGAAACTGACACAACATTGTAAGCTGACTCTACTTCAATAAAAATAGATTTTAAAAAATCCTTACTGAGACACCATTGACAGGCACTTCTCCAGCAAGTGGTTCACATTTATGTTTACTGAGACTTTCTGGGACGGTAGTAAGGACTATTAGATAATATACTATACTTTTGTATTTAGGACTAGTCTTTTCCCCTGGGAAAAGAGATGCTTTGCTAGTAAAGACCAGAAGCTCATAAATGGGAAAGTCACGGGTGGGTTCCTCCCAAACAGTCAACAACAAACAAAGCCCCTTTCCCTTGCTCTAGTCCAGAGACATCCTTTGACATTTGATGGAATTCTTCCTGGGCCGCTAGATTTAGCAACATACAGACAATTATATCTATTTGTATTCTCTTTTTGTTTTGCTTTTGTTTTTTGAACTTTGATCTTTGGGTGCTTATATTGGTTTAAAAATTAAGTTCTGTGATTGAAAATTATTATTTTTTAAAATTGAAGTTCTTAGAGCTACCTTGGATCCAAAATAATCTGAAGTCTGCCTGTTCTGCTTTTCCTGGGTTCTTCTGCAAGAGCATCTATGTTGAAAAAAAAGAGTATCTACGTCGGGGTTCCCTAGGGAAGCTCACCAGAGTCTTGGAATACAGGATTTTTGTTGGTGGTCAGTCGTGTAAGCAGGGAGGGTCGGTGTGACTGACCTTAGCTGTTTAGTCTCGAGCCCAGACGCAGTGTGGCCCAAGGCCTCTAGGCATACAAAAACAGGTGTTTACCATACATCCCATTGTTAGCATTAACTACCTGGTACGGCCCCAGGGCCTCACGTATACAATGATACTCTTCCCAGACTAGATTTTCCGAGGGCTCGAAAGGTTATCCCGCAGGAGCTGGTCAAGGGCCAGTGTTGAAAATCTTGTGCAGAGTCTGAGCAGCCCAGGCCTGCCGAGTTAACCCATTACCTTTATAATAAAGCCATAAAATAATAAATGAATAATAATAATACAATAATAAAAAATAAACTCAGTACCTTGTAGTAAAACACCATTACCTCAGCTAATTTCTGAGGACCTCCTTGGAAAGAGTCCAACCAAAGCAGATTTCAAAACAGCAGTGTGTACAGCATGGTGGCACTCAGCAAACGAGTCCATGAAATCAATACCATTCTTTGGACTGGTTTTGGTTAGGCACCTATAGAAGAAAAGGGAAGATGGGGGCAGGGAGGGCGGTACAGAAAAAGGAAAGAGAAAATAGAGAGGGTCATTACTGGTGCCTCTGAAGATGGGAGGTCTGTGTCTTGGAGCTGCCCGGTTTTTCCAGCTAAGGCTCTGTGACTAAACCCATCCCTACTCCTTTCCCTTAGCTGGCTAGTTTCTTCCCAAGTGTTTCCTTCTTTTTTATTTTTTTTAATTTAAAAAATTTTTAATTGAAGAATAGTTGATTTACAATGCTAATTTCTAGTGTACAGCACAGTAATTCAGTTATACATATATTATTTTTATCATAGGTTATTACAAGATACTGAATACAGTTCCCTGTGACATACAGTAAGACCTTGTTGTTTTCTTCCATTTTTCCTTCCATCCCTTTCTCTCTGCTCCAGCTGTTCCAAGACCCCCGAGATCCAGATGTCCATTCAGTTCCCTCCAAACAAGCCATCCAGACTCCAGGGCTTCCCTCCAGGGCCAGGACTAGGGTCAAGGGAGGCACAAGGCCACAACATTAACGGTGGCATCACTCTCAGGATCATGCAAGAGAGCGAGTGCCCCTGGAAATTCTGTACCCTGGGCACTCCCTCCATCCCGGCCCCACATTCCGTCTCGAAAGAGGCTCTGCACAGGAAACTGCACCCCACAGTTCTGCATGTGTCGAGGAGGACTGGGCAGGTATGAGAATAGACACAAAGGCCGAGTTCTGGGAAGCAATGAAGCATTACTTCATAAGAGCACGAATGCATCTTCACATCCCTCTCTTTAATATGCACATCCTAATGGGTAATTCCATCAACATTAAGCTGAAAACCAGAAAATAATGGAAATGGCCCACATCCACTTCTCTCATTTCTACCGGGGGCCCCTCCACCCTTCAACCCTTTCAAAGGCACGAGGGCTCTTTTCCCACAGCACCCTGGCACCTTTCCTCCCTCCCACTTCTTGGTGGGAGAAAACTTGCCAGGACCCTCCACTCCGGGACTGCCTTGCACTTCCCTGATTATGGGCAAGAAATGACCACAGGGGACATCAGCAGCTCTGCCCCTGTCCTCAAGGACATCTGAGCTACTTACAGGCACAAAAAGTCACGATGCTTCCACGCACTTCCGAGACGCACGGCCAGTGCTTTTCCAACTGGTGCGGCACTTCTGATGAGACAGAGAGAGGAACTGCAGACAAACTTTCTTCCAGGTTTACCGATTGATCAATTATTCACCTAAGAAATGTCTCAACCAAGGGAGTGCACACCAGGACCAGCTGGCAGCTTCGCATCACAAAATAAATATTCAGAGATCCTCAAGTTGCTCAAGTTTTTATCTCTTTTTCACAAAGCAGATTCTCTCGCACAAGTCTAGCTGAAGGTTCCCTCGTGTTCATTGCATTCATAGGATTCTTCCCTGAAATGGATTCTTTGATGTCGCTGTAAAGCTTGACCTAGGGCAGAGAGCATTTCCACTTCTATTAGAGCCAGTTTCTCTCCCATCTGAATTCTCTGCATTTCAGCTATAACCGAAGACCTTCCAACACTCATGACATTTTTCACAGTGTCTCTCTCCAGAATGAATTCTTTGATGTTGAATAAGAATTAAGCTCTGATTAAAGGCTTTACCACTTTCAGTAAATTATAGGGTTCCTTTTACAAGTAGATACAGTAATGTCGAGTAAGATGTGGGCTCTGAGGAAAGGCTTTCCTGCAGTCATTACATTTAAAAGGTTTCTCTTCTAACATGAAGTCTCTGGACTGATAAGGCTGAATTATGTCTAAGTGTTTCCCTACACTCCTTACATCCTTAAGATTTTTTCCAGTGTGAATTCACTGATGTGCAGTGAGACCTAAGCTGTCACTGAGGGCTCTTCCACACTCAATGGACTCACAGGGGTTTCTCCCAGATGAATTTTCTGATGGGAAACAATGTATGAACTCTTCCAGAAAGTTTTCCAACAGTCATTACGTTCCTACGGCATTTCTCCACTGTGAATTCTCTGATGTTGACACAGCCACCTAAAAAATTTCCCCACATTCCTTACATTCATAAGGTTTTTTCCACTGTGAATTAAACAATACCTAATGAATTCCAGTTTCCCCTTGAAAGCCCTCTGGTATTCATTACGTTTATATGATTTTTCTCCAGTATGAATTATCCTATGTGGAGCATGGTGTACATCTTTGGGCCACACATGTCATGGTTTCACCTAGCCCATTGGTAAAGATTAAAAAGAAAAAAAAAATGATAAAACTGTGTTGGTGAGGGTTTGGGGACATGAGCACTTGTTCATTGCTGAAGGAATGCAAATTGGTACAAGTTCCAGGGAAAGCAAATTTTTCCAAATGAAAAATGCCTGCACCTTTGACTGAGCTACAGATAGGATTTGTTCTACAGTAGCTTTCTTGTGTGTAAAATCACAATTGTCCAAGGTTATCTAGTGCAACATCGTTCATAGTAGCAAATGATTTCAGTCTAAATGAATCTACAGGGAAACGGTTAGATAAGTCCTGACACATGTGTAAAATGAAACACCTTGTGGCCATGACTCAAGAGTGAGGAAGCTCTTTATAAACCAATATGGAACTATTTGAAAAGTAAAATCAAGGTTCAGGATAGTCTTTACTGAACATTACCAACTGTGTAACAAAAAAACAAACAAACAAAAACAGAGGGAGGAAACCCCACAAATTTAATTGTATATGCAGTCTGTCTCTGGAAGGACTGAAATCCTTATTCTAGGGAGGAAAACCAGGTATGGGTGCCTTTTTCTTTCTTTTCTTTTTTTTCTGTACCACACAAATGTACTGGTTATTTTAAAAATTAAATTTAATAAAATTCTGAAATCGAGAAAAGAAAAGAGATAGATGAAGAGATGTGAATTTAGGCAGGTGAGAAGTTTATGATAGAGCAAGGAAGTTCAGAAACTGCATCATTTAAAACTGTAATCTGCTCCAGTTTCTGGTTCCACATGTGTAGAGCTTGGAAGTTTCCATTTCATCCTAAAAATACGTAAAAAGCTAAACAAGCTGAAAAATAAAAAACTCTTCTGAGATCCATAAGAGAAGGGCAAACGACTGCCCTCTCCAACGTTGGAGAGACAGGCAAACACAGAGAATCACCACATAGTGGAGGAGAAGCCTCCACTGGAACCAGTGCTGCGCTAGGGAAGCTGAAAAGGACATTAACAAATTGCTGCAGGCAATTCTGAGACTGTGGGCAAGTCTAAGAGTTAAAACTTCAGGGGGACACAGCTACTACAGGGGCGGGAGAAGCACACTTTGGTGAATGTCACCTTCAAGAACTCCATCAGGTTCTCACAGTAAATACTGGAGAAAATTTCTCCTTGTGCTTTTAGCTGGGGAAGGAGAAAAGGAACCGTTCTGAAATACATCAGAGCTCTCTGCCCTCAGGAGAAACTAGCTAACCAGAACCTAACCTGCTATGGTTTTATCAAGCCTAACAGACCTGGAGACAGGGAAATAGCCAAACTCCAGCCTACTCTAACCAACCTGTTCCACCCACCCAAGCGGGACAGAAAAAAAGGTGGGGAGAAAAAAACAAAACAAAGCAAAAATGAGAAACACTGTGAAGTTCACAGTGCAGAGGCAAAGGCTTACTAAAAGACCGAGACCTAATCATTGGACTAGAAAACACCCGCTTCCCCACACATCACTACCACATTGCTAAAGACCTACGAACAGCAGGTTCTTTTACCCAGTACACCATGTCCAGCTATCAAGAAAAGATTACTAAAAGGCAAAAAACAGTTTCAAGAGACAGAGCAAGCATCAGGACCAGACATGGCAGGGAAGCTGGAATTGTTAGACAGGTAATTTAAAACAACTATGATTATAAATCAACTACATTTCAATTAAATTAAAAAAAAATAACTATGATTAATATACTAAGAACTCTAATAATGGGTAAAATAGTCAGTGTGCAAGAACAGGTGGGCAATGTAAGCACAGATGAAAATTCTAAGAAATAACCAAAAAGAAATGTTAGAAATCAAAAGTACTGTAATGGAAATGAAGACTGCTTTCGATGGGCTTGCTAGTAGACTAAACAGGGCTGAAGAAGAATCTCTGAGCTTGAGGATATCTCCATAGAACCCCCCAAAATTAAAAGTCAAAGAGAACAGAGACTAAACAACAACAACAACAACAACAACAACAACAACAACAACAACAAAATATCCAAGAACTGCGGGACAACTACAAAAAGTGTAACACGTGTAATGGAAGTTTCCCCAAATTAATGTCAGACATCAAATCGCAGATCCAGCTGAGAGAACACCATGGTGGATAAATGCCTCCTGCCTCAAAAAAAAAAAAGAAAAGAAAAAAGCCCATTACATCTAGGCATATCATTTTCAAACTGCAGAAAATCAAACATAAAGAAAGAAATCCTGAAAAAAAAAAATCCTGAAAGAAGCCAGAGAGAAAACACACCTTACCTACAGACGAGCAAAGATAAGAATTACATACAACTTCTCAGAAATCAACCAAGTAATGAAATATTTAAAGTGTTGAGAAAAAAAAACTCCCAGAGATCTAGAATTCTGCACCCTGCAAAATTATCCTTCAAAAGTGAAGGAGAAATAGAGAAACAACAAGTTTCTACTGTATAGCACAGGGAAGTATATTCAATATCTTGTAGTAACCTATAGTGAAAAAGAATATGAAAAGGAATATATGTATGTTCATGTATGATTGAAGCATTATGCTGTGCACCAGAAACTGACACAACATTGTAAACTGATTTAACTTCAATTAAAAAAAAATTTTTGTAAGTGAAGGAGAAATACTTTCTCAGACAAGAACTGAGGGAATTTGTTGTCAGCAGACCTGCCTTGCAAGAAATGTTCAGAAAAGTTCTTTAGAGAGAGGGAAAATAATACAGCTCAGAAACTCAGCTCTATATACATAGAAAAGGACAGCACTGGAGAAGAATAAGTGAAGGTAAAATAAAAACTTTTATTATTTTTCTTATTTTAAATTGACCTAACAGATAATAGTTTGTTCAAAAAAATAATAGCAAGAATGCATTTGATTACGTTTGCATATATATTTTTATAACATATGTGTGTGTGAAATGAATGAAGCAATGACACAGGAATGGGAGGGAGGAATGAGGATTATTTTCTTATTATAAGGTACTTACACTACTTGTGAAGTGGTATAGTGTTATTGGACGTGAACCTAAATTAGTTGTAAACTTTATAGTGTAGACTCTAGGGTAACCACTGTAAAAAGTAAAAAAGGAGTATAACTGATATGATGAGAAAGAGAAAACAGAATCATAGAAAATGCTCAATTAAAACCACAAAAGTCAGAAAAAGAACAGAAGACAAAAATAGGAACAAACAACAACGGTAGTGCAAGAATGACATGCAAATTTGTGACACGCTCCAAAATTTTTACACTAGAAACTGACACAACATTGTCAATTAAAAAATACATAAAACACACACATACAAATAACAAGGGCAGTAAACAGAAAATAGTAACAAACATAGTTGGCATTAATCCAGGTGTATCAGTAATCACTTTGAATTTCAATGGTCTAAAGGCACCAGTTAAAAGACAGAGACTGTCAGAGAGGATCAAAAAAACAAGATCCCAACTACATGTTGCCTACAAGATTCCCACTTAAAATATAAAGACACATATAGATTAAAAGTAAAGAGGTGGAGAAAGATATACCATGCTAACACTAATCAAAATAAAGCAGGAGTAACTATATTATAAATTTCACATAGAGCGGACTTCAAAGCAAGCAAAGTTATCAGGTGTAAAGAGAGGCATTACATAATGACAAAGGGGTCAATTCTCCAAGAAGACATAACAGTCCTTAATGTGTATGTACCTAATAACAGAGCATCAAAATTCATAAAGCAAAAAACTAAAAGAAATGCAAGGAGAAATAGATGAATACACTATTATAATTGGAGACTTCTATTCCCCTCTATCAGAAATGGACAGAGTCAGCAGGCAGAAAATCAGGAAGGACACAGGTGAACTCAACAGCACCATTGATCAATTTCACACGACATCCACTAGACTACTTTATCCAGCAACAGCAGAAGACACATTTTTCTCAAGTTCACATGGAATATTCATTGAGAGAGACCACATTCTAGTCCATAAAACACATCTTAAGAAATTTAAAGAAATAGAAATCACACAATGTCTGCTCTCAGACCTCACTGGAATTAAACTAGAAATCAATTACACAAAGATAACTTGAAAAATCCCAAAATACATGGAGATTAAATGACACATTTCTAAATAACACATGAGTTTAAGGAAAAAAATCTCAAGAGAATTTTTTAAAATGTTTTCAACTAAATGAATACTAAAACACAACTTAGCAAAATTTGTGGGACACAGTGAAAGCAGTGCTTAGAGGGAAATGTCTAGCATTGAATGCATATATTAGAAATGAAGATCTAAAATCAATCATCTAAGCTTCTACCTTAGGAAACTAGAAAAAGGAGAGCAAATTAAATTCAAAGTAAGAGAAGAAAAGAACTAATAAAAATTAAAGCAAGGTGGGTGGGCGTAGTTCTGTGGTAGAGGGCATACTTAGGTCCTGGGTTCAATCCACAGTACCTCCATTAAAAAATAGAAAATAGAGCAGAAATCAATAAAATTGAAAACAAGAAATTGATATAGAAAAATCAATAAAACAAAAACTGGTTCTTTAAAAGGATCAATAAAATTGATACACCTCTAGCCAGATCAAGAAAAAAAAAGAGAGGACACAAATTGCTAATACCAGAAATGAAAGAGGGGACATCACTATAGACCCTATGGACATTAAAAGGATAATAAAGGAATACTATATACACCCCTATTCCCACAAGTCTGATAACTTAAATGAAATAGACCCATTTCTTGAAAGGCACAAACTGCCAAAACTCACATAAGAAGAAACAGACAATCTGAATAGGCTTGTTTCTATTAAAGATATTGAATCAATAATTAATAACCTTCCAAAACAGAAAAAGTAGTTTGAGTTCACTGGTAAATTCTTTAAGACTTACTACAAAGCTACAGCAATAAAGACATTGTGAGGTAGGGGAGGGTATAGTTCATGTGGCAGAGCGCATGATTAGTATGTAGGAGGTTCTGGGTTCAATCCCTAGTACTTCCTCTAAAAATAAATAAATGAATAAACCTAATTACCTCCCCCTCAGAAATAAATAAATAAATAAATAAATAAATAAATAAATAAATAAATAAATAAATAAATAAATAAATTTAAAAAAAGACATTGTGGCATTGGTGAAAAACAAATAGATCAATGGAACAGAGTAGAGTGCCCAGATAGAACCAAAGAAATACAGTCAAATGATCCTTGACAAAGGAGCAAAGGCAATACAATCAAGAAAATACAGTTTTTTCAACAAATGATGCTGGAATGATTAGATATCCACACGTAAAAAAATGAATCTAGAGCCCACAGACCTTACACTCTTCACAAAAATTAACTCAAAATGAATCACAAACCTAAAGGTAAAATGCAAAACTATAAAAACTCCTAGAAGATAACATAGGAGAAAATCTAGATGACCTTGGCTTTGGGAATGATTCTACAGATATGACACTGAAGGCATGAACCATGAAAGAAAGTACTGATTAGCTAGACTTCGTTAAAATTAAAATGTCCTGCGCTGTGAAAGGTGCTGTCAAGAAAATGAAAAGACAAGCAGCAGACTGTGAGAAAGTATTTGCAAAAGATGTATGTGATAAAGGACTGCTAAAATATACAAAGAACACTTAAAACTCAACAATAAGAAAACAAACCATCCAATTAAAAATGGGCCAAAGAGTTCAGCAGACACCTCACCAAATAAGCATGTGCAAAGATGATCCACATCATAGTCATCAGGGAAATGCAAATTACAGCAATAAGGAGATACCACTAACACACCTATTAGAATAGCCAAAATCCAGAACACTGAGAGAAGGAGGAACACTGAGAGGAGGAGGAACACTGAGAAAACCAAATGCCACCAAGAATGTGGAGCAAAAGGAACCTTCATTCACTGTTGGTAGGAATGCAAAATGGTGCAGCCACTTTAGAAGACAGTTTGGCAGTCTTACAGAACTAAACATACCTTTACTGTATGAGCCAGCATAAATCCTTGGTATTTACCCAAAGGAGTTGAAAACTTATGTCCACACAAAAAAACTGCATGTGGATGCTTATAGCAACTTCATCAGCAAATGCCGAAACTTGAAAGCAGCCAAGGTGTCCTCAGCAGGCGAATGGATATACTGTGGTACATCCAGACAATGGAATATTTATTTATGCAGTGCTAGAAACAAACGAGCTATCAAGCCATTAAAAGACAAGAGAACTTAAATGCAGATGACTCAGTGAAAGAAACCAGTCTGAAAAGACTACATGTTGTATGATTCCAACTCTATGACGTGCTGAAAAAGGCAAAACTATGGAGGGAGTACAAATATGAGTGGTTGCCAGGGGCTGGGGGGAAGGGCAGAATGGGCAGGATGAGTAGGCAGAGCACAGAGAACTTTTTGGGCAGTAAAAGTTCCCTTGTGTGGCTGAACCACACTGACTCCATCCTATCAGCTCCATCTTGGCCCCGCAGTCCTACTCCCTCCCCTTTCTGTGTTATTGAACTTTGGCCTGTTCACAGAGAAGGCACCAAGCCAGATAAGTTCCCTATCAGCTTTACCCTTACCTGTATCTGATAGGAAAAAAATGGAAGAATGTGTTTTGCTGATACAGATGGTTAATGGTCATGACATACCCTGGGGGAGGAAAAAACCCGGGTTCCAGTCTGCACAGCCCTGCCTCCCACCTGGTAGTCAGATTCTATTGTTAGCTTTGGCCCCTTTACACCCTCCTGTACCCTCTAGATTGTCCATCTGCCTGAGCCTTCCTGCCTGTATGCAAGTCACTCACGATAAACTTCATAATTGCACTTGTACGGAGTTGCCCACCTCGTTTTTCTGGCTCAAAGTTCCTTCTCAGTTTGGAGGATATTATTCAATATCTTTACCTCCCAACAACTCCGTAGGATACAATGGTGGATATATATTGTCACGCATTTGTCCAAACCCTCAGAATGTACACCAAGAGTGAACCCGAAAGTAAACTATGGACTTTGGATGATGGTGATGATAGGTCAGCGTAGGTTCATCGATCGTAACAAATGTGTCACACTGGTAGGGGATGTTGATAATGTGGGAGGAGGTGCATGTGTGGGGAAGGGGTGGGAGGCAAGGGGGGAGTATATGGGATATATCTGTATCTTCTCAATTTTGCTGTTAACCTATAATCGCTTTAAAAATTTAAGTCGGTTTAAAAAAAACTGTGATCTTCCCCACAACTCCCTCTATTCTCTCCTTTGCTTTATTTTTCTTCATAGAATTTGTCACCATCTGACATACTGTTTATTTCACTTATTTGCTTTGTTTATTGCCTCTTCCTTCTGTTAGAATATTCATTGAAGGATAGGATTTTTTTTTCACTTACTGCTATGTATTTAGAGCCTAGAACAGTGCCTGACACAGAACAAGCGTTCTGTAAATAACTGCTGACTACAAGTTCAGTTAGGATATACTTAATTGATTATGTTTTCTCTTCTATCTTAAGTAGAAGATCTCACCTCCACCTTGCAATGCAGACCCACAAATCCAGGCAAAGTGCTCCCCAATCATCTGTGGGGGTCCCCAAAGGAGGTCTGACAGGCACCAATGAGCAAGGCTGGTCATCTGTGGACTGACATCAAGCATTTCAGACACTCCTGCTCAGGACTCCTTCCACTGGGTACCAACTTGTCCTGGCTCTTAGAAACAAGCAATGTCAGCTCTTAATTCTCTGTTAAATGCTCCAACCTTCTGAAAGCTGTAGATAGACTGGTATTATAGGATCATAAAATACTAATGCCACGAGAGATCTTTAAAATCAGCTAGTCCAAACCTCTCTTTTAGCAGCTGCATAAATAGCTGGAGTTTTCCTCACAGCTCAGTTTGGTGTCCAAGCCAAGACCAGAACCCAGAGCCAGGACTAGACTCCTGGCCTCCTGAGGTTCCCACGCATTCAACAGTTTGCTTAAATATAGCCACAGTTCTGTTGTACCTTTTCACTTGGCTCATAGGTAGTTAATTTATCTTTAATTTTTAAATTTTGGTTTTGAATGCTGGCCCGGGCATTTTCTTGTACTAGTGGGAGGGTCAATTGGCATCATCATTTGGGAAAGAAACAAAAGCCTTAAATGTGTGCGTACCCTTTCACCCATTAATTGTATGTCTGGGAATTTATCCAGAAAAAAAATTGAAAATGTTTGCAATGGGTCCTTGCTGTTTTTACCTACCCAGTGTTTCTCTTCCTCTGCTGGTAACTGGATGTCTCTTTCACCTACCAATTTATGCCAGCAGGGTTTGAGACTGTCCCTGAATTCTAACCAATCAAAATACTTATGAAATACATTTTCCTTTTCATAGTTGACAAACGGTATCCCCTTGATGTTTTCAGTTGACTTTCTTTGATGTATAGTCAGAGCTTTTTTCATGTGCTTATGGCCACTTGTATTTCCCATTTACTTACTGAATAACCCTTCTTCTCTCCCCCTTCCCACTACTTTTTCCCCTTTCCCACTATTTTGTAATATGACTGGCATCGTCACACCACTAGGGGATGTCTCTGAGCTATGTCTCTTTTTAACTTCTCTATGCTGGCAGGAGTGACATTCTGAGCTGACCCGGATGACGTGAATTTCCACGAACAGGAGTGGGGCAAGGACAGCTCGTCCAGTCACAGGAACAGGCTGTGTTGACCAAGGGCTTCACTGTATGATAACATGGCGCCTCCCAACCTTCTTAGTCTTAATTTTACTACCCAGGAAATCTAACCTGTGGAGTCCAACGCATATTTTAAAACATTTTTCCAATACAAATATTTGTTGTCTTTTAATTTTGTCCATAAAGACATTGGGGAGGGAGAAACACTACCAACCACCAATTTTAGAACATTTTTGTCATCCCCAAAAGAAACTTTGTACGCACCCATTAGCAGTCACTCTCCATCAGATCCCTCATCCCAGCCCTAGGCAGCCACTCATCTAGTTTGTGTCTAGAAATGTATCTGTTTTGAATATTTCATATAAATGGGACCGCAGAATACGTTAGAATTGCTTCTTGATGTCTCTCATAAACTCAGTCACACAACGAATTAGTCCAATGTCTAAAGCTCAAAAAAAAGTCTACCTCTGAACCTCCTCAGGCTGTTTGTCCGTCTTCTTCATGTCTGGATTCAGCATTCCAACACTGATGGATGCTTTTGGGGGCGCCATGTCTCCATGGTTACTGTCCTGAACTCCCATGTTCTTTTAACGGAAACAGAAACCCATCTCGGATGCACAGTTAAGCTTTCCAAGCCTCTCTTCCCCCTTCCCCTTCCCTTCCCCCTTGCAAAGCTGCACAGAAAGAAGCAGGAACAGGGCCCCCGCCTTGAAGTTCCTCTGATTGTCCAGTCCTCCATGGAAAATCTTATTGTTCGTCAGGACACAAGCAAAATGAATGTCCTTAAAAGGAGAAAAGCAACTGCACCAAGGATGATGCTCGCCCAGACAGCCTCCTCCTGACCCGACTCGGGCCGGTACGGAGCAGAGGACCAGCAGACAAGCTCGGGCCCGTGCCTGGGAAGACCCCAAGGAAGGGTGTCTGTAATCTGTCCCCTGCTTGAAAGAAAGCAGGGCTTGGGAAGGCTGCCTCTCCCACAGGCCTCCCTCTGGTGCCAGATGCAGCTACTGTGAAAAGAAGCACGGCTCCCACCCGGGACTTAAAACAGGAAAAGCTTCTGAAACAGAAGTTATTTGGGAGCGGGGAGCGGGAGGGTGGTGAAACAGGCCAGGGCCAGCAGCACTCAGCTCCGCCACGCTCAACAGCAAGCAGAGAATCAGAACCAGAGTGACAACGCGTTTCTTCTCCCTTGTCGGCTGGCAGCCACCTTTCACTCCTCTAGTTACCTTATCTCACCTCTTCTCACTGTAGCGTCTCCTCCCCTTTCATCCGATACTCCACCTCACCCTGTGCAATTAAAAACCTATACACCAAATACCTCTGGTGCGGATCAAGTGTTTAGGAAAGGAAGCCCTGGGCTAGTCATTAGCCTTTGTTTTCCAGGAAGATAAGAAATAGGTGAGGAAAGATTTATACGTTAGGGGTCATAAGTTAAATCTTTACATAGTCTGTCCCCTGTCCTGCTAAAACTGGGCTTTGGTTTTAGTTTTATAGAAGGATCAAAGAGCTTTTTTCATTTATATGAGGGTTTATTATTCACGTTAGGTTTAACATCATTCATATCACAAGGCCTATTTTCATAACTCTAAGAATTGTTTGCCTGTAACCTGGAGCCTGTGAATGTTACAGCAATCTACATTTGTCTGAGGGTTTGGTAGAAAAAACTGTCTTTGTTCACGTACGTTGTAAACTGTTAGTCCTCACAGGATGCTGACCTCCGTCAGGGACCTGGTCATTATTAACTCTCTCTGACATTACTGATCTCTCTCTAATTAACTGCACCAATACAAAAACCTCTGAGGGTTCTCAGGAACCTACTTAAAGCCATTCCTTCTTGTACAAAACAAATATACAAAGTCATAAATAAATCTCTAAGGTTAACTGGAAAATACAATGCAGAATCTTACTTTTCCAAACTCACCTGTGTATCCAAAGCGAGTAATTCACACAAATATCTAGGATAATGTAAAGCTCTCTGGAAGGATCTCACAACTCACCAGGGGCTGAGGTCATGGCAGATTTGGGGGTCAAGGAACAGGCCACCAAGTCAGGGAGGGAAAAATTCACATTACCTGTTGGTGTTTTGATACTGATGACAGCATTTCCCGCTCTGACACTTTTTGCAGGAGGAGTGGGCTAGTGTTGAGCGCCTACAGTCTGCCAGGCTAAAGGCTCGCTGACTCCTCAACACAGCTTCTCGAAGTAGGTACTGTTATTCCCACTCCCTGTTGGGGAAACTGACGCAAAGAAGGCTTCAGTCACTTGCCCAGAGTCACAAAGCTAGTGAGTGGCTCAGAATCCACGCCACTGGCCATGACTCTTCACTGAATAAAAGGGAATCTTTCTTTCAATCAACAGATATTTGAGCATCTACCATAAACTAGGTCCTAAGGGAGCTCCGCAAACAAATATGATCTTTGCTGTCAAGGAGGGGAAAATGAATGGGGGTAATTTAGTAGGAGAAACAAGAGAAGCTCATAAGTAAATAGGAACAAGATGAAGTTTCCAAAGAGAGATACAGATGTTTTTCCATGGGGGCTCGGAGGAGAGACGGGACACCCTTACCTCACAACCAGTTTGGAAGATGAAGGCTTCACTCAGTTCAGGGATTTGAACTGGATCTTACAGAAGAGCAGCATTCTGACCAGGAGATAGCTGGGGAGGGACAGAAGAGGTTCCACACCGAGGAAAACATATGACATGTTGGAGAGTCCCGTTTGGCCAATGGGTTCTCACATGGACGAAAATGGATCAGATGGAACCCAGCATGAAGGAGGACCAGGTCTCCGGACACCCTGTCTTGGGTTCCTTCCACGACTCTTTGTCGCCTTGTCAATCAGAACATTCACCTGCTGATGACAGCTTGACAGAACCTCCCTGGGAATCGAGGACTTTAGTTTGGAAGGAAGCAATTCCTTCCCGGGCTACTTCCTTCAGCTGGAGGTGGACTTCTAGCTCTGGGCTGCTACCAAGAAGCCGAGAGTGACTTAAAGCTACTCTTTTACCACTCATAGGGTATTTGTCCCACCCACCTTGATATAATCCTTTTATAAGCCTCACAATGGTATCCTTCTCCTGCTAGTCTTTGTTAGAGGAAAAATTTGGGTCTGATTCAAAAATGAATAACGTTCAATCGCTAACCTCAAAGAGGCCAAAGTCCAGGGGAGATGACAAACACAAAATTCATAATTGCATTATCACATGGTACCTGTAGTGACAGAGGTGTGCCCAGGGTAAGCTGGAAAAGAAAAGGGTTCCCAACCCAGCCTGAAGGAATTGAGGTGTCCTGAAACTACAGCAGCCAAGCAGAGACTTGTGGGTGACAGGAGGCCGCCAGTCGAGTGGGGCTGTAAGATGTGGAGGACCTCCCAGGAAAGACACAGAGGCGGGAAGCAGTGTGATGTCCGTAAGGAACCGTAAGCAATTTGGTGGGAGGCAGAGAGAGCCAGAAAGAATGCAGGAGAGGAAGATGGAGCTCTTTAATACGGCTCTGTGTCCTCCAAAATACATAGCAAACTGCATCCTATGCAGTAGACCCTCCATAAAATTAAAAAATAGATAAATCCAATGATGGATGGAGTAATTGTTCTCTAAAGTTCCTTGCAGTCCCCAAAAGTCAGGGCTGTGGCTCAAGGCCTCTCTGAGATTTGAGTTCCAAATAGTGTGAGTTTCTAATGGGAGATATCAAACCTCACCTCTGGGGTTATTTTCCAGAAAGTCTGCTCCATAGAAGTATCTACTTGGGTGAGGGGGAATGATGGTAAACCTACCCTAAAGGGTAAGTTATACTGTTTGCTGGGTTGACTCTGCCTGTGGGTGAGTTGTCAAAACCAGGCTGTGGACTGAGGACAATCACAGGGAGGGGTAAGATCTGTGGCCCTTTACCAGGTTGAAGCAGGGGAATAAGATAAGCGAGATAAGAATCAGGCTGATTTGGGCTTATCTCCTTCTCAGAACTCTGAGGCCAGTGTTCCAGGATAGAAGGAAGGGGGAAGGAGGGGCTGGTGCCTGTGCAGAAGACAAACAGCAGGAAGGTGGCAGCACTCACCTGCAATTACCTTCCTAGAAGACACAGACCTGGGATAAATTACTGAAATCAGCATGAAAGGTTTATCCCCCACACAACGGTCCACAAATTAAGGGCCTCCAGCAGTGCCTACCCCAAGGCCAGTCCTTGCAAGGCTATGAGGACTTTGTGTCTACACTCCCCACCCACCCACAACATTAGAATCTTAAATGCTGCTGTGAGGTCTTCAAAATAGGAAACCTGGCCACTGTCTAGGATTCCAGGTACTTTGTCGCTAATCCGTAAGGAAATGAGGGAAAGTGAAAAATCAGAGGATGGAAAATCCTTACCCCTTGCCCCTCCCACCCACCTGGACTGGATATTACAAGGGCACAGGAGGAACCATCATCTCTCTTGGCTGCAGAACGAGACAGTGTTAGTCACACTCCGCTCCCCAGAGCACTGACTCCCATCTGAGAAGTGCTATTCCCCAAGATGCCCCATTCCCTGGGGCACACAGTGGGTGCTACAGGATTGGACACAGGGATTCTCCACACGAGATGGGCATGTTAGACCCCTGGTCTCCTTGGTTGTTCCCCTGCCCCCACCCCTCCCCAGGGCCACCACGCCTATGCCTTGTTCCCCAGCTTCTGCTCTTTTGTGAAAATTCATGGTGAATCCCGAGCTTGAGGCACTTCCCACTGAGACCCAGGTGACCCTCCTTCCCATTTATGTCCCCTCTCTCACCCCAGACGCGAACAAGTGAAACCAAGAGTAGTCATCAGTTAGATCCATGAAACTCTAACTTGCCTAATATCTAATACACTGTGACCTGCCTTCCCTGATCGGGCTCGCTTTAATTGTTTTTACAAAAACTTGCACATCCTCTAAGCCTCACACAGCCTAAATAAGAAGTTTGCCTGAGTTGTCTTTCAGAAACTTACAGTCAACTGTGTCCAGTCCAAGCTTGAGCCGGTTAAGACTGGTTGGGACCCCCATCCCCCACCTGGCATGCACCAGTGAAATTTTGACGTCAGGGGCCCCCAAATCCACCCTCAGAACGTGCTAATGGCGCCATTTTCTGAACATGCATCCCTCGAAGAAGCCTGTAGCTTAGCTGCGCCTGTGCAGGACGCTGATTCCATCCCCTTTTTTTTTCATCCCCGTCGCCTTCCCCACACCCTCCATGCCTCAGACTACCTTTCTTCTTTATCCCATAAATACCCCGAGCCCCTGGCCTTCAGGCAGGCCTATCTGAGATCTGTCCTCCCTCTCCTTGCTTGGCTGTTAGTGAATAAATCTTTCTCTGCTGCAAACCTCAGTGTCTCAGCGTTTGGCTCGCTGTGCATCTGGCAAACCAACCTGCTTTGGTGACACAGTTTGATCTGGGGACACTGCTGTGCCCAGTGATAGTCTTCCTTAAGTGATATTTCCACCTCCTACTTCAAGAATCTATTCATCACTGGGTGCCACAAAAGAAGCGCTTTTATGATCCTCCGGGCCACGAGCACCCCAGGCGCACTCACTTCTCACGGTACCTGTTCAGCCTGCTCCCTGACCCTATTTGAGTCACTCTTGCCTCTCCTGTTGGAGCCTTTCTAACACCTGCCTGTTTTCAGTAACAGAGCTCCATTTCTAAAGACACAGCGGTTTCTTTAGTCTCAAACGCCTTCCCAGAGAAGTACCTGAACTTACTTATTTTCCTTCCACTCCTCAACCAGGCCCCTATCCCGTAGGTGACTTTTGTCTATTTACGTTGTCTACATACATTGTCATGACTCTTCTCATTTTTTCTGGCCATTTAAAAATGTAAAAACCAGTGGGGTGGGTATAGCTCAGTGGTAGAGCACGTGCTTAGCATGCATGGGTCCTGGATTTAATCCCAGTACCTCCATTAAAAAACAATGATAAATAACCTTCTCCCCCCAAAGCAAATAAAAATGTAAAAACCATCCTTAGTGCTCAGGGCCATATAAAAACAGGTGGTGAGCCAGAGCAAACCGTGAGATGGACAATAGGCAAGTGAAGAAGCACAAAACATCCTTTCAAATGGAGAGGAGGGCTAGGAGGAAAATAAGACAGGGTGAAATATGCCAGAGTGTGGGTGTCTCTGGGTAACACGGATGGGGAAGTCAGGGAAGGTTCTCTGAGGACAGGACGTTTCAGCTGAGACATGACATGAGACTCATGCAAAGATGCGGAAGGAAAGAGCTTAGATGTTCGGAGATAAAGTCAGAAAGGTGGGTGAGGACCAGATCCTGTGGGCCTGGTGAGCCATGGTAAGGAGACTGGCTCTCAATATAGGTGTCCTGGGAACCACAGATCCGAAAGAGGACAGAGGCTGTGAGGCTGGGCCCAGGAAGATTTTTGTCTACGAAGCTCCTCATGTCATTCTGATGCACTCCCAAATTGAGAACTCTCCCTTATAGCATCCTAGTCACTTCCCCTCAGAAGTCTGACTCTGGATCATCTGTCTAGAATCTTCTGGAAAGGGTACTTCCAAAGGCCTTCTTTCCCCCACCACGTAGTCTGCAGTAAGGGCTTCTAGCTGGGCCGTGGTCTCACAATGCCCCATCCTACCCACTCCATGACTGAAGAATGGGTCAAGACGTTCTGAATCACACAGAAAGTCAACTAGGAGATTCCTGCCTCACAAGAGGGACAGGCATAAACTTTTACAGGAGCTAATTCAAGTTGGGATTCCCTGGAATTTAACAAGGATAAACATCTATCTGACTTTTTACCATATTTATTAAGTGTATTTAGTTACTCTCCAGTATACATCCTGCCATCTCCTAAAAGTTATGATACAGCCAAAAGCTACTCATTAGGTTTACAGACTATCCCCCCAGTAAGAATCATCCAAGATATAATCATTACCTAAGAACTTGAGCTTTGATTAAATTTGCAGGCTTTCTTCCTCCAGTTGGAATTCTCTCAAACTCAATAATGTGAGAATTTCATTTAAAGCCTGAACCACATTTGGCTATTATGATACAACAGAAAGAGAGCCAGCCTGGAAATCTGAGATCAGGGGTCTGGTCCCAGTCTCACCCTACTGGATTCAAGCAAGTCACTTAGCGTTTCTGCAAACACAGGTTGTAATGCCTTTATCACATCCAGAGCTCCTCTCTTCAGTGGGTCTTCTTTTCTGAAATCTTAGGAAGGTGATTCTCTGGCTTTTGCTACGGGATTTTCCCTTAAGACACTAACATGCATTTGAACAGATTTCTAAAAACCCTGTTTCCTGATCATTTTCCTCTGCGGTTCACACAACCCAACAGTACTAAGCACATAGTATAGGTGGGTGCTCAAGAAATACTTGTTGGGGGAGGGTATAACTCAGTGGTAGAGCGCATGCCTGGCACGCATGAGGTCCTGGGTTCAATCCCCAATACCTCCATTTAAAAATAAATAAACATAATTACCTCCCCTTCAACAACAAAAAGATAAAAGTTAAAAAAAAAGACTAAAGATGAGTTTATTAAAAAAAAAAGAGGTACTTGTTGAACAAAGTTTAGGATACATTTTCAGGAGACAGCAAGGGATACTCTGGGGGTGAAGAAACGTGCATTATTTCCATTTTCTTCCTTCTACTTTGCCGTATTTGCTAAATTTTAAACAAAGCAAACAGCAATCCAAAACCTCCTCTAGTATCGTTCCCCCTAAGGCTGGTCCACTTCCCCTGCACTGTTCCTATGGCAGAAGGTGCTCGTAGACTGTCCCTTCGCTTCCCTTTCTTTGGAAATCCATGACCATCCACCATGGGGAAGAAAGAAATACTGATTCTGAAGGGAGTCACATCATCCCTTCTGGAATACGAAGATGAAAGCTGGTCTCGGAGGAAGAAATGCCCGCGGGGACCCTGGCCCTACACTCCACCCGCGTGCCACCCTCCTCTGGCCCCCGAGTCCCCCAAGTCCCCCAAGCTCAACTCGCGGCAGCTCCAGACACTCGGGAAAGGAAAGCCCCAGCTTAGCCCAGGACCCGCCCAGCCTTCTGCGCGTGCGCGCCCTGCCCCGGGAGCCGCAGAGCCGCGCTCTCTCAGGGCTCCGTGAACGCGCAAGCGAAAGCGGCCCGCGAGGGAACGCGCGCCTCTTCTCCCCCTGGCGGACAACAGTGGAACAACCGGGCTTGGGGAGCGGTTTGGCGGATAGGGGGTCGTGGAGGGTTGAGCAGAAGAGCTTTGACATCTTTTGGGACCTGACCTCGTTTTGCGGCAGCTTCTTTCCCCAGGCTTCACTTCCAGTTCAGAACAAGGGGGAAAGGGAGGCACCAACCTTGAGCTCCTGATATGTGCTGGGCCCTTTGCGTGTGTTATCTCGTTAAATCTTCCCAACAGCTTTATTGAGTTATTAGTCCTATTTACAGAGAAGGAAACTGAGGGACTGACTTACCCAGAATAGCACAGCTAACTAGTCATGAGTCTGGTACCCAGGTCTGTGTGCTCCAAAGGTCGACTGCACCCTTAACCTGTTGGGCTTGGAGAAAGGGGAGCTGCTTCTCCTCTCTCGCTGAGAAGGCTCAGCAAGAACACCCAGAACCATTTCCAAGGTCATTTTACAAGAAGCTTAGCTTATTAGGCATGAGAACTTTCCAGGCTGGTCCATGTGCCTGGGGCATCAGGTAGGAACTCAGCTATAGGTTAAGATACAGGAGCCCAGGGCAAGACCGTCCAGGTATCTGAACAGAGTCCTTCTCCAGGATCGGGGGTTGGGGGAGCACGAGAAAGGACCCAGAGGAGTCAAGGTGGATATCCTCATTGATGAGGCTATCAGGGACACTGAAGGTTAATATCGGCTCCTGCAACTGGGGAATTGTTTAGGGATGAGAGAAGCAGTTTCTATGACACCCATCTGGTGACCAGATCTTTAGAAGAGACATACTACCCAGATGATGCCACAGCCTCCCCTTGCCTTTCAAGAGAGACAGAAGTGGATGGGAGAAGTGAGAATGTGTATAATGAGGCAGAGGCTGCTGGCCTGAATTTCCAATGAAAAGGATCAATGGTGAAATTGCAGAAATGTCCAAATTAAGGGAGCCAGAAAGCTGGCAGGTTGTCTGGGTGGCTTCCGCCCATGATCCTAGGGGAGATTCACAAAGAGCAGCTCTCATTTCTTCACAGGGCAACTTTGGAAGAGACCAGAAACTAGAGGCAGACTCATGAGGGGAAGACAACGTGGTTTCTAGAAGGAAAGGTGATACCTGACATCCTAGAAGCATGAGACAGTCTGGGCTTCAGTCAAGTTAACCTGCAGTGGAATCCTGCCTCTTAGGAACTGTATGATGCTGGACAACTCCTTAATCTATTCAAACCTCAGTCTTCCCATCTGAAAAATGGAGGCACAAAGAGACTCACTTTACAGGGCTGTTTTAAGGATGATTTGCACAAGGAATGCTAGCAGATAGGAGATTAGTGGGCACTTCTCTGAATAAAATCTAAAATCCATCACGCTTTAAAAGATTGATTTGGAAGACAGAAGTGGATAAAAAATGGTAACACCTATTTCTATAAGGTAGTCTTGAGGGAAAAATAATCCAACTGTATTTTAAACTAGCAAGCTACCTTCCCCATCCCACCTCCCGCAGGCTGCCTGTACACTCAGCTTGCTCTGACCTGCAGAGAATTTTGTATTCTATCATTATTTTCTTGCTCACATTTAGTCTCCTTGACCAGATTATAAACTGCTCAAATAAACGCAGTCAACAGACCATCTATTACATTCCAGATCTTGGGTCACTGTCAACAGATCCCTGAAGACCTTAGTCAAAGTTGCCAAAATAAAGGTGGCCAACATCAGGGTGCGGAAACCAAGAGTAAACATAATCGTACCCTTGCCCAGGGCCGTGGTTTGTCTGCAATTGGGATAATGTCTATGGTTTGGGCTGCTGGCACCTCAAGACTGACATCAGGAAGCTGTGGGCAAGCAGCTCAAATTTTCATATGGGTGGAAGTGTTTTCCCGAGAACGGGATGAAAACATGGGGGTTCTGGGGTTTGGCCTGAGCAGGCCGGGCAGCACAGGGACACAATCTCACCTGCCAAACATGTTCGTGCTCCTTCAAGTCAGAACGCTCCAACAAGCAAGTAGCATCCTTCTTGAAAACAGCCTTAAGACAAAATACTACTTAGGATACTGAATGCGCCTTGCCAAAATGCAGGGAACACAAATGGGATGAAAACAGGTGGGTGCAGTAAGCTTGCCCCTGTTCTTCGTTAAACACGCGCAAGACAGAACAGAGACCAGGGAAACCGGGCTGCGTGGGGGACAGGTAAGTGAGTCCACGAAGCAGAATCCCTCCTTGTCCCCCAAACGCCTCCATTTTCCGTTAGGAATGGCCAGCTTGCCAATGCCCTCCTCCTCCCCCCATCCCTCCCACTCTTCTGTCCAGGGGAATGACAGCAGGGCTGGGGCAGAGATGCAGATGCTGGGTAAGCAAAACGAAAGGGAAGTAAAGAATGGGTCACGTACTCGCAAGAGAGGAGACATGATGCTGAACGTTCCAGAAACCATGATGGAAACATTCTAACTTAAACTGGGTGGTGACTGTGTGAGTGCACACCTATGTAAAAATTCACTAAGCCGCACACTTAAGATCTGTGCACTTTACTTATATAATCTACTGCCATCGAAAACCAAACCCAAACAAGCACCAGCCACAAGCTCCCTGTTTGCTATTCTTTATTGAAGGGTCCCACATCCTCATGGGACCCCGGCCAAACCAGAAACCAGACAGGTCCCCCAAATATAGCAGGAGGCCTGGAAGGGGAAGGGAATGACTTACGATCCCGACACACCTCCCTGGAGACAGAAACCCACCACAGACGGACAGACAGACAAGGGCCAGGACAGGGGGAGACCACGCCTCCCTCTAGGTGCTCCCCCCTCTGCCCCCACTTGAAAAGAAAGTCGAACACTGACTACGCAGCACCCCAGCTCCCCACCCACCCCTAGCAGCGTTTGTGGGACCCCCTGCGAGGGGCGGCCCCGAGGCAGCTTCCCGTCACTCCTTCACTTTGGTTCGCTCCTGGCAGCTCCGTGCCCTCTTCCTTCCTCCAGCCTCCGGCCCAGTCACCCTACATCTTCTATCACCTACGCGGACCTTCTCTCTTGTCTCTAAGGCCTCCCCGCCCCACGGCTTCTGGGGAAGCAGCATCTCCTCCCAGGAAGGGGCCCCGCCAGGCCCTCTCTGCCCAGGATGCGGGGCTCACACGGTCGCCCCACTCTCCTTGAGGTCAGGGGCTGAGCGCTGCCGTCTCATCCGAGGGGGCGTAGTGTATGGGGGGTAGCGGGGTCCTGGGGGTCGTTGGGCTGGGTAGGGCTGGGGCTGCTGGGGATAATAGTTGTGCTTTTTGGGCTGGAAGTGCTGGGGTTCCGGCTGCGTGGAGCCCCCTCCCCGGGCTCGGCCCCCTCCATCCAGGGAGTTCCTGCGGGGACGGTGGGACCTGCGGGGACTTGGGGGCCTGCGGACAGGGGTGGCCGGAGGCGGGGTGAGCTCCTCGGGGGCCTGGGGTGGCGCTGGGGACTCCCCAGCCCCTGCCCCTGGCCAGGACTCACGGTGCTGGGGGTTGCTCTTGAAGGGGAAACGCAGCTTGCAGTCGTGGGGGGGCACGAAGCGGGCCGGGGGCCTGCGCAGCCCACCGCCCCGGCCTCCGGAGCCCTGCAGTCCCTGCAGCCGCAGCTGCTCCTGCTTGAGCCAGCGAAGGCGGCCCCGGCGGAAGGCAGGGTCTTCCTCCATCAGCCGCGACACCCGCTCCCAGCTTGACAGGGGCGGCGAGGAGGGCCGGGCGGGGGGCGTGCGGTCGCTGGGGGCTTCCTCCTCTGCCTCGGACCCCTGGGGCGGGGCCCACGTGGCTTCACCAGCTTCTTCATTCTCATCCTCATGATCCTGGGAGGGAGAGGGGGTGAGAGAAAGGGCCGTGAGGGGGGGGGGGTCCTGAAGATTTGCGGATGCGGGAGGACAAGATGGGAGGCCCTGGAGCAGCTGAATGTCCAGAGGTCCCAAGAGGATGAGGAAGCCGGAGGGACAGGGGCTCAGGAGCCCAGGTCTGGAGCCAGGTGCTCTGACTCAGTCCCAGTCCACCACCTCCCAGCCGTGGCTCGGGATCAGTGTAAGATGACGTCAGTGATGACAGGCCCTACTGCACAGGGCTGTTGTGAGGTTACATGAGAAACGACCCTGCCTCACAGGTGGGCACTCAGCAAATACTGCCGAACACACGATGTGCCTGGGGATACCGCAGTCAACAACAAAGGGAGGAACAACTGCCATCATTTTAGGGAGCTGAGACAAATGAATAAGAAGAATATATAGTATGGTACACACGTTGTACCTCCATAAAAAGTTAAATATAGATACATAAATTTCAATTGCTTAATATATATTTGTCTTATATGTAGGCATAGAGTACCATGTTATATATTTTATATAATTATAAGAAAAAGTACATGTTTGCATGGAAAACACTAGAGGAAAGAAGAGAGTCAGGAGGCCAGGGTGGGGGGGTACCTGCCATGAGAGGACAGGAAGGGAGTCCCTGAGAAGCTGTCATTTTAGTGAACACCTGAAGGAAGGGCAGGCCAAGCTGTATTGTTATCAAGGGGAAGGGCGTCCTAGGCAGAGGGAACAGCAGGTGCAAAGGCCTTGAAGGGAACAGCAAGGAAGCCAGAGAGGCTGGAGAGGGGAGCGCGAGGAGGGAGGGGTAGGAGCTGCGCCTGGAGCAGTAAGCCTTCAAGAACCACAACTGCTGCCTGTCACCCCCCCAGGAGGCAAGTTGGGACACAGCAGAAATGCTGAGTAACCGCAGCAGCTGGCACAGTGCCTGGCACACAGCAAACACTCAAATACGTACTTGTTGAGTGAATGCATGCAAAACAGGGAGAGGTGATAACATGACTGCTCCAGGGCCGCTGGGAAGCTTTACATGGTGACCCAGGAAACGCGCTCAGCACAGCGGCTAACAGAGTCAAGGGTCCCCTTGGAGCCGGGTCTGAACACTCATGGAGGAGTAACTTAAAAGCTGTACCTTCTATATTAGTGGTTCTCAGACTTCACTGTACTTCAGAAACACCTGGGTACTTATTATAAATGCAGATTCATCCCCAAAGATGCTGATTCAGGAGGTCTGGGGCAGAACCCAGGAATCTGCATTTTCAATGAGCGCCCTGGTGATTGTAAGGCAGGTGATTCACCAAGTATGCTGAGCAAAGCAGCGTTCAACTTGGATAAGACTTTTTAAAGGAAGAGGGGGAAGGAAGCTGGAATCTGTGGTGGGAGGTTCAGGCTCCCCGGGGAGAAGCCGGGTGGTAGGCCCTGCCTACCTGGGTCAGTGGGATGACCCTCTCCATGCGGAGCATGCGATCCCTCAGGGCCTGCAGCTCGCGGTCCTTGGTGCTGTTCTGCAGCTTCACCTCCTGCAGAATCCCAGTCAGCTTGTCGATGTGAGCGCGGAGATCCTCCACCTCCGCGCCGCGGGCTCCCTCCTCACTGCCGCCACCTCCGCCTCCACCGCCTTCCTCCTCGCCCACCGTGTCCCAGACATCCCGGGCCACGGCCCTCCAGGCATCTCCGGGCCCCTCGGCCTTGCCATAGGTGCGGCACAGCTCCCGCATCTTGAGGGCGGCCAGGGCCTCGATCTCGGCCCGCCCATGGCGGAAGTCGGCCAGGGCCACCTCGTAGCAGATCTCTTTCACCGCCTGCATCTTCAGGTCGGCCATGGTAGCCCAGCGGGGGTCTTTGCCCTGCAGCCGCCGCCGCTGGGGGATCTGGTACACCCTGCGGGGGGCCCTGCGCTTGCCGCTGCTGGGCAGGCCGCAGCGCTTGACGATGGTCTGGACCGTGGTGGGGGGCAGCTGCTCGCGCAAGGACGAGATGAGCCGCCAGCTTTCCTCGCAGGAGCGCTTGTCCGAGTCGTCCCCGCTGTCAGAGTCCGCATACTGGGGCGGGAGAGAGAGAAGACGGAGGGGGAGAGGGCTAAGGACTCCCCAGAGCCATGTGTTCCAGCGACATGGAAACACCGTGGGCAGAACTGCGCAGTGGTGGGTTAGACCTCTGCTCCTCTACACAGCGGAGGTAATGACAGCACCTCCCTCCCAGATACGAGGATTAACATCCCCAGAGTGTGTGGAACAGTGACCAGGGCAGAGAAAGTGACCGTAGTGTTAGCTGTAGCCACACCAAGACAGGTTTCGTGCATATGTGTTGTTGTTCACTATGAGGTTAGATATTTAAAAGTCCATTTTTAAAAAATTTTATTTACCGTATTTTTTTTAATTTGGGGGGAAGGAGGTAATTAGGTTTATTTATTTTTAGAGGAGGTACTGGGGATCGAACCCAGAACCTTGTGCATGATAAACACACACTCTACCCCTTGAGCTGTACCCTCACTCTTAAACTTCCATTTAAAGAAGAATCCTAAGTAAATAATAACATGGGTGGTACTTGGATTTGGTAAAAATCAAAGGTGGCACAGGATGGGCTAGCATCCAGGAAGCCCCAGGCACCTGGAAGGAACCCTAGTTCCCTGCACACATGGGTTCCTCCCCAAGTTACTTTCTCTCCTGCCTCCTCCTAGACGCCATCCCAACTGCCCTGGGCCCACTGCCCACTCTGACTTCCCAATTTGCAGTCAGACTGAAGTGCCCGTGCCCACCAGCCCACCTCCCGCCTCTGCCTGCCCCATGCAGCGCCCCTACCCGCCCAGCCCCTCACCAGCCGCTGCTGCTCCAGCAAAAGATCAGCCTCTTCCTTTTCTTTTCGGTACTGGTTCTCCAAATCCTGCAACCTGGGATTGTGGGGGTGGGAGGGAAGAGCTCTGTGGGTTCTGGAGCCACCTCAGTGGGGTGTCTGACAACAGGAGGGCGCCGGGGCCTGGGGGCCTGGGAGGGACAGCCGGGAGGGCCTCGGGGCACCAGCAACCTCCCCACGCACCTCTTCTCCATCTCCAGCTTGATATCAATGCCTTGCTGCTCCAGCAGCTCCTTCTGGGCAAAGTTCCAGTCGACAGGCTCAGAGGGTGGTCCTGGGGGCGGGGGAACCCCTCGTTCCCGCTCCAGCCGGGCCTGCTCCGGGTGATTGAAGCGGAAAACGTGGTTCTTGCCCATCACAATCCTATTCCCTGGAGAAGGGAGGATGGAAAAGTGGACTCACTCCCCCATAGCAGCAAACCCCTCCTCACGCCCAAATCCCAGGGGCCTTTCACCATCTCTCCCACCGCCCCAAGCTGGATGGAGGTCAGAGCCAGGATCCCCTAGCTGACCCCGGGAACCAGCCTGTCCCTCACAGCCAAGGGGAATCAGAGAGCTTGGCATCCTCTTCCTATATCCCTGAGGCAGCAAGAGAAACCAAACCTGACTCCTTAACGTCCCCATGCTGTTTCCTATTTGTTTCTGGGTCCTGCCCAGGATTCACCCAGGAAGATCCTCCTTGCAGCCAGGGCCCAGAACCCTCACTGCACCCGCCTCTACCTGACTTCAGCACCACGGGCTCAGTCACGAGTTTCCCGTTGACGTAGGTCTCGGCTCCGTCACAGGGCTCCAGGGTGACCACCACTGAGGCAGGGAGAGAGGAAAGGGAGTGGTCAGACCCTGGGGGAAGAGGGCTATGGTCACAGATTCCCACCCTGCAACAGCCCAGAAGCACACATGCATCCCCAATCCCACCCCAGTACCTGTCGGGGGTGCCTTGGCCCCTCTGGTGGCAGGCAGCACGGGAAAGGAAGAGCAGAAGGAGGGTTAGAGCCCCAGCTATGGTCCCGAGGGACCTCTGCGGGGCTCCCTTCCCACCCACCACCATCCTCCCAACATTGGCTTAGCAAGCCCACAATCCTCAGAGGGCTTTGGTGTCTTGGGTCTAACTGGTCTGCAAGCCCTGCATTTCTGCCTTCCAGATGACCACTCCTTCCTTTCCATAGGACCAGCCCAGGTCTGGATTCCTTCAGCAGGCTCCCAGCCCACTTCTGTCTGATGCCTCTTGCAAACTGCCACCTGACTAATCGTCTCAAGCCACAGTCAACAGATCACTATCTTCCCAGGATGAGGTAAAGTCAACCCAACCCAAACATCTATCGAGATGCTCCTGGTACAAGCCTGCTGCTTGCTGGGACACAGAGATGCCTGAGACAGCTCCCTCCCCTCGAGTACCAGTGCCCCGTTGTCACGGTGGCACCCCCGTATGCCAAAGACCCAGGCTCTGTGACTCCTTAACTGAGGGACACTAAGCAAGTCACCTGACTTCTGTGAGCTATAAAATGGGATAACAAAGTCTTTCTTTACAGAGTGGCTGAAAGGCTCGAATAAACTGATGTGCCAAAGTGAGTTCTTATTTACATTAAAAGTAATAGAGAAAACAGAATGAATAGTAACAGAATGCAAGCCTACTGACGCTGTGGGAATACAAAGAAAGCAAAGAGGAACTCAGCTTAGGGGCTGAGGACTGGAAATGATTACGGGAAAGTGGTAACTTCTGAGCCAATGCTTGAAGGGAGACTCGGATTTCAAGGGGCAGAAACGATGGAGAAGGAGGAGGCAGACAGAGCTAAAGCATCCCTGTGTGTCCGAGAACAGCAATGGAAGAAGGCGGCAGAGGGAAGGATGGGGTGGCTGTAATGGGTACCAGTCTATGTCCGCCCTTATTTCCCAGCATGCCTCAAATTCATTCATCCATTCCACAAATACATTGCGCGCCTATGATATGCCAGGCACTATTTTATATTTTAGATCCTGGAAATACAGGGGAGAGAAAACTCAAAATCCCTGCTCTTACAGAGCTCACTTCCAGCTGGGAAGAAAGATGATAAACAAGTAATTCAGTGAATAATCTAAAATTGAGGTTGGAGGGGGACAGCTGTTATGGAGGGAAACTGGGCCAGGCAAGAAGATTTCGCTCCAGCCTGGCCAGGGCAGCCTTCTCCACGTGCACGAACCCTTAGCAATCTGGCCTGGGGCCGCCCAGGACTCAGAGCATGGGCCCTGGAGCCTGCCCTACTGTGTCCCAATCCAGTTCTGCCACCTTCTAGCTGTGTGGTGTGGTCTTGGGCAAATTCCCTAACCCCTGGGGACCTCAGCTCCCTTATCTGAGACCTGTGTGAGAAAATACAAAGTAGACAGTCAGTAATAACTATTTCTCTCGATCCACACCTCTGTCCCTGACGCTTGCTCTTCTCTGCCTGTCTCTGGTCAGGTCTTAAACCTGCTGTAAGAACAAAGGCCCAAACGCACAAACCCTTTATATATATCCCCCATCCTTCAGGGCATGGAACCATCGGCTGCTTTCAGTGTGATGTCACCAACGTGTGCCCATCATCTCCCCCAAAACACTCGGAGCTTCCGAGGGTGGCCTGGCTCCGCGGGCCTGTGTGGTTTCGTTATCACCCGAGCACAAGGCTTGGGGGAACCGCAGAACAGGAACTTGGCAATAACTCACTGGGCTGAACTGATTCCACAGCTCGCAGCCCGCAATGCCGGAAGTGCTTGCTGCCACTGGAGACATGAACCAGACCAGAACGACTGCGTTAATCTGCTGACCCTGAATGGAACTGAAGCCCATCGGGTGGGCGGGCAGGTCTTCAACCTGAGTGGCAGGTCACGTGAGGTGGTCTTCTTATTTTAAAACATGCACTGACCACATGGCCCCGCATCCTGTCCCCCATTCCCCGGGGGATGTCAGACCTGAGAGCTCAGGTGTGACACAGCCAGCCTCCCTGCCCAACTCCCTTCCCAGAGCTCAACTTCACTTGGGCCCAAATCATTCCATTTTTTAAAAATGACTGAACCAGCAGGGAGTCTATAACTCAGTGGTAGAGCGCACACTTAGCAGGCACGAGGTCCTGGGTTCAATCCTCAGGGCCTCTACTAATAAATAAATAAATATTACCGCCACCCCAGAACAAACAAACGAACAAACAAAATGGTGACCTCAAAACACAGCCTGGGCCTCACGAGCACTGTTTCATTACCTGTCAGAACGGCTACAACCTTCATCCTGATGGCTCGTGACGCCTAAAAGCTTTTTTTAAATTATTTTATTTTGGCGGGGAGGTAATAAAGCTTTTATTTATCCACTATTTTTTTTTAATGGAGGCACTGGGGATTGAACCCAGGACCTCATGCTTGCTGGGCACACACTCTACCACTGAGCTATACCCTCCCCACCAAAAGCTCTTGCAGCTGTGGTCATAAAGGACTAAAACCTCTAAGAGTTTTGGAACCAAAGGGCTACATGGGCTCATTCACTGCCTGAAACCTCTGTAGGCATAGGTGGCCAGAAAATTGAGTTTTGGGAGATAAATTCAAATATCCCACTGAAAAAAGGACAAATTTTCAAAGAAAATGATCAAGGTGCTATTTGAGGCTAAAAAAAATAAAGGAAGAGGGTAGGATATCTCCTTCCTCAAAACCTCCTCCTCCAGAGCCATAGTCTTCTGCTGCTGCCTTGGGGACCCTCACTGCCACTCCCCACCCATTCTAACAGTCTGCACTCTGAGGGTGGGTGCAGACAGTCGGGCCCCACTACTGACCGGGAGCTCGAAGCCCCTCTCAGGGCGAGGACACACCCCCACCTCACACAGCCACACTCCCAGTGCCCGACCCAGGCCTCCACACTCATCGTGGGGGCACGCGGGACCTGCCTCTCTCTGTGTCTGCCCACTCCACGCGCACTCCCTCAGCCATTACCTTCTCCGTCTGGCTGAGGGATGCTCCGGAACAGACAGTGTTGCTCCCGAATGAACTGCCCGGTCAGCTTGATGTCAACGTCCACCTGGCCGACCCTGGGGAAGCAACAGCCAACATTTTCTGAGCATGTGCCAGTCACACATGCACCAAGCCCCTTCTGAACACCAGTTCGTCCGACTCAGTGAGCCAAGCATAGGTATTCCCATTTCACAGATGAGGAAGCTGAGGCACAGAGAGATAAGTAATTTGCCCAAGGTCATGCAGCCCGGCAATGGTGAAGCTGGAATTTGAGCCCAGATCTGCGTGACTCCAAAGCCCATGTCCTCACTGCTACACAGCAAAGGGGAAAGGGAATCTGGAGGGGGACGGGTGACCTCAGCCTCAGGGCCCCATCCCTCCCCTGATGGTCACCAAAGACAGCTGTACAGCCTGTGGTGGGAGAGGAAGGACCTCGGAAGTGCTGAGCCCCAGCGGTTTGCTAACATTAGCCCAGAGAAGCCACCTGCCCTGTGGGCACTGCCCTTCTCCCCACTAGGGGAGGGTCCCCTTAAAGGGATGCCAAGGCAATGGTGCTGGTGCTAAGACCTGGTGGTCCAATTTCCCACCTACTTTCTGCGCCAGTAGATCAGAACCTATCCCCACAAGTGCTGGGCTGGTTTGGTCCCAGGCCCAGTAAGTACTCAGGAAGCCCAGAGCAAGCAGGCCCACAGAGATGCTGTCCTGAGATCTGGGGTGTCCCCAGTGAGGTCACTAGGGAAAGAAGTCACCAGTGCGGTCCTCCCTCTGCAACCACACCCTAGAGGGAGAGGCTGCCCCACAGGCTGTGGGCAAACGCTACCTGGTGATGCCATCTTTGATGTGATAGAGCAGACACTCAGACATCAGGGGGTCTTCATTCAGGTTCACCAGGTGCGGAGTCTGAGGAGGAGAGGGTGGCAGTCAGGAGAGGGACCATGAGAGCCACCAGGGGTGCCACCAAGAGGGAGGGAAGGAGCTTGGGCAGACACCCCTCAAGGTTCTGGCACCACTTGCAACATCCCCTCCCCTCGCTCAGAAGGAGAGCTCTCCCACTTCCTGCTCCCACTTACCCCAGTCACTTTCGGGGCAGCCTGACCCACCTCTCCTCACACACACGATGCCCCAACTATCTGTGCCCTTCCCAGGCCCCGTTTCTGCAGAGGCACCTGGACCCACCAGTCTCCCTGACCAGAATCTACCTGCCCTCACTCTGCTTTCCCTGCACTCCCTCTGTCCCCAGGGCTCGTCATTTCTTCCTTCAAAATATATCTAGCCACCTCTGGAGAGGACAGGAGGAACTGGCTTAGGGGACTGGTATTTCCCACCTTTTATTCCAGCCTGAATTTCTCAGGAGCATGGATTACTTTTATAACTACAGCACCTTTTCCTGACTTCTGTTTCTCTTATGACACCCTGGCCCTCCCCAGGCACGTAACTCGGGGCAGCACACAGGCTTGTCCCCTCTGCATCCACCTCACACCACTGGCCGCCAAGCCCTGGAAATCTTCCCTCCCCACCAACCGCCGCCTCGGCCCACCCTGCCATCTCCTCGGGTCCATCTCGGCGGGTCTCCCGGCTTCCTGCTCACACCACGCCCACTGTGCAGAGAAGCTCAGGCCTCTCCAGCTGGCACCGCGTGCCCTCCTGACTCAAGTCTGCTTCTTATGCTGGTACCCCTGGGCCTCCGACACAGCAGGGCCCCAGCCCACTTACTCAAGCCCCTTTCCGGGGGCCCCCTCTCCCCTTCTGTGTCCCTGCCCAGTGGACTCTGAGCACTCACTCCAGAAGGAGGGCTCCCGCATCCCTGCCTGGATCAGCCTCCCTCCCAGCCCCAACCCCACCCGTCAAAATCATTCACTTCTTTCCTGTACCTCATCCCTCACGGTTTGTCTCAAATGCCACTCCTTCCAAGAAGCCTTCTACCCAGACACAAGAGCCCCATTCTCCATTGCCTCCATTCCGCCTCGTCTCCTCTCTCCTTTCTATATGCAAGACCCCACAGAGGTGACAGAGATGAGGCAAACCCAGATGCTGCTGTCCTGTCGGTCAGGATATCAGGGTCAATTTGGTGAGATAAGATTGTGTGTGGAAACACCATTGCAGATGGGAAACACAAGTCTCAGAGTGGAGTTTCTGAACTTTTCACACCCTCATGTAGCTCGTTCATTTATTTGTTCGTTCATTCATTCATCCTACTGTATTCCTGGGTGGGGCTCGCACACAAAGATGAATAAAGTGAAGCCCAGTGGGTGCTTGGGGGGTCAAAGGGGCTTCATGGAAGAGGCAGTATAGGAGCCGGTCTCTGATGATGCAGAGGATGTGGACGGGCAGAAGGAAGTGTTCCAGGTGAAAGGGGGAGCCTGAACAAAGGCACGGAGGCAGGAAAGCACACGGTGTGGGGGAAGACAGCCAGAGTCAGGACCCCTGATTTCTGTGGGAGCACCAGGCTGTGTCCACTGAAGAGGGGTGTGTATCCGTGTGTCTGCCCCTCCGCCAGGGCCCCCAGCAATCACCCCAGCGAACACTTCCTCGTCTCCTGAGGGACACCCATGCCCCTCCCGACACCACAGCATCAGGCCTGCTTGGGAACAGCAAACACTGATGGGCTCTGGAGGTAGAAAGAGATCTATCCCTCGGGAGAGGGGACATGATTTAGGGCAGTGCTTCTCAATCTTTGTTCAGCCCTGGAACCCTTTGTTCCTGCGAAACCTTACCCAGAAGCCTAACATGTCAAACAGATAAGCAGGGAGCCACTCGGGCGCAGTGGGGGCTGGCGGGTGGTACTCAGAGTCTGGTCCTGCTCCCTCCTCCCCTACCTTGGCCCCTGTGAAGGAGGCTCCAAGCTGAGTTTAAAAATCACTGCTTTAAGAAAGCCTTAGGCCTGGTGGAGGGGTCCCAGAAAGAGGGGGCTTTCCCTAAGGCTCTAGGCTCTCTCCAGGGCAAACTAGCTTTTCCCCCAAGAGCCCAATTCCCCAGCTAACCTTTTCCAGGTTGCAGCCAACCCAACCGAACCCATTTTCCCTGTGACTGTGACAGCTCTCCCTCTGAAAGCTACATGCCTTTTAAACATATGAGAATGCATCCAACCTCACCACCTGGAGAAAACGCAGAAGAGCAAACTCCCCTAAGACACGTTTTTATACCAATCAGACTGGCAAAGATCAGAAAGTTGCAGAGGGTGAGGGAACACAGGCTCTCTGTGACTCTTGGGAAGCATAAAATGTCAAGGTTACAACCTTCGGAAGCACTTCAGCAAAACAGATCAAAATTTTACCTGGCTACCATTGGACCCCAAATCTCCACTTCTAGAAAGTTGTTCTACAGATAACAAACATATTTGAGATTATGTTTTGCAACATTGTTTATACTATCAAAGAACGCGGATCAACTAAAGTCCATCAGTAAGACACTGGTTAAATTAATTATGCATCTATACAGCAGCCTATTCTGACACTGAAAAGCGGAAGACAGGACTCCAGTACATTGTTATATGAAAAGTAACTCACGTGGTACAGAACCAATGCTGTTCCAAGAGAGGCAACATGTGGACGTGGGTGTGCATGCGTGGGTCATTACGTGTAATGCACCCTGTCTCTACATGCACAGACCACTGCTAGAACACATCGGGAGCTGACCGCAGGACTCGCCTCTGGGAGGGGAACCCGAGGGTGGGAAGGAAGGAGGTTTCCTCTTCAGCTCACGCACCTCACAGTACCACGCGACTGTTCTCTGGGGTACGTTACCTTTACAAGAGCAATTAGGCATCAAACAGAAGCCCCCTCCCGTTGGTCCTGGGCTCTAGCAGGCGGCATCCTGTGCAGTGTGAACCCTCCCAGGAAAGAAACACCTGCCCCGTCAGTATCTCCACCCCTTTCTACCCTTCCCCAGCCCCTCAGCTATGGCAGAAGCTCCTCAGGTCCCCAGCACCCCAAGGTGGCTGCAAGCTGCACTGAGAGCCACCTGCAGCCCCTCCTCCCAGATGGGGGCCTTGGAGGGACCCCAAAGCCCTGGGGGCCCGGGCCCGGGCCTCTCCCCTCAGCCTGGCCTGCCGCCCTCAATCACCCACTTATGGCTCTCTCTTGTCCTAGCTGTGCCGCAGGCCAGGCCAGGCAGACGCCCTCCTCTGTTTGGATCCCTGTTCAACGATCCCGGCTTGCTCAATCTCCCAGGCACCCTGTCCATGTGAAATTCAGAGGGGCAGCCTTCCGATAGCCCCCCACCTCTTCCAGGCAGCACAGTGTGTCTCACTTAGGACCTGATCCTAGTACGCTTTGTACCACAGTCCTGACAGGAGAGGCTGGCTCCATTTCAGGGGTGGGACTGGAAGTTCCTGCTTTGCTCAAACTGGCCTCCACATCATCCCTACATCAGAGTGCAACAGTCCAGCTGTGCTGGCTGTTGACGGCCACTCTTGGTTGGCTCCTGGGCCATGACGGTTGTCAAAGGTTTTGAACACCATTCCTGTCTCCAACAGAGCCTGATCACTCCTGCCCTGCTTCCTTCCTTCCTTCCTCTCTGCAGAGACTTACCAGGCACTTACTACATGGTGGACACGTGACAGGTGCTGGTGCGCCCCACTCGGCCGACAACGCCCCATGGTTGCTCAGCCAGATGTTCTGCTTCTCTACCCCCAATCCATCTTTCAGACTCCACTTTCCAAACCCTATTCTGCAGGAAATCAGTCTCCAGATATCTCCAGGCTGCACTGATGCTTCCATCCTTAAACCTCTTACTGTTTTAACAATCAGCATTTTACAGTTTAAGGCTTATTCCTCCCTCCATTCCCTTTATAGTCTTGTCTTCCAAGGTATCCTTTCAAAAATGTATTTTTTTAGGGTTTGTTTGTCTGTTTGTTTGTTTTTGAGTAGGTAACACGCACAGGGTACAAGATTCAAATGATACAAAAGAGCATACAGTGGACAAAACAACCTCCGATCTCCCACATCTTTTCCCTTTCCCCTGGGGTAACCAGCTTCTCACAAATCCACAGATAAATTCTAAGCACGAACTTACATACACATGTGTGCGTGGGTTTGTGTTTGTAAATACCTAGATTCTAAGCAGCTCCTGAAATCCTCCTAAAGGCAAGGACCCTGGCATCCTTCTGTGGTCCCCAGAGTCCCTGGCCACAGGCATTTAAGCACTCGCCTCTCCGGCTGTCGGAATGAGGGAGAAAAGAGGGATGGCGGGACAACACAGAGAGGAAGGGGCAGGAGCGGGGCAGAGACGGTGGAGGGACAACTTGGAGACCTCAGAGATCACAGAGTGTATTACCTTGTGACCCCAAACCTCTTCTCTCGGCATCCAGAGTCTCCTAGGCCCCCTCGCCCGATCCCTCAACTCACCTTCTTAGGAGAGAAGACGCCCACGGTTCCCCCATCTTCCCTGACGGCCACCCCCATCTCAGCCAGCAATGCTTCTCTGGAGGCAAAGGAGAGGCAAATATTGGTCTTACCATCAATACCCAGGAACCCCTTTCCTGCAGGGCCCAACCTTCCCTCCCCAGCCAGCCCCTTCCAGGGCTCCAGCTGTCAGTCCCGCCCCTCACACCTCTCCATTCTCAAGGCCTCCGTCTTACGTAGCTTCTCCTCCCAGGTCTCATTCAGCTCAGCTATAATCTTCTCTGTCTCCTGGGGGCATAAGACAGGCAGGGATCAGGACAGGCTGGGACAGGCACCTACCAGGAGAGCCACGCTACTCCGAGGATTCCTTCTTCCTCTTCAACCCTGGCTCTGGAGAACCAGACTCCCAGCGGCCCCCAGACCCCTGCCCCTTGCCAGGGCCAGTTCCCACCTGCAGCCTCTCCATGGCCTCCTCAGGCCCGATCTGGGGCTCGGCATTGGGGGAGAATGATGGCTCCAGCTCCCCGTTGTGTGCTGGGGGAGATGAGGGTGAAGCTGGGGCTGGGGGGGGTGATACAGCTGGCAGAGCACCACCAGGACTCCCCTCATCTACCTTCAGGCCTAGGAAGGAGGAAGAGGTCAAAGGCTAAGGAAAGACAAACTGATCGGAGACAGAGAAGACTTCCCAGGGGACCAGCCTGTAAGGACTGCAGAAGACATCTGGTCCACCACCACCAGGCAGAGAGCCCTCCCACTGCAGCCATGGCAAATGTGCAGAGTCTCTACTTGTTCCCCTCCAGGGATAGAGAGCTCATCACTGAACAAGGCAGCCAGGTCTTTCCACTACCAGATGACTCACACCATCACAAAGGGCTTAGCTGTGTTGAGCTGAAATCTGTCCCATGTCACGTGTACCTGCTGCTAGTTCTGCCCTCTGGGATGACAGAGACTACACTGCCTTTCCTTTTGTGAGACTACCCTTCAAATGTGGGAAGGCAAACGTTACGTCTATGTTTTCTGCCCCAGAACTGACACCCTTTTTCTCCCCTGCTGTGTCCCTTAGCATCCCGACTCTTCAACAGGACGGACCCCAAGACTGAATGCACAGTCTGCACCGGATGCAGCCAACACAGATCACAGACCCTCTAACACAGACGCCACTCCAAGTTAGAGGCTGAGCATGACGTTTTAGAAATCATTCCGCTGTTGATTCTTGTTCAGCTTATGATCAACTTACTTCCCAGCGTTTCAAGAGAATTTCTGTCAAGGCAGGTGCCCAGCAGCCTATTCTTAACAATGTAGTGTCTGAACCATAAGTGCCTGCTCCTGTCATTTCAGGAGCTCTAGGAGCTGTCTGAATCCTGCCCACCTCTCCCCCAGAGATTCAGCCCCTTCCAGTTCTGACAGCTGAAAGCACGATCCGTCCCCTCTGTACTTCTGCAGCTCTGCCACAGGGCACCTGTGGGGCTTCGTGGGCAGCGGTCCCTCCCTGAGCCGCCCCTCCCGGAGCCCCACCTCCCAGGGCAGAGGCAGAGAGCCCCTGTGCCATCAGCAGCTCCCGGAGCCGGGCCACCTCCTCCTGCAGCTCTCGGATCAGCCGGGCGTTGGGGTCCTCATTAATGATGGCGTTGCAGCGGATCTGCTTGGTGCGGTCGGCGTACCTGGGTGAGGAAGGAGGGTCGGAATCAGCGCGGCCCAGACTCAGGTGACCCTGGTCTGCCAAGTGATTCCCTCTCCTTCCCAGGTTTCGTCACAGTGGGGCAGAGTAGAGGGTCCACCCTGTCTCAGGGGCAGGGTCCTAAGCAACCAGCCTCTGAGCTCCTGGCACTTTTCATGTCCTGCCCCAGCCCAGCCAGAGCCCCACCTGAGAGTGCTCAGAGTCTCCTCGTAATTGATGTCTGCGGGGCTCAGGGCTGCAATCATCGCTGTACGTGAGTTCCCACCTACGAACAGAGAGGAGGGGAACGTTTGAGCCAGGCGGGGTCCTAAGAAAAGTCAGACTGGGTCACAGGGTCAGGGGCCCTCAGTGCTCAGGCAAGGATACAATAGGGTCACTGTCTGAGGTAGGGTGAAGCTAAGAGTTGTGGAGCTAATCATGAAATCAGGTGCTCAGAGGAAGTGGGGGTGAGGTCAGGGAGACATCAAGCATCTGTGGGACAGTCAGAGGTCAGTGGGAGGAGGATCAAGTCAGAGGTGGGTGTGGGGTCAGGGAAGGGTCATAGGCAGCCAGGTCGGTGAGGCCCTCGGCTTGGCAGGGAGGGTGTGGGCTTGATCTCGGCATCAGGACACCATCAAAGGATGCCCCCGGGTCAGGGGGAGAGTCAGCGGACAACTGGAGGATTTGAGGTTCTAGGGGCAGCAACAGGACTGGTCAGACGTATCAAAGGGGATTAGCAGGATTGGTGGCAGGGTTGGCAGAGAGAGAGAGGAGGGGGAGACCCTCACCCAGATTCTCCTTGAGCAGCCAGGTGAGCACAGAGTCCCTGTAAGGGATAAAATCCGACTTCCGCTTCTTTGATTGCTGAGGGATAGAAGGGGGAAGGGGGTCAGGGTGGGCCACCCCTTGGCCTTGCTTGGCTTTCCCAGAGCCCCTCCTCTTCCTACGCCCAGGTCTTACCATATCCGCGAGGGCTGAGATCACCTTCCCTAGGGTAGTCAGAGACTTATTGATGTTGGCGCCTTCCTGGCAAGGGATGAGGAATGTGGGGAATGAGGCCTTCTTCTCTCACCCCCATCCCCTTCCCCTCCATTCTCACAGCCGGAGTCCCAGGTTATGATTAGAGACTGCCGCACACAGCCCCCAGCACTGCCCCATCTGTCCCTCTCAAGCCCCCTCACCTTCAGGCGCATGCCCCGGGCCCCCGAGGAGTCGGCCCGCTCGCTGCCAGCCAAGTCCACCAAACTGATCTTACTGACCTGGGTCAGAGGAAAGAGGCAGGAGGTGACTGGGTCAGTGGGGGTGGGGCAGGCAAGTCAGGGGAACACCCAGCAAAGGGACCGGGCAGTTAGCTTGGGATGGAGAAAGCCAGGAGCTGGGGAGGGAAGGGGACAGGAGAAAAGGGAACACGATAGAGAAGGTCTGGTTACTTGTCTGTTTGTTCATTTATTCATTCACAGATATTTACAAGCCCACTGTGTGCTTGGACAAGGGACACACTGGGCTCCAGTCCTGCCCCAAGAAGTTTAACATGCAAACAAACATGCAAACAGGAGACTGTTCCCCACTGGTCTGATAGGGGAAATAAGGGGCTGTGAAAGTCCTCAGGAGAAGGCACTCAACCCAGCCTGGCCAGGGAGGGAGGACACAGGGCCCGATCATGACATCACTGTCCCTGTTACCAGGCTGGAATGGGGGGAGGGGGTCCCACCTTCTCTGAGTCCAGCCCAGTGAGCTGGTCATGGCAGCGCTGAGTGAAGACGATGGTGAAGACCGCATGGGAACGGCTGCTGGTCTCATTCATGTTGGTGGCGGCCACAGTCCTGGAGGGGAGGGAGGGGTCAGTGGGTCCTGCCCGCCACCTTCCCAATCCTGGCTCCCTTGCCCTCCACCCCGACAGCCCGCCTCACCGCGCCTTATTTCCACAGTCCATGAGGTCTGCAATGTCTGCGTAGGAGGTCACAGCCAATTTAGATAGGTCCTGCACGTAGGGGCCCAGGATGGGGTGCTCCCGGACCCGCAGAGAGCCCCGACTCTTGGGGTTCAAGAGGTCTCGTACCCGCTCACAGTAGATCTCCATGTAGCTCACCTGAGCAAGAGAAGCAAATGAGAACTAACAAAGCCAGCAACGACGGAGCTCACCCTCGCTGCCACTAGGTGTGATACAGCAACTGCAGCTAAGCTAACTGGGCCTTTACTGCAGGGCACTAAGCGTTTCACACGTGCGAGCTCACTGATCCTCCCAACGCTCCAGGATGGGACCCCCCATCCTTATCATTCCAGACAAATGAACTCAGGAGCTGAGAGAGAAACCATCTGCCCAAAGCTACAGTTACTAACTGGCAGAGCCTGATGTGGATCCCAGGCTGTCTGACTCCAGACTTGTCTCTGCTCTCCCCCTGCCTGCCCAGGGGACACTGTGCCCCTTCCCAGCCCCCAAGCAAGACCTGTGCTTACCTCCACAGAATAGGATAGCTGAGCACTCTGGTTCTTACTAACACGAGAGAAGAGGTCCTCACAGAGCTGGAGGGGGACACAGAGAAGCACAGAGAAGCTGCTGTTCATGGCGCACCTGTGGTGCCCAGCCCTGGGCCGGGCCAGGTCTCTAGTGACCCTGTTTATCCCTTACTGCAGCCCTGAGAGAGGGATCGCTCCCAGTTTACAGATGGGTAAGCAACCTCAGAGAGGTTCACACTTGCTCAGGGTCACAGGCTAGCATTCGGTGAGGCAGGAAGCAAACCCAGCGCCTGTGCGAGAGGCCACTCTGCTGCAGAGTCAGGGAGAATACGGTCAACTCTCAGTTACCCACAACCGGCTTTCTCTACCCTCAACACCTTGACTATGGTACACAAGCCTACAGGGAAACTACACCCACAGGTCATCAAGAGACAAGTAAACAGCAGTAAGTGGCAGAAGCAAGGTTCAAACCCAGTGCTCTCTGCCATCAAAGCTGTGGCCTTGTGGGCCCTGATGGGTGTGCAGCCGACCCCTACCCCCATCACATTCCCTATTACTAACAACCTCGGGGAGCCAGGTCTATACTCCATAACCTTTAGACCCCCAGCCTTCCTCCCCTAAGGGCAGCTGAAGATGCTCCAGCCCTGGCTGCCCTGCCAGGCCCCGCATGTACCTGGGGCACGATGCCCTGCTGTCCTGGCTCCTGCCGCCCCATCATGGTGTAGGATTTCCCGGCTCCCGTCTGCCCGTAAGCAAAGATGCACACGTTGTAGCCTTCAAAGGCGTGCAGCAGCATCTCTTCTCCAATATCCCGATACACCTGCTGCTGAGATGCAAACTGGGGGTCCTCGGCCTAGGTGAAGGCGGGGCACAGAAAGAGAGCAGGAGCCCTAGATGACTAGGTCCTGGGTATCCCCCCACCCCCATCATAGTCCTATTCATGCTCCTGCCAGTCCTAATTAACCCAAGGGATTCTGCCTCCCCATCCTGGTCCCAGTCACAACCTCAGAGTCCTACACCCTCCCCACTCTGGGGTCTTGGCCCTCCCAACCAATCCCCTGAAGGTCTTCTTTCCCAGCAATGCCCCCCTCCCCAGGACCTAAATCCCCTGTTCTCCATTGCTTAGCTCTTTCTACAGCCCAACAGCCTCACCGAAGTGTGTGACCAGTAGGAGTAATCGAACGTGAAGCTTTTGGGGGCATCCTTGCTCTGTTTGGGGTTGATGATGGCTGAGAGGGCAAAGGAAAGCAGGCCAAAGTCAGGTATTCACAACCTCTGCCCACTCCCCATAAGCCGCCAGAATCCAGGCATCCCACTCCCCACCTCCATCCTAGTGCATCTCTCCCCTTTAATGTTCCCCACCCCCTCCAGTCACCAAAGCTAATTTTGGCTTCCCAGGGCCCGCCCCCCACCGGGCTGCCTCCCTGGATTGGGCAATGGAGGGCTCCAGGCCAACATTCCCCCTCCCAAGGACTGGGAGCATGGAAAGGCCAGCCCGTCCCAGCCCCCGCCCTCCCAACTAACACCTGCTCTGTGCCCAGCACAGCCCTCCTCCTGGTTCGGCCCCGCAGGACTGGCCTGCGTGGTGGGCCCGGCTGCCCTGCCTGTGCCCAGCCGGGCCCCTGGGACTCACTCACAGGTGGTGCTGCCCTGCATGCTGACCACACACTTGGCATCCTGGCTGGTCTCTCGGGCGTTGAAGGGCCGAACCCTCACTGCCACTTTCACTGAGGCACCAGCCATGGCTTCCAGATACTCTCCCCTCCTCAGCTGGAGGACAGAGACAGAAGAGGTGGTCAGAGCCACTGCGGGGACCCAGACATTGCCTCCCAGCCTCTCCCTGGAACCGGTCTCTCCATCCCCCTCCCCCAGCTATCCAGCCCCTAAAGGACCCAGTTTCTGTTCCCTTGGCCTGCCTCCCCAATGTCACTCTCCTCAGGGACTCTCAAAGGTGTTCCTGCCTCTCTCCCCAGCCATATCCCAGCTCACAGAGAGCTGGGCTGTCACCCCGGAGTTACCTGGTGTCCTGGCCCCAGATCAGGGGGGCTGTATCAGTTCTGGCTGCCACCGGCCCTCGTAGGAGGAGCCCCATCCTACACTTGGGGCCTGGCCACGCCAGCTGGGGCTGTGGGGGAAACCCTGGTTGTGGGGGAAGAGTGGTTAGGAGGCACCTGCAGCTCCAGAGGTGTGTCTGGGGTTCCAGGGTTGGAGGGCAACAGGTAAGGGGTGATGCTAGGAAAGGTAAGGACGGCTGGACCTCTGGAGTGGCCAAACGCAATGTGAATCCAAGGGCAGGGATGGTGATATTTTTATTCCTCGTCACTCACAAGTGTACTGAACGTTCAGATAAAGAGAGAGAGGCTGGACAGAGGGCAATTCAGAAAGAGGGACATATGGGCAGACACTGAGGGTGGTAGGAAGGGGGAGAAAAGAGTGAGAGAGACAAGAGAGAAGGCAAGATTAAGGTCATACTATGAAGAAAATAATGGGAAAAGTGAAGGAAAGAGAGACCCAGAGGACAGCAAACAGAACTGTTCAACAGGCAGGGGAAAAGCACAAATTGGGAGCCCCGAAGAGAAATGAGAGGACAGAAAATCGCAGACAAAAGTCCTGCACTAAAATTCCCCCACAGGGTCAGCCAGGGAGAAATAGAAACCAGCTCCCACCTAGAGACCACAACCTCCACAGAGGGAGGGATTGCTGATGGGCAAAGTCTAGGGGATGGAGGTACAGCCCAGAACTGGGATCCACAGGGCCTGCCTGTAAGCCCCAAACCCCTTGCCCAGCCCCCAACACTTCCTCCTCAGGAGTCAGGACAATGGGCAGGAGAGGGTGGGGTCATCCTGTAACCATCATACCAACCCCAGGGCTCTATTGGAGAATTCAGAATATCTGTGTTCAAGTGGAGGGAGGGTAGGTAGCATTAGGGTCCCCCAGAAAGGGGAGAGAAGGGAAAAGGAAGCAGGCAGGTCCCAGCTCCAGCCTGGGGCTAGGGCTATGGCGTCCATTGCCCTGGGGAAGGTGCCAGGCTGGAGCCCAGGAATGTGGGTGATCGGGTGCCCACACCCTGGAAGGAGAGGCTGAGCAACCCACGCCTACGGAGAGCAGGGTGGAGGGTTGTGAAGAGAGATCAGGGATGTTGGGCCCTCTTCTGTGGCCCCAAAGGATCTCAGACCTCTGTGATGCTGGGCCTCACCTCACCAGCCTTTCTGGCCAGGGCATGGGAGGGGTGAGAGGGCTAGTCTGTCCCAGGACAGGAAGGGAGTAGCTGAAACCACAGACGCTGTTCCAGAAAGAACAGCCCTGACTCCCGGACCCTGACCAGGGGAGGGAAGGGACCCTGATGGGGACACGCGATGATGACGCCGTCGCGACTAATGGGACAGCGAATGGGGTGACACTGCTGGGGGATGGCGAGGGGAAGAACTAGGGGAGAGGTACAGGGGTCAACCAGTGCAGCGTAAAGGAGCAGTGGGGTTCAGGGAGGAGCTCGCGGCTGGGGTCAGGCCGAATGACCCGAAAGGGGGCCTCAGGCCACCTGTACCATGTCCGCCTGCCAGTTTTCACACAGGCCCCGTTCCGGCCTTTCTGGGCGGCCATGCGGACCCTATCCTCCTGTCCAGCCAACCGACAGCCGCCCGGGGCCTGGCACCTCTCTGTGCCTCCGCGGGACAAACAGCACATGATCCTGGCTCTTGCGGCCAGCCGGCCCCCGCCGGACGGTGCAAACCGGGACCCCGGCTCCCCGCCCCCTAGCCCGGCACATTCCTCCGCGGGCGTCCCCTCCCTCACCCCCCTCTCCGCCAGCTCTCACCTCGTCGCGGCGGGGCTCCCGGAGCGGCTGGGCAGAGTGCTAAGGGACAAACTTTCCGAGGAGTTTGAGACGGGAGTGGGGACGATCCGGAGCCGGTTCGGGGCTGCCCCCGCCCCTCGCCGGGTCCCCGGGCGGCGGGCGGCGGATTCGCGCCCCGGGGGCAGCAGCAGTAGCGGCGCCAGCGGCCGGCGCCCGCCCGGGCAGCGCGAGCTGGGGCGGGCGGGAGAGGCGGGGGACCCGCGGGCGCGCGCACGCGGAGGGCGGGCACGCGCAGTCCCGAGAAGGAGCGACCCAGACTGCTGTTAAAGGGGCAATGTCTCCGGGACTGTGGGGCCCACCTGGCAGGGACTGGGAAACTGAGTTGCGGACGCTGAAGGGCGAGCAGGACGCCGGGATTCCGGAGAGGGGAGAGAGGTCCTGCATCCGAGGAGCCGGGAAAGGTGGGAGGGGACCGCAGTAGATGACCCAGGCCCGGGACCCGCGCCCGTCGCCGCCGTCGGAGGCGCGCAAGGGGGCGGAGCCGCCCGCCAGGCCCCGCCCAGGAGGTGGCTTGGCATAGGCCCCGCCCCGAGGCGCGCTGCCCTGGCCGGCTCCGCCCTCGGCTTCAGTCGCCTCCTCGCTCCTCCTCCGCGCCCGGCGTATCGTTCTAGAACTCGCCGAGCAGCTGCTTCAGGTGCCGCGGCCAAGTGCAGTAAGCGGCGGCAGGGCTACCCAGGCGCTCCGTTCTATGCTGACTCGCCTGTTCGACAGGGCAGGCGGGCCCGGGCCGCCTCCTCAGACCCAAGCCTCCCTCTCAGGCCTGAGTGCCGACTCAGGCCCAGGCCACCCCTGCTGGCCCAGCCTGGCCCCCGCAGGCTGCTGACTGTCCCTCAAGCACGGGCCCACCAGCTGGTAGCCACAACGACTCCTCAGGCGCCCAATTGTGCCCTCAGGCTTGGCTGTTCCCCCCGCCCCAGTCCACCTGCCAAGGGTCTCCTGAGCCCCGTCAGACCCAACTCGCACCCTCAGGCCTGGCCTTCCCTCCAGGCTGCCCGCCCTCCCGCGACCCCTCAGGCTGGAACCATTCCTTCAGCCCCACCCCTCTGGTCCTTATCCGCCCTGTCAGGCTCAGGTTGCCTTCCCAGCTTTGGCTGCCCCCGCCCCGCCCCCGCCATCAACTTTCCAATCCTTTGTCTAGCTTCCTTAGGCCCATCCTCCTGTTATATCTGAGTCAACTAAGTAGACCCAGTTACCCGAGTACCCCATGTCCCTCAGCTCCCACCTGCTCCCTAGTTCAGCTTCTCCCACTATGACCCAAGACATCCTATTTAGACCCCATCCCCCCTTTCAGCCCAACTCTTTTAACTATGGTATCTCCCACATCAGCCCTAAATACTCCTCCCTCCATTCTATTTTTCACCTCTCCTAACTGCTTTCTCAGCACATCCTTAGCTGCCCTTGGAGAAATACTTGTTCACCTCTAACAGTTTCCAGTTTTCTAAAATTTATGCTGTCTACCGGCACACTCCTAAGTCACCTAGCATCCTTATCTGCTTTTTCTGCGCACTCCAACTGGCTCTCACGTCATTTTTGGCTGTCCCGAATTATGGCACTGTGCAACTGACCTCTCTGCTCACCTTCTTCACCTATAAACATTCCCAACCGCCCTCTCCTTCCTTGGCACCAATTGATCATTCTGTCCACACTTAGGTTTCATTGACCTCTCATGCCTGGTTTATTTGCCCATGCTCAATTCTCTGACCCTAACCACCAATTCTCTACCAACTACCCCCAAAAGCCTCTGCCCCATGTAGTCTCCACCTGTCATCTTTTTTCATTTCATCATCATCCCATATTGCCAGTTGTCACTCAGCTACTATCTGTAAATTTCACCTACTCTGTATGTTCGACTTCAGAAAATTTATTTTCTCTTTTATCTTTTACCACATCCACATTTCCTCTGCTCACCGTCCTCAACCAGTATATTTGGCTAATAGAAATGTCCAGCGTTTGAAACACCTTTTCAGTTCTCTTTCCTTTTTTTTGGACCCATACATCTTTTCAATCTCTAGATCTGCTACAGGTCTCATCCCTACAGCCATTATTTGGGTTAAATGATTCATTTTCCATTATCCTTCCAGCACCAATGAGGAGACTCAGTCCAGCCACCCAGTCCAGTCCAGTCATGCAAGTACAGGAAGATGGAGAGAACCTTATCCCCTTTGCCAAGTAAGTCCTCCCTACCTAGTGGTGGGGAACTGGATGGAGGGAAGAATGCATGCCTGTGTTCTTCCCTAAGAAGAATAGGAAATAACGAACAAGAAGCTCAGTGCCTGGTTTCCGAGGATTGGTGATTTATTAATTTATTCAACAAATAGTTTTTCAACACTGCAATCTTCTAGGCACTGTATTAGGAATTGGGGATTCAGCAATTACAAAGATAGGGGTCCTGCTCATAGAGCTTCCATTCTAGAAGGAGGAGACAAAATAAGCATACAAATAAGTGTAATTTTGACTAGTGATAAGTACATGAAAAAATAAAACAGAAGCATAGTATAATGGAAAGTAGAATGTCTTGGAGACACAAATTTAGGTAGAGTGATTCTGGAAGATTATTCTGGGGAAGTGAGTTTGAACTGAGATCTGAAAAATGAGAAGAAATCAGTCTGATAAGAACCAGAGGTGGGGAGAAGAAGGAATAGTAGGTTTTTAAAAAGCCCCAAGAAAAAGACAAGCTTGCTACTTTCTAGGACCAGGAAGCAGGTCAGTGTAACTGAAACTTAGTGCTTAAGGGAAAAGTGGAGCATAAAGTCAGACAGGCAGAGACCAGATCATATAGGACCTTGCAGGCCATTGAAAAGAGTTTGAATTTTATTCTAAGGAAAGTAGAAATCAGTGGAAGTTTTTAAGCAAGGTAAAGACATGAATAGACTTTTTTTTTAAAAGCTTTTTCTTGTTATTGAAAATTTCAAACAACTGCAGTAGAGAAAATAGTAATCATGAACACAGTGTACCCTTTTCAGTTAACTGTAATAATTATCATTATATGGATGATCTTTTTATCAATATACTCATCTAGCCTCCTGGTATGATTATTGTGAAGTACATGTCAGACCACATATCGTTTGCATGATCAGTTCTAAAAGATTACCCACACTCCTCTGTGCAGAATAGATTGTTGGGGGATTCGAATGGAAGCAGAGAGAGGAGGAGGAGGAGGCTATTGCAATAGTCCAGGAAGGAGAAGATGAGCTGGAATGTGGTGATGGGAGTGGAAGTGGTGAGGACTGGTCAAATTTGGGTTTGTTTTTTTTTTTTTGTAGGGGTGTGGTAATTAGGTCCTTATTTATTGGCACCAATACATAAATGGTACTAGGGATTGAACGCAGGACCCATGCACTCGACTCTACCACTGAGCTCTACCCTCCCTCCTAAATTTGGGTATATTTTAGATGTAGAACTCACAGGACTTGCTGATAGGTTGGGTATGGGAGGTGAGGGAAAGTGAGGCATACCAGGCTTTTGGCTCAAGCAACTGGACACTTGGAATGCCTTTCAGCAAGATGGAGGAGGCTAGGGAGGAGATGTTGAGTGGGCAGTTGAACCTGCAAGTCTGGAGTCCAGGGGAGGAGCCAGAGCTGAAAATACAGATTTGGGAGTTGTCAGTACATTGGTAGAATTTAAATCATGGGCCTGGATGAGATCTCTTAAGGAAGGATGGAGATGAAGAAGCTAAAGAGCCCAGGACACTCTTTCTAAAGAGCAGGGGAGCAGTCATGATTCATTCTGGGGGCTTTGAAAGTGATGAGCACTGTTCTCCAACAGCTTTGCACACTCCTCCCTACCTAAAGAATAGTAGTCTTTCTGAGATGGGGAGATAAAGCAAGGGTGAACAGAGGCTCTACCCTCCTGGATCTAAAAGTAACCTGTCTGTTGCATCACCTGAGGAGCTGAGGCCTTCCTCTTTAACAGCCCTGCTTGCTAAACATGATGTTCTCTGGTTGTGGGATGTAGAAACTTGAGCTTCAGTGAGATCTGAGGCTAAAAAAATTGCTAATCTCCAGCTCCAATCACCTTTCAAATCAAAGGCTTCAGCACCTTCCTCAGCTAAAATGGATAAGGGAGGACATGGCCTGAGGGAGCCTGGGCAGCTGTATGGTCCCATGATAAGACAAGACTTCTAAATTCCTGGAGTGAGTAGATGCTGTCAGGGAAGAGCCAGACCCCAGCCTATCTTGTCCTCACCTCAGGTGTTCCAGGGTGGTCAGCCGATCTCTACCCCCTAGCTTACCTTTCCAGAGCCTGAGACTGACACCCCAGCGTTATGGAGACACCTTCTGGGAGAACCTTAGTCAAAGGCCCAGGTGGGTAGAAATGGAGAAAATGGAGACTAGCTGGAGGTGGGAAGGGAACGCTGTATAATTTTAAATGACCATAAAGACTTATGGTAGCAATAAGCCCTAGTCTGGGGGTAACTACCCCACTGACTGATGGGCACTGTAGCTCCTGATGCTAGATTGGTGTTTGGGAGAGGTCGTTAGAGAAACAATGTGGATCGGGGGTATTCTCTCTGCATCAAGCCCTCTTTTTGTGCTTCACAGCCCCACCTGGATGGAGGAACAGTACATCCCACCCCCGGTGGTATGACAGATTTTCTGCCCTTTGACACTCGGTTAAAATTGCACCCACTGCCTTCTCTTCAGCTCTCCTTATTACCACTTCCCTCTGGTGTCCCCCAGCCAGTGCACTGACCAGGCCCTCCTTTCTATGGATCAATCATAGTTTTCCAGATCACAGCTGTGTTTTTGTGATCTGGGCTTCAAACAAGTCCCCGATTCCCTATTTCAGCCCCCGCTCCCCTGAGAGACCCAGTTCTGCCTTCTACCTCCTTTCCCCTATTCTCTGGCACAGAGAGCTACTGGTTGTTCCCAGCCTGGTCTATACCCCACTGAGAGGCTCCCACCCCCTGAGATGCTCTGCAGAAGAAAGAGACGCAAGCCACATTTGGGGGGAATGCAGCACGGACCTGGGGGCATCCCAGCCCGGGTAAGGGCTGTCACTTATCACCTGGAGGATCTAAGGAGGCGACAGAGAATTATCAATGAGTAAGGAGAGACACCTGGGCTCTGGGAGCCAAACAGGGTAAGGGGACAAGATGGTTTGGACTAAGGAAGGGAAGAATTGAGGTTCTTTCTCCTCCTGAAGGAATTGGGGGTTGTTTGAGAATGAACCATGGACTTGGTGAGATTGAAGCAAAATTTCCATCATATAGAAATGAGGAGGGAACTGAGGGATGGGGATGAACCATATGGGCTGGAAGGAGTGGAAACCGGATCATTGAAGACAGAAAAGCACTCCATAGAACTGGAGGACATTGGGAACTAGAGGTCACCTCTGAGCCCCTGGACTGAAAATACAGCTTGAGGGGAGCAGAAAATTGGGGGTGGAGAGATAGATGGAAGTCAAATGACAACACTGTTGGGTCCCAGCAGGAAGTATTTCAGGGCAGAAAGGTGAAGAATGGGGAGACCGGATGCCTGGCCTTTAGGCACCTCTTTCCTAAGCCTAAAGTCTCCACAGACTGAAGAAGACCCAGTGGGGCAGCTCTGGGACTGCATCTGAGCCCCTGGTGCTTGACAATGACGGCTATGGATTCCCTGGCACTACCAGGCACCCTGACCTGGAAGAGGAGAGGGCATCCTATCCCCGGGAAGAGGACCACTTCCTCACTACTGGCAGGGCCCGGGTATGTCTGGTGAGGAACTCGGTGGGGTGGTGGAGGGTGATGTGGGTGCCTGGTCTTGCATGGAGAGACAGCGGAAGCCAAGAGCCACTCTGGATGGCTGGGTTTGAGAAGAGCAAAAATAAAGTAGGCGGGAGCCAGGAACTTGGGAGTACCTGGGTTTGTGGACTAGGAAATGTGGAGAGAGATCTGTTTTTCAGTTTTTCTCATTCTTACAGCTGCTTTGGTCTCCTTGGAGTCCCCTGGGCCAGGAGGGGTCTTGCCGCTCCAGGCAGCTGGGCTCTCTGGCCTCCTTCAGCACTGTCACAGCCAGTAGGAACCCCCTTTACAATCCCTGGGGGATGGAGTTGCAGTCTGAGGAGTAAGGAGAAACCTCCATGCCCAAGATGCTAGCGTGCCTCAGCGGCCAGGGACTAGTTCTCAGCGCTGGAATCTCCTAACATCAAGGCATTTCCCTTGGTTCCTCCCAACTTCCTCTCCCATCGTCTGAATGAGGCAATAACTCTCGGCCTCCCACCTCGACCCACCCCTCTCACGGGAGCTCCCCCAGGCCGGTTGTCCCCCAGGGCTGCTCCCTGGCACGTGTTCTCTGTTCTGTTATTAAAAAGCAAGTAAGTGGAGCCCAGAGTTGTCTTTCTCTGCGAGAAGCAGTGGGGAGGGAGGGTTTCTTTTTCCTTCGAGAGGACCCAGCTAAAATGAAGTCGAGCTGGGTCCCCCAGATTCAAGGGGTCGTGCCCAAGAAAAGTCCTGCCGGGTCCAGCGTTCCCCGCCCCGCGCCGATGGCCGCCCGCGCCCCACTCTCCCGGCCGGGGTCATGTCAGCCGGCCGCGCTTCCGCCTCCGGGACCCCGGCATCCTGCCTCTCGGCGCTGCTGCCCTTTCTGGGACTTCCCGGCAGTCCGTCCTTCAGGGCCCAGAGAGCCGAGTCCCTCCGGCCGGCGCCCCACCCAGAGCCCCACGTGGTGACCCCAGGTTCCCTTCCCGACCCCCGTCCCCTTAATTGGGAGGCCCCGCCCCGCCCCGTGCGCAGTGACGTCGGACGCTGCTGTCACCGGCGCTGGGGGGGGTCGGTGTGGGGTAGAATGGCCGCTGCCGCCGTCACCCGCGGGACCCCGGGAGGTAAGAGCCAGGGCCTCTCGCCCGCCTCTCCGCCCCCGCGCCAGGGGGCGCAGCACCACGGGTCCCAACGTGGCGCGCCGCGCGGGGGACCACCGGCACTCCCGCGGGTTCGCTCTCACTCCCCGCTTCCGTCCTCCTCCCCCGCGCCAGGGGGCGCCGCTCCGCGTAGGGCCCCAAGACCGACCTGCCGTGCTGGGCTGTCCCGGGGACCCCCCGCACCCCGGCACCTTCATTGCCCCTAGAACGCCGCGCGCCTGCGGACTCTGCTCCGCAATTCTCCCGGACATCCTTCCGTGCGGGTGGGAAGCGGGACCCTCCCACCGCGGAGCGTCTCCAGGGACCACCGCCCCAACGTGGGGGGCCGCCCCCAGGCCCACTCCGCACCCTGGCGGGCGGCCTAGCCTGGACTGCGCACCTGCTCCCTGGGGCGGAGTCCTTACCCCAGCCTAGGCTCCGCTGCACACAGCCGAGCTCGGACTGGCCTCTTCCCCCTCTCCATCTCCGGACACCTGGCGGAGCCCGCGCTGAGAGCATCCTCCAGCTTCCATCTGTTCCCCCAGGAGGGTGGGGCTCAGGCTGAAGCCAAAGTGGTAGATGGGGTAGGGTAGGTCTGGAGGCCAAAGGAAACAGAGGCTTTGGGGAGAGAGGTGCGGCAGGGTAGGGGGTGGGAGACGGCGGTCATCCTCAGGGTGGAGGATGGGTTGTCCTGAGGGAGGGCAGCTGCGTCCTGAGTGTCTAGCCCAGATTCTACCAGACCCTGCCTGACCAACCTGGAGGGGAGGGTGTAGGTTAAAGATTAGTTATCAGATCTGTCCTTCCCTTTGGAAAAATCAAATAGAGAAGGAACTCAGGGTGTGTCTTCTAAGGCCTAGCTTTCCACCCGGACTTAGATCTCCTGCCCTACCCCCAACACCCAGGCTCTCATTTGTCAAACCATCCAACAAGAACCGGATGCTCTGAGTCCCAGCCTCAGAGCCTGACCCCACTGCAGCCCTAGCCTCGCAAGAGCTCAGGCTGTAGGGCCCCTGGACCGCCCGTCCCCGCCCGCCGTCTCCCCTCCCCCACCCCAGCGCTCTCTTCCTGATTACTCTGTTCTGTCGTGTCTCCCCACTAGTGTTGGTTCCTGGCACCCTGTCTGGGTTCTCCCTCTCCTCCATTCCCCGGCTGTACTCTGACATCATAGTCCAGCCCCTTCTTGCTACCTCATCTTTCCCAGACATCACGACCCAGTTCTGTACCTTGTCTCCCACCTCATCCTCCTCATCCTGGATCAGTGTGGGTCTTCTTCCATGACCTTGTTCTCTCCCTTCCCAGCACAGACTCCCCCTCCCCCCGGCCCCTCAGGCCGGGGGTGACCTTGCCCCCTGGAGCCCTCACCATGAATACCAAGGACACCACCGAGGTTGCTGGTGAGTTTACAGTCCAGGTTCCCAGTTGGGGCACAGCCTTCTTTTCTCCCCGCACCATGGTGACCTCTAATTCTTGGATGCCTGCTCTCCCTGTTGTCGTTTCATTTTCCCCCAATGCTCGGCCCTCTTCCCCTGGGCTATCACAGGGATGTCCGGAGCAGCACATTGAGCTCTCCCTTCTCATTCCCTCTAGAGAACAGCCACCACCTGAAGATCTTTCTCCCCAAGAAGCTGCTGGAGTGTCTTCCTCGCTGTCCGCTGCTGCCCCCAGAGCGGCTACGGTGGAATACAAATGAGGTTTTCCAGGGAGCCTGGGGGATTAGGGCCTAGCAAGGCCTGGTGGGCTGGAGGAGCGTGAATGGGGGCCTCCCTGTGTCTGTCGATACTCCCAAGTGCAGGGTACTGTTCCAGGCTCTTTGAGGATCATAGGAAAGACATAAAGACCAGCATCTTGTAGGAGCTCACTTCTCCTTGGCCTATCCACCTGGGTAAAAACAATAGCTGCCCCCTAGCAAGTATTTATTATAAGCTAGGGGCTGTGCCTAGCACTTGACCTGCATTATCTCACCCAGTCCTCCAACACTGTAGAGCAGGTGTCTTTATCCCCGAGTACAGAGAAGGACACTGACTTACATCGTGGAGTTTAATTCCAGCGTCCCTGCTCTTAACCACCACTGATGCTGGCTCCTTCTGGAGGGCACAGCCCTGGTGTGACACGCCTTCTGTCCTCCCCACACACAGTGCTTTGTGTGTACTTGTGGTGGATCATTATTGATTTGATTATTTGATGAGAAGAGCACAAGTGTGTGTGATTGTTGTAAATGCAGGAAGGGCCAGGGTGCTCAGCAGGGCTTCCTGGAGACCTGGGGAGGGATTTGATCTACAGGATGGCTAGGATCTCCAGACTCGGAGAGAAGTGCACATGGCACATCAGGCTTGTAGGACACTAACGTTCAGGAGGTGACGGCTCAGGGCATGTTCACAGAGAGTCAGTGGGCTAGTCTGGGAGGAATGGTATGTGCAATATGGGGAAATAATGAGAATGATGATTTGATCCCTGGCCTGGGAGAACCGTGGGTTCAGAGTGAGGCATCTGAAATTCCTGGCAATATCAAACCATTGACGTTTTCTGAGTGAGGAAGTGGCACAAACATGAGATTTTGAGAGAGTAAAATAACACGCAGCATGAAGGATGGGTGTTAAAGAACTTGGACCTGACTGCAAGATTAAGGCCCCAGTAGTGGGGGAGGGAAGGAGAGAAGATTAGACTTTTGTCTGGGATGGAACCTAAGATTCTTAGGAGGGCAGTGGGTCTTGCCGGTCCAGATACCTGGCAGCATCCCTGACAGGCTGCCAGCACTGAGCAGAGAGTGAGACTGAGGAGGCAGCTAAGAGGCCAGGCTGAGACTCTGGGAAGGGGGTACCCACCTGAGTGCCTCCTCCTACAGGAGATTGCATCCTACTTGATCACCTTTGAGAAGCACGATGAGTGGCTATCCTGTGCCCCCAAGACAAGGTGAGAAAGTTTGTGAAGCTGGGAAATGGCAGGGATCCTGGGTTCTGTGCACAGAACTCGAGATCAGCCCTTCCCTCCTCAGGCCTCAGAATGGCTCCATTATCCTCTATAACCGCAAGAAGGTGAAATACCGGAAGGATGGTTACCTCTGGAAGAAGCGGAAGGATGGGAAGACCACCCGAGAGGACCACATGAAGCTGAAGGTCCAGGGCATGGAGGTAAGCGAGGCCTCCAGCTCACCTGACCTGGGCCCCCTCCTCTGCCCTGAGCTGGGCTCCAGCCCTGCCAGGGCTTGGTGACAACATCTACCTGCCACCCTCCCCATCACTCTTCCCTTCCCACTCCGTTTGGATCCGCTAGCTGATGCTTAGCCCATCCTCCGCTTCCCATTTTCCTCCATGACCCAGATCTCCAGGACTTAGGCCATGCCTCCCCCTGGAGGACACCGATGCCTGGCCCCCTCACTTCTCTTGCATTTCCTGCAGGGGTCCAAGTACTGAACCTCTAAGCACAGGTTTCTCTTCCCTCAAATCATTGCTCCTCATCTCGAATGTGTTCTTGCCCTGCCCTCTGATTTCTAGGTAGTCCCATAGCTCAAATTTGGCCCTCATCATGAGGCCCTGGCCCCACTGTTCCCTTCTTTCCATCCCCGGGTGACTCGGGGTGCTGGGATTTGAAGGTGTGGGGAATAGGTGGTGGTGGGTGAGGGTTAAAGAGGAACTGGTGGAAAGATTGGGATTCCTGCAAAGGGACTGAACAGAGGAAGAGTTGGGGAGCAGACTAGCCCTCCCCCCACCCCAGCCTGTCTCCTGGCAGTGTCTCTATGGCTGCTACGTTCACTCTTCCATCGTCCCCACATTCCATCGGCGCTGCTACTGGCTGCTCCAGGTAAGGATGGAGGAGCTCAGGGAGCCAGACTGCCTGGTTCTTTGAGGGAGAGGGGGGCCTGAAAAAAAGAAGTAGAAGGATGACCCACTTCTGAGTGGGAAAAGGAGCCCGGGAAGAAGTGAGAGGGGTTTGGGGATGGAGGGAGCCAGAACTTGGGGGTGAGTTTGGGAGTGCCCAGGAGGAAAGTGAGGACCAGGAAGCCGAGCCCCCAGACGTCAGGACCCCATAGCGCTCTGTGTGTACCTTTGTGCTCTCAGAACCCTGACATCGTCCTTGTGCACTACCTGAACGTCCCAGCCCTGGAGGATTGTGGAAAGGGCTGCAGCCCCATCTTTTGTTCCATCAGCAGCGACCGCCGAGAGTGGCTGAAGTGGTCCCGGGAGGAGCTTTTGGGACAGCTGAAGCCCATGTGTAAGGCAGCAGGGCTAGGACAGTGCCCCAAGGGGAGAGTGGGCACAGGGGCCTCGCAAGGGGCCAGGGTTCTACACCCAGGAATCTGTGGGGTGACCATTTCCCCCCAAGCCAGGAGGGTTCTTTCCTAGGGGTGAGGGTGGGTACCAGAGTTCCAGGTACCATCTAAGGTGTTGGGATATGAAGGACTGAAGGGCAGCTGTGAGCTGCAGGCCAGAGCTGTCTGGAGGATGCTGGCCTCTATTCACCTGGCCAGAAGGCATGAAGCATCTCAGATGCTTGAGGAGCCATCAAGGTTCCCTGAGGACTATTTTGTGGGGGTCCCCCAGCACTTCCCCCCAACTCTCCTCTAGTTCATGGCATCAAGTGGAGCTGTGGGAACGGGACAGAGGAGTTCTCTGTAGAGCAGCTGGTGCAGCAGATCCTGGACACCCACCCAACCAAGCCCGCACCCCGAACCCACGCCTGTCTCTGCAGTGGGGGCCTTGGTTAGTGACCCCAACCTTGGAGCTCTCCTCTCATCTAGCTACACTGCCCTTACTCTTGCCAGGGGGATATCTGCCTCGCTGGGATTTGCATGCTAATTTGCATGTCTTTTGCGTGTCCCAGAAAGATGGGCCAGATGAGCAGAGGCCTTCCCATCTGGGTGCACAGTGGCCCAGATCCTTTTACTTGAGTCCTGGCAGCTTGGGCTCTTTATCTGCCTCCTTCCTTTAGCAACTCCCAGGCACACTTGCATTACTGCTTCTACACAGGCTTAGCTTTATTCTTAGTTGGTACCCCCTGGTTCTGTTCCTTTGTCCATCTTCTGTGCCTTTGCCTATTTCTCTCAGTTACTTCCTCAAGCCCGCAGTCCTCCCCTGCAGTGTTCTCCCAGTCCTATTTAATTGAGGGGCAGGGGCTGTGTGGGGGCTGGGGTGGGGGTAGGGGGAGACTGCCTCCCAGTGGCCACAGTCAGTATGACATCTCTGGTAGTTACTGAAATCCCAGGAAATGCATGAAGTCTTCCTCTAAGAGAAGGCTGGAGAACAAGTGTCTTATCCCTTCTATCTCCACCACCCCTTCCACTCCAGGTTCCGGGAGCCTTACTCACAAATGCAGCAGCACGAAACACCGCATCATCTCTCCCAAAGTGGAGCCCCGAGCTTTAACCCTGACCTCCGTCTCCCACCCCCATCCCCCTGAGCCCCCTCCACTGATAGCCCCACTTCCCCCAGAGCTCCCCAAGGCACATACCTCCCCGTCTTCTTCTTCCTCCTCTTCCTCCTCTTCCTCCGGCTTTGCGGAACCCCTGGAGATCAGACCTAGCCCTCCCACCTCCCGGGGGGGTTCGTCAAGAGGAGGCACCGCTATCCTCCTCCTGACAGGACTGGAGCAGCGAACCGGGGGCTTGACCCCTACCAGGCACCTGGCTCCCCAGGCCAATCCTAGGCCTTCCATGAGCTTGGCTGTCGTTGTAGGTTCTGAGCCCTCTGCCCCACCAGCTCCTCCCAGCCCTGCCTTTGACCCTGATCGTTTTCTCAACAGCCCTCAGAGGGGCCAGACATATGGAGGGGGGCAGGGGGTAAGCCCAGACTTCCCTGAGGCAGAGGCCGCCCATACACCCTGTCCTGCCCTAGAGCCCGCTGCTGCCCTGGAGCCCCAGGCAGCTGCTCGGGGTCCCCCTCCACAGTCCGGAGCAGGCGGGAGAAGAGGAAACTGCTTCTTCATTCAAGATGATGACAGTGGGGAGGAGCTCAAGGCCCAGGGGGCTGCCCCACCTGTACCTTCACCCCCTCCTTCACCCCCACCCTCACCTGCCACCTTGGGGCCGTCTAGCAGAGTAGGAAGAGGGGAGGCCTTGTTTGGAGGAGCTGGTGGGGCCGGTGAACTGGAGCCCTTTGGCCTTTCATCATTCCCTGACCTCATGGGAGAACTCATCAGTGACGAAGCTCCAAGCATCCCTGCCCCCACCCCACAGCTCTCTCCTGCTCTTAGCACCATCACAGACTTCTCCCCAGAGTGGTCCTACCCGGAGGTGAGTCTCAGGCTTCTCCCCGCCATCCTCCATCCCTCCTGCCCTGTGGTCTGTGACCTAGTTTCCTTCAGTTTCCATGGCTCCTTAGTTGTCTCCCCAGCCTCTATTTTTACATAGAGTGTAGCTTCTTCCCCATTTTCATAGTCCCCCTGACTAACCCTTTCCCCCTTCCTTCTCCTTCCGCATGTGAGTTGTGGCTTTGTGAGTCCCCAAGTGCCCCAGGGGACTTCATTTCCTTGGTGACTGTTTCACAGGGTGGGGGTAGGGGGTAATGGGGCAACTCAGCCTGGAGAAAACACAGCTGGGATGTGACTGCAGACTTGGGGAGGCTGAAAGGCTGTGTTCAGCAGTGGAGTTCTGCTTTATGCTGCCCCAGAGAGGGAAAGGAGGAACTACAGCGGGCGTTCGGGGGCCCTGAGAAAAGGACTTCCTCCCAATGACAGCTCTCAGCAAATGAGTTGGTAGCCTTGGGGAAGGCAGTGCGTTCCCCGTTTCTGGCAGATTCAGGTAGAGGGCAGGTGTGTTGGGAGGAGGGACAGACTAGTTGACCTCATTCACTGGGTCCTGTCCAGTCCCTGTACCCCAGGCTCTGGGGTGTACAGCGGACAGTAGATACTCTCTCAGGGGCTGAATGAATGGATGGGTGAGGGAGTGAATGGATCCCCAGCAGAGCTCCGGTCACACAGCTCTTTGACTTCTGTCTGCAGGGTGGGGTCAAGGTGCTCATCACAGGTCCTTGGACAGAGGCCACCGAGCATTACTCCTGTGTCTTTGATCACATCGCAGTGCCAGCCTCACTTGTCCAGCCTGGTGTCTTACGCTGCTACTGTCCCGGTATGGGGACTGGGAACAGGAGGGGAAGGGACTCACATATGGACAGTTAGGTCTTCCAGGAAGCACTGGGGACAAACATGTCAAGTTGTTCCTGAGAGCACAAAGATTTCATCCAGTCCTGGAGCTGAGCGCCATGGTCCCTCAGCAGGCAGATGAATCTGGGCTTAGGTGAGGGAAGGTCTAGGTTCTGGTCTAAGGAATCTATTCCTTAGCTGGCTAGTGACGTTGGATAAGTCTGCTCCTTTCTTAGGTCCTTGGCCTCCCCTCCTGTAAGGTCAGGCATTTGACTCACGGGGTCTTTACTGTCCATCCAGACCCTCTGGCTCCAATCCAGGAGCTCTTTGGAGAATGAGAAGGGAGAGAGATTGGTCTCCAACTAGTCTTGGGACTGAAGGATATTGGCTTCTAGACCTGTGCTGTCCAGTATGGTAGCCATTAGCCACATGTGCCTATTTGAAATTAATTAAAAGTAAATTTAAAATTCAGTTCCTCTATCATACTGACCACATTTTGGATGCTCAGTGGCCACACGTGCCTAGTGCTGTCCTATTGGACAGTGCAGATGCAGACGCTCCCACTGAGGAATGTTCTGTCAGACAGCCCTGGTCTAGGTGTCATTGCCAAGGCTCATCTCTGCCCTTTTGCCACCAACTCTGCCCCTTGCCCTGCACTCAGCCGTGTTGCTTTGTGACCCCAAGGACCACCAGAGTGACAGGTTGACAGCTTTGCTGCCTATGAGTGTGTTCTTCCCTACTCTCAGCAGCCCTGTTGAGTGGTATCTGGCAGGAAAGGGGATGAGACCAGAGAAGCTGAGGACTGGGAGGCTTAGCCTCTAGCCTTGGGGCCAGGCCTGGGGGTTTCATTCTCAGGGCTATAGGCATTGAGACCCTGGGACACAGCTCTTCCTAGACCCTGTTAGTGAGCAGCTAATTCCTTTCTCCCATCTTAGTAACAAGGTTATGACCTCTGGACCTTGATCGTGGGGGATCAAGAGATTTCACCACCATCAAATTGTTTATAAGTATAGGTATCTCTTTAGTCTTAGCTCCCAGGCCTTGGTGTTGAATAACAAACAGCCTTAACTACAGGGGCTAGAATCCAAGGGGTCTTTGGCCCATAGTAGGTATTAAGTTCTCAAATGAAGGGAATCTCTCCCCAGTTAGGGCCAAAGCCACTGAAGCCAGGGGCCTCTTGGGCTGCAGCAGGGGAGGAGGGGAGGAGGTGCAAAATGATCACCTGTGGCCCTGACACAGGGGCCAGAGAAGGAGCCCGGGAAAGAGAGCCCTCTCGCTGACCCTCGCCCTCCCCAGCCCATGAGGTCGGGCTGGTGTCTTTGCAGGTGGCGGGGCGGGAGGGGCCCCTTTCTGCTTCTGTGCTCTTTGAATATCGAGCCCGCCGATTCCTGTCACTGCCTAGTACTCAGCTAGACTGGCTGTCACTGGACGGTGAGTACCTAGCCCTCTGACCCCACAACCTGTGAGCATGACGCGCTCTGCGACCCCTCAGGACTCAGGTGGCCACCCCCACTTGACCACTCTTCCCGGCTCTTGCTTCGCTGGTCCCTGCTTCGCTGGTCACTTCTGAATATGGCAGTAAACTTCCCTCACCTCCTCTTCCTGGCAAATCTTGGAGTCGTCCTTGTCCCTGCTTTCACTGTCCTTGGCCTCCCAAAGGATGGGGTCTAGGCAAGTGAGGCCAAGGGCGGGGCAGCCACAGGGTGTAGAGCAATGTACACAGATACATGCGAGTACACGTGTGTACTTAAATGCATATTTAAACCTATTGTTTTTCCCTCTAATTATAAAGATAGGCGTTTATTACAGGAAATCTGGAAATGACACAGAAAAGCACAAAGTCAAAAATGAAAAATTACCTATAATGTTATTCAATGATACCATCTTTAATGTACTTTCTTATACACAGAGACACACATATGTACACATATTCATGTATGTGTATTTGTTTAAATCCAGAACTATTTAATAACCTTTTAATGGTTATTCCTCCTGCAGCTCTGAGGATTGTTTCTCATTCGCTTGGCTCCGTGTCCGTTGCTTCCTCTTGGAGTCTCTCAGTCCTGCTGTCACCTGTTAAGTCTGTCCCCCTCCAACCCCACTTCTCTGGCTCAAGGGCTCTAGCCCTGCTGTGCCTCCCTCTTGGGGCTGCACCCCTCAAGGAGCCCAAGCGCATTTGTTGGGCAGCCCGTCTCTGACTCTGACTCGAGCCCACCTGCCCTGAGCAGCCAGCCCCATTCTGTCTGCCTTGCTGCATAATGGCTCCACACCTCATTTTCCTGTCTGTCTTATCTGTGCTTTACTAGCTCTCCTGCGGGTCTCCTGCCTTTTCATTTCTTGTTGGTCCCTTTCTTAACTTGCCCTCTTCCACTCTGCCTTCCTTATTGTTGGTTTGGTCTCCCCCCAGCTCTCCTCTGCCCTTTCTCTCCCCTCCTTCCTTCCCCTGCTTATCTTTTCTGCTCTCTCCTGTTACACCTGAGTCTCTGCTCATCCCTCTCCACCATCCTCCCCACCAAGCCCTCTCCCTTCACCCACTTCTGTCCTGGCATCTCAGAACATCCCCAGTCTCCACTTGCTTCTCTGTGCCTGGTTCCCTGTACTCTGACCCCCTGCCACCTCCCCTCCTTGTCCTTGTATGATCTCAGGAGGGGACAGATATAGCTTGGGTAGTGTATGTGTGTGTGTGTGTGTGTGTGTGTGTGTGTGTGTGTGTGTGTGCGTGCGCGCGTGTGCAGTTGTGCATGGGGTGGGGGAGGAGGAGGAGGAATGGACATGACTATCCATCTCTGTCACCTTCCCTCCCCTCCATCCCCTTTGTGGACAGCTGCTGGGGGCCGGGAGGAGGGGGTGGTGCTTTCCAAATCAGAGTCCCTGAGCTCTTTTGGGCAGTGGTTAACAGAGGAGGGACCCTGGAGTCCTTCAGCTCCAACATGGGGGACAAAGGTAGTGTCTGGGGTGAGAAGGGATGGAACAGTCCATTTGGGAAGAGGCTGGGAGCACGTGTGTGCCTGTTACTGGGAGTGGGTAGCTGGGGCTGGATGCCGTCTGGGGAGTCTTACTGTCTCTGTCTTGAAGGACACAGTCTTAGTTCTGGATTCAGGTCCAAGGTCGACGAGTCGTTTGAAGAGCCCTAGTTTGAGGACTGATCCTGGGGGGCAGTATTCAGAAGGCGGGTGGGTAAAGGGCTGTTGTTTGGAGAAGAGGAAAGGATGTGATTGTGCGTCTTCACCGCCCAGATCCTGGGACAGGGTCCAGTTTTGGTGTCCAGGGAATCCCCTGGACGCTGCCCCCTGAGCCTCCCATGCCTGCTCCCCCTCAGACAACCAGTTCCGGATGTCCATCCTGGAGCGACTGGAGCAGATGGAGAAGCGGATGGCAGAGATTGCAGCAGCTGGGCAGGCACCCTGTCAGGGTCCCAACACGCCTCCAATCCAGGTACTTCCATGGGGAGGAAGTGCTGCAGTGGAGGGGGTGGGGGTGTTCCTATGGAAAACGGCTCTAGAGTGGGACTTTCCTCGCTCTCCTGTCCCCAGCCAGTCCCTCTCCCGTCTCCCTGGCGTCACCAGGCTCCCACCCCCGCCCCATGGCAAGAGTGGCTATTCTGGGCACCCTCTTGGCATGACAGGCTTCACACTATTCCTGGTCTGCAGAAGGGTGGAGGTGAAGGAGAGGGCAGGGGAGGAGGTCTGGAGAATTGGGGCTCAGTGCTTGGTGGGTCCCAGTCTCTGAATGAAGAAGGCTGGGAGAGGACTCTGGGTTCTGGGGGTGGGGAAGCCATCTGTGGATGTGGCGCTGACCGAAGCCAAAGTGAAGGCACATGAGCAAGCAGGTGTGAGATCCGGCTGCTGGAGGAAGTTGGCTGTGGGCGTGGGGGGCGCCCTGGAACTTGACCTGGGAGAACTGACGGGCTATCAGAGTTCTGGGTGGTGGTGACCTGGAGTGGGAAGCGTGGTGTGGGGGCAGGTACGGGGTGGTCAAGGCCATCCCAGGCTGGGGCACCCAAGGTTCAGGTCTCTGCCTAAGGGTGTGTGCACCACAGGATGAAGGCCAGGGGCCGGGGTTCGAGGCCCGGGTGGTAGTCTTGGTAGAGAGCATGATTCCACGTTCCACCTGGAGAGGTCCTGAACGTCTGGCGCACGGAAGCCCCTTCCGGGGCATGAGCCTTCTGCACCTGGCTGCTGCCCAGGGCTACGCCCGCCTCATCGAGACCCTGAGCCAGTGGCGGTGAGCAGGGACTTGGGGTGGGGGGGGACTGAGGAGGAACTGAAGCCCTGCCAAGGGAGCTAGGGTTACTGAGGGAAGGAGGGGCTGGAAGAGGGTTTGCATTTGGGGGAATTTTAATGTCCCCCGACTTAGGTCACTGCCTTCTTGACTTTCTTACATTCACAAATCTCTTTGACTGCTCATCCCACTGACCTTAGTGCTTCCCACTTCCTTCAATTCTGAAGTTCCTCCTGGGCCCTCTTTGTCCCTGACTGGGCTCTGCTGTCCCTTTCCCAAACCCTTCAGGAATGTGGAGACCGGAAGCTTGGACTTAGAGCAAGAGGTTGACCCACTCAACGTGGACCATTTCTCTTGCACCCCTCTGGTGAGGATGCTGGACTCCTGAGTGCACAGGGAGGGCAATGGAAATGGGAACGGTGCTTGAAAAGGAAGATCCTTTGAGGGATGCAGGGAAGGAGTGGGGAGGGCTGGGAACTGGCCACGGGGAAGAAGGGCCCCCGCCTCACCTCTGCCTCCATCCATCTCTCCCTGCACCTGTCCTCAGATGTGGGCTTGCGCCCTGGGGCACTTGGAGGCTGCTGTGCTCCTTTTCCGCTGGAACCGACAGGCGCTGAGCATTCCCGACTCTCTGGGCCGTCTGCCCCTGTCCGTGGCTCATTCCCGGGGCCACGTGCGTCTTGCCCGCTGCCTTGAAGAACTGCAGAGACAGGAAGCTTCGGCTGAACCCCTGCCCGCCCTGTCACCACCCTCCTCCAATCCAGACACTGGTGAGGATTTAAGGAGGGATGTGGACCAGGGGTGAGTGGGAGCCAGAGTGTGAGAGAAGGCGGGGACAGGGAGATTGAGAGCAAGGAGAGGGGCAGGTAGGCGACTGGGGAGATGGCAGATGGCACCTAAGGCCCTCACCCCCTTCCCTCACCTCACAGGTCTAAGCAGTGTCTCCTCGCCTTCGGAGCTGTCGGATGGCACTTTCTCCGTCACGTCAGCCTATTCTAGTGCCCCGGATGGGAGTCCTCCCCCGGCTCCCCTGCCAGCCTCTGAGATTACTATGGAGATGGTCCCAGGCCAGCTCTCCTCTGGTGCCCCAGAGGCCCCCCTACTCCTCATGGACTATGAAGCCACCAACCCCAAAGGGCCCCCACCCTCACCACCTCCTCTCCCACCAGCCTCCGACAGCGGGGCTGCTCCAGAGGAAGTTGACAGTCCCCCGGCTGTGGATGTGATCCCGGTACTGCTTATGTTGATGGAATTTTTAAGGCTAGAAACAGAGTAGGGTGCAGGGGTGGGGTGACACTGACTATTCCACAAAACAGAATCACTGTCTGGCCGCAGTTTGGGAAGAAGGGGCCATTGACCTTCATTTGGGGACAGGCCAGGTGACCCTATGCTTAGCTGCTGTCAGAGCTTGTGACCCAGAAGTCATGAGGCAGTGGAGGTTAAAAATTCTGGGGCATTATCTTCAGCTAGGGCTTGGCTGTGGGAGTTACCTGTTGACCCCTGAAGGGACAAGGTTCTTGGGGAATAAGAGCAATGGCAGCATGTTGGGAGGAACGTGAAGCAGAGAGGTTGACAAGATGGAAGTATTTGGCAGTGATCTCGGGCAGGGAAGAGGCTTGCACATGGTAAAAGCTAAGAAAGTCTTGTGGAGGGGGAGGGTGTAGCTCAGTGGTAGAGCACACGCCGAGCACACACGAGGCCCTGGGTTCGATCCCCAGTACCTCCATTAAATAAATAAACAAATAAGAAAGTCTTGTGGAATCAATGAACAAATGAGAGTGAATCTTCCAGGGTAGCAGCAGACTTCTCTGCTAGGACCTGGGGCCAGATCTGCTTTAGAGAGGCTAATGGATTAATTGGGTAGGACTAGAGTACAAAAAATTTAGAGAACTCCACAAAGTAGGCTGCTTTATGTATGGCCAGCAAGAAGTGCTGCGGGCCTCATGGCTGGAGCCAAGGCAAGGCTGGAGCTATTCAATACAGTGTCATGTGATTGGCAAGCACTGAGTTGGTTCTTGGAGAGCTGGAGAGGGAAGGGGGTGGCAGGCATGGCCAAGCCTGTGGGAGCTGGCATGGGGCAGGCAGGGTGGGACAGCCAGTCAGCCTGCAAGGGTAAGTCCTTCACTGGCTTAGCTCCCCAATCCCATTTGGAGTATGTCCTTCCTATCCTGTCTTGCACAAGGTCTCAACACAGGGCTGTACCCCCAAGTGGGACCCCAGGGAGTATAAATGAATCTGGAACACTGACAAGAAAGACAAGGTTAGTCAGGACAGCCATCCCTGAGGCCTCATTGTCTGGTGGTAAGACGACGAAGAGGATAGGACGCGGGTGGAGGCTATAGCTTTGGCAGAGCAGGAACAGCTGGCAGTTAGGGCCCCTCAAGGCTCACCCAGCTTCTTCTCATTCACCCAGGTGGACATGATCTCACTGGCCAAGCAGATCATCGAAGCCACACCAGAGCGGATTAAACGAGAGGACTTCGTGGGGCTGCCTGAGGCCGGAGACCCAATGCGGGAGCGGACGGGGGCTGTGGGGCTCAGCGAGACCATGTCCTGGCTGGCCAGCTACCTGGAGAATGTGGACCATTTCCCCAGCTCAGCCCCTCCCAGGTGAACCAGCTCAAAGCCTCCAGATCCTTCTTCAAAGGGGAGGGAGGGAGGGAAGGAAGGAAGGAGGAAGCTTCCCTATGGCCAAATATCCATCTGGGCTCAGGCCCCAGGGCCTTTGAGGAGGGGACTGGAACTGGCTGATGAGCTCTGAAGTCACTCTCCAGGCTCTGCCTTCACAGCTGTCCCCAAGCTGAAGAAGAGGGACTTCAGATGTCCCATGACATGCCTTCTCTCTATCCTGTACAGCGAACTGCCCTTAGAGCGGGGTCGCCTGGCTATCCCTCCAGCACCTTCCTGGGCCGAGTTTCTCTCTGCGTCTGCCAGTGGCAAGATGGAGAGTGATTTTGCCCTGCTGACGCTATCAGATCATGAGCAGCGGGAACTGTATGAGGCAGCCCGGGTCATCCAGACAGCCTTCCGAAAGTACAAGGTCAGGGGGCTCGGGGCTTCAGGGGATGAATTACACAATCTTGGGTGGGGGAGTGTGGGTTCCCAGGACTTTGGGAGGGACAACAGTCATCCAGACAGGCCTGGGATGGGGTGAAGGGTCAGGGGACCCCAGGCGAGTGGGAAGGACAAGTTAGATGTCTGTGAGGTGGGTGGTTAGGTGTTAAGACTTCCTTCTCTTCTCACAGGGCCGGCGGCTGAAGGAGCAGCAGGAGGTAGCAGCAGCTGTGATCCAGCGCTGTTACCGGAAGTACAAGCAGGTGAGACCGTCCTCTCTTGAAAGCATACCCACCAACCCACACGCACACACACCCATTCCAGCCTAGAGCATCCAGGATGCTGCCGGAGCCCTAACTCCCCTTCTCTCTCCACAAGCTGACCTGGATTGCACTTAAGGTATTAGGCATGAGACCTGGGTGTGAGGTTGTCTGGGATGATTCAGCCTTTCCATGAGTGTGTGGATTAGAGAAACAGACTTGCATCAACTGAACTTGGGGGTGACCCTCAGGGGTTTGGGTCTCTGTCCCTCCATTTCAGCCCCAGCCCTTCCTCCCCACCCCTGCAGTTTGCACTCTATAAGAAGATGACCCAGGCAGCCATCCTGATCCAGAGCAAGTTCCGAAGCTACTACGAACAGAAGCGATTTCAGCAGAGCCGCAGAGCAGCGGTACTCATCCAGCAGCACTACCGCTCCTACCGCCGCCGGCCTGGGCCTCCCCACCGGCCCACAGGCAGCCTGCCTGCCCGAAACAAGTACGGCCTCAACCCTGCAGCGCCCAGACCTCTATGCCTGCCCACTGCCCATGGACACCCGTTCATCATCCTGCCACCCTGCCCTTCCCTGCCAGAGTCCCTAAGGGGTGGAGGGCAAGGGATGCCTTAGTGTTGTGTGAAGTCTCGTCTTTTCCTTCTTCCACCAGAGGCTCCTTTCTCACCAAAAAGCAAGACCAGGCAGCCCGGAAGATAATGAGATTCCTGCGGCGCTGCCGACACAGGTGCTGCCCTTTCTCTCGCCGGATTTGGCCCTGTCACCTCCCGCATCCCACCGGCCCCATCCCACCTCCCCAGTCTGCAGGTCTCCTCTGACTCCTTCCTTGTCTCTCCACAGGATGAGGGAACTGAAGCAGAACCAGGAGCTGGAAGGGCTTCCCCAACCGGGCCTGGCCACCTGACCTTTCCACCGCCTTTCTCATCGCCCTGGGGGCCGCTTCTCGCAGTCTTAACAGGAAGAGGGCTCTCTGGGGGAGGGGGAGCCCCCTGTCGGCAGCTTTCCCGTCACTTCTTTTGGAGCCCGTCCTCGGTCTCCACCTCCTCCCCCTCCGAAGTGCTGAACTCCTTCCCCTACCCCTGCTCCCTGTCCTCTCCTCTTCCCTCCGGGTCGTGCCCTCCCTCCTTCTGGTCCTCGGCTCCAGACGCCCCACGCCCCACCTACCTGCATCTTCAGCTGTGACCTCCGGAGCCCTGCCTGCCCTTTCACAGCTCTCTCCCCTGCCTGCACCCACCTCAGCCCCTTCCTGACTTGCCTTATTTATTTGTTGGACGCGTCTCTGAATGTATCCGCCTGGGTCCCACCTCTGCCTTCGCTGCGCGCGCGCCCCTCGTGTTTCAGGGCTGACCGTGCCCCCACCCCGACTCCGCATGTTTGCGTCTGTTTTCTCCCTTTCTGGCCCTGTCTTCCCCCGTCACCCCGACCGACCTAGGCCGCCAATCTCGGGGCCAAAGGGGGGGTGTATATAGGAACGCGTTGCGGAGTCCCGCCCCGTCCCCAAGGGGAGGGGGCTTGTACATAATGTAACATACAGAGTATAGTGAAGAATCTATTTAAGGCGCCGCGGGGAGGGCTGCACGGCCGGGCTTGTGGTACCTGGCGAGGCGGGGGCCTCCTGCCGGCTCCACGAGCACTTTCTACTTGTGCATGGGCTTGGTTTCTACGAATTGCCATTAAACATCGCTGCACCAGCCAGCCTCCGGCCTCTCTCTGCGGGGGACGGGGCGGGACTACGGCTGGCGGGAGGCTTTGGGCTCGCGGGGATCCGGACAGCATCGCGCCGGGGCGGGGTTGGCGCGTAGTTTCCCGCCTCCGACGTGTTTCCGGCCTTAAAGGCATTTCGCCCTTCCCTTTAAGACGCACCGCCCCCTCTCAGTCACTCCCAAGATGGCGGACCTACTGGGCTCCATCCTGAGCTCCATGGAGAAGCCACCCAGCCTTGGTGACCAGGAGACTCGGCGCAAGGCCCGAGGTGAGGACCCCAAATTCACAACCGCCTTTCTTCGCCCGGTTCTCAGGACCGCACTCCTCCCTCTTTGGACGATGCTGCCTCTTCAACCTTGAAAGACCCCTCGCGGGCCCCTTCTGAGACCCTCCGAGTCCCTAAAAGGGCTGCGGACCCGCCCGCTGCTCTTTGCGGATGGTGATTGGCTACCTGAAGCCCCGCGCCGGCCCCTGCCTCTCCCTACTTTGGCCTTCTGCAGTCCTTCTTTTCAATTCGCCGACGAGCCCGCCTGTCAGCCGGTGGCGTGCTCTGATTGGTAGGCTGCCTCCAAACCCTTGGCGTTCTCGGCCCGCCTTCGGTTTGCAGGAGGGCGTCTTGGAGCGCTCGGCCCCTCCCGCTTCCCGGCGCTCGAGTCCCTGCAACCCCATCCCCATTCCGATTGGGCCCAGGACACGCCCATTCGCGATCCTATCACCCCTATTGGCCACTTTAACTTAAAGGTCTACCTATTAAGTCTTGTTCGACCTTCTTCTGGTCCACCCCATCCTCAGCACCTCTAATTGGTTGCTGCATCCTTTCGGCGCCCTATGTCCATCCTACTTCATTTAACCTGGTCCCCTCGCCGCCCTCCAACCTTCCTCTCTTCTGTACCCTTAAAATTCCCGAGCTCCCCGGGCGGGTCACGAATGTTGGTTGGAGGGATGAGAATGTCCCTGCCCCGTCCGATTGGCCATAGTCTCCCCGCCTGTGTTCTCAGAGTAACTTCCCTGCAGGCGGCTCAAGTTGGGGTCCCTGCGTAGGGCGCGGCCGGCCCGACGGTACCAGGCCTCTCCTGGGTTGCTGGCGCTGCGGCATGTGAATGAGTTTGGCAGAAGACTACCTTGGGGAGGACACCGACTCCCAACGCTATGGACTTTGACCGTGTCCCGGGCGCGGCTCCCCAATCCTCCCGAGGAAGGCCAGGGCAGCCTGTGTGCCTTCAAAGTGCTCGAGTGCTGCATAATACCGAAATATCATCCATATTTACTGAATGATTGCTGGGGGCCAGGGGTACCCTCAGGGAGCCCACAATCTGCAGCATTGATAAAATGCGTGTTAATGATCACACAGGGATTTAATAACAAACTTTATAAATGCTCTGAAAGAAAAGTAATTGTTATGAGAGGGGATGTTAGGACCTACGAGTCCTAACCCAGTCTGCAGTGAGTTGAGATCTGAAGAACAGGTAATTCAGTGAGAGGGGAGCAAAGTGCTACAGGCAGAGATGTGTATTTGAAAGCTCTGAGGGAATTGGAATTATTTAATGCTCACTATGACTGTCCAGGTGGGGTTCACCAGTGGCCACTGACAGACTTGGAAGCTGAAGTTCAGATTTTAGTCATTTGCCTGCAGTTTACACGGTTGCTCAGTGGCAGGGTTTCAAACCCAGGTGTGACTTTTAAGCCTATGTTCTTAACCATAATCCTGTGCCACCTCCTCAGATACAGAGAGAAGACTCACAGACCAGTTAGAGAACAGTCAGTGGTCAAGATGGGATGCACTGATGGTCAGAGCCCTTGAGGTCTGAGAGAGGAGAGCTCCTGAGCTGTCAGGCCCTGGAGCCACGGAAAATAACTGGATAGGAGGTGAACAGGGTCACTGCCTTCTCAGAGCTCATCGTGAGGCAGGGAAGACAAAAGTTACTTTAGGTTAGTTCTCAGCACGTGCTGTAGTGGGTGTCTGAACCAAATGTGCTTGGGCCCCAAAGGAAGAAGTGAGTAACTCTGACTCATGGTGGATCTCAGAGTTTGCAAGAGGAGGAAAAGCATTTCGGGCAGCAGGAACAACATGTGCAAAGACCTGGCGTGAGGAGGAAAATAGGAAGAAGTTCAGTGCCGCTGAAGGGATTCAGATCCTGTGGAAGAAGTGGTTCTTAAGAATATATCGAACTTGAAATGGCAGAAAGAGGAGAGGGGACAGTGAGACCCAAGGGTAGGGAGTTCCCCTTACACCTACACTCCCAAAGGAGAGGAATGTCAGATTAGCTATTTAAGCTTCATCCTGGCTGTAGAAGTAAGAAGTGGAGGGTGTTACAAAATAATAGGAAGTTAAATAATTTCCCCTTTCTGATGTATATGATGAGATGATAAACTCTTTGAGGCCAGGGCTTGGTCTGTTCTCATTACCTCCCCAGGTTCCTTTGTAGTTCTTTGTATGTTGTAGGCCTTAAATAAATGTTTGCTAGCTGGCTTCCCCAGTGGGGTTGGGAGATGGGGTTGAGCATGATTCTGATCTCACTAAACTGTAAGCCCTTAAAGGGCAAAGCTGTGTCTTAATCCTCTTATACTCCAGGGCCTAGCATGGGGCCAGGTATAGAGTAAATATCAATCAATGCTTGCCGAATGAACAGTCATGCTACCTTCCTAGCCTGACACCTCCCAGTGGACACAAGACCCCTTTTGAACCCTTACAGACTCTCCCCACCCATGCTTCCACCTCATGCTGCTGTTTCTCACCCCCAGAGCAGGCTGCCCGCCTGAAGAAACTACAAGAGCAAGAGAAACAACAGAAAGTGGAGTTTCGTAAAAGGGTGAGAACAACTGGAGAGATCAAATGCAGCCTCAGGAAGGACTTCCAATCAGTTAGAATTGGACGGTTGAGGACTCAGGTTTTTTTGGAAAATGTCGTGAGAGAGGTGCAGCCTGGCAGCCAGTGGCACAGAGGCTGGGAAACGTGTGGGAGGGGAAGGCCCATGGGCCGCGCTGGGAAGGCAGGTGTTGGGGTGGAGCCATCACCTCATATCTTCTTCCCTTTTCCCTCGACCAAGATGGAGAAAGAGGTGTCTGATTTCATCCAAGACAGTGGGCAGATCAAGAAAAAGTTTCAGCCGATGAACAAGATAGAGAGGAGCATACTGTGAGTGTTTCCACGCTGGGGGAGGCAGAAAATAGGTGGCCAGGGTGGCCTGAGAGGGCTGGCGGGGTGGGGGGAATCCTCTTGACAAAGGCGCTAGGCCCCCTCGTGGCCCCATGTGCTTTTTTCCTTCGCCCTCCCTTCTAGACACGATGTAGTGGAAGTAGCTGGCCTGACATCCTTCTCCTTCGGGGAAGACGATGAATGTCGTTATGTCATGATCTTCAAAAAGGTGAAAGGCTTGAGTTCCCCACTCTCTCCTCTCCTGTACCCCGCTAGGGGAGAGCAATGAGGTAAAACATGTATGTGGAACCTTGACCCCCACCCTCCCCTTCTTCTAGGAGTTTGCACCTTCAGATGAAGAGCTGGATTCCTACCGTCGTGGTGAGGAGTGGGACCCTCAGAAGGCAGAGGAGAAACGTAGGCTGAAAGTGAGTTATGTGTGGCAGTCCCTGGGGCCTTGCGGCTCATCGCATGGGAGGGCCTGGGGTCAGGCCCTGAGCGTCGGCGCCCCACCTCTGCACCTAGGAGCTGGCCCAGCGGCAGGAAGAGGAGGCGGCCCAGCAGGGGCCTGTGGTGGTGAGCCCTGCTAGCGACTACAAGGACAAGTACAGCCACCTTATTGGCAAGGGGGCGGCCAAGGATGCAGCCCACATGCTACAGGCCAACAAGACCTACGGCTGTGGTGAGGCCCCGGTGGGGGCTGGGGAGGGCAGGGGACAGGAGCACAGCATGGGGGGAGGGGAGGCCAGGCCAGAGCACAGGACTCCTAGGCCCTCCCACCCTCCCCTCTGCCCCCAGTGCCCGTGGCCAACAAGAGGGACACACGCTCCATTGAAGAGGCCATGAATGAGATTCGAGCCAAGAAGCGTCTGCGGCAGAGCGGGGAAGAGTTGCCACCTACCTCCTAGGGACCCCAGCTCCCTGGGGCAGGGCAGGGGGCAGGCAGGGACGAGGCTGCTGCTATTAGAATCCATCCTGGAACCCCACCTCTGAACCACCTCCTAACAGCTATTGCTCAGGCTGGGGGAAGCAGGTGTTTGATTTGTCACTGTTGGAGCTTGGATATGTATGTGTGTGTGTGTGTGTGTGTGTGTGTGTGTGTCTGTGTGAATACACAGGTGGGTATTTAATCTGTATTATTCTCCATTCTCCCTGGAATTTTCTTCCCCGTGGGGCTGGGGTTACTTTACATTCAATAAACACTGTTTGACCCAATGTCTTGGTTTGTCTGAACAGAGAAAGGCGGGTCCCGGAGAGGAAGAGAAACAATTATACACTGAACAGTATAAAATTGCTTTTGTGGCCAAAGATGGCCAAACATTGGCACTTTAATAGAGCACAGTCGCTACAGCCAAATGGCCTAGCTCTGGATCCTGACTCTGCCACTTACTGTTACCTTGAGTAAGGTATTTTATCTGTTTGTGTCTCTGTTTCCTTAGTAAAACAGGGATAATAATGGTATCTACCTGATAGGATGTCTCAAAGATTACCCAGGTCAGTCTCTGTCAGATATTTAGAACAGTTCCACATCCACAAAGCTCCACAGAAATGGTGGCTGATCCGGTCATCACTCATCCTCAACAACCAGGAGCACTCAGACTTCGACACTGCAGTGCCCTCTGCAGACCGTGTACTTCTGCTTATGGGCAGATCTGATCCAGCTTCCCCCAGCTTCCCCCTTGTGGTGATGTCAGGCCCTCAGTCCCCTACCCTGCTCTCCTGGAGCTGGTTCAGTGTCTGTGATTTCCTCTTCAGTTTCATTTCATATGGCAACTGCTTCCCCCAGCCTCCTTCCAAAATGTGAGCATCATTGTTCTAAATGCAGCCTGATTTCCTCTCTGACTAGTCCCTCACTCCCCTCTTGTCCCAGCGGGTTCTCCCCTCTGTCCTCCCCTGCTGCCCCCACCTCTCCACCTCTTGTCTCATCCAGCCCAGAGACCAGATCTCCTCCCTCCTACAAATGAGCAGGCCACTGCCTCAGCTGGCACCAGTGTTTATTTCAGAGGGAAGGGCTTGAAGGCCTAGGTCTCTCCTGGAGGGTGCTGGGGCCTCCAGCTTCTCATTTGGCCTTTGGGTGACGGAACTTGCGTCCAGCAAAGACAGCTTTGTCCCCGAGAGCCTCCTCAATCCTGGAAGGCAGACAAGGTCAGAGCTGTGTTATTGCAATCTGACAGGCCTCAACTCCTGCTGCCCAGACCCCCTGTGCCCACTGTACCTCATGAGCTGGTTGTATTTGGCCAGACGCTCTGAGCGGCAGGGTGCACCAGTCTTGATCTGAGGAGGGAATAGGAATTCCAAGGGTTACATGAGGCTGGAGAGGAGGGGTTGGGCCTGGCCCTGAGGGAACAGCCTGTAGTGGCATTCATCTCTGGGACAGGAGACCAGGGACCCCAAGAAAACTCAGTCAGACACTTGGCAGAGGCGAGTCATGAGTACCTGTCCCGTGCAGAGTCCCACCACGAGGTCGGCAATGAACGTGTCCTCGGTCTCCCCGGAGCGGTGGCTCACCATCACCCCCCAACCGTTAGACTGAGCCAGTTTGCAGCTGGGTGGAGAGGACACTCAATAAGGCCCAGGGGGACCTCCTCAGTGGGAAAGCCAGGGGCTGGGGGGCATGGGGGGTGCTTTTCGCTTCTGTTCTGGGGAGTGGCAACTTTGTGGGGAGGGTAATGACTAAGTTCTTTGGGAAGGAGGGAGGAAGGGGCGGTTCTTGATCTTGAATTTGGGTTCTGAGATGCTGGTGGGAAGAAGCAGCATCTGGGAGAAGGGGTGGTGGTGGTGGGGGACATGGCATGGGGTCAGGTCAAAAGTTAGTCAAAGCCTTGAGGTCAGGAGGGTGGGGTGGGTCAGGATCCAGGGGAAGGTCAGACTTGAGTTAGTGGGGAAGACTGTAGCTGGAGTGGGTCAAGCTGGGGTACAGGGAGGCACTCACGCCTGGATGGATTCGGTCACCGAGCCTATCTGGTTGACCTTCAGCAGCAGGCAGTTACAGGCCTTCTTCTCAACAGCCTGGGCAATCCTCTTGGGGTTAGTAACTGTGAGGTCATCCCCCACAATCTGGATGTTGACCCCCGAGAGGAACGAGGTCCAGGTAGCCCAGTCATCCTGGTCAAAAGGGTCTTCAATGGAGACCACTGGTGGGGGAAGGGGGCAGAGTCGGGTTAAAGGTCAGAAGAGTTTGGGTGGGGACTGCAATGGAGCTAAGGATTGGAAGGACCGAGTTGGTGGCAGTGGAGGTGCTGATGTCAGCATGTTGGGCAGTTCCTGGAGACTCAAGCAGAAGCAATAGAATAGACACCCAGGGGTCTCACCAGGATAGTTCTTGATGAAGTCCTTGTACAGCTCCCCCAGCTTCTCCCCACTGATGTGCCGGGCGGGGTCATCAGGTGATTTGAAGTCGAGATCATACTTCCCGTTGCGATAGAACTCAGATGCTGCCACGTCCATGCCGATCACCACCTTGTCAGGGTAACCAGCCTTTTCGATGGCCGTCTTCAGCAGCTCCAGGGCTGGGAGAAGGCAAGAGAGCACCTGAGGCCCCAGTGCACCCCGTCGTTGCAGCCCCCTCCTCTGTGGGGACTGAGGGGTTCTGCCCCTCAGGCTGACCCTGCTCACACTGACCTTCATTGTTCTCCAGGATGTTGGGTGCAAAGCCGCCCTCATCACCCACATTGGTGGCATCCTTCCCGTACTTGGCCTTGATGACCCCCTTGAGGTTGTGGTAGACCTCGGCACCAATGCGCATGGCTTCCCTGAAGGAGCTAGCTCCCACGGGCAGGATCATGAACTCCTGCATGGCCAGCTTGTTTCCAGCGTGGGAGCCTCCATTGATCACATTGAAGGCCTGAGAGGAGAGAGGGTGCTCAGACCAGGGCCAGGTATGACGGATCAAGAAGGGATTGGGGGTGGTGGGTCGAGGTGGAATCCTGGCTTCCCTATTTACTGAGTGCTCTAAGATGAGTAATTTTACTCCTCAGAGCCTCTTTCCTTATTGCCATAAAATGGGGATACCACCTGCTTACCTGCAGGATCTTATGCGAAAAATTTGAGAAACTGAAAGTTAAGATCTTAGCATGTGCCTGGTATAGCTGCTAACACTGATATGACACTTAGTACAGGCCAGACACTGTGCTGAGTGCTTTACATGTATTTTGTTGGGTCGTTTCTTCCTCAAAACCACTCTAGAACTGGGTACTATTTATTACCCTCCACTTTACAGATGAGGAAACTGAGGCATAAAGTGGTTCAATAAACTTGCCTAAGATCACACAACTAGTAAAGGGGCAAAACCAGGATTCACCCGGCAGCTTGTCTCCAGGGCTCATGCTCGTATACAATCTGCCTAGTAAGTAACAATAAATGGTAACATTATTACTGCAATTAAACTAAAAGGATTTCCATAAAGTGGGAATTTGGGTTAATAAGGATTAAAGAAGATACAAAAAAATGCCAAGATCCTTGCCACAAAGAAGCTCTCGATCTGATGTAGGGCAGGGACACAGGGCAGAATGAGAAGTTGGAGTTACTGAGCCTGGGATTGGAATGTGAAGGGACTGGGTTACATGGAGGGAAAGAAGCAGAGAGAGGTTAAAGGGAAGATTTGGATTGTGGGAAAGGGGGAGGGCTGGACCGCAGCAGGAGAAGTTCCATTTCAGGAAACTGTTTCTTTGCAGCTGGGTCTGGAAGGTGGACTTTTTCCAGGGGCTGCTTATGTCCTTTTCACTGGGTGGAGTCACTGTGGGATCTGGCAGGGCAGCTGCACTCACAGGGACGGGGAGGATCAGGTCTGGGTTCCCGGCGAGATCTGCGATGTGTCGGTAGAGCGGAACTCCCTTCTCGGCTGCTCCAGCCTTGCACACAGCCAAGGACACGCCCAGGATGGCATTGGCCCCAAACTTGGCTGGAGGAAGCAATTACAAAGCAAGTGTAAGAGCTCCTCCCGCAGGGTTTGGGGTCACCTCCTAGACTGTCCTCTCTGATTACCCCAGGAAGAATCCAGAACTCCAAACTACTGGGCACTGAGTTTGTTAACAGATCTCTTCCCAGCAGCCTGAGGTGTTCTGGGAACCCCCACCCCAGGGGAATGTGTCAGCTTCACGTCTGTGTCCATGGCCCGGCCCAGGCCTGGCAGAGGGCAGGCATCAGGAAATGCCTGTGGAATGAATACAAATCCCGCCAGTTACGGTGTGCCCCAAAATGTGGGACACAGAAATAATCCTAACCAGACCTCAGCCCACAGTCTCTCCCCAACCCCTCCTCCGCCCATCCCTTCCCCTGTGCCTGGCCCTTCACTCACACTTATTCTCGGTCCCATCCAGCTCAATCATAAATTTGTCAACTTTTTCTTGATCCACCACGCTTAGTTTCTGGAAGGGCAGGTTTAAGGAGGGGAGAGCAGAGGTTAGATTTCTCAGGCATCAGTGTATGTGCTGGAGGAAAGAGAAATGCAGGTATTTGGGACAGACAGTATGGCTGGCCAAGCATGAAGTGCTTGGGGTGAAGCACCAGGGGTATGGGTGGGGGGTGAGGGGGAGGTGTTCTGTACTTGCCTTCTCCAGCAGCGCGGGGCCTAGAGTCTTGTTGATGTGTTCCACAGCCTTCAGGACCCCTAGAGAGGCCAAAGGAGGGGGTTCAGATCTCCTATTCAGTCAGGTCTCTTCCTGTGGCCCCCAGCTCCTCAAGTCCCCTACCCAGCACAGACATCACGAGCCACGTCCTGAAACCACCACCACACGGTCTTTCCTCACCTTTCCCCAGGTAGCGAGATTTGTCTCCATCTCTTAGTTCCAGAGCTTCATAGATCCCCGTGGAAGCTCCGCTGGGCACAGCTGCTCGGAATCGGCCTGGGGCGGGAGGTATTGGAAGTTCACAGACAGTCCCATCCACCCACAAAGGGCCGAGGTCTCCCCTCTGAGCCCAGGGACAGGAGGCAGTGCAGAAGGAGACTTGTGCTTCTCCCTGCTGGGAAGCCAGGCTGGAAGAGGAAGGACTGGGAAGAAGTCAGGGGAAGGGGATCCCAGAGAAAGGCATGGATATGGCACGAAGTTGGGGGGCAAAGGCAGGTGGAGTTGGGGGTCTTCCCCGGCAAACCAATTCAATGGGCCTGTGTTACCCTTGGCTGTGTGCAGGTCCACCTCCACTGTGGGGTTGCCCCTGGAATCCAGGATTTCTCGGGCAAAGATTTTCTGCATAGCCATGGCTGCAGGGCAAGAGGTGTGAGAGAGGGAGGACAGTTGATCCCTTAAGGAACCCCAAGTCCCTTGCCCTTTAAGAGTCTTCTCTACCCCAAGAAGGCAGGTGCTGGAGCTAAAAATATCCTACAAAAAGGTCACAGACCAAAGTGGCAGGCGCAGCCCCCTCCCCCACTCATAACAGCTCCTATTCCACCCTCCCATCTTAAGAATCCGGGGGCCTCTCTTTTACAACTCCTCTTCGAGTCCACCACTCACCGAACCCCACCTCCCGCAAAGCTGCACTCACGCCTTCTCCCCTCACCCTCTGGTCAAGCACTCCAATCTCCATGGCTTCCCAGCCCACAAATCCTCTCCTGTTATTCTAGTTCTCATTTTCCTGCTCCTCAGCCTTCTCCAAATCCTCAGGAACCCTAAGTTTCCCCACCTGGCTCCAACTTTAACTACCCTTCTCAGTTGTCTCTGCCTGCCTCTCTTTAGTCTCATTGCCTTATTCCTGGGTACCCGCATCCTGCTCCAACCCCTCCCATCTTCTCAAGCACCCCCAGTCCCACGAGAAAAAAAAGAGCTAACATTTCCCTTACCTTCTCCAAGCCAGCACACCTTCACCCTTTACCACCCTCAACCCCTGGGGCTGGAAGATTCACCAGACCTGGGATGTCTTCGCTGGGCTCCGAGTCTAGGTTGCAGCTGGGACAGTGTCAGCTCATCCCCTCTCAGGCTGCGCATTTATCCCTGAGCCACCCTGTACCCCAGCCAGCCCCGCCTCTCCCTCTCCATCCGCCCCCTCCAGCCAGGCTGGCAGCCAAGTGCCCACTACAGCCTAAAGCAGAAGCCTTTGGCCTTGGGCACCTGCCCCCTTCCCAAAAGTCAATGACTAGCCCCTGCTTTCTTTCTACTCACCAACAAAAGTCCTTATTTTTAATTCTACCCTTGGGGAGAAGCAGGAAAAGGGCTTCAGAATGGGGGGTCTCTCCCCTCCCCGGGACTATATTCCTCTTTTGCAAAGGTTAAAGAGGAACTGGTGCCCTTTAGGAAAGGCCAGGGGTAACCTGAGCCCCGTAGGGCTGGGGAGGGGGCCTGGAAGAGGGGCTGCAGGATTGACATTCACACATGCTCAGCTCACTCGGCGGGCGGTTGCAGGGTGTCCTGTATCCTCACTGGGGGAAGGGGAAGGGGCAGGGGGTGCTGGGCCAGTTCTGAGCTCTAAAATTGAAGTCCCCACTAAGAAGGCGAGAGGGTCTCACCTCTCAGGGTCCTCATAGCAGCCTCTCTCGGCTCCACCCCATCCTCCCTCTGGGCCAGCAAGGGGGATGGTGGAGGCAGGCAGACGAATTTAGACAGGCGCTTGGAGTTGGCGCGGCGCCCTACTGATAGCGCTGGGACAGCACTTATCGCCCAGGGTGAACTGTCAGGAGCCCTTTCCCCACCGAACGCCAGCGCTTCAGGGCTCAGTCCCGGTCCATCAATGAACGATGTTGAATCAGGAGTGAGAAAGATGAATGGATGGGAGGAGGGGGTGGCCCTACACGAGAGTCTGACGCTGGTCCGCAAGCAGCACTGCAGGGAAGTGGGTCTCTGCCCTCGGTGACTCTCTCGCCTCGGCGGGTCTGAGGGGAGTGTGGTCCGCCCCGACTTCGGCTGCAGCCGAGGTAGGGAGAGGAGGGCACACCGGGGCTCGGGCCAGCGGGCGAGGGTCACCGACGCCTCGGCTGGTCGCCCCCGACTCGGAGGACCCTCCCGCCGGCGCCTGAGCGGCCGGCGCCCGGTGACTCACCCCCGGGCCCTCTCCCGAACTTCCCTCCCCGCCCCGCCTGCCCCGTGGTGTCTGTCTCCCAGCCCCCATCCCAGGATCCCTAACCCCCGTCTTCCATCTCGCCGTTCCCCTTCTTATCTCTGGCCGCTCCCTCTTGGGAGATTTCCACCCTGGGGTAGGGGGTGCGGCCGGCCAGAGGTCAGGAGATGGCGGGCGGGGAGCGCCGCCACGTGCCCGCTTGCGGCCCCGCCCGAGCCGATCAGTGACTCAGCCACGGCTGTCGAGGAACGTCGGCTCGGGGGGCGTTGGGCGCCCATGGGGCTTGGAGTGGCAGTGAAGGGACCGCGCCCCGCCGGGGAGGATGGGAGAGGAGCGAAGCCCCTTCCCGCCCGGGAAGCGCCCCTCCCCCGAGGGACCGGAAGCGGCCGAGCCCCTCAGCGGCCCGGGCGGCCAGCGGGGACTAGTTCACCTAAACCAGCCGCCGGTCCTGCCTAACCCGCTTCCCAGTGGGCAGCGAGCAAACTCATCGCACACAAGTTCTTAGCATAAGTTTTACTGACAAATAAGAAAAAAAAAAAACAAAAAACAACGGGCCGAAGTAGAAGGGACTTTCCCCTTGTTGAAAAAGTTGCAATCTTGAAGCCTCGGTATTCTTCCGCCTTGAAAAATAGTCCTGCCCGTCTGGCCCCGCTGGCGCCGGGGCTCAGTGACCTCTGAAGAGAGGGGCCAAGGGGCACGGCGGGTAACCCAAACTGCTGACCTGGGGACGGGCGGGGCTAGGACATGGAGGTGAGGCCTGAGGCTGTAGCTGATCCAGCGCGAGGGATAATCCTCCTAGAGACGGGGTGGGCTTCGGAAAGTGCAACTTGTGCCGCCTGGGCAGATGCTAGTTGTAGAAGCGTCCCCGGTGGATGCCTTCAACTATGAAAACGGCCGGGGTATTTTGTCAAATTTCCCTTTACTCCCTTATTTCTTGAATAAATAAAATCAAGAGTGCAGAGCGGCAACGCGCACGCCTCGCCCGCGCCCCTTCCGCCCGGCGGGAGACACGTCCCCGGCCAGCCTGCCTTCGCATGGGGTCCAAATCTCTCCGGTCCCGCGCGCCCGGGCGCGCGCCCGGGAAGCCGGCCGCCGGCCCAACCGCCCCACGCGCTTTCCCTCCCAGCCCCGGCGCAGGCGCGGGCGCACGCGCCGCCGCCGCCGCCCGCCGTTCCTTCCCCCCGGCAGAGGTGGGGGAAGGGGAAGTCGTTCCGTTTAACCCTGAGTTCCCCAAACCCTCTTTAATTTGCTAAATTTGCAGCTTGCTAATTATTTCTCCTTTCACTTTCCTTCCTCCTTCTGACTCACTCTCTTTCCCTCCACCAAAGTCTGATTTTCTATGCGGAGTGGAGCGAGCCTTAACTCTAACCCACCCCCGCCCCTCCATCCTTTCACATCAATTTCCATCGAACTCTGCAAATTTTGCAATAGGGGGAGGGATTTTTTAAATTGCATTTGCAAAGTTCGGTATCTGGGCAGGCGAGGAGAGGGAGGGAGGGAATGGGGAGCAGGCCCCGCCCCCACCGCCCTTTGCAAATAAAAATCTAGGGGGGTGGGGAGGAGCAGGAAGTGGCGGTGCGAGAGCTGCTGCACAGCTAGCAGAGCCGCGGTCCGGACGGCAGCGCGTGCCCCAAGCTCTCCACCTTCCCCCGCCCGCCAGCCCGAGGCAGCCCGAGCCCAGCCCGCGGCCCAAGCAGCAGCCCCGAGAGCAGCCCCAGCAGCAGCGCCATGGCCGGGTGGAACGCCTACATCGACAACCTCATGGCGGACGGGACCTGTCAGGACGCGGCCATCGTGGGCTATAAGGACTCGCCCTCCGTCTGGGCCGCCGTCCCCGGGAAAACCTTCGTTAACATCACGGTACTGAGAAGCCTGCGCGGTCTCGGGGACTGGTTGGGCTTGGACCCTGAGGGAGGGACTTGGGTGGGGGCGGGCGCGGTCTGGGGAAGGCAGGGAAAGGCCGTGACCCGGTCCTTGCCCTGGAAGTGGCGCGAATGGCGGCTGCACGTGAGCGGGTCTCTCTGTTGCACCCTGAGTCCTACGGCCCGGGCGGCGGCGCCCAGCTCGCCGGCCGCCCCGCTTTCCGCGACGGGGCGTTACATCCGGGGCACAGGGCGGGGAGGGGCGCGCCGCCCGGTGCGGCGGCCGACTTCCGCCTCCTCCAGGGCGGGGCGGGCACGCGCTGCAGTTCCAACCGGGGATTGTGATTGAGAAGGGACTTGGGGAGCCCTGGACCCCCAGATCCACTTCCGGCCGCCAGCTCGCGCCCCCTCCACCATTGTTCCTTCTTACGCTGGAGGGAGCCCCGGTCGCGTGGCCTGGGTCCCATGCCCGTCTTCTGTGGGCTCTCTGCCCCTCCCAACTCCGTTAGAGAGGGCTAGGCCGCCACACGCCCCCCCCCCAAGTTCGCACGTTGGACTCAACATTCCTGTGAGACCAATCCCGGAAGTCCCCTCGCCCTCCCTTCCCGCCATCCGCCGGGGTCTGGAGCACGAGAACTTCGTGGGAAGTTGTAGGACAGTACAAGTGAAGGAATAAGGGATGATTGCTGCTGTCCCCATCACCACCTCCCCTGTCCACACTGCCCGGAAGTGGGGAGGGGGAGCGGAAGTTCGAAAGGGGGGAAGGGGATTTCCGGGCGGGAGGGGACCGGATGTGGGGATTTGGGGTGTAAGGGGGAGGGGGAGATAGGTTCCCTGGGGTGTCTAGACCCGAGAGCTGGCTTGCCTGGTCTAGCCCCAGGTCCCCTCCAAAAGTTTTTCAACTTTCTCGGCAAGCCCCCGGGGATCTGCTGCCTCAACTTAGAGCATAGATACCTGGACCTAAACTCTAGGTTACTTGGAGACCCAGGCGTCCGGGCCCCTAACAACTCCTGCAGAACCTTTGACCAAATAAGGGCAAAGTTGCTTCTCCTGCTTCGCCCGCCCCCTCCCTTCCCCTCTTCGCTTCTGCTTTTCCTGAAGGAGAGTTCTGAGCATCCAAAGGCTCCCCACTTTATTCCACTCCACTCTCCTCACTGGTTTTTGGCCCCGTTTATATCCTGGGTTTGCTTTCCCTATTAAATACATCAAAGTCTCTAGACGAATGTGTCGTCGCTTCCTGTTACCATTCTCTAGGTTTGAGGATCGTGATCTTTTTGTGGGCTTTCAACAGTCCATATGGTTTCTCAAATTTCACGGATGTATAAAAAGCACATAACGTATACCTCCTCCCAAGGGATTTAGCTCCCTGGAGAGGTAGGGGGTCAGGTGGGTCCTTTGAGAAGAAGATGGGAACTTTGGTGTACTGACTAACTTCATGGCTGCTTGGTTCCCCTTCCAGCCTGCTGAGGTTGGTGTCCTGGTTGGCAAAGACCGGTCAAGTTTTTTCGTGAATGGGCTAACGCTTGGGGGCCAGAAATGTTCTGTGATCCGGGACTCACTGCTGCAGGACGGGGAATTTACCATGGATCTTCGTACCAAGAGCACGGGCGGAGCTCCCACCTTCAACATCACTGTCACCATGACTGCCAAGAGTGAGTTTCTGAATCCTACCCTTTCTCTAGCTTCAAAATCCCTAATGTGCCTCCTTCTATTAATCTTTTGGGGTCTTTTTCTGTGTGGATCCCCCAATATGAAGGGATCAGACCAGCTTTCTACTCCCAGCCTGCTGGATGCTGGGACATTGGATAGTCCCACGAGTTTGGTCTCAGTTCCTCATTGTATAAAGAAGTTGAATTGTATTATCTCTTGAGTTCCTTTTTTGCCTTGAGACTTTTTAGATGAGAAACTTTTCTTGGAGGACGTAGACTGTTGGTTGTAAGTTAGCATTTAGCTCTTGTCTCTTGAGGTCTTTTGTTAAAGCTTCGAGGTGGCAGGCTGATCTACAGCCATTTCTAGCCTGAACACGAGTCAATAGTCCAGGAGCCTTTGACCCCTAAATTTTACTTGTATTCCTTTCCAGCCTTTAAGCTTGATTTTCCCCTTTTGAAAAGCCCTATTGTTTCAGGGTGACTGACAGCCTGCCTGTGTGTGGGGGGTTGGGAGAGATGAGGTTGGGTTACAGCCCCCAGGGCTGGACAGCTGCTGAACAGCTGGCAGGGGGTGGGATTGTGACACCTGGGTCCTAGCCTCCTTTCTCTTTCCTCCAGCGCTAGTCCTGCTGATGGGCAAAGAAGGTGTCCACGGTGGTATGATCAACAAGAAATGTTATGAAATGGCCTCTCACCTGCGGCGTTCCCAGTACTGACCTCGTCTGTCCCTTCCCCCCACCACTCCCCACTGCTTTTGCACCCCTCTCCTTCCCACACACACACACACACACACCATTTTTATTTTTGGGCCATTACCCTACACCCTTTATTGCTGCCAAAACCACATGGGCAGGGGGCCAGGGCTGGATGGACACCTCCCCCTACCCATACATACCCTTCCTGTGTGTGGTTGGAAAACTTTTTTGTTTTTTGGGTTTTTTTTTTTTTTCTGAATAAAAAAAGATTCTACTAACAAGGTGCTGTGTGGTTTTAGCCTGGGTGTCAGGATGGAGGACAGTCACCGACCTGCCTCCATCCTGGTTTGGGGGTAGAACAGGGCTGAGGTACTACAAAGTCTAGGAATTTGAGCTTCTTGCTTTCATGCCCAGGATTAAACATCTGCTTCAGGCCTACCTGGCCAGATGGCCCAGCCCTTCCACAATGACATATCCAGCCCTAGGTCCTCAGTGTGCTAGCTGAATTGGTGAATAATGGAACAGAGCCATCCAGACCAGAGAATGGGTCCAGGCCTGTGGGCAAGGCAGGGCCAGTTGAGTCATCATGTGGGTGGGGCTCCCCCTCTCTGAGTCACAACAAATGCCCGCTGGGGCTACCCCTGTGACTACAGGTTGGCCTCTCAGCACTCCCCTGCCCCTTTATAGCAGAACGGGGCAGTTTCCACCAAAGGATACGAAGTTCATCTGTGTGAGAATGATCTCACCCTTAGTCCACAAAAACAATTTTATTAACCCAGTAAGTGAAGACCCCCATCCCTCTGCACCAACCCCCTCAAAAGGATGGAGTTGGGTAAGGGCGAGAACTGGGGTGGAAATGTCTCCTATCTCCACACAGAAGCCTGGAGAGAGGAAGTGGGGCTGTGCAAATAGGTCACCAGAGGAGGGGGAGGCGGGAAAATGAGTGTTAGACCAGGATGACAGCTGAAGAGGAGGCAGAGGGTGAGGGGTCTGCTGAAGGCCCAGGAAAAGCCAGGGGGGCTGGGGCTAGGGAGCCAAAGGAGGTGGGAAATGTCGGGCTGGAGGCCAGCAGTGGGGTCCGTTCTGAGGCAGGGTGATCCCTTGGCTCCCCTTCCTCATCACCCTCTTGACCCTGGGTTTCTTCCTCCTGCTCCTCATCCCCAGGACCCCGGTGAACAGGCTGCTTACAGATGGGGCAGGTCTTCCGGGTCTGAGTGAGCCAGGGGTCCACACAGCGGCTGTGATAAGCTGCCAAGAGGGATGAGGTGAAGCACCTGGTGCCTGCTGGTGGGGTGGGGGCATGGGCACAGGAAGTGAGACCTCACCATGAGCACAGGGGAGGACCCTCAGCTTGTCCCCATCCTCATATTCATCCAGGCAGATGGCACAGACATCATACTGGTCTCCTGGTGGAGGAAGAAAGGAGTCCTTTTACAGAGCTGCCCTGGACAGGGCCCACAAGAGCTCACTCTGGGAGGCCTGTGGTGGAGCTATGCCCTGCCGAAGTTACTTTCTCTGGTTCTACAGAGCCAGGGGAAGAGCTCAGACGGGAGCAGGGTAAGGCCAGGGTAGAACATGAGGAATCTGGGGTTTGAAGGCATAAGCAAAGAGAAGCAGAGGTAAGAAGGGAAGTGGGTTTTTGGGGGAAGGTGTGAGGGTGGAGAGAGGGAGTGGGAGGAGCGGAAGTGGGAGGCAGGGCTTCTGCGACAGCCTTATATGGGCACTGGAGGCTCCAGAGCCTAAAGGCCCAGCCCCTCCTCACCTGTGTCTTCCTCCTCAGCCAGAATCGTCCCCACTCCTTTCGTCTTTCTGCTTTCTCCACCTTCTCTCTTATAAGTAAGGTCCTCCATCTTTTCCCCCACTACTCCATTTAATCATCTTTGCTTTCCATCTCCCACTCTAATCCTGTCTTTTTGTGTGTGTAAAAAGAGGAGAAAGGTGGCATCTGGGCTGACACCTCCCCGCCATCATTGGCCCATATCTTCTGGGCTCCAACTCCTTCAGAACCAGGTAAGCTGTGGGAAGGGCCCTCTCTACCCCATCCCCCTCACCCTTCTGATAGTCATGTGTAGGAATCTGTTTCAGTTGCTCTTTGGTCAGTCGATTCCGCTGGAGCCGTTTCCGGTGCTGGACACAACGAACTATCTGGTGAAAGGGGGAGTGGCTGGGTCAGTCTGAGAGAACAAAGCTGGACGATCCAGTACCAACCATCCCAATCTTGCAACCCCAGATTCAGTCTGGCTTCACAGGCCGCAGCTCTTCCCATCTTGGTCCCTGAGCTACTCACCATCACTACGCCCATGGCCAAAACCAGCAGTCCCACAATCCCTGTGAAAGGGATGAGGTAATAGCCCAAGGGGAAGCTATTGTCTGGGACCAGGAGCACCCGAGCCCTGGGAAAAGGAAGACCAGTTTCAGAGGGGCGGGAATGGCAAAAGGGACAAAGGAAGAGGGACAAAGTAACTGGCTCTGGACAGGGCCCATGGACGGGAAGGGGGTGGGAAGAAAATCAAGAAGCAGAGTATGAAGGGCCTGAGGTCAAACGGCTGGGGCACTGTGGCTTGGGCTCCAGGTTGGCATGGAAATGCCAAAGGAGGAGTGGCGATGAGGGACACATCCTACCCTTTCTCGTAGACAAAGAGGGCACGCAGGTACTCGGAGCTCCTCTCCCCAATAAACACAGACGGGATCCAGATCTGCTGCTGTATTTCCTCTGCAGGGATCAGGGCATTACACTGCGGACCTGACCTTTCACGAGAATCCTTCCATAACCCTGGCATTTGGCTTTCTTGCCCCACCCCCCCCAAAGGATTAACTTCTTTTCCCTAATGCTTCAGCCCTCCCACCACCTCAGTCCAAGCTCTACTGAGAACCCAGTTGTCCAGGTCCCCCAACCTTACCACTGTTCCACACCATGTTCAGAAGTTCATTGGAGTTCACGTTGTGTACTACAGCGGCACCATACCCAGCCTTCTGCGCATTAAGGACCTAGGGAGATAAGGCAGATAAGGAGCCATCATAGGCCTTGCCACCCTTCATTACTGGTGCTTTTTTTTTACCCTCAATCTCCCGGCTCCCACTCCACATTCAGCAACCTTGAGGTCAAAGTTGCAGTCGAATCTTCGAAGCAGTGCAATAAAGACTGACCCGTTGACCGGGGCTGGGGGTGGTGGGGCAATGGGGCTGCAGGCATTGTCTGGGTGAGCCTCCACAAGGAAGCCCTGGGGAAGAGAAGCAAACAACAGTTGGATTTTATCTCCCTAGGTTCTGCTCCCCACAGGCCCACTAAGCACACTGGCCCCCATATGCTCCATGTCCAAAAGACACTTCCTTCTCCTTCCTGGAATCTGAGCATGCCACCCAAGTCAGAAGTCTACCTCTTCTCTTAGCCTCTTGAAGTTGCAATTACATCAAACGTCATCCCTTTACCAGACTTCGAGCATCCTTCTCCCTTTCCCAGATGAGCTAACCTATACCCCATACTCCAAGCTACTTCAAATTCTCCTGCCTTCCAGTTTCCCACTGATTGTAATTCAATTCTCCATTCATCCTTGTCACACTTTCTTAAGTTGTCTCACATTCCCTTCTCTGGTCTGTACTCTTACAGAACATATACCCTCTGTTAAAAAAAAAAAAAAGCCCCAAATCGGGTGAAGGTACAGTATAGCTCAGTGGTAAAGTGCATGCTTAGCATGCAGGAGGTCCTGGGTTCACTCCCCAGTACCTCCATTAAAAAAAAAAAAAAAGCCCCACGTCACCAAACTTAATACTTAATTATAATTTCAGCCTCCTCCAGGAACGGAATCGTAAACCAGTCTATCTGGAATTACCTGGTCAACACTAGCAAGGTAATCTGCCTGGTAGACCCCTGCTGTCCCCTAAAGAAAGGTGATCTTGCCACAATCAGCTCTTTGCTGGTACAACTTCTTTGTCCAGCCCCTTTCTGCCTGTAAGTCTTTCATTTTGTATAGTTCTTCAGAGATCCTTTCTATCTGCTAGGTGGGATGCTGCCCGATTAATGAATTGTTGAATAAAAGCCAGTAAGATATTTAAGATTCACTCAGTTGAATTTTTCCAATTACCCGTATTTTTTAATTGAAGTACAATGTTGTGCCAATTTCTGGTGCACAGCAGAATGCTTCAGTCATACATGAATACACATATATTCGTTTTCCTATTTTTCACGGTAAGCTACTACAAGATATCAAACAATTCCCTGTGCTATACATATAAACTTGTTTATCCCATTACCCATCTTACAAACAACTATACTGACATCTATGGCCCAACTGAGTTCTTGCTATGAGCAGTCTTTGTGATGAAGTACTGCAAAACTGCTTATCTAATTTAATCCTCACAATAACCCTGCCGTACATAAATTTCACTGTTATTCTATTTTACAGTAAAACCAACTAAGGCTCAGAGGAATAATTAATTTGTCTAAGATCATAAAACCAGTAACTGGCTCTAGGGATCCTACTGATAAACACCACTTTCTATGAGTAAACTTTGTCTTCTCCTGCAAGATTCTGGATTCCACCACACTAGATGTGCTCCTCCATTTAGTACCTAATTTGACTCTTCCTACCTCCTGCTTCACCCAAGAAAGGCTCCTCAACCCCTACCCAGGAGGGAGAATTTAGGGAAATAGGAAAAAGGAGGGGAAAATCACCTGAAGTCCCTCCTGGCTCAAGGCAGCCCCAAAGAGAGCTGGAAGGTCTGCAAAATCCATGCTGGCATTGTGGTCCGAGATCTGCGGACAAGAGTCCATGTTTCCTCGTCAGCCTGCAACCTCTGCCTTCAGCGCCCTTCCCCCATCTGCCCCTCAGACTCACCGCTCGAATGAGCCCCCGGCTAGGGGCCGCTCCCCACAGCACAGTGGCCACAACCACAGGAAGCGGGAAGGCCGCAGGGTGCATGGCAGCGAGACCAGAGAGGCGCAGGAGGCCGCTTCCTGGCAGCAGGAGCAGAAGCCGAATTCCGTGCCCTCTCTGGTCCTCCTCCAGGATCCCAGGGGTCTAAATACCCCCAGGTCCCACCTCCCAGCTACATGGGGGCGCGGGGAAGGACCCCCGACTCGGGGAGTGAGATATCCAACCCGTTTAGTGGAGCTGGGAGGGAGACACTAACTATATCCTTCTCTGGTATACGAATAAAACGGAGAAAGAGAACGGAGGCAAGCACAGGTGACAGAAAAACTTCTGGAAGGGTGGGGGAGCTCAAGGAGGTGGGACTTCCGGCCAGGTGGGCCGTCTTCCCATCCCCTGGAAAAGGGTTTCCGGCAAAGAAAGTCAGGCCGCTTCCAACATAGGACGCTCAAGATGAAAGACTTCCGGTCCTAAAAGACCAGTTAAAAGAAGGTTTAGAGGTGGAGGAAGTGCCTGTGGAGATGGAAGGAGCACGGAAGCTCCAGAAGACTACTAAGTCGTTTCCCCTCTAGTGCCCGAGATCCCACAGCTACGGAATTTACAAACCTCTTTTCCTCCCTCTGGCCGCCGCCGCGGTACCTTCAAGTCTCGCGAGAGTCCTCACCACCCTTCCCTCCCACCTGCTAAAATCTCCCTGTATCTATCGCGAGAGACCGCCTAACTCTGGCTAGCCTCGCTCACTCGATCTCGCGAGATCTTCAAAAACCCTCTTCTCTTTTTTCCCGCGACTCCAGTTCGATAAAAATTGCGCCTATGTTCTGGCTTCCTAAATCAGCCCCACCCCTTCCTGCACCCATTCTTGAAGATCCTCCGCAGCTCCGCCTTACTCCCGGCCGCCTTTGCGCTCGCGCCTGCGCCTGCGCCAACTTCCAGCTGGTGCCGGACCAGAGAGCCGGAGGGGCGTGCGCGCGCGCCCTCGCCCCTGTTGCGCGCGTGGTGTCACCTTGGGCGCGAGCGGGGCCGCGCGCGCACGGAACCGGGAGCCGAGGGCCATTGAGCGGCGATGGCGGCGACGGCGAGTCCCGCGGCTGGAGGGATGGACGGGAAGCCCCGTACCTCCCCTAAGTCGGTCAAGTTCCTGTTTGGGGGCCTGGCAGGGTAAGCTCAGGCCCCAGGGATGGGACAGGAGGAGGAAGGGACGGGTTCAAGGAACTGGGCCTGGTTCATCTTTGGGTTTGTTGCAGTGAACCGAGCCGCCACGGGGTCAGCGCGGTCCCCATCGTATTGCGAGATCCTTGATGGGCTGCCAGGATCTTTCCACCCATCGCAGGGCCCCTTCTGGGCTGCATGCCACCTGAGTTTCCCAACCCATTGCTTGGCTCTGTGGGGCTGTATGGGGTTCCAGGTCATCGCGTGCCTCTTACTGGACTATGTGGAGTCCCAGATCATGAATGCCCACCTATCCTCCCTGGGTTGGACTGCATGCCGTTCCAGGTCACTGTTTGACACCCTTGGAGCTGCATGGGGCACTTTCATTGGATGGCGTCTACTGGACCACTGAACTTTTCGGACCCATTGTTCTTGGTACCCGCAGAGGCTTTTTCACACATTCCCACCGGCCTCCTGAACACCTAGTGGCATGGCTAGCCCTGCCCTTTGCGACCTCTTGTTGCCAGGCTACATATCTGAGACACCTGGCCCTTGATTCCAACCCTGTCTTCCTTCAGGATGGGAGCTACAGTTTTTGTGCAGCCCCTGGACCTGGTGAAGAATCGGATGCAGCTGAGCGGGGAAGGAGCCAAGACACGAGAGTACAAAACCAGCTTCCATGCCCTCACCAGTATCCTGAGAGCAGAAGGGCTGAGGGGCATTTACACCGGGTACTGGGGCCAGAGGATGGGGGTAAGGTGTGGATTGGCAGCTCCAGACCTTGGCTTGATGCACCGATCCCTTCACTTCCCAGGCTGTCAGCTGGCCTGCTGCGCCAGGCCACCTACACCACTACTCGCCTTGGTATCTATACTGTGCTGTTTGAGCGCCTGACTGGGGCTGATGGTACACCCCCTGGTTTTCTGCTGAAGGCCGTGATAGGCATGACTGCAGGTGCAACTGGCGCCTTTGTGGGAACACCAGCTGAGGTGGCTCTTATCCGCATGACTGCTGATGGCCGGTGAGTTCCAGGTCTGAGCCTGCCCCCAGCCCCATTCCCTGGAATCTAGAATGAAAGAATTAATTTTTTATCTTAGATCTAGAGCACAGCTTTCACCTTTTCACAGCGTTCTAGCCTCCCTTTCTTTGCTCTTGCGGGGGAAGGGCAGTCTATCCTGAACTTGGCCTCTCCCTGCCTTCCCGCCAGGCTTCCAGCTGACCAGCGCCGTGGCTACAAAAACGTGTTTAATGCCCTGATCCGAATTGTCCGGGAAGAAGGCGTCCCCACCCTATGGAGGGTGAGTGAAGGGGCTGGAGACGGGGTATATCGGGGGGAGGAGTCAGGGCTGGGGTGTTTCTGACTCCTCCCCTACTCTGCCACCCCAGGGCTGTATCCCTACCATGGCTCGGGCCGTCGTCGTCAATGCTGCCCAGCTCGCCTCCTACTCCCAGTCCAAGCAGTTTTTACTGGACTCAGGTGAGACCCAGAGCTGGGCCCTCAGTTCCCAGCCTGGCCTGCACCAGCTCCGAGCTGACTGCCACCCCCTGCTCCGCTCTCCCCACCCCAGGCTACTTCTCTGACAACATCCTGTGCCACTTCTGTGCCAGCATGATCAGCGGCCTGGTCACCACTGCCGCCTCCATGCCCGTGGACATTGCCAAGACCCGGTGAGTGTACTGACCTGGGCCTGGAGAGGGACAGGAGGACCCCTTATGTCTCTCACACCCCTGCCTCCTCTCCTTCAGGATCCAGAACATGCGAATGATTGACGGGAAGCCGGAATACAAGAATGGGCTGGTGAGGAAGCTGGGCTGGGGGCTCGGGCTGCAGGATTTGGCGCTCCAGGAGGGCGGTGTGGGGAGCTGGGTAAGAGGGGCAGGGCCTCAGAGGTCGGGTCCTAGCCCTAGTGCCCTGCCTGCCTGCCTGTCTAGGACGTGCTGGTGAAGGTTGTTCGCTACGAGGGCTTCTTCAGCCTGTGGAAGGGCTTTACACCGTACTATGCCCGCCTGGGCCCCCACACCGTCCTCACCTTCATCTTCTTGGAGCAGATGAACAAGGCCTACAAGCGTCTCTTCCTCAGTGGCTGAGGCGGGTGAGGGGCCTGGAGCCGCCGTGCTGGGGCTCCAGCTCGCCTGCTGCTCCTACAGTTAGTGCGCCCCCCCCCGGGGGCCTGGACTCTGCTGCCCTGGGCCCCTCTATTTATTTTCCCTCCACAGTGTGGTTCCCTCCTCTGCGGTCAAGGACTTTGGTCTGTCCTACCCCTGCTCCAGCTTGCCCTCCTTGTCCTCATCCTCGTGATCTCTCTGTCCCTGGCTGTGCCTTGAAGGGGGAGCTGGGAAACTCCCTGTGGATTTCTGGCCTCCTCTTGGATATGAGTTTCAGGGCATGTAGGACAGCAGAAGACCCCCCCCCCCCGTTCTCAGTGGAGAAACCAAGGCAGAGCTGAGGGAACAGAAGAGAGCAGAAGCTGTTCAGGGGGTCAAGGGTCTGCCGTGGGAGGACATGGCTCTTCCTCCCTTCACCTCGCTGAGGACATAATCAATAAATTGGATTGATGACACCACCCCCGAATCTGGAGAGTTGTGGGGGCAGGAGAGGGAGGAGGCTGGAGAAAGAAGCAGATGCCCCTGGAGAACAGGAACTGGAGTTTTTAAGAAACATTACTAAAGAAAAAGTACCCGTGGGTTTTATGCAAATATTATGTAAATCAGTATTGCAGCAGCTGACATGAGTAAGGAAAACCCAAGCTCCAGGCCCTGTCTGTGGCTTCCCAGCCACTAGCCCAAAAATGTGACAGACACCCAGTCATCTCCTATAATCCCTAGGAAAAGCCTCTGGGGTCTGCTGACTGCTTCTGCAGCCTCAGGAGGGAGGGAACAGAGTCTGAGAGGGGAAAGCTGACCTGCAGAGGGTAGAGTGGACGTAGAGTCAGGCTCCAAAGCCCAGAGGCTTGAGGAAAGGGAAGATGTTGGCCGGAGACTTGATCTGGGCTCCAGGCTGGGAAAAGTGACCGCCTTCTCCATTTCTTTAGATCTGTGACTCCCAGTCCCTGCCCTCAAGCCTAGAAATCTCTTGGAGCATAAAAGGACATAGGAAGGTCAATCGGAAGGAGGGCTTGGTGGCGTGAGGCCCGAAGGCTTCTCCCAAGCTAGGCCAGCGAACAGGCAGGCAGCAGGTGGGAGCTGTCCACTTGGCAGAACCCCATCAGAAGGAGAGGTTGAGCTCAGCAGCCTGGTGGCGCTGCTGGGCCCTCCCACTGCCTCTTCTACCTGCTCCCTTCACATGCGGGCCTGGGCCATGGTGGCCACTCAGAGCTTGAAGCCTGGACCTTGTCCTTAAGGAGTTCCAAGTTCAGAGGGGACTGTGACAGAGGGAAAGTGGGAGTGCAGCAGTTGGCCGTTGCGGGGTGACTTGGAGCACCGGGCCCAACTGGGGAGAGGAGGAATGCTGCACGGTAACAGACTGGTCTGGGAAGCAGGGGCAGCGCGCCTGGCAGAGGCTTAGAGGACAAACTCTGGGGAACAGGTGATTTCTGCTAAGTGTCTGCCTAGAGAGGGGAAGCTGGACTGCCAGGTGGGTTGGCGCACACAAGTCGTCGATTGCCGAGCTCCAGTTGTCTTCTGTCCGGGGAAGAGTACAAAGCAGGAGAGAGATGTGGTCAGGTTTTCAAGTTAGGAAGATTCTTCCTGCACCGTCTGGAGGAGGGAGTCTCTGTGGAGCCAGGGAGGCTCAGCCCTTACTCCCATTCTCTAGACCCTACACCTTGGTTCAGGCAGGAGACAAAGCAGGAGAGAGATCCAGCCACCGCCACGGTCAGGTGCAAGATCTGCAGCCGGGGAGACAAGTGGCCTCCACTTGTCTGTCCCCTGGCTTGACAGCAGGAAACCTGAAAGTAATTCCGTAAAACCCACCAAGATGGCTCACACAGCCAGGCCCTCTCCTCCACTGTCCTGCTGCCCCGGGCCAAGCAGGAGGGCTGCATTTCTGACGCCGTCGGTGCCTGCAGGCACCCCCTGCATTCCTGGGTTCGCAGCCTGCCGGCAGGTAGCCCCAACAATGTCACTGAGCTCCTGGGAAACTTACGGTTCTTGAGCTGGAACTGGTGTTCGGGGTGGCCTGGTAAGGGGTGACCCCTGGAAGAGAAGAGGCACCCCAGGTGGGAGAAGTGGTGGCCAAGACTAGAGCTTTGAGGGTGAACAGTGCAACTAGGATGGGGCGGCTGAGGCCTCGGGAATACTAGTGACCAGTGCCCTAGCCACTGTTTCCCTCTTCAAAAGAATCAAAATTCTATTTTAAAATTATTTTTTATTATACAAATAACATCTGATGGTGGAAAACTGGAAAATGCCAAACAGAGGAAAAGAAAAAACCACCCATGTTTATACCACCCAGAGACAATCAGGGCTCACATCTTGACAAAGCTCTTTCCAAGTTTTCTTCAACACACAGATACATGTGGGAAGCGTGCTCTGTTCTGTTTATTAATGGCTTTTTCCTAAAATGTCCCCCAAGTGCTGGTAGTCACCTAGTGGTCTGGAAACCCTGCCTTGCAGCATAGGGAGCTCCCTTTGTTCTCTGACCCACCCAACTCCATCTCACTGCCCCTCCTGATTTGCTGGGTCTGAGATTGTGGTGTGAAAATAAGGCTCCTGATAAAGGAAGAATAATTAAGGCCTCCCCCGATGCTGTGCTCTGTACCCACCCGCCCTGGCTGGATCCCAATAGGAAAGCCCGTCAGAGCCTCTCCAGGTCCTCCAACCACCTGCCCTCAGAGGCTGTGGCCAGAGTACCTAACGCCCACCGTACCCAGCAGGTCCTGACCGCGACCCAAACTCAGGGCCGAGGGCCGCCGTCCCACCAGCAGAGGCCCCACCCGACCATTAGGTCGCACCCACAAGAAAAGGCTAGAGCGGAAAGTGGGAAGTGAGCCTCGGAAGAAAAGCAGCCAGGCGTGGGGCACCATCACTTGCCTTCCCCTCTGCAGCTCCAGGTGCGTGGTCTGCGTGGCTGTGGCCAGGGCCTGCGGTGCCCCGCACCAGACCCAGGTCAGCAGCACGATGAGGACCCCAGAGGCAAACAGGAGCCAGAGGAGACCCAAGATGTAAAAGCCCAAGGGGAAGAGGCAGCAAAAGTCAGAAATGAGAAAAGGGTCATTTTGGGAGCCATCCAGAGTCCCTTGAACCACCCTGAGGATCTTCAGGGAGTTGGCATACTCAGAGATGAGTGTTGTGGTGGGTTCTAAGGTGGCAGAGACTGAAATGAATTCCACAGAGGTTGAGAATGTGGTTGGTTCTGAGGTGGTTTGAGTTGTGGGTTTTGGGGTGGTGGGGGGCTGTGGGGGGGTGGGGGTGGTGGAGGGCTCAGTAGTGGGTTTCAGGGTTGTAGAGAAGATGGGTCCTGTGATAGGTGGGAGTGTGGTCTTTATCTTACTTGGAAGCCAGGAGGGTGCTTGGCCTCTCAGAGAGGTGGTAAGTACTGAGTGAAATGGGTCCCAGTGGGTTGGCTGGGCTTCGCTGGTGGTAAAGGACTGGACCGCAGCTCTTGTGGAAGTCACACTGTCGTTCTCATAGTCCTCGTTGTAGTCCAGCTGGTCCCCACTGGCGGTGCAGCCCTTCCCCATGTACGCGGAGACAGCCATGTTGTGCGGATGGTCACATTGCACACTCTCCACATTGGGGGTCATGGCCTGGGCGTCCACACCCTCCTTCCATAAGTAGACGCTCTGACTGTTCATCCTCAGCCAGTGGCTAAAATGGAGGATCCCGCAGTCGCAGAACCAGGGGTTGTCGTGGAAAAAAGTAAAAGACAGCATGGGGGCCCTAAGGAAGCCCTTGGGGATGGTGTGCAGCAAGTTCCCCTGGAGGTAGAGGGTGTGGAGCTCGTCCAGCCCATGGAGGAACCCAGGGGGCAGCTCACTCAGCCTGTTGTCCGCCAGGTTGAGCTTCTGCAGCTGGCTGGTGGTCGCCAGGAGCTCGGGGGGCAGAGTTGTCAGATTGTTGCCACGCAGGGAGAGCTCGTGGAGGTGGGTCAGGCCCTCCAGGGCCCCGGGAGACAAGGAGATCAGCTCGTTGAAGGACACGTCCAGGGTAGCAAGTGCCGGCAGCGCCTGTCCCAGCGAGGGCAGGCTTCTCAGCTTATTGTGGGAGATGGTCAGGGTCTCCAGCTGTGGCAGCTTCCCGTCGACCTCCAGGCTGGTCACCTGGCTCCTACTCAGGTGCAGCTGAGTGAGGGAAGTCAGCGACACCAGGGAGGCAGTGGAGAAAGTGCCCAGAGAGTTCTCTCCCAGGTGCAGGATGGCAGTTTCTGCCGGCAGATCCGGAGGCGGCGCCTTCAGGCCTAGGTTATCACAGTTCAATTCCATCCGCTTGGCCACTATGGAGACCTCACAGATGTTACTGGGGTGTGAAGGGCTTGGCAACAGAAGCAGCAGAAAGAGGAGAGGCATGGGGACCTGTGGGCAAAGGGAGGGCTTGAGCCGGCGCCCCTCTGGCCCCTGACAGTATTCCTCCAGGCCTGAGCCCCCACTGCAGCCTCCAGGATCCTGTCCAGAACCTCAGCTCCCGCACCTCCCACCCTCTCCACTCCCCTCTCCCACCTTGCCCCTCAAACCCTAAACTGCTAGCTCCAGGTCCTTGGCCCCCTCCTCCCGCCGCCCCGGCCCCAGCTTACAGGCTGCCAGAAAGACCTCCCAAGACACAGAGCTTCTTCCAGAGTGTGACCTGGTCCTTCTCTCTCCCAGCTCCAGGGAGCGCCTGGTCGGGGGCAGGAAGGGGGTGGGGATGGGGAGGAAATGCCAGCCTGATAGGGACTCCTGGGGCCCAGGGAATGGTCTCCCTCCCGGACACAGGTCCTTATCACCTCCTTCCACGACTTTCCCCCAAGCCCTCCTTTTGGCTCCTCTCTCTCCCACTTTCCTTCTACCCCAGGGAGTTTGGGACTCCTCCCATTACTCTCCCAGTTTTTCAAAACCTCTCCAGCTGCCACTCTCATTTCCTCTCCACAGCTACATTCTTCGAGTTGCCTCCTTTTAACCCTCACCTCCCTCTGCTTCCTCACCCCACTCTAGGCTGTTTCTCCCCCACCCCCACTCCATGGACTCAGTTCTTTGCCATGGTCGCCAGTGCCCCCTGACCCTCTCCTCCCACTGGCCACCCTTCCGCATGATCTGACTTCCACAGCCTGCACAGCCATGCCCGCTCCCACCTTGAGACTCATGACAGTCATTTTTTTCCTTGGTTTCCCTCTTGCCTCTCTGGCTGGCCCTCCTCAGTCTCCTTTGTGGATTCCTCTTCCTCTGCCCTTCATGAAAAATGAACCTGCCCCCAGAGCTCCGTCTCTAACCCTCTTCTTTTCTTAGGATCGACGAATACCTGAGATTATCCTCATCCGGTCCCTTGCCTTCCGCCACTGCCTACCCCCAGTGGCTCTCAAATTTTTGTCTCCAGCTCAGACCCCTCTCCTGAGACCCAAGCACAGATGTCCCACTGCTTTTGGATTTCTTGGCTGTCCCACAGGCACTCACACCATATGTCCAAAACTGAGCTCATCATCTCTCCAAAAATTTCTCCTCTTGTGTCGTCCAGCCTAGTGAATGGTACCATCATCCACTCACTTATCCAGCCCTTCACTCGGTACAAACCAAATCCCTGACAGTCATCCTTAACTCCTCCCCTCCTCCACTCCCACCTCCAAGTCCCGCTGACTTTACCTCCTAATGTTTCTCAAAGCCACTTCTCTCCATCCACGTGGCCACCATTCCTCGGCCAGCACGCCCGCTCCCCTCCACTGCTTCCCTGCAGCAGCCTCCCGGCTGCTTGCCCCACTTTCTCACTTCCCTCCCTCTCCCACCCTAGAGGGGTCTTTCAGAAATGCAAATTTGCTCATATCCTTCCCCTGCCTGAAACTCACCAGTAGCTCTTACCTCAGAACTCGCAGGAGGAAGTCCAGGACCCCTAACATGGCTTACAGGGTCCTTTGTGATCTGACCCTGGCCCACCTGTCCAGCCCCATCTCTTAACCCTCCAACTTTCACTCCAGATTATTCTTTCTTGTGCCGGGACTCTTCTTCTCACCCCTTATCCCCTTCTGCCTAACTCTTATCTGGAAAGTTCTTCTTTCCAGAAAGTTCTTCCTCCGGAAAGCTTTTTAGGACTTCCTAAGACCAGGTTAGGTGCCTCTTCCAGAAAATCAACCACCGTGTCTGTTGGTCCACAGCCCCTTCCAATGATGAAAACGTCCTGTCAACTGTCCCCCAAAAGAGGCACCATGCAGCCACGTGAGCCTGCCTCTGTCTGCTCACTGGCGAATGGACAAAGGGTGGGCACTTAAGCTAGATACAGTTAATCCATAGACTGGCCATATATAATTTGCAGACTGCAAAAAGTATTTGAAAACACGGAGAAAATGAGGCCCTCAGCAGCAAGAAGTGAGGCAAAGAGTTGCATAGAGAGAGGCCATGATGAGGAATAAGGCCCCTAAAGCTGATGGGTTTTTGTTTGTTTGTTTTTTCCTCTTTGGCATCAGTTAGGGATTTTAACTGTAAGCAACAGAAAATGTTCTCCCTAATTTAGACTGAAGAGGAATTTATTAAATATACACTGGCTACTTCACAGTGAGGTTTAGAGAACCAGACATGGGAGACTGTGTAGCTAGGAGCAGTGCCCAGAACCAGGCTGCAGAACCAGTCTGGTGAGCAAAACTCTGCTCCTGCTGCAAGACCAGGTCACTGAAGCTTGCACCGCTCTCACTGCTGAGCCAGGAACTCAGTGGCACCACAACCTCCCGGCTGCAGAGAGAGAATCCTGCATTGTCCCCACCCCTTTGTGATACAAGCTCCTGATTTAAAGTCTGGGTGTGAATGTGACTGGCTTTGTGCCCGTGACCCAGCTGCAAGGGAGTCTAGGAAATCAAGTATCTGGCATTTGCAGCTTCTGTAGTAGGAGGAAGGTTCCGCTTCTCCAAAGATTTCCAAGTGAAGAATTTTGCAGACACAGTAAAGAGATTCATATGCTTTGGCACCTACTGAAACGGTCCTAAAAACATGAAGGTTTTACTTTCTTCACAAGTCAGTGTCCTGAATTGTTTCTAATTTGTTTCGAATCTTTGAATGCTTGGAATTAACCCTACTTGGCCACTATGCATTATTCTTTTAATACAATTCTAGGTTGGTTTGTTCACATTTTATTTAGAACTTTTACATCTAAGTTAGAAAATAGGAGTAGCCCATAGACTTCTTTTGAAGATCTTTGTCTTTTTCTGTTTGTTTGTTTTGTTTTATTGTCAGAATTATGCTGGCCTTGTAAAATAAGTTGGACATTTTTATGTTCTCTGGAAAAGGTAGATATTGTAGGGTTTTTCCGTGCAGTTTTGGTGGAACTCACCTATAAAACCATCTGGACCTGATGCCGTTTGGGGGATAGCTCCTCGAATACCTTTCCAATAACTATTTGTCTGTTCAAGTTTCTACATCTTGAGTCAATTTTGGTAACTGATGTTTTTCTGATAAAATATCTATTTCATGTGACTCTTGAAATTTATTAGTGCAAGTTTGAATATTTTATACTTTTATCATTTGTTAAAATTTCCATATCTGTAGTTATGGCCCCTAATGTTGTTTATATACATTTTCTCTCTTCTCTCCCTGTCCCCCTTTCTTTCTTCACCAGACTTGCCAAAGGTTGGTCTATTTTATTGGACTAGTCAAAGAACCAGATTTATTATTTTTACTAGTCAATTGCTTTTTTTTTTTTTACCTATTTGATGAGGAGCATCTATTTTTATCTTTAATACTTCCTCATACTTTGAGCTTATTTTCATGTTCTCTCGCTACCTTCTTGAGTTGAAATCTTTTCATTTATTTTCAGTCTTCTTGCTTTTCAGGCAAATTCATTTAATTTATACTTTTCATTTAAGGACTGCTTTGTGCCATCTATGTTTTATCTTGTAATACTTAAGATGAATATTTGTCTTTTTTAAATCCATCATCTATTCCTGTAAATAAGAGGACCCTCATTTCCTTTTGGGAGATTACAGCTCCCCAGATGAGTGCAAACTTTTTGGGAGTAGGTACCCTGCCCTCTTGCTTTGGGACCCCAATTGTCTTTGGAAGTTTATTCCACTACATCCTTCCTATCAGCACTTGAGTTCAGCTCATGGATGTGACCTAATCTTGGACAACCATACTCCCTCTCCCAGGATTTCAAATGGTGAATGAGGTGACGAAAGAAGAGAAAATGGAACTGGACTTCATTCATTTCAACAAAGTGCTCAGGAAAAGCTGTAGAACAGTTCCTGATACTGAGCAGAGCCACCTGATTCCTTAGCAGTCCTGCATTTCCAGCATTCACTTGTATCCACTGAGCTTCTGCATCTTTCCAAGAAGTCTGTGTTGGATTGAGTTACACAGTTGATTTCTGTTGCATGCATCTGAAGAAATCCAATTCAGTGTTATAGCTGTGGTTCATTCTTAAAGTGTTTGCAGAAGACATTCGCTGGAGGTCTATTCAAGACCCATTCAACTTTTCCTCCTTGTTTTCCTTTTGAGAAAATACCCCATCCTTACAATTTCTGGTGGGAATGATTCTATCCCAGCTGCATGAGTGGACCTAAGCCAATCACTAGACTTCCCCCTCTTTGACACAGTTTAGGGTCCAAACAAGTACCCTGGTACAAATGTGGTCAGGGTATCCATGGTCAGAGTGATTGGTCCAAGGACAAAAACAGGAGGTAAGTTGGTCCTTTTATAATGAAGCCCAAGACTTCTGTTGGATTTTAAGGTGTACATACTTTCTCTGGATGTGGACAAGGACAAATGTAATTCCAGGTGAGCTGTTGGCATCCATCTTGTGATCACAAGGGGATCTGGACATAGGATGAAGCTAATGTCAGAGGTGGTATAATGGGGAAAAAAATGGAAAAAAATCAGGTTCTTGGCATCATTGAGATGCATCAAACCAATTCTGAAGTTCGGTGAGTTCAAAAATCATATGTTTAAAAAAAATAATTAGTATTGGAATGTTACTTGCAATATAACCAGCTTAAAGCTTGTATTTTCTATTTTTTCTTTCTTTAAAGTGCAATTATTTACGAAGATTTTTTTTTTAATCTCAGGTGGATTTTTAAAAAATTAAACATAATTTTGAGATAGTAGTAGATTCATATACAGTTGTAAGAAATAAGACAGGGATCCCATGTGCCCTTCACCCAGTTTTCCCCAGTGGCAATGTCTTGCAAAACTGTAGTACATACAATATCACAACCATGATACTGACATTGTTCTGTCAGGATCCAGAACATTTCCATCCCCTTGAGGATCCCCCATGTTGCCCTTTTATAACCTCACCCTCCTCCTTCCTATCCTCACCCCTCCTTACCCATGACAGCCACTAACCTGTTCAGTATTTCTATAATCTTGTCATTTCAAGAATGTTATATAAATGGGATCAAACAGTATGCAACCTTTTGGAACTGGCTTTTTTTTCCTCAGTGTAATTCTCTGGAGATTCATACAGGTTGTCATGTGCATCCAGAGTTCACTTCTTTTAATTGATGAGTAGGATTCCCTAATATGTATGTTTCACAGTTTATCAGTTTACCAACAGAGGGACATATGGGCTGATTTCAGCTGTTGCCTTATTAAAAATAGATCCCTATAAACATTAGTGTTTATAATCTTTACAATTTTTGTGTGAACACAAGTCTTCATTTTCCTGGGGGAAAAAATTGCCCAGAATGCAATTTCTGGGTCATAGGGTAGTTGCATATTTATTTTGGGGGGTTATCTTTGGGTTATTCTTTGAGTCTCTCCTGTTTGGAGTTTGCTCAGCTGCTTCTTCCATGTGTAAGTTTATGTCTCTTGCCAAATTTGGGTAGTTTTTAGCCATTATTTCTTAGAGGCCTGTTTCAGTCTCACCCTCTTTCTGATGACACAATGGTAGATCTTTTGTTATTGTCCCACAGATCCCACAGGAGACCATTTTTTTTTAAGACTTTTTCTCTCTGTTGTTCAGAATGGGTGATTTCTATTGTTGAATCTTCCAGTTCACCGATTCTTTTCTCTGTCGCCTCCATTCTGTTGTTGAGCTCATTCCGGGAGCTTTCATTTCAGTTACTACATTTTTCAGCTTTAAACTTTCCATTTGGTCCTTCTTAGATCTTCTGTTTCTTTGCTGACGCTATTTCTTTGCTTGTTTCGAGCACCTCCGTAATTTCTTGTTAAAGCGTTTTTTACAATCATGGCTGCTTTAAGATATTTTTCAGATAATCTTAACATCAGTGTCCTTTGGGTGTTGGCAGCTGCAGATGATCTTTTTTTCATTCAGTTAGAGATCGTCCCCGTTCTTGATACGATGACTGATTTTAATGAAACATGGACATTTAAAAATTATTTTTTGAGACTCTAAATCTTATTTAAACCTTCTGTTTTAGCTGGCGTTTTCTGCCACTGCTCTGGCAGGGAAAGGGGGACGCATTCCCTCATTACTCTCAGGTGGAGGTACAGGTCCAAGTTCCCCATTCAGCCTCTGTTGCCGTGTACTGGGTGAGGGTGGGAGTTCCAGTTCCCCACCCTGGTCTCCACTGCCCCTGCAGTGAGGCTGGCCTCACTCCTGCTGAAATAGTGAAAGCTCTGACTCTGCAGGAGGCCTCCTCTGACACCACCACGGGGGTGGGGTGGGGGGGAGAGGAGGGGAGGGGGAGGGGTGCCTCATTACTGCCAACCTGGATGAAAATCTAGGCTCCCACGTGGTCTCCACTGACCCTGAGTGTGGGAGGCCTCATTACCAGCTGGCCAGGGTGAAGGTCCCCACTCCCTCCTTGGCCTTTGTGGAAACCAGCCTGGCAAGGATGTCCGGGTGCCTCATTACACGCCTGGGGAGGGTGGAAATCTGTGCTCACCACTTGGCCTTTGCTGGTGTGGGTGTGGGTGGGGCCGCAGTTTTTCTGTAATATTTGGCTGGAATCAAGTGGTTATTTTCTAAGTTTTCTGTCTTATTAGGCTGCTCCTTTGTTGGTCCTTGGGCTCAAGAGAGCAGATTTTTGTTGGGGCAGTGCCTGGGGTGTTTCCAGATTACTGACTTCTTTACCTCCAAGACTGGGACATTCAGAGCAAAAAGAAAACCCTGGGAACTCAGCATTGACGTGCTGTTTATTGGGTCCCAAGATCCCCAGCCTTTCTGCCTTCTCTCCATCTTCATCTTCTTTTACTTGCTTTATGTAAAATATCCAGGGCTTTAGCTGTACTTAGCAGGTAGAATAGGAAAACTTACATCTACTTCATCTTCCCAATAACAGAAATCTCTCAGGTGGGTTTGGTTAGCTTTTTATTGCAAACTTCTAAATTTGTTGCACTTGACAATAAACATCCCACGTATGGTGTGATGGTTAATTTTATGTATCAAGTTGGCGTGGACTCACCATTTGTCAACCTTTTGTCTCATTTACTTTCTCTCTCTCTCTCAAGCGTTTTTCCCTGAACCATTGGAATGTAAGTTGGAGACATCATGTTTACCGCTACTATTTCCATGCGTTTCCTAAAACAAGGACATTTTCTTGCATAATGGCAGTGTAGTTATTAGTTTCAGGAATTTAACGCCGATACAATACTGTTACCCAACCCACAGTTCATATTCCCACTTGGCCAATTGTCTGAAAAAAATGTCCTTTATAGCTTTTTTCCCCAGTCCAGGATCTAATCCAGGACCATATCTCTGTAGTTTCCTGTAGTTCATTAACCTGTCTTTATTTTCCATGACTTTGACATTTTTGAAAACTGTAGTCTAGTAATTACATAGACTATCCCTGCATTATGTAGAATTTTTCTCAGTTTATCTGATGCTTCTCATGCTTGGATTCTGGTTGTTTTTCTGCCAGCAATACTACATGAATAATGTGTCTTTCTCAGTACATCATATCAGGAGACATGTTCTATCAATTTGACACATTACTGGTGATGCTAAAATTTTGAGAGCTTGGTTAACGGGAATGCACCCAGTTTCTCCATGACCAAGATTCTATTTTTCCTTTTGTGACTAAGAGGCACGTTTGTGGAGGAGATGCTTTGATAGCATGTAAATATCCTGTTCCCAATCAAACCAGAGCCACAAGTACCAGCATCCATTGATGATCCTTGCACGAATCAGTTATTGACATGAAGGCTGAGAAACTATTTCTTTAGGTGATTTAAGCTTATTCCTTTTTCCTTGTAACCAAAAGAACCCGACTAAAACAAAAGTTAGAAACAGAAGTGGGGTTTCATGAAACTGATCCTATGTGTCAGGAGGGGGAATGGGATGTTTCTATCCAGTGTTCGCATGGCAAAGCCACTAATTGGGTGGCTCCTGGGGTCCCTCGGACTCTAAGAATGGGGGCTCCATCAGTGGGGCTGCGATGATTTGGTGCCTCTAGCTCTGCATCATTTCTAGATGGGAAATTGTTCTTTGATCTCTCCAGACTAGGTTAGTTACTGTATTATAAGTTCCTTACAACCTTCCCAAAGCTATTATGATACTTTATTTTAATGTCTATCTACCCTTCTTGAAGGCAAGCTTTGAGACAGCAGGCACTCAGAAACATAGCCCAACCTCTAAGGGGTAGAAACTGGCGCACCGATTGAGGAAGGAATGACCACATCAGATAAGACACTTCCTTGGCTTGTCTCTCTCTGTCTCATGCCTCACTTTTATATGCTTTCTCTAGTATCTTTTTTTATTATAGTCTTCACAATGATCCTGCCAAAATACCTGTACGTTTGCTGAGAAGATGTCATTTTTGGAGAATGTTCTTGCCCTGCTCTGTTGCTCAGCAGTGCCAGTCCAGCTACATTTCTTCAGTATTCACACTCACTGTCGCCTATTTTGTTCACTATTACAGCTCCAGTGCCTGGCATAGTGTTTAATAAATATTGAGTAAGTGAATGAATGGAAGCAGAGTAGGCAGGTAGAAATGGGTAGGATCTATGATGCTCTTTGTTGAGCGGAAGTTCTTTAATTTTAATGTATCCAAATCCATCAATGTTTCCTTTTATGGTTTATGGTTTTGGTATCTTGTTTAAGAAAATTCCACCCCAAGGTCACAAAAATACTCTCCTACGTTTTCTCCTGTTAGCTTTTACAGTTTTAACATGTTTTAAATTCTTCAATCCATCTGGAGTTTACTTATGTATGTGGTGTGAGGGAGGCATACAGCTGTATGTCTTTTTTCTCCATAGCATGAGCTGGCTACGTACCGTATCTGCTGATCTAACCTGGCCTCATTGATGTCCTCTTGCCTTTATCCTGTCACAAGCTGCAGATGCACATGGGCTGTTTCTACGCTCTCTATTCAGTTTCCTGCTTTTATTTGTCAGTTACTAAATTGTATCAGTTGTGTTTTGTGCACACCCATGTGTTTGTTGTTTGTTTGCTATAGCTTTTGTGCTGTGTTTTAACATCTGGCAGGGTGATTCCCGCCTCTTTTCTCTTCTTTCTCAAAACTGATGTGGCTATTCATGTATCTCTCTCCTGTCATATAAATTCTGGAATAAGTTTGTCAAATTCCCCAAAACTTAACTTACATATTATTTTAGAGAAAACTGACATCTTTATAATATTGAGTTAACCCACCCAAACAAATAGTTCATCTTTCCACTTACACTGAACTTTTATGTCCTTTAACAGTTTCAAGTTTTTTTCCATGAAGCTTTTATATAAATGTAAAGAACATTCTTAGTTAACTTAAGTTCTGAATACCTTATAGATCTTATTAGTATTGTGAGTAATATTTTGTCTTCTAGAGTTCCTAGCTGATTAAAGTTGTAAAGGAGAGCTATTAGTATTAATTTTTTCTTGTATCCAGCAAAGTCCCTGACTCTCCTATTGGTTCTAATAGTTTGCTTATTATTTCTGATAGCTTTTTCTACATTGGTAATCATATTATAGGTAACAACAGGTTTATATTTTCCTTTTCTGTGTTCATACTGCTTATTTCATTTTCTTATCTTAGTACGTTGGTCATGACGCCCAGTATTGCAGTAGTGGCAATCCCGTCTTATACCCATGTTTACAGGGAGGGCATCATTAAATATGTTAATGGAAGGGTTTTAACTTATGTTTTTCAAGTGAAATAAGTTGTTTCTATTCCTAGTTTTCTGAAGTTTTAAAAGCTAAAATTAGGCATTGCACTCCAAGTTTTTTCTATTTCTGATCATACAATCATGTGATCTTTCTCCTTTAGTCCATTAATGCAATTAATAACAGTAGTAGATTTTCTGATGATAAACCATTTGAATTGGTGGAAATGGCCTCAGCTGCATGTAACAGAATAACAGCAATAGTATCTTAAAACCTAAAGGCAGTCCTTTTTTTTTTTTTTGATTTTTCAGTTTTATCAGGTAGAATTGTTACAGTCTGACTGCACATATACAATATATTGCATGTAAATGCATGTACACAATATACTGCACATTTAAAAATTTTTACATATATGTATTGTTCATTGTTTCTAAGAACATTTAGAGCTTTAGCCTTTTAAACTTACATAGTTATCAAAGGAATAAAGCCAACCACAAAATAAGAATTAATTCAAAAAGATAGATGCACCCCGCTATTAACAACTACATTATTTCTACTTGCCAAGATATGGAAGCATCCTAAATTCACATCAATAGATGAATGGATAAAGAAGATGCAGCATATATAAGTAAGGGCAGTCCCTTCTTAACAAGCAGTCTGGAGATGGGCCACATCAGGTGGTCCAGACGCTTGATGGTGTCATCCAGTAGAAGGAGCCTGTCTTTCTAGTCTGCCATCCTTGGCCCACTGGCTTTTTGTCCTCATGCTGGTCACCTCATGGTTGCAACTTGGCTGCCGCATTCAAAGGAAAAAATCTGTTGACGAAAGGAAGGGAGCAGGAACAGAAACACAAAACTGCTTTACCTTAAGTGACTCTCCTTTCACCAGCAAAGGATAAACTTTCCCAGACGCTTCCTCCCCCACCAGACTTGTCCTAGTGTCATTAGTCAGAAATGGATCAGGGTGCTTCTAGCTGCAAGGGAGGTTCACATTCTGAGTGTCTGGCAGAGGAGCAGGGCATGACTGTGACTAATTGTGACTCACTCTTTAGGGCTGGGGACACGCTGCTCCCGACAAGATGGGGTTCCGTCAGGAAGGAGGACTGTGGGGTAGCCCATCAACCTTGCATTTCTAGGACAAACTTGACTTAATCCAATTGGACAATTTCTTTTTCAATAAACTTTTGGGTTTGGTTGACTAATATTTTTTTAGGATTGTCACAGTTTTGTTCCTAAGTGAATGAGGCCTGTATTTTGATTTTCTTGTCTGTCCTTAGCTGGAGTAAAAACTTCATAATACTAGTTGGCTTGTTTTATTTTTCTGTGTTCTGGAACAAATTATATAAAATAAAGACCTACTCCCTGAAATTTTGGTGGAACTCATCCATGAAGGTACCTGGTCGTGGGTTTGCTGAGAGGAGAGAACCTTCATTACCATTTCACTATCAGCTATTCTTTATCACTTCTTCTTTCTGCTTCAGTTTACTGATATTTCCCCCTTTTTATGGTAAATACAGTCAGCTCTCGGTATCCACGGGTTCTGCATCCTCGTCTATGGAATGCCAACTGTATTTTAAATGGCCTTTAAGAATTATAATACTGAGGTATATGCTCTATAAGTAGTCCCCTATTGTGCATTTAAACAATATGTCTTATTTTAATTTTTTAAATGAATAATTTTTTGAATTGAGTAATAATTTATATACAGAGAAATACACAGATCTTAGATGTACAGTTTTGTGAGTTTTGACAAATGTGTCCATGGGTGTAATCACCACCCCATCAAGACAGACAACATTGTCATCAACTCCTCTGTGCCCCTTCCCGTCAGTTCTCCCAACCAAGCAACTGCTGTTCTGGTTCCTGTGCAAATCTTTTGCAGGCATAAGCTTCTTTTCTCTTGGATAAATTCCTGGGAATGGAATTCCTGGGTTGGGGGGAAATGCCTGCTTTTAACTTTATAAGAAACTCCCAATTTTCCAAAGTGGTTGTCTGTTTTACACGCCTGCTTTGAGAAAGTTGAGTTCCACTTTTTTTTTTAATTGAAGTATAGTTGATTTATGATGTGTTAGTTTCAAGTGCACAGCAAAGTGATTTGGATATCTATATCAATATAATTTTTTCTTTTTTTAGATTATTCTCCATTATAGGTTATTACCAGATATTGACTATAATTCCCTGTGCTATACAGTAAATCCTTGGTGAGTTCCACTCCCTTTTTTTCTTAATTGAAGTATAGTCAGTTTACAATGTGCCAATTTCTGGTGCACAACATAATGTTTCAGTCATATGTATACATGTGTATATTTCTTTTCATATTCTTTTTCATCACAGGTTACTGCAAGATATTGAATCTAGTTCCTTGTGCTATACAGTAGAAACTTGTTGTCACTTACTTTTGCTATTAATAGTGTAAATACTAACGGTATTAAAAGTCAGTAAGAGTTTAGGAGTATGAACCTCTGGACCTAGTACATATCATTTTAAAAAATCATTCTAGTCTATATTTGTATTTAATTACTTTATTTTTTGTTTTCATTGAAGCATATTTGATTTACAGTATTGTGTTAGTTTCTAGTGTACAGCATATTCAGTTATACGTATATATGTATTCTTTTTCAGATTCTTTTCCATTATAGGTTATTACAAGATACTGAATGTAATTCCCTGTGCTCTACAGTAGGTCCTTGTTGTTTATCTATTTTGTGTATAGTAGTGTGTATCTGTTAATCCCAAACTTCTAATTTATCCCTCCCCAGCCTTTCCCCTTTGGTAACCATGTTTATTTTCTAACACACGTATCATTTTATAATTGCTTCCTGTATCCCACCTCATCAGACTGTTCAGGAGCTGGGAGTTCCTAGCAGTTTTTCTCTGACTCGGAATCCCTTTTCTCCCAAACTTTCAAAATCAACAGAAACCCGCGGCGCATCTCCACATCTCCAGTCGCCCCGCAGTCTCCACCGGGTCCCACTCCCTGAAGCCAGGCCCACGAGGTCGTAGAAACTTCCCGCCAAGGTCCTCTCCCTTCCGATACTGAGACTTCCTTCTCGATTCATTTGCTTGTCATCTGTCCTGAAGCGAAAAGTCAATTAGACATCTCCTTTGACAAGATGACTGGTAAGGACTTCCCTGTCCCGGTAAGTCCCAAGGACTTTTGTTTACTTCTTTACCCAAGTCGGTGCAGAGAGCGCTGCCTGGGGAGGGCCTTGGGGCGCCCTGGGTGCGCTCAGCACCCCGGATCCCCGAGGGGTCCCCCGAGGGGTCCGCTGAGCTGCTCCCCCGTCCCTCTTTCCCTCCGTCCCTCTCTTCACTGCCCCCACCCCATTTCTGCCCTCTCTTTTGGAAGTTAGTTATTATGACTCTTTACCATCTTCATCTCTTTCTAGGGAGCCAGTCCCTCCGCCCAGGGCACTCATTTCCCTCTGACACCAGGACCCACCACCTTCTCTTCCCAGGGGTTCCTCACAGTTTCACAGAAGAGCTTACATGTGACGAGGGGAAAACCAGCAGCCCAGGTGAGTTCACCACCTTGTCAGCTTTTTAGGGCTTTTACGAACACTTTATTAATAAAGGAGATAAGCCGCTGGCTGCAGGTATTTTCTCAGCGTTTGTCATTTGCTTGCCTTTGATTTTGTTTTTGACCTTATAGACGTTTATCTGCGTTTTTTTCTCTCTTTTTATGGCCTCTGATTTTGGGCTCCAGGGAAGGGAAGAAAGGCCTCTTCCCTCTTGAGGTGAGATGATGAGTACACCCATCCTTGTTTTACTCTAGGATTTTCTTGGCTTCATTTCACATTCGAGTATCTGATCCACCTGGTAGAGAGATGAGTGTCTGATGTCCGTTCTGATGACTGGTTTTCCAGTTGTCCCACAGGCATTTATTAAGGAACCTAATTTTCAACAGTAATGTAAAATTTTATCTTCATTGTATTGCATATTCTCATATATTTGAACAAACTGTTTTTTTGTTTTTGTTTTTGTTTTTGTTTTTGGCAGGCGGGAGGTAATTAGGTCTATGTATTTATTTTAGAGGAGGTACTGGGGATTGAACCCAGGACCTCAGGCATGCTAAGCATGTGCTCTACCACTTGAGCTGTGCCCTCCCAGCTATATATTACATATATATTCCCAGCTACATACTTATATTCATACATACACATGCTGGACTTTGGGCTAGAAGAACTGAACTTACAAGAAGCTGTTAATTATTGAGGAGAGGGACTGGGTGGAAAGAAGAAAGCATTCAGTTTTCACTATGTCTTTCTGTACTCTTCAGCTTTTCTCGTGATGGCATGTATTGCTTTGAAAAAAATTTATTGAAGTATAGTCAACTGACAATGTGTTAGTTTCAAGTGTGCAGCAAAGTGATTCAATTATATATATCTATTATTTTTCAGATTCTTTTCCATTATAGGTTTTTTTTAAATTGAAGTATAGTCAGTTACAATGGGTCAGTTTCTGGTGTACAGCATACTGTCCCAGTCATGCTTTCCATTATAGGTTATTACAAGATATTGAATATAGTTCCCCATGCTCTACCACAGGACCTTGCTGTTTATCTATTTAGTTAGTTATCTATTAGAGTTCCCTGTGCTGTATAGTAGGTCCTTGTGCTTTTTTATTGTCAGAAGGGTTTTCCTGGGTGTTGTGTCATGGGACATTTCTGTTTTCTTTCTATTTGTTTATTTTTCTTAAATCCTAATATTTTAAAACGAAGATAAGGGGGATTTACTGGAAGATGCTGAGGTACCTCAATCAAAGGAGGTGTCAGGCAACCAGCCTGCAGGAGGAGACAAGCGCTGCTGGGTCTCAGGAATTTCTGGAATCAGGGCTGGGATCCGGGAGGTCCTTTCTTGTCTCTGCTTGTCTTGGTGCATCAGCTGCCTTCTCTCCCACCCCGCATAAAATGCGAGGAATGAACATGGGTGCCTCGTGCATCGTAATTTCATCTCTTGCGGCTCCTACAGAAGAGAGAGACCGACTTCCTGAGTTCCTATTTAACAGAATTCTCAGGAGGGACTTTCTTTGGCTTGGCTTGGGTCAGGATCCCCCCTCTCTGGCCCCCTGCCCCATGGGCTCTGGCCAGCTTAGGGGTGTCTCTAAGTTGCTGGCAGATCCTCTGGGGTCGCAGAGTTGGAGAACAGTCTCAGTAGAAGGGAGGGTGCTGGGAAGATAACACATTCATTTATCGTTACTCATCCATCCAGTCAACTTCTGTCAGGCACCTGTTACGCCCTAGGCTCTGTGCTCTGTGCACACAGTCACCCAGCAAGGTCCCAGCCATCAGACAGCTGAGGTCCCAGTGAGGGAGGCAGGCTGGAAATCAGAGTCCTGGATCCGCCAGACCCACTGTCCCTGTTCACAAGAGGAGTCCCTTCTGTTGTCTGTCGAGGGGCCTCGGCGGGCTGGCTTGGGGCCTTAGCTCTGTGAGGTGGTGATGGCTGAGAACCGGAGCCAGCAGGCCTGGCCGCCGGGGCGGCTGCAGCTGTTCCGAGTTGCCAGCCAAGAGCCAGTAGGTGAAGGGAGTGGCTTCCTGTTGAGCTGAGATTTCTGGCTCTGGCTTGGAAGTCAAGACGTCCCCAGAAACAAGCTGTCAGGCAGCCCGCGAAGTTTGGTGGAATTTTCATTATAAAAAGGCAAAAGCTGGGGGAAGGGTATAGTTCAGTTGGTAGAGTGCTTGCTTTGCATGCATGAGGTCCTGGGTTCAATCCCCAGTACTTCCATTAAAATAATAAGTAAATAAATAAGAACCTAATTACCCCCCCTGAAAAAGAAAAATAAGACAAAAGCCAGGCCTGGATCAGGTGCTTGACTCCACCACTTCCTTGGCAGGAAGTCTCAGTCCCTCAGGCAATGGTCCTGCCCAGGAAACTTGGAAAAAGACAGAGGGAGTTTCAACTCTGGTCCCATTACTAGCGGGAAGGGACTGCGGAGGGGGTGTGTGGGGGGCAAGAGCCCCTCCTGGAGACACCTCAGGGGAAGGTTTTCTGACGTGCTGACTCTGCAAGAGTTGCCCGTGGGCTACAGCCCCTCTGGAGACTGCCACAAAGTGCTCTCCTGTAAATGTGACAGATGCCTGGAGCCAGCGACCCACGCAGCGATGCATGGGCTTGGGCCTCAAGGGATGAGGATTTCTACTCACTGTCCCTCACCCCAAACTGCTCTCCTCCATGCTGGCTGTTGGTCCAAGTGTGGATTTGCCCCAGCGTGTCTTATGTGATGCAGGGGACATGTGTGTGTGATGTATTGTTTATATGTGATAATAGAAACGGTGGTTAAATTGAGGATTTAGCCAATAGTTTGGGGACTGGACAGAGATCACACCTGGAGGAGTTGTTCGTAAACCTGAGGACCCTGGACTCTGAGGCTGAGAACTTTTCCGAAGGGCCCCTGCCACCATTACTTTCGAAAGCAAGACATCAGGTTTCTGTCCTGCTGGGAAGGATAATAGTGCGTCTTCCATTGTAGCAGTGAGAACAAGACCAAAACAGGGTATTTGGGGAACTAAATGTGTTGGGAGCTGGCCGGGTTGGTGAGGGGGTGGAAGGCGCTGGTCGCGTGGCCACACCCACCACCCTTGGTAAACAGCGCACCAACTGCTACCCTTCCGCGCCTGCACCTGCTGCCTCCTGGCGTTAAGGCGGCAAAGGCCCAATTGGCTGCGTCTGCAGAGGGAAGCCAAGAGGTCGCTTTGGGGCCAAGACCATGGGGCAAATGGTGAGGAAGCCCTGAGAAAGCAGAGACCACACAGGAGAAAGAGGAGAGAGACAAAGTAGAGAGGAAAGGAAGGCATGAGAGGAGCCCAGAGTGGACAGAGCAGAGGCGGGAGTGGCTGGTCCCCTGGGCTGCCTTGGCTTCTGACACCAGTCCGGCTTGTCCTAGTCCACGTGTAAACCTCCAGGAAACCTGGCTTGTGGATCTGACTTTGTGATGCACAGAAGCTAAGCAACACCTCCCTACAGCTCCCATGGCTTCTGCTTTTCACCTGGTGACAGTTCTGGCGTCACTGTCTGTTAATAGGTCTCTCCCTCTTTCTTGAGGCCACGGCTTATTCATCTCTTCAAGCAGAGCATCTGGCCCTGTGCGGGGAACCTTGGGGGTGCCTATTAATGTTTGAATAAAGACCTGCATCTTGGCCCAGCCCTCACCCAGAGGCTGTCAAACAAGCAGCAACCCCGACTTTAGATTCAATACACGTTATCAGCCACGTGCAGGAGGTGAGCTGGGCCAAGGAGGTTCTTTCTGGGCCTCTGAAGTGGAAAACCAGCAGTGAAAAGGCAGTTAGCTGCAGGAGCAGAGGCTTCAAGGGCGTGTGGGATGTGGGCAAGTTGCGTGGGTACTCTGGTGCTTGTCGTGGAGGGCCAGTTATGAAGGACCTCACGGGTAGGAGACCCACAATGGTGGACATCCTGAGGTTGTGTGACATGTAAAACACAGGTGTCCGTGATCAATAAAGCTGATTATAAGTCTTATGCAGTTGCCAGTCTACTTGTATCACTGTAATAGGGAGGAACCTTCATATTCCATTACAAGTTAATCGCCGAAGGGATGTTGCCTATAAGCTTAAATTATACGTAATGGCCCATCTCTGGGAACCTTGTCTTCCAGAAAATGAGCATTAAGCTAAAACACCTATGTTGAGCTCACAGGAAACACCCAGACCATGCCCACCTGTGAATGGCAAGGGGGTGAAATTAACCCATCCCTCCGGAGTCTGGCCGGAACCAGGGCTTGACCCCCTCCCCTTTTAGTTTAAAAGACGCTGGAATTCCAACTTGGTGAAGATGGCTCTTTGGGGGTCCTAGTCCACCAGCTTTTTGGTCTGCTGGTTTTCCGAATAAAGTTGCTATTCCTCGCCACAACAATTTGTCACTAGACTTGTTGGCCTGTCGTGCGGCGAGCAGTGGGAACTTGGTCTTGGTAACAAATTCTGGCCAGCCAAGGGTCTTGCTGCTGTGGCCAGCCAGTCCCGGCTGGGGAATTTTCTGGGAAGGCCCTAGCGGCTGCAGGACCAACTGTCCTGAGGATCTTTCCTTCAAATTTCCCAAAGTGGCACCGGCTGCCCCAGCGCTTGGCAGTTGGAGCCAGGAATCAACTTCTGGGAGCCAATGGGCTCCATGCAGTAGGGTAAGTGGCTTCAGGGTGTACAGTTTGAAACATTATTTCCTCTCTGTTTAAGGCTTTTTTGCTCCAGAATGAACCAGTTTGTTTTGTATTTGAGTAGGGTACCCTGAGGAAATAGTTGCTGGATTTTTACTCAGTTTGTGAAATGTTCTCGTTTTTTTTTTTTTTTTTCCCAATGGATGCTAGCATTTGTGTGCATCGTTTGTTTGGTTTGCCTTGTACTTGTCTTTAAAAAATGGGACAGTTTCAACTATTTCTAAAGAAAGTCCTCTGAGGTGAATTTTGGATGTCTGATTACAGCTAGGAAACCATGACAAAGAGGAAGAGTGTATGACCACGGTACCTGTTCGGATCTCCACCAGGGGTTTAGGCAGGGTCATCTTGGGACCCTGTGTACCATGTACTGCCACCTTTGTGTTAATTACATTGTTTGTGTCCCCTGTGTTGGTATATGTAGAACCCCGTGGCCAAACTTGAGAGTTAATTTAGGGTTTTCTGTTTGTTCTTTGGGTTTCTTGTTTCATTTTGTTTTGGTACTGTTTCTTCATTTACAGCCAAATCAGTTTGATCTTTAAAACTTTTGCTGGTGTCAAATGGAGGAAAGGAACAGGAAAAGGGGGGGAAAAAACCTGTCCTCGTCCAGAAGTGGGACGTTCCCAGGGAGAAGAGAAGGGTTCCCCTTGGTTCCTAAAACCTCCAAAAGCCCCCAAATCACCAAAACCCCCTAAATCCTCTGTGTGGTATTACATTAGGGTGGGAAAAAGTCAAGTTTTCACCTTAGGTTAAATAAACCCAAGGGAAAATCTGTTCATACAGGAAGAAAGAAAAGAAAAGGAATGAGGGTGAGGTGCCTATCTCTGGCTGAGCTGTTATGCCAATATATCCACCCTTCCACCCCCTCCCAACACTGGGGGTCAGGAGGTGGCCAGACTAGCATCCCCTCCTTACAAGAATCAATTAGAAAATCCTGTGCTGGTTCCTGGAGTGCAGGGACCTGGTCTGATATTGCCATCTAGGACCCAGCTGGGGCCAGGAGTCACCCCCAGGGCAGGGTAGATTCCCTTGTGCACTTAGGGAGCCTGCGTGTCAGTGGCCAGCAGGCTGCTTATCTATGGATGCATAGCCCTTTCTTCACCCCAGACTTGTTTAGTTAGAAAGATCGCAGCCCTCCTTACAGGGAGGCTCCTCTGGGTGGAAGGAGGATGGTCATCGACAAGGCCGGGGAAGAAGCTGACCAGCTCCGCCTCAGACCCAGATGGTCCACCTGAAGCCTGCTTGACATCACCCCCAGCTGAACCAAATCGGGACTCCAGTGAGGGAGGAACACCCTTACTGGAGCACTTCACTGTAAGCGCATCTTGGCAGAGCCTTGAAAAGGGGAACCAAAGCAAAAGAGCTTGAACAAAATTCAAGAAATTCAGTAAAAACCAAATGAAGATTTATAAGGCCAACAGAGCATACTGATGTAGATCCCCGAGGCCCCTGAAAATACAAAGCGCCCCAGTAGAAGAAAATGACAAAAGTTAGATGGTATGTTTGGAATGAACCCCTCTCAGTTGGTAGATGTTGCTTTTAAAGAGTTCAGCAGCAGGGGACAAGGACAGGAGATGCAAAAAAAAAAAAAAAAAAAAAAAAACCATATTTCTGGCGGTGGCATTGGATTCCTGGAAGGTGAGTCACCCAAAGAGAGGCAACCACCTTTGGGGAAGGAAGGATGCTCTTACTGTTAGAAAGAAGGGCACTGGGGAAAAAGATTGCCTTAGGCTAAATAGGAAGGAGGGGAATAAAAGATGGGAGTCGCTCAGCTGGTAGAAGGAAAGGAACACTGATGAATGAAGAGGCCCAGGGGCTCCCTTGGCCTTAAGGTGCCCAGTTCCAACTTCCCCACAGGAGCCCCGGGTAAAACTGACAGTGGGGAATGAGCTGATTAACTTTCTGATGCAGGTGCAACATACTGTGGTGAACACCAGTGTGGCACAGAACACACCTCAATCCATCCTGGTCATGAGAGTCCCTGGAGGAGTACAAAATCCTTCATTCTTATACCCTCCAGGATGCCAACTAGGGGACCTCACTCTCAAACAGTTTCTTCTATATGCCAGAGTGTCCAGTCCCTCTCCTTTGTAGGAAAGGACAAAGCGAGGGCCATAGAGTAGGGTTTCAGACCTCCCCAGATGGGGTCTCAACACGGAGGAACCTGCCCCGCCGAGAGCTAGCCAATAGACTTGACTCAAATGCCTTGAGCTGTAGGACATTTCCCATAGCTGCTGGTGTTTGTGGACACTTTTTCAGGATGGGGGGAAACCATATCCCACCCAGACAGAAACAGCTTCCAAAGTGGGTAAAGCCCTCCTTGAGGAAATTGTCCTCTGATTTGTATTAAAGCATTGCAAATTATTTGGAAAATACATTCATCTTGGAGACTACAATCAACAGGAAAAACATGAGAAAATGAATGATGCATTAAAAAGGAGCATTGCTAAGTATGTCAGGAGACTAATTTAACTTGGGATAAGATCTTGCCAGTTGCCCTGCTATGGATCAGAGTGGTTCCCAGAAGCAGGCTTAAATTAAACTCCTTTGAAATACTGCGTGGTAGGCCATTCCAGTGTCTGCCCAGGCGGGAGAATCTATAAATGCTCTGAGGGACCTAGCGGTTGCCAATTATGTTAAAACTTTGGGCACTGTTGGTCTCTGTTCATGAGTGTGCCTCCAGCAGATCTACCTATCCAAGTGGAGTAGCTTTACATCCTTTCTGACCCTGAGACCGAGTCCTCCTTAAAACCTGAAGAGAACAAGGGCCTGAACTTCAGCTGCCTCCCTGGTGGACAGGACTGCACGTGACACACACTCGCCTGTCAAGCAAGCTACGGTAAAGCTGTGGATTCATCCCACTTGGGTTAAAGCAGCACCACTGTCCTTTAAAAAATGACCCAACTTCTGAGAGGCCTGGGGACCCTTAGAACCCTTTAGGTTGTGAACCGTTAGAATACTTAAGGTTGCTCTTCATAATCTCAATACTTATTTTTTTTTAATTTCATTGTAGGTGGAGACAGGTTAACCTATTTAATTTTTAAAAGCATTTTATTTTATTATTTTTTAATGGAGGTACTGGGGACTGAACCCAGGACCTCATGCATGCTAAGCCTGTTCTCTACCACTGAGCTATAACCACCACCCTAATCTATTTAATTTTGTCCAGATAAATAGCACAGGAATTTAGTGTAATCACGGTACAAAGTTAAAATTAATAGATAATGTGTTGGGAGATGGAACCAAAATCCCAAGTTCAATTACAAATTAAGATGACAAAGTGCTGAGGGGTTTCATCAAGTTCAGATAGTTGTAGGTTAAAAAAGCAAAGAGGATTGTACTGCTGACTAAAATTTAAGGAGTATTCCCTGTCCAAGGCTGATCCATTCATTCCATAATCACCTTTGCTTTGTCCTCATTATGCAGGAAGTAGCCCGGGTGGTCTTTGCCCCTTTTCCCACAGGACTGTGGAATGGGTCATTGACAGTGGGGAATTGTAAAAGGGAAGAACCTTCATGTTCTATTACAAGTTAATCACTAAAGGGATGTTGCCTATAAGCTTGAATTATACATAATGGTCCATTTCTGGGAACCCTGCCTCGCAGGTGATGAGCGTTAAGCTAAAACACCTTTGAGCTCCCAGGCAACATCCTGACCAAGCCCGCCTGTGAATGGCTGGCTGCAGGCGGGATGAAACTAACACATCCCCTCCAGAGCCTGGCCGGAACCAGTTTCTTTTAGTATAAAAGAAGCCTGAATTTTAACTTGGGGAAGGTGGTTCTTTGGGGGCACTAGTCCACCATATTCTTGGTCTGCTGGCTTTCTGAATAAAGTTGCTACTACCTCGCCCCAATGACTCATCACTGGATTTGTTGGCCTGTCATGCGGTGAGCAGTACAAGCTTGGTCTCTGACCTTGGACATGACCTAGTCGTCTTTCATACATACTGCTCTGTTGGATTAGTGTGAGGAAGCCACGTGTAAGACATGAAAAGTGCTTTGTCCACTACTTTCTACCCCCATGAGGAAACATATGGGTAGCTTCTTAAATAAAACAGATTCCTGGCTTCCCATCTCTATCATCTTCCTAAATTGAGATTCTTTGGGAATGGAGCCTAGAAATCTGAATTTTAAATAAGCATATCCTGTGATTGATTAGGTTGGTCCAAGGAGACTTAGAAAAGACTGAAAGAATCGATTAAGGTGCGTGTGTGTTTGGGGTGGGGAAAACAGTACTTTGATCTGTGGCCACAAGGTGGCAGCAGAGAGAGGTAAGGAGAAACTAGCGCCTCAGGCACCCAGAGGGGCTGGGGGTGGGCAGACACTGGGATGGGTTCTGGGAGGAGGCAGGCCCTGTATTGCTTCAAGGTCTCCTTTGCCAGGTGGAGTCTGTTACTGCAGACGAATCCCCCATAACCGCCTGTCTCATTACCAGATCTTTAGGGACACTCTGCTTTTGCCAAACTCTGCCGGCAGAAACTGCATTAGTGTGACCTTGGCCAGGCTGTGGGTGATGGTAATGTGTGTTCCATGTGGGTGATTATGGGAGGCAAGGGATGTCACCTGCACAAGGCAGCTTACTTAAAGGACACCTGTGCATTGTTGAAAGCAGGGCCTTCCACCTCCCCGCCCACCCTTTGCTGCCAGGCTTGTGGTTCCAGGTGTTCTTAAAGGACCTATCCACCTGCGCCAGGCCTGCTCCACTCATGAGATTGGGTCTGTGGCTGGGGAGCTGGCCAAAGACCAGGCAAAGGCTACTGGGATGGGGTGGGGGCAGGGAATACAGGATGGGGCAGCTGCCTCTGGGAGCAGCCAAGATGTCCCTGGCTGCAGTAGGGGTGGTAAAAGGATTAGGTGACAGTCCCCTAACCCAGCCCGGAACTAACACCCTCCTCCCCCTCACTCACGCACCCTGGCCTGCCACCCTCCAAGCCTGCCAAAGCTCAGAATAACCCCAGGGCCAGACAGCAGGATGGCGGGGGCTCTGCTCAGTGCCTTGCTCCTCTTGCAGCTCCTTGGTATGGTCAGGGTCGGGGGAAGTGGTCGGGCACACACACAGGATACTGATGTAAAGGGACAGGACAAAGACAAGGACCGAGACATGATTTTTGGTTTCCAGGCACACTCTCACTGGTTCAGGAGACAGACATGAAAAAATACACAGCCTCAGAGACAGACACACAGAGAAACAGTCTTGCAGACCCAGGGGCGGAGAGGAGGCTCCTTAGCCTCTCCATCTCCAGTGAGCCCACTGCTTGGCCCCTTCCCCAGGCAGAGGTGAGGGGAAGAATGAGGAATTGCGTCTTTACCACCACCTCTTGGACAACTATGACCCAGGAAGCCGGCCAGTGCAGAAGCCTGAGGACACTGTCACCATCACCCTCAAAGTCACCCTGACCAACCTCATCTCACTGGTAAGATTCCCCACCTCCACCCCAGTGCCATCTCTGAGCCCAAAATCCCAACTGCTGAGCTCAGGCCTAAAGCTTGCATCAATCACCCTAATCTTCCATTTGCAGAATGAGAAAGAGGAGACCCTCACTACCAGCGTCTGGATTGGAATCGTGAGTCCCGTCTGGGGTACAGTGAGGTCTTGCCCAGGGGCTCCCTTTCTCCCAAACCTCTGGCGGGCCCCAGGGCACACGTCCTTGCGTCCCCTCCCTCTTAGGACTGGCATGATTACCGACTCAACTACAGCAAGGACGACTTTGGGGGTGTAGAAATTCTGCGGGTCCCTTCAGAGCTCGTCTGGCTGCCTGAGATTGTGCTGGAAAACAAGTGAGGACCCGGCCACAATGGAGGGAAGCCGAAGCCTTGGGGATGGGCTGGCCCTGGCTGGGGCAGGAGTGTTGCTTGGACGGGGAGGGGGCCGCGGACCTGCGCAAACGCTCGGTTTCCCGGAGCCCACAGTATCGACGGCCAGTTCGGCGTGGCCTATGCCGCCAACGTGCTGATTTCCGACGGCGGCTACGTGAGCTGGTTGCCCCCGGCCATCTACCGCAGCACCTGCGCGGTTGAGGTCACCTACTTCCCCTTCGACTGGCAGAACTGCTCGCTCATTTTCCGGTAGGAATGTTACTCCAAGGCCCAGATGATTCAGGGATTATGGGGACAGGGGGCGGGGCACCTAATCTAGGGCGGGGCTTTGTGCTGGAGGCGGAGCCAGACATGTGGATGGAGTGGGGCGGCTCGAGCCGGTTAGAAGTAGGGGTGAAAACCGAGGCGTGGAGGCGGGGCCTGGGTAAAGGGGTGGGGCGTAAACCCCGGCCCCCATGCCAGATCCCGGCATCCAGAGCCGGGCCTGAGAATGGGGCCCTGGTCTGAGCCTCAGATTGCGGGTCCGGGCCTCTCAGGTGGGGGCCTCGACCCTGGCTCCGCAGCTCTCAGACGTACAATGCTGAAGAGGTGGAGTTTGTCTTTGCCAAGGACAACGGTGGTGAGGCCATCAGCAAGATCGATATCGACACTGAGGCCTATACCGGTGAGGCCTCCTGCTCCAAAAATCCCGCTTCTAGACCGGTCCAGAGAGGGAACTCGCTGAGTGGGGTTGCCCTAGGCCATCGATGCTGGAATCGACTTTGGCAACCGCGCTTCAACCTGCCCCTTTTATGAAATCACTTTTGATTGTCAGACTGGTCCCGCTTTCTCGCTTGTGGTGGTTCCATCCCCTCCCGGGAATGCCCCTTTTGCTTCAGTTGTCTGAAGCCGGCGGCCCATGGCTCAGGCAGTCCAGACCACCTGCCCCACCCACCCTGGTCCAGACGGTTTGCATCCTCTCCTCACTCGGAGTTACGGGCTCCCGCGGTCAAGTGTGGGGCGGGAGAGCAGAGCAGGGCGCCCCACCCCCAGACAGCGGGCTGACCGCGCCTCCTGTCCTGCAGAGAATGGCGAGTGGGCCATCGACTTCTGCCCCGGCGTGATCCGCCACCACAACGCTGGCTCCGCTGATGGCCCGGGGGACACTGACGTCCTCTACTCGCTCATCATTCGCCGGAAGCCGCTATTCTACGTCATTAACATCATCGTGCCCTGCGTGCTCATCTCGGGCCTAGTGCTGCTCGCCTACTTCCTGCCGGCCCAGGGTAAGGAGTGGCCCCGACCCCAAACCTGGTCTTGCTCCTGGGGGGCGGGGCCTGCTCTCACCAGGCACTCCCTCCAGCCGGTGGCCAGAAATGCACTGTCTCCATCAACGTCCTGCTTGCCCAGACCGTCTTCTTGTTCCTAATTGCCCAGAAAATCCCAGAGACGTCTCTGAGCGTGCCGCTACTGGGGAGGTGAGGGCAGAGTGTGTTGCGTGGCTGGTGTAAAGGGCGGAGCCAGACGAGCATGGGGCGGGGTCGGGGGCGCGGCTGGGGAGGGCGGGGCCAAAACCACTCTGGGAAAAGTCCTGGCTGTCTCCTCCCCACCTGGGCTTTATTTGGATGTGGGGTGGAGCTAGGACCGTGTTGGGTTCTCTGGTCCTCTGTCCTCTGCACTGCTGCTGGACGCCACCTTGAGGTCTCCTGAGTATCTCTGTTGGGGCGGGCTGGCTCAGTGCCTACCCAGCTCCGTCACCTCTGGCATCCAACTCTCCCCTAACCCCAAACTCACCAGTTCCCCGGGGGTTTCGAGGCCCAGCTGGCACCGCCACTGTTGCAGGAATGAGGTGGACCCATGCAGACCTCGTCCACACAGGCATAGCCACACCCCCTGGAGCAGAAGCTGGGCGGTAGCGCCCGCAGCAGCGCTAGCTTGCTGAGCCCCCTCCTGTACGATATGGGCTACCCGGGCCAAGGCTCCACCCGGATCCCCAGAGCCTGGATCTGGGCCCTGGCTGCCATCGCCACCGTCTAGTCGTCGCACCTCCTGCTGAACCCACAGGGCTGAGATCTGCAGTGGGGGTACAGGAGTTGGTGGGAATGCAGGGGTCCCAGCTCCCGCTGCTCGATCCCCTTTCCTCGCCCCTCCTCAGCCCCCCAGTGCTCCACCTCAAACAAGGTGGCCCCGAAGTTCACAAGGCTGGCCGTGGCTTCTCTTAACAGCAGCCCCAGGGTGGGTTTTGGGGCGGGTGGCTTCTCTGGCTCCCCTGGCTCAAGGGACTTAAGCTCTCTGAACCTCTGCTCCAGATATTCATGGGCTGCGGCCACAGCAAGTTCCAAGGAAGGAAGAAGTGGGGGCTGGAGGGCCACCTAGAAAGGCAAAGGGGCAGTGGAGTCATGGGGCAGAGGTCATAGAGGAAAACGCTGGAGATCTCAGAGGGTATCGAGGTGCCAAACTTGGCGGGGGGGGGGGGCTTGGCATAGCCTCACCTCCGTGGAGCTGTGGAAGTGGTAGACCCACAGCAGGGTTTCCAGGGAGCTGGGAGTCTCCTTCATGGTTGCCACTGGCCGTAAGAGGGACAGAAAGGGCGGGGGACGCGTCTGGCCCCACAGAGGAGGAGCAGCTGAAGGGTGTAACTCCACCCCCTGATGAGAAGCGCGTTTGTGAGGTCAGAAGATGAGTAGCCCCCACTGTGGGTCAGGGTAAGTGGGGAGACTGTGACGGCAGCCAAGTCGGAAGATGCTGTGACCTCACTCACTCCGGGCTTGTCAGGTACCTCATTTTCGTCATGGTGGTTGCCACACTCATTGTCATGAACTGCGTCATCGTACTCAACGTGTCTTTGCGGACGCCCACCACTCACGCCATGTCCCCGCGGCTGCGCCACGTAAGTGCCAAAGTGCCTGGTGGGTGGCTCCGGGTGCGAGGTGGGGCTTCGCTCTAACCCCGCCCCCATCCCGCCCCGCCCCCGCCCCGCCCCGCCCCCAGGTCTTACTGGAGCTGCTGCCGCGTCTCCTGGGCTGGGGCCTGCCCCCTGAGGTTCCCCCGGCTGCCTCGCCCCCAAGGCGGGCATCGTCCCTGGGCCTACTGCTCCGCGCGGAGGAGCTGATACTGAAAAAGCCGCGGAGCGAGCTTGTGTTTGAAGGGCAGAGGCACCGTCACGGGACCTGGACCGGTGAGAAGAGTGGCCCGGGGTAGGGGGTGGGCAACCGGGGTGCCTGCAGCGGGGGCGGCTCCTAATCACCCACCCTCGGTGTCGCCCCTACCAGCTGTCCTCTGCCAGAGCCTCGGCGCCGCCGCCCCCGAGATCCGCTGCTGTGTGGATGCTGTGAACTTTGTGGCCGAGAGCACCCGAGACCAGGAGACCACTGGCGAGGTGGGGCGCTGCGGGGGCCTCCGCTATTCTTGCTATCCCTGGCTCTCGTGCAGCAGGCTCCTGCAGCCTTTAGGGACTCAGCTTGTGCCTGCTCCTTCCCCAGGAAGTGTCCGACTGGGTGCAGATGGGGAAGGTCCTTGACAACGTCTGCTTCTGGGCTGCTCTGGTGCTCTTCCTTCTCGGCTCCAGCCTCATCTTCCTCGGGGCCTACTTCAACCGAGTGCCCGAACTGCCCTACCCGCCGTGTATGTAGAGCTGAGCCCGCAGCCGCATTCCCACCATCTCCAGGAGGAAAGAGATCTTGAGGAATAAGTTGCTGCTACTGCTTTTGTGAGCCTTTCCCCCTGCTGATAAATCTGTCTTCTGTAAACTTCCCAAGGGGAGTCGTGTGTAAATGTGTGTAGATTCCTGGCCACTGTGCAGGAATCAAGAGTGGGCAGATGGCTCAGGCAGGCTCTTGGAGCCAATCCTCCAGAAAGCAAGGTCCACCCTCAGTTGAGTCTTGCTGACCTTCCAGTTTTTCTCGGGCCCCAGCCCCATGTGATCCTCTAGCTCTGTGAGCTTCTAAGAGATATCTGTCCCCAGATAAGAGGAGACCCCTTTGCAGGAGTTGTACAGAGAGAGGCTGGAGCCAGGAAGCCAGGTCCCTGTATGGCCTTGCCAGGCTCAAGTAGGCAGGTACCAAATGGCCTCAGGTTTAAGGCTGAGGATGTCCCAGCTCTCCCTCAGTCATTTCCTCTAGGTTTTCTTGGCCCAGCACTGCCCACCAAGAGTCACCGATTGCAGATTCCATCCCACCCTGCCCCATTCATCCCAGCTCTGCTGGTTTGCCCTGGCTAGTACCCAGGATTGTGAGAGAAAATAGAACAAAGGGGGGCCTGAAGTGGTGGGAGCTGGTTGAATTGTCTTTATTAACAAACGGGATATCCAAGGCCACTACATTGAAAAGGAGTGGGGGCAAGGAGAGGACGGGGCTACTTGCTGCTCACACTATATACAGATGCAAGCAAGGGGGTGTGGAGGGGAAGAGCTCCCTGCTCCCTCCCTCCACCAGGGCAGAGGCTAGAAGAGATAGGGGTTGGAAAGGGAAATGTTTTGGCTGGCGGGGGGGTCCCCCCTCCATTCCCTGGGGTTTGGGGGGAGGGGAATCATTAAAGTGCTTTCAGAAAATGAGGAAATGGTCCCTGCCCCTGGAGTGGCTGGTGACCTCCCTAAATCCTAGGGCCCAGTGACTCCCCCCAGGGTCTGGTACATTCAAGGGGGGAGCCGGCTCCCCTGACGTGCAAATAAAGGGACCCAGGGCCCTGCCGAGTCAGCAGCAGTGGGGTACGGGGGTCCAAGCCCCAAGCACTCTCCTCTTAAGTGGAGAAAGGGGGGTAGGGCTAGGCCCACTCAATTCCTGGTTAGGGGGAGCTGTGCCTCTCCCCAGAAGCTGGGACAGGCACAGTTTTGGGGAGAGAACATGTTGGGGGAGAGGATGGTCACGTGATCACAAAAGCATCAGGGGTTAGAGGTCACGTTCCCAGCAGGCTCCAGTGAATCAAACCAGTAAAAGCAAAAGCCCAGGGAGGGAAGAGAAGGGCGGCCCAGGAGGTCTGGCTGTTGGGGGAGAGCTGGTCCGCGTGGGACAATCCAGCCCAGGGCCCCGTCACCAGTTCATGATGCAGTTACGGTTCAGGGTCATGAAGTAAACTTGGCTGCTGCCCCCAGAGCGGACTGAGGCAAAAAACACCTGGGTGGGGGAGGAGACACAGTCACCAAGGGATGGGGGGTGGGGGTGGGGGTGTCTCAATTAACTGGGAGAAGGAAAGAGGAAGAAAGAGAGAAACTGTAGAAGTTAGTCCCTCAGAGTGCCCCCAGCCCCAGGGAAAGGCAGGGACACCTAGGGAAGAGGGGAGACTGGCAGACCTCTGGGATGAAGGAATCTGGAGAGTTCTCAGAAACTGAAGGCAAGGGAAGGGCAGGCTGTGACTGCACAGTGCGCTCCCCAAGCAGAGGGGCCCTTTGAAGAAGACCCATAACCACCCCTCCCCCAACTCTGCCCAGGGGCCCGGGGCGAGGGCTGCCCATTGCAGGGGAAGGGGCTCCCACCTTGTCGTTCCGCTCGCACAGGAACTTGAGTCTCTGGGCTCGCTTGTGCATGAAGACCCCGTCCAGGTGGCCCGTCTCCACAGAGCGGATCTCAATGGCTTTCTCACCCCAGCCCATGATCTGGTTGGAGCAGATGTAGGCTGGGGAGAAGGGAGCAGAGGGGCCATGAGAGGCTGCAGCTCCGCTTGGGTACACGGCTTTTGGGGGCGGGCACCACACTCACCCACAGAGGTGGGCATCTCTCCCCACTGCAGCACCACGTCCTTAATGATCCGCCCGTACGTGTTGACGTAGACGCCCTCATCCTCGTAGCACAGCAGCATCTCCATGCCGTCGGTGTTGGGGAGGAAGATTATGGCGTGGGGCGTGATCTGGCTCTGGATCTGGAGAGGAGAAGGCAGGCTGAAGGCACTGAGCCTGGGGCCGAGACTGGTGGCCCCACTCTGCGTGCGGCCCCGCCAGGCTTACGTGCACGGGGATATAGATGTCATAGCTGTTCCCCGAGTCGACGTCCACTGCGTGGAAGCCGGCACTGGAGCCATAGATGACCTTGAGCCGCTGTCCCTCCTCTACTGTAAGGTCGACCAGCAGAGGGCGGTGCGGGAGGTCAGCAAAGGACTGTGGAGGAGACAAGGGCTCAGGGGATATGGGTGGAGGAGCCAGGCCTTGGGACAGTGTTGGGGCCTGAGGCTGGGGTTACCTTGAAAGCCATGAATTTGTGGTAAGGTTTGGGGGCCCAAGCATACACCTCCACGGAGTTCTTCAGGGCGATGACCAGGAACTTGATACGTTCGTATTTCACTGGGGGCAGGAAAGAAGACAGATTCGGGGACTTCCCTTCTTGGGCTGCGGCCTTTCCCACAGGTCTCTCTATACCCCTAACCCCAGGCCTGGCTTCAAGGCTCTCTCAGCCCTTAAGCCCAGGCCCCCGTTTCTCTCTTCTCATAAAAATGTGTCGTGACCTCCTCACCAACACGGTAGTGCCCGCAGCCCTCCATGTCCCCCACAGTGGTCCATCCCTGCTTCTTCTCCACTTCCGGGTCATTGTGCAGAATCTTGTTCCGGAGCCAGGACAGGTAATACACCCGCAGTTTGTTCCTTTTCCCTGAGGGGCGGACACACACACACTCCCTCATCAGAGGTCCAGCTTCTGCCTCCCCGCCATCCTTTGTGTGCGTACCACGAAGGGTGAGAAAGTGTAGCCCCACCTTCCGGCTCCTGGACCAAGGCTGCCCTCCTCCCAGGCTGAAGATGGAGACAGAGCCAAGGAGCTGAGCCCCCTCCTCCCAGCCCCTCCCGCCCCCGCCCTCCACACACACCTGAGATGGTGATGAGCAGATTGAGTCCCTCTAGCACATCCATCTGCTGGAAGCGTCGCCGCCCGATGAGCCCGTACACTTTGCCCTGCCCACTCCGGTCCAGCAGCATCAGCCCGTTCTCTGTGCCCACCAGCAGGTTGACCCCTGCAATAGGAGCCCTTGGGCAGATCAGAGGCAGAGACAGGCCCTCACCTGACCAGGAGCATGGGGGTACACCAGACCCCTCTTTCCCCTCCCGGCCCTGGCTTACCCCAGAGGGCTGCACAGAGGATCTCAGAGTTGAACCGCTTCTTGTACTTGCGGATCTCAGGGGTTTCGCTGTGGGCCCGGGTGTTGGTGGGGTTCACGTTGACCACAGAGCCTTTCCTCACGTCGTACTGTAGCTGATCAAGCCGGCTGCCCTCTCCGCCCACCAGGGCTGCCAGGAGGAGGAGCAGGGAGGGGAGTGGGCTGTGGCCCTCTGACCCTGTGTCTCTTTACCCCACACCCCACGTTTGGTCTTGGCTTGTCAGAATACTCAGAATGGAAGGGAAAGACTGGAGAATGGAGGAGGAGCCTGGAGGAACTGGAACAGAGCCAGGAGGCCTGGCAAAGTCCCTGTTCTGTCATGCAGGTCCCTGGGCCACCACTGAACATTTTTCCTCTTGGGTCAAGGGGGGCTCCAGAAGTCCTTGCTGCTGAGGTGCCAGGGTGGGTGCTCAGGCCACAGAGGAGGCCATGATCGCTTTGTGAAGCCGTGCCGAGGCCCCCCCGTGCCCCTCTCCAGGCCTCCTGTCCTCACCTGTGATGGGAATGGTGTCCCCACTGCCTCCGGGCTGGTAGATCCCCAGGTCCACAAACATCGTGAACGAGCTCTTGCCAGGGGCCTTTACCAATCCCCGAGACTGGTACTGCAGGGTGGGGGCAGCAGTCAGGCAAACATACCAGACCCCCACCCACACCCTCCTCCTGCTATTGTCCCCTGGCCAACCAGGACCCCTGGGTCTCCTGCCCACGCCAGTGATCTCTTCCTTCCCCATGGAGTTGCCTTCACCCACTTACGTCACTGCCTCCATCCTTCAAGGGCGGGCTTTGACCTTTGCTGCTCTCGGTGGGCGAGTGGCTGGGCTGGACCACATCTGGCAGGTTTGTGTAACCGTTGCTGTCGGAATGCAGCAGGCTTCGCTCCTCTTCGGGGGTCTAGAGGAACAGAGGGAGGGGTCAGTGCTGGGGCCAAGGCGGGTGCACGGCAGGCACGGGGACGAGGGCGGGCCCACTCACGCGCTGGACCACCATGGTGCCCCCCCCGTAGGGGGTCTGGGTCCCGGCTATCTCCTCCACATCGTGGACCACCATGGTGCTGACGCTGTCGGTGTCTCCATCACTGCTACGAGAGAGAGGAAGGTCAGGAGGTCCTCCAGGCCCTGCCTGCCACCCAGGTGCCACCCAGGTGCCCCAGGGAGCAGATGAGTGCAGGAGGACGGGCACCTGCAGCGTCCATTCAGAACATGCTGCCCTGGGCTCTCCCCTGTGGCCTCAGCACTGGCTGGCCGGGCCAGCATCTGGGGAAGGCTGGCCGAGAGGCACCCGGAGAGGCCCGCCCCCAGCCCTGTACCCCTTTCTCCAGAGAAGGGGAGGAAGGACTAGCCAGCAATGACAGCTGGGTCTCTCATGCCGGGAAAAGGGAACCACTTGCCCTCAGACTTGCCCCCGACGCCGCCCCCACCCCGCCCCCAGGACACCCCCATACCGGGCCCCAGGGGTGTCTCTGCTCCCCTCCGATGGGTCGCCGTTGCTCTCCTCCTCCTCGTCCTCGCTGCTCTCCACCTCCTCGCTGGACGACGAGTAGTCCATGGCCTTCTTGGGAGGCCGGGGGGCCTCGTCCAGGGCCCGTTCTTTCAGCAACACAAAATCCTACAGAGGAGAAGCTGCGTGAGGAGTGGGAGGAGGCCGTGGCGCAAAGGGGGCCAGAGAAGGGGCAGGGTAACAGGAGGGGCTCCCGCGAGCAGACCCCTTCTCACTAACCTCACCAATGGCTCGCTTATAGCTCTGGGAGGGGCCGCGGGGGAAGGGCAGCCGGGAAGAGGCAGGAGAGAGGTCGAGAAGTTAGTAACTGAGAAGTGCCACCCTGTTAGCCCGCAGATCCTCCTGTCACGCAGATTAACGAAGGCCCCGCCCCTGGCAACCGGCCCCCTGGGGCTCAAGAAGTCCCACATCCAGCCCCCCAGCCCCAAACCAGGAAGTGGCAGCGGGGCACAGCTGCCCCCCGATGACTTACTGCGGGCCGGCCTGGCCGCGAGCGGTGGTCATCGGGCTTGGCTTTGTTCCCAGGGGAGAGCACGGGGGAGCTGTCCAGCTTGGAGGAGGCTACACATGGCAGGGTGGGCGAAGGGAGGTCACTGACACCTGCACAGGGTGGCCTCAAGCCCTCACCCCACCTCGGGCCTGAGTCGCTGAGCTCGGCGCCAGGTTCCATGCTCAGCCTGGTCCCCACCCTGCCCCGACTCAGTCCAAACCTGCCAAAGGCAGGGACAACCCTGATGGAGACATGAGTGAGGCCTGCCTCGCGTACCTCCCACACGGTTCCGCTCCAGCGAGCCGGCCTGCGGGAGGTGCCCGTGAGAGGCAGGGAGGACGCTGTCTGAGCGCTCCCAGCCAGGGTCGCTCCTCCTGAGGTCGGGGTTACTGTGGGAGGGGCAGAGGCAGGGTCAGGGAGGTGGGCTGTCCCCTCCCCGGGCTGCTGAGCTGTACCGCAGAGGCCATCACCAGGGGAAGCAGGTGGCATAAGTGAGGACAGAGTGAGTCGTTGGGGGACAACTCCATTACCTACAGGCGTTGGGCGGGCCAGGGGGCTGAGCAGGGGGCCCTGGAGGCTTGGGGGTGCCCCGCTCTGCCCGCCTTTGCAGGTAGATTTGCCAGGCGGAGTTGCTGCGAGGTCTGTGGAGGGAGCACAGGGGTGCCGGGGGCGGGGCAGGGAGGGGGCTGAGGTGACTGGGTTGGGGCTTGCCCACCCCTAAGCGGGTAACCTGGCCAACTCCCCACTGCCCCCACCCTACCCTGCTCCCTAGGCTGCCGCACGCCCCCACCCAGGTGTTACCTGGCACGGACAGCCTGGGCTGGCCGGGACCCTCCGGCCCCACTGGTGTTAAGGGCAGTGGCAATAGATGAGGTCCTCTGAGGCACCTGAAGAGAGAAGAAAGGACCCAGTGCCCTGTGCTGGGCGCCCCATGGTCGCTTCGTCCTCATCAGGACCCTGGAAGGTGCCCGCCATGCCTTTATGGAGAAGCAGACTGAGGTCAGGGAAGCTAACGAATCTGTCAAAGGTCACGAAGCTGGCAAGCAGCAGAGCTGGGATCTAACCCATTAAGCCTATCCCCTGGTGATCCCCAGACACCGTGGGCAGTCTCACACTCGGCACTGGAGTCACTAAGTTACGCTCACATGCAGCCCTGCCCACCAGACATTAGGGATGGGGCTGGGGCAGGCACCTCACCATTCCCTCCTTTTCCAACCCTGAACCCATGTCCACCTCGCCTGCTGCCCACTCACCCTCCTTCCCCTCCGTAAGACTTCTCTGCCCTTTTCTGACTCTGCAGGGCTGTCCTTACCTTGGGAGGGGCCTCATTATCAGGCCGGACCCAAGCTGGGGGGTTCGGGCTGGGGCCAGGCCCTTCGGAAGTGGGGTCGGAGTTCTGGCGGATGACGGCTCCTCGGGCACTAGGCGTGGCAGTGGGCGTGGGGACAGCGGGGTCGGGGTCGTGGGAGGCTGGGAAGGCAGCCAGGTTTCGTGTGGGCTGGTCCTGCAGGGACTGGGATCGGGGTACAGGCGCTGCATATGGCTTCAGTGGGACCCGGTGTGCCACCAGGCTCTGCGGGGAGAGACCAGGGAGGGTGGGCTGCCTGCTCAGTGGCACGCTCCAACCTGGGAGCTGGGGCCTGGGCTGGGAGGAAGGGGCAAGTAAAGCCTCTGGCTTCCAATTGTCCATCAAAAGGGGCTCCTAGAGCCCAAGAACCGGTAAGACGTAGAAACAGACGCGTGCAGCTGGGAGCAGGTGCCAAGCCTGCCCACGTGTCCGGAGGTCTGTGATCCCTGGCCAAGGGTGTGCATGTGTGTGGGGGCGGGGTGTGCACACGCACGCCGTGATGTACCTGTGCTGCGTGAGGCCCCCTGTGTCTGTGTGTTAAGGCAGGAACGGGGAGAGACTCACCTTGTGCGGTCCCTCCTGGGGCTCCACCGGCCTCTGCATAGGAGGAGTTTGGGAAAGGGGTCCTGGGGGCCCAGGGGAGGCCTGGGGGACGGGGGGCTCAGGCCCTGTGCTGCCTGGCTTGGTCTTGGCCAAGGGAGAGTTCTGCTGCTTGTTCATCCTTGTTCTCTCTTCTACCTGTGATGCGAGAGGACGCCAAGCAGCACAACTTGTGTCTGCTTCTCAAACTGAGGTCCCGACCTCTCCAGCCCTCCGGTCTGCGCCGTGTGCCCCTTTCCCCTTCCCAGGGCCCGCCCCTGCAGCATGATCCTGCTTGATGCTGTCAGGCCCCGGGCAGCGGGACCAGGAGGAAGGAGTCTCAGGCAGCAAAGATGGCAGTGGGTACCTCGCGGGCCCAGGCTGGTTTGTCGGCAGGGTTAATGCCTCGACCATAATGATACAGGGGCTTCCTGTCCCCGGGGAGGATCTGCTGCTGCTGCTTCTGGAGCTGCTGCTGCTGCTGCTGCTGCTGCTGCTGCTGCTGCAGGGACTTGAGGTAGGCGTGCTCCTGCTGCAGCTGCCTCTGCAGGCGCTCCGACTGCCGCTGCTCCTCCAGCTGCTTCCGCTTGTATTCCTGGGCCCAAGGGTAGGGAGAGAGAGCTCAGCAGGGTGTGCCCCGGAAGTCAGAGCAGGCATGCCCTTTCTTTTCTCCAACTGCCTAGAGAGGAAGTGTCCTCCCTTGATGCTTGGGTGCATCCCTTCCCCTGAAGTGCTCCCATCCCATTCCAGCTGAGACGCTCTGAATACGCGTCTTCCCAGAGGAAGCTGGGGACCCCGTTACCAGCAGCAGGGCCTGTTCCTGGAGCAGCTGTTGCTGAAGGATCTCGAGCTGTCGCTGCTCCTCCTCTAGCCTGTGACGGATATATTCCTGGGGGGCGGGGGTGGGGGGCAAAGGCAGGGAGAGAAGGAGGGGCAGAGGAGGGGCGGCAGCAGCGGCGAAGGAGTTTGGAGGACGGATCAGATTGGCGGGGTGAGGATGAGGAGGAGAGCAGGAAGAGTAATAGAGCGGGATGAGCCCGAGGAGGGCGGGAGTGAGGACAAAGCCAGGCGGAGGCCCCATGAGGGAAGGTGCCGGGGAGAGGAGTAGGGGATGGGGTCAGGGGGTGCAGAGAGATGGGGAATGAAGGCACAGAGACAGGAGGAGGGCAGGGAGCCAGGGTTGGGGGTTGAAGGGTGGGAGAAAACAGAGAGAAAGAGTGAAGCTGGAAAAGATAGGGGGAATCTGGGGGGGAACGAGGGGGAAAGGGGGCTGGGGAGCAGGGGAGGCAGGCAGCAGGAGCAGGAGGTGGGGCCAGGGGAGGGGAGGGAGGGGTGTGGCTGGTGGGCGCTGGGGGCGCTGTACCTGCTCCCGCTCTGCCTGCCGCCTCTCCTCCTCCCGCCGCAGGGCCTGCATGTCCTCCAGACGCCGCTGCTGCTCCTTCTCTTGCAGCTTCCGCTGCTCCCGCTCCCGCCGCTGTTGCTGGGGGTGACGAGATGCGTTGCCTTAAGGACCGCGCCAGACCCTCGGACAGCACAGCCCTGGAACAGCGGGGCCGACCCCAGCCCACTGCTGGAAGGGGGATCCCTACTGGACGGTGCGGACTGGTCTGCGTCTCACTGGCGATGGTGGTGAGAGAATAGCTTCAACTTGTTTCTACGCAAGAGCTCACAGGAGCTTGGCTAGGAAGAAACCGCGGTCTAAGACGGCTGTGGGCTTGGGAAGAGTGCGAATGAGAGGCTGACAGCTGCCCTTGGAGTGGGCCAAAGTGGATAACACCTTCTCCTACCCTCTTCTCTACTACATGAACAAAACCAAAAATTAACAAACCCAACAAACACTCCTGGCCCCTCTAATGAACCTCGGCCTGTAGTGACAGCCTTTAGCCACAAGAGGGCATCAGGTGCCCGTGCACAGAAAAGCAACTTAGAAAAGGACCCTGCCCGCGACCTGGCGAACAAACATCAGTAAATCAGGTCGTGTTCACTCAGTAACGTTCACAATCTTTCTTCTAAAAAAAAAAGTAAAGAAAAGAGAAAGAGCACAAGCCTGCTCCAGGAGACACCTTGGCAGATACAATTTTTGGTTACTGCTACCTGAAAGCACTATTTATCAAGAGGAATCTGCACTAGGCGCTCTTGTAACAGGCTTTCTTACAAATTACTTTTTGTTCAGCAAAGACAGCGGCCCGCTTTGGGAGCAGTACACGGGCAGTGTGGAAGCTTCCGTCTATCTCCTGTTGCTTACTTTTTTTCTGTTAAGCTCAGCGCTCTATGAATTTTGGTTTCAGGTAATTGTTTCAACAAAACCCCCATCACGTAAGGCAATTTTTTAACCAACCTCTACACTTCTGTCCCCTGTGCAAAATAAGTACATTAAAATATATATATGCATTCAGATACAGAGTATTTTTCAATCTGGCGATTAAAAAAACTGCAGCTATTTAAAAATAAGATTCTCTATTAGTTAATATAAAATTCTCCCACCCACCTCCAGTTCGTGCAACTGGCAAGACTGTGCAAAGCAAATCCAAGTTCAAATAACTGAAAATAAAAGGAAGAATCTTCTTCATGTTCAGGTGGGATAGTCGCTGGAGAGTCGGATGCCCAGGACACTGAAAGGTTTGTACACAGAGCCCCCAGCTCCCCAGCACCGAAGGTAAACAGAGCAGACAACCCTGGAGTTGGGGGTCATATGCAGAAACAAGGGCGGGACAGGCTTGTCTGTGGGGAGCCAGTATGGCTTTTCAGAAATGTCCCTGCTCTGAAGGGATGATGGCACAACAGCCACACAGGGCTGGCGGGGGACAGACTGCCTGGGGACCGACCCCTGACAGAGGACAGAGCCCGTCCATACAAGATGGCTCCCTGTTCTCCCTGGTGTCCGAAGGGAACCAGAGGTGGGACCAGAGACCCCACCAGGCCCTTCCAGGACACCCCCCATGCCCCTCACCTCCTCCACGCGCCGCCGTTCCTCCTTCTGCTCCTCGATGCGACGCTGCCGCTGGTGCAGGAGGTGCTGGATGTGTGCCTCAGGGTCTCGCTGCTGCTGCTGCTGCAGCTGCTGCTGCTTTAAAGCCTCTGAGTTGCTCTTGTTCTCCTGCTGGAGCCGGAGGAATTCCCGGCGGAGGGTGGACTCCCCGGGCACATTCATGATGGAGCTGGGTCAGGAAGGCACATGGAGCACTGAGGTCAGAGGCCACCGTCACCCCTGGGAGCCGAAGGGGCGCATCACCTGGACCAAACAGCCTGCCTCTGGCCACCCCCGGGTGACTGGAGACCTGCCCTCCTTCTGTCCTGCCTGGGGCCCTGCCCCTTTTAACGTCCCAGCCTGCAGCCCTGAATCCTCCTTGCCCCTCCTTGCTCATTCATCTGTTGTTTCTTCTCAGCACGCAGGGATTCCATTTTATGGGGTCTCTACCTCTCTGTGCCCACTATCCCCAGACTGAGAGTCCCCAAGCTAAGGACCCCTGTTGTCCCCTCAGATGGTAAGTGACGGTCCCCAACCTCTGCCTGCCATGCCCACCTCGGCTCTCCTTCTTCTCCGTGGCTGTCGTCTTCCTCTTCGCTGCCACTGTATTCATACTCTGTCTCCTCTGCAGGAGGGAGATCGCTGCTGTTTCTTCTCCCACTGCCCCAGACCCCACCCTGGGCTAGGGAAACCTTAGACGGGGATAACCAGTAAGGTCCGTCTGGATGGCCACGCACCTGGGTCCCCGCCCGCCTCCTTGGAGCAATAGGGCGACGGTGGGTCTCAGGTTTGGGCCTGGACAGAGATGGGGATTAGCCCCCACGGTGGGTGGGAGGTGTACGTGCACTTACACATGCACATGCTCAGTGTGAGGCTCTTATAAAGGTGTAAGAGGGTGACCCTCACTGGCAAGGCTGACTTGGATCAGGAGGTGACAGAGGAAAAACTCCTCTGGGGTTGGAAGTTTGGGAAAGGAGATCTCCTTGGTTGGGGAGAGCTGGGCCTGGAAGGAGGGCCGGAAGGGGAGCCAGGGGGAGCCAGGGCTGGTGAAGAGGTGCAGGGCTGACGTGTGTCCCGAGACCCACCACCTCCCTCCTCGCCCACAGACCTTTCTCGCCGCGCTTCTTCCGGGACCGGTCGATGTGGTCCTTGAGCTGGATGCGGACCTGCCGCTCAGTGGGCTGGTCACGGATGAAGGGGAACTTCAGGAGCTGCTCCGTTGGTGGGCGGCTCAGGTAAGTCTTGATGAGACAGGTGTCAATGAAGTCGATGAACTTCTTAGACCTGGAAACGATGGTGGCTCATACCCGGAGGGCCCCCTCGGGAGTGGGGTGGTCCCAGGAGGGAGAGGGGGGATCATTCATCCAAAAGCCACCCTGCCTTCCCTCCTGTCTCCATGTATCCCAGCACTAGGTTCCTGGCTACAGTGCCACCCCCTCTGGACCCCTCTTTTCAGGTGCAGACCCAAGTGTGGGTGCAGGGGGTACGGTGGGGTGCCTTGTCTAGGGGCCTCCTTCCGAGATGCCAGACTCCCAGAGACCTACCATTTCTTAGACTTGAGCCTGGGTGGCGGGTTCCGGGGGATGAGGAAGAGGGCTCGCATGGGGTGCATGTCACACAGAGCTGGCGCAAAGAAGAGACATGGTCAGTCCCTCTTCTCATGCTGAGAGCCTAAAGGAGCCCTTCTCACCAGACGTCCCATAACCCACCTCCTCCCAACAGCTGCTTTCTGGGCCCTCCCCTCTCTCTCAGACTCCGCACTTACGGGGCGCTCCCTCTGCCATCTCGATGGCTGTGATTCCTAGAGACCAGATGTCACTCTGCAGAGACGAGAGGAGAGGGACAGGTGAATGTTCCTGACCACTCTCTTCACCCTCCACACCCAGCCTCTTAGAGACTGGTTCCCAAGGCTCCTCTGCTCCTACCCGCACTACCCTCGCCCTCCCCAAACTTCGACCTTCGCATACACCCTCTCCTTGCTGCAGAATGTTCCCCGTCCTCACTGCTAACATGCCTATAGGCCTGCATTTTGTTCCCCGACCTGCTCAGACTGATATCTTGTCTACCCATCGCCCACCTCACTTCCTGCCCTTGGCTGCCTCCATGCGCCCAACTCCATACCCTGTAATCATAGGTGGCGTCGGGGTTCTCATCACAGGCAATGACCTCGGGGGCCATCCAGTAGGGGGTCCCGATGAAAGTGTTCCGCCTGCCCACGGTGCGGTCCAGCTGAGCGCTCACCCCGAAATCCACTGAGAGGACACAGAGGGAGGGGCCGTAGCAGAGCGCCACGTCTGCTCCCGGGTCTCAGACTCAGCCCGTGTGTGCATGCCCTGCGGGGACGCCCCCTGCCACCTCTGCCGTGCCATGGACATCCCAAAGACCCTGACCTAAGCTCCTGCATCACGTCTGGGGAAAAACTACGGTGAAAGTTCCAAGGGACAGCCTCCCAGGCAGAAGAGTCCAAACTATCCCATCTCCCCAGAGGGGCCTGCACAGCACCTGAGACACAACAGGCATCTCTGGGGAGGAGGAGCGAACCTCCCAGCCCACAGGTAGTTGGACCGGAGCCACCACAGGGAGTGAATACAGGGAACTCTTGATCCGTGCTGGACGTCAGAAGGGGTCGGCGTACCTAGCTTGACCTCAGCGTTCTCAGTCAGCAGCACGTTCTGCCCCTTGATGTCTCGGTGGATCACCTTGTGGGCGTGGAGATGGGCCAGACCCTGGGGCGGGAGGTGGGGGGAGTGGCCTTGGTGTTGAGCGGAGGGGAGGGGCAAGCATCAGTCCCGCCCCACGCCCCACCCAGGAGCACAAGTCCAGGCTGAGCTTTTGTGGGGACTTTCCTCTGAGGGTTCTCCAAGGTAGGGACTCCGCCTCCACCCCCACCCGCATCCGGCAATCTGCTCCTTCAAAAGGGCACAGTTCCATCTCCCTCCGCATGCGGGAGGGTCCCTGTTCACGGAGCCGCTGCAGCGGGGCGGGCCCAGGAGGCGGCGGGAGGGGCCTGGCGCTCACCCGGAGAATCTCCCTGCAGATGTAGGCGATACAGTCCTCCTTCAGGGCGTTCCCTTTCGTGTTCTTCACCAGGTCTGTCACGGAACCAGCACCGCAGAACTCCATCACCAGCTACGGTCCCAGGGAGGCACGGGAAGGAAAAGCATCTGTCAGCCAAGGCCCCTGCCGGTCAGCCCCCTGCAGGAGGGCCGGCGCCCCTGGTGCCAGGATTGGTACAAGCTGGAGAGCAGGGGCCGCAGACCTTGCTGAGAGTAGGAGGGAAGCTGGGGGAGGTTTACTGTTGGGAGAGACAGGGAAGGTGGGGTAAGGGAGGGGGTCTGGGTCCAGAGTAGGTGCCCAGCAAATCCCTGAAACTGTAGACAAACGACGTGGGCTTGTGCATTTCCCTGGGCTTTCCTCAGGCGCTCCCTAGGACCCGTGAAGCCCCGATGGTTAAAAGCCCCTGCTCTGGAGCAGGCACCGGCCGCCTATGGCCTGTGAGCTACGCATGCTTTTTATATTTTTAAATGGTTGGAAGAAAATCAAAGGAGGAATCATATGGAATTCAAATCTTGGTGTCCTAAACAGAGACCTTTGGGAATCCAGCGACATTCCCATTCATCTCCACATTGTCTGTGGCTGAGCTGAGTCGCTGCTGGAAACTTTATGACTCACAGAGCTGCAGATACTATCAGGCCAACCCCTGACAGAGAGGCAAGAAAGGGGCCAAGAATCAGCAATTCCCAGGTCCACTGGAGACAACGGGGGCTACCAGAGAGCTGCGGGAGGGAGCCTGTGATCAGGCAGGGCTGAGCAGGGAAGTGAGAAGAGATGGGCTGGCATCTCTAGGGACCCAGAGGCAGAGGCCAAATGAGACTGGGGGGTCAGTATGCCTGTCCAAATGTTTTCACTGTATGTTTTCTAAAAGCCACATCCAACCCCCGAAAAAGGCTGGCTGGGATGTGTATATTTGCATGTGCGATAGAGGTAATTTGCATACACCTCGCATCTGGGCCTCCCCCTCCCACAGCAGAGCCCAGTGGGAGGAGCACACGAGTGTCCCTCGGGGTCCAGAAGGGGGCACCCAGTCACTAGCGCCTAACCTTTAGTCCTCAGTGATTGCCCACTTCACTGTTGGCAGGTAAACCTACCTGATGTGTTACTCAGTTGTGTGTGTGTGTGTGTGTGTCCCCAAAAGACGTGCAGACGGGGACCATGACTCAGGAGTATCTGTGCAGGGTACACAGAATGTGCTCAATAAGCACTTGTCTGGCAACTGCCGGGAGGGGGGATGTGGCATGAGCTCCCCCCTACCCTGGCCCACCCTCCCAGCCATCACTGTGTTCCCTGCTGCTCGCTGCCCCTCTGGGGCTGGGCTGAGCACCAGAAAGGGCGAGGCTGGGGACGGCCGGCACCAGTGCCCAGGCTAGGGAGGGCGATGACTCTTAGGAATGTTCTGAGCCAGGAGGGAATCTGGGAGAGGCCCAAAAGAGCTACAGCGAGCTGCAGCTGAGTAACCATCCAGCAAGGCTTGCGCACTGCCCTGAGGGGGCCGAGTCTTGCCACCACCCATAGATATTCTGACCTGCTGCTTTCCCAGGAGCTGTGCACAAAGGCAGGAGAATGGATGGACTAACCGGGGAAGGGCAGGCGGACAGGCCAGAGGGGGCTTCTCACCCAGAGCTGGTCGTCGTTCCCAGGGGGGCTCTTCTTGATGAAGGCCCCGTAGTAGGTGGCGATGTTGCGGTGGTGAGAGTATTTTTTCAACATGTTGATCTCCTGTTTGATCTCTTCCTCCTCATCCTAGGTGAATGGGAGGAGGTGAGCCCTCAGAGGCTCCCCTGCCTTGCCCTCTTCTCAACACTTCGACCCTCCCTCTGCCCCGCGCCACTCCCTACCTCCGTGACATCCATGACCTTGATGGCAGCCAGCTGCCCAGTCTTGACATGCCGACCCTGCAGGACAGAGAGCCAGGCACGGAGGGACTGGGGTCTGCACTCAGGAAGGGCGTGGTTCTGGGAAGGGCCACACCTTTTGACTGTTTTCTGTCTTAGAAAGTGACCCTCATGGAGGCTAGACACCTCAGTTTGGGTTGGTCATAGGGGTCATAGACAGAGGACTACAGAAAAACCACTGAGCCTGGATTCCACGTGCCAAGCTGGATGAGGATGAAGGGTCTCCTCCTCTAAAACACTTAAGAGGGATGAGCTAGAGATACTTAAGCTCTGCTCCAGCATCTCTGGCTTAGATGTCCTACAGTTTGAAAGAGCAGGGAGTGACAGATACCTCTCCATCCTCAGACAGAGCTGGAGGGAGCTAGGGGATAAGGCGGGGGAGGGAGGGCTTCGCCTCTTCGGCATCTTCTGTGCAAGACAAACAGCCTGGTGCTTTCCTGATTCACCGCTCCAGACAGGAGGCCTCTCCCAGAATCACCCCTGCCCCAAGGCTTTTTATTATTGTTGGCAGGAAAGAAAAAAGCGCTGAGATTTGAGGGAATTCAGAAACACAGCAGGGCAGACTGACGTGTGTATGCCTCATCGCTAGCGCTAATGGGAAGAAGCTCCTGGAGTGCGTCCCTGCCATTCCCCTTCCTCCCCCTTCACACTCCTGGAACTCCTAGCAGGAGCCGTCTCGGGCTCGGACAGGAAAGTCCAAGGCTTCCTGGGGAAGAGCAGGGAGGGGGCACTGCCAGCCTGTGGATTATTTTTATCCTCACCAGTCTTTCAAGACCCCAAGCCCAGAGAAGCAGCAGAACACAGAGCTACCATTTCCATGGCAACGGTTAGGCAAGAGATGGGGGGGGATGGAGGGACATCTGCTTCCCAAAGCTTACAGGGAAGAAGGGTAAGAGACAGGCAGGTGGTGCCAGTGATCCAGGAGACCTGGGCCCCTGCGATGCAGATGAGACTTGTGAAAAGGCCGAGCATCATGTCTGGAGACAAGAAGCCAGGTGTGTGCTCGGGGGCCGCCAGCTCCAGGGCAGCAGCCACCCTGAACACCTCTCTGCTGTAACCACTTCCCCCACCCAGAGTGACCTGTGGTCAGACCACGTGAGAGGCCTGGGCCGTCTAGGCTAAAAGCCACAATCAGTGGTCAAGGAAATGCCACCTCTGTGGGGGAGAGAGGCAGCCTCAAAGCAGAAGGCCTGAGTGCAGGTCAGTGTCTCGGGTCTCACTGTGGTCTCAGGAGAAGCCAACCCTGCACCTCCGGCCTGGGCTCTGACACACACGTCCTCGTACTCTTCCTGCCACCCTCACGTGTCCTGGTCCCACACCCCACCCAGCTGCAGACTGCTCCTGCCACACCCAGGACCAGTTCTAAACCCAGAGGCAGAGGCCAGCAAAAACACCCCGCTTCGTGCTGCTTCCTTTCCTCACGACGTTTATTCTCTCTCCTCTCCCCACAAGGCTTCCCCCAACTTTCTCCCTGCCCCTGTAATCTCCCAGAGCTCCCCTCAAACCTCCGGACCTGGGGCCTACTCATGAGAGGCCTCTGGAAGAGGATGTTGCCGCTGCACACCAGAGCCTCACCTTGTATACCTGTCCATAGGTTCCGTTGCCGACCACTTCCACCAGCTCAAAGATTCCAGCAGGGTCCTGGGGAGGGCAGAGGACAGAGAGAGAAAAAATAAGTTGTTAGGACTTCAGAACAGGATCCTGGAGCTAGAGGTCTTCACTTAGATAAGAGTGAATACTGGTATATTAGATGGGGCTTCAGGGACCCTGACGGCCAGCTGCCATTTTCCTGGACTGGTTTAGAATTCGTGTTCTCTGGGAAAAGTCAGAAGGAGGAGAGAGAAAACAGAAGTCAGACAGAGCCCAGCTGGCTATTCAGACATGCTTCTGTTTTCAAATTCAGTGACAAAGCCTGAAAGTCTGTGGCCTCATCTGCACCACGGGGACACCTGAGTACCCACCTCTGGTGTTGGTGTCAACTTCAAATGAGGCAATGCCCATAAAAGGCTTAAGACGGTGCCTGGCACAAGCATGTGTGTAATAAAAGTTAATTATCATCATTTATTGTTTTATTCCTTAAAAGCAGGGATGAGGAAAGGTAGGAGGGGCCGGAACTCAAGAGCCACATTCCTTGTGTCCTCTCTCTCCCCAGTCTCCCCAGTCCTCCCAAGACCCAGAGCTTCCAGTATTGGGGGGCAGGAAGGACCTGGGGGATGGAGAACGGAGAGGGACAGTGATAAGGGAGAACTTGCAGTTCCCGCTTGGTTTCCCGGGTCAAGCGGTACCAGGAGAGGAGGGGAGAGGGCCGAAAGGCTGGGACAAAGCCTCCAAGGAGGCGCATCGCCTGCTGGGCCAAGCAGCACAGCTGCCTGGGGGCCACCCACACCCTCCTGGCAGGACTTCTTTTTGAGTGAGTGAGTGAGGGAGAGAGGGAGAGAGGGCGAGGTTGGGAGGTGCAGGCCGGCGCTCCTTCATCTCCCACCTCCTGCAGGACAGGCCCAGTCGCAGCACAGGCCCTTCTCCCACCTGCACGACTGAGTGAGGATGTCACTTAGCAAACAAACTCTCCAGGCAACGCTTGGGCCTCTGTGCTGTCAACCCTAGAAGTATGTAATCTAAAACTCCCTTCTGATTCTGAAAACCAATACAGGATTTCTGAAAAAACACCCCCCTCCACCTCAAAACCAAATAAACCAAAGGAATGCTTCATCCACTGCGGGAAGCACATGGAGCAGAGCTGGGTGTGCTGGAGACCCAGGAGATCCCAGCTTTTTCAGACAGTCTTCGTCCGTTTTCTCCGGGAGGGGAACAGGAGGACTGGAGACGTGGACTGGAGACGTAGCCTGCGCTCCCCATGTGGCCCCCATCAGAGCACGTGCCACCAGGGGCTGGAACTGTTCATTGAGTCGTCTGTACACTCCCCAGAAGAAGGGGCTGAATCTTCCTTGCTCACAGCCTGTCTAGCACCAACCCCAGGGCCTGGCAGGCAGCAGCCTGAAAAAAACATCCCAGAACTGCCCCGGAGGGAAGAGTGACAGAAGTTGCAGAGGGGACCCCCCACCCTCGACCTGCTCTGAAGGGGCCTGGGCTGACCAGACAAAGAATTCCATGGTATAGAAGTTGAATTATTTAGGTCCAGCTGAAAAACCTCTTGAACAGGTGTGCAAAACCATCAGGCCCCACAGGAAAGGGAGGAAATGTCACTGCAGCATGGGGGGCCAAGGAGAGGTTCATGTGAACCTGAGAGCTGCAGGGAACCTGGAGGAAGTTATCCTGTCCACCTGCAAGCTCACAAGTAGAGGCTTGGAGTGAACAGAGTTCCCTAAAAACCTCCCCCAAGAAGGCCTCATCCATTCTGGGGCTGCTTTTCTTTTTTAAAATTGTTTTTCCAACTTTTTTATTTTTTTAAATTTTTCTTTATTATTTTTTCATCTTTTTCGAGGGGGAGGTAATTAGGTTATTCTTTCTTTCTTTTTTTAATGGATGGACTAGGGTTGAACCTAAGACCTCGGGCACGCTGGGCATGCATTCTACCACTGAGCTATACCCTCGCCCTCCATTCTGGAGCCTCTTATTAACTGCTGAGAAGTCCTTTATTGCATCTTAGTTCTTTCTGAGGTGAGTGGAGGCAGGAGAAAGGACCTGGTCTTGATTTTCTGGATGCTCCTAATCTGAGAGGGAAACGTGAACAGCCTGTTAATACGCTGCCGTCACCTCACATCAGCACAGACAGGTTGAATTTGGTAACCTCAGCGCCCAGGCTGGCTCCTTCCAGCACGTTTGGGAGGCACTGAGGGATGAAAGGATAATCTCTGAGGTCAGACACTCAGATTCAGATACCGATTTAATGGTTTCAAGCCCATTTCCTGACCCACAGCCAGGACGACCACACCTCTGAGGGGTTTATTCTGAGGACTAAGCTGAGACCACACGCAGAACACAGCGGCCGTGGTACCAAACTCCCTCCACAGAACGCGTCCACAGAGGCCGGCCCGCCTCACTTCTGCACAGCAGCACGGTCTTCACAGCAAATCCCACCTCTGCATCGTCCTCTTCCATCCTTCCCACCCCCGTTTCCTCATCCACATCACACTCATCCGGTCCTTTCTCCCTTCAAAGTGCCCATTTGGCTCCTCCTCCCCATCCCTGAAGCTGCCACCCCAGACCCACCCCTTCCCTCCTCCCTCCTGCAGCCCCCGCCTCGCCACCCATCTTGCCACCCATCCTGCCGCTGCTGCAGCTCAAAAACAGCCCTTTCCTGATTCAGCTCTTCTGCCCACAAGTGGCGTGGCTCCTCGCTGCTTACAGAAGGGAATCCAAACACCTTGGCTGGATACTTCAAGTTGCCCCACCATTAACCAATTGATAAATATTTTCTGAGTGCGTGTCGACATCCACCCTGCACTGGGCTGGGCCCTAATTGGGGGACATCTGTCAGGCGACTTTATCTTCTTTCACTTACTCATTAAATATTTATTGCGCACTGACTGTGTGACAGACAAGTCCTCAGTTAGGCACAACAGGGAACTCAGTGACAGATGAGAAGCATGGACGGCCCCTCAAGGACCTTATGATTTTACAGACAGGCCAAGTTCCCCGATACCAACATGCGGCAGTTTATGATCACGGCCGTGAGAGCAATGGAAAGCACTCGAGCCCTGGAGCAGTGGAGACAGCGCTGGAGAGTGACTTTCTAGAGAGGATGTAGCTTTGTGTCCATGAGCAAGTATTTAACTTTTTGGGGCCTCATCTTCTTCAAACTAACTAAGAGAAAGCTGGACTAGGTAAAAAGTCCGCTCTACAGTTTCAGAGGGCAGATTGCAATTCAGGGTGGGAATCTCAGGCAGGCTCCCCGGAGGAGGTGGGCTTTGGAGGGTGGGTTAAATTTTCAGTTAGTGACAAGAACTGAAGAGTAGGGGAGGGTATGGCTCAAGTGGTAGAGAGCATGCTTAGTATGCATGAGGTCCTGGGTTCAATCCCCAGCACCTCCTCTAAAAATAAATATATCTAATGACCTCCCACCCCCTCATGAGTGTGAGATGGTGTCCAGGGTGAGGGAGCCACTGAGCACCTCAGTGGGAAGTACAGTTGCGAGAGCAGAGGGGGGACAGTGGGGACAGGAGTTGTCAGGGTGATGAGGAAGTGAAGGCTAAGGGTGCAGCACCCGCTCTGGAGAAGCCTGACTTTGGGAGGAAGGGGAAACAGGTGATGGCTAGCAGCAGCAGAGTCAGACAAAAGGGTTTTCAAAATAGGGAAGATCTCTCCTGCTTACAGAAGAGACGACAAAAAGAGGGGAGGCTGATGAGGCCTGATGAGCTGAATGTTTAAATGACACATATGTGCGTATGAGTATGTATCTGTGCATGTATGTGTGTGTATGTATGTATGAGTATGTAAGCTGGAGCTGCCACTGGACTACAGTAATGACCAAGTACAACAGTGCCTACTTCTCCGATATACTTACCCCAGGATTCAGAACACCCAGAAACGCGCACCACAGTTCACAATTTTTTAATTGATCTGGCTACAAATGTGAGCCCTTCAAATATGTGCCTGTCTGTGTGCTCAGTCACCCTCTTTGATGCTGATCTAGAACCATCCCCAAAGGGAGGTGCTCTGCTCCTGGGAAGCCCCGTCAGTCCTGGCCTGCCCTTGCACCGGGGCACAGCTCTGGGGCGATGCTCTGCAGGCCTTCTCCGGCTCCTTCTCTGGTGCTCAAACTGCTCTCAGCAGCCTGGTTCTTGTCCAGCCAGCTGCTGGGAGATGGGAAGGGATGGGGACAATTAACGAGAGGAGGGAGAGAGGAGGACAGAAGAGACCCACGCTGAAGTAAAGAGGAAGGAAGGTAGGGGAGCTCCATGAAGACCCAATGGTCTATGATGTCGGAGGGAAGACCGTCTACTACGTAGAAGTGAATGAGGTGGGAAAGCTTGGGAAGAGATGCTACACAGTTCTCAGACTTCAGGACATGTAAGCATCCTAGGATCCCGCTCCAGATTTAGCACTGTAGGTCTGGGGTGAGGAGCAGGAATCTGTATATTTAACAGATCCTCTGGGTGAGTCCAATGCAGAGGGTCAATGGCACAGAGAAATGGTGCTTTAGGGGGTTTCTAACAGGTTAATGGAGGTGCAGGACTACCCGGGGAGCCGGAGCGGTCTGAGTGGAGTCACAGTGGCGCAGTGACTCCCTGCTGCTCTCTCCTACACCAGCTCTCCAACCTCACTGACTCAACTCATGCCCACTTCCCCCTGTGTTCTTGTGGCCAACTCTGCCTAAAATGACCTCTCTCGTCAGCCAAGCCATATTCCAAGTTCCCCCCACCCCGACCCCAGGGAAGTCTTCCCTAGCCACTCTAGTCCACCACATGCTATCCAACCCAAGGATTTCAACCTCAATTTCACATATTAATCTCATCTATTAAACTGATCGAGTTCACCACGGTTGCAGGATACAAGATCGATATACAGAAACCAACTCTATTTCTACATATTACAATGAATGATCCAAATATGAAATTAAGAAAACAATTCCATTTATAATATTGTCAAAAAGAATATATTTAACCAAAGATGTGTTAGACATGTACACTGAAAGCTATAAAACATTGCTGAAAGAAATTAAAGGTCTAAATGGGAAGATATCCCGTATTTCTGGATCAGAAGACTTCATATTGCTAAGACCTATACATTCAGTACACTTCTATCAAAATTCTAGCTGGGTTTTTTTTTTTGGTTTTTTTTTTGCAGAAATTGACAAGCTTGTCCTAAAAGATCATACAGAAATGCAAAGGATCCAAAAGAGACAAACAATCTTGAAAAGGAAGAACAAAGAGGACTTGCACGTCTCAACTAAAAAACTTATACTGCAAAGCTACACTAATCAAGACAGCATGATACTGCCATAATGACAGACATGCAGATCAATGCACTGGAACTGGGAATCCAAAAATAAACTTACATTCGGGGTCAACTGATTTCCAACAGGAGCGCCAAGGCCATTCAATAGTCTTTTCAACAAATGGTGCCAGGACAACTGAATATCCACATTCAAAAGAATGGAGTTGGACCCCTACACCTCATACTATACACAAAAAATTAGCTCAAAATGGTTCACAGACCCGAAAAGTTTAAGAGCTAACATGGTAACAATCTCAAAAGAAAAATGTAAGGAGTAGATCTTCATGCCCTTGGATCAAGGAATGGTTTTAGATGACACCAAAGGCACAAGCGACAAAGAAAAAAAATAAATTGGACTTCATCAAAATTTAAAACTGACGTGCTTAAAGGACACCATCAAAAAAGTGAAAGGACAACCCACAGAACAGGAGAAAACATTTGCAAATTATGTATCTGATCAGGGACTTGTATCTAGATAAAGACTTGTATCTGATAAAGGACTTGTATCCAGAATAGTAAAAAGAACTCCTTAAGGATAAAATAACTCAACAATAAAAAGACAAATAACCCAATTAAAAATTGGACAAAGGATCTGAATAGACATTTTTCTCAAAGAAGATATATGGTGGCCAATAAGCACATGAAAAGATGTTCAACGTGAGTCACTAGGGAAATGGAAACCACAACCACAGGACACCACTTCACACTAAGACAGCCATAATCAAAAGGATGGACAGTAATGAGCACGTGGAGAATCTGGAACCCTCATACACTGCTGGTGGGAACGTAAAATGGTGCAGTCACTTTGGAAAACAATTTAGCAGTTCCTCAGGGTGTAAAACAGTTATCACATGATCCAGGAATTCTGCTCCTAGGTAGATACCCAAGATAACTGAAAACACACGTACACACAAAAATCTGCAGATGAAATGTTCACAGCAGCATTTCTGATAAAAGAGCCCCAAAATAGAAACAACCTAATGTCCATCTACCAACGAATAGATGTGTTATAACCATTTATGGATAGTCCAATAATATGATACTCCAATAATGGAATATTATTTGGCAATAAAAAGATATGAAGTAATGATACATGCTACAACTTGGATGAACCTTGAAAACATTACACTAAATGGAAGAAGACAGTAAAAAAAAAAAAAACACATATTGTAGGGCTCCATTTATGTGTAATGTCTGTAACAGGCAAATCCGCAGAGACAGAAAATAGAGTAGTGGTTTCCAGGGGCTGGGAGGAGAGAGGAATGGTAGTGACTGCTGTTGGGTATTCGGTTTTGCTTGGGGCTGATGAAAATGTTCTGAAATTGGACAGTGGTGACAGTAAGTCTGTGAATACACTTAAAACCACTCTAAAATACTTTAAAAGGCTGAACTTTGTGTTATGTGAGTTATATATCAATAGAGCTATTATTAAAAATAGTAATCCTAAGAGCATCTCCCATAAGGCTCAATACATTATTGTTGATTAGGGACAGCTTCCACTCTAAGAAAGCTACCCCACTAACACGGAAGGAGCCCTCGAAGTGCTTCCAGTCTAGTAACACCTATGAAAAAAGTCCTGAGAAAATGATAAAATACAACCATTTATATGACACAGAGTTAGGCAACCTGGTTTCTATTCTGGTTCTGCTGCTTTAACAGGCTATGTGTTTGAGGGAAAGTCACTTAACCTCTCTGGGTTCCCTTTCGACAAGAAAACTTGCACTTCTAACTCTCTGATTCTAAATGTGCAAGTGCACGCTTCCACGAAGCTGCCAACCTGATGACTAGGTATTGCTTCCTCCCCGCGTGCCAGGAGTTGTGTCAGACTCTGGAATACAGTAGTGAGTAAAACGGGGCAGTCCCTGCCGAAAGCCACCTGGCCCAGAACGAAACGTGTTTACGTTTTGATGGGAGAGGCAGACCCTAAACAACGCTACAGTTCTTTCTTTGTAACTGTGGTACCTCTTATGTGCTATGGAGAACCACAGGGTGCTAAGAGACAAACTTGACCAAGTGTGGGGAATTGGAAAGATTCTACCAAGGGTGACGTACTTAAGCTGGGGTCTAGAAGCCTTCCCAGGACTTTTCTGAGCAAAGAATGCTCTGCCCATCTCTGTGGCCCTTATTTTGACTGCCTTATGAGATCTCCCACATTTTCTGTCTCAGGGATCTCTCTCATTTGCCCACCATCCTCATATCCTCTTAATAATTAACTAGCTAGCAGTTTTTGAGTATTTTCTTTGGTCTTGGTACTGCTAAGCACTTGAGAAGTATGATCTCATAACAAATTCTAAGGTAGGTGCTGTTGGCATATTTATTCCACAGGGAAGGAAGTTTAGAGCAATTAAATAACATGCTCGGGGTTACGCACAGCCAGGAAGTGGTGGAGCCAAATTCTGACCTCAAAATTTGACTCCCAGGCCTCCTTTGCCCTGCTCGGAGGTCCTGTTACTTGAAGAACTGTATTTTCAACCATTTGGTCCCTTTCTTGCCCTAGTCCTACCTCGTAAGTCCAGGAGATGGGCTCCTGACCCAGGGGTAGCCAATCCAAGGTAGAAGAGAAAAGGTGAGCAAGGGCGTTTCTTGCTCAGCCATTCCAACTAAAACCCAAGAGGAAGATTTCAGATAGGTACCTGGACGGTCAGGGCTGCAGGGCCATTCTCATCTCAGGTAAAGGAAAGAGAGACTGTTCGTGAGTGGAGAGGCCAGCTGAGAACGAAGCAGAGCAGAGAGGGAAGTGGGGGACAGACCCCACTGACCGACTCCCACCGTGCCCGGGAGGTACCACGACCCAGAAGCCCCTAGAGCTCCAGTTCCAGGGAGCGGGCGATGCTGCAGCTTGTGTGCTCAGTCTACAGTGAGATTCTGGATCTCAAAAGCTGATAAAAATGAAGTGATAGCCAGCACTGTACTAGGATCTTTACACACCTATTAATTCAGTCCCCGCAAAACTCCAGGACGTTAATACTATTATTATCGCCATTTTGCAGACGAGGGAACTGAGGCTCAGGAAGGTAAGTAACTTGCTCAAGGTCAAACAGCTAATTAAGTGGCGGGGCCAGGATTTGAATGCACAAAGCTTGGCTCCAGAGTCAGGACAGACTGAGATAAGGTTAAAAATAAAGGCTGTGACTATTTCCCAAGAGAAAATAGGAAAGAGTTTATGGGTCAATTGTTTTGAGGACTGGCTGGGATGGGGTGGTGGCAGGGGCAACAGTTGAAGCTCAAGGCCAAGGGCGCCCTGAGCCACACCTGCAGGACACGGGAGGGAGAGGAGAGGAGAGAACCCCAGGACTCCCCTGCAATCGGCGTGCGGGTACCCAGAAACGTACAGGCGAGGTCTGGAGTCATGGTGGAACCCAGGAGGAAGGGGTGGGGACAGAGTGGCCACAAAGAGGCCAGCCCCTCAGGTTTGGGGTCCCATTTCTTGGAGGTGGCCCAGAGGTGGCAGATAAGCCCCCGCCACAGCCTCAGTGCTGTTCCACCGACAACACCTCCCGTCAGCACAGGCCACTCCCTGGGCTGCTTCAGACTGTCCCCATCGCAATGGGGAGGGTCCTTTCCGCTGTGCCCGCTCTGCACATAGATGAAATTCCCTGAGGGGTACGGGTGTTTTGAAGTACTTTAACAAATGCAAACTGTTATCAATATTTGCGGCATCCTTTTTAACTGCCTGCCAAAGAGTGCTTTCTTACACCCTGGCTCTACCTTCCAGGAGCTTATAAACCAGACGCCGACACAGAGAAGAGAATTAACATGTCGAGAAGAGTTACATGTGCTGAAACATCAGGGGTGAGACTGCTTTTGAGGCAACTGCAGAAGCCAGCAGGATAGGAAAATCTATCCCCCACTTTTGCTGACCCATGAGTCTTAGAGAATTTCAGAGCTGGAAGGGCCATCCATTAAGAATTCCAGGAGATTCTAGGAGTTTCCGCTGGAACGGTAGAAAGAACTAGAACTGCAAAGCTTGGGAAGGGCTGAGTCCTTGGGAAAGAGACAAGGGAAGGTCTGGTCTCTCCCGCGCTTCAGGCCTGGCAGTGATCATTCACGCGGATGTGCCCTGGCAGGTCCTGCTGCTGTAACCAGTGAGGTGTCCTAACCCAGGCGAGCTGCCATCCTACCCCCAACGGGGGAATAGCGCCAGGAGGCGGGGCTGCCCCAGGGTTGGGGGAGGAGGAGGACAAGCGATGGGGGAGGGGGCCAGAGCCCACCTCCTTCTGTTGCCAAGCACGCACAGGACCAGGGGATCAAGAGAAACCTGAGATACAGACGGGGGATGGTGGGGAGAAGTGTGGAGCCGCTCGGGAAAGAGAATGGGAACTTGTGGTCCACAGAAGGAACCACAGAGAGCTGCCTAATGAAGCCCAAAGCCAACAGCTCTGGTCTGGAAGAACAGGGCTGCCAGGGCCTGTGGGGCCTCTCTCTATCTGGTGCTGAGACTAGGCTGGGCTGAGAGGCCCTCCTGCCCTCCCTCCCAGAGGAAAACAATAGGCCTGTTTTCCTGAGCTCTTCCTGTGACCCAGAAGGCCCACACAGAGAGGAAGAGGGAGGCAGAGGCAGGGCTGGTACCAAGACACAGCCTGGGGGAGGGGGCCTTCAACCTCCCAGAAGCTCATCAGTGGCCTCAAAGCCACCCCCAAAACACCAACAGCCCAAGCGCTAAAACACCGACTGCAGGGCAACCCCATCCCCTGTCCCACTACCATCCAGATCAGTAACCCCAAGCCCCTTCCTCGGACCCAGCATCGGGGAGGGCCTGAGGGGCTGACAAGTCTCCCCAGCAGGGAGTCCCCCAGGGATGCAGGCACACTCAGAACTGGCAGGGACATGGAGTGGGGGATATTCTGGTGGAGGCTGGAGACTCAGACGTCCCTCAATTAGCTGTGAGCACCTAGAGGATGTGTGTGCGTGTATGCACCTGGGAAACACTACAGGAGGGTGTGTGTTTGTGAGAAAGGAGGGTGTGTGAGAGGACGAGGCTGTGAGTGGATGTGTGGGCTGCGGGCAGGGCAGCAGCAGGAAAAGTTCCGTCAGGTCACCTCTCTCTTTGTACCCAGGGAGAGAAAGCAGACAGCCCCAAGGACCCAACGGGTCCAGACATCTGCCTTCATCAACAGGAGTGGCCCTCTGAGGCCGGGGTCAGTCTCTGTTTCCCCATAGCACAAGGGGGAGTGTGTTATGTTACCCCCGTTCCTACCCCAAGGGCTCAGAGTGGAAAGCAGGCCTGAGGCCAAAGCAGGAGATGGACTTGTGAGAAAAGAAGTCAGCAGAGGTGGTCAGGGCACCTCCTTCCGAGCCACCAAACTGGACAGAAGAGAGGGGGAAAGGAAGGTGAAAACCCTTCTCAATTCCCATTGTCCGCAACGTCCAGCAATAAACTGGACTCTACGGAAGCTTTCCCAAAACTCTGCTTCCCAGCTCCCACTGCTGCTCCACTCTGCTCTGGGGTAAGCCTGCCTCTCACACTGTGGAACTGAGCTGCACCCTTTCTGGCTCCACACTGCGAAGTACTAGTCCTCTGTTTATGGGCTGCTTTGAAGTGTTTTTATGGGAAAAGAGTGCAGGAGGGGAGGAACTCAAGTACGCCCCCGGAGCAGAGGGGCGGGAAAGAAACCAGGAAAGATATTTATGTGCTGGCAGAAGGGTAGCTTTTAAGTCACTCCTATTGGTTCTCTAAGATCCAAGAAAAACACACACATGAACAGGAACACATACACACATGCAGATACATGCGGAGGCAGAGGCAAGTCCAGACATGACACACACGTGAACACAAATCCCATTCTGATCAGAAACCAGTCAGAGCAGATGGGGGCCCTGCCTGAGCCAGGCGGGGAGCAGTTCCCCCCACACCTCAGTGCCCAGGTTCCCCACAGCACTGGGGACCCTGGGCTGGGGGCTTCATCCAGACCAGAGGTCTCCAAGGATGGAGAGGCCCACAGGAGGTGGGTAGCTGACACTTGGACGTAGCAAGATGAGAGAGGTCTTTGGAAGAGCTCAGAGGAGAGAAAGTCAGGCAGCGGGGGAGGAAGAGAAGGAGAAGAGGGGACCAGAATTCAACAGCCTTGTGCTGGTTCTAAAATGGCCGCAGGCAAGGCAGGGGACAGATGGTCTCTTTCTGATGCTGAGCCGGAGAAGTGGGGAAAGGGAAAAGGAAAAAATAAATACCATCACACTCAGAAATTTAAAAATAAACCAAGAAACCTAAAAGATAAACAGCTTGCTTCTGAGATTCCGCCTGTCTCCAGAGTCTCTGAAGGGAACACAGAACTGCAGGCCCCGGGGGACAACCCTCAGCCTTGGGTCTGAAGACTGCGGGAGGTCATGCTAGCCATCCCCCTGCCCAGAGCCGCAAGATCGTGCCAGGTCTTACAGGCAGCTGAGGGGTTATCTTCCCTTTACCTCTCCAGTATTCACTTCCCAAGTCTCAACTTTTTCAGGCCTTTGCTTTTAAAACATTACAAGCCACCAAAGTCTGATCTTGGCCCCAACACAAGAATCAGTCTCTGTCTGTGGCCAGCAGACTCAATTTCATCATCTCACGGCCACTGCCGTGGCCGCCTTCACCCAACCACCCGGCTCCTCATGGTCTACAAGGTGCTTCCACAGCCATTGGCTCGTGTATGCCTCCGACCTGCAGGCAGGCCAGGCAGGAATTACTACCCCATTTCACAGGTGAGAAAAACCAAGGTTCCAAGAAGTCAAGCTTCTCAAAGTGGGGCTGGAACTCAAGCCTGGTTAGTCTTCCGATGGCAAATCCAAGGAGGCCTCCCATGGTACACACCACCCCCAGAGCTTTGTCCACTGGATTCCATGTGCTGTCTGTGGGCCAGAGAGGTTCTTCCTTAGGCTCAAATTGGACTGCCTTGCAGCTGATGATCCCAGGCACGGTTCATCTGGAGCCCTGTCCATCCCCATCCTGGAATCATTTGTTTCTTGCTGGTGTGGGGACGAGGCAGGAGGCAGTAACCCTCACTCTACTGGATTTCTCTCAGTTCTTCGTGTGGGTCTTTGCATACGCTGTCCATTCTTCCAAGAGCATCTCACCCCTCCCCTCTACTTGGATGCCCCATGCCCATCCTTCCAGACTTCAACATAGTCATCACCTCCTCCAGGAGGCTTCCCTGACTATCTTCCTGCTCCCACAGCACTCTGCACTGCCCCTTTCCTGGCACCAATTACATTTTTGAGATTGATTCTTTAATTGTCTGTATCCTTTGCAAGAGGTCTTAGAGGTCAAGGCCACATTCAATATCTTTCTGTTGAATGAATAAATATAGAAATAAAAGAAAGTTGGTATTATTTAGGAAAAAACCAACCCCTTTCCAACAGTTTCTGACACTAGTTTTGGGTTTATCTCAAATCTCCCAAAACAATCCATAAATATTCACTTAAAAGCAAAGGACTAGGACAGCTACCAAAAGTGAATCCTCTTTTGTCAGCTTTCCATAATTTATATGCTTGGTAAATATGTATTTCTAGAAAGTGGACTTTCTTAAAGCAGGGAACACCTATATAGTTGGCTAAAACCAACTGGGAACTTTAACAAGAACTCAAAAACCATAGGAAACAAGAAGAGAAAAAGAGAAGGTTCCTGAAGGAGGAAAGAGTTAAGCATTTTGGAAAAGAGAAAGGAGTGGAAAGAGGCTGCGTTAGGCAGAAGACAGTCCCATCTCAGAGGACAACTTAGGTTCAAAAGTATACGCGGATAACTCAGGGACGGATTTTCATAGCTGAAGCACCAAGGCAGCCGGGAGTCTGGTGAGATGGAATGACATGGAACAGTTAGTGTCTGTACTTCACTGAGGAAGTAAAGTGATCTGGGCGCTGGTTCTGATTCTTCATGTGATGGAGGCAAACTGGCAAATTGCTTCACCTCTCAGAGCCCCTTTTCCTTATCTACCCAACCCCATCGCACAAGAACTCCTGGATGTAAAGACATTTTGATATCCACAAAGAGCTACGAATTTGCACAGTCATTGTGAAGGGACTCGCCTCCCACAGAGCAAGGAAAAAACCACCCAAAGGTGATTTACCCAGACTGCTGGTGTCACTGGGATTTAGAGTGAAGAGTGGCAGCTCAGGACAAAAGAAACAAGATACAAAAGTAGAATTGCGAGGAGGGCAGTTGAAAGAGAAGAGAGAAGAGTGATCTATGGCCCTGGAGGTGGGGCTGCAGGGCAGGGAGGAAGGGTGGTCCCCAGCAGACGCTGGAGAGAGAAAGGGCAGAGTATGGGAGCAGGAGGAGGCAGGCGGGTGGGGAGAGACGTCAGGCCCATCGAGGCTGGCAGACACCGGGCTCACAGAGGAGGACAACGATAATCAGGGGCTGGCTAATAATAAGGCTTCTCACTGCTGGTTTCCCATCGTAGCACAAACAAACCATTATACCTCATGGCCAACCGCCTCCTGTGGGAGTCAGGTGCCCACAAATCCACAGCAAGAGGCTGGGGAGGCTTCATGACCAAGAGAGCCTGTGACCTGTCCTACCCCTGTGTGGCTTCTCATTCTGGAAAGCAGACCAACCAGATGCCATGAGAGAGAACTTTGGAAGGAATGCTATGACAGGCGAGGGGACTGTGGAAAGACACCCTGGGAGGAAGGGTAGAGGGCGCAGAGCTGAGTCAGTTGGAAGAAGAGCAGGTGGAGGGTGGGGCCCGCAGGGAGTGGGAGGAAAGACTGTCTGAATCACAGGCTTAGAAAGGGTTATTCTCCAAAGGGTGGAGACCAGATATTCTCTGGCCCCACCAAGGACCAACTCAGAATAAATGACAATTACAGCCCAGGGGGTATAGGTGAGACAGAAGGAGGAAGGCGGAGCAAACGTGCTCACCCAACTTTTAACCAGGCCCACCCAGCTCTCTTCTTTTTTCTAAGAAACCTTCCCTGGGTGCATTCATGCCAACTCCAGGGCCCGGTGATCATACATTCATTCAACAAACATCGAGTGTCTGGTAGAGACTAGAATGTTGCAATGAACAAAACAGAAATAGTCCCTTCCTTCATGGAGCTTACAGGAAGCCAGCATTAAAGACACAATTACACAACAACAGGAACCAACTGGGATAGGCTGTGTAATAGAAGAAGTACTGAGCACTATCAGAAAAATTAATGGGAGGCTCACAGGAGTCGGGGGCGTGGGGAGGAAAGGCCTGCTGGGGAAGTAACATTTATGCTGAGACCAAAAGGACAAGTATGAGTTAACCAAGCAAAGGTCAGGGGTAGGGAGGGCACAAGGCTCTGAGGCAGAAAGAGCCTGGAGTCTCCAGGCGATTGTTCAGCCACTAGCTGCCCAGCCCAAATCTGTGCCTTTCCATAAGGCACTCTACACATTTCTGTGCGAAAGTCCTGTCTCTCACATCTGAATAAAATCATGTATCCCCATCAGAATGTCCCCGAGGGCGAGGTGCAGGTTTTCCCCCCTCTGGCTGAGTGCTTCCTCTGGGTGGGCCCGAGCTTTTACACAGAAGGACTGGCCTGCTGGAATTCCTGACTCAGGGGGCAGGACAAACAGGAGTTTCAAGTTCAGATATTAGATTTTGAAGTTGCTTTTTTTTCCCAATGAAGCTGGAAGACTTTCAGGCGATGGTAGAAGGCTCTAGGGCAGGGAAGGTGAACCCAGGCTCACAGAATTCCAGGACCACACCTGGGGGCTCAATGAGTCACCCACCCACAGCCATTAAAACTGAACTCAATACACTGGGTGATTTTCTCTTCCCCAAACAAAACACGAAAGAGGAGAGGAATGTTAACAGAACCCCAGGAGACACCCTTTCTGGGCACTTTCATAAGAGAAACCATGCAGCTACCACCTGTCTAATGAGCAGTTACCAAGCCAAGCACTTTACTTACACTTTTATTTAACCCTCAGAACAGTCCTGTTAGGTGGGTCTTGTTATCCTCATTTAAGAAATGAGGGAAATGAGGCACTGGGATAGTAATGACCTCGCTAAAGGTCACAGAGTAAGTGACAGAACTGGGATTTGAATTCAAATCTGTCCCCAGCGCCTCTGCTTTTGGGGGTGAGTGATGATGGGGGGAGGCCCCACTAAACTAGGTCCCTGTCTTCAAAGAGCAAGTAGAAGTTCCCTGCCTTCCCAGGTCAGCCCTCATCTGGGCTGCCCGCTCCTCCCCTCGCACTAACAGGCTCAGGAGGGTCTCTGGAGTGCACACATACTGAAGTTCTACTACAGCCAGTCCTGCACTCCTTCTCCTGAACCTCCCCTTTATTTTGTGTTAAAGATGCCTAGGCACATTCATTCAACAAACCCACATGCCCACACCCCTACTTTGTTCTACCCTGAGCGCTGTTTCCTAGACCAGCTCAGAGACACCATGCTCAGTTACCCACCCTGGCCAAACCCCTCCTCCCAGACTGTTTCTCTCAACTCCTCCTTTGCCCGGCTTCATCCACCTAAGTGCACCTTTCCTTATAACACTACATTGCAAAGCACACATCTGATCCATTCATGGATGTAAGTCACTGCTGAGAACCAACAGAGCACCCCACTTAGCCGGCACTCGAGTTTTAGGAGGGGAGGAGGGGGCTCTTGAGTCTTAAGGGACCTTAAGGATTATTTGGTCCAGTAGTTTTCAAAGGAAGTCTGCATCAGATCACCTGGGAAAACACGTATACCAGGGCCCCACCCTGGATGGACTGAATCACCTCCAGGGGCAGGGCCTGGGCATATGTAGGTTAAAAAAAAAAAAAGCTACCCAGGCAATTGTGATTGAGCCTCTGATTAAGAGCCACTGTTCTCATCCTGTCGATCTTCAAGTAAGGAAACCAGGTCCCAGAGAGATGGCACCCATCCTGTAAACTAGAGATGGAACTGAAACAGGAACCAGGTCTCCCAGCTCCTAATGCCACGCTCACTCCATGTATCATGTTGCCTCAACTCCAACACCACTGTGTCTGCAGGCCTCTGACTGGGAGCTCTCTGGAGATGTCAGCATTGCCTTATCGGAGCAGCTTATGAGGCCAGGGCAGGGGATCTGGGCAGTAGCGGGAGCATTAATCATTGACTTGTGAAACACACCTCATCTACACAGAACGCACCTTGGACCCCAGGCTGACCAAACACACGTGAGCCCTTTGTTTCTGGTGGGGACTGGGCACCGCAGCAGAGTGCTTGAGCGCAGGCGTGTCGGAAGTCAGCTCTGACCAGCTCTGGGACCCTGACTCACTGCTGGCACCCTTAAAAATGTAAGATGGCCCTGGATGCTCTGCTTTAAACACAGGCAGTTAAGCCACTTTTCACTTTTATTAGTGATAGTGGTGGTGATGATAACCGTATCCAGGCAGGCATAATGCTAGACTGCAGGACAGCACCTAAGGAAGGCTGTGTTTCCCCGAGTGAGTGAGGGGAACGTTCCTTCATTCATGCTTCAAACACCAGGGGTAGGTGAGCCAGGCTCAGTCCAAGAAAAAAGATCAACCCCAATTCATACCTGGCTCAATTTAAGAAAGAAATAGGCTTTAGGTTGTAGTGAGAGGGGCTGTGGTGAGAAAGGTCACTGGGCAGACCCTGGAAGACGACGGTAAAATACATGTAGCATCCTCTAAGGTTGCAGGCAGAAGACAGAGAAAAATCATTTTCTTCTCTTCCCGGGTGACTTCAGTGCCAAGCCTGCCTCTCCTTCCTTTTTCCTTCTTTCCCCATGAAGGTCAGTGAAGAAACTGTAAATGGTGTGGACAAAGGAAAGTGAGGAGGCTGGGCGGGCCACTGAATCGGTCACCTCTATTCTAAGAAATCCAACTCAATTCTAGGTCATGCTTTGGGTCTGTCCAGGGGTGTGGACACCACAGAAGGAAATAGCCTAACCTGGCTCCAAACTGTGCAGGCTTGGAGGCCCAGGAGGGTGACACTGAAGGGCCTCAAAGGCTGCCCACGGTTTCCCCACAACACCTTTAGTAGCTAATCACTTCTTCCTTCTATACTGATACATGAATACATGTGTGTGGAATACAGCCTCCGGCCAGAGATGCACCACTGGCCACCCCAAGGTGGAACACAGGAAGGACAAGGACACTCTGCTGGGTCCAAGGTCCTCATCTCAGCGTGGTTTTCTCCTCCTTCCAGGGAGGCTCCCAGGGAACACACGTACCCCTCACACACAAATGCAGAAACGCTGTTATGTTTCATTATCTTCAAACCCTACATGACCTCCTTTCCAACTTCCTCTGGCACCTACCCACCAGACCCCCAGGATGAGGAGGAAGAGCTGAGAACAAGCAAGATGATGAACATAAGCACAACAGAACCACGAAGCAAGTCGCGGCTGGGAGAGGGCGCAAGGAGCTGAATACGGAAGAGGAACCCTCCACTTCTCTTTCTTTTGTGATTCCATGCAGACATTTCACTTCAAACCCCGGTCGCCTTGCACAGGAGCCAGGAGGGAGGGGGTTGTTCAGGGCTGGCTGATGACACAAGGACTTCTGAAACAGGTCACCTCACCTGACTCGACAAACACTAGGCATCTGCAATGTCAGCCCTCTGCTCAACTTTGCACACACAAGAGGGAGGAGCCCTGGCACAGCGGTGGCCAGGGGGTGGGGGAGGGGAATGAGGAGTTCGTGTCTAATGGGGACTGAGTTTCAGTTGGGGAAGGGGAGAAAGTTCTGGAGAGGGACGGTGGTGATGGTCGCACAACAATGTGAAGGTACTTAATGCCACCGAACTGTACACTTTAAAATGGCTAAAGTGGTGTATTTTACGTTATACATATTTAACTATAATAAAAACAAATTTTTAAAAGGGGGTGCGGTGGGGGAGTGAGATCACTTTCCTTTCCTCCCTTTGAAGAACAGGCTTTCTTTGGAATCATTCACTCTCTCCTCCAGACTAAATCTGAATTCTTTTGCATGCTCCCCCTCCATCATCAGAGTGCTCTGCCCGGCAGCCTGACATCCAGAAATCTCTACCAGTTCTGGGCACAGGCCCCATGGAGTTCTGTATTCCCAGCGTGTGCCCACCAACGCCCACCCACCAGCAGTTCCCAAAGGCTCAGGCTAAAGTCACTCACTCCCTTGTCTCAAACAAATGCCCCAGGAATGTGATGAAAACCTGTCCTCTATCAAGACAGATCTACACCATGTGCTCTTGGAGGCAGGGACCATTTCTCATACGGGCTCCTTCCAGTCTGGGAAGGAGACCATGTTCCAAAAGTCTCCTAATCCTTTACCACAGAAACTCTCTGGACAGTGTTATATTATCCAGAATGAGCTCGGGAAGCCTCTTGACCACACGCCCCACATTTACAATGAAAGCAATACTGCCCCAGGCACATGGTCCAGACCGCCAGCGGCACTGCCCCCTCCCCTCAGTGCGCATGCACCCGGGGAGCCCCCCCCCCCCCCCCCCGCGCACGGGGGCGCACAGGCTCCAGCGCTGGGTCAGAACCTGCGTCTGCGTCTGGGATCTGCCACTTTCCGGCCGTCTAACCACAGACAAGTTATTTAACTTCCAAGTTCTGTAAGCCCTTGGTTTCTTCATCTTAAAAATGAGGAAAACATCCCACTTCAAAGGGTTATTGTGAGGGATAATGAGATTATATAAGGAGAGAACGTACTGCATGGGAAGTATTCATTATTATTCCTGTTCCACCCTAAAAACCCCTTCTGAAATGAATCCACATTAAAATATAAATGACTTATATCAGAGCAATCCTTGTTCCGAACTGAAGAAAGAGGGAAAAAAGAGGGCTTCCTAGAGGCCTGAAGGGATAAAGCGCCCAGCTAACTTCTGAACCACATGCTCCCCGTCCATTCCCGCCAGCTCCCCCCGAACGCCAAACTTGTTTTGTTTGTCAGGTCGAAGGGAGTTTCCACGGTGATGGAAGACCTTGTGAAGGTTAGAGGGACGTTCTCCAGGTCTCCAAACCTTAGCTAGACAAGACCAGAGCCCATCCAGTCCTCCCTCCTAAGCTGGATTTGGAGAGTGAGATGTGATGGCTGCACAGACGCGTCTACTCCCGGCCGCTCACCCACCCCACAGCTCTGGTCTTCTCCAAAGGATACCAGGCAAGGGATCTCTTCTGGTCACCCCCCTGCAATTTGAGCAGTGACATCACTCAGCACACCTCTGTCTTCAAGGGGCAACCCCAGGATGAGAAGACCCAAGAGAAGACACAGATGTGCCAGCCTCCTCTCACAAGCACTGCGTGCACACGCTGAACTCCACCTCCTGCTGCTCAGGCTTTGGGGAACCCTGTCCAATTGGGTTTTTTTAATTGATGTGTGGTCAATTTACAATCTTGTGTCCATTGCAAGAGTGATGCAATTATAGACACATATATTTTCAGATTATTTTCCATCATAGTTTATCACAGGTATGGAGTCTTGTTTTTTGGAAGACTCTTTCCTGAGCCACTCAGAACTGGAGATCAAGTACGACAGGCTTCAGCCATTTTCTTACAAATGTGCCTTGAAAGAAAGAGTGGGTGGTTGGTGAAGAGAGAACACAAAAATCCTCCTCCTTACAGCCTGGCTTGGCGCCTGCCCATTTTACCTGCAGAGGTGTGCTGGCAGACAAATAAAAGCTGCCAGGAGACAGCCGGGCACACGAGTAATTTAGAGCCTGCATTCCTCTCTCCACCCGGAAAGAAGGCAAAGAGGAGATTTAGGAGCTACATCCAACTTCATGGGAGAAGCACATCGAGTCCTTCATCTGACCTTTCCCACGTCCATAACAAGTTCACAAGAGGCACTGCTGGCAATTTGGGTGAGAAAACAATCCTTCAATGTGCTGCCCCGTCATCACAGGGTGGTAAACATCCCTGATCCCTACACGTTAATGCTGTTAGTGCTTCCCAGACAAAGTGACAATGAAACCATCCTCCCCAACATTTCCAAACACCCACTAGGAGGGCAGTGCCACCCCCACAGGAGAACCACTGAGTAAATACCTGTACTTTTTGGTGTCACATGGTGCCCAGCATACACGGGGCACTCTAGGCGGAGAGTCACAAGAATGCTTAGGCCTGTGTCTCTTACCAAGCGAGTAATTACTGAACCTCCAGCATGTGCTCAGCATCTCTGCAGGCACGGGAGGATCAACAGGAAATTTGGACCGTGGGCCGTACGTGTAAGGAAGTGGTAGGAAAAACAAGACCATGAAATATTATTCAATATGGGCCACATAGATGCAAACACTAAATTACAGGGTCTGTGAGAAGGTGGAGGTCACCAGTGAGGGCTGGCACGGTCGGCAGAGGAGGGACTGTTGGGGGGACAAGCAGAAGTTGAGGTGGCTGGAAGGAGGTGGAATTTTCTTCACTCAGCCCTCCTGACCCTCATCTGTCCCTGTAAGCACCGCTGTTCACAGAAAACTCGGCAAAGCCTGTGGTTCCAGGAGCACTTCAGCCATCCAAGCTCTTCAGATCCTGTTCTCAGGTGGTTTCTGGTGGAAGAGGGTGCAAGGAATTTCCCATTCTCCCTCAGAAGACCCGCTGCCATCAGGCCTGCTTTAAGGAGGCCCCTCTCATCCTAAAGGCAGAGCAGAGGTGGCATTCACCGCTGTGTGCACGGACTTAGTCACGGACTCTGAGCGGCGGGGTTCCCGGATATGACAACAGAAACTCCCCGCTTCACGTGTCACCCTTGGCTGGGTCAGACTCTCCTGCTGTGGGGACATGCACTTCCTTCCTCTGTCAAAGGTCTCCTCGCCTGCTCCCTGACCAACCAGCAGTGCTTCTCTCAGAGAGAGACTCCTAGGCCTCCATTCATCTCTCTCCCCAGCCACCAAGGCTCCTCCCGCAGGGGGTGCCACCAAATACTTCTCACAGCCCATCCTGCCAGCTTCGATGCCGCCACGCTCCTGACACTTGCTGCTCCTGGAGTCTGGCTCCTCCAAGAAGCCCAAGACTGTGGCTTCCCCAGCCCCGTTTCATTTCAAATATGCAAGATCAGTAACACTCCCCCTACACACCCCTACTTGTACACAATGTAAACTGAGAGTTGCACCTATTTCTATAGTTTCTATCTAATGGTAGGAAGAAGCCCACATCCCACAGACCACAAGAGCTGAGCCCAAGGCTGGGCCTACCTGTGCTTATTTCTGTGAGACTTACCTCTCTTCCAACCTTCCAACCCTAGCCACCACTCAGGCCAGTTAACATTTAGTCTCACATACACGCCCCACACCTGCCACATGGGTGTGAGATGACAATGTCAATTAGCTTGACTGTAGTTACCATTTCCTCGTGTCTATGTATATCAAAACATGTTGAAGAACATGAAAACGAATATATTATGTATGTCGATGCATGACTGGGACATTGTGCTGTACACCACAAACTGATGCATTGTAACTGACTGTACTTCAATTAAAAATTAAAAAAAAAACATGTTATACACCTTAAATGTATACAATTTTTATCAAAAATATAAGATGTCTAGCGGCATACCCTTCTCCCTCAGGCCCCACTTCAGACAGCAAGCACACCCACCCCTCCTCTGCAGAGTGACGCAGGAGTCCACACGGACCCCAGCACTCAGAGACCCAACCCAAATGCCCTTTCCATATCCCTTTGAAATAGACAAACTTAATTTTCCTCCTACAGGAAGGTTCAGAAGAAATCCTTTTGGAAATTGAGCCTGGAATTTCCACCCCATCCTCAGGCCCCTGGCCTTTGGCTGTTGACCAAATGCTCCACCCTAAGAAAGCCCGTTCCAGGGCCACCACCAAATTCTACCTGCTGGTTCACGTCTATCTGCTCTTTCGGTGACAATGCCAGCTCGGTTTTCTGACATGTGATTTGTTTCTCTCTCAATCAACCAACCAAATATTTCTGTCTTGTAAAATGTGAAGACAATCCTTGTTCTGTGCTCTCGTGGCATGCTGAAGTTTTCTGCTGCCTCATGGCTTACAATTTTATGTATTTGTAACTACACATACATGATCACTTTATTAGTGTCTCCCCACTACCAGACTGTAGGAAAACCACATCTGTCTTGTTGGCCATTGCATCCTCTGCGCTGAGTTCTAGCTCTTTACTGAAGCAGAACAGGGAATCCTACCCACAGTTAGCAAGTACCTGGGCTGTCTGGCCACTGGACACAATCTCCAGGGGCTCCTTGGATCACCACAATTCCATCCCTTCCTTCTCTCCTCCCTCTACCAATCCTGACCCTTATAAAGAACAAAAAGCCTCAAGTACCTTTTCAACCACCCTCTGGAGGAGATTCCCTTAGACAGAAGAATCCCAGACTCCAGTCAAGGACTGGCTGGTTAGGCAGAGAAGGGCAGGAAGAAAGAGAGAGAGGAGAAAATGAACTTGGGCTTGGACAGGATCCAGGTCTTCTACCAATTCATGTTTTTGTATCTCCCTATATTCTGTGGGCATTCAAGAAATGCTTTAGGAGTTGACATATTAACCTAATTTTTTGTTCTTGTTGTTATTGTTCAATTTCTTCAACCTAGGAAAACAAAGACTGAGGGAGCTGGGGGTTTAAAGTGAGTGCTGGGGGAGGGGAAGAGACTGGATATCAGCTTTCAAGATGACTGACCACGAGATGACAGAAAATTAGTATAATTGACAGCCATCAGATTTAACAAAAAACTTTCTGACCCTGAGGGTTCTAAGATAGTGAGGAAGGCTGTAACAGTTTTAAAAAAAGGGGAGCCTCAGCTTGCAAAAGCATTTCTTAGGTGGATGGTCCCAGAGTTCTGATTAAATAGTACTTAGAATATTATCAAGCACAAAATTACACCCTTCCTGTGGTACCTAGAACCTGATTCTCAACACAGTAGACCAACGCTGCTTGGTGACTGATGGATGCTGGAAAGGGTATTATCAATAACTTTCTCTGGTACAACTCTGGCAACAGAAGGATTAGTTAGATGCACTCTCAGATGGCTTCTGGAGATGCCCTGCAGTCCCAGAATTGTTTTATGTTCCTGGGTTGAGAGGTTGCTGTATTCCTCATTTATAGACCAATGCCAGAGCGCAAGCTTGTAAAGAGCACACTCCTGCTATCCTGTCCCCAGGACAACAAGCAAGGACACTCCACATACCCAAGCTGTGGGAGTTACCCTGTTTTAGGCACATCACTCAAGGTCGAAAGGAATGGAGGCCAGATTTGAAATCGGGGTCTACACACCATAGTGTTTCCTGGGGAAAGTGAGGGGGTAGCCAGGGGGCTCTCTGGCTGACCCTCTAACTGTTTTCTTATCTGGGAAGACCTGACTTCTCCAGAGACCTTCCCCTCCGAGTAGTGAGTAGCTCGAAGGGCTCCGGCAATCTGCCCTTCCCACAGCATGATGGGGGGTGTGATCTCTTCCCTCCTTTGGGGAACGGCTGAACATCTGGTTCCAGCAAAGTTCTCTGCAACCTTCCTTCCATCACGGTGTCAAAGCAGCTTTTCACTTTACTCCAAATGCCATTAGCTCTCCAAACAGCCCTCCCCTTCCCTTTGCAGGTCTCCAGGGAAAAGTCCTCACACTGCCACCACTTCAGCTGCAGGGTCGGCCTTCCCCTTTCCTGCCTGAGTCTACACTTCTGTCGTCTGCATTTGGATGCGAGTGCATCAGAACGCAGTAGCAGCTCCATGTTGCTCAGCAGCCTAGAAATACATGCCCAGGGCTGCCAGCTTTCCGAGCCGTGCTGGCTCCACAGTCTCGTGAAGAGAAAAGGAAGGGGAAGAGGCTTCTCCAAAGAACAGACACAACAACACAGAGTCATTTGAGAAAGGCCATCTCTGTCAGCACTACTACCCAGCAACAAGTCCCTCTTGACGGCGCTGCACGATGGCACCGCAGCACAGCAACGCTGAGCACAGCTCCACAGCCCGAAGGACACTGCAGACTCAGACTTCCAGCTGGTTGGACAGTAAAGGGAAGCTGCTCGACTTATGAAGTGGGTCAGCCAAAACGAGCAATGCAAGAGGAAAGAGGTCTGCCTGGGGTCTGCTCCCTCCTCGTCCTGTTCCACCTCCACTGATACTTCCCCTTTGCGAGAAGCCAAGAGTTCCAAGTCAGAAGATTCTTCTGGAATATAACCAAGCTTGGGCAAAGAGGAGGTTTGAAACAAGGATCTTTCTCTTGGAAGATCCTAAATTGACTTCAAGGGCATCGCTCTGGTGGAGGCTTCCAGAACTGTTTACCACCAGACAAGGTTTGATTCCAGGAACAACTCAGAAAAAACATATTCTTAATTGTGTATGATAAAAGAGGGGCAAGAGTAGGGAAGGGTATAGCTTAATTGGTAGAGTGCCTGCTTAGCATGCACAAGGTCCTGGGTTCAATCCCCAGTACCTCCATTAAGTAAATAAATAAAGCTAATCACCTCCCCCTCAAAAAAATAAAAATAAAAAATAAAAGGTGCAAGAGGAAACCTAACAATGTTTTCTCCAAGCAAGCACTGTGCCAAGAGCTTCTACTTGTTACATATGCATTTATTCAACAAACAGTTGAGCCCCCACTGTGTGCAAAACAATGTTACAAGCACTGGGGATGCAAAAATGAACAAAACAGTCAAAAGCCTACCTTTCACTGAACTTATATTTTAGCCAGGGTTGATAAATATATATGTCAGCTGATCATAATTACTATGAAATAAAGCAGACTAAGGGATGCTATATAAAATGTATACAAATTAAAGCCAGAGAGGGAGTGTTATTTTAGATACACTTGTGCTGGAAGCCTTCTCTGGTCATCATTCAACAATTCAATAAGGGCTATCATCTGGTCACCATGTGCCAAGAACTGGACTAAGTACTTAACATGCAGTATTTCATTTAGTCCTCAGCAAGTCTGAGCTCAGTACTATCACCACAATAGCCGTAGAAAGGTAAGGCTCACTGCAGAATCTGCAGCAAATCAGGGAAGAAGGGGGAGAAAGGCCAAGGTTATACAGTAAGTGAGAAAGCCGGGACTTGAATTTAGGAATACAACCCCATGCTGCTGGGCTGGTGGAGAAATGAGCCAAAAAGAGGTCACATGTGCTGGTGGTCACAAAGTAGCAGGTCCACCTGCCTCCCCGCATGCCGCTAAGAGATAGTGCAATTCAATCTTCTCTAATATCTGGACTATTACTCTCATCACCAGCTGAAAGCCAAGCCTTGAAACAAAAGGAGAGAGACAACCTGGGCTCTTCGGGGCCGGCTAATAAATGCTGAATGTGTTCCTCCCTCATCCTCTTCCCAGGCCCCCAACACAAGATGATACAGCACAGGGTAACATGCTTTCCTGCTAATTCTCCAGGTTGCCATTTCTCACGGGAAAACAGGCAGGATCAGAACAAGAGATGAGTGAGCTGCTCCACAGTGCCACAGGGGCTCTCCGAGGTGGAGTGGAAGGGACAGGTCCCGAGAAAAGGTCAGCAGCATGGAGAAAGCAGGCCCTCTGCAGCCCTATTTCAAAGAAAACCCTCCCTCAAGCCGGGGATTACTGGGGTGGCAGTGGGGGAGGGGAATGCTTTCTTAAAAAGAATGAGGCAGGAGAGACAAGCACTGGGAGCAGGTCACTGGGCTCTCCTGAGGAAGGGAAAGGAGAATAAGGCAGGAGGCAATTGAGGAAAGAGGCTAACACTGCTTCAAGCAGAGGAGTCTAGAAGGGAAATACCATATCCAAGGTCAGAGGGTATTTGCAGAATTGCTGGAAATCCCAGGTTGAGGATCCAGGCCAAATTATGAGAAGAGGCTAAAGGAAAAGAGAAGTCCAAGCAGAGTCCCACAAGGTTGAAACCAAAGGTCACAGTCTGGACCCACCCATTTTTTATTATATTTAAGTCACCGCAGCCAAGGGAGCCTGTAGCTGAGGTTAATCAACAACCAAGGTGGGAAGGGAAGGTGTGGTTCATCCTAAAGATGAGCACATTCGGGGGAGCCTGGATTTCCATCTTACAGCTCAACTGGCTCAACCTGAGAATCGAAGTTTAACCTGCTCTTCAGAATCTCCCTCTAAAGCCTTCAGACCCTCTCCCCAGCAACACACACACACACACACACACACACACACTCACTCACTCAATCCTCAGCCTTCCTCCTCAGCAACTTATCACCTCATCTCCAGCAAGTCAGGTCTCCTAGCCCAGCACTGCACCAGACAGATTATGACCTGAATGGCAGGAAAAACTGTGTCACCTAGAGAAACCCAATTAACGACGTGACTCTGCTCTCTTCAATATGCCTCTCCCCTCCAGTCATATCCGGGGCACCTGTGTGGCTGACCGCCTTTCCTGGCTACTGGCCGTGTTCCCTGGCTAACTCAAAAGCCAGGAGACAATTTCAACAGGGGCCTCCTGAGCAGCTAACCCGGAGATGGGAGGTCCTGCTCTCCCCAACACCCTGGCCGGTTGAGAAAGCCCAAAGGACAAGGTCAAAAACACCCCCTGGGTGACAGGCTGGAGTGTTCACCTTGAAATCACTCAGTTGCCCCTTAAACCAGGGCCCCCTGCTGAAGAAAAACCCATAAATGCAGCTGAAAACTCTCAAATGAGGGCCTGCAAGAGCCCCAGGAGGGACAACAAACAGGTATTTCGAAGAAATTCCCGCTGCAGCTGTTTCCTCTTATTCCTTTTCTAATGAGCCCCTCCCTGGAGAGATCGCCACTGCCTCCCCCTCCCTCCAGCAAAGCCACAAATACCCAGGCTTTTCCCAACCTGATGGACCACATGCTGCATGTGTTTGTGTGTGTGCAGACATATAAACATCCTCTTCCCAGCCCGGGCCGGAGTTTCCGAAGACAAGAAATGCGTCCCCTCCTCCCCCAGTGCACTTGTCTTTCCTCCCAGCCCCACACGGCTGCAGAGTTGGTAATCTAAGATGCGGGGACCCTGAGACCGGAAATGCCTGGTTCTGGACTGCTGCACTTGAAACCCGAGCGAAGGCACGAGGAGAGCCGAGCGGGGGGATGAGGGCGACGGTAAGAGGTGTGCAGCGGAGACGGGAGGCTGAAGCGCCGACCGGGGAAGCGATGCAATTCGGGGCTGGGCGAGGAGAAGAAAGAGTGATGAGGGGGAGGCTGTCAAGCAGTGGCAAAGTCAGAATTCGGGAAGCCGAGGAAGAGGAGGGGGAGGAAGAAAATATAAGTAAGAGCCAAGGGGAAGAGGCCCCAGAGGCGGTAGGGGACCAGGGAGGGGCACCACAGTAAAGATTCAGCAGGTGAGGCGGAGACCTACGTCCACGGGAACCAGAGGGTGACCCTCAACACCTGGGAGGAAGGGAGTCCGGAACCTGAGTAAAGGTAGAGATGGAGGGAAGTGTGGGGGCGGGGCACCCCAGGGCGGGGACCGAACAGGCTCCCAGAATCTGCAGCGCGTGGAAAGCGGAGGGGATCGGAGGGAGGGCGGGGGTCGCCGAGGGGAGGGAGCCCGGAGAGCGCCGCGTGAGGCTTGCGGCCACCCTCTCCCCTGCGGCGGGGACCGGAACCAGGGCGAGGCTGGGGGGCGGCGCGCTCACCCGCAGGGCGGACAGGTCGATGTCGTCCAGGCTGCGGGCGGGGGCTGGGTCGCCCATGGCCTCCGCCGGGAACGGGGCCCCGGGGCCGCTCACGCTCCGGCTCGGTTATTCCGCTGCCGCCGTCGCCGCTTCTCCCCCATCGGGGGATCCTGGGGGCGGACTCCACCGCGCCTCCCCCGGAGAACGGGGAGGGGGAGGGCCGGCAGGAGGACCGACCCACCGACTGACAGGAGCTATCGCCCAGGAGCCTGCAACCCGAGCCTCCCGACTCCGCTGCGCAGGCGCAGAGTGGCCGTGCACCGGGAGGCTGGAAGAGTGAACGTGACGCGAGCGCGCTGGGTTCCCCCTCCCCCTCGGCGCCGACACCTGCGCGCAGGCGCAGGAGAGAGAACGAAAGGCGCAAGCGAGGACTGAGCGACCGCGCAAGCCTGGCATGAAAGAAGTGGGCGGCGGCCGAGGCGGCCGCGGAGCTCGCCCACCAGCTGGCGCGCGTGCGCACATGCGTTTCCTTCCCTTCCCCTTTTTTTGTCTTTTCTCTTTCCCATTTCCTTCTTAGCCCTCCTTTGACGCCTCTCCTTCTCTTTCCCTCTTTCGTGTGCCCAGCAGCCAATCAAGCCACCCACCTCTCTGTTTGCGGGGGAAGGGAGGAGGGACCCAACCCCCTCTATTACTAGGGGCGTTGTTATGGTAACTCCCCACGCGAGGGCTGAGTGGCCTCTAGATAGGATGGGCTGTCCACCCACCTAATTGCTATGGCAACAGTGGAGCCACTGAGGGAGGGGCCTCTTCGTGAGAACCACCTGGGAGCTGGGGAGTGGAGTGGGGCTAGCTGGCTCATGAATGCCCTTTACCCTCTTCCCTGGCAGGAGTCGGGAGTGTTGAGTAGGGGACCTCAGATCTCAGGGTAGGGAATCCTACTGCAGATCTTTGTCTCTGCACCTCTTGTTCTGCACAAAGGAGCTGTTTCAACAATTATTCATTGAGCACTGGAGCTGTGCGTGGGGGAAGGGGTGGGAAAGAGGTGGAGGGGAGAAGGAGGAGGAATCTATGTCCAACCCCTGCGCATCTTGCTTCGGTCACCTTAGGTCTAGTCATATTGGCATAGCACTCTCAGCCATTAGCCTCACTGGAGGCTGGGTAATGCTATATAAAGAACAAGGAGTCATGTTCTGCCACTGACATGCTGTGTGACCTTGAGCAAGTTGCGTTGCTTCTCTGGGCCTTTTGTTCATTGTGAAGTCGAAGGAGAAAGCTGTTTGAGCTCCAAGATCATTTCCAGCAACAATACTATCTCTGAAAGACCCCACCACCAGCCTTAATGTAAACATCACTCAGGAGAGTTTGAATGAAAAGTCCTTGGAGAAGGGCAAACACCCTCCTTTCTGGATCCTTCTCCTTCGCACATTTGGATGCACATCCAGTCTTGCTCCCCTTCCCCCTCCCCACCCATTTAGCTTGCTGTTGTCCTATTCCGAGCCACAATCCTTACTTACCTCCTATACTCTTATCCCCTTACATCAATTCTCCACACTCAGAGTGATTTTTCTAAAACTCAAACCTGATGCCACTCTACTGTTTAAGATCTTTCACTGGCTCCCCCCCACCCCATGTCTTCTGAGTAGAGTCTAAAGTGTGGCAACCAAGATCTTTCCAGTTTCTGCCTGCTTCTCGTGACCTGTTTTCTCAACACTCCACCATTCAACCTCACTTGTTCTAGCCATATGGAAATCCTCTACTCACAGTTCCCAGAACTCAGCGGACCCTCCTCCAGCCTTTGCACTTGCTGTTCCTTTTCCCTGGAATTCTCTGACCATGCCCATTCTCACTGCCGTTTGCTTTGTCTTTCATAGCTTAATTGCCTCCTCCATGAAGCCTTCCTTGACCCACTGAGACTAAGTTTGGCTTTTCTGTTGTAGATACCTGGCTTAAACCCATGGTAACATTTAACAATTTGAATTGTAAATGTCTGATTCTCCTTAAAAGCAGGAATTATGTCAGTCTTATTCAGCACAGGGTCTGGCACTGACTCGAGGTTCAGTAACATGTAATTGAATGAAGGCCTCTGTGTCTGGGTAGGCATTGTGAAATACAGTAATTCAAGGACTAGACCATGGCAGGGAGGGGACAGCAACCAGTGGTAGAGCACATGCTTAGCATGCACGAGGTCCTGGCTTCAATCCCCAGTACCTCCTCTAAAAATAAATAAACCTAATTACCTCCCCCCACTGGAAAACTAAGTAAATAAATAAACCTATTTTTTTTTTTAAAAAAAAGGACCATGGGATAGTAGAGGAAAACATAGAATTTGAAGTTTGTGCTTTAAGTCATTAAGCTCTCCGAGGCTCAATCCTATCATCTGTAAAACAGAGATAGTAACAGGGAGGTTAGGATAAAATAAAGCACTTGGTGCATAGTAGGTCCTCAGTAAATGCCCGACTCATGGGCAATGTTTAATAAAGAGATACTGAATCAGTGAATGAGCAAGTTAACATCACAGGGATAGGGTAAGGGGCCCCCCCAAACCTCAAGACACAATGTGATCTGGGGAGGGTGGAGGGAGACAATGTGAAGGAAGAGCTGGGCTGGTCTAACAAGATAACTCACAGGTCTAGGAATGTGAAGGAGAGGCTGGGCTGGACTAACAAGATAACTCACAAATCTAAGTATTGGAATACTGATTGATCTGAGTTCTGCTGGACTAACTTGTAAATCTAGGTTAATTAGTGTTGGTTTGCTGTTCATGTTTTTTTGCTAGCCAGCTGGGTTTTCAAAGATACATATCTGGCTTTGGAATGTTGGTTTGCTGCCTCCCCACCTCCACTTTTGTGATGATAATGCTGCTAAAGCTGTTCCATGCCTATTGGCCAAATACCCCAAGCTTGTACTTTACCCTATAAAACCTCATATGCACGTCTTGGAGGTGAGGTGCTCAGAGCTTCGGAGCAGAAGCCCCTCTGAGCCCTCCGGCGTAATACATCTGAGTACTCCAACCCTCCGAGTGGTGCGTGTTTCTTGACTGGCCTGTCGTTTCTGTAAAATGAGCAAGTTAATATCACAGGGATAGGGTAAAAGGCCCTCCCAAACCTCAAGACACAATGTGATCTGGGGAGTGGGGAGGGTGGGGAGACAAGATCGGCCTGTGCTGACAATTCCTGAAGTTGGAGTATTGACGTGTGGGTATGTGAGGATTCACCATTCTAGCCTCTACTTTTAGATATATGAAATTGTCATAATAACTTAAAAAGAGACAACGTGGTGGAGGAAGCCCTGAATCAGGCAGCAAGAAAAGTTAAAATGTTAGAAATAAGACAAATCTTGGGTCCCTGGGGGATAGGCATTTTGCAGACTCAGTCACCCTTAGGGCGTCCCATCCACCCTGGGAGGCTGGATTCATTCTCTTCATCCTGGGTCTAGGGCCAACCTTTCTGATTGCAAGTCCACTGCTTTTTTCCCTGCACTATGGGGGCCTCCATTCAAGAATCTCCAGGACTAGGGGAGGCAGGGTAGAGCTCGTGGTAGAGCGCATGCTTAACAGCCACGAGGTCCTGTGTTCAATCCCCAATACCTCCATTAAAAAAAAAATAAGGCTAATTACCCCACACCCATCCCACCCCCCGGCAAAATTTCCAGGACAAACTAAGGGGGAGCAGAGAGACAGGCAGTGTGAAGCAGAAGCCCACCTACCCCTGGCCCAGCCCTGGGACAGCTGCTGCCTCCACCCCACTCACAGTTAATGAGATAATGTCCCCGAGGGAAAGAGGCACTTAGCGCTGACAATGAGGCTAATTAGCAGAATGCCAATTAGTACCTGGGGACTGCTATATATGGGAGGGGGGATTTCTTGTGTGGAAGTGGCTTCTTCAGGGGAATGGAGTGCTGGACTCAGAGGAGAGGGTGGGAGCGAGGCCACAGCATCCCCTCTTTCCATGTCATTGTCCACAAGGACCTCCTCTTCCATGAAGGCCTCCTAAACTCCTCACTTTATTCCCTTCTGTCTCTTCCTGCTCCTGTGGTCAATTCTGAGACCAAGGAATGAAGGGCAAGAGCCAAGATCATGCTAAACTTTTTTTGAATTGCAAAATATTTCAGATACACAGAGATATGAGGAAAAAAAAATACATATATCAAGTTCACATACCAACCACTCAGCTTAAGAAATAAGTCACAAATTTACTCAAAGAGTTCTCTCTGTATACCTGTTGTCTTATTCCTTTCTCTCCACCCACCCTGGGAGGTAACCCTATTCCATCCAGTGCTACGCCATCTCATAAACAGTACCATCTGTTTTCTCTTTCGTCTGGACCAGCATCATAGAAGTTTGTGCGATGACAGAAATGGTCTATACCTGCCCTCTCCGATATGTCAGCCACTAGCCCCAAGTGGCTTCTGAGCACTTAAAACATGGCCAGTGTGAGTGAGGAACTAAATATTTACCTATTCCTAATGGTCATTAACTTAAATATCAATAGTCTAATGTGGCTGGTGGCTACTGTGTTGGACAGTGTCCCATGGCGGTGGGGACTTTGTTGTACTCACTTCTGTGAGGGTAGAATGGTGTCTGACAGCGAGCAAGGGCTCAAAAACATTAAAGTCAACAGCTGAATCTTTACAGCAAGACCATTATGGAAGTAGTATTCCATTTCCCAGTTGGGACCACCGAGGCCCAGAGAAGTGGTGTAACTTGAAAAGGTTACCAAAGTAATGAGTGACAAATCCAGGATTTGGGCCCAGTTCTTCCTGACCTCAAGCCCACTTCCTTACCCACTCCTCGTGGGGCTTCCCTGAGCCTCTCCCTGTGCTGTCACTTGAAGAACAAGAGGCAGCCCCTCCCTCACCTGCAGCTGTGCAGTCAGCGCCACTGTCCCCCAGGTGTCCTAGTGCGGTCCCGCCCTTCCTTCTACCCAGACAGCAGTGTGCAAAGACCTTCTCCCAGCACCGGGTCACAGAGCTTTGGAAACTACAGACAAGTTGAGCAGAGATGAAGCAGCGGAAGAAAGGAGTGGGCTGGAGAGAAGGTGAAGGGGCTCAGTGCTGCTATGTGCAGGCCTTGGGGGTGGCAGAGACAAGCATTCAGTTCAGCCAAGGAAGAGGCAAGGACCTTTTCTAGGCTTTTATTTATGAAATGCTTATGAACTGATACAAAGTTAGTGTCTGTCAGCAGCTGGTGGAGGGGGTTAGTGTGCGTCCCTCCCACCCCTCCCCACCTCGGGGGCTGAAGCCAGGAGTGCCTCCATCCTTCTCTCCATTTTGCCAATAATGAGCTGGGAGAGGCTGTGGGGCAGGGAGGGGCTTCAAGGCATGAGAACGAAGGTGGGGACAGGAAGGCCCAGGGCAGAGTCTGGTCTCCATGAAGTAGGAGGCTGGCCCCAGGCGTCCTGGCAGGAGTTTTGCTTCTCCTTTGTAGCAGTGGTTTGAAATGGGCAGTGGGGAGGATGAACTTCTCTAGGACCCTCTTCTGTCTCCCCAGCCCGGGGTTGGGAGTGTCTTGTTTGGTAGCTTCTCAAGAAAGGGTCCTCTGTGACTTCTCTAGTCCCCTTCAGGGGTTCTTGCCTCCGGCAGGTCTCAAAGACACTGCCCTCAGTCCTCAGGGTTAGGGGGCAGGCAGCCAGACTCGGTGGAGCCCAGCACTGGTGACCTCTTCCAGGCCGAAGCCGGAGCTATGTCCACACTTCTAGGGGCATCACGCCCTCCTTGCTACCCAGGGGAGGCAGCAAAGACTCATCCTCCAGGAACTTGAGGGGGAAGTGGACTAGATGGCCCTGGACCTGGGTGAGTTCAGACTGGGCCAAGGGAGGGCTGACCGTGGCTAGGGGCTCCACGGCCACATACTCCCGGAGTGCCCTCAGGGAGCGTATGGCGTTGGATGGCAGGCAACGGAAGATCTGTGGGCAGAGGGCATGGAGGCCAATAAGAATTGGGAGAATCTGCCGAGAGTCCAAGTCCAACTGGACGGGACACCCCCACTCCCCATACCACATCCCCCTACACTGACCCTGAGCCACTGTATCCCATGATGGGCCCTCAGATCCTCATCCCCCTTCTGAGAATGGCTGTGTGGGGCGGCTCCTCTCCATCCCACCCTGGACAGGATAATCCATGAACTGCCCCCTGGCCAGCCCCCTCCACGCCCACCTGCTCATAGATATTGGCATTGCTCTCAGCTGTGTCTTGCCACAACTGGAAGAAATCATCACAGATCGGGTCTTGGAGATCTAGGTTCGGCCGGGCATCTGCCCCAAGAATCACGCTGTGGGAGAAAGGGGTCCCGGCAGGGCCAGGTTAAGATCCTTTGAGAACCTGAATACCAGAAAAGTTATGTTGTCCCTACCCAGGTAATTCAAAATAGATGCAGTGTTAAGTAGTAAAGTCAGTGTAAACGAGCCCAACAGAGCTTTCATTTGCCTCTACTTTGGTGACTGTTAACGCTTTAAAAATAGATACCTGTAACTACTATATATAAATAAACAGCGAGGTCCTACTGTATAGCATAGGGAACTATATTCAATACCTTGTAATAGTCTATAATGAAAAAGAATATGAAAAGGACTTCATATATGTATAACTGAATCCCTATGCTGTACACCAGAAATTAACACAACATTGTAAACCAACTACACTTTAATTAAAAAAAAAAAGAAAACAATAAAACATATACATATTCCAAATTATTTTTGAACTATTGGTTTCTCATTTTTTTGGTACCCCTACTTTGCCAGTACCCTAAACTGGATTAGGCTGCCTCTTGGGAAATTCAGTATTACCTCTAAGTGATTCACACCTGCTCAAAAGGCAGATAGTCCCCTCTTTCCACCTCTCCCTCCCACCCTGTAGCACCCAACCCCGGCTCTACCTGAAGCAGTGCTTCCTCAAACTCAAGGCAAACCTGCCTGCTTGATACTCCACACCGCCCATGAGGGATGGCTCCGTCTCCGTGTCCTCGATCAGCACGGCCAGCTCACTGTCCCGCTTCCCCAGCAGGCTTCGATCATTAATGTTGGCAGAGCCTGGGGTGGATGAGGGACACACTGTGTTCTCCTCAGCCCAGGGGGACTCCCCACCCCATCCCCTCTACCCGAGCACCAGCCTGTGGGCAACATGCCTTCTTTGGCCTCCATCCCCAATTGGGCCTCATCTGCAGCCTCCATCACCTCCCCCATCCCGTGGACCCTGGCTGGGCCCTGCTTCACCTCTCCACCACCCTTCTCTTTCTTCAGGGGGCCCAGCTTCCCACTGGGATCAGCACTGACCAATGATGACTGTCCGGTCATCTGCAATGAGCATCTTGCTGTGGATATAGATGAGCTCTGAGACCGGGTGCCCGCCCAGCTCTCCATGTGTGCGAAGCCCACAGATGGACATATAGTTCCGCCATGCTGTCCCCACTGTGAGTAAGAGATCAGGCGAAGAAAGGGTGGGGTGAGAGATGCCCTACAAGTGCAGAGGAAGTCGTGTCCCATCTACCTCCTCACTTCAGAAGCCCTATGGAGCCTGGTCCATATACCTCTCCAGGCAGTGAAAGATGACCTGTGGGCTCGGGTAGTTGTCCTCAGGAGCATGCAGGAATGACAGCCTCTTTCCCTCCACCCCTGGAGCTCCAGCTCCCTCAAGCTCCCCCTCCCCAGGGGTCCAGGGCTGGAACCCCCAGCCCCCAGCACTCACTGGCTGCTTTGAGGCGATGCAGGATCGAATATTCCCCACGACAGAGGGTCCTGAGGGAAAAGAATGGGTGAGGGAGGTGGAGAATGGGGGAGGGGATGGGGGATGTCAGGAGAGAGCTGGACCTCAAAAGTCCAGCAGGAAGGGGTCAGGGCAGAGTCAGGATTGGGGCACAGGTGTGACTGGGCCATGCAGGGGCACAGTCTGGCCAGAGGCGGGGGTGTCACCTGTAAGTGAAGTGCAGAATGGCCTGGATGGCATTCCCACCACCTGTGGAGATGTCACCCTCAAATCCGGGGAGCAAGGGCAAAAGCACGTAGACTCGGAAGCACTGCCCCTGTCTGGGGAGGGGTGGAGTCAGAGGTCTGACCTGTCCCCCAAGCCCCACCCCTCTTTTTGGGCTTAAACTATGCCCACAACCCCCTGCTCTGGCTGGTCCATCTTACTTGTGGGCTTTCAGGATTCTGTCCACAATCTCATCGCCCACCTTGTTCAGAACTGTCCGCCCATCTGAGCAGCTAATGAAGAACTGATTCTGGGGCAGGGACCAAAGACAGACATCAGCAGTCTGGCCCCAGCCCCTGCCCTCAGCTCTCTGCAGCCATACCTACCCCCACCCCCCACCCCCACCCAGGCTCCAGCCCTGGCTCCAGACTTCCGCATTTCTCCAGGCCCAGCTACACCAGCCCACGACGCTCCGTTCCCACCCTCACCCAGTCAGACCTCAATGTAGAGGAAGTGCTGGCTCTCTCTGATGGTGTGCAGGTAGGCACTGAGGATGGAGTTCTCTGAAGTCCCGGCAGACCAGCGGTCCACTGACCGTAAGACCTGGGGGAACAGTGAATATGAAATGGTTCCTGACCTCAGAAGAGGAGGGGTCTGGGGGGCTCTCAGGGAGAATGGACTGGGGCATTGGGCTGAAGGCAGGGCAGGCTGAAGTCAGAGCCTCACCTGCACGGTGGCGCACTGCCCTCCTGGGAGCACAAAGGGGAGCTGGTTTGCAGTGCTGTTGGACTTGGGCAGCAGGTAGGGGTACAAGGGTATCTTGTACTTGGCCTTGGTAGTCTGAGGCAGGGGATGGAAGAGTAAGTGGGAGGTGGCACGCTGCCCCTGGCTCCCTCCCAGCCTCTAAGAGGGAGCGAAGGGAGCAAGCACCTTGGTGAAGTTCCAGCGCTGGATGAAATGCCGGGCAAGGTCCCGGGCGGGCAGGCCGTGGATGACCACGCCGATGTCCCGCCATGGCATCCGGGGTGTGGTCTCCCTATCAATGAAATCTGGGGGTCCCGGAAGAGTCAGGGATGGTCTCTTGGGGACACTCGGGAAAGGAAGGAGGAGGAGCTGAGCAGAGGGGAGGCTGTATTCCCCTTGACCCAGCTCATCCTGTCCTCAGTCCCAGCCCTGACTTCTTCCCCTGTTCCCAGGTCTCCGGAACCCCTTACCCTCAAAAGGCCGATCCAGATGCACCCAGTCCTTAGTGATGAGATTGCTGTAGTCCTTGCCCAGCCAGAAGAGCTGGTTGTGAGAGAGGTCTGGGGTGTCCAAGGAGTCTGAGCACAGGGTGGGAGGCTGTAGGGGGAACACACCCAAGCCAGGGGCAAGGAGAAGTCATGGGGGGCATACAGAGCTGGGCCCAAGAGAAGAGAGGAGCACTGGAAGACTGGGAGACACAGAGACACAGAAAGTAAGAAGGAAGTAGACAGAGTCTGATTCCCTGGCTGCCCCTTCAGCTGCATGTGGAATCCCTAGAGGGATGGGGGTGGGGGTGGGAGGAGGAGTGGACATGGGGAGGGGACTGGGTCATTGTATCTTCAAAGCAGGTTCTTGAGGTCCCAGAGAGGCCGAGGAACTGCTGAGTGTGGGCAGCACTTGGAATGACTTGAGGGTACAGACTGGAGCCAGGAAGGGGCGTGGCTTTAGGTTAGCTGAGTTTGGGGGCACTCAGGAAGGCCTTGGTAGATTACCTGGGGGGTAGCTGACTCAGAGGAGTTCCCAAGGTCAGTCAGTCGGTAGTGCAGGTCATCCCAGCGGCCATAGGCGAGGTCCAGCCCCCCAAGGAAGGCCACTACTTGGTCTACCACCAGGAGCTTCTCATGATGGGCCCACAGTGTCACCTGATCTGGGTGGCGCATCACCTGGAGCAGGTAGGGGGTAGTTCATGAGGGTGGGCTTAGGTGGGAGAAGACAGAGGGTATTGGGAGGGGGAATGGAAAGACAGAAGGAGGCGACGTCAAGGCAAGGGAGGGTTGAGGGGATGGGGACGTGTGGTGAGGAGGGCGGTAGGGGAGGGGTCTCTGGGGGCTAAGAGTCACCTTTATGTTGGGGTGCAGCAGCATCAGAGCCCTCTTGCTGTAGCCACTGTTGATGCCCAAGGCCAACTCCACTTCCTTAAACAGCAGGATGGACACCCGGACACCCTCCTCCTGGTGGTCAGTGGAGAATCAGATTGTAATGCCTCTCAGAATGACCCCTTTCCACCCTCCCAAACCCTTCCCTCTGCTCAGTGTCCTTGTATGTTCCTCCACCCTGCCTGGAGCTCCACAGTGCTCTTCCACTTACACCCTACTTTGATGCTCACACCAAACTTAGACTGGATATCATCTATCTGCTCATCCACTCATCCATCCACACATCCACCCACCTACCTAGCATTATCTCTCCATCCATCTTCCCAACAACTTACTCATCTCCTTATCTACCATCTGTCATTCATCCCTCTACCCACCCACTCTCCTACTGATTCACCTTCCCAACCTCACAACCTTCCATCTATCTCCCTTTCCATCATCTATCCAACCGCTCACCCACCATCATCCACGTATCTTTTCTCCCATCCATCATCATCTATGGATGTCCCCAACACAGTAGACACTGCCTTGTATTGAAACTAGTAATAAGGAATTAGCGCAATGAGAAAGCTAGCGGTGTAACACAGTAGAGGGAAGTCAGGTAACACAGTAGAGGGAAGGTAACACAGTAGAGGGAAGTCTATACCAGGTAAAGGGGGGGCAAGAACTAGGAAGTGTCAATTTTCCTTATGGAAAAGGAAGAGGTAACGTTTGTCAGATACAGAGCCAGGATGGGCACATTTCCTCCTCCTCCTCAAGTTTCAGATTCTCTACCTCCCCCATGCTGCAGTCCTTCCTGACCAATCTCCACCCACGGGCACCCCCACCACACCTCCCCTCCAGCCTGACCACTCTCCTCACCGCCTTCCTCTTGAGCATAATGTCCAGTCTCCAGTCATCTGAATGGGCCGGACGCTTCAGGTAAACCTCAGGACTCAACCTGGGATTCAGGGCAGGGGATGAGGGGAAACTAAGCCCCAGACAACGGTCACGCCTCCCCTTCCACCCCTTCTTCTGACCCTTAAGCTATCTGTTGCCCTATCCTACCCCTTCCAGCTTGGGCTTTTCCCCACTTACCACCAATCTGTGATGAAAATCTCTTCCTGAGCTTGCAGGATGGCATCTGCCACAGCAGCAAAGTAACCTGCCCCATTCACAAACCTGGGGGGAGGCCAAGCCAAGGAGGTCAGAGGAGTCAGAAGCCAGAAAGCTCTGGAGAGTGAAGACCGGAGGATAGTCGTGGGTCAGAGATGACAGCAGGGGCAAAGATCAAGAGTGATCTGAGAGGTCAGACAGTATCAGATATATCAAAGTCAGATAAATTTGCCAGTATAAGCTAAATGAAATTAAAAATTAAAAAGACACAGTAAACTAAAGAAAATGACTAAGATTTGGAGGATTAATACGTCATATATAAAGAGTTCCAACAAATCAATGACAAAAAGACATACAAGCCAACCAAAGAAAGAATAAGTACTGACAGTTCACAGGGGATATGAAAATGGCCAATCATAGGAAAAGATGTTCAGTTTTACCATAGAGCAAGGAAATTGATATTAAAATGAAATAACACTTAAAATTCACTAGATTAATAAGAATTAAAGTCACTGGTAACATTCAATATCAGCATATGGGGAAGTGAGTATTCTCATAGGATGTGGGAATATACATTGGTTATAGCCTTTTTAGAGGACAATTTGGCAGTTTCTATCAGAAACTGCACACACCCCTTACTACCATTAAATGCACTTAGTAATTCTATATCTAGGAAGACATACTATCAATGCTGAGGCAAAGATTGTTTATAAGAGTAAAAGTAGGGAAATAGCTTACATGCCTAATCTCTAACACATGTATTAAGAAAAAAATAAAACAATGAAGAGAGTGCATGACCTCATTTACGTTAAATCAAAAAGTAACAAACATGCATAAGCACATGAAAATACGCAGGAAACGATCTAGGAGGATAAATACCAAATTATTGCCAAGATTACTTCTGGGGATTAAAAATGGGAGGGGTGCAGGGAAGAAGTAAGGGCTGGGCGGGCGTTAAGACTTGTACAATGAACTTTAATTTTTTACTTAATATGTTTTCATATTGTCTGACTCTGAATAACTAACAGTCCCATATGATGGTTAAAAGCAGGGTCTTGACCAAGACTGCCTGGATTTGAATCCTGGTTCCACTGGTTTACAAGGTGTGACCTTGGGCAACTTACTTCTCTTTATCTCAGTTTCCTCACCTGTAAAAGGAAGGTAACAACTGTACCTGCCTCCGGGGGTGGTTGTGAGCATTAACAAACGTAAAACACTCAGAAGAGTTCCTGGCATGTACTAAGGGCTATTTAAGTATTAGGTAAGGAACTATTATTAGTTTTTATGTTAGAAAAGAAATCTCAACACCACCTCTAAGAAAAAAATTCTTTCCATGACTCCCCTCTGCCCCTGATAAAGGTTAACCTCCTCAGCTTAGCAGAAGCCCTGCTGACTTCCAGACTCTTCTTTGGCCACTGCTCCTCAAGCTGCAAAAATAGTCAGTCTCTGTGGTTCCCAAATACTCCGGACTATTTCTAGCTTCTCTGCATGGACTGCCCTTCTTCATTTTCTTTATCCTGTTAAGGTGAACCGCAGGGTTACTGCCTTCTGGAAGCCAGTCCTGACATACTACGCTGGAGCAAATGCCCTCCTCTGCGTGGTACCTTGTATCTACCTCCAGCATGGCAAATGCCCATTGTTTCATGTCACTCCCTACTGTGTCTTATCTCTGCCACTGGACCTGGCACATAGTAGGTGCTTAGAAAATGTTTACTAAATGGGCAAGAAAATCAGAGAGATTTGAGATCATTGAGAACAAGAGGGTCAGTGTGGTAAAAGGGAGTTAAAAAGGCCACAGGAGGTCAGAAAAGTTGAGGGTCTGAGATGACCAAATTTAGGGGTCAGAAAAATCAGGGGCGGAATCAAAGAGAGCAGCAAGATTAAAGAGGTCAGGAGGTCAGGGAGATTTGTGAAGTCAAAGAGGTAGGTTATTGAGGTCAGAAGAGGTCAGAGAGATAAAGAGGAGCAAGGACTCAGAGAACACCAAGGGGGTCAGAAAGGCCCCTGACGATTTCAGAAAGGACTTCAGTGTCTCACCACCGGGCCAAGGTCCCAGGCCGGGGCGGGGCGTAGCTGTCATGCCGGTGCAGCTGTATGAAGTCCTTGCCGGGGCCCTGGGCCAGCTCGGTGATCTCCTGAGCCCACCACCGCGCCTGCCGGTAGCTGCTACACTTGAGAATCAGGGACCTGGACAGGAACAGTGGGATGGACCACAATCCTCACCCTCCAGACCTCTGGCCTGGCCCAGAAACCTCCCTCCTTTAGCCATCACCTCTTTCCCACCTCCTCCCTGAGTCCCCACTTGAGACGACTCCATGGGACAGGGCAGAGATCTGCCTTGTTCACAGCTGTGCTGGCATTATGCCAGGAACTCAGGTTTGTTGAATAAATAAATGAACAAACAGAGTGCCTTTTCTTTTACACCAAGTGTCCCTCCCCCAAGCTTACACTCAACCCCTTCTCTCTGGACCCAGCCTCGAAGAGCAGTCCCAAGCATCTGGCTAGAAAAGTTCTCTGGTTCCAAATCACAGCCAGCTCCGGGGGGTGGGAGAACCTTCCCTTCCTCCATGGTGTCTTCCACTCAGCTCCCCTTAGGGCCCTGGGCTGGCTCTCCTTCACTCACCAGGTGTCAGTGCACGCAGGGAGGCCTTACCTGTGGGAGGTGTCGATCCGGACCCCATACCGTGCCTCTGTGCTCCTTTTCCCCACCTGCACCTCGAAGCCAGGGTCAAAGAGCTGAACAAATGAGATGGCGCCGGTCTCCAGGCACATGTACATCAGGAAGGAGTCCTTCACCACCAGCCACCTGGAGCGGAAGGGCTCCGACCATTCCTCCAGGCCCTGGGGCTCTCCTTCCCCACCCCAACCCGTGACCCAGCTGCTCCGCTCAGGCCTCACCTCTTGGACCAGCGATAACAAACTTGGTCTCGGCCACAGCAGGTGAGGCCAGGAACGCGGTGGCCACCTGAGCGCTTCCGGATCACCCCCTCCCTGTGGGGAAACCCAGGAAGAGAAGCTGGATGAGGGACCCAGACCCCAGCCCACCCTGCACTGTTTTCCCTATGCATTCGCAGGCAGGGAGAGAACCAGATGTTGGCAGATGGCTGAGTGAGGGGGACCAGACACTCACAGCCCTTTGCATCCAAGGTCTGGGATAAAGGATAGCTGACTGACTTCCAGGAACTCCGTCTGCAGAGGAAGAAAAAGGCTCAGAGGAGAGACTAGTTTTCAGCCTCTCAAATCCTACAGACCCTGGTCCTCTGTCCCTTGGTAGTCTGATTACCCTGCTCATCTCAAAAGCCCCAGGCATCCAGCCCCCAGATCTTACCATGGCGTGGTAGTTGCGGTAGAAAGACATGGTCAGGAGACGGTTGAGGTAATTTTCCAGATATTTCTGAAGTAGGGGTGAAGTAGACAGAAGAGAGACAGATGGGACCAAAACCATTAGCACCCCAAATGCCTTCCCAGGGGACCTGGTGTCTGATCCCACCTGTTTGCTGGATGCATGTCTGGCGGAGCCCTCAGGACCTGCTCGGGGTAGAGAGGGCATCTCCCTGTTGGCTGCCTCTTGGGCTGGAGCGTAGGCAACGGCAAAACTGTGGAAGGGATGGGGGAGGGGGGGAGGGTCAGTAAGAGCAGGGAGGCTGGGTGCCTGGGTTCCTGAAGCCCTGGAGATGGGGTCTTGGAGAAGGGGACAGGGCCTAGAGGCTGGCAGAAGGAATGCCCTTTACCCTGAGAATGGAGACAGAAAAAGGTGGGAGGCTGCCAAGGGTATTTTGGGCATCCAGCCCGGCTGAGATATTGGCCCAGAACCATGGACAGGGAGAATGGAGCAGGGAAGGTTTCCTGGTAACCGGGGTCAGAGGAGGGGGCCCAGTGGCCAGAGTTGGAGGAGGAAAGTGGCTGGGGGAGGAAAAGTTGTGGCCTGGGGATGAGGCAGGCAGAAAGCAGTGATGGAGTCTAGGGGAGTGACAGCCCATGAGGCCACATGGTGAGGGGCACCTGCCCTTCCCAGGAGACAGACTGGCCCCCCTCACCGAGCCAGAGGGAGCAGACTCATCAAGACTTTGTGTCTCAGGAGGTCCCGATGCAGCTCCTGGAAATGACGGAACTTCTTCTTGGTTGTCCAGGTAAAGTCGCCGTGAGTCAAGCGGACAGAATACAGAGTGCACGTGCCCACCTGGGGGAGTGAGGAACACAATGGATGTTCCCTGGTTGGGTGGCCCCACTCACTCTGGCCAGCCCTCCCCTCACCCTCCTCCCTGATGCCAGCCCAGCCACCTTGGATCCACTGGTGTATCTTTCAGTGCCCACCACCTGGGCTATGACGGGGACCCCAGGGGCAAACACCAAGGGGTGCATTTTCAGGGGCTGAAGGTTGTAGATGGCCAGAAAGGGGTGCATCCGGTCAGCTGGAAGGAAAGACAGTGTTAAGAGTGTGGACCAAAGGAGGTATCAGCCCCTCCTCCTCCTCTCCCTGAGCTGCGCCCTCCGGTGTACCTGGGTCCTCTCCCTCCTTTAGAGTGTCCACCTCATCGGGCTCCATATGTAACTGGCTGGAGTCCAGATCACCCCCAGTGGGGAAAAGGCTCTCAGGGGTTGCCGCCATCCTAGGAATAAGGGGTGGCCTCAGTAAGGTGATGTGATTTTTAGAACCCTGCCCCTTAGATCCCACCCCTACGGTCCTCCATCTCCCACAGGTACCGGGGGCCACCTACTTGGCTCCCGCTGACTCTCAGTCTCTCGCTGATTATGGCCCACCGGTCTGCAACGCCCTGCCAGCCCGCCTCTAATCTCCATCCCCTATCTCGGTCCTTCATCCAGAATCCCTGAGCCCCGTAACCAAGGTAGAGAGGAACACCCAGCCAGGCCCAGATGGCCCCGAAGTGGGGCAGAGTAGAAGCCAGGGGAGGGGCCCCGGGGAGTTGCAAGGGACCCGGAGCCGCCGGGACTCCAGCCAGACCAGACCAGCTGGGAGAAGGGGTCCAGGCGGGAATGAGGAAGTTATGCGTTCCCCGCCCGGGAGGGAAATCCCGAAATCTGAGCAGCCGGCTGAGTCAGGAGGCCCCGCAGCCCGGGCCCATTCCCGTGCCCTCCCGATTTCCTGGGCCCGGGACCTCTGTGGAGCCCCGTCCCCGGTCCCCTCACCCGGGCAGCCCGAGCAGGCGGCAGCGCGGGTTCGCGAGCAGAGGGAGCGGAGCAGGGCGGGAGCGGGAGCCCACACCCCAGCGGGCCAGGGCGGGGCGGGCGCTGAGGGCCTGCCCTCGGGGGCGGGACGGCCCCCGGCCTCACCTCCGCGGGATTCTCGTGCGTACTGTCCCGCCCCCGCCGCCCTCTGCCCGCCCCGCCGTTCTGCGCGCCGCCGGGGCGCGGGGGCAGCCCGCCCTCTGCCCCGCGGGGCCGCGCCTCCCGCTCCGAGCATCTACGCGGCGCTGTCTGCCGGGCTGTCCGTCAGTCCCGCGCCGTCGGTCTGCGCGTGCCCGCCCGCCGCCCGACAGGCGCTCAGCGCTCGCATCCTCCTCCCCTCGGGTGTGGGTACCTCGGATCCTCTCCTGCCACCTGCCCTGCCTGGGTCCCTGGCGGAACGCGCCTTGGCGGCGGGGACCTGCGGGTGCTCGCTTCCCGGGCTGGCTGTGACCACATTGGGCCCGGCCTAGCCAGCGTTTACAGATGGAAGGAATGATAAAAGGCCCTAGGGCTAGTGGCCACAAATTCATGAACTTGCATTCTTTTATTCATTCGCTATATATTGTGCACTTGCTCCAGCGCCAGACACTCAGCATGCAGTAGTGAAAGCTCACGGGACCTGCTCTTCTAAAACTTACGATCTCGGGAGAAACAGGAAAATTTTCAGATTCTAAAAGACAAAATACTTACTTTTTTTTTAAAAGCAGATTTCTTTCTCTCTTCTAGATGGAAGAGTGAGTTGATGGACATTTCTTGATGGACATTTGGTTTGTTTCTAGTTTTTCTCTCTTGTGAATAGAGCTCCTATAAACATTCCTGGTTAAGTCTTTGGGTAGAAATATGTTTGCATTTTTCTTGGGTAAATAGCTAGGATTGTAACTGGGTCATAGGATTGTAATTTAACTTTTTAAGAAACTGCCAGAATGATTTGGTCTCTAATTGTACATATTTAAAATATAGAGACAGGGTAAAGAAATGGACAAGTAAAGGATATTTGTAAATGGTCATTAAAAAGCAGTTTTCTAATAAATGAAATATTTTAAAATGTTGGAGGAAAAAAGGAATTGCCAAACCATTTCCCAAAATGTTTCACATTTCCAAAATCTATGCATAGTAATTCCAGTTGTTCTGCAGCATGACCAGTATTTGATATTGTCGACTTTTTTAGTATTAGCCATGCTAATAAGTATAAAATAGTGTATCATTGTAGTCTTATTTGCATTTCTCTGGTGATTAATGATGTTGACCATGTCTCATGTGCTTATTGACAATTTTATTTTAAGTGTTTAATTCTTTCACTGATTTTTTTTGAAAACCATGTTATTTGTCTTATTGAATTGCAAGAGTTCTTTATATATTTTGGACACAAATACTTTATCAGATATAAGTATTGCAAATATTTTCTCTCAGAATGTGGCTTGTCTTTTTAAAATAATGGTGCCTTTTGAAGAGCAGAAGTTTCTGATTTTGAACTTGTGGTATATAGACTATTACTCAGCAATAAAAATGAAGAAAGTGTAAAATGGTGCAGCCATCTTGGAAAACAGTTCCTCAAAATGTTAAGCGTAGAGTTACCTACCATATGGTCCAGCAATTCCACTCCTAGGTATATACCCTAAAGAATTGGAAACGTATGTCTACACAAAAAATTGCACATGAATGTCCACAGTAGTATTCATATAGCCCAAAAGTAGAAACAAACCAAATGTCCATCTATAAATGAATGGACAAACACAGTGTGATATATCCCTACCATGGAATATTATTCAGCCATAAAAAGCAATGATGTACTGATGCAGGCTACAACACAGGTGAACCCTGAAATATTATGCTAAGTGAAAGAAGCCAGACATAAAGGACCACATATTATATAATCCCATTTATATGAAATGTCCAGAATAAATAAACCCATAGGGACTGTTGCTTGACCAGTAGCTGGGGAGAAGGCTAGGGGAGTGACAGGGTTTCTTTTGAGGGTGACGAAAGGGTTATAAAATTAGTTGTGATGGTTACACACCTCTGTGATTACAGTAAAAACCACTGGAATTACAGACTTTAAAAGGGAGAATTTTATGGCATATGAATTATTTCTCAATAAAGTTATTATAAAAGCACAAACTGTTAACACATACCCCGTGGGTGAATTTCAAAACCATTTCAGCAAAATGAAGCTAGACACAGAAGGGTAGTACTATATGATTCCATTAACATAAAGTTCTGGAAACACAAAACCAATCTATAGTGATGGAAATCAGAGCAGTAGTTGCCTGTGGCAGGGAGTGGGGGAAAAAGGGACAGTGAAGGGAACACAGGGAACTTGGTGATGGAGATGCCCTATATCTTGATTGGAATGGTGATTACATGGGTGTATGCGCTTGTCAAAACTCACAGAACTGTCCACTAAGATGTGTGCATTAAATTGAGTGTAAATTTTTACTTTGACAATGTTAATTTAAAAACCAGATTTCTGTCCAAGTCAGGCAGCATTGTCAGCAGTGCTCCCCAACCTTCTCAACTCACATCATGACCCCTTTAGGGAATGATAGTATAGCATCTGCACAGCTCTACTAGGGGGCATTTAGAGCCCTTGGTTAGCATACTCTGGACCTGAGGCTTCCAGCCTGGCCTCTGGCTGCCCTACACCTGGATGAGAGCATCAGTGTCTGCCAGGAACATACTTGGGAAGCTCAGGGTGGTGATGAGTGAACTCTGGGGTCAGACTGATGTAGATAAGGGAAAGTTTCTGTTCTTCTGATTACTGCCTGTGTAACCTTGAGCCAGTCACTTAGTCTGTCAGTGACTGATTCCTCATCTGTGAAATCTTACTTCAAAAGATCATGGACATGATTAAATGAGATAACATGTAAAAGTCCCTAGAATCTACCTGGCACAGCATAATTGACCAATTACAACTATTTTTATACAAGAAGACAAGAGCTACTGGACCATTTAATAAGAACATAACACTATCCTGAGTAGTAAATTTTCTTGTTCTAAAAAAGTAGGCTATTTAAAGAAATTTTACATCTTGGGCATTCTAAATACAAGTGAATCTCATTCTAAAATACAAATAAATCCCTAGCAGGGTCCAGCCTAGCACCAAGTTGTCTGGCATTGCTGCAATGACTTTTCCCTGCATCTGTCTGTCCCAGCACCTCTGTGTCTGTCTGTACCATGCTACCCCTCCCAGTCTCCTCCTGCTTCTCCATGGGGATCAGAGACAACCCCCAAAATTAAGGGGGCACAGAAGGGTAGGTGTTTGAGTGGGTTATCCCCCACCCCTTCCCTCCTCCCTCTTCTCCCCCTTCCATCTCCTGGCGCCTGTAATCACCAGGCGGTCTGAGGCTAAGTGGTAGTTTTGCCCACAGTGGAGGGGCTTGGAAACCACACCCCTCCTGGGGCCCTCCTGGCCATTCTCAGCATCCTGGTCTCCTCCATTGCTGAGATGGGTCTGAAGGGGGCATGGTGCTTCCCATGGTGTGGGTGCCGAAGACAGCGGAGGACTGAAAGAGGAGCAGGTATGGGGGAGACAGAGGAAAAGGGGGGCTTCCAGGCAGACAGACAACTTGCACTGGGGAGAAAGGTAAATGCTCAAGCCAGTGACGGGGAAAGGATAATCTGTCTCCCTGACTGGGAGGTGGACCTATTGCTTCGCCACAGGACTGGCTAAACACTTTGCAGGACCCAGGGCAAAAAGAAGTAGTACCTCCTAATTAAAAAATTATTAAGAATTTCAAGATGATAATAGAGCATTACACCAAGCATGGCCCCTTGTATAAGTGCCCAGCTAGCGGGCCAGGGAAGCCAGCCCTACTGTCAACATCCCCTTTTCCTCTGATGCTAACAACAGTCACCCACTAGACCTCCAGGAGTCTTCCCTGGCCTCTTTCTTCCTCCAATCTCCCTTTTAGGCCTGGATCCAGCTGCCCCTCCAGATCCAGATCCCAGCCCAGCTGTAGCCCCCAACGTGGCTGAGGGAGGGATTCCGTCCCTAGGGTCTGGCGCCTACTTCAGCAGGAAAGCCCGACTCTCCTTCCGCCACCAGCTGCATGACGTAGCATCGGCCAACGACTCCACCATTTGAAGGGGAAAACCAGGGGCTGAACTTCTGGGAGGCCTTGGCAATCTTCCTTCCCCTGACCTCTCAGTGATCCCAGTGTCTGGCTCCCCCAAGTCCCTCATGACCTTCCTATTAAATACACTGAGAGTTGCCAAGTGTTGTATGTGCGTGTGCCTTGGAGAATGGGGAGTAGACAGGGACCACAAGAGCAGGGCTGTGTTATGAGGCTGAGATGGGAGGTGTATGAGGTGGGAGTGGGGATGCAGGAGTGGTGACTAAGAGATAGCTGATCTCAGGCAGAGCCCAGGTAAGCCTAGCAGAAGCAGGTTTGCTGAAATCAAGCCTGAGTTGAGTGTGGCGAGAGCAGTTTGGAGAGGGTGGTGTATAGGCAGGACAGCAGATGGGGCTAGAGAGCATGATCATTCAACAAATATCAAGTGTCCACTCCCTGCCAGGCACTGAGAATTTATCAGTGACTTAAGCACAAAGAATTCTCTCTTCTCCCTGAATTTACTAGTAGGGGAAGTAGACAATAAATAATCCCAGTAATATGAGCTAGTGATAAGTACTGATATGAAGAAAATTAAACAGGTCATGTGAGAGCAGGATGGATTAAAATTCAAATGGTCAGGAAAAGGCCTTTCCGTTGAGAGATGAAGAGTTCTCAGGATTTACTGCTAGACTGAATGTGGAGAACAAGGGAAAGAGAGGAATCAAAGATGCCTTGAGATAAGGAGGACCAGGAGAACAGGTTTTGCAGAAAATCAAAAGTTTTCCATTGGTTATTTTAAGTTTGAGGTATGCATGTTTGGAGTCTGAGATCCTTCTTCACTTAATCCAGGACCTCACTGGCTCCTTAGGAAGCCTCCCTTGAACCCTCCAAAATCTTCCAGGGCAGGATTATATTCTAGAACCAGGTTTTCAATTGTGGCTCCTACAGTTCCCTTATCCACCGACTGAGTAAAGTAGATTAGGGCCAGGCTGTGGGTCACTGTCAATGAGCACCACTGAGGTCCTTTAGGTCCCTGGCTGGAGTGGGGACAGCCTTGGAGGGGCCAGAGTCCACTCTCAGCCTCCCATCCAAGCGGCTGAAGGCTGACTTCCCACCACACTCCGGTGGGAATGGTGGCTTCTGGAGCTGACCCACAGCACTCCCACTGGCTGCCCTCTCCGACCCCACATCCGTCCCAAACTCCATTTGCAACAAGGTCCACCTTTCTCCCCAAAGCCAAAGCAGTCACACTGCTGCTCCTGCAAGATGAAATGACAGGTGGGTGTGGACCATGAGCCTGAGCTGGAGATATGGAGTCCATCTGGCCTTAGGGCCAGAAGCCTCCCATGATGACCGGCAGGAGGCAGGCGAGGGGAAGTGACTCCAGTTTCTGCCAGAATTCTGAGTTCTTGGGCTTGAACAGGGAGGGGGGCGGGTCACTCACTGGGAGCCCCCACATCAACCACACTGAGTTCACAAGGACCTGGATATGGTAGAGGAAAGTGTGGAAGAAGGTGGCCTGGAGAAAGAGGATTAAAAACCACCCTTGTAGTAAAGTCTCCTCTCTAGCTTCTTCAGAGCTCAGAGTAATGGTTTCTATAAACAGGAGGGGGCCGGACAAGTTTAGGCTTGAGGTCAAGAAGAGAACCCCAAAGCAAACAGATTCTCATTGACAAACTGTTTATTGAGTTTTGCATCAGTCCGGGGTATCTCTTATTGCATCCTGGGATCCCAGGGCTCAGGAAGGTGGTAAGGTGGCAATGGTGAATTTGGGAATCTGGTCTCCCAAAAGTACCTGCCGCTCTACCCCTGATTCCTCAATGGCTGCCAGGCGGATCACCCCTCCACTGGAGCCGTCCCGCTCCATGGCCAAAGCAAGAGCTGTGGAGAAAAGAAGAAAGTTGGGGGATGGGGTCAGATGCTGGGCTCAAGAGGCCAGGGTTCAGGGATTGATGCTCACAGACCCAGAAGCCCAAATTCTCACCATTGGCAGTGAATTGCAGACACTCTTCCTTGGTCATGCCTTCCCGGTAGGTAGCGTCAACATAGCCATAAATATAGGAGCTCCCAGAGCCCCCAATGGCAAAGGACTGTCTTACCATCATACCCCCCATGGGTACTGAGTACACCTGCCAGACCAATGGGGGAGAAGAGCGTCACCATCTGTACCCTCTACGCAACACACATACATTACCCTGTCCACTGTGGGACTGGTCTGTGAAGAGTTAACGGTAAGAATAACTGATGTTGAGACTGAAAAGATGGCTGGCATGGGGAGAGAATTAAAGGCAAGGCTTCAGTGCTGTGATGGGGTGGGGTGGGGTGGTGTCTGACCTGCCCCCCTTCTTGGGGGTCCCAGCCTGCAATGATGATTCCTGCCATCAGGTCTTCCCGGTATCGGTAACACATCTCCTTAAAGAGGCTGGCTGCCGTGTGTACCAGTGGAGGCTCATTCAGCTCAATGCTAGAGGGTGAAGGGAGGCATAGGGAAGGCAGTGTCAGGACCTGGAAGACAGACCATTCAGCTCCTCGCATCCCAACTCCCTTCAGGTACTTGCTTCTCCCCCTCCCACAAATACCTGTGGAAACCAAGCTGATAAGTGACTGCATCAGCTACTGCCTGGGTATCAGCTGCTGAGCCAGAGCGGCAGCAGAAAATACGGTCATGAATAGGGGTGAGCTTGTCAGTCACTCGATTGGCGATGTAGGACCTGCAGGGTGGCAGAAGAGTGAGGAAAGGTCCCCACCTGTCTCCCACCTCCACCCTTGACTATCCACTCCCTCAGGGCTCAGGAATAGCAATTCCAGTTTTGGTTTTTATTATTATTATTATTATTAGTTCTCATCTAAAAGGAAGCAGGCTGGAAAACAGACTTTTGCAAGAATTTCACCAAAGGGTAGACGAACTAGAAAGTAGTAGACGATAGAACAAATCCTTATCTCCAGAGAAAGGAGAAAATTCCCTTCTCATAGCGGTCTATGGAGGGTAAAGCTGGCCTGGCAGGCAGGGAAGTAACAGAAAGACAGGAAGATCTTTCACATCTGTCCTGAGCTCACCCAGTAGTTGTTCTGGAGTCGGCTCCTAGAACCACGCCCCCATCAAACTGCACCGCCATGATAGTGGTCTGGGAAAAAGGAGAAAGGGGGGAGTCTGGGCCGCTCCACATTCTCTAGCATACACAAGCCTCAATGATCCCTCTATCCAGTCCCTAGAGTACGAGAAAGCCGTGTGCCACCGACCCGTTATCAAATCTCTGGGGGCCTCATCACCTCGCAGAATACAAGAATTCTAATCCTCAAATTCCCAAAGGCCCACTCTGGCCTTAAACTTTCGTCCGGCAAGATTCTATAATTCCACACTTCACCCTTTTTTCTACCTCCCACCACACCACTCCAGCATCCTTAGTATCCCTCTCCCCCAGCCTCAGCACCTCATTAGACAGACCACCTCTTTACCCCAAACCCCAGTTCTCCTAACCCACTCTGGCCTTATCCTTCCATCGCATCAAGCCCTCACATCTCCTGAACCCCGAGTCCTTCCTTACCCCTGTGGAGACTTCCTGGTTTTCCCAGTCGGGGGCAATTGCCTCAGGCCCCCACGCTGGTGCTGGTCCCACTCCCCGAGCAGCTACTAACGTGGCCGCCATCTTCCTCCTCCGGTATAGCCACAAAGCAACTGTCGTAAAGCGCTCTGTCACTCTTCAGTCGTGCTCCGAGGCCTTCTCGGGGCCAGGCTATACCACAGTTTACGGCAGAAGGGAAATGATGTGCAGGGAAGGTTCTTTTGCGACAGTGACGCTTGATGGCAGTGTGTCAGGCAAACAACAAACCAAACCAAATCAAAACAAAACAAGTAAGTTTGGAAAGACTGCTTTCTTATCGGTCCTCGGAGGAATTGCTGGGTCATGTAGTAACTTTTTATTTAATATTTTGAGGAACTGACAACTTTCTACAGCAGCTGCCCCATTTTGCATTCCCACCGGTCTTGAATGAGGAATCCAGCTTCTCCACTTTCTAATTGCTATTGTGCATTTTATATTTTAGTCATCTTAATGCGTGTGAAGTGGTATTTTGTGGTTTTTTTGGGGGGGCATTTTCCTAATGATTAATAATGTTGAACAAGTTTTCATGTGCTAAGTGATCGTTTGTATATCTTTTTTGGGAAAATATTTATTCAAGTTCTTTGCCCATTTTTAAATTGGCTTATCTTTTTATTGTTGAGTTGTAGGAGTCCCTCTTATATTCTGCATACTAGCCTTTTATTAGACATGCATTATTGAGCTGAGCGCCTGCTTGACATGAGGCAAGACGCAAAGGTTTTAGCCTTGGATAGCTTACATAAAGGGGGTCATTTATTCACAGAGATAGGAAACATAAGGAAAGGTGCAATTCTGGGAGGAGATGATTGGACACGTATTGGACGTGCTGCATTTGCGGTGTCTGTGGAGGTGTCCAGGAAAGAGTTAGCTTTATGGGGCCTGGAGTTCCTGGGAAAGCTCTGGGCTAGAGACTTGGCATATAGTTGGCGTAGGAATGGTTGAGATAGGCCAGGGGCGTGTGAATCTCTCGGCTGCCAGGAACAAGGATGACACATTTTTCCATATCCATTTTTTTCCTATATCCCTTAAATGCCTGCCGTCATCACGCAAAACGTCCTAACTCGACGGCAACCAACGAATACTTTTTATTCCTCACAGCGCCTCCCTTTTCCCCAAGACTCCGGGAAGAGGGAGGGGCTAAAAAACCACACCTCCGCTGAGGCGGGCCTTCAAGGGCGGTGACGTCACAAAGGAGGCGGGTTATTAGGCCCCGCCCCGGCGCCTAAAGGCTTTGTCAAGGGTTCGACCGGGAGCTGCTCCCACCCCGCCCCAGGGCGCTTTTTCCAATGGCCTGCAGGCATCAGGCCAGCTCGAGCAGGCCTCGCTCGGCCAGCAAGGTCTGAGTACGGTTGTAGACATCCTCCAGGGTGCCCGCAGCCCGGGCAAGCGCGGCCCGCGCCTCCGCTTCTCTGGCTCCCGGACATGCCAGCTCGAGCAAGCGGCTGCGTCCCGGGAAGGCGAGGAATGCGAGGTGGGCGGCCTGACGGACGAGCCAGGGGTGGTGCGGGGCCAGGGCCGTGCCATAGGCGTCGCTGCACTGCGCGCCGGCGTCTGGGCCTCCAAGAGTCCCGGTTGCCACACGATGGAGGCAGAGCTGCGACCAGCGTAGCGCACGGTGCAGCAAGAGCATCGTTAATGAGCCCGGGCACCTGGCCGAGTCTCGAGAGGCGATCCCCGGCTGCTCCCACGCCACCATGGTCGCCAGCGACGTGTAGTGCGCGGCCTCTGGGCCATGCACCAGAGCCTCGAGGGCAGTCACTTTGGCGAAGGCCTCACTGGTGGCGAAGGCGTAGATGGAGCCGAGGGGAATTAGGAACCTGTGTGTGTGAGATGGTGGGAAGGGTGGGAAGGTTTGAGAAAGAGCGACGGAGCCACAAAGAGGCGGGGACTGGATTGGGGGAGGGAGACCACTCACCTGACTAGCTCCCTCCATCCTGCCAGATACTGCGACAACTCCACATCCCCTTCGGGGTTCATACTGGCGTGGAACGGCCTCACCATGCGGCCCAGCATCCCCTGGGGGCCCAGACACTGAGACTCTTCCCCTTCCAGGCCCTCCAGGGGTCCCGGCTGTTTCCGGACCTGGGGGTTAGATATGAGGGCAAGGGGGGAGCCGAATCCCTAGCCCGCTGGGCCTCTTTGGCCAAGCAGCCCAGTCGGACTGAAGAAATTGTTCCTAGGGTCTAGCTGGTGTCCCTCCTGCCGAACTCTCAGCAGGAGGCGGGAGAGTGGAGAGGAGGAGGAGGATCGGCCCTTCACCAGCTCCTCTGCCTAGCCTACTTGCCCCTGCTCCCACCTGGAGCTCCCAGTCCCAGTCCTGCCTGGAGCGTACCTGTAAAGGCGGCGGTCCCTCGGCAATGCAGGTCTGCGTCCCCGATCCACAGCCTGAGAGGGCGCCTGGGGAGAGACGAGACAAAGAATTGAGGGCTCTAGGAGGAGTCTTCGGTCCCCAGAGCCCGGATTCCTGGGTTCCTCCCGGAGCAGGTGAGGGAAGGGACCGCTCACGAAGGCTCCGAGTCCAGAGATAAAGAAGCAGAAGCGCGAAGATAGCGAGAGGAATTGCATGACGCAAGCAGAGCCTCGGGACCTGCGGAGGGAGTGCGACCCCCATGACTGCTGAGGGGACCACTGCCCCCTCACCGGCCCCTAGCCAGTGCTTGTCCCTCTGCCTTTAGGAGGGGAGAGAAGCCCTGAGGGTGCAAAGGGTTAATAATTAACCTAGGAAGTCCCCTTCCCCTGTGCCCTTTGCCCCAGAGGGCAGCATCTGAGGGGTGAGGGACTGGATGAAGAGGATTTGGGAGATTCTGTAGCAATGACACGTCTTTACATTTCCCTTCCCGGTATGGCGAGGTTGTAGTAAGAGGCAGCCTGAGGACTGGGGAGAGACGCTGAGGTCAGAACCAGCTCCCCCTCTGAGCAGTGCTGGGGGCCTCAAGTTAACTCTGGGCTTGAGTTCCCTCCACTGTACACTGAGGATACTAATAGGTACTTTTGCAGTCATCATACAATGATATTGCATGTGCAACACAGTCAGTGGAAATGAATACCACAATTGCTCCATAAATCTTAACCTATTAAGTTCAAGCACGGGGCACCTGGATCCAGGGAACACTCATTTCTAAATTCCCTATCCTATCCCAGAATGTGAGCTCTGATGAAGACAAGGGACTTTTCTTTTTACAGGACTCTTCTATTTACAACACTTAGAATATTGACTGAGCCAAAACACATTATTGCTAAATAAATATATATTGAATAAACTAACGGATGTGTATGGTGGCAGGCAAATCAGGGGTGGAACGCCCCATGACAGATCTGAGCCCGTTTTTTTTATCTCCCCAAATTAGGAGTCCACCTGGTGGTCATGGGGGGAAAAACATTCAGGGAAAGGATACAGGAAGCAATGAAAGAAACAGCATCTCCTGTTCTCAGTCCCCTGTCCATAAACTTTTTAGAATCATTCCAGTCTCTGTGTATATTTTCTTTTGAGGGGGAAAGGTGTCCCAGATTCTGAATGAGTCGCGGCCCCAGTCGCTCACCACATGCTTCCCAGCTCCCACAGTTCATGGATTCTTGTCCTGTCTCTCACTCTGATGCTCCCTCACATCTTGGAGGTCCCTAGGGTTGCTCCTAACCCATTGTGTCCGGTGGGATTTGGGAGCCATCACTTCCATCCCTAGCCTTGGGTTCCCTGCTTCCCAATGTTTGGATGTTTCCCAGCTTGCTGACTGTGACCTTGGGCAAATCGCTTGCCACTACAGCCCCAGTTCCCTCATCTGCAGCATAGGAAGGGTAATTCCCACCCCCGAAAATTGTTGAGGGTTAAACAAAACATGCCTGCAAGACACCACGATTCGTGCCCTATAGCTAGTAAGTGTTCTGTTAAGTTGTGGTTACTTCCAGTCGTCGGTTCTCACAGCCCCTCCTCCTCTGGCGCTGGGAGCCTCCGTCTCCCTGAGGTGAGAACAAGTCTGTAGGCTTCCGGAGCGGATTAGTTTTGGGCGTCACTTAATCCGGGTGGCCCTTCCGTAATCAGAGTCCCTTGCACACACCTGCACAAGAGGCCGGGGCTCACAGAGGCTGCGGGATGGAGCTGGGTGCGGGAGCCAAGCTGCTGCTGCTGCTGCTGTGGGCGACATGCCGCAGACATGCTAGCGCAGATGGTCTGGGCGGCTACACGTCGGTCATCAGGGTGACCAACGGGGGCCCCTGGGGCGACTGGGCCTGGCCCGAGATGTGTCCTGAGGGATTCTTCGCCAGAGGCTTCTCACTCAAGGTAGGGGCTCGGGCCTAGGTCTCGGAGGAGACCTCAGAGCCGAGGATGTGGTCTTCTGACTCGTCCTCACTCCTCTTCTTGCCGACGCCCAGGTGGAGCCCCCACAAGGCGCTCTTGGAGACGACACCGCTCTGAACGGGATCCGGCTGCACTGCGTGGGGCGGAATGCGGCGCTCGACACTCACGTGGTGGAATCGGAGTCTGGAAGGTGGGGGGCCGGGGCCGAGGATCCTCTAGGGTGGGGGTACGCCCCTTACCCTCCGCCACACACCCCCTCCTGGCAGGCAGGTTCCCCCAGAGCTGTGGGGCAGTTCAGACCTGGGAAGCGGGTGGAAGACCTCCCCTCCGCACCCCGGGGGAGGTCAGGTGACTGGAGCACCTGGTGGGAAGCCCCGAGGTCTGGGTCCAGCTGGAGGTGGGCAGGGGGCGCCCGCGGAGCCCGCTCGTCTTTGCTCCCCTCGCAGGTGGGGCGCGTGGAGGGAGCCCCTGTGGTGTCCCGGCGGCGGCTTCCTCGTGGCTTTCTCGCTCCGCGTGGAGGTCCCTGTGACCCCCGGGGACAACACGGCTGCGAACAACGTGCGCTTCCGCTGCTCCGACGGCACGGAGCTGCAGGGGCCCGGCCTGACCTGGGGCAAATTTGGAGGCTGGAGTGAGCCGTGCCCTAAAGGCTTGTGCGGCTTGCAGACCAAGATCCAGCGGCCCGAAGGCCTCCTTGATGACACCGCCCTAAACGACGCGCGCTTTTTCTGCTGCCGCAGTTGATACCATTGCCCCCCTCTCCCTCCCAAGCCTAGTCTTACCTCTGGTATTAAAGCTTCTCTGTCTTGGCTTTGGTCTGGCTTGTGCTAGGGGTGGGAAACTGCGTCTCTCCGTCTTCCTAACCTAGCACTGGGCCAGGCCCACATTCGGGTTTGGTCTCAGGAGTCCGTAGCAGCCTCCTGAAAGTTACCAACCCATAGTTCAGAAAATACACACTTAAGCACAATTTTGTGTACAAGTTCAGGAAGTCTCTGCAGACATGTCGTCTCCAATAAGAGTCCAGGCTCTTTCCTTTCTGAACCACCAGTGACCTTACATTAAGAAACTTCTACCAAATTAGGAAGTGACAATACTATAAAGTCGTAAGTCTTCATTTTCTAGAGCATAAGAGGCTAACATGTCTTTCCCATAGTTTTCCTTTTGCCCCCTACACAACTCAGTAGCTTTTCTATATACTGAGTCCCATTTAGGGCCTTTGTCCTTGCTGTTCTCTCTTCCTGACCCGGCTGTCCAGATAGCTAGCCCATCCACCAGAGTTCAGCTTCAATTTCACATTCTCGGACTTTATCTTATTTTAAAAAAAGTGCACTCATCATTTAAAAAGTGCTTATCACCAACTGAAATACTCTATTGCTTCTTTTAAAAATTGCCCATCTTCCACACCTGGAATGTTAAATTCTTTTAAGAGCTCAGAACTTGCTTGTCTTGTTTACACTGTATTTCCAGCGCACCAATAGCTCAGTAACTATTTATTAAGAAAATAACAAGCGGGGTGTAAGGGTCCCAAACAAGAGAGCTCCAAGCCCCGATGTATCTGGAGGCCTTCCAGCATTCCTTGTATAGAGCACAGTCTGAGACCGGGAGGAGGGCTCTAAATAGTTTATTCCAGGGACGGGGGAGGGCCAGGCGGGCGTCCAGGAGCGACGGACCAGGTCGGTGGAGCCTCAGTGGGGGGCGCCCTGCGGAAAACAGAAAGTGAGGACGCAGCTAGGGAGCAAACAGGTTTCCTAGACAGCTCCATCCCACGCCGTCCCACCTCTTTCTTCCTGCAATCGCCACAGAAGACACCAATGGTCGCGTTCACCAGCTGCAGCCCACACAGCAAGATCTCCAGGCACGAGGCGGCCACCAGCAGCGAGAAGAGAGTCACGTTCCAGTAGACAATACCAGGCGGCTGCACGCACAAGCTCCACTGCGTGCGGTTGTACAGATAAGAGCCCCTGCGGGCGGGGCGGGGCCACGTGAGAGGAGGTCACGCGGAGTGCCCCCGCCCCCCGCCCCGCGCACGCGCTGAGGCAGATAGGGAAAGGGCTGTTTTGGCCCACGTGGAGGAAGCTCTCTCGAAGCCGAGTCCTGCCTAGGTTTCCAGGCCCACGTGGGAAAGGCAAGTAGGCAGAGGTAGAGAATGGGAGGGACGGGGCTCGAATACAGGCCAAGCCTTACAAGGTCTCTTTGAAGTGGTAATCCCAGGTGTCATTCATTAAGCATTTGGGTCCAATTCGGAGCGCAGTTCCTGATACCGAGAGGCAGTAGATGCCACCAAGCAACCCGAACGCGGAGCAAAAGATCGAGCGCAGCATCTGGGTGCAGAATACGAGGAGGAGTGAGTAGCCCCCTCTCCACTCGTGTCTAGACCGCACCTGGCTCCGTCCCTCTTATAACCGCGCTCGTCTCCAGTCACGATAAAAATACATTTCTCGTCAAACCCCGGGGCTTGGAGTTGTGCTCACCCTAGGAGCCAGCGGCCGCGGAGGTTCATGGGGATTGTAGTCCCCTCTGGGCAGGCCCGCTGAAGCCCAAGATTTGCAGGTGCGAGGGAGGAGTGAGGTAGAGCCTAGGAGTCTGCAGAGGAACTCGGGAAGCTAGGAATTCTGTAGACGGGCCGTGGCTTTACGTATAGATAGTCTGAACCTGGATCTTACCCTGCAGCGATTTCCACAGCAGCCTGCACCACAACAGCCTTTGCCCCCTGCGCGGACGGCAGCAATTCCCGGACACAGTATCTATGAGAGAAGAGTCAATGTGATAGCGAGCCCCCCACGTCCCCAACTTGTATCCGTTCTTACCGCCTCCAGGAAGCTGCCTGTGATGGCCTCAGCCCTTTGGACTGCAGGAAGGCCGTATCTCTGGGGCACTGTCGAGCTCTGCTTTAATTTTTCTTTATTTCTGTGCCTATTTATATCTGTCCAGATTGTAGCCTCTAGGAGGGTAGGGCCCAATATCATTATAGCCCCTATAAACCTTCAGTAGGTGCCAACGGAACGGGAGTCAGGAGGCCTGAGTTTAATGCCAACCTTGTGCTCACTGCATACTCCATGAATTGATTCACCTCTGGGGGTCTCAGTTTTGTCCTCTGTAAAATGGGTCTGCAAGACCTACCTCCCAGGGCTGTTCTCAAGATCTTAACGGAATAACAGGTTGACGATGTCAAGATGGGCTAAGGGTAAATGCTCAGTAACTATAAAGTCCCTCAACAGCAGGTAGGAATAGTGGTGTTGGAGTGTCTGGTGAGTTGGGGTTATGCGGGAGGGTGGAGGAGCATGATAGTGAAGACTGCTGGGAAGTGTAGGAATTCCCAAGGTACAGCCCTGATCCTCTTTGTCTTTCTTTCTCCTATAGCCCCGCCCCTCTTAGGACATCAGCTGTTCCCTGTAACAGAAGTTCCCTCATAAGTCGATGCCTCCAAATTCAAACCTGCCTGAAAGACATTCCTTTCCTTCAGTGGGTCTTGAATCTGTCAGTCCTTTCTTCTTCCCCACCGTCAATCCCTAATCGCCTCCCATGAGAATGATGTGCTCAACCTCCATACTAGGTTCCTGTAGCTCTTGCCCTGTGCTCCCCCGCCACTCCATCCTACATTACTACCATCAGATTAAACTTAGTTTTCAACTGATCTTTTCCCAAATCCAATCCCTTAGGGTCTCCTCAAAGAGGAACCCATCAAGACTGAATTTGAGGCAGGAATTCAAGGCTCCTGACTTCGGCTCCAGCCTTATCTTTGTTATCCCAGGCCAAGTTCTCTGAAATTCCACAGCTGTTTGGATCTTTGCTTCCTTGGGTGCCTTGTCTGAGTCTGAGCTGAGTGAGTTTAATTCCATAATAGCGTCCACAGCAGCATTACAGAAACACCTGCAGAACTGAATGAATTTTCCACCAGATGCTCCCTGCTCTCACATGTCTGACGGCAGATCTAGGGTCAGTGCTGGCCTCCTTGCTGAGCCTCTCTGGCACTTACTCGGAAGTTCCTGGATCCAGAAATCTCTGGTATTTGGATTTACCTTTTGGATTCACCAATTTTGAATGACCTCCCCATTGGAGATGTTTACTTCTCTAGTCAAAGGGTTTGTCTCCTCTTGTTTACATTTCTGTCTCGCTTTCTGTGACCTCCTCTGATCGAAAAGAGAAGGATCATTGAAAACGCAAGAGGAAATGTGAAGGAAAAGCCGGGCTGGGCTAATAAGCTAACTCACAAATCCAAGTGCAACAAGTGTCGGATTACTGATCTAAGTTCTGCTAGGCGAACTCCTAAATCTAAGTTATTGGTGGCGGTTTGCTGCTTCCCTGTTCATGTTTTTTTTTTTTTTTTTTTTTTTTTTTTGCTAGCCAGCTGGATTCTCAAAGAGACATATCTGGCCTTGAAATGTTGGTTTGCTTCCTCCCTGCCTCTACTTTTGTGATAATGATGCTGCTAAAGCTGTTCCACGCCTATTGGCCGAATACCCAAAGCTTGTAATTAACCCTATAAAACCTCACGCACACATCTTGGAGGTGCTGAGAGCTTCTGAGTACAAGCCCCTCTAAGCCTGCCGGCATAATAAGTCTGAGTACTCCAACTCTGAGTGGTGCTTGTTTCTTGCTGGCCTGTCATTTCCGTAACAGAAACACTGAGTTTATAGCTCAAATCTGTTTACTTTTCTCCATCTCCATGGCTGTTGGCCTAGTCCAAAGCCACTAACATCTCCCCTGGGCAACTGCAGTGACCTCATTCTGGGTCCACTGCTGACCTCCTGCTGTCCATTCTCCACCCAGTAGCCAGAGAGATCTTCTTAAGTCCAATAGAAAAGGGACTAACTAGAACTCAGACTTGGCTGATGGGAATGCAATTAATATAAGCACTTCAGACAACTGTTTGGCGATGTCTCTGAGCGCTGAACATTTGCATACCTTCAGAATCAACAGTTTTCCTCCTAGGTATATATTCAACAGAAATGCAATTGTGCCTTCACCTAGAGACATTTACAGGAATGTTTCGAGAGCATTATTTGTAATAAACCCACACTGGGATCTCTCCAAGTGTCCCTCAACAGTAGAATGTTAAAGTAAATTGTGATCTATTCACACAATGGAACGCATAAGAAATCATAAACCACGACTATATGTAATAATGTGGATGAATCTTACGAACATAATATTGAGCTCAAGAAGCCAGACACAGAAGTGTCCATGCTGCACGCTTCCGTTTATATAAAGTGCTTTACAGGTGAAACTAATCAACGATGTAGACGTCAGGATAGTGAAGTCGTTGTTGGTGGGGCGTTCAGGCCTGGTGGGAGGCATGTCTGGGATTCTGGTAATGACCCCTGTCTTGATCTGAGTGCCAAGTACATGGGTGTGTTCCCTTTGTAAAAATTGGCTGAGCAGTACATGAAGGAGCTAGGCATTTGTCTGTATGACGTAAATAAAAAGTTCCCCCCACAGTTTAAGAAGTTCAAAAAAAAAAAAAAAAGGTAAAAAGTCCATCAGTAGTTTTCTGGGTACTTATAATAAAATTCCAGTTCCTCACTGTGCCTTTCAGGGGTGCTGTGGCCTCTGCCCACCTGAGATCTCGTCTCATTAGACCTCAGCTGCCCTGGCCGCCTGTCTGGTTGTCGCTGCGAGAGCCTGTTTCTGCCTCAGGCTTTTGCACCAGTCCCCCTGTCTGCTACGCCGAGTCCTGCTTTTTGTCATTTGGATCTCAGTTCAGACATCATGTCATCTAGGCCTTTCTTGAAAATGCTATAAAAAGTGGCCCCCCACCTTGCCCTCAAAGTTCTTTATGAGCACATCCTGCTTTGTCTTCTAGATGGGCCCTTGCTCGTGTCTTTGCACAGTGTTAACAGAGCGCAGGTTAAGGCACTAGCCTAGGCGCGCAGCAGCCAACACAACAAGCAGGGCTTACGGTCTCGCTTCCTGCTGTGTGTTTCCCTAGTGGGCTCACCGGCTTCAGGGAGAGCGGGGACCTCGCCTGTGTCCCTGTGGGGTAGCACAGACCATGTGACTACATTTGACACAGCATTCTCAAGGGTGGCAGCAAGAGGGTTGCTGGGAGTGAGCAAGTGGAGAGGGCATCGTTGGGAATCTCCCCAGAGGCAGGCTGATAAGATTGTGGCGCTTTAGACTGAGGCTGGAGAAGGGGTGTGATGTGACGGAGCGTGAGTGTGTCAGCCTGGGAGGAGTGTGACGTCTCAGAGACAGTTGAAGTCAGAGCCATGGAGTGGAGTCCAACGGCCATAACGCCGTGCGGGAGGGGGAGTGGGAGAGAAGACCCGGACAGCCGGACGGACGGACGGACGGGTGAGAGGGGACTGCTGAGTGACGGAGAAGAGGTCTCCCCATTTAGCTAAGGAAGGTGTGGCCAGCAAAAGAGACGCAGGTGAGACATCCCCCGGAGAAGTTCATCAGCCAGCCATCCTGAGGAGTGGGGAACTGTACTGGGTTGATTTTTTGTCTTCATGCCATGAAGATATTAAATTCTCTGGACCTTCCAAAAAGTTCCCCTAAATGGGGAGGGGGTGGCGAATGGGGGTTAGGAAGTCCAGGAAATCTGGGTGTCCCCGTCCCCCACTCCTGCTGACAGATTCTAGTCTCCAGGAAGCCGCCAGGACCCACCCTTCTCCACCATCTGGACCCAGGTTCTGAGTTTATCCATGGCGCCCAGTGCAGAGTGGGCATCGGGAACGTGTGCTGAGAGCGAATGGACATGGGGGCGGGGGAGGTGACACCAAGCTGATCTGTGACATCGCTCCCTGGCTCCAGATACTGTCATGCACCTGCCCTCCGCCGCCAAGCCCATCATTATCTTGCCCCGACAACCTCCCACACAATCAGCTGCTCCTTCTGCCTCAACGCTGGTAGCCAGTGTTCCCAGCATCTGCCAGGCAGTGGGGATGGGGGACGGGGCTTGGGGTGGGGTGGGTGCAGGTAGGACATACTCCGTACCCTGGAGGTAACTGTTTAGAGCAGCGAGGCTCCTTCCCCTCAGACATTCAGCTCAGGACCCCGGGGCTCCTCCAGAACCTCCCTTACAGAGCGCTCAGTGTTTGAGGGCAGACTGGACAGGCTCCAGGTCCCCAGCAAGCCACTGCCAACTGGCAGCTATCCTTTTCCCTCTCTCCCTCTCCCTCCTGTTCAGAACCCTGGAGAACGGCACCCAGGCCCCTGGCCTGTGCTCTCAGGCCAGCCCTCTCACCATCAGGCCCCCGCCGATGAAGCCGGCCATGAGCCAGACTTGCAAGCTGATGTGATCCTTGGTCCAGGTGGTCCTCCCGTTGGGCACCAGCAGGAGAGCGTTGGCCGTGATGCAGATCAGGGAGAGGGAGACGAGGGAGAGCCCCACAAAGCGGGCACACTTCCCCGTGCACATGGCGGAGCGTCTGGTCAGGACAGGCCGTGAGTGAAAGTGAGCCCGAGCTCCCCAGGACCCAGAGGAAAACAAGCCTCGAGCAAAGGTCGGGGAGGAGGTGCGCGCAGCTGGCAGGAGCTGATGATAAGGGACAGAGGCACCAGACAACCCGGGGCTGCTGCAAAGACACAGGCAAAGGGGAGGAGGTGGGGGAGCGAGACACCCAGAGGAAGTTGCCTGGTGTTAGTGTGTTCTTCCTCTTTTTCTGCACACACGCCTCTCCACAGGCCCTCTGTCTGCTCCTTACCTGCTCTGAGACTTAGCCAAGTCTCTCAGACTCCGTTGCCTCATCTGATGCCCCTTGGCTCTCGGTTGGTGGTGAGGATTAAATGGGACATGGAGAGAAGCATTTTGTAAACAAGGATGCCCTAAGCAGATGTACTGTGGCCTCATCATCTCTGTTAATCCCATAGGGAAGGTTCCTCCTGGAAAATGACTAAAAAAATAGTGGTGGACGTTTGTCGTCCTTCCGTTTCTCCTTGGTCTTATTGCACCCTCCTCCTTTTGAGGCCACCCTCTGTCTCTCAGGCAGGCTCTCGACTGAGGTCTGATTGATTAAAGCATCCATCTCCCTGGCTTCCATATTTGATTCAGTGATGGCCACGTGATCCAAGCCAATCCCGTGAGAACCAATTTCTGGTTTTTGTTGTTGGCAATGTGAGGTTGAAGTCCTGTGTTTTGTCGTGGTGCTGCCGTTGCTGGTGGCATAGTGTCGCCTGCCTGCTGGAGAGTGAAGTCCATCCAGAGGAAAGAACGATCGAAACTTGGGAGAGGGACTAAGTCTTGATGACGTCATCGAACTTGTAGATCCAGCTGTGCCTGAAGCCTGATTGTTCCTTGGAAAGTTTTGATGATGGGACTCACTTTGTGTTTCCGTCAACTGCAATATAAAAAGTCTTTTCTGATACAGAGATGAGGTCTTTAAGCCCTTGCTGTGGACAGGGCCTCATGCTGGAGAGTATAGGGATTCACAGTTGCATGCATGGGACTCATATATGGGGTTCGGGAGCAAAAAAGAGAGGGAAGGCCCAAGTAGGATGTAGGATAGTGGTGCCCTTGGAGAGATGAGGGTGGCAGGAAGTTCTGGGGGGCTTCAGAGAGCACGTGATGAGGGTATCACGCAGGAAGTGATGTCCAGGTAGTGGCCTCTGAGGTAGCTTGTCCCAGCAGCCCTCTCAAACGGCTACAGAGACATGGAAAACGGTGAGTGCTTACAGCTCAAATTGAGTGCCAAAATCTGGGAGGGACTCCTCCTGTTGATAAGACAGAGGAGCCGGACAGAAAAATGTACGAGGAAGTTATTCCTTGAATCAGAGGATATCTGAAAAAAGGAAATGCTTGGCATCTCCCTGATCCTGACACATAGACAGTTACTGTGGTAACCGATGTTTGGTTTTGCCCCTGTTGTATCGTTTAGTGTTTTATATTTTCTTCCATGTTGTTTCTGATGTCTCTTTCCCTTCAATTTTCTCTCTCTTTTTATGAAAGTTTTTACATCCTCCTGTGTTTTATTTATTTTATTTTTTTTATTGGAGTACAGTCAGTTTATAATGTTGTATCAGTTTCTGGTGTACAGCATCATGCCTCAGTCATACATAGACATGTATTCATTTTCATACTCTTTTTCATTACAGATTACTACAAGACATTGAATACAGTTCCCTGTGCTATACAGAAGACACTTCTTGTGTATCTATTTTATATATAGTAGTTAGTATGTGCAAATCTTGAACTCCCAATTTATCCCTTCCTATCCCTTCTGTGTTTTAGATGGCATGGTTTAAATCCTGGTAGTGGTTGCTTGTAAGTGTCGCAAAAATATTCTTTAACTTGTCACCTTGCCTCTTTCTGAGAAACCTCAGACTGCCTGTCATCCCAGAAGCCTTCTTTGAGGGGTTCTGTACAGACGGTTTATGATGCTTAGCTTTATGGCTTACGGCTACCTGACCATCTGATCCTGTGATAAAGATTGAACTATTTGCTCCAATTCATAAATCCCTCCTGCCCTTTGCTATATCATTTTGTAGCCTCTCCCACTAGAGGTATATTCTACCTCCCACCCTATGGGCACACAGTGGAAGGTGGGCAGAATTGGCAATATTCCTGTTCTGGGCCTCAGTCTCAAGAGGCATTGTGTGTTGCTACTTGACATCTTGTGCCCCATCGTTGCCATGGAGAAACATGCCCGAATTAGCCCACTGGTAAAAGGAAGGTATAAGGTACAAGGAAAAGCCCCTGATCAGATCCCAGCCCACATCAAGTGACTTTCAACAAATCCATATACGTTTGGGTGAAGTAAATGCTTGTCTTTGTAAGGCACTAAGACTTTGTGGGGTTTTCTTTTCCGCAGCAGTACAACTTTAGGGAGCAGTAAGGGTTATGAAGAAAAAGAAAACAAGATAAGGAGATAGATGGACAAGTATGGAGAGCTATTTAAATATTGATTTTATTTTAAAAAAATTTTTATTGAAGTGTACTTGATTTACAGTGTTAGTTTCAGGCTTACAACAAAGTGCTTCAGTTATATATATACACATATATATTTTCTTTTCAGATTCTTTTCCATTATATTTTGTTGCAAGAAATTGAATATGGTTCCCTGTGCAATACAGTGCGTCCTTGTTGTTTGCCTGTTTTATATATAGTAGTGTGTATTTGTTAATATTCAACCCCTAATCCCCTAAACACCTCCTCACCCTTTCCCCCTTGGTAACCCCAGTTCTTTTTTTCTATGTCTATGAGTCTGTTTTTGGTTTGTAAATAGAATTTGTATCTTTTTTTTCAGATTACACATATAAGTGATATCATATGATATTTGTCTTTCTCTGTCAGACTTACTTCACTCAATGTGATAATCTCTGGGTCCATCCATGTTGCTGCAAGTGGCATTATTTCATTCTTTTAATGACTGAGTATATTCCATTTTCTATACACACACATGTTCTTTATCCAGTCATCTGTTGATGGACATTGAGGTTGTTTCCATGTCTTGGCTATTCTTGGCTATTGTAAATAGTGCTACTATGAACAGTGAGGTGTATGTGTTTTTTTGCCCAGGAGTGGGACTGCTGGATCAGATGGTAAGTTTATTTTTAGTTTTTGAAGGAACATTCATACTGTCTGGAGGGCTAGTGTAGTTAGGGAGGTCAGGGAAGGTCTCTCCGAGGCAGTGACCTTCAACAAGGAAGTGAGATTTGGGAGGAAGAGTGATCCAGTGATGGCAATGGCAAGTGCAAAGGCCCTAAGGAAGAGAACTTAATACTATAGGCTCAGCAAAGAACAGCAGAGTGGTTGGAGCTCGGGAAGTGGGGAAGAGCTGTAGAGGGGAGGCGGGGCTCTAGTCCACTTGGTCACTGTTAAGAGTTTGAGGGCTGTTGTAGGTGTGATGGGGCAGCCCCCCGGAGAGTCTGGAGCAGGGATTGATGTGATCTGGTACAGGTTTTACTGTTACCCTTTGTTACAGGAGAATGGATTGAAGGAAGGCAAGACCGGAAGTCAGGAGATGAGTGAAGAGCTTACTGTAGTAGCCCAGGTGAAGGATAGTGATGGCTTGAACTGTGGGGTAAAGGCAGAGGTGGGGAAGAGTGATCAGATTTGGGGTAGAGTTTGAACGTAAAGCCATTGGGATCTGCTGAGGGGTTGCGTGCATGGAGGAACTCTAAGATTTGGACCCAGTGATCGAATAAGTGGGGCCATTTATAAACACAAGGAAGCATGGGGAAGACAGATGTTGGGGGGCAGGGGTGGGAGAGGGAGTGTACTCAGAGAAAAGAGAGTAAAGCAGGGAGAGACACGCAAGAGGAGCAGGAGCCAGTAAAAGGACCCCCTAGCAAGCTGGGAGGAAAACCAGGAGAGTGTGAAGTCCTGGAAGCCAACACAGTGCTTCAAGGAGGGGGTGCATCTAACAACTCTGTTAAATGCCACTAAGAGGGTGAGTACTGACCATTTGGCTGTGCTTTATCTCCATAAGTATCCTTTCATCAGAATGGTTGGGATGTGAATAAGAGGAAAGTATAACCAGACATTTGAGGAATGCATTTAACAAGAAAGACCAAGAAACAAACAGAAAGAGGAAATTGTGGGTAATAGACATTGTAAGAAGCACTGGTGGAAAGATGAGGAAGTTCTTTTCTGATTGCTTCTCTTTTCTCTGTAAAATAAGAATTAAGATCACGAGCTAAGGATGGGGGTTGCAGTGTTGCCATCTGAGGCAAGAGAGGGTATTTCAGAGGGCAGAAGAGCGTATTGAGCAGGGAAACCATAGGACTGTTGGGGATACCAAGAGCCTACTTGTGATCTATCATTACACATTCAAGGGGAGATTTATCAGCACAGTTGTTTATCCCCAGCCATGCTCAGTAGCTCAGGGAAAGTCTCACTGTTGGTGGAGTTTGGTTTGACTCTTCTTGCAGTTTTGCAAGTAAGATGGCAGGAGAAGGACAAGAGAATTGAGAGTGTATGCAAAGGAATCATTATAGCCATGGACAATTGGATCTAAACTGGATGATGTGGGAATGTGAAGACATGAAAAGTGTGATGGACAGTGAAAATGTGGAGAGGTCAAAGGGCTAAAGAACCCAAAAGTTTGAAGGATTGATGCTGGGGAATCAGAAGATTGGAAGTGGTACAGTTACTGACAATGACAGGGCTCGAGGGTTTGGCGTTTGGAGGGTGTGGCTGAGGTGGGATGGAAGAGAAGAGTACAAGGAACCAAGAGGTGGGGGTGTTGGGTGGATTGTCTGGGTGGATGTCTGAGTTACACAGACGAAGACAATGCTTAATGATGGAGACATAAACATAAGCCAAATACTTAAGCCCTTGATGATGCCGGTAGATGCTGGAAGATGACTGCAACAAGGACGGGCATGGTCTGTTGGCACGTACTTCAAAGGGGCTGGCGTTTTGAAGGGAGGAGAAATTTTTTGGAAGCAAAAACAGTGGGTAAGAAAGACAACTGCCTCACCTCAGCGTCTGTGGAATGTGGGAAAACAAACAAACAACTACCCCTTCAAAGGGTTGCCAGAGAAGAGTGGCTTCGGAGGAGAGCTATGTTAATAAGCCCAAAAAGGCAAAGGGAAAACTAAGAGAAGAGGTTGATTATTTGGGGGATCTTGTTGATCTTAAGTCCCAGAGGGTCCAACAAAAGGATCTGGGGCAAGAAAGGGAAGAGGTAGGAGACTGAACCCAAGAGGGGATGAACAGAGTCATCTGGGGATAAGTCAAGGTGACAATGGGTGCCCTGACAAGTGTGGACTTCCGACATGCCTACAGTTAAAGGAGATTTATGGCACAATGTCACTTTGTGAAACGTAGGTAGTTGTTTGTAGTCTCTGTCTCGGGGTTGATCTTTTAGGCAGTTTGCAATAATGGTAACAACATACAGCATCTACTGAATACTTAACTATGCTGAGGAGTCTTCTGAGCACGTGCATTTATTTCCTTCATCCTCATGAGAACCCTATTACTATCCCCATTTTAAAGGGAAACAGACACGTTGAGGTTGGGTCACTTGCTCAAGGTCATGAAGGTCGTAAGTGGGGGGCCTGGATTTAAACTCAGGCTGTCTGAATGCGGAATAGTGATCTTACTAGGAAATCGTGGATCTGTCTTTGTGGTCCCCTTAAATTCCTCCATGTATCTTAAAGAAAATTTGGGTGTGTCTGATTCTTTGCATGGTCAATCATCAAGGGAAAAAGAGCTTTCATAATGAGCCTTTCTATCTGTCCTAGGAAATGATGTCGTTTGCCAAGAAGCAGTAGTGTATAGAGGTTAGAAGTGCATATTCTGGAGCCAGATTGCCTAGGTTTGTTTCCAGGCTACCCTACTTGACCTTGGTTAAGGTGCTTAGTCTCCCAGGGCCTCAATTTCCTCATCTGTGAAATGGGGGATAATGATAATAAGAATGTGCAGTTTTGTTGGGAGAATTAAATTGATATAAAGTTCTTAGAATACTGCCTGGCACAGAGTAAACACTATATCAGTATTTGCTGCTGCGTTTTTCATGCTAGGCCAATATAGCGTCGATCTCAGAAGGGCTTCTCCAGGGTTCTGGATCTGAATCTGCCTGGGTTCGAACCAGCTTTGTCCAAATTGGTCACCCATGGTCTATCTCTCCGCAACTGGTTGAGCAGCTAGAGAGAAAATTAGCGAGGATATAGAAGAATTCAACACACCATCAACCGACAGGATGTAGCTGATACTGACTGGTCGATTACTCCACCCAACAACAGCAGAATACATATTCTTTTCAAGCACTCATGTAACATATGTCAAGATAGACTCTATCCTAGGCTATAAAATGAACCCTAACAAATTTAAAAGAATTGGAACCATAGAGTGTGTTTTCTGACCACGATGGACTCAAACTAGAAATCACTGACAGAAGGATAACAGGAAAATCTCCAAACACTTGGCAACTAAAAAAACCCATGGGCTCACTAGCTGGTCGGTACCAACGAGGGCCATTGTTGGTAACAACCTGTAGCCTGTTGGTCCTTGTCTCACCTGTGTGATGCTCCCAGTGTGAAACTGACAGCTAAACCTGGCAGTCATCCATGTGCCAGTGCCATTTTTGGGGTTCTTTGGGGTTCTCAATGCCCCCCAAAGCCACATTGTGTCCCCAGAGAAGTGAGAGGAGCCCCTTCCATGTGTGACTTTGCTTCCTGGGCTCTAGGTGCTGTGAGCTTCGTGCCCCGTGGTTTTCCAGCGGCTCCTTTGGCCTCTGCCTGTGGTCCCTCTCTTCTAGGCCTCAGATTTGAGTCCATCAGGCTGGGCTGGGACTAGCATTCCACACAGACCCATGTTGCCTCCCTCGTCCTACGCTTCTACCCAAGTCCCGACAATCTGCCTTCCCTCTTCGTTGGCTGGAACCTCCATGCGAAGTATCTCAGGCATATCAACTCCCCACCAACAGGCAGGCCCAGGAAGTCTTGGGTCCCAAACTTGGATACCTTCTACTTCCTCCTTCATTTATAATAGAGAAAAATTAGGAACTGCCTAAATGTCCCACGGGGACATGTCACATTCACAGAGTAGACTAATACACAGCCATCCATGAAAAGAGACTGTCTAATGACATGAAAAGCTGTTCCTGACATATTTTTTATCTTTTTATTTTTAAACTTTTTTATGTAACTGTTTTATTAAAAAAGCGAGCTTTACAAACTACTATATATAAAATATATAAACAAGGTCCTATCATAGAGGACAGGAAACTATGTTCAATATCTTGTAATAACCTATAATGAAAAAGAATATATGTATGCATAATGGAACCACTATGCTGTACACCAGAAACTAACACAACACTGCAAATGAACTATACTTCAATTAAAAAAAAAAGCATATAAAGGAAAAAAGCAAAGTAGGGGGAGAGTAGAATTCAGTGCTAGAGTGTGTGCTTAGCATGCACAAAGTCCTGGGTTCAATTCCCAGTACCTCTCTTAAAAATAATAAACCAACAAATCTAATTACCCACCCCCCAAAAAAGAAAAAAAGCAAACTAGTTAGCATGATGTACAGTATGATTAAAGTTTGTAAAACTATGTACCTTCTAATGAAAGAGACAGTAAACACACTAAAATGGCAATGGTGGTTATCGCTGGGTGTTGGGATTGATGGTCAAAGCTGGTTGTTGGGATTGATGGTCATTTGAACTTTCTTTTTAGTGTTTTCTGTATTTTGTAAGTTGCCCAATTGTTGCGTCCAGTTTGCCTCTCTCTCACTTATCTATCCTGTCAAGTTGGCCACCCCCATGCAATTGAATACTCTCATGTCTTTTTTGTGAAGTACTGGGTACCCTTCTTCACCCTGATCTTGCTGCAGAAAAACGTGTTACAGCTCAGTTGTGACAGGATCCTAGATCCAGGCGAGAGACCAAGCAGCACTCACAGAGGTGGAGAACTCAGGTTTACTACACCAGCAGGCACAAAGGAGTTAACACTCCAAGCTCTGGACCCCATCTGTAGGTTTACACAGGCTTTATAGGCTGCCAGTTTACACTTTGCAAGATTATATGCAAATAAGGTATAACAAAAGTTGACTAATTAGGAACAAGCTTTGTAGAAATGGACCAGTCAGGAGGGAGAGAAATAACCAATCAAGAATGAGGGAAATGTACTAATCAGGAGTGAGGGAATTGTACCAATCAGGAGTGAGAGAAACAACCAATTAGGAGTGAGCCCTATGCAAATGAAGTACTACGAATGGACCAATCAGGACTGAGGGAAATGGACCAATAGAATTCTAGGGGTAAGTTCCACTTTCCTAGAAGTAAGCCTTTTCAGAGGCAAAAAGTGAAAGAGAGCCGCTGGGCCAGGGAACCTGATGGTGCTGGCAGGAGAGTAGTGGCCCTGCTTGGGGGTCCTGCTGGTCTTTTCTATGGGGCTTCCCAACTCAATCTGACCACCCTTTCTTGTTTCTGCTACCCAGTTTTCTTGCTTCCCTCATCACTTCTCCCTCTCCTGGCTGGCTCCTCTTTCTCTGATCATCCTTATGTTCACCAGGATTCTGTTTTTAAGGTCTCTCCTCTCTAGGCCCCTCATTCACTCTCCTAGTTCTATGAGTCCCCTGTCCACTGCCTACCAGAATCTCCACCAGGAGGTCCCACAAGCATTTCAAACTTAACAAGTCCCACCCTGAATTCAATACCTTCCACTCCCACCCTTTCCGACCACTCTAACTCTACCCCCTCCTCTTTCAGTGTTCCCACTTCTTTCTCTCCAGTTGCCCTGGCCAGGAACCAAGGAGCCATCCTTTATTCCCTCACCTCCGCTTGGCCTTCCCTTTGCCTCCAATTCATTGATCATCACCTGTTATTTCTACTTCGTCATTAGCCCTAGGACTTACTTGTTTCTCTCCAATATCAAGGCAGCATCAGCTCCTGCCTGTATTATAACTAAAAACTCCTGGCTGATCTGTCTCAAGTCTTACCCTCTCTTAGTCCATTTTCCCTCCAGCATAGTAGGAATATCTTTCTAAAATTTCTGTAGTAAATACTGAGTGGCTGTTACATCCTAGCACTGTGCTAGGACACAGTTATAACCAGACAGACAAGGTCTCCCCTTTCATGGGATTTACTTGTGAGTGTGTGTTGGAGGAGGAGGGGTAATAAACATAAATAAATGAATGACATAATAAAATAACTGTGATAAGTGCTCAAAGAAAATGAAAGAATAATGTGATGGAAAGTGATGGGGATTAGCAAGTCCCATCTCATTCGAAGCTCCAACCATATTGAACATCATGTAGTTTCTCCCAAGTGCCTTGCTTACCTTTGCCTCAGGGCCTTTGCACAGGCTATTACTATTTTTATCTCTTCTTTAACTAGCTAACTCTACTTGTCCTTCAGGGCTGAGATATAATTTCTTCCAGGAAGCCTTCCCTGATATCCTAGGGCTGTCTTATGTGCCTCCTCTGTGTCTCCAAGAGTCTTTCATCATCACCCAGTCATACTGTACTGTAATTTTCCTGTTACTTCCCTGTTTCTTCTAGGCCTCCCTCCAAGCCAGTGACTTTCAGATGTTTTGACCATGGTATGTAGGAAATATATCTTGTATCATGATGCAGCACATACACACATGGAAGCATGTATTGTGTGTATAAGTGGAACAAACGTTTCACAAAACAATATTTACTCTTACTACATGTGACACACCTAATCTTTTTAATTTTATTTCATTAAAAAGAGAATGTTGTTTGAGGCCCACTAAGTTGATTTTATGTCCCCCACAAAAATCTCATAAACCTGCATTTTGAAAATCTTGTCTTGAACCAGGAGTCAGCAAAACTTTTTCTTTTTTTTTTTCTTTTCTTTTTTTTACAGCTTGACTAATTTTTATGAAGTTTTGTTGGTTTTTTTTTTTTGAAATATACTCAGTTTACAATTTTGTGTCGATTTCTGGTGTACAGCACAGTGCTTCAGTCATATATATATTTATTTTCATATTGTTGGGATTTTTAAATGTGTTTCTTGTTGCTAATTTTCTGTTGTTTGGTTTTTGTTTTGTTTTGTTTTGTTTTGTTTTAGCAAACCTATGAGGAGCCTATTAGTCAATATTTTAGGCTTTGTTGGCCAAATAGTTTCTGTCACAAGTACAGCACTCAGACCCTGCTGTTTCAGTAGCCACATGAAAGGAGCCATAGACCATTCATAAAGAAATGGCTGTAGGTCTATTTCAATATAAATTTATGGATACTGCTATTTGAATTTCCTCTTTTGATTTCTTGGCTTGAGGCCACACAAAAACAGGTGGTGGGCTGGATTTGGCCAGAAGCTATAGTTTACTGACCCCTGCAATAGATGGTAAACTTCATGTTGGCAGGGACCACTCTCTTGTCTCTTCCCCATTGCAAGTCTAACTCAAAGCCATGTGTGCATTCAATCAATATTTAGTTAGTGAATTAGTAAAGAATACAATTTGTGAATTAAACATTTTTATTACAAAAGTGCTGTGTGTTCCTGGAAGAAAAATGAGCAGGACAGCTAAATAAAACAAATAAACAAACCCTGAGTAATCCCACCACTCAGAGATCACAATGTGCTTTCATACTTTTATGAAGGAGAGGGCAGGAAATGAGGGAGGTTATTTTCGGGCCAAGAGAGTGGTGAAAAGTTCTATTTCCCCTCAATCCATCAGGGACCTAGGCTGCCCTTTTGTGACTGTACTGGGCATGCAGGGCACTAGGAAGTCTTAGCAGGGGTGTGTACCCTCATCTGGGATCAAGGAAGTCCTCCCCAACAAAGGAAATGACCTTTAGGCTGATAAGGATTCAGTTGTGCAATCAAACAGGGAAGTTCCACACTGAGAGGGTATGGTGTCTTCATTCCCAGCTCTGGCTCCAGGATAGAGGGGGGGCAGAAAGTGGTGTGAGATCAGCTTGAGGAGGCTGGCAAGGAGCCACATGAAAAGGGCCTTGCCATCTAGCTCTAACTGCCAGTTTACAGGAACTAAATATGGATGAACATATTAAAAAAGAAAACACCCTGAGGAAAATAATCAGCCAGAATGAGGAACATTCTACAGGACAAATGATTTAGTTTCTCGTTGAATCAGTGGGTTGAAAATAAAAACAGAAAAGGGAAGGAGGTCTGTTATGGAAAAAAAGAGACTTAAGAGAAAGGTATGACAACCAAAAGCCATGTGTGGATCTTATTTATTTCTTAATTGGAAAAAGCCACCTGTAAAAAGCATCTTTGAGATAATTGAAAAGACATGAACATGAAGTGGGTATTATGAAATTAAAGAACAATTGTTCATTTTATTGGTTATGATACTACTGGCATGGTGGTTCGTTTTTTAAAGCCCTTATTACTTATAGATACATATGAGTGAGATAACTGATGTCTGGGGTGTGCTTGAAAATGCTCTGGGAAAAAGCTGGGGGGGGGGTTATATTGTGATATAATAAGAAATATATATTTGGTCTTTGTCCCAGATTCCTGGCTAAAAAGCTTGTGAAACCCTTGGAATTTCCTAAGTGGCAGGGGTGAGAGGAGTGTCTTTTGTTACTCATAAAAAGCTCCTTTCAACTACATCCGGGTTGATGCTAACGAGGTGACTCTTGGTGGGCCCCTGTGTAGCTTCAGGATTATTCCCCAGGAATAAACTGTGTGTCTGAGTGATGGACATCCACCTGTGACTGTTTAATAGGGAACTGTGGACCCTGTATCAACCCAAATATGCTCTTCTGCCCCGCAGAATTTACAAACACAGATATTGCCCCTAAATTAGTCACTCTCACAAGCCATTTTAGTAGAAGTTCTTCAACAAGCTGATGATACCAATCCACAAAATGAAGCAACTCCTTCACAACTCGATTCCTGGTTTCGGTAGTTTCTTGGTTTTGTCCTCCTCCTGTACTGACAACCTTGGTGACCACAGAGGCCTTAGAGATACTTTCTGTTCTAGCGTAATTTTTCACTTTTTGTGGATAGCTTTGAGGCTAGTGGCCAAAACTCAGACTGACCCAAATCTGACCTTGGTCTAGCATCAACGTCCAAACCAGAACTCTTTTAAAATTTCATTCGCACCATTACAGATAATAACCGAGCGAATCATGGGGCTGTATATTTCACTTTTTGCCCCGTTGGTTTGCATTGCCTTATGCATCTAGTGAAACACCTTCCTGGGAGTTGAATCCAACTCTAACTATCCACTGATGACCTTTATCCTTAGTAACGGCAGCACAGCTGCTTTCCATGCTGTGGATGACCACGTGGCCACTCAGGTATCAAAGTTTCCTCATCTCCCACTTTCTTATCCTTTCTCTTCCCCAACCACATATTTCTGTGAGCCAGGGCCAGTCTAGCAAATCTCAGTTCTGACACCAATTATTAGCTATTTTTACTATCAGCAAATAGATGGGGTTTCATTTCCCCCTTAACACTAACCAATTCTCCAAATATCCTGACACCAACTGAGTGTCCTACAATTCAATCAGTTCTGACACTAAATACCCGGAGTGAGCAGAAGCCCTACAGGTTAAGGGCTTGATCCTACAAGACTGCCCCCACTTCAGATACTAATGGCAAGTCCTGAGCAACTCTGACCAACTGAGTATAAATTGAGCTATCGCATGACCTTCTTCTCAGGTTCCATAATTTACTAAAATGGCTCACAGAACTCAGGAAAACAGTTTACTTATTATTACTGGTTTATTATAAAGGACACAACTCCGGAGCTGCCACATGGAAGGGATGTACAGGGCAAGGTGTGCTGGGGGTGGCCTGGAGCGTCCACGCTCTCTCCAGGTATGCTACCCTGAGTACCTCAGTGTGTTCACCAACCCCGAAGCTCTCTGAATCTCATCATTTAGGAATTTTTATGGAGGTTGCTTGGTGATTAACTTAATCTCCAGCACACCCCTCTTCTTCTACCTGGAGGCCAAGGAGTGGGGCTGAATGTTTCAGCCCTCTAATCACATGGTTGGTTCCTCTAGTATCCAGCCTCCAGCCTGAAGTTAAGTAAGAGCCCACCTAGAGTCACCTTATTAAAATAACCTCAGGTAATGCTGAAAGGGGCTCATTATGAATAAGCTGTCCCTCTCACGTCTATCACTCAGTTTATAGAAGCTCTTGTGCCAGGAATGGGGGATGCAGACCAAATATATGTCTTATAAAATCACACTATCACAGGGAGTAATAATGAAATTGGGAAAATGTTGGTAACTGTTGAAGCTGACTGATGGGTACATAGAGATTCATTATGCTAAATCTTCTGGGCTTTTGTGTATATTTGGAAACTTAGATAATAAAATGTTTATAATAAAAGAGGATGACAGAAAGAGAGGCACCTTATATGCCATACTAAGGAGTCTGAACTTGATTTTTAACTTTTTACTTTGAAATAGTTTTAGATTTATAGGTGAGTTGCAAAGATAGTAGTGTTTCCAAATACTCTTCACCCATCTTCCTTTAGTGTTACATCTTATATAACATGGCACGTTTATCAAAAGTTAGAAATTAGCATTGATATAATACCATTACCTAAACTGCAAACTTTATCAAATTTGTCCAGTTTTTCCTTTTTCGTTGTTTTCCCTGTTCTGGGATCCAATCCATCACATTTAGTTGTCATGTACCCTGAATCTCTTCCAATCTGTTTCTGGCCTTTGCCTTCTGTGACTTTGATACTTTTGAAGAATAGCAGTTAGGTGTTTTGTAGACTGTCCCATAATTTGAATGTGTCTGATACATTCTCATGATTAGACTGAGACTATGGGCTTTGGGGACAAATACTACAGAGGTGATGTGGCCATCTCACTGCATCATGTCAGGGAGCATGAGGTCAACATGACTTCTTATTTCTTCGAAGCCTTAGTCACTTGGTCCACGTGGTACCTGCCAGGTTTCTCCACTGTTTCCCTTTCTATACCTTGTGACAAGAGTCATTAAGCCCGGTCTACAGTCAAGGGGATTTTAAAATCAGGGGAAAGTCACTGAAGGGTTTTAAGCAGGGAGTAATGTTTTGAATGTGTGTTTTAGAAGCACTATTCTTGTTGAAATGTGGTGACAAGACATGGTGGAGTTTGCAGTGGGACTGGACATAAAGTGGTGGATGTGAGCGACCAGCAGTCAGTTGGAGTTGGTTCTTTATTGGAAGGTGAAGGACGGAGAAGGTGAAGTCAAGGATGGCCACGAGATTTCTAACTTGGACACCTGAGTGGCTGAGCTCTTTCACTGAATCTAAGCCAAGGCTTCTGTGTGCTCCCAGGAAGCTGGATACCTCCCCTGCCCCCAAGGGAGAAGCCACTTTTTGTTTCTTGGTCTTGCCTTGCCTCCGGTCGGGTCCCTGACAAATCAATTTACAGGTTAGAAGAAGTGTGGGATTACCAAGGAGGGTCGGAATCCCGAGAAAGAGAGGGGGCAGCCGTCAAGGAGCTGAAAAAGAGCTGGAGGAAAATGTTATCCCTAAATCCTTTTCTCCTCTCCCCGTTGAAGGACCCAATTAAGACCGTTTGTCTCAGTGGTTTCAAACAAGTAATTTTATTTACCTTTTTGTGTTCCGCCAACCATCCTCCCCCTCGGCCTCGCCTGTTACGTGTTGGGAGAGGGGGCGGCCTGCTACCTCTCCGGACTCAGCTCCGCCTGCGGGACCCCCGCCCCGGTTTCTTTTCTCCTCGGCGCCTGCGGGCTGGGGCGGGAGGAGCCGCAGGAGTCGGGGCGGGGGGCGCGGGCCCGGGCGCCGGGCGGGCCGCGCCCCCTTGCGGAGGCTTGTAGACCAGGTGGAAGATGAAGGCGTTGCAGTACCTGAGGGGGGCGTGGCGCCGTCAGGGGCGGGGCCAAGAGGCCGCGATTTCCCAAGGGGCGGGGCTTGTGGGCTCCGAGTTCTAGGGGGTGGGGCTAGAGTTAGGGCTCGGCCAATCATAGGACAGCAGGACCTTTTGAGGGGTGGGCCAGGAGTCGGAGAAATTTTGTGAGCCGGCTCTTAAGAGGGGTGTTTGGACGACGTGGAGACCCTGTAGAGGGGTGGTGAGGAGTGCGGACAGAGAAGGCGGGGTGTGGGGCTGGGGCCAGGACGGTCCCAGGACAGCAGAGACAAGCAGCAGAGACGACGGTAGAGGTGGTGGGCCTTTTAGGATGCACAGCCAGGGAGTAAGAAGGCCTTACCAGGGCATGCAGTTGTCGGCCGCTCTGAGGCGAAAGGGGGAGCGGAAAGGGTTGGGCTGTGGAGGGCTGGTCCCCCCTCCTGTGGCCACCGCCATGGTCTGGTCATCCATCACACAGCCGTACTCGCTGCTCTCAGTGAAGAAGGCCGGCACTCGGAGGGACTGGGGTGGGTGCGGGACGTCAGACACTCTCGGTATAGGCTCCCAGCCCCACGGACATCCCGAGCAACAAGGATCGCCACCCCGGTTGAAAACTGAGGACCCAGGAGGGCCGGGAGCCGGGGAGGCACGAGGCAGCCACAGAGAGGGGCAGGAGGACCCGTGGGCTCAACCCAGGTCTGTGGAACAGATAATGGGGAAGAAGAGACTTTCAGAAAAGGAGGAGGGACTGGGCAGGGGGTGAGAGAAGATCCTCTTTGTCCCGTCCCCCACCTGTAACCGGGGCAGCAAGCTCAGCCAAGTGTCCTTTAGACCAAAGCCGGAGTTATATCCTGTGGGCAGAGGGAGAGCAGGGAGCAGCTGGATCCTGTGGCCTCTCTCCCACCCTCCCCACACTTCTGCCCCAGGCTCTTACCAATAACCAAGTCAGGCTTGGGCCCCTGGAGCAGGTGGTAGGGCCGTGCAGACACCTTGATGTGCAGGTCTCTGCGGCCCCCCTTCTCCTTAGTCCCAGAGTTGAGCCGTGCTGATACCCCAGAACCAGAGCGGACAGGTACTTCGGGGCCATCCTGGGGAGTTAAGTGGGGTGGGGAAGCCACTGGAAGTTAGGGTACTGGAGGATGCGACAGGTGAGACAGGGGAGGGGAGGCAGGGAGCTGAAGAGCAGGGCCCCCCTCAGCCCTTACCCTCTGCAGGGTAAAATGCTGCTGGTCACTCTCGGGGGGCAGGCCGTCACCCACAAACTGCAGCTCCAAGGCCACGTGGGGGAGCAAGACCAGGAGCTCCTGAAGGACAGACAGGACAGATCTGGGTCCCACCCTTCGTCCATCTCCACACCCAAAGGCCCAACCTTCAAGCCCGGAGAGACTTACCCAAAACACCATGACAAGGTCAAACTCCTTCCCGGCCTCCACTACATGGATTTTCAGTGACTGTTTGTTCTGGATGTTCAGCTCAGGGACTGGGTGACAAGCTAGCCATTTCAGAATATGGTCTCCTCCCCGCCACCTGCTGTTCCCTACCAGCTCCCCGTCCCCCCTGCTCCATGCACTCCTCCCCGGGCCTCGGCTCTGCTTACAGGACTGGGGCACCAGGTGGGTGATGACATAGTACACCGTCAGTGGGTAGGTGAGAAGCACGGCCATGGGGGAGTCGAAGCTGAGGCCCCGCCATGTGTAGTAGTCCTGCCATGAGCCTGGGAAGAGTGGGTTACTGGGGACCTGGCCCCAGGCCTGGACCCCAAGCCCTCCAGTCTAATAGCCCCCTTCTCAGCCACCCAGACTGCTGGCCCTGCAGTCCCTTTCCCTACCCCTAGCTCCCTCAGGGCCCTTCCAGCTCACCAAAGAGGCCCCTGGGTGGATCTGGGGGCACAGGAGGCATCAGGGCAGGCCCGTCCCCCTGGAGAAGCTGGTAGGGATCTCCTGAGAGGATGAAAGAAGACGAGCCTGGTGTCAGGGAGATCCACACCTGCCTCTTCTTCTTTTAAAGGAGTTCTGTTCCCTGTGAGAGGGCCTGGGGCAGCAGCAAGAGGACTAGGGGGCTGCCTCGCGATGGGGCTCCTGGATGGGGTGGGTAGGAGTGACTTCTCTGAGGGTTAGGGAAAGGCCCGAAACAGCCCTGGGGCTAGCGGTGGGATTTGGTGCCTACGTGGAGGGGTCATCTAGGACTGGACAACTTTTTGCTTTCCCATCCTTCCCTCTAGTCTGAGGGGCCCATGCCTGGAGAGAGGCCCCATGTACCACGGAGAAGAAGGCTGAGGGATGGCATGCTGCCCCGGGGGTGCCTGGGGGTGCCAGGGCCTGATATCAGCATGCTGAGCTGCATCCAGTAGCCACGAGTGAGGCCCCGCGAGGCCAGGAAGGCCTCCTTGTTAAAGGTTTCACTGGTCACCTCTGGAGAAGGATGAGGGGAGCGGTTGAGGGCCCGGTGGGCAGGATTCCAGACTTTGGCTCTCCTCAGCCTCTCCCCAGGACCCTGGGTCTGAGTCTGGTTTCAGTCAGGGAGAGAACTGACAGTTCTGAGTGTTTACAGTATAGCCCACAGAAGCCATGTAACAGTTCCATGGGTTTTAACATTTGTTAGTCTGCCCATTTTACAGATGAGGAAACTGAGTCTCTAAGAAGCAAAGTGATTTAAGGTCACCAGTTAGTGGTGGAATGGAGAAGCAAGTATTTGATACCTCCTCCCGAATCCTCTAAGCTCTCTCAGGGGCCTACACATTCAGTCCTCAGCTCCAGAGATGCTGTCTCCAGCCCCAGGGGTCTAGCCCCCAGCCCCAAATACCCAGCCATTATTCCAGGGATCTAGACTCCAGCCCCAGGACCCTGTTCCCAGGCACCTGGGGCCCCAGTTCCAAGGATCTGGCCCCACTTCCCCCCTCCCCATCCTGACTTCCTTATGGTACCTGCGGTGTAGGTAAAAGGCAGAGTCGCCAGTTCTCCGGCCCGCTCCATGAAGGCTGCAAGCCTTGGGCACCAAAATTGGTGACTCACATCATCTGGGCACCGCTTCCAGTCGGTCTGGAGACAAGCCTCTCCGCAGTACAAGACAGCACCACACTGGGGGCTGGGGTCACAGTGGGTGGTGGACATCCAGGGTCCGTCTCTGTAGGTCCCCTGTCTGCTGTGCCACTGTCCCACAGCTGCCTGTACGTCACTTGGTCTGTTTGTTCTCTCTCTGCCTATAACAGCTTGGTTTGGTTTTCTTTTTTCATCTTTTTCCCCTGTCCTTCACCCTATCTGTCCACAAGGTCCCGCACCGGCCTGCTGTCTCTCTGTTTGCCTGACTTGGGCTCTTCCTCCCACTGCATCTCTGCAGGCTACTCACCAGGGTGTCAGCTTCACTTCAAAGCTGTGTCTGTGACAAACGTGGCAGGTTCGAGCCCGAAGGGAGGCAAAAGTGAAGCCTGGCTGGGGACCCCATGTCCGCATTGGAGTCTTGGCTAATTTCACTCCCAGTCTGGGGACCAGATTCTCTAGCTCTCTGAGTGGGGGTGGAGACAGCATCAGGCTGGGGGGCTCAGGACTTCAGGCCCCAGGCCTCCCCACCCTTTACCAGGTTTCCATACTTATGCAGCTGGGCATCTCCCACCGTAAGCTGTCGGGGCTTTCGGGGGTCTCCAGAGCCCATGGGGCAGGCCATGCTGTGGCAGAGGAGAGCATAGGCCCGGGGAGCCAGGTTCTCTGTCCCTGAGCCCCTGCCTGCAGTCCCCTGGGCTCCATCCATTAGCAGATCAATGCCCAAGATGGTGCCATGTTTATCTGTCACCAGTAGGAGGCAGGAAAGGTGCAGGGGTGCAGCCTCTGGGGAAGAAGGGAAAAGTTGGGGGTGGGTGGCAGCAAAGATGGTCGGGGTCAGGGGCATCAAATCAAATGCCTGCAAGAGGCTAGGAAACTGAGTGAAGGGGACAAGCCTCATCTGAAGGGGACAGCTGCTAAGCAGGCCCAGCATCTGCTGCCAGGTAGAAATGCGGGCCTGCAGTCGGAACTTTACATCTTCTTGCGAAGGTAGAACTGCAGACTTCTGAAATTTTTGTTTCTTTGAATGTTTAAAGGTTGGCTCAAATTAAAAAACAGCCTTGTGGATCAATGAAAAAAATCCTTTTCAGGCCAGACTGGCCTGAGGGCCACCCATTTGTGACTCCTAGCTGGATTCTGAGGGGTGCAGGAGGGTTGGGCAGGGCACAGGGCAGGGCCAGCCCTGGGTTCTTACCACTTGTCCGTCCCTTCCTCCTCTCAGGCCCCGGCTCCATCTCTGCCCTGTCCTCTCGGCAGCCATCTTCGCCACCTCCTGCCTCCTGCTCAGCCTCCTCTGGCTCCCCTCCAGGACTTGCTTCCTGGGGAGACTCCCTGCTGGTGGGGGCTGGCTCCCCATCCTCTGTTTCTGCCTTCTCCATGCCCACACCCTCCTCTCCATTCTCTCGCTCCTCCTCCCCTTCCTCTCCTTCCTCCAGGCTGACAAAGCTGACATAGGGGCTTAGATCTCGCAGGTGGAGTAGGAGCTCATCTCCCAGGAGCCGAGCAGCTCCCAGGCCAGGTCCAGGGCCTGGCTCTGCCCCTTGTCCCAGGCTGATGCCCACACTACGGTTGGGCAAGACGTGGAGCACCCAGAGGGCAGGGTCCTGGGGCAGCCTTCTGATCTGAGCCTCCAGCTGTCGCCAGCGACCCTCGAGGCTGGTCCGCCCAGCCCCACGCTCTGCCACAAACTTGCGGTACCAGCCAAAGAGGAGGGCGGTGAAATCAAGGAACTCATCCCGGTATCCAGACACAAATTCCATGTCCTCAGGGGCACAGCGCCTGGGCCCACACTGGGCTGAGGAAGGGATAAATAGTGAGGGAGAGATCCTGGTGAGAGTTTAGGGCTGGGTCACAAAATGGGGGCGGGCTGTGTTTGAGGGTCCCTCAGGGTGGAATCTATGGGTGAGTGTTCGGAGTGAGAAAGGAGTTTTCAGGGCTGAGGATGGGAGTTGGGGATGAAATGGGGGCCAGACTTGAAAGTGGGTGATTAGGGTTAAGGATGAGTCGTCAGAAAGGAGATGGTATTTGAGGCTGCAAATTTGAGGCTCAAGCCGTCAGAGGTAGGGTTTGAACTGAGGATGGAGGTGAGGAGAGCTAACCCTATGGGAAAGGGTTTGGTGAGGAGGGAAGAGTCCCGTGGGCTGTGGGAGAAGGGTGTAGGAGCCAGGGCATCCCTTGGGCTTGGATCGGCTTGGCGGTGAGCCCCTCCCCGCCGCTCCTCTACTCCGGTACCTGTAGCCGCCACCACTTTCAAAGGTAAATACCTCGGGGTGGGGCGTGACGTCAGGCTCCCGAGACCCCGGCCCGCTCCCGGGTGGCCACGCCCCCGCGTGTCCCGCGCGGCCCCGGCCAGTGTCTGCGCAGCGGGGCGCGCGGACTTGCCTGCAGCGATCGCCCCGGCCGTGTGACTGACCCCGGCGAGGAAAGGGAGAGCCTCTCAGGGAGGAGGTCCAGCCAACTGACCTGCGGAGGGCGGGGGGAGCTGGCATCCCCGCGCCGAGCTAGATAAGCCCAAGGGACTGTCTTTCGCTTTCCTTCTCCGTTTTCCCACGCTCCTGACCGCCCCCTCGACGAGGCTCGGGCCTGGGCGCGGGGGCGCAGACGGAGGAGCTCCGCCTCCCGGAGTTTCCTGGCCGCCGGAGGCCCGCGATCACGCGGCTTCGACAGTACTGACCGCACTGTCCGTTCGAGACGGTGGGAGCCCCGGCAGGGAGGCGCAGCCGCCTCGCGCCCCGCCTCTGCCGGGCCTCTGGCGCTGACGGACGGCCGTGGTCTCCCCCGCTCCCCGGAGTCTCCGTTCCAGGGGGAGAAGGAAAAGAAAGCCCTTGAGAAACGGTCTGGACGTCAGGCTCCGGAGCCCGTCTGGGAATCAGAGAGGGAGAGGCGGCCCCGAGTTGCTGTTAGGCTGGGAACATGCACCAGAGCCTCGAGGGCAGTCACTTTGGCGAAGGCCTCACTGGTGGCGAAGGCGTAGATGGAGCCGAGGGGAATTAGGAACCTGTGTGTGTGATGGTGGGAAGGGTGGGAAGGTTTGAGAAAGAGCGAGGGAGCCACAAAGAGGCGGGGACTGGATTGAGGGAGGGAGACCACTCACCTGACTAGCTCCCTCCATCCTGCCAGATACTGCGACAACTCCACATCCCCTTCGGGGTTCATACTGGCGTGGAACGGCCTCACCATGCGGCCCAGCATCCCCTGGGGGCCCAGACACTGAGACTCTTCCCCTTCCAGGCCCTCCAGGGGTCCCGGCTGTTTCCGGACCTGGGGGTTAGATATGAGGGCAAGGGGGGAGCCGAATCCCTAGCCCGCTGGGCCTCTTTTGCCAAGCAGCCCAGTCGGACTGAAGAAATTGTTCCTAGGGTCTAGCTGGTGTCCCTCCTGCCGAACTCTCAGCAGGAGGCGGGAGAGTGGAGAGGAGGAGGAGGATCGGCCCTTCACCAGCTCCTCTGCCTAGCCTACTTGCCCCTGCTCCCACCTGGAGCTCCCAGTCCCAGTCCTGCCTGGAGCGTACCTGTAAAGGCGGCGGTCCCTCGGCAATGCAGGTCTGCGTCCCCGATCCACAGCCTGAGAGGGCGCCTGGGGAGAGACGAGACAAAGAATTGAGGGCTCTAGGAGGAGTCTTCGGTCCCCAGAGCCCGGATTCCTGGGTTCCTCCCGGAGCAGGTGAGGGAAGGGACCGCTCACGAAGGCTCCGAGTCCAGAGATAAAGAAGCAGAAGCGCGAAGATAGCGAGAGGAATTGCATGACGCAAGCAGAGCCTCGGGACCTGCGGAGGGAGTGCGACCCCCATGACTGCTGAGGGGACCACCGCCCCCTCACCGGCCCCTAGCCAGTGCTTGTCCCTCTGCCTTTAGGAGGGGAGAGAAGCCCTGAGGGTGCAAAGGGTTAATAATTAACCTAGGAAGTCCCCTTCCCCTGTGCCCTTTGCCCCAGAGGGCAGCATCTGAGGGGTGAGGGACTGGATGAAGAGGATTTGGGAGATTCTGTAGCAATGACACGTCTTTACATTTCCCTTCCCGGTATGGCGAGGTTGTAGTAAGAGGCAGCCTGAGGACTGGGGAGAGACGCTGAGGTCAGAACCAGCTCCCCCTCTGAGCAGTGCTGGGGGCCTCAAGTTAACTCTGGGCTTGAGTTCCCTCCACTGTACACTGAGGATACTAATAGGTACTTTTGCAGTCATCATACAATGATATTGCATGTGCAACACAGTCAGTGGAAATGAATACCACAATTGCTCCATAAATCTTAACCTATTAAGTTCAAGCACGGGGCACCTGGATCCAGGGAACACTCATTTCTAAATTCCCTATCCTATCCCAGAATGTGAGCTCTGATGAAGACAAGGGACTTTTCTTTTTACAGGACTCTTCTATTTACAACACTTAGAATATTGACTGAGCCAAAACACATTATTGCTAAATAAATATATATTGAATAAACTAACGGATGTGTATGGTGGCAGGCAAATCAGGGGTGGAACGCCCCATGACAGATTTGAGCCCGTTTTTTTTATCTCCCCAAATTAGGAGTCCACCTGGTGGTCATGGGGGGAAAAACATTCAGGGAAAGGATACAGGAAGCAATGAAAGAAACAGCATCTCCTGTTCTCAGTCCCCTGTCCATAAACTTTTTAGAATCATTCCAGTCTCTGTGTATATTTTCTTTTGAGGGGGAAAGGTGTCCCAGATTCTGAATGAGTCGCGGCCCCAGTCGCTCACCACATGCTTCCCAGCTCCCACAGTTCATGGATTCTTGTCCTGTCTCTCACTCTGATGCTCCCTCACATCTTGGAGGTCCCTAGGGTTGCTCCTAACCCATTGTGTCCGGTGGGATTTGGGAGCCATCACTTCCATCCCTAGCCTTGGGTTCCCTGCTTCCCAATGTTTGGATGTTTCCCAGCTTGCTGACTGTGACCTTGGGCAAATCGCTTGCCACTACAGCCCCAGTTCCCTCATCTGCAGCGTAGGAAGGGTAATTCCCACCCCCGAAAATTGTTGAGGGTTAAACAAAACATGCCTGCAAGACACCACGATTCGTGCCCTATAGCTAGTAAGTGTTCTGTTAAGTTGTGGTTACTTCCAGTCGTCGGTTCTCACAGCCCCTCCTCCTCTGGCGCTGGGAGCCTCCGTCTCCCTGAGGTGAGAACAAGTCTGTAGGCTTCCGGAGCGGATTAGTTTTGGGCGTCACTTAATCCGGGTGGCCCTTCCGTAATCAGAGTCCCTTGCACACACCTGCACAAGAGGCCGGGGCTCACAGAGGCTGCGGGATGGAGCTGGGTGCGGGAGCCAAGCTGCTGCTGCTGCTGCTGTGGGCGACATGCCGCAGACATGCTAGCGCAGATGGTCTGGGCGGCTACACGTCGGTCATCAGGGTGACCAACGGGGGCCCCTGGGGCGACTGGGCCTGGCCCGAGATGTGTCCTGAGGGATTCTTCGCCAGAGGCTTCTCACTCAAGGTAGGGGCTCGGGCCTAGGTCTCGGAGGAGACCTCAGAGCCGAGGATGTGGTCTTCTGACTCGTCCTCACTCCTCTTCTTGCCGACGCCCAGGTGGAGCCCCCACAAGGCGCTCTTGGAGACGACACCGCTCTGAACGGGATCCGGCTGCACTGCGTGGGGCGGAATGCGGCGCTCGACACTCACGTGGTGGAATCGGAGTCTGGAAGGTGGGGGGCCGGGGCCGAGGATCCTCTAGGGTGGGGGTACGCCCCTTACCCTCCGCCACACACCCCCTCCTGGCAGGCAGGTTCCCCCAGAGCTGTGGGGCAGTTCAGACCTGGGAAGCGGGTGGAAGACCTCCCCTCCGCACCCCGGGGGAGGTCAGGTGACTGGAGCACCTGGTGGGAAGCCCCGAGGTCTGGGTCCAGCTGGAGGTGGGCAGGGGGCGCCCGCGGAGCCCGCTCGTCTTTGCTCCCCTCGCAGGTGGGGCGCGTGGAGGGAGCCCCTGTGGTGTCCCGGCGGCGGCTTCCTCGTGGCTTTCTCGCTCCGCGTGGAGGTCCCTGTGACCCCCGGGGACAACACGGCTGCGAACAACGTGCGCTTCCGCTGCTCCGACGGCACGGAGCTGCAGGGGCCCGGCCTGACCTGGGGCAAATTTGGAGGCTGGAGTGAGCCGTGCCCTAAAGGCTTGTGCGGCTTGCAGACCAAGATCCAGCGGCCCGAAGGCCTCCTTGATGACACCGCCCTAAACGACGCGCGCTTTTTCTGCTGCCGCAGTTGATACCATTGCCCCCCTCTCCCTCCCAAGCCTAGTCTTACCTCTGGTATTAAAGCTTCTCTGTCTTGGCTTTGGTCTGGCTTGTGCTAGGGGTGGGAAACTGCGTCTCTCCGTCTTCCTAACCTAGCACTGGGCCAGGCCCACATTCGGGTTTGGTCTCAGGAGTCCGTAGCAGCCTCCTGAAAGTTACCAACCCATAGTTCAGAAAATACACACTTAAGCACAATTTTGTGTACAAGTTCAGGAAGTCTCTGCAGACATGTCGTCTCCAATAAGAGTCCAGGCTCTTTCCTTTCTGAACCACCAGTGACCTTACATTAAGAAACTTCTACCAAATTAGGAAGTGACAATACTATAAAGTCGTAAGTCTTCATTTTCTAGAGCATAAGAGGCTAACATGTCTTTCCCATAGTTTTCCTTTTGCCCCCTACACAACTCAGTAGCTTTTCTATATACTGAGTCCCATTTAGGGCCTTTGTCCTTGCTGTTCTCTCTTCCTGACCCGGCTGTCCAGATAGCTAGCCCATCCACCAGAGTTCAGCTTCAATTTCACATTCTCGGACTTTATCTTATTTTAAAAAAAGTGCACTCATCATTTAAAAAGTGCTTATCACCAACTGAAATACTCTATTGCTTCTTTTAAAAATTGCCCATCTTCCACACCTGGAATGTTAAATTCTTTTAAGAGCTCAGAACTTGCTTGTCTTGTTTACACTGTATTTCCAGCGCACCAATAGCTCAGTAACTATTTATTAAGAAAATAACAAGCGGGGTGTAAGGGTCCCAAACAAGAGAGCTCCAAGCCCCGATGTATCTGGAGGCCTTCCAGCATTCCTTGTATAGAGCACAGTCTGAGACCGGGAGGAGGGCTCTAAATAGTTTATTCCAGGGACGGGGGAGGGCCAGGCGGGCGTCCAGGAGCGACGGACCAGGTCGGTGGAGCCTCAGTGGGGGGCGCCCTGCGGAAAACAGAAAGTGAGGACGCAGCTAGGGAGCAAACAGGTTTCCTAGACAGCTCCATCCCACGCCGTCCCACCTCTTTCTTCCTGCAATCGCCACAGAAGACACCAATGGTCGCGTTCACCAGCTGCAGCCCACACAGCAAGATCTCCAGGCACGAGGCGGCCACCAGCAGCGAGAAGAGAGTCACGTTCCAGTAGACAATACCAGGCGGCTGCACGCACAAGCTCCACTGCGTGCGGTTGTACAGATAAGAGCCCCTGCGGGCGGGGCGGGGCCACGTGAGAGGAGGTCACGCGGAGTGCCCCCGCCCCCCGCCCCGCGCACGCGCTGAGGCAGATAGGGAAAGGGCTGTTTTGGCCCACGTGGAGGAAGCTCTCTCGAAGCCGAGTCCTGCCTAGGTTTCCAGGCCCACGTGGGAAAGGCAAGTAGGCAGAGGTAGAGAATGGGAGGGACGGGGCTCGAATACAGGCCAAGCCTTACAAGGTCTCTTTGAAGTGGTAATCCCAGGTGTCATTCATTAAGCATTTGGGTCCAATTCGGAGCGCAGTTCCTGATACCGAGAGGCAGTAGATGCCACCAAGCAACCCGAACGCGGAGCAAAAGATCGAGCGCAGCATCTGGGTGCAGAATACGAGGAGGAGTGAGTAGCCCCCTCTCCACTCGTGTCTAGACCGCACCTGGCTCCGTCCCTCTTATAACCGCGCTCGTCTCCAGTCACGATAAAAATACATTTCTCGTCAAACCCCGGGGCTTGGAGTTGTGCTCACCCTAGGAGCCAGCGGCCGCGGAGGTTCATGGGGATTGTAGTCCCCTCTGGGCAGGCCCGCTGAAGCCTAAGATTTGCAGGTGCGAGGGAGGAGTGAGGTAGAGCCTAGGAGTCTGCAGAGGAACTCGGGAAGCTAGGAATTCTGTAGACGGGCCGTGGCTTTACGTATAGATAGTCTGAACCTGGATCTTACCCTGCAGCGATTTCCACAGCAGCCTGCACCACAACAGCCTTTGCCCCCTGCGCGGACGGCAGCAATTCCCGGACACAGTATCTATGAGAGAAGAGTCAATGTGATAGCGAGCCCCCCACGTCCCCAACTTGTATCCGTTCTTACCGCCTCCAGGAAGCTGCCTGTGATGGCCTCAGCCCTTTGGACTGCAGGAAGGCCGTATCTCTGGGGCACTGTCGAGCTCTGCTTTAATTTTTCTTTATTTCTGTGCTTATTTATATCTGTCCAGATTGTAGCCTCTAGGAGGGTAGGGCCCAATATCATTATAGCCCCTATAAACCTTCAGTAGGTGCCAACGGAACGGGAGTCAGGAGGCCTGAGTTTAATGCCAACCTTGTGCTCACTGCATACTCCATGAATTGATTCACCTCTGGGGGTCTCAGTTTTGTCCTCTGTAAAATGGGTCTGCAAGACCTACCTCCCAGGGCTGTTCTCAAGATCTTAACGGAATAACAGGTTGACGATGTCAAGATGGGCTAAGGGTAAATGCTCAGTAACTATAAAGTCCCTCAACAGCAGGTAGGAATAGTGGTGTTGGAGTGTCTGGTGAGTTGGGGTTATGCGGGAGGGTGGAGGAACATGATAGTGAAGACTGCTGGGAAGTGTAGGAATCCCCAAGGTACAGCCCTGATCCTCTTTGTCTTTCTTTCTCCTATAGCCCCGCCCCTCTTAGGACATCAGCTGTTCCCTGTAACAGAAGTTCCCTCATAAGTCGATGCCTCCAAATTCAAACCTGCCTGAAAGACATTCCTTTCCTTCAGTGGGTCTTGAATCTGTCAGTCCTTTCTTCTTCCCCACCGTCAATCCCTAATCGCCTCCCATGAGAATGATGTGCTCAACCTCCATACTAGGTTCCTGTAGCTCTTGCCCTGTGCTCCCCTGCCACTCCATCCTACATTACTACCATCAGATTAAACTTAGTTTTCAACTGATCTTTTCCCAAATCCAATCCCTTAGGGTCTCCTCAAAGAGGAACCCATCAAGACTGAATTTGAGGCAGGAATTCAAGGCTCCTGACTTCGGCTCCAGCCTTATCTTTGTTATCCCAGGCCAAGTTCTCTGAAATTCCACAGCTGTTTGGATCTTTGCTTCCTTGGGTGCCTTGTCTGAGTCTGAGCTGAGTGAGTTTAATTCCATAATAGCGTCCACAGCAGCATTACAGAAACACCTGCAGAACTGAATGAATTTTCCACCAGATGCTCCCTGCTCTCACACGTCTGACGGCAGATCTAGGGTCAGTGCTGGCCTCCTTGCTGAGCCTCTCTGGCACTTACTTAGAAGTTCCTGGATCCAGAAATCTCTGGTATTTGGATTTACCTTTTGGATTCACCAATTTTGAATGACCTCCCCATTGGAGATGTTTACTTCTCTAGTCAAAGGGTTTGTCTCCTCTTGTTTGCATTTCTGTCTCGCTTTCTGTGATCTCCTCTGATCGAAAAGAGAAGGATCATTGAAAACGCAAGAGGAAATGTGAAGGAAAAGCCGGGCTGGGCTAATAAGCTAACTCACAAATCCAAGTGCAACAAGTGTCGGATTACTGATCTAAGTTCTGCTGGGCGAACTCCTAAATCTAAGTTATTGGTGGCGGTTTGCTGCTTCCCTGTTCATGTTTTTTTTTTTTTTTTTTTTTTTTTTTTTTGCTAGCCAGCTGGATTCTCAAAGAGACATATCTGGCCTTGAAATGTTGGTTTGCTTCCTCCCTGCCTCTACTTTTGTGATAATGATGCTGCTAAAGCTGTTCCACGCCTATTGGCCGAATACCCAAAGCTTGTAATTAACCCTATAAAACCTCACGCACACATCTTGGAGGTGCTGAGAGCTTCTGAGTACAAGCCCCTCTAAGCCTGCCGGCATAATAAGTCTGAGTACTCCAACTCTGAGTGGTGCTTGTTTCTTGCTGGCCTGTCATTTCCGTAACAGAAACACTGAGTTTATAGCTCAAATCTGTTTACTTTTCTCCATCTCCATGGCTGTTGGCCTAGTCCAAAGCCACTAACATCTCCCCTGGGCAACTGCAGTGACCTCATTCTGGGTCCACTGCTGACCTCCTGCTGTCCATTCTCCACCCAGTAGCCAGAGAGATCTTCTTAAGTCCAATAGAAAAGGGACTAACTAGAACTCAGACTTGGCTGATGGGAATGCAATTAATATAAGCACTTCAGACAACTGTTTGGCGATGTCTCTGAGCGCTGAACATTTGCATACCTTCAGAATCAACAGTTTTCCTCCTAGGTATATATTCAACAGAAATGCAATTGTGCCTTCACCTAGAGACATTTACAGGAATGTTTCGAGAGCATTATTTGTAATAAACCCACACTGGGATCTCTCCAAGTGTCCCTCAACAGTAGAATGTTAAAGTAAATTGTGATCTATTCACACAATGGAACGCATAAGAAATCATAAACCACGACTATATGTAATAATGTGGATGAATCTTACGAACATAATATTGAGCTCAAGAAGCCAGACACAGAAGTGTCCATGCTGCACGCTTCCGTTTATATAAAGTGCTTTACAGGTGAAACTAATCAACGATGTAGACGTCAGGATAGTGAAGTCGTTGTTGGTGGGGCGTTCAGGCCTGGTGGGAGGCATGTCTGGGATTCTGGTAATGACCCCTGTCTTGATCTGAGTGCCAAGTACATGGGTGTGTTCCCTTTGTAAAAATTGGCTGAGCAGTACATGAAGGAGCTAGGCATTTGTCTGTATGACGTAAATAAAAAGTTCCCCCCACAGTTTAAGAAGTTCAAAAAAAAAAAAAAAAGGTAAAAAGTCCATCAGTAGTTTTCTGGGTACTTATAATAAAATTCCAGTTCCTCACTGTGCCTTTCAGGGGTGCTGTGGCCTCTGCCCACCTGAGATCTCGTCTCATTAGACCTCAGCTGCCCTGGCCGCCTGTCTGGTTGTCGCTGCGAGAGCCTGTTTCTGCCTCAGGCTTTTGCACCAGTCCCCCTGTCTGCTACGCCGAGTCCTGCTTTTTGTCATTTGGATCTCAGTTCAGACATCATGTCATCTAGGCCTTTCTTGAAAATGCTATAAAAAGTGGCCCCCCACCTTGCCCTCAAAGTTCTTTATGAGCACATCCTGCTTTGTCTTCTAGATGGGCCCTTGCTCGTGTCTTTGCACAGTGTTAACAGAGCGCAGGTTAAGGCACTAGCCTAGGCGCGCAGCAGCCAACACAACAAGCAGGGCTTACGGTCTCGCTTCCTGCTGTGTGTTTCCCTAGTGGGCTCACCGGCTTCAGGGAGAGCGGGGACCTCGCCTGTGTCCCTGTGGGGTAGCACAGACCATGTGACTACATTTGACACAGCATTCTCAAGGGTGGCAGCAAGAGGGTTGCTGGGAGTGAGCAAGTGGAGAGGGCATCGTTGGGAATCTCCCCAGAGGCAGGCTGATAAGATTGTGGCGCTTTAGACTGAGGCTGGAGAAGGGGTGTGATGTGACGGAGCGTGAGTGTGTCAGCCTGGGAGGAGTGTGACGTCTCAGAGACAGTTGAAGTCAGAGCCATGGAGTGGAGTCCAACGGCCATAACGCCGTGCGGGAGGGGGAGTGGGAGAGAAGACCCGGACAGCCGGACGGACGGACGGACGGGTGAGAGGGGACTGCTGAGTGACGGAGAAGAGGTCTCCCCATTTAGCTAAGGAAGGTGTGGCCAGCAAAAGAGACGCAGGTGAGACATCCCCCGGAGAAGTTCATCAGCCAGCCATCCTGAGGAGTGGGGAACTGTACTGGGTTGATTTTTTGTCTTCATGCCATGAAGATATTAAATTCTCTGGACCTTCCAAAAAGTTCCCCTAAATGGGGAGGGGGTGGCGAATGGGGGTTAGGAAGTCCAGGAAATCTGGGTGTCCCCGTCCCCCACTCCTGCTGACAGATTCTAGTCTCCAGGAAGCCGCCAGGACCCACCCTTCTCCACCATCTGGACCCAGGTTCTGAGTTTATCCATGGCGCCCAGTGCAGAGTGGGCATCGGGAACGTGTGCTGAGAGCGAATGGACATGGGGGCGGGGGAGGTGACACCAAGCTGATCTGTGACATCGCTCCCTGGCTCCAGATACTGTCATGCACCTGCCCTCCGCCGCCAAGCCCATCATTATCTTGCCCCGACAACCTCCCACACAATCAGCTGCTCCTTCTGCCTCAACGCTGGTAGCCAGTGTTCCCAGCATCTGCCAGGCAGTGGGGATGGGGGACGGGGCTTGGGGTGGGGTGGGTGCAGGTAGGACATACTCCGTACCCTGGAGGTAACTGTTTAGAGCAGCGAGGCTCCTTCCCCTCAGACATTCAGCTCAGGACCCCGGGGCTCCTCCAGAACCTCCCTTACAGAGCGCTCAGTGTTTGGGGGCAGACTGGACAGGCTCCAGGTCCCCAGCAAGCCACTGCCATCTGGCAGCTATCCTTTTCCCTCTCTCCCTCTCCCTCCTGTTCAGAACCCTGGAGAACGGCACCCAGGCCCCTGGCCTGTGCTCTCAGGCCAGCCCTCTCACCATCAGGCCCCCGCCGATGAAGCCGGCCATGAGCCAGACTTGCAAGCTGATGTGATCCTTGGTCCAGGTGGTCCTCCCGTTGGGCACCAGCAGGAGAGCGTTGGCCGTGATGCAGATCAGGGAGAGGGAGACGAGGGAGAGCCCCACAAAGCGGGCACACTTCCCCGTGCACATGGCGGAGCGTCTGGTCAGGACAGGCCGTGAGTGAAAGTGAGCCCGAGCTCCCCAGGACCCAGAGGAAAACAAGCCTCGAGCAAAGGTCGGGGAGGAGGTGCGCGCAGCTGGCAGGAGCTGATGATAAGGGACAGAGGCACCAGGCAACCCGGGGCTGCTGCAAAGACACAGGCAAAGGGGAGGAGGTGGGGGAGCGAGACACCCAGAGGAAGTTGCCTGGTGTTAGTGTGTTCTTCCTCTTTTTCTGCACACACGCCTCTCCACAGGCCCTCTGTCTGCTCCTTACCTGCTCTGAGACTTAGCCAAGTCTCTCAGACTCCGTTGCCTCATCTGATGCCCCTTGGCTCTCGGTCGGTGGTGAGGATTAAATGGGACATGGAGAGAAGCATTTTGTAAACAAGGATGCCCTAAGCAGATGTACTGTGGCCTCATCATCTCTGTTAATCCCATAGGGAAGGTTCCTCCTGGAAAATGACTAAAAAAATAGTGGTGGATGTTTGTCGTCCTTCCGTTTCTCCTTGGTCTTATTGCACCCTCCTCCTTTTGAGGCCACCCTCTGTCTCTCAGGCAGGCTCTCGACTGAGGTCTGATTGATTAAAGCATCCATCTCCCTGGCTTCCATATTTGATTCAGTGATGGCCACGTGATCCAAGCCAATCCCGTGAGAACCAATTTCTGGTTTTTGTTGTTGGCAATGTGAGGTTGAAGTCCTGTGTTTTGTCGTGGTGCTGCCGTTGCTGGTGGCATAGTGTCGCCTGCCTGCTGGAGAGTGAAGTCCATCCAGAGGAAAGAACGATCGAAACTTGGGAGAGGGACTAAGTCTTGATGACGTCATCGAACTTGTAGATCCAGCTGTGCCTGAAGCCTGATTGTTCCTTGGAAAGTTTTGATGATGGGACTCACTTTGTGTTTCCGTCAACTGCAATATAAAAAGTCTTTTCTGATACAGAGATGAGGTCATTAAGCCCTTGCTGTGGACAGGGCCTCGTGCTGGAGAGTATAGGGATTCACAGTTGCATGCATGGGACTCATATATGGGGTTTGGGAGCAAAAAAGAGAGGGAAGGCCCAAGTAGGATGTAGGATAGTGGTGCCCTTGGAGAGATGAGGGTGGCAGGAAGTTCTGGGGGGCTTCAGAGAGCACGTGATGAGGGTATCACGCAGGAAGTGATGTCCAGCTAGTGGCCTCTGAGGTAGCTTGTCCCAGCAGCCCTCTCAAACGGCTACAGAGACATGGAAAACGGTGAGTGCTTACAGCTCAAATTGAGTGCCAAAATCTGGGAGGGACTCCTCCTGTTGATAAGACAGAGGAGCCGGACAGAAAAATGTACGAGGAAGTTATTCCTTGAATCAGAGGATATCTGAAAAAAGGAAATGCTTGGCATCTCCCTGATCCTGACACATAGACAGTTACTGTGGTAACCGATGTTTGGTTTTGCCCTTGTTGTATCGTTTAGTGTTTTATATTTTCTTCCATGTTGTTTCTGATGTCTCTTTCCATTAAATTTTCTCTCTCTTTTTATGAAAGTTTTTACATCCTCCTGTGTTTTATTTATTTTATTTTTTTTATTGGAGTACAGTCAGTTTATAATGTTGTATCAGTTTCTGGTGTACAGCATCATGCCTCAGTCATACATAGACATGTATTCATTTTCATACTCTTTTTCATTACAGATTACTACAAGACATTGAATACAGTTCCCTGTGCTATACAGAAGACACTTCTTGTGTATCTATTTTATATATAGTAGTTAGTATGTGCAAATCTTGAACTCCCAATTTATCCCTTCCTATCCCTTCTGTGTTTTAGATGGCATGGTTTAAATCCTGGTAGTGGTTGCTTGTAAGTGTCGCAAAAATATTCTTTAACTTGTCACCTTGCTTCTTTCTGAGAAACCTCAGACTGCCTGTCATCCCAGAAGCCTTCTTTGAGGGGTTCTGTACAGACGGTTTATGATGCTTAGCTTTATGGCTTATGGCTACCTGACCATCTGATCCTACCTGACCATCTGATCCTGTGATAAAGATTGAACTATTTGCTCCAATTCATAAATCCCTCCTGCCCTTTGCTATATCATTTTGTAGCCTCTCCCACTAGAGGTATATTCTACCTCCCACCCTATGGGCACAGTGGAAGGTGGGCAGAATTGGCAATATTCCTGTTCTGGGCCTCAGTCTCAAGAGGCTTTGTGTGTTGCTACTTGACATCTTGTGCCCCATCGTTGCTATGGAGAAACATGCCCAAGTTAGCCCAATGGTAAAAGGAAGGCATAAGGTACAAGGAAAAGCCCCTGATCAGATCCCAGCCCACATCAAGTGACTTTCAACAAATCCATATACGTTTGGGTGAAGTAAATGCTTGTCTTTGTAAGTCAGTAAGACTTTGTGGGATTTTTTGTTCCACAGCAGTAGCTGACTGACACAGACCTCATTATCCCGGCCACAGCTGATTGATCCAAGAATGATTAGCTGAGCAAAAGCAGACATGAAACCGGAAACCTGTGAGGTAGCTTGAGGTGAAAACTCACCCAACAGAGGAACCCTCACTGAATGATGACTGATCAACATATTGGATCATCATTCTTAGGAAAGGTGACTACAGACCACCTGAGAGAGTCATTAGAACTGAGGGAAGTATGAAAGCAGTGCTTGAAAAAAAACCGTGAGGCAACTGAAACAGTAAATAAGCAGAAGCCATGAGAAGAGAATTGTGTAGAATACAGTTATTCAAAAACAGCACAGGAGAAGGAAGCACATGGACTGGGGAGTAGAGGTGGAGAGCCTGGGTCCAGGTAAGGCGATGAGGAGAGGTTCTGCAGAGTCACCAGAAGTGATGTTGAGTTACCTGAGCAGCTGTGATGCCCGCGTAGCAACCTTCCCACTGTGGGCCTGAGGAGGGGATCCAGCCATTGTCCCGATGGACCCGGAGTAGGGCCAAGAGCAAAGTGCATATTCTTCTCACGTTCAGCGATCCTGAGTCTGAGAGGTGGTACTACTTTTCAAGCTAATTAAAGAGAGAAAAGAAAAGTTGTGTGTGGGGATGGCCCACAGATATTCATTTATATTATATTTTCTACACTTCTGTGTACATGAAATAATGTTAGTAGTGTTAATGACACCAGGGGGATTCTGAAAATTTTCCCCAAAACAAGTTAAGAGGCACATCGTCCTGAGGACTGAAAGAAAGAGAACTCTTGAGAAATATTTACTGTAGGATTCAGGTGGAATTTTCAGGAAGGGTTTCACTATACTCTCCTGGAAGGAAGAGCAGAGGACATTAAGGAAGAAAAAGCTGAGATGAGAAGGCACCAGCGTCTTTTTGAAGGAGAAGAAGGAGAATTTCTTGGAAACTCAAAATGCACAGAGTGCTGAAGCTCACGTTGGCAGCACCGAAGAAGAGAACTCAAAGTGAGACCAAGTGGGTGAGGGATACAGAGGACAGACTTGAGCAAAATTCACAGGAAAAGGACCAAAAGACTAGGAAAAAAAAAAAAAAAAAAAGGACCAGAAATGAAAGCAGCAGAAGGGAAGGTGACAGGGAGAACAGAGAGGAAAGGGAAGGAATCCAGCTGCTCCCAAAGACCAGAACAGGGCTGGTGGAAGCGTCCCCACAGATAACAGATCTGTGCTGGGAGAAGGCTTCCCTGGGCATACATTCACTTGAGTTAGCAGCCTGGAGGGCATCCTGTATCCCAGGTGAAGTATGAAAAGTGAGCTGAACCTAGATCCATCCTGACAAAACGTGTGACTTAAAGGAAACATCTCAACAAAGTTAAAAGGCTTCCTAAAAAGGAACAGAAGTCTGTCTGACTTGAGGCTTCTCTGTAGCACTAAACATCCAGAAGACAACGGCGCAATGTCTTTAGTTATGACAGTGAAAAAAAGCCATGACTCAATTACTGTATATATATTCAAATTACGTTCTGTGTGTCAAAAGCAACAGAACTGCATTTCTGAGAATGTTTGGGTTTTGAAATACCACTATGTCTCTTCCTCCTTCCTCCTCCTCCTCCTGCCCCCCCCACCCTTCTTCTTCTTTTTCTCAGTAAGAGAGGACATGAAATAAATACTCCAAAATAGGGAAATCTTGGCATAACTAAATAATTCTTAGAAACCCAGTTCTGAAACTGAATGTTTTAAAAAATCCTTTTAAAGAGAAAACATATAATGTAAATTCTAAGAAATATATTAACAGTAGTAAAGATGTCAATTTTTTTTGAGGAGCGAGGCAATTAGGTTTAGTTATTTACTTAAAAATTTTTTTTCAAATGGAAGTATTGGGGATTGAACCCAGGACCTCATGCATGCTAAGCACGCACTCTACCACTGAGCTGTACCCTTCCAACAAGATGTCAATTATTTATTGCCTGCCATGACCAGAGTCCATTGTAAAGAGATATATCAGGTCACAGAAAACCAACTCTTCTGAAACAAAAAGGGCATTTACTGGTTCAGGCAGTCAAAAATGGGGGGAAAGTATTTGTGAGAGACATATCTGGTAAAGGATTGTTATCCAAAACATACAAAGAACTCTGAAAACTCAACAGTAAAAAAAAAAAAAAAAAAAAAAAAGAACCACCTGATGTAAAAATTACATAAAAGACCCGAATAGACACCTCATCAAAGAAGGTATATAAATGACAAATAAGTATATGAGAAGATGCTCAACATCATATGTCATTGCCCTACAATATGATACCACTACAAACCTATTAGAATGGCCAAAATTCAAAACACTGACAATATCAAATGCTGATGACGATGTGGAGCAACAGGAATTCTCATTTATTGCTGGTGGAAGTGCAAAGTGGTACAGCCTCTTTGGAAGAAATTTGGCAGTTTCTTATAAAACTAAACATACTCTTACCATATGACCTAGGAATCTTGCTTCTAGGTATTTACACAAATGAGTTGAAAACTTATTTCCACATAGAAACCTGCATACAGATATTCATAGCAGCTTTATTCCTGATTGCCAAAACTTGGAAGCAACCAAGATGTCCTTCAATAGATGAATGGATAAATAAACTGTGGTACATCCAGGCTATAGAATATGTTCAGCCCTAAAAGAAATGAGCTCTTAAGTCATGAAAGACATAGAGGAAACTTAAATGCACCAATCTGAAAATGTTATAAGTTATGTGATTCCAACTATAAGACATTCTAGAAAAGGCAAAACTCTAGAGGCAATAAAAAGGTCAGTGGCTACATGGAAGCAACCTAAATGTCCATCAATAGATGAATGGATAAAGATGAAACAGCCTACACTCTATGCAGTAAGTATCTCTCCAAATAAACCTACCTTTACTAAAAAAAAAAAAAGATGTAATATACATATATAATGGAATATTACTCAGCCACAAAAAAGAATGAAATAATGCCATTTGCAGCAACATGGATGGACCTAGAGATTATTGTACTAAGTGAAGTAACTCAGACAGAGAAAGATGAATATATGATATCACTTATATGTGGAATCTAAAAAAATGATACAAATGAACTTATTTACAAAACAGAAACAGATTCACAGACATAGAAAACAAACTTATGTTTACCAGAGTGGAAGGGATTGGGGGAGGGATAATTTAGGAGTTTGGAATTAACAGATACACACTACTATATATAAAATAGATAAACAACAAAGACCTACTGTATAGCACAGGAAACCTTATTCAATATCTTGTAATAACCTATATTGGAAAAGAATCTGAAAAAGAATACACACACACACACACACACACACACACACGTATCTAAATCACTATGCTGTACACCCTGAAACTAACACAACATTGTAAATCAACTATACTTGGGGGAAAAAAGATCATTGGTTGCCAGGGGTTCAGCAATGGGGGAGGGTTGAATAGGCAGAGCACAGAGGATTTTTAGGACAGGGAAATTATTCTGTACGATACTGTGATGGTGGATCCATGTCATTATACATTTGTCAAAACCCATAGAATGTACACCACCAAGACTGAACCCTGTGTGGACTATGGACTTCGGGTGACAGTGATGTGTCAATGTAGGTTCATTGACTGTAACAAAAGTTCCACTCTGGTGGGGGATATTGTTAGTGGGGAAGACTGAGCGTGTCGGAGGCAGTGGGTATACGGAACTCTCTGCACTTTCTGCTCACTTTTGCTGTGACCCTAAAACTGCTCTAAAAAATAGTCTTTTTTTAGTGTCCAAGCTGAGAGAGTAGATCTTAAAAGCTCTCATCACAAGAAAAAAAATTGTTACTATGTGAAGCAATGGATGTTAACCCAACTTACAGTGGCAATCATTTTGCAATATATACATGTGTATATCAAATCATTATTTTGTATATTTAAAACCTATACGATGTTATCTGTCAGTTATGGCTCAAATTTTAAAAGGTCGCCAAAAAGATTACAGTGGGTTTTAAAATTGAGACAAAAAGCTAATGATATATTTAGAAAGTCACAAAGTAGTGCATCAAGAATTGGACGTGGGTGAAGGTGTTGATTCTGTTGATACCATGTGGTCAAACAAGAAAGCACCAGACTTGCAGGAGAACAATCTCGGTGACAGTAGGGGAACACCCTTGAGAACTGCTGCATCACGAGTGCCCTTGATGGCACAGAGGACAGTGTGGTGCGGAAAAACACAGACGTCGGTAACTCAGGCAGAAAATGAATCAGAAGGGTCAGACTCTGAAGAAACTCTGGGAATATTTTAACCACTATTTCACTTACAGTTTTCTTTTCCTGTATGCATGCACTAGCATGATTTTTTTTAAGGGCCCTTAAGACCTTTTAATTATAAAATAAGCATTTCAGGTGCTAAGAAAACGCAGTGTTATAATTTACAAGGCAGCATCTTTTCTTGGCGGTACACAAAATGATAGCTTGTGTTACAATTGCAGGTGTCTTAGATTCAGCGAAATTCAGTACTGAGCATCCTCTCTGGATGGGCCCAGTTCTGGGCCCAGTAGATCAAGCACTAACCTTGCCCAATAAGGTTCCTCCCTGTAGTTTAGATTCTACTTTGGGGAGACAGGCAATAAACAAGAAATTAGAGACTGTGCTAAATTCTGTACAGCAAGCAGCAGGATGTGATGGAAAGGGATGTGGGCGGCAGCTACTCTGGAATCTGCGGTGAGGGAGTGAGAACCACACCGAGACCTGGGCAGGAGGGGTCCCTGCCTGGCTTTCTGCTTAGTCCAGTGTTTCTCCAACTTTAACCTTGTGCAGATCTCTGGGGGATTTTGTTAAAATGCAGATTCTGACTCAGTAGGGCTGGGAGAGAACCAGAGAATCTGCATGTCTAACAGGCTCCCAGGTGACTGAAGCTCCTGTTCTAAGGACCGCACTATGGTGGCCAGGCTGCGGGGTGCCCTGCGTATCACAATGACTGAAACCCGAGGCCCCTTTCCATCCCTTTTGGCCTGTGAGAAAGTCTTGGAAAGTTTGTTAACTGACTGCGCTAATGGGGATTATAAGAGAGCATCGTGCTGGCTGGAGTGGCCTGGGGACAAAGGGGCTGCAGCTGTGTGTGCGCCGGTGGATCTGGTCAACCACAGAGGAGCCTGGGCCCAGAGCAGCTTCTGCTCACCCTGCCCCCGCCATCCTGGGCCGACCCACAGGCTCGGAAGCCCGAGCCCTGGTCCAGGGAAGAATCTGGCTCCTTTAGCCTCTGAATTGTGAGGAGGCTAGCAGGCCGAGGGTGTGAATGTGGGCCAGGCCTCGGGCATACCTTGATTTACACATTTAAGTATTTATTTATGTATTCATTCATTCATTTATTTATTTTTATTGATTCAGTTATACATGTACAAGATAGTGAATGGATTTCCCTGTGTTAAACGGTAAGACCTTGTTGTTTTTCAATTTTATATCTAGTAGTTAGTATCTGCAAATCCCAAACTCCTAATTTATCCCACTCCGCACCTTGTGCATTTAAGTACTTCAACTTAGGGTTTATATGCCTTCATTTGTGCTGCTGTCCTGGTCCTTACAGATGTTAGCAGTGGGCCTGCGGGATATGAAAGTAACAATAACTAACGTAATAGTAATGGCTGTACGCCAGGCTCGGTTCTAAGGACTTAACACATGTTAACTCCCGGGATTCTCCTAACAAACCTACGAATGGTTTCCTCATCCCCGTCTTGTAGATCAGGAAACTGGAAGAGCCTGCATTGGAACCCTGGTGGTTGGGCTCCAGGGTCTATGCGCTTGACCGTGGAGCTCTGTGGCCTCTGCTCAGAGAGGGGAGCATCCTGGAGGAAGCCCAAAGGACAGGAGGAGGCAGGCACACGATGAGCTGGAGGCAGAGCAGCGCTGGGGAGAGGAGTTGCACTAAGGAACCGAAAAGAGGCCAGTGTGATTAGGAAGGGAAGAGAGGTCCAAGGGGAGGAGACAGGCAAGATGAGAAAGGTAGGCAGGGGCTAGATCATGCAGGGCCGTCTGAGGAACTTAAAAGGCTTTGGAGGGTTTTAAGCAAGGGGTGACATGATTTTATTTACTTCAGGAAAAAAAACTGATGTATAGTTTGTTTACAATGTTGTGTTAATTTCTGGTGTACAGTATAGTGATTCACTTATACATATATATATTCCTTTTCATATTCTTTTTCATTATAGGCCATTAAAGGGTATTGAATATAGTTCCCTGTGCTGTACAGTAGGACCTTGTTGTTTATCTATTTTATATATAGTAGTGTGTATCTGCAAATCCCAAACTCCCAGTTTATTTCTCCTTACCCACTTTCCCCCCTGGTAACCCTAAGTTTATTTTCTATGTCTGTGAGTCTGTTTTGTAAATAAGTTCATTTGTGTCTTTATTTACTTAAAAAAATTTTTTTTGAGGGAGATAATTAGGTTTATTTATTTGTTTACTTGATAGAGGAACTGAGGATTGAATCCAGGACCTTGTGCATGCTAAGCATACACTCTACCAATTGAGCTATATCCTACCCATTTCATTTACTGTTTAAAAGCCCATGTTGGTGGTGTCTAGAGAATGGCTTGCAGGAGGGGAGGGTGGAAGCAGGGGGACCAGTGTGAGGAGATTATTGCAGTAGCCCAGGTGAGGAATGACTTAGGTGTGGATCAGGGACACACAGAGACAGAACTGGATTCCTGGGGGTTTGAATGTGAGGGAAATGGGAAAAAAGAAAGAGATCAAAGATGGTTTCTGAATTTGGGGTTTGGGTAACTGAATGGATAGTGATTTTGTCTTCTTAAGTGGGGAAGTTAAAGGTATGAAGGGAGACCCAGGCTGTTCAGAGGACCTGATGAACTGCGGCTGAGGATGGTTTGTAATACAAGCTGGGGTCGGGGGGAAGGACGCATGCTCTCTCAGCTTAGTAAGGCCAGTGTTGTCAGCTCCTGACAAGTAAGGTCCAAATGAGGACCAGAGGGAGCCCTCAGAAGGGAACTGTTCCTCAGATGGTGAAGAATATTTTGAATTCATATTTTTCAGTATACACCCTGCAAGTATAACCCTTCTGCATTTCTCTCTTCCCTCTCCGCTGAGCGCCCTGGAGACAGAGCCCACCCCACCCCCCCTTGCCCTCCACTCTATGTTTGTGCTGTGATAGCAGGAAAAAGTGCTTTTGGTTATGATATTTATAAGACCCAGAATGTTTGGGGAATAGATTCTTTCCATAGGCAGGAAGGGGTGGTGTTTCCTGAGAAAAAGGCAACACATTAACCGGGGTCAGAGAGAATGGTGAAAAGAGACAGGGTGCCGGGAATGCATTATCTGCCAGTGAGTCACACTTTTGTGTGTAGGACAAGGAACAAGGTTGCTGGAGCAGGTGCTCCACACCTGGTGTCTCTCTCCTCGTTATCTCCAGGGGAAGCTATCTGAATATTGCAGTAAGGATCGCTTAACTCCTTATCATAGGAGGCTAGCAAGGCAGAATCCTGAACGGGGGAGGGTCACTTCCTGTTCCATATCCTCTAAGAGGCGTCAGTCACCACATCCTCATCAGAGACCGCTGAGCATCAAGGAAGAGATGCCCACGGAGGGCAGGCCGGTGGGGAGCACATCATGGTCTGTCCCTCCATTGGTCCCTCTCTTGAGGGTCATTAGAGACACCCTGTGGGGCTATGAGAGGGGCTTGCCCGTGGTCCCTGTTTTCCTTATTTTGGGTGATGTGTTATTTTGCTAGGGCCGCCATCACAAAGCCCCATGGACTGTGTGGCTTCAACAACAGACTTTATTTCTCCAGTTCTGGAGGCTGGAAATCTGAGGTCAAGGTATCGGCAGGACTGGTTTCTCCTGAAGCTTCTTTCTTTGGTGTCTCCCTGTGTCTTCACGCGATCTCTCCTACCTACCTGTCTGTGTCCCGATTTCCTCTTCCTATAAGGACATCAGTCATATTGGATTAGGGCCGACTGTAATGACCTCTTTTTAACTTAATTACCTCTTAAAAGACCTTGTCTCCAAATAGAGTCACATCCTGAGATACTGGGGGTTCGGACTTCAACGTATGAATTTTGGGGAGATACAACTGAACCCTTAACAGGTGGGTAAGTCTCCCTTCCAACCACAGAGCAAGACTGGAGCAGTAGTAGCGATCTATGTCTATAACCCTCAATTTTATCAACATTATCTGAGGAGGAGAGGAAAGAGATATGCTAAGTTTTTTTTAACTTTTTTTTTTAATGAAGATACTAGGGAATTGAACCCGAGACGTCGTGCATGCTAAGCACATGCTCTACCACTGAGCTATTTCTGCCCCCCCACTTAACTTCTTGATTTAATTGGGAAGACATAGCGTGTTATTTTACTCTTGACTCCAAGTCAAGAAATACAAGTTAAGAAATATTTTTGAAAATATTTAAGGAAAAATTAGAGAAATAAATAATGGGCTCTCTGCCTTCTAAAGCTTCAGAAAGATAAAGCAAAGAAAATTTAATCCATACAGCAGAAGAGAAAGCATCAAAGAAGCGTAAGAAACAGAAAGCATAAAATAAGATGACTCATTATACTAAATATGTGGATCAAAGCAATTCATGTAAATATTTTAAATTCCTCTATGAAAAAAATTAATATTTTCATATTAAGCTAATTAGCAAAATTCTATTAACAGCAATTGCCTCAGGGGAGGGAAACTAGGCAATGGGAGACCAAGGGAAAGGGAAATTACTTTTCACTTTTATGAAGGTACTATGGCACCTGTTGAATTTTATGTTTATGTTTTGCTTATTCAAAATAATAAATGCATGATCAAATTAAAGCATATCTTTAGATAATATTTTTTTAAGTGTTCATTTTATATTGATACATGGTATATTTACAATGATTATATAATAGCCACAAACCTTCAGGCATGAAATCATATTGTATTGAAATATATATATATATCTATATAGTAATTCACTGCTTTTTATTCTTGCATCATTTTCCCAAGCACCCCATAAATCGGATGTCCAAAAACAGGCTCCCTGAAGGACATGGGTGCTTCCTCAAATCCCCTTTCTCGGCTGGTGCTTGGAGCCGCCAGCTATTCCTGTGGACTTTTTTTTTTGCACACTTTTTCAGTTTTATTATGTAGAATTATTACAGTTCGACTGCACATACACATTATATTGCATGTAAATACATATATACAGTATATTACACTTTTTTTTTAGTTTTCATATATGTACTAATCATTGTTTCTAAGAACAGATTAGATCTCTAGCTTTTTAAACTTACATAGTTATCAAAGGAATAAAGCCGACTACAAAATAAGAATCAACAGAATGAGGTAATCTAATCATAAAGGACAGTCAAATGTGCTTACACATATTCAAGAAATCAAAATAATAATTAGTTCATTTGTGTCCTTATTATTATTGTTATTATTTTTTAGATTCTTCATATAAATGATGTCATATGGCATTTTTCTTTCTCTTTCTGGCCCACTTCACTTAGAATAACAGTCTTCAGGTCCATCCATATTGCTGCAAATGGCACTATTCTGTTCTTTTTTATGGCTGAGTAGTGTTCCATTGTATATATGTACCACATCTTCTTTATCCAGTCATCTGTTGATGGACATTTGGGTTGTTTCCATGTCTTGGCTATTGTAAATAGTGCTGCTATGAACATTGGGATGCATGTGTCTTTCTGAATTTTATTTTTCTCCAGATATATGCCCAGGAGTGGGATTGCTTTGAAATACACTTTTTAAAAAAAGAAAAGAAAAGAAAAGGAAATATATAAAGTCAGAATACTTGGAAGTACACTGGGAAACTATCCATCTATCTATATCTATATATAGACAAGGAAATAAAATAGTAGGGAGAAACTGTAACATAACTCACCAGACTTTGGCAGATGAACTAAGAAAAAAATACACAAAAGTACAAAGGTATTGAGAATTTAAGTGATAATAAGGTTAACTGATTCATTAGCCAACCGTTCAGCAAATATTTACTGCCTTGTATGACGTGCACCAGGTCCTTTGCTGGATACCAGGAACACAGCGATAAATAAAGTCTCCATGCTGGAGCTCACATTCAGATGGTGTTTGTTGAACTTTGTAGCTCATCAGTGGAGACCACGCCCTTTTCAATGCCAATGAAACATTTAGAAAGATTGATAAAATACGAGGCTCCAAAGGAAATACCAAGTACCCCAAACCTGAAATTGTACCGGCCACCTTCTCCCACCATAATGCAATAAATCAGAAATTTACAAATGTTTAAGTAACAAAATCCAACCTTTAAAAAAGAAACCCAAAACAGTGCCAAATAATTCTTTGGTCACCAAGAAAATCCAAATTGCAAACATAGATGATTGTAAACAGACAGTTAGAATGTATCATGGCAAAACTCGAGGAATGGATGTAAACGACACCAGATTACTGAGTAGTTATGGTTAACACTTATGATGGGTGCCAGAGACTTTTCAAACATTATCTCATATAATCCTTACAGCAGATACGGCATAGTGCCCCTGTTGTAAAGATAGACACTCACAAAAACTTGCTGGAGGAGTGTATGTGGCTCAGAGACATTAAGTGACTTGCCTAAAACCACACAGCTGACATCAGTCAAGGTAGGACTTGTACTAAAGTCTGGCAGACTCTTGGGCTTGTAATTGCTGTGCTATCTGATCAGCATTGAGGACTGAGGAGGCATGCAGAGGGGAGGAGCCCGTGTTGTAAGCTGGCTTTAACCAAAACCTGTTGAAGTGCGGAGAGGCAGACAACAAACAAGTAAACCACACATATACAACTTTAGGGAGCAGTAAGTGCTATGAAGAAAAAGAAAACAAGATAAGGAGATAGATGGACAAGTATGGAGAGCTATTTAAATATTGATTTTATTTATTTTATTTTAAAAAAATTTTTATTGAAGTGTAGTTGATTTACAGTGTTAGTTTCAGGCTTACAACAAAGTGATTCAGTTATATATATATATACACATATATATTTTCTTTTCAGATTCTCTTCCATTATATTTTGTTACAAGAAATTGAATATGGTTCCCTGTGCAATACAGTGGGTCCTTGTTGTTTGCCTGTTTTATATATAGTAGTGTGTATCTGTTAATCCTCAACCCCTAATCCCCTAAACACCTCCTCACCCTTTCCCCCTTGGTAACCACAGTTTTTTTTTTCTATGTCTGTGAGTCTGTTTTTGGTTTGTAAATAGAATTTGTATCTTTTTTTTTCAGATTACACATATAAGTGATATTATATGATATTTGTCTTTCTCTGTCAGACTTACTTCACTCAATGTGATAATCTCTGGGTCCATCCATGTTGCTGCAAGTGGCATTATTTCATTCTTTTTATGACTGAGTAATATTCCATTTTCTATATACACACATATTCTTTATCCAGTCATCTGTTGATGGACATTGAGGTTGTTTCCATGTCTTGGCTATTCTTGGCTATTGTAAATAGTGCTACTATGAACATGTGAATGTGTTTTTTTGCCCAGGAGTGGGACTGCTGGATCAGATGGTAAGTCTATTTTTAGTTTTTTAAGGAACATTCATACTGTCTGGAGGGCTAGTGTAGTTAGGGAGGTCAGGGAAGGTCTCTCCGAGGCAGTGACCTTCAACAAGGAAGTGAGATTTGGGAGGAAGAGTGATCCAGTGATGGCAATGGCAAGTGCAAAGGCCCTAAGGAAGAAAACTTAATATACTATAGGCTCAGCAAAGAACAGCAGAGTGGTTGGAGCTCGGGAAGTGGGGAAGAGCTGTAGAGGGGAGGTGGGGCTCTAGCCCACTTGGTCACTGTTAAGAGATTGAGGGCTGTCGTAGGTGTGATGGGGCAGCCCCCCGGAGAGTCTGGAGCAGGGATTGATGTGATCTGGTACAGGTTTTACTGTTACCCTTTGTTACAGGAGAATGGATTGAAGGAAGGCAAGACCGGAAGTCAGGAGATGAGTGAAGAGCTTACTGTAGTAGCCCAGGTGAAGGATAGTGATGGCTTGAACTGTGGGGTAAAGGCAGAGGTGGGGAAGAGTGATCAGATTTGGGGTAGAGTTTGAACGTAAAGCCATTGGGATCTGCTGAGGGGTTGCGTGCATGGAGGAACTCTAAGATTTGGACCCAGTGATCGAATAAGTGGGGCCATTTATAAACACAAGGAAGCATGGGGAAGACAGATGTTGGGGGGCAGGGGTGGGAGAGGGAGTGTACTCAGAGAAAAGAGAGTAAAGCAGGGAGAGACACGCAAGAGGAGCAGGAGCCAGTAAAAGGACCCCCTAGCAAGCTGGGAGGAAAACCAGGAGAGTGTGAAGTCCTGGAAGCCAACACAGTGCTTCAAGGAGGGGGTGCATCTAACAACTCTGTTAAATGCCACTAAGAGGGTGAGTACTGACCATTTGGTTGTGCTTTATCTCCATAAGTATCCTTTCATCAGAATGGTTGGGATGTGAATAAGAGGAAAGTATAACCAGACATTTGAGGAATGCATTTAACAAGAAAGACCAAGAAACAAACAGAAAGAGGAAATTGTGGGTAATAGACATTGTAAGAAGCACTGGTGGAAAGATGAGGAAGTTCTTTTCTGATTGCTTCTCTTTTCTCTGTAAAATAAGAATTAAGATCACGAGCTAAGGATGGGGGTTGCAGTGTTGCCATCTGAGGCAAGAGAGGGTATTTCAGAGGGCAGAAGAGCGTATTGAGCAGGGAAACCATAGGACTGTTGGGGATACCAAGAGCCTACTTGTGATCTATCATTACACATTCAAGGGGAGATTTATCAGCACAGTTGTTTATCCCCAGCCATGCTCAGTAGCTCAGGGAAAGTCTCACTGTTGGTGGAGTTTGGTTTGACTCTTCTTGCAGTTTTGCAAGTAAGATGGCAGGAGAAGGACAAGAGAATTGAGAGTGTATGCAAAGGAATCATTATAGCCATGGACAATTGGATCTAAACTGGATGATGTGGGAATGTGAAGACATGAAAAGTGTGATGGACAGTGAAAATGTGGAGAGGTCAAAGGGCTAAAGAACCCAAAAGTTTGAAGGATTGATGCTGGGGAATCAGAAGATTGGAAGTGGTACAGTTACTGACAATGACAGGGCTCGAGGGTTTGGCGTTTGGAGGGTGTGGCTGAGGTGGGATGGAAGAGAAGAGTACAAGGAACCAAGAGGTGGGGGTGTTGGGTGGATTGTCTGGGTGGATGTCTGAGTTACACAGACGAAGACAATGCTTAATGATGGAGACATAAACATAAGCCAAATACTTAAGCCCTTGATGATGCCGGTAGATGCTGGAAGATGACTGCAACAAGGACGGGCATGGTCTGTTGGCACGTACTTCAAAGGGGCTGGCGTTTTGAAGGGAGGAGAAATTTTTTGGAAGCAAAAACAGTGGGTAAGAAAGACAACTGCCTCACCTCAGCGTCTGTGGAATGTGGGAAAACAAACAAACAACTACCCCTTCAAAGGGTTGCCAGAGAAGAGTGGCTTCGGAGGAGAGCTATGTTAATAAGCCCAAAAAGGCAAAGGGAAAACTAAGAGAAGAGGTTGATTATTTGGGGGATCTTGTTGATCTTAAGTCCCAGAGGGTCCAACAAAAGGATCTGGGGCAAGAAAGGGAAGAGGTAGGAGACTGAACCCAAGAGGGGATGAACAGAGTCATCTGGGGATAAGTCAAGGTGACAATGGGTGCCCTGACAAGTGTGGACTTCCGACATGCCTACAGTTAAAGGAGATTTATGGCACAATGTCACTTTGTGAAACGTAGGTAGTTGTTTGTAGTCTCTGTCTCGGGGTTGATCTTTTAGGCAGTTTGCAATAATGGTAACAACATACAGCATCTACTGAATACTTAACTATGCTGAGGAGTCTTCTGAGCACGTGCATTTATTTCCTTCATCCTCATGAGAACCCTATTACTATCCCCATTTTAAAGGGAAACAGACACGTTGAGGTTGGGTCACTTGCTCAAGGTCATGAAGGTCGTAAGTGGGGGGCCTGGATTTAAACTCAGGCTGTCTGAATGCGGAATAGTGATCTTACTAGGAAATCGTGGATCTGTCTTTGTGGTCCCCTTAAATTCCTCCATGTATCTTAAAGAAAATTTGGGTGTGTCTGATTCTTTGCATGGTCAATCATCAAGGGAAAAACAGCTTTCATAATGAGCCTTTCTATCTGTCCTAGGAAATGATGTCGTTTGCCAAGAAGCAGTAGTGTATAGAGGTTAGAAGTGCATATTCTGGAGCCAGATTGCCTAGGTTTGTTTCCAGGCCACCCTACTTGACCTTGGTTAAGGTGCTTAGTCTCCCTGGGCCTCAATTTCCTCATCTGTGAAATGGGGGATAATGATAATAAGAATGTGCAGTTTTGTTGGGAGAATTAAATTGATATAAAGTTCTTAGAATACTGCCTGGCACAGAGTAAACACTATATCAGTATTTGCTGCTGCGTTTTTCATGCTAGGCCAATATAGCGTCGATCTCAGAAGGGCTTCTCCAGGGTTCTGGATCTGAATCTGCCTGGGTTCGAACCAGCTTTGTCCAAATTGGTCACCCATGGTCTATCTCTCCGCAACTGATTGAGCAGCTAGAGAGAAAATTAGCAAGGATATAGAAGAATTCAACACACCATCAACCGACAGGATGTAGCTGATACTGACTGGTCGATTACTCCACCCAACAACAGCAGAATACATATTCTTTTCAAGCCCTCATGTAACATATGTCAAGATAGACCCTGTCCTAGGCTATAAAATGAACCCTAACAAATTTAAAAGAATTGGAACCATAGAGTGTGTTTTCTGACCACGATGGACTCAAACTAGAAATCACTGACAGAAGGATAACAGGAAAATCTCCAAACACTTGGCAACTAAAAAAACCCATGGGCTCACTAGCTGGTCGGTACCAACGAGGGCCATTGTTGGTAACAACCTGTAGCCTGTTGGTCCTTGTCTCACCTGTGTGATGCTCCCAGTGTGAAACTGACAGCTAAACCTGCCAGTCATCCATGTGCCAGTGCCATTTTTGGGGTTCTTTGGGGTTCTCAATGCCCCCCAAAGCGACATTGTGTCCCCAGAGAAGTGAGAGGAGCCCCTTCCATGTGTGACTTTGCTTCCTGGGCTCTAGGTGCTGTGAGCTTCGTGCCCCGTGGTTTTCCAGCGGCTCCTTTGGCCTCTGCCTGTGGTCCCTCTCTTCTAGGCCTCAGATCTGAGTCCATCAGGCTGGGCTGGGACTAGCATTCCACACAGACCCATGTTGCCTCCCTCGTCCTACGCTTCTACCCAAGTCCCGACAATCTGCCTTCCCTCTTCCTTGGCTGGAACCTCCATGCGAAGTATCTCAGGCATATCAACTCCCCACCAACAGGCAGGCCCAGGAAGTCTTGGGTCCCAAACTTGGATACCTTCTACTTCCTCCTTCATTTATAATAGAGAAAAATTAGGAACTGCCTAAATGTCCCACGGGGACATGTCACATTCACAGAGTAGACTAATACACAGCCATCCATGAAGAGACTGTCTAATGACATGAAAAGCTGTTCCTGACATATTTTTTATCTTTTTATTTTTAAACTTTTTTATGTAACTGTTTTATTAAAAAAGCGAGCTTTACAAACTACTATATATAAAATATATAAACAAGGTCCTATCATAGAGGACAGGAAACTATGTTCAATATCTTGTAATAACCTATAATGAAAAAGAATATATGTATGTATAATGGAATCACTATGCTGTACACCAGAAACTAACACAACACTGCAAATGAACTATACTTCAATTAAAAAAAAAAGCATATAAAGGAAAAAAGCAAAGTAGGGGGAGAGTAGAATTCAGTGCTAGAGTGTGTGCTTAGCATGCACAAAGTCCTGGGTTCAATTCCCAGTACCTCTCTTAAAAATAATAAACCAACAAATCTAATTACCCACCCCCCAAAAAAGAAAAAATGCAAACTAGTTAGCATGATGTACAGTATGATTAAAGTTTGTAAAACTATGTACCTTCCAATGAAAGAGACAGTAAACACACCAAAATGGCAATGGTGGTTATCGCTGGGTGTTGGGATTGATGGTCAAAGCTGGTTGTTGGGATTGATGGTCATTTGAACTTTCTTTTTAGTGTTTTCTGTATTTTGTAAGTTGCCCAATTGTTGCGTCCAGTTTGCCTCTCTCTCAGTTATCTATCCTCTCAAGTTGGCCACCCCCATGCAATTGAATACTCTCATGTCTTTTTTGTGAAGTACTGGGTACCCTTCTTCACCCTGATCTTGCTGCAGAAAAACGTGTTACAGCTCAGTTGTGACAGGATCCTAGATCCAGGCGAGAGACCAAGCAGCACTCACAGAGGTGGAAAACTCAGGTTTACTACACCAGCAGGCACAAAGGAGTTAACACTCCAAGCTCTGGACCCCATCTGTAGGTTTACACAGGCTTTATAGGCTGCCAGTTTACACTTTGCAAGATTATATGCAAATAAGGTATAACAAAAGTTGACTAATTAGGAACAAGCTTTGTAGAAATGGACCAGTCAGGAGGGAGAGAAATAACCAATCAAGAATGAGGGAAATGTACTAATCAGGAGTGAGGGAATTGTACCAATCAGGAGTGAGAGAAACAACCAATTAGGAGTGAGCCCTATGCAAATGAAGTACTACGAATGGACCAATCAGGACTGAGGGAAATGGACCAATAGAATTCTAGGGGTAAGTTCCACTTTCCTAGAAGTAAGCCTTTTCAGAGGCAAAAAGTGAAAGAGAGCCGCTGGGCCAGGGAACCTGATGGTGCTGGCAGGAGAGTAGTGGCCCTGCTTGGGGGTCCTGCTGGTCTTTTCTATGGGGCTTCCCAACTCAATCTGACCACCCTTTCTTGTTTCTGCTACCCAGTTTTCTTGCTTCCCTCATCACTTCTCCCTCTCCTGGCTGGCTCCTCTTTCTCTGATCATCCTTATGTTCACCAGGATTCTGTTTTTAAGGTCTCTCCTCTCTAGGCCCCTCATTCACTCTCCTAGTTCTATGAGTCCCCTGTCCACTGCCTACCAGAATCTCCACCAGGAGGTCCCACAAGCATTTCAAACTTAACAAGTCCCACCCTGAATTCAATACCTTCCACTCCCACCCCTTCCGACCACTCTAACTCTACCCCCTCCTCTTTCAGTGTTCCCACTTCTTTCTCTCCAGTTGCCCTGGCCAGGAACCAAGGAGCCATCCTTTATTCCCTCACCTCCGCTTGGCCTTCCCTTTGCCTCCAATTCATTGATCATCACCTGTTATTTCTACTTCGTCATTAGCCCTAGGACTTACTTGTTTCTCTCCAATATCAAGGCAGCATCAGCTCCTGCCTGTATTATAACTAAAAACTCCTGGCTGATCTGTCTCAAGTCTTACCCTCTCTTAGTCCATTTTCCCTCCAGCATAGTAGGAATATCTTTCTAAAATTTCTGTAGTAAATACTGAGTGGCTGTTACATCCTAGCACTGTGCTAGGACACAGTTATAACCAGACAGACAAGGTCTCCCCTTTCATGGGATTTACTTGTGAGTGTGTGTTGGAGGAGGAGGGGTAATAAACATAAATAAATGAATGACATAATAAAATAACTGTGATAAGTGCTCAAAGAAAATGAAAGAATAATGTGATGGAAAGTGATGGGGATTAGCAAGTCCCATCTCATTCGAAGCTCCAACCATATTGAACATCATGTAGTTTCTCCCAAGTGCCTTGCTTACCTTTGCCTTAGGGCCTTTGCACAGGCTATTACTATTTTTATCTCTTCTTTAACTAGCTAACTCTACTTGTCCTTCAGGGCTGAGATATAATTTCTTCCAGGAAGCCTTCCCTGATATCCTAGGGCTGTCTTATGTGCCTCCTCTGTGTCTCCAAGAGTCTTTCATCATCACCCAGTCATACTGTACTGTAATTTTCCTGTTACTTCCCTGTTTCTTCTAGGCCTCCCTCCAAGCCAGTGACTTTCAGATGTTTTGACCATGGTATGTAGGAAATATATCTTGTATCATGATGCAGCACATACACACATGGAAGCATGTATTGTGTGTATAAGTGGAACAAACGTTTCACAAAACAATATTTACTCTTACTACATGTGACACACCTAATCTTTTTAATTTTATTTCATTAAAAAGAGAATGTTGTTTGAGGCCCACTAAGTTGATTTTATGTCCCCCACAAAAATCTCATAAACCTGCATTTTGAAAATCTTGTCTTGAACCAGGAGTCAGCAAAACTTTTTCTTTTTTTTTTTCTTTTCTTTTTTTTACAGCTTGACTAATTTTTATGAAGTTTTGTTGGTTTTTTTTTTTTGAAATATACTCAGTTTACAATTTTGTGTCGATTTCTGGTGTACAGCACAGTGCTTCAGTCATATATATATTTATTTTCATATTGTTGGGATTTTTAAATGTGTTTCTTGTTGCTAATTTTCTGTTGTTTGGTTTTTGTTTTGTTTTGTTTTGTTTTGTTTTAGCAAACCTATGAGGAGCCTATTAGTCAATATTTTAGGCTTTGTTGGCCAAATAGTTTCTGTCACAAGTACAGCACTCAGACCCTGCTGTTTCAGTAGCCACATGAAAGGAGCCATAGACCATTCATAAAGAAATGGCTGTAGGTCTATTTCAATATAAATTTATGGATACTGCTATTTGAATTTCCTCTTTTGATTTCTTGGCTTGAGGCCACACAAAAACAGGTGGTGGGCTGGATTTGGCCAGAAGCTATAGTTTACTGACCCCTGCAATAGATGGTAAACTTCATGTTGGCAGGGACCACTCTCTTGTCTCTTCCCCATTGCAAGTCTAACTCAAAGCCATGTGTGCATTCAATCAATATTTAGTTAGTGAATTAGTAAAGAATACAATTTGTGAATTAAACATTTTTATTACAAAAGTGCTGTGTGTTCCTGGAAGAAAAATGAGCAGGACAGCTAAATAAAACAAATAAACAAACCCTGAGTAATCCCACCACTCAGAGATCACAATGTGCTTTCATACTTTTATGAAGGAGAGGGCAGGAAATGAGGGAGGTTATTTTCGGGCCAAGAGAGTGGTGAAAAGTTCTATTTCCCCTCAATCCATCAGGGACCTAGGCTGCCCTTTTGTGACTGTACTGGGCATGCAGGGCACTAGGAAGTCTTAGCAGGGGTGTGTACCCTCATCTGGGATCAAGGAAGTCCTCCCCAACAAAGGAAATGACCTTTAGGCTGATAAGGATTCAGTTGTGCAATCAAACAGGGAAGTTCCACACTGAGAGGGTATGGTGTCTTCATTCCCAGCTCTGGCTCCAGGATAGAGGGGGGGCAGAAAGTGGTGTGAGATCAGCTTGAGGAGGCTGGCAAGGAGCCACATGAAAAGGGCCTTGCCATCTAGCTCTAACTGCCAGTTTACAGGAACTAAATATGGATGAACATATTAAAAAAGAAAACACCCTGAGGAAAATAATCAGCCAGAATGAGGAACATTCTACAGGACAAATGATTTAGTTTCTCGTTGAATCAGTGGGTTGAAAATAAAAACAGAAAAGGGAAGGAGGTCTGTTATGGAAAAAAAGAGACTTAAGAGAAAGGTATGACAACCAAAAGCCATGTGTGGATCTTATTTATTTCTTAATTGGAAAAAGCCACCTGTAAAAAGCATCTTTGAGATAATTGAAAAGACATGAACATGAAGTGGGTATTATGAAATTAAAGAACAATTGTTCATTTTATTGGTTATGATACTACTGGCATGGTGGTTCGTTTTTTAAAGCCCTTATTACTTATAGATACATATGAGTGAGATAACTGATGTCTGGGGTGTGCTTGAAAATGCTCTGGGAAAAAGCTGGGGGGGGGTTATATTGTGATATAATAAGAAATATATATTTGGTCTTTGTCCCAGATTCCTGGCTAAAAAGCTTGTGAAACCCTTGGAATTTCCTAAGTGGCAGGGGTGAGAGGAGTGTCTTTTGTTACTCATAAAAAGCTCCTTTCAACTACATCCGGGTTGATGCTAATGAGGTGACTCTTGGTGGGCCCCTGTGTAGCTTCAGGATTATTCCCCAGGAATAAACTGTGTGTCTGAGTGATGGACATCCACCTGTGACTGTTTAATAGGGAACTGTGGACCCTGTATCAACCCAAATATGCTCTTCTGCCCCGCAGAATTTACAAACACAGATATTGCCCCTAAATTAGTCACTCTCACAAGCCATTTTAGTAGAAGTTCTTCAACAAGCTGATGATACCAATCCACAAAATGAAGCAACTCCTTCACAACTCGATTCCTGGTTTCGGTAGTTTCTTGGTTTTGTCCTCCTCCTGTACTGACAACCTTGGTGACCACAGAGGCCTTAGAGATACTTTCTGTTCTAGCGTAATTTTTCACTTTTTGTGGATAGCTTTGAGGCTAGTGGCCAAAACTCAGACTGACCCAAATCTGACCTTGGTCTAGCATCAACGTCCAAACCAGAACTCTTTTAAAATTTCATTCGCACCATTACAGATAATAACCGAGCGAATCATGGGGCTGTATATTTCACTTTTTGCCCCGTTGGTTTGCATTGCCTTATGCATCTAGTGAAACACCTTCCTGGGAGTTGAATCCAACTCTAACTATCCACTGATGACCTTTATCCTTAGTAACGGCAGCACAGCTGCTTTCCATGCTGTGGATGACCACGTGGCCACTCAGGTATCAAAGTTTCCTCATCTCCCACTTTCTTATCCTTTCTCTTCCCCAACCACATATTTCTGTGAGCCAGGGCCAGTCTAGCAAATCTCAGTTCTGACACCAATTATTAGCTATTTTTACTATCAGCAAATAGATGGGGTTTCATTTCCCCCTTAACACTAACCAATTCTCCAAATATCCTGACACCAACTGAGTGTCCTACAATTCAATCAGTTCTGACACTAAATACCCGGAGTGAGCAGAAGCCCTACAGGTTAAGGGCTTGATCCTACAAGACTGCCCCCACTTCAGATACTAATGGCAAGTCCTGAGCAACTCTGACCAACTGAGTATAAATTGAGCTATCGCATGACCTTCTTCTCAGGTTCCATAATTTACTAAAATGGCTCACAGAACTCAGGAAAACAGTTTACTTATTATTACTGGTTTATTATAAAGGACACAACTCCGGAGCTGCCACATGGAAGGGATGTACAGGGCAAGGTGTGCTGGGGGTGGCCTGGAGCGTCCACGCTCTCTCCAGGTATGCTACCCTGAGTACCTCAGTGTGTTCACCAACCCCGAAGCTCTCTGAATCTCATCATTTAGGAATTTTTATGGAGGTTGCTTGGTGATTAACTTAATCTCCAGCACACCCCTCTTCTTCTACCTGGAGGCCAAGGAGTGGGGCTGAATGTTTCAGCCCTCTAATCACATGGTTGGTTCCTCTAGTATCCAGCCTCCAGCCTGAAGTTAAGTAAGAGCCCACCTAGAGTCACCTTATTAAAATAACCTCAGGTAATGCTGAAAGGGGCTCATTATGAATAAGCTGTCCCTCTCACGTCTATCACTCAGTTTATAGAAGCTCTTGTGCCAGGAATGGGGGATGCAGACCAAATATATGTCTTATAAAATCACACTATCACAGGGAGTAATAATGAAATTGGGAAAATGTTGGTAACTGTTGAAGCTGACTGATGGGTACATAGAGATTCATTATGCTAAATCTTCTGGGCTTTTGTGTATATTTGGAAACTTAGATAATAAAATGTTTATAATAAAAGAGGATGACAGAAAGAGAGGCACCTTATATGCCATACTAAGGAGTCTGAACTTGATTTTTAACTTTTTACTTTGAAATAGTTTTAGATTTATAGGTGAGTTGCAAAGATAGTAGTGTTTCCAAATACTCTTCACCCATCTTCCTTTAGTGTTACATCTTATATAACATGGCACGTTTATCAAAAGTTAGAAATTAGCATTGATATAATACCATTACCTAAACTGCAAACTTTATCAAATTTGTCCAGTTTTTCCTTTTTCGTTGTTTTCCCTGTTCTGGGATCCAATCCATCACATTTAGTTGTCATGTACCCTGAATCTCTTCCAATCTGTTTCTGGCCTTTGCCTTCTGTGACTTTGATACTTTTGAAGAATAGCAGTTAGGTGTTTTGTAGACTGTCCCATAATTTGAATGTGTCTGATACATTCTCATGATTAGACTGAGACTATGGGCTTTGGGGACAAATACTACAGAGGTGATGTGGCCATCTCACTGCATCATGTCAGGGAGCATGAGGTCAACATGACTTCTTATTTCTTCGAAGCCTTAGTCACTTGGTCCACGTGGTACCTGCCAGGTTTCTCCACTGTTTCCCTTTCTATACCTTGTGACAAGAGTCATTAAGCCCGGTCTACAGTCAAGGGGATTTTAAAATCAGGGGAAAGTCACTGAAGGGTTTTAAGCAGGGAGTAATGTTTTGAATGTGTGTTTTAGAAGCACTATTCTTGTTGAAATGTGGTGACAAGACATGGTGGAGTTTGCAGTGGGACTGGACATAAAGTGGTGGATGTGAGCGACCAGCAGTCAGTTGGAGTTGGTTCTTTATTGGAAGGTGAAGGACGGAGAAGGTGAAGTCAAGGATGGCCACGAGATTTCTAACTTGGACACCTGAGTGGCTGAGCTCTTTCACTGAATCTAAGCCAAGGCTTCTGTGTGCTCCCAGGAAGCTGGATACCTCCCCTGCCCCCAAGGGAGAAGCCACTTTTTGTTTCTTGGTCTTGCCTTGCCTCCGGTCGGGTCCCTGACAAATCAATTTACAGGTTAGAAGAAGTGTGGGATTACCAAGGAGGGTCGGAATCCCGAGAAAGAGAGGGGGCAGCCGTCAAGGAGCTGAAAAAGAGCTGGAGGAAAATGTTATCCCTAAATCCTTTTCTCCTCTCCCCGTTGAAGGACCCAATTAAGACCGTTTGTCTCAGTGGTTTCAAACAAGTAATTTTATTTACCTTTTTGTGTTCCGCCAACCATCCTCCCCCTCGGCCTCGCCTGTTACGTGTTGGGAGAGGGGGCGGCCTGCTACCTCTCCGGACTCAGCTCCGCCTGCGGGACCCCCGCCCCGGTTTCTTTTCTCCTCGGCGCCTGCGGGCTGGGGCGGGAGGAGCCGCAGGAGTCGGGGCGGGGGGCGCGGGCCCGGGCGCCGGGCGGGCCGCGCCCCCTTGCGGAGGCTTGTAGACCAGGTGGAAGATGAAGGCGTTGCAGTACCTGAGGGGGGCGTGGCGCCGTCAGGGGCGGGGCCAAGAGGCCGCGATTTCCCAAGGGGCGGGGCTTGTGGGCTCCGAGTTCTAGGGGGTGGGGCTAGAGTTAGGGCTCGGCCAATCATAGGACAGCAGGACCTTTTGAGGGGTGGGCCAGGAGTCGGAGAAATTTTGTGAGCCGGCTCTTAAGAGGGGTGTTTGGACGACGTGGAGACCCTGTAGAGGGGTGGTGAGGAGTGCGGACAGAGAAGGCGGGGTGTGGGGCTGGGGCCAGGACGGTCCCAGGACAGCAGAGACAAGCAGCAGAGACGACGGTAGAGGTGGTGGGCCTTTTAGGATGCACAGCCAGGGAGTAAGAAGGCCTTACCAGGGCATGCAGTTGTCGGCCGCTCTGAGGCGAAAGGGGGAGCGGAAAGGGTTGGGCTGTGGAGGGCTGGTCCCCCCTCCTGTGGCCACCGCCATGGTCTGGTCATCCATCACACAGCCGTACTCGCTGCTCTCAGTGAAGAAGGCCGGCACTCGGAGGGACTGGGGTGGGTGCGGGACGTCAGACACTCTCGGTATAGGCTCCCAGCCCCACGGACATCCCGAGCAACAAGGATCGCCACCCCGGTTGAAAACTGAGGACCCAGGAGGGCCGGGAGCCGGGGAGGCACGAGGCAGCCACAGAGAGGGGCAGGAGGACCCGTGGGCTCAACCCAGGTCTGTGGAACAGATAATGGGGAAGAAGAGACTTTCAGAAAAGGAGGAGGGACTGGGCAGGGGGTGAGAGAAGATCCTCTTTGTCCCGTCCCCCACCTGTAACCGGGGCAGCAAGCTCAGCCAAGTGTCCTTTAGACCAAAGCCGGAGTTATATCCTGTGGGCAGAGGGAGAGCAGGGAGCAGCTGGATCCTGTGGCCTCTCTCCCACCCTCCCCACACTTCTGCCCCAGGCTCTTACCAATAACCAAGTCAGGCTTGGGCCCCTGGAGCAGGTGGTAGGGCCGTGCAGACACCTTGATGTGCAGGTCTCTGCGGCCCCCCTTCTCCTTAGTCCCAGAGTTGAGCCGTGCTGATACCCCAGAACCAGAGCGGACAGGTACTTCGGGGCCATCCTGGGGAGTTAAGTGGGGTGGGGAAGCCACTGGAAGTTAGGGTACTGGAGGATGCGACAGGTGAGACAGGGGAGGGGAGGCAGGGAGCTGAAGAGCAGGGCCCCCCTCAGCCCTTACCCTCTGCAGGGTAAAATGCTGCTGGTCACTCTCGGGGGGCAGGCCGTCACCCACAAACTGCAGCTCCAAGGCCACGTGGGGGAGCAAGACCAGGAGCTCCTGAAGGACAGACAGGACAGATCTGGGTCCCACCCTTCGTCCATCTCCACACCCAAAGGCCCAACCTTCAAGCCCGGAGAGACTTACCCAAAACACCATGACAAGGTCAAACTCCTTCCCGGCCTCCACTACATGGATTTTCAGTGACTGTTTGTTCTGGATGTTCAGCTCAGGGACTGGGTGACAAGCTAGCCATTTCAGAATATGGTCTCCTCCCCGCCACCTGCTGTTCCCTACCAGCTCCCCGTCCCCCCTGCTCCATGCACTCCTCCCCGGGCCTCGGCTCTGCTTACAGGACTGGGGCACCAGGTGGGTGATGACATAGTACACCGTCAGTGGGTAGGTGAGAAGCACGGCCATGGGGGAGTCGAAGCTGAGGCCCCGCCATGTGTAGTAGTCCTGCCATGAGCCTGGGAAGAGTGGGTTACTGGGGACCTGGCCCCAGGCCTGGACCCCAAGCCCTCCAGTCTAATAGCCCCCTTCTCAGCCACCCAGACTGCTGGCCCTGCAGTCCCTTTCCCTACCCCTAGCTCCCTCAGGGCCCTTCCAGCTCACCAAAGAGGCCCCTGGGTGGATCTGGGGGCACAGGAGGCATCAGGGCAGGCCCGTCCCCCTGGAGAAGCTGGTAGGGATCTCCTGAGAGGATGAAAGAAGACGAGCCTGGTGTCAGGGAGATCCACACCTGCCTCTTCTTCTTTTAAAGGAGTTCTGTTCCCTGTGAGAGGGCCTGGGGCAGCAGCAAGAGGACTAGGGGGCTGCCTCGCGATGGGGCTCCTGGATGGGGTGGGTAGGAGTGACTTCTCTGAGGGTTAGGGAAAGGCCCGAAACAGCCCTGGGGCTAGCGGTGGGATTTGGTGCCTACGTGGAGGGGTCATCTAGGACTGGACAACTTTTTGCTTTCCCATCCTTCCCTCTAGTCTGAGGGGCCCATGCCTGGAGAGAGGCCCCATGTACCACGGAGAAGAAGGCTGAGGGATGGCATGCTGCCCCGGGGGTGCCTGGGGGTGCCAGGGCCTGATATCAGCATGCTGAGCTGCATCCAGTAGCCACGAGTGAGGCCCCGCGAGGCCAGGAAGGCCTCCTTGTTAAAGGTTTCACTGGTCACCTCTGGAGAAGGATGAGGGGAGCGGTTGAGGGCCCGGTGGGCAGGATTCCAGACTTTGGCTCTCCTCAGCCTCTCCCCAGGACCCTGGGTCTGAGTCTGGTTTCAGTCAGGGAGAGAACTGACAGTTCTGAGTGTTTACAGTATAGCCCACAGAAGCCATGTAACAGTTCCATGGGTTTTAACATTTGTTAGTCTGCCCATTTTACAGATGAGGAAACTGAGTCTCTAAGAAGCAAAGTGATTTAAGGTCACCAGTTAGTGGTGGAATGGAGAAGCAAGTATTTGATACCTCCTCCCGAATCCTCTAAGCTCTCTCAGGGGCCTACACATTCAGTCCTCAGCTCCAGAGATGCTGTCTCCAGCCCCAGGGGTCTAGCCCCCAGCCCCAAATACCCAGCCATTATTCCAGGGATCTAGACTCCAGCCCCAGGACCCTGTTCCCAGGCACCTGGGGCCCCAGTTCCAAGGATCTGGCCCCACTTCCCCCCTCCCCATCCTGACTTCCTTATGGTACCTGCGGTGTAGGTAAAAGGCAGAGTCGCCAGTTCTCCGGCCCGCTCCATGAAGGCTGCAAGCCTTGGGCACCAAAATTGGTGACTCACATCATCTGGGCACCGCTTCCAGTCGGTCTGGAGACAAGCCTCTCCGCAGTACAAGACAGCACCACACTGGGGGCTGGGGTCACAGTGGGTGGTGGACATCCAGGGTCCGTCTCTGTAGGTCCCCTGTCTGCTGTGCCACTGTCCCACAGCTGCCTGTACGTCACTTGGTCTGTTTGTTCTCTCTCTGCCTATAACAGCTTGGTTTGGTTTTCTTTTTTCATCTTTTTCCCCTGTCCTTCACCCTATCTGTCCACAAGGTCCCGCACCGGCCTGCTGTCTCTCTGTTTGCCTGACTTGGGCTCTTCCTCCCACTGCATCTCTGCAGGCTACTCACCAGGGTGTCAGCTTCACTTCAAAGCTGTGTCTGTGACAAACGTGGCAGGTTCGAGCCCGAAGGGAGGCAAAAGTGAAGCCTGGCTGGGGACCCCATGTCCGCATTGGAGTCTTGGCTAATTTCACTCCCAGTCTGGGGACCAGATTCTCTAGCTCTCTGAGTGGGGGTGGAGACAGCATCAGGCTGGGGGGCTCAGGACTTCAGGCCCCAGGCCTCCCCACCCTTTACCAGGTTTCCATACTTATGCAGCTGGGCATCTCCCACCGTAAGCTGTCGGGGCTTTCGGGGGTCTCCAGAGCCCATGGGGCAGGCCATGCTGTGGCAGAGGAGAGCATAGGCCCGGGGAGCCAGGTTCTCTGTCCCTGAGCCCCTGCCTGCAGTCCCCTGGGCTCCATCCATTAGCAGATCAATGCCCAAGATGGTGCCATGTTTATCTGTCACCAGTAGGAGGCAGGAAAGGTGCAGGGGTGCAGCCTCTGGGGAAGAAGGGAAAAGTTGGGGGTGGGTGGCAGCAAAGATGGTCGGGGTCAGGGGCATCAAATCAAATGCCTGCAAGAGGCTAGGAAACTGAGTGAAGGGGACAAGCCTCATCTGAAGGGGACAGCTGCTAAGCAGGCCCAGCATCTGCTGCCAGGTAGAAATGTGGGCCTGCAGTCGGAACTTTACATCTTCTTGCGAAGGTAGAACTGCAGACTTCTGAAATTTTTGTTTCTTTGAATGTTTAAAGGTTGGCTCAAATTAAAAAACAGCCTTGTGGATCAATGAAAAAAATCCTTTTCAGGCCAGACTGGCCTGAGGGCCACCCATTTGTGACTCCTAGCTGGATTCTGAGGGGTGCAGGAGGGTTGGGCAGGGCACAGGGCAGGGCCAGCCCTGGGTTCTTACCACTTGTCCGTCCCTTCCTCCTCTCAGGCCCCGGCTCCATCTCTGCCCTGTCCTCTCGGCAGCCATCTTCGCCACCTCCTGCCTCCTGCTCAGCCTCCTCTGGCTCCCCTCCAGGACTTGCTTCCTGGGGAGACTCCCTGCTGGTGGGGGCTGGCTCCCCATCCTCTGTTTCTGCCTTCTCCATGCCCACACCCTCCTCTCCATTCTCTCGCTCCTCCTCCCCTTCCTCTCCTTCCTCCAGGCTGACAAAGCTGACATAGGGGCTTAGATCTCGCAGGTGGAGTAGGAGCTCATCTCCCAGGAGCCGAGCAGCTCCCAGGCCAGGTCCAGGGCCTGGCTCTGCCCCTTGTCCCAGGCTGATGCCCACACTACGGTTGGGCAAGACGTGGAGCACCCAGAGGGCAGGGTCCTGGGGCAGCCTTCTGATCTGAGCCTCCAGCTGTCGCCAGCGACCCTCGAGGCTGGTCCGCCCAGCCCCACGCTCTGCCACAAACTTGCGGTACCAGCCAAAGAGGAGGGCGGTGAAATCAAGGAACTCATCCCGGTATCCAGACACAAATTCCATGTCCTCAGGGGCACAGCGCCTGGGCCCACACTGGGCTGAGGAAGGGATAAATAGTGAGGGAGAGATCCTGGTGAGAGTTTAGGGCTGGGTCACAAAATGGGGGCGGGCTGTGTTTGAGGGTCCCTCAGGGTGGAATCTATGGGTGAGTGTTCGGAGTGAGAAAGGAGTTTTCAGGGCTGAGGATGGGAGTTGGGGATGAAATGGGGGCCAGACTTGAAAGTGGGTGATTAGGGTTAAGGATGAGTCGTCAGAAAGGAGATGGTATTTGAGGCTGCAAATTTGAGGCTCAAGCCGTCAGAGGTAGGGTTTGAACTGAGGATGGAGGTGAGGAGAGCTAACCCTATGGGAAAGGGTTTGGTGAGGAGGGAAGAGTCCCGTGGGCTGTGGGAGAAGGGTGTAGGAGCCAGGGCATCCCTTGGGCTTGGATCGGCTTGGCGGTGAGCCCCTCCCCGCCGCTCCTCTACTCCGGTACCTGTAGCCGCCACCACTTTCAAAGGTAAATACCTCGGGGTGGGGCGTGACGTCAGGCTCCCGAGACCCCGGCCCGCTCCCGGGTGGCCACGCCCCCGCGTGTCCCGCGCGGCCCCGGCCAGTGTCTGCGCAGCGGGGCGCGCGGACTTGCCTGCAGCGATCGCCCCGGCCGTGTGACTGACCCCGGCGAGGAAAGGGAGAGCCTCTCAGGGAGGAGGTCCAGCCAACTGACCTGCGGAGGGCGGGGGGAGCTGGCATCCCCGCGCCGAGCTAGATAAGCCCAAGGGACTGTCTTTCGCTTTCCTTCTCCGTTTTCCCACGCTCCTGACCGCCCCCTCGACGAGGCTCGGGCCTGGGCGCGGGGGCGCAGACGGAGGAGCTCCGCCTCCCGGAGTTTCCTGGCCGCCGGAGGCCCGCGATCACGCGGCTTCGACAGTACTGACCGCACTGTCCGTTCGAGACGGTGGGACCCCTGGCAGGGAGGCGCAGCCGCCTCGCGCCCCGCCTCTGCCGGGCCTCTGGCGCTGACGGACGGCCGTGGTCTCCCCCGCTCCCCGGAGTCTCCGGCCCAGCGGGAGAAGGAAGCGAAAGCCCTTGAGAAAAGGTCTGGACGTCAGGCTCCGGAGCCCGTCTGGGAATCAGAGAGGGAGAGGCGGCCTCGTGATGCTGTTAGTCTGGGAAGCCCGGTCCCTCTTGTTGCTGACTCTCCTGATAGCTTGGCTGACTCCGCAAGGTTCGTCTGGGGCCCGGCTCGTGCCTAGATTCCTGAATCCGGGGAAGGGGATGGGAGGCCCTAGGGTGGCGGATTTGAGTTGAATAAATGGGGAGCCAGCGTCCCCAAGGCAGCCGGGGTCGGGAGAAAGCCAGTTGTCTGGGGGTGGGGACAGGCCAGGGAACACCTGAGTCCAGGTGTGATTCTGGACGTATTTGCAAGTGTGATGTTCAAGTTGAGCTCGGGGATGGTACCCTGGGGTCTACGGGAGTGGCTGCAGTGGAGCTGTGGGTTGGAGGCCAAATAACACCTTGTGTGGTCCCGTAAACCTGGGAAACCGCTCTGACTACCTTGATCCTTCTCAGCTGATAGCAACGAGGGCAGCATCGTTGGAAGTTGTCCTTGTAATAGAAGATTTTCTTCCCACTCCCCTCCAAACGGCCGATACATGGGACAACTGCAAAAGCGCCTGAAAGCCTATCAGTGGTGTAATTCCTATGTCAGGTAATCTCACCCAAGCCTGGGAGGGCAGCGCCCCTGGGTGCCTGGAGGACCGTCTGTGGTCAAACTTGAACTCCTTCTGGGAGGACCTCTAGCCCCCTCTTGGGGGTAGGTTTGCCCTGATTTCCCTGTCCTACCTCCCTGGGATTTCCCAGCCCCAGCAGAAAGTGCTGAATCTTGACCGTGACTGCACAGCTTTGGAATGAGGAAAGACCTGTGAAAGGAGTGGGTGGTGTGTGTGGAGAAGGAACTGCTACTGAGACCAGGTTCTTCCTCACAGGTTCCAGCTACCCTTGGGAAGTGTGTGTGGGGGCAGCAGTGACCGGTGGGTCCAGGAACTGATGCACTGCTTTGATCGCAGAGGTAAGAGCTTCCCCGCTCATCCCCAGGCTCTGGCTCCAGGGCTGAGCCTCCTCCACCTTACAATTTTCTTTGCTTCAGCCCTTTTCCCTGTGATACCTCACATTCCTTTTCTGATGGACTTTCACTTTAGTCCCTGTTTACCAGAAATCATTCACCACCACTTTCATGAGTTTTGCCAATTCATCCTATCACCTGTGCTGTAATTTCCCTAATGTTTCGCTTGAAATCAAGGCACTATTTTTATTTGCCAATATTGTATTATGGAAATTCAAAGACATACACAAAAGTTGAAAGATTTGTACAGTGAACATCCATATACCCACCACTGAGATTCTACAACATTTGATTTTTATATTTTACATACATACCTAATAAAGCAAATGTGTTTTATATTTTACAATATCAAGTTTATAGCATTTTAACTATATCTGCTTTATTGCACACCTATCTGCCTAGGCATCACTCTGTTCCTCATCGATCTTTATATTTTTGGTACATTTCCAAGTAAGTTGCAGGTTTGACACTACTTTATCCCCAGACATTTCATCAGGAGAGTTCTTTTTATTGTTCCTTTTTTCTTTTTGAGGTAAATTTTGCAAACAATGAAACAAATAAATCTTAAGTGTACATAGACACTTTTGAAAAACTTCATGGCAATTTGTCCCAAGCAAGGACATCTGTGAAGTCCCAAATTTGATATGTTGATTGTATTTTTCTCCTAAAATAAATACACGACCATGAAGACACAAAGTGTTCTTCCAGGTCCCAGCTAAAGTTGTCTTCTGTAGCATTGGTGGTACTCATAGTGCCTTTCGGCTGTGAAGACCTACAAGATTTCACTTAGTCTTTCTAACTACCTTGGAATTAAAATGATTCCTACTTTACAGCTGGAGAAAATGAATCCCAGAGAGGTCACAGCTACTTGGTAGCAGAGCTGGGGTTCCAGTCTAGCTCTCCCGACTTCTCAGTTCAGAATGCATGCTCACCCCAGTGCTTCCATGCTGTGATTTTCTCACCTCCCTCTCCCCAAGTCTGCCCTCTGCCCCTGCCCCCTTACCTGGCCTTTAGCTATTCCCTTGATGTTCTCCTTGACCCAGTACCCTTCCCTCTAGTTATTTCTTCACCTTGTCCCCTCATATCCCTGATCCATCCCTTCTTGTCTTTTCAGAATGTGGACTTGCTTACACCAGCAGTATGGCCCGCCAGAGGCATTTACCTTCCCGCAGCACCCAGGTTCCTGACCCCATGGAAAGGGCACCTTCAGACACCAGCACCCCTACCCAGATGTACCTGCCAGACACCCTGCAGTCTACCCAGCCGTCCACCCTTCCAGCAGACTTGCTGTCCTCAGACCAAAAGCTCATCCTCACTAACCAAACCACCATGTCCTCTGTGGGCCACAGTCTGGGGGTTAAGCCTGAGGCCAGGGAGAACCAGAAGCAGGGAAGCAAGCTGGAAGAAAATGTGGGCCCTGCAGCTGGGACGTCAGCCATGGTGCCGGTGCTGTCCCTCTTGGCCATCGTTTTCGTCCTGACAGGAGTCCTCCTTTATGTGGTGTGCAAGAGGAGGCGGGAGCGCTCGCCACAGCACTTTCCAGGTAAACTGGGCCTCTGAATGCCTCCTCCAGGGACCCAGAGCCTCTCTGGCCAGGATCATGCCCCCCGCCACCCGCCACCTGTAGCTCTCAGGCAGACAAATATTGAGGTTGTCTGCACCATGGACTATAAGCCAGGGGGAAGACTCAGACAGGCTACGGAGGAGTCTGATGGCCACCTGACCACCCCCCAACCGCCCCCTGCCCTGTCCCAAGTCTTTCTTCACACCACACCAGCTGTTCCTCCTGGGGAGGGAGAGAAGCCACCATGGGCTCAGAGTCCAGTGCTTGGCCTTCAAAGCCAGGCAGTGCTTGGAGCCCAGAGCAGGGTAGTGGAAGATGAAGCTGAGGAGGAAAGTAGGAGACATTCATTCAATTCACAGATCTTTACTGAGCACCTACTGTGTACCTGGTCATATAGTTAACATTTTGTAATGATTCCCCAGTTCAAGGTATGAGCCCTGCCCTCCCTTCACCCAACTTCCCATGGTCTCAAGCTGATCTCTCAATTTCTTGATCTTTTCCAGATTTGCAGCTTCATTATGTACCTGTGGCAGGACACCCCAACGCTTGAGTAAGAGTGTAACCTTCTTGAGAGCCAATTATGATTTATCATCAAATGCATTTAATATACTGGAACAATTACGGGTACATAGTAGTCACTCTCTAAAAATGTAATACGCAAATAACCAGCCACTGCCCTCTTAGAGCTTCCCTCTGTTCATTTTTTTTCTATGCTATAATGTATAGTTGCTTTTTATATAAGATATCTTGGGCAAATTCTGTGTGTAGGTATCTTTAACTACTAAAACTTATTTTTCTAATGATTGACTCTTCTTTCTGCAGACATTGGTCTCATGCCCTTGTCCCTTTACCATGATTCCTGGCTTCAGCTTCTCTGTTGACGGCCATACAATGCCCCTCCCCGCACCCCACCCCACCCCAAGTCTCTCTTCACACCACACCAGCTGTTCCTCCCCCACCTCAGCCCTCTCCCGCTTCTTCCCCTGACCCCACAGTGAGGGCCTGGACTTTCCCACCCCTTCCTCATCAGCAGCTGCCATACAGCCTGGTTTTACTTCCTCAATCCCTTACATCACCCACATATGCCCCAGTGAGAGTTTGAGCTCCTGGTTTTTAGTGTTATTGTTTTTTATTATTAAAACCCTTAGTTCTTCTTTTGTCTTTTCCAGTGGAGAAGAATGTGTCTTCACTGGCCCAAGTCATGAGGAAGTGGGTTGAGTGTCTGAGTCTCCACCTCCCATCTGAGCCCCTCAGCACTTGGTCAAGTGCACGGCAGGAGAACCCTGCTGGAGGAGCCTGGGCGCAGCGGTGGGCAGGCTTGGTCTTTAAGCTTCTCCATTCCCACCTTTTGGCCCCTTGTCCTCTAGCCTCTGACCAGCAGGGCCTGTAGGGGGCAGCCCATGCTCTCCAGGTTCTGTCCCAGGTGCAGGTGGTAGTCTGCCTCCAAGCTCTCATTCCACCTGCTTGGCCTAGTTTTCCAGCATCTGTTCACAGGTTCGGGCCACCTCACTAAGCTTGAGACGAGCATAGTCCACGCGCTTCAGGGCCATCTGACAGTCCTTCCTGGAAGAGTAGCTGGAACCCTCATGGGGCTGCCCTGTGGCAACCTACAGGACATTTAGATTGATCAATGAAGAACCCCTTCCCTTTCCCATTTCCCCAACCAGGCATCAGGTCTCCTGTCTTGTTTCCCTTGAGTTTGAATTTCTTACACCACCTGGTAGCTGAATTACCTACTACGGCACTTAACTTCTGTTAACCTCATCTGTGAAGTTGGGGGTGGGGGCAGTAACTACTACCTAGAGTTGTTGTAAGATTGTATAACACAGGGTGTCTGGCGCATTGTATAAGTTTAGTAAATGGTGATTGCTGCTGTAATGACGTCAGGGCCCTTTCAATCCTGTTCTCAAGAGACAGTCATCTGGGGCGCCAGACCCTTGAGGTCAGCTCATGTTTCTAAGGGAAAGTCCTGTGGCTTTGGTATTGTCTACATGTTCTCTCCCAGGACTTCCCCATCCTGTGGCTCATGTGATGCGACTCAGTGACATACACAGGGACGCCTTTAATTCTTTCCTTTTAGGGGAAGAAACCAGCCCTGGAAGGGAGGGATCATCCAGCCCGCTGGTGAAAGCTCTGCCTAGGACTTCTGAAAGCTAAGGTTAAGGCAGAGTGCTGAGGTGGATGCGTAGCACGTCCCACCACACACACACCTGAGTGAGATAGCGGATCTGAGCCGACAGCTCCGCCTCCACGTGCTGCACCGACGCGGTGAAGGCCGCTGCCTGTCGGTCTAGGAGCCGCTCGTTGGTTTTTTCCTTGGACAGTTCCAAGATCACTGTACCTACCGGGGTGGAGAGAGGGCGGGGCTATCCGGTGACTGCCAGTGTAGCCCCGCCACAGGGCCAGCCCCTCCCAATCCTGCACACACTGCGTGCACTTAGGATCCCTCCCAACCCGGATCCCAGTCTCCGGTCGGCGCATGTGCACGCGGTCGGTCTTGCTCTCGCTCTCGCTCCCGCACCCTCTCCAGTAGTATCCTGAACCTGCATTCTGAAGAATGGCTCCGATTTCCCGCTCGATGTCTTCCAAGGCGCGTAGTCGCTCGTTCGCCAGGCTGTAGGTAGCCATTGTCACCCTGGCAATCCGCGGGATTTTCTCCTTTTGCGAAATGAGACGGGAAGGTGCCCGGAAGCGGCTGACGGTTTGCGCCCGCGCAGAAGGCGCCTATGGGCCAACACTACACTTCCCAGGATGCTCAGCGCGGCCTCGCCTAGCCCTGCTCTCCTGGTAAACTACAACTCCCAGAGTCTCCTGCGCGTGGCCAGGTCTGCGCCAAGCACCGCGTGACCACCTGGGGTAAGAGGCAGTACCGAAATACTCCCTAGGCTGAGGCCGTTCAGAGCTGTCTTCACGACCGTCTTGTAGTCTATATTTAATTCGTTCTACGATAATTTATTGAGCGTCTGCTGGGTGCTAGTTGATGATGGCTGGAGCCCCGGGGTGTTTCAGCCTGGACAGCCATGGACAGCCATGGACCCTCTGTTTGCTTATCCCACTCCGCCACCTATCGGGGCCTGGGGAAAGCTTGATTTGATGAGTGTTAACACTGTTCGCCCTAGCGCTTCCCCTCGACAGGAACCCAGCTGAAACAGACGCTTAGAAGCCAGCTCCTTTCAGAGCTTATTGATTGCCTATTATGTGGATACAAAGGTGAAGGAGGTGCACTCTCACGTGACGATGGAATAGATGTTTTGTTAGAGATACACCCAGGGTGTATCTCTAGGAACACGGAGAAAGCATTGTGGGAGGAAATGCTGCTTGAACTGAATCTTAAGGGTTAACCAGGTGGATGAGAGGTTAGTGTGGAAACGGGAGAGACGCAGACAAGCTCGTGGTGCCGTGACGGGGGCTGGCATATTGAAAGTCCAGCCAGGGGTTCGTTGGCTGGAGAGAGTGTGGAGTGTGGCGGTGGATAGTTGTGCGTGGCCAGACCAGGAAGAGGCTTGCAAGCTAAGGAATTTGGACTTTATTTTGAAGGCATTTGGGAGCCTTTGTAGGATTTTCAAGAAGTGTGTTCTGACCAGCTTTACCTTTTAGGAAGGATCAATCTTGACAGTTTATGAAAGATTGAGAATGAAGCCAGTTTGCACAGCGTTAGCAAACGAGCAGACTTTCAGTTACACTTGAGGGATCTAGAGTTTAATTTCACCCCTTTCCCAAATCCTAATCAAATAACAAGGAGATTTTATAAAGGGGTCAAGGAGAAAGAGAGGAGTTAATAGCAAAACTCTAAATAGAAACTGGAAGACAGAAGGGTACGTGGTAACTGATTTAGCAGTGAAGTGGTAACTAAGCCGGCAGTGAAGAAAGCTTAGAAGCAACTTGATTTACCCTGAAATCAGTGGCATCCCAGTACAACTAGGCTGTAGGTGATATTAGAATTAGGAAGATTATTTGAAGCAGTTAGACACCACCCCCGTCCCCTCGGCAGTCGCCTCATTTACTCCATAGATCTTAGCAGATTCTCACCCCCAACTCATCAGATTACTGAGGTCATCGTTGTTGTTGTTGTTGGAGATGGAAAACAGAATCTTTGGCATGGAGGGCACCTGGGCGTGATTGTACTGAGAACAGAGATTAAGTGAAAGTTGATTTTACTGAGTGGTGGTTTCTAGAACTCTGGCAGGCAGGTCAGAGACTGGAAGACTCTTATCTAGGAAATTTGACTCTTCAGAGAAAAGACCAGGGGTTCTTCAACAAAGCAGCTAGCCAGGTCACCCCATAGTGAAATACACAGTTGTTAAGTCCCAGCTGTGTCCGTAGATCTTCTAGTCAACTTCTTAGTACCTCATCCTTAAATATGAGCAGACAGAAGAGAAAGGATTTCTAGATATTTGAAGAAATTTTCTAAGATGAAAGGCAGAGAGCAAAATAAACAGGGAAAGAAAAAATCCACACACACACCCCTTAGATAATGTAGAGTAAAACTTAAGGGGAAAAAAAAAGAACCTATTGATGCTCTTGGGTAAGAGATGCCAAAATAAAGGACTGAACTCAAGGAAACACACTTGAGAAATAAAACCATGAGGGTAGGAATGAGAACTAGGCAAAAGGGTGGGAAAAGAAATCGAGGCACTCTCCCAGCAAGTAAAGCAAAAGAAAAAAGATGGCGTAGAAGAAGGAAAAGGTAAGAAAATTAGAGAATCAGCCCAGGGGGGTTAAATTCTGTAAGAAGAGAACAGAGAAAACAAAGGGGAAGGAAGGACTTGCACTTCCAGAAGAAAAGAGCTCATTCAGTGTCCCGCATCAAGGCACGTCATGAACTGTCAGAACACTAGGCTCAAAGAAAAAGGTCTTGCAGAAGCTTCCAGAGAGAAAACAGACCACATGCTATGGATCAGCAATCAGAAGGGCGCTGGGCCTCTGAACAGGAACACTCCACAGAGAAGACGGTGGAGCAGGGCCTGCAACATTTTAGGGGAAAGTGATCTCCAATCTGGAATTCTCAACTCCGGCTGTGCTAGGGTGAAGGTTGAAAATGCTGTGACTCAACAAAATAGAACTTTTTTTTTTTTCCTCAGAAAACAGTTCCATGTGCTCCACAAATCACACAGAGACCAAGGCCAGCAGTGCGGCTCTGCCATCCTTTAGGGTCTGATGCTCAGAAGTACAGTCTGCAGGCCAGCAGCATTGGCATCACCTAGATGCTTATTAGAAATGCAGAACCTCATACCTGCACCCCAGTGTTCATAGCAGCGTTATATACAATAGCCAAGACATGGAAACAATGTAAATGTCCATCGACAGATGACTGGATAAAGAAACTGTGGTGTGTTTATACAATGGAATACTACTCAACCATAAAAAGAATAAGATAATGCCATTTGCAGCAACATGGATGGATCTGGAGATTGTCATTCTAAGTGAAGTAAGCCAGAAAGAGAAAGAAAAATACCATATGCTATCACTCATATGTGGAATCTTAAAAAATAGAAAAATGAAGACACTAACGAACTTACCTACAAAATAGAAACAGACTCACAGTAAATAAACTTATGGTTACGGGGTGAGGGAAAGGAGGCAGAAAGGGGTAAATTGGAAGTTCGAGGTTTGCAAATATTAACTACTATATATAAAATAGGTGAACAACAAGTTTCTTCTGTATAGTGTGAGGAACTATATTCAATATCTTGTAATAACCTATAATGAAAAAGAATATGAAAAGGAATATATGTGTGTGTATGTGTATGACTGAAACATTATGCTGTGCACCAAAATGGATACACTGTAGAGTGACTGTGCTTCAATTAAAAAAAAAAAAAAAGAAATGCAGAATCTCAGGCCCCACCACAGACCTACTTTACTGTGTTTAAAGATCTCCGGTGATCTGCATGCCCAGTAAACTTTGAGAAACACTGCTTGGGGGCATTGCTGTCTGCAGTGTCAGAACTGGGTTGCTGCCCTCCCTGGGTTGCAGCTGGCAGGAAGGCAGAATGTAGACAGGAGGCACCCCAGTCTCAGAGGTCTGGCCAGGGAGTGGCCCATGTAATTTCTACTCACGTGCTTTTGAAGAGAACTCAGTCACGTGGTCTTCCCCAGCTCTTGGGTTCTGGGAAGTCCAGTCCTGACCCAGGCGGCCCGTTCTTGTTTCAGCACTGTAGCAGAAGGGATTTTAGAGGATATCTGGACTCTCACAACAACCAACTATTAATAACAAAGAAAGAATGAGGGCATCTTGATATGTACAAGGTCTCAAATTTCTCTTCCCAGTACCTTTCTTAGGAGGTTATTAGAGTTGGACCCAAGTTAGAAGGCTCCTGGAGAGATTTCTTCAAGGAGGTGGAAGGGATAACATCTGTTTTCTTCTGAATGAAGCAAGAGGATGTATAGACTTTTGGAGGGGAGTATAGGGCGGAATTAGTGATAAATTTGGAGAATAAGCAAAATTTTAAAATGACAGTTGTTCAGGGAAAACAGTTGTGCAGGAAGAGAAAGATAATCGTAATATACCACGTGACGCAGCCATGGATAACGTTTGCGATAAGTGCTGAGCGCTGACTTAACCTTGATTGATGGAATTCTCTTGGGAGCGTGGGACGTGGGGACAGGATGGAGAATGTCCCACAGTAGGGGTTGGGGGGCGAAAGGGAGCTCAGGCTTCACCTTCCATGGCGGGAAGATGATGCTTTAAACAAAGATCAAGAAGTAGCAGAAATAAGCTTGTTAGAGACATGGAGGTAAATACCCAAAGAAACATCCGGAGGAGGTGAAGCAGTTGCCTTAAGGAGAAGGAAATTGGAGAGGAAAGGGGTTTACTTTTTATTGTAATAGGCCATGTAGTCCTGCCTGACTCCTTAAAAAATGTGCATCTATAACTTTGAAAATAAAAACACAGAAAGTGGGAGAAGAAATGGAGGCATACTTTACTGTGAAAGAGCCCTGAGTGTGGAGGAGTGTTTTCTCTTTTGCTTCTTTCCTTTATCTGTTCTTCCCTCCCTCCCTCTCTCTCTTCTTCCTTTAATGGAAGAGACTTGTGTGGGTTTATTTACCATGGAGGAAGAACCAGCAGAGCGAGGCAGAGTTTGAAGACTCGGGGGTGGTTCGATGAATGAAGGTCTCAGAGAGGGTGGGAGGGGAGCGATCTGAGCACAGGTGTAGGGATTAGCTTGGAACCAGAGGAGGCATCCTAGCCTGGGCCGTGTAGGAGAAACGGTGTCGATGTCAGTGCTTGTCGGTAGGAGGTGGGAATTGAAATCATTCATCCCTCGCAGCCTCATCTCTGGAAAATGGGAGAAGCATCCTGAACATGAGGAAGGTTTGGAAAATTAGTGAGTAGGATGGGACCAGGAGAAGGAAGCGACCAGGCACTTGGAGAGGGACCAGAGTTTATGGGGTATCGAGGGCCCAGCTGAGATGAGGTTAAAGACCATAGGTTTGTAGTGGCCCAGATCCATCCCCAGCGCCTAGCACTGTGTGGGCACCTAGGATGTGTTTAAAAAAAAAAAAAAACTTGTTAAATGAACGAGTGAAGATGGTTATGTGACTTTCCTCTGGCAGTCCTCAGCAGCCCTGTGGGGAAGCTGAGAAGGGCGGGGTGGCGGTTGGACAGAGCCAAGGGTGGGGTTTGAGAGCCAGTATTGTGATAGGAGGGCTGGTTGAGGGTGCCGAGGAGATACGGGTTGGATATAATGATCCTGAAGTTTAGTCTGGAAAGAGAATGCAGTGTCAAATTGTGAGAAAACACAAGGGCTAAGAGCTTTGTGACAAAAAACCAAGAAGCTATTCAAAAAAAGTGATTATAATTGACTACGGATTAAAAATTTTAATTTAAAGATTATGAATTATTAGAAATACCAGAAGCAAAATACTTTGAAACCAGAAGTGATGGTGGCACAGCATTGTGCAGGGACTAGATGTCACCAGATTGTACACTTTAAAATGGTTAACTTTGTGTTATGTGAATTTTAAGGGGAAAAAAAAAGCTAGGAACAAATCTAGAAGACAAACTGGGAAAAATATTTTCAAAACATATGACAAAGGGCTAATTCCTTTACTATATAAAGAGTTCTTACAGTCCATTAAGAAAAACATCAAACCCAATAAATTGGCTTCATCCTCACTCATAGTCAAAGAGAAGCAAATTAAAACGTGCGTGATTAAGTCACCTGCGTGATTGGCAGTGATGAAAAAGACACTCACCCTTTATGAGCCGCCGATTCTGCTTTTAAGAATTTGTCCTTATGCACTTTGCATGTGCAAAAAAGACATATCCTCAAGGATAATTATTGTAATACTGTCTGAATTAGCGAGAGTGGACATCCTTTATGTCCATCGATAGAAAATTGGAAAAAATAAAGGACATCTAGGCAACGGAAAGCTGTCTAGCTCTTTAAAAGAATGAGGTAGATCTGTCTGTATTGATAAAGGAGTGTTCTCCCAGCTGCGTTAAGGGGAAAAAGCAAGGTGTAGAAGAGTGTTCATAGGATGCTACCATCTGTATTTAAAATAAGCGGGAAGTGTGTTCCTGTGTGTGTGACTGACTGAAGAATGTCTTTGGAGGAAGAGTCAAGCACCTGGTGATAGTGATCGCCTTTAGGAATGAGAAATGGGAGCCTGGAGATCAGGGACAGGAAGGAGCCTTCTGTTCACTCTGTACTGTTTGGATTTTTTTTGAACCATGTGTGTGTTTTACTTTCTTAAAAACATGAAAAGCTGAAAGAAACAAGGCATTGTTTCTCAAAACGTATGCTAACTCAAAAATATGGATTCGTGGATTTTTCCCGGGACGGGCTGAATGGGAATCGGGGACGTAGAGCCTGGGACTCTGTCTTTATTGTGTGTCCCAGAGGATTCTAATTCATCTGAAAAAGTTGGAGATCCGCAGGCCAAGAGCTCAGAGGTCAAGGAGCAGGCTCATGGGAGTCAGAGGGAGTCCTCCTCCCCTGAGGAGGACCAGGGTCTGCAGGGTGGGCGGCTGCCCTGGGGAAGTAAGCAAGGTCATTGGCGTTTTGGCAGCACTGCAAGCCTGTTGGTAAATAATGATGTAACTAGATGTCTTGAGCCCTGTCGTGGATTAAAGGCCTGTGTGAGCTGCCCCATTTCCCTCACCAGCCCCATCTGGAAGTACTTTGTCCCGGGCTGTCTCTGTCCCAGTCCCTCTGAAATACGCTCTGTTCCTTCCTGCCGTCACACGTGGTGTTACTGCTGCCGAGACCCTGGAATTCCTCCTCGTCTTCCAGTTCTCTCTCTGCTCAAAGGTCCCTGCCTCCAGGAAATCTCCCTCCAGCCACGGCCTAGGTCAGGACTCGCTAGCTCCTGCAGTTCTCCTTTGGGGCACAGGTTTTGTAATGTTTTCATGTTCGTTTTGATCACTGCCATCCCGCCAGGATGCCTGGCACATAATAGGGATCTAAGCCAAGATAGCTCATGGCATGAATGAATGAGCCTTAAGAGAAAAAGGAGAAAGGTTGGGCTGCAGAAGCGGGAGTGGGTGGTGGAGGTGAGGAACGTCAGGGGAGTATTGCTGACTCCCTCCAGCCCAGCCTGGGACTTCAGCCAAGCCTCTGGGAGTCCCTGATGAACGTCAGAGGAGCAGCAGCAGGATGTAGCTTCTTGGACTTGTCCACAGCAGTGTGACTCCCTTTGGCTGCCCAGAGCCTTGGCTTCTGTGCTAAAAATGTAAGTATGAGGCTCCCCTGAGATGTCTGTCATGTGGCTTCTGCCTGCTGCTGTGGTCCCACTGAGCCCCAGGAAGGGACAGCTCGAGCAACCCTGAGGAGCAGTGGGGACGGACACACTAGGTCACAGCAGGTCACCGTGCAGCCATGCGTGGCAGCCCCGACAGGGGCGGGCCTGCCTGCCCAGCTCCCAAGAGCATCTAGTCTGCAGGGGAGTGAGTTACTATTCCCTCTGTAAATGAACACGTTTACTCTGTGGCTTTACCCAGCTGTACCTTTGAGTTTGGACTGATCAAATCAAGTTTCCGTGTTTACCTTGGAACACAGGTTCAGCTAAGCCATTCAGTAAATGTTTATTGACAGACAGCATGTGGGCCAGGTGCCCTGCAGGTGTAGAGAAGAGACTGGCCCTCACCCACAGCTGCCAGAGTCCTGAAGGAACACACGATGTACTCCCTAAACGCTATGCAGAAAACACACGTGCTCATGCCTATTAAAAGGTTTATTTTCTTCTTTATGCTCAGAAACAAAGAAGTGGCCTTGCCCCCCAAAGGGTCTCATCTTGAAGGAATGGAAGGCAGAGGCAGTGACAGGAAGGGGGTGTTGGTATGAGGTTGACTGTAGGAATGCTTTCTCCCCCTTCCCTCCTAGCCCTCCTCTAAGGCGTCCCCATCCAAAAAATTTCAGTATGAACACAGCTTGCCACCCGCTGGGGGGTCGGGGAAGCACAGCTGTAGTCAAAAAATTAATGCCCACGTTCCACAAGAGATGGGTCCAGTGCGTATCTGGTCGGGGGTGGGGGCAGGAGGCAGGGGAGGGGCCGGTTGAGGAAGGTGCTGGCTGGGCGGGGCGGGAAGAGAGGCTGGGATTCCCCCTGTGGCAGTGGGGATAACGGTCCTGCCCGTACCTCTCCCAGCACCACCACTCCCTTCATCCAGCCCCTTCTTAGCAGAACTGGTCGTCGTAGTCCTCATCCTTCATCCCCTTCAGCCGAAGCCGGGCGAAGTCCTCAAACACGATGTCGTCGTCTGTGGCGTAGCTGGGTGGTGGGGAAGAGGGGGTGAGGGGGGCTCCAGACCCTCTTCACTGTCTCCCACGGCCCTCCCAGAGACGGGGCTGTTGAAGCAGCAGCAGGACTGGAGGTATTTGCAAGAAGGGACCAAGGGTGGGAGGCGGGGTATAATAGGCAGCTCAGCTCACAGGGCTAAGTCATCTCTTCAACCATCCCTCCCTCAAAGAGAGAAAAATAAGAGGTAGTGGGGTAGACCTGAATGTTACAAGAATCTTTGTCCAGAGAGTCAAAGCAGGAAGGCAGGGGACAAGCCTCTTACTTGGTATCAAATTCAATGAGGTTGGTGTCCACAGGGGCATCTGTTTCAGGAGCAGCTGAGGGGAGGAGAGCGGGTGAGTGGGTGGGCGCTGAAAGGACCAGCTTTTTTCTCCACTGGCCCTCCTGTAGGCCCTTCCTTTGGGGGCTTGGGCGGGTGGCCAGCTCACCTGACTGGGGCCTGGGGAGGGTGATGTGGTCATGGGGCTTGGGGTGCATAAGGACAAAAGGCAGCTCCACGGAGACATCCCTGGGGAGGGAGAGACAATACGAAGAGACAATGAAAAGCCAGAGGAAACCATCGGGCCCCCCACCCTTGGCGCCCTCTCCCCACAGCCACTCACCCGCCTCGAGACACCACCAGCTTCACCTTGACCCTGTAGGACACCAGGATTCCCAGCACCTCCTTGTTCGCACCTTCTTTCACACTGCAGGTAGGGGGCGGAGTCGGACCAGAGCCCTTTGCCCTGCACCCCAGCCTACCCTGGGGGCTCACATCAGGATTTGGAGCAGGACTCTAAAGTTGCTATCATGTAAAGTACCCCAGTGCGTCCTAAAAGCCCTAGTTCTTCTGACCCCACAGCCCTGAACTGTCTTGCTCTCCATTCGTCCATCCTCTGACCTCACTTCCTACCCCTCTCCAGGCTCGCCATGTGTGGTTGTGCATGCAACGCCAGCGGGGGTGGAACCCAGCCCTCCCAGGGGTTCGTGCAGGCCAGCAGGGGCTCGGTGGCCCCTGACGGGGACCAAGACACGGGGGCCGGCCTGCCTCTGTGTCTTCGTGCTGCTAGTGCCCTCTGCCAGGGGCCCTCCCACCCTGCGTAGCCACGTCGCCTGCTTCCTTTGGGTCCTTACTCAGAATTCACCTCTGGCCACCTTCTTTAAAGTTAACACCCCCCCACCCCCACCCCATCTCCCTTCTCTGCCTTTTCTCATCAACACTGGTCACCACACAAGCTCTGTATTTTGCCATTTCTGATTCTTCTGGCCTCCCTCTCCAAGAATGTATGGGATCCTGGGGGTCTGTTCTGTTTACCGAGAGCGCACCGGTCCCTGGGACTGAGCCTGGCACGTTGCTGGCCCAGAATGAGTGTCTGTCTCCTGCGCTGCAGGCCCCCCACCCTGACCCCCCTCACATGGTGCTGGAAGCCAGGTTGGTGTCCTCGTGCTTGAGCTTCCCATCCAGGGCGAGGCCTCGCTTCTCCCGGTTGTCGCTGAGCAGGGGGGTGATGGTGTACACCTTACAGAACGTGGAGCTGGGTGACACCTGGTCACTGGGAAGTGGGGACAAGAGAACGAGACCCTTGGAGGGGCCAGGCGGGGTGAGGGGGCAGCTCCCCCATCATGAACCCCTTCTCTCTTTGGGCTTGGGGCCCAGGGGGTAGGTTTTGGCTTGACCGACTCAAGAAAATGAGCAGCTCAGACTGGAGGGAATGCCCTTGTAAGTGGAGACAGTTCGGGAAGGATTCTGCCCCGCCTCACATCCCCGCACCCCAGGCCTACCCTTCTCCCTGGAGATGGGGACCCAGGGCTGTTATGGTACTCACTCTTGTTCGATCTGAGCCACAGGACACTTGTACTGGGCCGTGCTGAAGAGGCAGATGTCAGCATACTGTCTCACTGCGGGGCGGGGTGAGGCTGAGCAGCTCTGACACCCACCCCACCCAACTCCAAACCGCCAGGCAGGGCCCCAGGCTCCAGCCCATCACTGCCTCTACTCCTCTGATGACACCTGCCCGCCCCTTAGCAGTAACCCCCCCCCCCCATCTCGTCCTGAATTCTCTGAGCCCTGTGGGTCTCCTGCCTTGGAGTATGTCCTTGGGCTGAGGGGATGCCTGAAGCCACGTTGGCAGCAACTCCCTCCCCTAAGAGCCCTTTCCAACCCCCACCTCCTACCAGAGACTTTGATCTTCTTGACGGTCTTGGTGGAGTTGTTGGTGACGTGGACGTTGACATTGAGGGGCTCCCCATGGTAATATAGCTTTTGAAGGGAGGGAGGTCCAGTTAATTGGGTCTGTTTCCACTGACACCATTATGAGCATGCTCCCCCCCATCACTGGGCTTCCCCCCTCTAACCCCGAGCCCACACCCAGCTAAAGTGGCCTCCATTAAGAAAACCGCCACCCTGATGTGTGGCTTCCCCCTCCTGCCATGGTCTGGCCTGCACTGCAGCACCTGCGTCACCTCCCCACCTCCTTGTCCAGGGACGCCTCAAGGTGCAGGGACCGGTCAGACATGAGGAAGTGGCGTGTGGTTTCAGCTGAAGGCTGGGGGCCGGGCTTCTCGGGGGCAAACTGCACCTTTCGGATCACCAGCCGCACAGAGTTCCTGGGGGCGGGGATGAGGGGTGGGAGGGGTTGGTCCTCAGACACCCAGACATCCTGGTAGCTGGGAGGGAATGGTCAAGCCCAGTGGGAGGTTGGTTCCTTCACCTTTTGTGGCTTTTCTCTTCGAGGGATTTGGCACAGAAGGCTCGAATCTCGAAGTCTACCCCGCAGGCCTTGGGAGGGGGAGGAAAGGTCACATCTTACACAAGGCGCCCCCCCACCCCCGCGGCTCCCTTCCTGCCTGCTGCCCTCATCTAGGGCAGGGACTCTTGCCCCATCCTGGGCTGAGGAGCACAGGGCCTGGGGCTTCCTCCTCCCTGAGGCCTAGGGCCTGGCAGCGTCACATGGGCAGTGGCCAGCTGAGACGCCCCCCCTCCACTACCCTGGGGACTTTTCCCTACCCTTAGTCCCACCTTGACTTCACCTCAACAGCCCACCCCACTCTTGGGGGGCGGCCCAGGCTCCTGCTGGACCCCGTTCCTCCTGTACCTTCCCTGTGTCCTCTGGGCCCGGCTGCAGGGTGACGGAGCAGGGCAGGTTCTGGGGTATCTGTGGCAGAAGGAAGGAGAGGCTTCAGTTCTTCCAGAAAGTCCCCCAGATCTTCCTCCCAGTCTCAACTTTAAAGGCTGGAGAAGGACTTTGGGGGACCCTGAAGGGAGGGGGGTCTGGGGTCCCTCCTCACTGTTTCTTCCAGATCTGCCTGTACTGGGCGCCTCACCCCCCAACAGCCCCAGGCCCCTTGCTCTGCAGCAGGTGGGGGTGTCCTTACAGTGAAGAAAAAGGGGTGGGCGTGCTGGCCTAGCTTCCTCAGCAGCCGGTCCTGCAGGCGGGTGGGGGGCCGGGGCGGGTTGGGCACTGGGGGGAAGGCCTGGTAGGTGGCGATGAACAAGTCTTTGCGGAAGGACAAGCCCAGCACGTCCAGGTCTTCGCGGCCATAGCGGAAGGCGCAGGTGAGGGTCACGAACACTGGTGAGGGAGGGCAAGGTGGGGCGGTCAGGAGTGCCCCCCTCCCTGACCCCCAGGTCCTAGGGTCCTAGCAGCAGCTGCACCTCCCTCAGCAGCACAAGACCTGCCTGAATCCCACTCCTGGCTTCTGCCTCAGCCCTCTATCTCTCTGGGGCCCCCCTCAGGGTCAGCTCGTTTCATCTCCCCACCTCCCTCCCTCCCCTTGGGTGCCTGGACTCCGGGCTAGTACCTTTGCGGTCCTTCAAGTAGTCAGGGTCCACGAGCACCACGCCATCTGGGAAGGGGACACGTGAACTCAGTTCCCATTAGGGCCTCTCCTCCACTCCTGTGCCCAGGAACTTCTGCCCATCTTGGGGGACATGATGCCACTTTCTGGGCACACTTACCTACGGGATCCACTTTATCCAGGTGATCTACAAAGTCTCGCTTGCCCAGGTACACAGTGAGCTGAGGATGTAGAAGGGGTCACAGGGAAGACTGGGTGGTAGGAGGGTGGCAGGGCATCAGAGCCCTCCAAAGTGGCTGCCCTGCCCTGGTCTTCCCAGGCTGGGGTATCTGGAAGGAGTTTCTCCTGCTTTCCTCCCAGTAGGGTTTGAGTGTGTGGTGGTGGGGGGTGTTTCCCAGGCTGCCCAACCTTGAGGCTTTTTAACTGCCCCCCTAATACCTATTCACACTTTTGCTCACCAGTGTGTGTGTGTGTCTAGGAGGACCTCACCCTGGGCAGCCAGTAGAGAGATTCACCTGTGACTCCAAGGATCTCGGATAAAGAAGCCATATCCTGGGGGCTTGTGAACTCTTCTGGCCCCAGGCACATGGGTTGGCTCCTAAGAGGGCTCTAAGCATGGGCTTCGGGCCCCTCCCCCCTGGTCTTGCTTAGGGACCCAAGCCTGTCCCCACCCAGCCCTGTGGCTGGCTCAGGCTTTTGCGGCATAGGGCTTCAGGAGGGAAGGAAGTCAGCTCTTAGCTGTCACAGGAAGTGGGGAGCCTGGGGTTGGGGATCGACTAGGGGCAGGCTGAGCCTGGTGAGGGCCCAGGGAGGGTTGGGAGGAGGAGCACTGTGGGAGACTCACCTTGCAGTTAGGACTCGACTTCTTGAAGACCCTAACAAAACAGAAAGGGAAACCCCACTGCCTCCCTCAGACTCAGCAGGGACCCTGGTGCCAGGACCTTGTCCCTTCCCAGCCTGAGAAGCAGAGCTCACCCGAGATTCTTGCCTGGAGGCTTCAGGCCTTTACCCAGCCCTATCCCGTCCTGCTCCTGCCCAGAAGGAAAGGTAACCCCAGGTCCTTAATAATTCCCAGCATGGCAGGCCCTCAAAGCCGGTTGCCATGGCAACCCCCTTGCTCCACCCTCAGTCTTCCCCTCCTTCCCTGGTAGTGGCCACTGGTTGCCAGAGGAACCACTTAGCCTCTTCCCAGAGGACCTCCCCCAGGGGGACCTGAATGAGGAGGTTGCAGTAGTGTCTGTGTAAGACCTAACCCTCTTGCATCTCTTCTCCACCTCCAACAAGAGCTGGAGTACTTGGAAGAGCAATGGCTCTGGGCTTCGCCTCTAAAATGGTTTCTATTATGGGCACTACCTAAGTGCGACCCCACTCTCCATTAACCTCCAACTGTCCCCATCTCTGATCTCAGCAGCTTAAAAGCTTATTTGTCTTTCAAGGCCCAGCTCAGATATCACCTCTTTTAGAAAGCAGATCCAGCCCAGACTCCCAGTCACTCCTGTTTTTGGGATTCCTGTCACACCTTGTTTATGCTTTCCCTGGGGTGGGATAGCCTGTAAGGGCAGCTGTATGTATCATCTGTCTCACTAGATAGACTGAGTATCAGAGGCCTTACTGATGTAGGCGTCCCCAGCACTACGCTAGCTGTAAGATGAAGATGACGATGCTGGCTAACATTTATTGGATGAACGGTCCATGCCCAGCACTGTTGCAAGCATTTCATGTGTGTTATCTCATTTAGTACTCTTAGCAACCCACTGATGGAGGTCCTAATAATAATATTCCTGTTTTACAGATGAGGAAACTTTCCAGTGGCTTGGCACAAGTCCAGTGGGGATCCCCCTCCTAGCATCCAGCCTGGCCATAGCACAGGTGAGGTCAAGTATTTTGTCTAAGGTCACAGAGAGTGGACATGGTGGAATTGCGTACAGACAGAAGCAGTCTGGCTCCGAGTCCATGCTCTTCATCACTAAACTACTATACTCTCCTGCCTCTGCAATTGGCCTTATGTTTGTTGGAGTGAAGGGGATCCGCTTTCCAGTTGCTGAAACAATCTAAGCCTGGACTCCACCCATTGCTGGGAGGGTAAGGAAGTGTCTGGCAACCCTGATGCCCTGGCCACTTGTGGGCCTGTTCTTTGCTGGACCACCTTATTCCTCCCAATCCACTCTGCCTCAGCAGTGGTGCTGGGAAGCGTCCCCAGGTAGTAGAAATTGAAAGCCCACCAACTGGCCCAACCCTCCTCCAATTCCACCCCTTAGTTTCCGCTATATCAACTTCACATGGCCCTTCCAGAGGGCCAAGCTATCCAAAGACTGTAAGGCAAAGGGTATGGAGGCCCCCAAGTATCCCCATCCAATAAAGGAGAGCAGACACTGGTATGGGGCAGCTGGGATAAGCCCCCCGTCTCTTGTCCCAGCTCAGGGGCTGATTGCTATGGCACCATCCAGCTTTCCCTCCCCTTGGCTTCTGGTTTTCCTCCTTGTCCCTGTGCTTCTTCCAATTAGGCGTCCTGGCAGAAGGTTGGAACAGCCACAATCCATTGGACAACTGGGAGTGTGGCTTTAGGGTAATTGCTTTGAAGCAGCTGCAGAGCACCTGTCCTTTGGATCTTAACCCAGCCAACCTCCTGCTGGTTAGGCAAGAGCAGCAGGTGTATACTGAGGTTGGCCAAGGAGGCGGAGTGTTGGGGTGATCGCAGAAGAGCCCAGCGTGGGGGACAGCAAAAGCAGATGCCCCCCTCACACTTCCTGCTATTCTCTCCAGTTCCTGTGGCCCAGAATTTGATGGGGGTGGGAGGAATTGTGCCAAGTCAGCAGTACCCCTTTGGTACATCCATCCCCCTCCCTGAACCACATAACGGAAATCTAGGGCCTCCTTCAAGTCAGCAACTTCCCCTTTCTCTGTGTTTAACCCCTAATCCAGGACACTAATCCTCCCTCTGATCACCTCTCCAATATCAGCCGACTTGGCACTCAGAAACCTATGTTCTCCTACTCTATGGGTAGGGAGTAGTGGGGCTGATATGATAATGTTTTGCAGAACAAGTGACAGCTCAGAACAGGGCCCCCATTCCTGATCCCATAGCCCCAGTCTTTTTCCTCTTTTGCTCCTGCTCCCCACGGACTCAGGCATTCACCCCCTTCCCCCTTAGGGGTGTTGGGTCACAACAGGAAGTGGATTTTGCTAGAGACCAAAAAAGAGAACTCGGGGTGTCAGTGGAAGGAAGGAGCCTCGATTACGGAGAAAACATCCGGGGAGTGGATGGTGCGCCCAGGGCGGATACTGCCTCCCCTCACTCCCTGGAAGAAGGGTAAGGCCCAGAATCGGGGAAGGTAGCCACGCATTCTGCTACCCCAAGATGAAGCTGTTGCTCCTAGCAACCCAGGGGAAGGCAGAAGTTTCGAAGCGGAGCCACCTGGCCCTTGGGACAGGTTGGGGCAGCCCAACTGCCTGTAGGGTATTGGACAGGAGGCTTTCCAGTGGCTCGGCACAAGTCCAGTGGGGATCCCCCTCCTAGCATCCAGCCTGGCCATAGCCGACCCCTCGGGGCCGGCCACCTGCTCCTCCTTCCTCCGCCCCTGCATCGCAGCCTGCACCAAAGAACCCAGTCGTCCGGCCCCCACATGCCTGGGAGAACCCATAGGCAGGTTTCCTGATTCTCTTCAGCCCTCCCGTTCTGCAGGGGCCGTAGCATGCGTTCCCTTCATTATCCCGGAGGACCCAGGCGTGCGGCCCCGGATGGCTGCCCCCTAGGGACCCAGGTGTCTGGCCCCCGGCTTCTCTCCCCGGTGTCCTTGTCTGGGGACTGTCCCGGCACCCGCCCGGAGCCGCCGCCCACGTCCCGCCGCGTGGCCCCACCTCCCTTACCTGGTCCCGGGTTTCTCCCCCATGGTGCGCGCGCCCGCCACCCGCCTGGTTCACGGCTGGCTCGCAGCCTCCTAGCCCGCTGCTAGGTCCCTGCTCCTCCCCGCGCCACTGCGCACGCGCGCCCCTGTTCTTTCTCCACTCCCCCCTCCCCTCCTGCCCCCACCTCGGATCCTGGGGAACCGAGGCCAGATGCGTCAGCCCGGATCGCGCGCGCCGCGGCGCTGCCCGCCCTCTCCTCACAGTCACGCGCGCTGATTGGCTCAGCCCGCCCCCCTCCCGAGGGATCCCTCCCCAGCGCGCGCCGTCCCTACACCCTGCTCTTCCCGCCCATCTCCCCGCCCCACCGAGCTCACCTAGGAACTGATTGGACATCCTCAAACCAAGGCGCCCGCCCTCCAGAAGGTTAGGGCCTTCTGATTGGTTCCCTGTGTCCAGGACACTGCAGGGGTCCCCTCCCTTTTGTTTGCTTTCTCGGTGGAGGTGGAGGCGACGGGGGCGGTGGGGGGCAGTGAATGAGCTCAAGCAGTCTAGGAAGGAAGATGAGGGGATGCACACTTGTGTGAGCGGTTCCAGTTGCGAGATGCTCGCTTATTGCGCGCCGCTCACCGGCTCACCCCAGAGGTTGCAGCCTTCTTTGGTTCGCTCTCCGGCTTTATTGTGATGTGTCAGCTCCCCCTGGTGTCTGTCTTTGTTCTTCGCAGGGTTGCTTTTCCTAATTTCTCTTACTACCCTTCTCCATCCATTCATCGCAGCTAACATCCATTCATCCGTCATCCATCCACCCATCCATCCATGCTTATTTTGTGCTAATCACTGTGCTAATACATGGGGACCCAGACATACATTAATATGGTCCCTGGCTTCCTAGGATAGTTGAGGAGACACATAAACAGGTTATTATGATCCCAGGATTGCGGTAATAGAGGTAGGACTCAGAAGACAAAGCAACTCCCAGCGCTTGACTTGGGGAGGGATGGAGGGAGTGAACGCTGTCCAGAGGAGGGGACATTTGAGGACAGTCTTTCTGTCCTCGTGGCATGATGAGATTTCTCCTTTAGGAAGATAATTTTGGGCCAAGTGGAGGGTGGAGGGAGTGGGGCCAGACTTTTGTAGACTAAAACTAGACACGAAGGGATGACGAACCATAGAGTGGAAGGGAGAAGCGGGTGCCAGGCTGAAGAGTCATTTCTAGGGCAAAAGTTGACTGGACTTGGGGAGGATGACGAATGACATTTCTGGACTTGAGGAGATAAAATATTTCCCTTCTTTCATCTCTTTTCCCATACTCCCCCATCTCCCCCAGATAAACTAACTTCACTCTTCTCCCTCCACTTTTCCATGCAATAAAAAGTAATGTGCACAGCAAGACAGTTTCTGAGATTATCTTTAAGGTTCAAACACAGGCCTTACTCACCCGCTGCCACCTCCCCATCCCCAGTTCTATCACCATCTTCTAAGCTCATTCTCCACCCCTTTCAAGCTATAGCTCATATATTTCTTTTAGACTCATGAATCACTCTTATCAAGGGGTCATGACCAGAAGGTAATGAGATCTACATTGCTACATATCTAGAATGATTTTGGAACTGGCGGGTAGTGATCTGCCTGGCATGAAAGCTACTGTATTAAAAAATACTAATATAAAGACAACTGTAGAAAGATATTAAAGAAGACCAGAAAGAACGAAAGAGATACACCATATCCTAGGTAGGAAAAACTATCATTACAATGTCATTTCCCTTCATAGTGTGTATAAATTTAACACCATATCAGAATAACAATGGGACTTTTTTTGGGGGGGGGGACCAGATTCTAAACATAATTAGAAGAACCAACTTTCAAGTAAAGCCAGGAAAATTCTGAAAAAATAGGAGTAAAGGAGGCAGTTGTCTTACCAGATAATTTATTATGTTACAATCACTAAAATAGTGTTGTTGGTGTGGTAATATGAAAAATGGCAATGAAACAGAATAGAGAGCCCAGATACCCACGTGGTATTTCAAGTCAATGGGGAAATAAAGGCAGATTCACTAAATAGGGCGGGGACAATTGGCTATCCACTTGGGGAAAAAATTGTATCTCCCACATGTAAACAATAAATTCTAACTGGGTTAAAGATCTAAATGCACAGAACCAAACTATGAAAGTATTAGGACGAAGAAATACTTTTATATTAGAACAGTTTTATAATCTCAGAGGTTAGGGAAAGCCTCCCAAGATAAATTCCAGGGCTGTAAGTGATAACAGCTGAACACTTTATGTACAGTATCTACCAGGTGCCAAACATTGTTCCAAGCGTTTTACAAATATCAACTCATTTAATCCTCACAATCCTATGAATTAAGGTTCTATGATATCCCCACTTCCTAGATAAAGAAATGGAGACACAGTTAAGTAACTTGCAGACTCACACAATCAGCAAGAGGCAAAGCTGGTGTTTGAACCCAGCAGTCTAGCTCTAGAGTCTGTGCACTTAATCATAACACCTTACTTCAAAAAGACTGAGATTAAAAAAATAGCAAATAAAAAGGCAAACTGGTAAAAAAAAAAACAAAAAAACACCCCTTGCAACCTTGCAATACATATAGCCATCAAGAATAAATTCCCCCCAAAAAAGAAAAAAAAAGAAAAAATTCCCTCATCTACAAAGAGTTCCTAGAAATTAATAAGATAAACAACCCAATAGAAATTAAGTAAAAGGTATAAAAAGGTAATTAATAAAGAAGAAATATAAAGGCCTACTAAACATATGAGAAGTTATTCCATTTTACTAATGATCAGGGAAAATGAATTAAAAGAAGGTGATATTCTTTTTTATCATTTGGTTGACAAAATTAAAAAATAAACCTATTATTGGGATGATGTATAAACAATAAAGCACTATTCTACATAGTTGGCAGGGGTATTAATTGATACAATCTTTCTAGAGGGCATTTTGCTTAGTTCTTGTCAAAATTAAAAATAATCATCTTCTTTCATCCAACACCAATTCATTTAGTCACTCAATAAATATTTATTGAGCATCTTTTATGTGCACTGTTCTACGTAATGAGAATACAGTAATGAAGTTGACAAGACCCCTCTCATGGAGTTGTTTTTTTTTTTTTTTTTAATGGAAGAGATAGTCAGTAAATAAGGAAGATAATAAGTAAATTTTGGATAGTGCTATGAGTTGTAAAAAAGAAAAATTAAGCAGGGTAATGTGATAGAGGGTGATAGGGGTGGGAGTGGGAACTTCTTAAAAAGAAGCCCTTTCTAAGGATGGCCAGATGGTGTCAGTTATACAGAATCCAAGGAAAGTTTCTCCAGACAGCAGCAGTAGCATGGGAAAAGGCTCTGAGGCTTGCTGGACGATAGCAAGTAGGCTAGTTTGGCTCAAGGATAGGGAAAGAGAGGGAGAATGACTCCTGTGGTATGTGTTGAAGTCAGAGAGGTGAGTAGGGGTCCGATAGTGTAGGTTCTAGTTGGCCACGGGTGAAAAGATGGTATTGCATTCACATCATAATGGGAAGCCACTGAAGGGCCTTAAGGAAGGAGTGACAAGAACTGATTTACCTTTGAAAAGACCACTCTGGTTGCTGTGTGGAGAAGAGACTACAGAGGGCCAAACAGGGAGCAAAGAGAGCAATGAAGAGGCCACTGCAGGAGGCTAGGATAAGAGGCCAGGTGAAAGAGAATGGTGGCTTGGCCCAGAGTGGCACTGCAGATGGAGAAAGAGAGAACAACGAACCCTCTTGGGTTAGTGTATTTTGGAGGCAGAATGCCAGGATTTGAAGGATTAGATAGAGTGCAATAAAAGAGGAAAAAAATGATCCTTGGATTTGAATCTTGGATTTGAACTTGATTATATTCAAATTATTAAGATTATCTCTGTGCACAAAAAGTGCACAAAGGTTCACCAAAGTGTTTGTATTAGTGAAAAACTGGAGCAGTTTGAAGTATTCGGCAATAGAATTGTGAACTCACGGTGCACGCCAATTCATTGTACCATGCCGCTTAAAAAATGGCTTAATGTTGCCCACAATATAGAGTGAAAAAAGCCAAGTGCAGCCTCCGCTCCTGTAAAATAAACTGTGTGTTTATGCACAGACTAATATTGGAAAGTATACACATTACTCGGGGAACGACTTAAGGGGAGAGGTTCTCTTTTTATTTTATGCCCTCTTTTGAATTTGTTTTTGCAAGGCGCGTGTATTGTATTATTTCTGTAGTTGTAAACGCAGTTTAAAAACGTCGGTGAGTTCAGACAAGGCCAGTCCCTTAGGTATCAGTGAAGCCTTGAGTGAAAGTGTCCTGAAACTCCGTTACATCAAAGGCTAGCTTTCAGACTTCGGCGCCTTTTGTCCGGACCACGTGTTCTTTAAGCGTCACTGGCCCGCCCCGGGCCTGCCCCTGCTCCCGCCCCTACCCCCGCCCACCTGGCCGGCCTTGATAGCCAGGGAACCGACTGAACCGCCGCCGCCCAGGCGCCCGGGCTTCTCCGCGCTGCGCATGCTCCTTCCCAGCCGGAGCGCGGAGTCCAACCTCCGTTCACGCAACGCGCAGGACCACGGCCCCCTCCCCACGCCCCTTCCCCACGAGGCGTTGGTCGCGGTGTGTTTGCGTCATCGCGCCACGCCAGCACTAGAGCCCGGGTGAAGATGGCGGCAGCCGTTCTTAGCGGGCCCTCTGCGGGCTCCGCGGCTGGGGTTCCCGGCGGGACCGGGGGTCTCTCGGCCGTAGCCTCTGGCCCTCGTCTCCGCCTGCTGCTGCTGGAGAGCGTGTCGGGGTTGCTGCAGCCGCGAGCGGGGTCCACCGTTGCACCCGTACATCCCCCAGTCCGCTCGGCCCCACATTTACCGGGGCTCATGTGCCTATTGCGGCTACATGGGACGGTGGGCGGGGCCCAGGTGAGTCTGGCCCGCACGCCGGCGGCCCTGTTGGAAGGTTGGCGCAGCTTTTGTGCGCCGGGGTCTCGGTGTACCGTCGCTGCAGTTGGGAGGTGGAGGGAAGGAGAGCCGGGGGCAGAACGTGGATCCAGATATCACTGTGGACGAGATTCACGCGTTTCTCCCTCATCAGCCATGAGCAGGAGAAACTCAGGGAAGAGGAAGGGCCTCAGTTTTGTATTGCTAGGCTGTTGGTAGTCACACGTGAATGGGTTCTATTCCAGGCCCCGTCACTCATTAGAGGTATGATGTTTAACTAAACTCTGGCAGTATGTATGTTTGGGATTGTTTCGACTGAGTGGATGGACGTATTTAATAAATATTTACCGAGCTCTTACCGAGGGCCAAATCCTGGGCACTCCAGTTACAGATGAAATGGCGATGAACAAAATGTTATGAAACACTATGAGAATTGTATGGTAGGGATCTCAAACCTAATCTGGAAAATTGCAGCGATTTTCCTGAGGTGCTGGAATTTAAGCTGAGATCCCCAAGGATGAGTAGAGGTTGGGTAGGGAAAGAAAATGGGAGGAGCGGTTCAGTTAGCGGAGAACTCGTGTGGGGAGGTCCTGTGGTAGGAAGGAACTGAATAGAAGGGCATCGTGCCTGGGGCTCCCAGGTGGAGGGGAAGAGAGTGGGCGCGATGAGGCTGCTGAGGTGAGTAGGCAGTGGACAGATCATGGAGCGCTTTGTAGACTGGCTTAGAATGGTCCATTGAGTTATATCAAGAGTAGACTCTAACATCCATTCAGTTCTTCAAGCTAGAAACCCAGATGTCATTCTAAACACTTTTTTCTTGCTCACTCATCTCTATATGCAGTATGTTAAGTCCTTTTGATTTTATCTTTTAAGTAACTTTCAGATCTGTCCACTCCTTTCCATATCTTTCCCATTGCCCCCATCCTAGCCTAATCCCCATCATCTTGCCCAGGTGAAAGCACTGATTCTAAGATGTAACTGGCTAACCTGTGGTAGGTTCACCTTTAATATTTTCTGTCTTTCATCTTTCCCCCTAATCCTCCCGCAAATTCTGCTCATCTTTGAAGACCTGTGTACATGAGGTCTTCCTTGTCCAACCTTTGTTACTGGGACCTTCCCAGCTCTACGATTCCTTTCAGGAAGAGAGTTGTGACAACCTGCTGGGAGGTTCCATAATCTTAGCCACAGATTTATCAGAGATGACCTTATTTGTTTATTTATATTAACATTACTCCTCAGTGAGGGTGACAGAACTGTGTCTCTGGTACATTCCCACTTTCTCAACTCTATCTCCCGCCCCTGGAGCATTTTAAAGCAAATCTCAGATCTCAGTTCCCCTGTAATTGTATAGACTTTCAAGGATAGAGTGTATTGTTCTGCACTGTGTCCTTAGGGCTTTGTACTATCCCATTGCCTGGCCAATAGCCAGTGATTTTTAAAAAAATATCGATGAGATTACAGAATTCTCTTGCTTAAAACTGTACAGTAACTTACTGCACCAGGCCCTACATAGTGTGACCTCTGCTTACCTCTTGACCTCATCTCATACGACTCCTGGCCTGTCTTCACTGTGCTCCAGCCACCCAGGCTGATCTCATTTCTGCTGCAGCTAAGGCCACTGCTAGTCAGTCCTCTCTCTGCTGGGAAACACCTGGGGAGGTGAGCTGCTTAATTTGGTCTCAGCTTACCTGTCTCCATTCAGAGGAGCCTTTCCTGGCCACCGTGTTTTAAATACAGTAGTCCTTCCCACTTCAGTCATTCTCAGATTATTCTGTTTTGTTTCTTTCCTAGCGTTTATCACTATTTGAAATAAATTAACTTATTTATTATCTGTCATGTTCTCTCTTCTCTTCTTACCCTGTTTAAATTCCACTATAATCACTTCCTTGCCCCTCTCCTTTCATTGTACTTGCCTGGCAGCAGTCCGTCTGTGTTGAATCCAGATCTGTTTATTTGGTGCCTGCACCTGCATCGCTCAGTATAGCTGGAGAAGAACATGTATCCTGATGACTGGTCTCACTTAATTAAAAATTTTTTTTTATTTTTTAAATTTAGATTTTTAATCGAAGTATAGTTGATTTACAATGTTGTGTTGGTTTCATGTATACAGCAAAGTGATTCAGTTATATATATGTATTTCAGATTCTTTTCCATTATAGGTTATTATAAGCTAATGAATATAGTTTCCTGTGCTATACAGTGGGACCTTGTTGTTTATCTATTTTATATACAGTAATCTGTATCTGCTAATCCCAAACTCCTAATTTTCCCCTCCCCTACTACCTTCCCCCTTGGTAACAATAAGTTTGTTTTCCATGTTTGTGAGTCTGTTTCTGTTTTGTAAATAAGTTCATTTGTATTATTTTTTTAGATTCCACATATAAGTAATATCACATGATATTTGTTTTTCTTTGACTTCACTTCGTATGATAATATCTAGGTCCATCCATGTTGCTGCAAATGGCAATTTTTCATTCTTTTTTATGGCTGAGTAGTATTCGTGTGTGTGTGTGTGTGTGTGTGTGTGTGTGTGTGTATACACACCACATCGTCTTTATCCAGTCATCTGTCAGTGGACATTTAGGTTGCTTCCATGTCTTGGCTAATGTAAATAGAGCCGCTGTGAACACTGGGGTGCATGTATCTTTTTGAATTAGAGTTTTCTCCAGATGTATGTCCAAGAGTGACTGTACTGGTCACTCCCTTATAGTCTTGTTTATTGGTTCCTCCTCACCTCTTTGATCTGTAAGTATTTGAGTGCCCAAGAACCCAGTCCTTGTGCTGCCTTTTTTCTTCGTTTATACTCATTTGCTCAGGGAGCTGATCCAGTCTCATGACTGACAACTTCCCGTATTCATACTCTACGTAGGATTTCTCCTAACTCCAGACTTATCCACCCAGTGCCTGTTTGGCATCTCTATTCTGATGTTGAATAGACATCCCAGATTTAACATATCTGAAACTGAATTCCTGATTCTCACCCCCAAAATCTGCTCCTCCTGCAATGGTCCCCTTCTTAGTAAATGACGACTCCATCTTTCTAGTTGTTCAAGTGAAAAACCTTGGAATTATCTTTGCCTCTTCTCTTTATCTCCCACCCATATCCAATGTGTTGTCAAGTCCTGTGGGCTCTACCTTCAGAATCTGTCCAGAATTTGATGCGTTGTGTCCCCACTATTACAGTGCCTTATAAACTGCATCCTCTCTCTCCTGGATCATTACAGTGGCCACCTGCTTCTGTCTGCTTCTGCCTTCTCTGCAACGCAACTCATGTATTGTGGATGTGTTTTAAAAAATAAATTATGTCAAATAACATCCCTTCTCTGCCTAGTTCTCTCCCACCATGGCTTTTATCTAATTGAGAGTAAAAGTCAGCAATCGCCTATACGAACGACTGCAAGATCCGGCTCTGCTTCTGGGACCTTTGGTTTTTATTACTCCTCTTCTCTTGCTCAGTCTTCTCTAGAGACAGTTCGCCTCCTGGCTATTCCCCAGATGTACTAAGGGCACTGTTGTCCCACAACCTTTCCTTTTTCTCTGCTCTGCCTGGAACATCCTTTGTTTTTTGTTTTTTGTTTTTTGTTTTTTGTTTCATTATCAGTGTGCCTTTTTTTAAAAAAACAGTTTTGGGTTTTTTTTTTTGAATTTTTTTAACATTTTTTATTGATTTATAATCATTTTACAATGTGTCAAATTCCAGTGTTCACAATTTTTCAGTTATTCATGGACATATACACACTCATTGTCACATTTTTTTCTCTGTGAGTTATCATAACATTTTGTGTATATTAAAAAAACAGTTTTATTGAGGTGCAATTCACATACATACAGTTCACTGATTCAAAATACACAGTTTCATGGTTTTTAGTATTTGCAGAGTTGTGCAGCCTTCACCACGATCAACTTTAGAACATTTTCATCACTCCCAAAGGAAGCCCTAAACCCATCGGTCGTCACTCCCATGTCCCACCAAGCCCTCTCTGCCCTTCAGCCCTGGGCAGCCACTAATCTACTTGTCTCTATAGGTTTGCCTGCTCTGACCATGTCATAGAAATGAGTCCTACAACGTGTGGCTTTTTGGGTCTGGCTTCTTTCACTTAGCATGATGTTTTTAAGGTTCATCCATGTCTCAGAACTCCATTCCTTTTTATGGCCAAATAATATTCCATTGTATGGGTATACTACGTTTTGTTTATCCATTCATGGACATTTAGGTTGTTTCTACTTTCTGGCTCTTACGAGTAATGTTGCTGTGAATGTTTGTGTACAAGTCTCTGTGAGAACATACATTCTCTTTTTTCTTGGCCATATACTTAGTGGGCTTGTTGGGTCATATGTTAACTCCGTATATAACCTTTTCAGGAGCTGCTGGGCTGTTTTCCAGAGTGGCTGCACCATTTTGTGTTCTTAGCAGCAGTGTGTGAGCGTATCAGTGTGTCTTGCTCTCACTTTCCTCTGCTCCAGTGGCCTTTTTAGTGAAGGCCCTGTGTCCCCTCCACATAAAATGCTGTCTCCCTTCCCTACTCCAAGTGCTCTGTTCTGTCCTCAGTCTGCTTTATTCTTCCTGTAGCACCTAGCACCAGCCAACACACTATTTGTTATGTGGCCATTTGTTTATTTTCTGTCTCCTCTAACAAGAATATAAGCTCTCCAGCCCCTAAAACAATGTCTTACATGAAGTAGATGGTAAATAAATGTTTATTGGGTAAAAGAATCAGCATTGCTCTTCATGAGAACTGGGACCTTATCTATTTTATTTAGCTCTGTATTCCGTCATCTGACTCGGTGCATAATACGTGTTTGTTGAAAGGAGTGATGAGTACCGTTAGGGAGATACTGGGGGAGATAAGAGTGGAGGCTGGGGGTAAAGAGGTTACTTGTGGGAAGGCTGAGGAGGAGACCTTTCAGGGCTCCCACATGTGCTCCAAGAAAGCCAGGAACAGGAGGAGGATTTGTGTGGGGTGAAGGAAGAAGGCTATCAGATGAGTTCAGTGTCCAGTCAGCAAGCATTTAGGGATGTCCTTCTGTGCTCGATGCTGTCCAGGGAAACAGAGGTAAAGGAGCCTCTGAAGTCTGGGAGCTGGGACGAGTCGGGGTGTCTAGCCATCTGGGTAGCAGTGATTTGTTGGGTGGGAAGCGGTGGGTGGGGAGTCAGGTAAGACGTAACCGAGGAAAGCCTGCAGGACAGGCTGCCGTGAGTGTCACCTACTGAAAATAGGGCAAAGGCTGAAGGCATCTAGAAGAATGGTCTTTTGGCCTCAAGGAGGTGTTACTTCGGAAAAGGCTTTAGGAATGCCAGACAGGGAAGGACTTGGAGAAGCCTTCCTGTGTCCTTAGTGTCCTATTCCTGACTCACTTCCCTGTTTCCTTCCCTCCAGAACCTTTCCGCTGTTGGGGCGTTGGTGGGTCTCAGTAATGCACGCCTCGGTTCTATCAAAACTCGGTAAGTCTTTAAGCCTGTTTTTCCCTCCAGGGGGTTGTTTCTTTAGGAAGAGGGTTATATACCTGTCTGTCCGCTGTCCCCACCACATGGCTTCAGACTCCGTGCCCGAGAAGGTGGAGAGTTTGATTCTCTTCATGGGCTCACTTGAACCCCACCTGTTCCAGCTGCCAAGTTCCCTACGCCCCACCTTCTGTTCCCTTCTTTCCTTGCTGCTCGCCCCTCACTCCCCATCCTCCAAGTGTTTCAGGAGTGAGAGACCACAGGGGATCTGGAGGCGATGTCCTACTCTAGCCTGGGGGAGTAAAAGAGCAGGGAATAGCTCCCCCTGCAGTCGGGCCACCACCCGCTCGTCATCACTCACTTCTTTCTTTTAAGGTTTGAGGGCTTATGTCTGCTGTCCCTGCTGGTGGGGGAGAGCCCCACGGAGATGTTCCAGCAGCACTGTGTCTCCTGGCTCCGGAGCGTTCAGCAGGTCTTGCAGGTAAGGATTCAGCTGCTGCCCTGCCTCCTCCCCCTCCCTCAGCCATACCTTCTCCCTTTTGGATGTGGTTCCTCTTCATGGCTTAGACATTTAATTCTGAGGACAGAATGATTAGAAGCAGTTCCCTTCCAGTGGGGAGGATGAGCATCAAATAGAAACATCATTTTAAACTTTTTGGTATTTTTATCTACTAGGTTCTTTTAATTCATCTGACCTTTCACACACTGTAACCTCTGACAGTTTCACTTCCTCGTTAGCTTTTCTAATGGGCGACATCTCTAAAGTTCCTTTTCCCAGGTGTTTGTTTTTTTTCCCTGCTCTTCTCCCTCTTTTTAACATTTAAATTTTTTTCCACTTTGACATCCTTTGATGGCATCCCCACTTAGTTCTTCCACAAGCCTGTTCTGAGCACACACGGCAGGCTGCGCGCTAGGCTCCGGGGAGGCAGTGGTGAGATGTACTGGGACCCTGCCTTCACGGTGTTTAGAGTCAATTGCAGGGGTTGGGAAACTGTCTATGAAGTAAATGTTTACAGATAGTAAAATGTTTTTGGTTTTGTGAACCACATATAGTTTCTCTTGCCTGTTGTTTCTTAGTTGGTTTGTTCTCTAACCCTTTAAGATATAAAAACCATTTTTAGCTTGGGGCCTTGCAAAAACAGGTGCCCACAGAGCATAGTTTGCTGATCCCTGTTCTAGTGGAAGAGATGCTATTTGACTGATTACATAATGAGCGTGAAATGGTAAACTGCAGTAGGTGCTGTGGAGGAAAAGGCTGTGGTTCCCTGAGAACTTGTAATGAGAGGAATCTGACCCAGACTGGGATGGTGTGGGGGGGTGATGATCAGGGTCAGTGGTTTAGGGAAGGCTTTCCTGAACTGATGAGTAGAAGTAAATGGGGCTGAGAAAGTTTTCTGAGTGTTCTAAGTGTAGAAAGGCCCTGAGATAAGAAGAGTTTGGTTCATTTGAAGACTTATAAGCGAGCTGGTGTGGCTGGGGTTGGAGAGGTGGGTGGATGGGGACCAGGCCATGTGCGGCATTGTAGGCATGCTGAGGGAGTCTGGTCTTTGTTCTTGGAACAGTAGGAACTCATGGAAGGGTTTTTGTTTTTTTTTTTAACTTTATTTTTAAAATTTTAAAATTATTTTTAGGGGGAATAATTAGGTTTATTTATTTATTTTTAAACAGGTACAGAGATTGAACCCAGGACCTCATGCATGCTAAGCATGTGCTGTGCCACTGAGCTATACCCTCCCTGCCATGGAAGGCTTTGAGTAGGGGGGAAGGAGGTGGTGGTGGTGATATGATCAAATTTTCATTTGGAGATATCACTCTGGCTGCTGTGTGGAGAAAGGATTAGAAAGGAGCCAGAATGGCAGCAGAAAGACCCTGTACTGAAGTAACCTAGGGGAGCATCCACGGTAGCTGGACTAGGGCGACAGAAGAAATGATGGCAAGTGGGTGAGGGATTTAGAGGTAAAGGCGACAGGTCCTGATGGCATACGGTCAGGGAGAGGATGTTTCCAGGAAGACTCTGGATTTCAGAACATGGGAAGACAGCCAGGTTCAGAGGGGAGTGGTGAAGATACCATGAGGATGGCCCTGGGCATTCAGTAGAAGCCCTCTTAGGAAGCTTACCCCAGATCTGGTGCCAGTGGGAGTGGCCAGTTATTTCAGGGTGGAAGCCCTGAGTGGGTGGGTTCAGTGGGTGAGGGCTTCAGTCACTATGTTTTAAAAAGGGGAAGAGTCTTCAGCATTTAGATGGCAGCGGAAGGTGAGGATGAGGCTCAGATTGTCAAGTTGAGTGCTTACACAGATTGGGTTTTGAGGCACTACACATTCAGTGGTCAGGTAGAGGAGGATGAGCTTATAAAGGAGGCTGAGACAGAGTAACAGAAGGAGATAACCAGGGTGGTGGGTTGGATGGAATCTAAGGGAAGAGTGCTTCAGGGAGAAGGAGGAGTCATTTCTGCTTAAGCCCCTCTGGGCTGGAAGAAGATGAGGACAGAAAATTGTTCATCAGACTTAGCAACTCAAGGGTTCTGAGACTGCGAAAGAGTTTTTGGTGGTGCAGTGGACACTGAAGCCAGATTGACCTGGGATGAGCAGTGAGTGGGAGGAGTGGAAACAGGGGAGGTAGGCAGTCCTTTCAAGACGTCTGGCTCTAACAGTGACAGAGAGAAATTGCACAACAACTGAGATCGGGCAAGTGGAGTGGGGGCTCAGGAGGAGGAGTTTTGGTATAGGAGAGACTGGAGCATGTCCAGACGTCAGCGGGAAGAATCCTTCTGAGATGGACTGTAGAGAAGAAGCTAGTCAGCAGTGTATGGTTCTGAGAGGAAGGCAGGGGACAGTACGTAAAGCATCGAGGAGCAGTCGTCCTTGGAGGGGAGGAGTACCTCCTCTAGTGAGACAGGAAGAGGGACAGCAGGGATGAAGGTAGAGATGGTGTTTCCAGGGTTGGTGGTGAAGGAGTTCCCACTTTGGGCTTCAGTTTTCTCTGAAGTCGCAGGTTAGGTTGTGCAGAGGTGGTGTTGGGGGGGGAGGGGCTGAGCAGCAGACAGCGTTGCCCAGAGAGAAGTGCAGCGGGACTGCTGGGCCGTGTTGGGGGCCTGTTGTAGCTGATAGGCCTACCTGGACTTAACTTTCCAACAGACGTTCTTGTTTCATTGACATGTGGCCTCTGGTCTGGCAGGAGGGACGTGCCAAATGCTTTCTCCTTAGATACACGTTAACAGTTGGGGGGAAGTCCTAAATTCGAACTGTTTTTCCTCCATGAGCTCCAGGGTGTGTTTGAGCCAGCCAGAAGCAAGCTGAGAGAGATGGGGTGGTCTTGTGGCTGAGACTTTTTTCCCCAGTCTCAGAAGTGCTCCTCTCTATTCCCGGTAGGGAAATGTGGTATGAGAGAGTCAAGCAACTCTTGAGATCTTCTGATTAGTCAGATCTTTAAGGTGTGTCTTTGTTCCTTTTTTCCCAAACAAATTTCTAGGACCCCCAGACACCCATAGTGGTAAACTGTGGACACGTGTCCTTTCTGTAGACAAATATGTTACCTTGGCTGCTCCGTGACTCTGGTGCACTCTGTTCCTAGTGGATTCGATGGTAATGTCGACATTAGCTGTGGTATTTGTCAGAAGCCCCAGGTTGTCACACCTCTCGTTCCTCCTCCTGTTGACCATGAACGTGAGGCTGGGGGCCTGAGGTGTTGCTCTTTAGTCCCAGGACCCACCCCCCACGATGGAATTGGCTGTGGCCATCCTGAGGGACCTACTCCGCTACGCCGCCCAGCTTCCTACACTCTTCCGGGACATCTCCATGAACCACCTCCCTGGCCTTCTCACCTCCCTGCTGGGCCTCAGGCCAGAGGTGAGACCCCCTTTGCAGCTCCCCTGCCCCTCAGCCCCTTGCAGGGCTGCCCTCTGTTCACACTGATTGGGTTAAAGAATGTGCTGGGAAGCGACTGGGGAAAAGGACTGAAGATGTGAGAGGAGGGAGAGGACAAGGGAAAACGTGAGGAGAAGGGGCCCTGCGGGGCGGTGGGGCGGAGTCGGGTCTGCGGAGGCGTTGGGCTTTCAGCCTCTGTCTCACTTTCTGTTTTTTCCACAGTGTGAGCTCTCGGCACTGGAAGGAATGAAGGCTTGTATGACCTATTTCCCTCGGGCGTGCGGGTCTCTCAAAGTAAGCATTCGTGGGAGCTCCTCTCCCCACCAACAGAAATCTGGTTTTTGTTTTTTTTGTATATCTATATTTTTTATTGAAGTATAGTCAGTTTACAATGTTGTGTCAATTTCTGGTGTACAGCATAATGCTTCAGTCGTATGTGAACATCTGTATATTTGTTTTCATATTCTTTTTCACCATAGGTTACTACAAGATATTGAATATAGTTCCCTGTGCTCTACAGTATATACTTGCTGTTTATCTATTTTATGTATTTTTGTATCTGCAAATCTCGAACTCCCCATTTATCCCTTCCTACCCCCTTCCCCACCTGGTTACTCTAAGTTTGTTTACAATGTCTGAGTCTGTTTCTGTTTTGTAAATAAGTTCGTTTGTCTTTCTTTTAGATTCCACATATAAGTGATATCATATGGTGTTTTTCTTTCTGGCTTACTTCACTTAGAATGACAATCTCCAGGTCCATCCATGTTGCTGTGAATGGCATTATTTTATTTTTTATGGCTGAGTAGTATTCCATTGTATAAATAGACCACAACTTCTTTATCCACTCATCTGTCAATGGACATTTAGGCTGTTTCTATGTCTTGGCTATTGTATATAGTGCTGCTGTGAACACTGGGGTGCAGGTGTCTTTGGATTAAGGTTCCTTCTAGATATATGCCTAGGAGTGGGATTGTTGGATCATATGGTAAGTCTACTTTTAATTGTTTGAGGAATCTCCATACTGTTTTCCATAACGGCTGCACCAAATTGCATTCCTACCAACAGTGTAGGAGGGTTCCCTTTTTGCCACACCCTTTTCAACATTTACTGTTTTTGAACTTTTGAATGATGGCCATTCTGACTGGTGTGAGGTGATACCTCATTGTAGTTTTGATTTGCATTTCTCTGATAATTAGCTATATTGAGCATTTTTTCACGTGCCTATTGGCCATTTGTATGTTTTCATTGGAGAATTACTTGTTTAGATCTTCTGCCCATTTTTGGATGGGGTGTTTGTTTTTTTATTATTAGATTGTATGAGCTGTTTATATATTCTGGAAATTAAGCCCTTGTCAGTCTCATCTTTTGCAAATATTTTCTCCCATAGGTTGTCTTTTTGTTTTTATTATGGTTCTTTTGCTGTGCGAAGCCTTGTAAGTTTAATTAGGTCCCATTTGTTTATTTTTGGTTTTATTTCTCTTGCCTGGGTAAACTACTCTAGGAGAACATTGCTGAGATTTATATCAGAGAATGTTTTGCCTATGTTTTCTTCTAGGAGGTTTATAGTGTCTTATCTTATGCTTAAGTGTAAGCCATTTTGAGTTTATTTTTGTGTATGGTGTGAGGGAGTGTTCTAACTTCGTTGATTTACATGTGGCTGTCCAGTTATCCCAGCACCACTTTCTGAAGAGACTGTCTTTTTTCCAGTATATTCTTGCCTCATTTGTCGAAGATTAATTGGCCATAGGTCTGTGGGTTTATTTCTGGGCTTTCTGTTCTGTTCCTTTGATTCATATGTCTGTTTTTGTACTGATACCATGCTGTTTTGATTACTACAGCTCTGTAGTATTGTCTGAAGTCTGGGAGGGTTATTCTTCCAGCTTCGTTTTCCTTTTTCTTCAGTATTGCTTTGGTAATTCTGAGTCTTTTGTGATTCTATATACATTTTGGAATTATTCTAGTTCTGTGGGAAATATGCTGGGCAATTTGATAGAGATCACATTAAATCTATAGATTGCCTTGGGCAGTATGGCCATTTTAACAATATTGATTCTTCCAATCCAGGAGCGTGGGATATCTTTCCATTTCTTTAAGTCATCTTAAATTTCCTTAATCAATGTTTTGTAGTTCTCTGCGTATATGGCTTTGATTCCTTGGTCAGATTTATTCCTAAGTATTTTATTTTTTAAAAGGGATTGTTTCTTTACTTTCCTCTTCTGATATTTCATTGTTTTTTTTTTTTCTCTTTCATTGTTAGTGTAAAGAAATGCAACTGATTTCTGTATGTTGATCTTGTATCCTGCTACCTTGCCGAATTCTTTTATCAGCTCTAGTAGTTTTTGTGTGGAGCCTTTAGGGTTTTGTATTTATGGTATCATGTCATCAACATACAATGATAACTTTATCTCTTCTCTTCCAATTTGGATCCCTTTTATTTCTTTTTCCTGTCTAATTGCTTGGCTAGGACTTCCAATACTATATTGAATAGAAGTGGTGAGAGTGGGCATCCTTGTCTTGTTCCGGATTTTAGCAGGAAGGCTTTCAGCTTCTCACTGTTGAGTATCATGCTGGCTGTGGATTTATCATAAATAGCTTTTATTATGTTGAGATATGTTCCTTCTATACCCCCTTTGGTTAGAGTTTTTATCATAAATCGGTGTTGAATTTTATCAGATGCTTTTTCTGCATCTATTGAGATGATCATGTGATTTTTGTCCTTTATTTTGTTGATGTGTGAATCACATTGATTGATTTGTGTATGTTGGACCATCCTCGTGTCCCTGGGGTGAACCCAACTTGATCATGGTATATAATCTTTTTAATGTGCTGTTGGATTCTGTTTGCTAATTTTTTGTTGAGGATTTTTGCATCTATGTTCATCAGTGATATTGGCCTGTAAATTTCTTTTTTGGTAGTATCTTTGCCTGGCTTTGGTATCAGGGTGATGGTGGTTTCATAGAATGAGTTTGGGAATGTTCCCTCCTCTTCAGTCTTTTGGAAGAGTTTGAGAAGGATCGGTATGAGCTCTTCTTTGTATGTTTGATAAAATTCCCTAGTGAAGCCATCTGATCGTAGACTTTTGTTTGTAGGGAGGTTTTTTATTGCTGATTCTATTTCACTTCTAGTGATCGGTCTGTTCAAATGATTTATTTCTTCTTGATTCAGCTTTGGTGGACTGTATGTTTCTAGAAACTTTCCCATTTCTTCTAAGTTGTCCAATTTATTGTCATATAGTTGTTCATAGTTTTCTCTTATGATTTTTTATATTTCTGTGGTGTTGGTTGTAATTTCTCCATTTTCCTTTCTTATTTTGTTTGTTTCCTGTCTCTTTTCTTGGTGAGCCTGGCCAGAGGTTTGTCAATTTTGTTTACTCTTTCGAAAAACCAGCTCTTGGTTTGATTGATTTTTTCTATTGTGTTTTAAATCTCTATTTTATTTATTTTCTCCCTGATCTTTATTATTTCTTTTCTTTTGCTGACTTCAGGTTTTTTGTTTTTCTAATTTTTTAGGTGGTAGGTTAGGTTGTTTATTTGAGGTTGTTCTTGTTTTTTGAGGAAGGCCTGTATCGCTATGAACTTCCTTCTTAGGACTGCTTTTGCTGCATCCCATGGATTTTGTGTGGTTGTGTTTTCATTGTCATTTGTCTTAAAGTATTTTTTAATTTCTTTTTAATTTCATCATTGACCCATTGGTTTTTTTTAGTAGCATGTTGTTTAGTCTCCATGCTGTTGTTGAGTGGGGTTTCCTTTTTTATTCTGTGGTTGTCACAGCCTTGACAGGGGCCAGGACTGCCCACCTGTTGCTGGAATAGAGGGTTCTAGACCCATTTTTGAGCTGCAGTGTGTGGTAGGCGGGATTGGAGCACTTCAGCTGGAAGGAAGAGTTGCTGAGTGTACCTCCACAGGAGATGTCCACGGGGAAGTGCCCTCTGTGGTGTTGTCTGTCACTTGTTATGCAGGCTTACAAAGTACTCTTTGTTGATGCTGCATTTGTCCCTGCCTTAGCTGTGGGAATGTCAGCCACCCTCTGGTGTAACCCAGGTTCTAGGCTCCTAGAACCACCAGCACAGATTGGCCAGTGTCTGACGCTAGGACCCACTGTAGCGTGCAGTCACACACCTGGATCCGTGGTGTGCAACAGGGTCAGCACAGACCCCAGCCCCACCTTCAGATACCATTTGGTATGCCGGCCTGCTATAAATATCTGTACCTTGCAGTGCACCAGAACTCCACTCACTGTTAGCCCCAGAGGCGTGGGTCCACAAAGGGTCCAGAGAGAGCACATCCACCCTCTCTGCCTGGGGCTGTAAATAAATCTCAGTCCTACCTGTGAAGTTGCAGGGCCGCTGGGTATGGGTTCAGCTTTCAGCCCCACTCCGCGCAGCAGCACTGGCTATGACTGAGCCCTACCTCTCTTCTCGCGAGAACACACCAACAGTGGAGCCAAGCAGAGACAGAAGCTATGGTGGTGCGGCTGTGTTGCACCACCCCACCCCGTGCACTTCAGCAGTGGTGCTTCTTTATCTGGGTCTCAGGCTGTTCTGTTCCTCATACACCCGCAGCCGGAGCTCACACCGCCCTCCAGTCCCCTGAAGCTGCCTCTGTGCAGTGGGCCCCCATCCTCTCCACGTCACCGATCTCCAGCAGCCAGTCCCGGCTCATCCCTGAGGGCTCACATCTAGCCGGGGATCGCAGGGACCCTCTGTGCCTGTTTCTGTTAGTTCTGTCTGCCAAGTGGCTGCCTTTTTCTCCTCCGAGCCTTGGAAGCTCTGCTTCTGTCCCCAGTGACCTCCCGGCTGGAGAAGGAGCGTCCCAGCGTGGGGGCACCTTTTTCCTTTGTTGCTCCCTGCCCACAGGACTGGCCCTACACCGATTTCCTTTTTCTTTTTTTTCTCTTACTGGATTTTGTGAGGAATCCTCCTGTATTTTGAAGCGAGAGACACTGCCAGAGTTCAGTAGGTGTTCTGTGCGATTCAGTGGGTCTGTAGGTGTAGTTCTTGGTGTCTTCGTGGAGTGGGCGAGCTGTGAGTCTCTACTTCGCCATCTTGGCACCTCCTCCCCGACAGAAATCTTGATAGCTGTCTTACCTCAGATTTTGATGCTAAGATTTCTGAGCACCTGCCTTCTGATTATTACGTCACCCATCTCCACAGCTATGATTATACCACCTCATAGCTTTAAACTCATTCTCATTTAATCCTCTTAGATAAAGAAATCAAAATTGAGTACCTTGCCCTAAGATCTGACGCCAATGCCCAGCGTCTTACCCTGGACACCATCCTCTGCCCCTCTGGAATGCCCTGCCCATTTTTCTACCATCTTGTTTCTCTTTGTCTGTAAAGCTCTTATAATTTCCTCCAGGAAGCCTTCCTGACTTATTACTTCCCTGTATCAACTTCTCCTATGCTTCTTTCTCCTTCTCTTCCTGACTAATCTCCCTTTGTCCCTTCCCTACCCTGTCCCCCAACCTGTCATGACCCGTACAGAGGTGGCTGGACCTAGGGCCTTAATAGGTTAGACAGGCAGGTTGGATGTGGATCATGTGAGGGAGGAAGAGGTCAGTGAAAGAATTACAGTTTCATTTTCAGGGCCATACAATAACAAATATGAATGGTTATCAAATTCTACCAAATAACAGTTAAAGGGCCTTTGGAATTGGCATATTTATTTGCAGAATAATTTGATGCCAGCTAGTATCTAGGAACAAATAGATGTACTCCTGTCGATTAAACGTTCTGTCTTGTTTTGATAATATTTGCCACTGCTTGACAATCCTTTGGGCAGCCCCTTTCTTAGATGGAAGCACAAATCTGTGGAGAACCAGAATTAGTGGCAAATAATTTTTTTACATAACTGATGTGCTTAATCACAGTAATTGGTGATATGAATCAAGAGGGAGTTTGCCATTGAAATTATCTAGAAAATAACATCATGTGGTTCTATGACCAGGTCACGAAAAGGAGGGGGAGCTGGTTAGTAGGTGCCCACCCTGTGCCAGGCGCCCAGCTGAGAGTCTGAGATGTATCGTCTCATTTTACAGTAATTCTGTGGAGTTGGCGTCACCGAATGAAACAGGGAGAAACAGGCCCAGAGGGGTTTGACCACCTTAACCGACGCTTGCATCTGGTAGTTAGAAAACCAAGGTGTGAACCAGAACTGTTTGCCCTTCAAGCCCAAGTTTTCCACCAAACCTAACTCCCTGGATGCTTTTAAGAATGTAGACAGGATTGGCAGAGAGGCTTGCACGCTGATGCTGGCTCTGATGGCTCGTCAGTGGCTTGGGAAGGATTGTGACCAGATGTGGAGCTCGGGGGACACAGTGGTCTGGTCTGGGAGTGGTGCTTGCTGAGGCTTTGGGACTGGTTACTTGCAGTATTTGAAAAGCCCCAGAGCAGGTGAGGTTTCTCAGTGAACGTGGGGTCACGTCCTTGCCGATGCTGTTTCCATATGAATGCCCCCGATGGCAGGTCATACAGGCTTTGGCAGGGCAGGACTTTGTCAAGAAGGCATTTGGAGTAACTCAGGGATTTTACTGAATTTGAGTGAAGTTTGTTTGTTGTTTTTTTTTTTTTAACTTAAGTTTGCTAAGTTGCTTTCTTCTAAAATGCCCTGTAAATTAACTTCTCAAATTATGCAGGCTAGATCTTTGTCCCTGACCCCTCATTGGTTGAAGTCTGTGAGGTTTTGCTGCAGATGTCTGTTTTGATTCAGCTTGGTTAGGAGTTATTTGTACCAACCTGCATCCCCCATGAAAATGGAAGGGGAATCAGGCGTTACCTGCGGGGCAGACGAGATGAGACTGGGCCGCCGGGGTTGCCTCTGCTGGTTCCCTTAGTGTTCACGGTGAGTGGTCAGGAGACTCTGCCTCTAACTCAGAACCTTTTGTCAGACGGCCTGCATTTTGAGTACCCTCTCCAAACAACACAGCTTTCCTATGTTGTTACAGGGACATATGCCTTTATTTCTCTAAGAATTCAGTATCTGAATACAGCGTCATCTGGAGCACGTCCCTCTGTTGAGGAGTTTCGCTCTGCCTGTTGTCAATGTGGCGGATAGAGTCTGTCTTGTGCGGAGGCCCTGGGGCAGTTTGCACTTGGAGTATCTTGCACACCAGTTCTTAGGAAAGTGATAATGGGAGTGTTTATCTGCTCTCTGTTCCATCCCCCAGAAGCTCCCAGGGCAGTGGCTGTCTCCAAACTCAGGATCACTCCTCCCAAATGAAGCATCTCAAGCATTCTGAGTTCATGAATTCAGGCCAGTAGAGGCCTTACCTCTACCCTTCTGTGACAGATTGATGAATAGTTCTGGGAGTGGGTGGGAAGACTAACCCCACCCTTGGGAGACACCCAGGACATGCTGTGTCTGCACACGTGTGTTCGGGTGCCACGTGAGATGTCCCAAGTGAGCATTCCTTTGGTTTGCTTTGTGCGTCAGCTGGGGTGGACCTCTGGCCAGAGCCACGTCCCTGTACTTTGCCTGACTGCAGTCACGTAGGCAGACTTCTGTTGGCCTCAGCCCAGCTTTTTGAATCAGAGTCTCAGGGAAAGCGGGAGCACTAAGTTGGCAGAAGGGCTGAGTGCCACTACAAATGAGGCTCCGGGGACTCGCTGAAGTTTCATCCTTGGAGAAACTGGTGAATCAGACCTGTGGGTGGTTGCTGTTTTTGAAGTGTTGTGAACCCTACCCCATCGGTCATGAACTTGCTTTCCAAGTCCCAAGGGAAATGGTTCTAGGTCTTCCAGCTATAACAATGCTCGCCCCGCGGTCGATGAGAATCCTGAGGTGGAACCTGGGAAACCACATGTGGTTCCTGCCACGGGGCAGATGGCAGGGAGCCCTGGGAGGGTTGCTTTCTGGACCACACACTGCTAGCCTGCATTTCCTCCCCAAGGCCTCTGCCATGTGCCTGGTGCCACTGTTGGTTTGTCTTTGTGGTCTTCTGGAAGTTTACCTTTGTGTGGGTGCTGCCCACCCCCTGATGAAGTCCGTACTCAAGATCCTGGGATGTAAGGCCTTGGTCTGCTCCTCCACATCTGTAGCTCTCCTCATAGCAGTCTGTCCTCCCCTTTCTCCCAAGCCCCGCTCAGTCCTGCCTCCCAGCTTCCATTCCTATTGACCCACCCTCTGTCCCCCTCTGGATGCCACTGCCACTTCCAGCATATTGTTCTCCATACACTTGTCTCTGACCAACTGTTGCACCCACTGAGGGTGGAAATCCTGTTCCACTTCAGGGTTCTTACCCTTTTTGTGCCATGGACCTCCTGTCAGGATGTTTTTAAATTCATAAAATACCTGGAATTGCAAGGGAGACCAGTTCTGTGGACATGTATATTGTGATGGAGTCTGTGTGTTTATTAACGTGTCAGCAGGAGCTGGTAGCAGGTCTGATAACTACTGAAATTTCAAATCAGTTATTTCAAGATACTTGTTTACAAATATAATGTGAAATGAAAAGAAATGATTTCTGGTGGTGACAGAGGTACTGCTAATACTGCTGTGGCTTTTTGTCTACATTTACAATTAAAAAACACATTTCAAAAAAAAACCACATTTCATTTATAGATTAGTGAAAATGGTAAAAAAAAAAAAAAATTTTTTTCCCCTATCCATGTGGTCCCTTTGATTCTACCCCAAGTAAATGTGGCCCCAGTGAAATACTCTGGGGCCAGCACCCTCATGGAGCAGGTGGAGGAAATGTTGGCTGACAGGTCGCTGCTCTGAGATGTGCTGCCTGGGTTCTGCTTGGCTGCTCCCCCTTCTCTCTTGACCTGGTCCTGCCCTCATACCCTGGCTTATGCCTCAGCTCCCAGCTTGGACCCTCACTTCTTGTCTGAGCTGGCAGGGAGTTGGGCTGTGGGGGTAGCTGTTTTTCAGGACTCTGTCCTTTTGGCAAGAGGGAGATGATGCTCATTTCGAAAAAATTGGCAGGAGGGAGCCCAGGTGTCTGTAGGGCACAGACAGACCCTTTCCACCTGAACAGGGAGGCTGCGGACCAGAGGTGACACGTAGGATGTCTTTCTGCCACGAGAGCACGTCTGCTCCCAGGAGTGACTCTCCGCAGGGGGCGCTGCTTTCTCGTCTGCAGGAAAAAAGGCCTGCGCTTAGATTCTGCTGCTGGGATTGTGCAGGGTCTACTGCTCTGGCCCTTGGAGCTGACTACCCAGCCTCTCCCTCTCTTTTCCTTAACCCAGGGCAAGCTGGCCTCATTTTTCCTGTCTCGGGTGGATGCCTTGAGCCCTCAGCTCCAGCAGGTAAGGGAGAGGAGGAAGATGGAGCCTCTGGGGGTCTGAGCTGGAGCTTCTCTTGTCTCTTAGCTTTTCTCTGTTCCTGCTTTTCGACCGTGTTCTCACTTCCTTCTCTTACATACATGAATCATGACTTCTGCCTCTGTTTCTGTGTCTTTCTGCCCCATCACCCCTTCCATTTTCCCTCGGAGCGCTCTTTGATCTCTGTCTTTCTCGCACTAGTGGGGTTGGGATTCCGTGGCTGGGCTGGATTCCCATCTGACCAGGTTTCCCACCTTCCTTCTGCAGTTGGCCTGTGAGTGTTACTCCAGGCTGCCCTCTCTAGGGGCTGGCTTCTCCCAGGGCCTGAAGCACACCGAGAGCTGGGAACAGGAGCTGCACAGCCTGCTGGCCTCACTGCACAGCCTGCTTGGAGCCCTGTACGAGGGCGCAGAAACAGGTAGGGACCATGGCTGGGAGCTGGTGGCTGAGTGGTTGGGGAACATGGTGGGAGGGGAACCAGGAGGGTGGTCCAGAGAGGCGGGGCCGTTGATTTCTAGGCCACATGGATTAGAATATGGGTGGGTCCTCCACCAAAGTGAAGGAGGAGAGGCTGGAAGACAGGCCTGGTGCTCAAAGGTGGTTGTTCCCGTCCAGCTCCTATGCAGTATGAAGGCCCTGGGGTGGAGACGCTGCTTTCCCCCTCAGAAGATGGTGACGCCCATGTCCTCCTCCAGCTTCGGCAGAGGTTTTCCGGGCTGGCCCGTTGCCTGGGCCTCATGCTCAGGTGTGTGAGTGAGTAATGGAGAGAGCAAGGGCCTGGAGCAGGAGGGGCTGAGATGGGGGTTGTCTTCATCATGAGGAGGGAGGTAGAGGGCGTGGAGTCCCCCTGGGGTCCCTGCACTGAGGGGCTCCTTGCTCTGATTCTCTCTAGCTCTGAGTTTGGGGCTCCCGTGTCCGTCCCTGTGCAGGAGGTCCTGGATGTCATCTGCCGGACCCTCAGCATCAGTGCCAAGAACATCGTAAGTGCAACCTGACCTCTGTTCACAACCCTGACCCAGGACCCAGGGCAACCAGGAGAGCGGTGTGGGATTGCAGCTCCCAAAATGCTGCCGTCCCAAGGTTGTCCCGGACAGCTCCTTACCTCGTCCAGGCGCCGGCATTCCTGTGCTCCACACATACATGCAGGCCAGCGAGGATTCTCTCATGTGTTGCGGGAACACTTGTAGCAATGCTTCCCCAGGGGAGGGTGAACGGGGGTCAGCTGAGTCATTGCTGAGAGGCTCAGCCATCCCTCCCCTCATCCTCCTCCCAGGGTCTGTCTGAGAGGATGGCGGGTTGATCTTGTTGGGAGAGCTGGGCTCGGCGGTGGGTTCCTCACCTGCGTGAACACGTGTATGTAGTCACACAGATCTGTGCTGTCTCCAGTTCTCTTTCACTTCCTCCCCCTCCTCCTTAACTTTTGCCAGTTTTCTCCACAGAGCTTGCTTGGAGATGGTCCCCTGCGGTTGCTGCTGCTGCCCTCTCTCCACCTGGAAGCCTTGGACCTGCTCTCTGCCCTCATCCTCGCGTGAGTGGGCTCGGGAGGGTGTGCTGCGGGGGCTGGGACGCCCTAGGAACGGGGGTCACTGCTCTGTCTTCACCCCCAGGTGTGGAGGCCGGCTCTTGCGCTTTGGGGCCCTGATCAGCCGCCTGCTTCCCCAGGTCCTCAATGCCTGGAGCATTGGTAGGGATGCCCTTTCGCCAGGCCAGGAGCGGCCTTACAGGTGACCATCAGGAAGAGAATGAGGAGACGGTGGGTGAGGGGATGCAGGGGAGGAGGGGCATGAGCTGGCACGTCGGCTCCCATTCACAGGCTGCCCTCTGCTCACCCCACAGCACCGTGCGGACCAAGGTGTATGCTGTCCTGGAGCTGTGGGTGCAGGTGTGTGGGGCCTCGGCAGGAGTGCTTCAGGGAGGAGCCTCGGGAGAGGCCCTGCTCACACACCTGCTCAGTGACATCGCCCCCGCGGCTGATGCGCTCAAGGTGAGCGAGGCCTCTGCTCCTGCCCCAGGACCCCAATCTGTGCCCCTTGTCCAAATGTGCCTCCTCACCAATCACTGCCCTGTCCTGCCTTGCTGTGCGCCTGTGCATGTGATTAATGTTTCCCTCCCCCGCCAGCTGCGCAGTCCCCGGGGGAGCCCTGACGGAGGTTTGCAGACTGGAAAGCCCAGCGCCCCCAAGAAGCTAAAGCTGGATGTGGGGGAAGCTATGGCCCCGCCCAGCCACCGGAAAGGGGACAGCAATGCTAACAGCGATGTGTGTGCGGCTGCGCTGAGAGGTGGGTAAGACCTGTGCCCTGCACCTCGGAGTGCTGGGGTGGCCTGGACTGATAGCCCCAAACCAGTTGAAGTGGAGGGTGTAGGAAGAATGCAGACCCAGCTCAAAGCTGCAGAGAAGCCATGCACCTCCCAGGGCTGCAGGCGGAATCTTGGGGCCTGCTGTCCACTAGATGGGGGCTGCTGGTGTTGTCACGGGTCTTGTTTATCTTTGTCTGTGCATCCTCTGTACACGTCCAGTGCTGTTCTAGTACAGGAGGGCGGGGGAGGAAGACGATGAGATCCCTGCCCGCGGAGCTTACACTCCCCGGGCCTCAGTGGGGCTTCCTGCTTCCAACACAGTCGCTAATCTGGGAGCAGAAGTGACGTTCCTTTGGGTCCCCTATAGTTCACTGCCCGCCCCCCAGCCCCGCCCCCTTGAAGGGAGGTCCAGCTCTACCCAGACAAGTAAATGCATCCTTAGAGTGTCCTGCCTTCAACATCTCATTCACATAATGTTGTCAGCAGCCTCATGCAGTAGAGGTGCTTTCACGATCCCTGTTCTGTAGTCGAGGAAACAGCAGTTCAGGGACTGGCCCGAGCTAGGCCAGGGCAGAGCTGGGTGCCCGCCCAGGCTGTGTGCTCCAGAAGCCCTTGCTCGGAGGTGTGTTAGCAGCCCGCCTCTTACACACCGTTCTCCTTCCCCAGGTCTCAGCCGGACCGTCCTCATGTGCGGGCCTCTCATCAAGGAGGAGACCCACAGGGTGAGTGGAGCCTGGTCCCCGTGGAGGTTGGGGAGGGTCTACTGCTCTGTACACGGGCTGGGGGTCCATCCCTACCTGGGAGTGGGCCCTGAGAAGGGTTGGGTCATCTTGGTGACATCTCTGGGAGTGCTCTCTGTCCTTTGCAGAGACTGCATGATCTGGTCCTCCCGCTGGCCATGGGCGTCCAGCAGGGTGAGGTCCTCGGCAGCTCCCCGTACACCAGTGCCCGCTGCCGCCTCGAACTCTACCGCCTGCTGCTGGCTCTGCTGCTGGCTCCTTCTCCTCGCTGCCCACCTCCTCTGGCCTGTGCCCTGCAAGCCTTCTCGCTAGGCCAGAGAGAAGACAGCCTGGAGGTAACTACTGCCGGGGCTGAGTTTCCCTCTTTGGTTTCTGGATTCCCGTTTCTGATGCTGGTCGGCTTTCCCTCCCTGTGCCCTGAAGGCCTGTATCCTTGATGCTCACTCTGGCCCTTTCTTCCCTCCTCAGGTCTCCTCTTTCTGCTCAGAAGCACTGGTGACCTGTGCTGCTCTGACCCACCCCCGGGTTCCTCCCCTGCAATCCATGGGCCCTGCCTGCCCCACACCTGCCCCAGTTCCACCTCCCGAGGCTCCATCTCCATTCAGGGCTCCAGCCTTTCACCCCCCAGGCCCCATGCCCTCGGTGGGCCCCATGCCTTCAGCCAGTCCCATGCCCTCAGCGGGCCCCATGCCTTCAGCAGGCCCTGTGTCCTCGGCGGGCCCCATGCCCTCAGTCGGCTCTATGCCCCCAGCACGCCCTGGACCTCCAGCCACAGCCAATCACTTAGGCGTTTCTGTCCCAGGCCTGGTATCTGTACCCCCCCGGCTCCTTCCTGGCTCTGAGAACCACCGGGCAAGCTCAAATGAGGACCCTATCCTTGCCCCTAGTGGCACTCCTCCACCTACTGTACCCCCGGATGAAACTTTCGGGGGGAGAGTGCCCAGACCAGCCTTTGTCCACTATGACAAGGAGGAGGCGTCCGATGTGGAGATCTCCTTGGAAAGCGACTCTGATGACAGTGTGGTGATCGTGCCTGAAGGGCTGCCACCCCTGCCGCCCCCGCCACCCTCGGGCACCACACCGCCCCCTGTAGCCCCAGCCGGGCCACCAACGGCCTCCCCTCCTGTGCCAGCCAAGGAAGAGTCTGAAGAACTTCCCGCTACCCCTGGGCCTCTCCCTCCCCCGCCCCCACCTCCAGTCCCTGGCCCTGTGACACTCCCTCCACCCCAGTTGGTCCCTGAAGGGACCCCTGGTGGGGGAGGCGCCCCAGCCCTGGAAGAAGATTTGACAGTTATTAATATCAACAGCAGTGATGAGGAGGAGGAAGAAGAGGAGGAGGAGGAAGAGGAGGAGGAAGAGGAGGAGGAGGAAGACTTTGAGGAAGAGGAAGAGGATGAGGAAGAGTATTTTGAAGAGGAAGAGGAAGAGGAAGAAGAGTTTGAGGAGGAATTTGAGGAGGAGGAAGGTGAATTAGAGGAGGAGGAAGAGGAGGAGGATGATGAGGAGGAAGAGGAGCTGGAGGAGGTGGAAGAGTTGGAGTTCGGCCCTGCGGGTGGAGAGGTGGAGGAAGGTGGGCCTCCGCCCCCGAGCCTGCCACCGGCTCTCCCGCCTGCCGAGTCCCCCAAGGTGCCGCCCGAGCCAGAACCAGAGCCCGGGCTGCTGTTGGAAGTGGAGGAGCCGGGGGCGGAAGAGGGGCCGGGGGCCGAGACGGCCCCCACACTGGCCCCTGAGGTGCTCCCTCCCCAGGGCGAGGTGCAGGGGGAAGAGGGCAGCCCCCCCGCAGTGCCATCTCCTCAGGAGCTTGGTGAAGAAGAGCCCTCTGCACCCCCGACCCTGCTGGAGGAGGGGGCTGAGGGTGTGGGTGACCAGGTGCCACCCCAGCCAGAGGCGTCAGCAGCGGAAGAAATGGAGATGGAGACAGAGGCGGCAGCGCTCCAGGAAAAGGTGAGTGGGTGGCAGGGAGATGGGGGTAGCTGCCTGCGTTTGTCCCCAGCCTGACCCATGCTTCTGCATACGTGTGGCTGACTGACTAGAATCTTATGTCTTTGTCCCTGAAAGGAGCAGGATGACACAGCTGCCATGCTGGCTGACTTCATCGACTGCCCCCCCGACGATGAGAATCCCCCGCCCGCCCCAGAGCCCGATTCCTAGCCCTCCTCCGCCCTTGCTCCTGGTTTCCAATAAAGTTATGTCCTTGTATAATGACTGCTGCTTTTGCCTTTTGCCACCACTGTGTCCCCGGCTAGAAGCCCAGATGTCTGCTGGGCTTTTCACAGTGTCCGTAGCATCCCAGACTTGGCCATGGTCGTCCTCTTCACGCCACTGTCCAGAAGCGGAACCACTGACTTACGGGGGTAACAGACTGTCCTGTGGTTCAGCAGGTCAGCGTTTTTGACTTCTTGCCCGCTGCTCTCGCTGATGCTAAGTGTGTGCTGGGTCGCCTGTGTGGCTAAGAAGATGAGGAGTAGACCTGCTTTTGAGTGTGCGATCCAGGTGTGGGGGCACGTGGGAGATTTAGGGAAGTAAGTGTCCTGGTGAGTGCACCTGTGTGAAAACACACGTGCACACGCCGCCCTCGGGTCTGAAAGAGCAGGCCGAGGGACTGTGATATGGAAACTTACAGGAAAGGAAATTGGGAAACTTCGCACATTTCCCAGCCAGCTTTTGATCCCAGAGGTGTGTCTGTGGGAGGGGACTGAGGTGGACAGACTGGAGATAGATGTGCCCTGGTTTTCTCAGTCACTGTTGAAGTGTGACCACGAGTAAAGTGCCTTGGAAATGCAGAAAGGGGAGTGGCTTTCCCAACTGCACATCTGCAGGGCCTCTGAGGGGGTACATTTGAGCTAATTTTTTGAAAAATAGTAGGAGTTTAAAAAAAACTCCCGCCTCCCAACTTACTATTTTGAAAAATTTTAAACCTGCAGAAAAGCTGAAAGAACAGTACAGCACATAACCTTTGCATAGATTTACAAGTGAACATCTGCCACCTTGGTTTTTACCCCGTATAACTACGTACCTGCGTATAGACCTGTGTTTACACTTGCACGCGTCTCCAATCAGTACAGTTACATCTATGCACGTTTTTGTGGGGTCACATAAAAGTAAGTTGCAGACATCATGGTCCTTCACCTCTAAACTCATCAGCATTGTCTCCTAAGATTAAGGACACTTTCCTACATAATCACAAGACCACTATCAAACCTAAGAAAAGTAACCATGATTCAATAGTATGAACTATACACAGCTGACCCTTGGAGAATGCGGGGGTTAGGGGTGCCAGCCCTCTGAGCTGTCCGAAATCCACGTGACTTAGTGTTGGCCCTGTGTATCTGTGGTTCTGCGTCTGTGGATTTGACCAACCTTGGATCATGTAGCACTGGTATTTACTATTGGGGGGAAAAAAAAACTGTAGAAGTGGACCATGCAGTTGAATTCTGTGTTGTTGAAGGGTCACCTTAGTGTGATGTTCAAATTTCCCTGTTTGTTTATTCTTAAAATGTCTTATAGCTGTTTGTTTTTTAGGTACAGGGGACGTACAGACCACTGCAAGGAATAAGGTACAGAGGTGTGAAAACTGCAATAATAATTTTTCAAAAATGGAAAGAACCTGAATTCTGGAAACTGTAGATAGGTCAAGTTGACATGGACCCTAAGGAAGAAGCCAGAACAGAAAATTTTCTAATTTAAATTATATTCTGAATAGATGACACATTCACATGGTTCAAAACTTAAGAGGTATGAAAGGTTTGCTGAAAAGTCTTCTTGCCCCTGTTTCCTAGTCACTTAGATTTCTTTTTCACCTGAGCAGCCCATATAACCAGTTTTATATATTCCAGAGGTAACGTATGTGCATACAAATATGTATAAAAATCCTATTTTTCACACAATAGTAGTATATTATCACTTAATACAAAACACATAATTTCACTAAGTCATGGGATTGGTTCACTCAATGAATACTGAGTACCAGTTTTGTACTAGGTACTGTTTTCTCAATATATATATTATGAAACAATTGTAGATTGGCAGGAGGTTGCAAAGTCCAGAGGGAGTGGGAGTGACAAGGCCCCCTTCCTCCTGTTTCCCCCCAGTCTTACATCTTTATAGCATAGTATAAAAACCAGGAATTTAACGTTGGGACAGTGATAGGCACCTGTTTTACAAGCTGGAGATGGAGCAGTGAATAAAATAGCCCTTTACAGGGTTTATAAGTTCCACACAGGAGGTGAGATAGATAAATAAGAAAATAAAATGTATGTTAGGTGGTAACCAGTGCAGGGGAAACAAAGGAGGAGGGATAGGTTTGTGTGTGTGTTTTTCAACATTTTATAATGAAAATTCTCAGGCCTTGAAAGAATTATTCAGAGACAACTCATATATCTACCATGTTAATACATTTGTGTGTGTGCATATGTGTATGCAGTTTTAAGTAGGGTGGTCAAGGAAGGTCTCACTGAGAAGGGGATAGTGAAATAAAGACCCAAAGGAGTTGAGGGGTGAGCACCACAGTTCTGGGGAAGAGTTTTCCAGAGAGGGCACAGCAATCAGAAGGTCCTGAAGTGATCAGAAAAAGAGAGTTAAAAAAAAAAAAAAAAAACAACCCTTTTAAAATCGCATCACAAAAATAAAATACTTAGGAATAAACCTGACCAAGGAGGTGAAAGACTTATATGCAGAGAACTATAAAACACTGATTAAGGAAATTAAAGATGATTTAAAGAAATGAAAAGATATCTTACGCTCTTGGAAGAATGTCATTAAAAATGGCCATACTACCCAAAGCAATCTACAGATTTAATGTGATCCCTGTCAAATTGCCCAGGACATTTTTCACAGAACTAGAACAAATAATCCTAAAAATTATATAGAATCACAAAAGACCCAGAATTGCCAAAGTGATACTGAAGATGAAAAATGAAGCTGGAGGAATAACCCTCCCAAATTTCAGACAATACTACAGATCTACAATAATCAAAACAGCATTGGCACGAAAACAGACATATGGATCAATGGACAGAATAGAGAGCCAAGAAATAAGCCCACATACCTACGGTCAATTACCTTTGACAAAGGAGGCAAGAATATACAAGGGAAAAAAGTCTCTTCAGAAAGTGGTGCTGGGAGAACTGGACAGCCGCATGTAAACCAATGAAGTTAGAACACTCCCTCACACCATACACAAAAGTAAACTCAAAATGGCTTAAAGACTTAAACATAAGACAAGACATTATAAATCATATAGGCAAAACATCCTCTGACATAAATTATAGCAATGTTCTCCTAGGGCAGGCTATTGAGGAAATAGAAATAAAAGCAAAAATAAACAAATGGGACTTAATTAAATTTACAAGCTTTTGCACAGCAAAAGAAACTATAAACAATGAAAAGACAACCTACAGAATGGGAGAAAATACTTGCAAATGATGTGACTCACAAGGGTTTAAATTCTAGAATATACAAATAGCTCATACAACTCAATAATAACAAAAGACTATCCAATGAAAAAAATGGGCAGAAGACCTAAACAAACATTTCTCCAGTGAAGACATACAAATGGCCAGTTGGTGGGAATGTAGTTTGATGCAGTCATTAAGGAAAACCCTATGGAGAATCCTTAAAAAACTAAAAACAGACTTACCCTATGATCCAGCAATCCCACTCCTAAGCATATATCCAGAGGAAATTCTAATTCAAAAAGATACATACACCTCAATGTTCATAGCAGTACTATTTACAATAGCCAAGACTTGGAAGCAACCTAAATGTCCATTGACAGATGACTGGATAAAGAAGTTGGGGGGGGGGGGTGTGCATGTGCGTGCGCACACACACACTGGAATACTACTCAGCCATAAAAAATAAAAATGTCATTTGCAGCAACATAGATGGAACTGGAGATCGTCATACAAAGTGAAGTAAGCTAGAAAGAGAAAGAAAAATACCATATGATATCACTTACATGTGGAATCTAAAAAAGGGAAACGAACTCATTTACAAAACAGAGAGACTCACAGACATAGAAAACAAACTTATGGTTACCAGTGGGGAAAGGGTAGGGAGGGATAAACTGGGAATTTGGGTTTTGCAGATACTAACTATTGTATATAAAATAAACAAGATCCTACTATACAGCACAGGGAACTATATTCAATACCTTGTAATAGCCTATAATGAAAAAGAATATGAAAAGGATATATATGTATGTATAACTGAATCACTATGCTGTACACCAGGAAAACAGCATTGTAAATTGACTATACTTCAGTTAAAAAAAAAAAAAAAAGGTGTGTTTTGGCTTGACCTTGTGAAAAAATAATTGGTAGGAGCCAGAAAGGGTTCACAGTTCAGAAAAGGCCTGTCAGACTAGCCCTTCTGGGTTTCTGGATTGATGGCCGTGGAAACAGGGAACACTTCACTGCAGCAAGTCTTCAGCATCTCACAGTTGTGGCCAGTGTAGAGAAAATGTTGCCTTAATATTAGAATAGTTAAACTATTCAAGCATTTAATAATCATACCCAAAGGGTAACAGATCAGGGTTATCTTGGAGATGATTTCTTGGGCCGTGTTGCAGACCTTGCTCAGAATCCCCATACTAACTTGGATGTAGATCTGTTTACCAAATTTTCGTGGGCCACAAAGTTGGAAAGCTAGCATATATTTGGAATTATCTCACAAGGATTTCTAAAAAGCTGCAAGGTAGAACCACGTTCTGATCTCTATAAAATTCTATCTTTGGGCTCCTCAAGCAATTGTACAGGAGTGGAAGAAGTTGTGGCTTAGCAGAAAGAGGGGGATTCAGAGATGGGTGGGGGGGCCTGGAGCAGGTGATGAAACGGAGCCTGGGGACGAGGTTGGATGGGTTAGCGGAGGCTTGAAAAGCTGGATCCGGAGTTTGGGCTTCGCTCTCTAGGTGGCAAGGATCCCTTTAATGTTTAACCTGGAGGAGGAAGTGATCTGTTCTATTTTCCATCAGCCTTGGCAGCCTGTGGGGGAGAGCTGGAGCCAGGGAGAATGGAGAGGCATTGAACACTGGTTTAGGTGGAGGACCATGAAGAGTGACTTTGGGCAGTGGTCCTGGGCAGGGATGGGGAGGTCTGGCTGCCTTTGACCTGCTTCTGGTAGTCGTGAATGGCTTCAGTTTTGGCGACCTTTGTCAAAGGCTGCCTGGGCCCTGTCTGGGAGCAATCTCTAAGCCCTTCTGCCTTTTCCTAGGAAGCAGATGACTCTTCTGCCGTCACTCAGTACCAGTGTCCTTACAGCTTACAACCCCCTAGAGATGGGGCTTTGAGAGGACAGCTAGCTAGAATTCATAGATAATCCCCCAAACGGCAGGGCCTATAGCCAAGATAGGAATAGTTTGGGGTTTACTGAGTGCTTATGGTATAGCAGGCATTGGGGGAAATAATATATTATTCTTTCTCTAAAGGAACTCCCAATCTGGCGATAATTAGAGCACTTTGAGTAGTTCCTCCAGGAAAGCGAGCAGCTGGATGTGTGGGGTTTGGAGCTCAGGAGAGGGACTGGGGCTGCAGAGAGGTTTGGGAGAGGGCAGGTATCCCAGGGAACATGATTGAAGTGGAAAAAGTGGGCTGAGTATGGGACTCAGAGAACACCAACATTTTAGGGGCAACAGAAGCCTTTACAGGAGAGTGAAGGGGGGAGAGCAGGATTCTGCATGGAGAGGGGCAGAGAGACAGTGGGGAAGTGAGGACCACGGGCAGGCTCTGACCACCCCATCTCCATCCACAGCCTGCTCTGCTCCATTCCTGGTGTGATCTCTGCCTGGTTTGTCTGCTGGGGAGGGGCTGCTCCCCAGCCTCACAGATGGTTCCTGTCAAAACCTCCTGGGAGACACAGAGCTCCCCAGACAGATTGCAGGCCCTGGCCGCCTGTAACAGAGGCAGAGAGCTGATGTTTTCAGACGTCCTGGCTAAAATCACAGCGCCCTGCTCATCTCCCATCACGACGCCCTTATCCTGCTCCTCAGCCCCCGCTCCCCCACCCCAATTTGTAGCACTTACCACCACCTAACGTATACTATTTAGTATGAATTTACTTGGAGTTTGTCATCTCCCAATAGAAGGTAAGCACCATCAAAGCAGACTTTGTTGTGTTTTGGTTTGTCCACTGCTGTATCTTCAGTCCCTAATTCCTGGTTTGAGGTGGGGGCTCAGTAAACCTTGAATGAATGAACCCATGACTGAGTGAATGAGTAACTGAGGAGGAATCCCTGCTGGGCCTGGGAGGTGTCACAAAGATGGGTAACTGTGGTCCCTCTCCGTCCCTTCCGGAGCCGAAAGTGGGGGACGAGCAAGCCTCACCCACAACTTGATAAGCTCTTCGAGACCAGGGTTGAGGCGGCCTCTCCAACTAACAGGTGTCTGCAGACACCGAGCTCACGGGGTTTGTCCTGTCTGGCTGAGGTCACCACGCTGTTCTTCCCTCAGCCGTCTGAAGAGGTCACCCTGCGTTCATCTCACCTGGAGACTGTCCCAGCCCCTGTTAGAAGGCCGAAGGCGACAACAAAGAACGGGCTGGGGCTGTCGGCGCCCTGGAGCTGTGCTGTCCCCACCCCTCTGCTCCTCAAAGAGACCTTTCTCGGGGCAGCAATCAGAGCATAGATCCTGTGGACCCCCAGGGGCAGCTCCCTGTCCTGTCTCCCAGGGGTCACGCTGATCTCCAGCCCACGTGCCTGGTTGCCGCTCCCACTATCCGTCTCCACCTGAAGGGGTCCAGGTGAATCCGTATCCAAACGTGTGTGTGCAGCCTCGCTGCCACCTACACACGCTCGGCCGCAGCGCCCTCTGGGTGGGGCCCGTGCGCTGGGCGATCTTTTCTCCCTGTGGTTCCCAGCAAAATGCTTGGTCTGGAGGAATTATTAGTAAATAGTAAGTGGATCCTGTGTGTGATCCAGAGTCTGAAAGGAAGCTGCCTGCTTTCAGTGCTTCATGATTATCCTCAGTCTCCCTAATCTCACGCTGCTCTGATGTTTCTCAGTACATGAACCCATTGCTCCAAATTTCCTCACCTCTCTGGCCCTCTGTCTCGCGAGCTCCCATGTGGTAGCAGAGCACTTAAGCCACAGGTTAGGGTCTCAAACACCAAGACTCAACACCTCTTTCCACATGGATCATTTCCGTTCTTCTCACCCAGCTTGGAGGTTACTAGCTTTTATTTGTCATATTCCACATACTTCCTCTGTTTCTCCCTCCATCCATCGAGCCACGCACGCACTCATCACTTCCACAATGTGCGGTAGGACGGCTGTAACGTACTTTCTGGGGGCCACACATGATGCTAAGTGCTGGTGGGAACCCCAGTGAGAACTACCCAGTCACTATCTCCAAGGATTTCTCAGGCTCCTGGGGAAGAGGAAGCTAAATAGCAGAAGGCCAGGAAGTGGGTTTGTTAGGTAGTTACAGAGGATGGTGGGAGCCCCCAAGAGAGCTGTTAGGTACAGAGCGGGCAGGCATAGGAGGGAGACAAAAGGATACAGGGCTTTGGAGAGCAGTGCCTGTTGTCTGGGGGACAGGCATTCTGGACAGAAGGTTGGGGAACTCCACCAAACCTAAGTGATTGGAATCAAGAAGGAGGACATTTTACATTAAAATTTAAAAAAAGTTTTCAAATCTTTAGAAAGGTTAACAGAATAACAGTACAACAGACACCCATGCACCTTTTATTAGATGAATCAGATACTGATACATGACATGGTTCTAACACCTCTGCTAACTCCTGCTTAGTTGTTAAAGCACCAGATGCTAGAATCAGTATTTACTTCTTCCTTTCTCACCACAACCCAAGTGCCCATCAACAGATGATTGGCTTAAGACGGAACATTACTCAGCCATAAAAGAATGAAATACTGCCGTCTGCAGTAATGAACAGACCTAGAGAACATTATACTTAGTGAAGTCAAAGAAATACTATATATCACTTATATGTGAAATCTAAAAATAATACAAATGAATCTATATACAAATTAAAACAGGCTCACAGACATAGAAAACAAACTTACAGTTACCAAAGGGGAGAGCTAGGGAGGGAGGGACAAACTGGGAGTTTTGGATTAATAGATACAAACTACTATACATAAAACAGATAGGCAACAAAGATTTACTATATAGCACAGGGAACTATGTTCAATATCTTGTCATAAATATCTTGTATATAATGAAATATAATCTAAAAAATAAATGAATCTTTTTTTGTACATCTGAAACATAATATTGGAAATAAACTATACTTCAATTTAAAAAAAAGACTAGAGTGGCTATGGTGACATCAGACAAGCCAGACCTCACATCAAGCAATGTCATCAGGAATAAAGAGACATCCCAGGATGATGAAAGGTCATCCTCACAAGAATTCATAAACAACCCTAAAGGTAAATGTACCTAAGAAGAAAGATGCAAAATACAAGAAGAGAAAATCAATAAGAACTGAAAGGAGAAATGGGCAAATTACACTTGGAAACTTCAGTACTCCTCTCAGCCATCACAAATCAGCAGAACACAGCAGGGATGAAGAGGACCATCAACCAACTTGACCTGACACAGAACACGCCACCAAACAGCATCAGAACAACTTTTCAGCTTCATACTGAAAATTTGTCAAGAGATTATATTCTGGGCCATAAGAGAAATCCTAACAAATTTAAAATAATTGAAATATCGTACAAAATATGCCCCCAACCATAATGGAATTAAACTAGAAATCAGCAATAGAAACATAATCTGACAAATCCCCCAAATATTTGGAAATTAAACAACACACTTCTAAATAGTTCATGGATCAAAGAAGAATTATCTCAATGGAAACTAGAAATTAAACTGAATGAAAACATATCAAAATTTGTGTGAGACATTAAAGCAGTGCCTGGATTCATTGGTTGCTAGTAACTGTTTAACAACAGGCTCTCTGGAAGCGGGGAGACTAGCCCTACTTTGTAGTATTTTCTATGGTGTAAATACTTCTCCCCCCAACCCCCAGCTGATTTCAAGGTACCAGGATGACATCGCTGAACACAAGGTTGGGAAGAGAAATACACAACTGACTCTCAGAAGCTGTTGCAAACCGGCTCCAAGTCGCCACTGCCTGCAGGGAAATTGCAGCAGTAAATGCTTATATTAGGAAAGACGACTGCTCCCAAATCAAAATCTAAGCTTTGCATTTAGAAAACGACAGAGAACAAATTAAACCCAAACCAAGCAGAAGGAAGGAAATAATAGAGCAGAAATCAAAAACAGAAGACAAAACAGAAAAACCAATAAAACCAAAAGCTGGTTCTTGGCCAAGATCAGTAAGTCAATAAACCTCTAGTTGTGACCAAGAAAAAAAGAAACAAGTGACAAATTACCAGTGTAAGAAATGAAAACAGAGCTATGTAGACTGTACTCACATGGAAAGGATAATAAGGGAATATTACAAACAATTCTGCCATGTATTTGAGACCTCAGATGAAACAGACTAACTACTTGAAAGACTTGAACTACCAAAACTCACTCAAGAAGAAACAGGTAACTTGAACGGTTCTATATTAAAGAGGGCTCTGGACCCAGTTCCAATACGGGGGTGGGTTTTTCCACATCGACAATTCGGCACCAGCTGGATGTCCTATAATTCAATGCACTTCTGACAGTTCCTGGAGGTAGCATCAGATCCTACAGGTTAAGAGTTCAGTCTTAAAAGACTGCTCCCCAGCATGCCCCCACCCCACCGCGCGTGCATACACACACTTCAGATGCTGGTTGCAAGTCCAGGTTATCAATTGTGCTTCTAACCAACTGGCTATAGATGGGAGGTTTCAACAACCCACTCCTTGGTTTCCATTAATTTGCGAGAGGCTCACATAAGTCAAACATTTTACTTACTAGCTCACTGGTTTATTACCAAAGGACATAACTCAGGAACAGCCAGATAGAAGAATGTATAGGGGAAGGTACAGGGAAAGGGCTCAGAGCTTCCATGCTTGTCCTGAGTGCACCATTCTCCCCAAGTCTCTATTTGCTCATCAACCTGGAAGCTCTCTGAACCCCTCCTTTTGTGTTTTTATGGAGGCTTCATTACCTAGTCTTAAAACCTAGTCCCCCTAAACTGAGTTCCTCTGCCAAGTTTATGTTTAATCGTTCTATCCAAAACTGTATTCCTTTTCTTGTCCTGCACCTGTTCCCCCTCAAAATTGCAGAGTATCCAAAAGGCGGAATTGTACCCCAGTAGGACCCTAAGGGAACTTGCTGGGACAGATCCCCCTCTTAAGTCCTCCACCTGCCTCTTGTTTGTAGAAAACTTGAGCCTCTGTGGCCTTCCCCGGGTTCCAAAGAACAAATTTAATCATAGAAGTGAGAAAAAGCAGAAACAAAGGAGAAGTGAAGCAAGACAAAATAATAATAGTTCAGCTATTAAAGTCAAGGGTCTTTAGCACTTCCTTGAGATAACATTCAAGCCCCATCCTAGAGCTGTTTGGCAGATACTGAAACCCTCACCAGATGGAAGAAGTTAGCTGCACACTGACCACAAGCATGTAGACCCCAGACTGGCTGGAACCAGAAGGCTGATGATGTTAATTCCCAATTACGTCACCACCAGCCAGTCAGGAGAATGTCCAGGAGCTGGTCATGCACCCCACAACCCTCCCCTTCGCCCTACCTGTAAAAGCTCCTCCCTGAAACCTATCAGGGAGTTCGGGTCTTTTGAGCATTAGTTGTCTAGACTCCTTGCTTGGCCTTGCAACAAGCTCGGCTTTTCCCTTCATTACAACCTTGTGTCAATTGGCTTTACTGCGCACAGGTGAGCAGACCAAAGTTTGGCTCCGGAACAGCCATGATTGATTAAATCATTAGCCTTTTGGTGATTGATCCAATCTCTAGCCCCTCTCCCCTCTCCCAAGGTCATGTGGGTGGGATAGAAATTCCAACCATCTAATCATGAGATTGGCTTCTCCAGCAACCAGCTCCCATCCTGAGGTGCTTTTCAAAAAGTCACCTTATTAACATAACGACGACCCCTTGTTGCTCTCATCACTTAGGAAATTCCAAAGTTTTTAGGAGCGCTGTGCCAGAAATGGGGACAAAGACCAAATATATATTTCTTATTAAAAATCACAATATTATATATAACTATCCAAGAAATGGAATTCATAGTTAAAAACCTTCCAACAACAAAAACTCAAGGCCCAGATGGTTTTGCTACCGAACATTCAGGGGAGGAGGGTGTAGCTCAAGTGGTAGACCACGGGTAAAGCATACGCAGGTCCTGGGTTCAATTCCTAGTACTTCCTCTAAAAATAAATACGTAAATCTAATTACCTCCCCCGGCCAGGAAAAAAGCCAAACAAACCAAACATTTGGGGGAGAAATAATACCAGTTTACACATCTTTTGGAAAATAGAAGAGGAGAGAGTATTTCCCAATTCATTTCAGGAGGCCAGTCTTACTGTATTGCAGAAGCCAGTGTCTGCCCATGTACAGCAACCCAAACGCTGAAACGCTGAGATCTGCGGCAGAGGAGGGGTTTATTCACAAGGAAGAGAAGCAAAAAAACAAGAACAAACCTCAAATCTGCATATCTGAAGGCAAAAAAGTCTCAGGGTATTTATAGGATAAAGCTGAGTCAGGGAGCGCGGGGAAAGGTGATTGGAGAGAAGAAAAATGTGAGACAGTCTTCGTTCTGCACATACGCAATTAGGCTACAGGCTTTTCATGGGACGCGTGTCCAGAAAGTGGCAGTGACAGCATGTTCTGAGAGTGGAGCACCTGGCCCTCTGACCTCAGAAGGTCACCGGACACTCACACATGACCAGCTAGTTCCAACTGGTCTTAACCAGCTCAAGCTTGAACTGGATACAGCTGACTACAAGTTTCTGAAAAAAACGACTTGGGCAAACAGTTTATTGTTTAGGCTATGTGAATGCTTGGAGGACACGCAAATTTTTGCAAAAACAAAGTGAGCCTGATCAATGAAGGCAATTTATAAGTTTAATGGATCTAGATTACTAAAAAAAAAGTTTAATGGATCTAATTGATGACTAACTTCAGTTTCCAAGACATTACAAGAAAGAAAAACTGCAAATCAATATCCCTGTAGGGGAAAATCTATAAAAAAACTATTATCAAATCAAATTCAGCAGTACAGTAAAAAAAAAAAAGAGATGATCATGTCCAAGTGGAGTTCATCCTGGGAATGCAAGTCTGGTTTATACCGTTGAAAATCAGTCAATGCAATTTGCCATCTTAACAGAGCAAAGAAAAAAAATTTGTATGATCACCTTGATACATGAAAAAGCATGTGACAATTTCTGTTCATGATAGTGATCAGCAAAATATGAATAGAAGGGAATTTCCTCAACCTGATGAAGTTGAAAACCTACAATTAACATCATATTTAAGACTGCAGGATGCACTGTGGGAGCCCATGATTGGGTTAACAAATTGTAACAGACCCCAGCTGCTTATCTCTTTAAAGAAGAGCAAATGTGCTTAGTAACCACCTTGCTTGCATAGTTGAGGTTTTAGCAACGACTCAGGCCTTGGCTGTAAATGCTGGGCATGCCTGCTGTTAGATAGTCTTCTATCTCCAAAGCAGCCTTGGGCTGGAATGGCAAACAAGTTATAAAAAGCTGCAGACTCAGAGGTGAGAAGGCTGGTTAGCCAATGATGGGTAAGATCCCCTGAGGGGGGCAACCTAAGACAGGCACAGCCCCCTGAGTCCAAGAAAAATGTTGTTAAGCATCTGATTCTCATCCATTCCGCCCTGATAAGCTGAAAGGCTCAACACAAATATGATTTACCAAAAAGGGTCTTCTGACCTTGAGCCAAACACCAACAATAAACAAAGCCTTTGTACTCATTGTGATCCCACCCTGTCCTTCCCTAAATTCTTGCATTCCTCCTTTGACTGTACACAATAAATATGGGAGCATTTGAGAGGCTCCTGAAGTTGGCTCCCAACTCACTCTCACTCTCTTGACTTTTTCCACAGAGTTTTGAGTAATTCATTCCGTCTCAGTGGGACTTTGGCCGGCCAGAACCCACAATGTATGAATCAGTATACAGAAGTCAATTGTATTGCTATATAGTAGTGATGAACAATTGGAATGTGAAGTAAGAAAGAACCATTTGCAACCACACCAGAAAAAGAAATACTCAGGTGTAAATCTAACAGAACATGTACCTCTCTATGCTGCAAGCTATGAAGTCATAATGGAAGAAGTCAAAGCAGAACAAATAAACGGAGAGATAGACCTTGTGCATGGGTTGGACGATTCAATAATGGTAAATATCAATTATCCTCAGTATATCTATGGATTCATGTAATCCTAATCAAAAATCCAGCAGAAATCTTTGTTAACAATGTTTGTCAGTATCAATAAGCTGACTCTAAAATGTGTGGTAGCGAAGGCAGAGGAAACAGGCCAGCTAAAACAGGTTTGGAAAAGAAGAACAAAGGTTTAAGACTCATGCTACCTGATTTCAAGACTTCCTAGAAAGCTGCAATAATCAAGTCAGTGTGGTATCGGCTAAATGTTACACACATAGATTGTAGAAGAAAATAGGTTGACCAAAAGTAGACACAACTATGGTTAGCTGATTTTTGGCAAAGATGCAAGGGCGATTCAATTGAGGAAAGAGACAGTCTTTTCAAGAAGAAGTGTGGGAAAACTACTCCCATGTGCATATATCCACAGGCAAGACAAACACACCAACCTTGACCCTCTCCTTACACTTCATACAAAAATTACGTGGAATGCATCACAAACCTAAACGCAAAATGTGAAGAAGTACAACTTCTAGAAGGAAACATAGGAGAAAAACTTTATGAGCTTTTTGTTAGGCACAGGCAAACATAATCTGGAAAAGAAAGACATTGGTAAAGGATACCTCGTTGTAATGAACAACGTCTGCTCTGTTGAAGACACTGTCAAGAGATGAAAAGACACTCTTACATCCTGAGACCTCACTTGTTAGAAGAAAATAATTGCAAATCACATATTTCATAAAGGACTTATCTAGAATATATAATGCTCAAAACAACGAGAAAACAAGCAACGCAAAAATTGGGGAAAATTTGAACAGATGTTTCCCAAGAAAGATATACAAGTACCAAATAAGGACATGCAGAGATGCTCGTTAGAATTAGTCACTAGCGAAATGTAAATTCAAGCCACAATGGCATACATCTATACAACTATCAGGATGCCCTGCAGCCTCAAGAAACCCCCATCTCCCCTAAGCTGTACTGGTGAGGATGCACAGCAACTGGAACTCTCCTCCATTGCTAATGAGAGACGGAATCTACAAAGGGAAAATGACCAGACTTGTATAAAGAAATAAAACTCTGACCTACAACTTCTGCAGCAACCAGTCCACAAAGTCAAACCACAACTCTGCAGTAGTTGGCCCCAAACAGTCAGAACTTGGTCAATAACTGCCAGCTTCTCTAATTTTGCCCGTGCTTCCAATTTAGGACCAACCAGAGAAAGACATACGTGCTCCATTAACCAATCGCACTGGAGGCCCCGCTTCGAGTTAGCTCGCCTGCAGTCGTCCCATGCCAATGCCCCTTTTCCACCGTAAAGTTACCAACTACCCACCTGCCTTTGAGTCTCTGCCAAGTGTATGTGATGGTGGCTGACTCCCTTGATAGAGTAAGCTCTGAATACATAGCCTCTGTTCTCATTGAGGGGGGGGGGGTCCTTCAGTTATTTCCCCACTGGTGGGAATGCAAAATGGTACAACCATGATGGAAAGCTGGAAGTTTCTTACACACTTGCCGTATGAGATCCAGGTCCAGCCATCTCACTCCCAGGTGTTTACCCAAGAGAAATCAACATACTTATGTTCACACAGCAGCCTATGTGCAAATCTTTATAGAAGTTTGCTCCATAATCCCCCAAATAAAACAACCTAATGTCCTTCAGCTGGACAGTGGAATCCTATCTCAGCAGAAGGAACAGTGGAGGATGATCAGTTTCAAGCACCTCTTACACACTTCCCAAAAACTCCACTCTCTTAAGGAAGGGAGTGTCTACAGAGGCTGCTGAACACCAGATGTTGAGGTCTTCCACCCACAATTATTTCACTAGAGAATTTCTTAGTGACTCTAAGTTCACCTAATAGTGTAGACAAAACTTACTGTTGTAACATCCAATTCCAGATTGTACATTCATTCCCCGAAAACTCTAAGACTTTCAGGACCTAGCTTCAGAAGTCATACAGCATCACTTCTGCCATATTCTATTGGTTACAAAGACCAATCCTGATATATTTTGGGAGGAGACTATGCAAGGGCATGAATATCATGAGGTGTGGCTCACTGGGGCCCATTCTGAAGGCGGGCTACCACTGCATGGCCTCTGGCCTGCAACCATTGATATTCCTCCCACATGCAAAATGCACTCATCCCCTCTTGAGGCACTCCAAGGTCTAATTCCACTATAGAATCAGCTTGAAGTCCAGAATTTCATCATCTAAATGAGGTCCAGGTATAAGTGAGATTTCTCAGGCACATTTCCCTAAGTTCGGCTTCTCCAGTGAAGTTCTTCTGAAGACCTTTGAAGTAAGGAGAAAGTCATCAGGCCCCCAGTGACTGCTGGGGGCAGAGGAACTGGGTGACTTGGGGACAAGAGGCATGGAGATACCACGAGTGAACCCCACTATGTGCCCTTTGAACATTGAACCACGTGAATGTACTCCTCAATAAAAAAACAAACAAGAAACTAAGCATTGCAGACATATTTCGACCGACTTCATTTATTTTACCAGCTTATATATACTACTCTGTCCCATGGTGGTACTAGAGTTCATTTTACTTTTCCCTTAGGATTTACACTGCCTGGGAGTTATCTGTTTGCCTTTGACTCCCCCAAGGGAAGGACTTATTTATAAGGGATCTTTCAGTTCAGTGGGTTTCAGCAAACACTCCTGACACCCAAAAGCCCTCATACTGTGCTGAATACAGGGGAAACAAAAGTGAGTAGGTGGTGCTGGGAACGCAGTCCCTGTCTAGGAGGAGCTCACCTTAGCGGGGGATCCAGACATACAAACAGATGTCTGTGCGGCAGTACTCAGTGTGCCATAACAGAGGTGCACACAGCGTGACAGCAGCAGAGGGGAAAGCTGGTCAGCTCTAGTGGGGGGTAGTGGGGAGGGGAGTGGAATTGCCAGGAAAGACTTCTCTGAAAAACTGGCTCTAGCGAGGGATGAGAAGCCTGGACAGAATTTTCCAGGATCAAGGAATGCAAGCAAGTATGGGAAAGATAGGGCTCCAGCCCAAAGTGGAGAGACCAGAGATGAGGATGGGGTGCAGTGGGACGAGATGGGAGGAGGCAGGACAGGTGGGCAAGGGCTTTGAATGCCCAGAAGTTTGAACTTTTATCCTGCAGGCAAGAGGAGGCAGAGGTTGTTAAGCCAGAAAGGAATGAGCCCCTGAGTCTGGCACAAGGCAGGCAGGCAAGTGTCCCCAGTAGGTCAAATGAGTTTCGTGGCTGAAATGTACCTTTCTCAACGCTGCTGCAGACTAGGTCTCCCTGCCCTGTGTGTGTTTCGATGGAGGGGGCTGCCAGCCACACACCATCTCACTGTCTGTCCGCTGAGCCGATTCCTTCTTCCTGCATGTTTTCTGCCCAAATCGTCATCTGCTTCCCCTGCCATCCTCCTCCCAAGACACTGGTTTGCACCCCCTGGCCCTGCCACGGCCCCACCTTCTTGGGCTGAGGGCTGCGCTCCGGGCTGCACGGAGCTGGGGGCCCCGGAGCGTGGCCAGGCGGGGCTGGTTGGAGACCTGCCACCCACACCCCCAACCTCCGCAAGGCTTCCGAGGGGCGGGGTCTCAGGCCCGGTTACTTGGCGCGTCCACCCTCCTCCCCCTCACAGCCGGCGAGCCCTCCGCGCAAGATGGGTCTCTACCGCGTCCGCGTGTCCACCGGGTCCTCGCTCTGCGCCGGCTCCAAAAACTGGGTGCAGCTCTGGCTGGTCGGCCGGCACGGGGAGGCGGCGCTCGGGTCGTGCCTGTGGCCGGCGCGGGGCCAGGTGAGCGGGCCGGGGCCGGGCGGGGCGGGCTGCGCTCCCGGCCCCCCGGCCGGCAGAGCCCGGGAAGGGCCGCGCCCCGCCGGCCGCCGGCTCCGCGCGGGGCTCGGGGCGCGCTCGGAGGCCGCAGGGGAAGGCGCTGCAGGGCGGGAAGCGGCGCATCAGCGCGCGATGATGCTCCCGCCGCGCGGCCTCCCGGGAACGGAGCGGACACGCTTGTGCGCCCGCCGTTCCACAGAACCCCGTCTGTTCTTGAAAGTCAGCGAGCTGCTAGCGGGCTCGTTTCCTCTTCTCAGTAAGTGCTGTTTCAGGTCTTCTCCACGGAGCTAGATCTCCGCCCTGCGGGTTTTACCACCGGGACGAGATGGGGAAGGGTGGCGGGGAGCGAGCGGGGAGAAGCCAAGTGGGGAGAGAACTCTCAATTTCCCGACCCCCTCCCCTCTCCCATCACATCTACCTGGAATTGGCCTCTGGCTCCTGTTCCTTTTTTTCTCCGCTGACCCCCACATTCCCATCGCCTGTCCAGCTCTGTCCAAGACCCCCAGATCCGACGTGTGTCCCACCGACGCTTCAAAGGACCAGGCTCAAGTGAGGTCCTCCCCTCTTCCCGCCTCCCAGACCCAGCCTCTTGTCTCCACCTCTCTTCCACTTCGTCTAACCAAGAATCAAGCGCTGTCAAGTCCATCTCTTACGACATCTCTGGCATCCGTGCCCTGACGTGGGTCCCACACTGACCACCAATGTCCTCTTCAACCGACATCACCTTCACCCTCTTCACTCACCTCGCCGCTTGCGCTCCTGCCCTTCCAAGTCCTTCTGCAGGCAGAGCGGCTTCTTCCCAGTAGATTCCCACCTTTTAAAATAGTCCCCCCACCCCGCCCCACCCTCCTGCTGAAAACGTGTGAATGGCTCCCGCTTGTTCTCAGCACCAATCTAAAGCTCTTAGCTTAGCTTTCCAGCCTTCACGATCTGGTCCTGCTCAGCTTCCCACACCTCGGGTTCAGAGCCCCGCTCCAGAGCTGCTCGCCTGGCCTTGGTTCCTGCTCTCCTCTCTTCCTCTCCCTGGCCTGCCTTTCCCCCCGACCTCTTCCTCTCTCTCACCCTCCCTGGCCAAGCCCTTTCTGCTCGGGCTATGTCCCTTAGTGGGATTTCTCCGGGAAGCCTGCCCCAGGCACAGTCGGGGCTCTTCCTGCGCTCGGCCTTGCTGACGGGGTAGGGGCACGTCGGGCTCTCAGCCGAAACGGCCTGCTCACCAGCGTGTCTCCCGGCTCACATGCGCCCAGGGCACGGTTGCCCGCCAGCGCTCAGCACACTCAGGGACTACGGGGAGGAAAAAGCGCAGGAAGGAGTGCTCCTCTGCATCTGCCATCCCCCGCCTCGCCTCACCCGGGACTGAGGAACGGGACAACCCAGAATGGGGCCCTGGAGCCACCTGCTCCGTGTGCGCAGCTTTCTCTTTCTGACTGCTTTTGCGCCGCTTTCCCAAAGGCCCAGGGCAAAGGGCGTCCAGGGCTCAGTCTGAGGACCCCTTCCGGAGAGCCCCATCTTGCTGACCCCCCTTTTGTCGCCTGCAGGAGAGGGAATTCAAGGTGGACGTGCCGGAGTACCTGGGGCCGCTGCTGTTCGTGAAGCTGCGCAAAAGGCACCTCCTTCAGAGTGACGCGTGGTTCTGCAACTGGATCTCCGTGCAGGGACCAGGGACCAGTGGGGACGAGTTCACATTCCCGTGCTACCGCTGGGTGGTGGGCGACGACATCCTGAGCCTGCCCGAGGGCACTGGTGAGCGTGGGCGTGGGGGTTGTGAGAGGCCTCGGGGGGGGGGGCACAAGAGAAGCTGGGGTCTGGGGAGCAGAGAAGAGGGCTTGCGGGCAGTTAGAGGCGCGATGCGGGAGCTGGCGCAGAGCCGGTGGAGGAGAGGGGAGCGCAGTGATGCCCAAGGGCGGGCTGAGGGACCCTCGGCAGGGACAGGGGAGGGGCTCTTAGGAGGAGCCTCATGGCCGGTGCCCTTCTCCTCATTTCTAGGCCGCACGGTGGTCGATGACCCTCAAGGCCTGTTCAAGAAACACAGGGAGGCGGAGCTGGCAGAGAGAAGGAAGCAGTACCGGTCAGCGGCACTCCCGCCCCGTGACTCCCGACCCCGGAGGGAGCGGCTTCCCTTCGCCAGGACCAAGCCTGGTTTCATTTCTGCCGCAGGTGGGGTAACTGGAAGGAAGGGTTGATTCTGGGTATCGCCGGGGCCAAACTACGTGACCTCCCCGTAGATGAACGATTTCTGGAGGACAAAAGAATTGACTTTGAGGCTTCGCTGGCCAAGGGGTAAGGATGAGGAGGGCTGGGTGACAGGGAGGTGTCCCGGTCCGGTGGAGGCCAGTGAGTTTCTGGACTTCACAGGGCTGGGCCAGCCCGGGTGGATGCCTGCGGTTGCGAGGCTTGATTCTGAGACTAACTCTCTTACTCTTTGCCTATCCTTCCCTGAAGGCTGGCAGACCTAGCTATCAAAGACTCTTTAAATGTTCTGGCTAGCTGGAACAGTCTGGATGACTTCAACAGGATTTTCTGGTGTGGCCAGAGCAAGCTGGCTGGTCAGTACCCCTACCCAGTATTTCCCCAGGACTTTTACCCCCGGATCCCACCCAGTCTAGAGAACCAGGGTTGGGAGACCAGAAGCCTGGGCCCCTCTGGTAGGCTGGGGTCATGTGGGGATGGTTTGGGTGGTTTGGTGGGGGTGGGGAGGACCAGGAGGTCGGTTCCCACAGCGAGCCCTGCCACTGCCATCCCCAGAGCGGGTGCGGGACTCCTGGAAGGAGGACGCTTTCTTTGGGTACCAGTTTCTCAACGGCACCAACCCCATGTTGCTGAGGCGCTCTGTGCGCCTTCCTGCCCGCCTCGAGTTCCCTCCAGGGATGGAGGAGCTGCAGGCCCAGCTGGAGAAGGAGCTCCAGGTATGGACATAAGAGCCCGAAGGAGCTCACACAGTGAAATGGGGGTGGGATCAGCATTTGTGCTGCTGCGGGGTCCACTGGGGGCCCAGCCTGCTGCCAGATGGCAAGAAGGGGTTCTCCAGCAGAAATCCTGAGGGGGTGGGAAACTCCATGACCTTCCTCCGCAAATGAGAACAGTGTGCTGTGGAGAAAGAGTGTGTGATGGGGGACAGAGACAAAGCCAAAATGAAGAGCTGGAACTGCACCTTGGTGCCAGGGATTTACGGAGGGTGCAGAGTAAGAGAATCAGGGCCAGGGATGGGGCTGTTAATGGGGAGTTGGCATGGAGCCATGGAGAGAGAAAGCTCATGGCATTTAGGGAGAGACTGACTTGAGTCCGAATCCTGGCTGCACTGTTTATAAGCGGTGTGACTTCAGGCAAGATACCTATCCTCTCTGATCATCTGTTTCCTCTTTTATAAAACCGGGGCTAATTCAAGTGCGTCTAAGAATTATATGAGGCAATAAGGACATGACCCACTACCTGGTATGAAGTAGGTGATCGAGACAAGTTAGTTGTCTTCTTTCACATCATCCTTCGGTGAATCAGGGTGGGAAGAAGATGCCTTACGCTGATAGCAGCCCTTGCCCTCTGCCCCCACGCAGGGAGGCACACTGTTTGAAGCTGACTTCTCGCTGCTGGATGGGATCAAGGCCAACGTCATCCTGTGTAGCCAGCAGTACCTGGCCGCCCCTCTGGTTATGCTCAGACTGCAGTCTGACGGGAAGCTCTTGCCCATGGTCATCCAGGTGAGAGGACCTAGCATTTCTGCTCCCCAGCGGCTGAGCCTCTCTGCTCAGCCCCCAACCCCGGTTCTCTGAGTACCCACCTTCATGCCTTGGGGGTGGCATTAAAGGAGGAAATGGGAAATGGAGGAGAGCTGCAGTCTAGCTGAGGAGACAGACCAGACCGGGTGGACACATCTGAATAGGCTCCAGTGTCAAGGAAATCCACGAGGATGCAGACAGCCTGGGAGGCACCACTGGAGGTGGGATGGGCTGGAGCCTTTCGTTTCAGTCAGGGCTTAGATCTTCCAGCAGGAGGAAAGGGCAGGACCCCCCTCCCCCGGGGCAAAATAGGCTGGGCAGACAGGCTGAGGTGCAACTGAGTGCGCAGGAGTCAGGAGATGCCCCGGGGACACATGGGCTGGCACGATGGGGAAACAGGTGAGGGGAGAGGGTTGAGACCGTGGTGGGCTGTGGATGCCAAGCTCAGAACTATGAACATGGGACACGGGTGAAGGCTATTGTGAAAGCTGCTCTTGGCACATTCGGGCCAGTGTGTTTAGGATGGATTGTGGCAGGGAGATGTTAGAGACGGAGAGGACAAGCTAGAGCAATCATCCACAGAGGTGATGGGCTTAGAAATGTGGGAAACAGCTGTTGGGAAGGGAGGAAAGATGGAAGGGAGTGCAGAGGTAAACTCAACTGGCCTGGATTCCAGCAGAGAGGGAAAGGAGGGGTCAGGCAAGGCACCTGCCAAAACAGGACAAATAAAGAGGAAAAGATGCTCACGCAGGCTTTTCTCTAAACCAACTTTGAGGTGATGGGGAAACATTCAAATTGTAACATCGAACTAATGACTCGTGGAGAACTGGAGACTTAGTGGAGTAGAGGTGGGTTTGGAAGATGGGAGAGAGGCTGAGATTTCTGAGGAGTGTGGGATGAAGGAAGCAGAGGGTTTGAATCTTGTCCACCCTGAAGGACTGAAAGGGGAAGTGGGGCCGGGAAGGCAGTGGGAGAGCAGTTTCCACAGAAAGCTGAGGGTGGAGCCTCCTGCCCAGTCTTAATGGCTGGGTGGGCGGGGATCGGAGAGGAAGGAACAGCTGCTTGAGGGGAGCAGCAGCAGGCAGAAGCGGAGGCTAGCAACTTTGAAGGAAGAAGGCAGAGTTGAAACAGGCAAGGGAGGGGAGTCTGTTGCGCACCTGGCCCTCGTCCCCCTTCTTCGCACTCTTGTCCCTGTTCCAGCTCGAGCTGCCACGCAAGGGATCCCCCCCGCCACCGCTTTTCCTGCCCACGGATCCCCCGATGGCCTGGCTCCTGGCCAAATGCTGGGTCCGCAGCTCTGACTTCCAGCTTCACGAGCTGCATTCTCATCTCCTGAGGGGACACTTGATGGCTGAAGTCATCGCCGTGGCCACCATGAGGTGCCTTCCATCCATACATCCCATCTTCAAGGTGACACCTCGTCCTGTCTCTCCTGCCTGCCCTGCTCTGCCCCACTGCGCCGTCCCACCTCTGGAGGCATCTTCTCTCTGGAATCGCAGGGTTTGGGGAGAATCGCTAATGAGAGACCAAGGAGCAAGGGAGTGAGAGCTTGCCCTCTATTTTTACTAGGGCGCTAGCCCTTTCCAAGGAGGTAAAAACGATGCATTGGCAGGGTGGTTGTGGTGGGAGGGCGAGGAGGTGGGGATGAGAAGTCTTGCTCTTTTTATGTTAAAACACGGATCTACATACGACACATAAACAATACACACAAATGACTGAGGATTCCGTCCAACAAGAGGGGACTATGCAAATAATAGAAAAGATTTTTCCAGCCGGGTTTGAAGACTTCTCAAGTAGTAACACATGGGCCGCTCAGAGGGGCTCCGGTTAACGGCAGGAGCCTGGTTCATGACAATTAGAACAGCGTGGTCATCCTTTAGCACTTTTCTTGGGTGCCTCCTTTGGGGCAAATGACCATTCTAGATGCCAGTCCTAAGCAAGACAGGGAAGTTCCTGGTCTTTGGGGATTTTCGTTTCCATTATAGGGCAACAGACAATAAAGACAGTATTGTAACAGATCAGTTGGGAGAAGTAGAGCAGTTAGGTGGGGAGTCAGCGCAGGGTGATGTGATGGCGAGTTTAGACTGGGTGTTCGGGAAAGGCTTCTTTGAGGAGGTGACACAGAGAATGAAATTACACGGAGCCAGCCATGAGATGATCGATCAAGGGGCACATTGCTCTAGGCAGAGGGAACAGCTTGTGCCAAGGTCCTGAGGTAGGAACAAGGTTGGTGTGTTTCAAGGACAGAAAGATAGCTAGTAGCACGGACAAAGGAAGAGGCGAGGAGGTGAAGTTCCAAAGGTCGCAGATTAGACCATGGTTGCGGGGCAGGGCACAAAAATCTTCTCACTTTTATGTATAAAGCACATATATACATAGTGTACTTAACAGCTATATAGTGTATGTATAGCATTAAAATTGCTCGGTTCGGGGTGGTGGCGAGAATAGGACAAAGACCTTAAAAGGCTCTTTAGCGGAGTGAGCATGAAAAAAACGGTGGCAAAACACTGAGCTAGACCTTGAACAGTCTTACGTGAAGTGGAGAACGATTCCTTTCAATTATCAAAGAGCATTAAGTCAGTAGTGTCGAGGGGCCACTGGACTTCAGTGTCTGCTTTTGCTGAGAGACCTGGGACCTTGCCTGCTTTGCAGCCCTTCTCTCCTGCGGGGACGGACCCCCGCTGTCTTCTGATCCTGCCCTTCCCTGTTCCTCCCCTCTAGCTCCTCATCCCCCACCTGCGATACACCATGGAAATCAACATCCGGGCCAGGACTGGGCTGGTCTCTGACTTTGGAGTTTTCGACCAGGTATGAGGAGAGAAAGGGGGATCCTGGAGTTCACACTCCCTCTGCGTGTGGCAGGTGGATTTGTCTGAGCCACTGGCCTTGCTCCTCAGGTGGTGAGCACAGGTGGGGGCGGCCACGTGGAGCTGCTCAAGCGAGCGGGAGCCTTTCTAACGTATAGCTCGTTCTGTCCCCTGGATGACCTGGCTGACCGAGGCCTCCTGGGCGTCAAGTCTTGTTTCTACGCCCAAGATGCCCTGGGGCTCTGCGAAATCATCTCTCGGTGAGGCGGGGGCGGGGAAGACAGGGCTGGGGTGGGGTGGGGATGGAGGCTGGGAGAACAGGAGGTCTGTGTGCCAGTTTGGGGGTGGTGGGCCCCGGCCTGGCTGTGCCCACAAGGAGCAGAGGGCGGGCGGGCCCCCGTCAACCTCAGCTCTCTCGCCCTGGCCACTGCGCTGGCAGCTACGTGGAGGGAATTGTGAGTCTCCACTATGAGACGGACGAGTCTGTGAAAGAGGACCTTGAGCTGCAGACCTGGTGTCGGGAGATCACTGAGGTTGGGCTGCTGGGGGCCCAGGACCGAGGTGAGATGAGCCCGGAGATCTCCCACACGAGAGATTCCTCCTGGGAACTCCCAGAATCCTCTCTACTTCTATGGAAACATTCAGAAGCATTTCCAACCCCTACAAAAACACCGAAAGCCTTCCCAAATTTCTTTTGCTCTCAACTGGTGACAGGTCCCCATCCTGTACACGGATGTAGTGGGACCAGTGGTTGGGTATAAACGTTTAACAACTGGCTCTCTAGGGGGAAATATGCCCTAATTTGTAGCCTTTGCCCATTTCCATGGTGTAAATATTCCCACTGAGGCTTCCAAGGGGATGTCAGCCAGCCTGCTAAATAGCTGCACATTTGCCATCATTGGCTTTTGTGAGCCTGTATGAGCCACATCAGGACCCCGTGGGTGGGACCCACTCAGCAGAGCTCCCCTCTGCCTCCACCCCAATCCCTGCTCATGGCACTTCCCACAATAGTTACCAAGAGTCCTTGGCATCCTTCTCGCATCTCTTGTTCTCCCCCTCGGTCCCTCTGAGCTCTGCCTCCATCCCTGGCCTCATAGCTTCTAACTCTCCCTCCCCACTGCAGGGTTTCCCGTCTCCTTACAGTCCAAGCACCAGCTTTGCCACTTCGTGACTATGTGCATCTTCACCTGCACTGGCCAGCACTCCTCCATTCACCTGGGCCAGGTGCTTATCACGGGGAGCAGCCGGGCATTTTCGCCTGGAGTAGGGAGGGGCGCTGTGGGAAGGTGGGCTGCGGGGTTTTCGTGCTTAGCAGACACTGACGTTAGCTATCCGCCCCTCCGTAGCTGGACTGGTACGCTTGGGTCCCTAACGCGCCCTGCACGATGCGGCTGCCCCCGCCAACCACCAAGGATGTGACACTGGAGGTGGTGATGGCAACACTGCCCAACTTTCATCAGGCTTCTCTCCAGATGTCCATCACTTGGCAACTGGGCAGACGCCAGCCCATTATGGTGAGAGCCTGGTGCCCGGGTCGCAGGAAAGCGGGTGGATGCAGGAAAGTGTGGCACCCTAAAATAAGCGTCAGTCCAGCTCTTAGCTGCCTTTTCCCCTCCATTCCAGGTGGCTCTGGGTCAGCATGAGGAGGAGTATTTTTCAGGCCCTGAGCCCAAGGCTGTGCTGAAGAAGTTTAGGGAGGAGCTGGCTGCCCTGGATAAGGACATTGAGATCCGGAACGCAAAGCTGGACTTGCCCTATGAATACCTGCGGCCCAGCCTGGTGGAAAACAGTGTGGCCATATGAGCGCCCCCAGCCTTTGGCTGCTTCAGTCCCCTTCCAGCCAAGCCACACCCACCGCTTAGTGCTGTCAGTCTTGCCCGCCCCGAGCCCCGTCCTCTTCCCAACTCCCACCCTCAAAGAGTCACCTTTTCAGTGTCTATGCCTAGTGAGATCACACTTAAGTCTGGACGCCCCACCTAGGGACCCCCGTCCTCATTTCTTCCTCCCCCTCCCCTTTCTCCTTCATCTTTCAGATCTCCCACAAGGCAGATAACAGCCCCATTGATACAAAGGGTTTCAAGAATAGAACAGGGTAATAACACAGTTTATTCTACAGGAATCAGATAGGATTTTGAACCTAAATTGAGCTTAATGTCAAGAAAAAGATATTTGAGACTAATGAAAGAAAAGAATCTAGTCCAAACGATCCTAAAGCAAACACTGGCAAAAGAGTATACCACACATCTTTCTAATCCGGTAGGATTTCCCACATGTCCTGAAACCAGACACAGCACAAAGCCAACCATTAACACAGCAGTTCTCAAGATTTTCATTTCATGGCCGACTTACAAAATGATCCGTGGAAGTAAATAACTCCCAGCTGGAGGAACTTGGCTTCGGGGTTTTGCCGGCGGGATCCGTATCTATAACCCTTTTGCTGTTCACCTTTTGCTCCAAATTAAAATAATCCACTGGAAAAATACTAAAAACCAATCTCATCATTTTACCGAGGGACACCAAAGGAAACAATAAAATCCAACTTCGGTATCTGATTAAAATTTTGGAAAATTAAACTTGGAAGTCTGATTTCTTCCTATGATCATCCATGGATATTTTAAGACAGAAACTAACAGGAAGCAAAAGCCAAACCTGTTGTAGTTACAGTATGAACACAGGTGCTTCTTGCCTCTAATTCTGTTTAATTTGGCAGAAGACATGTGGGTAATGCTTGATGCGATTCTTGGTGGAAGAATAGGAAATAAACAGCTGAGAAGGGCGGGCAGAGTTTAGCGCTGGGATCCAGGAGAGCCCCGCAAGGTCAGAGCGAGCCTGACGCAGCTCCGCCCTGGGAACAACAGCGTGGTGGTCGGTGCAGCGCGGGGAGGAGGAGCAGCTAGAAGAGAATCGGAGGGAAGGGGTGGTCTCGTGAAGAACATGTCTGACGCCAGGAAGTGAGGCTTGACCTTTAGGAAACAGCCAGTGAAGGATTCTAAGTAAGCGAACGACAGGGTCCTGGAAGTCACACTCACAGAGGCACCCCGTTCTCCTTGGAGGCCACACCCTCTTTTCCTTCGAAGCCACACCCCTTCCCTTTGTGGGCCACACCCTTATGATTGATTCCTTGTGGTTGGATCCTTTCATTCGGACAGCTTTTCTCCTCAGTCCCTAACAGAGAAAACTTCACATCCCAGTGCTTTCTGAGAATGAATCTTCTAGAGTCACAGGTTTATTTCAAACTGGCTTGTATGGAGAAAACCAAGACACACGGTCTGGATGTTCTCCAAGACATGAAATCATGGGTCTTAAGAACCAGTGAAGTTACAGAATAAAAAGTGAAATCATAATGAGCTACGTTACTTTTAGATGAGGAAGCTAGGAGTGAAACTTCTGGTTAATTTGGTAATTCCATGTTTAACTTTTTGCAAAACTCTCGGAGTATTTTACATAATGGCTATTCCATTTACATTCCCACCAGAAATTTCCCCACATCCTCACCAATGCTTGTTATTTCTTCTTCTTCTTTTGATTATAGCCATCCTAGTGGATGTGAAGTGGTATCTCATTCTGGTTTTAATTTGCATTCTCCTAATGACTAATGACATTGAGCATCTTTTCATATCCTTAGTGGCTATTTTTATACCTTCTTTGTGGCAATGTCTATTCAAATCCTTTGTACATTTTAAAATTGGGTTGTTTGTCTTTTTATTATTTAATTATAAGTGTCCTGCATATATTCTGGTTACTACACCCTTATTAGATACATGATTTGCAAATATTTTCTCTCATTCTCTAGATTGCATTTTTACTTTCTTGATAATGTCCGTTGCTGAAACTTTAATTTTTCTTCAAAAGTTTTTGTCTTTGTTATAGAAGGACATCTTTTTCTTTTATTGCTTTAAAGATGTCTTTCCATTGTCTCTTGACTTACATAATATCTGATAGGAAGTCTGTGATCATTTTAATCTTTATTACATTGTACATAATGTCTTTTCTCTGAGTGCCTTTAAGCTTTTATCTTTATCAAAAATTTTCTACCATTTTCCAATGATGTGCTTTTGTGTCATGTTTGTGTGTGTGTGTGTGTGTGTGTGTGTGTGTTTATCCTGTCTAGGGTTTAGTGAATTCTGCAGTTCTGCACAGTTTTAGTTTTTATCAAATTTGGAAAATTTTCAGCCATTACAGTTTCAAAAAATTTTTATTCCACTTCTCTATTCTTGGACTCCCACTGTATCTGTGTTAGGCTGCTTGATATTGTTCCACAGGTAATTAAAGCTCTGTATATTTTTTCCTCTGTGGGATTCATTTGGTTAGCTTCTATTGCTATGCTTTTAAGGTCTCTGATCTTTTCTCTGCAATGTCTTACCTGCTGTTAATCCCATCCAGTAAAATTTTAATTTCAGCTATTTGTTTTTCTTTCCTCCAGGCATTCATTTGGCTCTTTTTTATGTCATCGATTTCCCTCTTCATTATATTCATTTTTCCTATAAATACTTGAATATAGTTATAATGTCTGTTTTAATGTCCTTGTCTTCTGATTCCGTCACCTCTCATTTCTCATTCTGTTTCTATTGACTGGTTTTTCTCTTGGTTATGTGTCACATTTTCCTGCCTTTTAGAAGGTCTAGTAAATTTTGAGTGAATGCACAGTATTGTGAATGTTACGTTGTTGATTGTCTGGATTTTATTCTCTTCCTTTACTTGTTGCAAATGTGGCAAGGAGTGAATGGTACATCAATCTGTTCCCTCAAGGCCTATTTAGCATTGTTAGAGTGAGCCTAGAATTTCTTTCAAAGGATAAGTCAGCACTTCAGTCAAGGTGTGACCCCCACCTCAGGTCTCTATTGAATGCCTGAATGACCACTGAGGACCTTCCACCTAGTGTGGTCAAAACGCAAATATCTCTCCAATTTGGGGAGCTCTGGGGATTCTTCAGCTATCTGGTTTTTTTTGTTTTGTTTTTTTTTGTTTTTTTGGCCTCATGGAGTTGGGTTCTTCCTCTGGCCCTGCCACCATACAACCAACACCTTAAGGATACTCATGCAGATTTCTTCAATTATTTTAATGCACTGGTCCCACCTCTCTAGAACTCTGTTGTGTAACTTGCAGCTGTCTCAGCTTCCCTAAACTCTGATTTCTGTTTCAACTCAGTGAGTCCACTAGAATCTGGTGAGGTACCCTTCCATGTGCTCCCAGTTAGGGAACTACCTTTAGGAAGAAATCTTATCATAAAGATCACTTAATTTGTTTCCCTGTCCTCAGTGATCACAGCCTTGATCTGCCAGCTGTTAAATGCCTTCAAACAATTGTTTCACGTATTTTGTCCAGTTTTCTAGTTGTTTATATTGGGAAGGTAAGTCCATTCCTTGTTACTTTATTATGGCTGGAAATATAATAAACCCAAGAACTATTTTCAAGTTACAGTTATGGGTCACATTTTTGCTGTTATACTGAATAATTGTTATTGGATACCATACATTATAAACATGTTGTTAAGGATTTTAATGTCTTCCATAAGAATATCAGTCTTTTTTTTCTGATATGTAGCTTTATCTTCTCAAGGCTTGTTTTTGTTTGAAGTTTCCTTTCCTTTTCTAGTTGGGGGAGGTAATTAGATTTGTTTGTTTGTTTGTTCGTTTGTTTTTAATGGAGGTACTGGGGATTGCACCCAGGACCTCGTGCATGCTAAGCACTCTGCCACTGAGTTATACCTTCTCCCCTGTTTTTATGAGAGCTAGTCTACAGTAGTTATACGGTAGTTATAGTAGTTAGAAGGTAGGTGTTGATCAGTTTTTACTTTATTCACCTTATTCCTAACGTGTTGCTTTTAGGGTTTTTACTGAATGACCTGAGTATTCAACAAAGTTTCTTTAGCCTGGCTGGTTGGAGCTAGAATGTCCTTCAGTCCTGTGAGAACTTTGTACCTTCTTTAATTTATACTTCTCATAAATCATTCTTTCTCCAGACTCGTGGGTTTTATGGCATCTAAAATTCATTTCTATCATCCAGAACTGTATCTGGCAATTTATTGCCCAATCTAGAAAGCTGTTAGAATCCCAGCCAGATATGCCAAACAACATACAGAACTCAGAATCTCTGTTAAATTCACCTATATCGACAATTTCAGCCTGATGCAAAATAATATTTCTTTTTCCTTGGCTGATCGCCCTCAAAATTCACTTTCCAGAGAAGTCCTCACAATTGTGCTTATATTACTAAACAAAATATCTCTAATCTTCTCCACATGTGAACTTTCTCTTTCAGGCTCTGATTTCCCATTTACATGTATTTTACTTTGACATGCATGCTGTATCTGAGCATATGCCGCTAAATACTGGGATCCCATTCTGATTACAAGATCTTGATGAGGAGTAGGTCATAAGGGGAGTTATAGCTTGTTTTTCTTGCCCAGGGTCTTCCTCTAGAGAGGTGGTAACAGCATGTCTGAGCTAGGGAGAGGCAGCTTCTTCAGGAAAGGAGAGTGAGGGAGGTTCATCCCGACCAAATGTGGATGCCAGGAGCAGGAGTCTCTTTCTTGGATGCCCACTTAACTATGGAATTTCACCTAAAGGGAATAATCAGAAGATAAAGTTCTATGAACTCTTCCTTGAAGCAACAGCTCAGCTATCAATATTAGAGCCTGTTGCGTCCAGGGCAACAAGGGTTCCTGCTTATGGACGGGCGCCACAGGACATAAGAAACACACAGACAGAGAATCAAACATGGGACCAGGGGACTCCAGATCTCAAGGATCAAGGGCCTTGAATGGCTGGTTCGCATCTTATTTATGCTGCAGTGCTGGAAAACAAGCAGCTAGAAAACAAGCTGCACCTAAATTGCCATGAGCTTAAAATCTTATAGTCACACTTACTTGCTTAAAATGCACATGCTTGCTTTGTTTTAATGTTTTACGCAGTAGATGACCTATAGCACGCGTTGTGCTAAAGGCGATTTGTGAGGGGCCATCCTGAGATTGACCATAAGGGTGCGAAGGAGGGCAGATATTTCCTTAGGGTAAAACAATGGCCGGTCTTGGAAAGCCAGATCATCCATTAGCAGAACTTGGTTCTGGCATGAAAGCATGCGGTTTAACCCCGGGGAAATATTGGCTATCTCGAGATGTCCCACAGGGAATACCAGGATAGACTTAGAAATTTTGCATACCCCGAGGAGGGTGATTGTTCCTGGAAGGGATAGGCCTGAAATTAATCGGTTAATCGGCAGGCAGAATTTAGTGCTTATCACATGGAATATCTGAAGCCCCACCTCTTTGACCACATTTTTTTCTGAGCTGTATACTCCTAATAAACATGATGTCTGACCAGGCTTTCGGCATTCTAGATCCACGAGATCTTGAGTTTCCTGGTCCCATCTTTGCTCCTTTGTCTCTTTGTTTCTTAAGTCTTGCGTCGCCCATCCTCAGACGCAGTCCCGAGCTGCGCTGGACGCAGCACTGCAGGAAATAACTTTGAAGAATTCAGTGCAGGGATAGCAGTCTACAAACCCTTAGTACTCCAAGAATAGCGAAGCAGTAATAATCATCTTTATGATTCCATCTGTTCCCCTTGTGAGGGTCCTACGAACTTCACAGACTTTAATGACTCCCTTAGGCACACGGCATTGTGCACGTGCCAGAGCTCATGCGGGGCTCAGCGCTCCAACACCAGCATTGCCTGCCCTTAGGAAGCACCTTAGTTCCAAGCCGCACTCCAGGCCCACACTAGGGAACTTCTTATTTTCTTGTTCTCATGGAGACAAATTCTACTGAGGTAGCCAAATGGAGGAAAAGCGTCAGATCAGCCTTTTACCTAACCACTCAGTCCAAACCCTCAAGTCTCCACTGGGTGAGTATTTCCCCCCAGTATCTCTCAACTGGAAGGCCAGGTACCTGGATACACTGCCAAATAAAACTCAGGATCATCAACAATATGGGAGATCTGAGAAACAGGAGAGAGTCACCTAAATTCGTCTGGACTCCCTGAGGAGATGGATGGATACAAGGAGCTTCTGCCGGTACCAAGGGTCCGGTCCCTTGCAGAGTTCAGGCAAAGGAGAGAAGTATGCTCTGGGTCCCTTCCTATGTGGGCACAAAAACTGTTGACTGAAATAAAAGCATACAACGTGAGGGTTGTGGGTTAAGTTTTATTTGGGGCAAAATGAGGACTATAGCCTGGGAGATAGCATCTCAGATAGCTCTGAGAAGCTGCTGTGAAGAGGCAGGGGGGACAGTCAGTATTATATATGATTTTTAGTGAAGAGGGGGTACGTGCAGTCAAGCACACATTTAGGCAGAAGCTTGCTGCTAGTAAGGAGAGATGTCACCATTAATAATTTTAGTGCTTTTCTAGATAGGAGGAGATGCAAGAATTTGAGCTCATAAAATCTTCTCCTGAAAATACCTAACTACCAGAAGGTCTGTTGTGCCAGTATTCCTAGAGCACAGAGTGCCTCATTCCTGGTCTCCATCCTGAACCCCTTTCAGGGTTTGTTGGAGGTCAGTGGCTGAAGTGGCTCGTGATGAAATCCAAGCAGAGTTAGATGGCAAGTGCCAATTTTTAGTTGGCATAAGAAAGGAAATAAAACAGGTCAGAATTTGGAGAATTATTGAAAAGCACATGTGGGTTTGTGGACCAACACTTCCTCTGCTCTCTGAACCCCAGGGGCTCCAAGTGAGAACCAAAGAGAATGGCCTGAGGTCAACGAACTTCAACAGGAACCTCTCCCAGCAGCCCAGGTAAAAGACACAAAAAATCACGGCATCACAGACTTTGACAGCCATGACACTGAAGAAAATCTTCAGGATTCAAGAATCAACAAGTCAAAAAGAAGCTTTAGGAGAAGTGCCAGTAGAGAACAAAGGGCAGAAGCCAACATCCACGGGATCAACTAGGGAACAGATGACTAGGCTATGAATTAGCGAGGGGCCGGGATGCTTTCTGGGATCATCCACTTGCATTTTGGGTGCTTTGGGGGACATCTCTTCACCTTTTTGAATTTGAATGTCTTTATTTATAGAAGTGGTTTAGTAATACCTATCTCACTGAGCTTTTGCAAGGATTAAATAAAACATAGTTCATTTTTTTCACTCCACCAGAAAACTGAATGTAGCCACTTCCTCCTTGAGAGTGTTGGTGGCACTTGAATCATATACCTGGGAGAATCAACCTCTGCTTCCTCCTGCTTGCGGCAACTGCTGGGAAAGAGATTATGGCAAAGAATTGATCCTGTTAACAGTCAATGTCTCTGCCTTTACTTTAGGCTGCTGAAACAGTATACTGGTCAAAAGAACCAAATTCCTCCATACAATAAAATGGGAAGAATTTTCACTTTCCAAAAACACTTGAAGTCAGAGTAGAGGTTGGAGGGAGCACTGTGAGAGTGACTAGCAAGAAACAGAGAGCGGAGAGGGAGAATGAGACCTGAGCAACATGGCTCATGTGCGTGTGTGCGTGTGTGTGTGTGTGTGTGTGTGTGTGTTTGAGAACGTTTGTGCATGTGTTTGGGAGAGAAGTACTGGGAATAAAGACAACAGAGTGAAATTCCGGTTGTCAGGAACAGATATAAAACATTTAACAATATGAGTCTCTTACAGTAAGTGTTATAGTTATTGCTGGGTTAAGTGATGACATTACCCATAATCCATTGCAACCACCTTTACAAAGCCTCTGTTGCATGACTGCATGAGCAGTAAGATTCTTGGAGGGATAACTTTTAAGTTTGGGTCATCAGGACAGAGCAGGGACCAGAATCAGTAGGCAAGTAGTGAATGAGGTCAAGAAATTAGTGGGGGAGGGTATAGCTCAAGTGATAGAGTGCATGCTTACCATGCACAAGGTCCGGGGTTCAATCCCCAGTACTCCCTCTAAAAACATTAATAAAAGAAATTAATGAGTGAAAGATATTAGAAGAAGAACAGATGAAAGGAAATGTAGATTAAATTTGGAACGATAGGCAGAGACCCCTAATCTAGGCAGCCTCTGCCACCTCTGCTGCCCCAGGGGGGAGTCACTTCTCACTTGGGCTTTAACATGGCTTGTCCAAGATGGACAGAGAAATTTGAAAAGGGGTAGTACAGCCATTCTGATTCAGCTCTGGGACTGTGACAGCCGGGTCCCTGAGAAGTAGAGAACATCTCGCATCAAGACTAGGAAGAGGGGTGTGGTGAACATCGAAACTGTGAGATGAGAAATGCCTCAAAAAATCTTCTGTTTCACTCATATCTGCTCAATTCTCTCTCTCGCTTGCCTCTTATTGGAAAGGAAGAGTCTCTTTTAATTTGAGGCCACTCCTCCCACTCCCATCATGTTGCTTCTCCATCTGCTATGACTTCTGTATCCTGCATCTTCAACATTTCTTGTCCTTTGCCATCCAAATAGCCTCAAACCTATTTTGTCCCAAAGAAAACCCCTCCCTGTTCACTCACACTTCTTGCTGCATTCCATCCTATTTTCTGCTAAACATGTTTCCATAACATCAGAATGACCTCCATATATGCATCTTGCCTGACATTCATTCATTCATTCATTGCTTATAGCTGTAGGGATTTTTCTGGGTTTTTTCCTAAAGCACACATTCTATACTCTAAAACTCAAATAATGAAAAAGATTCATAGTGAAAAACAACAGTTCTGCCAACTCCCAATCCCAATATTTAAATATTTATGGCCCATATCTTGCAGTTGGTTGAGTCTCTTTTAGTCTGTATGTCTCCTGCTTCTTTCCTTTATTTTTTTGCAATGTATATGTTGATGGAAGTAGATTTTTGTCTCCCAACATGGATTTTGCTAGTTATTTGTCCGTAGTGTTTTTTAACATGTTTCTTTGTCCTGTATATTTTCCGTATATTTGTAGTTATATCCACAGATTGGATGAGAATCACTAACCTTTTTCGTTGCAAGATGACTTCAGAAGTGGTGCTAAGCATTTCCACCATGAAATAGCTGTGTGGACGGCACGTGATGTTCAGCAGTCTCTTGTGAATTTAGCCACCAGAGGTAATTGTTTCCTCGATTTAATATTTTATCACAGGTTGCACACTGTTGGTGCTCTAATTAAAATATTCCTATCTCTTTTAGTAGCTGGAATATAGAGAAAGTCAATATGAGAAGTAAAATTTTCCATTGAGATGTCTGGATTGGAAATTGGCAAGAACATGGAATTGGAATTGGCTTAAGGTTCCTTTATTGTCAAATCAGCAAGTACACGGAATAAAGGACAGAAAAATGGTCAGGCATGAAGGGTATTTATTATTCCATGTGGACTCCTTTTTCTTGTGGTGCTTGCTGGCTGCTCAATGTCCTCATACAGAGTGGAGACCCACCAGGGCAGAGAGCCTGGGATGACAGCGTCGGGTTCACGGAAGAGTGCAGGGCATGCTCCACCAGTGCTCAGGGGTCCATGTCACTAATATGTACAGACATTCTTGATGTGTCATACCTATATACTTCTCTTTTCTACTTCTTTCTTTTTCACTACACCCAGGGCAGGCTTAACTGTGACAGCCACACCTTGGCAAGGGGCTTAGGGTTTACTTCATATTTACCAGGAGCTATTAGAAGGGCTTAAGCAGCTGACACGCTGACTTCTATTGGGAGAGGTGATCTGCCACGTGCCCTCAGGGCCCCTGAAACTTCCTGCTGGGTTTGTCAGGAATGCAAGGTCCTGACTGCTCTTTACTTGGGCTGTTTCTTGGGGTTGTATTTGCAGCCAGCAACCACGAGGGATGAGGTAACGGTCCCCACAGACAAAGAATGGACATGAATCTACTCACTATATAAGTAATATGTCCCCCAAACTCCATGGTCTCTCCTATAATGCAACCCGTATGTGTGGTCCATCTTCTAGCCCACCGGCATCACACTCCCAGTACTTGGGAGGGTAAGAGGAACTGGTGTGGATATGAAGCTCTTGCTATTGCTTTTTCTGAGCAAAAATGTCTTTTGTCTACAAAGTGGCACTCTTGTGTCTTCTGTGATCTCCCCAAACAGGCTACCTGGCTAGTTTTCAAGTAGGTAAAGGCCCAGAACCCCTCACATATCTTGACAATTTACACTTACCCAACTGGCAAAAGGTAAGTAGTGATAGCTGTCTCTGCTGGTGGGATGTATAGAAAAGGACACTGAATCCACGCTACAGCCTTCTGGGAAAGTAATTTGATGATACCTAACAGACATTGATGGATACTTATCTTCAAATTCACTGAGGTGCATACATTAAACAAGTCACAGTTTTTTACATGTCAATCATACTTCAATAAAGTTTTTTTTAAAGATACTATTGAATATAAAACGCATACCATGTCACTCTGAAAACTCATTTCTTGAATCTATCCTATAAAAATGAAATCTCCTGTCCATCAGGGTAGGCATGCAAAGGTGACTAAAGCCCTTACCATTTTTGAAGGTGCTGGTAACAACCTTCACACTCCTCAAGAGGGGAATCCTTAAAACTAATGAAAAGAGTAGTTAGATCTCTTTCTATTGATCTGAAGATATTCCCATCCTGTATAAATTGTAGAAATCAAGCTCCCAGCAAAAAGTGATAGTGTCCATTTTGGGGGAAAGAATGACCAAAACTATAAGGTAACAATTCTACAAAAGAAAGTAAAGTTGATGGAGGAGGCCAAGATTGTGGAGTAGAAAGATGCTCTCAGCTCACCCTCTCCCACAAATGCATCAAGACTCACATCCACAGACCCACTCAGCCAACCAGAGCACCTGCGGAACTCCGACAGAACATCGCCCTCTTCAAAAGATAGAGACGCCAAAAATCTGGTAGGAGAAAAGGAAAAAAGAAAGAACAAAAGGCAAAGCAGCGCGGGACGGGTCCCGCGGGGAGGGAGCGGCAAAGGAGGACTCGCGCTCGCTCGCTGGGTCTCCCCTCTCCAACTGAGAGGCCAGCAGACGGAGGGGGAGCCTCCGAGGCTCGGATCTGTACAGAGCAGCCCTTGACCAACAGAACTAAGTTAAACGGGCACAGAGGGTCCCCCTGAAACCCAGCCTGAGACACAGCCCGGCAGCTGGGAGCAGGGCCGGGCTGCCCGAGCGGGGCGGGGGACGGGGACGGGGGCACTGAGGCGGCCCCGGGGGACTGCAGGGGGCTGCGCGCCGTGCCTGTGGGTGCACAGGGCAGAACAACCCGGGCCCTCCATGAAACAGCACGGCTGATGTGCCCTCGGGGTAAGGGTGCACACCCCCATCTCTGAAAACCCGCGGAAAGTTTTCGGGGGAAGAGAGGCGGACCTCAGGCACAGCCACCAAATCCTCCGGCGCTGAGCACCCGGGCGGGGGCGCAACCTGCATCCGCACCGAAGGGCTCAGCAGCCTCAAGGGCCTGATGGAGACTTGTCTACAGCCCGAGGCAGGTAGGATCATTCCGTCCTGGTCCCTCAGAGAACTTGCTCCCCCAAGACAAACAAGGAGCTGGGCTCTGGCCCGGAGCAGGGACAGGGCTGTCCCTCGGTGTTCCCCGAGCCCGCCTGCGGAGCGCCGACCCGAGGCGGAGCGCGCAGCCGCACAGGGCAGCGGAGCCACCGGCCCGGGATGGGGCGGGCGGCCCACCGCCTTGCGGGCGGGAACGCAGCCCCGACCGCGCTGCTGGGAGCGGGCGCCGCCCACCCTCCTACCCGGCCAGTCGGCATCCTCTGACTGCGGCATCGGGAGGGGCAGTGACCCGCCCGCCCACAGCCAAGGAGAGCTGCACCTGACCCAGTGCTGGGAGGGGGCGCGGCCTGCTTGCCGACAGGCACTGGGAGCAGCACAGACGAGGGCGCTAACGGAGGGCCTCTGGTAACGGCAAGCTGAGCTTCCAAAACAGGACGAAGACAGAAGGACTTCACATTAAAAGCACACAGTCTCCAGGAGAATACCGACCCCCCCCCCCCCCCCGTTTTATAAAATCTGTTTTTATATGTTTTATTTTCTGTTACCCTCTTAATTTTTACTTCTTAATTCATTTTTCTTTCTGTTGGGTTTTGATGTCCTGTTATTGATTACACACAGGTTTCAAACACATCTTTTCATATTTTCCCCCCTTTTTTTTTTAAAGGTTTTAAAAGGACGTCTCAACTCGATTGCTATTCTGCTTCAACATGCTCTTCTATTATTCATTATACACTGTTTTCAAACCTTTTTTTCTCCCTTCTTTTAAAATTCTTTCTCTCCCACTCTCGTTTTTTCTTCTCTTTTCATAAGTCTTATTCCTACATAGGCATTAGATAGGTAAACTCCTTAAGGACCACAATAGATAACTTATACTCCATAAACCACAGTGCCAGAGAGGTAGGAGCAAGATGAAGAAGCAGAGAAACCATTCCCAATTAAAAGAACAAGAGAAATCCCCTGAAAGAACGATCAATGAAATAGACATCAATAGCCTACTAGATCAAGATTTCAAAAAAGGAGTGATCAAAGTGCTGAAGGAACTAAAAGAGATAGTGTTTAGAGATATAAAATATGTCAAAAGTGAAATTGAAACTATAAAGAAGAGCCAAGTAGAATGGATAAACTCATTGACTGAGATGAGGAAAGATCTAAAGGCTGTACAATGCTGACTAGATAATGCAGAGGAACGAATTAGTGACCTAGAAGACAGGACAATAGAAAGCACCCAATCAGAAGAGCTACAAGATAAACAAATAAAAACAAATGAAAATATCATAAGGGACCTATGGGATAATATAAAGTGAGCCAATCTTCGCACAATAGGGGTCCCAGAAGGGGAAGAAAGATCAAAGGGGACTGAAAAGGTTTTTGAAGAAGTCATGACTGAAAACTTCCCAAACTTAAAGAATTAATCAGATATCCAAGTACAGGAAGCTCAGAGGGTCCCAAACAGGAAGAACCCAAATAGACCCACACCAAGAGATATCATAATCCCACTCCTGGGCATATATCCAAAAGGAACCCTACGTCAGGATGACACCTGCACCCCAATGTTCATAGCAGCATTATTTACAATAGTCAAGACATGGAAACAGCCTAAATGTCCATTAACAGATGGCTGGATAAAGAAGGTTGGTACATTTATACAATGGAATACTACTCAGCCATAAAAACCGACAACATAATGCCATTTGCAGCAATATGGATGCTCCTGGAGAATGTCATTCTAACTGAAGTAAGCAAGAAAGAGAAAGAAAAATACCATATGAGATCGCTCATATCTGGGATCTAAAAACAAAAAACCAAAAAGACAAACAAAGCATAAATACAAAACAGAAGTAGACTCATAGACATGGAATACAAAGTTGTGGTTACCAAGGGGGTGGGGGGTGGGAAAGGTAGACTGGGATTTCAAAATTGTAGAATATATAAACAAGATTATACTGTATAGCACAGGAAAATATATACAAGATCTTAGGGTAGCTCACAGAGAAAAAAATGTGACAATGTATATATATATGTTCATGTATAACTGAAAAATTATGCTGTACACTGGAATTTGAGACAACAGGTAAAATGATTATAAATCAATAAAAAATGTTTAAAAAAAACAAAAATAAAAAAAGATCTCAACATTAAAAAAAGATAAAAGCTTAAAGGCACTCAGAGAAAGCACATTATGTACAATGTAATAAAGATTAAAATTATTGCAGACTTCTTATCAGATATTATGTAAGTCAAGAGACAATGGAAAGACATCTTTAAAGCAATAAAAGAAAAAGATGTCCTTCAATAACAAAGACAAAAACTTTTGAAGAAAAATTAAAGTTTCAGCAACGGACATTATCAAGAAAGTAAAAATGCAATCTAGAGAATGAGAGAAAATATTTGCAAATCATGTATCTAATAAGGGTGTAGTAAACAGAATATATGCAGGACACTTATAATTAAATAATAAAAAGACAAACAACCCAATTTTAAAATGTACAAAGGATTTGAATAGACATTGCCACAAAGAAGGTATAAAAATAGCCACTAAGGATATGAAAAGATGCTCAATGTCATTAGTCATTAGGAGAATGCAAATTAAAACCAGAATGAGATACCACTTCACATCCACTAGGATGGCTATAATCAAAAGAAGAAGAAGAAATAACAAGCATTGGTGAGGATGTGGGGAAATTTCTGGTGGGAATGTAAATGGAATAGCCATTATGTAAAATACTCCGAGAGTTTTGCAAAAAGTTAAACATGGAATTACCAAATTAACCAGAAGTTTCACTCCTAGCTTCCTCATCTAAAAGTAACGTAGCTCATTATGATTTCACTTTTTATTCTGTAACTTCACTGGTTCTTAAGACCCATGATTTCATGTCTTGGAGAACATCCAGACCGTGTGTCTTGGTTTTCTCCATACAAGCCAGTTTGAAATAAACCTGTGACTCTAGAAGATTCATTCTCAGAAAGCACTGGGATGTGAAGTTTTCTCTGTTAGGGACTGAGGAGAAAAGCTGTCCGAATGAAAGGATCCAACCACAAGGAATCAATCATAAGGGTGTGGCCCACAAAGGGAAGGGGTGTGGCTTCGAAGGAAAAGAGGGTGTGGCCTCCAAGGAGAACGGGGTGCCTCTGTGAGTGTGACTTCCAGGACCCTGTCGTTCGCTTACTTAGAATCCTTCACTGGCTGTTTCCTAAAGGTCAAGCCTCACTTCCTGGCGTCAGACATGTTCTTCACGAGACCACCCCTTCCCTCCGATTCTCTTCTAGCTGCTCCTCCTCCCCGCGCTGCACCGACCACCACGCTGTTGTTCCCAGGGCGGAGCTGCGTCAGGCTCGCTCTGACCTTGCGGGGCTCTCCTGGATCCCAGCGCTAAACTCTGCCCGCCCTTCTCAGCTGTTTATTTCCTATTCTTCCACCAAGAATCGCATCAAGCATTACCCACATGTCTTCTGCCAAATTAAACAGAATTAGAGGCAAGAAGCACCTGTGTTCATACTGTAACTACAACAGGTTTGGCTTTTGCTTCCTGTTAGTTTCTGTCTTAAAATATCCATGGATGATCATAGGAAGAAATCAGACTTCCAAGTTTAATTTTCCAAAATTTTAATCAGATACCGAAGTTGGATTTTATTGTTTCCTTTGGTGTCCCTCGGTAAAATGATGAGATTGGTTTTTAGTATTTTTCCAGTGGATTATTTTAATTTGGAGCAAAAGGTGAACAGCAAAAGGGTTATAGATACGGATCCCGCCGGCAAAACCCCGAAGCCAAGTTCCTCCAGCTGGGAGTTATTTACTTCCACGGATCATTTTGTAAGTCGGCCATGAAATGAAAATCTTGAGAACTGCTGTGTTAATGGTTGGCTTTGTGCTGTGTCTGGTTTCAGGACATGTGGGAAATCCTACCGGATTAGAAAGATGTGTGGTATACTCTTTTGCCAGTGTTTGCTTTAGGATCGTTTGGACTAGATTCTTTTCTTTCATTAGTCTCAAATATCTTTTTCTTGACATTAAGCTCAATTTAGGTTCAAAATCCTATCTGATTCCTGTAGAATAAACTGTGTTATTACCCTGTTCTATTCTTGAAACCCTTTGTATCAATGGGGCTGTTATCTGCCTTGTGGGAGATCTGAAAGATGAAGGAGAAAGGGGAGGGGGAGGAAGAAATGAGGACGGGGGTCCCTAGGTGGGGCGTCCAGACTTAAGTGTGATCTCACTAGGCATAGACACTGAAAAGGTGACTCTTTGAGGGTGGGAGTTGGGAAGAGGACGGGGCTCGGGGCGGGCAAGACTGACAGCACTAAGCGGTGGGTGTGGCTTGGCTGGAAGGGGACTGAAGCAGCCAAAGGCTGGGGGCGCTCATATGGCCACACTGTTTTCCACCAGGCTGGGCCGCAGGTATTCATAGGGCAAGTCCAGCTTTGCGTTCCGGATCTCAATGTCCTTATCCAGGGCAGCCAGCTCCTCCCTAAACTTCTTCAGCACAGCCTTGGGCTCAGGGCCTGAAAAATACTCCTCCTCATGCTGACCCAGAGCCACCTGGAATGGAGGGGAAAAGGCAGCTAAGAGCTGGACTGACGCTTATTTTAGGGTGCCACACTTTCCTGCATCCACCCGCTTTCCTGCGACCCGGGCACCAGGCTCTCACCATAATGGGCTGGCGTCTGCCCAGTTGCCAAGTGATGGACATCTGGAGAGAAGCCTGATGAAAGTTGGGCAGTGTTGCCATCACCACCTCCAGTGTCACATCCTTGGTGGTTGGCGGGGGCAGCCGCATCGTGCAGGGCGCGTTAGGGACCCAAGCGTACCAGTCCAGCTACGGAGGGGCGGATAGCTAACGTCAGTGTCTGCTAAGCACGAAAACCCCGCAGCCCACCTTCCCACAGCGCCCCTCCCTACTCCAGGCGAAAATGCCCGGCTGCTCCCCGTGATAAGCACCTGGCCCAGGTGAATGGAGGAGTGCTGGCCAGTGCAGGTGAAGATGCACATAGTCACGAAGTGGCAAAGCTGGTGCTTGGACTGTAAGGAGACGGGAAACCCTGCAGTGGGGAGGGAGAGTTAGAAGCTATGAGGCCAGGGATGGAGGCAGAGCTCAGAGGGACCGAGGGGGAGAACAAGAGATGCGAGAAGGATGCCAAGGACTCTTGGTAACTATTGTGGGAAGTGCCATGAGCAGGGATTGGGGTGGAGGCAGAGGGGAGCTCTGCTGAGTGGGTCCCACCCACGGGGTCCTGATGTGGCTCATACAGGCTCACAAAAGCCAATGATGGCAAATGTGCAGCTATTTAGCAGGCTGGCTGACATCCCCTTGGAAGCCTCAGTGGGAATATTTACACCATGGAAATGGGCAAAGGCTACAAATTAGGGCATATTTCCCCCTAGAGAGCCAGTTGTTAAACGTTTATACCCAACCACTGGTCCCACTACATCCGTGTACAGGATGGGGACCTGTCACCAGTTGAGAGCAAAAGAAATTTGGGAAGGCTTTCGGTGTTTTTGTAGGGGTTGGAAATGCTTCTGAATGTTTCCATAGAAGTAGAGAGGATTCTGGGAGTTCCCAGGAGGAATCTCTCGTGTGGGAGATCTCCGGGCTCATCTCACCTCGGTCCTGGGCCCCCAGCAGCCCAACCTCAGTGATCTCCCGACACCAGGTCTGCAGCTCAAGGTCCTCTTTCACAGACTCGTCCGTCTCATAGTGGAGACTCACAATTCCCTCCACGTAGCTGCCAGCGCAGTGGCCAGGGCGAGAGAGCTGAGGTTGACGGGGGCCCGCCCGCCCTCTGCTCCTTGTGGGCACAGCCAGGCCGGGGCCCACCACCCCCAAACTGGCACACAGACCTCCTGTTCTCCCAGCCTCCATCCCCACCCCACCCCAGCCCTGTCTTCCCCGCCCCCGCCTCACCGAGAGATGATTTCGCAGAGCCCCAGGGCATCTTGGGCGTAGAAACAAGACTTGACGCCCAGGAGGCCTCGGTCAGCCAGGTCATCCAGGGGACAGAACGAGCTATACGTTAGAAAGGCTCCCGCTCGCTTGAGCAGCTCCACGTGGCCGCCCCCACCTGTGCTCACCACCTGAGGAGCAAGGCCAGTGGCTCAGACAAATCCACCTGCCACACGCAGAGGGAGTGTGAACTCCAGGATCCCCCTTTCTCTCCTCATACCTGGTCGAAAACTCCAAAGTCAGAGACCAGCCCAGTCCTGGCCCGGATGTTGATTTCCATGGTGTATCGCAGGTGGGGGATGAGGAGCTAGAGGGGAGGAACAGGGAAGGGCAGGATCAGAAGACAGCGGGGGTCCGTCCCCGCAGGAGAGAAGGGCTGCAAAGCAGGCAAGGTCCCAGGTCTCTCAGCAAAAGCAGACACTGAAGTCCAGTGGCCCCTCGACACTACTGACTTAATGCTCTTTGATAATTGAAAGGAATCGTTCTCCACTTCACGTAAGACTGTTCAAGGTCTAGCTCAGTGTTTTGCCACCGTTTTTTTCATGCTCACTCCGCTAAAGAGCCTTTTAAGGTCTTTGTCCTATTCTCGCCACCACCCCGAACCGAGCAATTTTAATGCTATACATACACTATATAGCTGTTAAGTACACTATGTATATATGTGCTTTATACATAAAAGTGAGAAGATTTTTGTGCCCTGCCCCGCAACCATGGTCTAATCTGCGACCTTTGGAACTTCACCTCCTCGCCTCTTCCTTTGTCCGTGCTACTAGCTATCTTTCTGTCCTTGAAACACACCAACCTTGTTCCTACCTCAGGACCTTGGCACAAGCTGTTCCCTCTGCCTAGAGCAATGTGCCCCTTGATCGATCATCTCATGGCTGGCTCCGTGTAATTTCATTCTCTGTGTCACCTCCTCAAAGAAGCCTTTCCCGAACACCCAGTCTAAACTCGCCATCACATCACCCTGCGCTGACTCCCCACCTAACTGCTCTACTTCTCCCAACTGATCTGTTACAATACTGTCTTTATTGTCTGTTGCCCTATAATGGAAACGAAAATCCCCAAAGACCAGGAACTTCCCTGTCTTGCTTAGGACTGGCATCTAGAATGGTCATTTGCCCCAAAGGAGGCACCCAAGAAAAGTGCTAAAGGATGACCACGCTGTTCTAATTGTCATGAACCAGGCTCCTGCCGTTAACCGGAGCCCCTCTGAGCGGCCCATGTGTTACTACTTGAGAAGTCTTCAAACCCGGCTGGAAAAATCTTTTCTATTATTTGCATAGTCCCCTCTTGTTGGACGGAATCCTCAGTCATTTGTGTGTATTGTTTATGTGTCGTATGTAGATCCGTGTTTTAACATAAAAAGAGCAAGACTTCTCATCCCCACCTCCTCGCCCTCCCACCACAACCACCCTGCCAATGCATCGTTTTTACCTCCTTGGAAAGGGCTAGCGCCCTAGTAAAAATAGAGGGCAAGCTCTCACTCCCTTGCTCCTTGGTCTCTCATTAGCGATTCTCCCCAAACCCTGCGATTCCAGAGAGAAGATGCCTCCAGAGGTGGGACGGCGCAGTGGGGCAGAGCAGGGCAGGCAGGAGAGACAGGACGAGGTGTCACCTTGAAGATGGGATGTATGGATGGAAGGCACCTCATGGTGGCCACGGCGATGACTTCAGCCATCAAGTGTCCCCTCAGGAGATGAGAATGCAGCTCGTGAAGCTGGAAGTCAGAGCTGCGGACCCAGCATTTGGCCAGGAGCCAGGCCATCGGGGGATCCGTGGGCAGGAAAAGCGGTGGCGGGGGGGATCCCTTGCGTGGCAGCTCGAGCTGGAACAGGGACAAGAGTGCGAAGAAGGGGGACGAGGGCCAGGTGCGCAACAGACTCCCCTCCCTTGCCTGTTTCAACTCTGCCTTCTTCCTTCAAAGTTGCTAGCCTCCGCTTCTGCCTGCTGCTGCTCCCCTCAAGCAGCTGTTCCTTCCTCTCCGATCCCCGCCCACCCAGCCATTAAGACTGGGCAGGAGGCTCCACCCTCAGCTTTCTGTGGAAACTGCTCTCCCACTGCCTTCCCGGCCCCACTTCCCCTTTCAGTCCTTCAGGGTGGACAAGATTCAAACCCTCTGCTTCCTTCATCCCACACTCCTCAGAAATCTCAGCCTCTCTCCCATCTTCCAAACCCACCTCTACTCCACTAAGTCTCCAGTTCTCCACGAGTCATTAGTTCGATGTTACAATTTGAATGTTTCCCCATCACCTCAAAGTTGGTTTAGAGAAAAGCCTGCGTGAGCATCTTTTCCTCTTTATTTGTCCTGTTTTGGCAGGTGCCTTGCCTGACCCCTCCTTTCCCTCTCTGCTGGAATCCAGGCCAGTTGAGTTTACCTCTGCACTCCCTTCCATCTTTCCTCCCTTCCCAACAGCTGTTTCCCACATTTCTAAGCCCATCACCTCTGTGGATGATTGCTCTAGCTTGTCCTCTCCGTCTCTAACATCTCCCTGCCACAATCCATCCTAAACACACTGGCCCGAATGTGCCAAGAGCAGCTTTCACAATAGCCTTCACCCGTGTCCCATGTTCATAGTTCTGAGCTTGGCATCCACAGCCCACCACGGTCTCAACCCTCTCCCCTCACCTGTTTCCCCATCGTGCCAGCCCATGTGTCCCCGGGGCATCTCCTGACTCCTGCGCACTCAGTTGCACCTCAGCCTGTCTGCCCAGCCTATTTTGCCCCGGGGGAGGGGGGTCCTGCCCTTTCCTCCTGCTGGAAGATCTAAGCCCTGACTGAAACGAAAGGCTCCAGCCCATCCCACCTCCAGTGGTGCCTCCCAGGCTGTCTGCATCCTCGTGGATTTCCTTGACACTGGAGCCTATTCAGATGTGTCCACCCGGTCTGGTCTGTCTCCTCAGCTAGACTGCAGCTCTCCTCCATTTCCCATTTCCTCCTTTAATGCCACCCCCAAGGCATGAAGGTGGGTACTCAGAGAACCGGGGTTGGGGGCTGAGCAGAGAGGCTCAGCCGCTGGGGAGCAGAAATGCTAGGTCCTCTCACCTGGATGACCATGGGCAAGAGCTTCCCGTCAGACTGCAGTCTGAGCATAACCAGAGGGGCGGCCAGGTACTGCTGGCTACACAGGATGACGTTGGCCTTGATCCCATCCAGCAGCGAGAAGTCAGCTTCAAACAGTGTGCCTCCCTGCGTGGGGGCAGAGGGCAAGGGCTGCTATCAGCGTAAGGCATCTTCTTCCCACCCTGATTCACCGAAGGATGATGTGAAAGAAGACAACTAACTTGTCTCGATCACCTACTTCATACCAGGTAGTGGGTCATGTCCTTATTGCCTCATATAATTCTTAGACGCACTTGAATTAGCCCCGGTTTTATAAAAGAGGAAACAGATGATCAGAGAGGATAGGTATCTTGCCTGAAGTCACACCGCTTATAAACAGTGCAGCCAGGATTCGGACTCAAGTCAGTCTCTCCCTAAATGCCATGAGCTTTCTCTCTCCATGGCTCCATGCCAACTCCCCATTAACAGCCCCATCCCTGGCCCTGATTCTCTTACTCTGCACCCTCCGTAAATCCCTGGCACCAAGGTGCAGTTCCAGCTCTTCATTTTGGCTTTGTCTCTGTCCCCCATCACACACTCTTTCTCCACAGCACACTGTTCTCATTTGCGGAGGAAGGTCATGGAGTTTCCCACCCCCTCAGGATTTCTGCTGGAGAACCCCTTCTTGCCATCTGGCAGCAGGCTGGGCCCCCAGTGGACCCCGCAGCAGCACAAATGCTGATCCCACCCCCATTTCACTGTGTGAGCTCCTTCGGGCTCTTATGTCCATACCTGGAGCTCCTTCTCCAGCTGGGCCTGCAGCTCCTCCATCCCTGGAGGGAACTCGAGGCGGGCAGGAAGGCGCACAGAGCGCCTCAGCAACATGGGGTTGGTGCCGTTGAGAAACTGGTACCCAAAGAAAGCGTCCTCCTTCCAGGAGTCCCGCACCCGCTCTGGGGATGGCAGTGGCAGGGCTCGCTGTGGGAACCGACCTCCTGGTCCTCCCCACCCCCACCAAACCACCCAAACCATCCCCACATGACCCCAGCCTACCAGAGGGGCCCAGGCTTCTGGTCTCCCAACCCTGGTTCTCTAGACTGGGTGGGATCCGGGGGTAAAAGTCCTGGGGAAATACTGGGTAGGGGTACTGACCAGCCAGCTTGCTCTGGCCACACCAGAAAATCCTGTTGAAGTCATCCAGACTGTTCCAGCTAGCCAGAACATTTAAAGAGTCTTTGATAGCTAGGTCTGCCAGCCTTCAGGGAAGGATAGGCAAAGAGTAAGAGAGTTAGTCTCAGAATCAAGCCTCGCAACCGCAGGCATCCACCCGGGCTGGCCCAGCCCTGTGAAGTCCAGAAACTCACTGGCCTCCACCGGACCGGGACACCTCCCTGTCACCCAGCCCTCCTCATCCTTACCCCTTGGCCAGCGAAGCCTCAAAGTCAATTCTTTTGTCCTCCAGAAATCGTTCATCTACGGGGAGGTCACGTAGTTTGGCCCCGGCGATACCCAGAATCAACCCTTCCTTCCAGTTACCCCACCTGCGGCAGAAATGAAACCAGGCTTGGTCCTGGCGAAGGGAAGCCGCTCCCTCCGGGGTCGGGAGTCACGGGGCGGGAGTGCCGCTGACCGGTACTGCTTCCTTCTCTCTGCCAGCTCCGCCTCCCTGTGTTTCTTGAACAGGCCTTGAGGGTCATCGACCACCGTGCGGCCTAGAAATGAGGAGAAGGGCACCGGCCATGAGGCTCCTCCTAAGAGCCCCTCCCCTGTCCCTGCCGAGGGTCCCTCAGCCCGCCCTTGGGCATCACTGCGCTCCCCTCTCCTCCACCGGCTCTGCGCCAGCTCCCGCATCGCGCCTCTAACTGCCCGCAAGCCCTCTTCTCTGCTCCCCAGACCCCAGCTTCTCTTGTGCCCCCCCCCCCGAGGCCTCTCACAACCCCCACGCCCACGCTCACCAGTGCCCTCGGGCAGGCTCAGGATGTCGTCGCCCACCACCCAGCGGTAGCACGGGAATGTGAACTCGTCCCCACTGGTCCCTGGTCCCTGCACGGAGATCCAGTTGCAGAACCACGCGTCACTCTGAAGGAGGTGCCTTTTGCGCAGCTTCACGAACAGCAGCGGCCCCAGGTACTCCGGCACGTCCACCTTGAATTCCCTCTCCTGCAGGCGACAAAAGGGGGGTCAGCAAGATGGGGCTCTCCGGAAGGGGTCCTCAGACTGAGCCCTGGACGCCCTTTGCCCTGGGCCTTTGGGAAAGCGGCGCAAAAGCAGTCAGAAAGAGAAAGCTGCGCACACGGAGCAGGTGGCTCCAGGGCCCCATTCTGGGTTGTCCCGTTCCTCAGTCCCGGGTGAGGCGAGGCGGGGGATGGCAGATGCAGAGGAGCACTCCTTCCTGCGCTTTTTCCTCCCCGTAGTCCCTGAGTGTGCTGAGCGCTGGCGGGCAACCGTGCCCTGGGCGCATGTGAGCCGGGAGACACGCTGGTGAGCAGGCCGTTTCGGCTGAGAGCCCGACGTGCCCCTACCCCGTCAGCAAGGCCGAGCGCAGGAAGAGCCCCGACTGTGCCTGGGGCAGGCTTCCCGGAGAAATCCCACTAAGGGACATAGCCCGAGCAGAAAGGGCTTGGCCAGGGAGGGTGAGAGAGAGGAAGAGGTCGGGGGGAAAGGCAGGCCAGGGAGAGGAAGAGAGGAGAGCAGGAACCAAGGCCAGGCGAGCAGCTCTGGAGCGGGGCTCTGAACCCGAGGTGTGGGAAGCTGAGCAGGACCAGATCGTGAAGGCTGGAAAGCTAAGCTAAGAGCTTTAGATTGGTGCTGAGAACAAGCGGGAGCCATTCACACGTTTTCAGCAGGAGGGTGGGGCGGGGTGGGGGGACTATTTTAAAAGGTGGGAATCTACTGGGAAGAAGCCGCTCTGCCTGCAGAAGGACTTGGAAGGGCAGGAGCGCAAGCGGCGAGGTGAGTGAAGAGGGTGAAGGTGATGTCGGTTGAAGAGGACATTGGTGGTCAGTGTGGGACCCACGTCAGGGCACGGATGCCAGAGATGTCGTAAGAGATGGACTTGACAGCGCTTGATTCTTGGTTAGACGAAGTGGAAGAGAGGTGGAGACAAGAGGCTGGGTCTGGGAGGCGGGAAGAGGGGAGGACCTCACTTGAGCCTGGTCCTTTGAAGCGTCGGTGGGACACACGTCGGATCTGGGGGTCTTGGACAGAGCTGGACAGGCGATGGGAATGTGGGGGTCAGCGGAGAAAAAAAGGAACAGGAGCCAGAGGCCAATTCCAGGTAGATGTGATGGGAGAGGGGAGGGGGTCGGGAAATTGAGAGTTCTCTCCCCACTTGGCTTCTCCCCGCTCGCTCCCCGCCACCCTTCCCCATCTCGTCCCGGTGGTAAAACCCGCAGGGCGGAGATCTAGCTCCGTGGAGAAGACCTGAAACAGCACTTACTGAGAAGAGGAAACGAGCCCGCTAGCAGCTCGCTGACTTTCAAGAACAGACGGGGTTCTGTGGAACGGCGGGCGCACAAGCGTGTCCGCTCCGTTCCCGGGAGGCCGCGCGGCGGGAGCATCATCGCGCGCTGATGCGCCGCTTCCCGCCCTGCAGCGCCTTCCCCTGCGGCCTCCGAGCGCGCCCCGAGCCCCGCGCGGAGCCGGCGGCCGGCGGGGCGCGGCCCTTCCCGGGCTCTGCCGGCCGGGGGGCCGGGAGCGCAGCCCGCCCCGCCCGGCCCCGGCCCGCTCACCTGGCCCCGCGCCGGCCACAGGCACGACCCGAGCGCCGCCTCCCCGTGCCGGCCGACCAGCCAGAGCTGCACCCAGTTTTTGGAGCCGGCGCAGAGCGAGGACCCGGTGGACACGCGGACGCGGTAGAGACCCATCTTGCGCGGAGGGCTCGCCGGCTGTGAGGGGGAGGAGGGTGGACGCGCCAAGTAACCGGGCCTGAGACCCCGCCCCTCGGAAGCCTTGCGGAGGTTGGGGGTGTGGGTGGCAGGTCTCCAACCAGCCCCGCCTGGCCACGCTCCGGGGCCCCCAGCTCCGTGCAGCCCGGAGCGCAGCCCTCAGCCCAAGAAGGTGGGGCCGTGGCAGGGCCAGGGGGTGCAAACCAGTGTCTTGGGAGGAGGATGGCAGGGGAAGCAGATGACGATTTGGGCAGAAAACATGCAGGAAGAAGGAATCGGCTCAGCGGACAGACAGTGAGATGGTGTGTGGCTGGCAGCCCCCTCCATCGAAACACACACAGGGCAGGGAGACCTAGTCTGCAGCAGCGTTGAGAAAGGTACATTTCAGCCACGAAACTCATTTGACCTACTGGGGACACTTGCCTGCCTGCCTTGTGCCAGACTCAGGGGCTCATTCCTTTCTGGCTTAACAACCTCTGCCTCCTCTTGCCTGCAGGATAAAAGTTCAAACTTCTGGGCATTCAAAGCCCTTGCCCACCTGTCCTGCCTCCTCCCATCTCGTCCCACTGCACCCCATCCTCATCTCTGGTCTCTCCACTTTGGGCTGGAGCCCTATCTTTCCCATACTTGCTTGCATTCCTTGATCCTGGAAAATTCTGTCCAGGCTTCTCATCCCTCGCTAGAGCCAGTTTTTCAGAGAAGTCTTTCCTGGCAATTCCACTCCCCTCCCCACTACCCCCCACTAGAGCTGACCAGCTTTCCCCTCTGCTGCTGTCACGCTGTGTGCACCTCTGTTATGGCACACTGAGTACTGCCGCACAGACATCTGTTTGTATGTCTGGATCCCCCGCTAAGGTGAGCTCCTCCTAGACAGGGACTGCGTTCCCAGCACCACCTACTCACTTTTGTTTCCCCTGTATTCAGCACAGTATGAGGGCTTTTGGGTGTCAGGAGTGTTTGCTGAAACCCACTGAACTGAAAGATCCCTTATAAATAAGTCCTTCCCTTGGGGGAGTCAAAGGCAAACAGATAACTCCCAGGCAGTGTAAATCCTAAGGGAAAAGTAAAATGAACTCTAGTACCACCATGGGACAGAGTAGTATATATAAGCTGGTAAAATAAATGAAGTCGGTCGAAATATGTCTGCAATGCTTAGTTTCTTGTTTGTTTTTTTATTGAGGAGTACATTCACGTGGTTCAATGTTCAAAGGGCACATAGTGGGGTTCACTCGTGGTATCTCCATGCCTCTTGTCCCCAAGTCACCCAGTTCCTCTGCCCCCAGCAGTCACTGGGGGCCTGATGACTTTCTCCTTACTTCAAAGGTCTTCAGAAGAACTTCACTGGAGAAGCCGAACTTAGGGAAATGTGCCTGAGAAATCTCACTTATACCTGGACCTCATTTAGATGATGAAATTCTGGACTTCAAGCTGATTCTATAGTGGAATTAGACCTTGGAGTGCCTCAAGAGGGGATGAGTGCATTTTGCATGTGGGAGGAATATCAATGGTTGCAGGCCAGAGGCCATGCAGTGGTAGCCCGCCTTCAGAATGGGCCCCAGTGAGCCACACCTCATGATATTCATGCCCTTGCATAGTCTCCTCCCAAAATATATCAGGATTGGTCTTTGTAACCAATAGAATATGGCAGAAGTGATGCTGTATGACTTCTGAAGCTAGGTCCTGAAAGTCTTAGAGTTTTCGGGGAATGAATGTACAATCTGGAATTGGATGTTACAACAGTAAGTTTTGTCTACACTATTAGGTGAACTTAGAGTCACTAAGAAATTCTCTAGTGAAATAATTGTGGGTGGAAGACCTCAACATCTGGTGTTCAGCAGCCTCTGTAGACACTCCCTTCCTTAAGAGAGTGGAGTTTTTGGGAAGTGTGTAAGAGGTGCTTGAAACTGATCATCCTCCACTGTTCCTTCTGCTGAGATAGGATTCCACTGTCCAGCTGAAGGACATTAGGTTGTTTTATTTGGGGGATTATGGAGCAAACTTCTATAAAGATTTGCACATAGGCTGCTGTGTGAACATAAGTATGTTGATTTCTCTTGGGTAAACACCTGGGAGTGAGATGGCTGGACCTGGATCTCATACGGCAAGTGTGTAAGAAACTTCCAGCTTTCCATCATGGTTGTACCATTTTGCATTCCCACCAGTGGGGAAATAACTGAAGGACCCCCCCCCCTCAATGAGAACAGAGGCTATGTATTCAGAGCTTACTCTATCAAGGGAGTCAGCCACCATCACATACACTTGGCAGAGACTCAAAGGCAGGTGGGTAGTTGGTAACTTTACGGTGGAAAAGGGGCATTGGCATGGGACGACTGCAGGCGAGCTAACTCGAAGCGGGGCCTCCAGTGCGATTGGTTAATGGAGCACGTATGTCTTTCTCTGGTTGGTCCTAAATTGGAAGCACGGGCAAAATTAGAGAAGCTGGCAGTTATTGACCAAGTTCTGACTGTTTGGGGCCAACTACTGCAGAGTTGTGGTTTGACTTTGTGGACTGGTTGCTGCAGAAGTTGTAGGTCAGAGTTTTATTTCTTTATACAAGTCTGGTCATTTTCCCTTTGTAGATTCCGTCTCTCATTAGCAATGGAGGAGAGTTCCAGTTGCTGTGCATCCTCACCAGCACAGCTTAGGGGAGATGGGGGTTTCTTGAGGCTACAGGGCATCCTGATAGTTGTATAGATGTATGCCATTGTGGCTTGAATTTACATTTCGCTAATGACTAATTCTAACGAGCATCTCTGCATGTCCTTATTTGGTACTTGTATATCTTTCTTGGGAAACATCTGTTCAAATTTTCCCCAATTTTTGCGTTGCTTGTATTCTCGTTGTTTTGAGCATTATATATTCTAGATAAGTCCTTTATGAAATATGTGATTTGCAATTATTTTCTTCTAACAAGTGAGGTCTCAGGATGTAAGAGTGTCTTTTCATCTCTTGACAGTGTCTTCAACAGAGCAGATGTTGTTCATTACAACGAGGTATCCTTTACCAATGTCTTTGTTTTGCGGATTATGTTTGCCTGTGCCTAACAAAAAGCTCATAAAGTTTTTCTCCTATGTTTCCTTCTAGAAGTTGTACTTCTTCACATTTTGCGTTTAGGTTTGTGATGCATTCCACGTAATTTTTGTATGAAGTGTAAGGAGAGGGTCAAGGTTGGTGTTTTTGTCTTGCCTGTGGACATATGCACATGGGAGTAGTTTTCCCACACTTCTTCTTGAAAAGACTGTCTCTTTCCTCAATTGAATCGCCCTTGCATCTTTGCCAAAAATCAGCTAACCATAGTTGTGTCTACTTTTGGTCAACCTATTTTCTTCTACCATCTATGTGTGTAACATTTAGCCGATACCACACTGACTTGATTATTGCAGCTTTCTAGGAAGTCTTGAAATCAGGTAGCATGAGTCTTAAACCTTTGTTCTTCTTTTCCAAACCTGTTTTAGCTGGCCTGTTTCCTCTGCCTTCGCTACCACACATTTTAGAGTCAGCTTATTGATACTGACAAACATTGTTAACAAAGATTTCTGCTGGATTTTTGATTAGGATTACATGAATCCATAGATATACTGAGGATAATTGATATTTACCATTATTGAATCGTCCAACCCATGCACAAGGTCTATCTCTCCGTTTATTTGTTCTGCTTTGACTTCTTCCATTATGATTTCATAGCTTGCAGCATAGAGAGGTACATGTTTTGTTAGATTTACACCTGAGTATTTCTTTTTCTGGTGTGGTTGCAAATGGTTCTTACTTCACATTCCAATTGTTCATCACTACTATATAGCAATACAACTGACTTCTGTATACTGATCATGCATCCTGCAGTGTTTAGTGTGATGTTAACTGTAGGCTTTTCAACTTCATCAGGTTGAGGAAATTCCCTTCTGTTCTTATTTTGCAGATAGCTATCATGAAATGAAATTGTCACCTGCTTTCTCATGCATCGAGATGATCTTACGAATTTTTTTTTCTTTGCTCTGTTAAGACAGTAAATTGCATTGACTGATTTTCAACAGCATAAACCAGCCTCGCATTCCCAGGATGAACTCCACTTGGACGTGACCGTCTAATTTGTTTCCTGTACTGCTGAATTTGATTTGATAATAGTTTGTTGTAGATTTTCCCCTACCGGGATATTGATTTGCTGTTTTTCTTTCTTGTAATGTCTTGGAAACTGAAGTTAGTCATTAATTAGATCCATTAAAGTTTTTTTTTTTAGTAATCTAGATCCATTAAACTTATAAATTTTAAAAGAATACTAATAGGGAAATGGGTAAAATCCAAATGAATTCTGGAGTGTAGTTGATACTAATGCACAAAGGGTGGTTTCTTAGTGCAAATGGACCACAGTAAAGGAGGATGATGACATGGGAGAAAGAAACTGGGTGAGGGAAGTGGGAAAACTCTCACCGCTGTCTTTGCAGATTCTCTGTAAAGCGGACATGATTCCACAACAAAAAGTTTATTAAGAAATCCTATTAGCGGGGGGGAGGGTATAGCTCAATGGTAGAGTGGGTGCCTAGCACGCACAAGGTCCTGGGTTCAATCCCCAGCACCTCTGTTAAAATAAATAAAACCGAATTACCTCCCCCCTCAAAAGAGAAAACCTATTAGCAACATGGAAAATGCTTACAATGCAATATTAAATGAAAAAGATGACAAAAATATTTTGCGGGGAAAAGGGAAGATGAAGGAAGGAGAAAAGGAAGTGAACACTGGCTGCCCTGCAGTGCATTTAGTCGTTATGTCTCCTTAGTCTCTGTGACAGGTTCTCGCTGGTTCCGTACTTTTCATGACCTTGACAGTTTGGTGCAGTACTGGTCAAGTGTTTTGTAGAGTGTCCCTCAGACTGGGTTTGTCTGATGCTTTTCTTATAGTTAGAACGGGGTTGTGTGTTTCTGGAAAGAATGTCACAGAGGTGTTGTACCCTTCCCATCCCATTGTATGGGGCAGGGGGGTGGTGCCTGAGATCCAAGTGACATTCCTGGTGATGTGAACCTCGGTCACTTGGTGAAGGCCGTGTTGGCCAGGCTTCTCCACGTACAGTGGAGTTACTGTTTGTCCCTTTCCTACCTCTGTTCTTTGGGAGTGAGTTCACTGAGTGCAGTCCACACTCAAAACAGGTGAAGGGAACTGCTCCTCTGCCTGGAGGGGCTGCTATCTTCATAAATTCCTTGGAATTCTGTAAGGAACATTGATTTCTTGTCCCCATTTATTGATCGATGGAATCGTTTGTTTAGATCAGTCTGTATACTTGTGTTATACTTTGGGTTGTAGTCCAATACTACAGTGTTTGTTTTGTTGCTCAGACTGTTCTGGTTTTGGCCACTGGTAGCCCCTTCAGCTTGGCCCCTGTGTCCCCGTGACATGCTCCATCCTTTTGTTTCTCCAGCACTGCCTTACTTCTGGCAGTAGGAGATGCGCCCGGCTCCTCCTGTACTTCCCAGCCCTTGAGTCAGCCATTTCCTGCAAGAGCCCTGGTTTCTCTGCTTTGAGGATAGTATTTAGAAACCAAGATCTGGGTGTTGGGAAGAGCCATGTGGTTTTTATAGCCATCGTTTGCATTTGTTGATTCCATTTAGTAGATTTCAATGATTAATTCAGCCACTCTGAGTATTACATTTGGTGGCAGTGATTTTTAGTGTTTTAAAAAAAATCCATTTTGCAAACCTTCCCTTCTATAAAACTCTTTCTGGAGAGTGGGTATCTGGGAGAAGGATGAATGGGGAAAAGGTCATGGATATTTTTTACGTTTCTAGATATTGAACAGCAAATTGTTCTCCGTCATATTGGATCATAATACTGTCTCCAAGATGTTATAAATATACTAGTTTCACTTCAGTTTTCTAGAATACATAGAAAGGTACAGAATGAAAACCCTTTTTCTTCCTGTCCCCATCTTTCCAATTCCCGTGCACGTCTTTTTTTGGAGATCATGGTATTCTCTCCTCATGATTCCTTTTTAGAGTTTGCCCTGAACAGGCCAGCAAAATGAGTGCACGTGAAGAGAGCGTACTAGGAGAGGGTAATAACTGCATGGTAGAGCGCATGCTCAGCATACACAAGGTCCTGGGTTCAATCCCCAGTATCTTTCCTAAAAAATAATAATAATAAAAAACATAAAGAGGGCATACTAAACACACTGTTCTTAATCTTGCCTTTTTACTTTGTATTTTGGAAATCTTTCTATATCAGCACAGAGAACTTCCTCGCTCTTTTTAAAGCTGCAAAGTATCCCACTGAATGATTTTACACTACTGTATGTAGCCAGTCGACTGCTGAAGGATATTTAGATTTTTTTCCCAAACTTTTACTAAAGTGAACAATGAGGAGATGATTAACCTTCTGCTCCCCTTATTTTGCCTGTGTGCAAGTTGATCTGAGTAATGAATTCTCAGACACATGACTGCTGGTTCAAAGGGTTGATACATTTGTGACCTTACAAAATATTACCAAATTGCCCTTCACAGGGGTTCTGTCCAGGTCACATTCCCCCTAGCAATGTACGAGACTTATGACCCTATTATCCTATTACACACAAAAGCCTGTGTTATTAAACCTGTGGGTACATGTGTCTAAAGCACCTTAGGACAGTGAATGGAACATAGCAAGAGTGTTCCCTACTTGCATTACCGCTGTTGCGATTAGATTTTTACCAATCTGATGGAAGATGGTGCCTTGGTGTCTTCCCATTTGCTTTTTTGTTTGTTTTTGGTTTTTTCGGGTTCTTTTTTTTTCTGAAAAAACTATTTTTAATATTCTTTACCAGAGATGTTAATAGTACTGTGACAATAATACAGGTGATATAATATTAGGTCATGGCCAAATCTCTTACACAATATGCTTATAAAAATATTTTAAAAATCATATACAGGGGAGAAAATTAGAAAAAGAACAGAAAGGAAACACCGCATATTATTGGTGCTTGTGTATAGATGTATAACCGGGATAACTGGCATGGTTTAACGCTTTTATATTTCCTAAATATTTTTAATGAGAATATGGTACTTTTACAGTGGAAAAAGGAAATATTCTAAAGTAATGGTTTTAAAGTTTTAAGGCAGTAGAAATCGTTTTCAAATGAATTCTTATGCAGAACCACAAGCATAAAGACAACACTAAAATATTTTCTGGATGAATTCTGAATATTTAAACTAAAAATAGTTAGGAACATCAAAGACAATAAGATATTAAAGCATCTTCAATCTTATTACATAAAAATACAAAAAAGTGGATATTGTTACCGGTCATCACTGACCATGAAAGAAAAAATGTACACACGCAATATTAGTGTGTACATTTTAATCCAAGTTCTGATTTCTTAGTTTTGTTCTTCACTGGAGAAAGAGTCAGATTATAGGAAAAACTGGAAAGCTGGAAAGCTGACTTGAAACAGGAAAATAAATAGAAAGTTTCATCCTAGCTCAAGCTGAATAGGTAGTTTAGTTCTAAGCATCTCTGCACACAGCCTTCTTATCAGGAGAGGAGAGATGGGATATAAATGATACAATTCCAAGTGCTTGGACAGACCCCACCTTTCTGGATGGGGCACAGGAGGACAAAGGAATGTATGTCTTTTTCTTAAATGATGCTGACTCCCACCCACAAAGCTCTCCACAAAGAACGGCGGCCATGTTAAAATTCTTTTTCTCATTTGTGACAAAATGGAACATCAGACACTTGCTGAAGGTATAATTTTCAAGGGAAGGTTAGCCAGTCTTCTTAGAAGAAGAATTGAAATCATCCCATCAAAGCACTTTGGGAACTATGATGAAAATGGGGAAATAAGCCCTTCCTCTCGTGAATGAAGATTCAGTGTGACTGTGTCTAGTTCAAACGGTTGATACACTTGTGACCTTACAAATGAATAAACTGAAAATAGAAAATGTTTAATAGGGTCATTCTAAGTGAAGGAAGCCAGAAAGAGAAAGAAAAATACCATGTGAGATCGCTTATATGTTGAGTCTAAAAACAAACAAACAAACAAACAAAGCATAAATACAAAACAGAAATAGACTCACAGACATAGCATACAAACTTGTGGTTGCCAAGGGGGCAGCAAATGGGAAGAGAGAGTCTGGGATTTCAAAATTATAGAATAGATAAACAAGAGTATACTGTATAGCACAGGGAAATATATAGAAGATCTTATGGTAGCTCACAGAGAAAAAAATGTGATAATGAACATATATGTTCATGTATAACTGAAAAATTGTGCTCTACACTGGAATTTGACACAACATTGTAAAATGATTATAAGTGAATAAAAAATGTTAAAAAAAAAAGAAAAAAAAGAAAGTGTTTAGTAGGGAGTTTAATGGCTGTAAATATAAGAAAGATAAGTTACATAAAATTCACTGACTACCCAAATTAGAAGTTCATGGGACCAATTTATCCCTTTCCAGCCCGTCTCCCCTCTGATAACTGTAAGTTTGTTCTCTATGTCTGTGAGTCTGTTTCTATTTTGTAGATAAGTTCATTTGTGTCCTTTTTTAAAGATTGCACATACAGGTGATATTGTATGGCATTTTTCTTTCTCTTTCTGGCCATTTGCTTTTGTCTTTGGATGAGTGAGACTGAATCCCTTTTCATGTGTGTGTAACAGCCATTTGTGGTCCCCTTTTCTGGGCATGTCTTTTGCCATTTATCCGTTGGGTGGGTAATCTCTCTCTTTTTCTTGTTAATAGGAGTTCTTTCAATCTTAGGGAAATTAGCCCTTTGTGATCTGAAGGGCAAAGATTTATTTCCAGTTTGTCATGTGTCTTGCCAATCTTTGCTTGTAAGGGTTCTGGATTTTGAGTCAGCTGGGAAGGCTTTCATGATTTCCATTTTCACATTGAACTGTTTCACTTTTTTGAAATACGTCCCGGCAGATGGTATGAGGTTTGGAGTGTTTTAAATTTTTAATTAAATTCATAGCTGTAAATTCGTACCTTGGTGATGTTTTCCCTGCATTTATTTGGTTATTGGTGAGGGGGAACATGATTCGCTATATTTGTTTCTAATTTTATTTCATCCCAAGTGAGTGATCGGTACTTTTTTTTATGCACAAATCTTTGGGATCTTAAGACTTTTCTTACCAACCTGCAGTATTTCTTATATAAACAGACAATGTTTGTATATTTATTGCCAATACATTTCCCATCCTAGTTTTAAAAATATTTAGTATATTCCAGAAAGCTTTAGCTTTTCATACACTAAATGGTTACCTTTTACCTCTGCGCCTCACTGGGGACAGTTCAAACTGCCGTCTTCAAGTTCACTGACCTACACTCTCATCTCTGGTTATTTGCATCCAGTGAAATGTTTATTGTAGCTGTTGTATTTATCATCTCTAGATTTTCCATTTGATTATTTTTATCTCTTTCATTTCTCTCTTTATTATTTTATTATACTACTTGTAATAGCTGTTTTACAGCCTTTGTCTATCAATTGCATCATCTCTGGTATATCTGGCCTGTTTCTGTTGACTGGATTTTCTACTGCTTGTGAGTCACATTTCGTTGTTTTATTGCACTGCTAGTAATTTTTGACTGGATGCCAGATATTGTGACTTCTGTGTCCTTGAATGCTTCATTTTCTTAATATGCAAAGAGGAACTGATGCATATTAAATTTTTCACAGTTTATTCTGGCAAAAATCCATCCAAATCAAGTAACACCTAGTCTAGCAGACAGAAGGGAGCTCCGGGGAGCTGTACAAAATGAAAGACGTATATAGGCAGAAAGGAGCAGGGACAGGGGAGTTATACTAGGCGAAAAAGTGGGTCAGTTATTGCAAAGTTACTTTCCTTGAGGGGATGGCACGGGTCTTTCAGGCAGGTGACCCAACTCATGCTGATCACGTGATTCTAGACTGACTGCTTCAATTCCATTGCTGAGGGAGCCGAAACTGTAATAATGAAGTCTCAGCTTGGTGACATGGAACTTAGACTAAGCAGCTCCATTTTGGGTCTGTTGTCTTGTTTTTAACAGTTGTATCCCTTTAAAGAGTGTTGGAATTTATTCTGGCACATGGTTAATTTATTTGAGAATATAGAGCAGCCTGTACTCAAGGCTAACTTAGCCCCACTGCTGTCGGAGACTTGCCTGGGCTCCTTGCTAAATGCCCCATGTATTGAATTGAATGAGGTCTCCACGCGGGAGGCTGGGCACTTGAAGAATTTCCACCCTGTGTGAGTCCAGGGAACCTTAGACTCACAAATCCACGAGGAACAGTTCTCTTTCTGGCAGGTATTTGCCTAGCCTCATGGACCTTCACCCTTGGTCTGATTGGCGTTGAGCCCGCCCGTGTGAATTTCTCAAGCTCCTTCTCTGTGTGTATCCCTCCTTTCTGGTGTTCTGCCCCCTGATTCTGCCCAAGCCTCCGTGAGCTCTGATCTCTGCTTCCTCAATTCAGTGGAGCTCTTTTGAGATTCCCCTACCTGTGCTGCAGTCTAGACATTTCCTCTGGGCAGGAAGGCTGGGCAGTCATAGATGCCATCTCATTCGTTTCCCTTCACAGCTCTGCACTTACCTGTTTTCCAGTGTTTGAGAATTGTTTTTGCATAATTTCTGGGTTTATGTTTTTAATGTCAGGAGGGCACATCGTATAGTAGTTACCAAATCTTCAGCTTTATGTATATTATTTTCTTTATGATTGTTTTTAGCATAGAAATCTGAGAAAATAATTACCCTCCTCTCACAAATATAATAACCCCCCTTTGAATAAACCCTTCTTTTGAAGAAAGAAGAGGTGGGTTTAGTGGTGAGAATGGAGGAGGGAATTTAGGAGACACTGAAATAGGAACGATTCTAGGATTTGGTCATTACACATGGGGTGTGTGTGTAAAACCAACAAGGCATAAAAGAGCCAAAGTTATAATAAAAGTGGTAGTGCTTCAGTCTGAGAACAAAGCTTCAGTCACATGAGAAGATGGAGTCCTCGTCTTAATGTACTGTCATTTATTATTATTACTTTTACCAGTTGAGTAAAAAGATGAAGGCACGTAGCCAAGAAGACATGATAATACGAAAGAAGTAACACTGTGTAAACAAGGAGCTGTTACATAGAAAGCACTGAAAGGGGACTGAGAAATTCTGCAGTTTCATTCCTGTTTTACCACGTGCAGGCTGTGAAGCTGGTAGTCTATTTGAGCCTTAGTTTCTTCGTTTGTCACATGGGGAACATGTGTCACGCCTACTTCCTAGGTGAGGCTCAAATGAAATAACGCACGTGAGAGTGCTGTGTTGAACTTGCATCATCCAGAGGTGAGATATCACCGTATGATTGTTCTTATTATGGCTAGTAAGTATCAAGATGTGGGAGATGAGAGTAAAGCTGCAGTCAAAGCCAGACAGTTGTCGTCTTGGAGCGCTCCCTGTAGAGCTGTCAGTAAAGGTGGAAACAACAAGTAGGTGGGCAGCAACTGGAAGGGGACCACCATAAACAAAACTTAGAGGCAGAAACAAGCTCTCTTTTTATGTTTACCCCCCGGGACCATTTACCCTCCCCCTGCAAAGAGTAGCTAATCAACACGTTGAGGAAATGAGAGCAGAGTGTAACGGCTGGAGTGGGGAGATTTGTGCTGGGGAGAGGTGAGGACACTGGCTGAGAAGCTAAGAGGAATGGCTGGAAAGACAGATAGATGTGGGAGAGAAAAGTGCTTTTGGCGAGTGTGGGAGTGAGTGGTAATTATAAAGGTAATGGCAATTAATTGTCAAAATTCATGCCGAACAGAAGGGAAAGTCTTCCATTCTTTTTCATTTTGGAGAGGTAACTGATCCTAATAATTTGGGGTATGGCCTTTGACACTGTTTGTAATGCGTACAAAACATGGATACTATGAAATTCCATTCACACCGGGCAGCAGCTCCCTCCCTAAGCCTGGAATCTTTCTCTGCCTTCGGCTTCTTGGTCCCTGGGCTGGTTCCCCTTCTAACCCCCACGTGAGCTTTCTCGTTTTGCTTCCTCACTCCTAAGAGGAGGTGGGCCTCAAGGCTCAGTCCTTGGCTTTCTGTTCTTCCCACTAGCTTCTTTGCTCCTGAAGATCCCTTCCAAGCAGATGACTCCCCAGTCGCCCCTTCAACACCTGACTTATCTCACGAGTTCCAAGTCCGTGTCACCTACCACCTGCCGGACGTCTGTCCCTCGATCTCTTACCCTCCACCTCGCACTTGACCTTGTCTATGGTCAAAGTCAGCCATGTGTCTCAAAAGGGCTCCTGCTTTCAGCTTTCCTGGTTTTTGTCATTTATAGACCCTAAAATCATGTGCTCAAAACCCTGGCTTTGGTCTGATTGTTCCTCCTGCCGTATCCTTCTCCTCTATCCCATGTTTTCAGTTTCTATTTTCACCACCTACACCATGACAATCATCCTGCCACAAGCCTCTCCCTGCTGTAATCCACGTCCCCGTAGCTGCCATGTCATCCTGTATAAAGTATGATTTATGTCTTAATTTTCTCCTCCCTCTCAACATAGAACCCCTGACCTTCTTGCTTCCCTGCCACTGTCCCAGCGCCTCAGCCTGGCGATTATGCCTCTCGCAGTCCCACCCCAAACGATCTTTCCAGTCTCATCTCCATGACTTCTCTACACCTCCTTTCCATTCCAGCCCCAACAATTTTAATTATTATTCTCTTAAAACCCCTTGTACCTGTTGACTCCTGGATCTTTGCTCACGCCACTAACTCAGTCTGAAATTCTGATTGCATTTTCCTGAACTTGTCCAAGAACTTTTCTTCCTAGTTCAAAACCAAATCAAGCCCTGTCTCCTCCAAGGGGAATTTTCTGATCATCTCCACTGTCCGCGGTACTGTCCCTTCCACAGCCCGAGGACACTGGTTAATGACAGCCTAGACCGGTATTTCCCTATTATCTCTTCAGATGCACGTTTGGCCTCCCCGAGTTTCCCGTGCGCAGAGACGATGCTTCATTCCCCGGTTTACCCTCAGTGCCCGACACAGGGCCTGGGCATCGTAGATGCTCAGTAGCTTTCACGCGCAATGATTATGCTTAGGGATAGGATGGTTAGGTCGACGATGTGGAGAGAAAGAAGATAAAGTTTGGGGGATAAAGAAGAGGGCTATTACAGGAAGAGATGAGGAATAAAATTGTGGCCAAGGACGAAGGGAAGAGATTGAAAGAGAGGTGCGAATGGGTGTTTGGGAATGAAGGATTAGAGCATGAGATTGAGTAAAGATCACACGCCTACCTGTGTTTGGTGGGACCCAGGATGGAGGCCCCGTGCAGGTGTGGTCAGGAGGTGAGTGTGTGAGGGCCCAGATGGTCCTTAGGGGAGGTAGATTTGGTGGAGTTGGCCCTCTCAGCTCTGTATGGCAGGCAAACCATGAATGACTTCATTCAAGTCTTCAGGTTCTCAAAGAAGCAGCTGGTGGAAGGCCTGGTTGCCTCTTTCACAGAAAAAGAAGGATAAAGTTAAGAAAGTATTGTGTTTATTTATTAGATTCACTCAAAAAGTGTTTATTGAGCACCTATTATACTCCAGGTACCTAGAATACAGAGGTTTTGCCCTGAAGGAGCTCCTAGTCTGGCGAGGGAAACAAAAAGATTTAAAAATAAGTGTACCCGCATGTTACTCTGCAGATGAGTCCTGTACAGCGTGTGCAGCATAACGCAGGGAGGGGTTGGCTTACCTTGGGGAGACAGAAAAGACTTCTCGGGGGAGCAACGTAAACTGAGTCTTGAAATCTGAGTAGGCATCTGCCAGGCTGGTGGGAACAGGAGAGTCGGGGCGAGGGTTGGCATTCTGGGCACTTAGGCAGCCAGAGTCTCAGGGAGCTGGTGACATTTCAGGGGAATTCATGCGGTTGGGGCCAGGAGGAGGTAAGTGATGTGGTTGCAAAGGAAACAGCAGGCCCGCGAGAAGAGTTCTTCGCAGAGCTGGTGAGAGGTGATAAGGGCCAGCAACAAGGCAGGGTTAGCAGGAATGGAGGTGGGGGCGGGGGTGGGGGGGGTGAAGGCGATGCTGAGGAAGTGGAATCATCAAGACTGTGCAACTGCTGGTGAGAGAGACAGAGCGCAGGATCCAGTGTGACTCCCAGGTTCTCGCTGGGGCAGCTAGGTGTGCGATGAAGTCATTTACTGAGATGTAGGAGATACAAGGAGCAGAAGGATTGGGAAATAGGATCAACTTGGTTTTCGACGAATCAAGTTTGAGGTGCCCCTTGGGATTATACCAGAATACTTCGTGGCCCACTTAACCGTCCGCTGCGTTGCAAATGTAGGAGCTTTGATGTCTGGGAAAGGCCAAAGGAATCCTTGGCAGAGGAAGTACAAGCACGTGCAGCCCAGCGTCAATTTAAGTTACTGAACGTTTGCGATGGGCCAGACGGTGCAGCCCACGTGCCTCTCCAAGGGCGCGGAGACTCTACCTGCCTTGTTCACAGCTGCAGCCCGGTGCCCGGTGCAGTGACTGACGCACAGTGGGCGTGTCATTAATCTTTGTTGAATGAATGACAGAATGCATAGATGAACGTGTCTGGTAGCGGGAATGCAACAATGAACGTCTCCTGTCCCCCTCCCTTGGGAGCTTGCTGTCTGGCTGGGGAGACAAATGCAAGGCCAGAGTGTCCAGCAGCATCTTACAAGCCTGAATAGAAGTTGGATGTAAGGGCAACAAGGACTCGGGGGGAGAGGGAGTGACTTGCTCAGGCCTTGTGCTGAGTTTTAAAGTTTTCTAGGCAAGAGGAAGGAAAAGACATTCCAGGAAGAAGGAACAGGCCATATAGAGGCTTAGAGGGGTGCAAGTGTGGGGCCTGGTTCTCGGACTGACAGTTTAGTGCGGCCGCACCCCCCGTGGCAGTGTTCCTGCCTGCCACCCCCTTGTAAGGAAACACGCCCCATCCGCGGCCCTTGCTGAGGGGAAGCTATGGGTGACCTTGCTTTACACAAAATGAAACTGCTGTTCAGCCGCAGGGACCCCAAACAGACAAGTCGTTAGCTGTCTGGCAGCCGAGGAGGTAAACCTGAGTGGAACGACTGTTCAGACCAGAAGGGGCAGGGCCAGTCTCTACGATGTGTGTGTGTGAGTGTGAGCGCGTGTATGTGTGTGGAGGTGGTGGTGTGGAAAACACAGCGAATCAGGCGGTGAGCCACAGCAGCCAAGATGGAGAGGAGCCGGAGAGGCCAAGATGGCCAAAGGAAACAATTCCAAAAAAGCAGAAGCCACGTGGCCGAGAAAAGACTTGCTGAGCAGAGGGAGAGGCAGCTGTTTTCAGAGCGGGGAGCAGATGGAATCAGAAGTCAGCCTGTTCTATCAGGTCTGTACGTATTAAAGCCCATTACTAATGTCATATATAGTATTTGCTGTCAACCGTCAAGTATATTTAATAATTCATGAGGAAAGGATCTTTAAAACTTCTGTTGTTCTTCCTTTATTCCCAGCGGTTTAAGTTTCCTGCTCATCTCATTTCTCTTCTGTTTGAATAACTTCTTGTTACGGGTCTTCTGGAGCAGGTCTGCTGGTGATGGATTCTCTTAGTTTTCCTTCATCTGATAATGTCTTTATTTCATCATCATTCCTCCAGGGTACTTTTGCTGGATATAGAATTCTGAATTAACAGTTTTTATTCCCCCTCAGCACTTAAAAGAATATTATCCCGCTTTATTCTGGCCCCCATTATTTCTGATGAGAAGCCACAGTTTTTTGAATTATTGTTTCTCTACAGGAAATGTGGCTTTTCCCTGGCTGCTTTGAAGATTTTTTGCTTTGTGTTTAGTTTTCATTGGTTTGGTTGTGATGTGCCTGGGAGATGAGTCTTTGTTTTTTATCCTGTTGGTGACTTGCTGAGCTTTTTGAGTCTGTGAGTGTTTGTCTTTTACAAAATTTGAGAAGCTTTTAACCATTATTTCTTTTGTAAAAAGGTTTTTTTTTTCCTGTATCACACTCTCTTTCCTGTTCTTCTGTGGCTCTGATGACATGCGTGTTAGACCTTTTAGTTTTGTCCTACGTGTCCTTGAAGCTCTGTGCACTTTCTTCCAAGCCTTTTTCCTCTATGTTGTTCAAGTTGCATAGTTCCTATACTCAGATTCACTGAATCCTTCCTTTGTCAGTTCCATTCTGTGGTTGAGTTCATTCAGTGAATTTTTTAAAAAAAATGGTTACTCATTCAAATTTTTAGTTGTAAAATATTCATTGGGTTCTTCTTTGTATTTTCTGCTTATTCCACAAGATTTTCTATCTTGCCTTCTTCTCAACAGTGTTTGCCCTTACTTGTTGGAGTCTTTTATAATCACTCCTTTAACGTCTCTGTCAAATAATCCCAGCACCGGTCCCAGCACCTTCACTGAGGTGCCCACTGTCTCTCCTCATGTGAGCTGAGAGATTCCTGCTTCTTCATAATATGGGCAATTTTGGAGTATCACCTGGGTATGTTGAATATTACGGTATGAGCCTCAATCTTTTTGTAGGTCCCGTAGAGTATGCTGGTGTTTTTGTTTTCTCAGGCAACTGAGCTGGTTCGGTTCAGGTCACAAGCTCCAGTCAGCCCTCTGTGGCTGTGGTTTCAACGCCAGTTGTTTTCCAAGCCTTTGCAGTGCTATTGGGATCTGTCCCATGTGGGTGCCACCCAGTGGCCAGTCTGGAACTCGGGTGGTAGCCTGTCTCTTAATTCACTTCTCTGTCTGTTGACTTGTTCAGTTCTCTGAATCTGTTTGTCAACTGATCGTTGCTTGTGCAGTTCAGGAGTGATCCCAGGAGTCCATAAACAACATTTTGGGGTTCCTTTCCTAAGTTCTTCCCTGTCTGTGACATCTCCAGTGCTTTCTGATTCCCTTGATTTTCCCTTTGTGGTCTGCCAGGTAGAAAGTTGGGGCTTCATTTACCCTGCTCTGCTGTACACATGTTGCAATTGTGCCCTCAACTGGGTTCAAGCAGCAAGAGAAGAGAGAGGAAACTAATCCGTGGGGTTTTTTCCCTCCCATCCTCTTGGGGCCACACCTCTTCTGATTGGAGAGGAAAGTTCCCCCTTCTTCAGAGTTGTAAGTACCTGCAGGTCCCTGCTGCCACTGTTGTCATTTCCAGGGGAACCCTTCCCCACTCTCTAGGCCAGAACTGGGAGCTTCCCCTCAAGCTCCCTCTGTCCACGCTGATGTACACGTCCAGGTTTTGGGCTGCCTTGAAGTCAGCCTAGGGGCTACTGGAGGGAAAAAAAATGGTAAACTTCCTGCCAGTTTGCACTCTGGTGTGTCCCCCTAACCCGCATGTTGGTACCACTTTTCAGAGCCCTTAAAGGGCTGCTCCGTACGTTTAACCCAGAGCTTTATAGTTGCCTTCAGGGAGAGAGAGAGGACCCCGGACGCCGTTAAAAGAGTAGTAACTCTGCAAATTATAAAGTATGATCATTCTAATCTGGCAGTGTTTGTTTTGATTTCCTGACATGATACTATATTCTTGCATCTCAGATAAGTCTTATGGGGTTATTTTCCTTGTTTTTTGGAGCACGTTCTCAGACTTTTTTTTTAAAGCATAAGTTTAGAAGTAAATTTCCTCATTATTATTACTTTTTTAATTTCGAAAACACTTTTGAGTTTTGCTGGGTTGACATTTCTTGGTTCACCAATGCTTGCTTGCTTTCATTTTTTATAATATATATTTATGGAAGTATAGCCAGTTTACATATTGTGTCACTATCTGGTGTACAGCAGCGCTTTCTTTCAATATGACAAATGCCTGATTCCATTGTTTTCTGGCCTCCATTGTTGCCACTGAGACTTGTTGTCATGCTAACTGTTGCCTTGTTCGTGACCTTTCATTTCTTTCTGGCTGCTTTCAAGACCTTTTCATCTGTGATATTCTGAAGTTTAGCCTGATGTTTCTGCTTATGAATTCATGTTCATTCTTTCTGCTTGGGAGTCACTGACCTGTGGGTTTTGATGCTTCGTTTGTTCTAGAATACTGTTAACCAGTATTGGTTTAAATATTACCTTTTGTCTGTAATCACCATACTTTCCTTCCACAACACCAGTTATTTCTATATTACATCTTCTCAGCTACTTAAGTATTTAATTTTTAAGAATTGGAAAAAGCAGCATAATTTAAACATAAAGAGAGTAGGAGGAAGCTAGTCATACAAATGGATAAGGTAGGACATGGGGAAACAAGAATACACATAACATTTAAAAAGAAAACCAATAGAATAAAGCAAATCTCAGACAAGCTTTATTGTTTTTATCAAGTGAGAGAGTAAAACTAAAGCATATTTAGAATGAATAAAAGAAACATTCCTTATACAGCATAAGTTTTTAAAAAACAAAACAACGTCGTAACTCTGCAGCAAGGACTGAAAAGACAGAGCGCTCTAGGACTCCGGGTAAGTTACAGAGCCTGCTGTCTGAACCTCACGATTACCTCACAGGTCTAGTGTCCATGCTGTAGCATCGTATCGAGGTAAAAGTGTCACAAGCCCTCTTTGTGAAGTAATTGGAATTATTGCTTTTATTTCAGCCAGAACACAAAGTGGAAAATGTAACCCAGCTGGTCTAGAGATGAGACATTCTAGGACCACACGTTTTAATTCCTCCGTTTATTGCTCGCGGTTTAAATAGAGAGCCCTCTAGCGGGCTGTGATGGAATAACAGGAGCTGCTCTTGGGCTATTGAGAGAGAAGAGGGAGAGACTTCTGTCACCATTTGGGTGACCTCTAGACCAGAGCTTCTAGCTTCAAGAGAAGACTTGGCACTAGAACTCTTGACCCGTCCTCTTACTGTTTACAGATGGCCACCAATTATGTCACACGACTGCAGTGGAAACCATTCACAGAAGCCAGTGTGAGCACCCACTCTGGACTTGTGCAACAGTGCAGCCCCACAGATGGAGTAAGAGGTAAGCGCTGATCAAAGTCAGATCAAAGACATGTGGCCGAGGTGCCTGAAGGTGTTTTGGGCCTGCTGTAAAAGGAGGGGAGAGAGACGATCGATGGGAAAATTAGGGGTGTGTAGTCCAAATGGGAATTACCGTTAAAAGAGTTAGAGACAGCAGTAAGCCCCTCATGTTCAGTGATGCCTGGGCAGATTATCCCAGTAAGAGAAGAATGGTTATACTGGGGGGAGGGTATAGTTCAAGTGGCAGAACGCATGCTTAGCATGCACAAGGTCCTGGGTTCAATCCCCGTTACCGCCTCTGAAACAAATAAACCTAATTACCTCCCGCTTAAGGCCAAAATAATAATAATAATAATAATAATAATAATAATAATAATAATAATAATAATAATAATAATAATAATAATAATAATAATAAAAAATAAAAGTAGAATGTTTGTCCCTTCCCACCCTCCTCCCCCTTGGCAACCACAAGTTTGTATTCTGTGTCTATGAGTCTATTTGTGTTTTGAATTGTAGAATAAATAAACAAGATTATACGGTACAGCGCAGGGAAATATATACAAGATCTTATGGTAGCTCACAGAGAAAAACATGTGACAATGAATATATATATATATATGCTCATGTATAACTGAAAAATTGTGCTCTGCACTGGAATTTGACACAACATTGTAAAATGATTATAAATCAATAAAAAAATTTTAAAAAATAATTAAAAAATGAAAATTAAATTAAAAAAACCAAAAACAAACAAACAAAACAAACAAACAAACAACAGAAAAAAGAAGAATGTTTATACTAGACTGTCCTGGCAGATTAGGGTGGAATGACTGGAAGACTAGACTGAGTCCTTGACTCACATTCAGTCTTCGTAGTTTAATTTGGATCTCAAATTTTTCCAATTGTCTGCTTACTGTCTTCACATACATGTCCCACTGTTACACTAATTTAAAACAATGTTTCTTCTCTCTAGCCTAATCTCAATCTTTTAATCTCCCTCAGTCGCTCCTTCTCTTCTGAAACTCAGTCTTCAAGTTCTTCCAATCTTTATCTCACAAAGTTTCTCCAGAAGAGTTTCTAAGTGACCAATGCAAAAATTCTGAGAGTCTGTGATTTCCCACATTACCTTTCATGATCCATCCAAGAAGGCGAGTTCTGAGCTAAAGCTCCACCTCCCGCTTGGTGAGATAGTGACCAGCTGGGTTGTTGAGAGGTTGGCAGCAATAGGTGATTTTTAATGGATCGTATGTGTCTGTTTCTACCTTCTTAACTGTATTACATTAACCTTACTTAGACTGCCTCCGATATTTGTGGAAAGCTGTGGGACACAGATAAACCGAATGTGTCCGACGTTTTAAGGATTCAGACTCTCTGTATCTGTCCTTCCTTTGTCATCCCACAGCCCCAATCCCAGGTAGGCTTCTCATATTGAGGTGACAATAGTAATCCTCAGGTTGGTCCTTTGGTCTCTACATTTTAAGATTTATCTTTTGCTACACTGCTTTGTTCATGGTCTTAATCCTTTGGGTCTTCCTCCCAGCTGGCCCTTGGTCTTAGTATATTTGGTTATCTGTCCCGCTTTTACTAATCCTTTTAAGCATATGGGCGTGGTGGAAACAGCGGTGAACCTACAATACCCTTTTTTGTCGTATCCTCGCAGATGGGTGGGGGCTTCCACATGGTACCTAGGTTCCAGGAGTGCTGGCCCAGCCGCACCCACTTAGGGGACCAGGCTACTGACCTTTGCATTCAATCCTCCTCTTCTGTGATCTGAGGGATGCCCAGCTACAGGTTGGCAGAAACACACTGACTAGGGCATATAAAGATGCACGTGGAGGTAAAATGGCTGAGCTAGGACACTCTCAGGAGATGAGGAAACCAAAGTCAGAAGAGTTAGAGGCTGAGAGACCAGCGCTTAGACAGCTGCTCTGAATGAAATACAACTCTCCAGAAAGCATGCCGCTTCCCCTGAAAACCTCAGCGCTGCTGGATACTTTCTTTCTCCCTCTGCCCTTGTGGTACTGAGCCCAGAAGCATGTTATATTTCCTTGGTCCTCGATATCACTTCAAGGACGTTCCCCTTGCTCCTTCATAAAAACCAGTTCTGAAACTCTTCATCGATTTCTGGCAACTACTACTTCCCTTTGTGGCAGTGATCTGCCGATCCTAGAATCACCTCCCCCACTCATTCCTCAAAGAGTTTAGCTTCTAGATCACAGTCATTATTCCTGATATTACGATTGTCCCTTCTGGTAATTAAAACAAATCTTCCCCAGAGTCTGTCTTCTCAGCTTTTTGGCTTCTTCACATCCAGAGGTCTTTCTTGTTACCCAACCTCAGTCACTCAGTCCCACAACCAAACCTAGATGTTACCCTTACCAACAGCTGAATCCACTAGGTGATAACCATTCCAGGCATCTTTCCCTATGGCTGCTCCCTCCCATCTTCCCAGCTGATACAATGTGTTACTTCAACTTACAGTCTTTGGCCTTACTGAGACCTACAGTCTATTGACCCAGCAATCATTTTGTGGTCCCTCTGATTTCTCTCCTTTCCAAGATTCAATTTCAGTGTATTCAAACCTTATAATCACTTCTTTAATGCACCATTAGCTCCCTGATCCTTCTTTCATTTCATTAACGAAACCAGACTATGGTTTAATCCATATCCCCCTTACCCTCCACCTACAGCTGAATGTGGACAGTTAAAAAATCAAAACCAATGACTCATCACACTTCATATTTATGATCATTAATCTCAAGAACCCCTCGGGGTTGTCTGGCAATTTTACCATCTGTTCCTGTTTCAGCCACTCTCCTGCCTCCTGGACACTATTTGGTTCTTCTCCTGTCAGTTCAAAGAATCCCTCTTCTGCTCTCTTCATTCTCAGTGGTAGACCTTGATTCTGCCTTCCCTGAGGAAACTGAAGCAGAACTTCTGTACAGCGTGTGACAATAGTTAATTGTACCGCATTGTATATTTGAAAGTTGCGAAGAGAATAGATCTTAAAAGCTGTCATCCTAAAGGAAAGAACTGTAACTTTGTGTGGTGATAGATGTTAACTAGACTTCTCGTGGTGATCATTTTGCAACATATACAACTATTGAATCATGTTGTACACCTGGAAGTAATATGATGTTATATGTCAATTATATCAATATTTTTTTAAAAAAAGAGAACTTCCAATGACTCCTATCAGCTCATCTATCCATCTGCCAGCATCTGTGTCCATGTATTCTGTGTTTTCTCCTGTTACTACCAATGAACTATCCATATTCCTAGTAACGGCCAACCCTAAGTTTGTGTAACAGGTCCCAGTAATCTCTTACCCACCCCAAATCCCATCCTAGCAGTTTCCCTTGTGTGTTACTCATTTTTATTTTTCTGCCGGGCCTTTCTCATTAGAACTCTGGCAAGCTGTTAGTTTCCCCATCTTAAAAATTCCCTATATTGACTCCATTTCCCATTACAGTTACCACCCCATTTCTCTCTTCCGTTCACAGTAAAGGACACAGTTTGAGGGGTAAGCAGCCAACTGAACAGTTAGAAAAAGGGGAAGAGAAAAATCGATGAAAGACTTGGGGGGGGATGAAAGAGTGAATATTAAAGTATAAGATAATATATTGGGGAAAACAAGACAGTTGACAGGATCAATAAAGTCAAAAATTGGTTCCTTGAGAAGACCAATAAAATTGAGAAATTTTTGGCAAGACTGATCAAGAATAAAAGGATGAAGGTGTGAATAAATGATGTTAGCAATGAAAGGAATCATACTGACAGCTGCTGAGGATAATTGATAAATAAGAGAATATTGTAAATTCTAAATGACTATAACTTTGATGAAATGTAAAAAAGTCCCAGATAAAGTAGAATTAAATCTAGCTCAAGGAGAAATTGAAAAACTCAAAAGTCTTACTGCTATTAAGGAATTCTAGCAAGTAGTTAGAAATCTTCCTTCCAAAACAAGCTAACAAGCCAACAGCAAAAAGAGCTATGAACACACGTACATAGAGACCTAGAAATTTTAGAGATGAGTTCTGCAAAGTATTCTAGGAAAAGATAATTCCAATCTTAGATAAGATATTTCAAAAAACTAGCCCCTCAAAATGAGGAATAGTATGCTAATAACTCAACTGAGCAATTCTAACCCTCTAGACAAAACCAGAGAAGGATAGCTTAAGAAAAGAAAATTATAGGCCTCTCTCAATGACGTAGCAGTAAAAATTGCAAGATATTAACAAATTGAACTCAGTGATGCATAAAATGACCCAGTTAGATCTATCTCAAAAACACAAAGTTAGCTTAACTTTTAAAAATTCATGTAGAGGGTTCACATCTGAGGAAGAGATTAGATGGCAGAGTAGAAGGACGCTCGTGGCTCACCCTCTCCCACAAACGCACCAGGACTCACATCCACAGACCCACTCAGCCAACCAGAGCATCTGCAGAACTCCGATAGAACATCGCCCTCTTCAAAAGATAGAGACGCCAAAAATCTGGTAGAAGAAAAGGAAAAAAGAAGAAAAGGGAAAGCAGAGCGGGATGGGTCCCGCGGGGAGGGAGCGGCAAAGGAGGACTCGCGCTCGCTCGCTGGATCTCCGCTCTCCAACTGAGGCCAGCAGGACGGAGGGGGAGCCTCCGAGGCTCGGATCTGTACAGAGCAGCCCTTGACCGACAGAACTAAGTTAAACGGGCACAGAGGGTCCCCTCAACACCCAGCCCGAGACGCGGCCTGGCAGCTGGGGGCAGGGCCGGGCTGCCCGAGTTGGGCGGGGGACGGGGGACTGGAACGGGGGCATGGAGGCGGCCCCGGGGGACTGCAGGGGGCTGCGCGCCGTGCCTGTGGGTGCACAAGGCAGAACAACCCGGGCCCTCCATGAAACAGCACGGCTGATGTGCCCTGGGGGGAAGGGTGCACACCCCCATCTCTGAAAACCCGCGGAAAGTTTTCGGGGGAAGAGAGGCGGACCTCAGGCACAGCCACCAAATCCTCCGGCGCTGAGCACCCGGGCGGGGGCGCAACCTGCATCCGCACCGAAGGGCTCAGCAGCCTCAAGGGCCTGACGGAGACTTGTCTACAGCCCGAGGCAGGTAGGATCCTTCCGTCCTGGTCCCTCAGAGAACTTGCTCCCCCAAGACAAACAAGGAGCTGGGCTCTGGCCCGGAGCAGGGACAGGGCTGTCCCTCGGTGTTCCCCGAGCCCGCCTGCGGAGCGCCGACCCGGGGCGGAGCGCGCAGCCGCACAGGGCAGCGGAGCCACCGGCCCGGGATGGGGCGGGCGGCCCACCGCCTTGCGGGCGGGAACGCAGCCCCGACCGCGCTGCTGGGAGCGGGCGCCGCCCACCCTCCTACCCGGCCAGTCGGCATCCTCTGACTGCGGCATCGGGAGGGGCAGTGACCCGCCCGCCCACAGCCAAGGAGAGCTGCACCTGACCCAGTGCTGGGAGGGGGCGCGGCCTGCTTGCCGACAGGCACTGGGAGCAGCACAGATGAGGGCGCTAACGGAGGGCCTCTGGTAACGGCAAGCTGAGCTTCCAAAACAGGGCGAAGACAGAAAGACTTCACATTAAAAGCACACAGTCTCCAGGAGAATACCGACCCCCCCCCCCTTTATACAATCTGTTTTTATCTGTTTTATTTTCTGTTACCCTCTTAATTTTTACTTCTTAATTCATTTTTCTTTCTGTTGGGTTTTGATGTCCTGTTATTGATTACACACAGGTTTCAAACACATCTTTTCATATTTTCCCCTTTTTTAAAAGGTTTTAAAAGGACGTCTCAACTCGATTGCTATTCTGCTTCAACATGCTCTTCTATTATTCATTATACACTGTTTTCAAACCTTTTTTTCTCCCTTCTTTTAAAATTCTTTCTCTCCCACTCTCATTTTTTCTTCTTTTTTCCTAAGTCTTATTCCTACATAGGCATTAGATAGATAAACTCCTTAAGGACCACAATAGATAACTGATACTCCATAAACCACAGTGCCAGAGAGGTAGGAGCACGATGAAGAAGCAGAGAAACCATTCCCAATTAAAAGAACAAGAGAAATCCCCTGAAAGAACGATCAATGAAATAGACATCGATAGCCTACTAGATCAAGATTTCAAAAAAGGAGTGACCAAAGTGCTGAAGGAACTAAAAGAGATAGTGTTTAGAGATATAAAATATGTCAAAAGTGAAATTGAAACTATAAAGAAGAGCCAAGTAGAATGGATAAACTCATTGACTGAGATGAGGAATGATCTAAAGGCTGTGCAATGCTGACTAGATAATGCAGAGGAACGAATTAGTGACCTAGAAAGCAGGACAACAGAAAGCACCCAATCAGAAGAGCTACAAGATAAACAAATAAAAACAAATGAAAATATCATAAGGGACCTATGGGATAATATAAAGTGTGCCAATCTTCGCACAATAGGGGTCCCAGAAGGGGAAGAAAGATCAAAGGGGACTGAAAAGGTTTTTGAAGAACTCATGACTGAAAACTTCCCAAACTTAAAGAAGGAATCAGATATCCAAATACAGGAAGCTCAGAGGGTCCCAAACAGGAAGAACCCAAATAGACCCACACCAAGAGATATCATAATCAAGATGACCAGAGTCAAGGATGGAGAAATGATCCTAAAGGCAGCAAGAGAAAAGCAAAGAGTGAGTTACAAGGGAACCCCCATAAGGCTCTCAGCTGATTTCTCTACACAAACACTACAGGCCAGAAGGGAGTGGCAAGATATATTCAAAGTCCTGAATGAAAAAAAGATGCAGCCTAGGATACTTTATCCAGCAAGGCTAACCTTTAGGATAGAAGGAGACATGAAGAATTTCACAGACAAGAAAAAGCTGCAGGAGTTTAGCAACACTAAACCCATGCTAAAAGAAATATTGAAAGGTCTACTCTAAATAGAAAAGCAGCGGATAATACAGAAATGATAAACTCACAACTGGAAAGGTAATAACTCATGAATTACAAATAAAATAAACACAAAATTATAAAAGAAGACATACAAATCATTGAGAGTGGGAGAGGGAGGCAGGGAAATATAGAATATTTTTTTCTTTCTTTTTTAAATTTTTTGTTCTCGATAGGATGGGTTTGAGATCATGTTACTATCAGTTTAATAAAAACAGTTATAGTAATGGGCTAATAGATTTATGAAAAAAGGTAACCACAAGCCAAAAACTTACAAGGGAGTCACAAAGATTAAATAAAATCCACGATAACACAAAGGAAAATTACCAAACCACAAAAGGAAAAAGAAAGGAACAAAGAGGAAATAGCAAATCAATTGCAAAGATAAGTTCAAAATGACAATAAACACACATCTATCATTAATTACTGTAAATGTTAATGGACTAAATGCTCCAGTCAAAAGACACAGAGTGGCAGACTGGATAATAAAGCAAGAACCTTCAATATGCTGCATACAAGAGACCCACTGTAGGGAGAAGGACACATGTAGATTGAGAGTAGAAGGATGGAAAAGGATATTCCATGCAAATGGACAAGCCAAAAAAGCAGGTGCTGCAGTACTGATTTCAGACAAAATAGACTTTAAAACAAAGGCCATGAAGAAGGACACTTTATAATGATTAAAGGAGTGATACAAGATGAGGATATTACACTCATTAATATATATGCACCCAATATAGGAGCACGTAAGTACATAGAGCAATTGCTAACAGAGATAAAGGGGGATATTGATGGGAATACAATCATAGCTGGAGATTTTAACACCACATTAACATCACTAGACAGATCTTCCAGACAGAAAATAAATAAGGCAACAGAGAAATTAAATAATACAATAGAAAAATTAGATTTGGTGGATATTTTCAGAGCATTACACCCCCCCCCCAAAATAGGATATACATTCTTTTCAAGTGCACATGGAACATTTTCCAGGATCAATCATGTACTTGGGCACAAAAGAAACCGCAACAATTTTAAGAAGATAGAAATTATCTCAAGCATCTTTACTGACCACAATACCATGAAACTAGAAATCAACAACAGAGAAACATAGGAGAACAAAAGGAAAGCATGGAGATTAAACAATATGTTATTAAAAATCCAATGGGTCAAAGAGGAAATCAAAGCTGAAATTAAAAAATACCTTGAGACAAATGACAATGAAAGCACAACCACTCAAAATCTATGGGACACAGCAAAGGCAGTGCTAAGAGGGAATTTTATAGCAATACAGGCCTTCCTCAAAAAAGAAGAACAATCTCAAATAAACATTTTAACCCACCAGCTGAATGAATTAGAAAAAGAAGAACAAAAAGCCCCAAAAGGCAGCAGAAGGAAGGAAATTATAAAGATTAGGGAGGAAATAAATACAATAGAGGTTAACAAGACCATAGAAAAAATCAAACCAAAAGCAGGTTTTTTGAAAAAGTAAATAAAACCGATAAACCTCTGGCCAAACTCACAAAGAAGAAAAAAGAGAGAGCACAAATTAGCAAAATAAGAAAGGATAATGGAGAAATTACAACAAATAAAATAGAAATACAGAATATCATACAAGAATATTATGAAAAACTACATAGGACCAAACTGGATAACCTAGAGGAGATGGACCGGTTTCTGGAAACATACTGCCCACCAAGACTGAATCAAGAAGAAACTGACCACTTGAACAAACCGATCACTAGAAATGAAATAGAATAGCAATTAAAAACCTCCCTACAAATAAAAGTCCAGGACAGGACGGCTTCACCAGGGAATTCTACCAAACATACAAAGAAGAACTCATACCAGTCCTTCTCAAACTCTTCCAGAAGACTGAAAAGGAAGGAATACTCCCAAACTCATTCTATGAAGCCACCATCACCCTGATACCAAAACTAGGCAAAGACACTACCAAAACAGAGAATTATAGGCCAGTATCACTGATGAACATAGATGCCAAAATCCTCACCAAAATCTTAGCAACTGGAATCCAACAACACATAAAAAAGATTATACATCATGACCAAGTGGGGTTCATCCCAGGGACACAATGGTGGTTCAACATATGCAAATTAATCAATGTAATACATCACATTTACAAGAGAACGGACAAAAACCACATGATCATCTCAATCGATGCAGAAAAAGCATTTGATAAAATTCAACACCCATTTATGATAAAGACTCTCACCAAGGTGGGTATAGAGGGAACATATCTCAACATCATAAAAGCTATATATGACAAACCCACAGCCAGCATAGTACTCAACGGTGCAAAACTCAAAAGCTTCCCACTAAAATCTGGGACAAGACAAGGATGCCCACTATCACCACTCCTATTCAACATAGTCCTGGAAGTCCTAGCCACAGCAATCAGGCAAGAGAGAGAAATAAAAGGGATCCAAATTGGAAAAGAAGAGGTAAAAGTGTCACTATACGCCAATGACATGTTACTATATATAGAGAACCCTAAAAGGTCCACACAAAAACTACTAGAGCTGATCAAAGGATTCAACAAGGTAGCAGGTTACAAGATTAATGTTCAAAAATCAGTGGCATTTCTTTACACTAATGATGAATCAACAGAAAAAGAAAGTAAAGAAACAATCCCCTTTAAAATAGCACCCAAAGTAATAAAATATCTAGGAATAAATCTAACCAAGGAGGTGAAAGAATTACACACAGAAAACTATAAACCATTGATGAAGGAAATTAAAGAAGACTTTAAAAAATGGAAAGATATCCCATGCTTTTGGATTGGAAGAATCAATATTGTTAAAATGGTCACACTGCCCAAGGCAATCTACAGACTTAATGCAATCCCTATCAAATTACCCAGGACGTATTTCACAGAACTAGAACAAATCATAATAAAATTTATATTTTATATAAACCATCAAAGACCTAGAATTGCCAAAGCATTACTGAAGAGAAAGAAAGAGGCTGGAGGAATAACTCTCCCAGACTTCAGACAACACTACAGAGCTACAGTCATCAAGACAGCATGGTATTGGTACAAAAACAGACATATAGACCAATGGAACAGAATAGAGAGCCCAGAAATGAACCCACAAACTTTTGGTCAATTAGTCTTCGACAAAGGAGGCAAGAATATACAATGGAATAGAGTCTCTTCAGCAAATGGTGTTGGGAAAACTGAACAGCAGCATGTAAAACAATGAAGCTAGAACACTCCCTTACGCCATACACAAAAATAAACTCAAAATGGATCAAAGACTTAAACATAAGAGAAGATACAATAAACCTCCTAGAGGAAAATATAGGCAAAACATGATCTGACATACATCTGAAAAATGTTCTCCTAGAACAGTCTACTCAAGCAATAGAAATAAAAGCAAGAATAAACCAATGGGACCTAATGGAACTTACAAGCTTCTGCACAGCAAAGGAAACCGTAAGTAAAACAAGAAGACAACCTACGGAATGGGAGAAAATTTTTGCAAATGAAACTGACAAAGCTTGATCTCCAGAATATATAAGCAGTTCATAAGACTCAATAAGAGAAAAATAAACAACCCAATCCAAAAATGGGCAGAAGACCTAAACAAGCAATGCTCCAAAGAAGACATACAAATGATCAATAGGCACATGAAAAAATGCTCAATATCACTAATTATCAGAGAAATGCAAATCAAAACTACAGTGAGGTATCACCTCACACCAGTCAGAATGGCCATCATTCAAAAGTCCACAAATGACAAATGCTGGAGAGGCTGTGGAGAAAAGGGAACCCTCCTACACTGCTGGTGGGAAAGCACTTTGGTGCAGCCACTGTGGAAAACAGTATGGGGATTCCTCAAAAGACAAGGAATATACTTACTGTATGACCCAGGAATCCCACTCCTGGGCATATATCCAGAAGGAACCCTACTTCAGGATGACACCTGCACCCCAATGTTCATAGCAGCACTATTTACAATAGCCAAGACATGGAAACAGCCTAAATGTCCATCAACAGATGACTGGATAAAGAAGGTTGGTATATTTATACAATAGAATACTACTCAGCAATAAAAACCAACAACATAATGCCATTTGTAGCAACATGGATGCTTCTGGAGAATGTAATTCTAAGCGCAGTAAGCCATAAAGAGGAAGAAAAATACCATATGAGATTGCTCATATGTGGAATCTAAAAAACACACACACACACAAACAAAGCATAAATACAAAACAGAAATAGACTCACAGACATAGAATACAAACTTGTGGTTGCCAAGGGGGCGGGGGGTGGGAAGAGATAGACTGGGATTTCAAAATTGTAGAATGGATAAACAAGATTATACTGTATAGCACAGGGAAATATATACAAAATCTTATGGTAGCTCACAGAGAAAAAAAATCTGACAATGTTCATGTATAACTGAAAAATTGTGCTCTACACTGAAATTTGGGACAACAGGTAAAATGATTATAAATCAATAAAAAATGTTAAAAAAGGAAGAAAGAAAGAAAGCACTGCTGTACACCAGAAATTGACACAATATGTAAACTGACTATATACTTCAATAAATATATATTATTAAAACGGAAAGCAAGCAAGCATTGGTGAACCAAGAAATGTCAACCCAGCAAAACTCAAGGGTTTTCAAATTTAAAAAATAATAATAATGAGGAAATTTACCTCTAAAGATAGGCTTTAAAAAAAAGTCTGAGAACGTGCTCCAAAAAACAAGGAAAATAACCCCATAAGACTTATCTGAGATGCAAGAATATAGTATCATGTCAGGAAATCAAAACAAACACTGCCAGATTAGAATGATCATACTTTATAATTTGCAGAGTTACTACTCTTTTAACGGCGTCCGGGGTCCTCTCTCTCTCCCTGAAGGCAACTATAAAGCTCTGGGTTAAACGTACGGAGCAGCCCTTTAAGGGCTCTGAAAAGTGGTACCAACATGCGGGTTAGGGGGACACACCAGAGTGCAAACTGGCAGGAAGTTTACCATTTTTTTTCCCTCCAGTAGCCCCTAGGCTGACTTCAAGGCAGCCCAAAACCTGGACGTGTACATCAGCGTGGACAGAGGGAGCTTGAGGGGAAGCTCCCAGTTCTGGCCTAGAGAGTGGGGAAGGGTTCCCCTGGAAATGACAACAGTGGCAGCAGGGACCTGCAGGTACTTACAACTCTGAAGAAGGGGGAACTTTCCTCTCCAATCAGAAGAGGTGTGGCCCCAAGAGGATGGGAGGGAAAAAACCCCACGGATTAGTTTCCTCTCTCTTCTCTTGCTGCTTGAACCCAGTTGAGGGCACAATTGCAACATGTGTACAGCAGAGCAGGGTAAATGAAGCCCCAACTTTCTACCTGGCAGACCACAAAGGGAAAATCAAGGGAATCAGAAAGCACTGGAGATGTCACAGACAGGGAAGAACTTAGGAAAGGAACCCCAAAATGTTGTTTATGGACTCCTGGGATCACTCCTGAACTGCACAAGCAACGATCAGTTGACAAACAGATTCAGAGAACTGAACAAGTCAACAGACAGAGAAGTGAATTAAGAGACAGGCTACCACCCGAGTTCCAGACTGGCCACTGGGTGGCACCCACATGGGACAGATCCCAATAGCACTGCAAAGGCTTGGAAAACAACTGGCGTTGAAACCACAGCCACAGAGGGCTGACTGGAGCTTGTGACCTGAACCGAACCAGCTCAGTTGCCTGAGAAAACAAAAACACCAGCATACTCTACAGGACCTACAAAAAGATTGAGGCTCATACCGTAATATTCAACATACCCAGGTGATACTCCAAAATTGCCCATATTATGAAGAAGCAGGAATCTCTCAGCTCACATGAGGAGAGACAGTGGGCACCTCAGTGAAGGTGCTGGGACCGGTGCTGGGATTATTTGACAGAGACGTTAAAGGAGTGATTATAAAAGACTCCAACAAGTAAGGGCAAACACTGCTGAGAAGAAGGCAAGATAGAAAATCTTGTGGAATAAGCAGAAAATACAAAGAAGAACCCAATGAATATTTTACAACTAAAAATTAGAATGAGTAAACTTTTTTTTTAAAAATTCACTGAATGAACTCAACCACAGAATGGAACTGACAAAGGAAAGATTCAGTGAATCTGAGTATAGGAACTATGCAACTTGAACAACATAGAGGAAAAAGGCTTGGAAGAAACTGCACAGAGCTTCAAGGACACGTAGGACAAAACTAAAAGGTCTAACACGCATGTCATCAGAGCCAAAGAAGAACAGGAAAGAGAGTGTGATACAGGAAAAAAAAAACCTTTTTACAAAAGAAATAATGGTTAAAAGCTTCTCAAATTTTGTAAAAGACAAACACTCACAGACTCAAAAAGCTCAGCAAGTCACCAACAGGATAAAAAAAACAAAGACTCATCACCCAGGCACATCACAACCAAACCAATGAAAACTAAACACAAAGCAAAAAATCTTCATAGCAGCCAGGGAAAAGCCACATTTCCTGGAGAGAAACAATAATTCAAAAAACTGTGGCTTCTCATCAGAAATAATGGAGGCCAGAATAAAGCGGGATAATATTCTTTTAAGTGCTGAGGGGGAATAAAAATTGTTAATTCAGAATTCTATATCCAGCAAAAGTACCCTGGAGGAATGATGATGAAATAAAGACATTATCAGATGAAGGAAAACTAAGAGAATCCATCACCAGCAGACCTGCTCCAGAAGACCCGTAACAAGAAGTTATTCAAACAGAAGAGAAATGAGATGAGCAGGAAACTTAAACCGCTGGGAATAAAGGAAGAACAACAGAAGTTTTAAAGATCCTTTCCTCATGAATTATTAAATATACTTGACGGTTGACAGCAAATACTATATATGACATTAGTAATGGGCTTTAATACGTACAGACCTGATAGAACAGGCTGACTTCTGATTCCATCTGCTCCCCGCTCTGAAAACAGCTGCCTCTCCCTCTGCTCAGCAAGTCTTTTCTCGGCCACGTGGCTTCTGCTTTTTTGGAATTGTTTCCTTTGGCCATCTTGGCCTCTCCGGCTCCTCTCCATCTTGGCTGCTGTGGCTCACCGCCTGATTCGCTGTGTTTTCCACACCACCACCTCCACACACATACACGCGCTCACACTCACACACACACATCGTAGAGACTGGCCCTGCCCCTTCTGGTTTGAACAGTCGTTCCACTCAGGTTTACCTCCTCGGCTGCCAGACAGCTAACGACTTGTCTGTTTGGGGTCCCTGCGGCTGAACAGCAGTTTCATTTTGTGTAAAGCAAGGTCACCCATAGCTTCCCCTCAGCAAGGGCTGCGGATGGGGCGTGTTTCCTTACAAGGGGGTGGCAGGCAGGAACACTGCCACGGGGGGTGCGGCCGCACTAAACTGTCAGTCCGAGAACCAGGCCCCACACTTGCACCCCTCTAAGCCTCTATATGGCCTGTTCCTTCTTCCTGGAATGTCTTTTCCTTCCTCTTGCCTAGAAAACTTTAAAACTCAGCACAAGGCCTGAGCAAGTCACTCCCTCTCCCCCCGAGTCCTTGTTGCCCTTACATCCAACTTCTATTCAGGCTTGTAAGATGCTGCTGGACACTCTGGCCTTGCATTTGTCTCCCCAGCCAGACAGCAAGCTCCCAAGGGAGGGGGACAGGAGACGTTCATTGTTGCATTCCCGCTACCAGACACGTTCATTTATGCATTCTGTCATTCATTCAACAAAGATTAATGACACGCCCACTGTGCGTCAGTCACTGCACCGGGCACCGGGCTGCAGCTGTGAACAAGGCAGGTAGAGTCTCCGCGCCCTTGGAGAGGCACGTGGGCTGCACCGTCTGGCCCATCGCAAACGTTCAGTAACTTAAATTGACGCTGGGCTGCACGTGCTTGTACTTCCTCTGCCAAGGATTCCTTTGGCCTTTCCCAGACATCAAAGCTCCTACATTTGCAACGCAGCGGACGGTTAAGTGGGCCACGAAGTATTCTGGTATAATCCCAAGGGGCACCTCAAACTTGATTCGTCGAAAACCAAGTTGATCCTATTTCCCAATCCTTCTGCTCCTTGTATATCCTACATCTCAGTAAATGACTTCATCGCACACCTAGCTGCCCCAGCGAGAACCTGGGAGTCACACTGGATCCTGCGCTCTGTCTCTCTCACCAGCAGTTGCACAGTCTTGATGATTCCACTTCCTCAGCATCGCCTTCACCCCCCCCACCCCCGCCCCCACCTCCATTCCTGCTAACCCTGCCTTGTTGCTGGCCCTTATCACCTCTCACCAGCTCTGCGAAGAACTCTTCTCGCGGGCCTGCTGTTTCCTTTGCAACCACATCACTTACTTCCTCCTGGCCCCAACCGCATGAATTCCCCTGAAATGTCACCAGCTCCCTGAGACTCTGGCTGCCTAAGTGCCCAGAATGCCAACCCTCGCCCCGACTCTCCTGTTCCCACCAGCCTGGCAGATGCCTACTCAGATTTCAAGACTCAGTTTACGTTGCTCCCCCGAGAAGTCTTTTCTGTCTCCCCAAGGTAAGCCAACCCCTCCCTGCGTTATGCTGCACACGCTGTACAGGACTCATCTGCAGAGTAACATGCAGGTACACTTATTTTTAAATCTTTTTGTTTCCCTCGCCAGACTAGGAGCTCCTTCAGGGCAAAACCTCTGTATTCTAGGTACCTGGAGTATAATAGGTGCTCAATAAACACTTTTTGAGTGAATCTAATAAATAAACACAATACTTTCTTAACTTTATCCTTCTTTTTCTGTGAAAGAGGCAACCAGGCCTTCCACCAGCTGCTTCTTTGAGAACCTGAAGACTTGAATGAAGTCATTCATGGTTTGCCTGCCATACAGAGCTGAGAGGGCCAACTCCACCAAATCTACCTCCCCTAAGGACCATCTGGGCCCTCACACACTCACCTCCTGACCACACCTGCACGGGGCCTCCATCCTGGGTCCCACCAAACACAGGTAGGCGTGTGATCTTTACTCAATCTCATGCTCTAATCCTTCATTCCCAAACACCCATTCGCACCTCTCTTTCAATCTCTTCCCTTCGTCCTTGGCCACAATTTTATTCCTCATCTCTTCCTGTAATAGCCCTCTTCTTTATCCCCCAAACTTTATCTTCTTTCTCTCCACATCGTCGACCTAACCATCCTATCCCTAAGCATAATCATTGCGCGTGAAAGCTACTGAGCATCTACGATGCCCAGGCCCTGTGTCGGGCACTGAGGGTAAATCGGGGAATGAAGCATCGTCTCTGCGCACGGGAAACTCGGGGAGGCCAAACGTGCATCTGAAGAGATAATAGGGAAATACCGGTCTAGGCTGTCATTAACCAGTGTCCTCGGGCTGTGGAAGGGACAGTACCGCGGACAGTGGAGATGATCAGAAAATTCCCCTTGGAGGAGACAGGGCTTGATTTGGTTTTGAACTAGGAAGAAAAGTTCTTGGACAAGTTCAGGAAAATGCAATCAGAATTTCAGACTGAGTTAGTGGCGTGAGCAAAGATCCAGGAGTCAACAGGTACAAGGGGTTTTAAGAGAATAATAATTAAAATTGTTGGGGCTGGAATGGAAAGGAGGTGTAGAGAAGTCATGGAGATGAGACTGGAAAGATCGTTTGGGGCGGGACTGCGAGAGGCATAATCGCCAGGCTGAGGCGCTGGGACAGTGGCAGGGAAGCAAGAAGGTCAGGGGTTCTATGTTGAGAGGGAGGAGAAAATTAAGACATAAATCATACTTTATACAGGATGACATGGCAGCTACGGGGACGTGGATTACAGCAGGGAGAGGCTTGTGGCAGGATGATTGTCATGGTGTAGGTGGTGAAAATAGAAACTGAAAACATGGGATAGAGGAGAAGGATACGGCAGGAGGAACAATCAGACCAAAGCCAGGGTTTTGAGCACATGATTTTAGGGTCTATAAATGACAAAAACCAGGAAAGCTGAAAGCAGGAGCCCTTTTGAGACACATGGCTGACTTTGACCGTAGACAAGGTCAAGTGCGAGGTGGAGGGTAAGAGATCGAGGGACAGACGTCCGGCAGGTGGTAGGTGACACGGACTTGGAACTCGTGAGATAAGTCAGGTGTTGAAGGGGCGACTGGGGAGTCATCTGCTTGGAAGGGATCTTCAGGAGCAAAGAAGCTAGTGGGAAGAACAGAAAGCCAAGGACTGAGCCTTGAGGCCCACCTCCTCTTAGGAGTGAGGAAGCAAAACGAGAAAGCTCACGTGGGGGTTAGAAGGGGAACCAGCCCAGGGACCAAGAAGCCGAAGGCAGAGAAAGATTCCAGGCTTAGGGAGGGAGCTGCTGCCCGGTGTGAATGGAATTTCATAGTATCCATGTTTTGTACGCATTACAAACAGTGTCAAAGGCCATACCCCAAATTATTAGGATCAGTTACCTCTCCAAAATGAAAAAGAATGGAAGACTTTCCCTTCTGTTCGGCATGAATTTTGACAATTAATTGCCATTACCTTTATAATTACCACTCACTCCCACACTCGCCAAAAGCACTTTTCTCTCCCACATCTATCTGTCTTTCCAGCCATTCCTCTTAGCTTCTCAGCCAGTGTCCTCACCTCTCCCCAGCACAAATCTCCCCGCTCCAGCCGTTACACTCTGCTCTCATTTCCTCAACGTGTTGATTAGCTACTCTTTGCAGGGGGAGGGTAAATGGTCCCGGGGGGTAAACATAAAAAGAGAGCTTGTTTCTGCCTCTAAGTTTTGTTTATGGTGGTCCCCTTCCAGTTGCTGCCCACCTACTTGTTGTTTCCACCTTTACTGACAGCTCTACAGGGAGCGCTCCAAGACGACAACTGTCTGGCTTTGACTGCAGCTTTACTCTCATCTCCCACATCTTGATACTTACTAGCCATAATAAGAACAATCATACGGTGATATCTCACCTCTGGATGATGCAAGTTCAACACAGCACTCTCACGTGCGTTATTTCATTTGAGCCTCACCTAGGAAGTAGGCGTGACACATGTTCCCCATGTGACAAACGAAGAAACTAAGGCTCAAATAGACTACCAGCTTCACAGCCTGCACGTGGTAAAACAGGAATGAAACTGCAGAATTTCTCAGTCCCCATTCAGTGCTTTCTATGTAACAGCTCCTTGTTTACACAGTGTTACTTCTTTCGTATTATCATGTCTTCTTGGCTACGTGCCTTCATCTTTTTACTCAACTGGTAAAAGTAATAATAATAAATGACAGTACATTAAGACGAGGACTCCATCTTCTCACGTGACTAAAGCTTTGTTCTCAGACTGAAGCACTACCACTTTTATTATAACTTTGGCTCTTTTATGCCTTGTTGGTTTTACACACACTCCCCATGTGTAATGACCAAATCCTAGAATCGTTCCTATTTCAGTGTCTCCTAAATTCCCTCCTCCATTCTCACCACTAAACCCACCTCTTCTTTCTTCAAAAGAAGGGTTTATTCAAAGGGGGGTTATTATATTTGTGAGAGGAGGGTAATTATTTTCTCAGATTTCTATGCTAAAAACAATCATAAAGAAAATAATATACGTAAAGCTGAAGATTTGGTAACTACTATACGACGTGCCCTCCTGACATTGAAAAACATAAACCCAGAAATTATGCAAAAACAATTTTCAAACACTGGAAAACAGGTAAGTGCAGAGCTGTGAAGGGAAATGAATGAGATGGTATCTATGACTGCCCAGCCTTCCTGCCCAGAGGAAATGTCTAGACTGCAGCACAGGTAGGGGAATCTCAAAAGAGCTCCACCGAATTGAGGAAGCAGAGATCAGAGCTCACGGAGGCTTGGGCAGAATCAGGGGGCAGAACACCAGAAAGGAGGGATACACACAGAGAAGGAGCTTGAGAAATTCACACGGGCGGGCTCAACGCCAATCAGACCAAGGGTGAAGGTCCATGAGGCTAGGCAAATACCTGCCAGAAAGAGAACTGTTCCTCGTGGATTTGTGAGTCTAAGGTTCCCTGGACTCACACAGGGTGGAAATTCTTCAAGTGCCCATCCGCCCGCGTGGAGACCTCATTCAATTCAATACATGGGGCATTTAGCAAGGAGCCCAGGCAAGTCTCCGACAGCAGTGGGGCTAAGTTAGCCTTGAGTACAGGCTGCTCTATATTCTCAAGTAAATTAACCATGTGCCAGAATAAATTCCAACACTCTTTAAAGGGATACAACTGTTAAAAACAAGACAACAGACGCAAAATGGAGCTGCTTATGCTAAGTCCCATGTCACCAAACTGAGACTTCATTATTACAGTTTCGGCTCCCTCAGCAATGGAATTGAAGCAGTCAGTCTAGAATCACGTGATCAGCATGAGTTGGGTCACCTGCCTGAAAGACCCGTGCCATCCCCTCAAGGAAAGTAACTTTGCAATAACCGACCCACTTTTTCGCCTAGTATAACTCCCCTGTCCCTGCTCCTTTCTGCCTATATACGTCTTTCATTTTGTACAGCTCCCCGGAGCTCCCTTCTGTCTGCTAGACTAGGTGTTACTTGATTTGGATGGATTTTTGCCAGAATAAACTGTGAAAAATTTAATATGCATCAGTTCCTCTTTGCATATTAACAAAATCAAGCATTCAAGGACACAGAAGTCACAATATCTGGCATCCAGCCAAAAATTACTAGCAGTGCAATAAAACAACGAAATGTGACTCATAAGCAGTAGAAAATCCAGTCAACAGAAACAGACCAGATATACCAGAGATGATGCAATTGACAGACAAAGGCTGTAAAACAGCTATTACAAGTAGTATAATAAAATAATAAAGAGAGAAATGAAAGAGATAAAAATAATCAAATGGAAAATCTAGAGATGATAAATACAACAGCTACAATAAACATTTCACTGGATGCAAATAACTGGAGATGAGAATGTAGGTCAGTGAACTTGAAGACGGCAGTTTGAACTGTCCCCAGTGAGGCGCAGAGGTAAAAGGTAACCATTTAGTGTATGAAAAGCTAAAGCTTTCTGGAATATACTAAATATTTTTAAAACTAGGATGGGAAATGTATTGGCAATAAATATACAAACATTGTCTGTTTATATAAGAAATACTGCAGGTTGGTAAGAAAAGTCTTAAGATCCCAAAGATTTGTGCATAAAAAAAAGTACCAATCACTCACTTGGGATGAAATAAAATTAGAGACAAATGTAGCGAATCGTGTTCCCCCTCACCAATAACCAAATAAATGCAGGGAAAACATCACCAAGGTACGAATTTACAGCTATGAATTTAATTAAAAATTTAAAAAACTCCAAACCTCATACCATCTGCCGGGACGTATTTCAAAAAAGTGAAACAGTTCAATGTGAAAATGGAAATCATGAAAGCCTTCCCAGCTGACTCAAAATCCAGAACCCTTACAAGCAAAGATTGGCAAGACACATGACAAACTGGAAATAAATCTTTGCCCTTCAGATCACAAAGGGCTAATTTCCCTAAGATTGAAAGAACTCCTATTAACAAGAAAAAGAGAGAGATTACCCACCCAACGGATAAATGGCAAAAGACATGCCCAGAAAAGGGGACCACAAATGGCTGTTACACACACATGAAAAGGGATTCAGTCTCACTCATCCAAAGACAAAAGCAAATGGCCAGAAAGAGAAAGAAAAATGCCATACAATATCACCTGTATGTGCAATCTTTAAAAAAGGACACAAATGAACTTATCTACAAAATAGAAACAGACTCACAGACATAGAGAACAAACTTACAGTTATCAGAGGGGAGACGGGCTGGAAAGGGATAAATTGGTCCCATGAACTTCTAATTTGGGTAGTCAGTGAATTTTATGTAACTTATCTTTCTTATATTTACAGCCATTAAACTCCCTACTAAACACTTTCTTTTTTTTCTTTTTTTTTAACATTTTTTATTCACTTATAATCATTTTACAATGTTGTGTCAAATTCCAGTGTAGAGCACAATTTTTCAGTTATACATGAACATATATGTTCATTATCACATTTTTTTCTCTGTGAGCTACCATAAGATCTTCTATATATTTCCCTGTGCTATACAGTATACTCTTGTTTATCTATTCTATAATTTTGAAATCCCAGACTCTCACTTCCCATTTGCTGCCCCCTTGGCAACCACAAGTTTGTATGCTATGTCTGTGAGTCTATTTCTGTTTTGTATTTATGCTTTGTTTGTTTGTTTGTTTGTTTTTAGACTCAACATATAAGCGATCTCACATGGTATTTTTCTTTCTCTTTCTGGCTTCCTTCACTTAGAATGACCCTATTAAACATTTTCTATTTTCAGTTTATTCATTTGTAAGGTCACAAGTGTATCAACCGTTTGAACTAGACACAGTCACACTGAATCTTCATTCACGAGAGGAAGGGCTTATTTCCCCATTTTCATCATAGTTCCCAAAGTGCTTTGATGGGATGATTTCAATTCTTCTTCTAAGAAGACTGGCTAACCTTCCCTTGAAAATTATACCTTCAGCAAGTGTCTGATGTTCCATTTTGTCACAAATGAGAAAAAGAATTTTAACATGGCCGCCGTTCTTTGTGGAGAGCTTTGTGGGTGGGAGTCAGCATCATTTAAGAAAAAGACATACATTCCTTTGTCCTCCTGTGCCCCATCCAGAAAGGTGGGGTCTGTCCAAGCACTTGGAATTGTATCATTTATATCCCATCTCTCCTCTCCTGATAAGAAGGCTGTGTGCAGAGATGCTTAGAACTAAACTACCTATTCAGCTTGAGCTAGGATGAAACTTTCTATTTATTTTCCTGTTTCAAGTCAGCTTTCCAGCTTTCCAGTTTTTCCTATAATCTGACTCTTTCTCCAGTGAAGAACAAAACTAAGAAATCAGAACTTGGATTAAAATGTACACACTAATATTGCGTGTGTACATTTTTTCTTTCATGGTCAGTGATGACCGGTAACAATATCCACTTTTTTGTATTTTTATGTAATAAGATTGAAGATGCTTTAATATCTTATTGTCTTTGATGTTCCTAACTATTTTTAGTTTAAATATTCAGAATTCATCCAGAAAATATTTTAGTGTTGTCTTTATGCTTGTGGTTCTGCATAAGAATTCATTTGAAAACGATTTCTACTGCCTTAAAACTTTAAAACCATTACTTTAGAATATTTCCTTTTTCCACTGTAAAAGTACCATATTCTCATTAAAAATATTTAGGAAATATAAAAGCGTTAAACCATGCCAGTTATCCCGGTTATACATCTATACACAAGCACCAATAATATGCGGTGTTTCCTTTCTGTTCTTTTTCTAATTTTCTCCCCTGTATATGATTTTTAAAATATTTTTATAAGCATATTGTGTAAGAGATTTGGCCATGACCTAATATTATATCACCTGTATTATTGTCACAGTACTATTAACATCTCTGGTAAAGAATATTAAAAATAGTTTTTTCAGAAAAAAAAAGAACCCGAAAAAACCAAAAACAAACAAAAAAGCAAATGGGAAGACACCAAGGCACCATCTTCCATCAGATTGGTAAAAATCTAATCGCAACAGCGGTAATGCAAGTAGGGAACACTCTTGCTATGTTCCATTCACTGTCCTAAGGTGCTTTAGACACATGTACCCACAGGTTTAATAACACAGGCTTTTGTGTGTAATAGGATAATAGGGTCATAAGTCTCGTACATTGCTAGGGGGAATGTGACCTGGACAGAACCCCTGTGAAGGGCAATTTGGTAATATTTTGTAAGGTCACAAATGTATCAACCCTTTGAACCAGCAGTCATGTGTCTGAGAATTCATTACTCAGATCAACTTGCACACAGGCAAAATAAGGGGAGCAGAAGGTTAATCATCTCCTCATTGTTCACTTTAGTAAAAGTTTGGGAAAAAAATCTAAATATCCTTCAGCAGTCGACTGGCTACATACAGTAGTGTAAAATCATTCAGTGGGATACTTTGCAGCTTTAAAAAGAGCGAGGAAGTTCTCTGTGCTGATATAGAAAGATTTCCAAAATACAAAGTAAAAAGGCAAGATTAAGAACAGTGTGTTTAGTATGCCCTCTTTATGTTTTTTATTATTATTATTTTTTAGGAAAGATACTGGGGATTGAACCCAGGACCTTGTGTATGCTGAGCATGCGCTCTACCATGCAGTTATTACCCTCTCCTAGTACGCTCTCTTCACGTGCACTCATTTTGCTGGCCTGTTCAGGGCAAACTCTAAAAAGGAATCATGAGGAGAGAATACCATGATCTCCAAAAAAAGACGTGCACGGGAATTGGAAAGATGGGGACAGGAAGAAAAAGGGTTTTCATTCTGTACCTTTCTATGTATTCTAGAAAACTGAAGTGAAACTAGTATATTTATAACATCTTGGAGACAGTATTATGATCCAATATGACGGAGAACAATTTGCTGTTCAATATCTAGAAACGTAAAAAATATCCATGACCTTTTCCCCATTCATCCTTCTCCCAGATACCCACTCTCCAGAAAGAGTTTTATAGAAGGGAAGATTTGCAAAATGGATTTTTTTTTAAACACTAAAAATCACTGCCACCAAATGTAATACTCAGAGTGGCTGAATTAATCATTGAAATCTACTAAATGGAATCAACAAATGCAAACGATGGCTATAAAAACCACATGGCTCTTCCCAACACCCAGATCTTGGTTTCTAAATACTATCCTCAAAGCAGAGAAACCAGGGCTCTTGCAGGAAATGGCTGACTCAAGGGCTGGGAAGTACAGGAGGAGCCGGGCGCATCTCCTAGTGCCAGAAGTAAGGCAGTGCTGGAGAAACAAAAGGATGGAGCATGTCACGGGGACACAGGGGCCAAGCTGAAGGGGCTACCAGTGGCCAAAACCAGAACAGTCTGAGCAACAAAACAAACACTGTAGTATTGGACTACAACCCAAAGTATAACACAAGTATACAGACTGATCTAAACAAACGATTCCATCGATCAATAAATGGGGACAAGAAATCAATGTTCCTTACAGAATTCCAAGGAATTTATGAAGATAGCAGCCCCTCCAGGCAGAGGAGCAGTTCCCTTCACCTGTTTTGAGTGTGGACTGCACTCAGTGAACTCACTCCCAAAGAACAGAGGTAGGAAAGGGACAAACAGTAACTCCACTGTATGTGGAGAAGCCTGGCCAACACGGCCTTCACCAAGTGACTGAGGTTCACATCACCAGGAATGTCACGTGGATCTCAGGCACCACCCCCCTGCCCCATACAATGGGATGGGAAGGGTACATCACCTCTGTGACATTCTTTCCAGAAACACACAACCCCGTTCTAACTATAAGAAAAGCATCAGACAAACCCAGTCTGAGGGACACTCTACAAAACACTTGACCAGTACTGCCCCAAACTGTCAAGGTAATGAAAAGTACGGAACCAGCGAGAACCTGTCACAGAGACTAAGGAGACATAACGACTAAATGCACTGCAGGGCAGCCAGTGTTCGCTTCCTCTTCTCCTTCCTTCATCTTCCCTTTCCCCCAAAATATGTCCCCCAGATATATTTTTGTCATCCTTTTTCATTTAATATTGCATTGTAAGCATTTTCCATGTTGCTAATAGGTTTTCTCTTTTGAGGGGGGAGGTAATTTGGTTTTATTTATTTTAACGGAGGTGCTGGGGATTGAACCCAGGACCTTGTGCGTGCTAGGCACCCACCCTACCACTGAGCTATACCCTCCCCCCACTAATAGGATTTCTTAATAAACTTTTTGTTGTGGAATCATGTCCGCTTTACAGAGAATCTGCAAAGACAGCGGTGAGAGTTTTCCCACTTCCCTCACCCAGTTTGTTTCTCCCATGTCATCATCCTCCTTTACCGTGGTCCATTTGTCTGCACTAAGAAACCGCCCTTTGTGCATTAGTATCAACTACACTCCAGAATTCATTTGGATTTTACCCATTTCCCCATTAATATTCTTTTAAAATTTCAGGATGCAACCCAGGACACTACAGTGCATTTAGTTGTTGGACTGTCAATCTTTGCTTTTAAAAGGGGTTTTAGATTTTATTTATTTACTTTTTATTTTTTAAGGGGTCTAGGTTTTGAGTCACAGTTAGAAAGGCTTTCATGGTTTCCATTTTTACATTTAAGTATTTCATTATTTTGTAATACGTCCAGCAGATGGTATGAGGTTTGGAGTGTTTTAAATTTAATAGCTGTAAATTAGTACCTTGGTGATTTTTCCGCATTTATTTGATGATTGGTGCAGATTGATAAGCAGGTTTTTGCTACTGGTGACTGGCTTGACTGTTCATAGTAGTCATAATATATATGGCAGTTTGGTGGCAAGTTTGATCAAGTGGACACTTTAGAACACAGTACTCAAAGTTGCACAACACATAGGATTCTTTTCAAGAATACATAGAACCTTTACAAAGATGGAGCACACTGGACGGTAAAGCAAGTCTCAACAAAATTAAAAGACTGCAATCGGGCAAGCCATAGTTTGATACTGTGAGCAATGAAGCCAGGCACCAATAGCAAAAACCTGCTTAAGAAGACAGCTCAGATGAGTAATTTTCTTAAGTGTCAATGGACTAAATTCTGCAATCAAAAGACATGGCATGGTAGATTGGATAGTAATACAAGAGCATATATATATATACACACACACATATATATATATATGTGTGTGTGTGTGTATATATATATCTGAATCACTATGCTGTACACCAGAAACTGACACAACATGGTAAATCACCTATACTTCAATTTAAAAAGGAGGCGAGGAAGAGGTTAGTAAAGGTTATACACTTTCAGTTATAAGAGGAATAACGTCTGAAGATCTATTGTACAACATGGTGACTATAGTTGATAATACTGCATTGTATAGTTGAAATTTGCTAAGAAAGTAGAACTTAAGTGTTTGCATCAAAAATAAATAGATAAATGGTAAATATGTAAGATGATGGATGTGTTAATTAACTCAATTGTGAGAATCATTTCACAATGTATACGTATATATACCGTCACAGTGTACACTTTAAATATATTACAATTTTATTTGTCAATCATACTTCAATAAAGCTGAAGAAAAAAATTTGGGAGCCAAAGCACTCTTACAGGGATTAGCCACTTTCATACCCTCTGATATATCTTATTCTGCACAACATGTTTAACAGTCTCTCATTTGTTTACTAAATATGGCATGCCAGATATTTTTCTTCACGCCAAAACAGTCCATGTCCTCTGGAGAAAATGTAGGTAATCTGGATAAACAAAAAGAAGAAAAAAGAATATAAAAATCATCCAAAATTCTACCACCCAGAGATGTTACATTTCGTACATTTCCTTTCTGTGTAACAGGGAGGAGACCTGCAGTGCTTACTCTTTCTAAAGGAATTTCGCCTCTTATAGCCCCTGCTGCTAATGCTGCTTTAGTTTATACTGTGTAACCCCATCCCACAGGTCACTGGGATTAGACGCCGTGCCTGTATTAGCCAGGGTTTAGTCAGGAAAGCAGACAACACCCTGGGTTTTTCAAAGCAAATAAAGGAAATTGGTTACACAGGAAATGGAAAAGCTGAGAGCCCAAACACAGGATGGTGAGGCAACTGGAGGTTAGCAACAGCCAGAAGCAGCTGCTGCCCTAGGGCTGAAGGGATAACCGGAGAAGGAGGTTTGATTTGAGCACAGAGGTTGGGGCCAGCTGGAAGGAGGCAGAACCAAGGAGGGAAATTTCCAGGGAGCTGGAACCATAGAGGAAGAGTCTGTTGTGGGGGGAACAGCAGAATTCATAGAAGAGAAGCAGCCACAGTCAAGGACCTCATAGGAAGAGAGTAAGAGGGGGAAATACCCTAGTCTTTCCTCTTCAGTTCTCCAATCATCCGCCATCCTCTTCTATTGGCCACACTTACACAGAAGCCTCTAGACTAAGGAGCCTGGGGAATGATGGGGGAGCAGGTGGGGGAGGGGGTGAGCACAAATAGGCAACTGGCCAGCAACTGTCTAAGAGCAGCCAATCCACTGGCTAGCCACACAACATCACCTATGTAGTATTCTTACCAAAAAGGTTTAAGCTGAATCTAATCATGAGGAAATAATCAGGCAAATCCAACTTGAAAGACACTGTGCAAAAACAACTGGCCTAGAGTCTCCAAAAAGTCAATGTCATAAAAGATGAAAAGTGGCCAGAGAACTTGTCTAAACTCAAGGACGTGAGGGAGACAATGACAGCTAATTTCTGTGTGTGATCATAACTTGAATACTGGATCCCCAAAAATCATATATAAAGGACATTATTGGGGCAATTGTGGAAATACGAATATGGTAGTAAATTAGATTATAGTTGTATATAATTGTTAACTACTTGGCTGTGATCATTTGACTGTGGTTATGTAAGAGAATGTCCTTGTTCTCAGGAGATATATACTAAAGTATTTAAAGGCAAAAACATCATGATGTCTTCAATTAACTGCATACATATACTCAGAGAGAAAGTGTGGTAAAGCAAATGTAGAAAATGTTAGAATTTGTAACTCTAAGTGAAGCATCTATAGGCATTCGGTATATTATTTATGCAACTATTCTGAAAGCTTAACGTTTTTCAAAGTAAAAACTTGAGAAAAATATAATGGGCTTTGACCACTGGCATGAGGTAAAGAGATGAACGGAACCAAACAGTTCTTAAGAATTTGAACCTAAAAACACAAAAAGAATTTGCTAGTTAGCAATAAAGTGGAGGTGACATAAAAACATGAGTGGAGGTAAGGCACCAGCAAACTAAAATTATATGCAAATCAAAAGTATGTGGTGGGAGAAAAGATATGGCAAATTGTTTCCAAAAATAGCCCCCAAGTTGGGGGAGGGTGTAGCTCAGTGGTAGAGTGCGTGCCTAGCACGCACGAGGTCCTGGGTTCAGTCCCCAGTACTTCCATCAAGAAAAATAAGTAAACCTAATTACTTCCCTCTGGCAAAAAAAAAAAAAAAAAAAAAAGTCTGCAGTGTTCTTCCCATCTCTGTAAGCACCACACTACCTACCCATCAAGAGGTAAAGTCTATTTCTCCTCCCATAGTATGAACTAACTTTGGCCAACAAAATGCAGCAGAAGTAACACAGTGCCAGTTCTGGACCTAGTGCTTAAGGGGCCTGACAGCTTCTGCTTTACTTCTCTTGGAGCCTTGAGTCACCAGGTAAAGAAGCCCTGCTGGAGAGATTGGTCCAGCCAGCCCCTAGCTGTTCTAGACACCTAAGCTGAGAAGCCACACATATGGGTAAAGCCATCCACATCCTCCAGCCCCAGGCCAGCTGACCCAGCCAACACTTCATGGAGAAGACATGAGCTGTTCCTGCCAATCCCTTCCCAAATCACAGACTTATGAGCCAATAAATAAATGATGACTGCTGTTTTACGCCAAAGAACTCGGGGGAGGTTTACTATATAGCCAATAGGGGACAGAGCAGGCAGACACAGAGATGCCTGTAGGAAGAGTGAAAAGGTTTCTAAGTTTTATCCTTCAGTTTATGCCACATGTAGGCTTAGAACAACCTCCCTCTCATTTTTTGAGTTAAATTAAGCAAGTCTCTGTTCCCTGCAACAGTACGAGCCAGACACACGTGTCCCTTCCTCTCCTTTCTCTTTGCAGGTGTTTTCATTGTTCAAAGATTCTAGATGAACATCTCTCAGTTCAGCACATCCCCATTCATTTCCTCGCTTATTGAGTAACATCACCTGATTTTTAAGTGGTTTGTTGTGAAATGCGTCATTCAAATAAAAGGGACAATAAAAATCATTTGTGCAACTTAAATGTAGTAATAGAGCAAACAGTCATCTACCCAGTGTGAGAGATAAAACATAGCCAGTCCTTTCAAAGCCTCTGTTTACTCCTCCTCAACTGCCATCTCCTCTACACCCCCCAGTGCTAACCACTGTGTCAGTCTCATGGTGATTGGTCCCATTTTTCCTTTCAGTTTTCCACCTATATATGCATCCTGAAATAGTACTCAGTTTTGAAAATCTGAGTGGCGAGCACCAGTCAAGAAGGGTAAGGAAAGGGCAATGCTGCCACTGTTGAAAGAGAAGATAAGCTGAAATGTCTCTGGGTCATGGTCTGGCTGCAGCTTCCTTGGGCATTTGTAAGAGCCTTTTATGGGAAAATCATTGAGTAAGATGATGAGTAACACAGGGCATCAGGGTCAGCACAGTTGAGACATGTGGCAGCACTGTGGCACAGGCCAGGTTGCAGGTGTTCGGCCAGGAGACAGTCAGAGGGAAAGGCTGCTCTGGATTTTCTCCTGACCATGACTTTCCCTCCAAGTCCTAGAAGAGGTCAAAGCAGAACATTTCTAGACAGTATGCACAGCAGATCAGGCAGCAGGACATGCAGGAGTGATCAGCATGTGGATGAAGTACAGAGAAAAATCTGGGCCAGACTCTCTGGGCATTTTATCCTTGATTTAGAAGTTTGCAGGATGGTGCACCCTAACATTCATAGCAGCGCTTTTCTACAATAGCCAAGACACAGAAGCAACCTAAATGTCCATTGACAGATGAATGGATAAAGAAAATGTGGTATATATATACAATGGAACACTACTCGGCCATAGAAAGGAATGAAATAATGTCATTGGCAGCAACGTGGATGGACCTGGAGATCATCATACTAAGTGAATTAAGTCAGAGAAAGACAAACATCATATGATATCATCTATATGTAGAATCTTAAAAAATGACACAAATGACTAATTTACAAAACAGAAACAGACTCATAGACATAGAAAACAAACTCATGGTTACTGGAGTTGGGGGAGGGGAGAGGGGAGGGAGGGATAAACTGGAAGTTTGGGATTGACTGATACAAACTACTATGTACAGAATAGATAAAACAACAAGTTCCTACTGTATAGCCCAGAGAATTATATTCAATGGCTTATAGTAACCTGCAATGAAAAAGAGTATGTGTGTGTAACTGAATCACTATGCTGTACACCAGAAACTAACACATTATAAATCAAAAGATAAAAATTTTTAAAAATTATACCAAAGGAAGTTTGTATGACGGTAGTGGGGTTCATGGGGGCGGCAGCCCGCAACCTGTCTCTCTCTGGAGTTGCACTACTGCAATCTGAATTTGTTTCCTTCTGCATCTAGCATACAGCTGTCATCCTGGAATCTCCCATCACCCTCACCCTGATGATTCCCTTTACTTTTCTCCTGTGTCAGATTCCTGTATGTTGTATTCCATGCCTTCCTCTTGGTTTACAGCACAGCCTCCAGGAGCTTCTTCAGAAAGGATGCATGGGAGGGAAATGCTTTGCAATCTTGTATACCTGAAAGTGTCTTTATTTACCCTCATGTTGGGTTGATAATTGAGCTGGGTGGAGAATTCTAGGTTGGAAATCATTCTGCTTCAGAATTTTGAAGGGATTGCTCTATTGTCTTCTTACTTCCAGTGTTATTCATCAACAAATGCAGAGCCAAATCTGATTCCCGATCTCCATCTCTCTTTTTCTCTCTCAAAGATTTTTTTAATTAGAAAGTATAGTTGAGTGGGGAGGGTATAGCTTAGTGGTAGAGTGTGTGCTTAGCATGCACAAGGTCCTGGATTCAATCCCCAGGACCTCCACTAAAAAATAAATAAATAAATAAATAAATAAATAAATAAATAAATAAATAAATAAATAAATAAAAGAAAATAAAAATTAATTAAAAAAATATAAAGAAACTTAATTACCTCACCCCTCAAAAAAAATTTTTTTAAGTATAGCTGATTTACAATGTTATGTTAGTTTCCGGTGTACAGCATAGTGATTCAGTTATATGTATATACATATTCTTTTTCATATTTTTTCATTACAGGTTATTATAAGATATTGAATGTAGTTCCCTGTGCTACACAGCATAAAATTATTATTTATCTATTTTATATGTAGTAGTATCTACAAATCCCAAACTCCTAATTTATCCCTCCCCTCTCTTTCCCCTTTGGCAACCATAAGTTTGTTTTCTATGTCTATGAGTCTATTTCTGTTTTGTAAATCAATTAAGTTAGAATACTCCCTTACACCATACACAAAAATAAATTCAAAATGGCTTAAAGATTTAAACATAAGATAGGACACCATAAATCTCCTAGAAGAGAATACAGGCATTCTCTGACATAAATCCCAGCAATGTTTTCCTAGGTCAGTCTGCCAAGGTAATAGAAATAAAAGCAAAAATAAACAAATGGGACCCAGTTAAACTTACAAGCTTTGCACAGCAAAGGAAACCATAAACAAACTGAAAAGACAACCTACGGACTGGGTGAAAATATTTGCAAATGATGCAACTGATGAGGGTTTAACTTCCAGAATATACAAACAGCTCAAAGTTTTTAAATCTCTTCGCCCCAGTGTTCTGAAATTTCGTGATGAAGTGTCTTGGTAGGTCTCTCTTCATCTTTTCTTCTGGGCATTTGAAGGACCTGAGTTGCCTGCCTTGTATAGATTTTTCCATATTGTGTAAATTGAGTTTGTTAACATTTAGGGATCCTGCATCCATATTCTGAAATTAAGATTATCAGGCTTTATTCTGGTTTTATAAAACAAGAAATATGGAGCTTTGAGGATGGACAAACCTGAGGTGGAGCCTGAGTTCCATGTGTAACTTTGGGCAATTTATTCTTCCTAACTTGAAGAGGGATGCCCACTGGGAAATGAGCCAATTAAACCTCACAGAACCTGGAAAGGTTTAGCCCTTGGAGATTCAAGGTAACACAAAAACTGTAGGTGAGACAGGAAGCTAAAATGAGGAGGTACTTGGAAGTGTGTTACTGAGGGACCAGACCACTAAACCCCCATGTATCCCACATTTGCAGGCTGGCACCTTCCACACTGCGAGAGACAGGAGGCTCATCTTATGAAGAAATGAGAGGTTCCAGGCTTGGGGAGACCAGTCTGAGTAGAGGGAGTTGGGCGAGGTACGGCACTGAACACAGGGAGATTAAGTGAACCTTGACACCAAGTGGTGGGGACCTCAGTCCTTCCCTAACCTGCTCCTAGATTTGCGAGCAGCTCAGACTACTGAAGCAGGAGACGGGACAGTCCTTTTCTGCAGAATGAAACCGCTCCAGAGAAAAGCCCTTCTTGCTCTAACTAGCAGGTGAGGGTAAACCCAACAACAGAGCCCTTTCACGTACCGATTTCCCTGTATGAGGCCCGCATACTCACAGCTTCCAGAGTTGTAATTCCGCACACATGTGGGAAGAGATAGCCAAGGAACATGAGACATTTGAAGAGAAACCCTAAAATGAGACAAAACAAATAAAAGGATTTTTATTCTTTTATTATAACTAAGGATTTTTATTCTTTTATTATAACTAAGTTTTATAACTTTTAAATTATATAACAAATTTATTATAACTTATTCTTTTAACTTTATTATAATTTATATTATGACAATAAAAGAAAATGAAAGGAAAAAAAAGAGTAAACTGAAATAGTTCGAGGGGGAGGAAAGATGTAGAATAAGCCCTTTAAAATACCCTCTTGAAAGAGGTGAACACTTGTCCCTTCTCCTGATGTTTCTTTGATGAGGAAGCTTCATCCATGTAAAGGTCCAGGTCTTGGGGCAATGAGAAATCTCACTGGTAATTAGGGGAAGAATAAAAAGGAAACCTTGACTCGGCTCCTCCATTTTTTTTCCTTCTTGGGAGCCGGTGGGCCCACGGGGATCATGAGTTCTCAGTTACTGCCCTCCGAGCTTCTAATTGAACAGAGACGGGTGGGAGGCTCAGCTGAGGAGTGTGTTTTACTGATTATTATTGCTTTAGAACAGGTTAACCCAAAATGTAAAGGTTTAAAACAAACATCTTAATTTGCTCCCAGATTCTGGGGGTCAGAAATCCAGATGGGGCCAGCAGAAAAGGCCGGTCTCTGTTGCACGACCTCTGGGGCCTCTGTTGGGAAGCCTCCAGGGCTGGAAGGCCCAACTGCTAGAGGCTGGACTCACGTGGAGACGCCTTCACTCCCCACTCTGGCGTCTGATGTGGGCTGTCTGCTGAGCCCCCTGCTGGAGCTACTGACCACAGCACCTACACGTGGCCTCTCCCTGCCACCTGGGCTCAGACTTCAGAAACAAGGCTGAAGGGCAAGCATTTATTCCGACCTGGTCTCAGAATTCACATATCCATCATTTCCATCACACTCTGTTGATTACAAGTGAGTTACAAATCTGCCCAGGTTCCAGGCGAGGGAAGAACATAGACCCCACCACCACCACCTTTCAGTGGACAGAATGTCAAAGACTTTGTGGACATTTTCTAAAACCACGTCAGAGCATAATCTTAAAAACCCTACCATCCGATGCAAAGGACAAGAACATTAAGAAATAAATGAGGAATACAATTGAAAAGCTAACAAAGTTTCTCCCAACTGTACTTCCAAGCAACTATGGGCTGTAGTGTAAGGGAACTCAAGGCGAGAGGGTGCAGCTCAGTGGTAGAGTGCCTGCCTAGCATGCATGAGGTCCTGGGTTTGATCCCCAGTACCTAATTACTCCCCTCCCCCACCAAATAAAAAAGGAGAACGGGAACTCAGCTGCCTCCCACAGCAGAAAGACTAGCAAGGGGGAGACAGGGAAGACTCCCCCATGCCCCTGCCCCAACACCCCTCCAACAGCCTCCCCCCAACCAGCGCCCCTCCATCCTTCTAAGACCACCTCCTCAGCCCCAGCAAGCCTCCAGGAAAGTGAACCCCACAACGAGTCCCAACCCCAGTTTCTTTAGGTCTTTGCCAAAAAACAAGAAAATCTCAATAAGCTAGGCTTAATTTCAGGACGCAGAAAGGGACAGACACACGTGGAAGGCTTTTCTAACGTTCTCCCCTTCATCCCCAAGCTAAATCACAGCTAAGAGATATTCAAATAATGTCCATGCAAGTTTTAACCCTCCACAGCTGAGATAAATTTTTTTTTCACACCTTTGAGGATTTCTGATGCTCCACCTTCCTGAAGGGCTACCTACCTTGGGCTCAGGAAAAACAAGCAGGCAGGTTCAAGGGCAACCTCCTTCCCCCCTAATTCTTGAATAGCAATAAAATTTAAGTAAGCAAAGCTGAAGAGGACTTATGGTCAAAGAGCTCAAGTAGGAATTCTGCAAACAGTGAAGTTCTTCCTTCGTTGCAACATTTATCTTTTGCAAAGAGAGTAGAACTTTGTGGTTATTTGTTTAATATGTAGTCTGTCATCTCTAGTTTTTTCTCCAGGAAGAAAAAAACAATTTTATGGCTAGCGGCAGGCTGTCTTTACGCATATAAAAAGGAATTTAAACAGTGTTCTCTGAGAGTCATCAAGGAGTATTTTGAGTCCCTGTAACAGAAACCCACTTAAGCCAGCTTAAATTTGTGAAGGAAATTGTATTTTAAGAAACCTTTGGTTACTCACAGAACTCAACAGCAGAGATGGCTGAGCCTCAAAATCAGGCTGAGACAAGGCTGGAACCAGGGACCAGAGCACTTCCGGGGGACACAGGAACCCCTCCTTATCTCATCAGTCCAAGCTGAAGTCTCAGCCTTTACTTCCAAGTTCTCGGGAATAATTAGTCAGCCCCAGTCAGGTGCTTATCTCTAAAGCAATCAACCACACCCAGGAAAAGGATGTCAACCTGGCTCTTCTTGTCAACTGTGGATAGAGGGAGATCAAATTCCCAGAAACCTGGGGATGGAAACAGACTGATAGATGAGCGAGTCCATGGGTGACTCAGAGCCGCTAAGCCTTACAGTAATAAAGCTTAGAGGAGAAAAAGAGGGAGAAAAAAAAAAAAAAAAAACCACAGTGGAGAAGGGGCAGACTTCTTGATTTGGCCAAATATTCTGGACACTCCCTTTTGGGTGGATGAGACTGGATTGGATCACAAGCATCCTGGCTATTTCTAGATCTAGCAACTAGGTGCAGCCAGTGCCCCCAGGATTCTGTCTGCGGTCATCTTCACATAACCATCCTTGGCCACGTTCATCTCTTCCGATGCCCTCAGATACCATCTGTATGCTGAGAGCGGGGCCATTCAACTAGAGGCACCAGAATGGATCCAGCCATGAGAATCCTGAATAATTCAGATCAATCGACTTTAGTGTGGTGAGTGAATCGGATGCAGGTCGGAGTAGTTGGGCAAAGGTGGACATATTAGGATCCTGCTGCAATAGCCCAGACAGCTTCAACAGGGGGAAAGATGGTGGAGAGGCAGAGAAAATAAAGGATCTGAGAGGCATTTAAGGGAGAAAATCAACAGGGCTTGAGAAGGGTTGGAGGAGGTAAAAGTGACTCCGAGATTCTGGCTTGCATAACTAGTACACAAAGAAACTGATTCACAGACATTGGGAACATTGGAACGGGATCAGGTTTGGGGAGGAAGATAATGAGTTCAGATTGAACGTGTTGAGACAGAGGTGCCTTCTAATATCTAAATGTTGATACCCAGCAGATAATTGTGTCCAGGGATCCTCAGTGGAGATGTAGGGTCTGGGGGTGCCAAGGTAATCTTAATCCCCAACCCCATGCAGTGCCCTAATCCAACCTGAACTTACATGACAGCCTCGTGACTGCCCTGCCCAATCCACTGGTCTCCTCCAATCTATTGACACAGAAACTCAATTGGGGTAGGGTTAGTGTGATTCACATGCCTGAGGTCCTGGGTTCAATCCCCAGTACCTCTATTAAAAAATAAATAAATAAACCTAATTACCTCCCCCTGCCAAAAAAAAATTTTAAATAATTAAACCTAATTACCCCCCCCCAAAAAAAGCTTTAAAAAAATAAATTAAATAAATTTTAAAAATTTAAAAAGAAACTACAGTGAGTGTCCCAAAATGTCACTCCCCAGTTTGAAACCCTTTCCATTAATTTCACAATAAAATTTCCCAGCAAGGCACACATACCTAGTGTTTCCCTGGCTATGCCAGACTGTGGATGCAACAGAAGGTCAGATAATAATCAACCTGCCACTGGTATGAATGGGCAGAACTTAGTAGGGCACAATCATAAAATCTCTCTTTGTTTAATTGAAGTCTAGTTGATTTACAATGTTGTGTTTCATATATATAGCATAGTGATATAGTGATTCATTTACATATATATATTCCTTTTCATACTCTTTTTCATTATAGGCCATTACAAGGTATTGAATATAGTTCCCTGTGCTGTACAGTAGGACCTTGTTGTTTATCTATTTTATATATAGTAGTTAGTAACTACAAATCCCAAACTCCCAATTTATCTCTTCCCATCGCCACTTTCCCCCCAATAACCATAAGTTTGCTTTCTATGTCTGCAATTCTGTCTCTGTTTTGTAAATAAGTTCATTTGTGTCCTCTCTCTCTCTTTTTTTTTTTTTTTAGATTCCACAAATAAGTGATACCATATGGTATTTTTCTTTCTGTCTTACTTCACTTAGAGTGACCATCTCCATGCTATGAACAATGGAGTGCACATTGTCTTTTTGAATTAGTTTTCTCTGGGTATATGTCTAGGAATGGAATTGCTAGATCATAGGGTAAATCTATTTTCAGTTTTTTAAGGAATCTCCCTACTATATTCCATAATGGCTGCACCAAACTACATTTCCACCAACATTGCAGAAGGGTTCCCCATTCTCCACACCCTCTCTAGCATTTATTGTTTGTAGACTTTCTAACGATGGCCCCCGGTTGAGGTGATACCTTATTGTAGTTTTGATTTGCATTTCTCTGATAACTAATGATATTGTCAATTAATCTTTGACAAAGGAGGCAAGAATATACAATGGAGAAAAGGTCTCTTTGCCAAGTGGTGTTGGGAGAGCTTGACAGCTGCATGTAACTCAATGAAATTAGAACACTCCCTCATACCATACACAAAAATAAACCCAAAATAGCCTAAAAACTTAAGACAAGACACCATAAACCTCCCTGAAGAGAACATAGGCAAAACATTCTCTAATACAAATTGTAGCAGTGTTTTCCTAGGGCAGTCTACTGAGGCAATAGAAATAAACAAATAGGACCTAATTAAACTTATAAGCTTTTGCAGAGCAAAAGAAGCCATAAATAAAGCAAAAAAGACAACCTACAGAATGGGAGAAAGTATTTGCAAATGATGCAACTGACAAGGGCTTAACTTCCAGAATATATAAACAGCTCATACAACTTAATAACAAAAAGCCAAACAACCCAATCCAAAAATGGGCCAAAGACCCAAACATTTCTCCAGTGAAGACATACAAATGGCCAATAGGCACATTAAAAAAAAACTCTTTATTTTTAACTCTCCACTGTCCTAGGACTTGCTGTTTAATATCTCCCTTCTATACCTCTTGATTATATTACAACCTGTGGCTTTCTGTTAAATTTTTATTGAAATATAAGGTACATATAGAAAAGTACACATATGTGTATACAGTCCAATAAATTTTTACAAACTGAATAGACCTGCTTAATTAGCATTTAAGTTTCTATAGCTTTTTGTGTCACTTTGGTTGTTGGAATAATGATAACTTCAGATATTAAAATGTCTAGTCTAATCTATTATCAAATTTGCATTTTCATCTAATTCAAAGCTTATACCCTTTCCCCCTGCTCAGGCTTGACTGAGACTCAGAAACCCTGCAAAAAGGAAAATGGACGTAGTGGGCTGCGTCTTCAAATATTTTCTTCATTCTTTTTCCCTTCCTTCCTCTCCCCTGTTTATTATACTGCTCTGGCTCCTCCAGAATTTTTATAATTTTACAAATAAAGAAGTTGAAGCACAAAGAAGATGAAATAACTTTCCTGAGTCACACATCTAGTAAGGGTGAAGCCAGGATTGCAAATACAGAAGGTCTGGATCCATAGCCTGTACTCTTCATGCCTGTCCTGTACTGCCTCTCTACACAGGAGTGCTGTGTGCTTGGCTGCAACCTCTAGCTAACTCTACTCCAAGGTTACTCAATTGTATTTATCTACAGAACAGATTTCAAGTTTCAATAAACTTCATGAAATGGCCACAGGATTCAAAATATGTACTATATGGCTGAATTTAAAAAGGAAAAAAGAATGAAAGACTAAAAGGAAGGAAGGGATAAATGAACAAAGGGAGGAGAGAAGGGAGAGAGGAGGCAAGGAAGACAGAGATAAAGAGGACCAGAGGAAGTGAGGAAGGAAGGAGGGAAAACTGGTCTCAGAATTACAAGACATGACCAAAACTGAAAATTTAAATCTACAAACATTGTGAGAAATATTAAAGAACACCTAAATAAATGGAGAGGTATATACCATGTTCACAGATCAGAAGACTCAATATAGTTAAGATGTTAAGATGTCAGTTCTTCCTAGACAAGCATATGTAGAATAGATAAACAAGATTATACGGTATAGCACAGGGAAATATATACAAGATCTTGTGGTAGCTCACAGCGAAAAAAAAATGTGGCAATGAATATATGTATGTTCACGTATAACTGAAAAATTGTGCTCTACACTGGAATTTGACACAACATTGTAAAATGACTATAACTCAATAAAAGAAGTTTAAAAAAAAAGATGTCAGTTCTCCCTAAATTGATCTATAGATTAACGCAGTACCAGACAGCTATTTTGTAGAAATGGACACACCGAATCTCAAATAAAATAGAAATGTAAAGTATCTAGAATATCCAAAACAATTTGGAAAAATAAGAACAAAGTTGGAGGACTTAAACTACCTGAACCTTCAAGACTTACTACGGAACTAGCTAACTATAAAGCTAAGCTACTCTACTATTACATATTAATATATATTAATATATGAAACAGTATTATATATTATTAGCAGTACGATATTGGCATAGTAGACAAATCAATGGAATAGAGTGCAGATATAGACCCACACATATAAGGTCAATTGATCAGCAAAGGTTCAGAGGTAATTTAGGACAGTCTTTTCAACAAAAGATTAGTCTTTTCAACAAAAGATGCTGAAATAATTGGGTATCCATATACAGAAGAACGGATCTCAACCCTTACCTCATACCATATACAAAGATAACTCAAAATAAATTATAAACTGCAATATAAAAATTGAAACTGTAACACTTTCAGACATAAATATAGGAGAATTTTTTCTTTATTCTGGCTTGGGTAAAGTTTTCTTAGGTAGGATCAAAAAAAAATCAACTACAAAAGAAAAAAATTGATAAGACTTCATCAGATTTCATCAAAATGTAAAACTTGTTTTATTCAAAAGACACCGTTAAGACAATGAAGAGACAAGCCACAGACTAGTAGAAAATATCTGTAAAACATATATCTAATAAACGACTTGTATCCAGAATATACAAAGAACTTTTACAACCCCATAATAAGAAGACAGACAACCCAATAAAACAAAATAGGCCAAATATTTTAACAGACACATTACCAAAGATATACAAATGGCAAATAGACACATGAAAGGATGTTCAACAACATCAGTCACCAGAAAAAAGCAAATTAAAACGAGAATGACTAAAACTTAAAAGACTGTCAATACCAAGTGTTGGTGAGGATGAAGAGCACTGGTGTTGGGAAAGTAAAATGGTGCAACTACTTTGGAAAACAGTTTGACAGTTTCTTATAAAGTTATAATTACCATATGACTCAGCAATTCCACCCCTAGGTTTTTATCCAAGAAAAATGAAAATGTGTTCACACAAAGACTTGGTGATGTATATTCTTAGAAGTGGTAAATCATATTCAAAGCAGCATTATTCATAAAGCCAAAAACTGGAAACAATCCAAATGTGCATCAACAGGTAATTAGACAAACAAATGTGGTACTGCAACACAATGGACCATTACTCAGCAAAAAAAAACAGAAACAAAAGCAAAGGGATGAAGTGAAGATGAAATAGATACACTTCCTCCTATACTTCCTAAGTACAGCTAAAAACTATGGACATTATATATATAACAAACATAAGAAGACTCTAAAAGGTAGAGATAAGAAGGTAGACCAGGTAGGGAACTTAGGACCTCGGGAACAACATGGCAATGAGCTCCCTGGGTTTTCTTTTTGCCTTGTATATCTGGGTGCTGGAGAAGCTGCCAACCTGGGAACACCAGTGGGCACAAACAAAATAATCCTCAAGAAATCCCTCTGGGAAAAGGAAGAGGAAAGGAGCAAACCTGCAAGACAGAAAACTTCTAGATGTAATCACTCTATCCCAGCCAAACACCATGGAAAGAATCATAGCCCCATCACCACGCCATCGGTAAATGCTACACGGGGAGCCCAGACTTCCATTCTTGCCTGGCTGGAATAAGGCACCTCTAAACTGCCCCTTGCTGGGGGGGTCTCAGAGAAGAGTGGGTGGAGATCCAGGACTTTCACCCCCAGTAGGTATTGATGGGGCTTCCCTTCCAAAATGTCAGGGGAGAGATCACACAGAGATCATAAACTTCCATCTCCACCCAGCAATAACAGGATACCACCACCCTCCCACCACCAACCAGAGTCAGAGGAGGCCAAGGGGATTGGCACAGTAGATTAAAAAACATGATTCCACTATATGCAAGAACATCATGCTGAATGAAAAAAAAAGCCAATCACAAAAGGCCACATACTATGACTCCATTTACATAATATTCTAGAAATGACAAAATTACAGAGATGCAGAACAAATTAGTCAATGCCAAGGGTCAGGGATGTTGAGGGGAGAAGAGAGAATGTGAAACCAGGGAGATCTTTCAGTTAATCGAATTGTTTTGCATCTCACTTGTAACGGTGGTTACACAAATCCGCACGCATGAAAAATGGCATAGAACTATACACACCCATGGTACCAGAGTCAGTTTCCAGGTTTCGATCTTGTACTGTAGTCAACGTTAAGATGCACATGGGACTTCTTTGTCCGACCTTTGCAATTTCCTGTGAATATTTTAAATATTTCAAAATACAAAGTTTTCAAAAAGGAATGAACTACTGATACCCATAATAAAGTAGATAAATCACAAAGACATTATGCTGAGTAGAAAAAGCCACCTAAACAAAAGAGTATATATGATACCATTTATATGACTCTAGAAAAGACAAATTCAACCCATGGTGACAGAAAGCAAACCAGTGGTTGCCTGGGGCCAAGGAGGCTGACTGGTGTTGGGCACAAAAGAACACTGTGGGGTAATGAAAATGTTGCATATATTTTCATGGTCAGAGATATAAGGTCGAAACTCATGGGAATGTATATTTACGATAAATGCATTTTATTGTACATAAATGATACCTTATTAAAGTTGATTTAAAATCACTTCACAAGTGGAACAGAAAGAGAAAGAAAAATGCCATATGATATCACCTATATGTGGAATCTAAAAAAAAAGAAAAAGAAGGACACAAATGAACTGCTTATTATTTATAACTTAGATGTCTGATTTCTTGAATATGTATAACTGCATTTGACTGTCCTTTATGACTGGATTATCACATTCTGTTGATTCTTATTACGTAGTTGGCTTTATTCTTTTGATAACTATGTAAGTTTATAAAAATTAAAGCTCTAATCTGTTCTTAGAAACAACGATCAGTACATATAGGTAAACTAAAAAAAATTTATGCAGTATATTGTATATATGTAGTTACATGCAATATAATGTATAATATGCGGTCAAACTGTAATAATTCTACCTAATAAAACTGAAAAAGGGAAAAAAATCACTTCACAATAAAACAAAAAAGATCATCAAATCATATAACTTGATGAATAACAAAAGAAGAAAATATTTTAATGTACAATAAAATATTCAATTGTATGTTTTTGTTATAAAATACGGCCATTTGAGTATAAGGTGGCTGAGAAAGTCAGATCCAATTGTGATACCCAAAATGGACACACAAACCTTGCTAACACCGACCCTTTGTCTGTATATATCCTCCAAAGTAATATTCCTAAGTTGTATACCTTCGTATTACCCTCAAAGACTGAGAGGCGGAACCTTAAAGACCTATTTGTGTTGATCGGTTAATTCACCAACTGTGTAGAGGCGTATCCCACCTGAAACCAGAAAGTGACCACATCTGCACAAATATAATGAGGGGGAAATGATTCTTCAACATAAGGATTTCTTGATATAATCCACTCTGATTATGAAAGAGAGACTGCGATCAAGCCACCGTGTGAAAGAGTCAGCTTAGTCAGTATCCAAAAGTGCGCAGCCACCACCAAATAACTCAAGAGAGAACTCCCAATTAAAAAGTTTTCCAACAAACGTCAAAATCTTGACAACAAAAACCTCTGTACTCTTTGCACAATCTCCCTGTAAATCTAAAACTATTCTAAAATGTAAAGTTTATCTTAAAAAAAAAACTATTCTTTTATAAAAATAAATCACTGAATTAAAAAAAAAAAATTTGCTGATGCTGACCCGAGCAGGAGTTGACATTTTTGAAACATGAATTGGTAAAACCTTAACAATGTCACCAGCTTTACATGCCACTTTTGGATGCTAGGTGGAGACCACAACTGCTCATAGATGGATGCTTTAGAGTGGATTTGTGAAAGGGAGATATAGAAGACCACACTTAAAATACACCCCACCTCAAACATATCGGCTAAGTATTGCTGCGCCTCACAAAAATGCTTCCATGTGCCAGGAACTATGGAAAAGATAACAAATGTTACTATAAAGTAACATAAACTAGCTGACCAGTAGACAGATGCCCTATCTAGTGATGGAAAGACTTGGAATGTTACCTGTGAACGCATGCAAATTGAATGGGAGACACTAAATCAAGGAGACCTAAAGTATCTCCTCTAGGTGACCTGGTGGACAGAACTGTCTTGCCACCCCTCCCAAACTCAGCAGGCAGCAGAACAAAACTCAACACCCCCACCCCCCAAAAGCAGTTCTCCAGGAAAAAAAAAAAAAAAACAACAGAGAATTTCTACTTCCAATTACACATGAGAGGAAAAAGGAAATATTAAATCATGAGTCAAAGTGAAAATATAAGCTCAGTCACGGGGGGGTCTTCCCACACCCAGATGCAGTGGCTTTTCAACTAACTGACTCACCCCAAGAGGTTCTAGAAATAGGAAAAAAAACAGGAGATGCCAGGCCGCCACCCCTGAGAGGAGAAGGTCCCGTCTGGAAAAGGACCCTAGGAAGAGAGCAAGAAATCCACATCCAAACTCACTTACATAGATCCTAGGCTGCCTGGGGAGAACGCCACTCACGGGCTGGCACATTGTTCTAAGTCACTATCTCTTGGACCCAGACCACAGGTGCCCGGGTGTTCTAGCCTACAGACTGTATCACTGCCTTACCCCCTACATTATTTAGGATTCTTTGTACACGTATAACAGAAAGTCCATTCAAAGTACTTTTCAAACAAGAAAAAGACATTTATTGGTTTCTACAATTTGAAAAGTCAGGAGCAGTCTGACCTCAGATGTGGCTGGGTCACAGGGTTCAAACAATATCATCAGGACTCAGTCTCTCTCTCTCCCTCCATGACTGGCTTTCCTTTCCTCTGTGTTGGCTCTATGCTCTGGCAGGTTTTCTCCAAGTGGAGGCCAGTGCAGTCAACAGACCTATAGTCTACAGGTTTGGGAGCCATGGTGGAGACACAAAGACTTCATTCTCTCCATTTCCATTAAAATCCCCAAAATAAGTGTCTTTGGCTCTGATGAGCCCACCCTGGGCCATGTGTCCACCTCTTAACCAACCACTGTCCAAGAGGCTGTGATACTCTCATTGACAGGTTTTCTACAGGCCATTTATCAGTAGACAAGGAGCAAAATCATTAGGCAGCCTGAAATTCACCAGCAACCCATATGTGAGTAAGAGCAACAACAATCAAAACACACACACACACACACACACACACACACACACACACACCAGGAATCTGGCAGAATGAGCAGGCTTTTAGATTTTGTTCACCTCAAGACAATAATAACAAGCACTAACCCCTTACACTTAAAAAGCTTCCCTGAGGAGTCTGAAGTTACTACAAGCTACTATCTATATAAAGCACTTAGAAGAATGTCTGGCCCAAAGTAAATACTACAGAACTGTTAACGATCATCATGGAAAAAGGATCTCGGAGGAAGAAAAAGAACACATTCTAATACGCAGGGTGGAAGTAAAAAATAGCTTAATCTAAATGCTGACAGGAGTGTAATCTAATTTTGTAACAAACTGGTAAAGCAGGATATATTGGTTAAACTACTTTTTGCTTCTTTGATCCATAGATTGAGAATCACAAGACTGTTTTCAAATATCTTTTTAGGTCATCACTCCAAGGGGATTTGCTACAGAATAAATATCCAGTACTGATTACAAGATGGTAGACCTATAGATACTGGGGTCTACCCTCCTACAAACTATACACATAGAAACAATAGGAAATACATTGTAAATAAATTGATAACTATGCTCCAAAATTAGAAAGTGAATGGCTGGTAGAATAGAAAGAGAGAACTTGCTAAAAGATATCATGCTAGATTAGACTAAAATGGAGAACTGTAGCTAGAACATCAGCCAGAACAGAGCGAGAGAGGAATATATTCCTCTCCCTCAGGAGGAAACAAGACCCTGAGGGGTGGGCCACCTGGAAGCCATCCACAGGGAATACGGAGTAATCACACTCTGTACTCCGACTTCCCAGGTACCTCACCAGCAACACATCCCACCCACTTCCAACTTCCAGTGAGAACAAATACAAACTGGAAGTTATTAAATGAAGCAATTTGAGAACTAGGAAGTTAAAAAGTCGAACTGTTGAGATTAAAAATCAATAGCAGAAAAAAAAATCAATAGCAGAAAGGCCACACTCTTTGACAGCTGTGACTTTGCCGTCCACGCCTTCTTAACTTCTAAAGAGATGAATGTAATGAAAAAGAACATGAAAAGGAATCTATGTATGTATATGCATAACTGGGACATTGTGCTGTACACCAGAAACTGACACATTGTAACTGACTATACTTCAAAAGTTAAAAAAAAAACAAAACCCAAAGAGAAAAATGGAGGAAGAGGTGTTAAGTCTACCCACATCCTGTGTTCTTGACTTTTCTATTCTTGTTTTAAGAGACTATGACAGTATTCTGGGCAGGGAGGGGAGAGGGTACAGCTCAGTGGTAGAGCAGGTGCTTAGCATGCACGAAGTCCTGGGTTCAATTCCCAGTACCTCCATTAAAAAATAAATACATAAACCTAATTACCCCCCTCACCAAATTAAAAAAAGAGAGCGAGAGAGAGACTATAACAGTATTCTATACATTTGCTTTCTCAATCCTTCCTTCTCCTAAGGATGGGAAGTAGTTTGATGTTTCTTAGGCTCCAGGAATATAGAACTGCGGTGGTGGGTAGATCATAATACTGGTCTCAACTCTTCACTCTCCCTTCCTATGAAAGAATTGCCCTTCCTGTCCATTTCCATAGACTTAGTCACTCCTCTGAGAGGAGAAATATACAGCCCTGTGCTCTTGACCTAAGGCTTGGCCGTGTAACTTGCTTTGGCCAATAGACTGGAAATGGATATGACTCCTTCCACATTTAAAGAGAAGCCTTTTGCCATGAGAACAGCATGTTGAAAATAAGGGCTGCTCCTTCAGCCTGTATCCCAAATAAAGAAGACTTACGGAGCAGAGTCCAGCAGAGCCACAGGGGACAGAAATGAACCTTTGCTGTTGCAAACCACAGAGGACTGGGGGTCATCTGTTACTGCAGCAAAGAGGATCCACGTGCCATTGGTTTAACCACCTCCAGTCATCACACAGTTACCTCTGCAGCCTGAAGATGGTGGATACAAACCTCTAATTCTTGTCCCTCTCTCCTGGGACCAGCAGCAGGATTCTGCATGGGAAAACATTGTTCCATGGCACATGGGAGTTTAATTCTTTTTCTGAATGTCTGTATTTGCCTCATATGAAAAGAGGCTCCTCGGAGAATAACACCAGCTGCAGTGTTTAAAAAAAAAAAATCAGTAGCAGGATGGCCACAGCTAAAGAATGAATATGTGAGTTGAAGATCCAGCCAAGGGATTCTGTCAAAGTATAAAACAGAAACGAGACTTCATAAAGTGAGGAAGAGACACTGAGGAACATGGGGAAAAAAATCCGGACGTTCCAACATCTATGTAAAAGCTCAAGGAGAGACTAGAAAAAAGTGAAAGAATGGCGCTATTGAAACAAAGAATGTTCTTGCAATTAATCATGAAGGATTGAACCTCTGCTCCTTTCTTTGCTCTCATTCCTCCCTCCACTAAAACATCAGGCAAGGAATTTTTTAAAAAGCATAATTACAAAGAGAATGGAGATAAGAGTAGATAACAGACCATGTCCATATTTTGGAAGCTCAAAGCAGATGGACAAGTGGTAATTAATTTGGCAGACCAGAGAAAGTTAAAGGGCAGATGACTACAGGGTACATACATGTGGGCCAGTGAGCACAGATACCCAGAAAGGCTCAGCAACTGGAGAATCAGTGATCCCCGAAGATAGCGGTGCAGGTAAAGCTGAACACAGTAGGACTGATTGAAAAATCTGTATGAGAAGCCCACAAATGGCCCCCCATTAATCCTGAGTTGGGTATGGGGGTGCTGGGGATCAAGCCAACCAGAGAGAGATTTCTGGTGGCAGAAAATGGCAAAAAATGTGGAGAATATACGTAGATGGCTAATATTCAGTCTTACAACTGATCTTGTCTTTATTTAAAATTTTGAGGGATAGATGGGATTTCAAAACTGTAAAATAGATAAACAAGATTACACTGTACAGCACAGGGAAATATACACAAGATCTGATGGTAGCTCACAGAGAAAAAAATGTGACAATGAATATATATATGTTCATGTATGACTGAAAAATTGTTCTCTACACTGGAATTTGACACAACATTGTAAAATGATTATAAATCAATAAATTTTTTTAATTTTTGATATTTTTGTTTACTGTGAATTTTTGCATTAATTTTGATCTTTTCAAATATTGTATTAAAATATTATTTACCTTGATGAACAGGTTTTGGTGGGACACTTTAAATGTTGCTCCCAAGGTAAGTGCCTCACTCGCCTCACCCTATTCCCCACCCTGGCTATTGCCCTCTCAAACCTTCAGTACAAATCTGTTATGTGGGTTAGTGGGTTAGTGATAGCTTTTAAATATGGTTCAGCACAAGATGGAGCAAAGAGATCACAGGCGGCAGGCAAGACATGAAAATTATCTAGGTTATTCTAAGTGAAGTAAGCCAGAAACAGAAAGAAAAATACCATAGGATATCACTCATTTGTGGAATCTAAAAGAAAAAGAAAAAGAAAAAAAGGACACTAATGAACTCATCTACAAAACCGAAAGAAACTCACAGACACAGTAAACAATCTTACAGTTACCAGGGAAAAGAGGGTGGGAAGGGATAAATTTGGCAGTTTGAGATTTACAAATGTTAACCACTATATATAAAAATAGATTTAAAAAAATTTCTTCTATATAGCATAGGGAACTATATTCAATATCTTGTAATAACCTTTAATGAAAAAGAATATGAAAATGAATATATGTGTATGTATATATGCATGACTGGGACATTGTGCTGTACACCAGAAATTGACACATTGTAACTTACTATACTTCAATAAAAAATAAAAGATTATCTAGAAATCAGTGTGAATTAAAAATTTTGAGTAATGTAGGATTATTAGAAAAAAGAGAAAGATAAACAGAGTTTGGGATGGTTTGGGGGATGCTGGCAGGGGTCCCAGAGAAGGAGTGGAATTTCTCCTCTGATGGACCCCACAACTCATTTGTCCCTTAACCGTTGTTTCTCCAAGATGGAGTAAAAAGCCCAAAATGCTGTGGGTCTGGCCTTGCAGTTCAGTCCTGAAAAAGAGAGGCCAGGGGTTGGATGTTGGATTCTTGGGAATCCCAGCACCTTCTCCAGAGTAGTTGGAATAATCCTCCCACTTGGTAGCATACGAAGCTCCCACGCCCATAAAAACTAACAGCCCCACCCCTCATGGCCACTCGCTCTTCTGATTGAGGTGGCCCGCACTCTGCCTTTGGAGTGTAACTACTTTAAACTGAGCACCCAACCCCCACACCTCCTGGCCTTTCTCTTGCCTTCTGAAATAGCCCACACTCTGTCTATGGAGTATGTATCTCTCTAAATAAATCTAGCCTTACTCAACTGTGGCTCACTCTTGAATTCTTTCCTGTGAGAAGCCAAGGACCCACACTTGGTGACGCACATCCCAGGGGCTCATCCAAGACCTGGGACACGGCCATCCTCTTGCCTCACATTTTTCCCTGTATCAGTTCCAACAGAGACCCATCAGCAGGAAAGAACCAAAAGGGAACCCTCTGTGAGCAAAGTTCTCTGGTTAAAGGACCAGGTTCAACACCAATGCCTAAAGGTTTAAGCAGCTGAGGCTGGACATGGGCCTGACCCAGGCCCCTGGCACCAATCATGCTTGGGGCCCTTGCCCAAGCCTGTGTGAACAGGAGTTGGGAAGCCCAAGTGTGCGTCACTGTCGTGGCCTGTGCAGTGGTCCCTGCAGCACCAGAAAATAACCCATAGAATGTGCAGGAACAATGTTCCCGCATTCGACCACTGAACAAGAACAGAAGCAAGTAACACCACTCAGAGAGGAAAGTGCTGGGCTTCGTGCAAACAGGGGCAGGTGGGACCTCAAATGACTCAATGGAAAACATGTGCTACAGCATCGGCCCTGAAATCAGATCCTATGTTTGGTTCAAAGCTACACAGTTTATAATGTCGTGTTTGTATGTTTAATTTGCCCTCAAGGAACAAATACAAATGTCTATAGCCCTGTGCCAAATATGGGTTCCAAAGATTCATGCAGAGGGGACAACTGAGTTATCCTCTAACCGACTGCAGTTTGAGCCACCCTGGCACAGAGGAAAGGAAGAGGATGAAATTATCCTTGTGATTAGGAGAACACTTTAGCAAGACTTTTTGGCTTGAAAGGCAAGGTCCATCCCCCTTCCCCACACCCCTTGGTGAGAGAAGCTTTGACCAAGTTAAGTTGTTCTGCAGAGAGAGTTCATGGGAATGTGGGTTGCAGAACAGGGCCCCGGGAGTCTGGAAGAAGAGAGAGTCTGGCTCTGATGTGCACACCTGGGCCTTCCCACCATGAAGGGCCCGGCAAGGCCAAGGCCCTGGTCCTTCCCGGGGCATAGGTACACAACAAAATGGTAATTGTGAAGACAAATAAGCAGCTTCATTCTCCCTGCTGAAAATAATAAACTTCTTCCTCTTTCCCCCTTTTCTTAGCACATTAGCTTTATTTTTATTTATTTATTTATTTATTTATTTATTTGGAGCATTAACTTTAGAAAACTTGTAGCTACAAGTTCTTCCTGTGCCTCTTTGAAATGTGTGGAAATCTTCTCAGAAGCTAAACCAGCCTCTTGCTGGTTTTTGACCCAGGAATGTCGCTCCCAAGGCCCCCCGCCAAGAGCCATCTCTTTCAAATGTAAATTTCAGGGAGTAGCACCCCCATCTCCCAGTTTCGGTGGGAGGGTAGGACCTTAACTGCGGTGGGCTCCTTCCACCAAGTTGCAAAACTACCTCCTATCATAAAGATATAAGAACTTAGTCCTATGATTAAGCCTACTAGTAACCCAGAGGCTCACCAGTTACCAGGTAAAGTTAGGATAAACTGTGTGTGACAAACGGTGCGGTCAAGCCTCTTACTCTGAGGACTAGTTTACTGTTCATCTTGAGGACATACGTGTAACAGCTGTATCTGCTTGGCTGTGCTGCTTTATAAAAGGGTGCGATTACTTTATCTTTACAGTCTCTTAGCGGATGGCCTGTGACGCGTATCACATTCTGGGAATGCTTATTCAATTATACAACTGTTTTCTTTCCTCTGCCACCTTTGTGGAGGGGTTTTAGGGGTTTTTCTGGGTTGGGTAATTTTGTTTTAAATTCTGTTCCTCAGCATAATGCATGTGCTGAAAAAAGAAAAAAAAAAAAACTGGAAGGGTCTTGAGGAGCAAGATCCCTAAATGGGAGGCTGGGGTCTGTGGAGGGACATGGAGAAACAGTATGGGGTGGGGAACGGCGGAGGAATTTCCAGAAGGAATGATGCTGACATTCAACCGGAAATTGTTTCCAGTCTGTAAATAGAATAATGGCAGCAGGTGCATACAGAGACTAGTGTCAGGCATTGTTCTAAATATTTTCAACATTAACCCCTTTAGCCTATGTAGTCGCTTGGATTATAGCTCTTAGTCATTCGTTCCCCGCCTCGCCCCGCCTCGGCTGCGTGACCTTGAGGGATGCTAGAATGGGCAGAAAAGTTGTCACGAAACAGCAGAGAAGCAGGCTGAAGTCTAGACGGGTTCTGGAAATAGGTGTGAAGCAAACTGTCTTTTCTAGGCCAAAGTGACCCTTGAAGGGTATGTATGGAAAACCAGATTCAGCTACTATGTAAGATGGGGACATGAGATAGTCTAAGTATTACAGGATAAGGGGACCCCCCCGAACTGGAGGAAACTAGGGTCCAGCATGTGACAGACACCAGCCCTGAGCACAGAGGATGCAGGCAGCAGTGGGCCCAGAAGATAAGAAGAAAGCACACTGTAAGGATGAGACACTTCCGGAAGTTTGGAGGCTAGAAGGCAGGACTGGAATCCCTCTTACGCCCTCCCCCGCCCGAGTAACCACACATCAAGTCATTTTTGAGGGTCTGGCTCAAGAAAGCAGATTTACCTTGCCCTGACCTAGCCCTGGCCACCAGACACATCCACTGGGAGCCAAAAGCTTATAATGATTTGGCCAAGAAGACCTAGATAGGGACCTGCAAGAGGCTGCACCTGGTTCCTGTGTGGGTGGCAGAGCATGAGGCCTGAACATCTTCTGATGTTTACAAAGTCCCTAACCAGCACTGGCCCCTCCGTAGCTCCCTGGTTTCCTGCCCTGAGTGCCACAAAGGACCAGGAAATAGCTGGGGGGAGCAGGATAAAGACTAGAAAGAAGATGAAAGAGGTAGAACTTCTTGACTAATAAAAACTTTGCATCTAATGTCTTAGAAGAAAACTGAAAAAAGCTTCAGGTGGGGGAAGCAGGTACCAGGGTCAGTAAGGCCAGAATAAAAATGAACCTGATTTCTTCTGTATACAACAGGGAACTATATTTAATATCTTGTATTAAACTACAATGAAAAAGAATATGAAAACGAATATATATATGTATACGTATAACTGAAACATTTATGCTGTACTGCAGAAATTGACACACTGTAAACTGACTATACTTCAATTTTAAAAAATTAAACTTTTAAAAAATAAAAAATTAACCTGGAACATATGGAAGGGGAAGAGGTTGTGTTCACGGGGAAGAGGTTGTGTTCACCTGGAAGGGAACAAAGTCCAGGGGAACTGTCCATGGATGCTGTGTCCCTAAGTTACTCCATACTGTACCCTGATAGCTGCATCCTAACATTCTCTGCACCCACTATGAACGTTGGACAAAAGGAGGTTTTCACTTCCCTGCCTCAGCGGGGCCTCCCCCTGCATCTGGCGTGCCTGGGGTCTTAACCTGGCCATGCTGGAAAGCAGGTTGAGGTCTGGGGTGCAAGTCTTTGAACTGTTACTTTTCCAGGTTCTAGGAAGCCTGGGGGACCCCAGGTCATTTACTAAAAAACTGGGCTCAAATGAGGTCGAAAGCAGGAACTGAAAACCTACTGGCCATACCGGGTCTAGCAGCAGGACACTACGTGCTCCCTGGGGCCCAGCCAAGAAAAGCAGAGACTTTCCCCTCCATTGGAAGACCGACCCACCTCCTCTTCCGCCTAGCTCTCCGAAAGGCCTGGGGACCCCGGGAAGTCCTCAGCCTTGCTCCCTACAACCCCGAGGCCCCCTCGGAGGTCCAGAGAAACCCAGGCAATTCCATCCTCTCGGCCTCACCGAGGCTGGGGCCCCTTTATCTCCCGCAGCTCCGCTCGGATCCGGAGGCGCGGCCCTTCCCCACAGCCGGCTCTGCCGCTCACAGGTTCGGGCTAGTCTGGGGCGGGGACTGAGAGCGCCAGCAAGTCGTGAGAAGGGCGGGGACGCGGACCCATCTTTAAAGGCCCGGGCCCCAAGGCGTCTCGACACCCGCCCACGGCCCCAAGAAGTGCGCACGTCCCGGCTCCCCTCGTCTAAGCCGCCAGGGCCGCCATGGGCCGCTACTGCATCCGCGTAGCCACCGGGGCCTCGCTCTTCGCCGGGTCGCACAACCGCGTGCGGCTGTGGCTGGTCGGGGCGCACGGGGAGACGAAGCTGGAGCTGGAGCTGCGGCCGGTGCGGGGCCAGGTCAGCAGGCGGGAGCGGGGGCCCCCACCCCGGCCCGAGCTGGGGCTCGCGGCGGGAGGGCAGCCCAGAGGCGAGAGGCCGGTGAGGCGCGGGATCCAGGAGCTAAATGATAGCTGGACCGCACTGGCTGGGACTTCCAGGTGTTGGGATGCCTGCGCCTGGGCAAGGAGGGGCGAGGAGGGGCGAGGAGAGGGAGGGTCGGGAGCCAAAGACGGGCTGAACGCCACCCCCTTCTCCCTTCCCAGTTACCCTGGTCCTCACAGCCTCCAACTGACTCTCTAAATGACCCCAGGCCAGTGTCAATATAGCATCAGTGTCAAATGGGAAGCTCCTGGGAGAGCGCAGACGGGAATGGCTCAAAGAACGGATGGAGGTGATGGTGCTCAGGCATCAATTCAAGACAATGAGGGCCACGCGCCGCCTTCCCTTGTCCTCCTGGTGCCATGGGGCGTCTGAAATCCACCGCGCAGGTGTCCAGAGGAGGGAACGAGGTCTTTGGAGGCATTGTCAACGGAGGCCACCAAGGTCCCCCCTCTTCTGTCCCCACCCCACCTCAGACCCCCAACCCTCACTCTCCGCAAAACGGCCTCTCCCAGGACCCTCCCACTAAAGTCTCCGGGTTCTGGCCCCACAGGAGGAGGAGTTTGAGCACGACGTTCCCGACGACTTGGGGCCGCTGCAGTTCGTGAAGCTGCGCAAACACCACTCCCTGGTGGACGACGCGTGGTTCTGCGACCGCATCACGGTGCAGGGCCCTGGAGCCGGCGAGGAGGCCGCCTTCCCGTGCTACAGCTGGGTGCAGGGCGAGGGCGTCCTGTGCCTGCCCGAGGGCACCGGTGGGGGCAGTGGTGGGCGGTGCGGAGCCTGGGGAACTGCTGACGAAGGTGGGGGGGAGGACTGAGGAAAGGTCAGGGGGGCTTGAAAAAAGTGGGTGTTCAGCAGGTTAAGTGCGAAGAAGACAGGAAATGGGGGAAAGTTATAAAACACCAAATTTACACATAGACTAAGAAAAGCTGCGAGTGGGGCTGGATAGGGACATAAGTGCTGTGTAGCTCCCACCTTCCAAGAAGGTGAAGACACAGAATGGGCGTTGAAGCAGTGATGGAAAACAGAGAAGTCCAAGTAAAAGTGAGAAGGAGATCTGGATGGGACTGGGAAGAAGTTAGGGCAGGACAGGTTAAGATTAGCATATGGAATAGGGGCTGGGGAGGACCCCTGCGAGGACACAGCTAAGGGAAACAATAAATAATATGATTTGGAGGGCTGGTTTGGTTGGGAAAACATGGAAGACAACCGTCAGGGACAGGGAGCACGCTGACAGGAGGCGGGGATGAATGACAGCAAATTCAGAATTTGTTGGGGAAACGAGAGATGATTATGGAGGCAACTGAGGCAAGGGCAGTGATGACGGAAACGTGAAATCTATCACTTTGAGGCAGGTAAGTATAAGTACAGATAAGAGCAGAAACAAGTTGATAATATAGACTTTGCTGGTGAGTCTTGGAACAATGAAGTCAGAAACAGAAAGCAAACATAGCTCCTCAAAGCTTTTTGAGGATGGCCAAGGTGCGGCAGGTGAGGTTCAGGACACATGAAATTAACCAAAGCAATATACTGTAGAAAAGAGGTGTAGGCATATGAGTGATTAAGATGTTATCACCTTAATTAAGGTGATTTTTCCAATCATAGATATTGATGAAATAAGATCAGGAAGGGAAAGACAGTTAAATGACAAGAAAGGGTGTCAAACATGAGACTGTTGTCTCAAGGCAAGAGATGAGGTCTGAAATTAGCACAACCAGGAGTGCAAAGTTGGCAAAGATAAGATAAATGTGTCTGGGGAACTGATGGAGTGAGGCAAGGCCAGGGATAAAAGCAACAGAGCATGACTGAACACACGGACTATGACTATGGAAAGGAAGATTAGGATAGGTGGCGGGGCACAGGACCACACAAACTGTGGCCAATCATCTTCATGTCTCCCCAGCCCGCCTGGCAGGAGACAATGCATTGGACGTGTTCCAGAAACATCGAGAGAAGGAACTGAAAGAAAGGCATCAGATATACTGGTGACCACCCACCTACAGGGCCCCTTGGTTGTACCCCCATTCCCTGACCCCGCCCCCATCACTGACCTGGACACCCTCCCTGAAGCCTTGTCCCTGTCTCCTAGCTGGGCCACCTGGAAGGAAGGCTTACCACTGACAATAGCTGCGGGCTGTGAGGATGATCTACCTCCAAACATGAGATTCCAGGAGGAGAAGAGGCTGGACTTTGAATGGACACAAAAGGCGGGGTGAGAAGAGCCTCTCAGAGTGGAAAGAAGGCTGGGAGACCCCAAAATGGTGATAAGTGGGGAGGGGCTGATGGATCAGCAAATGGGTTCATGCCACCACACCTGTCCTAGGGCCCTGGAGATGTTCCTCAAACGTGTGTACACCCTCCTGAGCTCCTGGAACCGCCTGGAGGATTTTGATCACATCTTCTGGGGCCAGAAGAGTACCCTGGCTGGTCAGTGGTCCCCCCAGGTCTCTAGAACCCCCTGATGGCCCCTTTTGATGACCCGACCATCACACTTCACAGTCCCGCATAACTACTTCCCAGATGAGAACATATTATGCTTGGTCATTTCTCAGAGGCCCCAAGATGAAAAGGCAGGGGCTGGATACGGGCTGGTCATATGCTGGATCGCTGGGGTAGGGCCTGGAGGAGGGGGATATCCCAACTGTGTACTGTCCTCCTTCTCCACTCCACCCCGACCCCACAGAGAAGGTTCGCCAGCACTGGCAGGAGGATGAATTTTTTGGCTACCAGTTCCTCAATGGCGCCAACCCCATGCTGTTGAGACGCTCCACCGCTCTGCCCCCTCGGCTAGTGCTGCCCTCGGGGATGGAGGAGCTACGGGCCCAGCTGGAGAGAGAACTCCAGGTACCCTTCCCACCTTTGCCTTGTTCTCTCCTTGGCAGTGTGGCCAGCAGTTGTGAAGGGGAGGGACCAAGGCTGAGTCAGGGTCGGGAGGTTGTGGGAATCCACTGCCTCTTGGTCCAGAGTCCAGTGCTGGAAAAACCTAGAGATAATAAGGCATGTAAGGGAAAACTATAAGGAGCACCCAGCGTGGAGGGGAACCAGGATGGATTCCCAGGGCACAGATGGGGCCAGAGATGTTAGCAGGGACGATGACTTTCCCTGGCTGATATCGGTGCTCCAGACACCAGTGTTCACAGGCAGGAAGAAAGATAAAGAATGCACCATCAGGTAGAGAGAACTGGGGAGGTTACCTGGGTTTGGAAGAGATGAGCAGGGCGGGATGTGAGTTTTGTCTGTGTGCGTGTGTGCTGGACTCCATGGTGGTGGTAGGCAGGGGAACCTCTGTGGATCACTTGGCAGAGGAGGTGAGGTTTGGATAGGGAGTCAAAGAGTGCTGGCTGAACTGATGACAGTCAAATCCAGCAAGCAGATCATTGAGGGATGGGGGTAAGGGGCCTGGCCATCTTGACAAGGGGACAGCTTGCAAACCGGACTGAGCAGTCCTGGTTCTAAAACCAGATCTCCTACTACACAGCCCTCACTAGGTGGTTTCTTCACTTATCTAAAACGAGAGGAACTGGGCCAGCTGCTCTGCTCCTGACAGGACTCTGCTACTGACACAAGATGATAGCAAGAAGCAAGACAAATGTCTTTAAATGTCTTCCCCCTTTGCCCTGGCCCTCTAGTGGTGGACTTTGAACTCTAACGATGGATACATTCCTCCTTTCCCCAGAACGGTTCCCTGTTTGAGGCGGATTTCATCCTCCTGGATGGAATTCCAGCCAATGTGATCCAAGGAGAGAAGCAGTACCTGGCTGCCCCCCTCGTCATGCTGAAGATGGACCCCCATGGGAAACTGCTTCCCATGGTCATCCAGGTGAGGCGCCCTGAGCATCCCCCTCCCAACCCTGCTCTCTGACCACCGCAACCTCTGTTCCCAAGGACACAGCCCCTTGGTTCTGGGCTCCTGAATTCCATCCTTACGCAGTGAGACCTGTCCTCATGTCACTCTGTTTGCGGCCTAGTTTCTCCTTGACTCATCCAACTGGAAGGACTTGTTCAAGAGTCATAAAGGCCTTCTGGAGTTCTCCTCATATACCCAGTGGTTCTCAGACATTACTGTGCCTCAGAATCATCTAGAGGGCTTGTTAAAACACAGGTTGCTGGGTGTCCTCCCCACCTCCCCCACCCCACACACTTTCTGATTCAGTAGGTCAGCAGTGGGGACTGAGAATTTGCATTTCTAACAAATTCCCAAGCGATGCTGATGCTGCTGGCTTGGGGACACACTGAGCATCATGATTTAATCTCCCAGTCACCTCTGACACTAACTACCCATCTACCTTTTCTTCTTCTGTTCTCAACAGTTAGGTAAAAAGTACGGTCAATGATCTCACACAGCCCACTTCCCCTTCCATCCTCCCACCATAATTCAACCCTCATCATGTTTCTCCCAAACCACTGGCAGGATCTCCTCGCTGGACGCCCTGCTTCTGACTCTCCCTGATTCAACCTGACCACCGTGGCGCTCGCACGGTGCCACAGCTAGGGAGAGACAGGGTGGAAAGTCCTCATTCCTCCTACAAGATTATAACTTCTTTGATGGCAATCAACATACTCATCTGTTTCCCTAAGAATGCTGACCATAACGTCACACATAAAGCAGGAGTTCCATGACGGCTTCATTTCTCCTTCCCAGCTCCAGCCTCCCAGCCCCAGCTCCCCGACCCCACCACTCTTCCTGCCCTCAGATCCTCCACTTGCCTGGCTCCTGGCAAAGTCCTGGGTCCGAAATTCAGATTTCCAGCTGCATCAGCTCCAATATCATCTGCTGAACACTCATCTGCTGGCCGAGGTCATCGCTGTGGCCACCATGAGGTGCCTCCCGGGACTGCACCCTGTCTTCAAGGTACAACCTCCACCCTCCACATCCCACTTGAGTCAGACCCCAGAGAAAGGAAACCGCCCAGTGGCAAATGATACTGCAGCATCAAAAAAAATTTACATCACCTTGTGAGAGAAAGAGGGGAGAAGAGAAGGAAGACAGAGTCAATATGTTGAGACTCAGATTTTAATTAGGTCGAGTCACTTAATGTTTCTTCAGAACATATTATTAATATGGCCCTCTGAAATCCTCAGAGATCTGACGATCTAGCAATGGGCCTAGCCAGAAGATTACTAGGAAAACAAAAGCTTTGTTCCTGCCTTAGGAGATTTATTAGCCAGAAAGACAAGTGGTGTCCATTAGAACCGCCCAGAGAGCATCTGGAACTAGACTGAAATCACAAGAGACCACCTATAAACACTAGGGCGTTGATGGAGCAAATTCCACCCCAGCTGAGTCTGCTAAGTAGCAACAGATCAAAAGGCAAGGACGGGAGCCCAGCAGGCCGTTTAAACCTGCCCCAGAGATGGAGAAAGACATGCATTGGCGAGGTGGCAACAGGAATGAAAAGGACAAAAATCAAAGGGCTGGTGCAGGGAGGTAACAGCAGCTGCGGCATGCCTGTGTGCCAGAACGGAGACAGAAAGGTCAGAGGTCTAAGCTGCTCCTAGGAGCCCAGGGGTGGGTGTGCTGGAGTGACCTGGAAAGCCTGTGGGCTTGGGAAAGACTGAGTTCAGCATCTGTTGCCAGGCAGAAGGCAGTCACATAAAGCCTGTGCTTGCTTCAAACTGTCCTTAAAATCTTGATGACACTTTAGATACAGGGAACAAAGCAAAGGAGGGACAAAAGTGATACAAGTTGCGGAACCAGAACAATGATCAGAAACAGTAAAGCCAAGAGAAGCAGCCAGTTGGGAAGCCAAGATGAGGTGCTCCATTTTAGGTACGTGGAGTCGGAAATGTTGGCAAGAGATGCCAGTGAGCACCTGGTCAGGAGAACGACAAAACTGTGTTTCAGTGGGGCTTCTGCCCAACCCTCCAAGCCTGGCCAGTAGTAGCTGTGGCCTCCTGGAGTCCTGGGTGACACAGAAAAGATGGAGACCAATGGAACTGACAGAATCTGGGATTTCACTGATCTCTAGGGGGCCACGCACCACCATCTTCTGCTCATCTTGACCAGGCTCAGCCTCTATTCACACTTAAATTCCCCCTTCAGTCCCCTCCAAGCCCCATCTCCACTGCCATGGCAACAGCACGGCAAACAGCTGAGCTGTTACCGGTACACGGGGAGAGCCCAGCCGGCACATGTCCTGGAGGTGATGTGTGCAGGCTCGGGACTCAGACTGCCCAGCTCTGAATCCTGAATCCTGACCTCTGTACATACCAGATGTGAGCTCAGTGTCCTCCCCTCTAAGTGGGGACAACAGGAGCTCCACTGTGGCTAAAGTATAAAATGACACAACAGTGTGACAGAAGCTAAAAGCTGTGAAAACATTCGTTCTTGCAGCGATTGTTACTGTTATTCAGAGTTGTCTGTCCTCAGGTGTCTTCTCTCCTCATGCGGACTTTGGGCTTTCTATGACACTCAGCGCCTCTCATGAACTTTCTGAAAAGCTTCAGTTCACTGTGACCAGCTCTGACCTCCTGGCACCAGAGGTATCGCTGGCTCATCCCGTGTCCAGCAACAACTCATATAGATACCAACACTGCATGAAACCTGCACTCCAGAGGGAAACAATAACAAGGACCTTTCCTCCAGGACTTCTGTGTGTACCAAACATTCCTCACACATCACTCACATAAACACCACAGCCTCCCGAGACAAAAGACCCTACCATCACCTGCTGCTGACAGATGAGGTGCTAGACAGGAGATGAGTCAGAGCCAGGACCCTGAACGAGCATTAGAGTGAGGGCTGAACTGTAGATTGAAACCCAGGCCAGTCTGCTCCAGAGCCTGACTCAGAGGGGAGTAAAGAGAATGAAAGTGATCGCAGAAGCAGGAGACCAGCCTGTCAAGGGAGGAGAGGAGAGAAGGCCACCGTGCTCTGCAAGGAAGGACCCAAGCATGACCCACCATTAACCACCCCCATAATCTCCTCCGTCCCAGTTTCTGATGCCCCACATCCGCTACACTATGGAAATCAACACCCGGGCACGGACCCAACTCATCTCAGATGGAGGTGTATTTGATAAGGTAAGGAGATGACAGGGCAGGGGGTTGCCAACCATCCAACTGTCTGCGATCTCCTGCCACTTTCAAGATCCCCAACCCACCAGTGTGAAAGTCCTGACCCTTTATATCCAGAGCTTTAAATGTGAAAATCCCACACTTGAACCCCTTAAATACTGTGCTTTGGCTTCTTCCTCAAGGTCTCACATCTCTCTTGTCCCAGGCAGTGAGCACCGGTGGTGGGGGCCACGTGCACTTGCTCCGCCGGGCCATGGCTCAGCTGACCTACTGCTCCCTCTGTCCTCCCGACGATCTGGCTGAACGCGGGCTGCTGGGAACCCCAGGTGCTCACTACGCCCACGATGCCTTACGGCTCTGGGACATTACTGCCCGGTGGGTGAGAGTGGGAGCCAAGAAATGGAGGGGTTGGGGGAGAGGGTGAGTGGGGCTCTGGCCTGACATCAGCACGGGGCAAAAGGAATCTAAATACAAGAGGGTCCAGACAGGAGGAGCAGAGACTCCATCCTGGGGAGAGATGAGGACGAGTGAGGAGTCAGTGGGTAAGGTCCGAGAAGGAGGAGATGGGGGACAGAAAGCCTCGGTCAGGAAACTGTGGACTGGGAGGCTGAGGGATCTGGACAAAACAGGGTTTTGTTTTGTTTTTTGCCAGGAAGAATGGCTATCACCCACGCACAGGGAATTCCTAAAATGGATGACCCACATTTCCTTCCTTTCTCACCTAGTTTGTAGAAAGAGCTGGGAATGACCCAGAAGGCAGGTCTTGAACAATCTACGCTCAGACACTGAGAGTCAGCTGGGCAGAGGCCACAGCAAAGTGGAGAGGTCGGAGCCTTCTCTCCACCAGCTCACCTCCCGCTCCCCTGGGCAGGTATGTGGAGCGGATCGTCCGGCTCTTCTACCACGGGGACGATGTCGTGAGAGGGGACCCTGAGCTGCAGGCCTGGTGTCGGGAGATCACTGAGGTGGGGCTGTGCCGGGCCCAGGACCGAGGTGAGACCCCTCCCCAGAGATGGGCTCCTCGGACCCTCTGCCCAGGCCCCTTCTCAGCCTTGTCCGTCTGGGTTCAGGACGCCAACCCTTCACCGCACCCCCGTCTCCCTCCACATGTGAAGCACCTGAATCCCATTCCCACCTCCAGAGACTCATGACAGTTACAGACACCCAAGGACCACCCTTCTCAGAGACCCTGGTCATCAACCCTCATTTCCACCCCTACCCCCAGCCTGTCACAGTGTGGAGCCCAACAGGGCCAGAACCCTGGCCAGGCAGGGATCTGCCTGGGTCCTGCCAGAGCTCACATTCTCGCCTCACGGTTGTCAGTTTCCTAGCCAAGGATATAAATGGGGAGCTTATTCCCATCAACGCCCATGATGGCCTTCCCTGGCTCCTCCCACTTCTGCTCCTGTGCATCACACAGACGGTCCAGGCACCCTGCACACTCACCACAGAACAAGGTCATTTCTAGGTGCAAACTCAGTGCTCTGTGTGCTTTGGCTCAACCCTGAACTCAGTGTCCTACCCCTTGAGACTCTCATTTCTTTGGCCAATCCAGCCACCATCTGCCCCCTGCTTCTAAACTCTGAGGAAGAAACAGCCTTTCTTGAGCTCTTCTGAGGTCTGTCCTCCTCTCTCTAACTCACGTGGGCCAGCCTGTCCCTGCTGTACATCGTCCTTTGGTCCCTGCCCCTCACACTTCGCACCAACATCTCTGCCTCTGTGGGACAACTACAGACATTTACTGGGGAGCCACTGTGGCCAGCCTCTGGGGGTGTGGTGAGTGCTAACCAACACTTGCCCTCTGGAGGGGTGTCTCCCTGCAGAGTCAGTGGCTGCAAACTGCCCCCTACCCTCCCAGGACCAGACTTTCTCCAGTACATCTCAGTGCTGTCCCTTAGCTCCACATGCTCTCGGAAGACCCTGCCTCCTCTCCCCAGCCATCTTTTCCCCAACCAGTATCTACATTTGGAAGATGAAAATAAACATCTGCCTGTTAACTTTAACCTCAACTAACTGCCTCTCATCCCCTCCTCCTCTACTCTCCTGCAGTTCTTATAGCTCACCTTTGCCTCATTTTCCCAGTAGACTTTTTAGAGAAAATAGGCTAAAATTTTAAAAGCCAAAAAAAAGGGGGGGGGGATATAGCTCAGTGGTAAAGCTCACGTTTAGTAAGGTTCAATCCCCACTACCTCCATCAAAAAATAATAAATTTTTTAAAATAAAAAAGCCTGAGATTAGCAGTCAGGCACCCCAGTTCAAGGTCAGCCACTGCCTTTCCCCAACTATGTGATCCTGACAAGAGTTTAATCTCTCTGGTCTTTGATTTTTTTTTTAAATGAATAACAGGGGAGTGATTATATTTGTTCTACTTGACTGACAGGATTATTGGGTCTCTGAGCCCCGACCTCCACTGTCAACTGAGTAGCCTGACGTGTTCTTCGTGGAAAGCCTCTCTTGGCTGTGACACTACAAATCCATGACTTCTCTTATCCCTCAAGTTATAACTCAAACATTCATAATTCCCTGTCTGGAAATAGGAGGCGGCATCCCAAATTTCTCAGCCACTTTTTGACGCAGAGGATTTTTGATCAGTGAGAACTTTTCAGTCCCCTGCTCTTCCATAATAACAATAATTATTAATTATTGAGCCCTTGTTCCATGCCAGGTGACTATCTCATGCACAGGGTAGGGGGCGTTCCACATTCCACAGCTGAAGAAGTTGAGGCTTAGGGAGGTTCAGCAATTGGCCTAAGGTGACCCAGCTATATGACTTGAGCCTGAATTGAAACTCAGTCTGATGCAAATATATTTGAATAAATGACCAAATAAGCAAACACCCACCAATTCCAAAATACAGGCATCCCAGACATTGGTCTTTTTTTCTCTCCTCTCAGGCTATAGACTCTAAATCCTGTTCCTTTCCCACCCAGGTTTCCCTGTGTCCTTCCAGTCCCAGAATCAACTCTGCCATTTCCTTACCATGTGTGTCTTCACATGCACTGCTCAGCATGGGGCCATCAACAAGGGCCAGGTATGGACAGCTAAAAGCCCAGGTCCCTGAAGACAGGTGTCTGGACCTTGGGATGCCCAAGGGAGAGATGGGGGTTCAGACCCTAAGTACCAGGATCCTAGGGTTGCAGTTTCTTCCCCCAGCTGGAATGGTATGCCTGGGTCCCTAATGCCCCATGCACAATGCGGATGCCCCCACCCACCACCAAGGAAGACGTGACAATGGCCACAGTGATGGGCTCACTACCTGATGTCCAAAAGGCCTGTCTTCAAATGGCCATCACATGGCATCTGGGTCGCCACCAGCCAGACATGGTAAGAGAAGACTCTGGGGAAAGGGAAATGACAGTTGGAAGGGAAACATCAGAGCGAAGGGCTGGACTCTAGGTGCGTCTGCCTTCAAACTGGAAACCGACTGATCTTTTGTTCCTTCTTAGGTGCCTTTGGGGCATCACAAAGAAAAATATTTCTCAGAAGCCAAAGCCAAGGCTGCACTAAACCAATTCCAAACAGATTTGGCAAACCTGGAAAGGGAGATTACAGCCCGGAATGAGCAACTTGACCTGCCCTATGAATACCTGAAGCCCAGCCTCACGGAGAACAGCATCACTATCTGAGCTCTAAGGCGCCCCCACCAGGAAGACCACAGATCAGCTCTAGGGCTGAGTTTCATCTTGAGTTTCATGGTTTCCTAATCTCTGCTGCTGAGGCTCTCTTTCCTCCCCCAATTAAATCGCCTACATCTGTACCCCATGAGCCCAAGGGGCAGCAAAACTTTTCTGTAAAGAGCCAGATAATCTTTTAGGCTCTGTAGGCCACCCAGTCTCTGTCGAGACTACTCAACCTTCCTGTTGTAGCACAGAAGCAGCCACCGGCCGTATGTAAATGGATGTGATTGTGTTCCAATAAAACTTTATTTATGGACAGCAAAATACGAACTTCCCATGTCACAAAATATCCTTCTTCTTTTGGTTTAGTCAACCATTAAAAAGCAAACAAACAAACAAAGAAACCTGTGCTTTCTTAGAGGGACATGCACAGGTTGCCGGCTGGACTTGGCCCTCAGGGGCAGTACCTGCACAAAAGTGCCCCGCAGTAGCCTGAGGCACTGACCTTTCTTGCAAACCATCCAGAGAATGCTGGAAGGGTTTCTGGGAGATTTCTGGGAAAAACTGACTCTCTCAACTAATTCTCCTTTCCTGGGAGCTTAACTTCATGCTTGGTGGCTAACTTAAAAATTCCTGACACTTCTTTGGCAACTTTTTCTCCACCCCGATTTCTCCTATTCACACACGTACCCCAAAAGTCCTTGAATGAGAGTAGTGCTCCTAAAGCAGAATAAAAACCTTCACCCCAAAATGGCTTCCTTCTCCAGACAGTCTCAAACAAGAGACATGAAATTCATGCCTCAAGATCACTTTACTTCTCTTTCGGGCCCTGGGGTCTCCACGTGTTTCCTAGGTTCCAAGTTCTCTTTCACAACACTTTTAAGAACTATGTCACAAAATAAATGGAAAAATACCACAAAGTTATGCTAACCACTGACAGCGTTTCTTTGATTCTGGGGTTTTAGGATCAAAATGACCCCTCTCAATTATGTTGTGATCACTGTCCTCACTAGAATGGGTACAACAAACTCAGTGCAAAATTGTGTTCTTTAAACACCCCTATTTCCCTGAATAATTATTACAAATCTTTCACCAGGAAAGTATACAAACTTTTTCTTTGGAGAGTGTGATCTATTCGTATTTTTAAAATCTTGTACCCCGCCTTGTTCAAAGCTTCCTTAGTTTACAACAGGGAAGCAAAGTGACATTTTTGTGTATTCATCCCCTTCTCCAGCACATTTGGCAGGACCATTCACCTTAACAACTTGCTCATTGAGTCTGCTTTTCCTGGGCTTCTCCTAACGCCCATATTTTTCCCGATTTGGCATCCAAAACCCTTCAGTATTCCATGTTTGGTAATAAAATATTACATATTTCCAATGCCAAGAAGCCTCAGCAATTTAAAGCGTCCTAGCCACAGCAGCACGCCTGGGCGCGGGAAGGGGCTGCTACCTCCTTTTACAATGTCAGAATGTCTATTTTAAAAGGTAAGGATGAGTAGAGAAAAGATGGAGGCGTTCTCTCTTGGTGTAAATGTCTATGTCTCACTTACCATTTCCCCATCACAGGATACCACCCGAGACTAAGGTACCGGAGAGAAAAATCAGGTAGTTTCAATCCTCTGCTCCTAAGAGCGCATCGCCAAGGTTACCAGGAGCTCCGCAAGCGATAAGCCCTTTTCCCGAGGCCGAGCTACTGCTTCTTCCTCGTCACGTGACTTGCCATACTCCGTCCCGTGATACAATGGAGCCTCCTATTCAAACCTGAAGAGGGAGGAACCAAGAAATCGGAGGCCCTTCCTCCTGCAATACTCGCACCCGAGCTACATATGGGTTAATAAGGATTCCGAAGGACCTGATAAAATTTCGGACACGCTGCGTTTTCCCGCCGAAGTCCCGAGAGGACCCGGCGCCACCCAGCGCTCTCTGCTTGGCGCGCCCCACAGCACGATGGTTGGGTCCAGAAGCCACGCCCCCTCGGCCGCCCTACCAGTTCTCCGTCCTCCGAGCGAGCCCCCTAGTCCAGCCCGCTTCCCCACAGCTGGTTGGGGCTTCCACTCACCGCCTTCCTACCCGGCCTACATCAAGGCGATCCCCGACTCCCTTCTTCATGGCGTCGCTTCTGTGCTGTGGGCCCAAGCTGGCCGCCTGCGGCATCGTCCTCAGCGCCTGGGGAGTGATCATGTTGGTGAGGGGACTGCCCAGCGAGAACAGGAGAGGAAAGGGCCTGAGGGCCCCGGTGTTGGAGGGCTGGAAGGCTGGGGGACTCCAGGCCTCGGAAAGCAGCAGGCAGGCTGGAGGGGATAGTTAATTAGCCTCTGGAGAAGGAGACAGAACTGAACTGAGAAATGGGGAATTGGAGAGTGGAGGGGGGAAAACTGAAGATTGGTATGGGAGCTGGGCTGGTAAATTTGGAAAACCCTCAAGGTAAGAGGAAGAAGAGCTGGGTTCTTGAGAGATCCTTGCACTGAATGGAGGGCAGTGGGGAAAGGGAATGCTTGTTCCCGAAGTGGGCAGCTGGGCCTTGTTTCCCCAGGACTCTACCCGCCCCAAACCAGGAAGAAATAATATGAAGAAGTACCGATTCCTCCTAACCCCTCCCCTCTGTCCCGTGATAATCACGCCTCTGGAGAGAGGATAATCTGGGTTCCTGGGTTGCTCACTATTCTTGCCCTTGCCCCAGCCAAGTCTCTGTGTCACACTCACGCCCTATTCTGGGTGACAGGAGTCCAAATCCAGCAACAACCATCCCTAATCCAGCTCATTCTGGCAATCCCAAACATAGATGTTGTGGCAACATTCGAAGTGGGAGGAGGTTAGGCAGTGACCAGTTCAGGTGCCTGAGTTCAACAACCTGCGCTTTCCCTTTTTTCAGATAATGCTCGGAATCTTTTTCAATGTCCACTCCGCTGTGCTTATTGAGGATGTTCCCTTCACGGAGAAAGATTTTGAGTAAGTAGAGAGGCCAGGTGAGGTGGTCAGAATGACGGGCGGGGAATTGCAGGAGGCTGGGGAATTGCAGGAGGCTGGACGCTTGGGGCCCGGAGGATAGGGAGCTGGGTGCGAAGAGCTGCTCTCTTAGCACACAGTTACGAGCGGTCTTGGGAGTCAGATCTCAGGCCATCCTAAACCCACCACTTTAGATGTGGCTTCATAGGTATTACATTTGACTTCTCTGTGCCTCCGTCCACCTCTGCAAAGTGGATGCTGTAAAAGAACTCAGAGTTATGGAGAAGATTGAATAAGACAATACACGCAAAAGCGTTTAGAATGGTACCCAGCACATAATCAGTGTTCGGTAACTATCGGCCGCTATTAATGTTTCTGACATTTCTCTGCCTAATCCTCACCCCTAGGAATGGCCCCCAGAACATATACAACCTTTACGAGCAAGTCAGTTACAACTGTTTCATCGCCGCGGGCCTTTACCTCCTCCTCGGAGGCTTCTTTTTCTGCCAGGTTCGGCTCAATCAGCGCAAGGAATACATGGTGCGCTAGAGCACCGTCACGTTTCCCCTCTCCTGCCCCCACCTCTATTTAAAGACTCTCCCCACCTGGTCGTCGTTCCCCACCCCCACCCCCCCCACCCCCCCGCCATCCATTCTGGCGCCTTCTGAGGATTGGATTTCCCTGGCGGAAGACTGAATCCCTTGTTCGCCAACCTCTGGCACCCGTCCTCAATGGAGGGAGGTTGTGGCCGTTCCCTGTCCCTCTGGCCCCCTCGCCTTGTCCTTTTCCACAATAAAGAGAAACTGCTCTCTTAAGCCTTGTGTGTGTGCTTGGGTTGGGGGCGGGGGCGGCACCTGGGCTGGAGCTCGGCCTCCAAACAGGGAGTCCCGACCCCTCGACGGAAGCGAAGTAAAGCCGGGCCGGAAGTGAGGCGGTGTCTTCCACTCTCCTCTCCGCACCCGGAGGCGGCCTAAGTAACTGCGGCTGGTGAGGCGGCGGGAGGTCGAGCTGGAGCCAATCAGCTGCGGAAAGAGGCGGGACTTCCTGCGCGGGGGCCGGAGCCGTTCGGTCGCCGGGCTCTCCGTGGTCCCGGCTTGGCTTCGTGGTAGCGGCGGCGGCTGCGGCTCCGTGAGGAGGAGCGCGGGGCCATGACGTCAGCGTCCACAAAGGTTCGACCTCCCTCGCGGACAGCGCTCCCTGGTGGCCACGGGAGGGCGGGCCCCCCAGTTGGCTCCCGGATTTTCCGTCCCGGACGGGGGTGGGCGGGAGTCCAGTCTGGGGTGGGGCTAGGGGCTCCGGGCGGGACGGCGCGGGGATGTGCGCCTGCCCCCCGTAATGCTGCCCCGCCCCCAGGTCGGAGAGATCTTCTCCGCCGCGGGCGCCGCCTTCACGAAGCTCGGCGAGCTGACCATGCAGCTGCATCCCGTGGCCGACTCTTCCCCCGCGGGGTACGTGAGCCCGGGCCGGGACGTGGACGCTGAGAGCGGACGCTGGGACTCGATCACAGACACCGACACTCTCTAGGGCAGGGACAGATGTTAGTTTCCCTTTGTGCCTGGCCCAGCACAGAATAGGTGTTAATAAATGATTGTTGAATGAATGAATGAATGACAGATAAACCACAGACTGAGGCTCATAAGCCGGACTCATTCATTGCGCAGCTCTACCCTGCTGCAAACTGGCACATTATAGACCACCATCACTACCCACCTCGCCCAAATCACGTGGAATTCCGTCAGACTGCTGCAGATTGTGTTTAGGGTTTCTGTAAGACCCCTACTTGTTGAATTAGTTTTAGTGGGTTGTTTACAGCAGCTGTTTCGCGTTGATGGGAGAGAGGTTTTCTTCTAAGGTGGCGGTTGTTGCAATATCATGTGGTTGGGGGTCCTGACAGTTCCCACAGGGCCTTAAGATTTTTTTTTTTAAGGAGGGCCTCTTTATGGGCTCATGGAAGAGGCTCTAGACATTGCGGGGAGGAGGCTGGTTGCTGTGGAATGCATTGCCTGTGGGCTGGCTCCACACCCCTCCTCCTCCCACTTTCGCTATTCCCCTCTCCCCTTCTGACAGTGCCAAGTGGACGGAGACGGAGATAGAGATGCTGAGGGCTGCTGTGAAGCGATTTGGGGACGATCTTAATCACATCAGCTGTGTCATCAAGGAACGGACAGTGTGAGGGAGGGTTGGCTGGCAGAGAAAGGGCGGGTGGGCAGCTTTTTTCCTCCACACCCATTGTTCCATCTTCCTCCGAACTCCCTTCCAGCTCAGCATCTTTCCTACTTTGTTGCTAGTTCTATTAGCATCCCCTTGAGGACTGAAAGAATAAAAGAATTGTCACAATTGGTCAAAAGTTACTAACGTGCTATGGTAAATGGGAACTTACAAGAATTTGATTTTAGTTTGCCGGAGATACCCAATCCTTGAATTTGGTCATCAGAGTTCCCTGGTTATTTATACAGAGCTTTTGAGACTCTATTGTGGTGTTTCCTCAGATAGTGCAATTCTGAACTAGTTGATCAGGATCTCCTAATAGGTCTCAGTCTATCTGTGGGTCGTGCAGGCTTCCCTGGTAGCCTTCCATATCCATACCCCTCTCCCAGAAGAGAACTGGGAGATGGGCCTGTCCTGCTACTCAGTTAAGGGACTCCACTCCTCAGGCTCCATTTGCCCTAAGTGATTGCAAAGCTTCAGGAAAAAGAGCCCTATCAAAAAGTTGGGGCCCCCCACCTGGGTTCCTTTGAAGGGGTTCCCCAGGATTCCTTCCGAGTGGCCCAATGCCCTGCCCTCCCCTCCCCTCCCATCTGCCCTCAGTCTCTGATGACTCCCTTCCTCACATGCTCTCTCTTTCGTTTAGGGCTCAAATAAAGGCCACTGTGAAACGAAAGGTGTATGAAGACTCCGGCATCCCCCTTCCAGCTGATTCACCCAAGAAAGGGCCCAAGAAGGTGGCATCTGGTGTCTTGTCGCCTCCTCCATCTGCCCCTCCACCAAGCAGCTCCAGTGCCTCTGAGGCCGGGGGTCCCCCCATAAAGAAACAGAAGGCTGGTGAGGGCTGTGGAGTTGCTGCCTAGTGGTTCAAGATCCCACCCGAGGTTCAGTGGGAGAATTGGGCTTGAGTCAAAGGGCAGATCTCTTTTCATCTCCCAGTGAATGGCTGAGGGGAGGGAGGGAGGGAGGGAGAGCTTGAAGCTTTGGGAAGTGGGGGTGGGTAACCATCAGGGAACCTAGAACTTAGCTTATGCCCCCCTTCCAGATGTGACACTCAGTGCTCTGAACGACTCGGACGCCAACAGTGACCTGGTGGATATTGAAGGGCTAGGAGAAACTCCTCCAGCCAAGAAACTCAACTTCGACCAGGGTAGGAGTCTTGCTCCTCCCACAGCTGTTGAATGGGTGGGGAAGGACATGCTGACTGGGCTGGGATGGGAGGGGCTCAGCAGAAGTCTCCTCCCAGGTCCCTGGTGTTCCCACCTGTGCATGCAGGGGATCAGGTCTGTAAGGAGCTAGGTGCCCCAGGGAGGTGGGAGTCGTCTCGGAAGCATACTTGGGGCTTGCTCCATCTCGGCCCATTTTACTTCCTGTTCCAGACAGCCTGACCCTGGATTCTGGCCTTCTCTTGACCTCTGCTGATCCTCCTCTGCTCTCTTGCTGAGCCTTTCACCTCTGACCCCTCCCACTGTTCACCCTGGACCTGTGGATCGCCTGGGACTCTGAGCAGGGCCTGCATGAGTGAGGGGTGAAAACCTGCGGGAATCGCCCATCTTGCTGTTCCTGTATGAGCATCTGCCCCCAACCCCTTTGACTCCCCCCCCCCGTCCGATGGACATTTTTATACAGAAGACAATAAAGATCTCCCTCTTAGCTTGGTGCCTTCAGCCTGACATTGATGGAGGACAGGGGACACTCCCCTCTGTCCTTAGCCCCCTGGGCTCAGCCCCTCCTCGGCAGCTCTCACCACCCCGCCTGGAGCAGCACAGCCAATATTGGCAGACTCTCTTCTCAGTGCCAATATTTCTGTGCTGCTAGAGCCAGGGGAGCTGGGTGTGGGCAACAAAGACTCCACTTTGCTCTTTGGAGGCAGAACTTACTCCCGGGTCTCTGGCAGTCAGGATTCCTGAGACTACCCTGGGGATTTCAGAGGGGCAGCTGCCAGCGCGTTCACACCTCCCACCCCCCTGCCCCCCTTCACCTCATGAGAAGGCCCCAGATGTTTTTTGTGTCGCTTCTCCAGGGTGGCCTCCTGGGCCAAGCCTCGGCGGTGCCTCCCCCACCCTCGCTCTAACACCACAGTGTGGTTTGGACGTGGCCACAGTGCCGTACAAACCACAGTGTGCTGCTGGGGCGGGAGCAGGACTGGGGTGGGTTGAGGGGAAGGGAGCACAGGACAGTGCTGTGAAGATCCCCCACCACCAAGAGCAGGGAGTTAGAGAAGGCTGAAAAGGCAAGCATGGCCCCAAGAAGGGTTGGGGAAAACAAGAAACCAGAGCTGGGAGCTGAGCAGGCAACTGGAGGGAGAGGGGCCTCGGGTGAGCTCGCAGTGTCATAGACTGGAGCCATCTTCCCTGTAGGAACTCTGCTCAGGGGATCCCTAGGGTGGGGTCAGAGGCAGAGGAAATAGGGAATGACTATGGGGGACCAACAGACTGCCTCTGGACTCAGCAAGGGCAGGGACCCAAGGCTTCCTGTGTCCTGTTCCTCCCCTCCCTGGGTCAGAACCCAGGAGAAAGCAAGGAAAGACAGAAGGCCAAGGACAGCAGGGTTGGGAGTTGGCAGTCCAGAGGTGGTGGGGCCGGAACATGGTTGGGAGAGGGGGGCCGGAAGTCGCCCTGGGCCCTGGGCCTGCCACAAGATGGAGGCCAAAGGCAGGAAATGGAGGCCAGAGAAAAAGGGGAGCAGCAAGGCCCAGGAAGAGGGCCATCTGGACCTGGGGGCCAGGTATTCAACCCCCAGCATTGTTCTAACTCCCCACGGCCCCCCAGGACCCAAGTCTCACCCCCCGTGACATCCCTCATCAGCCCATCCACCAGGCCCAGGAAGGCGGGCCCACCCCAGAAAGCCACGTTTAAGCTGAGACAAACATGCCTCTCCCCACCCCCACCCTAGGCCTTCCCTCAGCCTTTCTCTCCTGTCCAGGACTTGATTTTTAAAAAACACCCCCCACCAGAAAGCGAAATCCAAGGGTCAAAATCCCTTCCGCAAATCAAAATTATATCTCCTAAAATTCAAAAGTTATCCTCCCACCTCCCATCCCACCCTTTACCGCCCCCCCTCTCGACACACCCCCCAAAACTCTTAGCAATCAGACAAATCTAAGATGGTGGTGTAAGCAGTCTTTTTAGGCCCCAGGGGATGCCGGACCCCCTCGGTCGAGACCCTTATCTGTCCTGTATCAAATCCTGCCAAGGCCTCCTGCTCCTCACGCCACCCTCCATAACCCCCAAACTGAACAGCTGCCCCCAGCTCCCATCCTCGGCAAAGCCTTTGTGGGGGTGAAACAGAAATCAAACACTATACTAACGGCTGGGGACGTTGGGGGGCCCTCTGGTCTGTCTTTGGTTTCCATCTGGGGGACTGCAGTTTAGGGGCATAGGAGAAAGCCTCTCCAATCATCCCCCCAGTTTCAAGACTGACAAAGCCCAACCCCACCCCAGCACGCACCTCCAAACCTCCCCCCCAACCGCCATGTCTCTCCTGAAAACAGGGGACACTTTCCTCCCCACTTACCTCAGCTACTCTCCCCTGAGATCCTGGTCCCCTATTTTGAAGGGAACAAAATTTGGGGTGCATCCCTCACATTTGGGGTGCAGGAGAAAGGAGCCGCCCCAGTCGCATCGCTGGCCTCCTTCCTCTCGGCTGGCTCAGGGAGTGGGGAGTGCCCTAGGGAGGGGGGACCCCCATAAGAGAGCACAGGAGGGGGTTCCTCCACTCCCAGTTAGAATTGGGGACACCCCCCCAAAACTCGTCCCAGCCCATCCGTCTCCAACTCGGCGGGAGAGGCAGCTGCAATGCCCCAGTCAGATTCCCCCAACACTACATTCCTCACCCCATCTAGAGGGGTCCCGGGGGCCCCAAAAAATCCCAAAAAAATCTAGGATGTTGGCAGGACGGTCCTTGACTAGCTCCCCAAATTTGGGGTCCTTAGATCCCCCCGTTTTTTCAGGAAAATTCCGTCTTTCACCTGCCTCCCGCCAGCCCTGCTCTGTCCCGATGCCAATTTTGGAAGTCACTCCCTCCTTCCTCCTCCCCGTCTCTCCAGGCCCCCCCGCTCGGGGGCTAGGGTCCAGGACACCTGGCTTCCAGGCCGGGGGGGAGGGGGGCACTCCTCGAAGGGCTAGGGGCCAGGAGGTCAAGCTCATAGCCCCAGTCTTAGGGAAGCAGGAAAGCCCGATCCTCCCTTCCCCTCCCCCCTGGCTGGTCTCCGTGGTGGTTTAGGAAAGCCTGGAGGATTGGAATCTGCCATTGCTATTGCACAGGCAGTTTTTTTTTCCTTGGGTTGGGGGGGTGGGCGGTGGGAGGGAGAGAGGGGAGGAGAGCTGAGGAGAGCAGGGACCGGGGTGTGCAGAGCTGGCCTGGCTTACCCCCCAGCCTCGGCTGCCGTGGGGAACCCCCCCCACTTCACCCACACTCCCAGTCCTCTGTCTGCTTTCTGTTTGGGGCTCTTATCCTGGAAAATCAGGGTACAAGATTCACTGCCTTGGACCTCACCACCTCTCCTTGCCGCAGTTCCAACAGCACTGTCCTACTCAGGGGTGTCCACTTTACCACAAGACACCCCATTTCCCCCATTGTCCCCCAAACCGAGGTTTGCTCCCTTAAGAAATTGGGGTTCAGACTCCAAAACCACCTTTTGTCTCTCAGATCTATCCAGGTCACATAGAAGTAAGAGGAGATACACTCCCTTTCCAAATTTCTCCCTTCAATCCCTGGGCACATTTGGAGGTTCATTGAAGAAAAAAATTTCTAGAATCTGGGGTGAAGGTGCCATAAGCAAAGGACATTCCAAACCAGCCTTGTGCTCCAAATTAAGTGAACCCTAAAATCAATCTCACCTTATGAGTCATTGCTCGGCTTCACCAAATGCACCCAAAGAGTAGCAAATCACCCCAAAATAAGGACACCCCAAAACTTTAGTCTCTTACCCTTGGCCCTCACCTTGTTTCTCCTCCTGGAAAAAGCTTCTTGACTATCAATGCATACACAGAACTATCCGCCTCCTGAAAGTAAGGTTGTACAACATTCAAATATAAAGCCTCCCCCCCCCCCGTCCAGGACCCACAATCACAGAAGGCCTTCACACTTGCTCCCAGGTCCCCACTATGTTCCACCTCAAGCTAATACAAACCCCAAATTAAATTTCATGTCCCCCAAATACAATCTGAACCTTGAAACTTATCTGGCACCCCAAAACAGACCACATCCCAAAATCAGCATGACTACTCCATTTGAAAATCAGATTGTCCACATACACCGATGATGATGAATTCCCCCAAAGAAAATCCTCATCAACCTACGAAGAACACCTAGCAGGTTCTCCTGATATTCCAAGATGACAGTCTTCAAATTGTCAGTGTCAGAATCCCCAGAACTAATGTAGCTTCAAAATCAGCTCTAAGCCTCAGACTTACTACTGGCCTTCAAGCCTGAATGCAGCCCCCAGTGCCCAGAACAATCAAACTAACTCAATGACCCATAATAAACATGCACTCCCTCAACTGACACATTGACCAGACAACACAAAAATAACCCCATCCTGATACCAAAGGGAGTCCCGAGTCTAACTCCCAACTTCCAGCTGGGCAGAGACCAAAGTTACCCTCATTTGCAAAAACCACCTTACCATCACGAACCCTTAGTCGTCCCCCTTCTTGGTTTCTCAGCAATTCTTTCCTGCACCCAAATAAAGACGCTCTCAGATCTGAAGGGGAGGGCCCTAGGCCTGGATACGCAGCTCCACGGATAATGGTCAAATATTACTGGGCAGCCGGAGTCTCTCCTGAGCCCAAATCCAAGTCCTGCTTTGCAGCTGAACTCAGCTCTGGACCCCTTTCTCCAGATGAACCTTGCCCACCTCTCTCCACCCCCTAGCTCCAACGGCTCCCCAAACAAAACGTGAGGGTGTGACCCCTGCCCATCTCCTAGGTCAGGGACTTAAATTGTGGTTATCAGGCCTTCCTGCCCTCTCTCCCTTCTTTTACCGTGAGGCCCTCCCTGTTTCCCCTCTCTGTTCACTGCACCCAACTTTCATATTGATGTTCACTAAAAATTCACCTCTAAAGACAGATCATAGTATCTAGCTTAACAAGAAATGAAACCCTGTGATCCCAGGCCTCAGACCCCGCTCCTTGTCGCACTCGTTCCCCTTGTCCCCAAAGCCCGCGGATTTCTCACCCCAGGTAGGAGCCCCAGCCTCGGAGGAAAGTCCCCTCTGTCGCCTAATTCTCCCTCCCTCTGCCCAACCCTAGGCCCCTGGACAAAATAAACCAGCGCAAAGGGGGCGAGGGGAGAACGAAGGTTTCAGCCGCCCAGACCTAATCGATCCTGCGCCCCCGTCTGAGAGGACCCCCAGCCGGATGGAGATGACTGGGCGAGGCGAGGCTAGTGCTCGTCCGCCCCCTCGTGGAAGGAGCCGAACATTGCCGAGCTTTGCCTACTTGCCGCGCTGGACCCCGGCGTCCCGCCAGCCTCCAAACGCGGCCGACGGGCGGGTGCCCGAGGCCCTAGAGAGCTGGGACTGGGGGAGGGCGAGCGGGCTTTGGGCAGGAGTCTGTCTCTCTGGGCCCCTAAAAGGATTGAGAAGAAAGTCGGGAGCGAAAGTCCGGACCCTAGGTCTCCTGAGCGTCTCTCGGCCCCCACCCGGGGCTTTCCCCACCTCCTCGAGGGGAAGCAGCTGGCGGAGCCGTCCGGTCTCGGGACAATAGAAGGAAACGAACTAGAAATCATATCCGCCCCCTCCCTACCGCGCCTGGTCAGAGCCCCCCTTTTTGCAGGCCCCGCTAGAGGAACCTGTCATTTAACCACACCCTCCTGCTGTCTGAGACCCCCACGGGAGCCCACTCTCGCCTCCCCACACCTAGTGCCTTTTTGGTCTCCTCTTTATCTCCTTTAATCCCCTACACTGGAAAGGAGAGTTTTGCCGTATTCACTCTCCTGTAATAGGTTCCTTCCTAAAGCCAACACACCAATGTTCTCTGTCCCAGGCCCCCTCGACGACCCAGGTTACCCATATTTCCAATCTCAGTATCCCCAATCTCCTCCCAAATTCCAGTGTCCCATCCTCAGTTCCACTTTCAGTGGCCCAAGATCCCTTACGTTACGACCACCTAGCGTTTCTGAGGTCCCGCCCTCGAGCCCGAGACCCCGCCCCGGGTTCGCCATCTGGAGAGCAAGGGAGGAAGGAAGGATATAGACCCAGGCGTTCACCCCACCTCCACCCCCGCCCCCGACATCCCGGCCAGATAAAGGCGCCGAGGCCAAGAGGGGAGAGAGGCCCCGCCCCCCTTGAGAAGAGAAGCTGAAGCCCCTGCAGGACAGGGGTAAGAACCTGAGACTGAGGGAGCCAGACTCCTGGGTCCCCTAAGACGGTTGGGGCTTATTGATGGTAGGACGACTGAGGCCCAGAAATTGGGTTAAACTAGGGATCCGGGACTAGATGGAATTTCTTGGTTCAGGGAAGGGAACTTCGATTGGGATTTGGAGGGGTGGAGACAGCAGGTCGTCGGGGGACTCCAAACAGGATCTGAGACCAGGCACGGGGTGAGACAGAGGGGAATAGGGGTGCTGGAAGGGCACAGGGAGTCTAAGGGCGCTGCGGGCCAAATTCCCCACGGTCGTCATCGACGCCTCGGTGTGGGAACCTTCAACTTGCTCCAAGCGCAGTTCAGTCTAGAAGAGGAAAGCGAGCGACGGTGTGGCTGAGTGCAGAAAGAACAAGATGAATTAAGTAAGGCCGCGTGAACCGGAGCCGGGGGCTTGGCTCTAGCCGCACCTCAGGAGGAGCGGGCAAATTGCGGAAGGCATGGGGTCTTCGGACGGCCTGGATCCCTGAGCCCTTTCCCCCGCCCCCGCAGGCCTGCGTCGCTATGGGTTCCACGGCTACCCCGGAGGGAGCTCTGGGCTACGTCCGCGAGTTCACGCGCCACTCCTCCGACGTGCTTGGCAACCTGAATGAGCTGCGCCTGCGCGGGATCCTCACTGACGTCACGCTGCTGGTTGGCGGGCAACCCCTTCGCGCTCATAAGGCAGTTCTTATCGCCTGCAGGTTCGAGGGATAGCTCGTGGGGTTGGGTGGGACCAAATGGGAAAGGGGCGGAGCCATAACGTCTTGAGGCGGGAAGCCCAGCCTTCCAGACGCAGGAGGCGGAGCGTCCTGGAATTGGGGGCGGGGCAGGAGTGGGGAGGGGCCGGGGCTTTCTTTAGGGGCGGGGCTTTCTACAGGAGCGCGTGTATCCCTTGGTTCCCCAGCCTCTAAATGTGACCTCTAATCTTCCCTCTCTCCAGTGGCTTCTTCTATTCAATTTTTCGAGGCCGTGCAGGAGTCGGGGTAGATGTGCTCTCCCTGCCTGGGGGTCCTGAAGCTGGGGGCTTCGCGCCTCTTCTGGATTTCATGTACACTTCGCGCCTACGTCTCTCTCCCGCAACTGCACCAGCCGTCCTTGCAGCCGCCACGTACTTGCAGATGGAACATGTGGTCCAGGCATGCCACCGCTTCATCCAGGCCAGGTGAGGGAGCCTCAGCTCGGTATTCCCCATGGGTGAAGTGTCATTCCAGGTGTCAAGGGCAGGGGCCACGATTTGGAAATGGTACTAATGACCATCGCACTTTTCTCAGCTATGAACCTCTGAGCATCTCCCTGCGGCCCCTGGAGGCGGAACCCCCCAGACCCCCAACAGCCCCTCCACCAGGCAGTCCCAGGCGCTCCGAAGGACACCCAGACCCACCTACTGAGTCTCGCAGCTGCAGTCAAGGGCCCCCCAGTCCAGGCAGCCCAGACCCCAAGGCCTGCAACTGGAAAAAGTACAAGTTCATCGTGCTAAACTCTCAGGCCTCCCAAGCAGGGAGCCTGGCAGGGGAGAGGAGTTCTGGCCAACTTTGCTCCCAAGCCCGGCTCCCCAGTGGAGATGAGGCTTCCAGCAGTAGTAGCAGCGGCAGCGAAGAAGGACCCATTCCTGGTCCCCAGAGCAGGTACAGAAACTGGAACCCCCGGAATTTGTGTAGGCTAGCCTCAGCTCAGAGGCACAGCCATTGGGCCTGGGTGGTCAGGAACAAGAGTCAAGGGGTGGGCTTCAGACACACTAGCTCACCTCACTAGCCAGGCTTACTCAGTGGGGTGGGACTTTGGCAGCACAATTGGATATGGCTCATTGGTCAATATTGGCTCACCTCCAGAGGGTAGGCCTTTGGCAACAAGTTCTCCGGGGGAGAAACCCCCTCCATATAATCTCTCCTAACCCTTTTCTCTGGTCCTTGATACCTGCCTAGGCTCTCTCCAACTGCTGCCAATGTACAGTTCAAATATGGGGCTCCAGTCAATACCCCCCATCTCCTCACACCCCGGGCTCCAGAGCCCACTGGATCACCCTCTGGGCAGGCTCGTCCACCACCAGGTAAGAGCCCCTCCTTCTTCCTCCTTCTTGGTTTTTCTCCTGCGGCTGCTCAAGGCCAGCGTGGGCCAAAAGGCCTTAGGAAAGGCCTAGTCCAATTCCTGCAAGTTAGAATCACCTAGGGAGCTTTTTAAAATCCCATTGCCCGGGTCACACCCCATAGATCACAATGTCTTCAAATGGGATCCAGGCATTAGTATTTTTTTAAAGCTTCCAATGAGCAGCAAAGTTTGAGAGCTTCCGGCCAATTCCCATCCAGGGCTGAGTGGTCAGCCCAGGGCTTGGCAGGGCCTCTCTGGCAAGCTGTCATCCAGACTGGTGCAAGAGAGGAGAGACAAATAGAAGCATCCACTGACCAGCAGGGGCCTCCACCTACCATCACCACCACTGGAGAGATTAGCAGAGTACTGTGGATCAGACGGCAGACATGAAGTCTGATCTTGGCTTGTCCATTTCATAACCATGGGACTCTGAGCAAGTCAAAGGAGCCCCAGAAGCCTTAGCAGTAAACTGGGAAAAAAGAAAACATGCTTCTGTGTGGTCTGAGAATTCACGGGAATTGTCGTCATCACCCACCCCCCTTCCCAGGAAGTGAATTTTTCAACTGTCAGAACTGTGAGGCTGTGGCTGGGTGCTCATCGGGGCTGGACCCCTTGGCTCCTGGGGAGGAGGACAAGCCCTACAAGTGTCAGCTCTGCCGGTCCGCCTTCCGCTATAAGGGCAACCTGGCCAGTCACCGCACAGTGCACACAGGTAGGGAAGAAGCAGGGAGGAGAGGATCCTTGCCTTCATGCCCACCGACATGTGTTCTCCGGTACAGTCCCTGACCTCCTTCCAACCTGCCTCCAGGGGAAAAGCCCTACCACTGCTCCATCTGCGGAGCCCGCTTTAACCGGCCAGCAAACCTGAAAACGCACAGCCGCATCCATTCGGGAGAGAAGCCCTATAAGTGTGAGACATGCGGCTCACGCTTTGTGCAGGTATGGCGCCCATCTCAGAGCCGGCTGGAAGGCAAATTTGCTAGAGGGCGGGGAGGGCCGAATGGGGAGGGTTCTGTCCCTCCGAGAGGCGCGGTCTGAGGTCCCCTCCTCTCCCAGGTGGCGCATCTGCGCGCGCACGTGCTGATCCACACCGGGGAGAAGCCCTATCCCTGCCCCACCTGCGGGACTCGCTTCCGCCACCTGCAGACCCTCAAAAGCCACGTCCGCATCCACACGGGAGAGAAGCCTTACCACGTGAGTACTCGACCTCGCTTGGCCCAAAGCCTTGGAATTGCCTCCCGTTTACCAGGGGGCAGGGCTCTGTGAGGAGTGGGCCTGGCCGTCGCGATTTCTCTTCCAGGTGGGCGGTGTCCTGGAAGAGTCCTTGGAAGCGGCGGGGCCTGGGGGGAGGGATGGCAGGTGTAGAAGTTAGGCTCCTGGAGAGGAGCTAACGGATGGGAAAACCTTTGCTGAGGAGGGCAGGGCCTAGTTCCTTGGCCTTTCCTTGCGAATTTGGGAGGATGTGGGGACTAAAGAGCTTCTCTAAGGTGGAGTGCTGGGCAGTTCTCCCTAGCTCAACACCTCAAAGGTGGCTGTGGGTGGGGACGGATCTGACTCCGCTGTCCTCCCTCAGTGCGACCCCTGTAGCTTGCATTTCCGGCACAAGAGTCAACTTCGGCTGCATCTGCGCCAGAAACACGGAGCTGCTACCAACACCAAAGTGCACTACCACATTCTTGGGGGGCCCTAGCTGAGCGCCGGCCCCGGCCCCACTCCCTTCCTGGAAGACGGGAAAGCTGCGCTCAAGGCTGGCTTCCCTGTCAGGCTTGGGCATGGGGGCGTGCGAGGTCCCTCCCTATCAGCGACTGCCACCACCTTAATTTCTCACCGGGGAGAGCAGGGGTGGCAGATCACGGCTTGATCTGCCTCTGTTTTGCTGGTCAAAACCTCTTCCCCACGATCCAAATTGTTTCTAAGGAGACAGCATGCTAGGAGCTGGGGGAGGGGAAAGACAGGAGGCTTGGCTTCCTTAAGCGCCCATCTCATTCGATTTATCTGTAAATATAATTTATTGAGGCCTTTGGGTGGCACCAGAGCCTTCATTCTAATGCATTTCCCATGTCCCTCTTCCACAAGTGTGATCAAAAGTGACCTGAAACACAGAATGTGAGGTCACAGCTCTGCTGGCAGAGATTAGCACTTGGCTGCCTCCTTTGGCTTGAGTGTTTTATATGATTATTGTCATGACTTTTATCTTTAGAATTACTGTCTCCTATTTGTTTGCTTGTTGGTTTAAAATAGAGGAAGTGGTTCGCTGTGTCCTGCCCCTCCAATTCTAGGTCTGGAACCTCGATTTGTTCTAGGGCACCTCTGGGAACATGCAGGTTTGTGGAATTGGGTCAGGAACCCTCTCTGGTATCCTGGATATTGTAGGTTCTCTAGAAGGCTAGCGCTGGATATAGACGTTTCTTTCTTCTTCAAGGGTCACAGAAGTGGAGGTAATAAATACTTCCTGGAGGCTGTGGCTGGAGGGGGCTTTGTCCATCTTGGAACTAGAGGGATGATTGGAGAGGCTTTGTCTTCTGCCCCTAACTGTCCCCTTAGTCTGGTCATCTAGGTTTGGCTCCACTGTGTCTATTTGTCCTGATGGAGCCCACCTAGGAGCTTGGGTTGAGCCCATAATCCTCCCACTAGGACCCGTTCTTAGCACTGAGTTGATCCCTCCATGGGGGAGAGATTTGAAATTCCTTATCAGAGATAATGCAACCTTTTCTGATTCTGCCATTTCCAAGAATGTCATGACCTAGGGGAGAGTTATGAAACTCTTTATCTTGATGAAATAGTAAAGAGTATGACCCGTCCTTTACTGCAGAGGGATCTGGGTTTGAATTCCTTGGGGTTCTCTCTGAGATGAACCTCTTCTTCCTTTAGTGGGTTTTTGGACATCTTCTGGCAAGTGTCCAAATTCCAGAAACTTCTTTGCCTCTAGAAATCACAGGTGCTTGGTATCTTTCTTACCTTAGAAAAGCTGGGTCTGTGACCTGGTCTTCCTGTCACTGCATTCCTGTCTGGAACCAGTGAATGCACTAGAATCTTCCACAGGGAGAGAAAAGGGAGGCTGAGTTCCATTCTGGATTTGCTGTAGTTTCGGATTATGATTGGGACTGCTGTTGGGATTAGAGGTTTAAAAGATTTTCAAGATTGATTGACTGGTAGGCCTTCTAGTGGACCAAATTTCCAGGTAGGATTAAGAGGCTGGTTGAGGGGCACAGTCTCTGGTGCAGGCCAAGTAGATAGAAAGTTAGGAATGGGTTTCCTCTTAACTGGGTGGAATGTCTGGAATGTTAGATGATGCTCTGAAGCCTTAATTTACAGGCCTGCCTCTGTTGCCCTGGGGACTGTTTGATCTGGGGCATGGGGTGGAGGATCAGAAGCACTTTGAATTTGTGGGGTGGAGCTTCCTCAAGACAGGTCAGTACTAGTGGCTGTCACCTGGGGACTGGTGAGAAAGCTACTCTTCTCGCTCTTTCCCTCTTACTCCCCACTGCAGAATTGAAGGAGGGAGGGACAGCAGAGGAGAGATGTGAGAAGGAACCAGGATTTTTTTTTTTTTTTTTTTTTTTAGCAGATTGGATGGGCAGGTGGAGAGTGCCAAGGGGTGGAGATGTTAGATCTTGCAAGATCAGAATCATGGAATAAAGAAGCCTCTCTGTGCTGCCTGCTGTGTCCTGGGCTCTTGTCTTTGGGGATCTGGGGACTGGGTGAAGCTGGGGAAAGAGGGATCTCCATTCTTAGATGCCGTCTTGGATTCTGTGCCCATCCCACTGTCCCACTCCACCAGACATTTTAAGCAGCTTTTTTCTCCTCTTCCCTGCTCATGCCTTCCGGCTCATTGTGTAGGAACCAGTGACTTCATGAAGTTTCTCCGGACCCACCTGCATCCTGCTGCTCTGAAGTCACTTCCTGCCTGAGGTGTGGAGGTGGCAAGGAGAAAACCAGGAAGCCACTAATAATACCAAGAGGCTGGGGGTGCATCTGTGTTGGGGAATTTAATGCTTGGGACACACCCTACCACCACCACAGAAAATGGATAGGACTCAGGTCCCATAAGGACAATAGGGGCTGGAGGTGGCAGTGAGAAGCTAAGTGGTTAGATCAAACATGCCAATTCTATGCCTCCCCCAGAGCAATGGTGTCTTGGAATCCATCCAGTGCCTAGTACACACTTCTCTCCCACCCTTTCCCCACGTCCTGTGTGCACAGCTTTGTTCTGCCCCATGGCTGGAGGGTAAAGGGTCTCTAATTCTGATAATTTACCCCTGCTTTGGGACTTAAATTCCTTACCTGTGAAATAAGTCCATTAACATGGAAAGAATACGTTCCTCTCAACATTTAGTTTGTGATTGTGTTTCTCAATCTTTTAAAACCCATGACCTGAATTAGATTTTACTTTTTAAGCAAAAAACAAAACCAAGAAACTAAATGAAAACGTTCCTTCCCCTCACACTATGGCTTATCCCCTGCTGCAAATGAGACCAGCTAATATTACTTATCTCCTGCTACATGCCATGCCCTGAACTAAGCATTTTAGTGTATAGATTTTCTAGTTCAACTCCCCTGATAACCCTAAAAGTAGGTACTTTTTTTTTTTTGAGAAAGTAGGTACTATTTTTAGCCCCAATTTACAGATAGAGAAACAGAGAGGTTCAATATCTCGGCTAAGTGAGTAAGTGATAAAGCCAGGATTGGAACTATGATTTGATTCTAAGAACTGCACTCTTAACCACTATGTTATACAGCCACACTAATTTCTACATCTTTGGCAGAGTCCCCAACAGCCAAAGTTTTGACTCCACTTACATTAAAAAAAAAAAAGTTTTGGGGTATGATTATTTTTATTTCCCACATATGGAAATATAAGGCTCAGTATGCTTTCTTTCAATTACACAGCCTCCTTCCCCACCTCTCGCCCCTTCACCTCATCCCCACTTGTATGTGGATGAACCCTTGAGCTCAAATTTCAAGGTCAGTGTCCTAAGGATCTTGAAACCAATCCACCATGAGTGCTATATAAGGTTGGAGGAACTAGGTACTGGTTGGGTAGGAGGGGCTGATTGCTCCAGTGGTCATGGCTTGTCTCTTTAGTCTATCCCATCAAGAGATTAAAACATGTGATTAGGAAGTGGTTGTTACTGGAGGGCAGAGGAAAATGTCCCAGCCCCACTGAAGACCGGTGCTGGTGGGGCTCTGAGTGAGCTCAGAGCAGCACTTCCTCGCCCCAGTTATTTTTGGTCTCTGTGACCTGTAGGTTTCCTGTTAGTGGGAACAGAAGGAACAGGAAAGAGTTCCCATCACAGAAATCAACGCCAGGAGTCCAGCAGCCCATTCCCCTGTCTTGCTCCTTGGCCTTTGAACCCCTCAGGAATCCAGGCATTTAGATCCTAGTGGCCTCAGGCGCCTGGCCAGGTATTTTGTTTAGGCTTATCTCATAATTCCTCCACACCCGCCCCCTGACCTGGGCCTCGTCTTTCAACTCCTGGGGCCCTCATTAAGCACGTGAGTGTTTTCCTTTCCTAAACCGGTTTACCCACCACCAACCCCCTGGACTCCTTACGTGCGTGTCTCCGTTCTGCAATCCGGTCGAATTGGTCCTCTAGGTGGACAGGAGACCCAAACAGCCTCCTAGTGGGTTCCTGGGTCACGTGGGGCCCATCTAGAGTGCCTCCTAAAGGTCTCCTCCTCACGCATGCGCCCCACTCACTGACCCAATGCAGAACGCGCTCTAAACTCCGCCCAGCCCTTCTGGCTCCGCCCTCTTCTGAGGAGTCCCGTGTCCTCATTGGTGAGCTGCAGACAGGGATGTTTGCCCGTCTGGCCAGGTGCTGACACTTCCAATGATAAAATAGATGATCCGCTTCGAGGCTGGCTCACCTCAAGGGTGGAGCCCAAACCCAGTGCTGCCCCCTGGTTCCTAACCAACGTCGGCCCCGCTTTCATCTTGCCCCACCCAGGCCTGGACTCTCGACTCGCGGCCAGCGGAGCCACGCCCCCCGGCCCTGAACGCGGGGGGCCAGTGCCGGCCGGGTCTTCCCACGTATATCGCCAGCCCACCCTCGCCGCCACCAGGGGAAAGGCGCAGGCGCCTCACGCAGCCTCTCTGCAGCTTTCAAGCCCTTATCGGTACTTTCCTCTCTACCATCCTCTCCTCCTCCGCACGGCCCCGAGCCGTCCGGCTGGGTGGCTGGATGGGTGGGCCGAGGTGGAACATCCTGAGCCCTGCTCCCGGAGGGGCTCTCAGTGGCGGCAGCCCTGTTACTTCCCAGATGGCACATAAAGCCGAGCCCCCCGACGGGGGCTGGGGATGGATGGTGGTGCTCTCAGCGTTCTTCCAGTCGGCGCTGGTGTTCGGGGTGCTCCGCTCCTTCGGCGTCTTCTTTGTGGAGTTTGTGGCAGCGTTTGAGGAGCAGGCGGCGCGAGTCTCCTGGATCGCTTCCATAGGAATCGCGGTGCAGCAGTTCGGGAGTGAGTGCTGTGCCTGGGTCTGGAGTCCTGCGACCTTCGACCCTCGGAAGGGAGAGGGGATGCGGGAACTGGGAAGGAGATAAGGGGTGGGCAGTGCTGGAGAAGGACGCCTGAGATCTCGCAGAACCCTTCCTCTTCCCCAGGCCCAGTAGGCAGTGCCCTGAGCACGAAGTTCGGGCCCAGGCCTGTGGTAATGGCTGGGGGTATCTTGGCTGCGCTGGGGATGCTGCTCGCCTCCTTTGCTACCTCCTTGACCCACCTGTACCTGAGTATTGGGCTGCTTTCAGGTGAGACCCTGGGCAAGGGCCTGAGAGTTAAAAGCCTGAGTCTCTGGCCTCTGGACTTTCACATTCTTCCTGCTCCTTCCAAAAGGCTTAGTGAGAAGCTGAAAGTTTTGGCTGGCACCTGTGCCTGGAATGGAATTCTTAAGAGAGTTGACTAAAGTCATTAACAGGGTAGGGAAATCAGGAAATGCAAAGATGATGAATCCAGAATATGCAAGCCTAGGGCCAGTGGGACTGGAGTGTAAAAGGAAGAATTATGAAAATGTTGTCTCAGGTACTGTGGTTGTGAAATAGGTATCATTATCCTACTTAAAGGTGAAGAAAGGCTTTAGAAGCTTATGCAACTTGGCCAATGAAGTTTACTCAGCCAGAAATGGTACAGCCCAGGTTTACCTACAAAGTTCCATGGTAGTTACTCTGTAAACATTATCTCTAAGCCTCCAGACTCCCATAAAGTATATTACCCCCATTTTGCACAGGAGATTGAGACTGGGAAGTTAAGTAAAATACACAAGGTCATACAGCTGGAAAGTATCAAGCTAGGTTGTAACTCAGGCCTGTGCTACGTTCTGCTGCTGAGCAGTGTTGGGATGACTGGGTGCCCTGAGCTTCCTAAGAGTCCCTGAACCCCTGTTTTCTTCCTTTTTGACAGGATCTGGCTGGGCCTTGACCTTCACTCCGACCCTGGCCTGCCTGTCCCGTTACTTCTCTCGCCGGCGATCCCTGGCCACCGGGCTGGCACTGACGGGTGTCGGCCTCTCCTCCTTTGCCTTTGCCCCACTTTTCCAGTGGCTGCTCAGCTACTATGCCTGGCGGGGGGCCCTCCTGCTGGTGTCTGCCCTCTCCCTCCACTTGGTGGCCTGTGGTGCTCTTCTCCGCCCACTCTCCCTGGCTGAGGACCCTGCCGTGGGTGGCCCTGGGACCCAACTCACCTCCCTCCTCCATCATGGCCCCTTCCTCCGTTACACTGTCGCCCTCACCCTGATCAACACTGGCTACTTTATTCCCTATGTGCACCTGGTGGCGCATCTGCAAGACCTGGACTGGGACCCACTGCCTGCTGCCTTCCTACTCTCAGTGGTGGCTATTTCGGATCTTGTGGGGCGTGTGGCCTCTGGGTGGCTAGGGGATGCAGTCCCAGGGCCTGTGGCAAGACTCCTGATGCTCTGGACCACCCTGACTGGGGTGATACTGGCCCTGTTCCCTGTGGCTTTGGCTCCCACAGCCCTGGTGGCTCTGGCTGTGGCATATGGCTTCACATCAGGGGCCCTGACCCCAGTGGCCTTCTCCGTGCTGCCTGAACTGGTGGGGACTGGAAAGATATACTGTGGCCTGGGACTGGTGCAGATGGTAGAGAGCATCGGGGGGCTGCTGGGGGCTCCTCTGTCAGGTAAGGGGAGTGGGATTTCCAGGTGGGCCAGGGCTGCTACATCATGCCACTCGGGAGGGGGAACTTCCATTATAGTGTATATGTATAATGCCCTCTGGAATTGGTGCAGTACGCAGCCAGCATGGTCAGTCACACTGGCCCCAAAATGGGTCCAAGGGGCAAAGTAATTGGGCTGTGGAAAGGTTAAGAGGAGCTATGTGGCATCCTTGGCAGGGTACTTACAGCTTGGGTTTTCAGAGGACCTGGCCAGACATCTCATGCTAGTGTCTGCCTTTTCCTTTGGCCCACTGGGCCCTGGGCCGGGGTCTGGGCCATCTGGTCAAAGTTCTCCAGGCTCCAGACGTCAGAGCCTTCAGACCCTGTAACATTTTCCTCTTAACTATTAACTGAAGGCATGAATGGGAGGGCCACAGTTACTGGAAAGAAAGGCACAGGTGTGCCTGACTCCATCTGGATCCCCAGATCCCCACTGGCTGGTCCAGTCCTACCTTGAGAGTTCTAACTCTTCCAAGATAATAGGTTAAGGATTATTTTCTTCCCTCCACCCAAAAATGTGTCTGAGCCATCAGTCTCAGGAAACAGATCACCCACGTGTATTCTTTTTCTCTCTTGAACCTAGGCTACCTCCGGGATGTGACAGGCAACTACACGGCTTCCTTTGTGGTGTCTGGGGCCTTCCTCCTTGCAGGGAGTGGAGTTCTCATCACTCTGCCTCACTTCTTCTGCTTCTCAGCTCCTACTTCCAAGCCCCAGGACCTTGTAACGGAGACACTGGGTACCAAAGTCCCTCTGCCCAGTGAGGGGCTGGGAGAGGAATGAACTCCAGGAAGGGCTAGTCAGACCCAGAAAGCCAGAGATTGGCAGCTCTAGGTCTTCTGCCCCATCTTGGCACCCACAGAACCATAGTGCCTTAAACATCTTGATCTGCCTCCCCTCAACCAGAGCAGGCCTGGGGCTCCTGCAATGTGTGTGCCAGCTCCTTGTATCTTGTTGAGGAGACTCATCTCTTCTTTGCTCCCACAACCTTTTCTGAAGGATGCAGGCATTCAGCCTGCTCCACTGAGCTGTGAATCAACTGTGGAAATCAAAGGCCAAGAAGAGTCTTCTCATGTTTTACTTGTGATCTCCAGTGTTGCCTTCTAAGTTTCTTCCCTGAAGACAGATCTTTGGGAAAGAAGGATGCCCCTTTGAATTAAAACTGAATAAGAAAATTGGATAATAAGAACCTCAAGAAGAGCTGGGGCCTATGAGCTTGGGTTGGCTGAATGGGGGCATGCTGGGGAGTGGAGGGGAGGTGTTCAGGTGCTCTGGTGACCCAGAGCATTTAAACCCTGGACTCTGCTCCCTGGACCACAGTTCCTCCCATTTGCTCACTGACCTCCCTCTTTCCCACTATCCCCTGTAACTTAGAAAATAAATTAAGTAAACAAGGGACATTGGGGGGGGGGGGATTGTGTGGGAATGTGTGCCAGTTTGGGAAGGAGAGAAAAAGCTTAGAGAGCTGAAGTCTGGGTCTGGGATTCTTGTATTTCCCTCAGGCCAGTAGAAGGAGGTTGAAATGCAGGAAAGAATTGTCTGGGAAATGAGGTTGGGGCAGCTAGCACTCAAGAGCACTGCCCTCCAATAAACTGAAGCTGATGGACAGACATTTGGCAAAGATCTGCTGTTATGATGACAAGAACTTGGGCAGAGAGAAATCGACTGATTGGACACACACCATTTCCGCCTCCCATGGCTTTAGTAGGATCCTTTTCCTATCAGCCTGCCTTTTCAGATATCTTATGTAGAATGCTTTCAGTTGGAGCTTGCAGAAAAAGCAGATAGAAATCCTTTATTGGAGGAGGGAGTTAAACAAGAAAATGGTCAACAAGGGGTGTCCAGAGTGGAGTGAGGGCCTCCTGGGGAGAGCAGCTCAGCCTGAGGAACGAGGAGCAGCTCCCCCCTCTCAGGGGGAGGGGTGGCTTGACTGGCGGCCGGACGGCAGGAAGGCCGCGCCCTGGGCAGTCCCATGTAGATGAAGCTGCCAGAGAGGATGAAAGAGCCGCACACAAGGAAGGAGGCGGTGAAGTCTCCTGTCTCGTCCCTTAGGAAGCCTGAGAGGAGGGGGAAAGGGACTTAGAAGCCTCAGACCCCAAGAGCAGAGGGTGGTTGGGAGCGGATCTGCTGGCTCAGGCCCTTACCTGACAGGGGCGGGCCCAGAAGCCCCCCGATGCTCATCAGCATCGGCACCAGCCCGGTGGCCTGTACAACACCTCCGATGCCCACCAGCCCCGGGAGCACACCGAAAATCAGCACGGCGTAACTTCCGGCGCTCAGCCCGTAGGCCCCAGCGGCGGCCAGTAGGGGGCCCCCCCAGCTCCCCTCGCTCCCCACCGCGGGTACCAGACCCACCGCCAGCAGCCCCAGCCCTGTCAATGCCCCAAACATCACGAGCAGCCGCGGGAGGGGCACCCAACCCTGGTCCGACAGCCACCCGCAGAGAAGCCGGGCTCCTGCATCCCCCACCGCTGCCACCGCCACCACCAGCGCCGCCCCGTAGCCGCCCAGGCCCCGATCTAAAGCATGAGAGGCCAAGTGCACGTAGGGGACGAAGTACCCGGCCCCCACCAAGGCCGTGCCTAGAGCCAAAACCAAGAAAGCCCGGCGTGTGAAGAGACCTAGGCCGAGGGCAGCTAGAGGGCCTCGGGGTGGGGCCGAGGGGTCGCCAGGGAGCGCCAGGGGTCGCAGCAGGGCGCCACAGGGGGTGAGGTGGAGGGTAATGGCACCAAGGAGGAGCAGGGCGCCCCGCCAGCCGAAATTATCAAGGAGAAACTGCAAGGCGGGCGCCAGGAGCAGCGAGGAGATCCCATTGCCCGTGAGTGCCAGCCCCACGGCTAAGACTCGACGGCGGGAGAAGTAACGGGAGACGGTCCCGAGAGCAGGGGCGAACACCAGAGCCCAGCCGAAGCCTGCGAATGGATAGGACGGGGTGAGGGCGGGAACCGGGGTTATCTGCCTTTGCAGTCCCAGCTCTGCTTCTCGCAGAAGGCCCCTGCCCCGTTGGCCTCCAACAAGCTCCTGTTTCTCCCATCGCCCCTTAAGAACACGGGTGTCCCTCTCCCCTCACCAGCCAGAACGCCCAGGCCAAGGTAGAGGTGCAGCAGACTGTGGGCGAAAGCCGAGAAGACGAGGCCGAGCGAGGTGAGGACGCCCCCAACCATCACCACGGGGCGCGCCCCCCAACGGGTGCTCAGGGCGCTGCCCACTGGGCCTAGAAAGGGGCGGAGTCAACGGAAGACACGCTCCTGGACCCCTAAACTCTCTTCAGCAATTCTCATTGACAGTTTGTTGGGCCTAAGTTCCTCCCCCTGTCTAATAGCCCCTTCTCTTGACCACAAAGACCCACTCTTTTCCAGAACTCAGTTCCACCGGTCGCCCTTTCTCAGATTATCTGGTAATCAGTCAGGTGCGTCCCCCACCACTGCACTCATGGCCCCTCCACCCCTGTTCCCTCCTCCCACCCCAGGGCCCCCCTCACTGGCTGCCTGCTGCACGACCAGGGCCAGGGCGCTGACCCACGCAGTGTCCTGAGCGCTTCGGTCAAAATGCTCCTCGAGGTCAGGGAGGGCCAGGCCCAGGGAGCGTAACACCCCATAGGAGAGCCCATTCACCGCGAAGGTTGAGGACGCCACCACCCAGCCCCAGCCCCCGTCCGGGGGTCCGGCTGGCTTGGGGTTCATCGCCGCCTGGGGGAGAGGGAACACCTGTGAGTGAAGTCGCCACCTCTGTGCCTTCTCTAGGGACCTGGGCATCCCTGAGATCCAGCTTCTGGCTGTTTGCGTGGGACTGGGGCGGGGAACAGGACCTAGGCCTAGGGATAGAACTCCCAGGTCCGCGCGAGGTACCAGGACGGGGTGACAGCCAGATCTCCCGGGCCTGAGACTCCCCTTCCCACACACACCCGTTCCCTCTTACCCGACCTCTCCGGGTGGTGCGGGGAGGGGAAGGGTGAGGAACGGCTTGGCCGGGTTTTCTCCCCGCTTCCCCGGCGGGAGGGGGCCCCAGAGGGGAGCAAATGCAGAGATGGAGTCCAACTTGGACGGGCTCTCACAATAAACAGATCGCCACAGGAGGCCTGAGCCACCTGGGACGCGGGGGGTACGGAGGGTGGGGGCAAGCTGAGACAGGCAGCCAATCCGCCGAGCCGCCGGTGAGGTCAGACGCCGAGTCCCACGAGGATTGAATTATCCACAGACACCCCCCCACCCCCAGCCCCTGGGAAGGGAGGGGCGAGGAGTGAATGCCGTCCCGCCCCGCCCCGCCCCCGCCCACGCACCTGCCGCCGGCTGCGCACCCGGGAGACGCGTGGATGGCGATCTCCGGGCAGACCGCAGTCGGCAGGCAACGCACGAAAATAGGGGTGATCCCCCAGAGCCAGAGAGAATGAGTAGTTTCGCTCTCAGGGAACGTTCGTGGAGAATCAGGTTAACCTCGGATGTCAAATCACAGAACTCAACTGAGCGCATGTTGCGTGCTCAACAGTAATATGCCCTCAAGGGCTTCCTTGTGATGTGCCAGGGACATGCCCACGTGTCATCTTTCATCTTCGCAGTCACCCTGTGAAGACGAAGTAACTGAAGCTTAGGTAGGTCAGGTGACTTGCCCCAAATCACCCAGCTTAAAAATTTTTTTTAAAGATGGTGGAAATATATCAATTTGGGTCTGAGCAACTGCGGAGCCACACAAGGAGAACAGACCTCAGACAGAAATAGAATCTACCACCACGGAGGGAAATGGCCTGGAGACAGCTTGATGCCAAACTGTCCTGGAAATGGTAGAGCCTCTGCAGGGCCAAAGAGTTTATGATTCCGATAGGGGTTACTGGGAATAGAAAGGATCCTTGATCAGAATCGCTGAAGATTTAGATTAGGATTTTAAAAGAAAAGTTAAGAAATCCGAGATGAACCCAGGTAATAATTTCTTTCGTGTGTGTGTGTGTGTGTGTGTGTGTGTGTGTGTGTGTGTGTGTGTGTGTGGTGTGTATTTTTCCCCCCAGATTCTTTTCCATTACAGCTGATTACAAGAAATTGAGTACAGTTCCCTGGGCTATACAGTAGGTCCTTGTTGTTTATCAGGTATTGATTTCTCGAAAAACCTTGTGAAAAGTATCCTTTTCACATTAGGGGTAAGGTTATCATTGATCTACTTCAGCTATTTGAATCAAAGGATGTGTTCTTTGGTTTAATTATTAAACAGTATCAGAAAATTTGGCAGTTTACTGTTTGGAGTATGTGTCACCCAATAGCCACATGGTGGCAGTGTTTCCTAATTGTTGAGATGTTTCTGCAAAAAAAAAAAAAAAAAAAAAACAAAACAAAAAAACCAAAAAAACAGAAAAAAAGAAGAAAAACAGCTTCTTAAGTAGTGAAACTGTAAACCTAACAACACAGCCTGATCTTCAAAGGCTCTTCACTGCCCACAGAAGGAAAACAAAATCAAATTTCTCTACTTTGGGTATAAGACCCTTCACAATCAAAGGTGGACTTGGAATGTTTTTCCATCCCCTGTCCCTCCACTCTCTCCTTCACCCTTTCACCAGCCATTAGCCTCTCACCTGCTCTTTGGACAGGCACAGCTGTTTCTCATGCCTGAATTTTTGCATATATCATGCCCTCTGCTTGAAAGGTCCTGGATGGGGTACAGGAGACCTGCCACGTGCACCCTAGGAAAGTGGTCCCACTAGTTTCCCTTCCCTGGGGTGCTGTTGTGAAAAACACCTGGGAGATGGCGCCAGCAGATCCTCACTCACCCAGGAGGGCAGGGAGCCCTCTTCCTGAGATGGTGAGGACTCTTCCACTCTTCGAGTGGAAGCAAGCCAACTGAAACAAATCACTCCCTCTCCAAGATAAAGTAAAAAGGCAGGGCAGTCAGAGAGGAGACTGGGTCCTCAGGGTCTGCAAGTTGTACAGAGTGATGCTGAGAGCCTTTACAGGATACTTATGAACCCAGAGGGCATCCCAGAGCCCAGGACTGGGGTGATCGGTTGTGAAAGGGCACGTTCATCTTCTACCTCATGGTCCCTCTGTTCTTAGCCAAAGTTACTGTCACTGTACATCTTTTGCTCCTGGAACTAGTAGAGCAGTGAGGTTGGGAGAATGAATTTCCAAGCTAGACTTGCTGGGTTTGAAGCCTATCTCTGCCACTTATTAGCTGTAATATGATGAGCAAGTTATTCAGCCTCTCTGTGCCTTGCCTCAATTTCATCTCTAAAATGGGGATAAAAATAGTAGCTTCCTGATAGGGTTGTTATGGGGATAGAATGAGTCGCCGTGTATATGGGTATAAGTAAGGGACTTGGTGCTTGGGATGTGATGTGTCCACCCCCATAGCTGCTCCTGTGGTGGCTTGGAGGAAACCGACTGGACCCTAGAGCACCGCTGCCTTTCCCTACCTGGTTAGTCTACTGCTGCCTGCGGGTCAAAGGACCACATTGGTCTGGTGAGTCCTCAGCAGAACTCCCCAGGTTTTTAAGATGTGAATGACTACAAAGAGAGATTAAATGCATTTTCTTTTTTTTTTTTTTTTACCTTAGTGGTGAGTGGTTTTCTTAGCATTTTCCAAAGTTTATGAGAAGATGCTGGTCTCCCTATCTTGACTCTAAAAACAAATGAAAAAACAATTGAGAAGAAAAGAGTCAAAATAAGTTTTGTTCATTCGCTCCTCTAGAGAAAATATTTATAGACACCTACCATCCCAGATGCTACGCTTAGGACCAGGATACAACTTTCCAATGCTACAGACTCCTCTATCCAGGCGCTCACAATCAAGTTAGAGACAAAGTGAAATAAAGAGATCTCCACACAAGGAAAGGGACGCGGACACCGTAGAATGGTGCATGGGAGGAACTGACTCATTCTGCTTGGGCCTGTGGGGAAGGCTTCATAGAAGAGGAGCTCTTTGAGCCGGGTCTTGAAGGATGAGTAGGAGTTTGCCAGATGGATGTGTGGGCAGGGGCATTCCAGGCAAAGGGAGCAGCTTGTGGAAAATCACAAGGCATGAACCAGCCCAGCACGCTGTTTATGGTTTGGGGAGCTGTACATATCGCTGTGGGGGGAACGGGGAGTGTGGAGGGGACAAATGTGGGATGAAGCTGTCGTGGAAGGTCATGAAGGTCAGGCTAAGGAGCTTCCCAGACACTGATGCTTCTCAAAACTTTCCACTGATGTAGCAGTCACTAATACTCACTAATATTGGAAGCTAAACACAGAGGCGAGAGGACTTGTACCAGCGCCCGAGGGATCAGGAGAGTCTGGGGTGTAGACCCTCCATGGGGGTGGGAGGTCGTTTCTTTGAAATATCTTTTATATTGAAAATTCACGTGGACTTTTGCTTTCTGCTTCATAATCATTGATGCATGTTTCATAAGAAAATTAATGCTTTAAATGACTGAGTGAATTATTTCAGGTTTTCTTCCCAAGTTCTCTTCTGGGCAGAAGCCACCCCTGAGGAGTCGGCCTGATTGGCGACGTGCATTAGGTGCCATCCCCGCTGCTGACCGACATGGCGCACTTCTCAGCCCGCAGTGACATCATCCATTTTTGTCTTCTGCCTCTCACCCCGACATTGCTTCTACCCCACGAAGGCCCAGGAGGTGGGACCCTGCGTTATTGATCTCTGGATCTTTGATACCCAAAGGTGCCAAGGGTGAATGACCACTCACTGAATGAGAGAAACTCTGAACAAGGGACTCATTGACTGACTTGCCACCAGATAAGGCAAGACCACAAGGAGTGGTGGCTGATGGACCAAACTGGAAATGCCTGCCCATGTGGAGGAAGTCCCAAAAACAGGTGCTGAGCCCATTTGGGTCTAACGAGATCAGAAGAGACGGTTTCAAGGTCTATACAGCGTTTGCTTTGGGGACCACAGGATCTGGGAGTGTCTGTGTCTGTGAATTCTAAACCTGTGTCTGTGCACTGCAACCTCTCTGTAGGAGGTCCTTGGGACCTCTGGGGCCTGCAGCTTCTGGGAAGCCCTGAATTGAGCCCAGCCATTCCCTGGATACACCCACTGGGGACTCCCTCTGCTGGAGGTGGATGGGAGGGAAGGGGCAGGCAAGGATGGATGGTGTTACCCACAGGAAATGTGGCTCTACTTGAGGTACACAAAAATATGAAGCTTTCCAGTATTTGGCTCCCAGCTGCTTTGGGGCTTCTAAGTGCCTTACACAGCTGCCTCTCCCTCCTCGCCCCCTTGCACCTTCTCCTTCTCCAGCTCACCCAGAGACTAGGCTGTGGGAAGAGAGCATGGACCTCAAAGCCTAGGTCCAGGGCCCGCAAAAATGACCCAGGAAGGGGATGAGGACACAAAGGTCAGGGTTTGTGGGCCAGGCCAGGAGAGCACATCTATTGAGATGCTCTGAAATGGGGGTGGGTAATGATGCAGGAGGGTGACGATGCCCACTCAGGGCAGTGGGGCTCACTGTGTGCAGAGAACAAGTTTGCTTAGATGACCACACATGAACGGGCGACCGAACTGTGTCCCCAGAACCTTGCGATGGGACTGGGACTGGATAAGGAATTTGCTGAGTCTGAGGCGGGGGTTGGGGTGGCTGAGGGTGGGGCTGAAGTGGGCACAGATGAGACAGAGCTGGGGCTGGAGCCAGGTTGGAGCCAAGACCTGGGATGGGATGGGAGGGGATGGGAGGGGAGTCCTACCCCACATTTCCCCTCTCTTACCCCCTCTACCAAGTCTGTTTCCAGTGCCTCTTTCTATCTAGTCCCCAGTCCCTTCCCTCTGTCACCAGCCCCCAGCTCCCCCACCTCGAAACCTGTTGAACACCTGAAGCCTCTGGCTTCTGGATCTCTTGGGACAGCCCCGTCCCCAGGACGGGGGATCAGGATGGCAGAGGAAGCAACCAGCTAAGGTCTCTGAGCCTGCTCTGTGTTTAAATACCCAAATGTGGCTTAGCTGGCATTTTCTGGTTCTGAGTCTTTGGCCAACATGTGTGTCAAAGTTCTTGGTTGTAAACCACAGGCACTAACTCTGACTTATTTAAAGAGAGGATTGATCACAGGATACTGGGTTCTGTGCTCAGAATCACCAAGAAGCCTACAGAACTAGGTTTGGCAGGAACACAGCTTGCCACGGGCCTAACTGGGTGGCCAAGGTCACTGCGGTCGCCATTGGACACTAGATGTCACTGCCAGTCCTCTGCGACCAATGGGCCTAGGAACTACTGCTGCTGCTCAGCAACATTCTCAGCTTCGTTCACCTCTGGCTCCAAATCCAAGGCCAGGGTTGTGCTCCTGACCACCTGAACCTTGGCCGTGTGCTCTCATCCCAGCTGGAAGGGACATCAGGAAAGTGAGCAAGAACAACGTGGACATGGTAAATTGTTAAAAGCAATAGTTCTTTTCTCCCCCCACATTCCTATTTAAAAGCGTAGTTCTTGACTCCGAGCTCCAACACTTTCTAGATGTCTGTTAAAAGGTGATACTATTTCAAAGGATTGTTGGTGAGACATCAGGTGACAAAGGACCAGCACAACTCAGGCACATGGTAGGAACTCTACAAATGTAGGTCCCTTCCTGTTTCATTTCCTCTTATTTTCTGGCCACAGGTAGTCACTCCTTCACCTCTACTCCAGCCCAGTCTCTACTCCAGTTCCCTGTGCTCCTATGTCTGGATCTGAGAGGGGGAGTCAGTAACGATGAAGGGGCCAGGGATGATGTCTGTCGTTTCCCCTCTGCAGGACCCAACATTTTTAATTATGTTTCAAGTGTACAGCATCATGATTCAACATCTGTATGCACTACAAAGTGATCCCCACCGCAAGCCTGGTACCATCCGTCACCATACAGTTGACCCCTTCACCCACCGCCTGACCGCCTTTCCCTCTGGTAACCACTAATCTTCTCTGTATCTATGGATTTGTTTTTCCATTTTGTTTCTTCTTTTGTTTTGCTTTTTAAGATTCCACATATGAGTGAAATCATATGGTATTTGTCTTTCTTGGTCTGACTTCTTTCACTTAGCATAATACCTTCAAGGTTCATCCATGTTGTCCCAAATGGCAAGCTTTCATTCTTTTCCTTATGGCCAGAGTAGTATTCCATTGTATGTATATACCGCACCTTCTTTATCCGCGCATCCATTGATGGACACTTTGGCTGTTTCCGTATCTTGGCTATTGTAAATAATGCTACGGTGAACACAGGGTGCACATATCTTTTTGAATTAGTGTTTTCATGTTCTTCAGATAAATACTAGAAGTGGAATTGCTGGCTCATATGGTGGTTCTATTCTCAATTTTTTTTGAGGCATCTCCATACTGTTTTCCATAGAGGCTGCACCAATTATAGTCCCACCAACAGTGTATGGGAGTTCCCTTTTTTCCACATCCTCTCCAACACTTGTTATTTCTTGTCTTTTGGGTAACAGCCATTCTAAAAGTTGTGAAGTGGTATCTCACTGTGGTTTTGATTTGCACTTCCCAAATAATTAGATGTTGGCCATCTGTATGTCTTCACTGGGATAGTGTCTATTCAGCTCCTCTGCCCATTTTTTTTCCCAGGCCAAATCCTATCCAGCTTTATTAAAGATACTTCTCATAAATAATCATGGAATTTCAGGCAGGACATGGGCAGACAATCGTTAACAGTATACAACAACTTTCAAACTCCCTTTTTCAATGGACTAACAAAATCAGAAAGCCACTGGAAAACCCAATGAAGTCTTCATGTGATGCTTTGAGAGTTTAGAGTGAGGGTTGACATTTCATATTTAGCATGTTGTTTAACAACTTTTCACAAGCTGACCCTGACTTTCAGGAAATGGAAATGAAAATGGCAGAATTATCAATCTGAAGATCCACAGTCTAAAAAAGGAACCACTGCTCTTTTGAGGGGTGCCATCGCAATGGTGACCTTGGAAAGTCCAGATTGCCTGACATTACTAGTAACCAATTTTGGGAGGGTCAGTCCCAACAGGTCTCTGGGTTTAAGGGAGTCAAGTCTATACTGAAGGAGGAGAGGGAGAAGAGGATATAAAAACTAACTTTAGTTTTTCCACACCATGAGGTGCTTGTCCCTCAAGGAAGGAATCCCTGTATGGCCACTGGGAGGACCGGGGTGGGAACTGACTGAGCCCTGGGAATGCCCCAAAGCCACTGGGAGGGGCTGTGAACTGAAGAGGCTGTGACTGGCTGCTACTGATAGCACACGGACCTCTTCTTGTCTGTGCCCAGGGTGAGTCTTTTTCCTTTCAGTGCCCTCGCTTTTGAACAGAGTTCTGCTTGTCTGCCTTGAATCTCCTTCGCCCCTGCCTGCACCGCAATGTCATTTCCTCTGCACAGCCCTTCCCCGCTACTTCTCCCCTGCTTCAAAGCATTTTAAATCGTGGGCAGCTTCTCTTCCTAAGGGCTCTTTCCCTCTGTCTCATTCAGACAAATAGCTTTACCCAGCTTTAGCCACCTCAACTCTGGTCATAGCTCTCTTTCTTTTCTTTTTTTTTTTCCATAGCTCTCTTTCTTGATTCACAACCAGGAGTCTCACAATGGGACTGATCCTAGTTTAAAGCAAGTTTGTGGGTCTGATGCCTACTGTGTAGTTTCAAGAGTGTGGTGGCAGGGTCTGACCTAGGGGGAAGTCACATCTGAGTGGGCCTAAAGAGAGGTGAGGGCAAGGCCTTGGGCATCTGGTCAACTGGTTACTTCCGAGAAGCATCCCGATTGACGGATTATGATTTTACCCCTCCTGGACCCAGGGGTCTGGGGGATGGGAAGTTGGTACCAAAGGCTCAGGCTCAGATGTTTTAGGACAGTGGCCAGTGAAGGCTGAGAGCAGTGAGCGGAGGGGTGGGGTAGGATCAGAGCCTGAGCTCCATGGTACAGAAAGCCTGGCTGTTCTTAGGTGGCTTGTGGCTTCTGGGTTTATTTCCCTGTTGTCCTTAAGGAAAGTTTATTTATCCCCTGAGTACACAAGGTTTAGGGCTAAAAGCTTTCCAAGTGTTCACAGAAATGTTACAGACCTGAAAAAGTTTATTGACTCCAAAATGCAAAAAGAAAACTGTGAAAATCTAAAATAATGGATGTTTAAGTCAACTTCTTTGATAAATTTCATGTTCCTAAAATTTCATTACATTGGAAAACAATTTGCATGTTAATTTTCTCACTTCCCAGAATTTCCTAAATATTCGTGATGATTGCCAAGAAATCAGAGCCAATCAAAGGTACAATGAGTTCCTTGTAGGCAATTCTAAAGAAGAAAATCCTTTCAAAAATCTTCACAGAAAAAAATATTATACTTAATGCATTTATGAGTGTATTTGAAAATACTCAATATTGAGAAGTAACATAGCATGGTGGTAGGAACACTGAGCCTGAAACCAGACGGCCTGGGTTCAAGTTCTAGCTTTTATCAGCTCTGTGATCCAGAACAAAGTATTTAACCTGCCTATGAATGACCCCCTCATCTGTAAAACAGATGACAATAAAACGGCACCTACGTCTGAGAAAAGAAGGATGATGACGGTAGCACCTTGTTACTATTTGCACAAATTTTTAGGGTGGTTGTGAGGATTAAATGAGTTAATATTTGAAAAGTGTGAGACAATTCCTAATAAGAAGTAAGCACTCTTTAAGGGTCTGTTTGTTCACATAAATAAACAAATGTAGGAGAGCTCTTGATCCATGAGTGTTTCCTTGAGTCTTTAAGAAAGTTCCACTCCAGTTCATGTGGGCTAGTGAACCAAAGGAGAGCGTTGTGTGTAGCCTCGGGCCACAACCATGATTGGAACCATGTACACCTGGGCTGTCAGGATGCAGACAGAGATAAAAGAACCCCAAGGAGAAGGAAAAACCCGGGCCAGAGGGTTTGCCGCCCCGTTTTGTTGCTTCTCCAACCTGGGCTAACACGTGGAGTTGCCGATTTGGTTTTATTAAGGAAGCTGTCTTCCTGACTCTTCCCAAATCTAATTATCCATTTTGGCACTGACCTGCTGGACCCTGCAGGGGCCTGTGGCTCTGCTGACCGCCCCCGCCCTGCACAATACATACACCTCTTGTTATCCCTCCAATCTCTGATGGTCTCTCTCACTTTCTCCTTTGTCTTTGTCTCCAGTTGCAGGTCCAACTTCCCATAATGCCATTCAGTATTGGGGATGCTGATAAGAACTGGCAGTGCCCAGAAGGCTCAGTGGATAGCAGTTCATAATAATATCAGCCCCAGAGGGGAGGGAAGATCATGTTGTCTGTAGGTCATAAGCCCTTCTGGAGCGTATAAACAGTGTGCTCATTGGCAGCACAAACCATCTCCACTAGTTATGATGTTTTTGGCCACAAGTAACAAAGGAGTCCAACTGAACTTGGCTTGAACAATAACAAAATATATTATCTCAGGTATCAATAAAACTAGAGGTAGGAACACCCGAGGTAGCTAATCGTGGCTCAACAGCATCATCAAGGAATCGGGGTCTTCCCATGTTTTCAGTCTGTCACCCTCAGTGTTTTAGTTTTGCAGTTTCAGATGTGGCATCCAGGCATAACCACGTGCAGAGGAATATGAGCTCATCTCTTCCAGTGCAGTGCGTCCCTATGGCCCCCCGCAGATAGCCCTTCATCTATGGCCAGATTTGTATCCCATGTCCATGATTAAACGAGCTACTGGCAAGGGGGGATGGGACCACCGTGATTGGCTTACTCTCGTCAGGTTGTACCTCTGGGACTGGCCTGAAGCCACTCACCTGAAGCACGTGACTGTATGGAGTAGGGTGGATTCCTGAGCACCAGTTAGGGTCAGTTAGGAAGGAGAAAAAAGAACCAGTGTTGCATAGGAAACCAAGGGACTTGGCTAAACTATCTAAGAACTCCCCGTTGGTGCTTGAAGGCACTTGGGGAGGTTGGAAAAGCAAAGTTACTCTGGAGGGGCCTATTCCTGGGACCCTGATGGGAATTTTTTGTTTGTTATTATTAATGTGATTTGTTCCCTCTGATTATTACCACAAACTCCTCCCTCCTCCATGACACACACACACACACACACACACACACACACACACACACACACACACGGAGCAGGAAGAAACACCTACACTCCATGTAAAGGATCTGACATAATGTTTGGTATGAAGTGGGCATCAATATAGCAGCAACAGATAAAAGCATGTGTCTCCTCCCCAAGTTTAGATGAGGGAAGCTACACCCTAACTGGTCTCTCTGCCACCAGCTGGCCCCAGCAATTCATTCTCTCCACTGCAGCAGAGTGGTTTTTTGTTTTGTTTTGTTTTGTTTTGTTTTGTTTTGTTTTGTTTTGTTTTGTTTTCATTCAAATCTGATCTACCCACAAAAGCTCCCCACTGCCCTCAGGACAAACTCAAGACTCCTCAGCTAGGAGTACAAGGCCCTTTATCATCTGAATCCAGCCTGGAAATCTTGTCTTCAGAGCTCTCTCCCTCTCTCTTTGCATCCTCAGCTTCAGCCCACTGGCGGGGTGAATGAGTGAAGCAGGAATAGGCCCAGCTTGGTTCCAAACTGGATGTAGCCAATCAAAATATCAATCAGCTCTAAGAAGACACGATGTGCTTCAGCAGCCATGTTCTAATTAAAAGAAAAAACTATGTAAAATAGAAATATAAGGAAATGTCTTAAATTTCATAAAGGCCAGTTCTCAAAAGGGCAGATGCTGTAAAGAGCAAATCATTAGATCTGAATCATTAAAAAGCAAGGATACGCATTATTATTGTTGTTACCCAGCGATGCCCAGAGGTCCTAGCAAGTACAAAAAAAGAAAGTCATTGTTGATAGGACTGAGTACCTAGAAGACACAAGAGGCCCTAGCATAAAAACTTTCAGAATTAAGAAGGAAATTTGGCAAGGTGGCTAGATACAAGACACATAAATGTAAAATGTTAGCTTTAAGTTCTTTTTCTAGCAATAGGGCAGCTAAACTCCTACTACAAAATACCTAAAAGATCTGGATTAAAAAAACTGTTCTATTTCCTTTTAAATTAGTGGCTTAGCTAGAAAGAAAATAAGAGGGCTTCTGACAGCTGAAGCACAAATCCAGAGACCTAAGCAGGGCTAAAGTAGATAATGACCCAAAAGCTGAATATAGTAACAGGGAATTTCAAACTGTGCGCCCGTGTGAGTGGCAGGTGAAGAAGGCCTGGGCCACATAAGGGAAGAAGTCAGATCCTAAGAGCAGCCTCAGGAAGGACCACAAAAAAGACAAGAAGAAAGCTGGTCTTCCAGAGGATGAAAGAAGACTCCCATAAAAACTCATAACCACAAGCCTGCCCTCCAGCAGGAGCAGGGCACAAATACACACTTCATTTGAGTTTCAAGAAACATCCAGCTGAGTGATTTATTTAAAGTAGCCCCAGCTTGGAAGGCCCTCAGGCACCTGGCAGAAGCAAGCATAGATCCTGTCTGGAGGAATATACCACCAGACCGGACCTGAAAGAACCTTGAGGGATAAAGTTTAAAACCCTAAGAGCTTATAGCATTAAAAAAAAAAATACAAAACACAAAAGGAAACGGGACATTGGGGATGAGAGTCAGCAGAAATAGCAAACAGCAGAATAGAATTTTGTTGTTTAGACGTTGGAATTACTGGAAAAGTACAAATAAATATATCTAATACGTTTACATAAATAGAAGAGAGTTTGAAAATATGAATAAGAAAAAAAATTATCAAACGATTAGGGGGACTTCCAGTGGGGAGTTCCCACAGCTGCTACTGCCATTTCGGGCGCAGCAGTGGGGCCGAGAGCCCAGCTGGTCTGCTGGGAGGTGGCTGCCGGGGCGGGTGGGGCTGCGTGTGGCCACAGCGTCGCAGCACGCGGATGCGGAGATGGCCAAGGCAGGCGACTTCCACTCAGAGGAGCGGAATAACTGGGTTGCGTCACCTCAGATTTCAAACAGAAGATCAGGAGTTTGATTCATTGCCCACTTTACTGGAATTCTACAAAATGTCCTATTTGGACACTACAATGTTGATAGAAGCATTTCCCAGGGCCTGGCAGGGAAATGGGGCGATTTTCAGGCAGAAAGAGCCAGAGGATGTGTGACCCAGCCTCTCCTTGACTTTAAGAGAGGAGACATCCTGAGAATCCAGGAAAATCCGGAAGAGCAGCGGTGGAATGAGGACAGCAAAGGCAAGGAGGGTGGGGAGTGTCGATCCCAGTCCCTTATGCTGAGAAGTATGGACCTGGCTCTGACTGGCAGTCAGTGAACTGGTAAAGGTCTCAGGATTAATACGAGTGGTCAGATGGCAGGGGAGTATAATGCAAATGAGGTCACTTCCCATTCACTCTTGTCCATCTGCTGGATCAACAGAACCCGACGAGGACTTCAGCAGAGTGTAGTTTAACAAACAGTTTTGCTGACAGAAGGGAACAATCTTTTTCAGTTCTTTTGCAACTGCCGTCCCATATAATTTCTTGCAGAGGTTAAAGGCGGTTTAGCTCATGTAAGCGTTCTGTTCTTTATGATCTTCTGGGACAGAATTACTCCATTCCTAGTCACAGTACACCATGGCCAAGGTCTGAAGCTGGAGAGTTTATGTGTGAACTTCTGAACTGGCTGATTTCAGGTGGTAGTGGTTATGGCTCTGTGTACGCCAGGGAGAGGGGTCTAGCCCCTTGTCCTCAGGCAGTGCAAATCAATCTCAGGAAAAGTGGTGGAATTAGGAAGGTCAGGCACTGCTTATCCTGATTTATTTAACGGTTTTCCTTTTCATTCTGAAACCATTCTATTAAATGGCAATAGACTGTTCCCATCCGCCTCCATGAAGTAATCACATACCATGTGAAGTAATCACACACCATGTGAATAATACACAATGGGACTGCTTTTCCACTTGTAAAACATGACCAGGTATGACTCATTCTGACATTTCAAATCCTATTAATTCTGGGGGCACAGCTAGAGGCATTTGTCTTCTTTTCTAGCCAATGATTCACATATTTTCTTCAGATTCCTGTCCTTTTCCCCCAAACCTACAAGTAGGTTAACTCTAAGAGAAGTGCACGTTTTCATTTCAGCTGAGAAGCAGGATGTGTAAGGCACCTTACTCAGTGCATAGCATTAAGCCAGCATTGGACCCACTAAACACCCAGTTCTCTGTCTTCCCCCAAGGAGTCATTGTAGGTTCACACTGCATCAGCAGTTAAATAACTCCTTACTCCTGACTTTCCCGTCATAGTCCTGTGACAGCTGCCACTGCTACAAACATCGTGTCCTTAGCAAGGAACTGTCCACAGCAGGAAGGCAACAATCAAGGTTCCTCCCTTAGACATCCTTCTATTTTCATCAGAGAACAAAACTCTTTCACAGAAGCCCCAGCCCATTCCAGATCCTCAAGTGTCATTGGCCAAAACAGAGTCACATGTCTACCCCGAAACCAATCATGGACAAAAGAGAGTGGGGGTGTCCTAGTAGATTTAAACCAATCATCATTCAGCCCCTTTGTGGCACCCATGACCCTGTCACACCCAATCTTGCCTCAGCCAGGTGGCAATTTTTTGATTTTGTCTTTGTTGTGGGGGTGACCATTACAATGTGACCTTGACTCGCTCATTCCAAACTTGGGGAGTGTGTGAAAGTTGGAGAAAACTTCTCATTAAATATTTTCAATGTTATCTATTTGTCAAGTTTTTTTTTAAATGAAAACAAGTACTTTATGCAGTTAGAAGCTCCAAGCAGTGTGGAAAGATTAAATGGAAAGCATGCAATACTAATATTTGGAGCAAGAGATGAGGCTCCTCTGTTGCTAGTGCCAATCTCTGTGTAACCACTGCTCTGCCCACCACTGGTTCAGCAGTGACCGCTCTCCACAGTCTGCCCAGAGTTGTGGTGAGTATGCATATAAACTAAGGCCAAAATTTCAACTGGATTTCTGAATGGATTTTCCAGACTCATAACAAAAGCAACATTCTGAAAGCCACAATGATTTGCAAGAGCCAGAGGAGAGAGATTTTTAGGATTCTAAAAATTTCACTTTCAATATCAACAGCAGTATGACGGTGTAAACCCGGATCCAGAGATGAGACAGTGGTGGGGGACCAGCCTCCCTGTCCTTGCAAGGACAGATATGGTTCTACTGGAGCAGGAGGGGAACCAGAAAGAAAGAGGAGCACACCATATACAGCGATAAACTCAAATGGCTTAAAGACCTAAGTTTAAGGCATGACACCATAAAACTCCTAGAAGAGAATATAGGTAAAACATTCTTGGCCATAAATTGTAGCAATATTCTCTTAGATCGGTCTCCCAAGGCAAAAGAAATAAAAGCAAAAATAAACAAGTGGGACCTAATCAAGCTTAAAAAGCTTTTGCACAGCAAAGGAAACCTTCAACAAAACGAAAAGAAAACCTCTGGAATGGGAGAAAACATTTGCAAATAATGCGACGGACAAGGGGTTAATATCCAAAATATACAAATAGTTCACACAACTCAATATCAAAAAAATGATCAACCCAATCAAAAAATGGTCAGAGGACCTAAATAGACATTTTTCCAAAGAAGCCATACAGATGCCCAACAGGCACATGAAAAGGTTCTCAACGTCACTAATTATCAGAGAAATGTAAATCAAAACCACAATGAGGTATCACCTCACACCAATCAAAATCGCTATCATCAAAAAGTCTACAAATAATAAATGCTGGAGAGAATGTGGAGAAAAGGAAACCATCCTACACTGTTGGTGAAAATGCAAATTGGTGCAGTCACTATGGGGTGGTTTGTATGGAGGCTCCTTAAAAAGCTAAAAATAGAGCCACCATCTGATCTAGCAATCCCACACCTGGGTCGCTATCCGGAAAAGACAAAAACTCGAATTCAAAAAGATACATGTACCCCAATGTTCATAACAGCACTATTTACAATAGCCAAGACATGGAAACACCCCAAGTGCCCATCAACAGACAATTAGCTTAAGAAGATGTGGGGTGTATATGTGTGTGTGTGTGTGTGTGTGTGTGTGTGTGTGTGTGTATACATATATATGTATGTATATATGTATATATATAATGGAATATTACTCAGACATAAAAAGAATGAAATACTGCCATTTGCAGCAACAAAAACAGACCCAGGGAATATTATACTTAGTGGAGTAAATCAGGCAGAGAAAGACAAATATTAATGGTATCACTTATATGTGGAATCTAAAAAATAATACAAATGAATCTATATATAAAACAGAAACAGATACACAGACATAGAAAACAAACCTATGGTTACCAAAGGGGAAAGGGAGGGGTAAAGTATGGGATTAACAGATACACAATACTATACATAAAATAGATAAGCAACAAGGATTTACTGTATAACACAAGGAATTATATTCAATATCTTATAATAACTTATCACTTATATGTAGAATCTTAAAGTCACAGTCATAGAAACAGCAGAGAAGTGGTTGTCAGGAGCTGGGGGGTCAGGGGAAGAGGGAGAGGTTGGTAAGAGGGTACAAACTTTCAGCTATTAAGATGAATAAGAACTGATGGTTTTAATGTAAAACATGGTAACTATAGTTGATAACACTGTAATGTTTAATTGAAATCTGCTAAAAGAGTAGAATTTAAGTGTTCTCACCTAGAAAACAAAAGAAGTATGTGAGGTTATGGATATCCTAACTATATGGGAGAATCCTTTTACAATGTATACATGTATCAAATCACGATGTACACTTTAAGTATCTTACAACTTTATATGTCAATTACACCTCAATGAAGAAGAAATTTTAAAAATACCTTGGGAACACTATACAGTCTTTTCAAAATTAAGGAAAAATATTTGAAATGATGGCAGTGCTCCAGTCTCCCCGGGCTTATCTGTCTCCCACAGAGAGACAGGTACCCCTCCCCCAACCCCGCCAGTTCCTTGGTGGCGCGGGTCCACAGGAAACAACTCGGGCCACCCTCCTAGGTGGCCTTGCTCAGCCCGGCCTCACAGATCCAGCGGTAGGGCCTCTGGCAGGCATCGTCATTCCACTTGCCATCGGGATGGAAGTGCGCACAGTCCTCGCCCCCGCCCAGCCCATGCCCGGACCAGTCATCTGGCTGACCCGGCTTCCAATTCCTGGGGGCAGAGGACAACAGCCAACTCAGAAGGTCAGATGGAACAGAACCCAGGTCTGGGAAGAAGGGGCCGTGGGTCAGACCCTCTAGGAGCAGAGCTGAAGGAGGGAGGACACAGAAAGCCGGGGGTACTCACTTGAAGTTGGTCTCATAGTCCGTCCCATCCGCCCACTTCCAGACTCCATCCAGATCGCTGAGACCCATCCAGGTGTAGGAGGCGATGTGTGCCTGGACAAAATTCTGGGGGGACAGAAGGGCTTGGTGACTTCTCCCCATCCCAGCCAGCTCCTTGGACTAGCAGTTCTGAACTTCACCTGTCAGTTACATCGTTTGAGGAGATTCCAGGGCCAATTAAACCTCTGAGGGTCTGGCTCAGATGGCAGTAGTTTTTAAAACTCCCCAGGTGATTCCAATGTGCAGCCAAGGTTGAGAACCGTTTGCTTCAATGGGACATGTCTTGGGATGCGAGGTCCAGAGGCCCTCACCTGCTCCTCCCCGGAGTTGATGACCACCAGGTGGGCATCCTCCAGCTGGCACTGCTTCTCAGCCTCGGGCCAGGGCTTCCCAGAGGAAGAGAACCAGTAGCAGCTGCCTTCGTGCTCCAGCCAATTAGTGGGACAGCAGGTGTTGCGAGACCCTAAGGGGCCAGGGTGGGGGAGGGTCTGAGATGCTGCCCAGGGGCCATGGGCAGGAAGTAGGGCCAAGCACGCCCCCAAACCCCTCACCATTGCTCTCCAGAGCAGCCACCTTGCAGGTCAGGGACTTCAAGTTCTTGACCAGATGTTGGACTTGCAGGAGCATTTCCGAATAACCTGGGACACACACAGATGGGCAGTGGAGACAGTGCCCTGGGTGTGAGGTCTGCTCTATGAGCCCCTGGAGACCAGAGGTCCATGCATGGGAGCCCCCTTGCCCTCCCTTGCCCAGGTGGAGGGGAGCAGGGGCCTGACCTGCCTTGAGTTCCTGCTGCTGATTCTCCAACTTGCCATCCAGGGAAAATATCTTGTCATTCAAGCTACGGGCTGGAGGGGAGGGCACTCAGCACCACGTGGCTGCTCCCATTCCCGCTCTGTCCTGAGAGCCTGGCCCCGGCCCCTCCACACACTCTCCTGGAGTGTCTCTCACCTGCTTGTAATTCCTGCTTGTGGTTTTCCACTTCGGCTTTCAGGGATGTTATCTTTTCTTGCAAACTGCCACCTGGAGGACAGGGGGACTCAGAGCTCAGGAGTTAGCCTTCCCGGCTTCCCCACTGCACCCTACCCAGGTCCAGAGCCCCTTCCATGCCTGGCTCACCATGGGAGTTCAGTGCCTGGACCTCAGCTGCCGTGTTTGAAGTGAAGTTGCTAAAAGTCATTCTCAGGGTCGCCAGGTCCCTCTGAAACTTGGAATCTGATCAGGTGGATGGGACAATCAGTGCTAGGGGCCAGCAGGCTCCCTCTCTGACAGCACTGGGTGGGGTACCTGATGTGCCTTGTCTCGCTGGTCCCCACAGGGACCCAACCCAAAGGGACGGGCACTGTTGTTATTCAATGTTGCAGGTAGGAAACTGAGACCTAGAGCGGTGAAGTAATTTGACTTCATTCCCCAATTGATAAGTGACAAAGCCAGCAGTCACCCTCATCCATCACTATCGCCATCCACGCACCCCCGCCACCGCAACCGGTTATTTCTCTCGTCCCCACCCACCCTGTGCCCCTCACTTTGGGATCCGATCACACAGATGCCGACCAGCAGGAGGAGGCTGAGGCTCAGGGAGAGCAGGAGTGGCCAGGGGACAGAGAGGACACGGTGTAGGAAGGTCCGTGGGGGAGGCAGCCCTGCAAGAGGAGAGGGTGTCAGGATGAGAAGGGTCCGGACAGGAGAGAGACAGGGAGGAAGAGAGGGCCACGGAGACCTGTCGGGGGGAAGGCTGGTGCAGGTAGTGCTCGGAGGAGCCTGGACAAGGAGGATTGTGGGACAGGGGACGTCCAAGCCTCTGACTCCTCATGGACCAGCGCAAGTGCTCCATCACCTGGGCCCCTCACACCCCCGGGGACACATGTACACAGAGACACACAGACAGGGGACGATGCGATATGTAAGGTCCTATCATCAGAGCTGGGGGAGGTGGTGGGAGGACCCAGAGAGAGCTGGGAGCAGGCAGATCCTTAACAGGCTCATATTTATCAGTGAAAACAGGTTAGAAAATGGGTTTGATGCCCTCTCCAGAGCATAGGAGGCCAGGCCTGCTGTGGACCTTGAACCCTCTTCCTACTGGGGCTCCCAGAGGCTGAGGCCTGACCCCCTTAGCGTGGAGGACCCCACCAGTACACATGGTAGAAGTGCAGACAGGACCTGACCACAGAAACCCTTCTAAACATGAAGAGGGGATTTAGGAAAGACTGTTCCTCCTTCCTTCTTACCATCTGTAGAGCCATGGCTTTTCTTCTCACTCTCCAAGTACTGGAGGTCTTCATACTTCACTGACATGCTTGGACCAACACAGCTTCTGAGGCCGTCGGAGATGAAATGGAGGCAGGGCCAGTGGCCAGGCAGGGGCAGGAGCTGGGGTAGAGGGGAGGCTGGGACTAGGTAGAAGCTGTGGTCAGGGCCAGAGCTGAGGTAAGAGATGAGAGTCGAGAAGGAACCAGGGCCAAGGCTAGGCACGGGGAGGGGAAGGGCTTCGGTTTGCAGCTGAGGTCGGAAGTTGGGTCAAGGTTAGGCCTGAGTGAGGGTCACGTTGAGTTTGGGGTTGATGGCAGAGGTAGAGTTGGAGCTACATGTATTGCTAGGACTGGGCCTAACACTGAGGCTGGAAGCGAGATTGCATCTCCTGCTACGACTGGGGTCAGTACTCATGTTGAAGCTATGGATGGAGTTGGACCTAAGCTTGGTGCGGAAGTTGGAAATAGGATACAGTGGAAGTTCAAGCTTGGGTTGGGGCTGGTGATAAGATTCAAGCAGACTCTAGGGCTGAAGCTGAGGGGAAGTTGGGGTTACTATGGGGTTCGGGCTGTGGCTGGGGTGGAGGCTGAAGATGAGGCTGGAACTAGGCTTGAGACGGGGCTGAGTGCGAGTCTCAGCTTGTGACCAAGGTTGTAGCTGCCATTATTCAATCGGCATCCAATGTAGGGAAGAGTCTAAAATCTCCACTCGGTCATTAAATCCCCAGCTGCCCCCATGTATATCTTCCCACTCCATCCCACTTAAGACCCACAGTCCCCAATCCCTGCTTTCTCTGACATCCTCCCTGTCCCCTTGGTCTCATCTGCATCCCCAGCCCGGTTACCTGTGAAAAGTCAAGAGGAGGTGATTCCTGAGTTCTTTGTGCAGTAATGACCAGAGGTGGAAAAAATTAAATCCTCAAAAGCAGGAGTGGGGCTGACAGAAGGAGGCGCCGCCAGGAGTCTATAAATGGGGATCCCCCCAATTGGGGCAGTAAATAACAACAGGGAGGAATTGAAATCAGGACCCAGGCAGATGGTGTGCAGGGGCAGCTGGATATAGGGCCAGCTTTAATCTCTTCCTCCAGGGAGGGTCTACTCCCTTTCCGCTTCTTTTGAGCTCCCCTAACTTCCTCAATTTTCCCACTTGAGGGAGAGGAGTTAGACCAGAAGAAACCAGAGGTGCCACCTGTTGTTTCCCCTCTGCCCCACACCCCTTTCACTTCCTGCATCTGAATGAATGTCAGAACTGTCGGTGTCCCCATCACTGCACAGCCGGGGCCGGAGGAACTCATTGCTGTGCTCTTGCTCAGTCCTGACGCTGAGTCCCAGGCATCTGCGCTTCCTCTGGGGTCTCAGTCGTGGAGCTCGGCCAGCTCTGGTCAGCTCTTCCCGCTCCATTCAGAAGGAGGGGAGAGGGTGGCTGAGAATAGGGTTTCCTGGCCAGAATGGGAGGGGAGGAGCCTCGGAAAAAAAGAATTTATTGAACACCAAATCTGCGATGAGGATTGTGCCAGACGTTTGCCGTGCATTAACCATTCAATTCCCACCAGACCCTTGAGAGGAACTTTGGATGATGGACTGAGGCTCAGAGCCATTGTGTGATTTGCCCAAGATCACATATCTGGTAAGCAAAAGAGAATTCAAGCCCGATGCTGCCTGACACCGTAACCTGGGCTCTCTCCACATACACAATCTTAACAAAAGGATTCAGTTTAATCCTGTCAACCCTTTCCATCCTTGAAAGGGGGCTGCCCTGAATTCACACACACAATCTTTTCAATAGGAAGGATTCCTAGTGTCTTCAAAGGGGAAGAAGGAAAGCATATCCATTTTAGATTTTATTTTCTAATTAAATGGGATTGTGTTCTGCTACTTGCTTTTAAAAATTCATTTAACAAGGCTTCAGGAACATTTTGCCACATCAGTTTATAAAATGTCCTTTATTCACTTCTCATCTTCATCTCATGTCATAATATGTACCATAATTTATCTATTAAGCTTTTCCCTATTGATAAACATTTAGGTTGTTTCCAGTTTTGTTTTGTTTTCTTGCTTTATTTTTATTTGTTATTTGGTGTTTTCTTAATTAAAAAATTTTTTTAATTTATTATCTATTTAGTTAGTTTTAAGCAGAGGCACTGGGGAATTGAACTCAGGACCTTGTGCCTGCTAAGTGTGCATTCTACCACTGAGTTATACCCTCCCTCCAGAACTGTGGGGTTTTTTTCCTTTCTGTTTGTATTTTTTTTTTTTTGGTGGGGGAGGTAATTAGATATTTATTTATACATTTATTTATTTATTTTAATGGAGGTGCTGGGGATTGAACCCAAGACCTCGTGCATGCTAAGCAAGTGCTCTACCACTGAGCTGTACCCTCCCCCACGGGTATTTTAATTAGTATTTGTTCCAGACTGGGTTTTGGAAGCCAGTGCTGAGACTGAATTTAGGGTGCAGGCTACTTATTAAGCATCAACACCTGTGGAAGGAAGGGGAAAGGAAAGGAGAGGGCAGAGGGAGGCGTTAAACAGCTGCAAACAGCTTTAGCCAATCTAACAGGGGCTTCTGGGAGTTCAGATTGCATTGCCTGCCAGAGCTGCCCATCACTGGGCTGCAATGGGACCTTTATCACCCACCTCGCTGTCTCCAGATGGAGGATACCCCAGCAAGGGCAGGACCTCAGGAGAGGTGGCTGTCTGCACAGGTTACAGTCCCCACAGCTGGGCACCAAGTCCTTCCTGGAAGGGAGGTCGGGGTCTCTTACCTCTGTGTCTACCACGATTCACACGTTAATTTGGGAATAATTGACATTTTTGCATTATTGAACTTTTCCCACCAAGAGCATGGAATGTTTCTCCATTCACTCATCCAAGCATTTACTCATTATTTTGGTGTATACATCTATCAAAACTCATCAGATTGTACATCTGAAATATGTCTAGTTTACTGTACAAGAATCATACCAAAAGAAAGGTGTTTAAAAAAAAAACAAGTATGTATTGGGTGTTGATAAAGGAAAATTTTCATGTGTTGAGGTATGGGGAAGTCACTGGCTAGCTCATGAGTTAACCTGAATTGTACATCTGCTTTAATTATTAAAGAAAAGGGAGCATTGACCAGAAGTAAAGGATGCCCATGTTAGAAGTAAAGATTAAATGCCTCTCTTCCTGGGACGCTAATGCTGGTCCTCCTTTGATAATGACTCCCTTCCCAGGTCCCAAGGCCATACCGACTCACTGTGTACATGTCAGTCTGGTTTTTTGGGGTTTTTTTTTTTTGAAACCTTGAAGAAATGTATCTCTGACTTGTTTAGTGTTCTTTGTTTTGACAGGATATAAAACTGTGCTGCAAACCATGCTTCCCCAGAGCAGTTTCTCAGAGTCATCTGGGAGGCTGGCATCCGGGTTATAGTCCTCAGCTTGGCTCAGATAAAACTCTTTTCTATTCTTATCATTCTATTCTTATTCATATCATAGTTTCTGGACTATTTTTGTCGACAGTATCTGCACTGTGCCAGGCATCCTCCCTCAGAAGAGGCATCCTTCAGAAGTGAACAAACAGGCAGAAAAAACCCTGGTCAATAGAGCTTATATTCTAGTGGGTAACAGATGAACAGAATAAATGAGTAAAATATACATACTGTCACATGGCGGTAAGTGCTATGGAGAGAAATACAGCAAGGAAGTTAGTCAGATCAGGTCAATGTCTAACAGGCTGTCAAGAGTGGCCTTACTGCAAAGATGACCTCGGAGCAAAAAAAGTCAGAAGGAGGTGAGAGGGCAAGTCATGGGGAGCCTCAGGAGGAAGAGTGTTCCAGAGGGCACAGCAAGTGCAAAGGTCCTGGTGTGGGAGAATGTCTGGTATGTACAAGGATCACCCATTTGCCAGAGATGCCAGAGATTTTATAGAGAAATGACCTAGATAGAGAAGAAGTAGGTGAGTCACAGAGGCAAAACATGGAACAACAAGTTTTTAGTGCTTTGTAAGTATTTTTGCAGATCTGTTTTTACTCTGACTTAGCGGGGCAGACTTTGAGGAGTCAGAGCAGAGGAGTGAGTGAACTGACTTACATGTTAACTGTAACAGTGTGACTATTGTGTTGTGAATTTCATGAAAAGGGACCAGAGTGGTAACCCAGGCTCCAGGTAAAGAGCTATATCCAGGTGAGAGATGATGGTGGTGGGTGTACGGGTGAGGAGAAGTGTTCTGATTCTGGACATAGAGTGAAGGTAGAATTGACAGGATTTTTGCTGATAAATTGCATATGGATTTCACACACACTCACAGGAAAAAAATAGTTCTCCTTCCAGTCCTCAAAATAAATTAAACTTTGAGCATTTCCCAAACTGCTGACTCCCTAGGAAAAACAAATTTATCCCTGACTTTTGCAATGCTGATGCCTAAAGATCTGTCATGAACTTTTTGTGAACAGGATAATCATATGAGGGAAGTTCTGTTTTGCCAAAAGGAGTAGACTGATAAAAACTTGTCAATGCCGGTAATTGTGCAGAATTTCCTTCGAAACCTGTGGTTTTGTTCGATAAGCCTGTCCTCCCAAAGTCTGATTCCCTTACAAGTTCTTTGCAAGTAACCTCCTTCTTTTTTCTTCTTTCCTTTTGTGTCTGAGACTTATGGTTGACAATTATAGCCTCCTTCTTCTACATTTTCCATGATACTTACCCTCTCCCAGCACCTCAGCTGGTCAGGATTCTTTGACCAGGTAGGGTGACCCCAAACTTCATTTCTACAGCATCCAAATCCTTGACCCATCTTTCCTGGGTCACCACAATTCACCATTGACCATTGTGTTATTGGACATGGGGGTGCTATGTGGCACCCCAGAGTCTCACGAATTCCAGGCTCAGTCCTCTTTTTTCCCATCGTGAAGCAGCAGACCTATTTCTGTTCTTAATCAGAATCAGTCACCCGTAAAAGTACAATTACCTGCATCCCCTGCCTAATGGTATAATGAGGAGCCCAAGTCAGCCAGGATTCAGTCTCATCTTCAGATTTAAACAGAACCAAATCTGTCTTCCTTGCAAACAATGCAACTGACGATGGCTTAACTTCCAGAGCATACAAACAGCTCATACAACTCAGTAACAAAAAAACCCAAACACCCCAATCCAAAAATGGGCAGAAGACCTAAAATGACATTCCTCCAATGAAGACATACAGATGGCCAAAGGCACATGAAAATATGCTCAATATCACAAAGAAATGCAAAGCAAAACTACAATGAAGTATCACTTCACACCGGTCACAATGGACATCATTACAAAGTCCACAAATGACAAATGCTGGAGAGGGTGTGGAGAAAAGGGAACCCTCCTACACTGCTGGTGGGAATATAATTTGGCACAGCCACTACGGAAAACAGTATGGAGGGTCCTTTAAAAACTAAAAATAGAGCCACCATATGATCCAGCAATCCCACTCCTGGGCATATATCCAGTGGGAACTCTTAATTCAAAAAGATACATGCACCCCAATGTTCACAGCAGCTCTGTTGACAATAGCCAAGACATGGAAGCAACCTTAATGTCCACTGACAGATGACTGGATAAAGAAGATGTGGTGTGTATATATAGACAATGAAATACTACTCAGCCATAAAATAAGAAATTTACCCCATTTCCAACCCCAGACTTAGCAATTTGATGTGTCTTTTCAGCTATATTTCTGTGCATATTTGTATACATAAGAACACATACACATAAGTGAAGTTTTGTTTTGGTTTTTTACACAAAATTTTCTCTGTAACATACTTTTTAATTTGCTCTTTTCTTTTTTCTTTTTTTGGGTAATTTATTTTTTAAAATTTATTTTGGGGGGAGGTAATTAGGTTCACTTACTTATTTAGTTTTTAATAGAGGGACTGAACCCAGGATCGAACTCAGGACCTCCTGCATGCTAAGCACACACTCTACCACTGAGCTACACCCTCCCCACTCCATGTTTTCAATCTGCCATAATTTCTTTCTTTCTTTTTCCTTTCTTGACTTTTGATAGATTTATTTTTTTCTTGTATTTTCTTTCTTCTAACAGTTTTGAGATGATGCCTCTTGTTCCTCTTCTTTCAGTGATTGATTTCCAAATTTCTTCTCTGAAAAGCTTTTCTTATTTTATTGTTCGGCAAGATACTCTGAAACGCATGGTAACGGGATGAGGTCTGGGCCTTTTCTGGCCCGTTGTGCAGGGAATTTGCTGGGCCCTTTCTTTCCCCTTGAGATCTTTGTCATTCAGCTCTGGGGAATGTCCTTCTGTTATTTCTTTTTTCATTGTTTTCTATTACCAAAGTATACACACATACATACACTGGGGGAAAGTAAAATGAATGCCTTAGTAGAAGAACTAGAAGTAGAGTAAAAAGAAGCGTTTCTTCAAGGCTAAGACAAAGGATGCTCACTCTCCCAGTTCTTTGTGAGATTGTGCCAAACGGTGAGGAAGACGAGACAAATCAAACACAGGAGGACTGAAAGAGAAAGCAAGCTGTCAGAATTGGTAAATGATATGATTGCCTATTTTTAAAATCCCAGAGAATAAGAACACAAATGCTTAAATCCTTAAAAATGCTAAGATTTGTAGCTTTTGTTTTCAAATCTCCAGTTTGCAAAGTTGAGGTCAGATCTTTGAAAGTCTTTTAAGTTTGGATGCTGCTGGAGTAACATTGGCTGTTTGCAATGGCGCTGATGGCGGTAAGTTTGTTTTTTTTTTGCCAGACATTAGAAAAGGTAGGTTGTGGGGGTGCGCGTCCTTCTCCGGGAAGTCTCAGTGGGATGTTAAGAGCACGATGTCTCTTGCCATGCTTTTTTCCCTCGATTTTTATGTACTCAAAAAGGAATGTCACTTCTTTTAACGGCTTCTGGAATTCTAGTCTTGCTTAGAAAGAGTTCCCTATCCTAATTGTATACATTCTCCTAAATTTCTTTCCAATATTTTTAATGATTACTGTTCACATTTAAATAATCCATCTAGAGTTTATTATTTCTGTATAGATTATGACACAACAGCCTGGCTTTATTTTACTCCAAATGAATAATCGATTTATAAACTATATATACTTTACATTTTTCCCAATGAATTAAGACTTCTGTCACATATTAAATTCCTTACTGTATTCGTATGTATTTCTGGACTCATACTCTGTCCCACTGATTTAATTTCTCTTCTTGTGCTATCATACTGATTTGATCTCAGCAGATTCGAATAAGTGATCTCTCACAATTTCTTAACCATAAATTTTACATTTACTTAGACTTCTATTCTATATGAACATTAAAGTTATTTTATACTGTTCAAAAAAAAAAGTCTGTTGGCATTCAGATCACAAATGCGTTACGTTTATATATAATTTCTGGAAGGACTGACGTATTTGTGGTATAATTCCTTTCTGTCCAGGAAGACGGTGCAGCTGACCATGTTAGCAGGCCTACTTGGTGCTTCCACAAGTTGGATACTGATCTTCAGGATTCAGGAGCAAGAAATCAGAATTCCAGAAAGTTACCAGGAATTACTGAAATCATGTTATTCCAACATTTTCATAATGCTTTATTTATGTAATTATATCAACTCATTCAGAATAGCGTTAGACAAAATTCAATACCCATTCATGATTTAAAAAAAAAAACTCTCAGCAAAGTAGAAATAAAAGGGAACTTTCTCACCCTGATCAGCGGCATCATACACTAGTATGTCATTCCACTGTTATTAAATAGACTTTTTTGGATTTTTTTTTCTTCCCTATTACCTCAGCTGTAAGATTGGTCTTAATTTCAGGTCTCAAAAGTTCAGTATAAAAAAAAGCAAACCTCTCATCTTACCTCCAGCTAAAGCTTTAGGCAGCACCAGCTCGGGATCAGCAGCGGGCTAGGGGGAGGCGGACACTACCAGGACTTCATTCAGGCCCCTTCCCTCTATTCCTGCACAAGTGCTAGAACCTTCTGCACCTGGGCACACTAGCCCGAAGTATCCTGGAATTTACATTCTCACCAACCACAGGCCACCCATAACCAATAACTGTGGCTGCAAACATACAAATACTCCAGATCCCTTGTTCCTGACTGAGACAACTCTGAGATGTGACCTATGTTGTCCCGATTCCTCCCCCGTGGGATTGAGCTGGTCACACTACCACCATCACAGGTCTTTGCTTAATATTGCCTAAAAACACTTCCCAATGAATCATCTTCACAAGGATCCTCATATCAGGGTCTGCTTCTGGAGAACCTAGGACAGGAGACATGGACTGTTCTGTTCCTCCTCTCTCTTTCCTCTTCTTTTCATTGATGCTTGAGGGTTGGGGCAAAGGAGAGGAGAATTCCAGGAAGAGGTCTGTGATCTGGTGTGACTGTGGCGGTCAAGATGCTCTTCAAAGCGGGCATCAACACTGGCCTTTTACAGGTGGTGCTTCAGAGACCCTGTGGGGCCCTCTGCACCATGTCAGTCCCTTGCGAGGATGATGAACTCTCTGGCTCACCTCTGTGATGATCGCCATTGGTTCCTGCCCAAGATTGCTGCTGTACACACACATCTTCTTTCAAGCCTCACTCTGCCATGCAGTCCTCTTGGGCGGGGTCGTCCCTTGGTGGCTCAGGCTTGACATCCATGGGGTCCAGTAGGCTCACAGGTTCTCTGATAGACAAGCAAGTGCAACCCAGTCAACCGATGAATGGGGCAGCTCCAGCCCAGGTTTTTCTCCTCAGACTTCTCCTGTCTAAGGATGAGTCTGTTTCTCCATGGTTACTCCAACACTCCTAAGGACACACCCACAGCCTCCCCCAAACTCTTCTTGCCGCTCTCACATTGCACCCCAGAGTGATCCCAATAGTGCCTGCAGCTTACCTACCACCTTGCCTGGTAGTGACATGCCTACCTTTCCCCCTGGAAGACGACCCCAGGCTCTACAGTGCTCCCTTTGGACTCCACCACTGGGCTAATGGGGTGTGGAGAAGCATCCCCCTCCTCTATACGGAGAGAGAAAGAGCCGAATCTCTTGCTGCATCTAAGAATTCCCCTGAAATCATCTTAACTCCCTACTCTTCACTCACAGAGGCTGGGATGAGTAACGGTTCTTTGTTTTGCTATCTCTTAGTAAGTCTTGACTAGATGCACTTTGTGACTCTGGGTTTTTTCCCCAGCTTTAAGATATAATTGACACATAATATTGTAGAAGCTTAAGGTATACAGCATGTTGATTTGATAAATTTATAAACTGCAAAATAGGGGGGAGGGTAGAGATCAGTGGTAGAGTGCATGCCTAGCATGCACACAAGGTCCTGGGTTCAATCCCATCCTAACTACCTCCTCCCAAAATAATAAAAAATTTTAAATTAAAAAAAAATAAACTGCAAAGTGATTATCACTGTAGTATTAGCTATCACTTCCAACCTTGTACATGGTTACCATTTCTTTTTTGTGATGAAACATTTAAGAACTCCTCTCTCAGCAACATTCAAGTATACGATACGTTGTTATTAGATATAATCACCATGCTGTACATCAGTTCCCCAAATTTGTTAATTTCATAACTAGAAATTAGCCCTTTGGCCAATATTTCCCCATTTCCCCCACCCCACCCCTAGCTCCTCTCTGCTTTAAATATACAAGCACTTATCGACTTTCTCAGTTTGGAGAATTCAGCCAAATTTCTATAAAAACAGGAAAAGTGTCATTTAACCTCCTATTTCACAGTCATGTCACTTTTTTCAGTTCCCTAATTGGCCTTGCCAACATTTTATTTACCATATTAATCTTTTTAGAAATGCGTTTTGTTAAAAGGATAGAAAGACAAGCTACAGATTTGGAGAAAATGTTTGCAAACTGCATATCCAACCAAAGACTAGTATCTAGAATATATAAAGAATTCACAAAACTCAACAGTAAAAAAAAAAAAATCCAATTAGAAAATGGGCAAAAGACATGAAGAGACACTGTCAAGAGGATACACAGAAGGAAAACAAGCACATAAAAAGATTCACAATAGCATTAGCTCTCAGGAAAATGCAAATTCAAACCACAATAATACATCACTACACACATATCAAAATGGCTAAAATAAAATTTAAAAATAGGGACAGCAACCATATGCAGGTGAGGATGTAGACAATATTGATCATTCATACATGGCTGGTGGGAGTATAAAATGGTACAACCACTCTGGAAAACTGTTCAGCACTTTTTTCCAAAACTAAACATGCCACCACTCTATGACCCAGCAATTACACTCTTGGGCATTGATCCCAGGGAAATGGAAGCTTATGTTCGCACAAAAGCTTGTATATGAATGTTCGTAGCAGCTTTATTTGTAAGAGCCAAAAACTGGAAACAACCCAGATATCCTTCAATGGGTACATGATTTTTTAAAAACTGTGGTACCCTGATCCCACAAGTACCACTCTGCAATAAAATGAACTATTGACATTTGCTACAACTTGAATGAATCTTCACTGAATCATGGTGAGTGAAAAAAGCCAGTCTCAAAGGGTTATATACACCATATGGTTCCATTTTTAAAACATTCTTGAAATTACAAAATTATTGAAACAGAGAGCAAATCAGTGGTTGTCAAGGGGTAGGAATTGGATGCAGAATGGGGTGGGGGATGGAAGTGGGTGTGGCTAGAGGGTGACATGAGGGATCCTTGTGGTGACAGAAATGTTCTGTATCTTGACTGGATCAATGCTATTATGCTGGTTATGATATTACACAATAGCTTTTATGTTGGGAGAAATTAGGAACAACTTACATGGGATCTCTCTGTATTACTTATACAACTGCTTGGGATTCTCCAATTATCTAAATATAAAAGCTCAACAACTTTTTTTGTTGGGGGAGGGAGGGAGGTAATTAAGTTTATTATTTATTTTTAGGGGAGGTATTGGGGATTGAACCCAGGACCTCGTGCATGCCAAGCTAAATCGCTTGAGCTATATACCCTCCCCCCTCAAAAACAAAGCTTAATTTTTTTAGTGGGTTTTACCTTATCCACTAATTTTTGGAATCTTCTAATATCCTGTCTTTATTAATTCCCTCTTCCTGCTACATTTTGGGTGATTCTCTAGGTGATTTTTCTGATTTTTAAGTTGAATATCTGGCTTATTTATTTTCAGTCTTTGGTTTTTAGTTATAAAAACAGGAGGCTGTGCATTTTCCTCTGAGTTCAGCTTTAGCTGTATCCCATAAGTTTGGATATATTTCATTCTTTTCTAGATAATTTTCATTTTGAATCATGGGAATATGGGAAAGTATTTCTTCATGTACAAATAGCTAAGATATTTTGGTCTTTTTTATTATATATATACAATTACATTAAACTGTATTATAATAAGATAATGCAACGTTAAAAAATCTCTCCTTTTTGGCATTTATTTAAAGGTCTTTCTCTGACAGACTGCTGTGGCAAAATTACTTCTAAAATCACTATATAAACAACTTTTGGTTTTGTTATTACTATTGGAATATATCAGGTCTCACAATTTGTTCATCTCTCAGGGAGAATTTTGCTTTATCAAATGTTCTGTTTACAACCATAGAACATGCTTAAGTTTACTTCCTCCTACAGTGATTCATCCCAATAACTCACAAGAACATAAAACTATATTTATTGTAATTTTCATTTTATTTTTCCTAAATGAAATTTGCTTTTCCTATTTTTCCTAAAGGAATTTTTTTTCCCATTTTTCATTAATGTGGTACCTTTGATAAAACTAAGCTAATATTAGGGGGGAGGGTATAGCTCAGTGATAGAGCATATGCTTAGCATGCATGAAGTCCTGCGTTCAATCCCCAGTACCTCCTATAAATAAATTAATAAACTTAAAATATAGTCATGGCCCCCCACCGAGGCACAGCAGTGGTGATTTTCAGACACCAGGGTTAAAGGAAACATCCTAAAGAGCTGAGGGAAGTTCAAGTGCAAGGGATCAAGCCTGGAACAGGGTCAGATCTCTTGGCAGCACATTGAAAGTGGAAAACACCGAGTGAGGCCGACAAAATGGTGAAAGGTGATAATTTTCAACCTAGAATTCCGCATTTCCACAAATGATCAATCTATCCCCAGAAAAAGTCCTCCCCTACACACTTTTCCAGGAATCTACTGGAGGGGATGCCTCAAAAAAAAAACAAGGGAAAAAAACAAGAAAGAACACACGGGTCCAGAGAAGAGAGGGTCCAGCCCAGGAGAAAGTCCAGGATTTCCCAGGATGAGCAGGATGTTCCAAGGCAACTGCTCTGCCACAGACTCAGAGAACAACCTTGCCAGAAGGTGCTGAGACTGGTGGGGGGGGGAGGGGGCGGGGGAGGGGAGAAGAGAGGAGGGGGAGGACAGAGGAGGGGGAGGGACGGAAGTAGATGCACAGGAAGCCTGAGGGAGCTTGAGCTCTAGGGCCCCTCCTGGGCCCCTTACAAGGCATCCCTGACGCCCTGGCAACATCTGCGCGTGATCACAAGTTGTGAAGTAGGGAAACAAAAGCTATTTTGATTATATCAGTTAAGATGCCCACTGTCACTTTCCACTCCAACTTCCCCTCCTTCACACTTCCCTCTGTGTCAAGTGGCCTTTTTTTATTCCGACTAAGAATTTGGGTTGCAAATACAGGTTTTGACCAGAGAGGTGGAGAGGGACAGGGACTGAGGGACCGGGACCATGATACGCCCTTTGCAGTCACATCATTTATCCTATGGTTGGCCCACCCGCACAGGCATGGCTTTCAGGGCCACAGCTGCCGCTCCCTGTGCAGACTCGCTTGGGGGTGACATGAAGGTGGGACGTGAGGGTGTCCTGAAGTGCTGATGTCAGCAGTAAAGGAGAAACGTGCTGGGGTGGGGGGCACTCAGTTACTCCTCTCTCTATGGAAAGTCACTTTACAACAACTTTGTCATATGCAGAAGTAAACAATGAGAATGCAACCAAAAGGTCTGGGGGGAAATGGACTTTACAGGTGTGTTGGCAGATCATCTAAAATATTTTATCATTTTTTCTGGATTTTGTGATGTTTATGGTAGCGTTCAGCTTTTTTTTAATTTGTGGGGTTTTCTTTCTAACTGAAGTATTTTTTTCCTAACTGAAGTATTAATTTTGATGCTTAATTTTGTATTCATATTTTTCTAAGGAGGGCTCCCCCAAATTGTGTACACTTCAGGGCCCATAAAACTTGGATTCACCCCAGTGACTTTAGGGGAAAAAAATACAACAGAAATACTGTTTATATGACCAGTTTGCACATGCAGAATATCATACTGTCAGGCTTTTAAGAGTTAAGGAAGATTTTGCAACTGGTTCAAAGAACATGAAGCAAATTTTCAAATTATTAACTTCAGAAGAAACAAAGGTTGTGCAAGAAAGGAAATATAATCAGACTGTACTACTGGACTCAGCAGTTAACCAAATGACACAGCCATAACCAATACAGATTCTGAATTAGGATTTAAGTGAGCGTTGTTGTAGACTAAATTGGAAAATTGTACCCATCTACATGATAAAAAGTGACTAAGTAATGTCTACACATTTGATAAATAAAGAGATATCCACCATTTGCAACAACATGGATGGAACTAGAGATTATCATATTGAGTGAAGTAAGTCAGACCATGAAGGACAAATATCATATGATATCACTTATATGTGGAATCTAACCAAAAAAAGGATACAAATTCTATTTACAAACCCAAAACAGACTCACGGACATAGAAAACAAACTGTGGTTATCAAAGGGGAAAGGGCAGGGAGGATAAATTAGGAATTGGGGATTAACAGACACACATTACTAAATATAAAAGAGATAAGCAACAAGACCTACTGTATAGCACAGGAAATTATATTCAATTTCTTGTAATAACATATAATGGAAAGGAATCTGAAAAGAAAAAATATATATGTATGTATATGTATAACTGAATCACTTTGCTGTACACCTGAAACTAACATTGTAAATCAACTACACTTCAATTAAAAATTTTTAAAAAAGAGATGTCCATTTGTGTGTATTATTTAGAAGTACTAATGTCAACACTAAAGGAAACATACAAACTTGAAAAGTGGTTTCTCTGAACAGCAGGAGTGTCTGAAGCAGGTCTAGGAACTGTTTCGAGCCCTGTAAGACTTAAAATTGCATATGTTATTTCTGTCATGATTTTTTCAATTTAATGCCAATTATAGACATTTTGAAGGAGAAGTCCTAGAAAAATCTGCAACTGAAAATTGAGAAGTCTTGACCCAGCATAAGCTTAGAAGCAAAAATTGCTTAAAATATTATACATGAAAACAAATAAAAATAGCAACTACTCACCCACCACAGAGAATGATTAAATAACATATGGCTCATCCATACTGTGGAATTCTCTGCCCCTGCTAAATTCAGGGAGGTACAGCCTCTCAGGGAATAGCATAGATTGAATCAACATCCACAAGACACTGGAGAGTGGAAAAAAGCAAGCTGTGCAATGATACATAGTATTGTATATATGCACGCACACAGGAAACATCCTGATAAGAAACCTGTAGTGGTTAGTTTTTATGTGTCAACTGGGCTGGGATGAAGGGTCCCAAGATTTGGGCCCAACATTATTCTGGGTGTGTCTGTGAGGGTGTTTTGGATGCAATGGACATTTCAATTGGGGAAGCAGATTGCCTTCCCTAACGTGGGTGGGCCTCACCCAATCAGTTGAAGCCCCAAATAGAAAAAGAAGGCTGGGCTCCTTGTAAGAGAGAGTTCTTCTGGCCTGAGCCTCTTCAAACTGGAACATTGGCTTTTTCCTGCCTTCAGACTTGAATGGAAACATTGGCTCTTCCTGGGTCTAGAGCCTGTTGCCTTCCTACAGAACCACACCATCGGCTCCCTGAGTTCTCAGGCCTTCAGACTCAGACTGGAACTTACACTATTGGATCTCGGGGGTTTCCAGCTTGCAGACTCACCTGCAGAACTTGGGACTTATCAACGTCTATAACCACATGAGCCAAAATATCTCCTATTGATTCATATATATCCTATTGGTTCTGTTTCTTTGGAGAATATCCATGAAATGGTTAACTCCAGGGAGAAGTGGGAGGGATGAGGGAAGCACATTTCCTGTGTGTCTGTGTTTGTACGTGGTGTGTGTGTTTGAAACATTTTTTTACTAATAGTATATACTACTTTTGTAATAAAAAAATTAATAAACCCCAAAAAATCCAATTGCTGAATGATTCTTTTAAGGTCAGTTTCAGAATGATCTTGGAGAGTGAAGTTTACCCACGGAGGATCTTATCGGTAATACCTGTGCTGGAGATTTGCCTAGGTCTGTTTGGGGTTGAAATCCTCCTCCTTTCAGCAAGCCTTTCTCACCAGCCTTCACCAGCTGAGTTCAGAGTTCCCACGCTGACAGTGGGGCAGGTGTGTTCCCTGAAACGTCTTCTGGAGGGGATCCCAACTGCAGGGAGCCCCTAGGGTCATGGGCAGAGCCTCCAGCCCCAGCCAGGCCAGCTCCATCCCCCTCCCCTGCCAGTGCCTGTCACTGGGCACCTCTGCTGCAAGCCTCTTCCCCCTCTCCCTGCCCTGTGACCTTTCAGACCCTCTCCTCTTCCTCTTCTTTGTACCCTACACTTCCCAGTTCCAAATAACCAGTCCACGCAGAGATTCAAGTATTTGTTTCTTCTTTTCCTACTCCATCAAGGAGACAGAAAATTATAACACTAATTACAGTGAATTGCAGGAGGCAGGATCTCAGTCTCCCTGGACCTGAGATTCTGAAACCACCCCCTCTATCTTTCCTCACCGCTCCCCCTGCCTCTGATGATGCTTTCCTCCTTCCTTTCTTCAAAACCCCCAGGGGAGGAGCTGGGAGCGGGCGAGGGAGCAGGTCAGAGGTCTGCTGGAGGTCAGGGGTCCTAGTCGGTGATGTTCCGTTTCATCTCACACACCCAGCGTTTCACTTGCTGGCAGAAATCGTCATTCCAGCGGCCATCACCCCGGATCTCGGCACAGTCCTCACTTCCACCCAGCTCGTGCCCCTGCCAGTCATCTGGCTGAGTGGCTGCCCAGTTCCTGGGAAGGCAGGACAGAGCTCAGCTCCGGACGTTCCCCCCATCCCATCAGCCCTCACCCCCACCTCAGAAAAGCAAGGCTTTGGAGAGTTCCAGGAGCAGCAGCTGCAGCCCTGGAGGCTGGGAGTCTGGGGGCGGGGACTGGTTGGAGAGCTTGATCCCTGAGCCAAGCGGCAGTATATTGGGAGAAAAGACCAGATGGCTGTCCCCAGGCCAAACTAACGAGGAGAGATAACAGGAGGCCACTTACTTGTAGTTGTACCTATAGTCTGTGCCGTCCACCCATCTCCAGGAGCCATCACTGTCAGTGAGGCCTATCCAGGTTTGAAAGGGGTTCGTGTGCTGCGCAATGAATTTCTGGAAAACAGGCAGGAGGGAAGTTTCTAGTCCCTTGTACCTCTGTGCAGGCATTAGCTGGGGTTTCTCAGCTAATCTGCCCCCAGGTTGAAGCATCAGCTCCTGATACTCGTTCTTTGCTTTTTCTCCTGTAAGCACAGCTACTGTTTAGTGAATATTTACTGGGCTAAACCTCACGCTAAATGCTTTACAAGGATCATTTTATTTAATCCTCATAAAGCCCTCTAAACTGGGAGCCCTGATGGTTCACACTTTATACATGAGGTTAAGGAACTCATGGTAGTCGGTGGAGTTCAGAGCATCAATCTCCCAGATCAATCAATCAATCATAAAAATATGAAAGAAGACATCAAAGAAGAAAGAGAATACAATGATAGTAAAGGGAAGAAACTGAAGAGAAAAATTTGAGTTATATTTAAAGAAAAAAAACAGCAACTCAGCAAAAAAACAAGACTGAGATATGAAGGCTTAAGAAAAGAACCCAGAATACAGAGGAGAAGAGAGAGCCATGGAAATAAATAGCAATAAGATGATGGCTGTGGAGGGCTAAAAATACAACAACAACAACAAACAAACAAACAAACAAAACTTTTGGATAACGTACTCCAGAGGAAAAGAGAACAAATGAACTATATCTATCTATCTATCTATCTATCTATCTATCTATCTATCTATCTATCTATCTATATACATATATATATATGCATATATTCAAATGCATGGCTTAAGAGAAATCTTCCAAAATGTTAAAAAAAAATCTAACTTTATGTGTTAAAAAGACTCTCCTGGCCTCGAGGCAAAAATATAGAGAGAATGAGAAACACTGAGATGTGTCTGGATGAGGTTAAAGAAATTCAAAGATAGAGAAGACTCCAGCTATTCATGCAAAAGTTAAGGAATATAGGAGAGAAACGAAGGAGGAGTTTCTAAGTTGCTAAAAGACTCAGTCTTAATTGTTCACAACACAAAAAAGAAACGGTAATTATGTAACACGATAAAGCTGAGAGCTAACACCACTGTGCTGATCATACTGCAGGATATAAATGTATCAAACTTGCTTACTGGATGGCTCAGACTTACAGTGTTATATGTCAATGACCTCTCAATTCCAAAAAGAGAAAAGAATGAGCCCTGTGAAGTAGTGTGCTGGTTTCACCACCATTCATATGGAAAGTTATATAAACTCTTTTATTTTTGGAAGCCAATAAATTTCAGCCCATTAATTAAAGTTATGACAGTAATTACTAGTGTAACTAAAAACAAGCTACATCTAGTCCAAAATATCACAGAGGAGAAAACAAAAAGAATGTATCTCATATAGTAAATGGGAGAAAACAAAAGAAGCATATAAAACTGAAAAAAAAAGACTGGATTAAAATGAAAGATATCTATTTAAAAATTAATATAAGTGAGACAGCCCAAAAATAAACCCATACACCTATGGTCAATTAACCTAGACAAAGGAGGTAAGAATAAACAATGGAGAAAAGACAGTCTTTTAAACAACTGGCATTGATAAAGCTGGACAGCTACATGTGAATCAGTGAAATTAGAACACTCCCCCATACCATATACAAAAATAAACTCAAATGGTTTCAAGACCTAGATATAAGACATGACACCATAAAACTCCTACAAGAGAACATAAGCAAAATATTCTCATACATAAATCATAGCAATATTTTCTTAGATCTGTCTCCCAAGGCAGAAGAAATAAAAGGAAAAATAAACAAATGGGACCTAATCAAACTTAAAAGCTTTTGCACAGCAAAGAACCATCAGCAAAACGAAAAGACAACCTACAAAATGGGAGAAAATATTTGCAAATGATGCAACTGACAAAGGGTTAATATCCAAAATATCCAACAGCTCATATACCTCAGTATCCAAAAAACAAACAACCCAGTCAAAAAGTGGGCAGAAGACCTAAACAGACATTTCTCCAAAGAAGACATACAGATGACCAACAGGCACATAAAAAGGTTCTCAACATCGCTATTTATTAGAGAAAAGCAAATCAAAATCACAATGAGGTATCACCTCGCACTGGTCAGAATGGCCATCAAAAAGTCTACAAATAATATGCTGGAGAGGGTGTGGAGAAAAGGGAACCCTTCTACTCTGCTGGTGGGAATGTAAATTGGTGCAGCCACTGTGGAGAACAGTATGGAGGTTCCTGAAAAAACTAAAACTAAATCCACCATATGATCCAGCAATCCCACACCTGGGTATATATCTAGAAAAGACAAAAACTCTAATCCAAAAAGATACATGCACCTCAATGTTCATAGCAGCACTATTTACAATAGCCAAGACATGGAAACAACCCAAGTGCCCATCAACAGACAACTGGCTCTAGAAGATGTGGTGTATATATACACATAAAATGTACACACGCACACACGCACAATGGAATATCAGTCAGACATAAAAAAGAATGAAATATTGCCATTTGCAGCAACATAGATCGACCTGGAGAATATCACACTAAGTGAAATAAGTCAGACAGAGAAAGACAAATATTATATGATATCACTTATATGTGGCATCCTTTAGATTCATAATACAAATGAATCTATATACAAATCAGAAACAGACTCACAGACATAGAAAACAAACTTATGGTTACCAAAGGTGAAAGTGGGGGAGGATAAATTACGAGTATGGGATTAACAGATACAAACTACTATACATAAAATACATAAGCAACAAGGATTCACTGTATAGCACAAGGAATTGTAATACCCGTATCTTGTAATACCTATAATGGAAAATAATCTGAAAAAAAATGTATATATAAAACCGAATCACTTTCCTGTACACCTCAAACTAACATAATATTGTAAATCAACTATACTTCAATTTAAAAAGAAAAATGAATATAAATGAGATACACTCATCTCCTAAAGGAAAAAGGGCTCTTAACATACTCAGTTTTTAAAAACCAAAACCAAAACTTATACACAACCTATAGAAGAAATACCATAAGCTTGGGTACACAGTAGAGTAGCATCTTGGGGGGAACTTTAAAAATCTCAATGCCCAGGATGAATTCAAGATTAATTAAATCAGAATCTTTGAGTGTGAGACCAGGTGCCAATATGTTATAAATTCCTCAAGAGGTTACCATATACTGCCAAGGCTGAGGATCGCTCATCTAAACCAGAAGCTCAAAAAGGTTGGAAATAGAAGGAAGGGTATAGCTCAAGTGGCAGAGCGCATGCTTAGCATGCATGAGGTCCTAGGTTCAATCCCCAGTACCTTCTCTAAGAATAAATCAATGAATAAACCTAAATACCTCCCCTCCACCAAAAAAAAAAAAAAAAGGTTGGAAATAAAAGGATGGCAGAGATACATTAAGCAATGCAAGTAAAAAGAAATCAAGGACCATTTCATTCATATAACTGAAAGATGAATTCAAAGCAAAAAGTATTAAACAGGACACTGACGTTCATTTCATAATGATGAAGGTACAGTTCCACCCACCGTGAAATCATAGCCATCACGAGTTGCTTGTGGACCGAATCACAGACCACTGAAATGTTAGGGCGATTCACATGAAAGTGACACTTTATAAGCCAATACTGATAGAATATTGGCAATTTCAGCCTGGTCAGTACAGCAAAATATGTTTGTAATCATTCTACCATGTTCATATATACATATTTATGACTTACTAGCTGTGCGGGGTAAAGGGGTGGATCTATGCAAGTGCCCGGTATACGGTAAGGGCTCGGTAAATGTTACCATTAATCTCCTCCTTTCCCCCCAAATGCCCCACCTGTTCTAATGCGTTGGTTCTTCCCTGTGAATTTTGGTGTTCGGGGTTGTGGTCTGGTGACAGCAGTGGGCAGGGAGATCTGGGGTGCTTCAGAGGGACCCAGGAACCCAGGGCAGGCACGTCTCTGGGAATCCCGCCCACTCTGTTCCTTTCCCGCAAGGGACCATGCCATCCTTTCACACAGGCCAGCACACAGCAAGCAGGGACTCTTGGTGCCTCCGTGGTGTTCTCCAACCCTAACTTCTGGCCCTTTAGTTCATCCTGCCTCGCATTCTGTCTCCTGACCTGCTCCCTAGTCATCTGGCTCCTCTGTGCCACCTCCTGGCTGTAACCTCCCATCTCTTAGAATCAGTGGTGGGTCCACCATGAACCTCCCAGAGCTCTACCAGACCTCTGCTTCTGGATTCTTCCTTAAAAAAAATAACAAAACCAGCCTAACGCAGCCTCGCGGAGTCTGCATTCCCAAGATCTCCACCTGCCTTTGGAAAAGCTGCGCGGTCTCACCTGCTCCTCTCTGGAGTTGATGATGACCAGATGGGCGTTCTCCAGCTGGCAGTACTTCTCAGCCTCGAGCCAAGGCTTCCCACTGCGAGAGAACCAGTAGCAGCTGCCTTCATAGTCCACCCAGTTAACTGGGCAGCACTGTGTGCCTGAGGGGATTGAGGGGCAGAGGGCGATGAGATCCAGCCGGAGGGGACAGGCAAGAGGGACCGGAGAGCCCCCCGCCCCCATCCCTACCGTTGCTCTGGAGGAACGCCAACTGGCATGTCAGCATGCGCAGATCCACCGGGAAGTGCTTCAGATGGAGAAGCAGGGTGGCATGATCTAGGGGGCGGAGTGGTGGACGTTGGTGTGGGCAGTGTGGGCGGCCCACCTACCCGGACTCCAGTGTTCGGCTGGGGGAACACCACACACACATACACGCACTCACTCACTCACTCAAAGGAGGGTCTCTGACCTGCTTTCAAGGCTTGCTGCTGTTTTTCCAACTTGGCTTCCAGAGATGTCACCTTGTCACCTGTGCTGCCTCCTGTAAAAGAGGAAAGCTAGACATTTCCCTCTGTTCTGCCTCCCTGACACCCCTCCATCCTCACGCACTGGAGCGCCATCACCTGGACCTGGGACACTGCACACTCTGCTCTCTGGTGCCCTGCAAACACACACCCCCTGTTCTGCCCAGTCTTCCCTATGCTGCACAGCGTTTGTTTGTTTTTTAATAGGTTTTTTAGGTGGGGTTAGGAGGGAGGTAATTAGGTTTACTTATTTATTTTAGAGGAGGTACTGGGGACAGAGCCAGAACCTCGTGCCTGCTAAGCATGCGCTCTACCACTTGAGCTGTACCCTCCCCACTCTGCACGGTGGTTTTCTGAAGCACCAACAGCTGAGGCTGCTCCCTGCTCAGCTCCTTCCAAAAGATGCTCATTTTCTCAAAATAAAGCCCCACAACTTAGCACAGCTTGCCTGCATGGCCTGGCCCCTCCCGCCTCTCTGGCCCACCTCTCCTGCCACCTTGGAGGTATTTACAACCCCCAAACGTGCAGTGGTCTTCCTCACCCCCTGGTTGTCAGAGATTCTGTTCTCTACCTGGCTCTGGCCTCCGTCCTCTACTCTAACTCCTTCCTGTTCATCCTACAGGGCCCCTGGGCTCAGGGACCAGCATCCTTGGAAGTTTTGCCCAGCTTCTTGGGCTAGGTTATCCTCCCCCCGGCCTGTGCCCCAACAGCACCACAAACACACCCCTACTGAAGACCCAGCACTGGGCACCCAGCTCGGAGCCCAGCAAACCCACACGGACAAATCAACCCCTTGACCATCCAGCCCAGCAGGCCCCTCCCCCCAGGGGAGCACCCACTCACCATGGGAGCTCAGAGCCAGGATCTCCGTCAGGGTGCCCGAGGAGAAGTTGTCGGAAGTTTCCTTTAGGGTCTGTAGCTCCACCTGCAGCTGTGCTCCTTGTCAGGAAACAGGACAAGGTGGAGGGGGCGGTGTCCCATAGGACAGCCCCCATCGCTGTCCCTCTGACTGTCCCCTCCACTGCCCCATCACTGCCTCTCACTGCCTCCCATCTCTTCTCCTAACACAGCTCTCCTCGCCCCCAGCACTGCCCCATCCCTGTGACCCTCACTTTGGGACCATATCACACAGACGGCCACCAGCAGCAGGACGTTGAAGCCCAGGACAAGCAGACTGAGGTGGAAGTTGGAGCAGAGACGCTGAAGCAGAAAGGGCTGTGGAGGAGGCGTCCCTGCAAGAGAAGCGGCGTGAGGACCAGGGACGTCGGAGGCGGGAGGACCAGGGACGTCGGAGGCGGGGGCACCAGGGAACGAGCGTTATGGAGCATCGGGGACAGAGTCTGAGGACATGCAGCCTGGACGGACGGAAGGAAAGTGGATGGGGGGGGAGCTGCTGGGGGAGTCAATGGGTTTTGACCCCAGCATTCATGAATGGCGCACACAAACCTTTGCACACTTGCAGCCACATGAACGAGGGCAAACAGGCACACACACCCAAACAGGGGCACACGACACACAGGCACATGATATTCACAGCCCCGATCGTGGACCTGGCGGACTTCGAGGCTGGACCCCGTGTTCTTAAAATCCATGCCTGGGCCCCTCAGATAAATCCAAAGCTGAGACAACCATCCCCAATTCCACAGGGATCCTTAAGTCCAGGTCACTCACTCCACCGCAGACCGCTCTGCGAGGGCCACGCCCCAGGCCCACCCTCTCACCTCCCACCACCCCCTGCCCCCAACCCCCGCCCCCCAGAAACCCTTGTTCCACCATGAACCCCTCCCCTGAGCGCTCCGTCATCTCGCAGAGACGTCTCCTCCCCGCGACCAGGCTGAGCCCCGACCCCACACACGTGCAATCACACACCCATTTTTCACTTCAGGCTCACAGAGGCACACACTCACACACACCAGCACACTCACACACACTCTCAGGCACTTGCGCACATACGACAGCTCACACACGTGCACCCACTTCCTCGCACACGCAGAGCCGTCTCCACAGGCCTGGCCATGGCTGTCTTCCCAGCCCTGGGCTCCTGCTTTGGCCTCTTCCCCCTGAGAACAAAATGCGTCCTCTTCTTGTCCTGACCACCCTCCCTCCTCACTGCCATCACACCCAGGCAGCCCCCCCGTCTGCCCAGAACTCTCCACATCCTCACACCAAGGATGTCACCCTCCTCCACGCCAGCAACACCAGGCCCTCCTCCGGAAAACAACCAAAACCAAAAACAGATAACTTATAAGAAACAAGACTTTTTGAGATGCTGGACTTCAAGAAACAAAGGGCAATGATCCCTGTGGCGACAGGAAACAACAAGAGGAGTGTAATAATTGCCCCAGCCTACTGCTGGGAGAAAGTTTTCAGGTCTTAGCGTAGGGCAGGGAAACCCAAGCAGAGCCCAGCAGACTCCAGACTCCCGGAGTTTGAAGAGATGGAGCTGGGAGTGTGTGGAGACCAAGGTGGTTCAGATGCCCAGGACAAAGTATCAGAGAGGAGACAGCTGCGCAGAGCATCCTGGAGATCTGCTGAGGGTTCCCCCTTAGCAAGCCGCTGAGATGTGGATGTACGGAATGCTACCCAAGGCCAGGAGAAAGACAATCTGAAAGGATTAGGGAGCAGGGCCTGGCACTCAGACAGAGCAGGGAAGGGTGGAAAACTCACAACCCACAGGGCACTGGGTAGAGAACCTCAGTCATGCTCCAGACCCACCTAACAAATCATAAAAGCAAAACCCAAAAGGATCAGATTGACTCCAAGTTACTTAACTGCATCCCAGGATGAAGCTCAAGAGTATTCAGAGGAATACAAATATGTCCAGCACACAAGGTAAAATTCACAATGTCTGGCATCCAATCAAAGGCCACCAGGCACACAAAGAAGCAAGAAAACACAGCTCATAACAAGGAGGCTAATAAACCTCCAGAAACTGACCCAGAACTAGTGCAGGTGTTAGACTCAGCAGACAGGGACATCAGAACGGTGGTTGTAACTGTACGCCACATATTCAAAAATTAAGTAGAATATCAATATTTAAAAGTCCCAAGCAGAACTTCTAGACATGAAGACTCCAATGTCAGAAATGAAAAATACACTGAATGGAATTAATGGAAGATTAGACACGCAGAAGGAAAGATTAGCGAACTTAAGCAATAATAACTATATAAAAAGAAACATTGAGAGAAAAAAGAATCCCCCCCTCAAAATGAAAAGCACACCAGTGAGCTGTGGGACCACTAATCCGTGGGTAACTGGAGTCCCTGACATCAAGGGGCGGTGGGGGGGCGAGAAAATATTTTGAAGAAAAACTGGCCAAAGCGTTTCCAAATCTGCAAACTACAGACACGTAGGGCTGGGAAGAGTGGAAGATGGTCCTGGGTAAGCAGGGGATGGGTGTCAGCTCACGTGAAGGCAGCAGAGGCTGCTGGAGAGAAACTCAGTGATGGCTGCACCCCCAGACTTGCCCCGCATGGCGTCCCTCAGGCCTTGGGAGGAGCCCCCTCTCCCATGCAGTCCAAAACCTCTGCACTCTCTCCGAGCCTCCTGCCTAAACACGGAGTCCTCTCACCTTCGGGAGATTCAACAACATCTAAACTCGTTTTTGAGCGTCCGCTGCGTACCAGGCAGCGCGTGGGCCCTGAGCGTGCAGAGGAGGGTGAGACAGACGCGGCCTCAGGCCCATGCAGGCTACCGCCCCACGGAAAGGCCTGCCAGCCCGCCACGCCGGGCAGGGAACAGCTGCCCCTCCTGCCGTTCCCACCCAGCTCCCGCTCGCGGCTGTGACAGCGCCAGCCCTCCTGGGTCTGCCAGCCTCAGCAACGAGGGGTCCCTCCTCCCAGCCCAGGCGAACCCACCCTCTCCCTGAGTTTCCAGCCCCAACCCCTCTCCAGCTCCACAGAGCCTGGCTCCATCACTGGCACCCACGCACCTGATACCCCCTCCTCAGCCCCGGCTCCGGAGCCTAGAATTGCTCAGATCTTTCTCACCTTAAACCTTTTCCCAGACACCTGGGGCCTATGGTCAAGATTTGCTAAAGAAAGACCTGGGCAGTGCGAGTCTTCCAGTATCTCTCTGTGCCCTTTCCCCCACCCACACCCATCTCCCCCACCCACATACCCGGCACAAGCTGCTGGGGTTGGAAGGAAGAGGGGGAGACCCCTTTCCTGGGGTCCTGGGGTGGAGAGGGAGGTGAGGGCAGGGGACAAGCAGAGGTGTCAGGCACCTCATACCCAGAGGGGCCCATCCCCGGTCACGGAGTGAATGTGACAGAGACCTCAGAGAGACAGAGAGCCACCAGGAGCTAGACCGAGGTGGAGCCAAGCCCCAGGAAGCAGACACTTGCCTTTCCAAAATGGATTTTCTCTCCTGGAACCGTGCCCACGAGTGCCTGGGCCCTCATCTCTGCTGAGCTGGTGGTCACTGTCCTCCGAGTCCAGCTGCTGGATGTCTTGAAAGTCCCTCGCCATGCTGGTTTGGGCGCTGGGTTGCAGCTGGACCTGGGAGGGGGGCGAGGTGCTTTTAGGGCTGGGGCTGATGTTTGTGCTAAGATGCTAATTCAGGAGGGGGCTGATGGATATAGGCTCAGAGTAGGTCAAGGCAATGGCTTGGGTTGGATCTGCAGCTGGAAATGAGTTTGGGGCTGAAATACAGCTGGGTCCCATCCCTTCTCAGGAGACTGCTGGAGCCTTGAGAAGCCAGGAGCCTCCCCTCCATGGGCTCCAAACCACCCCACATCTTCCTGTCTGCCTCCCACTGTCCCTGAACCAAGGTCCCTTTAATCCTAAACATTCCCCGTCCCACCTGCCTCCCCACCTCGGCTACCTGTTACAGGTATGGAGGGCAAACTCTTGGGTCTCTCAGGCAGCCCAGGCCCCAGGGCAAAGTATGGGCTTGAGCCGGGAGAAGTGGGGAAGGGGAGGAGGCTGGTCCAGGCGAGGGCCCTGAGCCCGTGTGTCTGAGCGTCCAAGTGTTTCTAACACCCAGGACTTTGGACGGTAAATAGAAGTGGAAACCGAGTGAGAACTCAGGCAAAGTGAGGTGGGGGTGGGGGCAGGACCGTCTATGTCCTTCACAGAGAACAGGGTCCCCAGGTCTGCCCCCCTCACCCCCACAAGCCAGTCACCTCACTCCTCATGGCACATTTGGGAGGGGTCCAGGCCAGGAGGGGCGGGGGGGGGGAGCAGGTCACTGTTTCCCCCTGCCCCTCCCCCCTTTCACTTTCTGCCTCTGACTCTCCCCGAATCACTGGTGCCTCCAAATACCCCGGACCAGGATCAGAGGCACCGGTCTCCGCTCCTGCCCAATCTGGCGTCTGGGCCTACATCGCCCATGTCCTGCGGGCCCAGCCCCCTGGATCCCCAGCCCTGGGCCACCTTTCCCGGGAGAAGGCCCCGCAGAGACAGGAAGTTCAGGAGGAGGGAGGAGCGTCCAAAAGGCAGCCGTGTTGGGCAGGAGGGACCCCTTCTGCGGCCCTGGCAGCACAGGCCTTTGTCCTCATGCCCCTCCGCGGGGCTGAAGAGCCCGCAGACATTTTCTCAAGAGACGGGTTCTTCGGCTGTTGCCATTTCACAAAGGAGGAAATGGACCCTCGTGGAGATTAAGTGACTTGACCTGGGGGAGGGGTCCGTGGGTAGGGAAACTGGGAAGCAAAACTTAATAAAGAGGAAAAAAGTCATCCCGTGAGAGTAGGGACATCACAGTCGTGTGAGGAAGATGGGGCTCCAAGACCTGAGGAACGTGACTAACTCAGGTCTACACTCGCACTGACACTAGCTTGGGAAAGAAATTCACCCGATTTTCTGACCCTCACCAAGAAGTGAAACTAGAGAAACTAACTACGGGCAGAGATCCTCTTATAAAGCTGTCTGGGCTTCTCCTTTTGCTGAAAAGGGGTTGGGACAGAGGCCTGTGCTTTTCTTGGGGTAACTTCCTGTTACCCAGAAAGTAGCACACAATCTGACATCCCAGCATTCCTACATCACCAAAGCAGTGGTGGCTGCTTTGCTTTTGGACTGTGAGATGTTGCTGAGAGATGTGTTCTCCACATACACACACAGGCACCCGCACTCGTATTTGTATGCTTTGCTTTCTCCTGAATCCCCAGGGCCCGGCACATAGTAGGTGCTCAACAAGTATTGAATGAATGAATGAATTTGCAGATAGCTTATTGACATGAATGTCTCATCAAACACTGCATACCTGAAGACTTGCATTCTAGTTCACGACCAACTGAATTGAGTTTCCCAATGCACTAATGGGGTCACAACTTGGTTTGAAAAACACTGCGATGCAGTCCCAGTCTTGGCAGGGATGTGGTTTTAGTTTCAAGATGCAGGCACAAGCTTAAAAAATGGCTTATTATACTGCGTGTCAAGGTTTACCAACTGCCATCCAGGGGTGGGGGGCATTCTCACTGGCCACCCACTTTGACTGAATTGATTCCAAGTCTCAGGGTACACCCCCTACGCCGGCATTGGCGAGACAGGACAGAGAAAACAGACACCTCTGCTTCCTTCTCTTCCTCCCCATGTGAAAGTCAGCATCTTAACTTGCCAAAAGTTGGCATATACTCGGATTATTTCTTACGTTTCCATATTGCCTCTATTTTTTGTCAGGGTTTTTCTGACTTTGGTTACAAAATCCTTTTTCTTCCCGTTGGTTTTGGTTTTGGGGTTTTGTCGGTTTTTTTGTACCTCAGGCACAGAAAGTTAGATGAGTCATATTTCTGAGTTGCTGGCATCCAGTCTTCCTCAGAAGTCTGAGCAAGACCTTTCTCTTTTTTTTTTTTAATTTTTTTTAAATTAAAAAAAATTTTTTTTTGGTGGGGGAGGTAATTAGGTTTACTTTTTTGTTTATTTTTTTGGAGGCAGTACTGAGGATTGAACCTGGGACCTTGTGCATGCTAAGCATGTGCTCTACCACTTGAGCTATACCCTCCCCCAAGACCTTTCTCTTATTTTATTATTTTTCCTCCTCAATCCTGTCTCCCTACACCAACTCCTATGTCTGCTACATGATACAGTCTCCAAAGATGGCGGCCATCAAGCTCTCCCCTCACTATACATACAAGTTACACCAGCCACCCAGAGGGAGAGGCCATTTCCCCTCCCTTTGACTCTGTGACTTGCCTGGACCAACTGAAAGTGCTCAGAATGACACTCTGCCAGTTCTGGGGCCAGTTCTAGGTCAAGAGACCTAGAAGCTTCAAGTTTCATACCTGGAGGCCAGTCCCATGCTATAAGGAACCCCAGCTACCCGGCTGGAGGGAGAAACCTGGTCTAGAGGCCCCAGGGGTAACACACAATATGGAGATGGAGGGAGAGAGACGGAGAGAGAACACACAGGAGCACTGAGGTTCTCGACATGTGAACAAAGCCTTTCTGGGAGCTTCCAGCCCAGCCCAGCCCAGCCTAGCCAACAGTTGAATACATCCAAGTGTGTAACCCTAGCCAGTCCTACATGGTCCACCTGGCCCAGCCCTGCTCAGATTTCTGACCCAGAGACTCTTGCGAAGTAATAAATACAGCTGACCTTTGAATGGCACAGGGGTTAGGGAGTCGAAAATCCAAGTATAACTTTACAATTACCCTTCGTATCCTCGGATCAGCATCTGCAGATGGTGTAATACATTTTCAGTGAAAAAAAAAATCTGCTTATAAGTGGTTACAAGTGAATCTGTGCAGTTCAAACCTGTGTTGTTCAAGGGTCAACTGTAGTTGTTTGTTTTAAGCCACTGAAGCTTTGGGTTCATCTGTATGTATCAGCAGGTAACAGAATCAATAGATATCCTTAAATATGTATCCTTATCAACTATGTTGTACAGTTTGTGTCTGTTTTTTTTAACATTTTTTATTGAGTTATAGTCATTTTACAACGCTGTGTCAAATTGTGTCTGTTTCTTATATACATAAATGAAACCTTTATAAATCTCATTTGTTCCTGACCTTTTTCACCCAACGATAAATGCTGAAGATCTACCCCCGTTGCTATTTGAACACCTGGTTTGTTGCATCGTAGTCAATGGTGCGTATCCATCAGTCTATTTACCGAGTCCCCTAATGATGAACCCTAGGTTATCGCCAACACCCAACACCCAACACTCAGCTACCACAATGAACACATTCTGTTCTCATGTGGACCTAGGTGAGAATTTCTCTCAGAACTAGACCTAAGAATGAAATTACTAAATTACAGAATAGTCTCATACTTAATTTCACACACATACACATTTTTTTTGGCCTCTATGAGTTCATAGCCATGATACTTTTTTAGTACAGTTTTTGTTCCCTTTCTTTTTTCACTTGCCTCATCCTCCCCCTCTCTTTGCTCTGCCCGCTCACTGCATCTTCCATCCCTGCCCCTCCTGTGACAATATTAACAACCTAGAAATGGGCTTACTGTTTTATCTCTGCTATTAATGCTTCATCCTGTTCCCACGTGAACCTAGGCAAGAAGTTCCCTGTGAAATAGATCCAGGAGTGAAAGTGTGAGGTCACAAATTCTTCCCATTACTTAATTTCACTGGGTCCTGCCGCCATGCTGTGCATTTTCCAGAATGGTCGTGCCCATGGACACCCCACCACCAGCATATGAGGGCTCCCTCTTTGGAATTATTCCATTTTCCAGTTGCCACCAGCCTGATGCCATCTCACTGCTCTGTTATTTTGCATTTCCGGTTAATAGCAAATCTGAATGTTTCTTCATCTATTTTCTTGTCACTGGGTTTCCCTGGCACGGACTGCTTTTTTACACCCTTTACCCACTTTTCTATTGGGTTTCCTGAATTCACTTTGCGGATTAGCAGAATTTCTTGTGTTTACTAGATACTTGTTCAGAAAACAAGAAAGGCCTTTTCAAATTAAAAAATACTATTGTTAAAGCCAAAAAAACGAATAGAAGTTTTGGAAGATAAAAATTTAGAAATCTTTCAGAGAAAAAAAAGTACAAAAGGACAATTTTTTTTTTAGTTTGTGATGAGAAAACAGATAGCTAAACTGGGGGGATTTTTTTTTCCCCCTGCCTTCATGTTTCCATGTTTTTTCCCACTAGGGAAAGTCTCTGAGCCTCTCTCCAGACATCCCCGCCCCACTCACTCCTCCCTCCCCAGGGGAGGACGCTTCACTTACTAGAGCACATGGCTCAGCCCCACGGGGCTCCCTCTGGTGTCTCCCTGCTCAGCTTGTAATCTATGTCCTGCCAGGTGACACCGAGCCCACCCCTGCAGAGAGACCTGCTTTGCTCAGCTCTGCCTGTGACTTGGTAAATATGTCTGCCTAATTCTTGGATGAAATATTAACTAGTCCTTTTGATTTAAGGTTCTAAGCCAAATCCCCTTTCGCTGCTTATCAGTGATAAAGCTAGCATCATGATATCCATTCATCTGTCTACTGTGTCTTAGTTCTCAATTGGTTTCAAACTTCAGAGAAGAAAGGGTTCTTTTTTATTAGCCTTGTTAAATTTCTGGAGAACCAATGAATAGTTCTAGGAAATAAAACAGGAAGTGAAAGGGGAAGAAATATCAAAGCACTAATACGAGAATGTTGCTTAGAATTAAAAGGATGAGACTCTCAATTCGGGTAACCTACTTATCTCCCAGCTTTTCACTGAAGACGGACCAAAGGATGCCAGGGTGAAATTTCAGAATACCAGTAATAAAAAGAAGATTCTAAAAGCCACTGGAGAGGGAAAAAAAAAATCACTTATAAAGAAACAAGAATGAAAATGGATTCCACTTCTCAGCCGTTCCATTCAACACTAGAAGACAGGATGATGCCTTCAAACTTCCAAGGGAAATTTTTTTCAATCTAAAATCGTAGATGCAAATGATCATTGGCATGACAGAGCCGAATATAGAGCTTTCAGACATGCCAGTGTTCAGAAAGTTTATTTCCTATTTCTACAATCTGAAATAAATTTCTATAGAAAGTGAGGAAATAATCCAAAAATAAGACACAAAAAAGAACATCTCAGTATGAAATGTTTTCATTATCATTAAATAAAATCTTATTTACCTCTCTGTATTTCTGCCTACAGCTTGGCGTTTTTATTTTCTTGTAACTCTAACTAGTGAGATTTGAGAGCCTGGCCTTAAAAATGCAAGTCATCATAATAAACTTAAGAAATCTAAGGAAGAGATGGAGACTGCCATTTGCTAGGCTGCTGAAGTGAGAATGACCACAAGCCCACCCGTCTTGTTCTCCATGAACCACGGAGACCAGCGTGGACCTTCATAACTCTTGGGGACGTATTCTGTTCTCCGCAACGTTAACGCTTTCTTTGGAAGGCTTAAGACTCCCAAGACTTTAAACAAAACGGTTGCCATCACTGGTAAAAATAATTTCCAGAAAATGTCTGGGGTGCTGTTAGGTTGCCTATCTTGACAACTTAGTGCACGTTGGAATCTCTAGGCAAGGATACAATTCTTGACGTTCAGAACATGGCTAAGAACACCATAAAGGAAGTCCTCCTGAGAAAAGAGAATTTGATTTTATGGGGTTTTAACTTTAAGAAACAGAACATCGTTGTGAGGAAAATACTGCAAGATGAAAAACTATTATATCGCCAGTAAAAACAAAAGAGACGATACAAGAAAGAAAATGTTGTCATAGTAGAACAGGAGGTTCTACATAATATTGACATAGACATATAACGTGAATGCTTTATTTTTTAACTCAAGATGCTGCTATAACTAGAGTTGGAAAATGGCAGTGGTAAAAGAGGCTAATCCTCATCCCTAATAGGAAATAAATGGTCTAACAGTTGTAAATTCCTTCCTCCTCATTGTCTGATGGGCAGATTGCAATAGAATGAGTTGGAACTCCAGGAACCACCACCATAGAAGGCCACGGAGTTAGCTGTGACCATCGTAACCACTGGTCATGGGGAACCGAGGAGAGCTGGCTGAGACAAGCATGAGGTTGGTGGTGCCACTTGTCAGCCGGGGAGCCCAGCGGGAGATCTGGTGTGGCAGCAAGGGTGAGGAGGCTGAGTTTGATTTGGGGCATAAGTTAAGCATGCTGGTGGTCCATTCAGATGGAGCTACCTAGGGGCAGTTGGATACAGTTGAATCTGAAGCTCAGAGGAGAGGTCTGGGCTGAAGACTGGGAATCACCAAAGGTAACCGGAGCCACAGGAGTGGAGAAGAGGGTCTAGGACAGAGCCCTGAAAAGACTCATGTCGAACAGACAGAGAAAGAGGTCGGGGAAAAGAGACTGAGAAGGTGCAGCCAGGGACGTGCAAGGAAAATGGGGAGGGAAGCCAAGCAAAGAGTTTCAAGAAGTGAGTCATCCAGTCCAAGACGAATATCTGAGCCTACTTCCAAATTCTACTGCACGACGTGCTGTAGATGAAAGCAAGCAAAGGACAGAGCAGCCCAGGACTTGGGTGGGGAGGATGGGGAGGAAATCCCATCCGGGCAGTAAATGGAAGGGCATCCAGGGAATGGCAGATATCCCTGCCCTGCTCAGGTGGCAGCAGCTGGGGACAAGGGCAGTATGGGGTGCCAAGTTCAATCATACTGAGGTCTGCAAGAAGTTCCCTGGATACTAGAGTCCCTCGTGAGCCTGGTGGACTTCAAGGTCCTCCACATTGCTGCAGCTTTCAGTTGGTGGGGCAGACCAGCCCTACAAAGGCAGAAGCACTGACGAGCTTGGCCCCTAAGCACACTAGCAGCACCTCTTTGAGAACGAGTCGCTGCCCAGCTACTTCTATACTGTCACACAAATCCAGAGAACAAACCACCCCCCCCCCAAAAATCTGCTAACTGTCAGGAGGTCCACTCCACAGTTTAAGAGCTCTCTGAGATAAATTACCCCAAAGAGAGACAATGTTTCCATCTGGGTCTGTATTTTCAAGAGATAGCCACTTTCTCTGGCAAAATCTATCTCAACTCCAATACTGAATAAAAATAAATCTTCTTCTACAGGGGTGGGTGTGATGGACTGAATTGTGTTCCATTTCTCCCAAAACACATATGTTGACGCCCTACCTCCCAGTGTGACTGTATTTGGATACAAGGCTTTTAAGGAGATAGTGAAGTAAAATGAGGTCATAAGAGTGGTGCCCGAATCCAATAGGATTGGTGCCCTTATAAGAAGAGGAAGAGACACCAGGAGTGCACACACAGAGGAGTGACCACATGAGGACATGGAGAGAGGCAGCCACCCGCAAGCCAGGATGAGAGGGAGGTCTCACCAGAAGCAAATCCTGCCAGCACCTTGATCTTGGACTTCCAACCTCCAAGACTATAAGAAAATAAGTGGCGATATTGTTCGCACCACCCAGTCTATGGTAGTCTATTAAGGCAGCTCAAGGCAACTAATCCACTGGGCACAAAAGACAAAAGAAAAACCTGGACATATGAAAAGATTTAGCAAGTCAAAAGATACTAAATCAAAGAAAGTGTCCTCTTGAAATAGATTTAACAGCAATAAACAAGGCAGAGTTTTAAAAATATATAGTTTACATCTAAATGAATTAATTTTGTTTCTATGAAACAAGAGCAGGAAGTCACCAGAGGAAAACAACAGATAACAGAGAAACAATTTGGGGGAAGTAACAGGATGGTTAATAATTTTGAAACCCAATAGAGGATATGAAGAGCCAATTGCTAATAACAGGAAACTGAATCAGAGATTTCCAAGCCAGAAATGGTAAATTCCCCGAGAACTCTGAGCTAAAGAAAAGAGATTTATGCACCCATGTTCATAGTAGCATTATTCGCAATAGCCAAAGGTGTCCATCGACAGATGAATAGCTAGACAAAATGTGGTGTACATATATGATGGAAAATTGTTCAGCCTTAAAAAGAAGGAAATTCTGACACAGACGACAACACGGATGAAATTTGAGGACGTTATGCCGAGTGAAATAAGCCAGCCATAAAGACAGGTGCTGTGGAAGGTTCCCAGAATGGCTGCATTTATGGAGACAGAAAGTAGAATGGGGGCTGCCAGGGGCTGGGGGCGGTTTCACAAATAGGGTAACACGGATGCTGCTTCTGAGGCCCAGGGACCACGGAATTAATTCACTCAAAGCCTGAAGGAACCGTCCCTGGAGGGAGAACAGAGATGTGAGTCACAGAATCGTACAACCTCCTAGCTGGTGGGGACACTGCCGCCTCCATTCAAGGAGAGGGAATTGATGCCCCAGAGTAGACAGTACGTCCAGGGCCCCACCGCCCATCCAGGTCAGTAACTCTGGACGGACGAGATGCTGAGAATGAATGTGAGTTTCATTCCCCAGGGCTGCAATAATATTACCACAGGCTAGCTTACCCAGCGGAAACTTACCGTCTCACAGCCTGCGGGCTAGAAGTCCCAGATCAGCGTATCAGCATGTTTGGCTTCTCCTGAGGCCTCTCTCCTCGGCTGGCAGGCAGCAGCCTTCTTACTGTGTCCTCACGTGGCCTTTCCTCAGTGTGTGTCTGTGTCCTAATCCCCTCTTATAAGGATACCAGTCATGTTGGATCAGGGCCCACCCTAGTGACCTCACTTTAATTACCTCTTTAAAGACCCTATCTTCAAATACTGTCACATTCCAAAGGACTCGGGGTTAAGGCTTCAACATGAGTTTGGGGGGAACACAGTTCAGCTCAAAAGAGCATGGAACAGGGTAATTTTTCTGGGAGTGTGTGTGTGTGTGTGTGTGTGTGTGAGTGACATGCTTTGGGGACAGAGAGGCCAGCTCAGCCCCAGGCCCAGGAGGAAGGCGCTAAGGCTGCCTTTCCATCCACACAATTACTTTATTCAGAAATATTTCTTCAGTGCCTTCTCTCTGCTAGACAGCACTGTAAGCAGCTCTGTCTTTAGCCCTCGGCTACGGAGCCCACACCTTAGAAGACCCCTCCCCACAGAGCCACACTCCCCACGGAGGAGTCCATCAGGTCAGGAGACAAGCCCCCTGGGCCTTCTAGACCAGCTCCTGCCCACATTCGGGGCCTCACAGCTCTCTTGGCCAGGTGGGTCCTCCTGAAGGCAGAATTCACTTCTGGGGAGGATAGCCCTCAGCTTGGGGTGGCCAGGGGCCTCTGTTTTAGTGAACAGGGAGGCGGTTTGGCAGTGTGGGCTGCACTGTCTACACTTGTGTGATGAGGTCCTGCTGTGAGGACGAGCCAGGGGTGGGAAGAGAAGGGAGGGCTGGGCTCAAGGCCTCCACCTGGACTGTTACCCCGGGCTCCACATTAGTGTGGACCTGGATTTAAGTGCTGGGAATAGTGATGAACAAAACAGACCTGGCTCCTGTGCCCTAGGAACTTCCTCTCTAAAAGGGAGACAGATAATAGAAAAAAGCATTAAAGAGAAAATAAGCTAATTTCCAGGGGTGATGGGGTGCTTGAAGAAAATGAGAATGACGCCAGGGGGATCTTCTTCCAAGGGGCAAGCAGGTGACGATCTGGAGGAAACTGTGCATGCAAAGGCCCTGGGGCAACAAAGAGCTGGGTGTGCTTGAGGAAGAGCTAGAAGGCTGATGCGTGAAAGCAGGAGGGTAGGAGGAGCAGAAGTTGGAGAAAAAGGCAGAAGCTAGATCATGTTGGGACCTCAGGGACATAGGAGGAATTTGAGTTTTATCCTCTGTGAACTGGAAAATCACTGATGAATTTTAACACGGAAGTGGTGTAGTCTGATTTCCATTTTCAAAGGCACGCTGAGGATGGACCTTTAAGGGGCAAGAGTGGAAGCTGGGGGGGGCAGGGGTTGGTCTGGAAGTCCCAGGAGAGAGATGGTGGTGGCTGGGACTAGGGGTGGCCGTGACGACAGCAAGGAGCGGTCAGACTAAAAGCAGATCTTGGAGGAAGAACTGTCTCTCAGCACTGGTTGGGGAGCAACTGTGGGCAGGGACAGTGAGGCTTCGTGTACAATCCCTCAGATCTGGCTAAGAAAGTGGGTAGATTTAAGTGACTTAGGAAGGTGGGGAAGGTTGGGGGAGATAGATTTACAAGCAGATTTGAAAGAGGAATGAAAAAAAGCCTGACTGGGACATAGTGTGAGCAGCCTATTGGACCCTGAGATGTGGATGTTGGTGGGAAATCAAATACCTAATCTGGGCAGGGTCACACACACCCTCACCCCAATCTCACGAGCCCCTTTACCCTGCTCCTGCCAGGCTGGCCCGTGACCACTGGCTATGCTGGCCTCTAGTCCATGTCTCCTCCCAAGCCAGGATCCCCAGGGGGCTGTGTCTAGGAAGCACGTGTCCTGGGATCTCCTGAGGGAGGACTGGGAAATGGAGTCTGGGGCCAGGAAGCCCCGTGAAAACCACCAAAACAGCAGGTCAAACACCAGAATGTACCCCGCTGCTGGACTGATGGTTCCTGCAAGTAATGGCATCCTTGCCTGACCCACGCCTCCATCTGCGGGAACTTTGCGGGGTGGCAGGGGGTTTGGCTAGCAGTCCTTTGTGCTCTGTGCTCTTTCTTCTTTCTGTAAAGCAAGGCTCCATCACACCCTGAAAGCCCCTGTCCATGCCACACCACCCTTGATCACCGAAGCCACACTTACCCACATCCGCCCGGCTGTGGCCCTGCTGACAGAGGCCTCGCTCTTCCCGCCTTGTTTACAAAGCCTGTGTCACCCAGGACTTTCTGTGGGGTGGACAGCTATGCTGAGAGGACACCCATGTCACAAGGGCACTGGGAGGCTGGAATAGTTGCGGGTATTAGAGACGTGAAATGTCAGAAAGGATACAAGAAAGTCAGCCATCGAGAACCTCCCTCAGACTCTTTGAGCCACATCACTGTCTTCTTGATGGGATCACAAGATTCTATGAGGCCAAGCATCAGCTGAGGGTCCTGGTGACGGTATCAGACGCCCACAGTGTGCAGCTCTGGGCTTGTCCCAGGGGGACAGGTAAAAACAAGGACCCTGCCCTCAAGGAGACCACAAATGAGAGGGAAACACAGGTTCATAGACAACACAAGCTCAGAATCAAGAAAAATGTCCAAGGGGCGCTTTCTGGAGAAGACAGTGACTGGATTGCCCTCGGGAGAACCTCAGCCCGGAGCCTCACCCTCCAAACTTTTCCACCTTTTGTCCCCTAATATCAGAGGACAGTAAACTCCAAGAGATCCACTTGCCACACCATATAGTGTTTAATATGTTCGTGTTTGTTTACATACTAAAATAATTTTAAATTATATATTAGTGAGTCAAATGGAGTCAGGGTGGCAGGGAATGAACCTGACAGATTACCAAGTAATAATCCAGTAATATCAGGTTGACATTTATTGAGAGCTTATTAAGTGCCAGGCACCGTGTGACAAGCTCCACATCCACTATGGCAGTTAAGCCTAATGAGAGCCTATGGAGAAGTTACTGCTCTGATGCCCATTTTACAGATGAGCAAACTAAGGCTTAGAGAAATTGAAGAACTTCTCTAAGTCAGTCACAAATAAGTAGCTGAACCAGGATGCAGACCCAGGTCCGTCTGACTCCAGAGCCAATGCTCTTCCTGCTGTGCGCCCCTGGGGTGCATCCTTTGCATCACAGACTTGCGTCAGTTTGAGAAGCACAAGCTAGAAAGGCCTAGGCTCCTGGCCTCCACCTTCACACATGATCCTCTCCAGCTTCCCCACATGCTGACCTCTTATCACCTCCAGGAAACTACTTGGAGTCACTGGGATATAACAAGCTGTTTTGTTTCTTTGTTACTTTGCTCAAGCTTCTTGCTTTCCTGGAATCTTAGCCAGGGCATCCATCCCGTGACCTGCAATTCATACTCCAAGATATGACCTGAGAGTCCTTTCCTCCAGGAAGCCTTCCTTGATACACCATGCCCTCCTCAGTGCCACCTCCAGATTCCCCTGTCGTGGCTCTGGCGCACTGTCTGTCTCGCCTGCTGCACCTGGCACCCTCCAGACAAGAACCGGGGCCTTTCCACCTCTGTGTCCCTAAGACCCTGCACAGAACCTGGCACACAGCCTCGCTCAGATTCCCCTCCTCCACTTTGCTATTTGAGATAAGATAGAGGAAGGATAGTGTTTTGGTACAAACATTGGGAAAGTCTGAGGAAACGACTCATCAAAAAGTACGAAACAATGGGATTCGTCTACCAGCCCTACAATCATTTGCATCTTATAACTCACTCAGCCCTGCTGGGACTGAGTAGAAGTTGCTGGTGGAGAAGGGGGAGGCAGAATTCAGGCCGGAAGCCCCCAAGACATCTCTTGAGCCTCATCTCTCCTGCTCCTCTCTTGCCCTCAGCACCTGCCAAATACGTTATGTTCACTGGATGACCCCATAGGATGCTGGAGGTCCCAGCCTACAGGGAAGTAGGACTTTTAAAGTCTTGCTCAGTGCTTGTCCCCACCACTTAGAAGAGTGCTTGGCACATAGTAGGCTCTCAAGAAATGTTGATTTGTGGGGAGGATATAGCTCAGTGGTAGAGCACATACTTAGCATGCGCAAGGTCCTGGGTTCAATCCCCAGTATCTCCACTAACAACAACAACAACAACAACAAAGAAAGAAATATTGATTTAATGATTCTTGAAATTGAATTATAATTAACATACAGTATTATATTCATCTCAGGAGTACAACTTAGTGATTCAATATTTTTATATGTTATGAAATAATCACTGCAATAAGTAATCATCCATCATCACACCAAGTTGTTACAATATTATTGACGATATTCTCTATGTGTACCCCCGTGACTTATTTATCTTATAGCTGGAAGTTTGAACCTCTTAATCCCCTTCATCTATTGGGATTTAATGACTTCTGTTTGAAGAAATAATGTTTCTCAATTACTGTGGTAGGAACAATGTTGATGATGACGTGGAACAACTAGAACTCTCCTACGGTAACGGTGGGAGCTTGAAACGGTGCAATCACTTTGGAAACCTGTTTGGTAGCATCTACTAAATGTGGACATGTGACCCAGGAATTCTAGTCTTAGGGGTATACCCAACAGATATACATCCATATTTCTCCAAAATATACATACAATGTTCAGAGCAGTGTTCTTGGTAATACCCAAAGATGAGAAACCACCCAAATGCTGCGCTGAGTAGAGTGGATAAACGCATTGGGGTCTATCACACAATCCTCTGTGTAATCTCAGGACACTATGCAGTCCTGAGACTGTGCAACAATTCGGACAAATCTCACAATGAGTGAACGAAGCCAGACTCAAAAGAGGGCATATGACCTGGTTCCATTCGATCAAGTTCAAAAACAAGCAAAACTAACCTGTGCTCTTAGAAGCCAGAGAGGGAGCCGAGACCAAAGCGGGGAAGCAATGGGGTTCTGGGTGCTGATAACATTCTTTCAAAATCAGATTTTTGGTTGCACGTGTGTGTTCAATTGTGAGATTTGATCTATGCATGTTTCCGGGAAAGTTTTAAAAACTACTGTAATAGGCATTAAAAGTTACTTCGTGTTTGGGAGGCTTTACTCTTTCACCGTTTTAGAAGCTGGGTTTTTCTTTCCTTGGGCTCTTACGTTCCCAACATCCGGGATGGTGGCGCCACCGTGTGGTAACACCTGCATGATGCGCCAGTCTGCGAGACTCTCCCGCCCCCACCAACATTTTGTTACCATGCCTTTTTCCCAATAGCAAAAGCAAAACATTAAATAATAAAGGGCTTATTCTGACAGCTAAAAATTATCCACGAATCACCTCCAGACAGCAATCTGGTAACTTTTTCCTCCGATCATTTTTCTGTTTTTTTAACTTTGATTATACACTAGCTCGAATCCTATACACTTTCTGGTCACTCTGACTTCCTCGAGTCAGTAAACGCTTACAAAGACCCATGGTGTCACGGTAGCATCAGAAGGTGATAGTTTCTCTCTGTGTAATGCCCAGATCTATTGAAACTCAAGTGCAGAAACCAGGACAGCTGCGTTTATAAACCCTAGGTTTATAAGAGTTTGATAAAAAAAAAAAAGAGAGTTTTATTAGAGTTTTACTTTCCACGAAAGTACTTAACGCGCTCTGCAACTTCTATCAGATCTTCGCTTCCTTTCTCTCTCTTAGTCAAGTTAGAATATTGGGGATGGGGTGGGGATCTACACAGAGCAACTCCACTCTCACGCTATCTGGTTCTCCCCCAAAGAGGGAGAAAGCGTCCCCCAGGTTCCCGCTGGAGGAAGACGGCTCCTCCCGCAAGGCAGGACGGCCCACCGCGTGCTCGCGGCCACCGAGCCTCTGTCAGGGTCACCCTGCCGCGTCTGGGCAGCACACTTCCTAGATAACCTGCCTCAGCGAACCCTCAAACTGTTCCCTTCAACGTTAGATGCAAGCACATCTTCACCGATCAGGCTTTGGGAACCCCCACCCCACCCCTCTTAGCAGGTTCCCGACACTGAAGTTCCTTCAGGTTTTGCAGCATGCAAATCCTCCTGACAGCGCCCGCCCGCAGCGAGGCGGGAGGGGCTGAACCGCCTCCACCCGCGTCCGGCTCTCCTGCGCTTTCCCAGAGTCTCTGCTCAGAGGCGGGAGATGCCCGTCCCACCTGCTCCCCGCTGCAAAGTGTGATGAAGGGTCTGGGCTGCACCTGCCAGGCCTCCAGGGCCCACTCCTTCGCCCCCCACTTGGCTGGGGACCCTCTGACCACCATCCGACCACCCCCTTCAGCCCCGCCCTCTCCAGACTCTGGCTCAGTCCTGGGCCTCAGGTCTGGCATGACCGAATCTTCCCCCTGGGCCGAGTCTTCCTTCTTCTTGATCGTAATCCGCCCTCCGGGTCTTAAACTATTTGGTTTGCAGTTGACATTAAGGCGAGTTCTACCTCCTGGTTCTGTCTTGGACTAATATCCCAGGTTGTTTCCCACCCCTTTGCACCACACACACCTCTGGTCTCCATCCGCTGACACCCCCGCCCCCTCCCTCGTCCATCAGTCAGCCTGGCTGCCTGTGACCCCTCTAGGCAATAGCTTTTTTTCTAATTAACTTTTAATGATGAAACATGGTACCTGATTAGAGGTACAGAAACTTGTTTTGTTTTCCCAAGCTGACAGGTAAAACATGCAAACAGATTCTCTGTGTGCAAGAGACCCTTGCTCTGCTGGAAGCCCTGCACTCTCTCCTCAGCTGTCTAAGTCGGGAGCCTAGCGGCCCGCCAGGGTAGGGGGCGTAAGGCCTGTTGCCTGGCCTGGCCTTGGGGCAGAGCTGGCTGCTCAGAGGACGGGGCCACTTTTCACAGGGACCAAAGAATATCTAGGCCAGGTGGGCGTCCGCGGCCCCTCAGTCCCGGCACCTGCACCCACCCCGGGCATCCTGTCCACCCTCAGGCCCTCCTGCCCTGGGGACCCCCAGTCTGCTTATGTCCTTGGCCTCTTCACCACCAGCTGAAGTGCCCAAAGCCTTCCAAAGCCCTTTGATTTTAAGCTTCAAAATAAATGTATTTAAATTCAAGATGCGTGACTGGACTTGAATTCCTTCTGTAAGCCTCCTAGCATTTTCTCTCTCCTGTGAGGTTCCCCACGTTCTGCCTGACAGATCACATTATATTAGCTTCAGGTGTGCCGCATAACAATCCGCTATTCGAATATCTGACGAAATGATCTCCAAGATAAGTCACATTAACATCCGTCACCAGTTACAAAAATTTCTTTTCTCGTGAAAAGTTTTAATATCTACTCTCCCAGCAACTTTCAAATAGGCAACACAGCATTACTAATCATAGTAGCCACACTGTACATTATACCCCCAGGACCTACTCATTTTGTAACTAGAAGTTTGTACATTTTGACCCCCCCCTTTATCCATTTCGCCCACCCTACCTCCGGCAACCACCAACCTGTTCTCTGTATCTATGATTTCGGTTTTTTGTTTGGGTTTTCTTTTTCTTTCTTTCTTTCTTTTTTAGATTACAGAGATCATTAAGTATTTGTCTTTCTCTGTCTTACTTCACTTAACATAATGCACTCCACGTTGTCCAAATGGCAAGATCAAGTCTTGCTGTGTTTGAGGAAATGACTTTTTTCTTCAACACATAGCCAAATTACTTTAAAAATACAAATTTCCACATTGGAAACCATAGTAGGTTTGTTTTTAATATCTGTCTGCATAGGTTGTACCTCCATGTGGAATTCATGTTTTAAGTGTTTCTAACATGTTAATTTGTTTTAAACACACTCCCTGTACCCGTGAGCCCAGAAAGTGCTGATAACGAAGTATTCATTTGTTCCTAAAACAAACCTGTTTATATTTCCCCAGTGAGAACATGACCCTCCATTTTTTGAGGTCCTTAAATGTTTGCAATAAAAATACAATTAGTCAGTGTACCTAAACGAAGTGTTTGTTTAAGGATTTAGTCCCTTCCTTGAACCACAAAACTTAATTGTTCAACTGAGGGACATTCTCTTGGTAAGGGATGCTGGAATATCTTTATTTTATTTCTAAAGAGTATCTAAGACAAAGAGCCCCAGTCGTGAGATCCAAAAAAAGTGATTATGCATTGGGTTGAATTTTAAAGGACTAATTTTGTATTTTAGGTCTGTGAGCTGTTCTCTTGTCCGCTGTAAAAGCAGAGAGCACAGGCCTGCTGGGAAAGCCAGTGGGAGGGCAGAATGGTCTCCCCCTGGTGATAAGGCCACCAACTGCTCTCTCTCCGGAGAGAGAGGGAGCTGAGAGCAGAGGGTTCCACAATCCAAACCAAAGTTAAAAGCTGCCTGTTGAACTTTTGCTCCTTTCACCCCAGGAACTTCTCCACAGCAAAACAAGCCACTAAAAATACAAAGCAAGTTTGTTTGATGTCGAAGCCCCTCCTCCGCCTTCAGGACGATGGAATGCAGGTCACTATGACGATGGAGTTTAGACTGGAGGAAAGAAAGCATTTCCTCCGCTGTGCAGCCTAGAAACTGCAAGAGTGCGTCCACGGGGGCCCTCAAAGGAGACAGAGGGCAACACTGTTAACGCTCCCAGCGGGTACCTCTCTTCAAAGCAGTGCTATGCTTTTACGCTGGCCTCCTTTGCCCATGCTGACGTAATGTGGAAGAGGAATTTCGTCCGTCAAACTGGGATTCCAAAACAGAAATTCACTAGTACAGATCTCGCTGGATGCCTTCTTCACTTGTAGGATTTTTTTCCTTAATAATCCTAACTGGGGTGGAGAGAGATCTTTATTGCTGAATTTGGTTATTTTGCAGCATCACAGATTTTCAGAGGTAACTCTGAATTTCACGTGAATCCACACAGGAAAGGAATTGTCTCCAATTATGAGAGCTGCTGGGATAAAGTCCCACAGACTGGAGGGCTTAACCAACAGAAATTTATTTTCTTGCAGTCCTGGAGGCTAGAAGTCGGAGATCAAGGTGATCTGGTCAAGGCTGGTTCCTTCTGAGGGCCTAGAGGGAAGGATCTGTGCCAGGCCCCTCTGTCCCAGGCTTGAAGATGGCTGTCCTCTCCTTGTGTCTTTTTTTTTTTTTTTAATTGAAATATAGTCAGTTTACTTTACAAAATGTCATGTCAATTTCTGGTGTACAGTAAAATAGTTCAGTCATTCATATACATACATACAAATTTCTCCTTCCCAGTCATATGGATTAGTGCCTACCCTAATTACCACTCTTTAACTTAATTACCTCTTTAAGTCCCTGTCTCCCAATATGGTCACATTCTGAGATACCAGAGGTTAGGATTTCAACATATGAATATTGTCAGGGAACATGATGCAGCCCATAATAAGAGTATAATACAATGTGTGTGACCCTAGGCTTTTTGGACAAGCAAAGCCTGCATTTGGGGACTGCTTCTGCATTTGTACACAGGTATAGGCTGGCATCTCTGAATATATTGTCCCTTCTGTGGCTTTATCTGCCCCTCCCATAGAAATTGCACCCCCCAATATAAAGCAATTGCATTTTCACTGATTGTTATAATATTGACATTTGGTCTTTTGGGCTCAGGGAGGCCAGTCCTAATGTCTCTGGTCACAGATGTCCAGAGACAGGAGAAGTCCGCAGTCCACAACAGTCCTCCCTACTCCCCACTCTCCCTGGGAGAGGCGTCCAGGCCTCTCTTGGCATCCATGCTGTACCCCTCCCATTGTGGAGGTCGGCCTGTGACCACCTTGAGGCACCTGGGTGACCCACAGCCAGTGGGAGTCTGACGATGAAGTTGTCCCTGATGTGATGAAGGTCGAGCTTCCATGGTCATGATTTGGCTAGGCTGCCCTTGGCAATGCCCTTGAGGCTTCAGTCATTGCCCATTTCAAGCTGTAGGATTAAAGAGACAGGTCTGTGTGACACCAAGTTTTTGTATTGATAGGAATGCATTTCTGAGAGATTCTGGATTCACTGAATTAGTCAAAGCAGCTGAGAGCAACTCTAACAATTTGGTTGGTTGTTCGAAATCAGGCCTCTAGAGTGGTCCACACTGGTTGAGACTGAGGTGATACCAAAACTTCCCTGGTATGATGTAGAGGAAAGAATACAAAAGCTGAACCTCATTGTTGGAGGTGGGGGGCGGTGGCTGAGACCAGCGAGTCACTCACCTAGTAGCAGTTTAGCAGGTTAATGGCATTGGACATCATGGAGCAGGCAGCATATATATTTAGTTACTATTCAGCCTATAGATTTGCCTTCACTGCCTGCAATGCTTCTGCCAGCACTGTCATCCATGATGCCTAGACTTTCAGAAAGCCTTACTCACTGTCGTGGTGCACACGACATACTCCTTAGCCAGCAACTAATTTTACAGCAAAGGAAGTACAGCATTGGGCTTAAGCCCGTAGAATTCACTGATCCTTCCTTGTACCTCATCACCCAGAAGCAGCTTGCTTGTTGATACAATGGTGGAATGATTTAGTCAACACTCCATAACCTGTAAGACTGGGCTGCTCTCCTACAGGAAGTTCTACAGACTCGAACCAGTTCCTCCAGATATCAAAGGGTTCTTCTCCCTATGACATTTAGTAACTCAGCTGTGTCTGGCTTCTTTTCTACCAACTTTAGGGGTATTAATTCCCAAGGGTAAAATGCTTCCATGAGGAAACATGATTGGTTCCGCTGAACTGGAAATTGAGACGTCCCCATGATCCCTTTGGGTCCCTCCTGCTACTGAACCGCAAAGAGAGGTAATTATACTGTCTGGGATGACTGACCGTGGTTATCGAGGTGGAACATGGGCAGGGAGAATATCTAGAAGTCAGGGGATTCATAGGCATCTCTCAGTCCATCCAAGGCTCAATGGGAGACTACAATAACGTAAAAAACGCAGAAAAGCCAGGGACTCAGACCCTTCAGGAATGAAGGTTTGCGTTTCCCACAAGAAACCCCCCTCCCTTCCATCTGCCTGCCAAAGTGCTTGCTGAGGACAGAAGGAACAAGGAATGGGCAGAGGAAGAAGGAAGTTATAAAGATGAACTACAGCTCTGTTTCCATCACAGAAATAAAGACGGTAACCGTCTTCCTTGCTTGTTACAGATTTGAATACATTAACCAATTATTTCCTTTTCCCCCTTTTCCTTTCTCCTCCCACTTCATATAAAGAGTGTTGGTGGTGGTTAACCTTATTTTAATTTTAATTTTTTTTTTTTTGGTGGCGGTTAACTTTAAATTTTGTTTTTCAGGTCACATAATATCCAGGTGTGGTTGTGACTGAGCTAGAGGAGAAATTAACGTCACCCAGAGATGGACAGGACGTTGTCTCCTTTTTTTTTTTTTTTTTTGGCATCTTCATTAGAATGAAAACCAGTTGCCTCATTTGGGGTAGAAGTGTGATATTGTTATTATTAGATGGAAATTCAGCACAAATAGAAGGGTGATAATGTTGAACCATCCTTGTGCTTCCTAAATAAAGTCCATCTGGTTATAATTGGTCCCAATATTCCCTTAGATTATGCATGTTCAAAACTGTCTATACTTTAGAAAATAAAAAGACAAGCCACAGTCCGGGGAAAAAATATTTGCAAAACATATATCTGATAAAGGATTTCTGTCCAAAATTCACAAATAAAGAACTCTTAAAACTCAACATTAAGAAAACAGGACTATACTTCAAGTAAAAAATAAAGAGTTCAAGATAAGAAAAAAATAAGAAAACAAACAACACAATTAAAAAATGGGCAAAAGGTCTGAACAGCCACCTCACCAAAAAAGACGTATAAACAGCAAAGAAGTGTCTAGAAAGATGCTCAACATTACACATCATTAGGGAATTTTACATGAAAACAACAGTGGACACCACTACACACCCATTAGATGGCTAAAATCCTAAACAATGGCAACAAACTGGCAAAAATGTGAAGCAACAGGAACTCTCATCATTGCTGGTGAGAAGGCAGAAGAGTACAGCCACTTTGGAAGACAATTTGGCAGCTTCCTACAAAGCTAAACACAGGATTACCACACAACCCAGCTGTCATGCTCCTGGGTGTTTACCCAAATGAGTTGAAAACATATGCCCACACAAAAACCTGTACCTGAATGTCTCCAGCAGCTTTATTCATAATTGCCAAAAGTTGGACGCAACTAGAATGTCCTTCGATAGGTGAATGGATAAGCAAACTGTAGCACATTCATGCAATGGAAAATTACTCAGCGATAAAAAGAGAAGAGCTGTCAACCCCCGAAGGAATTTACATGTAATGTGAATATTACAGGAAAGAAGCTTGTCTGGAAAAGCTATATACTATGTGAAATTTAGGGGAAAGAAAAACTATTGAGACGCTGTAAAGATCAGTGTTGCCAGGAGGGGTGGGGGAAAAAGGAGAGAAAACTGTCTGGAAAAATCCTGATTCGTGTTTTCTTTCCTTGAGTGTCTTGCACCATCTCTTCTGGCATTCGATGTGGGTCTGCAGAGTTTCAGCTCCTTGTAAGCCACTGGACCTTTTTTCCTGGCTGCTCAAAAACTTCTGTAGTTTTGAAATTCAATAACTTACTCAGTTTTCCCTGGTATATAGCATTCTCTTTCACTATATAGATTCAAGCCTCTTTTATCTCAGGAAAACCTCCTCGAATCACATATTTAAACGCATATTCTATCTATGGTTTTCATTTTCTTCTTCAGAGATTCCAATTATGCATATATTGGATCTCCCTCACATGTCATATATATTACACACATGTATGTAATATACTGTATATAATTTCTCTCCTATTCTTTTTAATTGAAGTACAGTTGATTTACAATACGGTGTTAGTTTCTGGTGTACAGCATAGTGATGAAATTATACACATACTTTTTAACTCTGCCTTTATTTCCAGAGTTGTTCATGCACTTTTTTCATTTCCATCCTTTGTCCTTTGCAGTGTTTTCCAGTGTCTGTTCTCCTTTATGCTCCTTGCAATTTCATTTTCATTTCTCTAATGTTTGTAATTCTTTTCTTTTATTTCTTCCTGAAATCCAGCCAGCTTTCATTTCATCTCACCCAGCTGTCTCATCATCTCTTTTTTCTGAGTTCTTGAATTTCCGCCTTAGTATCTTCCTTCCTCCAGATGATTGCTTAATTAATTTTTTTTCAATTCCTAGTAAGATGTCCAGTCACAAATTTAGCTCCATGGCTAAATGTTTTCTGGTGAGTACACTTCATCGACTCATGAATTTTATAGCCGTTTCTCACATTTTGTTTTTTCCCTTTGGTAGATCTTCTCAATGTTGTGCTAGTAACTTTTCTGGACTTGCCATGGAATGAGCTGGATTTTCCTAGGCCAGTATTTGCACAGCGTCCCTCCCAGCTTCACAGCCCAAAGACTCCTCAGCGGCTTCCTCCTAGTAAGTTTCAGCTGTGCGAGTCTTTGTGGAAACTCCAACTCCTTGACTTCACCAAACAGACAGTGAACAGAATAACACAGCCCCAACCTTGCTCCCTCCAGTCCCTGCTTCCTGCTGTACCCCGAGGATACACCAGAGTGGTCCTCTCATCTTCAGGAAGCGTATTTTTGCTCAGACTTTCAGAAAAATGCAACCTCTTCACCCTCCTGCCACGCTCCCACCTTCCGTTTCCCCCAGTCCCCATCTCTGCCCATTCACCGCTGGGGTTTTGGTGTCCATGGATATGTCTAGTTTCTAGTTTTATTGCAAACGGAATTTTCCATGGTTTTTTCATTCTCTTTATTGCTTTTATACAGATTTTCAAGCAAAGCGTTTACAGCTGACTTCTGCAGACGTGTTGGTATCGGCAGTCCTTGTTGGAGATTTAAGGATGTTAAAATAGAACTGCCAGCAGCCATGGTAATGGCCTCATGGAGAAACGGGTCTGGGAGCACAATGCCAACATGCAAAAATAGTCAGAGAGTCCTAACAGCATTTGGGTTCCTTCCAAAAGCCTCCAAGATCAGCTCCACCCCTGGCCTTTCACAAGGTTTGGTTTTATGAGTCAGTAAATCCTTTATGTTTCTGTCACTTCCAAACAGGGAGTTCTGACTAAGACAGGAAGTAGCCACGCTCTCTGGTAATCTTTTCCTTGTTTGCCAGGTTTTTCCAGGTTCCGCTGTCCCAGCCTGACACATAACATGAGGGGATAGGTCACCTGGTGTGGGAGGGCGTCACATGCCAGGATGGGAGAAACGATCAACCACTGGGAGCTTTACAACCTTCCACCTCCTCTGATGCGTCAAGTCCATCCTCCATGCCACGTTCCCTTCTGCCCCACCACGTTCTCCCTGCTCTGTATTCCCGTTTCACCTTAGACATCGTTTCCTGGCTTGGCTGCTGCTCCCAAGGGTGCATCCAAGCTCCCAGAGGAACGTATTGGCCAGTGGTGCTGGACCCGCAGAAAGGGCATTTCAGGGATGGAAGGGCTTATTACAAAATGATAAAAGACTCAATCACCTGAAAGGTATAACAATTGCAAAATTATATGAACTCGGTGAAATAACCTCAACAGGTGTAAGGGGAAATTTTGATAGAACGACAGAGAGAAATTGACAAGTCCACCATCATGGAGGTAGATTTCAACAAGCCTCTTGCAATCATGGATAGATGAACGCTACACGCCCCTCCCCCAAAATAGCAAAGATACGGAAGGTTTGAAAAGCCTAATTTTAAAACTTGATTTAATAACATATAGAAAACCCTGCTCCAAATAATTAAGGATTAACCAGTCTACTGAAGTACACCTGGAATCTGTAGTAAATTAGCTGAGTAATAGGCTAGAGGCAAGTCTCAACAAATTTCAAGGAAGGACTATCATACAGAGCTCTCACTAAACTGCAATTAGTAAGAAGCCATTAACAAGCAGAGAAATTTGAACATTCCGGTACAGTTGGAAATTTTAAAAATTCACTTCTAACGTCTTATAAAGCAATGAAAAAATCGAAACAACAAATTTTAAATATTTGGAATTGAGCAATATTGCAAATATTACACATCAAAACTTGTAGGATGCAGCAAACTCAGAACATAGGAGAAATTTTATATTCTCACATCCTTTTATTAGAGAAGCATAAAGACTAAGTAGCCTTCTTTAAAAGTTAGGAAAAGAACAGGATAACCCAAGGAAAACTGAGAACCAAGATCAATTAAATAGAAAACAAAGACTCACCAGAGATGATCAGCAAAGCCGAAAGGTGTTTCTTTGAAATTGACATTATCTGAAAACAATGATCATGAAAAAAATGGGATTAAAAAAGAGATAGAACTGCAGATATAGCAGAGAGTAAAAAGAGGGTGGAGGGTATAGCTCAGTGGTAGAGTACGTACCTAGCACGCATGAGGTCCTGGGTTCAATCCCTGGTACCTTCACCAAAAGTAACAAATAGATAAATCTAATTACTTCCCCTGCAAAAAAAAAAAAAATTAATTAAAAAAAAAGAAACAGGATACTATAAACAATATTGGGACAATATCTGAAAATGGAAATGGAATGGACAAATTACTAGAATAAACACAACCTTCCAAAAATTACCCAAGAAGAAATAGAAATTCAAATCGTTTATAACAACAAAACCTTGAAAACAACTCAAATGAGTATGAGAGGAAAATTAAATCGTGAGCAGGGGAGATTGTAGTTTAGTCAAAAAGTGGAACACCTCTGTGGTTTTATATGGAAGTAAAAATATTTCTACATATATTAACATGCATACATCTCACAAACAAAATGCTGAGTGAATAAACGCAATTTGTAGAATGCTTTGTAAGTAGAATTACATGTCTTTAAAGTTTAGAAACACACAAAATAATACCAGTCATTGGTAATGGGCACAGACATAAAAAATTAAAATACAAAAACTTGAGAACCACACCCGTCAACTTCAGGGTGGTGGTTACCTAGGGAGAGAAAGGGACGGGGATGGGACAGGGTGGGACTGGAAACAGGTACCTGGTGGCTTTAAGTGGGTGCGTATCTCTTTAAAAATATATCAGAAATACATACAACCAAATATTAAGACCTATGAAAGCTAGACGCTGGGTATGAGGGTTATTTTCTTCTCTATGTTTTTCTGTGGTTTTGAAATATCTCCTATTACTTGTTTTATTTAAAAGAAAATAGGAGATGAAGAAGTGAAGACAATGAAAAAGGCAACTCAAAGAGTTTTGCTCTAAAGAGAAGTGGCAGGGCAGTCGCCGGCGTGGCACGTGGTCCACAGGGTGGGCGACTAAGTGGGGCTGGGGGAGCTCGGTTGTAACTCGCGGGAATGATTCAGGAGGGAGAGAAAACTCACGGGTGCAGACAGGGGTAAGCCCTGAAGGAAGTGCATGGGCGTGGGCTTCACAGCCTTAGATGGGAACAGAGCCATGACACCAGCCCGCTAACAATAAGGGAAGGAGGGTGTGTGGGAGATGCAGGCTTGGTCACTGGAAAACATGGAGGTGGAAAACTTGGAGATGAGTGAGGCCCCTCAGCTGCTGTAACACCACAAAGCGTGTTTCTCACTCACATCACAGCCCAAAGGAGGACAAGGTTCCTCGCTGGAGTGGCTCAGGGGTCCAGGCGCCTCCCATCCTCAGCTCTGCGGCCCACTGGGGCTTCCTTGGGTTCCCTTCCATCTGGTCAGCTGAGAAGCAAAAATCAAGAATGAGAAGGACCAAGTAGGACACCTTATGGCCAGGCCTGGATGCACGCAACAGAGCAGTACGGGCCGGAATCCAGGCTGGAGGGTGCAGCTCCCCACGACGTGGCAAGAGGAGCTCGGATCAGTGACTGTCAGGTGGCCGCCATCACAGAGCATGACAGAGGCTCTCATCAGATCTGACATTTTCTCAGTGAAATAAGCAGCAAGTTTGTCGACTGAAAGGGAGGAAGGCTCAAGAGAGGAGAAAGTATGAAGCGATGATCTTGAGAGATGGAGAGCGGATTGAATCTGTAGGACTGCCGGAAGGGGCTGAAGATTCACTTGAAACTGGTCACAATTTTAAAGTCAGACGGGTCATCGTGCGGTGGTGTTTTGGTTGTTACTGGGGCTGCTTCCTCTGGCCATACTCAACTGCCCAACTGCGGGACTAGAGCCAGAAGAAAAGAATTTAACTGGGGTTGGAATTTTGCCTGGTGAGAAAGACCAAGGGGAAAGAGGAAGAAGGGAATTCAGGGTATGAAAGGATTTTAATTATAATTTTAATTACAAGTACTTCAAGTTCACTGAGAAGGGCAGTGAACAGGACAAGGGAAGGATAATGGAAAAGAGGACAATGGGACTGAAAGTTCCATGCTTCTATGCATGGCTTGGTCTTTCTGGTGACCAGCCACCATCCTGAAGCTATCCAAGAGCCCCCCAAGAGGAGCCTCATTAGAACAGAAGATGCTCTTATCACCAAAGAAATTCCAAGGTTTTTAGGAGCTCTGTGTCAGGAACTGGGGGTGGACACTAAATATATATTTCTTGTCATGTCACAACTATCTATTAATTCCTATATGTACTTGGATGTGATAGATATCTATTGTTTGGTGTGCCCCCACCTCCAACCCCTAATCACCACATTTCTGTGAACTCTCTCCCTACCTTTCTGTGTGGTCCCTGTGGCAGCCGCCCTGAAATGACCCTGCCCGTGGCTCCAGCTTATTGGCACAGAGTTTGTCAGCTGACCCGCAGCCAATCAGCATCTTCCTTGGGAGCTGAGCGAGGGAATATGTAAGGTATAAAACTCAGGACTGTTGTAAGCACCTGAAGAGCAGAGAAGCCAGCCTACAGTCAGAGAGAACAGGCAGACGCTCTGCAAGCAGCAGAGCTGATGCACAGACAGAACTTCCTGGGTCCCTGCAGAGCACAGAGGCCCAGCTGCACCCCTGCCCCAAGACCCTGTGGGATAGTCCACAATCCTTCTGATAAACTCCTTCTTTGTATAAGCTGGTTCCCCTTGGATTTCTGTCACTTCAAAACAAAACAGCCCCTACTAACCCCCTGGATCCATTTCTGGAGTCTGTTTCATGTCGCCGATTCATCCGTCCGTCCCCAGGACAGCGCCAAGTGTGTTTCAACTACTTACCTTATAGTTGAATATCTGTTCGGACAAGTCCCGATTGTTGTTTTTTAAAACATTTTTCTGTGGGCTGTTCTCACACATTTATTCATACTGTCAAATTCCCCCCAAAAATGCATAGGAATTTTGATTCCGATAACCTGGACTTTTACATTAATTTAGGGGAAACTGAAATCACTGCTCTGTTGAGACTCCCTAGCCAAGGATAAGTTGGTTGTATTCCAGTATTTTTCTGACCTCCATTAGAGTTTCACAGCTGTTTTCATACACACCTTGCACATTTTCTAAGTTCATTCCTAGGTGTTCTGTGTATTGGCTGCCATCGTGCAACCTCATCCATCTTTCTGGAGTTGGAGTTTGGGGATGGGGCTTGCAGTAGGTACCTCTGACGCCCCACATCACACCCCCTTGCCTACCACTGACTCAGCCACAGCAGAGGTGGACAGGGCTACGTGAGCTCGGGCAGCTCCTCCCGCAGACGGCGTCCCACCTCCAGCCTGAGCCATACCTTCTACCCCGGCGCCTCCCCAAGCACCGCTCCACTCAGAGCCATCCTGCCAGCACAAGTCCAGCCCAGACCCCTGAGGAGTTAACGCCACGGGAAACAGTGGAGAAATGCTCCAGGACCTCTCCTTTAGATCCAAATGCTCAGGAGATGCTGGGAGCCCCACTGGCCAAAACGTGCGGTAACCGCGGTGACACGTCCCATGGATTTGGTCTTCCCTCCCCTGTCTCACTACCCCGTCCTTCCCTCCTGCTTTCTGGAACCAGCTCCCCAGAAAACTCCCTCCCTCAAGCCTTTCTCTTAGCGAAAGAGCCTTCTTGGAGAGACTCGAACCAAGACAGACCTCCTATGAGATTCTGACTCACGCGAGACAGTGGAGTTTTATAGGAGAAACACGAGCTGGCTGGCTTCCCCACGGCCAAGAAACATCACACCGCCTCCACATGGGCGCTGAACTGAGCTGGGACCAGTTGGCGAGAGTGAGCACCAGGGGACAGTCCTTTCAGGGATACAGCTGAGGGGCAGGAAAAGCTAACTTGGCTTCAGGGCAGGGAATCAAAAGCTCCTGACGTAAAGGTGAAAATAGGAGTAAAAACCATAGCAATTTTTTTCCTTAAAAATACAAAACAAACCTCCTGACGGACACGGTTTCCTCTCCTTCCCAGCGCGCACGTGCATGGGTGTGTGTACACACATATAGACACATAGTCACATACATACCTACAGACAGACACGCACGCACACATACGTACATGTACACACACATGTATCAGGCTGTCACCCCAATATTCTTGAGTTTTCCAGCCTTTGGAGTCTTATCCATCTCTTCAATACTTCCAACCAGCCTGTAACTCCTCCACAGAACTACATACCTGGTTTGCCTCTTCCAAATTCAGGCCACAGCCCCCACCTTTATCCCCCAAAGCACAGTTAGCTGGAGGCAATAAAGAGGAAGATAAGACAATGGTCGGAGAGGGGCCAGGAGGTCAGCTGGGGAATTTCTGATGGGAAAGTCTTTGAATTTAGACTGGGGTGGGGGGGTGACTATACCAGAGAGAAGCAACAGTCACTGGAGGGATTTAAGGAAACATTAGCAATTGCAAATGTTTTTGGCGAGGATACTACATAGATGGGATTATGTGGTATATTATTTTGCAGCCTGAAATTTTTTCATTTTTTTAAGTGGCAATTTCTTTTTATTTATTTATTTTGGGAGGGAGGGGGAGGTAATTAGGTTTTTTGTTTTTTGTTTTTAATGGAGGTACTAGGGATTGAACCCAGGGCATTCTAGGCATGCGCTCTACCACTGAGTTAGCCCCTCCCCTCTCACTTAATTTCCTACAGACATTAAGCACAAACTTGTCCCTCCAACTATTCCCGCAAATTTGCATCATGCACTCCAGACTCAGCATCTGGGAGAGAGGGTCCAGTGGGCACCATCTAAAGTACAACCCCACCCCAGCTACAGCAGGGAGGCCCGAGGGAGGATACAGTCCCTGCAGCTGTTTGCGTCCTCAGGAATGCACGTAATGAGGGATCCCCTAAAACAGAGATGACAAATGTTTACTGTAATATCCTGGTTCTCTGTTGGGGGGCTTTTTTTCCCTTGTTATTTTGTAGGAGTTCTTTATACTCTGGCTATTAATTCCTTGTTATAAATGTTGCAAATATTTCATCCAAGTCTATCACTTATGTCTAATTTTAGTGAAGTCAAATCTGCCCATCTTTTCTGTAGAAGCAAAATATTACTTCCCCAAATTGCTCTTTAAAAAACTATTATGTCCTGTGTTTCCATTAAGAAGTCCTATCTGCAGGCCAAGTTTTCTGATTCAGCTGCAGTGAATAAAATACAGACCAAAGTTCAGAGAAGTATGGGGAACATCCACAAACTACTGCCCGCTTCAACAATTATCAATGCTTGACCAGTTTTGTTTTTCCTACACCCACCCCAACCTACCCCCCCCATCCTCCTGAATTATTTCGGAGCAAATCCCAGACATATCATTTCCCCTGTAAATATTTCAGCATGGATCTCTAAAATAGAGAATCTTCTGTTTCTAATTAACCACAAACCATACTATTACCGCACCAAAAATAATTGACAATGATGCCTTATCCGAGTAGTATTTTAAATTACCTGATATTCCCATAAGGACTTTTTACAACTAGTCTGTTCAAATCAGGATCCAATGTCCCCACATTGCAGGCACCGAATATGCCTCTTAAGGCTCTTTTAATCTGTAACGGATTTCCCCGCCCTCTTTTTTTTCCCTTGCCATTTATTTGTTGAAGAAATCGGAAATTGGCTCTGTAAAATCCTCCTCCTGGGTTTGACTGAAAGCTCGTCTGTATGCGTGCTCCCCTCCCAGCCGAAAGTCATATGAACAGGTAGTTAGAGCTAGAAGCTTAATTAGATTCAGGTTCAAGGTTCTCTGAGCAAAACAAATCTTTCCCAGGTGATGCTGTGTAGCCCCCATTACATCAAAATAGGAGATACCTGATGTCTGCAATTTTTTAAAAAAATGACCTCCTCCTTTCTAATCATTTTATTCTTATTTCTCAATCTAGATCAGCCTCCAGAACTAGCCCGGGTGATGATTCACCAAATCTTGGGTCCTGTTTCTCATCTCTCCCCATTAGGGACCCTGGCAGGGTGGACACTGAGACGCGCACGTCCATTTTTCCTTCTGGGTCAGAGGTGAGCTGTGAGCTTCTCCCACTCAGTTCAAGGCACGCTCTCAGTTTCGGTCTGTTCAAGGTTCTTCTCTCATTTTGAACCCCCCACCCCCACCGCACGCTTCACCCTGGTCTCGTCCTATTCTCCTCCCTTCCTTAAACAACCACTTGAATGGAGTTGACATGTCCTTGAAAATGTGTAGATCCTGGAAATGCATGCAGTGCGATTGTGTGCACAGGCTTTTAACTTTTATCAGTGTTCTTGTGTTCTAGACAGCATTCTCTTTTTCAGTTTTTTCATTCAATGCTGATTTTAGGTGTATCCATAATATTGTGTGTGTATGTCGTCACTAGGGTTTTTTTCTGTGCAAAACACTGTGGTCTTTTTTCCAGCTTTATAGAGATATGATTGAGGAATAGAAATTGTATCCATTAGATTGTGATTTTTTAAAGTGTACAACGTGATGATTTTACACATATATGCATGGTGAAATGATTCCCACAACCAAATAAATTAACACAACCATCACCTCACATGGTTACCATTTCTTTTGGTGTGGTCAGAGCACTCAAGATTTACTCTCTTAGCAAATTTCAAGTATACGATAGAGTATTGTTAACTCTAGTCCCCATGCTGTGCATTAGGTCCCCAGAATTTATTCCTCTTTTAACTGAAACTTTGTATCCTTTGACCAGCATCTCCCCATTGCTCCCACCTCCAGCCCACCGCCCCTGGCAACCATCATTCAACTCTCTGGTTCTATGAGTTCGAGGTTTTTAGATGCCACGTGTAAGTGAGATCATAAGTGAGTTTTTGTATTTCTGTGTCTGACTTATTTCACTTAGCATAACTTCCTCAAGATTCATCCCTGCTGTCACAAATGGCAGGATTAGGGTTCCTTTCTTTTATGGCTGAATAATATTCCATTGTAGATATATATATCTACATTCATCCATCGACAGACACTTAGGTTGTTTCTGTATCTTGGCTATTGTGAATAACACTGCAATGAACATGAGCGTGCAAATATCTCTTCAAGACACTGATTTCATTTCCTTTGGTTATATACCCAAAAGTAAAATAGTTGGCTCATATGGTAGTTCTAGCTTTCATTTTTGAGGACCCTCCATGCTGGTTTCCATAGTGACTGCACCATTAATCACTGTTCCTAAATGTGGGACAGTAGCCTATCAGGCACACCCACCACGTCGTGCTATCAGCAGGCACCTAGGTCCCCTCCAGTTCCTGCTGCCCAAACAGCACTGCTGTGAACCTCTCTGCAGCGTGCCTCAGTGGACCAGTAAGAGTGTGTATACCCAGAAATAGGATTGCAGGGATCATGATATATGTGCATTCTTAATTCCACTAAATACCTTGCAGAATGGCTATTCCAATTTATACTCCCATCAGCAGGGCATAAGGTTCTCATTTCCCCCACGTCCTTGCCAGCACTTGACTTCCTCTCTAATTGTTGTCAATTGAATGAGTGTAAAGAGATGGCTCAGCGATGTTTGTTTTAAATTGCGTTTCTCTCCTTACTAGTGATTATAAGCACGTCTTCGTATGCACATTAGACCCCTGGGGTCCATCTTCTGTGTACTGCTGTTTATATGCTTCCCAACTTCTCTAATAGGTTTCCAATCTATTTCTTCCTCTCAGGGCTCCTTCAGTGCTGGATGTCTTCCGTTTGTCCTCAACATCCACTGTTTACCGTTCTCCACTCTTTCCGTGGCTTCAGAGGCTGTATGGCTGCATGAGCATGCTCCCTGGCCATCTGGCTTCCAGGCCAGGCAGGAGCTCAGAGGGAGGAAAAGGAGAGAAATGAATATACTGACTCCCCAGCTCCCTCCCTGGCAGGTGGCTGTGGACTAAGTTCCTCCTGCAACCAGAAGTCACAACAGACTAAGTCACAGCTCCTGTATCTCCACGCAGCATCCTCTCTCTCTGGATTCCTGAAGACGCTACCAACTCCCCACTGCTGGGATACCTGGGTGCCCGCCCTATTTTGGTGGCTTCCCTAATCCTGCTCACAGGATTTTGTAAATCCTCTCTTTATTAAAACATCTTCCAATTACCCATTTCACATAGGCCATCTGTTTCTTGCTGGGAGCCTAATGGATACATTGTCATTGAGCTGAAAATTTTAATTTGCATGCAGTCAATTTCACTGATTTTTTTTTTCTTTTTTGGCTTTTTGGCTTTTTGGTATGTGCTTTGGAGGCCTTATCATTGAAGCCCTTCTGTACTCCTAGATAGAAGATTCTCCTTCCTTTTTTTCTATTACTTCTGTACTTTTAATCTTTTATATTTAGATCTCAAATCTATCCATCATCCATCTTTGTATGTGTTGTTGGGTATGGATTTTTTTTCTTCATATGGAGAGCCAATTCTCCCAATAATATCCTTCCTCTACCAACTTGAGGTGCCTCCCTTATTATATATTAAGTTCCTGTTTACGCACATTTCTGTCTCTGAGCCTCCCATGCCGTTGGTCTCTGTCTGTGCTGTATCATTTCCACACTGTCTTTATGAACATGGCTTTGTAGTATACTCTAATGCCTGGTAAGTCTAGTTTCCCTTTCTCTCAATTTTTGCTTTTTTTTTTTTCCCAAATTGACTTTTATCCTTCTGTGTGGATTTTTTTTTTCCTTTAAGATTGTTGAGATGCTTTTAAAAATCCAGCTGAGATTTGTATTTTTATTACATTGAATTTACATATGAATTCGGCAAGGATTTTAGTCTTTTTCTTGTCTACTTTTTATATATCATTATGATGATAGTCGACTGATACACCTGCTGAAGCCCCTTATTAGGCTGACTGTTTATTGATGCCATTGATTGTCCATGTGGATGATCGTATTGTTTTATCGTTTGCTTTCGTAGATGCACTTTTCTCTTTCTCTTCTCTCCTTTCTCTTGCCTGGAATGCATCACAGCTGGAGCAGGACAGGCGTCTTGGAACATGTGATAGAATCCACATGTTGAGAACAGCAGAGGAACAATGTAGAAGCGGTCAAGATCCTAAAAGATTTTATCATAAATAGGTGTTGAACTTTCGCCAAGTGATTTTTCTGCATCCTGTGATTTTTTCCTTTTGGACTCCATTAATCTAGTCTTCTGTACTGCCTATGTCTATTTTATTAATAGATTTTTCTGATGTTAAACTCTCTTTGGAGGGGGAGGGTATAGCTCAGTGGTAGAGCACATGCTTAGCATGCATGAGGTCCTGGGTTCAATCCCCAGTACCTCCATTTACAAAATAAACAAACAAAACAAAAAAATTGAATAAACAAATAAATAAATAAAACTAATTACCTCCCGCCCAAAAAAGTAAAATAAAATAAAATAAATCTATTTTTTAAAACCATCTTTGGGTTCTTACTCAAGGTATATATGCTACTTGAACATGCTATCGCTTTTAATACACCAGTGGATTGGGTTAGCTCATATTTTATATAGGGATTTTACATTTTTGGTCATTATAGTGAAAACTCTCTATTTGAAATTTGTTTAAAACTTGCTTTATGGCCAAGTATTTGCTCAACTTTTTAAAAGTGTGCCAGTGTACTTGAAAAGAATGAGTATTCTGTAGCTGACAAGTGCGCTCAGCTAAATGCATCCACTGGCTCATTATATTTCAACCTTCAGAACATCTGTGCTTAGTGATTTTTTTTTTGGTCTGCTTGATCTGTCAGTTACTGAGAGAGGCATTACAGTCTCCTACTGTGAATATAGATTTGCATATTTTTTCTTGTACTTCCAAATTTTTTTTTAATTGAAGTGCCACCTTTTTTATTTCATGTATTTTGTGGCCATGTTATTCAGTGCATGTATTTAACACTGGTATACCTTCCTGTTGAATAAAACCTTTTACCATTAGGAAGTGACCCTCTTATCTCTACTAGTACTTTTTGTTATAAAGTGTACTTTGTAAGAAAATCACATCGTTAGAATTTTCCTACCTTTTTTGTACTTTCGCTTTCAACCTCTCTGTCTAGATATGTGTCTTGGGAGTATGGTTGGACTTTATTTTTTATTCTGTCTGGAAGTTGTCTCTTCAAAGGATAATTTAGTCTTTTGCATTTAATATAATCAGCAACATATTTGGATTCATAACTAATCTTTTGATTTTTCTTATTTACCTGTTCTGTTTTTCTCTCCTTCCTGTTTTCCTTCAGATTTATGTTTTTTTCCTTCATTTTTCCCCTTTATAAATTTGGAAGCTATAAGCTCTGTTTCTAAGGGATTAACCTAAAAATTATAACACTGGTAGGAGAAACTGTCTTTACTCTGCTGTTTCAAATCTGATGGTGTTATATAATCACATCCTCTGCATCTGTGCTTCTGTGACCTTTCTCCTCTCTAAAGTCATGTTTGTTTCCTTTTTTCTCCTCCATATTTATTTACCTTTTCCAAGAGTCAGATCATTCTTTTGTTTATGATATCCACATTTTTATTTTCTAGTGCATTAATTTTTGCTTTTTAAAAGAAGTTCCTCCTATTTTGCTATTCTCTTTTCAAGTGTCTTGATTTAAAATGTAGCTTATTTCAATTCAGCCTTTCTTATTTTTTTAATAAATGCCCTTAAGGTTAAATAATTTTGCTTTTGCGAATTTCTTCATAACATCCCACAGTCACGGTATGTAGTGCTCTCTTGTTCATTTCTAAACCCCTCGACTGTTTCGTTTTTATTTCCTCTTAAACTCAAAGTTGTCTAGAAAGATGATGAGAAATGGATGTTGATTGATTTTTTTTGGCTATACTTTTGTGTTCATTTCTAACCTTATTTTACTGTGGTCACAGCATTGCTCCTTTTTAGAATCAGTGTAGGTTTAATTGGTGGGCTAATACTTGGTCAGTTTGGGTTGATAAACCCATAAGTAGCCATAAAGTCTTCATCTGTTTGTCCCGTTCACTCCATCCTGGGTCGTAGATCCTATTTGTTTTAGGTTTGCTCTTCCATGGTATTGCTTTTCCTCCCATGTTGGTGAGTCTGGGTTATGGGTTCCTCTCTGCATATGTTGTATCTGTTACCTGTCTATGGATGCTGCTTCTGATCGCACTGGGGTGGTTCTGTTCCTGGGGGCATTGCTAGAGGTAGGATGGTCCCAGTGAAACCCAACAGGAGACTGCAGAGCCCTACCAGGTGCAAAAGCCCTTCCGTGACCTTTCTCTTGTTTGTAAAAAAAAAAAAAAAAAAAAAAAAAGTTGTGGTCTCCCAAGCCTCCCCAGAGTCACAAAAGAGCAAATTTAAGCGGTTAATGACTAGGACAAAAGAATCACTGACTCTTTAGTTCCTCCCTGAGGGACAGAGGGACAGAGGTACCAGGTTCTGATGAATCTTCCTGGGTTGTTTTGCAGATACTAAAACCACCACCAAATGGAAAAAGCTAACTGCGTAACGACCTGACTGTAGCCAAGACATAAGCTGCTCCATCTTGAGCAGTCCTGAGTCTATGGCTTGGAGAATTCCAAGAACTGGCCTCAAGGAAATGGGAACAAACCAACCCTGGAACTGAAAAGTAACTGTGCTTAAAACAGTCAAGATGACACTGATCAGACTACTGCATGACCAGTTCCAAGATGATTGTTGCACGTAGCCCCTGAAACTCCCGTTTAAAAGCTTTTGCCCCTGATCATCGAGGGGAGATGGTTCTTTGGGAAATGAGTTCATCTTCTCCCCGGGATTGCTGGCTTCCTCAATAAAGCTATCTTTCCTTTCACCCAGTGCTTGTCTCTCAGTATTGGATTCCTGAGCCTTGAGCAGCTGAACCTGAGTTCAGTAACACCAGGAACAACACCATTTTACAGCTGAGACTGAGAGAGTAGACTAACTCACATGCCCATAAATAACAAATGCAGGCCACCTGGCCCGAAGCGCAGCAGTACTCAGGGTGATCACTGCCTGCCCTAGGCTTCCCAGTGCCAGCCAGCCCACTCCCAATTCCTAATCCCCATCAAGCAGACAACTCAGAATGTTTAGTGTATTTCTCTTCTTTTTACTCTAAAAAAAAAAAAAAAAAAAAAAAAAGTCGACAATAACAACCTGCAAACTACAGAAAGTGGCGTGGTTTCGATATTTCCGCCCCTCCAAACATTATTCTCCTTGCCTCAGACACCACCCTTTCCCTTCCCTCGAAATCTTAGATGAAAATCCCCCAGAAAGTGGAGGAGGCCCCCCATAGGAGGGTCCCCAAGCCAGGACCCCTATGGCAGTTAAAGGCTTTGCGGAAATAAATTAGGGGGAGAGGGGGGTGCTAGCTGTCCCTGCCCCGCTTTGTCTCGCAGACCCAGCGGTAGGGCCTCTGGCAGACGTCATCGTTCCAGCGGCCGTCGTCGGTGAAGTGCGCACAGTCCTCGCCTCCCCCGAGCCCGTGCCCGTACCAGTCGTCCGGCTGCTCTGGTCTCCAGTTCCTAGAGAGACCAGACGGATCCGGGCCCCAGGGGGCCAGACCTTCAGCCGATTGGAGGAGGGCCCGGCGGCCTGGGACCTGCCAGGCTGGGACGATGGGGCACAAGCAGAGCCGAAAAGCTGCGGGACGCGCACACTCACTTGAAGCCCGTCTCGTAGTCCGTCCCGTCTACCCATTTCCAGGGCCCGTTTTGGTCGGTGAGGCCCATCCAGGTGTTCACGGGGCCCATGTGGTGCTGGATAAATTTCTGGGGAGAGAGGAAGGGGTGGTGACCTCTCCTGAGACCCGCCAGCCTCCTAGCTGAGCCCTCCCAGGCCCTCACCTGCTCCTCCCAGGAGCCGACCACCACCAGGTGAGCGCTCTCCAGCTCGCAGTACTTCGCAGCCTCAGGCCAGGGCTTCCCAGAGCGAGAGAACCAGTAGCAGCTGCCTTCATAATCCATCCAGTTAACTGGGCAGCAGGTCCCTTCGGAGCCTGGCAGGGGGAAGTGGGAGGGTGGGAAGAGGAAAGATGAGAGGTTGAGGGGAAGTGGTTAGGAAAAACAAGGCTGGGTGCCCCCGCCTCCTCACCGTTGCCCTGGAGGACAGCCATCTGACAGCTCAGGCTTCGCAGGTCAGCCACAAACTGTTTCACGTGGAGCAGCAAGCTGGAGTGATCTGGGGAAACACGGCAGAGGGGGAGTGAGGAAGAGAGTGGGGGAGGGAAAGGAAGTCCCTATGACCACTAGGGCCTGAGAAGGCTCTGTCATCTCTGTGCTAGGGGCCGAAGATCAATCAGAGATGCTCCTGCCACAAGGCTTCTTGGTTTGGCCTGAGAGACCCCTGCATCCTGGGCAAAGGCACACTCGCGCATGCGCACAAACGCTCCCTCGCTGACCTTCACTCAGGTCCTGCTGCTGTTTCTCCAGCTGGGACTCCAGGGACTTCATCTTTTTCCCCACATTTCCTCCTGGGAGAGAGACTTGTTTAGTGTCTCAAGGTCCCTACATTCCCAGCCGCCCCTCCTAGCTCTGCCCCCCAGCCCTCCTCACCCTGGATGCTCAAGGCCTTGACCTGGGCATCCGTGCTCACTGTGAGATTGCTGAACGTCTCTCTAAGGGCCCGCAGCTCCTCCTGCAGCTTGGAGTCTGGGCAGAAGTTGTGAAAAAGTCAAAATCAGGAGGCTGTGTCCACCATCACAGCAGCCAGCCCTTCCCCAGCCACTTCCCCCACCCCAACCGCCAATATTGCTCCCTTCCCAGCCCATCCCCCGAGAGAACCCACTTTGGGATCCGATCACACAGACAACCACCAGCAGCAGGAGGCTAAGGCCCATGGAGAGCAGGAGCAGGCGGGGTCCCGAGCAGAGACGGCGAAAGAGTGACTGGGGAGGAGGCGGCCCTGCAAGAGGAGAGGGCGTCAGGGGCTCAGAGACAGAGGGGAGCCTAGGCCAGCTCTGAGGTCCTAGGAGCAGCCTGAGCCTCCTCTAGTAGACTAGGAGGAAACATACAGATTAAGAAGTCTGGGCGGTAGGTGACCCGAAGAATCCCGAGGAAACTGGAGGTGGGGAACCGTGAGAAGTTTGACCTGCTTTAGTCCTAACCAGGCCCTGGGCATTTGCTGACACCTAGTGGCCGAACTGAGTCACCGCATCACATGAACTCAGCCTGGAGGATGTATTTGGCGAGCCGGAGGAGACCTCTGGGGCTGGGCAGCCTTGCAGGTGGGGCGAGAGAAGTGAGTTTCTTGCTCTCCCCATGAATCCCACTCCTCCTCGTTGGCTGGGCGCAGGGAGAGGAGGCAGAGTAACTAGACTTCAGGTCCCTCAAGTTGCTCCCACCCGGGAGTCCTGTGAGCTGGAATATGGGGGCCTCGGCTCCATCCTCACCCACAGCCCTTTTCCCCATTAAAGAAAACTGCCCACTCCCATCCGCCAAGAACATCAACCCGGCGGCCCATACAGCATCCCTGCTCCCAGGAGAAAGGGGGGTTGTTTTTCGATGTAGAAAGGCCTCATCCTCCCCTCAACCTTTTCACAGAAATCTTACCCCTTGACCAAACTCATCCCAGACACCTTGTGCACTCACACTCACACACTCATTCACACTCACATACACACACCCACACACATACTTACACACTTGGCCAAGGCTCACAGGGTGTTGGAAGAGGAAAGGAGAAAGCTGTCTAACTTCTTCCAGTTACTCCTGTGCCCCTGGGCACCCCCCTCCCCAGGGTCCTGAGAAGCGGGTGACAAGGCAAGGGACAGGAGGGTCATGCAGAAGCCTTGGGGCACGTGTCACCAAGAAAGGGATTCCAGCCCTACGCCCTGCATCTCCCCTAGGAGAGATGGCTCAGACGCCACTGGGTCCTTGTAAGTGGGGCAGACCCAGAGAGAGGCTGGGGGCACAGAGAGGAACAGCTGGGGGCCACATAATCTTGCCTTTGAGAAATGGGGGGAGATGTCCCCTCACCTTTTCTGTGTTGATGGTCATTCTCCTCGTTGTCCAGATGCTGAAGATCTTGATATTCCTTTGTCATGGTAGGGCCAGCTGGACCTGGGACCAAGTCAAGGCTGGGGTTAGGGGCTAAGGCTGGGGCTGAATGGAGTTGGGGTGTGGGGTCCAGTCCCTTTCTAAGTTATTAACAGCTATGTGGAGTCCTTTGTTTTTTCTCCCTTCCCCTCCCAGGATTGACATCCAGAATCTATCTTCTGAAGATTTCCCACCCAGTCCCCACCCGTCCTGACACAGGCCCCCCCATCCCTTCCCCAACCTCACCCCACCCCCAGTCGGTTCCCCTGCCTTTCTTCCCCTTTTACTTGCTGAATGTCTTGAGGTTGACTCCTAGGTCCCTCAATGCTGTGCAGATCCCAGGCTAAGAGACAGGCCGAAGGCTGGAGGATTAGGGTGTGCAGACAGCCCTGGATGGTCGGGGGGAGGGGGCAGGGTCCCTTCGAGGGCCCTGAGCCCTGTATGTCTGTGTGTCTGTGCGTCTGAGTGTCTATGTGTCCAAACACACCAAACTTGGCATCTCCAATGCCCAGGACTTTGGACGTAAACAGAGGTAGAAATGGATTTGGAACTCAGAGGGCGTGCGGGGGGTGGGAGCGGGGGATGGGTTGCCTCTTCTTTCCTTCCCAGGGACTGGGGAGTCTCCCGGTCTGTCCCTCATCCTCATCCTCATCTCAGTCACATCACTCCTCGAGGCCCAGTTTAGGGGGGAGAAGGCCAGGAGGGGCAGGGTGCATGTTGCTGTTTCCCCTCTGCCCCACCCCCCTTTCACTTCCTGCCTCTGCATTTCCCAGAATCACTGGTGTCTCCAAATATCTCTGATCAGGATCAGAGGGGCCGATCTCCGCTCTTGCCCAATCGGGCCTATGACCCTGGCATATGAGCCTAGGCTCAGCTTTCTTGGGGTCAGCCCTCGGACTCTTCAGTTCCAAGCTGAGTGTCTCCACTCTCTGGGGAAGTAAAGTCCTCCGAGCTGCATGGGGGGCAGTCGGGGGACAGGCAGGCCAGCCGGCTTTTCCCACTCAGCCAGGATTGGTGCCAGAAAAGCTCCGCGGACCTCTGTGTGCTTTTCATTCTTAACCTCCTCCCACTAGCCCCAGAGCACATCCTTGTTTGATTCACAGGTGAGGAAACCCAGGCTCTGAAGGATAAGAGCTTACCCAGGGTCCTCTGCAAGGAACAGCAGAGGGAGGACTGGAATTCAGGCAGTTGGACTCCAGGGTCTGTTTGCCGCCCCCAGAACCAGATCGCACGCATCACCACAGCTGGGCCCTGCGGTCCCCGAGAGGCTGACAGTCGTCCTCACAGCACAGCCCCATGGCCGGTTCAGGGAGGGATGTGTTAAGAGAGGAGTGTGTGAATTGGAATTATGCTAAACTAGAAACTGGGCAATCTTAAAGACATTAATAAGATGTTAATAAGTCTCACTTTAGGCCCCAAATGTGAAGTCACACAAATCCTATGTCACAGTTATTTCAATGAGAAAACTAGACTTGAGTTATGAGCGTTTACATTATGTGAGATATTCAGGAACACGTCCCTCACATAAAATAAGGAGGCCTGGGGCGCCCTCATTGGTCTATTTCTTGAAAACCTCTGTTTTACTTGCATGCGCTGGGACTGTGGCCAGGAATTTTGGTGACTGTTGCGCTGTTAATTTGGCTTTTCCTCATATGCTCACTCACAATCTGGTTTATTCAGACAAACACACCTACGCCGTTTCGGTCAGAAGTGGTCACCCTTACGGGAGCAGAGACGGGAAGGGAGCTTCCGGGCGATGGAAGCGCTCCACTTCTTGGTCTGGGCGCTGGTTGCAGGGGTGTGTTGTGTTCAGTTTGTAAAATGGCCGAAAGGTCTACACGTGATCTGTGCGTCCTTCTGTTCGCCTCTTACACTGGAATAAGATGTCCTTGAAAGCTGGTTCTACCCTGTAACCACGTTCCCGAACCCATTGATTAGGGAGCAGGGCTTGGACCAGTGCTGAAAAACACCCGAAGCCAACAGCTCTGACGTGGGAGCCACAGGTGATAAAAACCCTGTGAAGAAAGCTAGACAAACCACACGGGACCCTGAGTGGCTGATTTATAAGCCAGCCCCTTGTACAGTACCAGAGAGAATCCTCAGAAACCAAAACAGCCAAAAACAAAACTATGCACAATGGCGGTGGATGTATGCGCTCTGAGAATGCCTTACATTTAACCCTTTAAGAATATATACCTTGAATTGCGCAAGGTCTTCAGAGACAGAGCACCCTGTGTTCATTTTCTATTGCTAACTAACAGCACACCCCAAACGTAGTGGCTTAAAACAGTGCCCTTTTGTTAGCTCATGGCTCTGTAGGGCTGAAGTCCAAGCAGAACCCCAGCTGGGTTCCCTGCTCAGGGTCTCACAAAGCCAAGCTTGAGGTGCTGGCAGGACCATATTCATTTCTGGAGGCAAAGGAGAAGAATCTGCTTCTAAACTCATTTGGGTTGTTAACAGCACCCATTTCCTCACAGCTATAGGGCTGAGGTCCCCGTCTCCTTGCTGGCTGCCAGCCGGGGCAACCCTCTGTTCCTAGAAGCCGCCTGCCTTCCTCATTCCGCGGCCCTTCCATCTGCAAGGTCCAAGACAGTGCCTGAAATCTACCTTATGCTCCAGATCTCTCTGACTCCCCCTGTGCTTTTAAAGGGGCTCATGGGATTAGATTAGGCCATCCTGGATAATCTTCCTGTCCTAAGGTCAACTGGTTACACAACATACACAACTCTAGCATGGGAGTCAGGTGATAAAACCCTATGAAGAAAGCCAGACAAACGACACAATACACTGGGTGTACAACATACACAGCCATCTGTGAGGTTCACTGTAACATAACAATTGTGGGAGTGCTATCTCAGCATGTTCACAGGTGCCCCGGATGATGGTGTGGAATCTTGGGGGCCACTGTTAGAACTCTGCCTTTTCACACAAAGTGACCCTGTCCCCTCTGAGTACACCTGCCCTGGGGATACAGAGCATGTGCGGAGAGCAATTCAGAGAGGCTGGGCGCCAAACCCAGGAATCCCACCTCCAGGGCGATGGAGAAAGGTTCCCTGGAGAAGGCCTGTGATGCTGGCCTAGCAAAACAGGAAGGATTTTCTCAGTAGAAACAAGCAAGTGACTTCGGGAAGAGAAAAAAGTAGAGGGAGAGAAATATGCAGAGGTAACTTGGGCCACCCTGAGAAGGGCCTGGAATCTCAGGGTGAGGCGTCTTGAATGTCATTCGGAAGCTCAGAGATCTCCAAAGTGGGGGGAAATACACCCCTGGGGGTCATAAGATCATCCATTAAATGTGGCAAAACATTAGAACCTTACTTATGTACATGTTTATCCCTCTTCTTTAGGTTTCTGCTTGGGGATCTGTTTTATAATGTACCTGATAGAATTGTACAGTGGTACCTGTGTATCAGTGATCTACTGCTGTAAAATGATCACGCCCGAACTGAGCAACTTAAGACAAGGAATAGTCATCATCTCACTTAGTTTCTGAGAGTCGGGAATCTTGGTGCAGCTGAGCCGGTTGGTTCTGCTTCAGAGTCTCCCAGGAGGCTGCAGTCAGGATGTCAGGCGGGGCTACATTCATGTGAGGACTTGACCGAGGCTCGAGGACCAGCTTCCAAGGTGACTCACTCACATGGCTGGCAAGTTAGGGCCGGCTGTTGGCAGGAGGCCTCAGCTCCTCACCACATGGGCGCCTCCACAGGGCTGCTTGGGTGTCCTCACAGCATGGCGGCTGGCATCCCCCAGAGCAAGAGATCCAGAGCACAAGAGCACAAGACAGATTTCCTTTACGACCTGGCATCAGAAGTATCGCTCCATCACCTCCACAATATCCTAGTGGTTACTCAGTGTGGCAGTGCGAACACCAGGGGGTGAGAATAATCAGTGGGGGCCCTCTGGAAGGCTGGCTACCACCACATGGATAAAATTATTAGGTGAGTGAATATATATTGGGGGACACGCACCCCAAAACATTTTACTGCTGAACAACACCTGAACAACGAAGTTACAAACTGTGACTACAGACTTAACAGGGGCCCCTGAAGAGTTGTTGGCAGGGCAGTGGTGAGGTCAGGTCTATAAGCTGAACAATGGTCTGACTTTGGGGCGGGTGATGGGTCAGAGGTGGGTCACTGAGAGGCAGGGAGCTCGGTCAGGAGGCTCCTGAGTTGGTCCCAGTGAGAAAGTGAAGCTTGAGGCCAGAGAGGGCAGGTCACATGGGCAGAACTTTGCAGAGGAATGGAGTGAACCTGGTGGTGGCCGCACATGTGGCGAAGAAAGGGATGGGAAGGGGGCGGTGGAGAGCAGTGCACCTGGCCAGGGTCCAGAAGGCTCCTGGAGACCTCAGAGACTTCTGGTCTGGTGGCACTGAAGGCAGAGTCGTGGGTGTGGCCCAGGTGTGACAAAGTGCCATGTGATGAGGACACAGTGGAAAGAAAGCAGCGCAGGACGGAGTTCCCGCGCGTGGGAGGAGAGGAGCCTCAAAACAACGGCAAGTCATACAAGATGCAAAGTGGGTGTGACCCTTGGGGCCAGCTCTGGGGACCCGAACACCAGATTGAAAAAAGATGGTCAAGGAGAAAGGGTGCTGGGGCTGCTATCAGGGTGAGGCAAGAAGAGGGAAGTGCTCTTCAGGCAGGTGGAGGGGGAGGCCTGGGCAGTTGAGGAACAGAGAAGGGGTGGGTAGAGAGAAGGGGGCACATGGATGCTGTGAAAGAAGGATGCTGATGGCTGGAGATCCCCAGGAAGGACGTTAAGGCAGGGGAAAGATGGTGCAGCAGAAAGAACCTGAAGGCCGCTGTCACACACATGTGAGTTCACCTTCTCTGGAAAGTGGGTTTAATGCCCATCTCAGACAGTTATGTCAAGGTTAAATGAGCTAACGAGGGAAAAGCACTTAGCACAGTGCCTGGCACACACTAAGTGCTCTGCGCATGCCAGCTACTTCTAGCCTCATCACTTACAGCTCAGCCAGGAGCTGAGTCAGACCTCCAGGGCCTCTGCATGGCGGGAAAAGGGGAAGGTTGGGTCAGGAGAACAGAGCACGTCTCTCCCCAAATCCCAGAGGGTGGTCAGCAACTTCCCCAGGACAGAATCAGGGCCTTGGGGCATTGTCTGAGTTAAGACAGTCCCCTCCCCTCCTATGGAGGAGACCTGAGTTCTGAGTCCCCGCAGGCCTTGCCCACACCTCTCAGAGCACTTTCAACCTCATGTTTGGAGTAAGCCTGCCTCCCCTCCTGCCCCAGACCCAGAGGACTGGGACTACACCTCATGCCTCTCGGCACCGTCCGGGCTGCAGAGCCACAGACACAGCAGACCTTGAGAAGAGGCGACTGAACAAATGAGCAGAGGGGCAAAGAGGAGGCTCAGTGCTGACCTTTCAAAGAGGGTGACTTATGGCTCCCTAGATCTAGCAGCTGGCTTGGGCTTGGGTGGAGATGGGGCAGGAGAGGTTAAGGAGATGCACTCGGGCTGGAAGGCTCAGAACAAGCGGCAGCAAAAAAAAAAAGAGGGGGCTCTGAGCAGGAAGGAGGGGGCCACTGTGCACAAGTTCAAAATGTGAACCATAAACTCACCCAAGGGCTTCAACATCCCCTCCCTGGGGCTGGGCAAGAACTTGCCTGCGGAGTGGGCGGGGCCAGAGCACCCCCACCCCATCTCCCGTAGGCTTTCTCCATCCTGGCTCTCTCCTCCTCAGATCCACGGTCTCCACCCAGGCACACCCAGCTTTTCAGTGCTGGGACACCCGGGATCCTGTGACCCAGCACCTCCTCTTTCCTACTTTGACTTAGAGGGTGAAAATTTTAGAAAACTATAAAACTCCAAATGTTTCCAAGTTTTATTTAACTCTCAAGTTTCCCCAACAACGGAGAAAAGATCAATCAAGAGGCCAGAAGCAATCATGACTACCACTTTCTAACGAGTACTGAGCAGTGTGTCAAAGGCTTTATGTGTATTTTCCCCTTTATTTCTCATAAGAATCCAGCCAGGCAGGTAGCTATTATTCCCATTTAACAGCTAGGGAAACCGAGGCTCAGAGAAGTTAAACTCTTTGCCCAGTAACAGAAACACATCTCTCACCTGAACCTCACAACCACCTCCTACCTGGCTCTCTACTGCCCCCTAGCGTACCTTCTCCATCAGCAACTGTGGCACCGGGGTTGCTCCCCAGTTCCAGCCCAACAGGCCTTTTCACGGCATCTATAACATCCACAGAAGGTCCTGTGGCCTTGCTGACTTCTCTGAACCAACTCAACTGTTCATCTCCCTCCCCCAACCCTGCCCGACTCCCGTGACCTTCTGTCCACCCGCGTTACAAACTTCCTCCTACTTTGCTTCCCTCTCTACCTAGGACACTCCCCCACCCCGAGCTTCCACATTTCTCAGGTCTCAGCTCAAATGTTGCTCCAAGAAGAGGCTCCCCTGCCCAGCCTAGCAAGGACTCACATCCAGCGGTCACTTTCTTTTCTCAGTCGCAGCATCATTATCTTAAATTACCTGCATACCTTTACTTCCTACCGTCTGCTGCCCCACTGGGTGGACCCCAAGTTCCCTGAGCGCAGGGACATTACATTCCCAGCATTTCACACACTGCTTGGCACCAAGGACGATCAAAATAAGCACTGGTTGAAAGAAACAGAGGCAGGTGGGGAAGAGGAGTCAGGCTTTGAACCCCAGTCTGTGTGGGAAGCCAGTGAGCCTCTCCACTCAAGCATGCACGGACTCCTTAAACGGCCAGGGAAGAGCTCTTTATAGACTTGGAAGGCCACATCCCAAACTGCTAACATGCTTCCCTGTAAGGAGTATGTGGAACGAAATGGGGAAGGAACTTTTTTTAACCATATGTATTTCTATATTTATTTGAATCTTTGTAAGGTCACATGTATTACTTTTGTAATCTAAAACATAACGCATGCAGAACCAGGGGATTTTACCCCCTCTCGGTGAACTCTCCTTAACCCCTTAGCTCCAGACGCATTACCTGCACACACCTTCCTCGGCTCACAGCTTTCCCCCTTCAGCCAATGGCAGAGAACGTGAGCACAGCCTCAAACCATTTGCTCCTACGTAGGCAGAACCAAGCTAAAAGAAGGGATATCAGAAAAACATCCTAGGAAGTGGTGCTTCTCCACCCAGCAAGACATCAGAACCGCCAGGGAGGTTTCCTGAAATGCAGGTCCCTGGGCTCCACCCCCAGGATTGGGCTCCGCAGGGCAATCCAGAGATGACCACTGGATTAAGGGGCCCACCTCTGGGGACCCCAGCCTCTAGCCTTGGAGTAGGTCAGGACTGGGCAGCCATGCCCTCCCTGGAACGCTGCCCCTGCAGGGGGTAGTCTTTTGCATCCAACTCTCAACTTCTGTCAGGAGGTGGCTACAAAAACTGCCCTTCTACACAGTTCAGGACTTAACCGATCAGCACCTCAGCCTTCCTCCCTGGGGGCCCTGAGTCGGAGAGAGAAAGGAGTGGGACCAACCCCAGCTGGTGGCAGCCACGGCTCATCGATGCTACAGCCGAGGCCTGCAAGAGGGGAACCTGTCAAGCACATGATCAGCAGCAGAAGGAAAGCTGAGAACCTGTACTCCACAGAGCAGCATCTGAGAAACTTCAGGTAGGACTTAGGGCCACAAAAACCTGACTCCCTAAAAGAACCAGAAGTTTTCCTCCTTCATAATAATACATAATATTATTTACATGTGTATGTACATACCCACATACATAAAATGGGCCATTTCCCTTTTTCCCCTGACTACCAGGAAGCTCAGAAATCATATTTACCCTCATAGCTACTGCATCTGCTTCTCCAATTTTTATCTTTGGAAAATGGAGTCCTATTTTCCTACCCTTATTATTTGCAAAACTGTTTCAAATATTTCCTATAGAGATGGGGCAGACATAAAGAAATCCAAGCATTTCTTATCAGCAAACCTCTGTAAAGGTCATTGCCAGAGCCCAGCTCTGTCCACAACTTCATGAATGTGAACAAAGAAACTATCCTCTATTTTCCTTTAGAGACCATTGTACTGCCTGACAGGACTGAGACAGCCCAGGGGAGTAATCAGGGCTGGGCTACATTTGCAGGTGCTCTTTCTGGGTCTATCAGTGACCTTGGCCCAAGCACCAGCCCCACAGCTAGCCCAGGCCCATCCTTCACCACCAACTCTGGAGCCTTGATTTGCAGGTTCCCGCCAAGGCCCCTCTTGGGCCACTCTATCCTGCCTGGGGTCAGGTAAAGAAGGATCTGACTTTACCAGATCTATTCCTATGCTCCCACCCTGTCTCCCTCCTTGCCCAGGTCCCAAATAACCAGGCCACACACCAGGTTTCAAGTATCTGTCTCTTCCTTTCACTCTCTCAAAAGAAAAAATAAATAAATTGCAGAAGGCGGCAGCATGTCCAGTCTTCCCCTGGCTCCCGGACACCCGACCCCAACCCTGCCCCCCCCCTCCCTCCCACATTCCCACTCCCTAGACCCAACCCTCCCCATTCCCCCAAAAAAAAAACCCAGGAAAAAAAAAAAAAGCCACAGTTAGACCTTCCACTCATGCAAACCGGCAAAGAAAAAAGGTGGGGGGCATGTGGAAGGCAGGGGGCCTACAGTGGAGTCCCCCTACATATCCCCCCAAAACCACCTTTGAGAAGAAAAAAAAAGGAAAAAAAAAATGAGAAATCAAGGGACACAGGGAGTTATGCTGGGGGCAGGGGTGACCCCAGACCCTGCCTCAGGAGAGCGCGGAGGCCTGTAGCCCTGCATCCCGGCAGCGGGGTGCTCCTTGAGGGGGGCCCTGACTCCTGGAATGTTGTGGGAGAAGACGGGGGAGGGCAGGTTGCCCCCGGTGGGTCTGTGTGTGCATTGGGGGCGGGCGGAGCGAGGGCTTCTGAGGAGCGAGGGCTCCAGATAAGGAGCCCGGCTCCCCACCAGACCCCAGGTTCCTGGGGTTCAGGAGCCCAGTTCTGGGGCATGGGGATACATGCAGAGGAGTCTCCCCCCTCCAGTGGGCTGAATCCAGTTAGAAAGGAAATAAATAAGAAGGGGTGGGAGGGAGGCTGGGGGTGCGAAGGGCTTGGGCGATTCAGTCCAGACCAAGGGCCCGGGCGATGGAGGCAGGGTGAGTCCAGGCCAAGCCAGGGCAGGAATCAGAGTCTCTCTCGGGCTGGGACCCAGATGTAGGGGCCTGAGAGGTCCTCGATGACGCGCTTCACCTTGTGGTAGATCTCCTCAAAGCTGTCACCCTCCACGATGGCTGGGGGTAGGTGGAGCAGGGAGTGAGGCCCAGAGGAAGGAGCACCCGTTTCTAGTTCTCCAAGCCCTGAGCCGTGATGCCGCACCCGCCCAAGGCAGGCACCTCTTTCTAAACTGCCCACCCAGCAGGGGCCCCTTTTCTGAGTCTGAGCCCAAGGCGCCTCGAGTACTAGCAGCGGGCTCGCCACAGCCTAACCTGAGAAGCACTCTGTGAATTCCTGCTCCAGCTTGGTGGCTCTGTCGAAGGCTTTGCGGGCTTGCTCCTCTGTGATCCGCTTATTAATCTCTCTGTGGAGAGCGAGAGAGACACAGACCTGAGGGTGGGCCCCACCAGCCTTATCTCCTCCATCCAGGGACGTTAAGGTGCAAGCAGTAGTTTCTTATTTGGAGCACAAAAAAAATGCAGTTTCCCATATCCTCTGGGGCCACAGATGGTCCCCCTCCCTACGACCCACCCCAGTTGGGTGTGGCCGCTCCAAGGACCTCTCCAGAGCCTCATCCTTCCAGCTGGCAGCCCCACGCAGGGATTCAGACTCTAACTCCCGACAGCACTCGGCCCTGGCCTGCCCCAGCAGGTGTGTGCCCCAGGGGGTGCTGGGGGTTGTAGTCCTTCCTAGCCCAGGGCAGGAGAGGAGGGAAGAGGCCTGGGAGTCCCTGTCTACTACAGGTTCGCTCTCTCAAGCAGATCCCCTCAGGGGCTGCTGGAGGCGCTGTCCAGGGTTCTGAGGGGAGAGTTCAATGGAGGCCTTCTGAGGCCCAGGGCCACAGTGTGGGGGAGCAGAGGGGAGGCCCCCTGGGACGATACTCACAGCACATTCTCCAGGGAGCGGGGGCGGATGAAGATGGCGATAGGGTGCAGGTGGGCCGCCTGCAGCCGCCGCACGGCATTGGCCGAGACATCGAGGATGCAGTGCTTCCCCTGGGGGCAGGCAGGGTGGGCGGAGGGGGACCAGCAGGTGGCGGGAAAGGACAGACAGAGGCGCCAGGACAGGACACAGAACAGACAAAGGTGGCGAATGGGAGGTTGGCCAAAAGGGAAGTGACATGGATGTCGACAGACACGTGGGCAGAGAGAGTCGAGGCAGGAAGGGGTATGGACAGCATGAAAGACAGAGGAAAAAAGGAGAGGAGTAGATGGAGAGGAAGGCAGGGGCCAGCACAGGAGGGAAGGATTGGACGGAATGGAGGGACAGGTGAGAAATAGGCATGGGGGACCCAAAAGATGGGGCAGAGCAAGGCAAGGTGGAGGTGGAGTCAGACAGGTGGGGCGAGAAAGCAAAGAAATAGAAAGGAAGTAGGATAGAGGGAGGCGGGAGGGGAGGACGGACAGAGGACAGACAGATGGAAGGAACAAGGAGAGACAGATGGGCAGGAGGAGAGGCAGATGGAGAAAGGAGCCGTGGAGGGAGAGGGCAGGGTGGGGGCAGCAGGGAGATGGAGGTGGCAGAGGAGTGGGAGATGGGAGTGGAGACCCCAGGAACAGGCAAGGGGAGAGGCGAGAGGGCCAACCCAGAGCCGGCAGAAGGGAGAGACCCAGGTGAGGGAGGTCAAGCCACCAACGGCAAGGCCACGGGAAGAGAGGAGAAATGGGGCAAGGCGAAGGTTGGGGGAGGAAAGGGGACAGATGGCAGCCCGGAGTTTGGGGTCAGGAACCGAGGGAGGGAGGGAGGGAGCGGGGAGGCAGGGTAGCAGGGCACAAGAGAGCAGGCAGTCAGACAGAGTTGCCCAAGAGGAGAAGGAGGTGGAGGAGCAGAGTCAAGACCCAGCAGGGAAAGAGACAGAGAGAGAAAGAGTTAGAGAGAGCTGGAGGAAGGCCGGGGGTAGGGGGCGGCGGGGAGGACGAGGACGGGGTGCCCGCCAGCTCCTACCTGCTCAGCCACCTCTCGCACGGACTGCACGCTGGTTCCATACAGGTGGCTATTGTACTGGCCGGCCTCAATGAACTTGTGGGCCTGAATGTCCTTCTCCATCTTCTCCCGGGACGACACAAAGTGGTAATCCCGGCCATCTATCTCATACTCCCGCTTGGGCCGCGTCGTATCTGCCGGGAAGTCACCCCACCCACCAAAGATCTAATCACCAAAACTCTAGCTTAAACCCTGCCTACAACAACCCACAGGGAGCCCAGCTGGTCCTTCAGGGGAAGGGGGCTCCTGAGGAGACTGAGACTGAGGAAGGACAGAGCCACCTCTCCCAGCACCTCCAGATCCTCCAAGTCCCTGGCCTGGGATGGTCACGGTGGAACACGAGGGTGGCTGAGAAGCGCCCTTCTCAGAGAACCTCCGTGCCTGGCTGCGCCCCAGGGACGGAAAGCGCTCTGCCTGTGACCCCTTGGAGGGAATGGAGGGACAGGTGAGAAATAGGCATGGGGGACCCAAAAGATGGGGCACTCTCCATCCAAGGCCCCGGCACTCACGGGGAACACAGGATCCAAACTTGTCGGGGAACTCGGAGAGGAGATCATCGTTGGCGCGGTCCTTGGTGGGCCCAAGGATAATGATGGGGCGAGCATAGTGCACTGAGGAGAGAGAGAGGGCTCAGGGGACAGCAGAGCCGGGGAGCAGGAGGGGCTCGGCTGGGCCAGGGTGGGGCTCACCTTCCATCTGCGTCACTGTCTCATAGCTCAGAACCGAGTCTTCTCGACCTAGCAGGAGGCAGGGCATCTGTGAGGGGCTCTGAGATAGGGGACTCAGGGCCCTGAGCCATCTTCCTAAGGACATCAAGAGAAGCTCAGGCCCCTCTCACCCCAGGTGTTCCCAAATTGACACTACATACCCTGTGATCCAGAGCTGGAGCCCCAATCCTAGGAAGAAAGAGCAGGCCAGGTGGTCGGTCAAGTCCAGCCCCACAAGCCCCCCACTCTTCCACACAAGCTCACAGCCTCTTCTACCTACCTTGGCCTTTAACCTTGACCACTCTCGTCGCTCAACCCTGTGGGATACATGGAAGGATGACGGCAGGAAAATGCCCAGTGAGCGGCCCGATGGCCCTGCTAATCCCATCTCCCAGCTGCTCCTTAATGAGACGTCTGCCCCAAAGGCTCATGGGAGTCATGGTACCCAGGAAGGCCCAGCAGACAGACCCCCAAGAAGTCAGGGGGCAGACCCATGCCCTCCCTATCGGCTGCCCACCCGGGGGACCTTGGGAGCTTCGGTACCCGTGGCAAGAAGGCTCACCGCCGTTTGCTGGGGATGAAGCCAATGTCATCGGTCTCGCTGTCAGAGTGGACCCGCCGCGCCTGCCACCACTCCTCATCGCTGGCGTCGATGACATGCAGCACATCCCCAAAGCGGAAGCTCAGGGCCTGGCTCAGGAAGCCGCAGTCCTTGGTCTTGTCGTAGTCAAACAGGGCCCTGTAGGGCAGGTGGCCTTGGGTCAGAGCCTGGTGAGGACTCCGGCCACCCTGAGACCCAGCCTGGCGGTTCTGTCCAGGGGTCTACCCACAAGCATGGCAGCTGATGCCTCCCCTACAGGAGCTGTGGGTTCTGAACCCGAGACCTTTGTGGGGACCCAGAGCTCTACCAAAACTCATAATTGCCACAACTATGAACTGTCACTCCGTCCACGCTGTGTCAGGGAGAAGACAGGATGTGGATTCAGTGCAATTTCTCGAGGAAGGTCTAGACGAGCACCCTTCCGAAAAAGCAGGCGCAATTCGTAAGCATGTCACAGTCACAGGCGCAACCTGGACTCAGACTCGTAAGGGGGAAGGGAAGAAGGTGGGGAGGCATAAACTGGGAGTTTGAGGTTTGCAGGTACTAACCACTGTATATAAAACAGATAAAACAACAAGGTCCTACAGGGAACAATATTCAATGCCTTTTAATGGCCTATAATGAAAAAGATCATGGAAAGGAATATATATATGTATACTTACAACTAAATCACTGTGCTGTACACCAGAAACTGACACAAAACTGTAAATTTACTATAAGTTAATTTAAAAAAACTCATAAGGAAAAAAACAGATCACTCTTTGCAAACTCTGGTTATCCTCATCAATATGAAATTCCTGGCATTAAGTCCCAACCTCTGAGGTCAGGACAAGGGAAGGAATGACCGCTGAGGTGGCAGAGATGCCGAGCGGAGTACTGGAGCGAGAAAGACAGGAACAGACTCCAGACTGTCCGGTGTCCTCTGGAGTCAGAACTGAACAGCCCTGGGAACCAGCTGGACCCCGCAGGGAAGGAGGGGCCAGGTGAGGCCCGAGTTTGAGCCAGGCATCTGGGTGGACAGTGGTGCCATCTCAGGAGAGAGAACACTAATTCAGCAGGACAGAGAGCACAGGTGCACAAGAAGTGAGCTCAGTCTGGGACGTGTTGCAGGTGAGATGCCTATGGGACATCCCAAGGGACGTGTCTAGAAAGCAGATGGCCAGAACTGCAGGTCTGGACCTCCGGGAAGAGGTCAGGCCAGAGCTGACAGCTCGGAGAGACATCTGCAGAGTGAGCAGCAGGTGAGGCCGTGTGAGTGGACGGGGGCCCGGAGGGAGAGAAGGGAAGGAACATTAAGACACGGCATCTACACCTGGGGAGGGCGAGACAGAGGAGCCAGTGGGACAAGGAGCCCTAAGAAGGTAGCAAAACACTGCCGGAGAGAAGGGGGACAGACTCCAGAGAGCTGTGGTCCCTCCCCTGGACCACATTATCCCACAGGGCTGTGCAGGTTGGGGCAATATTCCAAAAGCCGAGGGCTCCCTGCTCTGCCAGGCATTAACCTTTGAGTTAGCAGATTGTGGGGCAGCTAGGGGTCTGAGGGGGAAGTGCCAGGGTGAGCAGGGGCTAGGAGGCAGTAGGGCTACTCCAGACGGAGGCTGTCTTCCATGTACTATGGAGTATTTCAAAATGCTAACCTGTGCAGCTGAGCCCATGAACACCAGCCGAGTGTGAGCCTGCGGGGGTGGGGGGAGGTTGGGGGGCGGCAGGATGCAAGGGAAGAGCTGGCTGGGGGGCAAGGGGGCACAGAACGAAGAGGAGCCCAGCACAGGAAGCATCCGACCTGATGTAGAAACCCCTTTTGGGGTTGCTCCGCAGGGAGGCAGTCCCTGAGCCCAGGCTGCTGTTCATGAGCTGCTCCCGAAGGTCGTGGATCTTGGCCTCGAATCGGCTGTACTCTGAGGAGGGACAAGAAGGATCCTGGGCTCTGGCTCCATTCTGCTGCCATGCTCCCTGGGCCCCGCTGGAGACTTGAGCCCAGGAGACAGAGTTCTGAGGACCATCTCAACCCCCAAGAGCGGGGAGCTTCAGGCCTAGTACCTTCCGGTTTGTACTGAGCGATGATCGTGACTGTCTGACCCGCATTCTTCAGGGCGATGGCAGCCTGCTCGTGGCTGGCATTGCGGAGGTCAACGCCATTGACCTAGAGAGGGCAGGAGAGGCTGGGTTGCTGGAGATGGGACCAGGCCCCTGCCCATCTGGGCTCTGCCCTGAGGGGAGGGCGTGGTGCGGGCAGAGCCCGCCTCCCCTCACCGAGAGGATCTGGTCCCCCTTCCGCAGCTCCCCGCTGAGGTCTGCAGGGCCCCCAGCCAGGATGAAGGAGATGAAGATGCCTTCACCATCCTCGCCGCCCACGATGTTGAAGCCCAGGCCCGTGGAGCCCCGGTGGATGACAATCCGCCTCGGTTCTCGGGGAATGTCTTCCTCCCCCAGCAGGTCCTTGGCCACTGGAGAGTAGCGCCGAGGAGAGGTGGGGGTCATGGCTGTGGGGTAGTCGGTGCCCAGGTAGCTGCTGTGACTGATCTCGTTGTCCAGGTGCTGGGAATAAGCTGGGGGAAGACGTGGGCGAAAGGATGAGACAGAAACGCGCCGAGGGAGACAGCACCCATCTTCCCACCTCCTCCTGAGGGAATGTGACTGTGCCAGAGAAATGAGGCTGGGGTGGTACAGGGGACACTGGGTCACAGCAATGTCAGGGGGCAGGACTTCACAGGTGACAGTAGGGTTGGTTCTCCTAGGGGCAGACCTGAAGGTTTCATGACCTAGGGATGCCAGGGGTCATGAAGTCAAGGGGAACATGAATACTAGGCTTTGGGGGTTTTCCTTTGGTTGTAGCATCTCTCAAATCTCTTCATCTATAAAATTCCTCTCTTTTTTTCTTTCTCCCTCTTGGCCATTCATTTGTGGGAAAAAACTAGGTCATTTGTCTAACAGAATCTCCCTTATTCTATTAGGGAAATTCTAACAGCTAAATCACTGCTTGCATCCCCGGCCCTGGGGGGTTAACCTGCACCTCTGCCCTGCATCTCCTGTAAGCTGGTCAATCGGACTAGAGACTTGCCTAGACCCAAGTTCAATTTTTTTGGCAAGAACCCTTCAGAGGTGCTGCATGCTTTCTGCTGCACCCCGACAGGATGTGATAACATCAGGCTGCAGGTAAGACAAATCTGTAGATTCAGGTATTGTCAGTTTGCTCCATCCACAATAAAGCTCCCCATTAGCCTGTCACCTAAGAGTTTTAGCAGCCATTGATGATCCCTGCCCAGTACTGATATTTCATTGGGGACAGCAAAAGAGCGATATTCTACTTTTTTTTAAAGGAAGGAACATTTATTAGTGGGAATTTGTCTATAAAAAAGAACATTCCCATATCAACCATTTGGTTACCCTGAGGTGCAGTTTGTACAGGAAGGGAATGTAAATGCTTGACCCTTTCCCTTTATTTGCCAGTTTTCAGAATGAATGGGCTCCCTAGCATCCTCCAAAGGTACCCAATTATTTTGAATAGATTTTAACATATTTAATGAATTTTGATTGAATGGTCAGCTTCAATTTGGCTCCTGTGTCTTTGACATGACCCTAGTGGTCTTGAGTATCTTCCCTGCTTCCTAAGATGTTACAAGCTCACCTTTAACATTTCTTGCTCAAGATTTAGAATTGGCCTTTTCTCCAAAGAACCAAGGTTCTCTTTGGTAGGTTATGTTGTTTAGAAACAAGATCATGGGATTTTAATAGGGTTTTACAGTATGATTTCATATTTGGATGGAGCAGTCACATCTTGTTACTCTTTTCCAAAAATTTCTTAGCTATTCTCCCAAATGTATTTTTCCAGTTGAACTTTAGAATCAACTTGCCAAGTTCCCGGGGTTGGGGGCGGGGGGACATTAAAATTCTGATTAGGGTTGCATAAAATGTATAGATTAACTTGGAAAGGGTTGAGATGTTTAGCATATTGTTTTTGCATCCAGAAACATGGTGTGACTCTCTAATTCTCCCAGTCTTCTGTTATGTCCTTCAGTAGAGTTGCATCATTTTCTTCAAATAAATCTCACTTTTTATCCAGATCATTTTTCTAAGCATTATACAGAGCTTTTTTTCCATGGCAAAAGGGATCTTTTTACCCAGTACATTATCTTATAGCTGGGAAGTTACTAATTCTTGTTATTTATCCTACACGTGGCCACATTCTTAACCCTCCATATTATTTCTAAGTTCTTCAGTTAATTCACTTAGATTTTAATCTAGATGTATAAGAGTACAATTTACAAATAAGGATACATTTGTTTTTCCCTTTTCAAATGTAACATCCATTTGTTCTTTTTCTCTTGTTACACTTTAGAAATCTCTAAAGCAGTGATTCTCAAACAGTGTAATTTTGCCTCCCAGGGAATATTTGGCAACGTCTAAAGAGACATTTTTCGTTGTTCTGATGGGTGGGGAGGGGTACCACTGTCATCTGATACGTAGAGGCCAGGGCTGTTATTAAGCATCCCACGATGCACAGAACAACTCCCCACAACAAAAAATTACTGAGTGCAAAAATGTCAATAGTACCAACATCGAGAAGCCCTGCTCTAAAGCAATGTAGAGTCTTAGCAGCAGTAAGAGGCGTTCTTGCCCAGTTCCTAACTTAATGGACACACTGCCAGGATTTTATCATTACGATGTGATTTCTGGTCACTATTCTTCAGTCATGTTAAGGAAAAAGTCCTCTGTTCCTAGTATAGTATTTTCATCCGAAAATAGATGTTGAATTTCATCAAATGCCTTCCCCACATCTATCTGAAATGAACTTACTGTTTTTCTCCCATTTTCTCCCAGTGAATCATGTTAAGAGGTTTCATAATATGGAACCACATTCAACTTTCTGAAACAAACCATACTTTGTGACAATGTTAATCCCTTAATATGCTGCTCTTTGTTTTGCAACTATTTATTATAAACTTTTACATCTGTGTTCAGAAGCAAAATTGTCCTATACATTCCTTCTTTTATATTATTTTTGTGACCATCTGAACTGCCCTTATAAAACAAAATGTGAAATTATTTATCTTTTCCTATACTCAGAAAGAGCGTAAGAACTATCTGTTCTTTGAGGATTTGGTGAAATTAACCATAAAACCATCTGGGCCTTGTGCCTTCTAGGGGAAAGACTACTGACAATCTTTTCTAGTTCTTCGATGGGGACCGATTTCTCATCTATTCTCCAACCACAGGAAGTGACAGAGGTGGTGGCTAGTTCATGGGAAGGATTTGAAGAGACGGTGACCAGAGACATCATTGGGGTAACTGGGATGGGTCACGGGGAACTCTGGGGTTTGGAGGGCTCTCACAGGTTGTGATGTCTGGGGGAGCATAGCTGTCACTCAGGTAGGCATTGCTGGGCTTGGCCACCTTTAGGTAGACAACATCATACGTGTTCTTCAGGGCTGCCACGGCATCCTCATGCATGACGTCCTCCAGCCCCACACTGTTGACCTGGGGTCAAGGGAAGCAGAGCTCAGACAGAACCAGAAACAGCCTCCAGACAGATGCACCCAGGGGTGAGCTGATAAGGAAGCCTGGGCCTGTAGGCAAGACCCAAGTGTAGGCTAGAAAAGTGACAGGGGTCCTCACCGCCAGGATCTTGTCTCCAATCTGCAACCTCCCATCCTTGTGGGCGGCACCCCCTTCAATAATCTTGGTTACATAGATGCTATTATCTCCGGGGATGTGCTGGTTCCCGACACCTCCTGCGATGCTGAAGCCAAGACCTAGGTGAAGGGGAGGGCAGAGGTGGGCACCCAAGCACCTGGGGGGCAGGCCTTGGGGCCAGGGACAGTGGGGCTGGGGGTGGAGAAATGATGAGTTACTACCTTTAGGCCCCTTGATGAGCTTGATCTCCATGAGCTTCTCAGCCGGGGGCTTCCGGCGCATGACGTAGAGGCGGACAATGGAGCCTGCCTCTTTGAGGGCCTCCACTGCAGCTGAGTGCGTCACCTCCCGAACGTCCACTTCGTTTACAAACAAGATGCTATCGTTGACCCTGAGGGCAGCAAGGTGGGCCTGAGCCGGAAGCTTCCTGCTGCCCTGGCCCTCCCTTTCAAGGGAATCAGAATCCTGCCCTCTGTCTCCTCTCCCCACCTGAGGCGGCCATCCTGGGCCGCAGCCCCGCCGGGAATGATCTTGGTGATGAAAATGGATGGGTCGTCACCGATGTGTGGGTTGTCAGTGCCACCTGCGATGCTGAAGCCCAGACCTGAGTTACCCTGGGCAGAAGGAGGGGAAGAGGGTCAGCTGCCCACTTGGGACAAGGTGAGCAGGGAGGGGACTGGGTCAGGGAGCTATGACCAGAAGAGGAAAGGACAGGGTTAAGAGGTTGATCACCTAGAAAACATGGGCACAGAGAGAAGCACAGACAGGGAGCAAGAGGGGGGACCTCAGAGGGAGGAGCCTGCTCACCCTTTCCAATGTGATCTCCTCGTATTCCATTTCCCCCTCCGTTCCGTTCACCTGCAACTCCAGCACGGGCCAGAAACACAAGGACAGTGAGACAGACTTCCTACCTGAGAACCTGGCCCTACCTTGCTGCTGGGACCCAGGCCCTCCCCTCTCCCCTCTCCCTGCTGCAATGGCCCCAAAATCTAAACAACTCACATATCCCGGGGCTTCTAGGGTGTCTGTGTTGACAATCACAGGGGGGGAATTGGCCTATGAAGGGAAAAAGAAGATGAAAAGCTGCCTGAGCCTTGGCTCAAGAGGGAGCCCGCACCCAAGAGGCCCAGCAGCCTGGCTACCCTTGCAGCCTCTTAACCCAGCCCGTGCTGCTCCCCGTGACTCCCTGAAGGACCCAGCCTCCATCCACGTTACACACACATGCACACGTGCTGGACCCAACTCTGCCCAGCCCAGGCCCCCTGCATGTGGAAGGAGGTGTCTGAGAAGCAGGAAGGGAGAGACAGCCAGATGGGGGAGCAGCAGATGGTAAAGGGGGGGGGGGGGGCAACTGGAAGAGGGGAAGTTTCTCACCGGATGTAACACCACAGAGTGTTACATGCCTTATGTGCTACACACATACACCGCAGGGCTTGTGTCCACTGGGTCCTGCCTTTTCTGCCCCTCCTTCCAGCCCCCATCCCTGTCCCTATCCACCCACATACACCCAGATACCTTTATAACCCTCCCTCAGATCTGCCCCTCACTTTCACACACATTTACCCTAAACCCTGGGCCCCAGGAATCTGGGGTTCCCCCAGATGCAGGCCTCACCCTCCCTCTCGCCCACCCACCAATTCAATCCACTCCTTCCTCCAGGGACCCTGTTGCCTAGCAACGGTATCTAAGCCCAGCCAAGGCCTAGGGAGACCCACCTCCCGGAGGCCCTGTCGTCAGGACAACGGGAGGAGGAGATGGGGCGTGGCCTAGAGACGACCAGACTCCCGAGGGCAGTAGGGATCCGCTAGTCCCGCCTCTCCTGCCCTAGGCCCCGCCCCCCGTTAGCCAGGCCGAGAAGTCCAGGCTGAAGAGGTTTGTGGGCGCAGAGCATCCTGAATAACGTCCCTTCCTCCCTCCCCTAAGCCCCTCAATCTACGCAATGCAAAGGACGTCAGGAAAGGGGAGTGGTTAAAGACATCCGGGTCCTATTCTCTCATCTACTCTCCCCTCAACCCCACTTCATTCGGGAAAGGGTTAAGGTGGGGCGTGCCCAGGTCCCTGACGTCAGTCGCTTCAACACCGCAGGGTCTCTAGACTCCAGGGCGGGGCCAGCTTTAGGCCGGTCCTAGGGGCTTCCCCAATTGCCAGGGCAACCGAAGCCATGTTTCCATGGCAATGGGAGAAGGCCGCCAAAAGCCTCCTTCCGGGGTCTCCAATCTATCTCCTCCTTAAACAAATATTTATTTGGAGCCTACCAAGCGCGAGGCACTCATCACAGATTCCCCAGACTCCTCTCTCCTACTGCTATTTCTCAATACTACACATTTTCAAGCTCTATAATAGATTTCATACCCATAAATCTATTGTCACCATCCTCCAATCCTTCAAATCTCAGCAAATGTTGTTGCCTAACTGAAGCCACCGACTGCCAAAATTTCATCCACATGTCCATCCACCCCATACCCTGTCCTCAATCCCCCTCCGCATCCTTATTCTAGAACCTTAGTTCTCAGCCCCCATCTTTCACTGGCAGCCACGTTCATCTGCATCCCCTCCCTCTCTCTCCCCCATCCAATATCCTCCATCTACATCCTTGCCCCACCCTTCAGTTTCCATCATCCAACCCCAGCCTCCATTCTCCATCCACTTCCCTGTCCCTGTCCTCCCATCTGGCCCCATCCTTTACCAGTCTCCTGCTCTTATCCTCCATCCTCATTTCTGATTCCCCAGAAAGAGCAGCACCACTCTCCCTCGCCTCATTCTCAAACCCTCAAGATTCTACGCCCGAATCACAATCCTTCATTCTCAACCCACTCCCCATCTCCTCTGAAAACTGAGGCTTCTCCTGTCTACCCCAACTCCCCAGACCTTGTTGTAAGACCTCCTTCCCACGTTTGTGGCCTCCAGCACTCTCTCCTTCCACTTCCCTCCGCTTCCTGAGCTCAGATTCCAAATCTCCCTAGCTCTGTACTGTCACTTCCTCTCCTCTTTCCCTTCCCCAGGGACTTAATATCCCCATCTCTGAAAAAAAAGCATTTCTAGTCTTCTTTCCTTCACTCTTTATGGGCCCCCAGAGTTTCACGGGAATACTCTGCATCATCACCCCATCTCTGGGGCCTTCCTTTCCTTCCTCTCAATCAGCTCAACCTGCTGCCCTGATTTCCCGGTCTCATCCCTGTGTGACTCCTGCCCCAGGACCTCCTCTCTGTCATTCCTCCATTTTGCTACATGCCAGAGAACAGTCCTCTCTCCCTCTCCAACTCCTCTCCTGCCACTTCCTCACCCCGGAACCTCCTGCTGCCCGCTCTCTGCCTCTTCATCCACCAGCTCAGAAACCTCCTCCCCATCTTCTTAGTGAAACATCAACAACCTCCTGCTTCCCAGGGCACCCCACAAGATCCCGGAATCTCACCTCTGACCCCAAAGTGCTCCCCTGAATCTCACAGCTAGCCTGGTACATTCTATGCCTCTAGCATGTGCCTCCAGAAGAGGAGACTGAGGGGGAAGACAATGGGAAGTGGCCTGGAGAATGGAAGGTGTCAGAAACAAGGCCTCCCCAGGACTGGAGAAGGGAAAACGTACTGTGAACGCAGAAAAGAAGGGGAAACAGGTGGTGGTAAATAATCACGGGGATGGGGACACAGGAAGGGCAGAAAGGGATCTGGGTGGAGGTGAGAGCCAAAAAGGAGGAGAGAGGGGAGGACGGGAGGAAAGGAGAGACATGGTGACTGGGGAAGGGGGTAACTGGGAGACGGGGAGATGGCTGGCCGAGGAAGAGGAGTGATCAGGCCGTGGAGGGCCTGAGCTGGGGATCGGGAAGAGGGAGAAGGAGAGTGCGTGGGAGGAAGAGAGAGACGGCATCAAGAACCAGCCAGCCAGCCAGCAGGGAGGGGAGGGAACACAGGAGGGGAGCGAAGGCTGGGGCCGGGGACGGAGGCAAAAAGGCCCTGCAACTAGAAGTCTCAGGCCAGACAGATGGAAAGGGCTGGAGAGCCAGGCCCACAGGCCGGAAGTGGGGGGAGGAGGTGGCGAAGGGACAAGAGCAAATGAGGGCAGCGGGAGCTCTGAACAGAGCTCTGGACACAGAAAATGGAAACGGAGGTGGGGGTGTGAAGGAATGAAGAGGGCCTGGGCGCGGGGAGCATCCTGGGGGATGCACACATCTCAACACACACGGGCACAGCACACACGCGCGCACATACACGCACCCTGGCTGCAAGCTCCACACCCACTCCCACTTGCCTGGCCTCTTTCTCCTCTGTAGGAACCAGGTTTTTTCAGCGCCCCTAAGGCCCCCTCCCCCGCCAGCCCCAGGAGCCCGAACCCCAACCCCCAGTCCCAGCCTCCCCCCACCTACGGCTCTCGCCCTACCGGCCCTTGGGGGTGGTTGTAGCTCCGAGGCTCCGAGGGCCGCACTGGGGAGGGGGCCGCCTGAGTCTCCTACCTTGACGGGGGAGAAGTGGGCGTGGCCCACGACCCCTTGGACGGCCTCGAGGTGGGACAAGTTCCTCTCCGCCACGTGCACCAGCTCGGGGGCGTTTACCTGGTTGGGGAGGTGGGCCGGGCTGTGCTCCAGAGGGGGCGTGTCTTCATCTTGGTAGCGGTATTTCTGGGGATGGGGATGGAGGCGTCACTGGGGCCAGCCCCGCGCCTCGGGCTCCAGGCTGCCCGCCCCGGCGCGCCTCCTCTTCCCCCCGCCAGTGCAGTGCGGAAGGCCCTGGGGCCTGACCAGCTCCTCCCCCTCCCTGTCCTCCAGCCCATTGGTTCCCTCTCTCCACCCTCCCCACAGCCCCCTCTCCCGCCGGGGCCTCGGCACCTCTCCCCTCTTCCCAAATCCCAGCCCCATGCCCCAACTCCTCCTCCTCCCAGCCTAGGACCCCAGCCTTCTACCCAGCACACTCCCTCCTCTAACGTCCGTTCCTTCACGTCCATCCCAGGACTCCAGCCCCTCGGACACGTGCACCCCACCGTCTCTACACCCATCCCCAGCTTCTTTGCTTCCCTCAATCGATTCATCGCACTTCCTCCTTCCCTAATCCCACTCCCCAGGTTGTAACCTCCCTCCTCCATCCAGTCGCTGCTCCCTCTCTGCAGTCTATCCCACCTCATTCCACCCTCACTGCCACAGTCCCCCTACTGCAGCCTCTACCCCAGGAGTGAATGGCCCTCCAGCACCTTGGGTGCCCCAGGCAGAGACCGCAGTCAAGTCCTTCCACTAGCTGGTACTTGGCATCACCCCCCTAGGCAGGACAAAGCTAAACCCATCCAGCTCTACCTCCAATGGTTTTGCTGGCTCCCAAGTAATCAGCAAAGGGACCCCAGGAGTCTACCCCACCTCTCTAAATACCCACAGCCCAGTCAGCTAATCGGATATACTAGAAGGAGGACGGGGTGGAAGGGGGAGGACCAGAGGCAGTAGGGCTCAGAAGGGGGGCAGGATGGGTAGCAGCTTCCAGGTTCTCCCATTGCAGAAGAGGGTAGAGCCTCAGAGTGAATTCCTGGTCTCTCTCCGGCCTTTTGGAGTGAAAGACCCAACATGAGCCCTGACTCCCTTCCTCACTAACCACCTGCCATCTCAAGGGCCTCCTCAAGGGCTAGCTTAATCGGGACACCAGTAAATGAGATTAACTGGGAACCAGAGAGAGAGGAAAAGGGCAACTGGAGACAGCAGTGAAGGGCAGCAGCCCTGCCTGGGTCCTCCCAACTCGGCCTCTGCCCCCACAGAAGCAGACCGTCCTCGACTCCAGGCCCAACCAATGGAGGATGGGGAGGCCACCATACACAGGGTTCCCCTCCAGGGAGACTGGAGAAGACAGAACACACTCCCCAATACACACAGGTAAAAAGAGAAGTTAGGATTCCCTCTCAAGAAGTATCTGGGAGGCTGAGAGCACCTCAACATTAGGAGGACAACAGTTACAAGATCAAACTGGAGGAAGCTTATCAAGGTCAATGCCTGAAACCAGAGTATGATTCTGAAAATTCTGAGGAAGAGGAACCAAGGCTGAACATGTAACTCAACTTTGGCTGTGACTAAAGAGGCAGGAAGAGAATGGGGAGAGGAAAATGGTACACAAAGACTGTCAAACCCAGGACATAGAGACAACGGGGATCCAGGGGCAACTTGATACATTTGAAGAGCCTGAAAGAGAGAAAAGAGGGGCTCATCCAGATACACTATTTTCTGCCCTTGCAGATGGACTTGGAGAGAGATTCTCAAGCTCCAGATTCCAATACCATGAGCACGAAGAGTGGAGAAGATGGGAAGTTAGGGGAAGTCTAAACTAAATAATCCTCCTCAAAGCAGGGCCATCTTGGATAACAGAATTTGATGAACTGAAAGAGGCTGTTCAATCCACACCCTGAAAAGGTCTTCCGCTTGGACAGGACAAAAGCTGAAGGCCAGGGCCCCAGAACTGGGAGGTCCAGGGAGGAGAAGATGCAGCTCTCCATTCTGACTTCGCAAGGCCCCCAACTCCCCAAGTGATAACTGAGGCAGAGCCAAGGGTTGCAGCTTTGAGTTTTGGACTCTAGGGGAGAGTTTGAACCCAATGCCTCTCCACCTTCACCCTACCTCACAGAGAAAATTCCTGAATCTGATGAAGAAATGTCAGGGTGCACATAAAGAAAATGGAAGCGTGGGAAAGGACAGTTCATTGTTTATTCTACAGAGGTAATGAAGGGAAATTTATATCACAGTGAGACTGCAGACACTGCTCCTGCCCCACCCCCATGGGGGGGAGGGGGTTGTCTAGGACTGAGGAATCCGGCTTGTCCTGATTGGGAGACAATGTGAGGGAAATGGGGAACCAGAACAGGGTACCAAAGTTCCCAGAATGTGGTTGAAGGAGGTTAGGGCCTATATTCAGTCCCTGGAAATTTTCTAAGTAAATGTACTAAGGAAGAACCTCTGGAGGGGTAAGGGTGGGAGAGAGTCATTCAGAAACTGCAGACTGGGAGGTGGGGGTCAGGGTCAGCACCTCTCAGCCCCAGATTACAGGACAACTGGCAGAAAAGGAGGATCCCCTCTTTTACCCTACTGGGACTCAGGGCCCTGGCCATCGACAGCCCGGATGTTATTGGGACCAAGTCTGAACCCCCAATATATTAAGACATAGGACAAGTCAAAGGCCTGAGGGTCGCTGTTGTTCCTTCCCCCTTGGCCCTCTCCTCACCAGAGCCCCAGTTGCCAGAATGACCTGGAACTGAGGCTTGTACCCCAGAATAGAGGGGTGTGAGTGAAAGTGGATGATCACAAGAGGAGCGACCCATTGAGCCTGTCCCTGAGACACTGCAACCCAGAGACCCCGCGCCAAGCATAAGGAAGAGCGACAGCGCTTGAAGCTTGCACCCTGAGATTTGAGGGGTCTGGGAAGAGGGGAGCGGGGCCGGAGCCCGTACCGCGGCACGTACCACGCAGAGACACATGGAGGCGAATCTGTTCCGAGCCGACATGGAGAAGGGGAGGGGAGCTGAGGGGAGGGGGTGGGTGGGAGAGCAAGGGTCGCGGGGTTGGGGGAGGGGGAGGGGCAGAGGGGCGGGGGCTGCAGCGGCAGCGGCGACTGGAGGCTGCGGCCGGAGCGTGGGGGGGGACGGCGCCTGCGCAGTGCGGGTGAGCGTCACGATGGGAGAGAGGGGGTGAGGGGAGACCCTCTTAGCCATCAACTTCCCTGTCTAGCTGTTTCTCTGTGGACTTCACCTTCCACAGTATACTCTTATTCCGACCCCTCTACAAATAGACACTCCTAAAATTTACCAATTTACCGTTCTGGTTCTCAGGGACCCCTTATTCTACCTAATCTTCCAACTATAAAAAAACATAGGCCCCTAACTATTCCAAAATCTCACTGGACTCTCGGGGTGCAGGCAAGGAAGCAGCAGGTCTCCCTCAATTCAGAAGGACCCCCAAGGGTCCCCACAAGCCTCCCTCAAGCCCCTCCCCCTTACCTCCCCAAAGATTGTTAATATGGACACGTCCCCTCAGATGCCAAGACATCTCCCATTCTAACCAGCAGCAAAGCCCCACCTGATAGCCAGACAATGCCCTAAGAGTTTAAGGACCACAGATCCTGTTGTGCCTTCAAATTAATCTACCCTTTAAATCATCCCTTTTAAAATTATATCCATCCCCCAATCTACCAACAGAGACCTTGAAATTAATGCAACTCTTACCCTTGCTCTAATCTAAACATCCAAATAAGCAGTCTTCAAATTCGTTTGGGGTCCTCTGTCCAAATCCTTGAACCTAATGACTTTGCAATATACCACTCCCCAATACCACCAGACTGCATTTTAGGGACTACTTAATGTATCTTAAAGATGGCCTTCCAAATTAAATCGCGACCTTTTCAATTTATTACCAAACCTTAAATTAAGAGATATTTTCCTATTCCATTTCTTTACCCTTTAAATGCATCCATTACTTCCTTTTCTGGCTGCCTTTCCTACATTTCATTTCAACATCCCCACCATGAGTCTAAATTTCCACTTTGTTGGAAGATTACTCTCAAATGTATCTATCTCCCCGATACCTAAGTCTCAAAAATTAGTCACCAAAATAAGATCTGGCCTGTAATTTGCAGTGACCCACAAATCTCCCAGAATACCCCTAAATGACTGCCTCAGATCTCTTCACAGGAGGCTTCCATTTTGTCCCAGACTGAACCTGAAAGCATCTCTTGTAAATATTCTCCATTGAACGCCCACCTTTCCAACTCTGAAAGCCCAGTGAGCAGTCTCCTAAAATCTGTTTCTCTGGCTTCTCTAAAATGCCCACATGTGGTAGAGAGGACAGACTTCCCTAGAACCTCACCCATGCCCCCTCTCTTCCCGTTGATCAGAATCTGTTAGATGCGCCCCCAGAATGCCACCCCAATGCCCTAGTTTCATATCTGGATAGAATGCTTGGATCCTCAGAGAGAGCCAGTGCGGAAGGGGCTGGACTCGAAATTCCTTCTAGAATAGAAAACGCACAGGCCCCAGTTCTCCACCAGTGGGCGCTATGGCCCACTAAGACCCTCCCCCATCCCCCATTTCCTTTTTCCCTCCATTTTCCGTTTCCCTGTTGCCTGGCAACGCAGCAAGGACTTTGCTGTCGCCTAGCAACCGTCTCCCTGGAACACAGAGCTGAGGTAGGAGGTTGTGCTCTGATGAAATCTGAACAGGGCTCCATCTTTGGAAAATTGAGACGTCAGATCGCCCAACCCCCGGATTCTCCTTTCCAAAGACCCCTGTGCCCTGCAGATTCTTAGACAGCAAGCCCCTCAAACCCCGTCTCGTTTCTGCACATGGGACAACGCCACGCCTCTGCGGGTCAGCCCCGCCCTCATTTCGGGCCGGTTACCCAGCTCTAAGGCCCCGCCCCTTTCCAAGGCGTTGCTGCCCGCCTCCCTTGATAGAGTAAGCCAGGCCCCGCCCACCTGCCTCCAGGAGGCCACGCCTCCGTCCGCTTCCCGCCCATTGCTCCCCCAGCCTCGCCCACACTGTCCCTCCGCCACGCCCCTGTTGGCCAATGAATGAGGCCGTTGGCCACACTGCCCCGCCCTCGGCATCTTAGCTTTGCCCAATAAGGACCACCCGGAGGGTTTAACCGCTTCGCCTCCGGGACTCCGGCCAAAAACCTCCAGTCTTTCCCCACTTTCCTCCCTCCCCCACTTATTCTGCTCCGCCCTCCACCACCCTCGCCCGGCCCTCAAGTCCGCCACGCAACTTCGGTCGTCGCCGGTTACCATGGCAACGGCGGCAGCAGCGCGGGGAGAAGGGGGAGGGACGGGGGCGGAGTGGGAGAAAGAGACACTCGAGACAGAGAGACACCGGCAGAGAGATAGGCACGGAGTAAACCTAAGTGATAGCTATAAGGACAGAGTTAGCACAAAGCACAGGGCCTGGCATATGGTAGGCATTCAATAATTGTTCCTTAAATTACTGCGGCAGAAGTCTAAATATAGGCAATGAAAGATGGAGGACTCAGACGGAGCTGGGAAGCTCAACGACCGCAAAGCATGAGCACCCTCTACCCCACCCAGCATTTTGGGGGGACAAGAGCCATGTGCCCCCTGCTGGCTCCTCCTAGGCTAACCCTCCGCTGCCCTGGATAGAGATGAACCACAATTCCCAACAGCCCCATGGGCAGCAACCCTCTAACATTGAGGGAGCTTGTGCCTCAAGGCCTTATGGGACTTGGAGTCCCCGCCATCCCGAGACTGACAAGTTTTCAGGCCATGGAATGTGACAAGCCCGGGTCTCCACGCCTCTGTAAAACCCCAAAATGCATGATCCTCTCTGCACAAGGCTCCTAATTTCGGGGATGCCCAACTCTGGGCTCCATCAAAGAAGTAGGGTTCTTGAAGGAAGATGAATAAACCACCCTCCTCCCAGAATAGCTGCCAGTGCAGGCAAGCCCCCTCACCCTCGCTTGCATATGTGTGTTCACGTGTTGGAAGGAGAGCCCACACATTCCAACTGGATTTCTGTGTTCACCTGCACATAAGGGACCACAACCAGGGAGCCTAAGGCTAAGGGGCAGGCTAAGGGCAGGAGACAGGAGGAACTGAGGCTCAGACACATTAAAGAAGAGCAGGCCAGAGAAACTGAGGCACAAAAATCCATTGAAACTACAGGGGATGGGAGGAAGAAGCCCTATGGAAGAAAGCCCAAAGCCTACAGAATGAGGGATAAGCAAGTAGCCCTGGAGAGGCGGTGGGGGCTCAGACCTAAAGGTCCTCAGCCCCCTATCTCTTCCATCCGCGCTCACACATGCACGACGCATGTGTAGACGCATGTGTACACACATGTGTGAGTTAGTGGCAGGGAACATGTGTGTCCTCAACTCCCTCCCCTAAGAAGCTGCAGTTCACACTAAATATAACCCCCTCCCCAGCCTGTGACTCACCCAGACCCCGCCTCCCCGGCCCCCACTTCCTGTCCCACCCCCCAACCCCCAGCTGCCTGCCACCCGCCCAAGCCTCCCTCCACACACCAGGCATCCAGCTCTCCAGTCCCAGAGTCTCAAAGCCAAGACCTAGGTATTCTGCATCCCACCAGGAGCTGGCTAGCACTCCCCATCCAAGAGCTCCTGCACTTGCCAGGCTCCAACCACAGGGCCACCCTCGTCCAGATCTTCACTGCTGCCAGCCCGGCCCTCCTCCTACTCCTCTGCACCCCAGTAACCTTAAATCCAGGTGTCCTCCCCTACCTTGATCCCAAGTATCAGGGGTAACAGGAACATTCCCCTCCATCCGCTCTTCTCCCTCTTTCTCAACGAGGGGCAGATACAGTGTGGGAGGAGATGGGGATGTTGGGAACCTGCCTGGGCCACCCCCAAATTTTGCACCACGTTCCTGGTCCCCCTCCTCATATCCCTTCTCTCGCAAAACCTCTCCTCCTCCTTCTCAGGAGCTGGCAACCTCAGCTGCTGCAACCTTCTACCTCCCAAGGGAGTACCCCAAATCCTAACCTCACCTGGTCCATTCCCTCAGGTGATCCTATATCAGGCCCCAGCCCTCTGACTCCCAACTATCTCCATCCATATGACTGAACCCTAAATTAACAGTTCCCTCAAATTGAGAGAGCACCCCCCAAAATGCATTGACCACGAGACGCTTGTTCTATAGCCTGAAGGCCTGACACCCCTAGACCAGTCAGGCACTCACAACCAGTAACCTTCTACCCCCAAGCCAGGAGCCCCCTGAAATTGAACAAGGCACCTGGAAGCTAGCTTGTCCCCCAACAGGGAAGAGGAACCCCCTACCACATAGTCCACCTTCTAACATTACACCAAGCAGGACTCCCATGTGAGCCAGGCTTCTCCTTAAATAAGTCTCCCTCAGACCTCATTGGTGAACCTCCAAATCCACCAGACCCCCCTAGTCACAGGATACCCCCAAATTTTCCATTTCTCTACAGGTACAAAAGGATCACTCCAGGGGGCACCTGTGGCCAAACCCAGCATTTTCTCAGATGTGAACCCCCCAAACTAAATGATGAACCCCAAATACAGCTTCTGATGCTCTCACTCCAGGGCCCCCAGCCGCAGGTTAGGCCTGACTAACCCCTCCCCACAAACTCATATCCTTCCCCCCAGTTTAGAGGCCCCCCCATCATGCTTACCTTGGTTGTCACTATACAGAGACAGTCCATGTTGGGGGGCCTGGCCGCGGCGGCGGGTAAGGGGCTCTGACTTCATCGGAGTTTCGTTCCTCCCCTCCGTGGGTTCTCACCCCTCCCCCCTCCGCACCCCACTTTTGCAGGGGGGGCCAGGATGGGGGGAGGGGTGAGAGGGGAAAGAAGGGGTTGGAGAAGGGAAGGGGAGGGGAGCGTGGGAAGGAGGGGAAGGGGGCCCTAAAGGGGGGTCCCCAATGGAGGGGAGGGGGCTGGGGGCGCACACCCCGATTCTCAGGAGGGGCGGGGGCACCGGGGGCTGGCAGCCCCGGAGTTCGGGGGCTGGGGCATGAGCTGAGGTGGGGGAGGGGAACTGGATTTGGGGGAGCCCCGGGGTAGAGGGGGGTCTTGCCTAACGGCCAGGGGCTAGGGGCCGTGGCGGGGGAGTGGGGTGGGGGGGTTGGAGGTGGCAGCGGCCGAGGGAGCCGTGGAGCCGAGGAGGGAAGGGGAGAGAGGAGGAGAGAGGAAGCAGGGGGAGGGAGGGAGGGAGCCAGGAGCGAGAATGGGGGGGGTGCCTTGGCAGAGTTAACTCCTTCCGCGCTGGCAGGAACCCGGATAATGGGAAAGGAGATGGAGGCAGAAGCCAAAAGGCCTGAAGGCTAACATGGAGCCATCAGCCATGACAGCGGAGGCAGCGAGGAGGGAGTTCATTTCTTAGTGAGGAAGCACCCACAGATGGGCCAGGAGCACCCAGGGTGGTTGAGATACTAGAGAGAGGCCATGGTAGGGGGTAGCGAGGGAGGGAGGGGCTGGCAGGAGGGAATCCCTGGGGGCCTAGTTCTCCCCTCAGGAACCACAGGAGGAGGCCTAAAAAGTGACTGCCTGAAATTGGGGCAGGCAAAAGAAGAAGGGGAAGCCAAAGGGAGAAGGTCGGGCTGGAGACCATTCTCTGTGCCCCTGCCTCAGGACGGTGTCCCCAGGGCTCCCAAGTCGCAGGTTAATATTAGCAGTACTTAGCTCACCCCTCCGGCCCTGCCTGTTCCCTCAGGAAGTCAGGCCCCACCCTCACCCCCTTACCTGACTCTCTGAGATGGAGGCCTCATAATAGTCCAGGATGTCTGTCCCAGGAAGAGAACTGAGTTACCGTCTCCCTCCCTCTGCCTCCTGGCCACCCCTGCCATCACCTCTCCTCGGCCTGTCTGGTAAGGGAGAACTCTTCCAGCCAAGGCAGGTAGATGCTGATGTAGGACCCCTGCCAGGGGTTCCTGCTTGTACCAAATGATCTGCAGGCTCCCAACCAGCCCCCAAGTTCAGTAACTCAGTAATTGCCCTCGAAGGCACAGGCCAGCCCTTTCCACTGCTGCCCCTCAGAAAACTGGGGCTACTCACCCAGCAAGGCCTGGAAGAGGTCGCTGTGCAGCACCGTGAGGAGAGGGGGTGCCCATCGCAATAATGGGGGGGCCAGGAGCCAGAGAGCTGAACGGGGAGCTGGTGAAATGCAAGTGAGGGAGAATTGGGACAAGGAAGAGACAGAAGGGATCAACTAACTCACTTTCTTTTCCCCAGCCTTTGCCCTCTCACCCCAGACTCCCTAGAAAGGTCCAAGGAGAAGGATCCCTGGGTCCCAGCCCCCTCCCCACCCCTAGGCTTTCCTTCATGAGGACCCCTGTGTTTCACCTCTTGGTCTCTCCGACATCTCTGTCTTCTCTCACTTTAATCTCCTTAATCCACCAGGGTAGGAGTTGAGCTGGCTTCTCCCCACCCAGCTCTAGCTGTCAGGTAAAGTAGGCAGTCTCGGACCCGCCCACTGTCCCATTCTTGCCCAGGTCCCCAGGCACCACCACCACCTCCACCTTCCTCCTCATACCCTGGCTCCTCTCCCCAAGGCCAGGTGTGACCACTACACTTTCCTGAGGTCTGGAGAAGAGGGTCACCCCCAAAGTGCTCCTGCAGCTCAAAAGGAACGGTAGCTGTAAGTCTCTCTTCCTGGGCCTGTCCCCAGTGAGAATGGCAAAAAGGAGCATGAATTACCTGGGACTACTTGACCCAGTGTGTGTGCGCGCGCACACGCGTGTGTGTGTGTGTGTGTGTGTGTGTGTTTGAAGGGGCTGGGACATGAGAATTGCTACAGTTCTCTTCAGGCTTGGGAAGAATCCATCTGCCCAGAGGTATAGCCTGACAACCTGGTCTCAGGAAGGAACAGAGGGCAGAGAGAGAGATGTTTAGGAAGGCCTCAGAGGCCCTGAGGATGAGACAGCAAACCTGGGGGTCCTTCCTACTGCGAAAATTTAGCTGTTTCCAGAGTCAGTGATACCTCCTAGGTCTCAGGAGAATATGCCTGGGGCACTCACACCCAACTTGAGTCCTGCACCCCACAATTTCCCTCCTTTTTTTTTTTTGGTGGAGATGGATTTGAGGAGGGATCCCAAAGAGTCCTCTTTCCATGCCTCTGTCTCTGGCATCTATCTTACACTTCTCTCTTCCCCCCTCCCCCTTCTAATTCCACCTGGTAAGTTCTCCCTTCAGCCTACCCTCCATCCCTCTAGCTGCAATCGGCTAAATTATTCCCTATTCCGCCCCATCCTGTTTTATCACCCCTTTCAATAGCTACACTCTAGTTGGGACAAGCGAGATGAAAGAGTTTGAGGGAGACAAGGAACGTTTGGAGATGACCCTGGGTCAACCAGAATGCAGGGGCTGAGTGGCGCTCCAGAACTACAGCTCCCAGCATGCTCCGGCGGCCGGAAGCCCCGCCCACCCGCCTCCCGGTGCATTGTGGAGGATGAGTCAGGGCAGGGGCACCAGGCTTGGCCAGACCTGAGAGAGTGTTAGAGCAGAGCTCAGGGCAGCGGCGGCCGGAGCGGTTCGGAGATGCAGGCGGCGAGTATAGGCCCGAGAGTGGGGCGGCAGCTGCTGCGGTTTGGGTGCGGAAAGTGTGTGTATGACGGGAGGATGGGACAGCAGGCCCGGGGACCGGGCCAGGACTGAACCCCCCAATCCCTACAGCTCGCGGCCCAGTGCGTTCCTGGGGCATCTCCTGCCCGGCCCTGCCTGGCGACCCTATGCCAGTGGGGCCGCCCAGGTAAGTGACAGAGGCCTGGGGCGGGTGACAGCGGGAGTCCACCTCGGGTCCCACCTCCCCGTCGCCGGCAGGGGTCTCCCTCTTGGTCCCAGTCTCCTGCTGACTGCCCTGGCGCCGAAAGTAGGGGAAAGGGCAGACCAAGATGCCCTAAGGATGAAACTAGGGTAAAGGTGGCGGATCTGCTCTTCTCTGGCACCCGCTCGTCCGCTTTGCTTTCCTTGATATTTCGGCATTCCTCCCCCGGCCTCGTTAACCATCCCTTTCCCCAGGCGGTTCTGGACAAGTCTGACTCCCCCTCTTCTGAGACTTCCAGCAGAGAAAAACGTGGCAAGACGGTATGTGGCCTCAAGCCTGGGAAGAGCCAAGTCAGGGGTGGACCCACCCTAGACAGTTCCCTGAAACCCCCTTCTCCCTGAGCAGGAATCTAAGTCTTTTGCTGTGGGGATGTTCAAAGGCCAGCTCACCACCGATGAGGTGTTCCCATACCCGTCTGGTAAGTATACAGGTAGTTAGAGCTGGACGTGGACTGGGGTGGCATCCCCTGACCGCCTCACCTGACCTGTCCGTCTCTCTTGCCACCCGACCCCCGCAGTGCTCAACGAGGACCAGACACAGTTTCTCAAAGAGTTGGTGGGGCCTGTGTCCCGTTTCTTTGAGGTGAGCAATACCAGGCTGAGATCCCTGATGGGGTGGGAGAGAGAAGTTAAGGAGGTTAAAAGGAGCATGGATGTGGGATCCTGTGCTTTCCCCAGGAGGTGAACAATCCTGCCAAGAATGACATGCTGGAAGGAGTGGAGGAGACCACCATGCAGGGCCTCAAGGAGCTGGGGGCCTTTGGTCTGCAGGTGCCCAGTGAACTGGGTGGCATGGGCCTCTGCAACACCCAGGTAAGGGAGCCTTTCACTCACCTCCAGTGTCCTGATCTGCTCCTTCCTCACTCCTGGGGCCAAGATCTCTGTCAAGATCTGCCCTGGGAGCCCATGGGTCTTCTTAACACCAAACTGCCTGCCTTCCCTGAGGGCCATGGACCTCACCCAGATTCCCAAGTCCTAATCAGTCTCTAAGGTAGGGACTGCCTGATGACAGGGTAGGAAGCCTGCTTCCCTCCCACCAAGACCTGAAACAGACCTGCCGTGGTCCCACTTCCTCTGTCCACACACTTTGTGGGGATGCTCAGGTCAGGCTGAGGGGCAGGTCTCCATGTAGCCAGAGCCCCAGATGCCTGTTTCCCCTCCAGTACGCCCGCTTGGTGGAGATCGTGGGCATGCATGACCTTGGCGTGGGCATCGTCCTGGGGGCCCATCAGAGCATCGGTTTCAAAGGCATCCTGCTCTTTGGCACGAAGGCCCAGAAAGAAAAATACCTCCCCAAACTGGCAACTGGTGAGGCAGCCCTAGGAGATCAGGGGTTGGGAGTGTCCTGGGCTTGACACAAATTAGGCTGGTAGTACTTAGATCACCACGTAGCTGGGCATGTCGTAGCTGGGCATGTCGGCTGGGGCTGATTCTGGGGAGGCATCACAGAGGCGTTAGGGGGAATGCCTGTGGGCCAGGGGGGCAGGGCTGAAGGACCTATCAGAGCCCAGTGTAAAGGAGCTCTCTCTCTCCAATAGGGGAGACTATTGCTGCTTTCTGTCTAACTGAGCCCTCAAGTGGGTCAGATGCAGCCTCCATCCGAACCTCGGCTGTGCCTAGTCCCTGTGGAAAATACTATACCCTCAACGGAAGCAAGCTTTGGATCAGGCAATCTTCCCATTTCTCCCTCCTCCCCACCTCTGCCCAGTTCCAAGCCCCACCACTCCCTCCTCCATGCCCTGACTGCCTCTTGTTTTCCCATAGTAATGGGGGCCTGGCAGATATCTTCACAGTCTTTGCCAAGACACCAGTTACAGATGCAGCCACGGGGGCTGTGAAGGAGAAGATCACAGCTTTTGTGGTGGAGAGGAGCTTTGGAGGTGTTACCCAGTGAGTGGGCTTGGGAGGAAAGAAAGGGTGGAGCCAGGGAGGGGGCAAGACTGAGCTCCAGGGCACAAGGCTGTCACAGGTCACTCTGGGGACCTGTGCAAAACCTGAGGCACCTGGACTGCATGTTTCCTTTGGGCCTAATATGTATGGAACTGATTTAAAGTTTGGCTCCAGCAACCACTGAGCCCAACACACGGCAGCAGGTTAGATCCAGGCCTCCCTCTCCTTAGTGGCAACTTGTCGAGCAAACATCTCTGCTTCTCTACCCTGCCTGTCACAGTGGGCCGCCTGAGAAGAAGATGGGCATCAAGGCCTCGAACACGGCAGAGGTGTACTTTGATGGCGTGCAGGTGCCGTCAGAGAATGTGCTGGGCGAGGTGGGGGGCGGCTTCAAGGTCGCCATGCACATTCTCAACAACGGACGGTTTGGCATGGCCGCGGCCCTTGCAGGCACCATGAAAGGAATCATCGCTAAGGCGGTGAGTGCCCTGCCTGAGTTCCCCACTAGCCTGAATCTATCTGGGTCACACTGTCCCCCTTTCATGTGTTCCTGGTCCCTTGCAAGCCCTCCCTCCACCAGAGACCCCTCTCTGCCAGTAGCTCCAGACTCCATCCACCCTGAACTGAACTCTTGGCTATGGCCAAAGCCCATGCCTCCCAGCCCAGACCCGCCCCGTCCCAGAAAGAGGAGACTGAGAACCACACTGGGACACACTGCCCTCTTCCAGGTGGATCATGCTACTAATCGTACCCAGTTTGGGGAGAAAATTCACAACTTTGGGCTGATCCAGGAGAAGCTGGCCCGGATGGCTGTGCTGCAGTATGTGACTGAGGTGAGGGCTACACCACCCTCCCCAGAGCCCCAAGGCCTTCTTCCCAGTAGGGTCAGACTACAACCCCCAGCAGCACCTGGGGCAGTGGGTCTCCAGCTTTACACCAATGCCCTAGGGGATGCGGGGAGGCATAGTCAGCTCCTCTTCTGCAGAATGGGGAGAGCCGTGCTGTTCTGCTGAGGTGCTTCCAGAGGTACCTGAAGCCTACCCTACCCTACCCCACCCTTACCTCTTCACCTGTTTCAAGAAGTCAAATGCCTGGAAACCCCTGATGAACTGACTCAGGGGACCAAATGTTTCGATGTGCCTGACACATGGAGTTGGAAGGTGAAGGCAAGGGCTAGGGCAGACCCAGTCTTGCAGATTTGGGTGATCAGCTCGAGTCTGATGCATCCCTTTCCCATCTTCCTTCCTATGTCCCGACCTCAGTCCATGGCGTACATGGTGAGTGCCAACATGGACCAGGGATCCATAGACTTCCAGATAGAGGCCGCCATCAGCAAGATCTTTGGCTCGGTGAGGTCCCCAGCCTGCGGGGAGGGAGAGCCAGGTTTGGAAGCTTGGCTCCAAAACCAATCTCACGTGTTTCTGTCCCTAGGAGGCAGCCTGGAAGGTGACAGATGAGTGCATCCAAATCATGGGGGGCATGGGCTTCATGAAGGTACCAGACACTTCTGTGCCCACGGTGGTGGCGTGGGCTGGGAGGAGTGGGTAGCCACATCCCAGCGGGGGCTATGATCCATCTTCCCTTGTGGTAGGAGCCTGGGGTAGAACGCGTGCTCCGAGATCTTCGTATCTTCCGCATCTTTGAGGGGACGAATGACATTCTCCGGCTGTTTGTGGCCCTGCAGGGCTGTATGGTAAGAGGGAGAACTGGGGGGAAGGAGAAGGGGAGGATGGCAAGTCCTGACTACTGGATCCTCCACCCCACCAAAGAACAAAGGAAAGGAGCTCTCTGGGCTTGGCCATGCTCTGAAGAATCCTTTTGGGAATGCTGGCCTCCTGCTAGGAGAGGCAGGCAAACAGCTGAGGCGGTAAGCTTAGGGGTTGGGCTGGGTGGGGCAGGGCAGGGCGGGGCATGACAACTAACCAGTCACCCTCCCCCTTCCTCTAAGGCGGGCAGGGCTGGGCAGTGGCCTGAGTCTCAGTGGCATCATCCACCAGGAACTGAGCCGGAGCGGCGAGCTGGTAAGCAGTCGAGGTGGGGGGATGGTGTACATCAAGGGCTGACAAGGCTGGGCCCCACTCTGAGCCCTGGGTACCTTCCCTGTCTCTTCAGGCCGTGCAGGCTCTGGAGCAGTTTGCCACCGTGGTGGAGATGAAGCTGATAAAACACAAGAAGGAGATTGTCAGTGAGTGAGCTCTACCCACCACCACCCACCCACTCCTTTTTCTCTCCCTCCGACTAATGCCCCACCCATCCCATCTACCTGACAGATGAGCAGTTTCTGCTGCAGCGTCTGGCAGACAGTGCCATTGACCTCTATGCCATGGTGGTGGTTCTGTCCAGGTGAGGAGGCAGTGTGGGAGGCCTGAGCCACAGCGGGGTCATGAGCCAGGGTCACAACCTGGATTGTTTTCTCCTGCTTCCCACCAGGGCCTCCAGATCTCTCAGTGAGGGCCACCCCACAGCCCAGCATGAGAAAATGCTCTGTGACAGCTGGTGTATTGAGGTGAGATCTGGGGTTACCAAGTACAGGAGTGGAGAGCTCAAGGAACAGGCTTGACCCCCACCTCCCCCTCCCCAGGCTGCAGCCCGGATCCGGGAGAGCATGGCTGCCCTGCAGTCTGACCCCCAGCAGCAGGAGCTCTTCCGTAACTTCAGAAGCATCTCCAAGGCCTTGGTGGAGCGAGGTGGCGTGGTCACCAGCAACCCTCTTGGATTCTGAATACTCCCAACCAGGGCCTGGCCCAGAACGTGCCTTCTCTCTGGCCCCTTTCCTGCCCATCCCGGTTCTGCCTTGAAGGGGGCCTGGGCCCGAAATGTGCCTGCTCTCTGAGGGAGCACTTCTTGCCTCACAAATAAAGTTTCTAACAAGTCATGTTCTTTTACCATAGCTCCATCCTTTCCTTTGCTGCCTGCCTCCCTCCCAAAGAAAGGAGCCAAAGGCGTAGGGAGTTTACCCCTATTGCTTTATTTGGTGCTTTATACATGTGACTAAAATAAATAGAGTAACAAAAGCAGCTACACAGCCCCCGAATACCCCAGCTTCCTTTGACTGCTGTCTAGGGTAAGCAGCACCCTCCCACTTCCCAGGGTACCGCTGACCCCCCAACCCTGCGCAGGACATGGTGGACTGGGCAAATGGAGTAGGGGGTCACATTTGGGGGTTAGAAGGAGCCCAGGAGACAGGGATTCTTCATATAAAAGAGAAAATGTCTGCTAAAAAAATAGTCCAAAAAATGTAAGAAAGTCTATTTTAACCCCCCAAAAGGCTTACAAAAAACAATAAAGCTAAAAATAACCAAAGGTCCCTTGCACACCCCCCGAAGGAAGGGGGAGGAACCAGGCACTGCTGGTAAGAGTCACAGTGGCAACAACCTCACAGCAGGCAGCAGCCCGCAGGACAGGCTGAGTCCAGGCACCAGGGGAGTAAGGAGCATGTGATTGGCAAGACACCCAATCACAGGACAGGAGCACCAAGTACTGGCTGGACAGGCGAAGGGTGGAGATCCAACATGGCCCCACCACAGGCTCTACATAACATCCACAAAGAACTCACTAGGGTTGCCCATGGCCATGTGGAAGCTTTGGCGGCTGGCTGTCAACTCTGGGGGCACAGAGCCCAGGTCCCTGACTGGAGGGGCCCCTGGAGGCTGCACTGCTGGCGGAATAGGGGGTGGGGGTGGGGGCATCATGACCACCATCATGGGGTTATAGGGGAGGGCCATACCAGGAGGGGGTCCATAGGGATGGAGCCCTGGGTGGGCTCGGAGATTGGGAGCACCTCCTGATGAGCCTCTGGATGGGGGAGGACCCCCATCACCAGTCCCACCAGGTTCCCCACCCCGCCGAAGGCTGCCTCCCCGGCTGGAGGGCTCCGACTCACTGCCGCTGCCAGACTTGGACTCAGGGGCCCGCTCCTCAGGCCTCCCTGTGCGCCCTGCCCCCCCATCGCTTCGTGTCGACCCACTGCTCCGGCTCCCTGTTGGGGGAGAGGGGATGGGAGCAACTGAGCCCTAGACCAGGCTCGCTCAGCAGCCCCAGCCCCTGCTTCAGCCTCTCCTCCCTGGTTTCACCTTGGCCCCCACCCTGCCCAAGCCTGGCTATAGGGGTGTCTGGCGGTGACTTACCCTCACTGTGCTGGCTGCTGGCACTGCCTCCTCCGTAGGTGTAGGACGAGAGCTCGTGGTACGGCGGGGGCTGAGGACTGTATGGGTGCGGAGCTGGGTACTGGTAGGAGAAGGTGGGCAGCAGGGGCCAGGGGGTGGCCCCAGGCAGAGGAGCCAAGGTGTCCTGATCTGAAGCACCACTAGAGCCATCATTGTCATTCAGAGACAGGTTGACTAGATCTAGAAGGCAAGAGAAAAGAATCACTGCTTAGAGAAGCCAAGACCCTGAAACATCAAGCGAAGGAGATCTGGAAACCGATTCCCCAGAACCATTCCTGATGGGGGTTAAAACAAGGACCTCAGACAGGAAATTTCCCACCCATCGCACCCATCAGGGCAGAAACTCAGCCAGGTCCACCACAAGCCCCACACGTACTCATGAGCCTCGTTAAAAGCTTCAGCCCCTCACCCCAACCCCCAGAAGATACACGCCTGTGCCAGGCGCACAGCTCGTCCCGCAGAACCTCAGTGGACGTTGGCCCCCACTTGCATCGCTGGCCAGTGCAGGGCCCGGCGCAGAATGCACAGTGCTCGGCATCCACGAGGACCCCAGCTGGTTTCTGCGCCAGGTCTGGTTGGAGAGGCAGGACAAGGCAGCTAGAGCCGCCCTCCCTGGGCTGGGACAGAGGCACTCACAACTCTCACAGCCGCCACTGAGGTCTCCGAAGACATAATAGCACTGCTCAGAGAAGGTGATCTTGTTCACCGTGTGCCGGATGAGCCCCGCCTTGAGCAGCCCACTGGCATACTTGCGGGCCTCCCGCCGCTCAGGAAAGCCCTCCACGTGATGGTAGAGCCAGTCGACCACGTCTGAGCCTGGATTGTCCAGGGCAGAGAAAGGCCTCAGGTTCTCCTCCCCAGCTCCTGCCTCACCCATGCCTGGGCCACCCACCCCTCCACGCTTTGGCCTCCTCCTGCTCCCCACACCACCTGCCCAGGGCCCAGCAGTACCCAGAAATGCATTAGGGATGGTGATCTTGAGCCACATGCGGTCTCGAACTTCCAGTCCAGACTCTGGGGCTGCCATGGCCTTGGTCACAGATGCCATGTCTGTATGGATGGAGAGACCCCGGCCCTCACAGCCTGGCAGAGGAAAAATGGGGAATCAGAGGTAGGGCCAAGTCCCATGGAGTGCGAGGTCACACCACACTAGGAGGCCTTCCAGAGAGGGCGGATGATGGTCTCACCATCAGGCAAAGAGGACCCAGATGTAATGGTGCTCATGGACGAGGAGCCTGGATAGGCTGGGAAGGTGCCGGTCAGTGCAGCAGAGTGTGAGACCCAGGCAGCAGGGTCAATTGGCTGGATGGGTTCATCTGGGACAGAGAAGACCACCAAGATGATCACTTCCCAGTCCCAGAGAGCCAGCCCTGTCCCTCCCAGATTCAGACTCCCATCCTGCCCCCGCCTTGACCCTCCTCTCATTGGAGCCTAGATGCCCAGCCCCAGCGCCATCTCACACCCATCATCATCCCAGCGGCAGGCCCGGAGCACCACTCACTTCGCGGGAGAGTGAAATAGGCCTGCGGAGAGGGATCCCAGCACTTGGCCACAGTCAGCACGATGGGGCTGTGGAGAAGAGGCGGCCAGTCAAGCAGGGGTGAGAGGAGAGGCCTCAGGAGAAGGGAGGCCTGGTATGAGAGTGGGAGAGGGACAGAAAGAGGAACAGAAGAAAGAGCGCAGATGCGGCTGGGCCACAGGTGAGGGCGGAAGGCTCCACAAGGCGGTGACTCACCAACAGGGTAACTCAAACACACACTGCTGAGTAAGACAAGAGAGTATGCGCCGCATGGCCCTGCTCAAAGTCCAAAGATGAGTAACACTAAGCTCTGCTGTTCATGGTTATGCGCATGGGTGATGAAACCAACACGAAGATTTTCTTTGTCGTGGTGATGACCAAAGAATCGGGAGAGCAGTGACCTCTGGGGGAGGGAGGAGAGGGGAGTGGGAAGGGACACTGCGGGGCTCCTTTGGGTGTCAGCAATTTTCTAGGTCCTGATCTAGGCAGTGGGGATAGAGGCATTCATTCCAGAACTACTCATTATGTTATGCATTTTTGCTTTACATATTTTTTGACGGGCATTACGTTTCACTGCTTTCAAAAATGACACAACAAAAGGAGACAAGATGAAGAAACAGGGCTGAGGACCTGGGAGCAGCCTGGAGCCTCACCCTGGCTTGTGCACGATGTCCCTCAGCACCCGCACCGCGTCGTCGTTGCTCATGTTCTCAAAGTTCATGTCGTTCACCTGCCAGGAAGGGGCGGTGGGTCATAGATGGGGGCGAGGGGCTGACGGCCCGGCAGAATCAGCGGGTGGCCCTGCCCCGGCTCACCTGCAGAAGCATGTCCCCCGGCTCGATGCGACCATCGGCTGCCACAGCCCCACCCTTCATGATGGAGCCTATGTAGATGCCACCGTCTCCCCGCTCATTGCTTTGGCCCACGATGGAGATGCCCAGGAAGTTGTACTTCTCTGTGGAGGGAGGCCAGGTGACGAGGGGAAACCCTGGCCGCGTGCCTCTCCTCTAGGAGCTCTGGAGACCAGGTCCTCCCAGCCCCCAGCCCTGGGCCCCTCCGTACCCATGTTCAGTGTGACCGTGATGATGTTGAGAGACATGGTGGAGTCAGTGACACTGCTGAAGGATGAAGTCTGTGGTGGGAAAAAGGCAAGGAGCTCGAGTGCCTTCAACAACACAGGATGAGCCCAGGGGTTCTCACTGTCTGGGCCTTGCACCCTTTAAACCACGGTCCAGGCCCCCAACATCCCTGAGGGCCAGCTGTCCCCATGAGAAGCCCCTCACCCTCTCCAGGCGGGGTGGCCGCTGTTTCCTCCGCCGCCGATGGCGCTTGAGGAGGCGGGAGGCGCTGCTCTGCTCCGTGGAGCTGCTGAACCTGTCAGGAGGTGGACAGGGGAGCACACCAGGCGGGGGTAGTCATGGGGCCAAGGGAAAGGGTGGGAGGGCTGGCTGGTGCCCCGGGGAGGCCTGGGGAGCCATACCTACCTGCTCATGGTGTCGTCCTCGTCCGAGTCCCCCAGGCTGGTGCTCTCTAGCTCACTGGTCATGAGGGTGGAGGAGCTCTCATACCCAGCCAGGTGGCGCTCCAGCCTCGAGGGGCCGCTGGGCCGGTGGCCCCCGGCTGAGGAGGAACCAGTCTCAGGAGCCAGGCCTCCAGTGCCGGGCCCTCATCGATGCTTGGGTCTGAGCCAACCCCTCCCCAGCTCCCGGTCTCCCCAGCTTCCAGGCCAGCCCCCCTCACCGCCGTGCTCACTGCTGTCTCGCCTGCGAGGCCGCTCCCGCCTCAGAGACACTACTGACTCGGTTTCTGTCTCGGGCTCCAGATTCTCGCGGCTGCTGGACACGTTAGGGCTAGACGGGCAGAGAGGGTTTCCAACCCAAGTCAGAAGGACACGGCTCTGAATCCTCAGCTTTCTCTCCCAAGGGGCTTGGATTCCTTCTCCCCTCACTCCCCTGGACTCACGAATCCCAAGGACTCACTGGAAGGATGGCGGCCTGGAGTCCCCAATGCCACTGGTCCTCTCCGGTGGCAAAGGGGGTAGTGGTGGGGGTGGAGGCGCCAGGTCTGTCCGAGGCTCATGGGCCGGGGGGGCCATCTCAGGCTGGGGGTTATCTGATGACACTAGCTAGAAGAGTGCAAGTGATAAGAGAGACCCAGCTGGATGGGGAAATGAGGCACATGAGGTAGGAGTGAGAGAAAGGACTAGAAAAGGGGACAGGACCTGAGAGAGTCAAAAGAAAAGCACAAAAAGGCAGCAGCATTAGGGGCTCCAGAAGGAGAAGGCTGAGGGGCTCCAGCTGGCCGGCTCTCCGAACAGGTAGGGCGGCAAAGAGCCAGAGCTTCCAGCAACTGAGGGGGGCAGGCGACAGCACAGGCCGAGGCTCAAAGGAACCTGGCAATGCAGGGGGGACTGGCCCTCAGAGCCAGGGCCCCTTACCCAGGACACCACCCTTCCATTGAAGCAGGGAAGGCGGGCGTTGTCATCCGAGATTTCTTCCTTCACCACCCTGCCGAGAGGCAAGACACAGGTGAGGGAGACTGGACGGGCTTCCCCCATTCCCGCCCGCATTCAAAGTTTCTCCCAACCTTCATCCAGCTCACGGATGTTGATTTCCTCCCACCCTGTCCAAGCCTTCTTCTCTTTCGTTGAAAAGCTTTGCTCTCACACCTAAGAAATCTCCATAATCGACTCCTTTTCCTTATTTCTCCTTTGCTCCCCAGCTCATCCTTGGGGGCTCAGTGCTGCTCCAGAGATTTCCCAGAGTATGAGTCAAACCTCTCAGTTCAATTTCAAAGACCCACCCCTAAGGTTGCCTCAGCTGGCCCAAAATATCTAACTTTAAGAGCCTTGCTGGCAGCCTCCACCCAACTTCTACCCTATTCCTCACACACCTTCCCCCAAAAAAGGCTCTGGTCCTCATCTAAGTCTCTAGTGTTAGGCTTTCCTTACTTTCCTAACTCACTTCCAGAGAGATGTCGAAATGTGCTGTCTCCCCCTGAGGAAGAATACCCATAACCAAAGAACGGTACTTTCTCACTAGTCTGAGAACTCCCAAGGAGAGGAAGAGCCCAGAGTCACACTGTCGTGTGCCTCAGCTGGCACAAAACTCTGCGCTAAGCCATCTGCTCCTCCTGACAGACCACGAAGTCCAGCACCAGGGGGGTCATTTCTCCCATTGGTTCCCTCGATGTGCCGGACTTGCTCCTTCTCAATCATCACATGAAATCATTAATGCCTATTTTGTTCAACACCGTGTCCTGGCCACACTGCAAAGTACCAGATACTTCGTAAGCATTAACAGATATTTGTTGACTAAACGAATACACACATCAACTATGAGATACTGCCCTGAATAGACTCTCTCCCCCCAAATGAGGACATCCTGTTTGATTAACCTTTTAACCTAATATGATTCTAGGAGCCTGGATCTATGTCAATTTAGTCCCCTTTACCATCAACGTGACAAAATAGTCCAGTCACCACTGATCTTTCTTAGCACAAAGTAGTATTCTTCACATCATAACCCAGTTGCACCATAGTCCAGCCTGCCAAGCGATTCTATCCTGTATGACCATAACCTAGTTTAAGAATTAGTCAGACTCAGTACTGATATTGACAGCGACCATTCACCAAGCATGTACTGTGTACCATGCACTCGCACTAGGCATTTTACTCTGGTTAACTCCATCTTACAGATGAAATCGAGGCACAAAAGTTAAATAAACTGCACAAGATGACATTGCTACCGAACAGAAGAACCTTGATTTAAATCCAAGGTAACTCCCAAGACTGTACCACCTTCCCAACATCCAACAATCTTCCTAGGTAGAGCCCAGTCTGTTCAGCTTTCCTGGAATCCAGGCTATCCCAGCCTAATCCCACCTTCACTCAAGAGCTTAGATTGAGGACAGAGAGAATAGTCCCAAAGGCTCTAAACACAAATGGACTTACGCATTATTTAAAGTCCCACTCTAGCCCAGAATGTCCCAAATTCCCCCCAGGATAGCCCAGTCTATTCTAGCACAGACTAGAACGCCCCCCTCCCCCCAACCCAAGCAGCTGTCTGTACCAATACAGACTAGAATATCCCAATACAGCTGTCTGTACTAACATAGACCCCCAACAGCCCTGTCTGCCCATGTATTGAGTGTTCCAATAAAAACCAAGCCCCCAAATAAACTAAGATCAATTGATAGAACCTAGCAAAAGACAGAATGGCATCCCAATACAGCATTCGGCATGACTACAGATTAGACTGTCCTAAAGCAATCCCGTGTGTCTTAGTACAGGACGGAACATCCCAAATTGCCCTGTATAGCCCAATTTATATCAGCAAATTCCACACTATCTTTGCATAACCTGTGTAATACAGGACTGCTCACAATGTACTAAACTACCAGAAGATAGATCAATCTGCCTCAGCACAGTCCAGAATATCCAAAAATAAACGAGTGTGCCCCACTCCATTCCAGTAGAGCCTAATCTTACCTAATCTGGTTTAGTATAGCCCAGACTGTCCTCCTACAGTACAGTGCGCCTCAATCTGTCCAAGCATAACCTTGCCCGTCCTGGGATATTCAGTCTACCCCAGCATAGTAAAATCTGCTCCACTGTAGCCCAGAAAATCCCAGTAAGTCCCAGAGTAGACCGGTACCCCTCAATATTGCCCAATTCACAACAGCACAGCCCCCATCATTCCTAATCTAGGCCTCGCGCTCACCCGAAATCCTGATCCATAGACTTGAAAAAGTACTTAGCGCCCGCGGGCCGCTGCAAGACGCTTTTGAAATCGCCGAGGGTGATGCGCTCAGCGGGGACCGGGATCTTCACCAGGTAGGGAGTCTCTTCTTCATCCAGGTGGTAAATCACCTTCGTCTCCCCGACACCACCGCCCCCCGCGCCGCTGCCCGCCATGGTCTCGCCCGCGCGCTCCCGGGCTCCGCCGCCCACCCAACGGGGCTGATCGCCCCCGCCGCGCCTGCGCACACCCGCTAACCGACGCGCAAGCCAGGACAGGACCGACCCAGCGCAAGAGAGGTGCAAAGGGAAGGCGGGGGTCAGCGGGGTGGCGGCGGTGAGGGGCGGGTCGTGGGGCGCGACCCAAAGCAGCGGACTCGGCTGCCGCCGCCGCCGTCGTCGCGAGTGCCCTCCAGCGCTCCTCCCACCTCTCCTCGCGCCACGTGACCCGAACTGGCCCACCTAGCTTTCCTCGTAACGCCCCCACCACGTGACCTCATCCGGATCACGTGATTTCTCGGCTCCGCCCAGCGCCGCCACCACATGATCGCTGCTTTCAGCTACGGTCTCCCAACCTTCCACGGTCCCGCCCCCCAACTGAGTCCCCACCCGCGCCCACCCCCCACTACCCTAGCTCGGCTGGCCTCTGCCCTCCCCACCTCGCTTCACCCCATTGGGGCGGGGAGCTCCAAGCATCTCTGATCCACTGGAGCATGCATGTGGGAGGTGAAGTGGGGATTGTGGGGGATCCTAGACTGGGGATGAGATGGGGAAAAGCCAACTGAGTCCGTAAGGTTGATGGGAAAGGAGCAGTGCAACATTTTTGGCTGGGACTTTAGAAGAGTGGGTTTCAGCTCCACCTCCAGCCAGCTTTTCCAAAGCCTCCCTCCCAAGCAGGACAGTCAGTGAGGGCTATAAACACAAAAGAGCCCACTCTGCTTTATTTACAACACGCAGGCTGTCTGTACAAACAGCTGGCCAATATTATTAAAAACAGAAGAGGTGAGTGAGGGAATCGTCACCTGTTTTCCTTCCTCCCTCGGCCAAGCTCTAGTTGGTACTCCACCTCTGAGCTGCCATGCTCAAAAGGGGAAGTCCAAAATTAATAATACAACTGGTGAGAATAAATGGGGAGTGAGATAAAAGAAAAGATGAGGAAGGGGAGTGCTATATTTACACTAGAGTTTTATAGACAACTGTCCCATTCCATCCCAATTCCAACCCTGGCCCATAAAGTGAGTGGTGGCAGGTCCAAGGGACAGAGCTTAAGTGTCTACGGACCCAGGCAGCTCCCCACCCTCAACTGCAATGGGTCCTAGTTCAAGTCCACAAGGTGGGAAGGAGGGGTAGGGTAGGAACATCAGACACTCATTTCCAAACCAGTCTCCCTTGGGAATTTCTGCCTTGAAGTGGGACAATGTCCAAGCTCCAGGGAATAGACTGAGGACCCTGAGGCTCAGTTCCCAAGTCGTGTTGCCATTTGAAGTTCCAGCCTAGACATGGCATATGTCAGGGCTCTCCAGATTTCGGAGGCCCCCCTAACCGCCGGGCCTCTGGCCGCAGTTCCTTGCATTTCTGGCAGTAAAAGAAATCAGGGACATTGGTCTTCTTAATCTTAGCACAGGAGAGGTGGATCCACGTCCCACACAGGCTGCACTCAATCATGGGCCGGCCTGCAAAGGGCTTTCGGCAGTAACACGTGATCAGATCCCATGAGTCATCACCTGGGGAAAAGAAGATTTGTTTGGTGTTCTGCCTAAGCTCTTGGATCCACAACACCCCCAAACCTATCAACCCAGCTGCCCCTGGGCGGGCCCAAACTTCTCACCTGATTCTACCATGATGTCCTCATCCATGACCCGCATCTCGCCTTCACTGGAGCTGGCATCTCCATCTTGGCTTGTTTCAGTGCTGCCCACCTCTTTGCTTTCACTGTCAGTGGGAGGGGCTCCTTCGGGGTGCACTGTGGCAGGGGGCCTAGGAGCCTCAGGAGGTGCTAGCAGCACAGGGGCTGGGGCTTCCCCCCCTACTACTGCTGCCATCTCTTCCTCCTCCTCCTCTTCCTCTTCTTCCTCCTCCTCTTCAGAGTCTGTATCACTGGGGGGTGCCCTGGGAGGCCCAGGAGGTGGGAGTCTATCCCCTCGCTCTGCCTTTTTCAACTTCCTCTTCTTGCTCTTCTTGATTCGAGACCTCTTTTCCCCATCCCCAGGGGTTGGCCGAGGCCTCCGAAGCACCCCAAAGCCTGTCCCCCCTCCTGGCCCCAACTTTCGGTTCTTTCGGTCCTTCTTTCGAGGAGGCTGGGAGAGGTCCCCCTGGGAAAGGGGCACGGGGGTGAGAGCAGCAGGGGGCCGGGAGGCATGTGTCAGGGATGTGGGGGACAGTGGAGATGCCATTTTGGGCCCATCTAAATCAAAGAGAGAGTCCTTGAGCTTCATCTTCTCAAGTAGGGTGGCACTGTCAGGGGCCTGTAGACGAGGGAAAGTGGACCTTGGGGGTCCTGGCTGGGTGGGACCTGCTTGAGCCGCCCTCCTCTTGGATGACTTTGCTTTCTTAACAAAGGTCTGGATGGTTCTGAGATCTGAGGGGGCTGAGTCCCAGCCATCGCTGTCTGCCGCACTCTCACCTCGCAGTGGAGAGCTGGAGCCAGAGGCTGGCCAATCACTTTCCTTAAAGGGGGGAAGAGACCGAGGTTAGCAGGGGGCTCAGTGTCATCTCAGCCCCTCTACAAACCAAGCTTAAAAACCGAAATATTCTGCAAAAACCACCAACTCTCACTGTACTCAGAAAAATCATCCCCACCCCAGTTCCCATCAGCATCTCCTCTTGAGCATTTCCCACAGTACCTCTGCCCTCAAATTCTAGCCATTTCCCCAATGCCTACTGCCTTCGCAACACTGTATCCTCCAGACCAGAGCCTTATTTCTTTAGCTGCTTCTGTGCAGCCTCATGTTACCATTTTCAGCTTCCTAAAATTTATCCAAAAGTACCTTTCCTTAAGGGTACCCCAAGACCATTCACTGCTGCTCAAGACACCTGTCTCTCCACTCCAGATGCTAGTTTTTTCACCAAAATTTCCATTTCCCTAGACTTACATATAATTTCTAGGCTTTGTCTATAAGGTAATACACTCTCAGATGCTCAACAGCCCCTCTACAGCCCTAGGATACCCCCCTCAAGCCAGCTGTCCTCCTGTCCCTACCTCTTTGCTAGGGGGGATGTAACCGGCATAGGCCAAGACAAAACTGCAGAATTTGTTGAAATCCTCAATTGTTCTCCGACGTTTCTCCGGTGGCTAAAAGGAAGGAAATATGTATCACACGGAGTTTAAGAGGGGCATTCCCAAAGGCACAGTCCCTGTAATGAGGAATCTGGAAAAGGTAGGATAGAGAGGAAGAGAGGGAAAGGGGGTTGCAAAGGAATGGGAAACCTCACCTGAGTCTCTGGCTTAAGGGTCGGAGGTGGATCTGTGAAAGCAATAAAAGCTGAGTCAAGGCACTAGGCAAGAGTCGGTGTAAAATCCCACCTCTCAACCTTCGAGGTCCCAAGTGAACCCCCTCCTCTCCCAGGCCAGCAGGCCCCCAGATGGGCTGAACCCGCCCCTGCTCCCCCTTCCGCCCCGCGAGGGGCGGAGCCTGGGCGCGGCGCCCTCTCAGGCCTCACTATAGCGCTCCCCTTCCCCCTACCGGAGGCCTGGCGCCCCGCCCCCCCAACTCACGGTTTCTCTAGACTCCCGGCTCCTCGGCTCTCTCAACGCCCCACCCCGCCATACCGCTCCCCGGACCTAGCCCGGGCTGCCGCCTGCCCCTGTCCTTCACACGCGCCCGGCGCCCAGAGTTCCCACCCCGCCGCGCTCCACCGCCCCGGGCCCTTCGCGACTGCACACGCCGCCCGTCGGCCCCCAGGGTCCAGGATGACCACGCCGAACCGCTCCCCGCCCTCCGGCCTCTTCTACTCGAGCACGAGGCCCGGCGCGCCCCTCACCCCCACCCTAAACACACACAGGCTCACACATCCAACGCCACTTCGCGGCCGGGACAGACCAGAGAGCTCTAACCCGGACGCGGCCCCACCTGCCCCCCCATACCAAGCTCCCCACAATTTCGCCGTCCCTCCGCCCCCATCCGGGGCTTTGGCCCCTCCCCGTCTCAAGCGCCTCGGGCTCCCCGCCGGGCCCCCGGGCCCAGTTCCGAGCTCCCTCCGGCCGCCGCCCCCCCCGCCCCCGGACTCACCACCAAGTCACTAGGTTACGAACCCCTAAACTCTAGGTCCCCACAACTAGCTACTCTCTCCCTCCACAGCAATCCCCGCTGTGGCCGCCGCTGCCCCCTCACCCTCCGCAACTCCCTGGCTCTAACCCTCGCCGATCAACCCCCACCCCGCCGCGCAACTGGCCGGTCTTAAACCCCCACCCCGCCCCACCGCCCCCAAAACTACCCAGCTCTCCTCGCCTCACGGCTCCCTCTCCCCACAACTACCCTCTGGTACTGGTTCCTCTACCGTAGACAATACCGACCCCCCTCTTCGCCCCACAACTATCTGCTCACCCCTCCAACAATCACCAGGCTATCTCCGGCGGCAACTACCGGGAGCTCCGGCACCACCGCCACAAACTCCCCCACCTCGGCGAACTACCGGGCTCCTCACTCAATCCTCTTCTACATCCTCCCTCCTAAACAACTCTCCGGCCCCCAGATTTCCCCAATCTCCCAGCTCTAGGGCCCCAACCTGCCGAAGGCCCTTTCGGCCCCTAACCCCCGAAGCTCTGGGTTTCCAGCTCCCACTCCCCACCCCATCCCCCCCTCCACACAAACACACAGCGTCTGATCTCCCACTACCCCCAACCCAGTCTCCCACTCCTCTTTCTCCAAGATCCCTCAACTCGTCGCTCCCCAACCTCCAGGGGCAGGCCCCCGACCCCCTCCCCGCGCTCCCCCGCTGGGCTCCGGGGCTCGACCTCCAAGTTTGCCAATAGATTCCTCGCCCGCCCCACGCCGGTTCAGCGCCCTGTGCCGGTCGAGAGCTCACCTTCGGGACTGGGCTCCGCCATAGCTTCGAGCATCGCCCCCTCCCCTCCTCCCGGTCCGGCGCCCCCCTTCCCTGAGCCGGGAATCCCGGTGCCGCCTCCGGTTCTCGGTGCTCCTACTGCCTCGCTCCACAGAGGTATCTGTCTCGGCCTGGTTGTGACTCGAGTCCGCTAGCCGCTGCCGCCACCTCCCTCAACCACAGCCTCCCGCACTCCCGGACCGGGCCCCCTCCCCCCGCGCCGCCGGCCGCCTGCTCCCTCCTCCTCCTCCTCCTCCCCTCCCTCCCTCCCTCCTTCCCTCCTCCTCTTCTCTCCCCCTCCCTTCGCGGATGCCGACGCGCAGTGCATCAAGGGGATTGTAGTCCGCACAGGGACAGCGGAAAGGGGACTGTATACGCCTCCGGAACTTCAGTTCCCAGCAGGCCATGGGTTGGCGCAGGCGCACTAACCCGCTCCCCCCCCCGGGGAGTGGCGGGGAGATTGGGAGCAGAAGGGAGAACGGAAGAGTGCGCGCAGGCTCCTGGGAAATGTAGGCTGGGCGGGGCTAAGGAAGAAGGGGAATAAGGAATTAGAACTCTCGGCCACCATACTGCCTCATTCTGCGGCTTCTTTCTACCCCCACCCCCGGGGTACCGCCCCACTTCCGGCCAGACGGAGAAGTGGCTGCTGGGGGATGAAGTCCTGTTAGTGATAATGTCTCCCACTTCCCAGGCTTCTCCCTCCCTTGGATTCCACTCTGCTGGATCCTCCACACTGGCACAAAGTCTGGCCAAGCGACATGCATCTGAGGACAGAGTCCTTTTACCAGTTCCCATGCACGAAAATCTCTTCCTTAATCCGAAAGGTTATGACAAACTTGGATAGGATGTGTTTATCTAAAGCAGGTACTTTTAAACTTTCTCCACAGGAACCCACGGTAAAAAAACTTTTTTAACTTCAGGAGAGAATCAATACATACGTATATAACTGAACTTTCATGAAACGATACTCAGAGTAGTCCATCCAACACAACAAAAGCACACTTTTTATACACAAGCCCAACATAAACAGGATAAGCCAAAATATATATCCCCCCAACCTCCTCTTTCCCCACCACTGACGACTAGAGAACAAGAGGGGGATGGGAACAACACAAAGTGAAATCCAGTTCAGCTTGGTGGTTTCCTCTTTATTGATGTGCCTCCTACCTTCCCCCCACAATTTCAGTCCCTTCCACCTACCCCCAAAAAAGAGAGTAGTGAAAAGAAGGGATTGTTGGGGTTCTGACCCCTTGGGCAGTTAGAAAGGGAACAAAAACCAAAACAATCACTGGATGTGACAGAGATTGACAATCTTGAAGTCTAAAGCAGAGCGGGAAAGGTGGTAAAGAAAAGGGAAGAAAGGAGAAAGGACAGGTACTGGAGGCCATCTCCCCAATTAACCCTAGTGTTTAGAGGGTCTGGAGGAGGGTCTCAAATATTAGGAAGTGCAGGTCCTGAAGAAAGGAGGTGGTGTTTGAGCCTCAAGGAGGAGTAGGTCAAGGTAGGGGGGGGCCACCTCTCTCTTTGTAGAATGAGACCCCCCTCATCAGGCGCAGCAGCTTCACAGACCGTAGACACTTTCATCACTGTAGGCAATGTATAGAAAGAAGTCTTCTTCATGGTGCTCCTGGGGTGAAGGCAGAAAATGACCATGCTCAGGCAATTGGGTTTTATAGTTACTTGAACCACCCACCACCTACACCTAGACACATTCCTCTAAAACCTTTTTTTTGAGACCCCCCCCCCCAACCAGTGCTTTGACTCTCCTTCCGCTCACTTGCCCCAGACTCTAGCCACTGAGCAGTATTATCCTAGCAACAATCCTGGGTAAAAATATCTCTCACTGTACTCTGCTGCCTTAGAACGGGGAGGGGCCTGGGGAGAGTCTGGATCACAACAGTTGCTCCAGCTCACTATTCTCTCCCGTCTCTCTACTCCCACTGCCCTGTTCAAATCCCCAACCAGGGCTATCTGGAAATTTTAAAGCCAAAGATAAAACTGAGAGCTAAGCAAGCTAGCTCATCCAAGAACTGCTGACTTAAAACTTTCTGCTTCTCAAGTGCTTCCACTCCTCTCCAGAGCTTTCACTACTTCCTAGTCACCATACCTGGTATAGCTGACCCATCGTGGCACTGGTGGGTGGAATGACATTGTTGACAAAGAAAAACAAGGCATCCTCAGCTCGGAGATGAATTCGCTTCCGGATCAAGAAGTAGAATTGACCAACTGCCAAAATACAAGGCCTGATAAAGTCAAAGGCCACAAATACCCTCAAAAGAACACCTGCTCTGGGGAGCCTCCTTCAATAAAGACTGCACTCCCACCCTCAGGAAGCAAACCTGGGTATTGGGTCATGTTCCCACCTGTGAGATCAGAAGGCACCAAGTATTTCTTTTTGTCCAGGTCTCCTATCCGAGCTTTGGGAGCCTTTTCTACTATCACCTGAAAAAGAGAAGATGAAAATTAGGAGGCATTAGGTGTACAGCCCAACAGCTCCAACTGTCAAGAACTCAACAACATTCCTAGCACCCACACCTACCCCAGACTTATTTCTCTTTGTCTCTGAACACGCGGCGCAGCCCTGAGTTGGGAACTCACCTAAACAGCCAGGATCCCTGAATAGAGCTTCAATAACAAACAATTATTTTAATCGGACGGAGATGATTTGTCTGGCCCGACTAGAGCTTCAATCTCAAAAACCTGGCTACCTGAGGGGAATGACCATGTGAAGCTCAGACTGTCAAACGCCCTACAACCTCCCACACAAATCCCAAGGTCTGTCTCTCCCGTCTACATCCCCCCCACCCCCAGTTCAACCGCTACCCCACTCCCTTCACCTCCGGTCCCAGAGACAGCAGTTTTGGGCTTGTTCCCAACCCCGCCACAGCCAGCAGCCTTATGCCCGCGCTGCCCGTCCCAGACTGAAGCCCAGCCTGTGGCGTCAGCGCCAGCGCCCCGCGCCCTCGGCCCTGGCTACTGTACTCACCGGGACCCGGTCCGGGTATTTCTTTCGGATTTTCTCGCCCTCAGAGCGACGCTTCTCGAACGGATGCTCCTCTTTATACACGAACTTCATCCTCCCGGGAACCGGGGTGGACCGGGCTGGGCTGAGGGAACCCGGGGAGGGGGGGGCTGGGACGGGGGGCGGCGGCGACAGCAGCGACGCGCGGGCGGATTCAGCGGAGCGATCCCGGACTTGCGCCACTTCCCTATTCACCAACCCCGCCCCCGACCATCAAGGGCGGACCCGCCTGTTACGTTACGCCACTGGCGCAGGGGCCCTAACGCTATTAGCGTAGCACCGCCTACTGACCGCCCCCACCTCACGCTGTTAGCGTAATCGCTTTGGAATCAATTTATAAGCTACGCAAGTGTCGTAGGAAAGGTGGTTGACCTCTATTCTCTACGAAAGTAACTGAAAACGCATTCCTCGACCTTCCTCTTAAAAAGCTAACGATGAAAAAGGCTAGGAGATGGTAATCATAATTTGAGACTTGGTTCTCCAAAAGTTCTTTTCTAAACACAGAGGAAAAAGCAGATAATTACAAGGATAGCTATTCACGAAACATGTTGGTACGCTGAAGGCGGCGGTTGACACCAAAACAAAGTAGTACCCAAGAGGTAGAAGTGGTCTCCGGAAATAGGGGAGGGCAGAAACTAAGACTATGTTTGGAGAGCCGCACAGAAACGCTTAGGTTCCTAGAAGGAGAGGACCAATAGAGACTGAAGAGGAGGTCCGAAAGGTAGGGACTACGTCAGCGCGGAAGAACACTGCCAGCGTGTGTGTGCTAAAAAAATCATGTGATCTCAGAGAAGGGCGGAGCGTCACGTGGCGGGTGCGAGGAAGTAGTGCCGGCTCTGGAGAGGAGGGCGTTGGGGAGGTGGGGCCGCCAGGCCGGGAGGGCCTGGGGCGTCTGCTGCGTCGGGGCAGTGCCTGCTCAGCTCAGTCCCCCAGGCAAAGCCTGGCTTTTCCCGGCGTCCAGGTTTCTCCTCTTTTCATACTTCTCTGTCCTGCTGTTCTGAAGCTCAGGTCCCCTCCAGACACACAGCTGTCCTTTCACTCCCCGCCAGGGCACCCATCCTGTCACTGACACCCTTCCCGCCGAGGAAAGCCAACACCACCTTTGCCCCTACCCCTCGGGTCCCCAGAAGCCTCTTTCTCCTCTGCCTAGGGGAAGGGTGGGTGTGAACAAAGACCCCTCCCTTCATTTCCCAGAACCCCAGAGAAGGACCTAGGGCAGCTTTGGTTTCAAAGTTATAATGCATGGTTTAAAAGAGAAGAAAGGAAAAAAAAAAAAAAGAGAGAGAGAGAAAGCTAGTTACAGGTCTGAGGGAATCTAGAAAGAAGGGGAAATGGGAAAATAAGGGAGGGGACATGTTTGGGGAAAATCCAGTGGCCCAAAATCCCAGTTTCCCACCCACAGCCCAGCCCTTGGAGTGAAGAATTAGATCGGTTTTGTACAAGAGTTTTTAAAAAATCAGATCACAACAAAGCTGGCTTGGCTTCTCTTTGAGCCTCCCGGATTACCGAATGTCTCTCTCTCACTCTGGCCAGTCCTGTCTCTCCACCAGACACTGTTTCGGCTCTCCTAGGCCTCGGCTTATGTCCCAGTCTGGGGTTTCCAGGGAGTGCGAACACGAAGTTAGAGTGAGGCTGCTTCAGAATGTGGCCCATGTGTCCATTCAGACTCCATAGGGAGTACAGGGCTCCCAGGGCAGAGGGGTGGGAAGGGCAGACCCTGCCCAGGCAGTCCTCACGGTTGGACAGGACATCAGACGGCATCCTGAGGGCTCACCCTCCCTTTCCCCCCCACCCCAACTCAGGTGGAGGGGGAGCAGCTGTCACCAGAGCCTATGTTGGTGAAGGTTTCGGCTCAGCACAGAACGAACATCAGCGGTGAACCTGGGACGACAATAACTTGCATTGGTAGAGTCCTTAGAGTTGATACCCTCACAAGACTAGAGTAAGGCAGCCTCACTTAAGAAGTGGGGCAGAAATGATCACCACTTTCACATGAGACGGAGGTTCAGTTTGCCCAAAACCCAGTGGCTAAAAGTAATAAGCTTTAAGAGGATCTGGGTTCAAATGCTACGTTCTTAAGGGAAAAGATAAGTAAAACAGAACAAACGTTTATTCCCTCTTGGGATCTCCCACCTCCTCCTTTCCTCAGAATCTGTCTAGTTTCTCTTACCTGAGGGCATCCAGCATCGGAAGCAGGTTGAGAAGGGCGGTATCGCTGGGATCACTGAACCAGGATTTTATGGGGATGGCATTGTCTAGGGTGGGTGAAAAGGCATGTGAGAACAAAGGATTCAAGAGAGACAGGGTGTTGTTCCTTTTATTTGGGAGTGGGGATCATTACTTTAAAATATATACCCCCTCAAACTCAGTGACCTAGGTAAAACCTTCGTGATTTATCCTCCAAAATAAAATTAAATGTTAATCAGTGTATCTTATACTAGTGTGAGGCTTCTAGTCAAATGTATTACCATAATGTCTTTCCTGAAGCAAATTTGATATGAGAAATCTGATTTATGAAATGGACCTATTTGGGGGGTATCTCATTTAAAAGAGAAGTAGCTTGCATCCTGACCAACTGTAGACCATGGAATCTCAGCTCTAGGTGTTCAGAATACCTCCTCAGAACCACTTCCTAGTCCTGCCAGACTCACTACCTTCCCCCATACCTGGATGGCTCCTGTAAGCTCCCGGGGAGTTATCCAGGATCACAATGCTGGAGAGGTCACTGTGGACCACAGAGAGGTCCTTGATGTAGCTGCCCAATTCCAAAGTGCAGTGCTGGAAGGCAGGATGAGCTGGGCATCAAAAGGAGACTCGCCCTCTGTGATTGCTCCCCCAATCCCAGCAATGCCCATAGGCAGCCAATTCCCACAAAGGGGATTATGCACACACCCCGACCCCCACCCCCACCCCCACCCCCAGAGGGTCCCATTCCAGGGCATCTGCCTTCAACTCAGATCCCTCCCTGATGACCTGCCTCCCAAGCCTCACTCTTAGACCTGGACTCTAGCCCCTTACCTGTCTGTAGTATCTCCTCTTGAGAATACTTCTGCTATTGTCCAGTTTATCTGCCACAGCAGAACCATAAATCTCCATGCTTGCTGTGAACACCACTAGCTCGTACCACTGGCTCACCTGAAATAAATTGGAGAAGAGGAAGGTGTCAGAAGAGGTAATCGTTCATTTAGATATATAGTTCCCTTTCCCAAAGACTCCAGTGTAGTCATTTGGGCCTTTCAGCAACATTGAATGTCTCTGAGGACACAAAATTCTGAATGTCCTCAAACTAAGCATCATACATCAGTAAGAGTAGAGATACAAGAATAAGAGTAGGAAGTCTGTGTTAGAATAGAATTACATCAGCACAACAAATAGACCCACATGAAAGCCATTCTCCCACCATCCCACAACCTCCTCTTCCAAAACTGCCTGTACCCATTTCCCCTAATCCCTTACTTCCTCCAAATCCTCTAAGTTCCCAGAACCTTAAAACCATTCCTTCATCACAGACCTCCCTTTAGCTTCTGCAAACTCACCACTTCCAAGAAGAAATCCACATGGGGCCTCTTATGTACAAAAAACCGGACGGGATGTTTGTCTATCACCACCTGCAGAGGAACAGGGAAGGGCTGGAAGCAGTGCTGAGCACGCAACACAGGCCTAAAGGTCCCACCCCACCCCTCTCCACCCCCACCACCTGCTTCCCTCCTTCAGGCTGCCACTGGTGCCAGGGGATGGGACAGGGCCAGGGACCAGATGCTCTGGGATTGGGAAAGAATCTGGGAGAACAACAGACATAACCATTCCATCACTTCCCAGCCCCACACACCTTGAGAATGAAGTCAGGAGGCGTTCCAGGCCGGACTGTGGGCCTCAGGACCCCATCATGGTGGGAGTGAATAAGTGTCTCATCCAGATCCAGCACTAGGATCTTCCTCTTCACCTGGCCTGAACCACAATGGCAAGGGATAACACCAACCAACCTCCAGCCAAGACCTTGAACCCTACCTCACCTAGGTTTCTTCCCAGCCAGCATACTCACTTAGCCGATTCCGGGACACAGGAGATAGGGGAAGGATATCATATCGAACAGTTTGGTACTGAATTACCTGGGAATAGCAAGAGAGAGGATTAGAACCCCTAACAAGGAAATCTTCCCCAGTAACAATAGGTAGCATGTGTTGAACGTCTACCAGATACTGGTCATCGTGTAAGTAACTAATGGTTATTTCATTTAATCCTCAAAACAACTCCTAACAACAACAACGACAACAACAACAACAACGATAATATCATCTCGGTTTTAGCTATTCATTTATTTTAATGGAGGTATTGGGGATTGAACCCAGGACCTCGTGCATGCTAGGCACACACTCTCCCACTGAGCTTTACCTTCCCCCATCTCTGTTTTAAAGATGAAGAAACCAAGGATTAAAAAAAAAGTGTATATACATAATATATATATATATATTCATGTATGACTGAAGAATTGTGCTGTACACCAGAAATTGACACAACATTGTAAACTGACTACAATTCAATTAAAAAAAAAAAGAAACCAAGGCTTGGAGAGATTAAATACCTTGCCTAAGACCACACAGCTAGGAATTATCTTATTTGGTTTTTTGCCCCTTTAATTAGAATGACGATTCCATGAAAGCAAGGATTTTGTCTTGATTGTGGCTATGTTCCTAGAACACTGTAGTTAACATTAGAATCAATGAAGTGGGGGAACCAGGATTCTACACATGCAGTCCAACCCAGGAACCTGCCCCCTTAACCATATTATCCTACCACTCGGAACAAAGAAATGCCTGGCCCTCCCAACCTCCACTGCAAGGATTCTTTGTGACAACTGCCATCACCTCCCATTGGGAGCTGAGATCCTCAGACTCCTTGGTGGACAGGAGGTTGGAGTCAGGAGGGGAGGTCCTTGGGTCACTAAGGGTAACAGAGGATGAGGGAATCCAGGGGTTGTCAGGTCAGCTAAGTTCCTCTGGCTGAGGGCCACCAGGCCTATTTTAACCAGCCACCTGTCCATTTCTGTCTCTACTAGCCAAGTCACAAGTTGCAGAGAACCTCAGCCCTCTGAACAGCCTCCGTATCCTGGTACCCAGGGCAAGGCAGAGAACGCTGGAAAGCCCCACTCGCCAAGCAGACTGATAGGGTATCGAGAAGGACAGAGTGAAGTAAGGGCTGTGAGTGGGAGGTGAGCAAGGAACAAGGACGTCACCACCTTGGCCTTCAGCTTCTCCAAGCCTTCTCTAGAGGCTCCTGTTTCTAACACTCATATCTCTCTCATGCAAAGCCTGGCAATTGCCACTTCTGCTCTTTTCTTCTAAGCACAAACAAATGCTCTTCCGTCCCTCCCTAGATCCCAAGGCTCACTAGAACAAAGTTCTCCACTTGCAAACCAAAGGGCCCTCTCCCTAATCCCAAGGCATCTGCTCTTCTTTTCTCGCGGGGCTGCGATGAGGGCCGCCACAGCTCGGGTGTCCTGCACTGCTATCTTGGGTTGCACATGCTGGGCATGTAGGGAATGCTCTAAGCATCTGCCAGAAAGGGGGTGGGGGAGAAACCAGATTGGAAAGGAAGAAAGGAAAGACAAAAGGCTGTGGGGTCAGTGCTGCCCAGAGGAGAGCAATTTTGCAAGGAACCTGTCTCTGGATGGGCTGGAGCCCAGCCCTGCACCCAGAACAGAAAACTGATATGTTACAGGGAGAAAGGGGGATGCTCCGAGAAAAGCCAGGCAGAGAGGACAGCAGCTAACATGTTTTCCTTACACACATCTCAGCATCTCAGACCACAGGCTCTTCTTCCCTCCTAACCCTTGTCTCAGGGAAATAGCCCTGCCTATAACCATGAGCACCCAGAAACAATCCTCACCCTAAATCAGAAAGTGGAAGGAGTGGATTGGTAAAGGAGACACTGAATCCAAGGCCAGGCCCAATCCCCAAATCAGTAAGTCAACCATCTCTACCACTCAGGGCTATCTGGAAATTCCTTGACCTAGGCAGCCCCTACCTGGCTTTATTCCTTCAAGTTTTATTGAGGTATGCCAGAATACAGACCGGAGGTCCTCTGTACCCCAGCTCACTGAATCCTCCCCAGACTCCTTCAGAGGATTCTCCCCCATGGTGATGAGAATACAAGAGCAAGTTTGTTAAATGATGTGAGCCTAAGGAGCTTTGACCTTGGAGAAAAGCTCTGGGTGAGGGAACCCAGAGATACTTAGGTACACTCCCCACAGTATCCCTCACAATGCGGGGGTCTCCTGGAGAAACAAGCATCTCCTCACATTCTGACAAGCATGGTATTCTGATAAGGACACCCAAACTTTAATGTCCTCCCTTCTACAACTAAAGATGTCCATCATAAAGGCATCTTCTTTAGTCCCAGTCTTAATAAATCCAAATATTCAAACTCACAGTATGAAATGAGTTTTCAGGACCTTTTTGGAAGAATTCCCTTAATTTGAACTGCAGGGGTTTCTCCTTCACATCCAAGGCTCTTCCCAAATTCCCATGCTTGTTTGTCACATATGCCCTCCCACCCACCCCCACCTTTGGCACATGAACCTCCCTCTCCCTTGTTATAAGAAAACACACACGGAGGTTCCAAATAATAAGAGGGTCTTTCACAAGCCCACATCAACAGATATACTGCCATCAAACAGGTGTTCCCCGCCTCTCGGTTTCTTTAGCAACAACTCCAGCTTTCTTAAAGAGCGCCCCACCCACCACCCTAGCCCCCAAGAGTTGCCAAATCCTGTTCCCGTCTAGCTGCCCCCCCACCTCGGTTCTACTACAAGGGTCTTCCACCTCCCCATCCCACCCCAGGCCCAGCTAAGGGCGCTCTAATTCTCTAGCGAGAGAAGCTGCCGCCAGGACTCGGTTCCTAGGCCCAAAGAGAGGCCCTACACTGAAAACCCGTGGGCACCACTGACAGAGGTCCCCACCACCACCAGCGCCCACCCAGGCTCACCGTGCGGATCTGCCTCCGCAAAAGGTAAATGAAGAAGCTCCAGAGCTTGGCGGCGAAGGCCACGAACGTGCGCAGCCCCAGCAGACACTGCGTCCGCATCATCCCGATGACCCCGGCACCGCCGGCCCCGGGGCCCCCGCGGCCCAGCTCCGCCAGCCCCCCGGGGGCAGCCCCCCGCCACCGGGAGGGGGAACGGGGGCCCCGAGTGGCAGGAGAGGCTGCAGAGAGGGGCACGGAGCGGGCGGCTCAGAAAGCCACCCCCGACGAGGGGAAAGCCCAGCAGAACGGGGAGCTGGGGGACAGGCGTGGGCAGCCGGCGGGGGCCCACATGGGCGGGGAGTGGCACCGACGGCTTCGCAGAGGTTGCAGACCGAGACAGGTCGGGCTACGGAGGGGTCCTCCGAGACCAGGAGAGAAGGGGATGGAGAATTGGGGGAGGGGGGCTATGGGGGAGGGGGCTAGGGAGAAGGGAGGGAGGGAGAAGGAAGGGGGAGGGGAAGGGGGAAGCAGAGGGTGGCCCGCTGCGCAGGCGCGCTAGGGGGCTGCCCGCGGGAAAGGGGCGGGCGGGGGCAGCTGCGCGCGAAGGACCGCGGTGGCGGTGAACGGGCCGGCTGAACGAAAGAGCGGGGAAGGAGGGGAGGGGGAGCCGAAGGGCGTGGATGGCTGGACCGGAGCGGCCTCCCCCTCCCCGAAGTCGGGGGAGTGCCTCAGCCGCTCGGGAGCGGGGCTGCAGCCTCTGCAGCTGGATTTCCCACTCTGACAGGCGCCATTTTACCGCCCAAAGGGCTCCCTCCTCCTTTCTTTCCCCCTCTTCCCCTCTGACACTATTTCCGGTGGTGACGTGTATTCGCTTCACCCGGACTGCTGTTTCCCTGACTGGGTCTGTGGGGGGTGGGGATAAGAAAAGTGGAGCGTGCTCCGAACAAGGCCCCAGCATCGCGCATGCGCGGAAGGTGATGATGGGGCGGAGCCCAGAGCGGGAAAAGCCCCGCCTCAAACGGAGTGGGCGGGGCGGATTGTTGTCACATGACCCCGAGGCTCGGGCCGTGGGACGGACTCCCGCGCGCACCTCCCCCTCCCACAGACAACTGCCCCAACGGTTCTTGTCGCCCTAGTCACAAAAATGTAGAGAGAGGCGTCGTCCCTACGTCTGTGCACCACGGCTCGGAAGGAGCCACTCCGCATGAGTCGCCTTAGGATGGTGAACCTAATCGCCTCTCCAGACTGTCAGGTCTTAGAGGTGGGAGGGATCTTGGGTGCCCCGCCTCTTTCATTTGGAGGGGGTCGGGCAGTGGGCCATGACGCCATCAGAGGGCGTCGGAAGAGGGATGGAAAGCGTGTTGGAGATGTTGGAGTCGCTTTTGGCTCTTGGCGGCATGGTGCTGCTACGGGGTGAGGGTCACAGACACAGGGGCTTTGGAGCGGGACTCAAGGGGCGGAAGTGGAGAAGAAGGGCCGTGGGTTACAAGCCAGGGGTGGAGGTCACGACCGGTCGGTGAATGTGAAAACCTCAGTGTTCTCAAGCTGTTTATCCTTCCCTCACTCTCCCCAGACACCGTGGAGTGGGAGGGGCGCAGTCTCTTGAAGGCGCTTATCAAGAAATCAGCACTGTAGTGAGTATGCCCCAGCGTCTCCCAGTTCTCCCAGAGAGGGAGCCTGGGCCCCACTTTTTGACACTCCCCTTGATCTCTGCCTCAGTGGAGAGCAAGTCCACGTCCTGGGCTGTGAAGTGAGCGAAGAAGAGTTTCGTGAAGGTTTTGACTCCAATATCAACAGTCGGTGAGTACAAATTGGAAGAGATTTAATTGAATTTGGGATATCTATTGCTGAGGAACTTCCCTTAACAGCGACAGGCGCAGAACCTGGTACGTAGTACCAGCTACTTAAATACTAACTGAATGAATGGTTATGGGTCTTTCAGGAGGTGAGAATTAGTAAGAAGAATGATGAAGAGTGGTATCTGGAGACTCTGAAGCAAGGGCCATAGAAGATGAGAGGAAAAGAGTAATAAAAGACCGACAGTACGGTTTAGCATTAAAGGCTGAACTGAAGGATAAGAATAAACATGTTCTGCTTTTTGAGTTATTCAGAATCTGGTGATCCAGACATGAATTCCAAACTTGCATGAACACTAACTGCAGGCTACACAGAGACTTGTCCTACAGGCAGAGGGAGCAGTTTATGCAAAATTGGGGAGGTATGGAAGGCATACTTGCTCATGGGAGATGGAAGAGCTTCCTGAGGTCAGACAGAAAGAGGCACCTGATAGTGACAGGTCTTACAGAGCATGAAGAGTAGTTTAGAGATACTCTCCTAAAGGCGGTGGGGAGTCATTTGAAAACTTGGTAGGAGAGTAATAACATCATACCTGTTAGAAAGACTTGTCCGGTGACCACATCGTGGAGAATGGGTTGGGAGGCAGTAGCCTGGACATAGACAGACCAGATAGGAAGGCTCTTGCAGTAATCCAGGTTCACTCTGGTGTGTGTGTACTAGTTGTGAACCAGGAGCTGTGCTAGGCACTGGAGACAGAGCAGTGAATGAAGCAGACATGATTCCTGTTCTGATGAGTCTGTTAGGTGACAGAGGCCTTGCTTAAGGCAGCGGCAGTAGAAAGGAGAGTTTACAACAAATGTAAAAGGACTTTAGCAGGTGGAATTTCCAGGATTTTTAGACTAATGTGGGGTAGAGGAAATCACCCAGATCAGGAAGTTCCTGAACCCACCTATGTTGGCTGGTTAAGAACGATTACCTCCCAGCCTGGGTAGGTAAGAGGATAATGATTGTTTACATCTGTCTGTTGAGCCATAATTTTGTATCAGTTACTTTGAGAGAGGTGATGCTGTATGTTAAGATGGCATTCACAAGACAAGCAGAAGCTAGAAAGTAGGTGTCTGGGAACAAGTTTGCCACTGTAAAGCTTTCCCAGGATTTCTGGTCCTTGCCGGTGTCTTCCTGAATTGCCATTTTATCTGTAATTAGTACCGCAGGACTTCATTCTGGACCTTCTCTAAGCTGTTCTACAGGCAGGAACCATGTATCAGGTCCTTTCTCTTTATCCATCCAGAGAATGACATGCTTGAGGCACCACTCGGGAGATATTTGACAATGATGATAGTTAACGTTTATCAAGCATGTGGTATGTGTCAAGCACTATGCTCAAAATCAAGAGGTTGGTATTCTTATTTTACAAATGAAGAAACCAAGTCTTAAAGAGATGAAGCAATGTATCAGTTAGGTGACCTTGAGTAAGTAGCAAAACCAAGCTTGGCGCTTGGGACTGTTTGACACCAAAGTCTGTGCTCTTAATCACTATATTCTACCTTTCAGTAAAAACCTCAGGGGAGGGTGTGGCTAAGTAAACCTAATTACTGTCCACCCACCCCCGAAAAATAAATAAATAGAAACTTTTCACTAATATGTAGGATATCGGTGAAAATCAAGAAAACAGCCACAAAGATCGAAAGATCAGAAGCTGAAGTTCAAGATTGGGGGCTGTGGAGGGCAATCTAATGACGCTTCTTATTTTGCTTCTGCAGGCTGGTTTACCATGACCTCTTTAGAGACCCTCTTAACTGGTCGAAGACTGGGGAAGCCCTTCCTGGGGGCCCCCTGGAAGCCTTGAGAGCCCTGTGCAGGAGGACAGATCCTGGCCCTGTCACCGTTGCTCTTGATTCCCTCAGCTGGCTGCTGCTTCACCTTCCCTGCACCACACTCTGCCAGGCCCTGCATGCTCTGAGCCGGCAGGACCCCTGCCCTGGTGAGGCTCCTCCTTTGTTACTTCCCCTCATACATTTCCCCGGCCAAGGAATGTGCCCCTTTCTCCCTAAGACAAAACTTATCAGGGATCTCCATTCAGGCCCTCTTCCATCTCTTTAACCTTTATTCTAGTTCTTGATTTCTCCATAATGCTATCTACCAGTCACTCTTTTCTTCTTTTCCAAGTTCTTTTTTCCTCATTCATTTCATTCATTCAGTCAACAAACATTAAATACATACAGTGTGTCAATTTGAGATAATGAGAAAAGGCAGGCTAACTGTAGTCAGGTCCTTGCCTTCCAGGAGCTCAAAGTCCTATAAAGGGTACAGATAAGTAAACAAGTATTTAAAAGATAGTCTGATAAGGACCATGGTGATAAAGGATGCACTGAGTACCTTAAGGAAGGAATGTCTTGAAGAGCAAGGGGTCAGCCAGGCCAATTTGTCCAGCCGGGGGCACCGGGACTAGCCCTAAAGTACGGTGGGTACTGGAATGGGCTTTACAGTCTGACACCCAGCTTTGTGTAAAAGTGCTTGGCCTTTCAGTGCTTCAGTTTTCTCTGTAAAAGTCGGGAGAGATGGGGAGTTTATAGTGTTAGAATGAACCACTTGGAATTGCTGCTTTTGTGGGTCAGATATGATCAAATGTCAGCAATTTCATAGGGTTCAACTAAAAATGCAAGTATTTAGTGTAGAGCCCGACACTCTGTAAATGTGACTAAAAAGGGAGGGAAGAAGAAAGGGAATCCGAGGCACTGACTGGTATCTTGGCAGGATCCAAACACTGCAGGTGGTACGGTGTGTAAAAGATGAGGCTGGAAAGTAAAGATGCTGAAAGTGTGAGTTTCACCCTGGAGGCTTTGAGTTGCTCCTGAGGAATGAGGTCAGAGCAGTGCCTTGATTTGACACACGTTAAGATAAGAAAGTGTATCAAAGGTAAAGGCTGAAAGAGGCTCAGAAGGGCAGTGAAACTGGCCCCAGTCAGTCAGGATCATGGCAGAGCTCTGATTGAATGTAGGCCTCTCCTTCCTTTTTTCCTCTTCACTATTTTATTCCAGGCCTCCACCCTGAGTATGTCATGCTGCCCTCTATGCACTACATTTCTTGTCCCTCCCCAGGAAAGCAGGTGCGTGTGCTGGGCCTGCTTCATGAAGAGCTTCATGGCCCAGGCCCTGTGAGAGCATTGAGCAGCCTTGCTCAGGCCGAGGTGACCCTGAGCGGGGCGCTGGGCCAGGCCTCAGCCCACATCCTCTATCGAAGGCCCCGACAGCACCCGACCCACCAGGTCAGGAGCAGCAGGGGAGGACCGGAGGCTGGGGTCAGAGAGAAAGAGCAGTAAAATAGCTGATGTGATTGAGCACTCCCCTGGGCTTTCTTTCCTGCTTTAATGTCCACAGCTGCCCTGAGAGGTCGATTATTTTATTATCCCTATTTTGTAGCCTGGGAAACTCGGATCCTGTGAGCTTAACCAATGAAAGACATTGCCTTCCAGGAAACGGAGGAGAAGAAAAGGCTGGGAGTGGTTCCTGGGGTGGGGGTGGGGGATGAGGAACAAGTCACTGTGGAGAGGTTTGGAGGGGTGAAAAGCAAGAGCCAGAAGCAGCTGGTTACATAGGTGGTGGGGAGCTGGGGTGGCAAGTCCTGGTTCTTTCTGGTTTGCTCAGTAAGGTGGAAAAAATAATACTTTTCTTTCTTCTCCCCAGACTCAGCGGTTCTCCATCCTTCCTGACTTCAGCCTGGATCTCCAAGGGGGGCCCCTGCTAGAGCCCCAGCCCCAACCAGATCCTCACACACCCCCGGTATCTAAGAGAGCCAAGCCAGAACAAGGGAATGGAGTTTGGGGTCTGGAAAAAGGAGAAAAGAGGATAAAAACTGCAGAGATGGGGTGGGGGGGTGGTCAAGGATTCCAGCTACGTGGCAGAGTGGTAGCAAACTTTGTACCTACAGGTGGACCCCACGAATCATTTGACTTTCAATCTTCGCCTGTCCAAGAAAGAGAGAGAAGCCAAAGATAGCCTGACCCTGCCCTTCCAGTTCAGCTCGGAAAAGTAAGGTTGGGACCTTGGTGCCTGGGTCCTGAGTTGAGCCCAACAACTGGCCTGAGAGGTGGGGCCATAGCAGGTTGTTGATTAACCTCTCAGACTTATAGAGACTGAAGTCCACCTCCAGAGACAAGTCTGGGGAGTGGTTCTCTACCCACCCAAACCCCAGCAATGGCAAAGGGCCTTTATGTTTCCTTTCTCTCCATTAGAGCCTTGGGTCCCAGCTCCACAGTTGTCCCGAGTAATCAGGGCCTGGGCTGAACCAGACCAGACCCTGGGGAAGTGGCCCTATCTCCAGGCAGTGGTGCTGGGAGCACAGGAAGCTGGATGGGTATGGCAGGGGCGGGTTAATAAGGGCTTAGTAGATGCCTGTTCTGTGCCCAGTGTGTGGGCGGGTGAAGCAAGACTACAGCACAATCCTTGCCCCCAAGCTGCTAAGAACTTAGGGTGTTATTAGGAGAGCGGTGTAAGAGTATCTGTCTCTGTACCAAGTGTTGCTTCATTGCTAACTGAACAAGGTCAGACAAAGGCACGGGGACCAAGAAAACATGGAGGCTAAAGAGGGAGTCAAAGTCATGAGGAACGGGGACATGAACTGTTACCCACCCTCACCGACACCACCAATTCTCCCCTTCTCTCTCCTCAGACAGCAGGCTCTACTGCGCCCTGGGCCAGGCCAGGCTACCAGCCACATCTTCTATGAGCCAGACGCTTATGATGACTTGGACCAAGAAGACCCAGATGATGACCTAGATATTTGACTGGCCAGGACATTTGACCAGACTGTAATTGGAAAGGGAAGAGGGAAACCTTGGGCCCATAACCATCCTTCCATTGTTTGCACTGGCCTTACCCTGTCTCTCCCCCATCTGTGTTCCTATGTCTATGGAGGCCCTGCCCTGTGACCCATGAGCCTGGGAGCAGCTTCCAATGAGGACAGAAAGTGGGATGGGGGCATAAGGGAAGGTGAGGGAATAGGAACACCACCACCCCTAAGCCTAATAAAAATCTTTATTTTTTTAATTAAAAACAAAAACTGTTCGGTAGCTAAGCAAGAGCTTAGAGCCAGAGTCTTTCAGGGTCAAAGGTCAAAATGTTGGGGTCTGAGTGACTGAAATGGTGGAGCTGGGACAGCCTTGCACACCATTGGTGCTCACGAAGTGTTTTTTTAACTGAACTAGTTGCACTTTAGATTCTAGGCTCCCTGCAAGGATCTGGGTTGGGAGAAAGCAGATGGGGGGAAAAAAGGCCTACTTTCCAAAACATACTTTTATTACTGTACAAAAAGCACATCCTCCCCATTTTGTCTCCCCCACCCAACCCCCCAGGGAACTGTACATGGTGTGCTGGGCTGGAGTGACCGCAGGCTTCTGCTCCACACCCTGCCCATGGGCTGAGCTCTGCCCCAGTTCCTTTTAGATGTCTGGGCACGCGTATAGGCTGCCAGGCTGGGGCAAGGGCGTCCAGCTCACACGTACTCCTTGGCCGAGTTGGGCTTAGGGTAGGAGCGAGGTGCACGATACCCAGTTTTGCTCTCACTCCCAGGACAGGAGCAAGAGAGCAGTGCACCTCCCAGAAGGGTCAGAGAGGATCCTGCCCAGCCAATGAAGATGGCAGGACCAAACTCGTACCTGTGAAGAGAGGGAATTGTGGTCAGAAACCCTGGCCTGCCTCTCCTGATCTCAGGACCCCAGACCTGTCCCCTTAGGCAGGACTCCTATACTTACTTAACATTCGTGGGGACCGTGGGGTCATAAAAGTCTGTGACTATCTGGTGGCCATACCAGGAGCAAGCTATCAAGGCACAAAGACCTGGAGAGAGAAGAGGATTCAGATCTTGTGCGCCCCCCCCCCCAAACCAGCACCGTGCCCACCCTCACCCCTCCAAGATGGGCAAGAAGAGACTCCTCGGGCCCACTTTGGACCTGTTGCTCACCTGCCAAGATGAAAATGATGCCTCCAGTCATAGCTATACGGGCCTTCTTCACTTTGTCATCTCCCCCACAGTTTGTACACTTCATGCCCATGGTGGCCACGAACATGGCCAGGAAGCCAAGCACCAGGGAGACCACCATTAGGGCTCGGGTGGCCTGCAAGGCCGCTGCGGGTAAAGGGAAAGGATGCCCTCGTTGCTGGAAAAGCGAGCGGCCCTCAGGCAGCTCCAGCCTCTGAATCGCCGGCCGCGCCCACACGCCGCGGCCTGAGGCCCCCTCGGCGTCCAAGCTGCAGGCCGGAGCGGGTGGATCCCGCCCCCTCCGAACTCCGCGGCCTTCCCGCGCTGCCCCGCCCTCTCGGCTCTAGGATCCGCCCGGGGCGCCAGGGTTTCGATGAAACTGCCCCGGGGAGGGGGAAGGGTGAAGAGGGACAACGAAGAGTAGTTGAGGCGGTGGCAGAAACCCCAGCACCGGCTTCAGATCCCGGCCTTCCTCCCAGCTCTGACCCCACTATCGAGGCCACGGTTTGTGGCTTCAGCTAATCGGCCGATTAGATTAGAAGCCGCAGGCGGCAGTCCAGATCTTACGGGGCGCACGGCTCCTCGGCCCTCGGTCCGACCCCACGGCCTGTGCCGCCTTTTGTCCGCGAAAAGGGCGGGAGATGGAGGCCGTAGCCTCCTCGGGGTAGGGGGAGAGGGGAAGGCCCCGCCCCAGGACTCAGCTTCCCGGGAAGGTACAGGGCCGCCTGCCGCCAAGTCCGGGGATGAAGAGGGGCACAGCCAGCCCGCGGCGCGCGCACGTGCAGCCCCAGAGCACCAGCCGCACCGTCCTGGCTCGACGCTTACGCTTCCTCCTCTCCACCCCCACCACCCTGACTCCCCCGCAACCCAGGGCGTCAGGCCATGGGACCTCGGGCCTGGCCCCGCACCCACCCGCGACCACGGCCCTAGGCGCGTCCGGCCCGTCGGTCCCGCGGCCTTACCCGACAGGGCGAGCACCGAGTCGTACATTTTGCAGCTCATCATGCCGGTGCTCTGCGTGACGCAGTCCATCCACAGCCCCTTGTACATGGCCTGAGCCGTGATGATGTTGTCGCCCGCGTACGAGCTCATCTGCCATTGCGGGATGGCGGTGCACGCCACCAGGCCCACCCAGCCCAGAAGAGCCATGGAAAAGCCCAGCAGCTGCAGGCCCGAATTGGCCATTTCCGCCCTCAAAAGAGACGGGGGGCTCCGGGCGTGGGTGTTTTAAGTCACCCAAAGAGCCAAAAAAGTTTTTAGTCGAGTGCCTGCAAATCTTGTCACCAAAGTAAACACAAATCCACCCCTCCGGCGGGGCAAGGGTCTCACAGCCGAGGGATCAGGACTGGTGGTCGACAGAAGCGATCCGCGAAGGCCAGGCGGTTCCCTCCGGCGCGCTCCGCGACCCTTCCCAGACAAAAGGCGAAGGGGCCGTACGGGTGCGGCCCCGGGTGCTTGAAGTCCCCAAAGTACCCTGAGCTGTCGGCCCGAGGCTGCAGTGCGAAGGAGAGGTCGTTCAGCGGTGAGCGGGCAGGTGCGGGCGGACAGGTGCGGCGCACCTGAGTATATGTAGGGCGGTGGGGGCGCGCCCCCGCGGGCACCGGGAGCGCGAGGAGGGAGGGGCCGGAGGGGCGGCCGAGGGTGACCTGACGTCACCGAAGGGACACTCACCTGAGCCGGAAGTCCTGGTCCCCACCCCTCCAGGCCCAGGTGAAGAGGAAGAAACCTGAGCACCAGGGTCACGCCCCTTCTCTTGCCGGGCTTTTACCGCAGGTGGGGAGGAGGCGGAGTCTTCTCGGAAGTCCCAAGCTCAGTGAAAGCCCCTCTGGACTCGAAGTCCCTCGGGCACCAAAATGTCCCTTTCCCTCTCCCCAACAGGTGCGCCAGGAACTCTGCGGAGCAGGAGCTGGGGGGTTGGGGGGGAGCGAGGGGAGGGGGAGGATGCCCATGGCCAGTCTTGGCTCCGCCTTTCCCCCCACCCCGCCCTCAGCAAGGACTCTCGGTTTCCACTTGGGTGCCCTTTGTCCCACTCTACTTTCGCCCCCACCCTCTGCTCCACTCTTTTTCTTTTCAGTCTTCTCTCCTAGCCGTCCCACCTTCAGGAGCCCTGGGTCCAGTCGCACTTCAGCAGCATTGTTGGGGTCCCCACTGCCAGCGCCACTGCCCCAGCACCAACCCGCCCCTCGCCGCTGTCCGTCTCCCTCCTACCCTGCGCTCCAACAAACACCCAGCTTCCAGGCGTGGTACTCCCAACCCGCCCCTCTCCCCGTCTTCTTGGCCCCCTTTTCTGATCCCTGCTTGACATGACTTAATGTCGGGGCCGTTGGCACCCCACCTCCCAGTGGTCGCTATCCCATCCCGCCCCAAGAGTCCTTGTAGAAGAAGAACCCAATGAGGTCGGAAGCCGCCGCCAGAGGGTGGGGAGCAGATTAAGGCCTTGGTCAGAGTCTTAGCCACACCCATCATTTCCCTCCCTTGGAGTCTTTCCAGACCTGTCCTCCACCTTTCCCTCTTCCTCCTCCTCCAGCCGTGCACACATTTCTCTCCTTCATTCTAAGCCTGGACCTGCCTCTTTGTGTGCACTCTCCCACCATCTCACCGCTCTGTCCTCTGGAACATCTGGCTCTAATGTGGCCTTTAATTCAGCCCTGGGATTCCCACCTCATCCTCCGGTCTCATCTCTCTCACTCTCCCCAAGCTATGACCCCATCCTTCCTCCCAACATCTCCTCCAAGCATCCCCTGTTGACTCATTCCTCCCTCATCTGTTACCATTTCCCCTTCCTGTCTTTTCCATTTATTTCATTTCCCTCTCTTTTAGTCTACCTCTGGACACTCCTCTGGACCCTATCTCCCAGCCCCTTGAGCTCAGCATCACCAAGTAGTCTTTCTTTGCATCTTCCTGTGTGCACATCACAGCCACCCCCTTCTTATCCAGTTTCCTCCCAATCTACCTCTCCTCCAACCTCCTGACACCTCTCAGGCTCACAGGCTCACACACCGTTCTTACTGTTTCCCTCCCTCGTTTAATTTCTCTCTCTCCTTTTTTCACCTCAGCTCTCTTCGTATCTCCCATCTTTGCTCCTGCCACTCAGACATTTTTCTGTAAGTCTTTCCTTCTTTTATACAATAAAAATATGAACAGGCCCTTCATGCCAAGCTAATTAACCTACTTTTCTATAGAACACAGACTTTAGTGAGCTCTATTATTCACTTTAATTTTTCTACTTTTTTAAAAAGTGCTTCCAGCTCTGAGATTCCATGCTTCTAATTACTTAAGTATATCCAGCTTCTCTCCAAGCTCACTGAGATCACTTCAGGCCAAGTCGCCATCACCTCTTCCCTGGATGCTGCAACTGCCTCCGAACCAATCTCCCTGCTTCCCTGTTTGTCCTTCAGAAATGACTGTTTTTTCCCCAACAAACTTAGATCGTGTCACTTCCTACTTAAAATCCTTCATATCATCCAATGGCACTCTTTTGCTCCTATTACTCTGCTGGATTTAGCAAATAAATGCCATACAATGGCTTACCAGACTCTGGGCATCAACCGCACTACCTGAACTTTACAACGCTCCTTCCCAACAAAAGTGCCTTTGCACCCTGTTCTCTGTTCTTTATGCCTGGGTGCTCTTCTCCATCAACTCCCCCACCCAACCTTCCTCTACCCAGCTAACTGACTCATCCTCCAGCTATCAGCTCCAATATCACATCTAGGAAGCCTGGCCTGACCACCCCACCCCACACTAAGTCAGATCACCTGCTGAATGCTCACACCACTACCTGTACTTTATTTCCAAAGCTCTTATCATAGTTTGAAACTATTTACTTCGCGTGGTTACTGATTCATTGTCAATCTCCCCACTGTACTATAAGTTCCAAGAGAGCAGCAATGTGTTGGGTCTCAGCACTGATACATATTTGATAAATGAATGAACTGCAAATTAACCAAATTTTCATCCACTTGTTCAGCCAATAATTTTCTGAGTGCTTATGTAATGTACTAGGCACCATGCTTGATACTGGGGCTGTACACAAGACAGTAAGAATGCTGCACTCGTGTAACTCTAAAGGGAGGAAGAAGGTAATAAAGACACAAACTCTAGACCCTAAAGGGAGGAAGAAGATAATAAAGACACAAACAAAATGGTGCATATTTGAAGGCAATAAAACAGGGTAATGTGTTGAGGTTGGGTCCACTTCAGAGTGAGGTCAGGGAGACCTTTCTAGGAAGGAACTGTTAAGTAATGAGCCAGTCATGAGAGAACCATGTTATAGGCAGAGGGAACAGTAAGTGCTAAGACCCTGTGTCAATTGTCCCTTTGAGACTTGTATTAATTTAAAGCAGGATTTCAACCTCAGCACTACTGGTCCTTGGGGCCAGATAATTCTTTGTTATGGGTGACTGTCCCGTGCATCACAGGATATTTGAAACACCCCTAACTTCTACTGAGTTCATGCCAGTAGAACTCCCCCACACAATGTGACAATCAAAAATGCCTCCAAGGGGAGGATATATAGCTCAGTGGCAGAGCACGTGCTTAGCATACATGAGGTCCTGGGTTCAATCCCCAGTATCTCCATTAAAAATAAATAAATAAATGAACCTAATTACCCCCACCCCAAACAAAACAAAAATGTCTCCAGACATTGCCAAACACCCCAGTGAGAGGACAGGCAAAATTGGTCCTAGTTAACAAGCACACACACACACACACACAAAATCACTGATTTCAGATGTGACCAGTCAGCATCACTGTGGATTTTTTGCTCTAGTAACCTTCCAGTAAAGAGTTGGGTGCAAGGAGCAAGTAGATGGATGGTTGGAATTAACTAGGGTGGGAGTTTAACTAAAAAGAGAGAGAAGGGCTTTTAAGATATTTGCATGATAGTGATTATGTGCCAGATCAGGAATAGAAAATGGGTGAGAAGGAGAGTACATGTAAAAAGAGATCAGTAGACAGTGAAAAATTGATGGAGTCAATGGTTTTGAAGTCTCCAGGAAGTGAAAGGGGTGGGGATACATGAGTAAAGGAGCTGGGAAGGAAGGAGGTGATCATCAGAGATGGGAGGCTTGAATTCAATATGTTGGAAGAGGGTGTTTTGGGAGATGACAACGCCTAGGGTGGGGGCCTGAGGATGCTGAAGAGAACCATCATTGGAGATGAGAGACTCAGGGCTGAGAGGCTGCAATTAGCTGGAGCACCCTGATGGTTTTTGAAGTCAACAGCAATGATGATAAGACCATAGGTGTAAAGAGGAGGAGGATGAGCCAGGCGCTAAACTTGTCAGTGAATGTGGGGGAAGGACCCGGCTGGAAAAGCCCAGCAACAATTAGAGAAGGTGGGGGCTACACTTCCAGAATGAATGTCAACGGAGCAAATGACTTTGAAGGATGAAGGAAGAATAATGGTCTAGAAGTAGTGTTGAGGAGCAATCCTCCAGCTCCAGACCGCAAGGTATATGAAATAAGACCAAAAATAAGCCTTTATTAAGAGGGCTGCTGGGGAGGCGTGTCCTCCAAGACAGCCAGGTTTCAGTAAGGCCTAGGAAAGGAACATCAGAGAAGAGGCTGGGCATATAAGGATGATGACAGATGTTGAGCACAGAAGTCACAGTGGAAGAGCTTGAAAGATCAAGTTCAGTTGGAAGATTGAGTTAGATTAGGGGAAATACATCACAGTGTGGGGATGACGGGTGATACGAGGAGGTAGGCAACCTGGCATCAGAACCCAACCAACTTGTTTATTTCTATGGGGAAATGTGTTCTGAGTCTGAAAGAAAAAAACTGATCAATAAATGAACTTTGGAAATTTGCAATGTTATTTTACTATTATGCAGTATTACTTAAAAGCTCCTTATTATTCTGGTCACTGGTTATTGTTTTACTGGTCAGATCTAGAAGTTATAGACCCAAGGCAGATAAAACATCCCAGGTTCCAATTCCACCTCATTCAGAAATTTATTCTTGGGCCTCAATTGCCTCATCTATAGAAAAAGAGTGATAATATTTTGCCTGCTTAGGAAACAGGAGACTGGGCCAGATGTTCTCCTGTAGTTCAGCCTGGAACATATTTTGAGATACAGATCTGGAGAAGTGAAGAAATGACCAACTCATTTTATGAGGCTATGGTACTCCTGCCTCTGAAATCAGTTAAGGATAATATAGGAACAGTGTTACAGGCCCATTTCACCTATAAATTTAGATGTAAAAACCATTAATAAAATATTACTTAACCAAATGTAAAAATGTATTTAAAGAATCATACATCACAAACAAGAACAGCTTATCCCAAGAATGCAAGTGTTTCAATACTAGAAAATCCATCAATGTAATTCACCACATTAATAAATTAAATATACACATATGCATATATATATTTACCTCGATCAATAATTTTAAAAAGCATTTGATAAGGTTCAACACTTACTTATGAAAAGAACTTCTAGCCAACAAAGATTAGGGAGGAAATTCCCATACTTAATGAAGAAAATTTAACCTCATCTCTTTTATCATTGGGGAAAGGACAAAGATGTCCACTGTTAACCCTTTGTTTGACAAAGTCCTAGAAGTCTTTTTTTTTTTTTTTTTTTTTTTTGGTGGAGGAACTGGGAATTGAACCCAGGATCTCTCCACCACTGAGATATTTCCCTCCCCACAAGTCCTAGAAGTCTTGATCAATATTGCAAGGAAGTAAAAGAAATAAGTAGTGTAAAGACTGAAAGAGGCAAAATAATACTGATTTGCAGATACATAATCATCTACTTAGAAAAGCTAATAGAATCAACAGAGAGACTATTAGAACAATCAAACGTGTTCAGCAATGCTGCTGTATCCAAGATCAACCTACAAAAAGTCGCTAGTATTTTATTTGCCAGCAATAACTAATCAGAAAATGCAATTTATAAAAACCACTCAGTTTGTATCACAGACAAAAATTATAAAGCATCTAGGAATTAACAAAGTATTCATAAGAAAAATTTTAATTCTACTAAAGAACATAGAAGATGATTTGAATAAATAAAGAAATAGTCCATGCTCTTAAATGGGATGACTTCACATTATAAAGATACCAGTTGTCCCCAGAATAACTTGTAATTGGATAGATTACCAATAAAAATCCAATTGGTGTTGTTTGGAAAGATCTTGATAATTTTATCCCCAAATTTGTTTGGAGCAATAAAAAAACCGTAAATGGGGTCTTGCCTGTCCAGAAACTTAAACTTGCTACAAAGCATGCAGCAATAACAACAGTAGTATTAGTGCAAGGACAGACAGATACACCAATGGAACAGAATACCAGCTCAGAGACAGACACTTGTATATACCAGAATTTGACACATGTAGATGTGGCTCGATACAAGAAAAATAAATTGGATCCCTAACATCCAAAACACGGATGAACTCTAGATGGATTAAAAAGACCTAAACGTGAAGAGTAAAACTACAAACTTATTGGAAGAAAATGTACATTTGTGTTGTGGAGATGGAAAAGAATATATGCAAACTTTCAAAACCACAGACTATAAGGGGGAAAAACCGGTCATTTTGATTGCACCAAATTTAAGGATTTCTATTAAATGAAATTCACCAAAGAAAAATTAATAGGCAGACAACAGAACAAGAGAAAATATTTGCTATGTCCAAATCTGACAAAGAACTGATATCGTTTGTTCAAATGTCTTGCCAATCAACAGGAAAAATGCTCCAAGTGAAGGTGGGCAGAGACTATAAGGAGGGACTTGGGAAAAAAAAAAAGAAAAGAAAGCCAAAGTGCTAACAAGTGTTTAAAGAAATGCTCCAAGCCATAAGTAATCAGAGAAAACTGCAGTAAGACATCACGTTTACCTACTGAACTGACAAATATTAGAAATCCAAACAAATTCTCATTTATTTGATTAAAATCTTGTATAGTCCATTCTAGATTTTAAAAGACTGGCCATCTCAATGTTGGTAAGGCTGTGTAGGAACTGGAACTTTCAGCCACTGCTGGTGGAAATGTACAATGGGACAACTACTTTGGAAAAGAGTTTGGCCAATTCATAAAAAGTTGTGCATACACCTATCATATAGTCCAGTCACTCTACTCCGAGGTATTTTCCAAGAGAAATGAAAGCATGTGTCCATACAAAGACTTGTACGTGAATGTTCCTAGCAGCCTTGTTTGTAATGGCCCCAAACTGGAAATAACCCGAATATCATCCATCAACAGGTGAATGGATAATCAAACTGATTACTGTTGATAATCAAATTAATAATATTTAGGAATGAACGCATAATACACGCAACACAGATGAATCTCAAAATAATTATGTTAAGTAAAAGAAGCCCAGACAAAAGGAATATGTTCTGTATGATCCTATTTGCATAAAGTTCTAAAAAATACAAACTACTCCATAATGACAGACAGCAGATCAGTGGTTGCCTAGGAGCTGAAGGGAGGAATTACAAAGAGGTACAAGGAAGCACTGGGGGTGATGGATGTGTTCATGAACTTGATTCTGGGTACGGTTTCACAAGTGTATACATATGTCAAAATGTATCAGATTACGGATGTTGACTTATTGTGGTAAACATTTCGCAATATATAAGAATAGCAAATCATTATGTTGTACACCTGAAATGCATATAATGTCATATGCCAATTATACCTCAATAAAAAAATCTTCTGACTTATCAAATTGTACATTTTAGACAGGAGGGTATCGCTCAGTGGTACAGTGCATGTTTGGCATGCACAAGGGCCTGGGTTCAATCCCCAGTACCTCCACTAAAAATAAATAAATAAATCAATAAACCTAATTTCCCTTCGCCCTTCCAAAAACAATTTTTTTTAAAAGAATAAAAAATAGGGGGGAGTGTATAACTCAGTGGTAGAGCGCATGCTTAGCATGAACGAGGTCCTGGGCCCCAGTACCTCCATTAAAAGAAATAAATAAACCTAATTACCTCCCCCCACCAAAAAAAAGTATCATTTAAAAAATATTTTTTGAAAAATGAATTGTACACTTTAAATATATGCAATTTATTGTCAATTATATCTCAAGAAAGCTGTTTTAAAAAACAAAAACAATAAAAACCTTATTCAATTCTATCTATTCTAAGCACTATATGAGTATTACATTATTCACCTTCATTAAAACCTGAAGCTGCGATACTATTATTATCTCCCTTCTCATTTTACCGATGAGGAAAATAAGGCACAAAGAGTTTAGGTAACTTTCCCAAGGGCACGAAGTTACCAAGTACCAGAGCTGGGACTCAAACTCAAGAGCTGGGACTCAAACTCAGGCCATTTGGGCCGAGAGTCCATACTCTTAACTATACTGCCTTTGGGTGGTTGTTGCCGGAGAGGATGTGGTGGTAGCAGAACACTCCGGAACTGCTGATGGAAAGGGAGACTGTGACTGTCCTTCTTCAGAGCAAGCTGGTAGTACTTAGTCAAATTAGGTATAAGTATACCCTATGACTCAGCAATTCCGCTCTCCACTGGTGGAGGTAGGTATAAATAAAGACCTAGACATCGGCAGAGGCAGAGAGACATCTCCCAAAATGAACTTGTATGAAAATGTTCATTGCCACATTATTTGTTGCGGCTGGGAATTGGAGGTGACGATGGGTGCTCTTCAACGAGATGAGTGATATTGTGGAATAGTATGCAACAATAACTTATGCAGCAATAAATTTGATCATCGCAGGGCATGAATGGGTTTTTAAAACATAGTGCTCACTGAAAATAAGATCAGAATAAAGTATACAACCAAATGCTATTTACATACATTAAAAATGCGTGCATGCAAAACAATTCATATTTTGCAAGAGCACAAATAAAAATGAGCATTAAATGCATTGGAATGGTTGCCTTTTGAGGGAGGACACATGAGATATGGGTATAAAAATAGAAGAAATTTAAAATAAATAAAAACAAGACATTGATCAATGAGGACAATGTACCAAGAACTGTGTCATTAATTCAACCTTCTGTACCTGAGACCCTAACTTAAGGACAAAATAGAGTGAAGGGACAAAGGGAGGAGGTGGCATTCTGGAGCTCAGGGGTCCAAGTTTTCCCTCTGGAAGCTGGAAGCAAAGTGGGCCTGTTGGGTAGGAACTGGAGACAGAAAGAGAGGAGAAATGTCCTGGCTCTCTCCTGCCCACCAGTCACTTACCTACCATGGGCTGAAGCCAGCCAGAAAGCAGTGAACACAGGAGCTTGAAAGCAGAAGCCTGCAGAGGTCAGCTCCCCATGACACAGGGCAGAGCTTAGGAAAGGCTAGAGTTGGCTCTTAGACCTAACAGGCCAAGGATTAATTTCTATGCAAGATCAACACACACAGGCTCCAATGCAAAGTTCCCACTTGTGTCCTGTGCCTCTCTCTTTCCCTTTCCCTCCTCCTTCAATCAATCTTGTTCTCCCACCTTCCAGGCCATTTTTCTTCCCCCCTCCCAACTCTCTCTCTTTATTCCTGTTCCTTTCTACTCCCCTATCACTTTCCCCATACTCTTTACTCTATCTCCCATATCTAGGCCTGATCTGCTTTCCTTGATTCCACTTTCCCTGGGTTTTACACCCCCAGAAGGGTCCTGAGATGCATCAGAACAAAGCATCTGAACAGGAGCAGGAATGTGGCCTGCCCCAAGCAGCAGGACAGAGCCCAGCCCTGCACTCCACCAGCTGCACTGAGTTGCGTCTGCCCCCAGCCCGTGTATCCCTCCTACTCCCTTTTTCCCTCTTGGCACCTTTCTCAGCTTTTCCTCTCTCTGCTCTCCTCCCTTTGTGATGTGCTGGCATCCTTGGGTTTCCCTTTACCTTCCTGATCGGTCCCTCTCTGCTTCCATCAATCGCTTCTGCTCCTTTCTACTCACGAATGATTGGTTCTCCTCAACAATCAGACCTTAGCTCATCATTCACACCCTCTTGGTCAGGTAGATCGAGCCATTCACCATAGGGTGCCCCCACTTTATGACTGCTCCCTAGTCTGTGTTCTTGGCCATCAGGAGCAGACCTCATTTCATTCATTCAACAGACATTTGCTGAGTGCCCACCTATGGGGTCCTGGGGATACAGAGGTCAACAAGATGACCACCTGTCTTCAAGTGAAGTACAGAGAAATGATGACAATATACTACACTGGGGACACATGGCTTTCTGGAGGAAAGCCAAGGAAGTTTTCGCAGAGAGGGTGAGCTTTTTTGGGAAGATGAATGGGAGTCCTCTGGTATTCCAGAATGAGGGATTACTATAGCAAAGGCACCAAGGACTGAAACAGCACAGCGTGTTCTGGGTACGAGAAGTACAAGAACTTGAAGGGAGAGGCTAGGAGGTAAGGAGGAGATAGGAGAGGAAAGGCAGGAGGTTTGGTTCACTCTGAAAGGGTTTAACTTGACACCAGGCAACAAAGACTTTTGGGGCAGGAGTGATGAGGTTGAGCTTTTTTATATTGTACTCTGCCCTCCCTGTAAAGGATAAGGAGGAGCAGGAGGATCAGTCAGGGTGATGGTGGTCTGGACCAAAGTAGCAAGAGTACAGGTGGAGAAAATCAGATGAGTGTGAGTTTAGGAGATGTGGGTAATTAACCGGATAAAGGGGCGTGCAGGAGAGGAGGAAGCAAGCATGACTTCCAGGATTCTGAGAGGAGTGACTTGGTGGCTAATGCGACCATTCATTGGGATGAGGAAGTTAGCAGGAGGAATAGGTTGGGATATGCTGATCACATGAGCTGCCCACCCAGGCAGCAGCTGAACACTCGGACTTGGAGTTTCAGAAAGAGACCTGGGTTGGACGTAAGGAAGCCTTAGGGAGGTAAAATGAAGGGAACAGTGGGCCAGAGACCACCCTGGTCCGATCCACTGCGGATCCGCTCTCTCCCTCCAGGTGGCACTACAGCCTCGCGCTTCTGAGGCCGGTTTTCCGAGCCGTGCGCTCTATGTACTGTGTTCACTGCTCTCGCGACCCGCCAACTCTAGGTCGCGCCGTCCTCGCTGGGCAGGATTTAGCTGGGGATGCAAACCTGGAGTGGCCTCCAGAAAGCGTGTCCAAGTCGTCCACGCGGCCAGCACATTCTTGGCAGCTCAGGGACCTCAGGGGTGGTGACGTAGTTGATGTGATCACCTGTCCCTTGGGCCGCCCCCAGGAACCAACGTGGGCAACGGATATAGGGGAAGGGCTAGAAAGGCAGTGCCTGGAGCAGGTATGCATGGAAAGACGACCACCGAGTCCAGACACCCAACGCCCTGGGAAAGGAATTTCCTGTCACCCGGGCCATCTCCGCGTGAGAAGCGAGTCGTGGACCCTTTAAGGCTCCATCTCCCTGACCTCCCCCACCCAGGACAGGCCGGGACACCCGGGACCTGACATTTGGCGTCTCCCAACGAGGGAGCTAAAAATAACCATGTAGGTTACTCCAGGCCATTGCTCCGCACCAACCCCGCGCGCCTGCTCGCGCTCTGTCTTGGGCTGTCCAAGTTCTCTCCCGGGCAAGTGTACCTGGCCCGTCCCCTCCTCTCGGACCCCGCTGTCCCAAGCCACCTCGCAGGGCTTTGAAGTCGCTCCTTCAGCCCCGAACTTTGGGCGGAGTCTTCACACTAAGAACAGACTCCCGGTCTCCCAGGACCTTTCTCTCAAAACTTCCCAGCGGAAGGTTGGCGGGAACGCTGAGGGGCGTGGCCTCACTGGCCAACCCAAGAGCTCTTGCCAAACTCTCAGACCCGAGCTCGGGGGGGAGTGGCCTTCTGGGGTGTGCGGGCTCCTGGCCAATGGGTGCTGTGAAAGGCGTGGCCCTGGGGGCTGCGGGGGCTCTTCGGGTCTTTTGCCCCCAGCCCAGCTCGGCCAGAAAACCAGGAGCTGTTCTCTGGCTTCTCGGCCTGTGACAGTGGGTCCCGCCGGGCCGGCCCTCCGCACATCGCTCCGGGACCCCCGTCGCCCCCGCGCCCTCTGTCCGCCAGCCTGGGGCCGCAGACCCCCAGTCGCCTCCCTCTTGTCTACGGCAGCTCTTGGCGTCTCCAGCTCCTAAGACAAGATGCCATCGGGCTTTCAACAGATCGGCTCCGAAGTAGGGTTTAGCATGTTGGGGCGGGACGGGGACACGGGTCCCGCTTTTCTCGGGCTGGGGTCGCGGTTGGGGTCAGCTAGGGGGCGGTCCTTGCTCAGGCCCAGGGGGTGGGGGTGGAGGACTGGCTATTTATACCAGGGCAGGACGACCCGTGACTGTCGGATTCCAATACCTCCAAGAGACAGAGTGGGTCTGGGGAACCATTCGGAGACACACGGGCCGTAGCTGGATTCTTCAAGTCCAGGGTTCTCCCGCTTCTCTAGTTTGCGGCGCGCTGAGCCAGGATCGGGAACACCCTGCCCTTGATCCAGCTTGAGAAAGCAGACCCCGGCAGGTCTTGCCCTCCAGAAGCTGTCGGTCTGTCCCGGATCGCCCGCAGTTTTTCGAGGACCGGAGGCTCTCCGTAGGCACCCCCACCCCCACTCTTGGCAGTCCTCCAGGACACTGAACTTTCCCTCGGCCCCATGGTTGGTGGAGGGTTAGAGGGGAGTGTCAGCCCTCCCTCCCCCAGCTCAGGTTTCCATTTCGAGACAGTCTGTGCCGCCAGCGATCAGCCACCACCGCCACCGCCCCTCACACCACCTTCCCGCCCCCATCCCCTGGGCAAGGCTCTCCCAGGCAAAAGTCGGCATGGCCCCCTGCCCTTCGTCGAAGCTTAGAGGGGGAAGGGAGGCCAGGGAGGAGACAGACAAGAACACAGGCCCGGAGGAACGACCGTGATGTCCTTTTGGGAATTGCCCTTCTTGAGCCTGTTGGGGGCTTCCAGGAGCCAGCAGAAAAGAGGAAAAGAGGACAGAGGCTGATGACAATAATGAATTTGTCACTTTATAAAACCAGCGTTGTTGGGGATGCCGTTAACATTGTTAACATTTGATTTCGCTTTTCACACTTTCATTGACAGGTAGGCAAAGCAGGCAACACCAACCCTATCTATCTCCCCAGTCCGGAGTAGGGAAGTGACTTAGCCAAGGTCACACAAACCCAAACTCAGATCTCTTAAGGCCAAGCGTGTCCCAAGGTCACAGAGGAATTATGAGACTCAGGTCCTCAAACATTTCTCTGCCTGTGGGACTCACATCAGTTTCTCCTCCATGCCTTGGGACTCTCGGGTTCTTCCTGCTCTTGTTTACACTGAGATCTTCCAATGATTCCTAATATGGCCCACTTTCCCTCACCCAACATGTTGGATGGAACCCAGCACCTTAAAGCTCCCACTGGCCCTGGGCCCCTGGAGGAAGGAAAGAAGCCACGGTTGCATGTGACATGCCTCCTCTCTGCTTCCGCCTGCCCAGGATGGGGAGCCCCCTCAGCAGCGAGTCACTGGGACCCTGGTCCTCGCCGTATTCTCTGCTGTGCTCGGCTCCTTGCAGTTTGGCTACAACATTGGGGTCATCAATGCCCCCCAGAAGGTGAGGGGGCTACCACCCGCAGAATGGGGGGGTGCCTGAACAAGGCAAGGGGTGTTGCAGGAGAGTAGGGAAGGAGAAGTTGGCAGGGAATCATCGGCGTGCTGTCTCCCCAGGTGATTGAACAGAGCTACAATGAGACGTGGCTGGGGAGGCAGGGGCCCGAGGGACCAGGCTCCATCCCCCCAGGCACCCTCACCACCCTCTGGGCTCTTTCCGTGGCCATCTTCTCTGTGGGCGGCATGATCTCCTCCTTCCTGATTGGTATCATCTCTCAGTGGCTGGGAAGGTATGGGGCTGGAGGGCAAGGGTGGGGGAACAGGAAGGGAGACAGAGCACGGGGGCCAAATTCTCACAGCCCCACTCTGCCTGCCAGGAAGAGGGCAATGCTGGTCAACAACAGCCTGGCGGTGGTGGGGGGCGCCCTCATGGGCCTGGCCAACATGGCTGCCTCCTACGAGATGCTCATTCTTGGACGGTTCCTCATTGGCGCCTACTCAGGTACCCCGGGCGCTCTGGTCCTGCTTCATGCCTTGATCTCCCTCCCTCTCCCTGGGCTGGGGAATAGGAGTGGGCAGCTGCCCTCACAACCTCTCTCCTTCCCTCTGCCCAGGGCTGACATCAGGGCTGGTGCCCATGTACGTGGGGGAGATCGCCCCCACTCACCTTCGGGGCGCTTTGGGGACACTCAACCAACTGGCCATCGTCATTGGCATTCTGATCGCCCAGGTGACTAAACCTGGCCTCCTGGGGGGCTAGGCAGGGGGTTGGGATGGGGCTCTGTGGACAGGCTGAATGGCCTGCCCTCCCTCCCATGCTTCTCCCACAGGTGCTGGGCTTGGAGTCCATGCTGGGCACTGCCACTCTATGGCCAGTACTCCTGGGCATCACAGTGCTGCCTGCCTTCCTACAGCTGGTCCTGCTGCCCTTCTGCCCAGAAAGCCCCCGCTACCTGTACATCATCCGGAACCTGGAGGGACCCGCCAGAAAGAGTGAGCTTCCACACCATCTTGCTAGCACCTGTCCTCCTCCCAGACCCTGTCTGCTCTCTCAGGCCTGACCCTCTTCACCTCCAGGTTTGAAGCGCCTGACAGGCTGGGCTGACGTGTCTGGAGCACTGGCAGAGCTGAAGGAGGAGAAACGGAAGCTGGAGCATGAGCGGCCACTGTCTCTGCTCCAGCTCCTGGGCAGCCACACCCATCGGCAGCCCCTTGTCATTGCAATTGTGCTGCAGCTGAGCCAGCAGCTGTCAGGCATCAATGCAGTAAGTATGCAGCAGCCTCCAGGAAGGGCAAGGGTTAAGGAATGGCCCAAGAGGAGGGAGGAAGGGGGCAAGCCCCATCTGTTAAAATGCATGGTCAGTTCAGCTTGGTGTGGTTGCCAGGGAGGAAGGGACAGCCCCACCATCTCCTTTTCTTCTCCCTTACATCTAGGTTTTCTATTATTCAACCAGCATCTTTGAGACAGCAGGGGTAGGGCAACCAGCCTATGCCACCATAGGAGCTGGTGTGGTCAACACGGTCTTCACCTTGGTCTCGGTAACTGCTGGCCTCTGGAAGGGCTCCCACCACAGGCTTCACATCCCATCCACCCATCCCTCCCACTTCCTGAGCCCTGAAGGCCCCTCGTAAGCCCTGGCTCTCCCCACAGGTGTTCTTGGTGGAACGGGCTGGGCGCCGGACACTCCATCTCTTGGGCCTGGCAGGAATGTGTGGCTGTGCCATCCTGATGACTGTGGCTCTGCTTCTGCTGGTGAGACCTGGGGAGAGGGGAGGGGACCAGCGGCCCAAACCGTGGGAACTGCCCCAAGAGGCTCTGTGGGCAGCCAGGGCCATTCCTCAACGTCCATGCCTTCCACCCTGGGGTCAGCCGTGTGCCAGGACTATGGGTGTGTGCTCCCAGGGGACCCAGGCTGCACTTCCTCCTGCCCTGGGAGGAGGGTGGAGCACAATCCTGGCAGCCAGGTAGGACAGCCACTGTCTGGCCTCAGGAAGAGTAACTCCTAAACGCTCAGCTCTAGAACCAAGGGGGAATTGATAGCCCTAAGAGCAGAAAGACCAACCGTATGTTCCCTCTGCCCTGGATCAGCACAGGGTGGCCAGCTGAATGTCAAGTGCTCAAGGGCCTGTTCTAACCAAGGGGGACAGCACCCCCTCCCACCCCCCTGAGCAGCTGGGAGTGGTAGATGCCGCTTTGCTGGGTTGAGGGAAAAGGAAGATCCAGAAAGATGTGACCTGAATTCTCCACCCTCCCTGCCTGGCTCCTAGGAGCGGGTTCCAGCCATGAACTATGTCTCCATCGTGGCCATTTTTGGCTTTGTGGCCTTCTTTGAGATTGGCCCTGGCCCTATCCCCTGGTTCATCGTGGCCGAGCTCTTCAGCCAGGGACCTCGCCCGGCAGCCATGGCTGTGGCTGGTTTCTCCAACTGGACGTGCAACTTCATCATTGGCATGGGTTTCCAGTATGTTGCGGTAGGTCCCCTGCGCCTGCCTCTGCCCCCATCTCCCTGTCAGCCAGAAAAGGGCAATTCATAGTTAGCCCAATTTCCAGCCAGCGTATCCCCCTCCTACAGTCTAGGGGTCACTTTGGTGGATCATGGGGGTTCTGAAGACCAAGTACTCTGCCAGAAAGATCAAAGTAAAGAAGGGAGCTGAACTAGATTGGATAACAGGTGTCTTCAAAATAAAGTAGTGGCATAACTTAGACTAGGAATAAAATGATAACCTTCACATTAATACTGCAAAGGGCTGGGAAGCCACTCTGAGTGAAGTAACTCAGGATGTAGCGAGAGAGGACAACGCTAGGAGAGTTGGGGTTCAGAGAATTCTTTTATCACTAAGTTCTCCTGGTAATTTCCCTCACCCTGCAAAGGAGCCACCTGCGTTGTGCAGTATTCTAGCTCCCTGTGAAGGTCTTTAGTCCCTGGCTTGCCTGAGACCACCGGTTCCCTCCTCTCTGTCAACACTTCTTTCTCCACTGTCCCAGGATGCTATGGGTCCCTACGTCTTCCTTCTATTTGCGGTCCTCCTGCTTGGCTTCTTCATCTTCACCTTCTTAAAAGTGCCTGAAACCCGAGGCCGGACGTTTGACCAGATCTCAGCAGCCTTCCGCCGGACACCCTCCCTTTTAGAGCAGGAGGTGAAACCCAGCACAGAACTTGAGTACTTAGGGCCAGATGAGAATGACTGAGGGGCCAGGCTGGGGTGGGAGAGCCAGTTCTCTCGACCTGCCCAGAGACCCCCCTCCTTTCCTCTGCAGCACTTTAACCCTCTCTTCCCCGTTACTTCCAGGGTGGAGAAAACCCCTGCAGCCTGGTGGAATGGGGAAGCTGGAGGGGAGGGTGGTCTGAGCACCCCCTCATTCCCCTCGTGTGACTCTTGGATTATTTATGTGTTGTGGTTAGGCTGTGGCCACGGGATGGCCCATTCTCCCCTCTCACCTTCTCCTTCCTCCATAGCCACCCCCACCCCCGCCCAACCTCAGCTCCCAGATACTTCCGCCCCCTGCTGGAGGAGGGGGAGGGGAGGCGCTAGGACTGACTTTTTGGCCAGGGTGAACTGAAGCAGGACTGGAGAAGTCCAGTTCTTGCCACCTGGGACTCCTCCCACTCTGACACTTTCTCTGAATTCTTGCCACATAGGCTCTGGGTGACAGGGGGTCTGTCTTGACCTCTCTAGGGCAAAGGATGCACCTCCCCACCCCGCCCCCGCCCCAGGGTCTAACCTCATCTCCTTCACTGCAAGCTCAGTCCTCTCGCTCAGCCTTCCAGGGCGGGAGGGAACATGCGTTCACCCGTGGTCAGAGGAAGGGACAGCGGGCTCCCCTCTAGACTCAGGGCTCTGGGCCACACCCCAGCTGCTCCCCAAGGCTGCCAGGTGGGGGCCCCAGCTCTTTCCTCCTCTCCCGTCCTGGAAGAGCGTTGTACCCACAGGCTTTTGACCAACTAAGGGAAAGAGGGATTTGAAAGGCTGCCTGTGAACACGGGGCTGGGAGGAGCCTTCAGATATTTTTGTATATGTTTCAAAAAAGAGGGGGCAGGGAGAAGAAACCGAAGGTCTGTTGTACTAAATGTATATATAGAGATCCATATATAAAGTCACTGTATGAGATGAGCGTCCTGTTGTGTGGAGGTACCCAAGATGGGACCATGGCCACCACCCCACACCCTGCCTCCTCTCCATCCTGCCTTAGTTCAAGGTTGCAGAATCCTCTGCGTGCTGTCACTCACGCCCCCACTGACAGTTTCAGTCACTGCTTTTATTAATGGTCATAAATGCTCAGGTAAGTTGTGGCCGGAAGTGCCAGATGCTGCTCTAGGCACTTCGGGAAACACTCAACTCTGCCAGGAGGTCATAGCCCATTTCACAGATGGGAAAAGGGACTCACAGGGATGAAAGCATTTGTACAGAGCCACCCAGCTAGAAACGGGGAACAAGAGCTGGAGAGCAGGCCCTGCCCACCACCCCCCATCCTCCTCCCCCAACTTCTACAGCAAGGTACCAGCCAGGCTCCCTCAGGCTCCAAACAGAAAAAAGGCAGAGACCAAGACAACAGGAAAGCCTGTTTTTGTTTTTATTGGAGGCTCAGGTGGCACATGACAGTTCATAAAAAGACTTCAGAGGTAGGGGGTAGCAGGGAAACAAAAAATAAACTGGGGTGGGAAAGAAAAACAACCAGGAGGAGGTAAGAGCTGGCTGGTTCCTTCTCAGCCTGATTTAGGGGAGGGAGTTGGTGCCTCTGAACAAGAAGGATCGATTCCCTTCCTTCAACCCTTGGTAAGGGAGAGAGGGGGGGAAAAAAAGGCTGTTGCTTTGGCCCTCCTGAGTCTCAAGGAAAAAGGGGAAAAGCTGGTGTTTCGATGTCATGAATTATGGGAAAGGGGGGAGGGAGGTGCTGGGTAAGATACAGGTCAGTTGGAAAAACTGGCAGATACACCTGAGAGGAAAAGAGATGGAAGAATCACCACCAGCAACTTGTCATTCCCAGACCCCCACCCTCTTGGTACCTGACATGGGCCTGTGCCACCCACAGGCAGCCACTCACCAGATGGTGGCTCTGGGTGTCCTTTGAGTTGGAATCACTCCAGTATGGTGGTTGGGGGGTCCCCACTGTTGATGGGGGCTGAGGTCTAGAGAGAACAAGGTGGTGCACTGAGACCGTCTGGTTTTTTGGAGCCCTCAAAATCAACTTTCTCCTCCCTTTGCTCTTCCCGTTCCTCCCCCAATTCACATCCAAGAGCTGGTGCTATGGCCCCAAGCAGAGCTGAGTGGGAGTCTGCAGAGGGTGACACAGGCTTGATTGCCTCTGTTGGAGTTTCCTGGTGGGTGGGGGTGCCTGTCAGGGGTGGACCCAGCAGGACTAGCTTTTGGGAGCAGGGCCAGGAGAAGGGGCACGAAGAGTGGAAATGGAAGGGCAAAGAAGATAGAAGTGGGGCAGAAGGGAGAGGGAGAAGCTGGCTCCAGCCTTTTCTTTCCTTCTCCTCTGCAACTCACACCCCCTACCGACAGTCCAAGGTCCTTACTTCCGGGGCTGTGGGCTGCCTGGGTCCAGGGGGCTGCTGCCGTCTCCGCTGGAAGTAGGGGCGGTTTCGTGGGCGCTGGGGCTCAGGCCGGGAACCGTCAGTGGGGCCTTGGCTGGGCTTGGTCTCACCATCTCCACCTTCTGTGGTAGGCTGCTGGGGGGGCCTGGGGCGGAAAGGCCTGGAGAGAGAAGCGAAGACCCTGAAGGGACAGGAGCCCAGTGTGGACTAAGTTCCTGCCTGCCAGGACCCCCCAGCAGAGGTAGACTAGCCAGCCTCCCCATCCCCACCCCACCCCAGGGGCGCCTGCTTCCACCTGGGCACCTAAGCAGTAATGGCTCAGATACCCAGCCCCCCTCACCCTAGCTTCAGGCCCTTCCTGCTTCCCATCCTCCTGTCCCCATCCAGGCTGGTGAAGGCGAAGAGGCACCCAGGAGAGGCAGTCTTACCTTCGGTACCTGGGCCTGAATCTGGGTGGGGGGACCCGCTCATCTCCTTGCTGTTGGTCCCCCTCCAACGGAGCTGTCTCTTTGGGTTCTACCGCGTCAGTACCCTGGGGACACAAAGGCCCAGGTGAGCCCAGGGGCACCCCCAGTTCTTCCCAGCCCACCCTTCCACTTCCCCTGGGGACTCTGGTCTCCAGCCTCACCCACTCCCGCTCCTTTCCCAGGACTCGGGCAGCTGGTTCCCATGTTCCCAGTTCCCCTCACCTCGATGGACTGCTGCTGGTTGGGGGGCCGAGGGCCTCGCACAAAGCGCCGGCGGTAGAAGAAGGGCAGTGGGCGGCGGCGTCTGGGCCGCTGCCCAGGGTCTTCAGCTCGTTCCCCTTTGCTGCCTGGTTCTGTCCCGCCTGACGGAGCCTCTGCCACCATGGGTGGCGGGGCAGCTGGGCGGGGCCGGGGGATGAATCTGCGGAACCTACGTCGGTTGGGGGCAAAGCGGCTGCCCTTCACGGGCACACCTCCGGGCCCAGTCACATTAGCCGCTTCTGCACCCTGGTTAGGAGGTGGAGAGGGACTGGTGAGAAGTTGCTCCAGTGACAGACGCACAACATTCTCAGTTTTGAGTCCTGGTCTTCCTGTCCTTCCAGCTAAAGGCCCCTCTCCAGCTTTCCCCCAGCTCCTCTAACTTCCAGTTCTTTCCACCCTCCTCTAGGGGAACAGCAGTGGGTGTTCGGGCCCTTCTAGGAGGGGCCACATCTGCCACTGGTCCTTTTGAAGCAGCTGCTTACTGGACCATCTTAAGGTTTAGACTGGAGGTAGGGGTAGAGGTGGAGAAAGAGGGCTGACTGGCAAGCCTTGCCCTCATGGAGGGCTGGCTCTGAGAGGAGACGGTGGTCCAGGGCCCTTGATGGAGAACAGACATGGGAGTGCTTGGTGAACTACAAAGAAACTCAGATGTTACTGACTGGTGACAGGGACACGTTCTTTAGGACATCCCATAGAGTGGCAAGAGTGTTAAGGATGACAATGTCTGTGTGAGGACAAGTCCCGGGCCCACAGCCTGGGCTGTCTGGCCAGGGGAAGAGCTGGCCTCAGGAGGCCAGAGCCTGGGGGCCCTCCAGGCGGCCCTCCCACAGCTTGGTGGACTCTGCATCCCACCGCAGTTCCCGAACCTTCTCTCCTTCCACAACATCGAACTCCACAGTCTCCCCATCTCCAACGCTGCGCAGAAACTTCCTGGGGTTGTTTCTTTTAATAGCTGTCTGGTCAGGGAAAGGGTGGGAGAAAGGTGAAGACAGCAAGCTGGGAGTCCCATAGCCCTGGGAGTCCCATAGCCCTGCGGGTCCCCCACCCAACTTTTTCTTTTCAGCGTTTTACTGGTGGGCCTAGGCTGGAGGGCAGAGCGAGGAGAAGGGAGTCAAAGTTTAGCGGGGGAAAAGCTATCAACTAGGGGCCTCAGCACAATTGTGCAGTTACCACCATCCCCAGCACACATTCCCTCCTCCCTTGACTGCTCAGGGATTTCAGGAAGGGGAGCAAGAAACATGAACTCGGAAGCAGAACAAAAAGCCAAGATAGTCTTAAGTTGCAAAGTGGGTAAAACATACTATTCTTACCTCAATCCCACTGAAAGCACTTTCCACCAAAGCAGTGGTTCTCAAACTGCGTGTGCATCAGAATCACCTGGAGAGCTCATTAAAACAAACTGCTGGCCGCTCCGCCAGGCCAGGTTGATTGGCTAGGTCTGAGGTAGGCCTGAGAATTTGGCTGGCAGGTGATGCTGCTGGTGCGGGGACCACACTTTGAGAACTAGTGCATCCAAGTAGCGCTGGCCTGTGTCCCTTCCCACGGACACCGCCTTGATTAATTCCCAGGGTGTTAACAGGTCCTGGCGTGTGATGCCCAAGGGGCAACAGGTACATTGCTTGCAGACAACCCAGCACAAGTGGGGCCAATGCAGTGAATACAGGCACCTGGGGCAGATGGAGGGGGGAACTATTTCCTGGTGGGCATGCTGCTTCCAGGTAAAAGCTGGAGAAACATGATCTATGCTGCTTAGAATAATGAAGGCCAAAGAGGGTGGGTTCCTGCCCTCGGAAAGCCAACCTAGCTCTTACCTGGTGAACAAAGACATCCTCCTTGGTGTCATTCCTGCAGAACAGGATGGGTTGTTAGGGGTGACTTTGATGAGGTGCTCACCTCCACTGAAGCCTCTCAAGCTGCCCATTCCTAAGCTCCAAGGGCCCATCCTCTCCACCTTATGTGGCTACTTGAGGTTAGACTGGGCCCTCCCCCTGAAGATGGGATGAAAAGAATATTCCTAAGCCTCCATGAAAAACCTGGGCTTCACCAGGAAAAGGCAGAGCAGGGGGAGGCAAAGGCACCTTGAAGGAGCTGGGCCAGCTTTTACCTGCCGAGCACGCCACCCTCTACCCCAGGGCACCTTAGAACCTGGTAGTGCTGGGTGTAACTGTCCCTAGCCAGCAACCCCTCTTCCCCAATCCACATCAAGGGTGGAAAATTCCACTCTGTTTCCTTTCTTCTACAGTCAAGGAGGAAGAAAAGTAGGGACAGGGGTAGAAGTGCAGAACAAGTTTGAGGAGGGGACATGTTAAGAACTGGCTCCAAATAGCCACAAAACTTTATTTTCAGCCTGGAGGTTAACCCCAGGGTCAGGCCCCCTCTCAGCACACCAAGAAATCAAGGGTGAGAGATTGTTCGATCATTCTGTCACCACCTCGCCCATCACTCCAGTTTATCCTAGCACCCCAATGAGGGGGGGAGAATGGAGAGGTTTTCCTTCAGAACTTCCCAGGAGTCTTCAGTTTCCAGAATTAGAGAGGGACCATTCCCTAGAACAAGTGTTCTAGCTTTAAAGCACTTGGATCTGCACAAAGGTCAGCCTGCTAAGAGGGAACCAGGGCCTCCCAGGAGGGCTGGGCTGGGCAGGGTGCCTGGGCTGCGGAAGGGCCCACTGGGGGAGACCTCAGCTCAGAATCCCAGAATCTGCCACCACAGCCCCTCCCAGTGCCAGAGGGGGTGGGGCTGCCTAACTGAAGGAAAGCAGCATCCGCAGGCTGGGCTGGTGCTTTCCTTCCCCAACCCCCACCAGACTCAGTTCCATCAGGTGGGGGATTCAATGAGCTAACAGCTCTCTAAGGGAGATGAGTTATGGGAATGCTATGTGTGCTGCCGGAAACAGGAAATGAGAGGATTCCAGCCCAGAGGCACGGAGAGCAGGTACATTCTGCCCCAAAGGTGGTGGCAAACTAAACCAGGTGACACAGACAAGCTGAAAGGGTCAGAGCCAGGTTTGCCAACTTCCTAGATCATTAACCCTCTGCTGCCCTTGAAGATGTGGAGGAGGCTTCATCTTGCCCACATCTGTGCTGTGGTTAAAGACTTTCAATCAGTGTCAGCTGGACACTGCAACCATGTGCCTTGGTAGGGATAGAGATGAGGCTGGGAAGATGTCCAGTCTTACAGGCCACTTTGGAAGAGACCCATTCCACCCCCTCCCTGGGTTCCTCAGATACCTGTTGATGAATCCGTAACCATTCCGCACGTTGAACCATTTGACAGTGCCCAGGACTTGGATTGCTGCCAGGCAAAGATGCAGTGGGGGCAGTAAGATGGGGGAAGAGATGGAGCTGCACTCAGCTTTGAGACACTCCAAACATCTAACCTACCTCCCTATTACCTATTAAGCTTAACTCACGCCAACCAGGTTTTCACCCAGTAGCGTCAAGGCATCCTTAAGTTCCACTAAATGGAAGCGCCCACAGAGCGCGGCTCAGGCTTTGAAAACTCTTCGATTCTAAGGCATGTTCCTCATATCCTACAAATCCAGGCCCTTCACCTAGAACCAGGTACTCACCTGGTCCACGAAGTTCCGCCCTCAAGTCATAACTGAGGATCTTTCTAGCCCTCTCAATGTAAGGGTCCCTAGTGCACCTTTCCTGCCGGGCTCAGAGATTTACGGAGTACTAACCCGAGTCAACAAGGCTGTCTCCCGCCCCCGGGGCGTGGCCAGACACTAACTGGGCCTGCCCACCATACCCTCCCGCCCAGAAAGATACGGCAGGGTTTCCCACCAGGGGAACCCACTTCAGTCCGCTGCGCCCAGCCTAGGTAGTCCTTTGAGCCTCTGGGCCAGACCGGCCTTCAGCTTTCAGGACCCTGCCGGGCTCCACGATGCCCCTCCCCCAGCCCGCCAACCCGTCAGAGCCGTCCTGGCGCGCGCCCCGCCCCTCACCCAGCACCGGCTTGTCCGCCTGACTTCGGGCCTGGGTAGCGGGGGTCCCCGAGGCCGTCGTTGCCGGGTTGCCAGGGGTGCGGGGGCCTGGCGCCGAAGGGGTCCCAGCAGCAGGGCCCGAGGCGGCTCCGACCCCGCCGCCACCCGCCCCGCCGCCTGTTTTCTGTGGCTCCCCTGCAGGCACGGGGACCACCACCGCTACCACCCCTGCCGCCGTCGCGGGCACCGTCGCCGCGGGGGCCGCTGTCGCCACCACCGCCGCCTCCGCCTCGCTCATCCCACCGGGTCCGGTACCGGCCCCCGCCGCCACCTCCTCCTCCGCCGCCGCCGCCGCCACCGCCCCGGCCCCTCCCCCAGGCTCGCGAACCCGCCGCGCCTCTCGGTCCTCGCGCCCCGAGCCTCGCCCGCACGCCTGCAGCGGGCCGTGAGCGGAAGCCAATCGCAACCTTCAGCTGCGCCGCGCGCAGGCCCCGCCTCCCGGCCACAGGCCAATCCTAGCCGAACAGCCCCCGGGCCCGCATGCCGGCCCCGCCTCCCAGACTTCGCTCAGGGACCGAGGCCCCCGCCCGCAGCCCTGTAAGTACACCTGGGCCCCGCCCCATGCCGTCACGTGACCGACCCCAGCTCAAACCATTGGTCGACGGCCTCTTTCCCCTCCCCCCCCGCCCCTTTCCACCGGCCGCGGGAAATCAAACGGGCTGGGCGCTCCCCAACCGCCACCTGGTCTCTGCGCGGAGGGGCGAGGCAGGGGCGCGCAGCTCCAACGTTGCCCCTGAGGACCCGGGTTGGGGACCGGAGCCCGGAGCCTCTGTCCTGGCTGTGTGCGGCACTGCTCACCTACACCCTCAAGACCGCCCTTGCCTTTCTTCCAGTCCGCCCCACCCTCTCCCTAGAGGATGCTCCTCACACACTGGCCTGCGGGATCAGCCCTCGGGGCTAGCTGGACTTTCCCAGCTCACGGTTACTCTCACAAGCCGGGGAATGTCACTTTTTATTTTGTTTTTGAAGTACAATTGACATACATCAAAATGCACAACTTGTCGCTGAGTTTTGATAAACGTGTTCATCCATGTAATCAACACCCTAATCGAGGCTTTTTTTCCCTCGCCCCGGGAGGTTCCCTCCAGACCCTTCTAGGTAGGCCCAACCTCCCCACAGACCACAGCTGTTCTGACGTTTTCCACCGGAGAACAGTTTTAAGGTCCACGGTGCTCGGCGCTGTGGTCCCTGGTGGGGCGGAGTTTCCCTCTCCAGCTCCCTGTCCTCTCCCAGGCTTCTCCCTCCACCTTCTTTCTTTTATCCAACTGGCCAGGCTCTTCGGACTCAAGGCAGTTTCCTCTGCTTAGAACAAGTCCTCCGTTTCTCTCAGGGTGACTTCTTCAAGTACCAGCTTACATATCACTGCTCACATCATCCTTTTTTTTTTTGTATATATATGACATTTTTGGAAATACGAAGTTGCTTACTTAGCTATTCCCTCCCCCGACCCTCCGCAACTAGACTATGAACGCCACAGCAAGAAGAGCCTTGTAGTTACGCCTGACGCCTGTAACAGTGCCTGGCACAACATAGGCGCTCAGTATTTCTTGAGCAATTAAATGGTCACCATTCCACAGATGAGAAGACAGAGGCTTGCCCCAGTCTTCTCGGGAGGCCGGGTGTCCGGCCAGGGTGCCGCAATCTCCCAGAAGTATTCAGCTTCAGAAGTGGTCTACCCGACCTGCGGAGGAAGCGGCCGGAGCTGGGCAGAGCCTATTTTTTAGCCTGGACAGCACTCCCCGGGGCAGCACAAGTGTCCCCACGCGCCACCCGGCGCCACGTGAGTTTCTCGAGTCTGGGTGTCCCTAGCCAGGCCGACGTCCGCTTTCCAGCGGCGGCCGCTGCCAATCCCGGTGCCGGCGCGCCCTCTGCCGGCCGCTCCGGAGGCCGCCCGCCCCGGCTTCCTTCCTGTGCTTCCACCAGCTGCCCCGCCCGCCCCACCGCTTCGGCCCTTTCCAAGTTGAGGATTCTGTTTCCCAGGGCATCGGGCACAGTGGACGGAAAGCGAGAAAAGATGAGAAAACAACTAAATCAAGACGAGGCCGTGAAGGATGCAGAAGTGACTACCTTCCCTTCGACTACTAAGGACCGATTTACCTGTGTCCAGCCCTGAGCTCAAGGAATGGGTAAAACAGGAGATCAGGGCTGGAAGGAGCAGACCAGATAAATCACACTTTGACCCTGGCAACCAAAGAATCGCATGGAAGGTACAGAGGGAGCTCAGGTGTGAACTGGTTAACTGTAAGTTTAGAGGGTGAGAGAGAGGAAGCTCACAGGAAGAGTGAAAGACTTGTTTGTAATAATATTAAAAATACACCCGGAGATCAGGGTTGGCGGTGCTGCAAGAAAGTACTCCGGGGCTGGCAACATGGAGGCATGAAACACTTAGACATAACAACAGTTACATGTTCTCTGTCCCCGTGGATAAGAAGTAGCAGATGCCAACAGAGAGATGCAATTAATACCCCTGTTCAGTTGAAGGGTTTGTGCATGTAATTTTCTGGTTATTTAAGTCTTTTTAAGTGCCATAGATAACAAGGGCTCCAGACATTCTGGTGAAAAGGCATCCTCCTTTTTCTGTCCCTCTTCTCCCCACCTGAAGTCTGGTCTAGCTTGTTCACTGCTAAAAAATTTAAAAATTAAAACCAAAGCCCTGGGAGAGGGTATAGCTCAAGTGGTAAAGTGCATGCTTAGCATGCATGAGGTCCTGGGTTCCATCCCCAGTACTTCCTCTAAAAATAAATAAATAAAGCTAATTACCCTCCCCCCAAAAAGGAAAAAAACAACAAAAAAACAAAATTTCTGCCTCCTTAACCCTTGCCCTCTACCTTTCCATCAGTATAGCACCAAACTTCCTGAAAGCAGTCTTTACTGTTTCTAGTCTCTTTCACACCCCACCAACCCAAATCTGCTTTCTGCCCCCACCACTCCACTTAGATGGCTTCAGCTGTGGTCCATACTCCTTATGTTTTTTTTTTAATTGTGGGGGGTAATTAGGTTTATTTATTTGTTTATTTATTTTGGAGGAGGTACTGGGGATTGCACCCAGGACCTCCTGCATGCTAAGCATGTGCTCTACCACTTGCACTATACCCTCCCCCCACACCCTTTTCTTAACTGAGACATTCAGGGCATGGATCTGGGTTCCCTTTCAACTCCATCCACAGACATTTTCCTGGTGAAGCTTCCACAGCCTAACCTTCCCCTATGCCCTCATCCTCTCCTTCTGTGCCTTGTTCTCCACTAGCCTCCATCTTTCCTGGATTGTCTTCCCCTGCCGCCTGCCTTCTGTAGGTCATGTATCCATCCATTCGCCTGGTTTTGGTGACCACCTGCTACTGATGGCTCTTCAACCTGTGTCTCCAGCCCTGAGTCTTTCCCACTGTCTAGCCGCCTCTGAGCCAGGCATTCTCTAGCCAGTTGCTCCTCAGGCTTCTGAAATTTAAGTCCCCGTCTAAGTTCCTTTTTCGTCCCTCCCACGCTGAGTTGTGTCACCACTTAACCCACAGACAACCATTCTTTAGTGCCCACTCCTCATTTGTAGAACAGTTTCCCCTGGGTGCCCAGGCTCAGCACAGCAAAGGTGAAAGTTTATGGTATCAAACTGAGCTAATATTTGACAGATTGAAAATATGCTGTTGCCTCTGTCCCCTAGTACCAAACACTCCCAGCAACTTTCCCCTCCTACTTTCTCAATGCAGCCTGAATCAGTTTTCTTCTTCCTCTCTCTTCTAATACCTGCTCTATTATTTTTCAATTGCTCCCTAGAGAATGTTCTGTACCTCCAGCCTCCCTCTCCTCTTCTCCCGTTTGATAGCTCTGCCCTCCCCTTTTCCAGGCTCTGCTCGGACTCTGCCAAATCCTTGACCTTTTCTCCACCCTCTGCCTCCTGTCCTAGCTTCTCTATCTGATATTACTAACTGCCTCCTTCTTGAAACCTCCTCCAATATCTTTTTTTTTAACCTAATAACAGTAAGAGTTAATATTTATTGACTAAATAGCACTGAGTTATTTACTGAGGACTTAGTATGAGCCACCTGCTGTGTTAAGCACTTTAAATATCTTCATTTGCTCCTTACAATGGCCCTGGGAAGTGGATACTTTTAAAATTATACCCACTCTTCAAATAAAGAAACAGGATATAGTGGAGTTAAGCAACCAGCCTAAAATCACACAGCTGTGGAACAAGCCACGCTGGGAATCAAATGCAGATCAGCCTTGGAATCTGGATTTTATTCTAAGAGTGATGGGAAGTCTTTGAAGGGTTTTAAAAGGAGGAGTGAATGATATAGTCTGATGCATTTTTCAAAATAAACTAATTTTTAAAGCTGTTAGGGGTGAGGGGTATAGCTCGGTGGTAGACCACATGCCTAGCATCCACGAGGTCCTGAGTTCAATCCCCAGGACTTCCATTAAAAGTAATTAATTAATTAATTAATTAATTAATTAACTTTCAAGAAAAAAAAAAGCTGTGTTAGAGTCACAGCAAAATTCAGCAGACAATACAGAGATTTCTCATCTACCCTCTGTCCCCACGCACACACCACCTCCCCTACTTGATTTATGTTTTTAAAATATTACTTGGCTGCTCTGGGGATAATAAATTGGGGGGAGGCAGAGGAGATGGGGGTCGTGGATGAGTGTGCTGGCAGTGAGGCTGGAGAGAAGGGGGCCAGTTTGAAATATGCTTTGGAAATAGTGTCTACAGGGCTTGGTGGTGGACTGGATGTGGGGTTGAGGGAAAGGGAATCAAGGAATCTAGGTTTTTAGCTTGAACGTAGGCGGATGATGACGCTATTATTTCAATGAGAAACCCTAGAAGAGGAACGTAGTCAGGAACTTGATTTGGGGCTTGTTTGAAACATCCCAGAGGAGAGCTCAGTCAGGCAGCTGGAGGCATGAATCTGCCACTCAGGAGAAAGCTGGGGCTGGAGTCACGCATTTGGAGCCCTGAGCACAGACGGGATTCAGAGCCCTAGATCTGGGTGATCTCTGGGAAGTAAGTGTTGAGCTCGCTGTTCTCATGAGGAAGAGACAGTCCCAGAGAGGCCAAGTGACTGGGCCAAAGTTAAACAACATGAGTGGCCCAAGGGTGGGAAGAGCATGACTGTGTTGGGAAGTACAGGAGGCCTGAAGGGGCTTTGGAGGGAACAGCGGGGAGAGGTAGGTTGGAACCTAGTTCTGGCCGACTTCTAATCCAGGCAAAAATGTGTCCTGATTCCAGAGGCCCCTGAATGATGTCTAAAGCCCTTTATTGGATTCTTCTGGGTAGAACTGAATCATCCCAGAGAACTGATGCCCTTGGTGGGAATTTAGTCCTCCCTGGCAGGCTCCAGAAGGCAGTGAGATGAGAGGGATGTTTTTCTGGACAGGCAGCTCTTTCGGGCCTCTCAGATTAAACTCTGACTTTACAGCTCAGTCTGGGGATCCCAGGCAGCCCCCAAGATGGACAGCTCAGATGAACAGCAGGGCAGATTTGGAGAACTTTCTCTTCCTTCAGGGTTGGCAGGAGGGGAGACTCCATCTTCTCTAAATAAGCAGGAGAGTTGGGCCTGGCCTCAGGCAGGGGGATCCTCTTTCTTGTCCAAGTTCCACCTCTAAGGCCGGTTTCCCCTTTGTAGAGACTAGGATTTGGTGAGTCCCAGCATCTCTGAGTTGCCCAGCACCCTTTTCCTTCCAAGAACAAATTGGGGGCACCAGGACCAAGAAGAATCAGATATTCCAAGCTGGACTGAGCATCCTGAAGAGGAAGGGAGGCGAACACAGGACAGAGAATGGCATGCCAGTGGGTCTCAGGCCTGCTTCCTGGCTGGTCTTGACAAGGTGACCTTGAAGTGTGCCCTGAGTATATTCTTTAATCTCTAACTTTAAACTCACATCTCACTGTTTTTTTATTTTCTGGGTTTTTTTTTTTGAGATGTAATTGACATATAACATTATATTAGTTTCAGATGTATAACAATGATTTGATCATTTGCTATATGTTTATACTGCACAATGATTATCACAAATATCTAGTGCACATTCATCATACATAGTTACAAATTTTTTTCTTTGTGATGAGAACTTTTAAGATCTACTCTCTTAGCAACTTTCAAATCTACAATACGGTGTCCTTAACTATAGTCACCATGCTGTACATTACATCCCCAGGACTTATTTATTTTATAACTGGGAAGTCGGTACTTTTTGACCTTCTTCATCCCCCACCCCCCAGCTCCTCACTGTCTTACAATGCTTTCTTCTTCTTCTTCTTCTTCTTCTTCTTATCTTTTTGTAAAGGATTAGGTTTATTCATTTATTTACATTTGGAAGAGGTACTGGGGGTTGAACCCCGGACCTTGTGTGTGCTAGACATGCGCTCTACCACTGAGCACACCCTCCCCTACCTGAGGGCCAATTCTTCTTCAGGTTCCTCAGCTCTGGTGTCCTCTCTGCCAAAAGACCTGCCAGGTTCCAGGCTGGGCTTTGTCTGGTCATGCTGCTCACTCAGCCCCCACGCTCCTGGCAGTGGGCCGAGTCACTCTGCCCTGTTACCTCTTAACTCTGGCCACAGGGCTTGGCACAGAGCAAGCCTCCGTTTCCACCTGGAGAGTGAACAAATGAGCGAATGAATGATCACAGTAAATGCTCCAGAGTCATTTGTTGGCTCATGGAGCTTCCTTTAGGAGCTGGGTTCCTATTCTGTCCCCAGCCCTATTCTCTAATCCCTTGGTCCAGTTTCTAAGAAACTTCCTGACTTCTCTCCCTAGCACCCAGGTTCCCTGAGGCCTCTGGGAATTCTGGGTGCTTTCCTTCAGGCCCAGAACCACACCAGTCTCATTCTTCTCCATCTCCACCCTTTTTTCTTAGCTTCCAAAGAAGCAAGGTCAAAATCAGAAAAGAGCCCTCAGGCATCTTCTCAGGATGCTCCTCCTGCTCTCAAACCAACTGCCATTCATAAACCCATCACTCACTGCCCTGAGCACAACATTATCTATTTGTTTATTGTCTGATTATCTCACCCTCCCAGCTGTGGGACAGGGTCCATACAGCTAAACTCACCACCCTTGTGTCCCATGTATCTGGAACATAATAGACTCAGTAAATATTAACTGAATGAATGGATGAGTAAATGAATGCTGTCAAGGTTTCTGCTCTGGTCCCAGCAGCTGGGTGTGTAAGAGCAGGTCCAAGACCACCACCGCCCTCCCCTGCAGCCAAAGGATTTTTTGGTTTGGCTCATTCTCAGGCTTCATTTGGTATGTATGACTTTTACTCAAGCCCTTGAGGATGGAAAAAAGAATGGTCCCTGCCAAGGGCTCCTGATAAGGATAACTTCTCATTGTGAAATATTTGTACTCCCGCCCCCACCACAGTCCTGGCCTGTTTTTTTTTAATTGAAGTATATTCATTTTACAATGTTGTGTCAATTTCTGGTGTACAGGCCTATTTTTTATCTGGAAATTCCTTTCATCAGCTGACAGTTTACTTTCACATGTAACACAGACAAAATCTATTCTCTATGATCTCAGATATATTTTTTAAATTTTTTAATTTAATTTTTAATTCATTAATTTGGGGGGTAATTAGGTTTACTTATTTATTTTTAGCGGAGGTACTGGGGATTGAACCCAGGACCTTGTGTATGCTAAGCATGCACTCTACCACTTAAGCTATACCCTCCCTACTCAGATGTATTTTTTAAAAGGCATAAAACAAAGGATGGAGGAATATATGGTTAAAACATTAATAGCAGTTGCCTCTGGGTGTTGGGTTTATGGCTTATTTTTTTCTTATTATTTTCTACATTGTCCAAAATTTTTCCCACAATTGACCTGTATTTTTATTATAAAGGAAACTTAACAGAATCTTTTTAATCATGTAAAACTATTCCTCTTGATACAATTGGTGAACTTTCCCTTCCAGGTAATGAACAAGTGGTACAAAAAACAATTGGTTTGTCTTCAGCCTCAGTCCTACCCACCTTCCCAAGCCCAGCTGAGCTGTGACACTAACATACACACTCCATCCAACTCTGTGCAGGCTCCCCAAGAATCTCAGAATCCCAAAACCTTAAGAGGATTTCCCAATTCCTGTATTACTGCATGTATCCTCAGAATGGCTTGCATAGTACAGTATGTCCCCCAACCACACGGACTGAAGGCACCATTCACCTACCCTTTGACCTCATCTTCCTCATTCAACTACCCACCAAGTTCCATCGATTATATTTCCAGAATGGCTCTGGTTCATCTTATCCTCCTGGCCTCACCACTGCTGCCTTGATCCAGGCCATCATTCTTGTCCACTTGGGCTACTGTCAGAGGTTCTTCCCTGGTCTCTTGCTTCCAGTCCAGCTCCATTGTTTTCCTCCTAAATATAATCGCTTTAATTTTTAGAGCAGTTTCAGGTTCACTTCAAAACTGAGCGAAAGTATAGAAACTTCCCATATACCTCCTGCCCCTAGACATGCATTATCAACACCCCCAACCTGAGTGGCACATTTTTTATGATCGATGAACCTACATTGATGCATCATTACCACCCAGAGTTCACAGTTTCCATTAGGGTTCACTATTGGTGTTGTACATTCTGTGAGTTTGGATGAATTTACAATGAAATGTATCTACCACTGTGGTATCATACAGAGTAGTTTTACTGCCCTAAAAATCCTCTATGCACCGCCTTTTCATTGTGATCTTCTGTTACCCGTGGATGATAGGAGTTTCCTAGAGCACAGTGGCATCCATGACTGGCATTGCCTCTCCAACAGGTACAGAAAAAAAGACCCTGCTCCTTTGCACAGAGGCAAGACTCCATTATCTGGTCCAGGTCTCCCTTCCCCCAGGACCTTTCTTTTACAACTTCTGCCCTCCAGCCCCAACCACTGACATAACTTTCTCTCTTCACTCTGCACATCTTCCTCCACACTTTCGCTCTGTTTGCATTGTCTGGAATGCCCTTTCCCCTTATTTCTACCTTTCCACCCAAATTCCATCCATTTTTCAAGGTCCAGTTATTAAAATGCTGCTTTCCTCAGGAACTCCTAGTCCAAACCCTCATTGTTTACTAACTGAACCACATGACAGCTTTCCAAAGGCCTTCTTACCTCCAGTCTCTCACTCCTTGAACCCACCTCTCACACCATGGCTGGATTATCCAGATTTAACACTATTTGTATACATCAGAATCGCCTTTCCTATCAGTGGTCCCGACCCATGGTATGCTACTAAATGTTTAACCCCCAGCTCTGGATGAGGGGACCCTGATTTGCAATATACGCCAATTTCCTTTGTGTAAAATTGGGGCCAATTTTAAGGTACCAGTAAGACATTATTGAACTTGGAATGAATTAGTAAAAGATGTGCACAGTTGGTTCTTATATGCCTACATAAGCAGCCTCCACCACATCACTGGTTCCCATTCAAAACTTTTTATTGACCTTCCTTAAAACACTCTTTGTATGATGGTTGCAGCTCTTCTGTAAATCTAAAATTATTTCAAAATAGGTTTTAAAAGCCTACCAGAAAAGTCTATCAGAACAGCTATACAGACTCATTTGGCAAACTTCTTTCTCAGCAGAGAATGGGTACCCTTTAAACTGTTGCCCTCTGAGAAAGGAATGAGGAAATAGTGAGATTAGTTGTCAAGACATCATCCAAAGCCATTGAAAATCTACAGAAGGGTAATTGGAAAGTTTTTCAAGAATGTGTGAAATAGCTCAGTGGTAGATTATGTGCTTAAATCCTGGGTTCAATCCCCAGTACCTCTTGTTAATAAACAAACAAACAAACAAACCAGAAAAAAATCTGAAATCTAATCTTGGTGAGAGGATGTAACCAGAAGAATATGGGAAAGGAATGTGAATGCCATTAAGACAAGGTAGAATCTGACTGATTATATTTGAATCAGTTCTAAGGAAAGAAACTTCTTTGTGAACCAAAGGGGGATGTAAATCAGAGGGGGAAAAAAAGCCAAAAAATTTCTCCAGTAATTTTCAGGGGAGTCCTGATCCACATTTGTTACTATTCCAGGATTCTTTTTGAAGGGGAGACAGATGGGCCTCTTCTACACTGAAGACAAATGTGCATGCTCTTAGAGCTGTAGGGGACTAGTCGTGAAGTATATACTCACAGCTAATTCTTTTATCTTGATTTCAAGGCAACTTGGCTACATTCTGTTTTTCTACTTGTATTTTCTTATAGAAAGAATGGACAGATGGACCAGCCAACACAGATGTTCTGTTGCTTTTCACCATTTCAATTCATTTATAAATAAGCTGTTACTGCCATTTCTTTGTCAATCTCTTGTGAGTCTAGCTGGCTTGAGTCAGGTGTACCTTCATTCAACATTAAATCTGTGATGTACCAAGAGTTTGCCAGGCACAATTCTTTTTTTTTTTTTTCCAGGCACAATTCTAAAAGCTGAGGATACAGTGGTGAACAAAGCAGCCAGATTCCTGTCCCTGTACAGGTTATAGTCTAATGGAGAAGACCAGACATTAATAAAGCAATTCCACATGTAAATGGATATTAACAATCTATGATAAATACTATAATGTTTGCTGTGAGAACATATAACATGAGAAGCTTAGTTTGGTAGGTCAGGAAAGTTTTCCCTAAAGAAGAGACTTGACTGGAAAATAAAATGTTGGGGCTTACAAAACTGAGGACTCTACCCTGAACTGTGGTAACTCCATAGGTCTAATGCTACTGTGGTCTTCCCAGATACTATCTCATCAACGTACGATACTATATAATATCTTACCCTTCTCTTTTTCTGAGTGTGTATGTCTTAGCCTTCTGTCAAGATTCTTTGGGCCCCTTCTATTTTGAATGGAAGCTCGTGGGGGCTGTCGTCACTCAGCCCCTTTTAAAATTATGGAGCTTGTGACTTAGCTCACCCACACAGACACTTCAACAATGTCTCAGAGAAATGAACCAGTTAAGACTGTTACATTGTGCACAGTATGTACTATCAAAGGTGACAATACATTTTAAAAGTAACAGCTTTATCAAGATATAATTCACATAGCATATAATTTAATTAAAGTGTAGAGTTCAGTGTTTGTTTTTTTTTTTTTTTTTAATATCTGAAGAGGACAACCATCACTCCAATAAATTTTAGGACATATTCATCACTCCAAAAACACACCCTCTGTCCCTTGCCCCATACCGGTTAGCAGCCCTTCTCCATCTCTTCATTTCCCCCTAACCCCTCAGCACTAGGCAATTACTCTCTACTTTCTGTCTTTATGGATTTGCCTATTCTGGACATTTCATGTAAATGGAATAATACACTATGTGGTCTTTTGTGACTGACTTTCATTTAGCGTATGTTTCAAGGTTCATCCATGTTGTAGCATGTACCCAGTACTTCATTTCTTTTCATTGTTGAATAATATTTCACTGTGAGGACATACTGTATTTTATTCATCCCTTCATCAGTTGATGGATATTTGAGTAGTTTCTATTTTTTGGCTATTATGAATCATGTTAAAAAACACTCGGGTACAAGAGTTTTTAAAATTGAGGTGGAATTCACATAACATAAAACTAACCATTTTAAAATAAACAAATCAGCAGTATTAGTGCATTCACGTGGTTGCCCAACCACTACCTCTATTTCCAGAACATTTTCTCATTCTTAAAACCAAATGACCATTACGCAGTTACTCTCCATTCCCCTCACCCCTAGCACCTGGTGGCCACCAATCTGCTTTTTGTTTCTATGGATTTACCTATTCCGGATAGCGTGTATCAATGAGATAATAAATGTGTAACCTTTTTTGTTTGGCTTCTTTCAGTTAGCATAACGTCTTCAAAGTTTCTCTATTTATAGTAAGCATGAATACTTCATTCCTTTTTTTGTGACTAATATGCTACTATGTGTATATACCACAATTTGTTCATTCATGCATCTGTCGATGGATATTTGGGTTGTTTCCTCCTTTTGACTACTATGAATACTGCTGCTGGACATACTTGCATGCAAGGATTTTTGTACCTGTTTTTAACCTGGGGGGCGGTATATACCTAGGAGTGGAATTGTTGGGTCATATGGGCAATATATCTTTGAGAAGAGCAGGTATTGGTCTTCAAAACAATGTACCTAGCAAAGTTTCCCCCTCCCCCAAAGGAAATAGCAGAAATTTCAGAAAATGGAGGAGGAGGAGTTGGGGTGATAGTAAAATGTGCTACATAGATGTATTAATTCAAGGTAGTGTTTGCCATTCACATCTATCACATCACAGGGTTCTTAAACAAAAGAAGAACCAGATTCGGGATTTTGGTTTCCAAGCCCAGTTATTTAGTTGCTTATCCTGTTCCCCAATACTGTTGCCCACCTAGTTTACTGAAGCTAACAAGTTAGCCATGAAGTACTGAAAACCTAGGAACTGGGGGGAGAAAATTACAAAGTTAAAAGCAGCAGCTTTCTTCCCTAGAAGGTCAGAGAAATTCATTCCGAGATACATACTTCATGGTCACCTTCCATGATTTAGAGAACGTCAGTGGAATTTGATGTCACTCTATAGAGAATTTTTTCTACAAGTGCTCGTAGACAATTGTTTTGGATACCGCAGAGAGCAGCTGGGGAAACAGAGAAAAATGCCATGTAAATCTCTTTATTTTAGGATTCAGAGGTAGAATGGCTCCATGGAAGCCACAGGGACCTACGGAGACTGAGGGTTTAAACAAGATGGTGGCCGGGACAGGGCCGCTCTACCTTTCCGGGTGAAACTCTATGGCAGAGCCTTTCGCACAGTTTAGAGAAGTGAAGCTGAGATGGGTGGTAACCCGACCACACTACCGGGCTAGGAAGAGTGGAGCGGAAAGCGCTCTCTCGCGCATGTGTGGAACCGGGGGGATGGGCTTTGAGACAAGGGGCCCACCCCACAGTACAAGTTTTCTGAAACGTGTGACTCTTTTAAGTCCAGCTAAAGTCGAGGTGGGGCGTTTCCTAAGACGCATGCGTCCTAGACGAGACAAGCAATACAGCGGCGTGGTCTTTTCACCGCCTGGCGTACAGACGACGTCTGAGGTGGAAGGGGCGGTCAGGATTCCCAACACGCATGCGCCTTGAGGCCGAGGCGTTTCCTTCAGAGGGTGTGGCGTGCAGGGCTCCTTATTGCGCAGGCGCAAGGACTGTCCGGTAAGGCTGGTGGTTTAACGCGGGGAGGGGAGAGGAGGTTGAAGGGCTTAAAAAACCGGGTGCGCCTGCGCGTTGCCTACCGGTGGGAAGAGCTCAGGATATGTGAGGGGCGGGGTCACGTATGCGCGTCATTGGATGGGTAGGTGGGAGGGAGGGTGGAGATCGGGGAGGGTCTGTGCGCTTGCGCAGTGCGGGGGTGGAGGGCGGAGGAGATACATAGCACGCTTGCGCGGCTGTCACAGGGCTGCTTGGTTGGTCAGTGGGGAGTCGGCGCCTGCGTACTAAGACCCGTGTGCAGCAGCGGCGGCGGCGGTAGAGGCGGCGGCGGCGGCGGCGGCAGCGGGCTCGGAGGCAGCGGTTGGGCTCGCGGCGAGCGGACGGGGTCGACTCAGTGGGTTCGCGCGAGGTGAGAGCGGGTAGGGCGCGCGTGCGCGGAACCTTGGCTTGGGCCTGGGAGTAGAGATGGGACTGCGCGGGGGTCGGGGAGGGGGCAGAGGGAAGCAGCGGCTGCCGCCGCACGGGGTTCGGTCGGCGAGTGGCGCGAGGTGCGGAAAGAAGCGGGCGCGCGACCCGGTTGGCGCGCAGGGTGACGGTTGGGGCCGGCCGGGTGACGTTGGAGCGACGCAGGGCGGGGGACGGCGAGCCGCGAGGCCGCCACGCGGGAGAGGCCGCCGGACGGCCACGCCGGGGCGAGGGCCGGGGGCCAGATCGGCCCGCCGGGGGTAGGGTGCCTGGGCCGTTGAAAACCGGGCGCCGGGAGGCCACGTGAGGTGGGGGAGGGGGCTCTTCGGTGAGAGGGCAAGTGGGGGGGGTTGGCGGCCGGCGAGGGGGAGGGAGGGCGGCGTGGCTTCGGCCTGGCGCGGCCTTTGAGGAGGGGGCGGCCGCAGCACCGGAAGTGCCCCCGAGGGGAGGCTGCCCTCCGGGTCGGCGGCCTCATGGCCGAACGTGGACCGGGGCCGCATGGCAGCGCGGGGACCCCTCCCCCCAGGTCCCGGCCACCGGAAGCCCCGGGCGGCCACATGGTGGGCAGGAGCCGGCAACCCCCAGCGCGGGGAGAGCAGGTCCTCGCGAGCGCCTAAGGGAGCTTGGAATTTTGAGGAGTGAGAGAAGCCCGAGGCCCGGTTCCTGATCACCCCGGAGAGCTCGCTGCGGGCATATGTTAGCGCTTCCCCACCTCATGGGCCCCTGGAGCTTTCCTCCCAATCCTCATGTGAAGTGAGGCGACCAGCCAGATGTAAGTGGCACTCTTCTGTGCTGGGAGGCCAGAGAAATGGGGAAACCGAGGGCAATTGGACGGGAGCCCAACTCTTCTCGATCGTGCCGACAGCGCCTAAAAGTCCTGGGCAGATGAGTTACCCGCTGTGATAGGTGCTCTTCACCTTGTCACTGTCTTTCTCGGTGTCTGGTTTGGGAGTTCCTGGTTTTAGAGTCCTTAACTCTACTAGCTTGGTATAATTTATACTACTCACTAGCTACTACCAGCCTTTTGCTTTCATTTTATTGTCATTCACCACTCCCCACTCCCCCACTCTCTACTGACTGTACAGGCCCGGCCTGAAAATCCGACAGGACCGATGCATCCTGGGAAAAGTGGGAGGGCCCTGGAGGAGAGGCTGGGTTCCTGGGTTCCCTTTGGGAAACCAGAGGTGTTTGGTAGAGGGATCAATTAGAAAACAACTTTATTTTCTCCCCCTTGGCTGCATCTGCGAATGCATGTTGGAGAGGCGGGAATCCCCCAAAGAGGCCTTGTGGTTTCCTGTACCAATGACTGGCTCGTGTGTGGATGGGGGGGGGGGTGGCAGAGACGGGTGGGGCTCCCCGTCCTCCGGTCTCCACCCCCCTTCCCCCCCCACATTAGCCCCGCCTTTTTGCTGGCTCATAGCTGCTCACCTAATTATAGCCCTGGTTATGTGTGGGGAAGAAGGGTGGTTGGTTTCAGTGGCAAGTAACACCTGAGTCCTCCCAATACCAGGAATTAGGCCTTTGCCCATCTCAGAGATTTGGCATCCTAACTTCCTGGAGCTTTCCTTTCCCAACTCACCCCTTTAACTTTCATTTCAGATGGGGATCTTGCTTATCCCCCACCCACCTGCATACATGCACCGGTTCTTCAGTATTTGTGATGTCAATCAGTATTTAATGTAGGAACTTTGACACTATTTTACGTGGGTAATGGAATAAAGGGCTGGGGAAGAAATGAAGCAATATTTCCAGAGTGGAGTGGGGTAAACTGGAGACCCTGTTAACCTCCTTACTGACCCTAGTTCTCTTCTTGACTCTAGTTGGAATCGAAGCCTCTTAAAATGGCAGATGATTTGGACTTCGAGACAGGAGATGCAGGGGCCTCAGCCACCTTCCCGATGCAGTGCTCAGCATTACGTAAGAATGGCTTTGTGGTGCTCAAAGGCCGGCCATGTAAGATTGTGGAGATGTCCACCTCGAAGACTGGCAAGCACGGCCACGCCAAGGTTAGAATTTCACTTCCACATCGTGCCTTCCCCCACAAGCTGTCATCAGTGCTAGCTCTCTATGTTCTTTAGCTCTTTGATTACCATCCAGATCCTTGTGTTCAGCACTCAGCCCTGGATAACGTTCGACTACTACACCAGTCTTAGGCCTTCAGCTTCCTCCTTGGTTACCCTCCTGTGCCCTGTCATTCTTGGTAAAACCCCCCCCCCCCTTTTATGTAAGTCTTCAACTCTTCGTGGTCCTTAATGCTCAGGCTACTCCGTCCTTGATCCTGCCTTTCACCTTTTCTGTGTGTCTCCTTTTGAGTCTTTGTAGGTGCTCTTTGTTTCCCTCACTTTTACCTGGGATATCTGCAGTCCTACCATGTTACGCACCCTCCACTGGAGGGGCTCCAGTGTACCTTGGAGCTTCCAAATCAGCTTGCTGCCCCACTGTCCAGTGCCAGCTTTCCTGTTGGATCTCTGATGCAGTTATCAGACTGCCTCTCCCTGTCCCCTCCTTGCTTCCTTACTTAGGTCCTAACATTCTTGCTAGTGCTTTCCTTGTCACTTTAAGGTTGTTTTTCCTCAAAAGTTAAACGTCGTTCATCTTTGTTGGATTTCTTGTTTTGCTCCCTAGTTTTTCTATCTTCTGTTGACTTGGCATTTATCTTGGGTTACCCCCTAATGTCTAGGTCATTCTCTCTACTTTCTGGTTTCCTTTTTTCCTAAATGCATAGTTCTTTCTGGTCTCCCCCAAATCCTTTTTGCTTTTCAGCTCTCTTCCTTTCTCATTCTTTCCTGTTTCCTCAGCTCTTTCTGATCTTCCTTGTTTTCCAAGTTCCTTGTTTTATGCTGATATCTAAAACCTCTTCCAAAGTTTTACATAGACTCTCCCTCCTCCCCTAGGATCTTGGCCTCAGTAATGTTTTGATAACTCTAGGTAACTGCTCCAAGCCTGCCCTACAACTTCCCTTGTGCTGTCAACCCCAGTGTCAGTGGTGGTCTTTTGGCCTTGGGTTGTTTTTAAGAGGCTTTAGTGTTTCTTTCTTGAGTTGATTAGTTCAATTCCAACTCCCCTAATCTTTGCCCTGACAGCTTCCCTCACCAGCTAGGGGCAACTTGAGCCTTTATCTCTTCCATCCTAGAGTCTGGTTGGGTTTCTCTTTGATGTGATGCATACATACAGGTCCATCTGGTTGGTATTGACATCTTTACTGGGAAGAAATATGAAGATATCTGCCCGTCAACTCATAATATGGATGTCCCCAACATCAAAAGGAATGATTTTCAGGTATGTAGATGATCTGGGTGTAGGTGGGCTAGTGGTTTATGGGGGAGAAATACAGAATGAGCAGAAGAGCTTGTGCTGAGAGAAGGGAAATGGCAGGAGAAGAGGGTATTAGCAGTTTGCCTATCCAACCCTTACTCTCAAGCTACCTGGGCCCACCTTCAGCTTCCATCCTTATCTGCCCGCAGCTGATTGGCATCCAGGATGGGTATCTATCACTGCTCCAAGACAGTGGGGAGGTGCGAGAGGACCTTCGTCTGCCTGAGGGAGACCTCGGCAAGGAGATTGAGCAGAAGTATGACTGTGGAGAAGAGATCCTGGTATGGTGCCCCGCTTTTGTGCCCTGCTTTGTTCTTTGTGCCTCTTCCTCTGAGCTCAGCCTTCTATTCCCCTTGCTCCCCAAGATCACGGTGCTGTCTGCCATGACAGAGGAGGCAGCTGTTGCAATCAAGGCCATGGCAAAATAAGTGGCTCCCAGGTGAGTGTGACGGCCCTCCCCCAGCTGCCCACTTTGTTGTCTCCATCAAAGAACTGCTTTAGTTTTAATTGTTCCAGGCTTATTTTCTGCCCCCAGCATGGTCCTGTCCCCTTTGCCCTTCTTCCTGTTGAAGGTTTACCCTGTCTCACCTGGTTTCTCTCTCCTATCTAGGGTGGCTGTGGTGGCAGCAGTGATCCTCCAGCCTGCAGAGGCCCCCTCCCCCAGTCTGGCCCAGCTCTGGCAGGGCCCTTGGCTGGACTCCTACACAATTTATTTGACGTTTTATTTTGGTTTCCCCCACCCCCTCAATCTGTCGGGGAGCCCCTGCCCTTCACCCTGCTCCTTTGGCCAGGAGTGAGTGAACCATGGCCTTGGTGAAGCTGCCCTCCTCTTCTCCCCTCGCACTACAGCCCTGGTCGGGGAGAGGAGGTGGGTGCTGCTTGTGGTTTAGTTTTTTTTTTTTTTTTTTTTTTAATTCCAATCTGGAATCAGAAAGCTGTGGATTCTGGCAAATGGTCCTTGTGCCCTTCCTCTACTCATCCCTGGTCTGATCCCTTATTCTCTGTAGTCCTTCATCCCAAGCACCACCCCTACAGACTGGGGACCAGCCCCCTCCCCAGCCTGTCTCTCCCCAAATCCCTCTAGATGGGGAGGGAAGAGGAGGAGAGGGGAGGGGACCTGCCCCCTCCTCAGGCACCTGGGAGGGCCCTGTCCCCATGGGCTTCACCCTTTCCTGCGGGCTCTCTCCCCGACACATTTGTTAAGATCAAACCTGAATAAAACTACAAGTTTAATATGAAGCTACCAACTCAACTGCTTCTTTGAACTAAATGGGTATTTGGAAACCAGAAAATAAGATTACAGATTAAACTCTGACAGGGAGTTCATTACTACCAAGTCACTGTCCCACTGTGACTCCCATGGGCCTGCCAGCCACCCCCCCACCCTCCAAGCAGCCCAGTGGGAGGCAACAGACAGCAGCCAGGGGGAAGTGGCAGGTAGATTTTATTGGCCTCGGATTGGGGCACACCAGGGATCCTCCCCCATGGCAGGGGCTGGGGGCGAGGTTGAAGATAAAATCTGATGGTCACTTGTGGTAGAATCTCGGGTTCTGGCTGTGCTGGATGAAGGGAAGCCGAGGGCCAGGCTGGCTGGTGGTTGCAAAGCCCGACTGGCAGCCATGATGAAAAGGAGGGCTTTGTCAGTGTGCATGCCTGCTCTACTCCAGCGGGACTAAACAGCCACCCCCAAGGAGGAAGGGAGAACGGGGGTGGGGGCATCTATTCTGCCCAATCCTGTTTTCCCTGGTAGTGTTGGGATTCTGATGGGCTGGATTACCATCCTTACTTTTCCTGCTGGTTGCATCTGCACAGGGAGCTGAGGCGAGGCAAGGAGTCCAGGAGCTGGATGCAGAGCTTGGGGATGCATGGGGCGCAGGGAGGACTGCAGAGAACAAAGTCAGCTGAGGCACCGTGGGGCTCCCCTTAGTGCAGGCGGCCCTTCCCCTGACTTCCCAAGGCTCCATACTCACTGAGTCAGAGAAACCAGTCTGCTGGTTAGCATGTTCTATCTGCTTTTGCAAGGACAGGGCACCACCGGGCTGGAGGAACCCTAGATGGGGAAGATGGGTGTGTGAAACCAGTAGAGAATGGGAAAAGAAAGGACCCGTGGGACTGGGGCGCCTGTGTGGGGTGCATCACCTGTCTGGGTGGGCTGAAAGTGGCTGTGCACGGCGTAGGGCTGTGGCTGTGGCTGAGACAGGTACTGCACTGCAGGAAATGCCGAAGGTGCTGAGGAGGGCAGGGAGCACTGCCATCAGAACCTTCTTGTGGCCTGTTGACACTCCCTCTGGGCCTTGAGGGAAAGCCCCCTCTCACTTTTCCCACCACGCACCTCTGAGTTGCTGACTAGGACTGTAGGCAGGCTGTGTGGGTCCGTAGTGAGGTGGGGGCTGAGCAGTCCCATAGGCACCACCAGGGCTGCCTTGGAATTGCCCGTGCTCTGGGGTTCCTGCAAAAGCAGCTGCCGAGCCCACGTAGTGCCGGGTCTAAGGAGGAAAGGTGAGAACTCACTGCCTGTAAACTCAGTGAACGTGAAAGCAAAAACTCAGGTTGCCTCCACAGTTCAGTTTGATAGGCTCATGACTTGGGTGCTGCTTTACCGAGGGTGGGAGTAGTAGGAAAAAATGACAGCCTAGACACACAATCCTACTGCTCTTACCGTAAGCACCTGCGGTCCAAACATCTGTTTGGCTCTGTCAGCCGCCATGAGGGTGCCTGGGCGACTGTGTCCTCCAGGGCTCCCTAGAGAGGGAGAGGGGGCTTCATGATGCTGAAGTAAGGCTGCAACCACCAGGAAGGCCCATTCAGACAAGTGGATTCTTTAATCCTCACCCTGCATGCTGAGGAGGTGAGTTCCCGTGTGAACAGTCAGGCCTTGCTGGTACGCCGCTGATGTCAGAGTGGTCAGGTCACTGAGTGAAAGGAAGGCAGGTCAAAAGCAAAGACATGTCCCCTTGTTCGCCATTAGACACTAATCTTTCGTTATCTGATCCCAGTTCCACTTTGATCCCAATTTTATTTTTAGCTCTCCAATCCCACCTTTGCTCCTTTCGCCTCCGTTTTTCTTCCTCATGTAAAACTTTCTTAAGCTGCAGGAAAAGCTGGTGCTTTTCTTCCTGTAATGCCAAAAGCTTCTCCTGCAACTTCAGGATCTGGGAAGGAAGGGGAGAGAAGATGAAAGCAGGAGAACCCAGGGAAGAAAGATCTGGGTGGGAGAGATCAAAGGACTGCTTACTTGTTCCTTGGTCTCCTCTAGTGACATTCTCTCTTCCATCTCCTTTTTCTTCCTCCTCTCTTGCTCTTCCTTCATCTTCTGTTCCATCATCTTGTCCACCTCTTCTTCCTCTGGAGGAAGAGGTGGGCAGAATGGGAAAGTGACAGGATGGTTAAAATATTAGAATGTGACTGAAGAACAGCAAAAACTGCTTATCCCAATGCTCTTGGTACTGGCTCTTTCCCTCTGGAGAGGACAGGGACGGGGAAGTTTAGTAGGTGCTCTCCAAGGTCCTTCCCAGCTCAAGGGTTCTGGAGTTTAGATCTGGCCTCTGGCTCCCACCAAATTGGGGTTGTTCGTCGCTCCTCTGACTTCGGCCACCCGCACACTGGTCTGCCCGCGGGTAGGGGTCAGCCCTGGGAGAGCGGGGCGCCTCGGGGCGTCCTCTCTCTTTGGCTCCGGCTCACCCTGTCGCTTGCGCTCCCGCTCCATCATGATGTGCCGGTGCAACGCCCTGGCCATGGCGTTGGAGAGCTTGGGGCGCTCCAGGAGCGCAGGCATGGTGCTGCCGGGGACGCTCGGGCCGTGGGCACCCGACTCTGTCACTGGCTGCCAGACCTCGTACCGGGCCTGCGGGGAGGCGGGTGCTCAGGCGGAGCGCGCCAGGCCCAGGCGGAAGCTGCCCGTCCGCCGCCCCGGTCACGTGCCCACCGCCCGCCTCCCGCCGGGCCAACAGCGCGGCTCCTTCGCGTGCGGGCGGGGGTCTCGGCCTTGGCTCTCCGACCCCCTGCCCGCCACCCGGGCGCCGGCCCCTCCCTACCCGTCTTCTCGTCGCCTTCTCCTCGGCCTCCTGAGCGCCCGGGCCGCGGCGTCACATCCGGCCACTGAGCCGAATCCTTCCGGAGTCGGGGCGGCTGTGGCCTCGCAGGTGGGGCGGGACGGGGCGGGGCGCGAGGGAGGCGGGAGTGCCGGCGACGGGTGCCCGTGGTGTCCAAACACCGCTGCTGCGCCCCCGCGACGTGGCGGGGCCGGGGCTCCTCCGAGAAGCAAGAAGCGAGAGACGCGCGCGCGCGAGAATGGCCGAGGCGGCTGCTCTGAGACGGCGTTTATTGGCTCCTTAGAAATCAGAGTCAGTAACAACTGTACAGAGGGCCGGAACCCCGCGCCTGCCTTCCCCACTCCCGCTGGGCCCGGGGAAGCAGCTTCGTGTGGGGCGCAGGGAGACTCCTCTGGGATTCACAGTAACCAGAACAGAAACGGAAATAAATTAAGTGATGTGGGGGAGGAGTCGCGGGGAGTTGTGCTCCCCAGATCAGTGCATGGAGAGGGGCCACCCAGGGCCTGCGCCGGGCTCCCCGCTGCTCCCTTGCCACGGAGGGGCTGTCCGGCCCTGGGCTGGGAGGTGTGCTCCGCTTCCCAGCTAGTCTGAGAGCCTGCCTATGGGCTCCTGTGCATCTGCCAGGCGGAGCCCCGTGCATGCCGTGGGTGCTGGAATGAGGTGGCGGCAGTCGTCACTCGGAGTCCACGGGCCCAAGGCCCAACTGTGCTTGGTAGTAAGTGAGGTCTCACCCCTCATTCCACCCGTACCAGCAGGGCATAGAGGAGTGTAGCCCCCTTTTCCTTGGTGACCCACTCAAGTTCAGCTGGACTGAAGTGAGGGTCGGGGGGTTCTCTGAGGGCAGCGGAAGGGGGGCCGGGGGTGTAAGAGCCAGGGCGCACACACACCTGGAACGCCACCTGGGCCTGGTGCGTCCGCTGGGATTTGGGGTCCCGGAATCTGTCAGGCAAGAAGCAGAAACAGGGCAGTGAGGCCTCTGCCCCTCCCTTGCTGACTGCAGCCACCGCAGTTAGCAGCTGGCCCTGCTCTTCCCAGGAATCATTCCCTCCTTATAGTGACTTGGCTCTGGCTGTTCGTTCTACTGGAGATGGTCTTCCTCCCAACGCCTGCTGGACTAACTACTCCCTCCTTCCTTCTCCAAGCCTTTGCTCAAGTCTCATCTTCTTCTTTTTAAAATTTATTTTTATTTTGAGGGGAAGGGAGGGAGGTAATTACGTTCATTTATTTGTCAGATGGAGGTACTGGGTATTGAACCCAGGACCTTGTGCATGCTAAGCTGGCACTCTACCACTGAGCTATAGATTTCCCCCCAAATCTCATCTTCTTAATGTCTACGCTGACTACCGTATTTAATATGCCCGCTCCAACCACACTTCTGATCCACTTCCCTCCACTCTACCTTTTCTGTTTCTAAGGTGTTTACCTGTCACATTTAAAAATACTAAATACTTATGCATAAACATTCCAGAGGAAGAGAGGACAGAAGTTCCACAAGAGCAAGGTTTCCTTTTTTGCTCTTCGTGACAGAACAAAATAAGTGATATTTGTTCAAAGTAAGTGCGAAGAAAGGGCTGGGGTGGAGACTGAGGAACTAGCGAGACAAGGTGAGAAAGGAGAGAGAATCATGGAGACCCAAGGGTTCCTGGGGCCCCCTCCTGTGTACTCACTGCACTTTGGATGCCAGAGTCTCGGCCCCAGCATACTGGAGGGAGGGGGAAAGCAGCACTGGAGGGGGCTGCTCCTCCCGGGGAGGCGCACAGTTCTCACCAGGCTCCTCAAACCCCACCCCAGGCTCTCCCTTCAGGGGCCGGCAGCTCAGTATGGAAGCAGTGCCTGTGAGGAGAGCAGGGTCAGGGCAGCGCCCTCGGCCCACAGGCCCAGCCCGCCCTGCCTCCACCAGTGCAGGGTACCTGCTCCTAGCTCCCCTCGGTCCAGCACCCTCCGGACAGCTGCCACATTGCTCCCATGATACGCCATGTGCCACTTCTTGGTTAGTGTCCCAGCCTCCAGGCGGGGATTCACCCTAGGAGGTGGACAGAAAGGGCAAATGGGACAAAAGTCACTGGCTCCCTGAGGTCAGCCCTCAGGAGAGGTGCTGTCGCTTCTTCCATACACCCTCTCAGGACCTTCCTTCCTCAAGGGGGCAAAAAACAGTGAGGGAGCTGCGTGAACCCGCCCTACATGTACCTGAGGTTGAACCTGCACCAGCCAAAGGGTAGGGCATATTCCCGGGGGGGCTCCCCACGGCGCCTGTGGGCCTCGTCTCCTCGAAGCTTCCGGCAAGACTCACAGTAGCACAGGCTACGCTTCGGCGGAGGCATGAAATAATCCTCTGTGGAGAGTGAGTGGCAGACTTTGTGGCATGGCTCCTGCCTGGGATCTCAGCCACTTGACCTCTTTCCAACTGGTCTCCAGGGCTCTGGGCCTGGCCCAGGGCTGGGACAGCAATGAGGCAGGTTCTGGGGGACCAGGGACTCACCGGGAAGCAGCAGCAGTTCCTGGAAACGGGAGCAAAGGGCGTGGTACTCGCAGCTCTTGAGGGGGCTAGCAGCGGGTGGTGGGCCCCAGCAAACACTCTCCTTGATACCTGAGGGAGCAGAGGGGGCACAGTTCACAGGAGCCGGGGCCAGAAGTGCGGGGTGGGGGTGCAGTGGGACCCCGGCCCCTTGAGCTGGCTCACCATCCACCATGTCAGCTTTCTCCATGTCCCCTTGGGTTCCAGCACTCTTTCCACTGGCAGCCCCTGGTTCAGGGCTCACGATTGTCACCTACAGGGGACAGAGGTGGTCAGCAGAGTGTGACCAGCCCCCCAAGCCTGCTGATCCCCTCCTGGAACTGCAGACTTCCCGTTTCCTCCGACAGCCCAGCCTCTGGTGCCACTGACCTGCTCACACTGCCCATAAAGGTCCACGAGTGCGTGGCAGGGCTGGGGGACATCTGGCACAGCCACTCCCTGGTCCATCCCATTGACGTGGAGATGCAGCCCCCCAGAGCCGTCCAGCCGCAGTCCCAGGATGGTGCCTTCAGGACATGTGTCCAGATTTGGCCCGAACTTCTCACAGATCTGGGAGGAGAGACCTACTGTCTTCCCAGAGATCAGACTCCCACCAGCAGCAGCCATCCCCGCCCTTCACTAAGCTCAGGTCACCAGTCCCTGGGCTTGGCCTCCACACTTGCCCACTGCCAGGGCTCTACCCTCTGCTTCAGTTATCTGGAGTCTACCTCCCTTTCCCCCGTGACATTCTCAGTGACAGGGACATAGGAGGAGGCAGTAAGCCCGAGACTGTCCAGGTAATGAAACTCACACCCTGGCCCACCTGCTACGGGGTCTACCCACTACAGGGCTGCTTTAAATATACTTGTGGTCCTACCTCCAGGACTAGGGGCCCCTCTTCTCCCTCAAGGCCAGCCCCTCCCCACTCAGAGGCCTAGCCCTCTCGCTTCTCTCTGCTCCGTACCCACCTTGAGACCATTGTGGAAGACCCCACGGCCCCGCAGCAGCCAGGCTGCCCGTTTGAGGGCACAGGCAGAAGCAGGGAAGTTCAGCCTCTCCGGGGGACAGGTGATGACTCCCAGGACAAGGGAAGATGTCCACTGCCGGTTCAAGAAGTCTATTCGCACCTGGGGAGAAGGAAACTGTTCCCCAATCACAGCGTCTTGGGAAAAGGCCACCCACCCAGCAGAACCAGGCCCCATACCCCAGCCAGAGAGAGAAGGTAGCACACCGCAGTGTGGCCTGGGATGCTGCCCCTTCTGATGCTTGGAGAGACAGGAAACTGCAAATTCAGTTGTGTCCTTCCCTCTTTCAGCCTTGGTTTTGCTGTTGCCTCTGAAAGGATTCTTGTTCCCCAGGGCTGCTGTTGCCTGCCTAACTGATATCTTGTAGTTTGCAGCACAAGGCCCCCTCCTCTGGAAAGCACGCTCTACTCCCACATATAGGATCAAGAGTCTCCCAGCCTCCCCCAAGCCCTCACTACTGCTTTCCTCAGCAGTCCCCAGGTGGGCACTTCCTGGTAACTGATTTACAACTCTCATCACAGGGTACAAACAAAAGCCCAGGAAGCTCACTCAAGGGACATGCTTTCCACTTTGTCCTTGACCTGAAAAAGCCTTTGTCCAGGAGGGGTGGCCCTGGGTCACCCTGAGCAAGAGGAGCTGGGGACAAGGTGAGGCCCACCTGGACCAGCAGCTGGGGCACCAGAGGCTGGTTGATGACAACGATGCCCTGATTGTAGCTGGCCACTCGCGTAGCTGTACGGTTCCTGTTGGACAAGAGGATGTTCTTCCCATGGTTCTCCAGGAACTCGAGGGCTGTGGGCATAATGGCCACTTGATTCTGGCCCTGGAGTGGAGGAGAGACTGAGCTGCGGGGGTTGCCGACGCAGGGCCTGAGCCACCCCTCTGGGCTCTACACGCAGCCTGCATATTAGCCTCTGCCTACCCAGTCCTACCAGGACTGGATCAGAGAGCCCAAAGACCACCTGGTGGCCAATGGTCCACCCACTGCCCATCCTTGTACCCTGTGGGTCCTGGTGCTGCCTCTTACTTCCAGGCTGTGCTCCTCGCCCTCATCATCCTCCTCGCCCTCACTGCCAGTGTCCGAGCTGGGGGAAGGAGGCTGGGTGCCTTCCTGCTCCTCTAGCCTCGAGGAGCTGACAATAGACACACTCCGCACCGGCCCGTAGAGATCCAACACGGCCCACACGTTCTAGGGGCACACAGAGCTGGGGAGTCAGAGATCAGTGAAGGACTTCAACCCCACTCCCAGACCCAGCGGAGGTCCTGTGTCTACCTTGGCAATGCCAGTGGCTGCTGGCCCCATATCCTCTCCATCTACCAGGATGTGCATTGTGTCATCTGCCCCCCGGCGGATGCCTACACGGCTCCCCACCTAGGGCCGAGGTGAGGCAAGGACGGGTGCTCAGCCCACCTTTCCCCACCACCCCTACCCCCAAGCCCGCCCCTGTGCCGGGAGTCAGCTGCTTCACCCCCAGCCTCTCTAGGTTCCGGCCATAGTTCATCCTTTGGAGCTGCCCGTCGCGCCTGACTTCACAGCTGGACACCATCCAGGTGGTCTTGGTCCGGAGCTCCGGCAGGGAGGGAGGCAGCCCGGGGCCGCCACCTGCTCCAGGCCCCATCTCCCCTGGCGCTAGTGTGGTCAGCCCGAGCCGGAGGCAACCTGCCCACTTCTCATCCAGCTCTTCCACTTTCACCTGAGAGAGAAGCGCCTAGTGGCATGAGCTGGGGGCAAGAGGGAGCAGCCTGGCCCTGCTGTGAATTATATTCCAACAGCCCACCTCAAAGACTTCCTCCGTTTTGAGCTCCTTGGTGCTGAAGACGAGGCCATGGGCGTAACCAGCCGCACGCACTGCCCTCGTGCCGTCTTCCTCCAGTGTGATGTTCTTGCCGCAAGTACTGTGGAATCGATGAGCCACGCCAGCCACTGTGGAAAGATGGCACCAGAGGAAGGGGGAGGACTACGGCAGGAAGCTTCAGACAGGATGCAGATAAAACTTTCAGGTGAAGCAGGAAGTTGACATGAAGCTTCCATCTGCATTACTCCTTCAAGACCTCTGACACCTCTCTCACCATAGCAAGACTTGGTCCCAAATCTGGCATGCCAAGCTATGCTGTCCCGGGCCCTTGGTGACAGGGCAGGGTCCAGGCGCAACCTCCTCCCTCTTCTTGGCTGCTTCCCGCTAGGGTTGATCCCTCCCTCCTCCCCTCAGTCTGCAGCTGCTGCAGCCAGTCTGGCTCTGAACAGTCCCCAACCTAGAAGCTGCATCCCTTAGGCCCACAGCAGGCAGGCAGAGCCCACCCACCCTCCCTCCTTGCTGGCTAAACCTGGGGAGTGCAGGGGGAATGACTTCTCAGTGGCGGTGTTGCTGGTCGCCAGGCTATTGTCCATGGGGCCGGTGGCATTGGTGATGGACACTTGGACGCACTGACCATACAGATCCACGACTGCATATACCTCTGGGTAGGAAAAGAAGGGGTCAGAGGCCTGATAGCCTGGGGTGAGCTGGGCCGAGGGTGGCGGGTCAAAAGCCACAGAATAGTCACCTTTACCGGGAGGCAAGCCTGAGCAGGCAGCGCCTTGGTCCTGGCCATTGATGAAGTAGTGCAGGTCACCCTTGGCTGTTCGCATCATGCCGATGCGCGCGCCTGTGCCCAGCGCGTCGAGGTCGCACCCGTAGTTGTTTCGCATCGTGTTACCATCCTGCATGATGGCTGTGCCGCTGGAGGGACGACAGAGAGGGGCTAGGTCAGCCTCCGAGCTTCCTTCCCATACAGGCCTCTCGAACCAGTCTCTGCTTGTCAGAACCTTCCAGTTCCTTGGACTGGGATCTTGATCTGGGGCAGACCCAATCTTGTCTCCTATGTCCCTGGGATCCCCCCAGGGAAAAGCAGGACCTACCCAAGGGCCTGGGGGGAGGGCTTCCTCAAACTGAAGGGAGGGGGCAACCAGATCTGGTCTGGCATTGTTCATGGCCACCACAGGCCCCAAACTGATTCCGTCATCCCAACCAGCTCCACCCAGCCCCACCCAGCTGGTCCCCAAAGCACGCAGCTCAACCTCAGCATCCATGTATCGTAGTCAATGTCTGTCATCGTGTTGGGAAATTCAAGGTCCTCCGGCCGAATAGCGGTCACTCCTGGAAGGAGGCAGGGGTAGGGCAGAGCCAAGGCTGCCTCGGCCTCAGAGAGCCAGCACCTCCCCCTAGCATGTGTATGCACACGTCCATGCACGTGCACGCGCACACGCACACACATGCGCACACACACACACACACACACACACACGGGCCCCTTACCAGCCTCAATGGAACCTGACCAGCGGTCCACCATCTTCTGAATGACAATTTCAAACAGCTCTCCATCCCGCAGGGCCCTGCCAGGGAGAGTGGCCATCAGACAGGCCCCACTGGGGTGGCTGACCCTGGGCAGTAAGAAGGTAGGGACGTGACTGTCCAGACACTGACCGGTTGGAGATGACAATGGCGTCATTGAACTCGCTGCGGCAGTTGTGGCGGAGTGCGGTGCGGCCCCCGTTGGTGATGACTGCGTTGCTACCGTGCAGCTGGTGGAAGCGGAGGTCGGAGCCCCCGGCCCCTGATGACGGGGAACTTGGAGATGCCTGGTTGTTCCCCTCAGGGAGTGGCTCAGGGACCGGGGGCACCTCTGCAAGAGTGGACATCATCCATTAGATCTACAGTTGTCTCTGAGGCCTCCCAAGGCCATCCCTGCCCCTGCCCAGTCTGGCCCTCACCCACGTCGTCCACAATGGTGGCCTGGGCCGCCTGGCCGTAGAGATCAACGACAGCATAGACGCCCGGGGGCACGTTCCAGGCAGCAGGGCCCTGAGTCATCCCATTGACAAAGAAGTGGAGAGTCCCATCTTCCCGCCGCACCACGCCCACCGTGTCCCCTGCCTTGGAAGAAGCGGGGCTGGAGTGAGGAGTCAGGCAGAGTTCCTGCCTGGGCTGGTCCTGCAGCAGCCCCACCTTGCCTACCTCCCCGCTGCAGAGACCTGGCGGTGCCCCCAACTCTCCCACCTTGAGTCGGTCCAGGTTGTGCCCGTATTCGTCCAAGATGGTCGTCCCATTGTGCATCACCCCATTCCCAGTCATCATCCAGGTCCCTAGGGGGACAAGGAGTGGCAAAGGATATGCGGAGGGAGCCAGGGCTCCTCCCTTTATGCAGTGGTCCCCACGTTACTCCCCAAAGCCATTAGCCCAGCCTGTCTTTTCTTTGGCAGTAGTTTCTTTCTTCCCAGAGCAGTTCCCCAGCCAGCCACAGGCCTTGTCCACAGGCCACTTCTCTGGCACTAAATGAGTGGCTGTCACAAGTGTGACAAGTGAAAGAGGGGCCAGAGACCAAGCATCAGGGCTTTGGGGACAGCCCCCTCCCTAAGACCTACCCTGGCCCTGCCCTTCTCAGGAGCTCACCAGAGCGCAAGTTGGTCATGGTGGAGGGCAGCTGGAGGTAGGCAGGGTTGTGGGTGGTGACGCCGATCTCAATGGAGCCAGCCCATTTGTCTACCATCTTGTCGATGCGCACCTGGAACACTTCTCCATCCCGCAGGGCTCTGCTGCTCAGCACCACGCCGTGATTAAAGTCATCGGTGGCACTGAGGGCGTGGCAAGTGGGGACTCAGAGCCCAACACACACACTGGGTGTGCCAAAGCTTAGCCCAGCCAGGCCTGCCTGACACCCATTACCCCAAATCAACCAGCTACACTTTGCGGTCCAGGAGAGTCCCCAGTCCTCCATCCAGGATACCCCAGACCAGACACCCTCTGCCTCCCACTTCTCTACCCCTCCCTCTAATCCCATCAGAGCCCCTTCCCAGGCTTCTCCACACCCCATGGGCCATACTGGGGCCTCAGGGCTGTGCGTCCCTCGTGGGTGATGGCTGCCTTCTGCCCACAGTTGGGGTGGAAGAGCAGGCGCTCGGGTTCCGCCTGGGCAGCAGGAGCAGCGCGGCGGAGAGCACCCTCGGGGGAAAGTGCCCGCAGGATGGCATTGTTCCGGCGCAGACGGTCACTATGGTTGTTATTGTGGACGATGGTCACCTTCACGGCCATCCCATACAAGTCCACCACGCCGTACACCACTGGGGGTGTCAGTGGGGTAGCCACGCCTATAGGGGTGGAAGACACAGAGAATGGGGGGATGAGGGGAGAAAAGCCAAAAACAAGAAAACTCAGTGACAAACCGACAAGATAAGATATAGCTCCCCCTGTCCGAAAGCCCTGACCCAGCGACCCTCTCTGAGCTTCCCCTTACCCTGATCGATGCCATTAATGAAGAAGTGGAGGGCAGAGTTGGACTTCCTCGTGAGACCAATGTGGTCGCCCTCCTATTCAAAGCAGAAAAATAACAAGGTTTCAGATTCGTCCTGGGAACTGTGAGAACAGAGCGGTCCCAGAGCCTTCCCACTACCCTACGTGACAGGGGAACAGCTCCAAAAGGCTCCCATGAGTCTCAGACCACTCTGAATGCTCAATGCAAGTCAAATACGGTGTTAAACCACCTTATGACTTGTTAACACTCCTGATGATCTGGCGAATACTACCACCAAGCTCGTTTCTAGACAATAAAAAGGGAAAAACACTACTAGAGAAGATAGGCTTCTTGCCTCAGATCACTATACAAGTGGCCTAACGAAAAGAACTGAACCCATCTGAGTCCAAAATCTGAGTGCCTAACTGTTGGGCAACCCTGCCTTATCAGAAGGAAGCTTCAGGCAAAAGATAAAGAGCCTTGCCCTAGGTCAGAGACCATGGTACGCAGGCAGGGATGCGCGGTACCCGGGCACCCCTGGAGAGTGGCCCAGGCTCTGTGCCGCACCCTCACCTGCAGCTCATCCAGACCAAATTCACAGTACTCGCGGCGGGTGCCCTTGCCATTGGTCAGGATCCCGCAGCCACTCATCATGATGGTGCCTGGGGGGAGCGGATACCATGGTTAGGGTACGGCCTCCCTTGGAAACCTCAGCGACCGCAGGCCTGTGCCCCCACCCTGCTAGGGTCTGGTACCTGACTGTAGGTTGGTCATGGTGGCTGGGTACTCCAAATTGTTGGGGTTGTGGGTGGTGACACCAATCTCAATGGAGCCCGACCACTTATCTACAAGCTTGTCGATGCGGATCTGGGGTGGAGTGACAGCAGAAGGGAGAGGCGGGGAAGGTAAAGGCAGAGAAAGGACCTTCATCCCTTGGGCCTTCCCCAGGTCACCCCCTCTTTCCGGCATCAAGGATCGAGCCCGATCTTTAGCTCCCAGAGGGTGAGGTGCTAGCCAGACCCCAGGATCCGGCATACCTCAAACATCTCATTGTCCCGGAGTGGGCGGTTGGTCATGACAACCCCATTGTTGAATTCATCCAGGGGCCGGCGCCGCTCAGCCGTCTTATTGTTGTTGCTGAGTTTGATGAGGGTTCCACATTTCTCGTGAAAAAGGAGGGCATCGTTGGACGTGAGGATGGGCGACGTGGCAGCACCGCTAGGCCCTGGTGCTCCCCCTGCTGGGGGGGAGCTCAGGTTCACGTTTAGGAGCCCCCCGTTGTAGGCAGACAGGATGGCGTTGCTCACCACCTCGGAGAGCTCCATGCCAGCAAAGTCTAGGCAGCAGAACGGAGGAAGGAAAAAAGAAATGAGGCTCTACACCCCCAAGCTTGCTGCTCACTCCCTACCCCTCTCCTGAGGTCCCTCCCTGTCCACCTCACGTCCCGCTCCCCTTCCCAGGGCCTCCCCAAAGCCCTCACCATTATGCGACTCAAGGCTGTTAGGAAACGTCTCCGGCCGGGCCTGCGCTGGGGACACCATGAAGGCTGGGGACCAGGTAGGATGGGAGGGGAATAAGGGTTCAGCCCCTGCTGCCAGGCCCACAGCCAGGAGACCCCCTCCTCTAGCCCCAGCTCTCCCCCCTTCAACAGACTCCGGGGTCTGAGTGGTCCTGCCCACACCCAGCCTCACTTGTCACTATGTCTCCCCCATTCCTGCAGCCATTCCCTTATCCCCACCCCTCCATCACTGCCCTAGATGTGTTCTCACCTTCATCCCCAGAGGTTCCCTGCTCAGCCAAGGCAGAATCTTCAGGTGGGGCAGAGGGCTCAAGGGGAGGCGTGGGGATGGGAGTAGGGGGATTGAAGCCTGGCTCAGGGGGTAGCACGGTGATCTGGGTGCATTTGCCGTAAAGGTCCACGACAGCCCAGACCCGAGCGGGCAGGCCCGTGGCGGCCACACCACAATCCCGCCCATTCACCCAGAGCCGCAGCTCCCCGGCCACTGTGCGCTCCACGCCCACACGGTCCCCTTCACCAAGCTGGTCCAGGTCCTGACCATACTCCTCCAGCACAGAACGTCCATCCCTCAGCACCGAGCAGCCTGACACTACCCACGAGCCCCCCTTCAGCCCCGTGGCGCTGCTTGGGAAGTCCAGCACACTGGGGTCCAGTGCCGTCACCCCAATCTCAATGGAGCCACTCCAGGAGTTGACCTGTGATGGGGTGGTGGACAGAGGCTCAGGATGGGCCACCAATGGGTCTCCCACCACTAGGAAACCACATTTCACAGGTCACTGTGTCCCCCTCTTCCCACCTTTCAGACAGCTAACTGGCTTCCTTCTCTTGCAACATGAGGCACCACAATCCAGAGATCTAGTCCCACAAGTAATTTTCTGGACTCTGGTCTCGGGATTGTTGGGCCCGCTCTCCTCTAGCAAATCTGCTCTGCACTCTGGGTGCTCACTGTCTAAGACACCACGCCTTTCTCCACCACGATAGCTAAATTCCCCTGCCTCCTCTAACTTCCCTGGTCTCTGTGGCCCCCTGACCACCCAAATGCAGGCCCTTACAGACCACTCTCTTCCTCCAGGCCTAATTCTCTCCTAGGCTCTGGCTCCACTCAAATTCACTCTCTTCTCAAATTCTATCTCTGTGCACTCACACATCACGCCCAGACACATACACCTTTCTCCCTCAGTATCTCTGTTCACCCATCTTTCTGGCCCAACCAGTGACTCTGTCCTCCAAAGTTTTTTTTTCTTCTCTTGGTTATCTGTCTTCTTACCCTATCACACCTCTGATGTGTCTCCATCTTCCATCCCCCAGAAATTTTCCCAGGATGTCTGTTCCTTAGTCATTACAGTGAATGAGCCCCCATGTCCCTTCCCTGCTCTTGGATCTTGAGGAAACTTAAGCTCTCCTTGTCTCTTTCTTCATGAAACTTAATGTTTCTGTTTCATGCTCCTCTCCTGCCCATCAGCTGGTGTCCTGTCTGTCGGTTCTCTCTCGGTGATGTGGGCTACCCTGGGTGTCCTCCCCCATCTCCCTCTGGTCCCCTCCCACCACCTTTCACATTTCGATTCCGCGGCCCCAGCTCCGCACCTTGCGATCGATGCGGACCGTGAAGATGCGTCCGTCGCGCAAGGGTTCTCGGCTCAACACAAGCCCGTGGTTAAACTCCTGGCCCGGTTGCTGCCGCCGCGCTGTACGCCCACAGGCCGACAAGCTCACCAAGCGCCCGGTGCGCGGGTGCAGTTCCCCGCCGCTGCTCAGACCCCCGCCAGACCCCGGTCCTGGGCCGCTCCCGCCCGGGCCCCCACCCCCACCTGGCCCCGGCCCCGGGCCTCCCCCAGAGCCCCCACTCCCACCCGACCCCGCCGCCATCGCCGCTGACACCGGGGCCGCGCGACAGCCGCGCTTGGCGGCACCGTGGCAACCGCGGTGCACGGACACCCTGAGGGAATAGGACCAGGGGCTGGGGCCAGATATGCTTTACGGCACTGCCGGGCAATGAACCATCCCGGGCTAGGGAACTAAGGACTATACAGCGGTGGGAACGGAAAGGACGACGGGGTCGGGAAGGTTTGCTTTACGGCACGGGCGAGGTGACAGAGTGGCTTCGAGAGGGGTGAAGACAGGCAGAGAGCTTTTACGACAGTGGAAGAAACGCCTGCCGCAGGCATCTTTACGACGAGGGGCTTGGCGCCCAAACACTTTCAGCTTTGCGACATTGGCACCGACAACCCAGTCTTCGTCGAGTCAGGCAACACCTTAAAGTATTCGCTTTACGGCAGGAGGAAGAGGTGTCTCTCCTTCTCGCTGCACGTTTGGAAGTGGTGTGAGCGGGGACCGAGGACCCAGAGCAGGGAGCCGGGACCTTTATAAGTGAAAATCTCTGCCCTCCACACCACTGAGGCCAGATATGTCTCCCAACACTGTCGCAATTCCTCCACGTTTGTATCATAACTCATGAGAGGCAGAGCGGGCCGAGTTTGGGGGAAAAAGGGCTCGCGTATGTTTCTGGGCAACCCCATCTTGAACCCTAGTCCAGCGAAACTTGGATTTTGAAGCCACGAATAGAGTGCAAAGGGACCCCGGGAAGCAGTTTCAGGCATCTTCGGTGGTCCCCAAAGATTGCCCAAAAGCTATTAACAACCCATCAGCACAACTCTCCGATGCTCGCGTTAAGGTTAGGGGACTGTGACGTCACAATTAGGCTTCTCACCCCATGACCAGGACCCCTGACTGTAATTGGATAATTCGGATGGGGGCGGTGATGGGGGAAGAAGGGCGGGAACAAATCCTAGAAACAAAGAAAGGTCTTTGGGTGAGACAGAAAGGGAGGGGCAAGCGGAGAGTTTCCCAAGCCGAGGGCCCTACTTAGTTTTGATTTTGCCCCCCGCGGCTCCAGGGAGCAGAGGGAGAGGGGACCCGGGCCTCGCCCAAACTTCTCCCGCGCCCCCTGCGGGGGCGGGGCCTCAAGGGCGGGGCTATGTGAAGCCGGGAGGCGGGGCGGGGTAGCTGAGAGTGGCCCCCTAGTGGGGCCATGGAGAAGCTGGAATCTCTGCGGGCTGCTGGCGGCCTTAACGGGGAATCTCCTGGAAACAACAGAGTCGAGGCAGGCGCCGGGCTGCCCTCCGTAGTCGTGTTTCACGGTTCTGGGCCCCCCATGCACTCCGGGGGAATCGTAACTCGCAGTCCTGAATCTGGCCAGCTCTCCGAGGGGACAGAAGTCCTCGGTTCCGGGCTCAGCCAGCACCCTGGGGAGGTCGCGGGCCACAGCCTTGGGTCTGGCACATACCCTGGCGGAACCAGTGTATTCGGGACGTCCAACCTGGGGTTCTCGGGGCCTGGAATGTACAACTCGGAGGACATTCCGCGCTCCGGGTCAACTCGCATGTACCCCGACAAACTCTGTGAGGACCGGCCCCGGAGCATCCTAAAAAACAGCAGCTACGCTGTGATGTATAAATCCCCCAGGGCGGAGAGGTAAGGCGCCCAGGAGGAAGAGGTTCCGCTCTCTGGGGGAGGCGGAGTCACGAGGAAAGGGGCGGAGTCCCAAAAACTAGAAATGAGAGTAGGTGAAGTTAATTGGGTGGGAAATCTGAGGTTCCAAGCCTATGTGAAAGTAGCACCGGATAAACCCTGACTACGTAGTACGTGATTATCATCAGGTGTGACTCCATCCCCAGCCTCCTACACCTCTGGATCTATAAGTACAAGAAAAAGTTTTCGAATGTTTAAAAGAATGAGAGATGGCTGTGAGGAGGAGATCACCAGAAGGTTTCATCCCCATTTTTTGTATCCTTCCCTCACCCCAAGGAAAAAGTCTCAGCACTGGGATGAAATGAATATCCTGGCCACCTACCACCCTACCGACAAGGACTATGGATTTATGACGGTGGATGAGCCCAGCACTCCCTACCACAGGTGCTGAGCCCTCAGCCCTAGCCCTTTGAGAGGAGTGGGGGAGGCCAAAAGGCCTTAGGGACTGGCTACTGCCTGCCGCCCCCTCTCAGGCACTACTTCCTGCCTCCTCTGCAGACTGCGGGGCAGCGATGAGGACCTGCTCGCTGGGACCTCCCACACAGTGACTCCTGAGGAGCTAGCAGAGAGGTGAGTCTTGCCAGAGATCAATAGAAATCTGCTTCCTCCCTTCACCGTTGAACTCTGGGGTCTGAGCCAGCTCTGCTTTTTGGCCCCCAAAAAGGGAGGTACTGCAATTCTTATCAGGACTCACCCAGGCCAAGGTGGGGGAGTCAGCCATCCCCATCCATTCTTCTCTCCCTTCCGTGCCCCCAACTAGTCTCCCTCCCCTTCAGGTTTGCAACAATGGACAATTTCTGCCCCAAGATCCTCCTGTACGGTGATAACAGAAGCTCAGGGTCTTCAGACACCTTTTCCAAGACACGTGAGATGAGGGACAGGGACTGACTGTAAAGGGGAGGTGGAGTGAGCCTTCTGCAAGAGCCTGGCAGGAAAGCCAAACTCTGACACTGGCCCACAGAATCCAGTGATTTTGAAAAGCACCGCAAGGCACACTACAATGAAGGAAAGTTCCTCAAGCTTCAGAGAAACCTGCCCTTGGATAATAACAAGAAAAGCAGTGTGGGTAGTGTCAGTGTGAGCAGTGGGGGTCGAGGTGTGGTGTTGGACCCAGAGCCCAGGCCTGCGGAGAGAGGAGGGGCAGGAGGCCTGACCAGAGGAGTCAAAGATGAGTTTGGCCTGGTGACCAGAAACGACATCTTGGAAGCCAAAGGTTAGCTGTGGTTGGGCCCCAGAGACCCAAGGGAATTGTAATCCAGAACGTTCTCTGGTATAGTCTGTCTTCCTCAGTGAGCATCGGCCCAGGGTCCTGTTGCCTGAAAATAAGTCATGCTGGATGGTGACCCTAGGGAAGACAGGGCAGCTGAGGTGGGGTACCCATCAGGATAGTCCCCAAGGAAGGCTGGCAGGGGAGGAGGAACAGAAAGCCCAAGAGAATCATGGGAGATGGAAAGGTCACTGACATTTTCCTAAAATGGGAGGAGGTGATAGAAGTGAGAGGAGAAACTGGGGCTTGAGTTTCTCCCAGTGCTGGGAGGGAGGAGCAGTCACGATGATACTGGTGGCCTATCTTCCCTAGGTAGCCATAAGACTCAGATTGATTTGGGTGACTCCTCAGATGCCCTTGCCTTCAGAAATCAGTCCCCAGCTTCAGCCACCACTGTCGTGTTGGGGAAGGAGACAGATCTGCAACGCAAGGAGTATTACAGAAAAGGAAGATACCTGAGGTGCTCTCCCCACCCTGAGCTTGAGGAGGACACAGAAGATGAGCAGCAGGCCAGTGAGAGCTGGGCCAGGGCAGTCTGGGGGCGGGAGGGCCTAGAACCAACAGACTTCTGGGTGCCCCAACCTTAGCCCCGTGATGCTTCCAGGCTCCACAGGCTTGAACTGGGTGATTGAAGATCCCATCAGCACCGAAGTCCGTCTGCTGGACCACACCGGAAGCTCCTCAGAGGATCCTGAGGCCACAGAGAACTCCCTGAAGGTGACAGTGACACCATCGAAGCCTGGTGAGGGCACCAGGCCACCGTCTCACCGGACTTGGCAAGCTCCCATGCCCCCCACCCCGACTCCCCACCAGTGGATGGACCACAGGTGATGAGCAAGGCCCTAAACATCCTTGTGTGCCAGTCCACGTTGCATGGAGAGGACCCAGGGAAGCTCAGAGGGATTGGAACCCCCTTCAGCTTGGCACCACCGCTGCCCCCATGCCTCCTCCCTGATTCCTCTCTGCCACCCTCCCGGCTCCAGGTACTGCCCTGTCCTCCAAAGACAGTGGGTCCCGAGCAGTGACTGATTGGTGTCAGTGGCTGGCAACCAAGGGGCTGAACTGGCAAAGCACAGAAGTCTCAGAGAGGGAACCTAGAAGCATCCCAAATTCCTCAAACCAGAGCCAGCACAGACGTGAGCCCCGGCAAGGTAGGGCAAGGGGCTGCCTGTGCTGGCCAGGGAGAGAGAAGGGCCAAGTGGGTAGGTTCTAGGGAGCCTGAGGGTCACATGGGCCAGATCTCACATCTGCTGCAAGAAAGCCACTAGCCAAACCCCTTCTCTCTCCAGATGAAACCCTGCGGCTTCGATGGACTCAGGAGGAGGAAACCAGACAATGGAAGATGTAGCCAGCTGGGGATGGGGTGGGGGCCAGCCTTCCTCTGACCTCACCACCCTCAATCGGTGTGGACAATAAAGAGAAGACTAGCAGGAGTCTGGGTGCTGTGAATGGGGGGGCCATGCTGGGCCTGAGCAGTCTTTGAGAAGGTGGGGGAGAGAGGGAAGTTCACACCCAGGAAACCACGAGCAGGCAGAGCAGAGAAGAAAGCCTGGAGTGGTCTGGGGGACTGCAACTAGCACCTAGGAGTCCAAGAAGGCCCTAACGCAGTGGGATGAGAGAGGTTGCTGTGATGCAGTCAAACACACACTTACAATATTGTCTTTAATTCTTGCAACAACCCAGGAGGTAGGAGTTATCATCCCCATCTTTCAGATGAGGAAACTGAGGAGTCGGTCACGCAATCAGGAGAATTTGAACCCGTGTCTCTCAGGTCCCCATAACTCAACCACTGAAGGAGAATGAAGCTGAGAGAGACCAGGGCCCCCAGTAGGAAGGTGACAGCAGATAGCCTCTGAGGGCGGGGCTGTGGCTTCTCTGATCTCAGGCCCTTCTCCACCGCCCAGGCCCCGCCTCTACCCCTCCCCGGCACAGCCTGGAAGTGAGGAGTGAGAGCTCCTCCAAGGACACCCCTTCCACTTGGGGAGAAGATCGTGCCCCCCAGAGGCTCTACCCAGCAGAGGACCCTCTCTTCCCTCCTCCTCAACACCCCTCCAGGGGCAGGGAGTGCCTCCACCTGCATCTCCACCCTCCTGGCCCCAGGGCCCTGGAGCGGTCAAGCTGAGATGACGGTCAAGCTGGATTTCGAGGAGTGTCTTAAGGACTCGCCCCGCTTCCGGTAAGTGTGCACAGGTCTGGGGGACAAAGGGTGGGAGGTCCGACACCCCCCAATGTGTACCCACAACCTTCCCCAAGTCGGATGTCCTTCCAGGGAGTAAGTCTCAGAAAGGGACAAGATGGAGCATCTGGGCCAAAGCAGTACCATTACTATCAAATCTGGTGCTGTGATCCATGTGTGAAGGGGCCTCTCCAGCCTCTCTCACCCCTAGAGCTGGCATTCCCTCCTCCCTCTCTCAGGGACCCCTGCCCCTCCCCCAGCACCTGCTCTGGGCGGTTAGCAACTTCCTGCCCTCGCCACATCCACCCTCCTTCTACCCTTCCTGCTCTGGCCTGGGCCACGGTGGCTCTGGTACAGTGAGCAAGCAAGAGAGGTTGGGTGGGCAGTTCTTAACCCATTAGCTTTTTCTACCTGTATCCTCCATCCCCGAACCCCAACCCCCACCTCCCTGACGACGCTGCCCAGGCGGAGGTGGACAGACCAGATGGATGCAAGCTCTGTTCCTATCCCATTCCTCCTTCCCCAGAGCCTCTATCGAGCTGGTGGAAACTGAAGTGTCGGAATTGGAGACGCGGCTGGAAAAGGTGATCCTGAAGTGGAGAGGTGACCCAGGAGGGAATTAAAATGAGAAGGGTGGGGCCAGGGAGACACTTGGAGACCGAGAATGAGTGCAAGGGATGACTGAATACAAACCAGGCTGGGTAGATACTTGGGGGCTACAAAGAAGCCCAAAGGCAGTTCTGTACCCTGAAGGAGCTTGTGATCTTGAAAGGCAAGATTCACCTGTGAACTTACTTGGTCAGCTCTGGGGCCCTGTATTATGCGGGACTCTGGGTGCCGCAGGGAGAGCAAGACTGTTTCTGCCCCCAGGGAGCCCACAGACTGCCTGGAAAACAAACCTGTAAAACACTTCAACACATGACAGTAAGGCCTTCCTGGCCGCTGTGTAAAACTGCCTGCATTCACACACACACACACACACACACACACACACACACTCCCATCCCCCTTACTTGGCTTTATGTAGCATTTATCTCAGTCTTACATGTCACTTTTACTTGCTGTATTAGTTTTCTATTGCCATCTGACAAATGATTACAAATCCAGTGACTTTAAACCACGCACATGTGTTACAGTTGCTGTGGGTCAGGAGTCGGGCACAGCTGAGCGGGTCCTCTGCTCAAGGTCCCAGAGGCTGCAGCCAAGGTGCCGGCGGAGGCTGCAGTCCCCTCTGAAGCTCGGGGTTTTCTTCTGGCCTCACACGATTGTTGGCAGCATTCAGTTCCTCGCTATTGCCTGGTTGAGGCCCTCATCTCCTAGAGGTTACTCACAGTCCCCTGCCACGGGGCCCTGTCCACAGGCAGTTTACTTGGTAGCCTCTTCGAGGCCAGCAGGAGAGTGCCCCGTGTGCGTGCTGGCCCGGTGCCATCAGTTTCTGTCAGAATGCGCCCACAGGCCTCACTCATCCACACACAAGGGCAGGGTTACTCAAGGCTGAGACTCATTAGGGGTCTCCTTAACCCATGTCTGTCATGCTTGCCGATTTTTTTTTTTTGTCTGCTTTTCCCCACTGGAATGTAGCTGTCATGAGGGACTTTTATGTTTTGTTTTTGCTCAATCCTAGTGCCTATACGATAGATAGCTTGAATGTTGGTAGGTGCCCAATTAATACATATTTTTTCACTAATCTTTTTATTTTTAGTTAATTGTAGACTCACAAGAAGTTGCAAAAATAGTCCAGAGAGGTCCCATGTCCTCATCTCCCAGCCTCCCCCAGTGGCAGCATCTCATTTAACTCTAGTATGCTCCCAGACCGGGAGATGATATTTTTATGATACAATGAACTGTTGAAAGACTTTACTTGGATTTTACCAGTTTTCCATATGCTCTTAAAAAAAAATCTTTGTGTATAATTCAGTGGCACTTTGTCACAAGTGTAGATTCTTATAACCAGCATCACATTCAAGATATAAAACTCCTATCACCACAGAGGAACTCCTTTGTAATGTCCTTTGTCATGATACCTTCCTTCCCTTCCTTATCCATGACAACCACTCTTCTGTTTTTTGGATCTCTAGACTTTTGTCATTTTTAAATTCTAATATAAGTGAAATCAACCAGTATGTGACCTTTCAAGACTGGCTTTTTTTTCCCACTCAGAATAACATCCTTGAGTTTTATTCAAGTTGTTGCAGATCAGTAGTTATTAGCAGTTCATTATGAATAGTTACATGTATGAATAGCTTGTTCCTTTTGCATTACTGAGTACCAGTTCCATTCCATTATATGGAAGTATCAGTTTGTCACTGGTTCCGTCTTATGAAAGTTCCTTATTCAGATCTATCTGGGAAGGTGAGGTGGGTAAGGAAAAAACTGAACCCTCAGTCCCCTAGCTCCACACAGTGGGGTTGTGAGCACCTTGTTGTGGACACCTGATGGTGATACCTGATAAGGTTTGATCGTGGTCAGTTTCCTGACCATTACTGACCCTCCCAGTTATCTTCAAGTCAAACTGTATTTCCCTGAAGCATTCACTAGCCCTAAAAAGTGTTTTTCAGTTCATCAAAAGTTCAGTGAGCAGCTATGGAGCCCACTGAGTCTCTGCTGCCCAGGATTTCCTTATAGAACCTCCCTGGTGGTTTCCTGTTCCCTGGGCCAAGCTCACGGGCTCCCCAGATACTCCATCCCAGATATGGTGACTCAGGCTAGAGCCAACGGTGTTACCTGTGGAGCAGTGCAGTTCCTGCAGGTAACAAGGGCCAGGGGTCAGAAGAGCTCGCTTTGGCTTCTGGCTCAGCCACCTGGCTCTTCCAGAGATCCTCCTCCGGACAGTCACTTGTGCCCTTGTTTATCAAGCCTCCCTGTTGGTAACTGGGACCAGACAGAATGTGTCCTGGAAGCATCCTAACATGCCATCTTTGCCCTGACCCATCTTTGCCCTGCTGAGCAATTAATACTTATGAGGGGATGGTCAGTAAGCATAGGATGGACAACTCCAGACAGTAAATAGTGTAGAATTGAACACCAACCAGGTAGAGTAATCACCCTGTGAGCCAGACAGTGTGTGAGGATGGAGTTTCTGGGAAACTGTAGCTCCAAGCAGCTGGAGCAGGGCAGGGACAGACATCTGCAAGTGGCAGAGAAAGACGTTATGGAGGTAAAGCTGATGCTGGCGTGGGTGACAGGCTGGGAGGAATTCTGTTCCAGGCACAGAACAGTGGGAGCAAAGAAACAGCTGGGAAAGCACCACGTGTGTGTTAGAAACTGGACTGGGCTGCAGAGAGGTGGAGGTGAGGTGGGGGAAGGAGGGGCACAGCCCTGGGAAAGGCAAGAGGAAGTAGAACAGGAGCAGGGGTGTCACTGGGTAGTGGTGGCAACTGGCATGACTCCCTGTTGCCCTGTGGCTTCCTAGCTCCTCAAGCTGGGGAATGGCCTCCTGGAGAGCGGGCGCCACTACCTTGCCGCCAGCCGCGCCTTCATTGTTGGCATTTGTGACCTGGCCCACCTGGGGCCCCCAGAGCCCATGATGGCGGTATGTGGAGGGTCCTAACCAGGGTGGGGCGGGGTCTGGGATGTGGAGAGGTCCTGTGGGAAGGGAGGGTTGGTCTGGGGTCCGCAGGTCCCAGGCAGACTGGGGAGCGCGCCATCTGAGACAGGCCCAGCAGGCTGAGTCTAGGATGGGTGGGCCCTCCCAGGGTGGGCCCTCCCACCCCACGCCTGGTGCTCTCTCTCTGTCTCTTCTTGCCTAGGAGTGTCTGGACAAATTCACTCAGAGCCTGAGCCACAAGCTGGACAGCCACGCAGTAAGTGGGGGTAACTGGTGGGGGGGGGAACAGGTCGTCTGTGGTCCTGAGTCCCACATGCCAATTTCTGCTTCCCCTCAGGAGCTTCTAGATGCCACCCAGCACACACTGCAGCAGCAAATCCAAACCCTGGTCAAGGAGTGAGTTGAGAGGGAGACCAGTCCTCCAGTCCCCTTCCCGTTACCACAGGGGCCTCCCTGAATGAAGGAGTTGTGAGACTGGGGGATTCTGGTAGCCTGACTGTTATCCCCATCCCAAGGATCCCCTTGGACTTCTGCCTGTACAGAGGCTAGCTGAAATGCTGAGGGAGCCCCAGGGGTTTCTCTGCCGGGGGCAGACGGGTGTATCAGTGATTCGGTGATATCCCCCCACCCCAGAGGTCTCCGAGGCTTCCGAGAGGCTCGCAGGGATTTCTGGAAGGGAGCTGAGAGCCTCGAGGCTGCTCTTATCCACAATGCAGAAGTCCCCAGGCGCCGGGCCCAGGAGGCCGAAGAGGCAGGAGCTGCTTTGAAGATTGCTAGAGCTGGGTACCGAGGACGGGCACTGGATTATGCCCTGCAGGTGCCTGCCCTCGCCTGTCCTCCTGGGGTGCCAGGGCCTCAGTCACCTCTAGGCTGAAGAGTCCCTGGCGTGCAGTGGGAGGAGGGCATCTGTGTTTTCAAGACTGACCCGAGGTCTTTTGGGCTCTCAGATCAACGTGATTGAGGACAAGAGGAAGTTTGACATCATGGAGTTTGTGAGTTGCAGTGGCCGGGGCAGGGTGGGGAGGAGCCTGCTGATGGAGAGTTGGAGGGAAGAGGGAAAGAGAGAGGGGTCTGCCCCCTGCCCACCTTGTCCCCCAGGTGCTGCGTTTGGTGGAGGCCCAGGCTACCCATTTCCAGCAGGGCCATGAGGAGCTAAGCCAGCTGGCCCAGTACCGCAAGGAGCTGGGTGGCCAGGTAGTGCTCCAGGCAGCAGGGAGGTGGAGGAGGGAGGGTAGGGGCTTGGAGAGGACACTCCTGATCTAGTTGGGGGAGCCTGGGGCCATCTGAGATGCCCCTCCTGTGCTCAGTTACACCGGCTGGTCTTGAATTCAGCTCGAGAGAAGAGGGACATGGAGCAGAGACACGTGCTGCTGAAACAGAAGGTGAGGGCTGAGGCTGTAGGCAGGAGGCAGACGGGCCTGGGGCCTTGGTGTCTGCCCACTTCAGTTGCCTTTTGACCCTCTTGTGCCTCCAGGAGCTGGGTGGGGAGGAGCCAGAGCCAAGCCTAAGGGAGGGGTCTGGTGGCCTGGTCATGGAAGGACATCTCTTCAAACGAGCCAGCAACGCATTTAAGACCTGGAGCAGGTGAGGAGCAGACATCCCAAACAACCAAACCCATCGGATTATATTATTTTGAATGGTTATAGTGTGTTAAATACAGCCAGGAAAAACAGACACACCCCCTTCCTTCAGAGGGTTCACATTCCATCAGCAAAGACAGACAATAATATGATAATTAGGTAAGTTGTATGTTATATTAGTAGAAGGTAAAAGTGCCATGGGGGGGAAATAATAAAGCCAGCAATGTGGAGAGCTGGGGAGGAGGTGCAACTTTAAATAGGGTAGTCAGCGTAGGCCTCGTGAAGAGGTGACTTCTGAGTGAAGACTGAAAGGATATCTGGGGAAGAATGTTCTAGGCAGAAGGAGAAGCGAGCGCCAAGGCCCTGAGGAACCTAGAGCGTCCATGGGTGTGGACAGAGGGAGGGAGGAGGAAGTGGTTGTAGGTGAAGTTGGAGCTAATGGTGGTGTGAATCATGATGGGCCTTGCTGGCTTTCAGAAGGGCCTGGGTTTTACTCTGAGGGAAATGGGGAGCCATTGCAGGATGCGGAGCAGGGTGGTCATCTGCTCTGACTCAACCCCTTCCCCTTCCAGGGCCACTGCCAGCCCGTATGGTGTCTTGCATAAATTAGAAAATAGCCCCTTCTCTGAGATACTTTTATTTGCCAAGAAATTGTAGCAATAGACTTATTTTATTAGAAAAAGCATTTTACTGTTATCTGCTGGAAAGTTGTTTTTGTAAATATATCAAATCTGAGTTATTCGAGATGTGAATAGCACTCCTTAGAGGTCCGGGTCTGCACTGTCCACCCTCCTCTGGAACATCTTACGGGATGGTCAGCTCAGGTCTCTCTCCTCTCAGCATGTCCTTCTGGGGCTAAGGACACCACTTCTGCTGCCCGTGTCCCCAGCCACATCCTGAAGCTGCCCATGTCCCTAACTATTTCCACCTCTTTCAGACGCTGGTTCACTATTCAGAGCAACCAACTGGTTTATCAGAAGAAGTACAAGGTGGGTAGGCCCAGGTCCTGATGCCTGGGCTTGGAGGGTATCAGCCCTGCTGTGGCTGGCTGGACGTCTGCCCCCTGGTCTCCTTTCCCTGCCAGGACCCTGTGACTGTGGTGGTGGATGACCTGCGTCTCTGCACAGTGAAGCTCTGTCCCGACTCAGAAAGGCGGTTCTGCTTTGAGGTGGTGTCCCCCAGCAAGTGAGTGCAATGCCCAGGGGTGATGGTTGATACGTCTCAGTCTTATTGGAAAGGCAGGGCCAATCACAAAGGCATCCCTGGGGCAGGGTGCTAGAGGCCCCCTATGCAGCCTTAGGCTTTAATCTTTGGTGGCTCTACCAGGGGGAAGCCTGGAGGAATGGTGTAGGGGGATGAGGGATATGTAGAACGCTGTTGCCATTCGGTACAGAACTATTTCAGTGTGACTGGTACGTGCTGAATACTAGCTGCACATCAGCCTGCCCATCCTGCCTCATGGCTCCCCAGGCCTCAGACCCCTCCCTGTTCTCCGGCCTTCCTCCTGCCCAGGTCCTGCCTCCTGCAGGCTGACACAGAGCGCCTCGTACAGCTGTGGGTCAGTGCCGTGCAGAGCAGCATCGCTACAGCCTTCAGCCAGGCTCGCCTTGATGGTAGCCCCCGGGGTCCAGGCCAGGTACCTAGACATGGGGGCGCACGGCCAGGCTACCCAGGGAGATCTGACCTCCCTTCCCCTGGACCTCAGAGCCACTTTTTCTTCCCCTGTCTCCCCCAGGGCTCAGGACACCTGGCCATGGGCTCCGCTGCCACCCTGGGCAGTGGCGGGTCCACCAGGGGAAGGGAGCCTGGCGGAGCAGGGCATGTGGCAGCCCAGGTGCAGAGCGTGGACGGCAACGCCCAGTGCTGTGACTGCCGGGAGCCAGCCCCTGAGTGGGCCAGCATCAACCTTGGAGTCACCCTCTGCATTCAGTGCTCCGGCATCCACAGGTCACTTCCCAAGGTCCCAGCATGGGCCCCTGCTCCCTCTAGCAGCAGTGGGGATGGGGGTGGGGAGGCAAGATAGAGCCCATCACACGGGCTCCTCCCTTCCCACCAGGCCTGGCTTCCTCTCAGATTCTGCCTGTCACTGCGCACAGGCCGGGGCCCAGCCTATATGGTACAAGGTGAACCCAGGTGGGCCCAGCCCCTCAGTGTCCTGGTCTGGCCAGGGCAGGAGGTCACTCTGAGGAGTTTATTGGCTTGACTAGAGTAGGGGTGTGGGGTCAGGGCAGCTGAGGGTGGGAGGCCCAAGGAGGGCAGAGAGAGAAGATGTTGTGAGGCCTTAGCAGGTCTACGCGGGCCCCACCCAATGTCAGCCTGGTGGAAGGAGGGAGGGGGATGGTGTGGAAAGAGTTGTCCAGGCCAAAGGGCCAGGAGAGAAGGAGGTTGGCTGGCAAGGACGAAGAGAAGGAGTGGTGAACAGGCAGGATCGTGGCAGATCCGGCTCAAGGCTGCGTGGCTCCGGCTGCTTCCTGGCCTGACGCCTCCCCTGGGCATGGCCAGGACCCCTACACAGCACTTTGCCCTGAAGTCTTTTCAGGACCAGCAGCAGCTCCCCCGGCTGCTGCCCCACGGAGGGCCTGACTTCTCTCCTGGCCCTCCAGGAGCCTTGGAGTTCATTTCTCCAAAGTCCGGTCTCTGACCCTTGACTCGTGGGAGCCGGAACTTGTGAAGGTGACTTGGGGTGCTGTGAGAGTGTGGGGAGGGGGCTGGGGTGAAGCTGGGGCTGCAGAGTCCTGAGGGCTCAAACACTCAACCGCACCCTATCTGGCTGTCTCTGCCTCTGCCGGGGCCGACGGAAGCTCATGTGCCAGCTGGGAAACGTGGTCATGAACCAGATCTATGAGGCCCGTGTGGAGGCCATGGCAGTAAAGAAGCCAGGGCCCAGCTGCTCCCGGTGAGGCTGGGGAGGAAGGGCTGGGGCTGCCCTCCCTATGGGGAGAGGCGGGAGGAGGGTCTGGGATGGGAGGAGGAAAGACTGTCCCCTTCCTCATCCCAACCCTCCTCCTCCAGGCAAGAGAAGGAGGCCTGGATTCACGCCAAATATGTGGAGAAGAAGTTCCTGACCAAGCTTCCTGAGATTCGAGGGCGAAGAGGTGGCCGGGGGCCCCCAAAGGGGCAGCCTCCTGTGCCCCCAAAGCCAGGGAACATCAGGCCCCAGCCGGGAAGCTTCAGATCCAAGCCAGGTATAGTGTTGGCTGGGCATTCATTAAGCGCCTGCTGTGTGCTCAGTACCATGCCAAGCTCAGTGGGGAGGCTCTGAGTCTGAGGCCCAGGTCTTCCCCTGGAGAATGCTGCAGGGGCTGGACCGCACTGGCACTGGTTTTACAAGGCGAGAGTTTCAGGGACTGCAGTGAAGAACTGGAAGGATCATGGGGCTGGGAATAGGCAGGGAGGGCTGTGTGAGGGTGTCAACAGCATGAGAAGAGTCAGGGAGAATGAGCTAGGTTCTCCAGAGGAGGAGGATGTGAGTTTGGCTGGAGAGGAGCCAAGAGAAGTGAGACTGACCATCACCAAGTCAGATCACCTGTGACATCCCAGCCAGTTAGAGTGGTTGGACCAGAAGAGGTCAATGATGCTGTCTATCCTGTATGTCCTAGGGAACCCACCCACATCCACTCACACACACCTCCACCTCCCGCCACAATCGCTGGTCCTGAAGGCCTCCCCACAATTGAGAAGTGATCTATCCCATTACAGTATCAGGTGGCTGTGCTGAGGGTCTTCTTCCCAGATTCACAGCTGGTTCCCCCTAACAGAGCCAACCTCTGATGACCTGGGCAGCCTGCACCCTGGGGCCTTGCTCTTTCGAGCTGCTGGACATCCTCCATCCCTTCCCACCATGGCTGATGCTCTCGCCCATGGAGCCGATGTCAACTGGGTCAACGGGGCTCAGGAGAATGCCACACCGCTGATCCAGGCCACAGCTGCTGTGAGAATCTTGCCGACCTCTTCACCCCACCCTAGGGCTCCTCTCCTCCTCACTCCTGACTTTGGTCCCAGCTCTCATCCCTCCCCACACCCCATAGGGAACGATAACCAACGGAGATTGGTAGCGAAGAGTGTGAGATTTGGAGGCAGATGAACCTGGGTTTGAATCCAGGACTTCAGCACTTACAGTTATGAAGCTCTCTATGCCTCAGTTTCCTCATCTGTAGAATAGGGTAACACACCTCATTAGGTTGTACTATGGATTCAGTCTATGAATACACATAAAGAGGTAGAGCAGAGCCTGAGATTCCCATACCCCACCCTCTGAACTGACACCACTCCAACATATCTTTAAATTTGCCTCTAAAGATGCCACCCTCTCTCCCCATTTTCTACTTGTCTATGCAGAATTCTCTTCTAGCCTGTGAGTTTCTCCTCCAGAACGGGGCAAATGTGAACCAAGCAGACAACCACGGTCGGGGCCCACTCCACCATGCAACCATTCTTGGCCACACCGGGTAGGGGCGGCAGGGATGATGGCCTTGGGGAGGAAGGCTCCAGCTGGGATGAGGGGCTGAGTGAACTTGGCTATCCTCTCCAGGCTGGCCTGCCTATTCCTGAAACGGGGGGCCGATTTGGGAGCTCGGGACTCCGAAGGCAGAGACCCCTTGACCATCGCCATGGAAACCACCAACGCTGACATCGTCACTCTGTGAGGATGCCTGAAGAGGCGGGGCTAACGCTTACCCTATCCATTTGGGGAGGGGCTAACGCAGAGACCCCAGTGTGTCAGGCGGAGCCTGGGGCAGGGCGGGGCCAGCTCCTGGGCAGCGAAAGGATGCTCAAGTGTTTGAGGTGTGGAGTAGGAAGCAGGGAGGGCGGGGCCCGAGGAAGGTGAGAGGTGAGTTTATTCTGAGAGAGGCATGATTCATCAACATTGTTGTCAGGCATCTTTTAAGCACTAGACCCTACGAGAACAGATGAATGAAACAAAGCAGCTCAAAGGATGGGAAGGGCGAGTAGTGGGGAAAGGGTTATTCATGTCTTAATTCCCTCCCCTTCAGGCTACGGTTGGCAAAAATGAGAGAAGCTGAAGCCGCCCAGGGCCAGGCTGGTAAAGTACCCTTAAACACACACCCCCATTGTTACTGGTAAAGTACCCTTAAAAACACACACACACATACACACACATTGTTACTGGTAAAGTACCCTTAAACACACACACACCCACACACCCATTGTTACTCTGTGCTTTTGGCCCCTGGTGACCTGTCCCCAACCCCCTGTGCCTAGCTTCATTGATTAATTACATTTTTATTCAACAAATATGTCAATATTTGTCCTGGTTCATCATCCAACGCGCCAGGTCCTTGAAACAGCAAAGCATAGGCGAGGGCGCTGCCCTAACGCGCAGATGTCCCCTCCACCCAAGCTGGAAGCGCGTGCTCTTACCAGGCCGGGCTGTCCCTATTGTGCTTCTCCGTACTAGGGCCCAGCCACCCGGCCTACCAGCCCTTCCTCCCTCCCCTCAGGAGACGAAACGTATCTGGACATCTTCCGCGACTTCTCCCTCATGGCATCCGATGACCCGGAGAAGCTGAGCCGGCGTAGTCATGACCTCCACACACTTTGATCCCAGGGCTTCGCGGGCCCCCACCGCCTGCGCCTACCCTCCCCACCGCCGGCCCCTTCACCATTAAAGCCTTTGTGCTTTGCTCTTCCCTTCAAATTCATGTATTGGGTGATTCCTTCGGGCTGGCAAGGTGTTGGGCGCTGCAGCTCCCGGGGTGCGGGAGCGGTTGGGAGTTTCGAGCTCTAGTTATGCAAGGGGCGACTCCCGGGGAATGAAGTGGGAGCTTCGGCCTCAGCGCGAAGCTGAGGCCATGGGCGTGGCTCTAGGGCTCAGGCTACGTGGCCAGACCCGTCCGGCCGGGGAGAGGCCACTCGCGTGGGCTGTGTCCAGCCTTCCCTTAGGCCGGGACGGAGAAGCAGGCTCGGGCCACCCTGGCCCCGAGGTATCCCTGGAATGCGGCGGCTCAGCACCCGCCCCCTCGGGAATTCCCTGCGGGGGCGACTGGAAGGGAACTGGTCCCCAAGCCCTGGACGGCCGGGCCTCCGTTTCCTGAGCTGCGGGATAGGAGACGCCGGTTCCCGCCGAGTTGCAGACGTGCGGCCGGGCACACCTGGGGGCCGGCGGGGCTGTCGCGGCCACATCCGGAACGACGCGCCTGAGTCACCCTCCGGGCCCCACCCCCGCCAGCGCCCGCCCGTCCAGCCCGTCCGCCCCGTCTCTCCGGTTCGCCACTCTCGGCTCCCGCCACCACCCCAGCGGCGCGCGCCTGGCGGGGGCGGGGGGTGGGGCGCCCTGGGGGCGGGGCTGTCTCTTAAAGGGCCCCCGGCCGCTGCCCTTAGGCCACTTCCTGGGGGCGGAGAGGACTTGAGCGGCTGCGGCAACACCGGGTGAAGGCGGCGGCGCCCGGGTCCCGAGACTCCCGGCTGCTCACATCAGAGTCCTCGGACACTCCCAGCTCCGACTGAGCGTGCATCTTCGCTCCCCAGCCAATACCGAGGCACCTCCGCCATCGGCTCCAGTCAGCCCAGCCTCCATCTCCCGGGACCCGCGCCGGAGCCAGGCCAGGCCTCTGACTGGCCCCTGGAGCCCTACGTGGACTCGCCCACGGCGACAGCGATCTGCCCGAGAACTCGGAAGCTAGACCCTTCAAAGAGTCGGCCTTGTGCTAGCCACCGTCACCTGCTGGTTGGATTCCGGAAACCCACTATTTGAAGACGACAGAAAGGAATCGCAGACCACCCAGAATCGGATGCGTCTGGACCTAAATCTTCGGCCCTCTCTGGCTTCGCTCTGCTCTTTTCATCCGTTCTGTCAACCTTTCCGGTCTTTCTGTGCCCAGAAACCATCCCCCACCATCAAGGTACCTGGGGTGAGCCCTGAATCTTGCTGTACTCCAACCTGTACCTCCAGCCCAGAGACAGACTGAACCTGACGACCAAATTCCACACACTCAGGAAATTCCACCTTTTCTCTTTCAGTGTCTCCAGTATTCCTCAAAATTTCCCCTCCTCCTGTGACCTCTTCGCCCCCCTCCTTTGGGGGCCCTGTGACCCTGAATGTGGGGGGCACACTATATTCCACCACTTTGGAGACCCTGACTCGATTCCCAGACTCTATGCTGGGGGCCATGTTTAGGGCCGGTACCCCCATGACCCCCAACCTCAATCCCCAGGGAGGCGGTCACTACTTCATCGACCGAGATGGCAAGGCCTTCCGGCACATCCTCAATTTCCTCCGGCTGGGCCGCCTGGACCTGCCCCGAGGATATGGAGAGACAGCGCTTCTCAGGGCAGAGGCTGACTTTTACCAGATCCGCCCCCTCCTGGATGCCCTGCGGGAACTGGAGGCCTCTCGCGGGACCCCAGCACCCACAGCCGCCCTGCTCCACGCAGATGTAGATAGCAGCCCCCGCCTGGTGCACTTCTCTGCTCGTCGGGGCCCACACCACTATGAGCTGAGCTCTGTCCAGGTGGACACCTTCCGGGCCAACCTCTTCTGCACCGACCCTGAGTGTCTGGGTGCCATGCGGGCCCGATTTGGTGTAGCCAATGAGGACAGGGCGGAGGGAGGCCCACACTTTCGCCTGGAGTGGGCCCCCTGCCCCGCAGAACTCCCCGAAGTGGAGTACAGGAGACTGGGGCTGCAGCCACTGTGGACTGGGGGGCCAGGAGAGCGACGGGAGGTGGTGGGCACACCAGGCTTCCTGGAGGAGGTGCTGCGGGTGGCTCTGGAGCACGGCTTCCGTCTCGACTCTGTCTTCCCTGACCCTGAAGACCTGCTCAACTCCCGATCTCTGCGCTTCGTCCGGCACTAAGAACTGGGAAAGCTGCCCTCAGTTTGACTGGGGGCAGGGCGGGGCAGGGCGGTGGGAAGAAAAGATGGGTCAGGAAAGGGGATGAAGGCTCTCCTGAGGCCTCTTCCTACCTCTGCTTCGGGAGCTGTGAGAGTCAGGGATCCACTGCACCTGACTGGAGTCCATATGTGGGCAGGAATCCTCAAACCAGAGCCCACCAAAGGCTCACAAGACCAGAGGGTCTAGACGAGTGCTAATCCTGGGAGGGGTGGGGAGGTTTCCTCAGGCAGTTTCTCACCTGAGCCGGGGATCTCCAGTGTTTCTCGGTTAGAGCTCAGTGTTCAGGGGTCTGGAAAAGTGGGGATGCTTCTCTGCCCAGGCTAGGCCTAGCAGAATCATAGAGGGACACTGAGGTCTGGGGGAAAGAGGGACTTTAGATTGCTCTAACGTGGTTTCATGGACTGTGATTTCTCCTGGAGCTGGTGGCCCTGCCTGACCAATGAGAGATCAGAACACTCTGAAACATGGGAAGGGAGATTCTTTTGGCTGTGTCCCAAGCCTCCACTGAGGGAGACAGAAAGGCTACATCCCACCCTGGGTTGGCATAAAGGAGCTAGGAGGATCCCCATTAACTATGGGGCTGGAGCATCCCTCTGGAGATCCCAGGGTTTATAGAATCCCACATTGATGGTAGGGCTGGCCATGGGGAGCAGGTGGCAGCTTCTTGGGTCCTGGCCTTACTTCCTTCATGCGTACGTGCGTGTCAGCCAGTGAGTCTGACTGATGCATGCATCTCTGGCATCCTGGCTCCCATCTGTGTTGCTGGTGATGGTGTCTGTGTGCGGTCTTTCTGTGGTCTCTGCATGTCCAGTCCTGTTTGGGGTTGCCCGGCAACTGTTTTGACACCAGGTGTGTCTGTGGTATAGGTGTGAGTAGACTGAGAATTAATTTAATCACAAGGTGTGTGTGTGTGCACACATGTGCTTGATATCACCACATAGGCAGGAGGAGCCTGTTGGGGTTTGAGTCAATAGGATCTTCTGATGAGAGGTAAGAGAAAAGTCACTGGGCTGAGCCTGGCCTTGGAGGCCTGTATAGAACTCTTGGTTGCTAAGGCAACCATGAGCCTGTTGCTAGGCGATAGCTGGGGAAGGCCCAAGGCTGCCCAGGGCAGAGAGAACAGAAGTGTTTGAGAGAGTGGGGGAGGATATGGGAAGGGATGGGATTTCTGGATCCCTGAGGGGATGGGATGTTAACAAACAACTTCTTCACTGGGGGAGTCACATTATTTATCACTGGTCATGATTTACAAGAAGAAAAATAAAATTGCTTTTGGAACCACACAGAAACTTGTAAAGGCTGCTGAGGGCTGGGTTGGGGGTATAGCAAAAGCCCTGCTTTCTCTGCCCATCTTTCACTACAAGTGTCTTCTCGTCCCCAGTTCCTTGGGCCCCAGGTTTACCCCAGCTCGGGATGGAGCCATGGCACTGTTCTGGAATGCTCTAGAACCTCCAACTGTTCTGGAACACTCTAGAACCTCCAGGCAAAGGGCTGGAACCAGGATCACAGAGCATTCCAAGGTCTTCCCAGCCTAGGTCGGTCCAGCCCCCCTCCAGCACCCCCAGCAGGCCTCATGTGGATGCTGGCACTCAGTGGGATCTTCCTGGCAGCCGCCCAGGCCTGTGTCTTCTGCCGCTTCCCAGACCGTGACTTATCGGGCCGCCTGGCTCAACTCTGCAGCCAGATGGAGGCCCAGTGGAAGGACTGTGAGGTCTCCTGGAACTTCTCAGCCTTTGCCTTAGGTATGATCAGATATTCAGGGATGAGCCCAGCAAGTCACTCCTCTGCCCCAAGTGGGGCAGCATGTGGCTTCCCAGCTGTGCTTCTCAATCACCTCCTAAGTCCACAGCCCTTTCTGGACACACTGGCCTCTCCCCCTGGGAAAACTTCAGACCCTGGAAAAGTCAGGAAAGGCCCAGAACCTCCTTCTGGGCTGATGAGGGAATCACGGGTCCTTACGCATCCCTACAGATGATGCGTCTATGAACAAAGTCACAGAGAAGACTCACAGAGTCCTGAGAGTCATGGGTGAGGTTAAGAGGGAAGGCACAACCTAGGGGTTTGGACGGCATCAAGGAAAGGGATGGTAGGAGGGGGCTGGAGGGGCAGGGAAGGGTGGAGGCCAGGAGGAGACAGGAGGACTAGATGGGAGGTGCTGGGGGAAGGGGTGGAGGTGAACCCGCCCTGTTGAGGCCCTGGGCAATAGAGCTGCTCTGTCTCCCCAGAGATCAAAGGGTCTCTCTCCTCACTCCCTTCATATTGGCAATGGCTTCATAGGACCAAGCTCCTCGAGTACAACAGGGAAGGTATCGATGCGGGGACGGACCGAGGGTTGCCTGGGTTCTTAGGCAAAAGAGCGTGTCGCTGAGCTCGTTTAACCCCACCCCTCCTTGTCTTTCATTTCAGCTCTCTGCGCTCCCGCTTGCCGTGAGTAGGAAAGGCAAGGGGTAGCGAGGGCGAGGGGCCTCTGGGGCACCTGAGGAGAGCCTGCAGGTAGGGGAGGAAGGGTGGGACTCGGGGAGGGTGGAGCAGAGGCTTCGCTCTCCAGCGCTGGTCCTGCTGTCTCCTGTAGGGGGCAGCACCATCCTGTACAACTGCTCCACCTGCGCGGGCTTCGAGGTGTACTGCTGGACCCGAAAGCGCTGCTTCCCAGGTCCTTACTCCCCACCCCTCCCTGCCTCACCCCACCCAGAACTCTGAGCTCTTAGACTCCCCCCAGGATCGTTCACTGCCTCTTGGGTTCCCTGCAGGAAGTCATGATCTTTGGGAAGCCAGGATTCTGCTCCTCTTTGTCTTCGGAGCTGTGCTGCTCCTGGGTTTTGTGAGCTTCGCAGTGGAGTGAGTTGGGGGATAAGGGCCGCAAACAGCCTCACCACCTCCAACCCACCATTACTTTCCACCACCCATCCTTCCTCCTTCCTTCCCAGCCCCCTTCCCTCCCCTTCCTTTCCCAGGGCTCCTACCCTCTTTCTTCCCTCAGGTACAACCACTTTCAAGCAAAAAGTGACTTGTGAAGACACAGACAGATCCTAGCCTCCAGTTCCAAGGAGCAAGTACCCACAACTTCCACGTCTCTTGCCGGGGGTGGGAAGGGCCAGCCCCTTGGTACCAGCCACAACGGTTCAGTCTTCCAAACCCCGACACCCAGACGTCCCTATCATCCCAGCGTCAGATGGCCTCCAGGGACCCAGGCACCCACAGCTGGAAAGTTCCTCCCCTCCAGCCCTCAGCCAATCAGACAGGCAGTCACCGTGCCAGGAAAATATCTACAGAAGGAAAGAATCCCCTCCGCACATGCCACTCCCACACCCCCTTCTGCCTGTTCCCGGAAAGCGGGGGTGTCTGCCCCAGAAGCTACTTCTGGCCCTCCTATGACTGATTGGGAATCCGGGAATGAGTGTTCTGGAGAACTCCCTCCCCCCAGAGTGAGACCACATCAGTCAGCCTGTTGGCATACTATCCTTCCATTTAACATTGTGAAGCCTTGGCCTCCCACAGAGGCCTCCCTCCTGCCAGGCCCAATTAAACCTGCTGTCAAATGGCCTCCGCCCCTGCCTAGCCTCTGTCTGCAATGGGAGGCTCATGGAGCATAGTGGTTCTCAACCAGGGCGGGGGTTTCATCTGAGGAGACTTTTTCAACAACTGGAGACATTTCTGATTGTTTTGATGGCAGGGGTGGGGGGGGGCAGGGCTGTTGGAGGGATATGCTACTGGCATGTGCGTAGGCACCAGGGATGCAGCGAAACATCTGAGAATGCACAGGAAAGTCCTCCACAAACGTCCAGTGTTTGGTTGAGAAACCTTGGTGTTTAGTCCCCTGGCTCTCAGGAGTTTTGATTTGGGGGATGGGAGATGAGACATGAGAAGGGAGGCCTGTCACTAACCGTAAGTCTCAGTCCAAGGGCCTAGGCTTGTAAGGGGTCCTGGCCCTGACCTCGCTCCATGGTTTTCCAACTGAGTACCTGGAGGCTCCAGGGCTAGCGTTCTCAAATAGCTCTACATTGAAGTCGCCTGAGCAACCTTCAAACCCCACCTGTTGCTGGGCCTCATCACCAGAGATTCTGAATTTAATGGTCTCACATGGGGCCTCAGTCTAACTCACAGCCAGCCAGAGTTAGAATCACTGTTTAGGGGGCCCATAAAGGTCCTGGGGATGGAGAGAGGAAGGCTTACCCTTCTCAGGAGAATACCTTCCGTTTTGTTTACACGCTCGTCTAATCTCTTCCTTTTACACGCACATACACACAAATGAGACCCAGAGATCATAAAGCCAGATCAGACAACTTGTCCAAGATCATACAACAGCTCACACATCCATTCATTTGACCAATTGTAAGTGATTGCCCACCAGGCGCCAGGCGGCACTACCGCCCACCATGGAATGAGAAGCCACGCCTCCCGACGGCCCAGGCACCACAGCGCCCCCTCGGGGCTGCAGTAGCTGCCCCGTACTCGGCTGTGCCCTCTTTCCAGGCTCAACATTTTGGAGCCGCTTGTTTTCACACCCAACATGCTGTGGGTCATCCAGTTCTGCTCATTCCTGAAGGACCGCTATTCTCTTTGTCCCCTCCTCCTGCCCTATGGCCTCCAGCCCACTCTAGACCCCACCCACCTGCGGACCCCAATCTCCCAGATGTGCATCTGACTTTGCCCACTCCCCTCGAATCTGTAACACCCTCAGCAACCACACTGGTCTTCTTAAAACCCCACATCAAATGATGCTTAAGGACTTGGGCTTTGGGGTGTGTTAAGATGCCTGACTTCAAATCCTGGCTCTGGCTCTTACCGGAACTTGGACAAGTTATTTAACTTCTTTGTTCTTGTTTCCTCATATTTTAAACGCAGGTCATGTGTTTCCTTGATTCTACAGCATTCCCCCCCCCCCCCCATTTTAACATCTCTGAAGAATCCATTTTAAATTGAAGTCATGTCATACCAATAATACATAATAATGGTATATATTACAATTGATGATAATCTTTAATTCAATGAAATGCATCAGTGCTTACCTTCCAGAATTGCTGTGAGGTCCAAATCAGTTCATATAAAATGCTTGGGACTGAGCCTGACATGTAACGGACCCTCATTAAGTATGAGTCATTGTAATTTCTTATTTAAAGTCTTCCCTAGCTCTTCTTTGCATACAGAAATAGGGTTGACCCTTGACCCTGACATTCAAGACTCTCCATCAGCAGCTCCCGCCTGTCTTACTGGTTCTCAGTCTAGGACTGTCCAGATGCAGAACTGGAATCTCACTTGACTGTCCCACAGGCATCTTAGACTCCATGTGTCCACCCTCTCCAGACCTGACGTCCCCACCCTGGCCCCACCCCGGCCCGTGAGTGCTCTTAGGCTTAATGGCAGCACCAACAGTGTCATGGACATCCTCTTCCTCTCCTGCCACTTGCCCACTTCTTGCCAGCCAGTGATCTACCGTCATAGTGCTTCTTGGAACCTGACCCCCATGTAACCTCAGAGCTTTATCTCTCAGCTCTGCCCACCCCACAGCCACACTGAATCACTTCTAGTTGCCCAAACACTGTTTCCTCACGTCTCCTCACCTTTGCCCAGGCTTGTTCCTGGACCTGAAATGCCTTTCTCCTCTGGCTTAGACATCATCTCTTCTGAGAAGCCTTCGCCAAGCCCCTGAGACAGAGTGGGGGCATGTCTGCTCCAGGCATCTCTCAGATGGTCCCTGTCACATCAGGTGATGGTTTTTCTTTACACATCTTCCCTCTACACCACACACTACTCTCTAAAGCCGCTGCTTAAGGATTGCTGTCTTTGTTCCCTCAGAGCCTGGCAACTGGTAGCTACCACGAAGTGTTCCTGACAACTCCAGCACCTTCTCTGAGCCCTCGTGATATGCCCTCCCCATGTCAGCCCTACATGAGCACGTAACACAGGAGGCTAGTGGAGTCTGTGTTTCTTTTGTGCACAGAAGGCCAACCGACCAGAGTATGGCCCACCAGGGCAGGAATGGCTTTTCTGAGCCTTTCACCCAACAGGGGAGGCTGCTGTTTTAACAACAGTTTTAAAAACAGCCCCACAGTCTGTGACGTGCCTCCTATCCTTCTCTTGAAACTGGACTCTGTGACTAGCTGGCCAAGTGCATGTGACAGAAGTGATACTGGGCCACTTTCTGGGCCCAGGCCTTAAGAATCTGGCACCTTCTACCCTGTGCTTCTTGGAACATTCACTTTGAAACGTAGGCACCATGCTCTGAGGATGCTCAGCCTAGGAGTCCCTACGGAGGGATTCAGCCAACAGCCAGCATCTATTGCCAGAAGTGTGTGATGACACAGCCACCAGCTGTCAAGTCACCCCCAGACTTTCAGTTTTTCCACCCAAGGCCCCAAACATAGTAGAGCAGAGATAAAGCATCCCCCCAGTGTCCTGTTAGAATTCCAGACACTGGAAGTCCTGGAGCAGAATAAAATGGTTGCTTTAATGCCACTCAATGATAGATAAGTGGAACAGTGGGGCAGAAAAAAGGGCCTAGGACTTGGCATTTAAGGCCCTGGGTTGACGATGTGGCTGGCCTGGCCACTTCCTAACTATGTATGTACATGAGGACACTTCATCAGCCTAAGCTTCAGTCTTCCTACCTGTAAAATGGAGTTAATGGTGACTAAGATGTATGGAGACTGTGCCAGACATCATCCTAAGCATTTTAAGTACTGTATTCATTATCTATAGCTGTGTAACAAATTACCCTAAAACAATAAACCCTTATTATCTCACAGTTTCTGTGGCTCAGAAATTCAGGAGCAGCTCAAATGGGTGGTTCCGGTTCAGGGTTTCTGATGAGGGTGCCATCAAGATGTTGGTCAGGGTTGCAGGAATCTAAGCTTTGACTGGGGCTGGTGGATCAGCTTCCAGGATGGCTCACTCACATGCCTGGCACTTTGGTGTTGGCTTTTGGCAGGAGCGCTCAGCTTCTCGACATATGGAGTCTCCGACAGGGCTGCCTGACTGTCCTCATGACATGGTGGTTGGCCTCCTCCAGAGCGAGTGGTCCAAGAGGGGAAGGCAGAAGCCACACTGTATTTCACGACCTAGCTCAGAAGTCACATGCCATCCTTTTCACAATATCCCATTGATTACACAGATCAGCCCTGTTCATTGTGGGAAGTCACAACAGTGTGAATACAGGGAGGGGAGGTTCACTGGGAGCCATTTTGGAGACTGGCTACCACATACCTAGATGCAGCTAATTCTCCAATAGCCCCCGAAGGTAAATACTCCCAATAGGCTCATCTTGAAGAGGAGGAAACAGAGGCACAGAAGTGTGAAGTAACTCACTCAGACTGAGAGAATGGTAAGTGATAAAGCTGAGATTCAAACTCAGGCAGTCGGGCTCCAGAAGTGAGGTCTCAGCTCCTGTTCTATAAAGGCCCTCAGCTCCACTCTAAGCCTGAAGGAATATGGTAGATGTAAGAGTGCTTCCACTTTGGAAGGCAAACCATCAGATAGATACAAGGTTGTGTGCTGGTGACTCCGTTAACTAGTGAAGTAAATGCAAATTGGGAAAAGATGGGGCCTCAGGGTCCTGGGAGATGGTGGATGCAACAAGAGGGTTTTACCCAAGGGTCTGGGGAGGGATAACCATGTGGGGCCAGGGAGTGCCACACAGGGAGGGGGCAGGGGTGGGTTCACCAGGACGCTAATGGATTAGGTTTAGATATTCCCATCCCCATCATTCCCAGCAAAGGTGCTCTTGATGTCAAAAATCTCCTTTTTTTTTCACTCTACCCAGATGACTCTGTCCCGTCCATTTGTTCAGCAAAGGTTACGAGCACGTATCATATGAGTCAGGCACTTAGACTGGGCATGGGGGACAGAGCAATGTCCAGGCAAGATGAAGTCATTTTCTACCTGGAGCTTGGAGTCTAGCAGGGGAGACAGACAAGTTACTGGCAAATTCTACCAGAGCAAGTGCAATGATGGGAAAACACATGGATCTTGGGGTGCAGGGGAAGAGACCTGACCAGCTGGGAGTAGGCTTCCTGCATGTAGCAAAGCCAGTTTGGGAGAAGGGGGTGGGACGACTTCCAAGCAGAGGGAACAGCTTCAGAAGAGTGGCTCAGAAGAGAGAGACAGCCAGACCACTGAGGTGTTTTGCCCCATTGAGAGGTTGGTGTGGGTCAGGTGGAAAGGGGAGAGCCCAGTGATCTCAGAGATCACAGCAGAAAAGGAAAAGCCAAGGAAGCACAAATGTGATTCCTGCTAGGAGCAGGAATGTTTCTGCACAAGGATGGGCCCCACCCGTCACCCAAACCCAAGGTGGGGGTTGGGGGTTGGCCACCTGGTTGCCCTCTCTGCTTGTCCTCCTGGTTCTCTGCCTTGTGGGGAAAGACTTGGCCCTGCTGGTGTGAATGTGCTCATCCTTCTCGGATGCAGAGCCTGCAGGGCAGGGCAGAGGTTGGGGAAAGGTAGACGAAGGGGGCGGTGCTCCATCTGGGCCTCCAGGTTTAAGTGTTAGCAGGATGCCCCATCTCAGCCTAGAGAAGGTGATCCCGGGGCAGGGAGGGGATGGTCAGACTGTGCTCCCCAACCCCCCATCCTCCTTTATGGGCAAAGGTGGGGATTAGAGAAGCTTCACTCCAAAAGTGCGAAACAAACAGGGAGAAGGGGGAGGGATACAGAGGCCTCTGATTCCCTGGGTTTTATGAGTCAGAGACAAAGGTGAGCCTGAGCTTCTGCCTCTGGTTTTCTGCTGGACCACAGAGGACCTAAGCCAAGAGTGCAATGAATATCAACTCCTCTCCATCCTACAGCCAAGGCCTAGGCAGGGGCAGCCCCTCTCCCCAGAACCAATGGTCAGGGCCTCTTCCCTGAGCTCCCTGCTTCTTCTCTCTCACCTTTTCCCAGTCTCTTACTAATGCAGGCTGGTTCTATCACTTCCCTGTTTAAAGCCTCTTAGTGGTTACCAGAGCCCTCAGGTAAGGCCCAAGCTCCTGACCATATTCTGCAAGGCCCCTTAGAATTAATCCAATCAGGGCAGGGATCATGTCTCCTTGTTCACCTGGGTCCCCAGAACCTGGCACAGTGAAAGCTTACTGGAAGGATGAATTGATGCCTAGTCTGCCTTCTGCCAGCCTCTGGCTGCATCTGCCTTCATATTCCCCCATGTATTCTACACTCATGTATTCACTCAACTCCCAGAGGACCTCTAGTGCACCCAGATCTGGGAGGACACTGGACATTCAAAGGAAGATCAGGTTTCACAGACTCTTCCTTGAAGATGTTCATGGAGCCATTGTGCTTTCCTCCAAGAACATGGATAACACCAGGATGAATCTCAAAATGCACTGAGTGAAAGAAGCCAAGTGCAAATAATAAACACTGTGCGATTCTATTGACAAAAAGGTCAAGAGCAGATAAAACTGATCTATAGGTTTTATTTTTTTTTTCTTTAATGTTTTTATTTCTTCCAGCTTGTCTCGTCATTCAGACCATTTTTAAAAATTTTTTTTTTTGGTTTATTTATTTTTTGGAAGGGGAGGTAATTAGGTTTATTCATTTATTTATTTTTAATGGAGGCACTGGGGATTGAACCTGGGACCTTGTGTATGCCAAGCACACACTCTACCACTGAGCTATACCCTCCTCCTGATCTATAGGTTTTAGAAATCAGAATAGTAATTGTCTCTGGGGAATGGGATTGACTGAAAATAGGCACAAAGCTACTTTGTGGGATTGTAGAAATGTTCTAGGTCTTTGTATTAATGGATATGTAGAATTGTTGAAATGCATTGAACTGTACAGTTCAATCTGTCCATGTTACTGAATGTAAGTTATACCTCAGTCAAGTACTGTCAGCATAGGAAGTTGTCATATGACTGTAACAATCACAAAAAACCCTCAGTATATGGATTAAACAGCACATCAGACATAATCAAAGAGAGAATCGGTGAACTGGAAGACAGAGCTGAAGAGATTACCCAGATTACACTATGAATGCACTATGAAGACACAAAGAATAGAAAATATGGGAGAGAGTTTAAAAGATATGGAGGATCAAGTGAAAAGCTCTACCATAGTTCAACTCAGAGTCCCCAAAGGAGAGAACACAAGGAAAGGAGGAAAAAAAAGAATATTTGAAGAGTTACTGGCTGAAAATTTTTCAAAACTAGTGAAAGATATGAATTCAGAGACACAGGAAATACAACACATTGAGCAGAATAAATAGAAAGAAATCCATACCTAGACTCTCTGTACTAGAACTACAAAACACCAGTGGTACCTTAAACTCAGGGAGAAAAGACAGATCACTTACAAGGAATAACAACCAGACTGAGTAGACTTCCTTATAACCAATATACATTGCGCCTATTCTATGCCTACACTGTCCCAGGTACCAAGAACACAAGGATGAGCAAGATAGATCCAGCCCCTACCTGAACCACTCAGAAGCTCTGTCTCTGTCCCCAGCTCCCCCTACACACAAGACTTCCCACATGGCCCACCCTGGGGAGTTCCCCATAGGCCCTTTTTAGGGGCAGCACATTGGAATGGGAAAAGGCCATTCAGAGCTGGGCAAGGGCAATGGCTTCAATCTTAGCCTCCGTCTAGGCTGGGGGCTGGCTTCCTGCAGCTCCATCAACACCTCTGCTGTGGCAACATTCCAAAGCCCGGGGCACCAGGCCTCTTTCCTCTATCAGAGTGCCAGGAAGCTCTCCCCCCCCCCCCCCACTCAGGGGCATGGACTATGTCCTACTTCGCCTTGTATCCCCGGGGCCTGGGCAAGATGTCTCTACCAGGTGCTTATTCATTTAAGGGGTGGGGACCTAGTTGAAGGGTGGAGGATTGGTTAGACGGGACAAGGGGGCAGGACACCGAGGAGGAAAGGGTTGAAAGTTCTTTGGAGAAGTCTGGAAAGAGGATGTGAAGGTGGGAAGAGGATGGGAAGGACAGGGGAAGGGAGGCTTTTTAGGGTCTGGCCTGGCGGAGGGTCGGCCTGCCAGGCGCTCTCACCTTGTCCACCAGGGGACCCGGGCCAAGCCTCCAGGTCCCGCCCTCCGCGGCCTCGGTCCCGCCCTTACCGGGATTTAGTCCCGGCAGCCTGGGCGGTTCCCCAGCCACCGCTTCCGCCTTCGCCAGGTGAGGGTCGGGGAAAGTAGGAGAGCTGGGGGCCCCGGGGGCCCGGGGTGGCGGGGCATCCGTCGCCTGGGGCGCGTCGGCGGGTGCTGGGCCTCCCTTCCCCACTCCTTCCCTTCCACGGCCGCGTTTCGTCGGGTCCCCCGTTTGGTGCTTTCCCCTTCTCACCTGGCAACCGGTCCCCGGTCTCCCAGGGTCCTGGGCTTCCTCCTGCCCGGCCCCTGCACGTGCCCAGTTCCCAGCCACCTCTGAGCGTCCATCTGGACCCAGCTGGGGTCCTCTGCTGCCTCCCGGCTTAACTAAGTGGGGGAAGGGAGGGGGGCCAGGAGAGTGTAAGGGAGAGTGTATGTGCTGGCAGCCAGCATTCAGAGGACCTAGAGCCTTATTTAATAAAGATTGGTGGAGTTACCTTGGAGCCAGGTTAGCGCGAGTGACGCAGGTGTGCCGACCAGGCTCTGTACCTGGAGCTGAACTCAGGTGGGTGTGGAAGGGGCCGTGCACCTGGCAGCCTGGGTGCCTCTGAGCAGTACCTGAGCTTAATCAGCCATCGCAAATGCTGGATTTGATTTCAAATGTTGCTGCCTTGGGTGGAGAAGAGGCAATGATCCTGGGCATCTCTGGGCAGAGGGGGCAGTCTGCCGGCATAACTCAGGTGCGTGTGGACAACGTACCTTGATGTCTTGTGTGGTGTGTGTGTTTGTGGACGTTGGTGTCTCAGATGTGTGGGGCGGTGTATCTCGGAGGCAGTGAACTCAACATGTGTCAGGTACGTGTGTGAGGAGTACGTGGCAGGGAGCCTGGTGTCCAATGGCAGCGTAAACTGGAATGCCTCAGCTTTGAGAGGCTGTGTATCTGGGTGTCCCAGGCATCTTTTGCATCCTACCTATAGGCCTGTGTGTGTGCGCGTGCCTGTGTGGTATTGTTAGTGGATCTGGGCATCTCTGGAGTGTTATGAGGGGGGTCAGAATGCCACAGATGTACGTCAGTGGGTGTGCACAAGGGTGCACCTCAGGTCTAAAAGGCTGTGAACCTGGGTGGCCTAGGGGTACAGGTGGTGTGCCGTGATATCTGAAAGTGAGCAGGGCCACACACCTGAAGTCTGTGCACTGCTGAAAGTCTGAGGTGTGAGAACATCTTCCTGGGGTTTGTGTGTCTGAGGGGCAGGATTCCTGGCTGTCTCTGATGCATCCCTCCCTCTGTACCTGAGCTTTTCTGAGGGTGGAGCTGGCAACCGTGTCTCCAGTGCTTGAGTGTCTCAGGTACCCACCTGGGCTATGTGTCTGGAGGTCAGGGCATCACCAGAGGGGTTCCTTCTACAGACATGCTCCCTGAGGCAGGCTCCCTATGGCTGCTGCGGCTGCTCCGGGACATCCAGCTGGCCCAGTTTTACCGACCCATCCTTGAAGAGCTTAATGTTACTCGGCCAGAGCACTTCGATTTTGTAAGACCCGAGGATCTGGACGGCATTGGCATGGGCCGGCCTGGTGAGAGTCCCGTGCCCTGAGGCCCTGGCTCTCTCCTTCCGCAGCCTGTTAGTTGCTACCCTGCCCCCCTCCCACCCACCAGCCCTCTTCTTGCCTGTAAAACTCTTGCATCCTGCCCACCCCCTCCCCGCCCTCCCCCGCCCACAGCCCTCTGATTCTGGCTTCCCCTAGCCCAACGCAGACTGGCTGAAGCTCTGAAGAGGCACCGTTCAGGGCTCAAGTCTAAGAACTGGGTCTACAAGGTGTGTGTTTTGGGGTGCAGGTGAGAGGCTTAACGGGCCAGCTCAGGCCTGGGCAGAGGAAGGTATGCAGGGTTCTGCACACTTGATTTCCCACCCCTGTTTCAGATCCTTGGGGGTTTTGCCTCTGGGCAGAAGGAGACCACCTCACCCTCAGGCAGCCTTCTATCCCTCCCTGAGCCAGATGGGGGACTCAAGTGTCTGATCCCAGACAGTGCTGTGTGCAGAGGGGAGCTTCTGGGCTCCGGCTGCTTTGGTGTGGTGCACCGAGGGCTGTGGACACTGCCCAGCGGCCAGACTGTGAGTGTCCAGGGAGCCTACTTCATTCTGGGTACTAGGGCCAGCTGCCTCCTATGTTCTGTGTGCCCTCTCTGCTCTGGCCTTGGCTTAACTATTCCCTAGAGTGCCTGATGGTGCTTCCATTCATCCCCAGGTCCCAGTGGCTGTCAAGTCTCTCCGGGTGGGTCCTGAAGGCCCAGAGGGCAGCGAGCTAGGGGACTTCTTGCGAGAGGTGTCCGTCATGATGAACTTGGAGCACCCACACGTGCTTCGTCTGCATGGCCTGGTACTGGGCCAGCCGCTGCAGATGGTGAGCAGACCCCGACGCCGACTCCTGGGGCAGTCGCGAGGCTGAAGTGCCACCGGAGGGTGAGCACCAGGTTCTCCTGGGGCCTCACCACTGCTCACACGGCTGTGCTCCCGCAGGTGATGGAGCTGGCGCCCTTGGGCTCCCTGCACGCGCGCCTGACCGCCCCACCCCCCACGCCCCCACTGCCCGTGGCCCTGCTCTGCCTCTTCCTGCGGCAGTTGGCAGGGGCCATGGTGTACCTGGGGGCCCGCGGGCTGGTGCACCGAGACCTCGCTACGCGCAACCTGCTGCTGGCTTCACCGCGCACGATCAAGGTGGCTGACTTCGGGCTGGTGCGGCCACTGAGCGGCGCCCGGGGCCGCTACGTCATGGGAGGGCCCCGCCGCATCCCCTTTGCCTGGTAAGGGCCGGGGCGAGGGGGCGGATCTGGAGCTCAGGATTTAAAGTGGTGCGGGGGGGGGGCTGGTCCTCCGAGGGGGCTGGGGATAGAGGAGTCGTCGGGTCTGGAAGGGCTGGGAGAGGAGGAGCACTAGGGGGCTTACCCAGGGGCAGGTGGTAGCTCCCAGGGCACACAGCCCGCACACATCGGGCCCCCTTCGGCTCCGCTTCCGCAGGTGTGCGCCCGAGAGCCTGCGCCAGGGGGCCTTCTCTTCCGCCTCGGACGTGTGGATGTTTGGGGTGACGCTGTGGGAGATGTTCTCTGGGGGCGAGGAGCCGTGGGCCAGGGTCCCACCGTACCTCATCCTGCAGCGGCTGGAGAAGGACCGAGCCCGCCTGCCTAGGCCTCCCCTCTGCTCCAGGGCCCTCTACGCCCTCGCCTTGCGCTGCTGGGCCCCCCACCCTGCCGACCGGCCCACCTTTTCCGACCTAGAGGGGCTGCTCCAAGAGGTGGGAACTCCTGCCTCCCCAGATACAATCAGTCTGTCTTCCTTTCAGTCTGTCTCCCAGGATTCCATGCACAAGAGTAACAGATACAAGACTCCCGAGCTGGGGTCTGGGACCTGGCTCTGAACAAATCAGATTCATTCTCCGCCTGCAGGGCGTTCAGAGTTCCCGGAGAGGAGTTGGGGTCTATTGGATGCAAGCTGAAGGGCTGGGGCAGAGAAAGGGGAGCCCGGAGCCCAGAGCAGTAGGAGACAGGAAAGGTTCCGCGTGGGAGGGGGAAGTACCCTAACTGAGGTGGCAGAGGCACCTTAGGGGTGAGCGGAGGAGGGACTTGTAAGACATGGTGAATAATCAGCTCTAACACCTAGGGCACTTAATCTGTGTGAGATACTGTGCTAAGTGCTTTACTGCTTCAGCTGTATTCTTATGCACATTCACTCATTTAATCCTCACAACAACCCAACTCGATTTTAGAGAGGGGGCAGTTAAGACACTGAGAGTTTAAGTGATTTGCATAAAATCACACAGGAAGTGGAGGCCTGGAGTTTGAACCAGTCACTCTGACTTCAGAGCTGTGCCCTAAATCACTAGGTACTCTGCTGTTAAAGGAGTTTAGTCTTTACTCTGCAGGCACCTGGGAGCCATGGAAGGGTTTTGAGCAGGGGAGTAACAAGCCACCTTTACATGTTATAGCACTCTGGCTTGCTGCAAGAATGGATTAGAGGGGTGACACTGAAGATGGGAAGACCAGGTAGGCCACAGTGGCTGTGAAGCAGAAGTGAGATGCAAAGGCTTGGATGAGGGTCAAAGCAGTAGTGCTAGAGAGAAGAGGAAATTTTCCAGAGGTGCTTGGGAGGCAGATCTAATGAGCCTGGGTGAGGAGTAAAGCAGTGTACAGGGTGACTCTCCCCTTGGTCCCCCTAGGTAGAGACAGGGCCCCTCTTTGTTGCTCCCTGAGTCCTGGGCTGTGCCCAGCTTGGCATGGAATCCAGGTCTGCCTCTTCCACTAGATTACAATTGGGGGACAGGGACCATCCCTCCTTGGGCCCAGGACAGAGGATACGGTACGGGTTTGATTGGTGGGTGCATAAGCAGTCCCTTCTCTGCTCCTGTGATATTACCCTTCTAACTCAGGCCACCCTTTCCTCCTGAATCTGCAGGCCTGGCCTCCTGAGGGACGTTGTGTGAGGGATGTCACAGAGCCAGGTGCCCTGAGAATGGAGCCTGGTGACCCCATCACTGTCATCGAGGGCAGGTGAGGGGCCTCACGCCTGCCACCCAACCCTGGAGGACTCCCTCCCTACCTTCCTGACCCTGGTCCCATCTCTGCCTCTCCCACGCTCCTTGAACCCTGATCCTCTGCCTCATCTCCTCTTCTCCCCACAGTCCTGGCCTCCCTGCTGGAGCCCCCACTGGCCCATAGAGCCCTTTTGTTTTAGGAAGATAAAGGCTTCCCTTCCACCAGGCAGATGCAGCTCCAAGGCACAGCTTGTGAGCTGAATGTGGGCCGGAGCCCAGCCCCAACTCTCCCCTGTCACTCCCACCCCTTCACCCGCGCCTCTTCCCACAGCCCCGACTCCACAACCTGGAAGGGCCAGAATGGCCGCACCCTCAAAGTGGGCAACTTCCCAGCCTCGGCAGTGACGCTGGTAGACTTGGGGGGCTCGCCAGCCACCCGTCCAGTCCTCAGAGGCTCCCCTGCCCGGGGAGAGAGACATCAGGGAAACACAGATGGGTGAGGACCTGGGGCAGAGTGGGGGGCAGAGCTGAGCTGGGGACAGCAACTTTTCTGGTAAGGGAAGCCTGGGGAGGGGAATTGGGTAAAGCTGGAGGGGAGGCTGGACTTGCCTTCCAGCTGAGCTTCCACTCTGGGTCTCAGCCTGCCTGGAAGCCCCAGAGATTCTTTGGGGAGGAGACACTGCTATATGGGGTAGGGGTGTGGGGTGTGTGGAGAATCAACTGGAACTCTCTTCAACAGAGCGAAGGCAAAGCTTCGGGATCCCCCTCCAGCCCGGGGTCAGAGAAGGAACGTGGCCCTGCAGAGGACGAAAGGTGGGCGTGGCAGTGGGGACTGGGCCTCCAGGGTCTCTGAGGAGGTCAAGGACAACCCTCCAGCAGCGCCCCCTGCTCTGAAGCCTTGCCTCTGCTTGTGTGATTTCCCCGCCTATGGTTTCCTTCCCCACATTCTGCCTGCGGACACCCCGGCTCTACTTTGGACAGCACCTCCCCACTGCAGCCCCTGGCAGTTCTTTGGGCCCTCAGCTACCTAGGCCCAGGCACACCTGTCTTATTGTCCCCCCCAACACGAAGACCACCCCGAGGACAGCGCAGATGGACAGAGAACGGGAAGATGGCAGCTGGACTTCCTCTCAAGTGGTTTCTTTCTCAAATGTGCAGGCATTTCCAAGAGTCTGGAGTCAGTTCTGTCCCTGGGCCCCCGCCCCACAGGAGGTGGGTCGAGCCCCCCCGAACTTCGACATGCCAGAACTGCGCACCAGGGACCCCCGGGCCTGTCATCCCGCCCTCCTGTTGCTGCCAGCTCTTCTCAGCCCAGCCAGCCTTCCAGGGAGCGGCCTCCCTGGTCCAGAAGAGAACCCCCCCACAGTCACGCTATAGGAGTGCCTGGGGCCAGTAAAGCCACCATCCCTTCTGGGGGACCCTTGCCTGACCCCGAGTTGCAGAGGAGGATTATGGAGGTGAGGTCTCCCTGGAGTGTCCTGGTGTCCAGAAGGGGCTACAGGATGGAGGTGGGAGGAGGGGCCTAAGTGAGGCTTTGTCCCTGCAGGTGGAGCTGAGTGTGCATGGAGTCACCCACCAGGAGTGCCAGCTGGCTCTAAGAGCCACTGGGGGAGACGTGGTTTCTGCCATCCGGAATCTGAAGGTAAAGTCAGACCCTTCTCTCGGGCTCCTGCCTCTCGCGCCCCAGCCGGCTGGCAGTCGGCTGCCCTTCCTCCCACCTCCACAGGTGGACCAGCTCTTCTACCTCAGCAGCTGGTCCAGAGCCGAGTGTCGACGCATCCTGGAGCGTTACCAGTGGGACCTCTCAGCTGCCAGTCGCTATGTCCTGGCCCGGCCCTGAGCTCTGCTCCCTTGGGCATGGACACCAGATGGACTGAGGGCCTGGCCATGTGGGACCAAGCAGAACCGGCACAAGGCCCTGACGGTATTTTCCTACCTGGGGAGAGCCTGCTGATGGCAGATGCAGGAAGCGCCCAGGATCGGGCACTGGTGAGCGTCTCCTCACCCTGCCCCTCGGTCTCTGAGGGCACAAGCCCCCTTGGCCAGGTCATAGAAGGATGCGGTCCACTCTGCCCACCACATTCCCAACCGAGAGGAGGGCTTGGAGGAACAGAGCTGCTACCCTTCATACCCACAGGAAGCTGCTATTGCTACAGAGAATGAGCAAGTGGCCACATCGGGCCATGGGAACAGCCATCCTGAACTGCCATTAGCTGCCACCCTGGGCTCTGTGGGAGCAGCCATCTTGGATGATGGGAACAGGATGACTTGGGGCATGTGGCCTCAACTACCTTAGCTTGGTTTGGGGCCATCATGGATGATGAAGGTTGCTCTCTTAGACTCAAGGACACGTGGTCCTGGTAGCTTGGACTATGAGATGGGCCAGCTCCCTCCCAGCCCAGCTGTCATATTTCCCTTTCTTTCTTCCCACACAGACTATTTCTTCTACCCTCTCCCATCACATACATCTTCCAATGTCCAAAAAGTTACAAAGTTTATATGAATATAACATACAAAGATGCAGCCTCCTTCCTAGGGCAGGGGAAGGGAGGGGTGGTTCAGTAAGGCACAGGAAGTTGCAGCAAGCACCAGCTGTGGGAGGAAGTTGGCCCTGGGCCCTAGGCCCTACGACTGTTGGTGGGGAGGTGGGGATCCCCTCAGAGTGCCATGGTCTGGGGCCGAACTAATTGCCAAGCTGATGCGGGGAAGGGGGCATGGCTGCCGTATTTGGTGCTGCTTAACCTTCCCCACCCCAGCCCTGTCATAGAGCCCCAGAGCCCTGCATTCCAGAGGCCTTGCCTGGAGCAGAGGCTCGGGAAGGAAGTGGGAGGCAGTGGGTAGGGAAAGTTCAGAAGCCGACATGCCTGTGTGCTGAGGGACGGCTGGACGCTGGTGGGAGGCAGCAGGGAAGGGCTCGCATACATACGCTTCTATAGGGGCCACAAGTGAAGGAGGCCAGGGGACTAGGGGAGGAATGGGCCACCACGCCCCCAGCCTCTCAGGCACCCCTGTCTCTTCCCTGAAGCGTACATGGAGGAAAGGGACTGCCTCCGAGGAGGGGTCGGGGCAGGCGACCATCTTGAATTCTGGTTGATTTGATGGTCTCCTCACCCTGAGGTGGCCTCTAACTGGTGACGGCAGAGGGCCCATCGCCTCCTCGCTTCTCGAAGAACATGTAGTCCTGAGGGGAGGGCACTATGAGCAAGGGATGTGGCTGAGCCAGCCTGGCTCAACTATTACAACCCAGGTCTGGAACCGCAATGCCCCGTAAAGTCTGTCTCTAACCCTCTCCCAGTAAGAGGCCAAGAAGCGCACAAGCCTCCGAGTGAGAGCAGAGGGGCAGCAGGAAGGAGAGGTGGGGGCAACCGACTCACAATGAGGAACGTGGCTCCCAGCAGCACAGCCTTCACCCTCACGTCCAGGTCCAGCGGGAACTGCAGGCCAAAGTCGTCTGCATCCGTGAGGGCTTCTTGAAGCAGCCCCCCCCACTGCTTGCTGATGCGGCCCACACTGCGGGATTCATCGGGAGTCTTCACCTGTCAGGAGAGAGGGAGGGAGGGAGGGAGGAAGGACCCAACTAGGAAGGATGTGCCTGATCTCACCTGCCTCTGGTCTCACTCCCACAGTCACGGTGGACGAACTGTGAGGGCTCTGCACTTAGCGAACCCCCCCAAAGCCTTGGGTTTCCATCCGACATCTGGGGAAACTGAGGGGCCTGAGGTCACACTGTGAGCACAGAGCAAAAATCAGGATGCAGGCTCTAATCTGTTGGTCCTGAAAGGCCACACGTGACAAGTAAACATCAGTGGTGGGAGAAATGGAAGCATGGTACAGTCCTGTCTCCTTAGTGGATGGCCAGCTGCTAGGTTTGTTTTGGTTACTGAAGTCCTGGCTGCCCACAGTTGGTACAGTTTGGGCCCTGCACAGAGGAGCCTAGCCAAGTGCACAAGGGAAACTCCTAAATGCCTGGCTTCACCTACCAGCCAGCCAGGCTGCTGGAAGGCTGAGTCTGCCCAAAGGGGTCCCTGTCCTCTCATCTGCAAGATAGGGAGGGCCCCGTCCAGCACTGCATGCAAGCCTCCTTTAGGGTAGATCCAAGCCATCTAGTTGGGGGAGGGGGCAGCAGAAAGTGGCCTCTCTGGGACCAGCAGCAATAGGCCCCACCAATGTGGGTGGTAATTCAGGGTGACTCTCAGGTCTTTCTCCTATGCTCATTACCCAGTGGCTAGAGCTAGAGCGATGTCCTTCCCATCCCCTTCCCCAACAGTCCTACAGCTCTGGAGCACTTCCTGCAGACCAGGCCCAGGCTGGGCAGGGCCTTTCCCAGCCAGCCCTGCCATCCCAAGACTACAGCCCCAAATGTGGACCATTCATAATTATGTAAAAGGGAGACTGGCCTGATAACTGTGCAATCTACATATTCCCATCCAGAGGTCGCCCCTGTATCTCTTTCCCAACCAGTTCCCATCACAGAACTTTCCCCCCAGCTACCAAGATAACTCAGTTTTTAGAAGTAACCTTAGGTAGGGCACCTCATCAGAAACCTTGGAGAGTCTGCTGGATTCTACCAGTTGTCTCTCCCTTATCTACACAGGTAATTATCCCTCAAAGTACTCAAGTGCCTTTGTCTTCTAGAAAGGAAGGTGCTTCCCAGGCCGTACCCTGAAATGGTCACCACCTGGGTTCTCCAGGCTCCAGGTTGGTGACTGGAATGCATGGTAAGGAAGATTTCGCCTGGATTCCAGGCTGGCAGGTGGGGTGATCATTTGGACTTCTAGGCTGGCAGGGCAAGCCACAGGATGTTAACAAGTTAAATTAGTGCTTACTCCAGGGCCTGGGCTCACAGAATCATGCACTGAAGCCACATGGGCCCAGCCCATGGAACATTCAATTATCATCCTTCACCCTAAATCTAGCCCCGCCTTAGATACCTTTCTCCTTCAACACAGCACTTCAGATTAACAATCAGCATTGGCTCTTAAGATGCAGCCCTCTTTGCTAAATTTTTGTAAGACCGTGGGCCATCATATTTCTGAATAGAGGAAAATTGGAAATGTGGTAGGCATCACAGTGGATTTGGATTGATGAAATCTTGACCATCTTGTTGGCCATCCTGCCTCTTGGATCATCTTGGTTTTACAAAGGTCCCAGGAATCTCCCATTTGTCCTGATACCTCAAAGTTGGTATCTGTGCCACAGCCACAGGTCCAGCAGGGCCCCACCACTCGCAGGACAGTCTGGCGATCAGCATCCTGGATGGAGAACTTGGGGATGAAGGGGTGCCAGGTCTGTAGAACATGGCCAATGGTGGTGCCAGGTGGAGCCTGTACTTCCATCTGCAGTGAGAGGCAGACAAGATCACTGCCCAGCTGGGGCACCTGGCCCAAACTCTCACCAGTCTAGTTCTATCACCTGACCCCCTCACAAGACCTTCCACCCCCTTCATTCAACCACATGTCACTCTTCTTACTATTCTTCCCATCCCACCAGCCCACTACCTCCCACCAGAGGCATGCCTCATCCCGTGTCTCATCCCAGGTCCTGCCCCCTACCTAAGTTTCTCCCTGGTCCCATCCCTCCCTGCCCACCTCCTGGAGGCCACACGGACAGCAGCTGCAGCCACAGTGGAGGGGGCGGATCAGGCGCAGCACCTCTCGGTCCCCGGGGTCCACCAGGCGGACACGCAGGGGCCGGCGGGCTCCACAGCACAGACGAGCGCAGCAGTTGCTTTCCTCTGCCGCCTGACCCAGAGGCTGTCCAGCCCCTGAGCGCAGTTCGTACCGGTTACAAGTCTCCCGGCCCAGGAGCGCTGCCAAAGTGTGACACGCTGAGGTTTGGGCACCAGCGCCTGCGCAAGAGCCCAATATCTGCCCCCAACACGAGGCCCAGTCTACTCCTCCTTCCACTCACTTTCCACCCGCTCAGCCTTCTGGTGAATCAAGATCTGATCAATCTGGAAAGAGAGTAGGGACCCGTGCAGATGTCAGCTGGCCGGCCTGGATGCCTGGGTCCCCTCCCCATCACTCCTTCTTTCCCTCCCTCCCACTCACCTGCACCAGGAATTCGAGGCCAAAAGGCACTCCTGGCAGTGGCAAGAAGGGGGTAGCCGGCCCCGGGGCCCCAGGGGCGGGTGAGGGGAAGACAGCGAAGCCAGGCGCAGGGGCTGGCACGTGGGCGGGCACTGGCGCCTGCCCCAGCCCGGGCCCAGGATGCAGCGCCGGCTCCGGGTACCCAGCGGTCACAGGATAGGGAGGTGGGGGCGAAGGGGCGTAGCCTTTTGGGGGCAAGTAGCCTGTAGGGGGACAGGAGTAGGTTAGAAGGAGCCCCCGACCTCGTCTCTTTACCCCTTAGCCCACGGGCCGCGAGGCTGAGGGGGAAATGTGGTGGGAAGAGACTGAGAAAGATGGGGCGGGGGAGCAGGGCGGTGGCTTCCTGGGAGGAAGGGAGGGGCCCCACACAGCCAGTCCGAGCACATTCCCGGAGGATGCGTCCGACACCGGGCTCCCAAGTCTGTGGGGGGATAACGGAGACCCTCGGGCTTGGACCCACTTACCTGCCATGGGAAAAGGGCGAGGGTTCGTGGGATGTCGGTGTCCCAGAGGCTTAGTTCTAGAAGTGGAGGCAAGCTCGGAGACAGCCAGACAGACACAGAGACAGACACAAAGACGGACAGGCAAACGCGGAGAGGCAGCTGCGCCCAGCGCCAGCCCAGGGTCTCTAGGGCGGCGCGTCTGACTCGGGGAGAAACCGAAAGTGTCAGGTGGCAGGGCGGGGGCCCTGGGACCCTGGATTCCCTCAGGGGCCCCAGAACCGCCCCCTCCCTTTGTTCTCCCATTTTCCGCGGATGTGGCTGTTGGCAGACGGCAGGACAGATGGACCCGCGGTCAGACCGACGGCCCGACCTCGAGGGAGGTCTCCGAACCCCTCTGTGCCCCCAGCTCACCTGAAGACCCTAGAATAGCCCGGGTGCCCAGCACTTGGCTGCTCACGGGAGCTAGTGGAGGCGGGCCCAGAGGCTGACTCCGCCCCCGACCCGTCCAGGCCCCGCCCCTCCCGGCCTAAGAGTCGCGCTTGCGCAGAAAGAATGCCGGTTCTCCTGTGGGGCCTCGGACCCCAGGCCACCGACTCTTCGGCTTAGCTGGCGTGTCCACCCCTTCCGCTCGGATGCAGAAGCCGAGAGGAAGCTCGCCTGGGGAGGGCAGCCAGGTGAGACCAAGCCCTGCGACCCCCGCCAGGTCTGAGGGCGCAGAGCGCTCAGTGCCCCTGGGTGGGAACCAGGGCCGCTTGCGCGGCGCTGGACCCCAGGCTCCTCCTCCCGAGGGCGGTTCGGGCCTCGCTGACGCAGCGGAACACCCTGCACACTCACCCACTGGCTTCTAGGACTGGCTCCTGGCTCCCTTTCTGCCTCCCTGGGGCTACCTCGCCAGTCTCCTCTCCCTGACGCAATGACCCACACAGACATCTTGCAATTACAGTACTTCCTACAAGCGCCCCGAGCCACACAGGGGACAGGCTGCCAGTGTCATTAATGAGTGTGCGGGAGGTGAGGCTCAGGGGGGCTAGAAGAGGCAGCGCGGTCAGCAGGAAAGGCTTCCAAGAAGAGTCGTTTCACTCGCTTTGTCTGGGTTCTGAGCCGAGGCCCGCAGGTGTGAGGAAGTCCTGAGCCTTAGGGGCTGAGTGACAAAAGATGAGTTTAGAGAGGGAGTCCAGTCCGCGTGCACAGAGGGCCTTGTGGAAGCTGGGATTTGGGCTCAAGGGCAGAAGGGAGCCCAGTGAAAGATTTTCAGACAGGGAGGTCAAATGTTTTAGGAAAACCATTTAAACCGCTTGGCAGAGAACAACAGAGGCACCCAGGCTGAGTTGTTGGCAGTAGTCTAGGGGAGAGGATATCTGTGAAAGGGTGGATGGAAGGAAGTGGCAGACTTTGGAGATATTGAGACAATAATATAGAACTTGTTTAGGAGGTGAGATGTGGAGATGAGGAGTCCAGGATGACCCCAGGTGCCTGTCTAGTAACCAGGCAAATGGAGGTCTCACACATCAAGATGAACTTGGAGAGAAGCACATTTGGCGGCTCCTTTGTCCCGATGTCCATATTCCTCTGGGCTGGTCCCACAGCTTCAGTCACCATCTGCTTCAAACCCAAGTGTCTCACCTCTCCCCTGGTATCGCTTAGTGCCTCTGATTCTACCTGGCTCAAACCATGAGCCAGCCACTACCAAAACAGACAAATACACAGAAGTTCAGTTATTCAACAGAGATTTAGTCAGACAGCATTTAAGGTAATAGGTGTATATAGCTGTTTTTTAAGAAATTAACAAAAACTCCCGATTAGTGGAGAAGAGACAGACAATATACAAAAAATACACCAGAAGTCAGACAGTGACAAGTACTATAAAGAAAAATAGAACAGGATAAGAAGGATAGAGAATGGTGGGCAGGAGTTGCAGTTTTGAAGAGGGTGGACGAGGAAGGCATCACCAAGAAGCCAATGGTTGAGCAAAAGACCTAAAGGGGGTTAAGGATTAAGCCATGCAGGCTTCTAGGTGTTTCAGGCAGTGGGAACAAGGGCAAAGGCCCTGAGGTAGAAGTGTGCCTTGTTTGTTCGATGAACCAAAAGGCCAATGAAGTTGGAGTGGAATGAACAAGGGGGACTGAAGAGAAGTCACTGGAGGCCAGATCACATACGGTCCTGTAGATCATTGTCTTAGATTCTGAGTGAAATGGGAAGTGTTGGAGGGTTTGGCCAGAGACGTATGAGATTTACATACTGAAACAGTGGTCCTCAATTGTGGCCACAAGTTAGAATCATCTGGGGTGCTTTAAAAATACCTCTGCCTGAGCTACACTTCACATCAATTAAGTTAGAATATCTGGGGTGAGGTGCAGACACAGGAACTTTTTGAGAATTCCCCAGCATATTTTAAATTGCAGTTAAGGCTGAGGATGACTGTGTTAGAAGGCTCTTTCTCTCTCTCTCTCTCTCTCTCTCTCTCTCTCTGGCTGTTTTGTTGAGTAGGCTGTATGTAGGCAAGGGCAAAAGGAAGTTCTTGCAAAAAGCTAGATGATATATGATGGTGGTGTGGACCAGGTGCTAGCGTACTAGCAATGGAGGTGGTGAGAAATGGTCAGTTTGCAGTTAGGTATTTGAGCCAATAGGACTTGATGATGGCTTGGATATAGGCTGTGAGGAAAAGGGAAGTCAAAGTTGACTCAAGCTTGGCCCAGGAGACCCTTCACTCTTATTGTTTGGTCATTTCCTGCCTGCCCACTACATCCTGAGCTCCAGGCACTCCTGTTCTCCCTCTTGACGAGTCACCATTATGATCTTGTCCCTTTTTCCTGGTGAACTATGCATGCTGAAAACCCAGCAAATGGACCAAAGTCTTAAGCAGTCTCCAAAGGCAAAACAAGCCCACTTCAGTATCTACTTGTAACAGTAAACACATTGTATCAAATTGTATTTTAAAGGGCCTGTCTTCACTGCTGAAATCTGAGTTTCCTGGTTTGTACAAAAAGGAAAGAATTTAGCTTTGGGATCTGGACAGAAGAGGGTTTGAATCACAGCTTCCTCAGGCCCTAGCTGTATGATACAGAACAAGTTCACCTCTCTTAGCTTCACTTGCCACTAACTTGCACAACTGCTGAGAAGACTGAACACAGTGCAGAGTAATAATAGGACCAATTATCAAGTGGGCCTTATTTATCTTGGTTCCTTAAGAGTCCAGCCCACTGGCAGGACCAAAGCAAAGGTATTAGGGATACTTTACATGGATGGTGGTTCCAGGTGTCATGGTCTCCTCCACCTGGAGGTTCCCTGCGCCCCAGACACTGCCTGAGATGAAGGATGGACATTCTGCAGCACTGGACTGGGAGGTACAAGCCTGGGGGTCATGGTGGCTCTGTCACTAGCTCTCTGGGCTGCTCTGGAGGTCCCCTCTGAGGCCTTACTTTACTTATCTTTAAAACTAAAAACTACTGTGATCCTCTACTAATACACCTCAAGTCATGCCTCCTCCCTGGATATAAATGCTTCAGTGGCTCCCCATTGCCCTCAGAAGAGAGTCCAACCTCTTGGCACAAGGCACTTCACCCTTTGGCCCCTTCTGTCCTCATCTTTCTCTACTGACCCTCTCACGATCTTCAAGCCAGCCACCAGGAATTTTTTCAGGCCTCAAATGCACTGGGCTCTCTCTTGCTTCCAAAGCTCTCACTTTGTTCTGGAACACACCCCTCTCCCTCCTCACTACCAAACTCCTGCAGGTCTCCACTGAACGCTGCTACACTGTGCTGCTACAGGGATCTGGAGCTCAGTAGGGACTAGGATGGGAGATACATTCTGGATTAAAAAGAATGCAGATTGGCATTAAGATTTTGGGGCCAAATGAGCTTACCTACAAATCCCCTCACTCAGAAAAATGGTTTCTTTTGAATGCATACCTTCAGAAAAATTAAATATGCAGCCCCAGCATGCTATACAGCTATCCACATGTTTATAAAACATCCACAAAAATAGAAATTTTAAAAGGTGAAACAAAACATGTACACATAGTTTTTTTTTTTTCCATTAAAATTTGGAAACCATTGATTTAAACTGGGTAGACGAGAAGCTGGCAAAGCAGCCAGAGACAGGGAAGACCAGCAGACTGGTGTCAGGGAAGGAACAGGATGTTTGAGGACAGTGTGGCCAACTGTGTCAAATGCTGCAGAGGCTGAGGAGGATGAGACTGAAAGTCATCCACTGGGTCTGGCAACCAGGAAGTCCTAGTGATTCATGGGATCCTTCCAAGGCATTTAGGGGGAAGAGATGGGATGGAAGAGTAAACTTGAGGCCAGATCTCTCTCCCAAGAGTGGGTTGCAGAGTAAACTTGAGGCCAGACCTCTCTCCCAAGCTCAGATATCTCCCTGAGCTCCCCCAACTACCTGCTTAGTGCCTCCGCTGGGATGTCTCTCAGGTCAGAAGCAACATGTCCAAAACTGACCTGATCTGCCCCTGCCTTCAGTGTTACAGCACCTCCAGCCGACCAGCTGTGTAAACCAGGAATCGCCCTTTCATCCACCTGTTAATAGCTAATCCATCAGCAAGTCCTAACAGCACAGTCTTCAAAATATATTCTGAATTGGACCTTTTTTCACTACCTCTTTCACCCTCAGCTAAGCCACATCATCATCTCACGCCTGGACCTGTTCAGTGGCCTCCTGACTGGTCTCCCTGTTGCCATCCTTGCTGTCCTAATTGGTTCTCCAGATTTTTTAAACATATAAATCAGATCCTAGCACTGTCTCTTTAAACCTTTCAGTGACTTACTACTGCACTGCAAATAAAGTCCATCACTGCCTGCAAGGCTGACCCTGGCCATCAGGGACCCCCCTCATCACTACATGTCAGCCACATGGCTTTTGCTCTCTCTCTCCAACTCACCCAATTCTCTCCTGCCTCAAGGATTTCAAACTGCCCCATTTCGGCCTGTTTTACCAGGTATTCTTTCCGCCTAGAATACACGTCCCTTCCACTCTGCCCATGGTTAGTTCTGGCTTCAATAGGACCTCCTCTGTGAGGCCTTCCCATCTAATGAGGCACACTCTCTGCTGCTCCATTTTTCCAGCCTCCCTTTCCTTTCCCTTCAAGCACATAGCACAACTCACAGTGGTATATTTGTGTTTAGTTGTCTGTTTCCACTACAAGATGGGAAATTCCACAAGGGAAAGGATGGTGTCTGTCTTGCTCACAGTTTATTTCCCTTGTAATGTCTGTCTGTCTGATACATGACCAACATTTGATGAGCACTGGCTTAATAAATATTGCCCCCTAAGGACCGTCCGGTTCTCTGCTGTGGGTGCTACTCCAGCCTGTCTTGCTACTGTTTCTCACTCCTTTTCTGTCTAACTCAGAAACTCATGTGGACTGATGGGCTCATGTAGCTGCAAACCTCTCCCCTCCCACTACTGTCTCTTTCTTCACTATGTGTCAGTCACACAACAGAGCTCTTTTTAAGGATCATCTCAAACACTGTGAAGTATTTTCTGACCCCAATGCATGATGTTCTGTCCCTGCTGTGAACCCCAAAGTATTCTGTAACTAATGACACTCCTCCTGTCCTGCCTTGCCTTACCCCTGACTTCTAGAGTAAGTAGGTGCTCAATAAATATGTGAAATGACAGGGCTGAAAACCTCTACCCTACAGTAATCTAGTATTAATGCTAGTGAGCATCAGAAGCACACAATAAACTTATTAAAATATAGATTCCCAGGCCCCGGAGAGGGCCTCAGTAAGAATCTGCATTATTTCAAGCATTCTTTACGACCCTAATGCCCATCTGTTTAAGAACTTCATAACAGGTTAAGTTGAAGTGAACAGACTCCCACCCAGAACCAAATCTTCCTGACTCAGTCTTAGGAAAGGGAAGGAGCTCAAAGTCTGACAATTCCTACCCTTTCTCCTTCAAGAGGTTAGATAAAAAAAGACTCTAAAGTTCTTTATTTGCCTTTCCCTTTTAATCCCTTCCCTCATCTGATCCTAAATAAAGTATCCAGCAATTAAACACAAGGAAGCTCAAAGAGCCAAGGCAAGCCACCCCAAGAGTAACAGGCTCCCTCCCACAGGGGCCAAAGTCTGGAAGCTGGGGTCTCCACTCAGAGCCTGGTAGTAGAAGCTGGTGCAGAATAAGGTAGTTCCAGAAGCTAGCAGTAACCCGGCCTGAAGGAGATAACAAGACAGAATGCAGGCTAGTAAGAACAGGGCAGGTAGAGGGCGTGAGTAGGGCTTGGTCAGGGTTAGGGGTGGGGGAGGGGGAGATTACCCAGAGGGGCTTTCTGCACAGGGGCACCCCTAACAGGGCCAGGCTGTGTAAGAAGTGGTGTTTGTTGGTCTTGTCAAAGAGCTGTAAGAAAAAGAGAAATGGGGGGACTTCCTAAGCAACGCAGGATCCCGAGGGTACACATCGGACAAGAAGAGTCCGTCCTCCAACCCTACCTCTCAAGTCCCAGCTTGCCCCTCCCTCAGGTACCCAGGCCTCAGACTTCCAGCCCTTGACGTACCAAAGACCTGCCCTCCACCCCTCCCCTCCTTCCCTCAGGGATCCCAGACTTCGTGCCCTCATAGGCCCGGAAGTCGAGGAGCCCCAGCGCAGTTACTTCACCTCCTTCCCGTAGTCATCCGGAAACTGGGCTCCTGTGGAAAGGACAAAAGCAAAGGTTACGGTCCTAGCACCGGCCTCGACGGCCCCAATCCCAGGGGGACCCAGGGGGACAGAGGCGAGAAAAGGCGCCCCCAAGGGGCTTCTGATTGGTGGAAACACGCACCAGGTCGTTCTGGGAACCAAACGGACCCGGCTGCGGGACATAAAAAGGTTTAGGGATCCGTGGGCTGTCTGGTCAACGCGAGGACCGACACTTTCCATAGATTCCGTCTCTGCATCAGACCCCAAAGGTCGCCCCCAACCCAACACAATCCCAGCTCCGTCCCCAGGCCCCTAACCGTGCGCCCCGTAGGAGGACAAGCCTAAGGCCCCGGCTCCGGACAAGGCGCCCAAGCGGCGAAAAGCAGCCCCCGGTCCCGCCATGGCTGTGGATGGTCACGAGCGGGACGAACACCGCCCAGGCCACCCAAGAGGCCAGCCAATCCCTATATCCCATGCAAATACGGTCCACAGGTGCCCAATCCAGGCCATGTTCATTTCAGCGTCCGGGTCCTCACCCGGGTACTTGAGCCTTTGTAAAACCTCTGTTGAGTGGCGAAGACGTCTGGTGGGCGGAGAAACTAGAACCAATTAGGAGCGGAGAAGAGAAGCAGTAGTGGGGGCGGAGTTGGGGGGGCGGGACTAGAGGATTTGCGTCACGGATTGGCCCACTTTCTAAGTTGATCGCTTTTTCTAACAACCCCCTCAACCCTCCGGCCAATTCCCAAAGATCCCAGTCCCCACGCAAAGTTCCACCCCTTTCCCCACAAACTCCTCCTTTTCAGCTTTAACTCAGACCCACTCCCGAAAAGAGGCGGCCCCACGGTCAGTGAAGCCCCACCCACCATCATTAAACCCCACCCATCACAGGATGGTCCCTCCTCCGGGACCGAGGGCTCCGCCTTTTTCATGTGATGCCCCGCCTCCTATAGTTCACCCCCACCTCCTCTCCCCGACCAACCGCGCGAGCCCCGAGGGTGGGAGATCAGGGGGGATGTCTCTACCCTGCCCCGGCCTGCTTCGTCCATCCGTCGGTCTGTCCACTCCCGCCCCCTTCCACCTTATCCAATCCCCCCACACTCTGGAGGGCGGGCAAGCAGGCGGGTGCGAGCGAGGGGTGTGCGCCGCTCTCTCGGCAGGGGGCGGGGGAGGCGGCCGCGCGGTGACGCGCGGGGCTGCTGCGGCTGCTCCGCCGGCGGATCATCACTCTCGGGCTGGGATGGACGCGGGGCGGGCGGGCCCTGGCGCGCGGGGCCAGGAGTCCGGGCCTCCCGGCTGCTGAGCGTTCCCTGAAGCCTCTCCATTACCCCCGCTTTCCCTCCTAGGAGCCGTGCCGACCCCCGCCCCGTGGCTCCAGACTCGGCTCCCGCCCTCCTCTGACTCCCTGGACCTCCCCCTCCCACCCGCCCTCGGGATCGACTAGATCCCTCCCCCTCCCTGAGGATTCCGGCTGGATCCCTGCCCCTGCACCGCGGATCCTGCGCTCCCGGGCTCCGGGCCCCTGGGGATTGCCGTGAACTCCTCCTCCCGCACCCGATCCCTTAGGATCCTCCGCCTGTACTGCCTTCTGGTCCCTCGAAGCCGGCCCACGGAGCCAGTGGATCCCCAATCCAGTCCTGTCCCATTTCCCCCTCCTCCCTCTGCCGTCCCCACTGCGGGGTTCCCTGTTCTTGGGCTCCTCCAGACCCCATTCCCTACCTCTCCTTTCCCCGGGGATCGACTGGATCCCGGCCCCGCCCCCCGGGGCTGGGGCGATCCCCCTCCCCCGCCGGGTGAGGCGCTGCGGGCGGGGGCTGGGCCTGCGGGGCCGCGGGGGCTCAGAGGCCGCCGCCCCCCTCCCGAAGCCCGTCCGCCCCCTACTCGGAGCCCTGGATGGAGGCACCACGGCCCCAGGGCTGAGCCAGGTAGGAGCTAAGCCGGGCTGGGTGGAGGGGGCTGCGTGGCGGTCCACTGGGGTCTCCCTCTCCCCATCTCTCTCCCTGCGCCTGGTTTCCCCCAGCCTGCTCTGTCTGCGTGTCTCCGCCTAGGGATGCTCTCGCCGTGTCTCTGCGTCTTGGTCTCTTTGTCTCTGCCTCTCTCCAGCCCATGAATGATCCTTTGAATGGGCCCACAGACCCCGTGTGTTCCCATCTCCCCCTCCCCCTCCTTCTCCCCTTCCCGGCCAAGCCATTTTCCCCACTGCAGGAAGAAGGGGGGGCCTGCGGCCTGAGCCCCCGTCCCTCAGCTCTACCCGGCTGGGGGAATCAGGCCTGGGCAGTAATGGAGAGAGCCAGGCAGAGGGGTAGGGAGAAGAGAGGGAGTAGCAAGATGTGGCAGACAGAGATGGGGAGAGCAGGGAAGGGAAAATGGGGGAGACAGATACAGGGAAAGAGAGACAGAAATAGAAGGGGCTTGAGGGAGAAATTTGGGGAAGGGATTTGAAGGAGAGAGAAAGATGAGAAACACCAAAGAGGGAGGTGTTGAAGAAAAAGATGAAAAAAGACTGAGGGTCGAGAGACTGAAGGCAAGAGCTGGAGCAAGCTGGAAGAGGCTGTGGAAAGATGCTCTGAGGGAGCGCTATGGAGAGGAAAGAGATGGGGGGAGGGCTCCAGTGGGAGGGAAGAAGGGAGAGAAGCTGGCAGGGAGGAGGCCAGGGGCCCAAAGTACCTTAAGGAAAGAGGGGGTGACAGAGGCAGACCTTGTTAGTGGGAGGGGGAGGGGGCGGCAAGGCCATGGAAGCAGAGCCCAGCCTGACATAGGCAGAGGAGATTCTGAGGGAGCCAGTCCCAAGCTCCCTCCAGGTGATGGGAGAACAGGAGCTTAAGAGGACTCGAAGAAAGGGAGGGCATGACTGGGTGTGTGTGGTAAGGATTCCTGTGTCCTCATCTCTGGAATAAATTGACACCTGCAGAGAGCCACCCGCGGGCTGGCGCCTGGCTCTGAAAACCCCGCGTCAGCAAACAGCTCTGGCGGCTTTGGGGGGGGGGCGAGTGGGACAGGAGGGGCTTGCTAAGATGACCTGGGTGTCTGCCCCTTCAGTCCGATCTCTTCCCTTGTACTGCCTCTGCTGCCCTGAGCACCCAGGCATCAAGGTAGCAACTGTGGGGGGCTGGCAAGGGGAACGGGAGGTGAATAGCTAGGATGGGATGAGAAGAAGCCAAGGTTTGTCCCCAGGACATGGGTCAAAATGCTATGCAAGGAAGAAGAGGTGTCTTGGGTTCAAGGCTGTTCAAGACTGTGGGAGGGGAGCCGGTGGTGGGTGCATCTGATGCCCCCCAAACCGACCTCAGCACCCCTTCTCCTCAGCTAGAGGCCTGGTCACTAGGGCTAGGTTCTGATTGGCCAACAAGGGGCGAGAGGCGGATCTTTTAGGGTTCTCTATGCCCCCGGTCTCCTTCTCCCCTCAACATATATACTTCCCCTATACTAAGGCTGGGGGAAACTCTAGCATTCTGATTCACTCCTCTGCTCTCCCCCTCATGCCCTGAATGGACCCCATAACCAACCCAGCCCCTTCCCCTCTTCCTCCCAGACCCCCCCTCCAGGGTTAAAGCTGCAGCCCGTTGCCCAGGTAACATTGCGGGGCAGCATCCTGTCGCCCAGCAACCGGCTGCAGGATCACGCATCTGTCCCTGGATTTGCCCCTCCAGCATCCCCTCCCTATCTGGCCCCTGCCTCAGGGCACCTTAACTTTTGAGGGAAGAAATGGAGAGGGCCTGGTGTACAGGGGTCTCCCCTACTGCACAAATCCTTAGAGAATGAGACATTGAAGAGAGGGGAAGGTGCTGAGCTTGTGCGGTCCCAAGAAAGGACCAAGTCTGGCCTGAGATGGGGGTTCAGTGCCATGAAATTACAGCTCAGGAGTAATTAACACGTATAAACAAACCCTCCACTTCCTGCTAATTAATGACTTGGTATTTTTATTTTCTCTTCCTTTTCTATCTCATCCCTCCCAGGGAGGTGGGAACTGGGACTCCTGAGTCCCTGAGGAGAGCCTGCCTGGGAGGGACAGACAGCTGGAAGGGGGTGTGCTAGGTTTGGGGAGCTGACTCTCCTTCCTCTCTGGCTGTGTCCTAGACATTTAAGACATCTTGACCTCATCCCAGCCTCAGACTTTTCTATCTGGGTCCCTGCTGAGGAGGGGAGCGGTGGTTGGAGTGGGAGGAGGTGCTAAGGGGACTGAGGATGGACGAAGTGGGCAGCTTGGTCTGAATTCCAAGTCACTAACCACTTATCTCTTCTGTTTCCCCATTCCTGTCTGTCTTCTCCATCCGATTTCCCTTCCCCTCTTGCACCTCTCCTCTGTATTTTTCTGTCTGTCTGTCCCTCCTCCCCACAGATCGGGCCTGCCTTCACCTTCTCCCTCTTCCTTCCCCTTCCCCACCCCTCGCCCCCTCCATGGAGAGGAACAGACCCCTTCTCGGTCCAGTCTAGCCCAGGTCCCTCCCCACCCCCCTCCTCCCTCCTTTCCCCCGCCCCCTCCTCCCTCCTGGGGCGAGGGGGGCCTCCCTCCCTCTCCCCCCCTTCTCTCTCTCTCCGAGGGGGGGGTCCCGGGGAGGGAGGGGGGGGGTCCCCCGATCAGCATGTGGCTCCTGGCGCTGTGTCTGGTGGGGCTGGCGGGGGCTCAACGTGGGGGAGGGGGTCCCGGCGGCGGCGCCCGGGGCGGCCCAGGCCTGGGCCTCGGCAGCCTCGGGGAGGAGCGCTTCCCGGTGGTGAACACGGCCTACGGGCGAGTGCGCGGTGTGCGGCGCGAGCTCAACAACGAGATCCTGGGCCCGGTCGTGCAGTTCCTGGGCGTGCCCTACGCCACGCCCCCCCTGGGCGCCCGCCGCTTCCAGCCGCCCGAGGCCCCCGCCTCGTGGCCCGGCGTGCGCAACGCCACCACCCTGCCGCCCGCCTGCCCGCAGAACCTGCACGGGGCGCTGCCCGCCATCATGCTGCCCGTGTGGTTCACCGACAACCTGGAGGCGGCCGCCACCTACGTGCAGAACCAGAGCGAGGACTGCCTGTACCTCAACCTCTACGTGCCCACCGAGGACGGTAAGGGCGCGGGCACCGGGCCGGGCCCCCGGTGGACACAGCCCACAGACGCGCATGCAGACCCTCAGACGCCGCCGTCAGGGCCTGGGGCCGGGAGCTGGGCATTCGTGGGGGTCGTGAGGGGCAATGTGTCCCTTCAGGCTCTGCGTGCCCTCCCCGGGTGGAATGGGTCCCTGCCAGGCAGTCCCAGGAATGAATCCCACAGCCACCCCGGATCTCTTTGTGCCCACAGAGAGCTGATGGCGAAGGAGGCAGGCACTAGGCTTGGCCCACTCACCCCCTCCCCACAGAGGCACACACAGAGGGAACACTGAGTGTGATCCAGTGGTGGGGGCAATCATCAGCTGCCTAGACAGCCACTCTGGCTCTGCCCCATCTCCTGCCCCCAGGCCTGGGCTTGTCCCCAGCAGTACCCATTTTAGCTGCACCTATACCTCAAGGACAGCAAAGACTCCCCCTTTTCCCCGGGCCAGCATGGGCAGACGTCCATCTGTCACATGCAGAGCCCCTCACCTGAGCTGAATGTCTCTTCCCCAGGATGCTCTGTCTCCTGATTCCCATACACTCCCAAAGGATCAGGGAAGCTCCTTGCCAAGGGTCCCTCCGCTCCCAGCACAGCCCACCCATCCCCGACAGAACACCTTCCCTGGGGCTCTGAGCCAGCTGTTTCAGTGAACTGTCCAGTTCGCCACAGCACAGCTCATAGTCTCCAGCACACTCCCCTGGACAGCCTTCAGCACCAAGATTAATCAGTGTCATTCCAGCACCTTCCAGCACATTCCAGAGTACCTTCCAGCAGTCCACAACAGAGGGTAATCAGCAGGCCTCCAGCCACCCAAACAGACCTTCCATGCACACAGCCCCCATGTTATCCTTCTAATACCGCATGTCGTGACTCCTATACACCCCGACAGCTCCAGAGACCATCCACCCTAACATCCGCCTCAGAACATTTTCCAACGACTTTACACATAGGCTTGGTACCCAAGAACCCCCCTGGGGACACCCTAGACACCCAACACTCCCACATCATGTACTCAAGTCCTAATACAAACCAGGAAGCTCAAGTACTCAACACTCAGGTCACATACCAAACCAACCGGCACACTGACCTTAGGCTCTAGCATGTCACATATCAAAATTCCCAGCCTTCACACAGCACACTCCCCAGCAATTCTCTGGAATTTCATACCCTGTCACCCACACAGTCCCGTGCTGCCCAGTATCCCTGGGTAACCCCCAGTATCCTCCATATGTAGACTTTTTCCCCAGTAACCCTGCACCTGGACCCTGTGCCCCAGCAGGCCACTCACACCACTGTCCCCAATGGTCTCAACACATCGCAAACATTGCTTACCCCAACTCCTGCCTACAGATCATCAGTCTCCTACCTCAGGCTGTGACAACACACTTAGCAATCCTACACCCTGCTCACAGATCAAGTACTCCAACACTTTGCTCCCTGTGCCCAGAGAACATGCCAGTCACAGAACACCTAACTCCTGCACCCTAACAGGGTTACCTCCACCTCCCCCATGTAAGCCTCCTAGCAACCTATACACACAATGCACGGAAGTGTCTAGTCCAATCCTGTTCAGATTCCAAGCGTGCTAATAGAACATTTACCCCAATACACTCCACGGATTCTCCCCAATACCCCACTGCCCTCTGCCTAAGAACCATCCACTCCACATTCCCCCGCCCTCTCACGGGCCACCTCCCCCATTGCCCTCCTACCTGTGAATCATTCACCCCAGGGCTTCCAACAGACCACCCATCTCGACACTCTCCACTCGTGGACTCTCCACCCACACCTTTGTGTAGAAGGCTATCCCCTCACCGCCCGACCATGCCCCCTTCAGGGGGCTCTTGTCTCATCATGCCTCATGCAAAACATCCACCCGGCATTTCCCACCAGTGGACTGTCCACCCCAACACCTCCGCACAAATTGGCCACCCTGCCCCCATCCCACCCATGCCCACACCTTCTGTATTTTTAACCACCGCTTATTGCAGACCTGCTTGGGGCCTGACACATTCAGGTGATCTCACTGAATCTTCACACCGGCTTGGCTCTGGGAGGAAGAGGTTGACTCAGAAGTGGGCGCGTGCACACACCCGCTCACTTAATACTCTCCCGCGCACACATGCCCTACTGACTTCCTCCCCATCCCCATCCCCATCCCATCAGAAAAGAACAGGCTCTTATCCTAATGGGTCCCCATGGGGCCATCATCACCAATTGGGAGATGCCTTCAAGAGTCTGGCCTTGGCCTTGCTGACCCTCTCCCCCTCCCCATGCTGGTCCCCTTGCCCTTGAGCAGAAATCCATCAGCCTGGGGGAACACCTCACGCCTCTGGGTTCCAGCTCTCCCTTGGCCAATCCCCCCCATCTGAAAGAAGCCTGGAGCTGAACTCTGAGCCCAGTCTGGGGCCTTCCCTTGACAGTGGGCACACTTTGTGCCTCCCAGCACCTCCTGACACCTTATGTGTCGAGCTGGCTCAGGGCACTGTTTCCTAGTCCCTATTTGTGGGCTGAACCTTCAATTGGGGAGGGAGGCTTTTTGGCATTAGACCAGGGGTTGGTGGGAGGCTAATGCCCCTGGTGGGGAGTTTACCATTGCTGGGGGAAGGAGAGCAGGCTTGGGTAAGGGATGAGGTTGGGGGGTTGCAGAGGGAAAAGGTGGAGTGGAGGGCAAGACCTGATGACCCCTTCCCTGCTTTGCCCCACATTGGGGACATGGGGAGAGAAGTCAGGCTTGTGAGTGCGGGTGGAAGAGAAATGCTGGCTGGTGAGAGGCTGGGGAGGTGGGCAGGCAGCCCTAGCTGACCTCCCCACACCCCTCCAGAGGGGAGCTGAGGGCTTCCAGGGTTTATGAACTGCTGGGATCTGCTGCCCCCAACCCCATCCTACTCTCTGCAGCCTAGGGGAGCAGGCAGGTGCTTGGCTGGCTCTGAAGAGGGTCCGTGTGAGTGGTGGCCCCGGGGTGGCACAGCTGGCCTTGGGCTCCCGCTTCGGGTGGGCTTCCCCTCCCCTCCCACCCCACCTCTAACACCGTTTCATTTCCAGCAATTAGCAAACACTTCGACAAGCCAAATCCTTTCCAGCCAAGTCAATATGTCTTAAGACAGGCCTCAGCCCGCTCAGGCACCCCACCCCCCCAAAACCAGCCTTTTCTTTGGGGCATGACTTTTTCCGGGGAGGGGAACAAAATTGGGTTGTAGAAACGTTTTTCTCTTTTCTTGGTTTCTTTTTCTTGCAAACAAATTTTGCTTTTTTTGGCTTATTTTTTCTGCCCCTCACCCTCCCCTTTTCTGCTTTCTCTCCTCCCCTCCCCATCCACCACCTCCCCCGACCCCCATCTTTCCCCACAAAATTGTCCTTTTTTCTCTGTTTTGTGTTCCCGGTCTTAGGTCCGCTCACAAAAAAACGTGACGAGGCGACGCTCAATCCGCCAGACACAGGTAGATTTAAAAATCCCGCTGCTGCATGTGGTTGCTGATAAGAGGACGTTCACGGCCCTGCCCCTAACTAAATGCCCCCACAGCCCTCAAGGCCCCTCAGTCGTTTCCCCAACTAAAAACGAAAAAGAAAAGAAAAGAAAAATTTGTAATAATTGGAAAAAAGAATTATGAAAACTTCAAAAGAAATTTGAACAATGTTGGACCCACTAGAAAACTGGCAAGCAAAGCTAAATATGGCGAAATTAAAGTGAAAAAAGAAATTGGAATGTCAGAAAAACAGAAACAAAAACAAAACACCAAAGAATTGGATAAAATGTTTAGAACTGGACAGAAATTTGGACTGTTTTGAAACTTGGGAAATGTAATATTTGAAAAAAACAATTTTAATTTGGAGCCAAACAACATTTGAAAAAAAAAAGTTAATTGGCAAATTGATGACACAGTTGAAAACATCAGAAACCTGCTACAATTTCCAAAAGCCTGTCAGATGCAGAAAACGCACATTTGAAGCAAATTAAAGAATTTGGAAATTTTTGAAAACAGGGCCCAATATCTTGAAGTTTCACCACAAAATTTTGAAAAAAATGCAAAGAACTTCTTTTTTTCTTTTTTTCCAAAAATGGATCTTTTTGGTTTTTTTTTTTTTTTTTTCTTTTCTTGTTGAATCTGCCCCGAGAGCTTCTTGCTTTTTGGTTGTTGTTTTTTCTTTCTTTCTTCTTTCTTGATCTTGTTTTTTGTTGTTGGTTTTGAATTCTTGTTGCCCCAACCCCCCTTCCTGCTCCTTCCCTTTCCAACTCCCCCTCCCCCAACGCTGGGAGTGGAGGTGCTGGGTGGGGAGGTGGGTGGAGAATTGAGGACATTTAGGACAGGACCTCAGAGGGAAGGAGACTCCAGCCTGAACTGCTGGAAGACCACTGGAAGTTCAGGAACAAAGGGAAGAACAGGAGTTGGGGAGGACCGAGAGGGCAATGCCCACCTAGGAGCTCCTGGGCAAAGTCAGGTGGAAGGAGGTGGCAAAGGAGGTCCTAACAGACCGAAGGGAGGAAGCTGTATGCGGGGGGGATGTCTTAGTGACTTGTTGGTTGACCTTCTGGCAGGAGGGAAGCTCCCAGTGGGATGAGGGTGGCGGGCAAAGGCACTGGGGACCTGCAGTGGAGGCCCAGGCCTCGCTTCTGTTTGCCTAGTGCCCAGGTTAGTCAGAGATTGCGGGTATCAAGAAAGAGGAGGGCCTGTAGGCCGGGGTGACCCCAGCCCTGGCACTCTGACCAAATCATGGAGGAGCTGCTGGGCTGGGGACTCAGCCAAGCCCTCTCAGACTCCCAGGCTCTTCTGGAGTTAGTTACCCCCAAGTCTGGTCTGGAGTGCCTCAGGGGCCTCCTACATATGGCAATGGTCATGGGGCCCTTTCAGGACATGGCAAGAGAGGGGTCCGGAGCCCAGGGCCCAGGCCAGTTTTGGGGGGTCCAAGATTAGAGAGCTACACCCCAGCTTCATTAAGCAGGCTCTTTCCCACCCTGCCTCCTCCTGCCACAGTAATTAGGCTGGGGGTTGCCGTGGTAACTGGGGAGGTGACCTAGAAAGGAATTAGGGCGGGGAGGAGACCAAGCCCCCAGGGACCCTAGGGCCTGGCACCCCCTCACCCACAGACCAGGCTACCACGTGGAGCTGAGGCCCAAGGCCTGAGTCTGAGGAAACGCCGGGACCCTCCCAGCATCTCTAGCTCTAGTGCCAGCCTTGGGAGCTCGCTTTTCCTAGGAGCAGGAAGGAGATTTGCTGTGTGTGTGTGGGGAGGGGGTGCCCTGGATCCAGCAGATGCCCTGAGGAGGGCCACCCCCCACCCCTGCCTCTGTTAGGCTTCTTGGAAGGTCTGCCCAGCATTTGGAGAAATGCTGTGGGGCAGACCGGCAGGAGATGGGGAGGGACCTTCTGCCAGGGCTAACTGCGGAGGGAGGGAGGGGAATCCGGTCTTGCCCCCCAGGGTCGGGAGTGACATGTCCCGTGAGCTCCAGGCTGGACCTCAGCAGGCCTGGGAGCTGGGTTGTGCTGCTTCTGGTCTGACTGTGTCTTTGTACCCTCCCCCCTCCCCCACCCCACGCAGATATCCGGGACTCCGGGAAGAAGCCAGTGATGCTGTTTCTGCATGGTGGCTCCTACATGGAAGGCACTGGGAACATGTTCGATGGCTCGGTCCTGGCCGCCTACGGCAACGTCATTGTAGCCACGCTCAACTACCGGCTTGGGGTGCTTGGTGAGGGTGGGCAGCCAACTCGAGGGGCCGGAGTCTGGGAAGTGGGGGCCTGATGGGTGGGGTTCCTCTAAACCCAGCAGAAGCAGAATGGCTTCTGGGCTGGATCCAGATGTCCAGAAAGAGGGCAAGGGCGCTGTGACACCCCCAGGGAGCCCCTTTTCTTCCTCTACCCCCAGGTTTTCTCAGTACCGGGGACCAGGCTGCAAAAGGCAACTATGGGCTCCTGGACCAGATCCAGGCCCTGCGCTGGCTCAGTGAGAACATCGCCCACTTTGGGGGTGACCCCGAGCGCATCACCATCTTTGGATCCGGAGCAGGGGCCTCCTGTGTCAACCTTCTGATCCTCTCCCACCATTCGGAAGGTACCAGTCACCTCCTCAGCCTGCCCCTCCTGTCCCCTTTCCCACACCCCTGACCCCACCAGGTCCCCCTTCTCTTCCCTTGGGTTGATACAGCCCAGCCTAAAGCCTGCTTGTCTCACCAGGGCTGTTCCAGAAGGCCATTGCTCAGAGTGGCACTGCCATTTCTAGCTGGTCCGTCAACTACCAGCCGCTCAAGTACACGCGGCTGCTGGCGGCCAAGGTGGGCTGTGACCGGGAGGACAGCGCCGAGGCTGTGGAGTGTCTGCGCCGGAAGCCTTCTCGGGAGCTGGTGGACCAGGATGTGCAGCCTGCCCGGTATGGGGGTAGGAGAGGGCCCAGTCCAGGTCTCCACTCTCCTGGTTCCAAGGAGGTTGATGGTGAGAGGTGCCTGCAGGCCACGGGCATTCCATTTGGCAAGGAGAGGTGCGCTTTGGGCCCCTTCAGTGGCCCTGCCTTTTCCTAGAGGCCTTCTCTAAGCAGGGTGCCTAAACAAAGCCAGTGTGCCCAAGGTGTCATGAAGTGCTTCAGGGAAGACTTCCTGAGAGGCCAAGCCCCCTGAAGGACTCAGGAGGTTTTAACTAGGGGGGAGGGGTCTTCCGAGCAGAGGGCCCAGCAGGCTGTGGGCTGAGAGGGGGCCAGTGAGCAGATGATGAGACCTTGACCCCTTCTCCCCAGCTACCACATCGCCTTTGGGCCCGTGGTGGACGGTGATGTCGTCCCCGATGACCCTGAGATCCTCATGCAGCAGGGAGAATTCCTCAACTATGACATGCTCATCGGTGTCAACCAAGGAGAGGGCCTCAAGTTTGTGGAGGACTCGGCAGAGAGCGAGGACGGCGTGTCCGCCAGCGCCTTTGACTTCACAGTCTCCAACTTTGTGGACAACTTGTACGGCTACCCGGAGGGCAAGGATGTGCTTCGGGAAACCATCAAGTTTATGTACACGGACTGGGCCGACCGGGACAATGGCGAGATGCGGCGTAAGACCCTGCTGGCGCTCTTTACCGACCACCAGTGGGTGGCACCAGCTGTGGCCACCGCCAAGCTGCACGCCGACTACCAGTCCCCTGTCTACTTTTACACCTTCTACCACCACTGCCAGGCTGAGGGCCGGCCTGAGTGGGCAGACGCGGCGCATGGGGACGAGCTACCTTACGTCTTTGGTGTGCCTATGGTGGGTGCCACCGACCTTTTCCCCTGCAACTTCTCCAAGAATGACGTCATGCTCAGCGCCGTGGTCATGACCTACTGGACCAACTTTGCCAAGACTGGGTGAGGGCCAGAGGGGCTGGGGCTGGGTGGGGCACCCCTGCAGGCCGGGACACATACACCCTCCATCTGCAGCCCCTTCTCTCTCTCTCCTTCACATGGCCATCATTCCTCCATCAAGGCACTCTTGCCTTCTTGACTCAGGCACCTGCTGGAAAGCTCCTCTGTGCACGTTGGAGATTCAGAAGAGTTAAGACAGAGAAGTCCCTGTCCTTTCGGGGAGAGGGGTGTCACTTGGTGGCTTTGGCTCCGCGTCTGTCTCTCCTTCCATCCTTCGCCCACCCATCTCTCTCTCCTCCCAGAGCTCAGCTCTTTGCTCCCGTCTGTGTCTCTGAGTATGTGTAAGGGTTTGTGTCTGTCTGTCTTTTTAGTGCTGTCTCTACCTCTCTCTCTTGAAATCCATTGATACCTCTGCTCTCTTTGATCTGGTTACTCTTTGCTCTCTGGTTTTCCCCGGCTCTCTCATATGCCTTTGTCTCTCTGTTTCCATATGTCTCTATCTCATTCAGTCTCAGATTCTGCCTCTCTCACTGGCAGTCTGTCTGTTTTTGCCCTCTCTGTGGCTCTGTCCTCATCTCTCTGTGCCTGGCAGTCTGGCTCCATCCCTTATTGGTCTCTCTGTCCCCGTCTCTGGCAGTTTCTCTGTCTGTTGGGATCCATCTCTGCCTCTCTCTCTTTCTCTGATTTTGTCTTCCTGGCTCTCTGCATTTCTGTCAGTCTCTCTCTGTTGCTCCCACAACCCCCCCCCCACCTCCTTCCTTGTGGGAGCCTCGCCCTCACTCCTCCTTTCCTGCCCTCCTGTGCCCACAGCGACCCCAACCAGCCGGTGCCGCAAGACACCAAGTTCATCCACACCAAGCCCAACCGCTTTGAGGAGGTTGTGTGGAGCAAGTTCAACAGCAAGGAGAAGCAGTACCTGCACATTGGCTTGAAGCCGCGCGTGCGCGACAACTACCGCGCCAACAAGGTGGCCTTCTGGCTGGAGCTCGTGCCCCACCTGCACAACCTGCACACGGAGCTTTTCACCACCACCACGCGCCTGCCGCCCTACGCCACGCGCTGGCCGCCCCGCCCGCCCCCCGGCGCCCCGGGCACGCGCCGCCCGCCGCCCCCCGCCACCCTGCCGCCCGAGCCCGAGCCCGAGCCCGGCCCGCGGGCCTACGACCGCTTCCCTGGGGACTCCCGGGACTACTCCACGGAGCTCAGCGTCACCGTGGCCGTGGGCGCCTCCCTCCTCTTCCTCAACATCCTCGCCTTTGCCGCCCTCTACTACAAGCGGGACCGGCGACAGGAGCTGCGGTGCCGACGGCTCAGCCCACCGGGCGGCTCAGGCTCTGGCGTGCCCGGCGGGGGCCCCCTGCTCCCCGCTGCCGGCCGCGAGCTGCCCCCGGAAGAGGAGCTGGTGTCGCTGCAGCTGAAACGGGGCGGGGGCGTCGGGGCGGACCCTGCTGAGGCCCTGCGCCCCGCCTGCCCGCCCGACTACACCCTGGCCCTGCGCCGGGCACCGGACGACGTGCCTCTCTTGGCCCCCGGGGCCCTGACCCTGCTGCCCAGCGGCCTGGGGCCACCACCTCCCCCACCGCCCCCCTCCCTCCATCCCTTTGGGCCCTTCCCCCCGCCTCCCCCCACCGCAACCAGCCACAACAACACGCTCCCCCACCCCCACTCCACCACTCGGGTATAGGGGGTGGCTCGGGGAGGCCCCCCTTTCCAAACCTCCCGGCCCACTCAGAAGGCGGGGAGGGGGACTTGGCCACAGGCTCTTCTCGCGTGGAGTCGTCACACGTCGAGGAGCGTTGGGTGGACATGGATTTCCTCACCGGGACGCGTGTTTCTCCCAGGCAGAGAGGCCCATTCCCTTCTCCGGACCTGGGCCTTCGAACAACTGGGGCGGTGTGGAGGGGGTTTCCCCTCCCTTGGGACACGGGTCCTCGGTGTGTGGAGACGCGGAAGTGCTTTCCCACGTGGAGGTGTGCTTTCTCACGAGGGGGTGTGTTTTCCCATGTGCAGGGTGAGGTTTTTTTTTGCCGCCCTGGACACATGTTGGCTCCCTCAAAGAATTTCTGCGGGGATTTGTTCCCCAGAATCCTGTTCCCTCATGCCTTCTCCCACCTCCTCCCTCCTCCCACCCCCTGGAGACCCTGGAAGTGTTGTGTTCTCAAACAGTGACCCTTGGCCACCAGATGACACAGGGTGGTGCCTGGGAAGTAGCGAGTAAATCACAGTCCCCCTCCCTGCCCCCACCCCAGCGAAGCATGTTTATCCCCCGTGGCACAATTCAGGTGAAGCCTGGTTTCCACAGATGACAGACGCAGATTCCCTGCCGGGGGTGGGGGGCGGGGAGGAGGAGAGCCTGCATCCCTGTGCTGCCTGGGAACTTGTCTTCCCACGGGTCCAGGACACACTTCCCTGAGTGGAAACATTTCTTGCATGTGGATGTATGTTTTCCCATGCAGACGGCCCCTTTCTCTCCAGCACTTCCCTGCATCCCCCAGGCCTCAGGCCCAGCACTTAATTTCTCCTCATACAGCAGGTGGGAACAGATGTCAGAATGACAGAAGCTGAGGGGGATGTACAAACCCTGAGGGGGTGCTCTGCCCCTCCCTCCCCCAGAGATGCCCAGCTTGGGGGAGGGGGACATGGCACCTGCCACCCACAGAGGCCATGCATGTTTGACCAAAGCCCTCACTGGGGCCTGAGGACAGCCCTTTCCTCAGTCCTCAGACCACTGCTCACCTGTGCCAAACTGGGGAGGTGGGTTTGAGGGGAGAAGACCCAAAATATGCCAAGGATTCCCCAGTCCTGGGCCAGGGTAGGTAAATGTGGGGGCAGGTGGAATATAGGAGAGGAAGAGGTGGCTGTTAAAGAGGTTCCACCTGTGTCCCTCTTCTCCCCACACCATGTCTCAGCCCTTCCTCTCTGCCTCTGTTCTCCCTCCCCCTGGTGTCAAACCAGCTTCTCCCCTCAGCTACCCTCCCCCTCCTTTGACCTTCCCCCTTTCCCCTGGGCCGCCAGGGATGAAGGAAAGGAGCAGTGGAGGAGGGAGGGGAGAGCAGGGGAGAAGGGCTTCCCGGGACAGGTTGGGGAGAGAATGGGGTCAGCTGTGCTGAGGAACAGATGGAGGGGGCAGTGGGGGACGGGGCTTGGGCAGATACAGGCAGGAAGAATTTGATTTGAAAGGACGTGTGTAAGGTGACTGCCCAAAGAAAGGGTTTGGGCCTCTGGAGAAAAGAACAATGTCAAGGAGGGTTTTAAGGGACACCAGCAGAGAAAGAGTGCATCCTCGTCTGCCGGTGTCTCGTGGGTTTGTTAGTGCTAAACCTGAGTTGGGAGTGGAGTGCTATCTTCCACTGACACCCAAATCCAGAATCCCTGGTCTTGGCTCCCCAGAACTTTGCCTCCTGACTGTCCCTTCTGCCCCACCTCCACCCGTGGAAACTTAGTTCTTTTCCCACCCCTTCCCCTGCCTGGTCTAGCTCCTTCCCAAACAGCCATGCTCTCTAAATGCTAGGGACCTGGGCCCTGAACCCTGTAGACAGATGCCCCCCAAATTGGGGCATGGGAGGGGGGCTGGGGGACCCCATGATTCAGCCACGGACTCCAATGCCTAGCCCCTCTCCCCAGAACAATTTCCTGACAATCCCATGTCCCCACCCCAACCCTTCGCGGCTCTGTACACATTTTTAAACCTGGCAAAAGATGAAGAGAATATTGTAAATATAAAAGTTTAACTGTTGGTTGTGCCGGCTGTCGTGTTAGGAGGTGGGGGTGGGAAGCTCCAAAGAAAAGAGCCTGGGGAAGTGACTCTGCTGATGAGGGGGAGGAAGAGGGGTTCTGAGCCCACAGCCCTCTTTAGTGAACAGCTCTGATGTCAAGAGAAAGGGGGAGTAGGGTTCGGGGTGAGGTTGTCATCGTAATAGGCTTGTCTGGGGAGTTGGAATCAGGATCAGTCTCTGTGCAGGGGTCAGAACCTGGTGTAGAGAGGACTGGGTAGGGGTTGATGGGGCAGACACCGGAAAGGCCGGAGAACCTATGGGCTGGGCTGGGAGGCAAGCTGCAGGAGAGGCATGCGAAGTGAAGGGTTTGGTCTCTGCTAAGGCATGGGCCCAGGCCAGGGGATCGACATGGGCCCAGGACTCTCCTCTTGGCACATTGTGAGGGAGAGCCCCCCCATCATTGTGACCCGTGTACCCCTAGGAGCCTCTGGGACAGGAATGTGGGCCGGTGGATTCTGTGGGCACAGTGGGCTGGGGGCCTAAGGGCCCCAGTGGCCCTAGGGACCCCCATGGCCATGGCTGAGCGCCCCCAGCCCAGGTGGGCCTCATACCACAGCCCCAACACCAACAACTGCCAGGACCTGGGCAACTCCATTCTGTTGCTGCTGGGCCTCATCGTCTGCATTAACATTGGCATCAATATGGTGACGCTGGTCAGGGTGGGGCCGGGCGGGAGGGTGCTGGCAGCATGGCTGGGGGGCGGGCCTGGTGGCCAGGGCCGGCCCAGGGTCACTGTGTCCTCCCCCACCCAGCTCTGGCGCAGACTCCGTGGCTTCTTACACCAGGTATTCCATGTTATTTGTGAGAAAGGTAAGTGGGGGTTGGAGGAGGAGGGGCAGAAACTAGGTGTTTCAGCCCTGACCCTGAGCTGGCCCCTTTCCCTCCTGCTCTCCCCTCCCAGACACCATCACTATGCAGCTCCTCTCCTTGCCCCCTGCCTCTCCAACTCTGTAGGAGCCAGGCTCCCACCAGCCTCTCACCTCTCCCTGATCCACAGAAGCTTCTAAGTCACGCTCACCTGGGAAGCAGACCCAGCCCCCGAAGCAGTGCTCCCAGGCAGTTCACCTTCGATGCACCGTGGACCCTGTGAAAATGACCGTGACCCCCCCACCCACTCGCCGCCATCGCCACCGAGGCTCTGCAGCGCGCCGTGCCCGCCGCCTGGTAGACTGGGTCCCTGACACTGACGAGGACAACGAGGAGGAGAGGCCCCCACATCAGCGCACAGTAACCTCGCACAACTGGGATTGCCCCGAGGACTGGGATGGCTTTCAGTCCACCCAGAGGTTCTGGACTCCCTGGGCCCAGGATGCCGTGGAGACACCCACCCAGACCATCCGCTTCCAGCAGACTATAGAGGAAAGACCCCTCAAAAGAGAGATGCAGTCCGAGCTGGGCCTACAGGCCTACGTGTACCCTGTGAACCCCCCGCCCCCCAGCCCTCAGGCCCTGAGCCACAGGAACATTGGAGGAGGGACAGGGGCAGGAGCCCAAGCGGAGCAGGAGCAGTGTTTGCCAGCCCAACCACCCATCCTGGGCCCGGCCAACGTCCCGGACATCCCCCGGCGCCGCTCCTCAGGCCGCATAGCATATGACGCCAGGGACGTGAGGCGGCGGCTGCGGGAGCTGAGCAGGGAGGTGGAGGCCCTGTCCCACTGTTACCCCCTGGGCTCCGGATCCAGCGCTGCTGAGGGGACAGACAAGGACTGGGTATACCGTTCCATGAAAGAGAGGTGACTGGGAGAAGAATAAAAGAAAGAGAGGAGGTGGTTTGTGGTGGTGTGGGGGGTGCCAGGGCCCACACAACACCCAGAAGCCTGGTTGCTAAGGAAATGATCTCCCTGGCAACAGGGCCTAGAGAGCCCTGAGGACCCTCATCAAACCTCTTGGCCTCAGCAGGCCCTGTCCTCATCTCTCAACCTGGCCCTTCTTGGTTCCAAGCTCCCACTTGCCTCTACTCTTTTCTTTAGTGCCCAGAGAGGCCCCCCAAATTCTGCTCCAGACCCCCAGGCAGTATTGCACTAGAAGGGAGGCCCTCATCTCCATGGACCCTGCCCCTCAGGGGTCTGGCTCCTGCCAGAGCCCAGGTTTAGGCTGCAGCTACAGGTTAGGCATGGTTTTCTCTTAAGCCCTGGTTTCTCTGGGAAGGGACGGCTGAGAGTGAGGGTACCCAGGCCCTCACAGTTCCCCGGTCAGAACCCAAAGCTCCTGTACCCTTGAGCAAGCTCAGAGCGGAGGATGAAATACTGAGGACACTCAAGGGCTGCCTCATCGTAACATCACCACCCTCTGTGACCTCACACCCCTGATTAGCACCTCTGTGTCACAGATGACAAAACTCAGGTTCAGAGAGGCCATGTGACTTATTCATGGTCACACGGACAGCAAGGATCAACCTCATGGCCTCAGATGCTCTGTTCCCCTGATCCCACAGGTAGATTCCCAGTGCCACAGAGTCAGCCTGGCCCAACAGAGTCTCTGCCTTCCTCAGTTTCCCATGTGAATGCATCAGAATATTCCATCCACTGGACAGCAGGGAAACCCAGGCCCTACCCCACTTCTAGACATCACATGCATGCACACAACTTGGGAACAAGGAGCCAGGCCAAAGGGCTAGACCTCATCACCTTCGATACCAGATGAGTTCCTGGAATGTGAGCGGACAGGCTTTTTATGAATCACCCTGCTTCTCTGTTCATTTTCATTCAACTAACATAATTGATCATTTTAAGCTGACTCCATTAAGTGGATATATATTGGGCACCTACTATGTGTTTGGAGGCTTGATAGGGAAATGCCCACTGGCTGTTCCTCTCTTTCAGCTGGGTTGTTCATTGTGCAAACAAAATGACTTGAGGTCCCCCAGGCATCCTTTCATAGACCCCAATGATGAACCTGATTTCAACCAAAGACTCCTTTTGTCATATCAACAATTACATCTGCTTTGTCAATTACATGTGGTTTTCTTCAGATGGCAGCTGTTTTTTAGCTTGGAGGGGTGGCTCAGTGGGAGGGCTGTTGGTTAGGAAGGCGAGAAACCATGGTTGGGGATGGTCCCTGGCAAAAGCAGCAACCCTAGGCATGTGGAAGTCAGTCTGGCTCTGAAGCAAAGGGGCTAGTGGGCTCAGTGACCAACATCTGGGATGATGGGATGGGATTATGACAGGGAAATGGGCAGAACAGGGAGGGACTGTGCAGCAGAGCGACCCCAGAGGGGACTCTTGCTATCATCCATCCATCTAGTCACCCTAGCTGCTGGCCCCAAGCAGATGTGGGTGGGGAGTCCCAATAGGCTATTTAAGCTGCCGTGATGTCTCAAAAGAACAATGAATTGGACGAAATCCTTTATGCATGATTTAATCCCTGTGAAGACTGTCTCACAACTGGAGCTACCATGTTTTCAAATGGAGTTAGGCAAACCCCCGGGGAGACAGAGGGACAGATGGACTGAACACTAGGATATTTGGGGATTGGGCTCCACTGTGTGGAAGCCAAGGGCAGAGATGGCCATATAAAGGGCCAGCTGATTGAAAGATCTGCCATTTCTGCATTGTGACTCCCTGCAGCGTGCCTCATTATGACCCCACTCCCTCACTGGTTGTCCCCAGGTGTCCCCAGGTCCTGGCATGAGTGTAGTGTGGGTCAGGCCGGGTGGGGGGGCGGGTGGCCCAGGTGGCCCTAAGACCCCCCCACCATGGGAAACCAGCTCTGGTATGACAACCTGGGGTGCTGCCATCAATACCAAGAAAGTAGCCAGAATGCCGAGGACTTCCTACTCCTGCTGTTGGGCCTCGTCATTCTTGTCAACATTGGGATCAACGTGGCAACCGTGGTCAGTGATGGTTGTGGACCACCCCTGGGGTGCAGAGGGCTGAGGGTGGTAGCCAGCTGCATGCAGCCTGCACCTCCGCCTGCAGGAACCGTCTTGGCTGGGAGGTGGGTAGGGTGGAGAGCCTGGCCTTCACTTCCCCCCACTGCACCCCCAGATATGGCATGGGCTCCAGAATGCCTTAGACAAGACCTTCGGTTGGATTAATCAGAAAAGTAAGTATGGCAGAGAGGTAGAGGGCACCCAGCCCCCACCACTCCCACAGCCCCAGTGTCCCCAGAAACCCAGGCCCCAGTGTTCCCAATGCTGACTTCCCACAGTTGCCCTGCCCTTACCGACTCTTCCCTCCCCCAGATGAAATCTTGCAGGCTTGTGAAAGTTTCCCCCAAAATCCTCCAGCCAAGGCCCAAGACGTCCACATCCACTGCACCCTGGACCCTGTAGAAATGAAAATGGCCCCGCCTACTTGCTACTCCTCTTCCTCCTGCCATCAACTCTGCAACCGCAATCACCACAGCAGCAGCAGCCGCCACAACCGCCGCTGCCACCACCACCGCCGCCGCCCCCACCCCCACCGCTGCCGCCGCAGCCGCCGCCGCCGCCCCTGCAGCCACCAGCAGAGGCCAAAGAACCACAGACGATTGCCCCACAGCACCTCATTCTTCTGTAGGCCACATCGCGGCCACAAAATGTCACAGCTGCGGCCGAAGCCCTCCTATAAGAGGGAGGACCTGGACTCCTACCTGGAGGAGGAGGATGACCTTTCCTTCCCACATCCCAAGTACCATCGAGGGGGCTGGGGAGGGCTCTACCAGCAGATGGGCCTGCCCTCCAACATGAGGCTGTGGGGTCGCCAGGGTGGGATCCTAGCCAGCCTGCCGCCACCGCCCTCTCTCTACCTGTCACCGGAACTGCGCCGCATGCCCAAGCGTGTGGAGGCCAAGTCGGAGCTAAGGCTGCAGTCCTACAGGACCCCCTGCTCATCATCCCACATCTGGGGCAACATGGAGACCGAGCAGTGGGTCTCATCTCCACCGCCTCCCCGAAGGCTGCCCCCTAACCCCACCTGGGTGCCTGGGGGCCACAGCCCTTACGCCTCAAGGGGCCAGCTCCTGTATGACTCCTGGGATCAGCGGCGGCGTGGTCTGGAAGGCTCTGAGCCTCCATCCGCCCTCGTGACCCGGGGCTCCCGGCCGGAAGCCCGGGAGCATTACTCCCCACAGTCTCACCGGCGGAGCCTCCCTGGCCATGCTTACGTTCAGCCCAACCGCAGCCCCCACCCATCCACAGGTCACCTGAACTACTCCCGGGATCCCCACGAGGTCCGGCGCCAGGCGGCTGAATGGGCTGAGGCGCTGCCCCCACGGCACCCTCTGACCACCTCCACCTCCCTCACTGTGTTGGGTGAGGCCTCGTACCAGCGGGCCCCGGCGCCCAGCTCAGCCCTGCTCCTCCAAGCCTCCCAGCATCTGCCAGAAGTCCAGGCGACTGAGCCTCCCCCGCCCTCGCCCACCTTCATGCCACTCAGCCGGACCCCAGGGGGCAATGCCAACTACCAGGTGTATGACAGTCTGGAGCTGAAGCGGCAGGTGCAGGAGAGCAGAGTGAGGGCCAGCTCTCTGCCGCCTTCCACCTCAGCCTCGAGGCCTTCTCTGCATAGGAGCCGGACTGGGAAAATTAACTGACGAGCAGCAAATGGGGGTGGTGGGGCGGGGCGTGGAGAGAGGAAATAAAGAGCAACCAGAGTCCAGGAAACATGGATGGTGTGTGGCCTGGAAGAGCCACTCCTTGGCTTCCTGAAATGAGAAGCCAGTGTTCCCTTCTTGGCCTGAGGGTCCCCTTGGCTAAGTGGCTGTGGTCTTGCCAGCATGGTCCTGCACTAACTAGATTTGAAGCTGCAAATCTACGGTTCTCTGGGCACCTACTCTGTGTCTCAGCACTCCCTGTCCCCCCAGGGGGCTCAGAGGGCTCAGCCTCACTCAAGAAACTGTGGTCAGATTCCAGATTTGGAGGTTCCACATCTGGGCAAATCCAGGCCCAAGCCCAGTGAAGGGCATGAAGAAGGCCAAGGTCCAGGATTCTAGCCAGGCGTTCCCTAGGGCTGAGGCCAAGGTCTTCCTAGTCTCAGGAGTGGTCAGGGAGATAGAATGTGTGTTTGAACGAGTGAGTCAGCGGGTAGTGAGGGAATGACTGACCGCTAGAGGGGAGGTGTGCTGGCCTCCCAACCCTGTTTGACTGTCCAGGTTCAGGTGACCTGAACCTAGTTACCAGGGAATGCCATCCTGGGCCCTCCTTTTCCACCTCCTCCCTCATTGTGACCCCAGCCACCTGCCCTATTATGACCCAGTCCTTCTCCCCCTCCCCCACCAGAGGAGTCTGGCTACTAGTGAGTATGTGGGGGCCAGGGGGCCCAGATAGTCCTGGGACCCCCGGACATGGGTGAACGAACCCACTACGGAGCACAGGCGTGCTCTGGCACCAACCCCAGGAAGTGCCAGGACCTAGGAGACTCGATTCTTCTGATTCTGGGCAGCTTCATCTTGCTCAACGTGGGGATCAATGTGGTGACACTGGTCAGGGCAGGATCTGGGCAGCAGGGTTGGGGGACCCTGGGATCTCAAAGGGCTGAAATGGGAGGGCTGCTGGGATGTGGCCAGACAAGGGTTGGACTTCCAGGCTCACACTGCTCCCGGACTCTCCCCTTCCCTGCTTCCCTCAGCTATGGAGGCATCTGAAGAGCTCCTTGCGGACTATTTTCCGTCATTTTTTCCCCAAAGGTGAGTGGACCCCAGCGTGGGCTCAAGGGATGTGGGCCTGTCCCCTTTCTTCTATCCCTGTTCCTGATTCTTAGTCCCTCAGGAACCCAAGCCTTGTCCCATCCCGCCTTTCCCTGCAGACAAGCAATCCAGCTCTCCAGGCAGCCATCCCATGTGCATGCGCTGTTCTGTGGATCCCAAGAACCTGTGCTCAAGAGTCTCTTCCCACTTCCACTGTCGCCCAAGCTTCCTGCTCGGGCAGCCTAACCACCTTGACTCCTGGATACCAGACACGAATGATGAGAAGGCTTCTAGGTGCTGCTGGATGCCGCCTCAGTGTGGACACGCTGGGGCTCCCATGGAGGCTCCATGGGGACTGTGGAAGGAGGGGATAATGGGAGCTGGGGAGGCCCCTCAAGTCACAGCCTTAAAGGCCCAAGCCACCTTTTTCTCCAGGCAAAAGACATCTTCCAAGTACCACAGGATGGGCAAGTTGGACATGGTTCCACTCCGCCTGCCCCAAGAGAGCAAGACTAAGACCCCAGCCTGTGACCCAGCCCAGGCCCCAGCCCAGGCCCAGACCTGCTCCCCAGTCCAGCCTCCTGGACGCACTCCTGCCAGGGCCCAGGCCTTCTCCTCAGCCCACCCTTCTCAGCACACCCCCGCCCAGGCCCAGACCCGCTCCCCAGTTAACCCCCCTGAGCACGGCCCACCCCAGCCTCAAACCTGCTCCCCAGTACACGCTGCTAGGCATACTCCTGCCAGGACCCAGACCTTCTCCTCAGCCCACCCTCCTAAGCATGCCATACCCCAGGTGCAGACTCACTCCTCAGTCCACCCCCCAGAACACACCACCTCCCAGGCCCAGACTCACTCCCCAGCCCTCACTCCTGAGCACAGCCCTGCCCAGGTCCATGGTCCTGAGCACACCTCAGCCCAAATCCTGGCCCAGGCCCAAACCCAGATCCCCTCACATGCCTCAGCCCAGTCCTTGGGCCACAACCCTGAGCACATAACAGCCCCCGCCTCAGCCTGCACCCTGACCCATGCTCATCTAACCTATACCCGTAACCATACCCTGGTCCCTCCTGCAACTTCTGCCCCTGCTGCAATTCCTGCCCCAGCCCCCACACCAGCCTCTGCCCCAATCTCTGCCACAACCCCTGTCCCAGAGCTGGTCATGGCCCTGACTCCCACTCCAGTCCCGGCTACTACCCCTTCCCCCGTCCTAACTTCTATTCCCTCTACCCTGTCCGCCTTCAGCCAGGGCCTCTCCAGGGGCCACGTGGTCTATGATGCCCGCAGGGTAAAGCACAACTTATTCCATGTGCGTCCCCCTCAGAATTCTGGGTATTCCAGAAAAGACTTGGGTACCCTCTCCAGGCCCCAAGAGGGGCATGGCCCAGTGAGCTCTGAGCAAACATCAAAGCCATGTAGTGCGGATGGTGCCAAGCTCTCCACAGGATCCATATTGGGTTACCTGGAGTTGGGGAATATGGAATGGAAGATCTCAAATGACGCCAACGGCGAGTTCTTACAGCCCAAGACCTTCCCTTACTGCAGCTTCCACCCTTGCAGTTCTGAGAAGAGAGAAACAGACTCCCAGGCTCCAGTCTACCCCAAATTCCTGGTCTACTCCAAGGATGCTGCACCTTCTCAACCTTGTTTCCATTCTCCAACCAGTACCCAGACCTCGCCAGGCACTGTGACTCCACCATGCATTCTTTCTCTACCTCTTGTTTCTCCCAGATCCTTTGTCCTTCAACACACCAACCACCAGGAGCCCTCCACCTTAACACAAACTGCCACCCTTCCGCCAACCTCCAAGTCTCCTCAAACTGTCCTCTCTTCCCAGGGGCCCATCCCTACCCAGTTCTCCACAATTTCCCAAACCCCCAACCAGACTCAACCTCCCGAACTTCATGAGAGTCTAGGCCTCACCCAAGACTCTGGCCTCCAAAATACCCCAGGCCCTTCAAAAGACTCTATTGTTTCCAGAAACCCAGGCCTTACCCCAAATTCAGGCCTCCACAAGAACCCAGGCCTTACCCAAGATCCAGGTCTCCACAAGCTTCCAGGCATAAGCCAAGACCCTTTTCTATTCAAGAACTCAAGTCTTTCCCAAAGCTTTGAACTTCACAAGAATCCAGTTGTTACCCAAGATTCTGGCTCCCAGAAAAGCCTAAGTTTTACTCAAGATGCGAGTATCTTTAGGAGTCCATGTCTCACCCAACCCTCTGGTCTCCACAAGAATGCACCATTTCTCCCAGCTTCTGACATTCAGAGGAGTGTAGGCTTTCTGCGAGACTCTGTAGTCTATGGGAATCTAGAGCAAAACCAGGAGACTGCACTCTATAAAAGTCAAGAGCGCTCCCCCAAAACTGGCCTCCATAATAGCTCAGGCCCTTCGCAAGATTCTGGATGTCACAAGAGTACGGGTAACGCCCAAGATCTGGGAGTCTCCAGGAATCTAGGCTTTACCCAAGATTCTGGGTCACAGAAGAGTCTATACCTTGCCCAAGACTCTGGAGTCAACAAGAGCTCAGGCCTTTCCCAGGAATCTGGTCTCCATAAAAGCCCAGGCCTTGTCCAAACCTCTGGCCTCTGTAAGGGCTCAGGCCTTACCCAAGACTCAGGAGACTACAAGAATCCAGGTCTTACCCAAGATTCTGGAGTCTACAGGAGCCAAGGCCTTACTCAAGATTCTGACCTCCATAAGAAACCGGGCCTTACTCAAGCCACTGAAGTCAAGCAATGTGGCCTTACCCAAGATGCTGGAATTTGCAGGAGCCCAGAACATACCCATGACCCTAACTGCCACAAGTCCTCAGGAATTAATCAAGACCCTGGCCCCCATAAGGGCCCAGTCCTTAGCCAAGGCTCTGGCCTCCCCAAGACTCAAGGCCTTACCAAAGGATCAGGACTCAACAAAACCTCATGCCTTGTCCCGAATCCTGATCTCCACAAGAACCCAGGCCTCACTCTAGGAACTGACTCTGCCCAAGTCTTAGGCCCACATCAGACCCGAAAGGCATTTGTATCTGGGGAGATTCCTCGAAAGGAAGCAGAGCAGCACACACCATGGACTTCTGTCCCACTCAGTCAGAACACGGGCTCTCCCAAGGCACCCGTGATCTACAATGACCTGCAAACCTTCTCAGAGGTGCCTGTACTAATTGAGCTGCAGTCGTCCTCCCGGCAAGCAGGCAGCCAAGACTGGGTGTACCGCCCTGTGGACACAGTTCCTCCAGCCCGTCAGAACTACCGCCAGATGTCTGTGCCTCCCAGAATCAATCAGTGGAAGCCCCACTGTCCTGGGTCAGGCACCCGGGTAGGGCATGTGGTCTTTGACGCCCGCCAGAGACAGTTTGGAGTGGGCAGGGACAAGTGTGAAGCTCTGTCTCCCAGGCGCCTTCACCAAGAGGCATCCAGCAACTCACCTGAGACCATCAAGGAGTGGGGATATCAGTGTGTGATGAGAAACTTGGAAAAAGAGAGGACAGATGTGCACGAGAAATAAAGAGGCAAGAAAAGTATTCTGCAGTTGTTTGGTGATATCTACCCAGCCACACCCCACAGGGCCTGATCAGGACTGAAATTACCCCTGCTTCCCCTGCGAAGCTACACAGCCAAACCCATTATCCCCAGGGTCCTAGAGCTGCACTGTCCAACACAGTAGCTATTAGCCAAATATGCCTATTAGAATGTAAATTAGTTAAAATTAAAAGTTCTGTTCCTCAGTCTCATTATCTCTCAAGTGCTCAATAGCCACTTGTGGTTGGTGGCTACTGTATTGGATGGTACACATTTAGAACATTTCCATCATCACAGAAAATCCTATTGGAGAATAATACTTTAGAGTTTAGAGGAACTTTCCTCTCCCTGTCACCCATACCCAGCGTCCTAGAACTCCCACAGAGCCCAGAGCACTTATTTCTTTTTAGGGTGGCTCAGAAGCCAACCTCTGGGGAGGAGGTAAGGTAGAGGGATGGACACCTAATGCCTGATTTCCCTGGACTGTGAGAAAGAGCTCACGCCTCAGTTTTCCTGACCTGGTGTCTCTAATCAAAACCAGATGTACAGAAACTTGACTCTCCAGTTCTGGGCTGTGTTTGGGGCTCTTGGTGACTGAGGAAGACGACCTCTCTGTTAGTGACTAGGAACCCCAGAGACTTAGGCTCCCCAAATTGAGCTCTGGATTCTGAGAATCCTCTCCTTTTTAGGCCTCTAATTTTTCCAGGTGTCTCCACTTAATTATCTTGTCCATGGACTTAGGCCTAATCCACGCCAGAGGCAGACCCTTGGGAAAAGGAATGTAAGAATTCCTCATTCAGTAATACATTGGCCTGATCTGTGAGCCTCTCTCTGGTTTCCTATTTCCCTGCCCCCCTTACCACTCCCACCCTGGTTTCCCATCTTTCTGTCCTATTATTCTGTCTCCTAGTTTCATCCTAGAATTAAGCTGTGTCCATGCCAGCATAATTTTCCAGCTGGGAATTCCCTCTGGACTTGATTTTCATTCCTGGTAACTGTTCTATATAGACACACGAGCCACAATATTCCAAAGTGTTTTCCCTGCCACCACTCATGTGTCTGAGGTGAGCATCATTAATACGTCCCTGCCCTGAGTCAGATGTCCATTTCTGGGCCACCACCTGTGTGTTCTTGTCTAATACTACCACCACTGATTCCAAGGAGATACTTCTCCACCCAGCTGGGGAGCCCCTTTCCAACACCTCTCTGGCTTAACTCTGACCTTTTACAAGTCATGTGCAACCTTTTTAGGCTGCAGTCTCATCTCTAAAATGAAGCTATACTTGCATGGAAGAATCCTTCTAGATAGTGACCAGGGTTCCTCTACTCACACATGAGATGTAGAGGCCCCTATTTCTCCCTAGGCGGTAAGGTATGTCCCCCATTATGGTTTGCTATTCAGATCCATCCTATTATGCCTCTGCTCCAACCCCAAGGAATGTTTGTGTTGGGTTGACCTGGGCTTGGAAAGGCACAGAATAATTTATCTCAATGGGAACTACAACTTCCATCAGGCACTACTTCAACGGAACAGGAAAGGATGTGGGGGCGTGGCCCCAAAGCCCTGATAGCTCGAAAGATAAACTACAAATCCCAGGATCGCCGGGAGATCTCAGCAGAGCAAAAGGAGTGATTGAACTCTCACTGGAGGCGGGGCGGGTCCGGAACCACCCTGACTTCCTCCATAAATGGGCGTGGTTGTAACTTAGGGGCGTGGCCTTGTGGGCAGCAGGAAGAAGTTACCTGTTGAATCCTTCTAACCATCTTCTTCTCAGCCCTTGCAGCTACCCCTAAGAGGGAAGCTGCAAACCATAAACCTCTTCAGAAAAAGAGGTAACAGGAGGCAGACAAGGAGCAGCGGAGGGAACTGACTATTGCTTTCGGTAGGAGGGGCCCAACAGCTACTTTTTACCTGATGAGTCAGGTGAACCGGTCCGTGGGCGGGGGAGACCAGCGTATGAGAAAAGGACTGGGACGGAGGAGGTATTTATTTGTTCGTTTTCAAGATTATATTTAGAGCCCTTGATCTGCAGACACATTGGCCGACTGTGGGGCACTCCCTCGGCCTCGGGAAGAGAGAACGCGGGAGACTTTTCGGCAGCAAAAGAACGACCCATCCGGGTTTCCTACCGTCCGTGTATTTCCTAGCCCCAAAACTATAGAGCCACATGGCTTCCGCGGTCTGGGGAAGTGCTCCCTGGTGGGGCCCACCGCCCCCAGCCCCAGCCCGGCCGCTCACGGATATCGACTTCTGCTCTGGGGCGCAGCTGCAGGAACTAACCCAGCTGATTCAGGAGCTAGGTGTTCAAGAGAGCTGGAGCGACGGGCCCAAGCCGGGACCAGACCTCCTCCAGGCCAAGGATTTTGTTTTCTCTCTGCTGGGTAAGTAAACCTTCCCTGCCTTCGGGAACTCCCAGCTCTCTGCCACGCCCCACCCCGCCCTGGTTTTGGGTCACGCCCTCAGGATCCCTTCTCGTCCCTTAGGTCTCGTTCACCGCCGGGACCCTCGCTTTCCTCCCCAGGCTGAGCTCTTGCTGCTTCGTGGCGGGATTCGCGAGGGCTCCCTGGATCTGGGGCCTGCACCTCTAGGTCCCTATGCCCGGGGGCCTCACTATGACGCCGGCTTCACACTCCTGGTGCCCGTGTTTTCGCTAGACGGCACTGGACAGGAGCTACAACTGGATGTGGGATCCTGTTATGCATGGCTCTGCCTCCCAGAGCAAGTACACGGAACCTCAGTCCGGGAGGCATGGCAGGATTGCCTAGGACCCCCAGTCCCAGGGAGACGTGATTCGATCCTCCCAACCGAAAGAGAAGGAAGTTCCAAGGACCCGCAGAGCTCTGTGGACCAGCCTCACGGCGACGTTGCTGAGCCTGGGGCACATGTGTGTTTGGAAAAATCACCTAGTAACATTTCAGTGCCGGAGCTGCCTCAGGAAGACGTAACCGATGTTGGCTTTCCCTCATCCTTGAAAAAACCGAATGGTGACGTCACCACAGCAGCCGACGTTAGCCCCAGCCCAGTGCCAAAGCCGTCGGAGGCTCTGGAGGCATGGCCCACATTGTGCCCTGCCCAGGTGGCTGCCTGGTTCTTTGCTTCGCTGGCCGCGGTCGCTGAATCCCTGTTCCCGGTCCCGGGTGCCCCGCGCTTGGTGCATGCAGCCCGCCACGCCGGGTTCAGCACCATCCTCCTGGCTACTCCTGGGCCCCCGCGCCGCCTTCTGCTTTTCGACCTGATCCCCGTGGTGTCCGTGGCCGGCTGGCCCGAGGGGGCTCGTAGCCACTCTTGGGCCGGCCCGCTGGTTTCGGAGTCTTCCTCCTTCTACCTGGTGCCCGGCGGTGGCACAGAGCGGTCGGGCGCCTCCGGCTGGCAGCTCTGCTTCGCCCGCCAGGAGCTGGCGCTCAAGTCGCGCATACCCGCACCGCTGCTGCAAGCGCACGCCGCGGCCCAGGCCCTGCTGCGCCCGCTGGTGGCTGGGACCCGGGCCGCGGCTCCCTACCTCTTGCGGACGTTGCTCTACTGGGCTTGCGAGCGGCTGCCCGCGCTCTATCTGGCGCGGCCCGAGAATGCGGGCGCCTGCTGCCTCGGGCTGCTGGATGAACTGGGCCGGGTGCTCGAGGCCGGGACGCTGCCCCACTATTTTCTGAGTGGCCGAAAGCTCCGTGCCGGAGACGGCGCCGCTGCGCTGCTCGGGGCGTTGGCCCAGCTTCGCGGGGACCCTGCCGGGGCCCTCCGCACCGCTGTGGAGGAGGCCAAGGCTGCGCGCAAGGGGGGCGGCTTAGCTGGCGTGGGAGGCGGAGCCCATTAAAGATGTTGCTCCTACTAGCTTGGAAAGTGCTTTTGTTGGCCGTGGGATGTAGAGGGGACTGCTCTCCCCTCGCCTGGGTGACAGGCTGAGCGCCCTGGGCCCGAAGACTACGTTCTAGAAGGCCTCCTCACCGGTTCCTCCCCATCTTCCCATTCTCCTCCTGCCCCATCCCTGACACAGGTCGTTCCATTCCCGCCTCTCCACTTTCCAGATCTGTGGCCAGCATCCCTCCTGCTCCAGTGCAACCTCCAGCAAGCTTCTCCCCCCCACTTATGGTTTTTTTTTTTTCTCTTAAGAGTCAACAGGGATGGGAAGGTAATTGCTAACAAAACGTGGAAAGGACCAGGGATTGACCAATTTGGCTCACACAAAAGCAGAGAGATTAAGGAGGCCGGATTTCACCCCAGGCTAGATCTCACCACCACCCCTATCTCTTCAGTTATTCCCTCCACTTTTCTCATCTAGTTCTGTCCTCCATCCCGGGCAGTAGGGTCCCTTTCTCCATTCCCAGGGCGTCCGCCATTCTACTTATCTTAAGCCCAACCTCTCCTCCCATCCAGGGTTGTGTACAGTGGAATCGCCTCCTTGTCCCTCCTCCTCTGAACCCCAAGACATGCGGCCTTTCCTCGGCTCCGTCTGCCTCTAAGACCGTCCCCACTCCCTGCCTCCAAGGAACCCTGGGGTTCCGCCCGCCCAGCTTCATCCCCCTCTTTCCCGGCGTCTCCGCCCCCTGCCCCGCCCCCGGGCCTGCTCTCGGAGGAGGGGGAGCTGCTGTCACCGCCGCCGCCTCAGCTTCCCACAGCCTCTACCGCTGCCGCCGCTGCCGCCGCTCCGCTTGGTCCAGCCGCCAGGCCCAGTGCTCACTTCGCCGGACCAGGGCTCTCTGCGGAGACACCCTCACTCCTTCGTGGGGTCCGGGACGCCTAGCTAGGCGTGGGGGGAAGCTCCGCTTGCGGGGTACAGGGAGGGAGGAGCCTGGAGCCGGAGCCAGCGCCAGCCGTCGCCGGATCGACAAGACAGGACAGGTTGAGGGGCGTCGGGGAAGGAAAAGGGGGTGCTATAGGCAGTCCCGGGGAGGACGAGGAAGCCCTGTCGCAGAAAGCTGTAATGCGCTCTGACTTACAGGGGGCCTGTTCACATTTGGGGACCCGTGACAACGTGGGTGCACTCCTCTCTCGAGGGGCTGGTTGGATTGGAGGGCCTGGGATCTAAACAGCACCAGCTGTTCCCAAGGAAATTAAGGGGCAGCCAGGAAAACCAAAAAATCAAAAAAACCCAAAACCTATGCTCCTTATTCCGAGGTGACAGAGGGCCCTCCAGACAACCACCTGGTGTAACCACTAGGAAGGGCGGATTTGGAGGTGACTTCAAAAGGAGTGGAGGGTAACAAGGTGAGGAAAGGGGCTCAGCAGCTAGAACTCTGTGCCACTAGAAATGGGGGTGACTTGGTAAAAAATGGTATTGTCCCGAGACAGGGTCTGGGAACCTCTTCTCACTGAATGGGGACAGTCTGGTATTTCAAGTCATAGATTTTGAGGATTGCAATATTTTAAAAAAGTGGGGGATTCTCCACTTAGAATGTGGCAAAGGGAAAGACATCAAGGTTGGGTTCTTCCCTGACATTGGCATTGCCCCAGTAGGGGTGGAGTGAACCAATATCCCCAAAGCTAAGGACCCGCACCCTTAAGATTACAAGAGTGGATTTGGCAGGAGTGCAGGGCCCTGAAATAGGGTGGAAAGGTGCCTGGGGATATTGGAACCACGTTTTGGAAAATTTGAGGGTCTTGGCTTTGGGATACTGGAAGTGGAGGCCAGGGACACTGGAGATCAGGGAAAGGGGTAGTTTTCAGTGGGGGCAAAAGTCGTGGGTGGGGTCAGTTGAGAGGTACATAGGCTGTTGGACCCAGTGGAGCTAGCAGGGGCCCAAGGGTGGGAGCTGGAGCCTGGGGTGGGGGTCATCTAGCGCTTATCCTCAGGTCCTGTGGGTAGGGCAGTGAGTAGGGACTGGAGCATCGAAAGCATGTCCTGGTGAGCAAGCGGGCTTCTCCGGGGGAGCCCAGCGCGCTCCGGGCGCCTGCCTGTTTGGGGGTGTCTCCTCCCGGGGCGCCATGGCGGCGCTGGCCAGTAGCCTGATCCGGCAGAAGCGGGAGGTCCGCGAGCCCGGGGGCAGCCGGCCCGTGTCGGCGCAGCGGCGCGTGTGTCCCCGCGGCACCAAGTCCCTTTGCCAGAAGCAGCTCCTCATCTTGCTGTCCAAGGTGCGACTGTGCGGGGGGCGGCCCGCGCGGCCGGACCGCGGCCCGGGTGAGTGGCTGGAGCGGGGTCTCCGGGCCTGGGGTCTCTCTGCCTGGGAGGTTGAGGCCAGGGACTCGAAAGAGTGGGGCCCAACTGAGGGGGGCTCCCTGAAAGTGAAAGGGGGTGGGCCCGGACCACAAAGTCTCAGGGAGACTATGCCTCAGTTTCCCTTCTCTTTCGCCCATAACCCCGAGTCTCCTTGCTTTCGAGGGCAAGGGGAAGGCTTGGGGGCTAAGCCTGGTACCCCAAAGCCTAGCAGCTCCCGCTCGCCCCCCAACCCAACGCAGGAGTCCCCACCCCCACCGTCCTCCGCCTACGTGCCGGCTCTCGCGATTCTTTCCATCCGGAGCGGAGGGGCCTGGGGGTTCCGGACGCCTGGGTCACCCCGAGGGTTTCTGCGGCTCCGGCAGCCCCGCCCCCGCCCCGGTTCTCCCGCTCCTCCATGCCTTGGCTCGGTTCCCCCTGGCCGAGCTGGCCTGGCTCGGCGCCAATCTCCCCAGCTCTCCCCCGGGTGTCCTTGCAGCTACCTCGCCAGCCCGCCCCTCTGTGCGCCCTCCTCCTGTGACCTGCGCTGCAAGCCGGGAGCCGGGCACCCCCTATAAACCCCTACGCGACTCAGAAATCGGGTCCCAGGGGCTCAGGGGACCCTCTGCTGCGACGAACTCAGACTGGAGACCCTCACTGAGACTGGGGGTCGTACCACCTATGAGGGGGTACCGGGAAGTCGGCAGGAAGCAAGAGCCGGGGGAGGAGAGTTTGCGGGTTAGCCTGTGGTCCCCGTCCAGTTGCGACAGGCAGGGAGTCCCTCTGGCTTCGCTCCCGCTCGCTCCCAGCTCCCCTAGGGGGAGCCCCCTACCCCCTGCGCCCTCCTCCTCACCGCCGCCGGCACTTGGTAGTGGTACGGTCCGCAGCCCACCCTTTGAGTGGGACCCGGCCCCCCACGTGACTCAGCTTGCCTCGCCAGCTCCCCGGCCCCCTCCCCCATTTCCTTGGTTTGGTACCGAATGTCCCACACCCCAGGCGGGTTACCTGGCTGAAGGGGAGAGGCTGAGCCTCAGGGAGGGCTGAGCCCCCGCGAGCCAGCAGACTGACAGACAGATAGACAGACAGATGGGTCAGTGACAGTCCGGCGCTGGACCAAGGAGAGGCCCGCGCCAAGAGAGCGGCAGCCGCAGGAGCAGGTGCTGAGTCAGCGTCAGGCCCAGTCCCACCCCCCTCCTGAGGGGGCTCCCCTACCCTGTGGTCACCTTACTGCCCCCCAACTCGCAAACATACTGCCCCTTCAGCAGTCCTGCCTGCCTCCCTCTGTCCTGCGTTTTCATGTATCTCTCCCCTTGCTCTTCTCTCTTCTCCCCTCCCCCATTCTGATTGAGCTGTAGAGTAGGAATTAAGCCTTTAAATAAATTTCAATAAATTAAACTGAAAGCTGGTGGTTAGAGGAAGCAGAAGGGGACCCACACCCCAGCTTCCTCAGGAGTCCAAGAGGAGGGGGAGAGAGCTTGCTTGGAAGGTCAGTGAGCTGGGGCCCTGGGACCCACTTCCTTCCCTCGGTTCTCCCTTCTTTCTCTCCTCTGATCCCGCCAAGTGTACGAATGTTTTTGGGAACAGAGATGTCATGTTTCAAGATGAATGTCTCTCTCTCCAGAGCCTCAGCTCAAAGGCATCGTCACCAAACTGTTCTGCCGCCAGGGTTTCTACCTCCAGGCAAATCCTGACGGGAGCATCCAGGGCACCCCAGAGGACACCAGCTCTTTCAGTGAGAGGGGGAGCCAGCTGCTGGGTGGGGAGGGGAAGAGCAGGCATAGGAGATGATCATCCTCTTCCCACTTTGGGTTCGTTTGTTTTCAATCTGGCTCTTTGACTCCCAAGGGAAGAAGTAGAACTGGAACCTGGAGGGGGGCCCAGCTGGGAGTTGGAAGTCTGGGGTACTGATGCCCCCTCTCTCCACCTCCAGCCCATTTCAACCTGATTCCCGTGGGGCTCCGTGTGGTCACCATCCAGAGTACCAAGCTGGGTCACTACATGGCCATGAATGCTGAGGGGCTGCTCTACAGCTCGGTGAGACAAGGAGGCTGAGTGGTCTCGGGTGTGGGGACTCCCCTAGTGACAGCCTTCTTGATGACAGATGTTTTGCAGCTCAGGGCTTCCTCTCCTCCAGCTCTTTCTGATGTCCTGCTTTCATTGCCCACTCTCGGACACCTCCTCTAGGGTGCCTCCAGTCCCTCCTCCTTGAACAGCGCCTCCAAATACCTCTGGCTCTTTGAATGTCCAACTCTTTCAGCCTTTTAAGACCCCCTTGTCTCATCCTACCTCCTCCAGACCTCATTATTACTCACTTCCCCAGAGTCATTCAGGATATAGGGGAAGGATTCAGGAATTCCTCCAAGCAGGAATTCCTTCCAGGTCCCCTGGATGGTGGGAGGTTGAAAGTAGAGAGATGGTGTCTTCTTATCCCAGGGCCCCCCGAAGTCTAGTTTCCGGCCCTCAGGGGGCCACCAGACTCTTCCTTATCCTTCCTTTCTCCCAGTTCCTGCATGGACTCAGAGGTTGGCCCTCCCAGCCTAAATTGTGTGGATTGTATCCTGGCTTGTTCTTCTCAGGGTCCCCTTCTGTCCAGTGATGTGTCTTTTTATCTCTCTGTCTGTCTGTGTGTGCCTTTCTGGGTCTCTGTCTCTTCAGCCACATTTCACAGCTGAGTGTCGCTTTAAGGAGTGCGTCTTTGAGAATTACTATGTCCTGTATGCCTCTGCTCTCTATCGCCAGCGCCGTTCTGGCCGGGCCTGGTACCTGGGCCTGGACAAGGAGGGCCGAGTCATGAAGGGAAATCGAGTCAAGAAGACCAAGGCAGCAGCCCACTTTGTGCCCAAGCTCCTGGAGGGTGAGTTTGGACCCTCCAGGGAGAGGTGGGCCACATGGAAGGGTATTGACCTTGTCGTGGACATTTAGTGACACAAGCTCAGGGACTATAGGTGTTTTAAGGGGATACCTATTATGACAAGTCAAGCCAGGAAGGCTTTGGCCTTGGGGGTTTGGGGAGCGCTCCTTCTGTGGGTTGGGGTTCCCAGAGGGTGGGTATAGGGGAAGGGAGCCCTTTTAGAGCTCTCTGTGTGCCTAACTCTCCTTCCTGTTCCTCTCTCTCCCCTTCACAGTGGCCATGTATCGGGAGCCTTCTCTCCACAGTGTCCCTGAGACCTCCCCTTCCAGTCCCCCTGCCCCCTGAAATGTAGCCCCTGGCTGGAGGCTCCCTGCACTTACACTGAGCCCACCACCACCACAGTCTGTCTCCCAGCCCCACTCCTGGCCCTGCTCTCACCCCTGCTGCCACACTCATGCCCTGAGCAGCCAGGTCCCACCAGGTGCTCTAGCCTGAGGGAGCCTAGGGGCTGGCTGTGACTTCCAGGGCTGCTGAGACCCTTAGATCCTTGGGCCCAGGAAGGGGTCTGAGCTGGGGTGAAGTGTCTGAAAATAGTCCTGGCTGATCACTTCTTTCCTTGCACACTCATGCCCCCCCCCACCAAAGCCTCTTCCTGAGATGACGATGGGGGTCTGAAACTGACAGAACCAGGGCATAAATCTTCCCCACCCCGGGCTCAGCCAGCCCCCAGAGTCTTATGCTCTTTTCATTGCCACTGAGCCATAGATTTATAGGTCCACTGGAGCTCAGGATTCGTTTCCTTCTTTCCTTCCTCCACCTTTTGCCTTGTTCCAGACAGATTCTGGAACACCAGGCACCCCAGCTAGGGCCATTTCTGCACTCAGGCTCTGTGCTGGAACACAGACATGCTGTCAGGCTCTGTTCTGGATCCATCAGGCTTCTGTCCTTGACCCAGATGGACCCCTGGCTTCCAAGTAGAGAGAGGCTGGATTTGAGCCCTGTCCAGCTGTTGGCCTTGGCCTGAACTGGGACCAGTCTCAGATTACCACAGGTTTAACTTTCTTATCCCAGAGACACCCAATTCTAGAGCATGGTGTTCTAGACACATATGGAGCCATTCTTCCTTCCAGATCTCAGCTCTAGGACATAGACCACAACTCTCAGCCCTTCCCTCTAGGATGGAACTGGGACCTATATAGCCATATTATTGCTCTAGAGTAAGTTCTAGACCCATCCTCCCACCTTCTCTAGTGTTAACCTTTTAAGGATGAGCTCTGGAAAGGACTCAGCTGTGATTCACAAAGAATTAAGTGCTGGATGAATCAAGAACCACATCTTGTTTTTCCTAGATAATTTTCTAAAAATCTCTTTCTTCCTACAGAATGCTAACTTTATCTTTACATATAGTTTCTAGCTCCTGCAACTTAACTGTGGTCCTGCCAGGGAAAGAGTCTGAGGAAGGGCAGAGGAGTTTTGGAAGGAATCCCTGGCTTATAGCAGGAAAGCTTGGATAGGGAAGGGGCCAGAACCATGGCATGATTGGACCTGTGCCTGAGCTTGGGGGACATGAACATTTAGCTACCTCAGCAGGAATTCCAAGTCCCCTTTAAATCTGAGGTGTTTAGGGTAATGGGTCTAGAATAAAAAATATAAATGGCACATAACCTTGACCCCCCACCATGAGGAGACCCCAATTCAGCATAAGTCCCACCTATCTCCACTACAGGTCAGGCCAAGTAGGGTGAGGGCCACTTGGGCTCTAGACCTCATACACCATCACCCCCAGAACTTCTAACTGAATAGAATTTGCTTTACCTTAAGGCTTATAACCTCAGCTGGGCTTTAGGTACCCAAAAAGGGCCTGACTAGATTTTTCTGAAAAAATGCAGATAGCCGGGACAGGCCTGAGAAAGATCAGGAGCCCATCAGTGAACTAGGAAGGAGATTCTGAGAGGTCCCAGATTTGAGCTGAGTAGACTGAGGAGGCCCAAAAGGGAGGGGATAGATCTCAGGCAGGTCACTTTTCCTCAGGCTCTTTCTACTTCTGGCTTGTTGCAAGCGGGATGGATGCTCCCCTCACCCACACAGACACCGCTCAGGCTCCACCCATCTCCTGGCTCTGCTCCCAGGGGACAGGGTCTCCACTCCATGCTTTCTGAAATTAAAGAAGATTTATACAACTGAAGTGTTGTCTGTCATCTGTGGGAGGCAGGCATTGGCAGTTGCTCGGGGCGGGGATAAAGTCCCAGGGGCGGGGCGGGTGGGCTGGCGGCTGCCCCCTGACAACAGGTGCACATTCCTGGGCGCCTCGTCACTTCCCCTGCGCTGGCTGTCCCGGCGGCTCACCCAGCGAGCTCACTGAGCGACGCGGGCGGGCTATGATCCCAGGGGCGCTGCTGCTGCTGCTGGGGGCCCTGGGGGCTCCACACGCCCCAGGTAAGTCTAGGCCTCAAAGGGGCAGTGACAGGGCCAGAGATCGTGGCTGCGCACCATGGCTTCACTTAGTTCTTTCCTCCTCCAGGCGCCCAAGGCTCGGAGGCAGAGGGCCGACTTCGCGAGAAACTGTTCTCGGGCTACGATAGTTCGGTACGGCCGGCGCGGGAGGTGGGAGACCGCGTCGGTGTCAGCATTGGTCTTAGCCTGGCGCAACTTATCAGCCTGGTGAGCGCGTACTCGGACAGCTGAGGTCTAGCTCACTAGCCGGCTAGGGGGCGTGGCTTTAGGCAGGGCGGGACCCAGGAACAACTGAGGAGGGGGCCTGGGGCGAGGCCAGGCTGGAGATAGATTGGTCGTTAGCAGCGATTGGGTCGAAATCGGACCAATGGACAAGCTGTGGGCGTGGCTGCTGGACGGGCCAGGGTAGAGCCGGGCAAGATGATGAACTAGCCTGTGGGCGGATCTTGAAGTGAAGTTGGGGCCAATGGACTAGCCGGAGGGCGGACCTTGAGGCGGGGTCACAGCCTGGGGCGGAGCTTGGTGCGGGACGGGGTTAATAAACAACTGTGGGCGGAGATTCGGGGCAGGTATATGAACTGGCGAACAGTAGGTACCACAGGAAGTTCTCGAGATAGAGGTAGGGCATAAACTAAAGCAGTTTTAAGAAGCGGGGCTTGGACTTAAAAGGGTGCGGCTCAGAAGAAGAGGGGAGGTTCCAGAGAGAGCTTGACCCACAGAGCCCCCTTATTTCTATACATTCACATCATATCTGCCCTTTAAACTTTTCTCTTCTAGAACGAGAAGGATGAGGAGATGAGCACAAAGGTCTACTTAGACCTGGTAAGGAGATCCAGAGGGATGGGAAAGGGCATCCCACTACCTTTACAATTTCCTCAAATGTCCAGCCCAGTTAGAATACTTCTTGCATCACGATCTCAGAAAACACATTTATAACTGAAACAGAAGCTTCAGGAAACAATACTTATCTTTACTATGGGAGTTGCACTCCATGCATTTTTCATTGTATTTTTCGTTTGTTTTAACACTGGTTTGGGGCCACTTGTTTGACTCCTGACCTATTAAAGCGTCGCTAGCTGCAGTTTGAAAATCACCATTTTAGATGCTAGCTAGTGCAACCCTTTCATTTTCAGAGAATACAAAATTGGGGCCCGGTGCGAGAGAAGGGGAAATTAGCTGATGAGGTCCCGAAGAGTGCAGGTGGAGCCGAAATCAGAGCCCCAGCCTCCAGAACCACAGCCCATGCCTAAGATGCTCCCCTCCCTTGCACTCCCTGCCTGGGCTTCCTTTGTGCACCCCAAGTCTCCTAACCTCCAGCCCCAGACAGCCCCTCAGCCTCTGCTTTCCTAGGAGTGGACTGACTACAGGCTGAGCTGGGACCCTGCAGAGCACGAGGGCATCGATTCACTACGCATCACGGCCCAATCGGTGTGGCTACCAGATGTGGTGCTCCTAAACAAGTAGGATGTTCCCAAAGTCTGGAAGGTGGGGCAGGGCCTCTGAAGAGGCGGGGCACCGGGGTCGGGGCCTGATCCAAAGTGAGAAGATTCTTTCTCTGCAGCAATGACGGGAATTTTGATGTTGCTCTGGACATCAACGTTGTGGTGTCCTCCGACGGCTCCGTGCGCTGGCAGCCCCCAGGCATCTATCGCAGCAGCTGCAGTATCCAGGTCTCCCGGCTCCTCCTGGGAAGCTCAGGCGCTTGTAGAAACCCTCCCTCTCCTCAGACACGCTGACTCCCCATAGTCCCCCATCTTCTCCTCCATTATCCCCCATGGACCCTCACCTCTCTTGCCCCCTTACATTCCGTTGTTTCATCTTCTTTGTCCATTTTCATTGACTTCCAGTCTTCCTTAGTGACCCCTCCCCACTTTGTCCATGGCCTCCCCAGATTACCTTCCATTTCCTCTGTGACCCTACTTCTCTATGATCTTCCCTGGTGGCCCCTATCTTCCTGGTGCCCCATATCCTCTGATCCCTAACTACCCTGTGACCTCTCCAACTCCCTCAACCCCGATCAGTTCTCTGGCAGCTCTAGTGACTCCCCGCTCCATTCAGGTCACCTACTTCCCCTTTGACTGGCAGAACTGCACCATGGTGTTCAGTTCCTATAGCTATGACAGCTCAGAGGTCAGCCTGCAGACTGGCTTGGGTCCCGATGGGCAGGAACGGCAGGAAGTGCACATTCATGAAGGGACTTTCATTGGTGAGTGAGCATGGCTCCCACGTCCACTGGCTTTATGATTTCCAGTTTCTAACAGGCTGATAAATATACTCCATCAGCGAGTCCCTGTGGGTTCGGCAAGATAGATATGACTATATTTTGTGGATATGGAAATTGAGACTTGTTCAAGTTTATTAGAGCTGGGCTGCCCAGCTCAGTGTCCATAGCTGGCCCCTTATTACATCAGGCCCCTCTGCTTTAGGATGTAGCAGAGAAAGCCATGTCTGGTACCAACAAAGACAGGTCCCACATCTGTGTCCCCTTCTTCCGCTCTTCTTCCCTTCCCTCCCCCTCCAAGAGAATGGCCAGTGGGAGATTATCCACAAGCCTTCTCGGCTAATCCAGCCTCCAGTGGATCCTAGGGGAGGGAGGGAAGGACGGCATGAACAGGTTGCCTTCTACCTCATCATTCGCCGGAAGCCTCTCTTCTACCTGGTCAACGTCATTGCTCCGTGCATCCTCATCACTCTCCTGGCCATCTTCGTCTTCTACCTGCCACCAGATGCAGGTAAGGGGGAAAGGGGCCCCAGCAGCCCTTCTTACCAATAGCTCAGATTCTCCCTCTTCAGGCAAGGTTTTCCTGCTAACTCAAGCCATCATGGATTGTGCTTCAGCAGTCTCACCCAGATTATCCTTTCAAGCAGAGCCTTTGCATCTGGATCCAGGTTTTCCCTCCAATCTCAGGCTCTGACCCCCCTCTGCTGCTGACTTTTCTGCACCCAATAACTTCTAAACTCTTCCCTTCAGAATCCTATGATCTCATCCTTGGAACCTCCACTCCTCTGATCAACAAAGTCCCAGGCTTAGACAACTCTTCCTTTCCTTTTCCCCATTCCTGGCATCCTCTCTCCCCAACTTGTCAGACACCTACTACTCCCTTAGCCTGCTATCTCCCTTCGAAATAATAGACAACATTTCTCTGGGAGACAGCATAACGTGGTAACAGAGTAACCTTGGGTAAATTTCTTAATCTCTATGTGTCTTAGTTTCCTGATCTGGAAATAGGCCAGTCATTGTCCCTACCACAAAGGATTATTCTGAAGATTAACTGAGTTAATAGAACTATGCCTGGTACCCGGTAAGTTCTGTATAAGTATAGGTATTGTCTTTGCTAATTTTGAGCACTTGCTATAAGATAATACAAATAACATGTTAAATATATTAACTCAATTCTAATAGTCACAACAACTGTGTAAGGTAGGTACTGAATTGTCTTTCCATTTTACAGAGGAAGATAAAGAGGCTACGAGAGTGTAAGTCATTACATTACCCAGTTAGAGAGAGACAGTGTTGCTATTTCAGCCCTGGTTAGCACCAGGCTGATTCAAAGACCAATATCCTGAACTCTGGTGTTCAAAACGTGCTTTCTTTCAGTCTGGAATCAAGTTCTTTCTCTGTCTAGGGAAACAGAGTGATGCATTTCTAGAACACACTTCCACATGTAACTTCTTCCTCCTGGAGCAAGGAAAATCTTGGAACCCAATATTATAGGACTAAAGTAGAACAGGCCATGAAAGTAATTTATTTCAATACCTTCCATGAAGTTTGCAGTGCCTGTTGTATCCCATAGGAATAACCAGTCACTTGACATATTTTTATATATTGTTTCATTTTTAGATGCTTCAAATTGTGATATAATTCCTGCTACAGGGGTTGGTCCATTCATTCATGCAACAATATTTGTTGAGCATTTGTAATGTGCAAAGCACTGGGAATACATCAGTGAATTAAAGAGACAAAAATCCCTGCTCTTAGGAGTTTACATTCTAGTGGGGGAGATAGATAGTCAATAAACATAATAAATAAATCCATTAGATGGTATACAGAAGAGGAAAATGAAGAAGGAAAAGGGAAAACAAGAATGGGGGTAGGAGTTGCAGTTTAAAAATAAGATGGTCAATAAATGCCTCACTAAAAAGGGGATATTTGATCAGTATTTGAAAAAAAGACTGGAAGGAAGTGAGAGAATGACCTTGACAGATATCTGGGGGAAGAAATTACCAGGAGTTAATTAACAGTGAATGCAAAGGCTCTGTGGTGGGAGTGTGCTTTGAATATTCAAGAAATAGTCAGTGTAACTGAATGACATGTGCAAGAGAGAAAACAGTATGAGATGAAGTCAGAGAGCTAGAGGGAATGACTTATAGACCATAGTAAGGACTTTGGCTTTTATGCTGAAGGAGATGAGAAGCCACTGGAAGCTTCTGAGATGAGGAGTGATATGATCTGCCTTTTCTTTCTTTCTTTTTTTTTTTTTTAAGGGGAGGAGATAATTACTCATTTTTTAAGTGGGGGTACTGGGGATTGAACCCAGGACCTTGTGCATGTTAGGTAGGCACTCTACCACTGAGCTATCCCCTCCCCTAGAAGTGCTGTGATCTGATTTACATTTTAACAGGATTAATCTGGCTGCTCTGTTAAGAAAAGTCAGCGGGGGCAAAGGATGAAGCAAAGAGGAGGCCTTTATAGTAACTCAGATCTGAGGTAATGGTGGTTTGTACCAGGATGGTAGTGGTATATGTGATAAGTCATCGGTTTCAGGATATATTTTGAAGGTAGAGCCAGTAAAGTTTGGGATGGACTGGATATGGGATGAAAAAGAGGAGTGTTGAGAATGATTCAAAGGATTTCAGTCTGAGCCACAGGAAAGATGGAGTTTTCATTTATGAAATGGGGGAAACTATGGGAGGATGCAGTGGTGAAGGGATTAAGTTCTGGATATGTTAAGTATGAGATGTCTATTGGACACTCAAATGGAGAGGTTAAGTAGGCAGGAGGATACAAGTCAGGAATTTAGGGGAGTAAGTTCAGGTTGGAGGTATAAATGTAGGAGTCATTTACTGGCCCTTCAAAAAGCCTGTCCTTGAGTGGGCTGGTAACACAGTCACTGATTATGCCATGGAGATTGCCTTCTGGCAAAGCCTAATCCTTCTGCCTTCCCCCTTGTCCCCCAAGGAGAGAAGATGGGGCTCTCGATCTTTGCCCTGCTGACCCTTACTGTGTTCCTGCTGCTGCTGGCAGACAAAGTGCCTGAGACTTCCCTGTCTGTCCCCATCATTATCAAGTACCTCATGTTCACTATGGTGCTCGTCACTTTCTCAGTCATCCTTAGCGTCGTAGTCCTCAACCTGCACCATCGCTCACCCCACACCCACCAAATGCCCCTTTGGGTCCGTCAGGTAAGATCTCTTCCAACCTATTTGGCTTTTTTCCAGGTATCTCTCCTCCCTCCCACCAACTTCCACCTTCCCTTTCACAGACCTGAGGGAGAACTACAACTCCTGGTAGAGTGTCAAAGTGCCAAGGCCTTGGGTGTTGAAATGTTGCACAATTAATTTTATCATCAATATCATTTCTTAGGTCTCAGACTCTCTTCATTAATATCGCCCATTGCGGGTCCCAAGGAAACATTCTCAGGGTTAGGAAATATCAGGGTGGAAGCCCTCAGGACTTTTCTTTCCAGTTAGGATGCCTCCCAACCCACTTAAGAACTCAGGGCTGTATGAGCATTTCCTTGTCTGTGGGACGGATGCACGCATGCGCAGGAATGGGCATATGGCGTGGGGGTGGTTGGCGGCTCCCCTTCTGCTCTGAAAGCAAGAGATCCCCCTCCAACACGCCTCTCCTTTTGCAGATCTTCATTCACAAACTTCCTCTGTATCTGGGTATGAAGAGGCCCAAACCCGAGAGAGACCAGATGCCAGAGCGGCCTCTAGTAGCCCTCAGGGAGTCTCCAGGAAGTGGCTGGGGTCGGGGAACAGATGAATATTTCATCCGCAAGCCACCGAATGATTTTCTCTTCCCCAAACCCAACAGGTAGTGTCTACTCCCCATCGCCCACGTAGAAGGGAGGAGAACTACAGTTCCCTGAAGACTGTGCGGAGGCAGGCGACGTAAGCTCCCGGATGATGCCGTGGTTGAGCATCATGGGAGTTGTAGTATTCCTTCTGTTGCCCAGTTTGCGGAGAGGTGGGAACTAAAGCGTAAGGGGATAGGAGGAATTGCGGAAGGCTAGAGAGGTCGCCGCCATCGGCGAGAGCCTTAAGGGCCCTGTCAAGTTTTGAAAACTGGACAGACGTTGGAGGAGGGAGTTGAGGCGGGCGTCGAGAGCACCGGCGCTGGCTGGGTGTCTTTGCGCCCGGGGCGTGGCCAAAGAGTCCCGCCTCTTCCAGGTTCCAGCCTGAACTGTCTGCCCCGGACCTGCGGCGATTTATCGATGGTCCAAACCGGACTGTGGGTCTGCCTCCCGAGCTACGAGAGGTCGTTTCCTCGATCAGCTACATCGCTCGACAACTGCAGGAAAAGGAAGACCACGACGCGGTAAGTCAAAGAGGGTGGAGCAGTGCAGGGCCTGGGCGGCATTGGCTCCACCCGCAAGCTCAGGCTCCGCCCCTAGAACTCAGTTTTATATCTGATTGGAAGTGTGCCTCTCTCGGTCCCGCCCCATGCTTTCCGAGTAGTGCTTTATTCACAACCCTCGCGCGCGGTTTCTCTCTCCACTGTTCTGCAACCCACCCTAGTCTCAAAGCTGTGGTAGGAGGACCAGGGTAGGGTACAGGGCCTTGGGGACGGCCTTCCCTGGGGGTCTGGAGCTTAGGAACAGTTTCCTCTGCCTACTCCCAGCTGAAGGAGGACTGGCAATTTGTGGCCATGGTAGTGGACCGCCTCTTCCTGTGGACTTTCATCATCTTCACGAGCGTCGGGACCCTTGTCATCTTTCTGGACGCCACGTACAACTTGCCCCCTCCCGACCCCTTTCCTTGAGGACCAGATGGCCGAGACCCTGGTCCTCGGCCAGTTGAATTGAGAGTTTGGCAGTACTCTTAAGCCTTGTCCCTTTCTACACATTAACTTTCTCACTTAGGAATCTAGTCCTCTCATCATTTCGTTTCTAGGGAGGAAGGCTAAGTGGAATTGGGCAGATGGAGGCTTTGAACCCACCTGAAATGCACTATCCATTTACTCACTCTTTGGCTTCTTGAAGAAGCTCCTTTGGATATTAACACCTAGGTTCCCAACGAAATGGAACAAAGAACAAGAACTAGACTGTAAGCCTTAAGAGGGCAGGAAATATGTCTTGTTCACTGTACAAGCACCTAGCACAGGTCCTAACCTAAGTAGGTGCTTAGCATTGGTTGAATAAATAGGGATTTTTTTTTTCTGTAAGGAAATACACTAAGTAATAGTGCTTATGTTTGCATGTTGGGACTAGTCGTCATTTTTCTTTGCTTTTACCTTTCTGTAGTTTACTGTATTTTGTAATAAGTATTATTTTTAGGATAAAAAAGGGTTACTTCTAAAAGGGTGCATTTGTAATGGGGGGGATAGGTGCACTTTAAAAACCTCCACTCAAGTTGGAATTGCTCCAACTTGGACAAGCTGCTCAGAACTTGGACAAGCTACTAAACTGTTCTGTGCCTCAGTTTCCCCATCTGTAAAATGAAGCTAGTCTGAGGATCATATGAGAAGATGGGAAGAAAAGCATTATACAATATATACCAGGAGTTGCAAACTGGTGTGTTTTGTTTCGCCCATATTTTTGGCAAGCAAAACTTAAAATTTGAACTGTTCACTACTTTTAAAATGTGGATATTTCACAGAGAAATTTGAATTTCTCACTTCTCTTGAAAAATTTAATGAACTGCAGTGACACTAGGTCTGCTCCCCTGTTGGCAGCAACCTGCTGGTTAATAGCTGCCCACTCTGGTCAAGGTATTTGTACCAGAGTTCCTCAAAGCCCCCACCCACCTGATCAGCTTCACTTAGCTTACTTGCCCATCCTTGTATAACACTGGACAAAATACATGGGAGGGGAGGAGGAGGGACAAGGAATTGAAGCCCCTGGGAGGCTAGGAGTGGAATAAGAAAGGGTGTTGGTGTCTCTTATGGCCATCACACATTTTGTGCCTCAGTTTCCTTTCAGTTTAGAGAAAGGGCTGCACCTGTTTGAAGGCAGGGCCTTTCTGGGATGTGAAGATCTTGTGCCCAGCAGGCTGTGTGAACTGGACTGAGTTAATGTTTCTGCCTGGAGGTCAGAGCAAAGTCAGCTTGAGCCTAGTGGCTGCAGCAATTACAGTGAAATACCTAGGGTCAGCAGGCTGTCACACCTACTCAACTGCTGGAAGTTGTCCTAAGAGGGAGAATAGGGCTACAACTCACAGGGACCCCTGTGGGACAAGGTTAGCGTGTCCCTGTCCAGCCAGACCCACCAGCCACACCAATAATTGCACCTGGCATCCCACTGCGGAGCACGGTTTGTTTGTCTTGTTGGTTTATTGGCCTAGAGAGTTGGACACACACACAAATGCGGAGATAAATATTGGTCAGTTTCTCTAAATCTGGGTCCTCACTACGTATAGAGCTAGAGTCTGTAGAATTCTAAATCTTGCGTGCTGTGGCACAGAACCAGTGGCCTTCCCACTCCACCGTCACCCTTCTTCCCAGGGAACATGGGGAAAGAGGGCACAGATTGACAAGACTTGATCATTTTCAAAAGATGAAATTGCCAAATCCCAAATTTCCAACACCTGAAATTCACAATATTCAAGTTCCCCAGCTCAGATACATATATTTTAATCTCCTTTTCGCCACAATCTCCTTTGTTGCCCAGAACCACCAAATTCTGGAAACTATTTTCCTAAATCATATTTTCAAAAAAATAAATGTCTACAATCTCAGTTCTCCCAAAATGTCCATGGTTTCAGAATTTTGACCTGTTATGAAATTCAAATTCCCTGGTCTATCCTCAACCCCTTCTGTTTCCTGTGCCTTTCTGCCTCAGAGGAGTGCAGGTTAAGGATATAGGGGGACTGTCATCACACCTGCCCCCTGCCTCCAAGGCCTTCCTCAGTCCCTCTTGTGGTTCCGCTGTGTAAATATATATATAATTTGTGTGTAGATATATATATGTATTCTTTATTATGTACTTTTTTCCCCCGCAGTTTTTCTAAAGTGCCAGAAACAAGATTTGTGGGAATTTTTTAGTGATTTTTTTTTTTTTGCATTTTCCCATGTTTTAAACTTTTCTTCCCCTTAAAAATTGGAACTTGGTACATTCAGTAGGAAACTCTTCACTCGGATTGTGGCCAAGACCAAGAAAAGTGCAAAGAGACAGAGGAGGAGTGAAGGAGCGCCACTCCTCCGTGGTTAACATTCAGGGAGCCTGTCGAAACCTCCCCTTTCCATATGCTGGGAGGGTGAGAGAAGGCAGGATGCTCCTGTCCCTCCGCCAAAATCACCTCCCTCCAAAAGCCATGATCTTGCCCTTTGAGCATCTGTTGAGAGGGCAGCCATCTTGGCCCCAGAAAACAGTAGCTGGGAAAAAGGCTGCCATTTTGATGACAACAGCTTTTCCCCTTTTTAAACTGCACTCCTCTAATTCCCATTTATCACATTTGCTCCCCTAAACTGGCTCTCCCCATGTGGGCTGTTTTTTCCTGGGGAGAGGTGGATGGATGGGAAATGTTCATTCAGTCACAGAGTGGGGAGGCCCAGTTATCAAAGAGAATTAGGAGCAAACATTTCTTCAACTCCCCCACTGGAAGGAAACATAGGGACCCCTGACCAGGGTTAACTAGTGCAAATTAGGGATTAGGGACTGATAAGGTCCCTGTACCCCATCCCTAGGCTGGGATCTTTGGGTGTGGGGAACTGAGTCAAAGATGGGGTATAAGGTGCTATTTTGCAGGGAAAGTTGGTGGGGATACCCCAAAGCCCACCAAGGGGGTAGGATGGTTCCCCAAAAAACCATCTGGAGTCATTGGTGAGGGAAATGATCCTGGGGAAGATGGGGGTGAAGGTAAGGACGGGAGGTCATGTGCAAATCTTGGGCTTACCCACCCATCCAACCCCCATCGTTTTTCTGGCTATTTGGTCTAGTCTGGGAGAAACCATCGGGAAAAAACAGGGAGAAAGTAGATTCCCTTCCCCATCCCATATAGAGCTCCTCCCTCCTGGCCCCCAAATCTGGTTTAGCCCAGAAGAGGCCATATGTAGAGGCAAAAAGAGGTGCAGTCTACTCAACTCTTTTGCCTTGGAAGAGTCTGGGGCTCACTAGATTTGGGGGCCAAGGTAGGGCTGAGATTGGTGCTGCCCTGGGCTGAGAAAGCACTCAGCCATGGAACAGACAGGTAACCCTGCCCCCAGCACCTCCTTGACCTGGATTGGGAGAGGCCATCCCCAGAGTCTAGGAGTATAAGGAGCAATATGGAAGATCCAAAGGCATGGAAGCCAAGGAAGGCATGGCATCTTCATGTGAAGGAAACAGGGACACAGAAACCCAGCCTTGGGAAGAATGGAGTCCAGAGCCACACTCCCAGGTGGGGGGTTGTCAGGTATCACAATGGTCTGGTCCAGGCCCTGGGCCACAAAGAATGGAATGTGCTAGGAAGCATCTGGGCAAGGGCTTAGAGAAAGCGTCAGAATGAGGGAGGATCGTTAGGTGAGAGAGATGGTTTCCCCCTAGGTTTACGAATCAGGGGGGCGGGTTAGACATTCAGAGCTGGTGGGAGCCGTGAGTAGAGATTCATATAAGTATATTGCTCAGTTGCCCCAAGGGCTAGAGAAGGGATGGGAGCTGGCCCTGCCTGTCATGGAGGCCATTCCCTGGAGGAGAACTGAGAGGGGAACCACCAAAGATCCCTTCCCAGGAGATGGGAAAACTACAATCTCACACAAAGCAGCCTGACCCCTGAGCTCCAGAGGCCCCCAAGTCCCCGCACAAGCATGTGGAGGGGCTCCCAAGGGGCAAGGAGGCCAAGGAGCTGGTAGTGGCGGGGGTTCAGGGAGGGTGGCATCTGGTGAAAGGGGGGATCTGGACCCAGAGCTCAACCCACGTCTCCCTTCTGGGTTCTTTCAACCCCTGCCCTTTCCCCTTCTCCCTTAGGGGGCACTGGTGGAGGAAGAGTTGGAGGGGGTGGAGTTGGGGGGGTAGGGGGTGCTGCTTGAGGATTGACTGCGTAGCCAAAGACCCCTGGTAGGAAGGGAAGGGCCCCCCCACCCTTCTCATCAGGTAGGACCATGTTAAGAGCAACTGGGAGAGCAGCCAAGTTGCTGAAGTTGTAAGGGTAGGCGGCAAGGAGTTGGGGGCCATAGACGAGTGGGTAGGGCTCAGGGTAGAAGGTGACTTTGGCAGCCCCCATCCCCTCCAGCCGGTCCCCCTCCCCAGCCCCTAGTGGCCCCTCACTCCCAGGTTTTCCCCTGCCACTGCCAGATTCCCGGCCGCTCCCAATCAGAGCCAGGGGAAATTCCTGCACAGGTGGGTATGCATAGGCACCCCCTCCTGCCACCACTGAGGGCTCCTCACCCCCTGAGATGACAGGGTCCTGGAGTGAGGCGGTCTCGGAAGCTTCCTCAGCAGCAGCGCTCCCGCCACCTGCCTCCCCGCTGGATGAAGAGACTTGCATCTCTTGGGGGGCCTCCTCCTTGACATCCCCGGGTCTGGTGCCAGCGCTGCCCTTGGAGTAGGCAATGACAGGTGTGGGGGTGCCCCCGGGCCGCTCGGCTGCGTGCCTCTGCCCGTGGCGGCTCAGGGCTGCTGCCGTCTTGCACACCTTGGCGCAGTGAGGGCAGGTGAAGCGGGTAGAAGGCTTACGTCCAGCCCGGGAGTTGTGGGAGCCCCCGCTATGGGCCTCCTGGTGCTTCCGCAGCTTCCTCAGGGTGGCGAATGTCTGGGCACAGTCCCCGCAGCGATGCCTCCGCTCGCCACGGGCATGCCCTGCGGGGCCCTCAGCCGCCGGAGTCTCCTCCCAGCTCCTTCGCTCCAGCTTCTGTTTCCAGCGAGGTGGCCGGCGGCCTCTGGGCATCCCGCTGCCCCCACTGCTGCCCGGGCCTGCAGCTCCGGCCTTGCGCTTGGGCTTGTAGGAGTAGTAGGGCCTCCAGAGCTGGTCCTCCCCACCGGCCTTCAACTCCTCCTCCTCATCCTCCTCCTCGTCCTCCTCCTCTTCCTCATCGTCCTCCTCTTCATCATCCTCCTCGCTCTCCTCCATCTCCTCTCCACTTAGCTCCCCAGGACGTAGGTCAGTTTCTGAGATGCGGCGCTTTACAATGGCCTCCTCACCGATTCGCACAGTGATCTGACACAGTGGAGGTGGAGCCTGTAGCTGGGAGGGGCCCCGGCCAGGCCCTGCAGGGGGACCCCCACCCCCGCCAATCCCGCCAGCTGGCTTGGCCGTGTAAGTCAGAGTCCTCGCGGCCCGTGGGTTCCGGCCCTTGGCCTCCTCTGCAGCTGTGGCGGGCCCTGCGGCCGTTGCTGGGCTGCCGGCTGTGGCTGGGCTGGTCAGTGTGGCTGCAGGCTCCGGGGGAGGAGGTGGGTACTCACGTTTTTTGGGGGGCCTTGGGGGAGCAGTGTAAGTGATGACTGAGGCGGCTTGGGCACCCCCTGTGCTGGCCGGCCCACTCCCCGCCCCAGCGCTGCTGCTGCCCCCGTGGACAATGACAGAGGGAGCTGGGTGGGCAAAAGTGATGACAGAGGGTGGGGGGCCAGGCTCTGGGGCAGGTGGGGGTCCGGGTGGTGGGCTGGTCGGCATTGCTGCAGGGGCCGGGGTGTTGAGGCTTGGAGAAAGGGGGGCCTCGGGGGCTCCCTGGCTATAGGTCTTGTAGGGCCGCTTGGCTGCCCGCATGGGGAGCAGGCGGTACAGCTTGAGGGTGTTGAGCTTGGGCTTATAGCCTCCATTGGGCGTCTTCTCACTGGCTAGGAGGCCCGGGCTGATGCCATGGAAGGCTCGCTGGTGGGTCTTCAGGTTATAATAAGTGACAAAGGTCTCCCAGCAGAAGATGCACTGGTACCTGGGCCAGGACAGCAGAGAACAGGGCAGGGACAGAGCCACTTGAGTCAGGAGTTCTGAAGCCAGGGCCTCAGCTTCCCACATCCTCTCCTGCCTCCACTCGGACTTCGAACTGCCCTAGCCATTTGCTCATGCTCCTTCCAGGCTGCTTGTCTCCCCCGTCAGCCTTGGAAGGGACACCAGTCCCAGTTCAGTGCCCCTCACTGGCTGTCAGCTGCCCGGCCTCAGCTGTTCCATCTGAACTGGGAATGATCACATACCTTGCCTAACTCACAAAGCTTTCTTCTGAAGTTCAAATGACAAAATAGGGAAATATTTTATGAACAGGGGTACATTGTGGAAATATGTATTATAACTGTTAGTGGACATGCCTGTGTTCCCCAAAGTCCTGTCCTGTGAGGCAACTTTCTCTTTCCTCCTTGGCCTTTTCCACAGCATCAAGCTGGGACATGGCACCCAGGGGTGCTAATAAACAGCAGCAGAAGGAAACAGGGCTGGAGGGAGGCAGATGGGTGAGTGATGGAAAGCAGGTGAGTGGGCATCTCCAAGATGCCTTTCTACGCCCTCACTCTTGTCCATGTAGTCCGTGAGTGGACAAGGTCCCATGTGACCCTTCCACCCCACCCACCCCTGCCCCTGGGCCCCCCAAGGCCACTCACCTGCGCTCCCCGGTGTGCCACACCTCGTGCTTGGTACGGTACTCAGCCAGGGCGAACACCTTCTCACAGTAGCGGCAGGGGTACTTCCTCCGCCACGAGTGGACATTGCTGTGCCGCTTCAGGCTGGACAAGGTCACGTAGGAACGCTCACAGGCCGCGCACACATAGAGTACGTGGCCACCCACCACCTTCACCACATGCTCAGGGCCACCTCGGAAGCCCACCGGTGGGGGCAGGGCTGAGGCGTCGACTCCTGCAGGGCCACTGGGGCCAGAGCCCCCAGTTCCCACCCCTGCAGACCCCCGAGTGCCAGCTCCCCTACGGCACTGTGCCTCATGGGTCTGCAGCCGCTTGGGATGGATGAAGCTTTTCCCACAGCGGGGGCAGGGGAGGGGCCGCCGGGGCAGCAGGGGCTGTGAGTCAGGGGCCTGAGCCTCAGCCCTGTCACCCTCCCACTCCCTGGCTGGCCTAGTCCCAGGCCCGAAGCTGTCTTCTTCAGGCTGTGAGGTGGCCATGGGGGCTGGGGCAGGAGGTATCCAGGCATCACCTCCCTCCCCCAGGCCCTGCAGGCGGGAGATGCCCAGACGCCGCCCCAGAGCTCCAATCTCTGCCACAGCTGCCCCATCCCCTCCGCCGCCAGGTAGTGCCAGCCGGGCACTGTAGATGAAGTTGAGGACATCAGAGAAGGCAGCTGCTGGGACCCCTGGCAGCTCTAGGACCCGGGGTGGGGATGAAGCAGGAGGCGAGGCTGGAGGGGGAGAGGAGGAGGACGAGGATGAGGAGGACGAAGAAGAGGAAGAAGAGGAGGAAGAGGAGGAGGAGGAAGAAGAGGAGGAGGAGGAAGAGGAGGCAGCTGTGGTGGTGGCAGGGTTGGGAGCTGAGCCCCCAGTAATTGGTGGGAGCGGTAGAGGAGCTGAAGCCAGCAGGGCCTCTCTGAAGAAGGGACTAGAAGCAGCCAGGACACTGCGGTGAGCAGGGAACTTGGTGTCTCCGGCTATGAGGGTGACGTCACAGAAGAGGCCACGGAGCCGCTGCTCGTTGAGCTGGCGCAGGACAGCGGGGGCATGGGACGGGTCCGTCACCTCTGCTGGGGGGGGCATGGCGCCAGCCTAAACAGAGGAGAAGAGGCCAGGGAGGATCTCAGAGGCTGGGCAGAGGGTAGAGGCCTCTGCAATCAGGGAGGTGAGCCGAGAGAGGTTGGGGGCTGTTGGTCAGAGACTGGTGGAAGGCTGACTAACTTCTGGTGACAGAAGCCAGGGGTCAACCTGAGCCACCCCACATCTGGCCAGCGTCCAATGCCAGTAAGTCACACGTCTAGTGCTGGAAGAGGCCAGGGATGCCTCAGGTCTTTTTTTCACCATTTTGCGGGGGGCGGGGGGGGGGGTAGGTAATTAGGTTCACTTATTTATCTTAATGGAGGTACTGGGCATTGAACCCTGGACCTCATGCATACCGAACACGCACTCTACCACTGAGCTGTACTCTCCCCCACTGCCTCAGGTCTTGATGAAGGTCAGGGGTCAAAACCTCCAAGGCACAGACTAGCGAGGTAACGCACTGGGAGGAGGAGGCCCCCACAACTGCTGATGACCATTTCACAGGGCTCCCCAGCCTGGACACAACGGCTTCCCTTGCTGGCCTGCTGCCTCATGCCCAGTTTTCCCTCACTGCGGACCTCTCACACCGTCTCACCTGACAGCACAGCCAACATGGAGCGGAGCCGGGGTGGCTCAGCGAGTCCCTTCTGTCGGGCCTCTTCCCTCTGTGGAGAAACAGAAACCACATTCTCAGGAAGGGAACTGGGCAAGACAGGACGCAGGGGGTGGGGGTGGCGCAGCGCTCAGGGCCAAAGAAGCCAGGGCTGCTCTGCAGACCCTGACCCTCCCAGGAGCCTGTCAGGTTGCTTGCTTAATTAGCTGCAGCCAGTCAGACCTAGGAGGTCACACAGGTTATTGCAAAGCCTTGTTCTGCTTGCCCCCAGAAGTATAGGAACAAGATAATTTGCATATTCCCAATTTACCTCAAAACAATCTAGCAGCCTACTTCAATCCCTAGGCCCAGGGAAGCCTGCTGGATCACTCTCAAGTCCCTTTGGCCCAATCTTCGGGGCTCAAAGGAAATCAAAGATTTGCATGTTGTCTTTCATTTTAATAGTCTCATTTACATGTCAAAATAGATTTGCTTGAGCTTTTTCAACGGACCAAGCTGCCAGATACTCAAATTGGGAGAGGACCTCCTCATTTGAAATCTTAGAGGGGGTTTCTGGCCTATGTGCCAGGCAACCACCAAAGATCACGAACTCATGCACACGGGCCAGCTTGCTCTAATCTCTGGAGGGCACTGGAAAGGCCACTGGACCGGAAGTGAGGAAGTTTGAGTCCCACTCCTTACTTTGAGTGCTGGTGGCTTTGGGACTTTGGCTTAAAAATGGGGGTGGGAGTGAGGAACGCAACCCCTACCTCACCTCTTGCTGGGAGGCTCATCCAAAAGGAATAGCAGGCACCCCACACGCACACCGTGGCGGTCACTGCACAGAAAGCACCTCACAGCTGCTTTCCCCTGTGGGCACAGCCAGGGCTTTGGGGGCTCATTTTTCAGTTGAAGATCTGAGTTCCAGAGCCATACAGGAACTTAGCCAAAGACACACAGAGCTGGTCATAACAGGTGGGGCCTGTTCACAGGCCAGGCCTGCTGACTCGAGAGCAGAGCTTGCCGCTCCTTGTCCACCCTCTGTGATGCCTGGGGGTCTCCCTTCCGCACGCCCTGGGTCATCCATGACTCCGAGGTGTCCTACGTCAGGAGTTCCTCATACAATCCCCCCCCTAAAAAAAAAACCACTCTCTTCCCATTTATTACTCATACTATCTAGACTAAGAGGACTCCACAGCCCATGTCACACCCCCAAAAGACTGTTCTGACTCCTGTCCTGGAAGAGGAGGCGGAGGGTGGTGAACAGGGGTGATATTCCAAAGTTCTAACAGCCCCAACTGCCATGCACACACCTGGGTCAAGTGCTACCATCCGTTGCTGGATTGCAAGCGGGTAGGGAATCCTGGGGAAGAGGCCCTGCTCGAGGGCTGGTGTTCAGTTCTGGTTGTAAAATGAGGAGAAAGAGCAAGGCTGCCCACTCCCTTCCAAGATAGCCACTAGCCCACCGGGACCCCCAAGAGTCGGCTTTACTTGCCTTACCTCATTTCTTCCTAAGGTAGCAGTTAGCTTCCTGATTTTAAAGTGACAGACCGAGGCTCAGAGATGCTAGGTAACTGCCCAATGATACATGACCAGTGAGTAGCGGGGCTGGGATCTGATCCCAGAAAGTTTGGCACCAAAGCCTGTGTTCTTGATTATATCACATCGAGATGAAGGCCATGTTTACAGCTATGATACTGTGATATCATATGAAATTAAGTTGACCCTTGAACAACATGGATTTGAACTGCTCAGGTCCAGTTCCATGTGGATTTTTTCAACAGTAAATACTACAGTTCTACATGATGTGAGTTTGGCTGAATCTGAGAATGTGGAACTTTGGATACAGGGGGCCGACTGTAAGGCTATACTTGGATTTTTCACTGTTTGGAGTATCTGCACCCCTAATCCCCACATTGTTCAAGGGTCAACTGTATATATATTTGGCCTTTGTCCCCATTCCTGACTCAGAGCTCCTAAAACTCTAATTTCCCAAGTGATAGGGATGTTAGGAGCATCTTGTTCTGATATTTGGTCTTTGACCCCAGTTCCTAACATAAAGCTCCTGAACCCTTTGGAATTTCCTGGGTGATAGGAGTGTCTCTTGTTTTAATGAGGCAAATCTTGCTGGGCTCCTGGATGGGGACTGGTCACCAGAAGCCATGGCTGGAAGCTTGGAACATTCAGCCCCACCCCCACCAAAAGGGCCTGGGAGGGGAAAGGGCCTGCAGACTGAGTTACTAATCGATCATGCCTATGTGATGAGGCTTCTGCAAAAATCCCTTAATTATGGGGTTCAGAGAGCTTCCGGGTTGCTAAACTCACACACTGAGAAGGTCATGGACCCGCACTTTGTAGAGACAGACGCTCTTCCACTCAGGACCCTTCTAGACCTTGCCCTCCATACCCCTTCATCTGGCTATTCATCTGTACTGACAAATCCTTTATTATACAATAAACCAATAAACATAAGTATTTCCCTCAATTCTATGAGCCATCCTAGCAAATTATCAAAACTGAGGAGGGGGTCGTGGGGAAGCCTGATTTCTTGCTGGTCAGTTAGGAGTATGGGAGGCCACGATTGGCACCTGGCACCTGAAGTGGGGGCCGCCTTGTGGGACTGAGCCCTTAACCTGTGGGATCTGATGCTACCTCCTAGCAAATAGTATCAAAATTGAATTGAACTGCAGGACACCCAGCTAGTGTCAGAAAATTGAACAGTGTGGGGGAAAACCCCACACATTTGGTGTCAGAAGTGTTGTGAGTAGAATGGATAGAAAACAGTTGTGGTTTTCTTTCAACAGCATCCACTAGGACCCCCCACTAGCCCATCCAGGGTCTTTGTGAAAATCAGAGGAAGGGGGGAAAAACAGGAAAGGCCGCCTCCTTCATGAGGTAGCAACCCACAGGTGAGCACAGCGAAGGTCTGATTCCAGGCCTGCCCACATGCACAACCATATGGGCTTGGTGCCTACTGAGGCCAAGATATTTGGACAAGGCCTATCAAGGCTTCTTAGAACCACAGAAGTCCGAAGCTGGCTTGGCCCTTGGAGATCAGCTAGAACCATCATCATCATGGTACTTGGAGCCGCCACTGCTGAGATACTTACTATGTGCCAAATCCAGTGCTAAGCATTTCATCAACATAGTCTCATTTTAGCACCCAAAGGGACCACAGAGAGGCAGGGGCTAGTATCAACCCCACTGCACAGATGAAGAAATTGAGGCTTTAAATACTCTAGACTCCTCACTTGCAGGCAGTGAGAACATAGTGGTGGGGTGATTTGCCCCGGGTCTCACTGTGTACCAAGCTGGGTTTGGATCCAGCTCTCCTGAGATGAACTGCCCCACCACTGGCCACTGCCCTATGAGGGCTTATGGGAGTTGGAGAAGACACTAGTTATGGGGCCCTGGGCAAGTTACTTAACCTTTCTGTATGTCGGTGTCCTTGTCTGTGACGTGGGGATGATGAAAATTTCCCACTTCGTAGGGCTGTTGTAAAGAATAATCCAGCTGATGCCAAGCAGTGCTTAGAAAGGGGCCTGGCCCACGGTAAATGCTCAGAAAGTGCTCACTCTTATCATCCTGGAACTCAGTCCTGGAAAATGGTGGGGGGAAGTGGTGAAGAGCAAGGGGCAGAAATCAGGCTTCACAGTACGTTTGATGGCTCTGTGGTTTTTAGTTTTTTAATTTGTTTTCACCTTTTCTCTACTCTTCACTGGCTGTGTGATCTCAGAGGTGTGACTGAGGTGGGGAGCTGAGCGCTGCTGCCAGATACACTCCATCTCTTGCTGGTCCCTCTGCCTGGAATGTTCTTTCCTCAGACAGCCCCATGCCTTGCCGCCCCACCTCCTTTAAGCCTTGACTCAAAAGTCACCTTCCCCCGGAGGCCCTCCCGGCCACCCTGTGCCCCATCAAGCTTCCTCTCTCTCTCCCCTACTTTATTTTCCTCCTTGGCATTTAGTGAAACATACTGTTCATTCATCTCTAAAATGTAACTTCCAAGGGAGGGAGGGATTTTTGTCTGCTTTGTTAACTGCTATCTCCAGTGCTTAGAACAGTGCCTAATACATAGTGGGAGATGAAAACAATTTTTTGGTAAATGAACCTACTTTCTTCAAGTCTGCCTGGAGTGTGTCCACCTTCAGGAAGGACACCATCCTCCGTCCTGGACTGAGCTGGCCCGGAGCTGCGGGTGGCGAGTGTAACTTGACCACTCCTGGGGCGATCACGCTTTGCCTGATATACTTCCAGGGCTTTACATGTGTTGCCTCATTTAATGGTTTCCTCAAAACGGCCACCCAAAGTTAGTATTTAGATTAGCCCAATTTTACAGATGAGGAAACTGAGGCTCACAGAGGGATTTACCTTGCTCAAGGTCACACAACTTGCGGGCAGCGGAGTCAAAATTCAAATCCAGGCCTGAGTGAACCCAGATGCTGAGCCCTTCCCTCTGCCACACTGCCGGGTCCTGCCCGAAGGGGCCTATGGCCGGCCAGCGGGCTGCCGACGTCACCGCACAAGGTCTCACGTGCTAAGTGCTAACTGTGTGGGGAGTGAGGGACTCCACCCTCTCCCTCACTCCCCGCATCCAGCAGTCTGGATCTGCGGCCCAGCTTGGGAATGGCTCTGGAAGCCTTCCCTCTAACCCGCCTCTGGCCCCAAATTAGCTCAGGGCCTTGTTAACACTCTCCTGATTCAAGGCCATGGCCTCCCAGCTAGTCCCCTGCCTCCATCCAGCCTTCCTCTCACTGAGGGTCAACAGCCCCAAAGCAGCTCAGGTGGGATCACTCCTGGGCTCAGCAACCTGCAAGGGCCTCCACTCCAGAAGCTCAGATTCCTCAGCCAGGTATTTGAGAGTCCAGTCCCCCTCTTCCTTTCTAATCGTGCCTTGTCCCAGTCTCCCTTCAAGCACCCTGTGCGCTCTCCAATCTCAACACGTCCCACACCTCCACGCCTTTGCCTCTGCTGGTCCTCCTGCCAGAAATGCAACCTTTCCCCAACCTCGTCCCCAAATCCTTCCAAAATGTTAAGATCGACCTCAAATACCACCTCCCACTTAGCCCTCCCTCACCTACCGGACAAGGACAATCTCTCCTTCCCCCCAGTTCATCAGCGTTTTGTGGCCCTGCGGCCAGCACCCAGCAGCAGATGCTAGGTTCTCCCTCCCTAGGCTGAGACTCCCTGAGTCACTAAGCACCCTAGTCTTCTGGAATGGATTGGTGCAGGTGCTAAGTTCTGCAGAAATTGGGCAGAAGTTTGTGCGCATGTCTGTGTGGGGTGCACCAAGAGGCCCGCAGAAAGCTCCAGCAGGGCAGCAGAGGACAGCATATAAGAACACAGGATCTGGAACCTGACTGCCTGGGTTCAAATCCACCTTTACTTCTTACTGGTTAAGTGGCTTTGAGCAAATTACTCCTCCGGGCCTCGGCTGTCTCATCTGAAAAAGGGAGGTAGTTAGAATTCCCCCTTCCACCTCGCACTGGGAAGAGTAAATGAGTGATCAAATGTAAAAGCATTGACAACAGTGCCTGGTACACAGTAAGTGCTAAATAAGCGTTTACTGCTGTGGTTACTAGCCAGGCCCCAAGAAGGGGCTCAGTGCTTGCAGAGGGCTGACAGTGGCTGCCACAGGCCCCCAAGCTGCCCCTACTTTCCAGGACATTTCCCATGAGCTACTTATAGCCCTGTTGGAAGATAGGCAAGCCAGGTGATTGGCCCCATTTCACAGATGAGGAACTGAGGCTCACGTAGGGAAAGTGCCAGTGAGGAAGCAGCACGGCCTAAACTCCTCAGTGCTGGTCTAGGCCTCCTTCCCCTCCACTGGGCCGTGGCGCACTTGTTGTGCAGGCCTGACAGCAGCCAGCCTGCCCCCAGGCAGGAGGACCTGGCCACAGTGTCCTCCCTGCCCCCCATACACGCACGCTCCCAGCCAGGCAGGTGTGGTACACAGCAGTGGGTACACTTGGAACACACACACACACACACACACACACACACACACACACACACATTTACAGAAGGGCCCAGTCCCCAAAGGTGAGGAAAACCTGTTCTGAGGAATCTGCCTAGTGAGCAGATTCCGTTCCCAGACCCTTCCACAGTCGCGGGAGCGGCCCAATGTGCGTCACAGAAGAGACGGAAAAGCAGAGATACCCGAGAGGGGGGCAGAGAGAGGGCGAAGCAGAAGGAGGAGACTGAAAACTTCATGTTTCTTTTTTCCATTGCAGTGACAAGAGTCACACCCGGCCTTTACGTAAACATGGCCAAGGAGCCACTCGGTCCAAGCTCAGTTTCCTTGCAGCCACCAGGCCTCTCCTCCCGGTGACCCTGACACGCTGGGCGGGCCAGTGAGGGGCCAGCACACAGACCCTGCACAGACCAGCTGGGCCACCCCGACGACACCCAAGCCTCCCGCCTGCTGCCCTTGCTCTGCCCCATATTTATCTCCCTGGCTTCTTCATAACATATCCCTACAGCAGCCCCACACAGCCAGTTAAACACACAGAAGCAGACACGCACACGCAGCCTGCGGTTGATCTCTGGAGTCTGAGGCCCACATTGCCCTTGTCACGCCACCTCCCTCCCCACAAGTGTTTTCTGACCAGCTTGCCTCCCAGCCCAACAGCACGGACAGGCTCCCACAAACAACGTCACAAAAGAATCCCGCGGGGAATGTTGCAAACACATAACCTTCCCCTCCCCTCACTGGGCTGCCCATGAGCCCATAAACACAACCTGCACGTGCCCCCCGGAGCCCCTCACACCAGCACCAGCCGTCTCATGAGTACCTGAGACACACCCTGGAGCTTTTCACTTCCTGCAGGACCCTCAGGACCTGAGTTCTAGACACACACATTCCCCACGCACCCAGCCACCCGCTTGTCACACGGACCCACAAACCCATCCAGCGGGTCATCCATGCCAAGACTGGGCCACACCTCAGCAGGGCCACAGAAATGGGACCCGGACCTGACACCTTCTGACTCAAAGGTACACAACCGCCCCCTCCAACTAGGCACACGCAGCCCCCACTCCGGTGCCCTCCACAGCACTTACCCTTACCGGTATGCAGAAAACAATAGTTCATAAATAGTTCATATGTGCAGCACCAGACACATACATGCAAGAAACACATGCTGGTATAAAACACACATAAAACCCCACATCTAACAAACTCCGCAGGTATTGCACCCTGCTTTGGATGCGGACCTGTCACCCAAAGCCGCAGGGCCACATCTTGTAATTCTGCCCCACAACACTGGACACCCCTCCATCTGGCTTTCTATCCCCGTGGCCCGGTAGGGCCCTGCCGGACCCCTGGCTGCTAGACCAGCAAACAGTAGTGCCCAGGAGTGGTTTACCTTGCCCCACAACACAGCAGGAGACACACAATCTCCAGGACTCACAGCCACAACCCTGACCCGACGGCGCGGCGGCTCCGGGGCCCCTGCTCGCCCTGCGCACCCCGCACACCCCAACTCTGGGGCGCTCGGCGGCCCACCCCTCCCCCTCTCTGGCTGGCTCCTACGCCATCGCCCTCCCAGCAGCTTGCAGCGCCGGCCCGGGCTCACACCCGCCCCACCCCACCCCCAACCTGCCCCACGGCGGGAGGGGGACATGGGGCTGCAGAATTAACCCTTCAAGTGGGGAGTGAGCGCGGCCCTGTCCACGGCGCCAGGCGATCGCAGCCCCCTGCCGCCGCTGGGTCGGACGACGTACCGGGGCCCCCTAAGTCGCCCCCCAGCGCCGTGCGCACTTGGAGGCGGGGCCAGGCTTAGCCCCCGACCCCTGAGCCCCCAGGTCAAGCCCAAAGGGGAGCGGTCGCGGCGCGGGGTGCAGCCCGGGCCCCCGCGGCGCCGGGCAGCGGGGAGGGGGCCCGGCTGTTGGCTCCGGTCCGCCCTGGCCCTGCCCGGTTCGCCCCGGGGCCCACCTGACTGCGATGGCGCCGCGTCCGCCAGGCCCGGCTCATCACCGTGGCCGCCCCCGGCCGCTCCGGCTTCGCCCGCCTCCAGCTCCGGCTCCGGCTCCGGCTCCGGCCCCAGCCCCCCCAGCGCCCGGCCCCGGCCCGGCCCCGCCGCCGCCGCCGCCGCCGCCGCTGACATCATCGGCTCCCCCCGCCCCGGTCCTACCCCCACCCCCACCCCCGGAAACAGTACCCCTCCAGCGCCGCCGCCGCCGAGAGGAGGCCGGCGCAGCGCAGCCGGCACAGACACCAGCTCCGGGCTCGGGCTTGGGGAGAGCGCGCCCGACGGCCTGCGTCCGGACCGATCCCGGGAAGGAAACGGCGCCGCGCAGGGCCGCGGGACTGGTGGGCACCGAGCCGGGCGCCGGCCTGGCTGCAGCATCAGCTCAGGGCCGCACGACCACCTACTCCCTGGGAAGGGGCTTCCCCCGCCCCCTGCATGCCCTTCACTCAGCGGTGCACACCGCCCAGAGCACGCACACCCTCTCCGCAGACACGCAACGTGGCAGGCTCACAATCAGGCCCAGTGGGACCCGCAGACCCAGGCCCAACCTACCCACAGGGACAGCCCTGGACACAGGCACAAACACACACTCTCCCCAGAAATGCACCGGGAACCCCACCAGGCCGCCGGCCGGGAAGGCCCCAGCCCTACAGAACAGGTACACATAAATGACTACCAGCGCAGATGAATACGCAGCTTGCTATTTTGTCCCCACCGGCAGAAATATCCACATCTATATACTGTGCGTAAATGCAGAAGCCTTGGTGTGGGTCTCCTGGGACAGCACCAACACCACCAGGTGGAGGCACACGCAGAAGAAGCACATTCCTGAAACTCCAGAGGGACAGTCTCTGCGACTCCTCCCTGGTGTTCAAAAATTCAAAACTTAGGACATAGGAGCTGGCCCGCAGAGGTCCTTTCCAAAAAAACCTTTCTGAAACAGGCGAGACATAAACAAACAAGTTAATTAAAAACCAAAGATGTCTCATCACAAAGGTAGTCAAAAAGAGGAAAAAAAAGAATCAGATGGACTTTGGAGTCACAGGGACAAAGGTGTAAAGCAAGGAGACTTAGAAACAGTGAGAAAAGAGGCCTACCCTCCACCTCAAGGAGGTTCCAGGGAAGAACCTCCCACTCTCCACCTCAGGAAGGTTCCAGGGAAGAACCCCAGGTCACAATGGCTGGAGTTCTGAAGGGCCCAGGCTCCCTGAGCCAGGAGGAGAGGAGGAAGTCCAAGGAAAGATGGTGAGTGTGGGGGCCAGGGGAGCATAGCCCCTCTCCCTGTAGCTCCTGGCTGCTTTCCTCTCCTCCCCTAAAACTTCCCAATTATCCTAGACACCCACAAGTGAAATTCACAATCATGAACCCAGATGTCCCTGGAACCTGTGACATCACACAGACACACAGCATCTGAGGCTCCCTCCCCTCCTCAAACCAACAGAGCATCCCTTGGTCCTCTTTTTCACTTCCCAGGAACAACTTACCCAGAGAAACAGGATGCTCCAGGACTGCTCACTCCCTGCTTCCTGCTTTAGAAGCTCAAGGCACACATGTACCACCTCATCCATCTTTCAGGCCCTTTCTAGCTCCCAAGAGTTCCTTAGCAAGACCCTCTATTGTCCCACAGGGTCCCAGAACCCAGCCTGGCATTCACCCTGCCCCAGGTCCCCCGGGCTGTGGCTGCCCTAATGCCCGAGCTCCTTTCTCCCTAACAGGCTGCCAGTCACCCCTACTTCAACCTGCCCAACTTCACCCAGCCATCACCGCCCTCCACTCCGCCCAGCCTCCCCTTGCACCAGTGCTGCCAGCCCTCTGATGCCACCAAGGGCCTGCTCATGGCCCTGCTGGGTGGGGGCCTGCTCACTGGCTTCATGGGCCTCTTCTCCCGTGTGGCTTACCAGGCTTCCCACTTACCCTCGCTGGAGCTGCTCAGATTTCGATGCTTCTTCCACCTCCCCATTGCCCTGCTGCTTAAACTGCATGGTGAGCCACCGTTGGGACCTCCAGATGTCCGGGGCCAGGCCTGCCTCCATGCTCTGCTCAGAGTCCTCAGCATCGGATGCACCTACAGTGCGGTTCAGATGGTGCCCACTGGCAACGCTGCCACCATCCACAAAGGTTCTTCCACCGTCTGCTCTGCTCTCCTTACCCTTTGCCTTTAGAACCAGCGTCTCAGTGGCTACGACTGGTGTGCTTGTTGGGCAGCACCCTGGGACTCATCATCGTTGTGGGACCTGGGCTAGGGACACTGCAAAAGGGGATCATGGGCTTCTATACCACTCTGGGCTACGTGCTCGCTTTCCTGGATGGCCTGGCCCTGTTGCCAGACTTTCTGCCTTCCGACAGTGGCCTTCCGACAGTGGCCTTCCTGTTTGGCTTGGTGAGGTTGGTGGGCTCCGTGCTGGGCCTCTTTGTGCAGCGGACCTCTGTGCTGCCCAACGATCCTCTGAGTTGGAGCTGTGTGTGGACAGTGGGGATTTATGCCCTGGTCTCCTTTGTGTGCCCGAGCTATGCGGTCGCCAAGGCCCATCCCACCCTAGTGTGCGCCGTCCTGCACTCTGAGGTGGTGGTGGCCCTGATACTGCAGTATTATGTGCTCAATGAGACCATAGAACCTTCTAACATCATGGGGGCAGGGGTGGTGTTAGGCAGCATTGCCATCATCACCGCCCAGAACCTCAGCTGTGAGAGGGAAGGGCAGGTGGAGGAGTGAGATCGAACTTGAGAGCCTGACGCGGAGGTCAGGGGTAAATAAAAGGAAAGACTGGAATACAAATATGGGAGAACAAGTGACTGGAAAAGAACTGGTATGGGAGAGGAACACCCCTTGGAGTCAAAGGTGACTTGGGGACTTGGTGGAGAGGGACTGTCTAGAAGACCTGGAACAAGCCTGGAGACCAAGATATTGGAGTCTAGGCTGGGGTTTGGGGATCAGGGCATAACTAAGGCATAAGTGAGGTCTGAGGAGCAGATCAAAGGGACTAAGGCAGGCAGGCAGGCCATAAGCCATGGAGAGGATTCTTCCCTCGGCAGCAGATAGCAGAGCCTCGGGGCTGGAGTGTTTGGGGCTTTCAGGCAAACAGAGCAAGCAGCTGCTCTGGAGAAAGGAGTGTGTTTTTTTCCCCCCTGAGCAATGGTTTCCCTTCCTCGTGGTTATGCCTTCCCACCTTGGGGTGGTGACGTTATATTGACATCAAACACGGACCACTCTGAATGTGGCTGTGCAGTTGGTGTCATCTCTGCTTTGGAAGGACAGTGGAAGCCCTACCCTCTGCTCTCATTGGAGAATCCCTTGGGATCCCCACACCCCCCTAACCCCATCTTATTTTTGAAATATTCTAGAAGGGGGAGGATTTCCTAATGTTCAGATGCCTTGACCCCGAGTCCCCTAGGATTTCTGTGTCCCGCCCCATGGCTAATCTGCTTTTCCTGGATTGTCGCGGTCCCGTGATCTCTCCCGGACAGGGGCCAGCGTCCTTTCGGAGCAGGCCTCTGAGCTGAGGCCTCTTCGAGCGGCTCAGGCAGGGGGTCCATGACAAGAGCTCCTTACAGCGCTCCATCAGAGGCTAGGAGATGCCCACCCGTCCCAGGAGGCCGCTCAACAGATATCAGCTACTTCCGGACCAGCAATTGGCATCGCCATCTTGATCTGTTCTTGCATATTCAGCGCGATTGCTGCATATTCATGACTAAGGACGGCCCCAGCACTCCCCCCTTGGGGAACCCACTCGGGAGGATATGACCGGCCCGCCTCCTTCATTACCGATTCTCAGAACAGACCATTTTCTAGCCGGGGGTGGTGATATTAATAAGAAACTTTGGCTGAAGATGAAAACGCACTCCAAACTAGAATAAAACCAGTTTATATTTACCTTCGATCCTTCAAACCTTAAACCTCAGTGCAGGAGGGAGTAGCAAGGGGAGGCGGCGGGATAAAAACGTTCCCTTCCCTCTCGTCATTTCAAAAGGTCACCCAACCAGGGAACCGGGGAGGGAGGATCAACGACTCCAGCGCGCGCCCCTTGCACGCCGGCGCAGGCGGCCCCGTAGCGCAAGGGAGGGCGGGAAAGGAAGGGGCGGGGGATGCCGGGGCGAATCTATAAAGGGCGTCATTCGGCCAGTTCGCTCCTCAGAAGCGCCGAGAGCGCGGCCGGGACGGTTGGAGAAGAAGGTGGCTCCCGGAAGGGGGAGAGACAAACTGCCGTAACCTCTGCCGTTCAGGAGCCCGGTTACTTATTTATTCGTTACCCTTTTTCTTCTTCCTCCCCCAAAACCTTTTCCTTTCCCCTCCTCTTTTTTTTTTTCTTTTTGGGAGACGAAAAATCTCCGGAAAGGCGGAGGAGAGCTCCTTTCGCCCCTTTTCGTTTCCCCGCCTCCTTCCCTCCCCCACCTTTCCCCTCCTCCGGCTTTTTTCTCCCAACTCGGGGAGGTCCTTCCCGGCGGCCGCCCCGACGGGGTCTGAGCACCTAGGTGGAGGCGGCGCAGGCTTTTTGTAGTGAGGTTTGCGCCTGCGCAGCGCGCCTGCCTCCGCGATGCACGGGGGTGGCCCCCCCTCCGGGGACAGCGCATGCCCGCTGCGCACCATCAAGAGAGTGCAGTTCGGAGTCCTCAGTCCGGATGAACTGGTAAGCGGCTCTGCCCTCCCACTCCTCCTCCCTCCCGCGCTGCGGGCGGGGCGTGATGGGCGCTGCGGAAATTTGGCGCTAGTCGCTGCACAAGGGGAACCGGTGGGGAGGAAGGGTTATCGCCGCTGAGGCAGTGTCTTGCGGCCTCGCAGTTATATTTTTCTAGTGGGTCAGCAAGCTTAGCTCTGTGTCGGAGCTGGGGACCTGGACACTGGAGGGGCTGAAGTGTGGGAAGGAGGGAGAAAAGGATGATTGGCTCCACGCCGCAGTTACCGACGTTAAACGGGATCACACCAATGCTAGGGAGCCTCTGCAAGTTTGGATGAGCAGCTGAGCCCCAGATTTTTTCCCTCCCCCTTCTACAAATATTAATTGAGCACCTGCTATGTGATAGACATGACACGCTGGGGATGCAGAGCTAAGCAAGACAGACAAGGACCCTGTCTTCTGGAGCACTTTCTGTGGGAAGGGGCTGGGGAGACAGACAATAAACACGAATGAGTGATATGAACAGGATAATTCATTAATGGCAAGGACCTTGAATAAAGTGAATTGGTGTAATGCGATGGCGAGTCACCGAGATGAGGCTACTTTAGGCGGGGTGGTGTCAGGGTCTGCGAAAGCCTGTCTAAGGAGTTGACATTGCCTGAATGATGAGAAACAGCCACTGTCTTAGGCCATAGATTCTAGGACTAGAGGTCTTCACTCAGAGGAAAGAATAGTGCAAAGGGCCTGAGGGAGGGGTTAACTGGATGTGTCCCAGGGGACTGAACGGTGCCCAGTGTGACTGGGGTTTAGTGGATGAGTAGTTATTAAAATGAGCTGGAGAAGCAAGAGGTGGGGCAGGCCAGGTTGGATATTGTAGATTATGATAAGAGATCTGAATTTCATTGTTTTCAGTAGGAACTCGTTGGAGAATTTTAAGCAGGAGAGGTGACATTAAGTTTATATTTAAAAAAAAAATTACTAACTTGGTTGTCCTGTGAACAACTGACTGGAGAGGAGGGCTAAGAATGGAAGCAGGAGCAACCAGGGAGGAGGGAGAGCTGTTGGCAACTTGGACTCCTTCCTCTGTGGAAAGAAGGCCAGTTGGCTGGAGAGAGTGGAATTGAATGGCTATGTTTGTGGACGGAGACAATTTTGCTGGAGGAGGTGGCTCAGTATGAAAGTTGTGTCAGGAGTTAGAACCTCCTGAACTCACAGCACACAGAATAAGTTCCAGATGGAGTGAAGGTTGAAATCTAAAAAACAAAACTATAAAGCACTTGAAAAATATAGAAGGCTTTTGGGGACTGATACCAGGGGCAGAAACCCTTATAGTAATGAATTGATTATTGGTAAATTTTGTAGAGTGCCTGTGATGTGGTAGGCACCGAGCTAAGCATTTTATCTACAAGAAAGAATAAGGCAGGTTTTATTACATAAAAATAAGAGCGGCTTCTGTTTATCAGAGACACCACGGGCAGCTAAAAAACAGATTAGGAAACAGTATTTGCCATGTGACCAACAAGGTTAAATTTCTGAATATACAAAGAACGCTTACAGATCAGTAAGGAAAGCACACATCTACTGGACAAATGGGTAAAGGATGTGAATAGGCGGTGCACAGAAGTACTACAGATGGCAAGTAAAAATATTCAGCTTACAAATAAAAACATACTAATTAAAACATAAAAGTTTTCCCTTATCTGGTTTTTCCCTGATCACAAAAATATTGGGAAATAGGCATGCTTATACGATTGTTCGTAGGATGATAAATTGGTATTTAACCTTTTTGGAGGACAATCTGACACTTTTATGAGTCATTTAATATGTGTATTCCTTGGCCCAGCACTCCACTTCTCAGAATGTATTCTTAAATAAAAGACTCTTAATGTCTCCCCTTGAACATGCCGCCCCCTGCCCCCCCCCCCCCCCCCCCCCCCCCCCCGTCAGGCTTGCCTGGTTTAGCAATCACTGGCTCCACCATTCATCTGGGGCTCAGGCCCAAAACCTAAAAACGTTTTTTTGTGTCTTCTCTTTTCTCACAACCTCTTTAGTCCATCTGCCAGTCTGTCAATTCTGCCTTTCAAAATATGTCTGTTCAATCCCCAGTACCTTACCTTCACTAAAAATAAAATAAATAAAAACCTAATTACCTCCCTCCCCCCCAAACAAACAAACAAACCAAATACGTCTGGAATCTAGTCATTTATGACTACGTGGACCACCCTGGTCCACCCCACCATCATCTTTCCAATGGAGCATTGCAGTCGCCCTGGCCCCTGGTTGTTCCTCCTTCAGGTTGCAGATCAGCCAGAGAGATCTTGTAATCATGTCTCTTTTCTTGCATGGAATTCTCTTCAAAGGATCTAAATTCTTACTTGAGATCCTGTATTATCTGGCCCCTGCTTGCCTTCCCATCTCACTACGATCTTCTTGTTGCTGTTTAACTGCACTAACCTGCTTGTTCTTCCAGCGCTAGGAGCTCATTCTTGCCTCGGGGACTTTATTATTCACTGTTCTGCTGCTTAGAACAACATTGTTCAGACCTGGGCAGGTCTGTTCCTTTGTCAGTGTGTTCTCTGCTCAGATGTCGTATCATTAGGTACTCATCCCCGACCACCCTGTTAAGTAACACCCCCCTGCATTCTCTAATCCCGAATCTTGACTTTATTTTACTTTGTAGCTGGTCAGTACCTAAAAGGATTAGTTTTTCTGATTCTTGCGTCCTCAGTGGAATGTAAATTTCATAAGGAACTTTGTATTCATCTCTTGTCCAGCATCTCAAATGGTGCGTGGAATCTAACAGGCATGTAATAAAAGTTACTTAAATAAATGAGTGAATTAATTAATTGCATAAGTACATAAAGATACATATAGAAGGAATTTTATTGCAAGATTGTTTGAAAATGAAATTGTTTAAAACTATAAATCACCTAAATATTTACTAATAGGAATCCTATTGAATAACTCAGGGTCTGTTACAGTAGAACAAGACCTTCCTAATAGGTTAAATCCCCTGATCCTCCGTTCCCAGATGGCTCAGACATCACTGCAAACTCACAGGGGCCCAGTGAGAGATTTTAAATATTCAAGAGAAACATAGAAGCCTGATGCCCTGGCACCTACTAGAACGGGTGGTTCCCTTTTAGCATTAGATGGCGCCAAATCCCTTTCAATGACGTCATACCTTTGTGAAGCTGGGTTTTTAGCAATTGCTAAATACTAGGCAAAAATAAGTATAGAGCAAGAGATAAAGGTGGTGGTGTCCAATCTGATTCTAAGATTTGAGAAGTGCAGTGCCCAGCAGGTGTCATAGGTAATTGTGGTGATTTGGGAAATAAAAATGTTATTTTTATTTTACTATGTTAAAAGAATATTTTTCTCAGTTTACGTGTATTATTTTTTCAAATGACTGTTAAGTTGCTGAGATGTAAATACTTATTCAGTTGTTTGGATCTAAGTATTTAATAAGCAGATCTCTTTTGGCCTAGGGAGTGCTGTGAAAGTTAGTGAGGCACTCAGGGCATTGTGAACTGATGAAGTTCAGGCATCTGGTTAAATGAAAAAGTTAAAACTGTGTGCACAATGAGGCGCCATTTATGTAAAAATGGGAACATATTTGTATTTTTTTAAAAAGCATGGAAGGCTGTTCACAGAACTTTACAGACATCGTCTCTGGGATGTAGAATTATGGGAGACTGATTTTGGTCTCCATGGCTCTTACGGTTTATATAGTGCTCCAGTGTTTAGAGGGAATAATTTAGTTCCACTTTGGTTAGGAAGGTAGGTGGGTAAGGGGCCTCTTGTGACACTGATAGTACTTAAAGGTAGAATATTTTCCACAAGTTTTGTGGAGTGTGTCAAAGTACAGAGGGCTTTTAGAATTGGGTGCAAGACAGAGCAGCCGTCTTTGCTGTTGTAAGATGGGTTAGGATGTTGCCGAGTGAGGGGAAGGAAGCAAGGAGGGTTTATGTGCAGCTTGTACAAAGTCGGGAAGGATGGGCTCTTGATTACATTTGAAGGCGTTGACCCCTAGTCATTAAAGGCAACTGTCCACCATGGAAAGCGTAACTCAATTTGTTTGTACCTCAACTTATTCCAAGAAGGATTTAAAACAGTAATTACACTCCTTTAGGAAGAGTGTGGGCCGCAGTGGTGAATCAGATTATCCTTTTCCTCAAATTATTTATAATCCAGTGAAGGATTTCCTATCTGTGCACCAAATAGTTTCTGAACCCCTACCATGTGCTGGTTACTTTGCTGGGCACTGAGGATATAAAGATAAAAGAAGCATGATCCTTCCCCTCAAGGATTACAGTCCATTGGGAGAGACAAATGTGTAAACAAGTAATTAAAGTTGGGCTAAGAACCTTGCTGGGGTTTGGGTAAGGCTAGGAAGTTAGAGAATACTTTATAAAGAGGTAGCATTTGAATTGGGTCTTAAAAATGAAGAGAAGTTTACTGGAAAAAAGGAGCACTTGAAAAGGAATTTTGAGAAATCTATTACAGTTGGGGCATAAACGTAGAGGGTGAGGAGGGGAATGTAGTGCCAAATAAAGCTGTAAGAATGGGCTGAAGCCAAGTTGTAAGGACCTTGTGTGCTTTGCTAAAGGCAGAAGAAAGAGAGCAAGTATTTACTGAGAATCTATGGCAGGCCATTGGTTTTGTGACCTCAGGGCACCCTCTGGGACTGGCTACCCTCTCAAGAGTCTTAACTTTTATCATGTAGGCAGTGAGAACCAGTGTTTGGATGAAGGACTGGGGGCTAAAGTCATTTGTGTACAATCCAAAATATAATTCATTAACTTAAAGTAGACGTTTAGTCCAGGACAACCCTGGCCCAGTCTCAGTGCCTGGAAGCACAGTGACTCCTTAGAACGTGACTGGCTTGGTGAGCATGGACTTGGAGCAGAGGGAGGTGGGTGAAGTTTCGAGTATGATTTCCATGAGGCCTCTCTCTGGTGCTAGTGACTCTTCTGGCAGCCAAAGTCAGGCCTGCTTCTGCTTTTTTGTGTTTCATTTAAGGGGAGCAAACCTCTTCTTTGTGTTTCTCATAAAACACGATGCAGCTGATAGGGCTCCGGCTTTGTGAATTTCAGCACCACCAGGTCTGTCTCCCTGAGATTTCATCAGGCCACCTTGATGAGTGCTGTGGGTGTTCAGAACCTCTTTTGCCTTGCATCTGCTGACCATTTCAGTTTCTACTCAGCAGTGGCTAATCAGATCCATTATGAGAGGATTGTTGGTTTGACCATCAGGGGACAATCTTCTCTCTTTTTTCAAGTTCTTTGAGGGTACTTTCGCGGTGGAGGGTCCTGAGCAGTTTAGTTTAGTTTAACAAACATCGAGAGCTATTGGATCCAGGATGATAGAGGAATGCCTTCTGCCCTAGAGATGCTTGTCATCTGTGGGGAAGACAGACCCTAATAGATAATTCCTTTGCATTGTGAGACTTGCAGTGGTAGAGAGGTTTTGGAAGTACAGAGGCAGCATTAGTCTGTCTAGGGAGGCTGTGGAAAGGCTTTCTGAAAGAAGCAATGCCTGAGCTGAGTCCTGAAATAGCAAGTTTGTCTTGTGGGGAAGGGCATTCCAAGCAGAGATAATCACATGTACGAGGACTCCAAGGAGAGCAGCAAATTTGCTGGGCAAGAGGGGTCCATTGGGGGCTCTGCTACGGGCAGGAAGAAAGGAAGGTAGAGATGTCATAAAACTCTTTTTGTAAGCTGTCCTGCTGAATTTGGACATTATGCTGAGGACAAGAGGGTATGAAAATTAGATTTCCATTTTAGAAAGAGCACCTGGATTATAGTATGGATGGATTGGAGAGAGGCAGGCTGGTGACCTAGGGAACGCTCTGATGTAGACTACAAAGGGAAGGCCTGGCCTAGGGCATTGGGTGTAGGGATGGAGAAGAGGGGCTGGATTCAAGAACTATTTAGGAGGCAAAAATGACCGGTACTTGGTGAATGTACCATTCACCAAGCTGTCACTTACTGAACACATATTATATGATAGATCCAGAATTCCAAACCAGGGGTCTCTGACTCCTGTTTTATGCCTTGGGTTAAGGAAGGGTCACTGTTGGTTTCTGACTTGAGTGCTGCTGTCTTACCTGGAGACTAAAGGAAAAGGAGAGATTTTTGTGGGAAAGGGAGTTTGCTTTTAGGCATGTTGAATTTATCCGGGGGTGGGGTATCTGGAGGCGGGGTTCAGTAGATAGTTCAGTGTGTGAATCCAAAGTCCAAAAGAAAGGTGAGGCCTAGAGGTAGAGATTTGGGCATAAGTAGTGAAAATCATCACAGGGACAACATTTGGGTGTGATGAGAAGTGTGGCTGAGCTAAAAGCTTGGGGAGTAGCAGTGTTTAAGGAGCAGATCAAGGCAAAGGAGCCTAGGAAGCAGACTCCAGAGAGGCAGCCAGAGAGGTAGGAAGAGAGAGCGAGCTTTAAGGAGGTGGCCCATCCGCAGTGCCTTACCGGCCACCAAGCTAAGACCGAGAGGGGTCTGTTGGATTGGGCAGAGAAGCTCATTGTCAGGAGTAGTTGGAGGGATGTGGTGGTGGACGGAGGTGCAGCATTTCGGAGGGTAGCTGGTATATAAGCACTCAGAATCACTGCGGTTCCCTGATTTGAACTCAGCTGTCTGTTTTTCCTACATGGTGTAGTGCCAGCGATGCACAGGCTTTGCCTCCCATCTCATGAGGCTCCAGGGTTCACTTCTGCTCCAAATAATTTTCACCAGCCCTCTACGCTGGCACCCCCTGTCTTATCCTAAAATCTCCCTCTGAACATGGGAGGGTTCAGGCTGGCCCAGGCCCTTGAGAAGGAGGAGATGACAAGGGCGGGGGCAAAGAGTGCTTAATTTGAGGAGCTGAAGTCAGAGCTGTCAGGGCGTGTGTTGGGCAGAACACCTGGGCTGCCAGGTGGCTGCGCCTACAGGGAGGTTCCTGCCAGGGACACAGATTCTGGCCTTGATTAACTTTGGGAAAGAATCAAGGCATTGATTTTTTCCCCCCCTTGAAACAACTTTTATTTTTTTTTGTGGTTAAATTCTATGCATAATAATGATCTAGCATTTAACCCAGTGGGATGTCCAGGGTCCAAGTCCTCGAGGTAGGCGACTTGTATGGGGCCCAGAGTTGACTGTACACTAGTCTAAATGCCCCCCACCCCAAGACAGTGACTGAAACGTGCTCTTGTGATATTCGACTTTGGCATTTCCAGAGGTAAACACACACCCTCATCCCCCTCATTCTGGGCTAAACCTGGTGAGTTTTCCTGTAAGTAGTTTGGGATTCTTTGAGCCCTTGGTACAGAGCTCCTCAACCACAAAGCCTGGAAACTAGGAATCTTATTTAGTTGTTCTTGGCCTTTCTTTTCTGCAGAAGCGAATGTCTGTGACAGAGGGTGGCATCAAATACCCAGAGACGACTGAGGGAGGCCGCCCTAAGCTTGGGGGGCTGATGGACCCAAGGCAGGGGGTGATTGAGCGCACTGGCCGCTGCCAAACATGTGCAGGTAAGTACTAGGGGGCAGGCATGGAATCCTAGAGGGAGAGAGGAAAGGAAGGGCTCAGGTCCTTGAAAAAAACAGAACTGAGGGTGGACACTTGGAGACTTGGTCTCTGAGGTGAGAGCTGGGAGGAAAGTGTCAGGTGTATGTTCCCACAGGAAACATGACCGAGTGTCCTGGCCACTTTGGCCACATTGAGCTGGCCAAGCCTGTATTCCACGTGGGCTTCCTGGTGAAGACAATGAAAGTTTTGCGCTGCGTCTGCTTTTTCTGCTCTAAGTTGCTTGTGGATTCTGTGAGTGGGAGATGGGCTCTGGCCTGGGGGCAGGGCTGCTGGGGGGCATCGGCAGCCCCAACTTGACCCTACTCTGCTCTGTCCCCAGAACAACCCAAAGATCAAGGACATTTTGGCTAAGTCCAAGGGGCAGCCCAAGAAGCGGCTTACACATGTCTATGACCTCTGCAAGGGCAAGAACATCTGTGAGGGCGGGGAGGAGATGGACAACAAGTTCGGTGTGGAGCAGCCTGAGGGTGATGAGGATTTGGCCAAAGAAAAGGTAGCGGGGGCTGCGCAGACTGTTGGGAGGGGTCGAGGGGTCGGGGTGGTGCTAGGGGCCTGTAGAGGAGGCAGTAGAAGAAGCAGGAACCCGAAGGACACAGAAGAGTGGGGAGGGCTGGCCCGGCCGGGTGTTGGGGGAGAAGGCCCGTCCTCTGGGCTCTGACGGCCCCTCTCTCTCCTTGCAAGGGCCACGGTGGGTGCGGGCGGTACCAGCCCAGGATCCGGCGCTCTGGCCTGGAGCTGTATGCGGAGTGGAAGCATGTCAACGAGGACTCTCAGGAGAAGAAGATCCTGCTGAGTCCTGAGCGGGTGCATGAGATCTTCAAACGCATCTCGGATGAGGAGTGCTTTGTCCTGGGCATGGAGCCACGCTACGCCCGGCCTGAGTGGATGATTGTCACCGTGCTGCCCGTGCCCCCGCTCTCCGTGCGGCCCGCGGTTGTGATGCAGGGCTCTGCCCGCAACCAGGTCAGTGGCTTCAGGGCTCTCAGCTGGTCGGCTGGGTGTCTGAGTCGAGGGAGCCGTGGGAGAGGTGAAGGGGTGTAGAAGCTGGGGGTGAAGGGCAGTGTGCAGAGGTGACGGACAGGTCACCTGGGCCTGAAGATACCCTGCCACTTGCTAGTTCTGTGACCTTTAATGAGCCCCTTAACGAGGTTAGAGCTCACAAAGGTTCTTCTGGATCTGTGCCCCAAGAGGCCAGGCCTGCCTCTCAGCGTGGTGTGAGGGCGAGAGGTGCCGGGTGCTGGCGCATGCATGCTGAGCGCTCGAGGGTTACTGGATTGTGACGAGGCTGACTTCCTGCCTCAGGACGACCTGACACACAAACTGGCCGACATTGTGAAAATCAACAATCAGCTTCGGCGCAACGAGCAGAACGGGGCGGCAGCCCATGTCATCGCCGAGGATGTGAAGCTCCTCCAGTTCCACGTGGCCACCATGGTGGACAACGAGCTGCCCGGCTTGCCTCGCGTGAGTCAGAAGGCTCCCCACGCCCTGAACCTGGAAGAAAGGGAGTGGGGCCGGGATAGGGGCCAGTGTGTGTCCTCCAAGCTCTGGAGGAGCTGCCGGTGCTAACTGCTGGGATGCCCCCCGCCCTGTGTTTTCTCACAGGCCATGCAGAAGTCTGGGCGTCCCCTCAAGTCCCTGAAGCAGCGGTTGAAGGGCAAGGAAGGCCGTGTACGAGGGAACCTGATGGGCAAGCGAGTGGACTTCTCGGCCCGCACGGTCATCACCCCCGACCCCAACCTCTCCATTGACCAGGTTGGCGTGCCCCGCTCCATTGCCGCCAACATGACCTTTGCGGAGATCGTCACCCCCTTCAACATTGACAGGTGTGCTCAGTTCAGGAGCCCTGCTTGGAGGGGCCTAGGGAGACTGGGGGGAATGGGCTCTGAGCAAGAAGGAGAGAGCATTGAAGTTTAGCTGTTTGGGCTCCCACATGGGGCTTTGGGATAAGGGTAACAAGAGCTTTTGGGGAAGCATTTTGTTCATTGCATCCCTTTCCTTCCTAGACTTCAGGAGCTAGTGCGCAGGGGGAACAGCCAGTACCCAGGGGCCAAGTACATCATCCGGGACAACGGTGATCGCATTGACCTGCGTTTCCACCCCAAGCCCAGTGACCTTCACCTGCAGACTGGCTATAAGGCATGTAACAGGCCAGGGCCTCTCTTATTTGAGCAACCAGCTCTGACTGGGGGCCGGCTGGAGTGGGCCCTCTGAGGTTGTCCTCTTAGGATCCAAGCTTACTGACTCTCTCTTTAAAAGACTGCTGTCCTAGCCAAGCTTGTAGCTGCCAGTCACTGGCATTCAGGGTGACGGTCACATACATCCAAGGGCAGCATGAGGGACATATGGCAGGAAAGAGAGATCCAGGTTAGGAACAGAGCAGAAGTCCTCACATCGAGTCTCTCGGTTTTCTCCCCCAGTTGAGTTCCCGGAGGTTAGTGGGTGCTATGTCTTAATTATCTCTGATAACCTGGAATCTAGCCCAGTGCCTGACCCAAAGGGGATGGTTGATAAGCATTTCAAGTGGCACAAGACCACAGGATTATCAGTTTCTGTGTCCAAAGCATCTTAGGTCCACTATCACTTCATTCTTGGCATACCTCCTTCACTGAGGTTTTTTCCGCACCTCACCCCGCCCAGGTGGAACGGCATATGTGCGACGGGGACATTGTTATCTTCAACCGACAGCCAACTTTGCACAAAATGTCCATGATGGGACATCGGGTCCGCATCCTCCCCTGGTCTACTTTTCGCTTGAATCTTAGGTCAGTCCGCCGGCCGGGACTGGGCTGCTCCCTGGGTTTCACTGCGGACGTCTTCCCAACTCTGACTTCCCTCTTTCACTGCAGTGTGACAACTCCATACAATGCTGACTTTGATGGGGATGAGATGAACTTGCACCTGCCACAGTCTCTGGAGACTCGGGCTGAGATCCAGGAACTCGCTATGGTGCCACGCATGATTGTAACCCCGCAAAGCAATCGCCCTGTCATGGGCATCGTGCAGGACACGCTGACCGCAGTGCGCAAGTTCACCAAGAGGGATGTCTTTCTGGAGCGGGTATGTGGTCCCTAGAGGTAAGCCCTGGCCTGGGTGGGCGGGGGCCCAGCACAGTGAGGCCGAGGACAGTGAGGAGCTGTGACTTGTGCCCTGCCTTACTCTGCGCTGACCTGTATGTGAGACTGCCTTTTTTGTGAGGCAGAAGGAAAGGGGATTAGGACAGACTGAGGCCGAAAACGGTATGTGGCTTTAGCTCCTCATTTAATTCCTTAAAATGTCATGTAATTTCACGTGTTGTCTGGAAAGTAAAGGCAAAGAGAGAAGGTAAATACGAGTTTGTTAAAATTCTGTTTATCTATTTATTCTTACTTTCATTTATTTCCTAATTATTAAAAGTAGTTTGTATTTCATTAAAAAAAAAAATCTTAAAAGCTTCACTGTCACAGTGAATTTTTTTAGTAAAAGTTTGGAAAACACTTTTCTTGCCATCTCTTTGCCTCCAAAGTCTGGCTTTCCCTGTTGGGTAGGGAGGCCTCCCCCAACATTCACCAGAGATGAGGCCGGCAGTTCTGACTTCCTGTCTTTCCGGCCCTTCTCCCAGGGGGAAGTGATGAACCTCCTGATGTTCCTGTCCACGTGGGACGGCAAGGTCCCACAGCCAGCCATCCTGAAGCCCCAGCCCCTGTGGACGGGGAAGCAGATCTTCTCCCTCATCATACCTGGCCACATCAACTGCATCCGCACCCACAGCACCCATCCCGATGATGAGGACAGTGGCCCTTACAAGCACATCTCTCCTGGGGACACCAAGGTAGGGCCTGGCTTCTGGATGTGTGGGGAAAGACTTTGGACATGGAGCCACAGCAGGGGCCCTGAGACGTGCTCTGTCTGCAGGTGGTGGTGGAAAATGGGGAGCTGATCATGGGCATCCTGTGCAAGAAGTCTCTGGGCACATCAGCCGGCTCCCTGGTCCACATCTCTTACTTGGAGATGGGTCATGACATCACTCGCCTCTTCTACTCCAACATTCAGACTGTCATTAACAACTGGCTCCTCATCGAGGGTAAGTTGAGGGGCTCCATGAAGTCCTCTGTAAGTCCTGGCTCTCTCACTTCTTACTGCTCTTCTTAAGTTCCTTTCTTTTTCCTCCTTGGATTTGGCGCCCCTCCATCTACTCTTGACTGTGATTCCCTCCCATGTTTCTTGGGAGTCCAAAGAAGTGTTGCTGACACTTCTCCTTATTTCTAGGTCATACCATTGGCATTGGGGACTCCATCGCTGACTCTAAGACTTACCAGGACATTCAGAACACTATTAAGAAGGCCAAGCAGGATGTAATAGAGGTGAGAGGGAAGGCTGGGCAAAGACACAAGAGGCTCTCGGTGACTTTGAACTGAGGAGGACTGAGAGGGGCATTGGGGTTGGAGGGAAGGGGACCAGTGGAGATTGATGTTTCCCTGATAACGCAACCTCTTCCTCTGCACCCAGGTCATCGAGAAGGCGCATAACAATGAGCTGGAGCCCACCCCAGGGAACACTCTGCGGCAGACCTTTGAGAACCAGGTGAACCGCATTCTCAACGATGCCCGAGACAAGACTGGCTCCTCTGCCCAGAAATCCCTATCTGAGTACAACAACTTTAAGTCTATGGTTGTGTCCGGGGCTAAAGGTTCCAAGATCAACATCTCTCAGGTGGGGAGCTTTGTCTTAACAGATGTGGGGCCACACTGAAGGTGGGGAGGAGGAGGGAAGGTGGGTGTTGCTGGGGAAGTCAGGGGAACGTCCTGGGTACTCTTAGTCTCAAGACAGAGAGAGTTAGATGCACCCCACCTTTTCTGTTTCCCAGGTCATTGCTGTTGTCGGGCAGCAGAACGTGGAGGGCAAGCGGATCCCGTTTGGATTCAAGCACCGGACTCTGCCTCACTTCATCAAAGATGACTATGGGCCTGAGAGCCGTGGCTTCGTGGAGAACTCCTACCTGGCCGGCCTCACACCCACTGAGTTTTTCTTCCATGCCATGGGGGGTCGTGAGGGGCTCATCGACACAGCTGTCAAGACTGCTGAGACTGGTGAGGCCTTGTGACCCAGGGCCCTTCTGTGGGCTGGTACCAGGGAGAAACGTAGTCTGAGAAGCCCCTCGTGGGTGAGAGTAGGGGTTCTCAGGCTAAAGTCTTCTATTCCCAGAGAAGTAATTTTGGCCTTTATGGAAAGAATAGTGATTAAAGGTCAAGAGTTAGAAAAACACGCTTGCTCTGGTTGCTGTGCAGCATTCCAGGGTGCAGGGAGAGAGCCTCAGGGTCTCTGCTGCTGACCCATCATGTGGGGGGTAGTTCCTGGGGGTCTCTGCTGGACCCTGGTTCCATCTGGAGGTGGGCATGGGTTTCATTGAGAGGCCTTGGGGATAAAAGGGGCTTCTAGCTGGCCTTTTTTTTTTTTTTTTTTTTTTGAAGTATAGTCAGTTTACAATGCTTTGTCAATTTCTGGTGTACAGCACAATACTTTAGTCATATAGGAACATAATATATTCATCTTCATGTTCTTTTTCACTATAGGTTTCTGCAAGGTATTGAATGTAGTTTCTTATGCTATACAGTATAAACTTGTTTATTTTATGTATATTAGTTAGTATATGCAAATCTACAACTCCCATTTATCCCTTCCCTAGCTGGCTCTTCTGAGGATGAGAGTGGGTTGAGGCTCCAGAGTGGCCAGCAAGGCTTGTCCTGAGTTAGGAGGGCCCCTCTTCTTGCTCTGGGTCCCTCAGTCGATAACCTCCCCCCAGGGTACATCCAGCGGCGGCTGATCAAGTCCATGGAGTCGGTGATGGTGAAGTATGATGCCACTGTGCGGAACTCCATCAATCAGGTGGTGCAGCTGCGCTACGGCGAGGACGGTCTGGCCGGCGAGAGCGTCGAGTTCCAGAACCTGGCCACCCTGAAGCCTTCCAACAAGGCTTTTGAAAAGAAGTGAGGAGGCAGCTGGCAGACGGTTCTCACTTCAGGGCTCAGGGCCAGAGTAATGGGGATTCCTCTCCCTACGCATAACAAGATCACTGGACTATTCTTGCACCAGACCTTACCTTATACCACCCCTTCCCCATGCCCACCCCCGGCAGCAGCTGCACGATGGGAGATGGCAGGTGGAGAGCGGAGCTGAGATCATCCTGACTTTGTCCTTGGTTTTGATACAAAGCAAGGCCAGAGGGGCAGGCACAAGCTCAGGTCCTGATGAAAGTCCTTATGTCTGGATCTTCTATTTCCCCACCCAGGGTTCTTGTCTGCAAAGCTTGTTCCTGTGGGCTGTGTACCTTAGGAGCCCTCCTGGTGCTCACTGCTGGGATCAGGGCCCAGGGCCCACCTGTCTCTTGACTGCACCCCTGCCACCTGCAGGTTCCGCTTTGATTACACCAATGAGAGGGCCCTGAGGCGCACTCTGCAGGAGGACCTGGTGAAGGACGTACTGAGCAATGCACACATTCAGAATGAACTGGAGAGAGAATTTGAGCGGATGCGTGAGGACCGGGAGGTGCTCAGGGTCATCTTCCCAACTGGTGACAGCAAGGTGCGTGTGGGCGGGAAGGGCTGAGTTGGAGAAGCACTGGCCCTGCACGCCTGTCCCTGACCCATGGTCCTTCCTCTCGTCCCTCTTGCCTCAGGTCGTCCTCCCTTGTAACCTGCTGCGCATGATCTGGAATGCTCAGAAGATCTTCCACATCAACCCTCGCCTTCCCTCCGACCTGCATCCCATCAAGGTGGTAGAGGGTGAGTACTTGTTTTGGGGCTGCCAGACTAGGATCAGGAGTCTACTGGGCCCTGGTCCACAATCTCATCACCTCCCGTTTGGCCCCCAGGAGTCAAGGAGCTGAGCAAGAAGCTGGTGATTGTGAATGGGGACGACCCACTGAGTCGACAGGCCCAGGAGAATGCCACCCTGCTCTTCAACATCCACCTGCGGTCCACGCTGTGCTCCCGCCGCATGGCTGAGGAGTTCCGGCTCAGTGGAGAAGCCTTTGACTGGCTGCTTGGAGAGATCGAGTCCAAGTTCAACCAAGCAATTGTGAGTGCTGTACTTCTCACCTCAGCCTTGGTTTTCTTCTTTGACCTATTGACTTTTCTGGGCTCTCAGAACAGCCCACTTCTGCCCACAGTTACCTGATAATAACTCATTCATTGAGAGACTATTGTGTACCAAGTCCTGTGTTTGGGGCTTTGTACCTTTTATTCCTTAGTAGTCTTAAGACTACCCTAGTGGTGAGGGATGTTAGTCCCACTTTGCAGACATAAAAACTGAACCTTGGGGAGATGATATGACTGTATTATTATATGATGGTCATATAGGAAATAAGTGGCATGCTGGCTGGGATATGAAATGTGAATGTTCTTTATTTTCTTAAAATGTCTGCTGTGTGCAGAATTCTAAATTAGGTGGAGGGAGGGAACTGGAGAGAGTAAGCAGGAAAGACAGCTATAGATAATAGAATATACTGTCATTGTCTTTAAGGATTTTACAGGGTAATGGAAAGGAGAAGCGTTATAATTATAGGCATGCCTCTAAATCCACTTGATATAAATTCAGTTTTATAAATTAGATAATTAAAATGCATTAGGGAATACTATGAAACATGGTTGTAAGAAATTAAGGAAGAGTTAAAGAGAAAGACATCCCCTGTTCATAGATTAGAAGGCTTACTATTGTTAAATGGCAACAATCCTCAAAGTGACCTATAAATTCAGTGCATTCCAATTTGACCTATCAAATTCCAGCTGCCTTTTTAATCTATTTTTATATGTAGTGGTTAATATTTGCAAATCTCAAACTCCCAAATTTACCCCTTCTCACCCCCTTTTCCCTGGTCACCATAAGATTGTTTACTGTAAGACAGTATGTTGTTGATATAAAGATACATAGATCAGTGTAGATAAACAGAATAGAATTAAGAGTCTAGGAACAAATTCTCACATTTATGGTCACTTGATTTTTGACAAGAGTACCAAGTCAGTTAAATGGGGAAAGAATAGTCTTTTCAACAAATAGTGCTGGGACAGCTGTATATCCACATGCAAAAGAATGAAGTTGGATCCCTGCCTCACACCATATACAAAAATTATCTCATGTATGAGAACTATAACTATAAAATGCTTTCAGAAGAAAACATCAGGGTAAATCTTTATGATCTTGGCTCAGACAGTGAATTCTTAAGTATGGTACCAAAGCATGAGCAGCAGCAGCAACAACAAAAATACATAAATTGCATGCCATCAAAATTAAAACCTTTACTGATTCAGAGATACCATGAAGAAAGTAAAAAGACAACACACAGAATGGGGGGAAATATTTGTAATCATATATCTGATAAGGGTCTGTAAAAGGACTATTACAAGTCAGCAATAAAAAAAAAACTAACAACTGAATAGATGTTTTCCCCAAGGAGATATAAATGACCAGTGAACACATGAATGGATGCTCAACAGCTATAGCCATCAGGGAAGTGCAGATCAAAACCACAATAAGATACCACTTCATGTCCACTAGGATGGCTAAGAGAAAAAATAAACAAGTATTGGTGCGAGGATGTGGAGAAATTGGAGCTCTCGTGCACTGCTTGTGGGAATGTTGCAACTGTTTTGGGAAATGGTCTGGCAATTTCTCAAAAGTTTAAACATAGAGTTACCGTATGACCCTGCAGTGTCACTTCTAGGAATATGCCCAAGAGAACTGGGCGCGTATGTCCACACAAAGACCTATACACAGATGTTCATAGCAGCATTATTCATAATAGCTACATGTCCATTAACGAATGGATAAAACAAAATAAGGGAATATTATTCTGTAATAAAAAGTAATGAGCTATCGAAGCCATAAAAAAGACAGTGATGAACCTTAAATGTGTATTACTATGTCAAGCAGTCTACATACTGTGTGATTCAAATTAAAAGATTACATTTTATGGTATGTGATTATGTCTCAATTAAAATAATGCATTCGGGAACGTCCCATGTAGAAGACTATTATCAAGTGAATATTTACCCTGTAACTTTAGCATACTTTTAGGAATTTGGGTTTTAGATGGCATAGTTAGTACCTTTTCCTGGGTGTGCAGCACATCAGGTGCTAAATGGTGTGTGTAAATCGAAATGCTGTCTGAAGGAGGGGATGCTCAAAAAAGACTGATTTTTTTTTTAAGTCTCTGCCTTTTCCAAGCGCCTCTGCCCCATGTCTTTGAAGAGCAGATAGTCCTGGTCCTGACTATGCCTCATTCACCAGAGGGGAGGGATCTTCTTTTCTGACACTGGATCTTCTTATTCCTCAGGCCCATCCTGGTGAAATGGTGGGAGCTCTGGCTGCACAGTCCCTCGGAGAACCTGCCACCCAGATGACCTTGAACACCTTCCACTATGCTGGCGTGTCCGCCAAGAACGTGACACTGGGTGTGCCCCGACTTAAAGAGCTCATCAACATTTCCAAGAAGCCAAAGACCCCCTCACTTACCGTCTTCCTGCTGGGCCAGTCAGCTCGGGACGCCGAGAGAGCCAAGGTAGGGCTTGCGGTTAACGGGCTTCCTGGCAGGAGGAGGAGGTGGGGACTGTTTTGTTGAAATGAAGGCTTTGGGATTCCCTCTGCAGGTGGATTTGAAGAGGCCTTTGGAGCCACCAAGATACCTGTGACATGAGTCCCCCTTTCTTCCCAGGACATTCTGTGCCGCCTGGAACATACAACATTGAGGAAGGTGACTGCCAACACGGCCATCTACTATGATCCAAACCCCCAGAGCACAGTGGTGGCAGAGGATCAGGAGTGGGTGAATGTCTACTACGAGATGCCTGACTTTGACGTGGCCCGAATCTCCCCCTGGCTTTTGCGGGTGGAGCTGGACCGGAAGCACATGACCGACAGGAAGCTGACTATGGAGCAGATTGCCGAAAAGATCAACGCTGGTGAGGCTGGGAGGGCGGGCCCAGCTCAGGGGTCCTGCCTGGGCTCCCCCTGTCCTGTCCCTTGCACTCATCCCAGACAAGCCGCCCACGCTCACTGCCTTCCCTGCACACGTTCTGCTCCTCCAGGGCACCTCTTCCCCAGGTTCCCCTCCAAACTGCCCTTTCCTCTCACCGTTTCCCCTCCCTCTGAGAAGAAGGGGGAAGCCGAGGGGAGCTCAGCATGGGGAGAGCTATGGGAGAGCCGTGAGCGGAAGCTGTCCTGCAGCTGCGATCATTCCCATTTCTCCCCAGGTTTTGGCGACGACTTGAACTGCATCTTCAATGATGATAATGCAGAGAAGCTGGTGCTCCGGATCCGCATCATGAACAGTGATGAAAACAAGATGCAAGAGGTAAAGGGCACCAAGGAGAAACTATACGTCAAACATAGAAAACTGTTAAATCTTGTTCCTGACCAGAGAAGCTAAAATGAAAGCAGCGTTGAGTGCCGGTCACACCACTTAAAGTAGAAACAGTGAATGGTGGTTAGCACTGGTTTTCAAAATTCTAACAGCATATAGACTCCTTCCTGCTTGCCATTGTCTTTTTTAACTATTAGCACTTGGCTTGATGTGCTTAGGAGACGGATCCATGCATTTCTTAGACTTCCTGCCAGGATTAATTTAAGGACATCTGATTAGATGCTGAACAGTAGCCTGAGACAACCTTCAAGTGACAGTGTCATTCTTTTTTTATGACTTTAGCTTGATGATTAAGATACAATTCAGTGTAAAACCAAACGGCATTAGTTATTAGGTTTACCAGATTGGAAGTTATTTTAGTGACTGCTTTAAAGAAACATGAGGCCATAACAAAAGCCGTAATTATTTTTACCTTGGCATGTGAGTTACTAGGATACAGAGGTTAGAGAGGTGTGGAACTATTCCTTATTTCATGATGCTTGTTGATGACGTTTATTCTCAGCATTTCTGTTATGAGTAGTTTTTTCACCTCCTCTTAAGAGGAATATGTTTATTGGTTAAAGATGCGAAATGGTTAAGACGCTAATTCCATTTCAGATCTTTGTATTATTTATTGTATGATGAATTTTATTTTTCATGAGATGTCTTGGTTTTCCTACATACAAAATAGCAGTATTGATAAAGTTTACATGGATTATTTAAAAAAAAACTTCTAGCAGCAAAAATCTGTGAAATGTGAAGTAGCAGCCACGTAGGTGCAGTAGTCGGCGTTCACGGGGGGCGTCCCCCCCACAGCCCTGCCACTGCTCTCTCCTCCCCGAGGCACCCACGTGAGGGCAGGGCGGCCAGTAGGAACTGCTGTGTCCTAGGGAAAGTGGTGTGACAGCAGGTAGAACAAGACCCGAGAAGAGATTTGACTAGTGACTTCTCCTGGGCATGGCTCCTAAAAAATTGTTCAGCAGATGTGGGTGCCTGGTGCTTTAAATACAAACTCAGAACTTACTAGCTGTCGAACTGGCTGAGACTAGATAAGAGCATGTTGAGGGCGTACACCCCATCAGAGGGGATCACACGTTGGGGTGTCAGCAGGCCAGGCAAGTGCTCAGTGACTGTCAGGACGAGAGGGCAGGGCCGAGTGCTTTGTTACAGCCCTTGGAGCGCGTGGCGCGCGCGCGCACAGTAGAAGCTGTATTAGGGTGGTGGGTATGGCTGTCTTGTCTTAGGTTTCTTTTAATACCATCCTAAAAACACGATAGAAGGTAATCTAACCTTACTGCAACTGAAAAGGGCAAGTCTGGGCCTGACCTGGCTCTCTAGGTCCTCGAGGAGGCTGTGGTTTGAGGTGAGACCTACCAGAGGGTTCTAGGCATGCTGACCTCGCTCCTTGTTGCAGGAGGAAGAGGTGGTGGACAAGATGGATGACGATGTTTTCCTGCGCTGTATCGAGTCCAACATGCTGACAGATATGACCCTGCAGGGGATCGAGCAGATCAGCAAGGTCAGCCGTTCCCTCCCCGAGAGCCCGTCCACCCCCACTTCTCTCCTCCCCACTCCCGCCCCGCCCGGCCTGAGCTCACCCTGTCCCTCCAGGTGTACATGCACCTGCCGCAGACGGACAACAAGAAGAAGATCATCATCACGGAGGACGGGGAGTTCAAGGCCCTGCAGGAGTGGATCCTGGAGACTGATGGTGTGAGCTTGATGCGGGTGCTGAGTGAGAAGGACGTGGACCCTGTGCGCACCACGTCCAATGACATTGTGGAGATTTTCACGGTGAGCCCCTCAGAGTCCACCGCCCCGCTGTCATTCCTGGATCTCTCTGGCTCGAGGCCCTCTCCCTGGGTCTCAGGCAGGGGTTGTAGTCCATGTGTCCCCTCTGGGCACTTCCTTGGTCAGATTGTTTTATGCCTGAATCCACTGTTGAGTCTGGGCTTCACTGACTCCTCACTGTCCCTCTGTGGATCTGGGTGCTGGTAGCAGCCGGGAGGAGAGCAGAGATACTTGGTCTTGACCCTTCACGCCTGACCCCCACGCCAGGTGTTGGGCATCGAAGCCGTGCGGAAGGCCCTGGAGCGGGAGCTGTACCATGTCATCTCCTTCGATGGTTCCTACGTCAATTACCGGCACTTGGCTCTCTTGTGCGATACCATGACCTGTCGCGGCCACTTGATGGCCATCACCCGACATGGGGTCAACCGCCAGGATACTGGGCCGCTGATGAAGTGCTCCTTTGAGGAAACGGTACCGGCAGAAGTTCTGGGCGGGGTGGAAGGAGGGAAGTGGGGAGGCAGTGCTGTGGGACAAGGCGTCCTCTGCAGTGAGCGTGGAGCAGGGCTTGGCGCGGTTCCCTTTGTGGGGTGGGTGGCTGTAACGACCACTGTGTGGGGTCAGGGTCTGATGGTGCGCCGCCTCCTCGGAGGTTTAGGTGGACGTGCTCATGGAAGCAGCTGCACATGGAGAGAGCGACCCCATGAAGGGGGTGTCCGAGAACATCATGCTGGGCCAGCTGGCTCCGGCCGGCACTGGCTGTTTTGACCTCCTGCTCGATGCGGAGAAGTGCAAGTACGGCATGGAGATCCCCACCAACATCCCCGGCCTGGGGGCTGCCGGCCGTGAGTACGGGGTCTGCGGGGGGCATGGTCGGGGGGAGGGTGGCCCGTCCCCGGGTGCTGTTCCTCGTGGGTCACCGTGTGCCTCTCTGCAGCCACCGGCATGTTCTTCGGCTCAGCACCCAGTCCCATGGGAGGAATTTCTCCAGCCATGACACCCTGGAACCAGGGTGCAACCCCAGCCTATGGCGCCTGGTCCCCTAGTGTTGGTGAGTGACACCCAGGAAGACCAGCCTCTGGGTGGTTCAAAAGGCCGGAGGGCTGGGCTCCCAAAGGGTCACCTAGCTGGGACACTGGAGGCCCAGGAGCTCTGGGGATGTCTTGGGCTCCAGCTCTGGTTTTAACTAATGTTTCTCTCACTTGCAGGGAGCGGGATGACCCCGGGGGCAGCAGGCTTCTCTCCTAGCGCTGCTTCAGATGCCAGCGGCTTCAGCCCCGGTTACTCCCCGGCCTGGTCTCCCACGCCAGGCTCCCCAGGCTCCCCGGGCCCATCAAGCCCATATATCCCCTCACCCGGTGAGTTGTCCTTCTCTGACAAGGCCAAGTTCATTTCCTCTTTGATCCTTCCTTCTAGGCAAGTCTCCATAATTTAACTCCCTTCTTCTTTCACAGGTGGTGCCATGTCTCCCAGCTACTCCCCGACGTCGCCTGCCTACGAGCCCCGCTCCCCTGGGGGCTATACGCCCCAGAGTCCATCTTATTCCCCCACTTCACCCTCCTACTCCCCGACCTCTCCATCCTATTCTCCAACCAGTCCCAACTACAGTCCCACATCACCCAGCTACTCCCCGACCTCTCCCAGCTACTCCCCTACCTCTCCCAGTTACTCCCCAACCTCTCCTAGCTACTCTCCCACCTCTCCCAGCTACTCCCCAACTTCCCCCAGCTACTCACCCACTTCCCCCAGCTACTCACCCACTTCCCCCAGCTACTCACCCACTTCCCCCAGCTACTCCCCAACCTCTCCCAGCTACTCGCCAACTTCACCCAGCTATTCTCCCACCTCTCCCAGCTACTCACCAACATCTCCAAGCTATTCACCGACATCACCAAGCTACTCCCCAACTTCCCCAAGTTACTCACCCACCAGCCCTAACTATTCTCCAACCAGTCCTAATTACACCCCGACATCACCCAGCTACAGCCCAACCTCACCCAGCTACTCACCTACTAGTCCCAACTACACGCCGACGAGCCCCAACTACAGCCCAACTTCTCCAAGCTACTCTCCAACTTCACCCAGCTACTCCCCGACCTCGCCCAGCTACTCCCCTTCAAGCCCACGCTACACACCACAGTCTCCGACCTATACCCCGAGCTCTCCCAGCTACAGCCCCAGCTCTCCCAGCTACAGCCCTACCTCGCCAAAGTACACCCCAACCAGCCCCTCCTACAGCCCCAGCTCACCGGAGTACACCCCGACCTCCCCCAAGTACTCACCTACCAGCCCCAAGTATTCACCCACTTCCCCCAAGTATTCTCCTACCAGCCCCACCTATTCGCCTACCACCCCGAAGTACTCGCCAACATCTCCTACTTACTCTCCAACCTCTCCGGTCTACACCCCAACCTCCCCCAAGTACTCACCCACTAGCCCCACTTACTCACCCACCTCCCCCAAGTACTCTCCCACCAGCCCCACCTACTCGCCCACTTCTCCCAAAGGCTCCACCTACTCGCCCACCTCCCCTGGCTACTCGCCCACCAGCCCCACCTATAGCCTCACCAGCCCAGCCATCAGCCCGGATGACAGTGATGAGGAGAACTGAGGGTGAGCAGCACGCAGTGGCACCTGGCTAGGTGAAGGGCGGCTCTGGGGGTGCTTGTCCTCTCCCCTCCCCCATGGGGTGCAGGCTCCTGGTCTGGCTCCCTTGTACATAGTTCCTGGTGACAAAGTTCCCTGTTGAAGTTCTGGTCCCATTTCTGCCAGGCCTTCTGTCTTGTCCTCCACTTGTGCTGTCTCAGAACCCACTCACCTGGCTGTGGTGTTCTCCTTCCTGGCCCCTAACCCAGGCCTGTCCCCAAATCAAGGATCCCTTCTTGCCTGTGGCTTGATTGGGGGGTAAAGGGTATTTTAACTTCTTAGGGGTAGTTCCTGCTCTGGTTGTTACATCTGATCCTCGGGAAGAACAAAGCGAAAGCTGCCTTTTGTCTGTTATTTTATTTTTTGAAGTTTAAATAAAGTTTACTAATTTTGACCAAAAGTGTGTGCATTGAGTGCTTATTTGGGAGGCAGGAATACCCAGGCCCTTCTCCCTTCCCTAGGCTGCTGATCCATTTATCATGTCTTAGCTGAGCCCTGCTCCAGGGAGAGGCGGGGAAATGAGCGCAGACAGTGCGTCTTTCACTGAACACGTGCTCTGTGCGCGGGCTTCGTGGTCGAACAGATGTGGGCCTCCGTCCTGCATTAAAGCAGTATTGACATAAAATCTTTTTAACTGATTTTCCTGATTATCAAAATACGTAATTTAGAACAGTACAAAAAAGTGTAGTTGGGAAGCAGGAGAATTATTGCTGGTAAGGCCACCACCAGGAGGCATATTTTCTTCGGGTATTTTTCCTACAGTTTTCTCAGATCACTTCCAACCAGTCTCTGGCCTCCAACTAACAATGAGATTATGGATACTAGAAAGTTTCAAAGCTGAGGTTAAAGGACTTAGTGATAATTTGCTGTCTCCAGTTGGCCATATTCTGTTTCATTAGTTCCTTAATGTGGACATCCACTTTCTGTGTCCTCTGCAAATTGTGCTTCACCTCAGGTGTTTTAAATTTATTTTAAACTTTGAAATAGTTCAAAGAATAGAAAGTAACATGGCCTGGATCTATTTATCACTAAGATTATAGATGCTAGGTACCATTTTGCAATATTTAATCCAGATCTTACATTGTTTTGAAAGAGATGACTTATTTTTATGGAAGGATACATGTTTATTATAAAAGATCCAAGCACTGTAGAAAGAAAAAAAAAAGTAAGATCTCCCTAATTCCCACCACCAAGAGACTACTGCTGGCAATTGGTGAACGTAATTGCAGACATCTCACTATGTAGAATGACAGGAGATTAGATAGAAATTGTTTAATGGGATAATTTACATATGGTCTTGAGTTTGGGCTGCTAACACAATACCGTAGACGTGTTTATAAACATTTCTCATTTCTGGAGGCTGGGAAGCCAAGATCAAGGCACTGGCAGATTCTGTGCCTGGTGAGGGTTTGGTGCCTGGTGAGGGTTTGCTCCCTGGTTCACAAAAGGCCAACTTCTCACTGTGTCCTCACTTGGCGGAAGGGGAGCTCTCTGGAGCCTCATAATGAAGTCACTAATCCCATTCATGAAGGCTCCACCCTCATGACTTAAGCACCTCTTAAAAGCCCCGCCTCCAAATCCCATCACCTTGGGGATTACATGAGGATGTGGGGGAGGTAGCCTATATATAGCACATACTACTTAATAAATTGAATTTTTATGAAGAAAAAAAGAGACTGCTGAATTTGGTGGATGTCACATGACTATATCTTCCCATAAGAAATAGTCCTAGAAGGAGGTCCCTCTAGCAAGAAATAAATATTGGGAAAACAATGAGAAGTTAATAATGTTATGCTATTTTTAAAAACATTGAGAGTTTATATAGTATGACTGATTTCCTACAGTTTTCTTGTGTCCCCCTTCCTATGTTTTCTGTTTTGTATTTTGTTTTTGTTTTAATCTGATGTGCTTTAAAAGGCACATCTGTTGTAAGAAATTGCATGCATGGCCTTCTGTCTTCCCCAGAGGTAACCACTATCTTGAATTTTGTGTTTTGTGTTAATCTTTTGTTTTACTTTATAGACCACTACGCATACATCCTTAAGGATGTTTGTTATGTTTTTGAACGTCATATAAATGCCATCACACTTGATATATCCTTTGTGACATACTTCTTTTAGTCAACATGAAGTTTTAGAGATTCATTCATGTTGAGGTTTATAACTATCCATGGACTTTTACTATAGAATAGACTATTACATTGTTTAAATATATACTTTATCCATGCTACTGTGTTGGGTTGTTTTTTTTTTTAAGATTCAAGACCCTTAATAAAAGGTCTTTATCTCAGAAGAGATAATAACACTTTCATAGTGACGTCTGTAAAGTAAAAACAAGTAGACGGTATTATCCATCCATGCTACTGTTGATGGGTGTCTGTTTATTACAACATTGCCACCATGAAAATTCCTGCACCTGTCCAATGTGCACACATGCATGGGTCGCTCAAGGGTATATCCTGGAAATGGAATCGCTGAACTGGCTCATTTGGATATGTATTAGGTAATATCAAACCCTTGCAAAATGATTCTACTAGTTTACCACCCCACCAGCAGTGGATGAGAATTTAACTTGTTCCACCATCTTTTCAATATGTGGTATTGCCCAAATTAAAATTTTTTGTCTAGCTGTGAAATAGTATTTCATTATGCTTTTAATTTGCAATTCCTAGGTTACCAAGGAGGCTGAGCATCTTCTGATTAAGGGTCAACTGTTTTCTCTTCTATGAAATATGTGTTTGTCTTCTTCCCGTTTCCCCCTTTGGTTATGTCTTTTCTGGTTGATTTTAGGAGATATTTAAATATTTTGGATACTAATCTTTTGTCAATTATCTATGTTGCAAGTAATCTTCCAATTTAATGGCTTGGCCTTTTACTCTGGATCATGTCTTGTGTACTTATTGTAGTTGAATTTACCAATATTTAAAATGGTTTGTCTTTTTGTATGTTGTTAATAAATCCATCCTTACTCTATACAATAATCTCCTTTATTATCCTCCAAAAGTTTTATAGTTTGCCCTTTTACCTCTAGGTCTTTAATTCACCTAAAATTGATTTTTATTCAGTGTGAAGAAGCAATCCAATTTCATTGTTTTCCACGTAGATAAGCAATTATCATAATTTATTAAATGACTCATCCTGGTCAGACTATTTGACTACCTTCTCTGTCTGAGTTGTTTTCACATGGATTTCAGTCCATTTCTGGGTTCTTCATTCTGTTCTTTTGATCTATTTTCTCTTCCTCTGCTAATACCACATTATTTTTAATTGCTATACTTTTTATTATATTTTGAGTATCAGGTAAAGCAACTCCCCCTCAACTTCTTCTTCAAGGATATTTTAGCTATTTTTGGCCCTTTGCTATTCTAGAACTTATTAAAATCTGGCCCTCCAAAATAACCCAGCAAAGATTTTGTTAAAGTTCATTAAATCTATAGCCCAGTGTGGACAAGACCTCCCCACATTCTATTTTACTATCCTAAAGCATGTGGGGAAAAAATAAAATTAAATAGGTGAATCTTTCCATTTATGTAGTTTTTCTTTTACATCCTTTAAAAAATTATATAGTTTTTCTTCATAGAGTTTACACTTCTTTGGCAGATTTGTCTTTAGGTTCTTTATATTTTTATTGACATGATATAGTATCTTTTTCATACCTCATTTTTACCATCTTAATATACAGAAAGGAAATTCCTTTTGGTATATTGATTTTATATCCAGTGAACTCTGTAATCTCTCCTTTTTTTTTTTTTTTTTGGAATCTCTCTCTTTTTAAAAAAACTTTTATTTGGTTGGGGGAGAGGTAACTAGGTCTTTATTTATTTATATGGAGGTACTGGGGATTGAACCCAGGACCTTGTGCATGCGAAGCATGTGCTCTACCTCTGAGCTCTACCCTCCTGCCCCTGTAATCTCTCTTAATAATCTATTATGTGTAGGGTTTTTTCTGTTTTACACATAGGCAGTCATACATATCATACACACATAATGCCAAGTTTGTTTCTTACCAATTATTGAAACTTTTATTTCTTGTGCTACTGTGCTCTGAAGACTCTGGGTAACTTGTTGACTAGGAGAATAACTCATCTGCGTCAGCTCTTTTTCTTAAAAAAGAATGCTTTCATTGTTTCACCATGAAGTGATGTGTGCTACAGTTTTTTCTTTTTAATAAACTTTTATCAAGTTAAGGAAATACCCTTCTGTGTCTAGTTTGCTAAAGGATCTTATTATGAATGAATATTAAATTTTATAAAATGTTTTTTTCTCCAAGGTTTTTACACCATTTTTATACCAAAGTTTTCCTGGCCTCAAAAGATGTTGGGGAGTATTCCCTCATTTCCTGTTCTTTCAGAATATGGGATTATCTGTTTTCCCAATATTTGGCAACGCTCACCTGAACTGGGCAGGCCAGATGCTTGGTATTTTCTTTGGGGAAAGATAGTTACGTACTGATTCAATTAACTCAGTTAATAATAGGATTAGTCATGCTTTCTATTTCTTTTTGATTTAGTTTTAATAAATTGTATTTACGAAATCCTAGGAACTTGTTTTCAAATAAAGTTATTTATATAGCTTATTTTTATTGCCCGTTTAATTTCTGCTGTTTCTGGAGTTGTGGCACCATTTTCTTTCCTGTATTGTTATGTATTCTGTAACCATCTTGCCCTGGAGCTGTCTCTTTTTTACTTTTAAATAATGAACTTTTGGTTTTGTTGATCCTATTACATGTTTGAATTCCCATTAATTTCTGTTCTTAATTAATATAGTGATTCCTGCCTTTCTACCTTCTTTGGGTTCATTCTGCTGTTCTTTTAATTGTTTCGTTAATTTGAGCATATGCTTTTTAGCTGTAAACAGTTATATTGTACGTATGTTAAAGACGTTAAGAGGAAAACAACAGTCTTTTATATTTACCTAGATATTTAGCATTTCCTATGCTCTCATCCCTTCCTGAAAGTCTGAGTTTCCCTCTGGTATCATGTCCCTTCAACCTGAAGAACTTCCTTTAGTACTTCTTATAGAGCAGGGCTGTTGGTGACAAACGACCTTAGTTATCTTTTATCTGAACATGTCTATTTCACCTTCATTCCTAAAGGATATCTTCACTGGATATAAGATTTTGGAGCAAGAGGGTTTTGTTTTTGTGTTTCAGCATTTCCCCTGCACTTTCCCTCATTCTTTTTTCCCCCAAAAAATCCATGATGAGTGAAATACTAACATTTTAAATTTTAGAAGGATCAATACTAGCGATTTTTTCCACATTTGCCTCTGGGCCCAGCGTGGCTTGGCACGATCTTCACAGGTGTCATGCTGCAGGCTCTCCCGACTCCCGGGGCCTTGTTTGCTTCTGTTTTATCACTCCAGATTATGAGCTGCTCTTTTTCCTTGGAACTTTATCTGTGGGAGAACTTTGAGTCCTTGATCGAAGTGGCATACCTATAGAGACAATTTGTATTTGCTTTTTCCAGGCACACTTCTGTGCTAGCAACCTGGGAACCCTTGGCGTTTTGGTGAGGTTTTCTTGGGCTCCCCAGGCAGTGTGAATTTGAGCACAAATTGTGCAAGGGCTGGGTTGTAGTTTCAGGCTTTCAGGAAAGATTATATTTTTCCTTCCATTCAAGGTTCAAGGTCAAGACAGGCAAGTCCCGTTGCTCCTTCCCTCCTAAAATGGATTTTTGGGTTTTGTTTTCATATGCTTTTATGTTGAGTTTGTAGGAGGTCCTAATTATATGCCGACATCTCTCATTATCTTGGTAGAGCCCTGGGCTTTATCTCCTGTTCCCTGCATCTCGGAAAACAGTCTGCCCAAGACTCAAGGTCTGTGTTTCACAGAAACCCTTGGGGAGAAAAGCTGGCTTTGGCACTCACTTATCTCCTAGGCTTCCTGATTGTACTTCATTTTGGCCTCTGTAGGAATATTTCTATTAGTGTCAGCTCAGCAGTGTTTTTTAAGAGTTTTTAAAAATAGAATATTTCATTTGCAGTTTTCATCTTTTCAATTAGGAGAGCTGTGTAGGCTGTCTGGCCTGCTGGATGGCCGTTCTACCTCCTGACTGTGGCTTTTAGCCTTTTTACTTTGTCAGGGTTTATAACATTTACTTTCTGTTCTGCAAATATAACCCCTCCAGTTACGTGGTCTTATTGATGTATTTAAATGTCTCATCTCTAGTCTTACCACTGCCTCTCCACTGTCATCTTTTTTATTCACCTCTCTACATATTTTTCAGAAAGTGCTCATAATTACTTTGTTATAGTCCCCGATCTTTTATTTTTGAGATTGATTCCTGTAGCCTTCGAAATTCAGGCACATCTTGGCTGGATATTTCTTTCCCTCAGAATTTTATAGACATTGGATGTTTGTATTGGTCAGGGTTCTCCAGAGAAATAGAACCAGCAAGGGAAAAAAAACAAACCCATATATATATGGCTCAAGGCTCAACAATTATGAAAGCTGAGAAGTCCCATGATCTGCAAGCTGGAGACCCCAGAAAGCCCTTGGGGTAATTCAGCCCAAGTTCGAGGGGCTGAAAAGAAGAGATGAGATCTCCCAGCTCAAGCAAGTAAGGCTGGAAAGAAAAGAGGTGAATTTCTCCTTCCTCCATTTTTTGTTCTATTCAGGCCTTCAATGGATTGGCTGCTGCCCACCCACACTGGGGAGGGCCTCCACTTTACTGAGGCTACCAATTCAAGTGTTAATCTCATCAAGAACACCTTTACAGATACACTCAGAAATAAGTGTAATCTGGGCCCCCGGCATCAGTCAAGTTGACATATAACCATGATAAGTCCACCCCTTGTCAACTTGGCACCCATGTGCATCTCCTGAAACCAGACTTAATCTCCAAATAAAGACAATAACAAAATCAGAATTCCTGATACAACTGTCCAATGTACAATGGAAAGCACACTAACTCCTTCCCCAGAAAACTAAAGTCCTTGAGTGGTGTTTACTCTTCTTCTTAATATGCCATAACTTAAATACTAGATGTAAAATTAACAACACTTAAATACTATGATAGAAAGTCAATACATCTTATGTTACCTGATAAGGGAACAAGAGGAAAGAAAACCAAGATACACGTGCACAAACATACTCGTAAAAAAATATGGAGGAAATATTCATAATTACGGTCCTCATTTCTGTAACTAGCCATGTGGTCATAGCTGGCATTTCTAATTACCTTCTTCTACCCAATCTGTGTTCCCTTTGCCTTTAGCAAGCACCTCAGCTGGTTGTGGTTCTTTGCCTGGTGGGGTGACCCAAAGCTCCATTCCTGAAGGGTCTAGCCATTACTAATCCTTCCTCAATTGGGTTGTTACAGTTTTCCATTGACTTTATTTTTCAAAAAAATCTTTATTTTTTTTGATTGGGGGTAGGTAATTGGGTTTATTTATTTGTTTATTCATTTGTAATGGAGGTACTAGGGACTGAACCCAGGACCGTGCGCATGCTAGGTATATGCTCTACCACTGAGCTGTACCCTGCCCCCTCCATTGACTAGTCACAGGACATGGTAATACTACGAGATGCCTGTATTCCACACATGCTCTTCCTTACCTCCCTTGTGGAGAAGTAGTCCAATTTCCATTTGGCGTCGGGATCAGTCACCCCACTCAGCCAACACCGTCACTCCCTTCTTTGCCTATTGATTCAGAAGCATGAGGAGCCCAAAGTGGCCAAGCGGCAATCTTAACTTCCAGTTCAATGGAATCATTGTTCTGTCCTCTGATGGAAGCATCCTTCCCTCTGGAACTAAGACCTGGAGGCCAGCAGAGCGTAAAGTCACAGGAACAGGAAGCAAAAACTTTGCTGGGGGATCATTGGGGTGACAGTAAGTGGTGCCACTCCCTTGATTCCTGGACCCAAGAACCCTGGCTATCAGACAATCAGCACCATGTACTGAATGCTGGTTCAGAGCATATACAGCCTCCTGGAGAACCTTGCCCCAGCCCTGCAGGTACCGCCACCTAGCTGGCACTGTAACTGAGTCTTCAGAAGGCCATTACATAGTTCTTTCAAACCAGTTGCTTCAGGATGGTGAGGAATACGGTAAAACCAGTGAATTCTGTGAGCGGGGGCCTATAGCCACGCTTCTTTTGCTGTGAAGTGAGTCCTTTGATCAGAGGCAATGTGCTGTGAAATACCATGACGTGTGGATAAGTCACTCGGTAAGTCCAGGGATGGTTATTTTGGCAGAAGCATTCCATGCAGGGAAGGCAGATGGTATCTAGGGCGTCTATTCCACGCCCCTTCCACAGTGGAAACCGTCCAATGTAATCAGCCTGCCAGCATCTCTCTGTCACTGACACTTCAGGCACCATTGGACCTGCTGGATCCTCTGGCCCGTGTGGCCCAGCAGCCTGCATGGCAGCCTGCACCTGTCACAGGGCCCTTTCTTGTTCTGGGCCCCCCTCAAAACAGCTTTTAGGGTCACTCAGTAAATGGGCCAAAGTGACATACCCAAATGAGGACTATATTGCCTCCAAAATCCAGAGAAGCCACCTAGGCATTGTGCCTCTTTCTTTGGTTGTGAGAGGGACCAGATACAACTTACCCTCCACCTTAGAAGGGATATCTCATACTCTACACCACCGGACCCCCAGAAGAACCCTGAATTTTAGTCGGATTTATTCCCCACCCTCTGACACACAAGCATCTTACCAGTAAGTCCAGAGTAGCTGCTACTTCTCACTCACTAGACCCAGACATCATAATGTTGTCCCTGTTATGGACCAGAGCGAGCGATAGCTTGTGGAAGGGAAAGGGGATCACGATTCCTAGCCTAAGTTGTGACATAGGGCTGGAGGGTTGATACATCAGTAAGGTAGGAGAGTGAAGGTGTACTGCTGAGCTGAAAGCCAGCTGCCTCTGCTGGGCCTTCTGGACAAAGATCGAGAGAAAGGCATTCGCTAGATCAGCAGCTGCATGCCAGGTAGCAGCGGGCGTGTTAACTTACTGTTAATTTACTTAAGCAATGAAATCGCATCTGGTGCAGCAGCTGCTGTCGGCTTCTTCACCTGCTTAAGCTAATGATAATCAACTGTCATTATTGCTTGATTTTTGTACTAGGGTTCTCACGAGAAACAGAACCAGTAGGAGATATAGATATTTATTAATATATATTAACAAATCTCTCTATATATAATATGATAGGTAGATAGATAGATAGGTAAGTAGATAGATAGATAGACAGACAGACTGGTTTATTATGAGGAAATGGCCCATGTGATTGTGGAGACTGAGAAGTCCCATAATCTGACATCTACAAGCTAGAGACCCAGGAAAGCCAGAGGCGTAATTCAGTCCAAATCTGAAGGCCTGAGAACCAGGGAGTTGACGGTGTAAATCCCAGTCTGAGAGTCAAAGCAGATGAGATGAGATGTCCCAGCTCAGCCAAGTGAGGTGGGGAAAAAGGGGGATGAATTTCTCTTTCTTCTGCATTTTGCTCTATTCAGGCTTTCAACGGATTGTAAGACGCCCACCCAAACTGGGGAGGGCAACCTACTTTCCTGAGTCCATGGATGCAAATGCTAATCTCATCCAGAAACACCCTCACAGACACACTCAAGAAATAATGTTTAATCCGGGCATCCCACGGCCAGTCAAGCTGACATCACAGAATTAACCAGCACAAGTTTCTTCTGTCATTGAATGCTGCTTTGGAGAAATCTGAGGCCACCCTGATATTTTTCTGTTTCATGTTCCTTTCTAAATACTTGAGGAATTATTCTGATATCTTTGAAGTCCAATAATGTAACCAAAGTATATCATCTATTGCTGTGTAACAAATTACCCCCAAATCTAGCTGCTTAACAACATTTATCATCTCACAGTTTCTATGGATCAGGAATCCAGGTGTCTTTTTTTTTTTTTTCAGTTTAGGTGAAAGTCGCCTGAAAAGCATAAAATTAACCACTTCCAAGTGTACAAGTCAGTGGCATTGAGGACATTCACAATGGTGTGCAATCACCACTTCTACCTAGTTCTGGAACATTCTCATCACCCCAAAAGACAACCCCATAGCCGTTAGCAGTCCTTGTTCTCCCTCCTTCCAACTCCTGACAAAAACACCAATTTGCTTTCTGTCTCTATAATCTGGGTGTTTTCTGAACTGTGACATGTGAATTCTGGCATCTGTAGTGAAGAGCCAAGGCCAAGAACAGCTGGGACACTTGAGGAAGAGCATCTTTGTGGGAATCCAGGAGTCTAGGCGTCCAGCAGAGAATTTCCAGTACCCTGTTGGAGGGAGGGAAAAAAAAAGCCAAGAACAGATGCATCTTAGAAGACAAGAAGGACAGTTTCACTTTCCCCTCAGGACCCCTTCTTCCAGGCAGCACAGCCCAGTGCCAAGAGACACCCTGACTCTGGCCAGTGATCTCTCCCAGAGGGGAAGGGGAGAGTGTGGCAAGTGGGTGCCCGGCATCCTCACCTGTGCAGGGCACTGCCCAAAAGCCAACTACTTTCTCACCCCAGCCAGAATACAGAGCTGATCAGTGCGGCTGAGAGGTTGAGAAAGGCTGGGAGTTTGGCACCCAGGGCTCAGAACTCATCACAGGGCTGGGATCTAGTAAATACTCTGAGGACTCCCATCAGGAAGCCTGCACAGAGCTTCTTGGGGCAGGTAACGTGAAAAGATGCTCCACATCACAGATCAGTAGGCAGATGCAAATCAAAACCACAATGAGACATCACGTCACACCTGTTAGGATGGCTAGTATCAAAAAGTCAAAAGATAAAAAGTGTTGGCAAGGATGTGGAGAAGAGGGAACCCTCATACACTGCTGGTGGGGATGTAACTTGGTGCAGCCACGATGGAAAACAGTATGGAGGTTCTTCAACAAATTAAAAATAGACGTACTGTATGATTCAGGAGTCTCACTTCTGGGTAAATATCCGAAGGATATAAAATCGGTATCTGGAAGAGGTATCTGCACTCCCGTGTTCATTGTAGCATTAGTCAAAATAGCCAAGCTAAGGAAGCAACGTAAGTGTCTACCAGTGGACGAATGGATAAGGAAAAGTTGATATATAAAATTCAGCCTTAAAATAAGAAGACAATTCTGCCATTTTCAACAAGATGGATAAACCTGGAGGACATTATGCTCAGTGAAAGAAGCCAGACACAGAAAGACAAAAACTGCATTGATCTCACTTATGTGGAGTCTAAAGAAGCTGAACTCATAGAAACAGAGACTGGATTGGTGGTTGCCAGGGGCTGAGGGGTGGGGGAGTTGGGGAGATGTTGATCAAAGGGTACAAACTTTCAGTTATAAGATGAATGAGTTCTGGAGACCTCCATGTCCAGCATGGTGACTATTACTTAATAATAATGCTGTATGGACGGGGAGGGGACAGCTCAGTGGGAGAGTGTGTGCATGCACGAGGTCCTGGGTTCAATCCCCAGCACTCCCACTAATAACAACAACGAAGTATTATATACTGAAATTTGCTAAGTGATCTCAAGTGTTCTCACCACACACATCCCAAAATGGTAACTCTGAGGTGATGGTTACATCAATTAGCTTGATTGTGGCAGTCATTATTCCCATGTTGTACACCTTAAATATATGCAATTTTTATTTTTCAGTCAGACTTCAATAAAGCTGAGTGGGGGAAATAAAGCAAGATTCAGGATAATGGTCACCTTATGTTTGGGCTGTCAGTTGAGTGAGAAGCACATAGGTAGATGTAAGTTCTCAATGTTTTCATTCTTGGTTTGGGTAGTGCATTGACATGTGTTTTTAAAATAAAAATTTTCAGTAAAACAGGGTCATGCATGGAACAGCACTGACAATGTATCATGAACCAATTAAGTTTTTAAAATGTAATTCATGAATTTAAGATTAAAGTAGGAACACCAAAGCTTCCTATTGGCGTTTGACAAATATCAATATCCATTCATGATTGAAAAAAAACACACGTCTTAATAAATAAAATAAATACTTAGAATAAAAGTATACTTTCCTAACCTGATAAATTGAGTCTACCAAAATATATAGGAAATACCATCCTTACTGGTGAAGCATTAAGATGATGCATTAAGAATGGAGAAACATTCCTTTTTAAGATCCGGAATGAAACAAGCATGACCTCTATCATCACGTTTATTCATCTTCATCCAAGAAAGGAAGTCTGATCATGTTCCCAATGGCTCTACTTTCGACAGCATAACAGAGAAAACGAAACACGAGACTCACATAAACTTTAAATGCCTCAGCTGCCTCAAAATTCTAAAAAATCCTTGATTGGTGAACCACATGGAACACCATTTGGAACTTGAGAAGCAGAGGGATGACCCTGGGAAAGCCACGCCCCCTGCCACGCCCCACACCTGCCACGCCCCACACCTGCCACATCACCCTGACAGTTGACCCAACACCCATGGACCCTCCAAGGTTTGTCAGTTCCGACTTACCACCTGAGACACATCAGGCCGTATTACCACACAGGACCATCACAAACCCAGTGAAAGGCCCTACATTTCCCAAGTTTACGATTACATCTGAGAATATGTTGTGAAGGCACCGAAAATTTGATTTGGTCTATTTCATCTCAAAATTTCCAAAATTGCAACACCATACGTGATTTCTAATTGGAAGCAGAAAAGGAGAGCCTTTTAGGATTCCAGGTGCCGGCCACAGTTTTAAATTTTCATCTCTGCCGTATCGGAGTCTGGTTTTGATGCTTGCTCTGTCTCTTCAAACTGTTCTGACTTTTAGTATGCCTCGTAAATTGTTGTTCAAAGCCAGACAAGATGCACTGGGTAAAAGGAACTGCTATAAATAGGCCTTCAGTGATGTGGCCTTGAGGTTTGGGGGAGCCGGAAGCATTCTCCAGGCCTTTGAGCAGGTCTCAATGTTTTAGTGAGCCTGTGCCTCTGGGCTGTAAGCTTTGCAGGTGTTTCTCAGTGTTCTTGTCCCATTAGGTGGGGAAGGATTGTTAGAGGGGGCTGGACCTGGGTAGCTCCCTTCTCCCAGGTGGTTTAGGCTCTGGTAAAATAGTTTCTCTTGAGGGTAGACTTGTTAAGAACAGGAGGCTCTGGGTAAATTTCAAAATGGCTTCTTTTTCCTCCTCCTGACAGAAGCAGAAGGTTTTTCTCTGATCTTCACCGTTAAGACCATGGGATTTAGCTCCAGGAGGTAAAACTCACAGAAAATGGACCACTCCCCCTAAGACTGGCCCCACTCGGAGTTTTAAACTCTCAGGCTGTCCACACCGAGCCTCCAGCAATTCTCCGATGGTCATTGGATTTTTCTGCCCTGATGGTGTTCCACTGGAGGTTTCCGTTCACGTGTTTCTGCCCGGGTAAGTTGTCATTCTTTCTATCTGCCCCGTCTGTCTCTCCAATTTAGGGGCAGGGGCAGTGGTTTACCCTGTGACCCCAGTTCTCCAATGGATCTAAGAAAAGTTGTTGATTCAGTTTGTTTAGCTTTCTACTCGTTAGGATGGAGTGACAACTTCCAAGCTCCTTACATCCCAGACAGGAAACTGGAACTCTCTCCTTCTCTTTTTAAATAACAGCTTTATTGAGATATAATTCATATCCAACAAAATTCACCCAATTCACCTAATTCAACCTAATCTAAGGTTACAAAGACTTAGGTGTTTTCTTCTAAGAGTTTTATAGTTATGGTGCTTACATTTAGATCTATGATCTGTTTGGGGTTAACTTTTGTATATGGTGTGAAGTGGGGATCCAGCTTCGTTCTTTTACACATGGTAACCCAGCTGTCCTAGCACCATTTGTGGAAAACAAATTTAGTTGACTTGGCAGCCTTATTAAAAATTGGTTGACCGTAAAGGTAAGGGTTTACGCCTTGCTAATTCTTACTCAGTCTTAACATGTCAAATCAAACTTACCTTCCTCAATGATGCCTTCCCTGACTATCCCCCGACTCTCTGCACCTAACTGGATGGGTTCTTCGTAATGCGATACCCAACCTCCCATTCAAGTGTTACCTACTTGCTTGCTCCGTGCCTGTCTCTGCAGATTCAGGCTCCCTGAAGCTGCCTGGTCCCTACTGGGCTCCCTGGAGTCCTTTTGAAGGAAGGTTGGTTTTTGCCTGAAGGAACTGCTTTCTATGGTAACCAGATCATCCCTGTTTGCCTGGCACTGAAAGTCCAGGGTCGCGTGAAATACCTCAGTCCCAGGCAATGTGGATGGATGGTCACCCTCCTGTTAATGCTCCAGGACAGGCTTGGGGCAGGGCGGGGCTCCCTGCCCAGGCCTGAGTCCTTGTCACGCCCTCAACTCTCCTCAAAGCCTGTGAACCCCATTCCTCTTGTATCCATGCTCCACCAACCATGGGGGCTTCCTGGTGCCTCCATCACCACCTCAGTCACTTGTCAGGCTCCCAGCTCTGCAAGGGAAACAGGGTCAGGGAGGCTTGCTCAGCCCCTCTGAGGACTCTCGCTCTCCTGAGACAGCCCAGGCCAAGCCCAGAAGCTGAGCGTCCGAGAGAGGGCAGGGCTGCGTCCACCAGAGGGGCTTCCATGCCAAGCCGCAGCCTGCCTGGTAGGAGGGTCTCTTCGAGAACTGCCCATGATTCTTGTTCTTAAAGCTTTGTGAGGAGGTCATTCTTTATCCACTCTGCTAGAAGGATCTCAGGAGAGATTCCTCCATGATACTGATTCTAATACCAAGAGCAGAAGGAGTTTTCCTGAGCGACTGCTTGGTTGTTTATCTCAGGGACCCTTAGAACCGTGTCACTGACTGAGTCCCCCCTCCCTGTATCAGCTGCTGGGATGTTCAGGGCAGATCTGCGGCCCCTCCCCCAATGCGAAGCCATCAGGGCATCACAGTCCCCAGTTTTTAAAATTTCACACATCTTCCCGGCGTGAGATGGTCCCATCTTGCTTTCTCCTTCCTCCTCCCCCTTCTGTGCTTTATTGAGGTAAAATTACATCTAGTGAAATGCACACATCTTATGCATACAACTGGCCGGGTTTTGACAACTCAAATGTAGACACCCACGTACCAACACCCAAATCAAGAGAAACAGCATTGCTACACCGAGAAAGTTCCCTCCCTTTGCGGTCAACTCCTCACCCTGAAACTGTCCTTTCTCTGCTTTTAATATATTCTCTTGTTTTTCTTTTCTTTTTTTTTCTTTATTTACCAGATTTTATTTTTATTTTTATTTTTTAAACATTTTTTATTGATTTATAATCATTTTACAATGTTGTGTCAAATTCCAGTGTAGAGCACACTTTTTCAGTTATACATGAACATGTATATGTTCATTGTCACATTTTTTTCTCTGTGAGCTACCATAAGATCTTGTATATATTTCCCTGTGCTGTACAGTATAATCTTGTTTATCTATTCTACATTTTGAAATCCCAGTCTATCCCTTCCCACCCCCCTATTCTCTTGTTTTTCATGTATTTATTTTATTTTGGGTTTTTTTTTGGAAGGGGGAGGTAATTAGGTTTTATTTATTTAACATTTATTTATTTATTTTAATGGAGGTATTGGGGATTGAACCCAGAACCTCGTGCATGCTAAGCATGTGCTCTACCACTGAGCTATCCCCTCCCTTGCTTCGTGTATTCTTTTAAATACCTTAAATCCTCTGCTGGATTGAGAAAGGGCATGAATAATTAGGATATTAAAGTGCTGGAGAAGTCCCAGCGCTGGCTCATTCCCTTACAAAGCTTACCTCTCAAATGGGAGAATGACACCCACAGAGCACAGAATGCTGACAGAGCTCGGCTCCCACCATCGGAGACCTTCTGACCACGTGCCGGGTTCCCTGCCAGGCCCTCCTCCCCTCCCCGTGTCTGGAAGCGCCCCTACCTCTCGCTACCCAGCCTGGGGCTGCTTCCCAGGACACTTCCCTGTGCGTGACACTTGCCTTCATTCCATTGTCCCTTTCCACCTCTGATGATTATGGACCCTTCAACCCACCCCAAACTTGGTCTTCACAGTTCATTCTACAAACCATTTTTACTACGTTCCTGTCACTGAGCTGGGTGAGGGGGACACAGAGAGCCAAGAATGTTCTGGCCCTCTGGTAAGTAAGGGGCTTGCTTACCATGTGTAACGTCTTCTCATAGTACAGGTGACCTCAAAGGACGAGAATCCCTGTGAACTCACCCACACCAGCCTGAGCTAGGCCCTCCACAGCACCCGGCCACCTGAGGTCCTTGAGTTTATTAAGGCATTTATGTTTGCTATATGCCACTCACGGTTCTAGCCACTTAGGACACATCAGTAATTTAAAGTGTGAGGTCCCCTGCCCTTGGGGAGCTTCCATTGTAATGGGAGAAAACACATAATAAATGGAAGAAATAAGTAAACCATGTAGTATGTGAGAAAGTGGCCATTGCTATGGCAAAAGGGAAAAGGACAGGATGGGGCATCAGGAATCTGGGGCTGGGGACAGATGTGGGATTAAGTGAGGTGGTCAGGGAGGGCTTCATTGAGCAAGAGAGATTTGGGCAAAGATTTGAAAGAGGTGAGGCAGGGAGGCCGGGTGGGTATCTAAGGAAAGTCTGTTCTAGGCCAGTGGTTCTCAGTCCGTGGTGACTTCTGCCTCTTACCCAAGGAACTTTTGCCAACATTGTTGTCACAACTGCGTGTATGTGGGGGTGCTACTGGCACCCAGAAGGGAGAAGCTGTAAACATCCTACAACACACAGGACAGCCCCACAACAGAATTAGCCAGCCAAAGAGAAATTGGTCCAGTAGCAGGAATAGCCAGTGCAAAGGCCCTGTGGCAGAAGCATGCCTGGTGCTTGTAGAACTGCTTGGAGCCCACATGGCTGGAGGGAGGAAATAGGAGCCAAGGTTGGAGGGGGAAGGGCAGGGAGGCCAGTGATGTGAGGATCCATTGCAAGGTTTGAGGTGGAGGAGTGATGTCATCTCACTGTTTTAGAGGCTCCGTCAGGCTGCTGTGCTGGAAACAGGCTGCAGGATGGCAGTGTCTGAGTAGAAGCAGGAGCAGGACCAAGGCAGTGACCCCGAGAGCCAGTCGGCCTCCTGTTCAGACTTTCTCCTCTTTCCTTAAGGCTCTGACCCCCAGCCTTCCCCTTTGCTCTCAGCCAAGGACCTCATCTCAGTCCTCAGAGCCAAAGCAGCAGCTGTGAGATGGGACTGCTCACCCCTTGCCACTACACCTGGAACCCTGATGGCAGCTCCCCTACCCCGACCCTCCCATAGGCCAAGCCCCAGGTGAGAACCCAGGATCCCCCACCAGCCATTCCCTTCACTGCGCAGACGCGCTCCGGTGTCTCCCAGGTGAGAAACCAACCAACCCACCCCAGTGGCAGACCGGTCCTTCAACACAGGAGACTCTGAAAGGGGGTCACCAACTGGTGCCAACCTTCTGAACTGTTGAATTCCTTTGTTATGAAAGATCCTAGGAATTCCCTCCACCTCACAGTGTGACATCTTCTTGCCCTGAGCCCGCATTCCTCTTTCAATAGAACAGAAGGGGAGAATGGAAAATATTTAACAAAAATGACTAAATCTACTAAAAAAAAAAACCCTCCCACTGGCCCTGGAGCCCCCCTTCAGCTACCGTCCCCCACCCCTCCCTGAGCACTTTGGGATCAAACCTCACCTTCACCCACTGCAGACTGGTTTCTGCTTCCCCAGCTCCATCAAGCCTGTTCTAACCTCCTGGTTGTTAAATCCGCACAGCCAACCCCTCCCTGCTCCCTGATACCCTGTCCTCTCCTCCTGTCCGGCTGGCTGCGCCTCTTCCAGTCTTCTGAAGTTCCTCAGGGTTCAGCCAGACTCCACTTCTCCTCTCTCCTTGCTTTCTCTCCCTGGATGAGCCCCTCCCACAACTTTAAATTTTGTTTAAAATATCATGTATAGCCTCCGCCTGGCTCCAACCTCAAACATCCAAGTGCCAGGCAGACTTCTCTGCTTGGGCATCTCACAGGCACTTGACCCTAACACACTCAGAGTGGAACTCCTTGTCTCAAACCTGTTCCTCCCTGGAGGTCCCCATCCCAATGTATGGTACCCACATCCACCCAGCTGCTCGAGCCAGTTTTGCTGCCCTTTGTTCCTCCTCTCCTTTGGGATTATTTCCAAGTCGTGTTGCTATTCTGTGTCATGAATATGTCTCAAGGTCGTCCACATCTCTCCATCTCCACCGCCTCCTCCTCCTCCTTAACTGCCATCATTCTTCTCCTGGAGCCTCCAGCCAGGCTCCCTGCCTCCTCCGTGGCTCCCTCCAGTTTTTCCATGTGATCTTTCTCAGTGGAGACCCTAAAGCCAAAAGTTCAATTTCCCAGCATCCCTTGCAGCTGATGGGGGCACATGACCCAGGCTGATCCAGAAGGACCACTGCCCTTCTCAGACTTTGGTTCGAGGCCAAACAAAGCAACAACAAGTACATCCAGCCCGGGGCCAGCAGCGGCCTCCAGCGTCCAGGGCCAGTGATGCTGGTGGTCCTGGCTGTGTGTCTGTGTCCTGCAGGGCCTGTGGCACGCATGTCCTCTCCAGGCCAGACCTGCAGTGAGCTCTGGTCCCTGTCCACACTGTGGTTGCCTTGACCCGGCTTGTTTCCTGAGCCTGACTCTCCAGCCTTCCTAGTGATTCTGGGAGCTCCCTCTGGCCTTCTGATAAACTCCTTTTCTGCTTATAAACACCAGGAATGCTTTTTATTGCTTTCAGCTAAAAACTCTAATGGCTCAGTCATAGACAAAGACTTGAGACAGAGGTGGGAGCTCTGCTTAAGTCCTGCTTGTCTGAGGGTCCTACATGAGCTTCAGGCCCAGGCTCTGCCTGGGGGACTCGTCCAGCAGAGCCTGAGCAGGACTCTGAAGTGGTGGGGGCAGAGGCTGAGAACGCCCTACCCAGAGCAAGGTCCCAGACCAGCAGCAGAGGCATCCCCTGAAATGCAAGTTCTCCTTCCCGGACCTACAGGATCCGAAACACTGGTGATGGGGCCCAGCAACTGATGCTTTAACAAGCCCTCAAGGTGACTCAGATGTCCCTTAAAGTTTGCCCTAGAGCTTCAGGGAGGAGCCATGTGCAGCAGGAAAAGCAACAGACAGAAACTAGAGACCCAGCTCTAGCCCTGGACTAGTTGACTTCATCCTCATTTGCCTGACTTCTCTGAGTCTAGTTTTCTTTCATCTATAAAACAAGGCTCATTCTAGCACCACAGGGCTTTTTCTGATGACTAAATTAAATAACACTGTATACATGCAATGCCAAGAGCGGGCCTGGCACACAGGAGAGGCCCAGTAAATGGCAGTCATCACTGTTCAGACTGGTTGTGATCAGTCCTCTTAGTGGACAGCTGTGCAAACTTGGGCACGGCCCCAAGTGTCTCAACCTCATGTGTTTTGTTTTTTTTTTCTCTCTGTAACATGCAGATAACAACCCTCCCCTCCCAGGCTTGTTTGGCGAATCAAGGAAGATAAAATATGAAAGCAATGTTTTATCTAAACTAAAACACGAACCTAGTAAAACACAAAGGAAGACACAAAAGTCTGAAAATATGCAGCCTAAGATGGGATGGGCTCACCCGTGGGCTTCTCGTCCGGCCTGGGCTCCGACTGTGGGCAGGGACTGCACTGGGCCGTGGGGATCCAGCAATGAGCTGGGAGATATATTTTTTGCCCTTGAAATCACTCATAGTTGAACTTTCAACTCATTCAGACCAGAGTAGACCGCTGCTCATATTTCTCCAGTGAAACATTTACATAGAGTGGTATATACATATATATACACAGGTATATTTACATATATATTCATACATATCTAACTATAAATTCTCTCTCTATATATATAAAACATAAAACTTTGTCTCTATATGTGTGTGTGTGTGTGTGTATAATTATATAAATTTGAATTAGATTTAAGCTGAGGTAAGTTTTGAAAATGCACATTTGAAAAATGTGTTGATAATTCCTTCCTCACTGTATTCATTTATTGACTAGGGGAGACATGCCTGCGGGCAGGATAGTTTATGGCAACAATTCTGTCTCACTGCAGACCCTCAGATACCCAGTTCCCTTTCTGCCTGGGAAACCGCTGGTACCAGTTTCTCGTGTCTCCTTCCAGAAACATAAGCTGTGTGTATACAAGTTATATGTGTGTGTGTCTCTGTGTGTCTCTGTGTACATGTGTGCTTTACACTTTTGCTCTTTTAACTTAACAATATGTAATAGAGCTCGTTTCTTAAATGGCTGCATGTGTGCATTAGCTATTGTCCACAATTTTTCTGCCACAAGCAATTATATGATGACAAAGTATACTGCTTTAAAGTACACCGTGGTAGGAGGAGGCTATAGCTCAGTGGTAGAGCACATGCTTAGCATGCACGAGGTTCTGGGTTCAATCCCCAGTACCTCCTCTAAGAATAAATGTAAGTAAACCTGTTTACCTCCCCCCACCAAAAATAAAAGTATGCCATGAGGTGACCCCAACTCTCCACTCGAGCAGAATCTGACCACCCCATCCCCAGCCAGGCCTGATTTCTTTTCAGCCTGCTTTCCCATTTGAGACCCAGATTGCTGGGTGGCCCATCCAAGGCCTTACTAGTGGAGACTAGGATCCAGGTTTCCCATTTCCCAACCCACCTCCAGCCAAGGGGTTAATGGCACTTGGCAGACACGATGAAGGTATTTTTTTTTTTTTATTGATTTGTGTCTTCCCAAAAGGGTCTGAGGCGGCTGCCATTAGGTATCAGGACCTGATGTTTGCTTTTTCCGTCTCTCCTGCTTGGAGTGAGGCCATATGGCCTGACCCATCACAGCCAAGCTAGAACTGAGTCAACCTGCAGCTCAGGACCAAGGTTGAGGCAGGTGCTAAAAGGCCAGGGCCCAGATTAGATCAATCATATTAGCTGTCAGGTCAAGCACTATGTTGCCAACGTAGCCAAGTCTGAGCTTCAGGCCAGTGGGGTCCAGTGCACACCCGACCCGGGACTCTGGCCCCCTCCTGACATCCAGTATCGTTTGCACTGAGTCTAACTTTACGGTAGATGTGAAACGGACGGAGAGCTGAAGATAAAAGTAAAAACCTTGTGACCCAGGAAACTGAAATAGAGAAGGTACAAAAGCAAAGAAGCAGATGCCAGTCAAGCTAATGACTGCCCGCCTAACCCTGGAGTGCTGATCCCTCTTCTCACCAGTCCTACCCAGTCTTCAAGGCCAGGTCCTCTTTCCCCTCCTCTGGGGAGTAATGGAACACAGGGGGAAAGAGGAAGTCACTTTGGAGACCCAGGTTTAAATTCTGCTCCTTTCACTTCCTGGCAAAATCATTCATTCTTTCATGCAACAAATATTTCTGGAGCACATTTATTACTGTGTGAGGCATAAGCCAAGTTCCAGGAACAAACATAAATAAATCACAGCCCCTGCACCCATGGAGATGACAACAGGGAGTCAGATGAGTAAACAGACAATGACCCGAGGGACAGTGGCACGATCAGGTGAGCACAGGCAGCTGGAACACAGAGGGAGGCCCTCATCCGGCAGAGGACGCGTAGGGAACCTGAAAGGTCCAGGCAGAATCCTTTGGAGAATTCCCTGGGACCAATCAGGAAAAAGTCACCATTCATTCAACAAAAATATAAAGTGCCTACTGTGTGCCCCGCACTCATCAGAGCACTGGAGACACAGTGGTCCACAGCACAGACTCATGGGACTTCACACTCCAGTGAGGGGACAGACAAGAAATACAAATTCTGTAAGTGCAATGATGGAAACAGTGTTGAGATTAAGAGTCACGTTGCGGATGGGGAGGGGATACAGATGTGGGAGGGAAGATGAGGAAGAATCTCGTGGTGTTGGACCAGAATTAAAGTTATCATATGAATTTATTCTATAATATTTATAGATCCTATCTGTGTCTGATAAAGGGTCTAGAAGCAGTGGTATTTCCAGAATATCCAGTGAGTTTACCTTGTGCTTAGATCTTGTTTCTAATACACCTCTCTGTGCTGGGAAACAGAGTTCCTTGATGAATAGGCTGCTGGTCCCAGGGCTGGTGCAGAGGAAGTACAAGGTGTGCCTGGAGCATCTTACTGTGTTAGAACTGAGCACAGGAGAAGGAGGGAAAAGGAGGAGGAGAAATGAGGGAGGAAAGGGAAGGGAAAGAGGAAGAAGGGAAGAAAGGGAAAAGAGGAAGGAGAAGAGGAAAAGAAGGAGGAGGAAGACAAGAAGGAAGAGCTCAAAAACTGATGAGGATACAGGAATCAAAAGGAAAAATCTCCCACTGGATGAATCCGAAACAGAATAAATATTATTATGGATAATGACTTAATAGATTATAAAACATTAAAAAATACATGAGTAATGAATGCACAGTTAGACTAAAATAAAACCAAATAATATGTCCAAGTCTATTTCTGCTTTGTAAATAAGTTCCTTTGCATCATCTTTTTAGATTCCACAGAGAAGTGATATCATATGTTATTTGCCTCTGTCTGACTTTCTTCACTTAGTATGATAATCTCTAGGTCCATCCACATTGCTGCAAATGACATTATTTCACTCTTTTTTTTTATGGCTGGTAACAAACTCATGGTTACCAAAGAGGAAAGTGTGGGGAGGGATAAATTAGAGTTTGGGATTAACAGATACACACTGCTATGTATAAAATAGATAAACAACAAGGACCTACTGTAGAGCATAGGAAACTATATTCAATATCTTGTAATAACCTATAATGGAAAAGAATTTGAAAAAGAACATATATATTATATGTATGTATATAAACTGATCACGTTGCTGTACACCTGAAACTAACACAACATTGTAAATCAACTATTACTTCAATTAAAAAATAATAAGTGCCAAAGAAGAGAAATTACAGTAGCCTGTAATTAATAAGTGCAGAGGGAGAATTAGAAAACTGTGCTTTGAAACCAAAATAGTAATAATTGATTCTTGCAAGAGAATTTCAGTGAAAGTTAATAGTGAAAGTTTATTGGAGCACAGGACGTTTAGAGAATCTCAAATGCCTTTCCACAGATGATTTGTTCATTACAAAGATGATAAAGGTAACTTTAGAGTGGAGAAGTCTGGCACACATGTGACCTTGACCAAGGGATCAAAGTTAACATCACCAGAAACAGAATGAGTTATGTCCTGTGCCTCCTGATATGAGGCACTAAGAAAGACACAGCAGCACTTTTTATGGCTTTCCTGCGAAAAATGTGCAAACTGATTTATTTTTTATTGTATTTATTTATTTTTGCAATCTGATTTATTTATAAGAAAAAAAGTAAGGGACATTCTGTGATTTTCGTAATTTATAAATAACAAATGTATATTTTGTCTTTGTCCCTATTTCTGGCACAGAGCTCCTAAAACCCTTGGAATTTCCCAATCGATAAGAGCAATGGGAATCTTTTGTTTTATTTTTTAATAAAGTTTGTTTTTTCGGTTTTTATTTATTTGTCTTATTTTGGGGGAGGTAATTAGGTTTATCTATTTAGTTATTTTAGTGGAGGTACTGGGGATGGAACCCGGAACCTCATGCATGCTAAGTACACACTCTACCACTGAGCTGTATCCTGCCCTCTGGGAGTGTTTTGCTTTAGTATTTGGTCTTTTGTCTTTGGTTCCTGAAATGGTACCAGGGCCATAAACGTGAGAGGAGTGTCTTGTGTCACAACAAGTGTCGTAACAAGCTTCTTTCAACCACACCTGAGTTTATGTTAATGGGGTGACTTTTGGAAAGCGCCTAAGGATGGGGGCTGGTTGCCAAGGGAACCAACTCTGTGATTAGAGGATTAGAACTATCAATCTCAAACTTCCAGGGAGGGAAGAGAGGCTAGAGATTGCGCTCATTCACTAACGGCTGATGATTTAATCAATCCTGCGTACATAGTAGAGTCTCCTTAAAACCCTAAAAGGACCGGGTTTGGAGAGTTTCTGGGTTGATGAACATGTGGAGATGCCGGGAGTTGCCGGGAGGGTGGCATGCCCCTTCCCACATACCCTGCCCTGTGCATCTCTTTCATCCAGCTGTTCCCGAGTTGTATCTTTTTGTAATAAACTGGTAATCTAGTAAGTAAACTGTTTTCTTAAATTCTGTGAGCCTCTCTAGCAAATTAATGCATCCTAAGGAAGAAGTGTTGGGAACTCCTGATTCACAGCTGGTTGGTTAGAAGCACAGGTGACAACCTGGATGCTCCCTTGGTGTCTGAAACATGTAGGAAGGGACAGTCTTATAGGACTGAGCCCTTCATCTGTGGGATCGGACACTATCTCCAGGTAGACAGTGCTGGAACTGAGTTAAATCGTTGGACAGTCAGGTGTTGTCGCAGAAATAACCCACACATCTGGTGTCAGAAGTAAAGTAGTGTTGTAGGAGTAAAGGAGACATGCAGCAGGAAGTGGGGTTTTTTGGCACCTTCTCTAAAACAACTGGCCTGGAGGGTGGCAATGAACAGCCAGTCCTCACCTCGCCTTGGTACCAACTCATTCCAATTTGCCTGAGACTGTCCCAGTTTTAGCATCAAAAGTCCTCAGTCCTGGGAAATTTCTCAGTCCCAGGCAAACCAGAATGGTTACTGTCCACTCCCAGGCTGCTCCCACCCAAAAATATTCACTGGTCACTGCCAGCCCAGGAGGTGGATGATATTTATTCCTTCAACAAGCTTTTGCTGACACTGGAAATGCGTCCAGCAAAGCAGACTCAGTCCCCACCCTTACAGACCATGTGAAATTCCTTCTTTGCATTGAAGTGGTATTAATCAAACAGGGCCTCTAAAACAAAACAAAACAGAATAAACCCCTTATTTCCCCATTATAATGGAAGAAAATTTGAGAAGAAAAGCGTAAAAAGGCAGAGAAAAAAATCACACTGGCAAATTTCCTTTCAGTATTTTTCCTACACATTTCCCAAGTCACTTCCGATCAGCGTCCAAAAAAACGCAAGTTAATTTTAATTTTGGCTGCAAACCAAGAACAAAAAGGTTAAGTGTATTGAATTAATTTTTCAAGCCAAAGTTAAAGGCTCTAAAGATGATCTGCTGTCTCCAAGGGTCCAATCCCTGTTTTTTTCCATTAGCAGGTGTGATCGCAGGCCTGGCTGAGGCGGGTAATGACTTTCCCTCCTCAGCAAGGCTTCCTGCTTTGCAGTTTTTTGCTTTTTACAAATTAAAACGCTGCGTTCACTTGATAACGAATCAAGTAGAACAGAGGAGATTACCATGAAAAGCAACAGTGCCTCACCCCTTCCCATCCTGTCCCACCCCACCCCACTCCAGTGACCTAGAGGCAACTCCTTTCAACGGTTTCTGTTTTTATTTCTTCTAGAAGTTATTTCCAAAATCATAGCTCAAATGTCCATACTTTCTTTCTTTATATATCAACTTTAGTGAATGTTGACTTTCCAACATAGAACAAGAGGCACTTAACTCAGTTACATTCCCTCTCTCTCCTCTTCCCAGTGATGACTATTTATATTATTTTTGTTTGTTTTTAGATTATTTTGGTTCTGTGTAGTTTGGGGTTTTTTCCCTTTTAAGTTTTTTTAATTGAAGTATAGTCAGTTTACAATGTTGTGTTAATTTCTGGTGTACAGTATAGTGATTCATATATATATATATATATATTCCTTTTCATATTTTTTTGACTATAGGCTATTACAAAGTATTGAATATAGTTCCCTGTGCTACACAGTAGGTCCTCACTGTTTATCCATCTTATATATAGTAGTACCTGCAAATCCCAAATTCCCAATTTATCCCGCCATCCCCTCCTTCTCTCTCTAGTAACCACAAGTTTGTTTTCTATGTCTGTGAGTCTGTTTCTGTTCTGTAAATAAGTTTATTTGTCTCATTTTTAAGATTCTACATGTAAGTAATATCATATGGTATTTTTTTTCTTTCTAGCTTACTTTACCTAGTATGACAATCTCCAGGTCCATCCATGTTGCTGCAAATGACATTATTTTATTCTTTTTTATGGCTGAGTAGTATTCCATTGTATATATATGCCACAACTTCTTTATCCAATCATCTGTTGATGGACATTTAGGTTGCTTCCATGTCTTGGCTATTGTAAATAGTGCTACTGTGAACACTGGGGTGCATGTATCTTTTTGAATTAGAGTTCCCCCTTGATATATGCCCAGGAGTGGGGTCCTAGATCATATGATAAGCCTATTTTTACTTTTTTAAGGAATTGCCATACTGTTTTCTGTAATGGCTGCACCAAACTACACTCCCACCAACAGTGTAGGAGGGTTCCCTTTTCTCCACACCCTCTCCAGCATGTATTTGTGGACTTACTGGTTCTGTCTACTTTGGTTCTGTCCCTTCTCAGTATCTCTGGAAAGAGACCAGCTTCTAGCTCCATTTCCTCTCCTCACTTCCACATGCAACCTATTCTCAGCCTCACATTTACGAAGTCAAGATTTTGAGTATTTACAATCTTTCCTGCAACCACAACAAGTCTTCTGGATATTTCTACATTGACTCTAAAAGTTGAGATCCAGTGAACAGTACTTACATAATGATGGCCATGTGAATAGTGGTCAAACTCAGGCCAAACAATGGGCAGGATTACACTTTCTACTCCATGTGCTCAGTCCTACAACCCAGGAGACTATTTCAGCTATTATGTCAATGAAATCCAACCATGTGTCATTATTATGCCTTGATTTTCATTTAAATCAAAAAAATCTCTTCTTCAGTTTTGGAATTTTCCTAGAGATTCTGATTGCTTTTCTTTCTTCTTGGACTCTTTACCTATATCGTGTCTTATTTTTTTCCAAGTTATCGTTCATACCATTCATTCAATTCAAGCCCCATGTTGCCTCCTACTCCCAGTGGAACTCATTACTCCTTAAACTTGCTCTACAGTCATCATCCTGGCACTTTCATTCACTGAACTTCGAGCTTAGATTCACTGTTTACTATATGTTATTTTATCTTCTATCTGATTTGTGACCACATCTTCTAGAATACATCCTCCATTTTCTAGAATAGTGTGTATGAAGGCCAACTTTGCATGTCAGAATAAGCCTTTATCTGTTTGGCTAGATATAAAATTCTAGGTAGAAATTCTTTTCTCTCAAAACTGTGCATGCATTTCTCCATTCAATCTTCTAGGATGCGGTGTTATTTGAAAAGTCTGTAGTCATTTTGATTCTTGTTTCTTTGGAGATGAATTGTTTTACTCTTTAGAAACTTTTAACATCTCTTTATTCCGGATGTTCTGAAATTTAATGCAGAAGTATCTAAATATGATTTTTCATTCATTAACTTGAGCACAAAATAAACTCCTTCACAATGAAGACGTGACCTTCAGTTGTGGAAATTTTCTCTTATTTTTTCCTAAGATATTTTCCTTCCCTCCGACTTATTCATCGTTATTTTCTGGGGTTCCTAATAACTACGGTCCTTTAGGATTGGTGTTCTATGCTTGCTGTCTTTCCTCCCTGATTCTACTTCTTCCTCTTTTTGCTTTATATTTTTAGGAGTTTTTTTTCTCAACTCTATGTTTTAATCCTTATATTGAACACTTTATTGTTGTAACCACATGTTTAGTCTCTGAAAAATATTTCTTGTTCTCTGGTTGTTCCTTTTTCACAGAGCATCCAGTTCTTGCTTGATGGATATTTTGTCTGTCTTTTTGAATCTCTAAGTATATTAAGTAGTTCTCTTTATACCCTGAATTATCTCTGTTTCCTCCAGTGTCAGTTTTTTTGTTTGTTTATTTTGGTCTTTCTTTGCAAGCTACGGGTTCTTCTCACATGCATGGTGATCACTGGCAATATTTAATAAAGAATTACCCACGTATTCTGGGTTTCCTCTGCTGGTATATGAATTATACTACTTCTCCTCTAGGTCTCTCCCCGGTGGAAATTCTGACTAGAAATTCTTTGTGGATCAGGATAGAACATATCAACTGAAAGGCTTCAATTGGGCTGGGAAGGGTTGATGGTTGACTATCAGACAGTGGGCCACCCCAATGCTTGAATAAGGAACATTTATCCTGGACCTCCAACATTCATACTAGAAGCACTAACTTCCCTCAGACAGTTGGTTCAATTTCTTTAGAGACAAGATGTCTGACATTTTGTCTGAGGGAAAATGGCTTCTGGTGAGGAAGGGAAGTGGGATCATAACTGATGCTGGTGGCCTGTCTTCCAGGTCTTCAATCAATCCTGGGTTTTGTGTTCATTCTAAACTATTATACCATGACCCTTCCCCAACCCTAATCAACCCCTGCTCCTGTACTAGCATGGAAAGACCTGCCTTAAACCAGACTTCAAAGTCTCAGTAAATGCCATGGTCTTGCTCATCTTCCCATGAGGTTGTTGTGAGACTGTCAAGGGGTAAGCAATAAACTTGGCTTTGTCTTGTCAACAGATTGTTCTAGAGATATTAGGGGAGCCAGCATTTGACAAGGTGCTGGGAACAGAGCAGTGAATAATACCCTCATTGAGTTTATTCTAGAAATAGGTAATAAGCAGACAAAATAAGAAGTAGGTAATTTTCTATTTTACAATGTAGTTGGGGAGATAGTAGCCAAACAAGTCATTACAAATTGTGATAACTAAGAAGGAAATAAAGGGCACAAAATAGAGAATGGGGGCAGCTGGGAATCTGATTTTAAAAGATAATCTGGGGGCAGGGGTATAGCTCAATGGCAAGCAGGTGCTTAACATGCACGAGGTCCTGGGTTCAATCTCCAGTATCTCCACTGAAGAAAAAAGGAAAAGAAAGGATTGTTTCAGGCAAGCTCACCTTCCAGTTGGGGCCAGGAAGGGCAAGGGGTCTTGTCAGGCAGATTACCTCACTAGTGTTGATAAAGAAATTCCAGATTGATTGATTTAAAACTCTACTCCTGGGGGAGGCTGAAACTGCAATTAGGTTAGGTACTACGTTTTGGGTTTGCAGGCATAGTTTAGAACAAGTGACTCCATTTGGAGTCAATCTAAAGAGCTCTTGTGGCTCCACCTTGAGCTCTCCCTAGCTGCAGGACATTGCAGTTTAAGTCAACTACCAACTGATTTGCGGAAAGTAGTGAAAATCCGACCACATGAACAGGATGCCTTCAGGCTCTTTCCATTACTTGCAGGAGAGAATTGCCTTTAGGTGCAGCTGCTAAAATCCAAGTATGCCTTGGCCTTTAACCATGTGGACTGAGGGACTATTAAAACCAGCCACACACAGCCTAGTTACCATGCCCTGGGGGCCTGAATTAGCAATCCCGCTGGTACTGGACTAGCCCCGCAGGAGTTGCCGTGGTCTCGCAGCCCGGCCACCCGCGCACAGGCCGCGTGGAGTTTCTGTTGATTTCGCTCCCTCCCTCGGAGCCGCCGACCCGCCGGGTGGAGAGTGCTCAGCCGCGCAGCCCATCTCGCCGGCTGCACACTCACACAAACATCGGCCCGCTTTTCCAGCCCTGGGCGGTGGGTGCCTCCCAGCCGGGACTCGCTCTAGATTCTGCAAGCCTCGCGGCGCGCGCCCCGCTCCGTGCACTGCGCTCCACCGGACTCGGAGTTTAATCACACAAACAGTGTCCGGCTTCCTGTCCTCATCTCCCCCTCCCGCCCCGTTTCCCTGGCCCCTCCCTCTCCCCAGCCCGATCCGCCCGCCCGCTCCCCCTCCCCCGATCCCTCGGGTCCCGGGATGGGGGGGCGGTGAGGCAGCCACAGCCCCCCGCCCCCATGGCCACCCGTCGGAGCCAGAAGCGGAGGGGGCGCCGGGGGGAGCCCGGCACCGCCCTGCTGGCCCCGCTCGTGCTGGGCCTGGGCCTGGCGCTGGCCTGCCTTGGCCTCCTGCTGGCCGTGGTCAGCCTGGGGAGCCGGGCATCGCTGTCTGCCCAGGTGAGGCCCGGCTCCACACCCCTCCCTGGGCAGATCAGGAGCGGAGTCTGCGGAGCAGCTGATGGGGCCGGGTGGGCCGAGGGCAAGGGGCCAGGAAGATGGGTGGAGGGTGAGATGTCAGGTGGAGAAGGACAGGGTGACGCTGCCTCCTTCCCAGCAGGAGCCTTCGCAGGGGGAGCTGGTGGCAGAGGAGGACCAAGACCCGCTGGTGAGTGGGCGTGGGTGCTGGCTGCGGGCGTGGGAAGTGTGCGCCGCCTGAGGGTGCAGGTTCTGCCCTGGTTGTGCCAGCCGCGTGTGTGTGTGTGTGTGTGTGTGTGTGTGTGTGTGTGTAGGGGGGTGCACGCACCAGCCATGCCATGTGTGGGTACCTGACAGAGGGTGACAACCGTGTGTAAGGGGTTTGTGCCACATTTGTGTCACCCAAGTATGAAATGTTTATTGGCCATGCGGGGGGGAGTGGGAGCATGAGATTGGTAAGCTGCTGTGGAAGAGGATGCTGGTTGTGTGTGCAGGATGTGGACCCCTGTGCACGCTGACAGGATGAGGGCATGTGCATGATGTACCAATTGCTCGCAGGGTCTATGCTGGTTGTGGGGGTTAGGGGGTGTGGCTGGTCTTGGGAAAGGGGCAAGGGCTGGGGCCTGATGGGTGGCCCCGGCCACTTCTGGCTGAGAGACTTGGTCCCTCCCTAAGACATCTGTGCCTCTGGCTGGTGCCTCCCCTGACGGGCCCCTTGTCCATCTCAGTTTAAGTCTCTGGGAGTCCCTGGCAAGATCTTGGTTTAGCCCTGCCCTTAATTCCCCTAGGACCTGAATCCCCAGACAGAGGAAAGCCAGGACACCGTGTCTTTCCTGAAACTGGTTCGGCCTCGCAGAAGTGGTAAACGGCCCTTTATCCCAACCTCAGGAATAATAATAGTGGCTGGTCTGTGATGGCTTCTGGAGTTATGACTGCTTTTGTTCATCATAACAGCAGGCAGAGTAAAATCCATTAACCTCCCTTAGGGAGAGAGAAACTTAAGCACAGAGTAAACTGGGCTCGGAGTCATGGAGCTAAATAGTCGAGACTCAAACCTAGAATTCTGACCTTCCCTCTGAAGCTCCTTCCATTCATGGACCTGCTTCTCACTTCAGACCCAACCCCAAATATGAAGAAGGGATGGCCAGGAGTTAGGAGAACCCCTGGGGTCTTGATGAAGACCAGGCGAGGGAGTCAGAGGCCTGGATCCCAGTAAGCAAAGAGACTTATGACTGGGGTGACCAGGTATCCAGGTTTGCCGGGAACTGCCCTGGCTTCCACCTGTTAGCACAGTGTGATGACTAATAGCGCCCCTCTTGCTCTCAAAGTCATCCCAGTTTGGATGATAAGTTATAAGTTGCTTTACTTGTGGAGGAAGATAAGGCCTGAGGGTCTGAGGTCAAGAGTCTGGACAAGGATTAGGATGCCAGCGTTCTGAGGAGAACGGGGCTGAGGGAGTAGCTCCCTGCCCCCCAGACGTGGGGGTGCTTTGCCCATCTGTCTTTCCTTGATTCTCAGCACCTAAAGGCCGGAAACCACGGGCTCGCAGAGCGATTGCAGCCCACTTTGAAGGTGGGTGATGGCGAGCGGTGCCCCAGGGGTAGGGGTAGCAGAGAGGCAGGGCCGGGCTCACCGTGCCTTTTCTGTGTCTTACAGTTCACCCACGGCCGGGACAGGATGGAGCACAGGCAGGTGAGACCCCATCCCCACCTCTGAGCTCTTCCCTGACCCCCACAGCACTGGCCTTCTGGAAAAGGGGCCCTTCAAAATCTTCACTCCCCAACCCCACCTCAAGCCTTGGAACCCCAGAAGCCAGTTCGGGAAAGTGCTCAGGGCTCGGTTCCCTGGGCTCCCAAACCTGAACTTTGTCTATGACCCAGACCCCAGGGCCCCAGGGAGACCCCTTCCCCTCTCAGACCCCAGGCAGATTCCCCCTCCAACCACCACCCAGCTCCTCCCTCAGCCCTCACTCGTCTCCAAGAATTACCTTTGACTTTTCTCTTCTTCCCTCTTCATATTCCAAGTCTTCATACTCTGATCATTTTTCTCAGATTTTTCCAGTCTCTGCACATCTGTTCCATCCCTACCTCACCCCTGCCACCTCAGCATCATGACCTTGGAACCTCAAACCCGGTCTGTAACCCCTCCCCCATTCCAGACTTACCCCATCCCCTCCTCTGTCCCACTTGTGTTGCTGGGCTCAGCCCCGCTAAACCACCCTTTCATTGTTCCTTTGCTTCTCTGCTTGGATTCCAGCCTCTCCATGGTCTGATCGCCACCTCTTTTCCCTGCACACCCTTATGCCTTCTCCACTCTTGTTAGGCTGACACCCCCTCCCCACCAATGTGCCTCTTCTGGACTTTGCACATACTATTCCTTTACCTGGAATGCCCTTCCATGGGACAAGCCAGGAGGCAAAACACAATGGTGGCTTAGCCTGGGGGCTGGCAGTGGAGATGGAGAGAAGTGGATGGATTCAGCAGGTAGCTTGAAGATAGGGCTTGCTGGGTGGGGGATCGGATGTGCAGGGTAAGGGAAAGGGAGAAATCAGAAATGACTTCTAGATTTTTAACATGGGCATCTTTGGGAATAATGCTGCCCTTTATTAGGATGGGGTTAACCAGGGAGGAAATAGGTTGAGAGGCGTGTAAATGGATAATTGAATTTGAGGTCGAATAATAAATAAATGAAGAGATAATAATAAACAAGTGAGTTTCACAAATAGATGGCGGCACATGGTGGACTAGCTCAGGCTGGGTCAGGATGTTCAGAGTCAGGAGTCATCACCATATGGATGGTATTTAAAGCTATGGGACTGGATGAGTCACCCAGGGGGAAAGAGGGGCCCCATGAGCAAAGCCCTGAGGCTCTTGGACATTTACAAGTGCAGCAGAGGAGGAGAACCCAGCAGAGACTGAGAAGCAGCCAGAGAGAGGGGAAAAAACTCAGGGAGGGAAGTGTCCTGGAATCTCAGAGAAGACACAGTTTCAAGAAGGAGGATGTGGCTGTCTGTGCTGAGTGCAACTGAGAGGTCACATGAGATGAGAACAGAGTAAAGACCACTGGGTTTGGTAACGTGAAAAGTCAACTGGTGACCTTGACAAGGGCGTTGTCAGTGGTGTGGTTGGGATGAGAAGCCAGAATAGATTGGATTAAGAGAAAATGGGAAATAGAAATTGGAGACAGTGACAACCCTTTCTAGAAGTTTCTCTGGGACAGGAGCTGAACAATGGGCTAGGAGGTGGAGGAGGATGTGAGTCAAGGAAAAGTTCAGTCCTTTTAGGGATAAGCAATACATGAATACATAAATCTTGTCTGATATTTATTGAGTGTTTCATCTCATCTAATCCCCCCAACAGTCTTAAAGGGAAGATATTCTGATCATCTCCACTTTTCCAGATAGAGGTTACTTAACATGTCTGAGGTCATGATGACACTAAGAGGTGGAGCCGGGATTTGAACCCAGTGAGTGTGTGCTTGTGTCCTGGGCATCGTTTGTGTGAGAGGCAGGGGATGGAGGACCCTGCAGGCAACGTCCAAGAAGGTGGGAGGGGGTGGCTTCCAGAAGGAAGAGAGGGACACATCATCCCATCACTGTGAGAGTCAATGGGTCAGTGGGGAATGCAAGAACCGGTCGGTCTGTGATTTGGGTTTGGGGACATGAAGGAGCCTTTACCTGCTAACTTCTAGGTCTTCTGCAGAAGGAAGGAGACAGGGGCAGGGGCTCTGAGGAAAGATGGTACCAAATCCTTATCTTGGTGAATGCAAAAGCAAGCTTAGTGGGGGAAAGAAGGACGATTGCCAGGCAGTAAGGAACGCATTGTGGTTGTGAGACTGAGAGACACCAGGGTCCCAGGCACACCAGGCCCTTGGCCACAACCAGCCTTTGCTCAAGCTGGTTCCCTGGCCAGGAATGCCCTCCTTCCTTCTCTCCCAGGCCAGCCTTCCTCCTCTCTGTATGGACCATTTGTCTCGCGGTTACCCAGACATCCATCCATCCATTCATTCATTCATTCATTGACTCAACACTCATGCACCGAGATCCTACCGTTTATAAGGACCCCACGAGGTGCCCACGGTGAATAATACCTATTCTCAAGGAATTACTGTCTAATAGTGGAGACAAGCAGAAACACTTGTAAATTACAATAGGCTATGACAAGAACAATAATGAAAGTAAAGCCAGAGGTGCGTGGTGACATAGAGGAAGACAAACCACCTTACAGTGGAGTCAAGGGCTCCTTCCCTGAGAACTGTGGGCCTTGAAGCATAAGTGTAAGATGGACAGGTGGTCAAGGACATTCCAGGTAGAAGGAACAATTCATGTAAAAGCCCAGAGTTTGCCAAGAGCATGATGAGGCTGGGGCCTCAGTGTGGGGAGGAGCAGCCCTGGAGGAGCAGGATGGGGTGAGGCCGGAGAAGAATAAGGAGCCAGGTCACAGATGCAGTCTGGAAGTTATTCTGAGGTCCAAGGCTCACACCTGCCTTTTAGAAACATCACTGTGTGCCTATGTGTAGTCACACAGGGAATAAACTGGAACAGGCAAGGTTGAGTCCCGAGGAGCCCAGAGAGGAAGGAGGCTAGGAAGAGTCCCAGGAAGAAATGGCAAAAGCCAGGCTGGGGAGGGAGATGTAACAGAGCTCTGTGGGTGCAGAATTGCTAGGAACTGGTGATCAGTGAATAAAGCTGGTGAAGGAGAGGGAGGCTTGGGTGCCAGGTGAGAGGTGGAAACAGCTCAGTGTGGAATACAGACCGTCAGACAAGTTTGGGGCGGGGGAGGTTAAGCTCAGTTTTGGTCTGGATGAGTTGGAGATGCCTGGGGCTGTTCTAATGGCTGATGGCCGGCAGTTAGCAGTGTCAGGAGGGGCAGGAAAGGGCAGGGCTGGAGACTCAGATTGGAGTCTGCAGAATGAAGGCCAAGGGAACCCGTAGGTGGGGATGAAAATGCCCAGTGAGCTATGTGTTTTCCTTGAGAAAGTAACAAGGACAGCGCCCCGGGGCTGGCAGAGGATGGGGTCTGGGGAAGGCAGCTGCCCAGGCTGTTGAGATGAAGCCAGGGAGGCCCTGAAGAGTGGCCTGTGGACCCAACAGAGAGCTGGCACCATGGTCGCCTCCTCCCTGTCTCTTCCCACTGGTTTTTGCTTGGTGCCCACCAGAGCAGGCCCAGCTCCAGGGGCCGGGGGCCAGTGGTGAACAAGACCAATGTCCCTGCCCTCTTGGGAGAGTCAGACCCCAAGCCATCACATCCATAAATAAACGAGCCAACTTCCCTTGGTGACGCTGGAGAGAAATAAGGTGATGTGGTGGAGAGATTAACAGAGGCGGTGCTGGGACTAGCTATTTCTGGGAAGGTCTCTCAGAGGGACCTGATGACAGAAGGGGCCAGGCAGGGGAGAAATCCTGGCGAGAGGGCAGAGCAGTAAAAGCCCTGGGGGAACAATGAGCTTGAGGCCCTGCAGGGGCCCAGTGACTGGAGTCTCCTGACTTGGAAGAATGTGTGAGGTGAGATCAGAGAGGTAAACGGGGCGGCCTGTGGAAGGCCTGGGAAGCCGCTTGAGACTCTGCTCTGTCATTCTACTATCTTCTTTACAATTTGCAATTATCCTCTCTCTAGATTTTGGTGTGTGTGTAGTGGGTGGTGGTGGTAACGGCTTTATTGAGACGTAATTCACAAACTATATAGTTCTTCCCATTTAAAGTGTTCAATTAAGTGGTTTTGAGTATATTCACAGAGTAGTGAGACATCATTACAGTAATTTGAGAGCATTTTCATCACTTCAAAAAGAAACCCCATCACCTTCACCCATGACCCCGTATCTCCCTGATCCCTCCCAGCCCTAAGCAATGACTAATCCACCTTCTGTCTCTACGTATTTGGTTATTTGGACATTTCATAGAAATCATATAATAGGTGGTCCTTAGTGACTGGCTTCTTTCATTTAACATGTTTTCAAGGTTCCAACATGTCCTAACATGTACCAGTATTCCATTTCTTTTTATGGGTGAATAATATTCCATTGTATGGATTTAACACAAGTTTCCTTATCCATTCATCAATGGATGGATATTTGAGAACCATTTGATTATTTTTAATTTTAATAATCCAAGTAATGCATCTCCAAGCGCAAGAGCAAACAATAGAGACACAAACTGTAAAAGCCCCCACGCTTCTTCCACCCTACTCTTCTCCCCAGAAGTGGCTGGTAACAGCTTGCTCTGTATCCTTCTGGTCATATATGTGGAATTTATTTGCATAACTTCCTGTTACACTAGGGCTCCCTGGGCTGTGGCTCCTCCCTTGCCCTTGGTCATCTAGATATCTTCTGGGTAAGGTGGGCCCAAAGATTTATAAACTCAGTGGGTCCCAGGTGAGAAATGGTGAGAAAGTTCTGTAAAGGGACTGTCCCCTGTTTCTGAACATCCATATTCAGGTGTGGACGGGACGGTGAGTGGCTGGGAGGAGGCCAAAATCAACAGCTCCAACCCACTGCGCTATGATCGCCAAAGCGGGGAGTTTATAGTCACCCGGGCTGGGCTCTACTACCTGTATTGTCAGGTAAGCCGCACCTGGCTCTGCGGGCCAAGCAGGAACTGAGGGAGAAGGGCTGGCTTAGGGGGTGGGGGCCGTTAACGGTGGGGGGCAGGAGCTAGAGGTTTGGGCTGGTTAGGAGACCTGGGTCCCCAAGGAAATGGGAGACTGAGCTGAGGGCCAGCAGAGGCCTGGACTCTGCCCACCCTCCCCCACCCCTAGGTTCACTTTGATGAGGGAAAGGCTGTCTACCTGAAGCTGGACTTGCTGGTGGATGACACACTCGCCCTGCGCTGCCTGGAGGAGTTCTCGGCCACGGCAGCGAGCTCCCTCGGGCCCCAGCTCCGTCTCTGCCAGGTGTCTGGGCTGTTGCCCCTGCGGCCAGGGTCCTCCCTGCGGATCCGCACCCTCCCCTGGGCCCATCTCAAGGCCGCCCCCTTCCTTACCTACTTTGGACTCTTCCAAGTTCACTGAGGGGCCCTGGTCTCTTGGTGGCTTGCCCAGGCCGCCGGCTCCCTACAGCAGCTCTCTGAGCACACACACACCCTCCCCCCTCCCCTCTGTCCCACCCTAAGATGCTCCTCCCCCAGACCTGCCTCTCCTGCGGGGCTCTCACTTGATGCCCATGCCACATAAATACTCCCATCCAGCTCCGACCACACCCCCACCTCTGGCTCCCCACCTCACCAGCCCCCAAACCCCTGATCTTTCCCTGCCCCCATTTGTCTCCTGACTCCCCACCCTGGCCGCAGCCCCCCAAGACACTGTGTTTACTGTACTCTGGGTGACGATGGATCCTGAATACCCCTCTTCAGGCACTGAGAGGGGCTGGATGCCAGAGAGACTGGGACTAGGCCAGGAGTTCCCAAATGTGAGGGGTAAGAGACCAAGGCAGGCTCCTCCCTTGATAATTCCCTGTGGATTTTTAAAAGATATTATTTTTATTATTATTGTGACAAAATGTTGATAAGTGGATATTAAAGAGAATAAATCATGGTCACTCTCTTTATTGGGGCTTAGGGGACATCCTCAGGATAGCTGGGGGCTATGGGAAGGGGATCGGGGCATTGGGGATTGGGGTGCAGGACTCCTGGAACTCCAGGGCGATGTCTAGGCTCAGCAGTGGGGACCTACCTGCCTCCAGCCCCGAAGCACGAGCAGAGTCAAAAGGCAAACTGCCAGGAAAAAAAATCAATCCTCTGCCCAAGGTCCAGCAGAGGCAGCCTCATTTACCTAGGAGGCGGGCCTCATCCCACGGGGAATCCCTGGCTGGGAGGAGCAGGGGCCCTTCCTCTTGGCAGCCTCGGACATTCAGCAGGTGCTGGTACAAGCCCTGGCTGGGATGTGGGGTGGGCCCAGGGTCAGCAAGCAGGAAGCCGGGGCCCAGGAAGCCGGGAACCTGGGCCCCTGGGTTCAGGGGAGGAATCCTACAGCGGCAGGGTGCTTGGGGATCTTTCTCTCTTTGTCCAGAGCCTTATGTAAGAGCTCTTCTCGGGAAACAGGAAGTCTCGCTTGCCAAGTTCAGCACAGGGAGTAGTGCAGGCCTTATTCCAACACACCCGGCCTGGCCTTAACCCCAGAACTCAGCCAGTTTCTTGCTTCCTTGACCCTGGTTCTCCTCCCCACCGACCCCCTCCCCTCCTTTCCCACCTTTGGTCACTCCAAGCCAACTTCCCCAGAGAGCCTGCCTGTGCCTGAGCCAGAGGGTCTTCCACTCTCACCCCCTGACCCTTAACGCTGTCCAGCTTGTCCCTCCATCCCGGCTCCTGGCACGATGCCCCAGAGCCAGCCAACCTTCCCTCCCCCACTCCTGGGGCCGCCCCGGGGTTCCTGCGCTCTGGCCGCTCCTCCTGGGTGTCACTGGCAGCCCCGTCCTTCCTAGAGAGACTGATAGCAAATTCTCCTGAGGCTGGAGGACGGTGACGGGTCTCAGGACGTCACTGGCCCCACAGCGGAGTGCCAGGAACACCAACAGTGCCCTGAGCTTGCTTTCCGCCTCCCTCCTTTTTATTCTCAAGTTCCTTTTTACTTCTCCCTTGCGTAACGCCCTTCTTCCCTTCTGCACCACTGCCTGCACCCCCACCCTCCCAGTCACCTCCTTGCCACCCCACTCCTCAAGCCACAGCTGTTGGCAGGGTCCTCAGCTCATGCCAGCCTCATCTCCTTCCTCGCTAGCCCCCAAAGGGCCCCCGGGAGACATGGGGTGCCCGGTCCGAGAGCCGGCAGTCTCAGTTGCCCTCTGGTTGAGTTGGGGGGCGGCTCTGGGGGCTGTGGCTTGTGCCATGGTTCTGCTGACCCAACAAACAGAGCTACAAACCCTAAGGAGAGAGGTGACCCGGCTGCAGAGGACCGGAGGGCCTTCCGAGGAGAGGGAAGGGTATCCATGGCTGAGCCTCCGGGAGCAGGTGAGTGAGGGGAGAATGGCGTCTGGGAGAGAAGTATGGGTGCCAGGGCGGTCTCCAGGCCTCTTGGTTCCAGCTGCCTGGTTTGCAGAGTTTTGAATGGGTGCAAGAGAGGGTCCCGGGTTTAGAGGTCAAGGGAGCAACCATTCCAGGAAAGGAAATTGTTAAAGATTAATGCTTCTCGTACCTAACAGATCCTGGAGGAGAGCCAGCACCAAGACTCAGGTTGCTGGGAAAAGGTGCAGGAGAGATGTGAGGCATTTCTGGGGCAGAGGGAGGGCTGGGATAAAGGCTGTCTGTGACCCTTGCATTTGAGCCTAACCCTGACCCTCTTTCCACAAGCAGAGCCCTGATGGCCTGGAAGCCCGGGAGGATGGGGAGAGATCCCGGAGAAGGAGAGCAGTGCTCACCCGTAAACAGAAGAGTGAGGCCTCCGGGGTGCAGCAGGGGTGGGAGGTGATCAAGCAGCCTGGGATGTGGAGACCCCGACCCTGAGTCAGGGTGAGGGTGGAGGGCTGACAACAGGGCAATGGGGGTAGGTGGGCACTGCTAAGATTTCTTCCTTCTCTCCTCAGAGAGGCACTCAGTTCTGCATCTTGTTCCCATTAACATCACCTCCAAGGGTAAGCATTATTTTAAATCATGGCTTTTGGGGGAGGAGCAAGATCTAGGAATTGTGGGGCCGGCACCTGGGCCCGAGGGAATCTTCGAGGTGAAAGTGTCCCAGAAACCCTCATCCCACACTCCTCACCTCCAGAGGACTCTGATGTGACAAAGGTGATGTGGCAGCCAGCTCTCACGCGTGGGAGAGGCCTGGAGGCCCAAGGATATGTTGTTCGAGTCTGGGATGCTGGAGTTTATCTGCTGTACAGCCAGGTAACCCCAAACACCCCTGAGCCTCACCTGAGGGCCTGGAGGCCTGTTTTCCCAAAGCCTTATGTCCCCGGACTGAGGGTTTCCAACCACTACTCATACCAGACTTAGAGGGCTCCTTCATTCCTTGGCTCCTAGAACTGAGCCAGGCAATCCGTTTTCTTCAGCATCTCCTCCCTTCCCTTCCAGGTCCTGTTTCACGATGTGACTTTCACCATGGGTCAGGTGGTATCTCGGGAGGGCCAGGGAAGGCAGGAGACTCTATTCCGATGTATACGAAGTATGCCCTCCAACCCCGACTGGGCCTACAATAGCTGCTACAGCGCAGGTGAGAGATGTGTGCGCAGTGGACTGTGGATGTGAGGAGAACAGGAGAGCTCTGGCCTAGGGGCAGTGCCTGGGGAGCTGTACCGGGGGTTGGAAGGCTGGGTGTAGAGGCAGATCTGAGGAATGAAGGACAGAATACCTTTTTCCTTACAGGAAGCATCACAAAGGCTAAGCTGAGGGGGGAGGGTATAGCTCAGTGGTAGAGTGCATGCTTAGCATGCACAAAATCCTGAGTTCAATCCCCAGTACCTCCGTTAAATAAATAAATAAATGAGCCTGATTACCTCCCCACCCCACCAAAAAAAAAAAAAAAAAAAAAGCTGAGCTGGAGATGGGAGGGTGAAACATCAGAGTATCTGCAAGGCTGTGCTTCACTGAGCTTACATATTCTCTCCTTTCTCAGGTGTCTTCCATTTACACCAAGGAGATATTCTGAGTGTTGTAATCCCTCGGGCAAGGGCGAAACTTAGCCTTTCTCCACATGGAACCTTCCTAGGGGTTGTGAAACTGTGATTGTGTTGCAAAAGATGGTTCTGAGCTTGGAAGACCAGGGTGGGTACGTTTTATAGACAGCCAAGAGCTGATTGACAAAGGACAGGGAATACGCAGGAACAGAGGCCTCTTTTGGGTTTGACAGGAATCCAGGCTTTGACAGCTCATGACTCTCCCTCCCTTTTCTCTTTCCACCTCCACCTTCACCCCCAGGACTTTGAATTCATAGATATTAAAGAGATTTTAAAAACCTTGCTTTTATTCTCCATCCAGCCCCAAATTCTTGAGGGAGTTGGGGGGTGGTGATGCCAGGCATTGTCTAGACTAGCTGGGTCCCACTGGAATGCTTCCAGAACAGCACCACCATCTAGCGGCAGTTTGAGACAATCATCCTGCGTGTTGGCAGAAGTCCAGGAAGCCTCCCTCCACTCAGGAAAACTCCTGGTTCCCTATGCCAAACCTCTCTCCAGGTACCCTCTACCTCTTCACCCCACAAGAAGCCTCATCCTCATTTCCCTCTCTCCATCAACTGTGCTCCAGTTTCCATCACTAACTCCAGCGGTGCAACTATTATGTGCCCGTCTGCAGAGGGTGCCCGACAACGACGGTCCCCTCGGATCCACATTATTACTCTTCGGGTCTCAGCGTTGCCTTTCCTGCTCTCCATTGCCCTGGCGTGGCAGGCCGCTCTAAACCTGTCTGTGCTGGGACCGGTCGCCGAGGAGCCTTGGATGAATCGTACGCCCTGGTGCTGGTCCTGTCTCTCTGAATTCTCCTTTCTGTGCAAAACCTGCCTAAAGATAAAAAAAAAAATAAAGGAGAATAAATAAAGCTCGGATCCATTTCTCCCACTGCTTTGCCTCAGCCCCTCAGCCCGTACTGGGACTTCCCCGCCCTCCCGGCCCTCATCTGACTCGCCTCACTGGAGCAATGTGTTGCTGGCAGCGAGTGGAAGGCAGGGCTACGCAGCGCGGGGGCGGGGCGCAGGAGAGCGGCACGAGGCACGCAGCCGCAAAAGAGCGAGTGGCGGGGCCGCCCCGCGCGGCTCCGGTCGAGAGGGTGTGCGCAGGCGCAGCCTTGCGTCAGTCTCGTGGGCGGGACGGTCCTTTGGCGTCTACGTTCTCGGGTAGGCGGGAATAGGCGCGTGGTGGCCGCGCCGGCGCTGTTCGCCGGGTGTGACGTACTAATTGTGCGCCGCCACCGCCGGTGGGCCTGGGGCTCGCGGGAGGGGAAGGAGGAGGAGGAGGGGGAGGTGGTGGAGGTGGAAGCTGAAGCAGAGCAAGCGGCAGCCGCGGCGGGGCGGCTCGGCGGCGCGGCGCGCGGCCCAGAGGCGTTGGAATCCTGAATTGAGACGGCTGCGCCTGAAGACAGCAGGAGTGGCGGGGCCGCTGCCGTCGCCGGAGAGATGAGCCGGGAAGCCTGAGGCCAGAGACGCCCGCCCTCGGGCCTGTCCGCCCGGCTTCCCCGCTCCCGGTGAGGACGCCCCCCCCCCCCAGCTCTGCCGCAGCCTCTCCCATTCCTGGATCTCAGTCCCACCCAACCGGGGCCCACGAGGCCCTCGAAGGGGCTTCTTAAAGCCCTTGCACGCCGAGCCGCCCGAACCTATAGGACCATACCGGTGTTGGGACGCATTCTGGTCCCCGGGGACGGAGCAGGCGAGGGGGCTGGGCCAGCCTGGCTCGGCTCAGTTCTGTCCCAGCGCCTTGATTCGGCTGCCTAAGTGCCAGTTCAGTTCTCTTGTAGTTTCCTTTAAAATCCTTCCCTTTTCGTTAGATTCTAGTACCTGAGCCATAGCCCTGGTATCCCCATTCCCTCTTGAGACGACCTGAGCATGCTCACACCCCTCCATTCATTCCAGGGTCATAGAGAACTCTTCCCACTTTAGACCACGGTTTCCCTGTGGAAGTCAAGTATCTCTGTACCGTGTCAGGATTCCCGTACTGAGCCATCTCCTTTATTAGTCTCTCAACTAGGACATCCTGGTGATATTAAAATAGAGAAGTAGAGCCTGAAAATACTGGATTTGACCTAGGGGTCTGAGAAATAAGAGCCCAGAGGCCTGTTACTTAACCATTCTCACTTGCTTCTATCCAGGCAGGAGAGAGATGGTGGCACAGACAGTAGAAGGCATCTTGTGGACTGTGTTAACTGGGAAGATCTGTAGTTAGGAGTTTTTTGGGTTTTCCTCAGTTTATTTGCATCTGACTGCAGAAGAGGCATGCTGAGGAAGAGCAGGATCTGGGGTATTGGATGTTTGAATTCTGACACGCTGACCTTTGTTTTACAGGCTACTGGAAGATGAAAGAGACTATACAAGGGACCGGGTCTTGGGGGCCTGAGCCTCCTGGACCCGGCATAACCCCAGCTTACTCAAGTCCCAGGCGGGAGCGTCTTCGTTGGCCCCCACCCCCCAAACCCCGACTCAAATCAGGTGGAGGGTTTGGGCCAGATCCTGGGTCAGGGACCACAATGCCAGCCAGACGCCTCCCTGTCCCTCGGCCTTCTTTTGATGCCTCAGCTAGTGAAGAGGAGGAAGAAGAAGAGGAGGACGAAGATGAAGATGAGGAAGAGGAAGTGGCAGCTTGGAGGCTGCCCCCCAGATGGGGTCAGCTGGGAACCCCCCAGCGGCCTCGCCCTCCCCGTCCTACTCATCGGAAAACCTGTTCACAGCGCCGTCGCAGAGCTATGAGAGCCTTCCGGATGCTGCTCTACTCAAAAAGCACCTCGCTGACATTCCACTGGAAGCTTTGGGGGCGCCACCGGGGCCGGCGGCGGAGCCTCGCACACCCCAAGAACCATCTTTCACCCCAGGAAGGGGGTGCGACCCCACAGGTGCCCTCTCCCTGCTGTCGTTTTGACTCCCCCCGGGGACCACCTCCACCCCGGCTGGGTCTGCTAGGTGCTCTCATGGCTGAGGATGGGGTGAGAGGGTCTCCACCAGTGCCCTCTGGGCCCCCCATGGAGGAAGATGGATTAAGGTGGACTCCAAAGTCTCCTTTGGACCCTGACTCGGGTAAGATGGAAATGGGGCAGAGGAGGGGTTGGGGAGGGCTAGATCCTGGGGGGACCAGGAACCTCTTGCTGTGGAGAACTAGATCTAAGGAAAGTAGGATGGCAGAGTGAGGGGGTCCAGAACAGCTGTGAAAGGTTTTAAGTCCCACTTTGAGCAGGAGCTAAGTCTGGGGAGAGAGTCAAGGCTGGGATACAGAATCCCTAAGTAGCTGTCATGTGTGTAGATGAGAAAGGGAGTCATGGTTTAGAAAAGTCAGACAATCTTGTCCACTTGAAATCCCTCTTCACCTGGCCTCTCAGGATAAGGGCCTCTGTAGGTACATCTCCAGAGGGTGCCATTCTTACAGTGGTGGGATGGGGTCTGAGTAGTGTGTGTGACACTCTGACTCAGAATATTTCTTTTTCGGATAATCCCAACAAAACAACTTCAGGCTCTCTATGTCTTTAAATAATTATTTGACTATTTATCAAGCCTTTGCTGTATGCAAGGACTATGCTAGGTACTAGTGGTGACAGATATCTCTGAAATTTATTTCTCTCTGAATCCTAGTCTTTTCTTGCTTTCCTCCTATTTATGAGTACAGGCATACCTCGTTTTATTGCACTTCACTTTACTGTGCTTTGAATACATTGCATTTTTTACAAATTGAAGGTTTGTGGCAACACTGAGTAGCGCAAGTCTGTCAGTGCCATTTTCCCAACAGTATTTGCTCAGTTCACGTTTGTGTCACATTTTGATAATTCTTGCAGTATTTCAAAGGCTACAACTCACTGATGGCTCAGATGATGGTTAGCATTTTTAGTAATAAAGCCTTTTTAAATTAGTATATACACGTTGATTTTTTTAGACATAATGCTTATTGCACACTTAATAGACTACAGTATAGTATAAACGTAAGGTTTTTTTGCACTGGAAAACTGAAAAGCTTGTGATTTGATTTATTACAATAGTCACTTTATTGTAATGGTCTGGAAACAAATCCACAATATCTCTGAGGTATGCCTGTAGTGACTCTTCCTCTCTGTCCTTTATAACCTCTTGGGCATGCTCATCTTATGCTTTAGGGTATCCATTCCTTAGAGATTATATCAGTAGATTTTTGTTTTAATTCATCCTTCTTGTGGTCTTATAATTTGTGTTCATCATTTAACCTTCCCATTGTCCTTTGATCTGAGACAGTTTCTTGCTTTCATCCTGTTTCCCCTGCCCTACAGGCCTTCTCTCTTGTACTCTGCCCAATGGCTTTGGGGGACCACCTGGGCCAGAAGGGGAGCGGAGTCTGGCACCCCCTGATGCCAGCATCCTCATCAGCAATGTGTGCAGCATCGGGGACCATGTGGCCCAGGAGCTTTTTCAGGGCTCAGATTTGGGCACTACAGAGGAAGCAGAGCGGCCTGGGGAGAAAGCTGGCCAGCACAGCCCCCTGCGGGAGGAGCATGTCACCTGTGTGCAGAGTAAGGAACCCTAGAGGATCTAGTCTCTTTCCTTCAGCCAACTCCTAGATCAGAGTCTGGAGGCCTTACCCCACTCTTCTCTCCCTCCTCTACTCAGGCATCTTGGATGAATTCCTTCAAACTTACGGCAGCCTTATCCCCCTTAGCACTGATGAGGTAGTAGAGAAATTGGAGGACATTTTCCAGCAGGAGTTCTCTACACCTTCCAGGTAAGGCATAAGAGAGATGATCATTAGAAGAGGGCTGGGACCTGGGAGATGGGGCGAGAACGCTGCTGCCTTTTCTCCCATAGGGATGTAGTTGGGGAGAAGGAGAAAGCTAGAACTGAAGGGGAGGACTCTCCAGACAAGGTGTAAGCCCCTGTAAGCCAACTGGGAGGGTCATTATTGGGACCCTGAAATACTACGTGTACCTGAGTATTCATGTGCGTCTTACTGGGGAGTTGGGCTTTAGTAGGTTCTCAGAAGGACACACGACACCTCCCCAAACCTGAAAAAAAAAAAAAAGGTTAGTTTAGGTTCTTATTCTGGGCAGTAGAAGGTACTTCTGTGTGCCTTAGCCCCCTCGTCTCTTGTGTGACTCCACCCTTGGCCTACCCAGGAAGGGCCTGGTGCTGCAGCTGATCCAGTCATACCAGCGGATGCCAGGCAATGCCATGGTGAGGGGCTTCCGAGTCACCTATAAGCGGCATGTGCTGACCATGGACGACTTGGGGACCTTATATGGACAGAACTGGCTCAATGACCAGGTAAGGAGGTGTGGAGAAACAGACCCAAGAGGGGATTCAGGGAGCAGGGTGTGTAGGGCCCTCTGCATGGGAGAGCCCTGTACCCATGCCCCAACCTCCATGGCAAGTTGCCTTCTGTCTTCTCCCCAGGTGATGAACATGTATGGAGACCTGGTCATGGACACAGTCCCTGAAAAGGTAGGCCTAACCAGATGCTTCAGTCCGTGGAAGAATTTCTGCAGTTCTAAGCAGCTTAATCAGTCCCTTTCATCTCTTCCATTTTATATAAAGAGGGTTTTTGTTTCTGGGGAGAGGTGGTAGAAGGTAATTTGTTAAATTCAAATCTGTAATCTTGGTCCTAAATTTATCAGTTCTGTTCCTTTCCTCTAGTCTTCGGTGTTTTTCTCCTATGGCTAACCCGACAAATTGGGGTGGGAAGCTATAAGATAAGATCAAAAACAATTTTGTGTTTTTACCCTCAGTGAGTTGAAAACAACTGGAGTTTGTTGAAAGCAGTTCTTAGGGTCATAATGAAGTGGAGTGGGCTGGGGAGAGGACATTTAGCAGGAGGGCCTGTGGTCTTTTAATTCTATCCAGCTCTTTTGTGTCATTGGCACAGGTACATTTCTTCAACAGTTTCTTCTATGATAAACTCCGTACCAAGGGTTATGATGGGGTGAAAAGGTGGACCAAAAACGTGAGTTATGAATTTACATCTACTTGTGTATCACTTTCCCTCTAAAGAATTAGAGTTTTGTTTCCTGTGAGCCCTTTCCCCAACCCTGTTCACTCAGTCTCTCAAATATTTAGTAATTGTCTTCTGTGTGCCAGGTGCTATTCTGGGTACTAAGGATACAGTATTAAATAAGGAAAATTTCTTGCCTTTACGGGGTGAGAATAAATAAGCAAGTTAAATTTCTGTTACTGATAAGTGGTGTGAACAAATTAAAACAGTAATGTAGTAGCCTGGGAAGCAGGGACTTTACATTGGGTGGTCTGGGAAGGCCTCTCTTACTGAGATTTGAATGATGAGAAGCCAACCATGTGCAGATCTGGTGCAAGAGTATACTCAGTAGAGGGAACAGCAAGTCTGTGGGACACAGAGCGAGAAAGAACATTTGATGAACAGAGGGCCCATGTGAGTGCCTATGTGGTTGGAGCAGAGTGAGCAAAGGGAAAATGATACAGAGTTTTTGTCAGAGAGCAGATCTTGTGAGGCGTGGAGGGTAGGCTGAGGAGAGTGGGTCTTAGTCTGTGTTTTGAGAAGCCATTGAAGAGTTTTAAGCAGACTGTGTTAAACTCCTGTTCAGTGATAGGTTGAAAGGGGGCAAGAGTGGAAGCAGGCAGATTGACCAGCATAGCACCGAAGTCCAGGTGAGAAACATGGACCAGAGTGGTAAAGGTAGAAATAGAAGTAGTTTAATCTCGGATAAATTTTGCAAGTAGAACCAACAGGACTTTCTGACAGACTGGACATGAGAAATGAAGAAACGACAGGAATCAAGGATGATGCTTAGATTTTTGGCCTAAGTTACTGGGGAAAATAATTAGTGGGGAACAGGTTTGGTGAGGGGAAAAAAGAGTTCTTTTCCCCTCTAATTAGTTTACCTGTCCTCCCATTCAAAGGCCAGGAAATTACAGTGAGGTAGGACGGTTGGCTCCAGCTTTTCTTAATTCCTGTCCCCAGGTTCAAGAGTTTAACTTTACACCCTCAGGGACCTGGCAGGCCTTCTTCTCCTGGTAGAGGTGGGGGTGACATGCAGTGGAAAGAACTGGGCCTTTATATGCCTTTGTTTAAATCCAACCTCTGCCATTTCTTCCACGACCTTGGGCAAGTCACTTTACTTTTCCAAGCCAGTTTCCTCATGGTTGACGTGTGAATTTCCTCACAGGATTGTTGTGAGCATTAACTGATTGAGCATTTTCTAGGTGCCTCACATTGTTCTTAGTGTATCATAGGTATTAACTAGTTTAATCTTCGTAACAAACAGGTGAGGGTGGGTACTGTTATTTTCATCCTTTCACAGAAAAGGGAACTGAGGTACAGAGAGTTCTTAAATAATTTGCCTGTGGTCATAAGCTATTAAATGGAGGAGCTGGGTTTGAACCCTGAGAGTCTGGCTCCAGGATCCTGAGCCTGGGTTCTTAGCTACTAAGCACTTGCTTGTTCTGGCACTACCTCCTCTTTCCTGTCTTCCTCCCTTATCCTAGGAATCCAGACATCCAGATGTTGAGCCTTGTCTCACAGTCTAGTGACTGAGCCTTGAGTTCTCCCAGTTGGCTCCTTGCCTGCTCCTCCATTCCTCTTTAGAACCCTCCTGGCAACAGGCAGGATTTTTGTGCCGTCTTACCTGACCTCCAGCACTGTCTTCTTAGGTGGACATCTTCAATAAGGAGCTACTGTTAATCCCTATCCACCTGGAGGTCCACTGGTCCCTCATCTCTGTTGATGTGAGGCGGCGCACCATCACCTATTTTGACTCGCAGCGCACCCTAAACCGCCGCTGCCCTAAGGTTTGAAAGGGAAGAGCAGAATGTGGCGGGGAGATCCAGTGGCAAGGCATTTCAGGCAGAAGGGTGGGTTTGGGGTCTTAGAGAAGCAGCCTGGGCTTGGTGCCTTGACCACCACACCCTGGGTTCAGTAGGGCATCACTTCCTCCTTGTCTCCACCTACACAGCATATTGCCAAGTATCTACAGGCAGAGGCAGTGAAGAAAGACCGGCTGGATTTCCACCAGGGCTGGAAAGGTTACTTCAAAATGGTAAGTTTCAAGAGGAGGGTTATGGAGTGAGGGGTGGGGGACAGGAAGTGATAGGAGGCAGAAGTTGAAGTCATACCCTAAGTTCTCCAGATGAAGGGCCTACCTACCTTCTTTTCATTCTCTAGAATGTGGCAAGGCAGAATAATGACAGTGACTGTGGCGCCTTTGTGTTGCAGGTAAGCAGGTATCAGTTGGGTTAGAAGGTTGGGAGGGAGGCAGGAAGCTGGTCTGCATCCCTCACGGCCACTAGTGGAACAGGAGTAATGTTATGTGTTAATGCAGAAACCCTGATTTCATTGGTCCTCTCTTGGCTTCCCCATACTACTTTGGGACTGGGTCTGTGGTCCCTGGTCTCTGGCCCTGATTTAGCTGCCTCCTGATCCCCAGTGCGAAGTTTTCTCTGTTAACACTAGCTATTGCATGTACTAAATAGGAATTTTGGCTCTAGAGTCAGGTCCTTTTTTTTGAGCCCCCATCTATGGGACTTTGGCTTCCTGTTTGTGAAATGAGAATATTCTTGGAAAGATTCAGGGAAATGTGTATCATATGAAATGTGTAGCACGGGTCCTGACTTGGGGGGATGCTCGGTAGGTGGTTCTCATGGCCTGCTTTGTTAACACCCAGTATTGCAAGCACCTGGCCCTGTCTCAGCCATTCAGCTTCACCCAGCAGGACATGCCCAAACTTCGTCGACAGATCTACAAGGAGCTGTGTCACTGCAAACTCACTGTGTGAGCCTCGTATCCCAGGCCTCAAGCCCATTAATTAATGGGCAGGGGGACATGGGAGACCCTTCCTTCCCAAGAAACTCCAGTTCCTTTCCTCTCTTGCCTCTTCCCACCCAATTCCCTTTGGTTTTTCATATTTAAATGTTTTAATTGATTTTTTTTTTCCTTTGAGAGAATACTTGTTATTTCTGATGTTCAGGGGGTGGCCATGGAAAATCCCCGTTTTCCCTCTGTCTGCAGGGGAGTATGGCCTTGTGGCCTGGGTGGGGCAGTCATCTCCCTTCCGTGTGTAGGGCCGGGGGGCGGGCAGGAAAATCTGTGCTGGGGGTGGTGGGCGGGCAAAGGGATTACTGCCTGCCATATCTTCAAACTTTTTTTTTTATATATATATATCTATATATATATAAATGCCACGGTCCTGCTCTCGTCAATAAAGGATCCTTTGGAGATACATAGTGGTGGTCTTCCTTAAGGGGCCTCAAGTGGATATCTCAGGCTTTCCTCCAGCCAGTGCTGTTAGCTACCCTTTTATGGGTCGAGACTTCAGGGACCAGCTTTCCATCGTGGCTCAGACAGTGCCAACACCATATCCTCAACCAAAAGTATCCCCCAGTCTTGGGAGTCGGGGCTGGAAGGCGGGAAAGTCGGTAAGCCTCAAACATAAGAGAATTTGAGCGGTGCTAAAGTTGGGGAAACAGGACACTTAAGGAACAGGCCAGGATTCATGATCTTAAGCCTGGAAGTCAGTTATTCCATTCCTCCGCCCTCCAACCAGAGGAACCCTCCCAGCTGCTAGGGTACGGCTCCCGATTCCACATCCCTGTACACTTTGAACACATCGGGGTTGGCGTCCGATTTATCTTTACTGCCACAGAGAATAAAGTGGGTTCAGGGGAGACCTGGAGCAGAGGTGGAGGGAAGTGGTAGTCTCGGGAGCCCGGAAATCCTTGTAGGCTGAAGCCTCGCCCCCCCTTGCGTGATAGGGCCTGCTCGGCCACGTGACTAGGGCACTCTCGCCTCCGCACGTGTAGGGGTGCAGGGCCCCAAGATGGCTGCCAAGCCGCGAGGCCTGACTCCTATATGTCACTTCCGTACCGGCGAGAAAGGCGGGCCCTTTAGCCAATGAGGCAGCGGGGCTGGTCCTCATCTTGACAGGCGTTCAAGTTACCCAATGGTGGCTGCGTGCCAGAGCGCCTACGAACTCACGTCACGCCGAGTCTCTGAGCGGCGGCGGGCGGGGCCGAGGCGGCCAAGCCAATGCGATGGCTGGGGCGGGGTCGGGCGCTCTATAAGTTGTCGATAGGCGGGCACTCCGCCCTAGTTTCTAAGGATCATGTCTGCGAGTCAGGATTCCCGGTAAGAAACACATTTGCAAGAGGGGGCTACTTACCCTGCCGCCCTTTCCGAGGGCCCCGACGAGGGTAGCTGAGGCCCGCTGCCTTAGGTCCTCTAGGGCTGCGGGGAGACCAAGCCGGGAGGACTAGTCCTCGGGGAGTGAGGGGCGGGTCCACGGCCAACGCTGCTGCCAGGGCCTAGGTAGAGGCTGAGGACAGTCCGGCTTTCGGGGCCCAGAGTGCTAGGGTCGTTAGGTGGCCCCGACCGACGCGGTGCGCGAAGCCCTGGCGCTGAGTAGGGCGGCGAGGTGGTGACCTGCCCTGGAGAAAAAAAGATAGAGGTGGTCTCGGCCGTGCGTGGCCCGGAGCCGCCTGTCCGGTTGCCTCATTGAGAGAGGGAAGGCTCGCGCATTCGGGATCCGGAGGATTCTGACGGTACCACTCGCCGAAGGCGTGGGTGCCTGGGTCCTAAAATCCAGTCGCTCGGTCGCGTGGAGCTACGGGTCGGGGTGAAAGAAACCGGCCGTTCAGTGTGCTGGTTTTCTTGACGGCCAGGACCCAGCCTAACCCCGAGGAGCGGCCGCGTGAGGCACCGGGATCCCACCCGGCGCCGGGCGGGCGGGCCCATTTTGCCGCACAAGCCGGGCAATTGGCAAACTGCGGATGGGCAGGTCCACTTTCCTTCGGGGGTGAGCGGCCTGAGGTATGGGAGGGCGACGCCATTTCGCGACGGGAGCGGGTGGGATGTGGATTGTTTGCCGGAGTTGGGGGGATGCCGCCGGGTGGTCGAGGGAGCGAGCACATGGCGGCCTGAGGCGTTCCCCTCCCCCAGTCCGCTTCGCTTTAAGTGTTGTGCAATCTCCCCTTTGCTAGTTCGGCTGGGGCTCATTGTGCGCGGGGCCGCCACCGCCCGCGGCCTCCCACATCCGGGCACCGCGAGGGGGGAGGTGGGCTGGAAGGAGTGGGGGAGGGCGCGGGCGGAATGACGTGGGGGGAAGGGGATGTCCTACCCCGGCATCTGGGAGGTGAAGGGCGGGACTTCCGGCGCGCTGGGGCCGTGGTGGGAGGTACACGCGCTGGGGCTTGGAGAAGCCAGGCCCAGGACACGTGGGTCCGGCCTCAACCACCACCCCCGCGCCCCTTAAGCGCAGCGCCGCTCTTTCCAGCTTCCGGGTCATCTAGGAGGGTTACCCCATCATGTCGGGGTCGGCGTGGCTTCAGCCGCTCCCGGGATGGGGCAAAGGCCTGACTCAGTTGTAAAATAACTATCTTCTGGAAACTCGTGGGGGTTGGATCAGGAAGTGAAGGCTCATGGTATCACGAAAAGCCGGTTGTTGGTAGGAAGAGCCCGGCTGTCAGGATTTCTACATACTCCGTACTTTAAACCAACAGATCCAGAGACAATGGCCCCGATGGGATGGAACCCGAAGGCGTCATCGAGGTGAGGCTGGACCCCTACCACCTTTATTCTTTATCTCTGGGAAAGGCAGTGCCACCAGCATTGTTCCCTGGTTTTTGTAGTGGTGGCTTCAGTGACTAAAGCCAGAACCCAGGATTTAACTTTACTCCTTAAACTATCACATAGTTAGACAGGAAATCTTAACTTCTTTAGTGATTTTTTAGAAATACTTAGAGTAAAAGTATAAAAAAATTATGTTTAAAAGGCATCATTCAAGTTGATTGTCTTTCCTTCTACTATATCCGCCTCACTGTTACAAGTGGACTGGCCCCTTAGAGTGGTTTTTTTCAGACCATAAAGAGCCAGCTGACTTCCCTGGAGAGAAAAGGTTGTAGGCTGTGAAGTTTCTGTGCAAGCACAAGGTCCTGTTTGTTTTAGTGCAAGAGCACAGCCTCATTTCTGTTACTTTTTTTTTTTTTTTTTTTGCATCGTACAGAGTAACTGGAATGAGATTGTTGACAGCTTCGACGACATGAACCTTTCAGAATCCCTCCTCCGTGGCATCTACGCTTATGGTTTTGAGAAGCCCTCTGCTATCCAGCAGCGAGCCATTCTTCCTTGTATCAAGGGTAAGATCCAACAAGTTCTTGACTGTCCCTGACCTGGGTAGAGTGGCACCTGGTTGGTGGTGCCTGTCTCATATCAGCCAGGGATAAAGCAACCCCTTGTTTATCCCAGCTTGGCTTTTGATTTGTGCCCATGCCTGGTTCATGCCCTGGATACATGATTGCTGGTGTAATTTCAATAAGGTAGTGTTTTAGTGTGGCTGTACCAAATGAGTTAATAACCTGACCTGGCTTCCAGATCTGTTCTCTGGGTACCATGTTGTGATAGAAAGTCTGAAGCACTTAATGCTTGGCACTTAATCTCTCTCGGTTGCTTGTTGACTTCGTTGAGCAGGGCCTTTGAATGTCCCACTGTTCCAAAGAGTGCTTCTTACCATATCAAATTTTTGTTTTTTCAGGGTATGATGTGATTGCTCAAGCCCAATCTGGGACTGGGAAAACTGCCACTTTTGCCATATCAATTCTGCAACAGATTGAATTGGATCTAAAGGCCACCCAGGCCTTAGTCCTGGCACCCACTAGAGAGTTGGCTCAGCAGGTGAGTTTACCTTCTTTCCTCTTCGCTGAAGAACTTACTTAAAAACGATGAGCATAATCCAAAAAACAGACGTATGTGCTCCAACTTCCGCCACTTTGGAAGAAATGAACTATGGGGAAGAGAGATGATCTAAAGTCAGTTGACTTCCATCTCAAGATTTCTTAATTATAAGCCTTTTTCTATCCAAACACAATAAGCATCACTCACTCCACCCATTTCCTGAGTCAGATGGGAAGGCTGCTGGGTGGGGCCTGGCTGGCTGGGCAAGTTTGGTTGCTTTATGAAACAACCCCCTGGCTATGGGCAAAGAGACACCGGATTGGTGGTGGTGCTCTTATATCAGTCAGGGGCAAAGCAGATGTCTAGCCCTTTGTTCATCCTAGCTTGATGCCTGGGTTGGTGGCCAGAGCTGTTTCATGCCTGGGGCACATAAAATCCCAATGCTAGGCTGTTTTCCTGGACTTTGGAGGTGAAAAGGTCAGAAACACTAGTCTCGTAAGTTGATTATTGAGGCCAAGGGAAGGTGTTCTTTTAGTGTTATATGGAAATGTCATCATTTTGTTCCTAACTTATGGACAAAGGTAATGTAAGCAAGAAGTTACAGGAGAACTCTGTTCTAGGGCCCTTGTGTCTAGAAGGTGCTTTACCAGCAAATATGCCTTCTAGCATAAGTTCTGTGGCAGGACCACTTTAGGTCATAGATGTCACTGCATATATAAAACTGGCTGCTGCAGGGTGAAATAAATAGGACAGTTAGCTTTCAGAAAGCTATAAGGTTTAACAAGTTAAAAAGCCGTATTGAAATTATTTCAGAGGGCTGTTACTGTGAATCTATTCATGAGCCAGACCAGTTCAAATTTTGAGACTTTGCCACTTAGCAGTGTGATCTTAAATGGATTGTTTAACTTAAACTGTTTCTTGCCTGAAAAACGAGTTTAACAACAGTGCTTGTCTCGAGTTGTTGAAAATAAATACGTAAGCATTTAAAATGGGGCCTGGCAGTTGTAGCTAATATATGAGCACTGTTTTTTTTTTTTTGGTTCAGATACAGAAGGTAGTTATGGCATTAGGAGACTACATGGGTGCCTCCTGTCACGCCTGCATTGGGGGCACCAACGTGCGTGCTGAGGTGCAGAAGCTGCAGATGGAAGCTCCTCATATTATCGTGGGTACCCCAGGCCGTGTGTTCGACATGCTTAACCGGAGATACTTGTGTGAGTATCTAAATTTTCTAGTTCTCTGGGTCACATCTTATGCGGGCTTTTCCAGTTTTCAATGTGGCCACAACTTCATTCCTAATGATGGTAGCTTTAGCCTCAGAAAGAGTTGCTCTGTGATGAACCCCATGCGTGTCAGCTGAGCCTGGCTCCCCTGTCATCTCAGCCCAGGCAGTGTTCTACTTCCCAGGGCTATTTGGCCTGGCAAGGGGGCTCCCAGGCAAAGGATCAGTCTTTATATTCTGAGAGCAGACCGGCTGCCCCCTTTTCTTTATGAGGAAAGTTTATTTTACATTTTCCTAATGATTACCTGTTGGTGGTTTTTTCCCTTGCAGCTCCCAAATACATTAAGATGTTTGTACTGGATGAAGCTGATGAAATGTTAAGCCGTGGGTTCAAGGACCAGATCTATGACATATTCCAAAAGCTCAATAGCAACACCCAGGTGAGAGGAACATTTGGACACTTGCTTTTGTATGGCTGACCAGCCTTTACATAGGTTGTGGTGTGTCTGGGGTAACAGGAGAGCATTATCAGGCACCAAACCATAAGGAATTCTGGCGCTTCCCCTGCCCTGAGGCTGTTTTTTTCCCACTAGGTGGTTTTGCTGTCAGCTACAATGCCTTCTGATGTGCTTGAGGTGACCAAGAAGTTCATGAGGGACCCAATTCGAATTCTTGTCAAGAAGGAAGAATTGACCTTGGAGGGTATCCGCCAATTTTACATCAACGTCGAACGAGAGGTGGGGCCCAGTGCAGGAGGCGGACCTCGTGGCAAGTTGTTGGGTATAGCCCCTGACTGATCTCTTTGCTCCCCTCCACCACCCCCAGGAGTGGAAGCTGGACACACTGTGTGACTTGTATGAAACCTTGACCATCACCCAGGCAGTCATCTTCATCAACACTCGAAGGAAGGTCGATTGGCTCACTGAAAAGATGCATGCTCGAGACTTCACTGTCTCTGCCATGGTGAGGTTTCTCCACCTTATTTTATCAGTGGAGTGTATGTGTCAGGGTCCTACTTAAAGCCAAAGTATCTACTTGTTACACCCTTCTATTTCCTGTTCTAGCACGGAGATATGGACCAAAAAGAACGAGATGTAATCATGAGGGAGTTCCGCTCTGGCTCTAGTAGAGTATTGATTACCACTGACCTACTGGTGAGTAGAGGCGAGTTTGGAGAAGACTGGGGAGAAACCAAGGTGATTCCCTCTCCAAGGGGCCTACTAGTGCCTCTCTTCAGGAAAGTAGCAACTTGGAATAAAATCTGGCATGCCTCAGGTTTCCAGGGGAGGAGATTTTCTTTCCCTTCTTTGGCTGCCTACATGTGTGCTTAAGTCTTGCTGGATAGTCTTCTGTGTTCTCTTAATTCATACACTGAATTGGTCGTCTTTGACCACAGGCCAGAGGCATTGATGTGCAGCAGGTTTCATTAGTCATCAACTATGACCTTCCCACCAACAGAGAAAACTACATCCACAGGTAAATGCAGCTCGGGACTACTGACCCAGCCCCCTCATGCGCAGTCCTCCCTGCTGCTTGTTCTCCCCATTTCCCTTATTTCTTAGAAGGAGCCCTTGTTTTCCAGGATCGGTCGTGGTGGACGTTTTGGCCGTAAGGGCGTGGCCATTAACATGGTGACAGAAGAAGATAAGAGGACTCTTCGAGACATCGAGACCTTCTACAACACCTCCATCGAGGAGATGCCCCTCAATGTTGCTGACCTCATCTGAAAGGGGCCACTCTGCTACCTAGCCCCAGCTAGGGATCAACCCTTGAAGAGGGGCTGAGGAGCAGCAGGAGGGGGGAGGGAGGAAGGGAGCCAAGGGATGGACATCTTGTCATTTTTTTTCTTTCTTTTTTTTCTTTGAATAAATGTCACTTTTTGAGGCAAAAGAAGGAACCGTGAACATTTTAGACACCCTTTTCTTTGGGGTAGGCTCTTGCCCCAGGCGCCGTCTCTTCCCAGAAACACTAATCCATTTCCCTAACCTAGTCAACCTCCAAGCCCCAGAGGCTCTCTCCACCTCCAGCTGAATTCCTTTGAAAATGTTATAGAGGGACTACAATGACACTCCACCTCATTTTGCTGGACCAAATCTGGAGGGAGAACCCCTGAATTAGGTAACCCAGGGGATTACCCCCAGGTGGGGGGAGCAGGGGGGAGAAAATGGTAGCCATTTTTACATTGTTTTGTATAGTATTTATTGATTCAGGAAATAAAATTCTGAATAAAATGACTTGGAAACTGCCTGCTTTGGCTTCTCATTTCTTCCCTCTTCCCTCCCACCCGCTACTGGGTATAGCTCTGCTTTTAGCTAGTATTTACCCTTTCTTGGGCTTTTCTTCCTTGAGGGGAAAATGGTCATGTTAACTGGATAATGTGACCTTTCTGTAAGAGGTTGGGCAAGAACTGTCATAAGTACCTCACATGTCTCAGCAAAGAGGAAGTGGACAGGAAAGGGGGTGGAAATAAAAATTGTACATCCTACTGAGCTTGTTCTCTGAGGGAGGGGCTGCAGAGCCAGCAACCACTTGTCACAACTACTGAGCATGATTTGCGGAGGTAGACAAGAATCCCCAGGGGTCAACTACCCCGGAACTCATATGACACTGAGAGCTGACAGCTCCCACTTGATACCAGGGCCAATCATCTAATTTAATGACTAAGCTTGGTGGTTGGGGCTGAGGTGCCTGAATCAGGCTGGGTGTGGGGTAATCTTAGTTACAGGAAGTCAAAGATTCCTCTTTCCAAACGAAGGCAGAGGGAACAGGGTTCCCTGACCGAGCAGGCAGCTGGTACTGACACACAAACCTAGTTGGACTCTGGAGGCTGTTCTGACATGAGGCTGGCTGTGCTTTTCTCTGGGGTCTTGCTGGGGCTACTAGCAGGTAAGGAGAAGGGACAGAAGGGGAGGGAGCCCTGGGAAAGAGCCTGGCCCTGGGCTACTAACCAGTCTTTCCTCTGCTGAAAGCCCAGGGGACAGGGAATGACTGTCCTCATAAAAAGTCGGCCACTCTGCTGCCATCCTTCACGGTGACACCTACAGCTACAGAAAGCACAGCAAGCACTGGAACAACCAGCCACAAGACAACCAGCCATAGAACTACCACTCACAGAACGACAACCATAGATACCACCAGCCACAAGTCTATGACAGCCACTCAAAATCCTGCTACCACCACCAGTCACGGAAACACCACAGTTCGTCCAACAAGCAACACCACGGCCACCAGCCCAGGGTCTTCCACCAGTTCCCCCCACCCAGGACCACCTCCACCCTCTCCAAGTCCTAGCCCAGGATCCAAGGAGGCGATAGGAAACTACACTTGGAATAATGGTTCCCAGCCCTGCGTCCAGCTCCAAGCCCAGATTCAGATTCGAGTTCTATACCCGACCCAGGGTGGCGGAGAGGTAAAGCTGAAAGACAGTGGAGGACATAAGGGGAAGGGGACGAGACATTTTGCTGTTTCAAAAGGGAAGAATAGAGAAGGGGACAAACAGGGTGAGGACAAAGGGAACTGGGAACCCTGGATGATGGCACAGCTGTGGTCTTGTGACCCTTTCATCTTTTAACTTCTGCAGGCCTGGGGCATCTCCGTACTGAACCCCAACAAAACCAAGGCCCAGGGGGGCTGTGAGGGGGCCCATCCCCATTTGTTCCTCTCATTTCCCTACGGACAGCTCAGCTTTGGATTCAAGCAGGTACTTAACCCTCATCCCTCACTCTAACCCTCCAAGTGCCCTATCTCTATCAATCCCTTGCTGCACTCTTTACTCTGAGAACCTGGATGCCACCCTCCCCTGCTGCCCTGAGTCTTCCTGGTCACCTCCCCAGGAGCCACTGCAGAGCATCGTCTACCTGAACTATATGGCTGTGGAGTACAATGTGTCCTTCCCCCAGGCAGCACGTAAGTAACCTCCCCTTTCTCATCACTAGCACTAACTCGATGTCTGGGCTCCTGAAGGGACCTAAGCTGCAGGGCGGGGTCGTGGATATAGAACTGACCCTTCCTCATTCTTTTATTAGAGTGGACATTCTCAGTTCAGAATTCATCCCTTCAATATCTCCAAACTCCCCTGGGCCGGAGCTTCAGTTGCAGAAACGCAAGCATCATTCTTTCACCAGCTTTCCACCTTGACCTGCTCTCCTTGAAGCTACAAGCTGCTGAGCTGCCCCCCACAGGGGCCTTTGGGCCAAGTAAGACCTGTTCCATTCCTCCTAGAATTCTCCCACTGCACTGAAAGCCACCTACCCCAGGCCTATAATCTCCCTTCTTGCACCCTCAAATTTCCTCCACCTCAAGCTTAGGCACACAGTGAGGGCAACTGTCCTCCCCACCTCTGCAGGACTGCCCATTCTCCCCCTTTCCTCTCCTGCTGAGTCATCTAGGTGAACCCCTACTTCCCAGTGCCCTCCACGTTCCTTCCTCCTTCCCATCTTTATCTCAGCTACCACCACTGTGATGCCTACTTGCCCTGTCTTTCCACTAGGTTTCTTCTGTCCCAGTGACCAATCCATCTTGCTGCCTCTCCTCATCGGCCTGATCTTACTCGGCCTCTTCATCCTGGTGCTTGTTACATTCTGCATTGTCCGGAGACGCCCACCCACCTATCAGCCCCTCTGAGCATTCATCCCAACACCCAGGACACCAGGGGTGCCCTCATGTCTCACCACTCAACTGACTCCGAGGCAAGATTTTCATCTTTCCCTGTCTTTTGATGAACAAAAGTAGAGATAATGCAATCGGGAAGGATAAGCGGAGAGATGTTTATTAAATGTGACTGATTCCCCCTTCCACATCTCCATTGGCAGAATAGTAAAACCTGCTCAAATCTTTATTTTTGGTCTTCTTTGTCCTTCCTGCCCAAGATTAAAAGCCACGAGTTACCTGTCACATGCCTTTCTGTGCCTTCCATGGCTGAGTCTCAGGGAAGCAGAAACTCTGGTGAGGAGGGAGGAAATTATCAGTGTGCGTGACCCAACGCCCTCATGGGTCCACTCTCCAAAGCCTGGCACAGCAGCTGTCAAATCGGCCTCACCTCCCCCCTTCCTTCTCTTCTGTTGGGGCCCCTGGCTGCTCCAGCTCCCTCTCACCTCCAATCCAGTGGAGTCACTCATCCTGACAGCCTTCTTCCTGATCTTTATATACAATTACATACAGGTGAAGCAGGCAGCCATAGCAATGAGTGTAGGTGGGAAGGTCGGAGCTGTGTCACTTCCTTTCCAAAGGCAGCAGCAGTGGCTCCTTAGCAACAAGAATTCCCTGCCCTACCCACCAGGTCCAGGGCTAGCAAACAGCCCGGATTAAACCCTTGCAACACCTGGGATGCTCCTATCTCAACTGCAAAGGGTTTTCATCAAACATGGGAGCAGTGGGTACTCTGACCTCCACGTACAATTACCCTCTATGCTCCTGGGAACAACACGCCTCCAGCCTAGGCCACCTGCCGAGCCAACCCTGATGTCCCGGTCGGTGATGTACCTAGTGGTGGTGGGTGGCACCCCCTGGGCAGCCTGTGTTGATTCCAAAAAGGACCTCCCAAACAACAACAGCCTGCACGACCAATCAGTGCCAGTCCCCCCCGCCCTTACAGTCGGCCATGACGCAATCCCCAGGGGCCCTTCCAGTTGCTGGAGCCTAGTAAGGCTACAGAAAGCGGCCACCAGGATCTGGAGCCCCTCCCCTTTAAGGGGAGCCCGCAAGTGGCAGGGATCCAGCAGCCACACCACCACCGTGCAGACACCCCGTATGACCTCGCCAATTAGGAGTCCCCGAAGGGCGTGGTACTCCCAGCAGGCACCCGGCCACCAGAGCATGATGGCCGGCCTACCTAGACTTGGTGTCCTAGTGCTGGATAACAGAGGGCATCCCTCCCCGCGGTAGTCCAAGGTGCCCTTTCCCAAGACGAGCTGCTGGGCCCCGGCCGCCTTGCCCAAGTCCTGGCTCAGCACGTGGTCAGAGAAGGCTGAGAAGCCAACCTTGGCCCAGAGGTGGTGCCCTCGGGCCAGTGGGGTGAGAGGGTGCCCGGGGGCTCGCGTTTCAGAGGCTGCCAGGGCTGGTGCCGCTGACGCCCCCTGAAACTGGACTCGCCTTCCCCACCTCCCCTTCTCCTGTTTCACTGTCCCGGCCCAGCAGCTGCAGGCGCACCCATCCGCCAGGAGCTGGGCGAACCTAAGGAGGGAGACACACAACACAGGCGCCGATGGGGGTGGCTGCCTAGCTCAAACTGTCCCGCTCCCGTCGGCGAAGCTTCCTCTGGAGACGCAGAGAGTACAGCACATAGAAAGCTAGAGAGCCCCCACCCAACGCCATTTTGGAGACTCACGCTCCTTCTCTCAACTTCGAACAATGTAAAGTCAGCTGGAAGAAGACAAGATGGCGCCGAGCAGGAGGAGCGGAGAAAGGCAGGAGGATAACTCTCGGTACCGAAGCGGAAGCGTAAACAAAGGCGCGAAAAGTGGCACTGCGCAGGCGTACAACTTTGGCACGCTTTAAAATTCGAGCAGCAGGGTGTCCAGAATGTGGTCTCCGGAAGAGACCTATTTTACGCTAACGAAGGTGGGATGGCGTAAGAAAGAGCGGGGACCGGGGCGGTCCTGCTTAGTCGCGGGAAGACAGGAGGCGGAGTGCCCAGAGCGCGCATGCGCACCGTAAATCAATGGCGGGCTGAGGGACGGGCGGAAGCTAGCTTTGCAATATGGCGGCTGAGGCAGACGGGCTACTCAAACGGGTGCTGGTGCCGATTCTTTTACCTGAGAAATGCTACGACCAAATTTTCGTCCAGTGGGACTTGCTTCACGGTGAGTCTTATTCGGCATCCGATCAAAGTTCTACTCGAGATCCCTCGGGCCGTAAATGAGCCGTCGGTACGGACTAAGTGACGGCGGAGACTACTGCCACGCCGAACCGGGCGGAAGTTACTTCTGAGAGGGGCGAAAGTGTCTCGGGCTCCGGAGGGGGAGAACGCCATATTTGGGTTAGAGGGGGAGTCGCCAGGTGGAAGTGTTTCTTTGCTTTAGCGACAGTGAAAGACGAAAAGACTCAAATTTTACAAAACAAAGTTAAGATCTGACCAGATCCTCCCAATCTTTGGTAGGTTCAGGAGCAAGGTTACACTTGATTTAAAGCCTCTGATGAACGTAGGCCTTCTGCAGCACTCCCAAAGGCTCCTGCCATTCCAGTGGCTTTCCTTCCAGCCTCCACGTTTGCTCATGGACTAATTCTGGAATTAATTGGCATGTCTTTTTCTTATTATCTGGAGGCAACACCACGGCAAAGCCTGTCTCAGACATCAGACCGTTTGGGAAGTCTTCCCAGTGTGCCCTCGTCAGTTCATGGTACCCCCACTATGCCCTAGGGACAATATGTTTTAGTATTTTAGCCGCATTCCTGACCCATGAGAATCCCACTCCCACTGGGCCAAGCTTCAAGGCTATAGAAGATACAGATGGTCAGGGCATAAAAGAAAGCCCTGAAAGGGTAGGGTTAAGTGTTTGAGTCTGGGCCAGGGACAGTCCTGAATAAGATACAGAGGAGACCTGTCCTTGGAGAGAGAAGACTCGGGAAGCTTGCCTAGTTGCTCGGAAGCAGGGAATAAAGGATCAGCGGACTCTTGGGCATTGCTCAGCCCTATGCAGGGAAGTGATGGAAAGCCTTGGAAGTCAGATGGAGGAATTTAATGTGATCTGCAGGGGATGGAAGATTGGGTCAGAGGAGAGGAATAGTAAAAGTTGTTTGGGAAAGTCACCTTGTATGAATGTGGTATGATTTAGAGTAGGAAGAACTAGGCCTTCTCACCCACCTCCAGACAACCCAGGGCTTCCTCTGAGGGCATGTCAAGGTCTTAAGGAGCACTTCAAGCCTTAGGCCTGAGCTCCCTCCTGGAAACCTTAGCCTGGCTTCCAGAGGTCTCCTTTCTATTTATCCCTTTTTGTCTTATCAGTTCCCTGCCTCAAGATTCTCCTCAGCAAAGGCCTGGGGCTGGGCATTGTGGCTGGGTCACTTCTGGGTATGTATTTTATCTTCCTTCCCTCATGTTGGGAGGTGGGTGGAATGCTAAGATACCATAAACTAAATGGGTCCCTTACCCAGAAGTGGGGTTAATATGCCCCCCCCCCCCAGTCCACTCTGTAGCTGTTGTGTTGTGTTCCCAAGGGATGTCAGCTCAACTGTGTCTTTCTCTTCCTTTCTCCAGTAAAACTGCCCCAAGTGTTTAAACTCCTGAGAGCCAAGAGTTCCGAAGGGTTGAGTTACCAGTCCATAATGCTAGAGTTAGTAGCATTGACTGGGACCATGGTCTACAGCATCACCAGAAACTTCCCCTTCAGGTGAGGGGCCCCACCCTTTATCTCCAAGGGTAAATGCTTGCAACTCTAGTTGGGGGTTAGGGTGAGGGAGGTAAAAGGGCAGGAAAAGCTTAAGCCCTTCTGATACTTTAGCCATCATCTGTGGTGATCATGAGAGGTGAGCATTTCAAGAATGCCCACAATCCAATCCTGAGTCAGTCAGGTGGGGGCTGCTGGGAGGCAGGAGGTAAGGAACCACTAGCATTGTGGAGGACAGGAAGTAATCAGAGAATTGTGTCCCCAAGATGTATGGGGCTATGGAGGCTTTCCCTGCCTCTTTCCAGGCCTGCCTTTCTTCCTCCCAACTCTTGACTCCGCAGCTCTTGGGGTGAAGCCTTGTTCCTGATGCTCCAGACAATCACCATCGCCTTCCTGGTCCTGCACTACAGAGGACAAACTGTGAAAGGTGCTGAGGATTTACCCCAAGAGCTGGCTGCACTCCTGAGAGCCCTGCTGGGAACGCAGGCCTGGGGAAGCCAGAGGACTCAGAAGTTGATAAGGACTTCTTGTCTCCCTGTCCCCCAGGTGTCGCTTTCCTAGTGTGCTATGCCCTGAGCCTGCTGGTGCTGCTTTCACCACTGACACCTGTGGCTGTAGTCACCCTCCTCCAAGCCTTCAACATGCCTGCTGTGGTGGTGGGAAGGGTGGGTGCTGGGAACAAAGGAGAGGATGTTGGGAGGGGGGACTGGGTGAGGGGCAGAGCAGAAACCCAAAGTGTGGGAATGTTGGACTGGGAAATGTGGAAATATCAGGGGAACATGGGAAGAGTTCAGATCACAGAATGAAGGGTTTCAACTCCTCCCTTAGCTGCTCCAGGCAGCCACCAACTATCGCAACGGGCACACTGGCCAGCTCTCAGCAATCACAGTCTTTCTGCTCTTTGGAGGGTCCCTGGCTCGAATCTTCACCTCCATTCAGGTGAGTGCACCTCCTTCCCTCTAGAGGGCACTATAACCTCATCTTACCTCTCCTGAGCTGAGGACTTAAAAGCTGCCCCTTCTCGGGAACTCTTTTTGGCTGTGCTGAAGAGTGACCCTAGCTGTGTCTCACCCAGGAAACTGGAGACCTCCTCATGGCTGGAACTTTTATAGTCTCTTCTCTCTGCAATGGCCTCATCGCTGCCCAGCTCCTCTACTACTGGAATGCAAAAGCTCCCCACAGGAAGAAAAAGGAACAGTAAAGTTGAGCTGGCTACTGAAAGTACATTCCATGTTTCATTCACCCACCCAACCTCAGGGCCCTTCTCATCTTAACCAGCCTGCTGGTGTGACCATTCCCCATCCTTCTGCAGTTGCAACTTTAGTAGAAATGCTTGGTTGTCCCAAATCCTTAGGATAGGAGTAGAGATTTTCAGGCTGACATTTTGACATCTATTGTGTGCTGTCCGGTGTATTACTATTGACTTGTTAAGTCATTTGGCTGAGATTCTTCCTTTAGTAGAAGTTTATAGCTACTTAACTATTCCAGGCAAAAGTCTTACCCTGTCCTCCCATCTCCCCACTTCCCTTCTGGCCCTAGAGGACAGAGCCTGGACAGTGGAAGGGACTAGGCATTTGTGGCTGCCTCCCTTCCCCAGCCCAACCCAGACTGTCTCCTGGACCCTGGTGTAGGGTTCGGGGGCAGGGGGAGGGGGACAGAAAAATGACTCAGGCAGGGCCCCAGGGTTGGGTGAGGAGGTTCCTGCTCTGGCAGGTCCAGGCAGAAGGGAGTGGAAACCATGCTGGTTCCTGCTGCAGTGAAGAGGAACAGATGGGACAATAAAGACTCAGAGACATGGTTTAATCATACAAAACTGTGTTTGGCCTACAAAAATATAAGTGTTGTGTTCCCCTGGAGTTTGGGGGTTTGAGGGGGTACTGCCCACCTCCTCTGGACTGTGGTCAACAGTTCTAAAAAAGGGTTTGCAGCCTGGGGTGGAGGGTGGTTCTGGGTGGAAAAGGAGGATGGAAACCTTTCTGGGAGGCCCATGTCCATGAGGGTTAGAGGTGGGTTAGGGGCGTGGGGGCCCCTGTGAGGGGAGGGTTGTACAGAGTGGGAGAGCCTGGGGGTAGGTAGGGGTTGTAGGTGGGGAGCAGCTCCCCCTGGAGCCTAGGGTTACTCTGAGGGAGAGAGCACGGCGAGGGGGCCTCCGGTTTACAGTGGGAAGAGCTGCAAAGAGAAATACTAGGGTTAGAAGGTTCTTGCTTCTTTGGGTGGGAGGTGCCAAGCAGGGTCCCCAACTCTCATGTTGGGGTGGGTCTGACCAGTTCTGTGCAGAGGCAGAACCTGTCACCCATTTACATATCCCTGGCTATCCGGGCCCTACTGGGTACCGCAGGTCGGGAACCGGATCTCAGGATGGCTTAAAGCAGCCCTGCCACGGCCGTGTTCGGGCACGCTCAACAGCGAGCTTGCGTGCTGCGCGCCTGTTTTCCTCTTTTGGGGCGGCAGGCCAGGAAGGGGCAGAGTTGGGCTTGGCCTGTCCTTGCCCCGGGGGCTGGGAGAGGAAGCGGGGTCACACGAGGGCCAGAAAGGGGGTTGGGGGGTGGATTCAGGTAACTAGAACACGTCACATCCAGGGGGCTGTGGTCTGCTCCTGCGGGGCCAACACTGCCCAACTGAGATGAAAACCTCCTGGCCCCCTGGAGCCCTCCCACTCTCCACAGGTCGTCCCCTAAACGCCTCCGGGATCACCCGTTGCTTGGGTAGGCTCAGGGCCTCTGCCAGCCAGGCCCTCTGGTATTCCCCCCCACCCCGGCTCCAGGAGGTGGGGGGCGCGGCGCACAAGCGCCTCCGTCCTCATCCCACGCCCTGGGCACTTACCTGTAACCGCCAGGCAGGTAAGCTGTCGAGTAGTTGGGGGGTTGGTACCCAAAGCCTCTGCTCCCCTGCGTGGTCGCGTACCCGGTCGCCCAGACGGGCCCGCCACCAGCCACGCTGCCGCTTCCCTGATCGAAGTAGGGGGACCTGGCGCACGAGCTCTTGGTCTTGCGCCGGGGCCGGTATTTGTAGTCGGGGTAGTCGCGCAGGTGCCGGGCCCGGAGCCGTTTAGCTTCTTCCACGAAGGGCCGCTTCTCTTCCTCGCCCAGCAGCTTCCACTGCGCGCCCAGGCGCTTGGAGATCTCCGAGTTGTGCATCTTCGGGTTCTGCTGCGCCATCTGGCGGCGCTGGGCGGAGCTCCACACCATGAACGCGTTCATGGGTCGCTTCACCTTCTCCAAGGGAAGCCCCCGGGATACTATCGGGCTCCCGGCGCTCTCCTGCTCCTGGGAGCCCGAGGACAAGGAGGTAGGGGCCGTGGGAGCGGGAGGTTCCAGGCTCCAGGCCTGGTCCTGTGAGCCAGGTAGCGCCATGAGGAGGGTGGAGGGAAGCTTTAAGAGGGCGTCCTACACGCCCTCCCCTACAAAGTGAAACGTCGATTCCCAAACCCACTATCCTTAAAATGGAAGTGCCTCCTAGTCCGGAGTCGTTACAGAGAAACTCGTCTTCTTATAAAGTATATATATCGTCCCCTAGTTCAGAGTCCTTATAACCGAGCCCCTGCGCCCAAACGACCCGACACCCTTTTGGGAAGTCGAGCGCAAAATCCGCTGTCTAGTACCCGGTCCTGGGCAGGTGTGCTCTCCTTTCCTTGTTGCCACTGGATCTCCGACCCAGACCGGCTGCCCCTACCTGCTGCCGGCCACCGGCCCGGCCTTCGGTGGAGGCAGTAAACCTTCACGCTGCCTGGAGTCCCGCAGCCGCCGGAGTCCCTGCAGCCACCAGTAGGCAAATGCCACAAGCGCTTTCTCACCTGGCCTCGGCGTCTGCGGCGGCGGGTGAGCCAGGCCCGGGAACAGCTTTTAAAGACTGACTCCTCCCACTCCCTCCCAGTCAACCGCGCCTCCTTAAGGGCGCCAACATCCCCCTCCCTTAGGCAAACTCAGATGTCCTGTTCCTCCCAGCCCCCAACGCTCCTCCTAGGGGCACCACGCCCCCTCCCCACCCAAGACCCAGAAGTCAGGCCTTCCAGCCCCAGTAGCTCTGAGCAGTTTCCCCTCCCTTCTTAAGCGTCGGCAATTTAAAGTCAATGACTTTGCACAACGGGATCAAGCACAAGGGGATCAAAAGCCCTCAGGGTCTGAGTTGTGCTGGGAGGAAGATGGGAACACCCAAACCCCCAACCCAATCCGTTTTTTGCTGCCTAAAGCTCTTCAAACCCCCCACCTACCCCAGGGCAAAAAGTCAGGCAGTCAGAGGGAGGTAGGCAGGCCATTTTTGTTTCCTGAGTCATCCCAACAGGTGCTTGGGTGGTGATTCAACCCCTTTCCAGGTGAGAAAATTTAAACCCTCCTAACTACAGCCCCTAAACCTAGGTTTCTCCACCACAAAAGGTTTTATCTCCAAACCTTACAGTCAGGAGGAGGCAGGGAGCAAGGAACCCCAGGGTAACTCCTGAGGCTGAGAGGTCAGTGATGCAGCTGCTGGAGAAAAGGCCTGGATCCAGAGCAGAGAACCAGCAGGAATGAGGGCTGGACACCTACATCCCAGGGGCTGTCGTGAGGGAACCCTGCTCCCCACTCTGCCCAAGGCCCAGCCCAAGCCCCAGGCCTCAGGTAATCGGATTAAGCTGCCTGCCTTGGCTCTCAGCACTTAGCAGGAACAGGTCCAGCTTCAAGCAGTCCTACCAACACTGCTGTGACTCAGGGTATAGGAGTGGCCCAGCTCCCTCTACCAGCAAACCTGGGGGAGGGGAGAAGCAACAAGGCACAAGCCACTCTCCTCTAGACCAGGCAGGTACCTGTACCTGGGGAATTTAGGAATGTCAGAAATTCCCACAAGTAGACCATCTCAGGAATGCTAAAGAAGCCAGGTATGGAGATACAGGAAAAAAGGGCCAGGGCAGGTCAGTCCTACAGAAACAGATGGGGCACACTGGGCACAAGGAAGGTGCAGGAACCAGAAAGCCATTTGGATTTTTTTTATTCTCTTTTTAAATACTGTACAGTGAAAAATAAATACGCCTTCTCATCCACCAGACAAGGTTGGTCCCCCCTCCCCTGGGGGACCTTGTCACCCCCCTTCATACACACCCCTGGTTCTACTCCAAAACCTTCCCCATGCCTCCCACCCACTTATACCCTTACTATCCCCGTCTTCCACAGTGATGAGGCCCCAGAAATGGGGGGTACAGGACGGGAGGAGGGATAGCAGGGGAGCCCCCCTGAACTGTCAAATCTGGGTGGATCAAGGAGCACCCCGCACCAACAGGCGGAGAATGGGGGTGTTCAGAGAGAGATTGGGGCATTAGAGGATAAAGGCACATCCAGTCTGATGGGGAAGGAGAGAGGGCTCCCCTCACCCTGGGGGTAGGGTGGACAAGAGGGAGGGGGGTATGACCCTGTTACACACCCCTCCACTAGCTCCTGGAGGTTGGGGGGGACCCAAGCTGCTGTGCCACCCCCCTCCCCCCTAGATAAGAGCAGCTCCAGCGCAGGTCAGTCGGGCCTGTGAGGGCCATGGTGTTGGGCAGCAAGCGAGATGGAGAAGGGAGGGATGTGGGCTGGAGGGTTTATGAAACCCCATTCACCAAACCACCCAACTCCAGAGGGGCAGAGAGCTCCCCATTCTCTGAGGGGCCCTTAGGAAGCTTGCTGACAGAGTCACCCTGAGAGGGAAGTGGGAAAGAAAATGGAGAGGAACAAAAGAAAATGATCAGTAGAAATTCAGGTAATGACATTCCCTACCACCTAGGTGCTCTAAGGCATCTGGTCATCCAGGGGTTAGTCCCCTGATGTGACTAGTCACTTTTACTGGAATCCAGAAAATATGAACCAAACTTTCCTTTCTCTTCTATTCAGACTTTCCACTATTCTAAATGCAGTCTAAAACTCCATCGGACATGCCCTCTCTGCAATTTCATAAGAGATTTCTTTGGGAATTTTCTTACGTCCCCTGCCCCAGAATAACAAAAAAGGCGTTGAGGTAAACTACATATTGCTTTCCTACCTTCTGTCCTGAAAGAGAGTCCTCTGAAGGTTTAGTGCGTTCTAGGGGTGGCCGCTGGCGGCTCTGAGACTCTGCTCGGGAGATATAGTCAGCCACAGTCACTGGAAAAGGCAGAGGACCAAGAGTTTCAGAAGGAACCCAGGTATCCAGCCCCTAGACACTCACTGAACCCCAACCCCTAGTTTTCACAGGATAGGAAGCATCCTGTTCTCTGAGGAAGGACGCTGACATCCAGTGTTAGCTGACCTGGTTGACGGTCTCCACTGATAGAACCATCAGTCCGATTACCACGGTTACGGCGGCGGCGGCTCCGATTACGACGCTGGGGTCTTGACTCATCTTCTGTGGGGCAGGGAAAAACGAGAGCTGTGCATCAATCTCCCATCCCTCAATTCTTGCCCAACTCTAATTTTTCAGACCCAGGTACACCCTTTACCCAGGCCATTCTCTGTCATGCTGGGCCCGTCAGATTCCAGGCCTCCGTCCATGACAGTTCTGTCTTCATCAGTGCGGCGGCGGCGGGAGCGACGACGCCTGGCACTTGCTGGGGGGGGTTCCCCAGGCTCTGAATCAACTGGGGGCTCTGGTTCAGACGTGTCCAGTAGGCTGTAGGGATTACTGTCTGGATCCTTCAGCACTGGTCAGAGGAAGAAGAGGAGGTGGGAGTCAGGTGTCCATCATCTTTCCTTTTACCCCACATTTATGAACCCAGCTGTCTGCTTCTGGTACCTGAGCTAATAGATGAAGAGTTGTATCTTGAGGTGGGCCGGGGGGCAGGTGGGGGTCCCCTACCCCGGCCCCCAATCGGCCGCCTACGGCTTTCTTCCCCCCGAGTCGGGGGATCCCGGTCGCCAGGCCCAGCTCTGTTGGGCTCCTCCCTCTTCTCTGACTCGGTCTCAGAAGCTGTGGATGGGTCTGAGCTGGGGCCTGAAGAACACAGTGAGGGTCAATCAGAGTCACTCACCCTACCCCAGGATCCATCACAGCCCCCGAACTGGAAGACTCTCCCCTTCACTCCTAAGTCCCCCCCCCCAATCACTTCTTCATCAACTACATCACCCTTTCCACAGTATTCCACCCAGACCTCTGCCTCCCACACACCACACCACTGCTCGCCTCCCCTTTCCACAGCTCTCACCATAGGCAGGACCACCTGTCCTCCGGCCCCGGCCGCGGCCCCCATAGCTGCCCCCATAGGTTCGCGTGGTGTGGAGGGAGGAGGAGGAGCTCTCATCAGTGGTATATCCAGCCTTGTCACTGCTACCGCTGCCCCGCCCACTCCCAGGAGGACGGAAGCCCAGCCCAATCTGCCGAAGCTGTTCATCAATTTGCAGCCTCTCCAAGCGAAGCTGCTCCACCTCCTGGTGGGGCAGAAGATGGAGAAAGACATGGAAGGAGGAATAAATATAAGATCAATGAACAGTCTCTTTTCATGAGTCTCTGCCCTGACTGTCCCTACATATCTGAACTCTCAAGAATACAAGACTTAAAACAGAAAATTCTGGGATCCAACCCCACAGCCCCAGATTTCCACCCAATGGTTTCTATTCTACTCAGAGACACAAACTGGGAACCACCACTTTTAACTCTATCCAACAGCATTCTTAGTCCCCTTGTACACGCGGATCTTTCCTATTTCAGGCTTTCAGCGTGGGTACCTGCAGGTAGGAGAGGTGATATTCCAGCAGAGCCTGAGCATTGCTGATATTCTCTCGGGTGCCAACAAATATGAAAGGAACCATTCCCTGGAAAGCAGAGGGAAGGACAGATGGATTAGAAGAAGTCAAAGGAAGTATTAGGCCCACCCTTTCTCCTACAGAAGCCCACCCAAATGGGATCTTTCTGGTTTCTACATCTACCAGGGGAAACCAAAGTGACCATGCCCCAACCCCTAGGAATCCCAGCCCTCAGAAAATGGCTTGGAGAATAAGCCCATCTACTTCTGGAAACCAATCTCTAGGTGTTTATGTCTCATACCTCCTCCCTGGGGTTCTTCTTATCATTGTCACCTTCTACTCGAACCCTCACCACACCAGATTTATCCACAATCTCCTGGATCACTTTCCCATTCTTTCCAATCACTTTGCCTGAATGGGTAAAGGAGGAATTAGGCCTTTTAGAAGAAAGAGAGAAGAGTAAAAACAGACAAGATAAACAGTCTTCCAGCTTCTATATAAGGATTCTGTTAAATGAGTCTCCTGCCTCCAGGCTTCTGATGTGTTCTCACAGGACAAAATATTACAGTCCCTAGAAATTTGTTCTCCCATTTTTGTCACTCCTACTTCAGACTCTGTCCTTATGAAAATGGAAGTTTGCAGGGAGGTGTCAAGCCCAGAATCACTTTAGAGAATCTCACATCTGCCCCCCAACTGTATTCTCCTATATACATACACATCCTCAACTCACCAACCAGGTTCCTGGGCACTTGCACAGAGTCCTCAGAAAACTCAAGGTAGCTCCGGGCCTGTCGGCATGCCTCGGGAGTCTAAGAGAAGAGGAGTGGGGAGTCATTAATAAAACAAAAGGACCTGGATCTTAAATAGTGATCTTCCTGCCACTCTGTCTTTGGGAAAACGTGCTACCACCAAAGTCAGGGAGGGAGGCCAACATGACAGATTTCCTTCCTACTTTATACTCTCTTCTCTCTACCCCTAAGAGACCTAGACAACAGTTATCTTTTGCTGACCTCCCCATAGATGCGGAAAGTGCAGGTCTCTTCACCCAATTCAATGGCAGTCACACCAGGTACTTTCCGGGCCTGCTGGATGTTGGCACCATGAGTCCCGATTGCCAGTCCCATCAGGTCCTCTCGCACTGTGAACTCCTCTTGGAAAGCTGCCGCCAGCTGCTTACTTGTCTGAAAGAAAAAGGCACTGGACTGGAGGAATCATGGTGGTGAAATCTCAGAACACTGTCCCAGGTACCTGATGTGTAACTTCAAGAAGAAAAAAATGTGTGAAAGAAAGCCAGAACTACCTGGCTGACCTAGAGTCTGATGACCACTATGACCCGTGTGGAGAGTTCAGGAACTTTTCTCTCCAACCTTCCAAATACCAATGGCTTGGTGGGGAGAGGAGGAAATGAGGTAGAGTTTGGGCTGGCAGCCACCAAAGCTCCAGATTTGGCTTTAATACAATCTGGTTGTGTGATCCCAAACAAAACACACTCTCTGTGCCTCTGTTCTGTCAGGTGCTAAATGATGACACCTGACCTACCCCATCCCAGGCTATCAAGAGGATTAAATAAGGTTGGTGCGGAAGAAAAAACTTTTCACAAGGCAAATGCAAGTGTAAGGAATTATTTACCTTTATCAAACTAATATCAACTCCCAAAATAAAACCTGAAAAGTTGAGTAGAAAGCAAGGAGTTAAGAAAAGCATATAAGGAAGTTACAGAACCCCATACCACCACTGTTTCTCAACCAGTCCTTAGAGGGATACCTGAGTACAAGAGCAGGAAAAGGGAAAGGTTCTCGAAAAGTGAGTCCTAGGTAGGAAGCATTAAATAGGAAAATTATCTGAAAGGGGACATTGCCAGATCGCAATTCACTACTTTCTACTTCCAAGATGGATGGGGCTGAGCTAGGCAAGAAGAAAAAGCTGGAAAAAGGAACTATGTTGAGTGTTCAAAATAACTGAGGGAGGGCGGGGAGAGGATCTAGAATGATTTACAAATGTCTTCTAGAGAAATTTGCCAAGAGTTTTCTTTCTTAAACTGCATGATGGGTACAAAGGTGACTTGTACCCAACTTGTACCCATATCCCTATTCTTAAAACTTTGCATCTGTGGTTACTTTAGTTCTCTGGGATTCTTTACCACACAGATCAATACAGCCAAGTCGTAGGAGAGAATACTCTACATCATCAAGAAATCTGCTTGTTGGGAACTGGAGCAGATTATCTGGGAGTAATGGTGAATTTTTAACTGCCAGTGCCCTGAATAGCATCCCTGGAGAAGTGAGAGATTACCATGGTTCAGAATTTGCACAGGCTCCCAAAAAGATCAGTTCACTTAAAAAGGAACTGGATGTTCAAATACACACACATACACACACACCCTACGCATTTAGAATGGTATAATACCTACAGAAATCTGACCATCATAAGATGTCAGAACTCAGAAAGATCTTGTAGAGACATTCTAGTTTAACTAGCTCATTGTCACAGATAAAGAAGAGAAAGTTCAGTGAAATCAGATTATTTGCCAAGGTCAATTATTTGATAAAGGAAGATTTAGGATTTCAAGTTCAGTGGTCTTTCCAATGTATAAATGATTCTCAAATATATCCACAAAGCGGCTTGGTTCCCAGAGGTAATTTGGGGGAGGCTAGTGGAGGTAAGAGCCACACCTTCTTCCACTTTTAGACAGAGCTGCTCTGACTGATCCGTTTTATGCATTGTGCTTTCAAGTAAAATTTCACTTGATCAAAGGGTCCTACAGCTAAAAAAAAAAAAAAAGTGTATACTAAAACATGATGGAGCTCTGCCATCTGGAGTCGAGGAGTCTGGAATAAAATAGCAGACCTAGGTTTAATGGCCCCCAAAGATCTTAACCCCTTTGTTCTGTAAAGACAAGAGCATGGGTAGAGGATGGGGTAGGAGGGAAGGAGGACAATTCTATTCAGCAGTAAAAAGTGGACCCAAAACTTACCTCTAGGTGCTTGGTAGCTTCTTCATTGCGGGACATGAGTAACAGTTTGGTGCGCAGGCTTCGGAAATGCATGTCACCCAGCAGGGATGCCCGTTTCACAGGGGCTTCTGTGGTTGACTGGGATGAAACCAATGGAAAAGTCATTAAAACTGATAGACTATTTATTGGAGAAGAGCCAGGAACTAGGAATCAGGATGCCTGAGTGTCTGGAAAAGGGTGGGAGTTAAGAAACATAACTGAGGAAAATAATTGTCAGTTTCACAAGGGCCTAACTAGGTGCCTAAGGGAAGTGATTTTAAGCAGCAAGCACAGACAACAATCATACTGTCTGTTTTTGAGAGCCCAAATACACAAGGGAAGGTCCCCAGCCCAGACTGCAACGTGATGGTCAGGTTAAAAAATAATTAAGGTCATACATGAGGAAAATTAAGGAAAGGCAGGGCTGACCTGAGTCTACAGGGGTCAGGAGCAATAAAGTCCTCTTTGACAAATAAATATAAGCACATTTTAGCTCCTCCCTTCCTGCAAAGTAGTTAACAAGAGACAAGGGTTTAGGTGAAATTCAGGCAGAATACACTCACCGGGGCGGAGGGTGTGGTTCAGTGGAAAAGTGCCTGCATAGCATGCACGAGGTCCTGAGTTCAATTCTCAGTACCTCCGTTAAAAATAAATAAATGAACTTAATTACCTCCTCCCCCCCTAAAAAAGCCCATGTGTAAACTCACCAGAATGAAGAGCTCACTATTTGTGAAGTTGAGAAAGATGCAGTTTGCTCCCAATGCTTTCTTGAACTCTTTATGGACATTTTCATTGGAGCAGCTGCAAAGAAAGAGAACAGTGCTCAGAGGGCAGCTGAAGATTCAGGGGAGAGACAGACTGAGAAAAATAAGAAAAGTGGAAGGACTACAGTAAAAGAACAGGGATGAGGAAACAGAGGAACTGGGAGCAAAAAGGACTCTAGAGGGCTAAGGGAACAGCACAGTACACTGAACCTGGGAGCGGGGCCTGGGAGAAACGGGTAGAAATGAGGTCGGGAGGACAACTCCCGACATCCCAAACACTCACGCCTCTCTCAGATCCTCAGGCACAGCCATGGTAACCTTGAAGAAGCTGCCTTTGGTTGCAAGGGGATTGGGGTTAACTGGCCGAAGCCGTTCCAGGGTGACAATCTCATTGTAAGTGGCATCACAGGCAGCATATTCAATGACATAGAACTGGCAGAAGGAAAAAAAAGGAGAAGCTGTGGATGACTTGAGCTTCTATCTCCCGCCTTTCTATGACTAAAATGTGTTTCAGTTCTCCAAAGGCCTTCACAATCACTCACATCTCCCTTCATCATCCGCACCCGGGCCAGCCACCAGCCACAAGGTTCTTGTTCATTGGCTCGAGAATAAACCTGAGAAGTTGAAAATAAAAGAGATATTGAGGACCATCCAAAAACATCAAGAATGGAATAAGCACTAAGACACCTGGGAAGTATCCTAAGCCAAGATTTAAAAAAGTGGGGAAGAGCTGTTAAATAAAATCAGAGGGCACTGGATTTTAGATACTATCATCATAAATGGAAGAAAAGTGAATCCCTGAAACTGGGAAGCTCCCTGAGAGTCTGGATGATCCCAACAGTGATGGACAGAGAACTGCTGCATTTCACTCTTCCACAGGCTGCCTGGATGAAGGGAGTAACTTAGCTTGGGAAGGAAGGACAGTGAACCAACCAGTGAGGAGCCTAGGATGCTGGTATAACGGTAAGGGAGATGCAGACTCCTGGGAAACGTGACATTTATAAAGGGTGGACTCCATGCCCTTACCTCCACCTCATCCCCTTCTGTGATCTCCTTATTATAGTCAGCTGGAGGTGGGAGCCGGACATCCCCAAAAGGAATCTGTCTCTCACTCTGCCAGCTGCAAGGGAAACAGTGATATGAAAGCTATTCAGCTTATGTGGTTGCCCATTTCTTCAGGAAGAGGTTACTTTCTCTACTGGGCATTTTCTCCCTTCCCTGGTGATTAGAAGCTAAACCCCAGGCCCTGCTCCATAGTGGTGTCATCTATCTCTTGCTTGCATCTAAATACTGGATCAAATGTCCCCTACCTGCACCAAATTTCAGCCCTTTCCTCTCCTGGGATCCCACCCAAACCCCTGTCTCTCCCCGACCTATTACATGCCTCATGAGACTCAGCCGCCCCCTCTTCTCCACTCTCCTTCTAGGACCTAGTCTGCTGGATTCTCTATTCCCAAGGTCTTACTTGTTTTCAAAGAAGATGGTGACAGAGTCTTCATGGACATCCTTCACAAAGCCCTAGAATGGATTTTAGAACAAAGTAAAAAAAAAGAAAGTGACAATTTACCACCACTGCAGCCATCAAGGGAACAGAGACTTCTGGAGGGCCTTAAATACTCTTGAGTTTTAGATGGGGACACAAGCAATCTCAAAACAGCCAGACAAAGCTGTACTGGGGAAAGAAAACCAATGTTGAGGTAGCAAGAAAGGAAATATTTATTGGCTTGGAAAGGGATGTGGCAAAATCCTGAAATGAGATAGAAATTAAGTTGAAGGGAGAAACATCACCTGCATCAGAATAGCCTGGAAACTAGTGGTCTCCTATGGCTCCCACAGGGACCTCCCTATCTGTCTGCCTCCTGCTGTGCTGAGCAGCTTGCCAGAGTTCAATTAAAATACCAACAACATTCAGCAAAGCTAAGAATATCCCATGAGACAGTGTGAGACTGTCCCGGAGCACCTAGAGGACATCAGGATCTGCCAAGACAGAAAAGGGTCTGGCTTCTTAATACAGCAAGAGCCCTGAGCAAACATGGTGCCGGGGTGCCTGGTCCTAAGAAAATAATCAGAACACTGGAGAAGTTCAAAACTTCGAACACAATTCACAGAAGGAAAAATTGGGATTTAAAAGATGTGAGATTTCTAAATGTTAGACTAGGATACTGCTGAGATTTTGGAAAGGAAAATAAAATTTGTGGAAGACCCCAATCTTGAGATCTTGACAAAGAGGAACAGGGAAGATTAAATAGCTGGTCTACCTATTTCCTACATCCTCACTGAGGAAGCCAAGGCTATGTGTTCAATCCTTTGCTCCCAATTTTTCTATCTTCTCTCGCTATTTTTGACATATTCAAAATCAGGGGTTGCTAAGTTTGATAAAGTCCAATTTATCAATTTGTCTGTTTGTAACTGAGCTTTTGGTTTCCTTTCTAAGAAATCCAAAGCCACAAAGGTTTTCCCCTATGTCTTCTAGCAATCTTATAGTTTTAATTTTACATTTAGGTCTATGATCCATTTTGAGTTGAATTTTGTATATGGTGCAAGATATGATCAAAGTTAATTTTTACCTATGGATATCCAGTTCTTTCAACACCATTTGTTGAAAGACTATCCTTTCTCTACTGAATTACCTTCCACTTCTGTCAAAAATCAGAAAATACAAATTAATGTATAACAGAAAGCAGGTTGGTGGTTGGCAGTTGGCAGAAGACTTTTGGGAGGGATAGAAATGTTCATTATCTTGATTATGGTTTGTTTTATATGTATGTCAAAACTTAACAAATTGTACACTTTAAATATGTGTACTTCACTATATATCAATTATGCCTCATTAAAGCTTTAAAAAAATTTAGTGGTTTCAAAAAGCTAACATACAGGAACTATTCCTGAGCTTTGCAAGTAGGAACAAAATATGAGCTTAGGAGAGAAAACACCAAAAACGTATACTTGTGTCACTCCCACCTCAGAGAACTAGTCAATCATAAACACTACATTGCTGTTTCCTTACGGTGGGAAAATCTAAAAAATCTCACTCTTGATACAGATCTTGCTATGGAGTCTTACTACTTAGAGCCTTACTACTCCCCAAGGCATTAACACTCCTGCCTGGCCCCTTCATGCTTTAGCTTTCTCAGCCATTCCCTTCCTCGGAAATGTTTTTCCCACTCTTCATTCAGCTCCATCAATACCCATTCCTACTATTCTCCATTCAAGTCTTCTGAGGCATCTACTCCCCACTATTTGCCTAAGTCCCTCCTCCCTTTTGGGTTCTTCCCTTAGTTCCTTCCTCCCCTCCTTTTTTTTCTTTAGCTCTTTTCTCAGTGTCCTCTTCCCCTCCTCCCACAACCACTATCATCTCTCTTGCCTCTTCTTTTCACCCTTTATAAGGGTCTGTCTGAATTTCTATAAACATTTCAACCAGCCTCTTCAGCTGACTTTATCCAACTCACTATACAAAATGTCTATCTCTAAGCTTTAGAAACAGTTTATCAACAGAGAGTTAGCTATTTTCAAAACATTTCAGGGATGAAATAAAACACAGTGGAAGACACAGAAGGAGAAAAGAATCACTTGCCTGCCTCTTTGGTGAACAGATTCCCACTCCTAGGTATATATACACATTCACAAAGGATATGCCTAAAGCTCCAATCCAATCCTCCTCCAACGTGTCAAGGTTGGACCTCAGGGAGAGGCAGCAATACTACCTGGTTTTTCTAGCTACCATGATCCCAAAGCAGAAATTCAAAGCTCAGAATGGAGTTTTCCCTCACATTACTCAGCAGTACAATGAAGCGTCACTCATACTTCTAGGGTCCTTTTCCTTCAGATTCTCCAAAACAAGCTTTCTCCTCAACTTCATATTCCAATTCAGTCTCTGCTCCTTAATTCCACCCACACCACCCCAGTTTTTTTCCTCCAAAGATACCAGTGATAGAAAGAGAGCTCCCAGTTCTGCTCAGTCCATGATCATTGGGAAGTTAAGCAGATGAAGGCAAGAGCAGTTGAATAAATCTCTAGAAAGCTACCTACATCCAAAGGATAACTCGATTCAGTGGCCATGGTATATAGGATTTTGGCTTATAGGGCCTAGGACTGGAGAGAGGAAGAGACAGCCTTAGTTTCCTAAGTACTTCAGTTTCCTCAAATTACAAGACATAAAATTAGTTCCCACCTTCAACCTATCTTCTAGTCCTGGACTCTCAAAATAAAGGAAGGAGTTCTAGGAGAAAAGCAGGAAAGGGTCTGGATAAAAACCACATGTTGAAGCTGAGGATGCCATATTCTTTAACAAAAGAACAGGAATTAGGATATCCAGGTAAGGTCTGGAGAGCTGGATAACTGTGTCCTGGAAGTTGAACAGATACTTCATTTAGGAGAGTACAATTTAAAGAATAAAACACATTAAGTTCTGACAGAAAAGAAAGAACTGATGGGATAGCTACAAGATAACTTAGACCCCAGATCTGACATTTGCAGTTCTACCCTGGAAGATCAACAACAGGACCCAATTCTGAGAGGGATGAAAGGAACCTTCCCAAATTTATAGTTCTGGAAGCAATGTAAACACTCCTTGACCCACACTGAAGTTTGCTGAGTCATGAATATTAAATCAGTAGCAAGGTCAGATTGGGTAAGTATCTATATGGCACTGAAAGCTGAAGAAAGATTAGTCTGAATTTAAGGACTGATCGTTATTTTCAACTGAGGCATGGGGCAGAAAATGCTAAAGTGACCAGAACACAAAATCCACATTACCTGGCTTTCAGCTCAACTCCAAATTTTACTCTCTGATTTAAAGCATCCCATCCCCAATTCACTCAATCAAGTATATCACTGCCACAGCCCACAGGAGAAAAGGGAAAGATTCAGAGTCTTTGTTAGACACTCATATGTGGAAAGGGAAATTTCCCTTCCCAGCCGGCGTACACCGTTAATTTGAACTGGATACCAATCTTTCCCAGCTGTGCTTGGCTTCCCTGCTTCCTAGAACAAAAGCAAACATCATATCTTGATCTCAGACTCAATTTAAGAATCACTTTTCTTGGGGGTGGGAAGGATCTAGATGAAGGACAAGATACTGTGGGAAATTAGGCTAAACTCTTATGAGGAAAGGTATTTCAACAAAGGTAATGCAAGTCTGGGGAAAAGGGATTTAAGAGACAAATGTACTCTATCAGAACCAGAAAGGAATTAAAAGAGACTCTGCCAAAGAAAACAGAAATGCTATGGAGGCAGCTAGAAGAAAAAAGTCTCATGAGTTAGGAAAGTATGCACAAAAAAATGACAGACGGGATCAGCTGGGAGCTTCCTTCTCCCATCTCAGCTGGGTAATAGAATAAGGCCGTTTCCGGGGATTACACAGGAATACAGAAATATTAGGACAAAAAGGCAAAGACTTAAACTGAGAGGATAAGATCGATGTGGGTACCCACAGGCACTGAATATAAAGAAATCTGGTGAGGGAAGTAAGGCAGAAATGAATAGGCATTTAGAGTGGGTAAAAAATCACTATACTGAATTTATCATTTGAAGCTGGGGCAGAAACCTTCTACTCCAAGGACAAATATGAGACCCTTTCTAGTTACAGTTATAGCAAGATATGCTTCACAGGGAAGGAGATGGAGAAAGTCATTTCCAAGGGCACTAAGGCGAACAGGTCTACTATGGGAGGCTTGAGGGGAAGTGGAGGAAAGGGGCCTCTTCTCACAAGTGATGTTATGAGAAAATATCTCTGCTCTTGCTCCTTAGGATAAAACAAGAGAATGAGACAGAAATTAGGAAAGTCTCTGAGACAATTTCAGGCATAAAGTCCAAAGAGTTCAAAGTAACAACAGTCACATAAAGAAAAATTCCTGAGAGACAAGAGGGGTCTCCCTCTGGCTTAATCTAAATTTAGTGTCCTAAAAAATAGCTTCAGAACAGATAAAGAAGGCAATAAAAGTAGTTCTAAAAAACCAAATCCTGGGCAAGGAGGGAGCTGAAGTAAACAAGGATCTTTTAAAGATAGTCCCCTTCTTCTTAAAAAAAAAGAAAAAGAAAAAAAAAAGCCTATCGGATTCCCAAATTGGGCAGCCTGGTCAAAAGTCTTCTAGAAGTGGATATCTTTTAAGATAAACATAGGGAATCCTAATGAGATCCCCTTTTAGAGATCACAATATGAAGCTTACACTCCTCAAGATGAAGAAAGTATATGAATGATCTAAATGTATCTGAGGTCAAAGTGAGATGATAAATACAAAACCATCCCTGGGTAGAATGGTAGACTAGCTAGTCTTGGGATAAAGGGGTGGGGTAAGAGACTTGTGAAAAGATGCCACCTTATGGCTAGGAGGTAACTTGACTGGTACAGCCCAGAGTTCCTGAGGTCAAAAACACGAAATGTCATAAACAGACTTCGACCGTTTCTCCTTGGGTTAGAAACAGAAATACAAGATGAAAGTGGGGTGAGTCTTTCCGAGCCAGCAGGCAGAGGCCTCTCGGAGAAAGATGAAAGGATCTAATATGGGACGGCCTTCCCAAGGGGTTAACAGGGGAGAATAAAGAGAATTCTCCATGTGCGTAGACTGTAGGGAAGATGTGATTAAGGTCTAAGGTAAGTCTTCCACTAGGAAACAGGAAAAGTCAATGACACGCTGGGTAAATGGGGTCTCTTCTGGGGTGTTGGGGTGGGGGGCGCTGATCCAAGCACAATAATGCCCTGATATTCATGCTCTCTGAGATGCGGGTAAAAGCAGGTATAATTAAAGGGGCCAAAAATAAGAGGAAAGGGTTAACTTCCAGAGGTCTCCTCAGGAGGGCCGCGGGTGGGAGCGTGAGTCTAAGGTTCTAAGGGTCAGGACTTAGCTCCAGAACCTCGATCCCGCCCCACTCTCTGCTCTGGCTGGAGGGAAGTGGCTGAAGACCGTGTCCCCGGCCAGCGCGCCGCCTCACCTTGTAGAAGGCCCCGTTGGAGCCGCGCACCTCGACGGGCAGTCCCGGCTCCACATCCCCCCCCGAGGCCAGGCCGCCCATGGCGCCGCCACCGCCTCCGACTCCCCCGGCGGCGGCTGCAGCAGCGCTCTGAGTGCGGGCCGGGCCAGGTCCCCGGCGTCTCCCCGGAGGAGGAGCCGGAGGGGGAGCCGCGGGGGGCGGGAGCCGGGCCGGCCCCACGGCGGCCCTGCCACAGCCAACGAGCAGGGGGCCGGGGCCGGGCCGCTCCCCGTCCGCCGCCGCCGCCTTGGTCTCCGCCACCGTGAGGGAAACGGCCGCCGCCGCCGCTGCCTTCGTCACCTCAGCTTCCGCCCGCCGCCGCCCCCGCTGCTGCCTCAGTCCCGGGACCCGCTGCTGCCGCTGCCGCTCCACGGCCTCCACCTCCCCCTGCCGCCACCGCCTACTGCGCAGGCGCACCGAGCACCCGCCCGCCGCGCGCGGGTCCCAAGGGCCACTGCGCAGGCGTCGAAGCTGGCGACCCAGCTCGCGCTCGCCAGCGCATCAGGGCTTCTACACTCCTCTTCACTCTCTCACGCCCTCTCCTGGTCGCTTTTTTGCGCTTGCGCAGAATGAGACTGGCGCTCTTTCTTCGCCACCCCACCACTCCACCGTCCCCATCTCTTCCTTTCCCCGCCCCACAACACTGAGAGCTAACCAATCATGGGGAGGGAGGGGCCAAGCTCACTCAGTCGGATTGGGTTTCTGCTGCTCCTGGTCAGACCACACCCACTTCACCCTGAGAGCTCCACCAGGCTTGGGCAAGTTAGGGATGGGCATGCGCCTGAATGATTGCTTGGTCACTTTCCCCACCTTTGTCTTCCTTGATGCGCACGCTCCAAAGAAAAAAAAGAGGAGTCAAAAGGAAAAAGGAGGGGCTGGTGCGCATGCGCTGAGCTTTAATGTCTACAGTCCCGTATAGGCTCTTTTGATCATCTGTAACTCTTGTGAGAGGTTTACGAGTCATGTTCTTGCCTTGAGAAGATTCTGATCATGCGTATATTGAAAGGTTAAAAAAGAATGTCAAGGCAGTACCAAAAGGCAAATGCAACTTAGATTAGCACAAGATTTGATATCTAAATGCTGAGAAAATTCAAAATAGGAAAAATTACTATGGAAAAAGGATAGCAGATGGAAAACTTAGGATTCTTAAACTAAAATAATTAAGAAGTTTAGGTATAAGTGAATAAAATCGTACACAGATTAGAATCATGTGTTGTGCAGTTAATCATTTAGCAAATATTTAGCCCTCACTCTGTTCCAATCACTATAAGTGGTAAGGATACAAAGGCAAGATGTGGGCCCAAAGACAAGACTTTCACAATGTGTTGGGGAAGGGACAGACAATTAAACAGATTTAAACAAACAAGTCAACAAATAAGTGCATGGCTTTAAATTGAAGACAGAAATAAGAACTAGGCATAGAGGGAAATCCAGGGAGGCAAACAATGGTCAATTGTTCTTCAGAGTGATCCAGGAAGACCTCTGCAGGGGAGGTGGTGCAAACTGAGATTTGAGGTATGAGTAGGAGTTTGCTAGAGGAAAAGTGCAGTAAGAGTATTCTTGAGAGAACAGAGTACAACGGTGCAAAGGAGCAGAAAGAGTTTGTCCTTTGGGGAACCACAACTAGTTTAAACAGCATTTGGCTTTAAGTAGGGAAGCTGAATTGTGAAGGACTTACAAATCAGAATAAGGAAAATGGCCTTCACTTTATCAATACTGAAGAGCCATTGAAAGATTTTAAACAGTAGTATAAAGTGATAGGATTTACAGTTTACAACGGTGGAGAATAGATTCAAGAGTAAGGACATTCCCTAAGGTGGTGAGACCTATGAGGAGCAGGTGATACTGAGGACATTTCAGACAGGGTAATGACATGTGCAGAAGGCTCAGAAAGGAGTGTACGGTGCATCTGAGGTACTGAAAAGAGTCAAACGTGGTCAGAACTTGAAGAGGAAACATGGCTGGAATAATATTTCAGATAACGGAGGTTTGGGCCAGATCCTGGAGGGACTGACCAGAAGCTTTGAGTGCTGAAAGCAGTGGCAGGATTTTCAGTAGACTTGCCTTTAGATGAGATTACTCTAGCTGGACTATAAACAGTGTGCAAACAGAATGTCCCAGCTCACCTTAGGACTTCTAAATACACAGACTAGGCAGGAGACAGATTGATGGCTGGACGGTTAGATAGATACTAAAAATGGGGATTAAACGAAAGTTTACAGATTGAATGTTGAGACTTGCCCCAGACTCCCTCTTCACCCAGCTCTGAGATTACCTACAGCCTGTCTTATACCCTGCAAGTGGGAGTCTGGAAGTCTTCTCTGGGAAATCTGACCAGACAAAGAAAAAGATCTAATGGTATTGATACCAGTGGTTCCTCAAGGAAATGGCCTCTTGGATCACCCTATAGTGAAGATCACAGTCAACATGCCTCCCTACCTCTCACATAGATGCACACAGAACTTCCAAGCAGTACCTTAGTGTACCTCAATTTTAAATATGAGCAGACAATTGAGGATTACCAGTCACTTGAGGAAAGCTTCTAAAATGAAAGACAAAGGCCAAAACAAATAGAGAAAGAAAGAAAGAAAGAAAAAGTTGTAGCAGAAATACAGATTACACAATGGAAAAAAAACATTTTAAAAAAATCACAAATATTCTCAGTTAAGAAAAGAATATATATCCATGAAATAAAACCAGAACTTTTTAAAATGCAGAGAATAAAAGAGAACTCTTAGAAATTAAAAACCTGAAAGCAGAAATAAAAATTCAATAGGAGGTATATAATATACAACATGATAGATATAATTAACACTGCTGTATGTTATATATGAAAATTGTTGCGTTCTCATCACAAGAAAATTTTTTTCTCTACTTCTTTAATTTTGTACTATATGAAATGATGGATGGTAACTAAAGTTATTGTGATAATCATTTTGCAATGTATGTAAATCAAATCATTATGCTGCATATCTTAAACTTACACAGTACTGAAATTATATCTTTTTAAAACTGAAAGAAAAATAGATAAAATTCATTAGTGGATAAAAAAATTCAATAGAAGGGTTGGAAAATAACATTAAAGAAATCTCCTGGAAGATAGAGGGGGAAAAAAAGGAAAGAAAATAATTTTGAAAGTAAAAGACTAGTCCATGGAATTTAACATCTGAATAACAAAAGTTCCAGAAAGAGCTCATAGAGATAATGTAGGGGAGGAAATTACCCAAAAAATAATAATAATTTTTTTAAATGTTTTCATAACTGAAAGACATGAGTTTCCAGATTGCAAAAACCCACTAAGACCACACATTTGTATGTAAGATCTCAGGATGCTAAGATAAAGAAAAGATCTTAAAACTGTGGTTGGGGAAAGAGGGAAGGAAAATAAAAATAGGCTTCATACAAAGGATTCAGAATAAGATTTCAGACTTCTTATCAGCAATACCAGAAGCTAGAAGGCAATGGAGAAATGCCTTAAAAATTCTCAGGGTAAATTATTTCCAAACTAATATTTGCTACCCATCCACACTGTCAATTATGTACAACAGTAAAATAGACATTTTCAGATTTTTAAGATCCCAACAAATTTACCTCCCAGGCATCCTTTCTGAAGAAGCTTCATCAAAATAAACCAAGAAAGATGAGTACATAGGTTCTGGGAAACAGGCTATGAACCCAAGACAGAGGAAAAGGGAGTCCCGAGGATGGATGTGAAGGGAGATACCAACAGTGTTGCCTAAAGATCAGACTCTGTGCTGAAGCAGGTCTAAAGGCTCTGTGAGAAAGTTCTTCAAAATGAAATAAATAAAATTCCTTAGGTGTTTATGTATTCTGAGAAAAGACTGACACAACTAAGGGAGAATTGGGGGATAAATAAGAGTATACAGAAAATTAAGGAAAATAAAGAAGACAAGGCAAGTGTTGATTCCAAGGAAAACAAAAATGGTGCAAGAGAAGAAAAAAACAACCATCCACATGGCTCAACTGTAAAGAGCATTTGCATAATCATAACGAAACACAGATTCAACCAGAGTTATGATATAATATTGGAAGGATGGGAGGATGAGAAGTGCAGGTGGGGTGATGGGGAAGTTGGAAAAGAGAGTTAGCAGTGGAAGGTCCATATTCATGCCTGAAACAGAAACATCAAAAAGTAGCAGTATTTGTATGCTATTTTGAGTTTGAGATATGAAGGTAAATTGAAAAAAAATAACAATTTAAAAACTCATTTGAAAGTGATTGACTTTGAAGAGTGAAGGGAATTGGGAGACTACTTCTTTCAATATATAGACCTTATAGAAATATTTGATTCTTTAAATAATATATTGTATATCTTTGATAAAAATAAATAAATAACCCAGTTACAGGAAGGAATTAGGGAGTCTGGGAGATCAGTTAAGAGGCTATGGCAACTTTCAAAGAGAGATGATAGCGGAAGTAGGGATAGGGATGTGGACAGATTTGACAGATATTTTAACTAAGTTTTCTCTATTTTCCCTTTAAAAACCCCTTACCCTAAATGCCCTTCCCTCTGTTCTCCCTGGAACGGAGAATGGCCAGACCCCAGGTGCTTATCATTCCATACCAGTCAGCCCCAACATCTAAGGCTCAAAAATTGGCATTACTCTGGAAGAATATGGGCCCCTGAACTGTTCTTTGACTAAATATTTTTTAATTTGAATCTTTTAAGATGGATTCTTCAACTCTCCATATGCCATAGATCCTGTTTCTTACAATTTACACATTTGTTACCTACTTTTCAGTGTCTAAATTATGACCATTTAACCAATGGTTCATCTACAAAAGGAATAATATGCCAGCATGGATGGCAGATGACAGATGAGTTTAATACTATGGGAAGATTTTCTGATTTATTGTTAAATGAAAAAAACAGGTCACAAAAGAGTACAATCCCATAAACGCCAACACACTTAACTAGTTATATGTATACATTTACGCTGAAAAAAACTAAAGAATTGATACCAAAGGGTTAATAATTATGTAAGTAAGGCTATGGATTCTATACTTCAAATATTTCTTCAACAAACCTGTATTACTTGTGCAATAAAATGTTATGAAAGTGGGGAATTAGTTTGTTTCCCTTCTTACCTTCATGAGCCCTTAAAGTTTGTTCCAGTTTTGCAGAACCGAAAATAAAGGCTTTGTGACTTTTGAAAAAGAAAAATCACTAAATAGCTGAGCGGATTTTTTAAAGTCGGGGCAAGTAAAATGCCCTGTGCCCCTGAAAAGCCACCACTAGGTGGCAGCCTGCTCCATCTGTTGAGTCCGTGGGCTAGCCTCAGTCATGGATTCTGCACAGCCCAGTCCACACACTGTACGCCTTTGTCTGGGTCCCAAACGTGACCTACAAGCCTGATGTGAAAGATGGCCCCTTGCTCTTCTTTTCTCTATATTCTACAGGCCAGAGCCAAGACTCTGGTCCATTGAGAGCGAAAGTCATCTTAGGCCCACCTTTACCCCCAGGAGCAACATCCACTGACCAGAACACTGAGGAAGGGTTGTAAAGTGGCTGAAGCTTATCACATGCTCAATCTCTCCTCCCAACACCACATCAGCACATAGGAATTCTCATTTATTTTTCACCCTTAACAAGAAGGTGGGAAGGCCTTTTCCATGCTTCTGCTCTTTCCATTTGGGAATATTCACCCCCAATCCTCCTTCCTTCAGGAAGGCCTTTGTCGGTGGAGACTATCTCTGGGGTGATAGTCTCTAAGGAGTGCTTGAGCTGGTGGGCATGGAGAAGCTGAGATAGAGATTCTCAAGGGATGGGATCACTTTCCTGCCAGCTCCCTCATTGCCTCTCCTTCAAAGCGAAAGGAGTGCCAGCCCTCAGCTTCCGTCAGATCTTGGGCTCCTAGGGCCTTGTACAAGTCCATGGCCCTCTTGTTCCAGTCCAGGACTGACAGGCGGAACTGGGAGCAGCCCTTATCTAGGGCCACCTGTGGGAGAAGACATCACTCACTTGCCTGGGGTCAAAAATGAAAAGGCTTCCTCACCCTCCATTCAACCCAGGTGCCCCCCATACAGCTTTGCTTTGCCAGGGCCCAGCTTGTAGCCCCACCCCTCTCCTCACCTCAGCCACCTTTTTGATTATTTTGGAGCCAATCCCGTGACCTAATGTGGGGAGAAAAATGCAAAAAGAGGGATTGTCTGAGTTGAAGGGGATCAGACAAGGTCATAGGCTAGGATTAAGGGGCAAGAAATAGCAATCTGGTCTATGGGTGGCTTTTCTCCCATCCCAGCCTCTGCCCAGTACCCCGATATTCGGGCTTCACGTAGATGTCTTCCAGATAAATGTTTCGTCCCTTCCATGTGCTGTAGATGAAGTAGTACAGCCCATAGCCCACCACACAGGGCCCTGAGAGAGCAAAAAGAGGAGTGAGGCCACAGACGCCTGGGGAGAGAACTTTGAGGCTGACTGGAGTTTTTTTGGGGGGGGCGGGGGGGTAAGTAATTAGGTTTATTTACTTATTATGATAGAGGTACTGGGGATTGAACCCAGGACCACGCACTCTACCACTGAGCTATACCCTACCCCCAGGGCTGACTGAAGAAGTGACCTCTGAGGTCGGGGTAGGCTTACCCTGTGGCTCCCCGGGGGCAGGAAGAATCTCTGCTACCAAACAGTGATAAAAAGGATTCTCTCCAAAGCCATCTGCTCTCAGGGCTGCAGAGATCAGAGTTGTGACAGAGACAGAATGAAGGTCTAGGTGGGTCTGGTCTGGAGCTATTGCCTCGGGAACCCATCCCTCACTTCCACCCCAGCCTCCTTCAGGACCCAGGTGTTGGGCCCCTACCTTCTTCACTGATCTTCACCTGATCCGAGAGTTTCTCATATTCAGCGAGTTCCTGTGGCGTAGAGGTAGAGGCTAGATTAGGGCAAAAGGGCCCATCTGCTCCCTAAGTAGGGCCTCCAGTGCCAGCTCCTCACCCTGCTCCCACTCCCACCTCCCCGCCCCACTCCGGCCGTGCCGCTCTGCCCAGCTCTGGGACCCTGGTTTCAGACCCGCAGCCTTCACCCGAATCAGCCTCAGGATATTTCCACAGTCTCCCTCCTTGGCCTCTCGGATCAGCACGGAAGCCATCCCGATCCCCACCGTCTGAGACTGAAGTCCAGGGCCCTCACTTCCGTTCTGCAGGATCGAGCAAAGAGCAACTGGGACCCTTTAAGGGGCCTACAAATTCGGATCGCGGAAAGCCGCGGGAGCTGGGGGAGCGAGGCTGTGGGGACGCCGCGAGCTGGGAAGCCGAAGCCCAATTCCGGCTACTGCGGGGCCGAGAAAGTGGTCGGGCGAGTGCGCTTCATAGCCCAGTAGCCCCTAAATTCTGCCTCCGCCGGCGCTCAACCACCAGCCAATCAGCTTGCAGAGCAGGCATGTCCCCGCCCCCCGGTCCTACCCATCGAGGCCCGGTCTCGTGACCGCGCCCCTGGTCAGGGGTCAAGGCTGGACTGCCGAGGCTTCCTCGCTGTTGTTACGTGGGTGTTCCAGCCTCCACTGGAGAAATCCCACGGCCCAAAGACACCTCCTTCTTTAACTGAAGTGTGCAGTGATTACCTGCTCTACCCTTCACTCAAACTCACCCATTCCAGCCCACCCAGACCCTGGATGAGCCCCAAGACCTCCAGCTCATTCCTACTGGCTCAAAGTGTTACTTCTCTTGTATTTTAAATGGGTCGGGGGAGAGGGTGATGAATTTCTATTGGTAAATTGCTAGGCCTTGTCATAAACAATTAAGAGGAGATAACCGGGAGTTGGGAGGGGCGGGTTTCTTAGTATCTACTGACTGTCACTCAGAGACAATACCTCCCTATGAGAAAAGCCTCAGAGGCCTGGGAAAATACTGCGAGAGGAGCTCAGAGCAGATACCAGGCACCATGCCTGCATTATCTCGATTCATCCTCATTCACAGAAACCCCATAAAGTAGGTATTATTTTTCAAGTTTTACAGACAAGGACACTAAAGCACACTGGGGGGTGACTTGCCCACAGTCACTCAGCTAGTATTTGGGATTCTGAGTCTCAGCTGTAGGCCTCGCGGAGGATGCTACTTGGGGAGCCCAGCAGGACTGTTCCTGTTGGTAGATCTCTTGATTGTCATCAAGGCAGCCTCCGCAGGTGGGCAGAAGGCTTGGAAGACACAGGTCAGGCTCTAGAGGAAGGGAAGAGGGAAGTCCTCTCCCAGCTCATAACTTTCTCAGCAGTGGGGGAGGGTAGTGGAGGAACTCTGTCCCTTTCTCCATTTGTCCTCAGAGGGGCCAAAGGGTCAGTGGCCCTGTCTCCTGCCTTCCTTCTTACCCCTGAGGCAACCTTTAACCCTCCACCAACCATGTGTGAGGCTGCCTGCCCCCATGCTTTCTCCCCAGAGCTGTCTGAGGCACAGAGAGGACCAAGGCTGATAATGGAGAGCAGAGGTCCACTGGCCACATGGCATGGGCTGCTGCTGCTGCTGCCGCTGATGCCTCCTAGCCACGCAGGAAGGGCCCTGAGACACACTGTCCCCAGCCAGGTGCAGGGGCAGGACAGGGTGCTCAGCCCCATCTGTGTTTAAATGAGCTACTCTTTGGCTCTGCCCTGTTCCTTTCTTTCCTCCCCTGGCCTTGTAGCAGTGCCTCTCCTTCCCTCCCTCTGTCTCCGGCATGTCCTTATTTCAGCTTGTTTGTTTTCTATCTCTGACAGAGGACTCAGGACCCTCCTGCTCTACACCTCAGCAATGGCCCAGGACAAGAGCCTGTCACCATAATGACCTTCAACCTCACCAAGATCACAAAGTATGGGGTTGACCTAATTCCTTGACCTAGTCCCCTGACCTCACCCTCTCTCCATCATCTCCTTTCTTTTCCATTTCTCCCTGCCCTTCTCTCTCCCTGAAGTCCACCTCCCTCAACCTCACATCTACCATCAAAGGGCACACCCCATACCCAGTCCTTCTGTGTCCTTCCAGAACCTCCTCTTCCTATGAGTTTCGCACCTGGGATCCAGAGGGAGTGATTTTTTATGGTGATACCAACCCAAAGGATGACTGGTTTGTGCTGGGACTTTGGGATGGCAGGCCTGAGGTCCAGCTTCACAATCACTGGGCCCAGCTTACAGTGGTCACCGGACCCTGGCTGGATGATGGGAGGTGGCACCAGGTAAGCCAGATCTAGTCCTGAGAGAGGGGTGTCTTGAGCTGGTCTGCGGAAGGGAACAGAACCAAGTTACTGGGTATCCTTTTACCATTGTCATCTCATTGAATCCACATAAAAGCCCCAAGGAGCTGCTATTCTTGTCCCCATTTTTTTCAAAGAGGAATTCTGAGGCTTAGTATGTAAGTGACAAGTCCCAAGTGAGCTAGTGATGTTAGCTGACTCGTCAAGTACGTGTTCTTTCTGCCATACAAAGCTGCCTCTGAAGAAAGTGGTGAAGGCAGGCCTCAGGGGTCCTGGTTCTGCTTCTCTTTTCCTTCCTGCAGTTAGAAGTGAAGATCCATGGAGACTCTGTGCTGCTGGGGTGGATGGGGAGGAGGTGCTGCCTGCGTCTGAGACAGGTCTCTGGGCCTCTGGCCAACAAACCCCAGCCCATCATGAGGATTGCGGTGGGGAGGCTGTTGTTCCCTGCCTCCAACCTCTGGTTACCGGTAACTGCATCACAGGGGTAACCAAAGCTGGTAAAGCTCTGCTGGCAGGGTGGCCATGGGGGTCTAAGTCCACACTTCACGGAGAGGGGATGGGGTGAGTGCTGCATGGGGGGAGGCCAAATACTTGTGTCTTGGAGGGGAATAAGCTGAGGGTGGAGAGGCTGGGACTAGGGCTCAGATGTCCTGATTCCAGCATCCCCACATCTTCCCTTTCCCCCATGGGCTCCAACTGGTCCCTGCCCTGGATGGCTGCCTGCGCCAGCATGACTGGCTGGACCAACAGGCCCAGAGCTCAGCATCTGTCCCCACTGGCCTCAGAAGCTGCTCCGTAGAGTCCCAACCTGGGATATTCTTCCCTCCAGGGACTGGTGCAGAACGCAGTCTTCAAGGTAAAGGCCATCTTTCTCTCCATGACCAGCTTGTGTCCATTTCCCTCCACCACTAGCCTCTTCCGTCCACAAATACCCAACCTTGAGACCTCAGGAAGATCATTTCTCCCCCACCCCCAGACATTCCCCAGCCTCATGTAGAGCCCTGGGCCTTCTCCCTGGACCTGGGACTCCAGCTAGCAGCAGGCTCAGGCCCTCTCCTTGCCATTGGGACCCCAGAAAACCCTACTCGGCTCAGCCTTCACCTCCAAGATCAAGTAAGAGAGGGATGCTTCCTGTATATGCTGGAGCCTGGAAGCAATGGGAGAAAAGGGGACTCCAAGAAGTCAGTACTAGGAAAGCTTAAGGGTAGGGGTTGGGGGATGGGGGGCCTGCAGAGACACATGTTGAAGCTGCCTACACCAAGCAAATGGCTTTTACTTAAGATTGTATATTTACTTGGGACTTGGGGTGGGTGTGGTTTTATAGAAGGCCAAGCCAGGAGAATGGAGGCAGGATCGAGGTGGTGGGAATGGCCAGTAATTAGACTGTGTGGCTAAGAGGCAGAATTGAGGCAGCCAGAGTGGGACCACAAGGTTCACTCTTTCCTTCCCAACTTGTGTCCCTTCCAATATACTCTGCATAAGGTGGTACTGTCTTCTGGGTCGGGGCCAGGGCTGGACCTGCCCCTGGTCTTGGGACTCCCTCTTCAGCTGAATCTGACTGTGTCCAGGGTGGTTTTGAGCCAGGGGCCAAAGAAGGAGATGCTTACTCTGCCTCCTGTGGGTCCTGGCTCCCTCTTCAACCTTTGGGCCCAGCTGCAGGGGCATCTCTTCCTGGGGGCTTTGCCAGGTAAGAAAGTGATGTCCACGTTTCTCAGCACACCACTGGAAACAGCTAAGGGGAGGGGAGAAGATGGGAAGGGGTGCATTTTTAGGGGAAGGAAACCTCTGGGAGGGAAGAGGAAAAGGCTACAAGAAGAGAGAGGGTAAGCGGGCAGTGGGAGGAAATGCGTTCAAAAATTTAGGTTGGAGAACTGGAAAAGCAGGGAGGAGCTTCTGGATCCAAGCCACCCTAATGTCCCCTCAATGCTACCTCCCTCTAGGAGAGGCCTCTTCTGCCTCCTTTTGCTTGGATGGCCTTTGGGCACAAGGCCAGAGGCTGGACATGGACCGGGCCTTGAGCAGAAACCAGGACATCTGGACTCACAGCTGTCCTCAGAGCCCAAGCAATGGCACTGACACCACCTATTAAATCCCTACCTAAGAACCCCCTTTGAACATCACTCATTCATTTATTCAACAAATATTTACTGTGCATCTGTAATGTACCAGGTGCTGTGCCAAGCACTGGGTTATACTGATGAGCGACATTAACTCTGCTTCCTGCCCTCTTGGTGCTCACGGTCCCCTGGGGGAGGCAGGCATCCATCAAAGCCTAACAAGTGAGTGGATAATTGGAAACTCTGATAAGCATCATAAAGGAGCAGTCAGGGAGCTGAGAGAGCTTGGAGGCCAGCTGCCTTGACCTGGGTTGGGGGGGAGTCAAGGAGGGCTTTCTGAGGAAGTGATGATAGCACCCACAGATACATACACCCCCACCTCCTTCCCCAGCAGCTACTCCTTTGGGACTTTAGCTTCCTCCCTCTGAGGCTGGTCCCCAGAAACCAGGAGGGAAGGGAAGAAGAGATGGGATTTTGTTGTCCTTTAGACTAGCCACTGCTATGCGAGAAAGCAGCAGCAGGGGGCGTGAGTGGGTCATAGAACGATGAGGGCAGGGGTTCTGGGAAAAGGGGTGGAGGCAGCAGGGAGAAAATAAAAGGGAGGAGAGCAGAGGGAGAAAGCTGCCTGTCTCTCCTAGCCTCGGTGTACTTGCTGTGTTCCCACAGGAATTTGTCTTTACTCCATTAAACAAGAATTGGCTTGTGCTAGTCCCAGCTGGAAAGGACAGATTCAGGAATATCTCTGCCCTCAAAGAATATATGGTGACCCAGCCCTCGGCTCCCAGACCTCTGCAGAATCCTGGTGCCCCAGCTCCTCCCTGGGGCACCCTTTTGCCCCAGCCCTCAGCTCCCTGGGAAACTTCATGCCCAACCCCCCAACCCCTAGCTCCCAGCTCTCAGCCCTCTTGCAAATCCTTACATCCTAGCCCGAAGCTCCCAGCCCCCTAGGGAACTCCAGCCGTCAGTCCCCACCTCTCAGTCCTCATCCCTCTTAGGAACTGTTAACCTAGCCCCCATCTCCAGACCCCATGGGGATCCTAGTGTCCCAGCTTCCCAGGTGATGAGGATCTTCCTACCAGTAACCCAGGCAACAGGGTGAGTCACTCACTGGACCTTCTGTCCCCTTGTTGCAGGGATCAGCCAGGACCTAAATGGCTCCAGGGTAAGGAGACTTCCAGAGAGTCTCTGGGTTGGAAGACACAAATCCTAGGCCCCTCCTTGGACCCTCTTGATCTCAAGTTTGCAAGATCTATAGCTGCCTCCATCCAGTCAGAGTGTTTTGCAGGAAAGTCTTCAGCATGGCGAGGGAGCCCCAATTCAACTCTGGTCCCTGGGCAATGTTCAAGGTCAGCCTGGGCCACTTGGACATGTCCATTCAACTGACATTTCCTGAGCACCTACTGTGTACCAGGCACTGTTCTAGACACAGAGAATGCATTGATGAAAAGGATAGACACAATCCCTGCCCCTATGAAGCAAGCTCACAATATAAGGGAGGCAATGGCCAGACAGCTCATAAACAAAAATAAATAAGCAAGGCCATTTCCGATAGTGGGCATCTCCAGAAAGGGAACAGAATCCTATAGTAGAAGCAAGGGTGGTAGGGGAGGAGTGACATTAGCCAAGTGGTCAGGGAAGGCCTCCCTGAGTCAGTGTCACTTGAGCAGAGACCTGAATAATGAAAAGAAACCAGTCCTATGGGGCCTCGGGTATTGGCTAGTGGGGAGAGAGGTTAAAGGGCCTCAACACACCTGGGATCGCACCAAGGGGGTTGTTCTGCGTTGTAACTTCCTGGCCTTGAGGAATCTCCCAGGGGCTAGCTTTTCTCTCCTTCCTCCACTCCATCCTGTCCAGGACACCGTGCCCCCAACCTCTCTTTCTCCAGCCTGCCCTAGATTCCAGGATTCCTGATTACCATCCAGAGCTGTCTACACTCTTTCATTAAGGCCCACCCCCCAACCCTGCTTTGACACAGACTCTGCCAGGACCCACCAAGGGCACCTACGATGCCTGCCCAGTGTCCTGTGCCTCCCCCACACCCCTGAAACCTTTCCAGAGCTTGGCACCATATGCTGCAGCCTTCAGGCCTGGTCTGCCCACTCACTCTACCCAATGTATTATCACTCTCTTCCCTTCCCCCACCTTCCCTTCCTCTCCACCCCCCTCTACTCCTTTCTCTCCTTTCTTTTCTTTTTTTCTTTTTTTCTTTTTTTTAGTGGGGGAGGTAATTAGGTTTGTTTGTTTGTTTATTTTTGATGGAGGTACAGGGGATTGAACCCAGGACGTCATGCATGCTAAGCAGGCACTCTGCCACTGAGTCATACCCTCCCCTCTCTTTTCCTTTCTTTCAGCTAACATTTATTGGCTCCTGACAGTATGCCAAGCACTATGTTAGGTAGTCCACGGGGACTCCAGGGATGAGCTAGAGTTGGTCCTGGCCCTGGAGAACCAGGGTCTAGGGAGAGAGACACATAAAATGCATTAATAGGGATCTCTAGGAAGTGCCAGGAACTTGAACAAATAATTAACATCTTTAACATTCAGTTTCCCCAGCTACAAAATGGGCCAGTTACCCTACTCATAGGATTACTGGGTTTGGTGAAATCATGTATCAAATGCCTAGCATGGTGCTCGGCATATAAAAAGCGCCCAGTATATGAGGGATGTTACTCTTGTTGATATCATTAGCCTTGTGCAGAGTTCCTGAAATATGTCTGAGCCTGCCACATACAGAAGATAAGGAAGGGTGTGTGATGTGTCTGAAGCAGGGACAGGCTGAGATAGAATGAGGGCAGACTGGGGAGGCTCCTTCAGCCATGGGCTCAGAGGTCTTATATGTCCTGTTGCGGAGTTGGGGCTTGATCTGGTCAGCAGAGGAACATCTGTGTTTCTTTCCTTTTTTTTTAAATTGTAGTAAAAGACACATAACATAATCTTAACCATTTTTAAGTGTCCAGTTTGGTGGCATTAAGCTTCACAGTGTTGTAAAATCATCACCACTGTCCATCTTCAGAACTCTTCATCTTGTAAAACTCCCTTTGTCCTACAATGACCTGTATGACCTCTGGCACATCACTATGGTTTTTTTCTGCATAATATTAACATTATTAAATTTTTTGCTTGTTTTGTTTATTGGAATGGGATCCCCAGGAGCACAGGGACCAGAACAGAGCCTGGCTCTGAGCAAATGCTTATTAGATACATGTTGAATGAATGAATGGAAGTTCGGGTTGGACTCTAAAGGGTGGGCAGTCTTCCAGGACGAGGAAATGAAATGGACAAAGGTGTTAAGTCAGGAATAAGCACAGCCTGTCCCAGGAGTGGCCAGCTCAGCTCCAGTGGAGGGCTAGTTAGGGCCTAGTGGCAAAGGAGGCTGGGGGACACAGACTGGGTCTAGGCTGTGGAGTACCCTGAAGGTTAGACTGAAGAATCCAGACTATATCCTGCAGGATCACAGGAAGCCACTGAAGACCTTTGAGGTGAGGGGTGACCTAATTAAAACTGTATTTTGAGAAAAATAATAATCCTGAACCTGCCGTGGAAGGGACTGAAGTAGGGCCAGCTGCAGAATTTGTGGGACCCAGTGCAAAATGAAAATGTGGAATCTCTTGTTCAAAAAGCAGGAAAAGAGTGACGTTCCAGGTACTAAAGTAGAACTTTTTTCCATCATCCTTCTCTTGACTTGTCATGATATTTATTTAATGTTATTCTAAATGAAGCAAATAACATTGTTAAACCTTCAGCTTACTGATCAGTACAGAAGGACTGAAAGGAAAGAGAATTATGGGTTGCCTCAGCTTTCCCTTTCTTTCCATGTCATCACTGCCAGCAGAAGCAGTTGCCTAAATCAGGGAAGTGACATGACTGAGAAAGCATGTGATAGGATACCTCGATCACCTATGTCCCCTGGAATGCCATTGCCTTCTTTCTGTGTTCAAAGCAATTTCTGTTTATAAAGGAAAGTGTGGTCTCTCAGCTGTCAGCACTCCCGCTTATTCAGGTGTAGACATGATATGCTTACCTTACTTACTCTGAGTCTTGCTGAACCCCCACACATGGTGGGTCCACCTGAGATCTGTGCTCATGGACCATCACGGATGGCATGTTAGACTTATCTCCTCTGCTCACACCCATGCTCCATTGTCCCACTGGACTTCACTGACAAAGCACAGGTTTGAAGATAAAATTATTAAGAAATTCAAGATGAGGGGAGGGTATAGCTCAAGTGGTAGAGTGCTTTCTTAGCATCCACAAGGTCCTGGGTTCAATCCCCAGTACCTCTTCTTAAAAAAAATAAATGAGTAAACCCAATTACCTCCCCCATACACACACACAAAATCAAAAAAAAAAAAAAAAAAAAGAAAAAGAAAGAAAGAAAAGAAAGAAATTCAAGATGGTCACCGCAGAGCACTAAATCAAGCACAAGTCCACTCCAAGCACCGGCCTTGTTTGAGCACATCCCAAGCCCATGAAGCCTGCCCTGGACTGGAGGGAGAGCTTGAGCGGGAGAGTGGTAAGTCAGAATGGGAGTTCGTGAGGAATAGAGCCAAGGATTTAAAGTGAGAGCTGAAAGAAGAAAAACCTCTCCAGGGAAAAGCAACAAGATTTGAAGAGAGATGAAAAGACATGGATAATGATTCTTAACACGAGGTCGGTGAAGGCCCTTGTACCACCCTGTACTAGACTGTGGTTCTCTGGAGCCCTGTGAGAGCTGCGACTTTACCTCCCCAGTGCGAGATTGCACAAGGTCTCCAGTAGGTGCTCAATAAATGTTTGTTGATCCAAATGGGCAAATGAGGAGGGGATTTCAGACATAGGGTTGGGAGGAGGCAGCACATCCAAGAAGATGGGGCTCCAGGGCTGAGGTCCCAGGGCAACGCTGGGGACTGGGAATGTGCTGTTGGGAGGCTTCATCAAGGGGTATGGTGGGAAGGCAGGGAGTCCCCAGGCTTGGGGAGAACCAGGTGGTGGGAGAAGGGGCTGTGGGAACAGAGACGGTGGTGTTGGGGGGATTGGTAGCAGCTCCTACAAGGGGTATTTCCCTCCTGCGGTGGCCTTTATCCATCTCTGTGTGGCCTGTTCTAGCTCCCATCCCGGCTGGTATAGCACCCCGGCTGGTCTCTTCGATCCGTTTTTCTTGTCTCTGGCCCTTTCTCTATTCATCTCAACATTCTGCCCAGTCTCCTGGATCTTAGTCTCTAACTCTCTGCCTGGGGCCCCATCTCAGCATATATCTGCTTTCCTCTCCGTCTTCTGTGTCTCTCTCGGGTTATCTTTTCCTCTACTGAGCCCGGCACGCCCTCTATTCTCTCCACCCACCCGGATCCAGCCCAGTACCTGCGGTGGGGGTAGGGAAGAGACCTCTTGGTCTGAAGAGGAGTCAGGGGGCGGGCCCAAGCCCTTCCTCCAAATTTGCATATGCATGAGGTCGCCCTGGCCAGCCGCGAGGAGGCGGGGCTTTTGGGGGTGGGAAGGGGGCGGGCACCCCTGGAGCCGCCGAGTATAAAGACTGCGCGTCGCCACTGACGGCCCCGCACTGCTGAGGAGCGAAGCCTTGCTCTGGGGACCCCCTCATCCCCGCCTGTCCCCCAACTGCGCGTCCCCGCCTCACCCCCGCGTCCAAGCCACCGCTGGTGTGGCGGTCTCCGCTCGGCGGAAGAGCCTTGAGCGGTCACCCAACCCCTCTCCACAGCCTCTTTGCATCTCGGATTTCGGGGCGGCCCCTTCCCCCACTTCTCCCTGCCTCACTGCACCCCAATTTTTTCTGCGCTTCGCCCTGGTTTTGCAGCCGTCTATTTTTGCATCCCTTTTCGTTTTACTTCTGGGAGGCTTGGGGGTGAAGCTGCGATCGCACCCCTTTCCCTTTTTATCTTCCCCTGCTCCGACAACCTCCCTTTTCATCGCAGTCGGGGGGCCTAGAATCTGTGCATCCTACGCTGTGCCGCCAGCACCCCGTGGCGCGTGGTCCTGCACCCCGGAATTTGCAGCAGCTGTATATCTGAGGGGGGTCTCCCTCGCCACCCTTGCCTTTGCTCCCCGCGCGTTAGAGTACGTGGGGAGGCTTCATCGCGCAGCACCCCGGCTTCTCCGCAGCCCCCCGCCCCGCGCGGGACTCGCCCCCCGCCGTCAAGATGGTCATCCAGAAAGAGAAGAAGAGCTGCGGGCAGGTGGTTGAGGAGTGGAAGGAGTTCGTGTGGAACCCGAGGACGCATCAGTTCATGGGCCGCACCGGGACCAGCTGGGGTACGCGGGGCCGGCCGCGCGAGGGGAGGGGGTCCGCCAGGCGACGCCCCGGGGGCACCAGGTCTCGTCGGTCCAGCCCCAGCTCCCTTCCCGGGTCCCCGGTGTCCAGCCCCGCTGCCGGGCTCTGGGCTGGGAGGGGGCCGAATCGCAGGTCTAATCTCCCTGGCTGGCCGCTGCGGAGGCGGAGAAAGTAGGTCACTGCCGCCTTCCTGCCCCCCGCGGAGCCCCCTCGCGCGGGGGGTCGCGGGCTCTGCGCGCCTGTCCGCGCCGCGGCGCTCGCGCTCCCTGTCGGGGCCGGTCAGCGCCACACGGTCGTCCCCCCTTCCCCAGAATAGCGCCCCTTCCCTCCCTCTGGCTCTCCCTAGCTAGCCAACCCCTTCTATTTTTAGCTCGTGCCCACCCCTTGGACCCTGGGAACATTCATGAGAGGGCGGGTCTTGGAGAGGTGGGGTGTGTATAGGAGGGGGTTCTTCACAGCGGAAGTTGTCTGTATCCTACTGCCGAGTATTTTGGAGCCTTTTGTGGCTGCTTTGTGGGTGGGAGGGTTGTTGGCCAGGGGTGCCACTGTGAGGTTTTCGAGGTTAGATGTTTGGCTCTGATGTCGCAGGCAGAGGGAGTGGTCACTAGTGCTGAGATGCGTACATCATCTGGCCCAGTGTGTCTGTGGGCTTGGGGTGGCCTGGCACCTTCCCCACCTTCCCCACCCATACCTTGGTGGGACTCACGAGGTGTGGAGGGAGTTGTGTCTGGTTGAGGGTTTGGTGCTGGACATAGGTGCCGGTGACAGGTGGAATTCTTCCAAAAGGGATTTTCAAGCTGGGAAGTCGAAGCACATGGACGTTGTGTGACACACTTTACAGTTCATCCACACTGATTGAAGCTATCCCCGTTAGCCCACCCACCTAGGGGCCCTTGAGGTGGGTCTGATGCAGTCCTTGCTGCAGGAAACTTGCAGTTCAGCCCCTGGGACTGGAGGGGTCCATGAGTTCTTGGGAGAATCTGAGGCAGCTTCATGGGGTATGTGTCTTCTGAGATGGAAGAACTGAGGGTCTGGGGTAGTGGAAACAGCAGGTACTCACACTAGGCTGAGGAGTGACGGACGGAGTGATGAGTCAGATCCACCAAGGACCAGCTCTTTGCCTGGAAGGCTATGTGAGATCTACCTTTACTCCCAGCTCTGCCCTGGGTGCTGTGTGTGAGTTGGGAGTGGATGACACTTGAAGGTTCTGGTCAGCTGTCTCTGAGAGACTCTGCAGCTTGACAGGAGCCTCATTCAAGGTTTGGCTTTTGTGGGGCTCCAAGAGAGAGAAGATTTTGCTGTTTGAGGGTGAGGGTCCACACTCTCGGGGATGGGATGAGAGTTTGGTTGTGAAGCCAGGCCAGTGCCAGCTTAAAAAGTCATTGTGCTGGACAGCTTCAAGCATGAGTACCGATACAGTGGAAACAGATGTGCCTTTTTAGGGTCATGAAAGTTGAGAAGTTAGAAATGTAATTTGAGGCAAAATGATTGCGGCCTGTTCTAGAGGTTGTCCCAGCAATGAGAGTTTAGGTCTCTTGTGGCCTCCACAAGGTTGGGCCTCACTGTCCTGTAGGACTAGTTGGGGCTGGGGAGTCATGGCTGGAAGCCAGACACAACTGTCTTTTTCCAGCTGGTCCCCTTTTGCTCCCAGGGGAAGGCTCCAAGATGTTCCTGAGGCTCTTCGACCTATTCCTGTGTAGAACTCTGAACGGGAGTGGGGTGTGTGGGAATAGGTGAGGTCATCAAGGAAGACCTGGTGCCTGCTGACCCTGTTTCCTCCTCCATAGCCTTTATCCTCCTCTTTTACCTCGTCTTCTATGGCTTCCTCACCGCCATGTTCACCCTCACCATGTGGGTGATGCTGCAGACTGTCTCTGACCATACCCCCAAGTACCAGGACCGACTGGCCACGCCGGGTGAGTGATGCAGCTCCCCCCACCAGCCACTCTATCTTGTGCCCCCATGCCTCCAAGAGGAACTCACAGGACGAGAACTCACAGTTCTTCTCAGAGGTTTGGTTCTGATGATCCAGTCGCCGTGTGCTGGGAAGTTCTTCTTGAAGTCTGCCTTCCCATTTCCCACAGCAGAGAGCTATGTGATCTGGGGAGGTGGCAGATGTTCACAGGAGATCTTCCTCCAGTGGAGATGATCTCAGATCTTCACCCTATCCCTCACCCTGGTTTGTTCATCGTCTTCCCTCTGTGTGTGGTCCCTCGTCTTATATATGCTTCTCACTCTTGCCTTTATTGGCTAGGCTTGATGATTCGCCCTAAGACTGAGAACCTTGATGTCATTGTCAACGTGAGTGACACTGAAAGCTGGGACCAGCATGTTCAGAAGCTCAACAAGTTCTTGGAGCGTGAGTGTGGTTCTGATGATATGGCTGTGCAGGACCTCCGGAAGGGAACTGGGGACCCTGGGATCGGAACATTAGGCCCATGACTCTCTCTCCCCCACCTCCTTAGCTTACAACGACTCCATCCAAGCCCAAAAGAATGACGTCTGCCGCCCTGGGCGCTATTATGAACAACCAGATAACGGAGTCCTCAACTACCCAAAACGTGCCTGCCAGTTCAACCGGACCCAGCTGGGCGACTGCTCGGGCATTGGGGACCCCACCCACTATGGTTATAGCACTGGACAGCCCTGTGTCTTCATCAAGATGAACCGGGTACCCAGGACCTTAGTTCCCAGGGAGAACGGAGGAGGGATCTGGGACCACCATCTGCTGGCAGTTGCTTCCTTTCACTGGGGCTCATGGGCTTTGGGAGATTTTTAGATGTTTGAGTGGCTGAGAGAACAAGAGAGATGGGGCCATTGATGGCTGAGAGCATGGCTGGAAAGCTGGATACTTATGTCTTTGACAACTTCTTTCTCTAATCCTCACCACTCTTTCTCCTAACTCCAGGTCATCAACTTCTATGCAGGAGCGAACCAGAGCATGAATGTTACCTGCATGGGGAAGGTGAGTTTGTTGGGCCTTGTCCACCTGCCCTCCTGTTTGTCCTTCAAGGTTTCCCTGTCATTCACTCATCTCTCCCTATCTCCTTTGCTCCCAGAGGCCCCATCACCATAGGGACAAGGGGGTAAGAGTGGACTCCAGTATGGCTCCAACTCCAAGGGGCTCCCACCCCTCTTGCTTCTCTCTAGGATACAGAAGCTTGCTCTTTGGTGTGGATAGATACCCCCTTCCTGACTCTACCTACCACCTTCTCGCCCTAACCCTTCCATCTTCTCTATTCCCTGACCATGCTTTTCCCTCTCCCTCCCATATCTCTCCTGCCCCTCTATTCTTTTTAAGTATCTAGTAGCTGCTGATCTGTAAATGCCACCTGCCACCACTAAGTTGTCCTTGGAACCCTGGACCCCCACCTCTGTCCTCTCTAGGAACTTTATGCTCCTCTTCAGTCAACCCCCTCTTTCCTTCCTACTGAGTCCTTACTCATTTATCTGTTCTCTCTTGGCTCTGCTCCAGAAACCGATTCCTGAGGATGGGGTAAGAATTTGGGGTGGGAGGGCAGTAGGAGGCTTCAGGCTCATTAGTGCCCTTCAGGACTTCCCAGTCCGATGAGAGACGGGACACCCCTCCTGCGCACACGCAAACCCACCCGGACTCAGCTCAGGGGAAACGGATTTGAGACAGACTAATTTGGGGTGAAGGAAGAACAGAGGACAGTCTGGAGAGCTTCTGGGTTCCTGCCATCCCTAATATGCTCTCCCCCACCCTCCTGCGCCCCCACAGCGAGATGAAGATGCCGAGAATCTCGGCAGCTTCGTCATGTTCCCGGCGAACGGCAACATCGACCTCATGTACTTCCCCTACTACGGCAAAAAGTTCCACGTAAGTCCCGTGGGAGGCGGGGGGCCCCAGGGGAGCGGGGTCCTGGGGAGGAGGCCTCGTTGCCGCGGGTCTGCACCCTCGCTCTCCTCCCCTGGCCCAGGTGAACTACACGCAGCCCCTCGTGGCCGTGAAGTTCCTGAATGTGACCCCTAACGTGGAGGTGAACGTGGAATGCCGCATCAATGCCGCCAACATCGCCACCGACGACGAGCGCGACAAGTTCGCAGGGCGCGTGGCCTTCAAACTCCGCATCAACAAAACCTGAGACCCCTTCCTCCCGCCCCCACCTCTTTTCCTATGGATGCTTCTGGAATGTCCGCTACCTTGCCTGAGCCCTCCCTCACCCACCCCAAAGGTATTTTTTATAACAGAGCTATGGCTTGTCTGAGCCTCGTGCCCCTTTCCTTTACTTCTGAGTGCATTGTGATTCCCTGGCTACACACATTCTCCACCACCTTCTTCCCATCCTAGCTCAGTCAGAGACAGGGAGACAAGACCCCAAGATGGTCACAGAGGAAGTAGGAGCCTTTCTAGTTCTGGCATAGCAGTGAGTGGGGCATCCTCCCAGCTACCCACCTTCCTGCCCTCTTGTCCTGAGTGAAGGTGCCCACTCTCCCATCCACCCACCTTCTCACACACACACACACACACACACACACACACACACACACACACACACACACACGTCTCATTTCACCCCTTAGCTTCCAGACATGAATGTGGCATCCTTCTTTTTTTTTTAAACTGAAGTATGGTTGACCTATAACACTACCTTAGTTCCAGGTGCACAGCATAGTGATTTAATATTTCTGTACATTACAAACTGGTCACCACTGTGGCCCTCCATCCTTCCATTCACTCTGCCACTGTCACCTTCCTCTGTCTCCCACGCCTTCTGCCTTGTCTACGACAGTCACTGTCTCGGTGGCTTTTGTCTTGTCTGGCTCCTCTGGCTGCTCTTCCCCTACTTCTCCATTCCTATTCCCTCCACTGAAAGGGGACCGCTTGTGACTGAGGACAAGGTGGCTCAGTGGCCTTTTCTCTTTCCTGGCACATCCAGCTTCTGACTGCATGTTGACTGCGTGAGCTGGGAATGAAGGTCTGGAAGAGAAGTCCGTGTTGGTTCTTGAAAGTTCTCTTCCTGGTCCTTCTTGTCACCCAACTAGGCACTCCTCAGAGGGGCGGGGTTGACCTAGGCTGAATATCCACTTTGTTTTTTCCGACGGCTCCCTTCCCCCTGTTCCCTTTCCCAGAATATCCTTCAAGTTCTACTTCCCAGGCGCCCTGGGGGAGGGGCAGCCATTTTGGCTGGGTCCCCAGTGGCCACCTTGGAAACGTCAGCTGGCGACGGGAGGACTCTTCCACCTTATTCCCCTGCGCCCAGATCTGCCCCCACGATCCTCCCTCTGGCTTCTCTTAACAAGTTATCAACTAATCACTAACTCCTTCCCTTTCCTCCGCATGCCAGCCTGAAAATTGCAAACACCTCCTCAATCTGAGGCTCTGAGTTTCTTGGCCCTGTCTCCCTCAGACCCCTTTGCCTTTTTAAACAACCCCCTAGTGCCCACAGAATGTTAAATGAGGGACCGCCTGTGTTCTTGAATTAGAGAGGGATTTTAACTCTTTCTTCCCCCACACCCTTCACTTCGTCACCTCCCACTTCCCCTCCTTTTTTTTTTTTTGATGCTGCAGCTTCCACACCCCACCCACAGATGGACCCTTCCTGTTTTTACTCTTGCTGGATCTGAGTCTCTTCCCTTTGGGTCCCCATATTTCCCTGCTCTCCCCTCTCCCCAGTGGTCTCTCTCTGCAGTTATTTAATGCCTGTGTCAGATCTACTGTAAAAAGAGGATAAAGTACAATAAAATGAGAGCAATTATATATATATAAATATATATCATACATGGACCCCTGCGTGTGGGTTGTTCCTTTCTGAGCATTTGGAAGATTTCCAGGAAGTGGGCGGAGGGTGGAATTGGGTGACCCGGGGTTACCTAGGCCTTGGGGAGGCTGTTTTCCAGCTTTGACCTCTTCCGTCCAGTGTCCCAAGCATCTGCCTCCTAGCTCACTCCATCACCTGTACTATCTTGAGATCACCCAACAGAGAGGCAGGAAGTCTGCATCCCTCTGTACAGCGATACTTATAAAGTGCCTACTCTGTGCATTCTAGGCACCATGAGGACATACTTATGAGAGAGGCAGAGTTTTTGCCCCCAAGGAGCTCCCCAGTTTAACAGGAGAGGGGAGGAGCACACAAGAAACTCTCAAACCAGGTAGACCTAAACCTACTTCCAGGTGGGGATAAAGCTGGTGAGGACAAAACTTGGAGTGATCAACCATTTTTCAGTCTTGGCTTTGAAGGGATTTCTTTCTTAGAGGTTTAAAGGATGGAGTGGTTTTGGAGGAGAGAATAGCATCAGTAAATGCCTACAGACAGATGAGGGAAACTGACTAGAAGCAAGAGATCTCAAAACAGTATGAACCATAGCATCCCAGTTTGGTATGTGAAAAAAAAGTACACACACAAGCATAGCAAAAAAGGATGGATGCGTCTACACAACGTTTATTGTAGTATATGGAGATGGGTTTATAGCTAATTTTTGTTTCCTTGGGGCTTATTTTTGTTTGCAATGAGTTGGTCTTAGCATTTGCCTTGTAAAAATAGCTTTATTATGCATACATATACACACAATTTTATTATGAATGCATAGTACACATGGGCATACACACACACACACACACACACACACACACATCACTGGGTTTTGGTCAGTCATACCAAAACTGGATATTATACACAGTTTGCATCTTACTGTTCACACAATTCCACCTGGCCTGCTAGAGCTCCTATTCATTTAAAAAAAATGATTGCATAATATTTTTTCGTCCTTCCTTTGTTAATTTATTAGCGCTCCTTGACAGTTGCGGGTATAAACTATTTTCTGCATTGTAAAATTTACTCCAACTGATTTTACTGTTTATAGTTTTTTTTTAATGTTAAAAAGGGGTTTGTTTTTTCATACCATCAAATATGCTTAGTTATTCTTTTGCAGTCTCTGGTGTTCCAGTCAGTAAGGTATATTCTTATCACTTTTAAAAAATCCATAATTTAGTCCCATTGAATTGAAATGCCAACTTTGGCCATATAGTACATTTTCCTGTATGCTAAAATCTACTTCTGGATTCACTACTTGCTGCCTGTGGCTTGTTTACCACTCCATACATACACCAAGCCGTATTGATCTGATTCCAGTTTTATAGTATGTTTTGATATCTAGCAAGGCAAGTAGGTTTCCCATCCCCCGCACCTTGCTTGGTTTTTTGTTTTTTTTTTTTAAACTGTTGGCTATCCTTGGGCACTCACTATTCTCTATAAATTTATAACAAATGTATCCAATTTACAAAAACAAAAGCCATCAACACTTGGGCTTCTAATTGGAATTGCAATGACTCTTTATTTCAGGAGAATTGAACTTTTTTAGGATATTAAGTTTTCCCACCTAAAAACAGGTTCTCTTTCCTTTTGTTTGCAGCTTGGTTAATGTCCTTAAATAGATTCTATAGTTTTCTTCATATGGGTTCTGTGCGTGTGTGTGTGTGTGTGTGTGTGTGTGTGTGTGTGTGTGTGTGTGTTTCTTAAGAAACTTACTACTCATCTGAATGGAATATTTTTCATTCTTTTTTTCTCAGTGCTTTTGCAATAAGATAAAATATTTTCTCCTATTCATTTATTTTAATTCCATCAGCTCTCTATTATTAACTAAGAAGTCAGTTTTCAGGTACACATTCATATGATCAAAAAGGCAAAGATTTTAAATATATAAAATATATATACTTTACCAATTTTTAAAAATCCTCTTGAGTGCTCTAAAACCGTTGTTAGTGGGCATCCCTGTATAGTTCTTAACATATTGAAAATTGAAATTATCTTAGGGTAATACTGGCATTCCATTACTATTTCAACTAATGTTTGGTTTTTTTAAAGGGATGGCTGCTGAAATTTAATCAAATTCCTTTCAGCATCTCTTGATATGATCATATTTTTCTTTCTTAACTTGTTAATATAATGAATTATGTTGACAGATTCTCTATTAAATCAACTTTATGCTCCTGGAACAAACCCTACTTGGTTAAAAAGATTCATCAGTGTGTTCTGATACTATTCAGATATTTTGCTTCTCTCTCTATAAGTTAATTTGGCTTCTAGTTTTTTAGTATCTTGATCAGGTTTTATTAGTGAAACCACAATAACTTTACATGAAGTGGAGATTTCACTTTTCCTATGGTCCAGAATAGTTTAGATAACGTTGGATCAATTGTCCTTACTTGTTCTTTTTCCCTCCATCAAGCTCTTGAGTTTTTCTTTTCTTTTTAAAATTTATCTTTTTTAAAGCCCTGCTTTTGAATTTATCCTTTCAAGCAAGTTTGCTTTCTCTCTCAATAATTTATACCTTTAATTTTTAGGATGTATGCTAGGTTCCTTTATTCTTTTTAAATAAGGAAAGTATTTATGGTTTACATTTTCTTCATTGTACAACTTTTGCTGGCTGTTACAGATCTGGGGACCCTGTGTTCCTGAAATCAGTTAGATAAATTTTTAAAAATTATTCCAAACTTTAGTGGGACAGGATTTGGGTTCTTCAAGTTTGAGGGCAGAGGCTATGTCTGCCATGGGCCCCCATGGCCTAGAACAGTGCTGGGCACAAGTAAGGTACCAACCAATATCTGCTGGCTAGATTGTCAGAGGAATGAACACAACCAGAGGGAAGGAAGTGAGCAGGTGACCAGAGAGGTCAGGGACTCGTTGGAGGTCACACAGCTTAGTAGAGCTGGCCTGAAAACCCAGGACTAATAGTTCTCAGCCCAGTAATCTATCAGCTCACAAAGGGATCGGCAGAGCCAGAATGGACCTGCTTTGCAAAGGAGTACAGCAGAAATAAAGTGCTAAAGACATACTCTAGAGAAATGTTGAGAGTAGGGGGTGCTGGATGCGGGCCAGAAAGAGAGCGTCAAGGTGACCTGTCTACAGGAGTGAGGCTAGGGAATGAGTTTCAAGTGCTCTGGTTTGCCAAGGGCCTGGCTGGTGGAGAGAAATGGCGAAGTTAAAGATCTCTGACAGAGGTGGTTCTGGGTCTCCTGGGGAGAGTGTTTGGCATTCCCCAGCAAGAGAAAGAAAGGTGGTTTTGAGGTCAAGAAGCTTGGTGGCTTTACAGCTGTCTGGGATCTTCAGGGCATGCCAAGGGACTCCCATGAGCACTTTAAGTCAGGTTGAGAGACAGTGGCCCCAGAAGCCCCTTTGGACCTTACTCCCCTCTCTCTGCCTCCAAGGAGGAGGCAGGATGAGCCATGTCCCCGCTGTCTGGCCATCCCTCCAAGCACTAGCTCAGGCAGCTGGGGGCGATGGGGCAGAGCTTGCCCCCAGCCCCCCTCCCTGGGAGCTGGCAGCACTGAGGAACAGAACGGTGGGGGGTGCTGGACTCCCCAGGCTCGGCTCTCCTCCCTACCCCAAGAAGCCCTTTGAAAGGTTTTCCTGGCAGAGTTTAAAGCTTCAATTCATTCAACTGGCTGGCATGAGGCCCGGATGAGGGGATGCTGGGAAGGCCCCAGCCCCACATCTCGGCCCTCACCTTAGCCGCCCCCAGCCACCCCCTACTCTCTCTCCTCATCCAATAGCAGCACCCCCCCTCCCCTTGGGAACCCAGGTATCCTGCCCCTTTCCCGCAGAGCAGATGGCCACCCCAGAGGCTCAGGCTTGCTAAATCAGACATTTAAATCCCGTAATCCTTGGTGAGAGGCTGAGAGCGGGTAGCAGCCCAATCCTAGAAGCAGGAGCAGGAGAAGACCTTGTGCCAGCCCTGGCAGGAGGGGAGGGGGACAGTTGGTTGCTGAGTTATGAATGGAGTCACCCCTTCCCTTATTGTCATGCAGCCTGCAGACTGACCCAGTCTCCAGCTTTTGTTCTCCTCCCGGAACCCGGGCGTTGGCCCCCCCAAACCCACTCCCAGAAGACTCAGGTGGCTGCCTCCCAACCTCACCTCCTCCTTCATCCCTGCCCCGTGCACCCCAGGTACCCTGCAATGGCACCAATCCCTCAGACGCACTGATGGTAGCAAAGTTTTATTGTAAAATAAACTGATATAAAAATGGGATATAAAAAGGGAAGGGAAGGGGTGCGGGTGATAAATGCAGATGTGCCCTGCAGCGTACAAAAGAAATCTGCCTCAGAATTTGGGGGAAGTAAAACAGATCTTGATAGATACACCAGAGGTGGAATCCTCCAGGGTGTGGGATGGGGGTGAGACCTCCTCGTAGGTGCTGAGGTTCACCAAGAGGTTAGACAGGATTTGGCAGGGCCAACAGAGAAGGACCTTAGACATCCCCTCCCCTTAACCAGCTGCTCAGTCAGTCACAGAAACTCTCAACCCATCCACTAAAGGGGACATACAACCAGTGCCCACGAGGGCACTAAGTTCTAGACATCATGTAATAGAAGGTGGCTTTGGGGCCAGACACACATTATTTCATTAATCCTCACAACAAACCCCGTGAGGTAGGTATGATTACCAGCATTTTATAAGTGTCGACAATGAAGTTGGAGAAACTCAACAACTTAATATAGTTTCCCTAGCTAGTATGGTGGAGAACGGGGCTTCCTACGCCCGTATACGGCCGGTTGGAAAACGTTCCTTCCATGCAGGAACACCTTCCTACCTCTCCCAAAGTTCTGCACAGTAAAAACCTTATAAGCTAAGCTGTAAAGCCTCAGCACCCGCTACATCCCCCTAAAACCACCAGTGCAGGTCAACTTCTTTAGCAGAGCCCGGGCCAAGTAAATGGAAGAATTCCAGAATGTCTGAGGCACATCTGCACTAAGCAAAGGTCTTAGCACCTGAGTCCCAAAAAATGCCAGGGGAGGGGGATGAGGGCAGGGGTGTCAACAGGGGAAAGGAAGCAGAAGACGTCAGTCTGAGTCAGGCCCTTCTCTCTTGAACATCAGTTTTTTATGGCGGGAGGGAGACTGCCCCTTCTTAGACTTCAGGTGGCTGTGAGGAGAGAGGGGGAGGGGCGGAGATGACATCATCTGAGTGAGATGCTCTCACTTCCTGGAGCTGGGCTTTGAAGGGCTTGAGAGGGGAGCAAGGAGAACTTAAGTTAAAATGGTCACTGCCCACTGCAGACACATTGATTGAGCACCTTGGGGTACTTGTGTGTGTATTAGCCTCTTAGCCTTCCCTTACCCCATTTGGCAGATGAGGAAACTGAGGCCAGGAAGGGGATCGAATAACAAGGCTACACAGGACTGGCAGGGCTGAGGATCTGACCACCCCGCACCATGTCAGACACTTTCACACAGTTATGAGGCCCCTGTTTGAGACTCCAGCTCTGAGCTAGGGGTTGCTACAAATGGCAGAGATACATCTGTGCTCATCCCTGGACCCTGGGTCACTTACCTAGAGTGAGCCTTGTTTTCCCCTGGCTCCTTCCCAGCCTGAGCATCCTTCAGCTCCAAGGCCTCATTCAGCTCCCGGAACATCTCGAAACGTTCACGCCCGCGGATCTGTGGCGGGGAAGGAGGAGAATAAAGAAGCATTAGGTCAAGTCATGGAAACAATTTTTACTCTTTCTTTAACAAACTTCTTTCTGAAAGAGGGTTCTTTAAAATGTATGGGATGGTATAAGCTAGCAATCTGATGTTAGGCATAACCAGGGGCTATTGTCTCAAGGCACCACTGCTCCCTGATGGCAAGCGCTCCGAGTACGGGCAAAGGAGTCAGGAAGAAAACAGCATCTGGAGCACTAGGCTTGCAGCGTAAAGCTCTCAAGCCAGTGAATTAACCACAGGAGTCGCAGCCATGAACAGAGAAAAGGGTGGCTAGAGAGCGTGGGCTTAACACCACATCTGCTGTATCTGCATCCTCTCTTCCCTTCTCTGACCCCCACTGGGTGGGGGCAAGAGGCTGCATCTCTCTCTCCCAGACTTGGTACCTGAAGAGTGAAATATTCTCCATCCAGCGGCTTCTTCTTTTGTGGTGGAGAGGAGCTGCTGCTGGTAGGCAGTGCTGGGAAAGAGGCAAGGAAAGGGGGAGAAGAGTGAGTTTGGGGCAGAACTGCACCCTCTCTGCCTCCTCTACCTCCTGTCTGCTCACCTCGCTTAGTGCTCCCAGGGGGCAGCTCAGGGCAAGGCTGCCCCTTCTTGCGGAAATTTTCTTCTTCTGTGCGGCGGTCTCTCCCAGGACAGGCACAAACACGCACCTCAAAGCTGTTGCGTCCCAGCAGATTACCACTACCCAGGTAAGAGGGAAGCAAGAGGCAGTGAGGAAGGTGGGCTCTGCCTTCTTGTTCTCCTGTAAACGAGGCCCCACCTACTCCCAATTACCCACATCCTATGTGGAGCCTAAGCTCCAGCTCCAGGCAGATTGAGAAGCCACAGGTTAGAGAGGTCCCAAAGCCAGAGAAAAGAGAACTGGGAGGGAGGAGCAGAGGAAGGGGATGCTGTGAGAGGGAAGGGTGGGTGGTACGAGGGGAGAAAGTGGTGAGGGGCAGGGCCCAGGGGATGGAGACAGGCAGAGGCTAGGGAGGAGCATGCCAGTGTGGAGGGGACCGTATGGTCCCTACCTGGCGTCCTCCAGTGTGATGATGGTGAGGATGGGTCGCCGGTTCATGCCCCCCATGCAGGAGCTGTTACACATGAAGTTGTAGTGGATAGTGGTACAGTCAGAGCCGACCTGGGAGACAGCATAGACCCAAGGTGAGGCTATCCACTTCTGGGGGTGGCCGTTAGCCTCTGTGAGCCTCAGTTTCCTCAACAGTGAAATGGGGATAACCCACCTGCTTTGTGCACCTTGCAGGGTTGTGGGGGGTCAAGTAAGAAGCAGGAGAAAGCACCCCTGTCTCCCACCTGGATGGTCACTGACAAACCCCTCCTGCCCCCTCCTCCCAGAGGCCCCAGTTGCCAAACCAGACCTCCGGCGGTTCGTAGGGCACCACCACACTGTGTCGAAAAGTGTTTCTGTCATCCAAATACTTGGCACGTAAATTCCCTTCCACCCGGATAAGATGCTGAGGAGGGGCGAGACCTGAGAGCAATCAGGGAGGAATTAGGGGCCGGGGGACTCTGGGCACCAGCTCTGACCCATCCACAGCCCCCGCCCGCTCACCATCGCTGTAGTCAGAGCTGCGCTCGTGGTGGGGGCAGCGTCTCACAACCTCCGTCATGTACTCTGACTTCTTGTAGATGGCCATGGCGCGGACCCGGGTGCCGGGCGGGGGCAGGGAGCTGACCCACAGCTGCACCGGGCAGGTCTTGGCCAGCTGGCAAAACAGCTTGTTGAGGGGAGGGGAGTACTGTAGGAAAAGGAGAAGGAAGAATGAATGGAAGGTCAGGGGACAAGGACCCAGGGGCAAAGGAACAAACACTGTGCAGTACCAACTAGAAGCCATGTACTGTGCGGGGAGGGTAACTGGAGGTGGCAGGGTTGGGTCGACAGCCTGGAAGCTTACTTACAAAAGCCAAGGAAGGAGTCAGAGTGAAGAAAAAAGAAAAAAGATGGCCTCATGACAGACGTTGAGAGTGTGATGGGAAGGATGAAAGTTAAGGGGGAAAATTCAACTTTGGACCTGGGGTCAAAGGCCACAGACTAAAGAGGTACAATGTAGAAAGACTGACACAAAGCCAGAGGCTGAAGAGGAATCCCAAAGTTCTGAACTGAAAAACCCTGGGCGATAGGACCAGGAATCGAATCATCCCATGGAAGCCAGCCCCTCAGGGCCACTGACCGTGCAGGTTACAGACTTGGCTGTCCCAGAATGCAGGAACCCAAGACGGAAACCGTAGCTGCCAGGGTAGGTCTTCTGCGAAGGGACAAAGGATGACAGGGGCCAGGAGGTGGCTGGTGCGGGGGCAGCGGGGACAGGAGGCTCTTGCATTCTTGGGGCTTCATCTGGATTCTCATCCAACCAGTTGGTAACTTCTGGGGACAGGAGTAGTTCATCCACTGCTGGGGAGAGCTCAGAGGACTGCAGAAGGAGAAACGCGAGTCAGCAGGTCAGGTTCCCAGCTCCCCCGGCCCCACAGCCCCTGGGCCCTTCCCACACTGCAGTCCTTACCAGAAGGTTGTTTTCAGGTAGCCTGCAAGACAAGAGCACAGTCAGTATTGGTTTTTGCTTCCCACCAGCCTCTACTAGGGGGCTGGGGTTGGGGCTGGGGCAAGGTTATTAGAGGCCACACCCTGTCCCGCTCTTAAGACCCCCACTCACAGTTTCCACAAGTCTGAAAACGTCTCCTGACTCAGAGGGGGCTCCACGCCGAGTTCTGATTGCGACTCCTCCATGTCAGCTCCTCAGAAGGCAGTGTGGCCGCTGTGTGGAGAAATGTGGGGATCTAGCCCAAGATACACGCAACCTGGGTCACCTGGCCCTGAGGCAGGAGGGACTCCCTCCACCCCCTGACTTCCAGAGGAGCAGGGCTGCTCCTTCATAACTCAGGCTGCGCCTAACCCTCACCACACACTCCCTTGACGGAAAAAGACAACCAGAGAGGAACTTCCAACCTCCCACCATGGAATCCACAAGCGCTCCTCAATGTGTACTCTGTTTCTGCACTCCTTTGCTGTCATCAAGATGAAGCAACTCTCAGCCCACTCACTCCATCTGGGGGAAGATACCTCCCTTGACCCCCACATTCTCCACCCTGTCCTTTAGGACGGCTCCTCATCCCTGCCTTACAAACCCCTCAACCCAGCCCGTCTACCTCTTTGATCTCACTTTCTAGCACCCTCTCCCTTCTCTGATGCTTGGGCCCCAATGGCTGCCCTTCCCTGCTCATCATACACTCCCCCAGTTCACTTAACTGGTGCTTCCCTCTACTGGGAACATGGGTCCTGCCATCGCCACAGGCTAAGCTCCTTCTCACTGAGACTTCATTGTCAGTGTCACACCTCAGCCAGGATGTCTTCCCAGACCTCTCAGTCAAAGCCAGCCAGCCAAACTCTGTCACATTATTTTAGTTCAGGTCACCCGGCTTTAATTCTCAGAGTACATACACTACCTGATACCTTTTCTTGCTCATTTTGTCAGTTTCCTCCACTGGAATATACACTTCCTCAGGGCAGGGAATTTGTCTTGTTCACCACAGTTACTAGCATAATGCCCTGCACCTGGTCAGGCTCAGTAACTGTGGTAAATAAGTGAATTGTTGTCCAGGCTGTGAGCTGGTTATGAGCAGTCAGGGGAGCAAGGGGGATGGAGGGGTGGCTGCGGCCTGGGCCAGGGCCCCGCACTGGGCTATGCCACCACCGTCTCATCTCCTAGGCCATTTTTCTTGACGCCAAATTTGTCATCAGCTTTGCTCAAAAACATGCATGCTGCAAAAGTCCATGTTCGTAATACTTACGGGTTTTTTTTTTGGTGGGGGGAGGTAAATAGGTTTGTTTTTATTTATTTATTTACAGAGGTACTGGGGATTGAACCTAGGACCTCCTGCATGGTAAGCAAACTGTACCACTGAGCTATACCTGCCCACCAACTTTTTTGTCTCAGTGGCATTGACAGACATCCCCCCGGCGAGCAGCTCTTTTCTAATCGCCCTTAACATTTCACCTGCACCTTTACCTCGATATAGGGCCTGCCTTCTTATGTACTTAGAGTTTGCAAAATCCTTTCATGTGGGTTATCTTATCTGTCCCGATAACCAGATAACCACTCTTGCCTCTTGACAGGTGAGTCTCAGAGAAGTTAAGTGACTGGCACGTGGTACACACAGTTGAGTGAAGGCGCTTTTACGAAAAATGACTGTTCAAATGTCTAGGATTAAGACGCTTACTTCATCACAGACTACTCTGCAGAGCTCTCTTTTGTAATCAGTTAAGCGTGGAGGTGCAGATTTTAGCTGATGTAAGTCTGCCAACTGAGAGGCTGGCAGAGGGCCACTTATCACAGCTCCCAACGCTGAGGGAGGATGGACTATGATTGTGTATGGAGGAAGGCTAGAGGGGATAGCAGGGGGACCCCAAACATTTGCCTTGGGGTCAAGGACCAGGGGTCCCCGACCCGCAAGACTGATGATCAAAATAACTTTTAAGACTTTTATGGAAGGGAGACTCGTGTAAACAGACAGGGCTCAGAAGTCAAGCGCCCTGGGTTGGATGCTGTATTGTCATTTTTTGGTTTGTTTTTGTATTGCCATTGAAATTTGCTGCATAACCTCACTTATCTTGAAGCTCCCCTGCAGAACACTGGCTCTGGAGCAGATAGGCTAGGTCTGCATCCCAAGTTTACCAACTATAATAGCTGTGTAACTTTGGGAGGTTGCTTAACCTCTCTGTGCCTTAGTGTCCTTTGCTCTAAAATAGTGCCCTACTTATGAGAAATATCAAGATTTGAGAAGACTGCCTAGCACATACTAAGAGCTCAATAAATGCTTCTCTTTACATGATCATTTCAGTTTTGTTTATTCTGTAATATTATTCCAGAGTGAGAACTTTGTGAGCGGGTGGGGCTTTTGTGGTCCTGCCTGGGGTTAGTGCTGGTTCGCCTCCCTCAGGCAACTCTGTTCAGTACACATGCCAGGAGGGAGACAGCTCCTCATTCTTTGGTTAGCAGCTAAATTCTCAATGTTTCTTTCTCTAGGAAACCTTTTCAGAGCAGGTACTTCCCATGGGTACGAACATCCAGGGATCATGATGCTAAATTGTCAGAAGCTGAACCAGACCCTCCAAATGGTTGGGGAGGCAGAACATTTACACAGGCAGTCCTTGTGGGAAGGCAACAAATTCAGCTGGGACTCGCAGGAGGGGCAGGTTTGACCACTATCATAACAATGGCTGCTGTTTATATAGATCCTAACCGTGCCCTCAGCTTTCAGCGGCTTATCTCATTAATCCTCTCAAAAAGTCAGTATGGTAGGTACTATCATCAGAGGAGAGAACTGAGGTTAAAAGAATTAAGTCACTTACCCAGGCTCAGAAAGCCCCCAAGGGGCAGGGCCAAAGATGTGCACCTGGGCTGTCTGAAGCCACACCCAAGTTCTAAATAATTGTGCTTGACTGACTTCACCCAGAGTCTGGTGTTTAAAAAAAAATTTTTTTTGGGGGGGGTGCTGAAAACTATGTGATTGGGAAAGAAAAATTGATTCTGGGAAGAAATAAGGCAGCGTCTGGTAACACTGAAAACACATCTTACTACTCAGCAAAACCACTTCTAGGTGGACTCCTTAGAAAAAAGGTTGCATGGGCAGCAAGAGTTGCACGAAAACGTTCATGTCATAGTTGCTCTTAAGGGAGGATGACAAGAAACCACCTTACTATTCCCTTCAGTAGGGAATAGGTAAACGACACGTGGTGTAGTCACTTACAAGAGAAATTTACTACAGCAGTTTCAGGAAATGAATTTATATGTGTATGTGTAAGCAGATGTAGCTCAGAAATGTTGGGTGAAAATATAATTCGCAAGAAACAAAGCAAAACACAATAATAGAAGTAGGTTATGGAAATTAAAAATATAAAACGACGATTGCTTATTAATTTACACACACACACACACGAGTATGGCAGATAGGCAAGAAGAATAAAAATTCACAAAACCTATGGTAGTGATGGTCCAGGGACAGGAGGGGATGTCTGCTTATGGCACTGGGGATCTAATCAAAGAGTTTTTAGCTTTATTAACAAAGAAAAACTTAAAAACTATTTGGTGGGGATATATGTTATGTTACTATTGCACCTGTTTGTACCTGTTTATTTTCTTAAAATAAAAAAAAAATCTAAGAAGGTAAAATAAAAATTATGGAACATTTTAACCATATAAAAAGGTAAAGAGAATAACGTATCCCCAGATACCCATGACACAGCTTCCAGAATAATCAACATTCCGCCTTTATTATCTCATGCATAACTTGAGCCACTCCCCACGACCCCACCAATGTTTCTGAGGTAAAACACACACACGGTGAAATGCTATCATACCATTTTTGATGACAAAATGTGACAAATTTTGATGCAGCTCTGTAACCCACCCCTACCAAGACAAAGACATTTTCCTGTATTTTCTTCTCAAAAGTTTTATGTTTAGGTCTATTAACCACCTCAAGTTAACTATTGTGTATGATGTGAGGTGGGGGTAAAAGTTCATTTTTCAGCTCCAGATGTTTCAGGGCCATTTGTTAAAAAGCTTCCCTCTCCCTGCTGATTCACTTTGGTGCCTTCGGAGACAATCATTTGTCAACGAACTATATTCATTGGTTGTTGTTCTACCATAGCTTTATAGAATCTTAAGTATTTTAAGATCTCCAACTTTCTACTACTCTCTTCATTTTGGAATCAATTTGTCAGTTCCCACAAACAAGGCTGGTAGGATTTTTGACTGGGATTGAATTAAATAATTCTGATGAGGACTGACACCTCTTGAGTTTCTGATCTACAAGTATGGTATCTCTCCATTATTTAAATCTTCCTTAAATTCTCTCAGCAGTATTTTGTAGTTTTCAATACAGAGCTCTTGTCCAACTTTGGTTAAATTTATCCCTGAGTATGCCATGTTATTGGATGCTATTGTAACAGCATTGTTTTTAAAATTCATTTTTTGATTTCAGATTCAAAGTCGCTATTATATAAAAATACAATTTATGTATATAGCCTTTGAAATTTGTAACCTTGCTATAATCACTTATTAGTTCTAATAGTGTTAAATGAATTTTCTATTAGGACTTTTTATGTACACAAAAAGCAGCTTTATTTCTTCTTTTCCAACTGTTACATTGATTTCTTTTTCTTGCCTCCAGTTTACAGTGCTGAAGTGGTGAGAGTTGAATCCTTTTCTAGTTCTTGATCTTAGAGGAAAAGCAATCAACCTGTCACTACTATGTATGTTCATGGTAACTTGATTGCCGGTGCCCTTTATTAAAATGAGTAAGTCTCCCTTTTCCTAGTTTGCTAGGAGGTTGGTTTTTCTTTTCTTTCTTTTTAAAATCATGAATAGGTGTTGCATATTGTCAACTGCTTTTTATGCATTGATTGAAACTGATCATCTAATTTTTACCCTTTCATCTGTCAGTGTGGCAAATTACATTTATTTTTCAATGTGAAAATGTTGCAGTCCAGGGACAAATTCCACTTGGGCAAGACATATTTATCATTTTTATATTTTACTAGGCTTGATTTGCTAAAATTTGTCATATTTTTGTATATATATGCTAAAAGGAATACTGGTCCAAATTTCCTTCTCTTGTAATATGCCCTTGTTTGGTTTTGGTAAAAGGATTATTTTGGCCTCATAAAATGAATTGGGCAGTGTTACTTCCCCTATATCTTGGAAGAGTTTATGTGAGATTCCTATCATTTCTTCCTCAGATGTTTGAAGAGAAGAACAAAGGAGACACACAGCAAATAGCACTAAGACAGCAGATTTAAACCTAAACCTAACAATAACTCCATGAAATATTAATGAACCAATCAAAAGCAACTCAGTAAGGGAAAGCTATTTCAACAAGTGGAGCTAGAACAACTGGATATCTATAAGAAAAAAATTATCTTGATGTCACATCATAAAAAAAACTTTTAATCAATCAATCAGTCAATCAAGGCTCATAGACCTAAGCGTAAAACCTAAAACTACAAAGGTTCTAGATGAAAATATACGAGAAAGTACTAGAGAATATCCTTGGGACTTTGGGATATGATTTCCTAAAGAGGTCACAGCAAATAGTTAAAAGAAAAAAGATGAATCTTCTGCTCCTCTTAAGAGCTGTTAAATAGGCAAGCAAGAAGTCAGGAGAAAACTCACATATCTGACAAAAGAGACTCCTATTCAGAATATACAAATAACTCCAAAACTCAATAATACAGAAAGCAAATAAACCAATTTTAAAAATGGGGAAAAGACTTGAATAGCCATTTCACATATGGCACAGACATGGCCAACAAGCACATGCAAACTGTTTCAGGTAGTTAACAAAGAAACTGCAAATTAAAACCACAATGAGATACCACATGAGTAAAATCGACAAACCAAATAATGAGACAGGATGTTATCTTGCTGGTAGAACTGTAAAATGGTACAACCGCTTTGAAAAATTAGAACTTTTTAATAGAGTTAAAAAAATACATAGATCTACTTCTCACTCTGACCTAGCAATTCCATTCCTAAGAATTTATCCAAGAAACATAGAAACATATGACCACAAAAATAATTTTACAAGAAAGTTAATAACAGCTTTATTTAAAATAATCCCAAACGGTAAACAACTCAAACCTCCATCAAAAAGAGAATGGCTAAACAATCGATGGTTTATTCATCCAATGGGATATATTAACTGAAAAGAGCAAAGTGCGGATAAGCCGCTGATACATGCAATAAAACGGGTGAAATTTCAGGTATTATGCTGATGGAAAGAAGCCCGACACAAAGGAGCACATACTGTGTAATTCCATTTATGTGAAGTTCTCCAACAGACAAACCTAACCCTTGGAGACATAAATCTAAATTAGGTGGGGGTCGGGTCAGATACAGACTGGGAAGCAGCATGAGAAATTTGTATTTTGATAGTCGGTGGTTGTAAACGCTACCGCAGTGTAGAAAAACGCTCGTAAGTATCGCGAATAGTGTCCGGTTCGGAGCAGGTGCGTGGTACGTGACCGCGCCCTAAACGATGAGGATGCGGGAGAAACCGATTGGGGTTAGACATCGCGCGGGGCCAGCCGCCCCCAGCAGGCAAGAACTAGCTGGGACCGGAGGCCAGCACTCAAGACCTCGGGCCACGCCCCTCTCCAAGGCCCGCCCCTTCCGCTTTCACGACGTTCACTCTGCGTCCGAAATGGGGATGGCTCAACCCAAAGCCGGATACAGAAGAAACTGCTTCTCCGCCACGACAAATGGCCCATCGTTATACTCTTTTATCGTTTAATTCTCAGATGTACTCATTCTTGAGTACCCAGGGTTTGCCCTCTGACACCTAAAAAAAAAAAAACAAAAACCGTCCCACGCAATGGTAGTGTCCACTAGGACAGCCCTCCACCGGGATGGAGCACACCATTCAAACGGGGGGGAAGGATTGCGGTTTGCATCAAAACAAACCCCTCTTCCTTTCCGAAAGAGGTAACTAAGTACTTCAGGAAGGAAAAAAAAGAAAGAGGTTAGCAGCCCCCCTCCTCAAGTAATAGGAACCCGTCTGGAAGACTTTTCCTCTACTTCCCTTACATCGGGTGACTAGTGGGCTGCTCCGAAAAAAAGAAACCGGAAATGCTCTTGCAAGCGGCATAAATGTAAAAGTAGAGGCAAACAATAACAAGGCTCCCTGGCCTTTTCAGGCCGGTTTAGTCCTTCTGGGCTTCGCGGGCAAACCTGTTGTTTAGCACGTCCAATTTCCACAACATATAGTGTTTAATTGGCTTTTCTCCATCTAGCGGAGCCTGGGGCCAGTTGGAAAGATCACTCCAGGAAGGACAAAGGTCCGGAAGTAATGGGACCTTAGCAGCCTGGACTTCCCGGATCACCTCGAATAACCACTTCGGAATGGAACCCGAGGTCCCACTGGGATTCCATAGGCTTTAAAATCTAGAGCCATGAAACCCGAAAGTTCCGAGATCTGAAAATCTCAGACCCTGATGCTCTGTGCGTCTTATTTCGGGGTCCCCCACACCAGCCCTGGGATGGGGGTGATGGTGGCGGTTGGGGTAAGAACCCCCTAGGCCGGCTCAAGATTCCCCAAAGCCCTTCTCCCTGGTCCAGATGTTCAGCTTTGAGTTCGGCTGGTCCTAACACCCCCATCATCTGCACGCAGGCCTCCTAACATTGCATTCCTTGGCTGGTGCGGCTAGCGAAGCTTCCATTCCCTCCAAAATCGCTAAGACCCCAATGCCCCACCCCCAGCCCCCTCTATTTCACCGAGCTGAAAATTCACGGAGCGGAAATCTCGTGACTCAGAGAGGACTCATCAGGCTCAGTGAAGAGCTTACCCGAAGCTCAGGGGAGCGTGTCACCGTCCTGGGATGCACGCTCCGAGACCGGACGCCAGGTGACCCCGGAGCCCAGAGGCTACCTGCGAACACGATGGTGGCTCTGGACTTTTGAGGAGCTCAAAACTTTTAGCGCCAGTCCGGAGCACATGGGAGGGGGAAATCCCAATCCCAGCAACCCTCGCGAGGCTCCTGGCACAAAGCTGGACAGTCGCCATGACAAGTAAGGGCAAGTAATTACCCTGAGGGCGGAGGCGATGGGAACGGAGAGTAGGAGAGGAGGGTGTGGGGAGAGTCAGGACTCTCGCCTTATTGGTACGGTAGCTACAGACCGGGATGGGTAAGTTCGACAAACCAGAGCCAGGAGGGCAGAATTGGTGGAAACCATCTTGGAAGACTTCTGCCAGTGTGTCAAATAGAAGATAAAAGGAAGAAAGCCTTTGCACTTGATATTCCCTCTGCCTGGAACACTCCTAGATAGCTAGAGAGTTTTTACTCATCAGCTAAAATGTCATCTTATAGGAAGGTCTTCCTTAATGTCCCAGTCTAACTTACACTCCTAGATACGCTATATCACACTATCTTATTTAATTTCCTTCACAGCCCTTATCGTTTTCTGAAATGATTTGTTCTTTGCCTTAAGTACACAGGGATCTTATATACTATCTTACTTGTTGTTGTGTTTCCCAGTGCCTAGTACAGTACTGGGTAGCAAGTAAGAGCTCAATAATAAGTACTTACTGAATGAATGAAAAGAGATGAAAGTCTGAGGAATTTAGCGAATGAGATGCAAGAGTCAAAACCTGTAAAATGAAATATGGCGCTAGCGCCCTCTGCAGGTTGGGGATGGGAGTAGATGCTTTCAGAATGACCGCACAAGACGGCAGGGGGAGCGCAGGCACTTCTCGCCCAAACAGAAGCTTTCGGACTACGACTCCCAGCAGCCACTAGGAGCCCCGGGGCTTGATGGGAACGATACCCCGTGATCTGGTACGCCCCTGCCCCGCCCCTCCGTGGGTGGCCCGCGAAATCTGATCCGGGATACCGAGGTCCAATCGAAAGATGGGCCCAAATCCCGCGAGAGCAGGTGGTGCGTAGCGACCCACAGGGCTGAGGAACGTTGTGCTTTCCATTAATTGCTGCACGCTTGTTAGCCTAGTCTTCCGGGGAAGGGGGTATCTTCTGGCCCCCTCCCGGGAACAGAAGGAAGGCACAGGTGGGTTTCTCCAGTTATGCGTCCCGATCCTTGCGAACTTTGAAGCAGTCTCGGCCTTGCCGGGCAGCTGGTAGCCGGCAGGAAGAGAGTTGCCTGGCCGCGGCCAATGTCTGCCGCGCTTTCTCTGCAGTATGAAGACACCGGAGGCGCCACTGTTAGCTCCGGACTGCCTTCCTTCAGACCAGGGCCCAGTTCCAGACCGTCTCTCTCCTCAGGCTTCCCCGATGGATAAAAATACAGACCCTGAACTGATGCCACCACCACCACCCGATGGGGATGATCCGCTCCGGATGTCCCCAGATAGCATGGCTGGCTCAGCTGTGGCCCAGGAGCTGGGGGAAGGGGACCCGGCTTCTCTCTCCACTCCCCTGGAAACAGGGTGTGGTATTCCTAGTGAGTTGAGCCCTCGAATGGAGGAGCAAGAACTTTCTGAAAATGCGAACCTTCCTGCAGAAGAAACGAACAGGCCAGAGTTGGGGGCCGGAGAAGACGTGGAAGGTGTGTCTGAGGAACCTGTTCCGGAGGATGAGAGATACACGTAAGTGGTGATGCAGTTGGCTCAGGAATCCGAGGAGATTGAAAGTGTGAGATATACCTTATCCGCCCGCCCCACTTCTCCAGGCCCATTTCCACTTTGGCGATCCAGGTTTGTTGTACTCCCTGTCTTCCTTCCAGCACTTGGAACTACCACTTCTCCCAGTTGCCTCGGTTTCTCAGTGGTTCCTGGTCAGAGTTCAGCACCCAACCTGAGAACTTTTTGAAAGGCTGTAAGTGGTAAGTAAGGATAACTGGGCAGGGAGAAAATCACGCCCAGGACGTACAGCTTAAAACAGCCCAGTTATCTGGGAGAAGGATCCACCATGGTGGGAGAGGGAGTAAGAATTCCTCTTGGACTGAGCTTAAATTTCATCTAGGACTGTGTGTCTTTTACTTCCCTCAGGGTCTTGAGGGTGCTTACCTATCCCAGAGATGAGCTTAGCCGGAGCCCTACACTTGGAAAATATAGGTCTGTCCAGCTTTCTCTTTCCTACTCCTAGGGCCCCTGATGGTTCCTGCATCTTGACCAATAGTGCAGATAACATCCTGCGGATTTATAACCTGCCCCCAGAGCTGTACAGTGAGGGGGAGCCGCTGGAATATGCAGAAATGGTAAGGGTAGGGGCTAACTGCCCCTTCATCAGGCACTGCACATTTAAGACCTTCCTGGGGGTGGAGAAAGTACAGTCCACATGTTTCCTGTTCACAGGCAGGATGTTTCTTCACCATGAGTTTCCCCAGGTAGCATTTTCTGCCCTGAATTCTAAAATGATTTAAAGAGATGTTTGTCGTTCTTTAGTAAGGAATATGTGTTTTCTGTAAAAGAGTAGTGGATTTCTCACTGTAGTTTTTAATTAACTTGCAGATATTTATTGAATGACTACCAGTAGGTTAGTTACTGTGTTTGGTGTTGGGATAAAGTGATACATGAGACAGATGAAGAGCTGGTTTGCTTTCTTGGGTGGGAGATAGACAGCAAACATGTAAACGAATGAGTAATGAAGTTCACTATGGATTGTAAGACATGCTGTGAAGGAAACAGAATGAGAAGAGGTTACCTAGAGGATCCCACTTTAGATAAAGTGGTCAGGGAGGGGCTCTCTGAAAAGGAGACATTTGAGCTGAGATGTGAGGAATGACGAGGTCAGTCATATGAAGAGCTGTAGAGAGAGCTTTCCAGGAAGAGGCAAAGATGCTACAAAGACCCAGAGCTGGGAAAGAGTTTTGTGTATTCAAGGAACAGAAAGAAGGCCAATATGCCTGGACTGAGGCCAGTGGGCGGAAAGTGTGGTCAGGATGGAGAAGTGGATCTTGTGGGTAGGGCATTTGGAGTGCTTTGGGAAGCCATGGGAGAGTTTTAAAAAAGAAAAGTGAAATGATGGCTGAAGTTGAGAGAATGGATTGTGAGTGGGCAAGAGTGGAGACTCATTAGGATGCACTTATGGGCCAGGCGAGAAATGATGTTGGCGTGGGCTAGAGTGGTGTCAGGAGAGAGAGATGTGGGTGGATTTGAAGTATATTTCATAGGACTTGGAAATCAATGGGGTGGATGGGGGTGCATTTTACTCACAGGATATGAAGAGGTATTGAGACAGAAGTCAAAGGTTTTTAGGTCCCTTAAATGTGGAATGTAAAGCTGAGGGGAGACTTTGAGAAGGGCGCTAGGGATATACTTTGGAAGTGGGAGAGCATGTTGATGGTGTCTTGTCGATGGTGTCTTGTCAATCTCACGAGAGGGTAGATGGATGAGGAAAGGCTTGTGCAGAGCCTGGAGCGCCCCAGCCTGTGGAGGTGGATGCTGGAGAAATCACAAAAGTGGAGGCAAAGAGTCATGTCTGACACTGTTAAGAGTGAGGGCAAATTTAGAGAATGACCCAAGAAGATCTCAGTGACCTCGACAAGAGCACTTTGAAAGAAGGGACGGAGGCAGAAGTCGATTAGAGTGGGTGGAGGAAACAATTCCTTAAAAGTGTTTTCCTGTGAAAGGGAGCTGAGAAATGGAATGGTGACCAGAGGGAATGTGGGGCTAAAGAAAGACTAACGGGATGCTCCTGTGAGGTCAGGAATAACCCAGTAGAGAGGGAAGAATTACTGCTGGAGGAGAGAGGTGGGGGTGAAAGTCTCTGTGGCTGGGTGAAGATGGTCCAGAGCACATTGGTGGACTGGACTTTAATAGGGGCAGAATCCTTCCTCGCGGTAGGAGGGAGGGCAGAGGATGCAGTCAGAGCCAGCAATTTGGTTGTTGGAAGACTGGGGTATCTCTGTCTCTTGGCTGCTCATTGGAGCAGAAAGGGAAGTTACCAGCTGAAGGAAGAGGTTTGCAGGGAGAGAGCAGATGTGAAACGATCAGTCCTGGGGAGGAGAAAATCAAAACCACCATGGAATGTGGTAGTATGGCTATTCTTTGCTCAGTGCCCACTGGAAATTTGTGTCAGCCACTTAAAGTGAGACTGGTGGGCATGGCTGTGCATCTTTCCCCAACAGCTGACTATGGTTTCTCTTTTTTACGATGAGGAGGATAATAGGACCCACCTCAGAGCTGTGCTGAGAATGAGAAGAATTAGTGTAAAGTCTTATAACAGTGCTTGGCCTGTAGTAAGTGTGCAGTACACACTGGTTGTCCTTGGTGTTAGTTGAGTGCAAGCTTGGGCTGGGAGGTCTGGCTGGGGTTTGCTGGGAGAGAAAGACCTGGGGGGTTTTGAGGGTGTTTACGGGGGTGTGCCTGTCATGGTTGATCAGAATGTAAAATGAGTGGGAAAACCGACTGTAAATGGGTTTTTGATGGAGTTGGACAATTGTTGTGGTAGATACAGCAGAGCAAGGGAGCTGAGTGGATTGGGGGTTGTGGTGATGACTCGATTGTGGGAGGGGGCGGCGGGTGCAGAGTGAAGGCCACTGCTGTGAGTGCTGAGGAAGCCAAAGGATGGCAGAGGCCAGGGTGTGGGATGTTTTCATTCATTCTCTCATTGATTCATTCATTTGACACATTTTCCTTGAGCCTGTTCTATGTGCCAGGCCTGTTTTAGGTGCTGGGGATCAGTCGGGAGCAAAACAGACACAAGTCCCTGTCCTCATGAAGCTTCTGTTCTAGTGTGGGAAACAGGCAATAAAGAAATAACAAAGTAAAATATCTGTCTGACAAGTGCCATGGAGAACAATGAAGCAGAGAGGAGGACTGGGGGAATTAATTGCAACTTTAAAAAGGGGGTGGTCGGAGAAGGCTTCACTACTAAGGTGACATTGGAGCAGAGAGACCTGAGAAAGTCAGGGAGTGAGCCAGCCTGATATTTGGACGAAGAATATGATGGGTAGAGAGAACAGCAAGTTCAAAGTCAGCAGGAATAACAGGAATATCAGTGTGGGCAGTGAGACAGTGCCCAGGAGAGAAAGTCTCAGTGACTGAGGGAGAGAGACAAAAGGGAGGAGCTAGTCTGACTGGCAGAACTGCAGAGGAGGTAGAGTTGGGGAGGTGGAAGGATTTGGAAATGCTAGTAAGGAACAAGTGGTTGACATCCACTCACCTCCAGTCCTTGAGGTTTGTACTGGGGAGAGGAGTGAGAATTAAAGGCATTTCAGCTTGAGAAGGCCACAGGGTCAGCGAGGGTTGGTCAAGTCTAGGTGGATGGACGGAGCATTCTGAGAAGATGTGAAACAAGGGAGTTTTTAAGATGCTGCAGTAGGAATTTCAGGGGCCAAGGGGGAAGGATTTGGGGGGGAGGAGGGGTTGGGAGGAGTGTGGGGTTGGAGCTGATAAAGGCGTGTGTTGAGTAGCAGACAGGTGATAGGGAACCTAGATGACCCAGAAGACTGGGACTTCTCTAGTGCCTGAGGTTAGTGGGAGTGCAGGTCTCGATGGTGAAAGAAGGGTGCCCAGTTCCGGGCATGGTCCTAAACGCCTGCCTAACATGCAGCTCTGTGAGAGCGGAGGTGGCTGCAGACATTTGAGTTCTCTGTTCAAGCTGTAAGGGACTCCTAGCCCTGGTTCCTGGTACAGAAACCAGTGGTGTCCAGAAACCAGGGCCAGGTGGGCGTGGTGCAGACAGCCTGAAAGAGTTCAGGAGCAGGGATGCTTAGAGGCTGGAGATGTGAGAGGTTGAATATTGCACAAACTCCTGTAAGAGAAATGCGAATGCTAGTGGGTGGGGGTATAGCTCAGTGGTAAAGCGACTGCTTAGCATGCCTAAAGTCCTGGGTTCAATCCCCAGTACTTCCATTATAAAAAGTAAAATAAAAATAAGTTTTAAATAAAGAGAGAAATGAGAATGTTAAAAAAGGAAGATTCATCATTACCCTCCATGCTACAAAATTCAGCCCTTGTGAGTTTTTCTAGAGTCTTCCTAAGCTCTGTCCAAGTACTGAAGCTTTCTGTGTGGTTTTAATCCCATGGTAGATGGTTTTGTATACTGCATTTTTTTTTTTCTCTTAACAATCGTACCGTAAATGTTTTCCATGGTGCTCCAGTCTTCACAGTTACCATGTTTAATGGTATATGATATTGCACTGAGTGCCTATGATAATTTTCTTACCTATTCCCCTGTTTTGGACTTTAGGGTTGTTTCCAGGATTGTTATATCATAAATTATTTTTCAATGAACATCTCTATGTGTTTTGATGGAGATTCTTCAGACACAGATACATTTTATAAGTAAGAAATATGCTAGGTTTGAGAGTATCAGCATATTTGATATGTCTTGTGATACAGGTAGTCAATTTTTTTCAAAAGATTTTTGTGCTACTGCTACTTTTTTTTCTTATTACTGCTGTTGGCAGTATGAGTACCAGTTTTATCACAACCTCACTCATTAGGTATTTTCATTTTTAATGTCTGCATGTTTAGTATGGAAATGGATAAAAATCTATATAGGTGGGGAAATTGGGGGAAGATATTTTTGGGCATTTTCACACATCAGTCTCCTACTTCTTCCTAGCAGTTTCCCAGTTCCTCCCCTCCCTTCTCTGCCTTGTCACAGAGCTTTCTGAAACTCCTATTTCTAACTCCCCTGCGTCTTCCCTGAGTATTCTCCCTACCCTGTGGCTCTTGCCTGAGACCTTCACTTTCCTGTCGCCCTCTCCAGGGGAGAGCGTGCATCCTCTGTGCCCTACAGATCTGAAGTGGGGGACGGGGTGTCCTTATTTTCAAATACAATATTCAGATAATTGCTTTTTCTCTTGGTAAAAACTTGGCCTTTGAGGCTTATGCTGTTTGCTTCTCCCTAACTCACCGGAAGACCTTGGCACCTCATGGCCCTCCTGTGCACCCTAAGTCCTTCCACCATCTTGGTGATCTCAGGTTTCCACACCAGAAGCCAGAGTCTCATCCTTTAATCTTCCTTTTCCCTAACCCCCACATCCAGTTAATTACCAAATCCCATTAAGTCCACCTGATCTGTATAATCCATCTACTTCACTCCACTGCCCCTGTTTTAATTCAAGGTCCAATTATTTTGAGCCGTATGTTACTGGAACAGTCTCCTGTTTTCCACTTTCCCATGAATACATTGTCTGTTGACTGCTGATTATACACTAGGTGTTGGGGAAACAGTGGTGAGCAGGGCAGACCTGATTCCTGTCTTCTCAGCTAGATCGTGAAGGGCACAGAGGGCTCTGGGAACATGGAGCGTAGCACCTGGCTCAGCTCGAGGGGTCTGGGAGGCTTCTCAGGGGAGGAAGTGTCTAAGAGACCCAAAGGATGATAAGGATTCAGCCAGGAGGAGTTGTTGGGGAAAGTGAAGGCTGAACATTCCAGACTCAGAGACTAGTGTGCATGAAAGCCCAAAGTTCAGGAGTGTAGCAAGGTGGCACCTTCTAGGAACTGAGAGTCAGGATGATGGAATTTGGAGATTTCACAGGAGTGAACACAGATGAGCCTTGAGAGTGGAGTGTGGGGTAGATGCCTGGTAAGAGAAGGCTTTGTAAGGAGATTGGGTTTTATACTGAGGGTTTTGGGGAGTCATTGAGATGTTTTAAGCTGGAGAGTGACGCTGTGCAGAATCCAATTTAAGAAGATCTCTAACGCCTCGATGTGACTGCAGAGTGGAAACTGGAAGGGCAGGTTGGAGTGTGGGGTGCAGGAAGCCCTGGGGAACGTGTAGAAATGTCAGCAAGAAGGCAGTGGCGTCACATGGCAATGAAGGCGAGGGGGCAGATTCAAGAGAACCTCAGAGGTGGAATTGGCAAGATCTGGCTGTGCGTTGGACCAGAAGAGGGAAGGGGGTGAAGAGGAGTAGCTGTCAAGGTGCTCAGACTTCAGGCTTAAAAAGTGGCTGGGGAGCCCAAGGGAGCAGCAGGTTTGAAGGCAGCAGAGGCTGGGTCTTTTCCAGACACATTGAGTCTGAGGAGCCTATGGGATGCCCAGGTGGAGTTTGCCACCAGGCAGTAGGGTGCAAGGCTTCAGAGGGGAGAAGTGGACCCTAAAGAGTCACGGCCAGGTGACATCACTGCCAGGGCCAGCAGATAACTGACAAAGGACTGGTATCCAATTGATTTAAAGATTTCCTTCAAGTCAGTAAGAAAACGACAACAGCCTAGAAGAAACTGAGCAAGACTGTGAAAAGATGCCCTTAAACAGAAAACTGTCTTAACTTCACTGGTAACGAGAAATGCCAATTTATATCGTAATGAAATACCATTTCACAGCCTTCAAATTGAGAAAAATTTGAAAGTCTGGCAACATCAAGATGAGGCAGAGCAACAGGCACTCATACATGCTGCTGAGGGCAGAGTGAGTCCGGATGAGCACTTTGGGAAAAAATGTGACACGATCTAGTAAAGTTGGCAGAGCGCATACCGTGGAGCCCAGTAATTTCCCTCTGTAGCAGAAACTGCAGAGAAACCCTCCCACATGTGTACCAGAATGTTAAAGCACACTCGCCAAAACTTGGAAAAACATCAGTGACTGTCAGCAGGGAAAGGATGGGTGAGTGAAGTGCTGTGGAGCAGAGAAAATGTATGAATTCGAGCTCAGCCTGTCCCCGTAAATCTCACAATCGTGCTGGGATGCGTACACCTTGATACCATTAATATTAAGTTTAAAGGCATGCAAGACAATGCTATATGTTGTTTTTTCTCTGTAGGAAAACCTTCCTAAAGAAACACACAAAAATGATAAATTCAGGATACTGTGTACCTCTGAGGGAGAGTTTCACTGGGAAGCGGTTTTGACTGTGTCTTCAGCTGGGTGGAGGAGGCACATGCAAAGAAGTATTAAAACAATACTTCTTTGCATGTTTGAACTGTTGAATAACTTTTTTAAAGCCGTCAAATGGCACCTGGGAGGTTCTCGGTAGATATCCGTCTTGTTGGTTGGTTCTTTGTCTCTGGGTTGGGATATTGCTTGTTTTTTCCTCTCCAAGTGTTGAAAAAGCAAAAGGATAAATCTGTAAGGCCTTTGGTGGCTCAAATCTGACATTAAAGTCTGAGCTGGTCCTTGAAGTCAAGATTCTGTACTTCATGTTGGCCCCATCTGCTGTCTCCTGCCTGGTTAAGTGCCCGCAGACGTCTCCCCCTGCCATAAAACTGCTCGAGGTCCGAGTGGCCTCCTTTTCCTGCCAGTGACCCAGGCATTCCCACATCTCTGTCCAGGCTCCCGTCCTTCGAATGGTGGAAGGCGACACCATCTATGATTACTGCTGGTATTCTCTGATGTCTTCAGCCCAGCCAGACACCTCCTAGTAAGTGATGTTTTTTGCCTGTCCCCTGCCCCCCATTTCAAGGGGACCCTCTATTGAGAGAGAGAATCAGGGGCTGCCAGGGGTCTTGGGAGGAGGAAAGCTTGATGTGCCCTTCAGATGTGAGCTGAGAGGGCTGGTCAGTTGGCTTCCTCCCCTTCCTTTGACAGCACCAGGGCCTCAGTGTCCATGTCTCTCTCAGCGTGGCCAGCAGCAGCCGGGAGAACCCGATCCACATCTGGGATGCCTTCACTGGACAGCTCCGGGCTTCCTTTCGCTCCTACAATCACCTGGTAAGGGCCTGCCTGCCCAGCCCCGGGGCTCATCCTGGCCCAGCTCTCCTTCCTCAGGAATGGCTGAGGCTCTTTGCTAGGCCTGTTTTCAGCCCTTTCCTGCCCCCAGGATGAGCTGACGGCAGCCCACTCGCTCTGCTTCTCCCCCGACGGCTCCCAGCTCTTCTGTGGCTTCAACCGGGCAGTGCGTGTGTTTTCCACATCCCGGCCCGGCCGCGACTGCGAGGTCCGAGCCACGTTTGGTAAGTAGTCTGAGCCCCTGAGGGAGGAGAAAAGAAAAGGCCCTGCCATGTGCAATGTGCAGAGGGGCTTTGTGTGAGCCAGGGGGCTCATGTCATCCTCAGTACATCCCTGGGAGGCAGTCTGCCCAGTAGGCAGAGGAGAAAACAGACTCAGGGAGGGGAAGAAACTTTCCCAGGGTCAACCGTTGGGTTAAGAGCTGGTTCACTCCTGAGCCCATGCCCTGTTGGCTGTGTACCTTTTGGTCTCCAAAATCTTGGTGTCTCTGGGAAACTGGAGGTGAAGCTAATTCCATTTTCCTGTAAGCCTTCAGCTTTCCACCCCTTCAAGGAAAAACAGGTTTGAGAGGGACGAAGTGGGGCTTGGACCTTTAGGTGCTTGGTGGGGATAGAAGGATCTAGGGGACATCAAAGATTTTCATTCTGCTTAAAACAACAGACACTGAGTCCAGCACATGTGCTCTGGGACAGGAGATGGAGGTGCACTCTGATTAGCCTGGTTAACGCTGGGCGCTCTTGCCCACTCTCCCACTTTGTTCCTTCCCTTTCTAGCAAAAAAGCAGGGCCAGAGTGGCATCATCTCCTGCATCGCCTTCAGCCCAGCCCAGCCTCTCTATGCCTGTGGCTCTTATGGCCGCTCCCTGGGTCTGTATGCCTGGGATGATGGCTCCCCCCTCGCCTTGCTAGGAGGGCACAAAGGGGGCATCACCCACCTCTGCTTTCACCCCGATGGCAACCGCTTCTTCTCAGGAGCCCGGAAGGTAGGGGTCATGTTCTGAGATACCAATCAAGGGGGTAGCAGCCAGGAGTGGGGATGTATCTGTGCTGTGTTGGAAGATGGGTGTGAGGGGAAAAAAAAATCAACCCAGCTAAAGGAGTGCCTGTCAACCTTGAGGGAAGCTGGGATGTCTTGGGCGTGGGGGATTGGAGGGTAGAAATAATTCTAAGCCCCTGTTCTTTGACCTCAGGATGCCGAGCTTCTGTGCTGGGATCTCCGGCAGCCTGGTCACCCACTGTGGTCCCTGAGTCGTGAAGTGACCACCAATCAGCGCATTTATTTTGATCTGGACCCGTGAGTGATCCTGGGTCCTTCCTGCCTGGGGCCTCGATGCCCCCAGGGATACCAGAGCCCAACTGTAGGGTCCCAGCCTGTGGGTGTGAGGGGTCCCTGCCCCAGAGGTGATGACTCCATGCCAGCAAGCCTCTCCTCTCTTCCCAGGACCGGGCAGTTCCTGGTGAGCGGCAGCACTAGCGGGGCGGTCTCTGTGTGGGACATCAGCGGGGCTAGGCATGAGGGGAAGCCAGAGCCAGTGCTGAGTTTTCTGCCCCAGAAGGACTGCACCAATGGAGTGAGGTCATCAGTTATTTCTACAGATTTGGGGGCTTGGGTTGGGGAGGGAGATAAATCCCTGAGGGAGCAAGCATCCTGGCTCAGGGTGCTGACAGGCACTATGCATCTCTCCCTCCAGCCTGCACCCGAGCCTGCCTCTGCTGGCCACTGCCTCCGGTCAGCGTGTGTTTCCGGAGCCCACAGAGAGTGGAGACGAGGGGGAGGAGGAGGTGGACCTTCCCCTGCTCTCCATGCGCCACGTCCACCTTGAATGTCAACTTCAGCTCTGGTGGTGTAGGGGGGACCCAGACACCGGTATTTCTGATGCTCACCAGGGCGAGAAGGGACAGGGAGAGACAGACAGAGGTGTGGGCGAGTTTATATAAAAAGCTTTGATATGATCCTAACGTCTTTGTGCCTGCTTGGGGAGGCAAATGATGGACATGGGGCTGGGATGGGTACTGGTGGGCTCCCTGGTCCAGCTGCAGTGGGGACTGGCATATTTTTCCTGAAACCAGGGTGGAGAGGTGGGACAAGGCAGGAGCCAATGGGGCCGCTGATCTTGGTGTGAAGTCAAGTGAGTGGGGGTGGGGTTTCATGCCATTGACTGGTTGGTTGCTAGGCAACCTGGTAAACTGAAGGGGGGAACCTGCTTGGAATCTCACTCCTAAGGTGGGGGCGGCAGGGGTCAGGGTGAGTGTGGCTAAACAGGAGTGGCAGGAGCTGTGTGTCAGACTGTTGGGTGTGACTGTGTGAGACTGTGCAGACAGTGACAGACAAGACACCCGCTCACTCCCGCTCAACACTATTTACCATCATCCAGCAGCAGAGGGACCATTACTCAGCTCTGGGGGAAGGGGAGCCAGAGGACCGCCTCCCCTCCCCTGGACTCCCCCAGTAGGCAGGTGACTGAGTAGCCTGAGTCAAGGGCACACATGAAAGAGTAAAGGTGCCGAAAAACACAGACGTCACATTCTGTATTCCCGTTAGATGCAGGACAAGGGCGAGAGTCTTTCATTCAGCAGCTGTCACTGGTCTCCTGTTTTCTCCATTTATCCGCTCTGTCTTTGGGGGGTGGGGGTATGTTATTTCTAGAAGTGGCTCCTCCCTCCCTCTCCTCCCCCACCCCCCCACGCCTTGCCAAACACAGAAGGGGGTCTCTGAAGAGATAGTAAGGGATTTGATTCTGGACCTCACAATCAAAGGGAAGGGACAGGAGGCCTGTGACGACTTGAGAGGGGAGAGGAATGTCACCTCTGCCCAGAGGTGCTGAAAGCCAGGGTTCTTACACCCAAAAAGGCAAATCCTCCCTTCCCCCAGGATAATTGGAAACAGCCCTTCCGGCTGAATGCGGGTTTGGGGTTGTAGGTACTCCCTTTCCTCTCCCAGCCCAGTTTCTCCCCACAACCCTCCAAGAAGGGCCCAAATTTACCCTCTGATCGCTTGCCTTTCACCAATCCCCAGATAGCAGTAAAGAGTCCAGGAGGCTGTGACCAAAGGGACCCCAGGAGTGGGAGTTCAGGATCCTGGGTATGGTTTCCAGCGTTATTCCAGATTCTCAGTGTGACCTTGGGCAAGTCATGGGGCCTCCCTGAGCCTCAGTTTCTTCATCACTGCAATGGGGATCCTTGAGCTCTGACCCTCCAACTTCACATAGGTAGTCGAGACGATCAACTCAGCCCACTCCATAAAGTGCAGAGCCCTCAAGGTTATTATTATTCTCTCCAGACCTCTCGGGAGCAGCGGTGTTGTTTTGGGATGGGGGAGGAGGAGGCTGCGGGAGCGAAAGGGGCTGGGTTCCTCGGGGTGGAGAGGGCGAGAGCCTGTCTGGATTTGAGAGGGAGGAAGATTCCAACCGCTCCGGCGATCTGAGGGCAGGAGGGGAGACGGGCAGAAACTAAGCCAGAGACGGAGAGTCTCAGAGACAAAGGGGGCGTGAGAGACCGCGCCGGGGAGCGAGGCGGGGCGGCAGGGTGAGGCGGCTCGTTGGGCGGGAGGTGCGCGAGGTGAGGGAGGTGTGGGGGGCGTGGGCTGCGGGATCCTGCCGCCCGCTCCGATCGGGCTCCAGCTCCGGTTTTTCCCTCCGCCATCCTCTCCCCCTCCCCGCCTCTCCTTTAACTCCCCCCTCCTGGGCTCGGGACTGGTTTCCTCCCTTAGCCCGCTGCCCTCAATCCCGGCGAGGCTGGGGCTCCGGCTCGGCATCCCCTTCCCGGCTCCCTCGTCCGGCGCCCCATGCCGCCCCCGCCCGGCCCCCGGCTCCCCCAGTCCCCTACTTAGGCCCGCTCACAGATCCCGGGGTGCTGGCGCGTGGGCCGGGGGCGTAGGGCGCCTGCAGACGGCCCCTGGAAGGGCTCCTGCGGGCTGAGCGCTCCGGAGCGGGGGCGCGGGCGGAGTAGGAAGCGGGTCCGCGTGCGAGCGCGGGGGGCATCAGCCACCCGGGTGGTCGGGGCAGAATAGCCAGGGCAGCCAAGCAGTCACCCCAGGGGGTGAGCGACTTTGGGGGAGTTGGTGCCCCGCCCCCCAGGCCTTGGCGGGGTCATGGGGGCCCCCCATTCTGGGCCGGGGGGCGTGCGAGTCGGGGCCCTGCTGATGCTCGGTTTTTGGGGGCTGGTGTCTGGGCTCAGCCTGGAACCTGTCTACTGGAATTCGGCGAATAAGAGGTGAGCGGCTGGGGCTGGGGAGACCCCACACCCTCTGGGCAGGGACTATGGAAGCTTTGGGGACTTTGGGGGCTGGGTTCTCCGATCTGGGAGGAGGCTGGAGGGAGGGTGCTGGTGCTCTGATGTGAGCTGATGGGTAACCAGACAGAGGTGATCCTGGGAGCCAGACTCACGGGTGGCACCCAGAGCTGAATGTGGGTGGTGATAGCCATGTGTCAAGAGTTTGAAAGACCCCCAAGGGGCAAGGATCTGAAAAGTTCATGGGTAGCTAGGAGGGCAGTGGAGTGGTTATTTGGGTTTGTGGGAGACTTGTGCGGTGTCGGGGGCTGGGCTTAGAGGGAGCCTGGTTAATGTCAGCTCTCAGGAGAGCAGCTGAGTAGGTGCTGCTGAGGCGCTGAGAGGAAGGGCAGGGTGCCTCCCTTCCCAGAAGGGACTCAGTGGTGGAGATGGGAGGCAAGGGGGCTCAGTTTGGGGGCTCTGGGGACAACTCCTCCAAGGCTTTCTGACTCTTCTTCACAGTCTGTCTCCCAACTCTTGCCCACAGCCAGAGGGTCCGTGAGCCCTTGGCGGAACAATTTCCTGACTAGATTTTCCTGCCTTCCTGGCTTGGGGACTTCTTTCTAGAAGAAGCCTGGAACCCCCTACAGTCCCCTCTTTCCCTGTTGCATCTGGAATCCTGAGGACTCCTTCGCTCCCTCCCCCATCTTTGCCGCAAACTCTTCCACCAGACCCTCTGTTTCATGGCATGCTTGCTTTGCTCTGAAAAAAGGCCAGGGGTCAGATGAAACTTCAAGCCACACAGAGTAGGACAGAACCCTTGGGAGGTCATCTGGGTCCCTTGCCTCCCTGAAGACCCCACTCCCTATTAGCAAAAGAGTTCTATGTTTTGAAAACTTCCTCCTTCCCTGGGGAGGCTGTGTGAGCCATGGGGAGAGGGCCAGCTTTGCAACTCATCAAAGTCTAGGTCTTAATCCTAGCCCTGCTGCTTTCTGCTGTGTGGCCTTGTGCAAGTCACTTAACCTTTCTGAGTTTGTATCCTCAATCCTTACAGCTTTTATGAAGATTAGAGGTGAGGTGTTTGAACTTACTATACGCTCATTAAAGGAGAACTAGGAATATTCTTCTTTCTCTCTTTACTTCACAACTTCCCTCCTATTTCCCTGCCCTGGCCTCCCTCCCATATCTCTTTGGATCTAATCTCAAATGTCTTTTCCCCTCTCAGTCTCCTACCCACCAACTCCCAGAAGCAGTTGGAGTATCAGGTGCAGTGTGAGGATGTAAGTTAGGCTGATTCCGATAGAGTTGAGAAAAGGGAGTTAGGGTGTTCTGGGAGCTCTTTGGGGTGTTGTGTGGGAGGGAGTGGGTTATTTGGGAGTCTGGGAAGGTAGCAAGCAGCAATCCCCTGTGACCAAGTTCTGAGACCCTGTCGACCATTAATGCACAGGGAGGGGCTGTAGTTGCCGGCACGTAGTGGCTGTACTGGCCCAGGGGCTGCCTGGGCTGTGGGAGATGTGGGCTTGTGTTGGCCATGGGTAGAAAAGTCAACTCCTTCCATTCCAAAGCAATAGGACACTTTTCCTAGGAAGTGTGAGACCAGGGGCTGGGGGAAGAAGGGGTACTGAGCAGGGAAATATCTGGGGCAGCTTTCCCACAGATCCTGGTTCCCATTAGCCCCATTTAGGGCCATTGTCAGACCAGACATTTGCCACCTGTCACATTGCCCGGCTAACTTGGGACACTGGTCTGGATTACCCTCCATACCCCCTCCCCCATCCTGCCCTCTTTGCCCTGAAATCCCTGAAATTCAGTGGTGGCCTGGGGTAGGGGAGGCTCTGCCCCATGGTTGACTGCTGTGGAATAGTGAAATCACCTGGGAGGGGTGGGCTCTGTGGTTCCAGAGAGGCCAGCTCCTTGGTAACTGGCATCCTGTTGCCATGGCAACAGGGCTGGTGATGGAGCGAGAGATGGCAGTGTGCATGTGGCGAGGGCGGGCTGAAGAGTGCATTTGGGCACACCAAGGGGCAGGAGACCTCTGAGCCTGGCTTCCTGCTGCTTCCGACGTGAGCTTCCAGAGTCTTTAGTCCCTGTTCTGTCAGAATAGACTCTCCGCTCAAAGGCTGTCCTGCCAGGATGTGGGGTGAGGGAGGCAAAGCTCTGGGGTCCAGACCTCTGACACCTCTTCTCCTTGTCTACCTCGCCCTCCTCCCCATAGGTTCCAGGCGGAGGGTGGTTACGTGCTCTACCCTCAGATTGGGGACCGGCTAGACCTGCTCTGCCCCCGGGCCCGGCCTCCTGGCCCCCACTCCTCTCCTAATTATGAGTTCTACAAGCTGTATCTGGTAGGGGGTGCCCAGGGCCGGCGCTGTGAGGCACCCCCTGCCCCCAACCTCCTTCTCACTTGTGATCGGCCAGATCTGGATCTCCGCTTCACCATCAAGTTCCAGGAGTATAGCCCTAACCTCTGGGGCCACGAGTTCCGCTCACACCACGATTACTACATAATTGGTACTACTGGGCAGAGGGCAGGGTCAAGTGGGGAGGTGCTCCTGGGATCAAGGGCAGATGAGGGAGGGGACTACTGGAACCAAGAGAGACAGACCCCTTATACCCTGGGGTAGTTTGGGGCCAGGGCATGGAGACAGAATAGGGGCTGGACTCTGGAGCGCCAACTTCTCACTCTGGTTCTTCTCTCCCAGCCACATCGGATGGGACCCGAGAAGGCCTGGAGAGCTTGCAGGGAGGTGTGTGCCTCACCAGAGGCATGAAGGTGCTTCTCCGAGTGGGACAAAGTGAGTAGGGCTGGGGTACCTCCTAAGAGCCGAGGTGGGTTGGGGCAGTACCATCATGGTCAGGAGACTGCTGTCTCAGCCCCTCTCTCTTGGCTCTTCCCCATCTCCAGGTCCCCGAGGAGGGGCTGCCCCCCGAAAGCCTGTGTCTGAAGTGCCCATGGAAAGAGACCGAGGGGCAGCCCACAGCCTGGAGCCCGGGAAGGAGAACACAGCAGGTAGGAATCAGGGGTCCAGCCTCCTGCCTTCCCTAGCCTCCTCTGCTCTTGGACCCAGCTGCCCTGCCTTCACCCTCTCCCTCCCTCTTCAGTTTTGGGGGCGGTGATACAGGAAAGAGGAGAAGAGAGGATGGGAGGGTGGGAGGGGAATAGAAGCCAAATGAGGAAAAGAATCAATTAGAACTAATTAGCCAAGTCAGTGCTTCAATCAGTGCTGTCAGAGAAGTGGGGAGGACTACTTGGCACAGAGCTGAAGGGCTGGACACACCTGGATTCTGAGTGGGAATTGGGGGGAGGGGAAGTGGGGTCCCCAAAGGCCTGGGCACTGCTGGGGAAGCCCATGGGGACCCCTAAGGCTGGGTGTCCAGATGCCAGGGTGGCTCCTTCAGCCCCTCCCCCTCTTTCCTCCTTCACCCCTTCCCTGCCAGGTGACCCCACCAGCAATGCAACCTCCCGGGGTGCTGAAGGCCCCCTGCCCCCTCCCAGCATGCCCGCAGTGGCCGGGGCAGCAGGGGGGCTGGCGCTGCTCTTGCTGGGCGTGGCAGGGGCTGGGGGTGCCATGTGTTGGCGGAGACGGCGGGCCAAGCCTTCGGAGAGTCGCCACCCTGGTCCTGGCTCCTTCGGGAGGGGCGGGTCTCTGGGCCTCGGGGGTGGAGGCGGGATGGGACCTAGGGAGGCTGAGCCTGGGGAACTAGGGATAGCTCTTCGGGGCGGTGGGGCTGCAGACCCCCCCTTCTGTCCCCACTATGAGAAGGTGAGTGGCGACTATGGGCATCCTGTGTACATCGTGCAGGATGGGCCCCCCCAGAGCCCTCCAAACATCTACTACAAGGTATGAGGGCTCCTCCAACCTGGCTCTTCTGCATCCAGCCCTTTGGGAGGTGCTCCTCCAGTTTAATTCATGGTTTGAGGGACACCTCTAGCATCTCCTCGGCCCCCTTTACCCTACCAGCTCCCTTGCTCCCCCTGGCTGTTGCCTCTTCTCCACTTTTAGGATTTCCTAAGACCTCCACCCAGCTCGCACCTGCCCTCTGGTTGGCCGTGTGTGCCCTTCTCTGTCTCTGTGTTCCTGGGTCCTATTCCCCTGAAGGAGGGGGCAGAGACTCAGCTCCCTCTTCTGACCATGACCCAAGGGTCCTTGTCCCCCTCACCCACTGAGAGCTAGGGGTGGGAACAGTCTGTCTTTTGGTTGCCACCTCTTTCTTTCTGCCTCTCACTGTTTTTCTCTTTTCTCTTCTCTCTCTCTCTCATTCTCTTTCTCTCTCTTCTGTCTCTAGGTCTGTTCCTCTTCCCTAGCATCCTCCTCCCTGTATCTCCTTATACCCTCTTGGCTTCTTATCCTGTGCCTCTCCCATCTCCACGGTGGGGGCATCAAAGCATTTCTCCCCTCAGTTCCCTCTTCTGACTTTTCTTACTGACCACTCCCCTCAGTCTGCCAAAAATGGGGGCCTTATGGGGAAAGCTCTGGCACTCCACCCCAGCTCAGGGCACGGGCAGCAGGCCTCCTCCTCTGCCCTGCCCCAGGCCTCTGCATACTTAATCCAGCCATTTGGGGTGGTTGGGTCATGACAGCTACCATGAGAAGAAGTGTCCCGCTTTGTCCAGTGGCCAGTAGCAAGCTATGAACCAGTCGGGACACATGTGGACTTGGTCTGATGCTGAAGGGGCCACTTGGGACAGGAAGTGACTTGCTCCAGACAAGAAGTGATCAGGCCCGGACAGAAGTGGCCTGGGAAGTGGCAGAAGCAGTGCAGCAGGAACTGGAAGTGCCTTCATCCAGGACAGGAAGTAGCACTTCTGAAATAGGAAGTGGTCTGGCTGGAACCCGAAGTGGCTTAGTCTGGGGGGTGGGGGGAGGTGGATGGTTCTCACTCTGTGGAGAAGGAGGGGAAGGAAGAACTTCCTGTTTCAGGAGGAAGCTGGAACTTACTCTAAGAAGATCGGGTGGACTGAGGAGGATTTTCCTAGTGTTCAGTGGCACGTGCCAGGATCTCCCTTCCCTTGTTCTCTGTGCTGCTTTTAGGACAGCTAAGGTGACTGCCATCTGTGGTGGCAGGCCCAATTTGTCTTGTTCTTCCCTTCCCCTATCCCAGTATAATCTCTGTCACTCAACAGGACTACCCCAAGAACCCACCTGTTGTCCCCAGTAACCCCGATGGCTGTCTTGTTCCTCATATCCTCCATTTCCTACTCCCTTCAACCTCAACAATCTCCCTTCTTAGTGACCAAAATGGTGGCCTACTGACTGGTCTAGCTGACAGTGGTCCTTAGCAACAGCCACTCTTTCCACAGTGACCAGCTGATACCTCTTCCTGCCCTCTAGTGCACAGTTGGGTGTCGTCTCCCATTTCCTCTCAGCTCATTTCCATTAGATCAGAGCTGCCCCTGGGCACCACGTCGGCCACCTCAATCACCAGCCAAGATGGTTGCTTTGTCCACCAGAGGTCAAGTCATCTCTCTGGTGCTGTAGTTCCCAGCTCCTTCCTGACTTTTCTAATCGCTCCTTCCAGGGAACAGGAAGTTGATGTTGCCATGGGGGAGGTGGCGGGGTATGGCCGTCACCTCAATAGTTTTACTGTAAAGGGAAATTTGAACAACAAAAAACCAAAAAAAAAAAAAAAAAAAGAATAAAAACTTCAAAAGTGGACAAGAAGGCTGGAGAATAACTGGACATAAATTGGGACAGAGACCTGGTGGATAGACGCTTACCAGCTGAGGGTTGGGTTGCATGAAACCAAGGGTTAGGGAGATGGTTGGGTTGGAGGGGTGAGGTGGACAGTGCATGGAGGGGTGGGTAAGGGGCCTGGTGAGAAGGCTGAAGAAGGCAGCCATCTCCGTCGGAGGGAGAGAGGGACCCAGGTGAGAGTGGGAGTTGCCAATAAATCCAACAGCCACAGGGCTGTACGTGAATATACTTTCACAGCTGAGGGAAAGCCAAGTGCCTATTGCTAAACCACAGCACCAGACTCAAGGCAAGTTGCAGTCAGAAACAAAGCGGAAAAAAAACATGTCCACGTGTTCAATGTATTCCCTCCCACTGCTGCCCAGAAGACTCAGGAACCCAGGCATCAAGCTGCGTGACCCCTGGCTCCCTGTGTACCCATAATCCAGGCTCTTCTACACTAAAAACCCAGGTGCTCAGCCCCTTAGACTCCGCCTCATTCTCCAACCACAAAAGCAGCCGTCAGGAGCATCACTAGAGCCAGTCGGCAGGGGTCACAGCCTCTGCCCTGCCCACCCCTCCCCTGACTTTAGGTCCCCTCCTGCTGTCTCCCATCTGCCTGGAGGTCAAGGGGTCCTCCTGCCCCTCCTCCGTCCAGTGGGACCCCTGCCCCTCCCACTGTCTGAGCAAGATGCCTGGGTCCTGAGAGGTGCAGGCATTGTAGGAGGGGAGTTGAAAACTGGGAGGCCAGGTGCTGGGCTCTCTGGAATTTACTCCTGCCTTCCAAGCCCACACTGGAGCTGCCTGAGGTAGGGAGGCTGGAGGTGGGGGGGGGGTGGAAGGGCTGGTCCCTGCCCCTTAGTGGGGGTTGGTTGTCAAGGCAACATCCCCTTCTCCACACAATGGGAAGCCCCCCTCAGCCTCCCGCGTGGATGGAGCCGACAGCCCCATCGCTGGCTATCAGCCTCAGGGACTTGGCAACCGTCACTATGACAACCCAGAGCCCAGCAACAGGGCCCAGTGAGAGAGGGAGGGGTCCACGACTCGGGCAGGGCTGTGTGTGAGAGGGGGCAAGGGAGCCGAGGAAGACTCCCCATACACGTACATCTAGAGGCACAGGTGGAGACACGAGAGGGAAGAGAAGTGGGGATAAATAGTCTCCGTGACAGACAAACACCTCACCAAAGCAGCCGAGACATCATAACATGCTGAGAGACAGGAAGACACCTGGGGACAGATGCACAGCTGGGGAGAGGAACAGCACATTCTGCACAGTACCCTGGGACACACTCCCTTGGAGCGCTGGCATCTATAGACTACCCCCCAACATGAACAGGACAAGACCTACAGCCTTCCACGTGTGTAGTGACTTGTGGATCTTTTGAGCTATTTGAAAGCTCAGGTGACTTCTGCACAGAACAACACATGCCATCCTATTCGCTTTCTAGGTACAAATACACAGACTCCTAGGGTAACAACTACACCAAAAAGAAAAGAGGTGCAGAAAGACATTAATTCACTCATTCATTCAACATCCTATTAAACATCTACTTTGTTCCAGGTGCTATTTCAGGCACTCAGGAGTATATGGTGAACAAGGCAAAGTCCCTGCTTTCCTGAAGCCCACATTTTGGTGGGGAAAAAACATAACATTTCTGGTAGTGATAAGTGATATCAACAAAACAGAGTAACAGGATGAAGAGGATGGAGAGTAACAGGGAGATGCTGTATGTTAGGAGGTCAGGAGGGTCCCTTTGAAGAGGTGACATTTGTTCAGGATCTTGAATAATGAAGAGTGAGGAAGGTAGGCACTCTGGGGAAGGGCACAGCAGAAAGAGGGAACAGCAAATGCAAAGTGTAGAGGTGAAATCTCTGCGGGTTTGGGAATAGCTAGAAAGACACCACAGTCACACATGTGTTCTAGACATCCTGTCTCCCCAGCCTCAGCTTGTAGGGGAGCAAGTTACTAAGGAAGGATCCACATTTAGGAAATTGATCTAACTCGGTCTTCCATATTTTTTCTTCCTTTGTTTCTTGTGCAGATGTGAGTTGTGTTTTCCTCAACTAAATTTTATGCTCTGGGAGGGCAGGGATGATGCTGTGAGATTTGGGGGCTGTGGTACCGCTGCTGGTACAGAGTCTAGAGCAGATAGGAAGAGCAGATGTAAAGGATGTGAGAAGACTGGGGACCACAGAAGGTAAAGCCCTCTCCTCTCCCTCAGCATAGGATGGAGGCTGTCCTGGGGGCTGTGCTGAAGGCAGAAACTCAGACTTTCCCCCATCCTTCTGAACAGAAGCAGGATATAAATTAGGTTGAGGTGTGTGTGTTAGTGTACGTGATTTATGTTGAGGGTTTCAATCAAAGGAGAACAGAGCAAAGGGTGGCAGTGTGAATTTCTGATGGGGAATGGTTGACATCACAACCGGAATTTCAGTTAGAATGAAAAATGGAGCCACATAAGGGGCTCCATTGGCACTCACGAACCTGGGGCACCCCCTACCTCAGAGAGAGTGTCAAGATCGGTAGGCAGGCTGGGAGAAATGTTGCAGGTGGGTTTGGAGGCAGGGGGCTGGCTGGGATGGGCTTAGAGAGCTGGGTGGGGGTAGGAAAAAGGATGCAGAATAAATGGGACTGAAAACTCAGCACAGGAGAGATGTTTGAAAGGTAGCAGGGAAGGTGGAGTCCTGAAGGGAGTTCTGAGGGGACCAGGTCCCAGGGGCCCCGGATTCCCAGAAGGAATCGAAGTATTTGGTGGCCTGGTTCTCCCACTTCCCTCAGTTGCCATCAGAAGCTGAGGCATCGGCTCCCTCCAGTCCCCATGGCTGGTGGCAGTGCTAGGGAGATGGAGCAGCCTCGGGGGGCGGCAGCTGGTGAGTGGGGAGGAGGAATCTGTGTGCTCAGCAAACAGCAGCCTCAGTGCCTGGTAGCTGCCTCCTCCCTCATCAATCAGCCCAGCCAAATGTCCTTGCATTCCCACCACCCCAAGGGGACTGGGGCTGGGCCAGGGTCCCCAGGGGAGTGAGATGGGATGGGTGGGGGGAGGTGGGGGTGGTGCTTGGCTCCCCATCCCTTGGCCTCTGTTCTCTCCTCTCCTGGAAGCCCTCAGCTCTTCTCCTGGCTGTGACTGTTGTGAGGGCATCAGCTACAAATCACCTGTGGGGGTCTGCTGTGGGGTGGGGGGAGAGAGATGAGTCAGGGCTGAAGAGGAATCTACTCTGGTTCTCACGGGACCAGCCCAGGGCAAAATCAGCAGGGAGGCAGCTGGCACAGAGGCCCTGTGCCCCCAGCCGGCCTCCATCCCTGACGGATGCTCTGGACAGCAGGCTGAGACCCGGACCCCCGGAATGTCCTCTCTCTTCCCACCTTCTCCTTGCCCCCAGCCGTCATTCCTCGCTTCCCAGCATGATCCAGAGGGCTGGCCCCCAGCTCACCCTAAATCTGCTGCTCCTCCTTGGGGACTGGGGCCTCTAGACCTTAGTCTCTGGCTCACTCTCCCCCTCCTCAGCCCGTACTCCCCTCAGGGACCCAGGCGTCCTGCCCACTCCCTTCACCATAACAACCGTTCTTTTTGGAGTTGCTTAAGACTTTAATATCATTTCATTAAGTCAGCTAGTTCAGAGAAGGTTGGGGGCACAAAGAGACTGGGGTGGGCAAAAGAGGGCCAAGGTAGGGGGGAAGAAAGGGAAGGGCCCCCTCTCTCCGTGGAGATGGCTCTGAGAAATCAAATATTGACAGTGAGAGAACAGAACTTATTAAAGCTGGGACAGGGGTGTGTGGGGGGAGCTGTGGGAATGGCCGGATGCCTGGGTTCTGAGGGTAATGAAGGTTCTGCGAGGAGGGAAAGCCTGAGGCTGGGAGGATGCAGTGGGACGAAGGGTCCTGTGGTACAATCCTTCTGCCCATTTCCTTTGGAGGATGCTGAGTCTTGCTTTCCCGACTGCTTCTCAGCTGTCCCCTAGAGCCCCTGGGGACAAGAACCCCCTCACAGCTGTGGTTGGGCCCCCCCTTCATCCCTTCCCCCTACCTCCACCTCTGTTGATGAGCTTCAGCAGCGTTTAATCGGATTGAGCAGTAATTAGCAAAGCGAGATGTTTGATTACCTATTTAGCATAATGTAGGGGGCTGGGATCCCTAGGCACAGCCAAGGTTGTGGGGGGGGTCAGAAAATAAATGGGGTCTACACAACATTCCTCTCCCTGAGGGAGCCATGAGCCCTGCCTATAAGTCTCCCCATCCTATGCCTCCCTTCAAATCTTCATTCCTTTGGGATTTTTCCCTGGGGGATCTGACCAATCACATCACCTCTCTGCCACCCACTCCCTAACTGGTTAGAGGATCACCCACCTAGCCCTGCTTGCTGTGCAGCTGGTTTTTGGGTGTAGCCGGACTCCTCTCTCTTTCAAACCTTGCCCTCAGCAACAGGAGAGTGGTGGGTTGGACAGGAGCCCAGAAACCCAACTTAAGGATAATGGGCGGCGTGGGGGATGCCAAGGGCAGGGGTTGTCAATTCTGGAAATAAAGATGGGGTAGGTAGGATGGTGAGGTCAGAGCTGCGGAGTACCAGAGACTGCCACTCTTCGCCCTGCCAGACTGGCATATGAGACCCGTCAGGTGTGAACACCGACCAGGAAAAGGGTGCCAGCTTCTCTCCCCCTCATCCAGCAAAGAAAATGTCATCAATTTAGCTCCTCATGGAAATGTAATCAGTGGGCTCGCTGCTGGCTTTGTCTTAATTAGGCACTATTGATGGAAGCAGGGAGGGTGCCTTCCCATCTCCCTAACTCGCTTCCCCCCCCATCTCCCAGGCCTTCCTAAAGCTTCTCCAGGCCCCAGGTACAGCTCAGTGTTCAGGCGCCTCTTCTTGCAGCCCCGGCCCGCAGCGCCCCCTAGCACCCGCTGCCGTCTGCCCCTCCTCTCACACCCCTCTCCTCTCGCTTCCCCCGGGCTCAGCCTTTGTTCTTAAGGAGAGCCGAGCCCCTCCCCGGCCCGGTCACCTTCCCCAGAGAGTCCCCGCCTCCCGTCCCCCGCAAAATACGAGATGCTTTCCAAATCCAATCCTCAGATTCCAAAAATTCCAGTTCCGTTCTTCCCTCCTTCCCCCGTCTAGTGCTGCCCGGCGATCCTAGACCCCAATCCGAACTAAGAAGGGGGAACAAGTGGGAGGGCAGGGGTGCTCCAGCCCCGGTTTTTCCCCCGGACTCAGCTGCAGCCACGGCTGCTTCGAAATCCTGGAGCACCTTCTAGAGCGCCCGCGAACCTCGCGGGCGGGACCACGGGCGCCATCTGCTGGACTCGGCCGGGATGGAGCCCATAGACCCGGGAGCGGGGTCGGGCGCTTGGGTTCCCGCGGCCTTTTCAGTGTCATGCGGCAGGCTACTCATTGTTTCCAGCCCCAGCCTTGCAGCCTGTCCTCAGACCAGGCCCCCAGTCACCATCCAGCCTGCCGGGTTTAGCGGCTTTCCCTTGCCCCCCAGCCTTCTTGCCCCGGGTGCCCGCCGGAGAGACGCTGGCTGAGAGGGCCAGGGAGCTGCCGAGCAGGGCTTTACTGCGCCTGTGCGGAGGAGGTTGGCTACACGGGCTCGCGCCGCAGCCAGTCGCCCCCTCCCTGCCCGGGGTTGCCATGGCGACGCGTGCAGGCGCGGGGCAACTTTTTTAGCTGGAGTGGCCAGTCGTTCCGCCTGGGGAGGAGAGGGTCGGAGTCGTGAGGTGTGTGTCGGCGGCAGAGGGGAGGGACGGGTACCGGAGAGAGTGGGAAGCTGCGGGGAGGAGGGACAGTGGTGAGGGGTTAGGAGGGAGAGTTGTTGAGGGGGGAAGAAGGGGCAGTTGTAGGGGAGAGGAAGGGGCAGTTGGTGGGGGAGGGGAGAAGAGGGCAGTTGGGGTTGAGATAAAGAAGCGGGGACAGTTGTGACAGTTGTGTGAGGCAGCAACTGTGAAGGGAAATTTGTCCGCTGGTAGCCACTGGTGGTTGAAGGAGAGGGCTGCCCCCTACGATATTTCCTGAGTAACAGAATGAGGCCCCCCTCCTCCCCCGCTAGTAGAAAGTTCCTCTTGGGGCCTCGGTGTGGTGAACCCCATGGGGAGGGGGCTTCCAACCTTGCCAGTGGAATGTTTCTGAGGCTCCAACTGGAGGCCGGGAAGCACAGCTGGACGCTTCTCTGGAGACGGGTGGAGGAAGCTGCGCTGCTGGAGTTGGCTTTATTGATGTGTTGGCCTCATAGAACATTTTTCCTTGGAGCAAAGTACAAATCCTTCAAGTCTGAAACTCATAATGTATGATCAATGCCTGTGACAGCCTCGGGGGTGAGGAAGAAAAGCCACAGGTGGCTGTCAGACTAGATCTGAGTGAAGAGGGAATGCCCTGCGAATCAGACATTGCCCTGAGCGCCCTCCGGCCCACCAGAGATGCCCGGATTCCCGCCATCCTGCTTTTCTGAGAGATACACGACTGAGGCCTTCCTCATCCCCCCTTTCCTCCTCCCCAGACACAATTCAAAGTTCATTGTTGAGTGACTTTTTCCTTCCTTCTTCCAATCTGTTTAGCCAACCTATGCTAAGAGACCTTTGCAGTACACAAAAAACAGGGTTCCTACCTCGCAGGAATTAAATGCTAAAGAGACACATTGCAAATATCATTTTTTCCCTTTGTTTAAGAAGGTTGCAGATTTTAGTGTGGGTAGGAGTGGCATTTTTCTGTTTTCCCCCTTCCAGGGGGTAACCTGGGAGGAAAGGAGGTTCACAGGGAGATCATCTTGGTTGCTTCAGTGACCTGACAGTGACAAAGGGTGTGGAACCTGGGGACAGTCTTCCCTTCCCTGGGCCCTCACTTACACAGGGCCCTGAGGTATAGAGGGTTGAGGGTGTGTGCAACCACACCTCAGCGTAGTAGATCTTTTCCTGACTGTTCTGGGTAGAGATAGGGGTTCCTAAATCCTTATTAGTGGCGTGTTTGCTGGGCCCTCATCTTTAGCTTCCAATTATTCCTAATTCTTTGAGGAACTGACTTTGATTTTTAACCCAGTACCCTAAAGAAAGTGGGATATCCCAGGGAAGGGACTGAGAACTGCAAGGCCTCTTGTGGTGAATAGAGCAGGGTTCTGGTACCCCCAGGTAAGATTATGATACTGGGGGGGGGGCCTCAATCAATTGATGAATTCAGAAGGGGCTGCATGTATCGGGGCTGGGTTGGGGGTGGATCTGGTTGTGAACCCTCAGCTTCCCGTGTGTCTGCAGGTTTTGCCCACATGAAGTCAAGCAAAGCTGAGAAGAAGAAGAAAGTGGGTAGCCGGGGTGCCCGCCGGCAAACCCCGCAGGCCCCTCTGGCCACACAGGCAGCAGAGGTCACCCTGCCGGTCAGCAGTGAGTCCCAGGAGGAGCCGGAGCCGGAGCTGGAGCTGGAGCTGGAGTCGCTGAAGAAGGAACCTGGTAGATACATGCTGGGTAGGGGCTTGGAGGCAGGATGTTTGTATTTAAGGAGGGTCTTAGGGCTGGGGAGCAGGTTTTATTGCTTCTGGGTAAGAAGCAAGGGGTTCAGTAGAACCTCAAGCCTGCCTCGAAGTCCCTTGTTTGTGTGTTTTCCTCCTGGCCAGCCTTACACTTGTACTTTCTTTCTTAAAATCCACAGCCCACACCCCTCCTCCGTGCTTCAAGAGCTCACCAGCCAATCCTCTATCGTAGCCTCTTCCTCCTTATTTCAAGTGGTCCTGGTTGCTCCTACCCCAGTGAAGAGGGTTTGATCTCTTCCTTTTTCCCATTTTCACCCTGGGTGGCAAAACAAATAACGTTTTCCTTCCATGAAGCCCATCACCATGGAGACTCAGCCTGCTTTGCCATCCTTTGAATCCTAAGCCTGACTGATGCTTTCTCCCATCTGTTTAAGGCTCTTGTATCTCCGCCCTCATTTTGGCAGGGCCTTGGGAGACTAAGGAGGTTCAGGTTCAGGGCCACAGGAAAAGAAGCCTGATGTCTAGATGCAGGAAGAAAAGAATTTAAAGAGGCTGCCTCTTGTGGCTTGGATCGGAGGGATTGGTGGGTGAGCTGGGGCCAGTAGGGTTGGAAGGTTTTCTGTAGCTGTTGCTGTCACTGGGCTGTCCCTGAGCGCACTGGCCAGTGTAGCTATGACTGTGAGCTAAGTGTAGCCCTCCCCTTTTGCTTGGGGCTTCTTTACACTGCTAGCAGCCTGTAGAGATGGAGAGAAATAGAATCCCCTTTTAATAGTAAAACTTGAGAGATTAAGCGTGGGTCTGGAAGAAAGGTCCAGGGTACATAAGGCCTTGCCCTGGGATCTAGACATTAGAAGTGTGCAATTTTTTTTTTTTTTAATTCTGCGTTCTCTTGAAAGTAGTTTAAAATGGGACTGGCTCCTAGAAGCTGGGTACCAGGAGCTGGGGGAGGGAGGAGGGAGGGCAGTGAGGTTCAGTCTGGAGACTCCTCCAGGGTGGAAAGGGCAGGGACTTCTAAATGAAAGCACTGACCACCAAACACCACGGATCTTTCAGTCCCTTTTGCTCTAAGCCTTTTTATTGTTTGATGTGGAGCTTTCTAGCTGACACCTGACAGAGGTTCAGAGAAGCCTTGGGCCTCCAAGGCAGCCCTGAGATGAACATTAATCCCTGTACTCTTTGCAGATGGGGAGGGATTAAGGCCTGTCCCACTGGAGATGAAGAGGGGGCCTGCTATGGTCTGAATGTGTGTGTCCCCTGCCAATTCATATGTTGAAATCCTAATGCCCAGTGTGATGTTATTAGTAGGTGGGGCCTTTGGGAGGTGCTTAAATCATGAAGGTGGAACTGTCACAAATGGGATTAGTGCCTTGCAGAAGTGGCTCCAGAGAGATCCCTTGCCCCCTTCCGGCATGTGGGGACACAAACAGAAGTCTGAGACCCAGAAGAGGGCCCTCACCCTACAATGCTCGCCCTGTGGTCTAGGACTTGCAGCCTCCAGAACTGTGAGAAATGAACTTCTGATGTTTATAAGCCACCCAGTCTGTGGTAGTTTGTTGGAGCAACCTGAACCGATTAAGAGAAAGCCTAAAACACTTCTTGGTGAAGGATGGTGGGTTAAAGGGCAAACGCCCTTTTGAGGTCCTTTTTGACATACTTTGCTTCCTTAAGTGCTCCTCAGCTCCCACTAAGAAAAGAAGTATAGGTTCAAAATCCTGTATCTGTAAAAAGCCCTAAGAACCAAGAAGTTTTTTCCCCAAAGTTTGGCATCCAAACTTATTTGGTGGTAAAACATAACCTAAACTGACATGAAGGTATTTATAGCCTATTTAAGCCACTTAGTATAAACTTTCATACGTTTTACTGCAGAAATACTAACATTAGGAGCAGTCCAGGAGGCGGGTGGGGGTCTCACATACCTTATTATATTACAATTCTAAATTTTTTTTTTATACTTATTTCTATGCGAATTAAAAAAAAATTGAAGTACGGTCAGTTACAATGTGTCAATTTCTGGTGTACAGCACCATGTCCCCAATCATGCACATACATACATATATTCGTTACAATTCTGAATTCTGAAATGTACTTGACCCCAAGGGTTTTAGATGAGAGGTTGTAGACCTGTATTTCAGGCAAATCAGAAAAAATAGAGAATAATATAATGAACACTCAGGTACCCATCACCCAATGAGAGAACAAATCATGGTAGCAGCAAGTGAATCCCTCTGTTCCCCACCCCGCAAGCCCTTCTTCCTTCTCCAGAGGTCAACGCTACCCTGAGTTGGTGTTTGTCATTCTCAAGCTTGTTTTTTAAATTTTTACTGCTTGTATCCATGCCCATCACATACTGGTAATCACATTGCATGGTTTCAACTTTATATACATTGTGTTATGAAAGATAAAACCACTGTACTTTTGTGAGTTTCTCATTCTCCTTCCCCTTGCCTTGTTCCTGTCTGGAACCTTGAATGCCCTTGGTTTTCGCAAAGGGCATTGGCTTTGTCCGTTCCCATACCACTCACCACTAAGCTCCCAGAATCGGCTGTTCCATCTTTCTCGTGATTTCCTTCCTCGGCCTCTGTGCTTTACTCCCCTCTTAGTTTTTCTTTCTGGAAGTCAGAGTGTCCTGTTCCCCAACGTCTTTTGGTTCCATCTCATTAGTTTCTTCCTCCTTTCAGCCTGGGTAGGAGGTGGGAAACCTACCAGTTTTACTGCAGTCTCCTATGTGAGCAACAGATCAGGAGGGAGAGAAACACCCTCCTGCGTTTAATGGGAGTCCAGAGCGGCTGTGGTGGTTGGAGAGGGGCCACTTTCTGTGGGTCCCAGCTACTCCATGCGGGAAGAGGATGAGGGGAGAATGGAAAGCCAGGAACTGAATGACCAGAGTAACCTTGGTGCAGACTGTCTTCATCCCCTGCCTCCCTCTGCACCCCCTACAGCCCTAGACAGCTTTTCAAAAGAAAATTGTGATATAATTCACTTACTATAAAACTCACCCTTTTAAAGTATGCAATTTGGGAATCTTTGCTATATTCACAAACCTGTGCAGCCATCACCACTATCTAATTTTAGAGCATTTTAAATGCCCCCACCCCTACAACAAAAAAAGCCGCTTCACGTACCTTGAGAAATTGGCACCAGGTGGTTCCTATATCTTCTAAGTTACAATAGAGCCTAGTCTTTTAGTATTCCCCTCCCCTCTCCCAGATCCTGGTAACCACTAATCTATTTTCGGTGTCTATGAATTTGCCTATTCTGGGCATTTAATATAAATGGAATTATGCAATGTGCAGTCTTTGATGACTGGCTTCTTTCACTTAGCCATGGTGTTTTCAAGGTTCACGCACGTCGTCTCGCTGTAGCAGAACTTCACTCCTTTTTACGGCTGGATGACATTCCACTGCAGTTTGTTTATCCGTTCATCGTTGATGGACGCTGGGGTTGTCTCCGCCTTTTGGCTGTCGTGAAGAGCGCTGCTGAGAACACAGGCACACAAATGTCGGTCCCAGTCCCTGCTTCAGTTCTCTTGTATATAAACCTAGAAGTGGAATTGCTGGGTCACCTGGTGGCTCTCGAACTTTTTAAAGTTGCGCTTCCTTTTGGAATTCTCCTTCCCAGAGTCAGTATTGGAGGAACCCGAAGTACAGAAAGAAGAATTACCGGAGCCTGAGGTGGATGTGGTAAGTGTGGGTTTCCCCTGAGACAAGAATTCCTCCCCAGCAACTGGTGGATCAGAGGATCAGCTGTGGAATGGTGTTTGAGGAATTCTCGTGAATGGGTCACTTCCTTCTCTTTACCCTACTGGTGGCCTGCTCACCGCAAATCCAGTTCATCAAGTAGAGGACAGAGTTGTCGGTGCCCCTTCCCCTCCAGAAGAAGAGGGCTTTCAGTGAGGAGGAGGGCTCTCAGCTGCCCCTTCCTAGTCTCCTCAACTTGGGTCAAACTGTGACAAGCTTTATCAGTTGACTGGGTGAACGAGCTGGGTAGACATGGTCCCCACTGGATACTGATTTTTGAGACATTATTTCTTCCTGTCTTTCACTTCCCTCTGGCTGAAGAATTTCCCGAAGCCACTAGAAGTGCTTTTAGAAATCGTCCCTCAGTGACCCCTACACCCTTGTTTCCAAGCTGCATTGGAGTCTAGGCACACCCTCAGTTACCTAAGTAAGAAGAACAGTGCCGTGACCTTGAACTTTTTTAAAAAGGGAGAGAAAAGGAATAACTACTCATTAAAGAAAAAAATCGGAGGGGACAAAAAAGTAAAACAACAAAAGGAAAAATAAAAGTCATAGTATTACTGTCGAAACACATCCAATGTTGATAATTTGGGAGATGTCCTTTTTTTCTGTGTAGGCTTGTGAGTTTTTTTGTTTTTAAATAATCTCACCTGCACCACATATTAGAATTTTTAATTTTTTTCTCAAAACATTTGATCATTTTTGATGTTATTATCTACTTTCTGTAAGCACCATTTTTTACTGTCCACTCAATTAGATATATGTACCTTACTTAAATCCTTACTCTTACACATTTTGCCATTTCTGATGGCAAATAATAATAATACTGTGATGAATATTATAAATAAACTAGCATGTTTTTAAATACTTAGTATTTGCTTAAGTTAGATTCCTGTGCATAAAGGTCCTGAATCAGAGTAAAGAACATTTGTAACACCTTTAATGTATAACACCAAACTGTTTTCCAAACAAATTGCATTTTTTGTCCTCACACTAGCAACAAACCCTTTCCAAGGGGCATGTGTGTTAGCAATTTAGCAAGGATTTTTAAAAAAATGATAGGTAATAAATGATATATTGTTGCTATTTTTATTTGTATTTCTTTGATTTCAAGTGAAATTGAACATTTTTCATATTTTCATTTTCTTCTTTTTATGACATGTCTGCATATATCCTTTTGTCCATTTGTTTAACTGGATCTTAGTGTTTTTCTTACTGTTCTTTGTGTATGTCTTTTTTTTTTTTTTTGATGTTTTACTGATAATTTTTTTTCACATATGTCTTTTTTTAACTTCATTGGAGTTTTTATTTAAATGATACTAACTTCAATTCAACTTTTAAAAAAATTGAAGTATAGTCAGTTTACAATGTGTCAGTTTCTGGTGTACAGCGTAATGTTTCAGTCATGTATGTCTTTATATATGAAAGACTTTAGATCACTGGCTAAATTTTCTTGACCTGGAAACTTGAAGTAAAAGGGACTCCTTCTCATATTCCAGGAGTACTGAGAGAAGGACAAGGTGACGTCTCAAGTTCACTGAGTTATATCTTTATATCATCTAGTTTTCTTTCTAAATAGGGGTGTTCTATATAACACTGTTTTGTGGCCACCAGTTACAATTTATTTTCCATCCAATCGATTTTTTCTTTGGTGTTTTCAAGTCTTTTCTTTTTCCCTCCCTTTTTCTTTTCTCTTTGCTGCTATGCTGCTATTGGGTAAGTCTGACTCTTACCCAATATCCCGTACTTAATCCACTGTCCTGCGGAGGCCGCATCACAAAGAAATGGCTCTTTTACCTTTATCCCTCTTCCAGCTTGTCATTCCCTTGCTCCGAATTGCTAGACTTAGGCTTATATCCTACATGTTCCCTTAATTTAGTTTTACTTTGATGTTGAGGGTTGCTGGATAATACATTTTTACAGCCACAGGCATAAATAAAATACCTTGGAAAGATAACATCCCTTAGTTCTCCTCTGTGATCCATTTCAGTTCTGCTCATAGAAGCAAGAGAATCCTATCGTCTTGTTTCTTCCAAAGCTTGAAACCTATCGTTCAGTTCGCTCTCAACTTCCTCTTCCCGGCTCTTAACCTGTCTGACTTCTGTCATCCCCCACGTCCTCACATGTGACAGTGGATGGGAGAAACGACTCACCCTAACAGCCATCTCTGCTCTGGCCCTCTGCTCTCCTCCCCTAGAAGCCCCTTTTCCTGTCCCGGGCTGTGCTGACGGGACTGGCGGGTGCCACATGGACAGAGGAGCACGATGCCATTCTGGAACACTTTGCCCAGGACCCTTCAGAGCCCATCGTCACCATCTTCATCGACTCCTGTTTGGGGCTGAAGCTAGATCTGGGCATGCCCGTGCAGGTGCGGACTCTGCGGTCCCAGACTCCAAGGTGCTCTCCCGGGGGGCTGAGGGTTCCAAGTTATCTCCAGCTGCAACTGTGAGTCTCCAGTGTCCAAGGTCTGTGGAGCCTTGCAGTGTGTCAGGCACCCTGCTTGGCGGCAGGGTGCAGAGAGGAGGAATGAGGCAGGGTTTTGTTTTTGATGATCTCATGGTCTAGTGGGGGAAGACAGACATATAAAAACTATTTACAATGTATTATGATCCATAGACAAAGCTTTATAGGGGCTTTATGGGAGCAACTAATGTAGCCAGCAGAATGCTGGCAAGGCCTGGTGATGGAGGTGATAGTTGAGTTGAGGATGAAGGGTAAGTAGGCTTTTGTCTAGGCTGAGTAAGAGCATTTGGGTAAAGAACACTTTATGTGCTGAGAAAAGAGGAGTGTGGCACACGATCCTGAAAAGGTAGGTTGGGGTCAGCTTGTGAAGGGTCTTGTATGTCATACTAAAGAACTTGGCCTTATCCCAGAGGGAACTCTCGAAGTCTTTCATGGATTACTTAGATAACTGTTTCAGTAATGTACAGGATACGTTAGTGAAAGGTAAACCACGGGTAGGGAAACAGTTAAACGGCAGATGTATAGTGAAATGTCAGTGGTAGAGTATGGGCGGTGTGTGTACAGGTCATTGTTGGAAAATTCTTTTAGTGTTTCTGTATGTTTGGAATTTTTTGAAATAAAATTTTAGAAAAGAAGAAGGCTATTGCTTTGCTTTGCTTGGCAGCATATATACAGAAATGAAGGTGATGATGAAGATTTAGCATGGCACTATGCAACTACACAATCCGTGAAGCATTCCGTATTAAACAAAGCCCAAAGCAGGCTATGGTATTGTCCCTGTGTATTGACAATTATCAGCTATAAAACATCATGAAAGACATATTTTATTCACAAAAGGAACAGAAATTTAAAAAAATATTTAGGATTGATGTGAAGGAAAACAACTTTGCTGCAGGCTATGAAAGAAGATTTAAATAAATCATGAGCCCTCTCCTGTTTCTGGGTGGGAATCTTGATATTATAAAGATCCTTCCATCCAAAAAATGAACCATTTCAACGTGACTCCAATCAAAGGACCACAGTCACTAGATCCCTAGTGTAAAGGATTTTAAAATATATCCAGAAAAATGAAATGGAAATAGCAAAGCAGATAATGAAGAAGGAAAGTAACGGAGGAGACTTGTGAATATGGAAATCTTTTATTAAGTTACAGTAATTAAAACAGTTTTGCTGTGGCAGGAATGTATACTATGTAAACAACAGTAAATAAACACAGGAAGTACAGAAACATATGTAAGCATTTTCTGTAAAAATGCATTTAAAATCTGTGGGGGAAGATGGATTATTCAATGAATAGAATTGGAAACATGGAAAACAGTTTTTCCATTAAGAATCTCATTCGCTGGGGCACAGGGGAAACGGGGAGATGCTGGTCATGGATACAAACTCTGTCACCACAAGCAAAGGCAACAAAACCAAAAATAAATAGGTGAGTGCATAAAACTAAAAAGTTTCTGCACAGCAAAGGAAATCAACAAAATGAAAAGGCAACGTTAGGAATGGGAGGAAATGTTTGCAAATCTCATATCTGAGAAGAGAGGAATACATAGCCAAAATATATAAAGGACTCAACCAACTTAATAGCAAGAAAACAAACAATCCAATTTAAAAATGGGCAGAGGAGTTGAAAAGACATTTTCCCAAAGAAGACATACAAATAGCCCACAGGTACATGGAAACGTGCTCAGCATCACTAATCAGAGAAATGTAAATCAGAACTAAAATGATACCACCATATGCTCGTCAGAACAGCTATTATCAAGAAGACAAAAGATAACAAATGTTGATGAGGATGTGGAGAAAAGGGAACCCTTGTGCACTGTTCATGGGAATGTAAATTGGTGCAGTCACTATGGAACACAGTATGGAGTTTCCTTAAAAAACTAAAAACAAAACTAGCATATGATCTAGCAATTCCACTTCTGGGTATATATCCAAAGGAAATGAAGTCATTATCTCAGAAATATCTGCACCCCCATGTTCATTATAGCCTTATTTATAATAGCCAAGAGATGGAAACAGCTTAAGTATCCATCAATGGATGAATGGATAAAGAAAATGCATATATATTCATACACACACAATGGAATATTATTCAGCAATGAGAAAAAAGGAAATCTTGCCATTTGCAACAACACAGATGAAGCTTGAGGACTTTATGCTAAATGAAATAAATCAGACAAAGAGATATGATCTCATTTATATGTGGAATCTAGAAGAAAAAACTAACTCAAAGAAACAGACAATAGGACTGATTGTGAAACAGAGATTCAGGTTGGGAGAAACAGGAAGACAGATTGATGGTTGCCAGAGTTGGGGGTTGGAGAGTAGGGAAGATGGATGAAATTGGTCAAAAGGTACAAACTTCCCATTTAAAGATAAATAAGTTCTGGGGATGTAATGTGCATACAGCATGGTGATTCTAGTTAAAATACTATATTGTATATTTGAGAGTTGCTAAGCGAGTAGATCTTGAAAGCTCTCCTGATGAGAAAAAAAATTGTAACTATGTAAGGTGACAGGTGTCAACCTAAACTTATTGTAGGGATCATTTTGCAATAAATATGCATATCAAATCATTATGTTGTACACCTTACACTAATACAATATTATAGATCAATTATATCTCAATAAAACTGGGGAAAGGAGGTACAAAGCTTAAATTATGCAAGATTAATGAGTTCTGGAGTTCTAATATACAGCATGGTAACTATAGTTAATAATGCTGTAGTGTATAATTTACTAAAGGGTAGACCTTGAGTGTTCTTATTACAAAAAAAAAAAAAATATGGTTACCATATGAGATAATGAATATGTTAATTAACTTGATTGTAGTGATCATTTCACAATGTATATGTGTATCAAAACATCAAGGTGTACACTTTAAATATACACAATTTTTAAAAGGTGTATTACTGTATTGACACAAAGAGGGAAAATATACACAATTTTTATTTGTCAAGTATGCCTCTACAAAACTGAAAAAAAATCTATTTAGCATGCCGAAATATATTCTAAATAGATGACATATTTAATTGTATTCTCCTGGACTAAGAAGGCCTATTGAAACTTCCTTAAAAGTTATTCCTCTTGCAGGGGAGGTTATAGCTCAGTGGTAGAGTACATGCTTAGCATGCATGAGGTCATGAGTTTGATCCCCAGTACCTCCACTATATTAAAAAAAAAAAAGTAAACCTACCTCCCTCCTCCAAAATTATTTCTCTTAAATATTTGATAAAATGAGCAAAAAGTGAAATCAGAGGAAAAAACCACCCAAGAGTAAACAAAAAGGGAAGAAGCATAATCTCATCTAATAAACTTTAAAAGTGGGTGACCAAGGAAAGATCTATGCACTGACTTAAGGAAACCATCCTCCCCACAGGAATGGTGGAGTGAACCTTAGCGTGTTTAACAAAATCTGAAAAGAGAGAAAGAGTTCAGGTATTTTTAACAAAGATTTTACACCGTTTTAAATTAGCCTTAACCAACTGCCCATCCCCTCATGCAATTATCTTAGTCTAGAGAAAAGTGAATGAAACATAAAATACCTGACAATGAACCCGGGCTCTCACAGTGGGACATCAGGAAGTCACTCACAGTATGTCAGAGCAAAAAGAATGACTTCAGAGAGCTGCGCAAGCATGAGGCAAGCGGAAAGAAATTGCAGCTGCCAGCATGCTGCATCAAGGTGGGAAATGAACAGAATGAGGCTCGCAAAAGAGGAGAGCATAACTGAACAGAAGGCGATCCTCACAACAGCATCATGTCAGTACAATGTAACAGGAACATGCATTCAAGTTTTTAAAAGGCTGAGAGACAAAATGATGAAACATGAGGATGCGATGAAAGGAAGATTGAAGATTTTAGGAAATAAATAAAGCAGCATCTTACAAAATAGGTTAGAAAGAGCAAGGAAATGGATCGCTATCTCCGAAAATCTGAATAGACATAGAAGAGAGACTTGAGAGAATGACAGTGTATGTGAAAGGAAAAACCCAATGGCAATACAGTTAGAAGTTAATGGATATGAAAGACAGACACAGGTGATCTAACATAGGAAGCCAACAAATGAAACAGAATATAAATTTAAAGGTAAAATACAGAAGGTTTCCCTGAACTGCAGAAAAAACTGAATGTGGGAATTGAAACGACATACTTTATTCCACAAAAATTTGTTCCACGGTGTTTAATGTCAATCCACATCTTAGTTAAGCTGCTTAAATTCAGGGAAATTAATTCTTTGGGAACATCACTTATGCGGTATTCCTGCCAAGAATATTTAACTTGCATCTAATAGTGAAGAAGCAATCAGATCAATCCAAATTAAGGGACATTTTGGAAAACAACTGGCCTGGACGATTAGAAATATCATTGCCGTGGAAGAAAGGAAACGACTGGGGAACTGTGTGGAATTAAAGGAGATTAAGGAGATGCAACGATGTGTGATCCTGGACTGGAATCTGGATAGAAAGAAATCAGCGGTAAGTGACATTTAGACGATTGGGGAAAATTTGAATATTAAGTGGATAGCATATAATTATATGAAGTTAAAATTTCCAAGTGTGCTAATTGCAGCATTGGATATGTTGGAGAATATCCTCACTTTTAGGGGCCATATGCCGACATACGTAAGGGTGTAGTCTTATAAGGTCTGCTGCTACCTCTGAAACGGCTCAGCAGAGAGAGACTGAGGTGGGGGGGTGCACTCACGCGCAAATACGGTGAAGCATTAACAATCAGTGGATCTAGAGGGAGGGCGTCATGTTATTCATTGTGCTTTTCTTGCAAGTTTCCTACGGGTTGAAATTTTTTTCAAAATAAAAAATTGGGAAAAAATTATTCAGTTCTCTAGTCAAATAATCAAATTATCTACCAAGGGAAACCATCAGGCTGGTCTCAGACTTCTCTGAACACCCAGAAGACCACACCTACAGAGTTCTCCAGGAACAATAGTGTTACCCGGGTATTATTCCTGGCCTAGATGGTCAAGGATAGAGGCAACAGATAGGCAGTGGTTTTCACTCTTGAAAGAACCCTACATAAAAGAAATAAAAATAGCACGATCAATGGAAATCCAGTCCACTTAGAAGTGAACCAAATAGAGAACTCAGGAATCGAAATTCTATGAATATTCACTTAAATAAACAACACTAAATAACCAAGAGAATTACAGTTATGCTATAGAATGTGATTGTTATCCACCTGGACAATTTAAAAATAATACTATAACAAAAACTGGGAAGTAGTGAGAAAATGAGAGGGAGTGTGAGAATGCCAATGTTTTTGGTTTTTTGTTTTTTTTAATGGAGGTACTGGGTATTGAATCCAGGACTTCGCGCATGCTACGCACATACTCTACCACTGAGCTATACTCTCCCCCTGAAGAGTGCCAGTGTTCTTACGTTTCAAAGCAGTGAGTCATTTGAACTTAAAATTGAAAGGCAGTGAGAAAACGAACCTCTTAATATTTTGCATAATCTTTCTTATAACCTTAGAAAAGGGTCTTTTAAGAAGAAATTTCTTACAGATGATGAACATTTATTTGAAACTCAACAATTTCTTTATTATATTTACATCAATGTCTTTTTATTCTAGTAAATCCAAATAAAATTAAATTCAATACTTTAAAAATAGCACGATCCTATTTTGAAATAATTATTTTATTTTTCTGTATGTATATATCTAGAGAGAGATGTCTGGAATAATAGTTTCTCTATGATGATGGCATTAATGTCTGGGTGGTAGAATTTTAGATGACATTTAAACTTTTATCTTTGTGCTTTTCTGCATTGTTTCAGTTATTTATAACATATCATTTTAACAAAAGTAATAGTTGTTAAGCTTTTTAAAAAACAAATACAAAATGCCAAAATTTAATCCAAGATAGTGGGAAGATGAGTGATTATGAATTTCTTCTTTGTGCTTTATTCTCAGTTTTTAAAGTTAAATAAATTACAAAAAGTAGTTACAAAAGTACTAAAGAAAAAAAAAAAAGGTGAGTCTGACCTTAAAGTGGGAATGACCTTCCTAAGCATGTAGAAATCGGAAACCTTAAATTTAAGAAGTTTTAACAACATGAAAGTTATACAATTCTGAATATAAAGAAAAACAACAACAAAAACTCAGCATAAACAAATTGAAGGATAAATGAAAAATTGGGGGAAAAGTATATGCTACTGAGATGGAAAACCCTAGACAATTGTCTCTTAACTTCTAGTCCTTCTCCTTTTTGCTTTTCCTATATCCTTTTCATTCCATCCGTTCATTCATTCATCCATCCATCATTTATGGAGCATCTAGGTTCTGGAGCCAAGTCAGACAAAATACACAGTTCCTACCCTCAAGGCATGCTCTCTGCCTTTCCTTCCCACACCTCTGGGTATGGACTCTATTCTGTCCCTGTCAAGAGTGGGAAGTACCTCATGACACTTATACTTGAAGAAGGATCAGGGTACGCTAAGGGAATGTGAAAACGAAACTCAGCCAGGCTTTCGTGATTGGAGCCTCAGATTCCCTTGGGTATCACAGCAGGGCCTGAAGACTGGACTCTGATCTTCTGTCTTTCACACAGACGCAGAACCAGATTGTCTACTTCATTCGCCGGGCACCGGTTCCCATCACTCCAGACAACTTTGAGGCAACTGTACAGTTTGGAACAGTGCGGGGCTCCTATATCCCAGCCCTGCTTCGGCTGCTCAATGGCGTCTTTGCCCCTCAGATCTTTACAAACACAACCTGGCCTGAGAGCATTCGAAATCATTTTGCTTCTCACCTGCACAGGTTCTTGGCCTGCCTGACAGGTAAGCGGAAAGTCTAGAGTGTCCACTTTCTCCCTAGTCCCCACCAACAGTAGAGTGAGTGAGGCAGGTGGAAGAGTGATCCTGGATGCTTGAGTTGCTTGGCACAGAGTAGGTACTCCGTGTGTGTTTGTTGAATGACTGAAACGGGGTACAGAGTTTGCCTTCTAATCCTGCTGTAGAACAGTTGGCCAGACCTGCTCAGAGTTGGAAATTTCAAAGACTGCATGTGGGGTGAGGGGAGATGGAGGTGGTGCAGGGCAGCAGGGGAGTACGCGTGTCATAGAAGAGAGTATTGAGGGCATGATATAGATCTGTGATTTTATTTTATGACTGTCTCTTATTATATCTCAGTGGAGTTTCCCTCTTGCTTTCTGTCATTTTCCTGCTTGATATCAAAAAAGCCTGAGTCATGGTTTCTCCTGCCTGCTCTCCTGAAATGCATATACTTCCTGGGCCCCAGATCATCCACCACGATTGGAACTGGGGTGGCATAAACTCATCGCCCTCTGTGAACTCCCACGGTCCTTTCCTTTTCCTTAGATACTCGGTACAAACTGGAGGGGCACACTGTCCTCTACATCCCGACAGAGGCCATGAACATGAAGCCTGAGGTGGTGGTTAAGGACAAAGAGCTGGTGCAGCGGCTAGAGAGTGAGTGGCTGGCATTGCCCGTGTGTCGGGGATCCTAGGGGAGAGGAAAGGGGGCCGCCCAGAGGCTGGGACAGCAGTGGGGTTAGGAGGGCTCTGGAGGGGGTAGAGGGAAGGACACAATTGGGGAGCACTGCAAAAAAATGCAGGAGGTTTTGTCCTCTCCCTGGCAGCTTCCGTGGTCCACTGGACAAGGCAGATAAAGGAGGTGCTCAGTGCCCAGGAGTCTGTGGAGACAGGAGAAAATTTAGGCCCTTTGGAGGAGATTGAATTCTGGCGCAACCGATGCATGGACCTGTCTGGCATCAGTAAACAGCTGGTGAAGCAGGGAGTGAAACACATTGAGTCCATCCTGCACCTAGCCAAGTCCTCCTACCTGGCGCCCTTTATGAAGCTGGCCCAGCAGATCCAGGTTCGTGAGTGGGTCAAAGAATGGAGGCTGGGCAGAAAGTGGACAGTGGTTGAGACAATATAAGGTACTAAGAAGAGAGAGCCAACACAATCATCGAAGGCAAAGATAGATCCATCCAGTGTTTGGGCTTGTGCTTGTGGGAGGGAGAGTATAAAAGTAGTAGAACCCAAGGTCCCAAGGAGCTTATAGTTTAGTTAGGGAGACACCTAGTTACTCAACAAGTGTACCGCATTGAGTTCCCTCTCTGGGCCCAAACCCTACAATCCAGCTGAGAAATAAGACTTACATAAAAGAGATGACTAGATGGGCTGGGGTCAAGGGCAAACCCATGTAGGTCAGCCAGAAGAGTTGCAAGACAAACACTTAAAAAATTTTTTTGGTAGAGTAGGAACAGCTGATTATGTTAGTGCTGGAGACACACAGAAGATTGACGTGACTTGTAGAACACAGAGAGAGAGGCCCTCTCTTCCTATGGGTGTTTGAAGCTAGGAATTAACAGATGGAGCCACAGCGAGGTGGGGAAGAATAAAACCCAGGTAGAGAACGGGGAAGGGATGGGAGTCATGTCCCATTGGTTGATCAACAACTATTGAGGGTCTCTTTTGTGCAAAGCTCTGAATTCAACTGGAGAAACTAGAGGAACAGACACAAAACCTGAGCTTGGTGAATTCCCAGCCTAGTGGGGGAGGTGGAACCCACACATGAGAAAAGACATAAAACTACTTTCAAAGAAACTAGTAAGTGCATAAAAATAGGTGTGTATAGATTCTGATCCTGAAGGGCTGCGGAGACCTGAGGTGACTGGCACTAGGTAGGGTAGGTTGGGAACGCTTCCCAGGAGAGGCCAGTCAGGAGGGGGTTCCAGAGGGATCGAAAGCACTCACTTTGATCCCGTTCTTCCCAGTGGGTAAGTCTCCTCTTGGTTTCCCTTTACTACCAGGACGGCTTTCGTCAAGCCCAGTCAAACCTGACTTTTTTGTCGATCCTGAAGGAACCTTACCAGGAACTGGCTTACGTGCGGCCTAAGGACATCTCTGGTAAACTCCCCAGGTTGATCAGTCTCATCCGTATCATCTGGGTCAACTCTCCCCACTACAACACTCGGGAGAGACTGACCTCCCTCTTCCGAAAGGTGTGTGTCTGCAGAGGGTAGGACGGAGGGTTTTACGGGGATGGCCACGTTGATAGAACTCAGATTTCTGGAGAAGGTGAAGAAATTCTGATTCGCTGACCAGAGGATCGGTGGTGGAGAGGTAGTGAGGAGGGCCTTTCAGGCCGACAGAGACAAAAGGCTTTTGCGCACATAGTCCACTTTAGTGATGCTCAGCACTGGGGCCTGGGCTGGAAGTTTTTGCTTCCAGGTGGAAGGAGTCTAGGCAGGAAGAGAGGCTTTGTGAAGAGGCCTGGTTGGAGCACAGGGAGGAGGGCAGGAAGGACAGACTCCCAGGCTGAGCTGTAAAGGAGGGGGAAGACCCTCTCCTCCTTATTTCCAAAGATGGAGCTTGCAGTGGGTGAGAGGCAGACTTAGGAAGGAACACCGGCTTCTGAGGAGAAAGACCCGGCCCATTTCATCAGGGTGACCGACTCAAAGAGTAGGGGAAATGGCGCTGAGCTGAGCGCTGGCAGGGAAGCGCAGCTGCAGAGCAGGGGGTGGAGGTGGAGCCTGGAGGACCAGCGGCAAGCTGGGTATCAGGAACCCGATCAAGAGGTAGGAAGCTGAGACCTGAGGTGGGGTCCAGGGGGTGCCGGGGGGGTGCAATCAGGACTGTGAGTTGACGCTGTTGGGACCCTTTCTGCAGATGAGCAATGAGATCATCCGCTTATGCTGCCGTGCCATCTCCCTGGACCGGATCTTTGAGGGCTTTGTCATTTCCAGCAAGGAGGACCTACAGGGCTGCATTTCCTGCTGTCACGCCTGGAAAGATCACTACCTACGGGCTGCCCAGATGCACACCCAGTACGACGTGCCTCCCCAGAATTGCATGTGTGACCCCTCATCATTCCCGTAGAGGGTAGATTCTGACTCCTTCTGCTTGCAGTTTAAGGCTATGGGTTATATTCTTCTAGAGTTTTCGCAAGAGTCCAAGTTTCCTCTCTGAATATAGATATTCTAGCTCCTAGCCCTAGGTTCTCCTAACTCTTATAACCTCTTCTCCTTGATCCCAAGAATCCCCCCTGGTCTTTTCCTCCTTTCTTGCCCCTAAAGTCTAAAATTCCATTATGTGCAAACCTTCTCCCAGAACAGAGATGCTTTGTCTCCTCTCGGTTCACCTCACCTTGTGTCTCTTCTCTCAGGGCTCAGGAAAATTGTTTTTTAGGGTTTCATTTTCTAAGGCTCCCCCTGAACCAGGACCCCCAGTGCCAGCCTGGTACAGGCAGGTTGATACCTCGTGTTCCTGCTTCTGACCGGTCAGTGTTTCTCCTACACAGGTTCTCCAACCGGGGCTGGGTCCTGGACCAGACCAGCATATTCGCCCAGGTCGATGCCTTTGTACAACGCTGCAAGGACCTTATCGAGGTGGGGAGACTGTCAGGGAAGGAGACTCAAAGCCAGCAGCAGAGGCTCCAGAATCCCTGTCCAGGAGCTGGGGGAGCTGGGGCTCAGGCTACACGTGGGACTTGCTGCTTTGGCTCTTCTCGCCTGACCCTGTGCCGGACCACCATCCCGTGTTTTGAGGCTTTTGCCTGTTACCGCTGCCTTAGTATCTCATGTTTCATGCTACAGCTAAAATTCACCCCGGTAGCCCCTTGCGTCTGGTTGGTCCTCCTTAGTTCTTAGACATTTTAAGCTAAACCAAAGAGCACAGGACTGACAAGTTCAAAAAGGAGGGCAGGTAGCCTCACGCTGACTTCTTTGCAGGTGTGTGACTGTCAGTACCATTTTGCCCGCTGGGAGGATGGCAAGCAAGGTCCCCTTCCCTGCTTCTTTGGCGCCCAGGGGCCCCAGATAGCACGGAACTTGCTGGAGATCGAGGACATCTTTCATAAAAACCTGCATGTGCTGCGAGCTGTTCGCGGGGGCATCCTGGACGTCAAGAACACCTCTTGGCACGAGGACTACAACAGGTGACAGCATTACAGCTGCCCCCACCCCAGGTAGAGCAGAGGTTGCGAAACAAGAGCAGGAGGAGTGGCCAGAGTGTACCCAGGGAGGCGGTGGAGGTGACAGGTCAGGGATGGGGAGGGCAGGGTGGGGAGCAGCTCGAGAAAGGAGGTGGTTCCTCAGACTCAGGGTTCCAGAGTCAGCCTTTCTGGGCTTGGATGCTGGTTCTGCCACAGACTAGTTATGTGACTCTGGGCAAATTGTTCTACCAGTTGGAGTATAAAATAACGGTTAGGGAGAAAGCTTACCTCATTGCGTTGTTTTGAGGAATAAATGGATGAATGCATGTAAAGCTCATAGTCAGTGGCTGGCACCTAGGAAGCCGTCAGGACATCCGGCGTGGTGGTCTTACTCAGGGGATGTACTTGGGGTCAGGTGAGGGCACCCAGTCTCAACATGTCTCTAACGGTGCAGGTTCCGAGCTGGAGTCAAGGACCTGGAGGTGATGACTCAGAACTTGATCACTTCCGCCTTCGAGTTAGTCCGCGACGTGGAGCACGGGGTGCTCCTGCTGGACACCTTCCACAGGCTTGCAACCCGAGAGGTGCCGCCGCGGGCCTGCTTCCTCCACCCGCTAATTCTCTTGCCTCTCCTGGTCCTTCCAGCACCATCCAACCTCCGTTCACTCTCTCTCCCGTGTCCTCAGTTGCCTCTTTTCTTCCCGCGGTTCCCCGAGTGCCGGGATGGCTAGGGCGCGGGACTCCCACAGCCGGGTGTAGCTTTTCCCCAGGAGGAGTCGTTGGAGGCAACCGCATCCCCGGGGCGTGTTGTCACCTTCCGCTTCTTTGTCAGGTCATCAAGCGAACATACGACAAGAAGGCGGTGGATCTCTACGTGTTGTTCAATAGCGAACTGGCCCTCGTGAACCGCGAGCTGAGCAAGAAGTGGCCATACCTGGAGCCCTACATGGCCCAGCATTCCGGGCAAGCGCACTGGGTGCGGATCCTGCGGCGGCGCATCGATAGAGTCATGAACGTAAGCCTGGCCTTGTCCGGAACTTGTTGTCGGGGAGGCCGCAGAGTTCGCAGGCTGAGCCCAGAGCTGGGAGGGTCGGGGCTGGTGCTGGGAGTCTCCCTGGAGAGGTTTCCTGACCCGAGGCGGGGTCGGACCAGAGGGCCGGCAGACGTTGCCGTCTGCGCTGAGGAAGGGCTCCTAATAGTTTTCGACCTTGTGCCTCTTAAATCCTTCACCTCCTATCACTGACTTCCTTTTCTTTTTTTCTTGAGCTGAATCTCTGTGCTCCTCTTTCTTCTTTTCGACTCCCTTTCTCATCGTGCCTTGGTCTCTTCCTCTCACCCTTCTTTTTGGCCCCACTTTTGAGGAGTGAGAATCAGTCTCCGTGGCGAGCCTTACGCATACCGTTGTGTGTATGTGGCCTCAGGGAGATGGTAACACAGACGAATTTGGCAAGTAGACTCCGACCATCTCTGCTTTTCCCCCTCAGTGTCTTTCCAACGCCCATTTCCTGCCCCACATTGGGACTGGAGAGGAGACTGTCCACACCTATCAGCAGATGGTTCAGGCCATTGATGAACTGGTTCGAAAAACCTTCCAAGACTGGACATCAACTCTGGACAAGGACTGCATTCGGCGGCTGGATACACCATTGCTACGAATCAACCAGGAGAAGGCGGGCATGCTGGACGTCAACTTTGACAAGTACGAGACCCACCCTGACTCCCTCTCCCTTGGTTTGTCCTGTCTTGGGTGCCGTCTAGTTCCCCAACCCTCCCAAGAGGTTAACTTCCATCTCTTGGTTTCTGTCTATTCTTCTAACTCTCTCTTATCCTGTAATATGTTTACTATCACTTCTTAATTTTAATTTCACAGTTGATCTTCCCCAAAAAGCCTGATTAGAAAAAGAAAAACCCCAGTAACCTACTAGACCAGTGATGTAGGTGTCCTGCCACTAGATGGCTGTGATGGTTCAGCAAAATCATCCAAACCACGAGCCACCGAGGGGGCTCACCTGAGACGGCTCGCCTGAGACTTGCTGGGGCTGTCAGACCATGCCCTCTCTTACAGCTTTATAATCATGACATTTTCATATTACAATTATTTTAAATTTAATTAATTCATTTATTAGTTATTCAAAAGTATGCCCTGAGTGCCTTCTGTGTGCTAAGAAGTGAGGTGGACACGGGATGGACACAATGGGAGTCCCTGCCCTCTGTTACTCTACCCTGGAGCCCTGCCTCTTTTCTATATAAGATGCAGAAGAAGGAGGGGCGGGTATAGCGCAAGTGGTAGTGCGCATGCTTAGCATGCACAAGGTCCTGGGTTCAATCCCCGGCACCTCCTCTAAAAACAAACAAACAAACAAACAAACATAATTACTCTCCCAAAAAAACTTAAAAAAAAAAAGATACAGAAGAGGGAAATAAAGAGGGAACTGTGTAAGGCAACCATCTCCAGAGATTACAAACCTGATGACAGTTTTTCCCGAATCGGAAGGAAATAACCTCCTACTTGAATGTTTTTGGCTCCCTCTTGTCGTCATCTAGGCCCTATAATAAGAGTCACTTCCCACGCTTCTGGGTTTTTGCTACTAGAATTGGCTTTAATTCATGGACTGTCCTTATCTGTTGTGGCAAATGTGGAAGGGGCTTTGCCAGAGAAGACCTGTGTGGAGACGGAGTCTGAGTCAGAGAGACTGAGTGTGCCTGTCCTGGGAGCTGAAGGCAGCCTCACCAGGGGGAGATGACCATTATGTTTGAGGAAGAAAGCAAAAGAACCGAGATGGAGAAACAGGGCCGAGTGTCAGGTCAGAGGGGTGAAGGGAAGGGCAGCAGCGAGGAGGACAGAGATGCGAGGAGCCCCGGGGGAACAGGAAGCAGTCGATAAGCAGAACGTGAAGAAGAGGGTAAGAGGTTTGAGATAAGCCTTTGACCAGGGAGGCATGTCGAGATCTGTGTTGATAGGGTTTGTGGTTTGTTGAGGAATGGCCAAGTAGGATCATAGAAAAATAGCCTCATAAATCAACAATAAGATTTTGAAGAGATGGAAGACTAGGGCAGGATGACCCAGCTATGATGTTTGCAAGAGTATAATGGGCTTGAATCTGTGAGGCACATGCTCCCTTCAAGCTGGGTTCTCCCAAAGGTACTATGTTTGGAGAGACACCTGGACATGCTTGGGATAATATGAGTATTATTAACTCGGAGCCCTTTTCCCCTGAATTAAAGGATCATATTCAAAGAACAGAATTTTATTAAACATCAATGACCGATATTTACATTTGAAGTAGGAGAGAAAACAAGAGCTGAGGTAAAGAGAGGCCATAGGTCAGCACTGGTTGGTGGCTACTTCCTTCTAATCCTCGGGACCAGCCAGTGAGAGTGAATAAAGCGTGAGCTTCTGTGCCCCGCAGACTAGAGTTTGAAGCCTGGAGCTTTTTTGCCATGTGACCCCAGGCAAATACTGCATTTCTCGGAGCCTGAGTTTCCTCATCTACTTAAAAAATCTTTTCCTGAGAGGTGGTCAGGAGTCACGATGACACATATCAAAGTCCTTGCAAAGAATGAACAATCAAGAAACATCATCTTCCCTCCAGAAAAATTGCCTTTGTGAACTTGGTGAACACAGTATTTCTAAAACAAATTTAGCAAGGTGATATAATAGTTTTAATTTTTAAAACATTTCCACCTTTTAGAAGGGGTAATATATGCATGTTCTAAAATTCAAAAGTCATACCAGGGCTGAGGATGAAAAATCTCCCTCCACTGCTGTCCCCCAGTGACTCAATTTCTCTCTGCACAAACGGTCAAGGTTACCATTGTGTAACAGCCCAGGGATAAGAGTGTATGTCTATCTAAGTATCCTTTTTAATATAAATAGTAGCATACTGTACACGCTGTTCTATACATTTCACCTGTTCTCAAAATGATTTAATTTTCCATCATAAAATTCTTGATCATTTTAGAAAATTGCAAAATGCAGAAAAATAGACGAAAGAAAAAAATTCGCCCAAAGATAACCATTCTCATTCTTAATGATTTGGTGTTTTTATTTTTATCACCCCCTCCCATTTCATATGGTTGGTTTTCTTTAATTTTTTAAGATCTTTTTTAATTTTTAAATTGAAATTACGAAAAGAGGTGCATGCTCACTGCAAAAAAAGAAAAAAATCATCTAGAAGTATATAAAGGAAAAAGTGCAAATCCAGCACACAGCCTCACTTCTTAGAGGCAGCCATGATTACCATGTAATCAAAACTACACACTGCATGCATAAAACAGGATCCCACTCTAAACAGTATTTTTGAAACTTGCTTTTCTTAAAGGTTAGCACTCTGTGTGGGAAGTCTTCCATTCTATACGTACAGAACCACATAATTATTTTTCATGGCTTATAGCATCCCATAGTTTGGCTGAACTGTAATTCAACCAACCAACCTACTGTTGGTGGACTTAGAAGCTGTGCAGTTTCTATAAGGTTCCTGAATATTCTGTGCTGGAGGCTTTCAGCTGGGCTTTCTGCGTCTGGTTCCCTTCCCCCCAACAGCGGTGTGTCCACCTGACGGTTAAGATTAGTGCCCCAGGTAGCCAGGGTAAACTTCAGAGGCAACTCGTGTCTGCTGTGATCATCTCTTGTTGAGGGACACGACAGATATTTATCTCAAACTCCGTTTGCATAATCTTTATAGTAGAGTTTAACAAGGCAACTTCGGGCCAAGTATTTACAGCCTGGGTTTAACTGAAACCCAGATAATGGCTAAAACACTTCTTCCAGAAAGAAGAGGTGCCCCTGTCCTTTGGCAGTTGTTTTCTAGAGAGATCTGTTATAAGCTGCTTTACATTTTTGTGGTTTTAAGATAAAACTGCCTCAATCCAGTAAGTAATGTATGGGGGGGAAAAAAAAACCCAGGATCACAGGAAAGGATTTTGAAAAGTCTGGGCTCATTAAACCAGTAAAGACATCCAAGACAGTTTCAGCTTTTCCAAAACGTATGAATTCTCCAGAGAGGGGCAGATAACTTTATCAGGTTTACTTTTTTCTGTTCATGCTCTAGATAAGATCTTGAAATAAGCATGCTCTTCAAATGTCCTGATTGTCCTCAGAATTACCTGACTCTCCCCTAATTCTAGGAGCCTTCCAGTCCCTAATAATACCTATTTTATCTCACAAGAGGTTCTGTTATCCCACCTTATATCCCAAATATTTGAACTCTGAGGTCCAAATTGGCTTTTACCACGTTTTACAGCCAGATCAGCTTTATAGATTGCACTTAACACAAACATATTCCAGATGTCTTCTGTAACCTGGCTGAAAAGAGTTGTGTTATCGTTGTGTATGTAGCAGACTCTTCTGTTCAGTGGGACTTCTTCGGAGAAGGACAGGGGACGCTGGCGTCTGTCCGTGTTTTGCATCTAGGGCTTCCTCTTCCTCCTTTTCTCCTGATCTGACAGCACCTTGTCCATCAGGTCAGTTCATTCTGGGCTGTCAGCACTAAAAGTCATCCAGCTTCACTACCCTGCCTCTATTGTCCAACTGCTTGTCTGAGGATAAGTCAGAAAATATTTTACAAGAACAATCCCCCAGTCTGATTTTTAAAACAAAATTCACTTTGTCAATAGAATCAATTTGAATTCTAGAAATGTGTTGACAAACTTCTAGCCAAGATTGAGCATCATTGTGAGAAAAGGTCCTCGCATGGCTGTCAGCTCAACCTCAGGAAGGTATTTTCCAAATTCATCATGTTGACTGACAATTAATATTCGATAATTTGCCTTAAAGTTATTTTGAAAAATCTTGGCATGATGAGAAAATGAAGAAACATTTTGGTTCCCACTGGATAGTGTACATACCCAAGTGGGCTTGCCAAGATGTTTACGGAGTCAAATTCAAGGACTCCAGTTTGAAGAACATATGAGAATATGTTTATGCCACTAGAAATGTGCCCATATATATTCACCCCCTCCATCCTCCCAGTATAGCTATCACACAATTTTTGATTAAATTGATATTCAGTGTTTTTCTTAATGACTTTGTTAGCATTGGTTGCTGCCGAGCCAAGTAATTTTCTGTTGTTCTAGTTCTTTCCTTTCTAGTACAATGTTTGCTCTTTTTGGAATGAATAATTATCTCACTATTTTGTTAGCACTCTGTTCCCTATCGTTAATTCTTCCAGACCAACCAATAAAGCCCATTTGAATATTTTCCCTCGCAATCTGACTTGTCGGGCAGGTTACTGGTTTCATATTCTTCTTAGCGCTCTCCCTCCTGGAATTCCCTTGTAACTCTTGCTTCAGTCTGACTGGTTGGTTTTGAGGTGGCCCTGGGACTCCCCTGAACCTCTTTTCTTGTTTTATTTCCTATTTCCTTTGTCTTCCTCTTTCTTGGTTAATGCCCTTGTTTTGATGGAGTGCATTCTTTAGTAGTTTTCCAAGAAATGGTGCATAGGAGATACATTTTTTGAGTTCTTGCATGATTGAGAACTGTTTCTGCCTTACACGTGTTGGTCATTTGACCGGATTTGGAATTCTTGATTAAAAGTAATTTTCCCTTGTTCTGGCTGCTCCCTTTTACTTTGGAAGCTTTCCTTAAATGTCTCGTAATCCACGGTTCATTTCGTATTTGAGAGAGCCTTACTCACTTTGAAGAATTTTGACACAGTTTCAAAAATAATTCGTATTTTAGTGGAGATCTTCAAGGTTTGAAAAAACAGCTTTTCTTCTTCCACAATCTCTTAAAGCATATATCACAAATAAATGAGCACTTGGAAAGAGTTTCCTTCATTGGAAGATTCCTGTCCAATAAAGGTGAAAAACTTGAAATGTGATATTATTTCCCATTTGTTAATTTAGTGCTTGCCCGCATGTAAGGGAGCTGCAGGGGAAGTGGATTTTTTTTGCTGAGTCTCCAGTGCCTCAACGAATGGGATTTTTAAAGGATCCTGGAGAGAGAAGGGTACTTCTGCTGAAGGGCAGAGCTAATAAGAAGAGGACTGTGGTTCAGAAGCCAGGGAGTGTGTCTGAGGCAGGTGGAGAGGAGTCCACCAGGATGTTAAGACCTGTAGAGGGATCAGGGAGGATGGGGCTGAGGAGGTTCTTGGGGTTTAGTTACAAGACATCCTACAAGAAGTCCTAGACAAGCTTGATGCTAGCAGATTTAGAGGGTAAGATGGGAGCCAGCTCTCAGGGGATTGAAGCATGGGAGGAAAGGAAAGGAAGGGGATTCCGGAGGATGATTCTTTAAATAAGATAAGCTAGAAAAGGTGTGTGATGCCTGTAGGGGGATATTGGAGTCGGGGAAAGGCTGGGTTTTATTTTTGTTTTAAGATTGTAGAAACTTGGCCATATTTAAATATTGATGGGAAGGAACAAATAGGTTGAGGGTGGAGGAGAGGTGCAGAAGGTGGCATCTGAAGGAGGGAACCGGATAGAAAAACAGAGCCCAGGAAGAGGGGCTGGCCTTGGGTGGTAGGAAGGCCTCTTCTGTTGTCAGTGGGAGAAATCATAGTGTGGAGACAGGTATGTTCCTAAGTTTTACAGCAGGGACATCATGGAATTCTCTTGCTTGATGGCTTTGGATTTCTGTGATGGAGAAGGTGAGGCTTTCTGCAGAGAGGGGGAGGGGCAGATCAGGTTTGAGATAGCAGAGGATTTGCAAACAGTCACCGTGAGAACAGGAGGGACAGCAGATTGGGGAAACCCCAGGGATGCAGTCTGGAGAGGCCAGCTGGGACCGGAGACCTTGAACGTGCAGCAGGCTAATCTATGTGGTCGTTTAACCTACAGTCCTGCTCAGCCACCTTCACATGGGCTCAGCTGGGCGGACAGTGCTTTAGCCAGGGTGGGGATTTTGCCAGGTGGCTTAGACTAAGGAACGAGGCGAAAGAGGGAGGATTGGCAAGAGAGCAATGAAAGTGGGCAAGGTCTGCGGAGAAGGTGGTAGGGAGGCAGGGAGGTAGGGAAAGGGGACAAGTAGGCAGGAAGAAAGACCAGGGGTTATGCCCTGAAGGTCCAATGGGATCAAAGAACAGGTAGACTGGGAGGACTTGAGTGCAGGTGGTGGAATCGGGGGAGGAAACTGGGCTCAGGAAGGAGCTGTCTGCTGTCTGCGTGGTTATCTCAGAGATGGTGGTGGAACATGAATTCCGCAGTGTGGCCGCTGGAATGAGGAGGAGGTCACTGGGTGGGAGGCGGCAAGGGATGCTCTGGATGCAGGCCACATACGCAGCTTAAATTTTCTCTTCTTTTTCAAAAATTTATTTTTATTTTTATTTATTTGGGGTTTTTTGGGGGAGGGGCTAATTACGTTCATTTACTCATTCATTTAGTATTATTATTTTTTTAATGGAAGTACTGGGGATTGAACCCAGGACCTTGTGAATGCTAAACATGCGCTCTACCGACTCAGTTATCTGGTATTGCATTTAATTAAGGAAAAAGAAACTAGTGAAATTAATTTTAATATTCAGCCCAGTATTCCCCAAATATTATCATGCCAACATGGAATCATATAAAAAATTATCCACGGAGAGTTTTCCATTCTCTTTTTCATGCAAAGTCCTCTCTGCCTTCCATCTTTGTGTCTTTTTCTCTACTTTCTGAGGGATTTCTGTCAACTTTATCTTATATCTTTCTTTTGATTTTAAAATTTTCTGCTCTCGTTTTTAACTTTCAAGAGCTCTCATGGTGGCCCGATTATAGCATCTTGTTTCTGTTTCACAGATGCTCTTTTGTCTCTTATCTCTGTCTGAGGATGTTCTATGTGGTTTTGTTGGTTTTTCTTTTTGGGGTGGGCCATCTCCTTTCTGCACAACCTCTGTGCCCTCTCATTCCCTTCTGGTGGCTTTTTTCTGTTTGTTTTGACTCCCACCTTCTGTGCTGGGAAAGACAGAGGCCAGTGTTCTATGATCCTTGGTTGCCTGTCCATATTTAAGGGTCGGGGGCTAGACAGCTGACTGACAGGTGTGCTGAGCAGGAGCGGGGGCTTCTCAACTGGGAGCCTCACTGCAGGCTTGTCAGGGTGGGCTGCTTCCTGGGGACTCCTGAGGTCATCATCCTCAGGACTTTCAAATGTAGGCTGGTCAGAGGTCACAGAAAACCATCTTTCCAACCTTGTTCTGGAGGGTGTAGGTCCAGCTGCCAGAGTGCTGGTTTCTGGGTGGGAAAGGAAGGCTGGGGTGGGGGTGGGGGTCTTAACATCCAGTGTGTACATGTCACTCAATACCCCTGCTCTTAGAGCTCCTTCAACCGAGCCTGGGGTCCCCAGTCCAGAGACCTTCTGTTTCTGTCCTGCCTCCCCAGACGAGAAGCCTTCAGTCTTATGCTGCAGTGACAGAGGGAACTTGCTTAACTCTGCAGAGTAGAGGAGGGGAGATGGGTAGAGCTGCTTCCTAAACTTTTGTGGTTTTTTTCACTTGTTTTTTAAAAATTAAAACAAAATTTTTTTTTTAAATTTTAAGTTCCTTTTCTTTTCTTTTTCTTCCTAGACTTTCAACTTTTCCTCCTGTTTCAGTCCCCCCATCACCCATTTTCTGAGATACTTGCAGCCACCAGCCCCTGGGTCTTTTGAGAACCTTTGAGACTCCTCTTCCGCTCCTTATCCACCTACTTTTCCGCGTTCACATTTCTTCTACTGTTGTCTCCTTGTATTTGTGGGCTTATGCCTTAAACAAACGAACCCTCCTCCCTTTACTGTCATTTTAGTGGCTTGGGGAGGGGAGCAAGAATCCATGTACCCAGTCCACCTTCTTTACCTGGAGGTTCTGCTTTGTTTCCTGCCGGTACTGCTTTGTCCCTTGCTGGTTCTGGTTCGTGCCCTGAGCAGTCCCTCTGCTGCTTGGCTTCTCTCCCTCCCCAAGGTCCCTGCTGATTCTCTTTGTGGAGATTGACTACTGGGAGCGGCTGCTGTTTGAGACGCCCCATTACGTGGTGACCGTCGCTGAGCGTGCCGAGGACCTGCGCATTCTTCGCGAAAACCTGCTGCTTGTGGCTCGGGACTACAACAGGTGGGACCCCAGTCCTGACTGCAGCCCTCCTGAGTGCCACTTTGTGTCCCTTCTTTGTCTTATCTGCCTCAGGATGTTGTGCATGTCCTACAGTATGCATCCTTCACGGTTTGTCCATCTCAGACAAAAAAAAATTCTTTCCTGTGCTTTCTCGTTTGGCCCTACAGTTATTCCTGTCCTTTGCAGTGTTGCCTTCTAGCTTTAGAATAGAGAGCAAAAACAGCAGGTCCCCCCACACCCAGCGGGGCACCTGGACCATATATATTGTCCCCTAGGTCACTTCTCTGGGATGGAAGCTAGGTGGCATTAGGACTACTGGCACAGAACAATGTAAGATTCACTGAACCGAGCAAGGCCACACTGGCACTGCTCTTAACACCCTTAGTACTCGTCTCTGGGGTGAGGCTTTTCTCTGGGTTGGGCACCTTTCTCATCCCAGTTCAAGTCAGAGAGAGTGGGACCAGTAGTCTTGTTTGGGTGTCTAGAACTGTGGTGTCCAATATGGTAGCCACTAGGTCATGTGTCTATTTCTGTTTAAGTTCATTATTTGAAATTAAGTAAAATTAAAAAATTCAGTTACTCATTTACACAGGCCGCATTTCAAGTGCCCCACAGCCACTCGTGGCTAAGTGTCTACAAATACTAGGCAGCACAAATGGTAGAACTTTTCCATCATGGCAGAAAGTCTTATTGGAAACCACTACCCTAAAGTCATGAACTTTCAGATTTCTCCAGCAAGTCTCCTCGTGTGGAGGAGAGGTCATCAGAGCCTGTCCCCATCAGCTACTAGTCTTCTCTTACACACAGGATTATTGCCATGCTGTCCCCAGATGAGCAGGCTCTATTCAAAGAACGTATCCGGTTCCTGGATAAGAAGATCCACCCTGGACTCAAGAAACTGCACTGGGCCTTGAAGGGGGCCAGTGCCTTCTTCATCACGGAATGCCGGATACACGCCAGCAAGGTGGGCCATGGTCATTAGACCCTAAAGGTCTGCAAGGCTGACCGAAAGGCCAGTGCATGGCCAATTAATATCTGAGTTTTGGTTAGTGATGGAGAGACCAGGGAGTAGTGTGAAAGAAATAAAGTGTGCTTAGGGAAGAACTTTCTGTTTTAATGTCAGCAACTCTAGCTAGAGGACAGTTGGAAGGATAGAATTAGGTCCAGAGGATCTGTTCCCAAGCTGAAGCCCTCCCATGGGTGGGGGCCTGACTCCAGGTGCAGGCGATTGTGAATGAGTTCAAGGCGTCCACTCTGACCATCGGCTGGCGAGCCCAAGAGATATCAGAGACGCTGCTGGTGCGCATTAGTGGCAAACGGGTGTACAGGGACTTGGAATTCGAGGAGGACCAGAGAGAGCATCGGGCAGCTGTGCAGCAGAAATTGACAAGCCTGCACCAGGATGTGGTGGCCATCATGACCAACTCCTACGAAGTCTTCAAGAATGATGGCCCTGAGGTAGGGCAGCTGTGGCCAGGGCTTTGTGGTTGGGCAAGTCCCCAGGCCCCCAATCCCATCAGACCCTTCTCTTCATCTTTCCCCTTTTCCCTCAGTGTGTGCTTCTCAAACATCCCTCTCTAGTCTTGGATTCACCCAACCTTCAGTCTTTCAAATCTCCTTCCTTCAGGACTCAGTGTCCTGCCTTTCTATTGAACCAGCTTGTTCCCCTCCCTGTTGACTGGTTCTCATTTCCCAGGACCTGGCCTGTCTTCCCTGAGGGATTCTCTTTCCCTGCCACTTCTCCCACCAGATTCAGCAGCAGTGGATGCTGTACACAATTCGGCTGGACCGCATGATGGAAGATGCCCTGCGCCTGAATGTGAAGTGGTCACTGTTGGAACTGTCAAAGGCCATCAATGGGGATGGAAAGACCAGCCCCAACCCACTCTTCCGAGTCCTTGTCATTTTGAAGTATGACATGCAGGGAGGTGTGGCACAGGTAGGGGCCACTTTGCCCCCAGCACACCAAAACCATCACACTTTATCCGCCAGTTTCCGTCAATCCTTAAACTTGGCCCTAGGCCTTGACTTTCTCCCATGGCCTCCAGGCCTGGTTCTCAGGTGTCCAGCCTTCCCAATCCTGAACTTGTCTCCTCCATAGCCTATGCTAAGCCCTCTCCACTGTGCTCCCACAGGTGGAATTCTCACCCACTCTGCAGACCTTGGCCAGTGTGGTCAATGACATTGGCAGCCACCTCATCTCTACCATCTCTGTCTTCCGTCATCTCCCTGAAATTCTCATCAAACGCAAGTTTCATCGTGACCCCATCCACACAATCGTGGGTAAGTGGGCAGTGGGAGGGCACCAGGTTCAGGGGGATCAGAGGCTTAGGGCCGGGCAGAGCTAGGAGACACCAGGGCTGTTTCCAGACATATTGGGCCAGTCGTCTCCCATGACTGGAGAGAACCCAGGTCAAGGGGCTGGATTGGGGAAAGCAGAAAGGACACAGATGGGGGTCAAAATTAGGTGACTAATGCTCAAGGGGTTTGGGTTTTGGGGTGGGAGATCAGGAGGGACAAGTTTGGGACTGGGGCTGGGAATATGAGAGGCCTAGATACCTACAGGTGAGACATCCAAATCCTACAGGATTTCCACCTCCTCCTTTATTTTCTGATGCTCATATTTGAGCCCTGTTTCTTTGGGGAGGTGATGTTGGTGGGGAGGGTCTGGGGCAGTGGCCAGGGGCCAGGCTGGAGTGCGGGTCGGGGTGGCAGTTAGTGAGAAGCATTTTTCTGGGTCTTGAAGAGCGAGATGAGGACATCAGGAAGATCCAGGCCCAGATCAGCAATGGCATGAGCAACAACGCGGGCCTGCTGCAGAGCTACCTCAAGACCTGGGACATGTACCGGGAGATCTGGGAGATCAACAAGGATTCTTTCATTCGTCGCTACCAACGTCTCAACCCCCCTGTGTCTTCTTTTGATGCTGACATTGCCCGGTAAGGGGTGAGGGTCTGTCTGGAAGAGGCACAGAATCGCAGGAGGAGGTCCAGCCTGGAGACTCGGGGGGTAGGCGGGTGGGGGAGTTGGGGGTCGAGGGAGGTATAGAGAACATGTCCTCAACTAGAGGAAAAGCACGGGACCTAGGGCATTGGACCTTTGTTTCTCAAGGGGTAGGAATCAGATAAGAGCTGGGCAGTGTTTAAGGAGAAGGCCGTTTTGTTGGGGATGCCACAGGTCCTGCTAGGAGAGGAGAGACGTAGGGCTCTGAAAGGCAAGAGAAGTGAACACTTCCATTTTAAGAACACAGATGGGGGTTAAATTGAAGAAGATTCTTAAATTCTGATCTGAATTCCCATCTCTGTCCTCTAGTTGTTCATTCATTCATTCAAAAAATACCATAGTCTTACAGGCTGTGAGGAATTAAAAAAAAGAAATGAACAAGTGTTTGCTCCCGAGGTCTCAGTGCAGTAGGGCGGGTAACAGTGTTGCTGGAAAGGCCACGGCGGTGGTGTCTTGAGAATGGCTGAAACCCCAGCTCCACCGCTTACTCGCCGTGTAGCCTTAGGTCGGTCACTTACACTCCCTGGGCCTCAGTGTCCTGTGAAATAGATGTTATAGCACCGACCTTATAAGGCTGTGAGATTATTAAGTATATGTGGAAGCGCTTTGTAAACTCTAAAGCGCTCTGCTAATGTGCTCACTGTTACATGAGCTTCCATGTGATAAGTGCTACGATTAAGGCACACGAGGTGCCAGGGCAGTTGGAGGGAAGGAGAGAGTTTCCGGTTCAGGGAGGGAAGGGAGGGCATGGAGTGACTTTGGGGCTGGGCTTTTCGGGATGGGTAGGATGGCGGCAGGCAGACACAGGCAGTGGGAGGGCACTGCAGGCAGGAACAAGAGCCCAGGGAAAGGCGTGAAGAAGGGACCTCGTGAGCAGGTTCATGAAACAGCGAGTCTCTAGAAAGGAAGTCAGCGGAGGGATTAAGTACAGCTGCAGACTTAACCCTCTCAACAACTGCGTGGGGTGGGTTCTGTTACCATCACCACGTTACGCATGAGGAGACTGAGGCTCAGACCAGTTAAATTGCCTGCCTGAGGTCACAGAGCTAGTGGGCAGCACAGTATGAACTCATCTCTGATCTCTGTGCCTCTAAAGCCTTGAACGCAGGCCGAGGAGTCTGACTGCTCCATTGTAGGCAGCGATCCGGAAATGACCTGATCACAGCTGTGAGCCCCGGGGCAGGCTGAGGCGGGAGATACCCGGGAGCAGAAGAATGCTTTAGGGCTGCTGCCCAGGTCTGGGTGGGAGGAAATACCACCCAGTCAGGGCAGGGGGCACGTCTGCAAAGAGAAAGATGTCCCAGCGCAGATGTGGGCCCTTCCAGCTACACGGAGGTTGCAAATAACGTGCAGAAGGAGGAGACGGTCCTGAACATCCAGTTCGTGCTGCTGGACTGCTCGCACCTCAAGTTCTCGCTGGTGCAGCACTGCAACGAGTGGCAGAACAAGTTCACAACCCTGCTCAAGGAGATGGCGGCCAGGCGCCTCCTGGAGCTGCACAACTACCTGCAGGAGAACGCGGAGAAGTACGGGGCGGGCTCGGTCGCAGGCGTGGGGAGGGCAGGCCCGGGCCTTCCCGCTCACCCACTGGCGCCCTCTTCACCCGCCTGCAGAATCAGCTGCCCTCCCCAGACACTGGAGGAACTAGGGGTCAGTTTGCAACTCATGGATACCCTGCAGCATGACCTGCCCAACCTGGAGGCCCAGATCCCTCCCATACATGAGCAATTCGCCATTCTCGAGAAGTACGAGGTGCCAGTTCAGGACAGCGTGAGTTCCAGCGGTGCTTGGCCCCCCAGAGCCAGGCCCAAAGCAGCAGCAGGTTGTGGGGGAAACTGACACCCCAGATCGTAGCCCCTTGTGCTCTCAGAAGGGAGAGTAGAGAAGCTTGGAAGAAGGCACAAGATCCCAAAGCTTCTGAGAGCCAAAGCGAACTCTGATGATCTTTCAGGTCCGCTTATGGGTTTCTTTTAAGCCCAGCAACTGCTTGATTTCTTTGGGTCTCATTGCATGTAAAACTTGGCTACAGATTCTGGTCTGAAGGATCAGAAAGAGTTCTTAGAAGCATGGGTGGGATGGGCAGACTCCTGCTCGTGGCTGACCCTCCCCTGGGAATTCCCCAGGTGGTGGAGATGCTGGACAGTCTCAATGGGGAGTGGGTCACTTTCCAGCAAGTTCTGTTGGACAGTGAACAAATGCTGAAGAGACACAAGGAGAAATTCAAGACAGGCCTTATTCACTCAGCCGACGACTTCAAGAAGAAAGCCCATAATCTTCTGGAAGAATTTGAACTCAAAGGTACCCTTTCTCAGCCTCTCCTCCTCCTTTCCCTTTGTCTCAACCCAGACTTTCAAAGCCTAGGTCCTCGGGGAGATGCGGACAAGGGGGAACAGAGGAGAGTGGTGCTGAGGAGGGGACAGAGCCTGTCCGCGACACATCTGTCGTCGCTGATTCTTGGCTGGAAGGCAGCAGCCCGTGCTCACAACGTTCCCAGTGTTCTTAGACCCAACTTCCCACTTCCCACTCATTTCTGATTCTCAAGCCATATTTAGTAGTTTTTGCCAAGATTAACCATCATTCTTCCGATGCATTCCCTCCTGTTTCTCTCTATTGTGTGAGAAGAGAAGTGAGATTTATCCACAAAGAGGTTGGCTAGCCGTGATGGCCCTTCAGGGGACCTTGGCTTTGGGTGGGAACCTGAGCTTCATCTTGGTCTTCCCACAGGCCCCTTCACCAGTAACGTGGGCCACCAGGCTGCACTAGAGCAGATCGCCCACGTGCGGGCCACGCTGAACGCCATGCGGGAGGAAGAAAACAACCTCCGGGCGAACTTGGGCATCTTCAAGATCGAGCAGCCGGTCTCCAAAGACCTGCAGAACCTGGAGAAGGTGGTGTGCTGAGCAAGGGCCTCGTGGTGACCAAGGGGAGGGGACGGGGGCAGGAGACTGGATCCCAAGGGCCTGAAAAAACAGCCGGGACCAGGAGGATGGGTATGCAAGGAGCTTTTTTTAAAAGTGGAGGTAAAACTCAGATAACAAAAGAGCCATTTTAAAGTGAACAGATCAGTGGCATTTAGTGCATTCACAATATTGTGTAACCATCACCTCTAATTCTAAAACATTTTCATCACCTCCTAAAGAAATCCTATACCCATTAGTAGTCACTCCTCATTCCCTCTCCCTTCAGCCCTTGTCAATGACTAATCTATTTTCTATGTACAGTTGACCCTTGGACAGCACTGGGTTTGAACTGCGCAGGTCTAGTTATTCGCAAATTTATTTCAATGTCGTATTTCAATACAACAACATTACACGATCCATGGTTGGTTGAATCCATGGGTGGGGAACCATGAATAAGGAGGAACTGCGGATACATAGGGCCAACTATAAGTTATACACAGATTTTCAAGTGCACGGAATGTTGGTGTCCCTAACCCCTGTGATTTTTAACAGTCAACTGTACATGGATTTTCCTATTCTAGACATTCCATATAAACGGAAGCAATGCAGTATGTGTCAGGCTTCTTTCACTGCTCATAATACATTCAGGGATCACCCGTATTGTAGCACATGTCAGTACTGCATTCCTTTTTCTGGGTGAATAATATTCCATCTGTATGGATTTACCACATTTTGTTTATCTATTAACCAGTCAATGGACATTTGGCTTGTTTCCACCTTTTAGCTATTGTAAGTAGTGCTGCTATGAATGTGTGTATAAGTCCCTGTTCCCAATTCTCGTGGGTATGTTCGTAGGAGTGGAATCACTGGATCCTATGGTAACTCTATGTTTAACTTGTTGAGGAACCTCCAAGCTATTTTCCACAGCAGCTGCACCATTTTACACTCCCACTAGCAACATACCAGGGTTTCTGTTTCTCCACATCCTTGCCAACGCTTATTGCCTCCCCCCTTTATTTTTGGTTCTAGCCAACATAGTGGGTGTGAAGTATCTCCTTGTGGTTTTGATTTGCATCCCTACTGACTAACAGTGTTGAGGATCTCTTCATGCACTTGTTACATGAGGAACTCTGAATGCAAGAGAATAGAGAAAAAAATAAAGTGAACTGAGGAGGTGGCTCTGTTACTGGGAGGGAAAAGCTTCTCAGAATGAGGGGAGCAAAGGCCCGGAGTGCTCATCAGGGAGGAAGAGGATCCCTTCACTTAACGCACCTTTCTGCTCTCGGCCACAAAGGAGCTGGATGCACTGCAGCAAGTCTGGGAGATCACACGAGACTGGGAGGAAAACTGGAACCAGTGGAAGACCGGCTGGTTCCTGACCCTGCAGACGGAGGCCATGGAGACCATGGCCCACGGGCTGTTTCGCCGCCTCACCCGACTGGCCAAGGAGTATAAGGTGCGTGGGGAAAGGGCGGGAGCCGCAGGTAAGGCGAGCGGGAAAGAGCATCAGGTCTTCTGATGCCTCCCACTTTTCCCCAGGACCGAAACTGGGAAATTATTGAAAACATTCGCTCAAAAATAGAGCAGTTCAAGCGGACCATGCCTCTCATCTCGGACCTGCGAAACCCTGCCCTTCGAGAGAGGTGAGGCTGCCCCTCGGCTCCTGGGGGCCACCCCCGGGCCTGTCTCTCAGTTGTCCTGTCCATGGCATCCCTGGCACTGTCTGTCCCCTGTGTCCACCAACACACACCTGGAAGAAGGCTTCCCTGGAGCCCGCACCATCCTCTGTGTCTCACAACATCCTGGGTTCTCCGGCCTTCTTGGCTCCTTCCCTCCCATCTCCCCTCGCTTTATGTTGTCATGGCTAAGCTTTGAGTCTTCGTCTGTCCTACAAAAGTTGGCATTTTGTAGCCCAAAGTGTCACTTATGTCCTTTAGTGTTTTTGCTTTTGTGCCTTGTTGAAGAAATCCTCCTAGACCCCGGAGTTAGAAATGCACTTTCTCCATCCTTTCTTCTCGTACTTTATAATTTTGCTCTTCAAATGTAGCCCTTTTACTGCATCTGGAATCCTTTACGTGATGGAAGAGGCCTTTGAAACCATTGGGGCTAGAAGAAATTATTGTATAAATGATGTTTTAATAATTATCTATCTATTGATTTTGGAGTAAATAATTTTACTTCTTTTGCATTGCCTCAGTATAAATGTTTTTGGCAATGTTTCACCAGTAAGTATTTTGTCATTAAGTATAACCTAACCTTTTTATTTGCTTAAGTTGTTTAACCTCTCTAAGCCTCAGTTTCTTCATCTGTGAATGGAATAACAGTAATTCCTCATTTTTACAGGGGTCATGAAAATGAAATGTTGCATGTAAAGCACTTGGCCCTGTGCATCATCTATAGTAAACCTGCAATACTCTATCTTAATTCCCTCCAGAGAATCAGCATCTCAGTCTCTGTATTCTCCACAGTGCCCAGGATTGTATCTTAGAGCCTACTTAGTAAATATCTGTTGGATGGTGAATTAATAAATTCATGGAGGGAAAGGGTATAGCTCAAAGTGGTAGAGTGCATGCTTAGCATGCATGAGGTCCTGGATTCAATCCCCAGTACCTCCTCTAAAAAAAATGTAAATAAACAAATAAACCTAATTACCCCCTAATTAATTAATTAATTAATTAATTAATTAGTGGAATCATAATATCCAAATGGGAGGAAGCCTGGGGAGTGTTGTTAATACTTTCCTGTGGGCCTGGGGGTTCCAGTCTTCTGATCGGAACTTTTGTCCCCGGCTACAGGCACTGGGATCAGGTCAGGAATGAGGTCCAACAGGAGTTTGATCAGGAATCTGAAAGCTTCACCTTGGAGCAGATTGTGCAGCTTGGGATGGATCAGCATGTAGAGAAAATTGGAGAGATCTCTGCCTCAGCAACCAAAGAGCTGGCTATAGAGTTGGTAGGACAGAGTCCTCTCCCATACTCCCCCATTTCCTAAACTTCCTGGACTGAAGGCTTCCAGCTTTTCATCATTTAATGCCCCTCCCCCCCAGCTCCTGTTACCCTTACAGACTAAATACCTGGTTGCTCTGCCCCCCAATTTCTTCCCACAGGGATTACAAAACATTGCCAAGACCTGGGATGTGATTCAGCTATACATAGTACCCTACAAGGATAAGGGCCATCACCGACTCAGGTAGAGAGGGCCTTGGGGCTCCACATGACCAGGGATGCAGAGTGGGGACTGAGGCTTGGCAGGTGGGGCTGGACTATGATTTTGACACCTTTTACCCCAGAGGTACAGAAGAAGTGTTCCAGGCACTGGAAGATAACCAGGTGGCTCTGTCTACCATGAAGGCATCTCGTTTTGTTAAGGCCTTTGAGAAGGATGTGGATCACTGGGAACGCTGCCTCTCCCTCATTTTGGAAGTTATTGAGATGGTGCTCACAGTGCAGCGTCAGTGGATGTACCTCGAGGTCAGGATTCACTGCCCAAGCTCTCCCTACATCCTGTTTTTACTCTTTTGTTTGCATAGGATCTAGATCGTTTTCCTGTCATCAGCCTCATTCCTCCACCTCTAAAACCATTCTTCTTCTAGGACCTTAGCATCTGAACTCTTAGTTATTACCTCTCAGCTTTGACTTCCTCCTTGAAAAGCCTTTGTTCTTCTTCCATTTGTCTTCCTGGACCCATGCACCTGGACTCCCAACCCCAAGTTTCTTTCTGGAACTTGGGCATCTTGCCCTTCAGTTCTGATGCTCCTTATCTTCTCCTCAGTTCCTGGTCTGGGAGCAGGGATCAGGGTGTGAGAGTATGTGAGTAATAACCCCTTAACCCAATTGTTGGCCCTTCAGAATGTCTTTCTAGGAGAGGACATCCACAAGCAGCTGCCCAATGAATCAAGCTTATTTGACCAAGTCAATGGCAACTGGAAAGCCATCATGGACCGGATGAACAAGGACCCCAATGCTCTCCGGAGCACCCACTATCCAGGTTTGAGCTCCATGGCCTCTTGCCTTGACATAACCTCAGTTGCTGTTACATGTGTATGAAGTCATGGCCATGTGCTTCATTTACTGATAGACTGACTATAGTACCTGGCTGTCATACCATCACCATCTCCTCTTCTAAGCATTAAATAGCAGTGCAGTAAATTAAATTCAGCAGATATTTGAGTGGAGTACGATAGAATGGTTAAGAGAATGGGATATGGAGTCAGACAGACTTGAGTTCAAAATCTGACTCATGCCTTCCTGACTGTGTGCTCTCGGGCGGCTTGCTTCCCCCATTCTGCAGTTTCCTCCCCTCTAGGGCGTGTGTGTGGTTATGGTAGCTCTTTCTCAGGGTTTCTGTAAGGATAATAAAGGAGGATGTAGCACTCAGTTCATGTCTGACATGAAGTCAGTGCTCAGTTACTAGCACTGTGACTCAGGAGACCGTGATGGGGGAGTCCCTCTTCTTCTCTAACTGGTTCATTCAATGCAATCATGCAGATAAATGAGATAATGAAAATAAAGCACTTATCACATTAAATAACACAGAGAACACCCTTGGTTACTAGGAGCTATTGTTATTATCTTGACTTTAATTGCTGTATCAGATTAACTAGTCTTTATTGTAGATGCTGGTCAGCTTGGGGATGGGGTGAGAGACAGCATCGTGACGCCTGGTTAATGGTGGCAGATCACAGTAAAGAATCAGGAAGTCAAAAAAAAAAAAGAATCAGGAAGTCAGGTTTGGCGATGGGCACCTGGAGTGGGTATCATGACAAGAGTTCTGGCAGTGGGTACGAGGACTGGCCCAGGGCCAATCTAACAGTTCTTCATTTTCCCAAGAACCTTGAGTATACACATCAGAAAATCATGATTTGATTTATCAATTATTCTGATAAAATATAACTATTAGGATATGCAAAAATGAGTGACAACCTGCATTTTTTAGAAATAATAGTTGAGGTAATTGACATAATTCCATTTTAGAACAACCTACAAGCAGAGTCATAAAAACAACTAGCTCTTTGTTCAGCACACTGAACAAGCCTGTGTCATCCACTGCTACCGGGGCTCCCTGTGGTCTCCAGGGGCCACTCAGGTGGTCCCTCAAAGATTCTAACAGCCTGCAGACTCCATGCTTGAAGGCCTGAGGGTCACCTCAGACTTTAGGGCATCCATACTTCGGTCAGAAAGCTAGAAACTGGGGAGACGAAGGAGATAAACCAATCAAAATCTAATGCTGGAAAGAAACGTTATCGAGAACCTACAAATGTGAGCACATTTTATATCTTGAGTTGTTCTTTGAGGTGGATCTTATTACTGTTTTACAAAGCGGTAAAAGCTCCCTGACGTTAACTGACAGGCTAATAGGCGAAGAGCTGCAATTTGAATGGCCATCATCTGCCTCCCAGTCCAGTGCTCTTTTCACTGTGTCGTGAGGGACACCGCGACCCCAGTGGTTGCAGACCTCCCTCATTGTGTGCCTCTGATGTGTATTTAAATCTAATGATTTCACTTGTTGAACTGTTAGGTGCAGAACAATCTCTAATTTTCAGGGATGATCAGTGGAGCCCCAGTTCTTTGGTGGAAAGGAACTACTGTTCCAAAGACTGATGGGAGATGTAGCTATACTAATGGAATCATATATGATGTATATAATTAATACATAACACATAATATGTACAATAATATATAGTACTATTATACTTAATAATGAATTAATGAGGAGAATGGGAAAACATCATAGAGTGACTGGGGACACTTCTGTGCTTCCAAAAACCATATGGCAGTCTGTACCCCGGCATTTAAGAGCAGACAAAGTGGCTATAGTTGGAGGCTCCAGATCTACTCAGGGCAATGGTAAAGGGGCCTCCAAATGTTACTCACTGTTCGTCTTCCCAGGCCTCCTGGACACACTGATAGAAATGAACACAATCCTGGAAGACATCCAGAAATCTCTGGATATGTATTTAGAGACCAAGCGCCATATTTTCCCCCGCTTCTACTTCTTGTCCAATGATGACCTCCTGGAGATTCTGGGCCAGTCCCGCAACCCAGAGGCTGTGCAGCCTCACCTCAAAAAATGCTTCGACAACATCAAATTGCTGAGAATGCAGAAGGTCTATTAGGGTTGCCTGGATGGGAGGGAGGGCCCTGGAGGGGTGGTGACGTCAAGGTATTCAAGGCCTTGGGGCGGGGCGGGTGGGGGTACCATGCCCCCCAACAGGAGGGGGATGGAGTGATTCTGGATTATCTGGGACAGAACTTTTAGAATTGATAATGTAGAGGGGAGGGGGAGGAGCAGAAATCGCACTCAAAGGCCTCAAGCACCTTCAGTGCGGCTATGGCTACGGGCGAGTGGGCAGGCCAGGTCATCAACAGCTTCCTGTGTCTGCAGGTCGGGGGGCCCAGCAGCAAGCGGGAAGCGGTGGGAATGTTCTCAGGTGACGGCGAGTATGTCGATTTCCTCCATGTGGTGCTTCTAGAAGGGCCTGTGGAGGTGAGTTGTGGCGAGGGTCTAAGAAGCAAGCTGATTCTTCTAAGTTTGCTTGGCTCTGTGAGGAGAGAACATCTCTGAAGGGACATGAATCACTTTTTGCCCTTCCACCTGTCATTCCTAAACTCTAGCCTCTACCCTGAACCTGGAAGTCAGGCAATCTGTCCCCCCAGTCTCCATTGCCCCCAGGGACACAAGCCAGCAGCTGCCCAGCTCCTGCCTCTCTCCGGGGCCCGAAGCCCTGGAGTCCTGTGTCCTAAGCACGTTCCCCCCGGGGACTCCTGCCTGCTGGCCTGAGGCCGAGCCATCCTGTTCTCTCACCTCCCTTCAGTCCTGGCTTGGCGATGTGGAGCGGACCATGAGGGTGACCCTCCGGGACCTTCTCCGGAACTGCCGCCTGGCCCTCAAGAAGTTTCTTAACAAGAGGGACAAGTGGGTGAAGGAGTGGGCTGGCCAGGTGAGCCAGGGTCAGCAGGAATGCGGGAACAAGACGGGTAGAAAGGGAGTAGCCGACGTAAAGACAGAATCTTGAGTCACATGAAACACAGGTTTCTTGACCCCTGCTCTGGCCTGTGGCCCTGGGACCCTGTGTGCTGGACCCTGAGCTCCTGACCTTAGGCTTGTCCCTGTAACTTCAGAGCAGATTAGACGTATTGAGGGAGGAGAAGCACCTGGTCCAGGAAGAAGCTGGGATCCGGGTGCTGGGCTGGGCGGGTGGCCAGGGACAGGGCTTTGGAATACAGCCTCCACCCGTGCCCCAGATGGTGATCACTGCCAGTCAGATCCAGTGGACGGCTGATGTCACCAAGTGCCTGCTGACAGCTAAGGAACAGGGAGACAAGAAAATCCTCAAAGTCATGAAGAAGAAGCAGGTAGGGAACCGTGCAAGGATTTAGAGTTGGAGGGAGGGAGGAGATAAATTGGAGTCAGAATTAGAGATGAACTAGTGGAAGTGGGTCAGAATGAGGGTGCTTTCTGGCAAGCGTCCAGGGAGGAAAGGTTGAAGGGATCAGAAGTGCATTTCCCCGTGCTGACTTTGGGGGTCAGGAGCTGCAGTGGGGGTGGGGTCAGCATCGGTGGGTGGGAGGGGAAGGAGGCTGGGATGGGGCGTGATTAGGGTTTGGTCGCGTTGCGCGGTCCACCTTCTCCTCTGACACCTCATTCCACAGGTGTCAATACTGAATAAGTACTCAGAAGCTATCAGGGGGAACTTGACCAAGATCATGCGCCTTAAAATTGTGGCTCTGGTGACGATAGAAATTCACGCCCGGGACGTGTTGGAGAAGCTTTATAAGAGTGGCCTCATGGATGTCAATTCCTTTGACTGGCTCAGCCAATTGCGCTTCTACTGGGAGAAGGTGCGGCTGGGCCAGTGTTCCATTCTCGTGCCCTAACCCAGATCGTAGTGCTTCACTTCAATTCCTGCTCTCCAGATACAGTGATATCCTAACCCAAACCTTAGTCCCATCACAGCACCCTGTTCCGACTCTTAGCTGTCTCGAATCTGCCGAATCAGGTGTGGCAAATCACTTTTCCAGAGTGCCCACTCTGGGTGTCACCTGATTGGGACCCAGGAAGACTTCAGACAGCTGCTGCACTGGACTGGGGTGGACACGTGCAGCGTGACACCCGGTCTCCATCTCGGCCATAAACCCTTTCTCCCTTCTAACTCTAAACTGAGTCCCCAGTCTTCTAACTGCAACCTCCCTGCCACCTCCAGCCTTCCTCTCAGCCATTGCTGCAGCTCCGACTCCTCCTCCAGGCCCACCTCTCTCTTACTCTGCCCTGTTTCTCCAGGATCTCGATGACTGTATGATCCGCCAGACCAACACACAATTCCAGTATGGTTATGAGTACTTGGGTAACTCTGGCCGGCTTGTCATCACTCCCCTGACAGACAGGTTGGCTGCGATAGTGGGGAGGTTAAACGGGGTGCTTGGGGTAGGGCAGCAAATGCTGGGCAAAGGCTTCCAGGAGTCCAGCTTGAGTCCTGCCTCCAATCCCCAGGTGTTACATGACCCTGACCACGGCACTGCACCTGCATCGAGGTGGATCCCCCAAAGGTCCTGCAGGCACGGGAAAGACCGAGACCGTCAAGGACCTGGGCAAGGCCCTTGGCCTCTATGTCATCGTGGTCAACTGCTCTGAAGGCCTGGACTATAAGTCCATGGGCCGGATGTACTCAGGCCTGGCCCAGGTCAGTATCCTGCCAGCCCATCCCCGAGGCCCCTGAAGTATCTTTCAGTTCCAGAAAATCAGCTGAAACCCAGATCTGGTTCAGTGCTTTGTTACTGACAAAACTGCATCACCACAGTTAGTTCTTACAACTAGGGAAGTCCCTGCACCTCCCTGAGCTTCACTTGGTGTATTACAAAACCAGAAGATGATGTAAGGATCAAATAAGAGGATGCACGTAAACCTGTGCACACCATAGGCCCTCAGCACTCACAAGCTCCCTACTCCAGTCTCTTTCCAACTCGCACCTTTTCTGGCATTCCCTGAGATCCTCCTTCTGGTCTGATGGGAAGTTCTAGCCAGAAACTGCAACGGCGCTACGCAGCCCCCTCCACTCCCCCACTCCCCCACCCGACACACACACATTTTGGAGGCTGCTGTTCCTATGCAGATATTTCAAGGAGGATGTGTTAGTCACAGATTCTAGTTTCTCCCAGTCTGGGGATACTTTTCTTGCTCCCAGCAACTCTGCCTCCCACCCTACAGACAGGCGCCTGGGGCTGCTTTGATGAGTTTAACCGCATCAACATTGAGGTGCTGTCGGTAGTGGCCCAGCAGATCCTGTCCATCCTCTCCGCCCTGGCTGCCGGCCTCACCCACTTTTATTTTGAGGGCTTTGAAATAAACCTGGTGTGGTCCTGTGGGATCTTCATCACCATGAATCCTGGTAAGGGCCTGGGGGTAGAGGGGGTTCCCAGTGGGGAGAACTGAGTGTCCAGGGCAAATAACTGTTCATCCTCCCCTCCCCTCTTACAGAACAGTGTATTTAGCCAAGTGAAATGTGGCTAAAGACAATAAAGCGTAAGAGAAAGATAAACAGATGACTTTTGGGGGAGAAGGGGAGGCAGGCTTACTGTTCTCCCTGAGGGGATTAATACTTGCTTATGTGCATATACATGGCCCTAGACTTTCAAGGTACTTAGAGCCATCTTCTTTCTTTGGACTGGCTCCCAGAGTTCTGGCCTCTCTGCCATCCCTTTCGCAGAACAAGAGAATCTCACCAGTGTGCAAGGCCTAGGGTCTCTCGTGACCGTTGCCTAAGAGCAGCTCTGGAGGAAAGATCGAGAAGAAAACAGGAAAGGGTTTCAATACTGAAAGTCTCAGAGAAACAACTGTGATTTCTATTAGGAAATACATGGAACTTGGAGAGATGGGCATTTGACGGCTCTGGGATTTGAGTCTGAAGCAGGGCCAGGCAGAAAGTAAGGGAAGGGCCAGAGGTAGGAAAGAAGAGCAAAGTGGTTGGTAGGGGAAGAGCCAGGGCCGAGGTGAGAAGGGAAGAGATCTTGGAGTTGGAGCTGGGGAGAGAGGTAGGGATGGAGCTAGGGATAGGGTAGTTGGTTGGGAAGTGGATCTTTGGGAAGCAGTTTGGATTCTGAATTAATGGCGCTGTTTTCCAGGCTATGCTGGCCGCACAGAGCTTCCTGATAATCTTAAATCCATGTTCCGTCCAATTGCCATGGTGGTGCCCGATTCTACTCTTATTGCAGAAATCATTCTCTTTGGGGAAGGCTTTGGTAACTGCAAGGTATTCTGATAATCTCTGGTCTCCAATTACTTTATTTCCCTTCCATGATTATTCCCTAGACTGAGGAACCCCCTGGAGGCCCCATAATCAGCTTATCCTACAAGGAATGTATATGACTGTCAGTAGGATATGAAGGCAGAAGGATCCAGAGGAGGGAGGTCTCCGCTCTATGATGTCACTAGTCCTTGCTGGCATGATCCCCAAGACCTTCTCGTTAGGGTTGTTCATAGAGCGCTGCCCGGCTGCTCCAAGTCCCGGGACCTAGCTTCTTGCATCTGTAACCGTCCCTAGATGAAGCAGAGGAATTCATGGGGAGATGGATTGTTTCCTTCTCTGTTTGTCCTCCAGATTCTGGCCAAGAAGGTGTACACACTGTACTCGCTGGCCGTGCAGCAGCTCTCCAGACAGGACCATTATGACTTTGGCCTGCGTGCCCTCACCTCCCTCCTGCGCTACGCTGGCAAGAAGCGCCGCCTGCAGCCGGATCTGTCTGATGAAGAGGTGGATGGAGGACACGGCCCTTGGGTCTTAACCGCCATTGTCCCTGGTCATATGCACCGCCACTGAAGTTTGTCAGATCCTTACTTTCACTAGATTAGGACCCGCAGCCTTCTGCCCATCCCTGCATTTCCTGAGCTCCCCCTGTCGGATTGCTAAAGACTAGCTCAGATGTTTCCACTGTTCTTGGCTCCTGCCTCTCGCCCCTTCGGAGAGGAAAGGCCTTGTGTTCCTTTAGCCTGCCTCTCTATGTCTTCCCATTCAGGTCCTCCTGCTCTCGATGAGAGATATGAACATTGCCAAGCTAACCTCCGCCGACGTGCCGCTGTTCAATGCCATCGTGCAAGATCTGTTCCCCAGCATTGAGCTGCCTGTCATTGACTATGGCAAGGTATTTGTTCCTTAAGACTCTCCCTGACCTCATCTGTGAATGTGGACCTGGGAACAGGACACCTGGCTTCCAGGCCTCGTTCTGCCATTCACCAGCTGTCACCCACAAGCTGTGACCTTGAGCCCGACAGCTGGCCTCTCTTTGGGCTTCCTTATCAATAAACTGATACAGACCTCTTCCAACATTGTACTCTCTCACCCAGCTCACCCACTCAACTGCCTCTCCTCATCAGTTCCAAGACTCCATTGAGATCACTGACGCGCTGGCCTTTCTCCTTTCATTCCTTTCCCTCTCCTGTCCCGACTTCTCTTCTCATTCAGGGAGCTTTGAGGAGAGACCGCTATGTGTTTTATGTGAGAGAGCAGTGGAATGGAAGGGCCCAGAGGAGGAGAATTAGAAAGTATAGGAATTTTCTTCGCTGGCAGTATGTTAGTTCAGATACCCTGAATGATCCTTTCAATTGAAACCACGAAAATGTTGGCAAGGAAACTGCTCTCACTACTCCCACTTAACGTGAGGAAACTGAGGCCCAGAGAAGGAACTTGCTCAGGTTCACATAGCTGAAAGCTGGGTGCCCAGGCTGGCTGACTTTAGTGCCCAGTCTCTTGACTCTGCAACTGGCCAGCTTCCTCAGGACTGAACACTGCCAGGGTGCAAAGGGCCCTGGTGCCAATTTTTTTTCCTTTTTTCTTATTTACCTGGTGCCATTTTTAACAGTTTGAACATTTTCCTCCCAGGCATCAGGGAGCTTTTGAAAGTTCTTCCTTAACAAGCCTTACCCTTTTGCTTCCACTTCCTGTATTTGCCCTTCTCTCAGCTGCGGGAGACCATTGAGCAGGAGATTCGAGAGATGGGCCTGCAGACCACCCCGTTCACCCTCACCAAGGTTATCCAGCTGTATGAAACCAAGAACTCCCGCCACTCCACCATGATTGTGGGCTGCACGGGCAGCGGCAAGACGGCCTTATGGCGAATTCTTCAGTCTTCCTTGTCCTCCCTGTGCCGTGCTGGGGACCCCAACTTCAACATTGTCAGAGTATGGAGTTGGGACAGTGAAGCCACTGGCGGAGACTCGAGTAGCAGGAAGACAACGGAGGCTGGGGGAGAAAGGCATGGGTGTCAGGGAGGCAGAGCAGACCAGGAGTGGTGGCTGGGAGGAGATGAGCGAGACGGGACAAATACCTGGAAACAAAGGGAGATCTTGGGATTTGTGTCTGCCAGCTGCTCAAAAGCCCCTTCCCGTGTCTTTTTTAGGAGTTCCCTTTGAACCCTAAGGCATTGTCCCTAGGGGAGCTGTATGGGGAATATGACCTCAACACTAACGAATGGACAGATGGCATCCTGTCCAGTGTCATGCGGACGGCATGTGCAGGTACCCAAAGGATCATGGGGCGGGGAGAGCAGAGGCCTAAAGCATCTAAGGGAGTAGGCAGTCTGGGGATAGAAAGCAAAATTTTGGGGTAAAAATGCTTGAGGAATGCTGAGATACAAGGACACAACTGCTTGCATCTCCAGGGAGATGAATGTGGAGGGAGGGCTTGGTGAGAATGCTCTGGTTTCCTTACCACCCACCTTCTACCAAGACGAGAAACCGGATGAGAAGTGGATCCTTTTTGATGGCCCTGTGGACACGCTGTGGATTGAGAGCATGAACTCCGTCATGGACGACAACAAAGTGCTGACCCTCATCAATGGAGAGCGCATCGCAATGCCTGAGCAGGTGTGGGGCCGGGGTGGGGCTGCCGGGAAGAGCAAGGAAATCCTCAGAGAGGAGGTCCTAGAGGAATGCTGAGGAGGGGAATGCCTGGATTCAGGACAACCTGTGACTGGAGAAGAAATGCCTGTCTACCATGGATGGTGAGAACAACTGTATAGAAAAGAATTGTTCCCAGGATGCACTGTGTGGACTGAGGCAGCCTCATTGCCACTGACGTACAAGGGATGCCCTTCACTTGTGCACCCGGGGTTATAATTCACGGGCTGTGAAGCCCACTCTTTTCCACTTGCTCAAACAATGCAAGCAAGAGAGTGATTGTTCATAAGGATGACCTGGAATAAGCTCTAGTTTCTTTTAATGAGCAAATCATTTGTAAAGCTGAGGCCTTTATTCATCCTGCAACACATGGTACTCAGTAGACACTTGAGGGCATCAGAATTCTGGGTTTTTTTATTATTGAGGGAAAGAATGTTCTGACCAAATGTATCCTTAGGTGTCTCTCCTGTTCGAAGTGGAGAACTTGGCAGTGGCCTCTCCAGCCACTGTGTCTCGCTGTGGGATGGTGTACACTGACTACGCTGACCTCGGCTGGAAGCCCTATGTTCAGTCGTGGCTGGAGAAGAGGCCAAAGGTGTGAAGAGGATGGAGGAGAGGAAAGTAACCCGTGGGGCTTGGCAGGCACAAGGATAATACGGGGCCCTTGCTTATTCAACTATAGGTGGAGGTAGAGCCCCTTCATCGCATGTTTGAAAAGCTCATCAACAAGATGCTGACCTTCAAGAAGGAAAACTGCAATGAGCTGGTGCCCGTCCCGGAATACAGTGGCATCATCTCGCTCTGCAAGCTGTACTCAGCCCTGGCCACGCCAGAGAACGGGGTGAGCAGGGACCAGGGCGGGATGGGCTCGTGAGTTCCCGGGACAACTTCAGGGAAACTGTCTGAGATGGAGCTGGAACATGAGGCTTGAGTGGAGCGGAGACGCCAAGGGGAGGCCTCACCCGCCAGCGCCACCGAGGCAGTGAGGCACGAGCATATTCGTGCGCATGCGCGATGGGAGGCCAAAGTGAGGGCTCTACGTCAGATACAGTGCACAGTGGGTCTCCCTGTCCTTTCCTACCCAAACCTGGAAGCTAAGGATAGTTTGTTTGGTTCCTAATTTCTTCATCCTTTCAAAAATTAAATATTAAGTCTTGTGAGGCCTTAGGATGTTGTTTCTGTTGGGAGGAGCTCCCAACCTAATCTGATGAAGCATTTTAGAAATTTTCAGATTAACTAATATTTAAGAAAATTTTTGTGTAGTTTAGAATTATGGAGTAAGGAACAGGCTTAAATACTTTTCTCTTGAGATTAAATCACTGCCTGGAGATGGTTCATATTGCTGTTTGTTTTTTTTTTTAATCATTCTTATTTTACTTTATTTTAAAAATTTAACTATAGTAGATTTTCAATATTTTGTTAGTTTCATGTGTACGGCTTCAGATTGTTTCCCATTATAGGTTAGAACAAGATATTGAATATAGTTACCTGTGGCTCATATTGTTTTAAAGGACATTGCCAGATAACTAAGGTATTAATGTAAAGTTATATAATAATTAAGGTCTTTAACAGTATGTGTCATTCCTGGTATGGTTAATATAAATTCAAACTGTGCAGGTGAACTTTCAAGGTGACATATGGGAAAAGGACAGTAACACAGTGTCAGTGGCACCTGAGTGCTGAGGATTGGCCGGGTAGGGGAAAGAACACTGGTGAACAAAGAGAGGAGGGCATCCTATGTAAAGAGAACAGCTTTTGCAAAAACACAGAGACACGGGCATCAGTCCTGGCCAGGCAGGGTGGGGTGAAGGGTGGTTTTTAACGTGCAGTCCCTCTTTGGTGTAGCAGAGACCCCGAGAAGAGGATGGTGAGAAGTGCTGTGTGTTGGGGTGAGCTGGAAGAACAGACTAAGGATTTCATATTCAATATAGTAGATTCAGTATGGTAGAGTCTCCATACAATGTCCAACCATGTCTTTCTAACTCAGTAGAGAAGAAACTCAGGGAGACTGCTAGGCTACAGGATATTTCAGGTTTATCTAAACGTTTTGATTTAGGTTTATCGACAACCATATGGTTTTCCAAACAGAACCAGGAAGAGAGGGAACCTCTAAACCTTTGTGATGAGCTGCCAAAATAGATCCCTCCATCTCTTACAGATTTAGAGTATTTCCCCTTCTCATTTTCCACCCAGGTAAACCCAGCTGATGGTGAGAACTTTGTGTCCATGGTAGAGCTGACATTTGTGTTCAGCATGATCTGGTCTATGTGTGCCTCTGTGGATGAAGAGGGCCGCAAGAAGATCGACAGTTACCTCCGGGAGATTGAGGGCTCTTTCCCCAACAAGGTCAGGGCCCCCAAACCCAGCTGTCCTATTTTTCTGTTTTTCCAGAACCCACCTGTATCCCTGGTCCTTCGGCTCTTCTTGACCTTCAGCCTGCTGCCCACCTCTCTTTCTTCCACCCAGTGGTCTGCAAGCGCTTTTTCTGGGCAAGAGAAAGCCAAAGGGTGGCTTTGGTAACCCAACATACATTCCCTCTGCAGGACACAGTGTATGAGTATTTTGTGGACCCCAAGATTCGGAGTTGGACATCATTTGAGGATAAGCTCCCTAAGAGTTGGCGCTACCCTCCGAAGTGAGAGCTGGGCCTTGTTGGGGGCCGGGGGGGTGGATTGGGCTTGGGGGCTACAGTTGGTGGGAGGTGTGATTAGAGAGCAGGGGGCGCAAAAGTGGGCTGTAGAAAGAGAGAGTGGATCCCAGGGCAGAGATGACTTTGGGGTACAGGAAACAGGACAGGGTAGAGGAAATGGGAAAGGGTCCTTAAGGAGAATGCCCAACCCCCAGGCCCCATAGGAGGCAGGGTCGGTGATTAGAGAATGGTGATGTGGGAGGGAGATAAACACTGAGGGGCAGAATGAAGCAGGAGTTAGAAAGGAGTGGGCTGTGACCTTGAGACACAGTCCCTTTTCCTCCCCAGCTCCCCCTTCTATAAGATCATGGTGCCCACTGTCGACACTGTCCGCTACAACTACCTGGTGAGCGCCTTGGTGGCCAACCAGAACCCCGTCCTGCTGGTGGGTCCCGTGGGGACTGGAAAGACCTCCATTGCCCAGAGTGTCCTGCAGTCTTTGCCCTCCAGCCAGTGGTCAGTGCTCACCGTCAACATGTCTGCGCAGGTGTGTGGCAGGACCCGGGGGCCAGGCCACCAGCTCCCTGCTCTCAACCTGCCTCTGCTCTCCCTGGGGATCCAAGTGCCTGACCCTGTATTTTTTTTGGGGGGGACCCAAACATTCATTCTGTACCTTTTCCACCAGACCACATCCAATAATGTGCAGAGCATCATTGAGAGCAGGGTGGAGAAGCGAACCAAGGGCGTCTATGTGCCATTTGGGGGCAAAAGCATGATCACTTTTATGGATGACCTAAATATGCCAGCTAAGGACATGTTTGGGTCCCAGCCACCCCTGGAGCTGATTCGCCTCTGGATTGACTATGGCTTCTGGTATGATCGAACAAAGCAGACCATCAAGTACATTCGAGTAAGCATCCTGAGAATTTGTTCTTCAGGCCTCTGTTCCCTTTGATGATAGGTTCAGTCCCTGACCCTGCTGGGACCCCAGGAACCCCAGCATAAAAGCCTACAATCCTGTATGCCTCTCCACACAAACATGTGGCTCCCAAGCTATCAGTTCCTATTAGTAACTCTCCTCATTGACTCTGCCCTGTGCTTTGTGACCAAAGGAGTCTGTCCTCCAACTTCCACGCATTTTCCAGGCCTTTTCCACCTCACTCAGATGGCAATGCTGATGCCAGCCGGAACTGTCCGTAACTCCCTCTCCAGGCCTCCCATTGTTTCAGACACCACCTCCAAGTATCAGTTCTCCGCTCCACATCCAGCATCCAGGCATCTCCCTTCAGTCCTGGCTTTTCTCCCGTGGGATTCTGAGCGTCTTGTCTGTTTCTTTTTCCTGAATCAATGGGCAGACATTCCAGCCTGATTTCTGGGGCACCCATCTATCTGGCACTCAGGGTCAAAAACTCACCTAATAATATATTCATGTTTCTGAGAAAGAACACACACATATACACAGACACATGTATGTATGTACATAAGTAAATATTTTATAAATATTTATTGTATACAAATCTATTTATATAAATAAATAAATTTATTTTAAAAATAGAAAAAAAGAAAGTCTGGAAGACATAATCAAAGGTTTTTTTGTTATTTATTTTACATTGTCTTTTGGGGGGTAATTAGATTTATTTTTATTTACTCATTTTTTTTTAAACTGACGTACTGGGGATTGAACCCAGGACCTCATGCATGCTAAGCACGCACTCTGCCACTGAGCTATACCCTCCCCCTGTTTTTTTAACTTACCTTTATTTTCCAATTTGGGTAAGTGGATTATAACAATGAAATGAGAACAAATACATTACCTTAGTAATTCTATAAAAATGTCCTGAATCTCTGCCTTCTGTTCACCTTTCCATGCCCCTCTTCCTGTTTGTCCCTCCATCTCCTCTCCCTCCCATCTCCTCTCACATCCTCCCTATTTCTGGGCCCCCTCTCTTCCCCACCTGTCTCTCTGCCCCATCTCACCTTTCTCTCTAGGACATGTTCCTGATGGCTGCCATGGGCCCTCCTGGGGGTGGACGGACCGTCATCTCCCCAAGGCTGCAGAGTCGCTTCAACATCATCAACATGACCTTCCCCACGGTGCGGGCATCCTGGGGGCTGGGAGCGGGCTCTTGTAGAAGGCAGAACCACCCGTGTCCCGGAGAGTGAGAGGACAGGTCACAGAGGGGCTCAGGGGCCCATGGCCCCCAGGCAGAGTTGCATTCAGGGAGCTGCAATATATGGAGGGGAGCCACTCTCTGCAGGAGCCTTTGCTCCTGCTGAGCTTGGAGATCCACAGGATGCGAACTGGCAGGCGAGGCCTAACAGTCCCTGTGGGCAGACAGTGGGGCCCAGACAGACGAAGGAAGGTAGACCCTCCAGAGCAGAGAGCTGGGAGCTGCCCAGGGCTGGGGGGAGGCGAGCAAGGCTCTCACGGGTGCCAAAACCCCTCAGAAATCAAGATAAATAATATTTTAAGGCAATATTTTTAAAAATCAATGCCAAAACTTCATAACGAATAAAACACCAAAATTTTAAGTAAGTGCAAGGTCAGTACAGTGCCGTGCTGAGCATATCAGAGCCGAGGCAGAAGGAAAGACCAACAGCAAGGATTTGAAATGTTGGTTTTTGTTCATTGTGAACAGCCTGCATTAATTTTGATTCCTAAGTATTGCACTAGAGCATTATTTCCCTTGATTTCTGAGTTTTTTTTGGAGCCCCCGTCCTCAATTCTGCCCCCAAGACGAGCGCTTTACTCCCCTACCCCTAGTCTCCGCCTTGGCTGAATGGCCAGGGGCCTGTGAAAATGAGTCCAGGGCCTGTTCCTAGGAGTCCCAGATCATCCGGATATTTGGTACCATGATCAATCAGAAGCTTCAGGACTTTGAGGAAGAGGTGAAGCCCATTGGGAATGTGGTGACTGTGGCCACCTTGGACGTGTACAACAGTGTGGTACAGCGTTTCCTGCCCACACCTGCCAAGATCCACTATCTCTTCAACCTTCGAGACATCTCCAAGGTGAAGCTCCGACTGACCTTGCCCCTTTGGCCCAGCACAGCCTCCTCGGAGGCATTCTCTTCTCCTCAAAGTCGGCTTTGGAGCTTGATAGCATCCCACACAACCCAGATCACCTCCATCCTAGAATGCTGCTTTCTCTAAAACTTCTGGAGCACCTCTCTCCCCTCCTTCCATCCCACTAGCTGCGCCTCTTCCCCAGGTGTTCCAGGGCATGCTGAGGGCCAACAAGGACTTCCATGATACTAAGTCCAGCATCACACGACTCTGGATCCACGAGTGTTTCAGGTGAGGTGCCTGTGCCCCCCAGATCCAGGCCTCCCCAAGCCCAAGCCTCACCCACCCTCCTCCAGCCATTCCCTTCCCTAGGGCCACTATCCTCTTCATTCCCGGATCTCACCCCATCTCCCTCCCAACAGAGTCTTCTCTGACCGACTGGTTGATGCGGCAGACATGGAAGCCTTCATGGGCATCATAAGTGACAAACTTGGCTCCTTCTTTGACCTCACGTTCCATAATCTTTGTCCCAACAAACGTCCTCCTATCTTTGGTGAGCTGGGAGCTGTGGCTCCCATAGGCTGGAGACTCTTAGGAGATGGGTTAGAAGGAGAGTTGGGGCACGGAGTACCTTTGGAGAAATCTCTGGAGGACCAGGCATTGAGCTCCGACCCCCTCTTCCCATGGCCCAGGGGACTTCCTGCGGGAGCCCAAGGTGTATGAAGACCTGACAGATCTGTCAGTGCTGAAGACAGCCATGGAGAATGCTCTCAATGAGTACAACCTGTCACCTGCTGTTGTGCCAATGCAGCTGGTGCTCTTCCGAGAGGCTGTTGAACACAGTGAGCCCTTCCCTCTCCCCTCCCCTCTCCAGCATCCCAATTGCAGGGTATTCCCAGGAAATAGGGATCTCTTCCCAATCACGTCAAGGAAGTTGCCTTCCTCCCTGACCCCTTGTGGGCCCTTGTGGTCATGGGTGGGGCTCTTCCTTGATGGTGGTGTTTAATAAATATGGTGAGGTTAAAAGTTGACTTGCTACCAGGCCTCAGGCACTAACTTCTTCCCACACTTCTTTGTCCTTCTGCTGCAGTTTTGGGCATCCCAGTCCCCAGCTGAGGGCCTAGAGGTCCCCTGGGTTTGCTCAGCCGACTCATTATCCTCACCCCTCTACCTCCCACCCTCCAGTCACACGGATTGTGCGGGTTATTGGACAGCCTCGGGGCAACATGCTCTTGGTGGGCATCGGGGGCAGCGGGCGCCAGAGTCTGGCCCGCTTGGCCTCGTCCATCTGCGAGTACATCACCTTCCAGATTGAGGTCACCAAATGTTATCGGAAGCAGGAGTTCCGAGACGGTAAGGCTGATTTCTGAGATGCAAGAGGGTTTGGGGCTGGGAGTGAAAAATCAGATGCCTGACTCCCTGTGAAGCCGGGTAGAGAGATGCTCCAGGCCCCTGTTGGGTATAAGCCGGTGTCATGTATGTGTCGCAGGCTGGGGGAGGGTTCCTGAATCTCAGAAGAGGAATAGGGACAGGATGGTGAATCTGAAGAGTCTGTCTGTGTCACCTGGCCCAGATATCAAGCGTCTGTTTCGCCAGGCTGGGGTAGAGCTCAAGGCCACGTCCTTCCTTTTCATGGACACCCAGATTGCTGATGAATCATTCCTGGAGGACATTAACAACATCCTCAGCTCGGGCGAGGTCCCCAATCTCTACAAGACAGATGAATTTGAAGAGGTTCGATCCCTTCCACGCCCACTACCAGGTGGCTCTTTGACTTTCCCCACCAGCCCCTGAGGAAGTGTGATCCCAGAGGATGCTACTGTGGCACCCCCTCCATCCAGCCCCCATTAGATGGAAGAGCTGTTCTTCTTCAGCCTTCTGCCCTCGAGAGTCCCTATTGGGCGACGCTGCTTTAAAACCCACCCCTTGTCAGCCCAGCCTCCCCTGCTACCCCTCCCCGACCCAGTTCTACCACTGAACCCTCAGCCCTCTGCCTCTGCGTGGCTTCTGTGCAGATTCAGACGCACATCATAGAACAGGCCCGGGCGGAGCAGGTGCCTGAGTCCTCGGACAGCCTCTTCGCCTACCTCATTGAGCGCGTGCGCAACAACCTGCACATCGTCCTCTGCCTCAGTCCCGTGGGCGACCCTTTCAGGTGACTCCCTTTACTGCCCTCTTCTCCCTCTGGGCCCTGCATCTGCTGGGGGGCCCTCATCCCCTCTTGGCCTCCTTGCTTTCTGAGTGTGAGACTCAAGACTCCTCAAGACTCAGGAATAGCGCTGGCCTCTCCAGCCCCACACACCCCATCTCCTTTCCTAGGCTGTACTTTCTTTCAGGAAGTTCCTGCTGACATGGGAGTCATCTGCTCCCTTTTGGTACAGCTAGATCGGTTTTTATTTTTTCCCCTTGGAAAGAGGTGGTGGTTTTTGATTTGTTTTTAAATGTTTAATTGTGGTACCAAAAAAACCACTTAAAATTTACCATTTTAATCATTTTTAAGTATACATCTCAGTAGCGTTAAGTATGTTCACATTGTTGTGCAACAGATCTCTAGAATATTCTCATCTTGCAAAACCATAACTCTATATTCATTAAACAACTCCCCATCTCCCCCACCACCCCCAGGCCCTGGCAATCACCTACTTTCTGTTTCTGTAAGTGACCACTCCAGCTACCTCGTAGAAATGGAATCGTACGATACTTGTTTTTGTGGGGCTGGCTTCTTTCACTTAGCATAACATCCTTGAGGTTCATCCATGTTGCAGCACAAGTCAGAAGTTCCTTCCTTTTCAGGACCGAATAATATTCCATTGGGTGTATACATCACATTTTGCTTATCCATTCTTGGGATGACTAGATTTTTAAGGGCATCAGGAAGGAGGAGGAGGACAGAGAACTTGTACAGAGAGGCAGTTTGGATTAGTGTTTTATTTATTTTTTTAATGTTTGTGGTTTATGGTGTATTTACTGTGCACCAGGCTCTGTGCTAAGCATTTCACAGGTGTCACCTCATTTGTTATTCCCATCTTAGAGATGAGGAAACTGATGTTCAAAAGGTTATATCACTTTCTCAAGATCCATACCTGGATGGTGTGGAACCAGGTCTTCCTTACCCCAGAACCTGCTTTTAGATCCTACACTGAACTGTCTTAGAGGGAGGAGCGGAATCTGTACAAGGAGATACAGGAGCACCAGGATGAGGTTTTTTAGGTTCTTGGGGAGTGGGTGGACCTGGGACAAAGCCTAAGGCTGGAGGCTGAGTCTGCAGATGGACTTAACTGCCTCTTGAAACCCTCGCCAGGAACTGGATCCGCCAGTACCCAGCCTTGGTGAACTGCACCTCCATCAACTGGTTCTCAGAGTGGCCCCGCGAAGCCCTGCTGGAGGTAGCTGAGAAGTACCTGGTGGGAGCAGACCTGGGGACTCAGGAGAATGTGAGTCCCTCCTCCCCATCTCTCCTCCCCCCGGCACCTCCCGCCCATTTCCGTTCACTGTCTGCCTTTACTCTTGCTCTGTCTCACATTCTTTGACCATTGGCCTCAGATCTACAGGAAAGTGGCCCAGATCTTCGTCACCATGCACTGGTCAGTGGCTCAGTATTCCCAGAAGATGCTGTTGGAACTTCGAAGACACAACTACGTCACACCCACCAACTACCTGGAACTTGTGTCTGGATATAAAAAGTACGACGAAGAGTAGGGGGCATGGAGGGCTAGGGAGCTTGGTGACTTTTGAGGGCAACTGGTGAAATGATGTAATGGAAACTCTTTGGGAGCTGGCCAAGGGGACCGGCTTGAGGACTAGGGTGCTGATGTGGAATGGCAGAGATGCAAGGGGTCTTGATTCTGCCCAGGAAGTTAATCACAGAGCGATAGGGTTTCCAGGGGTGTGTCCACCTCAGGGGCCTTCTGGCTGAGACTCTTCCCCTCACCTCTCTGTCTTTATCTCCTGGAATGATGTCTCTTTTCCCAACAACAGTACAACCATGACATTACATTATGGGGATATATGGCAATATATGTCCTCTTCTTTCTGCCTTTAACATTTTCTAGACTTTCCACCATTGCCAAGAATTATATATTCATTCATTAAAGTGTGTTGAGTGTCTTTTTATGTACATGACACAATAATAATTTGCTTTGAAGGATGTAAGAGAAATGTAAAAAAAAAACCCTCATTTATTGGATTTAGTATTTTAATCAAGGTGAGAACAAAGCTATTTGTGATAATGATAGCCAACTTATTCATTTAATATGTATTTTTGAGCACCTACACTGTGCCAGGCACTATTTTAGATACTTGTAAAATATATGCCAGTTAACAAAATAAAATCCCTGCCTCCCCTGACTACATAGGCTTGTATCTTGTTTACTAGTCCCCGGTCACTATGCTAAACCCTTTGCATGCATTTTCTTGCTTAATCCAGAAAACAACCTTGCATTGATTTTTTTTTTTTTGGCCTGTACAATGTTAAAACGTTTTAAATGAGTTGCCAACATTTAAAACTTGAGAGCCTTTACAAAAATCCAGATTTCCATTCTCTCTTGAAAAATCAGAAATTGTGGCCATACTGAGCCCACATTCATTCTCAAATGGGGAAAAACAGGTTGGAGCCCAGGGATGGCCACCCCCTTGGGAGAGGTTTGTGTTTTCTGGTTCACTGAAGCCCCCGAGCCACTGCCCAGCAGGGAACAGTGGAAGATTCTCAAGTACGGAAGGGGTGTGATGGAAACGGCAGCTAGCAAGCTGATTCTGACAGTGGTGTGTAAAATACATTAGAGGGATGAGAGTCTGGAAGCAGGAAGACCAGTTGGGAGGCAGCTGGCAATGATCCAGGCAGGAAATGATAAAAATCTGACTAGGGTGCTGGTGGTGCTGGTGGTGGTGGCAACGGGCAGAAAGATGGGGACCAGAGCTGCGCCAGGAAGGGAGACTGTAAGGGCCTCTCCTTCTTGGGGGCCCAGCCTCCCCCGGCACCTGATCCTACTCTGTCCGCCAGGTTGCTGGCAGAGAAGCGGCAGGAGCTGCTGAACCAGGCCAATAAGCTGCGGACCGGGTTGTTTAAGATCGATGAAACCAGGGAAAAGGTGGAAGTGATGTCGCTGGAGCTGGAGGATGCCAAGAAAAAGGTTGCTGAGTTCCAGAAGCAGTGTGAGGAGTACCTGGTCATCATCGTGCAGCAGAAGCGGGAGGCGGATGAGCAGCAGAAGGTGCCCCCCCACAACGCCCCTTGCTGCCCCACCCACCTGGCAGAGGCTTCCTGGTCCCCTCCAGTTATGGGGCAGGGGGTGGAGTTTCACGCCTCCTGTTTTCTTGAGCTTTCTCTTTTATCGTTATCACCACCACTGTCACCCCCACTTTTGCTCAAGGTGAAGAAGACAAGACCCTCATCTTCTTTTCATCCCTAGGCCGTCACCGCCAATAGTGAGAAGATTGCAATCGAGGAAGTCAAGTGCCAGGCACTGGCTGACAATGCCCAGAAGGATCTAGAAGAGGCGTTGCCAGCCCTGGAAGAGGCCATGCAGGTATTGGACCGGAAGGGCTCAGGAAGGGACTGGGGCCGGCCTACTTTGTTCTCAAAGTCCCTGGGGAAGTGGGGAGCAGAGGGGTACTTCAGTTGGGTCCTGTTTCCATAAAGGACCTCTCTTGCCATCTGAGTTGACTTTGGCCCTGCTCCCCAAATTACTCCCTTTCCCCAGGCCCTGGAGTCTCTGAACAAGAAGGATATAGGAGAGATCAAGTCTTATGGACGGCCCCCTGCCCAAGTGGAGATAGTGTTGCAGGCAGTCATGATTCTTCGAGGCAACGAGCCCACCTGGGCAGAGGCCAAGAGGCAACTGGGTAAGCTAGGAAACCAAGAAGTAGTTAACACCAGTCCACCCAGCGTTCCTTAATCATCTGCTGGGCGGCAGGCACTCGGAGAGGCAGAGGTGGATGACGCATTGTCCCAACCCTCAAGAGCACAGAGCCGGGGGGAAGGTATAGCTCAGTGGCAGAGCGCGTGCTTAGCCTGCATGAGGTCCTGAGTTCAATCCCCAGTACCTCCATTAACAAACTAAACAAATAAACTTAATTACCTACCCCCTGCAAAAAAGAAAAAAAAAGCACAAAGCCTAGTAGGGAAGAGAGGCATAAATACCAGCTAGGGTTCTTTGGCTGTAAGTAACAGAAAACGACTCATCTTAAGAGAAAATAAAAAGAAAGAATTGTCATAAAGATATATCTTTATCACAGAATGTATCACAGAATTCAAGGACAGGAGTGCCTTGGCTCCCCCACCAGCAAAAAGGACAAAAATCAGAAAAGGGAAAACAAGAGTCTTTCTGTTTCATTCCTGTGCTATTTTTCTGCTCTGAGTCCCGTTGCTAGAATGTAGCCTGTCCACCGTGGTTTGGTGACCCCTGCCCTTGAAGAAAGTGCGAAGTATATAGAAAGCGTGGCGTGTGGGGTGGTGGGGCTGGGGTGTTGAAGGTAAGTGACAGGAGAGGAGGCTGGGAAGACTGTGGAGGCCCTGGGAGCTTCGAGCTTCTAGAGGAGGGAGCAAGGTCAGCTGAAGGGACTCAGGGTGAGGCCAGATGCTCTGGCCTTCGGTACTGAGCCCAGGATACACGAGGCTGTGCCTAGTTGGGGGGTGGGGGTGGGCCCTCTGGCTGAGGCCCCTGATCTTCATCTCACAGGGGAGCAGAACTTCATCAAATCACTGATCAACTTTGATAAAGACAATATCTCAGATAAGGTCCTGAAGAAGATCGGGGCCTACTGCGCCCAGCCCGACTTCCAGCCTGATATCATCGGCCGCGTGTCGCTGGCTGCCAAGTCCCTCTGCATGTGGGTTCGGGCCATGGAGGTGAGCGGTGGCGAGGCGGAGGGGAGCAGTGCGGCCAGCCTGGGAAGAGGACAGGTGCACCAGGAGAAAGCTGGGGTGGGTGGGTGGCAGGTGAGTACCTGGCTGTCTCCCCATAGCTGTACGGGCGGCTGTACCGGGTGGTGGAGCCCAAGCGCATCCGCATGAACGCTGCGTTGGCCCAGCTGCAGGAGAAGCAGGCAGCCCTGGCCGAGGCCCAGGAGAAGCTGCGTGAGGTGAGCGCTACACCTGAGTTTCCGAGGTGGTCCCTCTCCCCAGTTTCTGATTTCTGGACGCTTCATTACTACTCATTTCTCCCCGTCCAGTTCTACTCCCCTCTTCCTTACAGTCTTATCTGCCTCCCGCTCTGCGTCACCTCGGGCTCAGAAAGCTAGGCCGATGGCAGAGGGTTACAAAGACACAGGGCGCTGTCCCCCCGGGGGCCCTTTCCGAGACTGACCTGGGAGCTGGCCATATTGTCGTCCTTTGCTGAGGCCCTTTGGGGATGGACCTTGAGGTAGTAACTGATGAAATCTGTGTGCCAAATGGGTCTTTGCTGCTTGGACCAGGAGGAATGTGGGGGTGTTGGAGCCAGTGCTTGGGGGAGGGGATGGGGTCGTCTGGAGGTAGAGTGTTGCTCACTGTGAGCGGGCCAGACAATCCAGAAGGTGATTTCCTGCAAGATGTGCACACAGGTAACTCTCAAGCCAGGCAGGACATTAAGTGCTTTATCAAAAGAGTTCAAAATTCTTCCAGTCTATCATTTAATATTCTATCATTGATTCGATAGGTCATACAAATACATCCACGTGGTTTGAAATTCAAAAGGTACAAAAACATATCCAGTAAGAAGTCTCCCTCCCACCTCTGCTCTCTGGCCACCAGCTCCCTTCCCTTGAAAGCAACCAATATTACAAGTTATTGTTTATCCATCCAGCTGTGTTCTGTGCTGATATAAGCACATTTCCCCCCTTTTTAAACATAACATACACCTTCCTATCTTACTGACATATATTGAAGATTGTTCTCCATCCGTGTGTGAAGAGGCCCTGCCTTCTTTTCCCCACCGCATGTTATGCCAGTGGACGGCTAGACCATCGTTTATTTAACCATTTCCCCTCCCCTTGCTGATGGACATACTCATTGTTTCCAGTGTTTCTATCTTCACTTGTCCTCTAACTTGGTTGATAATATCTTTAACTGGATAGAAAGTTTAAATGTTTATGTCATCAAAGTTGGCCATACCATTTCAAAATGTTTTAACTGAACCAACTACAGAGAACATTCAGGTCCAGCCTCCTCAGACGGGATGAGGAGCCCAGGGTTTAGTGAGAATGAGTGGCTGGCTGGTTACGGACAGGGCTGGGGCTGGAACCCGCGCCTCCTGGCCCCAGGTCATTGTTACCTCCCAGCCTTTCTGGAAACCTTCACTCTTTTACTCTCTCTTTTTCAAGAGTGAATAATCATAGGTGTGGCAATCCATCTGGAAAGGTTTCTCACCCCTGGGTGACTCATATCCTGGGCCAAATAATTAGAGGTTGTTCCCTTCATGTGTGAAATGTGAGGGAAAAAAGGGAGCTGTGAGTCAGCTGCCAACAATGTCATTCACTGGACGGACATTTGTAGAGGACCTAAGGTTAGGTGTCTGGTGGGGAGTCCACACCCCACCCTGAAGACCCCTAGTTGATAAGAGTAAGTAGACAGGGAACCAAAACGTCTCCTTTGTTACTGAAAAGGCTGTGAAGTGTAAGATCCAAATGCACCTTTTACCAGAACCTCAGAACCAGGCAACCTTACCCAGCTGCTTGCAGAGAGCTCTGTGCTGATGCTGGGCTCCACCCCAGGCCGAAAGAGCAAGAATCTCTCATGGAACCTGGAAGCCAGCAGTCTGAAGCCTTCCCTGTCAGAGCCGCACAGAGAGAGGAAAGCCTGCACAGAACACCAGTGGTCTGGGAAGAGGCCAGAGACCAGCTGGATCGCGTGTCAATCCAAATCTTGAGTAAATAGTTTTAACCATTACCCACTTGCTTGGGGCCCTGAAAATGTATTTTCCCCAGGCCCAGTTCTGACGCACAGCAAGAGCCAGGAACCACCGGCTTAGAAATTGCCCCGGAAGGCTCTGAAATGAGTCAGAACAGAATTTGCATCCACTATAGTACTCTTAAATAAAGCCACTCCTGCAGACCACATCTTTCCTCTGCCCAAGCCGTTTCCTAGAAGTTTCTGCTTCAAACATCCCGCCTCTATAGAAATAGCTACCCACCAGTGGTCAAAGCTGCAGCCGCCTATCAAGGTCAAAATAATGCAGGGTCGGCTTAAAGACTTTCACTAAGGCTGCAGAAGTTAAAAGTCAATCACATAAGTGTAAAAACCCACCGGACCTAATACGAGCCTCTACAGATCACCTAACTCAAAACACCTGTCCACGCCCCGCAGTCTGCCCAGGAAACCCCTAGCCCCGCCGAAAGCTTCTTGGTGGGTTTTCTGGTCTGCAAATATGTGTACTGTTGAAGGGATCTGAGATCTACTGATATTTTATGCCCGAGTTCCAAACAAATTGAGAAATAAAACAAAAGGTATTTGGCCAAAAATCACCTTTAAAGGCTAGGTTGGAGGATGTGGCCGAAGTCTGGGAGCAAGCAGCTCCCTTAGTAGTGACCCTATCTTCAAACAGACTTACCTGGTCTCAGGCATTGCCAAGGGGCCAGAGAGGAACTCGTGCCCACTCCTAATAGAAAAGGGCCCGAGCTCAGTTGGAAATTCCCAGTTTAGTCTTCCCAATTTTACCAGTCAGATCAGTCACCACCTCTCCTGGAGAAGGGCTGAGGAAAGGTCCTGGAGGAAGTCTTCCCACACACAAGAGACTGACGGGGACAAAAATTTGTAACAACACATGACCCCCTAGAGGGAAAAATAAACCCAGAGATAAGTCAAGTTACAGAGACAAACTTAAAAAGCAGACCTAATCTAATTGGTATCCTCAGAGAGTGATTAAGGAAGAAATGACATCCACAAAACAAAAATAGGATGATCAGAGAGAAAGTCCAAGCAGAGACAAAGAATTCTGGGAAATTTAAAAATGATCAAAGTATGACATTTGGTAGAAGGATGGGAGGACAGCGTCAAGGAATATCATACAAAAAGCAAAACCAGAAACAGAAAACACGGGAGAGAAATCAGAGACTCAATCCAACCCGTAAAAGTTTCTGAAAGCGAAAACACGTCATCAGGGGTAATAGAAAAAGTATTTAACAACCGGTTCAGCACACACAGTGAACTTTCAGAATGTGTCTCAGCCACAAGCAGCTCAGTCAGCCACCTAGTTCACACTGGGCACCAATCCAGGTCATAATATCGATGCTGTTTATTGGCATTTGACCTTAATAATCAATCTAGAAACAGAGCACAGAAGACCAAGTGTGGTCTCTGAATGGGAATGTTGTCAGCCTCGACAACATAAAAATAAAAGTACAGTGTAAAAAGTTGGGGAGTGGATACAGACTGGGGTTGAGGGAAAGGTAGGGCAATGCTTTTGCAGTAGATAAAATAAAATGCAGTTTTAAAGTCTTATTTAAAGTTATAAAGGTACCCAGGAGAAGAGAGAAAACTATTAGGAGTAGAGAGAAAGGGATTGCAGTGTGGACGTATTAGGGAAGCAGATCTTCATCTGTCACAGCACAGAGTCACTAGAAATAGTCTCAAGTTGATAACCTGGAAATAGCAGCATGGAATATACTTGTAGTATCTGTAGAGGATGCGCTGGAAGGAATTTCAAGAAACAGGTCACGCTGGCTGCCTAGAGAAGGAAGCTGGGTGGCTGGGGGAGCAGGGTTGGGAGGAAGATTTCTCATGCTCTTACGCCTTTTGAATTTTTAAGTTACTTATTCACCAAGTAAACAAAATTAAAATAGAAAAGAAACAGCAGCGTCAAGATGTGCTTATGCAAGTACAAGGATACTCATTACAGCATCGTTAATAATAGAAAATGTTGGGAAGACACAAATGTCCATCAGTAGGAGGCTTGTTATATAAATTATGGTTCCATCACACACAGAATTATTCACAGCTGGTAAAAAGAATGAGGCAGCTTGACAACTGATTTGGAGACAAGTAAAAAATAGTAAAGTACAAAAACCCTTGTTATTGAATGTTCCCATTTCTCTTTTTGAAAAAAAAAATCCTCCATTCAAGAAATGATTGAGCACTATTTTAGGTTGAAGGATTCGGGGGTGAACACGCCGCCGCCCTCACGGTGCTGATATTTTCTTTACTGTGAATGGGCTCTGAGTGTGAGTTCTGTCTGGAAAGCGATACTAGAAACTGGTGATAGTGATTCCCTCTTGGGGGTCTGGGGGCTGGGGGCTGGGGTCAGGAGTGGGAGGAAGACCACCCCTTCACTGGATACGCTTTTGTTTCTTAAGAATGTTGATTTTGTGTGAGGTGTATTCACTATTCAAAAGAGACATAAATGGGAAAAAATTATTTTTTAAAAAAGATAAAGCTGATGTTAGGTGTGATAATGGTGTTGTGATTATGTCCTTTTTAAAAGAGATGCCTTATGAGGTACTTAGGGTTGAAATTTCATGAGTTTGTAATTTACTTCAAGATGCTTTGGCAAAAAAACAAATAGATGGAATAAATATAGAAAATGTTAACAATTGTTAAATCTTGATGATGGGTACATAGGTATATTATTCTTTTATGGTTAATTATTCTTTTTCCTAGGTTTGAAATTTTTCATAATAATTTTTAATTAAAAAGATGAAAACTACAAAAAAATGCAAATATATATATTTTAAATAGTGGCATAAGCATAATATTCAGAGATACAGAGGTAATTACTGGAAGAAATAAAAATAGAAATGATTAAAAAAAATTTGCTACTGACGAATGGGACTGAGGAGAAAAGGTGGGCTAGAGGATTATTGCTTTTCACTATAACCTCTTTAAATTATTTAGGTTTTTAACTTTATGCATCTATTTCTTGCATAAAAAATAAAAACAGTGAAGAAAACACTACATGCAAAATAAATAAGGAAATACAGAACTATTCGTGGGCTGGCAGCTTCCCCAGAGACCAGTCTCCTTGGGAAGCCAAATTATAATCAGAGTGTTGCTGATGAGCGAGGCCTCAGTGCTGGGAGGTGGTCACGTGAACCTGATGACAGGTGCCACGCGGTAAAGATTGCTGGATGCATGGCCTCCACCAGGGCAGGCCCCCAGCCAGTGTTTCCTCCAAGTGGCCCAGCTGATCACTGAGTGACCCCTTCTTTCTTTAGATGTTAATGCCTTCTAACAGATGACTATCGAGGCTTGACCTGTAAGCCGCCCTGTCGGCCGCCCTGTCATTCAAAGGTGACATTTTGAATCTCCACTTTGCTTTAAAAAATAATCCTTGGAAGGAGAGGAGAGTAAAGCTCAGTGGTAGAGTGCCTGCTTAGCATGTATGAGGTCCTGGGTTCAATCCCCAGTCCCTCCGCTAAAAGTAAATAAACAAGGAGGGGAAAGTATAGCTCAGGTGGTAGAGCGCATGCTTAGGGTGCATGAGGGCCTGGGTTCAATCTTCTAGTACCTCCTCTTAAAAAATAAAAAAGTAAACCTAATTACCTCCCCCCGGAAAACAATTTAAAAACTAAAAATAAATCTAATTACCTCTCTAAAAATAAAAAAGATAAAAATTAAAAATTATATATCCCTTGGAGAGCTACCTATCCCATTTCCAAGTTCTTGGAGGTCAACCTCCATCACTGGGCGCAGGTATTGCTCACTTACTGCATGCTGGATGTTGTGCTGCAGCCTGCATTTATCCTTACAGAGCCCAGATGAGGCTCACTGGGCAAAGCAGGGCAAGGATCTGATCGGGCTACCTCTCCCAGTGGAGACACCAGCAGGAAAGAGAACTAATGTTTATCACGTGCACTGTTACGTGGCAGGCACTTCATGCGGCGTCAGCCCCCACTCCTCTTCATGAAAAGGCACAATTACTGTCCGCCAGTCAGGCACACACATGGCGTCCCAGAAAAGGCTCTTTTTCTTTCCTTCCAGTTTTATTGAGCTATGATTAACACATAGCGCTGCGTAAGTCTAAGATGTACAGCATACTGATTTGACTTCCATACATCATGAAACAATGACCATAAATTTAGTGAACATCCATCATTTCATATAGAGACCAAAGAAGATTTTCCTTGTGATGAGAACTCTTAAGATTTACTCTCTTAACACCTTTCATGTATAACATATAGCAATGTAATTGTATTTGTCCTGTGGTTCATTGCATCCCTAGTACTTACTTAGCTTACAACTGGAAGTTTGTCCCTTCTGATCACCTTCAGCCAGTTCCCCCTCCCCATCCCCCTGCCTTTGGTAATCACAAATCTGATTTCTTTTTTTTTTTTTTTTTGAGGGGGGAGTTGTTTTGTTTCATTTATTTACTTATTTATTTCTTTAATGGAGGGACTGGAGATTGAACCCAGGACCTCATGCATGCTAAGCACTGGCTCTACCACTCAGCCTCCCCCTGATTTCTTTTTTATGAGTTTCTTTGTTCATTTGACATATAACTGACATACAACACTATGTTAATCGCAAGCACACAACATAGTGATTCGCTGTCTCTAAATGTTACGAGTGATCACCACATGGTCAGTTCTTGACTTCAGATTTGAGTTATATTCCAGCCTCTACAGAGACTACGGGTGGCAATGGGTTGAGAAAAGGGAGGCTTCTCTAGTGGGCAGAGCTCTTCCCAGGTCCTGTCTCTGGTGTGGGATCTTGAACCTGGGCCTTTTTCTTGAATGGATTCCCTCTTCCTCTCTGCAACCTCTCCTGGGTTCATTCTAGCTTTTTCTCCCTCTTTCAAGGCCCCACCTTAGGTACGGCCTCTGGCATGGAGCCGTGGTTAGTTTTGTGCTATCTGGTCCTCTCCTGCCTGCTTTATTATCATGCTACAAGAGGTGTGTCTCCTACTCAGTCTTGAGTTCCACTACCAAGTAGCTTCCAGGCTCAAGGAAAGAGTGATGGAGGGAAGGGAAAGAAAACTCACCTCATGAAACATATTTGATCTTGTTTCCTCCTCACAACAACCCTGTAATGTAGGTGTTACTGTTCTTACTTTGCACATGAAGAAACTGAGGCTCAAAGAGATGATTTACCCGAGACCATACAGCCACAGCAAGGCGGGCTGGCGATATGAAGCTAGAACAATCTGGCCTCAAGCCCCATGTTTGATCCCTGTACTCTGCTCCCTCCCAGGTGGCCGAGAAACTGGAGATGCTGAAGAAACAGTACGATGAGAAGCTGGCACAGAAGGAGGAGCTTCGCAAGAAGTCGGAGGAGATGGAAGTGAAGCTGGAACGAGCTGGGATGCTGGTGTCGGGGTTGGCCGGCGAGAAGGCCCGATGGGAGGAGACGGTGAAGGTGAGATCCATTGTACCACCTGGCTTCCTCCCTGCCCACCAGTGCCCAGAGCTCCTATCCTGTTTAGGTTGAGGGGCAGTCGGGGGACATGGGGACACTTGTGGGTAGGGACATCCAAGAATGGGACATGGGAGTTCTTCCCCTCCTCTGCTCGCATTTGGTGAGAACAGCAGAAGGAGAGACTTTCTGTTGTGTTAGGGATCTGCCTCCATGTTTAGGTAAGGCTGGAAACCAAGCATACACGAGGACCCTTGCATACAAGCCTCTGACCAGACAGAAGCTGACATGGGGCATCTTGTCTCTACCCTGGCTTCACAAGAGGGTTAGGCCTTATCATCAGAATGTTAACACTGCTGTTACAAAAGAGAACTCAAAAGTCATGAGGATAGGTTAGGGTTCTCAGGGCGCAAGTGTCTAGGAAGGGAAAGACTCTCCGAACTGGTAGTGTCCAGGGGAGAATGCCTTCAGAGTAATCCAAGGGTTTCTGGGGCTAGGGGCACAGGCAGCCTTACACCTCCCCTGCTGTCCCCCAGGGCCTGGAGGAGGATCTGGGCTACCTAGTAGGCGACTGTCTCCTGGCAGCTGCCTTCCTGTCCTATATGGGACCCTTCCTGACCAACTACCGGGATGAGATCGTCAACCAGATCTGGATCAGGAAGGTGAGGGGGGCTCAGGCGTGATGACTGAGCTTATGGGCTCTGAGACCAGGGCCTGGGAGTAGCAGAGATGTTGGGAAGGGGCAGGGGTGCTGGGCTTAGATCTCCAGGATGAAGTTTGGGGCTCTTCCCACCCAGATCCGGGAGCTGCAGGTTCCTTGCTCACCCCGCTTCACCTTTGATAACTTCCTGTCTAATCCTACCAAAGTTCGAGACTGGAACATCCAAGGGTTGCCCTCAGATGCTTTCTCCACTGAGAATGGAATCATCGTCACCCGTGGCAACAGGTAAGGATGCTGCTGGGAGCACAAGGCCACGTAAGGGCAGAGCCTGCCTTCTCACTCACGCTTCCTCCTTCAGGTGGGCACTGATGATTGATCCTCAGGCCCAGGCCCTAAAATGGATCAAGAACATGGAAGGAAGCCAGGTATAAGACTTGGGGGCTGATTTGGCCCCTTAGATTCTCTCCCCAAGCCTGGCTCTTCCTCAGGTCCTACCTAGGCTGCTTTCCCCCTTGTAGCCCTCAGCACTTCCTCCATCTTTCCCCCTTGCTCTCTAGGGCCTACAGATCATCGACCTGCAGATGAGCGATTACCTTCAAGTCCTAGAAAAGGCCATCCAGTTTGGATACCCTGTGCTGCTCCAGAACGTGCAGGAATATCTGGACCCCACACTCAACCCTGTGCTCAACAAATCTGTAGCTCGAATTGGTCAGGGCCCAGGATATTGTGGGGCTGGGCTGTGGGACAAATCCTAGAGACCAGCTAAGTTAGGACACTTGGGAGGAAAGCCACTTGTTTGGTTGTGTCCTCTACTTAACTGTCCCTGCATTCAGACAGCCCTGGACTGGGGCCATTAGGGCAGGGTGAGCTATTGCCACTGGATTCTGGTTAGGGAACAACAGGTCAGCCCACACCTGGTCACATGAGGTCCTTGTCCTTGACCCTTCTGTGGGTGCAGGTGGTCGGCTGCTGATGCGCATTGGAGATAAGGAGGTGGAATACAATACCAATTTCCGTTTCTACATCACCACCAAGCTCTCCAACCCCCACTACAGCCCGGAAACCTCAGCCAAGACCACCATTGTCAACTTTGCTGTCAAAGAACAGGTGGCTTGGGGCTGGCGCCTGGACTGAACTAGGGTGAAGTGGGAAGGGCTGTTCTGAGAAAAAGGCTCTGATTGTGTCTGGCAGCAGGTGATTCCGGCTTGGGAGGTGTAATGGGATGAAAAGGGTAAAGGTCACTGGAGTGAGATTCTCACCACGAGTCATAATCTCAGGGCCTGGAGGCCCAACTGCTGGGCATTGTGGTCCGGAAGGAGAGGCCTGAGTTGGAGGAGCAGAAGGACTCACTGGTCATCAATATCGCTGCTGGCAAGAGGAAGCTCAAGGAGCTGGAGGATGAGATCCTTCGGTAAGACCCTCCCTGCCCCCGCCCCACCCTGCAAGGCTGCTTGCAGGCAAGACTGGCATTCGAGGGGGCTGATGAGGAGTTACCCCCACCCCCAGCCCAGTGCCCCTAGCCCCTAGATCCACGTGCCTCTTGGCTTCCCTCCAGGCTGCTGAACGAGGCCACAGGCTCCCTGCTAGACGACGTGCAGCTGGTGAACACTCTGCGGACCTCCAAGATAACCGCCACTGAGGTGACAGAGCAGCTGGAGACCAGTGAAACCACGGAGATCAATATTGACATGGCCCGCGAGGTGAACTCCATTGCCCTCCGGGCCAGCCCCCTCTCTCCCGGAGCCCCGCCCCCGATCGTGACCCCGCCCCTCCGTGGCCCTGACCCCGCCCTCCGGCCCGGACTCCGCCCCCTCCGCAGGCTTACCGCCCGTGCGCCCAGCGGGCCTCGGTGCTGTTCTTCGTTCTCAACGACATGGGCCGCATCGATCCCATGTACCAGTTCTCGCTGGATGCCTACATCAGCCTCTTTATCCTCAGCATCGACAAGAGCCATCGCAGCAACAAGCTGGAGGATCGCATCGATTACCTGAATGAGTACCATACCTACGCTGTCTACAGGTCTGGGCGCCCTCGGCGGGAGGCCCGGTGGCTCTGACGCTGACCCTTCTTTCTACTTATGCGCTGTGCTGTCCCATGCCACCATACCTGGTCCCCTGCTCTTCTCCTCTCCATATACCTCCCCTGGGGAGCGTCCACCGTCAGGGTCTAACCATCACACTTGGGCTGAAGAGTCCGGGGTTCAGAGTGTCTTACCTGTAGGTCTCCTTTGAGCGTTAGCCTTGTGTCTGTTACACCAGCGCTTCTCAAATGGTAAAGCACCCACAGACTGGGACTCTTGTTAAATGCAAATAAGGATTCAGTAGGTCTGGGATGGGGCCCGAGGTCCTGCTTTTCTCAGAAGCGCCCAGGTGAAGCTGCTGCTCCTGGTTTGTGGTTCACGCTTTGAGTAGCAAGTGTGCTCTCTTCCTGGACATCCCACAGACCCCTCACGTTCAGCTTGTTTCAGATCAAGCTCCTTAGCTTCCCTCTTCCTTTGGGGTCCGCACCCCGAGTGGCACCAACACCTGCTTCCCAGGCATCCGGGCCAGAAGCTGGTGGATAATCTGGACGCTTCCCAGTCCCTCACCCCTCAGATCAGTCACTAGGTTTTGCTTACGAATCCTTCTGCAAACTGGTCCCCTGCCTGGGCCTCCCCATTGCCATGTCTGCACTTCAGTTCAGGCCTCCACGATCTTCCTTTCTGAATTGCCCAACAGGCCCCGAACAGGTTGTTCTGCCTCCATCTTTGTCCCTCTCCTATCTGCCCCACTGCAGCTGCCCGTGTGAGCCTTTCAAACACACAGATCTGACCTTGCCACCCCCAGCTTACACTCTTTGGTGGTTGTGTCCTGTGGCCACCAAGTCCACTGAGTCTTGTCCGCTACCTGCCTCCCAGCCTCACTTTTCCCCTGCTTACGCTGGATGCCTGAGCATCCGGACTGGCCGGCACACCGTGCTTTTCTTCCCCCAACCCCCTGCTTTGCTCCTACTCTGAGCTCTCCCTGTGTCCTCCCCTCTCCTCCTCTTCCACATCACTCGGTAACTCTGTGCACCTCGGGGCAGTTCCTCTCCACCCTTGTATAGGACTCAGCACATCATATCATAATCACTGCCTCTTACCTGTCCTCACTCTGCCTGATTTCCTCCAGGACAGAAACTGTGTTCATTCATCTTTGTGTCTTCAGGACCTGGCTGAATACCTGGCACGTAGTGCAGGTCCAACCAATGATGAGGAAACTCTGGGAAAATCATGTCCTCTCTCTGGTTCACTGAATGCTAGGCTGTTTATAGGAGGTTTGGATCAGAAGCTGATTAAGGTCCTCCTTCTGTGTAAGGCTGTGTGATTGTATGATCTTCACTCCGTAAGCATACATGCTGAGTATCCTGCCTCCCACCACCCCACTCCCTGTCCCCTCCCAGGTACACCTGCCGCACCCTTTTTGAGCGCCACAAGCTGCTATTCAGTTTTCAGATGTGTGCCAAAATTCTGGAGACTTCTGGCAAACTCAACATGGATGAATACAACTTCTTCCTACGTGGGGGTGTGGTGAGTAGGGCAGAGGGCACATCCGAGTGTGGGGTGGACAGGGTTGGGGGCGGGGGCAAGTATGACAGGGACTCCAGACCCAGAGGGTAAGGCCCAAGGCTCCAGCCAGTGAGTAGAGGAAAACTGGCAGGAGCAGGTGCACGACAAGCCCCCTAGGCTGCTTGAGGGGAGTAACTTGCCTCCAGCCCCCCTTGCCTGGGCTTGACGACTGATAGACATCGTCTTTCACCACCTCTCAGGCCACTCCTTCCGCAGCCCGAATTCCGTGGTCACCATTACACTCTCTCCCTTGCACACACCCTTGGCCCCTTTGCTCCCACCCTGCTCGGTGTGGCGTTTGCTCTCTGGTTAGAGCTAGCTGTCCTTTCCCTCTGTCCCTTTGTGGTCTGTGCAGCTGAACGTGGCTGGAGAAAAACACACCCACACTGACTAGAATCGCTTTCAATCCACGACCATTCACCTCAAATGGGTCCTTAAAGCTGCCAACTATACCATAGTTCCCTGGGCCAGTCACCACCCCTCCTTGGATAACAGTTTCATTCCTTTTGCCACCTTCACCTCACCTCTCATCTGGATTTTAGTAAGAGCCTCCACTGCCCCTAATTTCTCAACACAGCGACCAGAGAGATGCTTTTAAAGTGGATGCCCCATCATTGATGTTACTCCCCCACTGCCAAACTCCTCACTCCATCTACTCCAGCTGCATAGGCCTCCTCCTGTCACAGGCATGTTCCACCTCAGGGCCTTTGCACTGGCTGTTCCTTCTGCCAGAAAATTGTTTCCCCAGGTGTAGACTGAGCCCTCTCTCCCCTCCTTCAAGTCTTGATTCAAGTCTCACCTCACTGAGACCTCCTTGACTTTCTCATTTAATACTCCAAACTTCCAACCTCCCTTATGTTCCTCAACTTAGTCTTTTTTCCTGTGGCACTATCATCTTTAACGTACTAGACAATTTACTTATTATGTTTTTGGTTCATTATCTGCTGTCCCATGTTGGAATATAAGCTTCTCAAGGACAAAGACATTTGTCTGTTTTGTTCAGTAGTGTGTCCCAGGTGCTTAGAACACATAGTTGGTGAACAATAAATATTTGTTAAAGAGAGTAAATAAGTGAGTGAACAGTTTGTGCTTCTCTCAAGGGTGAGGTTATTACAATCGAAATCATTTGGGTAGGAGACATTACTGCCAGGCAACCACCAGAGGGCGCCCGCTTCCTGACTTTGGGCTCTGTGGTCTCGGCACAGCATCTGAGAGACCTAGGCACCCAGCCCCCCCAATTTATTCCCCAGTAAAGATAGATTCCAGTCCATCTCAGATTCCTGTCTTCACTTCTTCACTTCGTTTCATGCAATACTCACCTTGGCTTTTCCACCTTAAATATATATATTAAAATAATAATTATATATATAATAAAATAAAAAATAATTATTTTGGGATGTTCCTGGTCAATCCTTTTCCCCTCTCATTCCCTCCAAGGTCCTGGATCGTGAGGGCCAAATGGATAACCCCTGTACCAGCTGGCTCGCAGATGCCTACTGGGATAACATCACAGAGCTGGACAAACTGACCAACTTCCACGGGCTCATGAACTCCTTTGAACAGTATCCTCGTGACTGGCACCTGTGGTACACCAGTGCCACCCCCGAGAAGGCTATGCTGCCAGGTGCCTAGGCGCTGAGCCTCTCTCTCCTGCCCTCCTTCAGCCGTGTGCCTGCTGCTCCCTTTCTTCTTCCTCCCCTCTCCCAAGTTCCCTCAGTACATCTGCCTCCCGGCCAGGCCAAGCATTCCTACAGGTGCCCCTCTGTCTAGATCCCCTGCTCTTCCCGACTCACTCTCCTTGCAATTACTCACTTCATTCCCAGGTGAGTGGGAGAATGCCTGCAATGAAATGCAACGGATGCTGATCGTTCGCTCCCTGCGCCAGGATCGCGTGGCATTCTGTGTAACCTCCTTCATTGTCTCCAACCTTGGCTCCCGCTTCATTGAGCCGCCTGTGCTAAACATGAAGTTGGTCAGTGGCTTGGTTTCCTTGCCCACACGTGCCCATGCCCTTCCCGCCTCCCTCTCCCTGTTCCAGTCTGTTATTGCATTTCCTCAGTCTCTCTCTCCCACTGCCTTATGTTGTGGCCCTCTGCCTGAGGCCATGCCCTGTGCTTCCAGCAGGTGATGGAGGATTCAGCCCCACGGACCCCACTCGTATTCATCCTGTCGCCCGGTGTGGACCCCACCAGTGCCCTGCTCCAGCTGGCAGAGCACACAGGCATGGCTCAGCGCTTCCACGCCCTGTCCCTGGGCCAGGGCCAGGCCCCCATCGCAGCTCGGCTCCTCCGAGAGGGTGTGATTCAGGGTCAGTGCCCACCCCATTCTTCTACCCCCATCCCTGGCCCTGGTCTGACTGCCCACCACCTCCAGCCTCAGTCACGCTGCTGGAACTGCAGCTCCCGCTTCTCCAGAAGGCCCCAGGAGTGGCAGACCTGAGCATTTGGACCCCACCCCTCAACCGCCACACACACACAATAAGGTGGGAAGTGGAGGGGACAGATGGGGTGCAGCGAATGGTTCCTGCTGCATCCAACATCCCCTTGCAGGACATTGGGTGTTCCTGGCTAACTGCCACCTGTCACTGTCATGGATGCCTAATCTGGACAAACTGGTGGAACAGCTGCAGGTGGAGGATCCTCACCCTTCCTTCCGCCTCTGGCTCAGCTCCAGTCCACACCCAGACTTCCCCATCTCAATCTTGCAGGCCAGCATCAAGATGACCACAGAGCCACCAAAGGTATGGGCGACTGTAGGTAGCCAGCATCGTTCGTGCCATCTGGTCTACCTTTCGTCCTACTGGCCTCAGAGAGAGGGCTTAATGTTAATAATGCAGCTTATTTGATTCTACTGGCCTCTATAATTCCCCACCTCCTTTCTCTCCTCTGTGTGCCAAACTCTAGAACACACTAGTAATAGCTCACATTTCTCGAGTGTTATTATGTGCTGGGCATTGTTCTAAATGCTTTACGTTTATTAATTCATTTAACAGACACACACTATCAGGTAAGTGCTGTCACTCTCGTGTCACAGGTAGGACACTGAGACAAAGAAAGTCTATAACTAGAGTGTAGACCCTTCTGGCCCTCCCTCCTCCCGACATTTCCTTGCATTCTCTCCCTCATGTCACTGCCTGGACTCTCAGCCTCTTTCTCCTTCCTTCTCTCCAATTCTATTGAAATGTTTATCTTTAATATTACAAGCTCACCATTGATGCAATCATACTGCTCCTTTAAAATCTGATCATGTTGCTACATCCTACCCACTTACCCCCTGCTTAAACTATTTTAATAGATTTTCATGGCTTTTAATCAAGATGAAAATCCTATTCACGTGGCCTGTGTACCTCAGCGGGCGTGTCCCCAGCTTTGTGGGTCGCCACGCTTCCCTTTGCTTTCTTTGCTCTACCGACACCATTAACTTTTAAAGTTTTTTGTTGTTCTTCCTTGAAAGACCCTGTATTCTCCTGCCCCAGGCTTCTGCACCTGCTGCCCTCCCTGTTCTCCCTACTCCTTCCTTTGTCCCTTCAGGTCGCAGCCCCAGCAGCACTCTCTCCAGAAGCTCCTGACCTCCAGATCTAGGTCAACACCCTGTGACACACTCTCCTACAACCTTCACTGCTCCCTCTGACCTTACCACTCACTGTGGGACTTTTATACGGATTAGCGTGATTCTGATTAATGCCTGACTTCTCCTGACTGTAAGCTCCATGAGGGCAGAGGCCACATCTTTTTTTTTTTTTTTTTTTTTTTTTTTTTTTTTGCCTCTCACTGTTTTGCTCATCCTATGACTAACACAAGGACCCGTATGTAGCAGGTACTCAGTGAACAAGGATGGCTGGCGAGCATACACATGTGGATGTCTTTCACCATTCATCCTCCTCGCCCACCTAGGGCTGGCTGACATAGTCGACTGTCCCTCTCCCTGGTTTCCCCGACACACACTCCTGGTCCCCTCCCATCTGTCCCTTGCCACATCATTTATTACTTCTCTGTTTCTTTCCCCTCCTGTCTTGTCCTCATTCTCCATTTCCTCCTTTCACAAGTTGATGGAGAAATTGTCCTCTTCCTGATTTCAACTCCAATCCCATCTCTGGTTCCAGTTTCAAACTCAGTTCCAGGTCTGAATTCCACCTGGTTCCAAAGCATTTCTTTCTGGCACGCCAGCACTGTAAATCCCACACTTCGAAACAAGCTGTCAGCTCCTCCACTTGGATGATCTCATCCCATTTTTGTTAATGGCACCACTAATTTAAAAAAGAAGTTTAAAGTTGATTTTTATCTAACTTTATTTTTTCTGCCAACAAAAGTATTCTGCGCCCCCATTTTAAAATGTCACACAGTCCAGAAATGGGTTGCCAATGTAACAGAACTTTTTTTTTAATGCATTGTTTTGAGCCTTTCTTTTGCCTTCTAAAAGAGGAGTGTGCCTTGGTTGCTAGAAGGCCCTCTGTTGGCTGAGCGCCCCCTCTGTGATGGGCAGAGGAGTTTTGGAGGTAGGTGCTGTTTAGGTCGGCATAACTCTGACTCTGAGGGAAACCCAGGAGGAGAGAGCGAGGGGTCCAAGAGGATGGCTCTGCAGTGGGGCAGGGCCCCAGGAGAGAGGGCCCCAGCAGAGAGGGCCCGTTCTAGCTCAGCCCAGGAGAGCTTTCTGTGAAATACTGTTTGCTGGTGATGCAGGACCTCCCTTGGATCTGCCAAAACTTTAGTGAAAGTAGGACATTTAGGGTATCTTGGGTACAACTGGGTTTCTTTTGGTAGCTGACAGAGGCCAATATTTTTAAAATATTTTATTTGGAAATAATTTTAAACTTACAGAAAAGTTGTAAGAGTAAGAGTACAAAGAACCCCCACATGTCTGTTACCCAGATCCATCTGTTGTTAACATTTTGTCCCACTTGCCTTATCATTTGATCTCTCTCTCTCTCTGTTTCTCTCTCTCTTCACTTATACTTTTTCTGAACCATTTGAGAGTAAACTGCATATATCCTGGCCCTTCACTGCTACGCACGCCAGTGTATTTCAGTGTAAAGGGCTCAATCGTAAGAATAAGGATGCTCTCTTACATAGCTGAAGCACAGTTGCCACCTTCAATGAATTGTACACTACTTTTATATAAACCTCTTGTTAAATGTCCCAATCACCATATATATAATTATTTATATATACATATAGAATACATATATCTGGGCCCTTTATTCTGTTATTAGGTCAAGTTGTTCGTCCTGGGGTCAACACACACTGCCGTAATTAGTATCTAACTCTATAATAATTCTTGACAGCTGGGAAGGCAAGCCCCTTACCTTATTCTTCTTCAGGTTATTCCTGGCCTTTTGTTCTCCAATATAAATTTTGGAATTAGCTTGTTAAGTTCCACCAAAAAAACCTCTTGATCAATTTGGGGGAAATCGACATCTTTAGGATATCGAGCCTCTCAAGCTGTGAGTATAGTAGGTCTCTCCATTTGGTCTTTTTTGGGGGAGGGTAATAAGGTTTTTATCTACTAATTTTAATGGAGGTACTGGGGATTGAACCCAGGACCTTGTGCATGCTAGGCGCGCACTCTACCACTGAGCTATACCCTCCCCCCTATTTAGTCTTTATTTCAATAAAGTTTTGTAATTTTCTCTACAAAGATGTATAAATTTTTTTAGATTTATTCCTTGGTACTTTACATAGACCCTTTGCACATAATTGTGTACATTTTGCTTATTAATAGTGCATGTTTATGTCTTTGTTCATATTTTCTGGCACTCCCAAATTGAGTTGGCCTACCCACCATTGAGAACATCATAGCAGAGAGGATCAAAGGTGGGCGGGGGGTGCACAGAGGGCAGGACTGCCACTAGCCCATACAGTGCCTGTGAATTAGAGAAAGGCACCCAGCCCTGTGAATGAGTGCGCATCTTGGCATGCAGCTCAAGGACTGGATTTCAGCCTCCACTCATCCTTTCAGCCATTGCCCTTGTGCAGTGAGCAACCTCCACAACTGTACACAGTGGTCCTAGTGGCAGGGCCGAGCAAGATGCACGTCATCCCACCTCTGTACTTCATTGTCCCCAGGGCCTAAAGGCCAACATGACCCGTCTTTACCAACTGATGACGGAACCACTGTTTTCCCGCTGCTCCAAACCCACCAAGTACAAGAAGCTGCTGTTTGCACTGTGCTTCTTCCACTCTGTCTTACTTGAACGCAAAAAGTTCCTGCAGCTTGGCTGGAACATCATCTATGGCTTCAATGACTCTGACTTTGAGGTTTGTGCTACCCAGGACTCCCTCACCCCAGCCCTCTCTCCTTCCACTTCCTGCCCTATGGCTACCCTGCAGGCACATCCACTGACAAAGCCCTTGTTACAGTGCCCCTGGAAGAGTTCCTGCCGTAACTGTGTGTGGGGCTGGGGGCTGGGGCTGGGGCTGGGACCACGCACAGGTGTCAGAGAACTTGCTGAGCCTCTACCTGGATGAATATGAGGAGACACCCTGGGATGCGCTCAAGTACCTGATCGCTGGTGTCAACTATGGTGGACACGTCACAGATGACTGGGACCGGCGCCTGCTCACCACCTACATCAACGACTACTTCTGCGACCAGTCTCTATCGACCCCCGCCTACCGGTGAGGGAGGGTGGCAATGAACAAGGTGGGGCAGAGGACAAGAGAGACCAGGTGGCAGGACAACAGTGGGGGTGGGGTAGGGGAAGTGTCTGAGGAGAGAACATGCAGTTGGGAGAAGGCAGACTTTGTGGGATTGGGGAGGGGGCAGCAAGAGCAGGGAGTTGGATGAATGGGGTCTTGGCCTGGCATGGAAGCCCCAGTGTCCCCACAGTGCCACAATAGGTATGCGTGACTCCCCAGGTTGTCAGCACTGGAGACCTATTTCATCCCCAAGGATGGGAGCCTGGCCTCGTACAAGGAGTACATCAGCATGTTGCCGAGCATGGACCCGCCTGAGGCCTTTGGCCAGCACCCCAATGCGGATGTGGCCTCCCAGATCACTGAGGCACGGACTCTCTTTGAGACTCTGCTTTCCCTGCAACCCCAGATTACACCCACCAGGGCCGGCGGCCAGAGTCGGGAAGAGAAGGTAAGGCCAGACAGACACCTGCGGGAGGAAAAGCAATGGGGAAGAGCAGTCTGCACTCAGAGCTTCTGCCTTGGCAGGTCCTTGAGCTGGCTGGTGATGTGAAACAGAAGATTCCGGAAATGATCGACTATGAGGGGACCCAAAAACTGCTGGCTCTGGACCCCTCCCCGCTCAGTGTGGTCCTTCTGCAGGAGATTCAGAGATACAACAAGCTTATGGAGACCATCCTGTAAGATGGGTGGGGACCCTGCAGAATCTGGGGAGGGGGAAAGAGGAAGGGCCTTCACTGCCTGCCTAGAATGGGTCTCCACCTTATCCTGTTCAGGTTCTCACTGACAGACCTAGAAAAAGGCATCCAGGGCCTCATCGTCATGTCTACAAGCCTAGAAGAGATTTTCAATTGCATCTTTGATGCCCACGTCCCTCCTCTCTGGGGAAAGGCAAGATTACATCACTGTTGATCCGCCTCCAACAATGAGCTCTCCTTGCACCCCTGTGCCCCCAACCTGGTTCTAGGGAAGCAGATGGCAAAATTCGTGAGCCTAGGCTTTGGAGTCAGGCAGGTCCAAGGCTGAAATCTGGCTCTGCCCTTCACTGACCGACTTTGCAAAGCTATTAAGTTAGAAACTTACTCAAAAAGTCACTAACCTCTCCAAGGATGTTTGAAGGATTCCCAGTTCTGTGCACTCAGTAGGTGCTTCATCAATGGTAACTGGTTAATATCACCATCATTACTGTTAATAAATAGCTGTCATTTTATGCTTCTCTCCTGGTAGTTGGCTTTTGGAGAGCTTTGCTCAACTATGGTTGGGAAACAGGGGCTGACACCATATATTCTTCTTGTATCTGCTCCAAGTATTCAAAATAAGGCTATGAGTGCACAGATAAGTGAGTGAATAAACACACACTGCCTCCTCCTCCAGGTATATCCCTCACAAAAGCCATTGGCTTCATGGACCCGGGACTTGGCCTTGCGTGTGGAACAGTTTGAGCTGTGGGCCAGCCGTGCGCGGCCTCCTGTCATCTTCTGGCTGTCTGGCTTCACCTTTCCCACTGGCTTCCTCACCGCTGTGCTGCAGTCTTCAGCTCGCCAAAACAATGTGAGCAACATGGAAAGTGGGATGGGGAGCGATGCTGGGGACATGTATTTTCTCTGCTATCTGGGGGTCCTCCCTTATTCTCACCTTCAATCTCCAGATTTCAGTGGACAGCCTCTCTTGGGAGTTTATCGTTTCCACTGTGGACGACAGCAACCTAGTGTATCCACCTAAGGTGGGAGCCAGATGTGCTCTGAGCAGAGTGGGGTCTGGTGGAGGAGGGTGCTGGGAGGAAAGGTGGGAAACAATTGGTTAAGAAGGGAGAGGTGGCAAGTCAGGGAGGCTGGCAACTGAGGGTCTAGACTTCCCCCCAACCCGCCCCCATGTCTCCGCAGGACGGTGTCTGGGTTCGGGGACTATACCTGGAAGGTGCGGGCTGGGACCGGAAGAACTCCTGCTTGGTGGAGGCAGAGCCTATGCAGCTTGTCTGCCTCATGCCCACGATCCACTTCCGGCCTGCAGAGAGCCGCAAGAAGAGTGCCAAGGGTGGGACAGCTCCCTCAAGCCTGCCTGCCCCATCCCTCGCTTGGGTCCCTCTGCCACCCCTCCCCCACACCCGCTCCTGCCCTGCTTTCCCAGAGCCTCCAGGGTCTGACTTTCTCTCCTCTCCTTTCCCTCAGGAATGTACTCCTGTCCCTGCTATTACTATCCCAACCGGGCAGGCAGCTCAGACCGCTCATCCTTTGTCATTGGCATTGACCTCCGGTCTGGGACCATGACATCTGATCACTGGATCAAAAGGGGCACTGCTCTACTCATGAGCCTGGACAGCTGAGAGGGCCTCTCTTCTTCCCTGCTTGTGGGAGGGTCGAGGACTCTTGGAGCCAAGGCTGATAATGCACCTCGGACAGAGGCTGGACTTCACTCAGGCCTTGACCTTAATTGAACCTGTCGTGTAATGGGGCCTTGGTAAATACCTAGTTGTGCTAGCCATAAAGGTGGAAGAATTGTATTGGAGTTCAGTGTAGTAGAACGCCCGCGACCACAAGCCCTAAGTCTCTTAATGGGATAGTGGGGGCGTGGGGAAGGAGGAAGCCCAGGCCTCACAGAGGACGGGGTCTCCCGTAAGCTGCTCCTGGACAAGGAAAGGAGCACGGGAAATGGGAGGCCTTGGAGGGAGGTGTGGCCTTGAACGAATGGGCAGAGCATTGGGGCCTAAAGAAGGTGTGGCTAAACCTCGGGGCAGGACTTGAGCGGGTGGGGCGGGATTTACTTTGGAAAGGCGCGTGATCCAAATGGAATAGGGGTTTGTCAGGCAGGGATCGGTGCTGGACCCCGTTCGTTGCACCCTGAACCCTGTACCCCGCATTCTGCATCCTACTCGGCACCTGCACTGAGGCGAACAGTTCGGCAGAAAGCGGGGCGGAGCCGGAGACAGGGACATTGGCGCGAGAAGGGGCGGGACCATGAGAAGGGGGCGGGGCTGGAGAGCGGGGCTGGGGGGCGGTGTTTGTGTTGGAAAATCCAACTGCGCCACGGGGCGGAGCGGCCCCCCCAGCCCCGGCCTGGGAGAGGGGGGGGCCGCTCGACCCCCTGGACGACCTTGGGGAGCCTGAACACCTGGGACACCCCAGAAGCAGGTAACGGGGAGCCGCGAGGGCGTCTGGAAAGAGGAAAAGCATCTCCGTGCAAGGGGGCGGGACGCTTGAGTCGCAGGAAAGGTAGAGCTGGGGATGGGCTTCGGGTCTCGCGAAAGGCACTGGGAAGGAGACTGGGGCGCAGGACATCTGGGTCCCCTAGAAAAGATCAGGGTGGAGGCGAGGGAAGAGCTGTGGGTGGCACATGGGTTCCGGATGTCGAGAGAGGCCTGAAAGGACTCCCCGTCCCTCTTGGGCTGGGATTCCCCTTCCCGACACTAGGGCGGGACGGTCCCTAACTGAAGGGCAGGACTAAAGGTCAGGGTTTGCAGATAGGGCAGTGCGATATCCTCTTGAGGTCGGGTGTGGTGAGGCAGGGATGTGTCTCCGGTCCCGGGGCCACTTCAAGCCTCCCTCCAGTTCTTCCCACGGGTGAGGTGTGTAAGTCTCAGCCCTGCCCCTCACATCAAGAGTCCCGATAGCCTCCCAGTGGTTGCTTTCGCCTGCATCCTTTCCGCCGCACCTCACTTTACTGCGCTCGGCCTCACCCCGCTAGTCCCCGGTCCAGCCCCCACTCTCATCTGTTCCCATCCCTCACCCGGCTTGGGCCCTTCCTGGCTGAACCGTCCCAACGTAGCCACGAGATGGCGAAAGCGAGACGCACAGCGCAACTCAGGGTCCTGGGTGGGGGATGTGGTCTTGAAAGCAGCCGAAGCCCCCCGCCCTGGCCAGACGGAAAGGTGGGCTAAGGTGCCCATTTGACTTCCTGTTATCTCGGCTCCCCTCACAGGAAATTGTGGGCGGGAGGGCGAAGGGCAGGGAAGGGGGAGGGGGTCGGGGCTCAGCCTCCGCCTCCCCGAGCTGAGGTAAATATTGGGGAGGGGGCACGCGGGCAGGTTACTAAGCAACGCAGATTCGCTTCCTGTCTGCTGCGGCTTGTGGCCGTGACTTGGGAAGGGAGTTGGCCGGAGTGGGGGGCTGGGAGACTGCGGAGAATGTCGAGGGCAGGTCTCCTGGTTCTCGAGTCAGGGAGAACCCTGGAGGGAGGGGAGTAGCGAGCAGCGCTGCCCCTGAAACGGACGCGGCGCGGTAGTCCGGAGGGAGGCGGGGACCCAGGAGAGGCGCTGAGCTCCGCTTCGCTCCCCTTCCCTCCCGGGGGTTGCTTGCCTTGTTGCCAGAGTAACTGGAGAGCTAGACTCGGAGCCGGATTCCCGAACTCTCGCGTCCGTCCAATCCGCTCCAGCGGCTGCCCCTGACATCAGGGCCTTGGCAGCCAATGTGGAGGAGGCATCGTAGAGCCACAGGAAGAGGGAGAGGGGAGGGAAAGAGGTGGAGGCGGGGAGGGGGTAGCTGCCCGGGACCCGCACGTGCACTTCCACACGCTCGCGCCCACCCTCCTCCCTCTGCTGCACGCGCCCGAGTAGCCCCCTGCGCCTGCGCAGCAAGTCGGCGCTCGCCCCCCACCCCCATCTAGAGTCTCTGATCGCAAGCTAGTCCTGGGCTGCTCTCAGCCCCTGGGGACCCAGACGTCTGGGTCCGCTAGCCCTCTTTCTCAGGGTCTCGAGCAGTTAATGCTTAGCCTGGTGTGGGAGGGGCCAGCTACCTGTTCCCCACCAACCCCCAGCTGGCGCCCCACTCTCCCAGGTGGGCTGGGCGGAGCTGTGGTTTCCGGCCCCATATGCTCAGCTGCTGCCTTCCCGGGCTCTGGCTTAGGTTGCCTCCCCAAGAGGAACGGAACGAGTATCAGCGCCCCTTCCCGAGGCTTCACTCGCTCGGCCCTAGCTGCTGTTGGTGGCGGGGGAGGGCGCTGCGGGGAAGCCCCAGACGGCCCAGGTGACTCTTCCCAGACCATCACGCGCCGTCTTCGCGTGAATTCCTCCTCTTTGACGTGCACCAAAATCCTTCCCATCCCTAACGTTTCTTCCCCACTCGCTCTGGTGCTCTTTGCACCTCCCTCGGCTCCTTTCGGACTGTCTCTCCCGGTCTCCACTCGTCCTTCTTGGCTTCTCCCAGTTATATAACTCTTCCTCTTGCCGTGTCCTGATTTCAACTCCGCAGACTCCGCCCTGGAACGGCGCGGGGAGGGGCAGGAGAGTTGGGACCCAGACAGATTCCGGCTGGCGGCCGGCTGGGGCACAGGGGATCCCGCCGGTGAGAGACGGAGCCCTGCGGGACCTAGTGCCCCCGTCCCCCACCTTCCGCCCCCAACCCGAGATCTCGCCCGGGAGAGAGAAGGCACAGTATCTGAGAGGCGTGTCGGGACTCCGTCAGAAATATGGGTTGGGAGGTCAGGGCTGGAGGCGGAGAGGCGGAGCCAAGAGGCGAGTCCCTGAGATTGGAGCCGCATTGGGGGCAAAAGATAAGGGCGGGACGCCTGGGTTCCTTCCTTCCTCTTTTTTCTCGGTTCCCAGAATTCCTAAGGCTATTTCCCAGGAAGCTTAGCCAGCAGCCCCTCTCCACCCCTCGGGGTCAAAGGTCAGTGTTAAGGGTGGCTTGGGATGATGTCACCAATGCACGTGCCCCGGGATAGTTGCCAGGCAATGAGGCCTCCTCCCCTTTCCATTCTGGCCCCTCGCACCCCCTCCCACCTCTGCCCCGAGTCCAGTTGCAGCCCCGTGCCATCTTCCCCCCCACCCCCTTCTTTGGCCTCAGCGTCCTGCAGGTGGGAAACCCTGGCCTGGAGTTTTGTGAGAGGGAGGGGCAAGGGTGTGTCCTGGTGGAAAGACTTTGCCCCTTTGCTGGGCTTAGAGGACCCTGGGTCACTTTTCCTTAGATTGGCATGGAAGAACTTTCCCTCCAAGCCCTCTTCCCCCTGGAAAGAGCCTCCCAGCAGTCTTTACTTTTCCACCTGCTGCATTGCCAAGTGTCCGATTGCCCCTGCCCCGTTTTGAGTTGAACTGGGAGTGGTTTCAAGATAGCTACCCCTAGAGAAGAGCTGTGTGTGGTATGGCGGACTCCCTGGATACCAGCTCAGCCCTGACCTTAATCAATGGCACCACACCCCCACCACCAGCAGTGAGGAAAAGAGTCAAGAAACTATTAGGCTGAGAAGTAATGGGTCTTTATTCTGTGTAGGTGGATCTCTCTCTTGAAGGAGGGGGACTCAGTTGATAGTTACGGCTGCTCTTCTCTATTGAGTCTTGGGGTTGGTTATGGTATTGGAAAACATTGGTTTCCCTTTTTATGTACCTTAGGGCTTGGGCTGTCAGATCAGACTTGGATTTCATTCCCAGCTATGTCACTCCTTGGCTACAGGGACTTGGAAAGGTCACCACCTCTTTGAGCCTCATATTCTTCATCTTGAAAATTTAAATATCAATACCTACTTTCTAGGCAGTTGATAGAGGAAAAAATGAGATAATTTAGGCAAAGCACTTAGCACAGTGTCTGGCACAAAACAAACACTGAATGAATGCTTGTTACGGTATGCTTATTATTGTTAAAAGCTATTAGTTATTTTATTATAGTTGGTAGGCCTGCTTCAAGAAACTGGCCGGGACCATAGGAGTTCATCAGGGAGGAGTGGAGAGTTTGTGTTAATTTGGCCAGTGGCGGGGAGGGGGTTGGGGATTAGCTTCCACTGCATTGTGCACTTTATTTGATGAAGGCTTTTAGTCAGATTTGTATTGCTCTCTCTGGGATTTTTTTTTTTTCCCGTCTTGGAAAAGAAACAGCTAAGACTATTTCTCTGGCTGTGAAAATAAAATAATTGTATTGTGGTTCTTGATTTTTGAGCAAGCCCCTAGTCCCCTCCCGTGTTCTCTGGAGCCTTCAATTTTGCAAAGGCACTCCACAGTTTCCTCTGCGGGGACAGAGCTCGGCTGAGGGGTGTGTAAAAGGTTCGGGTGGGTGGGTAGAGAGACTAGTGCTGGGGGTTGGGGGGGGCGAGTAGTTAAAGGAAGAGACCGGAAGGGAGGAGGAGGGAGCCTGCTGGTGGGGAGGGAGGGAGGGGAGGAGGAGGTGGAGGAGGAGGAGGAGGAGGAGGAGGAGGGAGGGGGTTGGGGAGAGCCTGCTACAGTTCTTTGTTTGACTCCGGGACTCAGGGACGGGGAGGAGGAGGGAGGGAGGCAGAGGCTGCAAGCGCCGGGGCAGGCCCAGGAGGCAGAGGAGGGACCGTCTCCCCCGCCCCCCCAGCCCCCACTCCCCCCCCTGCTGCTCCCCCCCTCCCTACCCGGACTCCGGGGGCACCGCCGGGGGACAGACACCCAGCAGGTAACCCCGGCCTGGCTCGCCCTCCCCTCTCGGATTTTCCTTCACACCCTCCCGGATGACCCCTTTCCCCGGTTCCGTCTCCCCATTCCCCCCGGCCTTGCCTCTTTTCCCCGGCCCTCCTTGTTCCATCTCCCCGACTTGGGCTGGTTGCCCGCTGGTCGCGCCGCCGTCTCGTGCAGCCCGACTCCCTTCCCCTCGCCCGACAGCCTGTGCGCCCCAGGTCTGCCCGCGGCACCTTTCGGGGCTCTGTCTCGCTGCTTCTCCAGGCTTTGCTTTCCTTGCGACCTGTCCCCTGGGGCTCCGAGGAAGGAGGGAGTCCCTGTCCTTTTCTCGCTCCCCCAGTTCCCCGCCCCCCAACTCTGGCCCCCTTTCTCCTAGCAGTCTCTAGGGGTGTGGAGAGAACCGGAATTTGGGGGGCCCTCTGGAGGGGCAGGGGGCTGTGTGTCGCGGGGTGGAAAGGGGCTGTGAATGTGTGTGGGGTGGGGGCGGGGGCGGTTAGAGACCCGGCTGCCTCTGTTGTCCCTTTAAATGGCCCTCACATTTCTGGGGACTCGTGGGGGGGAGGTGGCAAGCCGCCTGCTTGGGGGGGCAGGGCCCTCTGTTCGTCCACACAATCAGGGGTGGTAATGATTTAAAGGGACAGCCTTGGTGTGGCCACTGCCACCCTGCGACAGCGGGAGGGGGAGCCGGCAGGCCATGTCTGGGGAGGCTTGCCTGGTGAGCAGGGCATTTGAGGCCGAATCTGTTGTGGGGCCGGCGAGGTCTGGGACAGTGCTGCAGCTGGGGCCTGTGAGGAGGGGTGACAGCTCGCCTGGGGGTCAGTCAGTCTGGGCCTTCTCCAGGGCCCCACCTTTAGGTTCATGGACTCCTTGGCCAAGAATCCTTGAGTCTAAACTATGGAGTCTGTCAGCCGCCAGGTGGGGGCCAAAGGCAGGTCTGCAGGTCTGCAGGTCTGCAGGTCAGCAGCCTGGACTGGGCACATGGGAGCTGGCTTTTCAGCTTCCCCTTTTGTTGTTTGGCTCTGTGCACAAGAAAGCCCCAGCCCCTCCCCCAGCTCCCCCTTCCCGTCCACATGCCCCCCCACACACACACACACCCACCCCAGCTGTTGGACAGATGAATTACAGCCTCCGGCTTGGGGCCAGGGCTGGTGAGGGATTAAAGCTCTGGGGCTGGCCCTTTAAATGGCTGCTAGCCCCTCCCCCACCCTGGTATCCAGACACCCCATACACACCCCTCTGACCCCCTTGGCTAACCCTCACTCCTCTTGGTCTGTCCAAAGGCCTGCCACTTCCCTCTCTCTAGGCTAGACCCTCCCCAGCATCCCCTTCTTCCCCAACACAACCACATACACAAATGCTACAGACTTCACACACATACAAACACACACACACACACTCACTCACCCCCTCGTCTACATTCACACACACACACACACACACACACACAGTCACTCACTCACCCCCTGGTCTCATGTTCTGAGCATCCCTCTTCTGGAGGTTCCAGCCTCAAACTCCCTTCTCCAGCAGAAGGACCTTGCCTGCCTGGCTTCCCTAGCCTGCAGCAGACCACTACCCTGGCCAGGTGAGGGGCCTTGCATGGGTCAGAAATAGCACCTCCCTGGGGGCAGTGTCATCAGCAGCTGCAGCAGTTTGCAGCACATTGCATCATGGAGGCTGGGGGCTGGAGGCCTGAGTCTCTGGGGCAGGGGGAAGGATGGGGGTTGGAGGGCCAGGGTGTAAAGAGGGTAGACTGGGAACCAAAGTGTCTTGGTCTTAAGGGCAGAGAACTGTGGCTAAGGGAGCAGAAAACATAGGTCCCTGAGGAGTGAGTTTGAGGTGAGGGGAGACTTAGGTCTCACCCCTCTATGGACACCTGGTTCTTGGCCCTGGACCTAGACACATAGCTTCTTGTCTCTGAGTTAGGAGGGGAGGCAGTGGGCCTTCTTGGGACACATAGAGGAAGGAGGTGATGGGGAAACAGGATATGGCCTTGAGGGGTGGGTGGATGGATGAGAGGCTTGCAGCAGAGGCCACTTCTAGACCCAGGCCCAGAGTCACAGTCCTTGCGAGAAGGAAGGTTCCTCCCTGCTGGGCCTGATCATCTAGTCTGACCACCTGTGCTGCTCGCCAAGACCTGCCTACACCCGCCTGGGGGAAGGAGAGGGGGCAGAGTCCAGAGGGTGGGGTTGACTGGTGTCTTGATAAGGCTAGGGAGGAGGCAGAGCTGAAGGAAGAGGATCTGTGTGCCTGAGGCCAGGACTGAAGCTGACTTGGATGCAGATGTCAGAGGAAAGGCAGTTGGGGCTACTCTGGGGCCAGGGACTCTCAGCAGGAGGGTCCAGTCAGAAGAAGGACCATGGGTTGGGTGTCCACCATGATGCTGGGTTACGCAGATGCTATAGCATGCTCCCCTCACTCCCTGGTCCAGGATGCTTCCTAAAGGGGAAGGCTGGGAGACCACTTTAAGGATAGCTTTTCCTGGTTGCCATGGAAACAGATTATCTCCCATCCCATCTGACCGCCAGAGCCAGGTTTCTCCTCAGTAAGGGAACAGGGGTCACAGAAAAATTCTCTGGCCTGGGAGACCCTACCTCTAACTGGCTTTTTTCTTTTAGGTTCCCCCAGGCACCATGCCAGCCCCGTAGAACCACCCACCCCACCCACTGTGGTCTGCTGCACCCCATTGCTGGGGCACTGGTTCCAATGAGACAGGGCACACCAAACTCCATCTGGTAAGTCCTACCCCTCACCACTACCCCCAACAGTCCAACTCTGCACCACATGCATGAAGGACTGGTATGATCTAGATCATGCCTACTCCCCAGAATGGTCCAGTCCAACTCAGAGCACCCCCTACCATGTGGTGCTTGGGTGGTTCAGCCTTCCTCATTTATGGAGCTCCCCTCTGTTGCCTATGAATGGTTCATCCCTGTACTTCACCAGCCTCTCTACTACCACCAAAAAATCTTTTCCCCCCAGTGCTACAACTCAGTTGCTTACTGAATTGAATTAAGCTAGGGTTTGTGAGCTGGAAAGTAGAGATGAGATACCCTGGAGAAATTTTTCTTGGCAAGTGAGAGGGGTTAGCCCCTGTAAGAGTTGTTGAACAGCCTAGCTTTTATGGAAGGTGATTGGAAATTGATTTGGAGAGATACTGGAGACCACTGTCACAAAAACCTGCTGTTGCCATGGCAATCTTAGCACCCCCCCCCCACCTTTTCTTCCAGATCCCATTTGGTTTCTTTCTCCCTCCACTGCACCACAGCACCACAGCGCTTGCCCCCTATGCCCTAAATCTTACTCCTCTTCTGCTTCCCTCTCTCTTGCTGCCAATTCTCTGCCTAAGGCCCTGCTACATTCCCCATTCTCCTGTAGGAAAGAGAACCTAAGCCAGGAACTTAAGTTCTCTGAGTGCATGTTGCTCTTCTCCACTGCTCACCAAGTTCTTGAGTGGGACTGTTCTTCTATGTATCTCTCACAATTTGGCAAGATGGTTTGCACACTGGGGTACCTCAGTGGAATTGAGCTGAATGAATGTGTTGACTGAATGAGCTTCAAGGCCAAGAAACCAATGGCTTCTGAGATGTGCTGCCCAGCCACCTACCCACACCTTTTCTAGAGGATGAGAGACATTTGGGATGGTAAGGTGGGGTAGATCTGAGGGGCAGACTGACTCAGGAAATGTCCTGTGAGGAAAGAATCAACAGAGAATAAACAAGGCTATTATAGACAAGTGATAAGAATGAGGCTCTGGAAAGAAGCCTAGGTCTTCCTCTTGAAGAATGACATTGACCAGGTTATATAACCTCTCTGTGCCTCAATTTCCTCATCTGTAAAATGGGGTAATAAAAGTACTTCCTAGGTCAGGTTTTGGAGAGGAGTTTACAAATGTATATAAAGTGCTTAACACAGTACCTGGCATGTAATAAGTATTCACTAAATGTTACCAATTATCATCACAATGGGAGCCACAGGGAGCTGTGAGGATAAGCAAGGATGTTGAGGAATAGGACAGAACTTAAGGTGGACAGACCCCCAAATACTTGACTCAAACAGAAGGATCACTGATCAAGTAAGATGTCAGGATTCAGGGGAGTGAGGCGAGGAGTCAGCAGGGTCAGCCTGTTCCAGTGTTTCCCTGACTCTGTTCAGGAACATGAAGGCAAACACAAGGGCATGTGCAGAGACACACGTGATCACGCAAGTGATGCAGAGGCAGCCCCAGACAAAAGACCGAGACAGGAGCCAGGCAGACACACAGACAGAGACAGCCCCTCGGAGTCATGTAGACAGGCATAATGACAGGAACGCGTCAGACACAGGCACTGAAGGAGACAAGATGAGCAGATATGCAGGTGCACACGGAGACAGACACCGGGACCCACACACAGCCGATCTTGTCAGATAGACTGGTGAACACAGCGGTCCAGTCAGAGGCAGACACAAGGCCCACAGTGACACACAGCGGGCCGGGGCCGGCACTGTCACTCCTCGGTGGGGAGCGGGGAGGGGCCAGCAGCGAGGGAAGGCTGAGGAAGGGAATCCCGAGCGGGCGGCCTGCCCGGGGTGGCTGAGTCACAGTGGAGCCCCAGCCGGCAGCCCTCCCCTCCGCCTCCCCCTCCCCCAGGTAAGCGAGCCTGTAACCCCTCGCTTCCACCAGGCAGAATGGGGCCTGGCGGGGAGCGGGATGCCGCCGGGTTCCCGGGTCGGCCCCATCTCCGTGCGCGTGCCGCATGCCTACTGACTGCCTGCGGGGGAACACCCTTTCTGCGGGGTCCTGTCTTTGGCCGGCTTGTGAGTCTGCGTGCGCACGTCTGACCCCTTACCCCGCGCGGCGGGAGCGGTGCGTGGAGGGGCTTCTCGGGCCTCAAGCCGGGAGAGAGTTAAGTGGGTGTGATTGATAGAGTGGGTCTCTCTCGGGGCTCAAGGGGGAGGGGGTCGGTTAAAGTCCCGGACTCCAGAGCCCGGATGGAGTGGGCGGAGCTGGGCTCAGCCGGGAGTGCCCGGATGGAGAGGGCGTGGCCTCGACAGGAGAGGAATTAACCCTTTCAGAGCTGCTGACTCCCAGGACCGTGGGTCCGACAGGAGAGGCTGGAATGCCTGCCCCAGAAGTATACTGTCCTTTCAGCCTGGCTTTGGCCGCGTACGTCTGTCTCTCATCTGTCTTCGAGGAGTCGGTGGGTGTCCGTCTTTGTGCCTGCCGGTGATTGTCCCTTCCCCCTGGTTAGTACGGACACCGGCATTTGGGGAGGACTATTCCTGCCCCAAAGCGAGAGTGGAGGTGAGAGTGGACCGCCAGCCGGCTGCCGGCGCTTGGGGAACAGGTGTGAGCCCAGTCGGGGCTGCCGGGCGCGGGGAGGGGCCGTCGTGGGGGAAGACGAGAGGGGAAATTCCGCGGGACCGGTGGGGAGCGGTGTGTGGGCTGAGTTGTGTCTGCCTCTGTATGTGTCTGTGTGTGTTCAGGGAGGCGGGGGCTGAGTCAGTGGGAATAGGGGAAGGTTTTCTGAGTGACTCACGCTCCCCCACCCCAAGTCTGAATCAGACCCCGAGGGAGGGCTTTGTACTGGAGGCGGATGGGGAGTCAGGCGCCTGGGTCCCGAGTGGGGATAAGGATCCGAGGTGGTTGGCGAGAGTGAGTGTGTGTTTAGTGTACAGGAAGTTTTGTCCTCAAATGAGGGCTGCTGTATTCCGAGTACCGGCGTGGGGGTTTGTGGATAGAGGTGGAAAGGGGCTGGAGGACGGGACTCGCTGGTTTAGGGAAAGCTGAGTCAGTTCCCCGTGGGAAAGGGGAAGTGGTGAGGGGAAGTGTCATCATCGCAGAAGGGGAAGCTGCATTTCCTGGTAACTGGCAGCGCTTTCGGGACCACTTCCCAAGCGGGGATCTGTCCCTCTGATGTCTGGATCCCCGGTTCCCCGGTTTCCCATGTCCATGGGTCCCGGGACTTAGGTGGGGGCAGCTGGCCAGGGCTATGCTCAACTGCAGTTAAGCGCCTCTGTACTTGTCCCAAGGCTTGGTGGCTGACGGAAAGGCTGCCTGGTGAGGACAGTTCAGACCGAAACTCCGCGTGAACTGCGGAGAGGGTCCGCAGAGTCCAAGAGCCTACCAGGGCTCTCCGGGGAGTGGCACTCTGGGACCTTTAGGGTCCAAGCGCTTGCGTGCGAACAGACGACCTTGCCCTGCGGAGGGAGGACTGTTTTCACCAGAAACCTGCCTGCCCTTGTGGGCTGGGTGGAAATTTCCCCACGGAGCAGACTTCTCTAGGCGAAGGCGAACTTTCCAGCCGCCCCCAGCCCCTTGTCGCGCACTCTCCCCCGGCTTCCTGCCCGGCGCTAGCTCCAGCTGGAGCGCTGGCCCCGCCCCCGCCGCTTTGTACTCTATACTCGCCTCTCGCAGCTCTTTGTACTCTAGACTCTGAATGGACCGATCCCGGGAGCAGTGCCGGCTTCCTACCTGCGGGGAGGCCGGGTAGGCGAGGAGGAGGCACAGGGACCGAAATCCTGGGCCCAGAGAGGCGAAAGGGAAGAACTGGGGCTAAATGGAAGGTTCCCAGGAAGGGGAGCGCTGTACCCCTCCTGGGTCGAGCCAGCACGGACGGGAAGGGGTGGGGGGGGGGCGTGAAGGAGGAAGTGAAACGGGTTCTGGGTTCTTTAAGGGAGTGGGCGGTGAGAGTGGGACAAGGGTGATGTCACCGCCTGGCGGGCCCCGCCCTCCTCCCTCCCGGAGGACCCCCCCCCCCGTACTCTTACACACGCCGCTTCCGCTGCGCAAGTAGCCACGTCACGGGCAACCCCCGAAATCCCCCCTCCCTTGGGGGGCGGGGGCCACGTGGGCCGTGGGGAACCGCGTGGCCCCGGCAGAGAAGGGCATAGAGGATACGGGAGCCACGCGAGAGGGGCCACTCGGGACCGCGGCGCGCGACTTCTCAGAAGTTGGGGAGTTAGAGGGGGGTTTTGGTTTTGGGGGTCGATTGGTATTGAAGACCCAGAGCCAGGGGAAGTGTTGAAGCTGAAGGAACTGGGTATGAAGCTTGGGGGCATGACCGTGGTTTGGGAGGGGGGTCAGGCATGGGGGGGGTAGAGCGCTCAGATCGCAACGCGGGCGGGTTTGGGTGCCGTAGAAGTCGCCGTGCCTGGACAGCCCTAAGCAGTTCCTAGGGGGTGGGGAGGTCAGGCACTGGGTGAGGTGAAGTGAGGAAGGGGAGCAACTCCTGTGTCGGCGTTGTGCCTTGGTCTGCCGTTCGTCAGTCTTCGGCGGTGGGGCGGGGGGCGTCTCAGGCTGCCTGGCGGGGACCACCCGCTGTTCTGTGGGCTCGTGGGACCTGCGGGTAGCTCCATGACCCAGGCCTGCCCGAGCGTGCTACTCTCCGCCCTCACCCGCACGGGTCCCGGGCTCCGCTTGCTTCTCCCGCCGTAGTGTCAGCTCCGAGATGGAGACCCTAGGTGGGAGACGCGGGGTCACGTCGGGGTCACCCGGGGCCGAGCCCGTCTGACCGGCTCCGCCGCCCCTCCTCCCCCGGCAGCGGCCAGACTAACCTTGCTCCTATTGGTCCCGGCCAGGCTGTTACTGAGGCGGAGACACGGGTGATGATTGGCTTTCTGGGGAGAGAGCAAGTCCTGTGATTGGCCGGGTCTCCGGAGCTCACCGACGCCGGGAGAGGACGCTCCCACGGAGGCCGGGTAAGCGGCCGCGGCGTTTTAGCTCGGCCCCGGTGGCTCCCGGCTGGAAGCCTGGCAGCGCAGCCACCACATCGCACTGAGTAGCCCTCCTACTCCCCCACTTTCCTGGGCCTCCAGGGGCTCCCTAGACTGGGTGGGCCGCCCCTTAGGGATAGCCAAGGATGGGATGCCTGCGCAGATGAAAGACCTGTGGGGGCTCCAGCCAGGCCAACCCAGCCCGCAGCCCCGACTGTGTGCTGGCCGGCTCACCTCACTCCTTTCCCCCTTCTCTCCGTAGAATTGGCTGTGAAAGGTCCTGGGCGGCCATCTAGGGGAAGTGGGGACTCCTGTCAGAGCGGCTGGAGCGGAACCATCGCCCCAGGGAGCTGGGGCAGGGGGCCGTGCCCGATCTCCAGGGCTCCTGGGGCCACTGCTGACCTGGTAAAGGAAGCCTGGGGCCTGATGGGCTGTGTGTACACTGGCAGCTCAGGCTTTGTCCTCAGTGGAATCATAATCTCTTCTCCTTGACTCAGGCTGGATGCATCGGGCAGTGGACCCTCCAGGGGCCCGCGCTGCACGGGAAGCCTTTGCCCTTGGGGGCTTAAGCTGTGCTGGGGCCTGGAGCTCCTGCCCGCCCCATCCCCCTCCTCGGAATGCATGGCTGCCTGGAGGCAGGTGAGAATTTGGACCATCTCTCTCTGCCTCTAGGCACTCCTCATCTCCTATACTCCTCAATTTCTGTGTCATGACACTTTCTACCATTCTGTGAGCCTCAGGGCAGTCCTCAACTGCTTTCTCTTACTTCCTAAGTCCCCTCCTTCCTAGGTAGGGACAAGGCTGTTCCATCTTGCTGTACATTAACAAACCCCTTCTCTCTCCAGGTGTTCTGCCAGCATCGGACAGCCCCCGCTCTCTGCTCCCCTACCCCCTTCACACGGCAGTAGCTCTGGGCACCCCAACAAACCTTATTATGCTCCAGGGTGAGTAAGGAATGAAAGGTGTTGGGGATGGGAGGTAAGGCTGGGGCCTTGAAAGAGTTCCCCCAAGCCTCACCACCTCCCCACCCCTTCTGCTCTGTAGGACACCCACCCCAAGACCCCTCCATGGGAAGCTGGAATCCCTGCACGGCTGTGTGCAGGCATTGCTCCGGGAGCCGGCCCAGCCAGGGCTGTGGGAGCAGCTTGGGCAGCTGTACGAGTCAGAGCACGACAGTGAAGAGGCCATACGCTGCTACCACAGCGCCCTTCGATATGGAGGAAGTTTGGTTGAGCTGGGGCCCCGCATTGGCCGACTACAGCAGGTGGGATGAGCAGGACATAGGGGGCTAGGATTGTGTTTTCTGTCTGGCTCAGTGCCCTCATCTTATGTCTGCATCTGCCCTGTCCCCTGCACCCACCCTTCCCCGTCCTCCCCAGGCTCAGCTCTGGAACTTTCATGCTGGCTCCTGCCAGCACCGACCCAAGGTCCTGCCCCCTCTGGAGCAAGTGTGGAACTTGCTGCACCTTGAGGTGAGGCTGCAGCTGGGTGGGCTAGAGAGGAGGGCCTGGTCAGGTCAGCAGCTGTGCCATTCTCTCTCCTCTTTTTGTCCTCAGCACAAGCGGAACTATGGGGCCAAGCGGGGAGGTCCCCCAGTGAAGCGTGCCGCTGAACCCCCAGTGGTGCAGCCTATGCCTCCTGCAGCCCTTGCAGGCCCCTCAGGAGAAGAGGGCCTCAGCCCTGGAGGCAAACGCAGGAGAGGCTGCAACTCTGAGCAGGTAAGATTGTGTGTGGGCGGGCAAGGAGTGAGTGGTGAGCCAGTGGAACTGGGGCAAGGAGTAGGATTCTCACACCTTCTTTTCTTCTAGACTGGCCTTCCCCCAGGGCTGCCGCTGCCTCCGCCACCACTACCACCACCCCCACCCCCACCACCCCCACCTCTGCCTGGCCTAGCCACCAGCGCTCCATTTCAGCTGACCAAACCAGGGCTGTGGAGTACCCTGCATGGAGATGCCTGGGGCCCTGAGCGCAAGGGTTCAGCACCCCCAGAGCGCCAGGTGAGCACCTATCTCTCTGTGGCCCCTCACCTCTTACCTGCAAGTCCCTGGGTACTCTGGTCCTCACCCAGTGTCCTCATTTCTCTCCCACAGGAGCAGCGGCACTCGCTGCCTCACCCGTATCCATACCCAGCTCCAGCCTACAGCGCACACCCCCCTGGCCACCGGCTGGTCCCGGCTGCACCCCCAGGCCCAGGCCCCCGCCCCCCAGGAGCAGAGAGCCATGGCTGCCCGCCTGCCACCCGTCCCCCCGGAAGTGACCTTAGAGAGAGCAGAGTTCAGAGGTCGCGGATGGACTCCAGCGTTTCACCAGCAGCAACCACCGCCTGCGTGCCTTACGCCCCTTCCCGGCCCCCTGGCCCCCCCGGCGCCACCACCAGCAGCAGTAGCAGCAGCAGCAACACTGGTCTCCGGGGCATGGAGCCGAGCCCAGGCATCGTGAGTGACGACCGCAGGTGGAGGGTGGAGTGGGGCCGATGGGTGGAGCCTATCTAGGGTGGCTGGAGCAGGCCTCTGACCACCCCCATCCTACACTTGCAGCCCGGCGCTGACCATTACCAAACTCCTGCGCTGGAGGTCTCTTCTCACCAAGGCCGCCTGGGGCCCTCGGCACACAGTAGTCGGAAACCGTTCCTGGCGGCTCCCGCTGCCACTCCCCACCTGTCCTTGCCACCCGGTCCCCCCTCACCTCCTCCACCCCCCTGTCCCCGCCTCTTGCGCCCCCCACCACCCCCTGCCTGGCTGAAGAGCCCAGCCTGCCGGGCAGCCCGTGAGGATGGAGAGATCTTAGAGGAGCTCTTCTTTGGGGCTGAGGGACGCCCCCGCCCTCCTCCACCACCCCTTCCCCACCGTGAGGGCTTCTTGGGGCCTCCGGCCCCCCGCTTTTCTGTGGGCACTCAGGATTCGCACACCCCTCCCACTCCCCCAACCACCACCAGCAGCAGCAGCGGCAACAATGGCAGCCACAGCAGCAGCCCTACTGGGCCTGTGTCCTTCCCCCCAGCCCCCTACCTGGCCAGAAGTATGGACCCCCTTCCCCCACCCGCCAGCCCAACACTGAGCCCCCAGGACCCACCTCTTGCACCCCTGACTCTTGCCCTTCCTCCAGCCCCTCCCTCCTCCTGCCACCAAAATACCTCAGGAAGCTTCAGGCGCCCGGAGAGCCCTCGGCCCAGGGTCTCCTTCCCAAAGACCCCCGAGGTGGGGCCGGGGCCATCCCCAGGCCCCCTGAATAAAGCCCCCCAGCCTGTGCCGCCCAGGGTTGGGGAGCTGCCTGCCCGAGGCCCTCGACTCTTCGATTTCCCCCCTACCCCACTGGAGGACCAGTTTGAGGAGCCAGCTGAATTCAAGATCCTACCTGATGGGCTGGCCAACATCATGAAGATGCTGGACGAATCCATTCGCAAGGAGGAGGAGCAGCAACAACAGGAGGCGGGCGTGGTCCCCCCGCCTCCTCTGAAGGAGCCCTTTGCATCTCTGCAGCCTCCGTTCCCCACTGACACAGCCCCAGCCACCACTGCTGCCACCACCACCACCACGGCCACCCAGGAAGAGGAGAAGAAGCCACCACCAGCCCTACCACCACCGCCACCTCTAGCCAAGTTCCCTCCACCTCCCCAGCCACAGCCGCCGCCGCCCCCTCTACCCCCACCAGCCAGCCCAGCCAGCCTGCTCAAATCCTTGGCCTCCGTGCTGGAAGGACAGAAGTACTGTTACCGGGGGACTGGAGCAGCTGTTTCTACCCGGCCTGGGCCCTTGCCCGCCACTCAGTATTCCCCTGGTCCCTCATCAGGTGCTACCGCCCCGCCGCCCTCCTCAGCGGCTCCGAGCGCCCAGGGCTCCCCACAGCCCTCTGCTTCCTCGTCATCTCAGTTCTCTACCTCAGGCGGGCCCTGGGCCCGGGAGCGCAGGGCAGGCGAAGAGCCAGCCCCTGGCCCCATGACCCCCGCCCCGCCGCCCCCACCCCTGCCTCTGCCCCCTGCTCGCTCTGAGTCTGAGGTGCTAGAAGAGATAAGTCGGGCTTGTGAGACCCTTGTGGAGCGTGTGGGCCGGAGCGCCGCAGACCCAGCAGACCCCGTGGACACGGCAGGCCCAGCGGACAGTAGAACTGAGCGCCTGCTACCTACAGCCCAGGCCAAGGAGGAGAGTGGTGGGGCGGTGGCGGCGCCAGGACCAGGTAGCAGCAAGCGGCGGCAGAAGGAGCACCAGAAGGAGCACCGGCGGCACAGGCGGGCCTGTAAGGACGGTGTGGGTCGCCGGCCCCGAGAAGGCAGGGCCAAGGCCAAGGCCAAGGCCCCCAAAGAAAAGAGCCGCCGGGTGCTGGGGAACCTGGACCTGCAGAGCGAGGAGATCCAGGGTCGTGAGAAGGCCCGGCCTGATCTTGGCGGGGCCTCCAAGGCCAAGCCACCCACAGCCCCGGCTCCTCCGCCAGCTTCTGCACCCTCTGCCCAGCCCACACCCCCATCAGCCCCTGTCCCTGGGAAGAAGGCTCGGGAGGAAGCTCCAGGGCCCCCAGGGGTCAGCCGGGCTGACATGCTGAAGCTGCGCTCACTTAGTGAAGGGCCCCCCAAGGAGCTGAAGATCCGGCTCATCAAGGTAGAGAGTGGTGACAAGGAGACGTTTATCGCCTCAGAGGTGGAAGAGCGGAGACTGCGTATGGCGGACCTCACCATCAGCCACTGTGCTGCCGACGTCGTGCGTGCCAGCAAGTGAGTTGGTGGCTGTCAGTTGTGAGGCTGCTGGTCTGGCCCAGCAGGAGGCTCCCTGTCCCCAGTGCCCTGATATTTCTGTCCTCATTTCACTGTCCTTCCCCAGGAATGCCAAGGTGAAAGGGAAGTTTCGAGAGTCCTACCTTTCCCCTGCCCAGTCTGTGAAACCCAAGATCAACACTGAGGAGAAGCTGCCCCGGGAAAAACTCAACCCGCCTACACCCAGCATCTATGTATGTGTGCCGTGAGTGCTCAGAACCCGCCCCTGTTGGAGGAGTCTAAGACAGTATTGGGGCTGTTGGGGTGTCCTGAGCCTGAGACAGGGCTCTAACTGCCGCCTTGTCTCCCGCTTGTCCCTCAGCTGGAGAGCAAACGGGATGCCTTCTCGCCGGTGCTGCTGCAGTTCTGTACAGACCCTCGAAATCCCATCACCGTGATCCGGGGCCTAGCAGGCTCCCTGCGGCTCAGTAAGTGTGGGAGGCAGAAAGGTGTGGGGAGGGCAGCAAGGATCTGGGGCTTTGAGAGCCTCTACTCTTGAAGACCCAGGACAGTGGCTATACTGAGCTATCTGCCGTCATGTGCAAGCCGTATTTGAGGAGTGTTCTGAGTGATGGGTCAGCTTTTCTCCCTATCTGTCCCCAGCAGTAGGGATGTATCTCAGGATCTGGTTAGAGTCTCTTCTGGTTTTCTTGGTGTTGAAGGATGAGAAGAATACAGATTGTACAAAACCCAAGAAGACTCTTGTCTTGGGGCTTTCTCTTTTTCAACCTTTTATTGTGCAAAATTTCCAGCACATACAAAAGTAAAAGGAAACCACCTAGAAATACAAAATCCATTTTGTTTCTTCTATACTGGTAGCCCCTTCTTACATATTCTCCCTTCCCTCCACTAAGTTATTTGAAGCACATTCTAAGCTTTCACTTGACTAAATCTTTCATTGGATACAATAACTTAAATTGTCATTCATTAAGCATCTGCTGTGAGCCAGATGCCATGCATTTGAGGCCTCATGCACACCTGAGGACTGTGGGAGGGGCTGGGGCTCAGAGCAGAGTGGGAGAAGAGGGGTTGGTGATCCCGGTGAAGGCCAGGCCCTGGGAGGGCCAACCCTCCCAGCCTCATGAGGGGTCAGGGTTCTTGCCTGTTCTGGTCTGGGCTCTGAGAAGCCCATGTCCACCTACCAGAAGCTTGGGGAGCAAGAAGAGATGGTGAGTTGGGGCCTCACCCTGGCCCTCAGCCCCTGCCCCAACACCCTGCTTGGCCTTCCCTTGCAGACTTGGGCCTCTTCTCCACCAAGACGCTGGTGGAGGCAAGTGGTGAGCACACGGTGGAGGTGCGCACCCAGGTGCAGCAGCCCTCAGATGAGAACTGGGATCTGACGGGCACTCGACAGATCTGGCCCTGTGAGAGCTCCCGTTCCCACACCACCATTGCCAAGTATGCACAGTACCAGGCCTCATCCTTCCAGGAGTCCCTGCAGGTGAGAGGCGTGACCGGGTAGAGGCAGGGGTGCAGGATCAGAGGACTTGGAGCCAGGGCTGCGGTGGGAGGGCTCCTGCAAGGTCACTGACCCAGGCCTGCCTACCCCTGTGGCTGAGCAGGAGGAGAAGGAGAGTGAGGACGAGGAGTCCGAGGAGCCGGACAGCACCACTGGAACCCCTCCAAGGTGAGTATGCTTTGCCCCTGCCCTTCCCGACTTCTTCCCTTCCCGGTGTTTCTCCACCAACCTGTGCATTTCATTTCACCCCACCGCAGCAGCGCACCGGACCCGAAGAACCATCACATCATCAAGTTTGGCACCAACATCGACCTCTCCGATGCCAAGCGGTCAGTAGGACTGAGGCCAGCAAGCTGAGGCAGCACAGCTGATGGATGGATGGTCGAGTTGGGGTAGCCTCTCATTTGTGTTGTCCCCTCGCCACCGCAGGTGGAAGCCGCAGCTGCAGGAGCTGCTGAAGCTGCCCGCCTTCATGAGGGTAACATCCACGGGCAATATGCTGAGCCACGTGGGCCACACCATCCTGGGCATGAACACGGTGCAGCTGTACATGAAGGTCCCCGGCAGTAGAACGCCAGGTGCGCTCGTCGCAGGGGCGCGGGGGGCGCGCGGGGCGGGGCTGCTGCCGGCGTTCTTCCGTCAGCCAATGAGCGCCTAAGGGCGGGCTAGTCGCGGAGCGCAGGCTCGGCTTCGGCCAACCGGGCGGTTCTCTATCGCCCCCTGCAGGCCACCAAGAGAACAACAACTTCTGTTCGGTCAACATCAACATTGGCCCAGGCGACTGCGAGTGGTTCGCGGTGCATGAGCACTACTGGGAGACCATCAGCGCCTTTTGCGACCGGTGCGCGCCGCCCTCCCCCGTGCTAGATAGCCGTTCACGTCCTGTCCCTGGGTCCCCAGACTTCCATCTGACTTGGTGGCCACCCCACAGGCACGGCGTAGACTACCTTACGGGTTCCTGGTGGCCAATCTTGGATGACCTCTATGCTTCCAACATCCCTGTGTACCGCTTCGTGCAGCGCCCCGGAGACCTTGTGTGGATTAACGCGGGGACCGTGCACTGGGTGCAGGCCACTGGCTGGTGCAACAACATCGCATGGAACGTGGGGCCCCTCACCGGTGAGAGGGTGGGCCCAGGTGATGGTGGGATGAGCCTTTCAGCTGCAAGGGGCTAGGGCCCCTTGGGAGTGAGCCCCATCTTGAGACCGACTTGGAGGGTGCCAGGCCAGCCATGAAGTTAAGGGCTGGGGCCCAAGTGGCTGGGGTTGTTGGGGAATCCTGTCGTGACCCTCTCCGGCCTGCAGCCTATCAGTACCAGCTGGCTCTGGAACGATACGAGTGGAACGAGGTGAAGAACGTCAAATCCATAGTGCCCATGATTCACGTGTCCTGGAATGTCGCTCGAACGGTCAAAATCAGCGACCCCGACCTGTTCAAGATGATCAAGTGAGAGCCCTGTTAATCTCCACTGGACCTGGCCCGCCTTATTCTTTCTTTTTTGTGTGTGTGCTTATTTATTTATTTATTGAAGTATAATCAGTTTACAATTTGTCAATTTCTGCTGTACAGCATAATGCTTCAGTCATACATGAATATACATATATTCATTTTCATATTCTTTTTCACCATACGTTCCTACAAAATATTGAATATAGTTCCCTGTGCTAAACAGTAGAAACTTGTTGCATGTATCTTTTTGAATTAAGGCTCCCTCGGGATGTATTCCAGGAGTGGGATTGCTGGATCTGTTCTTTCTGATTCTACCCCATCCTCCCTCCATCTCTCCACCCTTTACCTCATGCCCTGCAGGGCTGCTATGCTGGGGCAGTTGATGAGGTACCTGCCGTGAGGAACTTTATTTTCCAGTGATCCAAGTAGACAAAAACCACACGAAGTTTCAACTGTGACGGGGATGTGTGAGGGGATGTGACCGCACCCCGCCCCGCCTCACCACCACCTCGCCCCTCGCCCCGCTTCCGCCGCAGGTTCTGCCTCCTGCAGTCCATGAAGCACTGCCAGGTGCAGCGGGAGAGCCTGGTGCGGGCCGGGAAGAAAATCGCTTACCAGGGCCGGGTCAAGGACGAGCCCGCCTACTACTGCAACGAATGCGACGTGAGTGGGCCCCTCTCCCTCTCCCGCTTCCCCGGAGGGAGGGATCCGCCTGCGGCCTCCCTCCCTGTGACCACTGCCTCCTCCTTGCCGCAGGTGGAGGTGTTCAACATCCTGTTCGTGACGAGTGAGAACGGCAGCCGCAACACGTACCTAGTGCACTGCGAGGCCTGTGCGCGGCGCCGTAGCGCCGGCCTGCAGGGCGTGGTGGTGCTGGAGCAGTACCGCACCGAGGAGCTGGCGCAGGCCTACGACGCCTTCACGCTGGTGAGGGCGCGGCGCGGGCGGGCAGGGTCCAGGAGGGGGCGCCAGGTTGGGCCGAGGGGAGACCGATCGCGCGCCCCTGAGCCCCGCCCGCTTTCTCCCACAGGCCCCCGCCAGCACGTCGCGATGAGGCCGGACGCCCCGCCCGCCCGCCCCGCCCACAGGGCGCCGCGGGGCCACCAGCACATGCCTGGGCTGGACCTAGGTCCCGCCTCTGGCCGGGAAGGGGGTCGGCCCCAGCCCTTCCACCCCATTGGCAGCTTCCCTCAATTTATTAAGAAAAGAATTTTTTTTTTTTAAACAAATGAGGAAAAAAGGAAAAAAAAAAAAAAAAAAAAAGGGAGACAGGGAGGGGGCTGGCAGCCCCTCGCCCATCAGCGCCTCCCCTCACCGACTTTGGCCTTTCTAGCAGCAGACACAAGGACCAGGCTCCGGCGGCGGCGGGGGTCACATACGGGTTCCCTCTCGCCTGCCAGCCGCCCGCCCGCCCGGCGCAGATGCACGCGGCTCGTGTATGTACATAGACGTTACGGCAGCCGAGGTTTTTAATGAGATTCTTTCTATGGGCTTTACCCCTCCCCCAGAACCTCCTTTTTTACTTCCAATGCTAGCTGTGATCCCCTGTACATGTCTGTTTATTCACTTGGTTATGATTTGTATTTTCTGGGTTTGTTTGTTTTTTGTTTTTTTGGTTTTTAATTTATAACAGTCCCACTCACCTCTATTTATTCATTTTTGGGAAAACCCGACCTCCCGCAACCCCAAGCCATCCCGCCCGCCCCTCCAGGGATTGCCCGCCGCCGGGCTCTCCCTGCGCCCCAGTGTGTGTCCCGGCCCGGCCCGTCGGTCTCCGCCCGTCTACCCGCCCGCCCGCGGCTCCAGCCGGGTTCTCATGGTGCTCAAACCCGCTCCCCTCCCCTACGTCCTGCACTTTCTCGGACCAGTCCCCCACTCCCGACCCGACCCCAACCCGCCTGAGGGTGAGCGACTCCTGTACTGTAGGGGAAGAAGTGGGAACTGAAATGGTATTTTGTAAAAAATAAATAAAATAAAAAAATTTAAAGTTTTAAAGAACTATGAGGAAAAGGAACCCCGTCCTTCCCAGCCCCGGACAATTTAAAAAACACGGACCTTCCCCTCACACACCCCTCCTTTTTCTTTTTAAGCGTGAAACAGCCCAGGGCCAGGGCCTCACTGGGGCAGGGACACCCCGGGATGAGTTTCTCTGGGGCTTTATTTTCGTTTTGTCGGTTTTTTTCTCCTCGACGCTGGGGCTGCGGAGGGGTGGGGAGTTTACAGTCCCGCCCCCTCGCACTGCACTGTCTTTCTGCCCCAGGGGCAGAGGGGTCTTCCCAACCCTACCCTTATTTTCGGTGATTTTTGTGTGAGAATATTAATATTAAAAATAAAATCAGAAAAAAATTCTGTTTTGATAACGTGCTGGTGATAGCGGGAGTACTGGGAAGAGGGCCGCAAGGCCGGGTGATTGATGGGGAGGTACTGGGCAGACCCCAGCGAGGGTGAGGCCCTCCCTGGAGGCGCCTGTGGAATGTCCAGAGCGCTGGTCCGCTCCTCGGAATGGGGTGGGGGGTGCCTAATCCTGGAGCCGCATTCCAGGATAAGGGGGGGTGGGGGTGGGGAGAGGCTGGGCCGGGGGAGGGGCAGGAAAGAGGGCTATAAGGGCCGCAGCCCAGGCGGGAGGGAGGCAGGCGGGCCATGGCGGATGTCCCCGGGGCTCAGCGGCCCGTTCCCGGCGGCGGCCCAGAGCCCCGGGACCCCCTGGACTGCTGGGCCTGCGCTGTGCTGGTCACGGCCCAGAATCTGCTGGTGGCTGCCTTCAATCTTCTCCTGCTGGCGCTCGTGCTGGGAACCATCCTGCTACCCGCTGTCACCATGCTAGGCTTTGGCTTCCTCTGCCACTCCCAGGTGAGCGAGCGCCCCGCGGTGTGCGTGTGAGTGTGTGTGATGGTGGTGGTGGAGCTTGTGGACCACAACCTCTCCCGGCCTGGGCTGTTTGACTTGGGCCTCATGCCTCTTCTCCTCCCACAGTTCCTGCGCTCCCAGGCACCCCCTTGCACTGCGCACCTGCGGGACCCGGGCTTCACAGCCCTGCTGGTCACCGGATTCCTGCTCCTCGTGCCGCTGCTCGTCCTTGCCCTGGCCAGCTACCGCCGCCTCTGCCTGCGCCTCCGCCTGGCCGACTGCCTCGTGCCTTACAGCCGAGCCCTCTATCGGCGCCAGCGCACCCCGCAGCCCCGGCAAACCCGGGCCTCAACAGGGCCCCAGACCGTTCCAACATCAGGAAAGGTCTGGGTCTGAGGACCCTCGAGCCAAGCAAGAACAACTGCTACAACCGCCTGTCGGCCCAAGGACTTGAAGCCCGAAGGTCTCCCGACCTACCCTGTCCCGACTTATGCCCCAAACGGGTCCTAGCATCCCCTTGGGGAACAAAACAGCATCTGTGAAACCAAAACTGGTGAAACTTCGCCACACCCTGGAAAACCCGCTTTCCCCTCACTACCCATATTTGAATCCTGAACATCTGGGCTGGACCCTGCACCCACCGCCCAACTCCCCTGTGAACAGGACACTAAACCGCTTTGGTGCCCTCCTTTTCCGGTGCAGCTCCTAGTATTTATGCGCCGGGGGGTGGGGTGGGGGGGTGAGGTTGCAGGGGAAGGAGTGATCAATAAAAGACTAATAAGCTGAACGCGATTCTGGGATCCTATGATCGAGAAGGGTAATACTACCATTTCTGCCCTGTGACCAGGCGCAGGAAACAACATGCGGGTGGGGGTTGGGGTGGCTCTAGTGCGCAGACCGGAGCATCCTTCAGCCTCCTGGCCTTCCCTTATCGCATTAGCACGTTCTTCCTGGCCAGACCTCAGAGCTCTGTCCCTGACACCAAAGTCACCTCCCCGTCAATAAGAGTGGAGAGGCCCGGCCTCTGTCGCCTGTCTTGCTCCCCTTGGGGACCCGAGCCTGTTCTCTGACCCCAGCTTAGAGGAACTCGGTGTTGCCAGGCCGGGGAGAAAAACAATGGGCCTTCCGGAGTAGGATGACATCCCCCTCCCGCCACAATTCTGGAGCAGCGGCGTGGGAGGGAAGGTGGAAGGGCCCACCCTGAGGCCTGTTGGTCAGAAGCTCAGCCTGTCCTCCATTCCCAACCCCGAACCTGAGGGAACATCTGTCAGCTCTGGACGTCCAGGCTGTAAAACGAGGGTTCAGAGTGCTTCTGACCTCAGATAAACCTCGTCCTCAAGGGGTCAGATGTGCAACCCCTGCCCTGGTATCCCACCTACACACAGACACAGACCACTTCGGTTACAGGTTTAATGACGTCTGAAGGGCAAGCCCGAGATCGTGCTCAGAGATAGGGAGGCCCCACCAGGCTCTCTCTTTGCACCTCAATAGAAACGATGTGGTGTCCGGGTACCATGGCCAGGCCCAGCACACGGGGTTCCCCGGCAGAGAAGGAATCTGGAAAGAAGGGTCAGAGCATCAGGGAGGCAGGCCACCGTCGGTCCCACCCCTTCTGAGCCACGACTTCTAGCCCCAGAATAGAAGGGGTGCAGCCAGGCAATGAAGGGGAACTGCCTCGCCTGAAGCTCCGCCGCATTCCCAGGCAGGTCCTGCATTCCCCGGGCACTGACCCGATGGTTTGAGGAACTCCTGCGCCGAGCCCAAGATAACATTGCAGTCGCGGTCGGTGCAGAGGAAGCAACCGACCAGTGTCCGTCCATCTGTCATGCGGATGCGCATAGTCTTGTTGAGCAGCGCCTCCAGCTGCTGCCTAGCGCGCGCAGCGGGCGAGTCCTCGCGCTCCCCATCTGAGTCCTGAGCGGGGCGGGACACGCGCTCAGACCGCGCCGCCCCGGCTGCTGCCCGCCCCTGGAACCACAGCTCCCGACAGCCCGCGGGGCGCTCACACGAAGCCCAGAGGCTGTCGGGAGCTGCAGTTCCCCCTTCGTTCCCCCATCTTGCTCCCCGACGGCCCCTCAATCCCAAAACCCGAGCCCGCGCTAACCCCGGCGCTGGAGCTGCTTTGACGCCGACTGCAACAACCATTCTCCTCTCGTAGCAGCATGGTTGGTCCAGCGCCGGCCATTTGTCCCCAGGCCTCCTCCAGGCCCTTCGACTTCCTAACAACCTTTTGGGTCGGGTGGTCTGAGATCTCGCGAGCGCTCCCAACCTGTTTTCTTTCGCGAGATCACTTCTTCTCTTCCTAGTCTCCTCAGTAACTGCAGAGATCTCGCGAGCTTTTCCTACTTCGGCGCGATGGCTGACTGAGGCCTATTACACTGGACGTTTTAAGATATCGCGAGAAATTTCTCACTTCTTTGGGTTCTTATCCTTTAGGAACCCTGGAATTTAGCAAGAATACCTTTTTTCAATATTCGCATCCCTCCTTTCCCTTGTTTTTCTGCCTCACGAGATAATCTGTCCTAAATACTCCTTATAGTCTAGGCCACTCTGAATTAAAACGGAGGGTGTTCTCTCAATTACTTGGATGCCGGAATCGGACTACGTTTCCCGTGAGCACGCGCAGCTCACGCCCCTCCTATCGCACGCAGCGTTTGACCCCAGGGGACGGTGGCCGCAAAAGGACAATGGTTTCCATGTCAGCGGATAAACGCCCTCGCCTTAGCTCCTGGATGAGAGGGACGCTTACTGTGCTTGCTTAAAAGCGAGGAAGCAACTAAAGGAGCTCGTAACCGATAGAACAAGGACCATGCCGCGCCGGGGCCTAGTGCCCGGGCCAGACTTCGAGTATTTCCAGCGTCGCTATTTCACGCCGGCCGAGGTGGCCCAACACAACCAGCCGGAAGACCTCTGGGTGTCTTACCTGGGAAACGTGTACGACCTAACGCCGTTGGCACAGGAGTACAAAGGTAAGGGCCACGCTGTGGGCCAGCGACGGGGGCGTATTTGGGGGTTCTTGGTTCTTGGATTGCCAACGTTGACGGCGGCTGCTCCTTCCCAGGAGACCTTCTGCTGAAACCCATCGTCGAAGTTGCGGGCCAGGACGTCAGCCACTGGTTTGATCCAAAGACCAGAGACGTGAGTTCTGCTGGAACCTGGGGTTGAGGGGAGGTGCACTAGAGAGCGGGGATGAGGAGGGAAAAGCAGGGGGTAAGCCAGAGCCCGAGGTAGTGGCTGCGCCGACTCCTCTCCCACAAACTCTGCTTTAAAGATCCGCAAGCACATAGATCCGGTGACCGGTTGCCTGAGATACCGCACTCCCCGGGGCCGCTTTCTGCACGTGCCGCCTCAGCTGCCCCGTTCTGACTGGGCCAATGATTTCGGGAAGCCTTGGTGGCAGGGGTCACGGTACGAGGTGGGGCGGCTGTCCGCAAAGACTCGGAATATCCGCATCATTAACACGCTCACGTCGCAGGAGCACACACTGGAGGTGAGAACGGGTGCCTGAGGGCAGGTTAGAGAGAACTGAGAATCCCAGCAAATCTCCAAGCAGATCCTCAGGTCAGCAGCTCTCCATAACCAGGAGCTGTATTTTCTTTCTATTTAGAGGTAACTGAGGAAAGACCATCACCTAGGTACCCGGGGTTGGGAATTCAAACAATGGCTGGGCCACAGGATACAGGAGACTTCTTCATAAGCCCAGGACAACAATTCATGCATCTTAGTGATGGTGGTCCTCAGAAGCTCTTACATGCTATGCTGTGTTTTGTACAGCAATTGCAATGGGACTCTCTTATTAGTCTATTGTGAGGATGAGGTGAGAGGGCAGTGACTTTAGGGCCATCTGTTTATTAGAAGTGATAACCATAAAGACAGGGTTTGGGGGCCGTGCATTGCATGTTGGAGCTCCAACTTTATATCTGGGACTGTGGAGTGCCTTAAGCTGTTATCTGACAAGGGAACCACTCTGACTCCACCTCTATCATCTTTTGGGCTCCTGGCCTTTGCGTGTGTGTGTGTGTGTGTGTGTGTGTGTGTGTGTGTGTGTGTGTGTGTGTGTGTGTACCACCCAGAATCCTGGGGATGGGGTGCTTTCGTGTTCTCCAGGTGGGGGCACTGGAATCCATGTGGGAAATCCTACACCGCTATCTCCCCTATAATGCACATGCTGCCAGCTACACATGGAAGTTTGAAGGCAAGAACCTGAACATGGATCAAACCCTGGAAGAGAATGGTATCCGGGATGAGGAGGAAGAATTTGATTATCTCAATATGGACAGTACACTCTACACACCTGCAGTACTGCTCTACTTCAATGATGACCTCACAGAGCTATAGGAAGATATATGCTCATGCAGACTCAAGACATATTTTGAGTTTAGCTGTTTCTGTGCCCTGCAGGAAAAGAGGTGGGGATTGGTGGGGGGGTGCGCAGCGGCTCCTGAACCTAGACCTCCATTCCACTCTGGGAACTGTCCTGTGGTTCCCATGCCTTCCTGAAGTGTAAAGGTCCTACTCCTCATTTAAATTTACTCAGAAAGTTAGGGAGAATGCTAGAAGTGCATTAAGTTTTAGGAATGATACAAGAAAATAAAGTATCTTAGATCAGAGAGATCTAAGAAGAGGGAGCTCTAAGAAGAAATCAGATAGAGCTCAGACAGAACTTTTTGACAGTAAGAGAAAGAGAAGTCCTACACAGGGACAAGGAATGGAAGAAGTTTTCTGGCAATGATGGAAATGGGATGGCTGCAGAAAGATGAGGTTTACAAAGATAGCAATAGGAAATGTCTATCACTGGCCATACAAAACTGGGTTACTCCCTTCCGAATAGTATTTAGCAGCTGAAACCCAGGAGGAAGAAAGGAGGTGAACAGTCACCAGGTAATTCAGGCTAGATATTATGCTATGTGCTTGATGCACCTCATTTAATACAACTACCCACAATATAGATACCATTACCACTATTTTACAGATAAGTCTTCTGAAGATTATCAAGATTTAATAGCACAAAAGGCAAACTAGTTAGTAACCAGAATGCAAACCCAGGTCTTCTCCATGTTCTTTTCAATGTAAAGAGAGTATCTCAATGTCCAGGCTCGTTGCACAACGGGAACCTATAGTCCTATTGTGTAGTATGATGGGGGTTCTTTTGTTGTTATTTGGGGGGGTTGTTTGTTTGTTTTGGCTTTTGTTTTATTTTGCAGTTATTGTCTTTGGAAGGGAGTTAGCAGAGTTCTGCAGTGGCAGAGAGGGGACAGGGGAGGCTACATGTCAGCTGAGTAATAGCTATTGAGTCTACTTCCTGATTAATCCCATAGCAAAATTTTCCTCTGACTTGTCTGAGGCAAAGAGGTGGGCAAATACTGACTCCAGGAAAAACTAGTGGGAAAAGGACCTTTGGATTGGGACACTTTAATTGGGGGAGCAAAAAGCACAGTATATTCATGATGGGCCTGTGCCTCTGAGGGAATATGAGGAAGACAGGGTCATCTTTGTAATATGGTCAGTTTACAAGAAGGGGCTTGACAGAGGTAATGTAAAGAGAGGAGCTAATTAAGTCAGAAAACTCCTGGTGTTCAAAAGAGAACAACCATGGAAGGCAGTGGCCGGATTTGGTCCCCTTTAACCAAAACAAGGAAGGAGAATGAGAATAACAGGTAGATTTCTTGACAGTAGCAGGCAAAAAAGGATGTAATTGGCTGGCTGGCTGATAGATTGTAAGCTCACGAGAGCAGAGATCGTGTCCATCTTGTTCATTGTTGGGCACACAGTTGCTGCTCAATAAATGTTGATTGAATGAACTCAAATGTTAAGTGAATTCATCTGTCTGTAATAACTAGTGGACGGGATGTTGTGTCCTGGGGGTCAAGGTGAGACCAAGAAATAGGATGTCTGGATCCTGTGCCATAATCTATCCATGGGTTTCTCTTTCTTTGTTCACTACAGATCCAGGACAAAAATTACTCCACAGAGCTTTCTTTCACCAGGGATTTTTGGGGAAATCTACCTGTCATTTCTCCATATGGCCACCAGGTGGCTGTAACTGCCTATAGAGTCAGGGGCAGGGTACTGGATGGAGGGAAAAGTTCCAAATTCTAAACAGGAACTTGTTTAGGATTAAAGGTAGCCGGTGGAAACGTATAGGTGGGAGGCAAGGATCAGAAGAAAAGGGAAAACAACATGGCCACCATTCTATTAGCATTAGGATTACTCCTGTTTTTAATTTTTTCACAAGCGCATGCCAGGACAGTGTGGTTTGAGAAATAAAACTCATGGAATAGAATAAGTAGGGGGTCTGATGACAGGTGTTAGTGTGTACAGGGTTAGGCACAGAGCTGTGGAGGGAAGAAAGAAGACAAATTTTCACATAACAGAGTACACTCATTTACTACTAGTGATTGGTTGGTTGGTTGGTTTTTCTACAAAACCTTGTTCTCTGAAGATCCAAGACTGGGTATTTGCATGAAAAGTATGTAAATAATGCCTCAGCCAAAAACCTATAACATAAATAGAACATGAGTCTAGGGTCCAGGTCCTTCTGTGGTGATCTCTTTCATTTTGGAGGGAGATGAGGTGGTGGGTGGAATCTTGAAAGAAAGTTGTCTGTCCTCAGTACATCACAGCAGCATCAAAGGACTCAGTTGGCAAATATTTCCTACAAGCCTCACTCACTATATGCGCTCATCATTGAAAGTAATAAAAGGTGTATGTTCTCTTCAGGAGCTTACCCATTCAATGGGATAAAACATACACACGTGAAAAGGTAAATGAAAACAGTATGTGATAAAGGACCAAATTATGGTTTAGAGAAAGCTTCTATCTTCATGGCAAATCACAGGTGGGTTCTTAACCTGGACCTTGAGAAATGGTTTCTAAATATTGTGTGTGTGCATGTGTGTGTGTGCGTGTGTGTGTGTGTGTGTGTGCACGCACTCCTGCAGATGTGTATTATTTTGAAGAGAGGCGCTATAAGTTCCCTCACAGTCCCAAAATGGCCCAACCCCCTGCCCCTGAAATAGTACACACGCACCATAATAAAGACCCTTAAAAGTAAAATCAAAGGTGACAATATACTGTGGTCCTAGGATTCCTGGCACCTGTCTCAATGGTCGACTTCAACCTCTTACAACTGTATTTCCATGGGAGCAATTCCTAAAGCTTTTTAAGCCTTGGGGCTACATTTATAACTAGTTTGAAACATTTTACTCTGGCCCCAAATTCTGATCTGGACATACCTTGGAGCTGAGTAAGGGGATCTATCATTTGGACTTGGGACTATAACACTCCATCATGACATCAGGATAAGGTTAATGCAGCCAGTACCCTCAACTGAGTTTTGGTAAACCACATAGATGTGTTGATTTAGGAGAACAGTCACTTTATGAATGATCAGCAAGAGGGCATGGAGGTTTAGTTGTAGAGAGAGCAGACAATTTGAAACCCGAATGATCTTCGAAGTCAAAGATTAGGTTTTCAAAATACAAACAGATATGCAGCCCAAGTACTGGGAAACGCTAAAAAAAAAAAGCTGGTGGATGAATAAATGTAGTGAGGCCATTAAAATGGGGTCAGGGATCAAGGAGGTTGAGACAAGGGACATGATGGTAGAGATACTGCTAGAATTAAGTCTCTTACTGGGAGAAACTCAGTGCCTGCCTTTTGTTTATTTATTTATCTTAAATTTATTTATTTACTTTTATTTAATTTTTATTATTTTTTTTAAATTGAAGTACAGTCAGTTACAATGTGTCGATTTCTGGTGTACAGCACAATGTCCCAGACATAAGCCAGCACTTTGTGCCAGGCACCATTCCAGGTACTGGGGATACAGCAGTGAATGAGACAGGCAAGGTTCCTGCTTTACTGGGACTTACACTCTGATGGGATAAACAATAAACATGTAGACAAGACCATTTCAGATAGTGCTAAAAGCTATATATTATATATGTATATATACACACATATGAACACATACACATATATACATATACCTACACCAGAAGTACTATAAAAACACAGAATTGTGAGAGTGATGGTCAAATGATTGGGGGCTTGTCTGAGATGATTACAAAGATTGATGTAGGTCTGCATTACCTGCATTAATCACTTAATCCTCATAACAAACTTAAATACTATTTTTATTTACACTGAAAAAAGAAGGAAAGTGAAGCACGGAGAGGTTAAGTAACTTGCCAAAGGTCATACAACTAGTAAGTAGCAGAGGTGGGCTTTAAAACAAGACAGTCATAGGCCACCCATTTAACCACTGAATTGCATCACCTTCCTGCATGACAGACATAGGATGCTGTTCCACTTACCTACTGCTGCTTAACAAAACCATCCCAAGATATAAGTGGCTTAAAACAACTACCATCATTTATTTTGCTAGTGAATCTGTAACTTGGGCAGGGTTCAGTGGGGACAGCTCATTTCTACTCCAAAAGGTGTCTACTGGGTGGGCTGGTGGAAGCTGGAGGATTCACTTTCTGAATATCTCACCCACAAATGGCTGGCAAGTTGAGGCTGTCTATTGGTTCTTCTCCATGTGGGCCCCTACACAGGGCAGCTTGGGTGTTCTCATAGCATGGTGGCTGGATTCCAAAAGCAAGTATCCCAGGAGAACCAGGAGGAAGCTGAATCAACTTTCATGACCTCATTTCAGATCCAAGGGGATGGAATTAGACCTCACTTCTCAGTGGGAAGAATGTCAATGTCACACTGTAATAAGAGCATTTTGGGTGTAAGATATTACTGTGGCCATTTTTGGAAAATACAATTGACCACAAATGCACTAGAGGCAAAAGGAGGGATATCTAATCATTCTTGGGTGGGAGTGGGGCATTGAGCCATTCTTGAAAAACTAAGTTGGAATCCTGGCCACCCCTGTCCATTTATTTAACTAATACTGAGCATCTACTATCTAACAGGCACAATTCTGGACTCTGTGAATACACTAGTAAGACATAGTTTCTGCCCTCAAGGAGCTTACAGGTTAGTGGGAATTCAGAGAAGTTTTTGAGCCTCGTAACTTGTTAGCTTCTTCCACTTGTACACAGCAGCCAAGGGAAGCTTTTAAAGTTTCCCTGTTTAAGTCTTCAAAGGATTCCAACACTCTTAAGAGGACATTCTTACCATAATCCACAAGGCCCTGCATGATTTGGCTCTCCCAAGCTCTTCGTTATCTCCCACGTTAGCCTTTCAGTTTCTGAAACTCCCCCAAGCCTTCTCACATGCTCTTCCTCTGCATGGAACACTACCCCCTCCACTCATCATTTGGCCACTCCTGATTCCTAAAATCTTTACTTAAATGTTACTTTCTCAAAGAAGTCTTCCCTGATCACTTCAATTATGTCAAATCTTTCATCATACCCTGTTAAGCTGCCCTAAAACATTGTAATTACAAGGAAAATATTTAGTGTAATTTGTTGTTTAATGTCCATCTTTCTCCCTATTTAGACTATAAGCTCTAGGAGGGCAGGGACCATGACTTTTATTTGCCACTGAATATCTAGCACCTAGCACAGTGCTCAGCCCAGAGCCGTTACACACTCACTATTCATAAAATGGACAAATGTAATGTGATAAATGCTACAAAAGGGCTAAGTATGAAATGGCTTGGGAATACCTGAACACAGTCTGGGGAGATCAGGGAAGGCTTTCTAGAGAAGCATCATCTCAAGCTGAGACCAGAAGGACAAGGAGAAGATAGCCAAGTGAAGAGGAGGGAGAGGGTAAGGAGAAAGAATAGCATAAATAGTGCAGAGTTTAGAGGTGAGGGGGTGCATGGAGAGCTCAGAAGCAGATGGAAGCGCAGAACGGTACAGCTAAGAGGAGGTGTGAGGCCTGGGGAGAGTGGGCAATGAGATATTGAGGTCAGACCAGGTCCCGTGAGACTCTGTAAACCAGGTTAAATTTTTTTAAATTGAGATATAATTTACATATTGTAAAATTCACTTTTTTATTTGGGGGGACCAGGTACTTAGGTTATTTTTAATGGAGATACTGGGGTTTGAACCCATAACCTTGCGCATGCTAAGCATGCATTCTACCACTGAGCTATACTCTCCTCCCAGAATTCCCCCTTTTAAAGTGTACAATGCAAGCTTAAGGGTTATATAAGGAGGATATCATGATCAGATATGCATTTTTAAAAAGCGACTTGACTACAATGTCAAGAGAGAATGGATTGGAGGGGAGAAAACGGGACAAGGAAATGGAGACAGACTGATGCTGTTGCAACAGTTGAGGAGAGATGAAGGTAATCAGAATGAAGGTCAGGTCAGAGAAGATGAAGGTAAGAGAGACTTATATAACTCGATAATGTATTGAGAGGGAGTCTGAGGCAGAGGGAGGAGTCAAAGATGATACCCAAGTTTCTAGCCTGGGTGACCAAGAGGATGATGAGTCCACCGACAAAGAAGAGTAATGCTGGAAGAAGAGTTTGGGAAGAACGGTGATGTATTTTTGGTTGGCTTTCTTAAGTAACTTTGGAGCATGCAAATCCAGATGTCCAGATCTTACCAGGTATGTGGTAGTAGATCCTGAATTGGCTCTGGGATAAAGTTAAAGGTGTGGGAATCTATCAGCAGGGAGTAACCATTACCGAAGTCAAGAATGAGGTCACTTCAGAATAAAGTGTGATCTATGAGGAAGGCCTGGGAGGAACAATATCTAAGGGAAGGGAGAAGGAGATTTAGAACGGAGAGCCAAACTGGTGAGAGAGACCCTGGAAAATGGTGCCAGCGAAGCCAAAGAGAGAGTATTAGAGGAAGGAAAGGTAAACAGTGTGAAATGTCACACACAGGTCAAGGAAGGTGAGGACTTGAGCACCCATGGATTCACTGAACAGCAAAATGGTGTGTTGAAGAAGTCAAGACTATAGTTAAGAGAAAGGAATAGCTCAACATGTAAGACTGTAGTAGGATGAAGTATGAATGGGATACTCACAGAAGAAATCCAGCTACCGAAGGGAGTTTTCTGGCTTTGCAACCATGCACAGAATACTTTTCTTCTTTTAGATTCCATTTCTTCAACCATAAAATATGGATAATAGAAATTAAGGTTTCACTGAGGACAACAGGCATAAACCAGGACAGGGTCACTTAAAAAGAATCTACCTTACAGTGTTGTTGAGAAGATTAAACAAGATAAGGTTGGGAAAATGCCCAGCAGCATAAAAGGTCCTTGGAACAGGTACTCAAAATTTTTAGTTTTCTTTCCCTTTCCTTGTGCTAGCCAGTCTTTATTTAGCAATGAATGCTTCCCTTTGGATTTCCTGAGAGTCGGCATTATTCGGCATCCAGGTAACACCTGTCATGATTAGAAAATTAGTAGACCAAATCTGTGGCTAACATTTGGTTTCCAACCCAACAACGTTTGTGCGTCCATGGGGAGAGGTGAATACAGTAAAATGTGGTTTGTTGCATAGAATGCCAGAGTTAAGCGTATTTATATGAAGTTGGGGAAAGGAAGGAAATGGGGCCAACGACTGGGAGCAAGAATAACTAAAGTCAGCCCTTTGCTCCTTCAGTTTAAGGTGCTATTCATAACTCAGGTGTGAATCCTCTCACCTTAGAATCATCTTAAGCGAGTCTCTCTGAAGTGAGAAATGGCTAATTGCTAACTTGATTGTTTAGAACAATAGCTACCAATTAGCAAATGCCTTATAGCCAGTGCTTTATGTAAGTTAGCTCACTAATCTTCACTAGAACTATGTGACATAGGCATTAATATCCCTGTTTTACGAATAAGGTTGCTGAGACTTGAGGGATAATTTGCTTACCCAGGCTCACTGTTAGTAAGTGGCAAAACTGGGATTCCAGATGCTACCTGACATCAGAGCTCAAACTTTTCTCTAATGGAGGGAGTGGATAACTTCATTACTTAGTTCTGGAATACATTTTAGGAGTCATACAGTTTTGCAATATACCATTTTTAAAAAATTAGTTGATTTTAATTTAATGATCATATTTAATTTAGTCTGAAATTAAAGTAACTCTCCCTGTCCAGAGAGTTAGGTGGTGAAAGGGCCCACAGGCAAGCAAAGGGGCAGGAGGAAGTGAGCTTGGGATTAGCCAGGAAACGTGTCAGGGCAATTCTGCTGAAACAACTGGGGCTTAACCACAGATGGGAAGCAAGGCATTCGGACTGGCCAGTCAATGAAAAACTATTAAAGAAACTGTTAAAAGGCAATGTCAAAAGAGAAAAAAAAAAGTTTAGTTTTTGCCATTTTGTATAAAACTATTACATTCAGTTTCCATCATAGTTGTCAATCAAAGCAGGTCTAAAAGAAACTGGGAGAAGACAAAGACAACGATTTGGGGCTTAAATCTTCCTTTTCTTCTTAAGATATCCCTTTTACTCAATGAAGAGCAAAGGAAAGGATTTAGTTAAAAGGCAGCAACAGAAGCATGAGCAGATGTGAGATCACAGACTCACATAGATCACGATGACTATTTCAAGAAGGGGTGGTCAAGTTAACAGCTCAGAAATATCCTCTGAATTTAGTAATCAGCTTGTTGGGACTCTTGTAAAAAGCAGTTTCTGTGGAGTGGCGGGGCAGTAGGTTGGAAAATGAGTGTAGATTCCTTCAAGCATGGCTGTGAGTGGGCATAGAGAGGTAGGGTGGCAACTAAGGGGTCCATCATGTCTCTTTAAGTAGGGAGATTTGAGCACATTTCAGTGTCATTGGGAAGGAGCAAGTAGAATGGGAGATAAAGGAGAGTTACCATTAGCCCCTGAGAAGGTGGCAGGGCTGGGAGCCAGAGCCCAAGTGGAGGTTTAAGCTTTGGACAGGATAGGAGGGAGGAAAGGATAAACATGAATACAGTTAAATATGTAGGTTTAGTGTCAGTATTTCAAGGAAGTTCTCATTTGATGATCTGTCTCCTGGAAGCAGATGATAAAATGTTCTACTGGAGTGTAAAGTGGAAGAGGTTTGAGGAAAGGTTGAAAAAGTCACCATGGAGAATGGAAAGGAAGTTGACTAGGAAAGAGGATTTCTGAGCAGGTCTGGAGTGGTCATGGTATTTTCTTCAGTGGCACTTTGCATTCTGAGTGTAAACAGCCAGCCAGACTGATCCAGTGTTAGAGGGTTGCAGAAGAAGATAAAGAGGGCACTGAGATACCCACAGCAGAGTGGCTGAAATGACAGACCATGGAATCTAAGTTAGGGAGGGAGGGAGGTGAAGACATGGTGGGGCTAATGGAAGAATTAAGGGGTTAGAGGGTCTGGTGGCTCCAAGAACAGTGGGTAAATGAGAGAGCTGGAAGGATAGAAAGCTGTAGTCAAAGCAGGAGGCTTGAATTTAATATTTCAGAAGAGGTAATATTTTTTCAGAAGAGGTTAAGAATTTTGTATTTCCCAGAGGTGGGAGAGAAGTGGAATGGAGAGGAAGCTCTCTGGTTAGGAAGTCAAGGACAGGACTGAGCCAGGTGTCAGCCTTCAATGAAAGAGAACAATCAGGAGGAAAGCAGATGACACCCAGGGAGAGAAATGGAGGGGTATACAGCCAGACTGCAGGAGACTTAAAGAAATAGGGGCTCTTCACACAAGATGGGGGAATCTGGAAGCTACCATGGAGATAAAAGAATTAGAGTTCCTCAGATATGTGGACTGTTCCCAGGTTTGTTTTCCATATCACTGTATTTTAAACTGACTTTTTGGGACTACCAAACTTTATGAACAAATGTTTGATACTCACTGTCTCCTATTCTTTCTTTCCACATATATATATATTTTTAATTATATTGAAGTATAGTTGGTTTACAATGTATTAATTTCTGGTGTACAGCATAATGATTCAGAGATAGAAATAGATATATATATAGATATATAGAGATATATATATTCCTTTTCATATTCTTTTTCATTATAGGCTATTACAAGGTATTGAATATGGTTCCCTGTGCTATACAGTAGGACCTTGCTGTTTATCTATTTTATACATAGTAGTACTGCAAATCCCAAACTCCCAAATTATCCCTCGTGACCTTTTTCCTTTAATACTGTTTGTGAGATTCATCCATGTCATTTCATTCCACTCTCATTGCTATTCAGTATTACATTATATGGATGTCATATAATTTATGTATTCTATTGCTGTTAGGCACTTTTTCTAGATTTTGGTGATTTCAAATATCTCCACATATTTTTTAAATTAATTTTTTAAACTTAGCTTAACTTTTCATTACAGACTATGTGTTTACAGAAAAAACCAGGTAGAGAAGCATAAAGATGTAAAACAGAAATAACTCTTATTCCTTTCACTCAGCAAAAACCATTATTAACATTTGACCTTTTCCTTCTAGTATTTTCGTACGTGGTTGCAATTCTACTATACATATGACTTTATATTGTTTTATGCAATTAACATTAGATCATATGTATTTGTTCATGTCATTCTGTCAATGTGGCAAAAGATTAACAATCAGTAAATCTAGGTGAAGAGTATATAGGTGTTCATTGTACTCCTTCAACTCTTCTGGAGGTTTGAAGTTTTTCAAAATTAAGAAGTTATAGGTGGGAAGAGAACAAATCACAAAGAAAAAGCAAGTGAGTGATAACACAAATGAATGGTAACACAAAATTCAGGATACTGATTGGGTGGGGGCAGAAGAGGAATGTGAAATATAGAAGAGCATTATGAGGCTTTAAAGATATTACTGTTATATTTATTAAACCAGATAATGGATACATGTGTTCATTTTAATATTCTTTGTGGTTGATGTCTGTTATATATGCTCTTTTGAACCTATGAAATAGTTCTCAATAACACATATAATTTTAAAATTAAAAACCTCCTTTCTATCATGAACTTACTTCTCTGTATGAGGTCCACATACTGCTTGCCAAATACTTTCTTACTCAACTTAAACTGCTCTTCTTCCTCTCTGCTCTATAAATCTTAGTTACCTTTGGGGGGCTACTTCAAATACAACTACATATGGAAAGTTCTTCAATGAGTCCCCATCCCTCCCTAAGATCTCTTCTTTAAACTCTCAGATTTTACAGCCCACATGATCATCACTATCACATATTGTTAATTAACCTTTTTGTGTGTTTGATCTCCAGTGTCTCTCCTCCCTCCCCCTAGGTAATCCTTTGGTCACTAAAAAATTTTCAAGGTGCTTTAAAAGATGCACAATGAAAAAAAATGTTTCCAGTGGTAACAACTAGTTTCTTGTGTATTCTTCCAGGAATATTCTATGGATATTCACATTTTCTTCTTTCATCAATGGTACCATTTTACATATGCTCTGGTATATCTTTCCTTTCTTACCTTCATATTTCAATTAGTTTTTAAACTAGAACCTCACTAATCCCAAAAGTCTAACTACATTACATACATTTATTATACTTTGCTTCTGTACTTTTCTCTGCAAAGAACTAGAGATTAGTGAGGAATGATTTCTTTAGAGAAATCATACTACTATTTGTCCCATTTGGCTTCATTTGCTAATGTAATCAGGAGGCTACATGTATTTGTTTACACAAATAATAAATGATACTTTCTCATTGTAAAAATTCAGAATTATCAATAAAGCTAAATATCCCCTTTGACTATTATTTCCCAAAAGTAACCACTGTTACCAATTTGGTATGTATATGTCCAGGATTTTTAAAGGCATTTATATATATAAAATGATTGTAACTGTAGAAACATATAGTATTTAGTTTCTTTGAACATATATTAACTAAATGCTATCATAATGTATGTATTGTTTTGCAGCTTGCTTTTTTCCATTCAATACTCTTACCTACCCCCTACAAAAAAAAAGAATCTCACAATGTAGATGTAACTCATTTTTCTTGATTGCTATGTAGTTTATTTAGCTATTCACTACTGTTTGAGATTTACAGCGTTTCTAACTTTTTGCTATTACAATGTTGTAATGACCGTCTCTGTATGTGTCACCTCATGCACAAGTGTGATGCCTGTTTCTCCAGGGTAAATGGTAAGAGGTAGAACTCTGTCAGAAAATATGTAAGTTTAATAATGTTCTAGATACAATTAAATTGACCATTGCCAGTTCTATAGTATACTTGTTACAGATAAGTTATATATATGACCATCAATTTTACATATTAGTTCCTTTAAAAACCTACGACATCCAATGACTTAGAAGTCATTTAGTAGATAGAGAAAAGATTAGCAGACTAGAAACTGGAAGATATGGGTTCAAGTTCCAGTTCTGTTCCCGTAACTAACTTGACCTTAGGCAAACCTTTCAACATCTGGGCCCCAGTTTCTGTACCTACAAAATTAAAGTGGTGTTTCCTAAAATATGGTACCCACCATTGGTAGCATACAAGACGCTTTTATTTTTATTGACTTTTAATAGTTATTTGTGAAGTAAATTAGGAAAATTATAATTACCCTATCAAATCAAGGATCTGTAGATATTCTTTCTTAGTAACATAAAATTTACATTTTAAAGGATACTCATTTAAGTTAAAAGTGAACTGACTTAAAAGGAAAATATTATGCCTATAACAGTATAGGTGGCATGTGAATATGGCAAGTCATGAATATGATATATGGACTGAGGTTCCTTTCTTCATGAAATCAAGACAAAGTTAGATTAAAGCAATAGATCCCAGACTTTTAGCTTACAGTGACTAGTAAAACATTGAAAAAAAGTTAGTGATCAACAGTGGAGTTGTTGACTTTTTATTGTGCTAATTAATGACATAAAGAACAATAAAAAACAAACCTTTATACTCATCACCATTATTTAACAGGTATTAAAAATATTCTTTTGTAACTAAAAAAAACATACACATACATTGAACATTTTTCAAGTTGTACAGAAGTATAAAAACTCATTTTCTTTCTTTTTCTCTCTCTCTACAAAATCTATCAGGGACATCCTTCCATACAGATCTACCTCATTTTTAGAAAGGACATTTAAAATAAATATACTGGTAAGTGTATTATCACATATATATACATACATATATTTTATATTTGTTGCATGTAAGTATAGTTATATATTTATTTTACATAAAATATATATAAGAAATATATAATTTCAGAACAAAGGACAGATCTTCCCAGGAAAGGGCAAGTGGCAACCTTACTTAGCCATTTGAGAACACTGGTTCAGATGACCTATCTCTAAAATTCTATAATTAAATCTAGAAAATCTGCAGCATTTATACACCTGTCATTATTATCACTACCCTCTATATTTCAAAAGACAACTAGGAATCTCTTTATTATCTCCTTCGGTAGAAAATCACAGATTGCAAAGTGCTTTTTCAGTCCTTTGATCTGCTAGTTGCATGAGTTCATGCCTGTGCTCTATCAATCACTCTCAATGGTTCCCTGCATCAGGATTTTAACCTGGGCTCCACAGATCTCAGAATAACATATGTGGAATTTTGTGAAGATACTTTTTTTCTGGGAGAAGCGTTTCTGTGATCTAAAAAAGGTTAGAAATTATAGCTTTGGGTAAGTTTCTAGCTTTTACTTTAACTGAATAATCTTATTTTGGCTTGGGAATCCCTTACAGTTTTTTTCTTGTTCTTTTTTTGCTGGGGCATCTAATTTCTGGTTTACATTTGACAGCTGCATCTCTGAATTCCTTGTTCTCACCTTAATGGTCTTCTCATTAAAAGCAAAAATAATTCTCTTCTACCAACTAGTCATATGGTATTTTAGCTTTTTATTTTATTTTTATTTTTTGACATACAGAGAAATAGAAAAAGGCAGAGAGTGGTACCCACATTGGAACTGACAGGCAGGGAGACAAGCAGCTAGAGACAGCAAGACACACATGCACAGAAAAAAAGGCCTAAGGACAGATAGAACAGACAGCTAAAAGAAATAGAGAGGAACTTGGAAACACAGAAAGAGAAACACAAGAACCGAGCAGACACAGAAGAAGGATAGAGAAAAAATAGCCAGGCTGGCAAGGAGAGAAAGAATTACTGACAAGAGAGGCAGGCAAGATCACCAAAAGGAACACAGACAGACAAACAGAAAGAGGGAGAGAGAGAGACAGAAGGAAGGCTGACAGAAAACAATAAGCAAAGAAATAAGACAAAGTGATAATAGCGTTTTATACTACATAGTGCTTTATAATTTATAAATTGCTATCACATACATTATTGCAGGCAGACAGGGAGAATCCAGCAGACAGATGGGGTGATGGAGAGATACAAGCCAATCAGACAGAAGAAAGGGAAGGTGGCCAATCAGAAAGAGAGGCTAGAATGGAGCCCAAGACAGATAGTTAAGAGGAAAGAGAGAATCAAGAAAAGAGAAGTGAGAGGGAAAGAGAGGCAAGAGACACAGATAGAGGCTGAAACAGTTAAATTCAGGAATACAGGCAGTGAAAAAGCAGAAGTGCATTGTGTGTAAAGGTTTTATAATCATCTTTCTGAAGAGACCTGGATAGAGGCTGTTGTCTCTGCTTCCCCCAAGGAGATATAACGTCTCTATGGTGGCATGTGAGAGGGGGCAGAAGGATAAAAAAGGGGAAAAGTTTTAGTAAGAAGCAAAGTTTTTTAGATTGAGAAGAAGACCAACTTCTTGGACAGGCCTAGATCAACAGCCTAAGGGTACTGCTGAACCTAAAGCGTCTAGATTCATTTTCCTTTAAAGAATTCGTATAGACTGTGGGAAAGCAGAGCAAGCCCATCTACTATGTGTGCCTGTAAGCTCAGCTAACAAATTATCTGTACTTATTAATCATACCTATATTTATCAAGTATTTTTCAGTGCTACCAGTGTTTTCACGTTTTTTCTGGAGGAAGCGTCCAGCAAAACTGGGAGAGAATTAGGAAGGAGTGCAGCAAAAAGCACGTATATGTGTAGACTTATGTATGTGTAGACTCTTCTCTGGAACAAGATCCAAGAATATGTAGTGACTGCCTCAGAGGAGAGGAAAAGGCGGATAGGAGGGGGGCTTATTCTCACACAGGATACTTCTAGTACTTTTTCTACCATGTGTATGCACTATTTAAAAGTTGATAGAAAAAAAAAGAAGGAAAAGAAATCAAGCAGAGATGTAGACAGCAAGAGCCAGGCAGGCAGGCAGGCAGACAGCAAAAAAGCAGGAAGACAAGGAGAGACTGGGAAAATGGCAAAAAGATTGAGGTAGGCAGACTGAGAAACCAGAAGACAAAAAGGAAAAGAACAGAAGTGGAGGCAAGCAGGGAGAGAAGAAAGGGTAGGGAGTATGGCGAGAAGGCACGTAAGTCTTTGGAGCAAGGCAGGTCACTGACAAGTCTTGGGTAGCAAGACCATCACCACCGATGGGATGTTGGAATAGGGGAAGCCAAGGGAGAAAAAGCTGATAAGCAGACACGCTAAAAAGATACAAGCATTAAACAGCAGGAAAGCAGCAAGCAAGCAGGGTAGGCAGGCAAGAAGACAGACGTAATGGGAGGTAAGGAAAAATCATGAACCTCACAGGCACAGAGAAGAGGAGGAACAAGAGGAAGGGCAAGATAAGAGGCAAAGCAAGACAGGGAATGTGGTAGGGCCTGGAAGGTAGACAAACCAAGAGACAGAGACCAAGAAAGTGATAGAGACAGGCAGGCGGGGAGACAGATGGCTAGAGAGAGAGTGGTGGGCAAACAGCCAGAGAAGCAGACAGACAACCAGAGAGAGAAAGAGGCTGCCAGCCAGTCAGGGAGGAGCAGACAGACAGGCAGGCAGGCAGACACCATAATAGGAGCAAGCAGGTAGAGGCAGGCGGAAACAACGATAGAAGAAGAAAAATCAAGAGGTCAGTAGGGAGAGAAGAGAGAACAGGAGATGCAGGCAGGCGGAGGGAGAGATGGACAAGAGGGAGAATCAGGCAAATTAACAGATCCGTATGCAAAGCACACACGAGAGAATGATGACTGTTTATACAGGAATGCACACAGCCACCTTTAGCCACCCACACCTGCAGCTCATGGCACATGTGGCAGGCAGGCAGGGGTGCTCAGCACAGAGGGAGAAGAAGGCACACAGGCAGAGAGACTCGGGTGCACATGATGCGCAGGGTCACCGACGTACACGTGGGGACACTCTTCCCAGACACACACAGGGCCAGAAAGGGGGAGTCAGGCACACATGAGGAAGAGGCACAGGCAGCCAGAGCCCAGAAGACAGAAGTAAAAAGAAAGAAGACGGAAATGGAAAGACACTTAGAGGTGACAGAGCCTGAGAGTCAAGGGATGAGAAAGACAGTCTTGGGGAAACAATAAAGACACACGTACACAGAAGCCCATATACAGAAAGAGGGGGATACCCAGATGGACTAGTACAGAGAACATAACAAAACTAAATGGAAGAGGGATAGGAATTACACTCAGTACACAAATGATATGGGAGCAGAGGCAAGAGAATTCCTAAGTCCAGGTTAAGAAAAAGATGGAAATCAATGCTCAATAAAGTGCATTAGCTGGGGTTGGGGGTGGCACATCAACGAAAAACATTTAAGCCTTGTAAGCACAGTGTTCCCTGTCACTATACTTTCTGGTTGCTGTCTACCTACCCCTCCCTCTTAAGTTGCTCCCAAACCCTGCAAGGGCTGCTGGGTGACTGGCAGCTATACTTAAGAGGTGGAGAAACCAAGAGAGAAAATGATTCCACGGGCATGGAATGGGAAGCAAGGGAAACGGCAAGGTGAGATCAAAAGAATGGGAGGAAACTAGGGTAAGAAAAGGGTGACAAGAACTCAGGGTTGAGCTGAGCTGTTTGTCCTCCTTCCATTGTTCAACTGGGAAGTTTTATTTTATGACTTCTCTGACCAAATCTCCAGATGAGAAAGCTACTTTTGGACTCCTTTTCAATCTTCCATCTGATTCCTGGTACCACTTTTAAGATAAACATTGGGGTACAATGGGAAACCATGGGTCAGAAAGTCAGAGGAAAACACATGTGTAAGACCCTACCTCTTTTTCTCAGTCCCAGTTACTTTTCTCTTTCATGGTACCTCAGTTTCTTCCACTTTGTCAGCGTTGGAGATCAAGGGAAATATACTGAAACGGGAGAAAAGAGAAAATACTTTCACAACCTTCATACTTAGCTCTTTTCCCTTTATTCTTAAAATCTATTCTATTTACCCCTAAATTAATTTCCCAAGTCAGCTGAATTTTATATTCAAGTAATTGGGGGAGGGGAGGACAAGGTAAAGGAGAAAAGAGTAAGGATAAAATTTACAACAACTATAAATCACTGAAAAGGCTGGGCAAAGGGGAGAATCAAACATGGACTCCTTTGAAAAAACTCAATCATCGTATCTATTCATATCTCTCCCCCAAAAGTCACTAGGATTTCTATCACTTTTTTAAAGAAAGAAAAAAAAAATCCAGTACCACTTCTCACCTAAAAGATACGTATACAATTAAATGCATTTTGACTCCAACGAGGTATGTAGAAACAGTTATCTATAAACATATATTTCATCTTTTTCCTTTTCAATGCCTGAAGGGGAAAAAAAAAACCTTCACATCAAACCACTCCCTTCTGAAGTATTCAGAAAAAAAAAAAAAAAGCTTTTCTTTAAGAGAAGGGAGGTGGGAAGAGACTAGTAAAGAAAAGAAAAAAATTTAAATCTAGTTGGACTAGTATCTAACTAGTTAACCTTTAACAATTTATGCTGATGTCAGACTGAGCATGAGTACTGATTAATGCCCCCCCCAAATATTTTTTATAAGGGGGGAGTTAGTTACAGCAGCCATTTTTGTTTTATGCAGAAATCCTTCATGCCCCCCCAACGCGCACACAGACACACACACACACACTCACACTCAGTACAACACAAGGAAAATATCTCTATTAATCTGTGCACTAATCAGTTATGAAAAAAGGGAGAAATTTGTGGGTTTCTGGGTAGAGGCTTGGAGATGGGGGTGTAACAGGGAGGAGAATGGAGGGGGGGTGAAAAATGAAATATTAAGCCAGCCATTTTGTTTTAAAAGGGGATTTTTCCCCCCTCTCCCTTTCTTCATGGAGGGGGTGGCGGTGCTGGAGGGGGGGTTGTTTTAAAAATAATTTCCAGGCGGCCATCTTAGTGCCTCAGCTCTGAGAAATATTTCTGAGCGCCCCCCTCAGAATTTAAATATATTTAAAGCAACGGAGAGGGGGGTAGAGAGAAGTCGAAAACTTTTATATATACATATATATTTTTTTAATCCCCCTCTCTTGTTCTCTCGGGAGGAAAGAGAGAAGGAAAAAAAAGTCTCTCCTCAATTTTTTTCCAAAAATTTCTGGGGGTGGTTTGGCCCCCCTCCTCAAACGGCGGCCCCGAGGGGGGGTTTCGGAGGGGGGTGGCCCGGGGGTTTTGGGGGCTGGGGGAGGCGGTGAGGAGGAGGAGGAGGAGGAGGAGGACGCCGCCGCCGAGGAGGAGGAGGAGGAGGAGGTGGTGGTGGTAGCGGTGGGGGAGGCGGGCGGGCGGTGGGTGGGGGGGTGGTGGGGGGGCCAGAGCCACAGGATGGCTTCCCCTCTGAGGGACGAGGAGGAGGAGGAGGAGGAGATGGTGGTGTCGGAGGAGGAAGAAGAGGAGGAAGAAGAGGGCGACGAGGAGGAGGAGGAGGTGGAGGCGGCCGACGAGGACTACGAGGAGGATGACGACGAGGGAGTACTCGGGCGCGGGCCGGGCCACGACCGGGGCCGCGACCGCCACAGCCCCCCTGGCTGCCACCTCTTCCCGCCGCCGCCGCCGCCGCCGCCGCCGCCACTGCCCCCGCCGCCACCACCCCCGCCGCCAGGTAAGCGGCCGCCCGACTCCCCCTCAGCCCGAGCGGGAGCCGCGGGCGCGCGAGGCCGGGCGGGGGCGAGGCACCCACCGCGCGGCCGAGCCGAGGCGAATCCGGGCGCGGGGCGCCGTCTCGGGCCCGTCGCCCCGCGGCGGTCCGGGCGGTCCGAGCGGTCCGGGCAGGCGGCGGCAGCGCCGGCCGCCGGGCCAGGCCTCCTCCCCTCCCCCGCCGCACCCCTCCCCCGCCGCCGCCGCCGCCGCCGCCGCCGCCGCCACCGCCACCGCTACCGCCGGGGCTGGAGAGCGCTGGGCGCGAGCTGCGCGCGCGGACCGGGCCACTCGGTCGCGGCTTTCGGGGGAGGAGGAGGAGGAGAATTTTTTTTTTACCCTCGGCGGGGAGGGGGTAGGCAGGAAACGGCCGAGGCGAAGCCAGGGCCCCCTCCCTGGCCGAGCGAGGGACCGCGGAGACCCCGGCGGCCGGACGGCGGCGTGGGGGAGGGGCGCGTGGGGGGAGGGGCGGGCGCCCCTGGGGCTTCGGCCCCAGTGGGGTTGGACCGAGGTGAAGCGGGGTTTCCACGTGAGGAGTGGACCGCGGCCCTCACCCCCCCGTCAGGAGTTGAGAAGGCCGGGGCGTGGGGGGGCGGGGGGCCGGTGTCCCTCGGGCTCCCCCCACCTGCGGGGACTTAGGTGCCCCTCAGCCAACTCCGGTGCGTGTGGTGGCACTTGGGGGAGGGGTCGTGTGAATGTTTGCGGGCGGCTGACGACTAGGGGCAGGTGGTGGCCACACTCCACGCAGACCACTTCCTGGAATGAGACTGGCTCCTGCCCCCTCTCCCCGGCTGGTGCTAGGGAGAGCAGTCACTGAGGATTGGGGAGCGAGAGGGGAGTGTCTGGGAGACCAGATGCCCCCAACCCCAACCCCTTTATCTCTCCTCTGCTCTGGGCTCTTTGTGTGCGCCCCCTCCCCCATGACCCCGTCAGTCTGGGGTGGCCGAGCTGCCCAGCTGTGACTCTCACGTGGCTGCCATTCACTGTCACTCACTCTCCCGCTGAAACCACCCACACCCTGACCACGTTGGGGGGCGTGAACTGCCCACCCAGCTGTTCTGCAGCTTGACCGTCACTCAGCACCCCTCCCCTGGGGTGACAAGTCACCCGCGCTGTCTGGCTAGTTCCGTCCGCGGCGGAGGGACCAGACCGCTGCCTCGCGTCGGGGGCCCAGCTATGGCCCCACTCTGGTCACCCTCCCAGTGGCGTTTTTCTCATCTTTTTTAGGGTAGAGTAAGTGAGCATCTTTCGAGTGTTCACACCCCCAAGGCCTCTGGGTGCCATGCAGCACAAATGCACCAAACTTCACAAGGTCTCACTCATGCTCTTTGTAAAACTGTCATACTGATCCGTGTGGCATATGTGGCAAATGTTCCTGTCTCGTTGAGACAGCCTTTGAGGGAAGGAGTGTGGGGTGCTTTCTTGGGGGCGGGGGTGGGGTGGGGGGTGGAGTGATGCGTGTCTGCTGGACACAGGATAAAGTTCACCTCTCCCTGCCCCCGCTTGTCTGAAAAAGGGAAAAGTTTTTTAAAAGTTATCCCAGAGAGCCCACTGATTTTGCAGGAGGGGAAAAGGAATAGAGAATTGTGGGGAAGAGGGTGCCTGGAAGACAGCAGTGGTGCTAAAAAGAGAAAGGATGTGGCGTTAAGTTGGGAGATTGGCAGCTCTCACCTATGTGGATTCCGAATTTGGAATGTGGTATTTGCGGGGATTTGATCCTGGACTGGGGTCTGTGAGAAAGGGGCGCATGAAAGAATCTGAGGTCGAGATGGGTCTTTGTGTCAATACTCTCTCCCCTTTCCCCTCTGCTTTCTAAGCAGCCGAGAAAAAAGCGTCAAATGTTTCCTAAAATTTTATATTTGAAATGAAAACCCACCTCCTCTCTCTCCCCGGGCAATTTTATCTCCCTTTCAGCCCTCCAAGTCAAACGAGTGACCCAGATACACCCCCTCAGATGACTTTTTGAGGTAAAACTTTACGAAAATATTTTTAGTCTGCCCATTATTTCTTTCTGCCTAAGTGTGGGCAAAATAACCCTCCTCTAAAGCAATTTGTTCAGGCTGCCCTCCCTCGTCTTTCTCTGGAAGATGAATTTATATGTGTTAGAGGTTTCTATTGTTTTTCATTCTGACTGCTTTGATTCTCACCATTTTGTTTTACATTCTTACCCAAGACCAATTTTATCCCTTCCCCCCTCTCCAGTCTCCTTACATTGTTAAACGTTTAAAATAATAGCACTCGTGCTGATGGGGGAAGGGAGCAGGAAGCCAAAAACTCGTTTCTTCTCCCTCCCCCTTCTGGCAAGTCTAGAGAAATAATATAACATAATATATAGATGTGATTCTTTGGCGGTGGGGGTGGGGAATGATTGTGGGTGGTGCGGAAAATTCTGGTAGTTTCTTTGCAAAAGGTCTGAAAATACAAACCCACCCCCTGCATGCAATACGCATGTGCAGCAGACCTATTATGGTGGTTCGTTGTGGGGGAGGGAGGGGAATTTGAGAAAAAATAAATATATGTGTGAGAGATTGATGGTGAGATTAGAAGAAGAGAGGGGCGGGCGGGAGGCGAGGCTTTCCGCGAGGCTCCTCCTGCTTTCTCCGGCTCGCCAGGCTCCGCCCGCCCTCCTCGCCGCCCTCCTCCCTCGCTGTCTTCCCGAGATCTGAGCCGGGATGTGGGAGAGTCTGGGCTCCAGGCCAGCATAGAGTGGCTGCTGAGACAGAGGTTGGAACTTAGATTTGCTTTCTTGCCCTCCCTTTCTTTTCCTAGCCATCTACTTTGACTCTCCGCACCACTGCCGGCTTCCCAAGTTCGGAAACCTCCTGCTGGGGTGGGGAGTGGAGTTAACTAGCTGCGAGGTCCCAGGGCTTGTGTCCCACCCGCCAGCTGGTGGAGACTGGGGCCATTTCCCTGATCCTTCGCCAGTTGGCCTGCCCTTGCCACTGCCCCAGCAGCCTCCGTTTCCATGTTCATATTAACCGAAGTCCCTGGGGTTAGGGGGCGCTGGCTGCTGGGGCATGGCGTTTTACTGACTTCCTGTTACAGTCCCTACTTTGTTTTCACACCCGGGGCTGCCTACAGGCACCTCCCTCCAATCCCGCATCCCAATCCTAGAGTGTCTTCTTGCAGGAGAGGGCACAGGATGCTGAAGCTATGAGAAGTAGGGTTGAAGGAAGGAGGTGTTGGGATTCTGAGGCAATGGAAACCGAGGCCTCCGGTGTTAATTGTGGCTAATTTTCCCTTTGCTGTTATGGGAGGAAGGATTATGTATCCTAGAGCAAGGGGCTGGGCCAGGCCCAGGCTTTCCTCTCCTGCACAGCTGCCTCTGCCTGAGCAAGACAGGTCTGGCTGGTTAGTCTAGTGCTTGCTGGGGGAGGGAGGCCAACCAGGGCCTCAAGTCTGTGTGGCATCGGTGTCTTCCTCCTCGTGGAGTTACTCTCTGCCCCCTAAGCTTCCACAGACTGGCAGAGGTCATGGAGAATGGGGTGGGGGGACATCCAGGAAGAAGCAGCCCTGGCCTCTCTGACAGGGACGTCTGGAGGGAAAGCCAGGGACCTAGCCCTGCTGAAAGCAGGTACAGGCTGTCCTCTGGATTTGTGCTTCTGAGTTTTTGTGATACTTGTGCATTTGAGAAGGCATATGCGGGGTGTGTCTGTGTCCATGTCTTTGTTTGGGTCGCCCGTAGTGCTTGTATGTGAACGGGTCGGGATGTCTGGGATTAAATATGGAGACAAGAGGTGGGACCAGGGGACAAAGGGTAGGGCCCCTGAGTTCTCAAAGGGAACAAGGATGTGGAAATAGATTTGAAGGCAGATTCCAGGCTACTTGGAACGAGGAGGAATGTTTAGATAATTGTGGAGACCTTTTCCTATGGGGTTAGGGTGTAATGAAGGAGCCAGACACTGTGATCCTGTGGGCAAAAAGTGAAAATGACTGGCTGAGAATTTCTTTTCCGCCAGGGCTCTGTTGGGTGACAGGAGGCTTGGTGATTATCTGAGGAAGTATAAACAGAGGGCTCCCTCCTCACAAAAAGGATGTCAGGGCCCCAGGGTGTTAGTGTGAGAACCCAGGTGTCCACCTTTGGCTCTGCCTTCTCAGCATCTGGCTTAGGGAGCTGCCAGCTTGTGTCTCCCCACTCCAAGTGCTGGGGTCAGGCCAGGCCAGCAGCTGGGCATGGCTTCCCCAGTTCCTGGGCAGAATGCCAGCTGGCTAAGTGATGGGGAAGGCAGGAGGAGCCCTGGCGGCGACTGAAAGGACCTGCCACAGTCAGAGCCCATGGCCTAGAGCCTGGTCCCTTGTTAGTAGGAGGGGAGAGAAGGGAGTGGTTTGGCTGCTCTTCCCTTCTGACCCCTGACCTCCCATTCAGAGCCGGAGCATCCCAGAGTACTCGAAACACTCTGTTTGCATCCAGCGAAGGGAGGCAAGTTTTGTAAGAGTTAATGCCGGAGTTCCTAGAGAGTGGGTATCAAGGATATGAGGAGGGGAAGGGGCCACAGAGACTGGGAACTTAGAGGTTTTCTGGTGCTCTCTGCTCCAAAGATAAGGATGACATTCGGCTGCTTCCTTCTGCATTGGGTGTGAAGAAGAGAAAACGAGGACCCAAGAAGCAGAAGGAGAACAAGCCAGGAAAACCCCGAAAACGCAAGAAGCTTGTAAGTGTGAAGGACTCATCTCTACAGCAAGACTTGGAGGCCCATTCCCAGAGTCTACATTCTCTCTGGTCCGGATACTAGGGGGGATCCTGAACTGAGGGAGGCCTGACCCCTTCTACCCACCTCTCCCCCACTTGCTGGCCTGTATCTCCTGGATCTGGGACCCAAACTTCACTCAGTACATCCTAGTGAAGAGCCCATTTGTCAGCAAGACTTGCTTTGCAGCAGAAAAGCAGTGAAAGCACAGGCTCTGCAGGTAGACTGCATGAGTTCAGAGCCCAGCAGTCCTTTGTCTTCTTCGGCAGTTTATTTAGCTGTCTGTGCCTCAGTTTCCTCATCTACAAAAAAGTAGATAAAAATAGATTAATTATTATCTCATAAGATTGTTGTGAAGATTAAAAGAGACACATACATGTTATGTGCTAAGAACGGTTCCTGGCACATGGTAAGGCTGAAGAAATGTTCTTACTTCTCTCCCTTAGGACAGCGAGGAGGAATTTGGCTCTGAGCGAGACGAGTACAGGGAGAAGTCAGAGAGTGGAGGCAGCGAATATGGAACCGGACCAGGTCGGAAACGGAGACGGAAGCACCGAGAAAAAAAGGAAAAGAAGACAAAGCGGCGGAAAAAAGGGGAGGGAGATGGGGGGCAAAAGGTAAGTATAATTAGGGAGTGAGGGGCAAAATCAATATAAATGACAGGCGTGAGGAGGGAAGGAGGGAGAGCCCCAAGCCAGGTGCTGAGGGAAGAGGCTGTAGTTTGTGAGGAGTGGGGATTGGGCTGGGATTGCAGCAGGAAGCAGAAAGCCAGGGGAGGCTGCTGGGTGGGTAGAGAGGCACGTGGGGGGCCCAGGACTGGGGCTGGAGAAGCACTTGCCTCACTGAAGCCTGGTCTCTCCCAGCAGGTGGAACAGAAGTCATCAGCAACTCTGCTTCTCACCTGGGGCCTGGAGGACGTGGAGCACGTGTTCTCTGAGGAAGATTACCACACACTCACCAACTACAAAGCCTTTAGCCAATTCATGAGGTGAAGTAGGACTGGGGAGTCCTTGTGAGCTGACACTTTTAATTTGGGAGAAGCCCTGGACCCCTCTGGAATCTGATGAGCCAAACAACTGCTCTCCAGAGAAATTCACAGCACATACACACAGAATTCCACATGTGACTTCAGGGAATTCCTGGACTCCAGTCAGGAGCCCTTCACTGGGGGTCACAGTTCCACTGCTAGGTTAGAAAACTGTATATAGTGAGGACTGGGGCGCTCCCTGTTTCAGCAGTTCCAGTTTCCCCTTCCTGACTTCTCTGTAGACTGGAACTGAGAGGTAACATCAGTGTTCCCCAGTTCCTCTGCTCAGTTGTCAAGTCCTCTGTTTCTTTCTTAGATAGCAGTAATAATGGAGGATGCACCACTGGCAGCAGGACCTGAGCTTCAGTGGCTCCTGAAATAGAGAACAGTAGTGATGCCTTTGGGGAGCAGGCACTTTAACAGAGCAGTTCAGTGCTCTGGAGGCAGCCTGCTGAGGTTCAGGTCCTGCTGTCACCTTGGGCAACTCAGTTCTTTGATCTTCAGTTTCTACATCTGTAAAATAGGCACATAGTAGGTACCCCACAGGGTCTTGTGGGGATTTGATGGGACAATGGATAGAAAGCCCAGCACACTCAGTGCCTGGCCCCTGGGAGCTGTTATTAGTCCTGTTGTCTCACAGCTTCCCTGCTAAACATAGTGCTTCTGTCAGCACTGGGGTCACCCACGTCCTCACAGGAGCAGAACTAGTCTGGCCGATCAGACTCCACTTGATGGGACCCTTCATCAGGGCCCGTGGAACTCATAAAAATGCAGGAAATCACAGCAACTCCTAGTAGTAGTGTGAGGACAAAATAAGATACTATGTATGTGGAAGTGTTTTAGAAGCTGTGGAGTGTTTTCAAAAGTAAGGCATTTTTACTAACGTTCTTTTGATTTTATCCTTTTTAATTATCTATGCATTTAAATTTTGTTTTTCTTATCTCTCATTTTGTACTTTTTCTTTTTTTTTAACTTTTTTTCTTTTTTAAACTTTTTATTTATTTATTTAAAAATTGATGTCATTCTCGTTAGGACATATTCTTACCACCAGGAATCTCAGCTTGTACGTAGACTTTAACTGATAAGGGGAAGTGGCAGTATTCTCAGACCACCTGTGAAGGGTCCGAGTCTCCTGCTTCTATATTTACAGGCCCCTGATAGCTAAGAAGAATCCTAAGATCCCAATGTCGAAGATGATGACCATCCTTGGGGCCAAGTGGAGAGAGTTCAGCGCCAACAACCCCTTCAAGGGGTCGGCAGCTGCCGTGGCAGCGGCGGCAGCGGCAGCGGCCGCAGCTGTAGCTGAGCAGGTGTCAGCTGCTGTCTCGTCGGCCACCCCCATTGCACCTTCCGGACCCCCCGCCCTTCCACCACCCCCTGCTGCTGATATCCAGCCCCTACCCATCCGAAGAGCCAAAACCAAAGAGGGCAAAGGTAAGAAACCCTCTAGTTCCGGCAACTGTCACTCCACCCTCCAATCTGCATGTTCTCAAATTAAAGTTTAGAGCTCTTGTCTTCTCAGCCCTGATTATTATAGAAGAAATGCTTTTCAGGAAGGGGGTCTCAGTGAGACCATAGTCCACAGAGAGGTCCAGAGGCCCCTGTGGCCTCCATTATTCTGGGATGGCATGACCTCAGCTTTTTTGCCCTCACTCCTCATTCAGGTCCAGGCCATAAGAGGCGGAGTAAGAGCCCCCGAGTGCCTGATGGACGTAAGAAGCTTCGGGGAAAGAAGATGGCACCACTGAAAATCAAACTAGGGCTGCTGGGCGGCAAGAGGAAGAAGGGAGGTTCGGTGAGTGGTCTTCCCTATCCGTTAAACCCCTGGGGGGTCAGGGGCTGGGGGTCCAGACACAGGGTCCATGAGGGCAGATGGAGTGGGAGCCCAAGGCCTGGGGAGGGGAGTGGAATCCAGTCGGCCTCCCTGACAGCCACGGGGCTATGGGCAGTATGTTTTGCAGAGTGACGAGGGCCCCGAACCGGAGGCTGAGGAGTCAGACCTGGACAGTGGCAGTGTCCACAGTGTCTCAGGCCGGCCTGATGGCCCTGTCCGCACCAAGAAACTAAAGAGAGGCCGGCCGGGAAGGAAGAAGAAGAAGGGTAAGGGGTGTCAGCTGTGTGTGATCCTGTCAGCCTTCCTCTCATTCCTTCGTTGTCCTTATTTTCAGTTTTGACTTCTTTATTCAACCCTCCTCTTTCTCTCCCTTCCCCATCCCTGTCTCCTCTATTCCCTTTGCCTCCACTGGGGTACATGACAGTCCTGGGCTGTCCTGCAGTGGCCGGGGAGGAGGAGGTTGATGGCTACGAGACGGATCACCAGGATTACTGTGAGGTGTGCCAGCAGGGCGGGGAAATTATTCTGTGTGACACCTGCCCTCGTGCCTACCACCTCGTCTGCCTTGACCCTGAGCTTGACCGGGCTCCTGAGGGCAAATGGAGCTGCCCTCACTGTGTGAGTACTGGTGCCACCTCTTACGGCCCCCAGGGACCCACCCATCTCTTTCCTCCTCGGTTTCACTTATCCTCTCACCACCCCCAGATGTCTGAGCTTCTCAGTAACAGATGTTCAAGTGTCCTGGATCCTAATTTGTTCCTCTCCCCCAACCATCTGCCCCGCCAAATCAACCTTTTTGGAAACTGAGCCGTCCTGTCCCTTTGTCCCCCAAGTCTCCTCTGTACTTCTAGGATCTAGCTGTCCTGTCATCGCCTCTGTCTTCCAGTCTTCTTACCGCCTTTCTTTTGTCTGTCTCTGTGTCTGTCCTTGGCCTCACAGGAGAAGGAGGGGGTACAGTGGGAGGCCAAGGAGGAGGAGGAAGATTATGAAGAGGAGGGAGAGGAGGAAGGGGAGAAGGAGGAAGAAGATGATCACATGGAGTACTGCCGTGTGTGCAAGGATGGCGGGGAGCTCCTGTGCTGTGACGCCTGCATCTCCTCTTACCACATTCACTGTCTAAACCCACCCCTGCCTGACATCCCCAACGGTGAATGGCTGTGTCCCCGATGCACAGTGAGTGTACCCATCCCTCAGGGTTTACTGTCAGCTCCAACTCCTTCTCCATCTCTGGGGCCCAAAGGTCCAGCTCTTTCTTTCTGTCCTCCCCCCTGTACCTTTGATTCCTTGCTGGAACCCCTATCCTCCTACTCTAACCATGGGCTCTCTCTGCCTCTTTTTCTTTTCTTTGTGTGTGTGCATCCTGAAGTGCCCTGTGCTGAAAGGGCGTGTGCAGAAGATCCTGCACTGGCGGTGGGGGGAGCCACCCGTGGCAGTGCCAGCCCCCCAACAGGCAGATGGGAATCCAGATGCCCCACCCCCACGCCCTCTTCAAGGCAGATCTGAGCGAGAGTTTTTTGTCAAGTGGGTAGGACTGTCCTACTGGCACTGCTCGTGGGCCAAGGAGCTTCAGGTACAAGGGCCCCTCCTTCCCCCATCCTGTGACCCCATTTGCTGCTATTCTCTCTCTCTCTCACACTGCTCTTCTCTCGTGTACCATCCCCTTTGCTTTCCCTCATTTTAGGCCTCTGGTCCTCACATCTGCCAACTTCCTTAGTTTCCATACTTGGTCCTCTTGGTCTTCAGTCTTCTTGCTCTCATTCTTATTAGATTCCTTCCCTTAGGTATGATGTAGCCTTCCTTAACTCCATCTCTTTCATCATCCATCTTAACCATGTTTTACCGATATCCTCTATCTTGATAACCCTATTCCCTTTCTCCTTTTGCTTGTTACCTCCCCACCCAGGCCCTGTCTCTGACTCTGTTCTGTTGCATGTTATTCATTCTCCCACTTTGGCTGTATCTTACTGTGTCTCTCATTCACCTCTTTCTGGGTTCGCTTTCCCATGCTGTTCCCTTGCCGGCCTCTTCCCTGTCTCCTTTTGTCTTCTTGGGATGTTGGGACTACCTCTTCCCCCCCTCCTCTGTGCTCCATCAGCTGGAAATCTTCCACTTGGTAATGTACCGAAACTACCAACGGAAGAATGACATGGATGAGCCCCCGCCCCTGGACTATGGCTCAGGTGAGGATGATGGGAAGAGTGACAAGCGTAAGGTGAAGGACCCGCACTACGCCGAGATGGAGGAGAAGTACTATCGTTTCGGCATCAAGCCGGAGTGGATGACTGTCCACCGGATCATCAACCACAGGTGAGTCCTTGGTCCATGGGAAGGCCTTCCTGGTTTATGCCACTGTTCTTGTTGGCCCCATGTTAATATTTGTTGATTAACCAGATAATTAATGTAACTGGGTAATTCCTGCCTCAAACCTTCTGGCTCTGTTTCCTCTCTGAAGATGAGAGCAACTGGGAGGAAAGTCCAGCCTGGCACTGACTCCTTTGTCTTTGCTTCCTCTAATCTCTAACAGCTTAAGAACTGACAGATGAGTCTGGGGATCTGGGTGTAAGCAAAGCAAGACATGAAAAACATGATTCATACAGACCAGTGTTTCTAGTGCTTCTTTCTTCAGAGTACTTATTACTGCCTAATGTTATACTGTATTTTTATTTTTCTATTTCATTGCTGCCTATACCAGTAGAATGTGAGCTCCATGAAAATAGGTCATTTGTCTGTTTAGTTCACTGATGAATCCGCTGTGCCTGGAATTGTGCCTGGCCTGTAGTAGATGCTAGGAAATACTGATTGGATGAACAAACGATATTAAAGCCAGGGATGTTTTGTGATAGTTGATTTTTAGGAAACCATCCTGGAAAAGCTAGGGTAGTACTTGAGCCATTCTAAACTCCCTTTCAGTGGCCCACCATTGAGGATTAGGTGATACATTCTGCATGTTTGCTGATAATAGTATTTATCATGACTTTTTTCTACTTGGGACACATTATTTTTCTCCTCTTGACTTCCCGCCCCACAGTGTGGATAAAAAGGGGAATTACCACTATCTAGTGAAATGGAGGGACTTGCCATATGACCAGTCCACATGGGAGGAAGATGAAATGAACATCCCTGAATATGAAGACCATAAGCAAAGCTACTGGAGACATCGGTGAGGGAGCCAGGTCATGGGTTAGAGGGGTTATGAGGATGGGGGCATGAAAGCTAAATCTCCAGCATTAAATGAGGTGCAGTAGGGACAAACCTGATCAAGAGTTTAGGGCAGTGGGAGCCCAGGCTGGGTTGTTGGGGTGGGTTGATCAAGAGGCAGTGTAAGGAAGAGAAATAAGATCCAGCCTGAATTACTGGAAAGAGGATGCTCAGGAGTAGGGAGGGTTTGCTCTAGAGGCAAAATCCAAGAGGTGAGGGTAAAGAACCTGGGAGAAAGGAAATGTGAGAAAATCTAGGTTATGAAAAGTGGGAGGTGGGTCTGGAATGGGTTCAGACTAGGAAGGGCCCCATGGAACGGGTCTGACTCAGACCCACTCTTTTCCCAGAGAACTAATTATGGGCGAGGACCCTGCCCAGCCTCGCAAGTATAAGAAGAAGAAGAAGGAGCTGCAGGGTGATGGGCCTCCCAGTTCTCCTACTAATGATGTAAGTCCTCTCACTTGGCCTTTCTCTCATTTCTGGAGCTGTGGAGATTGAAGATTTCCTGGGGGCTTCTGACAGAACTTCCCAGAGTTTCAACAGTCTCTTTGAACAGTGGCTCTTTAGTGTTCAGCCTTGCCCTAAGAGTACTAGGAATTTTGGCATGAGAGTGAGAGAGCTGCTGGAGGTAGCAGCACACAGGGCTCTTCACCAGTTTCCTTCCTCATGGGGCTGCTGGGTATGGTTTTAAGGAATGACGGGGAGGCACTTCTGTCTAGAACTTTCATAAGCTCGGGCCATAGGAGAGGGAATTGTAATCCCACTTGATAACAGTGCCAGGGAGTGGGGAGGGAGGAGAGCACGACCAGAGGAGCAGCTGATGGTTCTCTTGAGCTTTCTGACTTCTTGACTCTACAGCCTACAGTGAAATATGAGACTCAGCCGCGGTTTATCACAGCCACTGGAGGCACACTGCACATGTATCAGCTGGAAGGGTTGAACTGGCTACGCTTCTCGTGGGCCCAGGGCACTGACACCATTCTGGCTGATGAGATGGGGCTGGGCAAGACCATACAAACCATCGTCTTCCTCTACTCGCTCTATAAGGAGGTGCTGGATTCTAGGGTCCCTGAGGGGGACAGCCAGGCTGAGGCCTAGCCTGGACTGGGGAAGGTGGGAGTAGAAGGTGGGGGCAGAGGATTGGGGGGAGGTGGTGGCAGGCAGAGGACTGGGGTGTACAACTACGAGCCTAGACTAATGGTCGGTCCCCTCTTTGACTCCCAGGGCCACACAAAGGGTCCTTTCCTGGTGAGTGCCCCACTCTCTACCATCATTAACTGGGAGCGAGAGTTCCAGATGTGGGCACCCAAGTTCTATGTGGTGACATACACGGGTGACAAGGACAGCCGGGCCATCATTCGTGAGAATGAGTTTTCCTTTGAAGACAACGCCATCAAAGGTGGCAAGAAAGCTTTTAAAATGAAGGTAAAGCCCTCTACCTCATATCCTCTGAAGTCCTCAGATCTGTCATTTCATTGACCCAATCAGGATTTCAATTCCTTTACCCCCACTCAGCTTTCTCCCTCCCTTCCTCCGCCTTCCCTCACACCTCTGCACTGCAGTCCTGGAGGGGTAGCAGGTACTCCCAGGGGCATACATGGATCTGTTTGTACTGGACATGTGGAAGTTTGGGGGCCATGTTCAGTAGTCCCCGCATGGAGTCAAAGTTGGAGGACACCTGGCTCCCTTTAGGAGTCTCAGTAGGAGAATGGGGGTGGAGGTCTAGATGCTTGGATGTTGAGTGGCAGCCAAATGGATGATGGTTGTATTGGCAGAGGGAGGCACAGGTGAAGTTCCATGTTCTCCTGACGTCGTATGAGCTGATAACCATTGATCAGGCAGCACTTGGCTCCATCCGCTGGGCCTGTCTCGTGGTGGATGAGGCCCATCGGCTCAAGAACAACCAGTCCAAGGTGAGTGAGATACCCAGCCCTCAGACTCCTACTTAATCCTAGTCCTAAAAAGTAACTTTCTGGGGGCTTCCTGCAGTCCAGAAGGCAGGATGCCTGGGAATAAGTCTGGGGACAAGTCCAGGTTGGAATAGGGAGAGGACGAGGGATTTGAGGGCCTCTGATTCTGAAGGAAATAGGAGCTGGAGGCAGGAAAAGTTTCATTCTGTGGGCCAGCCACTTGCCACTGATGGGCCCTTTCTCCTGCCTTTCCTTGCCCCATTTTCTAGTTTTTCAGGGTCCTCAATGGCTACAAGATAGATCATAAGTTGCTGCTGACAGGGACTCCATTGCAGAATAATCTGGAGGAGCTCTTCCATCTGCTGAACTTCCTCACCCCAGAGAGGTTTAAGTAAGTGACTCAGTAGGGTAGTCTGCAGAGAGGAGAGGAGGAGGGGCTGAGAAGATGAGTGGGCAGAGGATTCATCCCAAGTGAAGAACAGAGCCCAAGATCACGGGCAAAAAACCTGACCCCTGTTCATTTCATTATCTCTTTCTGGCTACTAGCAACCTGGAGGGCTTCCTGGAGGAGTTTGCTGACATATCCAAAGAAGACCAGATTAAGAAACTTCATGACTTGCTGGGGCCACATATGCTGCGGAGGCTCAAGGCTGATGTCTTTAAGAACATGCCAGCCAAGACAGAGCTCATTGTTCGCGTGGAGCTGAGTCCCATGCAGAAGTGAGACGCAAGGCGGGTTACCCGGACCAGGGTTGAGGATTTGGTGGCAGCTTTCCAAGAGTTGGTGACCAAGTGCAACATCATAATTGCTTCCTTTATTGTATCTCTTCTGTGCTCCTACCCTGGTCTTTAGGAAATACTACAAGTATATCCTGACCCGAAATTTTGAGGCCTTGAATTCACGAGGCGGTGGGAACCAAGTGTCACTGCTTAACATCATGATGGATCTTAAGAAGTGCTGCAACCATCCATACCTCTTTCCTGTGGCTGCTATGGTAGATATGAAAGCTCGGGGCTGTTAAATGCCTGGCTCTGAAAATGGGACCAGTTGAGCACAGGGTTGGAGCTGGGTTGGGAAGCCAGAGACTATTTCTGAGAGGAGTAGGAATTGAAAAGGTGTGGAGCCTAGATTTGGGCTTCCACTTTCTGGGCATGGTCAGAATGTGAGGTCAAGTTTCCTGACTCTCTCCTCCTTTTTCTTCCCTTCTTTTCAGGAGTCCCCAAAACTTCCCAGTGGGGCTTATGAGGGTGGGGCACTTATTAAGGCATCTGGGAAGCTCATGCTGCTGCAGAAGATGCTGCGGAAGCTGAAGGAGCAAGGACACAGAGTGCTCATCTTCTCGCAGGTGACCCATCCCTACAGCTCTTTCTCACCATCAGATAATCCCTTACTTCATTCCTGTGGTTGCTATGGGATGAGAGGTTAGGTGATCATACCCTTAAGAGTTTCTTGTATAGCTAAGTTCATCTTGGCCTCTGATCCCTATTCTTAATTAAGGCTGTTGGAAGTTGTAGTCTTCTTTTAAGCCAAAGGGGGGGAGGGGGAGCCATATGTCTCCTGAAGGAGGTCTCTAGGGTTGGTACTGTTTCTTAACCTTATTGGGGAGGAGAGGAGAGCTCAGACTTTTTGGAAATCTGGTGAAAACTGTGGGGTCTGCTCTCCAGAAAACTGTACACAGAATTAGATAATATTGTGCAGATTTTCAGGGGGTTCATAGTATTCCCTGAAACCTTGTCATACGTGTCAGAGGAGAACCTCTGCTTAGGAGAAATGATCTTGAATCAAGAGAGAATGACAAAAACGTGGAATGAGGAGGAGCTGGGGGTGGAGGAAGCCACTCCAGAGGAGCATATGGCAGGGCAGGGGTATGGTGTGAGGATTTGGACCGAAGGAGAGTAAAGAGAACAGACAGAGTGCATCCCACTGCCTCGTCATTCTAGACTCCTTCCTCTTCTCTTGCTCTAGATGACCAAAATGCTAGACCTGCTAGAGGACTTCTTAGACTACGAAGGCTACAAGTACGAGCGCATCGATGGGGGCATCACCGGTGCCCTGAGGCAGGAGGCCATCGATCGCTTCAATGGTGAGGGGGGCATGCCTTGGTCTCTGCTGGGTGTGGGAGGCCCAAGAAACCTGTGCCTAGGTCCCTGGGATGGGAGAGGGCTGGCCTGGTGGGATATTAGACACTTGGGCTTTTGAGCTGGGGACAGTCAGGGAACATTGTTTATAGTTAGGGAACATCTAGGAGCAGGTGGACAGAACTGCTGGGTACAAGAAAAGCCTGATCTCTTACTCGTTGCCTTCTAGCTCCTGGGGCCCAACAATTCTGCTTTCTCCTGTCCACCCGAGCGGGGGGTCTGGGCATCAATCTGGCCACTGCCGACACTGTTATCATCTTTGATTCTGACTGGAACCCCCATAATGATATCCAGGTGAGAACTTGCCTCCTGGAGCCCCTTTTAACAAGGAGTCGTGGGTGTCTGTTCTGGGGTCAGAAGTAAACCTTTTGGTGGGTAGAAGACCCTTCCTTGCCAGCCTCCTTTCCAGAGCATGTAGGGGGTGTCTCCCCTGCCACTTCCCTGGCCCATCCCCACTTTATCTGGCCCGTACAGGCCTTCAGCCGTGCTCATCGGATTGGCCAGGCCAACAAAGTGATGATTTACCGGTTTGTGACTCGCGCATCAGTGGAAGAGCGAATCACGCAGGTGGCCAAAAGAAAGATGATGCTGACACACCTGGTGGTACGGCCCGGGCTGGGCTCCAAGGCGGGTTCCATGTCCAAGCAGGAGCTGGATGACATCCTCAAATTTGGCACCGAGGAGCTATTTAAGGATGAAAATGAGGGTGAGAGCCTTTTCTGCAACTCCCTGAAAGCAGGTCTCTGCTGTCTGTGAGCACTTCTTTTCTGAAACTCCCCGAAGAAAATCTTCTCTCTGCCATCCTAGGAGGAAGGTTGGCTTCTCCTGCTTTCAACCTGTAAGGTTGAAAACAACAAATCTCTATATAGACGCCCAGGGAAAGGGCCTTCTCCTCAAGAGCTCCTCTGAAAAGGAAGCAGAGGAGAAGGCTTTCCTTTGACCTTTCCACTGACTCTGAACTCAGAGTCCCGTCTTGTTCCCCGGCTCCACCAGGGGAGAACAAGGAGGAGGACAGCAGTGTGATTCACTATGACAATGAGGCCATTGCTCGGCTGTTGGACCGGAACCAGGATGCAACTGAGGACACTGATGTGCAGAACATGAACGAGTATCTCAGCTCCTTCAAGGTGGCCCAGTATGTGGTGCGGGAAGAAGACAAGGTGAGAGGCTTGGGGCCAGATGTTGTCCATCCCAGTCGTCTCTGAAGGGCAGTGTCCTTTACAGGACGTTGAAGTCAGAGGATCCCTTTTCGTTCCTGTTTTTTTGTCTGACCTCTTACCCCAGTGCCCAGCAAAGAGCAGTAGTGGACCTCAACTTCTTGCTCTAAAGGGTGAGACTGGACTTTGAAGAAAACTTAGGATGCAGCAATAAACTCAGAGGGGTACCCTCTGAGACAGAGTGGGAGATACTCAGAGGGCCCTAGAGGAGAGGTTTGGGAAAGAGGGAAATAACAAGGAGGAGAAGCATATTGCAGGTAAGAGATAAGGAAAGGGTGCCGTGTCCAGAGGACTTTGGGAGAGTGAAGAGGTCTGGGGGCAGTGAGACCACAGGCTGGGCTGAGGCAGGAGAGCAGGGATTTTGTTGCTGTGCAAGGACAGGGGGAAGGGGAAGGCTACCAGCATTCGTTCTGCTGTCCTTCAGATTGAAGAAATTGAACGAGAGATCATCAAGCAGGAGGAGAACGTGGACCCTGACTACTGGGAGAAGCTGCTCCGACACCACTATGAGCAGCAGCAGGAAGACCTGGCTCGGAACCTCGGCAAGGGCAAGCGGGTCCGCAAGCAGGTTAACTACAACGACGCGGCTCAGGAGGACCAAGGTGAGGACTGCCCCCGATGCAGGAATGGAGAAGCGGAGTGGAGAGTGCGGCGAAGGGGCTGGGAGGCTGGGGGCATTGAAGGTAAAAAGAGGTCAGGGCCTTCCCTACTGAGTGGAAATGAGTTGGGACGGGTCACTTGGAGCTACTCAGAGGCCAGGTGGGTTTGCAGGCGATCTAAGCTATCTAGCGGTTGCAGAGGGCTCAGTGGGCACCCAGGGGTCCTTAGAGTGCATTATGCAGGGATCAGGAGGCGAGTGGTGATTGGACATAGTTCAGGATACGTGGCCCAGAGTCAGCCTACAGGCAGTCATCCAGCAGCCCTAGGAGGGCCAAGGCCAGAGCAAAAGTGTGTCCAAAGTCTGAGGGGAGGCAGCCAGGTGGAAAGGCCCCAGGATGGGCTTATCCAGGGAGCCATCACTGACTACTGAGCCCTTTCCCCACACAGATAACCAGTCAGAATACTCAGTGGGATCAGAGGAGGAGGATGAAGACTTTGATGAGCGTCCTGAAGGTGACATCTGTTTTCCTGACATTCTCCCACACCTCTTCCCATTTCACTTCCCGTTGTCTTTTAAGTCCACTGTTCTTAGACAAATAAAGGGCTTTTTTCTGTAGAAAAAGTAAAGAATGCAGGCAAGCAAAAAAGAAGAAATATTCATAACCTTGCCACTGTTAAAATATGGAGTATATAACCATGCAGTCTTAGATACCTAGATGAAAAATCAAGAAAGATACATCATTCACACCCCTGCCTGTAATGTTGCTTATATGGAATAGTTGCTACTGACTTTTTAGTATGGCTTGAATCTTTTGAACCTACTGGATCAGTAGTTCTGAATGTGCTGGGAAGAAGATTCCAGGTGCCACCAACCTGACACCGGCTTGCCTGTGTTCTGTGTCTTGTGGGAATGGGGTGCTAGGAAAGACAGGGTAGAGGAGGTGGTGGATCTGCTAACCAGGGCCACCATCTCCCCACCCAGGGCGTCGACAGTCAAAGAGGCAGCTCCGGAATGAAAAGGATAAGCCCCTGCCTCCACTGCTGGCTCGAGTTGGGGGCAACATTGAGGTGAGAGCTGGGCCCAGGCACCTGAGGGATCCCTGAGGAAAGAATGAAGGCCAGGGGACTGGAAATTGAGGCTGGGTCACTGACGGTAGATGGGACCAAGAAATAAGATCCTGGACGTTCATCTCTCACTCCCTCCTTGCTGTCTTCAGGTGTTGGGATTCAACACCCGTCAGCGGAAGGCCTTCCTCAACGCTGTCATGCGCTGGGGCATGCCACCGCAGGACGCCTTCACCACCCAGTGGCTGGTGCGGGATCTGAGGGGCAAGACTGAAAAAGAGTTCAAGTGAGTGTGGGTGATCCAGGGCTGAGCTGGATGGAAGGGTAAGAGCTTTGGGTGTTACTTTCTTTCTCTTGGCCACCATATGATGTGACCTTACTCAACTGATCACCATACTCCCTGCCAGACCACATCTGCCGGCTCAGTTTCCTGGGAGGTGGGCTAAGCCTGCCCCACCTCCCCTCACATGAGCCTAGAGCAGAGAGGCTAGGCTCCCTTCCGCACAGGAGAGGCGGTTAAGACAGGAGTCTCGCCTGTGTTGTCCTTGCCTCACATTTGGCCACAGTAACCTGGCAGGGGAGCTGGTGGAAAGGATGAAGAGCTGACTGATGGTGCCTAAGAGTGAAGTACCGAGGCTAAGGAGACCGTGGAAATTCAAGAGGAGGGGCAGTGGGGGGTTAGGGTGTGGAGGGCTGGTAACAGTGAGATTCAGAGGCCCATGGAGGAGCTCTGGAGGTGCCCAGGAGTTTTGGGTTCTCTAATCTCTATACCCCTGCATTGCCCTGTGCCCCTCTAAGGCTCTCCTAACCTGTCTCCCACCCCCATGCTCCTTAGGGCCTATGTGTCTCTGTTCATGCGCCATCTCTGTGAGCCCGGGGCAGACGGCTCTGAAACTTTTGCTGATGGGGTCCCTCGAGAGGGACTGAGTCGCCAGCAAGTGTTGACCCGCATTGGAGTCATGTCTCTCGTCAAGAAGAAGGTATCAGTCTTCTCCTCACCCGAAGGGTCAGGCTGGCTGCGTAGGCCCTGTGCCTTCTTTGCCTTGCATGCCTAAATTCCAGATGCAGACTGGTGCGATATAAAGCAGAAGGGACTGGAACTTGTTGTGAGTCCAGTGCCTGGAGCTGATCACTGTCCCTGCAACTCCCCCGCACCCTTTAGGTACAGGAATTTGAGCATATCAATGGGCGCTGGTCTATGCCAGAGCTGATGCCTGACCCCAGTGCTGACTCTAAGCGCTCCTCCAGAGCCTCCTCTCCTACCAAAACGTCTCCCACCACTCCGGAGGCTTCTGCTGCGAACAGTCCTTGCACCTCTAAACCTGGTAATCAGCTTGGGATGGTGGGAGAGACAGAGGGGACCAGTGTCCATTAGATACAGAGGGATTGAAGTTGGAGTTTCTGCCTTCACTCTGCCTTAACCTTGCAGCTACTCCAGCTCCAAGTGATAAAGGAGATGGCATAAGGACACCTCTGGAGAAGGATGAAGCAGAAAACCAAGAGGAGAAGCCAGAGAAGAATAGCAAAGTTGGGGAGAAAATGGAGACAGAGGTGTGTGGCTACCTGGCTCCCCCTGAGGGGAGGGAGTGGCAAGGTCTTGGAGGCAGGTCCTGGGAGTCCTCCAGTTCAGCCTGACTCCATTGTCCTCTTCTAGTCTGATACTCCTAGCCCAGCCCCATCCCTTGGGGAGCGGCTGGAACCAAGGAAGATTCCTCTAGAGGATGAGGTACCAGGGGTACCTGGAGAGATGGAGACTGAACCTGGGTACCGGGGGGACAGAGAGAAGTCAGGTGGGTGAATGGCCTTTGGAGTGATGGGGGGCTGAGAATTTGGGAGTTCCCTCTTTGAGGGTCAGGGGATGAGGGTGACATCCTCCTTTCCTGTCCCCTACCCCCTCCCACAGCCACAGAGTCGACGCCAGGAGAGAGGGGGGAGGAGAAGCCGTTGGATGGACAGGAACACAGGGAGAGGCCGGAGGGGGAGACAGGGGATTTGGGCAAGAGAGGTAATGGGTGGAAGGACTGGACCGGACACCTGGGTCCCTGAGGGAATCAGGGGAGGTGGAGTCTGGGGAACCAAATGCCTGTATCTTGGGTGGGTAGCCTTTTCAAGGGCCAGTACAGTACAGAGAGTAGTCGCGGGATCTGGGAGGAGACTGTCTCCTGAGGTGTGAGCTCTGCCCCATCTGCCATAGCAGAAGACGTAAAAGGGGACCGGGAGCTTCGACCTGGGCCTCCCAGAGATGAGCCACGATCCAACGGGCGACGTGAAGAGAAGGCAGAGAAGCCGCGGTTCATGTTCAATATTGCCGATGGTGGCTTCACAGGTGGGGGGAGGTTTCTCACTGCCCCTTGCTCCTCACTGGGGTTTGCTCATCCTCGTGGGGTTTCTCATTTGGCCTGAGGCCTCCTGCTCCCTTTCTGAGTAACTGCCAGTGACATGGTGCGTACTGTCTCTGATCCTTGCCCTTAGTTCTCCTTAAGTGTACTCCTAACTCCAGAGCTGCCTTTAATCCTACCTGTATTCTTAATCCTAACTTGAACCTTGTTTGCAACTAGTTTTATTCCTAATCCCTCACCTAACCTTGTGCTGTTTCTCTTAAAGAACCCTTAGTCCTCTCCCACTGTTCAGGATCCCCTCCTCTACACCTGCCTGTCAGGCTGGGTGTGGTTTGCAGTCTCCTGATGCCTCATCTGTCTGTGTCCTCTTTTCAGAGCTTCATACACTATGGCAGAATGAGGAACGGGCAGCTATTTCTTCTGGAAAACTCAATGAGATCTGGCACCGAAGACATGACTATTGGCTTCTGGCTGGGATTGTCCTGTATCCTTTGATACAAATGCAAGGAAAAAAAGTGTTCTCTACCTGGAGAGAGGGGGACTGCAGAAAAGATGAGTCCACACATGGGGATGGGGGCGTAGTGCCACACTTTGTGGGGGATCAGGCCAAAGGGAAAACACATTCATAGCCTAGCCCTGTTAAATTCCTTGATGAGCCCGTTCCTTCATTGGCAGCCATGGCTATGCACGGTGGCAGGACATCCAGAATGATGCTCAGTTTGCCATCATCAATGAGCCTTTTAAAACTGAAGCTAATAAAGGGAACTTTCTGGAGATGAAAAATAAGTTCCTGGCCCGGAGATTCAAGGTGAGGATGAAGGAGGAAAGGAATAGTGGTGAAGAGGGGCTTGGTCAGAAGTGGACCAGACCTGGTTGGAACGTAGGCAAGGTTAACACTTTGAGGGTTGAGGCAACACTTGAGGCCAAGACCAGAGTGTCACCTTATGTTTGGGACTGTGGGCTGGATCAGGGTGGATGTTGGGGTCGCAGTCAGTATTGGTATGGAGCTGGGGTGCTCTGGTCCAGCGGCAAGGGCAGCATAGGTCTCCAGTCCCAATCCTCCTGCTCACTGCTGACAGCTCCCTGCACTCACCCCCTCCCCATGCCCTCAGCTCCTGGAGCAGGCGCTGGTGATTGAGGAGCAGCTGCGGCGGGCGGCCTACCTGAACCTATCACAGGAGCCGGCGCACCCCGCCATGGCCCTCCACGCCCGCTTCGCCGAGGCCGAGTGCCTGGCCGAGAGCCACCAGCACCTCTCCAAGGAGTCGCTGGCGGGGAACAAGCCGGCCAACGCCGTCCTGCACAAGGGTAAGGGCCGCGGTGGCCCCGCGCGGGGGAGGGCCCACAACGCTGCGTAAGTCTTCACCCCGCACCCCTCAAAATCTTCCCACCCCTCTGACCCCTTTCCCCTCTGAACCATCCCCCTCTGACCTCTAACCTCACCCCAACCCACTTTGCACCCACTTGGTTTTTAGCCTCTGGGCATTCTGCAGCCAGCCTTCGTCCATGCCTAATAGCATTCACATCAGTGCCTAATAGAAGGACCTTCCCCGCCAGCCTCCATGAGACTGTGCCACGTTCCCTCCACAGGGCAGAACTTCTTCACTGACCCACACACCTGCCGTACTGCTCATAGCACCCTCTCTGGGGCTTTGGCCTTTGTACAGTCCACAGAAGTCCTTACCCCCAATCCCACAAATCACATTCCTCACATCTCATTCACCCACCAAGGCAGAAACTACCACCATCCCACCCTCTGACCCTTCCCCTTGAAACTTCCCTTTGACCTTCAACCCTTCTTCCCAAACCCTCTTACCCTGAGAATAATAGATAAAGTTCCAAAGCCCTCTAACATCTAATCCTGTCTGATGTAGTAACTGACTCCTGGCCCCTTTGATTCCTGTTTTAATTCTTTGAATCTGTAATACTGACCTTCTAACCTCCCTCCCCCCTTACATATTAAAACCTTGATTCCTTAAATCTTTGATACCACTTACCACCTCCCACACCTCCTGACTGTTTCCTCCCCATCATCCCCAACCCCAAAACCTAACTCTTCCAGTATGGGATGTTCTGACAACTCCCCGCCCCCATGTCTTCCAATGTCCTCCCGTGTCCCCTCCTTTCCTTTCTCTCTATATGTCCCCTCTGGTGATCTGGTCTATCTGCCTCTTTACTTGACTCTTTTTCTTTTTCTGTGAGTCGCTCTTTTTCTGTCTACTTCTGTCATTTTCTTGGTCTCTGATTCTTTGACATCTGTGTCCTCTCTCCTTCTCCGACTATATCTGTCCATCTGATTCCTCGTCTCTTTTCCTGGCTCCATCTCTCCCTTTCCCTGTCTTTCTCTTGCCCTTCTTTCTCCGTGGCCCGGGCCCCAGTTCTGAACCAGCTGGAGGAGTTGCTGAGCGACATGAAGGCGGACGTGACCCGCCTGCCAGCCACGCTGTCCCGAATACCCCCCATCGCAGCCCGCCTTCAGATGTCCGAGCGCAGCATCCTCAGCCGGCTGGCCAGCAAGGGCACGGAGCCTCACCCCACACCGGTAACCCTCTTTCCCCCTGACTCATTTTCCCTGTTGGTACTCCTCCTGCACACATATAAACACTTCCTTCAGAGTCCTTTACAATGTAGAAAAACAACTTGCTCTAACACACTCATCAGCCTTGAGCCTCCCTGCCTGTATGATACCCCTCAGTAGTTCTGGAGTTTGGCCCATGATGCCTCCCCTACAGCTTCTTTCCTCTCAGACTGTGGACCCTCTAACTTGGGCTCGCTCTCTCTTCCAGGCCTTCCCCCCGGGTCCATACGCTACACCTCCGGGGTACGGGGCGGCCTTCAGCGCCGCACCCGTAGGGGCCCTGGCCGCCGCAGGCGCCAATTACAGCCAGATGCCTGCAGGGTCCTTCATCACAGGTCAGCTGGTGACTTCCTGCCTCCCACTTCTTGCACTCCTCCTTTTCCAAGCTTCATCCCTGCTCAGCTACCCTTTTACTCGTCTAGCCCATCTCATTTCCTTGGAAAGTGTTTTATGGAACGGAGTGGTTTCGGGCTTTGTGTTTTCCATCTCTTTCTTCTCTTCCTTTCCCATCGTCAGAAACTTCATCCAGATTTTTAGTGGTTCTGTGCCTTGGCATCTCTTACCCAAGCCTCCTCTGTCTGGGTTACTTCAGGGAAAAAGAATATGAAATCAGAAAGGGGGTTTAAAGTTGCAACTTGTGTTCCATCATGCATATGATGGGGAATCTCAGGGAGAGGGGTCTGCCCTGGTCGCCCCATCCCTACCCTAGAAAAGTGGAAGTGGCATGAGGTGACCTAGAAGGAAGAACGTACACTGTGGTCAGGAAGCGATCAATGATGGGGAGTGAAATAGGGACTGACCCTTCCTTACCCACTTCCCAAACAGCCGCCACCAACGGCCCTCCAGTGCTGGTGAAGAAGGAGAAGGAAATGGTGGGGGCACTGGTGTCAGACGGGCTGGATCGGAAGGAGCCCCGAGCCGGGGAGGTGATCTGTATAGACGACTGACCGGATCCCAGGCCTGCCCTTCACCCAGGCCCCGTTCCCGAGGCCGACCCCCAGCTCAGGCTCTGGGGCCTGCTGCCAATCCTCCGCCTTCCCCACCCCTTGGGCCGTCACTGGGCTAGGAGACCCTTTGCCTCTCTACAACTGTCTTCAAGAAGGGCCCTTTGTCCTCCAACCCTTGCACCATTCCCACCGCGCTTTGATGATTGTGCTGGTGAGAAGAGGCCTGGGTGGGAGGTGGTTAGCAGGGTCTTCCAAGTACCTTTTTCCCCCACTGCCAAACATACACAGCTTCCCAATAATAGTTGTGGGGAGAAAGGAGGTGGAGCCTCCCCAGTTTTTATTCCTGCAATATAAGCTCCATCTCCTGCAGAAGTGGGGGGTTAGCCTTGCCTGGCCTTTAGGGACTTTGGTGGGGAAAAGAGCTTTGAAGAGAGGAGGGGGACTTTAGAGAGGGGTGACAATGAGCCCTGGGAGGGTGGAAGGGAAGAGGAGGGGCAGCTGCATGTTTCCTTTCCCTACCTCCCCCCAAATGGAGGGTGGAGCAGTTGCAAGGGAGGGAGTCCATTGCTGTTCAGCCTCAGAATAAAGGCGCCGTTCACTGGCTCAGTTACCTCCTGTGTACCGGCATCTTGTGTTGGGAATCTTCCCTCCTCCCTAGGGACCAAGGACCACTCCTACAAGAGAGTAATATTTGGGTGATACTCCCTTAAGCCAAAGAGGAGCTCCCCAATCTGTCCTAGGGACTCAGGTAACCTAGAAAGGATGGCAAAGAACACAATGGGCCAGATGTTGGATGATCCCCCAGTTTTGGGGCTCAGGTTCTCAGAGGACTTGTACCCTCCCTCCTGAAGACCTGGATATGGACTAAACTTGAGTGGGTCAGGCAGGGGGCCTAGTCAGGGGACTACCTTGCCTTTGGGACCAGAGCAAAATAGTGGAGGGCAGGCTGGGGAGACATGGGCACATCCTCCTCCCCAGGAGGGGCTGGGGAGAGTGGCAGTTTGCATGGCGAACCCCCCACTTCCTCTTCGCTCCCCTTCACTTTCTTGCTGCCCCTCTCCCCGTCTCTTCACACCCACTCCTGGGTCTGTCCCAGTCCCCTCTTCTGTATCAGGTTTATTGGTTGTACATATAAATTATACTTTCCTTTCTGTGTGCTCTGTTATTTTTGAGTGGGGGAGTTCTTTGGTTGGGGGGAGGGCTAAGGGAAGGAAGGGTGTTGCTTCCTGCCATTTCCTACTAGCCATTTCTCTCTCACTCTTGTTTTAAATCTTGTGACTTTTCCTTTTTCTCGTTTTTATTTTTTGGGTCATCAACTAAAACTCTGAGGCTCTTTTTCCAACCCTAACCCCAGTGTGATGAGCTCAGCATAGAGATGGAGGATGAACAGCAGGATACCTACACAGGCCCCAGGTGGAGGGCAGAGAGAGAGCAGGGCTTACTGCACAGAAGTATAGTGGAAGGGGTGCCTGACAAGGTTCAGAACTGCCTTCCATTCATCCTTTTGATCATCCCATCCACCTTCAAGTTGCTTAGTTCCCCCAAGAGTCAGTAGAGGTCACTGCAGCTTCACAGGTTCAGTTCCAAGTTTGCAGAAGCACCGTTTTTGTTTTGTTTTTTTTTTTAAGCAGTTGCGGGGTTAGGCTTGCATAGCTTGCCAAAGATTTGAACTGCTAGACACTACACCTTGACATGTATTGTTCACTACTAGAGCTTCTCAGAGGTTTAGAGACCAGACACAATTTTTGAGGCTATTAAAAAATAAAAGGCAACTCCCACAAGCATTTATTGAGCATTTGCTGCTGTTGTCCTTGGGGATACAACAGTCACAAGTGAATCATTGCTCTCATGGAGCTTAAACTCTACTGGGGGACACTGACAGAACACATACTATCATAAAATCAATGAAAAAATTAAAACAAGGCATTATGTTACAGAAGATGAGGGAGGAGGCTACACCAGGTTCAGTGCTGAGAAAGGCCTCCCAAAGAGGGTATATGGTTACAAAAATTGAGGTTTATTCTTAATTTCACATTTTTAACTCGGGAAAATGCAACACAGTAAATTATACACACAAAGAGTTTAAATTTCTTCAGTAACGGAGTGTCACTTTAGAACCTTCAGTAAATCATATCTTTTATACCAAGTGTGTTTTTAAGTATTCCACCCACAGATAGTGACATCCTACATAGTCTCAGACCTGGACCAATGCTTCTTAAATTTTTATTTAAATAGATTACCTGGGATTCTTCTTAAAATGCAGAGTCTGATTCAGTCAGTCTGAAGTGGAATCCTGAGATTCTGTACTTCAAACAAGTTCCCAGTGATGATGATGCTATTGGTCCTTGACTATATACTGTTGTAAGATAGTAACAGGATTTTAAGTAGAACCCATGCCTTAAAACAGGTGATGGAACACAAGTTTATCTTACTTTTTTTTTAATACCTTTATTGTGGTATGGTTTCTGTACAGTAAACTACACATATTGCAAATACACAATTTGATGAATTTTCATAGATGTATATACACTATATGTATATACAGTGAAACTACTACCACAATCAAGATAGCTAGCATTTCCATCACTCCCCAAGAGGTGCCATTTTTTAATTCCTAACTTACCCTTCCCACCCCTCTTTACTCCCTGGTAAGTTTGTTCTTTATGTCTGAGTCTGTTTCTGTTTTGTAGATACGTTCATTTGGGGACACAAGTTTAAAACTGTGATGTGCATCTTTTTGCAGTAGTAACAGTGTTTTCTTATGACTGTAAAGATAACAGATACTGTCAGAAGTTTACAAATTGATGCCTCTGCCAAATGGCCTCTCCCTCCTATCGTTGATAGGCTCGTGAGGTGACTCAGATAAATACCTTTTGGACCTTCTCATACCTGCCCTAGATTCTGAAATGAAGCAAGGCTCCTAACCTCATAGGTAGGAATGTATCTCCATAATTTTAGGAGCACAGCACTGAGAGTGGGGAGACATTAGGCATATCAGCAAGGGGTGGGGTGGAGTACGGTTTATTTTTCTAGTTCTCTTAGGTTTTAAGAGAAGTGAGATTAACGTTAACATGAAAATCAGCTGTTTCTCTCCTATTCCATCTTTTTTTAAACTTTGAAATCATTGACACAGTATTGCTAAAATGGGACCTGTTGCTCCCACACACCAGAGCTGCCCTGGACAAAAGCCAAAGACCTAGCTAAGGAAACAGTCTGTCCTCCTCCCACGGGAACATCGTAGACTTTGTATCTATCATTCCTGGGCCACTCCATCCTGAATATGCAGTGCTGGCACAGTCAATAGATGGGGGCGATTCGTCTAGGAGCCTCCCCAGCTCAGTATCAACACCTCCCAGGGCGTTCCCTCCTGCCCTTGGCTCATTTCCCCCATCAGTGCCAATCCGGGATGTGAGAGGGGGTAGTCTCGGCACCAGCCCCCTGTACTACAGCACGCCCTGAGGATGCAGCTCCCACCTTCTGCCGCAGCTTCAGGGTTCCTCAGTTACAGCGTGCAGCGGGTCATGTGGGCCAAGTCCTTGATCTCCGGACAGTACAGCACTGGGGGAAAGGAGGAGGATTAGCAGCGGCAAGACACGGCCGAACCTGGGCTTTCCGGGGCGCTGTCCCACCACAGCCTCCCCTGGCTGCCCCTCACCGTTGCTAGGCAGCGGGCGTCGCCAGCGGTGCGCGGGCGCCAGGACCCGGGCCCAAAGCCGCCGGATCGCGCACCACCCCGCGCTCCTAGGCCCCGCCCACTTCTCGCTCTCCTCTTCCTCGTCGACCTCTCTGTCCGCATCGCCGATTTCCCGGACCCGGCCACCCGTCTCATCAGGTTTGCGCTCGGCCCGCGATTTTGCCTCCAAGCGGGCCCACAAGTCCGGGTCGACAGCGACTTCCGTGACCCCGCCGCGCGGGAGCGGGGTGAGCGCGCGGCAGAAGGGGCACGTGACGACCCGGCGCAGGCGCACCACGCGAGCGGCCGCCCCGCCGACGTCGCCGCGCGCCGCCAGCTCGCGCAGGCAGTCGGTGCAGAGCGTGTGGCCGCAGCGGGCGCGCGCCGTCCCCGGCAGGCGGCGGGGTGCGCGGACCCCGAGGTTGAAGGGCCGGTAGCAGATATTGCAGTCCAGCTCGCCCCGCTCTGGAAGAGACGGCACCCTCAACAGGAGCTGCATCGTGTCCGCCGCGGACTTGTGGGCGTCGCTAAAGCGGCTGGGTCCGCCGACAGAATGAGCGGGCTTGTCCTGGGGCCGGCGCCGCGTCCCCTCGCCCCTTTTAATAGTGAGACCCCGCCCCTCAGAGGCGTCACCCCGCGGTCAGGCGGCTCCCTGCCGCGGCACGCGTGGGGGCGGTGGAGGTGCGAGGCTGTGAATGCCAACGATGGCGAAGCGGAGGAGGTGGCCCAGGCGATGCTGCACCTGGAAGGTGGGGGGCATAGCACCCCCGACTCCCTCCACGTCTTCCTTTATCCCCCACGCAAAGCCAGAGCTCTTTAGTTCTGTGTGCAAAGTTGAGCCCTAGCCCGAGCCACTGGCATAGGGTTTCTCACTCTTTCATAACCGCACCCAGACATACTTCCTAAGCCCATTCTGCCCAATCTTTAGTGGGCTCCTGGGTGTTTAAGCAGATGCTGCTCTCAATTTTCTTTATTATATGTGACATCCCTGTGTTCTTGTAAGACTGGCTTCTCAAATTTCATTCTCAAACTGCTCAATTCCCAGCTGACATCTCAGCTTAAGGAGGGACCTGAATTCCAGGACCACGGAGTTAGGAATGCTGGGAATCCTTTCCATCCTGAGTAGCCGGGCCTGGACACCCACACACCATGGTGGCTGCAGCAAAGCTGCCCAGCCTGAGTTATGATTCAGAGGTCTGACGTCCCCCACAGGTAAACAGGACATAGTACTCACAGCCCACATTTCCTTGAGTTGCCACACCCACCCCCCAGCTGCCTCCTCACCCTCCTCTCCTGGACTTGGGTCCACGTTGTGTTGTGGAGGTTCATCGCACAGACTCTAGAGCCAGCTTACCAGTTGTGACATTGAGCAAGTTACTCAACTTCTCTGGGGCCTTGGTTTCCTCTTCTATAAAATGTGGATGATAGTAGGATTGAATCAGTTTATACATGTAAGGTGCTAAGAATGATGCCTGGCATATGGTAAACAGCAGTAGCTGTTACCATCTTGTACCCACAGCCTGTACTGTGTGTTCACTGCATCTTCTCAGTACCCAACGTTTTCAACACCCATCTCTTCAGGTCAATACGAGATGGGCTTCTCCATACCCATGGTATGTATTTACTGGCTGTAACAGGCAACATAAAGCTGGTTTTGTTTTTTAACTAAACCGTTAAAACCTTTGAGGTTAATGTTTTGTGAGGAGGTAGATCATAATTTTAAATTACTTTACATCTTCTTTAGAACTTCTGAGTTGTATCATCTTTATTGGGGAAGCTATCTGCTTATTCCAGTGATGCTGTCATAATTCAAAACTTTTTTGGAACTGCTCTTTGAAATGGTGCTTAGAGATCTCTCATGCTTTCATATCTTCAGTTGGTAATGAACTCTTAATCTTGCCAGATAGATTTGATTATATAAATGCTCCCAAAGTGTTTGACAGCCAAAACCCTTCTAAGCTCCAGCCCTGGATATCCAGTCACCTGCTTGACTTCCTTTCTTCTTTATCAAGAACCCAAACTGATGATCTCGCTGTCCAAAGCAGCTTCTTTTCCAGTGTTTCCTACATGGGCCATCAACCCACAGAATCATGGAAAAATAGTTTTAAAAAGTTGTTTCAAGCCATTAAATTTTGGAGGTGATCTGTTGTATATCAGTAGATAACTGATTTAGAGAGGGCTTCCTACTGTCCTGAGGATAAAGATAATATTCTAAAATGCCCTATAATGCCCAATATGTTCTGAAGCCACCCTTGTCTCACATTCCGCTTCCATCCCCTCCTTAGACACTGGCTTAGGAGACCTTTGGCTTGTGTGTTCCTTTCTGCCACCAAGCTTTCTTGTGTGCTGTTACCCTAACCCGCTTGCTTTTACCTTAGCAATACCCACTCATCCTTCAGCTCTCAACTCAGCCTCACCATGTCAAATACCCATTATAGACTCTGGTAACATCATGTGCTTTCCTCTGGACTTTGGACACCCACAGCCGAAGTTTGTATGTGTTTGGTGGGTTATTTGTTTGCCTTTCTCATCTGTAAACTCCACGAAGGTTGTTCCGAGCCTGGTTTTGTTCACCACTGTGTTCCTGTCCTATACTATAGTAGGACTCAATAAATAAATACTTGTTAAATTAATGAACGAGGTAAGTGATAAATGGTAAATGAGGTGTGACAATAACGAAAGGTTTCTTACAAGGGGTTTCTAACTGCCTCTGAAGGTAATTCTAAGAGGACTTTTTGGCGTGTTATGAGCAATGGAGGAGGCATCATTAAAATAAGATCATCATCCTCCAAGGTAACTATTTAAGGAGAGTACTATTTCGAATTTAAAAGTGTATGTTTGTTACAGAATAACTAACCATAGTTTAGTCATCCATTTCACCTCTTTGTTTCCTCTGCAATCTTCCAAAATGAGTGGGAGATGGAAGGAGTGGATGTAAGTATTCATTAGTTGATCCGGTTGGTTGCTAATCCAGTTGGTTGCTAATCCAGTAAATGGCAGGATGCTGACGTCTCTTTTGGAAATTGGTTTTACTCGCTCTCGCAGCTTCAGGATCAAGGAAGGGTGAGGAAGGGGAAAGGGAGATGGTGAGGTTGTATTTTAAGGAAAGCAGAGCTCATCCTCCCCTGCCTTGTGATGTTTAAAGGTTGTAACTTCCCACCCACTTTCTGTCCCAGGGAAATCAGAGTTCTCGGGGGAAGAAGAAGGGTAATTCCATTTGATTCTGCTTTTCTGCCACCCTCACACCTGATCACTCACTTATTTTCTTTTTTACTTATAATAACTCCTTTCCCTCTCTCTGTATCATTTCAACCATAGACTGGTTTTCATTTTACCGCTCCTTCACCAAATCCCAAAGCTTCAACCTCTGAAGAGCCCCTCCCACTCAGCCCTAAGAAAACCACCCAGATAGTTTTCCTTGGCACATGTGTGGGTATCAGGCAAGAAGAAAACAAGCATGGCTATTATAGCTTTCAAAACAAAGCAAGGATAATAGTGTCAGAGGGAGGAGCAACAAAGCTATGAAGCCAGGCCTCTGGGTTCTAAGGCACGTGGTAACTGAAGGACAGAAGAAAACTGGCCTGAAGTATCTGGTGCCTGGGTTCTTCCTGAAAGCAGTGACCAGGAGCCCAATGGCTGGGTCACTAAGGTAAACGAGCAGTGGAGAGAAAGGTAGTGCTCGACTTTCTAATGGCAGGGGCTGGGGGGGCAGATATGTGATCCTGAGATCCTAGCCTCTCAACTCCCAGCAATTTCAGACGCCATGAGTGATGATCAAGCTGAGATTTTATTTACAGTTCCCTGGGAAGTCTTACACAAGAGGGGCCATCATTATTGCTTTAAGATTATTGCCAGAGGAAGACTACAGCCCTCCACTGCCAGGTAGGAAGTCTTGCCCAAGGCTTAAAAGTTTATCCCCAGGCCTTTTAATGTCAACCCCATTTCTCTGTCGTGACCTAAAGGCTGTCACTGTTTCCTGTGAGGCGTGGCCCAACTGCTTTCCAAGGGCGACCCGGGCCACTTTTGCCAGGATATGCTATACATGGACCATCAAATCTCCCTCATCAGTGCTATGTCATTGTATGCCCCACCCTACCCCTCTCAGCAAGAACAAAGTACCAACACTGGTTCTCGTTTTCAGCCCTCCTCCACCTGAAGCAGAGGCAGGCTCCTGGTTTTCCAAAGATTATCATTTACTTCATGCCAGGACCAGCCCGGCTTCCTTTGTACTGAGTAATGTAAGAGCCCCATTTCCTTTGGCCGTGATGACATCACAGCTCATTTCTTATTAGGCTGTTATTACCCCTTGATGACATTTCAAGGGCCACTTCTGAGGTACTCTGCATGTGTTTTGTATCTGCCTTTTTTCCCCCTGGACCTTGGCGATTAGGGGAAGAGGAAAGGGAGCAAGACCAATTGCAGAGAGGGGACGGCCCAGTAGCTCATAACCAGGATTAGCAAGAAGACCTCGGAGAACGCAGCAGGGGGCGGCGGACTACTTTCCCTCTCAAGCCCCACTTCGGGAGGATATGGCTTTGTTCATGCTATCGCTACTCGAAGCCGGAACTCGTTAGTGGGCGGGGACGCCCCACCTCAGCCGCTAAATGGAGGGATCGGGAGCAGGAGGGCCTCGGGGCGAAGGCGGGGAAGTGTTTCACGGCCTTGCAGCGGCTCCGGGTTTGGGTTCCTGCGCCACCGACGAACTATTTCTTGGGATGCGGTTTGTTGCCCAAGAGCCCATCTATCTCCATCACCGTCTGCGGGGTCAGCTGGCTCAGCACCTGGAGGAGAATGGGGTGGTGGAGAGGGCAGTTCATGCAGGGTCCCTGAAGAAGGCAGGAGGTTCGAGGACCCTGGGAGCAGCACAGCCAGGACAAGTGGCAGGGAAAAAGTTGCAGCGGTGCCCCTGCCTTGCCTTCTCGCCCTAGGACCTCTTATCTGCAAAGCGAGGACCTTGTAGTGGGTGACCCTCACAGGCCGTTCTGGGTTGGACAGCAAGGCCTTGACTGCTGGGGAAGGGGAGAGAGATGGGCTCTGCCTGAGACCCCACTCACCTGTAGGGCGCCCAGGTGTTCTATCAGCTGCTCTGCACTGGACACCCCCAGCAAGACTGAGCTGACACCCTCACTGCGGAGACACCACGCTGAGACAGAGGAGGAAAAGAAAGAGAGAGAACTGATGGGAAACAGCACATAGACTTGAAAAGTGTCTCTGAGGAAGAGGGTCCTCCCTGAGGACAAACCCATCTGTGGTTTGGCAGCATCTCAGGAGATGACAAGGCCCCTGCAGGGTCCAGGGCTGGCAGTGTCTCACCAATCGCAAGCTGCGCCACAGTGCAGCCCAGCTGGTGAGCGATGGGGAGAAGGTCCATGACTTTGGCTTGTTGCTTCTTGCCATCTTCACTCTGCACTTTGTCTTTGAGCCACTGGTAGCCCTGGAGGCCAAGGAGAATTAGCAAATGACCACTCCTCAGATAGTCCGCTCCTGCCACCCTGACCCCCAGATCTCACCTTGATGGTGACCCTGCATGTATCCGGGACTCGCCCATCATACTTGCTAGTGATGAGGCCACAGGCCAGAGGGGACCAGGTGACTGAGCCAACACCTAAGAGGAAGAGGACTGAATGTGGGAAAGGGATCTAGGTGATGGTGAGGCCGAGGGAAAGGTAGGGATGAGGGGACTGCGAACCAATCTTGTGGTAGAGCTCTGGCAGCTGCATCTCCACCTTCTCTCTCTGAAACAGATGATGCTCAGCTTGTTCACACACTGGAGGAATCAGATTGAACTGTCTGGCCATGGAGTAGGCCTCCTAGGTTGGGGTAAGGAAGAGTTGGGAGTCAGAGCACTCCTTCCATTTTCTCCCATCCCCCTCCTCCAGTGGAGTGGGGTTTGGAGTGGCTGTGTGAAAAGTGGGAAGAGGTTGTGGGATAGGGGGAAGTGGGTGGAACACTCACCATGATTTCTGCAGCCCCCCATCGAGATGTCCCCCAGTATAGGGCCAGGCCCTGGTTGATGACGTAGGTCATGGCTCGCACAATCTCTAGGCACATAGGAGAGGAAAAGCCTCACTGTCAGACCCCTGGCATCCAGGTTCCAGATCTGCAGACCTCTGCCTGCTCCACCAAGACCCCACTTGTGGAGTGGAGTTGGAGAGGTTGGTATCTGCTTTTCACTTCCCTCCCTGTCCAAGTCCTGGGGTCTGAGCCTCCACTGTGGAGCTTGGGAGGCCTCCTGAGCAAGGGCTGGCTTCATGCTGAGGGTTTGAGAAGTGCTTAGTTTTGAAGGGCTGTCAGGGTTGGGGTGCTTTTACCCTCCATAGGACTGTTGGGGTCTGAGCGATTGGCAAAAACAATGTCCACATATCCCAACTGGAGGCGTTCCAAGGATCCTCGCAAGCCTGGGGTAAGGATGGGGAGAGGCAGGTAAGTGCTAACGCTTCAGTTTTCTAAGGATTCAGACCTTACCCCCTTTGCCATGGCCACCTAAATCCAAGCTTTCCTATTCAAAGTCTTAGACTCAGAGCTTCAGAGAATGTTCCCAATGCCTCTGGCTTCCATCCCCAGCCTCCTCAGGTTCCCAGCCCCTAATCCTCACCCTCGATGATGTGTTTGCGGCTCAAGCCTCGCTCAGTTTCTGCCCTGTAGGAAAAGGTAAGTCAAAGATGAGGTGTGTCAAAGATAAGGGACCAAGGCTGGCCTGGAACCATGAGGAACTGGGATTGCAAGGGTTCTCACAGGCAAAATACAGACAGGGGTAGCAGGTACAGGGACTGCTGTCCCCACCCCCATCCCTTGCACCTTCACACAGTCTCTGTAGATCTCCCCAATTACAGTGAGGCAGCCACTTACTGTCCTCCCCAAAAAATCTTGGTGGTGATGACATAGCTTGATCTCCTGGAAAAAAACAGAAATGGGAGAACCAAGAAGAAAAGGATTTTTGAATGATCATGTCTCCAGCAAGCCCCGCCTCCCCCAAACATGCCTTACCTCCAACTTTTGCTCTTGAGGATGTTGCCTAGGGTTCTTTCAGCCCTGGAAGGAAGACAGTGCAGAAGAATTGACCCCTCCAAGGTGGATCAGTTTCTTCTCCTCCTTTCCACCTTTCCCTTCAACTAACTTCCTCTCTTGTAATACGGAGCATAAATCCCCATCCTAGACCGTAAGAGGGGTTCCCGGAACTAGGGTATAGTCATATTGTTTTCATTGATTCATTCAACAAATATCAGTTGTGCATCAACTGTATTCCAAGCTCTGTTCTGGGTGCTGAAGGGACTGGATAGGATGAGAGGAGAGGGACCAGCTATGGCACAGCCAGGGAGGGCACTGCTTCATCTGGTTCCAACCATCTGCTTTGCCCTCCCCTTTATAGCCTCTGCAAAATCCCACCCATTTTCCAGAGTTTAGCTTGGACTCGGCCTAATTTTATGGAAAATGTTCTCTGATTGCTATAAGCTATGTTCAGTCCTTGTCAGCTTCCATAGCTCTTACTGGCTACACAATTCTTTGGCACTTAATTATGAGTTAATGTGTGACAAGTCTTAAATCATGGTGGGCTGTTACTGAAGTGTTTCATTGTTATTTAATCTTTCATACCTCCTTGTCTTTTGATTTGTTTGTTTAACTACTTAGACTGTGAGCTTTTTAAGGGCTTACTGATGGCATCCCATCAGTGCCTGTTCTGTGCTAGGCTCTGCGCAAGTACTTAGGTGACATGGGGAAGAGCAAGACAAGGCCTGTGGAAGGAGGAGCCTCCCAGTTGAGCAACGAATGTGGTTTGTAAACCAATAATTGATGAACTATGTGCCAGAGGGCATATAAAGTGCTTTGGGAGCTGAGGGGGTTGGTGACCAACTGTGGGGAGTTGGGCAAAGACTTCTCAGAATAGCTGACATCTAGGCCAAGTCTTAAAGAGAAGCAGAAGAGTTTGCCAGAAGGGGAGGAGGCAGGGGTAGGTAGGTTATCCTAGGTTTTGGCTATTCCCAGTGTGAAACCATGTGTAATGTGGTTCAGTGTGTTTGTCATTTAGGTTTGTCATCCTCACATAGTTGCACATAACTGATGTCCAGGAAATATTTATTGGTTTTATTTTATTTTGACCACACAGTATGCCTCATTGCTCTCAAAGATGGAGAGAGGCTGATGTTGGGACTACAACTCCCACTGGCCGAAAAGTTGGAACTTAGTGAGGCAGAATTCCTGGGGTTCTTTAGGGGGAAAACCAAGAAGCCCTGATGTTCCCTCGGCCTTCCTAATGTAACTTAGCTCTTTGACCCTGGTCCTTACTTTCCTGCTGCGTACACTTCGGCGGTGTCAAACAGGTTTACGCCATGCTCATAGGCTACTGTCAGCACATCCTCTGCTGTCTAGGATGGTAAGAGAAAGAGCTGAAGATCAACCACTGGCCTCTCAGTTACCTTCCTCACTGCACCCTAGCCCATCACATGTCAACCTTGGTTTCCATGTTCATTCCCCTTTCCCCATCCTCCACCCTCAGGTCCACCATTCTCCATGCTTGTTGTCCAAACCCCTATCTAAATACATTTCCCCCCTTTTTGGTTCCCTCACACCCCCTCACCCTGTCTAGGTCCCATCACTTATACCTCATCTGAGATCTGAGAACCAAATGTGACCCAGGTACCTGCAAGAGAGAAGCCAGGCAAGTGAGACCTGTGGGGGCCAGCCATGAAAAACACCCCTTCCTTTCATTCCTCTTCTTTCTAACTCACCTAGGCCAAGACAGGAGACCCGAAGACCAGACTTTCCTAGGTTCCTGCAGGATACAGAAGCAGCAGGAAGGGGTGGAGACTCTATTAGGGACATAGATTATCAGCCTCCAGCTCCTCTCCTTCCAGACTGAGATGCCCTCAGGATGTCTCAGGCCAAAGAAACTAGACTCAGTGGGCCCACTGAATTGGGCAGTGCTATGGCCATAGTGTAAGTGAACATATGACTGTTCCTCTGGAGCCACTGTCCAATGCCTCTTTTCCCTCCTATCACATTGAAGATGTGCTGCCTGCTTAGCGTTTCTTCTAGTGGGTCTTGTCTGTGTCTGAGTCATCTCTGGGATGTGTGGAGTCCAGATGGGGGGTGGGGGTGGCTGGAAGGAATGTAACTGGCTGATCGTGATGTTTGTGAAAACAGGTCCTCAGAGTGCTGTGCTAAAGGGCAGACACTGGGGTGGAAGGGGTAAACCAAGTCAAGTTCAGGCATTCAGGCAGGAAGGGTCTTTGGATAGGCTAGGCAGATGGGCCTCCAGCAAAGGCAAATAGGACACCTGGGGAGGGGCATAGTAGGAAAGGCCAATTCTCCCTGTTCCCCTCTGCAATCCCTCTGCTCCTGTTGGCTTGGGAAGTCTGTCTTCCAACCAGAAAGCCCCCTCTTCCCAAGACCCCCACCCAGGTAGTCGGCTTAGCTTCTGGATCAGGACCACCACACCAAGGGGATCAGATTCCTCAAGTGACAAAGCCAGGTCAAATCAGTGACCTCTGCTCACTCCCAAGTAGGAGTCCATCCCCTCCCCCCTACTGCTAGTTCTGAGAGCCCTGCAGTTCTCTGAGATAGTCGATTACATTTCAGTCCACCTTCCCCACCTGGCCGCTGTCCCTCAGCATGGGGTTGAGAAATGTGGTCCATCCTTCTTAGGGCCCCACTGCCCTCCCAACTAAGAAAGGTTGCAGGAGACCTTGGGGCAGGTGGGGGCAGTATCTGGGTCAGGCACCCTGAGCAGGCCAGAGTGGGAAGCTGTTTCCTTCCCCTCTCTTCCCAGGACACAGACCCAAGGACACTCCAGAGGGGTCCGCAGCCTGGAGATCCATGCATCCCTGGTCTTGCTGGGGGTAAGGAGGGAGGCTTGGGAGCATTCCCTAGTCTGACAGGACCCGGTCAACCTTGGCAAACTTGATTTTCTACTAGTCAGGGGTATCGATGGAGACCAAGAGAGGGAACATGGAAGGGAGTGATGGCAAGAAGAGACAGAATGAGCTGGGACCTTCTTAGTGAAGTCTGAGGGGGTCCTGGCAGCATCCCAGGAAGCTTCAGGGGTCAGGAAAGGGGAGGGCTCAGGAGATGTGGCGGGCTGCCCGGCCACCGCCATACCTGTATTTCATGCCAGTGCCTCGGCCGGTGCTCTCTCGGAGGGCCCCAGCGGGTGCTGGGGGTCGGGGGACCACTGCGGCCCGAGCCTTGGGGCCCGACCCTCCTCCCCCCGGAGGGTTCCCATGCCCCCCGCCGACCGGCCCGCCATTACCGCCCCCGGGGCCCGGCCGGGGTCCACACAGACGGTCCTCACTGCTTCGGCTGCGAAGGTTCTGCTCGGTACAAGCGATAGACACCTGCATGCCTGCTGGCCAGGGCGGGGGAGGGGGCTCCGAGGGGGCGGGAGGAGAGAATCGGGAAGCCCGAGGGGAGACAACCGCGGATGTAGTGGTGCGAGCCCTGGGAGAGCGGGAAGGGTGAGGAGGCTGCGGCGGGAGCCGCCAGGCAGGATCGGGCCCGCGGGGGCGGGCTGCTGGAGGTCGCGGGGTTTGCGGCGGGAGAAGAGAAACGCGGGGGGCGCCACGAGTGGAACGATTAGGATACGGGGGCACTGCCGCGGGGAGCAGAGGGAGAAATGAATGAGGGTAAAGGTCGAGGGGGATCCTCTGAGGGTAGGAACCTCGGGTGGTGGGGGGGTGAGCAAGGAAGAGAAAGGCCACCTTAGCCCGAACCGCAGCGGGACCTGCTAGGCTCCCAGTCGCGTCGGCAGCTGGCCCAGCTAATCAACATGCAGGCACCGCCCCCTTATCTGCATAAAGCCACCTCCTCCCTGCCAAAACCTGCCGCTTATCTGCATAAGCTCCACCTTCCGAAGCCCAGCAGCTTGATTGTTCAGTGGGCTCTGAGGAACTAGAGAGTAGAACCAGGACGGTGGTTCTCCACTTCTCTGGACCTCGAGGCAGGTCGGCCTTACTCCAGCCCAGTAGTTTTCAATACGGGGGTAACTTTGTCCCCTAGGGGATATTTGGCAAGGTCTGGAGACATTTCTGAGTATCACAATCTTGGGGAGGGTGTGTGTGTGTGTGTGTGTGTGTGTGATGTGCCACCAGCATCTAGTGAGTGGCAGCTAGGACAAAGCATATGGCAGCCCCCCACATATACACACAAGATATTACGCAGCCCCGAATGTTAATAGTGCCTCCACTAAGAAACCCGTAGACAAAGCCTCTTTGCTGGCTCAGGGGATGTGGACACCCTGGTTCACACCTTCATGAGTGGGGCAGGCCTAATCGACCACTCAAACTGCAGAGGGTGACAAAAAGTTTATTCTGTACTTCTCGCAGGGTCAGACAGAGGATAAAACTGGAGAGAGGACCTGGTCTGGAGGTGAAAGGACTCCTGTAGCCTGCCTTCCTTTGATGCGAGGGCTTTAGGCTGTTCCCCTGGGAGGGCTGCCAAGGGGCTTGACAGTGGCGGCTGGGACGAGGGTGGGGCAGCAGGGCTTGCAGTGGGAGCCCTCAGGTGAAACAGGTTAGGAAGGGCCCCGGACAGACAGGGATTCTTCTGAGGAGTGAGGTAGAGTGCTTCCTTCAGCCAGCCCGGGCAGAGAAGAAGGGCAGAGAGCGGACGTAGGAGTCCAGTCGAGAGCGGAAAAGCTCACTTTGCACAGTTTGGCCCAACGGGCACAGGGGATTCTTCACCACTAGTTCCACATACAGCTGTGGAGGGGGAGGGTGTTAGAGCCAGGCTTTGGAGACTTCTTGTTTTCAACCCCAAATCTAGTATAACCTCAAGGGTATGTGAATGCACGGGGATCAAGGGCTGGGAGGCAAACCCTCCTTGAGGAGAAAATGGTGGTGGGAGTATATAAGGACCTAAAGGGTCCCAAGAAAACTGACTTCAACAGAGAAACAATAAATTAGGATTGAGACAGGAAAGCTGAAGGAATCTTGGGACTCTAAGTGGCCATGGCTATTGAGGCTTTAGGGGAAGGGTCCAAGGGGCTGGCACTGACCGCACTGTAGATGTGGTGCAGCACATCTCGGATGGGTCCCACGCCCAAGTCAGTATTCATGACAACCTTGATCCCAGTGGGTGTCTCGTAGTAATGGAGTTTGTAACGGCTAGTTTGGAAGGCCAGGAAGCCGTCCTTCCTGCAGAGATGAGGATGTTAAGGAATGGGAGCGTAATCTCTCCCAAAGAGATACTTCTGATACACTCTAGGTTGACTCCCTCTTTAAACAAAACCGTTTGTAGGAGCCTGGGTGAGTAAAGACACCTCCCATCTTCACCCCTCAATTTAGCTCCTGCACCCAACCTCTAGCTTCAGATCTTCCCCACCACCGTTCCTGCCAGCTTCAGCACTCTCTCTGTCTTCTTACCCTCTCTGGGGACCAATGTCACTTCCACTCCAGAAAGTTTCCCCCACCCCCAAATTCCCTCCTTCCCTCAACATCCCCTCAGACTCCACGTACATGTCTAGCGGGGACATCTTGCTGACAAACGAGCGGATAGAGAAGAGCATCCCGTACATCAGCTTGTATTCCTGAAGGGAGAGGGGCAGTTAGTTCTCGGTTGTTAAAAAGAGACGGGGCAGGGGTGGGAACGAGCCAGGGTTGGAGAGGAGGGCTGGACTGGGGCTATGTGCATTTGGATATGCGAGGTCACCCAGGTTGCGCGGGGCCCTCTGATCACCTCCTCCTTGGGGATCCCCGCTTGCTTCTTACGGTGCCACTCGCTGTAATGCAGACACACTCCATTCCGGTCAAACAGGTACAGGTTGTGGACAGTCATCTGCAGGTCAGAGAATGTGAGCCTCGCTGCAGAACCGCCCACACTCCCTGGGCTCCAGTTCTCAGTCCCAGATCCCTCCAACCAGAGGGGTACCCAACCCCCGGACTCACCGGAACTGCTCGGAATGCCCGTCATTCGATACTTCCGGTTTCGCGGAGCCCCGCCCCCACCATGTCCTCACGCTACAGCTTCACCCCTATACCTCCCTCAGCCAATCGTGGCTTCCGGATCTGCGCGTGCGTGTTTAGGCTCGGGCGCCAGAAGTTGAGAGCCGCGGAGAGTTTTCCTGGGCAGGTGACGTCATCAAGGCGAGCGAGGCGGGGTTACGGACGGTGGGCGGGAGGCTGCCAACGGTTTTGAGTGTGGGGAAGGGCGCGAGAAAGGGGGTGTCTTGGTCTTCCTGGACCGGGGCTTAGAGGAAGAGGGCAATCCCTCGTTCCCACCTTGGCAAATTGCAAGGCTGAGGACTGGAAGTGTGGAGACTAGTCGGAACGGTGTGGTCGGGGTAGAGGATCTCAGGCTAGGCTTCAGGCCCTGTACATTTTACGGACGTCTGAGGGCGTGATTGAGTGTTCACAAAGATTCTTTGCGGGTAATAGGGTGGGAGGGATTCTGGGGAGCCTTGCTATGGCTTTCTTGCCAGGAGGGATCGGAAGGGATGTATGTGAGGGTTGACCCTGGGTAGAACGGGTGCCGTGGACGGAGGGTTGTGGGGAGGTGGGGAGCGTGAGCCCGGTGACTGGCGGATAAGCCAGCTGGACGAAAATTAGGCCCCTGTTGAGTCTGAGTCTGTTTCACTTTGCACAGTCTGGGTGTGAGAACTTAAGAGCTCGGCTGACCAGTGATAGCCTTTTCTAGAGGTTGATCTGCAGCTTTGGGCACTCTAGAGGAACTGCAGTGGTGCTGTTGCCCCGCAGTAGGTCTTCTGTCCCCACCCCTTCCTTGCTGCACCCTTCTTTCCCACCATTCCCAGGAGCTATGGAAAGAAAATCCTTTGCCCTCTCCCATGGCCTCTGGGACATTTGGAAACCTTTCCTCTAACCAGAAAGCCTCCGTACCTTCATTCAACAAGGATCCTTCACTTGGAGTCTTCCTCCTTTCTCCCAAATCTTCCTTCTGGTACTTTTCCCCTGGGATCTCCTAAAGCAGAACCAGGAGTTCCCAGCTTTGCTGTCTGCAGTTGTCTCTTCCCTGTACTCATGGCAACATCAGCTACCAGCCCCAGCTCACCTCTCAGGGCCAAGGATCTCCTGAGTGATTCATCAGAAGCCCCTGGGCTGAACCAAGTGTCCTCTGAAGTAACCTCCCAGCTCTATGCTTCTTTGCACCTCAGTCGTCAGGCAGAGACCACGGCCCGAGCCCAGCTGTATTTACCCTCCACCTCCCCACCTCCTCATGAGGTGTTAGATGGCTTGGCACAAGAGCTGAGTTGCAGCTTGTCGGCTGGACTGGAGAACAACTTGAAGAAAAAGGTGAGGGAGATGTGTCTTGGGGACCTCTGGGGTCTTGGGATTGGGGATGGTTAAAAAAATTAGCTTTACTGAGGCTTGAACTTCTATTGTTGGATTCCAATTTCCTTTTAACTACATAGTCAGCCATGCTTGTGCCTGGGAGCAAATGTTTATGAGAGAGAGAGTGGCCTGGGCCACCATAATTTGGAAAATTGTGAAACTTCCTAATATTGTTTGTTTGCCAGAGACATCTGTGGGATGGGTTGCTGTGCTTTGATTGGGACATGGATGCTGGGAGTGAGGATAAGGTTTCTTCATCCCAGGAGGCAACTAGGGACTTAAGGATAGCAGCAACATAGGCTAAGATCCTTCCAGCTCAAAACTATTTTGATTGTATAGCTCAAAATTTGGCATTTAAGTCATTAAAACATAGTTTAATCAATTATACGTGTTACAGAGAAGATAGTGTTGGATAGAACAGGTGTCATAACCAATTTGCAGACTAGTTAAGCCTCCCAGAGTTTGAAAAACTGATAGCCATGGACTGCAGAGTCTTTAGATAGGGGAAAGGGACTTGCTGTCTAGCTGGCAGGAATCCTCACCATTCTTGTCTTAAGGTGCCCAGTTAATTCATTTATGCTACTTGTCTGGCTTCTGTGAACATTTGAGTTTCTTATTGGGTCAGTTCTGTTTTTCTTGCTTTCCCAGGTGCTAGAGTAAAAATTATTGGGCTTTAGAGGTTAGTGGATGCCATCTACCCTGGCAGTAGGTAGAATATGGATTATTACATCTGATTTCCACATGGCTCTTTTCTAGGATGGTTCCAGGCATATCTTTGAGATGGAAAGTGTTCGGGGTCAACTCCAGAGCATGCTCCAAACCTCACGTGATGTGGCCTATCGTGAGTAAACCCCTTGCCTATAGAGGAGAACCTAGATTTAAGGGATGAGAAAAAGTAGAGAAAGGAAGTGGAGTATGTGTGAGCTGGGGACCTAGACCTCTGAGAAAAGAGACTTCAGGAGGAAAGGCCCCAGTTCTTTGGGAGAGGGGTGGGAGGAGAGGGTAAAGTGGAAAGGAAGGACCTCTCCTCTCTTCTCCTTCAAGTGGTCCCTGTTCCCATCCTTACCTGACCCTGCCTGTGGATCCCTCTGGCTGCCTGCAGGGGATGCCCCTACTCCAAGCGCTGACTCGGAGAGACGGGAAGAGGATTCCTTTGACAGTGACTGTACAGCCACCTTGCTTAAGTGAGTTCTCCTTGGGGTTCTTCTGGCTGGTTCACTTTCTTTCTTGGAAAGCCAAGTGCTCTATCCATTAGTCTCCCTTTACTGCTTTTGTACCTCTTAGGGACCTAAGATGCTTGTCACTTAGCTTTCAGTTTTCATCCTTTCTCTCCTCTGTTCTATCCCCTTTACTCCTACAGGTAAATGGGTATCTTCTGCCTAGTACCTGGCTTTCTCCCAGCTTCTAGTCCTTCCTCCTCCAGAGGAGTTAGCTTGTTTCTGCTGAGACTTGTACTTCAGGGAGTATGAGACAGAGGAGGGAGCACTATAGGTCGAATCACAGAACCTGTGTGCTGTCTGTGGCCCTGTCACTTATCTCTGAGCTTTTGACTTTCGGCAAGTCTCTTGCCCTGAGTTTCAGTTTCCTCATTTGTAAAACGTCGCAGTTGGACTAGTGGATCTCAAAAGCTTTCCCAACCCTAATATTTTCTACCTGATTTGCTCAGCACCCGGCCACTGCAAGACTTGTCTCCATCTAGCTCAGCCCAAGCCCTGGAGGATCTGTTTCCCCGCTATGCCAGCCTTCGGCCAGGGCCCCCACTCAATCCCCCGGATTTTCAGGGGCTGAGAGATGCACTGGATTCAGAGCATACTCGTCGCAAGGTGAGATATAAAGTCTTCCTTCTGAAAGCAGCAAAGATTAGAAATAGGGCCGAGTGCTGAAAAGGGCTGAAAGTTAGTTAAGAGCCTACCAGCTGGGACTTTGCACACATGGCTCTTGGCTCTTCAGGGAGGCCTTCTTTGACCATCCTGTCTAGAATGGTACACCGCCCCTCCACGTATTCATTCAGATCATTCTGTTATTTCCTTCATATAGGTTATGAAAGTCTGATAGATCTTGTTTGTTTCTCCCCTCTAAAATCTAAGCTCCATGCGGGTCATATCATATCTTGTTCAGCATTGTGCTCCTAAAGTTTAGACTATACCTAACACATAGAAGTACTCCATACATGTTTGGTGAATGAACAACCAACTTTGTTGGCTTGTGCAAAGCTTTTATAGCTATCGGTGAAATAATGAGCTTTATCTCTCTGAGCCCCAGCCTGTCTGAAAGGGACAGAGAGGGACGAGACAGAGGAAAAGTTGAAATCGTTGGCTGTGCTGTCATTTTTGAAACCCTCTCTTCCTCTATTTTAAACTGCCGGGGCATGAATGAAAGGTTCTCCCCTTTCTCCTTGTTCTATTGAATCATTGTGTCCAATAAGCTTCTTAAGGCAGGAATAACTTCCCACTCTGCAGCGTGGGCTGCTGCAGCCCTTCCAAAAGGTCCTTGGAAATTTTTCTCAGAAGATTTGGGAAAGGGAAGAGCCTGGAAGCTAAGCCCCTGCTTCATGAGGTGGCCTAAGAAGATGTTGGAGGTCTCAGGCCTCAAGGTTCCTGCTCCAGAATTCCTGATTCTCCTGCTCCAAACCTATTCTGTTCTTGGGACCCAGGCTCCCTGTCTCCAGACCATTTCCCCATAGAGATGCTGGAAAGTTTGGTGCTTTGGTCAGACTAAGGATAGTAACACCTAGACTTCCCCACCCTTCTTTTCAGCATTGTGAGCGCCACATTCAGAGCCTGCAGACCCGAGTGCTAGAGCTTCAGCAACAGTTAGCCGTGGCTGTGACTGCCGACCGCAAGAAAGATATCATGATTGAACAACTGGACAAGGTGCCAGGGTAGCGGAAGGTGGGTGGGTCTCTCCATGGGGTGGGGCACCAGTTAATAGTGAATAGGGGGAGTCCACCCAGTGTTTCTTTGTTCACTTTAGGAGCTGGGTGTGGGGTAGGTTTGCTGACTACTGGGAGAAGGTGGCTGTTGACCCTGCTCCTGTGGGCGGAAAGAGGGCAAAAAAATTACTTGAAATTCTGTCTGACTTTCCTCTCCTGAGACCCTGGCCCGCGTGGTGGAGGGCTGGAACCGGCATGAAGCTGAGCGGACAGAGGTGCTTCGGGGACTCCAGGAGGAACGCCAGGCCGCTGAACTCACTAGAAGCAAGCAGCAGGAGGTGGGCAACCTGGATCACGCGGCATTAGAACCTAGTCACTGATGGCTGGGTGGAAGAGGGTAGAAATGGCTCTGGAATCAGGGTTCCCAACAGATTGACCTCAGTCTTGCAGTAGTGGGCCTGACAGTTCTCCCATTTCTTCTCCCTTCACTGTTTCTGCTGTGAAACTTGCATCATTGATCATCTTCCCAGTTTTCCTCACACCACATGGTCTTCTCTTTGGCCTGCAAGTCATTTAGTTAATTCTTGCCTTTAAAGTTTACGTTGTTAATTATTTTTGAAATATAATGTACAGGGATTCCCCTCAGTTCCTCTGTCCTGCATTCCTCTCTCCCCAAAAGACAGTAACCCGCCTGGAACAAAGCCTTTCTGAAGCCGTGGAGGCCCTGAATCGTGAGCAGGAAAGTGCCAGACTGCAGCAACGGGAAAGAGAGACCCTGGTGAGAACGCTGGGCAGGGTTAATTCCAGTAGAGGCTGTTAACTATTTTGAGAGGGATATGGGGTTTTGGTGGATTGTGGGAGTTCATAATTTGAGATGCACCAGGGCAAAGTGTGCGTCTAGTTCTGCTAGTTCTGCTAGATACACTATAGAAAGTGAGCTCTTTCAAAGTAAGTTTGAAAGACTCTGCAAATTGTACCTGCACTAAAATTATCTGTGGAATTATTGTAAAATATAGATTTCTGGGACCTTTTCCCAGAGGTTTTGATATATAGGAGGTTGGGGAACCTAAGTATTTTCAGGAATTTTCTAGGTGATTTTGTTCAGCCAGGTTTGGGAACTCTGGTCTAGGGCATAGCCAAAAATGGTATGGGATGAGCAAGTTTCTAATTGCTGAAATGATAAGATGATTACCCCTATGAATTAGTAGCCAGGTTTAGAATTTCTTGCATGCATGACACATGCTTGCTACATGCATGCTGTTACTTGTATTCTTAACAGGCTACATCCAAGAGTGCTGATGACCTAATTACCTCTCCCTCATAAAACAAAATAAAACAGAACAAAACAAAAAAAGAGTGCTGATGATGGCTGCCGATTGGCTAGTGCGTGGGTGTAGGCTGGATTTTCTAGTCTTTCTGGAATTTCTTTTGATGATGATGGTGATCGCTATTGTATGTTAAGTGTTTACTACATGCCAGGCACTGTGCTACATGCTTTACATATGCTTTATAAATCTTTTGTTTAATTGAAGTACAATATTGTGTCAATTTCATATGCTTTTAACTTTAATCCTCATACAGTAGACTGTACTGTTATGCCCATTTTACAGATTAGGATGTCTGCCTGAGAACACATAGTAAATGCAGAGCTGGGATTCATCTGAGATTTGAACCCAGATCTACCTAATTCTGGAACAGAAGCTCTTATTTACTACATTATAATCCTGCAGGCTTGTTAAGTGTTGCATTTTAATGGATATAATTCTCAGTGGTCACATTGTATGGGGGTGAGGGGCAGATTGCTGGTCTCTTGAGGACATGCTAAGGATCTTGGTTTCCTCATGGGGCTATAGGAAGAGGAAAGGCAAGCGCTAACCCTGAGCTTGGAGCTAGAACAGCAGCAGTGCCGGGCCCTGCAGGACGAACGGGATGAGGCTCGGGCTGGGCAACTCAGTGAGCGTCGACTCTTGGAGACCCTTCAGGTGGCCCTAGAAGAAGAGCGGCAGACCCGGGCCCAGCAAGAGCGTCAGCTTAAGGAACGCTACCAGGCACTGCAGGAGGAGAGCCAGGCTCAGCTGGAAAGGGAGAAGGTAAAAGTGGCAGCTGGAGAATGGGGAACAGGTTAGGGACAAAATAATCGAATGAGGTGGATGTCAGAATATGCGGCACAGGGACTGGGATGGAGAGGGAAGAACTGTATGTGGGAGAGAAGATTGAGAGTGTAGGGCCTGCAGGAAGGTCTGGGGCATCAAATACATGGGAGGCCGAAGGGTGAGATTAAACAGAGATATCAGGAAATAGGTCAAATATGAAGAGAGAAGAAGCTTGGGTTTTAGGGTTTGGAAGGATGAATCGGGGAATTGAGGTAACCAGGAGACAGGAAGTGAGGTACGAACTTCAGTTTGATTTCCCTTTCTTAGGGGAACACCCAGAGGGAGTCGCAGGCAGCCCGAGAGGCGCAGCAGCAGCTGGCCTTGGTGCAGTCTGAGGTGCGGCGGTTGGAAGGAGACCTGGATACAGCTCGCAGAGAGAGAGATGCCCTGCAGCTGGAGATGAGCCTGGTGCAGGTCAGGAGGCAGAGGGCTCCTGAGGAGCGTTCCTGGTGAGGAGAAGTGGGTCTGAGGCAGAGGGACTTTTAGGAGTCATGGCAGACGCTCCCATTTCTAACTAGAATTTTGACCTTTATGGACCTCTGTTTTTTTGTGTGTAAAGGGCAAATTAATGAGTTTCTAAGAGACTTTTTTCCTTATTAATGATTGACTTAAGGAGATACCCAGTTTCTGAGTTAGTGAGGCCAGTGTTTGAAAAAACACACTCTTTACTTTTCACCTCGCCCATTGAATTGGAGGACTGACCACATGGAGACTCATTTATCATGGAGGGCCAAGGGCAAAGACGTTAGTAAACAGTTCAGTAGCAATTTATAAGCTGCTGTGTCCCCTGAACTGGCGCTAGCTGTGTGTGTGAACGCGTGCATTCAGTAAGCCTGTTGAAGGCCCCTCTATGTTAAGCTCTGAGTTAGGAACTGGGAACAGTCCTGGCCAACAGGGAGCTCACCAGCTAGCTGGGGAGTCTGTCTAGTAGTTGTGGTTGCTGGATATGTGGTAAGGATAGTTACCTATCCTTTAGTTTTGTAAGAAATCACCATAGTGTCTTCCAAAGTGACTGTACCATTTTGTATTTCCAACACCTATGAATGAGAATTCCTGTTGCTCCACATTCTCACCAACATTTGGCGTGTCAGTGTTCCGGATTTTGGCTATTCTAGTAGGTACATAGTACTATGTAGTGAATTTTTTATATCATCAATTGTATTTTTCAGCTCTAGAATTTCTGTTTGTTCCTTTTTATAATTTCTATCTCTTTATTGACACTTCCTATTTGTTCTTACATTGTTCTGATTTCCCTTAGTTTGTTGTCCATATAGTGTCCATAGTTAAGACTCTTGATTTAATGTCTTTGACTAGTAATCCCAATGTCTGGGCTTCTATAGGGAGAGTTCCTGTTAGAGTCTCTTTTTTCTTTGAATGAGGCATATTTTCCTATTTCTTTGCATGTTTTATAATTTTTTGTTGAAATCTGGGTATTTTGAGTACTGTAGTAACTCTGGAAATCATATTCTTTCCCTCCTCAGGGATTTATTTTGATGGCCACAGCCATCTATTTGTATAGTGACTTTTCCAAATGGTTTTTGCAAATAGTATTTCTTGTTGTGTGTGGTAATTGACATTTCTGTTCCATTATCTCTGTGATTATCTTGTGACCTAACAGATTTTCTTAAATGTCTGGGTTCCCCTTCCCCTTGCCCCAAAAATTTTTTAAAAAGAGTATATATGTCTCTTTAAATCTTCTGATGGATGGAACCAGAGAAGTCTCTGTAGCCCAAGGAGCTTAAAGCAAAGGCAGTTGTCCTCTCTGGTTCCTCAGGGAACTTCCAGACTGACCAAGACTTGCAGTCCCACATTTTTGGAGGATAAGGTCCTTACTGCCCTTGCTTCAGGCAGCCACTCTAGTAACACGGATAGGGGATGGTAGCTGGTTCACGCATGCAGCTCTCTTACCAAAGTTCAGCAGCCTCTTCCTTCAACAAGCACTCTCCTGGTTGCTTTAGGCATCTGATCAGGTTTCAGAATTCCCAAATAGTTGATTTTGACAGTTTTTTCTGAGCTTAATGGTTGTTTTAGTGTAAGGACTGACCCCTGATGTTTCCTACTCTGTGTGACATTACTCCTTTTTTCTTTTTATGATCACTCTTTTTTTTTTAATTCTATTTTTTAAAAGTAAAAAACCACCATGAGACATTATTAATTTGTTTTATAAAGTCAGTATTCATTTAGAGGTATCCACATAATTTACTACTTTCTTTGCTTTTCTTCCCTTCTTTGAACTCAGACCTTCTGTCTGGCATGTTCTACTTGGTGGCAAAATCCATCTTTCTTTCTTCATTCATTCATCTATTCATTTATTAATTCGCTTTTGAAAATGTCTTTATTTCACATTCATTTTTGAAATAGTTCCTGGGTGTAAAATTCTAGGCTGGCAGTTGTTCCAACATACTGAGAACATCATTCTGGCTTCCATTATTGCTGTTGAGAAGTCAGCTCTCAGTTGACCACTCTTGCTTTTGAAACTTTCTCTTTGTAGTTTTTTATCAGGTTTACTGGGGTGTGGTTCATGTATTTTAAAAAAAAAAGAAAAGAAAAGAAATTCTTTTGGAGATTCTTTAGTCTTCTTGCATAAGTGGAAGTTGTCTTTCTTCGATTCTGGAAAATTCTGTCATTATCTCTGCATATCATTTCTCCTCCATTATCTCTGCCATCTCTTTCTGGAATCTGATTGAGTATATTTGAGCCCCTTTCCCTGTATCTATGTTGCTCATCCTCTGTTTTGTATTTTCCATCTTTTGTATTTTCATGTTCACTCTGGATAATTTCTTGTCTTCCAGTTCACCAATTCTCTGTTCAACTTTGTCTAATCTACTGTTCTATCCACTCATTGAGTTTAAGTTTTCATTTATTATATTTTTTATTTTACAAACTACTATTATTTTTATTTTCAAATCTTTATTTCTCATAGTTTCTTGTTCTTGATATTTTCAAGTTTGCCTTTGATTACTTTAAACTGTTTTATTATCTATAGATGATAATTCCAATTTCTGAAGTGTTTGAGGATCCTTTTCTATTGTCCCTTGTTTTTGCTGGTTCCCATGGAGTTTAGTTTCTTTAGGCCCTGTTAATTTTTTACTGTGTGCTGGACCTTGTATTTGAAAAATCATAGTCATAATTTGAGGCCTATAATGAAAGTATTTTGCTCCAGAGAAAATTTGCATTTGCTTCTACCAAGCCCTGAAAGACACTGTAAGTCCAGGATCAATTTAAACCAAACTTTCCAGGTTGGGATTCCTGGGTGATTCAAACTGAGCTTTAATTTTATGTACTCTTCCACTCAGGTTCACCTTCACTCTGAGGGTGAAGCTCATTGAAATCTCAGGTTTTTTTGTGGGGAGTATCTCCAGTTAGACTCTGTAACTGAAGTGGGCCTTGGCCTTTGATTTCTGTTCATTTGCTTTTGAAAGGCAGTCAAAACAAAGGTTTCAATTTCCTAGGATAGGCAGATAACCCCAAGGTAAAAATGGCTATCTACCACACTTGTAACCTGGCCAGGCTCCCATTTTTCCTTTACTTTGGCCTAGTAATTCCATACTGTTTCGTTACCTCTTTGATGCTTTTTAGGAAGATAGATATAGATATAGATATAGATATAGATTTTTTTTCTTTTTTTTTTTTTAAATATTGAACGCTTCACGAATTTGCGTGTCATCCTTGCGCAGGGGCCATGCTAATCTTCTCTGTATCGTTCCAATTTTAGTATATATGCTGCCGAAGCGAGCACTAGATGTATTTTTTAGTATTTTATTCAGTTTGTTTGTTTTTGTTCAGCATTAGATAACTTAATCTGCCAGTACTAGAAACATGATCTAATCCCTCTCTTCTTATACTTCAAAATAGTTTGTAAGGTTAGATTTAATGTATTTCTTGAATACTTGATATTTGATTACTGACTTTGTTTCTTTAATATTTATAGAAATATTTAGGCTTTCTATTTATTCTTGAATTTTTTTGGTGCTCTCTCTCTATATATATTTAGTCTATATTTTGTAATCTGTTGACTTAAAGTTGTTCATAATTTTAACCTTTTAATGTCCATGGCATCTTTTCTACTTTTTCATTCTGGATATTATTCACTTGTGTCATCCTCTCATCCTCTTTTTTTAAAACCGTCTTACTTGTGGTTTAATTGAATTTATTTTCCAGAGAATTAACTTTTGGCTTTGTTGATCTTTTTTTTTCTATTTTTTCCTTCCTGTACTTTATTTCCTTCCTTATGTTGGTTTATTCTGCTATTCTTTAAAAAAATCTTCTTAACACGAATGCTTACTTGTTCATTTTCTCAGCCTTCTCTTCTAAATTTCTCCATAAGTACTGATCCTGTAACTTATCCTGTGTGATAGTTTCTTTATTGTTTGGTTCTGAATAATACTGTTTTTTTATATAATTAACTTTTTGATCTCCTGGGTTATTTCCAAACTATAGGGTGTTTTTTATTATTGATTTATAGCTTATCTGTTTGTGATTAGAGAGCAGGGTCTTTTTAAAAAATTACTTACATATATGTATTCCACCTACCTTTTTGTTTTGAAATATTTCTACTTAAAGAAATGTTGCTTGAATAGTAAGTATAATGAATACACTAAGATTCACCAGTTGACATTTTTGCTGCATTGTTGTCTCTGCACTTCTCTCTCTCTCTTTCCCCACCACTCCCTTTTCTCTTTCTTCTTGTCCCATCCCCATCATTTGAGAGTTTCTTGTGGACATTGTGAGAGAATATGCTATTTTTATTATTTAAATTTTTTGAAAATTATTCAGACTTATGCCTTAATATATGGTCAGGTTTTCTAAACATTTCATGTGTGCTTGAAAATATATATTTTATAGTGGCTTGGTGCAATTTTGTGTGAGTATTTCTTTTTGTGTCTAGTTTGTTAACTATGCTGTCTAAATCATTATGTTCTTAAAAAAAAACCATTATGTTCTTTTTTATTTTTTTCTGTTAAAATCTCACTGAGTATGGATTTGTCTGTTTCTCTTGTAGTCTGTCAGATTTTGCTTTATACTTTTTGAGGTTATTAGATGCATATAATTTAAAAAATTGCTGTATCTTTCCTGGTAAACTGAATGTTTTATCCTTGTGATTACTCTCTTTATCTCTTATAAGGCTTTTTGCCTTAGAGTCTATTTTTGCCTACATTACTAGATCTATATTAGTCTTTATTTTGCATTCTTTTTTTAGTGAAGTATAGTCAGTTTACAGTGTTGAGTCAATTTCTAGTGTACAGCATGTTTCAATCAAGCATTTGTTTTAGATAGAGTTTCCCTGACAAATATTTTTCTAACCTTTTTACTTCAACCATTATATATTTGCCTTTTAGCTAGAACATTAATTTAATTTATTCATAGCTGAATCTATGTCTTAACTTTCTATCTTATTTTGTCTTGCCTATTCAGTGTTTATTTTCTTCTTTCTTGTCATATTTTAGATTTACTATTTTTTTCTCGTTCCACTTTTTTCAAATAGCTTGGGTGTTTCAGTGGAGAGAGGTGCCATTAACTCAGGCAGGAAATACAGCAAAAGAAGGTTTTAGGGTAGAAAAACAAATGAGCTCACTTTTAGATGTGTTTTATTTGAGCTATTCGGTAGATTTCTGGGTATATGGGCTTAAAGCTTAGAAGAAAGTCCAGTTTAAAGAGAGAGATTTAGAAAGGGTTTTAAGGTATATACGGTAGCAAAAAAAAAAAGGCCTAAAAGCATCAGTGATGTAGAATGATAGCATATGGCCAGAAAGAAAACTGAGGCCAGAACTCAAGGAAGCATTTGGCTTTGATGGGCAGCTGGAGGAGAAGCAATCAGCCAAGACTGAGGAACAGTTGGACAGGATGAGATGCAGGGCTGCTGGTCCCATGGGAGTGAAGGGAAAAATGATTTTAGAAGGAAAAAGGCAGGTGTTGCAGTGAAATCACGTAAGATAAAAGACTGAGAAATAACCACTGTGAGATTTAGAAATTAAGTTCTTAGTTGTGAGTGGAAATGTCAGTGAGTTGAAGAAAGAATATGAGGTGAGAAAACAGACAACGATTCTGCTTTAGGAGGAAGGAACGCGGACATTTATTGAACCCCTGTCCCGGGGGGGGTTTCAGGAGCTGCGCTAGAAATACTGCATGTGTTATCTCAGACATGGTAACAGACTTGGTTGTTCTACCTATCATTTCTTTTGGTTAAAAAAAAACAACATTTTTTTGGTCCAAAGTCATTTTTACTTTTGTATACATATAAGGTGTGAGCACCTTAATGAGGAAAGGAAACCTCTTCCACTCCTTGTGGCAGAATTCTTGTTCTTGATCCCTTAGGCTTATGAGGGAATGTTGGTGTGTGGGTTTTTTGTCTACCTTGTATCCTCCATCCTCTTCTAAGCCAAACAGAACTGAGCTATTACCCCACCTCCCCTTACCCCCAGGCTCGGTATGAAAGCCAGCGGATCCAAATGGAGTCGGAGTTGGCCGTGCAGCTGGAGCAGCGAGTGACAGAGCGGCTGGCGCAGGCTCAGGAGAGCAGCCTGCGGCAAGCAGCCTCCCTGAGGGAGCATCACAGGTACCCCGGGCTGGAGGGGTGCTGCCTCTCCCCCCAGCAGCAGCTGGTGTTGGTGCCCTGCCCAAACCCTCTCAGACCCCTTTGCCATTTTCCAACACACCGGCCCTGTCAGTCTCTCTGTGAGAGAGCTGCCTTTGGGTTCACAGGGAGAGCCAGACATGCTTGGGAATTTTCAGTCTTCATCCCATGGGAAGCAGCACTTAACCAATAACTGGTGGGTACAGGAATAAAAATTTCCAGCTCCCTAGCCCCTGATGGGCACAATGCTAAGCTGTGACCTACAGCATCTCCAGAATTACCCTGTGGGATTGAGCCTCCTCTGCCTACTCCCCTCCCAGTTTTTTTCTGGAAATGCTTCTTAATTGAATCATTCCCCATAAATCCTCACCTCAGTCTCTGCCTCTGGGGAACTCATCCTAAGACACCAGCTGTCCTTACCTCTTTCCTGAACCCCCCTGTGCCAGGCCCAGGTTGGCCGGCTGGCTGGCTGACTCTCACAGGCACACATTCTGGTTTTCCCTTGTTTGATTACTTCTCCTGTCTCCAGACTCAGTCCTCATTTCTCACCTGTGTCCCCTCAGGAAGCAGCTGCAGGAGCTGAATGGACAGCACCAGCAGGAATTGTCCACCCAGTTGGCTCAGTTCAAGGTGGAAATGGCAGAACGAGAGGAAAGGCAGCAGCAGGTGGCTCAGGACTATGAGCTCAGGTACCGGTCCCTGGAGCATCCCTGTTAGGCCTCAGCCTCCGTGGGAATGATGACAAGTTGCCTCCCCTGAGACCTGTCCTTTCTGCACGGGCCCAGCTCCTTTCAGAATTTCACATCTCACCTTCCCTTCTGACTCTTCCTGTTGTCCGAGTCTCTGCTTTCTCCAAGGCCCCACATCACCCCTCTGGCTTCTCTTTAGACTGGCCCGGGAGCAGGCACGAGTGCGTGAACTGCAGAGTGGGAACCAGCAGCTAGAGGAGCAGCGGGTGGAGCTGGTGGAGCGACTGCAGGCCATGCTGCAGGCCCACTGGGAGGAGGCAAACCAGCTGCTCAGCACCCCTCTCCTGCCGCCCAACCCCGCGGTAGGCCTCGCCCTTGACCCAAGCTGCTCAGAGCTGTGTTTTGATCCTTTATGTGGAAATCTAGCTCCCTCCCAAGGGAAGCCTGTAGTTCAGTTCCTGGGACCTGCGTTAGGAAAGATGTCCATGGACTTCTGCAAAAAATAACTGTTTCATCCAAAGAAGTCTTTTTGCCATGGCCATAGCTCACTCAGACTGGCTCCACTGCCTTGGGCATAATTTCCTTCTCTCTGCCCAAGAGGTGGTGAGTAACATGTGGTGCTAGTTTTGCCAAAGGGCAACTGAATGAATTATGATGGTCAGGGCCAGAAATTGGTTGGGATTCTCACCCTTAATCCTCATATTGGCATCACCTACTTCCTTCTTTTAATTATTAAATGTTTATTATGAGCTAAAATAATTTTTGGAATAGATAATAATATGCACATGGTTTTAAAAAAACTGTTCAAAAATGCATACAGTGAAAAGTGATCTCCACACTATGCTGGCATCTCTTTCTCCCAGTCCCTCCCTCCACCGAAGCAGCCACTGTTCCTAGTGTCTTGAGTGCCTCCCCCGCCCCCAAACAGTAGCCTTCCATTCACGGTTATATGACTTTTTATTTAACCAAGTGCCTATTGGTAGACATTAAATTTGCTTCCTATATTTTGCTTCTGCAAACAGTGCTGCAAGCAGTATCATGAATATATGTCTTCATACAAGTATATGTATAAAATTTCTAGAAATGGAATTGTAAGATGAAAAATAAGCATGTTAATATTTGATAGAAATTTGGTAAATGTCCCCAGATCTCCTTTTAAGGACACTATGCTAATTTGTAATCCTATTAAAGCATCTGTACTGTGTCTTGACTCTTCAGATGCACTCTCTCTCATGCCCAGGTTCCTCCAGTCAGCCCATCCAGCCCTGGGCCTCAGGAACCGGAGAAGGGGGAGAGGAGGATGTGGACTGTGCCCCCTGTGGCTGTGGCCCTAAAGCCAGTGTTGCAGCAGAGCCGGGAAGCAAGGGAAGAGCTGCCTGGAGTGCCGCCTGTTCTCTGCAGCCCCTCCCCAGATCTTAGCCTCCTGCTGGGCCCCACTTTCCAGAGCCAGCATTCCTTCCAGCCCCTAGAGCCAAAGCCTGATCTCACTTCATCCTCAGGTGACTGGGGACGGAAGTTACTGGGGTTCCCTTTACACACAGATTTGCTCCCTCTTGTCTAGCTTCCTTTCTGTCCGAGACTTGAGCATTTAGTTTCCCAGATGTCTAGTGACCATAAGTTGCAAGGAGCAGAAATCCACTCAAGTTGGTTCAAGTAAAGGGAGTGAGAAATGTGATGTATCTCTGCTTAATGAGAACTGGGGTTGGCATCAGGGATGCTGCCAGGAACTGGGGCAGCTGTTCCTCCTCTCTTTGGGCCTGTGTGGGCTCTAGACTCTGCCATCCAGGCTTCTGCTCCTTCCTCTTGGTCGACCAGCCCTCTCTCACTCTGGTTCTTGCTCTCACAACTTTGGTTCGCTTGAGCAGCTGTGACTCTGACTCCAGCCGAGACTCTAGACAACCCTGCAGAGACATTGGTGTCTCTGTTTCTTAGATCCAGTTTAAAGAGAGGCAATCTGATGGGTTAGTAACCATCCCTTGGATCAGCTGACCTTGAGTGGTGGCCACCCCTGTGACAGGTGGATGGGGTGCTCTGTGTGTTGTAAATATGACAACCCAGGTCAAAATAAGAATGAGCGCATGATCCAGTGAAGGATCCGGAACAAGTCTATTGATTTTTACTTTTAATTTTATTTATTTATTTATTTACTTACTTATTTACTTATTTAAATTGAGAAAGTATCAGTTTACAATGTTCTGTCTATTTCTCGTGTACAGCATGCTTCAGTCATACATACACGTACATATATTTATTTTCATATTCATGTGGTTACCGGAGGGGAAAGGGGTGGGAAGGGATAAATTGGAAGTTCGAGATTCGCAGATACTAATTACTATATATAGAATAGAAGTACAAGTTTCTTCTGTCCTGCACAGGGAACTATATTGATCTTAAACCATTCTGTGCTGTGGTGGCGTTTACTTACTCAGAGTCTGAGCACCACAGCTTTCCCCTGTCTGCACTTCTGTCGCAGAATTCAGCTGTGCCATCTTTCAGTTCCTGTCAACCCTTCCCTCTCCAGCTGTTTTCTACTTTGATCATCTTCTCCTAGTTGTGATACTCTGCTTACACTAAATAGGCTCCTTCCTTCCAGGCATTTGGTGAGTTGATTTGTGGAGGGGCCCCCTCCCTCTACAACACACACCCTTGTTTCACTTGACAGCGGAGGCCTTCTCTGCAGTCGGAACCTTCCATCCCGATCACAGGGCTGAACGGCCGTTCCCTGAGGAAGATGCTGGGTCCGACAGGGATGGCTTCCTAAAGCAAGGGCTGCCGCCCGCTTCCCAGCTTCAGGGCCTCAAGCATTTTTTGCAGCAGGTAAGAGAGGGCCCACCTGTGCCACCTTGTTATCTCCACCCCTTCCTCATTTCCTCTTTCTGCTCTGGGAGTCCTGCACTGTGGCTTCGTCCACCTTTTAGGACTAAACCTTCCACCTAGCTTCTGCCTCTCCCAGCCCATCTTATTCTTACTACGGTAGTCCCTTCTGGAACTTAGGTGACCAGTCCGAGCTCTTACTCTCCCAAGACACAGGTCTCTTTCTTCATCAGTCCTCAGGGAACCTTACTGTCTTGTCCCCTCAGCTGCTGGAGACAGCACCCCCGAGCAACGAGAACCCCTCTGCCGACCTGCTGCCCACCAAGTCTGGTGAGTGTCAGCTCTGAAGAAGGTCGGGGCTGGGGCTGGAAAAGGTGGGAGCTGGTTATCAGGGATGGCGTTGTAGGAGCCGGCAAAGGAGACAAAGCTTCATGAAGGCTAAGGTGGCAGGACTTCCTTGGCTGTTTGTCCCATTTTCTGATCTTGAATCTCTTTCCTTGTGCTAGGTCCTCTGACTGTCCCAACTTGGGAGGAAGCCCCTCAGGTGCCACGCCTCCCACCCCCTGTCCATAAAACTAAAGTGCCCTTAGCCATGGCGTCCAGTCTTTTCCGGGTCCATGAGCTTCCCTCAGCCCATTCACAGAGCGGTGGTCCCCGCGGTGGCTCCCCAGAGAGAGGTAAGAGGTCACGGTTTACTGGCAGATAAGAAGGGAAGGCCTCAGGCGTAGAGCTGGTACCTGCAACTGAAGGCCCTCCGGGATTCGGAGAGACGGGACACGGCCTGGGGAGAGGCTCTGGGATGAAGACCTTTACTGATGTGTCTCAGGTGGAGATGGGCTCGCATCCTCGAGGCAGCTGATGGAGGTGTCTCAGCTGCTGCGACTCTATCAAGCTCGAGGCTGGGGGGCGCTGCCTGCGGAGGATCTGCTGCTCTACCTGAAGAGGCTGGAACACAGCGGGTACCAGCCTGGAGGGACGGGAGGATAGATTAGGTGGATGGAATCTGGATTGTGGGCAGGCAGATGGGTCAGGCAGGGAAGAGTGGAGTGTGCATGTTGTCCACTGAGTAGCATCGTTTGTCCTTTTCTGAGTAAGAAGTGAGGGTGAGATGCAGATCAGTGGCTCCTCCTCTTCCTCCCTCTCTCACTTCTTCCCACCTCTCTTTTGTTTCTACCTTTCTGTTGTTTCTTAAAAGAAAAATCTCTTCTTCATGTCTTTCTGCCTTAATTTTTTCTTATTTATTCTGCGGCTCAGAACTCAGAATCCTAGATTGTGACCATCTAGTATGTCAGTATTTGATTCCACTAATGTCTCCTCGTATTTGATCCCTGGGTTTGTCTTGTTTGTTTGTTCTTATTCTTAAGAGACAGAACTGGGGAATAGTTCTTCCACCCAGTGTTGGGGAGAGTGGGAGGACCAGCTCCCCCATCCTCATCCCTTGATTTGCATGGCAGGACTGACAGCCGAGGGGATGATGTCCCCAGAAGGAACACAGACTCCCGCTTGGGTGAGATCCCCCGGAAAGAGGTGAGGGAAAGTAGGGCAGGGGCGAGGTGGGTGGAAGGGCTCTCACTGACTCGTCCCTCCACTTCGCACACTCCATCGCCTGAACCCTCCATCCCTGTTCCATTTTCTGTAGCTTGGTCCTTGCCCTGTGCCAATTCTGGCCCTCCCAACGCACAACACCTTTCCTCAATGGTGGGGGACTGAGAGGACACGACGCTGAGTTTTCCTTCTTTTCCCTCAACTCTCAGATTCCCTCCCAGGCTCTCCCTCGCCGCCTTGCTACAGCCCCTAAGACTGAAAAGCCTCCAGCTCGGAAAAAAAGTGGGCACCCGGCCCCTGGTAGCGCGCGGAGTCGGGGGGGAATCTGGAGATAAGCCCCTTGCCTTCTCCTCTTCTTTGTTTTCTTCTTCTTTTTATTATTATTTTAATAAATGCTCAATAGTCTGTATGAGAGTCTCTGACTCATAGAAATTTGGAAAACGTAGGTTTTATAAGAAAAAAACTTTGTGAAAAAACTCATTTTATTCTATTTGGGTATGTTTTTTGTATGTTTCTGTTTTATATTCTGTGGGAAAAGACATGAATGCTTTGAAAGAAAACTGTCCATGGCTGGGTTTGAGAAGTTTCAGTGAGCCCAGGCTCGGTGTTGAAGCGTGACTGGCTCTGGCTCATAGGGGAATTATGGGTGATTCCTGTTTCCTTCTTTATATACATTTCTGTATTTTCCAACTTTTCTAGAACAAGAATGTATGACTTCATAACCAGAAAAACACTTTTAATAAAAGAGTAAGTTATTGTATAAAGAATTTGAGTAAAAATTTGATTGTTGGGAAACCGTTTTCTCTTTTTTAAGGAACAGGTAGTTCTTCCAGATTGCATTAGTAGGATTCTGATGGACAGATTCTGCCCCAGCCAGCCTGTATATTATGCTGTAATCGTCACTCTTTTTAAAATATTTCATTTATTTTTATTATTGTATTATTTAACTATTTTATTTTGGCGTGGGGGAAGGTAATTAGGTTTATTTATTTTTAGAGGAGGTATTGGGAATTGAACCCAGGACCTTGTGCATGCTAAGCATGCACTCTACCACTGAGCTATACCCTCCCCCTTGTACTCTTCACTCTCGTGGCTTTAAAACATGTGTAAAAGACTAGAGCTCTGGCAAGAAAAAAAGACATGTTTGTGAAAACTTCCATCCTAGTACCAAAATGAACAAAGAGAAACAATATTAGAAAAGAAATGACATCAGTGTGAAACTATGAAAGGCCCCAGCTTCATAGTACCAACACTGAAAAACCCGTAGTATAATTTAGATTAAATTGAAGAGCGATACCATGGGACCCACACACAGCTTTCCAGCTCTGGAGCACAGTGCGAGGCGGGGATGATGGCAAATACGATTCTGAAGGGCCTGGTCCTGGCTGTTTGGTTGAGGGACAGTTTACTGGATTCTGTGAGGAGGATGAGGTTCTTCTGTTTACTCCTGAATTGTTTGGTTAGCTCCAGAATAGACTTGGTAAGTATTTCATAGTAACAAATGTTTAGATCTTATAGTCAGCCCTCCATATCCGTGGGTTCTGCATCTGCGGTTTCAACCAACTGCAGATGGAAAATATTGGGGGAAAAAGTCCAGAAAGTTTCAAAAAGTAAAACTTGAATTTGCTGCTTACTGGCAACTATTTACATAGTGTTTGCATTGTATTTACAACTATTTACGGAGCATTTACGTTGTATGAGGTATTGTATGTAATTTAGAGACGATTTAGAGTCCTGGAGGATGTGCTAGGTTATATGCAAACACTTCGTTATTTTATATATAGGACTTGAGCATCTGCGGATGTTGGTATCTGCAGGGGTGTCCTGGAACCAACCCCCTACCTCTGGTATCAAGGGACCACTGTATTTCCTTCCACCTAAAAATAACTTTCTAGCCCCCTGGGGAGGGGGGGAAAGGAGGAAAAGAAAGATAAAAACGTGCAACTGGCAGGTGTGTGGTTTCCCCTGTTCCAACTCTGGCCAGGACAACTTGTCATCAGTCCCACTCAGGACCCTCTCTGCAAAAGAAACACAAAGCAAATTCGTGCAGCAGTCGCTAGCTCATGGACATTTCAAGTCCTATTTCTTTACCCACCTATGGAAATGTTCCCTTTTCTATTTTTTACCTCAAGTGCCTAGAATTATTTAACCAAACTCTGTGATTGACAGCACACTACCATCATTGGTGGGAGATAGTTTGATACCATTTTTAAAAGCTGGTAAAATGAACCCAGTCTTACCTCATTATCTTTTGGATTCCAACCTGCCACCCTCAAGTCGACATGCCCTACATTTTTCTTGACATGAAGGAAAATCTGGAGAATATTTCCCAGCTCTCCAGAACAAAATCAGAAAAGGGCACAGTGCTGACTTAACTATTTTGTGAGCTAGTTATAATAAGACACCTTTGACTTTTAAAAAACATATATCGTACCCACAATAAAAGTCTTCACCAAAGACCACTGAGGGGTCTGGGGAGGAGGAAACTCAATCAAGCAACCCCCTACTTTTTTCTTGATAATCATCTTGGAAATGGTCTCAGAGGGAAAAGACAAAAATGAAACATCTGGGGGCTCCATAAAAGCCCACGTGCAGAGCAGGTGGGTATAGCCTTTTAAGCTCTGGCCTCACTGGGTACAGACAGGATGTGGTATGGAAGTTTGTCTCCTGAGATCGCTGCAGCTACTGTGGTTGGGGGTGGGTGATTCTGGTGGTGAAATGTGTTAGGGTGAAGGCTAGGCTGCTATAACAAAGAAACCCAATGGTACAGTGGCTTTGGGGAAAGGTTTATTTCTCTGGTGGTGGTCCAGAGCAGTGGGGTGGACCTGCTGCTCTACATGGCCACCTAGGTCTCGGGAGCCCTCCCTCTTGTTGCTCTGCTGTCCCTAGGTCACTGTTGATATGTATGTAGTTGAAGCAAGGTCATTGCCGTGTAGGGCTCTCAGCTGGCAAGAAGGGGGAAAAAGCCATGTCCAACGTCTTAAGACCATGCTTGGAAAAGCCACACAATAATTTTGCTTATGTTCCATTGGTGAGACTTTGGTCACGTGACCATGTTTGACTGCAAGAGAAACGAAGCCCACCTGGCTGCTATGTATGCGTCAGTTACTCCATTACTGCGTAAGAACTAAGGATGAAGGAGAACCACCTGCAGGCTGCTCTACCGAGAGTGGGACCTCGCTTAGAGAAATTGAAAACTAATTGCTGAGAGGACCCAGGATCACCAGTATTGACTAACTGTGTAGATAAAGAAAAAAAACTCGCTGGACATATATAAATTTGTCCAAGCTGCATAACTAAACTAAATAGCCCCTACAAAACAGCATCAATAAGCATAAAGGAGAGAACTTAAATTTTAACTATTGCTCTTTTTTGAGAAAGGAAAGATGCTATGAAAAAAAAGTTAAGAGAATAAGAGATTTGGGTTAAGGAAAAAAAATGCTAAAAAGCAGAAGGGACTCTACCGGAAACAATTTATGTTAATTAGAATAAAAATGAGGAAATCTCCAAGTTTATAAAAGAGAGGAAATTTGTAAATTATGAGAGCAAAGATAAAAGAAGCAAATTATAGACCCAGGAGACCAAATATCTAGAAGGAGAGAATATGGTAATGGAGAAGTAATGGCAGGTAACAGAAAGTTCTGATTCTGAAAGTGTGCTTGATTAGGTAATTCAAAGAGCTCTCCTAAAATACAGCTGGATCCCGTTGTTATGACAGACACTTTTTAATGCATTTCTGGGTTTGCTGGAAAGTAAGGGAAATAAGACCCTGTATTTCTAACAATAAGGGCATCTAGATAATCAACTGGCCATGCTGCTGAAATAACTAAAAATAACATGTTAGATTAAAAAATATTTTTAATAGGGATATATTTGGCCTACAACATTGTGTCACAAAGTTTAAGGTGTACAGCATATTGATTTGGTACATTTATATTGCAATGTGATTGTCATTATAGTGTTAGCCAGCACCTCTATGGTGTCACATAATTATAACTTCTTCCAGTGTTAGAACCAATTAAGATCTCACCTTTTAGCATGTTTCATGTTTATAGTACAGTTTTATTGTATATAATGATTGTACTGTGTATTAATCTCCAGGACTTACTTATCTACTAGTTGCAAATTTGTACCTTAACATCTCTCGCATTCCTCCACCTCTGGCCCTTGGTCAACACCATTTTACTCTCTGCTTTTCCAATTTCCCATGTCATACAGTATTTGTCTTTCTCTGTGTGACCTATCTCACTTAGCATAATGTCCTCAAGGCAAGGTCCATCCATGTTGTTGCAAGTTGCAGAATGTCCTTTTTTTCTCATAGTTAAATAGTATTTCATTGTATATATGTACCACATCTTTTCTTATTCATCTGTTGATGAGCACTTAGGTTGTATATCTTGGCTATTGTGAATAATGCCGCAGTAAACATGGAAGTGCGTATGTCTCTTCAGTTAGCTGTTTTCATTTTCTTTGTATGTATACCCAGACGTGAGATTACTGGATCATTAGATAAAATACATTTTTAAATGCATTGATGAACTGGAAATGAAGAAAGGAATAATTAAGCCAAAATTGAAGGCAGAAACATAGTTTATGTGGAGCACTTAAATTGCTTTTCAGTCTAAACACTTTTGTAGGACTGGATCCAACAGTGTGTGTGTGGAGGGAGTGTGCGTAAATTAGGCTTATGCCAGAAATATGAGGGTTGCTTAACATTAGAAAGTCTATAGATGTAATTATTTGCCATATCAACAGCATTAACGATTAAGGGGGAAAATCCGTATGATCATGTCAGTTGCCGTGTTGGGGGTTGGAGCCCGAGCCGGGTGAGGCGGGTCCCTCACAGGGGCTCCCTGGCTCAACGATGGAGGTGAGGAGTGAGTCCATTTGGCATTTGGACTGAGTCCAGTGAGCATCTGTGTGAGGGAGGACGTGGTGGGAAATTGTTACATATACAGAATTGATCAAATACATAAATATGTTACGAATAAAGGGAGCCAGGCTTCTCACTGTGGAAGAAGGGATTTACAAATATGGAAAGGGAAAAAAACAAGAATGAATTTGTGGTTTTGGATTAGAACTGAATTCATTGGTGTAGACTTGTGGTCTTCCTTATATATAGGTAGAGAGGGAAATACATATATTTGTAAATTGGTGTATGTATATACATTCACGTATTCCCTGACAACTCTCCTGTATGTTTCCTAGAACTGCTCTAACAAATTACCACAAACTGGGTGGTTAAAAGGACAGAAATTTATCCTCTCACAGTTCTGGAGGCTAATCAAGGTGTTGGCAGAGCCAGGCTCTCCAAAGGTTCTATGCAGGATCCTTCCTTACCTCTTCCTAGCTTCCACCCAATGTTGGCAGCGATCCTTGACATTCCTTGGCTCCTAAGCAAACTCTGATCTCTGCCTCCATTGTCACATGGTGTTCTCTTTGTGTGTCTATCCCCCGTATCTTCACATGGCCTCCTTATAAGGGTGCCAATCATTGGATTTACCAAAGCCCAATCCAGCATGACCTCATTTTAGCTTGATTACATCTGCAAAGACCCTATTTCCAAATAAAGTCACATTCAGAGGTACTAGGGATTAGGATTTCAACATACCTTTTGGAGTGGTGGGAAACAGAATTCAACTCATAACCATGACCACACCTGGCATCCAGCTCTTGCCTTCTAAATACCATTCTCCACTAAAAAGGAATTGGCACTCCTTGGAGAAATGGCTGATTCTAGGTCTGGATCAGGGAAAGTGCAAAATAAACCTGGAAAATCTTGTAGGAAAAAGTAAAGATGTGGCCTAAGAATTATGGGGACATGGCAAAAGACACAGGAGCTGGCTCGAGGGGCCCTACTGGCTCTACAGTTTGAGCATCAAAATAAACAGTGACAGTAAAGGATTATAATTCATTGAGTAAAATAAGAAATCATGGGTACACACAGATATAAATAAACTAATAAATTAAAAGTTTGACAAGGTACAGGGTATTTACATCATTTCAAATTACACCCCACAAAATGCTTACTAATTACCATGGGAAAAAAGGGTAACTTTACGGCTGGAGACCTCTGGCTGAACCACCTTATTCAAGTGATCAAAGCGAACATCACCAGTAATGGGTCAAATCTAAATCGTGTGCAGCCTGAGAGGATGCCAGGAGAACAGATCATCCTCAAGATTCCTGCCAAAGATCACAGCCTGAATTTAACCATGAAGGAACGTCAGACAAACCCAAAGTGGTGGACACCCTTCAAAATTATTGGCCTGTAATTTTCAAAATCATCAAGGTCATGACAGTCAAGAAAGGGCAGAGGGGATTTTCCAGACCACAGCGACTGCCTCAGACATGAAGACTCAACATCAGCACATGATGCTGAGCTGGACCATTTCACTATCGAGAACTTCATGAGAACAGCTGGTGCAACTTGAAAAGATCTGAGGACTCGATGGCAGTGATGGGTCAGTGTTAGCGTCCTGATTTGGGTGTTTGTCTTGTGGTTACATAGGAAAATCTCCTTGTTTGCAGGAAACAAGACTCCAAAGTATTTGGAGGTGATGAGGCTTCCTGTTGGCAACTTGCTCTCAAATGATTTAGGGGGAAAAAAGGCATTTGTACAGTACTTGCAGTTCTTTTGTGAAGTTTTAAATTATTTTTTAAAAACCCAACAAATGTTTAAAATACCACTTATGTAGCCTCATATACTGAGGGAGAAATCTTTTTTTTTTTAACTTAGGGAGAAATCTAACAAAAGATAATCAAAACTTCTATAAAGGAAAATCTGAGGCAAAAGTAAACCCTATACTATTTAGGAATTATATGGGAAAACTGAAAAAAAAAATCAAAGAAACAATGTACACCAGATTCAGGATAGTGGTAACCCCTGGGGTGGGGGAAAAGGTGATGTTGTGGGGAGGACACACAGGGGCCTCAGGGGGTCAGTGACATTTCATTTTTTCAAACAAAGGTGTTTGTTATTGTGCTTTATAATTCATGCACACATATTACATGTATTTTTTCTTATATAGCAAATATTTCACAGTAAAGAAAAATACATGTGTTATTATTACATGTATAATAGAAAATATATATATAATCATGTATGTAAAATGTGTATGCATACATGTTTATAAATGTATACAGAAAGGACTAGAAAGATACCCACTAACAAAAGCAAAATGCCTTACAAATTTATGTTGAGCACGTGTCAAATTGTATTAAGCTGCTGACAAGGGAAGACAGGAAGGAAAAAAGTATGCCAGTTTGGTGGAAAGTTGCCGCTGTGAGATGACAAAATTCATGGATAACTGGGAGCCTCAGGAATTTTTGACATTGAAGTAAGAAAGGGCGGGCTTCAGAATGAAGAAAGATTAAGACAGCTGAAAAGCTCCTGTACTGTTCAGTGATTCATCTTCTCTATAAATCTTCAAATTCTCTCACCAGTGGCATCCTCAAGTGTATGGTTCTTTTTATTTTGATACAAAGAAAGCATTACATTTAAAATGTAAATGTTTGGAATGTACCATTTTTGTAATTCTCTGTGGCATTTCTTCTTTTACCACATCAGGAGCTTTAAAAAAAAAAAAAAAAAAAGGAAGTAGCCCAGGCCCCCCTTGTCTTCCAAGCTGCTCTCACTAGAACTTTTGTTTCTCATCTGCTCCCACTTTTTAGTGGCTGAAAATTATTTATCTGCAGGGTTGTGGAAGTCGATGATGTGGACATCAAAGATCACAGCAGAGCCAGGGATCTTGTCTCCTGGGGCCAGAATAGGGGCATGGATCAGCTCGGAGCCTAGGAGGAGCTGCTCAGGCCTCCGTGGAGGCAGACCTTCCCTGCCAGGAGGTTTAAGTGAGGATGGGATGGGATGTTTGTCTAGTCTCCTCTTCTAATATCCTCTGGGGGAGGGTGGGGAGGCAGTGGAGGGGAGGGAGGGCATGCCAGTTAGAAAGCCCTTTACGTACACCTTGGAACATCTCAATAATTTACCCTGTTGAGCTATGTGATTAGTCCCATTTTACAAGTGAGCACACTGAGGCTTCCAGCAAAGCTAGGTCTCAAGTCCAGGCGTCTTTGCTTCTAGGGCTATGATGTTTCTGGTCTCCCGTAACCACCCTCCCTCCCCAAACTCAGGAGTCCGCTGCCCTTCTCCAGTGTGGAAGGGGGAAGTGGGAGACTGCCCTGGAGAAAAGGATGGAGCACTTGTGGCAGAAGTTGGGTGAGGGGGCCAGTTTTTGTGATGAGAGGGTCAGAGCAGCGGCTGGAATCCCCCCATCTGGGGGAGGTGAGGAGGAGCTGAGGTGCTGGCTTTGGGATCAGGGAACAAGCCTACCAGTCCTGTTCTCCCAGTAGGCGAGGTGGCGGCTGGGGGGGTGGTTGGGGGGTGGGTGATGGTGCTCCAGGCACCAGCCCTGTAGCCTGTGGTCCATCCCGGGGATGATGTAACCCTGCCCCACATAGGTATTTATTGTAGGTGTGGTTGCGGGAGTAGCTGCAATACAAGGTGGGGAGGCCAGCAAGGGAGTCACAGGGGTCCTGCCCTTCCCAGCAGTTCAGAGCTGCCCCCAGCTGCTGCCTGGGGCAACCTCACACCTGGTACTTCCCTCTTGCCTCAGCTTCTCTCTTGTCCTCTCAACCCCCACTGTCCTCCTCAGAACCCCCCTAACCTGGAATCAAAGAGGGTGCCGTCTATCAGGGAGGCGTTGTAGTGGTAACGCATGAAGTCCCCAGCTATGGCTCTCTGGATGCAACCAAGCGGCAGCTCCAGCGTCTCCAGCTGGACGGTGTCCTTTGGGTTGTGGACGTCAATCAGTAGGACATGGAAGACCAGGAAGGCCTGCAGGGGGATCACAGTCCCTGGGGAAGGGACAGGCTTGAACCATCCAAGTGGAGAGCAAAGCCGGACTTCTTCCCAACTCAGGGAGGTCTATATGAGCGCCATGCAAAAAGGTGCTAAGCCTGCTTTCCTGAGTCCTTTCCCACCCATCAGCAGCCCTGGTTCTTGCCCTGTGAGGCCGGAGCTAAGGCTTCCCCAGGACCACCACTTGCCCATACTGAGCCTTTGGGTGAATCAGAATGAAGTACCCCTTCTTAATGAGATGATCACCAAGTACTAGGTTTCATGCCTGTTTGCCTCCTTTGCTAGATGTCCTTGCATACAGCCTGAGTAACTGTATATGGCCGCCCGCTTCTAGAGAACCCCTGAGCTCCTGGCTGCCCTCACCATAGCCTTTCGCGCCATAGGCCAGGAATGGAGGGATGATGCTCTTCTTTCTCCTGGACGCATGCCCAGCAGCCCCTGGTCCATGCCCTTAATTAGCCATCCAGAGCCCACGTAGGTGTCATAAGTGCCGCCCCTATTGTAGCTGCAAAGAGTGAGGTAGAGGTGAGGCTGCTGTTGGTGGAAGAGACAGGATGGCCCCCAGACTGCCCCCTGCCTGCCACAGTCCCCAGCTCCCCAGGGCTCCCTCCAACCCTTACCTGTTGTCAAAGGCGGCGCCATCCAGCAGCATGCCGTTGTAATGGTAGCGGACAAAGTCACTGTCCTGGACCATGTGGGGGCAGTGGGGTGGGTGCAGCATGGTGCTCACCTGCACGGTGTCCGCCTTGTCCCACACATCCAGCAGGACCACGTCAAAGCAGAGGGTGGCATCCGGGGGAATGAGCCCCCCTGTGTTTGATACAGCCCTCAGAGTTGGGGGGTGGAGTCGAGGTCTGAACATTCCACTAGGCCATCCATTCCCCCGCCCCCAGCGGAGTCAAGCTAGGATCCCAGCTGGGGCCCTCTTATTTCCCTTCTTCCCACCCCAGGGGCTGAGAGACCAAAATTTAGGTCCCAGACCTAACGCTATTCATACTTGGAAAGTCACTATCCCTCTCTGAGCTTCATTTTCCTAGGGTCCTTGCTTCTGCCCCCTGGCCTCCTGCATCCCCCTGCCTGGGCCCCAGCCCTTCTTACCCATGCCGATGCTGCTGTAGCCCAGGTGCGGAGGCACAATGAGGCGTCACCACTCATTGGTACACATGCCCATGAGGCCTCAGTCTATGCTGGTGAGGAGGTGCCCCACGCCCACCACGATGGCAACCAAGGTGTGGCGGTCATAGCTGGAGAGGGAGGGGGTAGATAGGATACAGTGGCCTCTGCTCATGGTCGCATACATCCACAGGTGCTCACACACACAGTCTCCCTCCCTATACATAGGTGTAGATCCACAGGCTCCTCATCCCCTCTTCAAGCCTCTGTCCTTGGTGGGCCACAAGCCCCGCCTTAATAGGACGGGCTGCTACAAAAGGAAGTCCCGGAGGAGGGGTGGGCGTGGGAGCAGGTGGTCACGGGAGCAGTCTGCTGCTACTGTCTGCTGACTGCAAAAGGGTGGTACATTCAGCCGCAGGGGAAGAGGAACAGTGATTGAGCACGCAAACGATAAGCCAATGAAACCCTTGGTGTTTTGCATTTATTATCTTATTTAATTATCTCCCTTGTGAGGTGAGCATTATTGATTTCATTTTTCTTCTGAAAAAGACTAGGGAGGCCAAGTGACTTGCCCAAGGTCACACAACTAACGTGTGGTCTGTTGAACGCCAAAGCCCATGTATGGGCTCCTGCACCATCAATTCACCGAGGAAGGGAAGGGGAAGCACAGGGGGCTGGGGATAGGTTTTCAATTTTAAAAAAATGCTCTAATTTAATTCTTTTACATCTAGCTGTCCAGTTTTCCCAGCACCACTTTTCTTTTTTATTTTGCTTTTTCTTGGGGGAGGGGTAGGTAATTAGGTTATTTTAATAGAGGTACTGGGGATTGAACCTAGTACCTCGTGCATCCTCGTGCATGCTAAGCATGCACTCTACTACTGAGCTATACCCCCACCCACCCACTAGTTTTCAGTTTTGAAAAGGCCTGTTCTAAAATTGACATGGCTCTTATCTGTTTTTAGTTGCAATTTTCAGAAGTTAGTGAAGGATGGGAGATTGTTATTTTGATGGAAGGGGCTGTGGGTTGTGAACTGTTTTCCAAGCTCAGCACTGCATGAACTGGGCCCAGCTCCGATCCAAGATTTCCCGACAGGGAGGTCATCCCCCAGCTTCCGATCCCTCCCCCGCTCCTTGGTGGCCACGGGCTCAGAGCGGTACTCCTGGCTACTGCCTATACTTCATTTTACCCGTTGATCTGGTTGTCTGTCTGATCTGCTTCCTTCACAGTGCCATTGTGAGAACCCGACCATGGCACAAAGTTTCTACCAGTTAAACACTACCAGGGTTCTCCCGAGTCAAGACTGCCAGGCACTGGGTGAGGTTCACTTTCATTCATCATCTTGTTTGAGTCCTCCCATCAGCCTTAGGAATTAGGGCCTCAGTTTGTTTTTAACCACCTTTTTTTCAGATGAGGGAAGAAAAGCTTAAAGAGAGAAAATTCCTTGTCCATGATCACAGCCTGGGTTTGAACCCAAGGTCTTGGTCTCAGGAGTTCGTGTTCTTACCCAATATACTGCCTGCCTCCAAATCCACTAATTTCTGTAGGCCGAGCTGTGTGTTTTGGGGGTGGGTCTAAGAGGGACCGACTTCTTGGGGTATGGTGTGAAAGCTTGTGTGTACGACTGGAACCCAAAGTTCAACTGAAGCTGGTATGCAGACCTGCCCTGCTTCATCCAGGAAAAATAGACTTGCCAGAGCAGACTGAAGACCTGGCTCAGACCAGAAGCTGGTCTCTCAAATCCCAAGGCTGACAAGATGGGCAGCACAGGCCTGGTAGAACTAAGATGGAGGGAGGTGGGGGTGTGCGGGCACCCGGAGAGGGAGGCATGAAAACTCTGAGGAGCCCAGGGTGGCGTGTGTGACCGTGTGACATGTAGCCAGACAGGATCCCTACACCAGGCTATCCTGGAACCCTCCTGCTGTCTTATCCTGCCCACCTGCTTTACCCCACCCATTGCTCAAAACCCCCTCCAAAAAAAATTCTACTTATTCCTTCTTCTCTAAAGGCAAAGGCACTGAAACCTGCGGCTGGAGCCAGAAAGGGAGTCAGGGTGGATGGAAGGGTGGAAAGTCTTGAGACCATTGTCAAATTGACACACAGCAGCCCTTTCCCCAACTATGAACCAGAAACCACCCCCCCTTCATGTCTTTAAGTAAAGCACTGGTAAGTAGAGCAGTTCACCTTGGTTATCAAGCACTTTGGGGGACATAGGAAGCTTGTGCGAAAGAAATTGGGGTCCTTTGATAGCCAAAGGTTTGCGATTGAGGGCAGGAATGTCTTTGGGGAGATGGCTGTCTAGGAATCCCCCCCACACACACACACACAGCCTGCACTGTTTGGGGCTGAGGGAAGGGAAATGGTGAATCTGGGGGCACCCAAACCGTTACCTCGAGTCAAACTTCTTGCCGTCCTCTAAAGTGCTGTTGTAGTGGTGGCAGACAAAATCCCGCATCTGCACCTCCAGGCGACAGGCCCTGGGGATGTGGTAGCTCTCGATAACCACTTCTTCCAGAGGGGAGCTGGCCGGGCTGGCGCAGCCCAGCCCCCTCCCCACGGCCTGCACCAGCAGCAGTAGCAGCAAGGGCAGTAAGGGGGAGCCGGAGGAGGGTGTGGCTGGGGGCCCCCTCCCAGACCGTGGTGCCTGGAGCTGGGAAGGCCGGCAGCGAGGGCGAAGAGAGTCGCCGCTGCCAGACTCCTTTTCCCCCTCCTCCTCCCAGAGCTGGCTCTCCCTCTTCCTGTCCTCCATCCCCACCCCGGCCTTGACTGGTCCATGTAGAATGGGGCCTGGGGAGACTGGGCTGGTGGGGTTGGGGAGGGGGAGTGGAATAGCGGGACGAGGCCAGGCTGATAGTGTTGGAGTCGGAGGAAAGAACCACACCGAACTCCTAAAGCCAGCCAAGGTATCTCTTCCAAGTCTAGGCCTCTCCAGGTGGCTGGTGAGGCTCCAGAATCGAAGGGGTATCTCAGTGCTCCCTCCCACCCCTTCTGTCTCAGGAATGGCCTCTCCAGGGACAAGCTGCTTTGTCCTGCAAAAGCTGGACTGCCAGATGATTTTCTGACGTGGGGAGGGAGACCGAGTGGGAGGTGGCGGGAGTGGAGGGTGTGCAGGGTAAAACCAGGGGTGTGCTCCCCCTGGCCCCGGCTGGGGGGCACTTGGAGTGACCTCTTCAGGGCTGAGGGTGGAGCGTGAGCAGAAAGACCGCTGTGATGGAAGGAAGACGAGGTTCCAGAGCTTGGGCAAAGTAGAGGGAGGTGGGAATTCCCTCAATTTCTTGGTCTTAAGTGGGGGTGCGGTCTTTGTGTGGGAGGGGCCTTCTGGGCTCCCCATCCCTGCGGCAAGCCTTCCCGCACCCACTCACCATCTGCCAAGGGAAAGACCCCCAAGGACAGGAGGTCAGGGACTCAGGATACTCTTGGGCTTTCTGAAAAGAAAGGAGACGCCGCTCTCAGCCCCTCGGGGACCCAGACCCAAGCCACCACTCCGTTTTGCTGACCCCAATGCCCGGCGCTAAGACCCAGCGGGCGCGCCGGCCAGGCCCGGGTCCCTGAATCGGCCTGCCCGGCGGGGACGCCAGCTGGGCGGGGAGAGCCAGCCTGCGCGGAGTGGGCAGCGGAGGGGGCATGGCTCGTGGGGTTCCGGGGCTTCCCACCCGAGGACCTGATGCCCCTGGCAGCGGCCTACGGGCACGCGCTGGAGCAGGATGGGGGCCAGGGCTGGCGCGAGAGCGCGCGCTGCCTCGAGGCGGCGCTCCGGCTGCACCGGCTGCTGCGGGACAGCGAGGCCTTCTGCCACGCCAACCGCGGAGGCCCCGCGCGTCCGCCGCCGCCGCGCGCCCAGGGCCCGCGCCCCCCAGCCCCGACAGCGGCGGCGGCGAGTGGGCCCGGGGGTTGTGGCTCTTCGGCCACGTCCTGGAGCGCGCCGCCTGCCTGCAGCGCTGCAAGTTTCTCTGCCCGCCTTCCGGTTGTCCTGCCCTCCAGGCCAGCTGCTGCACGACTTCCAGAGCCGCCTGCCCTACCAGTACCTGCACTACGCACAGTTCAAGGTGAGCTCCCTGCCAGCGCCGGCCACCCCGTTGGATTGGGAGGAGCGCAGCTCCCACCCAGCACCCCGACCGCCGAGTCCTCCCGCGCGCTCTGGGCTGCGGGCTCTGTCCCCGCTGACCGGCTCTGTCCCTACTCCGCAGGCTAACCGGCTAGAGAAGGCGGTGGCCACGACCTACACCTTCAGAGGAACCCGAAGCATGAGCTCACCACCAAGTATCTCAACTACTACCGGGGACTGCTGGACGCCGCAGAGGAGCCCCTCAAGGACTTGGAGGCCCAGCCCTACGAGGCCGTCTTCCTCTGGGCTGTGAGGCTCTACAACAGCGGGGTTTCCGCAGCAGCACAGAGGACATGGAGCAGGCCCTGGCTGAGTACCTGGCCATGTCTGGCTGGCTGTGAGGGGGCCCATGAGCAGGTGGACTTCAGGGACTTCTATCCAGCCGTAGCAGGTATCCCCTCACCCAAACTCCTGTGGGCATCCCTCTCACCCACAGGCCCTGCTTCCCAGAATTCCTAAGTTCCCTTAACACAGATACTCATTCCATACACATTTATGGAGCCCCTAAGTGCTTGGGAGGCAGACCGGAATAAGGTGTTATGCCGGCCAGCAGAGCCTTTAGAGGCTAACAGATCACCTACCACTGGGCGCAGAGGGCTACAGTGGGGAGTGTCCAAAGTGCTGGGCATCGGTGCAGAGAGGATGTGATATCCCAAAAGGGTCTGGGGGAGGTTGGGATCCTAGGCCTTCCAGGCAGAGGGCTGTGCAGGTGTCAAGGTGCTGAGGTGGGAAACAGCCCAGCAGGTGTGTGCAGAAAGAAGTTTGCGGCCAGAAATCACACCTGGGGATTCCAAAAGGCAGAGTCCCTCAGCAAGGGCAAAAGAACTGTCCTGAGGTTCTCTCACTGGGCTTCAGTCCTGCTTCCAAACCTCACCTGTCATTCTCCCAGAATGCCCTGGCTTCCTCTGGCTTGGGGGTGGCAGGTGAGCTGTGGGGGTGGTGAGTCAGCCCAGCCCACAGCAGTCTTCCTCAGCGTCACTTGTCACTTTACACACATTATCTCATGCGATCAGGAAGCAGAGCTGGGATTGGAAGTCATCTCTGTCATTCACATCATTGGATGTGGATGGAGCTGGTCAGCACACCAGCTCCTCGCTGCTGCCACCCACCCCCACCAGATCTCTATGCAGAATCCCTGCAGTGCAAGGTGGACTGGACTGTGAGGCCAACTTGACCCCCAACGTGGGCGGCTACTTTGTGGAAAAGTTTGTGGCCACCATGTATCACTACCTGCAGTTTGCCTACTACAGACGTGAGCCTCCTGGCGGGCTTGGGGCAGGGGAGAGCGCTGCGTGGGGAGTCATGCAGAGTCATGGGGCACTGTCCCTCAGAATTGAGGACCCTGGTGATGGGAGGCAAGGCTAGAGGTTGTGGGGCAGGTGAGAGGCTTGTGGGAGGGAACAGAGAGCAGCCTCAGGGGAGAATTCCAGGGCCTCTTGGGTAAATGACTAGATAGCAACAATTGCATAGCACTTGACAGTTTACAGAGCCCTGCTACATCTGTTTACCTCACTTGATCCTCTCACAAACTGCCAATAGCTGACATTACTGGGCCCATTTTTCAGATGAAGAAACTGAGGCTCATAGAGGGCAAGGGGCCATTAGTCACATGGCCAATAAAAAGTAACACCAGGACTCAAGGTTCTCCTCACTTGAGGGAGAGTCTGGCATCAGCTGGGGCTAAGATGGCCAATCTCCAGGGTCTCTGCAATGCAGAGATGCCCAGATTCAGACAGAGGCTGGAGCTGGAGTGGAGGAGCTGAAGACCAAGAGGCCAGCAGACCCTTTGCGGGTCCAGTTGGCTAAGAGGTTGAGGGCTGGGCCACTGGCCTCTGATTTCCCAGTACCCTCATCCTCCAGCTGTGTGAGCTGGAGCAGTTGATCTAACCTCTCTGTGCCTCAGATTTCTTGTCTGTAAAATGGGGATAACAATAACAGTGAAGCTTAAATGAGCTACACGGGGCATAGGAGAAGTGCCCAATACAGTCTGGCTTGCATTATTATTGGGTGGGGTGAGGGGCTCAACAGATATTCTGGGAGGTGGCTGGGGAGCCAGGGGCACTGGACTAAATTGGGAGGTAGGGGTGGGTTAGGTGAGGGTTATCCCTGAAGGTGGGGAAGTGCCAGGGCCACTCCTCCCTCCTGTCCTGCCTACAGTGAAGGACGTGCGCCAGGCTGCCCCGCAGTGCCGCCAGCTACATGCTCTTTGACCCGGGAGACAGTGTCATGCAGCAGAAGCTGGTATTACTGCTTCCACAGGGCTCGCTGGGGCCTGGAGGGGGAGGACTTCCACCCCAGGGAGGTGGGCATCGGGACATATGATTTGATAAAATATCCTGGCTTCCTCCAAAAGCAGGATGGGAGAAGAAAAGAATTAATATGGTTTGTGTTTGGAATCCTGGGTTCAAACCCAGCCCCACTAGCTGTGTGGTCCTGGAAACACTGCGGACCTTTCTGAGTCTGTTGCCTCACCTGCAAAATGGGAGTGGTATTGCCTACCTGACCAGCACAGTGCCTGGGAGGTGGGAGGTAAAAAATACCTGTCTATTCCTGCCTCCTCCCCTTCCCACCCTCATCATCCTCACTGCTGGCCTTTGCCCTCTTCCCCAGGGACCCCCTAACCTGGACCAACTGAGGAAGCTCCTTGGGAGTTCAGGGCAAGGCTGGCAAATATGGTATACATGATGCCACTCCCGATTTCCTTGTCAGTGGCAGACAGTGCTAATTGATTAAGGCGTTCTTTTTCATTGAGCCCTCAGAATCCTTCTTAACCTTCAGCAGGTATGGTTTTTCGATCAGCATGGAAACTGATACCTGTTCCCGGGTCCTTGAGCTGGAAAAGGGCCACAGGACCCAGATCCTAGGAGCTCTGGCTCCTCCACCATCTGGCAGCAAGGCCCAGCTCGCCTCACTTGCCTTCACTCCACCCAGGAGGCCATGCTTTACCACGACCAGACAGCTGAGCTGCTGGAGCTGCTGGAGCTGCTGGACTTTGCACACATGTACCTGCAGGCAGATGATGAGGTAAGTGGCCCCCTGCCCTATGGGGCTGGATGGTGATAGAGACCTGTTGGTCCTCTTCCTGGGGCTCCTGTGCTAAAGCGCAGCCCCAGCCCCTGGCAGCCAGCTGCTGTGAAGCAGAGAGCTTTCACCTGTCCCTTACTTACACCTGCCCTTCTCTCCCCGCTTCGTGTTCTCTTGTCCCCCCTTCTGTCCATGTCTAAATCTTGCTTCTCCTGGACTCAGCTCAGGTTGGCACCTCCTCCAGGAAGCCCTTGCTGCCTGTCCTGACTCTGTCTTCTGGGCTTGCAGTACCTCCCTGCACTGGAGTTATTTGCAGTCCTCATCCATCTCACCCACCCCTTTCTCCACCCAGCCTCCTAGATGACTGTGCTTCCGGACAGGGAACCAGGGTACTCCCAGCTCTCCCACAGCACCTGGCACAGAGCTGGGGCTCAGAAACTGAGTCTGAATGAACCAGTGAGTGGGTGAATGAATGAATGAACGCAGGAAGGAAGGACCACAGTGTGTCATTACATTGATTGAGAACCTGAATTCTCTGAGGTGTTGCTGCTCAGCGTGCTATTTATCCATTCCCTCCTTTGTTCATGCACCCATGCCCCCTCATCAAACACAGGGGCTGCGTCTGCGCTGGGAGCAGCCAGGCTTTGGTGCTAGCCAGTCTTGGCTCTACCACCTCCCAGCTAGGCAACCTCCAGGCAAGTCTTAGGTAACCCTCGAACTTCCGTTTCTTCACCCATTGAATGGGGAGAATAATGTCCATCTCACACTGTTGTGCTGAGACTCAAATGAGATCGATTACATAAAGCACTTAGTATAGAGCTGGCATACAGTAGGTGCTCACATAACTGTTACTTGTTGCCTGCTGTTTGCCAGACACCGTGCTTGGGCCAAGGGTAAATTCATGAAAGGCACAGTGCCTTGCCCAAGCAGCTCACTGATGCATGAATCACTGTGAAATGGGAGAGGCCATCACAGGGCAATGGAGGAGGCCTCCAGACCCAGCCAGGGTCATCAACAAGGACTGCATCCTGGAGCTGATGCCTGTAATTGGAGGGATAAACAAGAGCTATCCAAAGTGTTCCTGGCTGGGAAACAGCATGAGCAGACAATATTCAAGGTCTAGCAGTATTCCCTGCGTATTTATGCTGAAAAGGTGGGCTGTAGAGAGGGCAATGCTTACAATAACACTGAATCTCTGCCAGTGGAGCGATTCACACATCAGTTCAAGGAGGGGGCAGTTTGGGAACATGACTTTGGGAGAAATCCTCAAATCATTCCTGTGTGAGATCTTGAGGCTGGGAAGGAGGGGCTTTGGGGCCTGTGATGGGATGGGAGGGCCCCTTAGCCAGGAAGGGGGCCCACCTGGGTTTGTACCTGCTGTGACCTGGTTTCTCCTAGATGGAGCTGGAGGAGTCAGAACTGCCCATAGAGCCTGAGGAGCTTCCACTTGATGCCAAGTTTGAGGGGAGGGCGACTACGAGGAGAGCATCTATGCTGACTGGTGGCAGGAGCCGGATGCCAAGGGTGATTGATGGGGCTGAGGCTGGTCAGTGAGTTGATCCTGGTGGAGGGGTGGGAATGCAGCCTGGGATGGAGTTTGGAGACAGAGGGATCCATGCCCCAGGATGCAGAAGCTGTGGAGTAGGTGTAACCGGTGTTGGCATGTCTCCTCTGGGGACTTCTGGCCTGTCAGCAACCCCTGTCCCTCTTGGTGGAGGGGATGACATCTTTCCTGGAGCAGGGGCCAACTGAGACCTGTTCTTGGGGAGCCTCACTGCTCCCTGCCCCATCTCCCCTGAGGACAGCACCCAGACACCTGTTGGGAATGGGGTGGGGGGCTAATCCCAATGCTCTCTCCTTTCATTGTCAGAGCCAGAGCCTGAACTAGCATGAGAAGAGGGCCCCCCTGCACCCCTCAAGAGCTTGGGAAGCCTGGCGCAGTGGCACCACCTTCACCAGCCTGGGCAGCAACAAGAACTATTTATTAAACATGTAAAATGGACATAGCTGACCAGGCTGCATCCTGTTCCACCTGGGAGCACTGCTCCGCATGTAATGGAGGAGAACAAATCTGACTCTATATTGGATCTGTTCTTTAGTTTTAATCACTGTGCCCTGATTTCTAGGTTTAGTCTTGCTAGCTCTGCACCTTTTGTAAAAACAATGTTGCCTTTAGTCTGAAATATACAGGAGAGCCTATTCTCAGGGCTCTGACCTTAAAGAATGTTAGCACTTCTGCACTTATGTACAGATGGCAAGTTGCAAAATGTGTGTGTGTGTGTGTGTTGTGTGTGTTGGCTGGCTTTCCGAATAATGTCACTACTCCTTGCCCCAACACCTCGTCTCCCAACTTATTGGCCTGTCGTGCGGCAAGCAGAACGAGTTTGGGCTCAGTAACACCCAGACCCCTCCTGCCTATTTCTGGGTGTCTGGACCACAGGATGATGGTGCTGCAGCTGCTGACAGCCTGCCCTCCTCCCCATGTCCCCCAACCCAGACAGTCTCCTGAAGGAGAAGAGTCCAGCTCTTCCTAGTTGGGGTCTCAGCCTGAATTGGAGAGACAGAAGAGGGGCAGCTGGCATCAGAAGAGCACTCAACCAGGAGTCCAGCGGTTCCTGGTACACTGGCAGTGGGTGCTCAATAAACATTTCTTGTTTGGAGAATCGCAGCACTGGGGTCTGGTCTCCCCTGGGTGGAATGGTGAGGATGCAGGTTCTTCCCTCCCTCTACATCCGTCTCCTCTCATCAATAAATGCGGAGGCAGGCGAGGGGCCACAGTTTGACTGGGTGTTTGTGAACTGTGGAGCAGCAGCCTGAAATTGCAGCCCCCCGCCAGGGGGCGTGAGGATGCAGTTCTACCCGAGTCCTGGGAAGATGGTGGTTTCAGATTTCTAAGATGAGATGTCCTATATTTTCCTAGTTCAGCATCGCCTCCCTCAGGGACTGTGGGGTGGGGGCCGAGAACATTTACTTTCGGTTTTCACTTTCCAAGCATTTACTGACCCAGGTTCCTTCCAGTTAGAGCGAGCATGCCCTGCCCTGTCCTGCCCTCTCTGCCCGTTCTCCTATTCATACCACAGTAGGGAACCTGGCCCTCTCAGGACCCAGAAGAGCCCTAGGGATATGGCTTGATAACAGGAGACTTCGTAGTGGCAGTGGGACTGCGAGACTGTCTTGCTCAATCTTGCACTGCTTCTTGAGGGCAGAGAGTCTGGAGGTGGGGTGAGGGTGATGCCAGGTGGCTACCGCCCAGTCCCCCAACCATGTTCCAGAGTGGGCAGGTGGGGGCAAAAGGAGTCTCTCTAGGGAGGGACCCTTGGCCAAGGCCAGCTAGGTGACAGTTCTGCCCCACTGTCCACGTTTCTGGTCTCCCAGGGGCAGGGTGGTAGAGGAGGCTTCTCCTACCAGCGGATGGAACTGAAGCTGGTAAGCCCAGTTCTCACCATCCACACCCCTACCCAGATATGCTTGGTAACCTGATCTGGGTCCTGCCCATCTCTGTGCCCAGGAGGACTCCCTGCCCCACCCCATGCCCTTCCCTGGGCCTCTGGTGAAGGAAAGCCAGAGTCTGAGTCTGGAGCATGAGTGGGTCAAGGATGGGGGCGTTGGTGATCTCACTCTTCCCTTCCTCCCATAGGTGATTCTGCAGTGGTGGCGTCTCCAGAGAGCTCTCAGGTGCCAGGCTGGCCCTGCCCTAGCCCAGCACTCTCACGCGGCTGCGTTGTCAGCTTCCCCCAAGCTCCGCCCCCTGTTTCTGGGAGGCGCTGGCCCTTAGTGGGGTGGGGAGCGGGGACGTGCTAGAGCGTGCCTGCGTGAGTAGGCGCTTTGGAATCTGGATGGCTGGGTGTGAGTCTGAAAGCGCCTATGTGCAGGAGTGAAGAGGGCTGTGGGCTTGTGTCTTGTGGCGATGTGCGGGTCTGGATGTGAGCTTGAGCCTGCGTGCACACGTCTAAGAATGTCCATGGCAGCGTCCTGGGCGACTGAGTGTGTTTGCGCATGCATCCCGGAGGGTGCGCGCACTCCTGACTGTGATTCCAAAGGTTCCTTCACTCGCTCAGCACGTTATCTATTTGAGTGCCTACCCAAGCACCCTGCCTTCACGGGTGCCTCGTTGGAGCTTGTATTCCAACGAGGAGACAGGCAATAAACTATGTGAGGGGTGGCTTCTCAGTGGGAAGGGCGCCTGTCAGGACAGACATCTCTCCTGGCCTTTTGGGAAAGGAGGAGCAGGCAGGCTGGAGGGTGGCTGACTGCTGTGTCAGCCTGTGAATGGAGTCGCCCAGGTCAGGAGCAGAAAGCGAAGTGACTCAATTGACAAGGCCTCACCATCCCCCCCAGCCCACTCAGGGCAGGGCGGGGGTTGCTCAGAGACCCAGGGAGACCCTGCTCCAGAATACAACAAGCCTAATGCTTGGGGCCCACCCTGATGGGCTCCTGAAACTCTGAGATGGAACCCTGCAGGGTTTGAGGTGGTGGGGGCGACCCGGGAATAGACATTCTCTGGAGCGGTCCTGACCCTCCTCCAGCCTCCCCCTCCACCATCACGGGGCCTCTGGTATCTCGCCCTGGCCCATGCTATTTCTGGCCCATTCTATATCTGATTTCTTGTCTCCCTGTTTTCCCTTTGACATTCCATCCCCCCCACACACACACACCTTGCAGTGAAGTGTGGCTGGAGCTACCTCTGTAATTAAGAGCCCTCCCAGACCAGCCGGGCACACATCTACAGGACCAGGCCGTGCGCAGCCTCTGGTGTCGAGGCTCCTCCCCCGGACAAAGGGCGGCAAAAAATGGCAAGAGCACCCCCACCCTCACCTCAGGGGCCTTGCACCGTCCTGCCCTGCTCCTGCTCCCGCTGGTGCCAGGGGTCACTCCAGCCAGAAGCATTTGGGAGGGACTTCTGCCACCAATATCCTTTTCCCAGGCCTGAAAGGGACACCCTGAGCAAGTCCCCCTCCCCAAGCACCAGTGGGCAGGGGCAGTGGTGCAAACGGAGTCCCACGAACAGAGATCTAAACAAGTTACAAGTCAAGCTAACTGTTAAATAAGACACCTGGACCAGTATTCCTCCACAGGGACCCGAAAGGCCGGGATGGAATTGAGAATTCTGACTCCTTCTCAGAACATGGCAGCCTCTGGCAGCCTCTGGGAAAAACTACTCCTTGGCCTCCAGCCCCTGGGCCATCCCCTTCACACCCCTGGCTCCCCCCACATCACAAAGGGCCTCCAGCATGCGTGTAGGCACCCCAGCTCGCGTGTCCCTGGTGTGTGCGTCCCTTTCCCACAACTGCCCCTCGTCACCTCTTTGCCTGAGTGTGCACACGCCAAGTGGTGCTGCTGTCAGAACAGGAGGAAGAGCCCAAGTAAGAGACCCCCAGGCCCCGGAAGCAGGGTCACTGCTGGGCAGGTCCCCAGAGCGTGGACTCCAGGGGGAGAGGTATGAACTCTCTGTAGGCTCGTCCCCTTGGCCCTTTGTGGAGGGGCACAACCTCCTGGAGGACTAGAGCAGGGGCCTTCGCGAGGGCAGGACCCGGGACAGAGGCCCCCCCCCCCCCCGCCCCAATGTAAGCCTGGCTCTGCCCCATCTGCCACAGGGAACAACTTCTGTTTGCACTCTTTCCCCACTGCTGTGATGCCAGGGGAGAGCGGCTGTGTGCTGAAAAGGGACCAGCATCAGCCTGAAGTTTAGCATCGCGTCTGTTCCCCAGGTCTCCCCATATGAAGGTGGCCATCCCCTCTTAGGCTGCAGAGGAGGGAAGAAGGGTGTGTGTGTGTGTATCTGAGTGTGCTGGGGAGACAGCACTGACACGGGCAGCATTTGTGTATCTGGATCTGTGTCCCTGAGTGTGTATCTCTAAGGTGTGAGCATGGAAGTGTGTGTGTGTGTGTGTGTGTGTGTGTGTGTGTGTGTATAGTGTGTGCAGATCTATATATCTGCCTGCCACTGTCTGGGAAAGGGGACCCCACAGAGACAGGGCTGATTGTGAACACACAACAGAAACTCTTACGCCTCCTTATATGGCCCAGAGGCCTCGTGGAGGATGAGAGGAAGGGAGGTGAGCAGATGTGAGCAAAGGAGGGCAGCCCGGCTGCCGGTTCACCTTCCCCAGGAAGCACCTCCCCATTCTCCACCAGCTCCCCTCATTGGACCTCGCTTTGCCAATAACTCCTGTCTCTGGGATGACTTGGGAGGGGCCTCCTGGTGCCCTTTCCTTCTTTACTCTGAGGCCCCAGAAAGCTGCAAGGTTGAATTAGCCATATGTGTTCTTGGGGGCCCAAGGACTCTGTTTCCACAGAGCTCCTGGCAAGAGAAATGAGTTTAAATCACCGGGATGCGAACTGAAGCTAGACCCCATAAGGAATTTACCAGTGTCAGGAGAAAGGAAGGGGTTAAGCCAGGCTTAGGTCTGGGAAGTGGGTGTGTGTCTGTGTGTTGTGTTTGTGTGGGGTGTGTGAAGTGGGCAGGGGAAGATGGGAGGTGGGAGAGGAAGGAAGTGAAGCCCTGGTAGGGGCAGGAGCCTAGGACTGGGAGCTCTTTTCCTCCCAAGCTGGGGACTGCGTGGCAGGGTGGCAAGAGTGTGGGTGGGGCAGGGATAAGGTGGGGAGAAAGATGCTGAGATAAACTGGAAGAGGGGGAGTAAGGGAAACAAAACAAAGGGCAGTGGCCCTGCCGTGCGGATGGTAGCTGATCACGGATATTGATGTCTCCCTGGCCCCTTCCAGGAAGACTTCGTGGATGGCACAAGCCTCGGAAGTGAGACGTTCACCATCATCCCTTTCTCTGGTGGAGACAGTCAAGAATGCTGCTGATGGACCATCCCCCAGTCCATCTTACATGCTAGCTTTGGGAATATAAATCTTTTTTAAGGAGGGACCCTTTCCGGAACAGCCACCCCTCCAACACTGATGCACACAGAGTGACTAAGATGACATGTTTACACTTGGCTCTCTGGAAGCCCTTTGAGGGTTGGAGTCATTTTGATTTTCTGTGTCACCAGTGTCTAGTCCAGTACCTAGCATACAGCTGGTGCTCAATACTTATGTGTTGATGGATGAATATCTGTAAGACCCTTAGCACGCCGTATAGCCACCAGCAGGCATTCATTTCATCAACCACAGAAAAGAAAGACCCTTGTCTATTGGGAAGCTCTTTCTGATTACTCACCCAGACTCTTCCACTTCTGAGGGGCCTGCTGCCCCATTTCTTTTATGCCAGTGTTGATTTCCTTTAGATCTGCTGCCTCTGGAATTTTTTTTTAAGTAACTCTCAGCCCTGTAACAAAGGGCTCTCCTTCAGAGGGAGATAAGGATTTGAAAATGTGGAAGCAAATAATAATAATAATAATAATAAATTTTTAAAAGCCTGTGGTGGGGGGTGTAGAGCTCAGTGGTAGAGTGCATGCTCAGCATGCAGGAGGTCCTGGATTCAATCCTCAGTACATCTATTAAAAAAAAAAAGTGGAAGCAAACTAAATGGGGGAAGAGGGCAAACAGCACGGATAAGGGAATTTAAGGGAAGAACCAGAGGGGCCAAGGGAGGACAGATTAGACTGCTGGGAATGAAGGGGATGCTGGGCGTCGCTCTGCATGGAAGCCTCACTAAGTCCTGGGTCATGTGGGTGGGGAAGCAGCTGGTAAGTTGGAAGCAAGAACCAGTCTTCTTTCTCTCCACAGGGTAAAATGCAGGCTGCACTGTGCAGGCCGGCCACTCTCCTGCTGGATGACAGGATGCCACCTGGGATGAGGCAGGGGACAGGCCTGTGGTGGAGTCACTCCAGAATTCCTCTCCTCACTTCGGAATTCTTCAATTCTTCTTCCTCTTGCCTTCACTTCCTGTTATTTTCTTCCCTTCCATTTACAAATAAAACTGGCCAGAGCCCCAGAAGTAGATGATGTTCTAGGACTTCCTCCTTGTTCCTATCCAGGCCCAGGCCCCTGGTTCCCTGACTGTCATTTGCAAACCAAGAAGACCCTAATGAAGAAGTATCTATATTTTGGGGATTATTAAAGCATTCCTTGTGCAAAGACTGTGTTAATTTATTCATTATTAATTCCACATGTATTTGAGTACCTAACAGAGTAGGAGTGTGCTAGGGATTAGACGATAAAGCATAACTATTCATGACACGTTCATAATCTAGCTGGGGAAGCAGACACACACATGCATAATGGAGACAATGAATAGATACATACAATGAATACAATGGTAATAAAATCAATAATTATTGGTTTGAAACAGTATTAGGATTTAAGTTATTCCTCCAAAGCCAACTATTTTTGGGGAGGGTATAGCTCACGTGGTAGAGCATGTGCTTAGCATGCAGGAGGTCCTGGGTTCAATCCTCAGTACCTCCATTTAAAAAAATAATTAAATAAATAAACCAAATTACCTCCCCCCACCTCCCCCAAAAGAAGAATGATAAATATAATATGGCAGACAAATAGCACAAATCCAAATCCAACTATTTTTGAAATAAGAAAGCTCAGAAATAGGTCATGGGTGGGGCTAACGGTCTGGTATATTGAGGTGGAGGAGGGAGGGGAGGGGAGAAATGGTGTCAGGTGCCAGGTGCCAGTGATTTGGGGGTACTTTGGGAGAGTAGGCTAGAATCTAGATGATTAAAAAAGCTTCAGGATCTGCTTTGCTTGGAAGGTGCTGATGTGAAGTAAAACCTGCTTAAGGACACTGCAGAGACAGAAAAGGGACAGTTGGAGGAATGCCCTGCACGGAGCCACCATCAATCCTATCTGACTAAACAGGGTTTTATCTTGAGCCATTCATAACCCTACTCTGAGCTTTAACTCCTTCAGCTATAAAATGAGTGATTTGACTATTCAGTGATTCCCAGACTTTTTGATTTCACAGACCAGTAAAATGCCAAAGAAAAAAAATTAAGACTGTGAAAGTTTCCAACTTTTTATTTTAATGCCTAAGTATTAATCAAAACAACTATCCTTTATCAGTATCTCTTCATAAGACAATTTTTAGCATCAAATTGAAGGTAAGTCATACTTGTAGGATAATACAAAGGAATAGATTTCGTTCTGTGGGAAAAAATTTAAACCTTGATTATATTGTCCTTTTCCCATTTTGCTGAGAACTAGTAAAAACTTCATCACAGCCCATCATGGGTCTGAAGACCATTCTTTGGAAACCTCAAGGGATCTGTTCTGTTTCCCCAGTAACATAGCCAACTTTTAGGATGCTGAGAACAACCCTTCTCAGGCACCAGGAGCTCCACTGTTGGTGCCCTAATTGGACTAACTTTCTCCAAATTTCTCTCTCCTCACCTTGCCGCCCAACTTCTCACATCATCTGACCTCCACCAGCTCACATACATAATTTACCACATCACGAAGGAAAGTCAGGGAATTCTTTTTAAGGATTTCATGTTAAACAGTTGATAGCTTTAATGAGCTATACCTTGATATATTTAAAACTCATGCAAACACTCTTAGGTCAAAGGATTTCATCTTCAGTGGTCACATTCCACAGAGTTGGGAAGTTTAAACTTTTAAAGTTCCGTGGGTAGTTAACGGTAACTATCTAGTACACCAGTCTTCTGTGGGTTTGAAAATGAAGCCAGCTGCTCTAAAGACATCCGCACCACTTGATTCTGTAAACTCACCCTTTGGACTCTACCCTAAAAATACACTTGAATAGAAGCACTAAACTCCGAAGACCTCAAGGTTGCCCGGCGGCGGGAGACCGGCCCAGAGTGGGAGGGGCGAAGGAGGGGTCAGAGCACCGCCCTCGCCCCACCCCCGCCAAGCTGGCCCAGCCCCTCTCACGCTCCCTTAAAAAAAAAAAAAAAAAAAAAAAAAAAAAAAAAGCGCGGGCGCTCCTTGCGCAGGCGCAGTACTGCTTGTGCCTGAGCGGCGCTTGCGTGGTGACTACTAGTGGGATGGCGGAGTTGGTGCCTTTCGTGGTTCCCACCCGAAGTAACAAAACCTTGCTGGTGTGGGAGCTGAGCTCCGGACCCGGAACCAAGGCCTTGCAGGTGAGCTAGCCAGAGTGGAGGGAAGGATGGAGAAAGCTGCCCCAGCCCCAATAACTGGGAGTCCCAGGCCAGGTGACCACCTCCTTGCCCGAGCCTCGCGCCGCAAGGTGACCCCTGCCTGAGCCCCTGCCGCCATGTGACCCCCACCAAGCCTTGTGCTGCCAGGTGATCCCTCGCCCTTAAGGAGCTTGTAAACTACTGATGAGGAAAGATGCACAAACAAATCAATAAAGAATAGTGCTTTGGCGGAGGGAAGGGAGGCGCCGGTCTTTCTGCGCAGAGCTCTCTGGGACCTCACGGACGCACGCACGCTGGTCTGCATGCCCTCTCCGGGCCAGAGGTCGACTTGGCGCTGAGCCGTGGCCAGGTCCAGAAAGGCGGTGCGCGGCGCCAGCAGCAGGGGCGCCAGGGGCCAGAGCCATTACCCGCTGGAGCTGCAAGGGGGGGGATGGAGCGAGCCAGCAATCGGGGAAGGGAGGGGGCCGCACGCGCACCGCGCCACGCCTGCCCTGTCTGCCTGGCTTCGCGCGAGAGGAGGGAGAGGGAGGGGGCGGTGCCGATAGACCGGGTGCAGCGCGCCCGGTAACGGCCCCCGCGCGCGCCGGGGGGCGGGGCGGGGCCGGCGCGCTCTGACCTCCCCGCGCCCCTCCGGCGGCGGGAGGCAGGAGGTGCTGTGCGCAGGCGCGCCCGGCAGAGACCCTCCCCGCATGGGGTGGGGCATGCGGCAACGGCCTCCAGCTCCCCCCAGGCCTGAGCGGCGACTGCCAACGGGCCGGCGGCGGGCGGAATGGCGGCGGCCGCTGAGGAGGCGCGAGCCCCGGTCAGGCCTCCCCACTCCGTGCTGGACCATGTACTCAACCCACGGACCCCTGTTGCCTGCTCGCGGCGCGGCCTCCTGTGGCCTCGGCGTGTTGGGTCAGTAGCGCCTGGGCCCTGGGACTGCAGGGGTCAAAGGGGTTGGGGTACCGAGTGCGGAGTAACGGTAATGGGGTGTAAGTAAGAGAATGGTGGAGGCAGAGTAAAGGGGGAAGTTACAGAGCTCCGCTTGGCCAACTGGTTAGTGATGGCAGGTGGGAGTGTAGCGGAGTGATGGGCGTGCAGAGTGGGGAGTGACTGGGGACAGCTGTGGTGTTTAGGTGTGGGGTGGAAAAGGTCTGTTGCCATTGGAGGTGAGGCGTGCAGAGTAGCTGGCTTCGTAGCATGAATTAGAATAGGAGCAGGTGAGACCTGCTGGTGTGGAACAGAGAGGGAGAAGGGGACAGGAGCTGTGATTGAGTAGTGGGACTAAGGACAGGTCTTGAGAAGTGAGCGAGGCGCTGTTTGCTCAGAACAGAGTGATATGTTTATGGTGTGCTTTATGGAGAGAGAGGGAGAGACCCAGAAACCTGAGGGGAGTGCACTGGGGAGGCGTTCAGGAAGGGACAGGACGGAAGGATTGTTCCCCCATTGTTTGCTGGGCCCCTTTCCCACCCAGCAGAAGACGAGGAGTTCCTGGTGAGAAAGGTCTTTGTGAAGAGAAGGACGGGCCTAGGTCTCTAGAAGCTATTAGGGTTTTGGAGGGCCCAGCAGGCTTTTGGGGCTCCAGTCCCCCAGTGGTAGGGGATGGAGTTGTCCTAGTGTCTTGAGTCCCTTCCAGTGTTGGCTGTTTTGTTCCTCTCCTGTTGCCTCAATGTCTACTTTTTCTTTTGTCAACACCTTACAGAACCGGGTCTTGAGGCCAGTGCCTCACACAGGGGCCCCCCTAGGCCAGCCTCACACAGGGGCCCCCCTAGGCCAGCCTTCTGAAGCCGTGGGCCGGGGTGGGGCAGGGAGGGTCAGCCCAGGTCAGATTGATCTAGACCAGGGGGAAGCATGGAATGATGGGGACCAGGGCTAGGGCGGCTCCGTTCTCTCTTCATGGTCTTCCCCTAGCAGGGGCCTCCTCTGCTGGTTCCACTTCCCCCAGGGAGCCCACTCGCAGCCTAGGCCAGCCCCAGGAGCCCAGCCAGGGGTGGGACCCAGCCTAAGGCTGGCTGTGCTACCACCTAGCTCCTGGAGCAGGAGATTGGACCCCTCGGACTGGTCCCCTGGTGAGGGAAGAACCGTCCTGTGCATATCCTCAAGGAGACACCTGGCACTGTTGCCTTCCCTGGGCAGAGACTTGTAATGATTTTCTTGTCTGCCTCTTCGTCTGTGCCTTTTCTTTGGAGGAGTTGACCACATCCTCCCATCTTTTGGGCAAGCGGGCTGGATGAGAAAAAGAAAAAAAAAAAAAGAATAACACTTTGAATTTATTTGTATTATTTAAATTTTTATGAATGTATTTGTATACTACAGGATGCTATCTAAAGTTGAAATAGAGGTTTAAGAAAGAACTAGCAATGTAAGAAATCCACAGTAATGTGTAAGTTATTTAGAGAGTTAACATGAGATATTTGCACTCTCAAAGAAGCTTGCTAATGCAGATGATGCTAGAAGAATGCTAATTCTTTTAGTTGTTTATAAAATGTATAGAGGTATGTGTGTTCCTTCTTCTCACAGCGTTTAGTAACTTGGGGAGTGGGGCTGCTACAGGTTCAGGTCCTACTTCAGTGGCGGGTCCATCTTATCTCCTCTTCAGGTCATATTCTCAAGCAGGAGCTACGGGATGACATGACTAAAACCGTTAACTTCCTTTACTTACCCACAAGCCTGTAAGAGGCTTCTGCAGGACTTCCTTGGTTGCTTTCATCATCACCTTCACCAGCAGAGGTCAGGGAAACCTTCCGATTAATCAGGGGCCCTGGAAGTGATACAGAAAAGTATTGATTTAAAAGTAATAACATTTATTTAGGGCTTACTATGAACTCATTGCTTAAAATGTGGTTCTATTTAATCTTCACAACCACTCTATGAAATTGGTATTGATAAATCTCAGGTGTATCCAAAATAATTCTCTGTCAAGTTGTGTTATTTTTAGGTCTCTTGCCTCTTTAGGTTCATCTGGGGACCAGACATAAGGGGTTCAACCTAATGCCCTTCCCCTAAGCATCTCCAGATGCCAAGGAATGGCCAGTTACTACTTTGGATTCAATGGATGGTCAAAAAGAATCATAAAGGTAAACTGTAGATTTTCTTTGACTAACCAGACTCCTTTCAACATTGAAATCCTAGACTTTAGAGAGTAGACTAGAACTGGGTTGTGGGGAGATGTGAGAGACCTCCAGCTGGAAGTATCTAAGCACTGACCTGCCACGTAGAATTAATGATAACCTCAATGATTTGGTGGTGGTGTTCCTAATTTTCTCCAGTATCTGTATGGTATATAATAGAAAATAGTTGTCCGTATCTAGTAATTCATTTGCAAGTCTTGCTTGATTTTGAAGCAACAGGACACCTACTATTAAGTGGGCTTGCTGGAGTTTAGTTTTTACTTCTAATAACAAAATATTTTGAAGTCTTGCCTTTAATTCAAAGTCCTGGGTAGGGGTGTAACTCAGTGGTAGAGCATGTGCTTAGCATGCATGAGGTCCTGGGATCAATCCCCAGTACCTCCGTTAAAAGAAAAAAAAACAAAAAAACTCATCACCAAAATTCTACCAGCTTCAGGATCTTTCTGACCTTGAAGAAAGGGAAAATGAAGATACTGTGGCACCACATTAGAAGCAAAGCCTGAAGTTCTGTGCTTTAGAGGTGGTGTTGCTGTCCTATGAGTGCAGGAGTCCTGGAGCTGGCATGGCCGAGGAACCCTTGGATAAGCTGGAGGAAGGTCTGTTTTCCAGTGTGTGGTGGGTGGTGAGGGGGTGGGATTTCTCCTTTTTCCTTTCTTTCCGAAACTCATTTTTTCAGATACATCATCACCTTCGCTAAGTAACTAAAGCCCTGGGCAGAGTTTTTCTGCCTTGCCATTATAGGTTCTTATCTTAGGCAATGCCTGACAGAACCTTTAACTTTAAAATTTTAGAGCTGACTGCCTGCCAAGAAGCTTAGGAAGAGGGAAAATTTTTTTTTTCCATTTTTGGTTAATAATTTGTTTTGTGCTAAAATAGTCCTTCCCAATACAGATCTCTTGTATCCTTCAGTTATCCCAACAAAATCATCATCTAAAGATTTAAACTCTTGTGTAAATGTTCAGTCCTATGCCTTCTGTATTAGGACTTGAGTGGATGAAGTCAAATGTTGATCCCTAGAAGGGTTTTTCCAGCTGGTACCGAGTTTTCTCTTAGAAACCATGGCAGTTGGGGTTAGGGTTTTAAGTCAGAGGCAGATCTGTTAATTAATGGAATGGAGGAGGCTCCACCATCCACCTGAGTGGCTGATGCTCTGGGAGAGGCCAGATCATCTGCATTACCACCAAGCCTGTCTCATTGTGTGATTCCAGCTGTTTATGCATGGGAGAGCAGGAGTGTAGTTTCAGCTTGTCCATTTGAAATCTGAGTGATGTGAGATTTGTGCCACATTCTTGGCTTGCATCTCCTGTCTAGTACTTCAGGAACTTCCAGCATCGATCTGGGCAGTAAAAAGGTGCCCTGCCAGGATATACCTACAACAGAGCCACTGAACCACACACTTGTGTTGTACCTGCCCTTAGTTGCTATGATAATGATATAAAAATTACAGATGCATTTTTCTTTTTAAATGTATAACATAAAAATCAGTTATTCAGATAGGCATTTTAAATCCATTTGTTTTTCTTGGATTAGGGCCATTATCATTTCTTGTGAAAAGGAAGATAACCCAGAAGCTTGCTATTCAAAAGTCTATGACAGATGCATTCCAGAAACTGCTGATTGTGGTTTTAGGTAAGACTTTTTTTTTTTTTAAAGGGAGATAATTAGGTTTATTCATTTATTTACTTGTTCATAGAGGAGGTGCTGGGGGTTGAACCCAGGACCTCATGCTTGCTAAGCATGTGCTCTGCCACTTGAACTATACCCTCCCCACTCTAAGATTTTCTTGGTTGTCCTTGAAGTGCTTCAGTTTTAAGGAGCAAATAAACATACTTGAAAAGTTAATTGAATAAAAATAATGATCACCTAAAACACGATACACTCTTTCATTCACCAAATTCCTTCACAGCAGCAGTCTTAAATTTGTTCTCTGTGGCATTTCTGAGAAGAATGACAGCAAGAATTGTCTCCAGGGTACAAATGTAGAATGCCTTGTCTCAGTTCATATGGAAAGTGTTCGATCCAGTTCTTCTTTCTTGATTGCTTGCTTATACAGGTTAGTACAGCTGTTATAAGCCTTGAACACATGTGTTCGAGTCCTAACTCTGTCTCTTAGATTTTTTTTTAACAGCAGTTTTAGGTTTTCTAGCCAGAGAGGTTTGAAGGTATTTATTACCTCTAAGCTGCATTGTCTTTATCTACAAAATATGGTTAGTAATTCAGCTTACCTCATGGGGGATCATGTAAGAGTAAATGAGATGGTGAATGTAAAAAGCTTAGAACTGTGCCTGGAATATGGTAAGCAGACAAAATATATTGACTTTTATTATTACCATTGTTGTTTCCCTATTGAAGAGTTTACTAGATTGTGTTTTTGGAATCAGTTCAGTTTTAGTTTTCATTTCTTATGTGTTGTATGAAAATGATTCTTGTAATAATTAGCTATGTTTTTGTGAGCCTTGAAAGTGGTCATGCTATTAAATGGCGTTGATCGTGTTCTCCATTGAGTTATACAGTGGTGAGAATGTCACAGTTTCCACCCAAAGGAAACTTTATGTTTGTACATTCCGGGAGCCGAGTCATTCCCCTGCTTCACAGCCCTGCAGACTGAGACACTGAGAAATTCTAAAGATGTCAGAGACCTTATTTGCTTGTTAAGAGTTGACCATGGATTGGTCTCAGCCTCCCAACCCAGCTCAGCCTTCCTGTGAAGGTCGACTTCCCTGGTAATTAGGCAGAATCTCCATCAGCTGTCAACTTTTGATTAACAACCTAAATGTCTGGGTTGTTTGCCTGATCCTAATATGCTGAAAGTATTCCTTATATGCCATACTCACAAGTCCTTCGACCAGAAAGCCTCGTGACTGGTTTGCTTTGAGGAAGTTATATTGTCCAGAAGGTACATGGGCCAGTTTCTGCCAGTAGTGTTCAAATGCTTTCTCTCCCTCCCTCCCTCTCTCTCTCTCTCTCTCTCTCTCTCTCTCTCTCTCTCTCTCTCTCTCCCTCTCCCTCTCCCTCTCCCTCTCCCTCCCTCTCCCTCCCTCCCTCCCCCCCCCAAAGCTTTGTTCGTTGTTTCTGGTGGAATTTGGGGTCCAAGGAGTAGACGCTTGGCCTTGCTTTCTATTATGAAGTATCTATTACAGTCCAATGGTGTCTATCCCAGGTTTGAACTCACTTTGACTCCCACCTAATGCCTTACTATTTAATCATACTATGATTGAACATTTTTGTTTCTGACAGCTTTTACTTTCTATGTCATCATTTCTCAGTTCTTATTTCCAAGAACATAAAGTTTTTTTGAACCAAGTAAAGTTGGTACTTCTTATACGTTTTCACAAATAGTTGTGATAAAAACTGAAGTGTCAGATGAGGGAACTACTAGGAAAATGCTCTTATTTTCTGCTTTTAGAAATCAACAATGTCTAATTTTTGGGTGCTACCATTGTATACAGGAAGTTTTAGAACAAGAAAAATTCTGACTTGATCCTCATTAACTTTATTTCAGAAAGCAGTAAAATGGCTGCAGTGCACAGACCCTGTGAAGAGGTCACAGATGCTAGAACTGAAGAGGAACTACAGGATTTAATCCAAGTATGTGGAGATAAAAACTCGAGGGGCACACAGCCAGGGTCACCATAATTCAAAACAACCAGCAGGATTTGGAAGACTTTGACTTGTCCACTCAGCTCTGTCATCCTTAGGGAAATGTGAAACTCTGAAACTGCTTTTGAGGCAGAGAATTTCTGGGGCTTTTCCTGAAGTCCTGACCCTTGGCTCTGACCCCTTACTTGAAATTTGGAGAGCAGGACTGAGGGCCATTGGTGTGCTTCTACAGTTGTGGACACAGGAGAAGACACAGGTCTTTTAAAACTCCCCTTAAGCAGAATCCCAGGCATTTAGGAACCAAGTTAACTAGGGCCTTAAGTGGGATTATGATGCAGCATTTGAAAACTGTGAATGCCTTTCAAATAAGGTATGTTGTTACCCAGATCTCAGCATCTCATATGTATTTTATGTGAAATATTTTGCTGAGAAACCTTTCTATAAGTCAATTACATGGATACCCTGAATTAGGGATTAAGTTGTCAAAGTAATTTCTAAAAGAAAATATTAATGTACTGCACGTAAGACTTTTTTAAGGAGTAAAAATGTGTTTCACGTAATTGAGAACTTAATTTGCAGCTAGATTTCTAATTATGTAACTCACCCAGCGTTGCCAAGTTTGTTATGAAGGGAAGAAAGTTGAGAAAGAAAAGATGGTTGTATTCTGAAAAAGTATTTGAAGTTTTTTCTGCACAAGATACTTATTTTAATTCAATTTATATCAAATTATTTTTAATTCAGTTTAAATCAGGGACACTTCAATCATATCCAAGTTTGGATAGCTTCTTGTGAAATGCGAGCGGAAGGGATTCAGTATTGATGCTAAAGTTTTCAGAAAGCTGATTATAACAACAGACCCATTCCTCATTGGCCAATGTTGGAATCAATTCCATTTAAAAACCATTATGTGCTTCATTCTGGAATAAGATGAAGCGCCTTCTCCATGCAGTTTAGTGGCCAGAGGGTGTGCCAGACAATTAAAAAGGACTAAAGTTAAAGAGATGATTATAAGGGCTGTGAAGGAAGTAAAGTGGGTGCTAGTTGCAGTATTTCAAGAAAATTATTTAACATGCTGTTTTTTGAGAGGGAAGAGGTAATGAGGTTTTTATTTACTTACATATATTCTGTTTTTTTTAAGTTTTTTTATTGAAGTATAGTCAGTTTATAATGTGTCAACTTCTGGTGTACAGCATAATACTTCAGTCATATAGGAACATACATATATTCATTTTTATATTCTTTTTAACTATAAGTTACTAGAAGATACTGAATATAGTTCCCTGTGCTATACAGTATAAACTTGTTTATCTATTTTATATATAGTATTTAGTATCTTCAACTCCCAGTTTATCCCTTCCCACCCCTTTCCCCACTGTTTATTTATTTTCAGTGGAGGTACTGGGGATTGAATCCAGGACCTTGTGCGTGCTAGGTACACACTCTAACCATGGAGCCATACCTCCCCCCAACACGCCAACTTTAATGTCCTTGGTGTCTTCTCCATGTGTCCACACAGGGTAGACCTCTGAAAAGTGGCAGTGTAATTTTTTCTAGACTAATGGCTGTGCTGAGACAAGGTGAGATGGGATAAATTGGGAGTTGAAGATTTGAAGATACTAAATACTATATATAAAATAGATAAACAAGTTTATACTGTATAGCACAGGGAACTGTATTCAGTATCTTCTAGTAACTTATGGTTAAAAAGAATATAAAAATGAATATATGTATGTTCCTATATGACTGAAGTATCATGCTGTACAACAGAAGTTGACACATTATAAACTGACTATACTATACTTCAATAAAAAAAAATTAAAAAAAAACAGAATATATGTAAATAAATAAAAACCTCATTACCTCTTCCCTCTCAAAAAACAGCATGTTAAATAATTTTCTTGAAATACTGCAACTAGCACCCACTTTACTTCCTTCCTCATGCTGCTGTAAAGGGCTGTTCACTTGGTTTCCAACACTCTTTCTCAGAGTGAATTGCTCACCTACTCCAAAACCCTTCCTGCAGAAACTTTGGAGTCGTCACTGATTCAGTGGTAACCCCTAATAATAGAGTGGTGAATTTCATAATCAGACATGGATGCTGAGAGTTTAGAAGACATGGCAATATTTTAGAATAACTAACTGTAAGGTGTATTCACCTCCTGCCGCCCTAACTGGTGCTCATTTTGTAGGTCAGCTACTTTTCTTGGAAGCATTATGGTCAAGGGGAGGAAGAATGTCTCTGAGATTTCAGCTTTGAGGAGGAGGAGTTCAGATGGCCAGAACTGGACTAGCACTTTTGAATTTCCCTAAGTCTGGTTCCTGTGACTTCCTTGGGAAGCTCTGCATCACCCTCGCCTCTGCCCCTGCGCTGCTGGAGTCTGGGCCCACTCTGGTCTGCAGCCCAAATACTGCTTCGTTGTGCTGGGGGCCAGGCAGGGGTTGGAGAGAGGGCCCGGCAGGAGGTAAGTGTCACCTTTGCTGGGGGAAAGATGGCTTGGACCCTGGTAAAAAGCCTGACTGTGGTTGCATCTCCACTCTGACCTAATAAAGGAGGTGTCACTACAGGGTGGGGCATGAGGCAGGGGAGGGGCGCACGTGTAGCCAAGCTGCCATTTTGCTTCGGTGTCTGTTCAGTGTGCCTGGCCAGTTTCCTACTAGCCTGTGTCACTGTGCCCAAATCGTCTTTGTGTTATGTTTCCCCAGTATTTTTGGTTGCTGCAGCTCTTTGCTTGGCAACCACTCTGGCTGCTGGTCCAGGGATGGCCCCTGAGGTGGTCCCTGGGCTCTGTCCAGCAGACCCCCAACTCACAATCAGGGGAGAGTTTAATTCTTTCACACAGGAGTCAGCTGAGACTACTTCTGTACACGGATGTGGAGTCAAATGGAGAGCTGCCTGCAGGTAGATGTTGCTGTTCCACGTCAAGGTGAGAATGACAGGATAACCCAGCATCAAAAGCTCCCAGAGGAGGTTCCAGTGCTAGGCTGGGATCAGAATCAGGCCCCAGCTCTGTCTCGACCTAAAGGTAATAAGATCAAAGCTGTAGATATAGATCTACCTTTGGATCTTCTGGGAAGCCCAGATCAGCCTCCAGAGCCCCCTGAGGAGGCTGAAATGTCCTCATCCCTGCAGGAGGCCCAGGCTCAGCGTCCAGAGCCCACTCAGGAGGTTGAGTCTCCACCCCAGCAAGAGGGTCCTGCTCAAAATCCACAGACCCCTGGGAAGGTTGAATCTTTTCCGCCCCAGGCAGAGGCCCAGGCTCAGCGTCCAGAGGACACTGAAGAGACAGAACCAGCTCCACTTCAGCAGGGGGCTCTGTCTCAGCCTTCAGAGGGCCCTGAGGAAGTAGGCGCTGCAGTCCCTTGGGGGGAGGGAGGGCTTCAGGAGCTTTTAGCTGAACAATTAAGGCCTCATGGTCCCAATGAGAATGAAGCTCAGCAGTCAGACCTGCACAGTGTCAGTGTTAACCCTGTGGATCTGGCACTTACTATAAATCCAGAGGTCACTAATGTGGTTGAAACTTCTCCAGTTCTGCAGGAGGCCCCCTATCAGCCTCCAGAGAGCCCTGAGGAGGTGGAACCTTCTCCAGTCCAGGAGGAAGCTGCGTCTCAGCCTCCAGAGAGCCCTGAGGAGGTGCAACCTTCACTTGAGCAGGAGGCCCAGGCTCAGCCTGCAGAGCATCCTGAGGAGGCGGAACCTCCTTCATTCCCTCAGGAGGCCCAGGCTCAGCCTGCAGAGCGCCCTGAGTATGACTCTGCCCCACTCCAGCAAGAGGCCCCAGCGCAAGTGCCAGGGTTCCCTGGTGAGACTGTACCTCAGTTTCCAGCGAGTGACGAGGCAGTAGCTCGACATGGAAGTAAGTATCCAGCTCACTCCAAGCTGTCCAGTGTTACACTTAAACCTGTGGATTTGGAACTTATGGTCACTCCAGAGCCTGCTAAGGAAGGCGAGTTTACTGCAGCCCAGCAGGAGCCCCGGCCTCAGCCTCCTGAATATTCTGTGGAGGCAGAACCTTCTCCAACCCCGCAGGATGCCACAGGTCAGCCTCCAGAGCCTCCTGAGGAAGCTGAGCCTTCTCCAGGTGAACAGGGACAACCGGCTCAGCCTTATGAGCCTAATGGGGAAGTTGTACCCTTTTCAACCCAGCAGGAGAGCCCAGCTCAGCCCACAGAGCATCCTGAGGTGGTGAAACCAGCCACCCAGCAGGAGAGCCCAGCTCAGTCTCCAGCAGAGATAGAGCCTTCCGCAACCCAGCAGGAAAGCACAGCTCAACGTCCACAGTCTCCCGCTGAGGCCGAACCCTCTCCAGCTCATTCTCAAGATCATGTGACAACAGCTTCTCCTCCAGGCCAGGATCAAGCTCAGTCTCTGCAGTGGCCCAGTGTCACTGTTAAACCTGTGGACCTTGCACTCACCATAACTTCAGGGCCCACAAGTGAAGCTGGACCTTCTCCGCCCCAACAGGAGGCCTCATCTCAGTCTGCAGGGTCCCCTGAGCAGTTGGAACCGTTACTGGTCGAGCAGGAGGTTCCGGAACAGCCTCCAGCCCCCTCAGGAAATGGTGAACCTTCTCCAGTCCAGCTTGAGCCCCCAACTCAGCCTCCAGAGACCTCTACAGCTGCCACAGCTCAACATCCAGTACATAATGAGGTGACGTTCTCACCTGCAGGGCCAGGTGAAGCTCAGCATCCAGTGATGCCTAGTACCATAGGCAAACCCCTGGATCTCACAGTTGTCATCACTCCAGAGCCTGCTAAGGAGGCTGAAAGTTCCCCAGAGCAGCAGGAGGGCTCTGCTCATTTTCCCGTTTCCCCCGAGCAGGCTGAATTTTCTCCAGTCCAGTCTAAGCCTCTTTCTCCATCTCCGGAGCACCCTGGGAAGGTTGAATCTTTCCCAGGACAACAAGAGGCCACAGCTCAGACTACAGGTCCCCCTGAGGGGGTGGGGCTTTCTTCGGTCCAGGAGGAAGCCCCGGCTCAACCTCCAGAGCCACCTAAGGAGGTTGAGATGACAGTTGGAACACCAGGACAGAATCACGCTCAGCATTCCAGCTCGCCCAGTGTCACTGATAAACCTTTGGACCTGGGGCTTACTGTGACTCCGGGGCCTCTTACAGAGGCTGGACACTCTGCAGCCCTGCAGCAGACGACATCTCATCCAACGTACATGGAGGTGACACCTCCACAGGCAGAGCAGGTGCCGGCTCAGCATCCAGCCATGACTGAGGTCACAGTTCAGCCTTTGGACCTGGAACTTACATTAAGTCCAGAATCTAATATAGATGTTAAACCTCATCCAACCATGCAGGGGACCCTAACCTTGGCCTCCAGAGCCCCCTCAGCCTTCACTGTATCAGGAGGTGACAGTTCCAGCACCAGATCAGGATCACACTGAGCATCTAATGTCATCTAGTGTCACAGAGAAACCATTGGATCTGGAGCTTACCGTGACTTCAGAACCTATTATGGAGGCTGAACACTATATCTCCCCTTCCAAAACACCCTGAGGTGACACTTGTCCATTCAAGCATTGGACTCCAGTCACAGTTCACACTGTGGACCTGGAACTTACTGTAACTGGAGCATCCAGTGTGGAGGTTGAACCTTCAACAAAGCAAGAGACTCCAACTTAGCCTCCAGAGCCACCTAAGGAGGTTGTTGTTCAATATCCACCCCATCAGAAGGTGACAGTTACAATTCCAAGTAAGGATCAAGGTCAGCACCCAACACCGTCCAGCGTCACACCTCATCACGTAAGCCTGAAACTAGCCAAAACTTCAGAACCCACTACAGAGGCTGGAGCAGTCCTGCAGCAGTCTGCAGTCCTGCAGCAGACTACAGCTCCTTCTCCTGAGGTGGCACTTGCACATCCAGACCTGACTCAAGTCACAGTTCCAACTGTAGACCAGGAAGTTACCATAACTCAGCACCCGGGGTCACCTAAGACACCTTCTTCAACTGAGTCTTCAGTGGTGCCTTCTATAACATATACCTCAGAAAAGGAGCAACCAGAACAGAGTGCTCCCACAAGCATAAATGTATGTGAGCTCTGTACCTGTAACAATGAGACCTTGTCCTGCGTTGGTCTCAGCCCAAAGGAGAGACTCCATGGAGTGCCTGTGCCAGAGCCCAACAGCTACAACGGCATCTTCACCGTCCTGTAAGAATTGCTTTTCCTCTTTTGTTCTCTGCATCTTGCCTGACGTGGCAGCCTTTCTTCGAGATCTTCCTGGTTCTTCCTCGTCTCCCCAGCTCATGTTGACTGACTTTCTGTTTTTACCTTTTGTTTGTCTTAGAAGCGATTTCTTATCTTCAATTGCCTTCTTACTATCATTCCTTCTCCAGTCTTCTACTTATAATTGCCCTTATTTTTCCTTCTCTATTTTTTACTCCATTATTTAATTTTTTAACATCTCCCATTTTTGCTCCATCCTCATTACAGCAACATGTCCCTCTCCCCATCTCATTGGTGATAATACAACAAAGTGGTTAAGAGTAGAGATTCTGGAGTCAGACTACCTGGGTGTGAATCCAGGTCTGCCGTTTATTAGCTTTGTGACTCAGTTTCCTCATCTGGAAATTGGGGATTATCACAGTCACCATCTCATAGGATTATTGTGAGATTTAGATAAGTTAACACATTTAAAGCTCTTATATCAGTGTCTAGAATATATCTGAGTGTTAGCCATTATTTTTATTTGATCCCTCAGTTATATTGAGAATTCATCTTTGCCCCCTGGTTTTCTGTATATAGCTCCCATTTTATGCCCAACCAAAAGGTAAGTACTGTGGGAGCCACAGAGGTATGGCATTGTTTCCAGAACATGACAGTGGGAAGAAAGGGAATATGGCTTAAAAGGGAAGTGATGTGTAATTGAGTATTAAAAGAGATACAGAGAGGTGCTATAATTAACCAGAACCTGGAATCACTAGGGTGTGGAGGTCAGGGGAAACTGCATGGATAAGCTAAAACATCCACTGGAACTTAAAAGACTGACTGTGATTTGTTAGAGTAAAAATAGGAAGTACAGTCTAGGGAAAGATGTGGCTGCAGGAATCATCAGGGTTTAATAGATCAGTCTAGCTGTGAAGAACTGAGTTAGGCAGCAATGAAAGATACACTTACAAAAAACCTTGACTATCACAAATGGGGCTTTGAAAAATATGCTATAAGATGTGGGGAGCTATTGAAAGTTTTCAAGGAAAAGAGAAATGATTAAAGCAAGAAGCTTATTTTAGATTCCATATGTACTGTGATCTAGAGAGGGAAGTTTGATTCAGAGAGACCAAATAGAATGCTGTAGCAAAATCTAGGAGGAAAGAGAATGGGCTGAATTAGCAAATTAGCGTGGTTGTGACAGGAGTAGAAGGGAAATCCTGACAGCATGACAAAGGGAAAACTGACAAGATTTGGTAACTGCCTAGAGTTGGGGGATGAGGTGTACAGGAAAGAAAAGTCAAATATGTTGATGAGAATAGAATGATGGTGGTACAACAAGTGGTAATACAGTTGGGAAGGAGAATCAGTTTGAGGGAGATGAGTTCAGTTTTACTGATGAACATAAAGCAACCGGAAGGCTTCTGTTTGAGTGGAAATGTCCCCTAGGCAGGTGGGCAGACAGGTATCTGTTTTGACTTATTTCTGATCCCCCTGAAAAATGTGCATATGAACTAAATAGTTGTTGCTGAGGGAAGAGGACAAAGCTAAAGATTCAAAGCCATCCACAGTTAGTGGTTGAAACTGAACCTCCAGCATTTAACAGCTTCTTCTAACATGTTAATTCATGGATACATTCTCACTGTTTAAAAGAAAATGTCATAGAAGTATACAGAATAAAATGTGAAATTCTCTCCCCACCCTCCCTCCCACCCATAAGATAACTATGTTACTATTTGGATGTGTGTCCTTCCTTCCAGTCTCTTTCCTTTGCATTTTTTCTCCTAATGAGGTAATAACTTTACTCCTTGGTCAGTGGTCTGTGCTTTTCCTTTTGCAGTATGTCTGAGAGATATTTCCATATTAGTCTCTAATTTCTAACTGCCCTTATCCTTCCAATACCTGGAGAGATTTAGAGGGCACTGAGCCAAAGCTTTGGTGTTACCTGGCATAAGATTTCTTTATTTGCTGATAATGATACATTTTTGCCATTTTTACCATTGATTTGTTGGAGTCATTTTAGACACATAAGTGATTTGGGGAGAAAAAAACTTACATTCAAAATAATTGGCATTACATATCCAAGAAACTGGACAGATATGAAGTTCAGGTTCTGAGGAGATGCCTCACTGTTTGTGCCAGTGGCCTCACATTATATCTTTATTAATGTGCCCACCTGGTAAGCTGATAAGCTGTGGGAATTAGAAAGCTGATCTTTTCTGCATTTGAGTATTCCCCACAAGGTTGCCATGATTCTCTCACTTATTCTGCTCATTCTCTTCCTACCTATTTAAGAATATGAACTGTGTTTCTTCACAGAGATTTCCAAGGAAACTCTGTTTCTTACATTGATGAAAATACATGGAAGCCATACCACCTGACTGAGAAACTGTGAGTATATTCTCTCCAAATATGCATACAAAACACTAACTGCCTTGTCAGATTCTTCTTGGTCCAGAATTTCGGGGTCAACAGCTGTGTTAAAAGGTATTTCCCACTTCATATTCCAAACCAACCAATTGATTGAAATTCTATGTTTATTTAAAAAAATTAAACTTGGCAGGCCCTCATTCAAATAAGCAAGAACCAATTTAAACTTACTTTTTATTATACCAGTAATACATGATTATATTCTCAAAATATAAAAATGAAATAACAGGTGTAGTGAAAACCCTCCTTGTGCCTTAATCCCCCACCGACACAATTTTGAGTTTAGTAAAACAGTCCTTCCTGATTCTTCCATGTATTTGACTGCATACATATTTACAGATAACAAAATAAGTTTGTTGTGTGACTTTCTTATCCTTTTTTGCATAAATGATAATATCCTGCAACTTGACTCTTTAACTTCATGATATGTCTTAGATTTCTTTCCTTCCCAGTACATAGAAGGTTGCCCCATTCATTTAAACTCCTGCATAATATTCCATAGTATGGACGCATCAGCTTAATAATGCCACTATTGAAAGGTGTTTAGATTATGTCCAGTTTTCTTGTTAGAAACATTGCTGCAGTGAACATCCTTGTACATGCATTTTTGTGAACCTGTCAGGTATTTCTGTAGAATAGATACGTAGAAATGGAATTGTTGGGGTGAAGACTATGTAGATGCAAACTTCTAATTGCCCTCAAACAAGTTGTGCCAGTTTACACTCCAGTCAGCCCTCCCTGACAGCCTTTGTTTCCCCACACCCTTCCACTGCTGGATATTCTCCATGTTTTTGGCTGATCTGAAGGGTGAATAAAAGGGGTCCCATGTGAATTTGAATTTTTCTGAGAACTTGTGAGTTTAAATGTCTTTATATGTTTGCTGAACATTTGTGTTTCATCTCTGACTTGTCTGTCCTTTACCCATTTTTCTGTTTTTTCTTTTTTTTAAATTGATTTGTAGATAATTCAGGTTAGATAACAAATGATTTTAGGGGAAAAATTACATTCAAAGCAATTAACTGGCATTTTTCATGGCAATTTGTATTATTTGTTCAACTTGAATAGACAAATCATAAATATTACTTTTAAATTAATAATAAAAGACATAACAGTCATAGTAATCTAACAATAGGGATTATGACTACCCTTAAAGAGATGCCCCCTTAATCTGATATGTTACTGATAAGGAAAAAATGCTAGAACCAGGCTTTTTTTTTTTTTTTTTTTTTTTAATTTACAGATTTCTTAAATACTATATGTGGTTTATATTTCTCATGATAGTATCTGACTTGGAGATTTTATTTCCCAAGCTTGTAAGAAAAATGAAAGTCATTTGGCACAAGAAATAGATAATATTAGTTTTCTCTGGGGAGGGAAAGGGAGTGGTAGACTGAGGGACAGAGATAAGGGGGAAACTGGATTGTGTACTGTATACCTTTGGAATTTTGAGCTATGTGGCTATATATTACATATTAAAAAATAAATTGAAATTAAAAATAATTTTTATAAAGCATGTGTTTCCAAGTTGATACACTGTAATATGAGTCTGGTAAGGTTTGAAGATTTCTAAGTCAGCTTGAGTTTTATACTTTATAAGCAGAGGTTCCTCCTAATTTAGGGTCAGTGGTTCCCGAGGGCAGGATTTCTTAATCTCCCACCCCTACCACATGTATCTCTTTGGCGATCTGCAGAAGCTTATGTTCTTAGGATAATGTTATTAAACGTAAAATAAATTTATATATATAGAAAAACAAAGGAAACCAATTACATTGAAATCATTTTCAGAATATTTTTAAAATTAGTGATATAGTAATAAATATGCTTCTCTTAACATTAAATAACAAGAATAATGGTAAGTTTAATAGCTGTTATAACTCCAAGATAGTGATGAGAATAAATGATATTTTGAGATATCTGTAACAAATATGTGATACATATAAAACAGATGAGCAACTAGGATATATTGTATAGCACAGGGAATTATAACCATTCTTTTGTAATAATTTTAATGGAGTATAAGCTGTAAAAATGTTGAATCACGATGCTGTATACCTGAAACTAATATAACGTTGTAAGTCAACTATACTTCAATTAAAAATATTAATTTAAAAAGTAAAAAAAATGTGATATGAAGTGACTTGTGACTTCCGTTGGGAACTAAATTAACTGTACTGCTAATCTGTGGTTTGTTGCCTACATTCATAATGGAAGGAATTGCTAATTTTAGTTATAGGTTTGTGAAAATGGAGATGTAATTTTATTTCCCTTCTAAGTTTGTGCCTCTGAATTCGGTCCACTCTGTTCACAGACCTCTGCCCTAAAAGGATGATCCACAAATGGAAATTGCATGCACATTTTTGCATGTATTCAAGAAAGTGCAGTTTTCTAGGGAAAAGGGCCATTGCTTTTATGAAGTTCTCAAAGGATTTTTGTCTCAAAAGATTGAGCCACAAATGTAAGGGTGAAGAAAGACATTTCTGTAAAGCTATACTGATAAGTAGATAATAAATGGAAAATTTGTTTTAAACAACAGTATCTGATAGTTGATAACCTGTCACTTTCTGAATTCATCCAACTAATGTTTATGGAGTATCCATGGTGTGCCAGGGACTGTTTTACATGCCAGGGATACAGGCCCAAGAACGAAAGAGACCAAATAGCCCAGTTCTCAGGGGGTTAAAAATACATTAAAAATAAATATATAAATATAATAGGTAGATGTAATATCAAGTATTGATAAGTGCTTTGGAGAGAAAGAAAGCAGAGTAAGGAGAGTAAATCACTTTCAGAATGGCCTGCTGTTTGCATTATACGTTAAGTCAAAGAAACCAACCAACCAACCAACCCTGAGCCCTCTCAGTTTCCTAGAAATTACAGAGGTGGAGATAACGATGATTGTCAAAAATATAACATCAAGAATGAATGTGAAATTCAGAAGGTTGCCTTAGACCTTAACCCTGGCCAGAAGTTAAACATGGATGTTTCTTAAATGTTAGTTCATGCCTGGTTTTGGTATTTTCCTGGTGTGAGAAAGTTTTAGATCTGGCTTTAACTCTGATTCCCTATAATTTTAAAATTTTTGCTTCAGTGAAAATGAATATTTGGAGTTCTACAGATCAATATATTTTATTTCATTTAGTTACGTATTTGAAGCACCTTTTTGGGGTAAGTTTTTGGTGACTGGCTTATTCTATAGACTTTACTTCTAGATTGAATGTATTGTTATTTTAAAAAAATTTTACTAGACTGTCATCCAAACAACTTGACATAAAGAAACCCCATTAATTTAAAAGACATACTCTTTGGTTACTCCCCCTCCTTCTATGATATTCAGACTCTAGCCAGTCTGACATGGGCATCAACCAATCAGAGAAGACACTGCCACCAACAGTTGAGGGTCAGCCCTGTCTCTGCTGTCTTACTGAATCCTTGTCAATGTTTAAAGTTATAGTTAGTATATACAAATTTCATTTTTGTCTTGATTTTTTTCATTTATCTTTGTTTCCTATGACCTTTGTATGTCATCTGTGGTGTTCACATACAGTTTTGTTATGTGATGTAGGGAAGTAGAGTTTTTTTCCCTACTCTTTAAGTTATGAAAAGGGTTACTATAAGTGTCATTGGATGGAGTGATTTTTTCTTTTTTCTTTTTGGATCATTTCCATGGAAATATGAAACTTAACTACTTAACAGAGGGGAGAAAACAATCATTCATGGCACCACCTGTTGACCATTCCCCCTTCACATATATTCTGATCATCAGTGCTGTTCCTTCTAACGTGGTCAATTTCAAATGGAGGTCAGGGTCTTTGAAGCATTCTCAGGGCTCCAAGAGTTCTTTGTGGGAATTTAAGTTTTTTGTGTTGTTTGAATGATCTTTAGAAAGTGTGTGGAACTATTTCTTGTATAATATGAGCCACCTTATTACTGAGAACTGCCCTTGATTTCAGCTGCAGTTTCCAGATAGTAATATGTTAATTCTCATAAGCTGTGAGTAAATAATCTATGAGATGGAATTAAGCTATGAGGTGGAATTAATATGTGACCAAAATACACTGTGAGAGAAAAACAACATTTTCAATGCAGAACTATAATCTCTTCTATTTGTTTTTGTTTCCTGTCCTTAGTAGACTTGGCTTTTTCCCTTTGGTCATTTCTGAGTACAGTTCATCTTTATAGTTGAGATTCTGCTGCTTCTGTTCCAGCTTTATGGGAGAGGTGAAGTGAGCTGCTGAGGCTTGTTACTCCCAGTGGGTAATCCTGAGCATAAGCAAGAAGTGGAAGATGCCTACTGCTGGCTGGTCAGGGAGTGCATACCCTTCCTCCAGGGTTCTGGGACTTTGCCCTTTTTCTAACACCAGTTGCTCCGACCTGGAGGAAGAACCCCCCCCCCCCTTTTTTTTCCCTGCTGCCTGGATCAAGGAACAAAATGCGGGATTGATGTGCTGCAGGTTGCTCCTACCACACTATCCCAAATAATCACCCTGCAGGTAGCTACAGGACATTTCTGGTCGGGGAGCATTTGTACAGCTGCTTGCTTTGAGCTAAGGTTGTAGTTTTTAAATTACATCTTTTCTATCATTCTTAGGGATTTTGGTGGAAGTTGAAGGAGGTAGAGAGGTTTGACATGTTTCAGTTGGCCAACTTGAAATAGCACAGCTTCTTAGGAATACAATTTTGTATCCCTGTTACATCCTAGAGAAACTCAGGCAAATATGTATCAGGATACAAATACAAGACTGTTCAAAGCAGTATTGTTTTTAGTAACTAAAAACTAGGAAAGTCTCAGTATCCACCAGTAGTTGAATTAATAAAGTGTGGTTAGTCCCACACTTAGAAGTCATGCACTCCATCAGAAACGTAATGCAGGCCACAGAAGTAACCTTAAAACTTCTGGTAGCCACTTAAAAGTAAAAAGAAACAGATGAAATAAATGTTAATGTATTTTATTTAACCCTTATATTCCAAAAATTATCATTTCAACATGTAATCATTATATACATTATTGATAAGATATTCTACACTTTTTGTATTGTCTTCAAAAACATCCAAAGTATTGTCATATCTACATGTAATTATTATAAAAATTAATGACTGTCTGCATTGTTTTTGTCCATACTAACTCTTTGAAATCTCAACTTGGTTGCTAAATTTTATCTGTATTTAGATTTCATATAAGTTACAGTTGAAAAGTAGTATCCATACCCAAATTATTGCAAACATATTTAACATCTTCCTGTAATTACAATATCAGTTTTTAAATTTTAATTTTAAAAATAATTTTAATTAATTAAATTAGAATTCAACTCCTTAGTCACATTAGCCACTGTCAAGTACTCAGTAGCCCCATGTAGCTAGGCATGCAACACTACATGCTACATGCTAAAATAAGATAAACTTACAAAATATTGTTGAATGAAAGAATGTAGAGAATAATACATCTATGATTCCACTTACATAAAGTTCAAGAAGCAAGACTAAATTGTGTTGTTTATGGCTGATGTATAAGAGGCAAAATCACATTTAAAAAGCAAGAAAATTAGTATTAAAGTCAGGATAGTGGTTCCCTCTAGGGAGCGGGTTGTAATTTAAAAGGAGCACAGGGGGCTCCAGGGGTGCTGGCTGTTTTCTTTCTTGACGTGAATGGTGTTACATGAGAATTTCTTTTCTAATTATTAAAGTGAATAATTATGTATATTTTATGCACATTTTAATTTTCAGAAATATTTCTAATGGAGGAAAAAATCAAATGGCTTCATTTGCAGCCCTAATATAGTTCTGTCTGGGACTTCCAGATAAGGTTTGGGAAAAGAGAGAAAGGAATGGCAGCTCTGCAACATTAGTGCTGCCCAGAGTTGGGTTCTAACCAAGAATTTGTGATCTAAAGAGTAGGCATTAAATACATGATTTGGTGAGGAGGAGTGGATAGGGGTGTGTGTGTCTGTGTGTGTGTGTGTGAGAGATGAAGAGAGATGGACACAGAGGAAGACGTGAGAAAAAATGATTAAGTGAAAATGGAGCAGAGATCACCATCTCTAAGTTAAATAAGAATTAGGACATTTAGGTGGCACCATTACCCACGTTTCCCCTACACATAGGAGTTAGTCCTGTGTAGTAAATAATTGTAGTTGTTTAGCATCTTGATCCAAAAATAACCTTTTCATTTTTCAGAATTCTCAGAGAAAATTCTTTGACTGAGTTACATAAGGATTCACTTAAAGGCTTGCTGTCCCTCCAGTATTTGTAAGTTAATTACTTAATCATATTTATTTATGAGTTCTTAGTTGTATTATCTATAAAGTAATTAAGGGGTTCAAATTAGATAATCTCTACAATTTTTTCCAGCAATAAAATTCTATAATTCTCTAAGTCAGGGCCCCAGCCCATCTCTAGCATCAAATACCTCCTATTCATTTTTAATTTTCAAATTTATATAGACAAGATACAGATAGAAAAACACCTTTTAGTTGTAGAGGAAAAGTGGTAATGAAGCCTGAGCAATTAGACACCCATGTGAACCTTATTATGTAAATGTTCATATACCATCCACTTATGTTTAGTTTATGGCCCATGGATCAAATCCAGCTCATGATTCATATTTACACAGTACACAAGTTAAGAATGATTTTTAAAGGGCTGTAAGTGGGAAGATGGAGGAAAAAAACAAGGGAAAACATGCGACAGAGACTGTGTGTGGCCTGCACAGCCTAACATATTTACTATGTGGCCTTCACAGAAAAGGTTTGGAAAAGGTGGTTTAGTAAAATGAGAGGAATTAAAAGTTAAGCTCAAATTATCACCTACAGGACAAGAAAATATAGAACACCTACATTAATATGAATGCCACTAACTCATAATTTTAATCTAAATTAATTAACATTTAAATATTACATATTTAAGCAGATGAATTATGTAAACAATATTGTCCAGAACATATCAAGTTACCAATAGAACAGACTAGTATTAAGGATTTAATGCAGGAATTGTTAAACCAATATTAAAAATGTTTAAGATGATAGTTAAAGTGGTATAGTTGTAAATGTTTACACCAAATAAGCATATTAGAAACGTCCCTAACTTCACTAATTACAAAGTAAAAAGCTCTCCAGCCTCGTTATACAAGGAAAGAAATGCTTGCATAGTATTCTTGTTTATTTAGAGATAAGGAGATACTGTGTCTTTTGCTATAAAAGATCAGTTTTTATCCTTTGTCCGTGGCATCCAGAGCTGTGTATGTCATTAATCCTTACTAAGCTAATTAATGATGCTCTTTAGCAACGAGATTCTTCTTGCAAATATAAAAGGCTAAGGGAAGTGGGTATAAAGGGCCTCACATGACCCTAAGAATAGTCCTTTTAACTATCAAACCATCCAAGCCTTAAGGGGCAACCACTTTTGTATTAGTCTTCTTGGATCCCTCTGGCATCTAGGCTCCAAACCTTAGAAACACAGTTTGGAGAAAAATAAATGAAATAACTGTTCAGTGGGTTAGGCCTTTAGTTACTTCTATTTTGAAATACTTTCTTAACTGATTATTTCATGTTAGCACAAGTTATTCTCACTCATTTTAAAAAATGCCAATCAGTGAAAAAGAATATGCCAAGCACTGTGCCTAGTGTTACAAACATAAAGGTGGGTAAGACAGAGTTCCTTCTAGCAACTCCTGATCTCACAGGGAAAATAAACGTAAGCTCAGACCATAATGCACAAGCACTGACTGGCTGGTAAAGTGCTGTAGAGGCGTAGAAAAGGGAGCTGTGAAGTAATAGACCTATGTTTCTTCTAAAACAGTCATTTTCCTCCTTCTGTTCACTCCCCAGCTAATTGTTTATTTTTAAAACTATCTGACTGCTTTATACATGCATTGGCTTTAAACGTGATAGATAATGTGCATGAGCAGGTCTAGTCGATACATTCAAGAAGTTTATGCTCAGAGGAAATGGGCTGCAAAAGTAGCTATTTAAGAAAGAGGTACATTTGAATCACTACTGTTTTTGGAATTTGTGTAAGTTACAAATATACCTTCATTATGTTTGGAATTTTTATAGAAGTTAATTTTTTATAAAATTAATTTGCTGCTCATTTAAAAATTTTAAAATTTTATTGTAGAAAGCTATTAGAATTATGTAGCTAATCCTTTTTGTCTCTAGCAAAGATTCGCACTCAGATATCATTTGGCAATGTTTGGAGACATTTTTGGTTATCAGCAGTATAGATACGCTACCACCATCTAGTGGACAGAGGGCAGAGATGCTGCTAAACACCCTTCAGTGTACTAGAGAGCCCCCCTCAACAAAGAATTATCCGGCCCAAAATGTCAGTAGTACTGCCCTTTTCTAGAGAAATAAGGATCGCTTAACACAAATATTTTTTGAGGATTTACTGTCTTGTATCTAATGCACCATATATATAACCATGTAAATGTAAATCATAAGCAACCATTTTCCACAGTGAGGTTTCTTTAGAGTATGGAAGGGACAATAAGGTTATGTTTCATCGTATATAAATTAGAATTACTGCCAAAGGATAATGTTCTGAAAGAATTGTTTTTCTTCTTTTGCTTGTGTCTTTTTTTTTTTTTTTTTTTTTTCTTTTTTGTAGAAATCTTGGTTGCAATTTAATCATAGACCTGAGCTTTGGAACGTTCCGGTCCTGGCATAGAATGGAGCTTTTACACAAGCTGTAAGTGAAATAGAAGATGACTACAAACTATGTGTTTTTGTTATTCGTAATTGGTTAGCTGGGTATAAGCTCACTATGAATTCCAGAAATTATGTCTTGAGATCGTTTTTTTTTTTTTTTTTTAATGGGAAAACTAAGGTACAAAGAGGCCAAGAGACTTGTCTAACTCATATGGAGCACTTTGCTTTCGCTCGTACTAATCTTTGGCATGAGCAATAAAGTAAAAGGCACCCAGCAGAAACACTCAAATTAGCATTGTCATGGAATCCCATTGTTGTTGGTCCAAAATGCGAATGGTACTTGAAATTCCACTTTTGAATTTAATTCCTACTCATGTGCAAAATTCCTAACTGCTTAAAATGTATGCAGCACAGAGCTGCAAAGAACTAAGTTTAGCCCAAAATTTTTCAGGGAGCAAAAGGTATGGGTGCTTCCTCAACTATTAGCTTCTTTTAAATAGTAAAGCAGAAAGAATTCTTGAACACCCACCACTGGCCACCTTTCTCCCCAACCACCCAAAACATTGTTTTTCAAAAAGTATACATGTCTGAAGTGAATTATCTGTGGCCAATAGGAACCTTTGAGGTATGGATATTTGTGTTAAGCTGTAGTGTGAAACATACAAAGAAAACACATTGCTATAGCCTAATTCTCTATACTTTCTTTGCTGACTACCACTAATAAGAAGTGTGGGTTTTTCAGAATCTTGAAAATTCTCTGATTTCTCCATGTCACAATCAGATCACAGCAGGTAGGTTCAGTGGCCTGAAGGGGATTTTAGACTCAAGGTGAAGAGCCTCCTCTAAATCAGGCTTTGGAAAAGACTCTCCTGTTTGTCTTGTGGTTCAGAAATCCAGTTTCACACGGTTCACTGGGTTAACGAAGGTGTCGAGGGTGTGTGTCGAGCTGGACTAACAGTTCTGCAGATGCCCATCAGTGGCAGATTCCCTTCCCCTTCATTAGCTTGCTGGTGCCCAACTTGTGGAAAGAGAACAGAGGGTCAGTTTTTCTCTTGGCAGTGCACCAGAGGTTGGACTCATTAGGTCCCTCCACCAAGAGGTTTTAGTAGCATCAGTACCATATCTTAAGCTCATGACCTTTTCTAAACATTTTATAACACTGAGAGTCTCTTAGAAGAATCTAAGTTTCATGGTTATGTAGGTGACCCAGGGGGAAAAAATTGTGGAATCATAGTTGATAAAAATTAATGAATTTATTCAAAAACATTCAGTGAGTGCCATGCACATTGTGTGTCTGCACCGCACTGAGTACTGGGGTTACAAAGAAGAATAGGCCAAAGACTTTGTCCCCAAGAAACTTTCATACTGGAAGAAAGTTGATGGGAAAACTTATGAGAGCCATGCTAGCATCTCTGCAGCAGGGTAACAAGGTAGGGGGGCAACCAAGTAGAAAATGGGTGGTAGGTTAGAAAAGATGGTCGTGGAAGAGGCACCAGCCTGTTCCTGAATTTCTGTGTTCATCTTAAATGGCAGAAAAAATTAAAGAATCAGAGCTGGTGTTGGAAACAAATTAATACTGTATTCCTAAAATTCATTCACAGTTACTTTCAAAAGGTTGTCAGAATACAGTAAGTGTGTGCTGGAGGCTGGGCTCCTCCTCTGTTTTGTGCCAAATCTAGAAAGTCCAGAAGGTGCCACCCCTCAAGTTGTCATTTTGTTGCCTATAATGACATATTACTAGGGTGTTCATAAGTTGAAATGATATTATCCCCTGCATTAAATAAGTCTGTAGAAGGGCCCCAGCTGAGGTGGATTTATCATGAATTAAATGAAGCTGAAGCTGTAGGGCTCCCCACTTGCCTAGGTCCCTTCCAATATCGTGGGAGGGGTCCTAGCAATTTTTGTGTTCGTAACTTCACATGTTTTTATTAGACAGGATTTTTCCAAAGTAGATGAGGTTCAAGTCCCACAAAACTTTGATTCATCACTGGGTTTCAGGTAATTATAGCTCAGTAGGTTTCTTGAATGAAACCTCTGTTATTGACAAACACCAGGTGAACAAGTTAGAGGTGTGCTAGAGTCTATTTTGAATCCGAAGTCCACCTCAAAGATGAGCCAAGCACCGTTTTTTAATTTTGTTTTGTTTTGTTTTGGTGGTGGGAGGTTATTTATTTATTTATTTATTTATTTATTTATTTATTTATTTATTCTCAGAGGAGGTACTGGTACAGCTAATTTTAATATTTTTTCCTTATCCTTAATTTTTGTCACTTTGATTACTGTGTGACTTGGTGTGTTCCTCTTTGGGTTGATCCTGTGTGGAACTCTGCGCTTCTTGGACATGGGTGACTGTTTCCTTTCCCAAGTTGGGGAAGTTTTTGGTTATTAGGACGTGGACTATTTTTAAAGGTTCCCATGGGCATGGAGAGCAAAGGTCTAGGACAAGCTAAAGCAATACAGGTCTCGCTGTTCTTACAGAACTTAATTTGTTTTTCTTAAATAAATTGCTCCCCAGATTGTTACAAGCCCATTGGTTAAATTTCCAGAGTTCTGAGAAAGTTGATTCTGGCCATTTTTGCCAGTTTTTGTTGTTTTTATGGAGGGATGAATTTTCAGGTGTCCTTACTCTACTGTTTTTACCGATTAGGTTGCAACATGGTTTAAAATCTCTAAAGCCTCAATGACCATAGGCTAATTATTTAATTGTGGGAGATAATTGAAGAAAAGAAGTAAAAGAGAAAATTTAATTCACATAGAGGCTCTCCCATGTGAAGAGATGAAATTTGAAAAAATATTTCTATATTAAGTGCCCTCAAAATTAAGATTAAAGTAATAGTTATTTTAAACATGCTCCTTTTTTTAAAAAAAATACAGGTTAAACACAGGCTTTGGAGTCAGAACTGAGTTCAAATTCTAGCTCTGCTTCTTACTAGCTTGATGACTTAGGACAAGTTATATAACTTCTCTGTGCCTTGGTTTCCTCATCTGTAAAATGGGATAATAATATCTATCACATAAGGTTACTGTAAGGATTAAATATTAAATGTTGATCATAGATACCTGGCAATCCAAAAGGTATTAGTTGTAATTATCTTTGTAATCTGCAAAAGTACACTTGATTCTTGAGTAGAGTTAATTAACCTAAAGGCAGATTTTCTTTCCTTTCTTCCTGTTTCTTTTGGGTTTTAATTTTTTTTTCCCTTGTTTGTTTTAAAGAATTGAGAAGAAAATCTATTCCAGCATTTTGGAATAAAAATTTGTTCCAGAAAATGAATTTGTCACTTTGTTGATATATAAACAAAATGTTATTTATTCAACAAACATTTATTAAGTACCTAATAAATATAAGGCACTGTGTAGGGATTGGTCCTACTTTTGTCTTTAACTGGGTAGTTTAAAACATGAAATTTAAGAAATTTCTAGAGATGAAAAAAATGCCTTGAATTATAGAGGACACTAGAAATAGTATTTCTTACAGAGGAAGGGCTTCCTACCAACATAGTCCCTTCTAGGGTTTTGACCTAAAAAGTTCTTTGGTATATTTTTTCTTTGCTATCCACTTTTTTTCCCCTGTTTTTTTCTCTTTCTGTTTTCCACTTTATCATCTAGACACCTGGGTAGTTCCCAAATGAAGAGTGCTTTAAGAATTCTAAGGGTGATTTATAGGTAAATTCAGAAAATGATTTTTTTTTTTTTTTTACCTTTAAGTTCCATACCAAAAAAATGAATATAAACTTTCATGGACATTATTGAAAATGCAGATAATTTTAATGCCATTCCATTTTTCAGAATTCTCAGTCATGATCCTTTGACAACAGTTGAAGATCCTTGTCTTTTAAAATTGCCAGCATTAAGATATTTGTAAGTATTGCAACAATGTTATGGCTCTTGAGTTGATTTCTGCTCTTTTTTACTTTCATCAGAGATTGAGGATTTTGGCTAAAAAGTCATAATTTAAATTTTAACTGGGTTATTGAGGTAAGAGTTATTGGCAAAAAGATTAAGAAAGAATGTATACGGGTGAGACAGCCAGCAGAGGAAGAAAAGTGTTGAAGAACATGTATAGAGATGAAACATAAAAAAAAAAAAAAAAAAAGAATCAAGAGAGGTGGATGCAATTGAGAATGAGAGGTAGGATAATGGTTAAAAAAAAAAAAAAAAAAAGATTGTCTTGTTCAGCACCAAGGTCAGTAATTTAATGATGCAAATAAATTTAAATTTCTTCAATAAGAGCTCCCTGGAATTATTGTCTATGGCAACTAAGAAGCCAGAATTGAAATAGTCACTAATTAATTATCTTTTTAAGTGTAGAATTTTTGCCTTTGGGTTTATATCATGCCTGTTTGGGCTTTTCCTTCAGAGACCTGGGAAAAACACACGTCTCACAACAATTGAAAGAATCCTCATGATGACCCTTGAACTGGAATAACTGTAAGTTGCTTTTTATGACATTTATTTTCACTTAATTGTTTTTTATAGGTTAGTTTTATTATTTTCTTGTCAGGTTTATTGATGTATAAGTTTCCTAATTTTCATCTAATAAAATTCACTCTTATAATACACAGTTTGCTGCGTTTTGACAAGCCTGTTGTTATACAGCCACCCCCACATTTGAGATAACAGAAAACTTCTGCAGCCCCAAAAGTCACCTCATGTCCCTCGGAGGTCAGTCCCCTCCTCCCACCACCAGTGCTGGCAACCAGCAGTCTTGATTTTCTGTCCCTGTAATTTTGCCTTTTCCAGAATGTCTTTTAAGTTAAATCATATGGTATGTGGCCTTTTGTTTTTGGCTTCTTTCACTTAGCCAGTCTCTTTGGAGATTCATCCATGTTGTTGCACCTGTCAGTAGTTCATTTCTTTTTATGGATATACAGTTTGTTTATGCATTCATCAGTTGATGAACATTTGAATTGTTTCTAGTTTTTGGGCTATTATGAATAAAACTGCTAAAAAACACTCTTGTATGTGTAAACATACATTCTCTGTGAATATATGTTTTCATTTCTTTGGAACAAAATACCTAAGGATGGGATTGCTCCATCCTATGCTAAGTGCATGTTTAACTTGTTAAGAAACTGTTAAAACAGTTTTCTAAAGTGACTGTACCATTTTGCATTCCCATTAGCAGTGCATGAGAGTTGCAGTTGCTCCATAGCTTTACCTGATCCTTATGTTTCTGTTTTTAAGAAAAGTTTTAACCTCTCTAGTAGGTTTGTATGTATACTTCCATTTCTCTTGGGTAAACACCTGCCAGTAGGATGGCTGGATCATTGGTAGGTGTATGTTTAAATTTAAAAATATTTTCCATAGTTGTTCGGCCATTTTACATCTCTACTAGCAGTGTATGAGAGTTCCATTTTCTTCACATTTTTGCCAACACTTGGCTATGATCATTATTTTTAACTTTAGATAGTTTAATAGTTATATAGTGGCATCTCAGTGTAGCATCCCTAATGATTAATCATGTCAAACATCTTTTTGTATGCTTCTTTTCCATCTATATAGCTTTGAATTTTTTGTCTACATTTTTATTGAGTTTTGAGAGTTCTTTATATATTCTGAGAATAAGTCCTTTTTCAATATGAATTTGCTAAGTATTCTGTTGTGATTTATCTTTCATTCTCTCAAGAGTGTCTTTCACAGGGCAGAAATTCTTAAATTTGATCCTGTCTTATTTGTCTGTTTTTTTTTAATGGACAATGCTTTTGGTGTTGTGTCTAAGAAATCTTGCCTAAGTCAAGATCATAAAAAATTTCCCGTTTTCTTCTAGAAGTTTTATACTTTTAGATTTTACGTTTAGATCTTTGAACCAACTTGAGTTTATTTCTGTATATGGTTTGGATTGAAGTTCATTTTTTCCCCCCACATGTGGATATTCAATTGTTCCAGCAAAATTTGTTGAAAACACTATTCCTTCTCTATTCAACTGCCTTTGAACCTAAAAGTCAGTTGTCTATATCTCTCTACTTTTGGACTTTATATTCTGTTCCTTTGATCTTTTTGTCTATCTTTACAGTAATATCACAATTTCTTGAAAATGTAGCTTCATAAGTCTTGAAATCAAGTGGTGTTAGTTCTCCAACTTTGTTCTTTTTTCTAAGCTGTTTCAGTTATTCTAGGAACATCACATTTCCACGTGAAGCTTAGAATTAGCCTGTCAATTTCTATAGAAAAGCCTCTTGGGATTTAGATCTATAAATCAATTTGGGAAGAATTGACATCTTAACAATACTGAATCATCTGATCCACGAACATATTATACCTCTCCATTTACTTAGGTCTTCCTTAATTTTTCTCAGCAATATTTTGCAATTTTCAGTATGCAGATCTCCTACATCTTCTATCAGATTTTTTCCTAATTATTTTATGCTTTTGATGCTACTGTAAATGGTCTTTTAAAACTTTAATTTCTGATAATTTGTTGAGATAAATTAGTTTTTTGTATATTGGTCTTGCACTCTGCAAATTTGATAAACTCATTTATTAGTTCCAGTAGTCTTTTTGTAGATTCCATCAGGTTTTCTACATAATCATGTTATTTGCAAATAAAGTTTTACTTCCTCCTTTCCATTGTGAACATCCTTTCTTTTTCTTGCCGTGTTGCACTGGCTATACCCTTCAGTGCAATATCTAATAGAAGTAATGAGGGTGGACATCTTGCCTTTGTCCCGACTGTAGAGAGAAAGCACTTTGTCTTTCTTCATTAAATATGATGTTAGGTTTTTTGTAGAAGTCATGTATCAAGTTGAGGAAGTCTCCTTCCATTCCTAGTTTCCTGCGGGCTGCTTTTTACTCAGGAATGGATGTTAGATCTTGTCATATTTTTTCTGTATCTATTGAGATGATCATATGATTTTTCATTTTTAGTGTATTAACTTGAATAAATTACATTGATTTTCAAATATTGAACATACTTTGTATTGCTGAGATAAACCCTACTTGGTCATAATGTGTCATCTTTTTATATACTATTGGATTTGATATGCTAAAATTTTGTTAAGAATTTTTACATCTGTGTTTATGAGAAATACTAGCCTGTAGTCTTTTTTTCTTGTAATGTCATTGTCCAGTTTTGATATGTTGAATGTTGGCCTTATAAATGATTTGGTAACTGTTGCCTCCTCTTCAGCGTTCTGACAGTTTGTGTAGATTTGGTATCATTTGTTCCTTAAATGTTTGGTAGAATTTACCAGTGAATCCATGTGGGCTTGAAGCTTTCTTTGTGGGAAGATTTTAAAGTGCACATCCAATTTCTTTAATGGTGCTATTTAAGTTACATATTCATTCTTGAGTAAACTTTAGTAGTGTGCATATTTCAAAGAATTTGTCCATTCCATCTTGAATTTATTGGTGTAAAGTATTTTATAACATTCTCTATTTACCTTTCATTATCTGTAGTATTTTTCTGTTTTCCATTTTATTTATTTCTACTTTGATCTTTATTATGTTCTTTCTTCTCTTACTCTATGATTAATTTGTTCTCTGTTTTCTAGTTTAAGATGGAAGCTAAGGAAGCTGAGTATGGTGTTAGCAATATCCCACATGTTGACGTTTTCAGTTTCAGTCAGTTCAAAATTGTTTCTAATTTCCCATTTGATTTATTCTTTGTAAGGTTACTTCGAAGTGTATTGTTTAGTTTCCAAATATTTGGAGATTTTTCAGATTTGTTCATTTCTAATTTAATTCCATTGTGGTCAATGACTGAAATCATTTTAAATTTGTTGAGACTTGTTTTATAGCCAATAAATAGTGGGAATAGACCAGAATATGGTCTGTTTTGGTAAATGTGTGTCCACTTGGAGAAAAATGTGTATTCTGCTTATTTGGGTGGAGTGTTCTGTAAATGTCAATTTGGTCAAGTAGGTTGATAGTGCTGTTCAAGTCTTCTGTATCCTTACTGATTTTCTACCTACCTGTTCTATCAATTATTGAGAGAGGAATATTGATATTCCTAACTATAATAGTAGGTTTATTTGTTTGTTTATTTCTCCTTGACATTCTCATTCTTCCTTCATATATTTTGAAGTTCTGTAATCAGGTGCATAAATTTTTAGGTTATGCCTTCCTTCTTCATTGATTGACCTCTCATAATGAAATAACCTTCTTTATCCCTAGCAGTACTTTTGTTTTGACACTGACTTTGTCTTAAAGTAATATAACCACTCCAGCTTTCTTTTGATTAATGTTAGATTGGAACAAATTTTTCCATCCTTTAAACCTGTTATTTTTCTGTTGAAAATCATTCTTATAGACAGTATATAGTTGGCTTTTGCTTTTTTATCTAGTGTGACAACTGTTTTAATTAGGATGATTAGACTATATTTAATGTGATTATTGATACGATTACATTTAAATCTACTATCGTGCTATTTGTTTTCTATTTGTCCCGTCTGTGCTTTGTTTCTTTCTTCCTTTTTTCCTCCCTGCTTTTGGATTGAGTACATTTTATTATTTTATTTTATTTCGTTTGTTGGCTAACTAGTTACAGTTCAGGTTTTGTCACTTTAGTGGTTGCTTTATAGTTCATAGTGTACATGTTTAACTTACCACAGTTCACCTTCAAGTGACAGTACATGATTTCATGAATAGTGTAGGGACTTCATGGTAGTGTACTTCCATTTCTCCCCTCCTGGCCTTTGTGCTGTTGTTTTCATGTATTTATTTTTACTTACGTTATAAACAGCACACTATATTTAGTCTTTTTAATTTAATGATCAGTTATATCTTTTAAAGATACTTAAATAATAAGAAAAATCTTATTTATTTACCTGTGTAGTTACCAGTTCCAGTGTTTTTATTCTTTTGTGTAGCTCCATCTTTCCATCTGCTTAAAAATACTTCCTTTATCATCTCTTACAGTGAAAGTCTACTGGTGATTAATTCTTTCAGCTTTTGTATGTCTCAGATAGTCTTTATTTTACTTCTGTTTTTGAAAGATCTGGGTATAGAATTCTAGCTTGGTAATTGTTGGGTACCCCTCTCCCCAGTTGACTACTTTAAAGGTGTTATTCCACTGAGTTCTGGCTTACATTGTTTCCAACAAGAAGTCTGCTGTCAGTGTTATCTCTGTTCCTCTCTATGTAGTGTAAAATTTTTTCCTCTGGCTTCTTTTAAGAGTTTCTACTTACTGCTGGCTTTGAGCAATTTGACTATGATTTGTGCCTTGGCTTCATTTTATCCATGTTTCTTATGCTTAATGTTCATTAACCTTCTTGGCTTTGTGGATTTATTGTGTTTACCAATTTGGAAAATTTGGGGCTATTATTTCTTGAAATCTTTGTATGTCTCCTTCGTGGACTCTAAGACGTATATTAGGCCAGTTGAAGTTGTTGCATAGCTCATCAAATGATGCTCTGTTCATTTTTGTTGATTTGTTTTGTTTCTCTTTGTGTTTCATTTTGGATAGTTCCTTCATGTTCACTGATCCTTTCTTGTGCAGTATCTAATCTAAAATTAATTCCATCCAGTGTCCTTTTCATTTAGACATTGTTTTTAATCTCTAGAAGCTCAATTTGGGTCTATTTTATATCTTCCATGCCTATACTTAACATTTTCAGTCTTTAGTCTGGGTTTTTAACGTATGACAGTAGTTACAATTATTAAAATGTCATTTTTTGCTAATTCTGACATATATATAGATTTGGGGTTAGTGCTGATTGATGGCTTTTTCTCCTCAATATCACACATATTTTCCTCCTCTGCATGCTTGGTAATTTTTCATTTGATTCCAGACATTGTGAATTTTAGTTTATTGTGTGCTACGTATTTTTATATTCCTATAAATATGCTTGAGCTTTGTTTTGGGTGAAGTCTACTCTATCCTTTTGGGTTAGGTACGACCACAAGTAGCCTTTAGTCTAGAGCTCATTATTCACACACAACTGCTGAGATAAAGCTTTTCTGAGCATCTGGCTTGTTGGGATGGGTACTATTCCCAACCCTGTGTCACATACAGTTATCCTTATCATTAATCCTTCCATGTGGTTCTTTTCCTGGCCTCAAGTAACTCCTCATACACATGCACTGACCAGTACTTTGTTGAATACTCAAGAGATCCCTCTGCGTATCTCCAGAGTTCTTTGCCTGTGCACCTCTTTTCTCCCTAGTGCTGCGCTTTGTGAACTCTAGTCACCTTGATTTTCCTGGACTCTTAATTCCAGTTCCTCATTCAGGGAGTCCTCCAGTTTCTGCCTGAGTTTCTCCTCCCTGTACCATGACCTGGAAACTCTCAAAGAAGTAAACTAGGGGAGTCATAGGGATCACTTCATTTTTATTTCCCATCTCTTGGGGATGACTGATCTTTATTGCCAGAGGCCCAATTTCTTGAGAACTGCTGTTTCATATATTTAATCTGGGGTTCCCTCCCCCACATTGTTTCAGATAGGCTAAATTGTTCCCTGTTAATTCATCTGGGCCAGAAGTCAATAACATTCTTAAGTCTGTTTTGTTTTGGTGCAGGAGCCAATCGAAGATTAGGTATTGCATGTCATGTCTTTGTTTCCTTTAATCTAGAATATTTCTGTACTTTTTTTTTTTTTCTATGACATTGGCATTTTTGAAGAGCCTAAGCCAGTTGTCTTATAAATTGCCTCACAATCTGGATTTGTCTATTTCTTAATTAGATTCAAAGTAAGCATTCTGGGGAAGAATAGATATCCTGGTGATACATCCTTCCTTCTTCATCACTCCAGGTTGCCTGATGCTAAGTTTGACCACTTGATTAAAGTGGTATCGTCCATATCTCTCCATTGTAAAGTTATCTTTTCCCTCGGTAATTAGTAAATAATTTATGGGGTGATACTTTGGAATCAGTACAGATTCTACTTTGAAACAGTCTTCACCCAAGTGTGCATAAATGATAATCCTGGTCTGAATTGAGTATTACACTGGTAGTTGCAAAATGGCACTTTCCTAATCCTCTCTTTCCTCCTGCATTATTAGCTAGCATTACTCTATAAAGAAGTGCTCCCTGACTTTGAGTATTATTATGAACTCATATGCTCTTCTTTAAATTAATTGTCTTACCTCATTGTTTTTCTCTTGAATGTTTAGGTTATCCAGAATTGGCGAATGTGATCTGTTATTGTTTAACCACAGAGTGTTTTTTAATTCCCAGAGTAATTTCTAGTACATTTCCTACTCACAACTAGGAATTGACAAAGGGACTCCAGAAGTTGGGGACTTAACTCTTCTTAGAAGTCTGCCCTCTTCCTGTGCACTCTCAACCCAAAGTGAGACTTTAGGGTTGGGAGGAGATACTTCTGAATTAAACTACAGATCAGTGTCACCCAATTCTAATCCCTATCACCTTTTTTCTAGGCACACCGACACCCACTGCCATCCTTACCCTTCTGTTGGGCACTTCTGTGCTCCTCTGTATTTATTTACAACAGTTAAGAGCAGCAATTGGCCAACTGGCCCCTGTCCAATTCTCCAGGCCATGTGCCCTAAGAACTCTTTTCTTCACTGCCCTGTGGTGGCCTTGGCCTGCCTCCCTACTCAAGTCACTCCTTTACCACTAATTTAATTCTGTTTCCATTTATAGGATCTTACCTAGCCATAGGACCTGCTGCCTCTGCCAATTTAAAACTACTATTGAAGTTGTCTGCAAGACAGTCAAGCTGCACTGTGACAGTGACTGCCTGGCAAGCACCACACGTTGTGGTGAGTCTGCATTGCCTGATAAGAAATTTTTAAATTTTTGTTTATTTAATTTTTATTTTTAATCAGTGATGATAAAAATTTTAAACTAATGATGTAATTGAATTATTTTTATTCGTTCGTTCAGAATTTCAACTCCCTAAATTTCTAAGAACTACTCCTACTACTTGCTAAAAGTCAGATTCTCAGTTACATTGTTAGCTTAATAATGTAAGTGATCCACATACATAGAGGAACAAGAGGAAGACATGGAAGCGGGAAGGGAATTAACATTCATGACCACACATTGTATACTGTGCTCTCTGCTTGATGCCTTACCCCCAAATGAGAACTTTTTCATACAGTGCATCACAGTTTGTAAACTGATTTTATATCCATTAGGTCTCAAGTACGCGTTGTCTTTGGGGCAAGTGTAAATACCTTTTTGTTTATTTTATTTTTGCAGTTTTATAAGAGAATACAAGTGGTGGTGTTTTATGTTTTATTTGGAGCCTGAGAGTTTCTGGTTCCATAACGAGAAGCTGCTACCTAGCCCTTCCAGTGGATGGGATGGCTCTTTTATTCTTAGACTGTCCAGCTCTGAAGTTGCTCTGAATCTCAAGCATTTCTATTCAGAAAACACTCAGATGCTTTCAAGGATTTTTCTGTACATTAGATTTATTGGCACTTAACTTGATGACTTCCCAAATGTGCTTTCATGCCCAGACAGCTTAAATACTGGTCTATATCAATGAGCTGGAGCACATCATAAATAATAACATTTTACTACTGACATAAAAATGTTGCTTATTTTCCAAGCTTTTTTTTTTTTTTAACCAATTATATTACTCCCTTCTCCAGAAGTGGGCAGGACAGGCTTTTTTTTTTTTTTTTTTTTTAACATTTTTTATTGATTTGTAATCATTTTACAATGTTGTGTCAAATTCCAGTGTTCAGCACAATTTTTCAGTCATACATGTACATATACACATTCATTGTCACTTTTTTTTTTGTCTGTGAGCTACCATAACATTTTGTGTATATTTCCCTGTGCTATACAGTATAATCTTGTTTATCTATTCTACAATTTTGAAATCCCAGTCTATCCCTTCCCACCCTCCGCCCCCTGGCAACCACAAGACTTATTCTCTGTCTATGAGTCTATTTCTGTCCTGTATTTACACTTTGTTTTTGTTTGTTCGTTTGTAATTTAGATTCCACATATGAGTGATCTCATATGGTATTTTTCTTTCTCTTTCTGGCTTACTTCGCTTAGAATGACATTCTCCAGGAGCATCCATGTTGCTGCAAATGGCGTTATGTTGTCAGTTTTTATGGCTGAGTAGTATTCCATTGTATAAATATACCACATCTTCTTTATCCAGTCACCTGTTGATGGACATTTAGGCTGTTTCCAATTTTTGGCTATTGTAAATAGTGCTGCTATGAACATTGGGGTGCAGGTGTCATCCTGAAGTAGGGTTCCTTCTGGATACAAGCCCAGGAGTGGGATTCCTGGGTCATATGGTAAGTCTATTCCTAGTCTTTTGAGGAATCTCCACACTGTTTTCCATAGTGGCTGCACCAAACTGCATTCCCACCAGCAGTGTAGGAGGGTTCCCCTTTCTCCACAGCCTCTCCAGCATTTGCAGGACAGGCATTTTTAATCTCCTTTTATAGGTGAGCAAAAGCAAGATCAGAGGTGTTAGGTGCTGTGGCCTAGTGCCTAGATCTTCTGTCCCTGGCTTCGGGCTGTCTGTGACCTCTTGTTCCTCCTTTCTCATGAACCTTCACCTCTTCCTCTGACCCTCACCTCCTCCTCTGACCCTAACCACCACTACCAAAAATACTTTTAATCCTTCTGGAAGAGAGACCCAGCTGCACAGTGGTACACACAGTCAGAAGCTTTTGATGGGTCCCCAGGTAAAGCTGGAAATAACTAGGAGTGAAATGAAATGAAAGTAAAGTAGGCATCTGACAAAAGTTGCTTTTTCCCATCTGCATTTTAGGACTTCAAGTATTATTCCATTGATTTGTTAAACATTCCACATTAGCATACAGCCTGGCAAATCTCTTAACCTGCACCCCAGATCCCTGCCCAAGTGTTAGCAGGGAGCCAGGGTGGACATAGTGTTTCTCTGTGTACAGAGCCTTCTGTTGTGGGGGCTGGGATATATGGGAGCAGGGACCAAGGAGAGGAACTGGTGATAGGTGGAAAAGGTCACATCCAGATGAGGACCTGTTAGCAGCGGGTGTTGTGATCATCTGTGAGGGGACCAGGACATGAGCACACTGAGGAGGCGGAGAGAGGAAGCCTCGCACACCTCTGCATCTGAGGCAGGACGGGGCGGGGTGTATGAACGTGAGGGGTCACAGTGGGTCTGCAGAGCGTCCTGCTGAGTGGGGAACAGCTGTCCTCCCAGCCTTGACTTCTCCTGAGTGCCGGGCAGTTGGCCCCTGGGAACCAGTGGAATAATCCTAAACACTGTCACTCTATTTCACACCATGGAATTTTCTGAGAAGCCACTTTATCAAAAGGTATCTTTTTCACCTTTTGTTATGAGGTTTCTTTTTCTCCTCTCTAAGTGGCACTCATTTGCTGATTTCTAATTTATTTGACTGGGATATGTGGCTGTGGACTGACAAAAAGCTGTCCATCAGCCTTCAGTTATCAAAAACAGTCTCTTCTTTTTTGACAGATGAAGAGGCATCTGTAGGGAATGCAGAAGGATCGTTCTTGAATGTGTTACAAGCCCAGAATAAGAGCACCAGCACCGAGCTGATTATTGAGCCAGAGAAGGTGTCCTCGGACAGACGTGGTGTCAGCCTGCCAGCCTTCATCAGTGAGCAGCTAGACTTTAATGACAGAATTGATGTTATCAGTGCACTAAGTTACGTACTGCCTTATTTCTTGGAGGGACATCTAGAAGATTTAGAAACAGCATTTTTACCAGTCATTAAACTTTTTTCAAATGTACACGATGGAGATAAGCCCCTGGGTTATTTGAAGAAAAAAAAAAGAAAAAGAAAAACCACAAGGAACTGTTCTGTTAAACCTGAATCCAACAATTCACTTTATAAAAGTAAACTGCAGAGATTCTATCGTCTGAAAAAATGGCTTGATTCAGAAATGCAAAAGAAAAAACTGATGAGGTTAAAAACAAAGGAAAAAAACTGCCATGCTTGTACATGCTGACCCGTTAGGTCCCGGATTTAAATGGCAGATCTTTGGAAAGTTGGAAACTGCCCAACCACAGGAAAACAGCCCGGTAAAGACTGAGAGTGTAGGGGATAGGCTGCAGGGAGTGGACAGGGTCCTCAAGGGCCCAAAGGGCACAATGAAAAAACTCATCAAAGAATTGATGTGTCAGAGGAAGCAGAATGCCCATCCACCTGTGGAGAACACTGCCAAGGAAGTGGAGCTCAGGAGGCTGTCCCCAAGAAAGCTAGAGCAGCTCCACATGATGCAGAGGCCCAGGAAGTCAGTGGGAAGCTCCTTCAACACAAAACCTTCGTTTCTAAATGGACATAAGGCATCAGTCTCTTCTTCCCTGCCTTCTGGCTCCACCCCTCCTAAATCTGAGGTTAAACACGAATCAAAAGACTTGGCCTACACTATTTTAGAAGATGCAGATACTAGAGTTAGAAATATGGAGGTTTCTGAACCACCATCACATCCCAGGAAAAAGCACTTTTTCCTTGGTACTCGCTCTCATGCACAGATTATTCCAGGCCAAAAGGAACCACAATTTGAGAAGGAAAGAGCTACTCAGGAGAATATCTGCAAGTAGGCCTCCCTCCTCTGCAGGGAGGAGCCTCATAAATCCTTCTTCACAAGAAGCTTTTTTATCTTCATTAGAACTGACTTCTCAGGAAAATCCTTCTCCAGAATTTGTTTTCCCCTTCAGACCCCACTGCAGGAAAGGCAACTGTGCCGGAAGGCACTATCTCTGAAGTCACTGCCCTTATGGATGTTTCCAGCACGTATTCTGTTGCTGCAGACAACTTTATGCCAACTGTTCAATACATCCATGAAACACAATGGAAATACCACAACGTGGGCACTGAATTACCCTCTAAACGCACTGGCTTCACTTTCCCAGGGCTTTCATCCTTGGGTGATCAGTTTGAAATGCAGGTAAACCAGCAGCTATGGTCCCTCATCCCCAACAATGACATGAGAAGGCTCATTTCTTATGTGATCTGAACTTTGAGAATGGACTGCTCTGAGACCTACATGAAGCTGGCCTGTGCCAAGTTCTTCTCCAGAACAGGCCTCCTGATAAAGCTTCTCAGTGAGCACCCAAAAGTAAAGGTGTCCCAGGCAGAGGGGGATACCGACCTATGGAAAACCGAGAACTACATCAGTGAGAGCACAGAAGCCCAGAGTGAACAGACAGGGCAGGAGTCACATGAGGTGAGGACAGTGCCCAAAATACAGGGACCTGGACTTTTACTCAGTGTAGGACATGCCATTAAAGTGCCAAAGCAGGAAGACCAGGGGCTCCTGGCCTATTTCTTATCTTACCCATGACCCTGGCTAAGACAGTGATCTCCCACTTTGCTCGTTTAGAGAATGGTGCCACTATTCCTAGGGGGGCCTTAATACACAAGATGAATTGTAGAAGAAAATGCTAATTATAACATTAGTAACACATTAGATCTGATAATGTTCTTTAAGAACCTACAAGCTACTAACTTGAAGGGATGGGGTTTAGAGTAGTTTAAGAATAGTTTGCTAAGGGGGAGGGTATACCTCAAGTGGTAGAGCACATGCTTAGCATGCACGAGGTCCTGGGTTCAATCCCCATCACTTCCTCTAAAAATAAATAAACCTAATTACCTCCCACCCACCCCCCAAAAAAGAAGAGTTAGCTAGTGTCTGAATAGGTTTAAGAATAGTTAAATTTCATCTTTTCTCTTTGTTTTTTTAAAAAATTATTCTTCATTTTTTTTAGCTCACAGAAGAAGTTCCAGAATATGGCTATAAGAACAAACTCATCTTGGCAATATCAGTATCTGCGACTGCAGTAGTGGCGGTATTGATTATAATTTTCTGCCTTATTGAGCTGCTAAGGACAACAATTCAGATTCAGAACCCACAAACTAAAAATCACAGCTACTTTTCCACCTACCACTACTCAGTAGTCCTCTTCAGTCACAAGGGCTGAGATGGGCTTTGCTCATTTATGGAAAAGTATACACCCGGGATTCTTAAAGGAACTCCAGTCCCAGGGGATCTCTGGAATTGAACCCAAGATAACAAGCCATTAGACTATTTTGAAAAGTTGAGTTTATAAAAGGTCTGAGTTGACATGGTAGTAAAATTTCTTCAACTCAAAAAACTGCACCTCATCAGTCACTCTCATTCCATCACTGCTGTCTTTCCTTGTTGGGTGAAATGATGAGATACATCATCTCCACCCTCCTGGAGCCATCAGTCACCCTGGGAGGGCTGGAAGGACATGGCTAAGAGAAGTGTGATCTTGTCGATTCATTTAGGTTTACTTACCATCTTTCTTCTCTGGTGTGTAAGACATTGTGTAGATAGTTGCCATCAAAACACTGCAAGTAAAATCCTGCATCAGGCTACTCTAAAGTGCGTCCTTTTGTTCTAATTCTGTTCTCACCACATAGCCTTCCGGTTGTGCCTCAGTGTGCCGTGGAGGCCTGTCTCTGCAGAAGGAAGTTCTCTGCTTGTGTAGACACAGAAGCCCCGTCTGTAGAACAGATGTATTTCTCACTGACAGTTAATAATTTGGCATTCTGATTTCTGATCAATCCTGTGATACTGATAAAGTGAGGCTGCCTTGATAGGAAGATGAGAGATCCCTCTCAGTGAAGACAGAGTCTGATTTCTGAGCCTAGGAACCTGGGGACAAGAGTGGGGTCAGCTTTCTAGTCATTTTCATTGCCCAGACTGTATCCCCTGATCTCCAGGTGGCATATGGCCTTGTGCTTTTGTAGAATTTCTATAAACTCCTCTCTTATTGCTTTAGTTGCTCTGTAGTTTAACCTTGCATTTGTATTTATTTATATCATTTCGTTATTTACTCTCCCCACTTAGATGATAAGTTTTTTCAGGATAGGGACCATGCAGTATTTTTCCTAAAGTTGACAGTAATGATGTTCAGTGGAAGAGAGATGAGGCATTATGTCAATTCCACAATGAGGAATAATGCAACATAATATTTGAAGTAGCATAGAGAGCCCAGCAATAGACAGACCCATGTGTTCTTTAGACTTTGGAAACGTCATGTTTAATATTCTAATCAATGGGAGAAAATGAATAAATGGTAATAGAACAGCTGCCTAACTACTTAGGGGAAAGGGAACAGCAGGTCCCCATTTCTCACCTTAAACGTATCTCTGTAAACATGAAAGAAAAGAACTCATAAAAGTATTAGAAGAAAATAGAAGCAATATGTTTATAATCTTGTGGTGGAAAAGAGCTTTCAGAGCGGATGCCACAGGCAGAAACCTTTGGCAAACTTGACCACCTTGCCTGTGACACCAACTTAGCATTGACCTATGCCAAGCACTGGACAAAGAGTTTTCCATCTATTGTCTGATTTGTTCCCCACAATCCTGTGAGGATGGCAGTACCATCCTTGTTTCATAGATGGAGGACATCGGCTTAAGGACCCAGTGAGAAAACCAAAAGCAGAAGCCAGTTTCACCTGACTGTAAAGCCTGAGCTCCTTACTCCACTCTTCTGTCTCGTCCCCTTAGAGAAATTGGGAAGTGTTTGAAACACTGAAAATCAATGAAAGTAAAGAGTTTTATAAATGAACAGGAAGAAGACAGACAATCCAGGGGAGGAGAGGGCAAGGGCTAGGAAGAGCAGCTGTCTGTTGACAGTCTGTCCCCATATCTGCCCGTCCTCATGGCGAGCGGGTTTTGTCAGACAGGCCTTTTGTCACGTCATGGCGTAAAAATAGTCTCTGATGCTTTCTTGTAGTACTTTTACAATCTGCCTAGAATTTGTTTTGTTTGTTAGTGTAGTTGAGTTAGGGGATCTAACTTTTTCCTCCTCCGTGAAAATTGAATTGTTTCAAATTTTTCTATGAATGGTTCGTCCTTCACTAATCTAAAAATATTCTTTATCTGGACTCTGTTCTATTGATCCAATTATCTTTTCCTATACCAGTACCAGTACCACACTGCCTAATTCCAGTTGCTCTGGAACATATTTTGTAAATGGTAGGGTAAACTCCTGCTCTTTGATCATCTTTTTCACACATTTAATAACTATTCTTGCATGTTTTCTCTACCAAATGTCAACTAGCCAGGGTTTGTTGAGAATTTATCTTGGGTTTAAATAGGATTGCATTGAATTTGTAGGTTAATTTGAGAATTGGTATCTTTACAACATTCTGGGAGGATGGTGTCTCATGCCATATGCTCATTTTTCATTTTAACATCCTTCAGCAGAGTTTTAATGCTTTCATCACATAGGTCTTATACATTCTTGATTTAGTTTATCCCTAGGAACTTTATGCAGTTTTGTTGATACTGTAAATGGAATATTTCTTCTATTTCTTAGTCTTCTGTGTTATATAGGAAAGTTTCTGAGGTTTATGTGTTGATCTCTTGATTTTGTATGTAGCCATCTTCCTGAATTCTCATATTGCTTCCAACCTAAAGGTTGTCCATCATTTCATATGTAAATATGCTTGTCTCTTCCTTTCCAGTATTTTTCTTACCGCAGTGATGAGGACCTTCTCAACAGTGACCAGTAGTGGCCATATGATAGGCATCCGACTCTTGTTCTTGGCTTTAAAACAATGCTTAGGTTTCTGGTAGACACTTTTATTTTGTTTTCCTACTTCTAAGAATTTTTATTGGGAATTATCTGTCGAATGTTACCTAAAACAATAAAATGTATTGCCAGCTGCGTGCAAGATCTTAAGTCAGGCACTGTGAAAGAGGCAAAGGATTATTAAACAAGAGAGCATTCCTTCCACAAAAAAGTCATCGTCTCAATGAGTAGGTAAGACTTAAAATAAAAAGGAATGAATAAAGATTTGGAGATAGTCATTGTGATGAATAATTCTGATCATGTTTCTTCCAAAACAGATTTATTCTCACAGAACAGCAGCAAAGGGTGATTAAAAAAAGCTTAAGGTAAGTACTACTCTGGTAGTTTTTTTTTTAATTTTTATTTTTTTGTTTGTTTTACTTTTGTTGGGGAGGTAATTAGGTTTATTTATTTTTAACAGAGGTACTGAGGATTGAACCCAGGACCTCATGCATGCTAAGCTGCTCACTCTACCACTGAGCTGTACCCTCCCCTTAGTCTGGTAATTTTTAAAGTAGAACTAGAGGAGAACTTAGAGCTCATCTATTTCAATCTCTTCAGTTTACAGTGAAGAAACCACAAAAGGCAGGAAGAATATTTATTTATCGTAATGCTTTACCCTAATTTACCAGCAAAACTAGCTCCCCAGCCAAAGCTGAGTTGGAATGGGACAGGCACAGACGCCGCTGCTTTTCCTAGTCCTTTAAGGAAGGGAAGGGGAGGGGGAGAGGGAGAGGTTTTGGTTGTTACCTGTTCCTGCTGGTGGTGGGCTGGGCCAGTGGCCTTCTTGGAGGTTCTGGGGTAGGGAAGGCCACATGGTTCTAGAACTTGACCAGCCTCACTCAAAGTTGTTGGAAGGTAGAATATATGAATCCTTCCTAGAAAGTGACAGGAAAACTTCACTTGTCATCCTACTGGTTTTCAGGTCCCCACACTATTCTCGTTATCCAAACTGCATAGAATTTTTACTGGGAGAAACTTTAGACAGTAGTTTGTTTCTTTTATATTAAGGAAATGGAGAAAGAGAAAGGGAAAAGGTCCTGCCCCATGGCCATACTGCTAGTGAGTATCAAAAGGAAGATGCTTCCTTTCCACTGAGGCCTTCATTGATCACACTGTGCTTGGGCTGTGAGCTACAGTTTACATCACAAATTAGTACCGCATACTATATAGACACAAGGAGTTTCTAAAACAAACTTATTATGCACTCTGATTTTTTTTTCCTATTCTATGTATATTCAAAAAAATATTTTAGCAAAACAAAATGACAACCTATGGAATGGGAGAAAATTTTTGCAAAAGATGAAATCGACAAAGGCTTGATCTCCAGAATATATAAGCAGCTCATACGACTTAATAAGAAAAAAACAACCCAATCCAAAAATGGGCAGAAGACCTAAACAAGCAATTCTCCAAGGAAGAAATACAAATGATCAATAGGCACATGAAAAAATGCTCAATATCACTAATTATCAGAGAAATGCAAATCAAAACTACGATGAGGTATCACCTCACACCAGTTCAGAATGGCCATCATTCAAAAGTCCACAAATGACAAATGTTGGAGAGGCTGTGGAGAAAGGGGAACCCTCTTACACTGCTGGTGGGAATGCGGTTTGGTGAAGTCACTGTGGAAAACAGTATGGAGATTCCTCAGAAGACTAGGAATAGACTTACCATATGACCCAGGAATCCCACTCCTGGGCATATATCCAGAAGGAACCATTCCTCAAAAAGACACCTGCACCCCAATGTTCATAGCAGCACTATTTACAATAGCCAAGACATGGAGACAGCCTAAATGTCCATCAACAGATGACTGGATAAAGAAGGTGTTGTATTTTTAAACAGTGGAATACTATTCAGCCATAAAATGGCAACGTAATGCCATTTGCAGCAACATGGATGTCCCTGGAGAATGTCATTCTAAGTGAAGTAAGCCAGAAAGAGAAAGAAAAATACCATATGAGATCGCTCATATGTGGAATCTTAAAACAAAAAAAACAAAAACAGAAATGGACTCATAGACATAGAATACAGACTTGTGGTTGCCATGGGGAAGAGGGGTTGGAAAGGACAGACTGGGAGTTTGAAATCTGTAGATACTGACAGGCATATGTAGAATAGATAAGATTATACCGTATAGCACAGGGAAATATATACAGGATCTTGTGCTGGCTCACAGCAAAAACAATGTGACAGTGAATATATGTATGTTCATGTATAACTGAAAAATTGTGCTCTACACTGGAAATTGACACGTAAAATGACTATAACAAAAAAATGTAAAAAAAATATTTTGTGTTTCAGTTCTGGTCATGGCCTTTAAACTGATTTCACAATTCACTTATGCATCGGTGATGGCCTGCAGTGTGAAACTCAGGGAGTTAGATAACTTTGCTGGTTGGACTCAGGGGTTTACTTGGTGTGATTCAACTTATAGGGTAAAGCAGCCAGGAAAATAGGAGCACCTCCCCCCCCCCCAGCCCCCAGCAAGTGTTGCATGTGAGACTAAGTCTGAAGAGGACTGGTGTAAAAGACTTCCAGAGAGTCACGTGCTTCCGCCCAGCACGGCTATGCAGTGTCTTCTCTGCACAAGGGCACTTGGCAGGGCCAAGAAGGCTAGTGGGGCTAAAAACTGATCTCCATGCCAAGCCACGTGCAAAGGCCTCTCCAGAGACACTGGGGGGCCATGTCGGACGGACGTGGAGAGTTTCGGGAAGCCCAGTGTGCATGGAATTATCAGGGTCGGGGGCTGTGGTGCTTTTGCTCATATTGACTGAGGTTCCCATTTAGTCCTACTAAGACCAGACAGACGCACTGTGAGATGTGGAACGTGGCAAGCATCACTATTTGTATGTGTTTTCTTCCAAGGGGCTTTCAGTTTCTTCTGCGTAGGAAATGCTCGGGAAAGTGAGAGTCAGGTAAATTTGAGATAAAGTACTGTTGCCGGAGAAAGCAGGGGAGATGCAGAATTAATATTCCCCTTTTTGTGTTCTAGAAGGGCTTTTTCTGGAGAAGGTGGCCACTTTGGCTCAGGGATGTGTACAGACCTCTCAGTGCCATGTGCAAGAAAAATATGGCACAGAAGCTACATGACAGGGAGTCTTCTAATGAGGAAGATTTTCAGTAAGGATGCGAGGTAAATGATCAAGGACAACTTAAAGTTCTCATCTAAAATGAGGAAATAATGAAAAATTTCATTGTTCTTTTCAAGAGTAAAAGCCTAGACTTTTTCCTTATCCCGGGGCACCCAGAGATGGTGCAGTGGAGGTGGTTCTGACCACAGAGCCTGGAGAGCCGCGTGACGGAAGTGAGACAGCACAGGGGGGCGACACAGTGTGAGCCCCGTCCCGCCTCAGGCCGCCTGCAAGTTTTATTTTATAATACTGCCTTCTCAGCGTTGCTTATAAAATACTTGTTTTTCTCCTATTAACGTGTACAAATTCATAACCAGTTCTAGCCATGTGGTAAGGACTTAAAATGTAAATAGTTGAATATTTATAAGCAAATAACAAGGGCCACAGGCAAGAAAGCAGGGCTGAAGGTAGAATCCCTCATGGTAGCCAGAGGTGACATGGCACAGGAGGATGACTAGAAGGATGAAGGGCTTCCCTCGCTCGTTTCCCCAGTATAATCAGCCCCTGGAAACTGGAAAGCGAGTTGTGCTCAAGGGGCAGGAATGTGCAGTCAGAACAGCCGGTGCTGAGGTTCTCTGCCCTGCTTCGTCCAGCAGCAGTTACAGTGCAGCTGGCCCCTGCCGGCGGAGGCCCCGCTCACGGGCTTTGGGGCTGCCGGAAGATTTGGATCACTGGGCCTGCCTCCACCCTGAGGCCAAGGCCTGGTTTTTCTCTGAAGCTCTCAAACTTGTGTACAGATGTGTGCCCTGTCTTGGTACAGGGCTCTTCACCCTTTCCAGCTGGTGGAAAATTCACATTGAGTTTTTTTCTTTAAAAAAAAACCCCAACCCTTGGAGAGCTAGCTGGAGGGACAGGATAAAGAAAAATGTGTGAGCGCAGCCATTGCCCAAGATGACCATCCCCAGGCCTCTCCTGACCCCACTGAGGGTCAGCCACGTGCTGCTCAGCTCCCTCCAGCTCAGCCCAGCATGAAACCTACACATTTCCTGCCTCACCCAGCACAGGCCCGCGGCTGTGTAAGTATGTATTCAAGCGAGTATGTAATGACAGTGCCACCTCCGTCAGCTGCGAGGTTCTGCGACTCCTGCAAAGAATGTCTAATCAGTCACATTTAGTAAGCCAGGGATGATTAAAATGCGTTAGTGAGTAAAATTGAATGAGTCAATAACAATGACAACTACAGTGAGGAGGATGATGGCAGCTGTTTACTGAGCACCTGCTCCGGGCCAGGTGTAGTACTAGGCACTTGGGTCACACCATTAGGTCATAAGAACAGGAAGTCCCCATGCCCGCTCAGACTGTAATGAGTGGGGAGTTGATGTCAACAAGAGAGGTGGACACGAAGACAGGGAGCTGATGAGAAACCTGTTATGCTCACTAGACTACTGAGGTCTAGAAGGAGGGAGGGAGGTGGGGGTGTGGAGGTTCCCTGGCTTCTTCAGGGCTGGAAGTCAGCAGGGATTTGAGGAGGGGAGAGGCTAGGCAGAGGGGTACGAGGATGACTGGAGGCAGGCTGGATTCTCTTGGACACTGGATGGCAGCCCCCCACCCACGGAGGTCAGGGCCTCTCACTCCTGGGGAGCACCAGGTCCAACCAGCTCTGGCTGCTGAGGCCCTGGTGGGAGTGGGATGTTGAGAACTGGGGGACGGCAGTGGGGCACCAGCTTGCAGGAATTGGGGGAGCACACCCGTTCAAGAAGAAGACAAGCCCTGAGGCCTGAAGCAGAAGTGGGAATAGTAGGTCAAGATGAGGCTTTAGGTATTGGAGGGTAATGTTGGAAAGAGAGTTTGGCGCCGCCCTGTGGAGTGTTTTGGGTTGCAGGGTGGCAGGAAATTAAGGCTTCAATCTGTGAACCATATGAAGGCTTCGAGTGGGAGAGGGTCACACCGCAGAATGGTGGAACCTGGCTCCCTGACACATGAGCCACCAGACTAGCCCTGGACTTACTTAACCAGATTCTCAAGATGTTGATTTGTGTACATGTACATTCGAATAATGTATCAACTTAATTTTTTGAATTTTATTTGTTACTGAAGTGTAGTTGATTTACAATGTTAGTTGCAGGTGTACAGCAAAGCAATTCAGTTATACATATATGTACATAGATTTATGTTTTAAAAGAGTAGAAAGAAAAGCACACCTGCCAATTTTATCAAGAAAACAATTGAGACAAGCATGGAAAACAACAGATGGGTGCAAAGGAGCAAACCTATCTCTTGAATGGGCTTCCATTGGGCTTAAGCTTAAGACTGTGTGTTTATTACTTATGCTGAGGATTCAACTGCTTGTATTTTTGTCGGTTGCTCCCGCTAGATCTTAATCAGCTTGAGAACAGTGCCTGAGTTTTGCTTTGTATTCCAAGATTCAAGCCTGCCACCTGGCAGAGAATATTTGCTCAATTGATATTTGTTGACTGGAGTTTTTAAAACTTGATTTTCTCTTCTAAAGCTTGCTCATTGTAGCATGTTTAGAAAACAAACACAATTATAAATAAGAAAATAGAACTCGCCTGAAATTCTATCACCTAGAGAATCACATTTTCGTCCACTTTTCAATGCACATCCCAGAGGCCTCTCTGGAGCTGCTGGTTCTCCATGGAACCTCCATGTCCTCTGGGGCCTAGGAATCCAGTCAGCTGCTCCCATGGCCCTGAAGCTGGGCCACCACCCCAGCATTTCTGCTCTGGGGTCTTTCTCCACCTTGGGGTCCACCCCAAGCATCCTCAACTTATCTGGGATTTCTGATTCTGTCTCCCTACCTCGTGGTTTAGCCTGGTGTGGGGAGGGTGGAGTGCAGTCAACAAACACTCACCTCCTACCTAATTAAACTTAACAAGCTTCTGCACAGCAAAGGAAACCATAAGTAAAACAAAATGACAACCTACGGAATGGGAGAAAATTTTTGCAAGTGAAACCAACAAAGGCTTGATCTCCAGAATATATAAACAGCTCATACGACTTAATAAGAAAAAAACAAATAACCCAATCCAAAAATGGGCAGAAGACCTAAACAAGCAATTCTCCAAGGAAGAAATACAAATGATCAATAGGCACATGAAAAAATGCTCAGTATCACTATCAGAGAAATGCAAATCAAAATTACAATGAGGTATCACCTCACACCAGTTCAGAATGGCCATCATTCAAAAGTCCACAAATGACAAATGCTGGAGAGGCTGTGGAGAAAAGGGAACCCTCATACACTGCTGGTGGGAATGCAGCTTAGTGCAGCCACTGTGGAAAACAGTATGGAGATTCCTCAAAAGACTAGAAATAGACTTACCATATGACCCAGGAATCCCACTCCTGGGCATATATCCAGAAGGAACCTTACTTCAGGATGACACCTGCACCCCAATGTTCATAGCAGCACTATTTACAATAGCCAAGACATGGAAACAGCCTAAATGTCCATCGACAGATGACTGGATAAAGAAGTTGTGGTATATTTATACACTGGAATACTATCCAGCCATAAAAACTGACAACATAATGCCATTTGCAGCAACATGGATGTCCCTGGAGAATGTCATTCTAAGTGAAGTAAGCCAGAAAGAGAAAGAAAAATACCATATGAGATCGCGCATATGGGGAATCTAAAAAATAAATAAATACAAAACAGAAACAGACTCATAGAATACAAACTTGTGGTTACCAGGGGGACGGGGGTGTGGGAAGGGACAGACTGGGATTTCAAAATGTAGAATAGATAAACAAGATTGTACTGTGTAGCACAGGGAAATATATACAGGATCTTGTACTGGCTCACAGTGAAAGAGAATGTGACAATGAATGTATGTATGTTCATGTGTAACTGAAAAATTGTGCTCTACACTGGAATTTGGCACAACATTGTAAAATGACTATAACTCAATTAAAAAAATTTTTTTAATAAAAAAAAACCCAAACACTTCTCCATTTCTCCCTTCAGCCTTTTCCTGTCTTTAGAGTGAATAGTCTGGCTACATCCCATTTACCAGAACCCTTTCCATTTCCCACAGGGCCTACCTAGACTTGGGATATTTAAAACCAGCATAAGACTTTCTTTTTTTCTGTGCCTTCAAATAGTACCACCCTTTCCCCAAGGCAGTGAATACAGAACACTTGGAAGAGTAAATGAGAAAAGGATGAAGTTTTAATACGAAAAACGGGGGAAAGGTGGATAGTATTTCAAATTATTATCTTTCTATGCTGGTGAAGGGATCCAAATTATACTACAGTGGCATACAAATTATTTTGAGCTGAAGACATTTGAGAATCAACAGAAATAGAAAGAGGCTTTGTCTGAACCCTCCCTTATCTGTCTAAAATCAGAAACTTCTGCGATGGAAACTACCATATATCCCCCTCCAGGGAGTTTCATGGCCTTGAAGAAGACCAGCGCACTTACGTAAACAAACATTATCACAAGCGATCTTACCTCCCATAAAAGCCTATTTGGCTTTCCTAAAGAAACCCGTTTGTTTTTCCCATAGGAACCTTTTCTCACCACTCCCTCTCCTCTTAGGTCTATAAACTCCTGTCTTTATGCGCTGAACCAAGTTATTTTCTTTGTCTTTTCTAATCCATCATTGTCAATTTAATTTGCAGGCCCCCATGATGAAACTTAAGAGAGTAGAGGAAAAGTTTTTCCTCCCCAATACAAGCAATAATTTTTAGCATTTCCTTAAAATTCTAGGTAGAATTTAGGGACTCCAGCTCCTACAGAGGAATTCTAGTCTTAGACAGCCCATTGCTGTAGGGCAGTTTTGATCGAATCTCCCAATGATTTTTCACAGTATAGTTTGTTTGCTTAAAGCTGAGGAAGAGTGACAAAGGAGACCTGAGGTTTTGGGGAGTGCTGAGGCTAGCTCTGCTCTTGTCTCAATTCTAATTCTAGAAAAAGAGGACACTAGAGGGAAATGTTTGCACATGTACCCTGCATTTCTAGGGCCAGAGCCAATGCAATATTTTGTCTGCCTTTCTTGCATTCTCCTTTGCTTGTTCACTTTTGTTTTCTAATAGTTGGACTCCCACTTGTGCATACTGTTTTCCATCTATGTGACATATAACTCACTACTTAAATATTAGTTTATATTGTAAATATAATCTTTTTTCAGGCCATGAAGCATTCTCATACATCTTAAATTCTGATGGCTGCAGAATATTACATTGCATGGATGTATCATAATTATCTGTAATCAATCCCCTGGGTTTGGACAGTGAGTTTTCCTCTAAAGGTTCTGATATGATACATTATTATTGCATTGAACATCTCCATACAGAAATCTTTGTGCTAGGATCCCAGATTATTTCTTTAGGATGATTTCCCAGAAGTAGAATTAAAGTAGGTTAAAGATTATGCACATTTCTAATTTCTTTTATTTCAACAGAGGTACTGGGGATTGAACCCAGGACCTCATGCATGCTAAGCACACACACAACCACTGAGCTATACCCTGCTCCCTGCTCCAGTAGAGAATTTTACCATTGCTTCTTCCATTCAGTATTATAACTTACCTACTTTTCTCATCTTATTTTGATGGCTAGAACTTTCAAGATAATATGAAATAAAAGTGGTGATAATTACTACTCCTGACTTTAATAGAACTACTTCTCATTGTATAATGTTAATTTTTAAATCAGAATGTTACCTTCTGATTTCCTGGTGGACACTAGCAGGTTAAGAAACGATTTCAGAGCAGTTTGGTAGTAAGTGCTATTATTAATACTTTCTTTTGCTTCTCCAGACATCTTTTACCCATTTGCATCTTAGCAGTCAGAAGACACTAGGTAAATGCTTGAGCAGTTCCAGATTTCTCTTCTACTGATTCTGTCCCCCTCTCCCCTTTCTTTTTCATGAGCGTTCAAGTTAGAAAAAGGAAAGATACTTACTGCCTCCCAGTGTGTTTCCCAGCCTCAACCAGGTTTTTGTTTCCAAATTAGTAAGATACACTCCATCTTTATATATTTATATATGCATACATATATATATATAAAGAGAGAGACAGGGGAAGTCTCTCAGTGGTAACTTCTTTTTAATAACAGCATTATGGAGATATAATTCATATTCCATGCAATTTATCTACTTAAAGTGTACAATTCAATGGTTTTTAGTTTCTTCACAGAGTTGTGCAACCACTACCACGATCAATTTTAGGATATTTTTATCACCCCATAAAGAAACCTTGTACCCTTTAGCCATCACCCTCAACCTTCCCATCCCTTCCAGCTTAAAAAGAAAAAAAGTCACTAATTTACTTTCTGTCTCTATTTGCCTATTCTAGACACTTCATATAAATAGAATTACACAATACGTGATCTTTTGTCTCTGGCTTTCTTTACTTAACAATGCTTTCAGGGTTCATCCATGTTGTAACATGTGTTAGTACTTCATTTATTTTTACAGCTGAATGGTATTCCATTGTTTTCCCTTGGTATTCATAGGAAATTGGTTCCAGCACACACACACCCACTCCTGCTGCCTCAGATACCAAAATCTGCTGATGCTCAAGTTTCTGATATAAATGTAGGTTATTTTCATATAAACTACACACATCCTTGTGTATACTTTAAATCATCTTTAGATCCCAAATACATTTAAATTCTATGTAAATAGAATACTACTACATAATAGTAAATACTACATAAATAGTTGCCAGTGTGCAGCAAATTCAAGTTTTGCTTTTTGGAATCTTCTGGAATTTTTTTCCAAATAGTTTTGATCCGCAGTTGGTTGACTCCACGGATGTGGAACCAGCCGGTACAGAGGGCCAACTGTAGCACATTTTGTTTAGCCACTCATTTGCCATGGTCACTTGGGTTGTTTCTACTTTTTGGCTATTACAGTAATAACACTATGGATATTTGTGTAAAAGTTTTTGTGTGGACATATGTTTTCATTTCTCTTGGGTATACACCTAGGATCGAAATTGCTGGGTCATATACTAACTCTGTTTAACCTTTTGAGGATTTGCCAGACTGTTTCCAAAGCAGCTGCCCCATTTTACATTTCCACCTGCAGCATATGAGGGTTCCAACTTCTCAACGATCTCCCCAACATTTTTTATCTATCTTTTTGAGTCTAGCCACCCTAGTGAATGTGAAGTGGTATCTTATTGTGATTCTGAGTTGCATTTCCCTGATGGCTAATGATGATGAGCATCTTTTCAAGTGCTTATTGGCCATTTGTACGTCTTCTTTAGAGGAAATGTCTGCAGATCCTTTACTCACTTTAAAATCGAGTTATTTGTCTTCTTTTTATTGAGTCATGTCACGAAAACTTTAAAAGAACAAATTTCTAATTTCCTGAACCACCCAGACATGGACTTCTAACTCATTTCCAAACCTGCTTTTGAACCAGATCAGACTTTTTTTCCTTAGAATTGCATTTTAGCATTCACATGACGAGAACACAAGCAAGTTTAAAAACAGAAGTTTCCTCTGCTCTCAGCTGGCCACGAAGTAGGGGGTGGGGGAGGCAAAGAAAGGCAGTTTTCCTCAGGATCACGTGAAGAAGTGGTACTTGAGGTTGTCTCTTGACGTGTAAAACAAAACTGAAAAGTCGTACAGCCTCAGCTCAGAGCGCCCCGGCAGAGACAGGGACCAGACGAATGGCGGGGAGAGTTGATCTTTGACTCAATTAGGCTGAATCAATCTTGTCATTGAGTTCCCAAGGAAATTCAATTACAGGTCAAGTGTAGGAAGCCCAGTAATTGTGGCTTAAGTAGCAGAAATGACAGGAGATCAATAGCAGCCTGGGGATGAGTTTGACTTCAAAGCCCCAGAACCTCTAGTGGGAAGAAAAGGCAAGAGACTTGGAGGGAGGAAGAGGCTCCCGGAGCTGAAGACCCAACTGTTGAGAAGTTTGCCCTGAGACAGTAGACACGGTGCTGCCGCGCATGCGTGACCACGCAGTTCCTGACCTGGTGTGGAGACGCCTGGGGCAGAGAGGCGCGTGGGTGGGACCATCAGGCTGGGTTAGGAGCCTCCAGCACTAGCGTGTCCAGCTGAGAGCAGCTGCTGTGGCCAGAACCTGTACTACCCGGGTCAACGTTAGAGGCCGCCAGAAGTGGGCTCTGTGGGGAAAGCAAAAGTCAGGATGTGTGACAAGAAACCACTCCTGAGGAAAAGAGCATCTGTCTAGAAATCCCCCTTCCCTGCGAAAGGAAGCAGAAAAGATTCATAGAAGTAACTTCTCCCTCTAGTGGTGACACAAGTATTGCAAGAGGGGCTTTGTGGATGAGTCAAAATCCAGAAGGTATAAATAAAAAGATTGGTAAATTCCACCCCCTTAAACAAACAAACAAATTTTTGGCAAAAAGTCAGAAATATATTTCACTATAGTTTTGCAATGTATTTATTATTGGGGCCTTTTGGTTAGAGGTAGTGGTCTCAGTTCAGCCTCTGGAGGGACTGGAGACTTAAAGATATCGGCTAAAAACTAAAGGTTAGCCATGTGGGCAACATGTGACTGAATATCAATACAAACTTGGCACCAGGGCTTGGGTGAGCTTCTCAGATTGGCAGTACTCTATGTGTACTGTCACGTATCATGGGTGGAAGGAGCTGGCACTGTCCGTGACTCTACAGGGAGAGAACAATGGAACCTCCACGTTGCGATCCCTCTAGTCTCTGCCCTGCGTATCTCTTACCTTGGCTGATTTTAATCTGTAGCCTTTCTCTAATAAACGGTGGCCATAAGTACAGTTGCTTTCAGTGAGTTCTGTGGGTCCTCCTAGTGAATTGCTGAAACTGAGGGTGGCTTGGGGAATCCACCAAGCTTGCAGTTAATGTCAGCACTGAGGGCAGTCCTGTGTGTGGACTGCAGGGAACAGTAGCATCAGAAGTGATTACAAGGGATTCTCTAGAATAAGCCTAACTCACTGAAACTTGTGCTTTGGAAAGAGGAGGGATGAAAGGGTCGGGGTTGATGAACTTTTGATTCCTGGATGACTACCTAGGCACCCCTGGTATGAAAGTGCAGCTACACTGTGATCAGTCACTGGAGGCAAAACTTACTGATGGAATTTAGAAATGACGGATCTAACTCCTGAGCAGTTGGCTCACTGGATGCATGAGGAGATGCAAAGTAACAAGAAACAATCTCTTGGTTATTGTTTTCCATAATAGCTAAAATGAAAGCAAGGGAGAGTGTTGGGGTGGATCCTTCTAGGCCGAGTTTGAATTACAGCCAGCCTGAGTTATAGCTGCTAGCCTCAGGGCCTCTGCCCATGGTCCAAATTATGCTGAAACAACAGAGAGCAAAGAAAGTTAAACTGATTTATAAGAAAATGGGGAAAGATAAGGAGGAGAGGTAAAGGATTCATCCCAGCAAGGTGGAAATCTTTAAATGGTGATCAAGAAATGGGATGAATAAAGTGGACCATAGTGAGGTCAAAACAAAGGTCTTTTTTAAAAATTGAAGTATAGTTGATGTACAATATTATATAAGTTACAGGTGTACAATATAGTGGTTTACAATTTGTAAAGGTTATACTTCATTTATTATTATTATAAAAGATGGGCTCTATTCCCCGTGTTGTAAAATATATCCTTGTAGCTTATTTTATACCTAAGAGTTTGTACCTCTTACTTCCCTACTCCTATATTGCCCCTCCCCACTGGTAACCACTGATTTGTTCTCTGTATCTGTGAGTCTGCTTCTTTTTTTTGTTGTTATATTCGCTAGTTTGTTGCATTTTTCAGATTCCACATATAAGTGATATACAGTACTTGTCTATCTCTGTCTGATCTATTTCACCTAGCATAATACCCTCCAAGTTGAAGTGTTGCAAAATTTCATTCTTCTTTATGATTGAATAGTAGTCTGTTGTATATATATACCACATCTTCTTTCTCAATTCATCTGCTGATGGAAAAACAAAGGTTAATGCAGCACTCTTGCAATTTGGGTGGATCAGCCCTTAATGGTCCACCAATATTGAAGGACCCTAAACAAATCTGCTTTATTCACTATAGTTTGGAGAAATTTAAAAAGCCAGAAGGCAAAGATGGCAATAAGAAACCTTACTTCAAATTGCCTGAGACCCTGGTCCCACAGTCTAATCAAATAAGGACTTTTGAAAAGGCCTGAGTCCCTTGGCCTCGCCCCTGGCTGGAGACTCAAGGCCATGTGAGTGGGTAAAATGGTCAGGAGATAGATCAGAGAACTTTCTGGGACTCCTTGACATCAGAGCCCCATACACTTTGGTTCCAAAGCCTGTTGGTGAGTTAGATTGGGAGGATATGGGAATACAACAGTTGATGGAATTAAGGTGAAAGTTTGCATAAAAACTATAATATTTGAACAGACTTTATGTGAAGTGGTTTTGTCCCCTTTACCTGAATGTATTTTGGGGATGGATATTGTATCTGACTTAGCTAGTATTGTAAAGCAGAAGACATGGAATTCTGTCCTTCTGCCAATATGATTGGTCATTCAAGATGGGAACCAATAGATTTGCCTGAGCCCACACAGTATGGGACATCTGGTGGACAAAAGGAGATTTACCACTTTAATTAATGCCCTGTTAGAAGCTACAGTCCTGGTTGGACAGACTGCCTGTACAGCAGCCCTGTATGCAGTGCAGACTTAGACTATGGTAAAACACCATCCAACAATGACCACGGGGATTTTGGACCCAAAATTTTCTACTTGAGAGACAGTTACTAGCTTGCTATTGGACATAATTGAAACTGCCCCTATGACTAAGGGATATAAAATAGTACTGAACCTGAAATACCTATGTCTTGGATGATGTTGAAGAAACACTCCAATGGGGAGGGCAGAGCCCAGAAAAGTTCCATAACAAAATGGAAATGGCTTCTAGAGGAACATGCTACCAGGGGCATGCAAGGCGGTACTCAAAAGTAGGTAGTCTCTTCCCTTAGGGCCAACGTTGGAAGCACCTGAAGAGCTGCTGGATCCTGTGGGCACTTGGGCCACTTGGGCCACTTGGGCAACCCCATGAACAGTTCTCTGTTGACTGAAAAAGAGCTTCTTGGTTTATGGATGGCAGCTCCAAGATGAACAGACAGCATCCTGTTTGAAAGACCATCACACTGATTGAGGAAGGTAAAATCAGTTCAGCTCAGTAGCCTGAATTGCATGATGTTGGACCCTGTGTTTGAGTTTCTACCAATCCATGGATGGTGGTTAATGGCCTAGCCATTGGATTGTGCAGAAGGGCATTGGAAAACTGGACTATTAAAGAGATGCCCATATGGGCGCTGCCTGCTCATTGCAACGTCTGGCCGAGGAATCTCTCTGGTCTGAAGCTGATCCTTCAAGCTGATCCTTCAAGGGATCCCTCTTTTCCTCCTGCCCCCACCTCCGCATGATCTCACTCCATCCCCCTTGTGGCCTCACCATGCTTTCTAAGGACTGCCCAGCACCCAGCTTCCAGTAGCAGAGCCTGCTTTTGTCTGTAGACCCCTCCACCTCCACCCTCTGTCCTTTTCATCTGGGTTAGGCTGGCTCCACCTTCAGCCCCAGGTGGCCCAGGCCTTGCCACTCCACCACATTGCCAGGTGACCGAGATGAGCTCAGGAGTGGACACTCGACCAAAGTCAGGCCAATCCAAGTTGAGAGACTCAATTCTCAGACTTTTATTGAAGTCATTGGGTGGGTGAGGTCTTTGTGGTTGGAATTAAGCCTGGTACAATAGGAGGTCAGAACTGCTGCAGCCACTTTGCTGCTATAAGAGGAGAGCCTTTTGGACAATAAAGCCAATCACAAGGGTGGGAGAGCAAAGCCTGTGACTTGGGGTTGTTTATGCCTGAATCCAGCCATACGTGAAGCCCTATCCCTCAAGTTACCACTTACAACACTCTGTTAAGGCTTTCCGACTTAGTCTCTTTGGCCTCAAGGGCCGTCACAGAATCTAGCAAGAGAATCATATTTTAAAGTGGCAGGTGAAAGACACAATGAAACATTTCTCTTAAAAAAAAAAAAAAACAAACTTCAGACATAGCCTACAGTTCCCCCTAGTGGAAAACATTGTTGTTGTTGTTGTTGTTTTTTAATTTCAGTCCACCACGTGTCCCAATAGTCTGAATATATCTAGGTTAATTTAGGACATCTTTCCTAGTTCAAAATTACATATAATTGCTGCTATTTATAATCCTGATCGCAGCCCTTTCCCATAAAACTTTGTAGTTCAGAACTATAATCCTGAACAAAACATGTCCCCAAATCATGCAGTGAGTTTAGAATGTGCTAGACCATTAGGAATCAAATTGTATAACTAGCAAAAAAGAGAAAAATAAGAAGGAAGACAGAAGAGAAACAGAAAACTACAATGCGGTAGAATTTTAATAACCAGACAAATATAACTTTATTGGCTTCTGATTTCATGGACTGTCCCAAACACCCACCTGTCTTTTCTCTCCAAATCCCCTGGAAATGATCAAAAAGAGAAGTACAAGGAAAAAACAACCTGTTCCATCAAAGAAAAAGCTGGAGAGAATACCATCAACAGAACTGAATATTTGAGGGATTTGAGGAAATGTGTTGTTTCCACTGGGAGAGAGGCCAAGAGGTCCTGGGCTGAGCGCTCCCCACAAAGGAGGACTCCTCGGAAGAAGCGCAGAGAACCCCCAGCTCTGAGCACACGGTCCCGGAGCCTCCGAGCTGGTGCCCAGCGGCCAACTGCGTGACCCTTCCTCTCTCACTAAGCCAGCAGGGGACTCGCTTGGCCGGTGCAGGAGTGGGTGGACGCGGCAGCGCCCCAGCAAATTCCCGCCGTTTCCGAGCCCTGCCGCACACTGACAACTCTGAGGTACACCGCTGAGGCCAGAGAAGGGGAGGCTGAGGAGAGAGTGACCCTGCCCCAACTTGGCTCCACAGAGCGGTGGGCAGAATAGCCCTGGATGCCCTGGGGTCTGGGCTGCTCCAGCCCCTGCAGCCCCTCGCCTTATCCCTGGGACGCCTGGTGGCTGGTCCAGTCCCTGCAGGGAAATAGGCCCTTTGCCTCCTCTCCACTTACAGAGCATCCAGCGGGCCGACAGCCCTCCGCTGCGGAGGGGAGAGGGTTCCACGGAGAAAGCAAAAGATGATCTGTGCAGACACCCAGAGAGTCTCTATTCCTGACTACTTCCATCCACGCCTAAGTGTTTTAACAGCCAACAGAGAATAATCGCACAAGTAAGGACCATGAGCGTCCTGAAAAATGTAGATCAGGAAGGGCAATCTGGAAAAGAACGGTCCCCAGGGGAACGGAGGAAATACAACAGTATTTAAAATATTCAAATTAACATCCTCAAAAATATGTATCTATGGTGTTCATAAAAAATAACAACCTGGTCCACAATATATATGGCATATTATTCAGCCATAAGAAGGAATGAAATTTTGATATGTGCTATGCTGTGGACCGGCCCTGAAAACATCATGCTAAGTGAAGTCAGCTAGATACAGGACACCTTACGATTCCATCTACATGAGGTACTAGAATAAGAAATAAGCAAATTTACAGGGACAGGAAGTAGAATGGAGGTTGACAGAGGGAGGGAGGAGGGAAAGTTGTTGTTTAATGGGTGCACCCAACAGGGGTTTGGGCAAGAGTGCAGAAGACACAGAGGGATGTGGGGGGAGAGAAGAGCCTCCTGACTGGGTGTGATGCAAGGCATCCAGGGCTCCCAGCCTGACAGTGAGAGGTTGCTAATCTGCTGCGAGGCCCCTGAGCCAGCTGAGGTCTTGGGTCGAAGAAGGGAGTCACTGATGGACATGGAGAGTCAGATGCAGTGGATGCCATGACAAGCCTCAGGCCAGGTGGAACCTGCTGCCCCCAGCATACACCAGTCCAGAGGCCAGCCCAACCCAGCCTGGGTAGGAACCACTAAGGGCAGCACAGGCATAGCTCCCCTCTTCCACTGTGCCCAGATGCCGCTTTGGGAAAGGCGATGAAAAGCGGAAGGCCAGCCCTGTCAAGGAGATGAACTTGGAAGTGACTGTATATTTACTTCAAAGAGAGCATCTAATCTGAAGGAGGCAGATTCCGTTAACCATCAGGTTAACGTATTTTCTCCTGCTGCTGGCATGAGAAAGGAAGGAAGATCAGTGACGGATATAGAGCATTCTCATCGCATGCACATCTGAGTGTGTGTGTAAACTTACAACCCTGCTACCTAAACATGAATCAGAACTGAGAACACAATAAACGGTAAAACATGGTAAACAAGGAACAATGGTGAGAACGGAAGCCAGCAAAACATGTGGTTAAGTCTTAATTGCTTTTCCAAATATTTGAGAAACCTAATGCAGCTGATTAGAAAGAATCATAAAAACAGGAAAGACATAATATTAAAAAATAAAAGACAGTATTTTTAAAAATCTGGAACTAGAATTCTAGAATCTAGATTCTTTTCAACTTTCTGATTGAGATGGGGGGATAATGGTGAGTGGAGAGGAAGAGAAATTTCAAAAGCAAGCCAAAGGAAAAACCAAAATACAATATCACCTCACACTTGTTAGAAGGACTATTTATAAAAAAGACCGGAAATAACAAGTATTGGTAAGGATGTGGAGAAAAGGGAGCCCTTGTGCACTGTTAGTAGGAATGTAAATTGGTGCAGCCACTATGGAAAAACAGTACGGAGGTTCCTCAAAAAATTAAAAATACAGCTACCAGAATATCCAGTAATTCCACTTGTAAGTATCCAGCTGATGGAAATGAAATCACTATCTCGAAGCAATATTGGCACTCCGATGTTCATAGCCACGATGTTTACAATAGCCACGACATGGAGAAAACCTAACTGTCCATCAACAGATGAATGGATAAAGAAAATGTGGTCTAGGGAAGGTATAGCTCAGTGGTAAAGCACATGCTTAGCATGCATGGAGGTCCTGGGTTCAATCCTCATACCTCCATTAAATAAATAAATAAATAAATAAATAAATAAATAAATAAATAAATAAATAAATAAATAAATAAACAAACCTAATAACCTCCCCTCTAGAAAAGAAAGAGAAAATGTGGCATAATTATTGGAATATTCTTCAATGGAATATTATTCAGCCATAAAAAAGAAGGAAATCCTGCCATTTGGAACAATATGGATGAATCTTGAGGGCATTATGCTAAATGAAACAAATCAGAGAAAGATAAATACTTGTATAATCTCACTTATATGTGAAATGTTTTAAAAATCTGAACTTATAGATACAGAGAACAGACTGGTTGCTGCCAGAGGTGGGGGCAGGTGGGGAGTGGGCAAAATGGGTAAAGGTGGTCAAAAGGTACAAACTTCCAGTGATAAGATAAATGAGTCCTGGAGGTGTCATATACAGCATGGTGACTATAGTTAACAACACTGTATTGTGTGTTTGAAAGTTTCTAAGAGAGTAAATGTTTAAAAAATTCTCCTCACAAGAAAAAAAATTTATTATGTGTGATGATGGATGTTAACTAAACTTATAGTAACCATTTTGCAAGTGCACATATATCAAATCATTATGTTGTACACCTAAAACTAATACAATATCAGTTGTATCTCAATTTTTTTAAAAAAAGCCAAACCAATCTATAAGGAGAGAAACCAGTGGTTGCCGGGCAGGGGGTGGGAGAGAACTGACTGCAAACGACCGCAAAAGAACCTTCTGAGGGGATGAGAATGGTCTATATCTCGACTGGGGTGGTGGTCACAGGGGTATATATGTCTGTCATCACCCCATCAAAGTTGTACGTTTAATACGGTTGCATTTATTGGTTGCGAATTCTACCTCTTTTCCTTTTTTCCCCCCAGCTTCTAGAGCTGCACTCCTTGAGTTCCCTAACTCATGGCGTCTTCATCCATCTTCAAAGTCAGCAGCGTGGTGTCTTGCCTCTGTCCTCCGTTGCCTTCTTCTGTCTCAAATCTCTCTCTGCTTCCCGTTTATAAGGTCGTTGGTGATGGCATGTGGGGCCCAATCAGAAAATCCAGAATTATCTCCCTATCATAAGATCCTTACCTTTATATACATTCAAACAGAAGGACACTATTTAAGGAAATTAGAAGAAAATCTATATCTAAGAACATGAGAAAATGCCCAAGGTATATTATAAAGAGAAAAATGGAAATTAACAAGCAGCAACCAGTTAGAAGATTTAAAAGAAGACCCTACACGAGCAATTAAAAGACAAAATACCTTCTGATAAACTTAACAGGAAACATATCAAACCTACATGAAAGAAAAGTTTAGAACGCTCCAGGACACAAAAGTACACTGGAGCAAATCAACATATATGTCACATTCTTGCATAGAGAGATTCAACATCATAGAACATTAATTTTCCATAAATTATAAACTTAACACAGTAACAATGGAAGTACTACTTCTTTGGGGAAAAAACTTAAACGAAGAGATTATAAAGTCTGTATAAAAAATTAATGTGTAAGAATAGCCAGGAAAATTCTGAAAAAGAAGAGCAATGAGAAAGGGAGTGGAAGTCACTCTCTTCCATATTTAAAAATACTGCAGTATTTCAGTAATGAAGGAAATATGGTGCTCGTTCATATGAGACAGACTGATCAATGGAAGAGAAGGGAAAACCCGAAAATAGAGTGTTTTTTATGATGACTATAAAGGAAAGCTGAATTAGTCCATGAATAATAATAGGACAATGGGAGCCAGCAAGAAAAAAATAAAGTTGGATCCATTACTGATGCCTCACATCAGGATAACTTCCAAACGGATCATCAAAGGTGAAACTATAAGTCCTTAAAGAAAACATTGGAGAATTTGTTTATAACCTTGACAAGGCAAAGGCTTTTAAGATAATAACTTAATATTCAAACGGCATTAAAAAATTTTTTTAAATGTGCTTGGCAAAACGCAGCCACATTATAAACAAGCACTAAACATATAAACTGGGAAAAATTTTTTTTGCAAATTGTATTGCAAATGTGTAATTATCCTAACATTTAAAGAGCTTTAAAAATTACGAGAAAAAGACCAATAATCCAATAGAAAAATGAGCAAAGGATATAAACTATCAATTCACAGAAGATGATATTCAAATGGCTTAGAAATGTGAAAATATATTCAGCCTCACTCATAAGAGAAATGCAAATTTAAACTATACTGAGATATTTTTGTGCATTTTTTTCAAATTATCACATTGGAAAAATTTTAAATGCACTCTGTATCCAGGCTGTGGGCAAAAAGACACTCTAGTTATTGCTGGTAAATTGGTATCATCCCTGTAGGGGACAATTTGGCAACATCCATCCAATTTACAGTGCATATATCCTCTGATTTTTTTTATACCCTTTGATTTTGCAGTTTTCCCTACAGGAGTGCTTGCACACATGCAAAATGAGGTCTGTAGAGGGTTATTTGTTGGAGTAGTGCTAGTAATAGTAAGATTAACTGGTTAACCAGGTTATGGTGCCTTCATCAATGGAATATTATGCAGCTGTAATCAGCTCTCTATGAAACAAGAAACGGAAAGGCTTCCAAGATCTGTTGTTAAAATAAAATAGCAAGGTACAGAACAGTGTTACGTTTTACATAAAAAAGGGAACCATAAGAAAATATGTTTTTATTTGCTTGTGTATGTAGAAGGACCTCCAGAGGAGACACAAGAGTTTAACAATGGTTGCCTCTTTGTGGCAAGTAGGGTGACAGGGGACAAGCGTGACCGGGAGACTTTCACTATAGTCTTTTTTTACCCCCCAATTTTTAACTTTTTCCCACTGTATTCTTTATTTATTTTATTTTTAAACATGTAAACATATTTTTTATAAAGCAAATATAAAATATTTTGAAGGAGGGAAGCAACTTGTAAAGCAGTACATGGAATGATTTATTTTCTCATACATGCATTTCTAAAAGCTAGTAACAGAGGTGACTGCGAAATTTTTTACTATCATTTTTCACTTACACATTTCTGTATGCTTTCATTTGTACATGAAGCGTGCATTATTTCTGTAATCAGAAAGAGCAAAAATGGTGATTTTAAATTTATTTTCTAATTTAATAGGGAAAAACGATCTATTTCTATGTTCCCTCCTCACTATTCTTTAACCATTACAACTGCAGTTTAATGGAATCCTGGATTTCACCTTGTATTTTTTTTAGATTCAGTGTTCTTTGCTAACTCAACTGGAATTATTTTTTAAGGCTTAGGCTCCGCTAGGACTTGTCTGCTACTCTGAGACTCAAGCCAGATTGGTTTCAAAAGTCTTTTTGTCTCATTTAAATTTAGAGGATCACTTTTTTTTCTTTGTCTACTGCTGCAGTGACTCCACAAACAGAGACTTCTAATTCCTTCTGTCAGCTCCAAATTTAATGACTTTATGGGAGGCTGGAAAGGGACTAAAAATCCCAGCAGACGTTTTCCCTTTCCCTCTAAAGAAGGAGAAGAACCAAGACCTGCCAGAGGGGGCGCTCCACCTGCCGCTGAGGTTATTTATAGGAGTTGGATTTAAATGTAATTCAGCCCCTTGGTAACTCCAGCAGAACTGCTTCTTTAAGAACAGCACCCCCCCCCCCTTATGTAAGAGGGCTGTTTTGCTTCAGTGCTTTACAGATTGAAAAGAAATTTAGCTGGCAACAGCAGAGAAACTTAAATAAGCTCAGCTATGGGTCACTGGAAGGGAGGGCAGTGTGGTGGCTAAAGTCTGGCTGTGTAATCTTGGCGTGAGGACCAGGACGGATTTAAAATATTCTGCCTCGTCCCAATATAAATGGTACAGCCTCTGAGGAAATCAGTATGGCAATTCCTCAAAAAAATTAAATATAAAATTATCATCTGATCCAGCAATTCCACTTCTAGATATATACTCAAAAGAATTGAAAGCAGAGGCTTGAACAGATATTCATAGACCCATATTCATAGCAGCATTATTCACAATAGCCAAAAGGTGGAAGTAACCTACATGTCCAGGGAGGGATGAATGGATAAACAAAATGTGGTCTATACATATAATGGGATATTATTCAGCCTTAAAAATAAAGGAAATTTGGACACATGCTACAACATGGACAAAATGTGAGTACATTATGCTAAGTGAAATAAGCCAGTCACAGAAGCACAAGTACTACATGATTCCACCTGTATTTGATACCTAGAGTAGTGAAATTCATAGAGACAGAAAGTAGAAGGGTGGTTAACAGGGTTTGAAGGGAGGGAAAATGGGAATTATTGGTTACTGGATTTTCAGTTTGGAATGATGAAAAAGTTTCAGAGATGGATAGTGGTGATGGCAGTACAACAATGTGAATATATGTAATGACACTGAATTATACATTTAAACCTGGCTTAAATGGTGAATTTTATGTTATGCGCATTTTACCACAATTAAAATTTTTTTTTTTTAAATTCTGCTCCTCATCCCTATCTACAGTACTTGCCAGTTTGCAGACCCTAGAAGAAAATCAGGAGATCATGGAGTAAGCCAAATCACTCCCTGGGCCTCAGTCTTATCATCTGTGAAGTGGGAAGGTTGGGTGGAGAATCCATGATTCCAACTAGAGACATTGTGTCAGAAGAGGAGACATTTGAAGGAAATAATCTTTACGGAAAGTAAAACACCTAGGACTATATAAGTGAACATTGATACCTACTAAATTTTGAGACTCTACTACACATCAGACATAAGGATTTTTATCAACATTAAAAAATTTTAATTATCAAATATTTAGCAAACATACAAAAAGAATCCCTAAATATAGTGATTGTGTCCACCTCCATGAGGTCATAACTCTTTGTTCATTGCTGTATCCCCAGAGCCTAGAACAGTGCCTCACGCACGGTAGAAATTCAGTGGGTGTTTTTTGAATGAATAAATGACTTCTTTTACAAGTCTCTTCATATGCAAATAGATGTTAGTTTCTCTAAGGTAATTCCTATAAATGGAATTGCTTCAACTCTACTGGGTTAATTGCCAAACAGCCCACCAATTTACATCGTCGTCACAAATATGTAGTGTTTGTGTTTTCTCAGATCCATACCAGTATCTGATATTGTCACATTTTATCTTTGCCAATCTGATAGATGTTAATGGTATCTCATTTTTAATTTTGCGTTTCCTTGATTATTAGTGAAGTTGAGCATTTTTCCTTAGGCTTTTCTTATGACTTGCCTTTTCATTCCTATGTCCATTTGTCTACTGGGTTAACTTTTTCATATCTTACATATTTTGGATGCTAACCCTTTTTTAATATTTTGCAAATATCTTCTGGTCGGTGGCTCATGTTTTCTCTCAGAGATATGCTTTTTGACCAGAAATTTTATTTTTAATATTTTCAAAGTTATTAATCTTTTCCTTTATGTTTGCGCTTTACGTGTTTTGTTTAAGAAATTCTTTCCTACTCAGAATTGATAAAGGCATTCTCTTTTTTAATCTGAAAGTTTTTTTATGAATTCTTATTTGGAAATAATTTCAAATTTACAAAATATTGCAAAAATAAAAATAGTACAAAGAAGATTTATATACCCTTTACCCAGATAGTGTTAACATTTTATCGAATGTGTTTATCATTTGGTGTGTATAATATATATAACATATAGTATATAATATATAATATAAAATAGATACATATATTTTTCTGAACTATTTGAGGGCAAGTTACATACATTATGGTGCTTTACAGCTAAATACTTCAGTGTATTTTTCCTACAAATAGGGATAGTCTGTAACATAACTGCAGTACAGTTCAAAATTTACATTGATGAAATACTTTTATCAAATCTCCCATTCATGTCCCAGTTTTGTCAGTTGACAGATTTGATGTTGATACACTTCATAGCATTTGTTAACCCTAGGAACCCTATAACCTTATAGCAGCTTTAACCCTTTATACAGGGTCCAAACTAGAGGCAAGTATTGCATTTAATTGTCATATCTTTTTAGCTCCCTTTAATCTGGAACATTTCTTAAACCTTTGAATTTTATGATATTGACATTTTTGAAGAATACATTCCTCTCCTTTTTTTTCTTTTTTTTAGTAGAATGTTCCTCATTTTGTGTTTATCTGCTATTTCCTTGTGATTAGATTGATGAAATGCACTCTCAGCTAGAACACTGCATAGATGAATATTGTGTGGTGTTGCATCTGTGCAGTATTACATAGGTGTAGTATTGTGTCTTTCTCGGGTTACATTGTCTGGAAGTACACAATGTCCATCTGCCCCTCATTGGTTGACCAACACTGGTCAGAGTGTTGTCCGATTTCTCCACTGTGTAATTACTGCTTTTTATTTTTTTGCTCCCTTTGAAACTCAAAAAAATCTCTAAGAAGGCACCTTAAGATATGCAAATATCCTCATCAAAATTTCTTCCTAGTTTTACCATCCACTGATCATTCTTGCCTGATCCAGCCTTTGATGGTTGAACAAAGATTCACTAGTTTTTTAGTTTTGTTTTTATGTATGTCTTTAACCTGGAATTGATTTTATATAGTGTGGGGCAGTGATCAAATTCTATCTCCTCCCCACCTCCAAATGGCTAATAAATCAGCTCCATTTGTAGAATAGCTCATTCTTACCCCACTGATAAGAAATGTTCAGTTCTTCATACATCAAATTTCCATTTTTGCTGGGTTTGTTTCAGTTGCTCTCTGTTCTGTCCAATTGGTCTATTTGTCTATCCCTGCACCAATACTACAGTGTTTTAATTATTACAGCTTTGTAATAAATTTTGCTATGTAATAAGGTAAGTATCCCATTATATTCTTCTTTGAAGTTGCCTTATCCATTTTCAGTTTTGTCATCCTGGCAATTATACTCTTTGTCACAGGTGATTTTCACAACCTTCAGAGAGATTAACTTTCCCAAGATCACAAAGCCAATAAGGAGGAATTTGAACTCAGGTCTGCCCAAAGTCAGAGCTCTTTCCATTACTTCCTGGGGTTCTGTCTTCCCAAGGCCAAAGGGATGGTTACCTAGACATGGAGAAGTGGAGGTCTGAGAATCAAGTGTGGGCAGATGAGACAAAAAAGGTAGGGATCAGGCTGGTTTGGGTTTGGTCTCTGGGTGTAGACTTTGCCAGCCAAGGGATGGGGCTTGGCCTTGGCTGACAGAACTGGAAACAAGATTGGAGGCACTGAGACCCTAAGATTGATCACCCACAGGTGTCCATGGGCACATCTTGTCGTCTTCCAGGCTGAGCAGGGTAGTGTGGCTGCAGCCTGAAAGGGAGGCCTCAAGCTGCTTTTACACTGGGGGTTGTGGTGGGAGGGTTGGGAGACATGGAGGGGAAAGAATCTGGCTGGCTGCCTGGAAGCTAGGACAGATCCCACCCCAGTGAGCCCCATCTTCCATCAGCCCCTCCCTGCCTGATTAAGAGACCCTAATCAGCTTGTAGAGATTAAGGGCTCTGGCCTGCTGTTCCCACACCCCCCGCCCTGGGCCCTGGCAAAGGAGACCTGTGGGAGGGCGTCAGAAGGATCGGCCTTGTGACCCCCTCACCCTGGCCCTGGGCCCGAGCCCCGGACTTTCCGGTGAGTGGCAAAGCCCCCTCCACACGGACTCCACGTCCCTTCTGCTGGTGAGAGACGATGGAAGGGCGTAGGAGTGTCCCCACCGGCCTTCTACGGCTCTGAGGGGGGGAAGGGCGGACAAGGGGGAGCGGGGAGCAGAGCAGGCGGAGATAAGAGGGTTCTTCCAGGTTATACCCCTGACCCCATGTAGTCGTCCCGGCAGGCGGAGTGGAGTGTGAAAGCAGAGACACGCCGCGGGTTAATTGGGCTTTGAGAAACTGGAGGTTGCAGAAAACTCTAAGAGAGGTCTGCGGATCGCAACCGCTCATCCTGATTTTTTTTTCAATGCTCCCAGAAGTCGGCAATGACCGCCTGCGCCCTCCTCGCGGGTGGGTTTCGGGACCGTGGGCTCCGCGCCCCCGCGCACTGGGCTCCGTCTCCGCCCCGCCTTCCCCGGACCCCGCCGGGGCCCCGGCCTCCGCTGCGGCTCCTGCTGCTGCTGCTGCTGCTCCTGCCGCGCTCCGCCCTCTCCGCCGCGTTCACAGTTGGGGTGCTGGGACCCTGGGCCTGCGACCCCATCTTCGCCCGTGCCCGCCCGGACTTGGCCGCCCGCCTGGCCGCTGCCCGCCTGAACCACGACGCTGCCCTGAAGGGCGGCCCCCGCTTCGAGGTCGCGCTGCTGCCCGAGCCGTGCCGGACGCCAGGCTCACTGGGCGCGGTGTCCTCCGCGCTCACCCGCGTCTCGGGCCTCGTGGGGCCGGTAAACCCCGCAGCCTGCCGGCCCGCCGAGCTACTGGCCCAAGAGGCTGGGGTCGCGCTGGTGCCCTGGGGCTGCCCGGGGACGCGGGCGACGGGCACCACGGCTCCCGCGGTGACGCCCGCGGCGGATGCCCTCTACGCCCTCCTGCGCGCGTTCCGCTGGGCGCACGTGGCCCTGGTCACCGCCCCCCAGGACTTGTGGGTGGAGGCGGGACGCGCACTGTCCACCGCGCTCAGGGCCCGGGGGCTGCCCGTTGCCTTGGTGACCTCCATGGAGCCCTCGGACCTATCTGGGGCCCGGGAAGCCCTGAGGAGGGTCCGGGATGGGCCCAGAGTCCGAGGTAGGCTCCCCTGCAGGATGCGGGGCGGTCGGCCGTCCTGAGGGGCAGCGGGCAGAGCACCGAGCGGAGTCTCTGTGTCCGCAGCAGTGATCATGGTGATGCACTCGGTGCTGCTGGGCGGCGAGGAGCAGCGCCGTCTACTGGAGGCTGCAGAGGAGCTGGGCCTGGCCGATGGCTCCCTGGTCTTCTTGCCCTTCGACACGCTCCACTACGCCTTGTCTCCAGGGCCAGACGCCTTGGCCGCGCTCGTCAACAGCTCACAGCTTCGCAGGGCCCACGATGCGGTGCTCACTCTCACGCGTCACTGTCCCACGGGAAGCAGCGTACTGGACAGCCTGCGCAGGGCCCAAGAGCATCGGGAGCTGCCCCCTGACCTCAATCTGCAACAGGTAGAGGGACCAGGGAGGAGAGAAGAAAGGAAGAGAGCTGGAGAAGAGAGCAGGGAATCACCAAAAGGGCAGAGGAGGCTGGAGGCAATGGGAAGAGAAGTGATTCAAGTTGATGGAAGGAGAGGAGGATGCCAGTAGGGAGAGAATAACCAGCAGCTCTACCTGTCCTGGAGTTTCCTGTATAACGTAGAGGCTCTCATCCTGCTTTGGGCATCTTAGTGTATTGGAAGTGCTTCTAGAGAGTAGGCAACGAGACCTCTCAAGGCCAACTCCAAGGAGCAAACTCTAACAAACCCTACACTGCAACGTCTTTTGCAGTCTCCTTAAAAGTATACCCACTTCCAACATCACCATGACATACAGACTATAATAAACAGCTGGTGTTCTTAAGAGAGCAAGAAAGAGGGAGGATGCAGATCCAGCCTCCATGCCCAGTTCAGAGGTGTTTCCTCTGGGGCGTCATCTGGTGGTCTTAACTTTTTGAGAGCCTTGCATCTTACAAGAAGCAGAAAGGTCCCTAGGTGGAGCCAAGGGCTTCTATAATCATTTAGATTCACAGCTTATCCCCAGCAACCAGCTGATAATACCCAGGATTCCCTGAGAACCTAGAATCCCTGTTCAGACCACATAGTTCCACCCCGTTCATAAAAGTGGGGGCTAGAAACAACTAAGAGAGAAGGGAAGTTAGATGTCAGTGGGCAGTAAACCAAGCACCACAAAGACTCTACTCAAAGGATTGTACATGAGAGAGTGCTGTGAGCCAAGAGGGGTTGAAATCTTCCCCACCAAGGCCCCTAGTCGCCACCAAGAGGATTCGTGGAAGACAATGGGGAGAAAGGATGGGAATAGCCAGTAAGAAGTGGAGAACAAGAATTAGGAATAGTGGTAAGATGGGCTGGAGGGCAGGTAGAGAAAGAGAGGTGGGGGAAATGTTGGGAGGGGAGTGGACCCTCTTCAGTTACTAGTAAGTAGCACCACCTTCCACCTAGCTGCCCAAGTGAGGCCCTGGGAGTCACCCTTGATTCCTCTAACTCTTCCCCTAACACGCAGGCATCAAGTCCTGTCACTTTTGCTTCCTAAAGTTCATTTGAATCCATCTACTTTTCCATTCTCACAATCACTGCCCTGGTTCAGGCCACAACACCTCTAGTCCAAATCCCGAAACAAAATCTCCCAAATGGTCTCTGCTTCAACATTTACTTACCCCAGACCTTTCTCCACCCAACAATCAGACCGAACTTTGGGAACCTAACAAATGTGACTGTGTCACCTGTTCAAAGCCTCCCAGTGTCCTCTCACCCTGGATAGATGCAGGCCCCTTCACTGGTTTATCAGGTTTATATTCTTTCTTGAACTTCAGCCAGACTGAGCTACTTTGGGTTCCCCAATATATCCTTCTCGTTTGCCTCTATGCTGCTGGTGTACTGTTCCCTCTCTCCTGCCCTTCCCCTCCCCCAGTAATTTCTGATTCATCCTTGAGGGATGGTCACTTCTGGAAGCCTCCTCCTCCCCCAGCCTGTGTAGGGGCTCTCTTTTCTGTCTCCTCATTTCCTTCAGTTACCCCTACCCTCACTCACGGCACTGCGTTAACATCCCTGTCTCTCCCACCAATTGAAACATTCCTCGAGATAGAGACTCTGTCTTGTACCCTGATATATCCCTAGTGCTCTACACAGTGCCTGGCCCTGTGAGAGATGGGAACTGGGAATAATAAAGAGGCCTGATGAGATCAGATGGTAGTCTTGGGAAAAGAAAAGAAGGAATAATAAAAAATAGCAGCCAACCAAAAGGAGGGAAAGAAGGCTTTCAGTGAGTGATATGTAATAATATTAAAAATATATGCAGGGCAACCAAAAGGAGAGGGACAAGAGGACCTGTAGGTAATAGAGTTAGAAGTAACCAATGATGAAAAGAGTCTAAGAATCCTGAAAAGAGGGAAGGGCAGTGGGGAAAATGGGTGGGTTAGCCAACTGGGGAGAGAGGAAGGGAGAACCGATGGGGAGGGATACGGAACCACTAACTAGGAGGTGCAAACAGTCAATGGGCTTGAAGGGCTTGAAGGGCCCAGTGAAAGGACAAGCGGGGACAGTAAGTCCCCGTCTGTTTATGGGCAGTGACCCTGAGCCCCCTACCCTTCTCCAGGTATCCCCACTCTTCGGCACCATCTATGACGCCGTCTTCTTGTTGGCTGGGGGCGTGGCCCGAGCGCGGGCGGCCGCAGGTGGCAGCTGGGTGTCGGGAGCAGCCGTGGCCCACCACGTCCAGGATGCCCAGGTCCCTGGCTTCTGTGGGGCTCTGGGAGGAGCTGAGGAGCCCCCGTTTGTACTACTGGACACAGATGCGGCTGGAGACCGGCTGTTCGCCACATACGTGCTGGACCCCACTCGGGGCTCCTTCTACTCTGCTGGGACCCCAGTGCATTTCCCTAGAGGGGGAAGGGGGCCTGGGCCTGACCCTTCGTGTTGGTTTGACCCAGACGTCATCTGCAACGGAGGTGAGGGCGAGCACCCCAGCCCCCACCGGGGCAGTCACCATGGATCCTCCACAGAGTGGTGAAAGAGAGTGAATTCTCATCCTGAAACCCCTGTTTGAGGCCCTTTCAAGTCCTCCTCAGAGACCCCTGGCTTGTGCAGGACCCCTCTCTTGCCAAGCCCCCGGAGCCCTCTTGGAACCTTTCTAGCAGTCCCAGATCCTCTCCCCCCTTGCCAGGACCCATGACCTTTCCCTAGATCCTGTTCTGGGATCCCAGCCCCTTTTCCTGGAGCCTCCAGGATTTGCCATGACTATATACCTCCGCAGAGAGGGTGCCTTCCCTCCACCACAGCTCTCAGCATCCCTGCTCTCACTGCCCCTCTAGGTGTGGAGCCCGGCCTCGTCTTTATCGGCTTTCTCTTGGTGGTTGGGATGGGGCTGACAGGGGCCTTCCTGGCCCATTACTTTAGGTGAGTAGGGGGGTTTGGTAAGTAGGAGATGAACTTGGCTTCCCACCTGCCAGAAACACCACCGTGCAGCAAAGACAACAGGCTGGGCCCACTCAAGAGTAGAAAAAGGGAGGGTATTTTTTTAGAGGGGAGGAGGCAGGAGGGGTTCTGGAGGGTTAGCAGAGTCTCAGGGGATGCTTTAGGGATGGCTGCCCTCCTCTGAGCCAACATTATCCCTCCTTGGCTTCCTCTCATGGACTTTGGTCCCCTTTGCGAAGATGACCTCCTTCCCCTACCAGGCACCGGCTACTTCACATCCAGATGGTCTCTGGCCCCAACAAGATCATCTTGACTCTGGACGATATCACTTTCATCCACCCACAAGGGGGAAGCTCTCGAAAGGTGGGGGAGCCAGGATCCGGCTGTCGTCCCCTGTATATTTGGTCCCCTGCCTGGGCCAGCCCTCACCGTAGGCCCCACCTGGGAAGGCCTGGTTTCTGCCCTAGCTCTGTCCCAGGTCTGAGCACTGGGGAGCACCCTCGTGTGTGCAGTGAGGGTAACAGCCCCTGTCCTGACTGATTTCCTGGGGCCTTGTGAAGCTCCAACAAGTAAGTTTGCTTTGTAAGCTGTAAGGTGTTGTGCATTTGGGAAGTAATGTTATTACCACCTTCCCTCATTAAGATGTCTCCCCCTCCCCCGTTTAATCCCTAGAACTCAGCCTGACTCAGGACTTTGACCCCTACAGTATATTTTGACCCCATGCATTGACCTCTACCCTCCAGGTGGCCCAGGGAAGTCGACTGAGTCTGGCCACCCGCAGCGTGTCAGACATTCGCAGTGTCCACAGCCAGGCCCCGGACAGCACCAACATTGGCCTCTATGAGGTGAGCCTGACCCCCCAGCCAGGCCAAGGTGTATTCCTGGAATCGAGTCCTACACTGCAGACACCCAGAAATGGGGCTGGGAGCTCAGAGTGGGATCTAGGGAAAGTTCATGGATTCCTCAAAGAGGAGCATCTGGGAATCCTTCCTGCTGGGGGATTTTCCCTTAGCCATTACCCAGGTGAGGGCTCTTCAAAGGCCAATTGCAGTGGCCTAAAGACTGGAGGCCTGATGGTGGGGAGTGTGATGGGACCAGCATGTAGCCTGGAGGGGCCCCTGAGGCCATCCCCCGCCCTGCTGGGAGCCCCTGGCCCTCCCCCTCAGGGATCCAATCCCTCAGGTTACAGAAAGGCACAGGCCTCACTTGAAAGGTTGTGGCAGAGGGTCATCTGAGATGTAATCCCATGGTCACAAAAAGGGCATTTCCAGGATCGGATTGTTCAGGATGGGGAGTTTCCAGACACGGCTGTCTCTGATTCAAGCCAGACCCACATCTTGCACCCCCTGCACCCCCACCTGCATTTCTACCCAAATCAGAACAGAATCCAGAAGAGCAAGTCTTAGAGGGGACAAAGGAGGTCACAAAAGGGCATTAGGACATTAACTATGGGGTAAGCAAATCTGAATGTAGTGGGATGTGTGGGAGATAATGAGAAGAGATCCAAAGAGAGCTGACAGAGAGCTCAGCTAATCAAGAAGGAGTGGAGATTGAGAGCTCCTGTGTGTCAGGTCATGGACAGAATGCAGAAAGTCCTAGTATGTTGCCTGGAAGTTTCCCAGTAGAGCGCTATTCTCATTTTGGGCAGGACCCTCCCTGTGCCTTAAAGAATGTTTAGTGCCTCTTGTCTCTGGCTCTGTCCACTAATCACAGACCCCAGTTTTTGTGACAATTAAAAATGTCTCCACACTTATTTCCAAATCCTCTTTAGGGGTCTGTATCAAATCCCCAGAATTCCCTTCTAGTCCAAATCCCTCACAATGGGCAAGGCCAGCTACATAATTGGCAAGGTCTAGGGTGAAATAAAAATGAAGGGCCCCTTGTTCATTCAAAATGATAACAGCAGATCATTGAAGCAAGCTCAGGCCCTTCTGAGCACCAGCCCTGTATGACCCACGCTCATGAACTGGCCCTGCCAACAGCTGAGGAGAGCGAGGCTCAGAGCCTGGAGGGGAGCTGCCTGTACTTCACAGATGATGCTCCCAACACAGTGGACTCTCAGCAGATGGTGATGAGGGCTGGGATTTCAGTGACACTTGAGGTGGTGATGGCTCACTTGATTGGGCTGTTGACGAGTGCATCTGGGATGGTGAGGAAAGCCATCCAGGCCTTCTGCATCTCTCTTATCCATGGATGGGCTCTCACCCCTCTGGCTGTGGACCAGCAGGCATCAAACCTCTTGCTCCTGGTGCTCTTTGTTACACCGAAGATAGGTTCTGGGGCAATGGGCCAATGGAAACGTGGGGGTTCTAGGGCTCCCCACATCATGAGGTTTTAAGAAACTGAGTTCGCTGCTCCCATCTCTGCTCCAGGGAGACTGGGTTTGGCTGAAGAAATTCCCAGGGGATCAGCACATAGCTATCCGCCCAGCAACCAAGACTGTATTTTCCAAGGTGAGAGTGGGTCTACGATGGGGGGTGGGACGGCCATTGCCCTTTCCACCTTGCCTGCTCTTTGCAGCTGAGTCTACAGGTAGGCCCTGTTGCAGGGGAGACCAAGAGTTCTCAGTGAAGTGTCTCTTCCTCTCTAAAGCCAAGTTTCCCACCATGATCTCTTATAACACTAGTTCTTTCCTTTGATGTTTTTATCATAATTTGTAATTGTCTGTTCACCTGTGTGTGCTTGCTTATTTCCTATCTGCCTCCCTCCCTGGACTGTAAGTGGAGTGAAGGTTTCCCCCTACCCCTTCCATTGTATTTCCAGCACCCAGCACAGTGTCTGGAACATTAGACACATCCAATGAATGTTTGTTGAGTGAATGATAGAAAATAAATGGGTTTCCAGTTCTGTCAGGCTACTTGTGCAGAATGTCCTGGTTAATGCATACTGAGAGAAGTGGAAAATTGGCAAGGAGGCTATAAACTGGCTTATTCTGGTCCTTCCAACCTTAATGCCCCTGTTACCCTGAACACCATACAGCCCTGTCCTGGCCTCCTTCCCTAACGCCTACATAGAAGCTCTTGGTCACAGCTGCAGAATGACTTTAGTGGACTACCAGTATGGGTCATTGGACTAAATCACTATTTAATAACAGGCATTTAAGACAAAAAGAAGCCCCTTATTGGACCAAAGAAAAGTCAGAAAGGGCACCAGTCACTCACTAGTCCCTGTTTTCCCAGCCAGACTGCAAGGGCTTCTGTCCTTCTGAGCGAGCGTGGCCTTGTTCGTGGCTCCTCTGGGACCACAGCTTGACTTCTCAGTCCTTCTTGCCTGACTTGGGGAGGGTGGGGGTCTCAGACAACCATGTAACCGAGAAAAGCAGCCCTGGGCAAAGTCACCCGCACAGGCCATTTCTGATGATTTTTGAAAGCAGTGAAGTGTCTGCCTGGTTCTCTTCCAAGAGGCTGTTACATCAGAAGTGGGGGGGAGGGGTACCAGGAGCATCTCCTTCATGAGGTGTTTTCTCTTAAGAGCCAGGAAGTTCAATGTCTTATGGTTAATAAATCAGAACCTGCCTGGATCCTGATTACCAGCACGAGGTTGTCTTCTCATTCATAACTTCAAGTGTCTGAACGGTGGCCTTTGACTATGTTGTCTTTTCCAGAGAGAGAAGTTATATGTAGAAGGAAGCCCCCCCCCCTGCCCCCACATGCCCTATAGACCTTTCCACTCACCATTTTTATCCATCTTCCAATCAAAAACAGACCTGAATAACAGCCTCCTCCCTGCGTTGCTCCCAGGACAGAAAATGCCTGTTAACTTACCCCCTCAGATCCGGGAGCTTCGGCATGAGAACTTGGCCCTCTACCTGGGGCTCTTCCTGGCTGGTGGAGCAGGTGGCCCTGCGGCCCCCGGGGAAGGCACGCTGGCTGTGGTCTCAGAGCACTGTGCCCGCGGCTCCCTCCAAGACCTTCTCGCCCAGAGAGACATAAAGCTGGACTGGATGTTCAAGTCCTCCCTCCTGCTAGACCTCATCAAGGTGTGCGTGTGGGGGTGGGACTGGGGTGGGATGCAGGGGGGAGGAGCCGGCAGGGGAACCACGTGGGCTGGGGCTGCCTCTTACGCCACCCTTTCCAGGGAATAAGATATCTGCACCATCGAGGCGTGGCTCACGGGCGGCTGAAGTCACGGAACTGCGTGGTGGACGGAAGGTTCGTGCTTAAGATCACGGACCATGGTCATGGGCGACTGCTGGAAGCGCAGAGGGTGCTACCGGAGCCTCCCAGCGCGGAGGGTAGGATTCCCCGGCTGCCTCCTGCGCAGACGAGCGTCCCCCGCATCCCCATTATTTCAAGGGCCTCTCCTTTCCTCCTTCCCTCGCACTCTCTCCATCCCACATCCACTGAACTCGACTCCTGCCGCGGAAAAGGTCTTGTGACCTCTGAGATGAGGAGGGTGGGGTCTTTGACTGGGGGGCGGGGACTTGTTAGGGGGCGGGAGTTGTGCCTGAGGGGTGGAGTTCCTGCCCTTGAAGGGGGTCTGCTCTTGCTAGGTCTTGTGCCCAAGAGGCTGAGTCTTCTCTGGGCTCTGCTTTGTCTAGAAGGTGGGGCCTATTTGTAAGGGTCCTGCTTTGTGAGATCTGTTTTGGATTTCTGGCAGATTCTCCTGAGGATAACTGCGGGAGGGAGGTCCAGACTCAGGTTAGGGGTTGAGCCGTGTGAGCCTGGGTTTTCTGGTGAGAGTGGGAGTCTGTCCCCAGCACCCCCATGGCCATCCGCGTGCCCATGCCCCCTTTCCCAACCCCAGACCAGCTATGGACAGCCCCGGAGCTGCTTCGGGACCCAGCCCTGGAGCGCCGGGGAACGCTGGCCGGCGACGTCTTCAGCCTGGGCATCATCATGCAGGAGGTGGTGTGCCGCAGCGCCCCCTACGCCATGCTGGAGCTGACCCCCGAGGGTACGGTCGCCCCTCGCTGGCGTCTGGGCTGGAAAGACACCCTGCTGTTAGGCAGCACCGGGCCAGACCCAGCCTCACTCCCTGCTGAGGCTTCTGTGGACCTCCCTTAAAGCTGGGGTCTGAAGGGTCAGGGCGGTGGGGAGCCAAGCATCAGGACGGGTGGGGGTTGCTTTTCAGCACCCAGACATTGGTGGTTTCCTCTGTCCTGACCCTGGACCCAACCTGTTTCCCCAACCATCAGAGGAAACTCCTCTCTGGTTCTTATGGGCCCCAGGGAGGCAGCAGGATGGGAGGAAGTGGGAAAGAGAGCTTGATCTAGTTCAGATCTATATTACTTATCATCTATAGACCTCAGCAAGCTACCCGATCACTCTAACCATCACTTTTCTTATGTGCAATAAATGTCAGTATTTTTGCCTGTCACCTCTTACTGCCCCTGCCCCTCAGGGTTCAGGGTCCTCAGCAACCACCTCCCACATTACACTTCCTACACCTACTGAAACTCTTATTTAAAGGACCCCCTTCCAGTCCACTCATCTTGAGCTTCAGCAGTCAGGCCAGAGTCAGAGGTGGCTTCTGTTCTGTCACATCCCCTCTCTTGGTCTCTTCATGCCTCCAGAAGTGGTGAAGAGGGTGCAGAGCCCCCCTCCATTGTGTCGGCCCTCAGTATCCATGGACCAGGCGCCCATGGAGTGCATCCAGCTGATGAAACAGTGCTGGGCAGAGCAGCCGGAACTTCGGCCCTCCATGGACCGCACCTTCGACCTGGTTAGGAGCTGGGATTGGGCAAGGGCTGGGCTGGGCTGGCCACTTGCCAGCAACCTGGGCCAAGGGGGTAGGGTGGGTGCTGCAGGAAGGCAGGCTGGTGGAATCTCTGAACTTCCAGGCTACTTCCTAAGGCGGTAGCCTGAGGATGAGGGGTTTGGTCAGGGCAGAGATAGAATGCGGGATATGGAGGCTTTTGGAGTGGGAGTTGGAGATCTGGTTGGGAGAAATATTTAATTCAATTCAAATAGCATTTATTGAGTTTGTGTTTGGCCTAGTGTAGCAGAAAGACCCTTGGCCTGGGAATGCAAAGACTGGGCCAGTTCCGGTACCTTGTCAACTACTAACAGAACAGCTGACCTCTTGGAACCCCCATTTCCCATGGGCTTTCTAATAATGTGGGGAAACACTGTGCCTGGCACTGGGTGGCAGAGGCTTGGTGAGCACAAGATGAATGGGGGTAGGGGCAGAGGATCAGGCATAATATGGCCTCACGAGAGGGACATGGCAGCCCACAGCCTCAGCTGCCCCACCAGCTTCCTCCTCCTACTAGTTCAAGAGCATCAACAAGGGCCGGAAGATGAACATCATTGACTCAATGCTGCGGATGCTGGAACAGTACTCCAGTAACCTGGAGGACCTGATTCGAGAGCGCACAGAGGAGCTGGAGCTGGAAAAGCAGAAGACAGACCGGCTGCTCACACAGATGCTGCCTCCGTGGGTGCCAATGTGGAGAGGTGGGTGGGGAGGACAGCTGGAGTCCAGGCAGACTGGTGGCCTCCAGGTAACCTTCCCACCTGCCATCCCCAGGTCTGTGGCTGAGGCTCTGAAGATGGGGACACCTGTGGAGCCCGAGTATTTTGAGGAGGTGACACTTTACTTCAGTGACATCGTGGGTTTCACCACCATCTCAGCCATGAGTGAGCCCATTGAAGTGGTGGACCTGCTCAACGACCTCTACACGCTCTTTGATGCCATCATTGGCTCCCACGATGTCTACAAGGTGCGGTGTGTAGGGGGCAAGCCCTCTTTTAGCTTCACTGTCTTCCAGCGCTTCCTACTCAGCCCCCAGAGCCCTTGCCCCAGGCCACCAGCACAATCCTCTTTCTCAGCCCTCCTGTCCCTTATGTCTTCTGCTGGTGCCCAGCTCAGCCCCACAGCTGGAAGGCTCCCCAAGATCTCTGCACTAACCCCAGTTTAGGCCCCCTGACAAGGGACAGTCACATCTGTGGGGGGTGCTGAGTACTGACTTCGCTCCTCAGGTGGAGACAATTGGGGACGCCTATATGGTGGCCTCCGGGCTGCCCCAGCGGAACGGGCAGCGACATGCAGCAGAGATCGCCAACATGGCTCTGGACATCCTCAGTGCCGTGGGCTCCTTCCGAATGCGCCACATGCCGGAGGTGCCTGTGCGCATCCGCATCGGCCTGCACTCGGGTAACTCCCCGCCCTCCCAGGTTCCCCAGCCCATCTCCCTCTTTAGGGCAAACTCGTGGAGTGATGGGGCGGGGGCTGGTCTTGAAGCCGCCTTTGCCCACCAGGCACTCCTGTGTAACTAGGAAGGTGTGCTTGAGAATGTTTCTTTGGGGAGTTGGTGGGGCTTATGGGGTGCTAGAGCCCCCCTGAGCCCCAGGTGCCAGCCTAGCCGCCGGCACGGCCGGCTGCAGCGCGGGCCGCGCCCGCCAACCCCGCGCGTCTCCGCAGGCCCGTGCGTGGCGGGCGTGGTGGGCCTCACCATGCCGCGGTACTGCCTGTTTGGGGACACGGTCAACACCGCCTCGCGCATGGAGTCCACCGGACTGCGTGAGTAGGGCCGGGCGGGGCGACGTCGCGGGCCGAGCCGGGCGCGGGAGTGGCGTCCCCAGCTCACACGGTCCCCCTGCCGTCCCAGCTTACCGCATCCACGTGAACATAAGCACCGTGAGGATTCTGTGCGCACTAAATGAGGGCTTCCAGACTGAGGTGCGGGGCCGCACGGAGCTGAAGGTGAGGCCCGGCTGGAAGACACAGCTCGCCCCGCGCCACCCGGGGTCTCCCGCTTGCTTCCACTTAGACCTCGAGACCCACCCGCCCTCGCCCCGGCCCGCCTAAGCCCTCTGCTCCCCCGTGTCTCCCCAGGGCAAGGGCGCCGAGGACACGTACTGGCTGGTGGGCAGACGCGGCTTCAACAAGCCCATCCCCAAACCGCCCGACCTGCAACCCGGGTGAGGATCCGGCATCCCAGGCCGCCGAGTTACAAGCGATGATGGATCCATCCGAGTTGGTCCCTCCATCCCCTCTTTCCTCCTCCCTGCCGCACCTGACCCCGCCAAAGCGGGATAACCTGGGCCCTGCCCTCCTGCTGTGTGTTCTCCCTCCCTGAGGCCGCTGTCCTTTTGTCACAGGGCCAGCAACCACGGCATCAGCCTGCAGGAGATCCCTGCTGAGCGGCGCCAGAAGCTGGAGAAGGCGAGGCCGGGCCAGTTTTCCGGAAAGTGAAGCCCGGCCTGGGACAGGTACTACCCACTCTGCTCCCACACCCAGCTGCCCATCTCCCCTTACGCTTCCTGGAAGACAGGCGCCCCTTCCCCAGCCTGAGGACCTAACCCTGCCTGTGGAGCTTCTGATTTAAAACAGGTGTCCCTATCCCTGTCTGAGTTAGTGAGCCCAGGCTGGTTCCTAAACCCAGGGATTTCCCCTGGGAGGGAAGCACCAACTGCAGGGATTCTGGCTCAGCAGGTCTGGGGTGGTCCAGGAAACCAGACCTGAGATGCCGGTAAACATGACCTTCTGGGACGTCTCTGACCCCCTCCCCCCACTGCATTAACCAGTCCCCCACCCACCCCACGCCCTGTGGGCCGGGCCCTGCATGAGAGACTGAACTCTAGGGAGCAACTTGCACCAGAGGACGAGTTGAATGCTGCCCTTAGAGTTCTGTTACAGCAGAAACCCTGCCCTCTGCCCTCCTTCAAGAAACTCTGATCCATGATTCTTCCCTACAGAAGTGAACCCCCATGACCCCTTTCCACAATTTCCCTCTGAGACACTCCTCTTTCCCTCAGGATTATTCTAGAAGATCCTTTTCCTGAAAGTTGCTGCTATAGGTGACCAAGAGTCTGGCTAATACCAGTGACTTCTGTCCAGCTCGGCCTCAAAGGATTCTGGGCCTTTACAAGAGTTGGTTGCGAGTCAGCTGTATGACCTTGGGAAAGCCTCACGCACTCTCTCGGCTTGGGTTCCCATCCATGCTGCAGTGAAGAGTGGCCTAGGTGGTTTCCACACCCCCTTGACTCTGACAGCTGAGCTTCAGAATGGTTGGCCTTGGGATATGGGGCACTGGGCATGTGGCCTTCAGCCCCAGTGACCCTGAGCCCATCAGGGGATGTTGGGGTGGGGGATTCTCCACTTTGCAGGGCCTCTCAAGGCCCCAGGAGGGAGGATCTGGGATTGGATGCCCCAACCCCAGAGAAGGTGGAGATCTCGTGTTCCACCAGAGCAGCTGTTGTCATGTGGCCTGTGGATTCGAGGGTTTCTGTTTAGCCACAAGCATCCTTCCCTTCTCCATCCCCCACCAGTTAGAAACTGGCTCCTTCGCCTGGGGTATAACCACATAACTGGCCCAAGTGCAGAGAAAACTTGCTTCAAGGCTTTGGGGAAAGAAAGGGAAACAAATCGCACCAAACCTCTACTAACCAGAACACCCAGGAGTGGTAGTGTTCTCTGTTGAACTGGGCGCTGCTGAGCAGGCAGTTGGACAGAAAATCCTCCCTGCTTAGATCTTTGCCACAAGCGTCAGCCCCTCCCAACCTGGTAAGTCCCCAGCTGAAGTTTCTTTTGTGGACCTCTGATGTTCCAGAGCCTGGACCTTGGCATGTTGAACTCCAGGTGTCCTTCACCATTGCTGCAGACCCTGGCAGAACTTAGCAGCAGCTGCAGCCACCCAGGCTGCCACTCGAGATAGTGAGCCTCCAGTCCCTGGAGGTGTGCAGGCAGGACTGGAGACATCTTTGAGCAGGGATAGAACCATCAGAGGGAATTCTAGGTGGAAGGATGAACTAAATCCTCATCTTGCCAAATGTGTTCGTGGGCCAGCAGCAGCAACGTCAGATGGGAGCTTGTTAGAAATGCAGAATCTCAGGCCTAGATGTATTATGTCAGAATCTGCATTTTAACAAGTTCCCTCAGAGTACTTATATGCACATTACAGCTTCCAGATCACGGAACTAAATGATCCCAGGATCCCTAAATCTCAGAATCACTAAGATTTCATACAAACCAGGCGAGAAACTAGCCCTGAGACTTGTTTTCTATGGTCAACAGGGTGGTTTGGGTTTGGGGTTGAGCTAGCAGTTAAAAATCAAGAAATAACACATTTTAAAAATGTCTACCAAGTTCCCGTCTTCTCTGAAATCAAAAACCCCACACAGGGGCAACTGCTGACTTCGCGCTGGAGCTAAAGATGGACCATCCCCTCATCCCCTCTCTCCAGGGTTTCACTCTTCCATTCTCACAGTGCCCACCACTTCCCTTGGACTCCAAGACACCAAGATCTTCTTAATATCCCTTATGTAACAGTCTGGCATCTGTAGGCATTGGAGCTCAGGACTCTGGACTGGCTGATGTTAGGATTACAGGCGCTCCTGGAGGTTGCTTTGCCTGACTCATGAATTCTGCAAGCTTATAGTGGTCTTCCCCTCCTTCATAAAGGCAGAGAAAGAACATAAGAAAACCTAAAATCCAGCACTTGTAGGTTCTGGTTACTTAAGGTGGTGCTGCTATAGTGAGTAATATAGTACAATTTATAAAAAAAACATTTTTCACCGAGTTTGGAGATGATGAATTAAAGATTTTTTTTAAAACCCTGATGTGCGCGCACACACAGACACACAATTTATTTTTTAAAGTATGTACATTCTTAACCATCTCTCTTCAGATTTTTCTCTGTACTTAGGTCCTAGGGATTGAGGGCAGGCTGCACTGTGGGCACTGGACCTGACAGCCTTTTCCCTCCTTCCTTCTCCTCCCTGGCCCCGCCCTTTCCTCTCCTTCCCTCCCTGCCTGCGAGGGGCCTCTGGTAGTTAATGGCCTTGATTGAGGGGCGCTTCAGGAAAGAGTTGTGCTGGAGGATTAGCGTGAACTGGCTGGGGCAGGGCACCCCCCAGAGGGCAGGAGGAGGAGCTGGGGCCCAAACTCAGTCTGGGGCAGAGGTGGGGCAGGCAGGGCTGAGGGGGTCTCTTCTCACCCTCAGCTCCGCCTTGTTCCCAGGACTCCATCTCAGATAAGCATGTGATGTGACTGGGGGAGAAGCTGGTAAAGGAGGCTGTCCTCCTCCCCCGCTGGGAGAACTCAGGGCCGCCCACCCCAGAGCTTACAGAGCTGGCAGGAGAAGAGAAGGGAAGTCATTCAGCCTCAGTCTCCTCTCTGCCCCTGGTCTCTCCCTGCCCCGCAGTTTCTCCCTGCCTTTCTCCTCCTTTTCCATGGAACCTGTTTTCCTAGGCCCCAATCTCCTAGAGCCCTGCTGCCCAAGTCCTCTCCACCTCGTCACCCTGCTGTTCCTGGGACCCAGGCAACTCCCAGCTCAGAGAGCACCTGACTTGGCCACTAGGCACTCCTCACCCTCGGATGTGTTTACACTGCCTCTGCCTGCTGGCCAGTGCCAGGAGCCCACGCTTGGGGCTGTCCCTGCCTTCGGGATGGCCCTCTAGCAGGGCCCAGGGACGGCCAAAGCAGGAACCTCTCACAGCTGCTGCTGCTGCTTTCATCCCAAAGCAGGGACGCCACAGCAGGTCCCGGGGCTCCTCTGGAGCCTTTTGTCTGTGCTGCTCCTCAGGGTCTGGGCCCTACTCCCCATCCCCATCTGCAGGGGATCCCAGGCACCCCGACTGGGGAATCTGTGATGCTGTGTTGTGGGGCTGTGTCCACCGGGCTCTTCTGGACTGTGCCCTGTGGACACCAGGCCGTGTGCCATGGTGTTGGGTCCTGGTGGGGTGGGGGCTGAAATAAAGGTCTGCTTTCTTCCATTTCGTGATATGTGTGTTTTGTTTTGGTTTTTTTTTTTTGGCCCCAGGGGGTCTGAACACCCCCATCCCTGGAATGTTTGAACCTGGCATTGCTAGGGAGGGCTTCAGATAGGGGTGAACCTAGAGATGACCTAAGCAGGGGGAGGTGAGCTGGGGTCAACAACCCCCAAGGAAGCCCTCTGCTCAGGGGGTCTGCTCTGAGAGAACCAAGCAGGGAGGCCACAGACTTTTTAGGCTTTTAGAAAAGACCAGGGTGTCTGAGGCTCCAGAAATGCGTGGTGTGGCCTCATCCCTTGGTCGTAGGCAGGAGAGAGGAAGGTAGAAAGGCAGAGCTCCTCTTTGGGCCTGGCCATGACCCAGGACCCATGGAAGACTGAAGGAATGGGGCCCCCAAATGGAGAAGGTAAGGTCCACTAGTCTCTGAGCAAGACCTCACCAACAACCCTCAATCCAACTCTAACCCTTCAAGAGTCTGCCACTGGGCCAGCAGAACAGGAAAGACCATCCCAAAGCCACCCATGGGTGACCAGCTCGTTGGTTATCCATTGTCTGCGAGCCCAGGTATCCTGCCCCAGGCTCAGTGTTTCTGACGTGATGACTCGTGCATGTTGGAGACTCTGCCTTACTAGCATCCCTCCTGCTCAGTGCTGGGCAACCATCCCTGCCCCACTCTCAGTCCCCAGGAAACTGAGTGGAACTGACCCCCAGACCTCCCCCTCCAGGCCTGCCCAGTCACTCCATACCTCTGGCCACAGGGATTGCCTCAAGGACAGGCAGGTGACCCAGGCCAGGCAAACAAGTCTTAGTGTTGAGAAGCTAGAAGCCGAGGGAAGAAGGTGTGTCTTTTCTCTGGGGTTGCTGAGAGGATGGGTCGCTGGGTGGTCTCATCGCCAGAAAGACAAAGAGCAGAACTGACAGATGGGCAGAGACTAATCTTGTGGCCACTTATTTTAGCTGCTACACCTTGCTGGGCCGAAACAGAGCCAGCTGTTTGAGTGCCACAGGTTGGCAAGTCGTTTTCCTTGCTTAAGCCAGATTGAATTGGGTTTTCTCTTCTTTGCAGTCAAAAGTATCCTGATAGACACTTCTCAAGAGGATTATGGAAAGCGGTGGGGGTTAGACTGGTTTAACAGGAACAAAAGGCGGGGGATGCTGGCTTGGGAGAGAGGAGGGACTAAAGGATGAGTGTGGGAGGAAAACAGTCTCTCTCCAAGCCCTGACTCCACCGAGAGTCAGCCAGGGCCCTTCCCTGCGGTATGAGTGTTCCTGAAAATTCCGTTTACAGGGAACCTCACTGGGGAAGAGGTTAGGACCTGGGACGAGAAGATGCGCAGTCTTGGAGCCTTGTCAGGACTCTGGTGCTGACTCAGCATTTAGAAGGTAGTGGAATCTTTCAGGTCCTGCCCCAGAGGAGATAATGCGAGGGGGACCGAACTAAGCTCAGGGTGGCACTGCCCGGCGACATCTTTACCAGTTAGTGACTCGACCTTGACAAGGAGATGAGAATGGGACAGATGGCCCTCCTCGCTCCCGGAGGGGGAAGGGAGTAGAGAAACTGGGGAGAAGGACATGTTGTCACCTCCAACAGAGACATTCCACTTTACCACCCACCCCTGAGCCTGGGTCATTGGTCCTGGACTGAGAGAGGGACAAGCCATTCAGGCATTTACTCATCCTGTCACAGGGAATATTGACCCTGCCATCTAAAAAGATCCCCATACACTGTCTCTAATCCCTGTGCTCGCTGGGTGGCCTGGGCCATGGGCAGTGGGAGTATAGATTATGGCTGGGCCAAGTTCCACAGACTCTCAAAGTCCTTGGGATGGGGGTGCAGACGGGGTTAGTGGAGCTGTTTGTTGGTTTCTCTCTTTAGGACGTGGGGTACTAGGACTTAATTCATGCTTTCAGCCGAGGGCCCAGTTCTAATTCCCTGGCAACAGGAAAAGTTTCACTCAACACCTGGCTACAGCAGAGTTAACATGCACTTTATGAATGGGTTACACAATCAGCATTTTTTAATGCCAAACAAAATTACCTTCTGTTATATACCACCAAACTCTCACAATTTTTTCATCATGATGAAATGTTGGTCTCTTTGATTAAAATGTGCTCATGATGGCAAGTTCAACAAAGGGCTTTCCTTTCTGCTCTACCTCATCACCCAAACCACCAAGCTAAGCTAATAAACGTTCAGAGTCATCCAGCTGATGGTCTGACTGCACCACCGTTCTCTGTCATCAGCCCGCCCAGCAGCACATCATCTCCTCAGGCTGCTCTCTCTGTTCTGACCAGCCCTCCTGAGCCCTGTGCCTCCTGCAGAAGTTCCCTGTTACTACCGTCAATGTCCTGTCTGATTTAGGGCCATGTGGGTTCTCATGCATGACGTTGGCAGGTCCTCCGCTTTTGTCCCTGAAGTCACCCCTCCACCCCCATGGTTTAGCCTTTATCCCAGAAGGAATGGGCACCCAGAGCTCTTGCCACACTCTCTGCCAGGGTGGGTGGTGCCCCAGTTGAAATAAGGCCTTCAAGCCAGTAGTGGCATGGGGCCTGCGTGGAAGACTCGGGATCAGCTTCAGCAGACACTGAAAGGGGAAGAGGAGGGGCCAGTACTGAGGACTTCACCCTCAGCACTGCCCCCAAGGAACAGAGGTCTTCCTGGCCCTTGGAAAATAGGCCCCTATCTGGTCTCCACCCTGGTGGGCTCCTGGGGCCCTGGGACCAGGCTCAGGGCAACGGCCACGTACACTGAGGTGGTTGAACTGGATGATCATGGATGAGCCCAAGACCAGAGCTGACCCTTGAAACTGGTCCTTCCAGCAGTCGGAGCCTTCCAGAGAAGGCCAGAGGACACACCGCGTGATGACGCAGCTGTACAAAGTGTTCCTCCAGGAGCCAGAAAGGAAGCAGGGTAGGTGGAGTTTTGTGTTTCTTTCTTTGAAGAAGGGAGAGATTTTTGCCTGTCAACAACTGATTGGGAGGAGTGAGTGGGGTGAGAGGCCCTGGAGGGGGTTCCTAGGGAACTGGGTTCCTCTGTCCCGTGGGGGTGGATCGCGGTACAGGAGGTGGGATTCCCTAGGATGGGAGGAGGGAAAGCCCTGGCCAGAGGACTAGAGCAGGACAGGATAGGCCTGGGAGTGTGCACATTCGTGAGTTAAGTCGCTTCAGGTTCCAGAGATTTCCACTCCAAGTGTCTATTTTGGAGGTCACCTTCCGAGTGTGTGGGAGGAGGGGGAGCACCGTTTTGTTGGGTGCTTCCTATGGGCCAGAAGCTGCACCCAGCAGTTGAATACCCTCAACAGCCTTATGAGTCAGATACTTTTATAGCTCCATTTTACAGATGACAACCTTGAGGCTCAGAAAGGTGGTATGACATGTCTAAGGCCACCCAGTTACTAAGTGCTAGTCAAGATTTTAATTTTCCCAAGGTCTTAAACTCTACAACTATTAGCAAAGAGGCAAAAAGTGATGGGAGCAAGTCCCTGAGGAGATGGAAGTAGCTTTAGACAGCAGTACGCAAGCCTTGTCCTCTGAGGCAAGAGGCTGGAGCAGGAGGGGAAGAAAAGGCTGCCAAAGAGCTTCCTGTCCTGTGTCCTTGGAGTTGTCGCAGACAAGGATGGCCACATGTCTGCCAATAGCAAGATGAGTGGGCTGGGGAGTCAGGGGAGGATTTGAGGTGACTTTGGGGAAGTTGGGGGGAGACCCTGAGGAAAGAGCCACTCTCTGGTGTTAGGTGTGCCAGGCCTCAAGGACCCAGCATGCAGCGCCAGGTGGTACTAAGAAATCAAATAGCACATGTACACGAGGAGATGTCACGGGGATGGGGGAGGGGAGGCTCAGGAAAGGCAGGGGGTGGGCCAGAGGTCTAGGGCCTAAAGGCAGCCCTCAGGCCAGTTCAGCCCTTACTGTGGGCAAAGGCCACTTTGTCCCCAACAGGGAAGACCCCCAACACTAGGCAAAGCTGACAGGGATTTCGGATAACTCGCGGGTTCTGGCCGGCACAAGTCCCACTGCGACAGAATGAAATCTACTCGAGACTTTGTGGAAAGTCAAGAGAGTGCGAGGGAGTCGGGCAGACAAGTCCACCGAGCCTCTCTAAACTCCCAAATTTATTGTACACACTCACAAGAAAGAATCACAAACACACGCGTCATGGAATGCAAAGATTTCAGAAAAAGCAGGAACAGGAGGAGATCATAAATTATACAGTGAGTATGAAGTCTTAACCTATCTTCAAGGCAGCCAAGGGGAGAGGGAACAAAGTACATTCCTCAGGAATCAGGTGTAAGGAGTTGATTACAAAATCACAACACCAGAAGGCCAGTTCCTCCTGTCTAAAGGTTACAGAGTGTCTAAGGAGCGAGAAAAGCAAGCCCCAGTGTTTACAGCTAAGGGCGTAGGTGGCAGCTTTGCTTCCCCACACTAGCAACCTATGCCTTAGATAAGCAAAGCGTTTATAGCAAAAGGACGCAGGGGTTTTGTAAAAGCAGCCTCAAGCTAAACGTCAACTATGCAAGCAAAGCATCGTCTCTGCTTTTCACGGCAAGGAGACTAGAACGTGGCAGGCACCTACGGTGCCAGCAAGGGGAATGGAAAATCTATTAACTAAGCATATTCGTCTCAAAGGTCATAAGCGGCTGGGGTTTCAAGTGTATGAACAACTTGGGTTCATCAGTCAGGGAGACGTATAAAGGAATCACCAGACTGCTTGCAGGAGTCAGTCCGTCACCCAGAATCGGAGTCCGTGGATTGGCTGAGGCCCCACGATGACACCCAGTTGTCATTTGCCCTAGTGTGGCTCCGCAGCCCCAGCTCAGGGGCCAGGAAGCGGAAGGGAGCGCAACCAGAGCATCTGGTCCAAGGCAGGCTGGCGGGAGGATTCAGGGCGCTGGGGAAAGGGCAATGAAGTGCCCAGGCCCCAGGACAACAAGGAGCTGGTCCCGGAGAAGATGCGCTGTGTCCAGTGAGGCTGTCCTTGCCAGGTTCCCCTTCGCCTTCTCTCACTCACCACCTCTGTGTCACCTGCTACACACCAGCACTGATGGGGTCAGCCTCCTTGGACGTCAGTGCAGGGCAGGGTTGTCAATAGGTGCGCCCACGGGGAAGCCAGCATTTCCTCCAGGTTCTCTGTCAGCAACTCTGTGCTAGACACGTCAGTCACGGTGCCCCTGAGGCTCCCACCCGTGGCCACACCCAAAGCAAACCTTCGTCCACAGCCCCGTTTTGTGGCTTCCCTTCTTGTTCTTTGGACATACCTGTGGTCCTCCATAGATTGCATGTCCTGAACTGCAATTCTTTGCTGTCCCCAAATGAACCCATTCTGCTGGTAAAATAATGGGCTGTTTTATTTTTAAAGTCAACAGTCCCTATACCATATGTCCTTAAACTAAACCCTGATATCTGAAATAAACCCTGATATCTGTAGGTCTCTTTATTCACATCCCAAAGAACCTGGCTGACTTAGCCACTTTCCCTTGGGCAGAACAAAGAAACACAGATAGGTTCTTACTATTTAACTCCCGTTCTCCAACATCCTGTCATGATGTCATGATTTTGTGACAGACTATTCATAAGGACTTTGCTAGATTAAAATGACGTTGTTTGCTGCTCCTCCCACTGAAAGATGAGGTCTAATTCTCCGCCGACCTGGAATCTACGCTGGCCTGCGTGACTCACTTAACCAATGGAATGTGTCAGAAGTGACATTCTGGGACTTCCGAGGCTAGAATATCATAGGAAGCTCACCGAGTCTGTTCCCTGACCTCGTTACACACTCTTCTCTCCCGCACAGCCTCCAGCTCAGCGTCTCACCTTGAACGGGCTCAGAAGGTACACCTGCTGAATGAATACATGACAAGGATGATCGTCCCTGACCCACTGACCCGTTCAGCAGGATGAGGGGCAGGAAGTGGAAGAGGAGAGGTTGCACTGCACAGAACAGACAGAGGCATCAGATGCTCTCAGTTTAGGGCCCCATACGCAGGTGTGGTGGCAGGTGGGGTCGACAGAGCACTTTTCTCACCTCCATCTGACTAAGTCTTGCTCATACTACAAAACAGTGTGAGCATTCTTACCTGAAGGAAGCCTTCTCTGACATGCCCCACTCCCATGTCTGAGATAGACCTCTGTACCAATCAGGATTCTTCTGATTAAAAGAATTCATTTTTTTTTTTTCGTGCTGAAACCCAGGATTGAGCCAGGGACCTCAATTTTGTTTTAAAGGAAACTTTTGATTCATGGAACCAAAAACACCATGAGTATTACATCTCCCTTCAGGCATGGCTGTATCCAGGTACTCACATGAGGAGGGGGCGTATAAGTCCCTCAGCTATGCTGGCCTCTGTGTTACCTTCAGTCTCACGTGGGCTGTCCCAAAATGGCTCCAGAGATGGCCAGCTGTGGCTTCAAGGCTTACTTATATTCTATCATTTAAGCAACTCTTAGGAAATGAAAGTACTTAAAAAAAAATTCCAGCAGCAGCAACAACAACAAAAATCCCAGGGCTGATTCTGACTGCCCTGGACAAAGTCACTTATTCTTCCCTGAATCAGTCCCCAACTCAAATCTGGGCATGTGGAGCTCATGCTCACGCCTGGAGCCAGAGGGTGAGCCAGCTCCACGGTGTCCATACCGCCTGAGAACAGGGAAAGGATTATTCTCTACAGGAAAACGAGGAAGCTGTCACCAGAGTAAGGGCCATGGGTACTGCCATCCACACACTGTCCTTTATGTTCCGCGGGCCCTGGGGTTTTCACGTCAAATCAGGAGCTGCTGGAGAACAAGGACTTTGTCCCGTTTAATCCGTTCTCCCCCAGCACCCAGCACAGGACCTGACACAGGAAAGTCCCCAGGCCCCTCTCAGCTGATGACTTTGTCCACATCCTCCTCCACCCAGACGACAGCCCTTCCGTGACTGCACCCAGGGGCCCTAACCCCCGTGGACGGTGTGTCTCTGCTCTGTAGTGAGTGTGCTCTGTTGCCTGGCCTTGGTTTCTCCTCCTGGTGCCAGCCCCTCTCAGGTCCCTCATGAGACCACCCTTTCCCATTCTCAGCCATGCAGTTTGAGCGGGACAGACCCCATCAGCAGTTCCAGGGACACACCTTGGTTGGTGTGTGGCCAGGCCGTTTATGATGCCTGTCCTCTTGCTCCCTGTCGATCCCCTGCTCCACCAGGCCCTGCTTCACACGCATGACTGTCCAATCCTCTTAATTATAGGCTTTAATCGATAACTGCCTGCGTGCGTGCGTGCCCCCTGCCCCTGCCCTGGTTTCCCTGGTAACTCATGAGCCAACCTGATGTCAATTCCGCCTATAAATGGTGGCCTCCTCCTCCCCCAAGTAGAGAAGACTGTTGCCGCGGCCTGCGTGCTGTCTGCCATGCACTGTAAGGAGTTACTCCAGGACCTGTAGGACCCCCTGTCTGTTAAGCCATTGATGTCTCTGTCGCTGTCTCTGGGCTCTTTCTTCAGTCTCAAGGGTGGGCAAGAACAAGGCCTGCAGGCCTGCCGGATTCAGCCCAGCAGTTGGCTTGAGTCACCCAGTGGGTTCCATCTTCCAGGCCACGTTGGTTGGTTCAGGGATCTCAGTGTAGCCCATTTGGAGCAATGAGAAAGGAGGCGGTGAGAAGACATTTGGTGGAGTTTTGAAAAAGAGAAGCATCCCCTCTTCTACAGGGGCTGCCAAGCAACTCCCTGCTCCTCTCCTGATGGGTGTGGTGGCCGCTTCCCTGCCCTAAACCAAATTTAGGCTCTACAAGGAAGGGAGGAGCGAGGAGGGAGGAGGGAGGAGGGAGGAGGGATGTCGATGGGCGGTTCATTACCGCGCACCCTCCTCTGGCTACTTCAGTAACAATAGCCAAGTGTGTCGCTCAAGTCAGTTCCTGGGCGAATTTTCTGTGGTTGAAGGGGTGAAGGTCCTGCTTGTTGCACCTGTGAGAGGCCAGTGTCCCCGCTTGGGCTCTGGGTCCTGCACGTTTCACTTGCGCAGGATTTTAATTTGGAGATTAGCCCTTCTCCCTCCTGCATCAATTTCCCTCCTTCATTTCCAACAACATAAGCACTGCCTTGAGGGCAGCGGTTTCAACCACGGCTGCAAATCAGAATCACCCGGGAAACTGTGATAACTACTACTGCCTGCGCCCAGTACCCAGACGCTGGGGCAAGGCCTGAGTATTGTTTTTTATACCCCTGATAGTTCCAGTGTGAAGCCAAGATTAAGAAACATTTTAAGAAGAATTGCTCATCTTGAAAACAACTCTCCTTGGATGTCATATGCTCTGTTGTCGCCCCATTCCTCTGCCCCCTTCACAGCAAAACTTCTTAAAAGAATATTTCCTCCTCACTGTTTCTACTTTCCTACCATCTTTTTGTCATTTTTGCAAGTTTAAAAAACCATCATTGATGAATATAAAGGTAAAATTAAAACGAATGCAAACATTTCACAGGAACCTACAGCTTTTTGTTATCGTTCGATCTTCTCATGACCCCTCACAGCTAAGAGGACAGAATTGTTGCCTCCTTCAAGGTACATTCTGCGTCAGCAGAAAAAGACAGAAAACAGCAAAAGGCAGTGGAAGGAGGGGAATTAGAGATGGAGAAATGCAGCAGGTTGATTTTCTAAGTCATTCTGGATAAAACTAGATTTTAATACAGTGAATTTGCCCCCTCCTGCCCCCAGTTCCATGTAAGTGGCAATAAAGGGATTTTGTTTTTTATGGTGCTGTGGTCAATGAAACATGCCCACAAATGCTTTCCTCTTCCATCAAGAGTCCATTTCCCCACCCACATTGACTCTGAGCTGACCTGTGACTTGCTCTGACCAAACGAATACATCTGAATTGGTGCTGTGCCCGGTCCTGGCCTTGGCCTTGAGAGACCTGGCAATTGTACTTCGGGCTTCTTGGAATGCAGGTACCACGGAGGCAGAATTACTGAATGATGAGAGACCATGTGGAGAGCAATGCCCCGCCAGCCTGCAGCCATCAACACATGATTGGCTGAGCCGGTTTGGAAACTTCAGCCCCAGCCTATCTCCCAAGCGACTGTAGCCGTATGTGGGGACCCCAGCTGGCACTACACAGAGCCCCACGCAAATTGCCAGGTGTCAGAACATAAATGATTCTTTGTGTTTATAGCTGAATTGCACTGTACAATTGACGTCGCGTTGCATGATGGTGAAGTTACAGAACACCTGGGCAGAGACAAGATCCTAAATGCTTTTGGAGGGAACATCAGGTCATTTGAGAAGAACCAGGGATCCAAACAGCCTTAGGCTGTTTTATAGCAACATCGTTTCCCGGGAAACAGTGCTCGCAAAGTTCTGAACAAAAATTATTTTCACTCTATCATTCAAAGGTGTAGATGGATTCTAGGCATTTCTAGACGTGCAGGGTCTTAAAAACTGCTCCTCCCTCCCATATACCCTTTCTGAAGTAGCTTTGAAGGGTACACTGCATGGAAAGGAATGACAAGGGTTGTGCGAAGGCAAGAGCCCAGGATGACAGCTAAATAGCAGGCTAGAGAGCGCACAGTGCAGACTGGAGACAGCCCGGGAGTATTTGATGTGCCCGAGTATAGATAGAGGTGGAGAAATTAATAAAAGTGTATAGAAAACTAGGCAAATAGGGGAGGGTATAGCTCAAGTGGCAGAGCGCATGTTTGGCATGCATGAGGTCCCGGGTTCAATCCCCAGTACCTCGTCTTAAAAAAATAAATAAGCCTAATTAAAGATTTCATTCTTTTTTTATGGCTGAGCAATATTCCATTGTGCGTGTGTGTGTGTGTGTGTGTGTACACATACATGCATATATATACACACACCACATCTTTATCCATTCATCTAATGATGGACACTTAGGTCAGGAGGTCACTTCTATCTCTGGCCATCATAAATAGTGCTGCAATGAACGTAGGGGTGCGTATATCTTTTCAAATTAGTGCTTTTGTTTTTTTCAGAAAAATACCCAGAAGTGGAATTGCTGGATTGTATGATAGTTCTATTTTTAGTTTTTTTTTTTTTTTGAGGAACCTCCATACTGTTTTCCATAGTGGCTGCACTGTAATTTTGGTGTGTTCATGGGAGGAGGTGAGCTCAGGGTCTTCCTACTCCCCCATCTTGTGGGTTTCTCTTTAACAGGTACAGAGTTTCAGCTTGGGATGATGAAAAAGTTCCAGAGATGGATGCTGGTGATGGTTGCGTGCCAAAGTGAATGTACTTGACTGTCCTGTGAGTGAACTGTACATCTGAAAATTATCTAAGTGGTATGTTTTATGTTATGTGTATTTTACCATAATTAAAAAAAAAAGAATGGGTGGTTTATAAAATCCAAACTTTTTACCCAGAAAAAAATATTTTCTACAGCCATGTGCATCCTTCTCTCTGAGGATACAAATTATGATTTCTTTGAAGTAATCTTCTGCTCCCCGCATTATCTGTCCTTTCAATTCTGTTTTTATACTTATCTTTTTGATAGAAGCCTTCCTTGAAGATCTGGTGATCCTTGGCCATTCATTCATTATTACAAGTGAGGCAAGAAAAGCTGATTGGAAACTGTGTGAACAAGGCTTATCAACTGGTGGGCTAATTGGCAAAGCCGTTTCATTGGGGGGCCACATATGACACTTGGGCTGGTCAGTTCATCTAGCGAGGAGCCCTCCAGTCTTACCTGGGAGGGGGGTTGTGGGGGTACTTGGCCGCCAACATACTTGGGACAGTTCAGGGAAGGGGGGTAGAACCCCGCACTGTTCAGTGTGTAAACTTTCACCTCCTCCAATTTTAAATTTGGTGTCCCACTCTCAGCTCTAGCGGGTGTCCCCATCCAAACTCCCTGTAGGTCAGTCTGTCCAGAAAGCGAATGTGTTAGGCTGGGGAGAGGTCTTCTCCTGCTGGCTGTGTGAGGTGCAGGGGAAGAGGAGTCCTAACTGCATCGGATAAATTCTGTTTTCAGGGTCAGCTGTGCACCACGCTCAGAGCATCTGTCCCCAAGTTTCTAAAATTCGGGGGGATTTTGAGGCAGGAATTGACCAACTTCTGGGCCTTTACCGTTCTCCTGTCTGTTAAGTCAGTCACTGATACCTGCACACTCATTTTCTTGTTCTTGCAGGTTTACGACTTAAGTCTGGTTTTTAGTGGGGTTTCAGGAGCGTCAGGGTAAAGGCATGTGTGTGTTTAGCTGGAATTCTATTCTTAGTCACACTTCAGCTCACCCCAGTCTGGCTCCCACCGCCATCACACCCTTGAAATTGCTCTGGGTAAGGTCCCAGATGCAATGGTGGGATTCTGTCGAGTGTCAGGGCTTGGCTGCACAGAACTGAGTTGATTCCCTCAATCAAACCCAAAGATCTCCTTGACTGACAGACCCAGTGATCAGTTCTCTGACTTTCTCCTATGCAGCCTCTTAGCATATGACACATTTGACCAGTCTCTTCTTGACTTCCATGGAACACCCTCTCTGGGTTCTCCCATCCCACTGACCCCTCCTTGCTGGATGTGCCTCCTTTGCATGACTTCCGAACATCAGAGAACTGTGGGGCATGGCTTGTTCCCTGTCCTCTGTCTACAGTCTCTGCTTAGTGGTCTCAGCCAGCCCATGGCTTAGATGCACCTGTGTGCCGATGACTCCCAGGAGCACATCCTCCAGCCCTGTGCTCTATGCCTGGCTGTGGTTTCCCCACTTGGATGTGCGGGGGGCATCTCAAACCGTATTTCCAGACCAGAACCCCAAGTCAGTTACCTTCCCCCCACACCTTGCCCCCTGATCTCTCTCTCTCCTTCACTGCACTCCTGCCTTGTTTAGTTACTTATTTCCTCTCACACTTGACTTTTTAACCTGCCAAAGGGCAAAGGCTGGGCCTTGCCTGAGCCAGTATTCCACGGCACCTAACATAACACTTGGCATGTAGCTGGTTCTGAAAATTATTTACTGAAGGAACTCAAATAATGAAGGTAGTCCGAGAAGAGTTTGTAAAAAGTGGGGATTTGGTCCTGCACAGACTATGAAAGGCTAAGAAGGCAAAGAAACAAAGCGGGGGCAAACGAACCTCTGAACCCCCTGGATCCCAACTCTCTGGCTGTGCCCATCACTAAAGATTCCCTTTCCAGAACCTCAGGACACCTAATTCCAATGTGGCCCAGCCCAGCCCCCACCTGCATCCCTCACTTTCTGCCTCTCAGCCCCGCTCTCCCGGCCCTGAGCCAGGGCTTGTTTTTGGAGGTGGCGATGGGGCCCCAGGGGAACTGAGTCAGTGGCAATAACCAGCCTCACCCCACCACTGTGGGGCGGTGTGTGTTCCTGCTTTCCCCATTGTGGGGTCAGACCAGCAGTAAGGGAGCCAGACTCTGGCTGGCACCATGGCTGGGTTGAGAGTGAGAGTGAGAGTGTCCATGGGGGAGGCCTTCGGGGCTGGCACGTGGAACAAAATATCTGTCAGCATCGTAGGGACCCAGGGAGAGACTCCCCCATTGCCCCTGGATCATCTAGGCAAAGAGTTCACTGCGGGCGCTGTGAGTGCTTGGTGGGGACCGAGAAGGGAGCAGGAGGGAGCATGAGGGACGATCCTCTTGGGTACTAACATTCCCCGCCACTCCAGGAGGAGGACTTTGAGGTGACACTTCCCCAGGACGTGGGCTCGGTGCTGCTGCTGCGCGTGCACAAGACGCCCCTGGCGCTGCCCTGCCCTCTGGGATCCTTGGCCCAGGACGCCTGGTTCTGCCGCTGGTTCCAGCTCATGCTGCCCCAGGGCTCCCCACTCCGTTTCCCCTGCTACCAGTGGCTGGAGGGTGAGGAGAGCCTGGTGCTGCGGGAGGGGACCGGTGAGGGGGGCTGAGAGGGAGGAGGGGGCTGGTGTGTTGGGGGAAGGCCAACGGGAGTGGATAGGTGAGCTGGTGGCCACGGGGACACACAGGGGAGGGGAGCTGGGGAGGCCGTGGGGAGGTGGAGATGGCAGTCTGGTGTGGGAGAAACTGTCCTTATGGGTGGAGGGGACCTGGTAGGAGGTGGCTCGAGTGAAGGGGACAGTGGCTGAAGTCAGAGGTCAGAGGGGTTTCTCTGCCCTTCTCGCCCGCTCCGCTCCTTCCACAGCGAAGATCTCCTGTGAAGACCACCACCCTAGGCTCCAGCAACAGCGTGAGGAGGAGCTGCAGGCCAGGCGGGAGATGTATCGGTGAGGAGGGGGCTACTGTGTGTGTAGAGGGGTCCACACACTGGTGCCACTGGTGGTGGTGCTACCTGGAGCCCCTGCCTGGTCCTCTGTCCCTTCCCATCACAGCACCACCCTGAACTCCTTAGCAAGGCAAATTCTCAGACCTACTGAATCAGATATCGGAGTGGGGAGGGCAGCAATATTGGTGGTTTTTTGAATATAGTTGATTTACAATATTGTGTTTCAGGTGTACAGCGTATTGATTCAGTTTTGTGTGTGTTTGCAGATTATATTCCATTATAGGTTATTACTAGATATTGGATATAATTCCCTGGGGTATATGGTAAATCCTCATTGCTAGCAACATTGTTCTAACAAGCCTTCCAGATGGCTCTTGCCCACTCAAATTTGAAACCCACTGCTCTAAATGCCTCACTCTTGCTGGCATCTTTCTTGCCCTGGGGCTTTTTGGAACATCAACTTGTGCCCTCTTGGAAATACGCAGAATGGGAAATACGCCACCTCAACCCCCAGGAAACTGATCCTCCAGCATGGGCAAGGGGTGAGAAAGGGGGGGGGCTCTTTCTCTGCCCTGGGCTCAGTGTTGTTGGAAGTCAGCTGGGAGAGCTGGGTCCCAGAGGTGCCCCTAGAAGAAGGCGGAGGCTGCAGAGGAGCTGGGGTCGCTGGCCAGGACTCCTGAGGCAGAAAAGCCAGGGATCACACTCAGGAGTAGATTTGCAAAAGGCCAGGGTCTGGCCAGCTGGGCTGCAGGCTTTCACTCTGGGTCCCTGGGGTGCAGCAGCTGCAGGCTCACTTGGCTCCTGGTGAGTCCATGTGTGTTGTGAATTACATCCCCCGGAAAACCGCTGCGCTGGGTCTGCCAGCAGCCGCCCCAGGTGAGGGAACAGGTGGAGGGAACTGTGTCGGTGGGGTGGCCTCTCTTCCCTTCTTATCAAAACAAAGATTCAGGAGTCAGAAGACACAGGGCCACTCATGGCCCTGCCGAAAGGAGCTGTGAAATCTTAGGCAAATTATTTAACCCTTTTGATCCTTACTTTCTTCTGCAAAAGAAACAAAGATACCAGTCTGATTTGTGTTATTGGCAAGAACAGATGAGAAAAATGGTTAAGAATGCAGCTTGTCAGGTGCCACGCCCTGCACAAAAACGTTTCCTGTTTTTCAAAACGTCTCTCAGCTGCTCCAACTGGCTAGACCCTCAGTACTTAAAGTGAAATCTCACATCCACCTGGGAGCTTGTTAGAAATGCAGGCTCTTGGGCTCACCCACTTTAGGCCTACGAAATTATAATCTGCATTTTACCAAGATCCCTTGGGGGAATTAGACTTTTTTTTAATGCTTAATTATTTATTGATTAGATGATACTCTCACATGATTTAAAATTCAGTCAATACAAAAGGGAACACCATGAAATGCCTTTCTCCCATTGCTGGGGGGAATCAATTTTTTGTTCTGTAAAATTTGAGAAGCAAAAGAAAAAAAAACAATAAAAATTAAATTGAAAAAAAAAAAGTTTGAGAAGCAGGGTTTGGCCACCACCTGGTGGCAGTGTACTTTAATTGCAAACTGTTCTCTGAAGTTGACTGTTCAAACCCAGAGGCAAAGATTGAATGAACCAAAGAATGAATGAGCAAGTGAATGAGAGGACCACTAGCTGGGGGCTTCTCAGCATTGCAGGGACATGATTTTACCATTTTACCCAAAGGTCTTCAGGCTGTGTTGCTTGCTAGATAAAGAGATTTAGAGATGCTTTAGGCCAGGCCAGAGTTAATTTATGGGTTCCCTCAGGCTATGGAGGCTGAAGGGCCTCTCTGTGGCATCCCTGCCAAAGACAACTCAAGCTTTCATGCCTTCCCACCTTCAGGACAGCCTCCCCTCTGCGAGATGCATCTGTGTTAGTCAGGAATTATGTGCTTGCAAGAACAAAAACAGACTCCAACCAGCAGATAGAAAAAAAAGGATATATATCAACAAGTCACAGAGGTACTCACAGAAGTGAGGGCTGGAAACGTAGTCAGATCTCTTAGGCCAGAAACCAAGGTGATTCTCTCCCTGTCTCTGGAGCCCCCTGTATGTTTCTCTCTCCTGCTTCACTTTTCTCTCTCTCTCTGCAGAACAGCTTTCTTTGGTTCCCAGTCCACACAGTGGAAAATAGCCATAGCTAGCAGTCCCTATGTTTACATGTTATAATCCAGATATCCAGAGAGAAATGGCCCCTCTGGCCCAGCCCCAATCTCCAGTTCCCCGGGAAGGACTCTGACCCAGCTCTGGCCAGGTGCCCAGCTCTGGACCAATCACCTGACCAGGGGAGAGTCTCACTGTGGGAATGTGGCAGCTCCCCCTGCAGCCTTATGGGTGGAGGGGAAGGACAGAGGCTGGGAAGGCCCCTGCTTTTTGAAGGGGACTGGCTCTTACCAGGGCCACCAAGGGGTCTGCCACTCCCTCTCCTTAGTCAGTGGGTTCCCTGTGGCTTCTTGCTGACCGCCTTCCTTCTCCTCCCTCCAGCTGGAAAACTTACAACCCAGGCTGGCCTCACTGCCTGGATGAGGAGACCGTAAAAAACCTGAACCTCAACATCAAATACTCTGTGACCAAGAAAGCCAATTTCTACCTGCAAGGCGGCTCTTTGTGAGGACACCCACCCTCCTCTGCCCCTGGGCCTCAGATGCCCTTGGACCCCTGCCTTCTGCCCTCCCCTACTCAGCTCCCCCATCATCAGGGATATGGGTCAACAGCCCCCACCTGGGCATGGCCTCTGCTCAGCACCTATCCCCACAGGGTGATGGGGACCTCAGGGGCGGTGACTGATCCCAGGGGGGATGAGGCTGGCCAACAGGGGAGGGTCTCCCAGGGCCTCTTGCCTCCCCCTCCCCACCCTTCACAACTTCTGGCAGGCTGGCCGAGCTGAAACTCAAGGGGCTGTGGCACCGCAAGGGGCTCTGGAAGAGTCTGAAGGAGATGACAAAGGTGTTCAGCTTCCGGAAGACGCCAGCCGTTGGTGAGCAGCTCGGGCTGGGGTTCTGAACCTCTTCCCTGGGCATCAGCTCTCGTGGCTGTCAAGAGCCTCAGAAAACCAAGTCCCAATTCACTGCGTGGCCCTGGGCAGGCCCCTGACTTTCTCCCCAGACACAAAAGTGGATATGTACTGGGGGCAGCGCTGACTCCTTAATGCCTTTTAATCCACCAGACACGCGTTGGGCTGCTACATGCCGGTCACTGGGTTAGGGGCTGTGGGTAGAGTCCTTGTCCCCACAGGGCTCGTAACTGAACATGCAAGGGGACATTAGGCTCAAAATCAAATAATGAGTTTCAGTTGGGAAACCTGCTCTTTGGCTCTGATGAGAGTGTGTAAAAGGGGAGGCCTGCCCCAATCCAGAGGGGGGGTCCTGGAAAGCTCTCCAGGGAGGTGACCTTTATGCTGAGACCTCAGAGTTGGGCAGGTGTTCACAGCACTGAGCATGGTGTGTTCAGGGTCAGGGGGCGGTGCTGGAAAGGCCCTGAAGACAGAAGGACCTTTGGGGGAGAGAAGGCTGCTGTGGCCAAAGGGCACTGAGCCAGGGCAGGAAGACAGGAGGCGAAGCAGGGGAGGTGCACGCGCCCGGGCTGTGCGGACTGTGGAGGCCATGGCAGGAACTCCGGCCACGCCATGGGAGGCTTCAACTGGCAGCCGGCTGGGGAGTAATGTGGCCAGATGTGCTCTGTGCAGGGTGGGCTGTTAGGGGACGAGAGTGGAAGCAGGAGAAACAGTTATAAGGCTCTGGCTGTGGTGAGCAGAGGATGGGAGCCTCAGCAGGACCGTGACAGCACAGATGGAGTGGACATGCAAACCAAGAGCTACTGAGGATGGAGGATCATGGGGACTTGACGGGAGGTTGGGGGCTGCCAGGAGGTCCCCAGGCTCTGCCACAGGCCATCTGGTGGACTGAGGTGCCATTCCCAGGATGCCAGGCAATAGGGAAGGGAGTGGACTGAAGCAGGAAACCATGTTCTGCCTTGGATAAGCTGGGTTAGAGTCATGGGGTTGGGGACAGCACGTAGGCGGTGGGACAGGTGGGCTGGGGACTAAGATTTGCTTTTTGGCAAATGAGCAGTGACTGAAGCCGAGGGGTCAGAGGAGGTCACCCTGAGAAAGGTAGAGCCAGAGAGGAGAAGGTAGCACAGGATGGACGTGGGGAAGCCACCGCGCCAGTCAGGGGGAGCCCTCTAGGGGTTGGGGTGACCCGTCCCATCTCCCCTTCCCCCTGCAGGGTACGTGTTTGAGCACTGGCAGGAGGACGCCTTCTTTGCCTACCAGTTCCTGAATGGCCTCAGCCCGGTTCTGATCCAACGCTGTTGCTGCCTCCCAAAGAACTTCCCTGTCACCGATGCCATGGTGGCCCCCATGTTGGGCCCAGGGACCAGCCTGCAGGCTGAGCTGGAGGTGAGGGGCACAAGGGCCCAGGCTCTACACACCCCCATCTCAGTCCTTCAGGCCCATCCCTACTGGAGAGGAACAGCACTCACTTTTGTTGAGGACCTACTGTGTGCCGCATGCCAGGAATACCCTCTCCTGTGCAAACTCTTCTCCTGCCCCCCCCCCAACTCCCATACTCCCCACCTTAAGAAAAGCTAGGTGGCAGCCCTGGATCCCCTCTCTCTCCCACAGAAGGGCTCCGTGTTCCTGGTGGATCATGGCATCCTCTCTGGCGTTCACACCAATGTCATTAATGGGAGGTCTCAGTTCTCTGCCGCCCCAATGACCCTGCTCTACCAGCGGCCAGGGTGTGGGCCCCTGCTGCCCCTCGCCATCCAGGTCAGCAGCTGGGTGGGGGGCAGGGCAAGGGTGGAGAGAGGTCTGACTGAGTGGTTGACAGACACTCAAGACTGCCTCTTCCCACTGGCCCCTCCTCTAGCTCAGCCAGACCCCTGGGCCTGACAGCCCTATCTTTCTGCCCACCGACGACAAGTGAGACTGGCTGCTGGCCAAGACGTGGGTGCACAATGCCGAGTTCACCTTCCACGAGGCCCTCACACACCTGTTAATGGGGCACCTGATAGCCGAGGTCTTCACCCTGGCTCTGCTGCGCCAGCTGCCCCATTGCCACCCACTCTTCAAGGTCAGTGACTCGGCAAGATGGCCCAGACTGTGCCCCACGCCTGCAGTTCCCTGTCCCTCAGCCGGCCCCTCGGACTGCCTCTTCCAAGCAGCCTGTCCCCAGGTGGTCCTGTCCTTCCAGGCCGGAGTGCTGAGCTCCCACCCTGCTTCAGCAGCACCTCCCTGCACAGTGCCCCTGAGTCTCTGCTTTCCTGCAGGCCCTGAGCTGGGGTGAGATGATGGGGACTTGGGCAAGGCAAGGGACCACGTGTGAGAGCAGACTGTGCCCCAGGAGAGGTTCCCTTCTTAGGGGTGCTCAGGCCAACAGCCATCACAGAAGCCCAGCTCCAAGGAAAGGAGAGACCTGAGGATGACAGATGCCAAAGTGTGAACGTGGCTTTGACCAATAGCTTTTCTGCAGATAGCTGTGGGGGGCAGAGGGGCAGAGACATGGCTCTAAGGTGGGCTCTGCTAAGCCTTCAGATGGCCCAGATTCATTTCCTCCAGGAACCTGGAGCATCTCCTCTATGAAGGGTGGGATTTCCCCCCACGCAGGGCCCACGGCTGCTCAGAGTTTCTGATTCTTGCTTGGACAGTCTCCTGGGTCCTGGATGCAGGCCCCACTCTGTCCTCTTCTATCCAAGTTGATTCTTCCTGACAGTCTGCAGCTCCCAGGGCTTGGCACTCAGAGGTGGGCTCTGGGGGATGGTTCCATGTTGCTAAGCCCTCAGATCCTAGTTTTCATGGTGCTTTGCCTGCCCAGGGGTTAGGAAATCCCAGGATGCCAGAGCTGGGGGGACTCAGCGCTTATCCAGCTCAGCCCTTTCTTTTGCCTGGTGATCTGATGCCTAGAGAGAGGAAGGCGCATGCCTGAGGTCACAGAACAAGATGCTGGTGGACCCGAGCCCCCGTCCCTGGGCCTGGAGCCGTCATCCCTGTCCCAGGCTGCCCCTCTTGTCCCTGTCATCTCTTTCCACGGTGATTTAAAGGACTGGATATGTCTGCGTGAGGAGGTCTGAGGCCAGAGAGACACAGGCTTCACCCGGCTGTGCCTTCTCTGGCCCTTACAGCTGCTGATCCCACATACACGGTACACCCTGTACATCAGCACACTGGGCCGCGTGCTGCTCATCGCCTCCGGGAAGGTGGTGGACAGGGTAAGGACTGCTTGAGGGAGGGTGGGGGCGGGATATTCCTTCAATAGGAAGAATCTGGGGTCCTAGGGTGGGAGTGGCCCTGTCTCCCTATCAGTCCTGCCTCTGAGGCAAGGGCTGCGGCACCCAGGAGTCCCATCTCCCAGTCCACAGGCCTTGGCCTTGAAGGTTTGTCTGAGCTGATACAGAGGCACATGGAAGAGCTGAACTACTCCGCCCTGTATCTGCCCGAGGATATCCGGGCCCGAGGAGTTGAAGACATCCCGGGCTACTACTACCGAGATGATGGGATGAAGATCTGGGATGCAGTGGAGCGGTGAGGGGGTCAACCCCAGAGAGCTGGGGTTTGGGGGGTCAGGCAGGAAGACAGGAAGAAGAGGGAAGGCTCAGGGAGGCTCCCCACCAGGAGGAGGGCTGGACATTAATGGCGCTGGGCACTGGGCAGGGGCACTCCTCAGAGAGGGTCAGGGTTGACAGCTGGGACGGAACCCGGTGCACCTTGCAGCTTTGTCTCCGAAATCATCAACAACTACTACCCAAGTGATGAGTCTGTCCACGATGACAGTGAACTCCAGGCCTGGGTATGGGAGATCTTCTCCGAGGGCTTCCTAGGCCGGGAGAGCTCAGGTAGGGGGACCTCAGTTCTTCCGTCCTGCCCTCAGGCTTCTGCATCCTGTCCTCAGGACCCCGGTAGCCCCATTCCCAGCCCAGCTCTCTCTGCAGGTCTACCCTCCTCCCTGCGGACACGGGAAGCCCTGATACAGTATGTTACCATGGTGATATTCAACTGCTCGGCCAAGCACTCTGCTGTCAGTGCGGGGCAGGTGAGAAGGGTCAGTGCCAGGGCGGCAGGATGGAGTGAGCCCGGCTCCCAGCCTCACTCTGCCCTCTTGGCCTTCAGTTTGACTTCGGTGCCTGGATGCCCAACCTGCCGCCCTCCATGCAGCTGCCACCGCCCACTTCCAAAGGCCAGGCAAAGCTGGAGGGGTTCCTAGCTACCCTCCCACCAGTCAATGCCACGTGTGATATGATCATTATCTTCTGGATGCTAAGCAAGGAGCCTGGAGATCAAGTGAGTGTGGGGCTGAGGGCCAGGCCAGGCCAGCTCTGGGAAGAGAGGGAGTGTTGCTTACCCTCCCTGACCCAGAACCCACTCTGCCATCAGACCCCACTGAACCTTCCAGGGGATCACACGGGTGTTGGACATCTCACAAGGAGGATCAAATGGCCAAATGAGATGATGCAGAGTCACCCTTAGCTGCAAGGATGTGTGATGTGCTCCAGGGTGGCTGCCCCCTTTAAAACTCCACTTTGAGCTTTCATCCCTGACAGCCGCCTGCAGTAATCTTCACTGTCCGGGGGGCAGGGGCGTGGATGAAGCTTCAGGTCCCCCAGCGTGGACAGCTAAGGTGGATCCCAGCCCCTTCATCCAACCTTGTGTTTGGTTCCCAGCGGCCCCTGGGCACCTACCCAGATGAGCACTTCACTGAGGAGGCCCCGCGTCGGAGCATCGCCGCCTTCCAGAACCACCTGGCCCAGATCTCACGGGACATCCGGGAGCGGAACCAGGGCCTGGAGCTGCCCTATACCTACCTGGACCCTCCCCTCATCGAGAACAGTATCTCCATCTAAATTCCCTGGAGAATAGGGCCCGAGGTAGCACCCCTTTGACCCCATCACTCTCGGCTACCTTTCACCCAGAGTAAAGGACTCCCCAGAAAACCAGGCCCCCATATGCCTCTCCTGGGACAATCAGGCCTAACGTCACTTACCCCCCACCCATAATGAAACAGAAACAGCAATAATCCAGAGAACAGAGCCTCATGGGATGGTACCACTATGCCTTTTGAAGGCTCCAGGCCTCAAAGTGCCTGCACACTCACAGCCCCCTGGAAGTGTGCTGTGGGGACTTTAACCCTGCCCCTGATCCCACTGGATCTGATGGTCACCTGACTCAAGGGCAGTCCTCCTCCAGACTGTCCAGCAGCGCAAGGAGTGGCCTGTTCAAAAACTGCCCAAGAGATTGGTGGTGACCTGTGGTCCCAGCTTTAAAATAAACCACTCACTGAGAAAGGGCCATGGGAAGCCAGCAAGATGAGGAGGATGTACTGCTGGGACATGCAGGCAGTGCCCACATGTGCTTTGTAAAAGATGTGCCCCAAAGTTGAACAAAAGCCTTGCGTACTATAAAACAGTTTCCATTTCCAGAGACTTAGGCAATATTATATCATTCTAGATTCAGTCATATGTTGCTTTCTAGATTTAGTCTTAAATGATGGAATTCCAACATTTCACATACATTCTTTAATCTTGCTTTTCTTTGTTCTTGTTCCAACTCAGTGAGCTTTCATTAAAGCCAAAAATGTGTCCCCTTGAATTCATGTAATGATTTCCTTCTCTGTCTCATATTGCAGGTATCAGAGCTTGGGTTTTTCCGTTTCACTAGTTGTTATAAAACAATGTGGACAGATGCAATATATATTTGAATAACTGCATCAGCATGGCCACTGAAATAAGCAGAACAATGCTTCAGAAAGAGCAGTGCTGCCCGGCAGGCAGAATGTGAACTGTCCTTCTTTACTGAGAGTCAGGGTAACCCCAAGTGATTCGGAGATATAAAGCTGTTAAACTTCTTTGGTTTAAAACAATTCCTGCTAACTCAAGCAATCAAAGAGTTTATGGAAAAGAAACTGAGTGCCTTGAGGGACTACAGAAAGGGATAAACCACTTAAAGAAAGGGATGAACAGAGTAAGAGCTCAACACAGTCCTCAAGAAGGCCTGGAAACCCGGACATTCTGGACACAGGGACCAGTGGGCAAGCTCCCTCAGGCACTGCTGTCAGAATGATGAAGTTCCTACCACGTTTCGTCCTTGAATTATTTGCCTCGATATTCACATTCCATGAAGGAGAGTCTGTTTGACTTAACTTGGAGTGGCAGAAACCACCGGTGGCTGTGGGGAGGAGGCGTTTGGGCTCATCAGATATCGCAGGCACTTCCCAACATTTCCCAGGCTACTTTGCGGTTTGGTTGCGGCCACATGACCAATTCTGGCCAATGGCTTGTGAGAGGAGTGACGTATGTCACTTCCAAGATGAGGCAGGTAAGAGCTGGTGTGCTGCCTCCATGCTTCTCTCCCCCTTGAGGCTATCTCAGAGGCATGTTCCACAACATATGAGCCCGTCCTTCCCTCCGTCACTAGGCTGTAAGCTCATGAGGACAGAGTTCATAACTGCCCTCCACACTGCAGGTGCTAGGTAGGGGCTGAATGGAGGAATTAATACACAAATGATTCCTAAAATCCTTCTGTGTCCTTTTTCACTTACCTGTGTGCTCCTCTCCTAGATGGTGAGTTTCTGGAAGGCAGGAACTGGGTCTCATTCAGCTTTGTATGCCTGGTGCCCTGCTTTGTGCTGACACATGAGAGATACCCAACAAAAGTCTGTTTAATGATGGATGAAAGGAAAAATGGATGAATGGATAGATGGATGGATGGATGAAGTAGTAGAGTAGAAGGTTGTTACAGGTAACATTCACCTCTAGGGGATATACTGTTCACTCTTCAGAATGGTGGTCCCCTTGGCTTAGGTGAGGACTTCCTTATGGACAATGAGACATTGAACATCCAGACCCCAATGTCATGCTGTGAGGACCCCCACCCCAACTGTGCTTTCTAGCCACAGGGGAAGGACTGGGCCCCTCTTCACCACCAGGACTCCTGCCTCCACTATCCCAGGTGTTTCACTTCGGAAATTCAGGAGTCATGGAAAGAGGAAAGAGGCGGGAGTGTAGGGTGGAAGGTCCCAGAAGAGCCCAGCTTACCCCCTGTCAAGAGTCCACAACTGGGTAGAGTGAGTCACCAGGGAAGGAGGAGGACAAAGGTGTGTGTAGGTAGCAGCAAAGGGGTAGAAAGCGAGATGCAACTCTAAGACATTAGCACGGAACAAGGTTGATGAGACAATTCAGACACAGGGGTTGTCAGACATAAAAATTAAAGGCAAGTAACCAATGGAAGCAACTATTTGCAACAAATAGTAAATATCTGAAATATATAAAGAGCTTCTACAAATAAATAACCCAGCAGAAAAAAAGGGCAAAGAACATAACACAAAATTCACAAAAGGTGGCTCATAAAATAAACCTAAATGTCTAATAAACATGCGAAAAGATATTTAACCTCACTGGTCATTAGTGAAGTGTACTCAGAGTTGTCAAGGGTGTGAATCCACAGGGCCCTGGTTAAACAGTGTGACAGTGTAGCTTTGGAGGAGAACTCTTTGGAAGGCTCAATCAAACTTCAGAATAAAAAAAAAAGGGGGTTTAATCCAGCAAAGCACTTACAAGAAAACGTCTTACTGAAAACTCCCATATTTGCATAAAGAAATGTTTACAGTGATGTTCTATGCAATGTTATTTATAGTAGGGGGAAAAAAACTTTTAGAAATGTAAATGTCTGTCAGAAAGAGAATGTTAAATTAGGAAACAATTCTACTGAGAAAAATAATGTAGTTAGTAATAAAGTCAATCCTTAAATGCTGACATAGGGAAAACATTGATGATGTATTGTTATGTAGGTGGAAACTAGTCACACAATGATTAGCATGGTATGATTCCTTTTATCGTTAAAAAAAAAAAAAAAACTAAGGGGGTGGGATTGTATAGCAGGGCCACCATGAGAAGTAAGGGAGTGGGGACTTTAAACTGAGAGAAGAATCCTAGATAAAGAGATCAGTTTGTTTCCTGATACACTCACAGAAACAGCCATGTTAAGAAAAAAATATCCAAAACTGATCAAGAGGAACACTGCCTAACCTTTCAAGGATATTTAGTTTTCTAGAAGAATGTACTATTGCTTGATTTTGCCATTTATTATTAATAAAGGCCTCAGTCTATGTGAAGTTCATGTAACTTGCATCTGGTAGAGATGGAAATGATTTCTGCTCAGTTAAAAAAAAAAAGAGGGGAGAATTGAGTGAGGGCATTATCTAGGGATAAATAGATTGCATAATCCTCAACCTTTTTTTAAGAGAAGGTATCTTTGTCTTAACGAATTGAAGAAAATCAAAGCACTGAACAAAAACAGTCAATGAAAACTTATGGCTAGTTTAAACATTTAACTATCACATAAATGACTTGATTGTTATAACACAAAAAAAGAAAATAGATTACTTCATTAGAGATGAAAATTTATATGCATATATTTTTATTAAAGATTATTGAAAACAACAACAACAAAAAAGATAACTCCAAAAGTGGCAGTTTATTGCTTTGTAGGACATTAGCTAATTTGGTATCTTACCCAGCAATCTTATCCTAATTTTTTTTTTTATGAAATGTGCCTACAAATATGAGCTCCTCAGCTATTCCCGAAACGAGCATTACCACCTTGCTGAGTTGAATGACTGTGTGTCATTTGACTTTGACTTGGGTTCATTCTAAATTGTATGATCAAGTGTTTATTTTGAAAGCTACACTGACAGGCTGGGGGGGTGGGGGTGGGTCCCAGCCTTGCCGTGCCTAGAGCCTGCGTCTCTTCTTCCCTCCTTGCCAGGTCGCCTTCCAGCCTCGTCCTGTCCCGATCTTTGCGCGCGCCTGCTCTCTCCCTGATCCATGCTGGACTTCTCGAATGCCTTGGATCACTATCCAGGGAGGAGGGGCAACGGATCTCACCCCTACTGAGAAAGCGCTGAGGATAGGAACGGAGGCTACAGGCGCAGAAATGGAAAGAGGGACGGGCTGGCAGTGGGAGGACACGGGCTGACTCAGTGTCCGCTACCTGGAGTGGTTTACGGGGACATCCCCCTCCAGGGCTGGGCTAGGACTGGGCGGAAGCGCAGAGGAGGAGACGCCCAGAGCCTACTCCCGCGACACCCGCAGCGGGGCGGAGTCATCGGGAGCAGCCAAAAGCAGACCCGGGTGCCGAGAGGCGGAGGCCAGCAGAGGCTACAGCGAGAGATGAGGTCCGACGGCGGGCTCGGGGCGAGGGCCTGGGCGGCGGGGAGGTGCTGGGCGGGTCCCGGGATCGCACCGCACCGGGAGAGACGCCGCCAGGGCGCAGGCCACCCGGACCCCAGCCTGGTGCATACGCATCCCCGCCACCCCGACGGCTCTCAGTCGCGCAGCCAGCCTGCCCCCGCCTCGTCTCCTGCAGCACCTCAGACCCCTCGACGGCAGGCCATGGGCGAGTATTGGGTGCGTGTGGCCACCGGCTCCTTCCTGGGCTCGGGGACCTGGGACAACGTGTAGGTGAGCCTGGTGGGACCCAAAGGCGAGAGCCCTGCCCTGCGGCTGGATAACTTCGGGAAAGACTTCAACCGTGGGTCGTTGAGTGCGGTGCCGCCGGCCTGGCCCCCGGGACACTCCATCCCCCAACCCCCACCTCGCCACGACCCTCCTCCCTCTCCCCTCCCCCCGAGGAGGAGGACTTCGAGACGACGCCCCCTCCCCTACCCAGGACGTGGGCCCGGTGCTGCTGCTGCTGCGCGTGCACAAGACGTCCCTGGCTCTGCCCAGCCCGCTGGGATCCTTGGCCCCGGACGCCTGGTTCTGTCACTGGTTACAGCTCATGCCGCCCCGGGGCTCCCCGCTCTGCTTCCCCTGCTACCAGTGGCTTGAGGGCGAGGGGAGCCTGGTGCTGCGGGAGGGGACAGGTGAGGGGGCACCACGGGCTGGGGCCCAGGGAGGCTAGTGTGGTTGTGGGCCAGGGGAGGGCACCGGTGCGCTGATGTGGCCACAGAGCGGGAGGAGGGGAAGGTGGAGGAGGGGAGACCACCTCGTGGTGATAGAAGGTGCAGGAGGGGGAGGAGCAGCTGGGAGAAATTACACTTATTGGTGGGAGAAGGGGACCTGGTAGAGGGACCAATGGTGGGGAGGAGGGAGTGGTTTGGACCAGAGGATCAGGTAGGGACGCGGTGGGGGGAGGCGGGTAATGAGTGGAGGAGGGAGGGGCTAATGGGAAAGGAACAGGACTGTGAAGCCAGGGTAGGGGAGGCAGGCAACTCCCCCTCCACCCCCGCACAGGTTGATAATGACTAGCACCCTCCCTTCTCTTCCCTCCAGCTCTGCTCTTTGGCCCCCTGTTGGCCTCAGCTGTGGAGCTGGGTCATTGAGTGGGAGGGGCAGGGAGCAGGCTGCCGCTTGCTGAGGCAGAGTCTGCCTGGGATGGGAGCAGGAGTGGGAAGGGGTTTCTCTATCCCTCGGGGAAAGCAAGAGGCCAATGGCTGACCAACATTCCAGTCCAGATGTCCCACCCCAGAGAAGAGGAGGGAGAGAGGCTGGGGTGCTGAAGGTTGGTCCAGGTCCCCCTCACTCCTTCCCTCCCCCAGCCAAAGTTGTCTGGCAAGACAGCCACTGTCTGCTCTATGCCCAGCACCAGGCAGAGATTAAGGAGAGGCAGCAGAAATACCGGTGAGCAGCTCAGGAGAACTTGGGGCTGGCAGTCCCTAGAACCCCCACTTCCTAGCTTTCTGGCAACAAAGAGGCTTGCTTGCTCCTGCTTGCTGAGGTCAGCTGAGCCTCAGATCTGACCAAGAACAACACACCTGTGAGGAGCCCCTGTCCTGGGATAATCTTCTTCCAGAGCCTCTAGTCCTAAAGCCCTCCCTGCACAACCAGGCCTGGGGGCCCAGCCCCTGTTACCCTTTCCCATCCTGAAGGGTGTGGTCCAGGCACCCCACTCCCATCTCTGCCCTTTACAGGTGGAGTGAGTTTCTCCTGGGGATACCCCACTGCCTGGATGCTGAAAACCTCAAGGAGCTTGATCCCAACCTGCGTTACTCAATCACCAAAGAAATCAACTAGAACGTGAGCCCACCTGCCCTGCCCGACACCTCCCTCGCTGCACCCCCATTTCCCTCCCAGGCTCTCCCACTCATCATAGGAACATCGCCTTGAAGCTGAAGGGACTGCTGGACAGCCAGCGGCCCTGGAGGAGCCTGGATGAGATCCACCGCACCTTCATCTTCTCCAAATCACCCGTGTCAGGTCTGGGTATGAGGGAGACCAGGTGGCTGCGGCAGGGCCAGAGGGTCTGCAGGGGTCACCTTAGAGGACTGAGAACCCGAGAGCTAGACTGAGAACATTCTGGAAATCACAGAGCTCATCCTGCACTGCTGCCCATTCCCTCCCCTGTCCTTCACAGAGCCTCATTTGTGCCCTGAGAAGGCATGCTTTTTGTCACCTGGGGGGAGGTTGGTCTCTGTGTAGGAGGAACAGGTGGTAGGGGCTGAGGGACCCAGAGAGGATGCTCGTCCCAAATGTCCCCTCTCAGGATAGACTAAGGCCCACTCTTCGAGGAGTCATCCTCACCCATCAGGGCTTCAGCAAGAATGGCCAGGAAGTAAGTTCTAGGAACTCCGCTTCTTTGTCAAGGCAAGTTCAAACACCTCCCAGCAAAGCGCTCTATCTTTGCCGTCTCCGAAAGTCTACAGCCTCTCTCCTGTGGCTGAATTGCGGTCTGTTTGCTGGTCATCCTCCTCCCCTGACTTCATAACTACATCTTCAAACTGTTCCCAACACTGAGTTGTTCTGACAACTGGAAACACCTGTCCTATGTATATCCTCAGAAATCAGATAGATTTTTTCCTCCCAGCAGTGCTGCCTACTTGGCTGGGGCCTTGTGTCTTGCATGCAGGCTTGAAAATCAAACTAAGTTGAAGGATTCAGGCACTTCCACTCTCCAATATCCTTGTCCCCCAGGGCTGCACTGTGGGTCCAAACCATACATGTTGTACCTCGGTTCCAAAAACACTAGCCACACCCCCGAGGTGATGAAAACTCTCTTTCTGAGTGATTGTTCTGGTTTAACTAAGTATCCAGACTGTCCTGTGGCTAAAATGCAGGAGAACAGGACATGGGCCTGGTGAGTTTTAATTTTAACAGAGAATTAGAAGGACCCCAAGAGGCCAAGAAGGATGGGCTCTGCTGGTATCTGGCATTCCTCAGTCTTCTGATTCTCTCAAATTCTGCCCGAATCCCAAATACAGTCAGTGCACATCACAGAGCACCTGAGGCTTCCCTCAAAGTGGGTGTGGCTAAGGGAATCGGTGACTCCTCAGGAAGAACCCAGATTCTGATCCCTTGTTTTCTGAGAAACCACTCACTAGTTAAGTCATCCACCCAGTTGGGGTAGGAAAAGGGGAGCATCCGAGAGTGACTGTGCGGTGGCAGTGCTGGAGGCTGGGGACTTGTGTCCTTGGGCACCAGGGTGACCCTCTCCACACCCACCCCCTGCAGAGTACATGTTTGAACTTTGGCAAGAGAATACCTTCTTTGCCTACCAGTTTCTGAACGGCCTCAACCCAGTTCTGATCCAGTGCTGTCACTGCCTCCCAAAGAACTTCCCTGTCACTGATGCCATGGTGGCACCTGTGCTGGGCCCCTGGACCAGTCTGCAGGCTGAGCTGGAGGTGAGGGGTGCAGGGGTCCAGCCAACCTTCCACCACCTCCCAGTGCCTTCAGGAGCCCAGATGCCCTGGCTCCCAGTCCCCCAGATCCCTTCTCTTCCACCCAGCCGTCATCCTCTCCTACCCCTTTCCCACTAGCTCAGCCACTCCTCTGAGTGCTCCTCACGGCAGCGAGGGGGTTGTTCTTCGAGGGCAAAGACTGAGGGGGCAGGGCTGAGTGGGGAATGCTCTCTTCTGGTGCTTTGCAAGGCTCCGGGCATTTGGCAGGACCCCACAGCTCAGAAACGCGACTCTCATGGTTACTGAGGAGACCGTTCAGCTGGTCAGCTAAATGCTTCCCAGAGCTGCCATCCGCCCCAACCCCCATCCCTGGACTACTGGGATGAGAGGTGCCCCAACCCCAAGAGAGTGCCTTCTGCATCCAAAGGTGCTGTCCTCCAGGAAGGCTCTCTCTTACTGTCTGTCCTTGAAGCTTGGGCCTGGCTACAGCAGAAGCACCTCCAATATTTGGGCGACAGTCTCTTTCTTTGGAACCAGAAGGTGGCTCTGGGCTGGGATCCCCACTGGCTCCAGGGATGAGCTTCCTTTAAGTGAAATCTCTGTGGGTGCAGAGTAACTCCCCCTCCCTCCCTCAGCTTCCCAGGACTGCACAGAGCTGCCCCCTCTCTAGCCCTCCTCTCCATCCTCTCCTCCCCCAAAGGGCTCTCTGTACCTGGTAAACCATGCCATCCTCTCAGGCCTCCCCCTCAATGTCGTTAACGGGCAACCCCAGTTTATGAGTGCCCCCTGACCCTGCTGCACCAGCGCCCCGGTGGACCCTTGCTGCCCCTCGCCATCCAGGTCAGCAAGGCAGAGCCTTGGGGAGGTGCGGGGATATGTGGGGAGCATATCATATGCTGAGGATGACTGAAAGGTTTCCCCTCCCTATGCAACTGTTTCAAGTGCTAACCATCACGTACCATCCTATCCTACCCAGCCCCTCCCAGCCTCTGCCCCACACAACTGGGGCTCTGCCTGACTTTGTGCTGGTACAAGGAGCCCTCAGCTGGGCTCTGCACAAGTGCCAACAAGGTGGCCTTGGATCGCTTCGCCTCTCAGCGACTCCACTTCCTCTCTTGCTGTACTAGAAGTGATCACAAGAAACTCTCATATGGTGCTGAGTGTGAACCCAGCACTGTTCTAAGTACTTGACTGGCATTAATTCATTAAATCCTCAGCAACCCAAAGAGAAGAGGATTATGATCACCAACCTTATTTTAGAGATAAGAAACCTGAGTCACAGAGAGGTTAATTAACTTTCCTGAGGCCACACAGCTAGTATGGGAATTGACCATGTGATCAGCCCCATGGACATGGTGATGGGCCACACTTTCTGCAGCCAGTTTCTGACTGACACCCCCTCCCCTGTGCCCCCGACTCCAGCTCACTCAGACCCCTGGCCCTGGCAGCCCCATCTTGCTGCCCTGTGATGCGGCTGAGGACTGGCTCCTGGCCAAGACCTTGGTGCAATATTCAGGATTCCTGGTGCACAAGATTGTCATGCATCTGCTCCGAGCCCACTTTGTGATGGAAGCCTTTTCTCTGTCCATGCTGTGGCAGCTGCCCATGTGCCACCCCATCTTCAAGCTAGGGAGGACCAGTCCTCTCAGTGCCAGGAGCCATGGGGGACCTGGAGCTGCCTCATCTAACGTGGGACTCTGGTTCTCCCCAGCTGCTCATTCCTCATTTCCGCTACACCTTCCACATCAACATCCAAGCCCGCACTGGGCTCTTTGCAGCAGGAAAGCTCGTCCACCAGGTCAGGGCCCTGGGAGGCCTGGGATCCTGGTGGTCAGCAAAGGGGGCCAGGAAGGGGCTGAGGTTTGGTCCTGAGCCCCCTGCTCCTGGCACAGTTGGCTCTCTGCTCATTACAGGCAACATCACTGGGACAGGTGGGCTGCGTGGAGCTGCTGGCCAAAGGGCTGAAGGCTGTCACCTACCGCTCCCTCTGCCTGCCCCACCACCTGGCTGATTGAGAGGTTCAGGACCTTGTCCACTACTACGACCGAGATGATACACTCTGGATCTGGGTGGCCATAGAGAGGTGAATCTCCCTGGGGTCTGAGCCAGGGAGGCCTGGCTCTGAGCCTCGCCCTCAGCTACTTCTCTGTCAATTTGTTCTTCAACTTCCCCCCACCTTCTGCCAAAACACACTGCTGTCTCACAGCACTTTCCTGCCGCCTCTTCTTTCCCAACTGTGTGACCTTGGGCAAGTCACTTAACCACTCTGTCTGTTTCTTCATCTGAAAATGGGGCTAATAAGAGACCTACCTCGTAGGTTAATATTAGGATTAAATGTTAGGACCTAAGCACAAATCTCAGGTGAATAGGACAGGCTCTTTGAGCATTAGCTATTATTATTATTAACCCCAAAGACAGTCTCCACATCTCTAGACTTTCCTTCTAAATTTCCCTCACTGGAGACCTCCTTGGAATGTACCTCTGGCCTCCACCCCCATGGCCAAACGTTCTTGATATCTGGCCTCCTCGTGGGTCCCCATTCCTGCCATTACCCAGCATAACAACCCTCCCCAGGTACTGGAGTCTGTGAGAGTTCTGCTCATGCACCTCATGGGGCTCTGTTTTTGGCCACGAGGAATGCAGCATTCAGGCGGCATCTCATCCACTCTGGAGTTTGCCTTCCCTTTCCACTCTTCCTCCTCAGCACACATGGAGCCTAAGGAGGCCAGGCACCCCGATTCTTTTTGTCTCTGTATCCAAACACTGCCCCTTCTTCAAACCCAGCTCATGCCCACCTCCCTTTGAAGTTCTCCGGGACTCCCCCCCAGTGAACATCCCTAGCTGGAGCTGCCTGTGTCAAAACCCTTCTTAGCCATGGATCATAAGCCCTGCTGTGACTGGGGGTGGATGCCATGGAGAGCTAGGCAAACCCCAGTCTGCCCTTTGGGAACCGGTCTAGGAAAGGACCCAACTAGCCCAGTCCCAACACAGAGAAGTCTGGCATCTGATCCTTCTCCGTGGCTTGATGTGGCTCAGAAAACTGGGTTGCAAATGCCTGCAGGGCCAGCAAGCAGGAAGGAGGGTGGGCAGAGACTGTGGCCGGTGGAGAACTTACGTTTGTCTGATGGGGAGAATGGCGACCCAGCTATGACAATAGCCAGAGCTTTAGATTTTTCTAGAGAGACTGGACATTTTCTAATATTTAAATATTGGCTATTGATTCAGCTTGAAAAAGAAACACAGAAAACCTCGGCAGCCAATCAAAACATACCTACAAACCAACTATGGCTCTCAGGCCCCTGGTTTGCACCCCCTGGTGGAGACTGAGGCCTCTAGGTTTGAAGCTTAGCTGGGCGGTTCATATGATGTGTATTTGGCCATTTTCTTTCTCTGGCCTCAGTTTCCTCCTTTTGGGGCAGCTGGTCTCAGTGGTCTCTTCCAACCCACATCCCTGGGCAGCACAGGCTCCCAACTGTTAGTCACCATGTACTCCTGATCGATCCCCAGCTTGGTGTCCAACATTGTTGACATCGACTACCCGGACGACAGTGCAGTGAGCAAGGACTTGGAGCTGCAGGCCTCAGTCGGGGAGATCTTCCAGGAGGGATTGCTAAGCCATGTGAGCTCAGATGAGCATCCCTGTCTGCCGGCCTCGAGACCCCACTTCTCTGGGGCAGCAGGTCTTGGGTTTCAGCTCTGTTCCTTCCATCTGCCTCCATCCAGAGGTCCCTTCCGCCCTGGACAGCTGCACTGGCCTCATTGAGTATCTCACTATGATCGTCTTCAACTGCTCAGCCCAACATGCTACCACCAACAGTGGCCAGATGAGGGTGTGCCAGACTCGGTGGGGATAAGTGGACATAGCAGGAATACTGGCATTCCTGTGCTTACTGAGTTTGGGGGGTCAGTTTGATTTCAGTGCCTGGATGCCCAATATTCCCCACCACCACGCAGCTCCACCTGCCTACCGCCAAAGGCCAGACAAACCTGGTGGCCTCACTTCCTGAGGTGGATGCCACGTGCCACACCCTTGTGCACCTCTGGGGTATCAGCGACAACACCAAGGACACTGTAAACAAGGCCTAGGGTGGGGATGGGAGTCGGCTTCTCAGATTCCAGGAGAGTGGGTGGGGTGATGAAGTGGATCACTTGGAAGGTGCACTTAGCAGGTTGGGCTCCTCCGTGGGCAGGGCCTGGAGTGACATGTTGCTGGGGGTGTGGTTTAGGATAGCATGGGTTCCTAGTAGGTGGAGCTTAGAGTGGTTAGGGTTTCAAAGGGATCATGACTTGGGTGGTCTAGGTTTAGGGTGCTCTTTTGGCTACGAGGATGGGTGATTTATGTCTCAAGTTGGATGAGTCTTGGATGGTCTGAGTTCCTAGGTGGACGGGGCTTGGGTGGTGGTCTATGTTCTCTGGTGAATTTTCTGGTGGTCGGAGGTCCTCAGTGGTCTGGATCCCTAGGTAGGAGGACTTAAAATGGATCAGAACCGCGGACCGGGACATCGCGGGGCGGGGGTCCCAGCCTTGTCTCCTTTGATCCCCAACTGCACCTGGGCACCTACTGAGCACTTCACAGAGGACTCCCCGCGCAGGAGCATCGCCTCCTTCTAGAGCCGCCTGGCCAAGATCTCACGCGACATCCGGGAGCGGAACCGGGGCCTGGAGCTGCCCTACGCGTGGTCCTGGACCCCACGGTGGGGAACAGCATCGCCACATGAGCGCATGGCGCGCCCCAGCCCCAGCGCGCAGCCCGCGGCGCCAGCCCTGCCGCCTATGCCCCGACTAAACGTCCACGTGCACTGACAGACCCAGGGCTTGTGTTTGAAGTGATTTTATTGGAAAACAGGCGGGCGCAGCAGGGACGAGGTGGGAAGGGCAGCACTAGATAGAAATGCTGTTCTCAATCAGCACGGGGTCCAGGTAGTAGTAGGGGATGGGGAGGGACTTGTTGCGCTGGCGGATGTCGTGCGAGATCTGAGCCAGACGTTGGCGGAGGGTCTCTATGCTCCTCCGTGGGACCTCCTCCACGAAGTGGATGTCGGGGAAGTGGCCCAGGGGCCGCTGTGGGCACCGAACCAGGAAGTTGGGACCGAGCGGGCCCCTGCCCCTCTGCCCTTCCCTTTCAGCAGCCTCTCTCTCCCTGCCTCCTGCCTTTGACACCTCCTCTCCCACTGTCAGCCCTCAGCTCCCAGCCTCCTGTCTCTGCTCAGAGTTCCCCGCTCCCCGAGGCCCCATGGCACCTTGTCATCCGGCTCCCTGCTGAGGGTCCAAAGCACCAATAGGACGATGCATGTGGTCTTCACATCCGGCAACGTGTCCATGAAGGTCTCCAGAGTGGTCAGCCCCTTGGCCTGTACTGGTGGGTTCCGCATGGATGATGGGAAGTTGGGCATCCAGGAGGTGTACTCCAACTGGAGGTCGGGGAGAGGAGGGATTCCCCGTCAGAGAGCACCCCAAGACTCTTGGGTTTCGACTGAGATTGGGACTGAAGCTGAGACTCTCGTTGAGACAGATCGGGGCTGGCCTGGGGATTATGCTTGAGGTTGGGTTTGAGTTTGGGGCTGGGACTAAGGTTAGGTCTGGGGCTGGGGAGGGGGCTAGTGAGCACAGGTACCTGCCCCGTGTTGACAGCTGCGTGCTTGGCAGAGCAGGTGTAGATGACAATGGTGACATATCGGATCAGCTCAGGCACAGTTCGCAAGCACGTGGGGAAGCCTGAGGGGCAGGGGAAAGCCCCGGCAGTGTCAGTCTTGCCCTGGTCCTGGCTGGCCAGCAGAAGGCGTGACCAAGCCCAGCTCACCCTGTCCCTCCATCACTCTAAGCTGCCACATCTGTGCCCTCATCCTGCCTGCTTGGCCTTCCTGGGGCCACAACCTCACACCCCGTCCTCAATCCAGACCACGAGACTTGGGGAGGGGGTTCAACTGGCCTTGGCCAGATGTCCTTGGGGGCTGCTCCAGGCACCTGCCTGAGGTAGGGCCCTCAGGTCTCTCCTCCAGCTCCCTTAAGGGGGCCTCTCTGGTCCCAGGCCTCAGCTGGGGAAAGGCTTTAAAAATCCTGGCTTTCCCCATCCTGACTCAGTACAGCCCCCCCCCCACCCACTGCCCTCCTTTCTTTTGAGACTGCATTCATGTCAGGTGGATTTCTCAGCAGCTGATACTTGGTCTCACACCTAACTAAGCTACTTGCTTCTGTTTGCTGTGTCCCACCTGAGCAGCTAGCCCTGGTTGCCATGGTAACCCCAGGTTCCAAAAGCCAACATTCAAACCAGACCCATCATCTTCCTCCCAAAACTGCTCCTCCGTCTAGGCCCTCAGTTCAAGAAATGACACACACCATCCACCCAGCTGCAAAAACCTGAAACCTAGGAGTCACCCTTGGCCCTCCTCCCCTCACTTAGCCCCCACCAGTCCCCAAGTCCTGTCATTTCTGTCTCTCAATTAGCCCAGGAATTCCCTTCTTCCCACCACCCTCACCCAGATCAGCTCCCTATCACCTCCCTCCGGGGCACCACAGCAGCTTCCCAAACTGTCTTCCGACTGCCATTGCAGCCTGATATTCTAACTTACAGATCTCATCTCCAACACTCCTCGCTAGCTTCCTCTGGACTCGGAGTAATTCCAAACTCCTCCACCAGGCTGTGCACCCAGCCTCTGCTCCTGGCTCCAGCTTTATCCCACCGGAGCCTGCCGACTCCTACCCTAAAGCCCAGCTTCAGGGACCTGTAAGCAGTCCCAGAACTCACTACACTCACTTGGGCTTTCGGGCGTTTCCACCTGCTGCTCCCACCTAGAACTTTCCAACCCCATCTCCCAGTTGACCTCCCATCCTGCAGATCTTAGCTAGATGTTAGCCGTGGTGTCAGACCTCAGCTAGATCTTAGCCTGCTGCTACTCACTCCCACTCCCTACCCGCCAGCCCTCCCTGTGCCCCCTCCCCGGCTTCCCCACAAACTGCACCAATCCTGCTATAGTGTGACTGCCTGTTGATGGTGAGCGGACCTCCCGCACAGACTGATCAACCTGAAGGCAGTGCCTTCACCAGCTCCTTCCCTTTAGTCTCCCGCATAACCAGTACAGTGTTTGTCACATCACAGTTGCTCACTGAATATTTGTTGAGTGAGTACCCAAGTGGCATGTCCTCAAGATGCTCTCTCTGCCCCTCTCCTGGAGCCCACCAGCTCCCCACAGCTCCCCTGCCTCCAGTACACGTGGCCCTTTCCTGTTTGAGCTCATGCCCCACTTCTTAGCCCACAAAAGTTTGTTTCCGAGATGGGGGACTGGGATGACCCACAGCCCTTGAGCTCAGACCAATGGCCAGGCATGCTTTCTTCCCCAACCTCTCCGAGATATCCCTGCTCAAGGGTCCAGGGAAGAACCCTGTCCAAATCCTACAGCCGTAATTTGGCCTCCTTCAGCCCACAGTGAGACTTGCTCCAGTCCAGCTTGGGAGGGCCTACCCCACAAGCCCCAGGTCCCTGCTGGGTGCCCAGGCGCCCAGGTCCATACCTGAGCTCTCACGTCCTAGTAGGCACTCCTTAAATATCTCCTGCACCCAGGACTGCAATTCTGGGTCACCCTCCACGGCTGCATCACATGGGTAATAGTAGGTGATGATCTCTGTCACATACCTGGCCAGGGGACAGGGCCTCAGTTTGAACCCTTCCCCGTCCTCCCCCATCATGCTTCTCCCACCTCCCGCAGGATGCCCCAACCTTGGCTGACCCAGAGCAGCCCCAGGCCTGTGAGTAGGCAGAGGTGGGGAGGGTGGCTTGGTAAGATCAGAAGATACTCAGAGCACTCCTAATGAGGGTCAAGTGAGGTCCACAGGCAGCACAGAGCCCACACAGGGTCTGGCCGGCCGAGGACTGGGGCCAAAGCAATAAAGGGGTTCACCAGGGCTCCCTAGGCCCCACCCAGAGTATGAGCACACATGTGACCAACACAGACTCCAGAACTTATCCCCAAGACCAAGCCCCTGGATGGCACCCCTGGTCCTTAAAAGCTCCCCAGGCCCCCATCCAACATCCCAGGGTGTCCACTCTGAGTACCACCCTCTGCTGCCCTGACCTCACCTCTCCAGCGCATCCCACACTGCCAAGCTGTCGTCACGGTAATAATATCCTGGCAGGTCCTGAACCCCACGTTTCACAAAGTCGTTGGGGAGGTAGAGGTTGTCGTAGGTGATCTCTGACAGGGCCCGCACCATCACCTCCGCAAAGCCAGGCAGCCCCAGGGACATGCTCTGTTAGGGACGAGGCAGACACTAGAGCAATGGGGTCCCTGAAAGTCCTCCCCTCTGAGCATCACTCCCCTTTCACACAGTCTAGTAAGTGCTTCTCGGATCCCCAGCCAGCTTCCCCCACCCCAGGACTTCTCACAATCCAGGCCAACACACCCAGCCCCCGCCTCTGCACCCTTGTAGATACAGCCTCCGCCTTAACTGGTCCCCTCCCTCCGTGCCCAGTCATGATCTAAAGACAAGTGGGAAATCCTGCTTTTAGTCTAACTGCAAAGGCCAGAAGGAAAGCACGTGTCTTGCCGGGGTGGGAGGCAGAAGTCTTACCCTGGCGGAGATCCCCCCCTCATTAATGAGGACAGCCCGCCCGATGCTGTTGATCTGGATGGTGAACCGGGTGTGGGGGATGAGGAGCTGTGAGGAGAGCAAGGAGGGTTAGGAGAGAGGACTGAAGTCATCCCCCCAAGAACGTCAGCACCCCCATTTCTGCAACATCAGACCCCCTGACTTTGGGAAGTCCCCACCCCAAGCTCTCTCTTGTGGATCCCCAGGTGCCTCTCCAAGTCTAACTGAAGTCCTTCTGACTGCTGAGCGAGCCAGGTGACTTTCTGAGGTGGGGTGAGAGCGATGCTTCACAGAGGCCCCTTCACCCAAGCCCTTACCTTGTAGAGGGGATGGCACATGGGGAGCTGCCTCAGCACGGCCAGGCTGAAGGCCTCAGCGATGAGGTGGGTCTCCAGCAGATGGGAAATGGCCTCGTGGCTGTAGAACTCGGCATAGCGCACCCACGTCTTGGCCAGCAGCCAGTCCCATTCGGAGTCGCTGGGCAGGAAGATGGGGCAATTGGGCCCAGGGGTCTGGCTGAGCTGCGGGTGGGGAAAGAGAAAGGTTTATGTTAGAGCAGAGACCCACATCCACAACAAGGGCCCCCACTACAAGAGGGAAGCAGAGGGGAGTCCAGGAGGTAAAAACTCCACCCCCTACACTCCAGTCCCTCTGGTCCTCTGAGCACACCAGGGCCTTTCCTCCCTCCTTAGATTTGCTCTTGCTCTTCCCTCTGCCTGTAGTACCTTCTCCCTCTTTCTCTACCTGATAGCTCCCACTCATTCTCAAGAATCAGCTCAAAAGCTGCCTCCTCTGAGAAGACTTCCTTATCTCAACTCCATGGCTGCCATATTCAGCTGTGCAGGTTGTGCACTGCACAAGGGTACCTAGCCCCCTGGGGTTAGGGGGTCACTGAAATCTAGTCTACACTGTTCCTAATGAGCTAGGAGCATTACAGCTTGGCTGATCCCCCCTAGAGGGGTGCCTTTGTCTAATTTATGCGTGATCCTGATGGAGACCTTTGGGAAGTAAGCACCTTGGATTCCTTTCCTGCCAGACCAGACTGTCAAGGCAGTGGCTAAGACTGATTAGTACAGCTTTTCTAGCAGAGGCCTGGCCCACAAGGGGCATTGTTTTATCAAGTGGTTGGATGAATGGAGTCAAAGAAACAAGCTTGAGCCAGCAAGCAAGCGCATTCCCATCTGGTTATTTGTACGCATATAGACACAGCACACACACTCTACCCACTGGGGCTTACACATGAGTGCACCCACAGGGACCCAACTTCATGCATGGGCATAAAGCACACAGCAGCAGCACACAGATATGTAGGGACACGCAGGGTCTCAGCCCAGTACTTACAGCCAGGACCATACACCAGGCCCACCACTAGCTACACACCCAGAAACAGACATATGTAAACATAGGTGTATTCTCAGATGCACACACAGGGATACACACTCACATGGGCACACATACTTACACACAGATGTGCAACTCACAGAAGCACAGTCCTTCACAAACAGGTAGGTGCACACACAGGTTTACGTGCACATACACACACAGGCTGACCCACTGACTATACACTCACACAGATAGGGGTATACAAGTACAGACCAGGCCCCCAGAGTCACACAAGTACACACACATATTCATGCACACACTGAGGCTCACCCACTGGCAACACTCACACAGCCACCCTAGGCCTGCACCCCAGGCACCTGGATGGCGATGGGCATCAGTTTCCCTTCCGGGCCAAAGTGCAGCAGGCACAGAGGGGCGCAGTGGTGCTGCTTCCGGCCGTTGAGCTCAATGGTGGGGATGCCCTCCAAGATGCGATAGTCTGCCAGGTAAATGTTTCCCTTCTGGAGGGAAGCCATGATGGGTGGGCAGATAGGCACCAGCACGCGGTACCCATGACCCACACCTTGGATGCAGGGTGCCCTGGCCCCCTGGTGCCGAGGTTGCCCAGGACCCAAGCTGGGGATGCTGGAGGTGGGGAGGGGGGACTCTGCAGGGCGCCTAGGTGGGGAGAGCCGGCGATGCGGGGTTGGAGGGGGGAGGCAGACAGTGGGGGTCAACGCAGGAGCAGGCCCCACCTCCAGCTCCGTTTGTAGGCACGTTCCCTCGCCCAGAAACAGGGCCACCATGTCGTCTGTAACGGGAAACTTGTCTGGGATCCTCGTGCAGCGGCAGAGCAGGCCTGGGTTGATGCCATTGAGGTACTGATACCCAAAGAAACTGTCCTCTGCCCAGTGCTCGGCCACGTACTCTGGGGGGACAGGGTAGGGGAGTCAAGACGCGACCCGGTCCCCCTTAGGACAGAGGAAGGCAATGGACAATCCGAAAAGACTCGGGGAGGAAAACGACGTCCCCAGCCTCCAGTTGGGCAGCCGGAGGGGCCTAAGGCGACATTTCCCAAGGAACCGCCAGAGGGCGCGCCGCCTGAGCGAATTCCTGCTCCAGGTTCGCTCCGCAGCTCCCATTCCACGGCCCGCGGTGGAGTCCTGCCTCCTGCACGCGTCTCGAGTACCTCTGCCAGAGATCGCTCTGCTCCCCCGTGTTTGATTCAGGATGCCCCACCCCATACCGGAGATGATAGACTTCTGGGCAGGGAAAATTTTCTTAATGTCCTTCAGTCTCTTCCACGACTGTTTGCAGTCCAACAGGCCCCGGAATTTGAATGCCACTGCCCTAGAATATGGGATTCCAGGGGGAGGCCATCAGAGAGGCTGTCAGGTGCCCTCTGGAACGGAGACAGGGCTGCCCCACTCCACACCACCCCCCAGAGCCTCTGGGTCTCTGAGTCTGGGGAGTCTCAGGGTCTCCCGGTTGCACAGCCCAAAGCTTTTCTACGCCTAGGTCTCTGAATGTCAACTCTCAGGTTCCCTATGCCTGTCTTTTCAGCTCCCTCTGCCCTTCTGGCTATTCTGACCTCCAGGGCTGTGGTGGAGGCAGGCATGGTGGATGGGGCAGTCTTTACAGGAGGCCTCATCCCCACCCCTCACACACACACTCACATGGGTCCCAGGCGGAAAAAGAAGGAGGCCGTCTTGATGAAGGAGTAGCGGAGATTTAAGTTCAGGAACCTGATGGCCTTAAAGTTGATGAGAATCGGGAATCCTGGGATGTAGCCATTCCACCTGTGGGGAGGAGTGCTGGACTGGGGCCAGGCATCTGGGGTCCAGGGAGCGGCGAGAGGCCAGGGCCTACGTGTCAGCCCTGGGAGGGACCCTTGGGCAGCCACGGGTCTTACTCAGGTCGGTTGGGGTTTTGCCGGACAGGAGGGCGATAACTGGGGATGTCCACATAGTTGGGCAGGCCAGGAAAGAAGACCCTCCAGCTGCAAAGAGAAGCTGAGATGGTGGGCCCTACCACACACAGCATCCCTGGGCACAGCGGGCACAGCCATCACTGGCCACCTGACTTCCCACAGCCCCTGCCGCCCTGCCCTCACTGGTAGAAGTCCTGTTTGGCTCTGAGCTCCTCCTTTCGGTGCTCCAGAAGGGTCGGAAGCGTGTCATCTGCTGTTGTCTTTCCTGTAGGGAAACCAACAAGGAAGCTCAAGGTCTGACCCCAGCCCCTTCCTGCCCCTGCCTACTTCCAGGATCAGAATTCAGGTTCTGCCCCCAAGGTCAGCTCTTGGGGGCCCAAGTCCAAGGATGGGGAAGGCTTATCCTGGGAGAGAGAGGGTGTGTCTCCTCCCCAAAACTCAGGTGAAACGGTCATGGGCCACCCTTCTCCCCATCGCTCTACCCTTTAAGGGGTGCTCTGCTGCTGCAGGGAAGTCTCTCTTCTAGACCCACTGAAACATGAATACCTAACAGTTTTTTTTAGCCCTTACTAAGTACCAGGCACGTTCTAAACACTTTCCTTATGTCAATAATCCAATCTACACAAGAACAACATGATGAGGCAGGTGGCTATTACTGTAGGCTGGCAATCCCATCTCCACAATTCCGAAATCCAAAATAATCCAGAATCAAGTCTGTTTTTTTCACAAGGTAGGCACAAATTGCTTGGCTGAGAAAACCTGCTCTAAATTTGCCTGAGCTATGTACAGTCTTTATTCAACTCACTTGATAAAACTATTTAGAATTTTTGCTGCAAAAATATTAGTATATTTGATTAGGGAGTGACCTGATGGATGTACTACATAATATTTGGAATATATGGTGTGTGTGTATATAGAATATATTCATATATGGAGGTGCATGTCTATATATCCATACAGGAGGCTCCCCTCCCATCCACGGTTTCATTTTCTCCAGTTTCAGTTCCCTGCAGTCAACCTTGGTCCAAAAATATTAAATAGAAAATTCCAGAAATAAATAATTCATAAGTGTTGAACTGCGTGCCGTTCTGAACAGTGATGAAATCTCATGTCCTCCCTCTCCATCCAGTCTGGGATGTTAATTATCCCTTTGTCCATCGTATGCACACTGTTATCAGCTGCCCACCTATTAGCATAGGGAAAAAACATAGTACGTATGGGGTTCGGTACTACCTGCGACTTCAGACATCCACTGAGGGTCTTGGAACGTATCTCCCAAAGATGGGGGGAACTACTGTATATATTTCTGTTGGAGGAGGTCATTGAGAGGACATGACCCCTGGCTGACCCTATAGCTGGACACAGGCAATCAGAGGCTCCTCACCCCTCCCCTGTCCTTGGAATGTACATTCTGACCACTGTCCCCACAGTGGGGCCCATTTTCAAGGATGCAGCCTTGAGAGAGCACTGTGTTGTTGAGACCTTTTGGACAGTATATGGACTGAAGCCAGTTAAGGTGGCTGTATAAATTTTTAAGATTCTGGTGGGCAAGTGCAGAGATCTACTCATCTGTGGCCTTACACTCAAGGCAACCTTGTAAGTAACTTCCCTTGCTTACTTAACCTGTCATTAACCAATCTGGGATAGTCTGCCTCTTTCTTCATTCTCTCCTTGCCATCTGTGTAGAGGAGCCAGTCTAGGAACCATCAATTTCATATATTTACATTATATGTGTGGGTGTGTCTGTCTTCTAAATGAAATGTGAATTCCGAAACACCTCTGGCCCCAGCAGTTTCAGCAAAGGGACTATATGGTTGTGCTCATTTTCCAAAGAGGAAACAGTATTAAATAGAAAACGGTGCGCTGGGACTTGAACCCAGGCAGTCTGCTTCCAATCACTCACCTACCACCCACTAACAACCACCAACATTTTCCGCCTTTTTAACCCTCCTTACAGAGGTTCTCTTACTGGCTTTTCACATCAGCCCTATGAAGTAGGTTCTGCTGTTAGCCCAGTTTTACAGACAGGGACACTGAGGCTTAGAAGAATTTGGAAATGTGCCCAGATATCTAGGAAGTGGTGAAGCTGACATTCAGATCCAGGCCTGTCTTTCTCCAGCATCCTGGCAGGTCGTTGCAGTCTGGCATGTCCCTGTCACTGCAGCCCCATCACTCTCCTTCACGGCCCCGTCTGCCACTTTCCTCCTTCATCTGACTCAGCTCATGTTGTGCCTGGGATGAACACGGTCCCGTGGAATCATGCGACCCACAGACCCAGCTGGGCCTCATCCCAGGTTGGGAGCCTCACTCCTTGATGGGCCCAGCAGGTGATTCAAGTCTCCCTGACCGGGTATTGCATGGCAGCTGCCCCACCCAACCCTATTCCTGCCTGGCTTCCCAGCGTCACCCTGCCTGTCCCCTGTGTCCATGCCACTCAGATCTATCACTGTGGGAAGAAGCTGTGAAGCCCCGTGAAACCCCCTCCTTGGCCTCCCTAACCTCCACCAAGCCTGCCTCCCTCTTGCCTGCCTCTCCTTTCCCCAGCTCAGGCCCCATCCCCATCTCCCAGAGAAAGGCTCTTGCCACAGGGATATGAGAGATGGAAGAGGGGTGGTCAGCCTCTGGGAGGAGGAGCTCGTGGCTCCCTCGGCTCCCTCAGCCCTGCCTCCCCTCCCATCCACTCAAGGGAGGCCAGAAGAAGCGTGGCTGGTAGAGCCAGGGGCAAAAAGACAACAAGCCTGCAGTCCCCTTGGAGCAGCCACACATTAGCAAGCTGATCCAAGCCCACCAGACAAGGGCCCTGGCAGGGGCAGAGCTGGGCCCTCAAGTCCCGTCCCTCTTCCATAGCAGCATCCGAATGGTGGGGAAAACAGCTGGGCAGCCCTGATCGGCCACCTCGGAAAACCCCAACAGCCTGGACAGGTAACAGGGCCTCAGCCTGGATGGTGATGGGGCCTTACTGGATTAAGGGGGGCATTTTGGAGTGACAGTGAGTCCTGTTAGAGAAATAAGGTGTCCTTTTGGGGTGATTGGAAGTCCTTTGGAGCAATAGAACATCCCATCGGTCTAAAAACTGCTCAGTTAGTAAATCAGGGAGTCATGATTCGGTACAAGTCCTCCTGTTATAAAGCCACAGAGAACTGTTGAACCAACAGGGCTTCTTAATGAAGTAACAAGGCAGCAGATGGAGTAATGGGCCATCCTATTAGAAGAACAAGGCATCGTGCTGTAGTAACAGAACCCTGCTGGAGTCACCAGGAGATTTTTTTTGAGGAGCAGGACATGCTGTTTGGCAGAAATAGGGCATCCTAGCAGAGTCCTGCGGTCTTTTGAGAGGAGCCAGGCATCCTGTGGGCGTTGAGGGAACTCTAGAGGTAACGGAGAGCCCACTCTGGGAACGCATTCTGTGACCAAACCCTGGGGTATTGAGAGTGGCCCCAAGCCTCATTCACCTCCGCTCCTCCAGGCTGCAGCCCCCAGCCGGGCCCAGAGGGTGGTGTGTGAGAGCGGCAGATGTTCCTGAGAGTCCGTGGGGGGCTGCCTGGCAATTGGCTGGCTGGCTGGCTGGTTGGGAGGCGGGGGTGGCCATGCTGGGGTGACCAGGCCGGAGCGAGGGGCTTAATAGTACGGGATGGGGTACCTGCCTGTAGCCTCCCGGAGCACCAGGGTCTCGTAGCCATCCAACCACTGGTAGGCAGGGAAGTGGTAGATGCGGCCACCGGGCGCACAGATCTGCACGTAGTTGCAGAACCAGGACTTCTTGGGGAAGAAGATGTAGCGTTCCTTGTACAGGCGGATGATAATGAGCTCCCCCAGGTCCTGCTGGCACCGGACTGTGTACTCGTCCACCTGGGAAGGGCACAGAGCCAGCTCAGCGGCCAGGCCTCCTACCAGTCTGGCCCTTCCCCCGGGCCCCACTCATGCTTGGAGAAGCTCATCTCCCTGAATTGGGGTGACCTGATCGTTGGGCTCTCCCCCAACCCCTCCAATCTGCCTGACTCCTGCTGGGGCCACCTACCCAGCCCCTCCCTCTCTCCACCCCCAGCTCCTGAGATCCCCTCCTTCCACCCTCTTCTCCTCAACCTCCCGAGGCTGCAGGAGCTATGTGGGCCCCCAGGGGCTAGTATACAAAGGGGTCCAAGTGGGATCCAGGGCCCCTCAAAACCCCTATAGCCTTAGAGTGGGCAGCACTGGTCCAGCCAACCCCTTTATCTCCCACTTATCAATGAAGATGTGAAAATTCAGAAATGGCCACATAGATAAAGTGACCTATTAAAGTCACTTTATCTATGTGGAGCTGACTCAAAGTCAGCTGAGGGCCTAGCAAAGGGAGCTTCCCATCATAGAGCAGGCAGGTCACCACTGGACGGGCTGGTCTGATGCCATGTAAGTCACAGAGAATCCAGTGTGTATTGAAGCCAGTTACATTGCAGCTTGATTTAGGAAGGGTGAGTAAGAATGGGAGAGAGAGGGATGAGAGAGAGGGGGAGAGAGAAAATGGGAAAGGGATGAGGGAAGAAAGAGTGGGAAATGGCTGGGAATGATGGATGGCGAGATAAAGGGGGTTGGAGAGGGTTGAGGATGAGGGTTGTGGGATGAATGATGACAGAGAGGAACAGGGATAAGGGGTCAAGAAAGAAGGAAGAGGCGAGAAAGAGGAAGGGACAGGGATGAGGAAAGACCCAAAAGGGCTGAGAGGTGACAGACCAGGGGAGTAGGAGACTGGGAATCATGTCTGGGGCCAGGGACATCCCAGCCACCCTTGGAGCCCCGCTGATTTCAGACCTCTCTCAGAGCTCCCCTGGCTCCCTCCCTGCATGCCTCCATCCCGCCCCATGCTCCAAAGACTCAGATACATACACATCCATGTACGCACATTCACACGCACACACTCCCACACACACTCACCGCACCAGTTGCAAAGTCTCTCCCAAAGTGGTTCAGTAGCTTCTTATGGCTTTCTCCTTGGGTCCCCACGATGGTCAGAGAGATGGAGTCCGTGGTTCCCGACAAGGCTTCGGTACCTGTGGCCACCTTGACTTTGTATGTGGCCATGGCTGCTCTTCAGTAGGCAGGAAGGGGGCTCAATCGCAGACACTGTGAGGGTGGGAGGGGCCGGCGGGATGCCGCACAGGGCCCAAGCCAGGCAAGGGAAATCAGACCGAGGGAGGAATGGAAAGTCCAGCCTCCCGAGGTGGAGGCTAAGCAGGGACCCAGAGCCTGGAGAAGCCACTGCCCTTGATGCACAGGACCAGGATGGGGGCACAGGACGGGAGCCCAGCAGGCTGGGGTAGGGCCGTGCTCCTGGCCCGTGAGCTGGTGGTGTCTGGGCTGTGAGCCCTCTGGGAGCTGATAGAGAGGAACAACAGGCAAGGCACTGGGCCTACCTCCAAGAGGGCGGGTGGAAGATGACTTGGTTGAAAGAGGCTTCAGGGCTGAGGAGCCAGTCCAGCCTGAGCCAGGGCTCCAGAGAAGTTGAGGGAGAGGGCAGGGTGGGGCCCTCACATCTTTCTCAGCCTAATTAGCTCCTTCCTTCTGGCCGCCCCAATCTCCTGCAGCCCTGGGCAACCCTGCGAGGCCGGGCCATGGGCAGGGGATTACCTGCACTGGTTCAGGGGCCCCTCAGTGGGTGGGGGCCGGAGGAGGGGATGCAGCATAAACTCGATGTCCAGCTGGCCTGCTGCCTTGCCATTCCTCTCTGGGAAATGGGGAAGGTAGTGGCTGTAGCAGGAAAGCTGGCCCATCCTTCTGCCCCAGGGCCCAGAGCCCATGATAGGAAGCGGGGGTGGGGGTGGGGGGGTGGGTGTTGGAGTTAGAGCTTGGGGACCCTAGGGCACAGAGAGCCTCCAGGAAGAGAGAGTCAGGGATGGGAGGGGGTGGGTAGCTACTGCTTCCTGTGGGGCCAGGATCAACTGAGGAGGGACTGGGATTGAATACAAAAGTAGAAGACAGTTGGAGTGGAATTTGAGGCGTAAGAATTAAGCTAAAGAATGGATATATAGTTTGTGGTGTAATCAAAACATAGAATTCTATCCAGCAATAAGAGAAAAACCCTAAAACATTAAAAAAAAAAAAAACCCAAAAACCTGCAACAGGAATGAAACTCACAAAGATTATATTGAGTGACAGAAGCCAGATATGAGTATACCCTCTGTCATTCCACTGATAGAAAGTTCAAGAACAGGGAAAACTAAGTAATTCTTATAAAAGACAGACCTGTGAGGCGTCCTGGGATAGAATACTGACTGAGCACCTACGAGGGGGGCCACACAGGGAGATAGAAATGTTCCATACCTTGACCTGGGTAGAGTATAAGGCACTGTTTGTATTTCACTGTATCCATGTTATCCCTCAATTTTGTAAAGTACACACCATTACCCAAAACAAAAAGAAACAAAAAGAATGCAGCTAGGAAGAGGGCGGGAGTCAGGGCTGAGCTCCAGTGGAACTGGGTTTGTTGGGAATCAGGTAATTCATTCCTTCACACCTTCATTCATTTAGGAGATGTTTTTGGCGCAGGCACAGTGTTTCAGACGCTGTTCTAGGCACTGCAGCTACGAAGGAGGCACACAGTGCACACAAGGGCAAGCAACAGTAAACAGTCATTTGTGCGGTGTTGTTTTGGATAGTAAGTGCTCAGAAGAAAATATACCCGGAATGGGAGGGGGACTGGGATTGGGGGTGAGTTTCTGATAGAATCACAGAAGCCAGAGCCATGAGGACTGAGGTGGGATCAGGCCCTGGGTTAGGGCTGAGTTTAGGGAGGCGCTGGGATTAGCATGAGATGATGAAAAAGGATGAAATTCTACACTCAGCAGCTAGCGTTTGGGACCCAAGGAGAGTGATGTGAGGAGAGAATTATGCTCTCAGCCCCTTTTCTGGACCTGCCCTCTTTCCTTCTGCCTCCCAAGGGCAGCCCCTGCCAACAGGAAGCGCCAGCCCAGCATTCCTCCCTGGTGGCACCCTTCCATCACCATCAAGGGAAGGTCTCACAGTGTCTGGGTCACATAAGGGTGGAGGAGGGCAAGGATTCTGAGATGAAGAGATGGTTCCAGTAGATTTGGGATGTGGTAAGAAATGGGGAAGAGATTGCAGTTCAGGTTGAGCTCAGGGGTAGGGATGTGGTTTAAGTTTGGGAGTGAGAACCCAAATCTCATGTCATGCCCAACCCCCCACCCCACCCCTGATCAAGCCTGGCAGACAACTCACCTTTGGGACAATGACATCATCCTTTCACATGGCGCCCACACCTAACTCAAGGGTCTCATCCCCCACCACGTTCCCCTTTGATCTCTTCTGTCTGGGACTAGGTGCCTCTCATTCATTCATCAGCAGACTGTGGAGCCCTGCCTATGTTCCCAGCACTGTGTGAGGCCCTAAGAATACAATGTAACCAAAGTAAATCCCTGCTCTCCCTCATGGAGCTTATATTCTAGTGAGAGAAACAGACCATATTAACTAATTACCAAGTGAATGAAATGCCATGATAAAGAGTGATAAATGCTGAAGAGAAACTAAAAAACAGGGAAGGATAATATAAAGTCTAGGGGAGCAAACTTTAGAAATAGAGTAACCAGGGAAGGGCTCTTTGAGAAGGGAAATTTGGAATAAAGACATGAAGGAAGTGAGGTCAACTCCTTCCAACCACAGGGCCTTTGCACATACTATTCCCACTCAACCTCTTGGACCTGAATAATGTTTCCTCTTCCTTCAGATCTTAGCTTGATAATTGCTTCATCAAGAAAGGCCAGATTTAACTCTTAATGGCTCTCACAGCACTGTAGCTATCATCTTTGATTGATATCTGTCTTCCCCACTAGATTAGACTGCCCATAACTTGGATTGGTTTTCTCCCCACCTCCTGGCACAGTACCTGGTAACTGGGAGACTCTTAAAACATGGTTCTTAATGGTTCCATGGATTAGTGATGAGGAGATCAGGGTTGGAAGCTGAAAAAATGACTGGGTTGGAATTAGGGTGAAAATTCAGAAATGAGAGCTAGATAGGGGTAAAGATGAGGTGAGGGGCAGGAAGTGATGTGCAAAAGGGGAATGGGTTAAGGGGATGGAGGCAAGACTGGGGAGAGGCTGGGGATGAAGGTCATGCTGATGCTATGGGTGACTGGCAGGGCTGTCTTATTTGCCTGGGCACAATGCCTGGGCTCTGTTCAGCCACCCTGATGACTCTTGGGTGATGCTAAGAACCTGAAGATGCAAATTTCCTTCTTAAGATGTAAATTATATGTAAATCTCTCCAGTCTCCTGCCTTCTACCCACTCCCCATCCCTTGAAGTTATGACCCCAGGGGGCTGCTAAGGCTCAGTGAAGACCAGGGCCAGTGGAGGGGGAATTGAGGCTCAGGGCATTGGGAAACTGCACCTCCAGGCCCCTCTGGGATGTAGGGTCCTGGAGCAGCAGAGGTGAGAGGCCCAGCCTTATCCTTCTAATCCAGTGGTAAGATCACTCTGTCTGGGGTGGAAAGGAGGTAGGGGTATACAGGCAGCCTGGAAGGTAGCATGGGAGGGGACCTGGGGGAAATGGAGGGAGCTGATGGTGTAGAGGAGTTTGGGTGTCACCACAAACAATGGGGATCTCTCTCCATTCCCCAAAATCTGCCTCCTCAAATCATAACCCACCATCAATAGGTCTCCCTCCAGCCAGTCCCTCTGTCTCAAAAAAAAAACAGGAGTGGTGGCTCTGGGTTTGATCAGAGCTCAAGGTGGGAGTGAGAATTGGGGTCCCAAGGGAAACAGAAACAGAGATGGGGATTATGAGGACGTGAACATGGCCGGGGACATGGAAGAGATTAGGCACGAGGATGTAGATGGGGCACTGCCCAGTTACAGCCAAAATGTGGATGCACGATTCTGGGTAGGTGCTTGCTGGGCTGAAGAACTGGTTCTCCTTGACCAGGGGTGGACCTGGAGAGCAGGAGAGGCCCCTGGGAAAGATGCAGGCTCACTGGGTGGCTCACAATGGGCCACCCACACAGGAAACTGAGTCCTCACTGCTGGGGCACCCCTACCACCACCACCCTGCAAGGCTCAGAGCAACCCCTGGAGCTCCACTCCCACTAAAACAGAGGGGAAAAATCAAATCAGGTCACTCCCCTGCTGTAAGCCAGAGCTTAACACAGTGTTGCACTTGGAATCAAATCCAAGGACTTAACTGTGGACTATAAGATTGTGCATGACTCAGCTTCTGTCCACCCCAGGTCACCTATTCCAGCCACTCTGGCCTCAAACACATGCCCTTCAAGTCCCTTGCACTTGCCCTGTCCTGCTTTGTAACACATTTCTCACAAGCTGTTTTGAGTGTTTTGTTCTTGTCAACCAAGTCTCAGCTCAACTGTCACCTCCTTAGAGTGGCCTTTTCTGATCACCTGACCTAATGCTTCCTTCTCCCCCGAGTCATGCTAACACACTGCTTGGTTTATCCGCTGACTGCACTCGCAACCAGCTGAAAGGATTTGTTTATGTGTTTGTGTATGTGTTTTGGGTCTGCCCCTGTAAGCCAGTGGAAGTAAGGATCATGCCAGGGGAATTCACAGCTGGTTCCTGCAGTACCCCTCACATAGCGTCTAGGGAGACAGGAGCCATGAGGCAAGCACATGGAGACCATCGATGCTGGAAGGGATTTTCCGTTTATATGACAAATCAGGGCCACTGAGGCTAAGGGACTTGCTCAAAGCCAGCTGCGGAAAGAGGGCTGGCATGCTTCCCTCTACATCATACTGGTTGCCTTGAAGACTGATGGAAAAGCACAGAGGCGTCAGAGGGCAGGCTGGGGGAAGCCCCCTTTCTGACAGGAGCTTTATTTACATGAGCCCCTCCCCACATCCTGTTCCCTGAAGTGGCCAGAGCCCCCATAGAATCCTACGTGCATGCGGCCAGGTATGTCTCCCTAGTAAATCTTCCTCCCAGCTGGCTTTCTGGGAAACCTGATTCCAATGATCCTCACTGGTCCTGCCATCTCCGGCTTGGGCGCATTTTTAGGATAAGCATGTCTTCTAATGCCAACTGTGGTGAAGGCCAAGAAATGTGTTTTCTTGGAAAGCCAGGCTGCCTGAATGTGCCTTAACGTCACAGCAGCGTATCCTGGTCAGCCTGTTCCAAGTCAAAGCCCAGTTTAAGGGGCCACCTCATATCCAGTCTCTGCCACAGTCCTCCTGGCCACAAGGGGGCGCCATTGGGTATTTCTTCATCGTGGATTTTGTTCCAAGATGAGAAAAGTCTGGTGATTTTGGCTACAGTCTCAGGTTGAAATCTACAGGTGATACATCCCCAAACATGCCTCTTCATGCACAATGTCATGAGAATCCTCTTCTCCCAGTATCACAGGTGCAGGAGGTGAAAATCTGACCTTTGGCAGAGCCAAGGGCTGCCCCACCCTCACCCTCCAAGTACACTGGACTGGCCAGAGAAAGACTGTGACCAGGGTTTGGTCAGGTACAGAATTTGACTCAGGAGGCAGAGGAGGTAAGGGGAGCTGGCTCTGAGGTCTGGGGAAGCAGGAAATTGGAAAGGTTGGGTGACTGTGGTGAAAGATATGGATGACTGACTTGAGGTCTGCACAGATCTCTGTTTTTAAGGGCTACAGGGCTGGAAGGGAGGACATCAGACTCCCCAGCTTACCATCTGTTTTAGTCAGAGTGGGCTAGATTATGCTGCAACAAAAAACAATCCCACAATCTCAATGGCTAAACCTAACAAAAGTTTATTTCTCAGCTTGGTGCCCAGCTCAGGTCAGCAGGGCCTCTGCTTTAGTCCCTCAAAGACAGAAGCTGATGGAAGTGCCATCTCAACACATGCGTCTTGAACAGAGAAGCAGAGAGATCTCTGGAGAGTGTGTGCCACCAATTAAATGCTCCAGACTGGAGATGACTTGCATCCCTTCTGCTCATAGCTTGTTGCCCAAAACTCATCCATGACGCCACCCATCCACAAGAGAGCCAGAGGTTGAGTCTTCCATGTGTCCAGAAGAGGAACCAGATCTCAGTAGCAAAGCTAATAACTCCCACACCCAGAGGCTGGATTCTCAGGCTTTTCAAAATACCTAAATTTTAGTATTGGCTCCTTGAGTCTGGATATCCCTTCATCTCCTGATGAATGACACACTCTGGGAGGTAAAGGAATGTAGGGCCTGGCTAGGTGGTGGGTTGAGCTGGGAGGTTTCCTGTCTCCAGAGCAGCTGATCCAGGCATTCATTGCTTCTCCTTCCTTCTCTAATTCCCTAGTACCCCATCCACCTACATATACACACATACCAGAATAAAAATGAAGTGGGAGCCAAGTACGTTGATTTTTATTGAACTTATCAGACTCAAAGACAAAAAGTGTGTGTTGGGGGGGAATGATAGTGAGGATAGGTAAGAGCTGGGAAGAGACTCCCCCTACACATACCCAAGGCGGGGAGCCTGGCCCTGAGAACTCCAGCTAGAGATCCAGGCTACCTGGGCTCTAATTCTAACCCTCCCCTTAAAGATGCTGGGGTCAAAGTGGACCACATGGCAGATTCAGGGCACACATCCTTCCTTGCCCAGTTTACAGGTTTTTCCAGAGAAGGAAGTTGGATTGAGTTGGTGCTAGGCTGGGAGGAAAGTCTAAACAAAGGGGAAAGGTGAGAGAAAGAGTTTTGGAATCGGGGAGGACTGGGAAGGAAGGCTCAGAGTCCCAAGCTGGGGGTCCCAATGGGAGGAGGTAGATTTTCAGAAAAAGGAGTAAGCTAGGTTTTCACAGGAGGCTGCCCAAAGTAAGGTAAAGGGTGATGGGGTTCCTTCCTTTCAGGGGGCATGTTCTGCATTTGACTTTAACTAGCGTCTTATCTTGGGTACTACTGTATTGGTCCCCAGCTCAGGGTCCAGGTCATATGATGCTAGAGCCATGTAGGGTGGAAAAGGTCCGCATGTGCAAAGAATGTTCAAGTTGACGGAGAACAGGGAGGATGGAAGAGCCTGGAGGACCCTAAGAAGCCGGCCCTCCTCATGCTTGGGCTTTCCGCGTGGTAGGAGGAAGGGGTTAAATGGAGACGCTGTTCTCAATGAGGGGAGGGTCCAGGTAGGCATAGGGCAGCTCCAGCCCCCGGTTCCGCTCCCGGATGTCTCGCGAGATCTGGGCCAGGCGGTTCTGGAAGGCGGCGATGCTCCTGCGCGGGGCGTCCTCGGTGAAGTGCTCATCCGGGTAGGTGCCTAGGGGCCGCTGGGAGAAAATCGGGTGCGGGAAGGCGAGGGGGGTGGGGGTGGGGGGTGTCAAGACAAAGTTCAGGACAGGGTGGAGAATAATAAAGGACCACGTTTGCCAACAAATATAGTTAAGGTGGCGTCTAAAGGCGTGACCCAGCCACGGCTCCCGTAAACACAAACTCTTCCAAACCCCCAAACCACCACTCCAGCAGCCTGCACAGAGCAGCCCGGACACCCGCAGCCCACAGAGTGGGGCCCAGAGTGGGACCTAAGTTTCCTGCTTCCTCTGCTGGGAACCTTCTGACTGTGACTCTTGACTCTGAGATTCAGTTTCTGCATCTGAAAGTGGATGAATTGGCAGAGAAATCTTTTTCTTTCTTTCTTTCTTTTTTTTCTTTTTGCCTAGAAAATCTTTAAAGGTCCCTTCCAGTACCTGGGCCACTGTTTTATAAACTGAAAGAACACAACCACATTCATAACACAGCTGAAATTAACATGAACACACTCCAGCGAATACACCCAAGAAAACACCAATTACCTCACAATTTCACAAAAGTCAACACCTGAAAACAACCAAGTGGGCGGCATCTCCCCAGTCAACAGACATAATGAAACTTTTCCCAGCACAGTCACCAGCGCTACACTCTCATACTTGACAGCGTAGCCAACCACAGCCAAGAAACACGGCAATGGACTTCAGTCAGTGCCATCGTGTGGCAGTACGGGACTGGCCTCTGCCTGACCACACCACACACCCAGTTCACAGTTCATGGGGCCAGCTTCCTAACCAGCACACACTGCTCGTTTAAAATAACCTTCATACAATGTAACTGTTGCCAACAATCTTGATGTTTTTAGAAATTCTTTGTCTTATATTATTGCACCAGCAAAGCCTTCCAGAACAGTGTTAAATCACAGCCTTGTTTTCTTCTCCCTGAATTTAATAAGACCCCTATTGACCATAACTACAGTGTTTTCTTTTGTTTTCCGAAATATATTTTATCAAAACTCCGTAATGGTGTTTCATTTTACAGGGAGTTTTTATTAGTAATGGCTGTTCACTTATCAAATGCTCTCTCAGCCTATAGTGAGATGATTATATGCTGTGTTTCTTTATTGATGTAACAAATTATATTGTTAGATTTCATAAGGTTGAACCAACCTTTCATTCCTTTCATTCCTAGAATAAACTAGACTTCATCATGGTGTGTTATTCTTTTACTATTTACTGTTGGCCTTCATTGGCTGATGATACGTTTTTGAGATCATTGTAGCTAAGTGGAACCAAGTTTGTGATTTTATTTTCTTAGTTACAGCTAACAAGTTGCAAGCGCTTTAGTGAACCATCACAATGGCATGACAATCCTATAAAACAGGTACTCTCTTCATATGCACTTTACAGATAAAGAAACAAACTGAGGCTTAGAGAGGCTCAATTACATATCCAAGGTCACATAGGTGGGAAGTGTGGATCTGGGACTCGAACCCTCTCCCAGAGACCCACCTCTCTTCTTAAGAGCACTGTCTTTGCCAGGTGCTGGTATCAGGGTTCCCAGCAAAATGATTTGGGAAGCTTACAGGTTTTTTTTCTATACTTTCAAGAGTTTGAATGATTTAGGACTGACTTGTTTATCAGAATCTCCCTTTACAAGGAGAGAGATCGGATCTCTCACAACCTTTTCTGTTTATGTATGGTTTTCATCGCTTCTGGTGTTTTTTTTAGGTTTTCCTAAAAAATCATTTATTTCATGTGGGTTTCCCAAATTTGTTTGCATAAAACTGTTAAGTAGTATTTTCTTCTAATTTTCTTGGTCTTCTCTGTATGTGTGGCCCTGTGCCTTTTCCATTCCTAACGTTGTACGTTTATGTTTTTTTTCTTGATTAGAATAGTCTCTAATTCCTTTATTTTATTGATCTTTTCAGAGAATCAGTTTTATGTCTTATTTACCAGATTAACGTCTAATTTCTGAAACTATAGTGTCACTATCAATGACGCAAAACACAGAAATATGACAGACTGGGTTCAAAGCCTACTTACTAGCTGTGACCTTGGGCAAACCACCTAGTGTCTCTGAACCTCACTTTTCTCTCCTGTAAATTGGAGCTACCATTTATTGAACACTGTGTTAAGCATTTTAAATATAGCTCCTTATTTATTTTGTATTTTCAAATAGTGCACATAAGGTGTCTGATTAACGACTGCGACGTGATGGACCCTCAAGAAATGACAAATATGAGTATTGTTGTTGTTAGGACTTTCCAGGTGAAACTTCCCACTGACTTAGGAGGAGGGAACTCTCCACTCTCACACTCTTGAGTGCTCAGCCCTCTCCACTGTGATACTGTGATTTATAATAAGAAATATATATTTGGTCTTTCTCCCATTTCCGGCACAGAGTTCCTGAAACGCTTACAATTTTGTAAGTGATAAGAGTATTGAAGGTATCTTTCGTTATTCATAATAAGCCCTTTTCAACCACACCTGAGTTTCTGTTAATGAGGTGCTCCTGGAAAGCCCCTAAGGTTGGAGACTGGTTGTCAGGGGAGTCTACCTTGTGACTAGAGAGTTAGAACTTTCAGTCCCACCCCCCAACCTCTGGGGAGGGAAAGGGGTCAGAAAGTTGAATTCACCGCCAGAGGCCAATAATTTGATCAATCAATTGCGCCTACGTAATGAACCATCATAAAATTCCCTAAGTATAAGTTTGGAGAGCTTCCAGGTTGATGAACAGCGGGGGTGCTGGGGAGGCGATGTGCCCGGAGAAAGCAAGGAAGCTCCGAGCCCCTTCCCACACACCTGGCTCTATGTATCTCTTCCATCTGGCTGTTCCTGAGTTGTATCTTTTTATTTTTTATTTATATGTTTCTTTTCTTATAAGTTAAAGCTCTTTTTAAAATTTGGGGTTTTTTTCCTTTTTTTTTTTTTTTGGTTGGGGGAGGTAATTATGTTTGTTTATTTTTAGAGGAGGTACTGGGGATTTAACCCAGGACCTCGTGTATGCTAAGCATGTACTCTACCACTGAGCTATACCCTCCCCCCTGTATCTTTTTAAAATAAACCAGTAATCTAGTAAGTAAACTATTTTCCTGAGTCCTGTGAGCTGTTCCAGCAAATAATCAAAACTGAGGAGAGGCTCTTAGAAACCTCTTACAGCTGGTTGGTCAAAAGCTCAGAGGACAAGCTGGACTTGTGATTGGCATCTGAAGGGGGTGGGGGGGAGTGGAGGAGCAGCCTTGTGGGTCTAAGCCCTTAACCTGTGGCATCTGTTGCTGTCTCCAGGTAGAGAGTGTTAGAATTAAGTTATATTATGGGTCCCCTAGCTGGTTTCAGAGAATTGCTTGGTGTGGAAACCACCTCCACACATTTGGTGTCTGGAAATATTGAGTGAGAGTGGTGAGAGTAGTAACAGAGTATTCTGTGAGTAGACAAAAAATAGATTTTTTTTCCTTTATAATGACAGAAATGGTCTCCAAAGCCTTGGGAAATGGGACCAGAGGGGAGCAACATCCAAGGACGAGTTCCTGCATTCCCCGGCGATGAGACAGTAAGTTAAAACTTGTTAAGGAGGTAAAACATCTGTGCCAAATGGAATCAAGCGTGAGAAATGAGGATATTCCATAATTGCAGAGGACTTGGGGACTGACGAGGAAGGCAGAGGCATGACTGATAACCTAGTGTGTAAGTGGAGATGATGGTAATTGATGATTAAAGGGCTGCTCCCCTGGCCTAGCCTAACTAGCAGCCTCCTCGCTGACATTCCTGCCTCCAAAGTTGCCCCTCCCACCCATCTGCACAGCCACAGAAGCGCCCTTGCTAAAGCACGAATTTAGCCATGTCACCCCTGGCTCAAACTCTTCAGCAGTTCCCCTTTGTCCTTTGAATAAATACTGTGCCCACAATGAACTGTTTGTGCTCCTACAAACACACCAATAGACTCTCACCTTCACTTCACTTCAGTTGATAGAGTCCTTCCTTCTGCCTAGAAACTAACCCTGCCCCTCCTTTGTCTGCTAAACTCCTACTTGTCCTCAAGATTTCATCTTAGATGTCACTCCCTCCAGGAAGCCTTCCCAGGTTTGCCCAGACTTGGTCAGGTTCTACAGGGCCCCATCCTTACCTCTGTCACTAGACAGTAAGCTCACAACATCAAGGTTCCTAACTGTCCACCAGTTAGCACATTGCAGGTGCTTGAGAAGTACACATTGAATGGAGGAATTACTGAATAATTCCTACCTCACTGTGCTGCCCTTTTCCACTTCTTTGTGTGTCTCATCAACTAGACCATAAGATTCTTTTTTTTTTAATTGAAGTATAGTCAATTTACAATGTTGTGTTAATTTCTCGTGAACAGCATGGTGATTCATTTATATATATATATGCATATATATATATACACACACACACACATATATATATATAATATATATTCCTTTTCATATTCTTTTTCATTATATGCCATTACAAGCTATTGAATATAGTTCCTTGTGCTATTCAGTAGGACCTTGTTTGTGACCATAGGCTCCTTGAAGGCAGGAAGTTCTCAACTTTATGTGCCTGGTGCCTAGCACTGTGCTGACACATGAGAGGGATCCAGCAAACATGTGTTGAATATTTGGGTGAAAGAATGAGGGATTGATGGATGAATGGTGATGGATGAGTAAATGGTTGGATAGGCTGATGGATGGACAGATAGGTGGATGGATTCATAAGCTGGTGAGTTAGATGGAAGTTGTGCCCCCACCACTGAACTGGTATTTGCTTCAATGTATGTCTTTGGGGATCACCTATCATTTCCTGAAGAAACTGAAGAACCCCAGGCAGCTCAGTAGTGGGCATAAATGCCAGCAGTCAGCCCCCAAACTCCCTGGAACAGCTCCACCTCCACTAACCAGGCCCTGCAAACTACCCTCCACCTGCAGAGCCCCCCAACATACACACCTGATCCTTGGGCTCTTGGCTGACCAACCAGAAGAGGAGAATGTTGTTACAGGTGGTGTTCACTTCCGGGAGAGTGTCTAAGTAACTCTTCAGGGTGGTGGTCCCCTTGGTCTGGGGCGGGGGCTGCCTCATGGATGATGGGGCATTGGGCATCCAGACCCCAAAGTCATGCTGTGGAAACCCCCACCCCAGTTGAGTCAGCTGGCCAGATGGGGAGAGCCATCTCCCTCTTCAACATCCCTGTTCCTGTCCCCACCATCCCAGGTCTTGCAGTTGGGAAATAAGGGGGTCATGGAAAGGGAAGAAATGGAGAGGTATAAGGTAGAAAGGTTCCAAAAGGGTGGCAGGAGCCTGGCTTACCCCTAGTCACTCCCTGCCCAATGCTCTAGGACTGGATGGAGCAAGCCATCTAGGAAGGAGGAGGACCCAGAGTAGAGGTAACTCTAGAAATGGGCCATGGACTGACAAGCTATGCAGAGCAACCTGCTCGTCCACCTGGTTGTGTCTCATCCATGGCAGGAGCCCATCAGTTCTACTCCCACCTCAGCCCCACTTGAGTCACCATTACAAATTTGGACCCGGCTCCACTGCAGTCATCATCCGACACCAGCCCTTCACTCCACCCAATCGCCATTCCAACCCCAGCCCTGATTATAAACCCCCATCACCCTGACCAGCTCTGTCCATTGCTGAGCCTAACGCCGCGTGGCCCAGGGTCCCCCAGGTCTGCCCTCTGCAGTCTCACCTGCCCACTGTTGACAGCGGCGTGCTGGGCGGAGCAGTTGAAGATGATCGCAGTGAGGAACTTCACGAGCTCTCCTGGGCTGCACAGCCGGCGTGGGAAGCCTGAGTGTGGGGGGAGGAGGGTGTGGATGGAGGGGACCAGATTCTTAAGGGCAGCTCAGGGCTGGGGCTCACTGCAGGGGGAGAGTGAAGAAGTGCAGACTGAACATTTGGCCGCCACCATCTTTAGACTAGGATTAGGGTTGGACTGAGGTTAGGGATGGTCATCACTAATGTGTGGCCTCTGAAGTGGGTGCTGGGATCAGACCAGAAAACGCCCAGCCGGCAGAGCTCACAGCAGGAGAGCCAGGTCCGAGGTGACAGCCAAGCTGCCTCTCCCTGACTGCCACGGCACTTCTGTCTGCAGCCCATATTAGTGCTTAAAGATTTAACTCTACCCAATTCACCGAGATGTGTCCATGCGCTTAGGAGCAGATCACTCGCTGCGGGCTTTAGTGGCAGAGACAGACAGCCAGAGAGGGGGCCGCTTTAAAACTCACAGTGATGAAAGCAGAAGGAGCTTTAAGGCTAGGGCTGAGCTCTTTGAGGAGAGGGCAGGCAGGGCAGTGGGGCTAGTGTGGTTCAGGAGACTTCCCTGGAGGAAGAGAAGGGGCCCTCCTGAGTTGAAGAATGGGTGAGCTTTGAATAGAAGGAAGACAGAGGAAGACATTTTTAGGCACGGCCCTTGGTCTTCTTTTCTCTGTACCTCGCTGGTCCCATCCAAGACTGTGGCTTTCACCACCTCCCACTGGCTGATGACTCCCAAATTCTCATCTCTGACCCCTGAACTCTAGACTCAGCAGGGGGCCCCAATCTGCACTGCCACCTCTGCCTGAGTGTCTACAAGGCATCTCAGATTTAATACCTAGAACCTAATGCTTGACTCCCTACCCTGACACTCCCCAAGCCCATCTCTCTGACAGTGGCCCCATTTCAGTGCTCTTTGTCCAGTTGCCTGGGCCAAAATCTGCACACTCGTGCCCCTTTTTGTCCCATACCACACAAATCAGCAAATACTTCGAGAAGCTGGTCTCATCTCATCACCCCTGTCTCCAACACGTCACTCCTGGGTGAACCTGACTGCTTCCACCTATGCTCGTAACAGCCCGTTCTTTACACGACAGCCAGAGCGAGTGATTCTTCAGAATCATAAATCAACTGTGTCACCCTGAGCTAAAATCCACTAAGGGCGTCCCCTCTCGCTTGCCTCACCAGGGCCGCACTTGATCTGGCTCTCATTCCTTCTCTAACTTCTTTTCCTTCCCTGCTTTTCTCCTTCTCACTTAACTCTTCTCAGCCACACAGTTCTTGTGCCCTCCAACCCACCGGCACACTCCCACCTCAGGGCCTTTGCACTGACCCCACCTCTGCCTGCACACTCTTACCCAGTTACCCACAGAACTACCCTCCCTTCCTTCACAGCTCTGTCAGACGTCACCTCCTCAGAGAGGCCTTCCCTGAACACCTAACTGAAATAATCCCCCTACCTCAACATGCTATATCCTCGATGCTCTTCTGTTCTTCTTAGCATTCATAACCACCTGATGTATTTGCATGTTTATATTCTGCATCTCCTCACAAGAATGTTAAACTTCATGAAGGCCAAGATTTTTGTCTGTCATGTTCGCTGCTGAAACCCAGCACTTGGAACAATACTTAATAAGTATTAAGAGGCCAGTAATTACTGGTTGAATGAAGTGAATGCACAAGAGGGTAGGAAACCAGAGTGGGAAGGCACAGGGCATAAGCAAGATGAGGGGATAGGAAAGGGACTTAGTCGGAGGTGAGACTGCTGCCATGTGCCAGGCCAGGTGATTTCTGGGCATATTTCAGAGGATTACAGGGGCGGTGGCCCCACGGAATTGGCAGGTAAGCAGTGAGAGGCTGGGAGAGGTGGGACGGGTTAAGAGGTGGCTGCCACACTGCAGAAGTAGTGAGAGGACTGGGACTAGGGTGGTGACAGTGGTAAATGACGGGGACAATAGGATTAGCCACCCAACTGGATTTGAGGAGGAAGACGTTGGGGAACATGAGTCAAGGTGGCGCCAAGGCTTGGAGTCAGGATGACGGGCAAGAGGCTGATGTAACAGAGCAGGGAGTGAGGTTTGGAGGAAGGACTGGGTATCTGCCTGGGAGTATGTGGGAATTTTCAGAATGTTCTGTTCCTGGTTGATAGTCTAACCTTGAGGACTGGAAAAAAAAAAAAGCAAAGAAATCAGAACATCTATGGGATTTTTGCTGTAGCTTGTATGGTTTTTTTTCCCTTTGAAATATGGAAGCAAAAGGCATGCCGACTAAGGTTAATGAATGAATGTGTTGTACTGGTTGGAAGAGATGTTTGTCAGTCTGAAGAATGGTCTGATGTATTAAATCAGAGGCAAGTTGAATAAAGAAAGATAGAGTTGATTTCCCTCTGGGTCTTAAATAGAAAACAAACAACCCCAAAAAGAAAAATGGCTGGCCGTGGAGGAGAAGCAGTCAGGATCGGGACACGCCTGATTAACAGTAGGTTTGCAAAGCACAGGGAGGGGCCGCCCTTTAAAAGACCCAAAAGAGATGTGGCTGCCACCACCTTAACCCAGAAATCATGCTTGGCATCAGTAGTGAGAAAACCTGATATCATGTGCCTCCCAGTATGATGTAATGCAGAGAACACAGCATCGCCTGGGAAATACTCCTGCCAAAAATATTTAACCTCTAGATATTACTTCTGGTTGACAAAAACTACAGCAGGTCGAGGAACAAGATGAAGGACATCATGAGGAAGCAGTCTGATAAATTCGGAAGGTGAGACTAGTCATAGGTTTCCAGTAACCCTTGTCAGACATCATGTGATTTATAAAAGGGTAGAGGGAGCTGTCCTAAAGTAAGAGGGACCTTAGAGTCAAAACAAACAAATGTGTTGTGTGGCCCTTGATTGGCTCCAGAATCAACCAGATCAACTGGGGAGAATCCGACGAATGAGGAAATTTGAATATGGAGTGGTAAGAGGATGGTACTGACGATTAGTGTCAGTTCTGTTAAGTGTGACGACTGCACTGTGGTTCTGTAGAGAAGCTGGGTTTTTTTTGAGATGCATACTCATTAGAGGTGAAATATGAATATGTGTACTTCACCATAAAACAGTTCAGCAACACACAAAAGCAACAGCTTAACCAAATATGGCAAGATGTTAGGAATTGTATCAGGTGGTGGTAAATGGGTGTTCATTATGTTATACCCTCTACTTTTCTGTATGTTCACATATTTTGTTTAAAAAAAAAAGGCTTCGTAGGGCTGTCAACAGCTGTTCATTCTACTTTGGGGTGACCTGGGTCCTCCTGACACCTCCTCCCCTGGGTCTCCCCAAACATGAATTCCCCTGGGTGGCCACCAGAAGTGCTAAGTCAGCTAAAAGTCACCTCCTCCCTGGAGCGAAGGGAAGACTTTAAGGAAGGAAGGATGGTCTGGGGCATCTGCTAGCACTGAGGTTAAGCCAAGGAGGCCTAAGAGGCCACTGGGGTCGGTGGGCCTCTCAGGCAGCGTCGGAAGAGAAGAGAGAGTTAGGGGCGGGTGACAGGCATAAATAAGGTGGAATCAGGCAACGGCAGAACCGAGTTACTCCATGAAACCAAAAGAAGTGAGAGAGAGCTTGGTGGCTGGAGGGGCATCAGAGGGTATGAGAGAGGGTTCCAGAATTCTCTGCTTGAGGCTAGAGATGGCTCCTACCACATGATGCAACACATCCACAGACCTCAGCAAGCAGAAGTGAATAGGCGGTACAGGTCAAGCAGGGACAGAGGGGCACCGTGTAGTGGCTGAAAGCAAGGGTTTTGAAGACGTTGAGAGCCGGCTCTGGTTCTTGCCTCTGGCACTTACTGCCTGTGCAGCCTTCTCTGTGCCTGTTCCTTAGCTGTTTGCTGGGGCTAGTTCAGAGGCTGGTCAGTGAATAAGAACTGAATCATGGTGGAGCTGGCAGGGGCACAGGGTCATTGGGAGTTTGTGGTTGGACGATGAGGGGGAATACCTGAGCTTTCCCGGCCCAGAAACGCCTGAGCAAAGATCTCGCCAACCCAGGCCTGCAGCTCCGAATCCTGCTGCACAGACGTGTCACCGGGGTAATAGTAGCCCACAACTTCTGAGACAAAGCTGCAGGAAAGAGGCATCTGTGCTGCACTGGTGACCCTGGGCTCAGGCCTAACCCAAAAACCAAGGCCCAGTGCCGCCCAGGCTGGGGAGAGCCAGACGCCCAGAGTCCACTGGGAGTCCATGGGAATTCAGCAGGGATCCCCAGATCCAGTTGAAACCCCAGTGTTCCGGCTTCCCTCAAGTCTCACCCCCTCTCTGGACTCATGGGTGCTAGGGGAGAGGGCACCGAGGAGAGCCTGACTGGCTGCATCGCCTCCCCCTCAGCACCCAGGACAAGGGAAGGCCTGCTCTCCTGGAGGCCCAGCCCGCACCCAGCTGCTGCCCCTGCCCTGCCTCCCCCGGACACCCCGTCCTTCCCTGCCTTCCATGCATTTACCCACCGCCCAGCCCCTCTCCAGCCCACAGCCACCTGCCATTCACAGGGAACCCCAACCCCAACTCTCACCCTGGGGGTGCCTCCAGCACCCAGCCCACATGAGCCCGTGGGTCCACACTGCCCCTAGGCCCGGAGGCCCTAGTGGGGCCAGATTGACCGCAGGTCCCCAGGTCCACACCTCTCAATGGCCACCCAGATCTTCAGCCCATCATCTCGGTAATGGTAGTTGGGGATGGCCAGGACTCCGCGGGCCCGCAGGCTGTCCGGAAGGCAGAAATTGGTGTAGGTGAAGTGGGCCAGACCGGTGCTCATGAGGTAGAGGAGGCCTTGCCTCCCGATGGATGTTACCTGAGGACACAACACAGCTCGGCTCCCAGGCCAGCCCAACCCCCACCCCCGTGCCTGGGGATGAGATGGGGCTAGAGACTTAGCAGAGGGGATTTTTCAAAGAGTCCCAGACCGCAGATCAAACACCCATAGGGGCATGACGAGGGCCACGCAGGGTCGCAGTTCTGCTATGTACCTAGGAGGTAATCCTTAGGTATTTGGTAACTAGAAGAATGGTAGGCCTGGAGGGGAGAGCCAGCATAGGGTCAGTGGGAGCTGTGCTCAGGCTGGGGATGCCCTGTGCACCTCAAGGAGCCTTTGGAACCAGAGGCTGAGGAGGTGGGCCCGGAGGGTGAGTTTGTGGGCGGGGCTTGTGGGAAAGGGGCTGGCAGGACTGGGAGATGGACAGGGTTTGTGGGCGGGCAAAGAGGGGCCCCAGGGCCGGGGTTGGGGTGGGGGCCCAGCAAAGAGGCCGCACTTTGTCCACAAGGCCCTCAGGGTTGAGCAGCGTGGCCCGTGCAATGGTGTTCACTTGCAGCGTGTAGCGAGTGTGGGGAAGCAGGAGCTGTGAACGGGATGAGGTCACAGGAGCCGAAGGTCAGGGGAGAAGGTGGCAATGGTCCGCTCCCTCTGGCCCCCACCCAGGGTCACCCAGACCTTGTAGATAGGATGGCAGAGTGGCAGCTGACGCAGTGTAGCCATGGCGAAGGCCTCACACAGCAAATGCGTGCACAAAAAGTGCGTGTTGTTCTCGTGCACCAGGAACTCAGAGTTGCGCACCCACGTCTTGGCCAGCAGCCAGTCCCAGTCAGAGTCAGTGGGCAGAAAGATGGGGCTATTGGGCCCAGGGGTCTGGCTGAGCTGCGTCCAGGTATAACAAAGGGGTGAGGCTCAGGACTGCTAGTGTGCCCCCGAGACCCTGCCCTCGAAGCCTGGCCCCCACTCTAGTCCCCCTATAGGCTCACCTGGATGGCCAGGGGCACCAGCGCCCCTTGGGGGTTGAGCCACAACAGGCAGAGCGGGGCAGCCACATACTGTGTGCGACCATTTAGGCAGTGGACCGGGACCTCGGCCAGGATCCAGTAGTCTGCTAGGAAGATGTTCCCCTTCTGGGGAAGGCGCACCTAGGCTTAGAATTTCCTTCCCACCTGTGCTCTGCTTCCCTCTGGGTTCTCTGCCCATTCCCATCCCCTCCTGGGCCTCAATAATGCTTGGTGCCTGCACTAATGGCCAGCGCCGAGTACCCCAGCCTTCCCAGAATGTCCAGAATGAGGTCCAGCTGAATCCCTCGTTGTGCAACCTCTCACCTGGCTTCCCGGCTCGGACAAGCCAGCATCCTCCCCCCATACCTGGTCTTTCCTACTCTCAACTCTGAAGACTTCAGTGTGTTCAATAACAGCAAAATCAACACACAATAAGAATTCACCAACCACATCTCCAGTCTTCTGGAGGATGCCTGAGGGATCATATTTTCCCTCACCTTCAGAGTTCCCAGTTCTCCAGGACTGTGCCTGCTGTGTCAACTGGCACTGCCTTTGGCCTGTTCTGAAAGTGTTCTTCAGCACCTGGGATCTTGGAGGCCTAGGAACAGGGGCAGGGCCTCCTCCTCCAGGCTGTCACGCCCAATCATACAAGGTCAGCAGGCCCCATCTGAGGCCTCAGGCCTGAGCCCCCTCTGGCCCTCACTCATGTCTCGCATCTGCTCTACTTAAAAGGTGCAAGGCTAGGGGATGAGGCCTGCAGGCTGGATGCAGTCCCAGCACCCAACCCTTACCCTCCACACCCACCCCTTTTCCCTACTGGCAACACACCCACCTCTAGCTCTGTCTGCAAGCAGGTCCCTGGTCCCAGTACAGGGGCCACCATGTCATGGGTGACAGGCAGCTTGCTGGGCAAGCTGGAGAGGCAATGGAGCATGACAGGATTGACACCGTTCAGGTATTGGTACCCAAAAAAGTGGTCTTCACGCCAATGCTCTGTGACATACTCTAGGGGACAAGAGAGGGGGGCCAGCTGGGCTGGAAGCTGCCTCCCTAGATCATGCTCTGCCCGACCCTTTGCTCATCACTGTGGTTTGGCCTCTCCTCCCAGTGATCCTATGAGTAGGTATAATTACATCTTCATTTTAACACTGGACACTGTAAGCCGAAGAGATGGAGTGACTTGCTCAGTTGAGTGGCAGAGCAGGGATCTGCACCCAAGTCTGGCCCCAAAACCCAGAACTCTTGGTGGCAGGGGTAGAGGAAGAGAGGCAGTGCGTCAAATTAGGACTCCCTAAATGATCCTTGACCCTCTCCCAGGGAAGCAGAGTATCTCTCTGTCCCCACTCCCCTATTCTTGTCCCCTCTCAGAGGAAGGAGAGATGGATTCCTGAGGGGAATTCGGGAGATTGCCATCAGTGAAATCAGGACCCCCTACCACTGGAATCCAGTAGTCCCCCTGAGAGGGCTGGAAGAGGGCCCTTTCCCAGGATGGGGCAGAGGGGTCTGAGCATGGGGTAGCGTGGAGGCTGGACATCTCCTGCCTGCTTCTGCACACCTGAAGTGACGGTCTTGTGGCACCGCAAGATATTCCGGATATCACCCAGCCTCTTCCAGGAGCCCTTGCGGTCCAGCAGCCCTCGAAGCTTCATGCCCAAGGACCTGTGGGTGGGGAAGAGAGCGTGGGGCCTCGGGGGTGAGGGCTGCCTAGGGCTCTGTGCCCACAGCCTAGAGAGATCCAACGAGGTCAATGCTTAGAGCTGGGGTACCTAACAGTCCACATGGGAGAAAAGTCTGGAGGCCACCTGGGGCTTTGTAGGGATGACCACGCAAGTGTGTTGTGTAAAGATGGTGCAGGCAGCACAGACAAGTCCTCACTGGCGTTTCGGCCTGCTTTCTCCAAGCTCCCATCTTGTCACAGACCTTCACTGGCTCCGCTCTGCCCTGGCTGCTAAGGGTGCCTAGGAAACTCCCCACCAGACAATTTCTACCGACCTTTGGCATTTTTCTCTCGCCCTGTGCAGTAACCAAGACCAACCCACAGCCTTCTCAATAAACATAGCCAGTGATGTACTTTGCACTGTGGACTGGTAAAAGCGGGCTTGGGCTGCGCACTCTTCACTTCGTGGCTGTCTTTACTATTTGCATTTTTTTGCAATGAGCTTCTGTTATGTTATAATCAGGAAAAAATGCTTGAAATGAAGTGTGCTTTCTCCCCTGTCCAGGGCTTTGTTCAAGCTGTGCCTCACCTAGAAAACCATCTCCAACATCTCCACCTAGTATGAAACCCATCTGTCCCATGTATGTTTTAGATGCAGAGTCCCTCGTGGAGCATGGATGGCCTGATTGCTGCACCCGACTCCAGCCCCAAACACACGGCTTGTGTGTACCTTTCACAACATACTCATCACTTTCTTTCGTTAGATTGTAAACTGTTCATTACATCACTCCCTTCATTATATCAGTGTATTCATATCAACTTCTTTTATACTATGGGCTCCTTAGGGCCAGGACTGGGCTCTGTATGCCTTGACATGCTCAGTTCATAATAATCATTCAACAGCTAGCCAAGTCAAAAAAAGGAACGGAACATAAAGCAGATGGGTTTGTGGCAGTTGGTCAGTAAGGTAGGCTGTGGAAGGATGCTGATGTGCTGGGTAGAGTGTGGGCACCTGGAGAAGGCAGGGGGGCATTAGTGACCTGACAAGCCAAAGGGACAGGTTCCTACATGCTCACTAAGCTGCTCAGTCCTCCTTCCATGAGCCTTTGCTGAGCACCTGCCCACTTGGGCTCCAGGAGATGGGGAAACTGGGTGGGAGCTCGGTCATTAAAGCAGAGGCTGAGGAGGCAAGAGAGGGGAAACAAAAGGCCTTCCTTTTCCAAGGCCTGCCGCACACGTCCTTCAGGACACCCTGTAGTCGCCCCACACTAAAGCCTGGTGATACCTCCCCATAAATGACCAGACAGCTACCAATTGCCCATCGGCCCTTCTCTGAGCCCCACACCAGCTGTCCTGGTCTCCTAGGCGCTCCCTTGCATAGACCAATATATCCATCTGGGGACCAACTCAGATGACTCTACCTTCCGAGACGCTCCTCTGGTCCCTCAGCCCTGCGAGGGCCTCCCAGCAGGTCCTTGTCCTGAAGTCAGAGCCCTGGGTCTGCCTGTGTGCCCCAACCCACTGCAGACGTCCCCAAACTACCTGCCCCACATCACCTCTGCACCCTCTCCCACTAGTCTTTCTCCAGAAGAACAATTCTGGCATCAAAGCCCAGAACATGAGGATCCAGCTCCTTGCTCCAGCCTCCTAGCACAACCACTGCACAGATGGCTGAGCCCCCCACTCCTCCCACCTCACTACAACCTGGGTCTGCCCAGGACCCACCTTCTCTCCCCACCTCTCTCCTCTCCCCAGCGCAAAGCTTCAATCCCACCTATCTCCACAGCAGCCACCTCCTGGCCCCCTCTGACCCCCACCTCCTCTAGGCACCAGGTGTCAACTGTACCCCCTCCAGCCACATTACACTCAGAGCCTCAGACTTGAGCTGCTCATGACCCCTCCAATTGCTAATTAACCGTACTCTGTGTCTCCTGCGGAGACTGTGAGTTTGTCAGGGCCAAGACTATATCCTCATGCTGCTACTCCGTAACATCTATTGAAAGATTATTTGTGCTGTGTGTTAACTCATTAAATTCTCCCCCATCCCTATGTGTAGGTATGAATATTATTGTCATTTTACAAATGAGAAGAGTGTTTAAAGGCTAAGTGAAAATCAAGGTCATACAGTTAGAAAGTATTGGTCTGGGAATTGAACCTGAGGTGGCCTGACCATCTCCTTAAAGCTTAAGGGCTGGGCCTCTCTGGTCCTACTCAGCGTGGTCCCACCAACAGTGCCTGGGACCATGCTCTGCATAGAGTAGGTGCTCAGTGAATCCTATTGGTTTGAAAAATGGAAAGAGAAGGGATGACTAAGGAGCAAAGAGAAGGTGATGGGGAACTAGAGAATGGAGTTGCTTTGAGGAGACTGGGGACAGGGAGAGGGGAGGCTGGGGGCAAAGAGGGGGAGAGTGGGGCAGAGATGTGGATGTGCATCAGAGGAGAAGGGAGAGTGAGTGGAGGGCAGAGAGGGCAGTGGCCTCACGTGGGGATGGCATTGAAGAGCAGCGACGTCGTCTTGGTGGCCGAGTAGCGAATATTGGGCTCCATGTACAGCAGGGACGGGATGTCAATTTTCATGGGGAAGCCGGGCAGGTACCGATTCCTGCTGCTGGGGACCGGAGAGGGTTGTGGGGCAGTTCAGAAATCAGTCAGAGGGACCCGCAGCCCCCTCCCCTTAATTCCTTCCTTCTCTCCTTCCCCAGAGTCCCCAGGCCTCCCCTCACTCCCCTCACTCCCCTTCTTTCAGCCGGACCCCTGGGGCTATCCCTGCCCAATTCTGCTCCGGACACTTGAATCAAACTGCACTTGCCAGTGATCCGACCTCTAGGCTGCCCAGGCCCTGTCCTTAAAACAAACCCTTCACATCACACCCTGCCAGCTTCTTCCCTAAACCTCAGTCCACCCTCACCTGTTGCCCTGGTCTGCATAGGGTGTCGTCTTGGTCAAGGCAAATTTCTTATCTGATTCCATCTCCTCAAAGCTGCTGACGTCTATGATGCCCGGGAAGCCAGGGGCATAGACTTTCCAGCTTCCAAAAGAGGTCAGAAGTGGTGAGTGAAGCTTGGGGTAAACAGGAGCCTTCGCTTTTAAAGACATGACTTTAAATTAAAGCTCCCCCAAACCACCCACTTTCTGGATAGGTGACAGAATTAAAGGGTTGTTGTTTTTTTTTTTTACCTGAAGGTACTGGGCTTCAGATCAGGGTCACACTTGAGGGTGACATGAATGTTCAGGCTGATGTAGACTTGGGTTTGTATTGAGATCAGGAGCATGGCTGGTTTAGGGGTGAGGCTGAGGATGGGCTGAGATTGGTCAATACTAGGGTCATGTCTGACACTGGGATCGAATCCAGGATAGCTGGGGACTGAGTGTGGATTCACTGATGATATTGGGCCAGTTGTTGGTACTGGCATTCTGGATCTGGACTTGGGTAGATTGAGCTTAGGTTTAAATGAGGGTCCTGCTCAGGAGTGGGCCCCCAAAGTTGAAACTGAGGTCAGAGTTAGTAACAGTCTGATTAAGGATGGGGTCAGAGTAAGAAGAAGTGAAATTAGGCCACCCTCACCGGTAGCACTCCTGTCGGTCCTGGAGTTCACGTTTCCTGTGGTCCAGAAGGAGAGGGAGGGAGTCCTGACAAATAGTTCTTGCTGTGGGGAATGAAAATCACTCATCGAATAAGTCTTTTTTCAGACAACACCTCCTCTAGCATACTTTGCCTGAACCCCCACCCCTTAAACCCATCCCTAAGCGATGCGGGTGTCCCACGTTCTTTGTGCATTAATCAGTAGAGGGTATTCAGGACAACCTCTCCCCCAAATTGCAACACTCTTTCTGATTGTTTTCATGTCTGTCTCCTTTCTAAGCCTGTAAAACTCCTTGGGGGAAGAAGTCATATCATATTCGTTTTTTGTGTTCCCAGCATCTAGCCTGGTGCCTGGCACCGTGCACTTAACATATACTTGACAAATGAACGAATATACTTTGTGAAGTGATGATATGGGGGTTTGGAGTGAAGTCTGTGAAGGACTCACTTTGTTACCAAGGGTAACATTCACTTGCCTCACCTTGACCTAGAACATCATCTCTCATCCCTAAGTCTCTTTTCAGCACTCAGACTAGCTCTAGTCTTGCCTCTCGAGATGAGACAGCTCAGGAGACATGGAAGTCCAGAGGCTAAAGATGCTCAAGCATCCTTGAAAGACCCCCTAGATTCAAGAAAGAATCTGACCAGCACCTCACAGGGACTTCATCCAAACCAGAAAAGCCAGTAGTAGTGGCCAGGGCCTCTCCAGCTAAATTTTCTAAACATTCAGGGCCTCTCTCTCTGTTGAAACCCAATACCTCAGCTTGCAGGTGAATTCCTCTCAGAGGAGTGGACTATAGGGGAGGGCAGAAGGCATGGTGAGCAAACCACAGTCTGTGTGTGTTCGTGTGTGTGTCCCTGAGCGGTATGTGTGTGTGTGTGTGTGTGTGTGTGTGTGTGTGTGTGAGAGAGAGAGAGAGAGAGAGAGAGAGAGAAAGAGAGAGAAAGAGAGAGAAAGAGAGAGAGCATGGGCATCTAGCCTCTGTATTTCCAGAGGGGGAAATACTGCCCAGAAAGCCCCTGCATTTCAGAGTGTTAGGAATTTATTTTTTCAGAACACCCTGAGTTCCAGTTACCCTAACCCCAGCCCTATTCCCTCACCCTGGGCTCTGAGAGCCCACCCCTGATCCCAGCAGAGGCCTCCTGCAGCCCAGGCCAGCCCCTGTCTCTGGCCCACCTGTTCCTGGTCGAAGTTCTATGGTACAGTAACCCTCAATCCATTGATAGCAGGGAAAGTGGGAAAGGGTACCATCCGGGGCAGTGACACGGATGCGGCTGCAGTACCAGGAGTCCGTGGAAAGGAAAGCGTAGCGTTCCTTGTGTAGACGCAGCAGCAAGAGCTCACCCAGCTCCGCTGAGCAGCGCACCTTGTACTTCTGCACCTGGGGGGCCATGAGAGTGAGCAGATGAGAGGCAAGGAACTGCCAGGGTCATCCTTGCACCTTGGAAAGTGTGTCTACACTTACACCTATTTTGGCATATAAAGCTGAGCTGCCTTTAACCCATGTGGTGCCTTTGCATGAATTAGAAAAAGACAGCCTTCAACTGGGCAGAAGCAGCCATGTGGCTGCAAGGAGCCCTGTGTGACCAGAGTGGATTCTGGACTTCTACTTGCCTGGCCTGCTTGGAGCCCCCACTGTGTGTAGGCCACCAGCAAACAATCCTGGGGCCTGACAGAGGCAGGCAGACCCCTTCCAGGGAAGAGGAAACCCAGGTTAAGAGAAGGCAAGCGGCTTTCCCAAAGCACACTTTCAATTACTGGAGGAGGAGCTAGGAAGCCAGCAGAATTCTCCTGAGCCCTGGCCCAGGGCTTCTTTTTCACAGCCCTGTCTGGGTACAGTTTATCATCCCCAGGAAAGACAGGTACCACAATAGGGGTGGTGACCAGGGCAGGGCCAGCATCCTGAGTTCTGCAGGATTTGATGAATCTTGGAGGAAAAACCCTCCTCTCCGTGAGGGTCCCCAGCTGGCCCTGCCTTTCGGGGTCACTCCTCCCTTGCTCCTCTTTACTCACCGATCCAGGGGCGAAGTCCCTGCCCAGGCGATCCAGCCGCTGCTTGGGGCTCTCACCACATGTGCCCACCAGTGTGACAAAAATGTTGTCCAGTGTGCCAGCCATCAGGTAGGAACCAGTGGTCACACGCACACAGTACACGGCCATGATGGGAAGGGAGGAGGGGTGCCTACCCTGGCAGCCAACTTGGAGAATATGAGCGGCAGGCCAAGCAGGGCTGGGCTGCTGGGCTGCTGAGCTGCTGAGCCTCTATGTGAGGGTCTGGGGGGCAGGTTAGGCCTCTGAGGAAAAGCCCAGCTTTCTCTGGAATGCTCTGGGGCTCTCTCATCCGAAGTTCCAGGCCTCTGTGGGAGCTTGCTGAGGGCTCCCTTTCCCCGCCCACGGCCTTGCCCCATAATAGGTGTGTGTTTGCCTCTGGCACAGCCGGTTCCTCTGACTGGCAGGACCGGGTTCACCTAGATGGATATCAGGAGCCCAGGTCCGTTGGGAAAGGAGGGACCAGATGCCGAAAGGGAGACGGGGATTAGGTGACGCCTGTATGATTGGGACACTGCCCTCCTCCTGATCAGCAGCCAATTAATGCCCTGGGACCCTTGACTGCCCACTCCCCAACTTCCCCCCAAGACCCTTTCCTCCTCTCTCTCAGCCAGAACTGGGCACAGGGTACCCACATTCTTACTTGTGAAACACCCATGTGAATCACTATACACAAGTGAGCCATACTCGTCCATAAATCACTAAAGCCACATTCAGGTGAGTGGCACACGCATTCCTGCACACTCCATACTGGTCAGAAACAACCCTCCTGTTACCTCCCAAACTCAGCACACACCCCCCCCCCCCCCCAAATTGCCCTGTGTGTCCCCGGGCTTAGCACGCCTGGTCTCAATCTCCACCTTGGACTAGGACCAGTCAGGAGACCGAGATGGACTCCAGGCGCACAGCGTATGAAGGCCCCATGAGGCATTCTTGCCGATCCGAGCCTGCCCTTGGCCTTGGGGCGATGGGCAGGAGCCTGGGTGCCTGGGGTGCCTGGGATCTGGGTCATCCAGACTGGAAAGAAACCTCTCCTCAAGGAAAGCTCGCGGCCGCAGCGGCCCCTAGAGGCCAGTCCCAACACTGCACCCTCCCAGCCTCTGCCAAGCTCAAGCCGCAGAGTCCTAACCTGTGCTATACCCCGGGGGAGTCCGAGAAGGCGTAGTCACCGGCCACTGGTTTTACCGGCTTCCTCCAGGTGCCTTTTGGGGTTCTCTGAGCCCATGAATACAATACTTACTTTGTTCTGTAAGTCTGGATCAAGAGGAACTGTGAAACTCTTATGGACAGTAGAAGGTCTTCTTAAACACGAGCCCGGATAGCTCAGTCGGTAGAGCATCAGACTTTTAATCTGAGGGTCCAGGGTTCAAGTCCCTGTTCGGGCGAATCGTGTTCTTTTTTTTCTTCCCCTCCACCGGTACATTACAAGTCTGTGCTTTTGAATACATTAATATTTGTATTCTTTTGAACAAAACAGAGGAAGAGTAAGACAAATATTGTTACTTGGCTTTAAAAGGCAGTAATATTACGGGCGTCAGGGTTTTATTCACAGGTAGAATGAATGACAGCATAGGGAAAGCAGAGATGATTTAAACATACGCAAGCCATACATGCGAATTTAAATTTTCTAGTAGCCACGTTAAAGAGAGTACAAAGCAACAAGTGAAATTAATTTTAGTAATATTTTATTTAACCCAATATATCCTAAATCTTATTTTATCAATCAATATTTTTAATTAATGAAATTTTAACAATCTTTTTCTACTAAATCATCTATTAAGATGTATATTTTATACTTACAGCATATTTAAATTAATATTTCAGGTGGTCAATAGCGGTATACACCCTATCTGGCAACTACTTTTATTTTGTTTCGTCTTCTGGGTAGAAAAGTAGAGAAAAACGCGCAGAAGAAATTCAGTAATATATATACTCTCAGAAGATGTTACCAGGAGGTGGGTTCCATGGTGTAATGGTTAGCACTCTGGACTCTGAATCCAGCGATCCGAGTTCAAATCTCGGTGGAACCTTACGCTTTTTTCCCTTTATTCAATACCAATGTGTTCTATTGTATTATTCGTTAGTTTTGTATATAATATTCCCATGTTCCGAGGAATCTTTTGAATTTTTCACACGAGATAATTCGAGCCTCTAGCACACTGTCAAGAGAACATACAGTACTAAATACATAGCAAGTGGCACTCATTTTGACAGATAAGAATGTTATTTGAGGACATGTTAAAGTCAAGATCAGTTATGAAGATACGAGGTTACTTTGCCAGTTTCCATCAGGTCTTGGTTTGGGGCTGAGATGCAGATCTAGGCTTTGTCTAGAATACCAGAGAGAGAAGACGGTGAGACTGCTACCAGGAGTTCTCATAAAATGGAGCGATGTCCCCAAACGGGCTTTGATGAGGGTGCATTGACAACGAGAAAAACTGTGGTCTGGCAGCGGTGGGATTCGAACCCACGCCTCCGAAGAGACTGGAGCCTAAATCCAGCGCCTTAGACCGCTCGGCCACGCTACCTGCGTGGAACAGTTTTCTCCAGGCAGTCCTCCTAAGAGACTAGAAGACAGAAGTGGTGCTATAGATGGTTGTATTAAATTGGTTGGTCTTTGGGAGCCATTGAAATTCCTCCGACCGCGGAGCAGCGGATGGTAAAACATATAGACCAGAGGAAACAGACACTCAGAAATTTGCAAACAAAACAAGTTTATTTTGATGGGTGGGGCCACATCTGGGAGTGGGGTGAGCCTGGACTGGAAGCATCCCCCAAGCGGGCAGCCGGAGCTCTGTACTCGCTCGCTCATTCATATTCAGTTGCTCTCTCCCTGTTTCTTCCACCCTTGCATGCCCGCACTCCCACCTGGTTCTCGAGCTTTGCACACGCTACCTCTCCCAGGCAGGCCTCTGAAGTCCAAACCACGCGCGCCTGTCACGCCCCGCCCAATTCCCTCTCATCCCTCCCCTCCCCCCGCCCCTTTCCCATTCTAGTACCCGTAAGCCGTCAGACGCCACTGCCCACCAGGTGGCTCTGTGGCGCAATGGATAGCGCATTGGACTTCTAGTGACGAAAGAGCGATTCAAAGGTTGTGGGTTCGAATCCCACCAGAGTCGGTTTTATTTCCTTTTCTTTTATCCTTTCCTCTTTATCTGGCTTTTTCTCAAAGGTTCCCATCCATTCTCCCCCTACCCTATCTGTTTTCCATCTAGTTGCAGTCCCGACCTCAGCCTCCGCTCTGCTCTCTTCTTTACTTACCTGTCTGCCCCGGAGCTTGGGCGAAGGAGAGCAGGACTGGGGGGCGGAAGACAGAAGGTGAGGGAAAGTGGGCGTGGACGCCGAGATAAAGGCAGGCCCCTGGCTCGGGGACACACCGGGATTTAATAACCACTTTATTCCATGCACTAGGGACTCGGGAAGGGACTGGGGCTGGGCCGGGAGCAGAGGGTACAATCCTAGACACAAGGTGGGCAGGGAGAAGGGACAGGAACCAGGGAAATATATATTTATATAGATACTCTAATATAGACCACATCTCACCCGCGCGCTGCGCCCGCGCGCCCCGCCGCCCTCCCCAACACCTCCTCACCCCGACGCCCGGGTCCCTCTGCTGCCCTCGGGCTGGAGTCTCTACCTCCCTCCCCCAGCCCCTACCCCCATCCGCCCCCAAAGCTCAGGGCCAAGGTCTCCAGAAAGCGGGCGGCGGGAGCGGCGGGGCCTTGGGCGCCCCGTCTTGTCTGTGAGACGGCGGCAGTAGTCCAGTGAGAGGGGCCGGTGCGCCGGAATCCCCGGCGCGGGGGGAGCAGGGGGACGGGGACCATGCGCAGCGCGGGCTAGGGGGGCCCTGGTGCACTGGGGGGCGCTGGTGCAGCGCAGGGCCAGGCGCCGGGGCGGCGGGGTCCAGCGGTGGGCGCGGCGCTTGGGGCCTCGGATCTACCGGTTCCGGCCGGGGCAGCTTGGGGCGCAGGTAGCCGTGCAGCGCGGAGAAGAGCTGGGCGCGGGCGGCTGGGCTAGCGTCGTGCGCGAAGGCCGCCAGGCGAAGCAGGCACTCGCGGAAGCCGGACAGGTAGCAGCTGGCGAGCGCCTCGGCGTCCTGGGCTGGGGACCGGGGAACCCCTGGAGCCGCAGCAGCGGGTGCGGCCGGCGGAAGGACCCGCAGGCAGGGCAGGGGTCCCAGCCAGGGTGAGGGAAGGGGCAGGGCGCAGAGATACCAAGGCCGGACAGGCGCACAGAGACAGGAAGCCAGGTGGACAGACAGAGGGAGAAAATGAGGGAGACAGACAGACACGCGTGGGTGTTATTATTAACCTCGCCTCGGAGCACAGCCTGCCATTCCCCAAGCCCACCGTCCACCGCAGTGTCTGCCCCATCTACCCCTGCCCGGGCCCTGGTGAATCCCCCCTCCCTCCCTCCGCTGCCCCACCCCCGCGCTGTACCCGGGGGCTCCACCCGGCTTCGCTCCCTCAAGTAGCCCACGGCGAACTCCAGTATCTCTGCTTTCTCCAGCTTCGGGTTCCGGAGGTTCTACAGACGGGAGGGGAGGGCGCAGAGACAGAAAGGGGTGGGGAGAGAGGGGGAAAGTGGCAGGGGGAAGAAGGGAGGGGGGATGCAGGAGCTGGGGGTGCCCCCGGAACGCGTTTGTGTGCGGACCACAGAGTGCGCTACCGAATGAATGCGGAGTGGAGATGACCAAGAATAGTCTTGGCCCAGCCTGAGACGAAACTGTCCAACCCAAGGGAATGAAACCAACCCACAGTATGAGGAGGGGATTCGAACAGCAAACCTGGGAAATGAAATTAACCACCCTGCTGGCTGTCTTGGGGACTGTGGGGGAGAAGGAGAGGGAATTTATGGCCCCAAATTGACTGACCCTGGGAGGGAAATTTACAGAGCCGGGTATGGAACTTACAGACCCGAAGGGTGGCGATGAAGATTGCGTTCTGAGAACGAGATGGGGTCTGGGATGGGATTCCAAGGGTCAGGATGCCTTGGGGCCAGGGTCGCCAAAGCAGCATATGTCCCCACCCAAGTGGGAAGCCCTGAGACGCGAGGACAGGATGCTTGGGGGTCCAGTGATGGCGGAAGAACTGACCTGGTCCCGGGTCCGCTCCAGCAGCAGCAGCCTCAGCTCTTCCAGGCTGCGGTTGATGCGGTCCCGGCGCCGCTTCTCCACAAGCGGCTTCAGCATCTGCGACCAGCAGGAAAGGAAGAGCGGGCCGACCCCACCGAAACTCAGCACGGGGGCCGTCAGGATCCGGCCGCTGGGATAGTCCGGCCTCCTCCCCTTCCCTAAGATCCCAGAGAGTCTAGGGCCGGGCCCATTCGAACTCTGTCCACTCCCCCTCTAGGGTCAATTTCTGTTGCTCGCCTCCTCTCTCTCCTGGGTCTTCTGTATTCTGTCTGGTCCTTCCGTCTCCCCTCTCTATGTCTCTCCTTCTCCTCCTCTTTTCTCTCTACGTCTTCTACTCGTGCAGTCTTTCTCTGACTCAGTGGAGAACTTTGGGGGCCGTCTTTGCGCCCAAACACGTGGGCCGCAAGATGCCGGGCAGAGCTGGCGGCCCTGAGTGTAGGAAGGGAGATACCCCGCGACCGCGCCTCCTCTTCTTCCTCTAACCCGTCTGTGCGGTCACCATTCTCCGTTGGTTCTAAAATCTTCCACCAGTTCTCGGACCTTCTCTTATTTTGCCTTGTGCCAGCTCCGGCTCACAGCAGGCGTGGAGCAAGTGCCTATCCTCTCCGCTTTTTTTTTTTCCCCCAGCTGTCCTCCCTTAGCTCTGTGCTCCTCTTGCTTACTTTACTCAAACTCTGACCCCCTCCCATGCCCTCCAGGCTGCAGTGTGTCAACTGCCATTACCCATACCCGAGACCTCTGCGTCGGCCGCTCAGCCAGTTCCGGCTCTGACACTGACCCCTTCTCCATAGTTTGCAGCTTCCTCTCCAGTTCCTGGCTCCTCGGGTTCCCCATGATCCTTTCCCCTTTCCAGCCCAGTATCTCCAGCCACTTCCCTGACCCTCGGTCTCAGGGACACGGTCCTCTGACCGGCCCAGGGACCTCTGCTCCCTCCCCTCCCGCCTCTCACCTTGGGGCCATCCCTATTCTCTGCTCGATCCCGGGTGACCATCGCTCCTCCGGACCCTGATGTGGACCGAGTCCCTGCTTGCCTTGCGCCTTATATCTCGCAGACCCCAGAGTGGTGGTAGCGGGCAGGGGGTAGAACCCGGACCCGCCCCTTCGGCATCCGATCCCGCCCGCTCGACCCAGGGCACGAGGCGCCCGGAAAGGGGAGGAGCACAAGAAGGAGGGGAAGGAGTGGAACTGGCCTGGGAGTGTGGGAAATGAGGGGCCAGTGCAGCACCGGCTGGTTTAAGGACCATAAGGCTGTATAAAGAGGCGGGACCCAGCTGAGGGGAGGAGGTTATTAGTGGGAGAGGGAGTTTGAGTAGTTTGGGGATAGAACACAGGAGTGAAATTCAGAGTTTCCCCCATTCACTGTCTCAGTTTTCTTGGGAGGTCATTGTATCTCCACTAATCCTGAAATAAAAGTTAGCACCCCTAAGCCACCAGGCTGGATCCTATACACCTTTCCCCAAAATTCACCTCCTACTTGGGATAGCATGCCACCTGATTGTGCCAGCTGGATCCACCTAATTCAACTGGGACTTTGTCTGGAGGTGGGAGAGAAGCTTTTTTCGATCTAAGTCAGCCACATTCGATTCCCCCAACATCTACATGTCCAATTGTGTGTACTGGGCACTGGTCTAGGCTGTGATTTTCATACTCAGATAAGCACTGGAGGCCTAACTTGTCCCTGCAGGATCTAGTGGGAAAGATGTGTTATCAACTAGCTATTTTAGAAGCACAGTGAAGTAGGTGCTGAGGGAAAGGGTCATCCTGAGAGATGGCTGGACTGAGGCGAAGGAAGCCTCAGGGAAGGGGAAGCAAGGCCTTGAAGTACGGGTAGGAGGTGGAGAGATTTTTCCACCTAGAAGTATCTAATTCAAAACTAATTATTGGAGAGTCAGGCACATGGCTGCCAGGACACCTGACACAAGTGTATTCGCATAGCTTGCTGCTGGGGACCCCTCCTGCCTATAGGGGAGCAAAAAACAGGCAGTTTTCTTAAAGGGGACAAAAAAGGGATCAACACCCACCTCAAACCAAAAGCCTGAGACTCTGAAGAATGATGCGTGAACACTTGGAGACTTCAGGACAAAGTGCCTGAGAAGACAAAATCAGAGATTTAATGGGACAGCAAGAATGCCAGGGACAAGGACACAGAAAGACAGGGTTGCAGACCGAGCAAGAAGATAGCTGCGAAGTCACAGACGGATGGGGCTCCACCAAGCCTTCTCAGTGCCTGTCCAGAGCTTGCTTTTTTTTTTTTTTTTTTTTCACGGAGCCTGCCTTGACAAAGTCCGAGCCAGAGAAACATAGACTTTGGGGAGGGCACTCCCATTTGGAATCAGTGAGCCTAGCATATCCCACCTCCCGTACCTGAGCCAAATGGGAGCACAGATGTGTGGCCGCAGAAGCCCCCACTGCCCCCGTCCTTGGGAACCTGGGCTCGGGCTGAGTTTTTCTCACCTGCACGCGAGGCTTGGGGCCCTGGGCAGTTCGCACCCGGGTGTGGGGCCGCCCCTGGCCATATGGGGCGACTTTATGGCCGGGTGACCGGATCCGGGCGGGAGGAAGGATGGCCTGGCGCTCCACCCACGTCTATTGGAGCCATTCCTTTGCGGAGTCTCTGGTCTGTAACGTGTGCCTGGGTACGGGCCTCAATTCCTTCCATACTGAGGTAGAGCTAAGGAGGAGCTTCTACCGGTTGCATTGGTGGTTCAGTGGTAGAATTCTCGCCTGCCACGCGGGAGGCCCGGGTTCGATTCCCGGCCAATGCAGCACTAATACCTGTTTTTCCTTTACCCAAAAATATCTTTTCTGATGTATCTGAGAAGCATCTTTGTTTATGATTTCTACCAAACATTAATAATAATACTTTTTTTTTTAACTCCATCGCAGAGTTTTAGTCTCCGGATCGAAACCTGAATTCCGAACGTCCTCACACTCCCATCCTCCCAGCCTGTGGTTCCGCTGTCCACACCCCTCCTTCCGCCCCCCTGCCCGCACCTCCGCAGGCGTGATCCTGAGAAAGGACCAGGAGCTCGGATCCCTGCCCCGGGAGTCCTCTCAGCCCTCCGCGGGGGAGGGGCGCGGTCCTCCCGCCCCGCAAGCTCTGAGGCCCTTGCTCTTTTTTCCTTTCTCTTCCTCTCTCGCTCTCTCTTATTTCCTGTTTTCTGAAGCGCGCATTCTATATCCACAGTCTTGGCCTTGTTTGTCTCGCCGTCTTTCTGCGTCTCCGCTTTCCTCTCGGCGTCTCTATCTCTGTTATCTTTCACGTTCTTTTCAGGACGTACAGCAACTTCAGCGCTGGGTCTCTGGGTCTTTGGTGGTCTCGGCATCTCAGGCTCCAGGTCTCTCCAGCCTCTGCGTCTCTCACCAGGTTTACGTCTTGGCCTCTGGGATCGTCTCTTCAGGTCTCTGTCGCCTCCCGGCCTTCTTCGCTCCCACGCTCGGGCCATCCCCTGGGAAGCTCGCTCACACCTCCAGATTCCTGCCACCTCTCCGCTCGCCCCTTCCAGGCTGCTTTGATCCCGCACGCGTCGTGCCGGCGGGCGGCCGGGCTCCCGCCAGCTGCCGCGGCCACTTGTGAGCAGGGGCGGGGCAGCCCGGGCTCCCAGGCTCGCGCCGCTGGTTTTCCGCGGTCTTCCGGCGCGCTCGGCCTCCCTCGGCGCCTCTCCTCCCGGCACAGTCTCTCTAGCTGCTGCCCAGGCTGCTGTGGGCCCGCGTCTCTGGTTCGCTAAAGCTGGGTCTGGGTCTTGTCTGTCTCCGTGCCTCTGTCTGGAACCCGCCCTGGGTCTGTGTCTCTGTCTCTGGTTCCTGCCTCCTGCCTCTTCCAGCCTGTCTGCTTCATCTGGGCTAGGCTCGGGGTCCTTTTTCCTCGTCTCTGGATTGTGTCAGCGACTGGGAATGCTCTCTTCTCAAACCTAAGCCGTGACAGTGGCCCCCTAGAAGGATTCTATACAGCCATCTGGGCATCTGTATGTCTGTGTGCGCAGCCACTATACTGAATCACTAAGCCGCTGTTTATGGAAGGCCTCCTGTGCACCAAGCGTTGTTAGGTATTGAGGGTACATTGGGTCTGGGCTCTCCTGACACTTACATTATAGTGGGGGGAGGGGAGACAGAAAATAACTAAGAAAGCAGAAAGTAATATAAGATGATTATAAGGGTGGGGGCAAGGGGCAACCAAACATGGCAATGACTTGAGAGTGAAGGGCTACTTTACTCTGGGTAGTCAGAGACAGACTCTGTGAGGAGATGATATTGAGCCAAGCACAGCTCATGAGTGCAGACAAAAAGAACAAGTGCAAAGGCTCTAAGGCAGGAACAGGTCTTGGTGGTGAGAGCTTAGAGAGAGAGCGCCAGGATACCCAGGACCAACAATTTGGAGTGTGGCAGAGATCAGAACGGAGAGGCAGGCAGAGCCCAATCACAGAGCCTTAGAGGCTGTGGAAGGAGTTTGGATTTTAGTCTAAGTGCAATGGGAAGCAAGTGGCGGGTTTTAATCAGGAAAATTATATTCACTGATTTATGTTTTAAAAGATCACTTTGGCTGCTATGTAGAGAATGGAAGCAGGGAGGTAAGACAAGATCGTGGCTAGTACTGAAGTGGTGGCCTTGGAGAGAGAAAGTAAATGGGTTACTTCTGGGTTTTTGGCTTAAATAGCTGAGTGGATGGTGGTGCCTTTTACTGAGATGGGAAACACAAGGGGAGGGGGAAGGAAAAGATCTGGGGAGAGAAATCAAGCATTATACATTAAGCCCGGTTAGTTGAAACCCACTCAGACATCCAAGTGGAGGCTACAGGTAGGCCAGGGATATACGAGTTGGGGGATCAGAGCTGGAGGGTAAACATGGAGATGGGTGGCTTAAATGCAATGAGACTGGAGCACCTAGGGAAAGAGTGTGGAGAGAGAAAAGAAGAGGCCTGGAGCATCCCAACACTTAGAGGTCAAGTTGAGGAGGAAGACTTACCAAAGGCGTGTCAAGTTAGCAGAGAAGTAACAGAAAAGCCAAGGAGGGAGCAGCCAGGAGCACAAGAAAGAGATAAGGTTGCTACAGCGAGCTTGATGCTGGTGGGAATAACCAAGAGGTGGGGGAGGGTAGACCTCAGTACCAGGTGCAGAAATTGGCCTCAGGTGGTAGGGAAGACTCCTCACCCACAGGGAGATGGGGAAGACAGAGACTGTGGGTTAGTTAGGGTGTGGGAAGAATGAGGCAGTTTCCCTCTGGTTGCTCCCATTTTCTTTAAGAAGAATGAACCAAGCTCATTGCTGGAGGGGAGAGAGTTTCCAGGTGGTCTGAGGAGAAAGAAGGTGTGAAATGTTCATTTTGGAGAGAAGGAAAACAAACCTTCTAGGACAGAATAGAATTTCTAGGCATGTTGAGGGTCCATTTGAGATGTGGGATCATAAATTACAATTTCGGAGGTGAATTCACCGTGAAGCTAATGAAATTCACACTTCAGGACCCCTCACTTCCGCAGGCCTCTGTGAGGATCCTAGCAACGTACTCACATGGCCATACGCTTCTGTAAAATTTGCAAAAATAACATATTTTTAACTGCAAATGGTGAAGACCACTGTCTCCTTTCACTCTGACTTCCCCTCTTTCCCCCTGATGTTGGAGTGGCTGTGGGCATCTGGGGATATGTTAATGGTAATATGGTTACTGTGGTTTCCAGTTACTTCCACATATAGTTAAGTTACCCAGCCATCCTGGTGTGGCAATAGCTTCCAGAAAACTCCTGTGACCGTCACTAGGCTTTGTGCCATGAAGGTGCAAAGCCAGAGGGCACATGTGAGATGAATGCATCCAGTGGCTCTTGTCACTCTAAGTGTGTGGATGGTAGAGGAGAAACGAGATTTGAAATACAGAGAGCCAGTAGCCAGTCTGTAGAGAGTATTTCAGAGGTATGCCGGCAATTAATTAATACCAGTAAGTTACTTTTCTGGACTTTGTGACCTTTGTGGCATCTGTCAGCTTTTTCAATTTGTAAGTTGTTTTGATCTCGTTTCATTCTAAACATCACTTTTTGTGCCTAATTTTATATTATTTTCTTTAAACACCCGCCCCCCCCCCCAAAAAATCCCAATTATATACACTTCATTCAGTCTCCCAAAACCTGAGACCAGTTGGCCTGATTGGATGATTTTCTCCAACCCTCGCTCCTCTGGAGATGTGTCTGTGAGGGAGGCCCTCATGTCCTCTGCCAGGGTTTCTGAGGGTATGGGATGGGGGGGGTCTCTGTGTGGATGGCACCCTCTGTCAGCGTGGACCTGTGTGTGCATCCGTTTGTGGTTGTGTCTGTGTACGTGGTACGTGTATGGGTGTCTGGGCCTCCAGCCTCTTCACGGCTGCCTCTGGGCTTGGGGGAGGGGAGTTCGTGTCCCCCACACGCTGGGGCCCTAGGGAGGCGGGCAAGGACCTGGGACAGCACAGCTGGCCTGGTGGCCTGCTTCCCCTCCCCCGCTGTGCTGTCTCCCCAGGCCTGGGTTCCAAGGCTCAGCTCCTCCCTCTTTGTTCTTCAAAGAGGAGGCTGGCTTCCTGGGACCCCCTGGGTCCTGGGTAGGGGGAGTTCCTGGAGGGTTGGGACCTGGGGGCTGGGGGTTGGGAAGTGGGAGGCCCAGGCCCCTAGGCCAAGGGAAGAATCAGGATAGAAGACCTCTATAGAGCCAGGAACAAAGACAATAATCGCTGCCCTTCTGGGGCCAGCGTTCTTGTCGGGGAAACAGTTAAATGACTACTATTCAAAATGTATCCTTTGTCAGTTGGTGTACGTGCTGTGGAGAAAAGTGAAGCAAGGAAGGGTGAAGAGTGGGAGTTGTAACTTCAGATGGTGTGACCAGGGAGGGACCCACTGAGAAGGGGAAATTTAAGAGGTGGGGGACGAGCACTCCAGACAGAGGAGAGGGACCGACTGGCAGGAAGGCCTTGGAGGACAACCTGCCAGGCTTGTCAGAGGGACAGAGAGCAGCAAGGGGAGGAATAGGCTTGGCTGGAGTGGAGGTGGCAAGTACAGGAGTTGTAGGAGGTGAGATCAAAGTAACAAAGGGAGAGGCTGACTGTGTAGAACTTTCTAGGCCATTGCAAGGACTTTGTCATTTCTGAGTGTAATGTGAAGCCTTTAGAGGACTTTTCCCCACTAGCTTTTTTGTTTTGTTTTGAGAACTTTTAACTTTTGTATAATTTCATACTTTCAGAAAAGTTACAAGACTAGTACAAGGAACTCCTATATACTCTTTTCCGAGGTCTGTTAACTGTTTACATTGCTCCATTTGCTTTATCATTTCTGTCCAAATATAATAGATACAAAGTGTTTGTTTTCTGAATCATTTGGTGGTGAACTGAAAACTCCAGGCCCTTTGCCTGTTGTTACTCAATGTGTTTTCTGAGAACAAAGACATCTGTAACATAATAGTACATAATAGTACAACTATCAATGTTAAGATACTAAAATTAATATAATACTATCGTTTAATGCCAGTCCATATTTAAATTTGCTCAAGTGTCGCTGATGTCCTTTATAGCTCTTTTTTCCCAGTCCAGGATCCAGTACAGGATCCCACACTGCATTTAGTTGTTATGTCTCTTCAGCTTCATTTAATCTGGAAGATTCTTGATCTTCACAGTTTCAGAGTTCAGGACGGTTACTTTGTAAATGTCCTTCATTTTGGTTTTTCAGATGCTTCTCCACATTTAGATTCAAGTTACTCATGTTGTGTATTTTTGGTGGGGAGATCACCACAAATCATGTCAGAAGACGCATGTCACTTTGTCCCAATACTGGGATATTGACTTTGATCACGAGGTTCAAATGGTGTTCCCCAGTTTTCTCCACCATAAAGTTATCATTTCCCCCTTCGTAGTATTTAATATGTAATTTGTGGGAAGATATTTCAATAACTCTTCACCACTTGTACCTTATCAAAAGTTCACCCACTAGTTTAGAATCCATTGATGATTTCTAACTCCCGCACTCCTTCTGTATTTTTTAGTTGGCAGTAAGAGTTTTCTCTTTTCCTCCCATTTAATTATTTATGCTGATATGAATTTGGATTCTTACTTGATTCAGTACATTAAAATTCATTCACTGTCGACGTTTTAATGCTTAGATTGTCCCAGATTTAGTCAATGTGGGCCCCTTTAGCATTTTTTCTCTTTCTTCTTTTTGTTCTCTTTTCTTGTGGTTTGATGACTGTAGAGTTACATTGGTTTGTGGTTACCATGAGGTTTTGGTATAGAAATAAATATATAGATATATAAATTATATACACACACACACACACATGTACATATAACAAGATTGTTTTAAGTTGCTGATCTCTTAATTTCAAATGCATTTTAGATACCCTGCAGTTGTACCCTTCTCCCTTCACTGTTACTTTTCTTGTTTCTAGTTGTGGCCCTTTCTTTTTTTTAACCTAGAGAAGTTCCTTTAACATTTGTTGTAAAGCTGGTTTGGTGGTGCTGAATTCTTTTAGCTTTTGTTTATCTGTGAAACTTTTGATCTCTCCATCAAATCTGAATGACAGTCTTGATAGATAGAGTATTCTTGGTTGTTTTTCCCTTTCATCACTTTAAATATATTATACCACTCCCTTCTGGCCGATAGAGTTTCTGCTGAAAAATCAGCTAATATCTTTATGGGAGTTCCCTTGTATGTTATTTGTTGCTTTTCTCTTGCTGATTTTAATATTTTCTCCTTATCCTTAATTTTTGTAAATTTGCTTACTGTATGCCTTGGTGTGTTTCTCTTTGGGTTGATCCGGTGTGGAACTCTCTTCATTTCCTGGGCTTGGGTGACTGTTTTCTTTCCCAAGTTAGGGAAGTTTTCAGCTATTATTTCTTTGAATATTTTCTCAGGTCCTTTCTCTCTCTATTCTTTTTCTGGGACCACTATAATGCAAATATTATTGTGCTTAATGTTGTCCCAGAATTGTCTTAAACTGTCCTCATTTCTTTTCATTTTTTCTTTTTTCTGTTTTGCAGTAGTGATTTCCACTGATCTGTCTTCTAGCTCATTGATCCATTCTTCTGCCTCATTTAGATTATTGTTGGTTCCTTCTAGTGTGTTATTCATTTCAGTAATTTCATTCTTCAACTCTGGGTATCCTTTACAATTTCCAATTCTTTGAGAAAAACTTCACTCTGTACATCTATACTCCTTTTGAGTTATCTGAACATCATCATTACTCTAAACTTTCTCGGAAAAATTGCTTATCTCGTCATCACATTTCTTCTTCTGGGATTTTGTCTTGTGCCTTGGCCTGGAAGATGTTCCTCTGCTGGTGTGTGTGTGTGTGTGTGTGTGTGTGTGTGTGTGTGTGTGTGTGTGTGTGTGTGTGTGTGTGTGTGTGTGTGTGTGTGTGTGTGTGTGTGTGTGTGTGTGTGTGTGTGTGTGTGTGTGTGTGTGTGTGTGTGTGTGTGTGTGTGTGTGCGCAAGAGAGAGAGAGAGGAAGGAGGGGACGGGGGAGAGAGGGAGAGAGAAAGAGAGGGAAGGAGAAGGGGGAGAGAGAGAGAGCGGAATCAGGGATAATTCTAAGGGTTTTTTTGGTCTGGCTAACAAGAACTAGAATTTCCGTTTACTGAGGTGTAAAGACTACAGGTGAAGCAGGAGTTGGATGTCCGCAAGAGGGCGCTCGCGGACAGATCCTAGGTGGCTGAGTCTCTGATACTCTCGGAATAAATGTGGGATCTGTTCCAAGGGAGGAAAGCACTAGAAAAACAAATTGCTTCATTCACCGGAAGTGGTGGTGATACCAAAAGTACTGACGCTGTGAGCAGGATTCGAACCTGCGCGGGGAGACCCCATTGGATTTCGAGTCCAACGCCTTAACCACTCGGCCATCACAGCCGCGTGCGGCCTCGGGCCTGCGCAACTATAGCTGGCTATCAACACGCCCACCACTAGCCGGCACCGCCCCACCACCTTGAGACATCAGTGCGCAGGCGCCTCTGCTGTACGGGCCGCACCTCCCTTCGTCAACTGTCAGCCGCCTTTCGGGAGTGGCAACTCCAGTTCTCCCACAGTACGGCCTCAACAAAATGGACCCAAATCTGAGTCCAGGATCCCATACCCTTGAAGGGAGACAAGGAATGCCGCTTCATCTTCGTTCATGAAAGCTGGAGCCAACCTCCAAATGCACATTAAAAGTGCTCGGTAACGGAAACTCAAATACTAGTGGTTAGGAATGGGCTTGGTAAGAAGAATCTTTCTAAGGGGGCAAGAGAATGGCCTTGTTGAAATGCACCTTCTTCGCAGCAATAATATACAACACCTATTCTGGTTCAGGCACCGCTGGGATTCGAACCCAGGATCTCCTGTTTACTAGACAGGCGCTTTAACCAGCTAAGCCACGGCGCCGGCGGATGCCCCACACCAACTAGATAGGGATCAGCTGTTCGTGCGCGCCAGTAACTCAGAATTGACCAATGTAATGGTGGTCGCGGATCCTCAGTGATCCATCCCTTCCAAGGTTTCCCCTTCCCTTCCCAGGTTCTGAGTCACGGGGTTAACTTCCACGCCTCCCTTTTCCCACACCTCTCGACTACAAATGGGAGCGTGACTCCCCGTCCCGAGCCACCTACACCGGCCTGCTGAAGGGCTTTCTTCTGTGTGGTGACAAAGCAGTTGAACACCCTCAACTGCTTCAGAGCATCACGGGGCTGAGTGGGCCTCCCCCTCCCGCAGGCGCCAGTGACCCATGCTGCAGCCTGCCTAAGCCCTCAGCCACACGTCGCCTCTCATCTCCTTGCCAGACGGAATCAGCTGAGATATGTTCGGGGTCAGAGTAGGCTTTGAACTAGGTGGAGAGTTAGCAGGCTCAGCAAGGCCTCTGAGCTGAAAAGGGTATGGGGAGAAGGATGTGGGTCCTCAGGGGAGGGAATGGCTCACTCTCACTACAACCTTCCAGGAGGCAGGACCACCCCTCCCCACAAAAAGCGCCCCTCAGCCAACCCCCAAACTTCATTCCACAAAGTCCTGGTATTTTTTTTTCTTTTTGTATTAAAAATAGTAACAGACACAATATCAAAAACACAAATGCCATCGGTAGAGGGTACAGCTGAGAACTCCTGGGTCCCACCTGAGGGGCAGCACCAGGGACTCCATGGTCCACCAACCTCCCCCACCCTGGAGCAGCTAGGGGTTTGGACCGCTGGGTCCTGCTTGGGCCTCAATCCCTCCTCCTCCCGTCTGGGGAAGAGGTGGGAGAGAGGGCTGTCTCCCCCAATAAATAAGTGCAGCCCCAACCCTTGGGGACAGGGACTCCGGCTCAGCTAGGACTTGGAGAGACCACTTCAGCAGCTTATCAGCAACCTCGTCCAGGGGAAGGAAGGACTCCTCACCAGGGATGGGAAGTGAGGCTTCACTGGGCTGGGCTTGGCTGAAGAGTTCCTCTCTCTGTTCCCTAAGAGGCCGGAGGCAGCCTCTGGATCCCGGGCTGGTGATGGGGGTCCTGCCCCCTACAGCAGGAGAAGCTGGGGCAGTTTTCTATTGGTTGGTCCAGCCACATCTGAGTTCTGAGAATCGGGACATGGAAGAAGGAAGCTTCTCATGCACTCCCAGAGGCGGCCCCAAAATATAGTCTAGCTGGTGCCATTTTCTGTGGCAAGTAAGGCTGGACTGAATGAGCTCCCACCTTGTTCCTCTTCCTCCATGGCCAGGTCCTGAGAGCTCGAGACCCTGGCCCCAGTTTGGGCCAGGGTCTCATCTCCACCCTCACCCTCACCGCTACCACCCTCGCCTCCACCCTCCTCCATGGGCTCCAGCCCCAGTCCATCCATTTCTGAGAAGAGTGGGTCATCAGGGTGGCCAGGGTCTTGGGTGCTACTACCGCAGTCCACACAGGCCTCGGAGGAAGAAAGAGGATGAGGAAGTCAGGCAGGGTTCTCACTGCTGACCTGCTACCCCAACTCCCCTTGTTCCCCAGCCCAAGAATACTTCTGAAGTACTCCCAAGAAACACGAGTCCACGTGGAGGTACATGGGGTCAACAAGACTGGAAAATGCATTGTACCCTGTATCCAGACCCCAGGCTGTATGGGACAGTCACAATGTACATAAGCACAGAACTGGCCCAGAAAAGGTCTACAAAAGCTCACGTGGTTTAACATTGTATAACCTAGCAGGAAACCTAGAATTAACATCCTTCAGAATTAATGACCCAGGGCAGTGAGGGGATCAGCCCTTAGCCTCTGTCCTTTCAACTTGAGCTCAATTCTTTCTTCTCCCTTCTAGCCCAAGATTTGTCCTCTCACCATCACATCAAGGGCCCGAGGCAGCTGGCCCTTCCGGACCCAGGAGTGCACAGCACCCAGTTCCCTCCGCTGGTCCTCCGAGAACCGAGGCTGCTGCTTCTGCATGGCCCGGAGACGCTCCCGATCCTGCTTCAGCACAGAGGCTACGTCCCTGCTCCAGGAAGGGGTTTGGAAGGCAGAGAATGGGAGCTGGGGCCAGAGCCCACAAGGATGGTATGTTTCCCCCATTCCAACTCCCTACCCACTGTCTCATGTTCCTCCCCTGAACCGGTGCTCTGGGAGTTCAGGCCTTCCAAGACCAGGAAAGCTGCCTTCAGCCTCAGAAGGACTAATGACGGGCCTCCAAGGGGCGGGGGATAGAACAAGAAAACCCCAGGGCAGAGCCACATCCAGAAAGAAAACCTCAAGTTAGCTGGGGACTGAGGGTGGGCCGGCCTCCCCACTCTTCTGAAAGGGAGGCAGAGCATGTCTCTCAAACTCCTCACCTGGAGGGTACCTGGTAGGTCATCATGACATGCTGGTCAGCATTGGCCATGAGCAGCCAGATGGGATCTTGGAGCACGTACTTAATGACCTGGTCCCCAGGCTCAGCCCTGGCCTGGGCAGCCCCAGCCTCCGCCTCGGAAGAATCGATGCTTCCGAAGTATTTGCTTGTGTGGCTGCTCTGACTGCTGCCTGTAGGTAGAGGGTGGGTAGCCAACAGAGTCAGGCCAACAGGCTCCCCACCAAGCCTCCCTTAAGGTTACAGGTCCAGCCCACTGGGCTTAGGAAGCAGGGCATGGGCCCAGGCTGCTCAGCTAAGGTGGGGCCTGGCCTCCCAACTCCCTAGTCCTGTCCTACCCTGGGAAGGGGTGGAGTGGGGAGTACTCACGTGTGATGCTAGCTGAGGTGCTGCCCCCCTCATGGGAGCCTGCCCCAGATCCTGAGCCCAAGCCAGAGCCCAAAGAGCCCGAGGCAGCAGAGCCTGTGCCAGAGCGAGAATCCTCCTGCAGCAGCAACTCCAGCAGATCGCTGGAGCCCGAGAGCGCATCCTGGTTGGAGGACTCAGTTACCTCCACCTGGAGGAGGGGAAGGAGGGGAGGAGGAAGGGGGGACATGGAGGGATTAAGGGATCAACACTGAGGCTTCCCTTCAGCTGCTGCCACTGGTTGGGGCACCCAACCCAAGTGGTCTCTTCCCACTCCATGACAGTGGGGCCAAGATGAGTGAGAAGAGAGCTGGCGAAGAGTAGGGATGTGACGCTGGACCCTTTCCAAGTGGCAGATGCGCTCTCAGAAGTTATTGGGATGTCCTCGCCACCTGTCAGACAGACAGGACTGTCCCCACTTCACAGATGAGGCAGCGGATTTCTGCCTCCTCCAGAAATTCAGCTGGGGTCTCCCACCCCATGACACCATCCTCTGGAGACACCAGACAGGTGGGCGTGGGAAGAAGTGCAAAGGCAGGAGCAAGGGTAGGGAGGGCCACGTGGGGGTGGGAAGAGCATGGGGAGGGGTCAGTGCTCACCAGTCTGGCATCTGGCTCAGCAGCCTCCTCACTGGGAGGCGGAGGCCCAGCACTGCTCCCAGGGCCCCCTGTGACAGCACCCCCCTCAACACGGGGGGGCTCCTCAAGCTGCAGCAGATTTAGCTGGAGCGGGGAGCTACACCTCGAGTTGAAGAGTGGAGAGTCCGGGCAGTGGGGAGGGCTGGGCGGCAGTGCAGGCAGGGGTGGAGAAGGGGAGTGGGAGGCAGGAGTGAGAGGCCCCTCGGCGGGGGCCGGGGATACCCCATAGGGATAGCTGGATGGGGTAGGGAACAGATAGTTAGGGAGCACCAAGGCCACCATTGGGGTCACCAGAGGGGCAGGGAAAGCTGCAGGAGGCACAGAGGTGGGGGCAGGAGGAAGAGACTGGGGGCCTCCTCTGGGGGAGAACACTGGGAGGGAGTAGGGCTGGACCACAGCTGGGAAGGGTGTGGTGGTCGGTGGTGGGGGCCAAGGGGCAGAAGGGGGCACAGGAGAGGGGTGGGAAACATAGCAGGGGGCTTCAGCCCTGGGGGTCTGGTGGTGGCGTGAGCGCTTGGCTTTGGATCGGCAGTGGTGTCGGCGGCCAGGGGGTGCAGGGCCATGGTGGCAGCCTGTGGGGAGAGACTAGGGTTAGCAAGGACCTCAACCTGGGGTCAGTGCCCCTGCCAGGCCCACTGCTCTGCCACTCTGATCAGGGAGCCAAGGAGAGGGCAGGTGAAGGCCCTACAGAGAGTCTGGCTCCAGGCCCACACATAACAGAGAAGACTGTGGGGAGGTGGGGGAAACCTTCAGGAAAGAATCACAGGCGGCAGAGATAGGGGATTTATTGACAAAGAAACTGGGGAAAGGAAAGGTTACATGAGAGGTCATGTTGGGGGTGTGCAGAAGACAGAGGCATGCTGGCAGACAGGAGGAGGCAGGGTAGGTCCTTGGATGAAAGGGCAGGTGGCTCCTGTCCATCTGCCAAACTCCCACAGGCACTGCCAGCCTGGGCGATCCTCCTGCTAGTTGGGGCGTGCTCTGCCTCGCTCACGATGGAGCGAAGAGGTGGGCAGGAAAAACCAATCCTGAGTCCCGTGTCCGCCTGCAGGGGGCCTCCCTCAGGCACCTGGAGGGCTGCCATCCGCCCTTGAAGCCCTGACCCCACCCGGAGTTGTCCCAGCCCTCCTTGCCACACAGATCTCTTAATCAATGACACAAGAGTCCTGAGTGAGCACACTTCCTGCCCCTGCCCCCAGGCTGGACCTGGAGTGGCTGACCTGGAGCAGAGCACCCTCGCCTGCCTGGCTCAGTGCCAGCCCCCAGGCTGTGCTCCGCCGGCTGCAGCCTGGACCCCAGCCCAGTGGAGAGAGGACCTGTCCCTAGGCAGGCTCAGGGAGTGCTGCATGGCTGCCTCACTCACCAGGGGCTGAGGGAGTCGTGGAGGAGCCCTTGAGTCCACGCAGCCTGCTGAGGTCACGGAAGCGGCTGAGGAAGGCCTGCTCCTCCTTCTGCGTGTGCAGGGACAGCACAGCCTTGGTCAGGCCCACCGGGCGGTAGGCATCTGGGGCTGGGTCTGGGGCTACCATGGGGCTGGGGGCTGGGCTGGGAGCTGGGCCTGGAGGCAGGCCAGGCAGGTCTTCCATCATGATGATGTCTGAGAAAGATAAAAGGAGGAACAGGTCAGAATCACCTCGGGGTTAACACAGCTACACCACACCTTCCACATCCAACAGCTTAGCCAAACCCCTGGCTTCTGCCCCACAGCCAAGCCTAGGCCTCATGTACATCTCCTGGCGGCCTGCCCACCAAGGACTGGCTCTGAGCCCTGTTCTCCGTGTGAAGCTGTTTCAGGATAAGAAATGGTACTCAGGTCCCTCCTGTGGCACAGCTCTAGGACGACACCCCCATGACTCTCCCTGGAAGGGAAGCCCACCCCTCGCCCTTCCCTCACTCATTTTCCAGGTCAAGGCCCAAAGACCCTTCAGTGATTTTCAACAGTGCCACCTTCAGACCCTCTGTGGTCAGCACCTCAAGGTTGAAACCTGCACCCCAGGTTTTGTGTGAACTGACAGAATACAGGAAGCAGGATGGGGACAGACAAAGTGGCAAAGGCTGGCGGGCAGGGTGGAGAGCAAGAAGTGGCAGCCCAGAGCTAAGACAGAGGCCTCCTCCTCTCCGTTAGGGGACAGAGGGCGGGAGAAGGCAGGCGGGAGGGAGCTCTGGCTGCGGGACCCAGTGGAGCCCGGGCACTGCCCCCTCAACCACACCCATACCCGACTCCGGGGGCTTCTTGTCTCCCACATGGACGATGGTGGAGCTGAAGCTACACTGACTGGTGACAGACACCACACTCTCCGCCTTATTGGCCAGGGCGAGCGGGCTCAAGGTGCCTCCCACCACCGGCTCCTTCCGAGGGGCGGCCCCCTCCCCAGACAGCACTGCCGACGGATCTGTGCAGAGAAACAGTGCCAGTTACCCCATTGGGAGGCTAGGAGAGGAAACCCGCGAAGGGGTGGGGTCGGACTGATGGTAGAGAGGAGTCTGAAGATCTGAGGCTGGGAGGAGGTAGCAGAGTGGAGTGGAGCCCAAAGGCAGGAGTGTAGAGACACAGGGCCAGAGTGCGAGGACCGCAAATGAGTGCCTTCACCTTTCTTGGTCCCCACAGAGACAGGGCTTGGTCTCTGCTTGTCGTCATCGGAGGCTGAAGAGGCGGTGCAGGAGGAGGAGGAGGCGCATTTGCGCTTGGTCGTGCTGGGGATGTTGCAGCTTTCCAGGTACCTGGAGAAGCACCAGAGAACGTGAGGGCAAGGCCTGGGTGGGGTGGGGCCAGGGCCCAAGTAGGAGGAGAAGCCAGGATGGCCGTACCTGAGGATGCTGTCCAGGCAGTTGATCTGCTGGTAGGAGCAACTGGAGGCTTCTTTCCTCTCAGCCTCCTCAGGGGCCAAGGCTAGTGGGGCCTGGACTGGAGCAGGGGCCACCTCCAACTCTGGGTCTGAGGCTTGGCAAGGAAGGGTCTTAGCCTTGAATGTACCTGTAGCTGGGCCAAGGGGAGAAAAGCTCCTCTGGGTTGGGGTGAAGGTCAGGGGACCCCCAGGTCTCCTCACCCACACTGTCACCAACTCACCAGGGATGCGGGGCCGGGGCAGAGGCCTGGCCCGGGACTCAATAAAAACCTGCTGCCCCTGATGCTTCACCAGATGCACATCCTTACAGATCTGCTGGAAAGTCACCTGTGGGACAGAGCAAGGCAGTGGGCAGCACAGGGGTGCCTGGCCGGGCTCAGGGCACAGTGCAATGAAAACGCCCCAGTGGGGACGCATGGAGGTCACGATGTGAGCGGGACAAGAAGGAAAAGGAGGTGGACGAGGCAGGGCTCCTATAGGATTGGCAATGCTGACTCTGAGGACCAGGGAACAGGAGGTTAGAGGGGTGAGGTGGGAGAGGGAAACTCACCGGGGCAGGAGGCCCAGGTCCCTCAGCATCATCTCCATTGCTGTCACTGGAGGAGCCAGGGCTGAGGAGAGGGCCTGGGGAAGTCACAGGGCCGACTCCACAGAGCCCTGTGGGGCTGGGGCTGTGCACAGGCTGAGGCAGGGAGAGCAACAGGTTAGCTGTCTAACACCCTGGTCCCTACCCTTCCTCATCTCCCAAGCCACCCCCTCAACCCTTACCTGTAATAGCAGCCGGTGGATCTGCTCGGAGAGCTCCTGGATGTCAGGGTCCAGGGACAGAGCGGGGCTGGGGGCTGGGGGGGTGAACACATCCTCGTTCAGGGGTGCCCTGCGGGGTAAGGAAGGGTGAGTCAAGCCCTGCCTCCTCCACAATGTCCCACCCCTCATGCCGGCTCCAGGCAAGACCCACTTACGTGCGTACTTTGTGACGGCCCAACACAAAGGCCACCTTACGGCTCCAGGGATGCACAAAGCCAGCCCAGCTGGTATCCATGGTGACATACTCCCCATTACGGGCGCAGAAGCGGATAGGGGAGTGGTCAAAGGGCTGGCCAGCCAGCTGCAGGACTGAAGGGAATGAGAATGAGGTGAAGGTCAGTGGGATGGAGAGATGAGCAAGGTGGAGGGCCACCCCCGACCCAGAGATGTAGAAGACCAAAGCAGTAAGAGACAAGACCACCAGGGCAGCTGTTAGGAAGCCCTGGAGACAGGGGGAAGGGAGAGCAGGATGAGAGGAACTCACTCTTCTTATGGATGGCCAGCATGAGGGGTCGGTCCTCAGGATGCAGGAAAAGGAGCACTGGGGCCCCCAGGAGGTCCTGGGGGAGGTATCCCAGCAGTGGGGCAGCCCTGAAAAGAGAGGAGGCATCAGTGTGGCCGAGGCCTCATCCTTGACCATCCCCTTTTCCTCCAGGTCCTGCCCTCACCTTTCATCCACATCCTGGAAGAGGCAGCTAGGCGTGTGCCGTGTGGTGAAGATCCTCTTGTCGGGGGGAATCCGAGGAGCTGAAGACAAAAAGCGTGGCCATTAGATTTCATCCAGAATGGTCCAGCTCCTCAGCCCTCCACACTGTCTGGGGCCCAGGCTGGCTGGCAGTCCTTTCCACACCTCTGCCTGGGCTCTCTGACCTATAAAGTCAGTCTGGACCATCCTTGTGCCCCATGCCAGTAATAAAACTGAAAACCAAGGCACTCTTCTTTGCCCTCTCCTAGCTCAGAGATGAAGCTCTAAAGAAGGATGCAAAATCTCATCCTTACAGTATCTTCCCTATTCCAGAATTCTAAGAGCCTGAGTTATGTCTCTCAGACTCATGTCCCGCTTTATCCTCAGCCTAGAGAGGCGCCCTTCCTCCTACCCAAGCCAGGCCAGGCCCCTGTCCTGCCCACCTTCGTAACCAGAATGGATGCGCTCTGCAATGAGCAGGCAGCACGGCTGTGCGGGGGCCCCGTCCGAGACCCGGATCTTGGTCACATACGGGGTTAGGCGGAATGGTTGGTATCGAGGCCCTGGATCCCGGTCAGGACCTCCTCTAGCGAAAAAGAGAAAGAGGCATTAGGGACTCTCAATGAGGGGTCAGTAGCCCTCCATTTCAAGGCCATGGCCCACATACCTGATACGGCAGAAGACAGACTTCTCCTGGGTGAAGTCCTTGAGGCCTGAACCTGTGACAGACCAAGAAGGCAGTGAGCCACAGCTCCTCACCCCCTCCCTGGGCTGAGAAAAACCCAGCAAGGAAAAGCTTGGGTCCCTGGGCCCTCATGGCAGGAGCTTCCCGGAACTGTTCATCGATTCCCCCAAGCATCTGGGGACCTCACCTGCCGAGGCCCCAGTGCCCCAGGTGGGCAGGCGAGATGGGGCAGTGGAACCATAGAAGACGCCCACGTCCTGGGGAGCCAGGAGCTCTGAGAAGCGGGTGCCTCGGAACACATCCCGCTTGCAACGCAGCAGGAGCCCTGCCTGCTCAGAAATGTAGACGATGCGGCCTGTCAGGAAGGAGACAGCCACGGAGAAGGTATCCTAGGAAAGAGAGTGAGGACAGGCAAGTTCAGGAACTGTGGGAGTGGGCCAGGGGTGCGTCGGGATGCAGAGGCGGGGGCCACACCAACCTGGTTGCGAAGCGTGTATTCAGATGTGATGTGCTCCAGCTCCTCCAGAGTGTAGGTGGACATGTCCATGGCACAAGGCTCACCCTCCTCCAGGCTCCACTGCTGGTAGTATTCCTGGTTGGCTGCAAAGTGAGGGCAGTGGAGCACTTAGTGGCAGACTGTCCCACAACAGTAGCCCAGGACCTGCCTCCCAGGAAGCACCACTCACCCTGCACCTGCTTGACACAGGCCAGTGCGTACTGTAGCGTGGCCAGGGTCCCAGAGCGGCCCTTGCCCCTGCGCTCTGGTGGCAGCCGAAGCTTGAGCTCCCGCAGTGCCGTCATGAGTTCCTTCTGGGTCCTTGCCCTGGCTGACTGTTCACTGCTGCAGGGCCCACAGGGAGAGAGGGAACAGAGGCATTAGCCCCAGAGCATGGCCCCCAGCCCTCTCCTCCAGCCCTCACCCCACAAACCTGCAGCCACTGGTAGACGGGTTATCCTGCTCTGAGCTGGCACTCAAGAGGCTGTAGGCAATGGAACTGCTGGGTGGGGATGGGCTCTGAGAGTTTGTGCTAAGAGAGAAACAACAGGGCCCAAGGTGAGGGGGAAATGTCCATCAGCGTGAGCTTGTCTCCCAGCTTAGCTTGCACACAAGACCACTCCCAGAACCTGCAACACACATCCATACACACCTCTTGCTGCTCTCAGTGGTCTCCAGCAGGGCCGAGTCCTTGCCATTGCCGGAAGAGGAGCTATGTGAGCTCCGTTGAGATGCACCTCTGGACTCGGGCCCATTGGACTCATTGCCGCTGGAGCCATTGCTGTTGGCGTCTGTGTCATCAGCCAGGCTGGGGCCAGGACGAGGTCGATGCTGTGGAGGCCGAGGGGATGGGGAGCCTCCGGGACAAAAGGGTTCCTCCGACCTGGGGTCCCCTCCCCCATCAGCCCCTTCTAGGGGGCCGCTCATATCTGGACCATGGGGAGGACAGGAGGAGAACAGGTAAGGTGGAGGGGCCACCACGGATGCACAAAGGGACCGGGTGGCCTAGCTGGGGGAGTGAGGTGGCCGACCCAAGCCTCAGAAGGTTGAGAAGTTCTATCACAGCCAGAACCTGAAGAGGGAGACCAGGAAGGAGAACTTAGAGAAAGCTGGGCAGTAACTTCACAGTACCTGCAGGCTTCACCCAGACCCTCTCCTGCCGGCCCCCACTCCTGGGACCCAGGCTAATTTGCTTCCTGTCCCCATAGGGGGACCGCAGGTGGGAAAGGGCCTCTCTTGGTCCTACCCACACATCGTCTCCCAGGGAGGCCTGAGTAAATAGAACCTAAGCAGACGACTAGAACTACGACTGTGGGCCAAAGCCTAGACACTTCCCATCCCAAAATTCCCATCAAGCCCCTACTCCGCCTGGGACTTCAAGGCCTCACAGCAGGCGGTGAGCCTGTAGCCGCCTATATTTAGGCCTTTGGGCTAATTTTATCTGGGGGCGGCGACACCCCCGCTGCACATGCGCGCGGACATGCGCGGCCCCACCACGCGCTTCCGCCGCCGCCGCGGTCGCCAGGGAAACCGACGTCAGCAGCTGAGCTCAGCGGTTGCCAGAGAGCCCACAAGAGGGCGGGAGGGGCGACCCCTCCCCCATTTCCCGGCGGAAGCCGGGGAACGACCCACTCCCACACTGGCAAGCCCGACCAGTGGTCGCCCACCCCTACTACATCCCGAGTCCCCAAAGGATCGGGGAGCCGTAAGAAGAGGGGCGGCCATAGGGGTTTCAGGAGCTGGCCTTGCTCCCCAGGGCAAAACAACCACCACCGCCCTCCGAGAAAAAGCCCACCTGCCTGACGTTAGCCTAGATCCCAACCATTATAGTCACGACAACACAGCTTCCCTTTTCCAGACCCTGCATCCTCTCCCGACCCCCAAGACTGAAGCCGGCACCTGCCATTGTCAGGAACCCAGGAATCCTCTCTCCTCAGTCCTCTCCTTTTCTGTGCACCCCACCCCCAAACACCTCCCCCAACCGGAGCAAATTCAGCTCTGAGCGAAAGACGCACAACAGCCAGGGGATAGTTCTTCCCCTACTCCCCGTCCAACCACACCCCCAACCCCAAAGCATTTTCTGAGCTTTAGGAGAAAAGGGAAGGCTGTGGCCAACAGCAGGAACTAGCACCGGGAACGGGATGTTCCAGCCCGAATCGGACTGACATCACGGCCGGCGGGAGGCCAGGGATTGTAGGGGGAGCGCGGGGAGCGCGGAAAGCCAGAAGGGGTCCTGGAGCCGGGGCAAAACCCGGCACCCTCGAGTGACAAAGGCAGCAGGGGGGATGCCTGCTGAGGATCAGGTGTCGGGCTGGGAGAAATGGGAGCCGGGGGCAAAACTGGAGGTAAGGTAGGCGGGTCAGGAGTGAGGACGCCCAGTGCAGGGTTGCCAGGAACACCTAGGTCTCCAGGGGCAGAGGGTGGACAACGGCAAGAAAGGCGGATTATTGGTGTGCCGTCTAAGCGTCCGGGCCGAAAGCTGCCCCTCAGGCTAGAAGTGGCAGCAGTCCGGCTCCGGGCCGAAGAGCCGCCCCAGGTGGCTGCGGAAATCCTTACCTGGCCGCCCGAGCGCACTCCGGACGGCTGCCCGCTGCCGTCGCAGCCCGCAGCCGCGTAGAAGCTCCGCGGGGCCAGGAGGCGGGTTGCGTAACGCCAAGCTCTGCCCCTCATTGGCCTCCTGCCGGCAGAGCCGCAGGCCCGCCCCCGATTGGCTGGGGATCTCGTCCCGGCGCCCGATTGGCTACTGGCCCCCCTGAGGTCAGGGCTGTGTCACACACACGGGCGCACGTGGATCTGGGTGCTGGCGCTGGGCTAAGGGGCCTCAGATACCACTGCCCAGCCAATGGGCGCAGTACGCCTTGCACAGTTAATAATGTAAGGGAGGGGAGGGGAGGTAAACTGCCCCTCTTCCGGGAAAATACCTGGGCCACAGTAAGTGTTTAAGGGTGGTCCACTTTCTGAACTGACCCGTCTTGCAGAATAGGACACCTTGATCTTGCCAGGGGTGGGTAAAAAGAATGCAGACTTTAGGAAGTGGACCTGGATGACATGGCTGACCCCTGGGAGGAGAAGGGGAAACAGAAATCCAGCTTGGCCTTTCCTGGGTTCCCCCTCCCCAGCCTTGTCAGCATAATAAAGCCATTTTACCCAACCCCTTTCTCTGACACTTCAAATTCTACGGACAGCCAGGCGGGCAATCGAGGGTCCACATATAAGGGGGGTTGTGGAGTTGAGGGGAGGATGCAAACAATGGAAGGGACAGCCAGAGCCAGCAGGAGCTGTGAAGGGAAACAATGGCAGGTGCTTCTGTGGCCAATCAGAGAAAAGGTCTCCGGGCAGCCTACGTAGTGACTCTTCTCTTCTGAGGATGCAGCCACCCACAGTTAGGGCTGCCCAAAAGTAGGGGCCAGGAAGCCAGGGCTGCAGGGGAACAAAGGGGGTGGCTGAGAGAAGAGACACTAGACAGAGGAAGGTGGGGTAGCAAGGGCTTCAGATCCCCACTGCTAGAAGAGAAAGCCAAGGACTTCATCATCTGTCTCCTTCACTGTATTCCCCAGCCCGCAGGACAGAACATGACACACAGTAGGTGACCAATAAACATGTGATTTTGTTGTAAAACAAAAATAAACACGATAGCTGGGGGAGGAGGAGGAACCTCAGCAATGTAGAAGAGGCTGGAAATTATTAAAAAAAAAAAAACAAAAACAAAAACTTTTTTTAAGAGGCGAAGAAGAGAACACTGAATCCTAATTTTGGGGAATAAAGTACTACCATGGGCCCGGAGAGTTGTGGTTACACAGACCCCCTCCTCCATCCAAGACTGATGAGTAGTTCCTCTCTGGGTTCCCTGGAAACGTGGGTGGCAAGTGAAGAGGCCCCCAAGCTGATGCTGACATAGTCAGCTGTGAGTGCACGCCCCTCACTGTCACGTGGCCTAAGCTTTCCTTAACAAGTGTTCCCCATGGAGGGTGCGGGGGTGGGCAGGGCAAGGGCTCTGTGGAAAAGCTGGACACAGGAAGATTATAGAATAACCAAAAAACAAACAAACAAACAAAACAAAACAAAATAAACACAGGAAACAAAGGATTCAGGAGACTGGATTTTTGTCTCTCCTTGAAATGTACCCCCAACTCAAACGCTGTGTCCGGTCCCTTGTCTCCTTTTCAGACAACTCTTCTCTAGAAATATCGTTTTTCTTCGATCCCAGGACTTTAGATGTGATCTCCCCTGACACAAGCAGTCCTTGCTCTCCCACCTCCACCTCCATATTTTTCTTTCGCATAGACAAAAGGGTCTAGCGCCCCAGCAGCCCCCACCGGTTTTCAAGGCCCTGACCGGGATCCTGCCTCACGGTCCCCACAGTAACCAGGCCCTGCTGCCGTCAATGGAGGAGAGGGGGCGGGAGACAGCGGTGACGTCAAAGCGGAGGAAGGGGGCGGGGCGAGGCAGCCGGGGAATGTGGGGCAGGGAGGCTGGAGAGGCAGCGGTTTGGGAGGCAGCCAGCCCGGGAGGGCGGCGGCCAGCGCACTTGGGAACATCGTGTTCTTTTGGCTGGTGACCCAGGCCATGCACCCAGCCTGGGCGCCCCCCCCCCAACCCAACGACACCCGTCCTGTCCCAAAGCCAGGGATTCCTGGAGAGAGGATTAGGAGGAAGGGGTTCTCCCCCACCCCAGGCCCGGCTCTCTTCTGGAGACTCGCATCCGCCCTCCCCTCAGCCGGTTCCTACAACTCCTGGCATTCGCTTTCCCCTTCTCCTGGACTGTACACATCTGCTGGCCGGGTCCCAGAGTTGGAGGCCCAGGTTCTGCAAGAGAACACGCACCTTTGCTCCTTCCCAGAGGCCTCCTTCAGAGCTTGAATCTCTTGTTATTATGACAGCAGAGAGAGGGAGGAAGGGCAGGGAGGAGCATGAGTCTAGGATGAGGAAATTGAACTGGGACAGAGCAAGTGGCCCAGCGTGGTGCCTGGATCTTGGGAGAGGGAAAAAAGGGAGGAATGAGGCTTTGGGGCTGGTGCCTTGAGACCAAAAGAACACAGGAAGAAGGAAATGAGAAGGCAGTTACCAAAACTTGCAGAAAAACTTGAGAATAGTTCCCAACCACAATCTTTCACCCTGTCAGTTATTTTGTCACCCTACAGCCATTTTTTTAGCTTAAAAAAGGTAAAGACATGAACTAGGGATTGTGCTGAGCACTTTACATACATTATCTCATATATAATCTTCAGAGCAATCCTGTAGCATGGGAATCATTATCCCTATTCCACAAGAGCAGCTAAGGCTCAGAAGTTACTTAACTTGCCTAAACGGTCCATAATATGTTCTTAGGCTCTTTAACAAATAGTGCCCAGAGTTCAAATCTGAGCTCTGATAATGGCTTGTCATTTTAGCTTCTATCCTTCAGGAACCTGTGAGGTGTTACCAGCTCTGGGGAACCTGGGCCTCTCAAATATCCAGCTAATTCTACTTTGGTGCCTCAAATAGACTCCATCCAACTCCTCCTCTCCCTTGGGACATTCAGTTTGCACTCTCCACACACTTCAAATCATCCTAGTCCCAGTTTTTACATGCTCACAAAGTCCTTTTGATCACCCTAGTAGCCAATAGCCCCAGATTTCCTAGGAACCCCACTTTCTCACTCTTCCACCTTACCGCAGGTCACTTTACCACAGGCCGGATTGCTTGTACAGATACCAGAACATCCTGTTGGTGCCTCCTCACCTCCAGGAGCTCAGGGAGACACATGCACAGCCAATCTGCATCCTCTCTCTCAAGATCCAACAGTTGCTACCTCACCTTTACTCTCAAGGATGGCTCCTAGGCCCAACCCCTCCCCTTTACACATGAGAAAGACATCCAGAGCCGTGATATGACTGGCTCAGGACCACACAAACCATCACACCACCCTTTCTCAAATCACCATGTCAACCCTTTGGTACCCTCCCATCTGTCTTACCAGGGCCTCTCTCCAGCCTCCGAACCCCTGCCTCTTTCAAGTGCTTAAGGCACCTCCTCAAACAGCAGCCACCCATTGGAACGACCCCCACCTGCTGTCAGGGGTCCTGTCCCCCCGTACTCCTTGGGAGCAGAGGTCTTAGCTCCCTCAGTTCGCTGATGCTTCTAAGCCCCTTCCCCCAGCAATCAGGGGTCCAGGTACTGTAGAGCGGTGAGAGATCTGATGTCAGTACTCCTCTGGAGTTGAGTTCGCGGTTCCTATTCACCTTCACCGCAACCATCACAGCTCCCACAGCAGCAATCACGCATTCGCACGATCCCCGTCACCGCACTGCATTAAAACCCCTCCTGATAGAAAAACCCATACTGACCGCCGCTCCTCTACCCCAATGCCGGAGCACTCACCGCTCGGCGTGCACGCACAGCCCAATTTCTTCCCAACAAGCATCCGGACACTTGGACTCGCTCCTCCAGGCCCGCCCACCAGCCAGATGCCACGCCCCTCAATCTTATTGGCCTAAAGGCTCCAACCCATGCCCGCGCCGCGTGCGGGCGCCCAGCCCCCGCCCAGCCACCAATGGCACCGCCCACTGCCGTCATCTTCTCATTGGTCAGCATGCCAACCAGCAGTGACAGATCCACGTGCGGGTGGGGCCGCCCTAGCGCGTCAATTGGACGTCTGGTAGAAAGTCACGCCTCCATCCACATCAGAAGTTCCCATTGGCTGTAGCAGCATCCCCGATCTGCCTGAATTGGTGACGCAAACTCCAGTCCAGCTCCTCAGATTTTCTCATAGGCTGATAGGGCTAGGAGCTGTAGAGGACACGTGCGGGCGGTCTCACGCGGCAACTTGTTTACCTAGAGGCTGGGGATTTTCCTTGACGACACGTTTACCCGACTCTGGAGTCTGCGCAGGCGCAGGGAGCGTGACCTGCACGCAGGCGCAGATGTGAGCGGCGGTGGCTTTGGTGGGGGGCTCTTTGTGAGGTGTTCCGGGAGTGACAAGAGACCCTCCGCGCTGGGACTCCGGAACCCAGTTTCTGAAGCTCCCTGAAGCTGGAAGGTGCAAGCGAGCCGTAAAGTTAAGCGGTCTTCAGATCTCAGTGCCGCATAACGATGACGACGATGACGATGATGGCGATATCCACCTCCCAGATTATTTTCTGTGGGCCAGGCTATGCGCTTTTCACAATCCCGGAGGCGGCGGCTCACCCACTTCCTTCCCACCGCCTCACAAATGAGACCGCGATCCAGACAGGTTACATAATCTATCCGGATTATCACACTAGTTTGTAATGGGGTCAAGATTTGAACCCAGGTCCCTGATACTATAAAGTTGGGTCCTAGGACCTACGGGAACTCTAAACCTCTAAAAGATTCAGTAGATGAAGCTCGAAAAGGCCCTAAGCAGTTTGGAAAAATTGTAAGGCCTCAACAGATGGTGGGCATTATGACTGTGTACCTAATTATAAAAAACATTATCAGTAGGACCAAACTGTAAATTGTACAAAAAATTTTTTCTAAATTAGACACCTTATTAAATCACCAAGGTTAAAAAAAAAATCAACTGGGTCTGTTACAATTGCTGAGTCAATCTCCAGGGAAGGGGCCTGAAAATCCATTTTAAATAGCATTCATGGTAATTCTTCAGTGCTGACAAGTTTGGGAAACACTAAGTTTCTGATGTGCTGAATCCTCATGCTGCAGCCGAGAAAAGTGGGCCCTCTCGAGCTCAGTTAACACACCACCCACTGTTGAAGCGCCTGCGAGCAGGGATGCTAGGGTGCCAAGTAAGGGGCAGTGGGGCATCATGGAGCTGAAGATTAAGGGAGTTCAATGTGGGATCTAGAATCAACAGTTGGACAACACAGTGCAGGGGGTGGCAGGCCATCTATAAGCCAGCTCCACATCACACTCAGCTGGGTCTCTCTGAGCCATTTTGTTCAGTATTTATTAATCCCTTTTGGATGCTGGTACTATGCTAGACACAAAGGGGGAGAAATGTTTTACAGCTGTCCTACTTCGCCTAGGAGTAATGACCACGGGAGCAACTGCAGAGCACCTGCGAGTTAAATCAAGGGGTAGAAACGCGTCCAATAAACAGCAGGAGCATGCCCGCAGGGAAAGGGGGGAGAGCTGTGAAGCCCAGACCTCGGGGTGCACCAGGCTGAGACTCTAGGATCATGAACACTTCCTATTATCTACTACTGGTGCCCCATCGTGGCCACTTTGGGTATCACACTTTGCCCTGCCCAAGGTCAAGCCTCTTGGCAAAGCTTAGTCCCTTCCAGATGTATCTTCTCAACCTTCCTGTTTAACCTGCAGATCCAATACCCTTCCCACTGGTTAAGGAAAGATCTTAGAAGAGACGCCACCTGGTTACTCATTACACATTTATTGTACATTTTCACAATCTGGATGCGCCACAGAATTGGGGGCATGGGGTGAGGGAAGGGGGGGCAGGGGACACTGGGATAATATGGGGGGGTCTAGAACACAGCACCCCCACCCCCAGCATCTCTCCCTACCCTTTCATACCACAGCTTAGATCTCCCCGTTCCCCCTCCACACAGAAACCTTGGGGGGGGGGGGGGGAGAAAGAGTTCAAGGGGTCCCCTCCAGTGGCAAGTTAAGGGACTGCACCCTCAGACCCCTAAAATTGTGCCATTTTCAAAAAATGAGACCCTTCCTTTATCACTTCACCTAAGGAGGAGACAGCTCTCTCTGGGTTTGACCGCCCTGGAGAGGGGCAAGAATCCACATCTTCCAGCAAGTCCCATACACACATTGGCAGTGTCTAGTACCCCCGCCCTGAATTCAGAGGGGGCAGTCAGAGGAGCTGGGCAGTGATGGGGCAATACCCCCCAAATTAGGGAGGAGGGTTTTCAGTCTAACCTCCAGCAGGGGTGGGGCCAGAGATTTCAGGCAAGAATTAGGGGGATTTCTCTGCCCTGCCCAACTCCTCCCCAAGGCAGTGATGACCCCTCACACACTGGTAGCCACCTCTCCCAAAAGAGATCAGATTGTGGCCAACCCCTCGACTCTCCTGGTGGGAGGAGGAGGAGGCAGCAGATCAGGCAGATGGGAGGGAGGGAGACCCCATGGGAATGTCAACTGTGTGCCCCACGTGAAAACTGGGGAGCAGGAATGTGGGGAGAGGCTCCAAGTGGCAGAATTATTGGTCCATCATAACACACTGAACTCCAAGACACTTACACACCAGCTGGGGGGAGGGAAAGGAAGGACAAGAGGTTTGGAAAATGGGAGTAGGGGAAGCAAACTGGACTAGAGGGGCTAGGAGGGGGCAAATTTGGGGGGCCAGAATAGCCTGGCTCCCCAAAACCCCAGGCTCCCCACCATCTGCAAGTAATGTCATGCAAATGAAAGTGTGATACAAGGACCAACGGGGACTAACTCAGTAAAAAAGAAACAGACTGAAAGAAAGAACAGAAGAGTGATGAGAGAAAAAAAAAGGGAAACCAAAAGGGATGTCAGTATGCAAATAAATGCTAATTAACATGCTGGAAGCTCCCAGAAGACCTTGGGATTCTTAGGACCAAGAGGAACCAGTCTCAGAGCCTCCCAATGATGCAAAGAAGATGCACCTAGGGAGCCCTGGACAGTTTTTTGTCTTTTTTGTAGGGGGTAGAGGTATGGGGAAGGCCAGGGTGGGAGGAATGATCAGCTAAATCCAAGGGAAGGAGGAGAGGAAGAGGGACTATTGCATAGCAGATGCAAATGAACGGATTTGGGGCTGGACAGGAAGAGAGGGAATGGGAAGAAGGAAAAGAGAAATGAGGTGACGGGATCTTTAGGAAGGGGTGTTAAGGACAACCGGAAAAATCTTCTAGTAATAAAACTACAAACAGACCAAATATATATAATATTATATATGTATAAATAACAGCTGGCTATTTACAAGGGGGCACACACACGACACACACACACGGATCCAGGGGAAGGGGGCTGGAAGATATGGCTGAGAGGTGAAGGAGCGGCTGGGGGTAGGGGGAGAGGCCCTTCTCTGGGCAGGGCAGGCTCCTCAGGGGTTTAAGAGCTGAAGTAAACTGTAGAAAGGAAAACAGAAGGAAGAAGAGGGAGAGGGGAGAAAGAGAAAGAGAGAAAGCAGTGTGTCAGGCCCGGCCCTGCTCCCACCTTCCCCACCTCCCAGGTGGCTGATGTCCCTTCCCCTCTTGGCTTCAGGTCCTCCATCTGTAAAGCAAGGAAGCTGGACAGGTCGGTTCCAAGATCTCTTCAACTCCACAGTATGGCCTTGGGGCCACAGACCCATAATCCTCTGGGCCTTTGAGATGACAGCTCTCAAACAATAGGGTGTTGGCTTCCTAACCATTTCTTCAAGCCCCTGGGTCTGTCCTGCTTTCCCACTCCCCATTCCAGGATTCCCAGACTGGGCTTTAGGCCCTAAGAGTCCTCAAGGGAGCAGTGGGGATCCAGTAGCTTTCCTATTTCCAAAAATCTTAACAGAAATTGCCCAGAACCAGGCAAATTGCAAGCTAAACAACATCAAGGTTTTGGGATCTAGGTGACTCAGAACTGCCACTGGCAGGCATATTCGCTTTCTGCTGAATAGCAAAAACAAGATTAAGACCTTTTTAAGACCCAGATCCAAAGGGCAAACCTCTCCAAAAAAGGGCTCTAACCACTCCCACCCTACTCACCGATGATGATGATGAGGATGATGGCGCAAATCACTCCCAAGATGATCATCATCTGGGGGTGAGAGGAGAGGGTCAGTGAGACAAACCATGGTATACCCATTCACCAACCAGTCCTCCTACTGCCCTCCTGCCCGTCTCCACCCTTACCTTGAGGTTTTTCCACCAGTATTTACGCTTGAGCTTGGCTGCACTTGTTTCAAACTGGGAGGCCCCTGCCTGCAGTGCATCCGCACGGTCGTCCAGCTCCGACAGCTTCTGGTCCCGCTCCAGGACCTTGTCCACGTTCACCCTCATGATGTCCACCACCTGGGGGAGGAGCCCACAAGGCAGGGGAGTGTGCCAAGGCCCACCTTAAAGGACACTCCTCGACCATGACCCCACATATGGAATATGCACCCTGATGTGGCCTGGCTAACACGCCAAGGACAAACACAGAACATACCTAGCACGCGTAGGGACATGCAAGGAGCACACATCAGGGGCATGCTGGTAGCCAAACATCTCAGATAGCGTAGCAGCACCTTCTATTTACCAAGCCTCAAGCAGCCTGCCCGTCACCAGAGCACACCCACCCAGGCTGAAACACCCCAAGCTTGCAAGGCTGACTAACACCCCAGGGCCTTTCCAAGTGCAGGCTGAAGGGACAGGGAATGATATGATTTTGTCCCCAAACTCATTAGCGTAAACTGCTGTCACCCTCAACCCCAGATGGGCCCCGACACCGGCTACCAACCCTCAGGGTCCTTCTCACTGCCTTTCACATCCCCTACACTCACCTCATCCACCTGGGCCTGGGTCTGCTGCAGTCTCCTGTTACTGGTAAGGTTTGGAGGTGGCGCAGGGGGGCCTCCCTCCCCAGCCGGGGCGGCAGGGGGGGCGGTGGCAGCGGTAGCCGACCTGAGGGGCAGGGTCTGATTAAGACTCAGGGCCTGGAACCCTCGGCCCCGCAGCCAGGGCTCCGCCCATCCTCCTGTCCATCCATCCCTCCCTCCCTTTCTCCTTCCCGCGAGGAAGGCCACCTGATGGGAGCCCTGACCTCCGTCCCGGCCCGCAGGCGAGTTGCTGCGTGACCTTGAGTGAGGCCCCCTCCCACTCCGGGACTCAGTTTCCCCGCCCGTCAAATGAGGGCGACCTCACAGACAAGGTCCAGGTTGGACCCGAAATGACCGACAGCAGCGATGACAGGGGCGGGGCGGGTGGAAGCCAGGTCCATTCCCTCCCGAGGCCAGCGCCCGCGCGGCCAGCCCGGGACGCGGGGCTCTCCCGCCGCCCGCGCGCAGTCACGGGCGCCGGCCTGGCCGCGGGGCGCACGCGGCGGGGCGCAGAGCGCAAGGCGAACCCTGGGCCTTGCCCCGGCCCAAGGGCGGCGGCCAGAGCGGGCAAGTCGGCGCGGGCGACCGACTCACATGGCGGGGGCTGCGGGCGGAGGACTTGGCAGCGGCAGTGATGGCGGCAGCACCGGCGGCTCGCGCTGACTCCGACTGGCGCTGGATGCCCGGGACGGGAAGATGGCGGCCGCACGTCACCCACATCCGGGCACTGCGGGCGGGGGCGGGGCGCCGCGGCCGACTAGTCGGCAGCCGAGCCGCGGGGGCGGGGCGCGCAGGGCGGGGATAGCGGCCCACCGAGCGGCGGGTTCCGCGCCGCGCCGCCCGCGAGCCCCAAACCTCACGATCACTGCTGCCCCACACCCACCGCCCGCCAACCGGGTCTGACCACAGCCCTCTCCGTCGCCCCCGCGCCTTCTCTTCTGCCCCTAAGGGTATCCCTCAGCCCCAAACATGTCCTCCTCAGTAAAATCCATCAACTGGTCCGCACCCACCTAGCCCCAGGTTTCAGCCTGCCCCAGGCCCCAGTTGACCCGCCTTCAGCATTGGGAATGGGCAGGGGGTGGGAAATCAGAAGGACAAGTACAGGTCCCGGGGCTATGCGGATAGCCGGGACCCTGCTGCTGACATGGGTTGGTGGTAGTTTGTCCTCAACCCCTCGCCCCTCAGGTGGATGTCTCAAGGGAGGTCTGAGGCCCCTGGCTGCTGAGGTTAGGAAGAAAAGAAGTAGAAGCCGCCCCCTCCCCCCAGTCAAGTAACGGCGGTGTGGAAACTGCACCTCCTCACAGCTGGGGTTCAGACCAGGGGGTCCTTGGCAGGCTAGGTCTGACTGAGGTGGGGCGAGCTTAGGACCCCAGGAGAAGCGCAGGGGACTGCCCTGTGGGGCTGATTCACATGGCTCCAGACAGGTCAAAACCTACCTAGCTCTGCCCTGGAGTTGGGTAAGCTCACAGCAGGAGGAGGACTCAGCCTCTGACCCGAGGCACAGGGCCTGGGCAAATGGACAGCAGTTTTGCTTATTTTGTTTCGGTTTTTCTTTGGGGGGAAGGACAGGTGGTAGGCAAGGGCGGCATCTGCAGTACCCAGGCACATTGGGCGGATTGGCCTCATAGGTGTGACCTTGGACAGCTCCTGTCCTGTTTCTGGACCCAACATATATTACATGTTTAGGTACTACATGTGTATTTGTTAAATGGCTTGATCTGTGACATGGTAGGAGATTATCCACGGCCCCTTCCATCCCTGACTGGTCCTCTAAACAGACACAGCAGCAGACACATCCACCCCACTAATTCCCAGTAGGACTGGCCTCACAGGAAGACGATGGGAACAAGTGAGCTACCTGTCCAGTGGGGTGGGTCAAGACAAGCCTCAAGAGTGAAGAAGGAGGCATCTTAGGAAAGGCCTGGTGGCTCTGGGGCAGGAGTGCTCACCGCATCCCTGGAAGAGGGGCAGAGGAGGCTGTTGGCTTTGGTCTCCTAGACAAACAGGAGCTGGCTTCTTTCTTCCCCCACCCAGGCTTCCCAGGGCCTCCGGGTGTGACAGCCTCCCCCATGCAGCACCCCACCCCCTCCCAGCAGAAGCCAGGGAATGGCTCTGTCACCAGAGGTGTTGTTTCCCAGCTGTCTGGGGGAGGTGAGTGAACAGGGAGTGTGTGTTGGGTGTGGGGACTCAGCAGATGTAAGATAGGATCACTAAGCTCCCTCCCCCAACTAGGAGCAGCCACTTCCCTGGTCCTTTTGCATTGACACAGAATGTCTGGGTGGCTCAGCCTCTGTGAAAAGGAAGAAAAGAGCAACTTCCCTGATGGTCTCAGATGACGCTGTAGGGGGGCTAGCTCTTGCTTTTTGGCCCTGAGACGACTGTGCTTTTTAGCCAGAGAACAAAGATGCCAGATTCCAAGCTTTCAAGTTCAAAAGTCCCAGTGTCTGGGTCTAAGACAGGTAAGGCTGGAAAGAGGTACAAATGGGCAGAGCTCCCCACCCCCACCCCGCCCCACCACCCTATACACTACCAGGGAAGAAGCTATTGGAGGACCAGACAAGATGTTAGGCAGGGATTTAGGAGTGATCCTCATTCCTCCATGGCCAAGTCTGGGGGGATGTGGAAGGGACAGAACCCAGAATAAATTAGGGGAGGCAAGGCCATGGAGTGTGGCTTGGAAAGCTGGCACATTGCTACTGCTCTCAGATTCTGGAGGCAGCAGGAGCAGAAAAGAAATGAGAGCACATATGATCCACGGAGGTGGGAAACCCAGGAGGATTTATCACCAATAGAGGACTCTCACGGAGCAGTCCTCCCCAGCCGCCCCACCTATGCTATGGTGCTAAGGAACTCCTCAAATTTGGATCAATAGTGGAGGCAGGAGAAGGGGTGGGTGCGGAAACAGAGTTCACCTGAAAATGACTAAGAGAATGTTTTCTGCAAGCAGGTAATCGTAGAAAATAGAGATAAACTGAACTAAAGAAAAGTAATATATTTGCATAACTGAGATCCTGGCTTCTATATTTACCAGCTTCTGGGGTTGACAGCTGAATCTCTGGGCCCCACCCCCAAGGTTCATTCAAAAGATGTGGGAGGGGACTCAAGTTCACTTCTAACAAGCACCTCCAGTGATTCTCATGTAAGGACGTGGAGAAAACCCAAAGGTTTTCTCTTGCTGTTTTTTTCTTCTTTTAACAACTGACTTAGAAGTTGCTGTGGAAAGGGGCCGGGTCATTGCCACACTGACGCATGAACTTGCTCCATCCACATGAGTCACACCTGACCAAACTAGTAATTAATTTCAGAGAGCTTGTGTGTCCTTCAACACAGCATGTAAAGAAGAGGCCTTCTAATTAGGAGCAGAAGCATGCCTCTGGGAATGCTGCCTGGAATGGGGACCATGGGGCTAGCTCCACCATCATCGCATCAGCTATTCAAACCCTGTGATGTCTGGCTTTGCCTTCTAATCTGGAAGGCTCCAGGGGCTGCCTGCCAAGCCCTGGGCTCCTGGAGGGAAGAGAGACTACCAGGTACCTACTGTATACAAGGTGCTTTACCTGAGCTCAGTGTCTTAATTACACAAATAATATGACTGTATTCTCCTCAAAAAACATTAAAACTTTCAACATAAATCTGAGGTTCCCTTGGACACTCTCCAATTCATTTGTCTTTTTGTTTTACTTTCTGAAAGTTTTCTTGTATTCTCCTTTTTGGGAAAAAAAAACATTTTTTGTTATATATATTTACCTATTTTTTTCTACTATTCTTTATCCTTAAATAAAGATGGATGTTGATTTTTTTTTAATTTCCAAAATGCAGTATCTTCTCTCATCTCCCTGAGGATAATAATTATATATATTTTTAAAATTCAGTATTACATTTTAAACTAGGTATTAGGGAACCACCAAAATTCAAAAGGTAGAAGAGAATGTACAGCGAACTCTTGTTCTGAGTCACCCAGGAGCCCTGCTCCACACAGCTGCTGTCTCCAGTCTTGCAAATCTTCCTGAACGACTGGACTGGTGCAGAGACCGATATAGACATGGAAACTTTTTTTTCTCTTTAAAACTACAAATGCTAACAGTCTATATGTATTGAGTTTCCCTTGCCATTTTTTTAAACTTTCCAATTAAAGATTGTTTTTCCTCCTTGTGCTTAATATCTGTTTCTTCCAGATTTCTATGATGGCCTTTCTTTCTTTTTTAATATATGGGAGGAGCCTCTCTTTCATTTTGGAGGCTTTCTTTGAATGCTGGTTGTTGACTCTCTATTAATATTTAATAGGTTAATAGGGAGCCACCAAGAGGTTAAGTGAAAGCTGTGTGTGTGTGTGTGTGTGTGTGAGAGAGAGAGAGAGAGAGAGAGAGAGAGAGAGAGAGAGAGAGCATTCATTGACTGTTGGCTTTGCTGTAGGACAGTGGAAGTCTTTTCCTGCAGACTCCCAAATGTTGACAGGTTGCAGGCTTTCTCCAAGGCCCTTCAGTTTTTTGAAAAAAATATCCTCTATTCCATATCCCTGCCCTGCGTGTGTGTGTGCTGCGGGGGGGGGGGATCTAGAGCAGAGTGGGGGTTTCTTTTTCTAGCTTTAAGCCTCACCTCTGCTGCACCTTGGGTCCCCAAGTCCAAAGCCTCCCAAAAATGGGCGTGCGGAGGGGTGGTGTATGTGACTCAGGTGTGAGAGGGGAGGGAGCCCCGGGGGTCTCAACACTTTGAACACAGGCTCTCGGCCACCCTGTGTTCAGCCAGGCTCTGACCTGGGGTCTGGGGACCTCTAGGATCTTCGGGCATGGTATCCTGCTCGGTCTGTCACCACCCTTAGGCCATCGTCCAGCCTCCAAAGCCTTGTTGAAATCTTTTTCTCCACGGCTGTTTTCTCTCCTGGTCTTTACGTCCTTGTAGATATATGCTTCTGTGACTCCTCTTCTGTTATTCAGTTAAGTTTTGGACAGCAGAGAAGACAAATGCTCCATGTTTAACCAGAAATCTCACCAGTTTATTTAACTAGTTCCTCAAGGACTAGCTTTTAGCTGTTTCCAATGTTGTTGCTGTTATAACGTTGTTATAAATACCTCCCGTGACAATCCTATGAGGTAGGTACCATCTTGATTTTACATTGGGGAAACCTAGGCTCAAAGAAATACCCTGATGGGTTTTTCTCTTTTTAACTGGTTAGTCTTTTTTTCTTTTTCATATATAGAATGATGTCTCATTAAAAATTTTTTTTTGTATAAAACATAGTATACATACATAAAGTGATAACATTCAATCCATGTCATTCTCCCTGCTCAAGTACCAAGCACAGTGCAGAAACCAGGCAGGCAAATGAATAATGAATGATGGTGAACCACTGTCTCAGCAAGAAGTGTTTTAAAGGAGAACCCAGCATAGCAGGCAAATGGATTGCTACTGGTGGACTCCTAGGCACCTGTTTGGGGAGGAAGGGTTTGGGCTGGTGAAGCCCTGATCACTTGCTACCAGTGTGGCCAGGGAGCCAGCCCCTGTCACTGCAGCAGGGCAGGCCCAGGCCTCAGGCCCCTGGGAAGCAGAGAAGTGTGGGCATGGGTGGTAGGGGAACCTCACTGGGGCCCAGTGTGAGCAGGACAAATGTAGGCAGATGGGTCTCCCGGGACTGGGAGCCTGGGAGACTCTTGGCCCCATGCCCTCACTCTGCAGCCTTCCATTCATTAGAAATTCACTGGGGTAAACAAGCCCCGCTATTAAATGCTTTCTGAATTGAGTCAGCTGATCTGGCCTGACAACCAGAGGTCTTGGGTTCTGGTCCCAGCTGTCCCTGTCTGCACAATGTCCTCAGGCAAATGGCTTTCTCCTTGGGCCTCATTTTCCTTACTTGTTAAATGAGGCCTCTTTCACTCTCCAATACCAGGCACCATGCTGGCACCAGGAGCTATGATCATACACAGGAAAAGAGATCATTAAAACATGGGGTGGTTGCCACTGCCCCTGGTCATGGGGTCATTGTTGGCTCTGAGGCCACAGCATTCATGATGAGCTTATTTCAAATTGTGTGTGACCGCTGGGTATATATACTTGTCCCTGTGGGATTTGTCTTTGGATGTTAGCTAGAAGAAAGAATGATGAAAAGCTAACTGCCTTCCAGAACAAGTCTCTTATTTAAAAGGGAACTGAGGCCCAATGAAGAAGTCACTTGGAAGTAAAGGCTGTGACTGAATTACAGGATGTTCACATTTTTTAAATTATCAGAGAAATAAAAACATATTATTTAAAAACAACAAAAAACACAGTGTGTTTGCCAATAATACCCCAAGAAAGCTAGAGGGGAAAAAAAGCACCCATCATGATCTTTGATGGACCTGGAGGTCAAGACGCTTGCTGACACAGCTCAGACTTCAGCCAGAAAGGAGACTGCGAGGCTCACATGACTGGAATGTAGCTGGAAACAGCAGGGTCCAGGCACTCACATGATGTCATCAGTTACCTGTTTCTGATTCCAGCTCTGCTTGCCTTTGACTTTGCTTCATTACCAAACAGGGATGAAAAGCAGCTGCAGGCTCACTTTCTTTTAAAATATAGGGGTTTTTGTTTGTTTGTTTTTAATGAATGTGGCAAAATTTCAAAAGAGCATATAGATAAAGATTCTCTCCCACCTGATTTCCCAGCCACCCAACTTTTGCCCGTCAACCACCAGTCCTCCCAGTATGGTTCGTCTCCTTCCAGAGATGTTCTGTGCACATACACAGCTTTCTACATTTTTTTTTTACAGAAATAGAAGAAAACTATATGGACTCTTCTGCAATTTGCTTTTGTCATTAAGTATCTTGGAGACTGTTCCACATCCGTGTATAAAGTTTGCTTTTGTCCTGGCTGCTTGGTATTACTCTGTAATGTAATTTAACCAACCCTCTGTTGAGAGACATTTAAGTTGTTTCCAGTCTTTTGCAAATACAAGCAAAGCTGCAAAGAATAATCTACACATTCCCCGTCCACCTGTGTGCAAATATGTAGGGCTAATTCCTAGACGTGAAAGTCCTAGATGAAAAGGGGATGGGTCTTTGTGATTTTGATTGATTTTGATTTTGATGGAATATTGCCAAGTTGCTCTCAGGTGGATGTGTTACCAATTTTTACTCCCACCCACAAGCAAGTGGTCATTACAAATGTAAGTTAAATATGATTTGCATTTCTCTTATGGTGAGTGAACTAGGCATCTCTTCATATATTTGAGAGTCCGTTATATTTCCTTTTTTGGCAAATGTCTATAATTTTTCATACATTTTTATTGGATTATTGATTTTTCTTACAGATTTGTAGGACATTTTTATGTATCAAAATTAGCTCTTTCTCTGCAATATGAGTGATAAATATTTTCCCTAGATTATCATTTATCTTTTAACTTTTGCTTATTTTTCTAACCTTTGCTTATTTTTTTAACCATGCATACTTTTAACATTGTAAATGTATATTTAAATACCAGTCTTTTGTGACTTCTACGTTTTGTTTTCATACTTATGTCTTCCCCACTCCAAACTATTTACTTCTGTGATATTCTTATAAAATTGCACAACCTCAGTCTAATCATGAGAAATCATTAGACAAAACCAAATTGAGGGACATTCTGCAAAATAACTTATCAGTACTCCACAAATGCGTCAAGATAATGAAAGGGAAAAAAGAAAAAAAAGACCGAGGGATGGTCTCAGATTGGAAAAGCTAAGGAGATGTGACAACTAAATGCAAGGTGAAATCCTGGATTAGGTCCTGAATCAGAAAAAGGGTATTAATGCGAAAACTGGAAAAATTCAAATAAGATTGACCTGTAGACTAGTTAACAGTATTGTATCAACACTAACTTCCTGGTTTCCATAATTATACCAAGGCTGTGTAAAACATTTGGAGAAGCGGGGTGAAGGGTAGACAGGAAATATGCATTATTTTTGCAAATTTTCTGTGATCTAAAATTATTCCAAAGTATGGAGATTCCTCAAAAGACTTAAAATAGACTTACCATATGATACAGCAATCCCACTCCTGGGCATATATCCAGAGGGAATCTCAATTCAAAAAGATACATACACCCCAATGTTCTTAACAGTATTATTTACAATAGTCGAGACATGGAAACAATCTAAATGTCCATTGACAGATGACTGGATAAAGAAGGTGTGGTATATTTATACAATGAAATACTACTCAGCCATAAAAAAGAATAAAATAATGCCATTTGCAGCAACATGGATGGGCCTAGAGACCGTCATTCTAAGTAAAGTAAGCCAGAAAGAGAAAGAAAAATACCATATGGTATAACTTATATGTGGCATCTAAGAAAAAGACAAACTAATTTACAAAACAGAAACAGACTTACAGACATAGAAAACAAACCAGGGAGGGGAATGGGGTGGGAAGGGATAAACTGGGAGTCTGAGATTTGCAGATACTAATTTATATAAAATAGATAAACAAGTTCATACTGTATAGTACAGGGGACTATATTCAACATCTTGTAGTAACTTACGGTGAAAAAGAATGTGAAAACAAATATATGTATGTTCGTGTATGACTGAGGCATTATGCTGTACACCAGAAATTAATACAACATTGTAAACTGACTATACTTCAATAAAACATACATATATAAATAAAATAAAATAAAATAAAATAAAATAATTCCAAATAAGAAAGTTAGAAATGTCAAGATTTCTTTAAGTACTTTTATGGGTTTTTTTTTAATACTGTAATCTTTGATTTATCAGTAATACTGGCATAAGGTATTGATCCATATTTTTCCCCAAATGGTTACTCAGTTGTTCTAATAACTTTTACTGACTAATCCCTTTTCCCCACTGATTTTTTATTTTAAAATTACCTATTTTTTAAATTATAAAAAATACATAACATAAAATTTACCATCTTAACCGTTTTTAATTAAAGTGTACAATTCAGTAGTGCTAAGTACACTCATCTTGTTGTGCAACCAGTCTCCAGAATTCTTTTCATCTTCCAAAACTGAACTCATATAAGTAGCATCAAGCAGTATTTGTCTTTTCCTGACTGGCTTATGCTGATTAACAAGCTACTAATTTCACAATAAAATGAAAACCTATTTTTGATGCTGGTTGGCAAAGCCTCTAGTGTTTACTAAGAGATAGATAGTTGAAGTGCTTGTAGTAGAGACTTCTGGAGTGTGGATGAAGGACGTGAGGCACAGAGAGGTTAAGTGACCTGTTGCCAATCACACAGCCAAGAAGGAGAGGCTGCACCTTAAACCAAGGACTGCTTCCACAGCTTGCTGTGGTCTTTGCCCTGGGCTGGGGCTCATATAAGAGAGTCCAGACATGGAAACTAACAGCATCTCGGTGGTGTTTGAAGATGGGAGGTGGGGGAAGTCACCCAAGGAATAGTGACCATCAATGTTTAAGGGACAAGCCAAGGAGACAACTGTGGAGCAGACTGGCGCTCTGTGAAGTTCATTAAAAAGCCCCCACTCCTGGGCTCTCCTTGTGCCTGGAGTGTATTGACAAATTAATCCCCACTCCCCACTGTAGGACCCTTCACAAACCTGCATTTCTGTAAGATAAAAACATCTTCTCTTGGGGGAGGGTTCAGTGGCAGAGTGCATGCCTAGCATGCGCAAGGTCCTGGGTTCAATTCCCAGTACCTATGTTTAAACACACACACACACACACACACACCCCTAAAATTACCTACCCCTCCATTAAAAAAGTATCTTCTCTTCAGGAGTATTTACCCTAACAAAACTAAACTGCCCCAAGAAAGAGCCCACCTCACAATACCCTAGAGTAGTTAATCCTATTATTCAGAGTAGTCCTGACAGATCTTACAACTAGTCAGGTATCTCAGTCAGGTACCTGTGCACGAATTAATCACACAGCCCCCTACCCATTGTGTTCACAGCCCCTTCCGCCCAATAAAAGACCCTACACGTTCACCCTGGCACTCACACAGGCACTTCTGGTCTGTGTGGCCCACTGTTGCCTGTAACAGCATCTCTATTAAACTTTCTTTGTTCTTTAATCCTTTGGTAAATTCTTTTACCGCCTGTGCAACACCGGCCAGCCTTGTGTCCCACAACAACCTGGTAATACATCCTCAGTGACTGGCAGGCTGTGGGTTCTCAATCAAAACTCATTAGACGAAATTTAAGACGGAGAAGCCAGAACAGCGGGAGGTAAGCCAGGGGAAGACAAGGGAGAACATATTTCAAATATGGTCACCATATTATATGCTGAGAAGAGGTCAAGCTCAAGTCTGAGAAGTAACTTCTAGATTTAGGAACAAGAAAGTCATTGGTGATGAGCAGTTTCTTGGGACTGTAGGAGCAGGAAAGTTCTGGTAAATATTTAACAACCAACTTTCCCCCAACAAAGTATGCATTTATGTACATACGTAAATTTATTATAAGGGGAAGGGAGGGTATAGCTCAGTGGTATAGCATGTGCTTAGCATGCAGAGGTCCTCGGTTCAATCCCCAGTACCTCCACTAAAAAGATAAATAAATAAATTTAAAATAAATAAATAAACCTAATACCCCCAAAAAAGCTTAATTAAAAAAATAAGTTTGTACATATTTTACTGATAAAAGGATGTGTAACACAGAATTTACAAATAAAATAAACAGTATTCTTTATTGTAAATTCTACTCTTATATCCATGATTTCATAAATGGAGTTGTAGCCTAAGTTCCAATATGAAGGTTGGTTGATATTTTTATTTACATTTTCAAGTAACACAAAAATAAAACACTGAAGATACGTTGAAACTTCACAGATTTTTCAATTACTTGGGTGACTTCTTTGCTGAATCTGGTAAGTTTTCAAATTTTGGGAGAGTATTCCCTCAATTTTTTGTGCTATTCACAATGTAACAGTCACAGACATGACACTTAAAAGTTTAACCTGCATTATTAACATTTTCTCCATCACTTTCTTAAGTGGAGACAATCAACAAAACCTGATATGTAGAATTTGCCAATTTTTGTGGTGTAGATACTCCCACTCAGGCCAATTTCAAACTATTGACTTGATGTCACTAAGTAAATTGGGAAGAGATACACAGTAGTACATAATTTTATAGTATTTCCACCATACAGATACAATAAATGTAGACGACATAAAAACATATAATAGTAAATTTAGAAAATAACCAGGACGTAAAGAGTTTTGAGTATTTATTCTCTCTGTTTAAAAATGTATTTAATTGCAAGATTACATGGTTTAATTTTTGATAATTGTATTTAACAACCAGTCCACAATGTTTTTGAAAAACAATCAGTTTTCACAAGTTAATAGAGCACATCACTGGGTGTGGTGAAAGCCAGATTGCAGTGGAATGTGACTTTCCTTATCAAGCCTGTAACCATAGCCCGTATTGTCCACCTTTCTTGCCTCGGGAACAATCTGCTCCCCTACCTCTCTGCTGAAGCCACACTCCAGGACCTCACTCAGACTGATCTTGTAGGAGCAATACTCCTGCCACATTTAGCAAATGAATCCTTACTCTACAGCATCTGTAAGTCTTCTTTGTAGCATGTATCACAATTTGCTATTAAATTACTCTGGGAGTACCATAAATCGCTTCGTGTCTGTCTCCATGAACCATGATATCTGTGATGGTGGGGGCAGAGTTATGGGTCATATTCACTAAGTACCTACTACAGTGCTTTGCATATAGTATATGCTCAGTAAGCACTCACTGAATGAATACTCAAAACGAAAGGCTGTCGGAAGAGACAGAACGTTATCTGCGTGGAGGAATGACCTGAGGAGCACAATCAGAAAGCACCTCCTTGGAAGCCTTTTGCTTAGTTAGAATAGCCAGGGGGGTGAAAATTATTCACAGAACCTTCTCTAGAAAACAATCCTGAAAACATTCTTCCTGTAACAAAGTAGAACATAAGCATCGCTAGCTACTATATACAAAATAGTAACAATTTTTCCTAAATGCTCACACAAAGCCCACCTCTCCTACGTACCACGCACGGAACAACCGTGATAACAATACACTGTCTGTCAAAAACGTAAATAAGAGTAATGATCGCCAGTTAGAATCAGACAGGAGCAATCAGGGTGTTGCAAGTCCTGATCACGCAGAGCCGTTAATCACGAATCATGCGAGCTCCAATCATCATATTCTATTCTGCCCTCCAAACGGAGGAACAGGTAAGGATTATCCTACCTGACGATAACATGCTCATCTGCGGCAGTCAATACTCTGGGGAAAAGACCCCACTATTAGTAAGGGTGAGTAATAACGCAGCAAACTACAAGGTACTTAGGTTCTTCCATTTCTGTTGTTACACTAATTTGCAGATTGTTAAAGTCTGTTTTTCCACTTGACTGCCAAAAAAGGATAAGTGAACTCCTCCCAGAATGCTCCACTCACGAACTGGGTGCCCTAACATACACGCACCAAATTATTTACATGTCTCCGCCCACGCTCTTCCGCCAGACCGCTACCGTAATAACTAAAATAAAAGCGATACCTATTATCTTACAGTCTGTAAGGCTGAAAAACTGATTTCCGCTTCTCTAGTACTTTGGCCACCCCAATTCTCCCCTGAAATTTTTTTAAATCTTGATCTTATCCTAAAATATATTTCATTAAAAAGAACTACAAACAAAACGCAGATAATTTCAGACTCGAGAGATAATTACCCAAACACCAACAATGACATTCTCCACCAAATGGAGATTTAGGGGGAGAGCTGAAGCCCGTGGTTTCCTTCTTCCAGAAACGGTGAGTCGTTCTTCGCTCCTCCAGCCTTTATTCCTACTTCTGGCCATGAAAGTATCAGAAAGGTTTCTTTTTCAGCCCAAAGACGTTGATGAATAATGCTATTTCAGTGACAGCTGGGAGGGCACTGCGGAAGGTAGGTGGTCGGTTTAGGGCCCCTTCCAATAAAAATAATCAAATTCCCAAACTAGAGATCCCACCCCAAAAGTGTAGGAGGGGAACACTTCAAAAGACTACAAGATGTTGAGTGGATCAGATATCTCATAAATGGAGTAAGGGCTGGGTAGGGGAAATCTTCAGATTAAGAGTAAATCTTCCTTCCCTATCCCCAAACATTGGGAGATACCATACCTGCAGAAGACAAAAATGTACCAGTATGTGGTGCACTCCCAACGCTCAAATATGAAAAAGGATAGGGACACAGATGCACTACAGTGAGCCCCAATGGCTTGGGAACGCACCAGGGTCAAGGAAAGCCTTTGGATCAACAGGTTGTTAGTGATGGCCCACAAAAAGCTAGGGTGGGCTGGCATCTGCATTCAGGTTCACCTCCTGGAGAGCAGAGCACCTCTTGCTCCCTTTATCACATTGCAAAGGCCAGAGCCAGCAGCCCTGACTTCTGAATTTTAGGACAACCATGTGAGTAGAGGACAGAGTTGAGCCTGCACAGCTGGGACCCCAAGCTATCCCCACTGCATATCTAGCCTGGACCCTTCAGGTGAGGTAGTAGGCCCCCCATCTACTCCAGGCACAGAGAAATGCTCACAGTGACATTATACACTCTGCAGAATCACTCTCCAGCACCCTGGTCCTCCTCATCCAAAATTCAGATATTGAGAGCCTTCCCTGATCCACCTTCGTTTCTTTTGAGTTCCCATAGTGCTTCATATTTTTACACATCCTATGAACATTGAATTATAGATGTCTATGTGTCTGCCTCTTCCTCAAGGTAGAAAACTGTGTTTTACTCCCATTTTGAGATCACCATTGCCTGGTGCATAGCAGGAGCTTAACAAATGACCAAAGATTGTATTAAATCTTCCACATTGCCTAAGATCTCTCAACTGGAGGAATTCTGTTTGCCTACTAGGGCAAAAACCACTGTACCAGAAAGGCCTAGTTAGATGGCTGGAGGGAGCTGTGATGGAAATGGGCCGTGCAGGAAAGGTGAGCAAGTAGAAAGGATACAGATGAGGCTCTGGGTGCTGTTGAACATGGACACTCCCGAGAAGAAACCGGCCAGCTCCACTGCAAAGAGGCCCAGAGTGACAGAGAGTGCTGCTACCAACCTGCAAAAAGGAAGGGGGATGGCTCAGGCCTTCTGATCTTTTTCTAAGATCCCTTCACTCCCATTGCTGCTTAATTCTGACCACCACACCCCGAGTGCTCACTGAATGTCCTGCTTTTCATACTCCTCGGGAGTGAACGTGAGAGGCAGGCAGGCCTGGATGTTGCTGTCCTGGGGAGTAGGGCAGAGAGGAAGAAAAGTTCAAAGAGGTCGGGTGGCAAAGGATGGGAGGAAGCGACCGGGTAAGGGCCCGGGGGAAAGGGTTGGGTGGGGCTGGGACCACCCCAAGGTGGGAATGGGGACGAGATGAGAGGGGCCATAGGCCTTACCCGGGACCAGAATAACGTGATGACGACCACCAGATGCGCCAGGAGCGTCAAGAAACGAGAGGGCACGAGCCCCGAAATCCGGCCCATGGCCCCCAGGGGCAGGGGTACAGCCTGGAGCAGAGGCCGTGGTCTCCGGGGCTGGAAGCTCAGGGAAGGCCACTCCTCAAATCTCTCAGTTTAGCAGAGAAAATTCGATGTACGCCTCCTTCCCGCTAGTGCAGGCGCCACCCAGTTGCCTTGGTAACCGCGTAAGCGGGAGCTACGACGGGAATCTCTGAAAATCTCGCGAGAGCAGTAAATTCTCGAGCCGCGGCGGGCCTCCTGCGGAGGGCAGGTACCGGGTCCTGGCCAGGTGCCGATCGCTTTCTGCCAGCCGCCTCCTCAAGCGCAGCAGAGCTGTCGGCACCAGAGAGTGTGCGGTGGCGCGCCCCGCACCGCCTAGTCAAGTACAGTAGACCTCACTGCTTCTTTCCCATGAGATGACCCTTAAAATGAGTGATACTGCTGACATCTAAAGTACAATGAGTGGTGGGCTTCCCTTGCAAATCGACATGGAAATTGCAAGCATGGAAACATTCTTAGCACATAGACAAGATTCAAGGACTAAAGAGCTTTTTATGCTTTTCTCTCGGCCTGTAATTTACATGCCCTTTCTCCTAGGAATAGAGAGCCCAAGCCTTCAGAGCCAAGCTCCCCCGGATAGTTTATCAAGTCTGACTCTCCTAGAGTGAAAGTGATGAAAGCCCAGGATCTGTTTGTTTGTTTGTTTGTTTGTTTGTTTTGCAAGATTCTCCAAGGTCCCTGGAACAAATAAAGTGAAGAGAAGGAGTCAGCTGTGTGAAGATGTGGGGAAAGAGCATTCCAGGCAGAGGCACAACAAGGGCAAAGTTCCTTAGGTGGGAACAAGCGCCTTGTGTTTGTTGAACAGAAAAGGAGCTAGTGTGTCTGAAGCCTAGTAGTGGAAGAGGAAGAAGACATCAGGGTGAAGTGGGATGAGTAGACAGGCCTTGCCGCCAAGGTGGGGAGGGGAGGAGGACAGGCTCAAATTTGTATTCCAAAAGATGACTTGGGTTACAACATGGAGAATGGATTTTTAAGAAGATTTTAAGCAGTAGGTTTGTGAAGAAGCCATAGACTTATCCAGGAAGGAAAGAATGAGATTGGACAAGGTGGAGTCAAGGAGATGGAGTGAAGTGGAAGGAATCTAGAGATCGTTAGAAAATAAGGAAATCTGAACACGGGACTGTGGGTGGGTGAGGAAAAGGGAGGGATCAAAGCTGGCTTTGATTTTGGGCTCCAATAGCTGGAAGTTTGGGGCATTGTGCTCATAATAGTCTTCCTGCCTAGGGGACCTATAGATAGTAAAAACTGGTAGTCAACGTTCACACTGTGAATTAGGAAACAGCAGGCATTTAGGTCTGTCCTGTCACTTTCCGTGACCTTGGTTCACAGAAGCCTGCTCTACAGAGGCATCTCTCAAAAGCAAGTTTTGGGGCCACCCTGTGGCCATAGGAAGTACTGCCGGTGACCAGGTTTAAAAACAAAGAATGTGCTCTAATCAATTCATTGTTTACCATGAGTTACAGGTCATACAGGAAAGACTGGATAAATGTGCGATTTTTTACCCCCATTATTTATCAGAATAAAGGTTCCCTAGCATCCTCCCAAAGTGACTAATTAGGTTTTTTTAGTTGTTAGGTTTTAGCATATTTTGTGTGTTTCAGTCTATTGCAGCTGTTATTCTTTTTGATTCTCATATTGTCTCACTTTTGGATTAGTGCTGTCCAACAGGACTTTCCATGATGATAGAAATATTTCATATTGTCTCTGTCCTGTATGGTAGCCAGCTAGCTCCTTGTGAGTCCTGAACACTTGAAATGTGGCTATTGGGACTAATGAACTGAATTTTAAAATTTTAACTTAATTTGAATAGCCCCTTAATGAATAGCCATCCTAGTGTCTACCATATGGAGCAAGGCACCTCTGGACAGAATAGTTTATTGGCTTCCTAATATTTGGAAGTTGGTGGGGTGAATGGAGCAGATTTAAACCCCAGAGAGCACTCTAGGTAGTACTCAGGGTAATGACACTGGACTAATCCTACTTCTCACTTGCCTCAGCGTGGCCACTTACTGGGAGTGCAGAAGGACTGGGAAGGAACGATGACAGGGTCAAGTAGAGATGTCCAAAAGCACTGGATGTCTGAATCCAGAGGTAGGGGCAGGATTTAGGAGCCCATAGCACACAGGTAATGGCTGACTCCAGGGAAGGTGTGTATCATGAGGAGAGAATACAGTTTGAGGGGGAAAGACAGAAAAAGAGACTGGGGGCGGAAAGCTAGGGGAAGGCCAGCAGAAAAGTGTCATGACAACCAAGGAAGAAGAAGGTTCTTAAAAAAGATGTTGCCCAGTCAATTAAGGCCAGCCTCATGGAATGCCAACGAGCTTGGCCGTGATGGTGGTCCCTGATAACTTTCCAGAGAGCCATTATATGGAAAGTGCAGGCATTTGGCTTGGAAGGGAAGGAGTGAGACACAGCATGACTTCTTTTGCCATCTTGACTGGTAGAACCCCTCTCATCCTTCAAGAAGCAAATAGGGTCTCTGCCAGCTTCTGGTATCTCTCTTTAGACGTTCTCAGCTGTCTCACCTGGGGAGCTTTACAAAATGTTGATATTTTTGGTGATAGAAATCAGAATAGTGGTTTAGGAAGGGACATGAAAGAATCTTCTAGGGTGAAGGAAATGTCTTCTACAAAGAAAGGTTATGGGTTGAATTTGTCAGAAATCTCCAAAATAAACACATAAGATCTGTGCATTTCATTGTAGGTAAATTATTCCTTAGAATTGTAAAAAGTGAGGAAGTTACCAATGCTGGGGTTCTGACCTGGACCATTTATTTATTTGTTTGTTTGTTTGTTTATTGAAGTATAGTTGATTTACAATGTTGTGTTAGCGTCAGGTGTACAGCATAATGATTCAGATACACATATATATTCTTTTCCATTGTAAGTTATCACAAGATATTGAATATAGTTTCCTGTGCTATACATTAGGTCTTTGTTGTGTATGTTATATATAGTATTGTGTATCTGTTTACTCCGGACTTTTAAATCATTATATCCAAATCTGGGGTTTCTGTGTAGCTATCTGTAAGACTCGGCAGGCAAGTTTAATGTGCAGCCGGGGAGGAGACGCACCTCTGGAGGAGGTAATCCCTCATCCCCACGTGACGAGGGCTTTAGCTTGGCTCCACCTTGTTGCGTTTGCCTGGTGTCAGTTCTTCCTCCCGTTTCTGCGCAAGTCCATCCGGGCTGGGTTGTTAGCTCTCGGTCCCCCAGGGAAGTAGTTCAGGGCGGCCTGGTCGTCGGCAGGACACAGGGGACGGGGTGCGGAGGGCCCTGCTGGTCTCACGAGGCCTGCGGGACAGCACAGGCGCCACGAAGCGGGATTTTAGAGGTTTAGGAAAGCCGTCGGCTCTTGCGCTTCGCCGCCTGGCCGTCCAGTGGTCATAAGAGGACCTGGCCAGCACTGTGGCCGACTGACCTCGTGGCGCAACGGTAGCGCGTCTGACTCCAGATCAGAAGGTTGCGTGTTCAAATCACGTCGGGGTCAACTGCCTTTTTTCTAACGGGTTGAGTATTTTTATTTATTCTCCTCATTTTCAACTCTTGAAGCCCCAACGTCCAGGTCAGAGAAGAAGCACCTCGTAGGAGCCAGAACGGGAGGAATCTTGGCGCGAAGTCCCGAGCCACCCCGCTGGGGGAGCCCAAGGATCTCGCGGTAGTTTTTGCGATAGATCTGGGTTACCGTAAATATGGACGGAAAGCTGGGCTCCTTAAGACTGAGGCACGCGCCGAATCGCTCAACGCAGAGGAGAGGTTTGGGCGCTGGCGCAGGTTAAAAGGTCCCTTGGCAGCCAGAGCCTTTCGAATCGTCTTTGCGGTGCTGGGCAGAAACCCTCGAAACGCGCTCCCTTCGCGACGTGGGTGGGCTCACGCTTACTCTGAGAAGAGTTCAGACCCCAGAGAGAAAATGTTAGAACCACTTTTTGTGGACGAGGTGGCCGAGTGGTTAAGGCGATGGACTGCTAATCCATTGTGCTCTGCACGCGTGGGTTCGAATCCCATCCTCGTCGGTTTCTGAGTACTACGACCACTGTTCAGTTTTATAATCCAAAGACATGAATTTCTCTTGTTACCTTCCCTCTGCCAGATTCAGTTTCTGTGTTATCCCTTCACTCTAGCTCACAGCAGCTGCGGTTTTCGTCCCTTCTACCCGGTTTTCCAGTACAGCCAAAGGTTAATTAGGAAGGAGATCCTGGCATTCGCTTTCCTGACATGAATCTGACCTGGCCAAGGAAATAACTTGCGAACACCGACGCGCTAGGCGCCGTGGCTTAGCTGGTTAAAGCGCCTGTCTAGTAAACAGGAGATCCTGGGTTCGAATCCCAGCGGTGCCTCCGCCATCGGTTGCTTTTGCAAACACACTGCGAGGAAGTAACGTTGAATCTCTGGGCTACGATTTTCTACAGATCCATCCCTTCTCTCTCTTCGGCAATCTACCAGGTGCTATCAGGCTGCGTTTTCCATTTCCGGTTGTATGAGTCAGCGCTAAGTGTAGGTTGTTAGTCCCGCGCTCTGTTTGCGACTAGACCTGCCGCCAGGCACCGTAGTGCTTGTCAACATTTTGGCTTGGCTATTACTTCCCGAAATGCTCATTCAATCTTCGTATTCTGTTTTCCTGTCCCAAAATAGCTTTACCAATTTTTAAATTTTTCTTAAGTCACCATTGATCAATAGTGTATCTTTTACATAGTTTCATATTAAAAAAAAAAGAATATCAACCGGCCGGTTAGCTCAGTTGGTTAGAGCGTGGTGCTAATAACGCTAAGGTCGCGGGTTCGATCCCCGTACGGGCCAGGTACTTAGGTTTTCTAAGATTCTGTACTGACTATTTCTTGTTACTTGGTAAGTCTCGTGAAGCAACATTACCAATCCCAGAACTTTTCCCACCCTAAAGAGAAACGTGTTTAAATTTAGTCCAGAGTGCTAGTGTGTTGAGGGGGAGGAGGAAAGTGTAAGGAAACTGGATCTCTTCCCGTGACCTCTGTTTTCTATATCTCCTGACTACAACACAGGGCTCCTAGAATTTCCTATGTGCCTTGTAAACAGAAGGCTGACAGGTATTGGAACAAAGATTGTCTCAGACCATGCATATGGCACTGATCAACAGAGTGTGGGAAATGGGGTCAGGAATGGAGCTAACAAGTGTTTCCAGTCTTCCTCTAGAGCCAAAATGTCCAGTTTTCCCAGTCCCTGCCTGTCCACTTCAGGAACTGAGAAGAACCCCTTCCCCTTTCTCTTCTGGAGCACCTTGCTTCCTACTCTGCTTTTACTGGATCTCTGAGCCCATATCTGTGTCTTGTATTTCCCCTCAGATCTGCCGCTTAGGGGCAGGAACCATATCCTTCCCTACGTAGCCTGGAAATCCCACGCTACTCCCAGCACTGGCCTCAAGAGAACTCCACGAAAAAGACCGACCCTTATTCCCATTCCTTTGGCTCATCAATCCCTGTAACCCCACACAGACACAGCCTCAGCCTTAGCAGCAGCAGCACTTTAATTCCACAAAAACTCAAAGTCAAAACTGATTAGAACACTCCACAACAGGTGGGCTTCAAAACCAGCAACAATTCTATCTGAACCCTGAGAGCAGTGAGACCCCTCCCAACTCATCCCCTCTACCGTGCAATACATTCCTTCTTGCTCCACCCTGGTTATGGCTGGGGAAGTAGGATGGTAGGGGGCCAGAGGGCAGAAGCAGGAGGTTAACCATCTACAAGCATGCATCCTTGTCTGTATGGTATGCGGTCAAGGACCACTCAAGCTCCCATAGCCCCTGTCACCTGAGATGTGACCACTGGAGGTCAGGGTGGCCACAGTGGGGGCTGGTGCCTCCTCTGTTCTCCTTTCTTGATCACATATAGCAGTCAGGTCTCCCAAGCCCAGACCAAAAGCCCTGGGTTCCCAGAGATGGTGCTCTAACTAGGGAAGAGAGTTGGGAGAACAAGGTAGCTGCAGATGGCCAACTGAACAGAAGCAGATCATCATTCCCTCCCACCAGGAGAGACTTTAGAACTTGCCCATATACACCTGCATAAGGCCCAGCGAGTGGTCGCAGGCCTGCTAAATGCATCCAGAAGAGCCTCCAATATCTAGGTCTCCCCTCAGTGGGCAGGTCCCACTAGGGCTCCTTAGGATCCTGCTGGTCCCTGGCCTTGCCAGGCCTCTCCTGACCTCCTGGTCACTTGCACAGGGCTTCCAACACCTCCAGGGTGCGTCGGATATCCCGGACTTGGCGCGCCAGCCCCTGAACCGGCTGCAGAGCCCGCTCCAGCTCCTCGCAGCGAGCCAGCAGGGTGTACATGCCCTTGATACTCATGTCCACAGCTTCGCCTAGGGAGTCCACGGCGTCGCGGTAGGTCTGGATGCAGCCCACGCTTAGCGCTGTCAGCTCCTGCACCGCGCCACCCAGCCCGCGAAGCAGTCGGTCTACCCTGCAGCCCAGCTCCCGACTCAGCCGCTCCAGGTCCCGCAGTACGTCGGGGTCGATGGGAGGGATGGCCGGAGTGGGTGCGGGCGCTGAACAAGGCCGAGCAGGGGCAGGCGGCGGAGGTTGAGGGGCGCCGCTCAGACGGATCTTGAGTTGCAGGTTGTTGGCGACGAAGTGGGTGAGGTCGCCATGGCGGCTCACCGTGCCCTCGAGCTCCAGGGGGCTGGAGATGGTGGCGCGCCGCCCGCCGCCTGCTCCAGACTCGGCACCCCCTGCGGACCCCGTGCCGCCGCCGCACGCCCCGCTCAGCCCGTCCAGGCTGCGGCTGTCCTGAAGGCGGCTGGAGAACGAGCGGCCAGTTCTGCCGGCTGCTGCCGTTTCCTCGTCGTCTTCCTTCTGCTCAACTTCCATCCCGCCGCCTCCAGGGCTCCCTCGACAGCAGACCCTCTCGGATACAGGCTTGTCCTCCGGCAGTTCAGGGTCCTTGCGCCGGGAAGACCCATGCGAGTCGTGCTCGGGACCCAGCACCCCCAGGCGGCTCCCCGCCCCAGACGGCGTCCCTCCGCGGCCCGGCTTTTCCTCTGGAGCCTCCCATTCCGGCTGGTGGACGAAGCTGCAGCTCGAAGTCTTCGAGGACGCCCTAGGGTAGCGGCTTGAGCCCCCAACGTTCTCGGCCTCTTCCTCCCCGGACAGCCCGAGGCCTGAGGGCTTTTCAGAGGGCGTTCGGCCCGGCCCGCTGTCGAAAATCACGGTTTGCGGTTCCCCGGGAGCCAGAAAGTCCGCCTCGGGCCCAGGCGCCCCCCGGGACGACTCCATACTGCAGTTGGGGGCAGGAACCGAAGAATTGGTTCGCCCTGGCTGGGGAAGCGTTGGCTGCGCCTTTAAGGGGCGTTGTAGAGGTGCGCCAATTGGCCGCGGGCTGACAATGGTCAGGAAGGGAAGAGCACTTTGATTGGTTGTGGCGACCAGGAAGTCCCAGAAGAAGATCTGTCATTGAACAACCAAACACACGTGAGCGCCAGCAGGGTGGAGAGAAGGAGAGACAGCGGCGCTCGTCGCCCCGCCCTTTTAAAAAGTTGTGGGGGTAGATCTTAAAGATGAAGAGCCTGTAATGATTAAGTCCTCTGGGGGCGGGGCTGAGGCTCTTTCCGCCCACAATTGTCACGCCCACAATTGTTGCTTAGCAAACGCTTCTAGTGGGACCAAATCCGGGGTTCCTAAGAGAGATTCCTGGCATATAAGTAGTATATCCTCCCTGGACAGTCGGGATGGAATCGCATCTAGTTGGTCAGGAAAGATGAAACCAGAATTCTCAGCAGAGCATGAATGGTCATTCCATCGTCCTCGGCTAAAAGACCTAGCCGATGAACTGCCCAGAGCGACGCACAGTGGAGAGCAATTACAGGCTTTCCTGTCCGTTTGCCACTCTGTTCTCTGTCTCCTGACCCCTCCAGGTTTGAATCTCTCCCCTGGAGGATGGTGTGTGATTTTGCCACTAGGTAAAATAGTCAATAAATGAGTGGCCCTTTAGGTTAGAGCTGTGGTACCATTCTGATCTCATCTCTTCTTTCTCTTCACCTCACTGGTCCTGCTGGAGCCACACTGGCCTCCTTACTGTTCCTCTGACAAGACAGACATGCTCTTGCCTCACAGATTTACACTTGCTCTTGCAACACCCCCTCCTCCCTGCCCCTCTCTTCTTTGAGGCTGGGTCTACCAAGAAAAAATTTCAACTTTGATATTCCTCCTTCCCTTCTCTACTCAGGTCCTTATTCAATTGTTATCTTTTCAGTGAGGCCTCCCCTTACAATCTGTTTAAAATTGCAACCACTTTCTCCAGCAATTCCCCACTTTCCTTCCCTGCCTTTTCTTCATAACACTTACCACCATCTGACATACATGTATTTTGCTTACTTGCCCAAGTCAGCTCCATGAAGGTAATGCTTTTTGTCTGTTTTGTTCTTATCTGTAGCCCCAGCGCTTAGAACACTGCCTAGCATACAGTAGGTGCTCAATAAATATTTATTAAGTAAATGACCCCAAGCTGTTAATTTCCCCTTTTTGACTTGAACTCATTCAAGCTGTGTTTCTGTCACTTGCACCCAGAACCCTGTCTAATACACCGTGAGGCCAACGGTCTAATCTAAACTTCTCCCCAGTCTCTGGGACTGATGCCCCTTGCCTTCCTTTTACCCCTCGGCAGATGGAAGCTCTTTATTCAGCAAGTGACAGAAACAAGTTGAATCAACAAAAACAAACAGAAAACCCAAGGGGAATTTATTATGTCATGCAATAACGGTCTTAAGACATCAGAGAAGCCTGCATTTAGTACCCTAAGGCTATCATGAAGGGCCTGATTTCTTTCTGTGGTTTCCCAAGTGGGCTTCCTCATGGTGGCAAAATGGCTGTCATTTGTCATTCTTTGGGGATTATAGTAGTCTACTTGGGCTGCTATAACAAAATACCATAAATTGAGTGTCTTATACACCAGACATTTTTTTTCTCCCAGTTCTGGGAGCTGGAAGTCCAAGGTGCCAGCTGATTCAGCTCCTAGTGAGGTCCCTCTTCCTGGCTAGCCACCTTCTTGATGTTTCCTCATACAGTGGGGAGAGAGCTAGCTCTCAGGCCTTTTCTAATGACACTAATCCCATCATGAGGACCCCACCCTTATGAAACCACAAACCCTGGATGATATACTCCCACACTTTCCAGAAGGGGAGGAAAGAGTATCTTGCATTAGACCTCACAGAATAACAAAGATGCATCTTTCCCAAGATCCCCAGTTAATCCTCCTTCATATTGGGTTAAACTGGTTCACATGCCCAATCTAGTCACCTCGGCAGGGGTGATATGTCTGATTGACTTAGGACTGGGTATCTGGAAGCAATCACTCTGGCAAGGTGATAAGAATGGACTGATTAGGTTTAAAAACTTATGCTCCTCCTGGAGCAATTCCCTCCAAACTCAAGTAGCTGCAACAAAATGGGAAAGGGAGGAGGGGCTGTGACCACAGTGTCCACTACATTAGGGGTCAGCAAAATATGGCCCATGGGCCAAATCCAGCTCCCCCTGTTTTTTTATGGCCTGTGAGCTAAGGATCTTTTTTTTACATTTTTTTAGTGGTTGAAAAATAACCTACAGAATATGAAAATTCATGTAATTTTATAAGAAATTCAAATTTCAAAGTCCATAAAGTTTTGCTGGGATACAGCCATGTTCACTCATTTATGTGCTGTTGAAGGGCTCACTCTTCCTGCAACTAGGGACAAGTGTCTTGTCAAAGGCCCATGTTTTCCCTGCTACCCCACGAATACACATATTTTTTGTTGCAAATTGTATAATTCCTATACATGGGAATTTAGTATATGAAGAAAATGGCAAAGAAAATGGTAGCATTTTGAATTGATTTCTATAAATGGTATGAGATGAACTATTTGGACTAAAACAAAAACAAAAACAAAAATCAATTACTTCATTCCTTTTGCCAAACAACAACAAAAAAAATTTTGATCAAAATTTTAAATAAAAAAGAGGAAAAATACTGAAAGAACACAGCAGTGAATTAAAAAAAAAAAAAGCTTGGGGTGATGGAGGTTTTTTAAAGACTAAAATCAGATACCATAAGTAAATAAAAGGTAGACTTGCAACATAAAACTTCAGCACTTCAACATAGAAAAACCACCCTAAACCATGTTAAAAGACAAATTACAGAAAAAATAAATATATTGGCATAGTGTAATGGCAAATTGTTAATATCACTTGATCTTACAAGTAAGTTAGCAAAAGACACAATTAATAGAAAAATGGCCAAGGACTCCAGGGTTAGTTAATTCAGCAGCTCAACAAAATCATCAAGGACCTAGGCTCTTTCTATCTTTATGCTCTTTTACCCTCAGTCTGCAGATTTGTCTTCACCTCTGCTCTCCTCGTGAGCACAAAATGGCTGCCCACATCCAGTTATCTCAGGAAGAATTGAACTGATTTCACTGTGGTATTAGAGGTCAGCAGATCATAATCACCCAGTTCTGTTTCAAACCACATCATTAGGAGACAATCTGTGAAACTAGAATAGCTCTTCCAACTATTAAACTCATTCATTCACAACATCAGTGAGGTACACAAAATATAAAACTTCTATTATAAAAGAATCATGCCACAGACACACCAGAAAGGGTTTGTAACACTGCAGAGCTCAATAGATATAGAGGCCTTGGGAGAATGTGGCTTTCTCCAAAGGGCTGCCCCACCCTCTCTCCTTTCAACCTATCCCAAATTTCAAAAGCTGCTTGCTTGAGGACAGGTGATGTGTGAGAATTGGTCTTCTTGTTAAAAATTTCATTTTCCATTCCTTTGGAAAACCCTTTTAGGTCCTGTATGTCTTTTTTTTTTTTTTTAAGCCATTCTAATAAGTGTGTGGTAATATCTCATTATGGTTTCCATTTGCATTCCCTAATAAAATAATGATGTTGAACGTCTTTTCATGTTTACTTGCTATCTATATATGTTCTTTGGGGGATGTACGCCCACTTATATGTCACTTTCTATTTTACATATCTTGTAAACTACTTTAAATCCTTTCTAGAATGAGACTATATTTTAAAATGCTATTTGTACCCATGTACCTTACTGCATGTGGGAATAGACCATGTCATAGGTCAGGAAGGATTTTTATTTCCATCTTAAAGGCTCATTAAAAATTAAAACAATTTGGCCAAGGTCACGTGGCTAGTAAACTGTGGAGAATGAACTAGAACTTAGGTGTGCTGACCGACAGTGTACGCTCCATTCCTCCATAGAGCCCTCCCCACCCTGCAATGCCATGATGGGGAGAGGGGCAGGTCACCGGCCCCAGTCTCATCAGTGCCCACATCACTCCATGGAAATGCAGATGGCCTTTCGAGAGAGGATTATCTGCCAGCCTGTCAGGACACAACCAGATCCCCCTGGGAAGAAGAGAGGTAGCTTTTCATTTATCCTCTTTTCTGTCATTATCTTTTCAGTAGGAAGGTGAGGTGATCAAGTACCCAAAGTGAATGAATGTCGCAGTCAGCTATCTTAACATTACATTAAGGGGGTGGCTCTTCATGTGGATACTTGGAATTTTTTGTGAGATAATGCCTCTTAGAAAAGTCTCTGAGGGGACCAGCACAGGTCACTAACAAAGGTCTGATCACAGATCGCTGGCTTCCCATTACTCAAAATAGGCTGGGCAGTGGCATTCTAGACAGGAAGAGCAAGTGCAAAGTCCCTGAGGTGGAAACAAAGTTGGCACATTCAAGAAACAGAGAGGAGAGGGCTTGAGTGATGGAAGGGGAAGAGCCGAGGTTTCAGCCAGGCCAATTAAATCTGAATTTCTTCGGGTGAGGTCTGGGAGTCCTGATTTCTTTTTACTTATTGTTTTAAATGGAGGTACTAGGGAGTGAACCCAGGACCACGTGCACACTAAGCACACACTCTGCCACTGAGCTATACTGTCTCCCTTGATCTCTTTAAGCCCTCCTGGTGATTCTGATGCGTAGCCAGGGTTGACACCAGCAGCGGACCTTGCCATGGTCAGGAGTTTGGGTTTTATTCTAAGTGTGCTTGAGAACCAAAGGAGGGTTTTGAACAGGGGAATGACATGCTCTATCTTCTGCTATGTGCAGGAGGGACTGTAGGGGCCATGAAGATGTGGGGAGAGCAATTAGGAGGCTATTGCCATTGTCCAGGCCAGAAAGGATGGTGCCCTGAACTAGCATGAGAGCAAAGGTGCTGTGTGTTAAGGTAGGAGGGGACTGAGACTCAGTGGGTCTGACAGGCAGTAGGAAGGATGGGGTTGGCCGAGGAGAAATGGGAGAAACCAGCAATGATTCCCAGGTTTTTGGCTTCAGCAGCTGGGTGATTGATGGTACTATTGACTGAGATGAAGAATATGTTTTTGGGGGGGCGGAGGTCGTGAATGGAGAATACTGTTTTAGCTTTGAGAAGCCTTCTAGACACATTAAGTAGGGATTGCAAGAATATGAGTCTCGGGCTTGGTGGCGATGTTGAGGTGAGAGATATGAATGTGGAAGTTGTGTTTAAAGCCATGGGATGGAAAGAGACCAAAGAGTGTAGAGGCAAGAGAGAATCCAGCACAGAACCCCTTGGGGTCCGCCATCAGGTCTCAAAGAGGGGCCCAGCTTAAGAAACGTAGCTGGTCCAGTAGAAAAATGAAGACAGTGTAGTACCAAGGTGGCAGGCAGGGAGATGGGTGTTTCTAGAAGAGAAAAGTCACTTGTGTTAAGTGTGTTTGGGAGGCGGGGTCAGAGAAGGGCTCATTGGATTTGGCTAGAGGAGGTTTGGCTGCTGCGGGCAAGGGTGGTGGGGGGACACAGGCCACAGTAAATGAGAGGAGAGGAAGTCAGTGTAGACAGTAGGTGTAGACAATATGCTTGAGAAATTTTGCTGTGAGGGGAGCAAAGAAGTTAACAGGAGAGATAGTAGGAGATGGGTGAGGGGTTCAAGATACTAGATTTTTGTATGGTGATGAGATTGGTCCAGCAAAAAAAGGACATATTAATAATTGATAAGAGAAAAGGAACAATTGTTAGAATGAACTTGTTGAATGGCTGGAGGACTGAGTCCAGGGCATACCTGAAGGGGCCAGCTCTGATGGGACCAGGACTTCTTCCACTTGGCATTTGGGAGTGGGGGGCAGTTGACATGTAAAGAGAGCAACAGAAGCACGTGATTTGGAAATACATGGAAGATACCAAAAACAAAACAATAGTGAAAAGATTTGGAACACGCTGTCTCTTGGAAGAGAGAAATGGATAGGCTGTGTATACACACACACACACACACATATATCCAGAGAAAACTCTGGAGATATACATATATACACACACATATACACACACACATATATCCAGAGAAAACTCTAATTTGAAAAGACATGCACCCCAATGTTTGTAACAGCACTATTTACAATAGCCAAGACATGGAAGCAACCTAAATGTTCATTGACAGATGGTTGGATAAAGAAGTCGTGGTATATTTATACAGTGGAATACTACTCAGCCATAAAAAAGAATGAGATGCCATTTGTAGCAACATGGATGGACTTAGAGATTATCATACTAAGTAAAATAAACCAGAAAGAGAAAGACAAATACCATATAATATCACTTACATGTGGAATCTAAAAAATGACACAAATGAACTTATTTACAAAACAGAAACAGACTCACAGACATAGAAAACAATCTTATGGTTACTAGAGGGAGAAAGGGTGGGGAGGGACAAATTGGGAGTTTGGCTTTTGCAGATACAAACTACTGCATATAAAATAGATAAACAAGACCCTACTGTATATCACAGGGAACTATATCCAATATCTTGTAGTAACCTATAATGAAAAAGAATAGGAAAAAGAATAGAAATGTGTGTATGTGTATAACTGAATCACCGTTCTGTACAGCAGAGACTAATGCAGCATTATAAATCAACTATACTTTAAAAAAAAAACCTTCTAACACTGTTCAGTTGTTTTATGGGCATGTGTAGTTTTGTGCATAGTAGGCACAAAAAAGGTATGTCTATGTCTTAACTCCTGAAACCATGAATGTGACTTTTTTTAGAAAAAGTGTCTTTGCAGATGTAATTAAGGATCGTGAGACAAGGTTATCCTGGATTATCCAGGTGAGCCTTAAATCAAATGACTAGTGTTCTTGTAAGACACAGAGGAGAGAAGAGGGGGTGTGTGAAGACAGAAGCAGAGATTGGAGTGAGGCAGCCACAGCCACAGGCCAAGAAGTGTCCAGAATCACCAGAAATGAGAAGAGGCAAGGGAGGATTTTTCTCTAGAGCCTTCCATGGGAGCACGGCACTGTGGACACTTTGATTTTGGACCTCTGGCATCTAGAACTATCAGAGAATAAATTTCTGTTGTTTTAAACCACCCAGTTTGTGGTGATTTGTTATGGCAGCCCTAGGAACTGAATACTGCATGTGTAACTGAGATAAAATAAAAATAAGAAAAGTTACTGATGTTCTTCACCCATTGCTTAAAAGAGCAAACAACCAACAGAGGCTGAAAATGCAGTAGATGAAAGTCAACACTATTCATGATACCAAAAAACCCAAACTCTTAGCCAACTAGGAAGAGATGAGGCCTTCCTTAACCTGATAAAGGACATTTAACAAAAACCTACGGCATCATACTTAGCAGTGAAACCATAGGTCATGAACAAGACACCATTAGTACTGCTTCTATTCCCTCTTGTGCTAGATCCTCACCAGAGCAGAAAAGCAAACAAAAAAAGACAGCTTCGGGGTACAGCAATGTTCAGTTGCTCCTGGGACAGCAGGACTGAACCAGGAGAGACCAGAGGTCAGAAAATTGAGAGTAAGAAGCAAGAAAAGGCAGGCAGAGATGGCTGGCGTGCAGGCGTGGCAGAGTGAAGTCGGGGTCCCCAGCATCCCCAGGCCTGGGAAAGAAAGGATGTGGGGTTGTGGTGGCTCGGAGCTGACCGGGGAGGGGGGTGTCGGAGCTGAGGGGGGTGGTGCTCCTGGGGCAGTGATGCAGTGCTCATCCCGGCACCGAGCACAGGCATCTCCCCAGCCTCCTCCTCACAGGTGACGGCTTCCTCCAAGGCAGTCTCTACCTGTAAACATCTCCACTCAGTACAAAAAGCTTCAGCTTTTATTAAATAAAGAAGAGGTAGGAGACAGATACGGGAACAGGCCGGTGACCCCTCCTTCTAACTACATGTACACAGACATACAAACACAGACACACCTGAGGACATGACAAGGACAACTCAGGGGGCAGACTGAGGGGCTGAGGGAGGCAGCACCCTCCGAGAGTGGGCCCGGACCCAAGGGTGGGCCGAGACCTGGGCAAGCGGCAGCCGTTCTGAGGGGTTATGCTTGAGAAGCTTGGAGATGAGGTCCTGGGCTCCCGCGGGCATGGAACTGGGGAACTTCAGGTCCACCTGCAGAAGAAAAGAAGGAAGGATCCCACTACTCTCATCCTGGCTGATTTTTCCTTCACTGCCCATTTTACTTGGAGTCATGTGAGCCCCACAACTATTCTTCTCACTCCCCATGCCTGGCTTCTGAGGCAGCATAACCCCCGCCAGACCCCCCCGGGCCAGCCTCCCACCTTGACGATGCGCCGATATGTCTCGTTGTGTGAAGCACTCTCGAAGGGTGGGTTTCCCACGAGCAGCTCATAGCAGAGTACTCCGATGCACCACAGATCCACCTTCTCATTGTGTGTGCGCCCCTCAATCATCTCTGGGGGCAGGTAGTCCAGGGTCCCACACATAGTCTTCCTCCTGGTGGGGGAGGTGAATGAGCAGGGATCCCAGATCCAGACTGTCTCTCCTTTCCCTGCAGCCTGACAGGGAGCCCAGAGACCCCAGGCTGCACCAGGGGCGTGTTCCAACCAGGCTCCAACAGGGCCTCTGGTGTAGGAGCCAGGCGAAGACTCTAAAGCCCCAGGGGTGGGCTTACACACTGCCTCTTCATTTCCACACCATGAGCCGTATCCTAAAATAACCAGCTATGAGAGCAGTGCTCAACCTTAGAATTAAAGGAAAAGTCTCGAATGTCCATCAAGCACGTCCTACTTATATAAATCAGGTTACATCTCTACTACGCGATGTTATGAAGCCATTACAAATAATGTGGAAGGTTTATCACATATAAGACAAGAAGGTTCCAATGTGTCAATTAAGAAATCTGGGTAACAAAACTGAGTCTCCTGTTTTTGTAACGATATTGCTGTATCTATGTATTTGCATGAGGACAAACCCAAATGTCTCTGGGTAACAAGATCTAGAGTGGTTTTATTTTGAATGCCCCAGCCTCGCACCCAGGGCTGGCCTCCTAGCCCACCGTACCTCAAGGAGGGCGCGTGCACAGACCAGCCAAAGTCAGCAATCTTCAGCTCTCCCTGAAGCCCCAAGAGCAGATTCTCTGGCTTTATGTCTCTGTGAATCACCTTCTTCCCGTGGCAGTATATCAGAGCATCTGCCAGCTCCTCCATGATCTGGGAGGGCCAACGACAAGTAATCAGACAAGGACCGACCTCCAGGGCAAGCAGCCATACCCCCAGCCTCCAGCCCCCGCCGGTACCCCAGGTGCCCACCCGCCCCGACCGTGGCTGTTCGCTGCTCATCAAAAGTGCGGCTTTTCTGCAGTTCCTTGTAGAGCTCCCCCCGAGGTGCATACTCCAGAATCAAGTAAATCCTTCGCCGGTCATAGAAATAGTTGTAGAGACGCAAGATGTTGGGATGCCTGGGAGAAGAGACAGAGAGGGCATCAGGCTGCATACTGGCATAAAGACATGAGAAAGATGATAGGTCCCACGGGGCAAACTGAGTCAGGCTTGGGCCAGGCAGGGGACAAGAGGCTGGCAGTGCTAAGCAGGAATTAGAGGCGGATCTCTGCAGTCAAGGCGCTGGTGGGGATTGAGGGCTTATTGGGACTAAGTGGCCACAGCTGCCGAGAAGACAGTCTGGATGTGGTGGGGTTGGAAGAGGAGCTGGGGATAAGGCAGCAGGGGGACTCTGGCTCAGAGGGCGTTGATCCGTACTGTAGATGGGCCTGGATTTCGATCTCCCTGCGAAGCTGGTGCTCCACGCCCTCCTTCTCTATCTGAGACTTGAAGAGGACCTTGAGCGCCACGATGAAACGGCTTTTCTTCTCCCGAGCCAAGTACACATTTCCAAACTTGCCTTTGCCCAGAGGACGCCCAATCTCAAAGTCATCAATTGTGAAGGAACGCCTGGTTAGAGTGAGGAGAGGGCAGCTGAGCACAGGTTCCTTGGTCCTGAGGTGTTTGCCTTCTCCCTGCACCTCAGTCCATCCTGCCCTCAGCCCCGTTTCTCTTCCAGGGGAGTTGAGGATGGATCAGGCTTTCCTGCCTGCATCCCTGCTCCTCCTACCCTTAGCTTCTACCTCCCCCATTTCCTACCTGTTCATTGTCCCATTCCATCTCTTGCCATCCCAAGACTTGGGGTGCTTACATTGAGATGTTGGGGGTCCCACTGCTGTTCTCCATCACCTTCTGGCCAGGGGCACCTAAGGAAAGAACAGGGAAGTTGAGGCTATCCTTAGACATTTTCATCCCTGCACACTCCCCAAACCCTAGATCCTTCAGGTCGATCCCCTCCCCCTTTTCCCAGTTACCTATGGGCTGGGCATTGGAGCGGCTCATGAGGACAAGTGCAGATGGGGTGACAGGTTCCTTCCGGAGGACTCTCTGTGGCAGGGTGTTCAGGCCAGACTGAGCCTGAGAAGGAGCAGGGGGGAACTCTGAGTTGCCTTTATCCCAGTGACCGGGTTGGAATGCGCTGCAAGCAGCATTTCAGGACTTGCTGTAAAGCTTCCCGCCCACCCACCCACCCCTAGCACAAAGAGGAACACTGAGACCACAATTTTGCTACTCAGCCCCAAGACTCTGCTCAGAGCCCCATAATAAAGTGAGTTATTAATAAACAACCTAAGTCGGCCAAGATAAGGAGCAAAGGACTTACACCAACATCTAGTATCTCATCTCTTTGGCCCTGGCCCATAGTCCTGCCCATAACACCAGTCATTCAGCCAGTTCCCCCACCCCAGGGAGCAGTAGAGGCTGGGGTAATGAAAACCCACAATTCAAAGAGTCTTGAGGGAGGGTAGAGCTCAGTGGTAGAGTGCATGCCTAGCATGCATGAGATCCTGGGTTCAATCCCCAGTACCTTCACTAAATAAATACATAAACCTAATTACTTCCCTCTCCAAAAAAAAGAAGAATAAGAGTCTTAGCACAGAGGTGTTCTCATGGTCCCCTAAAAAGTTCAGTCTTGGGGCCTTGAATGTTCAGTAGATCTCAGTATTTACCCCTTTGCAACAACTGGCTTTAGGGATACTGAGGGCTACCCTGATGGCCCTGGACCACATCTGACTTTCAGCTTCTGAGTAATATACATGACATTCTTTTGGGAGTGACCAATGCAGACATGACAACGGTTTCTCTTCTAGCCTCCACTATTGACAGCCTCATTCAGAGCTTCACCAGTGGGGAGCTGGTGGACAAGGGGACAGACGGACCCTCCAGGATACCCAAGCCCCACCAACAGGGAGCAAAGCCCATGCAGGGCTCCTCCTTTTTCCTTTAGCCAAGGAAGGAACCTCAGTGCCCCTACAGACCTGTTCCCAAACAGTGATATCAGTACAAAATTTACAAATAACTAAGTTGAACAAAATAGAGTCCAGAAATATATCCATATGTATGTGGGAATTTAATATATATATTAAAGGTAGCATTTCAAATCAGAGGGTAGACTCTTCAATGAATGGTATTGGGATACCAGGAAAATAAAGCCATTTAGATGCTTACTTCACACCAGTCATTAAAATAAATTCCAAATTCTTAAATTAGACTTGTGTTGGACCTTTTAAACTTAAACTTACCTAAATCCTTCCAGAGTCTATTTCTATTTCTTGCCTAGCCTATTTTTTCAGGACAAGTGTTGGGAATCATGGCTTGAAGGCCAGATCCTGCTTGCTGAGCCCCAGATTTCACTTGTTTGTGACAAGTAGCCTGAACTCTGCAGAGGTCTTCACAAGCTGGTCAAATTCAAGTTGGCAGCACTTGACAACAATGTGGCTGCAAATGACCAAACTGGGTTCCACCAGAAAACTCTTGGGACCCATACGTTGGCGCATAACTGTGAAGAAAATGCTAGGAGGATCGCCCTCTGCAGGACCTCAAATTTGCAATCAGGAACTCGCCATGCTGGTGGGGGGAGGGGAAGTGGGCTAGCCCTTACCGTCTGCCGGCCGTAGGGCCAGGGGTAGGTGTTCTCCTTCTGGGCCATCCTTAGAGGGAAAAGGGGAGGGAACTGGGCAGAGAAAAGAAACAGCTGTGAGAAGCAGAAAAAAGGGAGCGAGAGAGGGAGGGGTCAGACCGATCTAGCCGGAAGCGCTTGCCTGGGGCTGGTGAAACGGAGCAGGTCCAAACGCTGGCCGCCTCTAGGCGCATCCTGGCGCTCGCCTCGCTGCTACCGGCCCCACCCCTTTCTAGGACCCCTTTTCATCCTTGAGCGCCCAGCAGGAGCGCGGAGTGCGCTAAGGCCCGTCCAACGGACCCCCAACCTGCCTGATCACCTGCCTTCTCCCGGCGTAAGGCCCGCGAAAGGAGAACAGCTCACCTGGAACCCGTGGCACGGTCACCCTCCCTGGCCGCTGGGAAACAACTGAACCTGCCTGGCCGCACCTCCGCCGGGGCCCTTTCAAATCTCCCGCCCTGGCCCCATTGGCTGAGCGCACCGCCCATGCCCAATCCTCATTGGCTAGGTGTCCCATGACGTAGCCCGCGGGGCCCAATGGAAGAGGCGGAATGCGAGCCGCGGTGCGCTTGGGTTCCGGCTTAGGAAAGTTACCCTCATTCCCCCAAAATTCGCCTTAAAATTTTTTTTAAAATACTCAGTATGTCTGGAATTTATCCTTGTATGTGAACTAAGGTCTAACTTTGTTTTCTACCAGATGGAGAGCCATTTATGCCAGCATCATTTGTTAAACTACACCATTCCCAACGGAATTTAAATGCTCCCCTTGATGTATTAGTCACCATAGATACTTGGATCTATTTTTGGTTTTTCTTTCGTTTGTTTGTTTTTTTAATTTTATTATTTATTTAATTACTTACTTATTTATTTTTATTTTTTACTTGAATCTATTTTTGAGTTCTCTATTCTGTTATATTGTTCGTCCGTTTGCATGTGTATTCTTGTGTCATTACTATTTTGTTCTATAAAGTGTTTCACTCACAATCAGAGTAGGAATTTTCCACCAGAGGACCTTTCTCTGCGGGCTCGCTGACCAAGATCGGATTGTTTGGACCTACTTTCACTTTTTTCCTTGCCACACTTTTTTGCTCTTTCCGAAGCCAAATTTCATTGTTGGGTTAAATAAATACATTTGGGGACCTTCTATGAAATAACTAGTGCAGCCTGGCCAGCACCCTTCCTCTTTCTTCTAATAATAACACCCTAACTTGGCTTTAGGGAACCACCAGTCTCCCCATTCTGTGTTGTCGGTATCTGTTGCTGCCAACCCCAAATCCCTAATTGGATGGAGACCTGTTGTATTGGACATTGTGGTTATCTAGGCAGCATCCATACTCCCAGCGATTCCCACTTCCTGAAAGCAACTAGAGTTTTGTGGGTCTGAGAGGGAAGCTGACCCCATCCCAGGCTCAGGAGTGGACCCTGACTGATTGACACCAGTCAACACCTTTTATTCTGGGATCATGGTCACTGGTTCAGGGATAAGCATGTAACCTAAGTGGGCCAGTTACTAGGAATTTTAGGATTCTTGCTCAGAATGCTGGACAGAAACTGCTTTTCTCTTCTAGAACTGGACAAAGAAGCAAACAGCCTGCATTGTTGTTGGTGGTGGTGCTTCTGAAGGGGACACCCTGAGAATGAAGCTGATACTGCAGATGGCGAAAGAGAGGTCTGGAAAGAACCCAGGAACTTGATGACAATGTTGAGCCTCCAGATGCCTATTTCAGCCAATTCCTTACAGGAGCCAATAGGTCTCCTTCCCTAATGCATAGTCAAGAGTTATGTTAATTGCTGTCAAAAGCATACTAACTGACACACATCCACAGCCCTACAAGGTTCTTAGTTATTTACCTTAAATGATGCAAAACTACTGATAGTCAATCATTTTAACCTACCAAAAATATCAACTTCATATGATTCAACCAAATGTAAATGAAATAAGTCTTAATGGATTTCTAGATCAGTTTACAATGCTTTTGCCTCTAAGTAACAGAAAACTCATTTAACAATGGCATAAAAAATTGACACCTGTTTCCTCTTACATAACAAGAAATCAGAAAGTAGTAGTTGGCTCAGGACCTGAACAATTTCAGAGGTCTGGCTTAGCCTCTCTGTGATTCTCTTAACATTTCTCTTATGACTGCAAGACGGCTGCCAATTGTCTCTGTCTCTTTTATCAGGAAAAGTAGAAGCCTTTCAAAAAGTTCCCAATTTTTCCTTGGCTAGAACTGTGTGTGTCACATGACTACTGCAAAAGAGTCTGGCCAAGTGAGTATCACTTCCAGCCGCTACAGTTATAGCAGCAAGGGGTTGTGGTGGTAGAAATAGGTGTGTGCTACAGTTGCTTACAATTTCATGCTGGGGAGCCCATGATTAGTTTAAAAAGTCAGAGATCTGTGCATCATGAAGTATCTTCAGAGATTTGATAATCATGGCCACCCTGCTGCCATCTACGAAAAAACATTTTGCTTTTGGAGGTACACTTTTTTTTTTTTTTTTTTTGCATGACCTGCACTGGCTGTTTTGGGGTTGGGGGTAGGGGGAGGTAATTAGGGTTATTTATTTTTTAAGTAGAGGTACTGGGGATTGAACACAGGACCTCATGCATGCTGTGCTCACACTCTGCCACTGAGCTGTACCCCCACCCCCCTTACACTGTTTTCACTTAGGGTCAGCCCAGCCCCACCTCCCAAGATCAGGGAGCCCATTTCAATGTCAGTGCCTTTATCAAAATATTTAGCATAGAGTGACTAGCCAATGAAGAGCTTTATAAAAATCCTATCACTTGCAGTATATTTTATTCCTCATAACCTAGTGAAGGAAGACAGAAAATTCTGGAAACTCTTAGGGGATGTAGTGCACAGGAGGGCTATGCCTGATAGCTCACATACGGTATTTCTGTCTCCTGGAGTCTTTAAATTCTTACTTGCTCATTATGTCAGAAGACAGTTGTCCTTTCAGGAATATTTGATGGGCCAGCATAAAACCAAGATTTGCATTATTCATAAAACAAAGCTAAACAAAACCTATCTGTTCTAGCAACTAGGCAACTATCAGCTGCCTGCTAAAGTTAGTGAACAAAATCTCTGTTATTTACCCCAATGCTTCTCAAACGATCTGTAGGGAACAACCCATCTCAGTTATTTTCCATCTATCCCAGATTGATAATTTACAAAAATGCAGTAGAAATTAATTCCTTGAAAAATGAAATCTAAAAAATATAAAAATTACAAGCTGACTTTTTTTTGTTACAATCAATATTTATAAAAGTAATTTGACAAATGCTGTAAGAGTTTTTAAATACTTCACTCTCAACTTCTACACATATCCCAGACCTGAAAGAAACCATTCATGAAGTGGCACCAGTTCTGTGGACCACACTGAGTACCAGCAATCCACCCCCACAGCAACAAAAACAGTCACACCCAAAACTGTGTTCTGTTCTCTCAACGTCCACTGACCTGCAGGGATTTCCCAGGTTTATAGTGAGGCAGGGGAACAGTTTCCTCTGAGGGTGACTCTTTTCTTCTTTCCACTTGCTTTGCTTTTTGCCTCCTAGTTCATGTTGTGATTCTGGCTACTGGCCAAGGAACTTTGAGAGGGCTCTTTGAGGGGCAATGGTCACTATTCTATTCCCAGAGCTGAATTTTCATGTGACTGGGAAGGATTGGGATGTATCATGTTCCAAGGTCAGGCAGGGTGGCTGGGATGCTGTGATGGTTGTGAGGCACATATGTCAGTCCTTTTACTTCTGATAATGGAATATCCCCCAAAAGAAATGTCAAGGCATGGATTCTCATCATCAGCCAATAAACCCCTTCCAGGAATGAGGAGTAGCAGGCTCAGAAGGGACTTGTTAGAGGAGCCTAGCCAGTACACCCCATGTCTCCCCACTCACTTGTCCTCCTTAAGGTAAATCTGAGGCAGTGCTGCTGAGCTAAGTAGGTGCGTCAAGACCTGGCTGCCTACCTCCATCCAGATGCCCCTTGAGCATCCCCAGGTCAAACATCATCACTGGGGTTTGCTCTTGGCTATTAGAGCCCAAGTGTTTGTCTTTGGTATACACAACAGTCCCTGCCACTGTGACTGAGGCCTGAGGCCCTGTCCAGGTCCCTGTATGCATCCTCACAAATTGGATCAGCAGAAACAGGGCCCCCCACACGTGACTGGACAACAAGCTCCTACACTGCACTTCTGACACATGGTAAAATATTTTACTGAAGTATACGTACAGAAAATGTACAGCTGGATAAATATTCACAAACTGAATCCCCTGGGTAACCAGCACTGAGATCAAGAAACAGACCACTTCTGGCACCCCAGGAGGACCCCCCAACCTTCTTTTCAAGTCACCCCTTTCCCTAGTGTCCCCACTATCCCAACTTCTAACTTATACAGCAGTTCTGCCTGTTTTGAACTTTATGCAAATGGCACATTACGATATATATTCTTTGATGTCTGACTTTTCTTATTTAACATTATGTTTGTGAGACTTACCCATTCTGTGGCTGTATGGATTTTTAAACATACATGAACATGATAACATTTACATGGGTTAGTTAAAAGTCAGTCTGTCAAGGTGGAGTGGGGAAATACAACTTTTTTTTTTTTAAAGTAAGTCTCTCTACCAACCCAAATTGCCTCGTCTTCTACTCCCATCACCAGAAGCGACCACTGGCTGGTTCTCATGTACCATTTCAGCACTTGTGTAACTATTATTCAGTTATTCAAATGTTAACATGTTTTGCTATACTTGCTTCTGATTTTTTTAATGAAATAAAAGACACACAGGTGAAGCCTCAGTATAACAATTTAAGAATTAGTCTATATATACACTTTCTCTATCATTTCCCCTATTGCCTTTTTTCTGACGCTCCTTTTAGATGTATAGCAGGGCTTCTAATTTAATCCTCCACAGCTTTTGGCTTGCATTTTCATATTTTTCAAATTTCTCTGTTCTCTGTTTTGAGTGAAGTCTTGAATTCTATTTTTGAAATAGCGAGTTTGCTCTCAGAGTGTGCCCAGCTAATGTAAGATAGACTTATATTATTACATCTATCACTCATATGTAAGATTTCCAATTGGTCATTTGTCAATCCATACGATTTTATTTAATTTCCACTTTTGTTTCATGATTTGATTTTTTTTAAGTGAAAGTACTCCTTCACTCATCTTTTTACATATCCTAATCACACCTACTTTAAGTTCTTTGTCAGATGGCTCCATAAACTTCCTTTCATCTAGAGTGAGCCCTTGTCCCCATGATTGTGCTCTAATCATGACATTTCTTCATATGTTTTGGGATTTGGGTTTGTAACGTCAGCTTGGGTGAGAGATCTTTTTGTTCTTATTTTGTTTTCTCTCTCTTGCTTTGTGTTCACCCCTCCCTGACCTACAGTTAGACCATAGCTGTTACCTTGCCTCCTTGCACCCAGTTAAGAATCAGGTCTCACCACGGTCTTTCGGAGTTCCCGCCCCGCTACAATATTGGGAGTATCTCAAAGGAAGTCACTGAGGGCAAGTGGGTTCTGTTTCTGGCCTTGAGGCTACATCTGAGTCCTTCTGCCTTTTTGGGTCTGGAGCTCCAGGCAGGGAGCTGGCAGATTTTACAGTTCCTTTTTTTTTTTTTTGATACAGGGATGTCACTGCAGCTCTGGCTCCAGCTCCCTGTGCCTAATCAGTCCCTGTTTCCCAGTAGGACCTTAACACCCCACTATTGTTGCCCGCTTGCAGCCCTGAACCCTGCACAGACCCGTTCCTGGCTTTGCATTTGTAGTACTGAATGATTTGTTTCTAAGCCTGGTTGATGGCCCTTTCATTCACTATTTTTAAACTTTATATGTCAGTGCTATGTATTTGAAGCAAAAAGGGCCAGAGCGGGAACTTACTATGCTGTCTCTATCGCAAATCCAGACCTTTTCTACTAAGCATGCTTCAGTGTTAGGGAGTGGTGGGTGGGGAGTGCGGCAAAGGGCGAGGACATGGCTGAATGTGCCAGGCAACACTCAGTTCTACTTGATTTTTACTCTGTAAAAGTGAAGCCTAAATAGGGACAAACTTCCCATTTTTAAACAGCAGCGAGAAAATCTAGATACACGTGTGAAATTTGCTGAGTTGTGAATGTTGTCAAATAAATCACCAAACAAGTGTGTGTGCTGGATTTGGTCTGTGGACTAGCAATATTCCATCCTTAACATGCCCAGAGCTCTCTGGACCAGAAACCATACTTTAGAGCCATTCTTTCCTCTCCAGGGCCACCAACCTTGCCTAGTCAATCATTGGGTGGCCTTTTAGGAAGCTCCGTGTAGCGGGATGTAGGAAAAAGGCCATGGGCTTGGGGGTTACAGGTTTGCCTCTGGGCCTGCCACTTGCCATCTGTGTTGCTTGGAAATACCCTTCCGCATGTCAGCTCGAAGACAGACGGGCATCCTTACACTGCTTTGTGGGGGTGCTGTCGGAATAAATGAAATAAGGTCGCTAAAGCCCTCAGCGCGGTGCCTGGCTCACAGTGACCTCTTAATGTTAACTATTATTATGATTAATAAGTCACCTAGCCTCAGTGCATGAGAGTAAGATTTCCTTTGTGAACTAATGTCCGCTAATAAACCTAGAGGAAAGAATTTTAAAAACGACCGTTTTGTATCTCCTTAAGGTGCCCTGGTTCGGATGGGCACCAGGAGGGCCCACTGCCAACCTCACCCGCCTTTCCCCTTAGGCTGCCAGAGCTCTTGGACTGTCACTTTGCCAAGTCCTCAGCAGTTCTTGAATCAAAAACACTTGGCTTCTGCAGCAAAGGCTGGTTGATTGTCTGCCTCCATCTTGGCATACGTGACACAGTGACCACTTTGGCAGAAGGCAGACAGGCTGGAGTGAGTACAGGTGAGCGCGAGGAATAAATTTCAGCCTGGGTGTGTGTCTGCTTTGTGCATGGTGGCAAGACGGCCCAAATTCCTCTCCTGCCACCTAAGCCTACCACACTAACAAAGGCACTGTTAGTTACAGAAAGAGATGTCAAGGAAGAAATTCCCCACTGGGAGAGACAAGGCTTGTGGAGTGGAAGGCTTGGATTTCTTTTTCTTCCTTCCTTCCTTCCTTTCTTTCTCTCTCTCTTTCTTTCTTTTTCAGTATACTAGAAGCAGCAAAAATGCACATGGCTCTGGGCTTCTAGTGACTGCAGGGAAGTTTGGAGAATATTTGTATTTAACAAAGATTAAATACAAAAATTTGTATTTGATACCGTTGTGTTCTATTTCATGGAGATGTGGATGAAGAACATCGCCTGCCATATCAGTAAACAAAGGATGTTGAGGCCATCAAGCTATCGGCCACTGCAGCTGCCCCCACTATTCACCCTGAGGGGAACCAGGATGGAAAAGGCCAGGATACTGGCCCTAGAGGGTTAACACGCGTGTCAAAGGAATGATTTCACTGAGCCCAGACTCTTACATCTTCCTATACATAGAAAAATTCATTAACTTTAGATATCTCTCTCTTTTTTTAATAAGCAGTAATCTTTTGATGTTCCAGCTACCTGATTTTTGTTGCAAAACTCCTGTTCATCCTGGCTCTTCCCTTACCTCTTCAGAGCTGAGAGTACCGAATTAGAGAATATATTTGCAAAAGATAAGACTAACAAAGGCTTAATTTCCAGAATATATAAACAGCTTATACAACTTAATAATAATTAAAAAAAAGACCCAATCCAAAAATGGGCAGAAGATCTAAACAAGCAATTCTCCAATGAAGACGTACAAATCGCCAATAGACACGTGAAAAAATGCTCAATATCGCTAATTATCAGAGAAATGCACATCAAAACTACAATGAAGTACCACCTCACACCTGTCAGAATGGCCATCATTAAAAAGTCCACGAACGATAAACGCTGGAGAGGGTGTGGAGAAAAGGGAACCCTCCTACACCGCTGGTGAGAATGTAGTTTGGTGCAGCTGTTATGGAAAACAGTACGGAGAGTCCTCAAAAAACTAAAAATAGACTTACCATATGTTCCAGCAATCCCACTCCTGGGCATATATCCAGAGGGAACCTTAATTCAAAAAGATACAAGTTCATTCTAAGTGAAGTAAGCCAGAAATAGAAAGAAAAATGCCATATGATATCACATACACGGGGAATCATAAAAAAAAAAAAAAAAAGACAAACGAACTTATTTACAAAACAGAAACAGACTCATAGACATGGAAAACAAACTTACAGTTACGGGGGGGAAGTGGCTGGGAAGGGATAAATTGGAAGTTCGAGATTTGCAGATAAGAACTAATATGTATAAAATAGATAAACAAGTTCATACTGTATAGCATAGGGAACTATATTCAATATCTTGTAGGAACTTACGGTGAAAAAGAATATGAAAACAAATATATGTAGTTCTCATATGACTGAAGCATTGTGCTGTACACCAGAAATTGACACAACCTTGTAAACTGACTATACTTCAATTAAATATATATATACTATATGTATATAAAACCCAAAAACAAACAAAAAAAGAACTATCCAAGAGGCTGCCTCCCCGGCTTAAGTCCTCAGAACATATGCTGAATAAAACATAATTCTCAACTTCTAGGTTGTGCATTTTTTGTTCAGTCAAGAGAGATGATTAAAACCATAAAAACTTTTTTGGACTGAAATTCTGAATATAAAAATACAATAATGGAAACATAATTGGTTTTTTTAAAAGAGAGAGAAAACAAAATAATAAAAAAAAGATCAAGTTGGAAAAGCAACAGCCTTTTGGACAGCAGTACAGTTAACTGTACAGCTAAGCAGAGCCTTGAACCCCAGAACTGGACTTTTTAGAATCTATGTCATAGACCATACTCAGTGGAGGCAAAAATAAATAAATAAATACACACGTGCAATCTTACTTATGGTGACATTTTAAATAATAAGAAAAAATGTACAGATAACCAGACAACCAATATGTCTAACTGTAGAAGAACTGTAACAGCGTTATTCTCAAATTCAGATGGTCATTAAAATTATAATTATAAAGACTGTAGAATCATATTTCCTATTACAATTATAAGTGAAAATAATGGAGTACAAGATTATGGACACCACTGGCAAGTAGAAGTTAAATAGCCAAAAATTAAAACAGTGGAGAAGGATTATAATTTACCAGTATTACTTTAAAATTACTCATTATTGCTGCAATTTTTCCAATAAAGAACATTTATTGCTCCAAAATACATTTTCTGAACAAGAGCTGGTGATTGTTTACGAACAATTTCTGTGTCAGGATACCTAAAATATCTGTGAGATTAAAGATATTACAATTTTAATTGATTGGTTTGACGGAAACAGTTAAGGTGAAAATAAAAGTTTCAAAATTTTTATTTTGGGAGAAAAGTAAGATACTTTAGGGAAAAAAAATCACAGAAACACTCAGGTTTGTATTTTTTTTAATAATACGAAGTTCTTTTTTCTGTTTCCCCAAAAAATCACTCTGCACAACTGTCCAAAAGGAGTAACGGTACTTGACCCCGACGTGATTTGAACACGCAACCTTCTGATCTGGAGTCAGACGCGCTACCGTTGCGCCACGAGGCCTTCCCGAAGCCGCGGTTTGACGGATCCCGTGAACAGATACATCATCAGCAATAAGGGGTGGAGTTTTGTTCTCAGGCCCCGCCCCTAGGGTTTTTGTCACAGAGATTCTTTGAGTCGCCAGGGGCAAGACCCGCGCTCACTGAGGAATTAACCATCCTCCTCTGGACAAACTGTGTTTAGGCTCACTTGGTTTGGAGCCCAATTCTTGGACCTCGGGACACTTTGAGCCCACTCAACAGAAATGATTTCACATTTGGGGGATTTATTTGTGGAGTTAATAAAGCTATCACAGTGTCGATGCACATCTGCAGCCGTAGATAAATCTTTAGATTTAATTTCGGTCTTCCAGTGACTCAGAAAACCCCTTTATTTAGCTTCTCTGACCTTGGTTTCTTTATCTGTAGACAGTGTATAATCACAGCCTCTCGCAGGGTGACTGGAGCGCACTGGCGGTGCCGGGAGCCAAGCGCCGTTCACATGTGCGTGCCTCGAAAACCGAAGTCTTTATTTTGGCGTCGCTTGTATCTGTCCTTCGCCTGGGCTCTGGTGCAGTTCCAGAGTCACGTCACTCAAGCCACGGTCTTGTTGTCCTACTTCTTAGATAACTACGGAAAACAGCTTCTCACGAGGCGTTGGTGGTATAGTGGTGAGCATAGCTGCCTTCCAAGCAGTTGACCCGGGTTCGATTCCCGGCCAACGCAAGCTTTAACCTTTTTCTCAGGCGTTTACCTACCCTAGCCGCATTATCCTTTAAACACGAGTAAGGGACCGCTTTTCTGGGACCCCCACTCACGCTCCTCTCAGCGCTCGGGTATCGCCATGCCAATACACACACGGACGAATATACACACACGGACGTGGATTTGCTCAATCTCAAGCTGGCATTGGAAACGCGCATTTATGTCAGGGAAAGAGCACCGTGCAGGAGGTTGTCTGGAGGAGGGATTACGCGGGTGACAGTTTTATGTTTGCCCACCTGTGTTTTTTAAATGATCATCAATGAAATCATCTAATAAGCATACAGAAAGTTGAGAATAACTGCTAAACATCCTTTTGAGTAGAGAGAAAAATGGCTAATTTAGCCACATTTAAAATTCAAGTTATCTGAAATAAAACATAAATTTGAAATTTAGAATGTGAGTTTGAGAGTCAGGATACACTATTCCTCTCCTTCCACCTTTTTCTTCCACTCTTCTTTTTATCTGCATCCTAGGGCTCAGGACAGGTACTTCCTAAGTAGGTAGGTTTTAATGGATGTAAAATGTGGGGAGAAAAGAAACAAAACACCGTATCTCTCCCCGTCGGGGAATCGAACCCCGGTCTCCCGCGTGACAGGCGGGGATACTTACCACTATACTAACGAGGAATGAGCTGATGAAACGTTTCTCCAAATCCCTGATCTGATATCTTTACCAAGCTCAGCTTGCTAATGGCGAGGTTGCTGGGTATTCGGTCCTTCTGTCCACTACGAAATGCTGACCGAAACCCATGCACCTTCTAGATCACAACCGAGCGCGAGTCCCCAGAAAGGCAAAAACCAGCAGGAGTGACCGAAAGACAGGCGACCTCCAAGGCTGCAAAGACCTGAGTTCTGACAGTCCCTGGGCTCTCCCAGAGACACCCCTGAATAGGTCCCAACCCATTTCACTATCTGTTATCCAGTGCTGTCGACTGACGGCTATCAATCAAACCAAAACCAGGCTCTGGCTGTCGAAGAGCGGTACCAAACTGGAAGGAGGGGAGAAGAAAGCCGGTGTCTCGCCCAACTCCGGAGATGCCTGCGCTCTTCTTGGCACGACGAGAAAGAAAACACGCTGTGAGCCTCTTCCTGCCACCAGGTGTCCACTCCGAACAAAAGAGCTCCTAGCAAGCGCTCTTGAAAGGGCGCAGTTCACTCTGATCAACTTCCAGCGCAGCCTCCTCAGTGCCTTTCCGCGTAACCAGCGGCTTGGGGCCTCTCTGATTTCCGCAAAACAGAAAGGCCGGGCTCGTCCGGGATTTGAACCCGGGACCTCTCGCACCCGAAGCGAGAATCATACCCCTAGACCAACGAGCCGACGTGTAGGAGCGACCATGGACGCCTTTAGAGGTCGTTACAGGCTTTGTGAAGTCCTAGGGCCATGATTCATGATGGCCTGGTCTTGGCGTGCACTCAGGGACCACCTGCCCCGACGCGAACTACTCCAGAGCAAGAATCTATATCCGCTCGCGAGTCGCGAGCTTCGACTCCTCCCAGGAAGTAACGTCTGGGAAGTGGAAAGGAGTGGTTTCGGCCTCTCCCCACAAGCAGCCCTCCAGGACTGCCTGAAGCACCCGTGTTCCCTCTCCCTAAGGTCACTGTCTTGGGGCCATTCCGTAATCTGGGGTCTGGACTCTTCCTGGCTCAGCCAGCGGCCCTCAAACCCGGTCCCTGGCGCAGAGCTTTGAAGACACGCGATGCAGTTGCCTGGTTGGGGACAATTAACGAGTCCTGAAATCTGTGAACACCAGCCCCTCTTCCTGTCCTTGCATCTGTTCATCCTTTTGGAGAGACCGGCACTTCGATAGTCCACGGTCTCCCCAGACCGCGTGGTAGTGCCCCGGCGAGGGAATAATTCCTGGGGCCAAGAAGACCCATGGAGGACGTGTCATTGAAATGAGTGGCTGGCGAGGTGGGGCGGGGGATCGGCTTTCCAAACTGCGTGAGCTTCTAAGCTTTTAATACATTCGCCATGCTCCCACCTGGAAGCTGCCAAGAGTGCTGGCAGGACCTAGTGGGGTCAGCTGCCAGCCACCGTATTCTGTCTTCCCTCAGCTCGGTTCCTGCTCTGGAATCTTCCCTGTGGGGTTCTGTTCTGCCCCTGCACTCCACCTCCTGGTAGCATTTCTGGGCTGAACCATCTTGTTCCACAGCCCAGTCCTGTGATTTGTGGGGCCAGTCCCTTCTTAATTCCCTACCCGCAGATACTTTGGTGAAGGGGGCTTCAATGAAGGGTCCGGCGCTTTGCTTTTTCTTTCCCAGGTGTCCCTAGTCAGACAGCAGGGGAGGGCAGCAGAGAACACCCTATCCTTTCCTGTCAGAGCCTCTAGACTTTCAGGTAGGTGAAAAGTGCTCAGGTCGGTTTTCTGACATCTCCCTCCCTCTACCCTTTTCCATTTCCTGTCTCCAGCCAGCTTTCCCTTAAGTTTCTAGCTACCTCTCTCTTATCTGGTCTCATGCACTTCATCTGCACAGAGGTGGAAGCCTAAATCCCTTATAAAACATGATGAAAGCTGTGGTCCCTTTTTCTAGGAAAATCCATGCAATATCTATGGACCCCACTTTTAGAATCCAAGAACTAAGGTGTAAACAACTAATGTTGTTTCAACTTTGGTGCTAGTATTTTACATTTTAACAGGAGTCAAAGCTTTAGAGGGAAAATTGAGTTCTAAGGTATAACTTTGGGCAGTCACAGTTGTTTGAAAGGGATTGTGTGGGAAAGGGTGAAAAGATATTCTTGGTGAATTTGAGAAGGTAGTAACTCCTCCCCCTCAGCATTTCCCTAAAATGGAACCCTGGCAACATCCTGAATTTCTTCTCCCTCTTCTTTGGACTTCATAACCTGTCACATACTGAGTCCTATTGTGTTTTTTATACTAAACGTGTCTGTAATTCATCCATTCCTTTCCATCTCTCCTACAGCCGCCCTGGTGCAAGCCTTTGACATTTCTATAACCAACATCTTTTTCTGAAGTTCCCACTCACCCCCACCCCATACTCTCTATATAGCATTTATGTATCTAGCATATTACATAATTTAATTTAAAAACATTTTTGTTGTGTTTATTGTTCGCTCCCGTGTTCCCAGGGCCTAGAACAACAGTTGTTATAGAGTACGTAGTTGTTTAACAGAACATACAGCAAATTTCCACATGATCTTTAAAGTTTAGCTCACCTCCTCCAGAAAGCCTCCCCTGATCATTCTCCACTCTCAGGCCCAATGAGATACCACTTCTCCATGTTCTCACAGCACCCTGTCCCTGCCCTTGGTGCACTGTGTTGTGACTGTGTCTGCCTTTCTATGAGTCCTTTGAGAAAAGGGTTTGTGCCTTATTCATTTGGTTATGTACAGCGTGCAGGCCAGTGCTTGGCACAAATCTGGTCTAGGTGGTGCTGCGTCACTTACTGACCTGTCACTTTGATTTAGCAGTTCCTTTAAGCAAACACTTGTGCTCAGACATCTTGCAGTGGTTCCTGGGCCAAAGGATGGTGTCTAGACCTTTCTGCCTATCTTCCAAGGAAGTTTAGGCCCCGCCAACGGCCCACGGATCCTGCTTCTTGCCTGCTTCTCTGCAGCATTTACTTCTACTCTCACCAGCCTGGATTCAGAAATGTACCCTGCCCTGCCACACCAGGCTTTCAGTAGACCCCACCCACATTGTGCTCACTTCTACTCTCATCCTGTCCACAGGGTCCCAGCTCTTCTGCACCCTCTTGCAGGAAACCAGATGTCGCCATGCCAGGCATATCTCCTGCTAATTCTTAACCCTGACTGCCAGCTTGTGAAGACAAATGAAGATAACTATATGTGAAGGGCCTGGCACGGAAACTGCACATAGAATACACACCCCGTCCCCTCAATTTTTTAAAAATTGGAATAATTATTTAATATATATATACATATATAATTCTGAGGCCCCAAACCAAAAGAACTATAATGAAAAACCAAACAAAACAAATTGACTCAGGTTCTAAGGGACGTCCTGGAGTGGGGGAAGATGCCAAGTCGTTGGGACTGCCAGGGCTAGCCCACCAGCACCAGTAGAGTGTGGCATCAGCTGAGTAAAGCAAGGTGCAGGCCTGCTCAGGGTTCCCACCCAGGTCGCGGCACGAGCTTTGGAGCAGTCTCATGGAACTGGGAGCTCATCTCAGCAGGAAACCTCGGTGCTCTGAGCACAGAACTGGAACCCTTGCATCCTCCAGTATAAAAGGTATTGATGAGTTCATTAGTATATAGAGATTCAACAACAAAACGAAAAGACATTCTCTCCCTAAGTTGAACTAAGGCACCGCTGGGATTCGAACCCAGGATCTCCTGTTTACTAGACAGGCGCTTTAACCAACTAAGCCACGGCGCCAAAGCCGTGAGACGTCTTTCTGGAGGGGTGGTACACGACTACACCTCCAGGAACCTGGTCACAACTTCAATTTTTCTGAAAGTAATTTTGACAAATCTCTGAGTTTGGCGTCAAACATCCACCTGTGAGCTCTCCCCAGTATTGAAATAAGTAAATCAAACACCTTAACCCTACCCAGATGAGCACGCTTGGGACTCTGATTCCGAGCCGGGGGGGGCCAACCGGATCAATCAGCCTCACTCTCTGATTTTGGAGGGAAGGGATGTGAATGCAAGATGGAGAAGAAAAAGCTTTCGTAGTCGGCAGGATTCGAACCTGCGCGGGGAGACCCCAATGGATTTCTAGTCCATCGCCTTAACCACTCGGCCACGACTACACAACCGCGGTAAGACATTTTGTCCCGAGCCTTTCATAGTTCTCCATGCCTCGAAAACACTTCCCTCTTAAGATTCCGTATTTGGGGCTTTGAGCTAGGCAAGGACAGCAAAGGACAGACTTGTAACCCACGTCCCGCTTGTGGCGCCGCCCTACACACGCTCCACTTTACTGGGATCCTCTTCCCCCCATTCTCCCACCCACCTCCAACAACGCGCTCCCACGGAAGGGTTGACGCGGCAGCCGCCGGGGAACTCTCCCGCAGCCCAAGCCCCTGGAATGCCCTTCCAAACCTTGGTGTGAAGGAGTGAAGTTTTAAAAAGTGAATCCGTCAACGTTTGCGATTGGAAAGTTAACTGGCTGTGGCAGAAAACTTCCATGTACAGCGGGTATGGAGGTGGGGTAAGGGAAAAACAAAACAAGACTTCTTGGCCCGTACGGGGATCGAACCCGCGACCTTGGCGTTATTAGCACCACGCTCTAACCAACTGAGCTAACCGGCCAGCTGTCAAATTCTGGTCCTTCGAGTCTTCACATGTGTATGTATCACTATACTAAAGCCAAGACTTCCCAAGAAGTAATGGCAAACCACCACCAAATGCACAAGCATCCCCAAGTCATTGACCCTGCAACCTCTAATTCTGTAGCTTCTGGCTAGGAACTCCTGCCAGTCTCATACTGTTGATTAAGGATCTGCCTTAGGTTTGACCCAGGGGAAACCTACAGCACTGACTGCTTGACTGGGGTTTCACAGCAAAGGTTCCTCACATATCCCTCCTGGTGCTTGGTGCTCCCCTCTCCCCATAACCACCTTGTACTTTCCAATAACTCCAGGCCTGACTTCTTCCTGGGCCCAACCTTGCTGACTGAGACCATCATGGTGATGTTGTCCACTTTGCACCCCACTCCCCAATTTGCTCCCTTTAGGGCCTGAATTTGCTGGACCAGCTCTTCTCCAAACCAGTTTTGGTACTTGTGGCAAACAAGGGTGGAAATGATGGTAAACGACGGGCCAGCTGCCAGGAGGTCATGAGGCCTGGGACCCAGATGAACACAAGTAAGGAACATCAACAGAGCTTTATTACAGACCAAGGGGTCTGTCTGGAGAACCAGCACAAGGGGCAAGCCCCTGACACAAAGACAGAACCTAGGTGCTCAGGGCCGCCTATGAGTACAGGTGCCTTGACACCAACTAGAGGAAATAGCAACAGTGCCATGATTTGCCTGTTTCCACAGTTTCCTCAAGAAAGGTGGGCATCAGAATACTGGGGAAATAACAGGGTGGCAGTCTGTGAATCCAGGGACCTCGGGTCCTGGTTCAATCACAGAGAAGGTAAGGGCCTCAACAAGGGGGATGAGCTGGATCCCAGGCCTCAAGGTTTCCAGCAGGGTAGGAAGAACTTTCAGGCCACTGCAGCTCAGGTTAGCAGTAGGGATCTAAGGCCCTCAGGGCACTGGGGTGCTCCTGGATAGAGAGGCACGACAGTTGGATCCTGGGATTCACACGAGTTAGGAAAGGGAACTCCCCACACTGGAATCGCTGTAACCGAGGAGGTTCTGAGATGGGAAGAAAGGAAACACATGTTCTATGCATGTAGTTTTTAGTCCCCAACCACCATTCCCCTCCCCAGCTCCAGAAATCCCCTATCAATCCCTCATCCCTCTTCCTCCTGGGACTCCTCTACACCCCCACCCTTCCACCCTTACCTAACGAGATTATCTTGGAGGGTTTCCTCTTAAGCTCAAAAGAAAGCACAATAGGGCGGAGGACAGAGAAACTGATACAGAGTGTCTGGAGGAAACGGGTCAAGGGCTCATCCATCTTGGCTGAGGACTAGAAAGGGAAACTCAAGATTAATCAGAACTCAAACTTCTAAACCCCCTCTACCAACCCCCCCAAGGAATTTGGGTAACTGAGCCCCCTCACCCCTCCCAGCCACATCTCACCTCAAGTTGGGCTCCAGGTCCTATAAATTGCAAGGCCACTCTCCCTGGCCCTCGGACAAACTCTAGGAGGGAGGTCCACTCACTAGGACGCAGCCCTAGTGCTGCTGCCACTTGATGATTCCTACAGGTCACCACAGCTTCAGCAGTCCCATCCTCCACCAGGAGCCTGGGGGCGGGGGTAGGAATTAGAAACCCCCACAGCAAACCCAGGTGTCCAGTCACCCAGACCCAACATGACTCCCCCCCACCTTTTCCAGTGGTTAGCTCACTTCACCCTCATTCATTCAAAAATGTTTATTAAGCAACTGCCACAAGCCAGGAATTATGCTAACATAGAGATGGCAGACACACAAAGTCAGGTGATAGGGAAGTAAATGGCGCGATGGGCTTGTGCTCTGCTCTCACCTGATGCTGGCCTGGCTTATAGACGTCTGAGTGGGGCAAGAGGGGCTCTGACAAGTACACCTTCCCTGAAATAGAGAAAGCAACTGGGAAAATCCTCTTGATCACATCACAATCCTCTGGCACCCTGCACCCAGCTCAGCCTGACCCCTCTCATACCTGGGGGCAGAGGCTGGTACAATGAGCACACACCCAGGAGAGCTGAAGGCTGAAGACAGAAACCACATGGCAAGAAGCAGTGGCCCGGAACGGGGCCCGGCGACCTTGCAGAAGTTCAGCCAGGTAGATGTGGGGCAGGGGAGCACTAAAGAAAGAGGTCAAGAAACAGCCAACAGGGTTCTGGAAGCAGGGCGTGTCTGGAAGGCCTCAGCAGGTGTAGGGATGGGGACAGTAGTGGCTTGTGTGCTCTCCTGGAAGCCCCGTGGTCCCACATTTTGACTCCTGATCTCAATCATCATTAATTATTTCTCAGGCTTGAATGACTAAGATGTTAGCCAAGAAAGATATCTGTACTTTGCACTGAAAACCCTTGAAGACCCCAGAACATAAATCTTTCTGGGTAAAATGATAGGTACTGGACATTTTTTATTTAAAGCAGAGGAAACCCTTCTGACTCAACACGTTTTGCTAGGATTGGAGAAGACTGCAGTTATGGCAAAAATTGCAGAGCCACGAATATGTGTGGGATGCAGAGGTGAGGCCATGACATTTGGGGATTAGGGCCTGGGTCACTGACCTGATTGTGGTATCTGGGGGAAAACTCAGGACCTGCACATAAGTAGACGACCGGAAGCAACAGTAAACATTGTGGGATCTGCAAGCAGAAGAGGAAGAGTGATGAGGAGAAAGAAGTTCACCTGAGGGAGGAGCTGGGACCATCTCACAGGCCAGGCTACTCCCCCTAAGGGACACACCCTGACCGTGGCTCTACCAGAGCAGAGAGAAGAGTAAGGGAAGGGTTGGTCTGGAACATCTCGTGAGGATAGAGGGCATAAACACCAGAGAAACATATCAAATGTAAAACCAAAGAGGTGTCACTGCAGCACATGTAGGGGCGAGCCTTCAAGAGAACCACATCAGTACAGAGAGGAGGCGAGGCCAGCCACACAGATCTTTACCTGGAAACCCTCTTCTCTAGCTGGCTAAAGTAGACTCGGGCTCCTGGAAGAAGGCCTAGTGGGGGAGGCAAGTGTGGGTCCTCAATATATATGTCCAAGTGCAGAGGGAATTCACAGTCAGCAGTCTCCAGAGCTACGGTGAGCTTCACACACCGCTTGATGGCCCCAGTGCTCCCTACAGAAGGGAAGGGGAGGGGTCAGTGGTATCTTTCAGGACCACAAGGTCCCACCACTCTCCTTCACACCTTCCCCTAGAGGTGTCATTACCAGGCATCATCCGGAGATGTGACAAAATCTCAGCTGAGAAAGACACTAAGGAATCTGTGGAGCTAGAAGGTCAGAGAAATACAGTGAAAATGAAGTCAGATCCAAGGGCAGTAAGGAGTTAAAGTATCTGCTGGAAAATTGTCTGTAAGGTCCTGGAAAGCCTTGCATTGTGTCAAAACACACACTAAAAGTAACAGGTCTTATGGGAAAAACAGGATTGTAGCGGATCACTCAAAATCTACATGACTTTGTATCCCAAGAAGTACCTCAGGAAAGGTAAATCTCCACTTACATTTATACCTAGAATCCCAGTCAGTCCATCATTCACAGCGTTATATGCTGGGGCCCATGCCCTCCCCTTCAAATCATAGGTCCTTGAAAACTTCCACTTCTAAAAGAAACCAGTTTCTTAAAAATTACACATATAACCTAGTACGGTGTTTGTTTGCTTACACGGGGGGAAGTATCTCTGCAGTGTCTTCATCTGCACTGCAGCCTCCCTGGAAAAGTTTATATGAGGAAAATATAGTTGTTCCTGAAGCCATAAGTCAGCCATTTCTTGCAATAAAGGAAGGCCCTTCTCTATAGATTTTCAGCTTTTGTCCTTATGGGTTTTTTTAGGTTTCAATTCCTTTTATTGCTAAGGCTTTTCCTGAATTGTGAGAAAGCCTGATTACAATCATTTCAAAACAGTAACATGCTGGGAAAAATCAGGTATGAAACAATTTCCATCTGACACTGACATCATTCCTCTAGGAGCTAAATCACATTTAAGGAACACCCACTGTAGCAGAGCATGGACTCTTCATCCAACCCAACCACGCCAGAGGGAGAGAGAGCAGTGAAACTAGCTGGAGACGCTGGTGGACATTTACTTGCCACTGAGCAGGTCAGTCAACGAGGTTTCAGGCAGTGCCCTGTTAATACCCAGCACCTCTGGGATGTCCTGGGGGCTCTCCAGTTCCAGGCGCCACTCATCCTGGACAGTGAGGCAGGACGCACAGCCAGCCAGCTCCAGAGGACGCTGCGATATGCAGGATGAGCCACCCTCCTCCAACAACATTGGTGTCTGCTGGGAAATGGGAAGACGATTGTCTCTGAGTCTGTCCTGGTCCAGAGAGAGGTTCATAATATACTATGACCCAGTTTTGTTTTCTCTCTAGAGCCTGAAGGAAGTGATGTACACACAGATAGACCTTCTATTTGACCTAGATCCACCCTTCTTCTAGGAGGCCTAGAACTTCCTCCCCAGACCCCAAGCCACAAAAAGCTTTCTGGGGAGGGGCATAGTGAAACAGGACACTCACGAGAGGGCCAGGAGCCACGAGTCGGTATACTTGCCCTGGATGCAAGAACTCAAACCAGCGGACTGAGGAGCCAAGGAAGATGAGGAGAACCTGATGGGGAGAGCAAGGTCCTTAGACAGGAGCCAGGGCACAGGAGCTCAGGTTCTTGGTCCCAGGTCCCAGTTTACCTTCTGATCCACGTTTTCATCTTCCATGGGCTCTGGTGGGCCCCACCCAGTTCCCTCCTTCCTCTGAGTGCCCCTAAGCCAGTTCCCTGAAACATGGAAACTGAGGGTAGGCTTGGGCACCTCCGAACTGGCTCTTGGGGGGACACAAAAGTTCCTCTTCATCAGTGCCTCCTTGTGGGATAGCAAGAACAGCCGGCTATGTCCTCCGTGGGGACCCTCTGGGAGGGAGGGCTCTGCCTGAGGAGGTGTTGAGGAGCTGGCTGAGTGAAAGAAAGGTCTGGGCACAGACAGGATCAGGGCATCGGCCAGAAAGAACTGGACATAGACTCTGTTGGGAGAGACAAGGAATAGGTTTCTTAGTGACACACGCATTGGGTGCCATGGGCACCAGTGTTCCACCACCTGCACCGGGCCCTTGCCCTTGCCCTTGCCCTCGCCCTCAGAGACTAAAAGCACAGCCACCTCCCTGAGGACCAACCTGGCCTGCTGTTTCTGGATGAAGCCTGTCATGCTCAGCTCCTTCCAGGAAGGGAAGTTGCTTCTGACAGTCCTTTCTATGACCAACTGGAACCTCTCTGCCCGCACCAGGCAGCCTGGAGGAAGAAAGTTTTCTATTTTGGCAAGAGGAGAGGATTGTGGGAAGGGCAGTGAAGCAGACCACCCTGCAGGTCTTACTGTCCAACACAGGCCAGAGCTGCTCCCCTAACACAATGTGAAGGCCCAGGCCTGACTCCCACCTTGAAGGAGCAATACTCCAAGGGAGAAACCATTCTATCTGCATGTCTAGTCCTGCCTCTGGCTTCCTGTGCTGAGAGGCCTTGATTCTACTTTCTCATAAATCCCTAAAATGCCTGTTCCTAGATCTGAGAAACTTTCCTCTCCAGGGTTTCCCTGCCTCCAAACCTCAATGAGCCCAAATACGACCATGACTCTTCCAAACTAAGAATGTAAGAAATGGAAGTTGTCACCCTGGTGCATTTTAGGAGCTACAGAGGGAGAACTTAACCCTCCCAAGCCCCTCCATCCTGGGAACCTCTACCCCACCACCATCTTCCCTCAACCTCTGAACTCCAAACCTATGAGCCTGGGGTCAGTGAGGGGTTGCGAGGGGTCGGCCAGGAGGAGGCATAAGAGGGAACCACTTTGGTCCTGAAGTTTCAGACAACCTTTACGAGAAGAAGGTGCCAGAACACCAAGTAGAACCTGCAAGGAGATGAAGGCAGAGGCGTCAAGTTTTATTAAACAAATATACTGATCATCTACATGCCAGGCACTGTGTTAACTGTTAGTTACAAATTGAACCAAAAAAACATGGTCTCTGACCTCAAAGAATTTATATTCAAGTGAGAAAGACAGATGTGAAAAAAAACACACGTGCATCCATTTACTAGCTGGAGAGAAAGTATACAAATGGAGGTTAGAGGCAGGAAACCATGTAAGCCCTCATAGGACACAATAAGGAGTTCTGGTTTTATATGCACTGGGAGAAATAAGAGAAGGATGGAATGATTAATTGATTGATTGATTTAATTTATTTTTGATGGCTGCTTGGAGTTTATTTTCTACTTGGTGCAAGAGAAGGATTGAAATTAAGAATTTTGTAATCCAACTGAACATTTCACCTGATCCCTTTCTAGTTGCTGCAGGGATAATGGATTGGAAGGGGCCAAGAATAGATGGAGTGGTCTAGTTAGAAGGTTAGTGCTGTCAAAATGACAAGAAAGGACTATGGTAGTGACAGTGAAAATGGAACAAAAAAAGCCCCCTGAGCCCTGTTGGAGCCCCACTTACCGGGGCTGGGTGGAAGGCAGAGGGCAGCAGACAGAGCCAGGACCAGGCCAGGCGCTGATTGAGTTCGCAGCTGGGCAGATGAGAAGCCTCTGGGAGGGGCAGAAGGGTCTTAGGGTCAAAGGAGTCCCAGGCCCTGCACTCCCCTTCCTTTTTCAGGGCGGCCAGAGTAGGGAAAGAGCAGGGGGTCTGCAGCCGAGCATACTGTCAGAGAGAGAAGAGAGATCAGGTTACACTTCCCCTGTGCCCTGGGTGTCCCCCCAGGGCATTACCTCTGCTGCCCTCTTTCTGCCACATCCTCCTACCTTCTGGAGTGGACAGTGATGTGGCTCTTCAAGGATCTCGTTTTGTGGATTCCGACTAGGGCAGCAGGGTGGAATGAGAACCTCCAAGGTAGGGGCAAGGATCTGTAGTCCCAGGCTGGGGCTCCCGGGAGAGGAATGCTGCAGGAACTGGTGGTGTCTCAGCATGTGGGGACACAGCCTTGGCCAGGGAAAACAGCTGAGTCACTTCCCCAAAGACCCTGTCTCTTCCAGAATCCGGCTTCCCTTACTGAGGAAGTGTCCCACTCCCACCACCCCCACAGCCCAGACCCTCGTCCTCCTCACTTGCTGGCCAGCTCCTCCAGGGCCCTGGTGGCCCACAGGTAGAGGGGAAGTCCTAACTGATGTTCCCACACCAGCTGCTCATACAGGGAGGCCCCCTGGGCTCGGTGGGAAGACTGAGTCTCAGGCATCTGACGAGAGAAGCCCCGAAGCAGAACGGCGCCACGGAGGCAGGAGGCCAGCACAGGCCTTCCTGTCCCTCCGCCCACTGACTGCAGGAGGTGAACATCCTGGAGCTGGGGAGGCAGAAAAAGTGAAAAAGCAAAGGTGAAGCCCCCAGCTCAATGACCCCAGGCAGAGTTAAATGCAGTTTTCCACTGCCTGGGTTCCAGGAGAAATATAATTTCTCCTTTACAGGTTATTTCCCTCCAGCCTCTATGTTTCACCTTCCATCACAACCCACTACCCTGCAGTAAAGGCTTCATCTCCCAGGAGCTCCACTCAGTCTTTGTGGAGGCCAGGGGACTCCTGGCCAGTGTGGCCTTGGCTGTTCATCAGGCTGCCTGAAACGGTCCTGGCTCTAAACCTGTGCTTCAGTTCCTGCAGCTCCTCCTCCGGTTAAGGTCCTCTGGAAAGGAGATGCTCTGGACCCAACTGCTCCTCCCAGAGCACCAGTCTCTACTCCTTTCTGATCTGAACTCTCATCCAAATCATTCCTAACAAAAGCACCACCCTACTCCAACACACATTTATTATTTTTATAATTCTGCTGTAGAGGTATCAACCTGCTGCAAAAAAAGGCCAGACCACAAAGGTTAAGTGAAGCTACTAAAAGGGTCTCTTTTTGTCACCAGATGTGACCCCTCACATACCTCCAGACGGACACCTGGTCGCACTACTCGCCTGAGGCCATGGAGATGCTGGTAGGCAAGGCAGAGCCCCAGCTGCCCGTCCAGCTCATAGAGGCCCGCAGGCCGATTCAGCACGTCAGTGATTGTTCCCTGCAAAGAAATCAAAGGGCCAGTTGATCCCTATTCCTCCTCTTTGAAGAACCCACATTTCCTGCTCCTTCAGCTCAAGGATCTCTCCCTTATGCTCACCGTGTATGATAAGAGTCTGGAGTCCCGAACAAGACCTTCTGGACCCTTCTTGTCTTGGGGGTTGCATGGTATGGGTGGTGGTGAGGGGTCAGCCTCTAAGAGGGGCCCATCCAGCTCCAGTTCCAGCTCTTGAACACATTCTGGTTTCAACGGCAACAGCTGGGAGGAGGGACCGGTCATCCAAATCCAGTAACGGTGACCACGGAGCTTGGACACTCGCAGCTCTGTCAGCACATAGGCCCTACCAGGCCAAAGGGCTCGATGCCACACCAGCTGGGCAGGGACCTGGCTTGTGCGGAGGCGGGAAACATGACACGTGAGATGCCCCCATGATGCTGCCCCTCTGCCAGAGCCCCTGCCCATCATGATGTGACCTCAGGGACCTGCTCCTCAAGAGCCTTTCCTTGACTCTTCATCTTCCTTGTTTGCCAATTAAGTCTTAAGCCATAGAATTTTCAGGATCTCTCCCCTCTCATAGGAGATGGCAAATGTTTCCTAATCCCTCCCCCAAGATACAAAGCATCCCTAAAACTTCCTCCAAAATATATAAATATTACATTCAGAAAATTTTGCCCTTTTTGCATTTCCCCATCCTACTCCATAACATACAAACAACTTTCACTTATTTAATCAATAAGTACACCATTAGGTACGTATCCAGTTAAGGGAAATATAATAGACAGTTCTCTCTACTCCAACTTATTTCAAACCACTGGGAAACACAGACACAAACCCAAGTAATAACATGGAGACACATATAAACAAGTGGCAAAAACAATACACATTTGGGAAGGTTTTAGAGAAAGAAAGAGACGGTTGGGATGGGTTAGAATGATCAGGAACGCCGAGTGAAAGAAGTGGAACTTGCCAGGGTCCTGAAAGCCATCTCTGGTTTGCTGAAGTGGAGAGGAGACAGAAGGGTGATTTAAGCAGGAGGCAACCACACAGAACTATTCAGAACTCAGAATAAGCAAGGGAGTGAAAACCTTGGCCAGGATGGAGGGGGAACGTTCTTGGGAGTTGCAGGAGACCGGATGGAAAAGCCAAGATGTCGGGGGGAAAAACCCAGAAATAACATGCCGAAGACTTTTAATGTGTCAGAAAATAAGAAACATCCAAGTGGGAAAATAAAAATAAATAACTAACAGCAGAGGATATCATATGGACTGGAGAAGGGTGGTTGTTGAAGAAATTTAAGCAGAAGGGAAAAAGCTACATGGATGGCACTGTTAGTAAATGTAACAATCTCCTACCGCATGCTCCTCTAACGGGTAACAGAGCGCTGCTGCCCTTCTTAGGGGCTTCAAAACACACCGAGATTCAGGATGCTTGAACTTCATAGTCCCTGGGCTCAGCTTCACAGATTCCCATTTCTATTCTAAAACCAGTTAATAATGGTCTGACCGAACACATGAATGAATGAACACTGGTGCTTCTGTTCCCCCCTGCTCCCCCTACGCTCACTAGACTTTCTCTAACCTCTCACTAGGACCTCCCAATATTGCAGTTGCTTCTCCTTTATTCAGACATTGAGGTCCTTCCCTTCCTCCATCCAAATGCTAGTCTCTAAACACCTATCCCCTAAATCCTGCCATTTTTTACCCACCCTTCACCTCGAGTCTACTGCATCACAGCCCTGTTTTCTCAACTCTTCTCCTAATGCAAAAACCCTACTGAGGAAGGATTCTTGCCTTAGAAGACACTCTGTGACGCCCCAGGGCCAAACATTGATGCTAAACTTCAACTGGGCCTCTGGCACTGCTTAGTGACCTCTCATCCTCAACGCCTAGCACAGCAGTTACCCTGAACCTTTACTCCTCTTTTCAGAGTCCAGTCTTTCAAGAGATGACCACACTCCTCTATCACAGAAAGATTCACTGGGGTCATCTAAGGTGACAGTACGTCTCCAATGTGTCTCTTCCACAGCCTATAAACATAGCAAGATCTCTCCTCCCCTGACCAAGCTTATTCCAAAGCCCACCTCTGCACCCTCACAGTGCCTCGAGCAGATACTTATATCTACCGCAGCACTATGATCCTGAACAGTAATTACTGACTCACTCAACTGGTTGAGAGCTTCTGCAGGACAAGAGCCATTATCTTATTCAGTTTTGTGCCTCTGAACTGACCAAAGTGCCTGGCATATAGCACATACTCAGTAAAGGCTGAATCCTGGGACAGGTGAATCTCTATTCCCAGATACCTTTCCTTCTCTTCCAGTCATTCAAATCCTATCCATCCTTCAAGAACCAGATCAAGTCTGAACTCCCTCATAAGGCTTCTGTCCACATAATAAATTCTAGCTAACCTGCTATAGCAGTTACAACTGTACCATCTTGGAACTTACACACTGCTTTGTATTATTCTACTTATTTTATGAATCAAAACGATATAGAAATTACGATAAGATTATAAACTACCCAAAAGGCTTTCACTACTTTAGCTGCCCTGTAGGAATTCAAGTGCATTTCAGAGACTTCTCCCTTGACATAGAACATGAATGAGTCAACCCTACCATGCACAGAATTTTTAAATGCTCCAGATGACTTAAAACATTCTAATGTAAACAATATACATAAGCTCCAATTTAACCCAGGAAGAAAAAACAAGATGGGGCATTTGGGTGATTTCTAAGCATTTTTAGTTTCTTTACATTCTAATCACTGTTATTCCAGCTCATGACACACATAGACACAGGTAAGAATTGTTATAGTGCTAATAAATTTCATAGTTTCCTTTTTTGCTATGCACGTCTGAGAGCCTTTTCATCTTTTGTTTTAAATGCTTCTAAAACACTATGCAGATAATTTTGTATAAGTCACCGAACAATAATCAGTGTAAAAACGAATGACTTTAAAATCCTACCAGCTGATGTAAAAAGACTCAACGAGTACCAGGTTTTGTTTTTTTTTTAAGTACATGTATTCTATGTTTTAATGGTGTTAAGATAAACACTTTCCTTGGTCATTCTTCTAATGCAGGGGAAAAACAAATGACGCTGGCAGTTTTTCAAAATGGGACACACAATACGAAAGTTGTCTACTCGAATGAACTGCACAGTAGGGACATCTACTTCCTTCCTCCTGCACACAGGGAGGCTGTCACCTGGCCTCTTCCCTCAACAGCACTGTGCCAGAAACAGGTCTCCCCAGTTGCCCTCCTTTCCTACACGGGTCCTCCTATGGTGTTATCTTTCCTATTAAGAGTTTGTACACCCCTTCCACATCTCCACACCCCTGAGTTGACCCTAATCCTCACCTGCACAATGACAGACACATGGCTGCCAGCTGGGGACGAGCCACCGAGAGACAGGACGAAGTAGGCTCTCTTTTGACTTTTCACCAGAGCGCTCAATCGAACCAGCGTCCCAGCAAGGTTTGGCTGCACATCTCTGCACTTGCTTCTAAAAAAGGTAGAGGGAAGAGAGAAAGAAGTCATTTTTATTTCTCTTCTTTTTCTCTACAAATGCCTTCTCTTCCACTATAATCTAGTAGCGACACTGATGTAAAATTTCCCAACCCAAAGCTGTTATTCTAAAAACCTCCTTCAAACTCTACTTGCCCTCAGATAAGGCACATTTCTCTCAAAGAATCCTGCTCTTAACTTTCTGAGAGGCCCCCTCGTTCCCCTCATTTGGAAATATTCCATCTCTATTACTCTCAATACCTTTCTTTCCCTTCTTCCACTGACCCACCACCATCCTCCCAGTATCACGGTGCTCTGTCCTCCCCTAGATGGAAGAATTACCTGTGCCTGAGCAGGCGAGAAGCAGTCTCTGGGTAGAGAACAGGAATGGGAGTGAGAGGGCCAGGACTGATGGTCAAGGGAAACACTGGCACCGGAGCACCCCAGAGCTCCAAGTGCCCTTCTCCGGAGGACTTTATTGTAGGAGGGAGGTAACTCCAACTGGGGAACAGGAAGAGGTGGCCCAACCAAGAAAGGTCCAGATCTATGAGCTAGAAAAGACCAAGGGCAAGGGTTAATCAGGACCCTTGGATCCAATCTGCCCCATTCCATCTTTGCTCCCTCAGGGACTTAACTGCCTTGCTCCCCAGACACCATTCTTATTAGGATCTGAGGCATCTTACTCAGGGAATAGGCCCTCTTCCTACTCACCTCACAGCCCAGGGTACCAGTGTTATCTCTTATGTAGAGGCTTCCATTCCTGCACTCATGTTCCAAGTCCCCTGATCGGTCTGTTAGTGTCCCTACAAGTAACAGCTGCTCCTGGGGTAGGAGGACTCCATGTGGTCCAGCTTCCTGGGCCCAATCCTGGTATGCAGTGCTGCTCCAGGACAAGTGACTGCAGCACGGGAGATGCTGTTGGGTCCTGAGGTCCTTTACTGAGACAAAGCTGCAGAGTGAAGGGAACAGAGGTTCTGTAAAGCCAGGTTCTGTAAGGCCTAGAAGTTTATCCTCAACCCCAACAAATCCCCCAAGATCCCAAGGAAAGGTCAATGGGGACATGGACTAAGAGAGAAGTCTGATTGATTAACAAGGAAAAAGTTGGGAATGAGGGTCCAAGAAAATAGGGACAAGGTCTGGGTCCAAAGTCAGGGTAGTACCTAGGGAAGGCAGGAAGAAGGTCTGTGCTGAATGGTATCTTGAACAAAAGACAGTGCCACAGAGAGGACCCAGAGAAATGAAGTAGGAGTGTCAGAGGGGCCTGAGGAGATGAGCTTGTGGGGAGAAGCTTTCAGAGATAACAAAGTGCTCCTCTGACAGCATCTCAGCTTTTAGCTCCACAGAGAATTCCCATGGGGGCACTAAGGCATCTGCTAATGCCTCCACCTCACTGGCCCCAGCCAGGCTTCCTCCCTAGGCTAGAACATTACATTACTAGAGACGGGCTGGGAATCCGAGACTGAGGTGGGAGTTGGCTCAAGAGTTCCCAAATCTCAAGAGATGCTTGAGATCAGCCACTCTTAAGCAAAGTGCTATAACACTGCTGAGTCACTAACAATTGTGGGGTATATCACAGACACTGTGATGTGACAGTTAACTAATCAAAGCTGTGATATATTTGCATTTTTGTAATGCCATTATTCCACTTACTTACATTCCCATGATTTTTTCAGTGGAAAAGAAGCAAGATAAGGTTATGAACCATCACAATTTATCCCCCTTGTTGTACTCATGAACATAATCCACGTATGAGTATTAAAATCAGGAATGCCATTCTGATGGCCCACTCCCCTTCTGCATCTGCTTCATTCTTTCACGATGGTTTCAGAGCAGATAGAAAGCAAAGACTGAAACTAACCTGCATTGAGTGCCTGCCATGCACATACTATATTGGGTCCATTCATGCTCAATACTGCATGGAATCATCACTAAAAAAGAAACATGTAAACACCACCAATGAGGAAATTCAGAGAGGTTCAGGTACATGGTGGTGTAGCTGGCAAAGCCAGGTGTGTCTCACACAAAAGTCCATGTTCTTTCTGTCTTTCCCTACTTCCCCAAAAGCCCAGGAAAAAGCAACTGGAGAAAACTGTTCATTTACCCCAGGCACCAACAAAACAGAAAACAGTAAGGACAGGGGTCACTTTTCTCAGACTCTTCAGGGTCTGGGTCCAGAACCTGAAAGTGATAACCTCAAATCTTTTACATTGGTCATTGCCCTCCAGCTGTCAAGGCCCACCATGGTGCCTGGCACACAGCAGGCATTCAATGAAGGGAAATGGAAGAATGAATGAATAAAATATTTATATCTGTCAAATAATTTCTACTTTATCCTCACCACCATCTTTATGGACACTTCACTTCTAAAACATTGTGTTATCAATTTTATATTTATCTTGAAGAATAACAAGAAACATAAAAAGGTTCCAAGTTTCCTAAAAGTTACTAACTTTTCACTTTTCAATTATTCTTTTCAATTTTCCATTATTATTGGGAAATAACAAATTAAACAAAGCTGAACAGATTTCTACCTTTTTTATTCTTTAAAGGATAAAGTGATATGTATACTCATATAATAGAATACCATAGAGTAGTTTAAATAAATGAGCTAGAATTATCAATGTGAATAAATCTCAGAAGCACGAAAAGCAAACTGCAGACACTATATGAGGTATGGTACCATTTATACAAAGTCTAAGGATCTGCAAAACTACTATATATTGCTTAGGGATAGATGTGTGTATAGAAAAAAACATAAAGCTATTCACAAGAATGATACACCACATATTCCACATAGTGGTTACTTCTACGAGAAGGTAAACAGGTTTCTTTCTGCAGGACTCTTCACAGACTTTATTTAACATGTTAACAAGCCCCATGACTCTGCTAGAGAAGGTTATCATATCCAAAGTCTCTCAAACTTACTTGGTCATGAAAACCTTTACTTGTAGTACTTTATTAACACTGCCTAGAACAGTTTAGGAAATGGTAGTGTCGTGTGAAAAATAAACAAAAACACTTTCAGAAGACCTCAAACTCAGATGCACTTGGAGAAGTCACTGTCTGTATCTTAGTTTCCTAATTCACAAAATGAAATAATATCAGCCTCTCCCCTCCACTTTGAGTTATTTTTCCAGATTTTCTTTCTGTCTTCTCACCTTCTCCCTCCTTGTCTCTAAACTTGACTTGAGCCAATTAAGGAGATCTATAGGAAAAAGAAAGCAGCTTGATGGAGAACAGGAAAGACGGGCAGAAGTGGGTTTTGTTTAGACCACCTCTTTCTCCTCTTAGCAAGTTTCCCCTCACTCATCTCACTTCCCCCCTTTTAAACTATAGGCCCTTTCTTTTCAATCCCAAATTTAACTTTCCCCTGAGCCCCACCTCTCCTTACCTGTAGCTGAGAGGTAGTGTAAAACCCTGGTTCCTTCCCTGAGACAAGCAGACAGTCTTCACACAGTCGATTACCAACTCAGTCAACTGGACATCACGCTCCTTGGCAGGCGCACACAGGGTCTCTTGGATGAAAGCCTGGGCAGCCTCAAGCCAGGCTTGTTCCTGAGGAAAGTGAAGCCAGTTCAAACACCTTCCTGATCATCCTGCCCACCACGGAGATTTGGGGAAGAATAAAGGAATATTTTTTAAAGAGGTAACTTAAATAAAGTTTAGAGCTTGAAGAAACCTCAGAAGTCTTAGTCCAGCCAGCCAATCAACTTAGACAACTGGCCATCCAGCTTTGGCCTTGTCTCTTTCTTTAACAAATCTGTACCAACCCTTAAAGCACTCAGAATAAATATATCCTGTGAACCCTTCTCTGACCATCTCAGGCAGAATGCTGCTCCCTTACTGGCGCTCCCACAGTACCTTGCACACACCTCTATTAAGAGCAGTGTTGAAGAATTAAAATTTTGTTACTGGGAAAGAAACAGGGAAATGTAAACAGCAACCATCAATGTTTTCCCATTCAGTAAACATAAAGTAGTTTTAGAAAGTGGTTCAATCTGGAATAGCTAAGAGACAATTTAAAACTCATTATGAAGAACATAATGCTTATACTGTGTGAAATAAATTTAAATGGCAAACTCCAACCAAATTGGGGGAAAAAAAAAAAAAGAGCAATGATCACCAGATACAATGGTATACCATCTTATATGGGGTCTGAGTCCAAAACCAGCAATTTGAAAAACAAGACTGGCCAAAATCACTCTTTAAAAAGAATCCTTTACATTGCTCATAAAGAACAGTACATAATACAATATAGTAATATGTATTTGGAAGTGTAAAGTAAATGTGCCTAATAATAGACATTACATAAAAATGACATAGGCAGAGTATAATTTTTAATCATCCTCCCTCTTTTTTTAGTGAAGTGTATACATCTGAGTTCCTGTAAGCTAAATATATATAAGATACAGTCCCACTGGAATTGTTTCCTGTTCTGTCTCTGTAGCTAGGACGTGGGCTTCCTAAGGAGGACATGAACCATCTTTGTATATGTGCAGATTCTAAGCACATAGTTGCTTCTCTATATAGATAATTCTAGGGAAGAGGACCAGTTTGGCCTACTCCCTGTGCTATGTAGCTTTATTTTAAAATTCCAACAGTTCAACAATACTTAGGGGTAGGACCTTTATCCTTCTTGATACCCAGTAATAATTTTAAACCATTACAGCTCTATCCCTGTTCCTCCAGTGCAATCCCAGGGTAAAGGGAGCTGGGGTGGAAGTTGGTGCCAGAGTGTGTATTGAACTTGGGTCTTGTGTACAGATAGGAAGAGGTTTAAAAAGACATTCACATTTCAGGGTAGAACTACTTGGTTGAGGGTGCTATTTGCTAAGTTGGTGAACACTGCAAGAGGGTTTCTGTGAAAAGCTCAGTGTTTGGCATGTGTGGTGCCTGTAGGTTGGCCAGGTGGAGACTCTGCAAAGCAGATGGATACAACTAGAGCTCAGGAGAGAGATCTCAGCTTAAGTAGAGATTTAGGAAAAATCAGCATTTATTGCTGGCTATTAAAGCCATCCAGTGGACAAGGCTGAGGAGAAAGTGTATAGTGTCCTCAAACTTCAGCCTGTATCAGTATTAACCTGGGGAGCTTACTTAGTTTAGATTCTATCACCTTAATGTTTCTACTCTGTCTTGTCCTCATTGCTGAACGTCAACATTGCTGCCATGGTCGGGGTCACAATCATCTCTCACTACGTTTCAACCACAGCTTTCAAACTCATACCCTCTGTCTCCTCTCTGTAATGTTACTTCTGGAAATGACAACAAATCTCATTGAATTACTCTTCCGCTTAAAACTCTTCACTAATTCCCAATAATCCTCAGGTTGAAGCCACTGCGTAGCAACATTTGCCAGACTGTCAGCTCTGACCCCTCCACCATCGACCAACTGAACTTTTTGAGTTTTTCAAAGACACTTGCTCTATCTCTTGCCTTTGAACATGTTTTTGCCTCCACCTTGAAGCTTCTTTTAGCGCTTTCTCCCCCCACCCCCCACCCCTTGCTAACTCCTGCACGCACTTCGGGTCTCAGAAGCTTTTCCCGATTATATGTTACACCTGCGTCACCGATCTCCCCCAGGAACCCACAGCCCCACAGTTCGCCATTAGTTTGCTCCTGGCTTCCCATTGGGCTTGAAGCCTACAAAGCGGATGAAGACGTGTTTAAGGCTTACAGCCGGCGCCACAGGCATGAAGGAAAAATATATTAGCAGAACCAGTGAGAAGGGTGGGACAGACAGCCTCACAGCTCCCCTCTCGCCCGGGCGCGGCCTGCAAAGTCAGGGAGGCAAAGAGGCAAGGTGGACGTTACAGGAGAAGAAAATCTGAGACAGACAAGAAAAAAAGGAGGAGGGACGGAGAACAGCACTCACTGTGGCAAGAGCCTCAGCCCGGGAGGCAGCCATGACGCACGGAGACTCCGCCCCTGGAAAGCGCGCCGAGAGCTCGGGGGAGCGCGGGTCGCTGACGTCACCGGCGGGCCGCCCTGGCTCCACCTCCAACTCCCCCCACCCCATTCAGTATGTTTAGACCTCCTTCCTCCACTCCCACCTCTGTCCCCGCGGCTGGCACTCCACACCCCTTATCTAGTACATCCTGTCTGGCATCTCTGAGACCGGGGAGGGGGGGGGGGACCTCAGGAGCTCAAACACAGCCGGCCTGGCTGGTAACTCCTAACCATCTTTCCATCTTCCTGATCCTGCCAAGCAGAGAGAAGCTTTTCCTCCTGAATGCAGCCAAAGCACATCCTTCATACTTGGGTTATGGCCTTAACTCAACGCTGTAATTATCTGTGTCCCCTACTTGACTGTGAATACCTAGACGCTTTGTCCTATCCTATTTTTCTTTGTACTTTGATGCCTAGAACAGTGCTTGTCGTTAAATAAGAACCTGATATATATTTATGGATCTACTAATGAAAGCCTTTGCTCTTCCTAATTTAGTCAAGCAGCCAATCAATCCATGGCTTAATAGGCAGTGAGTGCACAGAATTCATGCAACTATGTGTCAGGCACTGTTCTAGGCTAGGCTAGAATTGAAAGAGATGAAGGACACATATGATGGGGATCAAAGAGAAAGAATGGACAGGTGAAACAACAAATACAGAGGCCCGGTGGTGGGAACAAATGCAAGAAGTTGATGAGGCTTGAGGGAAGGAGTGGAAATTAAAGAGATAAAGTGAAAGAGGAGCATTTAAGGCCATTGTACATTTAGTACATTTATAGCAGCCTCAAATCATTTTTGGAGCAAGATAGAATAAACATGGATTATAATATAATAAGGATAAACATTTTAGATAATAAGAATGCTCGAGTCATAATAGGAAAATCAAGACTAATTCTACAAGTTATGATATCCCCTAGTTCAACTTCACTTGATGCAAGGTCTCTGTTCCTTACAGGAGCTAGTTAAGTACTGTGGTGCCAATTTATTTATAAGGCAAATCTTTGTTTGCAATCATTTCCCATTATTACATCAGAGATGTGTTCCTTCCCTTTTCACCAAAGCAACAGCAAACAAGAGATCCCCCAGAGAAGCTGAAACCTCTCTCATTCCACTCCAGTCACACTGGCTCCCTTATTAGAACACCAGTCTGAGCCTAGTCAAACTCCCAAACCTAATGATTCCTTTTACATTCAATATTTCTCAACTCTAGAAGACCCCCCCCTCCATTTACCAAGTCCATGAAGATGTGCCCTGTGTCCTGGGATTTACTTTTGATAGTTTGTAGGAGGGAGAGTTGAGTTTAGGCTCCAGTGATCAGAGAAAGTTGAACTGGACCCACCACCACCTGGTGTGACTAAATGTCAGATTCACAGCTTAATCTGGTGGCAGCGTGTAGGGCCAAATGAGAGGGCCACAAGTTCTGTCACAGAGGGAGGGAAGTACGGACGATTGGGAGCTGTCTCAGATCCAGTGATTTTGAATAGGCTGTGCTTGTTCAGGGGGCAGCTGGAGTAAGTGACGAAAGTCAGGAGAAAGATCAGGGCCAAACTGATGAATCTAAAAGTCACTATATGAACGTGAAAACTGAAGTGTTATAGAGTGCTAAAATGTAGAGGAGCCAGGACCAGAAAGATAGAGCTGAGCAGACTAAGGCTCCCTTAAGGAGCTGGAAGCAGGTATGAGATGGAGCCAGGAATGCTTGGAGGGAAAGAAGCCCAGGAGTAGTCAGATGCCAAGAATCAACAAATGGCCTCTGTCAGAAGTGAGCCAGAGAGTACAGTCTGGAATCTTACCTACCAAACAGATAATAACTGTTATGTCTGGGGCAGGGTTGGAATTAGGGTGAGGCAAGTGAGGCATCTAAAATTTATTAAATGTAGCATCCTAATTGTTGTACTTGCCTTATCCTAGTCTTGGCCCTGTACTGGGGAGAATGGAATGGGAATAGGAAGAATGAGGATAAAAATTTTCACTTTTTCCTCTGAACGTTCCTGTGTTGCCTGACTCTTTTGAAAAGACCATTAGGCTGACTATAGGAAACAGTATTGAGATTCCTTTAAAAACTAAAAGTAGGCTTATCATATGATCCAGCAATCCTACTCCTGGGCATATATCTGGAGAAAACTTCAATTCAAAAAGATACATGCACTCCAATGTTCATAGCATCGTTACTTACAATAACCAAGGAGCAAACTAAATGTCCATAAACAGATGACTGGATAAAGATGATGTGGTATATATAGTATATATATACTATATATATACAAGGGAATACTACTTAGCCATGAAAAAGAATGCAATAATGCCATTTACAGCAACATGGATGGACCTACAGATTATCACACTAAATAAAGTAAGTTTGAGAGAGAATGACAAATATCATATATCACTTATATGTGGAATCTAAAAAAATTACACAAATGAACTTATTTACAAGACAGACAGAAACTCATAGACATAGAAAACAAACTTACAGTTACCAAAGGAGAAAGTGGAGGAGGGATAAATTGGTAGTTTGGGATTAGCAGATACACACTACTATATATAAAATAGATAAGAAACAAGGTCCTACTGTATAGCAGAGGGAAATATATTCAATAACTTGTAATAACCTATAATGAAAAAGAATATATATACACATACATACATATAACTGAATCATTATGCTGTATACCAGAAACTAATACAACACTGTAAATCAACTATAATTCAGTTTAAAAAAAATAAATAAAGACCATTGGGCTGGGTACTGTGTTTGCCCTGGTACACTACTCCAGCATACTTGCCCTCAGGCTTCTGGTTAGGTTTAGCTAACGGGAGACAGACATTTGGTACGGGACACAGGATAGGAGGAAAGAGAATCCTGTGTTTATTCCATTTCTCCCTCAACACTGTGCTTGTGGCAGTGGCTTCCTTTGTCCTGTTGAATGCCCTTCCCTCATGACTCCACTTCTCTCCCAGCTAATAACACCATTCCTCCCTTTGTCCCTTTGAGCCTGGAGGTGGTAACCACTTTCTGCTCTTGCCAGGCTCTGGGCGGCTCACAGTATTTTGCTGGTTCCCTTAATCCAGCCCATGTCTCTTTAAGTAGACTACTAAATTCTTATTGATTACACCTTTTTGAGTGTACCATCTGTTTTCTGAAAGGATCCTGACTAATACAATCATACAGGTATGTATTATGAGGGTTTTAAAAATGTGCAAAAAACAAGTACATAGGTAGAAAGTGATAAGTGTTTGCATTACGAAACTAAGGAATGAATCACTGCAATATGCCTCAGCTTCCAAATCTGTCAAATAAGGATTTTGTGAAGATCGACCGAGATTATGTGAAGTGCTTTAATGGGTGCCTAATAAATGCTTCCAATCATTATTATTGTTACTGTAACTAGCCAGAATATGGGAGTTAAAAATATATGCCTCCCACTCTTCTAAGAATTAAACAAATCAGCTCATTCAGAAAAGACAAAAGTGAAAGAAAGCAAGCCAAGGGAGCAGGGGGAGGAAACTTGAGTCCTGGTTCCGTTTCCTGCATTCAAAGTATGTCTCCGTCACAGTTTGCACAGGGACAAGAGAAGAGGGGACATGGAACCGAGTGTATCTTCACAAACGTTAACTCAAGAGAGATTCGTGGGACAAACCCTCTGCGGGGAGAAGCTTCTCTAGGAATTGAAGCAAGAGCGCGGCTGCAGCCTGGGCCGGCCGGGAGGGGCGCTCTTAGGCTCCGCCTCTGCTCGCGGCGCGCGCGGATGACGTTGCTCTGCGCGCCCGGTTCGAGGAGCTCAGGGACTGCAGGAGCAGCTACCACGTGCGTATGGCCACCGCGCGCCCGCCCTGCCGCCCCCGCATGCAGCAACCGGTAGCCACCCACCCCACGCCTGACCCAGGCCCCTGCAGGATCCCCACCAGGCTACTGCGCCTAGCGGGGGCCTGCGTGCCCGCCTTAGTGCATGCGCCCTTTCCCGTTTCTTGGACGCCCGGCAGGGAGACTCCACGTAAACTCAGGCCCTCTCTAACAATTCAACCAACAAAGAAAAATCCTTTGACCGCCTACTTTTTTTTTTTTCCTTTGGCCGCCGATTTTATGTCAGGCACCATGCTAGTCGTTGGGGAGACAGCCCTGATGTAAGCAGTCTTGTCTCTGTGCTATTAGAGCTTCTATTTTACTGTGAATGATAGACGAAAATCAGCTGGTTTAATACAATGATTTATGGATATGATAATTCCTATGAAGGAATTATGGTATGGAGCACGACTGAGGCGTCTAACTTTAAAAAGGGTGATAAACACGGAGCAGGAATCACTGAGATAGTGAGGAATCAAGATCTGGCAGGAGCACTGATTGCTGAAACTAGCCTTGGCCTGGTGAATGATGGGAATCGAGAGTTAATTCAATCAGTCAACAGTTTTTAGATTTTTGTTTTTTAAGCCCCAGGTATTGTTCTAAGCCTTGGTAATCCAGTGGAGGTACATTCATTAGTACATTCATGCCCCCATGGAGATTTTGTTCTAGTGGGAAAGGAAGAGCTAAAAATAAATTAAAATGTCAGATAGCAATAAGTACTATATAGAAAGTTAAAATAAGGCCATCTTACCATGGCTCCTTCAGAGCAGTTGATCAAGGAAGTCCTTTTCAAGAAGGTGAGTTTCACCTGAAGTCCAAATAACAAGAAAGAGCTAGTCATGCAAAGATCAGGGTGAGAAAAATGCCTTTTAGACCTGAGCTTGGCAAGTTAGAATAATAGAAAAGAAGCCAGTGTGGTTGATGCATCATGGGTGAGAAGGAGAGTAGTGTGAGACAGTGTTGGAGATGTAGGCAATGGCCAGACCACATAAGCCAGGACATGAGTTAGAATGTTAGACCATGTGTGAGGAGAAGCCATGATCTCATTTATGCTAACTTGTGGCAGGTGGATTGTGGTTGGGGCAGGAGTGGAATCGGGTGCATTAATCCAGGTGAGTACTGGTGTAGCAGAGTTGAAAGCATGTGGACAGGTTTGGGATACATTTGGAAATAGATTAACTGGTGGATCGGGTATAGAGGGGGCTCAAGGAAAGAAGAATTAAGGTTGACTACTGTGTTTTTGACTTGAGCAACAGATTGGATGATGGTGGTGGTGTTAACTGAGATAGGGAAGATGGGAACAGGAGTTCTGGAGAAATGATAAATCACAATTTCTCTTTTTGTCAGAACAGGCTATCCTCTGTGTTTATGAGACATCTATGTGGCGATGTCACCTAAGCATTTGAATGTACTAGTTTGGAGTCTCGGAGAGTCAGAGTTAAATAAAGTTATGGAATCTGTTGGCAGATATTAAATCATATGAAATTGCCATTTTGGTCAAAAATGGTTGAATGCTGGTAATTTCATTGGTTCAGTCTAATAGATGATATTTAAAGCTACTGGATGAGGTTGCTTAAGAAGAGCATGTAGAGGGATGAAGAACCAAGGGCAGAGCCTTGGGCACTCAACATTTAGAGGTCAGGCAGAAGAGTAGGAGCCAGCACAGGTGACTGAGAAGGAGCAACCAGAACAGAAGATAGAGGAATATCAGGAGAGTGGTCATGAAGCCAGGAAAGGACAGTGTTTCAAGAAGTAGGGATTGAATAAGTCAAATGCTGACTAGAGGTTGAATAAGGTAAAGAAGTTATTGAGCTCTAGATTCACAACTTTGCAATCTTTGGTGACCTTGACAGAATAATCAGATTAAGCCTTGAGTAAATTAGATTTGAGATGCCTATAAGTTGTCCAAGTAAAGAAGTAAGGCAATGACCTTCCTTTTCTCCCATTTCCTTGGGAAGAGGCCATGTATGCCTGGGAGTCCCATGTGTATCATCAAAGCTGAATGAGTGGTATGGATCAGAAGCCCTCAGCTCTGCTAGGAGGGAGATGTCCCTGAGCACTGGGGCAGCTGGGGGGGCCTACCAGAGTTGGTGAGATCTGTATTCACCTTGGGAAGGCTTCAGGTAGGATGGGGATAGGTATAGGCATTCTAGGATAGGGGCAAAGGAATGGAGAGGGGACCAGGCAGGGTTTAGTGAGTAAAGCCAGGGTCCTGATGAGAAGGAGTGGGATCACAAGTTGAAAAGTAGCTGGGGAGAGATGTGGAGGGCCTTCGAGTGTCAGGCTAAAGCCTTTGGATTTACCTTGAGCAGGGACATAATATTTCAAAACTGAAGTAGAGGAACTATCATTTGACTTCATCAACCAGCCCAATCCAGCTCATCCTTCAGGTTTGTGCTTAAATGCCATTTTCCCCAGGAAGTCTTTCCCAGTTCCAGAGTGCTAGGTTGGTACCCACAGTCCCTTGACCTTGGTCACAATGGACTGGAAATGTCTGGGTACTTGGCTGTCTTCCTCAATAAAATGTAAGCTCTACGAGGGCAGAAATGATTTTCATCTTGTTCACAGCTTTGTTCCTAAGATCTTGCCTGGGGCCCAGCAAAGTGTGGTGTACAAGGAACACATGTCAAGGATATACATGTATACCCCAATCCCACGTTACTAAAGCCCACATTTTGCAGGATTGGCTAAAACCCCCAAGGTTACATTTTTCAGGTTACCTTGTATCCCTGAATGCCCCCACTCCTTTCCCCCACCCCATCCCTAATGCCTCCAAAGCCTCAGCTGGCCTTGAAACTTGAAATCGGTTCAACAGATAGGCTCTAGCTAATGTTATTTTTTAGGAACCCAACTCATCTCTCCAGCAACAGTCACCTGCAGAGATGTCCTCAGTCCTGCACTTCTATGTCCGTCCCTCTGGCCATGAGGGAGCAGCCTGTGGGTACACTCAGAGGAAGCTGCAAGAGAAACTGCCAGAGCTGCAGGATATCAAGACCGAGCTGTGCTACAATGTGAACTGGACAGGTTGGGCCAGGTATTGGATTCTTGGGAGTGGTACCGAGTACCAGGGGCAGTTTCTGTAGGTGTCCTTGCTCTGTCTCCCTGCAGTTAATTCTTCCCCAAGTGCTGAGGAACTGAAGAAGCTGACGTGGCTGTTTGGCTGCCCCTTGTTACTGGACGATGTCGCTCAGGAGTCCTGGCTCCTTCCCGGCTCCAGTGACCTGCTGTTGGAGGTCGGGCCCAGGCAAGTGTCTCAGCCTTGGGCAACTTGTTCCGTGGTCCAGAGCACATCAGCTCTTCCAAACATACTGCCCACCCCTTCCACTTTCATTCCTCTTCCTCCTTTTGTGATCCTTGGGAAATTTGTTTGCCCTTTACTCCATCCCACTCCCTGCCTCGAAGTTCTGCACATACCTTCCCCACGTGGGAAGATGTCTTTGAAGAGTGAGCCAGCTCCCAGGCATATTCTGGAAATATAACAGGTTGCATTCTGAGTTGAAATTGAAGCAGTCTGATGCTCCAAGGACAGTTATGATTTGCTTTAAACCACCTTTGGAAGCAGGTTTCTTGGTGCCCAGGTCTGAGGCTGGAGGCCAATGGTGGGGTGAGTGGATAGAGGTGGGAGACTGGCTGGACAGCAGCAGGCAGGATCCACCTTCTCAGCTGGGGCTCTCAGGCCCTAACCATCTGGCCCACTCCTCAGGCTGAACTTCTCCACCCCGACCTCCACCAACATCGTGTCAGTGTGCCAGGCTGTGGGGCTGGGGGCTGTGGACCGCGTAGAGAGGACCCGGCGCTACCTGCTCTCGGTGAGGCGGTAGGCAACCAGAGGGGGATCAGGAGGAGGAGGTGGGCCAGAGATAAGAGATTGGGTCCTAAACTCTGGAGAAATGATGTGAGAAGCAGGGGGAGGAGTTCTGGTTTCAGGCCTGCCCTGTTTGCAGGTTGTTCACTGCCTGAGGTCACCTGGTCGAGGAGTGAATAGGACAAACACAGCCTGCACTCTAGTCTGTGCATGCTGACAGGGACTCCTGCCTGGAAGGGGTATCTTTTTCTAATCTGAGCAGAAGTGCCATGTAGGCTGGCAGTGGGCTGGCCCTGTATGGCTTGAAGGACCAAAGGTAGACCATTTTGTCCATGCATCACCTCTGCACCCCTTGCCCTCTGTGTCTCCACCCCTAGTTTGCCCACCCGCCTTCAGCTGAGATGGAGGCCATCGCGTTGGCCACCCTGCATGACCGGATGACAGAGCAGCACTTCCCCCAACCCATCCAGAGCTTCTCCCTTGGCTGCATCCAAGTCCCCCTAGGTGGCCCAATCGACATACTGGCCGAGGGCCAATCTGCCCTGGAGAAAGCCAACCAGGAGCTGGGTGAGCAGGGGTCCCTGGAGGAAGGCCCAGGCTAGGCTGGTAAGGGTGCGGAGTCCAACAGTCAGCTCTTCCGGGGTTTGTCTCCTAGGTCTGGCCCTGGACTCTTGGGACCTGGATTTCTACACCAAGCGCTTCCAGGAGCTGCAGCGGAACCCCAGCACTGTGGAGGTCTTCGACTTGGCTCAGTCCAATAGGTGGGGAGGAATGGGGACGTTCTGATGTCTGAGGCCGCGGAGGTTGGAAGGGAAGACAGCAGGGACTCTCCATGGCTCTCTCTTGGCCTCGGGGCCTCCCTGAGTCTGTTTGAGTGCTTGGGCTCCCCTTCTATCCAGTAGTCTGCATTCACATCTTGGTTTTTATCTTCACTTTGGATCTGGAGAATCACAGTGACAGACTGTTGGAAGATTATGACTTTCTGGAATCTATTTTGACCTGTGAGCTAAGCACCAGTTGGCTGTAGTTATGTTTATACTGGTGAGAAGACATGCCAAGGCCTGAGAAATGACCCGTGTTTCCGCCCTGCCTTCCCCTCCCCGTGACACCCTCTGTAGTGAGCACAGCCGACACTGGTTCTTCAAGGGCCGACTCCACGTGGATGGGCAGGAGCTGGCACACTCTCTGTTTGAGTCCATCATGAGCACCCAGGCATCCTCCAACCCCAACAACATCCTCAAGTTCTGTGACAACAGCAGGTGGGCTGTGCCCTAGGCTGGGGTGACCTCAGAGCCAGGGCACAGGAGGCTCCAGGCTCCGGTGGGGTAAGCACAGATCCCAGGAAGGAAACGGGGTCCGGAACGGATGTGTCCACAGTGCAATCCAGGGGAAGGAAGTCCAATTCCTACGGCCTGAGGACCCCACACGGCCAAGCTGCTTTCGGCAACATCAGGGGCTGAGACATGTTGTCTTCACAGCAGAGACTCACAACTTCCCCACGGGTGAGCTGAGTCCCCAGGAGGGACAGGCAGGATAGGGCAAAGGTCCCAGGCCCACTGTGGACATCAGGTCGGCTGCATGTCCTTATTTTCAGTGCTGTGGTCAGAGGTGGAATTTGCCTCTTTGGTGCCATACGTCTCCCTGCTCTCTTCACAGGAGTAGCCCCCTTCAGCGGTGCAACCACTGGCACAGGGGGCCGGATCCGAGATGTGCAGTGCACAGGCCACGGGGCCCACGTCGTGGCTGGCACTGCTGGCTATTGCTTCGGAAACCTGCACATCCCAGGTCCCATCTCTTTCCTCTCTACCCATCTCCCCTCCAGATTCCTTGTCCTGGCAGGGGCCGAACACTTTTCTCTCTTAGGTCAAAGGGAGGGCTCTAGAGTAGCTAGCCTTTAGCCAACTATGTCAGGAGGACAGTAGGCCAGGGGCAGACCCAGGCTGCCAGGCTGACTTTGCAGAACCACAGTTTTCTTTATAAACTAGTACCTACTCAGCAAGAAAACGTGATGCTGGGTTGAACTTGTGACCATCAGCTGCCCCCAGAATCCACTTTCTTAGAAAGCATGAAGAGTTCTGATCACAAGAGTCAGTGGGAAGGCTGATGTGGGAGGTGGGGAGCAAGACCAATGCTTTATTGCATTTTTTAAATTTGCATCTTATTACATCTTCCTAAAATGGGACTCCCTAAAGTGGGACATTCCACCCACCCAGGTAGGCCTTGGTGGCTTAGTCTCTTTCTGAAGGACCCTGGCTTCTCTGGCTTTCATCTTTACAGTGTAGCCAAATTTCTCATTCCTGCCCAGGTTACAGCATGCCCTGGGAGGATTCACGCCTCCAGTATCCTGAGAACTTTGCCCGACCCCTGGAGATTGCCATCGAGGCCAGTAATGGGGCTTCCGACTACGGCAACAAGTTTGGAGAACCAGTGCTGGCTGGTGAGGCTGGGGGACATGGGTGATAATAAACACTAATAATAGTCCCAGAGGTGGGGTGAGGTGTGTGACCCAGTGAGCGCTGAGGAGACTGGGTGACTAGACCCTGTCCCCTCTCACTGTGACATCCATGCTCCAGGCTTTGCCCGCTCCTTGGGCCTCCAGCTCCCAGACGGCCAGCGGCGTGAGTGGATCAAGCCCATCATGTTCAGTGGAGGCATTGGGACCATGGAAGCTGAGCACGTGAGCAAGGAGCCCCCAAAGCCAGGTAAGAGCCTGCCACCTCTCTCCAGATCCAGCCGGCTTCCTCCCTAGCACTTGGCAGCCACAGGAGGGGAATTTAGAGGACACTTCAGTGGTTTGCTTTTTTATCTCCCAGCTCATATCTCTTCTCCTCAGTATAGATTTTCAAGGCAGGGCAGGGCTTTATGCCAGTGGGGCAGGCTTAGTCTGTGTTGCCTCTTATCTCTTCCCTGTTTGACTTCTGCATGGCAGGGACCCACTCTGCTAAGTCAAGGCAGCCAGTGTTTATCTAGGACCTGAGTTCATACGCAAGCTCAGTTCAGTGGGTCAAACATTTACCGAGCATCCATTGGGTGCTGGGCACCATGCTAGGAGCTGTGGCAGAATCAAGATAAAGGCCAGGTGCCATTTATTGAATGGGTGACCCAGCTGCATGGTTCAGAATTTAAAAGGTGAAAAAAGGTTATACAGTGAAAACTCTTCTCTTACTTCCAGCCACCCAATTTCCCTCCGGAGAGATAACCTGTGTTAATCAGGTGCTTTTGTACCCTATGTATTTCCTGCATATGTAAACAGACCCATGTGTATATTTGCCTCCTTTTTTTTTTAAACAAATAGCATATGTGCATATTTTTATAACCATTTTTTAAAGATGTAATTCATATACCATAAAGTTCACCTTTTTAAAGTGTATGAGTCAGTGGTTTTTAGTGTATTCACTGAAATTGTACATCAATCACCAGAAATTCAAGAACATTTTCATCACCCCGAAGAGAAACCCTGTACCTGTGAGCAGTCCCCATCCCCCCTCTCTCAGCCTCTGGCAACCAATAGTCTACTTTCTGTCTCGATGGGTTTGCCTGTTATAAGTGGAATCACATAATATGTGGCCTTTCACTTAACATGTCTTCAAGGCTCATTCATCTTATAGTGTATATCAGCACCTTGTTCCTTTTTATGGCTGAATAATATTCCACAATGTAGATGTATCACATTTTGTTTATTCATTCATCAGTTAATAGACATTTGGGTTGTTTCTGCTTTTCAGCTATTATGAATAATGCTACTATAAACATTTGTGTACAAGTTTTTCTGCATGCTTATGTTCTTAATTCTCTTGGGTATTTCACTAGGAGTGAATTTGCTGGGTCACATGGAAACTGTACTCAACTTTTTAAAAAACTTCCAGACTGTTTTCCAAACCAGCTGTGCCATTTTATATCCCCCTCAGCAGCATATGAGAGTCCCAATTTCTCCAGATTCTTGCCAGTACTTGTTATTATCTGTCTCCTTGATTATAGCCATCAGAGTGGATATGAAGTAGGATCTCATGGTGGTTTGGATTTGCATTTCTTTAATGACTCACAATGTTGAGCATCTTTTCATATGTTTGTTGGCTATTTGTATATCTTCCCTGGAGAAATGTCTCTTTGGTTCCTTTGTCCATTTTTAAATTGGATTATTTGTCTTTATTTATGGCATTGTAAGAGTTCTTTGTATATTCTGGATACTAGCCCCTTATCGGGTAGATACATGATTTGCAAATATTTTCTCTCTGAGTTGTCCTTTTACTTTCTTCATGGTGCCCTCTGAAGCATAAGCATTGTTAATTTTGGTAAAGTAGTTTATCTATTTTTCCTTTGATTGCTTCTGGTTTCAGTGTCATGACTAAGAAACTATTGCCTAAGCCAAGGTCACAAAGATTTACTCGTATGCTTTCTTGTAGTACTGTTATAGCTTTTAGCTCTTACATTTAGGTCTCTGATGCATTTTTGAATTAATTTTTGTATATGGTTTGGGACAGGGGTCCAACTTCCTTCTTTTACATGTGGATATCCAGTTGTCCTAACAACCCTTTTTGAAAAAACTATTCTTACCCCATTGAATTGTCTTGGGATTCTTGTCAAAAATCAGTTGGCCACAAATGTATGGACTCATTTACGGCCTCACAGTTCTATTCCAGTGATTATATGTATCTGTCTATCCTTATGCTGGTACCACACTGTCTTGATTACTGTAGCTTTGTAGTAAGTTTAAAAGCAGAAATATGAGTCCTTCAGTTTTGTTCTTTTTCAAGATTGTTTTTGCTGTTCTAGGTCCCTCGAATTTCTATACAAATTTTAGGACCAGCTGGTCAATTTCTGTGAAAAAGGTAGCTGATTATGTTGACTCTGCAGATCACTTTGGGGGAGAGTATTGCCACTGGAACAATGTTAAGTCTTCCAATCTATAAACGAGATCTCTTTCAGTTTGTTTAAGTCTACTAAGATATTTCATAAGTTTTTATGCATAAGTCTTGCATTTCTGTTGTTAAATTTATTCCTAAGTATTTTATTCTTTTTGATGCTGACATAAGTGGGTATGCATACTTCTGTACCTTGCCTTTTGCAACTTAGCAATGTGCTTGGAGATCATTGCTTACCAATGAGATCACATTACTTCACTATATTCATATGTAATTCTCTTTTTTGGTGGCTTAGTTTTTCAGTGTATGGCTTATACCATAATTTGTTTAACCAGTTCTCGGTTAGCATTTAGATTATTTCCCATCTTTGGTAATGCAAATTTAATCCCACACTGTTTAGTTTTGTGCATAGTGATTTTGTACCTGTGCGAATAAATCTGGAGGGTAAATTCCTCAAAGTGTATTTACCTAGTTAAAAATATGTGCATTTGTAATTTTGGTTGCTCTCCCCTGATAACAGCTTCCCTTGTACTGACATTTCTTATGGTCACTTCGCCACGTTCTGATTCTGCCCTCCTTCCTCATAGGCATGGATGTTGTGAAGATTGGGGGTCCTGTCTATAGAATTGGAGTTGGGGGCGGAGCTGCTTCATCTGTGCAGGTAAGTGGGAATAGCTCAGATTCAGACTCCATGATATCCCCAGGCCCCATGCCTGGGTGGGGTGTGAGCTCCCAGCCCCCCTGAGTGGAGCTATGCCATCTGTTCCTCCAGGTGCAGGGAGACAATGCCAGTGACCTGGACTTTGGGGCTGTGCAGCGGGGAGACCCAGAGATGGAACAGAAGATGAACCGCGTGATCCGGGCTTGTGTAGAGGCTCCTGGCGGGAACCCTATCTGCAGCCTCCATGACCAGGGTGCCGGTGGCAACGGTGAGAGGAGGAGACAAGGGACCAGGCCTGCCTGGTCTCCTGCCAGGTTTGGTTTAGGGAGAGGCATCGAAGATCTGTAACCAGCGCCCATCTCTGGGTCTCACTCCCCACCAGTTACACCTTCGGGACAGGCTCAGGGGTGGTGGGTAGCAGCCTGCTGCTATGGGATAGCTGTGGGGAGGGTGCGGCAGCGATTTGCACAGGGTCTCACAGAATTAGGGGTTTCTTTGGAGGCTGGGGACGGCCCTTCCTTTGCCCGGTGCTGACCAAGACCAGATCAGCACCTCCCCTGGAAACCCTCTCACCAGGCAATGTCCTAAAGGAGCTGAGTGACCCAGCTGGAGCCATCATTTACACCAGCCGCTTCCAGGTAGGTCTCATCCCCTGAAGTCTGGCTGTCTCCCTGTCCCTGCTAGTCCCAGCCAGCCCCACCCATCTGCCCCCTACTCCCAGCAAGATCATGAGATTTGGGGGCGGCCCCTAACCCTTCCCTTTCATCCTCCCACATGGATGTGCAGCTTGCGGATCCGACCTTGAGTGCCCTGGAAATCTGGGGGGCCGAGTACCAGGAGTCGAATGCGCTTCTGCTGAGGCCCCCCGACCGGGACTTCCTGAGTCGTGTCAGCGCCCGGGAACGCTGCCCAGTTTGCTTTGTGGGCACCATCACCGGAGACAGGAGAGTGAGTTTGAGTTTGGCCTGGGGAGTGGGTAGCAGGCACTGTGGGTGGGCTTGAGCCGCCTAGGTACTGGAGGGAGCTGTCGCAGGACAGAGATGAGAGGAGGGCGAGAGCTGTGGCACACACGCCGTGGGGAACAGTGTTTAGGAGGTGGTAAGGGAGGGGCACTCAACAGATAAGCCAAACGAGGTGGAAAGAGTATTTCTGCCCTGCTTTCTAGAAGTATTTATTCCCTGCTAACTGTCATAGTCTTATTCTCTCTGGGTGGTGTCCCTGTGGTCTACAGATAGTGCTGGTGGATGATCGGGAATTTCCTGGGAAAAGAAGTGACGAGGGGGATGCACCCCCAACACCTCCCTCAAACCCTGTGGACCTGGACCTGGACTGGGTGCTGGGCAAGATGCCACAGAAGGTATGTGGGGGCAGGCAGGGAGGCTGTGTTTCTCCCTTCTCTGGCCCAGCCCTTCAGACCACCCTCTACCCTCCGTGTGCTTTGTCACCTGAGCGCCTGGCACTCCCCTGCGTGCTCACACCCCTGTTGCTGTCCGTGTTGCAGGAGTTCTTCCTCCAGAGGAGTCTTCCTGTGCTGCAGCCTCTGGCCTTGCCCGCAGGGCTGAGCGTGCACCAGGCTCTGACGTGGGTTCTCAGGCTGCCTGCTGTGGCCAGCAAGCGCTACCTTACCAACAAGGTCCTCCCTGCGCCCCAGCTCCACCCCCTCAGCCCTCTGCACCTCTCCCTCACCAGGGCCGGGGCAGCTACCCTGATGGCCTGGTCCCCTGCTGTCCACGCTCTGAGTCTTGTCTGCTCAGGGCAAGCCAGGCCTCCTCCCGCCCCCTTGTCCCTGTCCCTTGGCCTCTTGCCAACCCCTCTTGCAGGTGGACCGCTCCGTGGGTGGCCTGGTGGCACAGCAGCAGTGTGTCGGACCCCTACAGACCCCTCTGGCAGACGTGGCGGTTGTGGCGCTGAGCCACCAGGCGCTCGTAGGGGCTGCCACAGCCCTGGGAGAGCAGCCAGTCAAGAGCCTGCTGGACCCCAAGGCTGCTGCCCGGCTGGCCGTGGCTGAAGCTCTCACCAACCTGGTGTTTGCTCTGGTCACTGACCTCCGGGTGAGTCCCCTGCAGCTCCTGCCCTGGAGCCCCAGGCCTTTGGGATGCAACCACATCCGCCATTTGCTTACCCCTCTGCCCCCAGACTCTGCACATCGCGCTCCCTCTCTAATGCCAAGTCTCTGCTGCTTTCTAGGATGTGAAATGCAGCGGGAACTGGATGTGGGCAGCTAAGCTCCCGGGGGAGGGTGCGGCTCTGGCTGACGCCTGTGAGGCTATGGTGGCAGTGATGGCGGCCCTGGGTGTGGCGGTGGATGGTGGCAAGGACTCCCTCAGCATGGCTGCCCGGGTTGGCTCTGAGACCGTGCGGGCTCCTGGTGAGGTCTGGGGACCAACGGGAGAGGACCAGGCCTATGGGCCTGGGCTAGTGCCTCACTCCCTTTCTCCTTGCTTCGCAGGGTCGCTGGTTATCTCAGCCTATGCTGTCTGTCCAGACATCACAGCCACTGTGACCCCAGACCTCAAGCATCCTAAAGAGAGAGGTATGGGTTCTTCCTCCTCCTCACTGCATTGTGTATTCAGAGCCTTGTCCTTAGTTTGGGGTCTGCTTTGTGAGTGCTGGGCCCCCTCATCTCAGCACTGGGGCTGTGGTGCTTTCTGGGGCTTGTGGTCTGGGTGCCTTGCCACATCCTGGAAACTTCAGTGCTCCTGAGCACAGTGAGGAGCGGGTCTCTGGGGCCGTCCATCTCCCCTCACCCCTTCCCTGTCTCCCCAGGCCATCTGCTCTATGTGCCTCTGAGTCCTGGGCAGCACCGGCTGGGGGGCACAGCTCTGGCCCAGTGCTTCTCTCAGCTTGGTGAGCAGCCTCCCGACCTGGACCTTCCCGAGAACTTGGTGCACGCCTTCAGCATCACCCAGGGGCTGCTGAAAGGTGAGTGAGGCGCTGGGGGAGACAGTCCCTGTGGCTGACACATGGCAGCATTCACCAGCTGAGCATGTGAGAGGGGCAAGAGGAATCCGGCGCCCTTTTCTCTGGTTCTCTGAGTGCCCGCATCCTCGCACACAACCTCTGCCCACTGTCCAGAAGTGGGGCGGGGCCACCAGGTTTGGGTCCCGAGGTTGCTGAGCAATTTTCTCCTTCCTCCAGACCGCCTCCTCTGCTCAGGCCATGACGTCAGTGACGGGGGTCTCATCACCTGCCTGCTAGAGATGGCCTTTGCTGGGAATTGTGGGATAGAGGTGGACATACCTGCCCCTGGGGTTGATGGTGAGGAACCTGGGGTCTAGATGCAGGCCCCACCCTGTGGACTCCAGGTCCTTTTAAAGAATGGCATATCCCCAGCCCCTTTTCCCTGGAGTCCCTTGCTGTCTTCTCTGACCACTGAGCCAGGTGACACCCGTTTCTGACTGCACCCTTCTGAGACCTCCCGCAGACCCTGATGCTGCATCCTCGTCCTTGCTCTCCCAGGCCACACCCCATCCCCACATCCCTGATCCCTGCCTTTGCTCCTCTAGCACCAACCCCTCCCCTCGACTGCACCTGAGTCCCTGGCAGTACCCTAGTCACTTAATGCCCCCATTACTCTCTCAGCACTGCCTGTGCTGTTTGCTGAGGAGCCAGGCCTAGTGCTGGAGGTGCAGAAGCCAGATGTGGCCCAAGTGCTGACTCGTTACTGGGATGCCGGCCTCCACTGCCTGGAGCTGGGCCACACGGGCGATGCCGGGCCCCATGCCACGGTGAGGAAGTAAAGAGGAACGGCCGGCCCACAGAGGAGAGGCCATGGTTCACCTCTACCAGCGTCGGAGGAGGCCCAGGGTGCACATCCTTGATCTCAGCCCCTGAAAGATTTGCACTTCCCTCTAGGTCCGGGTGTCAGTGAACGGCGCTGTGGTTCTGGAGGAGCCTGTCGGGCAGCTCCGAGCCCTCTGGGAGGAGACCAGTTTCCAGCTGGACCGGCTGCAGGCAGAGCCACACTGTGTGGCAGAGGAAGAACAGGGGCTGAGGGAGCGGACAGGGCCCACCTACTGCCTGCCCCCTACCTTCCCCAAAGCTTCTGTGCCTCACGAGCCTGGTAAGGGAGCGTGTGCAGGGGCTTGGCTTCCTGCGCACTTTGGGCCTGGGTTTGGAGCCCAAGGCTTGGATGCCAGGCCTGCCTTGGAAAAGGTGTCTGGGGGGCTTGGGTGGGGAAGTAGTCTCCTAGCACAATGACATTCTTCCTCCCCCCAGGTGGCCCCACCCCCCGAGTCGCCATTTTTCGAGAAGAGGGCAGTAATGGAGACCGGGAGATGGCCGATGCCTTCCACTTGGCTGGGTTTGAGGTGAGCAGGGTGCCTGGCAGAGCTGGGGCTGGGCCTCTGAACATTTGCCATCTGACACTTCCCTCCCCTGTCCTGCCAGGTGTGGGATGTGACCATGCAGGACCTCTCCTCTGGAGCAATCAGGCTGGACACATTCCGCGGGGTGGCCTTTGTGGGCGGCTTCAGCTATGCGGACGTCCTTGGCTCTGCTAAAGGTGAGTGTGCCGGCTTCTGACCCCTCATTCCTGAAGAGGTACTTTAGCTCCCTTCGTCCTTGCCTGAGAACAGGCTTCTCACCTCCATGAGGTTGGCCAGTGGGGCGTGAGTGCATTCATTCTGGGCCAGATGCCAGCAGAAGGCCTGCAGGTAGCTAAAGTGAGGTAGGTGGGCTGGGTGGCGCCGTGCCAACCTGGAGGGCACATGCCCTGTTGGAAACAGCAGCTGCTACTCCGCTTCAGTAGATTGTCCTGTTGGAAAGCTGGCTCAGCATGGCCAGATCTTTCTGTTTTTCAAGAGAAGCCAAAAATCCCAATTTTTTATGTAAAATCTTACTTTTAAAAATTAGGTAACTAAATTAAAAATTTTGAAAATGCTCTGCTGGCTAAGCAGAAAGCTTGTTATGGGCCATCTCTGGCCCAGGAGTTGGCTACGTCTGTTTCAAGCAAGTAAACCTGTTTCTCCCCTGGCATTTGCCCTCAGCTTGGGCGGGGGGAGGGTCCTGGGATTGTGTAACAGGGAAAAACAGCTGTCGCCCTTCATTCCAGGTCTCACCGCAGCTTCCTTGTTCCTCCTAGGGTGGGCAGCTGCTGTGACGTTTAACCCACAGGCCGGGGCTGAGCTGAGGCACTTCCGGCAGCGGCCAGACACCTTCAGCCTGGGCGTGTGTAACGGCTGTCAGCTGCTGGCTCTGCTGGGCTGGGTGGGAGGCAGTCCCAGTGAGGAGGCAGCAGAGACGGGCCATGATTCCTGGCCAGCCCGGCCCGGCCTCCTGCTGCGCCACAACGTGTCTGGGCGTTATGAGTCTCGCTGGTCCAGCGTGCGTGTGGGCACCGGGCCCGCCCTGATGCTGCGAGGGATGGAGGGTGCTGTGCTGCCTGTGTGGAGCTCTCATGGGGAAGGTCAGGCTCTGGGAAGGCAAGGCCAGGGGAGGGCCTGAGGACAAGGGCAAGTGGTCGGCATGAAGGCACTTTGATCTCATGTCCCTCCTTCCACCCCAGGTTACATGGCGTTTTCTTCTCCAGAACTCCAAGCCCAGATGGAGGCCAGGGGCTTGGCCCCGCTGCACTGGGCAGACGATGACGGGAACCCCACAGAGCAGTACCCCCTGAATCCCAACGGGTCCCCAAGGGGTGTGGCTGGTGTCTGCTCCCCTGATGGCCGCCACCTGGCTCTCATGCCTCACCCTGAGCGGTCTGTGAGGCCTTGGCAGTGGGCATGGCGACCCCCTCCATTTGACACTCTGACTACCTCCCCCTGGCTCCAGCTCTTCATCAATGCCCGAAACTGGACCCAGGAAGGAAGCTGCTGAGCAGGCCAGGGATGCTCCCCTGGGTACCATGGTTGGTACTCGGGGTATCTGCTGCCCTCTTCCCCATTATCCTTAGAAGTACCCTGTGTTACTTCCAAATGTGTTAGATAAGGACCAAATGCCAAAAAAACCTCAGCCAGTTGTATTAATCTGCCTTGCTTTTGCCTTATGCTGTTGGATCTGTTTTCAGTTCTGCTCTAACATGTTTTGTCCTTTGTGGGCCTGGGGAAGCAGCAGGTGGTTCAGAGAAGACCCCCTTTCGGTGGGCAGTTGGGATGCATGGGGTGGGGGGGTTCCATTGTCCCCCTTCACTGCACCGCATCACTCATGTCACTTATCTGGGCTCGGAGGGATGTCTTAGGCCCTCCTTCCTCATCGCTGGGGTTTAGGGGGTGAGGGTGTACAAAAGCATGCAAGTCAGGACCTAAGTGTTCTCATCTGAAAAACAGCAGAAACTTTCTAGATTCTTCTTTTTAAAGGCAGTGCTGTGCTAAGTGTAAGCAGTTGTTGGCAGCTTTTCTGACAGTGTCTCCAGCTATGTCCCAGGGCTGCCCCCGAGCTGGCCTCTGAACTCAGGTTCCTGAGTTTTACTCCTGATTAGCAGTCCCCCCCCCCCCCCCCGCCAAAGCAGTGGTCAGCACCCTCACCCCTAGCACTGGGCCTTTAGTGTTCGTTCATTCATTCATTCATTCATTCCATCAGTGTTTGATGATTAGCTGCAGTGCCAAGCAGTGTCACTGTCGCCAGGGAGGTTATGGTCTAATAGAATTTAAAATAACATTTTAAATAAGATCTGTGTATGACACCTACCGTGAACTGGGCATGTGCTAGGCATTTTATATGTATGGAAATTATTTCTTATAAGAGTTCAGCAAGGTACTTGATACCCTCCTCCCCACTCTTTTTTTTTTTTCTTTTTTAAACAAAAGGAGAATTAAGGTTAACTAGATTGCCCAGGGTCACACAACTTGTGAAGGGACCAGCTGGGAGGCCTTGCTCAGTACTGCAACATCTGCTTCCTGTCATCCTGCAGTCACAGTCATGGAGACAGCATCGTCAGGACTTCTTGCTGACAGCTGTCCTTGCTTCCTTTGCTCACAGGAGTGTGTAGAGGCCACTTCCTCCTGACAGTTGTGTGGTACAGCTCAAGTCAGTCCGCCCCCTAAATAGCTCAACATCTTGATTAAAGAAATTCCCTGAGAAGGGAGACTGGAATCTCAGATCCCTGAGGACGTCGGGCCTGGCGGGGAAGGGGGAGGCCCCACACCGTGCTCCTGGTAGAACAGCCAAAGGAGAGACTGGTCGTGAAGAAACAGTGTTAAATTTCAGCTATGGAGAAAATAACTGGATTGTTTTCTTATTGCTTTGCAAACTCACTTACCCTGAACAGTGTGGGGCTAGTAGGTCATTTCTGGTATTTGAATTTTCCTTCATGGTGCTGGGAAGCAACGTATATATATAATCAGATAATCTCAAATTGACAATTTTGAGGACTGATCCCAGGGCTGGGATGTCAAGTTTACAAGCACTTGATGCAAAGGTAGCAGGATGGTATGTGAAGTAACCTGCTGATTGGCTGTGGTAGATGAATTCATGCACTTTGGAGAAGGAGCAGTTTCTGGTTTTGATCACTCTGGCCAAGCAAGACCCACCCTCGGACACTGCCATGACGAAGTCAGCTCAGCTTCTCATCCTTGTTTTTATCTAGTAGCCACACATCACCCTGTCCTTGCTGGTCCCTGACCCAGCTCCTATCTCCCCATCCATCCCAAAAGCCCCTCCTGGTGGTGGCTTTTATTCTCAAAGCTCATCTTATCTTCCTCAGGCCAGGGAGTTGGGGTTTGGGTCCCCTCCATACCACTCCCAGATTATTCTCCACCCACTTTGAAGAAAATATTGCCCATTTTAGGTTCATGCCATCCTGTATCACCTTCATCCTGTACTTTGTGTTCTGCTGACTTCCCCATCACTTGGGATACCAGTCGTTCCCAATATCTGATTCCCCTTTCTAGAAACGGGACCTCTCAGTACTTTAGCAGGGGTCGTGGCTACTCAAAATAAAGATGACATCTCCCAGTGTCCCTAATAGCTCTGACTAAATTCTGACCAATAAAAGAGAAAATGATGTACACAATTTCTAAGTGTCCTTAAAGGAAGGGATGTATGCTTCTCTTCATCTAGTCTTGCTTCCTGCTACCTGCATTGAAGACGTGATGGCTAGAACTGCAGCATTATTTTGGACCATGAGTTGGCTTTGGGGCACTAGCACCATGCAGAGTAGAGTAATAAGATAGGAGACTGGGTTTCTTGACACTGAGGAGTATGGACAAGCCCTGAACAGGCTATCACTGGGTATCTTAAACTTCTGTCTTGTTTAATCCCTATTTTGGTGTTTTCTGTTCCTTGTAGTCAAATCTTATCCTATTCAACCCTTCCTAACTCCCCCTCATTATTCAAGGGCATTGCTCCCTGGTTTATATTCTTGCTTTCCACCTCAGCCCCTTCCATTATCCTGATCCATGTTAATAACCATATAACAAAATGATCTTTTCTTCAATGACTTCCTCCATTCACCTCAGCCCTGGAATGTTGTCATCACCCCAGATCTTCTTCACTTCACACTCATTTATTCGAGCACCCTACCTCTGACCTTAGCCTCGCTTCCTTCCACTTTGCATCTTCATCTTCAGTATTCATCTCAAAGTCATCAGGACCTCCAGCTCAATAGCAACTTACCCCCAATCCATTTCTTCTCTCTTCTTCCCTCTTATCCAGCCTCCAGTAATAGCCTTTCCAGTGCCCTTCAACTTGACCCAGTATCTTTTCATCATTCCCATTTGACTAAATCCTAACCCATCAGCTTTCTCTGAGAAAGCCAGACAACAGGGCAGATTGTCTCATTATCATCAATTCATCATTACCCACCTATGAGGGAAACGGGGAATGGGAATGAGAAACAGATCAAATGTAATGAGAGGGCACTCAAGTGGAGCCGTGATAGTAATGCACCATGAACTAAAGGGGTAAGATGACCTCAGCTCACTACACCCAAGGTCTAAAGCAAAACCATTTACAATAACATCCAAATCTAAGTCCTGCCCTCTCTCTGGGTCTCATCAGTCAACAGCTCTTGGATCAAATTCTTTGTAGGACACTGAAGGCTCTCAGAGCAGCATCACATGCCTCTCTTTCCAGCCCAAATCACTGTTGTAGTTTTTTTCATCACTGCAGTCTTGCTCTGAACTATGTGTTTCTTTGATCAGAGAGCTGTCTCCTCAGTAGAGTGTAAACTCAATGAGAGCAGTTTTGCCTTCCACTGTAGCCTACCTCCTAGTGTGGTGCCTGTCACCTACCAGATGCTCCATAAATATATATTTAACAAATGAATGAATCTGAATGTTAAAATTAGTAAAGGTTGATACACCTTTTTTTTTTCTTAATAGAAGAGTGAACTTAGTGAACTGGGCTCGCGGGTGGCTTGGCTTTGCAGTTCCTCTCAAGCGTTTCCCCTTTTTACTTCATTTCTCCAGTATGCAAAATACTGTTTCAAGCCCTTGTCATCATTTCAAGTGAATGACACTATGTATGTGTTGGGGTGGGGGTGGGAGGACAGGAAGAACCAGTAAGTCTTGCCTCTGTCTTCACTTAACACTTGCCTGGCAGCCAAAAGGGACCTTCAATTTCATAGAAAAAGACACAGCACTGAACTGAGCATGTGTTCATCCCCTGTCAGCGCAAAGTGTGCTGGAAGGAAGGCTCCAGCAGGACCAGGCACAGAGAGGAGGAAGTGTGTGCAGGGATCTGGATGGGACACCCCCACCCCTACAAGAAGGCCACTTTCTCCAGAGAGGCTCCCAGCCTCTCCAATAATAGGCCAACCCACACCTGAGCGTCCCTCCAAACAGTGCCTGGGACACCTGCCCAAACTCAGATGTGGACAAGGGGGATAGAAAGGAAAAAAGGTGGTCATCAGACAATGAGCCTATGGGAGGAGAATGTCTCCCACAGCAGCTGAGTCTTCAGAGGCCCAGGGTCCCACAAGCTCTATTTATTTCCCCAGCACCTGCTGCATTCAAGACCCGGGAGCAGAAATCAAAGGAATCCTCAGCCTGTCATTATATGCCTGGGGGCACCAAACAGCCAGAGAATGGAGCCTCGTGCACTGCTGTGGAGGGACCTCTGGCTTCAGGAAAGACCCTCTTGTGTGAGCAACCTGCTAGGCGTGCCGGGGATTCTCGGCTGTTTTGCCCCCAGGAGGGGTGGCTTTGTGCAGCTTCATCTCCCTAGTCTGGCTGGAGGAGTGGCCCATGGCTACAGATTGGAACAAAGAGTATGAAACAGAGCCCCACTCAACCTGTCACTGAGGTAAGAAAATTGTCAAGGGTCTCCTCCCAGGGCAGGCACACATGAGAAGGGAGACAAATCCTGAAATAAACAACTTCGAAGAAGTATGCTTTAGCGGAAGCTCGGGGTACAGGTGGGAGCTCACCGCAGGGGATGTGGCCCAGACTCGGGATCAGGGAAGGAGTCTCAGGATTAGCTGAGTCCTGTGGGAAGAGTAGAAGCTTGTTACAGGAGAGGGCAGGGAGGGCACTCTAGGAAAGTAGACGATATTTGCAAAGCCTCGGAGGTGAGCAACAAGGTGAGTGAAAGAACTAAACAAAGGTGAGTCTGTCTGGAACATTAACTACATTAGGAAACAGGACAAGCACAGTTAAAGGCTTAACAGAGCGTGTCAAAGAGCCTGAACTTCATCCTTAGAGCAATGAGAAACCACTGAAGGGGTTTACATGGGGGGAAGACATGATCACTCCACTGCAGAGGACAAAGACAGGAGAGGATGTGGGGAGTCCAGTAAAAGGGTTTTCAATTCTCCTGGCAGAAATAATGCTGGCCAGGACTAGGGTGATGGCAGAAAGAAATGGAAGGATTCAAGAATCACCAGGAACTGGATGTGAGGGGAGAAGGAGAGAGAGGAATCAGTAATGAAGCCCAGACTTCTTGCTTGGACCGCTGGGCAGGTGATTATTTCATTAACTGTGGTAGCAACACAGGAGATGGCGTGTATATGGGAGGAAGATGAGGTGCTTTGCTTAGGGCTTGTTGAGTTTGAAGTGTCAGTGGGACAGGAAAATGGAGGCATCCAGCTGGTCGTCAGAAGAGATCTGGGATGGAAATGGAGATTTGGGAGGCACTAGTCTGTGTGGGGAAGATTATCTAGGAGGGATGAATGGAGCCTGGTAACCAGCATTGAAGAGGTTGGCAGAAAAAGAGGAGACTGAGGAAGAATGGCATCACTAACCTTACAGCTTAACCAGCTGAATGACTTCCCACTGCCCAAGTCATTGGAGTATCCTGGGATGCCCCTGGGAGGGTATCCAGGGCAACAGAAGGGACTAGGCAGTCAGCCTGTTCTCCTCCCCACTGAGTCCTAGCATGCTGACCCCATCTTCACAGTGAGGCAAACTCTTCTCTCCCTTAGATCTTTTCCCAGCGTAGTACAGACAGCCGTCCCCACTCCCACACACCTCACCTGGAGAAGGTTACGAGGACATGGCTAAGCTAAACAAAGCAGATGAAAAGAGGTAAGTTATGTGGTACCTGGGAGGCTAGGACCCTGTAGATTCCCAGTGGCACCTTGTAGGAGGTTCCAAAGGAAGGAGCAGGGGGTATCCCCACTGGGTTAAAGACACAGGGATCCTGGCCCAAGGAAACCCCTTCTCACCCTTGAGGATGTGATGGGCCTCCTCCTGCCACTTCTAGAATATATGCTGAGAAACAGATGTGAGATGCAGGAGGGCAGGTGTCTTTTAAGGAGTCAAAACTAAGAGTTGCCAGAACCTAGTCAGAAGAATGTATAACTCTGAGTGTGGCGGGGATGTGTGTACCTCACTAGCTCCAGACACTGGGTCCTTATGAAGAAACGGTACCGAACACTGACATATGGTGCAGCCATCCCTGCTTCGCTGGCTCATGATAATCCCGTAGTGAAAAGGAATGAATGGCAGAATTCTACCGTTGGGGAGAGGGGGACAGAAGGTAAAGTGCCCGTATTGTGACTTGAGGGCAAGAACAGATGCCCTCTCTCCTCTGTGCCCTATCCACAGCCAAACCCTTCATCAGAAGCCCTATGTCTGTCATTGGTGTCTCCATTCTTCTTGGCCAGGCCTCCATCTTCATTCTTCCCCTGCACTTTGGGGATCATCCATATTATTGCTTCCCTTGCTTTTTGCTTATCTGGCTTCATCGCTTCCTCTCCTACCTCTACCAGCTTAGTGCAGACCCTCATCTAGCTTAGTGGAATGACCTGTTATTCCATTTCACCTCCAACTGGTCTAACACCAACTGGATGTTCTACAATAGAATTCTGTTTTTTTTATTATTATTCTTTTTCATATTCTTTTTTTTTAAATTGAAGCGTAGTCAATTTACAGTGTTGTGCAGTTCTGGTTCTTAATTTTGATAATTGTATTTAAATAGTTTAATTTGCCTTGAATTCCTATATATTTTATTTTATGAATTTAAAACCATCATTCTGAGTAGGCGTCCGTGAGCTTCACTTAGCTGCCAAGGGGGTGCATGGGAGCAAAAAAGGTTAAAAACTCCTGCTTGATAGAAATATATATTGCCCAAAGGGATGCTTGACTTTGGTGTTGAGTCAGATATCTCTCTGGTTCAAGTCCATCACTTCCACCTCTTGGTGCCCTCAAAAGTAGGTAGGGTGGGGGCTCTGGGACAGCAGTCTCCCCAAAGCAAAAAAAAAAACTGCATCAACTGCATGCAGGTAATTGGAAAAGGGAATGTCTGCGAGGTACAGAATCAATCAGTTGCAGGCCTACTTCAATCAGTTCTTGGACATACCTTCACACCATCTTGAGAAAAGTGGCTGCAGGCCATCATGGCCTACTGAGATCTGTCCCATGATATGCATAATTCTATTCACAGCTAGCTGGCCAAGGATCTCACCTGTGTCTGGCTAGTGGCCTGGGAAGTGGCCAGGCTGGAGAGCTGGCCAAATAGGTACTTTCAGATAGGTTGGCAGCTAATGGACCCAATTAGAATCTGTCTCTCGGGGAGTTTGAATTTGAACACACAGTGGGAGCCAGCTGCTGGGAAGGCCAGAAGAAGTGACAAGACACAGGGAAAGAGGTGAAGGGTGAGACAGAGAAAGTGGAGTCAAGAAGAGGAACCTGCCAAGTTAGGGATTCCTTCCACCCTGATCTCCCTGAGGAGGTCCGGCCTTGCACCTCCATGCATGGAGGTCTGCTGCCTACCATCTGGAAGAGCCCACCTAACTCATGCCCCAAGAACTCCAAAGCTGGAGGGCCAGGCGTCCCCTGCTGCACAAGGCTCATAGCAGAGCATGACTCCTGGCATGACAAAGACCCAAAATGAGGAAGTTGAGGGGATTCTCCTCAGTCTCCCTAATCTAGTCTGACCTCCTGGCCCATAAATAGGCCCCTATCCCTTGTGCCTGGAGCCAGCGCCCTGTTAACTTCTAAGTCCTTGAAGGTTCCTTTCCAAGGGTTCCCTCTCTGCTTGACTGCTCACAAAGTAGTCAGAGCCAGTACTGCCCCTGGCGGGGAGGAGGGGGCAGATGGTAAACCAGCAGAAATGGGGAGGGAGGGGAGGAAGCATGGGGTTGACCCTTGCGGGCTGGCTCCCTACATTCCCCAAGTCTAGACTCCTCCTTTCCCTCTGGGGTCTGTGACACATCCCTCTCTAATTCCTCATGGATCAAACTTAGTCCACTCTCTTTGCCCAGAAACAAATTCAGGTTCAACTACATCCTTACTTCCTTTAATCCTAACAATCTTTTAGAGAGGAGGAAATGAGTCTCAGAGAGAAATCTGATACTGGCCATCAGAAGTGAGGAGTCCAGGCTCTTTAGTATGCTCTATAAAAACCCTGCATATGGCCAACCCCTCCTCCTTCACAGATCCCTGCCATTCATTCCCCATGGCACCCTTGCCAAACTAATATACTTGCATTCCCCAAAACATGTCCTCTCATTTCCAAGTCTTTGCTCCCAGTGTTCCCCTGGCTAGAATACCCCTAGGATGCCCTGGTGAATTCTGAGTCATCCTTTAAGACTCAAAGGATCATCCACTGTTCTTTGTAAACTCCTCGTGAGGCAGAGCCTGTGTCCTAATAGCCTTTGTAGCTCTAGCCCTTCACTTAAGGCCTGGTAAGGTAAAGGACCAAAGAATATGCATCCCTTGGCCACAGTGTCACAAAATCATTAGGATCCAGAGGTTTGGCCGGCACTTGCAGCCCCAAGGGTGGGACGGCCTCAAGATGAGAATCCTCTTGAAGTTTTTGGCTGGGAAGTAGATGACATCTAGAACCCCTGAGGGTATGCATGGCCTGGGTTCCAAAATTCATCCTGTTGGGTCTATTCAATCACTCAACTATACATAATGGGTCTATTATGCTCTAAACACTCTGCCAGGTGCTGGGGATCAAAGATGAAAGGAGAAATTAGCTGGGAGGATACACTTGAGCCGAAGCTTTAAGAACACTCTAAAAATCTGTAAAACAACAGAGTTAATTCCCTGCTTTCTTCCGTGTGTGTGTGTGTGTGTGTGTGTGTGTGTGTGTGAGTGTGTGTGTGTGTGTGTGTGTGAGTGTGTGTGTGTGTGTGTGTGTGAGAGACGGGGGAGTGTGTGTGTGTGTGTGTGTGACGGGGGAGTGTGTGTGTGTGTGTGTGACGGGGGAGTGTGTGTGTGTGTGTGTGTGTGTGTGTGTGTGTGTGTGTGTGTGTGTGACGGGGGAGAACACCCTCTTCCCCGCCCCCTCCATCCCCTCGCATGGTTCCCAAGGTGAAGATTTGAGGGGGATTAGATACATAATCCCTGGGTTGGGTTTTGCTTTCAGGAAGGCGGGAGTCCTAAATCCTAACCCGGCCCCACACCTGGCCCCATTGTTCCCCTAATTCTCCGCATCCGGGAATTAGTGGTCTGGCTGGCAGCTTATTCCCGGTCAGGAGGCCCTGAAGAGTGATTTGGGAGACTCTGAAACTATCCACTCCCCTCCCCTCAGGAGATTCCACTTGTACGTCAGACCCTTGGACGATCAACTGCCCCTAAGGAGGGTCTCAGGCGACATTGTTAGAAAGTGCTATCCCTTTAAAAGGAGGAGACAGACGGGTGCGAGCTAGTGACCACAAGGGCGTCACAAATACTAAACCGAGGTCTTAGCTCCTAGCTGACCCCCGCGATCCCGCCCCGCGCCCTTCTAACAGCTTGGCTTCCGGGAGCAGCCCCACTGGGGCACCGCCCCCCAAGGCGAGGGCGCCGATTGGCCAGCGCGATCGAGGGGCGGGGCCAGGCCTTAAAGGGTCGAGGGCCAGGGAAGACTGGCGGTGGCTGCTGCGAAACGCAGGGAGGGGATGCCACGTGGGCCTATGTGGGTTTCTTTTAAATCTCTAGTGCCCAGACCCTAGTCTTAGGCCCATGGAGCCCACGCAGGACTACCCACTGTTTGGGGGCGCCTTCTCAGCCACTCTCCCTCCCGGGGCCATTGACGTAAGGTGAGACGGCCCGGGCGCCAAAGGAGGCTGACGTGGTGGGTTGCGGGCAAGAAGCGGGGTCAACCAGGGTCTACCTCGCCTCTCTCCAGCGACCTTCGACCAGTCCCGGACAATCAAGAAGTTTTCTGCCATCGCGTGACAGACCAGAGCCTGATCGTGGAACTTCTGGAGCTGCAGGCCCACGTGCAGGGTGAAGAGGCTGCTCGGTGAGGACGTCGAGACGGCGGCTGGCCAATGGGAGAGCCAGAGCCGAAGAAGTGGGCGGGGCCGGTGGCTGGACGGTTAACCAGGGCAATGAAAACTCCAAGGGCAACACCTATCACCATAAGTGAGCGAAGCTTAGGACTTAAAAGATGCTTGTCGGGGGCGGTAAGAGATGTCCCTCCATGACCCTGCTTCCCTCACTCCAGGTACCACTTTGAGGATGTTGCTGGGGTGCAGGAGGCTAGAGCTGTACAAGTGGAGGCTGTGCAGCCCCTCCCTTTGGAGAACCTGGCCCTGAGGGGCTGCTGTCAAGAAGCCTGGATCCTCTCTGGCAAGCAGCAGGTAGCGAAAGAAAACCAGCAGGTGAGGGCCAAGGGAGTTTGAGAAGTCCTGGAGGGGCGAAAAGGGGTGGCCCCGGGGAATCAGGTAAGCATCCCGACTCTGATTCCTTTAGGTAGCAAAGTATGTGACATTGCACCAGGCCTTGCTGCGGCTGACCCAATACCAGACTGATCTCTTGCTCACCTTCAATCAGCCCCCGTAAGAAGCACAGAAAGGGTGCATGGCTTGTGACTGGGTCCCCATGAGAACTGGCTGGGAGGGGCAAAGCAGGGAGATCCGTTGGTGGGTCCTCCAAGGACGTGGGAGTAGGCCAGGGCTTTGGGGTCACAGACATCCAGGTCCTCTGGGGAACAGGAGATGGGAACTTACAAACCCAAGGCTTGGATGACGTTCTCTCTCTGTCTGTTCCTCACCTTCAAGCCCTGAGAATAGGTCATCTCTTGGCCCTGAAAATCTGTCACTTCTGCCCTGGAGCCTGGGTGACTTTGAACAGCTGGTGACCAGTCTGACCCTTCACGATCCCAACATCTTTAGTCCCCAATAAAGAAACTGAAATGCTGCACGATCATGATGCTGCTGAAGACCTGGAGCCCCTATTCTGCAAGGGGAGCAAGGGGTTGGATATAGTCCCCTAATTCCTTCCCAGTGCATAAACATAAGACACCTCCTCTCTGCAGAAATAAACTTGCTTTATATCCAATATAATATCTGTGCCTTTGAATCTAACAGAACACCTTGGTCCCCCCAATTCCCTTTGGTCTTGGACGGTGGAGTTTAAATTTGTGCATGGGATCAGAAGGGACTTGAGGCCGGCAGTGGAGAAAGGGAGGAAATACACTCTGGAGTGACTGATTCAGCCCTGAGAGAGGGGTGTGAAATGTACAGGGGTACAGGTAGGGAGGGTTTAAAGCGACACCCAAGGAACAGAGGGAAACTATCCCTTGTAGTGATTCAACCCTGAGAAAACAGATGGGGTATAGGGTTGGCTGTTCCCCCTCAGATGGACCATGGCAGGTCATCTGGTCAGAAGTCACCACACCGTGGTAATGGAGTGTCCAAGGAGTGCTGATTTGGTGGAGTGTGGAGGAGTGGCTGTTGTTATTTGGTGTAAGTGTAGTAGAGCGTGCGCAGCTGGTCCCAGAAGAAGAGAGAGAGGATGGTGTGGGGGCCAAGGCGGAAGTAGGAGGCACCTATGCCCTTGTACATGCCAAAAATGCCTTCTGTCCGAGCCGTCTGCAGCAGAGCGTCCAGCAACCCCCGGTACATGAGGCCCTGAGAGGTTGGAGAGGGAGGGAGAATACAGAGAAGGGGTATGTCAGAGCCCACCAGGGGCCTCACCTCAGCAGGCTGCATTTAGGCCTTCCTATCTGCAGCCACAATCTGCTCTTCCCCATCCCCCGGTTTGCCCTGCCTGCCCGCACCCACCCTTACCTTGCCCTGAGCATCTGTGGGCTGATTGTAGAGCCTTGTGCTGACCACGTCAAAGGGTGTCATGGCCAGGACCACCGCAATGCCACTCACCATGGCAGCCGCCAGAGCCACCTTCCAGGTCTGGGGAGGAAATATCTAAAGTGGGGAGGGAGAAAGAGCTTTGTCAGTCAGCCAATCATTCAACCCCTAGGAAAGGACAGGCCCTGTGCTGGGGATACAGTAGCGAGCTGGTAACTCAGGGAGCTTCCACTCCACCAGTGATAACACTGCGGAGCCCTGATGACTCAGGTATACCTGGGAGGAAGTGGCAAGAGAACTGTGGCAAGGGTGTAAAGATACAGTGACCCCCAAGCCCTTGTGCCACTCCCTCATATTGAATGTCGGCACTGTCCCTTTAGAGCCCACTTCAGCTTGCCCTCCCCCTGCCCACATTCCCAGGGTGGTCCCATCCCTTCCCCGGGCAGTACCTCCCACTGGGTCATGAGGTCCTTGGTGGATGAGAAGGTGCACAGCTGGGTGGAGGAACCGACGATAACTCGGGGCAGGCCGCCCAGGGCCCCACGCCACAACCCCAGCAGACCATGTTTCTGGCCAATCTTGGTTAGCGCCTGAAACATGCCCTGGTTGTGGGGGAGGGAGAACATGGGGGCAGGGTTCAGTCACCCAGGCATCAGGGGCTGCCACCTCCTAACAATGCCAAGGATGGGTCCATAACAGGCACCCAGACTCTAGACAACCAGTTCCATGTGGGCTTAGAGTGAGAATGTGGCCCCTCAGTTGTCTACCACCCCCATCCCCTCCCTTGCCACCGCAGAATAGGGCAGGGTGTATGGATGTGAGGACCTGACATTTGCAGGTCAGGAGAGTGGGGCAGGAGAAACAAGGGCAGAAGACTATAGGAACCGGGGAACGTGGGGGAAAGAGGGTGTGGGTGGACTCCAGGGCAGAGTAGGGCTGTACTGATGGGCTGGGCAGAGCCGTGGAGGGGTTGGATCTGTTGGGTGCAGGGAGAAGCCTGGACAGGGGAATGGGAGAGGATGGGCAGGGACTCCAGCTGGGTTGGAAAACCCTCACCTGATGCTTATACTGGTGCCCTACAGCAATTTCTGAGGCTGCCTGTGCCTGTAGGTGTGTCTTCACCTGGGGACAAAAGAGTGTTATAGCCTATGGCCCAGTGGCCAGCTTCCCACCTCAGAGACCCAGATGCCTGACCCCTTCATACTTCCTCTAGGGTGTTCAGAAATGAATATCCTTTTAATCTGATAATTATTGTTGTTCCCACTTAACAAATTGGTCATAAGGCTGTGTCCCTTGGCTCCATCCCTTGGCTCCAGTCCCGGGGGGGATGGGTCTCTTAGCACTGATAGACACCCCACCCCTTCTACATCCTCCTTTCCCTGGGGGTAGGGGTGAGGGGTGGAGAGGTTGGAGAATGGCAACATTTCCTAAGACTGTTCATGGTAGGCAAGACATGGTATCCAGCATTTTATGCCAGCTCCTATCCCTAGACTGGCAGACAATCTCCAGCCACTACCACGACCAGGCTGCCCATCAGACTCTGAGGCAGGTTGTGAGGGATCATCTGTAAAACTTGCTCCCTGGCACCCAAGCCCTGTGGGGGCGTATGTCCAGCTAACTTTGGGGAGGTCACTATCCCTGAATCTCATACCCTAGGAGTGAGACCAGACTGCCTCTCTTTCTACAGAACTCACTGCCTTCCAGTGTCTTTCCAGAAGGAGCTCTAAGCAGGGCCTAGTCCTAGCAATAAGAGCTGTGTGATCTTGAGCTGATCACTTCCCCTCTCTGGGCCTCAGGCCCTTCACCTATACCAGATAATTAAAAAGGGCAGACTGTGCGATTATAATTCTGTGATGCCCAGGACTTCCGCTGATCCCTACACTTGCTGATGTATGTTACTCAAATTATTCTTCCCTTACACAAATCCACTTCCAACTTAGTATCAGATTGTGAAGGCTCAGGCACCCACCCAACACCGAGTATCTGCCCTGAAGGCCCCAGGCAAGACCCTTCTTCTCACCATGTAGATAGGGCTCCCCAAGTAGGCTCCCATGACCCCAGCTAGAGCCCCAGCTGCTGCACTGCGGGCAGGGCTGTGGGTGCCTTCAGCTGTGTGCAGGTAGCCCCCAGCTTCAGCCAGCCCGTAGGTGCCCAGCCGGATGCCGTTCATCAGGAACTGGTATAAGAGGGCAGGGGCCAGGCCCTTCTGCAGGGCAGCCAGGCCGTCCACCTTGCTGATGGTGATGAAGGCATGGAAGACGTTTCGGTAGTGCCGTTGGTAGGTGCCAGGGGCCTGCAGTTCTCCCTGCAGCTGCATCCTAGTCTTCACCACCTCCAGGGGATTGGTGAACAAACAGGCTCCGCAGGCTGCCAGGCCACTCATCAAGAAGTCCATGGTGGGTAGCAGTAGCAGGAACTGGCCCAGGAGTAAGAAAGTTAAAATGAGCTTTAGAAAGAGGGTCAGAAAATCAAGGGAAAATCTCAGTTCCAGCAGTCCAGGCTACAGGAGGTAGAGATTTAGACGTCTGTAGTCAAGAATGTCAGGGTCAAATGTCAAGAGGTCAGGGGTTAGCGGGAATTTGAGAGTCAGGAGCTGGCAAAGAAAGAAGAAATAATGAGTTTAGGAGAGTCTGGTGAGGAGGTTATGACGAGGACTTGTTAATTAAGGGATTTGAGGTCAAGGAGGGGCAAAAGCCAAGAGGACGGCAGGTGGGGTGCTTAGGATGACCGGCTACGGGGCCGGGAGAAGGGATAGGGAAACGGAGTTGGGAGACAGGGGCCAGGGAGGAAGGAAAAAGAAAATCAGCAGGTTAAGGAAAAGAATCCGGGAGAAGATCCGTTGGCGTCCCCGGGACAGCAAGGAGATCTGGATCGGGGGAGGAAGTCGAGACTCCTGCAGAGAGTGAGCCTTCCCAGGCAGCTGCCAGTGCCGGCAGCAGCTTCACCCCTAGCAGCCAGCGGAGGCCGGGCCCCCACACTCCAGTCACCGGAGCGCCGCGCCCAATGGGGAGCCTTGGAGGGTCAGAGCCGAGAGCCTCAGCCAATCAGCGCTGAGCCGGCTCCGCGGCCAATGGGAGGCGCTCTCCGCGACCCGGCCCCCGGAATAGGCTGAGTGGCGGTTGGAATTAACTCTCCCTACGCTGGCGCCGGGGTCTGGGCTGCGGATTCGGAGCTCTGGGAGGGGTCCCCGGGAAGCGGAGGTTTTATCACTGGCCGCGAGGAGAGGCTGGACCCTGTGTTACTAGACGGGCCCAGAGGTGGAGTGAGCACGCAACAGCCCCATATTGGCATGCTTGGGACTGCTCCTCTTGCGGGCAGAGGGCTCCCTTCCTTCGCCATCTATCCCGGGACATTGCCAGGTGGGTTGCCAAACTGTAGATCCACACCCTCTCGGTTCAGGCACCAGAAGAGCCCGGAAGCTGCAGCTTCGCCCGTGGGGTAGGTGGGGCACACCTGCTGGACTGGACAGATCTCCTTATGCTGAGTAAAATATTTGTAGGTTCTAAGCGCCAGGGTGTGACTGGCTGCGGGCACAGAGGAATGGGTCCTGAAGGATGGCGAGGGAACGTAGTCACATCCCTATGCTCTTCTGGACCTCACAGCAACCCAGAGAATGCCGGACAGCCCAAAGCGGGATTTTAATCCCTGGTCTTAGGTTACACAGGGCCAGCAAATGGTGGGAGAGATCCTGAGATTCTGGACTCCTGTCTTGTTCATGAGCCTGGTAATCGTTAATCAAAGAAGAACTTCTAAGAAAAGGGACTAGGGAAGCTAGCTGGGAAGGGGTTGAGGGGGAAGGCTTGAAGAAAGATGACAAGAGAATAGGGAATATCATATGCGGCAGGAGTAGGTGGTAGCGCGTACACCTGTGTGTGAAGCAGCCACCAGACTTAGAATACATTTTGAATTCCAGTTTGGGTCTTTCTGCTTACCAGCTGGATGGCCTTGAGCAAGTTACTTAACATCTCAGAGTCTCCTTTGTAAAAATGGGGATGATAATTATCTATTGCACATACCTGAGTGAAAGTGTTGGACTTTCTCTAGGTGCTCAGTTATCAGTTTCCTGAAAAGTTAAGAGCTGTCAGAACCCTGTGCCCTTGTGTATGCTGTTCCCACTGTGCCCTTATTTGGGTGACCTCCAAATCATTCTTCAAATAGAGCTTCATCTCTCCTGATCCTTGAAGCTTTTTAGCCACTTCATCCTGCTTTGCTCCTCAAGCATTTACCCTTGTTTCACATTTGTTTAGCAGCTGTTTACTCTCTGACTACTTGGTGAGTTCTTGGATACCCCCAGGGCTGGATTTGAATCCTCTCTGTCTCACCAGTGTACTGGTTAATCTTTGAGTCTTAGGGTGAGGCAGGAGGGTTGGAGGGCAAACTAGAGCAGATAATGGGGCTTCTCAGGAGAGGCTCTGAAAAGGTCCCCTGAAAATTTCTGAGGAAAGTTCCCCAAATGCTTCCATCTGGTTGCTGGGATTGTCACCCAAAAAACTGGATTCGCCACTTGGTGTGTGAAGGAAAAGCCCAGATGGGCTAATGAGCTAAGTCACAAATCTAAGTGTGATAAGTGTCAGTTTACTGATATAAGTTCTGCCGGGCTAACTCGTAAATCTGAAGTTTAGTGTCAGTTTACTGGGCTAACAAGCTAACTCTTAAATCCAAGCTCAACAAGTGTCAGTAACGTGATCTGTTCTGAATTGATAAGCTTCAGTGTACTGATTCCTTGCTTTTTGTTGTTTGAACCTTATTGGCTAATAACCCCATACTTGTAATTAACCCTATAAAACCTCATGCGCACGTCTTGGAGGTGCTCAGAGCTTCGGAGCAGAAGCCCCTCTGAGCCCGCCGTCGTAATAAATCTGAGTACTCCAACCCTCCGAGTGGTGCTTGTTTCTTGGCTGGCCTGTCATTTCCGTAACAGGTGAACATTGAGCCAAAATATACAACCAAGCCAAAGAGCAGGAGAATGAAGGAATTATTACTTGTAGCAAGTAAGAAGGACACCAGAGATCTTTCCCAAAGCAGTGTCTCCCCAAACAGCAAAACTGGGGAAGTTTTCAGCTAAGGGTACATGCATATTCGTGAAAGGGTTTGGGTGATATGTGCTTATTTCTGAAGGGGCTGGAGCAAAAGAAAATTCAGCATAGAATTAGGGCAAAGGTTGCTAGAGTACAAGTTTTGGTTGAGAAATCTGGAGGGTCAGAAAAAGATTAACATCTTCATTCCTTATGTTCAGAAAGGTCTGTGGTCTTAGCACAGAGTTACCATCCTCCACCTGCATGGGGGCCTTAGTTCCTGCAGAACAACTGAAAGATACATATCAGATTGTTATGTATATCCCTTGAGGAGGACCTAAGACTGTTTTACACTGAACTATTGTTTCTTGAATGCTTTTCCTTTGTTCCTGCATTCTTTTGTTCCCCTAAAATTCTTAATTACTGAGACCTGTTCTAGGGTAAGCATTGTGACTGTGCTTAGATCACAAAATTGCTTCGGCCTGAAATGGCTTCTCTTACGCCAAGAAAGCCATGCCTGGGATTCTCTGTGGGGACCCCCTTACTCTATCTGCTTACAGGGTGAGAGTTCATCATTGTTTTGATCTTTGAGTTTATACCAGCAGCAGCAGCACTCGGGAACTTAATAGAAATGCAAATTCTCTAGTCCCACCTCAGACCTCCTGCACCTGAAGGTGGGGCTTGACAAGAGGTTTAATAAGCCTTCTAGGTTATTCTGATATGTGCTTAAGTTTTAGAACTGTGCTTATGTCTCTTAATATCCAGATGCTCTAGAGATAGACAACTTTTAAAGTGTTATTTTAAAAAAATAAACTCAATTTTTAGACCAGTTTCTGTTTACAGAAAAAATTGTAAAGATACTGTGAGAGTTCCCATATACCCCACATCCAATTTCTCTTATTAATATTTTACATTGATATGATATGTTATAATAAATGAACAAATATTAATTCATTATTGTTAACTAAAGTCCATATTTTATTCAAATGTCCTTCATTTTTGCTTGAAGTTCTTTTTCTCTTCCAGGATTCCATCCAGGATACCCCATTACATTTAGTTGTCTTATCTCCTTGGGCTCCTCCTCGCTGTGACAGTTTTTTAAACTTTTGTTATAGAAGAAAAAAGTTCACGTGCCCGACGCACAGTGAAGCCAAACAAACAAGAAATGTGAGAGTTTGGAACAAAGAAAAGTTTACTGCAGGGCCAAGCAAGGAGAATGGGTGGCTCCTGCTGAAAAAACCCGACCTCCTCGGTAGTTTTCAAAATGGGAGAAGCTTTTAACAGACAAAATTTGCCATGAGGGCTTCAGGGCATGTGACTTTTTTTGATTGGTTTGTGATGAGGTAATAGGGCCATGTTCCAGGAATCTGCTCAGCCTGAAGTTGCCATCCTCCACCTGGGTGGGAGCCTTAGTTCCTGCAGCAGAACTCAAAAATATTGTCCTGTATATCCCTTGAGCAGGAACCAGGATCCTGCTTTAATAGTCTCACTGTCATATTTTGATTGTTCCTCCTTTGCTTCTACATTCCCTTGCTTCCCTGGTTAGCAGCTTTTTGAATCTGCTCTTTGAAACTCAGGAAGGTCTAGGCGGCTGAAACCTTTGGGGTTGGGGGGGAGGGACAATGACATGGGAAGGCTTTTGTGCCCAGGAGGGCCCCACATGGTCCTGCTCAATTTCACTTTCCTTGTTTTTGGTGACCTTGACAGTTTTGAGGAGTACTGGGCAGGTCTTCTGTAGAATGTCCCTCTACTGGGTTTTTTTTCTCATGATTGGACTGAGGTGGTGGGGTTTTGAGAGGAAGACTATACAGGTAACTGTCATTCATCACATCATATCAAGGATGCTACTAGATACATACTGTCAAAGTGATATCACTGTTGATGTTGACCTTGATCACCAGGCTGAGATAGTATTTGTCAGGTTTCTCTGTTGTAAATTCATTATTTTTTCCTCCTTTCCATACTGTACTCTTTGGAAGGAAATCACTATGCACATCCCACATTTAAGGAGGGGAGAGTTAGGCTCCACCTCCTTGAGAGAGAGGTATCTACATAAATTATTTGGAATTCTGCATGGGAGATCTGTCTCCCTCATTTATTAATTCAAGTATTTATTTCTGTCAGTATGGACTCATGGATATTTATTTTGTAGTTTAGGTTATAATCCAAAATACTTTATTTTCTTGATCAAATTTTTCTGGTTTTGGCCTTTGGGAGCTCTTTTCCTGATTTCTGTGTTTCTTTGCCATATCCTCATCAAAATTCTTTTAAAAGAAAATTTTAAAGCATTTATTTACATTTTGGCAGTATACCTTATCAACTAGAATACAGTGCTTATGTGTAATTTCTTTTGCCTTTGGTCTTAAAGACTCCACTCAACTCCAAAGTTACTTAGGTCAGCACCCCCCACCCTTTTTGTAAAGTTGTTTCATACATTTGTAATACAGTTAGATTTGGTCACATTCTGCATTCCTTCCTGGGATCCTCTGACCTCCAAAATTATTTTTTTTATCATGCATACATTAAGCAAGTTATGCTTCATAATTTGTTCTTTGTAAGTTCTACGGGTTTTGACAAATGTATTATATGAACTAGTCTCACTACCCTAAAAAAGTCCCCTGTGTATCACCTATTCAACCCTCCCTAGAAATGACTGATCTTTCTACTGTATATTTTTGCCTTTTCCAGAATATCAGATTGTTGGGACCATAAGAAATGTAGCCTTTTCAGACTGGCTGCTTTGACTTAATATGCACTTAAAGTTCATCCATCTTTTTATGGCTTGATAGCTCATTTCTTTTTATCACTGAATAATATTCCATTTTATGGATGTACCACAATTTGTTTATCCACTTATGTACTGAAGGACATCTTGTTTGCTTCCAGTTTGGGGTGATGATGAATAAAGCTGCTATAAATATTTGTGTGCAAATTTTTATGTAGAAATTAGTTTTCAGATTGGCTTAATTAATACCTCGGAGTGTAAATGCTGAGTTGAGTGATAAGACCATGTTTAGCTTTGTAAGAAATTACCAAACTCTCTTCCAAAGTGGCTGCACCATTTTTGCCTTCCCACCAGCAAGTTAAAGCTCCACATTCTCATCAGCATTTGGTAGTGTCAGTGTATTTTTTGGATTTTAGCCATTCTAATAGGTGTGATAGTGGTATTGCCTGTTGTTTTAATTTGCAATTTCTTAACGGCAAATAATATTGAGCATCTCTTCGTATGCTTTTTGCCATCTGTATATCTTCTTTTTTTCAGCTTTATTGAGGTATTAACATATATCATATGTAAGTTTAAGATGTACGACTTGATGATTTGATACATGTATATATTGTGAAATGATTACCACAATAAGGTTAGCACTGCCATTCTCTCACATAATTACCGTGTGTGTGTGTGCGCGCGCGTGCCTGGTGATAACTTTTAAGAACTACTCTCTTAACAACCTTCAAGTACGTAATACAGTATTGTTACGAAAATGGGGCTTGAGAGGATGGCCATGTTCTAGGTCATGGGCGAGTCCCTGGGACTTGCCTCTTCAAGTGAGGGTCCTTGGCTTCGCAGAGGAAAGAATTCAAGAGTGAAACATAGTAAAGTGAAAGCAAGTTTATTCAGGGAGATACATACTCCACAGACAGAGTGCAGGGTTTCTCAAAAGGCAAGAGACTGAGAGGCAAGAGGCTTAGGAGATATACATTTCATAGGAAGAATATGGTTCGTGTCAATCAGAAGGGAGAGTCGCCTAGAGGTGCAGGGGCGGTTAGTTTTTATGGGTTCAGTAGTTTCATATGCTAACAAGTGGGAAGATTATTCCAGCTATTTTGGGGGAGGGGCAGGGATTCCCAGGAACTGGGCCACCGCCTACTTCTTGGCCTTTTATTTCCAGCCTTGGAACTGTCATGGCACCTGTGGGTATACCATTTAGTATGTTAATACATTATGATGAGTGAATAATAAGGCTCAGTGTCTACTGGAAGTCGTATATTCCACTATATTGGGCCTCAAGATCTTCTGGGAGTTGAATCTTCTGCCATTTTGGCTGTAACCAGGTGATGTCTTATCCTCAATTGCTGTGTCTTTCTTTTAATGGTTGTGCCCTGCCCCCTTCCCTCCTGTTTCAGTGTTGTTAATTACCCTTGACATTGTGTACGCTAGATCCCCAGAACTTACTCATCTCATAGCTGGAAATGTATACCCTTATATACATTCTTTAGTGAGGTATTTGTTCAGATCTTTTCCCCATTTTTAAATTGGGTTTAAATTTTTTTCTTATTGTTGAGTTTGAGTTATTTGTGTGTTTTGGATAGCAGTCCTTTATCAGAAATGTGTTTTGCAAGTATTTACTCCCAGTCTGTGAGTTGTCCTTTCATTCTCTTAACATTGTCTTATACAGAGCAGAAGCTTCATTCCCCCCTTGGTTGAATACATTATTTATATTCATATTCAGAATTTTTTTTAATGAAAAACAAATTTTTATTTTGTTAAGCCACTGAAATGTAGCTATTACAACAAATAGGATTACCTTAATTGATGCAGAAGTTTTAATTATAATAAAATATATTATTTTCTTTCCTGGATTGTGTTTTTGGTGGTGTATCTAAAAACATATTGCCAAACGCTAGGTTGCCTAAATTATCTCCTGGGTTTTATTTTAGGAATTTCATAGTTTTATATTTTATATATTTTACAATTAGGTCTATGATCTTTTTTGAGTGTGAAAAACGTAAGGCCCGTGTCTAGGTTGATTTTTTACATATGGACATCCAGTTATTCCAGCAACTTTTGTTGAAAAGACTATCCTTTCTCCATTGAACTGCCTTTGCTCCTTTGTCAAAAATCAGTTTTCCCAGGGGATATAGTCAATCTTTTATAACAACTACAAATGGAGTATAATCTATAAAAATTTAAGTCACTATGTTGTACACTTGAAACTAATATAATATTGTAAATTAACTATACCTCAATTAAAAACTTTTTTTAATTGACAAAGAGTTGACTATATTTGGTTTGGTCTATTTCTGTTGATCTGTGTGTCTGCCCCACCCCACAACACCATGCTGTGTTGATTACCATAGGCTGTGATCATTTTCTTCCTGGATATGAATGGAATGTCCTGAGACAAGTTTGAGGGGAATGGACAGGGAACACAAAGATGGCCCCAAGTCTGAGAGAAGGGGTGAAACCGTGGAGAAAGGAGGGTGGCCTGAAGGGTACCCGCTGTGCCTGCCTCTTCTGCATGTTTGCCTGGGGTGGCCTAGACACTGTTGGGTTCATATTGGATGCCAGGCCCCACACCTGAAGTGCTCAGACTCCACCTGGTGGCAGTTGGACAGAATCCTCTATCTTCACTGAGATCCAAACCTGAATGGATTCCCAGAGCAGGCCAGGGTTTCCTCACTGCCCCTTCTTGATTTATCCCACACCACAGGCAGGCTATCTACCCCAAATGTCTTTCTACACAGAAAAGAGGGCCAGGTGTTCTGTACTCTGTGAAAGATTCTGTTGGAGTTCAAAGTTCCGGCCCTACCAGAGGCCAGTGGGACTCAACACTCCTTTCATTATGAGCTCCTCTCCCTTTGCAAGAGTTTTTTGGTTGTTAAGTGACAGAAACCCAATTCAACTGATTTACAAAAAGGGAATTTATTGACACACATAACTGAAAAGTGCAAACACAGATATGATTTCAGGCCAGAAGGATCAAGGACTTAAATGTGTCCCTCCCCGCCTCTCCCCTATGATCGTTTAATTCTCAGGCTACCTTACCGACAGCCACCAGCAGCTCCAGGCCTAAATTCCACAGCTCAGCATCCCCACTGCTAAGACAGTGTTTTGATTATTGCTGCATAATGAATCAACCCTAAAACTTAGTGACTTAAAACAAGCCATTTCATTGCTCATGAGTTTGTGGATCAAGAATTTGCATAGGGCTCAGTGGGGATGCTCTTGTGGTATCAGATGGGTGCTTGACTGGGGCTGAAAGATCCAAGATGGCCTTGCCCACATGTCTTAAGACCTTGGTCCTAGCTGAAGGCTGGGCATCCTGGTTCTCCAAGTGGCTTCTCTCGCCATGTGACCTCTTACCCTTCAGTAGTCAAACCCATTCATCTGTACATGGAGGCTATATTCTAAGACAACAAAGTGGAAGCTGCCAGTCCTCTTAAGCCCCAGGACCCAAACAGGCAGTGTCTCTTCCTCCACATTGTCTTGATCAAATCAAGTCACCGGACCAGCCAAAACTGAACTGGAGGGGAAATAAATTGTTCTTGACGGGAGTTAGAGGCAGTCACATTGCAAAAGGGCATTTGGAATGGGAGGGATCATAGCAGTCATCTTTGAAAGCAATCTAGCAGAGAGTAGAGTCTTTTCCAATAATTTGTGCAGAAGTTCTGTGTGAATTACACTTTGGCCCTGCTTGTGTCATAGGCTCACCCCTGAACCAATCTCAGTAGGTAGGGAAGAGAGAGTGTGCTTACTGGCTGCTCCTGGGCCATACCTTCCCCCAGAATGGGCCATGTTGACCCAGAATGATGGAACGGTGGGTCCCCAAAAGAAAGCTAGGTGCTGGTATCAGAAGAGGGGGAAGGGGTGGGAAACTGGTTAAAACTCTTGCTGTCCACTCCCCCACCTGCTCAGAAACCTCAGTGCTGTTCTGCCCTGTCTGGTTGCCCATGATATGGCCTCCACTTGTTCCTCCAGCCTCACTCCTCTCTTTCTATTTCAGCTAAACTTCCCTTTCAGAGTCCTCCAGACCGGCCTACTTTCCTCCTCACTGTGCCTGTGTTTCCCTGGTCTCCCCAAATGGTCACCCATGCCTTGCCTCTTGGCCTGACCAAACTCTACCTGATTTTCAAGAAACAGTCTAAGTACCTCTCCTCCACGAACCCTTTCCTAACAACCAGGCGACTGACATAAGGAAGACTGAAGAAGGATTGATGTTGCCTGATGTGGTGGTAAATGGATGAGAGAGGAAGACCTCAGGACTCCTCCATCCTTCCTGAAAAGAAATGATCTGTAGGGAAGGAGAGCCAGGGGAGTAGTGGGCTTTACAGAGGATTCCATTCAGTTTGGTTCAATTCATCAAATATTAAATACCTATTATCATATGCCTGACCCTGTTCCAGAATTTTAGGATACATCAGTGAACAAAAAAGATAAAGATCCTGCCTCCAGGAAGCTTACTTTCTAATGTGAAAAGATAATTAACTATAAACACAATATGTCAATTTAATAGTAAGCTACACACTACATTATTAGGCATGATTGCTATGGGAAAAAAGGCAGGTTGGGAACATGGTGTCAGGTTGTGGATTGTGATTTTACAGTGGCAGGTAGCCTCATTGAGAAGGTGGTATCTGAGGAATGACTTAAGAGAAGTGAGGGAATCAATCACGAGGATGTCTTGGGAAGGAGGTTTCCAGGCAGAAGGTACAGCCAGTGCAAAGGCCCTGGGGCAGGAATGTGCCTGAGAGGAGAGGTGGGGGAGACTTCCAACCTGGAAGCACAGTGTTGGTCACTGAAAGGACGTCGTCTTTTACTCTGAGGAAAAATGGGTTAAAACGTATTTCTATCCCAGTTTTCTGGCCTGTCTTCTTAGTGTCTTGTTTGGTGTGTGTGTGTATGAAGACCTGGCAAAAACAGGCACCTGGGCATGGGCAAAGGCCCCCAGAGTTCAAAGTTCATAACTGCCCTTGGTCTTCCTCCCACTACCCGAATTCCCAGGCAGGGGTGTGGCTCATTCTGCCACCTCAGTTGTTTTTACGACACACCCCGAGCCCTGAGAACTCAGCTCCTCAACCATAAAGCAAATTAGAGGTGAGAGGAACACCCGCCCACCCACGTAGGGGTTACTGACTCCCGGCCAGCCAACATCAAACCTCCCAGTGGAACAGAGAGAGTCAGGCGCTGGGACGCTGAGAGACATGGATTGAGAATGGAGAGTAGGCAAGGGGGCCCAGCATACCCACCTGGAGGAAACAGATCTCAGATCTCCCTCCTGACCTCCCTATCTCCACACACCCCTCACCACACACACACACACACACACACACACACACACCCCTCACCACACACACACACACACACACACACACACACACACGTACGTCTGACACAATGGCCGGGTGGGGCTGAGGAATTGGCTTCCTCTGCGGAGATTTCAATCTGGGCCCTCAGTTCCCGCCCAGAAACACAGAACAGACACTCAGAGAGACCGGGCCCCACAATCCTTGCTCCAAAGGGCAGGCAGGACAGGCTGAAAATAGAAACTGCTTCCAAAAAGATAAAGGTAAATTCAGGGGGAGCTACTGCAGAGTTAGGGATTGGGAACATGGGTTGGGGGGATCCCTTGGTGGGAAATCGTAGGCTGGCTCACACCCAGGAGATAGATTGGATGCTAAAAGGACAGGCTGTCATGTGAGGTGTGGGAGGGACACATACCATCCCTCAGTGACCAGAGGTGTCTAGAGCCCATGCCCTTCTGCTAGACGTCCCCCTGCCATTGCCACCCCATCCTCACCCCCACCCCTCCACCCCTAGCCCCTGTGAGCCCCCCCATGCAGCAATGCAGACCCAGAACAGAGTGTGCGCATATGGAACAGCCCACTCTCCATGCCTGAGTTTTAGCCTTTCCCCAGACGCTGTTAACCTCCCAAATCTGGCATTCAGGGTCCCTCGCATCTTCCAGAGCCCCAGTGTGCGCATGTGGAGTGTGGTGTGGTTTGGAGGGGGGGTGTCCGGTTGGGAGGAGGATCCGATTCCTGTTTCCTGCCCCTACTCACTCAGCCCGGGAGGTGATTGAGAGTGGAGAGGACTCAAGGGTGAGTGCTTGGGCAGAGGACCTGGGTCCCTGCAAGAGGCCCTAGTAGGGGGCTGGGGGAAGGAAGTAAGTGCAGGTATCTGAGGTGGGCAGGGATCTCCGAGGGGGGTAAGGCTGGGGAGGAGCTGGCCAGCTGGCGAGGCTTACTGCCTGGGTCACCTAAGGAGCTTCCTGCCAAAACACAGAGGCCATTGAGCTGCAAGACTCCCAGCCTACAGCCCTGAGCCCCCAGCCTACATCATTTCTCAAAAACCAGTCTGGGGCCTGGAGGGGTCTGATTCTCCTGCTGACTGCTCAGGGGAGTGTGGGGCTGCCCAGTCTCCCAGCCTCGACCCTGCAGCCTTCTCAGGATTACAGCCACCTTCCCCATGAGAGGAAGTGAGCCCAGGCCGCAGCGTCTTGGCCCCACTGGTCCTCACCTTCAGTCTGGTCTCCCAACTACCCCCCAAGGCATCCCAGTGGGACCCAGGCTTCTCATGGGGCATCTCTCTGTGACCAGATGGGGGGCAGGGGGGAGGCAGGGATGAGGATGGGGCAGGAGAGACCATGCCCGGGGCCTCCTGGTCTCTTGGGGTCAGAGGCTCCAGGAATCTTCATGGCAGGAAAAGGAGACTAAAAATAATCCGGAAAGGGAGAGTCCGGAGAGAGGAACTGGGAAATGGGGGCGGAGGGCCCGCTGGCGCAGGGAAATAGTGATGCATCCCGCACAGCCCAGGCATGGGCGGGCATGCAGGCAGACACACACCACACACACGCCCCACACAGACCCACAGACAGCACAGAACACACACACCCTCGCACCCCCATCTCACAGTGCACACCACGCACGGCGTTCTCCACTCTCCTACTATGGGCCCACATGTAACGACGGATACAGCATACAACACCCTGTGCATATAGCACTAGAAATAGCGCACACACGATGTCCACACATACTTAAACCACACATGCAAACCTCTGCAACACACACTACAGACACAAAACACAATTCATCAGGGAGACACGTGGCAGCCATACTAGCATGCCCCATTTCCCTTACTGATGGGGTCTCTTGTACACATCCCCAACCTAGGTCTCTACCCAGGCGCCCCCACCCCAGCCTCACTGTCTCCTCTGGCCTGACTGTGGCAGCAGAAGCCAAAAGACAGAGGCTGGGAGGGCCAAGAAAGGCTGACCAGGAGGGTCCAGAGTCCTCAGGGAATGGAATGAGGAGGGGTAAGAGATAAAGAGAGAAGACAGTGGAGAAGAGAGAGAAAGAGAGGACGTGCACCAGCTTTCCCTCCTGACTGTGACATCATGGTTCATTTGCTGACAATTCTGCTTCAAGGCCTCGATCTACCCATGGTGGGGTGGGCACTAAGGGTCTCTCTCTCTCTTTCTCCCTCCCTCTTCTTCAGGGGATGACTCCAGCAGAGCACCCCACTCCTTTGAAGAGCTCAGAAGATGTCAGCCCAGTCTCTTCCCACAGCAACACCCCCTACCCAGAAGCCCCCTCGGATCATCCGCCCCCGCCCCCCTTCTCGCCCCCGGACTGCCCAGTCCCCCGGGCCCCACCACAACGGCTCCTCTCCGCAAGAACCTCCCCTCACTGCCAATGATGCCCCCAACCTAATGTGCACCCCCATCTTCTGGGAGCCCCCAGCCTCGTCCCTCAAGCCCCCAGCCTTTCTGCCCCCATCGGCTTCTAAAGCCAGCCTCGACTCCCAGACTTCCCCAGACTCTCCTTCCGGCACCCCCAGTCCCGGGTCCCGGCGCTCCATCTCCCCGGAACCTACTCCCCGGTCTCCAGTACCCCCACCCAAACCCTCTGGGTCACCCAACACACCTCTGCCCCTGCACCCTACGGCCGGGGTCCTGGCCCAGGCTGGCTCTGCCTCGGCCCCAGGCACTGTGCGGAGACTGGCTGGCAGGTTTGAATGGGGCACTGAAGGCAGGATCCAGGCTGTGGACACCGTGGAGTCGGGTCCCCCAGGGGGAGTGGATGTGAATGGGGAGACAGAGCCTCCTCAGGGCATCCTCGCTGGGAGTGGGTCCCAGGAGAACGGCCCTCCAGGTAAGCCCCTCATGGACCCGCTCAATCCAGCTCCTCTTCTTTGTTTTTAGTCCTTCAAGACTGGGTAGTTTCAGGGACTATTTTTTCAAAAATGGATTCTGTGTTTGGAAAAATCTGGTTTTCATATTTCTGGGGGTTTGAAGAGTCAGGGTGGAGGAGATAGAGGCCTAGCGCTGGACTTCCATGTTCCTGCTGCTGGGCAGGTGAAGGGGAGGGCGGAGGCCTGGGCAGGTCCTGAGTGTGCCCCTGCCCTCCACAGATGCTGCCCTGGTCTGCCCTCCCTGCTGCCCCTGTGTCTGCCATGTCACCCGGCCTGGCCTGGAGCTCCGATGGGTGCCTGTAGGGGGCTACGAGGAGGGATCCAGGGCCCCCTGCCGGGCCTCCCCGCTGCGGACCTCTCGCTCCCGCCCCAGCCCTCCAAGCCTCAGTCACCCCCCAGTCGTCCTCACGTCCTACCGCTCCACCGCCGAGCGCAAACTCCTGCCACCCCTCAAACCCCCCAAACCAACTCGGGTCAGACAGGACGTCACCACCTCTGGGGACCCCCCACAGCCAGAGCTCGATCTGCCCTCCGAAGATGGAATCCAAGCAGGTACAGGGCCTGGAGGAGTGGACCTCTGTGCTGGGAAGAGAAGGGGTGGAGGCGGAGTAGTCTAAAAACCAACTAACTACAACCCCCAGCAGGCCCTGGGCTGCTTCCGGCTGGGGCCCGGGGTGGGGGGGCTGACCGGAGTTGTAGTTTTTATAGTAACAGTCTCTGCTGGGCCCAGAGTCAGGAGTCCTGGCCTGGGGATCCTGGAGGTTTGTCTCTTCACTCTGAGTTCCCTCTCTAGGGGATGGTCCTGACGGAGCCCCTCAGCAAGATCCTCCAGCAACCACGGAGGGCAGGTACCGAACACCCCCACCCTTACCCCTACCTGAGAGCAGACTAACCTTGGCGTCCACCTAAATCCTACCCTCACAAGTGTGCAGAGAAGGGCTAGGGCTATAGGGACCAGCAGCCCTGGTTTCTAATCCCAGCTTTGTCCCTTTTTACACTTCACTATACCTCTCCAGGTCTCAGCTTCCTCACCTGTGAAATACCAAAAATACCATACGGTTGTTGAGGTATGATGATAGTTGAAGAGCCAGGCCCAGAGTCCCCCCACCTGATCTTCTATTGAAATTATTGTCTGCAAATACATTTGGCAACCAGGAACATCTCTCCTGTGTTATTTGGGCCTGTTAGTCAGATTCACCACCCTTATCAGAGTTAATCTGTCTGAGGCGACTCATTTATTCGATAAACACTTACTGGAGTTTGTATCTGCTCTCTAGAACCCCTGTACCAGAATTATTCTCCTGGGTTTTTACTCTGGGTGAATGGGTGTGCAGTGGTGCTGATCCCCAGGACAGAGTGGGGATGTGTAAGAGCTGAGTTGGACCAGAGGGGAGGGTGTTAGAGCACATTCTTAGCATGCATGAGGCCCTGGGTTCAATCCCAAGTGTCTCCTCTAAGAATAAATAAACAAACCTAATTACCACCCACTCCCCCCCTAAAAAACTTAAAAGAAAAAAAAAGAGTTGGGCTGGACTCTGTTGAGTTGCACCAAGGCACAAGTAGGACATTCCAGACAATGGTCGTTACATGAGAGCCCTGGAGACAGGGGCTTGGAAGTCTCTGGTACACGGTAGTCGACATCACAGGAACAGAGGGCCCCACTTAACAGAGCTTCACATACAACAGGCACATGAAAAATCTGGGGTTTGGTCAGGGTCCCTGCATACAACCCCTACCACTATCATGTGGATAGCACCCCCTGCAGGCGTGCACCGGTGGTGGTTCTGGGGGACCTCATCCCTTTCTCTTTCCACAGGGATGAGGAGGGGCTGGAGGAGCTGAAAGAGCAGAACTGGGAGCTGCCCCTGCAGGACGGTGAGGGGCTCTGAGACCACTGAGCAGTGGGAAGGGGTCTGGGGCGCTGGACTTCCCTGACGTGCTACGTCTGCTCTCCAGAACCCCTGTATCAGACTTACCGAGCAGCCGTGCTGTCAGAGGAGCTGTGGGGGGTCGGTGAAGATGGGAGTCCGTCTCCACCCAATCCTGGAGAAGCTCCCACCTTTGCCCGGCCACCGGGACCTCGCAACACGCTGTGGCAGGAGCTCCCAGCTGTGCGAGCCAGCGGCCTCCTGGAGACCCTCAGCCCCCAGGAGAGGCGCATGCAGGAGGTGGGTGCACCTGGGGCTGAGCAGGGCGGGCGGCGGGGAGGGGCGTGGGTCCTGGGTCTTGGCCTGGCTGGGAGCTGGGCGTTCCACTCCTGCCCTGCTCTTCGCCTCAGAGCCTGTTCGAGGTGGTGACATCCGAGGCCTCGTACCTGCGCTCCCTACGGCTGCTGACTGACACCTTTGTGCTGAGCCAGGCTCTCCGGGACACGCTCACCCCTCGGGATCACCACACTCTCTTCTCCAACGTGCAGCGAGTCCAGGGAGTCAGTGAGCGGTCAGTGGGGTCCTGACCTCTTCACAAATCAGGCCTTGGGAGAAAGCACTCCAGAGCTTTCTCTCTGTCCCCAGGCCTTCCTCCCAGGGTCCAGTTAGGGCCCAGATCTTCCCTCAAGAACCCAGGACACCTGGCTCTCTGCACCCTCTCCATTGCTTGTTCCCCACTCCTTCAGGTTTCTGGGGAAGTTACTGTCCCGTGTGCGCTCCTCCCCGCACATCAGCGACCTGTGCGACGTGGTGCATGCCCACGCCGTGGGGCCGTTCTCGGTGTACGTGGATTACGTCCGGAACCAGCAGTATCAGGAGGAGACTTACAGCCGCCTGATGTGAGTGTCAGAGGCACGGCCACATCCATTCCCCTTACGGGAGGAAGTTGGAGAGCAGGGTTGGGGGCCAGGCCAGGGCGGGTTGAGGGGTTAGGGCCTTGAGGCAGACGCCAGCCTGAACCTGCCTCTGCAGGGACACGAACATGCGCTTCTCCGCGGAGCTGCGGCGGCTGCAGAGCCTCCCGAAGTGCCAGCGGCTCCCGCTGCCGTCTTTCCTGCTGCTGCCATTTCAGCGCATCACGCGGCTCCGCATGCTGCTGCAGGTATCATCCTGGCTTGGGCCCTTCTCAGTCCCACCAAGCCCGTTGGAGAATTCTCCCCAAGGGCCTCCTGCCCCGCCATCACTATCTCCCACCCCACCAGGAACACAGGAGTACCTTAGTCAGGACTCCTAATCTGGGCGTCTCTATCTGGGACCCACCAAGCCCGACCTAAAAGTCTCAAGGAGCAGTCTGGGTGCAGGAAAAGAGCCTCTGGCTAGAGACCTGAATTCTAGCCTTAGCTCTGCCACTAACTGGCTGAGTGACCTTGGGCAGGTCCCCTTCTCTCTCCGGGCCTCAGGGGGAATGTGGTGACTGGTCTTTGAGGTTTTCTCAGCTGTATCTTTCATTGTATGCCTTCCCAGTGGGGGTGATATCACCCCCCTCCAAGGAGGTAGAAACTCATTCTTTGGTGGGAGAGATGAAAAAATCTTAAGGATTCCAATGGTTGTGGTACTCCAAAGGGCCGTGCTACCTAAATAGATATACAGTATATCTGCGGTATTAAAATTCTTTGGGTGGGGAGGGGGGAGCCGCGGGTGACAATTAGAGGAAAAATGTCTAAAAAGGCTCCTTAGTCGGGGATACTGAAAAAAGGGGTGAGAAATACTCTTCTATTGCAGAATAGATATTTCTCCCTAAACCAAGTCACCCAATGTGGGGATCTCAGTGTAAAGGCCTCTAGCTAGATTATCAGTGTCTTTATGTCTTATTCAACTTTACATCTCCCCAGTGTAGACAACAACATAATAATGATACTAATCATAATAGCTAACAGCCCTTGGATGTCTGTTCTAGACGCGGTTCTTTTTTTAATGGAGGAACTGAGGATTGAACCCAGGACCTTGGGCAGGCTAAGCATGGGCTCTGCCACAGAGCTACACCCATCCCTCCCAGATACGGTTCTAAGTGCTATACACCTCGTTTAACCTTACCAATGACTGTGAGAGTAGGAACTGTTATTGACTCCACTGTATAGATGAGGAAACTGAGGCTCAGAGAGGTTAAATAACTTGCCACAAATGACACAGATAATAACTGATGGAGACAAACTTTAAATCCAGGCACTCTTAACCCTGTGGTACATTGTTTGTACTAATAGTTGTGGTTAATAATTATTAAAATAATAGCAACCCTCTTTTCAGCATTTTCAGCATGCTAAGTACTTTGCATATAGCTCCTTGCTGAATCCTCACAACAATGCTTTTGGTATAATAGGTGGGAGTTATTCCCACTTTACAGATGGGGAAACTGAGACTCAGAGAGGTACAGTGACTTGCTCAGGGCTATGCACACAGTGTGTGGTGAGGCTGGTCCCCCAGCCCTGTGAACCCCAAAATGCCAAGCCCAGCAGGGTCCTCTGAGCTGCAGCCCTTCTGAATCCCAGAGCCGCAGAGTAGAGGTCCAGTGACCATTTCTTTTGTGCCCAGAATATCCTGCGCCAGACAGAGGAGGGGTCCAGCCGCCAGGAGAACGCCCAGAAGGCCCTGGGTGCTATCAGCAAGGTGGGCAGGGGGATGCGGGGGCTGGGAGAGGTGATGAGGTGGTAGGGAGAGATGGAAGGGGTGGAAGGGAGAAAGGGTGGGTGACTTGGCTCTCCTTTCCCAGATCATTGAGCGTTGCAGCGCCGAGGTGGGGCGCATGAAGCAGACGGAGGAGCTGATCCGTCTCGCACAGCGGCTGCGCTTCCACAAAGTCAAGGTTGGTCCCTACCCAGACTCCTCGCTTCCCTTTTCCCGTGGTGCTGTGGAGAAGTCAGACCCTCCTCCCTGTTCCCCCACAGGCCCTGCCCCTGGTCTCCTGGTCCAGGCGCCTGGAGTTGCAGGGGGAGCTGACAGAATTAGGATGCAGAAGGGGAGGTGTGCTCTTTGCCTCGCGCCCCCGCTTCACCCCCCTCTGCCTGCTGCTCTTCAGTGATCTGCTGCTCATCACTCAGCCCAAGAGGTGGGTCCGAGGGCTGGAGGGAACCCAGGCAGGGGGCAGGGGGAGGAGGAGTCCAGCTGGACCTCTGTTCTCCCTTTGAACTTCCTCTTCCCTGGGCAGTGGGCAGCGGCTACAGGTCCTGGACTATGCCCATCGCTCCCTGGTCCAGGCCCAGCAGGTCCCCGACCCATCTGGACCTCCTACCTTCCGCCTCTCCCTTCTCAGCAACCACCAGGGCCGCCCCACCCACCGGCTACTCCAAGCTTCATCCCTGTAAGTTATGTCTCCTTCAGAAAACACCCTTGGGAGCCTCACCTGACCTGTCAGTGTCCCCCACCCTCATCCCCAGTCTCTCTCCTCTGAAGTCCCTGCCAACCCCCAGGAAGATCTCCTGGGCCAGCTGTGACCCGTTCCTTATATTCCTACCAGATCAGACATGCAGCGCTGGCTGGGAGCCTTCCCTACCCCAGGCCCCCTTCCCTGCTCCCCCGACACCATCTTTGAGGATTGTGGTGAGTGTCCCCTGGAGGGGAGGCAGGAAGGAGAAGTGAGCCTTTGGGGGAATCTGGGCGAGAAGCTAAAATGAGTCTTGACTCCACTGTAATGTCACCCACCCCCAGACTGTTCCCAGGAACTCTGTTCAGAGCCTTCCACACCCACTAAGACTGAGGGACGGAGTCCGGAGCCCAGGGCTCCCCTCAAGCACCTACACAAGAGCCCTGAAGGTGAGAAATTCTTTTATTTATTCATTCAATAAGTATTTATGAAGCACCTATGAGGTGCCACTCACAGTTCTTGGTCCCATGAGCTAAACACGCAGGTGTTCCTGCCATGCTGGACCACATATTCCAGTGGAGGAGAAACAATAAAGAAGAAACATGATAAATAAGTAAATTTTACAGTGTGTCTGAAGGTGATAAGTGCTGGTGAAAAACAAAAGTGGAGCAGAGTCAAGGCAGTCAGGAGTCCCGGGGTTGGGTAGTGTTACAAGTTTAAATAGAGAGGTCAAGGTGGACCTCATTGAGGAGGTGTCTGGGGGAAGAATGTCCTAGAGGGAGGCAGAGGTCAGGGCAAAGGCGCTATGGCCAGTGTGTTTGAGGAACAGTAAGGAGGCCAGTGTGGCTGGAGGGAGTGAGGACAGTGGGGAGAAGCAGATGAGGTCATAGAGATAACGGGGACCAGATTGCGTGGGTCCTCGTAGCTTCCTGTTAGTACTCTGGCCCTCACTCTGAGTGAGATGGGGAGTCAGTGCGGGGCTTGACAGAGGAGGGACCCCGACCCTCTTTGCTGCTGCGGTCTCCTCCACCTCTAATGGCCCTTTTACCAGTGCTCCAGGCTTTTCCACTAATTCCCACTCCCGCCATGACCCTCAGGCATTTGACCTCCTCCTGGGCTTTCTCTCCCCCCTGACCTACCCCCTGCCCCAGCCCCACTTGGGCACTCGTTGTCTCTTTTTCCCCAGGCTGGCTGAAGGGGCTTCCCGGGGCCTTCCCTGCCCAGCTGGTGTGTGAAGTCACAGGGGAACACGAAAGGAGGAAGCACCTTCGCCAGCACCAGAGGCTCCTGGAGGCTGTTGGGCCCTCTTCAGGCCCCCCTGGTGCCCCCCCACTCTAATGCAGGCTGGGGGAGCGGCTCAAGTTGGACAGCTGACAGTGTGGCACAGAGAAGACAAAGCCCATCCATCCACTGGAATCGCTGTCAGTGGAAACGCTACCTCTAGTGGCAACCAATAGGGATGGAACTTCAAGACTGCGCAGCCAATGAAAACGGCCGTCGGAGCCCACGCATCAGGGAGGATGAAGATGGCTTGAGTGCGTTGCCAATGGAGACAGAGGCTTAGTGCAGAGCAGCCAATGGGTGCTGAGCTGGCTGAGCCCCTGGCCAACGAGTACCCCTTCTAAGCTCACAGCAGGACGAGGAAGCTAGGTCAATGCAGTTAAAAGAGGGCTGCATTGGAGATAAAGACCTAGGATAAAATAGCCTACAGCGATGAGCAGGGACCCATCCAGCCAAAGAAGATGGTGATCTGGGCCCAAGAGACCAGTAGGAACTCTGCTTGGTGCTATAGCAATGACTCTCTTGCCCTTTGAGTCTGGGAAGTATTAGACCCCATTCCTGGGGTGCCTCCTGTGTCCTCTTAAGCCAGTTCCTCTCTTTTAGAAGAATCCAGAGTGTGTGTCTCAGAGAATCTGTGTGTGTGCATATGTCTGTATACATATCAGGCAAGGTGATTCTGCTGAACGTGATGTGTGTGGTCTTGCCCCCCTCTCGGAGGACTGAGTGCTCCATTTCTCCCTGCACCCCCCTCCCCCGTTCTTCCTATTAGTCCCCTCAGGAAAGACAGTAGGTCTAGGGGGAGGGAAATAGCTTAGTGGTAGAGTGCACGAGGTTCTGGGTTCAATCCCTAGTACCTCCATTAAAAAAAAAAAAAAGTCACTAGGTCTGAGCTCCAGAGGGGAAGATGCTGGGTGTGGCTTGGCAGCCAGAGGCCGGAGTTGGGGATTAGAGGCCTGGGTCTGTGTCTCTTGGAGGCCAGGGTTCCATGACAGTTGGAGGGTGATGTTATGGAACAGCCGAGTAAACTGGCAGAGGAGCCTGAGGGACTGAAGATGGCCAGTAGCTGGGGTCTGAGGCCCCCTGAAGCCTGCAGGCCCTTCTCCTTGCCCAAAGCTTGGCCTTCACAATCTCTACCTGCAGATCCTCCAACCTGAACTATAGCCGGCCGTCCAGCCTCAGCCTTGGGCTTCAGACTGGCTCTGGGTCCCAGGTTTGGCTGAAGAAACAGGAGCTGTGGATCACAGGCCAGCCAGTGAGCCTCCAGGGCTTCCTTGCCTTCATCCTGGCCCTCTCACAGAAACACTGGGCCAAGCAGTGAGGAGAGAACAGAGAGCCAGTGTTTCTGCCAACCCTACCCAGAGCATCTGCTTCCAGATGAGAAACTGCCCCCGCACAATGCCAGAGGAGGTGACGGATGGAGACAGAGCAGAACAGAGAGTTGCTGTCAGGTTGGGACTGGGGCCTGGCACAAAGCCGTCTCCGAGCTAGGTCATCACACCTTTCCTTCAACTCATGCACGGAAACTTGTGCAGGACAGAAACTAGCACACTGGCCACAGGAGGTGCCATGACTTGGAGACTCAGAGGGAGAAAGGCACTGGTATTTGGCATGTCTATGATTTTGGAGATTCACTTAGCACAGTGCCTGGCATATGAGAAATCCTCAGTAAATGTCGGTGAAACTGTATTGAGACTCTCTGGGGGAACGTGTGCTTAAAGGAGCGGGTTTCCAAATGTGGCTTTATTAGTGGGGGCAGGGCTGGTTGAAAAGGGATTCTTTGAGAGCAGGGGTCAGCTCTGCTGGGAACAGGGGCTTGGAGACCAGGTGTGCAGCCTGAGTGTCAGTCCACTTATAGCTTCTGAGGGCTCTGTGGCAGTGGCTGTGGCGGTGGTGAGAGGGTTGCAGATACTGGAGCAGAGAGTTGCTGCAGGTTGGGGAAGAGGAAGGACGGGTAGAGCCAGATACGGCTGAGGCTCCGGCAAGGGATGAAGATGCAGCAAGAAGGACAAAAAGGGTCGTCAGTCAACAATAAAGGTCCTTTGCTGACCAGCCAAGCATCTCCGTGTTTAATTCATTTTAATCTTACACCTATTTTATTGAGTGCCTTCTATGTGCCAGGGAATCCTCTAGGATCTGGTGATACAGAGATGAAGAAGACAAGGACCTTGTCCTCAAGGAGCCTACATTCTAGGCGAGTGGAGGTTGGGCGGAAGTTACTAAGTAAACAAATTAATAAAGTGAGATGAGATTAGGTAGCTGTGAGTGCTACAAAGAAAATACAGCAAGGGCTATGATACAGCGTCGTGTGTGTGTCTTTGGGGAAGACCCTGGAGGAGGTGACATTTGAGCTGAGACCCAAATGACAAGAAGGTTACTGCCCTGGGAAGATCTGGGCAGAGAGCACTCTAGGGGTGGCAACAAGGGAATAGAAGTCCAGGAAGAGAAGGCAGTGGTCATGGGGAGGGAGCTGGTGTCAGCGCTCCTTGAAGTTTCCTAGTGGGGGGAGTCCCTCAGTACAAACTCCCCCTCTTCCACTGAGATACTTAGAGAGACAAATAGACTGAGATATCTGGAGGCAGACACAAAACTGCACATGTGCCCCAGATATGTTTTCCCCCAGCTCCTTACTCCCTTTCCTAGTCCTGCCACTTAAGGAAGCCTCCAGTCTCCGAGTCAGAGATTCTAATATTGAGATAATGGGGAGGTGGAGACCAGTTAAGAGTTGTTTGGGGGACATAAAGGCACATAAATGCAACCACATGTTCTAAAAGAGGGGGGTGGGGAGAGATTGGGGAAGCTGAGACCTTGTTGAGAGTCTCTCTAAGTCAGTATGTGCTCTCCCCGCTCAGCCCTGCTCCTCCATATTTGTGGCCTCCATATCTGGGGAGTCGATGATAACACAGACAGCATAGGGCACTGACCTCTCTTTGCGTTGGCCCTTCTATGGCTCTGGGTCTACCAGCTCGGCCATTATTGCAGGTGAGCTGAGCAATTACGACCTCAAGCAACAGGTGGGTGAGAGGAGCCCGCTTCTCCCCACAGCCTGCTTGTTAGCATAGCCAGGCTTTCAGTCCATCCCTGAAAACTTCTTTCCTCCTCTTCCCTCTCCCTCTCCCTCAATGCTCCCATCTCTGTGCTTAAAGGATTTTGGGGTGACAAGTGGCCTGGGGCCAACAAAGAAAAGTGGGAAAAGGCAGGAATCTCCAGTGTCCCAATGTAAACTTTTGCTCATTATGCCTTTATTACAATAAAATTAGCCTTGCAGAGTAGAAGTCCGCATCATGCCCCGACGCCATGACACTTCCAATCCAGACTAAGTAAGGACAAAAATCCCCCCTCCCCTCGGGAAAGTGGGGCTGGGATGGAAATCAGGGAAGACGACCCCAAACCCTTCCCTCCCCAATGAATATTCCGCTCATTCATTTTTTCAACCTATGCAACCAACCTGTCAAAGAAACAGCGCAGCTGCTCACCTGAGCCTGCCCGCGCTTCCCTTCAGAAGGTACTATCTATCCCTTCATACATCCTCACTTTACTTTCTTAACCTCCATGTCTTATCTCTGAATTCTTTCTGGGAAAAGACAAGAACCTAATCACCGGTGTCGACTAAAATAAATGCACAGCCTAAACGTTGAGAGTTATGTTTTATTTGGCAGGAGGACTCGAGCCGGGATGACAGCCTCTCAGATCGCTCTGAGGAACTGCTCCGAAGAGGCAGGGGAGGAGCTAGGTTATACAGGAGATTTACAACAAAGACCAGGTAGTTGGAACAGTAAAAGATTTCTTGTTATCTAAAGAAAACCAGGCACTTCAAGTTAAAGAATTTAGTGCTTTTCTGTGTATGGGAGGAAGCAAACATTTGGGCTCATTGAATTCATTCCTTTGACAAGCACCTAGCTATCTAGGGCCAGTATCCTGTCCTTTCTTATTCTGAGTCCCCTCAGAGGGCACCATTGTGAGTGGCTGCAGAGGCTGGGCTGCAGGCCCGTCCTCACTGGGGGGTGGCAGCAGCCGCTGAAGACTTGGTTTCAGCATTCTTTGCTTACTGATATGGTTGCAGTATTTTCGTTCACACCGGGAACACTGGATCCTCACTAGCTATTGGCTGCCTCCCTCGATTCCTTGCCATTTGGGCCTCCCTCATACAGTGTAACCGAGCAGGAGCCTGTGGGGCCTTCCAGGGCCAAACCCCTCCCGCATATCCTCTGCTGTAGCTCCTCTCTGAAGTACCCAGATAATAGTATTCATGAATATTTCCCGAGTTTTTCAGATGCTAAAAACCACCACCAAAGGGAAGAAATTAACTACTTGATGATTGAGAGCCCCTGACCTCCAGACCTCCTGGCACCAAGGGGTTGAAAGTGTTGACTGCCCTGTTCCCTCAACATCAACCAATCAGAGAATTGTGCACGAGCTGATCACATACTCTGTGACGCCGCCCACACCCACTTGTCTTTAAATATGCTCTGCTGAAAAGCTTTGAGGAGTTTGTTTTCCTGGGCACGAGCCATCCCATCCTCCTTGCTCAGCCCTGCAATAAATCTTTCTCTGCTCCAGACTCCGACATTTCAGTTCGTTTGGCCTCATAGTGTGGCAGGCAAACGGGGTCACATGAACTTGCCTTCGGTAACAAAAGCAATTTGTTTATCAGAGGGCAAGCTGAGAAGGCAACAGAGGGGTTTGCTCTCACAAAGGAAGTTAGTCTTTTATAACCTAAGCATAGAATAGATACCCCATCACTTTAACCATTCATCTGAACCAAATCTCTAAATCCAACCCTAGTCAAAAGGCAAGAAGATTACAAAAAAGGCATGAGCAGCAGTTGGGAATTACTGGGGGCCACTTTGGAGGTTTGCTTACCACATCCATTCAATGCAAATTAAGTATGTCCTCAACTGAACCTCCTTCGCTGGATCCCCATAGTGCCCAAGGCCGTGCCGCCCCAGTGCTATGGGATGAGATGCCGAAAGGGCTGGGGCTGGACTGGAAAGAGTAATGGACTGTGGTTCAGACTTTTGCAAATTTTATAGAAACATATGCCCATTTGAGCACATTTTGGGGGCCCTTCAAGGGGAGCCTGACAGGGGCCAACACAAGTAAGGGTCTGGGAAGCTTAAGTTTTAGTAGCCTCGTGGAAAATCAGTCTCTGCTCCTGCTCCCAAATCTGAGGTCTCTGCTTTTCCAGGCCAGATCCTGACCCCTCCGTTGCCAGCAGTCCCTCCTCCACATTTCTTTTTGCCTTCGCTCCCAAATCCACTTTATTTTCCTCCTTCTCCATTCCAGCCTCCTTTCAATTTAGGCACTTAGCAGAGGTTCAGGAAATGCGCGTTGGGTTTAATCGACATTTTCCCAGCACCTGTCAGCACTTCTCTCTGGTTCTCACCTCTTCTCAGTCTACTTTGTTTCTTCTCACCCCAAATAGAAAAAAAAAAAAAAAAAAATCAAGGGGCTAGGATATAGCTCAAGTGGTAGAGCACATGCTTAACATAGATGACTCTGGGTTTAATCCCCAGTACCGCCTCTAAAAATAAATAAATCAACCTAAATACCTCCCCCACCAAAAAAAAAAAAAAAAAAAAAATCAGAATATCAGTTTCTTCCCCAAGAGAAAATGCTTCTGAGCTCTCTGGACTGGTGCTCAGTGCAGTTGTGCGGCCCCAGCCCCGGCAATAAACTGAAAGACACAGCGAGGCTGCCTCTGCACTAGCGTTAAGAGTCTGCTAAACTCAAGGCTGTCTCCTCTTCTGGATCTGGCTGTATTTTTTGGATTTTTTTTTTTTTTTACAACAAAATGATAATTTCAGGACCATGTGAGGAGAGTTATAGATTTCACAGGCCCTTTTCTCTTATCGAATACACCCCCTCCGGCCCTCTCCCAGAGAGTGGGATTCTTCAATTGTCTACCTAGTGTTAAGACAATTAGCCTCCTAAACTGGTGCTTCTCCTCCAGAGGCCAGAGGGCTTGACTGTACCTTGCAGCAAAGTTTCTGTAAGCATGATCTGACTCTCATTCCAAGATGGGAGGAGTAGGGGAGAAGGGGGAGTGAGAGATTACTTTTCCTAAGGCAGAAATTGTGGGCGAGGGGTAGCATCCCATCTCAGCCTTTCTACCTTATAACCTAAGGGAAATCTTAAATCTGTGTAGATCCCATAAAGAGTTTAGTACCTATTAAATTACCCTGAATGTCCCTGGAGTCCCAACTGAAGTACACAGCAATTTGTTAGAAGGATATGGGTGTTAGCTCACAGAATCATGACCAGGTTGGGGGATGGGCAGGACCAAGGGAGCTTGGGGGTGGTGGGGCAGGAAACCGGAATCAGAATACACAGCCATGGACTACTAGCCCCAAGAGCTGCATCAGGACACAGCCACTGTGAGAGATAACTGCCGACACTCCTCTCATCCTTGCGCTACCCTCCAAGGTTCAGAGTTCTAGGAGAAAACATCCAGTAGGCCATGATCAGGTCATGGGCCAGATGCTGGCTGTAGCAGGCATTGGGGAGAGACCCCATCAGATCCTACAGGAAGAGATGGACGCCCTTGCACAGAGACCACCAACAGTGGGAGAGAAAATCCCCCAGGAATTGTCCTTGAATCTTCTCTTGGCCTCTCTCACTTAAGGCTGTGTGACCTTGGGCAGGTTACTTAACTTCTCTGTGCTTTAGTTAGCTTATATGTAAAATAGGGATAATAATACCCACATTACAGAGATATTATGAGATAAAATTAGTTATTATTTATAAAGCACGTAGAACAATGCCTGGCACACAAAAAGAACTCCGTGGTTGTTAACTGAGTGCCACTGGAAAGGCGAGCAAGTGCTAATCTGAAAACAAAGCATAGAAACTCCCTCTCACTGGTACAAAACCTTATGAGATAGTTGGCCAGCACTGGTGCTAGCCCATAAAGTGCCTTTGTGCCTTTAACCTTATGGTTAAAAGACAGTCCCTCTGAACAGATGTAGAGGTAGTTGGCTTGGAGGGGAGCAGCACCTTTATGAGATATAGAACAAAGTGGGGTCTCCTTGGCAGGGCATGGCTTGCCAAGCAGAGTGCAGACCGGAGTTCTGTTCTCACTCACCTCCTCTGCTGCCTGCTCTTGTGCAGTGCCCATCCTGCACAACCTTATATGGAGACCCTGTTGTCAGGTCCTCCACCCTTCTCTTCGGCTCTTTCTCTTCCTCCCACCTTCCAGTTAACCTCTTCTAGGCTTCTACTTGGGCAACATCAAGGCTGATAACAGCTATGTTTATTTTTGTAGCTATAGTCATATCTTCCGTGCTTTGTCCATCTGTTGATTCTAAAAGTTGAAACTCAATTAACAGTGTTTACCTTATATATTGTGACTATATAAATGTCTTTCATTGCAGAGCTAGTAATCACTAAGATTACATTTCCTTTCTTGAGGAAATGTTGGACTATTTTAAATTACCTTTTGAAAAACAATATTTGATACATTCACAGGGTTATATGAAATGTATGTTATAAATGATTCTAATATAATGAACACCCATGTACCTATCACCCAGCTCAGGAACCACGAACCTACTGCCAATAAGCTGTATGTATCAGTGTAACCCTTCCTGTCCCATTTCCCTGTCTCCCCTGAGAAATAGCCACTATACTATATTTTATGTTTATCATTCCACTGCTGTTTATTTGTTTGTTTATTTATTTCCACTGCTTTAAAAAACACACCATGCAATCATAATGGCATGCATGTTTAAACAACGTTTTGCTAGATTGTGCTTGTTTACGAGCTCTAGAAAAATGGTGTCATGTTTTATGGTCTAGTCTGCTGGAAGTTACATTTTTCAGGAAACATTATATCCCCAAGATTTTTCCATGTTGTTTTGTGTTGCTGTTAGAACTGCTTGTTATGATTAAAAACTTCTAGGAACTTCAGGAAAAACTAGAACAGATTCAAGGAAGAAAACACAGTCCTGTTGGTCACCAGTTTGGCATGAGTGATGCTCCCAGTAGGCTCAGCCCTCCCTCCCTGTCCCCAACACTGCTCCCACGTGGTGTAGAAAACGCATCAGAGTTCTCCCATCCTCTGGCGGAGGAAGCTAGGGAATTTGTCCACCCACTCCCTCTCTGTCATTAATTCATGGGTCAGCCTTCATGGCTAATTGTTCTAGGGATGGTCTTTGTCCCTAACAGGGCCAGAGAATGTTTGGGATTGGGACTGAGAGGTCTCCGCTCTGGCAGCTAAAGGTGTAAGACAGAAAGCCTGGGGTGTAAGAGCCACGATTCTCACCACGTGGACCAGAGAAGAGGAGAAGGTTGGTTTGCAGAGAAAGAGCAAGGTGCTCAGGGAGAAGCAGACCAGAGTCTGAGTGCTACAGTCTGAACGTTTATGTCCCCCAAGTTCACATGTTGGAAAACTAACTCCCGAGGTGATGGTTTTAGGAGGTGGGCCTTTGGGAGGCTCCGCCCTCATGAATAGGATTCATGTCCTTATAAAAGAGACCCCACAGGGCTCCCTAGCTTTATGTGAGGACACAGCAAGAAGTTTGTGACCGGAATCAGACTGTCACCTCACCATGCTGGCCATGACAGCATCTTGTTCTTGGATTACCAGCCTCCAAAGCTATGAGAAATAAGTTTCTGCTCTTTATAAGCTCCTCAGTCCGTGGTATTTTGTGATAGCAGCCAGAACAGAGTAAGACACAGAGGAAGACTCCTCACAGGATTTGAATTCCTGATTCTAACCATTCTGAGTGACCTCATGTGACCTCATGATCCATTATTAATACCCCTTAAATTAATTTTGCTTCCATTCCATCATTTGCAGCACTCATATGCAAGCGTGCCTGCCAAACACCTCTGTGTTTTTGCTCCTTCTGTTTGCTAGTGAATGGTGCCAAACCATTACAACAATAACTTAACAATAATAACTCCACTTTCTGGGAATTTACCATGAACCAGAGTGCTTTTTGTTCATGATCTCATTCAATTCCCAAACCAAGCTGGAAACAAATATTACTGTCCTGGGTTACAGATGAGTAATCTGAGGCCATGTGATTCCTTCAGGTTCACAAGGTTGTTTATTCATCCCTCTGCCTGTTGGACCCAAAAGCCTGTGTTCTTAATCACATGTATCACTGTATTTGCAAAGCAAACCAACTCTGGTGGGATTCAAACTCACATCCCAAATTGGAAAGACTCTCATCTCATGAGAATTTCAGGGGCTAAGTGAGGTCTGGAAGCCCTTGTGATCAGGCTGCCGCAGGTGACTCAGATTTATTTTCCTATAGCTTAAAAGAGAGGTGAGAAAAATCTTCTCAGACTGTGTGAAGCCCCTAAATTGCCTCCTCATCCTCTGCCCTCCCCCTTCTGGTGCTGAGAGAAAAAGAAGAGAAAAGGTAAAAACTGGGGATGGAATGGGAACTGGGGACCTGATGTGAGCAGAGGTTGGGGAGGTAAGGGAGAAGATGGATGACGTGTGTAGAAGGCATATCGAAATGTTTCCCTGGGGACAAGCTCCCCTCCTGCTCCATCAGGAGCACTTGGCATGGGGTTAGGGCAGAGGACATGGGAAGAGAGGAGACCCTCAGCGACCACGGCTCTCAGGCAAAGGGAGGCATCAGACCCACAATTCTGAGTTGGGGCCCGAGGAGCAGGGTTTCCAGAAAGAGCTGGAGCTGAAGCTGTAGGTCCCCTCCCCCATTTGACACCCCCCCCCCTCCAGGAATATTCCATGGCAGTTAGTGGCCCTGTCCTGCTGAATGGGTTGTTTTTTCCCAGATCCCAGACCCTGAGGCGGCCACTGATGATAATATTTAAAAGATGAGGGACAACTGACTCTGGCAAGGGAATGGAGAGATGGGGTGGAGGATAGCAGGGAAGTCAGGGAGTGCTCAAGATGGGGACAGGGGACATTAGGGATGAGTTTCCTGGGTCAGGAGGAGACAGCGATGAGCATCAGAAGACTAGAAACGGCTGGGAGGGCTGGGAAGCAGGATGGGGTGGAGGTGAGCCTGGAACAAGATGAAGGGGTGCAGAACTGCGTCTCCGCCCCGGCCAGTAACAGGCAATTGCCTGTGGACCAACATGTGCAGCGTCGCCGGGTCTCTCCGCTGCCCCTGCAATGGAGGATTACACACAGCTCCCGCTGGATAGCGCAGATGTTGGCCTCGGAGCTCAGCCTGATTGCCTTCATCTTGCTGCTGGTCATGGTCTTCTCCAAGAATTGGCTGTACCTCTCGAAGTGTCGGTTCTATCAGCGCTGGCCCACGAATGTTACCACCAGAATCTACACGACGGCTCACATCATGTCCATGGGGCTCCTGCAGATCTGCAAATCCAAGAGCTGTTCCAACTCAGAAGAATGGGAAAGGTGAGCCCCTTACACCCCCATCCTACACCAGGGCGGCAGCCTGCCTTGGCCTGGCCATCAGCACCCCGGTATTCTTGGGCCTTCTCTCTGGTCATCCCCACTTTTTTGGCCTGTAAGATGGTTCCACTGGCCCCAAGACCCCCAGGGATCATTTTTCCTCCCCGATTAGCCTGACCCAATGGAAAGTGTCACTGCTTTTGATAAGGCTGGGGGAGCCAAGTCTGTGCTTGCGGAAATGTTGTGAGGGGCATGGCCTCTGGGCGCATGTGAATCACTCATGGGAGGTGGGGATGGCCATTCTCCAGACTTGCACACCCAGAGCTTGAGGAGGCCCCAGAATGCTCTCCCTCAGGCCCACATTCCTACCACTGGTCTTCTCTCCGGCCTCAGGCTTTGCTTTTCTGGGCCAGCTCTGGGTTTCCACATCTGGTTACCCTGTTCCTTCCTTCCCAGGTTTCTTGCGGCTACTTCATTCCCTAGTCTTGTTAGTTTCCTGTCGTGTTGTCCCCTCACCTCCCTGGTTTGGGCCTCCTTTCTCAGCGCTTTTGAACCTCACCCCCACCCCAATTCCACTTCTTCACCTTGCTAACATTAAAAAAAAAGTTACACAGCTGTTATTTACTTCTATTATGAAAGCAACATGTCCTTATTCCAATAAATTTAGGGAAACATTTATGGCATACTTATCCTATTTGCTTAATTTAATCCTCAATCAATCCTAACAGCTAGAGATAATCATCCTTATTTTACCGATAAGAAAACAGACTCAGGTTACCTTGCTCAGGGTCATACAGCTATTAGGTTGAACATGAAATGACCAATTTTTGACGTTTTTTTCACCGACAAAAAGGGCAAATTCATATGGATCAACCTAACAGTGGCAGGTTTACAATGGTAATTCAGGTGTGTCTGGCTCCAAAACTCATGTAAGTATCTCCATGAGTTTTCGCTCCTCAGGGCTAGTCAAAGACAGTCTCCACTGGCTGTTGATTCAGCACTCGGTTGTTTCCAGGCTTCTTTTTGTCCTATTGAACATGTTTTGAATGATTTTTACATAGTTATATTCCTCATAAATAATTTTATATATTTTAAATTACTTTTATTATTTATTTTATATTATTTTAAAATTTATCTTTAGGAGATATAATAAACATTTCCATATTATGACCGTCCTATTCAACTTAATAGATTTAGCATTTTTTATTTGACTATTTTGTCTATTTTTGCTTTTAATTTTTATTTAAAGAAAATTTTTTTTCAGTTTTCTTTTGTGGGGGAGGTAATTAGGTTTATTTGTTTATTGTTAGTGGAGGTACTGGGGATTGAATCCAGGACCGCCTGCATGCTAAGCATCTGCTCTAACACTTTGAGCTATACTCTTCCCACTTATTTGTCTATTTTTGGCAAATTTATTTCCAGCTTCCTATTTGAGAAAAAAAAAAAGAAGCAAAAAAGTTGGTTAATCATAAAGTTTTTTCTGGGTTTAGTATTCTTTGGAAAAGATTTCCCAAAGTGGATTTACTGGACCAAAGAATATAAATATTTTAAGGCTTTGAATAAAAATTTTCATGTTGCTTTCAAAAAGGATGATAGCATTTTATGCTTCCACTAACAATATATAGGGGAGGGTATAGCTTAGGCAGTAGAGTACCTACTTAGCATGCAGGAAGTCCTGGGTTCAATCCCCAGTACCTCCTCTGAGAATAAATAAACCTAATTACCTCTCCCCTCCCCCCTGCCAAAATAAAATAAGTAAATAATATAATAAATAAACAATATATGAAAAGGCTGTTGCATTGAAGCTCTGCCAGCAATGACTGTTAACTTTAAACATATGAGTAGGCAATTTCTTTCTGATTTAAAAAAAGTTGCATAGTCATTGTTAGAAATGCAGAAAGTTTAAGAAAGGAAATAAAAATGACCTAAAATTTCTCCACACAGATGTAATCACAGTTGGCATTATACTGGATATACGTCTAGTCTTTTGTGTATCTATATAAAATAAATATATTCGTTTATTTTTATTTTTACAAATACATCCTTTTATTTTTTTCAAAATTGCCATCATTTTATATGCTGTGTGTTGCAAAGTCCACTTTTCAGTGGTAAGCATTTATTTGTACCAAAAAATCATTATTCTATAACTCACCTCTGTTTAAAATTTATTTGATTAGGTCGTGTATGTACAGAGTGAAAATTCAAAAAATACAATAGATTACATAGTGAAGTAAGCCTCGCACCTGTGGCTCCCAGGTTTCCTCCTTAGTTTCTTCCTAGAGACATTCTGTTTAGAGACAACCAACTATCAGATCATCATTTTTTAATTCATTTTTTTATATCATCATTTTTAACAATCATATACTAACCCGCTCTATGGGTACACTATAATTTATTTAAGAAATATCTTATTAGACATATAAATAATTCTGCAAAGAAGATCTTTGTACATAAATTTTTGTGCATTATCTTGGATTATTTCCTCAACATAAATTCCAGGAGGAAACATTGCTGGGTCAAAGGGCTTTAACAATTTAGATTTTAGAAAGGGGGATATTTTGTGCCACGTGACGCAGCAGAAATGCTGCCCACCAGCAGTGTGTCAAAGCCCCTCTTTTCTCTGACTCCTTTCCTACACAAGATATCAGCAATTTTGTTTTGATCTTTGCTAATTTGATACATCAAAAGATCACATTTAATTTACAATTCTTTTTTTCCTTTTTCAGTTTTATTAGGTAGAATTATTACAGTTTGACTGCACATACACATTATATTGCATGTAAATACATATAAACAGTATACTGCATTTTTTGTTTTAGTTTACATATATGTACTGATCATTGTTTCTAAGAACAGATCAGAGCTTTAGCTTTTTAAACTTACATAGTTATCAAAGGAATAAAGCCAACTACTAAATAAGAATCAACAGAACGCGGTAATCCAATCATAAAGGACAGTCAAATGTGCTTACACATATTCAAGAAATCAGTCATCTAAGTTAAAAATAGTAAGTAGTTCATTTTGTCATTATTACTATTATTTTTTAGATTCTTCATGGAAATTATATCACATAGCTTTTTTCTTTCTCTTTATGGCCCACTTCACTTAGAATGATGATCTTCAGGTCCACCATACTGCTGCAAATGGCATTATTTTATTCTTTTTTTATGCACATTTAATTTACAATTCTTGGTGTTGGGTTTCAGGTGTTTGTTGGACATTCAAATACCTTTGAGAATTGCACTTCAAGTCCTCGGTCCATGTTTTCTGTTGAGGTATTTGTTTTCATGTGATTGGAATTATTAAGCAATTTCCACATCAAGAATCTCTGCCTATGTAACAAGCGGAAGTGGTATTTTATTGTTATCGCACATGTGCATTTCTCTGGTTATGAGGGGGCCTGAACATTTTCTCGTGTTTGCCCATTTGATTGTATTGTGTCTTTCATGAATCCTTGGTTCATCCTGTTTTCTCATTTTCCCTAGACAGTTTTAAGCTGTGGACAAACCACCCAGCCTTTGGGGTGGCCAGGATAACCTTCTGCCTGGCCTTGGGGCTGGGCCTCGTCCTCACCGTTTGGTTGCACCTGCCGTACATACCTGGTTTTCAGCGATTGCCCTTCTTTGGCTGGATTGGGACAGTCGTGAACTTCTGTGAAGGTGCCCCCTAGCTCTGAAAAAGGTCCTTAGTTCCTCCTAACCCACATCTCCCTGGCACTTTTCCCTCTTCCTTGCTTTGGGAGCGGGGTACGGGTTTTGTGGGTGACGGGCGATCAGAACTGGTAGCTGTTGACTGAGGAGTGAGTTGTCATTTCCTGGTCACTGGAGAGGTAGAGGTGGAGGGGTTGATACCCAGGAACCTCCGGGGCTGGGTACTGTGTGTGTGCTGATGGGAGCTGTGGTTTGTGGCTGTAGTTCAGCAGATGAGGACGAGTCCCTTTGGGATTCTGGGGTAAGAATAAGAACTTTTTGCTTCCTGTCTCCTAGTTTTCTTGATTTTCTTCACCCTCATACTGTTCCCTATTAACGTCTGGCTCTTCGAGTTGAAGAAGAATTTATCAATCCCCATTGGCTGGAGTTATTTCATTGGCTGGCTGGTGTTTTTCCTATACGTCACCTGTGGTGAGTGGGCTGGAGTGCCCTGGGAAGCAGGGAAACTGGGTGGGTCAGGGCAGAGGAAGCGTGGAGGGAGGGGGCTGTCAATCCCCAAGGGATAGGTTCTTAGGGACTTCTCTTCCCTTCGGCCTCACCCTTGTTGCCACTTTCCTCCCACTCTCCAACTTTCCTCTCCCCCATCCCCTTGTCCTTTCCTAGCGGCCCTCTGCTACTTCAACCATAAAAGGTTCTGGAGTCTGATTCTGAGCCATCCCTCTGGCACCGTGTCCTCCAGCAGCAACTGCAGGCCCATACGAGACTCTCTGAATGGGCAGACTGTCTCAAACACCACTGTCAACCAGGCGGAAGTCCTGGATCCTGAGTGAAGAAGGCATCTCGGTGACGTTTTCTGAACTCCTGGCACCAAGTTCTGTCCATTCATCTGAATCTCTCTCCTCATCCTGCCCCCTAACCCTTGAGTAGGTTGGCCCTCACCACTGCAGGGAATTAGAGAGGGAGGATTTTAGGCCTGTTTTGCACACCCTTTCCTTGTTGCTGCCTTGCATACAGCTTAGATGATGTGAAATAAATTGTCTGTCTTTTGTTTATCATGTCCGGCAGTTGTTGAGACAAGACGGTAACTTGAAGGAGAGGAAGGGAGAAAGAACAAGCTGGTTTCCCAGTTCTTCCTGCCTGGGAGCCTTTTGGCACTACTTTGGTCCTCAAACCTGCCCAACTTCTCCCCACAGCACACTTGTACACAGGTGAACACCTCTGGCGAGCTAAGCCTCTTTAAACTTTGTTACCCGTTTCCAACATTTGTTATTAGTAGGTAGGGGGAGTATTCAGGAGGGAGGTATCACTTATGAACTTGGGTTCAAGAGCAAAATGACCCCAAAGTAAGAAGCAGGTTAAACAAAGAGGGCACAAAAGGGGGTGTGGCTGTACTGGGCGCCCTGAGCAGCAACCCGACCCTCAGTGTCCAGCTCAGGTGACTGAGAACTCACGAAGCCCTGACCAACAGTTGTGGAATTTCTAACCTACCTCCAAGCAAGTATTCTGAACAAAGAACCTAATCCGTGGGCTTGAAAATTAGGTAGAACAGACATTCCACAATGGTAACTAGCAAGGGTTTATTGGAGAAGTTATTGAATCAGTCATCCTGGGGAAGGAGCACAGAACACAGGGATGTCATGACCTCTGCCTTGGAGATAGACATCATCTAATTAGAGAGAGAGATTTTGTAATTTTGTAGGAGTCATCAACTCAAATGCCTACAGAGGCTAGGCAGGTAACATAAATAAAGGGGCTACTCTTCAAGTCTATATATGATTTTCCTCTTATGATAAAGACCTAGTATATTATCTATGGCTGGATAACAAATTACCACAAACTTAGCAGCTTAAAATAAGAAATATTTATTAGCTTGCATGGTTTCTGGGATCAGGAATCTGGGAGCAGCTTAGCTGAATGGTTCTTGTTCTGCCTCTCTCGGGAGGTTAGTCAAGATGTCAGCTGGGTCATCTGGAGGCTTGACTGGGGCTGGAGGATCTACCTCCAATATGGTTCACTCACAGGGCTGTTGGCTGGAAGCCTCAGTTCCTTGCCACAGGGGCCTCTTTATGGGCTACTTGATTGTTCAGGGCTAGCTGTTCCCAGAGAGAGTCATCTAAGAGAGCAATGAGGAGGAAGTTCCAGTGCCTTTTATGACCTAGTCTTGGGAGAAACACACTGAACCTTCCATCATATTTCTATTTGTTGGGAGCAAGTCACTCAGTCCACCCCACACTCAAGGGGAGGGGAATTAATTTTCACCTACTGAGGGGAAGAGTATCAAGAATTTGTGGATACGTTTTAAAACCACCACAGTCTGCCTTCTGGTACCAAATTATTTACATTCCTCCCACATACAAAATATGCTCACTATCCCAAGGGCCCTCCAAAGTTTCATCCCATTTCAGCATCAATCAGCTGAGGGTTGAGAATTCTGCTGTGCTAGAGGTGGGGGAGTTTAAGTTCCCCCTGCGGGGTCTTTAAGGATTATTCCAAAGTGGCTGTGGCAACAACACTCAGAGGCAGAAGAAATTAAAGGTCCTAGAAGAAGGAGGCATGGCAGGCCATGCAGGGGCCACATGGGAGGAGCACCCAGGGAGTAGGCTCCGCCAAGCACATGGAGAGCTGAGAGAGAGTGAGGACCCGTGGGCACATCTTTAGTGGGGTCAGGGTGAAGAACTCAAGCAAAAGGCATGAGGGGGTTTCACTGGTGCATTTGAAGCCAAGGAGGGGAACCTGCGGCAGGAACCAGCCTTATCACACTGGTGCGCCTGGTCATCTGGCGGGGTGCTCACAGCCTGTCTGGGGAGGCTGAGGCATCAGGAAAATGGGGAGTTTCAAAATTTTGCAATACATTTGCCCTCTGTTATGGGATGAACTGTGTTCCCCCTCCCAAATTCATAGGTTAAAGCCCTAATCCCCAGTACCTCAGACTGTGACTGTATTTGCAGATCTGGTCTTTAAAGAGGGGATTAAATTAAAATGAGGCCATTAGGATGGGCCTAATCGAATCTGACTGGTTTCCTTATAAAAAGAGATTAGGAATAAATGTGTGTGCACAGAAGAAAAGACCATGTGAGGACTCAGTGAGAAGGCGACTGACCATCTACAAACTGAGCAGAAAGATCTCAGAAGAAACCAAATCTCTGTACACCTTAATCTTGGACTTCCAGTCTCCAGAGCTGTGAGAAAATAAATTTCTGTTGTTTAAACTGCCCAGTCTGTGGTCCTTCGTTACAGCAGCCCTAGCCAACAAACACACCGTCTAAATTAAGTCCAGGTACAGGTGAGGATCTTTGGATGTAATTCCTTAAGTCCAGCTCCTCAAGTACAGTTCCTTCCCATCTGAATTCCCGTGAACCCAAGAGACAAGTGATCATTTCCTGCGCACCCAGAGTACAGTGGTGGGACAGTCAGAGGATAACCATTATAGCCATCACTGTTTAAAAAGGAGGGACATGAGAGGCACACAGGAGTCCCTGGTTTATAGCAATTCTGAAATCCAGCTGGGAAGAAGTTGAAATCTGCTTATTAGGACTCAGTCCTATTTCTGCCCAGGAGTGAGTCTCCATGGCTCTTTTTATTTTTTTAAAGATACAATCCACATACCATAAAACTCACCATTTAGAAGTACATAATTTAGTGGGTTTAGTACATTCACAATGTTGTGCAACCATCACTACCATTCAATTCCAGAACGTTTTCACCAATCTAATCACTCCCCTCCCCAGCCCCTGGCCTTCTCTGACATTGTGCTGTGAGGAAGCAAGCGTTTCCTTGCTGCTGTTAGCAGGGAGTGACAGTCCAGTTCCCCACTCAGCCTCCTTGGGTGCCCTTGGCAGGGGCAAGGGTACTTTGCTACTGCCGGCCAGAGGTAGGATTTCAGGTTTCCCACTAGGCCTCCCTGGCTGGGAGGGGGAGATGTGTTTCAGTACTGCTCCCCATGTGGCGTCTACTTGGGGTGCAGTGATGGCCCTTGGATGACAGTGAAAATTCTAGCTTCCCACTCAGCCTCCTCTGACACACCCCAGGAGGGGAGAAGAGGCACCTTATTACCAGTGCGTGGGGTCAAAGTCCAGGATCCCCATGCAGTCCTCACCGACACTGGGTGTATGTGTGTGGGAGGTTCGTTACTGCCAGGTAGGGGTGTGAGTCCCAGTTGCCCACTAGGTCTGCTCTGATACCACCCTGGCAGGAGGTAGGGACAGGCAGGGGTGGTAGGAGAGGTGCCTTGTTACAGCCTGTCCAGGGTGGAAGTCCAGGCTCCCCTACTCAGCCAGGTTTTGCTACTGAGGATCTCAGCAAGCCTATTTCCCCTGCAAGAAGTCCTCGAATGCAGAGGCAGGATGGAGAATGTACATTGGCGAACTGCAGACAATCCTTCAAAGCTCGGCTTATGTGAGGACATCAGTTTGTGGGGAGGCCTCACTGAGCACCCTTGTACAGACTTAGACATCTTTGCTTTGTGCCCTATCTCAGCACTGAGCACTCTACTATGATTGTTTACTTGATGGTAAATCAGCACCATGGCAGGCACTGGTGTTTATTGATGTCGAAGAATGAAAGTGATAGGCTAGAGAAATGGGTGGGCGAGGCGAGATGGAAGAGGACAAGCTAAGACTGAAGACGCATTTCAAGGAGGCTCTCTTCCTGATACAGAGAGTACCTGCATCTGGAGAGGGGGAAGGGTGGCAGATTCCAGGGGTCTGGACTGGCTCCCTCCGCCCTACCCGAAGGCAGAGGCAGTGTGTTAGGGCTGGAAAACAGCTGGGTTCTTACTGGTGATCTGGGTTATGTGTTGAGGCAAGATTCTACTGGTCCCTGCATTTAAGGCAGCCATTTCCAGGATTCTTGTCAGTGTATCAGGAGAAAAGGCATCGGGAGAGGTGATACCCTTCAAAGAACAGCACACTCGGGGCTGAGGTGACGTAGGGGGAGGAGAGAGGCAAACATCTGGTCACTGAATGACCCGTCTGTGCAAAACCCAAAGAGGAAAGAGATAAGAGCTCATCTGCTCATGCCACAGGAAGGGTCTAAAAGTGAAAAGAAATCCTAGGCCAAAGTTCCAGGTGCGGAGAAGTTATTGTGAGCAAGGAGCTAGCCAACACAAAGGATGTAACAGTTCAAATTAAACAGAACAGTAAGATTCTAAACGGAGACCCGGGGAAGCCAAAGGCAAAATATCAGGACCAAATTTAAATGGAAAAAGATAAAATATAATTAGATCCAAACCTATATATATGATCAATTATAAATAAGAAAAGTAGACATAAGATAAACAAGCTTCTAAAAGGCAAAGCCTCATATTAAAACGGAAAGCCAATTTGCTCAGGAAGCTCCTATTTCCTGCCCACTTTGTTTGCTTGGAAAACATAGTACAGCAGACCATCTGGGGTAATTAATTCTGGGGTAAAAATGTCACAACGTGGGTAAACAAAGGTTGGCGCCAAGATAACAACAATAAAGTGGAACCAGGAACCCAGAACAGAAACTAAGTTTCAGTAATTCAAAGAATAGAATTCTGGTCAAAATTCAGAAGATTACAGAGACAAACCTATTCTGCCATTGGTTAACTTTTGAAGGACAGAAGTTTCTTGCTCTTTTACATTTAAAAGTATCTCAGGTTTCAAAACAATTTCTGTAAAATTTCCACAAAAGGAAAGATACGTAAATTACATATTTAAAAACACCCCCACTAAACCTTTCCCCTTAAAATTCTACACCCCAAAGGCACCAAATCAGAAAAGGTTAAAGTAACTGTGCAGATGTAACTGGCCCACACAGTGTTTGAACTTCCCCTTGGCAATCCATGCTTTAATGATCTGTTGCATAAATATCCAGAAAACATGCAAAATAATTTGGAACCAAGAGTTGAAGTCTGAGCTTCTCAGATACTCCTCCCTCTCCATCTCACTGCTAACTAATGACATTCCAATGTTTAGCCTCAAAAAACCACTGGGAATAGAATCTCAGAAATATCAGAAGAAAGTGTTTTTTCTTCCCCTAGAGCTGCAAAAAAGCAGATTCCAATCCACAATGTAAAGCTAATTCTGATAAAGTTGTAAGTGGAAGACATTCACTAAAGCATCCATCTCTGGGTCTCCCATCTTCTCTCAAAGTAGCTACAAACCATATATCTGATAAGGAGTTAATATCCCAAATATTTAAGGGCGAGAGGGTATAGCTCAAGTGGCAGAGTGAATGCCTAGCATGCCTGAGGTACTGGGTTCAATCCCCAGTACCTCCACTGAAAAATCAAATAAATAAATAAACCTAATTACCCCCTCCCCCTCATAAAAAAAAAAAAATCACTGCTTTAGGGAACAAGCACGATCTGTCAATATGAAGGCAACGGAAAGTGAGTTTGGAACAAAATGACCCATGGTGGAAAACAACAACAAAAACAAAATATTTAAGGAACTTCTTCAGCTCAATAGCAAAAAACCCAAAAGACCAATTAAAAAACAGGCAAAGGACTTGAAGAGACATTTTTCCAAAGAAGACACACAAAAAGGCAGCAAGTACATGAAAAGATGGTCAACATCACTGGTTATCAGGGAAATGTAAGTCAAAAACAAAATGAGATCTCACCTCACACTTGTTAGTAAGGATATTACAAAAAAAACCCAATCCAAAGTGTTGGCAAGGATGTGGAAAAACAGAACTCTGGTACACTGTCAATGGGAATGTAAAATGATGCAACTATTAAAATATCATGAAGGTTCCTCAAAAAATTAGAAATAGAAATTAAAAAAACATATTCCAGCAATCCCAATTCTGCATTATTTTCCCCCAAAAGAACTGAAATCAGGATCTATATTTGCACATCCATGTTCACTGACTGCAGCATCATTCACAATAGCCAAGCTGTGGAAACAACCTAAATTCCAGATGAACAGCTATATGATCTGGCACTGTTGTTTGTTTGTTTTTATTGAGGTATAATTGATCAGCACCATTAATTGAATAATCTAACCCTTCTCACTGATGTGAAATGCCACTTTTACCATGAATTCCTAGATACATGATTCTGTTTCTGGCCTTTATTCACATTCTGATTTCACTTGCCTTTCTTTAGCAATGTGGCACAGAAATCCATATGCAGAAACTCTGGGTGGCCCAGATGGTGGCCAAGTGGAGAATCAGGCATGGATGGTGGGGGCGGGCTGGGGTGGAGTGTCACCACTTAGCTCCGGCCATTTGCTGCCATGCAGAAATGTGGACCAGGTAGGGCCAGATCTTCCAAGTTTTCAAGAGGTGCTAGACATCCAAATTTTTATATGAAATCTTCCGTTTTGAAAGTGATGGCAATTAATACTTTAAATTTAAAAAACACTAACGCGGACAAAATACATTTGCAAACTGAAAGCAAACGTGGCGCACTAGTTGGTGACTTCTGCTGCAGGTGCTGAAATGCGGTAATGCAGAGTAAGGCTGGACTGGGTCTAGGTGTCCACCTTCAACTCTCTCCACTGCCAACATTAAAAAGCAAAAGAGGAAGACTCAAGCAGCAGCTCCGGAAACCCAAGTTATTTGTAGCCATCCCCTGGGAAAGACAGCAGCATAGTGCCTCATTTCACCTCTCACCCACACAAGCTGATGATGTGGTTCCCGGTTTGCCCACAAACCAGGAGGTACTAGGTCATTGGTGGGAGGGATGGTAACATCAGTCAAGCTGGGCCTCCCAGGCCCTGTGAGGCTGAGGGACAAAGGAAGAATGGAGAGTGAGGTGCTGGCCAAGGACAGAGCAAGATTCTGGGCCCCAAAACAAGCTGGGAAGTGACACCATCGCCTTTCTAATAATGATGCAGGCTCCATGGATAACCAACTTAACACTGTTCAATCAGCAAAGTAATGGCAATGGACAGAGATCTCCAGCTCTCGGCGGAGGACAAGATCTGCTGGCACCAAGGACAACTCACATCGTAGAATTTCATCTGCATTATCTCACCGCCTTTCACAACCCTGTGAGGCAGGTGGCATCAGGACTGCTCTTGCCCCTTTTAGAAGAGGAAACCAGCACCAGGGGCGATCAGAACGGTTTTTAGCTCGCTCTGGGATATGCAGGAAGAATGAACAGGAGAATAAAGGACGGCAGGCCCTTTCTCTTCCCCTGCATCCATCTCTGTAGAATCACTTATTCACTCAACCAATTCTTAACTGAACACCTCTGATGGGCTAGGCACTCTTCCAGGCCTCGGGAACCTAGCAGTGCACAGATCCTGGGCATTATCCTTCCGCTTACTCTGAACCACGACCCAGACTGGCCCTGCTCTGTTCTTCTCTGGTTGGGGCAGTGACATCAGGCCAACTTTTGCATTTTGCTCCAGAGTTCTTAGTTATTTATTCCTCTGCTCTGGTCACTTCCTGGAATGCACTGACGCGTTCTGGGAATACAACATGCTTTTCTGTACTTGAGGCATGGAAAAGTGGCAGACTCAGATTCAAATCCCAGCCGTGCCATAATTCTGACCCACTTTTAAAATATGTTTCAGGCAGGTCACGCAATAATCCCTGTGTGGGCCACTCTAGGAGCGGGGGTGGCACAGTAGGTTTCTCTTGAAACAGGAAACAGAGCTCAGCTGGTGGGGCAGCCAGTCTCTGAGGCATGTTACATCAACCTCTTTTCTTCTCACTATTTACCCTGCATCTACATCTTTTTCTCAGATGCCCCATCTTTTGGGTTCTGTGTCTGAGCAGGACGAGGCAGGGGAAGGAATATGTAGTAGACGTGCGTAGGGGAGCCCCATCAGCTCTACAGGCTTAAGAGCCCATCAGTTCATGTTCTGCAGGCAAACGCACTCTTCTAACTGATTGTAGCTGGTAGAGCTGCATCCCCCAAAGGTATGTCCAAGTCCAAACCCCAAGCACCCGTCAACGTGACCTGACTTGGAAAAAGGGCCTTTGCAGATGTAATCAAGGTAAGGATCTCGAGATGAGACCATCTTCAGTTAAAATGGGCCCCCAATCCAATGACACAGATTTGGTGTCCAATGGTGTCCTGTAAGAGATAGAAAAGGAGCACACACACACAGAGGAGAGAAGGCATGCGAAGACTCACGTGAAGACGAGGCAGAGTCTGGATTTATGCTACTATAAGCCAAGAAATGCCAAGGCTTGTCGGCAGTCACCAGAGGAAGAAGGTCATGGCATGGACTCTTCCTCAGAGCCTTCAGAAGAAACGAAGCCTGCCGACAACTTGATTTCGGACCTCTGGCCTCCAGAAAATCGAGAGAATAAATGTCTGTTGTTTTAAGGCTCCACGTTTATGGCAACTTGTTACAGCAGCCCTACATCAGAGACCTGATCCACTTTTCCCCTCTGAGCCAGGACTACCGCAGACAGCCTTCCTGAGAGTGCGGCCTTCGTTCCTTCCCCTGGGACCTTGGCAACAGTTCTCAGATGGCTAGTGGTACCCTGAGGCACTGTGATTGTCCAGCCAGCAGGTGTCTGTTCACCAGCAGAATAGACCTGGGGCCCCCTGTGAGGTGCTGGGCTCTGCAACTTCGGGAGGAGTGGGGTTGACGTCCTCATCCATATCAGATCTGTCTGCTCCAACCTCAGCCCTTTCTTCCTGCCTGATCCAAAGGCTGCTTTCTAGCTGTTCTTCAGCAATTTCTAGTTCTTCTTCTGTTTGTAAAATAGCCACAGTTTCCCGGGGTAGGTGAGAGGAATAGAGTCCAAATTTGGCTTTGCAACCAAACATTGCTTCATACGGACTCTGCTGCAGAGAAACATCAAAGGCCTGATTCCTCACCATCTGCATGAATCGCAGGCCTTCAGCCCAGTGACATGAGTGGTGACTCTGCATCCAGGCACTTAGCATGCTCTTGACATCATGGCTTGCTCGCTCCAGGGAGCCCTGGCCTTGGCCAGGGTGGTACTTACCAGAGACGATCTTTAGGTCTGGCCATACCTCATTGAGCTCGTTAACAACCTGGTTTGTCAGCTCCACGCCACTGTCAGATTCTAACACACTGGGTGTACCAAGAATTGTGAAAATATCCAATAGGACACTCACCACCTCGTGGGCCTGTTTGGCTTTTAATGGCCGTAAAATAATAAACTTGGTCAAGTGGTCCTGATAATATAAAATAAACCTGAACTCGCCATCAGCATTTGACTGCATGTCAAGTATTTCCACTTGGCATCTGGAGTCAGTGTCCTTCAGTGGCATGGGCTTAGGTGGAGGGCCTCTCTTGGGTACTGGGTTCTTCTGGTGGCACTGTTTACACAGAGTCAGATACAAGACAATGACCTCTTTGGTGACATTCCCGTATTTCCCCTGCAGCTCCTTGAGCATGCGCGTCCGCCCGCCATGCCCGATGTTGAGATGTGTATCGTGAAGAATGTCAAACAGCTCCTCCTTATGTACATAATACCGTACTCGATCTCGTTCTCCGTGAGTTGCCTCTATTAGTTTCTCTGTGCCTTGTACAGAGATCACGTCGTATTTTGCTGCTCGGCGATAATCACGTGATGACTTCTTCCCCTTCTCCTTAGCTTCTTTGACTTCCTTTATTGTTTGAAAGTACTTTTCTTTGGAAAATACCTTGCTATTGTAACTTTTGCTTTCTACTAACTTAGTTACACTGGTGAGAAACTTTTCTCTCATGCTTCTTATCTCCAGTTCCATTTCACTTGTATTTGAAACACCAGGGGGATCGTTTCCAGCTCTCTGCGGCACCATGGAGAACTGTAAGAAGGATGCTAAGAAAGAGAACAAAGTTAAAGTTAAATTCACTGATATTCCACCTGGAAGACTTTCCCTTCAAAGTTCCTCATTAATGCTTTCATCTGGTTTTTGAAGACATGGAAGAAAGGTACCAGAGTAACAGCAGAAAGCAATATGAGAATGATACCAAAAAGCCCACTAGGACCATTCAAAACCAGAGTATGTCAACAGAATTTTAAATCAGCAAGATATACAAATAAGTAGTCATTTTAGACTTTAGGCAAACAGAATACATAATGAATCTGTTAGCTCACATAGTACAACCTAATTAACTGACCTTTGTTAATTGAATAGGAGAGGATAAATGGAAACCCCTAAAGCAATAGGTTAATATCCTCCATTCCTTTTATTTTTAGAAAATTATTTTTTAATAAAGCTATTGAAAAAAATTTATTTCCCCCTCCTTAATGGGGGCACTGGGATTGAGCCCAGGACTTCATACATGGCAAGCACACGCTCTGTACCACTGATCTATTACCCCTGACCATGTTCCTTTTAAAATAATATAAATGAGAATGTTGCTAGAGGGTACCACATAATAATAGTAAACTCTGAATTTGAAGTTAGCACCAGGGAGGACTTTTTAGCTTTCCCATAATCAACTTAATTTCTTGAGGCTGAAGAGTCTATCCTCATTTTAGGAGATACAAGGAGAAAAGGGGGGGGTATTTTTAAATGATGGCTTTTCCTCTGTTGATTCTACACAGGATTAATAAGATTGACTCCTTACCCTGAGGCACCACGTTCTTATAACTGTCCAGCATTGCGCCCCTGCTGCAGTCCTTCTGAGAGGCTTCCTAACAGTTCCAATCTTTGATCACATCCTCAAATGTTGCTGCCTCCTGAAACAACACCAGCTGCTGTCAAAGGCCTGTTCTGTCTTGGGACCTGGGCTCAGGAGCAGCTGCAGCAGAACTGGGGAAGAGGCAGTGGAGGTACCGGGAACAAAGGTGTGTCCACATACGTGACTGAATGGGAGTCATGTGAATACAGAAGAAATGAGAAAAGAGGTAAAAGAAAGGTCTCATATCCAACAAGAGGAGTCCAGCTTTGTGGGTGAGGAAGATGGGTTTTGTCCTCCTGGGAGGTCTGCAGGTCTGGTCTGTTGTGACATGGCCTGAGTTGGAGCCCACAAATTTCCAGAACGAAGCAGAGAGTCCAACTGAACTTCAGCACTCCAAGGCTAGGAGACACTTTGAGGTACAGGCTTGATGGTTCTGAATAGAGGTAGCAGTGTCTGTTTCCAGAAATGGAAAAATTACACCTATGGACACAGCGATATGTCAGGAGATCATCATGCCAAAAAGAGATACCCCAAATGGAGTCTACATTCTACCGACTGGAGAATTCCTCAGGAAGAGAACTTGATACTCAGGTGTCTAAACCGAGGTTCCTTAGTTAGAACAAGTCCAGGATACAGGACGGTGACGGGGCCAGGGGAAGAGTTCTCATGATGATCACAGGAATTCCAACAATTTTAGGAAAAAAAGATCCCCGAGATGCCAGCCATCAGATGAAGAGCTGAGGGGCAGGTGGAATCCTGAGGAGAGAAAGATGGAAACATTTAAAAGCTCTGAGCAAGAGTCTCAGTTAAGCCAAGCCTGCTTCCATGTCCTGAAGGTCCTCCACTAAAAAGGCTTCAATTTCCCTTGCTCAGTATCACTGGTTAATGATGCAACGTTCCTGATCTAAGACACTACTGACTGTAAAATCATCAGCTTAATGACAATTTTCTTTTGAGAGGAAAAACAGGCCCTGTGTTAAATGAAAACATCCAGATTTTTAAAACGTGAAAAATAGGCACTTCAGAATTGAATAGAATGTTTGTAAAATGCTCTTTAAGCCTGAGCTTAAGATCCTCAGTGTAAACTGACACTTTAAAGGCTCTGAGAAGTCCTACAGTTGAAAAAAAAAAGTTTGTTTCATCCATTACTCCCATATCATCATTGACATTAGACTGTTTCCCAAGGAATTGTCTGTTATCATTTGACAGTCCTAGAAATTGTCAGCAAAGACTTGAAAAAACCACAAGATATTCAATGAGATCCAGGAAGGGCACCTTCCAGACTGCTCCCTGAAACCAGCACCTCTCAGAAATTGAGTGGCTGCACTGGCTGCAATTTGAGGCCCTTCGAGGGACTGCATGGGAAGAAAAAGCTTCATCTTCATCCGATAAAAGAATGACAAAGACAGACTGGAAACAGTTTATAACCAAAAGATGAAAATCTCAGTCTTTAAGATAAGAAATGGTCCTTACACTATACCAGGAAATTCTAAAACATAATTCAAGAACAAATTTGGATAACACACATATTTTGATTAGTCTATCCAGTGTGCCTTTGTTTTTTTTTTTTTTTTTTTTAAATAGAATGATTTACTTATATTTACAGGTTGGGAGATTTCATATAAACATCTAGATTTCTGGCTTTCTTGAAAAATGGGAAGATCCGGTCACACTGGGAGCTTTGCTGCTTGGCAACAATTAGCTAGAGTGGAGAGACAGCAGTGGCCTTTAGCAAAGCCTACATTCTCTTTTTCACACAGTCTCTAAGCCAGGCACTAACTTACCTTAGCTGCCCACCCCTGCAATTATCTGAGTTTTCAACACCTGTTCTAAAGCAGGATGAAAGAAATGCGGCCCCCAAGAAAACCGTCAGCTTCCTGGTGTGATCTGTGCTTGTTTAGAGAAAACTGGAAAGATCTGCCTTCCTCACCCAGCTGTCGGTCTTTGCTTTGGCTGTCCTTGCCTCGGAATGTCCTTCCATGATCTTCCAGATCACACCCAGCTGAAAACAGCATCCTTCCTGTGCATTCAGCAACTCCAGCTGATTGACATCTCTCCCTCCTCTGAACAGCCCGCACCACTCACTGGAGCGCTTTGCTTTGTATTTTCAGTCAACTGGATCAGGTGTACACAACCTAGAAGGTAGGGGCTGAGGCTTCTACCTCGCTGTATCCCCTCAGAGGGCTATGAGTACAGAGCTGAGACAAAGATGTTGAAAGAACATATGTCAAACACTTGGCTCACAGGTACAGCAGACAGGCAGAGAGGCAGTGCAGGGGTACGGTTAAGAGTCTAGACTTGGGGAATTCAATTTCTGACTCCATCATTTACTGTGTTACGGGAAAAGTTACTGAGGCTTCCGCAATTATAAAATGGGGAGAATACTAGTCTCCATCACGAGTTATTAGGACCACTCGGTGACAATGCAGATAAAGCACTTAGTACAGTGTCCCCGCCACTTCCACAGTACAAACTCCCGCTTATTCCTGAAGACCTGGTTCAGGCATCACCTCTTTCGCGCGGCCTTCCTCCCGGCTCCCGCCGCCTCGGCACCACGGCGCCCAGCTGCACACCGGTTCGGCCCGCCAGTCGGGTCCCCGCCCACTCCTCCGAGAGCGGCCAGCACGGGGCTGAATAGATGAGCCAGGCCGGCGGGAGGAAAGGGCCGGCGACCACCGAATCCAGGTCGTTTTGCAGGAGAGGCCCGGAAGGGGAAAGGGCTGCGCCTGAGCCGCAAGTTCGGAGCCCACTCCATCCATAACCCGGTCCCACGCCCTCAATCCCGCGGCCCCGGAGCCCGGCCGCGCCGGAAGCGGCTCTGCGCCGACCGGAAGCCCCTCCTCCCGAGCAGCCGCCGGCGCCGCCAGGTGGGAAGACGCCTCACGCCAGTTCTAGGCTCGAGATAGGGTCTCAGCGGCCCCGCCCAGCTTGCAGGCCGCAGCGTGGTGGACGGAAGCTGCGGTGAGGTCACCAAGGTGGCACCTGGGGCCGGAAGGTGACCTCGGCTAAGCCAGCCGCTAACTCAGGTCTATCCCCTGCGTTGTAGCAGAGGCTCCAAGGTAAGTGCTCGCCTCCAGCCTGTAAAGTAAAACCGCACTCGTCGTTCTGTGCGCTTACGTGGCTAAAGTGAGGCGGGGCGCGCACGAGCGTTGCCAGCAATTACTGGGTGCACCTTATCACCCAATCCTCAGAGAGAACCTGCGTTTTAGATAAACACTTGCTTCAGATTGTAACTTAAAGATCTGTTTTGGTTCTAATGGCATTCACCCATCTCCACAGCAGAAAACAAGACTAAAGGGGGCCCTCGGGTATTCCACTGTAGCTTAAAATAATGCTGCCTGCTGTAAGAAAATCACTACTTTATTAGTCCTGATTTCAGGATTTTTTTTAGAAAGTAAGCATCTCTATTATTAAGTAACTGACGCTCCAAGTTAGTTAAAAAAAACAAACAAAACTCTTTAAAATAGTACTTTTCATTAGAGGAATCAAGGCATAAGACAGGTGTTGTTTGCCTAGACAGCTACCATCACCTGAACTTCCCTGAAAACTGACGCTGAAAATTACGCGGTGCCCCCAAAGCACCACACATAAACGAAGTGTCTTCATTTTAACAGTTTTTAATGAAAGCTGTATACAAGATTACTTTATTCCTGCATCTTTTCAATTGTTTCTTCCTTGTATTTGCCCTTTTCCTTTCCTACTTGGCGAGACTTCGCTTTACGTTCGAGGATCTTTTTGCGGTCTTTGTCCAGTTTTAGTCTGGTGATAACCACCTGCACAAAAGTAAGAAAAAACTCTTTTAAGCTTTAAATAACTACCAATACAGAACACATGGGAAGGCCCAACATTCAATCCCACTTCCCAAACCTGTGGTAGTGGATGCCTGAACACTCAGTGCCAGAAATGATTCTTTACCCTCGAACAAACTTGGCTTAAATTAATGTTCACTAATGCTCCACCAACAAAGAGAAGGCAATGTGGCATCAGTGGTTCTCACATCCTCTTCTGTGTTTTATTATAAAATCAGCTTCTTTTTCTACTGCAAAATGTATCAACTGTTCCATTCCTCTCACTCCAGTTTTATAAGCTAACCAAATCATACACATTTGTTTCTATAGCAATGTTAGTACCGTAAACTGGAAATATGTAGTCTCCACACATGCTTCAACCTGCAAAAGCTTTAATGAAGTCACAGAACAGACCTTATGCAAACAGATCTAGTCACTGAAGATGCCCAGATTATGATAAATTTTAGTCTTATGAAGGCAGGAGAGGGAAGGAGGAAGACAACACTGAACGAGGTCTGGAAATACGGCATGGTGACCAAAAGACAACCTCTGCCGCCTTGGAGCTTGTATCTAGTGTGAGATGGAATGCTGGAGAACAGGGGCTAATCCCATCGTGATCCGCAAGGCCCTATGGATAGGGTTGCATCTAAAGAGACCTATGAGGAGTGAAGTGTTCCAAAGACAACAGCAAGTACAAAGGTCCAGAGGCAGGAGAACATCTATGTTTCTCAAACTTGAGTGTACCTGAAGGGCTTGTTAAAATAGATCCCCAAGTCCCATCCCCAAATCCTGCTTTGGTAGACCTGGGAACAGAATTTACAATTCTATCAAGTTGCCAGGAGACACTGCCAACCAGCAGGCACATTGAGTAGCATGGCTGTAGGAACAGCAATGGGGCCAGCAGACTAGAACAAGGAGAGTAGAATAAGATGACCTCAGGGAGCTGGTGACAGGAGATCAGGCAGTCTTGTAGGCCACTCTGATGGTAACAAGCAGACAGGATTCTGAATAACATGTGACAGTAAGTCAACAGGGCTTAAATGACTGATGTGGGGAGCATAATGATCAATAATGGTATTTTGGCCTGAGCAGTTAGGACAGAGCTGACACATGCTGTGATGGCAGCAAACTTCAAAGTTTCAAGGATAAAACCAGGAGTCTTAAACATGTCAGTTTTGAGATATTGATCAGATATCCAAGTTGAAATGGAAGATAGTCAACTGGATATCGAGGTCTGTCTGGATTAAGAGTTGACGACTAAGCCACAAAGAGGGAGATCAACTGTATCAAATGCTGCATAAAGTTCAAAAAACACTTCCAATCAGTCACTGGATTGGTGACCTTGACAACAGCTAATCTCATGGTCGGGGCAAAAATATAACTTAAGTAAATAAAGAACAGGAAAATCGTTACTCTTAGGAGATACACACTGAAGTAATTAAGAGGTGAAGTGTCATGATGCTTGTAATCATGCAAGAAGGAAAGAAAATGTTAATTATGAATTCTAGGTGAAAGATATGCAGCAGCTGTTTCACTGAACTAGTCTTTCGACTTTTCTGTAGTTTGAAGATTAGATTTATGGTGCCAACTCAAGATCCTAAAAAAACCTCAGTATTTGAACAGGCACCAAGTGCATTCATTACCTTTATAGTAAACATTTTTTTGAGTGTACATCTATTTTTATTGAGGTATAGTCAGTTTACAATGTGTCAACCTCTGGTGTACAGCATAATGCTTCAGTCATACATGAACAGACATATATTCATTTTCATGTTCTTTTCCACCACAAGTTACTACAAGGTATTGAATATAGTTCCCTGTGCTATCCAATATAAATTTGTTAAATGTAATTTTTTTAACAGAGAAATGAGACACTGCTTCACGTTAAAGTCCAGGACATGAGAATTAGACCATATCTTTTATCCTGGTTTAGATACCATGACCAGTGGGATGTAGCCTGAGCTCCAGGTTTTTCCCACCTGCAAATGGCTGAAAGCCTACTTTGCAGGGTTGTAAACCTGCCTTACTACTTACTCAGTTCCATTTAATACACAGGGTATCAGCTCCATATCGTCTAAAAATTACCGTATTTCCTAGATCTTAGGATCTACCCATTGTTAGATCCATCAGCTGACTAATAACCTTTAAGGCAAAGGTATCTTACATATACATAATGACAAAGACATCTTAACTTCATAAAAAACAAGTGCTGTTAAAATACTTAATTAAAATATAGTATTGGCTTTAAGACTGGATTCCAGCACACCTAAATCTGTTTCTTTGGGATTGGTCTATAGACAAGCAATCACATTTGCCAGCAACTGCTGTCATTTCCTTCTCCCCTCTCAAGCATTCTCAGAAACACCCACCTTGCTGGGGTGAATGCCCACGTGGACAGTCGTGCCATTCGCCTTCTCCCGCTGCACTCGTTCAATGTAGATGACGTATTTCTTCCTGTAAACCTGGACTACTTTGCCAATCTGTTGCCCTTTGTAGTGCCCTCGTACAACCTAAACACAAATTCAAAAACAACAGATGTATGTGGATAAAAGAACATTAAACTTGTAAATCAGGAGAACTATGAGTCAGGTGAGCACCATTCATTCTATCAGATATATAGGTTCTTGCAATTTTGAGAGACTGAATCATCGATAGAAATATGCCAATAGTTCTATCTCTGGCTTTAATTAACCTGCAGATAAACTATGCTCCATATAAAACTACCGTGATGGACAGTGCAACCCTACCGCCCATGATCCACCAGCAATGAGGGGCTTGTAAAATGGTTAAAAATAAGCAACAAGCCCACCTTGGTTTTCTGTACAAAATTGACAAGGGAACTGTCACTGCATCTCAAAGGGAACAGGCCACAGGCTACAAATATTTAATTCACAACCTATTAAAGTGTTCAAATCAGTGCCAAAGAGTGGGCAGCAGAAAAAACTTAAGGGAGCAACCCACCTCTTTCCAAAAGGTTAACTAACATCATTCTCTACCCAGGAGTCCCAGTGAGCCTCAGCTTGCCAAAGTGCTTCTAGACAGATGTTTCTTTCCAGCTGCAGACTCTCACATAGCGTTAAAGCTCATGAAATGTCAATAACATGTAAGTTGCTTTAGAGACTGCTTGAATCTTTTAATCACTAGCTGCAAGTTACAGCTAAGAAACATTTACAAACATTTTCACTTTAATAGATTCAGCAAATAATCTGGTGGTCCTCTCAAACAACCATGTGAAACTGTGCTTCAGTTACAACTTCTATATCTGGATTATGACTCAGACGCAGAATTGTTTATTGGTCCTCAAATGCCTCTTCAACTACCAAACATACCCAGAAAAAAGATAACCCCAAGCTAATGTCCAGATTCCGAACCATCTTGTTTGACTGCATCTGATGCTTGGGACAGTTGATTTTCACCAAAGAGTAAAGGTGAAGAGCACGGCATCCTTTTTGTTTTTCAGTCCCTGACTCAACTCCTTTTGCAACCGTGTTCTGGGAGCCAGTGTCTCAGATGTATCACTTTCTGAATACAATCCCTCCTGTATGTCAAACGGGCGGGATATTAGCCAAGACGCCCGAACTGGGCACATACCTGAACTTCATCATCCTTTCGGATGGGCATGGATCGAACATTGTACTTCTGTCTCAGCTCTTTGGAAAGAGGAGAAGACATAATCTTCCTGCGAATGTGGGAAGGTGCATTGAAATGCCTTTTACGGTTCTTGCTTCGGTCAGAAGTCACGAAGGGATTGAACTTCATTTTGGCTAAAGAAAAAGTTAAAAGAGGTGTAAACCCTCAAACGACCAAAGTCTCACTCAGTTTACAAACAAGTAACTGCCAACAATTTCATCTTGAAAGTTCAGAATGCTCACGGAAACTAACATGTTCTTTAACTCTACCAAAAACTGCTGGAACTAAAATTGCCTTAGTGGGATGTTTTCTTTACTTGCTTATGGAATAAAAGGACTCTTCACTAGCAACACATTTGTTTTAATTAAATTTTTGGTTTACACTGTGAAACTCCGTAAATACTGGGTAGGAAAACTTAAGACAGGACTCACATCTCTGCTGAATTAGAGCAAAGCAGACTGACAATTCAATTCAAATACAGCATCACGTTTTAGAAAGAGCGACGTTCATCCACAAAGTTGAGCGTGAATATATTTAGTCCCCTCCAAAATGAATGAAACCAGGCCCCCCATCCTGAACCAGGAAATTGCACAGAAATAGGGTCCAAAAAAAAAAAGCCTTACAAAGGGCGAGCGCGGTCTGAAACTCCATAAAGTTATATCTTTAGAACACTACACTGTCCAGACTAGATTCCACCGCCCCGTCCCCTTCAGCTCCCGTTTCCGAGTCCTCAAACCCTCTTTCCTCCTCCCTTCCCCAGCCCGGCGGCACTTGAGCTGGGAGAAAAATAGCTCAAGACCATCTTGGCCCCCCTCCCTGGGTGCTACTTTGCCGGCAGAACAGTATCGGAGCCCCCAGGGTAGAGAGCCACCGTGCCCGTGAACAGATGGCTCCGGATTGCACGCGCTGTCCCAGCAAATTCTCACCCGCTGGCGTTTCAGCGATGGCCGCGAAAGGGAAGAGATCCACACGCTGCTTCCGGTTCTGTAAGTTTATGAGAAGATCTCGCGAGACCGTAGTCTCTTGGAATGAGAGGGGCGCGGAGTTTGAACGCGGAGAGGAAACTAGGAAAGAAGTTAATGACTAGTGTCATCTTTTGGCTCGGAGGGGAACTGCAAGGGGCTGCAAAACCCTTCTCCAGGTCCCGGTGCCTCCCTTCGGAGCTCTGGGTTCTGCAGCTGCGTCCTTTGGGAACGATGGTTCAGAGGAGAGTGACGGGGGATGGTCAGGGTCTGGGTAGCCCCCGCGGGTGTTGAGGGAACGAGCGGCCCCATGGACCCTTGTCCCTTCACTTCCCAGCACCAAGCGGCGGGGACCCCTTTGGCCGGGAAAGGGCATGTCCTACATTTGGCCGCCAGGTGGCGCTGGGGCCCCCGGCCGGCCGGTTACCTAGGTCACCTGGATATCTCAGCCTGGGCCAAGGGCGTGGGCGTCTCGAACGAACCTGTCCGGTAACCAGCTCCAGCCCGGCTCGTGCTGACTACTCCGCGGGGCCCGCCCGAGGTTCGGCTCCAGCCGTCTAGAGGCTTTCCGAAGACTGGGGTCACGGGTCCGCCCCCGACCCTGCGGAAGTAGGTCTGAACCGCGTTTCTCACGAGCTCCCAGGTGATGCCAATGGTGTTGGTTCGAGACCACACTTTGAAGGATCGCGGCGTGAGGAAGTCTTTCCACGCAGAGAGCTGTGCCCTTTTCCGAGTTTTGCTGCGTGCCCTCCTTCAGTTCAGGATCCGGTGGAAGCGGGGCGATAGTGCGCTCCCCTGCAGAGGACTGCAGCGCGGGGTGAACTCCCGCCGCATGCCCGGCCGCGCACCCGGTAGGAGGTCGGTTTCTGTTGAATGAATAATGTAGGTGTCATACTGAGGGAAGACACGCATCTCCTGATACTTAAGATGTAGTGAGCTTGCTGAATGCTAGGGACGCTCTTCTAATCCCTTTGCATTTTTAGCTCCTTTAATCCACAAAGTAGTCTGGTGATCCTGGTATTGTCCCATTTTACAGATGGGGACACCGAGGCACAGAGAAGTGAGAGGAACTTGTGCAAGGTTATACAGAACCCGTCGGTTATAGACGAACCTGTGCAGGTTGGCTTCCCAGCCCCTTCTGGTAACTGGGGGTATGGTCCCAATCTGTAGGAACCCATGGGGTCAAGTCAAAGAGTGAGAAACCAGATCCTTGAGGGCCCAGGGTGGAGTCAGTCAAAAACATGTGTTTTCGTGATTGAAAATAGTAGTGTTCTTAAACATGCTGTGAAGAAATAGCCCCAGATTTCATTCATAATTCAAAAATTCAGTTCTTTTCAACAAATGTTTATGGAACATCTTTCGTGGACGTTAGAGTTGCAAAATGAAATTAGTCAAAGTTTCTTCCTGCGGGAAGCTCATCGTCTAAGAGCAGAGAGAAACAATGGAATCAACAACCACAGGACCCCAGAGAAGGACTCACTGAGCCCACCTGCTCTTGGTGCTCCTGGGCTTTGGGAACGCAAGAGAGCTCTGGGGTCAGGGAGCACCTGGGGTGAGGTCATCCTTGACTGAGTTTTGAGGAATGTTAAAATTAGCGCCATGAGGCAGTGGGAATAGCTTGAGGGAAGGCACGGAGGTATGAAGCCCCATGACGCACTGTCTCCAGGAGCCAGGTCCTGTGGCTGGCATGAGAGGCATTCAGGGATGAGCCCACGGGGCTCTGGGCTGAGCTGAGTTTGCTTTGGACACTGAGAGCCATAGGGAGCCATGGGAGGCTCCTGCATTCTTCCCTTGCCTTCCTTTCTGGTCTTCACAGTTTCACCCCCTCCTCTTCTTGTCTTTACTAGTTTTTTTAATCATCTTTTCTTCAGGTCTCCCCATCATCTTCCTCTCTTCCCTCTTTGTTTCTTCAGCCTCCCCATCACTCCCTGCTGTCCCCCCAGCCCTCTCAGGCATCCTCACCTCCCTCCTTCCATCCAACACTGAGTCATTGAAATTAAACCTTCAGCCCACCATTTGGAAGCATAACCACTTTATACAGGGTGAAGATGGAAATGGTACACGCAGATGCAAATTGCTGGTAGCCTAGTTCTGGAGTCTGTTTATCTTCACAAATGTCTGTTGGGCATCTTGGCTCCACCCCTGTGGTCCTCAAGCCATTGCACCTGGCTGCCTTCTCTCTCGCTCTCTTCCTCCCATTCCTCTTAACATGAGTCCTTTCAAATTGGCTCCTTAGGGTCATTTTGAAGGTGGTCTCTGAGAAACCCTAAGACATACCAAAGCAGGAATTACCCAGATCACATGCCTACCTTCATGAACGAAACTTTTTTCTGAACACCCAACCATCATGTTTATTTGTTTATTCATTCATTCACTCACTCATGCATTTTTCAAATATTTGTCCAGCTTTTACTCTTTGCTAAATTCTGTGCCAGGCACTTGGTATGATCTTACCAAGATCGGTGAGATTTAGCCTCTCCTCAAGGAGCACACTGTTTAGGAGGAGGGCATGGACTTGTCAACAAACCCAAGTAATAAAGTGGCTTGGGAGGATGATGGAGATGCAGTGGGAGTGGCCAATTCTAACTCAGGTGGGGTGGGGACGCCTTTAAGGTAACCCTCGAACTGTTTCTGGCGAGCTGGGTGGGGGTTTTCCGGGTAGACAAGGAAGGAAGCCCGTTCCAGGTGGAGGGAGATGCCCGAGCCAGGCCCAGAGGCCTGCACCAGCGCCGCTTGTCGGAAGTGCCTGTAGTGTGTGCTGAGACGCTGTTGTGGTGGTCGCTTGTCCTGGGCCAGAGGAGGGTGCAGGAAAGTGACAAGTTGTGAGGGTGGAGCAAGGTTGTTTATTCTGTGCCAAGAGAGGACACTTGGATCGAGAAGGAGCTCAAAGCGAGAGGTGGAGGTGGGAGAAGCGTGGCCTGTGAGTCATCAGGCTTCACTGAGGGTGGAGGTCACGGACCCCAGCAGTGGTGGGGAGAGGTCTCTAAAGTGCACCCAGGCTCCTGGTAACCCTCGTTCAGGGCCCACCTGCCACATGTGGACCCTTCTGCACACTTGATAGGCCCAGTGTGTATGAACGTCAAAGGTTATTGTGATGGGAGGTAGCAAAGTGAGTGTGTGTGTGTGAGTGTGTGTGTGTGTGTGTGTATGGAGGGGGGATGCCTCTGGACAAGGGGGGAAGAAAAGAGCAACTGTTTATGCTTAACCTCGGGTGTCCGTCTGTCTGTCTATCTGTTTATCCATGGTGTTATCTTTCCATAGTACCCGGACCCCAGGCTGGTTGCTTAAAGCGAAAAGATTTTATCTGAGAAAGGAAAGGAAAGATGGAGAAGAAGGAATCAGAACAAGCACATCAAATGATGAGGCCCAAAGAATTTCCCAGGGTCTTAGAAACATTGAGAATATCAAACTTTTTACCTTCCTTCCTGAAATGACTGTAAAGCCTAATATGTCACACCTCTAACCAGACAGACCAGCCCCACTGAGCCGGGAGCTGACACTCTGGAACTGCCGGACAGGTGACCTGGTGGCTCTTGAATGTTCTTGGGACCAGCTCCTCACCAGGCAACAGGTGTGTACACGGAAGATATCTTTAGCTTCTAATATAATTTTTCAGTTTAATTTTTGAATAATACATACGTTTGCTTGGTTCAGAAATCCCTTTCCCACTCCATCGCTTTCTCATCCCCCTTCCACAGTTCATCACTGTTACTAGTTTTTTTTTTTTTTTTTTAATATCTTTCCAATTGCTTTATGGACAAATAAGCAAACTGGAATGCAAAGTCTCATTCCCCTACTTTTACACACAAACTGTATCTGATACCCAGTGTTCCACACTTTGCCTTCTCCCATTGGCTGTTGGATCCTGGAGACTTTCCTTGTTCTTTTTACAGCCGCATAATGTCCCTGCACCTTTAGTGACTGTTTTTTTCATCAGCTCTGTGCTTCCCACCCACATTTGCAATGTCTCTGGAATCTTTGAGAAAATATATACCTTTATTTAAAAAATAGCTCTTGACATTCATTGAAAATAAAAGAAGTGCCATTGACAAGTCACCGCTGAACAACATGAAAACACTACAGGTATTTTGGAATCCACTTTTGGCAAACACAGTGGAATCTGCAAAGACTAAAATCAGGTCCCTAGAAATTCATAGAAGTGTTTAAAGCAGCCTGGTTGTGGTTAAAATGGACTCACTAGAGTCTTTGTAAATTTAACATTTTAATTCCTATAATAAATATTTCCCCCATGAATCTGCCTGGGTCCCCCCAGTAGCACCTGTGCTCTTCTCCAGTTGTGAAAAGAGCGCAGAGAAGCCCGAAAGTGCTTTCAATCAGCCCTCTTGTGTCCAGAAGTCCCCTGTAGCGTGGCTCCCATCCCCTGGGGGTCCCCACATGACCACCACTGCAGGCTTTTAGGAACGAGGTGAGAGGCGGGGCGCCATTTCTCTCCCGACAGTCAGCAAACTTTGCCGAGAGAGGTGTGGGCTGAAGAGGGCTTAGCTGTTGTCACACCTGGGCTGCCAACAACCACCTGTTTGAGAGAAGAGCTTGAGGTTTTTGCTGTTCTTAATCCGAAAATTAAGATGATGGCTCATTGACTTATGGGCCTTAATAAACAGAAAACAGCTGTCCCCGAATGGCTTGCTCCCCGGACCCAACCTGAGATTTTTCCAAGGTCCTCATGAAGGATGAGGGTCCAGGGTGGGGTCCCCAGGTGAAGAGGCCCTGGCTGGCTGCCCACAGCACCTGGGCTCTGGCGGTCACCGAGTCAGCCGCGTCCCTGTCAAGCACAGCTGTTCCCTTCCCCACCCTTCCTTGCCCAGCCCAGCCTGGGAATCCACCTCGGAACTGGCCCAGCTGGTGTGGCCTCTCATGAATGAGTGGTTGGTCATGAGGAGGAGGACCTGGGCTGGGAGGGAAGCAGGAGCCCCCAGGGCTGTGTTTGCCCACATAGTTCTCAGGTGACTCAAGCCCCGGCCACCAGGCTTCCCCTGGACTCCCTACCTTGCAGGCCATCCTCGAGAACCCCAGCACTCAAACTTTGGACCATTTTTGGGCCTGGGAGGCTTGGGGAGACCTCTGGCTCTGTTTGTGGTCATTCTTCTAGCCTCGGCTTCTGTCAGCAAACCCCAATTCCTGACATGGCCTCAGCTCCCCTTTTCTGTTACTTCCCCCAGGAATCCTGGGCCGCAGCCTCTGAGATCAGCATCTCCCTCGGGGAAGACCTTCCAGGCGGGTGATTTGGGGGTGGGAAGGTGGCAGGTGCCCAGCTGTGAGGGTCATAGGTGGACCCTGAGATTCGGGGGAACACAAGTGCCTTCAGCCCTGGTGCCACCCCCTCTGTTTGTCCCTGGGCGCAAGCTGGAGGACGCTGTGTGGGCATTCTGACCTGAGGAGTCCTGCCAGTGGGCCCCCATCTGGCAGGATGTGTCATCAGGACTTCCTTGTCCCCGCATGGAGCCCTACCTGGCCTCAGGTGGGTCACCTGGCAGATAAGGGCCACACCTCCGGGCCGGGGAGCCCACTGAGGGGTAGCACCCATCTTCCTACTTTGCTCAGTTCTAGCCTAGGGGAAAGAGGAGGTACCTGCCAAGGCTGGCCATCACATTTTCCTCCCTGGCCTGGAACCTGGCATTTCCATTTCAGCCTGCAGCTCAGCTGCTCAGCTCAGCTCTGGCCTTGGCAATCCTGCCCCTTGTCGTGTCTGAGCCCCTCTGGGAGTGGGGAGCCCAAGGTGGGGAGATGCCCCGGGCTGCCCCTGGACCAGGGCTGCGCCAGACCCCTCCAGCCTGGCTGTGCCAGAGCAGCTCTCAGGCCAAGCCTGGCTCGGTGGCCCCCGCAGGTGCCACTGCTCACGCCTGCTTCCTCACCAGCAGCACCCAGGGCAGGATGGCAGCTACCACAGCCACCACGGTGATGAGGGTGATGAGCAGGAGGGCCCGGGAGCGGCAGCAGAACGACCGGGTGGAGCTGGGCGCCGGGGAGGCCTCCGAGAGCTCAGCTAGGCTGCGCCGTGGCAGGATGCTCTCCTGCTCCCCCAGGGGCATCCCGTGGCGGCTGATGATAAAGATCTGCGGCTCCCGGGGCAGGCTGGGCGGCAGGTCCAAGGGCAGCTGGCCACCCTGACTTGGGGACGGCCTCCAGACAGGCTGGGAGACGGCCAGGGGGTTGGTGTGGCCCAGGGCATCCGGTGGTGGCACTGGGGGCAGGCCCACGGGCACGGCCAGGGTCTGGGAGCTCTTGTCCAGCATGGAGGGCCAGCGGGAGCTCTTCTTGCTGAGGAAGGTGACATAGCGGCAGACGGGGCAGACGATGGTCCTCTGGACCTGCCCGTCCACTCGGGTGGACAGCAGGTACTTGACGAGGCAGTCATGGCAGAACACGTGGCCGCAGCTCAGCGTCCGGCTGGCGCCCTCCAGATCGCGGAACTTCTCGTAGCACACGGGGCACTCGCTGCCCGAGCTGTCCTTGCTCTCCACCTCGGACATGGCCGCTCCGGGAGGGCAGGGCCCTAGCTGTGGGCGGGAAGGGCCACTGCGTGAGCATCGGTGCCTTTTCCTCCTGTGCCCCCCTCCCAGCCTCCCTGCTGCGCCTCTGCTTCTGCCGCCTCCTCCCTGTCTCCTCTCCTGTCCTCTTCCTTTTCCTCCTACCCTTTCATTTTGCTGCTCCTCCTCAGTGACCTCCCTGCATTAAACCAAGACCTTTAGGAGGGATGAGGGGCCGCTTCCAGAAGGGGATTGGGAGACAAGGAGCGATCCCAGCCACGCTGGACTGTGGAAGGAGGTTTCTGGTGTGAGGAAGGTGTCGCCTCTCTGACACCTCACCTCAGCCATGACATATATGCACAGCGAAGTCACCACCTTGCCTCTTCCTGGTTCGATGCCAGAGTGGAGGCAGGAGCACCCATCTCCCCCAGCCTCAGTCCAGGCTCCAATGTGCAGAGAGGCTGTTGTCCAGCAAGTCCTCTGCCACCCCTCAGTCTCCCCGCTCAGGGGCTGACTGACCCACTGGATTGTACTCGGCCACTGGACCGAATTCCTCTGTGCGGCGTGTGCCTCGTACAGCAGTGACTGTTTTGAAAATAAAACTCAGAACTTACACATCCAAATGCCCACTAGCCCGCCACGCAGTCACGTTGGGGAGCTGCGGGCTCATTCCTCTGCCCGCCACAGCTCAGTCATCCTTCAGATTCTTCTCAGAGGCCTGCCCGAGGCAGCGAGAGAACCTTCGGGTCAACCTCTGTGAAGGCAGAGTTTCATCCTTTGAGAACGTGTCTGGTATTTTGGAAATGACCAAGAGCCACTGGTGCCCAGCCTGGGGAGAAAGTAAATGAGGAGTCAAGTGGCCTGAGACTGTTTCAAATCAAAGATGGAGAGTCACCATAATGTGACAGGTGGGTTTCAGACTTTATCTGAGACCTGAGAGGCCCCAAGAATGCTCTCAGCAATGGCAGCATTGTTGGATTAAGCACAGTTTCCCAAGGTGATGATTTGAGGGGAAACACCTGTTTGGGTATTTGATGCGGTCCGCGTGTCCGCAGTATCACAGCTGTGTAGTCTACACTCATCTAAACAGGGTCTTTAGAAAGAACTGTGGTCACCTGTTCATACATTCTTCCACCAGGGACGTAGACAAAAGACTTCTGGACACGCTGGCAACTGTTACATTATGGGCAGCCCCCAAGCCTGAGAGAGGACACAGTGGGACCAAGGTGAATTAATAGGAAAGACAAACTATCATTTGTTCAATCAGAAATCTTTTGGAATCTCTCGCCTCTCTTGGCTTGGTTCCAAGTCCACTTTGCCAAGTTGCAAATGTCCCCAAAGTAAGAAAGAGCAGAAATGTGTGGAGGTGGGGAGAGGGAGCTGGGGACCCTGGCGGCAGCACAGAAACCTTTGCAGGGGTTTCCAAACCTTGGTCTCTGAGCTGCTCGGTGTGCTCCCCAGGTTGGGGCTGGGGGTTTGGGTGCTCAGTCTTTGCAGCTGGGTTCAGATCCTTGATCTCGTTACTGTCTGCAAATTGCTTAACCTACCCAAGCCTTAGTTTCCCATCTCTAAGATGGGATTGATGATAATAGTACTACTTCCCTTTCAGGGTTGTTCAGAGTATTAAGTGAGCTAACGTGAGTGGAGTCTGGCCCACAGTAAGTGCTCAGTAAACAGCAGGTGTCATTGTTAAGGCAGGCTGAGTCCTTTCCCCTCCTTGTGCCTGCCTTCCGTCTGCTCCCTGAATGTTCCTTATTACGTAGATAACTAAAAAATAATAATAATAATAAATTAAAAAATCACACCCTGGAAGAGGGCAGCTCTCCTCAAATTAGAATAACTGAACAAGATGACAATGGATTAGGTAAGTGATGGGCAATAGACAATTAAGCTGGTGATTCCAGTGTTTCTCAGTCATTTTTGTTTCGTAACACACTTGCAAATGTCTAAACTGGGGATGTTCTCAAGTGCATCCATTTATCTATCCATCCCTCCATCCAGCCAGCCAATTGTTCAGAAAATACTGAACACCTGCTGCATGCAGGTTACTAGGCTGGGCACTGGAGATCAGCAGTGAGCAAGAAAGCCCTTCAGGAAGCTTTAGAGCCTAGTGAACATTTATAAATTTTCTTGAAAAAGATTTTAAAAAGGAGGAATGGTGCGGAGAAAGGACTTTTGAGGTCATTTAGTAAAATCTGGTTTTATAGGTGAGCAGACCCAGGTCCCAAGAGGGGGACGTGACTTGTCCGAGGTGACAGAGAGGGAGATGGCAGAGAGAGAGATTGATTGATTTCATAGGTGGTATAGAGAACATTATTAGCATCAGAGGGTAGATTGGGTGAGTAGATATTAGCCAAGTCAGGAGGCACTATTCTCCTTAGGATGAGCAGGGGAGCAGGGAGGACTGAGTTTAAGGAAAAATTTAAAGGATGCATCCCAGGTCCCCACCGACAGCCTCTCTGCACAATCCCTTCCCCTTCCTGTGTTTTGAGAGAGGCAGGCCATTTACATCTGGACGATGCCACCCGCCCATCCCCACCTTCTCACCTCCCTTTCTCAGTCTCCCTGACGCCTCCCTCCTGCTGTCCCTCCCTTCCTCTTAATTCCATTTCATTCTCCATCCTTGAGTTCCTCTTACGGGCCTGACTCTGTCTTGGATGCTGGGGCAGAGGAGAGGGCAGCAGAAGAAATGGGAACATGCTCTGGTTTGGGTGCAGATGAGCGGAGTAACAGTGCAGGACATTATATGCATCCCCATTGGTGCTTGAGGAAATTGTGGGGGGAGGAGGGCTGGAAAGTCTTCCTGGGAGAGGTGGGACCAGTGTCGAGCTAATAATAAATAATTACAACAGCGGCTCTTTCCTGACCACTAATTATGTGCTTGGCATTTTGCATCCCTTCCTCATTTCATGGTGACAACAACCCTGGGAGGTAGACATTATCTCTGTTTTACAAATGAGGGAGCCGAGGCTTAAGTAACTTGTTCAAAGTCAGGCTGCTAGTACAGGGCAGACCAGGGACGCGAGGCCGGGCCAGCCTGGCTCCGCAGCCCGTGCTGGGCACCACTGCCTCTAGCGAGGGTTTGCATGAGCCTCCAGACCTTGGTCCAGGAGTAGGTGAAGAATGTGGCAGCACGGGAGGTCCCAGCCCTCACACCTCTACACAAGTGCCAATTTCACAAACATCCAGGGATGAAGACACCTAACGAGAGCTCCAGAATGCAGCTGTAGATGTTAGACACGCACAGCTTTCTGTGTGTCTGTCATACCTCGCAGCAGCAGCCCATTGTGAGGACTGGTGGGGTGTCACCAGCTCGGGTGACCCCTGCCTCCCCACCCTGGGACAGTGAGCCTGTGAGGCAGAGCAAGACTTCTAGGCACCTGGGTCTCCCTCCTGGGTTCCCCAAGACAAGACCTTATAGTTTTAGCTGTGACCAGTTCCCCACCACACACACACACACACACACACACACACACACACACACACACACCTACCTCAGCATCACTCCAGTGCCACCGCAGAACCCTGCCAAGCTCTGATTGCATCCCACCCCTTCCTCCCCTCCAGCCCAGCCCCCAGACTCACTCTGGCCGGGACCAAGGCGAGCAGCATCCACCTTCTACCCAGGGCCTCCGCAGAGCAGATCTGAGCCACCCAGAGGTGTCAGGCAGGCGGCACGTCCTCCTGCTGCTGTCACTGGGACAGCTGCCGCCGCCAGGGCATTTCCTAATGACTGAGCAGGTCGGGAGGACAGCGCCAGGAAGTGAATGTCGCCCAACCCGTTTGAGGCCGGGAGGCTCTTGGCGTTGCCCAGGGGTTTGGCCCCTGCTGGAGTCAGGTGACCTTGATGAGGATGCTAGGAAAGGGGCTCCCTGGCTTGAGGAGGAGCCTGGGGGTGAGTGCTCCAGACAAACACAGAGTCTCATGATGATGGTGTGACCCAGGAGCTCTTTGATGGAGGCTCCTTAGAGATGGCTCTCCCCATCCCAACAACAAGAAAGTCACACTCACAGTCCTTCAGCCTCCTGGACCCGTTTCAGCGACCTTCCCCCCACCCCGCTGCTCCCCTGCCCGGCACAGGGTGAAGGGGAAATCAGCCTCAGTAAGGCTTTGCCACCCAAAGTCATATACAAATATTTGGGTGATGTGCTTCTGAGCATTTGTCATTCATCCCTCACTCAGAGGCGCTCAGCTCCAGAAGACCAAACACCAGTGCGTAAAGAAGGAGGCGGAGTAAACGCAATGAGGGAGAAACACACCTGCACGGAAGTCCCTGCTACTGTGTTAAACAGAAGTAAGTTCCAGAACAGCGTGTACGGTTCTGTCTATGGAAAGGATGATCGTGCGTGAACACTTTTATTGAGGAGGAATCTGGAAGAAGCCACATCCAACTTGACAGTAATCTCCAGAGGAACTTTCTGACTTATCCGTTCCTGTGACATTTGAATCTGTGTTCCTTTCATGATCAGAAAAAAATAATCAAGAATAAGGCAGAAGCAAAGTGGAGGGGGACTGCTGGGCCTCTCAGGGCTGGAGGCCAGTCCTCAAGAAATTGGTTTTCTTCTGACACAGGAGGTTCCTGGATCCAAGACTTAGCCAAGCATGAGTGTGACCCCCGCAGGGCACCCCAGGATGGCTCCTCCCTCACCCGACCAACCCTGGCCTGGCTCCATGGCCACCTAGAGGCTGGTGGGGGATGTGGGTCAGGGCAGTGCCCCAGCCACCACCCCCCGACACAGTACCACCTGTCATAATGTCCCTCCTGTTCTTTCCCTGAATGTGTGCAGACTGCCCAGGTACATCTGGATTTCAGAAAAACTGCAGTTTTTTAGTCTGTGTGCTCAGTGCAATATTTGGGAACTACTAATGGGTACAGGGGAACCAACTGTTGGGTGACAGATGGAAAATAAACTTTTGGTGGTGAGCACGCTGTAGTGTATACAGAAGTAGAAATATGATGTACACGGGAAACTTGCACCAGAGAAACCAATGTTGCCTCAACCAACTTAAAAAATTTTAATACTTGGGATCTACTTACACTAATAAATTATCTAGAACTCAGATTTCATTGGGCATCCTATATTTCATTTTGCAACTCTAGTCCCAGAGGGCTGCCCCAATGTTTCCCCTTTCATCAGCACCTCCAGGGGTCCCTTCAGGAGTGTGGCTCCTGATTCTGCCAGAGCTTCCTGGGGGTTCCTGAAAATTACTCTCAAATACTCAGCATCAATGCCCTGTGTGTCCCCTGGGGAGGGGACTGAGCCAGGCCAGGCTGTCCTTAGATTCAGTCTAACGTGATGTGATTTGGGGTCAATACATGAAGTTCCCAAATCTTTTCTGCTGGTCCTGCCATGAAGTTTGACTTTGAAGATTACCTTGAATATATAAATATTATCATAGTCTGCTATGGTTTTGTGTTCCAAAATAAGAATTCCACTTTAAAAATTAGATATACACATGCATATGTATATACACATCATTTATATATAAATATATATAATATATATATATGCATACTGAGAGAGTAAGTGTATCAGCTGGAGAAACCTTAGCTTAATTTTATTTACCAGGTTGTCTCCAGCCACCTAGCGATGTGCTAACAGAGCAGGACATAGGCCTGTTAAGTTTGGACAGGCAGAGAGGAATTTGTAGTCAGGAAAGCTTGAGAGCATGGTGTATTAGCCAGAAGGACCCAGCCTATAGGATTTGACAGTAGGGAGCTCGGGGACACTGAGATTAGTGCATGAACTTGTGAATCCAGGGCTGTGTGTGTGTTTATATAAAGAGAAAGTACCTGTACCTTTGGATAAATTACTTAATCCCTTTGAGCCTCAGTTGCTTCATCTGAAAAATGGAGATAATATGACCTACTCTGGTTTTGTGTAGATTAAATGAATGGATGCAGATGATGTGCCTGGAGCCATGCTCTTCTGCATTAAGGGCTCCATCAACATCTGTCACTGTCTCCATCATCATCATCATGGCAGCAAGAGGAGGCCTAAGATGGGTAAGAGGACTTGAACACCTTCTGCTTCCAGGGGCCTGGCCAGCCTGGTCCTGGCTTGGTGAATAAAGGATCTGTTGCACATCCCTCCATCCCATTAGCTAGTGTCTTGCCTTTCTCAGCAGAGAAATGCAAGGATGAATGGTGGAAGACTAGTTTTCAGCTCAGAGAGGATGGGACCAGTGGCCTCTGCTCTGCTCAGGCCACATTGGAAAGCTGTGTCCAGTTCTGGGGCCACATTGTGGGTGGTGTCGCTGAGACACTGAAGTGTGTTTTGGGGAAGAGGCCGGCCAGGATGGAGATGTGTCCGGAGATCATTTTGGCCCCAAAAGTTAAGACCTTCCTTGGAGAGACCTCTCTGAAGGTAGGAAGCTTCCAGGCAAAGGAAGAATCTCAGGTAAGGCTGGCTGCCTGACTGCCGATTGACTGCAGGTAGGTTTCTGCATGGAATGGCTATCTGGACCAGGACAGGAGTTCCCAAATAGCAGAACCACCCAGAGAACTGGTTAGACATACAGATTTCTAGGCCCTGTCTCAGGACTTAGCAGGTCTTGAGAGGGGCCTAGGAAACTTCATTCTATATATATATATATATTTTTTAAGTTTTTTAAAATTTTACTTTATTAAGGGAGGTACTGAGAATTGAACGCTAAGCATGCACTCTACCACTGAGCTATACCCCCCATTCTGTATATGTTTTAATTGGATGGATGAATGAATGGATTAATATGTAATGATGTAAGAACAGTGCATGCTGGGGGTCGGGGTGGGCATTGCTCAGTCATAGAGTGCGTGCTTAGCATGCATGAGGTCCTGGGTTCAAGCCCCAGTGCCTCCATTACAAATAAATAAACCTAATTACCCCCCCCAAATAAAATGGGAAAAATTAAAACAAACAAAAAAAGAATAGTGTATGCTAATGGTGGAATCTAACTATGGGATATGTGGGTTCTGAGCCTCTTGTTTTTTTCTGTCACTGCCGTCGTGGTCAGACACCTGACAGTGATATTCTACAGCTGAACGCACTGCTGCGGGCAGGCCTGGATCGCTGACTGGGCTCTGGTCAGGGACACCAAGGGCGGTTCGCCACTTAGGGTGTGCACTGACTGCCCATATTTGGCCAGTGGAGGCTTGCTCAGTGCTGGCTCTGGATGAGGATGGTCATGCAAGGGAGGCAGGGCAGGGAATAGGGGCTGGGGTCCAGGGGTGGGGGGAAGCTGGCTGCACCCTTGTGTACACTCATGGTGGTTGCACTTAAATGATGCCTTTGGGGCTGGAGGTATCTGTGCACATGATCCTTGACCCTCCTCCCGCCCTGTCTCCTCCACTCATTAGCATCTTGATTGGCCTGGGAATATGGGCAGATGGGAAGGTCTAACCAGGGAGGGCCGAAGGGCCCCAAAGTGCGAAGAAGGGGGATCCTCTGGTCCCCAGGGAGGCTCATTCAAAGGTTAAGCCTTCAAGGTGCCCTGCTCCCCTCCCTGCCACCAGCTTCTGGGGCCTCTGGGGTGAGGCCACATTCCCCACAGTAAGACCAGGGGAGGACTCTGAGTTGGCTGCAACCCTGACCGTCCCCTCTCCCATCTGCAGTTGCCCTGCTTGGTGCCAACCAGCTCAGAGTCTGCTTTGGGGTTTCAGTTCATTCATACCCCTGTGAATTTCCTGGGCTTGCCTCCTGCCGCCCCAAGGCTGCCCACGCTTCTGAAATCTCTCTCCGTCTTACCTGTTTCATTTGTCCCACCCCCTTGGGCTCTGCCCCCATTATTATGTAGCCTGGAGCCTTTGAACAGAAAACAAAGACGCAGGCTCGGTAGGCAGACAAGGGCTGCTTTCATTCCCCGCCTCGGCCCAGCCTGCACCCAGGGACTCAGAGCCACAGAGCACCTTCATAGATGCCCCTCCTCATCTTCCCCCCTCTCTCTGAAGACTTCCCTGGCTCCCCACTGCCCTCAGTACAGAGTCCCCCCTCCTCAGTCGGCTCATGGGGCCCTCGCTGCCTTTCCCAGACTCTCTCTGTTTGTCCCCTTACCCTTGGTCACAGTGTGGCTACAGTGGTGGCTTTCAGTTCAGATCCCTTGATGGCCTTGGGTTTCAGGGGCTCTGATATTTTTATAATTTTTTTTTCTTGGCTGAAATGCCTTTCTACCTCATCACCTCTCCCCTGGCACCTCTATCTTTTCAGATCTTAAAGGAGGGGGTCCTAACTCATCTCTGTCGACTCCAGCACAGGGCCTGGTATCAGCAGAGCTCAATAACCTGATGTTCGTTAAAGGAATAAATCTACTGTCTTAAGCTTAGCTCACACGTGTAGGGTCAGGGTGTGTGCGTGTGTGCATGTGTGTGTGTGTTTGCACAAGAGAAGTTTGGGCAAGGCAATCATTCTCAATTCTATTCTAAACTCTTTTGGAATCCACACCAAAATTCCCTCCTCAAAGTCATAATGGACTGAGAACCTCTGGTCTGGCTGGAGACTGGAGGGTGAGCCCGCCCCTGGGTGAGAGCCTTACTTAGCTGCGGCGCACCAATGCTGTCCGAAAGAGCATGGCCTTGGGCAGGTCCTCCTGCAGGTGTCTGGGTGGGATACAGATGGGCTGGGGAAGAGGGAAGGCCTTGTGAAGGAATCTGGGGCTTTTAAAGGAAGAATCCTCCAAGGAGAACTTCTAGCAGTTTGTCTTGGTATTTTTTGCCACATCAAAGTACCACATGTACAATTGATTTTTCTTAAAAAAAAAAGAAACAACAACAAAAAACGGAGGCAGATTTTAAACACAAATATTTACTTTTGTCTCATTCTGAGCATTCACAGTGTGAGATCACAGGTCTGATGTTCTAATTATATTTTTAATAAGCAGCAAAATTAACACATACTGTAAAAAAAAAAAAAAAGTTTCTCTCGTGTGCCACCTGAAGTTGTGGAGCACACGGACCTTGGCTTATGCTGTTTTGAGACGAACATGGGATGACGACCTGCAGAGTGACAGAGGCTTGGGATCTCAGAGCTGACAGAAGCCACTTCAGGACTTTTCAAGGCTAAACCCGAGGCTGAATTTAAATGCTTGAGAGCCCACTGGCCTGGAAGCCGCTGAGTGGAATCAACCAAAGGAATCCTAAGAAGGAGAAAAATAGCTTGGACTTGAGGATAAAACGGGCAAGGATGGACGGTGACCCGAGGGTGCGGGCTGTGGCAGGAGGCAGAGGGTAGCAGCAGGGGTTGGGCACTGGGCGAGCAGGACGGCTGAGTAATGTCCCAACCCCGCGCCAGCCCGCAGCTCACCTGGTCTGGGTGCCCTCCCACCGCCACTCTCTCACCATCATAAAACACACGGGCCCTGAAAATCGCTAACTTCAGGGGCAGAGATGCTCTGGGACAGGTAGGGGAAGGGAAACCAAAGAGGGGGGAGGCACAGAGATTTGTTTGCAGGGCAGTATGTGGAAGGGAAATCTCCCCGCTTCCTGGGGTGGTGGCAGTTGCCAGAGAGAGTGCTTGATGAAAGGCACATCAGCCTTTGCTGGAGGAGTCTGAGTCTTCACTCGTCATCCTAGAACTGAAGGCCTCCCTGACAACTGAGACTCCTAGTGCTCGAGCCAGGTAAAGCCAGGGTCAGGGACAAAGTCAGGAGCGAAAAAACGTATTTTTTCTTTTTATAAAAATAGCACTACTGTTGGAAGAAACGTGGAAATTTCATAAAAGCATAAAAGTGAAAAAGAAACACGTAAGCTCTATACCACCCCTGCAGATAATTATTATAAATATTTTGGTGTTTATTCTTCCAGGCCCTATACATATTTTATATGTATAAATATATACTTAAGTGAAAATAATTATACATTATATAATGTATAATTATAATGTGTAGTTATTTCAAAATAAGTGAGATCACACTGAATACTCTTCAGACTTGGTTTTTTTCAGTTGTTATCTTGTGATCCCCATTAAATATTCTTTTACACCATCATTTTTAATGGATGTAGTCATTCAGTTAATCTATTGATTGACATTTAAGTTGTTTCTAATTTTCCCTTATTATAAAAATTTTCTGCAATATGTTTTTTATTGCAAGTCGACCCTAAAAACAAACAGCTGGTTATTTTGCCAGCAAAAAAAAAAAAAAAATTTTTTTTTTTTTTATCCAGAATAGCAGAGGAATTGCAGGTTGGGGCAAGCAAGCTGTAGCTAAAGCTAAAGCCATAGGTAAGTCTAGCAGAGGAGAGGAATGTTACTTTATAGAGAACAAGATGGCAGTTGCGAGGGGTTGTTTTGAGGAAAGTCCATTGGAGGAAAAAGAGAGTTCTGGATGGTGGGGTGCTTCCCATTGGCTGGGCTTGTCTGGCAAGGAGAATTTTTCCTGTTGGGGTCAATAGTTGATACGGAGTCATAATGTGTGAGGGCTCCCCCTTCTGGCCACCCAACTTCATTTTAAATTAGGTTTCCTTTATTCTGTTTCATTCTTTAAACTAATTGTTAGAAATGGAATTGACAAGTCAAAGTCTAACATAGTTTTAAAGACATGGTAAAAAAAAAAAAAAAATGGTCGACTTTCCTTGCATAAAGGCTGTACCAATTTAGGCTCCCTCCAGCAGCGTATGAAATTGCCTCTTGTCACTCTCACTCACCTTGCCTGAGTATTATTATAACTTAATCTTTACCCACCTACCCCCCTAAAAATAACCCTCAAAGTCTTCTACTTCTGCCTGTCATCACTGTCTGTCAATATCCTAGCTCTAGACACCATCAGCAACTTGCATGGAAAGCTGAAACGGCTTTTAAACTTCCCTTCCTGTTCTGCTTTTCTCTCACCCTTCCCCCATGGTACATTTTCCACAGAACAGCAGGAATTATCTTTTTAAAGGATGTATATTAGTTGATTTTTGCTTCTGGTCATGACAGAGTGGCTTGTATCAGATTAGGATTCTTTTAGAGAACAATGTAAAAATTAGATACCCCCCACCACACACACATGCAGCTGTTTTAAGACTTCAGAGTGTAGCCAAAATGGGCAGAACTTAAGTAACCAGGATTCTGTACAGAAAGAAAACACTTTGAAGTAAGGGGGATTCTTTCCACTGCTTTCCTTAAGGAAACTCTTTATGTCTTGGTTGTAACACTAAGGGCCTGGTTCCCCACTTGCTCTGATGTTAGTGAAGAGAGGAATGCTCTAGTTCTTACGCTTTAACCCAGTAGGAGCTGACAAACGCCTAATGAATTGAGGTCAAGAGGCCAAGCAAACATGGAGTGCTGCAATAATGTTATCCGAACCGGTGACAGGAATAACGAATGGTGAATGTTAAGGCTAAAGGAGAAGAAGAAATAAACCGGGCTGAGGAGAACTTCAAAAATCCCCAAGAGTGCCGCTGCAGACACGTGAGCTGCCGCTCTGGGAAGGGGATGACTGAAGCCGAAACGTGTGATGCGTAGTTAATGGTGACCAGCAGGTGGCGCTCTAAGCCGTCCGATCGCTACCCAGGCTTCCAGACTTGAGATTTTTGCTTGAGCACCTATGAAGTGGAAACAGACACCGGGAGCCTCGGAACTATAACTTTCTGGCTCTGTGATTCCGCGAAGTCCCCAACATCCGGAGTCTTGTGGTGCTCTTTGCCTGTGGGTGCCTGTATTGCATCATCCATTCAATTCAATTCAGACCGGTGGCTCAGACTTCAACTAAGCAAACCAATCACCTGGTTCTCTTGTGAAAATGCAAATTATAACTCAGTCAGAATGGGGTGGGGGCCTGAGGTTCTGCATTTCTAACAAGCTCCCTGGTGATGATTCACGCTCAGTAGTTCCAAAACTTAGAATATGCTGACTACAATGTCCCTTCTCTCTGCAACGTGGTAGGTGGGAGGGTTTACAGCTTCCTGGAGTAAAACCCCACTGACACGTCTATCATACAAACTGAAGTCGAGCCAGTCGCCTGACCTCGTTGGGACTCAGTTTCCTCATCTGTAAAATAGAAATAGGAACAGCCTTTCCTTTAGAGAGTTATCTGAGAATTAAATCAGGATACTGTATGTAAAACCCTTAGCACAGTGCCTGGTGTAAGTAAAGCCTCAACAAGGCTTGGGGATACAGTAAGAGGAGAATGGAGGCAGGCAGGCAGCCCTCGTGGGGTCATAAATTGGAAGGAGCAAAGGTGAGAGGTAATCCTTAAGAAGGTGCCATCTCAGTTATCAAGGTATCTGTCATCTGAAAAAGGGGAGCCAGGGAGCTGAGGACAAGAGCCAGGAGGAGAACAGGTCTCCTGATCAGGTGGCAGACCTAAGGCTGATTTTGAGGGAGATTTAAGTAAGCTGCAGGCTAAGCAGACTTCCTTCTAGAGATGGGGTGCAGAGCAAGGCCCGGGATGGAAGAGCCAGACTTCTGTCAGCTCAGGCACCCCTCCATTTCACATCTTTAGGGGTTGTGAGAGGAGCTAAGAGGAGCCGAGGATCTCCCTGGCCTTGCCCTCCTGCAAAGCTTTGCCAGTCTGCAAACCTCAGCGCCATGGCCATGGCGTCCGCAGCCCAGATGCCCTAAGTGATCTACCTAAATGTTTACCTAAATACTTTAAATAGGGTGATATTTCTTCAGCATCTCAAAGGTCCACGAACATTTATGGACTAACTTCCAGTGCTCTGCTGGATGCTCCTGGCGATACAGAGACAAATCCATGTAGCTCCGGATGGACTTGGGGAGATAAGCGTCCCCAGGGAGAGCAATGATCAGTGAAGGGGCTCAGGAGTCATTCTTATCAATGTTGCTGCTCCTACATGGTGAGACTTAATGACACACGAGACCTGCAGCCACTGTGGAGGCGAGAGGTATTCGGGGTGACTCTTCAGACCAGGGTGGTCTGATCTGACCAAGACTTAAGGAGTGGGTCAGATCTGGAGAGGCAGAAAGGAGGGGCCGCTAAAGGGACTGATTGGATGTAAATGAAGCCTGTTACACATGTTATCTCAATTAAGCCCAAACTAGACAGTGAGGCCAGTACTGGTGTTAGCTCCTTACCATAGCTGGGAAAATGAGAGGCAGAGATGCCAAGGAACTCACTGAAGGTCTCACAGCTGAAAGTGGTCGGTGGAGGCTACCTGACTTTAAGTTCATTCTCTGAAGTGCCACGTACGTGCTCTGCCAGGTTCTGTGCGTCTCCTGCCCCGGGTATGTGAAAGCTCTTCTCCTCACCTTGTCCCCCCACCACTGGCCCAGAGGCATCGATGCAGACAGTAGAAGTAGGGACGCTTGAAGTCCTGGCTAAAGAGCCGGGCTTGAATTTCTTTTTCCCCTTCCCCAGCCCTGAAGTCTTGCTCAACCGCAGCTGAGCAATGAGGCTGACAGGGTTGCCTCACTTCTAGAAGGCCGGCCCCAGCCTTCCTGGCTCGAACCCACTTCCTGTCCTTGCGTCTCTTTTGTCAGAAGGTGATTCTCACACTTCCTGTTGACTTCTGCTCGGTTTCAGCTGCTTCGGCTCTGGCCCCCGAGTGCTGCTGTTGATCTGATCCGCGAGGCCTGGGACACAGGACCAGGTACATTGGGACAGTGGGGGAGCAGGGGGTCAGCTTGGACAAGGGCTGGGCCAGGTGAGGGCCGGCTGGCAACACACCAGAATAGGGGGCTCCTGGTGGTCTGATGACCCTCTCCGTCCGTGTGGTGGGGGACTGTCAAACTCTGAGGTTAGTTTGTGAACTTGGCTTTGGTGGCTTCCTGAAACCACGTCATCTGTCCCCATCCCCCTAAAATCCCTTCACCTTGGTTTGTTTTTGTATTTCTTGAGCTGCCCAGGTAGCACTTTTCTGGGTTGCAGAGAGAGAGCCTTGGGTTCAGACAGATTTATCTGGGGCTGACGGAGACACAGCTGGTGTGGTGCTTGAAACCGCGCTGAGCTCGCTGACCAAGCTGGGTCTTGTGATGAAGTCCTGGCTCCTTGGCTTTCTGGGCGAGTCATTTCACTCTGAACCTGTTTTCTGGTATACAGACTGGCAAAGTGTCTATTTTGTGGGACGTTTGTGATGCTTATGCAGGGCAATGATTGTGGAAGTGTTTTATAAACTGTAAGATGGTATTCTCAGGGTTTGAGGTTACTTTTATTTCATTTTCTAAGTGAAACTGGACATATTTTTTTCCCCTGATGATGCTTGGTGAAAATCCCAAGAATATAGAGAAAGTGAAAATTTTTATATAATCCCAGCCCCAAAGATTTCTATTGACACTTGGTGTATAGATTTCTAGACATAAAAAAAATTACATTTTTTTTACTGTGGTAAAATGTACATAAAATAAAAATTACCACTTTTAAGCTTAAAGTTCAGTGGCATTAAGTACTTTCACACTGTTCTGCAACCATCACCACCATCCCTCTCCAGAATTTTTCTTCTCAAATGGAAACTTTGTACCGTTAAACAGTAACTCCACAATCTCCCCACCCCAGCCCCTGGCAACCACCCCTCTACTCTCTGACAATGTGAATTTGGCCACTCTAGGTACCTCGTGTAAGTGGAATCATGCAGTATTTGTCCTTATTTCACGTAGCCTAATGTCCTCAGAGTTCATCCAGGTTGTAGCACATGTCAATTTCTTTCCTTTTTCAGGCTGAATAACATTGCATTGTCTGTATCCGCCACATTTTGTTTATCCATCATCTGTCAAGGGAGACATTGCTTCCACCTTTTTGTTATTGTGAATAGTGGTTTTATGAATGTGAATGTACAAATATCTGTTTGGGTCCTTGCTTTTAATTCTTTTGAGTATATGCTCACAAGTGGATTTGCTGGGTCATATGGTAATTCTATTTTTAATTTCTTGAGGAACCTTCATACCGTTTTCCACAGTGGCTGCATCATTTTGCATCCCTAGCAGCAGTGCATGAGGGTTCCAATTTCTCACCTACACTTTGTTATTTTCTTAATCGATGTGCAGTCATAGCTCATTGTACTTTTGATTTGCATTTCCCTAATGATTAGTGAAGTAGAGCATCTTTTCACGTGCTTATTGGCCATCTGTATACTTCTTTGGAGAAATATCTATTCATATCCTTTGCCCATTTTTAAATAGAATTGTTTGGTATTTTTGTTGTTGTTGAGTTGTAGGAGTTCTTGAATATTCTGGAAATTAACTAGACCTCTAGGCCTTTGAAACAATATGTATCTTATGTCAAATTCTACTTACTGTCCTGTATCCTTTTTTCATGTAATAATACCACTTGAGTATCATCTCATGTTAACCTATAAATATCTACCCTGTCCTTCTTAATGGCAGTGTAGTATCCCAGTGTGTGGATACACCAAAACTTATTAAACCAGTCTCCTACCAGTGGGTGTTTAGGTTATTTCCAATTTATTGGCATAATAATAAATAATGATGCAATAAACATCATTGAAATACATCTTTGCATACTAGTCCTTTCCTTAAGATACATTCTTACAAGTTGATTGCTGGGTGAAAGTTTACACATATATTCACAGTTTTAATTCTTTTGTCCAGATTCTTCTAATAAATGTCATACCATTAAAAAAAATTTTCATATCCACTTTTATGAAAGCAACACAAAGCTTACAATGAAAAATAGCAATTCTCTATCCCATCTCCCCATTTCCAAGTGCTCCCTTCCAGACAGAAATATTTTCAATTATTTTCATTGTTTCTATTTCCAAATAAAGTGCCTGTATGGATTTTTTCTATTTTAGTTATTATCTATTGACTTCTTATTATGAAAGGTAAGAGTATAGCACTGGTATATCACCTGAGCCACGTTTTTGCTCCCCCATCTTCCTGATGCGGTTGATCACACATTAGGTTAAATCAATGTTATGTAAGTATGTTATGCTAGGACTGTGTGAGCGTTGTTCTCTGAGCTATGCAGTTCATTATTTCCCTCCTTTTTAAATTAAAAAAGTTTTCATTTTAATTATTTTCTAATTGAAGTACAGTCAATTACAATGTGTCAGTTTCTGGTGGACAGCACATGTCCCAGTCATTCATATTCATACATAGATTCACTTTCATATATTTTTATAAAAGGTTGTTACAAGATAGTGAACATAGTTCCCTGTGTTATACAGAGGAAATTTGTTTTTAAAATCTATTTTTATATATAGTGGCTAACATTTGTAAATCTCAAACTCCCAAATTTATCCCTTTGCACCCTCTTTCCCCAATAACTATAAGAGTGTTTACTATGTCTGTGAGTCTGCTCTGTTTTGTAAATGAGTTCATAGTGTCCTTTTTTTTTTCTTAGATTCCACATGTAAGTAATATCATACGGTATTTTTGTTTCTCTTTCTGACTTACCTCACTTAGAATGATGATCTCTAGGTCCATCCATGTTGCTGCAAATGGCATTATTTTATTCTTTTTTATGGCTGAGTAGTATTCCACTGTATAAATATACCACAACTTCTTTACCCAGTCATCTGTCGATGGACATTTAGGTTGCTTCCATGGCTTGGCTATTGTATATAGTGCTACTATGAACACTGGTGTGTGTGGGTGTTTTTTGATTCAAGGTACTGTATGCTCAGGAGACCTCTCAATCTTGGCATGCATGTTATTCAATTCTGGGAAAATTTCTGGAATTGCTATTCCTTTAAAAATAATTTCCTCCTCTTTATTTTCTCTCTTTTCTTTCTGGTACTCTTCTCATTTGGATGTTGGACATTGGGGTTTATCTTCTCATTTTCTTGCTTTTAATCTCCCATTTGGGAAATCTGTGTTTTGTTCTTTTTGAGATTGTTTCTCAATTTTATGGTCATACTACAGCTATTTGTATGTCAACCTTCAGTGAGGGAAAAAAATAGGTATTTGTTCTCACTCCTTTTATAGCTCCATGTTCTTGTTTCATGGATATAATACATTTTTTCTCTGAAGATATTTATTAAGGTTTTTTGTTTTTCCAGCTTAACTTCTGCTTCCTGCATTGTATTTACTACTCCTGAATTTCTTTTGTGTTATTTTGTTCTATCTTTCACATTGGAGACTTTTGCAAAAGTATAGTGGTTCCTAGTTGAATGTTCATTTTTATGACCAAGGATTAGAAGCTGGAAGGCCGTGTGTGTGTGTGTGTGTGTGTGTGTGTGTGTGTGTGTGTGTGTGTATGTTTGGGGGATTTGGGGGCTTGTTGGCTGTTGGGCCCCTCTAAACAATCAAGTGGCCAGACCAGGCCATGTGATTCTGTTGAGAAAAACTCTGATCTGCCTAGAGGGTACAAGCCAGGCTGCCAGCATTCTTGGAGGTCAGTTGGGGAAGGAAGCTGGGGTCTCCTCATTTGATATGCAGACTTGGAAGAGTCCCCCTCCCTCTGTCCCACTTCCCTGTGTAGGGTAGTGACAGCCTCACCCTCTTATATGCCCAGTGTCCCAAGGTTTGGAGCTTTTCTAGGTTCATTTCTCCCGAGAATAAGACAACTCCTGCTGGGCTGGGAGAGAGGTCAATTGCCTGGGCTGTGAAGTCTGTCTCTAAGTGCTTTGTAAACACGCTGTGCTTTCGACAGCCCTTCCTGTTTTTGGCCCCGCCCCACCCTGCCTTCTGACACAGCTGGCACTCCACCTTCTGTGGTTCAGAGGCAGACACTACCTGCTTCTGGTTGGCATTTAATTTCCAGCCTTCTCTGATCTAGTCTGTCAGCTGCACTTACCAATCTGCTTTCCATCTTCTAAGATTCTGTTGACCTCTCTTGTCCGCTGTTGTCTCCTCTTCCGCACTCTGTCCTTGTGGGTTTCTCCCTTTCCTAATTTCTGTCCTGTCTTTTTTGTGGTGTTTCAGGAGGCAGTGGAGATACTTGTGTTCAATCCATCATGGTAACTATGACGGTTACAGCATTTTCACTCGGACCAGCCTTGTCTGAGGGTGTCGGCTTCCTCACACTATTACCAGTGCTGGGCATTATCATTTGTTTTAAACTCTGCTAGTCCAATAGGCAAAAAAAAAGCAATATTGTCATTTTAATTTACATTTTAAAAGTTGTTAATGAAATAAGAAAACCACAAGAAAAAAAAGTTATTAATGAAATGATTGAGGATCTTTTCATGTGTTTATTGGTCATTTGTATTTCTCCTGAGAACCACTTATTTATGTCCATTGCTCACCTTTCTACCAGCATGTGATAATTGTTAAATTGCTCACATATAGCCAGCTCAGTAAAGAGGCTTATGATTGGTCCCTTATGCTTCTGTATATGTAATCTCAAAGACTTCATTCAGAGAATGCAGTTCTTAATGATTATGTCAAAATGAATTTTTTTCTCCTTCAGATTATAAAAGTAATCTGTGTTCACTGTAGAAAATTTGGAAAATACAGATAAACACAAAAAAGAAAATATAAACCACCCAGAGAGAGCCACCAGTTATAAATACATCCTTCCAGTCGTCTCCCTTGCCCCCGGTCGGTATGCACTTATAAAAATGAAAGCAGGGTCATTTGATTTTGTATTCATGCTTTTGACTTACTAACCATCATTTGTTCTCATTTTATTACACATTGTTCTATGACATTATCATTCCTGGCTCCATGGTATTCCATTGTGTGGATATACGATCATTTATTTAGTCAATCCCCTTTGATGGACACCTAGGTTCTTATTGGGTTAAAATTTGCATGAACAATTTCCTCTTTTGATCATGCCTCGGCTAACCTTGTTTTCCACTGCGTATCTGCTTAGCAGTCTCTTTTGGAGGGGAGGTGGGAAGGATGAAGGTAAACATTAATCCTTTTCTGGTTAAATAATTACTAATTCCAAATTAATGAATATAGACTCAGGGAGATTTTCTAGCACTTCCTTTTTTTCCTGTTAAGTCAGAGGCAGAGATGGGGAAGGATCACTCCGGGATCTTCATTAGATTCCTCCGCGGCTTTCAATCAGAGAGAAAATGATGGGCAAAAGCACCGGGGAGGAGAGATATATGCAACGATGAGAAAAAAAGCAGCTGATCAGGCAGGCAGGCATCTGAAAAAGCCATCCAAAAAAGAAGAGCTTAAAAGATAGAAAACCTGAAAGAACCAACTGGTCTGAGAATTGAAGACCTGAATGCGGTCTCCGAGTCTGCCACTAATTGCGTGTCCTTGGGCAGGATGCTCAGCCTCTCTGGTCTCTTCATTGTCATTCCTTGTCTTGGGTGGATTTCTAAGTTCTCTTGTGTCTTCTGAAGTTCTGTGAACACAGACTTTGTCACGTGAGCTGTGTGATCCTGGACAAGTTGCTTAACCTCTCTGAGACATGGTGTTCTCAGCTGTAAATTGGGAACATTAATAGCTACTTCATAGGGTTGTTGTAAATGGATGTGTGTAAGGCACTAGTCACAGAGCCTGTCCCAGATGAAGTAGCCAATAAATGAAAGCTATTTTTATGGCAAGCTCATTGTTATGGAAGAGGAGGGCAATTCTATCATCCCACACGCTGTGTGTGGAAACTCTGTCTTCTCAAAAGCAGTGTCCGAGTTCAGTCTGCAGCTGGGACACATGCCAAGGGGCACAGTGCAAAGTCACCACTGGCCACAGACCTCCCTTTGCAGTGCGTTCTTCCCCAGGACCTGGCTGCTGTCCACATGTGGGTCAAATAAACGCCAACTGCTTAACACGGATAAGTAGGATGTGTGACTGTTGGCAGACAGAAGCAATAGGAAACCCTACTTTCGGAACATAAAATATCTGTGAGTGTCGCAGAAGGGGAACTGAGCCCTAAATGATATGAATCACCCACGCAGGGACGCTGTCAAGGAAAAGCTGACGTCCTTTCAAGCTGCGATTGATGAACACAGAGTCGGGGAAGACGTCGGGGGTGGGGCTGCCGTCTTGCTCTTTGCTGCTGTGCATTCTTGGACAAATTACCCTATTCTGTACAATCAGAAGGCTGGATTCTATTCTGGTTCCCCCCGAAGGACAGTCTGTGTGCTACTGGTGGTGCGCCAAGTGATGTTATGCGGTACAGGGATGAAACATTTGACATCTTAATGGTCACGAATTTAATTTATGAATTAGGGAAAATATGACACAATCAATTCTATGATTTTGTAGATATGATTGTTTAGGATGAGGCAAATGTAGGATTTAAGTTCATTTTTTGGAAAGTGAGCTAATTCAAAGAAAAATTCAAAGATGATTATGCAGAAATGGCAAATGTTGTGAAGGTAGTAAAACTGGAACATCAGGTGTGGAGGCAAAATTAAAGCGCCCCAAAGATGTCCAGGTCTTAATCCCCAGAACCTGTGTGTTACCTTTTATGGCAAAAGGGACTTTGCGGATGTGATTAAATTAAGGGTTTTGGGTTGGGGAGATTATTCTGTCAAGAAAAACTCTCCGATCTCCTGTCTAGAGGGTACAGGCTGTTAGCATTCTGGGAGGCCCTCAGGGGAAGGAAGCTGGGGTTTCTTCATTTGCTATTCAGCCTTTGAAGTACCCTCCCCTTCCCACTTTCCTGTAGAGTGGAGTGATTGAGCCTTGCCCTCTAGCATGCCCCGTGTCCCAGTGGGGGTGCTTCCTTCTGCAAGCTCTGCGGTTCCCTGGGGCATAGCAAAGGAACACTGGCGGGAGCAAGATCATCCTTGTCACCTACCCCCACTTATCTGGGACAGGGCTGACCCTGTCACATTGGGAAACTGGCCAAGGAGAAGCAGGGTCTGAGCACCCCCAGGAGGGTGCTTGGCACCTGGATGACAGGGTGGGTCCTGACTCACAGAAGCTGTCAACAGTATCATCTGGTCCAACCTGTACATTTTGCAGATGAAGAAACTGAGGCTCAGCAAAGGGAAGTCATGCAAAATCACCTGTGATGGGGCTGACTTGGCAGAGAACAGATACCTGAATTCCTAAGGTAGTGGGAGGGAACAGCAGCCAGCAGGGGCGTGGCCGGGTTCTCACACCAGGGTGGGGAGCCCGGAGAAGGGGTGGGGCCTGCACCTTCAGCTTGGGGTGGAGGTTGGGTCTTGCCCCCCTTTGATTGCCTTCGCTGGGTGTCTGGGCCTCTTGCTTTCACATTGTTTCCTCTAATATCTTTTTGTCAGGGTTTTAATGACCACCCTGAGAACAGGCGACTTTAGAAATTTGTTGAAACAGCAACATGCTGGAAGAAAGGGCTCCCTGCGTGTCCTGCCCCCAGCACGTCCATTCACATCTTCTCTTCGGCCTGGCCTGCACCCCTCCAAAGGAATGCTTGTTTTCTTTTCATAGAAGGGAACTTTCTCCGGTGACTAACAGCAAACGTGGGATGTCTTATTTCTGCATTTCAGTATTTACGAATCAAAATTGGTCTCTGTGGAATGCACGCTCCTGGGCTCCTGAGCCCAGTCTCCTGATTGTAAGCAGAAAATACTTTTCACGTAAAGGCCACAGGACCCCCTTGCTGTAATTGTCAAAGTGGACGTCAAGGCCTGTGTTGTATTGCGGGAATAGATGAAAACTAGTGTGAAATTTCCTCAGAGATTGCATGGACTGTCATTTTACCATGTTAGGTTATAATTATAAATGGTCAGCATGTTGTTTCCCTTATTTAGACAATGGTCACCAGACAAGTGCCCCCTCCCCCGAGAAGCAATCCTTACATTCCAGATTAGCTATAGTTGACATCGCATTAAAGTCCCAAATACCATTGTCAGCTAGTGGGTGTGTAGAAGATACGATGTCGAAAAGATGGTAGGGTGGAAAACTGACGTCAGTGAAACCAGCACACACATGTTTACAGGAGAGAATAACACCAGACTGGGGTAACGAGGGAGTCACAGCAGGAGGACTTCATTCTTATGAGCTATGCTACCAACTTGGGAACCTTCCTACTGAAGCTTTTGTGTCTGCTGGAATGACTTGGCTGAAAGGCTGGATTTCAAAATGGTCCTAAAGCCACAGACTTAGGAAAACTGGAAAGAATTTTGAGGACATGGTCGTGCTTTGTTAAGTTTGGATGCATTCTTTAAAAAAAAAATTTTTTTTATTGAAGTGTAGTTCATTTACAACGTTAGTTTCAGGTGTACAGCAAAGTGATTCAGTTATACATATACATATATATTTTCAGTTTTTTCCATTATAGCTTATTATAAGAAATTGAATATAGTTTCCTGTGCTATATAGTTATTTTTTTAAAACTTAAAAAAAATTATACAGTTAACCATTTTCGGTTAAAAAATACAGAAAAGAAACAAAAAAGGAACAGATGAGAGAGAGAATTACCTATGATATCACCTCCCAGACATGACCACTGTTAATATTTTGGTGTCTATCTTTCCAGACTTTCTCTAGAATATACACACACACACACATACATACACATATATATACAGATACATGTGTATTATTTCTATTTTACAAAAGTGGGATCATATTATACATATTATTTAAAAAGAATTTTTTTGGAGGGGGCAGGTAATTAATCTCCATTCTTTCCCTTCTTCTCTGTAAGCCTGATGTGTTCACTGCTCTATCCCTGGGGCCTAGAACAGTGCCTGGCACACAATTACATTTGTCAAACGGTTGAATTCACCATCTTTCATTCCTGATAACCTTGACTCATTGGCTTAGTGGTAGTGGGATTGGCTGAAATTGCCTGATGGCAATCAGCTCAGGTTGGTAAGAAACACTCCATTTCTTTGAAGCCCTGTCATTTCACAAGAATGGCTTGGGAGTAGGCAAAACTGGTGCCACCTGTCTGTGCAAAGGTATATGAGAAGATACTGCTTTTGTCTGGGGATAGTCACAGTGTTTACGTAGGTGTGATGTCAACAGCCCTGGGGGTTACCAGGTGTTAACCAAATTAGCAATTAACAGTGTTGTGCTATCCTTTTCTGTGGAGGCAGCTGCCATTCTTGGGTGGGGTGTGGGTAGTGACCAAGAAGGGGCTGGGGTGGGGGCCATGGCTGACAGTGAAGATCGAAGCTTGGGGGAGTGGAGGCTCTGAAGCCAGGAAGACCAGGAGGCTGCAGATAGTTCCAGAACGGGAGGAAGTTCACAGTTCAGGTAGGCGACTGGGGAAGAAGTGGGGCAGCGACAAGAGATTCCTGGGGGCACGGCAGGGTATCAGGTTCCATCAGAAGGGGAAGGAGACTCTTGCAACCTCACTTCACTGGCCCCCAACCCAGCCCCAGATAAGGATGAGGGCCCTTTCCTTCCAGGTACCAGTAACCAGGGCAGGACTCTGACAGGTAGGACTGTTGCAAACTCAACCTCAATCGTCCTCATGTTTCTCACCTGCGAGGGCCACTTTTCAGCGAGCTACACCCAGAAGTCTTCAGAGGGTACAGTACCCTGTGAGGGCCAGAAGCAGGTTGCATTTTCAGACAGACACTATGGACAGGGGAGGAAGCAAGGAGGTCTGGAGCCTGAAACCCCTCACAGCAAATTTATCACCCAATTCCTGCCTTTTTGGTGACTTCCAGCTGACTGGAGTTTGAAATTTAGGGGACAACTTCTGATGGAAGAGCTGAGGTTTGAGAGCCTGAGTTGCTTTGGGTACTTGGTAAGCACTGTTTGCTCAGGAAGCTACTGAGGATGCAATAAACACAGCAGTAAAGACAACAGATGGAACTTTCTTTTCCCAAGGGGTCAAAGGTTAGGAAACCACCAAACGTGGGCATTGAAATCAAACATGAACTGATTATCACTCCTTATCTTGGAAGGGGAAATCGACCACCTAGTGAACTCATTCCTCCAACCATGGCAGGCACTATGATGGGTATGACTGGGAAGATAAACATCTTTATTTAAGGCATCCAGTTTTTATGCTCTTAATTGCATCTGCATTTGATATAGTTATTTTAAGGGCCTTGACAATTATGGAGAAGATTATGAACATTATCCCCCCAGGGAGCAGCCCCTGCCACACCTTATCCTCTTACCTTGGCTGTTTCTTTTTCTTTAGAGGAGGTTCTGGGGATTGAACCCAGGACCTTGTGCATGCTAGGCATGTGCTCTACCACTTGAGCTACACCCTCCCCACCATGGCTACGTTTCTTTATAGCATTTGTCATGACCTGACAGAAATAAATTTGCCTCTTTGCTTACTGTCTTTCCCGATTAGAGTATGAGCTCTGGGGGTGAGGGGTGGGGGGGTGCGTTTTATAGTTATATAGTCGAAGCCCCAAGGCCTAGAACAAAGCCTAGAAAAGAGCAAGCACTCAACCCACAGCTGATGAATGAATGACTTTCCTCTGTCAAACCACTTCTCACCTCCAGGTCCAAGTGTATAATTTGTTTTTTTATTAAAAAAATCCTATTGGGGGTGGGGGTATAGCTCAGTTGGTAGGGCACATGCTGAGCATGCATGGGGTACTTGGTTCGATTCCCAGTACCTCCATTTGAAAAAGAAAAAAAAATAGAGAAACCAAAAAGAAAAAAAAAAGAATTAGAAAAAACTCCTATTATTATTATTATTTTAAAACAATTTTATTATTTTTCTCAACATTTATTTTATTCTTATGGTTTGGAGGGGGGGAGGTAATTAGGTTTATTTAATTATTATTATTTTCTGTAATGGAGGTCCTGGAGCTTGAACCCAGGACTTCATGCATGCTAAGCATGCACTCTACCACTTGAGCTATACCCTCCCCCCTAAAACTCCTATTATTATTAATTTATTTATTTATCACAAAAGCAAATGATGTTGCTTTGGGGATTGTAGGTGCCATAGACTGAGTTTATACAGATTTAGGCCAAAGAAAAGTCATAATTACCCATGCCCCAAATCTCAGTTCCTTTGTAATCTGGCATCACCTAAGTTTGGCCTTTCATGCTAGTGAAACTCTTCTCTTTATACGGTAATTCTTCTCAGAATGTGAGGCATTTTCCAGAAAGTGCTGTCAGTCTTGCATTTGGAATTACAGCCACCAAACCATGGATTCATTCTCTTTCTTTCACTGAAGCATATTAAATGAGTTTGCTAAGTGCCTGTTGCTGGGGGATATTAGGACAATTAACACTGTTCCTGCGCTCAGTGAACTTTGGTTCCTTGGGGGTGGTCAGACACCTCTGTGACTAAAAGGCCATGTTCAGTAAGTCTCCTGTGAACTATGCAGGGCTCTACTTGAGCTGAGAGGCAGGAGCACTTACTTTGGAGCTTTAGATATCAGGGAAGGCTTCCTGGAGGAGGTAACAATGAGCAAGATTTTTACAAGGCAAAGAGGAAGGCAGACTGGCCAGCCTAGAGAGCAGCTGTAGTGCACAGGGCAATGGGAGTCAAGAAAAGGCCCAGAGAGGAAGGGAACTGTCCATCTAGGGGGAGACAGTGGAGGGTCTAATTAGACCCCAGCTAGGTAAACTGCAGGAAATAGACTGGAGAAGTGGGTTGGAGTTGCTTTGGGAGGGCCTTGAATGCCAGACTTTGTAGTTTGCACTTTATCACAAAAGCAGTAGGTTGCCAAAACAAGTTTTGGAGCCAGTGATGCTCTGTACACAGTGGGATCTTAGAAAGAGTGCTCTGATGGCTGTATAGACTGTGGGGCTGGAACAAGAAATTTAAGGGAGAGAAGTTTGGGAAGAGAGACTCTGGACTAGGGAGATTCAGGGGCAGAATACTGGGAAATGTATTTATTTGAGAGTTTATGAAGCGAAAGTCTTTTGGGTTTGGTGACCATGTGAGTGAAATGAAAGCTGGGGCAGGGGACAGTTAAGGGTGAGTTGATGAGGCCTTCTTGCCTTAGTGACTAGGAGAGTGATGACACCATTGACAGGAACGTAAAAATGTTCTTGGAAATTTCAGCTGGGGCAAATAGAGGATCTGTTTGGGGTTCACACACAAAGAGGTGGAGATGGTGGTAGCACACCTGGTGGACGTACCCAGCAGGCCATTAGTAATGAACCGGACACCAGGAGTCCCTTGCCCAGCCTGATCTGTGCCCCTAAAGCTTTGCAGAAAATGCTGGCCAAAGAAATATGGAGACATTAGACTGAAAAAATCCTTCGATCGTGTGGTGTCTGCTCCCCTGATTCAATACAGTCATGCCCATCTCAAAGTTTTCACTGCAGGCCTGCGTGCAATGCATCACCTTTTGTGAGTGTGTGATGTGGCTGGAGTCCAGCATTTTCATGAGCTGGAGTGTGCATTAGTGTCCAGGTGTGCCCTAAGGCGGCTGGCCAACCCCTCTCCACCCAGCAGTGAAACTCAGCCTCTCTTTCCTGGAGAGTTTGTGGCAGAGAAGATATGATACTCTTAGGGACTGTCATTGACCACCATGGCTCTATCCAAGAAAGACCTTGTACTGGGACCCATACCTCAGCAAACCCCCTCCTACTGGTCTATGAGGGCAGAGGGTGGGGCAACCCTCACTCACCTTTCTGCCTTCACAAAGCTAGATTATAACTTCTGTTGCCTTGAAAGGCTGCCTTCAGCTTTCATCTCCACTTTATTTTCCCTGGGTGGGAATATTGGAAGCAGGGAGTGGGGCAAAGGTTGCTGTTACTTGGGAGAGAACTCAGCACAGAGGAAGATCAGTCCAGGGCTTTGATATGCCTGAGAGCCCTGCCAGACAAAGCCCATTGATTAATATAGGACCGGCACCAGTCCTGACAAACACTGGCTCTGGATCCAGGCTGGGTGGGAGGGGTGGTGGCCTGGAACACGACACCAACGTTTTCTGCTGGACCTGGCCTGCCATTAGGTGACTCAGTGTGTTTCCCAGGACTTTAGCCAAGAAGCAGGGACAAAGTTGCAGCTTTTATTTTTATCTCTTAGGGTGGGACTGTTTTGTCTTGGCACTAGGTCCACAGGAAGGCCTCCCTGCTTAATCACCTCTCTTCCTGTGATCTCATCGACCAGAGCACAGCTTCAGCCAGGAAAACAGAGGCCCAGAGCCTGAAAGAGCTTCCACGATGTCCCAGGTCACTGGGCTTGGACCTGCTTGCGTTTAAACCCTAGCTCTCCTGGGCATCAGTTTTCCAATATATATAAAGTGAAGGTAATAATTCCAGTCTCACCAGCTACTTGTGAGGATCGAGGGAGAAAATGTGTACATAAAGGTCTTAGCACGATGCTCTAGCTCAATAAATGGTCCCCCCCGAGTGGCCCTACAGCAGTAGTTAACAGTGTGGTTTCTGGAGTGAGACAGTCCAGACTAGGTGGGTTTGAACCTTGAGGCCTCTTTTTTCCACTTGGGTGACCTTGGGCAACTTTATCTTGCTGAGTCTTGGTTTCCTCATTGCTAAAGTGGGAATAATAACAGTACCTATCTCATGGGGTTATTGTGAGAATTAAATTATGCAAAACAAACATTTAGCACAATTGCCAGTACATACAAATGGTGCAACAAAGGCAAACTACTCATTATTCTCAAGATCTTTTCAATCTGATATCCTTCAAAGTCTAGCTCAAGGTGCCATCCTTTCCACAACCCTATTAATCACTTCTCTGACTTTCATTGATTTTGACATCTCTTAGAATCCATTTTGCATTGTTCCTGTTTATGTCCATGCCCTCAAAAATATAACTGGACCTCCCAGGCTCACCTTGAGGCCTGTCTTACACATCATTACTGTATCCCCAAACCTCCCAAACCCAATCCCAAGAGCACTGACATCAGAGAATTACACTGTACATTACACAGCAAAAGTTCCTAAAATTGTTTTAAAAACAGCTTTATTTCTTCAAGTTTCCACTTCCTAGGCAGTTGTCCATTCTCATTTCTCCCCTTTTTAGCCGCCGCCCCCTGCCCCCTCTAAGCCCTCTTCCTTCTCCAAGTCTCCTGGTGGGGAATATGTATGTATGCAATGGATTCCGTTAGTTGGGAGCCCCAGGGGGGTGAAAACACATACACGTTTAGGTATATAAAGATGTTTAGATATATAAATAAATAGACATTTAGATATATAAAATATAGAAAGGGATATATTTATAATCCCTTGGTGCCCTCAATGAATCCATTCATTAATTCATCAAATATCTGAGTGCTCACTTTTCCTGGGACCAGCTATCTGCTGGAATAAGAAAGGAATGAGGCTCTGGCTCTCATGGAACTTACATTTTACTGGAAGAAGACAGGGAGTATAAAATTTCAGCTAGTGGAGGTGCTGTAAAGACAACACGGCTTTATGAGAGTGATGAGGGGGCTAAAATACGCCCGGTAGTCTATTGGGTGGTAGGAGTGGACTCGGAGGTGAAAACTGAGCCGAGGTTCTTCTTATAAACGGGTACACTGAAACAGACAATTTCAGGACTTAGTGGCTGAAAACTGGCAGGCAGGTCCTCACTCACGATGACGCCACTTTCCTGAACGCTGAGCCTCTTTGAGGAACCGCAAAGGTCGCAAACAGCAAGTTGCGGGGGCCCAAGCGCCTGCGCAGAAAGCCGCAGCCTGCTTGACGTCAGCGCGCCAGGCCCTGCCCGGCCCCGCCCCCTGTGACGCCACCCTCGCCGCAGCCACGCCCCGGCCACACGCACTCTCGCGCGCATGCTCCGAACCCCGCCCACGTGCGTCAGAGAATGGCCTCGGACTCCCTGGCAGCCCCTGACGTGTCGGGGAGGAGCCGCGCGCGGAGGTGCGCGGAGTGGAGCTCAGGGCTGCGGACTGGAGCGGAGCTGAGCGGCTGGGCGGGCCTGGCCAGGCCAGCGGAGCGGAGACGTCGGTCGAGCGGCGGCGAACATGCGCTTTTGACACATTGGAGGTGAGCCTGCGGTGCCGGGCCGCTCCCGAAGGCTCCGGGACGGGCGGGCGGCGCCGAGGCCTGTCCCCAGGGAGCTGGCCGGGCCTTGGGGCTGTGTCCGAGGCCCCGCCGGGCCGGACAGGGCCCGGGTGCTGGGGCGGCCAGTCCGGGGGCAACTGTTCCAACCGCTCTAACTGCCCCCTGCCTTCCTGGTCCGAGGTGGGGCCCACCAGAGGCGCTTGGAAGGGTGCGAGCCCTGCGGCCTCTGGAGGATGTCCCTGCGTCCGGGGGTGGGGTGAGGGATGGCGGGGACGGAGGCCGGGACGTGGCACCGTGGGCCCGGGCGCTAGTGGCGCAAGGAGTGCTCCGCGTTGGAGGTGGCAGCGGCGTGCCCAGCCCTGTCCCTCCACCGCCTCCTCCCCCCATTCCTTCTGCTGGGAGGGTGGTTCGGAGCCAGGTTGAATTTTGAACTCTCATCGCTTCTCTCCTGCGGGGGTCGAGAGCGGAAGCAGCCCACCTTGGGCTCAGATGGCATTCCCGTGATTGCCCGCCCGTAACTGCTGATCACCCTTCTTGGAGTTCAGAAAAGTGCTACCAAACGTTCGGGTTGCTTGCGCTCACCTTTTTTTTTTTTTTTTTTTTAAACTGGTAAGCAACGAAGTAACCATTTAAGTTTTGCCAGGAAAGTGAGGGTTCTTTCACTACTGATAATTACATTCCATTTCTGTGGCGCCTTTACGCGTTTCAGGGCACTCTTGCTATCTCCTTTGAATCTCATCACCTGGTGGCTGTGCCTGATTTCTGTTATCGCCATTTGACGAATGGCGAGATTGAGACCAGGTGGGGTTGGGGTAATAGGTAATTTATACTGTGGGTTGTTATCAACTGGTGAGTGGCTTCACTTGGTTCTGAATTTACGTCTCCCGGCTTGGAGTTCTGGTTTCTTTTTGGGGGATTTTTACCCTCTTCTCAGCTAGAAAGCAAAGTAGAAAAATTTGACTTGTCAAAATACCAGAAGCTAGTAGCAGATTTATTCACATACTTTTGAGCAGACCACCTAGGACAAGAACTGGTACTCAGTTTTAAGAGAAATCCTACTCTTAAGACTTGTTCACGGTTGCTGCCTAATTGTTTTGTCTGATAAATTGTGTTGCTCTTAATCCATTTGTGAAATAGGATAATGGCTTTGCTAAATTATGAAGTTGGTGGGGTAAAATGCAGCATTAAGTCATGTGTTGAGAATAGAGGAGAACTAAGATACCTCTTCTGAATCTTGTTTTTTTCTTTGGAGGGGAGTGGTAAGTAGGTTTATTTTTCTTAGAGGAGGTACTGGGGATTGAACCCAGGACCTCATGCACGCTAAGCATGCGCTCTGCCATTTGAGCTATACCCTCCCCCCCATCTTCTGATTCTTTATTAAAATTATAATTTAAAAACAGAGATTATAAGGAACAACAACAACAATAACAAAACCCTTTGGCTAGCCCTGGTTGCAGGTTGACCTGGTCCAGATAGAAGTTGCTAAATCTTATGAAGCTGTTTTTTTTTTAAGTTCTGTTTTTTGCTTTTAAAAATTAAATAAATTGAAATTGGAAGAGGAGCACTTACAATAAGTAAAAATGTAGATCTGGCTTTCATGACATCTCCGAGGCTTATTTTTATTTTCATTTTAAGTCTCGCTTAGATAAATTTGGTTACTAAAGCTTAAAATTACTTCTGACATAAGTTTCTGAATACTCATAAGGTAGAAAAAGAAGTTTGGTAGTCAGGACCAAAAGGGAGACTGTATGATCAACTTTGAAAAGTTAAAAATTCTGTAAACATCACTTTTGGGAGAAGTAGAAGAATTTTGATAGAAAGGCACCTCTTATCTATGGGGAGTTCCAGAAAAACTCTTCCAGTCTCAGCAGTCCATTGTACAACTACTAACAAGAGGACAATGTCATATAAAATGGATTTTCTTATCATTACACAAAGAATAATTCCTTTATAACCCTAGCAGTTTGGACAGGCTGTTTTATATTGAGTTGATTTGTCAGTTGCTGGATTTCTGAAGGTCACACACGGTATGATAATGCCCCATGTAAAAGTTGTCATACTTTTCAGATTCTAACTCTGTCCATAGGAGACATGGTATTGAGAGATTTGGGTAGTAGGGAAAGTACATAATTATCTACCTTCATTTCAGCTGCAGAAGCTTGTAGACGTGTCATTAAAGCTTTATTTTTCTTTTTTTTTAAACGATAGTTTTCTGTATTGGCCAACTTTCTATAGCCTACTATCTCCAGTTACATAGTTTCAAATAACACAGTGAACACATCCTGTTGTAACTTGAAGCAAGATGAACAGATTGTCTTTATAGTCCCTGAGAAGGTCTTTTGAATATCTGCAGTGGTAGCAAATTTTAATTTGTAAAAAATCTGAGTTTTGGAATGGATAACTCGAATGAAATTAGAGTAATAAAGCTGGATAGTACCAATTAGGAAGCAGTAAAAATTAACTGTGATCACAAAAAAAGAAATTTTGTTTAGTTTTTTATCTGGCTCTTCAAGGCTGTTCCAAAAGAGGTTTTAGAAATGTTTTCAGTAATGGTAATATCTCTGAAATATGCACATAGCTTCTGGAAGTGATTAATTTTAAGGTATCATTTGTTATAAATTCTGAAGCACGTTTATTTTGTGGTTATGTTTCAAAGGTCTGCAATCACACCACCAGGTATTTTTTTTTTTTTAATAATTTAATGAAATTTATTCTGTGTTTACTATGTTCCAGACTCTGTGCTAAGTACTTTCAAACATTAACTCAATCTTTATAACAACTCTTTTAAAATTAGTGTCTCCACTTTATAGGTGAGAAAATGGGTCACTGGGTGGTTAAGTAACTTGCCCAAGGTCAGTTAGTGAGTAGAGGACTCTGATTCAAACCTGGGCAGTTTGGATCCAGGGTCTGGACTCATAACTGTTACGCTGTGCTATTCCTGTCACTTGGTCCCCTGTTAAATGTTTTTAATTGGTTTGTTCTGGAATAGAAGATGATAGTCATTTTAGTAAAAGTTTTCTGGCATAAATTACAATACTGTTTGAGGGACCAAAAAAGTGAGTCGTATAAGTAGCCTATTAATTAGAAAAATTGTTGTCAATATTCAGTTTACATAAGATTCAGCCAAAAAACAGAAGCATGTTTATAATGAAACCATATTAAAGTAGTTTTGCTAGAATTATTTGACACTGAACTAAGTAGCTGGATAAGGAGGATACAAGAAATAGAACTAGATTCTCAAGGAGTTTCACCTGAAAGGCTGTTTAAAACCTGAGTCGCCAGGGGACGCTGATGGAAAAATTGGTAGTTGTATTAAGAATATGGCCCATTCAAGAACCAAAAGTCAGGGACAAATGGATACCTTATAGTACACCGAGAGGTGCAAACACTGAGGTTCCGCAGGGAACACTACTTAGTTAAGCCTCTTGAAAGTACTAACTGCCGTAGGCCCTCTGATACTGTATAAATGGGTCAATAACAGCAACAAAAAACAGCCTCACACAGAAAACTTTCAAACTGGGCACGTGAATGATAACATTTGTAAATAAAAACAGCACTAACCCTATTTGTAGAAGGATTGGCGTCACATTCAAATACATTCAAGCGTTACATGCCAAGGAAGGCATCTAGTAGTCATGAACCTCCATGAGGACACTGGCCCATGGACCACACAGTCATCGGATGTACATAGTAAGGGGGAGGGTACAGCTCAGTGGTAGAGCGCATGCCCAGCACGCCTGACGTTCTGGGTTCAATCCCCAGTACCTCCACTTAAATAAATAAACATAATTGCCCACCTCGCCAAAAAAACAAACAAGAATTTAAAAAAAATGTGCATAGTAACAGAAGGAGTACTGAAAACTTAAAAGTATCCTGCCCATGAGTAGAGTCTTGAAATATTGAAGTAGCACAGTCACTCAACTCCAAAAGGCATGCATGTAATCTAGAGAAGGTCCAAAGCATGACAGCAAAAATATTTAAGGGACCAAGATGGCTGCCAGGTGAATATAAGCTGAAAAGATACTCACTGAGAAAACCAGGTATTATCATTTTATCATCAAAGTTTACAGAATTGGAAAGGGCCTAAAAAAGAATAAAAACTTGTTCACCAAATACTAGAACCTTAAAAGGGAGCAATGCACTAAATGTATGGTAAATTTAAGACCAAAAATAGGAAACTCACTGTTGGCTACAAAATTATGAAGCTTACCTCAATTGCATAATATAAAATCAGTAAATTAAAAATTTTAGACTTGAAATCTTTAATTTAAAAAATACCATATAAAGATCGGGACTTTCTTGGACTCGTTTTGATTCCTCTGGAGTTTCCACTTGCTTTTTTTTTTTCTTACTGACCACAAGTGATTTGCTTTCACTATGACCTCAGAGTTATCCAGCTTCCTGGTGTGTGTTGTATGGGATTCCTCATGTTTCTGGAGCCGTCCATCTGGCTGGGTTACTTTCTGGGCCTGATGGACTAGCCTTCGTCTTGGGATGTCTCTTCTTTGCAATCCGGGGTGGGAACCACTATTTCCTCCATCCTGTGCAGTCCAGCTCTTGTTTTTTCTCTTTTGTAGCTGTCTCAGGGAGTGTGGAGGAGGTAACTCTCCTGGGTTCTTGTAGGAGAAAAAGTTCTCTCATTTCCTGAATTATCTGTTTTCTCTAGGTTGAGTAGATCCTAGGATTTTCTTACTCGGGCTACTGGCTTTTCTCATTTGTCTAGTGGTTCTTGGTTGTGCATTTATATTTAAGACTTAAGAGCTGGACAGTGATTAGGTAGCTAGTGTGCAGTGGTGTTTCTAAGGCTCTCCCTGGTAAGTCCCATCAGCTCCCTGTTCTTTGATGTGGAGCCTACTCTGAGCTTTATAATCGACTGTGAATGTGGCTTGGCATGCATCAGACTGACAATTTTGTCTAGCCGAGGATGATAGGTTTTATATTCCTGGTTTAATACATGGTGGTGTGTTGTGAGGTAGAAATAAACTACCCACAACATCTTTTTGCTTACTCCGTTCTTGAAATAGGAATTTCGATGTTAATAAAGGAAAGCAATACTTTGAGAGCAAAGAGGGAAGAATAAAAGAAAGATCATAATTCAAATTCAAATATTTGTTGGATTTCTACCGTGTTCCATGTTTTTGGTGATGCAAAAGGGATTTATATGTAAGACATAGGTCCTGCCCTCCGGAACTAACTGGAGGCCTCACCCTTTCCTGTCTCTTCAAATGTTTCTTGTTTAAAATCGAGGAAGGAGCAGCAGAACTTTGCTTCACGTGTTCCTCAGATCTTCATGACGTTTTGCAAAACCGTACTTTATTGACTGTGTGTCAGAAACTGAGTATTTGACTTGCACATTGAACCGTGGTTGCCAGTGTTCAAGTGGCAAATGTGTCTACCGAGATTTGAGGGCCAGTTAGTGCCCGTGAACTTCTTTAGGGCTGGTTACATAGATTTCAAATGTAGTCAACAATTTTTCTTTTGGGATTTTGGGGAAAGACCTTAGAGCATTCAAGGGACACATGATTGTTGCCTTACCCTTAGATGCTTCTCTTATGTGTCCTGTAATTATATCTTCAACTGGTGTGTCAAGGAGACTTAGGCAGTTAGTCTGAGGAGTTTTTGATGTCACATGGTGATGTCTTTAAGTGCCTTGGGTATTCTTTAGAAATACAGATACCTCTTGCTGCTGGATTAGCCTCACCTTCGTTTACAGCTTACTACGAATTAAATTACAGGTATCACTAAGATTATCCCTACATCTGGGGAAACTGAGTGGGAATTGGGAACTTTGTTGAAGGGATAGGATTATAAAATTAATCAGTATTATTTACTCATCAGCATACATACTTGAAGAAACAAGTCATCTGATACTGTCCAAACCCTTATTAGATGAAAATACTGAGACTTTAACAGATTAAGCAGATTGCTTACAGAATTTAACAGCAGAATTGGAACTCTGGACTCCAGTCTCACCAGGACTCCTAACTCTGGGGTTTACACATGAAGAGCTGTCATGCTTTAAGAGATTAGCATAACAGACAATAGTGTACCAGTGTAGGGCGAATCAGATTAGAGGAGGGGGCGTTTGGTGCACGAAATATTTATCCAGTACTTAATGTCTGCACATTGTAGGTGTTCAGTAAACGTTTGCAAGCACTACGTATGTTCTCTGAGTAGAGTGCTACGCTTGGTGCCATGAAGGGATGCAAAATATGTCTAGGACCCGTCTCTTCAAAGAACTCTGAAGCTGATTGGTAATTTAAGATAATTGGGAGATTGACCAACATGCCAAAGGTAATAATAGATGGTGTGGTCAGGGAGGACTTGACTGAAACAAAAAAATCACAGTAGGCCACAAAGATATTAAAGTCATTGTGTGTAGTTCCATTTTTAATTTTATTCAACTAGCAACCATTCTTGTTTCTCTTTGGTAAACCTGCCCTCAAAATGGATTTCTGTATTCTTGTCGTGACTTTTTGCTAAACATTCATAAGTAGTGGGTTGTGCTAGATGAACTCCCAAGTTCTCTACAACTCCAAGTTTTTATTAATTTACTTTTAAATCTGGTCTTGGATTCTTGCTGCCCAGTATGGATTAGGTTGAATCAATTTTGGTTTGACTTAGTAAATATTATTGAGTATCTGCTGTTGTGCAGAAATTGTGCTGGGGTTGAAAGAAGTAAGAAGAATACACAGCCTAATAGGGGCCATAGGGGTGTAAGCAAATCCATTAGGATGCGGTGAGTGTGTTCATGAAAGCACGTGTGGGGTGGAGGGAGCCGGGGGGGGTGTGTGTGTGGGAGATTTGGCGCTGTCTGGATGAGGACAGGAAAGGCTTTCTGGAAAACATGACAGCTAGGTTTCAGAGGATAAATAGGTGCTTTCCAAATGCACAGGGAAGGGCCAGCCTTTCCAGGTAGGGAAAATATGCAGACCTGAAACGGAATGGCGAGGTCGGGCAGCTCTGAAGAGCGCAGCTGGAACCGGACGGGAGATGCGGGGTGAGGGGGTGGGGGTGCGGCGGCGGGGCGGGGTGAGACCGAGCCGCTGTAGGCGGGAGTCTAGCGCCTGTGGTGTTCCGCCGCCGGGCGGGTAGTGGGGTAGGGTGGGGGTGGTTTAAGGCAGTCAGCCCACATGCAGGGCTAACTAAGTAGAAATTTTTCACCGTCTCTGAACACCTTGGGAGAAAGAACCGAGATGAAGGAACATTGAAGTTGGAGGAATAGTGGCTTTATGGAGGAAGCGTGGGACTTACGAGAGAATTAGCAGGAAATTCTTAGAAATGTAATAATAGTAAATTATTGGGAATGTGCCTGATCTCCTAGTAGGGTCACCTGGCGTAAAATGTTTCAAGCATGTGTTTTGAAGGATTGTACAACACAGAGCAGCAGTCACAGCAGCTCTGACAGCAAGCTTCTTTCTATCCCCGGATTCCCAGAAGATCACTTAGCCTTAAGCCAGCTGCTGTGTGCAGGGTGATTATGTGGGGCCATTCCCCAGAACTTAGTGCTGTGACCAAAAGTGCTTCATGTGGCTTCAGTGTCTTTGTTCTGTTCATTTCCTGTCATGACCTTGTCCACCCCCGAGAGCGGGGTGGTGAAGGGATTTATGTGCCTGAGTTATAAGAAAGAGTTAAACCCTCTTAGAATCTTTCATGTTTGACTCCCTCCAGAACGCTGCAGATTTAGTATTGTCCCAGATTTTATACTTTTATTAAGATTCCTATGTTCTCAATTTATTTTTGTCTTTAATATTTCACAGGCTTTCTTGATCATGGATGGTGAAGATATACCAGATTTTTCAAGTTTAAAGGAGGAAACTGCTTATTGGAAGGAACTTTCCTTAAAGTATAAACAAAGGTAACACTGAAAAGCATCTTAAAAATAGGAGAGGGCTTTGGAACACATCCTCTCTAGCCTGTGCATTTTTTTTTTTAAACAAAGCTAAATTTAGAGTTCGATTTAGGATTGGGATTCTTGAAATAGTCATAAACATTGCTGGTATTTAAGTAGTGTAAAAATGTCATAAATCCTTGTATTACTTGAATTATTAAAGTAGTAAGAAAACTTAGTGTCATTTGTGATTTCTTCTGGTAGCTTACCTCCTTTTATGCTTATTACTATGCTTGGCCATCTTTGGCCTGCTCTGTGTGCTCTGATTCTGCCTTGTCATTTTGGTCTTTTGGAGATTCTGATAAGCTGTCTAGGGCTCCTTAGATCAGACTCTGTTCAAGCAAGTGTTATCGGTGTCTGGAGCCAGCAAAGCTTTGAGGGGGGGGGGGGGCAAGAGCTTCAGGGGTAATACAGAGCATTTTGTAAAATCTCAGTTACTTCAGTTAGTTGGGAAAACTTTTAGGTAACCTTTTAAGCACCAAAACTTGTCTTAAATTTCTTTTTAAAATGGAATCTTTCTAAGAAACATATACATTTTCCTACTTTGGTTAACAGTTTACTGTGCCTTACCAAACCTTTTACTGCCATTGCATTGTTACTGCTGAAGCCAGTGGACGTGGAAGGTGTGTGTCTGTGGCAGGGCTTCTTAGTCTTTTTTTGTGCTGTAGATGCCTTCATAGACTGGGGAAGCCTATGGACTCCATCTCAGAATAATGTTTTTAAATGCTTAAAATTAAATAATAGAATTACAAAGGAAATCAGTTATATTGAAAAAACACCTAAATGCTAAACTAATTTGTGGATAGTAATATGTACATCTTCATTAATACATTAAGTAAGAAAGATACAAGGTTATATAAAATGTGCATCCTTTTGAGGCTTATAACTTATTTTCATTGAACCCTGCATGTAGGGTAAGATGTACAGCAGATTGTCTTTATTGTTTAGTGTATTTTATGGTAGTATAATGTTGAGGCAAAAATGATTGAATTGATACATAATCATCTTCAAGATGGTCCTTACGGTTCCTAGTGTAACCATCTTCCCCATTTTGTTTCTCATTAGCTTCCAGGAAGCTCGGGATGAGCTAGTTGAATTCCAGGAAGGAAGCAGAGAATTAGAAGCAGAGTTGGAGGCGCAATTAGTACAGGCTGAACAAAGAAATAGAGACTTGCAAGCTGATAACCAAAGACTGAAGTATGAAGTGGAAGCGTTGAAGGTAATTGTGGCCTTAGAAGCTGGTATCCAATATGCTGGGTTTTATTAAAATGAGAAATACATTTTTTTCAGGTGGAGCTTAAGAACAGTAGGCAATATATAAGTATAAAATGGCCTAAAGTGAATTTTTGACACACCATTTTCTTTCATAGAACCAGGGGAAAGGTGATTTAGAGTTCAGGAGTTCACTTCGAAACTGTAGCTGTCGGTTTTTTAGCTATAACCTTCCTAGCTATAATATTATGTTGTAGTTCCTGTAATTTTTCAGAAGCTGCCTGATGATTTGTTTTGACAGATTGCCTCATTCAGTGGTACTTTAAAATTATATTGGTATGAAATGCATATTTATTTCATTATGGTTCATAGTCCCTTTAGTTTGAGAGTTTAGTTTGGATTTAAAAAGTCCTTTCTAACAAGAAATTTTCACAAATAAAAAGATTAACTCCTTTTGCTGCTCTTCATCATATGCCTAAACCAAATGTTTGCGGTTTTTCTGTGTCTGGGCAGGAGGATGGGTTAGGGGATGGTTGGGGTGGGCAGGTAAGGTGTAGGGAATTTGAACTCTGTCAGTCAACTTCTTTCCTTACTCTCGGCTGCATTCAGCCTGAGAACTCAGGATCCCCCACCAAGGTTGAAGCTTTTGAGGCAATGGTTTTACTATTTTACCTCTTTTCAGAGAGATCATTATTAGATTTCTTTGAGAGGAAAATGATTGACTAATTTTATATGAGTTAAGGCACTTGGAATGAATGTCATTGTTTTTAAATATTATGAAAATGAGGGAGGGGTACAATCAACTCAGACTGTGGGTGAATTTTTGGATCCCCCCACCCTGTCCCTTACTTGGGGTACATCCGTTGTTAAAGAAAGCTATGTTAATGACGCATACTTTCCTTCCTATACCCACGCCTTCAGGAGAAACTAGAACATCAATATGCACAGAGCTACAAGCAGGTCTCAGTATTAGAAGATGATTTAAGTCAGACTCGGGCCATTAAGGAGCAGTTGCACAAGTATGTGAGAGAGCTGGAGCAGGCCAACGATGACCTGGAGCGAGCAAAAAGGTACATGAGTGATGGGCATTTTGTTGTAATAACCAAAGTTGGCAATCAGTGATTAGAATCTGTCTTTAGGCTCAACCTGTCACCTGGATCTTAGTCCCAGAACACATCCTTCTGGTATCTCATGTCACCTGTAACTCACTGCATTGAAACTTACCAGAAACCCTTATCTCCCCAGAAAATGCCCTTCCAAGCTTTTCTTTCCATTATGCCTTTTTCCTTCGTCTTTCAGGTACCTTTTTTTTTTTTTTTTTTAAAATATCTGTCTTATTCATTCCTCCATCTTTCCCTCTGTGTTCTCAATACTACCACACTTTCTGTAGGTTCTCACATCTTACAGCTGAATTCTGCAGTTACGTCCTACCTGATCTGCTTTTAAATTTTCACTTGTTTTTATTGTCTTCTGTTTTAATACTGATCAATGAATTTTCTCAAAATAATGCTTTCATTATGATTTTGCTGAGCAGCCTATAGTGGCTTATCATTACTTGGCCAAGGTTTCATATGTCTATAATTAGTTGTTTCTTAACCATTCTAGACTTAGTTCTTATTACTTAACAATTATTTTTTGATATTTCTTTCCTTAATATTTGAGTGACTCATAAATGCTTGGCATGATGTTAGAGTTGAGGATACAGAGATAAGCTAGCCATTGCCCTTGGGCTTGACAGATATGGGTGTTCCACGTGATAAACACTGGTAAAAAGAATGTACAAGCTGCTGCAGGGCATAGAGAAGGGGGCAGCTGAAGTACCTTGTGGTAACTGGGGAAGCTGAGTCTGCGAGGAGAAATAGGTATTATCCAGGTGAAGAGAGAGATGCAGAGGCAGAGAGGCAGGAAGGTGCACAAGGTGTTAATATTTCACTTGATTGAAATGTGTAGAGACAGTATGGCTGAACAAGATGAGACTGGAAGGCGTTTGGGGCTGGATTGTGGAGAACCTTGTTCTTGTGTTTGAAAGTCATTCTACAGGCAAAGGGGCACTCTTTAAGAATTTTCTAAAATTAGGAGTATTACCAGATGGTGATTCGAAAAGGTAATACTGAGGAATTGAAAGTAGGGAGGGGGAGATGTGAAGACCATTTAGGAGTAATCCAGGTGATGGGTGAAGAATTAAGCCAGGAGCAGATTGGAAGAGAGCAAATGGAACTGAGAGATGTTTTGACAGTTGATAGGACTTGATAAAATTGGACATGGCATTACTAGTTCTAACTTGAGGTTAGGGAATTTTATTTCTGTAGCAAATAGCACGTAATGGGTAGACAGCACAATAGTAGGTACCTGTCTATGTTTCTTGAATAAATGAGTGAGATGAGAAATGCGGGAAGAAGAGGGTTGGTAGGGAGAAAGTAAAGGGAGTGGGACCCGGGACTTCGTGTTTTAAACAGATTCTTAGTTAATTCTTACATACTCTAAAACTGTTGAAAAGTTTTCTTCATGAAAATGTGTAAACTGGATCGAATCGTGTTTAAAATCCAGTGTGGAGGTATAAATTGTATAATAAGTGGCCTTCCTTTAAGAAACTTTGAGTTTAGATTGGAATGTAAGAGAAAAGAATATATTAAATGGCCCCAAATGATAGTAGAGACACTAAGTACACCAGAGGTCCGAAGAGGGTGAGATCATTCTTTTTCAGCTGGGCCAGGCTTTCTAGGTCAGGAAATGGCATGAGATGAACTGACAGTTTTTTGTATTAGTTGTTTGCACATTATTTAGTTTGTGGACTCTAATTTTTTTTTTTTCCTTTTTAGGGCAACAATAGTTTCACTGGAAGACTTTGAACAAAGGCTAAATCAGGCCATTGAACGAAATGCATTTTTAGAAAGTGAACTTGATGAAAAGGAATCTTTGTTGGTCTCTGTACAGAGGTTAAAGGATGAAGCAAGAGGTAACATTTATGACTTAAAGAATATTTATCTCTTGCCTTACTGTCCCTAAGCCAGAGTGGTAAGCTATCTTAAGGTTCAACTTTTTAAAGCTATATACATTTATATACTTCTGTCAGACACCATGCTCAGGACTTTTAATCTCTTAACTCAATACCTACATTATCAACTCTAGAAGGTAGATATTATCCCCATTTTGTAGGTCAGAAAACTGAGGCACAGAGTTTGAGTTTTGTTCCCCCTTATCTTCAGTTTTGCTTTCCGTGGTTTCAGTTACCTGCGGGCAGCTGCAGTCTGAAAATAATGAGTGGAAAATTCCAGAAATAAACAGTTCATAAGTTTTAAATTGTGTGCCATTCTGCGTAGCAGGAGAAATCTTGTGCTGTCACATTTGGTGGATGTGAATCATCCACTGGGGATCTTGGAACATCCCCCTTGGATGAGGGAGGACCACTGTCCTTTAGATACCTCGTATAAGTGAAGTCATACAGTATTTGTCTTTTTGTGACTGACTTATTTCATATCATAATGAACATGGGTGTGCTAATATCTCGATGTCCTGCATTGAGTTCTTTTGGATATATATCCAGAAGTGGGATAACTTTGTATCCTTTTTTAATATAAGTTTCTGTAGGTCAGTTGAGTATCTGGAAAAGAACATTATTTTTTGGATTAAAAATTCAGTATTTGAAAGCAAGAAAACAATTTGCAACTGTTCTGAATATTTCCTTTCTAAAATAAAATATTCCATAGCAATAATTAATAAAAAATGCCAACTCATTTAAGATTACAAAATGACCTTCATTGATTTTGTAATAATCCTCAAATACATCATTTCAAAATAAATACAAATGAGTTGGTTAAGAATATTTATTTTGTGTCATAAAGGTTCACTGTGAATTCTACTTGGACTCTGCCCTAATTCTTTTTGCATATAGGCATAAATAACTGTTCTCTTAGGCTTATAGCATTTGTAGATTCCAAGTGATCATTTAGACAGTAGGATTGTCATTTTTATTCCCCTAGAAATAAAAATTGTTAATTAGGAAATTTATTTTTGAGAAATAGTAGTTTAGGAAGAGTGTCTATGGCATTTCAATTCAATGATTTTTTTTTTTGTTGAGGGGGAGGGTAATTAGATTTATTTATTTTTAATGGAGGTACTGGGGGTTGAACCCAGGACCTCATGCATGCTGAACATGTGCTCTACCACTGAGCTACACTCACCCCCTTTTATGGCATTTCAGATATGACTTTGCTTGATGTAGTTGGTTCCTGTAGCGAATTTTATTACCTTTGCAATATCTTACAGATTTAAGACAAGAATTGGCTGTTCGGGAAAGACAGCAGGAAGTGACCAGAAAGTCAGCTCCCAGTTCTCCCACTCTAGACTGTGAAAAGATGGATTCTGCTGTCCAGGCATCACTTTCTTTGCCAGCTACTCCTGTTGGCAAAGGAACGGAGAATAGTTTTCCTTCACCAAAAGGTTTGTGATGTCTCTTCTTTTTGAACCTTTGGTAGATGATCAACTTTAGAGTGTTTGCTGATGAAGCAGGCATTGCTAGGATTTAAGCAATAATTTCAGTTTAAAAGTTGGTTAAGTGGCACTGTGTGAAGCAGAAGGAATTGTTTCCTAGGCCACTCATACACAGGAAACAATGAGACGATGGCTACGTTAAAGACAAGAGCAGCTTAATAAGTTGAAATTGTAAAAAGTTAAAGGTTTTTAAGGAAAGTTTATCTTTTGACTGTAGCAGTAATACATGTTGATGTAGAAAAATTTAAAAGCAGGAAAGAAAATCCATCTGCAGTCTTACTGCTTTTTAAAGTCAATTAACACTGAATTTTTTTTTGTCGAGTTTGCTTTTTTGTGTTTGTGCCACCTTCTTGTTATACACAAGTTTTGGGATTGTATTTAAATGCAGTTTTACTTCTTGCTTTTGTCACTTAACTATCAGGGGACAGAAGTCTATACACAGAATGTACAGAGACTCATCAAGTTATCATTCAGACTCGTCTAAGATTGGCTTGGATGGACGTGTCCATTCTATGACACACTCAGTAGCTGCCATTTCAAAGGTGAAATTCAGAATAACCGATGAATAGTACATGAAGAATATTCCTTTTGCCATCAGTCAAGGTGTTTTTTTAAAAATCCAGATAAGCAGAAAAACCATTTAGTAGCCACTAGATGGAATTTTAAGACTGGAACCCTGAAGCTCTCAATTGAGATTTATTTAGTTTTTGCTGCTTATAGATCATATTTCATCTACTTTCACTTCCTCTATACTTTTTTTTCTCCCCGAATGGAAGCTATCTTTCTTCCCATCCTTTTTTCAAATATAGGATTTTCTCTTTCAGAAAGTGATACAGGAAGGGTTCTGTCTGGACAGTTAGGATGGTAAGCCCTCTGTGTCTGTGTGCCCAATGCAGTAGCTACTCAGATGTGACTATGTAAATTTAAATTCTTAGTAATTTAAATGAATTAAAATTAAAAATTGAATTTCTAACTGCATTGGCCAAATTTCAAGTGCTCAGTCGTCCTTGGATAGGTAATTCACTCCATCTTCATCTTGCTATGAGGTGATATTAGAGAAAGTATAATTACAAGGTGGTGCTGGTTGTACTGGTATGTGCTGGGTTTGCTGCTGAGGCACAGGGCGGGCAGTGTGCAGATCACAGCGGTCACCAGGAGCGCTCACTGCGTTTTTCAGAATGGCTGCTTGTGTATTTGAGAACCTCAAACTTACTAACATTTGAGAATTTACAATGTTTTACTTTTATCTTTCTAATTAGAATTATGCAGGTAAGTTCTGAAAATTCTTCAGTTGAGCACTGGTCAGAACAGTGAGGAGCCTCTCGGGGTGTCAGTAGGACATAGCGCTCGCTGTGGCATAGAATTAGGATATGTCAGTCCCAAGGCAGCAGTATTTGTCCAGATAGACACATCTTTAGATTGGAACTGATAGCGTGAACTTTCACTGACTTAAAGCTGCCATTTCATGACAAGGAGGTGGGCACAGATGCAGTGAGAAGCCAGAGGGTAGAAAATCATTGGCAGGATTGAAGAGCTGATCTCTCTGAAGTAGTTCCTCTCTAACTGCATTTCCTTGATATAATGCCTGTTTCCAAAAAGCATTTAAGACAACTTACCATGAAAGTACAGATTTAATAATACTTAAAGTACAAAATTCAGGGGAATAGTGAAAAATTAGATCTAGAGACTTCTGACAAGAAAAGTATAGCAGTTTCCTTACATCACATTGCATACCTGTATTACTCAGGATGCTGGGAGTGTAGTTCTGCCTTCAGTGAGATCATATTCTAGAGCACAAGGGTAATGGCAGCAGCAGTAGCAAGAAAAGCATTTTGCATGCTGATTAGCACTGTAGAAAACAGATGAAAATAATAGCCAGCATTTATTGAGTACTTACTGTGTGCTAGGCATTTAAAAAGTGTATTAACTAATTTAAACTTCACAGTGGCTTTATCAGATAAGTGCTGTTATTACTCACCCCCCTTTTACACAGGTGCTAAATGGCAGAGGTGGATTTATATCTAGCAGTTTAGCTCCAGAGCTCTTAACCACTGTGCTTTAATACCTCAAAAATAATGTAAGTGCAAAACTGAAAACCTTCTTTGCTGTAAGAAGATGTGAAAAATATCATGCTAAATACCATGATTCTGAACAGGAAGACATGGTTGCAATACCCATCTTCCCCAAATCAGTCAGTAGTTTAAATTTCTAAGAAAATTCTTAACAGGATTTTTAATGTTGGAAAGTTGATTGTAAAGTCACTCTGGAAGAGTAAATGTGCAAGAATAGTCAAGAAAAGTTTGAAATAGAGGGGAGGGTATAGTTCAAGTGGTAGAGTACATGCAAAGCATGCATGAGGTCTTGGGTTCAATGCCTAGTACCTCCTCCAAATCGAAATAAGTGAATAAACCTAATTACCTCCCCCTGATTTAAAAAAAAAAAAAAAGAAAAGTTTGAAATAAGTTAGTAACAAAGAGGCTTTGCCCTTTAGAATACCGAATATATTCTAACAGTGTAATAACTAAAACAGCATAATTCTGGTGGAATAGACAACTTACTGGAACTTGAAATACGTAGGGAATTCAGAGTATGGTTTTAGTGCCAGGTCAGATGAGATATGTTCTTCTCTAAATGGTTTTGGGACAATTGGATATCCATTTGCAGGGGAAAAAATTAGATATTTGATGAGTTAAGTGATCTATGTCTAAAAAAGTCTTTTAGAAAAATATTAGAAAATGTGGGGGACATTTTTATAATATTGAGGTGAGGAAGCCCAAGGCTTCCCCTCAAAACACAAAGTTTAAAAGATAAATGTCACACTGAAAAATAAAACATATAAGAGAAAGGGTGACTGTCTATAATGTATAGTGCTCTTGTAAATTGATGAAAGAAAAGACAACCCAGAAGAAAAAAAGTGCAGAGATGAACAGATGACTTCCAGAAAAAGAGATTAAAATGACTAATTATTAAGGAAACAAAAATTAAAACAAAGTGGCTATCAAATTGGCAAGGAAAAAAAAATGTGTAATACACTGAGGGCACCACCACACAGACCGTTGATACTGGCACAGCCTAGGAGCATTTTGGCAGGACACTAAGGTGAAAATGTGGGCATACCCTCTGACCCAGCAGTTCCATTTTTAGGAACCTCTTCTCCAGAAGTACTTGTCTAGATGTTTTAAGGATATATGTCCTTGAACGTGTAATGATGAAAAATTGGATATAATTTAAATATCCATCAATTGGAAGATGGTTAAATGTATTTTTGGTTATCTCCACTTTATATTTAACCGCAGTTTGGAATACTAGATTGGTTTTTCATTGAGTGTATACTGCTTTGCGTTATCAAACAAAACCCAAGTATAAAGGGAACTGCAAGAGTGACCACTCACTTGCCTTTTATCTTTCTCTAGCGATACCAAACGGTTTTGGGACCAGTCCACTGACTCCTTCAGCTAGGATATCAGCACTGAACATCGTGGGGGATCTCTTACGGAAAGTAGGGGTAAGCGTTGAGTGATTTACCACTAGATATTTCGGCTGCCCAGGCACTGAATTATTTAATTTGAAGTGAGGGAAGAAGTGGTACCGGCTGTGGAAGTAAACTGAGAAGCAAGAGCGTCCAGTGACCAGCCGGGACTGGACCAGGGCTGGGGCTTGTGGTGCCTCTGCGGAGGGCCCTGCGCGCTGAGCTCCCAGGTTCCCACTGGGCTGCCTTCGTGTGCCCCTGGCTGTTTCTAGAGCACTGTGGCCCCTCCATCTGTTTCTGAAATACTTCCTCTAGGCCCGCTGTGTGTCTTACACAGCTCTCTGATCCTGTTCTTTGCTCTGCCTGCCGCGCCCCTGGTCATCCCCTGGGCGTTTTCTCTGGAGGACTTGGCGTTGGCTCGTGATGTAACTTTCTGCTCTTAGTCATGCCCGTCTTACTGCCGCTTGGCCACCTCAGCTTCACTGCTGTTTCCTTGGCTCTAACCTTGTTTACCAGAACGGTTTGGCTTTTGAAAAATTAAACTCAATTTCTGCTTATTACTCTGTATAATATCTACTCCTTTGACCTTATCAAGATTAGTACTCTGTTTTGATTTTTTTTGTCATCTCTTGCTTTCACTTTGTTCCTACTCATCCGTGGTCCACAGCTCGCTTACCCTGTCGCTGTTGACTCACGATCTCTTTGGCTACGGAGGAGACTTGCAGCCTGAATCAGTCAAACAGTTGGCCTTCTCCTTTCCTGCATCTGTATCACCGGAAACAAATAACCTTGTGATTTTTAAGCCCCTATAAAGTTAGTCTTTCTAGGGGTAGTCAGTTCCATTTCCTATTTCTTTCAGTGACGTTTACCTCTCTTTCCAATAATCTACCCCTGAAACTTCCCACTATCCACTGCCCCTTCACTTGTTTTTTTGTGCGTGACTCTGAAAAGGGCTGCAATTGCGTTACACTTTATATAATAAAGAAGAAATGAGAGGCCAAGTTACAAGGCCCTATGTTTACCTTCTCTGGCTCATAAAATTATTTCCTGACCGTCAGATTAAATTTGCATTTTAATGTTGCTATAAAAAGTGATGTGGGAGAGGGTTACTAAGTGGTAGAGTGCATATCTATCATGCACAAGGTCCTGGGTTCAATCCCCATTACCTTTATCAAAAGAAATAAATACCTAATTACCTCCCCCAAAACAAAAAACCAAACAAACAAAACCAAAAAAGGTAACGTGCACAAGTTGTTCATACAGTGCATAGAGTAATTTTCCCTCACTCCAACAATCTTTTTTTAACCTCTTTGTTACAAGAATTGTTGTAATAGTTTAACCTGCTTGTTGTAACCTGTAACTTGAAATGCTGTGGTTGTTTTTCCATATCTTACCAACTTTAAGCAAAAAGATGAGAATTTAACTCATATCCTCCCAATTTTTAATTTTTTGTTCTTTTGTTGATTATTTTTATAACTTTAAATAATATGCTTAAATCTCTGTTTCTGAGTTTGTTATACTGTATCTCAGTTCCCTGTTGTGTGTGTGTGTGTCTCTGTTCTTTCTTGAACTCTGTTGGTTGGTTCTGAAAATTGAAAATCAACAGCAACTACAAAATTCTGCCCATGTGCATATTATTTACTGCATAATCACAGGAGGAGCTGGGCTCCAGGCCATTTTATTTGTGCCTCTGAACAGGTGTTTCAAGTGTTTTATTCTTTACTTGCTCAGAAGCATACCAGGTTTTGTTCATATTTGTATCATAGCTGACTTACACACCTTTTTCTTTTTCTTAGTTTTTCTAGTTACCTTTTTTCCCTTATGGACAGGAGAAACATCCACCTTCTTTCCTGTATCTCCTGTCTTCCAGCTTCTTATTTACACTCTTTGCTGAATCTCTGGCCGTGTGTCTAGGGCTGCTGTACCGCTGTCACCTTTGAATTTGTCTTTGTTATACTCCTGGGTTAGTTCTGCCTGTCTCTGGACTCCATGTTGTCATCTTTCTTTGTTCCCTGTTTTGCTTTAGTTTGCTTCAGAAATGGTGCATGGAAGTTGAACTTAGAATCCTTGCAGTGTTTATCCATTCAGCTGACAGTTTGTTTTTTTGTGTGTCATTAGAATTTTGGTTGTCTGTTACCCACCAGTCCCTGCATACTTGAACGAATATCTCATTTCCTACTTCTTTGCAGTACTCTGTCCACTGACTTCACCTGGAGGCTGGCATCCCCACTCTTGCATCCTTTTCCACTGAGAAATCAAGGCCATATATTTAAACTTTGTTCTCCTCTCTTAAAACCGTCTTTTATTTTTCTCTGTTTATAGCTGTTTTTACTTTTTAATCTCAGCGGTGAAAGTATCCCATTCCTTCCCATGGCTAATTGTCCCTCTGGGCTTTGGGTCTCATTCCTTCCAGCCTTCTCATCTTTGTCTCCTGTACCTTCAGCCTTTTACTGTGTATTTTAATATATATACAAGGTTTATGTAAACATTATGTGTTATATATGTATATACTTTGTAATATTTATGTATTGGATATTACACAGTTTTAAAATCTTAAAAGCAAAAATAAAAGCAGCTGTTCCTTCCTTTTATGTCATGTCTCTAGCTGTCTTTCTATTTCTCTCTTCCCTTCGCAGCCAGGCTTTTGACAGCACGGCTCCATTGATCGTTAGCATTTCTGATGGCATGCGCACTCCCAGATACCCTAGTCTGGGCTCTGTTCCCTGCTCACTCCACCAGAATTGCTCATTGCTGATCTCAGTGCTGTCAAATCCAGCGGGTGCTGTTCTGTCCTAATTTTACTTGAAACATCCAACACGGACCTGTTTTTTGTCTGTTTGAGATGCTGTCTTCCCTCTGCTTTTCTGATTCTGTGTCACGTCTGCTGCTCGCCTTCCTGTCCATTCCTCTTTGTCACCTTGTTGGGTCTTCGTCTGCCCACCCTCCCGGTGTTGACTTTACTTAGAGTTCTGTCCTTGATTTTCTGGTCATCATCTTCACAACCGTGGTGTCGCCTCCTCCTCGGTGTGAATATCGTCCAAATCTTGATTTCTAGACTGTGCTTCTTGAGTGCCAGGCCCGGTACTTGCACTTGGTTGTCTCACTGATGCGTCAGACACAGCCTGTCCTGTTACATGATGGATTCTCAGCAAATATCTGAATGAATGAATGAGTGTCTTGAATATAGGAAGTTAATGGCTCTCAGTTTTTACTGAGTATGTGTCTCTGTAGTAAGATGCTGACGAAAGGCTTATTAAGAGCTTATCCTACGAGGTCACTACCTCTCTTCCTTCTTTCTGTTGTTGTTTTACTGGTGCTGCTAAGAAAGGAGAAGAGAAGTTTCCGTCTCTTTTTGTTGCTGTTTCTTAACAGCTCTTATTGAAATTGTGGGGGGAGGATTCTCAGCGTGGAATATATTATCTGTGGATTTGTCTATGTATTCCCCAATCCCTTAGCGTCATGGATAATAGGAGTGGACTGTTTTTTGTCTTTTTTTCTGGGCCATGGATTATATCCCCTCCGTTTTTTTTCTGGGAGACGGTTTGACTTGGTAAAATGTGTGGGAAGGGTGGGGGGTGTTGGTGATACTTGTGTTTGTTGGAACTCAGTGGGAAACTTCTGTTCTCTTCATGCCAGCGGTCTGTAGAGCCTGGCACAGGCCAGGTGTTGTGACAGGTGCTGAGCAGGCACTCTGGAGGTACATGCTAAAGGGCTGGTGTCGTTATCAGGCGAATTATTTAATTATAGACAAAGGGTATTGGATTTTTACAGCGTGCTGTCAGAAATGCAGTAGCATTTCACTTCATGTGAGGTGTTGTAAGTGCGCTTACCCACCCTGATACAGTGAAACAACCAACCTGAAGCCCTGAAGAAAAAATTGGCTGCTTTAAAAAAAATCCTCAACTATTTTACAGGTGCTTTTGCATTCTTTATAATGCTCACTCCCCAGACACACACACACCCTCCAACTAGCCAACAGACAAACAGCCCCCAACTCAGAAAGAAGCAGTGGATGGGGCTGAGAGACCCGGGATCCGCTTCTGGCTACTGTGCCCCCTTTTCCTTAGTTGTACAGTGAGGGTCCTGTCTGTATCCGTCAGTAATACTGAGAGAAATAAGTGTTCTGAGCTCATTAGAAAGGGAGCCAGCATATATATTGCCTCTTTCTATTAGGTGATTGATACGGCTTAAATTGCCACCATTATCAGCCAAGAGAATAAGGTTTGAGTCTTGAAATAGAAATGGTTTGAAATGCAAATTTTTATGTGCAGCTACTGTTTTGACAACCAAATCATTCCTTCTTCCTTTCATAGGCTTTAGAATCCAAATTAGCAGCTTGCAGGAATTTTGCAAAGGACCAAGCATCACGAAAATCCTATATTTCAGGGAACGTTAACTGTGGGGTGATGAATAGCAACAGCACGAAGTTCTCTCGATCAGGGCACACATCTTTCTTCGACAAAGGGTAAGTCTTGAAAGTTCTGAGTTTAGTTTTTTTTGGGCAGTAAAGTTGCACATTATTAAGTGAGCTTATTGAGCTTTGAAAATATCAACTCAGTGTGATAAACCCACCTGAGGCGTTATCATTCAGCTCTCTGGGGATGGGAAATCTGTTGTTGTCTGCTAGTCCCCGTGGAGTCTGTTACTCCGGGCGCCCTGACTCTGAAGCATCTGTCCTGGGAAGCAGAGTCTTGAAAGGCAGCTGTGCTAGGCCCCGGGGGTTAAAGATGACTGTGGTACAGTCCTTGGGCTCACGGTGCTTGCAGGCTAGTAGACTTTCTTGGTGAATGTTTGCTAAGGGTAGAAGAGAACACGATGATCACGTGTATGTAGGCTCTTCCCCAGACCTCTGCCTGGAGATTGTAGAAAAATATAGGACCACTGGGTCAAATACAGTTTAGAAGACACAAGTTTTGTATGATATGAAGGTTTTTTTTGGCAATTGAGAATTTAAAAAAATTGTCATAAGATTACAGCCGTGGTACATCCTTTATTAATGCAAAAAATATTTCAGTTGGTACAGAGTATATAAAGTAAGAAGTGAATGTTTTCTGTTTTCACACTATTTTTGCAACCTTACAGTTGTTCCTAGTTGGGACAAGTCATATTTTATGCATCTACCATATACTTTAATAAACTTATGGGATGCTTTAAATACTGTGCTGCAACACACCCATTGTGAGTGTATTGCTAGTATCTTTCTGTGTCAGTTCATATTGTTCCACCTCAATTGAAAAAAAAAGCTTCCTAGTTACACTCTTGTACGAGTGTGCCTTAATGTAGGTAACAGGACCTGTGCGCTGGGATGCTGACCACGTGACTTCAGGTAGCTGTTAGTGGAGCAGCAGCCGTGACACCGTGATCCCTTGCCGCTGTCTCTGCTTTGAGTCTGCGAAAGGAATATAGAGATGTTCACAATTTCTTGAAGGAGCTTGTCTCTTCTGCTTTCCTCAATGACTGGTGCATTTGTGGGGGACTTGGTACATTTATGTGCCTGATTTGGTACACAGTCCACTCTGAAAAGGTTTCTGTTGTTCATCCTTATGCAAGTGGAGTGGTTTCTCTGTCTCCCTTAAAATTCTACCTCAAAGTATACATCATTAAGGAGCACATTCTAAACTGATACATAAATCAAGACTTCATGCACATTTCATTTTTGAAAGCATGTTGTAGAATATCAATATATAAACCAGAATTTTATTCTAACCGTTGGGGCTCCTCAGTGGCTGTGAGAATGAAAGGAGTATTCCGCAGGCTTAGGAGCTTCGGGCAACCTTGAGGGGGTTGTTTTTATACCACGATGGTAAGTGGAGTAAGTAGATAGGTATTTTTACAGAGAGATACCATTTCCCCAACCAATACACGGACAGTTTAAGGCTAGTCTTCATGAGGGTTGGAAGTAGTATCTAATTATTTTTGCTTGCAACTTTTAATTCCCTCCAACAGAGTAGTTATTAGTCTTTTATTGGGCACCTTATGACGTGAGAACAGGCAAACCGTGAATGGATTGGTGGGGCAGATGCCTTTGCAAAAAAAAAAGTCCTTAAAACAGTCATGGTGGAGGGATAACATTAGTTCAGGCTTGCTGTCCTGTCTTCCTCAGAGACTGGCTTCCAGTCAACCCTGATGCAGAGCACCAGGGCTGTGATCGCCCAGAGATGAGCCCAGTCAGTCTTAGGCAGATGCGGAGGATTTGCTGTAACTGCCGGGGCCCCTGTCCTCTGGGGAGCATCCAGGCTTCATGTCCTGAACTGAGTCTGGAAATACGCTTCTTGATAGAAGCAGTTACAGCTGATATTTAGTTTTGGTTTAAGTAGTGCACATTTTTAATTGTACTGTTTCTGTTAAGAGCTAAATATGTTTTTTGTGGGCTGCCCTTTTCTCAAGTATTTAATTTGTATGTAAATGGATTATATACGCGCACTCGCGTATTAACCTGTTACTGCTTGAGTTACGTTTGTCTCGTTGCCGTGTGCCTGAGGGTGGCTCCTGTGGGTTTTGCCGTTGCTCCTACTTCCTTGCTGCTTTGCTTTGATTCTGGCTTCCTTCTGGCCCGCCTGGCCTCTTCCCTCTGGCCTTTCTTCCTGCTGACCTAGTGGCTAGATGAAAACCATGATGGGATGTACCTGCTGCAGAGGGAGGGAGGGAAATGTCCCAGCTCCCAGCTCCATTATTAAACCTGGCAGGTTAAAAGAAGAAATGCCAGTTCTTCCAGAAGCGTCAAAGTGTATCTTGTAGTCTCAGTATGAGAAAAAGCTTTCCATTTAGAAAAACCCTCTGGCTCTAGAGCCTGCCTGCCCTGAACCCGCCGCCGAGGAGTCTGTGGCGGTTTCGGTGCTTTTCCCAGTGCCTCTAGAAACCTGCAGGAGCATGGTGGGGAGAGGTCGTCAGAGTTGTCAGCGCGTGTGTGCGTGTGTGTGTGCACACTGACCCCTGCCTCCCTCAGAATAGCCACAGAGACATAAATCCTAATTGTTGTATGTTGCTCTGTGGGATTTGAAAGTATTTTATAAGTTCTGGTTATGTGAGGGCTTCTTGGAATCAGGGTTTTATCTCGTGGTGATCACTTCACCGGTTGCTGAAGTGTGGGATGCTGGGCCTGCTTCCCAGCTGTTGCTCCGTTTCCTCCAGCCCCTGCTCAGCCTTCATGTCTCTCCTCCCCAGAGATAACAGCTCACACGTAGTGCAGCCACTTGAGTTCTCAAAACGTTCTCTTCCCCCCATAACTTTTATTTAGTTTCCTGTGTCATTTGCCCTAATTTTGTAAGCCAGTCTGCTTGCTTTTGGGCTGTGTGTAGGGGAGTATAAACTAATTTTAGGGCATGGTGTGAAAATAGTATTTGCATTATCACTGTTTAATGTTTTTTCCTTTTTTTTTTTTTATTAGGCAAGAAAAAGTCATATTTCCCACGTTGTTCATGGGTAACTGAACTTGTTTGCTGTGCTCTTTTATTCTTAATCATGGTGCGTGGTGGAAGACACATTAACACTGACAAACTGGTTTTTACTAACTGCATGGGGCTGACTCTGCTTTAATCAGCTTGCAGCCCGTGAGTGAGCTGTCCAGTTCCTGTTGGGTTGGACTGTAAACCATTATTGGTTCAGCTGGTGCAAAACAAAAGCGATCTAGTAGTAATGGGCCTGGTGGTTGTGAGGAGCAGGCTCAGTGGTCTTCCCGACACTGGGAGGGCACTGTTGGGGTGACGCCACAGTCCGGGGGGCGGGGTCAGGGGTCACTGCCAGCCCTGGGACCACACCTGACTGCCTCCATGGGCCTGGCGTTCTTCAGTTTCCCAGTGTCCCCTCTCTTGAAGCGGCGCTAATGATAATGGACTCTTGCTGTGGGGCTCTCTTCCCACCCTCAGGCTTGTCTCCCCACAGCACACTGGGGTGGTTGTAGGGGGCAGGGGCATAAGGTCCGCCTTACTTCCGGGGAGCGCACGTTTCAGTGTGCAGAGCCCGGGCTGAGGACGAGCTGCGCCGAGCTTCCGTTCATGCATCTGACCAGGGGGACTGGGGTCCGGAGTGTGCCTGCTCTCCTGAGTTAGCTCTAGCCCACTCCTCCTTTTCTTTACTGCCCTCCCGGGTGTCCCTGTCCTTGCTGCTTTGTCAGATTCAGTCCGTCCCCAAGCTTTATCTCTGTTGCCTGACCGGCTCCTAAACGTGCGTTGGTTCTTCCCCTCTCTCACTTTGCTTTTTGCCATTTACAGCTGACTTAGTTCCTTGTCTGAGCTGGAGTCTCTGTCTTTCAGACTCCTTAACTAAATTTTGGTGGTAAGATCATGAAACTTCATGGCTTCTGGAACCTTTTTTACCTAGGTGGTTCCCAGGTCTGTATCTCCACCCTGGCCCGTTCTTTCTCCTCTCGGTCCTGTGTTGTCCACTGGGGCATTTCCGTTTGGCTCTTTTGCTGCTCCCTGAAACCAGATGAGCTGAGTATGGAGGTGTTTCTTCCCTTGGAAACCTTCCCTCCTTGCGCAGCTTTGCAGGCCTGGGAGGGGCCTCCCCACACTGACAGCTGACCTGTGGGGTCAGCTTCCTCCTTCCTCCTGGTCCTTTACTTCCTACTTCTTGGCTCAGAGAGAGGTGCTAGGTGACACCCGCTGGATTGTTTTCTCTCTCCTCCACCCAGCTTTCACATCAAGAATTCCATTTCCATCCACACAGAGAACTTACTTACCTGGTTTCTTCTTTCCCTTTGTGTTCTGGATTGCACTGCTTATTTTCCCCATTAGAGCTGACTTGCGTTGCGAGCACCAGAGTGGTTGCTCACTGGAGCCTGTCAGGTGTCCTTGGGCAGGAGAAGACGGGGAGGATAATGGCCTGGGCATCTGGGGGCAGTTGTGGGCCCGGCTTCCCCATTGACAGGCTCATGGGGTGAGCTCAGGTGAATGGCGGGACCTTCTCTTGCTTTTGTTTCCTTAGTGTCGTAACGATGAGGAGGAACTTGGCACTCCTTAAACGTCCATCTAAGCTTGAAAATTCGGGAATCTCAGCCCTAAGCCTTGCCTATGGAGCCATCCTCACGTTTGCTCCTTTTGCACGCCCCTTGGAACGTGTGCCAAGTTCTTGGCACTCAGCAGTGCTCCCTTTCTGCTGAGTTTCGGGGACGGTCTGTAGTTACAACTTGTGCTGCCTGCTGCCCTGCTCTGTGAGGCTGGTAATCTGGTGTTCACGTTTCCAGCTGAAGCTCTTTGTGAGGCCTGCCTAGTTCTCCCTGAGGTTCTAGGAGGAGCAGGATCGGGGCTCTGGGACCAGCCAGCCAGATGACAGATGGACTTATTATGCGGGGGCTCCAGTGGCATATAGGGTGTGGCCCCTGCCCGCAGAAGAGGCACAGGCCCATAGCACTGGCAGGACGGGGAGGATGATTTAAAGCTTTCAAATGTGATGAGGCTCAATGTCAGACCTCCAAAGAGAAAAGGGAAAGTCCTGCTTGTGCATCACTGCGGTGGGAGAATGTCCAACAGGGAGACGCTGCATTTGTCAGAGCCCTGCCTGTCGCTCTTGGCCTTTGTGGGTAGCTTGATTTCCAACCCCAAACCCATTCTCTGAGCTTAGCTTCTTCAGATGTTAACTCTGTTTCATCACAGTAGTCACCGGCCACTTGTCAGGTCTCTTTGTGTGCCTGTTTCTCTGTGAGGTTACCCTCTCCTCGTCAGTGTGGGAAGCCGTCAGCTTGATGGGGAATGTGTCTGCCTTTTTTTTTTTTTTTTTTTTTTTTTTTAAGAGAACCTCTCTCCACGAGTCTATATTCAGCTTCCTGGGCCCCTCTGATGAGTAGGCTGGTGGGGACACTGGTGGGTGTGTGTAGGGCCGTTGGCTGCATCTCCCAGATTTTAGTGGGACACATTTTCCTAGGGACGTTTTCAGTATGGTAGGGCTGCAGTGGCTCCTGAGAGAGGCTCCAGGCCTTGCGCTCACCCCCTCACTGCTTCCTGTGGCTGTGCTGCCTGGTGGCTGGGGCGGGGTGCTGCTCTCCGCCCGGGTGCTGGGGGCCTGGCTGCAGGCTCTTGTGCTGGATGGGGCTGGTGTCTCACAAGTCTGCGAGAAGCCTCCCCATCTGGCTTTGCTTGCTGAACAATTTAAAAAGGTTATTTTTCTCCCCCTTATTAAGATACTCATGTACATTGTAGGAAATTTGGAATAAAATTAAGAAATATAAATTAGTAGATAAAATTTACCCACAACTCAAAGGGAAGAAAAGTAACTATTGTTAAATTTTCTTTCTATAATGTATGTGATTGTGTGTGTGTGTGTCCGTCTGCCTGTCTGTGTTCCCGCACATTCTAGATTTAGCTACGTAGATAGTAATGTCTAGTTATAGGTAAGAGTCTCGAATATATGCTCCTTACCTTTTTTCTTCATGTCATTAAACCTACTTCGGTTACTTGCTGCTTTTTCTACCTAGCATTGATCACAGTCTGAATATTTTCCATGCTACCAAAGAACTCCGTGGAATGTGTTTGAATGGTCACATAATATTTCACTGTTTGGTCATGCCCGTATTTATTTGGCTCGCTCCCTGTTGGCAGACACTCAGACGAGCGCTGTTGGCCTCCACGCCGGTGTGATGAAGTTGCCGAGAAGGGAGCGCACGGTCTCCTCTCCCACACGCACGCAGTCCTCAGGCCTCTAGCCGGCTGCTGCTTTGGCGGTCAGGGTTCTGCTCTGGGCTGGGAAATAGTGTTAGAGAGCAGAAGAATTTCTCTGTGTGTCAAGTGATTTTAAATGACAGTCTCTCTTTCTCTTCCCCTACCCTCCCCTTCTCTGCTCTGGTCACCCCACAGGGCAGTAAACGGCTTTGACCCGGCTCCTCCTCCTCCTGGTCTGGGCTCCTCGCGCCCGTCGTCGGCCCCGGGTATGCTGCCTCTCAGTGTGTGAGTGCCCGGCCTCCAGGTGGGGGCTCCCGCCCTCCTCCAGCTGCCCAGGACACACCCACGCCTCACCCCCCGGTGCCTGGGCCCGGCTCGTGCCCCTCCGCCCGCCTCCTCGCGGCCGGCAGAGGGCAGGCTGCATGCAGTGGCGGCTGCTGGGCCCCGCCCAGCCCCAGGACTCTGCGCGATATCAATACTGGCTATTTTCTCTTCTCGCCGTAGTGCCGTTGGTTTCACATGATTGCACTTTTGTGGGTCACGAGGTGATACGTACGTGTATTACTTGGTCACTGGATGCAGAAGTACCCATTCATCACGCCTCATAGCCCCGCCCCGCTGTGCGGATAGGAGTAGTTGTGTTTAGGACATTGCAGATCTTCTAGCAGCTCTCCCCCAAATCAGGTCGACATGTGCCCTCCCCCTGAGCCCCCACCCAGGCATCTCCAGTGCTCATGATCATGTGTCCCCCTCCTCTACCACTCACAGTTTGGGTCTGTTACTGGCAGAGTCAAGAAGGTCACTGAATTAGGGAACATTTTCTGCACCTTCTGATTTTACTTTAGCGGTTATCATTCCATAGACTTGCCTCCCAGAGCAGCAAGATGCCTGTCTGAGCCCCAGAGAGCAGGAGCTTCCGGGACCGGGGCACACGGGGCCGTGTCCCTGCTATCTCTACTTCCTCATGTGCCTCAGACTTGGGGTTGGGGTGGTGGCAGCCGCCTCGCCGGCTCTCTGGTCCTTCAGTTCAATGACATCTTCAGAGCATCTCGTTTTGTCTTCTGAGGGCCTGTCCCGTTGCGTCAGGAAGGGTTGAGCGGCCTGGTTCCAGGGGCGGCTCTTGTGGCTCCTGGGGGTGGGCAGACTGGAAGTGGTTGGCCCTGTGCATCCTTCGATTACTCATGCTGCGTTTACTGTTTACATTTGTTTTATTGTACATAGGTTTGTAAACATTATCGCCTGAGGTATTTGTATATAACTTGGGCTTTGTAGCTTTTATTTATTCAGAACTCACGTGGCATGTTAATGACTTACGATGGTGCCCTCCTCTGGGCAGCTGTATAGGGTCATCATGTGGTTAAAAAAATACTTCCCCTCAAAAAAATCTTTTAATGTGGAAACAATAAATTTCACAGAAAAAAAAAAAAAAGGATTGAGGTTGCTTTATTGGGTCTCTGCCATCCTGTGAGAGAAGAGCTGGAGTTGCAAAGCCGGGTTCGGATGTCACTTCTGCTCTGATGTGGGACATGTGGATGGATGGACGGCAGCTGTGGAGCAGGGCAGAGGAGAGTCAGGTGGCCTTAGGCGATACCCAGGGTACCAGCGGGCATTCTCATGCTGATCGTTTGTATTTATTTATTTTTTTGTACAATAGTACATAACTTATAGGTACACAATATAGTGACTCACAGTTTTTAAAGGTTATTTTCCATTAACAGTTACCACAAAATACTGGCTGTATTCCCTGTGTTGTATGGTACATTCTTGTAGCTTATTTGTTTCTCTTGGTGCTGATTTCTGCTGTGATTTCCAGGAGCAGCCCGAGAATGGCCCCAGCCCAATGCAGAAATCTAAGAGGAGGGACCTGGACTCGAGGGAGGCAGCTTGCCAAGTCACAGGGTGACTGTGGTGGGTCTGGGAGCTGGTCCTCCAGCGGGGCTGCTTTTCATGACACGTGCTGGGGCTCAGGGATTAGGGGTTCCTCGGTCCTGGGCTTCTCTCCTTATCCCTCAGGTTGATGCTAGGAAGGTGCTGGATGTTGCGTAGCAAGACCCAGGGTGACTGGGCTGGGGGAACAAGTAAACTAGGGGTCTCTATGAATGTGTCAGATTCTGAACATTGCTTATAACAAAGCATAAACGAAGTAGTTTATAGTTTTAAAACTATATGTAAATGAAAAGTGACTCCAGTTCCTAAGTGAGTAAGAAACATGAAGTAGGATACATTGAAAAGGTTTTCTTGTCAGTTAATACATGTGCAGGAACATCTTTGTTAGTTGTTCCTGGAGACTTTGCCATAAGCTGACTCGTGAGAGTCGCTTGCAGTGGTGTGTGTGCCCCAGTTGTGCTGGCTGAGCAGCTGAAAACTCCAGGTGTCGTACTGATGGGCAGCGTCCCTCAGCTGCTTTCCCAGCCAGCGGTGAAGGACTGGATTAGATCAGGGCTTTCAGCTTTCAGCAGACCTCTTTGTTTATGCAGGAACCCCAAATCAAAAACGTAGCAAACCGAGCTCCTCTAGTTACAGCGAGGATGAGTTCTGGAGCTTGAATCCCTGTCCGTGGCTTCCCAGTGGGAGAGGGGTCCCTGCATCCAGGGCCCCACGTGTTATTCACTGGCTGTCCCGACTGCTCTGGGTCCAGGAGAGCCGGGCCAGGTCCGTGAAAGTGCAGCAGTCTGCTGCTGGGTTTACTCTGGGGAGGAGACGCCCATGTATTTTTGTTTTTTTTATAGCTGCAGCAGACCCTGTGAGGAAGCTGGTTGACTCCTTCCGGCCTCTCTGAGCTTTCTGTGTGGATTACAGAGCTTCCCTTGCTTACTATGGGATTACGTCCTGATAAACTCATTCATTGTAAATTGCAAATACCTTAAATTGAAAATGAGTTTGTTACACCTAACCTGTTGAACATCACAGCTTAGCCTTGTCTACCTTAAACGTGCTGGGAATGCTTCCATTTGTCTACAGTTGGGCAAAATCATCTCACACCAAAGCGTGTTTGATAAAAAAAAAGTGTTGATTGTCTCATGTAGTGGATTGAATACTGGACTGAAAGTGGAGAGCGGAATGGTCATCTGGGTGCAGAACGGCTGTCAGTAGTCGCGTGGCTGACCCGGAGCTGCCCTGCCCAGCACTGAGGGGGACTGTACTACCGCCTATTGCTAGCCTGGGAAAAGATTAAAACTTAAAATTCAAAGTATCGTTTCTATTGAATGTGTATCACTTTTGCACCACGGTAAAGTCAAAAAAACCGTAAGTCAAACCATTGTTAAGTCGGTGACCGTCTGTATCTGGTTTAAGACGCTGCTTTGTCCTTGTGCAGATAGACCGTTTGCTACCTGGCTTGACAGGTAATGTGTACAGTTTGCCTGTCCAGCTAAAGATCCTCCCTTAGCCACCTGCCTCTGAGTGGGTTCCTGTCCACAGGCTGCCCGACTGCCAGGTTTGCCCGGCTCTCACTGAAACCTTCAGGCATGAGCCATCCCCAAGCTGGGTCCATATAGTGGTCTCCCCTGCGTGGAGGGGGCTGATCTTCCATGTGGCGAAGGACAGCTTGTCTCCAGGTGTTTTCATCTCACCACCCTTCCCATCCCTTGCTCCTGCAAGGTCCTGCGTAAGTAAGAAGGAGCCAGTGCTCCACTTGCTGTCAGCCGAGTGGCCAGAAGCTGTGCCCCCCCGCCCCCAGGAAGAGCCAGAAGCCACAGCGGGGATGTTGAACCACAAGTGAGGCATGAGAGGACTAGGTGAGGTGACCTTGACCTGAGAGTGGGGTGGGCTGGTTTTGCCGCGGTTAGCCGAGGGGAATGTGGGCCCGGAGTCTAGGTGCCTGGCGGGAGCTCACACGGCTGGTTCGTGGAAAAGCCAGGTTAGGAAAGGAGCTCAGTGTTATTTTCTGCTGTCCTCACCACCTTCCCAAACTCCAGGCCTCGCCGGCCTTGCCTCTGTCTCGTGCCTCAGGAGGTGAGCTGATTTTGAACGATGGGAAGTGGTGAGGGTGCGGGCGGCACAGCCTTTGCAGCAGGAGGACTGTGGCTTGTCCAGCGCTGTGCCTGGTCAGTGTATTGACTCTGCTTCTCTCCGAAGCTGTCCTGGATACGCCGTTAGCATCTCCTGAGAGCCCAGGTGGAAGCTGGCACCTCTGGGGAAGGGAATGTGACTTGGGGTGGAGCAGTGGCTTTAGGGAGCAGCCAGATGCCTCCTGCTTGGCTGCAACTGAGAAGAGCCGGCCGAGCCTCTGGTGGGAACAAGGCCTGAAGGAAGGAGGGGTCCAGGCTGTCAATTGTTTGCACGGTTTGCCTAGAAAGTGCTAAGATAAGCCTTTTCTACATTCTGACTTTTACTTCACAGGTTGTTTTTCTCTTTATTTGCCCCAAAGGTTGAAACAAATTGAGAACATTAGCTGCCTTAAAAATACAGCTGTATTATTTGAGTCTTTCCTAAAAGTGGGACTAGGGGCAGAAGGCATCTTTGTAAATCATCTTCCTATGACTTAGAGCATCTTACTTAAAAACTGGTCCCATGACTGTTAAAAATATGATACATGGGAATACAGTAGCCCTTTTTAAACTTTAATGAAAAACAATCATCTCCAGTAAATATTTGCGTGACATACGTCCTTTATAAGATAGCGCACGTGAAGAGGCAAGTTTGAAAATAGAGCTAAGCTTACAGAGCTGGTGCGGGGGGACCGGGCGGGGCTTGTACCCCGTGAGGCTATGATGTGGAGTCTTGTTTTATCATGCTGTCCGTCTCTACCCGCAGGAGTTGTTAGCATTCCCTGCCAGCTCCAAAGTCTTCACCAAGGGAAGCTGAGCAGAAGTTTCACTTGTTTACCTGTGGGGTGTTTTCTAACCAGGTATCAAGTTTGGTGCCCCAGTTTAAAAATAGAGATCCTGCCTGGGTCATGATTTGCCGGGAGAGGCCCGGGATGAGGGGCTGGGCTGGCAGGACTTGGCCAGAGGTTTTCTGGGACACATGTGGATAAACGGTTATCCCTGTGTGAGGCTCACAGCCCTGTTCCCTGTCAGTAGATGGAGCTGTGAAAAACTGGTTTTTGGTTTAAAAAGAAAAAGTGATTGTTTTAACTGCCCCCCCCCCAACACCCACCAGCAAATCCTACCGTCACCTAGAATTTAGGGGACTAGGTACAGTTACACATACTGGTGTCACTGAAGTATCCTCTGTCAGTCTTGAATCAGTCTAAGTGTGATAAGCAATGTAGTAACAGTGTGATAAAGCATGCTTCACTTTGGGGATGCTGCCCCACGGAGGTGGAACTCACAGCCCCGGCAGCACTGATGTAAGGTCTGCTGGTGGCGGGATGGGACAGTAGCACGAAGCAGGGCTCCCTGCCCTGCTAGGTGACCGAGCCGAGTCATCCTTGGGGGAATTAAGAAATGCAGACTCCCCCCGATTCCATCCCAGCACTGGCCTAGTGAGGCGAGTACTGTACTTCCTAGAATCTTAAACACCAGCAATTATTAAACACACCTTTAATGGTGTAAACCATTAAAAACGTGCCAATTAGAACGATGAGAACGCTTATTTAAGACTTTATGAGTTCTTCTAGGCTTCTTTATACAATTTCATATCACACTTAATTTATATACAAAAAGGAGTGTGAGAGAGTCCTGAAACTTCACGTTGTGATTTTGACATTCTGAACCGTGCTTTGACCCAGAGCGGTCCTTGTCCGTGTTTCCCCACGTTGCCCCCTGCGCCGCGCTGAGCACGGGCGATGCGGCACGTCTGAAACGCATGTTCCGCGGTTGGCTCCGGAATTCCTTCTAAGCTGCTGGTACCCATTCTACAGGCTCTGACGCTGGGCTCTGCTGCCCTTACCAGTAGTCAGGCAGTGAGGACCACATCACAGCTGCCACCTCCCGACGGTGATTGTGAGGCACACGCGTTTACACTTGAGAACAGGGGCATCTTAGCCTCTGTGCGGTGTGGTCCTTTGAAGGAGGCAGTGCTCTGCTTGGGTGTCAGTCAGACCTGGTGTTTAATAGTCTGATTATGTCACGTTACATCTTGAATAAGGCTTCATGACATCCAGTTAGTGGGGATGGAGTCCATTATTGGGTTACTTTGAAAAAATAAACAGACCTCACTGCTGTGATGAGTCACAACCGAATTTGTGGTTTCGGTAAGGGTTGAAGGGTGGTCACACTTTCTGCATATGGTGCACAGGCCCTGCAGGGACAGGTAGCATCGTCCTTGGAAACTGGCATCATCGCGTCGGCATACCCTTACCCGTAGTTTCATGAGATTTCTGACAAGAATTGTATGAGACACTTCACATAATTTGCTAGATTCCCAAACGACAGGTGGCTACACGAGGAAGTGGACTGCCTGGCCGGTCCTGACAGCTGGCCCGGGACACAGCATCCTAGCAAACGCTCAGGGCTTGGGAAAGCTCTTGGTGCAGGTGCTGTCCCTTCCGGAGTGACTGGGCAGCCCTTATGGATGGGGACTCCCCTCTGGTCTCAGCCACAGGCTTCGCTCAGACCTGCCTGAACGAGGCGGAGGGGAGCCATCCTCTCCACCTCCTAGACTCCAACCTACGGCCTGTTGTGACTGGATTTTTTTTTTTTCTAAGGGAGTAGGGCAGGAAGTGGTGTGGTTCCTTGAGTCTGACAACTGTCAGCTCTTTTCTTCCCCAGTCTTGATACAGACCTGGTTGTTATAGCAACATCGGCAACATTCCTGAAGGAGGAAGGAGCCGTGGGGCAGTTGTACCCAGAGCCATGGGGAAGGCTGGTTTTAAGAATTTGGTCTTCCAGCTCATTTTACCTTAGTTGGGGCTTCCAGGGATGGGGAAGGTGGTGACAGAAAGGAAATGTGTCAGAATACCCAGGACAGTCAAGCTGGGAATAGGTGTTATCCCTGCCAAAGGAATTTTAAAGAATTCTTTAGAATGTCTGTCTGCACTGAAAAGAGCAGCAGCCCTGTGGCAGGGGCGGGCAGAGCATTTGGTGTGTGTGACGGCTCCGAGTTAAAACCCCAGCAGAGTTCATCTAAACTTCATCTCCAAAGAAGGATAAAGTAAGGCTTTCCCATATCTTGCCTGAACCCCTCCCCACGATGGCCCCCACTCCTGCGGGGTGAGAGCTGGCCAGCTGCTTTGAGTCTGACACGTGTGCTCAGACCCCAGCTCCCACCTGCTGTCCTGCTTTAAATGCCCAGCTGAGGCTTTACAGACCACTTAGACCACGAGGTGGTGGCTTGTTTAGTGAAGAACGGTCCCTTCTAGTTAGCATCTTTGTGGAATCAGGAATTGGACTGTTTCTCCTGATAGGCGGAGTAGTTGGGAAACTGACATTAACACCGGTTAAACCTTTATTATGTAAACCATTAAAAATGTGCCAATTAGAACTATGAAGATTCTAGGAAGTACAGTACTTGCCTCACTAGACCAGTGCTGGGATGGAATCTGGGGGAACCTGCAGTTCTTAATTCCCCCAAGGATGACTCTGCTCGGTCACCCGGCAGGGCAGGGAGCCCTCGCTTCCTTCCCCAGCAGGGAAGGATTCTTTTTGAGAAAAACAAGCCTCTGGCTTCCACAAACCTCTGGATCAAGATACTGAATGCAAGGGTGAGAACACACAAGACCCGGTAAGTGCAACTCACCCTTTTCCTCCCGTGGTCATGACACAGAGGGAAGGGAGCACCTGTGCCCATTTCTCACCTCCCACAACTGCCACGCAGCCTGGGAATATACTTCAGCCCACCTGAACAGCCGCACCTGGCGTATCCTGGAACACCCCCAGCCGTGTGTGTGTGTGTGTGTGTGTGTGTGTGTGTGTGTGTGTGCGCGTGCGTGTGCGTGTGCGTACCTCTCAGATTTCCCTCCAGCCTATCCTCACCAGCCCGCAGCTGCCCTTGGAGCTCACCACTGAGTCCTCCCGAAGCATTTTCAGTGTGCATCCTGCCTGTAAATGTAACCTGCAACTTCTTGGACCTCTTAAAATACTCTAACCCAGGGATGAGCTTCATTTGTTGGTGACCGAAACCCTCACGGCTTTGTCCTGCACCCTGGATGGCTCCTTCTCCATTAACAGTTGGGTCTCCAGCCCCAGCGGCCCTTTCCTGCCGGATGCAGCTGCGCGTTGAGGCCCCTGTAGCTGAGACTGTCCAAAGCAGCAGCCCGTCACCTGACAGTTTCTGGGCATGCAGTGCCCTCAGAAAAAGCAGGCCTGGCTGGCAGCATTTTATGTCTATGTAGCATCCAACCTCCGATGAGCTCACAGGTAGGAAATCAAGAACAGAAGGTGAGAAAACAGATTTCACGTTCACATGATTATTCTTGTTTATTGAGGTCTGTTTATTCTCAACGGGTGCTTTTTCCTCCAAGTAAACAGAGCAGGCGTAAATATCTATAATGAATAAATTTATTGTCTTACAAAAATCATTGTCTAGAAATATGGGAATACAAGAAAAGATATTTGCAGTCAGGTGTCTGGTGGTCAACAGCCAGTACAATTCATAAAGGGGGAAAATCAAAGATTCCAAACCCACATGACAAATTCTTCCTAACAGATGTTAAAGCTTTTAACCCAAAAGGTTTGTGTTTTCAAGCACGTTGCAGAGGATCAAGGATTTATAATTAACACTGATTCATTGTCACTGAATGTTTGTAATACCACTTGGACTAGAGAGGTACATGATATGAAGCACAGTTAAAACTTAATACATTAAATTGTTACAGAGGCAAATAATATATTTAACATTGTCTTAGTACTGTAGTGTCTAAGGCACTTTCTGTAATGTCAGTTTGATTAACTACCAACCCAAAACAGAATGCTAAATGTTCACTGTAACACTGTCCCAAGGGGAGAGAAAGGAGAAATGAAGGAGTCACACCCACTGGCATCTCAACATTCAGGCAGGTGGCACCTGTTCTCGAGGTTCTGTCAACCTCGCCGACAAACGTGGAACAAGTCTCGGACACAAAACCAATATTCCCATTTTGGGCTCAAAGCAGCGGCTGAATTTGCAAGGTCAGCATGAGAGCCTGGCGGGGAGGGAGGCTACCCCTGACTTCGGCGGCGGGGGGTGGGGGGGGAGAGGGCGCCCGCAGTAGCTGCTCACTCTGGAAGCAGCCTCAGGAGGCCATCCAGAAGTCAAGGTGACAGCTACGCCCCGCCGCCCCAGTGGCATCGCGGCCACTGTCCTTTCTATGCACAGACCGGCCCTGGCCAAGGACAGTTTACGTGAAGAGGTTCGGGAACACCGCGACTTGAGGGAGATGGATGCAGCTTCCCCTGATCCACCCCCCACGCCAGTCTCTCCAAGCCCCTTTCACAGTTTGCTCACCAAAATAGTGTTGATCGTTATCTGAAGGAGATGAGAGCTGCAAGTGCAGTTTAGGTTCCACAATGTTCTAAGAGACTCGATGTGGCTGACGTGGCGGCAGGGGCCACGTGCACACAGAACTAAGGTAGCTGTCCGGACGACAGAGCATGCAGAGCGACTGGGCAGCAACCGCGGGGCTGCCCACAACCCAGCGACTGGCAGCGGGTCTGGAGTTCATCTGAAAAAGGTTCTTTTCTTAATTTGTATTAGAAAATGGTCTCTTGATGGATATGTGGAAAATAGATGCAATGATGAGACGATCTGTTTACTATGTGTATGTTTAGTGTACGTATATATATATAAAAAGGGGAGCAATTGTACCTAAGTCTGAAGCAGGATACAGTATGTGTGGGCGGCAAGGCCTTAAGACACAGTTGCTCTCAGGAAGGAATCCGCCGTCCGCCAGGTCCCCGGATCCGCAGGAGGCCCCGAGGCAGTGGCGCCGGGTGAGTTCCTGCGTGTCCCGCTGTAGCGCCTCCCCCGGCCTCCGTGGACCTACTCTGACTGGGGCGGCTGCGTCTCGTTGACATCACTGGTCTTACTTTCTGTGTCGTCGTCTGACAGCTCCAGGGACGCGCCCTCAATGTGCAGCTGGCGCCGGCCGGATCGGCTGGAGAAGCTGATGGGGCCACCTCGCCTGGAGAGAGCAAAGCAGGCAGGTGTGTGGGCTCGTCCCCAAGAACACGGGGCCGGCTGTTCAACCACTTGATGACTCAAAACTTCCACGCCTTCCTCAGGACACATAGCTGGGGTGCAGACGATCAGGAACAGGTCTGTGCTTCCCCCCAACCCTGCTACCTGCCTGCGGAGCGTTACCCTGGCTGAGGCAGCAACGCCGCGCAGGAGGCTCCTGGAGAGCTGGGGGGTGGCTGGACTCGGCTTGCTGCCGCCGGTGACACAGGGAGGAAAGCTCTGACCTGCTAACCCCGGGCTGGCCTGTCTCTAAAGGGTGGACGTTAAATTCTCTACATAGGCTTTGTGGGACACTTAAGGTCCCCACTGCACATTCTTGTTTTCTTCCAACCTTTATGAATGTCAGCACCATTCTTAGCTCACTGGCTGTACAAAAGCAGGGCCCGGGCAGGTTTAGCCTTGGCTCCCTGTGTTCCGCCCACTCCCCGGTGCACGTCAAACCCAGTGTGGGGAGATGGGAGGAGGGTTGGAGGCTGGGACCCCTCCTCAGAAGGGACAGGGACATGGCACACCTCTGGCCAGGTGCTCAGGCCTGGCACCGTGTACTCCTACAGCCACCAGTGAAAGCCAGTGCCCCCCACTTCTGCTCAAGGACTGCTAATGGTCAGAGATCCCGAGTGGGTGAACGAGCAAGAACCAGGAGCGGTACGTGGACCTAAGGAAACCACAGACGTGGCTGTCGGCAAGCTCTGGGCCTCCGTGCTCACTCACCTCAGCCGGTTCTTCAGGGTGCTGACCTCGCGGCTCAGGCCCTCGTTGGCCTCGGTGGCGTCATCCAGTTCCCGCTGGAGTTTGCGCCGAGACGCATTGGCACGTGTGGCTTCTTCTTCTGCCTCCTCTAGCTGCCGTTTGAGCTGCTTCATCCTGGCGTTGGCCTTCTCCATCTGGGGGAGTTACACGAACCAAGTCATTCCAAACTGGGGAATCCAAATTTGGCATCGCAGCGTCCTGAGTGTGATCTCAGATCCCTGCCCAGCTCAGCCGTGTGAGCACATGCAGGTACACACGAGTGTGCACTGACACACTCCCCAGACGGGGGCCTGGATGGAAGGAGGCCTTCTCATCAGCCTGCCATTCTCAGCAAAGCCAGTGTCTACACAGCAAATTATGCTAAAGGAAATATTTAAAAAAAACTTGAAAACCCTATCTCCAGCCTTGATTTTTCTGTGGAAAAATGACAGCGTAGAATCTTCGCACGAGCGACCTATGGGATTGTGAAAGGGGACTGCTATTCTCACAAAACGCACGTGGACGGCCTCCAACCCCAGGAGATGGTACATTCATTGAACACCTCCTTTCAACATGGGTATGTCAACATTATATTTTGATTCAAGTACAAAGCCACTCTGGAAGACCTGACGTGAGGACTCAGCCTGCCCCCTGGATCACTCACTCCTGAGCCATACGGAGACTGGCCAGTGCCCTTCAGGCCCAGCTCATGCCCACCCAGAACTGCCCTCGGGTTGCTAGGCCCTGAGTGTGGGGGTCGTAAGGAAGGCTGGGTGTCTGACTGGAGCAGGGGAGAAAAAGGGGGGTGTCTGGGCCAAAGGCAGTGGATCCTCAGCTCCACCCCCGGCGGCAGGTCTCAGGAAAGCCAGCAGGAAAGCACAGCCCTCCAGGCTGGAGCCAATGCAGAGCTGACCACAGTCCGAAGTCCTAGCAGAACAGGCCCTTGATACTGAGAAAACAGGTGCCTGGACACAGATGAGGAAGGCCACTTGGGTCCTACATGCATTCCTCTTCCCAGCCAGTATTAAGCGACTGCCCACTGTACCCAGGGACTAGTCAAGCATTCAAGAGATGACAGTGCGTGAAACAGGCAGAAATTTGCGCTCATGAAGCGTCCATACTGGTGGAAGAAACTCAGATGCTAACTAAGACTCAGTTCAGACCTCACACTTACAGCCCTGGGACCTGCTCTCGCCCACCCCTCCTCTGTGTCTCGGGGGCACTTGGGAGGGCTTGAGGGGCGGGCTGTGTCCTAATCACCCCTGTATCCCTAGCACCCGGGAGCGCCTGGCAGGAACAAGGAAGATTTGTTGATTTGTTGAAACATTCATATAGCTCTTCCTAATTCACCTGGTCACATGGCAACAGTTGGCCGGTGCTGCCTGTCTCCTGGCGACGGCATCTAAGGCGGAAGCCGCGCTCAGCCTGCCCGCCCCGTCCCTCACCTGCTCTTTGTACTGGTCCGCGTGTCGACGCTCGTCTTCAACCTGCATGAAGATTTCCTTCAGCTTCTTCTCAGTGCGACGCACTAGTTTGTTGGCGGCTGCTCTTTCCCTACGGAAGTCACCAGGATGTTAGTTCTCACGGTTCTTGAAGTGACAATCTGAATGGGGAACGCATTAAGTCTTTTTTTCTCTGGGAAATGATACGTGTTTGAGTGCTTTCCAGGACTTCTGTATCCAGAATGTCATCATGGCCAGCGTGGCCCAGAAACTTCTCCCTTCTGGTCAAGCTACAGATTGCCTTTAATGTATTCTAACGCTGACAGGTAGAGAAAATGTACTATTTTCCCACACAGGTATTAATCACTTTAGTGATTTTTCAAAGATCAAATGCCACTTGTACTGAGTGTAGACTTTTTGAAGGCAAATCCTTAGTTGGTTACTCTAATCACCTAACTTTTTAGCCTGGAAAACAAAACAGAATTTATTAAGAGATCATTTCAATGTAAAATTTACTGACAACCTACTAAGATGCTAGAGGACAGAGCAGCTAACACCGGAACCACCCCGCAGCCCCCACATTTTAGTTAGGAGTCAAACAAATCACCATGTTTCTAGACTAGCCTCCACTCTCCCACATGGAGAGGTAACTTGTCTGGAGAGCTCCATTGAAAACAGAAAAGTTCTCTTGCTCCTTCACAAATGTTATGCAAAAGTGGACAGGGATGGAGTCAGCGGAAAGGGCAAGCCACGTTAATTACAACTAACAGCAAACAAACCCTGAGTTGTTTTGAGCGCAGTGGGAAGTCCGGGATGCTGGGCTGGGAGGATGTCACTGCCGGGCCCCGAGCTCCCCAACAAGAGGGTGAAGCTGGAGGTCAGCTCTAGCTCTGGTAGTCTGTGACGCGACTCTAACAGCTTAGTAATGTCTGCTGAAAATTGCATTGTGCAAGTCCTCATAAATTTCAGAATGTTTACTACAACAGAATGGAAATTGTTAAGCAATCCCTTCCTATGGGAGCAGAAGAGCTTTTATTTTTGTCACATTGCATTTTTCTCTGCCAACAAATTGCAGCATTTCACGTGATGCCACCAACTTGGGTAATGGACTTTGGGTAGATGTAAACTGTGGCACCAGAAAATCATGAGGCACAGCTGACTAGCCCTCAGCTGAGTCCAGGAAGAGCGGACAGGCGAGTCCAGCCTTCCCTGAGGGCTCACACCAACTAGTCTCTGATTACGTGTGTCCTTGTCATCTCTGACTCACAGGTTGAGCCCCAGACCTGGTCTGGTAGCAGAGATGCAGTAAAAACCTCTCTTTGGTTTATGGCAGCAAAAAGCTCTTACTTGGCTTCCTGCTCAAGCTGCTCCTCCAGCTGGCCAATCTTGGCTTCCAGGGCCGAGATGGTAGCCTTGAACTTGGACTTGACAGCGCCCTCCAGCTCCTGCAGCTTGGCCTTCAGCTCCTTGTTCTGCCGCTCCAGCTGCTGGCGCGCGTTGTCGCTCTTCTGGGCGGCACTGCGCTCGGCCGCCAGCTCTGTGTTCAGCGTGTCCACCTGGGGAGCGGAGTCGGGTTACTGGTGCTGGGGGGGTGGGGGGGGTGCACAGCCCCCCACCCCCTGCTCCGGGGCCGCCGGCGCGCGCCCACCTGCAGCGTGGTCTTGCGGAAGCGGTCATTGAGCAGCTCCATGTTGCTCTGCTCCTCCTCCAGCTCCTCCTCCAGCTGCGCGATTCGGGCCTCCAGACGCCGCTTTTCATCCAGCAGTGCGGACCTGCCGGGGCCGGGAGGAGACAGCTCAAAACTGGGCTGCATGACATGGGGCAACTTGCGGAGGGCACCTCTGCCCAGCCTGCTGCTAGGAACCGAGCAGCATTCTTGATTTTTCTCTTTCCCCTACACCCACCCGCCAACCCACCGTGTCCTGCCTCATCTCCACAGATGGCAGCCAGTGTCAGCGATAAAAGTGCAAAAAGATCCTGGTATCCCTGGCTTGAACTACTGGTTTTCCAATGCCTTGAGATAAAATGCCAACTCCTCCTCATGGCATGCTAGAAAATGACCATGATGAATCCTCAGTACAGTAATTACATGGAGAAAGCAACCTCTTAATAGGGGAAAAAATGGCTTTTAATGAAAAACGCATTCAGAGGAAGGTAAGTCTAAGGAATCCTCTCGTCAAATCTAGTGAATTTGAAAGTGAGGACTTGTGCTGCAAGGCTGTCCACCCCATGGAAACCGGTGCGTTCTGAGTGTATTTCTTTCATGCCTGCTGCGGGCGTGACTGGCCCTGGGAGGTGTGACCTGCCTGGGTGGTGCAGGCCACCTGGAGCTCTGCAGCTTGTGCTCATCTTCCCAGACTTTGAACAAATGAGCAGACCAAACGCCGACTCCTAGATGGCAGACGACCACCACGGCCGGCTCAGTGTAGTGGGCGTGCCTCGCGGGGGTGGGCCATGGGCACCCGAGACGCCCGCTCCTTCCCACCCGCTGCTGCCGGAGACTCACTTGCCAGAGGCGCTGTTGGCGATCTCATCTGCCAGCTCGTCCCTCTCCTGCTCGGCGTGGCGGCGGGCTCGCTCAGACGAGGCAAGTTCCTAAACAAGCTCAGACTGTGATTTAAGCTCTGGCTGTTAACAGTTTCCTCAAACATGAAATCTGGCAGCACCTCTAGGCCACTGCCACCTTGCTCCAGGCATTTTAAATGTGCCACAAATTGCAATTAGATTTAAGAAATTACTAATCGACTTCTCTGTCTTTGCCAGGCAGAGCAGTATCAAAGTGTGACCAGTTTGCTTGCTGAACTGAAGCAATGAGAAATTGAGGCTACAGAGGTACTAAAATATACTTATTTGATCTTAGAAAAATTTTATGGGCAAATATTTGTTGAACAAATAGATGAATAAGTAAACAAACCTCCTGCAATTGAAGGATTTCTGCTTCTAGACTCTTCAGTTTCTTTTCACTCTCTTTGGACTGAGCAAAAATCTCATCCCGGGATGCACGAGCTTCTTCTAATTCACGCTGGTAGTCCTTCATCTGAGCCTGAGATTCAATAGGAAAAAGGTTTTGGGGTAGAGTTCATTCTTAGTTTTTAAACATACGATATTTTTTCCGGATTATAAAATATGCATATATAGCTATATGGAAGTGACAAATATCATAAGATAACATTCAGACCAATATCTCTCATGAATATAGATGCAAAAATCCTCAACGAAACAGTAACCAATTGAATCCATCAAAGCTGAGTTGTAATACACTGTGTATATTTATATACTATTATATCCCACCATACAAGTGGGATTTATGTGAGGAGCCCAAGATTGGTTTGATATCCCAAAATGAATTAATATAACCATATGATCATCTCAAATGTAGAAGAAACATTTGACAAAATCTAACACCCTTTCAATATAAAAACCCTCAATAAGCTGAAGCAGATTCCTCAACTCTGGTAAAGGGCATCAATGAACAGCAGACAGCTAATATCATACTGAACAGTCAAAGACTTCCCCCCCAGGATCAGCAGTGAGATGGGGACATCTGACCTTGCTTCTTGCGTTTAACATTGTAACAGAGAGTCTACTCAAAGCAACTAGGCCAAGACCAAGAAAAAGGACATCCAGATTGGAGAAGAAGAAATAAAACCAGGTCCAATTGCAGATGATATGGCCTTGTATACAGAAAACCTTAAGGAATCCACTAAAAACCATTAGAACTAATAAACAAGTTCAGTGAAGTTGCAGCTGAGAAGATCAATATACAGTCAGCCCTCTGTATCTGTGGGTTCCCCATCTGTTGTTTTCAACCAACAGTGGATCAAAAATATTCAGGGAAAAAAAAATTCCCAGAAATTTCCAAAAATAAAACTTGAATTTGCCACACGGGCAACTATTTATATATCATTTACATTGTATTAGTATTATAAGTAATCTAGAGATGACGTAAAGTATACAGGAGGATGTACATAGGTTATATGCAGATACTATACCATTTTATATAAGGGAAGTTTAGCATCCAAGGATTTTGGTATCCACGGGTGGTGGTGGTGGGGTGGTCCTGGATTCAATCACCCATGGACACCAAGGGATGACTGTACAAAAGTCCATTATATTTCTGTATACTAACTATAAACATTCCAAATATCAACAAAGCAGTTACACTAGCATCGAAGAGGATAAAATTTAGCTCAAGAAGTATAAGATGTGTACACCAAGAACTATAAAACAAAACATCATAAAAAATTAAAGAATAGCTAAATAAATATAATGATAGCCATGTTCATGGACTGGAAAAATGAATACTGTTAAGATGGCAGTAATCTCCAAATTGATCAACCAACTCAACACAATAAAAATCCAAGCTGGCCTTTTTTGGGTGGGGGGGGGGTGGGGGCAGAAATTGACAAGTTGATCCTAAGTGGAATTGTAAGGAACCCAGAATAGCTAAACAGTCATGAAAAAAAACAAAGTTGGAGAAGTCACACTTCCCAACTGCAGAACTTACAGAGCTCCAGTAATCACGACTGTGTGGTACTGGCACAAGGACAGACATATAGGTCAATGGAAGAGAACTGAGAGTCTAAAAATAAAATCATGGTCAGCTGATTTTTGACAAGCATGCCAGGACAATTCAATGGGGGTAAGAATAGTCTTTTTAACAAATGATGCTGGGATAACTGGATATCCACATCCAAAAAGAACAAAATTGGGTTTATGTATCAAACCACATGACAAAAATTAACTCAAGATGGATTTAGAAAGAGAGCTAAAAGTATAAAACTCTTAAGTGAAAACAAAGGAATAAATCTTCAGGACCTTGGATTAGGCAGTAGTTTCATAGATAACAAAAACACAAGAAACAAAAGAAAAAATTAACTAGACTCCAACAAACAATACCATTGAGTGAGTGAACAGATAATCTAGAGAATGAAAGAAAATTATTTGGAAACTGTATAACTCCTGTGAAACATCCAGAGTATACACAGAAACGTTACAACTCAGTCATTAAAGATAACTCAAGAAGACTGGCAGAGGACTGAAAAACATTTTTTCCCATGTGTGGTAACGGCCACTGGGCACATGAAAAGATGGCCACCATCGTTCGTCCTTAGGGAAATGCAAGTCACAGTCACAGTGAGATACCACTTCACCCCCACTGGGACGGCTGTAATTAAAAGATGGACAACAGCAAGCACTGGTGAGGATGTAGAGAAACTGGAACCCTCACACGTAGCTGGCAGAAATGCAAAATGGTGCAGTCACTGAGGAAAGATTGGGCAGTTCCTCAAAGTTAAACAGAATTACCATATAACCCAGGGATTCCACTTCTATATACCCAAGAAAACTGAAAACACATATCCACACAAATATACATGAATGTTCATAGCAGCAATATTCCTAGTAGCCAAAGGGTCGAAATAACCCAAATGTCAACTGATGAAATGGATTAATAAAAATACAGTATATCCAAACAATACAATATTATTTGGTGATAAAAAAGGAACAAAGTACTTATGCTACAACGTGGATGAACCTGGAAAACATATGTTAAGTGAAGGGAGCCAGGAACAAAAAGCTGCCCACTGTAGGATTCCACGTGTATGACATGTCCAACACATGGAGAGCTACGGAGACAGAACGATTACTGGCTGGTCAGCGCTGGATGTGGCAGAGATGGTGTGGAGGGACAGCTCAAGTGTGCAGAGTTTTAGAGGGAAACAAAATGTCCAAATCAGATGGTGGGTGATGCTTGCACAACCCTACGAATATACTAAAAAACAACAAATACTAAATGGGTAAATCGTATGACATGTGAATTATGTCTCAATAAAGTTGTTAAATAAAGTCCTAGTAATGTGACTTATATTCTCTATAATTAGTGGGTTAAAATAAAAACCTTTGTATTTAGCTTTTTAAAAAAATATAAGGAAGCAAATAAGTTACTCATAAACCAATTATCCAGAGATGACTTTTCCTTCCAAACTTTCTTTCTAAGTACGTGCATCTACATGTCTGTATACACAAGTCCACACACGTGTGTGTCCTACTGACTAAACTGCCGTGCACTCACTGGAGCCCTGCTGTCCCGGCACACAGACCCCATCATGTGAGTGGCTGGCAGTCTGCTGACATTTAGGTTGTTTCCTTTTCTGCCACCATCAATAACGCTTCACTGTGATCTTTGTATACAAATATGTCTTCTCATCTTTATATTTTGTTAGAATAAATTCACAAGAGGCGGAATCACCAAAGTCAAAGGAATGGAAATATTCTTTAGAAGTTTTGTCCTAACCTCCCTCCAGAGAAGTTGTGCCTATTTATGTGAGAGGGCCCATCACATCCTATCAACACTATGAGTTGTTACAGAAATCACTTCTTGTTACTGTGATAGTGACAACTGAGTAGCAAAAGTCATGACCGAGGCAGAGGAAAGGGGTCACTAAAGCTCTAGCACTAGCGGAGGGAAGGAAGTCCACGCCACCTTCCTCTCGGTGCCTCAGTGGCTGTGAGTTTAGTTAAGCGCCAGAGACTGTTCAGAGCCCCAAGGGCATGTCCCCTGGAGGACGCGCCCCCTGTTGACTCCAGCTCAGCTCAGGCCAAGACTAGATCAGTGGGGCCAAGCACGTCTTGCGGACCCTGGTGGTACACATGTGCCATCTTTATGGCTGGTGGCCCCTACCCACAACCAAGGGTGACAGCTGCACTGTGCTCCATGCAGTGGTGACGCGGGGCCTGCTGGCCGGACGGCAGGCTGGCTGCTGCCCACAGCTCCTCTCCCGGCCTCATGGGCCACGTCGTGCTGGACCTCCGCGGGCCAGGTGACACCGGCTGTCGAAGGCTGCCGGCTGGCCGTGCTCACCTGGAGTTTGCGGAGCTGCTTGATCACTTCATCCCTAGCTTTGTTTGCGGCCTCGATTTGAGCTTCCAGGTCCTTCAGGTCTATTTCCATTTTCTTCTTTGAAGCAACAGCAAGCGCCCGCTGCTTCCGCTCGTCCTCCAGCTCTGCCTCGAGCTCCCGCACCTAGTGGACAGTATCGGTTGTGTCTGGTTAGACCCCAGGGTCCTCACACAGAGCACAGGCAGCCTGTCGTCACATGAGGGCTTGGGTCACTCACTGGAGAGGCGCTCTCTGCTACTGAGCAGTGAGTAACAGATAACCACCGCAGCTGAATTTGTAGAGAGATCTTTCAACAGCCCCACCTGGTACAAACCATCTCCACTGACTACTGCGAGGGTACAGAAAACGGCAGGGCCCTGCTCTCAAGCTCATGGTCTAGGTGATGCAACAGAACTGGAAGACATGAGATAGCTCTTGGGGAAGTTCCTCCAGGGACACTCCAGCACCTGAGCAGGGGCCCACGTGGCAAGGAGCAGAGGTCTCGGGCCAGCACCACGCAGGTCCTCCAGCCTTCAGATGACCCACCCCGATAAGTCAGTTCAGAATTGCTGACTCACAGAAACTGACTTAACAAGTGTTGTCTTAAGCTACAAAGTTTGAGGCAGTTTGTTATCTAGCAGTAAGTGACTAATAGAATAGTGGAATAAGAAAAACAAAGTAAAATTACATACATCCCAGATCCAAGACTTAATACCATGAACTCCAAGGGACTGTTAAAATATCCACAATTAGTTTTTAAAGTAAGCTTTTAAATTAGAAGTTTGACATATGCTCAGGAAAGAATACAAATTGTAAGTGCCCAAGCAACTTTTTTAAATAAAGAAAGTAAATACCTGGAGTTTTTTCCTTTTAAAGAGTGTTTAATGAAGGCATGTGATCTGAACTTCAGAATACCCTGAAGACCCACAGAACTTGAACCTGACTGCCTATCCTTGGAGATACCACTGAGGGCTTTCCCACTGATACCCTGGCTAGTTAGCAGCAATGACGTTAACAGAGAAATACGAACAGAACCAGTTACATCACATTTTAAAGAATAAAGTTATCAAATGACCAAATGAATTAAATCTACTCCAGCTAGTATGTTCTAACATGAACAAACAGGATATTAACCCCAAACCAGGCTCGAGACAAACAAGTTCCTGTTCCTGGGGCCACACCGCCTCCGACCTACCTGCTTGACAAGCAGCCGCTTCTTCTCCTCGTTCTGCTCGTCTCTGGTTTGCAGGTCCCTCTCAAACTGAGCCTTCATGGCCTGCATGTTGACCTCCAGGCGAAGCTTGGCATCTTCAGTAGCCTGAAGTTCATCTTCCAGCTCTTCCAGCTGGGTCCTCATTTCCTCCACCTGCTGCTCTAGGGCCCGTTTGGATTTTTCAAGTTCATGAACCTAGACCAGAGGAAGCATAGGAAGGAGCTGACCCTCGGCAGAGGAACAAGTAAGGACAGCAGTTCCTGTTTCCCTGCCCCCGGGCCCCCGTGGCACGTGGGCCAGCTCGCCAACACCATGCGCACCCTCCGCCCCTCCAGTGGCCCTGGTCCCCATTTCAGAGTGTGCATCTGAACCCAGTCCTGTACCTGCATTCACGCGTGCCCTGCGGTCAACCACCTGTTCTCACATGACCTTAAAACAGAGCTCTTAAAAGCCGATGAACAGTAAAAAGAGCGTGGTGTTGGGGAACCTGCCTGTTGACTGGCCACCAACCTGCTGTCTTTGACAGGTACCACAGTACATCCCTTCTTGCTGCGGGAAAGATCATCTTGTGGAAAGTCTAAAATATCATGGTGTGTTAGGCCCATGAGGCAGGGTACAAGAGGAGGCTCTGGGCAAAGATCCCGCCATGAGCACTGACCTAGCTCCCTGTGCCAAGTGCTGTGTGGGCTGCCTCCCCTCACGTCCCCTCTGACCCTGGAGACAACCCTCGGGCCGGCCTGCGCAGGCGCTAATGTGTCCTTTCGGGGCTCACAGCCAGGTCAGTTCTCACAGGGCAGGAGAAGACTCATGAGTGAGGAGGACCTGAGCCTGGTGCTCCACGGGCACAAAGGAAGCGTTTGCAGAATGAATGCGTGACTGTTGACTGTTCTAGAGAAAACTAATATGGAACAAGAACATGGAATCAACTGTGGAATTCTGTATGTTTTACTATGTAATCCTGGCCATGTCTATTCTTGGTGGCCTCTTCTGGTCCGTGGGGCTGCTCCCCAGGGCAACAGGTGGTGGGAGACCCAGCAGGAAGGTAAGATTTGACCTTTCAAAGCACATCTGCAAGCTTCATAATGCTAAAGCATCAGGAAACAGGCAAGTTTCATGTCCACTTGACAGAAGAGGACACTTGACAGAAGAGGACACTGAGGACACTGAGGGGTTAAAGCAGCTCTGGTCAGAATGGGAGCTGGTGGAGAGTCAAGCCCCGAACCTGTTTTGACCCCCAGGCCTGGGCTCGCGGCCCAGCCCTGCCCTCAACACCTACACTAAGGGAGAGCCGTGGGGTGCAGAGATCACCGCAGCTCCGTGGGAAGGTGCGTGCAGCGGCAGGATTAGGGGTCCCCACCCAGCTCCTCCAGGTTCCCCACTCTGGGCAGGAGGTGGACCTCACGGCCCTCAATCTGGGGGGACCACAGATGACCACTGTGGCTCAGGGACGGAGAACTTTGTTTAAAGAGCCTCTGCCCGGGGGGGCTGGGAGAGCCAGGGAAGTTGCTAGAACTCCCCCAGCTGGCTCCGGCGCAGGGAACCGAGAGTGGATGGACAGCTCCTCCCACTGTGTCGCCTGCCCCCTCGGAGGGACGGGACTCTGGGGACACTCACATTCTTGCCCACGTCATCCTTGGAGCTCATCAGGTCCTCCATGTCCGCCCGCAGCTGCTTGCTCTGCCTCTCAGACTCCTCCCTGGCCTCCAGGGCCTCCTCGAGCGCGCGGGCCAGGGACAGGGCTTTGGTTTCCTTCTCTCTGGCCTCTGCCTCGGCCCGGTCTCGCTCTTCTGCGTAGCGGGCAGAGATGTTTTTCTCTTCCGCTAAAAGCTGCACGGATGGCGTTGGGGAAACAGAAAAACCGATTGAGAAGCAACATTAACTCTTCTCACTTGCTACGTGCCTTACTGCTAAGAATATCCCCACGACGTTCGGGGTTTGCAGACACTAACTACAATACATAAAACAGAGGTACGACAAGTTTTCACTCTGCAGCACGGGGAACTGTAGCTAGTATCTTGCAGGAACCTTTCATGAAAAAGACTATGAAAACGAATACATGTATGTGCACGTATGACTGAACCATGATGCTGTACGCCAGGAACTGACAACACTGTACACAGACTATGCTTCAATTCAAAAAAAGAAAAAAAAGACAAAGTTAACAACAACAACAAAAACAGCCCCACGAGATTGTGGGTGCTCTCCTATTTCCTTCTATTTGCTTTTCTCCTCTTCCCAGTTCTGCTATAAGCATACACTACTTCTAAATAAGAAAAGATGATTTTAATCCAAAGGACAGAAGGGAGGGCTCTGCCGGGGAAGCCTGTGTGGCGCTGGCCCGGCGCCCGGGAGTCGGGCACCCACCTGATCGAACTTCTTCTGCTTCTTCTCCAGGTTGGAGACGATCTGGCGCTGGTGGTCCAGGTCCACCAGCAGGTCGTCGAGCTCCTGCTGCAGGCGCGTCTTGGTCTTCTCCAGCTTGTCGTAGGCCAGAGCCTTCTCCTCCAGGCGCTGGCTCAGCGCCTCCACGTCTTTCAGGAGCTTCTTCTTGGCTTCTTCCAAACTTTCAATGGTCCCCGAGTCATCATCTACTTTCTTCTTGGTGTCAGTCAACTAAGTTTCATGTAGAGAAAAGAGCAGTATTAAAAAACTCAACTGGATTTCATGCTTGAGGAATAAAGATCAAACTTGTTTCCAATATTTTGTGAGACTAGTAGAAATCAATACTATGAGATTTTGAGCAAATGAATCTTCAACTACAAATTTCTTAGCCAATCGTCCAGAAAATGGTAAGTGGAAGGAAACCCTGCAGAACTGACACAGCCCTGGGGTCTTTATTTTAAATGCTCCCAACGTTATAACCAGCATAGGATCAGCATTTGGTTGGGTCAAAAGACAAAAACAAAAAACACACGTAATGGGCTTCATTTAGTGTAAGACCCAATTAACTGTCCTAAATGGAGCTGGAACCGCCTGGCAGAGTAGGGACATTCGCTGCTACACACACATCGAGGCCACACAGCGTCCCAAGAGGACGCACGCACCTGGGCCTGCAGGGCCAACACCTGCTTCTCCAGGTTCTTCCTGGCCTCCTCCTCTTCCTCCTGCTGCTCCTGAAGGCTGTTCTTCTCCTCCTCCAGCTGCCGGATCCGACTGCTCAGGTTCAGTTTTTGGCGTGTCTCCTCCTGAAGAAGCTCCTGTTTATTTTTATAACAGGTCAGTGCTTAGGTTACAATATCACCAAAACCAAAATGCTTCTGTTGAAAAAAATTTATGCCATGCAAAACAGAGCCCTGGTGTATGAGAGATACCCAGTGACAAGTGACTCTAAAACACTGTCATTTTCAGCAGCACCCTTAATACAACGTCACTTTAAACTCATCCACAAGCAGTGGCAGCGGTACCCCCAGGGGCCGGGCCAGGGCCCCGTCAGCCTCCCAGTCCTGCACCCCCTGCATCTTATCGCTTCTGGAGTCCCTTCCTGTTTCTCTTAGGTCAGCGTACTGACACTTCAACCATAACAAAACCATCTTATTTAAAATAGCCAGCAATACGTGTGTGGGAAACAGGACCACCACCTGGTGAACCGCACCCGGGTGGCGCCCGCCAGACACAGGAGCTGGGGGCCCTGGGATGTGAGCTCAGAGGAGAGTTCCTGAGTATCAGGGCTGCTTACAGTGCAAGATGGCCGAAGATAAAAGCACAGCAGAAAACCAGAAAGTGGTGATTAAAAAGGCAATTCTGGGCCTTCATGTTTCGCCAGCTTACAGATCACAGAAACGGTAGAGCTACGATTACAGGCCCTCACGCCCCGCAGGATACCTGTGTGTCCTGGAGCTGGGACTCAAGACTAGCTGCATCCTTAGCAAACTTAATACCCTTCTTCTCTGCTTCTTCTAGAAGAGTCGAGACGTTATCCAATTCATTCTGCAAGAAAGAGTAAAAGGTTAGACTCAATTCAACGATAGGCAGATGGAAAAGAGCAGTGGTTCTGTACCCTAAATGCACACGAACAGAGCATATCGGTGGGAGGAGGGGGTGAAGCTGAAACTGCCAACCTCAGCTAAGGGGACTCACCACTGGGACGCTGCTGCCCCCGTCAGCGCCAAGGACGCAGGCCCTACACCAGCCGTCACGGACAGCCTAACGTCTACCCACCGCAAGGGCGGCGAGGGTCCTGATGGCAGAGCCCGCGCGGAGGGGCCTTCTCCTAACTCTGGTTTGCTATCTCTTTATTGTGAAGAGACAAGAATTACACCAAATCTCTTCTAAGAGTGACTGCTGCCCTATGTGAGGAGGCTCTGAAGTCAGCAGGTGTTTATTTTAATCCTTTTTCACACTAAGATGCATTAACCATATGCTTAGGGGTGGGGTGGGGACAAGTAAAATTCATATTCTTTGAGAACTTGAAAACTTTATTAGCAATTCAGAGAAGCTTAAATGCTAATGTTCACCATCCAGGATTCTTTTAAACTTAAAACTATGGTATTACATACTTACTGTGAATATTTAGCTATCTCTTATGGTCGGATTTTATGAGTCATGTGATAAAAACATTTTCTTTTTCATCTTTAGCGAGAGCTCTAGAATATCCCCTCTGAAGAGCCCGTGGTGTGAGCCCTTCTGTGTTTCTGGGGGGGATGGTGGGTCTTAGATGCCCTTCGTTCTAGCTTGTCCTTTAGTCCCGTGAGCACAGGGAAGGCACACGTGTATCTACATGTGTGATTCAAGTTAATGACATTTTTCCCCCCTCCTTTTAGCAGCATCCTTCAGAGAGCCCCAGGCCTGCAGACTTGGCAGCAGTGGGGGAGGGCTGTGGACTCAGCAGGGCCTGGCTGCCCTCAGCGCTAGCTCTGCAAACCGCCAGGCGCAGCCCAGACCTGAAGTCTGAGCCTCACACCCTCACCCACCGGACTCGCCTGGGGGCGCTGTGAGCAGAGGTGGGCAGGCAAGCACGAGGGGCCTGATGCCTGCCTGGGCAGTACAAGTTCCCTGGGCGCCAGTCCCCTCCACCCCGCTGGTGCTGTGGGCTACATACGTCCGGTCAGGGTCTCCCAGGCCTACCTGTAACTTGTTTGCTTTCTCGGCCAGTTCAACCCTGAGTCTGTCTCCCTCCGAGACCTTGGCGTGGAGCTCCTGCACCTGTGCGTCCAGCTTCTTCCTCTTGTGCTCGGACTCGGCCTTGACCTGCTGCAGCACCTTGACCTCGCACGCCAGCTCCTTGTTGTCTGTCTCCAGGCCCTGCTTGTTCTTCTCCAGGTTGGCTTTGAACTAAGAGAAGAGGAAGAGACGGTTTGCTTGTGGGTTTCTCACACACCACAGAAGACACTGCTCCAGATTCTGGGGAGCGGAGCCAACAGAGGGTCTGCAGCCAGCGACTGCTGTTCTGGGTGTGAGGACGGCTCCGGACGGCACACACCTGTACCCACTGCGCAGGGCGGCAGGGACAGATGGGGCCTGCACTGTGTGCCTCGTCCTTGTCAGCACAGCCTGGGGGCGACACACTGAGCATTCATTCTTGTCATCCTTCACATAAAACAAGCTTTGTCGGTGTGAACATTTTTTTAACAAGGAGCTAAAGCTTAAAACAAGTAAAAGGGTAAAGAAGGCAATGCCCATGGAGCGCTGGGCGCAGGGACCGACACACGGTTGGGTGAACGTCAGTAAGTGTTAACACTGTCGCTGTATGAGTCAAAGGGGGCGTGTGGACAGGCAGAGAAAGACGGGGACGTCAGAGTGAGAAGCACGACGGAGGGATGACCGTGGGAAGTGACGAGACCAGTCTGCCAGGAGGATGGTTTGAGTCAAGGGTGAGTGAAGCGAAGTTTTACCAAGACAGGAAGACTGCGTGTGAGATACCCAAGAGGGAGCGGTGAACGTGTGGCAACCACATGTGTGGTGCCCGGTGACAGGCCAGAGGCCAGCGCAGGAGGAGGTGGGGGAGTGTCAGGAACACTAGGAGGTGCTCTCCGCAGGGCCTGGGGACTCCCGGGCAGCAGATGTGCGGGAGGACTTCCAACTGTTCAAGGTTTTGAGCTGAGTCATCGGGAGAAAGAAGACACCAGTGAAAGGAGACCTGGAGAGGAACATGTGACTCGGGACCACAGCTGATCTATCGCGTTCTCAAAAAATAAAACCAAATCAGGGGCACAAGACTCCTGCAGGCAAGCAGTGTGCTTCTGGAGCAGCCACCGAGGGGCTCTCAGTTCCCTACCCGCCGCCGGCGGGGTGCACGGGCTGACGGCTGGCGTCCCTACCCTCTTGGCCTGTTCCAGCTGCTCCGAGAGCTCCTCCAGGGCCGTCGCATGTCTCTGCCTCATGTCCTGGATCTGAGCCTCGTGGTTCTTAGTTTCTTCCTCAAGAGCCTTCTTCAGCTCCGCCACTTCTTGTTCACGTTTGGTACTAGAGAAACATTTTTAGAGAAAGATGCTCAGAACTAGTTGAATGATTAAATTAAACACACATTTTAAAAGTCTGCTTCTGTCTGAAATATTACGTGGATTCCTGCGATGGTTATCTGACGCGCTGTTTTCTGACAGGCTGGCGCGTTGTTCCCGTGATGTCGGGAAACCTTCCAGGACCAGCATAGCTCTCATTCCACGTGAGACTTACAGTCAGAACCGAGTAATGTCCCTGTGGGTCTCTGCATGTGCAGGGCGGTCTGGCTGAATTGCAGGCCAGGCGCGGCTTAACTCCAGATGCCAAAGCGCCCACCAGAGCACCAGGAGACATTTCAGTAAAACTGGAAAAGGGCAAATCCTGAAGAGACTGGTAAACCAGGAAGGACCCCCCGCACCCCGACAAGAGAGGGCTGAGCACCATCTTTACTTTGAGCGCAGAGCTAAAGACCGAAGGCAGCGAGGTCAACACCACTCCTGCTGAGAGCCGTCGCAGCTGTAACTTCACATAAGCCTGAAGCACGGCTCTGGCAAACTTGCTCTAAGACACATAACCAGCTGGAACAGGGACTTGTAGGCTGATTGCCGTGTGGGCGCATTTTCCTCTCTTTACAGCGGAGGTGAGATCTAGGGGCTGAGACCAGCGGTGCCGAGAGAGAAGGGGGCCTGGTGGCTGCCAGCTCAGCCCCCAGCTCACTGGAGGTGGAAGGCAGACATGGGTCTGGCCTTGTCCTCTGTAACCTTCTCCGCAGAGGAGGGGATGACAGTGGAGGTGGAGGAGGACGCTGGGATCCAAGTGGCAGCCCAGCGAGACAGAAACCCCACCGAGGGGACGTCAGTTCACCCCAGCGCTGGCGCTTGCCTCTGTCCGACGGCAGCACCACTTCCCCGCCTTCAGCACGCTGTCTCTTGGGTGAATAGCCTTGTTCCTAATCCCTACTTGAAACCAACAGTCGGAGAAGCCCATCGCCCTTCCTCCTCTGGGGTGAACCACCCCACTTCCTTTAGTCTTTCAGCGGAAGTCCTAAAGAGACTCCAAAGCCAACGAGCCTGATGAAGAGAACCTGGTTTGCCAAGAACGGTTACTTTTACGCTAATCCCGTGACACAGAGGCCCAGGAGGAAGCGGCGGGGGCCTGAGTCCTTCGTGGAGCGCAGGGCATGGGGGCCAAGGGCTCTGAGCTGCAGTCGGACCCCTTCACCCGCAGAAGCAGTGAGTGCTGTGTTTGAGCACATCCGTGATTTAATAAATATTAAAATCATTTGTACTTTTTTCTTTAAAACAGGAGATGAAGGGAAGAAATGATCAGAACACTTTTTTTCTATTCAGGTTAAAAGACCAGTTGAGAATGGATATTTCAACAAAGTCGAGTTTAGTGGTTTCCAGATTTTTAAAAAGCAAGTATTTTAAAGAGGAGCCAGGACTTAAAACTGCTAAAAACAGTTACTCTGTGGAAGTGGGTAGGGAGGTCAGGTGGGCGCTCTGGGGACACAGCCTCCGGTCGCTGTGAGGTCCCGCATGTTCCCAGGCAAAGTCCTTGGCACATAACTAGGTTCAACCCCAGCACCAAGTGATCCTGACACCACCGTCTGACTTCAGCCTGGCCGCTCGGAGGAGGGCGGCCTTCTCTCCAGGCCCCGCACCCGAGGAGCACACGGCCGTCCACCGGGGAGGGCTCCATCGGCTTCCACACAACACACCTCCCTCCTGGGGGCCCCAGGCTGCTTCCTACCTCTTGGACCAGACATGTCTTTGTAGAGGACCCAACTGTCCTTGCCTTATTCCAGGGCTTGCCTTTGCCCCCTTCTCAGTCACGGGCCACCCTCTCCATCCCGCACACTGTAGAAGGCAGGTGTGTGAGTGTGTGTGTGTGTGGGGTTCCTGGGGCGGCTCTCAGCTGTTACTCTCCTATGACTTCCTGGGAATCTTTGGCTGTGCTTCCCTGTGTGTCTCTCTTCTTCTACACGTGGCCCCAGGCTCACCTGTTCACAGCGCAGGCCTCTGCCTGACGCACACCTCTGTCTGGGTCCCCGCGCTCCCCTTCCCTGTCATCTTTGTGAATACGTGCCTCTCTGCTCTTCTATTTGTCTCACTGTTCGGATCATTTGCTGCCACCAGCAGATGCCCGACCACCCGCGTCTCTCCTCCTGTTTCTGTTTGTCCATCTGTCCCTCTGGTCCCTCCTCTCTTTACCTGGTCCATGTGTAAACCTTCCAGCCCCCCGTGCACACCTGCCCCTCAGCCATCCATCACCGACTGTGCCTTTTCTCATCACACCTCCCTCCGTGCAGCCGCCTGTTGGTCTTCCACCTGCCCTGTGCTTTCTACCTACAGGCTGGTTTGTTTTTAACTGCTGATATTTTGTTCCGTCCCACCTGCCATCGCTTCCTGGAGGAAGACTGGACACCCAAAGTGACAGCATGAAAACCACACCATCTCCCCAGGACAAGCACCCCCCAACACTCACCGCAGTTCCTGCTGTGCCGCCGTGGTGTCCAGCGTGTCCTCCAGCTCTGTCTTCAGAGCTTCCAGCTCCTCGCTCAGGTCCCTCTTCTGCTTTTCCGCCTTGTTCCGTGACGCCTTCTCGGATTCGAAGTCTTCCTGGAGTTCGGCGATCTGAGCTTGCAGCTCCCGCACGACTTTGAGCGCGTTGTTCTTATGCAGCGTCTCGTCGTCGCCCCTGTGAAGACATCCAAGCGCCCGCAGCGTTCAGCGGGGCGCCCAGGGGCCGTTTCCACAGGAGGCCCCGTGCTCACCCTTCCGCCCGCGGCCTGTGCACCGGCCGCTCCGCAGGTGAACGGCTGGAAGGCCACGAGCAGCTGCAGAGCCAGAATCAGGATGGGGCCCTGGTCCTTCCCCAAGGGCTAAAGTTCTCCATTAAATGGTAGGACCATTTTAACAATTACAATATTAAAAAATCCCCTCTCGAACAAGATGTTCTTCTATATAAAACACTGCTCGAGGGGGCAGTCCTGCCCGTCCAGTTGGTTCCAGCCCAGAGCCAACCAGTAAATTCAAAGAAGTTCTTGGAAGGAAGCAGAAGCAGACCCGCCACCTTGCCACCTTCCCACCTTCCACTGCACGCTTGTCTCTCCGCTTCACGTGGTTCAGTGTCAGGAGCTGCCGTGACACAGCTAGTTGGGCAGTTTGTGGGAGGGAGAGGAGGCTGACCCATGGCAAGGGGAGAACTTTTGTTCTAGATTCCAGCCCCCACCTCACCCTGCAAGCGAGACTGACAGTGACAGACACAGAGAAGGGTTTTTGTTGTGAGACTTTCTCGATTGTAATAAATTATAAACTGAGTCCTGTGGCCATGCAACCAAATGGTTATTGTTTATCAAGAAATGCAATGCTAGTTTTAAATGTATTTACTATGTATGACTTCTTCTCTAAAACTGAATGGCTTAGAGCTGAACAGCAAATCATCCTAGCAGTGGGGGGAGTATCATTTCTGAAAAGTATTTCCTTCCTCCAAAACATACTGAAGTTAATGTGTAATATACAGAAATCAGAATATTCGATATGGTAAAATAATCTGTTCTGGTGTGAATTTCCAAGGATTTCATGATACGACTTGTGATTTCTAAGGGTAAATACCAAGAAGGATGGATGAGATTTCCTGGCTGCCCTGACACAGATGCTCCTGGGCTTCCCAGGCCCCTGTGTCACACCCAGCGCTGAGGAGGCCCCGTGCTGTCCTCCACCCCGCCGGCCCCTGCCTGTGCGGACCTGGCCAGGGCGCCCTGCAGCTCCTCCTCCTTCTTGGCCACCTGGATCTTGAGCTCATCGATCTGTGCCTGCAGCTCGGCGATCTGGTCCTGCAGGTCCGTGGTCTCGCCGTCCAGCTTCCTCTTGGCCTTTTCCAGTTCCTGGCGGGTCTTCTCCTCCTTCTTCAAGCGCTCTTTAAGGCAAGAACAAGAAGCTCCTCAGTACGCTGAACGACACACCACGTGGGCAAATTCAAAATATACTGATTAAAGTTGAAAATAAGCCACTGTATTCTAACGCATGTCACTGCCTTTAGCAACACGGTGCCAATTGCTCCATCATCTGAACCCCGACAAGATCAAACTGAAGGCGAGATAAGTTAATGGGAGGGTGGGATTTTCAGGAAGAAGCCGGGAGGATCCTAAAGATGTCCTTCCATGGGGAGCAGGCCCCGAGATCAGAGCTGGAACCCTCGCATGTCATGTCGTTTGGAGAGGGCTTGGCAGAGGCCAGTCAGCGTGTGACTGCTGTCACCCCGGCCCCTTCCACCGCGAATCCCTGGTTGGAAACCAGACTGCAGTTCCCGAGCCCAGAGGGCCAGAGGGCGGAGTGGGCATCTCTCCCTCTAAATTCTGCAGTGATCCCTCAGATGCTGGCCTTTCTCCCTCTCCTCCCAGGCCCGCCTCCGCCTGCTCTCTGTGCCCTGTGCGGGGGAACCGTCTACGGGCAGGAACCTCATGCGGGAAGACTCCCCTCCTGGCCCTTCTCCTGTCTATACTACACAATAGGACAGCACTTCCTAAACGTCCTTCTGAAAACCACCCATTTCCTCCCCATTACATAGAGGAGCTCAAGAGCCACGTTCAGAGCCACGCTCTTCCCTCCTCCAGTGTCCACACCTGCCTCCAGCTTCGGGTCGAAGAAAGGCTTTCTGTGCTCTTCCCAACCTCCAGCCTCTTCTTTTGTAGAAGGCAATGATTCGTTTTGCAAAAATCCTACCATTTCCTGACATGACTTGAGCCACTGGAGTGAGGCGCTGGTACCCTGCACAGATTCTCCTGTCCCTTTGTGAGGGACACGCAGGCACCTTAGTGCAGTGTTCAGATTAAACACACACAACTTCAACGGCCCGTACAGCCCAAACTTAATTTAGCCCACCGAAGGGCGATGTATTTTACCACAAGACCCAACTTTAGAATAAGTGAAAGTTTAAAAGATGATTTAGTGCCATTCCATCATGAACACTAGGTGACTAGGGAAACAACGGGACCATGTAAGAGACCTATTTTCTCAGCTGAACCCAAACTGACGAGCAGGCACCCTGTACATCTCCTATTACTGCACGTTCTGATTCAAGCAAAGTCTAAAGACTCACGTCCTAGTCCTCAACTTCTCTAACCCCAAACACTCACCTTCTAAATCCGAGATCATCACTTCTTGCTTGTTCCTGATTTTGGCCAAGTTTTTTGCCTTTTCTTCCTCTTCAGCCAGCTGAGAGGAACACTCAGCGATGCGGTCCTCCAGGAGTTTCTTTTCCTGAACAGAAGAAAGGGCTTCAGAGAAGGCATTCCGAGCAGCAGCGGGTTCGCCATCACTCAGAAAACAAGCGAGGCTGGCTCGGTCTCCCCAGCAGATCGTGTATTCCAAACAGGCAGGCACGGGAGGCTCACTGGTGGCGGGGACGACCCCAGAGCCTGGCTGGGCCACCTGGCCTGCAGTCCCGCAGCTCGTGCCAAGTGAAGGGATGCGCGGCCGGGAACCAGTCAGCAGTGAGTGACCGATGTGCACCTGACGTGCAGGTCAGACCGTCTAAGGAGTTATGAGGAGATTCGGCTGGTTTTAAAAGTTAAACAGGTTCTGTCTTTAGAAGTCTATGTGGACTATTGGTCTCTAGAGACTCAAAAGAACCCGAACTCTCCTTGAGAATTTCCTGTTTGAAGCAGAGTATTTTCAACCCAAGTATTTTCCACATTCTGAAATCAGCTTTTCAGTGGAAAGACTCTCTTACTTTGATAAATTTGGAGTTCTGGTCCTCGAGAAGCAGGATCTCCTCTTCCATCTTCTTGATTTTCGCCTCGGCCGTCACCTTTTCCAGCTGCAGTTTCTGGCGAGCCCCCTCCTCCTCGTCCAGCTGCTCCTCCAGGTCCTTGTGAAGAGAGCACGCAGTCAGCCCTCACCCTCTATAAAATCTACCTGCGCCGACAATCAGGCAACGCGTGTTCAAATGAAATACCAATTTTTGATTTTCAGTATGGCAAGGATATTTTTAAAAATACAAAATGCAGTTATGTGAAACAGACACATGTCCCCACCGTAGGCTGAGTGCACAGCGGCCAGTCCCTCTGGAAGCCAAAAGGCAAAATGCAGCAGCTATGAAAGAGCATTCCGTTTAAACCAGCAATGTCAGGAAAAGGCACAGATGTGACATAGTTATAAAAGAATGTAGAGTAAAGCCTTTCACACTGAGGAACTATGAACATACTACAAAGGAGTCCTGGTAATTAAAAGTTGGTGTAAAATGGAATAACGTAGTAATTAAAATCCGTATTATAGAATAATCACAGAACTGCATCAAACACATACTTAATTTATTTGAATTCTACTAAGTATATTTGGCCAAAAGAGGAGAGCGAGGACAGAGACGCCACAGTGGAGACAGCACAGGGCGGTGGGGAGGGCCGTCCCAGCTCGGAGCGCGCCACCGACGGGGCGGGATTCCAGCGCTTGCTCATAGTTTAACTATTTGGTGCTTCTCTTTATTTCACGCCCTACAGCACTGTGTCTCATCAACATATGCATTAGACGACACAGTTGTACGTACAAACCACTGTAGGGTCAGCTTAAGAAGCTTCCAAGGGTAACTGGCTATATAATTTATCATGGTTGACTCTGAAATGAAACCTTTGGAAATACTAACTTTTTACTGTGGGAAACTTCAAACACACATACATACAAAGAGAAGCACGAGGCACTGGCAGACGCACCAACCCAAGCTTGACGAGCATCGACTCACAGCCAATGTCACTTCCTCTAGACGCCCCCCTTCTCCCCTTGGGTTATTTTGAAGCAAATCCCCCTGGACATCACATTTCATCTGTAAAACCTTCAGGCTCTCTCTTTAAAAGATGAGGCCCATTTAAAAATACACTTGTTTGTCTGAATCCAAATAAGGTTCATACATACAAGCAGAAAAATTAAAATAACAAGGACAATGGGGGTGACAGGTGGGAGGAGACTGTTCAGTGCTACTTTGTACTTTCTAGGTATTCTATGAAAATCATTCAATGTTGTCATCAGGAAATTAATATTAAAAACAAAATAAAAACCAAAGACAGCTCTAGTAGCTTTCGTTGAAAACAGTATAGATCAGAAATCCCCGAAAGCCTCACAGGTTAAAAAAAAGAAAAAAAAAGAAAAGGACAAGGGACCAGTAACAACGGTGGGTTTGCCCAAGGGCCATGGGGTTAGTACAGAGCCTGACACATCACAAGAGAAAAAAGAATCAACATGTAGTAAGAACTTTACCATACATATTTTTATAATGTGTTTGAATGAATTTGCATGTCACAAAAGGAGCTAATAAATTAAGATGATAGTGCAAAAAACTAGGAGTTTAAGATTCCAAACAGGGAACTATATTCAGTATCTTGTAATAACCTATAATGAAAAAGAATATGAAAACGAATACATTTATGCATGTGTATGACTGAACTATCATGCTGTCTACCCAAAATTGGTAACACTGTAAACTGACTATACTTTAATAATAAAAAAATAAATTAAGCTAAAGAAAAAAGTTTCCAGTAACGGGTATGAAGATAAAAAGCACTGAAAATCAAAACAAGCCAAAAAAAAAAAAAAAAAACCAAAAAAAAAAACCTCACAAAACAAAACAAAGCCTGTTCTTATGAAAATGTTTGTTTTCTAAAGAGTACGGTAATGCAAGCATTTCATGTGAAGGTAAAATGTGGAGTATTAAAAAAAAGCGTAGTGAGACAGATGACGACTCTGGGTGTCCTTACCCCGTATGAGTAGAACATCATCATCACTGAAGTGAGCACATGCAGTGTCCGTGCTGAGCACTTCTTACGAACCAAACCACCTCGAGATGCCCCACGAATGGAGTGAGCAGTGGAATTAGTGATGACAAAGAACAAATTCAGTCCCCACAGGATGCTACAGACCCTGGGATGTTTCCACTCTGAATCACTTGGCATCTTAGAAGATGCCACATCAAAACATAAAAAAAGACTCCAATTCAAAATAATGAATCTACTTTTGAAGGAAATCTATTACACGTGTGCTTCGAATGATGGTCCTCTTTTAAGGGGGGGACTGCTTACTTAGGCTCCTTTTGCACCTCAGTGGACACAAGAATCCAAACCGACAGCTTTACTCAACAGATCCACTTGGAAAACCCCAATATAACACTAAATGGAGACTCCAGTAGATACCTGAATATGTGCTTGCATTTTCTTCTTTTCATTTTGGAGGATTTGGTTTCTTTCTTCTTCTTCTTCAACCCGAGACTCCAAGTCGTGGAGAATCTCTTCTAACTCCTGCTTTTTGGCAGCAAGTCTTGCCCTCATCTCTTCTGCTTCAGCAAACAGCTCGGTCTCTGCCTGCAGCTGCTCCGCCAGGATGTTCTTCTCTTCCAGCAGCTGCAACCACAGTAGGGGACCCGTGCTGCAGCGTGCCCGCGCTCACACACGCGGGACCGTCACCAGGAACCCAGAGTTAAAAACAGGTAGCGTCACCGGCACAACTTTCAAATGTGTCCTCAGCTCCAGCAGAATCAGCTGGATGGAAACACTTTTGGTCGTTTCTGCCGTCTCAAGTTATTCTGAGTAATACATGGTAAATTCATGCTATTTTAAGAACTCCTGTTCTTACTATTAAGGTATTTCACAAAAGGACCAAAGAACATTTGAAATATTACTCAAATCTGTAAAGTTCATCGGATCTAAAGCTCATGGGGACATTGGTATCCAGTGGTACTCTTGGCCGTTGTGGTTAATCTTTTGGCCTTGAACATTTCCATCCTGTCACTGTCACCTACAGACATTCCCTGGGTCTCCACTTTGCCCACGAAGCAGAGCCTCCTGGGGGAGGGACACGGACTCGAGACCACCGCCGCTGGAGAAGGGGCAGGTGGGGGGCCTTGCGCCATCTCATCCTTTTACTTTTCTCTATTTCCCGGTGAGCAGTCACAGGAAGGGGGCAATGCTGAGAATCTCACTGAAAACAGGCGTGAAACACACCTGACAGCAAATGTGACCATCTGTGTGTCCCTCAAGCGCAAGAGGACAGGCTGACTCAGTTTACCCAAACCCCAGGGCCTGGCGTGATGAGTCTGCTACCTCTCTTCTCAAGTGGCCGCACTGGGACAGGGGCAAACCCATGAGAAACAAGATGAAGTTCACTAGTAACTGACTGGCCAGGCTCCCATCCCGGGCGCCGGCAGGAGCTCAGGGCCGTACCTGCTGGTGCTTCCGCTCCATCTCCTCCAGCTCTCCTTCCACCTTCGTCTGCTTCTCCTTCACCTTCAGGAGCTCTTCATCTTTGGCCTGCAGTTCCTCCTCCTGGCGAGTGACCTGTAGGAGTGGCTTCACCTACGACGACAGCGAACAGTGAGCGTCGCATCCCACCCCCGCAGCGCCTCCTGGTCCCCTGCGCTGTCCGTCCTTCCGTCCGCGTCCGTCCGGGGCAAGCTGGGAGCCCACCTTGGTGAAGACGCGCCACCACTGCCAGTGCCGCAGCTTCAGGTAGGCGGCGCAGTTCCGCTGCAGCACCTTCAGGGCGCTCAGCTGCTGCTGCTTCTTGGCAAAGGCCCTGAAGGAGAGCAGGGAAAACTCACTATTAAAGGAAACCGTGTTTGGAGAGCCATTGTCGTTGCAGACTCCCCAGACAGGCGGGATGATGCCTCCAAGTGGGCTGCCCCCACCCAGTCCCCACCAGATTGCGGGGCCGCTCAGCCGACCTCCAGCATCTGTCACGGGACCCGCACTTTGTTCACAGATGCTGCCCCAGACGTCCCCACCTCAGATCCCGCTGCCACCCTCTCAGTCTCCACCACCACCCTGGGCCCAGGTACCGCCATTTCCACGGCATCACTCAACTTCCCACCTGGGCCACCTGACTGCTCTGCACGAGGCAGCCAGGTGACCGCAGTGTCCGGACTGCCCCTCAGTGCTGCTCACCTGAACTTCTAACACCTGCCAGGGGCCCGTCTCTCGAGCCTCTCTTCCCACCTGACTCGCCCTCCCACCGTGCTCCAGACATATGGATGGCGTCACTTTCCAGAACCACTGCTGTGGTCCCCTGGCTGCAGAGCTCTCTCTGCTGTTCGGGGCGCCAGCACCTTCTCATCCTTGAGGTTCCGGCTCAGAGAAGCCCTCCCTGAGGAACCACGTGGAAGTGGGACCCCAGCCCCTGTCATCTGCCTTGGTCCCCTGCTGTGTCCTGATGGGGAACATGTGTCTGCTTACTTGGCCATCAGTCCCATCAGAATCCACAGGACAGGGGCCTCACACCTCACGCACACTCGTGTTTCTAGCACAAAACATTCTCGGTGCCAGCACACACTCTGAGCACTTAATTCACCATTTCCCACTTACTTTCTGGCTAGGTAGCCTCGGCAAACAGCCTGGAAGAAGATAATGATATCGGTAATTTTTAAATCTCTTTCTTCCTCTAAGTGGGCCAGAACTCCAGCTCTGAAAAAGATCTTGCTCTGTCCGATTCTGTACAAGTTTGGGTCCAGTTCTAAAGCCCGGATCTAAGAGAGAAAGAGTCTATTCATTATTTTTGCTACAGAAATGATTGTATTGACAACTCTCAAACCAGAAAAACCAAGAAAAGCTTACCATTCGTTCACAAGCCTGTTTGCCGTCCATAAAACCTTTAGGGATGGCGTTTGGAGTTAGGATCTCATACCTGTAAAAGAAGTGGCCAACAAGCCTTTTGTAAAAATTCGTGGAAGCATGTACCTACTAGGAGTTCTGCTTTCTCTAAGAGGCAATAATGTGATAGGCTACTGTCAAATTAAGAGTAGAAAAATAACCATCTGATAATCTGAGGTTTTCTGCGGATCTAGTTTCTATTTCTTAAAAGCAGCAGCAAAATGAAAATGTGGTTAATTCTCCCAGGTCAGAGACCAGGTTTAAGAAGTTGTGGCAGAGAAGAATCAAACCTTTTGTTTTCCTTTACTTCCCACAAAATATCCACATCCTTAAGACGCAAGGAGAATCTGGCCTTGTGAAGTCACTGTCAACCCGCAGGCCTCACTGGACAAGAGTGAAGCTGCTACAGCAACGCTCAGAGGCCCCTGTTTGGAACATTAGTCTCAGGGTGACGCCAGACACCACGGGGCGGGGCGTCCACGTGGCCACCGAGCTGCACACTTGGCCCCTGCGCACTCTGCTGTGTGCAGAGTAAGGTAAGTTTTAGCACAAAGACAGTGGCTGTATTAAAAGACGAATCCTGGCTACACCGGCCAGCTCTGTATTCTGAATGCCAGTTACGTTCTCTTTTCTCCTGTTAATACAAAAGGCGAGTTCACCACACAATGAGGCCACAGCATGGGTGTCCCCCCAAAAGCTAGAAGGACTGGAACAGCTATTAGGCTGGGTCCCACCTGTAGCTTGTTTTACGGGACAACAGATGCTGTCCTACTTGGAAACCTGACTTCCAAGGGGAAAGAGGCAAACCAGACCAACTGTCACAGGAAATTACACAGCAGACTTTTAAAATGACCACCGTGTTTTCACCCACTTCTGTACGCACTGATCTTCTCCTTCTCGTTTCTTTCTCAATTCTTCTTTTTCAATCTATCCTATTCCCTGCTCTATTTTAGAAGGACTGTGTACACACAGGGGAAAACACACATGTACACACAGGTACAGAGATACAGTCACTGACAAAAGATGGAAAGAAACCCCCCAAAGTGCTTTCAGAAGTCACATCTGAATAATTTCTATTTACTTTTTATGTATTTTAAAATTTTCCCTATAAGGAACATGTATTATTCATTCATTTTAAAAAATCAGTTTAAAAAATAATTATGTTTAAATCCCAGTTAGAACTGTCTGAATGAGTAAGTTCTCAGTGTTCAGTGTTTTCTCACATCTGCCTCAGGGCCTGGGACCGTCTGATCACCTACCGCGGCCGGCAGCGCTCGGCCTCTGTAAGGCAGGCGCTCAACAGTCCTGACCGACAGCAGGGGTCAGAGTGACGCTCCCTTTCCTGTGTGAAAAGAAAAACTATCCAGGGAACAGGAAAAAACCTCCCCTCATTATCTCACTGCGTGATTCATCTTCAGACAAGCTTTGATACATTCAGAAAAAAGATACAAAGGGAGCAATACCTCTGTCGGAATTCCTGGAAAACAATCCGGTTGGGGAATCCCTGGCGACAGATTCTGATGCCCTCCAGGACGCCGTTACAGCGGAGCTGATCCAGCACCAGGTGGGGGTCCAGCTTCCCAGCCTGACTGGGCAAACGACAGTTTTAGAGCCTCACCTCTGACGCCTGGCCGGGGGCGGCCTCGTACCAGTACCCACTTTGCTGAACACGCACCCGCTTCTCGTGGTTGGGGATGATGCAGCGCACGAAGTTAGGGTTGGTGTTCCGCAGGGTGGCCATCAGCTTGGTGAGAGACTCTTTATAGAGCTGCCCAACGGTCCGAAACATGCCCTTCTTGGTCTTGTACGCGGAGCCGAAAGCTGTCTCGGTCATCCCCGTGACTTGATCCAGCCCCACGATCCGGTCCACTGGTGGGAAGAAGAAAGGAAAGGGAAATGAGCCGGACCTCAGCCGGCAGCCGGGCAGGGAAGACAGTGACAGTGCAGCAGCACAAGCTTGTGGGACAGATGGCGGGAGATGCCGCACCGCTCAGGCAGCCAGCGCACCGGACACCGCGCAAGCCGTGGAGCTAACAGCCGCACACTGTGGGGCAGGGGGACCGCAGTGCGGACCCCGCACACCACGCACCAGCAGACGCCTCCTGCTGCGCTAGTGCCAGGAGCTCACTGTCTGACAACGCCTGCCTGTTACATACACAGTTGTTGGTAAATGAAAGGTCACGGCTGGCATTATTGATACACAAACTGACCCTGTGACAAGTCTCAAAATCAGAAATGGCTTCTAAGGATACAATGAAAATACACGACCTGACAAAGCAAATCCACGTAAAGATTATGCGCAGTGATCAGGACCAGAGTCATCTCGTATTAGCCACTGAATTTCCAATGAGAAGAGCTTTCTGAGTTTCAGGAACAAATGCAGGAAGATCAGATTACGTCAGCTCAGGATTTTAGGGATCAGTCGACTTCAGCTCTCTCCTCGAAGCGCCAGCACCCCTTATGACAGGGGAGGACACAAAATCGGAAGGCTGCCTAGGCTGAGCTCAATGATGGTTCGACTTCTCAGACGCTACGCTGTCATTAGAGGAGCTGAGACTTCCCACTGTCCACACAGACCCGGCCGGCGCACCCGCCGCTGGCAAAACATTTGGGGCATAATATGCTCTCATTTTTCAAAAAAAATGATAAATGAAGGAAACACATAACTGAAATATTAAAAAAAAATCAAAATATCAACTGAACTACCCCTATTAACGCCCCTTCCACACTAGCAGCCCCCCCCCCCCCGTTTCTCTTGTTGTTCCCCAGGGCGGGAAGACGTGGGGACCGGGCACCGTGTGAAGTGCTTTGTCAGCAGAACCTCACTCTTCATTCCAATTCTCAGTTTGCAGCGAAGTTTCTGTGGAAGAGGAACCAGGAGGTGAGGAGGCTGTCTGTTCAGTTACGCAGGTGGGGGCTGGGAGGAGGGTGGACAACAGGGGCGGAGGCCCAGGCTCCTGCCTGCACACCCCCTGCACTTTCTCCTCTGAAGCCGCCAGACTCAGGGGTTCAGGGCAAAGCTATGCTCTGGGTCTACCTAGCATCACCTAGAGACCACCATTCTTTCCTGTGCCTTCAATCTGTCCTCTCCACCTGCTCCAGCAGAAAAAAAAGCACCAAGCCCACCCCTGCACATGCCATGACAATGAACTCTTTCTAGAGCAGTTCTCACACTTGCCATGCCTGGTCCTTCCCACTGACTTTTCCTCCTGCAGCCAACTGGCTTCCAGGCCGCTCTCCTCCCCTTGCCCGATAGACTCAGGAGATATTCAGGTCTGGTGCAGACTGAACTTGACCCTGGGCCATATGCCTGTTGACTGTCACAGCAGCATTCTCAAACTTTCCACTCCTGGCTTCTCCGTGGACCACGAACCCCACCTTCCCCTGGACCTCCATCTACCTCTCGAACTGCTGCCCCACCTTGGTGACGTCTCTGCTGCTTCCCTGTACATCATGATGCTATGCTCACTAGGGGTCCAAACTCATTCACCTGAGATCCTTTCTAGAATGAGGCAGCACACAAGGGCAGGCAAACATCCCTTGACCTTTGCCTTTCTCGAGCCCCAGTCTCATCCTGACTGATCTCACCTGTGATTCCTTCCTATACCTGACCCAGCACCAGTCACCAAGCACCCACCTTCTCCTTCCCACCCAGACGTCACAGCGCTGCCTCGGCCTGCCTTCCACACAGTCTCGCTAAGTGGCTATCACATGTGCTTTTACTCAGTATCACCTCCCTCGAACCTAGCATGCTGTCTGGCCTATAACATGCTTGATACACATACATTAGCAAATAAATGATGTAAAACGTTAGATACATTCACAATTACAAACAGTGAGAAATGCATCGAAAGAAAAGAACAAGATGCTATGAGAAAGATGGGCGGTTCGAGATCTCTCTGGGGAAATTACATTTAGTGCCTGAAGGGTAAGAATGAGCCAGTGGGAACAGTGCGTGTGAAGGACCAGGGGCAGGAATAAGTGGAGAAGCTGGTGCCAGGGAGGCACGGTGGGTAAGGAGGGGACAGACCCGCATACTGGCTGCTCTAGAGAATGGACTGGGGGGAGCGGGGGGATGAGGGGTGACCGATGTTGTAGCCCAGGCTCTGAGAGAGATGATGGAGGCCTGAACTTGTGAGATCACAGGAGATGGACAGAGAAGGGAGAGTCCCGATGTGTTGGTGGGAGGATCGGCTTGCTCTTATGATTAACCCGACATGGAAAATCAGGCCGAGGGACATGTCAGGAATAACTCCTAGGATTCCAGCTTGAGCAGGGGAGTGGCTTGTGGTGCCCCTGGGAGGATGGGAAGGGGAGTGGGTTCTGTGGGTAGGAAGACAGATCCAAGCTCTGTCTAAGTCTGGGTGCCCGTGAGACACTGTGGTGGAGGTGAGCTGCCAAGTGGATGGCTGAACATTCCAGTCCGCTGCTGGGAAGAGAGGTCTGGGGGAGAAAAGGAATATTTGGGAGTTGTCAACCTGCAGACAGTACTAAAGTCACGGGACTGGATGAGCCGCCTGAAGGGTGAATGAAAACAGGTGAGGGTGTGGGGTCGGCCGGGGAGCTGGGGAGGAAGAGCTGATGAGGAGGACGAGGGGGGCCAGGAGCCAGGGGCTGAGATCAATGTCTAAACAGGGGACATCTACCCCATCCCTCCTCCCGTATTTCCCGTGCACAGGTGGCCGCTGGTTACTCAAGCCAGAAACTGGGAATTGGCTCAAGCCAAACTTCCAGAAGCCTCCACCCGGCCCCCTCTCCGCCGCCCTAGCCTGGGCTCTAACTTCTTACCAGGATCCTAACCGGTCCCTTTCTCCGGCCTTCCCACCCCACTGCTCCCTCCACCCCCGTGGCCACGCGGCTCTGCCCAGTCACACCTGTGGTCTCAGTGTCAGGCATTTCTAAAACAAAGCGAGATATTTGCTCCTCGACTTCAAATCCTTCCTTCTCTCCTACAGCACGTAGGACACGGTCCACAGAGCAGCCCAGGGAAGAACTCCACTCAGAGTCAGAAACACCTGCCGCCCAAGAGCTGTGTGATCTTGGGTCAAGTTACCCAACTTCTCCAAGCCTCGGTTTGTTCCTCTGTGAAATGGAGCCACTGTGACTGACCTCACAGAACCGAGGTGCCTGGAAAGCAGGCAAGAGCTCAGTGAAGGGACCTCCCATGCTCCCTTCCTGCATGGGCCTTGGCTCCAACTCTACAAACCAGCTACATTTTCCCAAACACACCACGCCCTCAAGTCTCCATCCTTTGGTCTCCACCAGTCCCCAACCCCCTTGTAGCCATCCTGGCAAACTCATCATGGCTCTTAAATCTCCGCTCCTTTACCTGCCACCTCTTTCTAGGCTCCAGTGTCCACTCTGCCTCCAGTCTGAACAGGCCACTCCCTCCTCTAGGCTTCACATTACGCCAGCCAGGCCCTGGGACACCTCTGCTCTGTTCCGCGTACCTGCCCACTGGGCTGGGCTTCTGGGGGACATCGCTCCAGCATCTCGCACACTGGGTCCCAGGAGCTGACCCCTGGTGTGCCTGGATATGACCCCTCTGATCACTGGCTCAGACCATTTCTTCTGCCTTCCCCACCGCCCAGTGCTGGGCCCAGTTTGGCCCCTGGCACACAGTAATTCTTTTAACAAATATCCACTGAATGAACACAAAATTAACCACAAGGACAAGTCACAGCCACAACAAAAGAGAAGGACTGCCACGCTGGCTTGGCGGGGATTCAGCCACCTTGGCCTGCAGCTCTCTCCCAGCAAGGGCGGCTCCCCCACAGAGCGTGACAGCCGCCTGGCAATGCAGTCCCGGGCAGGGACCGCCGGTCTCTTTTCAAAATAGTAAAAAATATAATCTGATTTGTACCTGATTTTCAAACTTAACTTTAGTAAGGGGTAATCCAAAGCTAAATATTCAGATTTTTAAATAATTAACAATTTAAAGTGTCAGTTTCTTTTTTTTAATTCAAAAGCTTAAACTCATGGTTAGCTTCTACCAATGAGCAAAATTATCTTGCGGGTAAAAGAGAAACACTTTGGGAACTTCATGAAATGATTTGGGCCACACTAATAATATACGATTTCACTCAAAAATCAAGACTTAGAAAATCCTGTTTTGAAAGAATATTTTTGTGTTCAAAATGGTTACGCAGGAATCAGAGAAAGGTAGAAAATGCAGACAAGATTTTAGCAGCTCCTGGAAATGAACAGCACTGCTGCTTCTAAGACCGATAAATACTGCTGCTAAAACCTCCGAGTCTCACAGCCCAGGGTTTCAGGGTAAAGACTGGGTTTGTCTCTCCTCCTGCTACATACTCTTCCATCTGAGGTGCCAGGAAAGGCTGTTCGGCTGCTCGTGGGCACTGCAATTCATTATTTGGTTGCCCAGCAGCCTGAAGAGCTCAGAGTATTTTGTACTAACAATTCAGCAAGCTACAAACCTGACGTGGACAGTCAGGAGTTAGAGGAGCTGAACAGACCTGCCATCTCATATTCATAGTTTATTAGAAAAAAAATGCAACTGTAATCACCTGTCCCCTAAAACTGCCATTGACAGTATCACTTGAGGAGTGATGCTGTCCAGCACCAGGGTGCTCAACTGGCCCTTCTTCAGGCAGACAGTCTCAGGAGACAAGAGGAATACATGAGATTTTCGTGTTCTTTACATCTGTGCATCGGCCAAAGTCCTAGCACTATTCAATTTAACTTGAAATATTTAAGCCAGCTCTTCAGAAACTCACTCTAGTTAATGTAGCTGGAAACCAAAAAAGAGGGGAGAACCCTATCTTAAGAGGCAATGATTAGGGACCACATCACTGCCTCCTATCCTACAGAAGCCCCCAGGCCCTGGCGGGGTGCCAGGTTCTCAATGCTCACTTAAACACATTAAGACGCTTCTACTCTAAGGTATACTAAAACACTACTAACAGTTAAGAGCGATTCAGAAACAAGTATTTAATGGCTATGAATTCCCAGAGGCAGTGTTAACAGGGAATAGATCTCCCTAATACCCCTATTACATAGTAATCGATTAACAATTGTTCCATAACTGGGTTGTAAAACCAATCTGTTAATTGTTCTAGAGTATTCGGAAAGTTTTAGGAAAACTCCAAGAAGTCCCAAGGTTGGCAGGGACCATGCAATTTAAGGAGAAAGCAGTCTTTCTGCTCCCAAGCACCAGTGTTAAGCTGACCTTGAATTTGCCCCCTTTACCTCCCTCTCCTGTACCTGACCCCCCACAGGAGTCACCGCCGTCTGGGCAGACGGAAGCCCACTGTGCCCCACAGCGGCTCCCCACTTCTGCTCCTCCCTCCTCCGCCTGCAGGTCCCGTGAAAGTAACTCACGCCCAGTGTGACCGCCTGTCAGCTTGGCCTTGGGGCACCATGAATAAAAGAGGACCTGCCTTAAATAATGGCCAAGGAAATAAACATCTGTTGATTTCCCTGCTTTTCATAATCATAACAGCAGCAGCAACAAGGGCGCAACAGCAGTGACGGCAGCAGTAGAGCCAGTCGCCCCGGCAAGTTTGAGGCCAGGCAGCACGTCCTTGGGCGCTTCCTGCACCGGGTCAGGCTCCAGCTGCCTTGTCTGCTACTCGTAGTAACTGAGAACTCAGTGTCACCGTCCCCACCTGACCTGGGAACTCGAGGTGCCATACTTGGAAGCTGCTTCTCCGTGAGCTCCCAACTCTTGTTAAGACTCCAGACAGAGTTATGAACAAGGACCTACTGTAGAGCACGGAGAACTGTATTCAGTTTCTCGTAATCAGCTACAATGGAAAAGAACCTGAAAATACATGTGTGTGTATATGTACGTATATGTGTAACTGAATCGCTTTACCGTACGCTTGAAACTAACACTGTAAATCAACTTCGCTTCAATAAAAAATAAAATTAAAAAAAATATGGAGGAGAATATGCTAAAACAACATAAAAAACCTTCATCCACTGAAAATGATGACAATCTAACTACACACAGAAACCGTGTCAGACCTGAACCAGAGCCAAAAAAGCACGAGAAAGAGATTATGACCAATGGACGTGATCTGTATGAGGCTAAGTGGTTACCCTCAGTTATCGTTATGCTACCCAGTTCTAATGACTTACTGAAGGGAAAAAAAACTGGTTCGAAGGCTTTAAGGTTAGAACATCACCGCTCCTGCTACGACAAGGGGCAGGTGAGGGCCCAGCGGCCGTTAGAAGACTAAGAGACCCCAGAGCTCGCGGCAAGCAAGGCGGCGCCCCACAGCCCCGACAGCCCTTCCTTGCTGGTTCGCAGCCCCAGTTAGTCGCTGCTACCGTGTGTCGGTGCTGCTTCCACGAGAGGCTGAAAGGGGTGCACGGCTTTCTCTATCAGTAATTTAAACTCACTCCTGCACTTCTCACACTGTCTCTGCTGCTCGGCCTTCCCGCCCTGCCAGCTGCCATCCAGCTCTCGTGGGGGTTCTGGAACCTACTACCCAGGGAAGGAGACGGCAAGTGTAAACTAGCGTTCGTGCAAGTTATACCCCCCTGTCCCTCCAACACAGTGCAGATGGGGACCAAAGCCACAGCCAGCCAGCCGCCCCATCGCCACTGACCCTTTCAGTCTAAAAACCTCGCCTATGACTTTGAGGTTAGGAAACCTCTTTGCTTGTTCACTGCGCTTACATCCTCCATTATTAGTTTATCCCAGAATTCTAGACTTCCGAAATCTGTGTGAAAGAAAACAGTCCTTTGGTTTGTGGCAGAAACGTGTACGCCCTCTTTACCCTGCCTCTGGGAACTCTGTCCCTCCCTCTTCTGCACGTGTCCTTTGATGGTTTTGGAAACCTGTTTACCCTCGTCCCCCTTTATCCTCAAAAGCCTGCATGTTCTCCCGAATACTGTCTACCTAACATCACAGCTGTCCCGAGCAGCACAGCACAGGGCCCGCAGCAGCTGTGCGCCGTCTCGCCTAGAGATGCCCGCTGCCTGGGCGCGTCAGAGGCAGTCCCCGCTCAGAGCCCTGCAGAAGCTCCTCCATTTGGCATCTTCTGAGAAGTGGAAAATACTAAAGCCCCCATTTTCATTTAAAACCCACTACCCCTCTCTGGGGTCTGAATCCATAAACATGTTGAGGAGAAGAGCATTTCTGCTGCAGAAATACTATCCACAACTCTAAAGGCCATACTGAGCCCTGGTGGAGGGAGGGCCCTCCTGGGAGAAGCCAAGATGGAGACCTGGGGACTTGGTTCAGCCGAGTAACTCGACCAGAGGCCACGGCACCGAGAGAGACAGACAGGCACGTTTCCAGTGCTGAGGTGAGAACACGGGAGGGACGAGCGGGCTCCTGCTGCATCCCGCAGGTCCGGACAAGCACCTGGTCCACAGACTCCAAAGATCACGGTCCCCCAGGAAAGGCCATCTGTGCCGTGGCAGCAGGGCTGGGGAGGCCGTGCATCTGAAAACCGGGTGCAGGACAAGCACCCACCTCCGCAGTGATTTCCTGTGTGCCCACTTTGTGCCGGGAGCGGAGGGAGCAGCAGTGAGCAACAAGAGCTCCCAGACTGGAAGTCTCATAAAAGATGAGAAATCCAAGAGTTACAGGAATTGAATTAAAGAGGGCACTCTACTTTGGGAGGACGTGCAGAAGATCAAGCACTAACCTAACAAAGCTCAAGTCCCAGGCAGACTGTAAGCTTCAAACCTCCTAGCACTTTCTCTCCCCAACTTTCCCATCTTTGCCCCCCAAGGCCAAAGATGACTGACTGTGAAGATTTCTCCTGTGGAATATTCATTCCAGCTTACGGAATAATCTTTGGCATAATCTGTCCCTCCCCGGCCCTGGCTGACAATCTCTTTCTTTCACACGATGTGAGTTAAAATTGCTATCAGGAATCTTGGATTAAAATGGGCATGTTCTCTTACCGTATTTAAAAAAAACTTTTTAGATGAATTTGGATCTCAGTATTATGTTCCAAACATCATTAAGGAAATTTTATAAGATGAATTTGACTCGGTCTTTGAATTTTACTACCTGACAATTTCACTCAGCACCGGGAGGCTGAGTGGCCCTCATTTACATTAGGCTTCTGGAGGGCCTCTTCGCTGTGGTCAGGCTGCGTTCTATCTATCTAATTTATTTTTAAATGAAGGTACAGCTGGTTTACACGTTAGGCTATATTTTAAATAAGGCTAAGGAGTCAAACCATAAGGCCCAAATGTTTGAAGCTCAATTTCAGGTTCAAAATACAGACTCTAACACTCCGCTCTTAGTCTCAACTTGCACATATCAAGCTTTGCATCTAGTTTCACTGTTTTCATTTCAAAAGAAAAAGCCAAGGAGCCAGATATGCACATAAATTCCAAATAAAAGGTATAATGATGAGACCAACATGTGAGATTTATGTAATTATTTGTCCACGAAATGTTAATGACTTGAAAAAAGAAAAAAACTACTTTTTGGAATTCCTTAGGTTGAAAATTTAAAGGTAACTCAAAGACAAGCAGATCAGTTCCTAACAATTTCCTTGGAGGACTGTGTATCAAACGGCACTGCTGGAAAAGGTAGTGATGGACCCTTCACTGTGCAGTGCTGAACGAGCCACGCATAAGAGGAAGCGATGTGTAGGCAGTAGCGACTGAATTGTTTATGCAAACAGTTGCCTTGAAGAATAATAAAAACTGAGCATGAAATGAAGGTTCATGCAGGTCTATGAGCAAAACAAAAACAGAAACCCAGACACCAGCCCCGCCGCCCAGTCTGCCCTGCCCTCCCCGGCCACCCTGCCAGCCCCCCGCAAGTTCTTCCTCTGGGCTTAACACCCTTGTGTGTGGAAGATCTACAGGCTTTATACATTCACCTGGTGGCTCATGAAGACCAGAAACACTGTCATAGAAAGAAGCTCTCTGAATATTCTGAATCTCTAAAGCAGAGAAACAGCAAAAACAGGAGGACAGAAGAGCAAATATACAAACACTTCAGTTAGTGTGAAAGACATTCGACATCACAAGTAAACTTTGCAATCGGGCTATAAAGGTAGCTAGTCCAAGGCAGATCCCATGCAAATGTTACTGTTTAGAGAATTTGCACATTTGGACAAAGTTCTTCATGAAATAAATTTAAGCTGAATCGTTCCCAACTCCAGGTGTGAGCATTACATCACAGCAAAGTTAAACAGTTACCCCCATGTAAATGCAGGATGGAACTTAAGAGTCATAATAAGGGACTCTTTGCATTGCCTTTTGTAAAATTATCTTGCAATCAGCAAATCAGGTCAAGGCTGCAGCAGGTTAGAGCAGCAGGCTAGAGCACTCTGATAAATGTAAATAATATTAGTGGCTTTTACTGACAAAAATTCACACTGCTGTGTAATTCTACTTCCAATCCGATTTTAAAAATATAATTTACTTCAAATACAAATTACAAACAGGTTAACTACCATTAAGGAAAATAAAATTCAAGTTCTATTGTTGCAGTATGTTAAAGTAACTTCAAATCACAAGTAAGATGATACTTATCAATCATAGTGTTACTCATGAAAATATCCTAGAGGCACATTTAGGTTCTTTCCTCTATATTAGCCCCAAGAAGTGGCAAGAAATAGTGTGCAGCTAGTACAGAGATACCAAACATCTTTTAGCAAGAAGTAGGGCACTATGAATCTCTAGGGCAGGGCTGCCACCAATAAATCTTGTTTCTCCTGGTTTGGCCTTGAGAAACTCTAACACCAAGTTTATTTAAACACAAATGTTTTATAGTCAAGGTATTGCACCTTCACGGGCAAACTATATTCATACATCATGTATCCAGACATCCACTCAACCTGTCATTTTCTGCTTCTGCATTTATATGGCTGTCAAAAGAGAAAAATAATGACGTGTCTTTCCCCAGGGGTTTTCCAGAGCTACTTTCTTTTCCTAGAGAAAAAGCTCCCCTTCTCCCAAGACATCTCCACATCCAGAGTCAGCATGATAAACTCTCCACCCTAGGACTCTCTTCAAACTTCTATGCCTGCCACTGACTTCACACATGGGACACACAGTCCTTGAAACTGGGCAAGTGTAGCCCTGCGGCCCTGCCGGCCTCTCCCCTGAAGGTGAGTCACCTGAGATCTTGTCACTCAGGTTCAGCTAAGTAACTGTCCCCTAAACTGATGGAGGCTACCAGCAGCATCGTCAGGAGAGCAAACACGCAGGGTTACCCTAGAATGGACGCTGGTGGCACGGCCGAATCACATTTGGGGTAAGATTTCTCTTAGCCTGTTTTGACAAAAGTGGGCAAATGTGTTCCCAAAGCCACCCATCTTTAGAAAGGCCAGGGCCACAGCCAGGCGGTGCCAATGGTGCAGCCTGTGGGGTCCAAGCCTGGACCAAGGCGGGGTGAACGGGGGCCCAGGGCAGGGCGGAAGGAACTTCCTGGGCCGCACGTGTCTCCTCTCAGAGTTTCTGCAACAAGCAAGTGACTTCTCTGTATCAACATGATGAAAAGCGCCAGAAGGCAGGTGAGGACTCTCCGGACACGGCACCTGCGCCTGCGCCTGCAATCCGGAACGTGCGTCCTCCCTGCAGCCCCCACTCCCCCCTCTCCCACCAAACCTCCTGCTCCTGAAACTTCTGACCCGCTGCCGCCACAGGCCCTCCTGCACCGGGATGGCGAGGCGTGGAGTTAAAGGACAAGATAGGGAGGAGGGAGCTGAGGTGGAGGCTTGCTCGGTCCTATCCCTGCATCTGTGAGGGTCTCGAGTTTTCAACCAGATCAAAGCTCTGGGGGGACCGCGGTCCCCAACCCCCTTCACTGAGGACAACCGTGCCGGTCAGTGTGTGCCCAGGTGTGCCGCATTCCATGAAGGGGGCAGGTACTCAACAGCTGTTCCCCACCATATTGTTCTTGGTTGAGAAATTAAAAAATAAGAGTCAAGGGTGGTTCACAAGGTCAGAACCGGTCAGAACCAGGGCAGCAGCCCAGGACCTACTCTCATTCCCCAAATACCTGCTTCTCTCCTCGTTCAGAATGAAGAGAGAAAGTCTGAGACGCGAACAGTAAACTGCCAGTGTCCTCTGCTCCTTTTCTCCTCGGGTTTCCTTCCAAACCCACTGCTCTTGACCTCAGCCGTCTCACTCTAAGCTCCCTGCTCTGGGGTCCTTCACCCCAATCCATCCAACAAACCACTTGCCTTCCTCAAGTTCACACTGTGCTCTGACCTTGGCCCCCAGACCTACTGATGCCACTGAGTCACGAAAGTCCAATCCACTGAGACTGGCAGTCAGGGCCCTCCGTGGTCACACACCTTGTCACCAGCCTCCCTTCCTGCTCACGCTCCCTTCCGGCCGCAGCCCTGCCCTAGAGCCCCAGTGGGTCACTTGTCCTGAGCTGTGAGTTTTTCCACTTCTGCACTGTGGTCATTCATTCTCTTCTCCCACGCCAGCGTCACACCCCCAAATGCCACTCACCCCTAGATGAGTTAGCTCATGGGATGAACACTGGGGTCCTGTTCACTCCTCCGTCCTCATGCAGCCCCCTAGACTGACCGAGTCATCGCAAGTGACAGTGAGCAAGCGGCAGCCAGGTGAAGACTTTCATCCAAAGGCACAATGATTAAAAGCTTCTGTGTTACTTGCTGGAAACCTAACCTTTCCCTCTGATCCCTCCTTCTGCACAGTCTCATGCACACAGTCTCCTCCCAGGACACACGTATGCACACGTGCACTGCACCCACCCCCGCGTTGGAGCCAGGGTATGTGATCTTGACCAGACTGTCTCTGACATGGTCATCACCCCCAACTCACTTTCTCTGTGGTCAATCTTCTATCTCCTTTTGCCCAGATGCCCTGAGCCCTCTTATCTGCGCTCTGTGTTTCCTTCCCTCCACCTCTGAGTAGGAGACAGCTCCTTAATAAGAAGGGCTTGAGATGCCACAGAAGGAGAAGTGAGCCAGGTTACTGACCAGGCCTGACCTGGGGCCAAGCAAAGCGGTGGGCACAACCAGGATGAACTCTTCAGTGCGAGCTAAGCTCTAGAAGATGCTGGTCCCACTGAGCGTAAACACACACACACGTTCTGTCCTTCTGGCACCAGCAAAACCTCTCGTCTGATAAAAATCTCCAAAATCTTCACCTGAGGTTCATGCAAACAAAGAACTATGAAGACTGATAGAAACGAAAACAACCAGCTGGGGTGTGTGTGTGTGTTTGTGTGTGTGTGTGTGTCTGGGAGAGGATGCAGCTCAACTGACCTGTACGCAACACAAAAAAACACACAAGTCTTCTCTGGTTCTGAATCCCAGTGCCCAGATTACAACTGAATTGGGACCAGGGTGGCCTGAGGCCAATGTGTTCATGGTTCTGGGACTAGCATGTTCCCACACTACCCACAGCATCTGACCAGGAAGGCAGATGTCTTGTTACCCGAGTATTCTTAAAGTGGGTAAATTCCGATACGATGGCAGCCCTGCTCTAGGGAAAATAAAGAGTTTTAAAGTAAAAAATATATACACACATCCACATGTGAAAGAACCGTTATATAAGCCTCAACTGGAAAAGACTCCGGCCACGCTTGACCACAAACGCATTCTCACCATCCTTCCAGAGCTCCGCCACAAATCTGTCCGAGGACTGGTGCAGGAGGGTGGCCACGTTGTCGTTCAGAGGGTCCATGTTCTTCATCAGCCACTCGTCTGCCTTGTAGTCCACCTGGACCGGACCACGGCCGAACATGGCGAGACGGAAAAAACAAAACCGAGAAACATTTTCAGCCTTAACCAAAAACGTTCATATAACAATCCGAAAAGCAGGTTGTCTCGACAGCAACTACAGGTGTTTATCAGCATGTTACATGTTACATCATCATGTACATGTTACATGTTACAACCTTCATCCAATGCAGCAGAATTTCACACACAGTACTTTTCACGGAGTTACTTAACTCTTACCTTTCCTGCGTAATGTATAATGCAAAAATCGGCTTTGTCTTTCAGCTGACGAGGTTTCTGAAACTTGGAGTGGGACCCTTGCTCTTGAACTAGTTTTTCAACAAAGGTTTTATCGGTGGCTTTAGGGAACCAGCACTCTTCATCCAAAAGGGCCAGCACGCCAGGAGGGTTAGCCTGGTAACAGAGGCAGTAAGAATCGACAAGTTTCGCACATCGCTGTACATACAAGGGTGTTTTCCACTGGGTTTGGTAGTTTAACTTCCAAAACAATTAGAGCTTCATGAAGATCTATGGAAACCAAACTGCTGGGATGGAAGGTAATGCCAAACCAGAACTATAATGCCAACACAGAGACCCCAAACGGCTAAATAAGCAGTGGTAAGAAAACGGCTGAGTAACTTATCTCATGAAAAACGAATTCCAAGTAGACAGCCACCAAAAGCAGCAAGTAAAAGACACCAGAAAGGAAATGAGAGATACAGAGACAAAACTGAATATTTATACTCAGTGACGGGCTGGATAAATTATAAAAACCTCAACTAGCCGGAATACCGCCGATATTTTATATCCTAGTCAATTTAAGTTTTTGTTTAAGTGATGATTAAATAAAATGAAGCACTTCACACTTGGTAAAGCACTTAAAGCTATTATTAAGTAGAACATATAGAAGGTGATAAAATAACTTATCGATTATACATTTGTTTTGAGGGCCTGTTCTATTTCACTCAGCTGGTTCACCAAAAAAAGACAGAGATGTAAAGACCTGGAGACAAGAAGCAGATCAGTGCCCAGGGGCTGGAAGAGGGGAACGGGAGTGACAGCCCGCGGGCAGGAAGTTTCTTTCTGGGACGATGAAGATGTTGTGGAATCACACAGTGGTCATGGCTTGAAAACTCTGGGAATATGCCAAAACTCACCGATTTATGTACTTTAAAAGGATGAATTTTTAGGGGGTGTGAATTATATCTCAAATGAAGAACATGCCCAGAGCTTGCCATTCTCTGGGCTTGAAATTCCACGGAATGACTCCATTTTTGGAGAAAAGTGAGGTCTGCAGGAAAGTTAAATGAAGTATTTGAAGGGTGATGGCCTACCTGATGGTGCTTCTGGGCCATTTATTGCCACACTGCAAACACGGCAAGTGTGCGACACAAGACTGAACGTGCCGATTCCAGGGCACGACTACGAAATCAGCTTTCTGAATAAATCTCTAGGATCAGTGCTCCTCATCTCACAAGGACTTTGTATTTACTGGGGAAGAGCTGGCTCCACACAAATACTGCTTTAAAAGTAACTGGAGGTTCTAGTTAAACAGAAATGAAACCGTGTAATCACGTGGTCAGAGGAAGGCGGTGGTAACAGACAGGAGCAGGCAGAAGAGGTGGAGAGACCCTCCCACAGGCAGCCAAGCACCCAGACCCCGACTCTGCGGCTCCTCTACCTAAAGGACCTGCGGGGCTCAGGGCTGCTCAACGGGCACCACGGTCAGAGGCCACTAGGACGAGGGAATCCTAGAGAAGCAGGGTCCAGGATGGCACTGAGCTCAGTTCACCCCACTCACCCGACAGCTCCGAGAAGTGAAGTTCTGTGTGAACAGTGAGGTAAGTGAAACATTCGTCTTTCTGCCATAATTTTTACATTTCAAATCCCCTTCAGTGACAGTATTTCTAAATTCTGAAATAGGAGCCCAAATAGTTTCATCTTTTCTAAAAGACTCAGTGACGGCATGACTCAGAAGGTTCATAATTTCGTCTCCTTTCATTTTTGCTCCTTCATCCTTCAGTGTCAAGATCTCTGTTCTGGCTTTCCCTTTTAATTGGGGATTTCGAAGAAGCTGCTCCCCTATTAATTTCTGTCCATAAAACAGAACCCTGGGACACTCTGTCACTCCCTTCACAACACCCTCATCAGGAAACCTTCGGTGACACTGCCAGCCAGCTGTGGCCTCTGCCTTCACTGAATACAGAGCATCATTTAGACCTGATACCATTTTTTGAGTCCCAGGGCCATGCTGTGTACTCCCCTCATACACCACCCCCAGGACCCCCAATCTTTGCATTTCCAAGCTGTAATTAAGGATTTAATAAATTCTTGCTGCTTTGATTTCATCCTAATTCAATAATATTTATACTTAATATTGGCAAAACAACTGAAAATGCCAAACCTTTCTGCATCACCTACTTTTGCTGTGAGCTGATCATTAAGGTTGAAATGTTTACTTTCCCCTATCATTCTTTTAGAGTAAAATCATCCTGTGAGAGTGAAGAAAAAAATGATATATATTTTGTCCCAGAGCATAAAGCAAAAGAAATGTAATTAAGTATCATTAAGAAGAAGGTAGGGGGGAGGGTATAGCTTAGTGGAGAGTGGGTGCCTAGCATGCATGAGGTCCTGGGTTCAATCCTCAGTGCCTCCATTAAATAAACAAACAAACCCCATTACCTCCCCCTAACACCCCCCCAAAAAATCTGAAAAAAAAAAAAAAAAAAAAAAAAAAAAGAAGAAGAATGTATATTCTTAAGACTCACTTAAGAGTTGCAAAACCATCAGATTCAAAAACCCTCTAAAGATATTTTTAAAACGTAGGGCTGATAATTTTCCATTTGGAAGAGTTTTGGTACAATTATTGCAGACGAAGAGATTTACTTAACAACTCTTACAGTTTCTCTTCCACCTTAAATTATAAGTGCATATCCGTAGTCAACACATTCGTAAAACACAGGACTGTCAGTATCATACAGATACACATACACGAGCATCTCAAACGAGGAGCCAGACAGTCATCACTGGTACTCACAGCAAGCACCCCATGCCCTTATTTGCATCAATTCCCAAACAACTTTTCTGGGCAACAAAGCTGCAAGGGTGTGTATTCGTGTGTCTGTGTCTTGTGTGAGAGGGCACTGTTAGGTGCCACTCCCGCACGTTCAGTTTTACTTCTGAGTATTGCTCGAGGTGCACAGAAGCGCATTCGTCCCAACTACCGGTGACTGGAGAGCTCTGCTCTGAACAAGGTAAGACGCGCTCTTAACGCAAACGAAAATTATGCGAACCCCCTTGAACCCAAGTGTCTAATGTGCTACAACTACGTCTCTGATGGGGTGAGCGTCCTCTGGGCTTTTCCTCTTCCCGACTGGCCCCCAGCCCTCCGACCACAGGTAACGTCCGGCTCTGGAGACATTAGCCTCTAAACCGTTCACACGCGGACAGCACGGTGGCGAGCAGGGACTGAGCAGCAAGAAAAGAACTGCTTCAAAGCCTCGGCGTGCCTCATGGGGCAAACCTGCCGGCTGTTAGAACACACCCCACCCTCTTAACTAGCAGCAGAACTTCACGTAAAGTTACGTATCGATCCTGAATGGAGCTTTAGTTTTCCTACGTTTTTGGCAGTCAGCAAAATAAAATAAGCAAAGCTACTCTCTTGTTGAGCAAAAGCAACTGCCAGGGAGCTGAATCACCAGTACCTGGTCGAGGTCACCCGGAGCAGTTCCATTAGTCAATGAGTCATACGAAGTTCTATGTATTTCAACACAGCACCAAACCAACAGTCATCTCTGGTGCCTGCTAGGGTTGCTATAAAGATATATATCTGTCCCCCAAGCCTCTGAAACTGCAAATTAAAAAAAAAAATCTGCCAAAATCAAAGCATCTTTGCACTCACAAGGATGAGCTTTAGTTACTACCCCCTAAATGAATTTGCACGGCCTGACTTATTCTCGGTTCCCCCGTACTGCCCCCGACGTGAGCCCCACACCCTCAACACAGGCTGAGGGCTGAAGGGGATGCAGCTGCCGCCGCCACTGTGGCACCCGAGGGCACGGTCACCCACATGAGGACGGGAACAAGGCCACGAGAAAAGACAGCTCAGGAAGGGTCTGACCAGTGTGCTACTTTTCAAATGGGTATTTTGTCAGAGAGATCACTATCCTAGGAAATTTAGATTGGAAAATTATCTCAACACTGATGAGACAGGGTAATTTCCGTCTCGGTGTGCAGTGACCACAAGCGGAGAGGCAAATGATGGGGAAGGGTCTTACAGGTCTCTCGATGAGGTCGATGCAGGGCTGCAGGTCCAGCCCGAAGTCGATGAAGTTCCACTCGATGCCCTCACGCTGGTACTCCTCCTGCTCCAGGATGAACATGGTGTGGTTGAACAGCTGCTGCAGCTTCTCGTTGGTGTAGTTGATGCACAGCTGCTCGAAGGAGTTCAGCTGCAGACGGCGGAAGAGTGATGTTCCCAGCGCGCAGGCGGAGGAAGAGCAAGCAGCACAGTGAGTCACCTCGTCCTCAGAAAGCTCGTGAGAAGTTACTACTTGGGCATCAGCTACACTAGTGATTACAGTGACAGTGACAACTGAGGGGTCTGTCTCACTCACACACACCCCCCATCACAGCACTGAGAAGCTAAAATGAGACCATGTGACACACTCGGTATTGCTGAATATCAACAAATAAGACAGCTTTTATTAGTGAATGGTTAATGAAGAGAAATGAATAAATAAATGAGGAAGAAAGTGAGAAAAAGAAAATCGGAGACACTGGAAGGCCAGAGGCCAAGCGAGGCCAGCCCGGCTCTGTAAGCTGAGGGCCCAGAGAGCAGGTGTGATGCTGGGTCCCCTGCAGACTGCCTGACTGTGCTCAGCCCTGCTCAGTGAGTTAATGCCCACTAAACAATCCTGCATTTTTACCGTTTACTAACATTTTTCTGCTGCCTGTGTGTTCATATGTCAAAAACATGCTTCTTGAATTTCCACAGCTTTACAACATTTTATATCTTGTCATAGCCTCTATTTCTTTTCCAGAATCTTACTATCTGTACTTTATTTTTTATTATTTTTCAAGTTAGTTTTAAATTAGTCCTTCTCTGACCCTTAAAAATTATTAATAGGTTTTAAACCATCAAGACAAATTTGGGGAAGATTTGTATCTTTATGACAGAGAATTTTCTCATCCAAGAACAAGGTATGTTTTTACATTTCTTCAAGTCTCGTTTTCCACAGTACCATTGTAAAGCTGTCTTTAACATTTCTTCTTGCCCATTTCTTCTCAAATTTATTCTTAGGTATCGCACCTGTTTTTGTTGCGGTTGGAAATGGGGATCTTTTCTTTCATTATTTACATACAGAAAGGCAACAGACATGCAATTTGCACCCAGCCACCTTCATAATTTATCAAGTTATTTACAAATAAATACATATTTAATTTTTAAAAAATTTAAGCTGAAGTATAATTGATTTACAATGTTGTGTTAGTTTCAGGTGTACATCAAAGTGATTCAGAGATATATATAGACAGACAGACAGACAGATAGATACTTATTCCTTTTCAGGTTCTTTTCCACTATAGGTTATTACAAGATAATGAATATAGTTTCCTGTGCTGCACAGTAGGTCCTTGGTGTTTATCTATTTCATATATAGTAGTCTGTACCTCTTAATCACAAACTCCTAATTTATCCCTCCCCACCTCCCCTTTGGTAATCATAAGATTGTTTCCTATGTAAGTCTGTTTCTGTTTTGTAAGTAAGTTCATTTGTATTATTTTTTAAGATTCCACATATAAGTGATATATGATATTTGTCTACGTCTGACTTACTTCACTTAGTCTGATAATCTCTAGGTCCATCCATGTTGCTGCAAATGGCATTATCTCTTTTTTATGGCTGATTAACATGCCACCATATAAATATACCGCATCTTCTTTATCCATTCATCTGTCGATGGACACTTAGGTTGATTCCACGTCTTGGCTATTGTAAATAGTGCTGCTATGAACACTGGGGTGCACGTATCTTTTCAGATTTGAGTTTTCACTGTTTCCAGATATACGCCAAGGAGTGGGATTGCTAGATCGTATGATAAGTCTATTTTTAGTTTTTTAAAGAACCTCCATACTGTTTTCCATAGTGGCTGCATCAAAATACATTCCCACCAACAGTGTAGGAGGATTCCTCTTTCTCCACACCCTCTCTAGCATTTATCACACAAATCAATACATATTAAAGCAACCTCTTAACAGGCCTAGCGGCAGTTTGGATAAAACTTATACCAGCAACAGTTTGGATTTTATGAGGACAGACTTATAATTTAAAGGGGTTCATTTTAAAACAAGATAGCTCAATATCCAACTGGCCAAAGGAGTACAATGATCCCAAGAAGTATTTCGTCCAGTATTTGTGCCTTACTATATAATCAGTCTATCAAAGGAGAGGTAAAGATGTAAACTTTTAGGAGACCAAAATTCTATCAACGTTTTAGCAAAACCACAGCACATGTGTGACTACAAACCTTTGATGGACTGACAGTGAGTGGAGAAATCTAGTCAGATTAATAATGAAATAAACTGAAATCCATCATCGTATCTTCAGAACAGGGATCATCATCTTTCCTCACTTCTCCATCTCACACAGCTGCTCCTGACTCCCGCCCAAAGCCACCATCATCCGGCCCCTGGGCTATGACAACCCCGTCCTCCAGGGTCTCCGTGCTCCGCCTGTGTCCCACCTCACACTCATGTCCCCAGTTACGTCTAGTCATACTGGCTTTCCAGAAGTTCCTAACATTTGACAAATTCCCTCCCATGCAGGACCACCAACCCCCCATCATTCGAGGTTCTGAGAATGCAGTGGATTTTGCCATTTACTGTGTGACTCTCTACTAGAAAGGCAGAGACTGCACCTGCTTACCGACCACTCCACTCCAGGTGCCTGGCACTGCACCTGGTACACAGTGAGCCTTCCGAAATGTTTATTAACGAAAAATAAACAGAATCAAAGAGAGCAGGAGGGAGAGGGACTTACCTCAAAAATCTCAAACCCAGCGATATCCAGGATTCCAATGAAAGACGCTCCTTGACGTTTGGTCCTGTCCAGAGCTTTATTGATCCGGTGAACGAGCCAGCGGAAGAGCCGCTCATAGGTAGCTTTTGCCAATGCTTCTACTGCAAAATCTGCCTATAATTAGACAACATCAACCTTTAATTCTGGGGACAATCTCAATAAAGCATTAGGAGCTGTTAGATGGAGTTCAATGATCTACATTGCCCCCCAAACCCAAAATAGCTGTTTACTGCTTAATCATGTCTCAATCTTGTACATCAACAGAGGGGATTAGTACAATTAAATGCAGACAGGCGATAGCCAGTGTAGGAAATGGGTGACGACGCCCAGTGAAAACTCCCCTCCCCATGCCCGGGGGCTCTGTGCGGCAGGTTGGCCCGGAGTCCACCACGAAACAGGTGACTCGGACTCCCGTGTCCTTGGTGCTGTGCCCCCACACACACACACAGGGACAGGGGACCAGTGCACCCTACTGCTGGGCGGGGTCCTGAGGTACACAGCTGTGCCCTCCTGATGACCCAGCTACCCGGGGAGAACCCAAGGTGATGCTTCAAATTTCCTTTTCTAAAAAAGTCACCTTTAAAAATTTTCTGAGGAAAAAATACTCAATTAGTATTAAGAAACATCGTGTAATAGAGCTTTTACTGACTTAGCTGGTTGCACGCCAGTCATAAGGTCTAGCGACCACGCTTATCATTCAGACAAGTGCGTGAGAACAGCTGGGTTAACCTTACTTGTTCCTTGGTCTGGGCTTTCTGCACGTAGTCGCGGCCGACCTTGATCCGGGGGGTGAGGATAGCCCGAGTAAACTCCATCACATTCATGCCGAGAAGATGGCAGAGCTTCTGTGCAACTGGAGAGCAAGAAGTCTCCTAAATGACAGGCTTCTCCTTACGCCCAGTCACCACACAGCCAGCAAACACACGACACACCTTCGCAATCATCAAGTTGTATTAAGAAACTAAAGAAAAGTCTTGCGGTTACACAAGTTTTAGGTCTGATGAAAACCACCTGCATCCTTTCAAGTTAACACTCATCCTTAGACTGTAAAGAGCTGATTAGCCGGCCATTACTTATTCAGGGTCGTTTAATGCAAGCTACTGAGTCTTAGAACTCATGGATAAGGCACAGAGTGAGAATGGTGTTTAAAATCGCTTAAATCATCACGTTACCAAGATAACATGTCATGCCCATGGAGTGATCTTCATCGTATTTTAGTAGGCAAGAAATCTAAAGGTTTGTAAAAGTAACCCCAAGAGCTGCTAATTTTGTTATGACTGATTCTCATCAGCTTTAGGCCACCGACCTCACCAGAAGTCCACTGTCTACTGTCACCAAGGTCCAACAAGTGCACCAATTATTGATTTTTGACTCAATATTAAAATAACAATGAAATTCTTTAAGGGTAAGAGCAGTTTGAATTCTATTAGAAGCATAACCAAGCTCTTTCTCAAAGATGCACTGCACCCTACGGCCCTGACCCAGGTGGTACCCCAGCAGGACCGACCACGGGAGGGCAGGCAGGTTGTGCCTCAGGGATCACTTCCTTTGGTTTGTGACTCTTCTCACCAGCTTTTACCAATAGCTCTACCTGAACCCACACGTCCTGCCTCCTATTAGTTAATGCACGTATGCACGCGGGCATGTGTATCTGATGCGAAGTTGAGAAACACAAAGAAGTACAGAAAGCAAGTTACCCACACTCTTTTGTTTTGTATCATGATAGACATTTTAGCAGCTAAAAAACACACTTTAGACACAACATTGTAAAATGACTATAAATCAATAAAAAATGTTAAAAAAAAAACACACTTCATAGTGTAGTTGTATCTTGGTTGACTTCACTCTGTTGGACATTTTAAGGAAGTTCCCATTTTCTTGCCATTAAAATGTTGAGGGATACGTCTTTTTCCATGATGCATGTTCTTCTGTCTGCCTCTTACTCCCTTTCCTGAGAATCTCTATCTACTTCAGAGGACCAGGCTTAGCCAAAAAGTTCGAGCAGGAAAATGAAACCATTAATCAAAATCTAAGAAACAGAAAACTTACTGGCGATCTGGGCTGTGGCGTGTACAACTTTGGACTTACGATGTTATTATACAGATATGTGACTAAATATTTAAAGAGATATATCGGAACTTATTTATCTTATGAAGGGCTGGTTCCTTGGGTGGCTAAACGCTTACTGCAGAGCTGAAAAGTGTTGCTCAAAAGAGAATAATAAAATCAGAAACTACTGAGGCTGACTTCCTACAGGGTGTGTGTGTAGACAGGGCAGAGAGAACAGAGGAACGGGAATGGAGCAGAAGAGATGGGGCTGGGTGGGAACATAATCAATGCGGAGTACCCATTTTTCTACAGTTGTTCTAGAATCATGTGTATGTTTCATATACTCAGAAAATAAAATAAAAAGGGATGGAAGTGGAGGGGGATCCAAAATGCAACACAAAGAGATAATTGACGCTACCTGCAGTAACAGACGAGTAACACAGCCACATAAAGGCAGGGGGAGGGAAGAGTGAAATAGTATTTTGACTATAAATTCTAAAGATAAAGAACCACACACAAATACCGCACACTAATTCACAGGTTTGATTTCCAGAGAGGTATGGGTTAGCAATCCTGAAGCTATTTTCTGCGTATTTCAGGACAGAACAAATAAATAAATATACTGTAGATAATGAGAGCCAGGTTTCCTGCTGTTGGAGAAGGAGTTTCAAATAAAGAGAAGGAGATGGATAGCTAGGATGAACCCTACAGTGCTGGATGAAAACTGGAGGTATCCGTATGAACCCATGGTTTTTAATATATGTACCTAGAAACAGAAATAGGAGTGTGTGTGTCTGTACACGTTTCCCTGCTCCATTTGTGAGACCCCAGGGCCCCCGGGCACAGCCAGCACCCAGATATTGGTTTCTAAATACTATTCTTCAATATGAAAAACCTCAGAAAAATGGCCAATTCCTGGGCAGGGGCGGGGAAAATGCAAAATGAATCTGGACCATCTTTTGTGGTGCCATGTAGTAAGAAACCGTTAGACAACAACAGAGTCATGTAAAAATAACCCAGGAGCTAACCTGAAGGGGCGGCCAAATCGGCAACAAGAATAAGTAATGATATAATGGATTATAAACCCATAAAATAAGTGTGTCTAAACTGACAAATAACTGAATGAAGGAAAGTGAAAGCTCTTCCTTACAGTAGAATTTCAGGTAAAAATTACAAAAGGATGATGTAAGTAGAAAAATCACCACTTCACAAACACCACAAGCGACACCTGTTTCAGGCAAGAAACCATTAACGGACTCTAAAACTAGTACATGAAAGGAAATTCCCTTAAGGTGACTCTCCTTCCCCCAAATACTTGTTACAAAAAAGGGGAAAATGGTAATCTGATCGTGAAGACACCTGGCAGACCTGCCTTTCCAAGTGATCAATCTTAATGTCACCAATTATTAGACGGATTGACACCCTAGCCCTTCTGACATGATGAACCCAGAAGGACACAACATCACTTCCGCAATATTCTTAAACCAAAAGCGCATAACCTGAATTCAGGAGGAAACATCAGATGAACCCAAACTGAGGGACATTTTCTAAAGTAACTGGCAAGTATTCTTCAAAAGTGTCAAGCCATGCAAGATGAAGACTTGAGGAACTGTCCCAGATGAAAAGAAACTAAGGAGCCACCAAAATTAAATGCAATGTGTGATCGTGGGCCAGAAAAGGGACACAAGTGGGAGAGACAACAGTATCTCTGTAGAACAGATACACAGTCATGCGAATGTCTCGATTCTGGTCACGTGCTGTGGTTATGCAAGATGTTAATAGCTGAGGGACGAGACTGAAGGATACGTGGGAATTTTTTGTACTAGTTCTTGCAATTTTTTCTAAGTCTGAAAAAAAATTTTAATACCAATTTTTGAATACATGTTGCTCAGAAGACACTGGGAGTTCCTCTTTAGAGACTGCCTCCTAATAACCTTTAAAACCAACAGGAAAACAAGTTTACTCATAATTGCATCACATTATCTGCTTCTAAGCCTTATTACCCTCTTATTTGCTGTTTATGTTCTTCTTAAAAAAAGTCAAATTCAATCTAAAAGGTGGTATTTTGCCAATATACCTCTGAAGGCAGCTTCGAGGGGGAGTGGGTAAATGTTTCAGCATCACTGGAAATGGAACCGTTCATCCTGACTGTACCCCGTGGTCATCTAACACGTTCTTGTAGCCTCTGTTCTCCTGCAGATAGGTGATTAGATCTAACAGACTTTTTTTTTGGGGGGGGGTTTACTTTTGTTTTTGAAGCAGCAATAATGACCCTAATTTCCCAATTCTCGATTGGTCTGTTTAAGATTATGTTTTCAGATTTTATCTAGTTTCAAACTGCTTTCTATCCAAAGCCCAGTAACTAAAATGTGCTCCTCTTTTTGATTCATTATTATGTTTGGGATAGATTTCTGTGACTAGATGCACTTTTCAGAATTTGCGGTGCTGCCGGTGCTAGGAATGAACAGCTCTTTGCTGTATTTACCTTATTCATCTCTGTGGGCGGGGATGGAAGAGGAAGGATGGGCTGTAGAGGGATAATCTAACTTCCAGTACCACAGGCTGTAAGTGTTTTTTAAAAAATGCCATTTTGGTACCAACATGTAAAAATGCCATGGAAAATTAATATATAATAAAATATTAGTAGTCTGATGTGACTTTTTAGAAACCTTTTGTGACTAACCAGTCACAAAAGACAAATACAGAATGATTCCACTCACAGGAAGTACCCAGTAGGAGTCAAATTCACGCAAACAAAGTAGAATGGTGGTTGCCAGGGGCTGGGGAGGAAGACACGGAGTTGTTCATCTTAAGAGTTCAAGTTTGCAAGATAAATTCTGGAGACTAGATTGCATGATAATGTGGATATACATTACTGACCTGTACACTTAAAAATGGTTAAAATGATCCATTGTGATGCATATTTTATCACAATTAAACATTTTAAAAATACTGGTAACTTGAAAATCTCTGGTAAGAGAAAGTAGTATTACCACCAATACTAAAGAAGTCCAAATGTATACACCCACTTCATATCCTTATTTTTTGATCCTGAGTCAAGTATCAGACTGAAATCTTTACAAATAAAGTATCTTGAACTTGCTTTGAAATAATCCAGAAAAGGCCAAGTGGGCAGAGGCACAATGAAACAGGATCATCTGACACAGGTGACGAGATCGTGGGAGCTCCTAACACTATTAAGTTTTACTGTAATTAAAAAGTACAAACTTTTACATACAGTAAAAGAGCAAATGTTAATTAACTACTACTACCTAATACCGGTAATAATCTGAGAAAAATTATTTACAGACATTTTGTAATATTTTAAAAGCCTCGCACACAATTGGGAAGAGATTTATTTTACTTCCATCACTGGTGATGTCATGAACAGCAATGAAGCAATGACACCAGAACCATTTTAATTGTTTTTCTGTTTTTTTTAAACAGTTGTTTTGTAAATGCATCAGGAAGGAAGGAAGGAAAGAAGGAAGAAAAGAAAGACGGAAAAGAATAGAGAAAAAACAAAAAAACAAAAAAAAAGAAAAAAGAGAAAAGGAAACGCTTGCCATGATGAGACATTTCCAGATTTTCAGGGAAATTTTCAAATGCCATATTCTACAAAATCATGTGAAAAAGTAACAAATCACAGGTGTTAAAAAAGAAGGAAAAGCAAGCCAACCATTATAAGCTAAGAGTTGTTTTAAAGTAACAATTAGAAAAGACATCTCGTTATACTTCGGAAAGTGGACACACGTTTGGCTGCCTTGCCTTCACACGGGCGACCCATCCTCTGGGGGGGCAAGGTTTCAAAGCAGACTTAACACTAACGCGTGTCTTGCTCTAAACCTTCAGCTGCTTCAAGTCTTATTTAATCTTGTGAAAGCTATACGGAGGAAGTGGGCCCCCATGTCAATTAAAATACTGACTGAACGAGACAGTTCATGGTCCCAGAAATCCAACACTCTGAGACGAGGTGCAAAGGTTTTGTGGGGACGCGGTGATGATGAGGTGTCAGGGGAGGGACAGGTCCCTTAAAAGGGTTATACGGAGTTAAATCGATGTTTGTTACAGAGAAGAAGGCCTATTTCCAGGGAAGAGAGTGTGATTTATGTCAGCCTTCACCGGCCGCAGTAGATGGGGATGCTCAAGCGAAGCAAGAAAAGGTACTCAGGTAATCAAGCACCCGAGTCAACACAGAGACCCCCGTTTTCCTTTCCTCTCCAGACCTTCAGAAGCCAACCTCACAAGGCTTACAAACACATTTCATGGTTCACAAACTTTTGTTCTCAACCGGTGTGAATTTAAATCCATTTTTGGGGCGGGGGAGGGTATAGCTCAGTGGTAGAGCGTGTGCTTAGCATGCATGAGGTCCTGGGTTCAATCCCTAGTGCCTCCATTAAAATAAATAAACCTAGTTACCTCCCCACCCACCCCTCAAAAAAATCCATTTTCAACATTTAAAAGCTTGAAGATTTCATATTGACATCTACCTTTCCGCTTTTCTTTGAAAGATCAATTACAGTTGGCAACCCTGGGCCCGTACTCCAGCTGAGGTGAACGCTGGCTAGGAGCCAGCAGCTGCGCCCTTTGGAGGAGCTGCGTGGTCCCCGCGGCCACCTCTCACCCTACACCCCATCCCCTTCCCTCCTTCATGGAGTCAGACTGACCCTTGCCCGGGGGAACGGGGGGTCTCATGGGGAATACTTCAGGGGTGTTTTCAAGCTTACGCTGTAATGTTTTCGGAGAACACAGCAACGAACCACCGAAATAGAAATAAAACTGTGACATTTTACCTGTATTTTCTGGCATGGAAGCTTGGTCAGTGTTCCGCTCCTTTTTGAAAGAAATATTTCCAAACTGCAGCACTGAAGATACTACTTTAAGCATTGCTTTATGTTGATATAAAAAGAAAAAAAATTAATTAAAATACTGCATCAAAATGTAGCAGATAGATAGTCTATAATTTATTTTGTGCTAAAAATGAGCTCTGTAAGACTTTTCAGTAAGACACGGCTCAGGATTTCATAAAAATTACGGGCAGTTCTCATTAGTTTCTCAGTCATTTTCTAGTTTAGACTATTAACCCCCCAATTTGTAAGTCTTACGGAAGCTGAGTATCAGAATCTTAGAGGAATCACGTACACAGAATCTCTTCGTGAGAGAAGCCCATTATATGCATTGCCTCCATCGTCTCCTGAAAGTTGTCTTTGTCTTGCTGTCCCGGAATTGGAATATAGCCATTGGAGAGGAATCTGTAGTTATTAAATCCTTCAAGGAGCAAATCAGCTAAAGGAAAGTACAATGGAACACAACTTACTAAACAGTCACCAACAGACTAAAACACACCCCACATTCGGACTGGACTGATGTTACAGAAGAACATCTAATCCATCACCACCACATACTTTTACTTTACATAGTCATGTTAAGTGCAAACATAGTCAGTTTTCCATTATCTATACAACGAAGGAAAAAGATGATGTAAACGACAAAAATCTCTACAAGGGCTTTTTGGGACAGTGGTTTGTCCAGCATCATATTTGAAATCAGATAGCTGCTCAATGATGTAAATCTTCCAGATAACTAAACTTCACTGTTTTCAGATTTAAATATGTTAGCCATCTTTTGAGGGAAAGCTGTCAAACCTAAATTCTACGTTCCTGTCTTAGCGAGGAGTTTGCAGCAAACATTATTATCAATATGAAAGACTGCGTGGACTTAGATGAAGACCATGGATGTCGAAGGTGGAGAATGTGGTCCAGGCAAGTCCCGAGCCCAGACACCGCACTGAAACCTTTTCTCCAAATGAGTTTGTTTAGTGGTAGATTTGCCTTTGAGAGTGATGTCTGACATGTTAATAGTCTGACAGGATGTTGTTATGGATCCCACCACTGACTCCTGTACTTCAGGGGCCATGATTTAGAACTTAACTTATTCCTTCAAGAAATGTGTTGTTAAGAGCAGAAGGACGTTTTCAGGAGCGACCAAAATAGTTAGAAATTTATCCTCATGGCAGATGTTACCACGTGCTCCCAGCTCTCTGCGTAACCTGCTCTTTTGCAGAGAATGTCTCCTGACCACCCTCTTCCCTTAATTCTTACCTACATCACAGTTAGCTTCTACTGGGACTTGCCTGCTTTCTTTCTTTCTTATTTTTAAATCTCCTTCTTTAACAGTTTTATCTGGTGGTTTGTTTTTTTTTTTTTTTATTCACTACTGCTGCAGAATGACTGCCAGTCTGAAAGCCTGAGAATTTTCTTCTGTTCACCATTACCTACTGTAAAATCTTGAATTTTTAGTCTCTCATTGGCAACTACTCTATTTGCTGCTTATTTTTTCCTTGCAACTCTTTCTCTAATCTCTGGGTTTAATGATTCCACAGATGATCTGCGGTTAGCAAAAGCTTAGACCCCAGACGAGAAAAGTATCACTGGGTTTCATACGTCTCTTGGGGCATCTAGATAATAGACATACTAATTCTATAGAAGCAGCATTGACTTGGAGACTCAGAAGAAACCAGAAAGTCAGGTATCTTCTCTCCCTTCTGACCCAGCAAAATCCCAGAACAGAACTCTACTTTTTACCCTGCCCAATCCCAAACTTCCAGGCTTTGTGGTTCACAAAATAAATAAAAATTCCCTCGGGCTCTTTCTAGTACTACTGGAAGCATGACATGTACGTTCAGCTGTCAAGCTAGGCATAAACATATTTACTCAATTTTATTCATTAAATTTATTTTTCTTACTTTTGTATTTATAAGCTTTGAAATAAAACATGTTAAAAACACATCATTTGTCTTCTAATTTAAAATTATTTTAAGAGAAAAGAAACAAAAGTACAAAAGGTACCACCACCCACATGCCTGCCACTTAAAAGTACGTATCCCATGGCGTGAAGTTCCATTTCAGTTTCATAATTTAACCAGCTAAAACTTTGGTGTGTGTGTGTATAAAACTAAAACTGTTTCCCAAAGCTGTTCTCTTTTTCAAAACAAAATTCTAATATTAAAAAAGATACTCCACTGATATAAAATAGTGAAAAACTCTGTAACTTACACTTTAGATGTTCTCCTGCTCCAGATAACAACTGGTAAAAGATATGAAAAGTACGCTCATCTTTTGCTTGACGAACAGCACGAGATTTTTCTAGAAGGTCTGAGCAAACATGGTTAAGGGTGACATGAAAAAGGTGGTCCTCACAGTGTCTGTACACATTTAATTCATAAAATGTTTCCTTTCCCTGAAATATATCAACTATCCTGCAATGAACCATTCTAAATGACTGAACTTCGTAAGTGGAAAAAAAATACATGCAATTTGTTTCTCACTCATCTTCTAACACCTCTGAACTGGGAGGGAACTTGAAGACCAGAGTGCTTCCCTCACCCACTGCACTGCTGACCCGACTTGGGTCATGGTCAAAAAACAGCTCTACACAAGGAGCTGTAAGAAGCTAGGAAAAAAATCCCCAAAACATCCTCCACACGCAATGACAAGTACATTCACGTGAATGATTCCACCTACAGCAGACCAGTATGAAGGAACCCCAGATCCATTTGCCTGTCATTTTCAAGTCTTTCTTGCTCTGAGTATATTTAGAGACACAAAATCCAGGTCTGAATTAACAGGAAAATTTCCATCTCTCCCTCACCTAAGGGAGAAATACAATTTATTCCTGTCACTGGAGAGTATTTAACAAGGATCACAGAATTGCCACCTGTATCTTTCCTAACTGGCACAGTTATCATTTAGAATCATTTCTATTTTATCATCTCTTTAATCAAATTAATTCTATATATACCTATCATTCCTTCAGGCCATTCTATGCACGTAACATTTATCAGGACTAGTCTATGTATCTGACTTTTTTTTCCCCTCTAGTTTTATCCTGCTCAACCACAAACTGAAATGATTTCAACTCTGTACATTAATAAGGCTTGTTTCAGTGGGTATATGCTCACCCTGCAAATATCAGAAGCAGATGGTAAAAAAAAGTGGGGTAACACAACAGTAACTGAAGAGTTCAATGTAACAGTATTCACCTAAACGACCTTATACCACGTAACACTACCTGGGTCCATGTGCAGTATCCTCACCTCAGTGGGACTTCCCATTTCTCTAGCCACGGGAACAGATTATGACGTGGTGTCAAAAACAAACAACGACAAACCACTACTTTGGAACTAATGTCCAGTAGCTGAAGGTGTCTGCACAAGTCACCATCTCTCTGGGTTAAGCTTTAGCATCTGGATAACGGGAGAGGTATCACAGAGGGTTGCCACGAGGCCGAAGGAAGGTCAAATAATTCTTCCCCTCTTTGGTGTGGGGGTGGGGTGGGGAGGTAATTAGGTTCATTCGTTCGTTCATTCATTCATTCATTCAGTGGAGGTACCAGGGATTGAACCCAGGACCTGGTGCTATACCCTCCCACCCACATTCTTTATTTTGAATATTGCGATTATGGAAAAGGATACATGTTTCAATGTTGGCCCCAACAATATAGCCAGTTACATCAAAGTTGATCCGAATAAACTTGCCCTGAAAATAAATTACAAAGCAAAAACTGAAAATAAATTAAGGACATAGGAGATGTGAACACTGTAAGAAAAGTAAGCCAATGCTCCCTGTTACGTCTTCATGAATGGATTGCAAGATGGAGCTTATGCACTGCCTTCCCCCCCCAAAAAAAGAAAAGAAAAAGCCTCAATAAATTTTTTAAAAAGATACAGTGCTAGGATAGGTTACCTTCCTGGACATTATAAAAGTGAAACCCTAGCCATTTAGAACTTTTTAAAAGCTCTTCTAAACAATCTGAAAGATTTTAATAGCTTTAAAGGAACACTGTATCTAGCCCTATAATGCCAGATTTGAAAAAAACTGAATAACGTAGATGATTTCCTAAGAAAACAGAAATCCACTCAAGAAAAAGAGAAAACTTGAACAGACCATAATCACAGAAAATAATGAAGTATAATTACTCCTTTAAAAATGATGGACTGGTCTTAAGAAATGGCTTTGCAAATTTCTAAGGAATATTCAACTGCTTTACCATACAACTGTTTCTGGGAAACAGAAAATAGTGGTTATTTCATAATTCATTTTATAAAGTTGTCATAACACCAAATACGCAAACTGGTAAACATATTATAAAAAAGGGAAAGCAAAATAAAAGCAAGTATCTTACTTATAAACACGGATATAAAAGGCCAAATTAAATATTTTGCAAAACAAAGGAACGCTAAAAATGATGAAGAATGGTTTATTCCAGGACTGCTAAGGACTGATACTGGTAAACATACTACCATTATTCATCACATGAAGAGGCAAAGGACTGGAGAGCTTTTATGGATGTGGACAAGAAGATTCTAAAATTTAAGGGAAATGGAAAGGACCTAGAAAAGTTACAACAATTTTGAGAAAGAGGACAAGATTTCACACCACTCAATTTCAAGAAGCTACAAGATGACTCAGGTGGTGTGGTATTGGTGTAAGGACAGAGACACGGACCAATGGAGCAGAACAGAGCCCAAAAACAGACCACGCATGCAGTCAGTTCATCTGTGACAGAGGTGCCGAGGTAATTTAACAGAGAAAGGACCAATCTTTTCAAGAAATGGTGCTTGAAAAATTAGGCAAAATGAAACAAACCTCAAACCACATACAAAAATTAACTCAAAACAGATCATTGTCCTAAATGCATGGGCTAAAACTATAAAAGAAAACTTTCTACAAGAACTTTCTAAAGAAAACAGAAGAAAACTTTCACGACCTTAAGTTAGACAAAGATTTCTTAGATAGAATGCAAAAAGCATAAACCATAAAAAAAAAATTGGTTAAGTTGGATTTCATCAAAATTTAAAACTTTTCTGGACTCAAAGCCAGTAACTTTTTAGAAGTGGGGGGGGGGGGAATGGCAAAACTTCTGTTCTTCAATAGACACTGCAAAGAAAATGAAGAGAGAAAACCAACCTGGCGGAGCGTATCTGCAAAACCTGGATCTGATACAGGACTTGCTCCCAGAATATAGGAAGAGCTCTTACAAGTCAGCAACAGGACAAACAACCAATTAAAAAACAAAACAACACAAAACTAGACACAGGATTGAAACAGATACTTCGTCAAAGAAGATATGCAAATGGTCGACAGGTATATGGAAAGCTGCCCAGTGTCACAGGGAAATGCAGACTAAAACTAGCACAGTGCGGTACCAGTACACACCCATCCTTTTTAAAGAAAGAACAACAAGGACACAGAACAACAGAGACTCATACAACCCTGGTGAGGATGCAAAATGGTACAGCCACTTTGGAAAATCGTTTGCCAGTTTCTTACAAAGTAAACAAATTACCATATGACCCAGCAAGTCCATGACTAGGTGTTTACCCAACGGAAACGAAAGCACTGTCCACACAAAGCCTTACACATGAATGTCCACAGCCACTTTATTCCTAACAGCCCCGAAAAGGAAACAATCCAAATGTCCGTCAAGTGTGAGCAGATAAAGAAACGGTGGTACAGTCACACAACGGAACACTGCCGAGCAATAGAAGTGAACAAACCAGCGCTACATCCAACACCGTGGTTGGATCTAAAAAGCGTCACATTGCGTGAAAGAAGCTAGACAGGAAATACACTCACTTCGTGATTCCATTTACTTGACGTGATTCCACTGACTTGAATTCTAAAGAAAACAAAACTATAGAGACAAAACAGATGAGTGGCTATCAGAGCAAGGGGCAGAAGGAGGGGCCTGACCACATAAAGGCAAGAGGAACCTGGAGTGATGGGGACAGCCTATCTCCAGCCTACCTCCGGATCACGGTGCTGGTTACACTACCATACACGTTTGTCTAAATCCATCCAACCGTACGCTTGAAAAGGGTGAATTTTACTGTGTGCAAAATGTAACTCAAGAAACCAACTATCTTAGGACTCCTTAGAAAAACGTTTTTAAAAATACAGTTAAACATCTATTCTTTAGATTTACAATAAACTTGTTAAATTAAATAGGATACACCCTTGTTAAACTGAAAACCCTTGGTTTACATTCTTCCACTATGTCTCCATTCAACTCGCCCATTCTTTTACCCACACCTTTAACACTCTTCTCACCTTTCCAATGTTATTTTTTCAGTGCATAAATATTTACTTTAAATAGAAAAAAAAGAGTAGTCAGTACTGGCATACAGTCACAGAATTTTTGAATTATGTTTTGTTGTATATAAATTATATCTCAATAAATAAATAAGTCAGTTTTGCCCTTGTTTTGTGGAAGACCCTTAAGAAAGAATAAAGATCAAAGACGATCAGTCCTTACAAACAGAACCATTCAAAAAACTCAGAAACTAAAATCAGGCCGGGATGTTACAATGAGGGTTAAAATTCTTTGCACGCTTTAAACAGCTGTATTATCCACACAATATTTCACTGAGTTAATAAAAAGGTTGCTATTTTAAGAGAGAGTAGTCAAGACAGTGTTATTACTTCAAAGCTGCAAAGAACACCTTGCCAACATAATTGCTCAGGTTTTTCAAGTTTCAACACTGCAGGAAGGTTCCTCACAATCATATGGCATCACCTAATTCTTACTGAATATTTCCCTTAAATTCGTTCTATAGTAACGTAAGCTTTCAGCTTTCAATAATTTGTCTAATTTCTTTTTGGGGGTCTAATTTCTTTATTATGCATTTATCAACATGCTGTTTAAGCTTTCAACTTCTCATGCTCTTTCCACTTTCCTTTTCTTTACCATTCTGAATTTGAAGTTCAAAATCCATTAAACAAAAGAAATTCTTTTTGGGCAATAAGACAAAGTTACCACACTGGTAATGTTGAACCCTAATAACTTTAAAATTGAATATTATCCATTTTATATTTGGTGAATTTATTCTTCCCTTACTTCATGCGAAAAATATAAACTAGGAAAGGAAGTTAGATTCAAAGGAGAAATGGAAGAAAACTAAAGTTTTGGTCTTTTGAGCAGGTGACCTAAAAAGAAATGACCCCACACAGCTTGGACGTGTGGTCACTTACTTGGATGAACAAGCAAAGTCACCAACATACGACATCTCGCTTTCTCATTGGTCCCCTGGCCAGACAGCCCCTTCCCCTTCCTAACGGCACCCATGGCTGCTCTGACTGTTACAGCTAGTGCCCGAGAAGTATCTTCTGGCTGCAGGAAAAGAGCCTGGCAAACACTGATGCAAGAAGGGGATGGGAGGAGGAAAACCACACGCAGGAAGGAGGCGGAGTGGACTGGGGCGTCCCTCCCTCCCACCTGCCCGATCCCAACAAGCCAGTAATCTGAAAACCACCTGTTCAGTAACTAATACATCTTGGTTATAAGCCAAAGCTCTAGAATTGATTCTATTTTGAAAATACTTACAAAAAAAAAAAAACTTATAAAGTTGAAAACTATCAACTCTCTATGCTAAGTGATAGTCATGTTCAGCTATTTCACGAGGTCTGCCCAAGTACTTGCACAACAACCTGAAAAAGGGAAATTCCAGAACCAGAAAGATACTTTCCTGAATATCCCCTAAACAGCCTAGGATTTAAATATTCCCCTTAATGCTGGATATCCCGGCAAATTAGGTAAGAAGCCGGCCATGGGACATGAAATCACTTCAGTGTTAGACAGTCTTGGGGGTTAGGGAGGGAAATGAGAAAATAAAATCTATAGACTGAAAAGTTTCTCCCTCTTTCAGAATTAACATTTTTATTAATAAATTTAGACTAAAGTGGAAAACAAGTGAAGAGTTTTACTTTTAAGTGGGTTGGGTCCTCTAACCTTATAAACATGATGTGCAGAAACTTGTAAAGATTCCCATGTAGGTCAGGTTACGGTACTCAGAATACGCAGCCAGGATCTCACCAATGAAGACAAACACAAAGGGAAAACCAAAAATATAACAAGAACATTATGTATTAACTACGGAGTGTGCATTCTGCTACGATGCACGTGTGTCCCAATACAAGACCTACGAAGCACATCACTGCAAGAGTTCTGAGCAGCAAAGGCAGCTGGAATCTCCCCTTTCACGTGAAACAGAAATTGTTAAGAATTTCACTTATGAGGTGAAAAGGACAACTTGGGTATTTTGATACTATCAACAAAATAAGAAAATTATCTTACTTAAAGATTTTCACTCCTTCTAAATGGACATTGACTTTCTGGAACTTTTCCTCCTATGGGTGGTTACGATGTATCCATAGTAATTAAACCTTGACTGTTAGCAACTTATTATCGGGGCAATGCAAGTTTGTTTCATGTTCTGAAAATACGCCCTTCCTAATTTGGAATTCAAAGTTATTACAAGATCTGTAATTTTCTTGAAATCACACTGGCATAGGTAGTGACTGTGCTGTGTATGTGTGTTAGTTTGCTCCACAGAAAATCTCCACTCTGGAGGCAGCTATTTGCCCTAAATGGGAAAACCCATTCTAAGAGTAATTAGCTAGAATTTAATCCCAAGGCCAGATGGCTATTTTAAATGCTTCAGCTATCTTAGTCTCCAAAGTACACCAGAAGCTTTGTTAATTATAAAATGAGTTTTTCTTGTGAACTAAGTGGCCTTGTTACTTAGTATAATGGATGTTAGAAACTTCTGGGGTAAAATGAGTGGTATTAAGAGACGTGGACAGACTGGAAACACACAGACGCCGCCAGCCTGGTGTGGGCAAGCCCCAGGGGCTGCAGCGTCAGTAAGGCAGCCGCTGATTTGGAAGATGCGTGTTGCCTGGTGCAGACCAGAGACTATGACACCATCGCATCTGCCTCAGGAAATCCTTAGGGAAGGTTAGGTGAGATAACTAAAGACAGAGCAGCCACTGCATTTAATTTATCCACAAAACTGCTCTAAGCGTGAGAGTGCAGAATTCTGACTCGCTTTCACTGCAACCTTGTAGCCAAGTGGTAGGCAGGCTACCTGGGGCCTTTATCCAGATCCAACGATTACAGGCTAATTACCTACCAAAAAGTTACAGAAAATCGGGAATTGCCAAACTGGCTTATTTCAGTTTGAAGAAAAAAAAAAGATTTGCACAAATATGGAAAGTGATTCCTATTAAAACCTTCTGAGGGAAGATGTGTCTGCTGATACAATCATTTTGAAATTGAAGTCCCTGTTCTTAAAGTTTCATTACAAGAGATTCATTTTACACAAATCTCCTCCATCTGGGATGCATCTGACTTCTCCATAAACAGAGAGCTGTACTAACTGTGAACGCTTATTTTCATAAGGGTATTGCTCTCCTAAAGAATCCCCTGTAACACAAACCATACGTTAGCATCTTTGAAAGCAAAGATATTCTTCAGGAAATTACTCATCTATATCAGATCAAAGAAATGGAAACAAATGGATTCTAAAGTTTATGGAGTTTATGGTTTCAAATATTTTCACTGCAAGCATGTGGCTTGTAAATGACCACATGAAACTCCACTGTACACACATCTTCTTAAAAAAATTTTTTTGTTAAATCTTTTTTTGAGAGGGGGGATTAGGTTTATTTATTTATTTTTTTAATGAAGGTACTGGGGCTTGAACTCAGGACCTCATGCATGCTAAGCATGTGCTCTACCACTAAGCTATGCCCTCCCCCTCACAGAACTTATCTTTTAACATCACCTCACTCTCTCAGTATGATGAATAACCAATCCCAACCCAGCCCACGGCCTGGCCTGGCCTGGCCGTGGAGCCGGCACTTCCCACGTACCTTCTGGCCCTGCTTCTAAAACTGGGGCGCGCATATTCTCAGCGGGCCCGGCACATGCAACCCGCCCCCTGAGCTCAGCTGTACATGATGGTATGTCATGAAAAACACATTAAAGTTAAAACCCAAACGAAGGTGAGCTCCCTGAGGCTGCAGAATTTTGTCCACTAATACATTCCCAGGGTCTGGAAGAGTGCCTGGCACTTAGCAGGCAACCGCATTTTAACTAAACGGATCCCATAAACACATACACCTACTATCGACTTAAACGTGCGAGGCACAGTGCCAGCAACCAAGGGTCCAGAGAGCCCAGCAGGCGAGGTCCCTGCTGTCAGAGATCATACATCCTAGCAGGAGAGCGATCACAGACAAGCAGACATAAGCCTTAGAAGAGAAATCTTAAAGAAAGAGTTCCATTTGGAATACGTTAAACTGTGAAATCTATCAGGCAGCCCAATGGAGATAACAAACGGCACAGTGTCCGGCAAAGAACAGGTGCTCGACAGCAAACTGAACGGCAGAACCCAAACTCTAAATTATACAACATTTAATTTAAAAATGAGTCTGCACTGGCTACTCTTTAACCTCCTGAGAACCAGTGTTGGCAACACCCACAGAAACCTGCTAAGGGGATGTTTTAACTGAATGTGAGTCAGTCAACGCAACTAATTATTTTCTTAGGGAACCAGTAAAATCAATTAATTGACTAATTGACACAGATCACAGGTTAGTAGCAATTTCTCCTCTAAACAAAAATGAGATAAGTGGGCACAAAACTGTTTCTCTTGAATTTAGAGTGTGGTTGGGGGGTGATCAGAATAGACTGGCAACTAGATTTATGTGGTAAAAGGAAAGCTTTTCCACTAAGAAACCCTTGTAAACCTTCACGGAGGTTCACATACCAACGCTGGTAGCTCACCATGTCTACCAGCCCACGATCCAGCCGCTAAACACTGGCTTCAGCAGGAGGAACTTAGGGCTGCATCATGGGTAACTGCCCACAGGATGACAAAAACTCTAGACGCATCTCAGTCTCCCGGGATCCCAAAGTCACAGCCATGCTTCCCACTGACACAGGCACATGTCATCCTATTTTGTACACAAAAGGCTAAAGTAACTATTAAATGAACTTGGATTAAGGGAATCTTCAGATTTGATCTTCCTAGACAGGGACAACGTTCCAAGCAAACAGGGCCCTGTTTCTTACATCACTTGGAAAGCCTCTTGTACTTAAACTACCTCTGATAGAGTTATGGGCGGAATGGTGTCCTACCCGCAAATTCACGTGTTGAATTCCTAACTGTAGTAGCTCAGAGCATGACAGGATTTGAAAAAAGGGTCCTCACAGACACAAGTTAAAATGAGGTCACCAGGGTGGGCCGAGTCCAGTACGACTGGTGTCTTCTAAGAAGAGCAGAGCAGCCTCAGGCACACACGGAGGGAAGACCGTTGCCAGCCCAGAAGATGGCCGTCCACAAGCCAGAGAGAGAGGTCTCGGAAGACACAACCTGGCCGGCACCTTGCCCTCAGATTTCTGGCCTCCAGTCAGGAGAGATACATCTCTTGGCTAAGTTACCCCATCTGTGGTGTCACGGCAGCCCAACAAAGGCACACAGAGGGTTATCTGCCACCTTTGTATTTACCGGGTCCTCTGTGATCTGACAGCTTCTCCTGATCACAGAAACCACGTCATCAGAAGATCAATGTGCAGACCATGACTGCACATTCCCAGAGTAAAAATGTCAGAGACCCAGATTTCCAAAAACTGTCTGTCAAGGAATTGTTAGAATTGAAGTTTCTTTTATTCTGGCCTTCTCGACTTTGACCAATACTTCTAATATCAGAGGGAGGAGGAAAAACATAGAATTAATTCAAATGATTTAAGTAGAAGTAACAGAAATTGATCCCCCCCGGGCCCAAATCTGACTGTGGACAGGGTGACAGTCTTGATGACTCTAATCCAGGGCAAAAGATTTTATTGAATCTGAGCTTAGAGATGATTTGCTATTGAAGTGTTGATGCTGAGCAGCTTGAATTGGGGGAGCAGTGTCGTGTGGTAACACTGATCTGTCACTTAGGGTAAAATCTCAGACAAGCTGTGAGAGCTGGTCAGACTGAGGGAGAAAGTGAAGCTGTCAATGAATTAAGAGAGTCAACCAGCTGAGAAGATTTTTTAAAAGACGTAAGAACAGCAACGAATTGCTCTGAGATCCACACCCCACAGACACTGCAAAGAACGAGAAGAACCATTTCCCACATCAAACCGCAATCTCATGTGCTGAGTGTTTACCACGCCCAGTGCTGTGCTAAGTACTCAACCAGCGTCCTGTTTAATCTCCACGCCAACCCTGTAATCACATGCCATCCGCAATCAGAAATGAAGAAACAAGTCCAGAGAGGTTATTTAATTATACAGCCACGTAACAATACATGATTATATACTTACATATAATAAAAACACAATTTAAATTACTTTCCTAGTTGTTTTTTTCTTTTCTTTTTGCTTTTAAAAATGTGGCTACTAGAAACTTTTAAATTCCATGTGACTTGCATTGTATTTCTACTGGACAGCACTGCTCCACACCACTTCTATTAGGAAGGAAGGTACTTTATTTGTTTAATCACAGTAGACATTTAACTAGAAATCGGAGAAAATAAAAGTTTCTGGTGCTTTTCAACTTACAAAACGAGATGAATTATCATTTTTCACAGTCTTCGCATTTCCAAATGATTCCAGGATTGGATTTGCTTGCAAAAGCTGCCGTTCAAGTTCCCCCTGAAAGACATTACACACACACACACACACACACACACACACAAGCAGAAGTACATTAATCTAGTATCTCTACTCCAGTCCTCAGGGAAAACAAAACAAGACAAAACAAAAAACTGCTTCTTTCCCTCAGCCTTTTCACTTTATCTGCCATCCAGCAAACTTTGTGGTTGGCTTCTAACTCTTGGCCCTGAGGAGCTCTGCTGAAGGAAAAATCTTAGCATCTCTCAAATGATCACTAGGCAAAGAAATGTCACATTGAACAGGTGATAAATTTAAGGACAGAGCACATAAATTAAATAGAGAGTTTTTTAAATACAGCAAACTAGTTTTCATGAAATGAAATTTAGCATGATATTTCCATTAAGAACATATTAATACTTGCTAAACAGTTCACTTATTTTTGCCTGAGCATGGAGAGATGGTAGAAATAATTTTTAAAAACCCTATACATATTAAAAGACATTGTTACATGGTCTGAGAAAAAAAAAGAACATATTAATAGTTACACTTCTGTTTATTTCTACTTGGCCTTGTTCCAAAGATTCAAAGCAGCAAATTCTAATAATTTCCATTGTACTGGTACAAGATTTGTCATTTTTCCAAGGGTTTCACATAGTATCTTAGTGACCTAGAGCAAGGTCCTTATCTCCAATTTCAGAGGTGACAGAGATGGTGAAGCTACTGACTTCCTGCTCAAATTTTAAAAGCTAAGTATACTGTGATATAGTGTATGCTTTATTCATGTCCTTATGTATAAGCAAATTAAGCTACAAGACAAATTTTACAAACAAAAAGTGGCAGTATGTTGACATGTGCTTTAATCAAGCAGCACAAGGGAAGCTGCAAGGGGTGGTGTGACTGCGTCTGGCCACGAAAAGCACCACAGGTCAGGCTGCGTCCCTGGGATGGAACTTTAGGACGTAAATAAATCTGCTTTTTCCAAACACAAATCTTACCCCTCTATTTTAAAATACCCACAGTATTCTAGATCTAAAGAGAGGAATAAAAGCCGCTAGCTAACATGATTCTCCAAGCAAAAAAGGAGTATAAGGAATTTTATATAAGATTTTTAAACGAATGGCCAGCTGCTGTGTGATGCATGTGTCACACCATCATCAAACCCCAAATCAGGAACAAATCTACGCCATGTACACGGTCTCGACACGTAACCCTGGTGTGGCTGGGTGTCAGGAGGTGTGGTTCCCTCCGGTGAGAGGGTAGGGAGTATGTCTAAAGCCTGCGACAGTGGGGAGACGAGCTGGAGCATTTGTCCGGACTGTCCAGGTCCCCCAGGTCCTCACTACACTCTACAGCTGTGTTCAGCCGAAATGCGTCCAGTCCTCTTACGAACCCCAAGCCGTGTGAGTGCCGTGACACGGCACCAGTTCCCCTTCTCAGCTTTAGAGAACACGCCCCCTGCACAGCGAACCTTCCTGTTCTCTGACTTCAAAACATCCGATTATTTCTCACGTCAACGGCTCTGAATGCTATATGCTATCGAAATTTCTTAAACATGGTATCCTGAGCCCATGGTCACGGCTGAGAGCCACTCTGAGAACGGCAGCCGCCGTGCTGTGATGGAGGAGTGCCCTTCCCGTGGGCGCCGGCGGTCACTCAGTCTGTGACTAGCATCCTGCAAGGCCCTGGGTGTGCTGGCTCTGCAACAGTTGTCTGGGCTCTAGGATCCTTAAACCTCACTCAGTCCGCGTGGTCAGAGTGTAGGAGCTGTCAGAGAAACGCTGACTTGATGAGTGGGGCACTGCCTTTACATGACACATCCACTGTTAGATCAGGAATGAGAATACAGACTCCTTAAAATGACACATTATCTTACAAAGTCACAATAAAAATACTTTAAATAATAATCTATCATTAAAATGTTTTCCTAACCTGGAGGTAAAACAAGTATTATTAATTATTTCCTAGATGTGGCTGTAAGGGTTCTTTGGGTCAAGACTCTTGTTTATTTTCTTTCCTCCGTTGTGTGTGTCTATGTATGTGATTGTGTGTATGTGTGACTGTGTGTGTGTGCACATGCATGTGACCCCCTGATTCTGATTTCATTCTTCTGTTGGCTCTAAGGAACTGGCTGTATCCCCTGCACTAGGTCAGTCAGTATCATGTCAAAACGATGCTCCACAAATATTTGCTGAACGGATGTACAATCAGAGGTCCTAAGACATTCTAGCAGTATGGGGGAGGAGATGGTGGTGAGCCAAGGGTGGCAATGAGATTTGGGTTAAGGGTCCTCACAGACCCTGTGGTAGATTCAGCCTTGGTCCAGGCTCCTGGGGCCACTACATGGACAGTGTTGTGGTAGTAATTCCCTTCTAATGGATTCTTTACATCACTGAGACCAAGTAAAGATCCCTGAAACTCATAAATGAGTCTCAAAAAGCTGGACACACAGCTAGTATTATAAAAAATACAAAAATGATCTTTAAGAAATTACCACTAAGTTTGATCATTTCTACGTCAAATAATTCCACATTTAGATAAACAGTGCTAAGATCTCTCAACCAAATTATGAAGCCATTTATAAAGCATCGAGGGGCAGTGACTAAGTGTTAACTTTTCCACTGGAATTGGATGGGCAATGTCCCTGTTTCTACTCTAAATGGTAACAAGAAATGTCATTTGGGAATGTGGGGGGAAAAAACAGCATTAGCTATTAAATTATTTTTAAAGTTCTAAATGTTTAGAATTATATGAGGCTTTAAAGGTTTACCAACTGTGATGGGAAACGGTACCCTTGAGTTTATTGCATAATGTATTTTATACATTTGCTGTATTGTAGATGGAAGATGAGTTTGAAATTGCTGTCTATCATCTTTCTGTGTTAGTTCAAGGCAGGTTAGACCAGCAGATACGAAGTCACCTGGAAGCTGCCATCGGGATGTGGATGACTCCAAAGTCAGCAGGGAGGTGGGCTAGCTTGAAGGAGTCATTCTTAGGGGATGGTCAAGTTTTAGACATTAGTCGTCCCCAAATCTGCTCTGAAACTGCACAGTGTCCTGGTTGCTGTGGTGGACCCTGGGGTCTGTAACAGCATCCCGTGATGAGGGAGGGGCTGGGCACTGAAACCGTACTCACTTGGCTGCGGCATTAAGCCAAACAAGGCTTTCTTTTGTTATAAAAAGTAACGCTTATAGGTGTATGTTTATTTAACATTTACTTCTTAAATACTATGACCTTAATTTTGAAAATTTTTCTTAAATTTGTTCATATTTCCATAATGAAGTTAGAAGGTAACATAAAAGATTGATCATCTCACCCTGCTAGGATGGCTTTAATAAAAAGACAACAACAGGTGTTAGCCATGATATGGAGAAGCTGGCGCCCTCATATACTGCCGGCGGGAATGTAAAGAGGTGCAGCCTCTTTGGGAAACCCTCTGGCAGTTCCTCAAATGCTAGAAAGTTCCCATGACCCTGCAATTCCACTCCTAGGTGTGCACCAAGAGAACTGAAAACATGTCTACATGAAAACTTGTATGCTGCCGTATTATTCATAATGGCCCCAAAGCAGAAACAATCCAAACGCCCATCAACTGATGAATGTATAGGCAAAATATGACACATTTAACGGGTCATTACTTGGCCATAAAAAGGAACGGAGCACTTACACATGCTACAACATGGGTGAACCTTGAAAACACTATGTTAAGGGAAAGGACAATCACAGAGAACCACATATCATATGATTCCTTTTGTATTTTACATGAATAGGCAAATTCAGATAGGAAGTAGATTCGTGATTTCCAGGGGCTGGGAGGACATGGAAGGTGATTCCGAACAGGTACAGGGTTTCTATCTGGAGTGATGAAACGCTCTAAAATTGACTGCAGTAATAATTGCAAATATATTAAAAACACCACTGAACTGTTGTACACTTTAAATGGGTGAATTTTATGGGACACAAATTTAAACCTCAATAAAGTGGTTTAAAAAAAATGAGCAAAGAGACAAAGACAAACAAATGTCAGGAGCCTACAAATGCCTTTCCCTTTGTTTTTATTATTTATCCTACTGTCTAGTGATAAAATGCTAGCAGTTTATCCAAATGGTTCCTGGGAATCCTAGTCAGTTTGCCTTTATATAAAGTTCAGTGCAAATTCAGACACCAGTGATATCAAACCAAAAGAAACACTGATCTTACAAAGTATAACCGTTACTTTACAGCAATCATCCTCAAAATGGGCTCTAAGTCATGCCTAGGGGCACCTGGGGGTGGGGGGGAGAAATAAGTTCCTGATATGACCCTCCCCAGGGCGTGACCATCCCCTACACTCAGAAGTGTTTCATATTCCTCAGGGGTGCTGGGGAAGAAAGATTAATTGAGAACAAGCATTCTTCTCATGTTTCTAAAAACACGGCACAGCCACTACCTGACTAGGCAAGTATTAAAATAAGCCAGGAAAAGCAACACTGAGGGGTCTGTGCACAGAGAACATGCAGCCAGACATGCAAACCGGGAACGCCAGTGCAGCGCGGCCAGGGAGCCGTCCCTTCTCGGAGGGGACTTGCTTACAGGGGTTGACCTGACCGCAAGTAAAACCTAGGGGTAGGCATGCTATTCACACAACAGGGATCCACTCTGTAGTTTAAGATGACATCGAAATAGAATGTTAACAGTAATGATTTATGTAATCTGCAGAGGATTTAGAAAACCTAAATCTGTACATTAATTATTTAACACGATTTCGCTAGTGATCTAAGTACATATTTGAAGGTACATATTTAGCATGTACTCTATGAAGGACCAAAAAAAGCTGGTTTCTGACCTAAAGAGTCATCCTTTAACTGGCAAAGGAGCCTTCAAATAATCTATGGGAGAGTGATTATTTCATCAGTCCTCCCAATTTGTACCGCTGGTCTGGTCTGCAGCTAAAAGAACAAAAGAGAGCCACAGGTCCAATACAGCTCTGGCGTCTGAGAATTTCTGAAGAATTTAAGAAAGCTATGTGAAAACCTCAGCACCTGTGACTATTCCTTTAGATGCGTATGATCGTTTCTTTATATTAACCGATCATTTTCACAACACTATCATTTCTGGCTTTATATGGTTACGCCTGTGGAGGACAGACAAGTCTGAACCGTTCCACTGCCCGGGAAAGGATCAAGTCCAAGCACGGACGTCCCATTCTACCCAAGGTGTCTGGCTTGGCTCTGCCCTACTCCTTCCCAGGTGGCAGGAAACGCCCCGGCTCGTGGTTTGGCCATCGCTTTGCTCTGAGGAGCTAAGACACGGGCGTCCGATAATGAGGAAGAACATTCCTCACCAGGTGCCTTGGACAAAGTTCTAAATTTGTCTAGTAAACACAGTGAGACTTTCGGGTTAAAACACACACAGGGCCATTCAACGTTAACAAGTTAGAAGTATTTAAAGCTGCAACGTTTAAAGTGGCAGCCCCAAACTCAACATTTAACGTATGGCACAAGTTAGGCTTCTACGTGTTTAAGAACGGTTACTGGGATTCCACCTGGCCACTGACACGTGAAACTAACTTCACGGACTTCATAAACATATGATTCAATGTCATGATGAAAAGGATGAAAAAAATACCACAATTCCTCTAGCAAACGAACACAAAGCAAAATGGCATGCTGCTTCCCAGCGAAGAATAAGCCTCTAAGCGACACATTTTCAAAATTAAATATTTTGTTTGCAAGAGCTTCCCCCCGAGAATAATGGTATTTGTCTCTCGCAGAGACTCAGTCTAAAGACAGAAATCAGCGCAAACACTCAAGACTAAGAAGCATAAAGAAAAGCACTTTCCTGGTGTTTCACTGGTTTAGGTGATTCCTGCTGCTCATTACAAACAGATAAACGCAAACGTTAGCAAGTCTGGCTTCTCTCCCTAGCGGTAAAAGCCACATCCAAAGCACCAAGTCACCATGCGGTTTAGAACCGTGAGGGCTGGTCTGCTCGGCGTTCTCCCAGGGAGAGTTAACTACTGCTTCTGCAGGCCTACAAACTCCAGCTAACTGATGTCTATGTTCTAGCCCCCTTCCTATCACCAGCGCTCCCCCGATTTCTATCCTCCCCTCAAGTTGCCACAGGCAGTAGCAAAGGGCTGCTCTTTAAGTTGGAAAGAATTGCTGAAAATACTTGAGGATCTTCTTTTGGTGGAAAATAGTCTTCACAAATACTGCTCATCGGTTTTGAACAATTCCTATCAAAGCTTTACAAGAAATTTGGCTTCAGAGCCACAACCATAATTCCAGTGTGCTCTGCTGGAATCACTGGTTACTAGCAATTTCCTGATGTCCTGGCTCCCTCCTCGCTGGCGGGGTGAGGTGGGAGGGTGGAGACAAGGGAGCTGCCAATGACAGTGGCACACTGAGTACACTTGCTTCCTGGTTCTTGCTTCTGAAATTACAGAAGAATAAATCTAAGGGGTAAAAAAAACAACAGTAGAACAAAAACTTACAGGAATATTATGGTCCTTTCGTCCTTTATGTGAAGAGGCGACATGAGCAAGGTACTGAATGACTTTCTTAGTATTTTCTGTCTTCCCGGCACCCGACTCACCCCTGGAAGAGACATTAACACAACTGCTTTAAAGAAAACACTCCAAAACTATAATTTACAAAGTTAAACTCAGCTGGAACAAGAACTACTAGAAAGTAAAATGAAAATAGAAAAAAACATCACCAGTAGTTGGGAAATTATTATTTTTAAAGTATTATTTTTTAAATCAACCCATATTTTGGGGGGTAGACACCAGTAAGGGGGCAGAGGAAAATGTTCACAACACACTTTACTGTCTTGGAGTTGGAGAGCTCTGCCAGAGAAGTGAGGTCCATTAGCATGTTAGTGAAGAAATCCCTCAGCGGTAGAAATACACCCAGCACTGGAAACAGAATGTCCAAAACAATTAAGGTAATTTAATTTAATCTGAAGCACCAGAAAGAACTCTGGGATGTCCGCCGGTTACCAACGGCATCTTCAAGGGCACCGAACGCCTTCTCAGCGGCTCCCTCAGCCCAGGCTAACGACGGCGCTCTCCCTGGGACCCACGTTCCACCCCGTACACACCTTGTAAACGTCTTCACACTGATCACAAGCCTCACCTACTGGGCTCCCCGAGGCAAGAATAAGGCTGCCCATGTTTGCTGATGTGTGTTTGCAATTGTGTTTACTTGTGCTGGTTTCTTTTTAATCCACATAACCTGGTGCGGTGATGACACACAGCCAGGACATAACTCGTAGAGAAAATGAATGAACATTATGAATTTCGTTATGAACTGGGACAAATGCTAGCACTTTCTACATCACTATTTGCAAACGAGGCTGCTTGGAAATATTCCAAGGTTGCTTTTTACTTCTCCTCAGGAGTAAGCCTGAAACCAGGTAAGCCTCTGGCAATACCTGAATGATGGCCTCTGTGCTCAAATATTTACGGTTCCCCAAGACGTGAGCAAAGCAAACCTACCTGGACAAGGAATAAAATCTCAATTTTAGATTAAAAAATTTAGTATCTAATTAGATTAATTTTCTAGGGGGGGGGGGAAGAAAACCCACCCCAGGAACTCAAAAATGTTATTCTATACACAGCCAACTGGTATGGTAATCTGCTGGGCCCGTTCTATTTAAGGCTTGAAAATCTGATTTTTCCAACAAACTCTGACCCTTTCTTGAAATTGTACTTTGAATTGTACTATTTGAACTGTCCTCAATTTGAATTTTCCAGTAGGTTTCCTGGTTGCATTACCTTCCTAACTCCATGCACCCAGACCCCACCAAGGGGTTGAATCCAGGACTCCTACTGGCCAACCACCTGCACGGCTGAGGGAGGAAAGCCTCTTCTCTGGAAACAACGGGGGAACTGGATCCGATCCTTTCCAGCTTCAGACTGATGATTCTAGATACAAACCACTGACTGGTTTCTGAGAATATTTTACATACATAGCTTACTAACCACCACCTATTGTCGTACTAAAAACCCTCCCCTTCTTTGGCCGTCCAAGTTAATGTCAGGTGCTCAAGTCTACCAACTTTCTGTTGAGGTTTCTGCCTGCTATTCGGGCTTAAAAGGCCTCCCCTGGACCAAGGTGATATCCATCTATAGTCTCATTTTTATAGCATCTGTGTTATTCAGTCCATCTGTATTTTCTTCCAGAATTTTGATGGTTTCACTTTTTCCAACTTAATCTTTAATTAACTTGGAAAACATTTATGGCTTGAGATAAAGATTTAATCTGATTTTCTCCTCCAATGACTCAGCCCACATCCCAATATCAGAGGTTGACAAAGACATTCATTATCCAGTGATTTGAAATGTTATCTTCACTTACACTTGGGATTTATCCCAAAGCCAGTACCATACTGCAGTAGTTGTGAGGTAGGACTAACCAGAACACCCATCACTGTTCTTTAAAAATAAAATAAAAAATAAAAAAGCAAGTAGCCTCTGAGGTTTTTTTTTTTTTAGATAAACTTCAGATGATTTGCTTCTGCTATATCCTTTCCCCACCTCCTGCTCCCCTATATGAAAAAAAAGACAGAATTTTGATTTAAATAATATACATGCTAATTTAGGCTCCTGACTCAGTTAAATTTTGTATTTTTCCAAGTTCAAAACAAGCAAGGACCATGCTGCCTTGTTTATCTTTTACGTTAAGAGTGCCTAGCATAGCAGGTGCTTGAAAAATTCTGTTGAATAAATGAATGTCGGTCCTACATATGCGTTGTCGAGTTTATTTCTAGGCTCTATATGATATTTTTTTATTCCTGTCATTAATGTCCTTTCAACACCATTATATCTTCTACCTGGCTACCACTGGTACATAGAGAAGGTGATGTTTTATTTATTCATCTATTCAACCAATACTTGCAGATCATCTTCTGTGTGTTGGGCATTCTTTTAAGTGCTAGAGAACAGCTGTGGACAGAGTCCATGTCCTTGTGGAGCTCAAGATTAGAAGAGACTTAAAGTCAACAAGAAAAACAAGCAAGATGATTACAGGATGCGGGAAACAAGGCGGCGGCAGAAGGGAAAGGCAGAGAAGAGCAGGGCACAACTCCCTGCAGGTGGGGAGGAGCCTCCCGAGGGAGAGCAGCAAGTAGGGGTCAGGGCAGGGCATCTGGCATGAAGGCCTCCAAGCAGAAAAGAGCTGGGTATGTTCCAGGAGCCGGTGGCCGATGCGCAGCACTGGATACAATGACCAGCAAGGCAGACAGCGGCAGGAGCTACTGCGGGAGTGGGAAGGGGTGCATGCGATGGACCCTGGAGTCACGGGAAAGACTCTGGATTTTATTCAAGTGTCTTTTCTTAAGAGCTATGATGGTGGTTTTCTCTGTTTGGTTCTTTATTCAAAATACCTAGTATTTCAAGCTAATCATGATGTTGGCTATTGGATTCAAACAGAGAATTTTTCATTATGCTAAAAAATGAGGCCCTCATGCAGACTGATGACAACTTGTCCTGAAAACAGTTACGACTTTCTCATCAGGTCAGTCTGCCTCCGTGGGCTCAGCTAACCGCTCAGCTGGACATGCTTCATTGTGTCCCAAGAGCATTTTTTCCCTGTCAGTCACACTTAGGCAGCCGTACCGGGCTGTACTCTAACAACTGCTAGTGAACCCTGCTACATTTTACATACTGCAAGTCTAAGGTAGCTTTGCCAATAGAAAACATTGCTTCCAGGACACAAATGAACTTACTTATAAAGCAGGAACAGACTCACAAACACAGAGAACAAACTTATGGTTACCAGGAGGTAAGGGGTGGGGAGGGATAAATCAGGAGTTCCAAATTTGCACCTCTTGGGGAGTGATGGAAATGTTAGCTATCTTGATTGTGATGGTGGTTTCCTAAGTGTAGACATCTATCAAAATTCACCAAATTGTACATCTGAAATATGTATATTTACTGTATAGGAATTACACCACAATAAAGGTGTCAAAACAAAAAAGTTCCTTTTCCTTAGGTTAATAAAAAAATAAAGAAAAGAAAATATTGCTCCTAAGACTTTTTCCAGTACCTTCTGGTTGAGGTCCCATGAGGGGAGATGCTGAGACTTACACACTCCACCTCAAAATGCGGATAATAGCTTCTAACATGTAAGGCTGTTGTGAAGAAAAAAAGCTCATCTAAAGCATATAATTAGGATGCAATAAATATTACCCATTATTGTCCACTCAACCAGTCATCCACCACACGGAGGCAATTTGAATTACTAAACGCTAACTTCCTTTATGAATCTGTAGTGTTAGTAAAGTGGTTAAGAAGCAGGCCACGGTGTCCTGGTGACCCACCCAGATTCAGAAGCTGTCCACCACTCCCAGCTATGGGGCTTTGGGCAAGCTACTCAGCTGGGCCTCAGTTCCTACTCCTTTAAAATGAGATACGGCTACTTCACAGGACTGAGATAACGCACGCCAAGAGCCGAGCCCGGCATCTGGCCGGAAGTTTCTCAATAAATGGCTTAGCGGTAACAACCAGTTAGCGGGTCAACAGTGACGAGGAAGAAACTGACAGAAGTTGGGGGAAAAAAAAGTGATAACCCCTGATTTGAACATGAAAGAGGTAGCAGGATCAAAGGAATATAATTCTTAGAAAAAATTTTTTAAAAGGGGAAATGGCACATCTGTCCCAGATGGAAAAAGGGCGAAATAGAGAAGCTTGAACAAAAGGGGCAGGAAACCACAAAGAAAGCGCAGCAGACTTCTCTCGAAGGAAATTAGGAGAATCCTCAAAGGAACAGCAGGCCAAATCCTCAAAGAGTGATGAGGATAAAGGGAATCTGACATCATTTCCACCAACGAGACGAGATCTAGCGACGCAGCAGTTCTGTCCTGTGAGGGGCTGCGGGTCTCTCTGCTGGTCTCTGGGCACAAGTTCAAGGTTAACAGGAGGACAGAACAAGCAGCCTGCTGGGGGCGGGGGTGCCCTGTGTGCGCTGCAGCACATTCAGACATAAAAGACCAGAAGCTTCTAACCTGAAGGTATCTGTGTTTTCTAGAGAGGTCTATGGCTTCTCAAAGGGACACACAATCCAAAACAATGTTAAAAACAGCAGGGGTGAGTAGCCAAGCAGATCATTAACCCATGATGAATTCTGGGATCTTTCTCTGAACCCCTTCCGGACTGTGGGTATTTCCCCAATGAGAAACCCCCGTTCCCTGATTTTAACTAGTTTTGTTTTTATTCTCTCTGGACGTCTGTAACATCAAATTCAGCCGAGCTTCAAAAACACCCTTTGCCTGAAGTTCTTGCTGTAGATAACCTCAATATGGAAACCACATATATATGTTACTTCAACATTTATATAAAACATTAGTTGACAATTTCCTCCAGTTTCGAAACTCTGTTCTATCAGAAAGCAGCCTACTGGGAAGAGCAGGGGTTTTGTGATCAAGACAGACTTGGGTTCAGGTCTTATTAAACACGCATACGAGCTAGTGTCAGCCTTGGATCACGTGGTATGTAAACAGAGATGACAAGGATACCCCCGCAGAGATTAGTGGAGGTAACATTTGCAAAGATGTTGATTCCTTTTTCTGGAAGATTTGCTTGAAACATTTTAAACTTCCATTTACAAGCTGATTTGTACACTCTTTCCCACAACACAGCTCTCACTGAGACAAAGCTACAATCATCTAAAAATCCCCACAGGTTTTAAGACTTGAGGAAATCTAAAACGAAGAGTCATTGGAAAAGCAAACTTGAGGTCTAGAGAAGCTGACCGGCTCACCGAGGGCTACAGCAGAGCTGGGACAAGAAAGAATTCCAACTCCCATCTGACAACACAATGTTTTTTTTTTGTTGCCTTGTTTATATTTTTTAAGACTTTGTTTTTTTAAGAGCAGTTTTAGGTTTACAGCACAACTGAGAGGAAGGTAGAGATTTCCCATATCCCTCCTGCACCCACACACGCACAGCCGCCTCTGTTATCCGCCTCTGTTATAACCAGAATGGTACATTTTTACCTGTGATCAGCCCTAAGGTCATCCTTTGCATTAGGATTCACTCTGGGTGTTTTTTTCTTTCCTGTTTTGCATGTGGATGTCCAGCTGATCCAGCACCATTTGTTAAAGAGACAATCTTTGCTCCATCGTGCTGCCTTCGATCCCCTGTCAAGATCAGCTGACTGCACTTATGGGGTCTATTTCAGGGTTGCCTTACCTACTTAATTCTATTGATATGGCTGTCTTTTAAGGTATTTACTTACAGCAAGAATCAACAAGCGTCTGAAATCCAGGTTACCTTATCATCACCGTGATGTAACACTTGTATATGATAAAATTTCTTAACCAAAAAAATCTGTTGTTACACGCTGATAGAAGGCTGATGTGAAGCAACCACTGTTCCCCAATTGTTATTTTATAGTCAAACACACTCAAAAGGAGATAAACTAGTTAACCAGCAGTTAAAAGTCATAAAATGTAAACTGTTTTTTTTTAAAGGGGGGCTTAGAGAACAGAGTAATTTTCTCACCAAGGGTGACTGTGAATTTTAATTAAAATGAGAAGGAAAGTCAACATGAGGATTACACTCTTAACAGGATTTCACTTCCAATTACATGGAGTGCTCTCTCACGATCAAGGAAGTCCTTGCCAGGACAGCAGAATACTGACTAATAAGCAGGGGGTTTGGATTCTCAAGTGGGAGCTCACACTGCCTGCCCGAGTCTTCAGAAATAAAGGCTGGCGGGGAGTTGTACGCAGATGAGGCTAGAGGGTAAATTAAATGTTCATCTTTCGGGGGGAAAGTAAATTAGAGAGTAAATGACTAGAAGCGTAAAGCTTAAAGAGAAGCCATCAAATCACGAGTATTGATTTTTTAAAAAACTGTTGCTGCCAATTGTACTTTCTCTTCGTGAAACCTCTGTAAACAGAGGTACTCAATATAAAATAACTGGTACGTAAAGACTGTACTATATATAAAATAGATATACCACAAGTTTCTTCTGTGTAACACAGGGAACTATAATATCTTGTAGTAAACCATAATGAAAAAGAATATGAAAATGAACATATGTATGACTGAAACATGATGCTGTACACTGGAAACTGACATAACATTGTAAACTGACTATATGTCAATAAAAAGATGATCTCCAATTAAAAAAAAATGACTACCTATTCTATGAAATAAAGCTCATTTTTGTGGCAAGACAAGAACAATTTAAACAAATTCTTCTCTGCCCTTTGACCTCCTCACCCCTCGCCACTGTGCATCGTATACCTGCATCATGCATGGACCAAACCTCCCCATCGGCAGGAACACCAGCTCCACCATAAAGGGCAACAATCTCCTAGCATCAACAAGACAACTCTTTAAAAGGTAACATTCCTTCTTGATCTTTTAAGGAGTCACATGACACACCAGGATGACACTTAGACCTGGATTACGTAAACTGTCAATAATACGCCACTCTGTCTCAAAAATACAGCCCCCTGTCTCAAAAAAACTGATGTAACTGCCTTGATTTCCACATGGGCAGAACAGTTCTCAGAGCTGTCTGCAATGCTCGTCCTGGGTGATGATCCCCAAATTTGGCTCGAACAAAATTTTCCATTTCTTTCTTAGATCAACTGAATTTTTGTTGACAATTATCATATGGAAAACTTAATTAGCTCCGCCGTGCACTAAATTTAAGAAGACCTCGGTTATACACTCATAGAGTTCTTTATTTGGTGGCTCTCAAAGGCACCAGGGAACATATTGTATTTTCTTAAGTATGGGATACATTGTTTCACATTTGGTATTTCTTAAGCCACAATGTAGCTCTAATAGATAGAAGCACAAAAAGCTGTTATTAAATATCATAACTGGTAGCATCGAAGAATTAAGAAAATACAGTGATGCTAAAAGAAGTGAGAATAGGAATTTTGCTGGATACAGGAGAGAGCTCTCTAGGGTGATGATAATGTTCTCTATCTTAAGAGGGGTTTAGCTGACAAATAACCCAGAACATACATAAGATCTGTACATTTCATTATATGTAAATTTTATCTCAAAAGATAAAGATGTAAATACTGGACTTTGGTTAATGTCACAGATGCTGATGTATTCAGAGGGAAGTGTACTGATATCTACAAAGGCATCAGATTAACAGCCCATCAAAGTGGTTTTCAGTTGAAACTGGGAACACTTAAACAATCTGCAGCCGCAGGAAGAAGTATCACTTAAACTTAAGGAGAGGTTCCAGAAAACATAGCTGCCACTGACCACCTCCCCTCCCCATCCCAGGGATTCCTGACTGAGAAGAAGTCTGACCCTCAGCACCAACAAGTGCAAATTCAGCTGTCTATCAGCATCATAAAGCCCAACAGGCTTTCCCCTAGGAGCCCTAGTCCTCCTACACCCCTCATTTTGTTAAATTTAGTATGTAAGCCTTTTATTTCTGGTTTTCAGCAAGTTACTCATCACTGAATACTCCCACATGCATGTATAAATATGCCTTGTCTCTTCTCCTGTTCATCTGTCTAATGTCAGTTTGCAGGCCCCCTATCACGGGGCCCCAGATGGAAAAGTTTTCCTCCGAATACAAACAATAAAATGGCTCTATGGATGGAGAGGGATGAACAGATCCATATGTAATCAGCAAGTAGAGTGAAATATTAACGCTAGAATCGAGGTGGTAGATATATGGGTCTTGATGCCCAAATTCCTTCAACTTTGCTTTACGCTTGAAAATATTCATAACGCAATGTTCAGAAAACTTAATTTAAAAAAAAAAAAAAAGGAAAGAAAAGAAAAGAAAACAAACATGGTACTTGATGACTGCTCCTCTGTGCCCAGGAAGATATAGCCAGCTGCTAGGAGACTTGTAAATCTAAGCTTATTCATTGATGCAAACATCTGTCGAAAACAACAATAACCGTCTAATTACAAGTGCTAGTGCCCATAATGGGCACTTCTGGTGACAAACATAAATCAGTGCTCACTAACCCTTGGTTCTGCCAAACATCAGTTATTCCCTCCCCAAGTGTTTCCTGCTACCAGACATTTCAAAAAGTCCTCAACAAAAATGGTCATCCAAGCTCCAGAACCACCCAGTCAAAGAGGAGAGGTATGTGACCTGCAGCCGGCCCCCTGCTTACTGTATGCAGGATCACCATCACTGTGACCCTGCAGGCAGGCCACACAAATTCTGTTCCTCCCTCGCTCGTAAGCAGAAGGAGCTCACTTACTGTGCTCATTTCATGGCGCTGCAGTGACTAGATTCTTGTGGTGACTTGACTCTATTAACTGATGCTGGATAATAAAGAATTTGGTTGGTCTTTGTTCTTGGTTCCTGGGAGGGAGCCTCTAAGTACATGGAATGTCCTTGCTAGTCATGGTGGGCTCCTAGGTAGCTCCAGGATGGGGACTGGCCAAGCTGAAGGACCAAAAATGGTGATCAGGGGTTTGGGCCTTGGAATCATGTGATGTGAGCCTCACTTCCTGGGAGGGGAGTGGGGAGACACTGAGTCCAATCATGTAGACAATGATTCAATCAATCGTGCCTGCATGATGAAACCCAGTAAAAACTGGATTGTAAAGCTCGGATGAGCTCCCGGGTTGGTGACATACACTGATGTGCGTGGAGGGGAGGGGTCTGGAGGTACGGAAGCTGTGTCTTTAGGAACCCCCCAGACCTCACCCTATGTGTCTCTTCTTTTGGTTGGCTCTGATTTGTCATTTTAGCAAAGTATCGAATCTGAGTGGGCCATGGCGACCCCCAAACGTGTAGCTGTTTGGTCAGAAGTACAGGAGGCCTGGCAACCCTGAGCTTGTGGCCAGTGTCTGCATGCAGGCCCACGTGGAGGAGTGGGGCCTGGGAAGTCAGGGTCAGAACTGCTTCAAAATAGGTGTTTTAAAAAGACATTTGTAGGGGGTGAGGGGATAGGTCAAGTGGTAGAGAGCATGCTTAGCATGCATGAGGTCCTGGGTTCAACTCCCAGTACCTTCATTAAAAAAAAAAAATTAAAAGACATTTGTAGATCAGGTTCTAAATAACTGACTTTTTTGAAGACAGCCAATGGAATTGGAAAAAAAAAAAGGGGGGGGAAAGTGAACAGACTAGCCTAGAATTAAAATGAAGAGACGTAAGGAATGCAAGGAGTGAGAGCTTGACAGGATCGTGGGTTTTTTTTAAAGTTAATAAAACATGTTGAGGACTATTATGGACATTTGAATATGGATTCTACAGGAGATGACATTACTGAGCCACTGTCAAGCTTCTCAAGTGTGATAATGGCCTGGTTATGTGGGAACGCCCTTGCTCTCAGGGGACACCGGCTGCGTGTCTAGGGGTAAAGGGTCAGGATGTCTGCAAACAACCTGCAAATGGTCAAAAAAAAAAAGTGCTGTGTGTACAGAGAATGGACACATTTAAGTGAAGGGTACAAGAGCATTTAAAGTATCACTCCTTATACATATGTTTATGCATGACTGGGACATTGTGCTGTATACCAGAAATTGACACACTGTGACTGTACTTCAATTAAAAGAAAAAAAGTACCATTTTTTTCAACTCTTCAGTAAAATCCAGCTTTTGAATTTTTTAAAATAAAAACTTGGGGAAATGCATCAGCAAAAGTTAAAAAAAAGGAAAAAATGAAGTAAAGAAAATGTGATAAAAATTTAAACATCACTGAAGCTGGGTGATGGGGGTCATATTGGGGGTCACCTACTATCCTACTTTTGTGGAGGTTTGAAGTTTCAAAATAAAATGTCTTTATAAAATGGTATTAGAAAACCATTTGAAAACACATGCAGTGTTCATTTGTATCTATAACTTCCTAATCTGTACTTAAGCCTGTTTCCTTGGTTCCTACTTAATTAAGAGATTCATTCTTTTGTTTGAATTTTTATCCAGTTCCTAAGTAAGTTCAGAACAGTGTGCCAGGCTCTCAGGGGACAATTAAAAAGCAATCAAGGTAAAGTCACAGTTGCTACCTTACTGTCTAGTTATTAAAAAAAGATACATATGACCCAAATAAGTAATGTACTACAATATATAAAGGGAAAGAGCCCAATGAAAGGACACTGGTGTGGGCTGGAACTTGCTGTATCTCTGCAAATCAAATTGGGCATATTTCCTCCCTGGAGGGAGGAAGAAGCTGAAGGCTGGAAAGTGGGCCAGGATCCACCAAAATGGGTCAGACTTCAGGTGCTGGGTGGGGCTTGGACAAGATGGGAAGAAACGTGAACTAAGGTGACAACTAGAAACGGGTAAAAGAGAGGGAAGAGTCAAAGCAGACTGAGATTTTAAGCCTTGGGCCCTGAAACACATTGTGTTGATGATGGAAAGAAGGATATTGGGAGATGCATCCTGTTTGTACAGGATAAAGGTTAATGTTCAGGCGTGTTGAGTGTAAACTGGCACATATTCCCTACTGCACACCTTATGCTCCAGCAACATCAAGTTACCTGTACACCGCCTGGTACCACGTCTCACCTGCTGCCCTCTGCACCTGGAACGCTCACCAGACCACCCTTGGCCACCTGGCACACTGATTCTTTAAGAAGCCACAGGGGACCGTGACAAGGATGAGGGTCTAGAACTAATCTGGTTGCGTGGCTGCCCACCTGAGCTAGGAATCCACTAGAGGCCAGTAAGTTTGAGCCAAGGCTGCTGCCTCCCGAGGGCCCGAGTCCCCTCCTCTCTCCACCAGGGCCCAGAGACGACTCCACAGGGATCCTTCAGACTCACATTTGCCCCCGGATCCACTGCCTACAATGCAGTTCCTCTGGTCGCTTTTCATTCCTACCCTCTGCTCTCATGTTGCATTTTCTTTCTCCTGACTCCAAACCCCACTATCTTCTGCCCCCTGCCCCCTCTCTTCCTCCATACTCTCTAGGACCCCCATTCCATGGTGTGCAAAGTCACCATGTTCTCAGCCTCCTAACTGAACACTTCCCCCATCTCCTCGGGGCAGCTTTCTCAGGTGAAGACACATCTCACCTCTCCCACACTGCACACCTGCACACGCATGCGCACAAAGAGTCAGGAAGAAAGCCAGAGGTATCCTTCTCACTCTCCTTAATGCTGATTCCAGACCCTCTTATTACAAAAGCCCCACCCCCTCATCCCCGCCCCTCTGAGGTCACATACAGCAGGAGCAGTGGTTCTGACACTTGGATATATTTTGCCTAGTAAGACCATTAAAAACAAACAAAAACCTCCACTCCTGTTTAAAAAAAGAAAGCACTTTCTATCCCAAAAAAACTGGGAAGGGTATTATCTTGGAATAAAGGACATTCGTCTAAGTGAAATAATTTAGCTTTATGAAGGGCTTACCGGAGGCCACGGCCCTCACTTCACCCCTGCTGTGCGTCGCCCAGCCCCTCCTGTCCTCATGTGAATGATACACCCCAAACCCCGGGCCCCTTGACTCCCTGAGGCCCTCAACTCAACCCTCAACCTCCTCCTACCTCTCTTCTCCAGCAGCCCGCTCCTGTGGCCACACCGAGGTGTGACCAACTCATCATGTGGCCACGCTGCCTACTCCTGCTCCGACGTTCCAGTATCCCCACGGTGACCGGTTCTATTATAACACGATCCCTAGTGCTCTGACCCACCTCCTTCCTATCAACCACCCACCCATATCCCATGCTCCAAGTGACAGTTTCTCTTGCCAATGTAGTCAGTTCTCTCACTCCAGTGTCCCCCATCTGCATCCACTTAAAAGAACTGCAACTGTTCGATCTTTTGGTGGATTGGATCTGGTTTCATTCCAACACTCTCATGGGGGACTCACTGTCCCCAGCAGTGGCCCCAGTGTTTCACACCTTGCTCTACCCCCCACTTTGGTCGTGCTTCCCACACTGACCCTGGCCTTGGCCAGGTGTCTGGCTTAGGAATGGGATATAGCAGAAACTTGGCCAACCCTTACATGTGGGAGCTCTCGCTCCCAATGCTCTTGGAACCCTGCCGCCATGTCAAAACCAGGGCTAAGCCACCGGAGAATTAAAGGACCTACCAAGGCACCCAGCCAACAGTCAGCCAGCCCCCAGCCACCCCAGCAGCTGACCACAGAGGCAGGAGCAAGCCTCAGGTGAGACGGCTCAGCCTGGCCCAGATCAGCAGAAACGACCAGCTGAGCCAAATCCAACTGCAGGGAAACCCGTTTTAAGTCATTAAGTGTCAGGGCGGTTTGTTGTTTAGGAGAACCTAATTTATACAACTCAGAGGCTAAACAACGCTGGCATACAATGTACAACAAAGCAGACTAGTGTCAGCTATTTCTCCTTCTCCCCTCCTCCTTCTTACTAAGCACAAAGTGTCTACTTCATAGACGGGAAAGTTCTCGAGTCCCAGGCTGCCCCCTCCCCACCCTGTCACCCTAGAGGAGCCGGATCTCCCCTGCTCCTGTCCAGACATCCAGCCCTGTACCCTCCTGGCCCCTCGGCTCTCACTGCCCTGACTCTGTCTCCCTCTCATCAGCATTTAATCTCTCCCACGTTAAAAACACCACCAGTAACAACAAAAACTTCTCTGTTGATTTCTTACTACTATTCAGTTACTACTCTTTTCACATTCTCGAGTTATTTGAAAGTAGGAGGCCTACAGTTGGTTTTTTGGAACTTTATAAAAATTTTTCCACCCCCACCCTGCCCTGCAACAGTCATGCCTCCACTGCTGGCCGGCTCCGCCCTCCCTCCCCGGCCCCGCGCACGCAGTCCCCGGCGCACGCAGTCCCCGGGGTGCACGCAGTCCTCCACTGCCTACCTCCCTGCGCTATGGCGAAACCCCAGGCACGGGTCTCTGTAAATCACCCTCAATCTCAACAGCATGATGTGCTGACCATGCCCTGTTTCTTGAAATGTCCCTCCCCCGCGTCTGTGTCACCACTCCATCCGGCCTCCTCTTGGCCGGCGGCTTGAGCGCTCTGTGGCACCTGGTCCTCTTCCTCCCACTCCTGTGATCGCGGCTTCCACCACCACCCAGGCCACCAGCCAGCTCCGCCTCCGGGCACAGCTCTCCACACTCCACATCCACGTGGCCAGCGGCCTGGGGACAGCTCCACTCAGATGAGCCACAGGCACCTCCAAGTCAGTGTCCTCAACCAAACTCCCTACCTTCCACTCCGAACCCGTTCCTCCACCTTCCTGCATCAGAAGACAACTTGAAATCAGCCGACTCCTCCTCCTCCTCTCTGAGCTCCTTTTCTTAAGCACGTAAATCACCGCTCACCGCGTCCTGGGGAGTCTGTCTCCTCAACTGAACACCATTTAGATTCACCCACTGCTCTAGGCTCATGACCACCTGACCACACCTGCACTGAGGTCACCATCCTCTCTCACGTAGATAACTGAATAGCCGCCTAACTCGTCTTCCAGTTTTAACTCTCCCTCCTGACCCCCCTTCCCTCTGCAGCCCACGTGATCTTTCATAAAGCGCAAATCTGACCCCTTCCTGTCCTGCTCTTCCTTTTATTCAAGCCCGACTCTCTTCGCACACGGTACTCAAGGCACATGATAATCAATGCTCACTGGGTAACACTGGGTGATGTGGGCAAATTCCTGAAATATCCAAGTAGGTGAACTCTTGGACAAAGAAACCAGAGATAAAGTTTCACAGGTTGACAATATGAAGTGTGTGAAAAGCTCAGTTTGACAACCAAACAGGAACACCAGATTTAAGTAAGTCATACATCTTAAGTCTTAAAACAAAAACTGCAAGCTTTACATCAAACTCTTAAATTACTGCTCCATTTCCCCCTCCCCCATACCAAAAAAAAATTGCTCTACTTTCCAACAGAATCAAATAAAAGTCTGAACATTCAACATTTACTTACGTGCAAAGAATTGACTGGTCCTCACGATCTACAAAACAAAACAAAACAAACAAAAAAAAGAAAGTGACCATTTGCCTGGTTTTTTAAAGTATTTGATATAATAATAAAGTTGCAGTAATATCCTATAGAGTATTAGTAACTCTGCTCCTCTCAGAGCAAGTTAACACTTCCCCAACCCTATTATATATTATGTAGTCCTAAATCTGGTCAAGTTCACTCACACACATGCCGGACTCTCCAGGGTAGGTAACAATCCAGGTTCAGTCGAGTTTACATGCCTCATCAACCTGGATTCTCAAACCCTGATGCTCATCAGATTCAACTGGGAAGTTTTATAAAAATGAACTTTCCAGAGCTCCACCTTCGCTAAATCATCTCAGCAGGTAGAGACTGAAAACCCCTGTTTAAATAGGTTCCCCAGGTGATTCTGATGCGGGGCCGGGAATGGAATGCACTGCCTTTCAAGTAAACCCACAACCAGCAAGGAATCATTATTAATTTGACCTTAACAGAGAAAAAAAAAAGTATCAAATGCTGAGTGGAGAAGATTGAAGGAGGATAAAATCTGTATGACGTTGAACCACTGTTGCAAGTCAGAATGTCAAATACACCAAAAATAATGAAAGGCTGTACAATGAAAAAAATCTAACATGATTTTAAAGTGATTAATGATTTAAGTATTCATATTTTGCCGAACTGTTCACGTGAAAAGGTGAAATGCAAACCCACGTGTAGCCCAAGGACAAAACCACCAATGCGGCTGGATGATTTCCAATCACTTACAAGCATCATCATCTCTATCTTACGGATGAGAAATGTTCTTCGAGGAACTCAGTCCTCCAGTCACACGGCTAGAGGGGCAAGGATGCCAGGTGAGAAGCCAGGCCGGTCCACCTCTAGCACCCGTGTTCTCCATACTCCCAGCCAACAATGTCATTTCCTCTAATGGAACTGAGGTCACGGGGCCCAGCCAGGTAGCATTTTTGTCGTTCCCTGTGCTGTGCTTTGCTTTTCCTCTGGTGGATGCCACCAGGTGCCCAGTGAAGATCTCACAGTAGTTCAGGCACAGATGATGTCCATCAGAGAGAGATAAAAAGTTCACTCACTGTGTCAGACCCTTTCCACAGACTATTACTAAAACATCCATTTGTATACTCTATGTATAAACTGAGTTATACAAAGAGCGTTTCACTGCCCAGCCCCTCGGGTCTAATGTAATTCCTAATAGCTCCTAACCACGGTTTTATTCTTTCTTCCGGCTGCCGCAGGCAACATGCCCAGCGCGGAGCTGACGCTGACCCCTTTGCTCACTTTCCCAGGAGCACACCACATCCTTTCTTTGCCACGTTCTCCCTGGAGCCACAACCACTTGGATCATCTCCACCTGTCCTTTCATGCTCAGCTCAGTGGTACCTCCTCTGGGAAGGTACCCAGACCTTCCTCCTCAGGCTCCTCACTGTTTCCTTCTTTAAATCACCTTTTGGAGTTAGACAAACGATGCTACCAACTGCCCGCCCTGCTTGAATGTGCTGCCTGAGATTGCAGACTGTCCGGCTTCTATATTCCCGGAACGGACAGTTAGCCTTAGGCCTACTCTACTGAGAGACCTCCAGCAGGCGGTGCCGGGCCAGGCGCTGGCCAGACAGTGGGAACTGGAATCTTCTGCCCCAGGTCCAGCCCTGCCACAAACCGACCATGCATCACAAATGAGGCATTGATTCCTTGCTGGTCACTGATTCCTCACCTATAAAAACCAGGATTTTACCAAGTTCTTGCTTATTCATTGTAAGTATGAACCCTCATACCCCTAAATTCTCCTGGTCTGAGCAACGTCTATAGAACTCCACCAAATCAAGATCTTAGGGCTTTTCTGAACTAGTTTATACATTAAAGGAATCAAAATATACACAAAAATTAACCAAAATTAAATTGCCTCCTAATTTATTCAGAACAGCTTTCTTCCTGAACCTGGACATGCTGTTACCATTGTCTGGAATTTGAGACCTTCACAACCACAATCTACTCTTCAAATCTGCTCCAGACGTCTCTCCCCCACGCTTCTCACCCCACTCCACCCCGACAAAAAATCAAAATAAAACAAAAAACTCTCTTCTAGCCACAGTCACCTGTTCTTGTCATGTCTGTCTGGTTTTCTACAGCTCTGGGCCTCAGTTTCACTATCAGCACAAATAAGGGGTGGGCTCGACAACCTCAAAGATTCTCTCCGAGTCTGCAATTGCACTGTTCCTCCCTTCTGCTTCATGGAATCCTCTTACTCCCTTCAAGGACCACCTTAAGTGCCACAATAGTTTACAATGATCTGTATACTCTAAAAACCTGTAAATGTAACCAGACACAGCTGTAAAGTGACATTTAAGGGAAACAATTTTACTTTCAAAAATGCAGCTAGCCTCCTAAAGAACAGAGACTCGTCTGATGGCTCAGTTATTTCCCAAAGCACCTCTCAAAAAAACACATATGGAACACTCAATAAATCCAAGTCAAATTATATTTTCAATAGTGGAAAAAGGTTTCAAATCATTGACCTCAACTCCTACCTTAAAAAACTAGAAAAGAGCACATTAAACTCAAAGTAAGTAGAAAAAAGGAAACAACAAGGAAAGAAATCAATGAAATGGGAAACAGAAAAGAGGAAAAAAAAATTAGTGACCAGATGCCGACTCTTTGAGAAGACTGATGAAATTGATAAATCTCTAGATAAAATGATTAGGAAAAAGACACAAATTACCAACATCTGGAAGAAGAAAGGGAAAACCACTATAGATCCCAGAAATACCAAAAGGGTAACAGGGAAACACCAGGAAATACTTCATGCCAAGAAGTTTGACAACTAAAATAATGGGACAATGTGTATAAATTTTTTTGGTTTTCGTTTTTTGGGGGGAGGTAATTAGGGTTACTTTTGTATTTTTAATTAATTTTTTTTTCTTCAATGTGGAGCTACCGAGGATTGAACCCAGGACTTTGTGCACGCTAAGCACGCACTCTACCACTGAGTTATACCCTCCCCAGGACAATGTGTTTAAAAGATATACATAAACTATTAAAGTTCATTCAAGGAGAAACAATAACCTGAATAGACCTCTATCTATTAAAGAAATTGAACTTGTAGTTAAAAAAATCTCACAAAGAAAACACAGCTTCACTGGTGAATTCTACAAAATATTAAAAAACAAATAAACAAACAAAGAAACAAACAAAAGACAATATAGATCAAAGGAACAGAGAATCCTGACAAATGCAATTCACTGGAGAAAAAAACTGTCTTCTCAGCAAGTGGTGCCAAGACCAACTGGATGTCCACACGTAAAAATAATGAACTACAATCCATATCTTGCACCATGTAAGAAAATTAACTCAAAATGGATCACAGAGTGGGTGGGAAAAAATTGCAAATCACTTATCCATTAAGACTTGTAACTAAATTTTAGAACAAATTCCCAAAACTGAATAAGAAAACAAACCACCCAATTTTTTTTTAAATGGTCAAGAGATCTGGACACGTTCCCAAAGATATACAGGTGGCATGAGCACATCAAAGATGCTTAATACCATCAGTCACTAGGGAAATGCCACAATGCAATGCCACTACCCAGTTATTAGAGAGAGTACGATTTAATACAAAAATCGACAATACCAAGTGCCGACAGGATGCAGAACCAGAACTTGCATCCTTTGCTAGTGAAGGTGAAAACGGCACAGCCACTCTGGAAAAGAGTTTGGTAATTTCTTATAAAGTTAAGCACCCAGCAGTCCTACTCTTGGGTATTAACCCAAATGAAATGAAAACTTACCAAAAACCTGTATACAAATGCTTCTAGGGCCCCGAGGGCCAAGAACTGGAAACTACCTAAGAAAGGCCCTTCAAACACTTCAGTGAATAAATAAACAGTGGACACGCACCCAGTGGAAGACTACCCAGAACTAAAAAGCAGTGAGTGAGCTGCTGACGAAGGATGCTCAAATGCATTCCGCTAGTGACAGAAGCCGCACTGAAAAGGCTAACGTGTGTATGATTACATGAAGTTCTGGAAAAGGCAAAACTATAGTCACAAAGAAAAAAAAAATCAGTGGTTGCCACAGATTAGAGGGAAGGAATGATTACAAGGAGCATGTAGAAATTTGGGCGGAAGACAGAACTGTATCTTGAGTATAGTTACACAACTACATGCCCTCGATAAAAGTCAAAGAACCATACACTAAAATAGCTGAATTCTATTGTATGCAAATGAGATATTAATAAAACTACATATATTTAGTTTTCCCATCCAGTAACATGCCATGCCTCTACATTTCTTTAAGACTTCAAAGAAGTTTTGCAGGGGGTAGGGTACAGCTCAGTGGTAGGGCGCATGCTTAGCATGCACAAGGTCCTGGGTTCAGAACCTCAGTACATCCATTAAAAAGTTTTGCAATTTCTCATTCAGGTTACATATATTTGTGTCTATTGCTAACGTTTATTTATTTTTGGTTAAAGCATAACTACATCTGTAAATTTATCACCCTGTGACATCACTGTTCCATCCCTCACTAACCCTTCCTCTCTGATGTCCGTACCCTTAGTTTTTCTAGCACTTATTACTATGATATTGGTTTTATTTTTGTTGTATCCTCTAACACAGTCACTAGAAGGGTTTTCCTACATTTTACACCTTCTCAGGGGAAGGAGTGTTACTGTCTCCTACTGTCTGTATTTGCACATTATAAAATTCAATATATAGATTCAAGGCAACTATAATTCATTATTAGACATTCCTTTTCCTGACATAAAATAATGCCCTCTGTTCCTGGTTTTACTCTGAAGTCTACGTTAGACTTGAGGTGACTTTAATTGGTGCTTTCTTTCCGCACATATTTGGTTGAGGGAATGCCGATCACCGTGCTGCTACAGTTCTTCTGCTTTGAGACATTGCTCTTGTAAGTGGCGTACGATTATATTAGGTTCTGTTATTTATGGGGGGGCGGGTAAAGAGATTTATATTTACTGCTGTATTTGATGTTACACATTTTCTGACTTTCTGAAGCCTTCCTCGATGTATAACAAAAGAACAGAGGAATACGGGGTTTAGGACATTGACAGTAGATAGTAGAAATGACAGACTATGAAATCTAAACCACACAAGGAAGAAAGTGAAGTCGGTACTGATAATACACAGGGGAAAAGCAGAACCACCAATGGACCGGAGATGTAAATGGCGTCAAAGAACACGGTCAGGAGGCTTACTGCCAGAACTGCCAACAAGGAAGGATTCTGCAACAGAGTTTCTGAAAACTATTTGAAGAAAAGGTAATTTCAGAGGGAAGCAAAGTCTAGGGTGTCGGAGCGTGAGAAGAGAAGATGAAGGATCTGAGAGATAAAGGGGCTGGTTTATCATGAAAAACTAGGAGATACCCCAGGATTACAGCAGGGCCTGAGGCAGAGAGGAAATGTGGCCGGGGCCAGACCCATCACGGAGGGAGGAGGGGAACCCAGAAGAGAGCTGCCACAAGCCATGAGGGCAGGCAGAGCAGGTGCAGTGTTCTCAAGGGGTAAAGAGTAATGATGGTCCAGCTGATGCCCTGGGAGAAAGGACAGGGCCCCATCGCCCAGCACACAGGATCTGAGTGATGGGGCCATCCTCAGTGAGTGGGCTGAAACCCCATCCTCAGGGGAAAGCCAAGTTTCAGTTACAGCCCAGAGGAAAATAAAACAGTCAGTGAAGACACTGAATGTGTAGGGAAGTCTGCACATCAGAGTGGGAGTTACCGAAGGCAAAATGAAAAGAGAGCATTACGGAAATGAAGACATGACTGGGAAACTGAGGAAATGAGGAGCTGTGGATGTCACTCTAAGAGTCCAGGAAGACGGCAGAATCTCAGGTCATAAATACTCATGTGGCCCAAGCAGGTGGCCCCTGTAACAACTGTTACAGCAAAATTTGCCTTTATATCTGCCTATGGCAACAGAAGGTTGCGAGCAGTGTTGGCCGCTACTGAGTGGAAGCTGGCTTGAGTGGGAGGCCACGGTGAGCCATGGGGAGCAGAGGAGGAGGAGCACGTGGTGGGGGAGCCTGGGGCAGCAGCAGCCTTAGGTCCTCTCGCGTGATTTCGTCCACTGGGGCGGAGGTCTCCGTGCTCCTGGACTCAGTTTCTAACACATAGGGCTGCAAATGAGCAGTCTGAGCCCAATGACTCCCTCTCCACTGAGAGCATCTAATTTTGCCGTCCACACCATGCTCTGTAAGACTAGGCATGTGTCTCAGTTCAGTCTTCCTGCCTAATTCTTTTAACTTTCACATGGAAGTTTATTACTGTGGATGAGAACGTGTCACACTGCCTGGGGTTTGAATCCTAGCTCTTACTATCTACATTTTCTTGGTCAGGGGAGGAGGGTATAGCTCAAGTGGTAGACTGCTTGCTTAGCATGCAGGAGGTCCTGGGTTCAACCCCACTACCCCCTCCAAGAATAAATAAATAAGCCTACTTACTACACCCCGTCAAAACAAACAAACAAACAAACCAAGACCACCAACTACATTTTCTTGGTCAAGTTATGTAACTTTCTGTGCCTCAGTGAAACAGGGACAGCAGTTCTAGTCACCTTTTAGGACTGTTGTTGTGGATTAAATAACACACAGATAGCACTTAGCCCAGAGCCTGGCTCATAATACTGTTTTTGGTATTAATCATTATGCCATATGCTGGTAAGCCCCATCTTCCTCATTCTGTATTCATATATAACCCAGTAATGGGGCAGTAACTATTCTATTAGGCTCAATCCAGCATTCATCCTGCCAAGAGCTTCAGAAAATTCTATTTCTTTCATCAAATGTATTTATTTTTCCTCCCAGTTTCATGTCATCTATAAATTTTATGGACATGCATCATACAGCTTTAGGTATGCTGACTGGGACGTTGGAAAGGGCACCAACCCCTCGGTGCACACCTGACACCTAGCCAACCTCGATCACTAACCAGCACCTCAAGCCCAACTTTTCAGCAGACAGCCACGAGGACGTCGCAGAAGGCTATATGCAATGCCATGCACAAGTCCTCATTCTCTGTTAACACTGTCTCCTGTATTTCCCTTCCTACTTAGCCTAAAGTAATGTGATGAACATTTTCAGGCTGTTTTCAGACTGTTAACAACAGAGTCTAGAATCTTTCCTGGTAGGTATGTTAAGCTCATGAGTGTGGAACCTCTTCCCCTTTTTAAAAATTAGAATTCTATATGTGAGCTCATCCCAGCCTTCTGGAAACTCCCCTTCTACATAATACTTTAAAGACCAAGGGGTCAATAATCTCAATTGTGAGAATGTATTTATTTAGACCAAGAAATATGGATTCAATTATAGAAGGAGTGTACTTTCGCCAATTTCTTCTCCCATATAAGGCAAAGTTTGCTCATTCATACAAGTGCTTTTCTGCATATAAAGATCATCCTTCTTTACAGAGACAGACTCAGACACCAACAGAAAAGCTGATGATTCTTCTTTCTCCACTGTCTAACAGCAATTTATCAAAGCCATGGCCATTTCTTAACATTCTTTGGCTCTGAATCTAAGGAAAGGTTATTAAATTTAATCTTTTTTTTTTAAAGCCTAAGCTCATTTTGGACTCTGAACCTCTCCTTATGAAACCATGCCACTGTTCTAGTCTTTAAGCTCTTTCTGTTCTGCCTCAGAGGACCTGATAAATAATAAGCATCCAAGTGATACCTGAGCAGGAAATGGCTCTTGTACTTGTGAACTCCCTCCCCCTACCTTAGACCCGGCACCCAGGCAGCCTTTCATGACCTGTGATTTGATGGGTGGATGCAGCATTCTCTGTTTTCCAAAGATCACGGGACTGTTTCAGAAGAACCTCACAGATTTTATTATACCTTATAGAATTTATTTTTTAAAAAATAAAAGGAGAGAGAGGGAGAGTAATTACAGATTTTACATGGTGCTAGGAAGTCCTATGTTTAAACGCAGTCTTGTTGAGCAATAATGTTAAATGCATTCAAAACTGCTACCTTCTAGTTTTCAAAAAAAAGTCCATCCCTCCACAAACCACTGTGTATGAAGCCCTAATTCAAATGAATGACTCTTCAAATTTTTATTTCATTCTAAATCCAAAAGAAAACAGTCAACCAACTTGACACATGCTGATTAACTTTTGTTGTGTCCTTTTTCATGAATGTAAATAAAAAATATTTTTTAAGCTTTCTTTTCCCCAATGACGCATCCACTTTTCCTATTATTCTTCCCGTTGGTTTTTAAAACTAATGCATTTGAGCTTTGATTATACTGGCTTCTGGTGGAGATTAAATGTATATAAAAACTAGATGCTTTCTAACATAAAAATTAACACGAAGTATGTGTGAAGCAACAGGCATAATTACCAGCTGCCTACAGAAAATGGCTATATCCTGCGATAAAAACAACCAAGTAAATAATAAAAAATAAAAAAATAAAATGGCCATATTGCCCACTCTAATCTTAAGAATTCATAATTTTTCTACAATAATCATCTTCTATTTTTCTTTTAATCTTTTTTTCCTTTTTTTAATGGAGGTACTGAGGGTTGAACCCAAGACCTCATGTGTGCTAAGTATGTGTTCTACCACAGAGTTATACCCATCACATCCTTTTTAATCTTTAAAAAATAAAAAACTTAAAGCCCTCTATAGAAGATTGATATTAAAAAAAACAAATTATATTTAAGAATTTCTGAGTATTTAGTATTCTGACATTTCCAGTTACCTTGAAGCATGCATCTGTAAGCAGATTCAGAGATAGCATAGATGTGAGGAGGCATCTCGTGACGTTTCTTCCCTCTGTACATTTCAATAATGTTCTCAGAGTAAATTGGAAGATTCTTGTAAGGATTTATGACTACACAGAAGAGTCCAGAATAAGTCTAGAATAGATAAAAATAAAATATAGTGTTAAAATCAGAAACAGAAACAACTGTGTATATCAGACAGAATACAATCAGGAGACAAACCACACAGTAATCCTGCACAATTAATCTATCCCTAAAATTAAATCGAGCCCATAACGGGCAATTCCAAACCACAAGTTGTTCTCCCACAGATAGCTTATTAAGTAGTACTTTCCCAGAGTCAATTTCCTCATCTGTCAAATGCAAATAATAATATATACTTCATGGTTTCACAGAGCCATTGTTTAAACAATACGTCATTTGCCTTTTCATACTCATTCTCTCACGAGTGTCTAAGGTGTGAAAAGTTCATTAAAGTTTCAGATTCCACGTTGCAGCTAATCTTTAAGGAAATATGATTTGTCAAGTTTGGGCACAGTATCAAAGAGGAATATCCATAATTACCTTAAAAGATTATTATTAAAGAGATATTTTTCTCTTCTGATTTTTTTTGGGGGAAAATACTGTTTTTTTCCATAAAAATAATTTATGACAACTTGTTATATGTTTATTTTTAAATGAATTGATAAATATTTGAAAATTTTATGTTAATTTCTAAGCACAGTCAATAACTCATGTAAACAAAAGCTCTTTGGGGCCCTCAATAATTCCTAAGAGCCGCCAGTCTAGAAGACACAAACTTTACTGATAGATAGGGTGAATCATTACTCAGAATTAATACTGTGAGCACTTTTGCCTTTTGGGGTTTTTGAATTCACACAGAATGATTTCTGAGAACTGACTCTGGGAGTTATGGGAAAAACAAGAGCGGTCAGGATTGCTGCCAGATGCTCGGGCCTCACTGGGGCTGAGGACACTAGGAGAGGACCTCTTCCTTCGGGTGATTCGGGGAGACCACATCTAAAGGCAAGAGGACCCCAGAAAAGGGGTCGAGTGGTAATGTTGGGCTCCACGTCTACTCCCCAGGGAGTCCGGAGGGGACTCCAACCTCCGCGGGGGCCAGAAAGGCTGAAACCTTCGGCAGCGGCCACCAGAAGGCGCTCTCGAGCCCACTCTATTCTGAACGCTGAAACGGGGAGAGAGGATGCCCAAAAGTTTCAGTGATCAGAGCCACCTCTAGAGCTGTTCTCCTTTATCTCTGCTCCCCTCCCACTGGAGGCCAAATGGATTTCCGATCTAGATTAGCACTCGGGAAGAGGACAAAGGCAGGGGAGGGCTCCGCCCAGAGCTCACCGATTTGGGCTGTTTGCCTGACTTCTGCACTGACCAGATGGACACCGCCCCTGTTTGCCTGGGGCCGCTGTAATGACGTGCCCCACCTTGCTGACCCGGGGTCTGCAGCCGGGGGACCGTCCAGCATCACATCCCTGAGAACTGGGGCTGGCTCTCAGGCCTCCCACCCTCACAGCCTGGCTCCTTCTACCAACCGAACCTCCTGTCTAACTAGCTCTGCTCTCTCTGACGCCCACGGGACGAAAAGGCAACGAGGGACACAAAAACAGAGATTTGACTAAGGGTGAGAAAACCAAAGAGAGGCAGTCTCAACATTTATATCTTTTATTGCATTTAATTTATACACAGTAAATTCGACAAATCCTAGCTCCACATCCCAATGAATTGTTACATAAACAGCCTCCACTTTTTTATTCAGAAATGAGATAACTGTCTATCACAAAGCTACAAATTCTGCCCTTCACTTTCTTTTGTAAGAGGCAAATAATTACAGGCTGGCCAAAACAACAACTCCAAGAAAATTAAAATACGCAAATCCAGATCAACATCCCATGGCATGTAAGGCATGGTAACACATCATAACAATGACATCTGTAATCAGAAATCATCCCAACATGTGTGTCTACCATGTGCTGGGTACTTTTCTGAGGAGTAGGATTACAAAGATGAATAAGTCTCACAAATATGAGTAAGTCATCAAAAAACAAGGTTGAATAATCATCAGTGTCCTCTGCTTGCCAAAGAGAAGCAGTAATACGAGTTTCAGTGGGAATGCTAAATGGAAGTGCCGAAGGAGCTAAACTTCTGCCTCGAAAATCAGCTCAAATGTTGGGCTCCTGCACAACTGATAACTGAACCAGGACTGTATCACTTTTGTCTTCCCCACGGTATATGGCAGGAGGGCATTATGTCATTAAAATAATTTCTCTGGAGGCCGTAAGTTCATATTAAACTTCATTATTAAGTATCTGAATACCCACACAAGGTATTAATTAAGCACCTTCAAGAAACATACGCTCTAGGTATGAAACAAGACAATGTACTGTGCCTGTACACCAGAAATTGACACAACATTGTAAACTGACTATACTTCATTAAAAAAAAAAAAGACACAATAAGGCACTACAAAGAGAATGGTACAAAAAAAGAGAGAGATGAACAGGTATCACAAACAGCAGAGACACTTGGGAGTGGCACACGTAAGAAACCCCGGGCACTCAAAGTCACGGCCATCTTGTCAGAAACTGTAAAACCAGGTGCAAAGTCCAGACCTAGATGACCTTTGATGTTCTTTTTAAAGATGATTGGGTCGAAAGGAGGCATAAAGGAATTGCCATTAACATGGGATGACTGTAAAACTTGGTGGCAGGGTATATCCACGACACAGTGGAGAGCGGTCGAGCTGACAACAGTTTGGACCATGGAAAGTGAGAGAAGAGCCCAGAGAGGCAAACGAAACCATTTAGATGTTGTCCTCTCCGGGCGGCTGAGCATCAGGGGAGAAGAGTGATGGACGAAAAGAGGTCTTTCTGAAAAAGTATAAATCTGGCAGCCACGTGGAAAATGGATTGAAAGGGCAAGAGGTGAGAAGCAGGAGGCTCAGATGTCTCCACCGGTCCTAGCACAGTGACTGGCCGGGATGCAAGAAGAGAAAGACACAGACGGAGGTGGGATGAGTCACGGACAAAGCAGGATGGAGACTCAGCAGTACTTGGAACCCAGAACAGAGAAAAATCACTCAAGACACAAGTTACAGATGATGTCAAGGTTGTCAAGCTTTAGAGCCTGGAAAGGCCACTGTCAAACAGGAGAATCATTTGATTTGCGGGGAAAGATAATGAATCCCCTTTTAACATCCTGAGACTGTGCTTAAAAGGAGATGCATTACAACAGGGGAGCCCAGGAGAATACCTCAGGAACAGCTGGAAATACCGGAATCCTAAAGCCAAGAGAACATTTTAATGAACTGCAAAGGCTGGAGGAATAAGTCTGCAAAGGTTTTTAGACACCAAGTAACGTTATTATATACCTTACCTGAGAGAGACAGACAAAAAGACTTGCACAAAAACTTGCAATTTTTTAGAAACCCTGTGCTGCGCTGTGCCTCCAGGCTCCCATCTGTGCTGATCACTGCCTGGAACCCCCGCCTCCTGCCCAGTGCTGGGAAATTTTACTCATCCTTTAGTGTCAGGCCTCCAGTTAAGAAAGCAGAGATATGCACACGTTATCATTTCATGGCTTTGAAGGATTAGAGAAGCAGGAAGTGGAGGCAGGTGTAGATGTCAATGCAACGGAGCAGCTACGACAGTCTCCTATTAGGAACGGGGTACTGAGCGGGGAACACTGCACAATCCTGCAGAGCTCTCAGAAGCAAGCAGACCTCCACCCGAGAGGAAAGGAGAGAAGAAAGACTAATTCACCCACACCACTTGCAAAACCTAGATTAAATTCATTATGTGAATTATTTTTTAAAATGACAACCTTATATAATAAGGAAAAAATCATCACCCAGAATATTCAGGGAAATGACCTGTGGACATTCTCTACAAAATGCTAAAAAAAAAAAAAAAAAAAAGCTAAAAGAAAACTTTAGGCAATAGATTTGACTGCAACAGAATGTAATATAACACAGACTCTTAAAGAAAAGTAAAGCAAAAATAAAATAATAAAAAGTACAAAGATAAAATCAATTTAAAATACTTAGGAAAAATGAATACTGACAGCAGAGAAAAGATAACAAAAATTTTAATTGTTATTGCTTCTTTAGGAAAAAAAGGTCAAAATTCTGTAAAAAGAACAATAATCAAAAATAAACTTGAAGACAGGATGGTATAGCTTAGTGGTAGAGCACGTGCTTAGCATGCATGAGGTCCTGTGTTCAATCCCCAGCACCTCCATTAAAAAATAAATAAATGAAAATAAACAAACCTAGTTACCCCCCAAAAAACCAAAAAAAAAATTAATTTTAAATAAATAAAATCAATTTGAAGAAAATTGCGCGCACGCGTGTGTGTGTGTGTGTGAGGCAGGTAATATGCAATGAGTTAACAGAATTCATCAAGCTAATAAACACCGAAGGTGTGATGACATTAGATTATCAGCATCTTGTTCCCTCATCAAATGATGCTTCAGGATAGCACCCATCACCGGCACTAAAACTCTAGGTGAATGGCAAACACTCCTGTGTAAAAGGCACAAATCAGGCCGATAAAACCCAAAATGACTCACTGAAGCATCTCAACATCACCAAGTGAGAGACAACCCGGCCTCCTGGGCCTCCTGAATCCAAATCGGATCAAGCCTCTGGACTACCAGTTTACAGGAAGCACCCAGGAATGCAAAATCCAGAATATGGGAAATTCTACAGCACAATAGACTTTTGTTTCTTTTTAAAAAAAAGGTGAGTCATATAGAAGAGAAATAACAACCAATTATAATATATTGACCTTGTTTGGATCCCGACTTGAATAGGCCAACTATAATAAACAATTATGAGACATTAGGAAAATCTGATCAGTGACTGACTATTTGATGGTACAGTTACTGTTATTTTCTTTTTAGGCAGATAATAGTTACAAGTCCCCAAAACTGTTGCTAAGAAAGCAAGTAAATAAGCAGAGCTTCCAGCAGCATGTAAGGCCACCCAGGAGGACAGCAAGCACCCCAGGCTTTCAGCTGGGACCCTGAATGCTACACCTAAGAGTTTAGAGTATACCAGAAACAGACCAGCCCAAAGCCCAGCTGGGAAGGATGTAAATGCCTGACTGACCTACGCATGCTCGTCTCAACCTAACTGCCTGGTCAGAGCAAAATTCTAGAATGAGCTTGATGTCATCCAGGGCCTCAAACTGCCTTTACAATTTCTTATATACAATAATTGGCACATAAATTGCGACTAAAATCCAAATTATGTGGGTCCCCTGTGAGTCTACTTTTATTGCCTTGTATTATTATCTTGGATAATAATATGTGCAACTAATTAAAATACATGATTGAGATTAGTTAAATTGATAAACCTCTGGTGAGACATTTTAAAAAGCGTAGAACAGATGATCAGTTTCAGGAATGAGAGAGAACATCACTACAAATCCTACATGAAACAAGAGGGTATTATGAACAACCTTGTGTCAATAAATTTCAAATTTTACATGGAACAGACAAAATCCTAGGAAAAACTCAGTTATCAAAACTGATACCAAAAATCTTAAATCTGAAAAGTTCTATATCTATGGAAGAAAACTTTCCCACAAAGAAAACTGTACCATTGTTTTAAAAAGAAGTAACATTAATCCTATCCAAACTTTTCCTGAAAAAAACACAAAGATGAAACATTCCCTGATTCATTTTATAAAGCCAGCATAATCTTGATAGCAAAATATGACAAGGACATTGTAAGAAAGGAAAATTTTAAGTCAATCTCACTCATGAATATAGATGCAAAAATTCTAAACAAAATATTAGCAAACACAATCTAGGAATCCAGTAATACATAAAAAGAATACTTGGTCCTTACGAGATGAGTTTAACACTAAAAAATATAGTATATAATTTACTATGATAACAAAATAACCAGAAAAATCGCACTATCATCTCATCAGATACTGGAAAAACATTTGATAAATTAATATCCAAACAGGACTTTTAAAAATGCATCCATGCAGGATAAAAACTAGGAATATAAGGAAACTTCCTTTAATCTGCTGAAAGAATACTCAAAACAAAACAAATCATTCTAAATAGTGAAATGTTGAAAGCTTTCCCTCTGACATCAGGAATGAAACGAAGATGCCTCCAATCACCACTACTGTTCAGCAAATATTTACTGGAGGTCCTAGGCAATGCTGTAAAGCAGTATATATGAATCGGAAAGGAAAAAATAAAACTGTCAGTATTTGCAAACAACAGAAGCATGTTCAATACAATATTCAAAAGAATCTTCAGCTAACCTATTACAATCAGTAAGTAAACTTAAGTAAAGTCAGTGAATATAAAGTCAATATACAGACATTAATTGTAAAAAACCACCGTATTTCTACATAATGGTAACAACTTAAAAGCAACATTTAAAACACCACTTAAATAGTATTAAAAAATCTAATACCTAAAAATAAATCCAACAAAAGAAGCACACAGACTCTCAAACAACAACAACAACAAAAAACCCAAAAAACAAACCTAAAACATTTGGAGAAAAATTAAGAACTAAATAAATAGGTATACTCATGAACTAGAAGATCAAATATTGTAAAGATCTCATTTCTCCCCCAAACTGATCTATAGAATCAACAAAATCCCAATCAAAATTCCAACAAGGTTGTGTGTGTATGTGTGTGTGTTATGTATGTATGTCTGTCTGTGTATGAAAAACTGACAAGCGGGTTCTAAAATTACACTGAAATGCAAAAGACCTAACAGCCAAAACAATCCTAAAGAACAAAAATGAGACACCTTATCATACTGGACACGACATAGTATAAAGCTGTAATAATCAAGACAATGTAATATTAGCCCAAGGACAGGCGCACAGACCCGTGAAACAGAATAGGGAGTCAAGGGCACATTTATGAGCACCTGGCACCTGATTTATGACAAAGCGGCACTTCAGAGCAGTGGAGAGGGCTATGTTTCAGTACATGGCACTGGGTCAACTGAATAGCTCTTGCAGGGGGGTAATTAATCTTACCCATACCTTCTACCACACACAGAATTCAACTCCAAATGGAAGTGAGGCTGACCCTAAGAAACAGATCATCAAATTCCCTTCACTGGCTTCAAACCGAGTTAGGCAATGGGAGAAGTCAGCAGGAGACAGGGTGAGGGGGAAGATGAAGGCAGGATGTTTATTCCCCAGGCCGCTTGCTCCCTGCCAGTTGTCAGCTTCCCTCTACAGAAGGTCACAATTCCCACCAGGAAGCCCTCTCCACACAGCCATCCTCTCCCACTGGAGACGGAACAGCACTTTGCTCCTTTAAAGATCAAGATGGATCCAGGGCTCCTGGCCATCACCAGTGCCAGCATACGGCAGGATTTCTGCATTTGTTATACTCACATATTTGTAAATCATCCCCTTATTAAATTAGCAGAATACCTAGTTTGAAGGCCTTCTATTTCCTGCTGGAATCTGACTAACTTAGGCATCATCTAGAAAAGCTGAAGATAGGAGTTAAAGATAGGCATGTCCTATACAACCCAGAAATTCCATTCTTAGTTACACACCTCCCAGAAAAAGGCCATGCTTTTGTGCACATGCGCATGTTTAAAGCTGTTTGCTGAAACAATGTTTGTAACAGCCCCAAACTGGAAAAAAAAAATGTCCAGAAACAGCTGAGCGGGTCAAATAAATTGGGTTAAAAAAATCTTACGATGGAACATTACGTTCCAACAAAAATGAATGAAATACTCAAACTTTTACAGTTCAGGGCCCTTTATCACTCTTAGAAATTGTTAATGAGACCAAAGATCTTTTGTTTTATATATTTATATATAAATATATGTACATACATATATATATGAATAAACTGAGTTTTAAAATTTGTATTTATTTAAAATACATGTTAATATAAATAACATCTCTTATGAAAAATAACCTCTCATTTTCCAAGATAAAAGTGAGAAAAGTGGTACTATTTTATATTTTTGCAAATCTTTCATTGTCTGGCTTAATAGAAAACAGCTCAATTTTCATATCTATTTCTGCATTCAATCTATTGGACGTGGTTTTTACTGAAGTATATAAAGAAAATTATCCTTATACCAACTTATACCAATAGTTCTTCCGACTATTATTTAGCTGGAAAAGGGAGTAGTTAAGTCTTTCCAGGTAATTGTAGGTATTCTCCTTTGATACTACACCAAAACTCGACAAGTGAGAATTTCCTAGAGATCAGATGCAAAGTAGCATCTGACACCCACCAATGAACTTTCCATACTGTTACATATATCAAATCCACTGGCTAATCTAGCGTGCTGAACGCAACTTCTACACAGGTGTGATTTGGTATCATCATGTACACATCATCTGGAAAACTCTGGTTCAATGAATTATGTAAGTCTTCCAAATGATGACATTTCACACTATAGGACATTAAAAAAAATCATTAATATTGCCATCTATCTCATCAGAAAGGTTTTAAGTACTGACAAGCTGTCAACTTCACAGCGGTAGACAAAAATTTCCAAAATTCTAATTTTCAAGTGAAAACTCACATTTTATCATTGTCAACAAATGTATTCAACTGTTTTCTTTGAAGTAACAGGCTCACTTCGTTTATTTTCAAGAACATGCCTGCCAAATACCCCAATGCGAATTAACCACAGCTTATGGATGAGCCAATATTAAACAAAAATGGTATTCTGTACAAAAAGTAGCCAATTTAGTTTGCAACTCAAATAACTACACACATGCTTTTCTTCAAGCAATCATCAGAGCTCAGTATGCGGCAGAAGTGCTTTATGCATGCTTTTCAGTTCATCACACAGAATATTAAAAGATGGGTTTCTCAAGAGCTGAGATTTAATAAAGCCAATCATTTCTGCTGTTTTATCAAGGACATTCTTGAGTGAAACTGGATTAGAACGACCACCAGTAACAGTTTGGGGTCACCACCTTTATTCATGACAAGGTGTAGGCAGTTTTCCTCACCACTGCCTTTGCACCATCCGTACCAATGTCAAGAGTGAAAGGGCAAGTCAAGTCTTCAATAATCATGAAAATAGTTTTAACCTCAAGGATCTCATGAAAGGGTCTTAAAGAAACCCAAGTAGTCCGCAGAGCACTATTTGAGAAATACTGAATTACATCGACACAAAGTAATACAGGTGAACCTTAAAAATGTGATGCTGATCAAAATACAGACACAAAAGGTTATATATTATGAGATTCATTCATATAAAAATTCATCCACAGGCAAAACTAAACTATATTTTTAAGGAATGCATACTTTTTTTTTTTTACCTTTTGACTTTTTATTGACTTATAATCATTTTACAATGTTGTGTCAAATTTCAGTGAGGAATGCATACTTAATTGATAAAACACACTGGGAGATTTTGAGACACTTTTCAATAGACAGACTAAGAAGACAAAAATTAACAGTTCAAACACAATTAAAAAGTGTAGTCTAATGAACGCCACACCCAACAATAAGAGAATACGTACTCTTTACAAACTTACAAGAACACTCATAAAAACTGACAATGTGCTACACAAAGCAAGCCTCAGCAAAAACAAGGAAAGATATTCTATGGACTATATCCTTTAACTAAAATGCAATTAATTTAAAAATCAATAATAGAAAGATAACTTGAAAACCAATACTTAAGAATTTTAAAAGTATATTTTTAAGTGGTTCATAGGAAAGAAGAAATAATGGAAATTAGAAAATGTTTAGAACCGAATAATAAAAATACTACATGTCAAAATGTGTGAAGTGAACTAAATAGCAGAGAAGACATTTACAGTTTGTAAATGGTTTTATTAGGAAAGATAAAAATTAATAACCTGAGAAGCCAGATGCCGGGGAAATTAAACCCAAGGAAAATAAAAGGAAATAATACAACTAAACCGGTCAGTAACCTAACTTAATTAAATGAACATACATTATATCTTATCTATAGCAATATGTCCCAAAAGGTCCTACCTAAGTTATTGCAGTGTCTATATCATGGCACCTCAAGTGACCAATTTCAACTGCATGTAAATCCCAAAGCCCAATACACCTTCCACTCAAATGCTTAGCAACCGTGGCCATCCACAGCCCCATTCTCCTAATAGGTTTCTTTAGAGTCAAGTGCTCCAACTTAAATCTTCCACAGGAACCCTTTCTAGGGTATGACCCTCCCAAACCATCACCTCTGTTGTCATCTTAGTATTTCAAGAAAAACTCAGATTCTCCTTCTGTAAAGACCATGGAGCCACGCTTTGAAAAGAAACTCAGAAACTGGGGAGGAAGGTACAGCTCAGCGGTAAAGTGCGTGCTTAGTTAGCATGCAGGTCCTGGGCTCAATCTCCAGTACCTCCATTTAAAAAATAATAATGATATACAAATCTAATTACCTACACCACCACCACCACCCCCCGCACAAAACAAAACAAAACAAAAAAAATTAACAACTCAAAAATTCACTCATGTTGTCCCTGAAGTAAGCTGGAAAAAAAAAAATCAAACAAACTCAATAAAAGATACTTGCAAAGTCTTAGAATTATCATGAGGAATGGCTACAAATAAACTATCTCCTTTCTCCTTCCCTTTTACCCACAGTCTCCTTCCCCTTCCCATTTCCCTCCTCTCTCCTCCCTGCAGAGGTCACAAGGTCAGGGTGGGGGACGGAGGGAAAGACGGGCTCCCTTCCACACCACGGGTCCACAACTTTTCGGTTGTGTCTCCACACTTCTGGCCCTTCACAGTTCACTGCAGCCCATGTCATCCATAATCCACCCACCTCTCCAATCTCAGGTGTCAAAATTATGATCTGACCACAATCTCTTAATTTCCCATCTTCTCACTTCCTCTCTCTAGACAAAAACGTGGCCGTCTCACACATTCCGTTACTCCATCTCAGCTGGATTCCCTGCGCTGCTCTTCAAGAGTCCCTCTCCTTATCCTTGGCTTCCTCTCTTTCCAAACTTGACCCATTTCTCCTCAAGCCATCTTCCCAGCCCTAGTGCCTTTTACTCTCTTACTCTGCATCCTAACTCACAAAGAGAAAAAAAAGAGAGAGAGAAACCATCAGGCTTGACTGAAACTACTCTGGCAAAGGTCATGAATGCACTATTCATTCTGATTTTCCCATGGCAAGCTCGCTCCTATCAGTGAGATTCCAGCTCAGATGCTACCTTCTCCAAGACCCCTTCACGGACGCATCCTCCCACTTACTCCATCCCATAGTCCTGTTTCATCTCCTTATGGGATCACGAAGCCAGGCGCCTGTCCTGGCCTGTTCCCCACGCCCTCGCCGGCACCTAGAACACAGGAGGTGCCCAGTAAATTTCACTAAACACACTGATTCCTATGGGAAGACGGCTTCTGATTTGCTGAAGTCTGGAATTATGAATGAGCAATAGTAGCACACCCTTTGCATAAAACTCAACTTCTCTTTTCCAAATTCAGCCCATTACAATGTCAACTTTTCTTTCTTTTTCTCTTCATTCGAAATCTATGTTCCATCTACCCTGCCTTCTTTAAATCATTGCCCCCTGTGTCTACCATTGTTTCAGACCTCTTGGCATTCTCAACTTTTCCATTGTCTGGTTTGCATTTCTCAACTCAATCTCTTCCCTTCTTATTTTCAGTAACTTCTGTATGGTCAGCGACATTGTCAGTGGCTGCAACATATGTGTCAACTGCTAACCACAGGACAACCCCAGCCTCAATCTCATCCTAAAGTGTTTCCCCTTAAAAACCTCAGCATTCTCCTTTCCCACCTCCCTGTACCCAATGACCTGGTTCTCGCTCTTCATGGAACCTCTAAGGCTTGCAGCCCCACCACTTTACACACACAGATTTCCTACCAATCTGCTATCCAACCATTAGTGCAACTCTTAGTGCCATACTAAACTCCCTGCTCTTTCTGCCACGTGCTCTACCCCAGCTTATGACGCTCCAGAGAACCGCTACAAAAGTCTTCAAATGCCATTTTAGCATATTTAATTGCAGACTGGATTATTTAAAATTATGTGTTAAGACTTAAAGCAAAGCAAGACTTGGACAAGCAAGAGACAATCTATCTTTAGTAGAAACAGTAATGTTAAACAGAGGGCATGAGTATTCCACATTCTCATTTGATTATGAGCCTGTACAGTTTCCGCTAACGGCCAGGGACCACTTCCCGTGACTGCTGAGAGGGCATACTTACATAGATAAGTCCTGAATAGTAACGGTCCTTCAGATTGTGTAACACGGAAGCTTCATTCAAGCACGTCAATTCTGCCATATCCTCCACCTTGGAAAACTTAGGTGGGTTCATCTTCTGAATATCATCTTTGTTGACCATGGCTTTCTTTCCATTCTCCGCCAACTCCACCATGACTTCATCTCCCCGCTCTTCTTTGATACTGGCTGCCTCAAAACCATGGCGTTCCGATGGGATCCACACTAGCTTTTTAGCCGTCCAATCGGCCTGAGTGGCAGGGTTGTAGATGACAGCCCTGTCCACAAAGAGATACCTCTCTGGATCTTCCAGTCCAGTTCTCTGCGCCATTGGAAACAGGAGGATCCAAGAGCAACTGCCTCTAAGAGAAAAGGAGGAGGACAAAGTCAGACGTTTAAAAACAAACGGATTCACAAATATTCCTCTTCTAAGAAACTGAAAACAAAACCTTTGGTAAACATGAACGCTGAGTTAAGGAGCTGGGGTATTTCTCTTCATGGCCATCCTAACCGAGTTTCCAAGGTAAATTTCAGGGGTGACCACAAATTATGACTCTGGTTGTCTGAAGACCACTCAAGATGTGCCCTCAGTGACTGAGCTGAAAAACAAGCAGAAGGAAAAAGCGCAGCTCCAGTTTGACTCTTTTTCTCTCTCCATCTCCTATTTCACCCTCACCACAAATTAAACAGGGAGTTAAGGAGGGAAAGGAAAACGAAGAGAAAGCAAACAAAGATTCACAATAAAAGGCCCCCAGGGTGGTGCTGGAGTTAGTGTAAACCAGGATGCAGCCACAAGGGAGCACGGGGGCCGCCAGGAGAGCCAACCATCAGGTCTACACCGGGCCTCCCCTTCCACCCGCACACAACAGACTCCAAGTCCTTCCTTACAAGTCAGTCCCCCCGCAGCTTCTCTGTGGCCCCCGTGGTCCCCACGTGATCAAATGAGGCCACAGAAGACAAGCGTCACTTGGCTTCACATGACAGCCTTTCAAGTATGTGATGGAGGCTATTCAGGTCCCCACTCCCATTCCTGCAGCTGCTCCCACGCCCTCGTCTCCTCCTCTGCATCCGTCATTCATCGAGACTCACTCCGCCACCCTGGTCTCTCGTCTCTGAACAGACGCCATGTGTTTATGTCCCCTTTAGAGCGTGGGGCCCTGAAGCAAGCATAACATTCCAGTTAACAGTCTGAACAGCGCAGGAGGAAAAGGAACCATTCACAGCCTTAGGCCACACTGGGGAAAGCACTGTTTCCGTGACTTTTACAATTAATGTATCCCAAGACCTAAGTGGTTTGTTTAGTGCTCAGTTACTGTTGGCTCCTAAGGGGCTGTCAGCTGGGGGTCCATACATGGTACTCTAAGCTTTCTTTCCTCTTAAACTTGGGTAATTGACTCACTCACCTTTCTGATGTGACTCATCAGTCCTGCCTGACAACATCCTTTTGGCATCCAATACCATCATTAAACACTTTTGTTATTACTCCCAAGTCCAGGTTATCTCAAATCTCATCCAAATCAGTGTGAGAAGCCAAATGAGTAACTACCCTGGCTCTATCAGATCCTCCCAACTTTTCCCTCTCCCCAAAATGATGGGGATTCTCAGTTAGGCAAGAGGATAGAAGGCCACAGGGAAAATCACAGTCGTCCAGAGTCGTGAAAAGGTTCTCCACCGTGAGTCAAATTTCAAGCTCCATGAAATCACTGAAATGGTATAAAAATGTTGTACAATTTTTTTGTATATCTGGGCTTTTCTAAGGAGAATGCTCTTTCTTCAGAGTTTTAAAGGGGCCTAATTATCTTTGTCCTAAAAGATGAATCGTTCATAGTAGGTGTAGAGACTAGCCCTTTCAGCCCCAGTAAGAGTTTACTAGAATGAAATAGCTAAGATTCTTCAGAAACTAGCTGTTACAATGTAAAGGATTACAAACACTCCTGCCCTAGAGCATGGTTCTCAAACTCGGGCAACATCTAAAAGGCCTATTAAAATACAGATTGCTGGGTTCTAGTCCCAGAGTTTCTTATTCAGTAGGTCTGGAGTGGAGAGACTGATAATTTGCCTTTCTAACAAATTCCCCAATGCTGCTGATCCTGCCGGTCCTGAGACCACACTTTGAGAACCACTGCTCCACAGTTCTCTGGTTGCCATGGTGATCCACAGCTACTACCACGTATGTTGGGGTAGGAAAAAAGGTTGAAGACTAATATTCCAGACTAATTCATCACCTGATTTAAAGAATACGCTAACATTCTAAGGAGTATAAACCTGGATAAAACAAAAATCAAAACCGAACAAAGCAAAAAAAAAATCGCAAAACGTAAAAATAAGACTTCTACCAACAGAATCACTAGCATCCTTTCTAACTAAACTTGCAGTTGCCTTCTTAGGCATCCATGTGGGAGAAGGCAATAAAGAAAATATTCATGCACACATGTTCATGTTGAAGAATGGTTTCAAAGGCCATCACCCCTATGGACTGCCCTAATATGACTATTAACAGCTTTTGTCTTCCCAACCTGTGCACCACCTGCTGCTATGAAAAAGGGAGGAGGGCTCTGAAGTGGGAATCACCCTGGATGAATCTGGATACAGAAAACAGGACCCACACTCCGCCTTAGGAAGGACAGTCCATTAAGAGAGAAAATATCCAACTAGAACAAAATATGATAACAAGTTACTCTGATTATTCTTATTAGGTATAAACTGTATATCCTACACAACACTTCGGAAACTGTCTAGCTGCCAATAGGCATGCACACATTTAATTTTACATTGGGCGTGTAATTGTATGCTTAGATTGAGCAAGTGACTATAAATTAGAATAACTTAACAGGTCATTTCTAGGGCAGGTTTTTTTTTAAAGTAGATTATGGATTTTTAAAATTCTTTGATCAAATCAACACCTTTTAAATTTATCAGTATGTACTTTTTTAAGGTGGGGAACACTTGCAATTTAATATAAGAAAAATATCAATAGATCACAAAACTGTAATTACAATATGCCCCCTATTTTGCTGGGGAAAATCACATATACACTTTTTTTTTTCTTAAAGGAACAAATATTCATTGGGTCTTCACTGGGTAGTGGGATTACAAACTACTTTTCCAGAATTTTCTACAACTAGCTAAACACGATGAGGACAGCTTCCTGTCCTTGCCGTCTGGGAAGCCTACTGCGTGGTCTGCAGGAGGGGATCTATACACCTATTTATTGATCAATATTATATGAGTGGCCCCCACCCTCATAGTAAGCTTCAGCTTCTCCTCCATAACCCCTAACCTACCATTCCTTCAAATCCTGACCTGAATGCCACCCTTTCAGAAGTTCTTTTCAGGTCAACCTGGCAATTTAATCCTCCTTCTCCTAACATGTGTACTGACTTTCTGGCAGTCTCCTCACCCTCTGTCACCATTGTTAACAGAGGACCTGGCAGGTAGGAGGTGCTCAAAGCCCTGTTTGGTCCACAGAGCCCATGAGGCCCGGGAAGATGCTTCCTTCATTTTACCTCTTCACTTGTGGTTGCCAAATATGCTGTATTTTTTCTAATTCCATTCCAACCTTGATAATGCTGATATTTAAGAGGGAAACCGCTCCCAAATGCTTTGCCTTATGGAAAGGATCATACTAGAATTTTAAAAACAGCCAACACTGTTGTTACAGATCACTAATTATGGCCCGGCACTACTCTAAGCAGTTGATGTATCAACTCTTAATCCTCACAACAGCCCTAAGAGGTAGGTAATATTACTGTCTCCACTAGTATCTCCATTTTACAGATGAGGAACCTGAGGTACAGAGAAAGCCAATGACCAGCCCAGAGTTCAGGCCACAGAGCTAATCTAACAAGGAGCAGAGCTGGGAGTAAACCCAGACAGAGTTCAGCTCCAGGGCACCTGCTGGAAGGATGGAGGTTGAGAGGGAGGAAATTTTGAAGGGCACGTGGTACAGGACATCCTGCCTCTCAATCATCAATGATGCCTTCAAGACTATAGGCTCAGCCAATGAACACATCAGCACAATCTGGCAGAGGCTTTATATTTTATAGGAAAAAAACGTATATTAGTAAGAAAAGGAATAAATAGGAACCTCTTTGCAACAGACATAAAGATAATCTGAAGGTTCTTGGTGTCATTCGAAGTAACTGCCTACTCACAGTTAAATCATTTATCTGTATATGAATTAGCCCTCTACAGAGACAAAGCCCTATTCCCTTCATTGGTTTTAGACACACACACCCCTGGGGCTCCATCTCCGAGGCCATTACTGAAATACCACCCAGCAAACTTCTCAACTGTCTCCCAGCACCTACTACACAGGAAAACAGTTTTATGAATACCTTGCATATAAAAAACCCAAACAAAAATAATGGATAAATTATCCATAATAAAGCATCCCTCTAAGACAGAGAAACTAAAACAGAATTGTTCCAAATTGTGTAATCCTGCCACTGAGGTCACTTACATTACAGAGACCTGCAAGTCTGTTAATTTATCAAAATTCTGTTTAACTGAATGAGCAGAAATACAAACCAAATGCAAAAGGGCACTCACTATTCATGGCCCAAGCCATCTCTCAGTATCTTTATACTGTGTTAAATACTTCTGAAATGTAGAGCCAACACCAGGAATTTTTATTCTTCATATATGACAAGAAAGTGTATGAACCGCTGAAGCTACAGTCTTTCACTGTACCACGAGTGCCCTTCAAAATTTCCTCCATCTCACCTTCCATCCAGCCTGTCTTCATTGAAATGATTTCCCCAAGGAGCCCAAATAAAAAGCCAAGCTCTGGGGTCACATCCCTTCGCTGCAGAAGCTGGTGCTATATCGCACAATTACACCATATGCTTTCTCCAGATAAGGACGGGGAAGAACTGAATTTAAGATGCAGAAGTAAGGAGATGCATAAAATGGCCACTTTTCCAGAAGCCGTGACAGACAGGGCACACTCAAACATCAAAAGCATGGGACTTAAAGGGCAATTAATAACAGCAGATTGATGAAGGCAATAAAACAATAAATAGATTAAAGTTTTCCAGAGTGAGATACTACCAAGAATTATTAAGCCTGACTCAAAGAATCCTCAGTTTCAATGTTAAAAAAACAAAATCTCAGCAAAGCTGAAGTATTATATTTAGTATTATACTATTCAGCGAAAACAGCAGTCTTTGTTTCATTTGCCGTCTGGATCTAGCCCGCCTGCTTTCCCCTACCCCACCCCACCCCACCCCCTTCCATCAACCGCAGTGATCTTGAAGGGAGCTGCAGAGGCCCTAAGAAACAGAGATAACGGTCACAGGCAGAGGCCACGTTCCCCAAAACTCACCAGCTGAGCTCGGACCCGCCGAGTCGCCAATCTCCTTCCCAAGGCCCTAGTTCCCAGGCAGGCCAGGCTGGGGGCCTCCCCGGTCCCTGGGCCGCATCTGCCCACCGCAGGCCCACAAAGACCCTGCGAACGCCGGGACTCCGCGCCTGCAACTTCCCTTCGACCCCATTCCAGGCCGATTTTATGGGATCAGGGTGTGACCCCAACTGCAGAAGGCGAGGAAGAGACTCGGCGGCGAGCCATTCCCAGATCACTTACACAATAAAGGGAGCCCGAGGCAGGGCTGACCCTCCCCCCGGCCGCCCTGCTGCAGCGCGCCCCCGCCGCATTTCCCGCCTCGCCCCCCCAAACCGCCCGGGCCTTGCCCGGCGTCAACCCCCGGCCCCCGCCGTCCACAGAGCGCGTGGTAAGACGCCCCCGCTCCCGCCCTGCTTCCCCAGGACCAGCGGAGCCCGACCCTCCCCCGGGCTGGCGGCCGGCTGCTCAGACCCTCATCCGCCGCGCGCCTCCCGAGCCGTGAGCAGCCTAGCCCTCCGGTCCCTCCACCCCACAGGTCCCCGCGCGCCGCCCGCCTTCCGAGCCCGCGGCGAAGCCCTGACGGCACTCGGGGTGCTGGACCCGGCCTAATCTACCCTGCAACCCACCCAGGGGCCCTTCCCGTCCAGCGACCCCCACCCCCAACTGGGATGGCGCTTTCCAGCCCGCCCCAGGACTCCCTCCCCTCCCAGGAGGCAGGCACAGACTCGGGGGACCCCCCAGGACCCCTACCAGGGCACGAGGGCCCCCAACCCCGCGCCCCAAGGATCCCGCACGCCGAGTACCAGGTCCGCACATGCCCACCCCCAGATTTTCATCCCTAGCCCCCGAGGGCTCGTCCTCTCGCACACCCAGGCCCGAATCCCTGCAGGGGTCTCACCCTCAAGACCTCATTTCCCGGCTCTCTAGGGGTCTCTCCACCCACTGGGGTGCCGTTACCCACCCCACAAGGTCCTTCCTCGCACGAATCTACGGCCGCCGCAGCACAAACCCTCCGCCCAGAGCCCCTTCTGTCCTCTCTAGCTCCCGCTTCAGCTTCGTTCCTGCCCTCCAGAGTCGCCCGGGGCCCCAGCCCGGGATCCTTCCCTCCCCCACAAAACCGTCCCCCGGTCCCTGGCCGCCGCACTCGGACCCCGGCACCGCACCTCTCACCTTCAGCCGAAGATGGTGGCGCCGGCGCACGTCCCCAGCCGCGACCACAGATTCGGCGCCTCAGTCCCAAACCCACCGCTGCCTCCGCCGGGCTCCTTTAGCACTGCTACTCCGGACTGCCCCACCCACTCCCACCCTCATTGGGCCAGCTCCACGCCCGTCACCACCGCCCCCAGACCCACTGGTCGGTTTGCGCGCCCATCTCCAAGGGAAGACGTTAGCAACCCGAACGAAGCTACCTTCCCGAGGTCCGCTCCCTCCACCCACCTGAAATGATGCTCATTGGCTCCCGCTCCCAGCCCAGGCCGCCGAAGCCCCCATCTCATAGGCTGGGCCGCACGCCCGTCAGAGATTCCAGGAGGTGCGGCCGGGGCAGTCGCGGGCGATTGGCTGGCTCGGGCGGAGATGGACAGCTGAGGCTGGCTGGGCGCCCGGCGGTCCCGCGGGGCAGCGGGTGCGGATCCCGCGGCGGCCTCGGCTGTGCGGGCGGTGGGGCAGGTGTGCCGCGGCAGGAGCCCTGAGCTCCGCCTGGACGCGCCTGGCCCTGGCGTGGGGCCGCGGCTCCAGCCCAGTAGGGCGAGCGCCTCGCCGCCTCCTCTGCCCGTCGCAGCCGGCGTGTCCCGCAGCGGGACCGGCTTCCACCGCGGAGTCGCTGGCCCGGGGCGCTGCCTGTAGGGGCGGGGCTGGAGCGCGGTCCAGAGGCCTGACGTCACCCCCGGGGCTGCGGGGGTTGGGGGCCCCGGCTCTGCGGCTCACCTGCAGTGGGGGAGGGGAGGCAGGCTGGAGTGCAGCTCTGCCCATGCGCACCCGCTCTGCAGGGGCCCTGCTGCGGTCCGCTCTCAGGCTGCTGTCGCGACCCCGGGCCCGGCCTGACCCTGCTCAGGCTGGCGGAGCGCCGGGCGCCGGACAGCTTCCTCCGCTGCTGCGGTTTTGGGTTTGCGAGAGGAGGGGCCTCCCTACGCAGCCTCCAGGCCGGGCTGAGATTCCAGAAGATTGAGAAGCGAACCCACCTTGAAGAGGAGACTTGGGAAAAAGACTTCACCTCGTTAATTCGTTCGTTCATTTATTCGTTCATTCATTCAAAAGAGGTCCCTACGTGAGAGGGGCTGTGAGGAGGTTCTGCAGGTCTGTCTTATCCCCTAGGGCCTATAAGCTTTTTAAAGGCCTTAGAAAATGTTTGAGACTTGCGGAGTGGGGTGGGGGAGGCTCCAAAATGAGGAAAGGAAACCAGAAAAATCAAAGTTAATAAATATTTAATGAAATGTCTGCAATATCTAGTCAACTGCAACACGACCCTTAAATAATTATATATAATTAAGTTTAAGTCACAAGAATGATTTACTCTTAACAAAAACGGAACATTATCAAAATCTTTTCAAAAAAATTTTACAGCAAGATGTAGTTATTTTGTGTTGGATATGGGTGTATTTTAATACATAGGATTAATTGGCCTACCCTAGGAAAACTTCCAGTCTGGTAAAAAGTGAATAAAGCAAAAAAAACAAAAAAACAAAAAAACAAGGCAGGAAATGATAAGGAGGGGTTGGTGGAATTCAGAGAAGATTCCAAGGCCGCTCAGTGCACAGTCCTTCCTGGGGAAGTCGAATCAGGTCCTGTATAGTCCTTTGTCCTAGTGCATCTGATCCCCCACCCCCACCTGGGGCTGGAGTGAGCTGCCCCTTGGCCAGGTGTCTTGTGACTTGGCTCCATGAAGAAGTCTGTCCTTCTAAATGCAGCCTGCACATGGAGTACAAGTTAACTTACATAGTATGTGAATGGTATTCCTCTTCTGAATTAAAAAGAAACACACAAATTCTTTTTAGAGAAGACCAAACCCTCCATCTCTAATGCCTGAGCCTCAGCTTTGCTAGCTACCAAAGTCATTTCCAAATTCAGTGTTCCACACATTGAACATTCACACACAAACACCCCATCAGTCACCAAGTCCGTGGTTTCCCATCATTTTAAAACAAACTCAGTGGACCATCAGAAGAGGAGGGCAGGAAGCTCACCAGAATTCAACATCACAAGATGTCAGTCTTGATGAGAAATCAGCAACATCCCTCCACCCAAACTCTCTTCCCAACTTCCCTTTGTCTGTTAATGAAACTAGCCTTGAAATCTCTTTGATTCCTTCCTCTCCCTTGCTCCCACAGTGTCCCCCTCCACCTCTACCAGCCAGCCAGCCAGTCTCATCTGACTCAGGTCTCACCCTGTGGTGCTCCATCCCAGAACCTGTTGCCATTTTTATCAGGACAACACAGGATTTAAGGCCACATAGACCTGGCTTTGAATCCATCTCTGCCATTTCTAGAGCTTTAATCTTTGACAAATTCCTTAACCTCATCTCTAGAAAGAGGATACAAATATATAGGATTCGTTCAACAAATATGTAACAGGATGATTTACCAGAAAAAAAAGAAGTAGCATTATGGACATATAGAAAAGTCTCTCTTTTTGTAGTCTACAAGTTCATTACAAAAGAATGGGAAATCTTTGTCCTCTCTCCATAGTGATTTTTGCTGGCTGTCTAGGCTGCTTTTACCCCTAAAAGAAAAAGGTCACAGACCATTGTTATTTGCAGAGTCTAGGTCACAAGTCCAAATTCATTCCCTCAGGGCAGTTCCAGCCCATGAACCTGTTTCGTTCTAAGCTGTTTTGTGTTCCATCTGTACAGGGCTGATATGAAGCATTTTTAAAAAAAATTTGAGTGAATTCCAACATTTAAAAATCAAGAGCTGTCCAATGTCATTAGCCATTAGGGAAATAGAAATCAAAACCATAATGATACCACTTCGCACCCACTAAAATGACTATAATCAAAAAGGCAGACAATAACAAATACTGGCGAGGATGCAGAGAAACAGAAACCCTCAGTCACGTCTGGCAGGGATGTCAAATGGTGTCGCCACTCTGGAGAGTAGTTTGCTAGTTTCTCCAAAGTTAAACATGAATTTACCATGTAAGTCACAACTCTATCCTTAGGTATCTACCAAAAAACAAAAACAAAAATAAGACATATGGACACCAAAGTTGCACACAAATATTCATAGCAGCATTATTCATAATGGCAAAAAAAAAAAAAAAAAGGAATGTCCAGCAACTGGGGAATGGGTAGACAAAGTGTGGTACATCCATTCAATGAAATACTATTCAGCCATTAAAAGGAACAAACTATAGATTCGTGCAACAACATGGATGAACCTTGAAAACATGTTCAGTGAAAGAAGTCAGACACAGAGACCACATATTGTATGAGTCCATTATATGAAATAGCCACAAAAGGCAAAGCTGTAGAGACAGAAAGTAGAATAGTAGTTGCCTGGGGTGAGGACAGGGGTGGGGAGAAGAGGGACAGCACAGGGATTAAGAGTTAATACATATGAGGGATCTTATTGTGGTGATGAAAATGTTCTAATATTAATTTATAGTGATGGTTACACAACTGGGTATATTTACTAAAAATTCATTGAATTTTATACTGTGAATCATGATTTGAAAAGTATACCTTAATAAGTAATGTTTTTAAAATAAAGAAAAAAGAGTTACCTCAGGAAAATCCAGATTTCTGGCTTCCCTTGAAAAATCTGGAAGACCTGGAAATTCAGCACCAATTGGCTGATGCCTGAGCTGCTCATTTTTAGATAAAGCATGTGTCCCCCCATGTGCCTCTCTCCCCACTACTCCCTCTTGTCTCTTAAAACCAATCTACTTTATTCATTGACATCCTTTGCCTGGTCTTTTTAGGCATCTATTTGAGTTTTCAGTCCCTGTCATGCCTGTTGAGGGATTTCATGTCACATCATTCCAGAGAGATAAGAGGAGGGGTGATATTTTTGAGTTGAAAAGCTGTTTCCCTGACTGGTGAAGGAGTAGAAGGTTTGGGGTGTCTGTGAGAAGTACAGACAGGGGCCCCCTTTCAACACAATGCCTGGAAGTGGTAGGAACTTGGGGCACAGGCTGCTGTGCTGACCATCTCTCAGCCCACCCTGGGCAGTCATTCCTGATCGACGGGAAGGATCGGCACTCAACTGTGGCATCTTGAAACAGAAGGAGGAATGGTTAAAAACAAACAAACAAACAAACAAAAACTCCAATGAACTGAGAAAGAAGGAAACTTCTAGAATTTTCCTGGGCCCCTTAAGCTCTGGAGTTGTTTTTGGGTGGGGGACCCACAAGAGGTTCCTGAAAATGACTAATTTAAGACTTCTCACCAACCACATAGGATAAGGCTAACTCTGATTTAATGACTTAGAAAAATGAAAGCATGATAGTCCTTGCATCCTAATGTCTCAGAGCAAGTCATACCTGTGATAAATGCTTATTGAGTGTCTTCTGTGTCTAGGGACTGTTCCAGGTGCTGCAGAAATGCCTCTGTCAAAATAGGCAGGGTCCTACCCTGAAGGGGCATACCATCTAGCCGGAAATATAAACAGACAGATAATTATAACAGAGCAAGGGTTCTTAATCTGGACTCCACGAAACCTAAAGAGTTTTAGGGGTTTTATAAAACCTCTGAAGTTGTATGTAAAATGTATTGAGTTCTTTTTTTTTTTTTAAAACCCTAGGGAGATGATCTACAGTTTTTAGTAGAGTCTCATAGAGGCCTCTGATCCAAAAAGGTTGAGAGAATGCAATCTAGCATGAAAAGTACTCCATTATGGAAAGCAGAGCAAGATCCAGGGACACGTAAGAGGAACATTTAACCCAGAATGGTGGCAGGGGTGAGGGTCGGGGAAGTTCCAGAAAGTCTTCTTAGAGGAAGTAATTTTGAAAACAGAATCTGAAGAATAAGACATTAACCAGACAACCAGGGGAGAAAAATACTTTCAGGGGAAATGGCACAGAGAAGAGACAGTACAAGGCTTTCCAAGCTCAGAAAGAAGTGCAGAGTAGAACAAAGCCAGAGCAAAGTGAACAAGCGTGGAGGCGTGTGTAACACAGGACCGAGGAGGCAGGCAGGGGCCAGATCGTAAACATGTATTTTATCCGGAGGACAGTGGAGGACTATGGGAGAGTTTTAATTTGAAGAGTAAAATGACCAGGTTTGTGTTTTAGAAAGATGCCTCTGCTCAGAATGTAGAAAATGGGTTCAAATAGGGTGGGGGGAGGGAGGGAAACCAGTTAAGAGGCTACTGCAGCAAATCCAGCCGAGAAATGATGGTGAGTTTATAACTTATTAACCCAATATAAAAAGACTATTACATTTCAACATGTAGTTGATTAAGAAATCACTGATAGAATATTTCACATTCTTTTTCTTGTGCTAAGTGCTCAGAATCCGATGGGTATTTCGGACCTACAGCATATTTCATTTCAGATGAGCCACATTTTAAGTGCTCAAGAGCTGCATAAGGCTGGGGGCTACCATAGTGGACCCCACGGGGCTAGGCTATTCACTCCTTGCAGGAAAAGTCAATGTTTTCAGCTGTGTCACCAGGAACTAGCTCAGTGCTTGAGACATAGCAGATGCTTATTGAATAGAAAGGTGGATGGATGGATGGATGGATGGATGGATGGATGGATGGATGCAGCAGTTGGGGACTGTGGGCTGCTCAGGCAAGGATGCAAGGTCAGAGAAAAGTGATACTAGGAAACGGTGGGAAGTAGTAGCATTTGACTAAAGTATGGAATACATGCTGCAGGAAAGACAGTGGGAAGTGATCCTGGAGGTCCCTGGAACCCGACATCAAACCCTATACACATCTGGGGATTCCCAAGCTTCCAGTGTAATTTCCGTCAGTAAATATTTAAGAAACAAATGAAAAGAGAAGTGACAGGAAGAGACAACAGAAAGGAGGAAAGGAAGCAAAAAGAAAAGGAAATGTTAGCAAAGTGGTAACAGTTGCTGGTGTCAATGTTGGCAATTAACAACCAATAGGAGAGTTTCTTAGAGGGTCCAGGTTGTCTTGATGGAAAGAGGAACCCGTCACTGGAGGCAAACAGCTGAAGAAATCTGAAGGCTGGTCAATGGTTATAAATGAAGATGGGCAGGGGTGGGGAGGATATAGCTCAGGTGGTAGAATGCAGGCTTAGCACGCATGAGGTCCTGGGTTCAAAACCCAGTACCTCCATTTAAAAAAGTAATTAAAATAAATTAGCCTAATTATTACCTCCCCTCAGGAAAAAAGTGAAAGCAGAGTCCTTGGTCTCAGAGGATCTGCTGGTTCCTAGGGGATCAGACCTGGTGAGAAGGGGGAGAGTTTTGGTGCAGAGGGTCCCAGTTGGAAATCAAGTCTGATTCTTTTTTTGTTTTGTATTCAATTTTTTTTCTTAATGGGGTTTGTCCTGAGGTACTTCCCACAATCTAGATTTTGCTGATCACATTCCTCTGATGTGGCTTAACGTGTCCTTCAGTCCTCTCTATTTTCTGTAAATTTTGTAGTTGGGTCCAGAGACTTGATGATCCCAATTTCTTCAAAAAATAAGTTGCAAGGAAAAAAGAAATAACAACAAAAAAGATGAGGCTATGCTATCGAATTGAAAGAGATTTAAAAGCCATATCAACCAACTGCAACGTGTAACCCTTTTTTGGATCCTAATTCCAGCAATCAAATTCTAAGTAATATGTGTGTATATATTATATGTAATTATGAAACAAATAGAAATTTGAGAATGTTGACTGCATATTGGATTATTATGAGTTATTGTTAATTTTTTATGTGTGGTTATGGTATCAGGATTATAAAAAGTCCTTTTATTTTTGAGATGTACATGGAAATACAAGAATATGGTTTCTGGGATTTACTTTAAAATGGTATGAAAGAGGGGCAGTGGAGGTGGTACATGAAAGGAGTTTGGCCATGAGTTGTTGAAGTTGAGTGATGGATTCAGGGGAGATCATTCTCACTTGTTTTAATCAGTCAGGCTACTATAAAGGAATTCTAGAGGGGTGGGTATTGCTGAATAGTAGAGCATGTGCTTAGCATGTACGAGGTCCTGGGTTCACTCCCCAGTACCATCCATGAATAAATAAATACATAAATACATACATAAATAAATAGAATTCCGTATAATTGATGGTATAAACAACAGAAATTCATTTCTCATAGTTCTGGAGGCTGGGAAGTCCAAGGTCAAGGTGTTGGCACATTCAGTGTCTGGTGAGGGCCCAATTCCTGGTTTATAGATGACTGTCTTCTGACTGTATCCTCGCTTGGCAGAAGAGGAAAGGGAGCTCTCCAGGGTCTCTTTTACAAGGGCACTAATCCCATTCATAGTGCTCCACCCTCATGACCTACTCACCTCCCAAAGGCCTTGTCTCCTAATACCTTCACAGTAGGGGTTAGGATGTCAACATGTGAATGTGGGGGGGGGGACAGAAACATTTATTCCATTGCATGACTAATCTCTCTGCTTTTGCATATATTTCAAATTCTCCATAGTAGAAAATTTAAAAATTATTTTTGTTGACATGATTTCTACTGGAAGGGCTAGATTGTAAAGGAAAGGAAATGAGGTCCTAGAGAAAATAAGAAATTTCTCAGCTTGATTTTCACAATCCGGCATACTCTGATCTCAGCCTGCCTTTTCAAGTGCATGTCTCCTGCCCCTTCAACACAGATGTTTCTCCCCATAATCACCTTTACTTGGCCTTCTCCATCTGCTTTGTTTCTTTCTGGTTGTCCTCTCCCCTTTGCTTATGTTATTTCCCACTGGAAGGCCCTTTCTCCACGAATCCACCTGGCCAAGTCCTCTCCACCCATCAAGGCCAAGCTCCAAGTTCACCTCCTCCCTGAAGCTTCTCTGAACATTCTGGCCAAAATTTCTTTGAATTCCTACTGTACTTAAAATTATTCTATTTTCTGCCTGTTCACATACTTTCCCCTCTAAATTAAAACAAAAGCTTCTTCAGGGCAGAGACCATCCTGAACTGAAGGCCGGACACAGAGCAGACCCCTAACACATATTTAATACATGGCAAATATCTGTTCAGCTTATGATCCCAAATCCATCTCTACTGCCTTTGCAGTCTATTCTCATCCTTGCCCTGACGACTCAGCAAACTGGATTAATCCCAGTTCTTTGAACGTATCCATTACCCAGATTTGATCACAATACTTTCTCTGCCAGGGCCTTCCCCACGTCTCCACCTATCGAAATCGTAACCATTCTTGGAGGCTTATCTCATGTACCTCTTCCCCCTAAAGGCTTCACCTCTACCTCCATCCCACCTCCAGCCTAGTCAAATGTGATTCTTTTCTTCTTTTATTTCTAAAACAGTGGGTTTAAATTCTAAAACAATTTTGGCAGGAAAAAAAAATCACTGACCACTTTTAGAATCTCATGGAAGCTTTGGATCCTCTCCCCCCTCCCCATTGGCACATGTGCACACACAGTGTCATAGTGAGGAGGCTCATGGACCCAGGTTCCATTCCTGCCCAGGTCCCTTCCTGATAACGCTGATCATAATCTTTCTGGGGCACAGGTTATTTGTAAGTAAATGCTTTCTTCTAGACTCTGAATATCTTAAAGGGAAAGCCACACCTTGCTTAACTTTGCACCCCCATGGCACCTTGTAGGATGTTGTATACACTGTAGGTTCTTGAAAAGTAATGGTTGCACAGTCAAGTTCAACTGATTGGATGATGTTGTAGATTCATGTTGAATAATTATGTAATTAATCAACCTCATGCTTTCTAAAAGCTGTTCCTGGCTCAGCTCATTTTAGCTTTTCTAATTTGCTTATTTACTTTTTTAATTTAATTTTTTTTTTAATGGAGGTACTGGGGATTCAACCCAGGTGCATGCTAGGCATGCGTTCTACCACTAAGCTAATCCCATCCCTGTGTTTCTTTACTTCTTTTTAACTAGGGACTTCACTGTGGCCTGACCAGGGAACACGGTCAAAAGATGGTTTTCAGATTTGTGAGGCTGCTGAAAATCTTAGGATATTTGCAAGGCATTTGTGGCAGAGGCTGGAACACTAACTGGATTTTTTTTTTTTTTACTTGACTGGACATCTTTCAGTCCTGCACTCTTTTGGACCCAATAGGGCAGCAATTATTAGACTTGCCAGGGCAAATTACATCCTACAGGCACTCTGGGATGCTAGCTGGGCTCTCTCAACAATATTCTACATGAGGATGGATCTGTTGTCTTGGCAGAACATGTGGTCTCTTCCATCATTGGTCTCAGGGGCCACTGAAAGGCACCATTTGCCCAGAAACCCTTTCCAGTGGGCTTGCCATGGCACTGTCTGCCTATCTGCCTAAATTTCCCACCATTCAAGTGACTCTCCTGCAACAGCCCAGAGTGACGGAGTATCACCATAAGATACACATGTCACCTGAGAGTAAAAGGAATCGATTCTCTCCAGGATTGTACTTGTATATGAGCATGAATGTTCTAGTCAAGTTTGCTAATTTTCTTCCTGGAAGAAGTCTGGCCACAGGTGGCTGGGAAGCCATCGAAGGGACCGCTGGCTGCAGGGAGCCCTGCTAAAGCTCTTCAGTGTGAGAAACACCATGGGGGAGCTCAAGTAAAGGCCCTTGTTCTCCCTGATTTTAGAGTCAAGTTTCATCATTCGTTGTGCAGTGTTTCTGATGCATTAGGAAAGGGCGGTTCCTGCTCTGCCCTTAGAGGCTCTCATAAAAGGAGATTTCCCAACTTCCTTCTATTGAAAACACTGATAGGGGAGATATAACACTATTTTCCATATCAGGTATGTGAAAGTTGGCTGGTGGGAAACACAGGGGCCCTGCCCAGCAGCCCCGCTTTCTCAAAGGAGCTCCAGACCCTTCACCTGCTCTTTAGGTGGACATATAGGAACCACAGAATCTAGATGTCTACAGATGGAAGAGGCTGTAGAAGCCACCGAGTCATCATTTCATGGATGGTGTACCAAATCAGACACTTGCCCAACAGCACAGAGCAAATCAGTGCAGAGCTAGGACTCAGCCCTAAGTCACCTGCCCACTCTCCACCTGGGGTTTTCTGTGTGTCGTCATGGACAGCCACAGCAATTTTGTGGTGCACCTACTATGTGCAGAGCTCCCACTGTGTGCAGAGAAAAATAATAAACAGCATCTCAGGAAAAGGTGCAGAATTTAGAGGGTGCTGGCGTGTTAAGTAGGGAGTTGGGGAGAAGTGGGAAAGAACTCATGGAAATAGGGGGAGGGTAGAGCTCAGCAGCAGAGTGAGTGCTTAGCATGCATGAAGTCCTGGGTTCAATCCCCAGTACCTCTTTAAGAAAAAAATCATGGAAATAGGGCTTGTGCTCATCTTGGGCGGAAGTGTGGAGAGGATGGCACAGAGCATCAAGATGATGGGGAGACAGGTCTAGAAGCCTGGGGGAGATTTAAGTAAAGGGATGCTCATTCTTCCCCCAAATCGTGTATTCGCAAATCACAGAGACCTCCAGTTACTTTCTCTTCTCCACAAGGCCTGACAATCTGTGAAAATACCTAAAACTTTTTCCAGGTCCCCAGCTGGAGGGCCAGAGGCTCCTGGCTCAAGCTAAAGCAGGTAACATCTAGATAAGATCTAGGGCAACGGTTAAACAGAGACGCTTGGGAGACACAGCAAGGACAAATCCCAGCTCAGGAATGACCTGACCTTGGACGAATCACTTAACCTCTCTGAGTCTCCATTTCCTTCCTATTTGCTGGGGGTCATGACGTTCAGGAGCCACTGTCCATAAAGTGGTAAACATAGTGCCTGGCATGCAGGTAACCCCTCAGTAAATGGAAGCTGTTATTCCGGTACCTTGCTCCTCTGTCTCCCTAGTCCTGGCTCCTGAGTCAACAGGAAGTTGACCTAGAGACAAATGAGCTCCCCAGAACATACCTGGAGTCGAGCCCCATTAAAAGCTTATCTTGCTTCATAGCCACATCTTTCATTTCGGGGAAAATCTGGAAGAGCTAAATTGGGAATGGAAAATTTGCATCTGACAAAAGGTATGTGCAAACACATGTTTGCAAATGAGTCAAGGTTTCAAAATACTCCTTCTATGACAGATGAGTCAAGCCCTACACAGTGGTCTTACTATTTACCATGCATGACGGCACATTCTCTCCGCGTCAGATAGGGTCGTTTGCCAGGAGTTATATTGGAAGGAGTTACTCATTGGAAAATGTGGCCACATTGCCCAGACTGAGATCTGAACTTGGACTTCCAGGGATTTCACCCAAAATAAGCTGAATTCCTCGGTTATAATTGTCAAAGAAACACAGCCAAGGAATCTGTGTGCAGACCAGCGCTGATTCCTGCTGGGAAAGTGTGGGTCCAGGCAGGGGATTCTCGTGGCTTTGAGTAGAACCCAGGGCCCCGGGCTGATCTGACCCGCACGGTATTTGTCATTTCTGCCAAGGACTGCCCGGTTGGTCATCACTCCTCCTTTGATCCAATTATCCTCTCACTCCCTCAGCACCTATTTTATGATCGCCTAATAATAATAGCAGCTAACAACTGTTCAGCGCTTATTGTGGTGCCGGACGCTGTGCTAAGTGCCTTGAATGTGGTACCTCGAGTCTTCCCTCCAACAGTCCATAGGATAGGTGTTACCATACAGCAGTAGCTCAACTGCAGCCAAGATGCGGGGGGAACGTAAGTGATTTATTTTGTTATAACTGATCAAGTCTTCTTCCTGAGTCCCCAGCTTCCTCCACTCACATTTGAGGGTGTTGGGGAGAGGAACTAAGTGGCCAATCCATTTGAAATCTCTGTCTGATCTGATAATTTAAATAATCCTTTTGGGTAAGGCTCAGTCTCTCAGACCACCTGCCTCCCCAACTCTCTCTCTCAATCTCTCTCTCTCATTGTGTTGGGGTATGTGGAGGAGGGTGTGTGGTTCACTCCACCTTGCAGTTGAGGTTTGTTTTTTTTTTAATCTTTTTTTTGTTTGTTTTTTTGGGGGGGGATAATTGGATTTATTTCTTTAATAGAGGTACTGGGGATTGAACCCAGGACATCATGCATGCTAAGCATGTGCCCTACTGCTGAGCTCTACCCACCCCCGATGGTAAGCTTTGAAGTTGCTGGTGTCATGTCCTCTGGCCTCTGGGGAATGTCCCACATTGTCTCATTTAATACCTCAGCACATGCCATTCTCTTCCTCCTATAACCTCTCTGAGACCACATTCCTCAACCTGGCTTTCAAGTCTCTCCCCCCGAGGAGTTGGAGTCCCACCTTCCAACTTTCTCTCATGTTTCCAGTGTGTTCCTCAAGACCCCACTTAGATCCGTCTACACTTTAATAAGGCTGTTTGTGCTCCACAGCCTGATCATTTCCTATCTCTGAACTTCTGGGGCCATTATGTCTAGCGATTAATTCTGTACTCCTTTGAGATCCCTTTTTCCTTAATGTTTCACAAAATTGCTTATACCCCTGTTGTTGTTTAAGTGTTTAAGCTCCTTTGGGGGCATGGATGATGCCTTATATTTTGTTGAACCTCTATCCTCCACCAAATCTAATCCAGGGTCCACTGCAGAGAAGGATTGTGCGTGTTCACAGACAAAAGATTCACATCCCTAGTGTATTAGGAGCCTCGAAAACTTGGGAAGAAAATAACCAGTAACACCACAGAAAAATGGGCTAGAGATACAAACAGAATTCTTGGAAAAAGAAATGAAAATAGTCCTAAATCACATGAAAAAAAAATGCTCAAACTCACTTGTAACAAGAACAATGAAAATTAAAACTACACAGATACGATTTCCAACCTACCAGATTGGCCCAAATGCAAAAGTTTTATAACTCACTCTTGGCCAGGTGGGCAGAGGGACACGTGACACTAGTGCGGAGCTGTATTTCATTATGTAAGAGTCTACTGCACTTGTGCTGGGAGGAAGGATTTGACAAGGTAGTTCACTTGTCATTGCTCTAACCTGAGCACTTTCCTTGCTCAAATCTTCTCTATAGTTCAGAGCTGTGTCTAGTGTGGATATGGAGGAACATCTCCAGTGTCGGCAGCAACATAACCCACACGCGTTCATGGCATTTGGACATAGTCACTATTGTTTCAAGGCCAGAGGGCAATTCATTTTAATAGCTCTAATAGTACTCCATCGTATGAATGTACTACATTCTATTTATTAATAAATGCATTTGAATTTTCAAAACAAAACAAAACAAAACACAAGAACTGTTTCCCTGAGGCCTGAATGGTGTTAGTGACGAGAGAAGGTGTTTAGGGCCCTACATCCCACTGTAGCAGTGCTAAGTGCTGGCAGACCAGTGTCTGAGGCACCCACAGCTTCTTTATTACGTGTATTGTTTGTGTTTGTGACAAGTGGAGCCCTCTACAGCGTGGATTCTGGAGCAGAGATCCAGGGTGGGAATCCCTCTTGCCAAGTTCTAAGGGAAGTTCTGCTTTGGAGTCAGATCCAATGAAAAGAACAAGGTGGACAAAGTATGTACAGGACCTAAGAATGGGTATATCTTTTTTTTTTTTAAGAAGAGAGAGGGAATAGGATGAAGAGCCAAGGATAAAAGCTGGACTTCTCTAAATATACCTTGCTTTGTAGATATGACTTTGGAAACGTGACTATTTTATATAACTATAATGAAGAGATTTTTTTAAAAGAGTCTTCACTAATCTAAAGTAAATGAAAAAAAAAAACCTCTATCCAATCTGAGGCATAACCACGCAAAGAAAAACTATTCCAAGTGACTTTAAAGCATAGAAACTTGAATATACATTCTTAGTGGGATAATCTTAAGGACAAAAAAGAACTGTGAAAAAGGAGGGAAGAAAGGAAGGAAGGGAGGGAGGGAGGTAGAGGGGGAGAAAGAAAGAGAGAAAGAGAGAGAAGAAGGAAAAAAGGAAAGAAATGTTGAACCATCTTCAGTAATCATACTGCTCGTGGTAGGGTTGGCATTAACTCTGCTATGTGTACACAGTGGGTTAAAGCAGATGAGTAATTCTGTTATATTGTCAAGAACCAGGATTTTCAGTGTGGGAGACAGTGTAGGAGAAAGCAGGTACATATGTGAGATAGGTGAGGTTAAGTAAACACTCTGTAGTACAGAACTTGAACTGGAAGTTTTAGTAAGAATTGATAAAAACATTTTGTCATTTAAAAAAAGTATTTCCTAGCTCTGCCCATGGAATAGCCTGAGAAACAATGGTCACCCCTAGAGCAATGAGCACCCAGTGCTACAAATTGTGGTCTACAGATACTACTCCCCGCTAGCAAGACCAAGGCTCCTTGGGAAAATGGCTGAGTCCAAGCCTGAGGCAGGAAATATACAAGATGAGCTTGGAACGTCTTATCATAACAGAAAGCAAGGAAACAAAATATCAAAAACTACTAAGTTGTGACAAAAGGACACAGGACTGAGCTTGAAAAGGCTCCCTCTGGCCAAAGATGGGAGGCACAACTTCGGTGTCATAATGATAAGAATGGCAATGAATTGAAACATGTTAAATACGTTTAAATACATGAGTTCATAGTGATTAAAGTAAAAAAAAAAAGTGAATTCAGTGGCTACCTTCAAAGAGGACAAGGAGAAAAATCTCATGATTTTTGAAAACAGGTAAATAGAGTTAAAAAAAAATCAAGCATTTATCTTGCCTTTCCTGCAGAAACTATACCTCAGGATAGCCAAAGAATCGATGAGGGAAAAGTGTTGTCTTTATGAAAGTATTACAGTTAACAAATGACAAAGGAATGATAGAATTAGAATGTCATTGCTTTACAACCCACTGGGAATACTGGATCTAGACAAGAATCATTAATGGATGCTAAAGTCACAACAAGAAGACCAATGTGACATGGGTCTCCTGATGGAAGCACATAATCCAATCTCTGAGCTATTCTTGTCCAAAAATTAAAAAAAAAAAAATCAAACCTAAATCTGATGGAGCCTATAAGTCTCACTATTAATTTACCAGAAATACAGAAGACAGAGAAACATGGTAAACATCACTGTGGGAAAGCAATCTGAAAAATTCTGGTTGTGGAATTTTAAAGGACAAACATTCTGATTTCCTCAACAATACATTGCAAAAGAATTAAAAAGAAGGGAGAAAGATATGGAAGAGAGAGCTGTGGATTAAGATCAAGAGACAAAACACTTATCAGCAAACATAATATATGGACCTTATTTGGAATTTGATTCAAACAAACTGTTACATATATATGTAACAATTGGGGAAATTTGAATACTCATTATATATTTGATAATATTAAGGAATTGTTAATCTTTTTGTTGTGATAATAATATTGTGGTTACTTTTTTGAAAAAAAGAATCCCTATCTAGAGATAAATAATGATATGTTTAAGACAAAATAATATAATGGTGGGAGTTATTCAAAATAATCTGGGAGGCGGAGTGGGTAGTGTTATCACTGAAACAAGATTGTCTATGAGTTAAGAATTGTTGGAAGCTGGGTGAAAGGTCATGGTGGGGGATGGTCATCAAACTATTCTCTCTTTTGCTTATGTTTGAATTTTCCATAATAAAAAGTTAAGAATAAATAAGATTTAAGAGGTGTTTTTCAGTACAAAAATAGTGCATGCTTTTTGAGACCCATCAGAATAATATAGGAGCCTAGAAGGTGAAAGGTAAAATCGCCTTAACCTCTGACCCTTGACCTCAGCAGTAATCACTACAAACGGTTCAGTAGATTCCGTGGTAATACTGTGTGTTACTCTGAGAAGGGAATGGACTCCTTCATCCTGTTGTGCTCAGGCTTAGCCACGGGACTTGTCTGAGCAAAGAACAGAGACCCAATAAGAACCAGAACGATGTCCCGGAAAGTTGGATCCCAGAGTGAAGATAACAGAACCAGCCCACGATACCCTGGGACATGTGACAAGTAAACCTTTATCGTGCGTGGCGGACACCGGGATTTTTGCAGTCATTGATCACTGGGACAAACCTCTCCCATCCTGAATGATACCATATCCTTCCTACTTAAGTACGGTGGACAGGAACAAACAGAAATTTGATCAGAAGCTGTACGTAAATCCTCTTCTTCAAGCCAAAATATTATACTAAATGTAACCTACTGGTTCTCCCATTTTTCTCTTCCTTCCCATCTGCCTTTAAGATCTTATAAGAAAAGGAACTAAAAGTTAGTACTTAATGATTTATATTACGTAACTTTTAAACTACGTGTAAAGTGTAAATTGGACAGCAAATGTCTATCTTTTTTTCTTTTAATTATTTTATTTTGGCAGCGGGGGGAGGTATTTAGGCTTGTTTATTTTTAGAGGAGGTACCAGGGATTGAACCCAGGACCTTGTGCATGCTGAGCATGTGCTCTACCACTTGAGCTACTCCCTCCCCACAGCAAACTTCTGTCTTCATAAAATAAAATTTGTTTCTTATGAATCTTGCAGGTAAGATGTAGGGTTTTTAAAGAATGAGTGGTTTGGCTGCTTTCAGGTACACCAATTCCTCTACTGAACTCATCTCTATTTGAAGTCCTTTGGAATCTTCAGTGAAAAGTAATTTTCTAATTGCCAAATACATTAAGAACTCCATTAAAGTGAATAGAAATCACACACAAAAAAATCTTTTTGACCTTTTGCTGTGCATCTATAAAACAAATTTTTCCACAAATATTATACATATTACTCTCCAGTTTGCTTTTTTTTTTTTTTAAGTCAATAATATGTCGTGGGCATTTCAGTCTACTTTGAAAGAAAACCCATCTGAGTTTTCAAAGGCCCAAAAAGAGTTTCCTAAAGTCAGAAACTTCTGTTTCTTTAAAACCCAAGTCAATGGAGAGATTCTCCAGAGAAAACACACGCGGAGTGTGTCAAAGTGTGAATTCCAACATTAGAGCCCTCCTTGTTACTGGAGTATGATCGGCAGTGGAGTTGCCTGATTCCACATGCTTTTCCTGACCAAGAAAGGCAGGAAATCTAGGAGGCTTTAAAGTGCCTGTCTTTCTCTTTGTAATCTTGCAGGCACTGCCTGTGGTTGGAAGCGAAATCCTGGATTTCCTCCACAGCTTGGAGTCAGAGGGCTGTTACTGCAGTTAAGAATGCAGCTGTAGTGCTGGGGGAATCGAGCCCTTGGTTTCCGGTTATACTATCAAATTCAAGTTCAAACTGGCCTCCTGGGCTCCTTATAGCTGATAATGGTACCTCCGTGTTGCCAGGTACACACACCAGAAACCATCTCTTTCTCCAAACCACTAGCTCATGAACTCCACTGGGGCAGAGATTTTTATCTGTTTTGTCCACAGCTGTGTCCTCAGTCCTGTGATGTCACCCCCTACGATTTAGCTTTGACCTGTCATCCTCTCATTCCCAAAGTATCCGACGGTACTCTGACTACCCCGATGCACACACACAACATGAAATACTGTCTCATCTACAGGCTCTTCTATTTCATTAACAGCAGTAATATTAATACTTTTTATCGTATGAGAAGCATTTGCATCAAAACAAGAGGTTTCAACAGTAGAATTCACTACCACCACCTTAGACTGACTACAGGGATGCCCTCTAGCATATCACACATTTGAAGAGCCCACTTATATTAATCTAAAATAAGAAAGGAAGGAATTGAACCCTCTCCAACTGGTTTCAAGCCAACCCATAGCCACTATGCCTTTCTCAATAAAGAGGCAGCAGTAAAGATTTACATAACTTCGTCAAAGTTAAATCATAGGTGAAAACCCTACATATCTCTATGGCACATCCCTTTCAGCTAGGCTTCCAAACGCAACATCACTTACCATAGAAGAACAACTACATTTTCATGACCACGTACTAATCACCATATTCCTAATTAGCCCCTTAGTCCTATATATTATTTCACTTATACTAACTACTAAATTAACACACACAAGCACCACAGATGCACGAAAAGTGGAGACAATTCGAACAATCTTACCAGCTATTATCCTCATTCTAATTGTCCTGCCATCACTGCAAATCCTTTACATAATACATGAAATTAATAACCCCTCCTTGACTGTAAAAACAATGGGTCATCAATGATATTAAAGCTATGAATATACATATTATGAAGATCTGAACTTCGATTCTTATATAATTCCAACATCAGACTTAAAACCAGGAGAGTTGCGATTATCAGAAGTGGATAACCGGGCAGTACTACCAACAGAAATAACAATTCCAATGCTGGCCTCATCTGAAGATGTGCTACATTCATGAGCAGTCCCTTCATTTTGATTAAAAACAGATACAGTCTCTGGACGCTTGAATCGAACAACCCTGATATCAACATGACCAGGTTTATGCTACGGACAATGCGCAGAAATTTGCGGGTCAAACCGCAGCTTCATGCCAATTATCCTTGAAACAGCGCCATTAAAATGCTTTGAAAAATGATCTGCATCTATATTGTAAATTCATTAAGAAGCTAAATAGCATTTACCTTTTAGGTTAAAGAGTGAGAGTTTAAGTCTCCCCTTAATGATCTGCGTCAGCTAGACGCATCAACATGATCTATTACTATTCTAGCAACACTTTTAACCCTGTTCATTATTTTCCAATTAAAAGTTTCAAAACACATTTATACATCAAACCCCAAATTAAAAATAAACAAAACACACAAGCAGATCACCCCTTGAGAGATAAGATGAATGAAAATCCATTTGCCTCTTTCATTACCCCAACAATAATAGGAATCCCTACTGTAATTGTAATCATTGTATTTCCAAGCATGCTATTTCCTGCTCCTACTAGGCTGATCAATAATCGCCTTGTCTCTATCCAACAATGACTAATTCAAAGCAAATAATAGCTGTTCACAACCACAAAGGACAAACGTGAACACTAGTACTTATGTGCCTTATTATAGCTACTGGTACAACAAACCTACTAGGACTTCTGCCACGCTCATTTAAACCTACTACACAACTATCAACAACTCTAGGTATAGTGATGCCCTTATGAGCGGGGACCGTGCTGACAGGCTTCCGCAACAAAACAAGAGCATCACCAGCTCACTTCCTGCCCCAAGGAACCCCAGTGCCACTTAGTCCTGTATTAGTAATTATTGAAACCATTAGTTTGTCCATTCAGCCCATAGCATTAGCTATACGGCCAACAGCCAATATTACAGCAGGTCACCTATTAATTCACCTAATCGGGGGAGCAAGCCTCGCATTAATAAGTACAGCCCTTATTACATTCATTATCCTAGTTTTATTAACAATTCTTAAGTTTGCTGTCACCTCCATTCAAGCCTAAGTATTTACACTGTTAGTGAGCCTACACCTACATGACAATGCATAATGAGGCACCAAACCCATGCACACCACATAGTAAATCCTAGCCCTGGATCTCCTAACAGGAGCCTTACCTGCCCTTTTAATAACATCCGGTTTAACTATATGATTTCATTTTAATTCAATACTCTTATTATCACTAGGCCTGTTACCAATATATCAGTGGTGATGAGATAGTGCCCAAGAAAGTCTATTCAAGGCCATCACACACCAATTGTCCAAAAAAGGACTTTGATATGGGATAATTCTTTTTACTGTCAGAAGTCCTCTTTTTTACCAGGTTCTTCCCACTGTTATTACGCATGGTGGACTGAAGACAGCTACCACGTTTTAACAGTGCTCCCATTGAGATGTAGGGTGTATGACCTCAATTCTTGAATCTGGGTGGACTCTGTGATGACTTGAACCAATAGAATATGGTGGAAGTGATGCATGGTGGGAAGTCTCCAGGGCCACAATTTAAGAGGCCATCAATTTCCATTTCCTGTTTCTTGGAACTCCCACTCTGATAGCCCTGGGCTGCTGGACAGGCCCTGAGAACACATGCAGAGGGAGAAGGCCCCAGCCGAGACCAGCCTCCCAGCCATTACTGCCCAGGAACCAGACATAAGAGTGACACTCTCTTGGACCCTCCAGAGCACCTCAGCCTACCTGCTGAATACCATTGAGTGACTCGAGCTCGGTGCTGTGTGGGACAGAAGAATCATTCAGCTGAGCCCTGGGCTGATCCACATGACTGCAGCCGAGTCCAAATTTCCAATCTACATGATTGTAAAATATGACAAAACTGTTGTCATTTTAAGCCATTAGGTTTTGGGTTGATTTGTTAATGCAGCAATTAATAACGAGAGCATTACTCGTCTTGGGACCTGAGAACTTCTTACCTGGAAAACTGATTCCTGCGCTCAGTCTTCTGCCATTCCAACCATGCTCTACACTGCTCAGTCTGTCTTCACGAAGAAACTGTGAGGCTCCTGTTTTAAAATTAAAAAAAAGTTATTGTCAACAGAATACAGCCCAATCTCTTTAGCCTGACTCCACTGGCCTTCTAAGATCTGTCTCTGAACTCAACTTTCTAAGTTATCCTGTTCCTCCTATTTCTTATGTTCTAGCCAAATTCAACTTTTGGTCTACCCCCTTGACACCCCATGATTTTTATTTTGTTCACGCAGTTCCTCCTCCTGGAATGCCTTTCATCTCATCTGTGTATGTCCACATCCTACTTGCCTTCCATTGCCATCCAAGAATACCCATCTCCCGAGTGGAAATAATCTCTCTCCTGCATTTCTATGGCATTTTGTCTGGGCCTCTCATACCACGTACCCTTTTCTGCCTTTTTAACATTATAATTTTTAACCATGTCTTTAACTTCCTCATAGACCCGGGCATCCTGGAAGGCAGAGTTCACATCTTATTTACTTATTACTGAAACTAGCAAAGCCCCCGGCTCTTGGTAGATCCTTCTTAAAGAGCTATTGGTCAGATAGGAGGATAAATGGGTGGATGGGGCAGATACATTTGCTAGAACCAAGATGCCAGGCTTCAGGTTCTCTCTCCATTTCTCTGCTCAATTTTCTTCCGTCTTGGTTTCTTTCAGAGGCAGGCTCTGCCAGGTGGAGGCACAGATGGTCCCTAGCCAGCTCACTCTCACACCCTACCGGTTTAGCACCCGTGCCCGAAAGAATGCTTCTCTTTCCCAACAGTTCCAGAAAAAGTCTAGAGATAAGGACTCACTAGACACCTAGGAGGTCTTTCCCTGAGCCAATCACTGTGGCCAAAGGGATGGACTGTCCTGATTGTCTAGTTTTTGGAGACCCCAGGAGTGTGAACTGGAGGTGGTGGAGGAGAGAATTATCTTAAAGGAAAATGATGGGGCTGTTACCAAAGGAATGTAGAATGGAAGTTGGGGAGGGAAAACAACAGATTCCACCCCACCCATCCTGGAAGGAGACACCAAGCTCTACTTTAAACGAGTGCTTTTCCTCGCGCTTGGCATTGAGCACCAAATTTGCTGGACCCTTAAAGAGAACTGTGCCAACCAGGTAACAGGGTACCTAGGGCCCATGAAAGCTCCACTCCACTGGCTCTGCCCCCTCCCCCATCTCTACTCTTTATCCAGACAATCTTTCATTTGTCTCTGATTTGCCCAAACTCACCCATCATGTCTTACCATCATCTTTCCTGGCTCACTGTTCCTTTTAGCACCCATGAGCATGAAACACAAGAGCTGTTTACTGCCACTTCCCTGCCCAACCCCACAAGTACTGCCACCACATACATCGTTGGTCTGCTATTGGCCATCTGGAGAGAGTCAATCCGAACAGAGAAGAAATAGGGCCTTGATGATATTGCCTGAGCTCCTGAAGCCAGCTATACCTGAAGCCGGCTATATCTGTTGTGGGTTGAACTGTGTCCTCTAAAAAGAAATGTTGAAGATCTAACCCCTGGTACTTGTAAGTGTGACTTTATTTGGACATAGCATCTTTGCAGCTATGAGCCACTTAAGATGAGGTTGTACAAGTGTCCTTATAAAAAGATGGGAGTCCTTATAGGAAGAAGAGAAGAGACACGGAAATAGACACATAGCGAGTAGGCCATGTGATGATGGAGGCAGAGACTGGAGTGATGCGTCTACAAACAAAAGAATGCTGGCAACACCGGAAAGGGAGAAGGGCGTGGACCAGGACCTCCCCTAGAGCCTCCAGACAGGGGGAGAGAGCCTCTGGAGGGCACTAACCTTGCTGCCACCTGGACTGCAGACCTCTAACTTTTAGAACTGTAAGAAAATAAATTTCTGTTGTTTAATGTCACCCAGTTTGTGGTCATTTGTTAGGGCAGCTGAGAAGGAAACCCACACTATTCCACACTATCTCCTTTCCCCTCAAACATCTATCAGACTCATCATACTTCTGACACCAGGTGTGAGAGCGTTCTCCCACACTGAGCAATTCCCTGACACCAGCTGCGTGTCCTATAACTCAACGCAATTCTGACACTGTCTACCTGGAGATAGCATCAGATTCTACAGGTTAAGGGCTCAGTCCTATAAGACTACTCCCCTGTCCTTCTGGGGTTTTAGGGAGGCTTCATTAGAGAAACACGATTGATTAAATCATCAGTCACTGGTGATTGAACTCAATCTCTAGCCCCTCTCCCCTCTCTGGAGGTTGGGGGTGGGGCTGAAATGTCCAATGATTTTTTAATCACACAGCTGGTTCCCCTGGCAACCAGTTCCCATTCTTAGGTGACTTAGGGGCTTTCCACGAGTCACTTCATTAAAGTAACAAGACACCTTTCATGGTTCTCATCAGTTAGGAAATGCCAAGGGTTTTAGAAACTCTGTGCCAGAAACTGGGATGGAGATCAAATCTGTATTTCTTATTATGAATCAGAATATCACAGCCGCCCTTGAAACTAATACACCTTCATTTTTTCCCCATTTTGTGAGCCAGTGAATTCCCTGGTTGCTTAAGGAAAATTGTTTCTATCACTTACAGCAAAAGTCCTGAAGAACACAACATGTTATCGTGTTATTCTAGGTGCCAAGGATGCAAAAGCAAATTAGATCCTGTTCTTACCTTTTTTTAAAAATAGGTGTTTTAGGTTATTTTTGCAGCATTCAATCCCCACTCCCCATGTTTAATATAAAGTATACAATACAGGGGTTTTTGTTGCTGTTTTGTTCTCTAAATCAAGAGATGATTAGTTAATTCATTCAGCAAATATTATGTGCTCACAAACTATGGAAAGCACAGTTTAGTGGTGAATCAGTCAAACTCTTCCCAGCATTGCTTTTCTTTTTTCTCCCACCCCACACCCCCACTTCTGGCAATCATTAATCTGTTCTCTGTAAGTATGAGTTTGTATTTTTTTGTTTGTTTTTAGATTCCACACATGAGAAAGGTCATATGGTTATTTGTCTTTCTCTGTCTTATTTCACTTACACCCTCAAGGTTCATCCATGTTGTCTCAAATAGCAAGATTTCATTATTTTTTATGGCTGAATAATATTCCATTGTGCGTGTGTGTCTGTGTGTATGTACACACACATACATATCACAACTTCTTTATCCAATCATCTGTGGATTGACATTTAGGTTGTTTCCATATTTTGGCTATTATAAATAGTGTTGCTATGCACACTGGGGTGCATGTATCTTTTCAAGTTAGAATTTTCTCTGGATGTATGCCCAGAAGTGGGATTGCTGGATCATATGGTAACTCTATTTTTACTTTTTTAAGGAACTTCCAGACTGTTTTCAACAGTGGCTGCACCAATTTATATTCCCAGCAACAGTGTAGGAGAGTTTCCTTTTCTCCACACCCTCTCTGGAATTTTTATTTGTAGACTTTTGAATGATGGCCGTTCTGACTGGTGTGAGGTGATACCTCATGGTAGTTTCGATTTGCATTTCTCAGGTAGTTAGTGATGCTGAGCACCTTTTCATGTGCCTGTAGGCCATCTGTATGTCTTCTGTGGAGAAATGTCTACTTAGGTCTTCTGCCCATTTTTTGATTGGGTTGTTTGTTTTTATTTTGATATTAAGCTGTATGAGCTGTATATTTTGGAGATGAATCTCTTGTCAGTCGCATCATTTGCAAATATTTTCTCCCATTCCATAGGCTGTCTTTTCATTGTGTTTACAGTCATTACTAACACTTGATTGGAAATCAGGGAGCATGATGTCTCCAGAGTTGTTCTACCTTCTCAAGATTGCTTTGGCTATTTGGTTTGTGTGTGTGTGTGTGTGTGTGGTTCTATACAAATTTTAGGATCATTTGTTCTTTTTCTTTGAAAAATGCCATTGGAATGTTGATAGGGATTGCACTGAATTATGTTGAGGTACTTTCCCTCTATACCCACCTTGTTGAGAGTTTTTATCATAGATGGATGTTGAATTTTGTCAAATGCCTTTTCTGAATGTGCTTACCTTTGAGTCATCCATCCTGTGGCACTAAAGCCAGCACCATCCAACCTCACCGGGGCCAAAACCAGTGAGAAGGACAAGAAGAGACCCAAAGCCAAAATGGGAAGGCAGTTTCTTACCCTTGATTAACGAAAGGAATTAAACTCAAGCACAGTTCAGACTCTGATCAAAAATGCAAATTGCTTCCCATCCCATACAAGATAAAGATCAAACTCCTTAGCCCAGCAGTCAAAGCCCCAGCCTGCATTTTCATCACCGCCTACTGTATTTGGCTCCTTCTTGTCTACCTTTTTGCCCCAGCCACATCAAATTACTGTTTGTTCCCCAAGGACATCATATGCTTTCAGAAACTGTTGCATTCACTCACAGTAGCTCTGTCTGCACATAGTCCTTCCCTCCATCTCGAAGTCCATCTATATTGGTTTTCCAGGACTGTCATAAGCAATTACTACAAACTGGGTGGCTTACACAGACAGAAATGTATTCTCTCACGCTTCTGGAGGCTGTACGTCTGAAACCAAGGTGTCAGCAGGGCCGTGCTTCCTCCTAAGGCTCTAGGGGAGGGTCCTTCCCTGATTCTTCCTAGCTTCTGGTTGCTGCTGATAATCATCAGCATTCCTTGGCTGGTAGATCCGTCCTTCCAACCTCTCCTTTTGTTGTCACATGGCCTCCTCCCCATCTATGTCTGTGTCCAATTTTCAGAGGACACCAGGCACAGGGTGGAGGGGGCCCAACCATGTTTAATATGACCCCACATCTTAACTTGATCACAACTGCAAAGACCCGATTTCCAAATGAGGTCACTTTCACAAGTATGGGGGTTAGAACTTGAATAAATCTTTTCGAGGGACGTCACCCTTCAAAGCTCAGTCCAAATACCTCTTCTTCCAGGAAGCCCTCATCACCTGCCTACATAGCATGAATGCCTAGGACTCCAGAGCTCAATGAAGCCTTATCACATTTGGCTCTGCAGTGCACACCCTTGTAACTTACACTCGTGAACAAGGAGACTAGGATTCATACCTTGTCATGTGGTCCAAAGACCTTGGTCAGTGTCCATTTTACAAGTCAGAAAATAACCCATAAATGTTCGTAATTTTGAACCGATAAGGAGAAAAGAGATAAGATAAGGGAGAGACTAGCTGTAGGGCACATACTGGAATGGCTTTTAATTCATTAAAAGAAAGAGAATAAAACAAACGTGGTCCTAATAAGAGCCGTGAATTCAGATCTCCTTATGTCTCTTCTGCAGCCGCTCTGCCTCCGCTCCCCACTTGCAATAGTCAGAGTTTTGGTCTCTCGTATCCTCTAGAGCAGAGGGCTTTGAAAGGCCCTGAAGGGCTGAGAAGAGTCTTTGAGATTCAAGAATGGCTCCTGTCCAGTGGCTGCTGCGGCCTCGAGGCTCAAGGACAGTGAGAAATCTTCCTCCCTATGATTTGGTGACAGCCTCCAGCCACAGATTGACTGCCCAGTTGAAAATCCAGAATCAAACACACACCAGGAAGACCTTCTGTGTCAGACCTGCCCGATGGGCGAGTCTGGGTCCCCAGGGTGAATTCACGGAGAACTGGTGGCCAGTGACTGGGTGCAGATAATGCTGATCCCAGCATGAGGAAGAAACTGCGCTGCTGGCCCGGAGCCCGGCCTCGCTCCCTCCGTGGTCGCAGCACTTGACAGAGATGGAGCTACTGCAGTCTGCTTGGAGACAAGAATAACATTGCAACGTCCCAGGCGTCCCGAAATAGCTGAGCAATGATCGCCCAGTCCCCTGACGTCTGTCTTTCGGGAGAGACTTTCAGAAACAGCCCAGTGAAACACAGCTTCACTTACTCCTCTCCATTAGAATGTTTCAATTAGACACCAAATCAGGCTTTGGGGTTCTGGTTCCAGCAACCTCTTAGTTAGGGTTCTTCTCCGGTGCTTTGGACGTTCTTGCTGAATTGGGCAGTTGATTTAGAAATTGCTCCTAACTTAGGGTCTGACAGCAACTGGCCTTTTAGCAAAACTACCAAAAAATTCAGGAGGAAAAGGCAGTATTAAGAACAGTCCTTATAGAGCACTTACATGGCTTTATCAAGCACAATTTTAAGCACTTTACATAGGTAGGTAGGTACTGCAAGAGACTATTATTGTCCCCAATATTCTCTGCCCTTCTTTATGGGAGAATTATATCCCCCCAACCACGTTGAAGCTCAGCCAAGGAAATGTAAACAGAAGTGCCAGGTGCCACTTTCAAGAAAAAGCCTTAAGAGCCAGGGCACGGATCTGCCATCACCAAACTCTTTTCCTGAAGCCCTAACACCAGCGATGTTTAACGTAAGAGCAGCTCCTTCAGTCTGGTCCCAGGCGGGAGAGCCAAAGCCTAGCTATTATGGACGTGGGATATGAGCAAGAAACACACCTTCGCTGATGGAGGCCACCAAGTCTTTGGAGCTGTTTGTCATTACAGCACCACTTGGACTAAGCTGACTATTGACTTCATCCCCATTTCACAAATGAGGGAACCAAGGCACGCAGAGATTGAGCAATCTGCTTGAGGTCATTCGACCAGAATTCAAATCCAGACCGGCTGGACTCAGAGCCTTAACCACTTCACTATCTTGCCTCTAAACATGCCTTTGTTGTTTCTTTCAAAACTCCTTTAGCCGGCAAGATTCCTGGGCATGTGTTTTTTTCCTTTCCCATGGAGGGAATTAAGAGTAAGTGGCAGATCATTTGGTCCTCAGTAGGTAAGAGAGACCAGTTAGACAGATGCTGTCCAATAAAACAGACGCTGGTAGATGCTGGTTTATTGAGTGAGCTAGACTTATTGGTATGCAAAGCAAGAAACAACTTTGTTCCACATCGAAGTCTTTCAGGAATTAACAAACAACTATGTCATTAGAGACTGAAAAACTGAGATCAAATCTTTTATGAAAAGTCCAGTCTCTCTCAACTGTTTGAAAGCTTCTCTCCTGCCCCAGGTTTGGACATTTGCAACAGGGAAGGGGGTCCTGGCTGGTTTTCTCCTGATTTCCCTCCTCCACACCTACCCCACCGGCCTTACTGCCTCAGGCTGTGGCAGAATTAGAGTTGGGGGTGGGATGGGGAGGATAAGCGGCAGGAAAAATCTTACCTGGCTTGAGTGCCCTCTGGGTGTGGCAGGGGGTCAGATGCTTATGAATTCCCAGGAGAGTCTCCTGCTGGAGACATTCCAAGGCACCGCTTTCTGGCCTGGGGAAAGCACTACCTGGCTAATCACTTGGGACCAGCTTCTGCATCCAGCCTCTTTCTGCTGGGGACAGAAGACCCACTAACATGGAATACAACTTTACTGAGATAGAGTTGGTCTACAATAAACTATACATAATGTGTACTACTTGTTAAGTTTGACTTTTGGAGAGGTCCATTGAACCAGAATCAAGATAATGAACATTCCATCACTGCCAAAAGTTTCCTCATGGTCCTGAGTGAGTCCTCCCTCCTGTCCCTTTCCCAGCCCCGGGCAACACTGATCTGCTTTCTGGCACTAGAGATAAATGAGCATTTTCTAGAATTTTATATAAATAGCATCAGACAGCATGTAGTCTTTTTTGTTGGGCTCCCTTCATGCAGCATCGTTCTTTTGGGGTTCATCATGGAGCCTCTTTGCAAGAGAACTGAAGCCTGGCCACCTTCCACAGTCCACTCGTCCGTGTCCTGTAAGTGCAGCCTGTTCCCAGGCAGCTGCGGGCCTTTATTTCCCAGGTGTGGCAGGCTCCAGGGCAAGGCCACCCCAGGGCACGCAGGCCAGGCTCTCTCAGCACTTGAAGGTCTGCTTCTCTTGGCTTGAGAAAGAGAAAGGCACCACCTCCTCCATCCTGATGACTTTGGGAAAACCTTCCCTTTCCAGTCTCCTTGGGGACACCTCAGCTCCTGCTGCACTCTCTCCAGTGCTGATGCTCTGAACTGGTTTTTGGGGAATCACTCCAGTGGGTTCTGCAGAGATGGTTTGGAGTCTTTCTTTAGAGTAGGTGGCACCTGATGCCCTATATTCTCAGAGTGGGGGCTTCAGATGAAACAGAGCCAACAGGAAAAGTTGCATGCTAATACCCTGTGTAATAATTGGGAGGTTAAAGGGCACCCCTGCATAGAAATGTCTCCATACGGGTTCTGCAACCAACTCCAACATGGGTGTGTTTGTGGGGAGGGGGTCCCCATAAGAATAAGCAACTCTCTGACACCAGATGGGTGTGCTACAATTCAACTCAATTATGACACTATCTACCTAGAGACAGCGTCAAATTCCACAGGTTAGAAGCTCAGTCTCACAAGACCCCCCCCAACTCCCCTACAACCTCAGACAAAACTTCAGGGTATCACCTCTATGTTCCCCATCGACCAGCTATAGATTGGCAGTTCTAATGACTCCCTCCTTGGGTTCAATTAATTTGCTAGAGTGGCTCGCAGAACTGAGAGAAACATTTTACTTACTAGATTACCAGTTTATTATCGAAGGATATGCGGACAAGGAATGTCTCCTGCCATATCAGTAAATAAAGGATGTTGCAGCCATCAAGCCATCAGCCATTGCAGCTGCCAAGGATCGCGTACCCGGAGGGGATTCAGGATGGAGGAAAGCAGGACGCTGGCCCTAGATGGTTAAGGCGCACATCAAAGGGATGATTTCAGTGAGCCCAGACTCTTGAATCTTCATAGATGTACAGAAAAGCCACTAAATTCATAAACTTGATGTCTGTTTTTCTTTCATTAACAGTAATCTTTTGAGGTACCTGTTTTGTTTGTTTGTTTGTTTGTTTGTTTTGCAAAAACTCCTACACATCCTGGCTCCTCCCTTACCTCTTCAGAGCAGTTCCTCAGAGCTATCTGAGAAGCTGCCTCCTGGGCTTAAGTCCTCAGAGAGTCCGCTGAATAAAACATAATTTTTAACATTTAGGTGGTGCCTCCTTCGCACCCCCTACCCCCGGCCCCGGCAACAGATAGAACTCAGGAACAGCCAGATGGAAGAGGTGCACAGGGCAAGGTGTGTGGGAAGGGGCTGAGAGCCTCCGCGCCCTCTCCAGGCAGCGCTCGCCCAGAACCTCCACGCGTTCACCAATCGGAAAGCTCTCCAAAGCCCCTCCTTTTGGGTTTTTAATGGAGGTTTCATTAGAGAGGCTCCATTGATTAAATCATTGGCCACTGGTGATGGATTCACCGTCCCCTCCCTTCCCTGGAGGTGGGGAGAGGGGTGAGACTGAAAGTTCCAACCCTCTAATCGCGTGGTTGGTTCTCCCCGGCAACCAGCCCCGTCAGTAGGTGTTTTCCCAGAGTCTCCGCATTAACATAACAAAAGACACCTGATCGTTCTCTTCACAGGAAATTTCAAGGTTTTAGGAACTCTGCTAGAAATGAGGTCAAAGACCAAATACATATTTCTCATTATGAATCACAGTATCACAGACTCCAACCCTGATACCTCAAGCTGAGTCTGTAACCCAAGTACCCCAGATGTCATCAGCTTATGAGATCATGATGCACTTTAATTTCCCAGTCCCAGTAACCAGGGACCCAGCCACCTTGACCACACACTTTTTCTAGGACCTCCCCTGAAATTTTTCTAGAACTCCAGGAGAAATGCTCCCAAGAGCTACAACTCTGTCCTGACTCCACTTCCACCCCACTCAGCCCTGAGATTCTGGTTCACTTCCTTCCTCTCTTCTCCCCAGGGACCCCTCCTCTGTCTAGAGCCTGACTCCTCTGGCCATGGCGAGCCCTCCTGGCCAGCGTGGCTTCACCCCAGCAAGGCACAGACCTCTTCCTCCAGGGCCTCCAGCAGGCGTGAGCCAGACTTATTTAACATTTAATACAGAAAACTTGGAGGTAATGGAAAAGGTCGTATGGAGGGTCTCCATAGAGGTTCCCTTCTTCGGGTCACCAGATTGAGCAAACGAAAACATAAGCTGCCCAGTGAAATTTCAATTTCGGATAAACAACAAATACTTTTTTAGTACAAGTATGTCTCATGCAATATTAGGAACCATGTAGTATTTGAGACATACTTATGCTAAAATATTACTTGTTTATCTGAAATGCAAATATAACTGGGCCTCCAGCATTTTATCTGGCAACCCTGCCCCCTTCTGGTGTCTTTCAGTAGACCTTGACAGGTGCAGAATTTGACTTACCTCCCACAATGGGAGTATGCTGGAGAAACCCTCCCTTCCCAGGTCCACATTTTTCATTCCTGAAGGCTTAAAGCACCAGAAGCAGTTTGCCCTAGGAGAGTTCCTTCCAAATTCCTATTTCAGGTCCCAGGATGACTGATCATAGGAGTATTCATTCCTTTCAGGGGAAACCCCACCCACACCCCAAAGAATGTAGTCTTGTCCTTTGCCCCCAAGGGGATCAGAACAATACTCTGGAATCAGCAACTTTCCTAAGACCGAGTTGTTCTAGAATGACTAGAATGATGTAGTGTTGGGGAATAGCAGTGGGAGACGCCCGGATGCCTCAGGCCATGCCTGCCTAGCTGTCTCCAGGGGACCTCAGGGGAAGATAAGGCTCCAGGCATCTTTCCTGGAACTTCTGATAACTAACTGTTCCCTGTCTTGGATGCAATCACATCACTCATTGTCCCAGAAGAAACAATAATTTTAGAAGCATCGCTGATGCAGCTCTGCCCACAGGAAAACACTCATTTACGTTATTGTTCAGAGAAGTGACCCTCTTCCTCCAGAACTTGGTAACACATCTTCACCTTTACAGAATCAATGGCTCATTAAAGCATTTCCCCTAGATCAATGCAGCCAAGTTGTCCTCAGGCTAAAATCCCAGCCTCTGGCTAAACAGGAGGACTGCTTATGTATTTTAAATGTTGGTTCTTCCCACATAGAACCACCAAACTTTCATCAAATCTAGGAGTTCAGTCTTAGCCAAGACTGCTCCCCTAGCCCTGAACACACCACTAGTGATTCCTCCAAAGGACAGATTTTAAATCTTTGAATGCCTTGCTAGGTTTTTTTGTTCAAAACACAGTGATGCTTCCATTACGCAGCTCTGCTGGCACCAAATTCTTCTAAAACAAATGAGTTTTCTCAGATACCTGAAGCTTATCTTTACAAAAATCAGTACTTTTTTGACTTGAGCCATTTTGATTGGAATCTGTCAAAAATGTCACAGCCCAGTTCTCTATCTGCTTTTTTTTTAGTTTTCTGTCTCCTTTGTCCTCTGGCTACCAGATGGTTTAACATGGCTGCGAAAGTGTTTGTCCGTGGCATCTCCCTCCCCGTTCTTTACTCGCTGTTGAGAAGGATGTGCTAACAAAGAGTAAACAGAATTTCTGAGTCTAAAGGATTTTCTTACAAATAAAGCTCTTGTCTTTAGTGTTGGATTTTGTGAAGGTTATTCCAGGGCCTCAGCGGGTTTTGCCTTGCTTTGTGCCTTAATTTTAGATTTTTCATCATTCTGAAAGGCTAAGATTTCTTCCCTTCCGGATCAGGGTGATTTTATTATCGTGAAATCTGCAAGTTCCTTTAGAACGAGCTATAAAAGTTAGAGCTGTTGCTAAGGGAACCAGGCAAAGCTTGCTTAATGTATAAACGTGGCTATTATATTTAAAATTCAAGTAGCGGCCAGAGATTTCTAATGGGAAAGGGAAGACTGCTTTTGAAGAAGAAAGTGGAAAATCACTCCTCTCTAGGGTCACTCCAGAGGTCCATCACTTGTAGCCTAGAGACAAACTGATGTGATTCCTCTTGCTTGTGTGTTTTTAATGGTAGAAGAAAAGGAAAGTCACTCTTTCAAGCGGAAAGTGAAGAGGAAATACAAGCAGCCCTCTTTCCTACCAGCAGTTTGCTGACTGAGGACAGAGAGACAGAAAGAGCAGGGAAGTCCACAGCTGATAGCAGCTCTGGAGACTTAGAGGGCGACTCTGAGATGGAGACCCTGAAGCATGAAGGTGAGGAAAGAGCTGAATATCCTTTTCCCCCTTAAAAGGAAGTAGATTTTTTAAAAAATTAAAATGTTGAGGTTAAAGGGCAACAACATTACATTGTCCCTAGCTGCATGCTCATGGCTCCTTTCCGGACTTCTCCCCCGCCGCCCTGCCCTTCCCCTCTCCATCCTGCTGCCTATCACGTGGGAGCAGGACTGAGTTAAGTCAGAGAATCTGAGACTTCAAGAGACCATCCAGTTCACTGTACCTAATTAACTGTTGCAGAAACTAATGCCCACAGAGGGCCTCATCAGAGAGGAATGCGAGTTCTAACTCCGAACCCAGGATGTTTTCCCGCTGCAGCAGCCAACGGAGGAATACGCCTGCGAAATTTAGGAATTTTCTCATTTAATAGCGCTCTCCCAGAGCTATGAAGTGCAATGTTTCCCACGTGTGTTCCACAGAACACTAGCCCAGGAGATACTCCAGCAACTCCACGTGTGGGTATCTACCCGAAAGAACTGAAAGCAGGGACTCAGGTATCTGCACACCCTTGTTCACAGCAGCATTATTAACGACAGCCAAAAGGCGGAATCAGCCCCAATGTTCATCGATGGATGAATGGATAAACAAAATGTAGTTGATACATACAATGGGATATTGTTCAACTTATAAAGGAAGAGATGCTGACCCCGTGCTACCACATGGGTGAACCTTGAGGAAGATACGCCAAGTGAAACAAACCAGTCACAAGAGGATGCATACTGTATGCTTCCACTTATATGAGGTACCTGGACTAGTCAAATTCATAGAGACAGGAAGTAGCAATGGTGGTTGCCAGGGGCTGGGGGGAGAGAGACTGATTGTTTAACAGAGTTTCCATCTGAGAGCCGATGAAAAGTTTCTCGAGATGGATAGTGGTGATGGTTGCACAATGATGCGAACTGACTTAACGCTACTGAGAGGTAAATGTTGTGGTATGTATATTTCACCACACACATGCGCACAAAAGAGATGCTCCACTAATTAGTGGTACCACCAAACAAACCAGTCTGAGGTCTGAATACTGCCCCCTCCAGCCCCCCTCACACACAGGCTCAGCCCTGGCAAGTTACAGTGCACATTCAATAAAAGACTCAGAGGAGTCCTATATCAAAGACTGTCTAATTTGATTTAATCGAGCGTTTCCTCAACTGAATACAGACCCTTTTTATTTTCATGGAGCTCTATTAATAGCCCACATCCATGGTGCACACTTGGGGAAATGCTGATAAACAGCTTCATGCTGCTCAAAGCACTTGTCTCAATACCTCACTGGATGCTGCCAGCAGCCTACAAGACAGTCCCTAACAGTGAGACCTCAGTAATTTTTACTGACTGCTGGACAGTCAGTGAGCTTATTAATTGTCCCCATTCTACTGATGAAGAAACTGGGGCTCTGAAAAGTCAAGCCCTGGCTCAAGGCCTCACAAAGCTACTTTGTCAAGACCAGCGGCAGAGTGGAGCCAGACACCACCCTGATCGCCTCCAGTTCCCTAAACCCTGATCTGGAATGTGTCCCCCGACCTCTGTGCTGATCTCCTGCTGCCCCTCCTGGGTACCAGACTGTGAGCAAGTTCACTGAAGACCCTCAGAGCCCCAGGGCTGCTGAACAGCAGGTGGGGACACCAAAGGGGACAGGAGGGCTCAGGGACTGCAGGCTCGAGTTCCTGACATCACAGGGTCCTTAACGCCAATGCTCCCAGTCTCTGCCTCCTCTCTTCTTTTTTTCCAATATAGAGTTAGAGGCATTTGGAGCTGTCCCATCCCCTACAGAAATTTCTGATTTTTCCCGATGTAAGACTCATCTGAGGTATGATCAGAACACAGATTCAAGTGAAATAAGTCAGGGAAAGATAAATGCTGTATGATCTCTTACATGTGCAATAAAAAAAAAAAGAAAGAAAGAAAAAGAAACCCCTCCCAAACCAAAACCAAAACAAACTTACAGAAAGAGAGATCAGATCTGAGGTTGCCAGAGGCAGGGAGAGGGGGCGTGGGGGAACTGGGGGAAGGTAGTCAAAAGGTACCAACTTCCAGTTATAAGATAAAGAAGTCCTGAGAGTGTCACATACAGCATGATGACTACAGTAAAAAAAAAATACTGTGTTAGTATGTTTGAAAATTGCTAAGAGAGTAGATCTTGAAAGTTTTCATCACAAGGAAAACAATTTTTTGTAATTATATAAGGTGATGGGTATTAACTAACTAAGGTGATCATCTTACAATATACATGTATGTCAAATCATTACGCTGTACACCTTGAGCTTATACAGTGCTGTATGTCAATTACATCTCCATCAAACTGAAAAAAATAAATTGTGCTTGAGTATCCTCACCTATTATAAAAATAAGTAAATAAAAATCAAATCAAATCAAATACAGGTTCTCAGGCTCCTTCCCCCAGAGATTATAACTCAACTCAGCAGATCTGGGGCAGAACTTAGGAATGTTTGAATATCCCTGACCTTCACACTAAAAGGGACCTTAACAGAACAAACTCTGGTTTAATTCCCTGTTCCACAGACATTGCCGCTGAGACTCAACAGAGCTGAAATGGCTGTCCAAGTTCACATAGCTACTTTTTCTAATCCTTTTAACACAGACACAGAAGCAAAATACTCCTTCTTCCAGGAAAGATGCAGGTCGTTTAGTTTTTAAATAAAAATGGATCATCCCAGTAAACCTCACCGTCCATCCCTCCCTGCCCAGGGGAGACCACTCTTCTCCTGTTCCTTTGGGCAGGTCCAGCCACCCGGAAAATGTCCCAGCCACCATCTCCCAGCTACAGACCCAACTCTGACTATAGCCTTGACCCAAGTTGCTTTCTAAACAGTGATGGAGACCAAATGGTGTTTGGCTGTGCTCCCCCACCCCATGTCTTTCAGAGCATACAACTATCTCAGGCTCTAACTATGGTGCAAGAGGGAGCCGGCAGCCTCTGGGCTCTCCCACCCCAGGAGCCCACCCCACCCCTCTCACCCCCATCCTCCTGCCCCCACCCCACCCCCATCCCCCGCGGCTGCCGAACCTGCCGCCCCAGCCCGTCGCTGGAGATGGATGAGCCGCGACGCGGCTGGGCACACACACAGCATTCCGGCGTTACTGGCAGGGCCTTGTCAGAGCAGATGGAAAAGTCTGAGGACACTCCATTCCCCAAATTCCTTTTCTGAGAGCTCTACCCCGTCCCAGCCTCCACAAGTTAGAGTCTTTTCAAACGAGTTAAAACCCAGCTCCTCCCCAGCCACCCATACACCAATTTTCTGTATTTCAGGTCACAGGAGCAGGGTAGCTAAGAGATGGATAGATCCCTGGGGATATTGTGGCTTCAGGGGGTTGTCTGCCTGGCTTCACCAGTGAGGTCCTTCCCTGGTCCCCATCAGGAGGGTCCAGGGTCATGACCTTTCAGTTTGCCAGGATCTTACCGGCCAGAGCCTTGCCCCAAGAGGTAGTCCTGGACTCCTGGGCGTCCCAAGAGGTGGTCCTCGCATGTGATCCTGTAGTCCTTGCCAGCCACAGGAGCATGGCTTGGAGTCACAGACCTGGCTTCAAACCCTGGCTTTCTGGCTGTGGGATGGTAACACTGAACCCCGTCTGAGCTTTTCCCCATCTGTAGCACGGGGATGATACATCTATTTACCAGGCGAGTTGCCGGGTGGCAAGTGCTTGGTGCAGCTGATTACTCAGTGAACGGCAGCGATGATCCTTTCCTGAGCTCTGCGGACACTGGCTCTCCTCTCCATGGCTCCCCTTTGCCCCAAGGGATGCCACCAAATATACCCATAGGGGACCTGGACTAGGGCCATCATAGAGCAAATAATGGCCATCCAGAAATTACCGTTTCAATTAAATAAAAAGTACTCCACACACAAACCAAAGTAACAATAACGCTGGCTATGGTAGGGGGCAGGGTCTTAATTGGTGGATTTTCATGTGAAATGAACATGGGGAATATGAGAATTACTGAACTCTGACCCAAGAATGTGCAAGTTGACCTATATTGCTAAATTGCTTTCCAGAAAGGATGCAACCATCCCTACCCCCTCCTCAACAATGCCTACAGCAACATTTTTTTAAGGCATTATCAGTTTGATGAATTATCTCATAGTTGTTCGGATTGGTGAATCTGTAATCATAGGTAAGGTTGAATTTTTTTTTCATATTTATTGGACATCTGTATTTCATCTTTTGTGATTTTCCTATTCATGTCCTGTGTTGTTTTTTCTAAGGCTTCATTTTTTATTGAATTATGATATTAATTTACCATTGATTTATCAACTTATAATCGTTATACCAAAAATATAAATTTCTGACTTTGTCTTTTATTTTACTGTGTATCATGTATTGAGAAGTATAATATTTTTAGGTAGTCAAAGCCATCTTTTATTATTTCTGCTTTTAACATGACACTAAAGAAGACATTCTTTACCCCAAGATTATATAAATATTTGCTTATATTTTATTCTAGTACTTTATTATTTTCAATCCAATATTTATACATTTAGTCCCTCCAGAACAGTGCTGTTCAATATGGTAGCCATCAGACACAAATAGCTATTTACATTTCAACCAATTAAAATAAAAAACTCAGTTTCTCAGTGCACTAGCCCCATCTCAAGTGCTCAATATACCCCACGTGGCCAGTGGCTACCATATTGAGCAGCACAGATTTCGAATATTTCCATCATCAAAGAAAATTCTATTGGACATCACTGGTTTAGAATCTATGATGGGAAAGGGCAGGGAATTCAACTTTTTTTCTAAAGAGTTCAGGTAGTTGTGCTAAGACCATCTTTTGGATAATCCATCGTTTTAATCCTGATTTGAGGTGCCATGTTTATAATATTCATAAGTCTAGTAATATATACTTGGACCCATTTCTGTACTTCTATGGTATTCTTTTATCTTTCTAATCCCCACCAGAACCACACAATTCCAACCATTGTGATCTTATATTTTAATGTTTAGTAGACTAATTTTTTTCCTCATTATTCTTCTTTAAAAAAAAATCATTGCAATTCTCACACTTATTTTTTCCAAACAAAATTTAAAATCACTTTGTAGTTTGAAAAGTAGAATTTATATCTGTATAATAACTCAATTCACGAAGGCCTTTATCTGGCCCCTGTTTTAACTTCCTCTACTTCCCGTCTCATTCCACATTCCCACTAGACTCAGTGGCTTGCCTTTCCACGGTGTCCCTGGGCACATGTCCTCCTCCTGGAACTCACTCCACTGGTCCACTAGGGACTCTGGCTCATCCTCTCAGCTCAGAGCTCCCTGATGCCCCTGGGACAGATGTAGGTGTTTCTCCTCCCCCTGTACTTTGTGCACTCCTACATTGGAACAATTAACTTATGATTTTGCATTTGTTTACAAGTCTGTCTTCTCACCCTGAAAAATAGTTTGAGGACAAGGACTATGATCTTTCAACTTTGAATTCCCATAACCTACTATAGTACTTTGGCTCAAGGTTGTCACTCAGCAAAATGTCTTGAGTCAAAGAGCCTAACTTGGGCAATGCTGGAAAAGTTGGCCGCGGCATGTCGTGAAAGGCCTGAACACAGACACGGGCGGGCTTTGGGCTGGCCAGGGCTGAGGCAGGGCCTTACTGAGTTCATTTAATCTGGCAGTGATATGATAACTGCATCGAAGCAGGGAAGCAACAGGATGTCGGAGACTAGTTAAGAAGTCATTAGAAAGTTCAAGGCAGACAGAGCAAGGGTGGTGACTGGGGCTTGGAAAGGAGGGGACATGGTTGCAGGATGACGCAGAGTTAGAACTGTCAGGAGATGGAGGGCAGACAGAGCCGAAACTGTCATCAGGAACCTAAAGGGATCTTTCTGCAGTTTCGTCTCATCCAGTTTTCAATACCTGTAAGGTTTTGGTGTCATTCACAAATATTACAATGAGATTTTACTATAAAATCTCAATGAATTATTATAATGTCACCAGTGATTGTTCTAGAACTGGCTGAGTTGCCTCAGGCGAGTCCCTTAACCTCTCTGTAACTGTTTCCTTGCCTGGAAAATTGGTGTTGTCACAGTACCTCCCTTAGAAGGTGGTGATGAGGATTGCATGAGTTAACACGTGGGATGTGCTTAGAGCAATACCTGGCTCGTACTAAGTGCTTAATAACTGTCGGCTATTTTAAAAATTATTTTTCATACACTTCCACGCAGAGAAACACCCATTTATCCCTGCATTTAAGGTTACTCCTTACTTGTGACAAGAGTGACCAGTCATCCGACGACTCGTGGAGCTTTACGTGGGGCAGCTCATCAAAGGCTTTTCCAAAGCTAAAGTCTATTACATGGACATATATATACACATACATACATACATACGTGCTCTGGAAAGAAACTATCCTTTCCCTTCAAGTAAGGTTTATTTAAGACTATGTTCATTGATGTAACTGGTAAAATTGGTCTCTGTTTCCTCTAAGAAGCAATGGACATGCAGCTAGGCCAAGAGTTCTTGGGGTGTGTAGGGTGTGACTGGGGCGGAAGGGCTACGCAGACGGAGCATGAGGGGAGGCCACCTCCAAGTGAGACCCAATCATGTCCCGGGAGCAGGGCAGGATGCTGTCTTTCCACGTGGCTCCCAACATCCACGGAGAGAATGTGAGTTGAAAGAGAGGAACTAGAATAAGAAGCCATCTTGTTCTTCCTGCCCACAGAGGAGGGCGCAGGAGGAGCTGTGGCGCCCCGTTAGCCAGAAACTGCTCTTGCCAGCAGATTTGAAAATCTTGAGGGTTCAGGTCAAAGGCGTCTCATCCTGGACACGGCTTAGTGGACTCCTTGGAGTCTGTGGATCCAGTGTAGGTATCGGCTGTGCTGGCTTCATTTCACCCATTTTGCCCATAAAGAAAGTGCCAGTGTGTTTATCACGGCTCTTTTCATCTTGAGAGAAGCAAGTGAACTATCCCAGGATGTCTGTTACGGATTTTACCATCTTGCTCATCATGAAAGTGAACGTAGCACCATGTTTATTACTGATTCTTTCCTCTTTCCCAGAACAAGGGTGAGGGTTGACACTGCCTTTATACAAAGCTGCTATTGGTCCTCCTTGTGAATGGAGGTTAAAATGGCAATGCCTAAAGCCCAGTCTGTCGAGCTATTCTGGAACTCTCTCTCTCCATCCATTCTGCCCTTGCCTTCAGCTCGCCTGTCTCAGTCCTCCAAGACAGGATTCTGACGCTCTAAGGTCTTTGGTGAGCATCGCCACGTTTGTGAGGGGTCACACTAACAGTTAATGCCTTTGTGCTGGAACAAGGTCTCCACTGTGTCTCTCTGGATGAAAACAAAATCCCTGAGACAGAGCGCTGACTTCCAGAAAAGGCTCCCGTGCTAAGTCAGCCAACAGACTCCAGAGCTAATCGGAACCAGATGTGAGTTCTTTCACTGAAATATATAGCAGGTCACAGATTTATTTTTTGAGAGCACCTATAATAACAATTAAAATCATAAAATGTGTTTTCCCTAGATATTTTTTCCTAGTCAACCCAGCAATATAGTCTGATAAATTGAGGCTAACCCTACGCCAAAGTCAACATATTTGCTTTGTTAGAAATCTGCAGAATGTGTCTGTCTGCGGAGGTGTGCTCTGGTCAGGCTGAGGACAGCTGCCAACACACAAACAGTTTCCTAAAATACCCTGTGCATGCAGGAACGATAAGCAGACTCCATGGATTTGTGGCGGAGAGGTGGAGAGAGAAAAGCCTGGGGAAGAGGCAGAGAGTGAGCGGTATTCAGCATAATTCATGTAATGTGGCAGATACTTCCTGCGTTCAAAAACGGAGTCTACAAAGAGTTCAAGCGACTGCTGACAACTTTCCTCATCCCAGCGTCACTGCCAAAGTCCAAATGCTGGGCTCAAGTCCACCTCTGGGAAGAACGACTAGCAAATTCCCGGGCTGTTCTTTCATCTAAAGTCTCCGACCAAGACAGATTACTTTCTTGGCGACGTTGTCAGGCCTTCCTAGGAGCCAGTCCTCTGCCCATGAATCACCCCCTCAGCCAAGTGCTGCCAACTCTCCCCACTTGGGTCCCAACTCCACCGAAACACCAGCCAGCCGGGGCCTCATGCCCTGTGATCACCCTCCGGCCCTGGGGCTTGTTCCTTCACTTGGTACCCATTTCCATTCCAACACATGCCCTGTTTCCCAACACAAGACTCCCAAGGCCCCCTGGTCATAGACTTTTTTCTGTGTTTTGTTGGTTTTTTACTTCCACTATTGTCTTTGACATTCAGTTTCCATTATCCCTGCTTTTGGTAATGGCCACCCATTTCCATGAGTCCCACTGGGGTTGATAACACCCCCTCTATGGCCATCATACACACCCCTAGGCACCTTGGGTGGTGTATACCCTAAGCTTGGCCAAAGGATCAGTGGAAGTTTTAGACTTCAGGTCCTTTCTTTTTAAAAACTAGTTCGTTTTTAAATAGTTAACCCATTCACACGGTTCCAAAAAAAGTAAAGTTTAAGAAGGAAATTAGTAATAAAATAGGAAACTATGAGTCTATAAATTAAAAAATGAATAAACTGAAAATAGGAGACGGCACAGAGCACTTACATAGCCTCAAAGTACAAAATCCTTACTAATTTCAAAAAGGAAAAGAATAACTTCACAGTGGAGAATCCTGGCAGACACCACCTTAATAAAGTGGTCAAAGTGAACGCCGTCAGTAACGGGACAAATCGGAACCGTGTGCCAACCCGAAAGAAGGCTCTGAGAAGATTATACATCTCTTCTGTGATATTCCTGCCCAAGATTCGTAACCCGAATGTAATCGAGGAAGCATCAGACAAACCCAAATTGAAAGGCATTCTGTAAGATTACTGGCCTGTAATCTAGAAGATCATGAAGCTGAGGAAACACTAAGAAACTATTCTAGAATGAAGGAGATGAAAGAGGCATGATGACAACTAGAGGGAACACATGGTTATGAAGTGGATACTTTTGTTTTTATAAAGCACATGACTGGCAGGCTTAGATGGCGGAAATGTATCAGTGTTAATTTCCCGATTTTGTTGATTGAGTTGTGGTTATGTCACGGGAGGTCCTTGTTGCAGGAAATCTACAGTGAAGTACTCAGGGCTGATGGGCGTCCTATCAGCAACTTACTCTCAAATGGTTTAGGGGAAAAAAGTGGGCTTCTTTTTTAAAAATCATACTTGCAGCTTTTGTGTAAATTTGAGATTGTTTCAAAATTTTACAATTGTTGGGGGGGAGGGATAAATTAGGAGTTTGGGATTAGCAGATACAAACCACTATATACAAAATAGATAAACAACAAGGTCCTACTGTATAGCACAGGGAACTATATTCAATAGTCTGTAATAACCTATAATGACAAAGAATATGAAAAAGAATATATGTATGTATAACTGAATACTGTGCTGTATACCAGAAACTAACACAACATTGGAAATCAATATACTTTAGTTAAAAAAATTTTTTTAATTGTTTTAAATTACCTAGTAAAAATTTTGCCTGAACCCCCTCTGGCTACCCCTCCCCTATAATACATGACCATATATTCTGATGTATTCTTTAGAGATTTTCTCTTTCTTTCTGTCTTTCCTTCTTTCTCTCTCTTTCTTGCTCTCTCTCTCCCCCTCCCTCCCTCTCTCTCTCTGTCTTTCTAAATGGAGGTACTGTGGATTGAACCCAGGAACTTGTGCATGCGTTCCACCACTGAGCTATATTCCCCACTACCCCAGATTTTCTTTCTAATGTATAAATGAGAATGAATAATCCAGGGACCACAACTTAAGAGGCACTCTGTACTACAAGCGTCTCTGAATCACAGTTTGCTAAAGGATCTTGAAACTTTGCCAGGGCTCCAGACTCAGCCCTGGGTACCTTATCCCTCGTCCCCATAGCTCTTTGGGGCTCCCAGTGTGGGGGTGTGGAGCCCCGACCTCACGGCTGATCTTCCCAGGTCAGCAACATAGCAACATGCCCCATTATTCCTCTTTCTCTCTTCTTTCATCAAAAGTCAAACGGCTGTGCAGAAATAAAATGGATTCTTGCTCAATTAGCTCATCCACCCAAAGCACCCACCCACAGGAAACATATAATACGTAAGAACCTCGTTTGGGGACATTTCGATTTTTTTTTGGGGGGGGAGTGATATTTCAAAATGTTCAGTGCATCCAAAGCTTCATTAACACCAGTTCACTTCAAACAGATACAATCACCAGTGAATACATTTCCATTCTAAGTGGAGAGAGAGAGCTAAGGAGGGAAATGGGGACTGTGAGAAAGAGAAAAAGGCTGAGTCTAAATTCCCAGCACAGTCCAGCACCGGGGGGTCAGGGGGAGCGGGGCTGTTGTGTCTCCTGGCAACACCGGTCTCCGGTTAAGTTTTATGCTCAGACCTGGAGCCGAAAGAGGAAATTTCTCCTTTTAAGATGGAGTCACAGAGGCCTTTCCCCACAGTCTCTTCTTCAGTAGAGCTTTTTTCTTACCACATCCACTGTCATTCCTAATCTTCCCCTTCCCTCAATTCAAGAGCAAAGTGATTGTTCCCCCGGAAGGAATTCTTAGGCACAAATTCTCTCCCGCTGGAGGCCCATCCGAAGGCCAGGCTCTAACACTCCATGTTTTACAGGTTCTTCTCAGACAGAGCCTGTCACTGTCTCAGTTCCTCTCTGTGGCTCAGGCCTTCCCGGGGTCCCTGACTCTCCTGCCAGTTCACACGGCTGCCAGCCCCTGGCTGGGAATGAACCTGGCCTTTCAGGGACCTCACTCCTAAGGGAAGCAGGGCCCTTTTTGTTCCATTATTCATTCAACAATGTGTTTGAGATGCCCACCGAGTGGCCGGCACTGGCCAAACTCTGGGGACGCCGGGGACAAGCTGGTGCCCGCACCCCTCTCGCAGAGCCTGTTGAAGGGCCTGGGAGACGAATATTTAACTTACACATCTGAATATTTAATTACAATAGTAGCAAGTGCTAGGAAGTAGACATCCAGGGAGCCATGACAAAATATATCATATTTTAGAGGTTTAGAGTATTATCATATTATAGATGTTTCTGACTTAGTTTGAAGAAGAGACATCCGAGCTGAGGAAGAGGATGAGTGGGCCTTAACTTGGAGAAGAGGTGGTAGGAGGAGGAGGTAAACATGGAATCACTGAGAGGTTTTCAACAAAGAAGGTAATCTCAGCCAGTTTATGTTTTTAACAGATCTTTCTTAATAAGAAGATAAAGAAACCATTTTAAAAAATGAGTGGAAGATTTAATTAGACACTTCCCCGAAGATATTTGGATGGCAAAAAAAAAGCACAGGAAAGGTTGCACAACATTATCAGACAGTTGGAAAATACAAATTAAAACAATAACGATATATTCCACTACAGTGGTTATAATCAAAAAGGCTGACAACAGTAACTGTTGACAAGGATGTGAAGAAGTTGGAACCCTCGGTCATTGCTGGTGGGACATTAAATGACACAGCCACACATGAAAAGATGCTCATTATCAATAATTATCAGAGAAATGCAAATCAAAACTACAATGAGGTATCAGCTCATACCAGTGAGAATGGACATTAGTAAAAAATCTACAAATAAAAATGCTGGGAAGGATGTGGAGAAAAGGGAACCTTCTTACACTGTTGGTGGGAATGTAAATTGGTGCAGCCACTATGAAAAACAGTATGGAGGTTCCTTTAAAAACTAAAAATAGAGTTACCATATGATCCAGCAATCCCACTCCTGAGCATATATCCAGAAAAGAAGAAAATTCTAATTTGAAAAGATAAATGCACCCCAATGTTCACAGCAGCACTATTTACAATAGCTACGACATGGAAGCAACCTAAATGTCCATCAACAGATGATTGGATAAAGAAGATGTGGTGTATATATACAACAAAATACTACTCAGCCATAAAAAGAATGAAATAATGCCATTTGCAGCAATATGGATGGACCTTGAGATGATCATACTAAGTGAAGTAAGTCAGACAAAGACTAATATCATATGATATCACTTATATGTGGAATCTAAAATATGATACAAATGAACTTATTTACAAGATAGAAACTGACTCACAGACACAGAAAACAAACTTCTGGTTACCAAAGGGGACAGGGTAGGGCAGGAGGGATAAATTAGGAGTTTGGGATTACAAATTAGTAGTTTGTATTAGGATACAAACTACTATATATAAGATAGATAAATATCAAAGTCCTACTGTGTAGCACAGGGAACTATATTCAACACCTTGAAATAAACTAACGGAAAAGGAAAAAAAATGATGGACGCAGTCATATTAGAAAACAGTTTGGCAGATCCTTAAAATTTTTAACATCAACTTACCATATGACTCAGCAATTCCATTCTTAGGTATGTCCCCAAGAGAAATTAAAACATATGTCCATACAATGACTCGTACCAAATGTTCATAGCAACTATTTTTCATAATAGCCCCAAACTGGAAACAACCCAAATGTCCATCAACCGATGAATGGATAAACAAAATGTGCTATCAATACAATGAAACACTATTCAGTAATAGTATGAATATAATACCAGTGTGACTTACTGATACACTCTAAAACATTGTGATAACTAAAAGAACCCAGACCACAAAAGACTACATATTGTATGATTATATTTATATGAAATTTCTGGAAAAGACAACTATAGAGAGAGACAGAAAGCAGATCAGTGGTTGCCTGGGGTTAGGGGTGGGAGCAAGGACTGGCTGCAAACAGGCACAAAGGAAATCCTTGGTGTGATGGAAATATTCTAAAACTGGATTCTCATGATGGTTGTACCACTGTATACATTTACTAAAACTTGTCTAACTGTACCTTTAAAATGGCTGAACTTTATGATATGTAAATTATGCCTTAATAAAGCTAGTTAAAAAGAAAAAAAGTCATTCGGGGGTGGGGGACAAGGTTTAAGATAGAAATTTAGAAATCTTGGAGTGCCTTCTCTTGTGCTTTGTTCTTGGATCCTCATCTCCAGAAATCAAATCTCCCTTTAAAAATAACCACAAAATCACCTCTCCATAGAACATTCTTACACACAACAGACCCAAAGACTGGCATGAGGAAACCACTAGAATTAACACAGGCATTCAGGTTGTGTTGACCTCACAGTTTGTCTAAGAACAATGGATGGGTACTTGCTTTATAATTGTGCAATAAAGGGTTAATTCTTGTGTACTTTGCCAAAACAGCTATTAAAAAAAAACAGTTGGCTTCAAAGATAAGTTGAAAACCCCATCTTTAGTGAAGTGACAGAAAATTGTTTCCAACCTTTAAATTACAGCCCCCAATCTCATCGCCCCAAAGTTTCAAAATTCATAGGGTCTCATCTCTACTCCTTACACCACCTAGCAGAGGGCAAGCATTGGTAAGTACTTATGAAGGATCGTGTGACTGAATTTTAAAATGTCTCCATTTCCATCTCCCCTCTACTCTGTCTCTTCTTCCTTTCAATTCACCTTTCCAATGTCTTTTCTATTTTTAGTATCATGCTTTTTTTTTCTCCTGGGTTCTATTATTGTTGCACTGCCCTTAACAATTGTGGGGCCACAGCCAAGAGTACAGATGGAGGCCTGGCCTGTTACATTTCTAAATATTTAGAAACTGGAAACCAAAATGTCAAACTGTTAAATAAAAAATGTTCTTGTCTCCTATCTTGACATCTACCTTCATAACAACCTGGAAGGACAGGTTTGAATCTAGAATACTCCTGTTCCTTAGAATATCATGCTAGAAAACGGAAGCTTAGAGAGAGCCCGCCCCTCCGCCACCCCAGGCTGCACCCCACCCTCCTCTTTTTCCCACCCCCAGCTCCATCCCACACCATGAGGAACCTCAGATGCAACAGCTTTGGACTCCAGCCCAGCACCCAAGCTCCACTGCACTACACAGCCTCACCTTGGCCATCATCCCTGAGGCCTTGGGGTGTGTCCTGCTCTGATGGTAAGATCTACCCTTCAGGGCTGGAACCAGGGAATGGGCGTGGGGCCATTTGGACAGGCAATTTTGGTGTCCTGGTCCTGAAAGTGTGGTGTAATAGGGAGGAGGAACACAGGACAAGTCTTCCAACTCTTTGGGAGAAGCGGGGCTGGAGGGGGGCCAAGGCAGGGGCCCCTGCCGCCCAGGTCCAAGGGCAGTACTGATTGTCTTGATAGTTGTATTCTAGATTTCCTGATATCCATCCATCCTTGTGATTCTGGAATAAACCCTGCTTAGTCATGGGTTTTTTTATATACTGCTGAATTCCATCTGCTAGTGCTCTACATAGGAATTTTCCATCCATATTCATAAGTGACACTGAGCTCCAGTCCTCTTTATTTGCACTAACATGGTCAGGTTTTAATCCCAGGGTTATGCTAGTTCTGTAAATTGAATTGGGACGCTTTCCATCCTCTATGTTCTCTCACAGTTATTTTGTTCCTTCTAATATGTGAGGCATTTATAAAAACATCCTCACTGTAAAAAATTCAAACCATAGAGAAAAAGCAAAAACTCCCTCTGTCTCTCCCTTCAGATCCTAATCCCCTACCTAGAAATGACCATATTACCTTCTAGACCTTTCCTTTCCATACATATATGTACATCCAAACATCAGTACTTCTCTTTTTTTGCAGAAATGGGACTAACTTCCACAAACTGAATTGCAATGTTTCATGTTTTGTGATTTTTTTTGGTCCTGTTTTTTACTTAATTTAGTGTCTTGGAGAACTTACCATGTTAGTACGTATAGACCTATCTCATCCTATTTAAATGCTATACAATAGTCCATGGTGTATACATATATACATTTATTTAAAACTGGTGGGGAGGGTATAGCTCAGTGGTAGAGAGCATGTTTAGCATGCACCAGGTCCTGGGTTCAATCCCCAGTACCTCCATTAAAAATAACTAACTAAATAAATAAACCTAATTACCCGCCCCAACAAAGAAAAATAAACAAAAATACATAGTTCCGTTAAACTTTAAAAAAGCTATTTCCCATTTGAGGGACATCTAAGTGGGTTCCAAATTTTCGTCATTGTGCTTCATTAATTATTTTTTCATAGCATTTATTCCTGCCTGACTTTATATTATTTAGTCATTTGCTTGTTAAATTGTTCATTTGTTTATTGTTCTGTCTGCCACCCCTAGAACTTCAACTTCTTTAAAGAAAAACCCTTCCTGCCCTGTGCATGCTGTGCCTAAATCTGTGTCTGGTACACAGTAGGACCTCAATAAATATTCACTAAATAAATGGATGAACGAAAGACAATCTTTGTAAACGGCTCTTCGGGGGTACAAGCTATCGGTCCTTCAGATTAGGCACCTGGAAGTGGAGCACTCAGTCGAAGGGTCCAGGCATTTCAAGTTTCAACAGATACAGTCAAATTGACCTCGAATATGACCAACTGATACTCCCATAAGTAATATACCAGGGAATTCACTTTTTTAGTCTATTGCCAACATTTGCCACTAACAAACTTAAACTTTTAACCAATTTATGAGTGAAAAAAATGTATCTTATTGCTGTTCTAATTTGTTCTTCTTTGGTTTACTACTGCCATTGATCTTGTTTTTGTTTGTTGGCCACGTGGAAATCCTTATTTGTGAATACTTGTTTGTATTTTTTTGTCCCTCTTCCTACTTAGTCACTTGTATTTTTCTTATTGATTTGTGGGAGATCTTTATTTATTCTGGAAAAAAAAATTGTTAACTATGTGACCATTATTTCTCCTGACCTGTTGCTTTTGAATTAAGTTTGTTTATCTTTCTAGTCTACATTAGTCTAAAAATGCTATATTTGAATGAATCAAACTTACATCTTTTCCTTTATGTTTTTTCTCCCCAATTTGAATCTTGTTTAATATCTATTGAGTCACTCCTGTGGATAATGAGAAATTTAACATACTCAAGCACAGTCCCCTTTCAAATTGATATCCTTGACTTGTTAGGCATTTATTTAAGAGCAGAAAGAAGCTGTTTTCTTTTAATTATAGTGGAACATGGCTTTCTTTATATGCCAAATAAGGGATTTATCCTATGTGCCAAATGTTCACATAGAACATTTTAACTTACTAGCATTATCTTTCATTTCAGTCTTTCTCTTGTTCACAAGTAGACCCAGAAAGGATGAAAATGATCTGCAGTATCAAGTGAAAGCTGGCTTCCAGGCAGGGGGCCCAGAATACAGAGAAAGACGGGTACCCACAGAGTCCATGGAGGTCAAGGTCCCATTCTGGGCAGAGGGACTGATTCTCACCACTTCCTTCATTCCCATCACGATCTCCCAATTTGCTTGAGGGGACAGGGAGTTAAAACAAGGGCTAGGTCTTGGACTTGAAGTCTGTTGCATTTTTATAGTCAGAGTTGATTCCCTGGTCTAAACTTTTAAACCAGTACTTTGAACCTCTTCTTTCTTTCTCAACACCATCCCAATCTAAGTGCTTGGATCCAATAAGTATTTGTCAACAACAACTCTTCTTCCTCCCTTCTCCCTTCCCTCCCCCTCCCCTCTCCTCCAGGAGAATCAGGAGCCCTTTTGAGAAAAGCCCAACTATCGGGGTCAGTAGTCCTCAGCTCAGTGATGCACAGCAGAATCACTTGGGCAGCTTAAAAAAAAAAAAAAAAAAAGACTCCTGGGCTCTACCCTAGATTTGGCTGAATCAGAATCACCAGGGGCCGGGTCAGGAATTCTGAAGCGTTTAAGATCTCCCCAGGTGATACTGATGTGCCACCACGGTTGAGAATACCCACGCCTTGAATTTCAGCATATGACTTTATCCGTGAAGAACACTTAGGCCACCCGAGGAGAATTCTGTGAGCCAATGTGACTAATTCTAAAGGACAAATGACCCAGTTTCTTTGACAAATAAATGACATGAAAAACAGCAGGAGAGTGGAACATGTTATAAATGAAAAGACTTGAGACATGTCAACCAAATGCAACGTGCAGGCCTTGTTTGGATCCCGATTTGAACCAACTAAAAATAGGCATTTTTAGATAGTTAGAGAAAACCAAACAGATTATTTTTATGTTAAGAAATTCATTTTGTTGGATGTAACATTGTTATGATGATATAATAAATATGGGGTGACATAATAAATCTGAAATTTGCTTTTAAATATTCCAGGGGAGAAAAAACAACCCTGTGAGAGGAAACCGCAAGGAATGGCAGAGTACTGCCCACTGTTGAAAATGGGTGACAGGTGTTGGGGTGGGGAAGGGGTTCCTTGTACTATTTACTCTACTTTGGCATATGTTTGAAAATCCCAATAAGGAAAACACTTAATTTTTTTTAAAATTATTTTTGGGGTGGGGGGGGACAGGCAATTAGGCTTATTTATTTTAATGGACGTACTGGGGATTGAACCCAGGACTACACACTCTGCCACTGAGATACAACCTCCAGCCTAGGAAGACACTTTAAAAGAACAGCATCCGCAAGGATTTGAAGACCCGAGCTTCTCCACAATCTGGTTTTCCCGACCCAGCCTCACCTGGGCCTCGTCAGCACCGCCCTTGGGTGGTTTATTCTCTCTGGATGCGCCTCATTGGATCAAGAGGCTCTGTACACGCTTTCCCGGCGGTCCCGTGACCTGTTTCTTCCGCCTCGCAGGGATGTAGGTGCGGAGGGAGGCTGTGCTGCTGGGGGCATCTCACTTAATGCAGTGAGCAAGAAGCCGGGTCACCACAGCTGCAGGGGGCGGCTTCCCACCCCAGCCGTCACGTCTCACCTGCGCCGCCCCTTAAGTGGGCGGCGGGAAGAGCGGGGAGAGCGCTGGAGGAAGCGGAGTGTGGCGTCCAACCAAGCAGGTGAAACCAAAAGGCACGGGTTTCCCTCACCGAAACCATCAGAGAAGGAGAACCAGAACCACCAGAGTCTGGCCTTTGTGGAAAGGGAAGCACCTGGAAACCCGTTTCTGTTTTTTCTTATAAAGCTATCATTTTTCAAACTCGGTTTTCTTTTCTTAAATTGAAGTATAGTTAGTTTCCAATGTTGTGTTAATTTCAGGTGGACAGCATGCTGTTTCAGTCATACATATACATACACAGATTCCTTTTCATATTCTTTTTCATTATTGGTTACTGCAAGATATTGAATATAGTTCCCTGTGCTATACAGTAGAAACTTTCTGTTCAAACTCAGTTTTCTTGATTTTATTTTATATTTTTTTCTTGATTTTTAACTTAAGAGTTCATCTGTGTGTGTTTAATAAAAACAAGGAGAGAAAGGGGATGCTAATTGAATAGCCATCCATGCTCCCACTGCAGACTTTTTGGGCAGCTTCCCCTCAATTCAGGCAAAGTACCTCCAAGGCAATGGACCACCCCTTGAACTCTCAGGTCTCAAGTCCAAGTCCCAATAAGTTGACAAAGATCACACAAGGACAAAACCATGTCCCTAACCTCTCTCACTTGGCCACTGGCTCTTTCCGGACTTGCCAATTCCAGTCACAACAGCTCAGTTTCCTGATTCAGGCTGCTTCTACCTTCACTCCCCCATGACACTAACCTCATTTTCCACCTTCTCCTAGAGCAGGGGGAAGGTGGAGGTGGGATGGAGGAGAACAGAACCTACACACTACCGACTTCCTGGCTTGGAGATAGACCCACTGTTCATGCAGCCACCCTCCTCCTGTTTTGTATTTTCTTTCCTTTCTGCTGAGTAGAGGGTGGCTGCTGTTCTCTCTCTCAGCTGACTGATGTCACCTCATCTTTGGGCCAACCACTATTTTGTGTTCTTATTCAATGAAGAGGCCAGCTTTGAAACCCACTCCTTGGCAGCCCACGATGGAGGGCTGGGGAAACACCATGCTGCTTGAGCCAGAACCGGGGAGCGTGCCCAGGGCATTTCTCTGCATGACCTGAAGCATCCTCTCAGAGTCTGTCTTGTCAGATTTAGCTTTGACATCCTGGAAAAGACAGCCAGCAACAAGTCCCTTTATGTTCGGCCTGCAAGCTCTGGAATTGTATTCCAGCTCTCCTATGCAGTCAGTGGCTAGGGGGCCCTGGCCAGGAATTTACCCTAAGATTCAATTCTTTCATCTATAAAGTGGACAGAGTAGCAGACCCAAATAAAATAGCATGTCTTCAGCACCCAGCATGGTGTGGGTACATGGTAATTGTTTGGTATCATTACTACTATGTAGACAATCTCATTGGTCTTTACAGAACTTCTCTACCTCCTGATTTTGTGGTTGAAGAAAATGGGGTTTTAAGAAATTAGGAGCATTGAGTAGGGGGCTCTGGTAATTCAGGACAGAGCCAGATGGGAGTCAGGTTCTAAGTTCCAGACCAGGAGTCATTCTTACCAGCCAATTGGACCCCTGAGCCCCCTAGTCAGGGGCTCTGCTCAGGGGACCTGAGGCTGCTCCAGGTTGGGGGATTGGGAGCTGGTGGGCTCGGGCCAGATACCCCCAGAAGAGCCAGCCTGTTTGCAGCTGCACATGCATCAGATCACTAGGGAAGCTGGGGGGAATAGGTGTATCTCACATCACATGCCCCAAACCTACCTCAGACTGCTAGATCAGAATGTACTGGGCTAGGACACCAGTAGCTTGTAAAAGCCCCCTCATGTATAGCAGGGTTGAGCTCCTGCTGCGTGCTAAAGGCACAGGGAGTGCACTGCCGGCAGAATCAGTGCCTGCTGTTTGGAGCAAATTAGAAGACAGGGATCACCAAAGCCACATTTCACCCAGACTGTACTCTCTAAGAATGGCTTCTGCACCCTATGCGAGAGGCTGGCCTGGCCGCCTGCCTTCCTCTCCCTTGACATCAGAGGGTCAGCTGCTCCTGAGAACATCGTCAAGCTTGCACCCACCACTCCAGAACCGGTCTAACCTCGCTCCATCTGTCTTTGCTTTAGGATTGAGCCACCACCCTGGCAGGTAACAGTGCCACCTCCGACCTGTGATTCTGAAGCTCTGAAGCTCTGGGCTGGAGGTGTAAACCTCCGAAATCTTGAGCATCTCAGGCCGGCGGTATATAGTGCTGTCCTGACAGTGGCTTCTGGGAATCACCAATATTTCTTTGGGTCCCATAGAGTCTCAGGGCATGGCTTCCCATGCTGCCATTTTTGCTACCTTGGGTGCCTGGGAAGGCTGGGGCAGCATCTCTTGCTTGGTCAGGACAGCCGGGGAGAGCGAGCCTCCAACATTTGGCAGGGACAGGTCTTTCCCGGGAGCTGGGGGATCTTGTCTGCTGCGCCTGCACACTTCTCTGAATCCTGCCCAGCGTCAGGGGCTCACCTGCACCTGGCCAGCTTCACCTGGGCTGGAGGGATACAGGGAAGAAGGGAATTCCGGCAAAGGAAGAAATGAGGAGAATCAGCAGAGGAGGCCTGCTGGGGCTGGAGGAAATGGGAAAGACTTGTGGTGGTGGGGGGCAGTTAAGGGAAGAAGTGGAGAAGGGGCGGGAGGAAGGGAGGGGAGGGTCAGAGGATAAAGGAAGGGAAAGGCCAGCAGACCTCCTCCCCCACATTCCTCAGGAAATTTTTTTCGTTCCCTTGGTTATAGAAGAATAGCAATTAGCAAATTCAGTAAAAAGGGCCAGAAATGGAGATTGTTTGCGCATTTGGGGGCCAACATGCATTAGCAGAGGAATGTGAGCAGAACTATATATAGCCCCTCTCTTGGCCCACCCACCTGTCCGGCGGGTGAGCGATGGTCTATTTGTTCTGGGCTGGTATGTAGCTCACTTCACTCTGGGAGCCCACCATCTGGGCCCGAGACTCGCTGCCAGTAGCTCTCGGTGACCATATATGGCAAAATGATATATGTGATAAAAAGAAGCCAAATTCTCCAGTTGCGTCAGCCCCCGGAGCATGCAGCCTGCCGGGCTCGAAACCCCTTCCAGCCCGGCTCCCTGCCTCCCGCCCCCACCCTTGCTCCGGAAACCAAAGGGGCTCAGTGATTGGCTGGAGGAGCAGTGAGGGGGCGGGGCCTCCCTCTCTCAGAAGTCTTCCGCCCCCACCCCCCCCCCCACGGGGGGCTCAGACTGACTTCAACGTGTGTTCCGTGTGGGGAGGGTGATTACTGAGGGTGTTTGGCCCTGGCCTTAAACCAGAGATCAGAAGTTGAGTGATAACTCTCACATTCTTTTCAGAAAGCAGCCTCGTGTGGTACCGGTGTGTATGTGTCGGTAGGAGGGTGGAGGGGCACAACCCCAATTCCAAAGATAAAAGAAACCCACGTTCCCCAACATCCCCCTACAATTCCTTTGAACCTTACTTAACCCACCAAAAGTAAGCTGGGTGGGGGGAAGCGAGATATACATATATATGTGTATATCTATGGTAATGTAATTTTATTTTTCATTCACCTCCCTGCAGCGAGTTCCCACTGGGGGCCTGGCACCGTCAGGGATGCTGAGGGAAGGTGCCCAGCACAGGCAAGGTCCTAGCCTTCAAGCAAGGGAAGAGGCAGTGGCCATTGCTGTAGGGGCAGCCAGCACAGACCCAGGGGCTCAGGAGGCTCCTGGAAGGAGATGACACTTGAGCAGAGCCTTGAGGGACAAGCAGTAGTTTGCCTAGTGGTGGATGGGAATTGGGAGCAGAAACCCTAGGCTGAGGGGAGAGAGAGGGCGAGGGAGAGCAGGGTGAGTTCCGTGGCGGTGGTAGGCTCTGAGGCTGGGAGGTGGGCAGAGGCTGGAGCAGCGAAGGTCTTTTTCCAGGAGGTGCTAAAGGGTCTGGACCTCTGCCTGCCTCCCCTACACCTCTCACATCTGAGCCCGAGACCCCCCGCATATGTACACACCTATATGCCGGGTCTGGCTCACACGCCGATATCCGGTGGTGAACACGCTCACACACACACACACGTGCAGAGACCTGCGCTCATGCCCACCCATTGCCATTTCACATAAGCAAGAACATTTAGCAAAAGGGAAGAAAAGAAGAGCAATGAAGCACCAGTGGGAACCTGGGGGAGAAGACAGGCCGGTGAAGGCCTTCTGCCGGGAGCGGCCGTGGGAGTGGGAAGTGTGTGGGCAGGAGAGCAGGAGCTGTTGTTGGAAGGGGAGGGAGGTCCTGGCTCCTACCTTCGGGAAGGCCCAGGAAGGGATGGAGACAGCCGGTCGGCAGAGGGGGTGGGGGGGCCCAAGCACTGGCCAGTAGCCAGCCTCTCCCCACTGACAGTTCAGCTTGAGCTGTGTGTCTGTGTGTTTCCAGGGGGTCAACTCCCCCTTTCTGACACCCCCCCCAACACTCCTCCTTGGTGGGGACTGTGCCTCCTCCTTTAGCTGCACTTCTCTGAGTTGACCACAGAGGCTGGGGCACCAGCCGCAGGAGGCCCCTGAGAAAGTGCTCCGATGTCTGGCTTTCTCCCCTCCAGGGTGGATGCATTGACCAGATGTGTCCCTTGACACCCTGGGAGGCATGAGAGCCTGTCCTGACGGGGTGAGTGGCATCCCTGAACGTGCCTTCAGAGACCTGTGTCCACTGAGCATTCAGAGGGGAGATGCGGTTTTAGGGTACAGTTCGGTTGTTGCTTCTACCAGGAAGCCCTCCCTGGTTCTCCAGGGCTTGGCCAGGGACCTTCCTGTGTGCTCACTCGGACATCACCATGCAGTGGGATATGCCTGGTGTGGGGAGCAAGGTGCCAAGTGCAAATGTGTCTTATGACCTAGCCTGGAAGTCACACATCATCATTTCCATTACATTCTGTTCCTCTCACAGAGTGACCTTGATAAGATATAGGAGACGCCTCAGGGGCCTAAATACCAGGAGGTGAGGACCTTTAAGGGCTTTCTTAGAGCCTGGTTACCATACTCACTAAGTTTGGGATGGTGTGTTTTCCAGCCACAGATAACTAACAACAGTGGATGCCCTTGAAAGGGTACTTGGGCCCAGGGAGCCAGGCAAATAAGGTTGGGTGGGACTAATCTCTGGGTCTCTACATTAGACAGGATTCTTTTCATTACAAGAGAAAAAAAAATTCACTTCAAACTGAAGTATAGAAAGAAAGGTATTGGCTCACGTGACAGAAAAGCCCGAGAAACAGTGCTGGTTTCAGGAGTAGCCCAAACTAAGATTTCATGAGAAAGTACACGATTAATTGTCCAATGAGAGGCATGGATTAGTCAGAGGTGTTTGGAGGAGGAAGAGGTGGTGAGAATGATGGGCTGTGGAGGGTCACTGTACTGTTCTCTCCATTTTTGTACATGCTGTCAAATTTCTACAACAAAAAAAGTGAAGAACCAGAATGGGCATGTCTCCTAGGAAGGTGCCACCTTGTTGGTCTGTCTTTTTCTTCCCACACATATAGTCGATCACAACCACATCCCAACACACTCAAAGCACAGAGGGATTCTCTGCATCAAATGGCACCAGAGACGCATCCGGATACACACTCCTCCCTTTCCCAAAGTTCCCAAGATCTTCCAGAGGACAAGTCCTCTCCAACAGCCCCCTTCCTATTCCAGGAAGTCCGTTTGCCTCTGATCCCCATATCGATGGCGTCTTTCTGCTGCTATTCAGTAAATCTGTCCAAACTGAAGACACCTGCCTTGCCAAAGAGGCTGTTGCCACTCAGCGTCTTTGGCTGCAGGGACAGATTCTGAGGACAAGGATGGCATGTGTCCTGCGGACAGCTCTAGCCACAGTGCTTGGGATCCGGCTTGGCACATAGCAGGTACTCCATAAATATTTGTGGAGTAAATGAAATCTTTTCAAGAAAAAGGACCAGCAAGACTCGACTCTGCCACAGGTCTTCTCCCTCCCGGGTCTCAGCCTCACTATGCGTCGCTCTACAGTTACTTCCTCTCCCTCTGGCCTCCTCTGCTGCCTGGTCTCCACTCACCCCAGCTCAGCCACAGCCCCCAAGTCCCACCTCAGGGCATCCTTCTCTGCCGACTTTCAAGTCCCGCCTTCCAGGACCCTTCTACTCTCCCTTCTCTTATGTATTTAACCACTGCCTCCAAACTAGTCCGTCCCCATCAACATTCAAACATCCGCTAGTCTCTCCCGCTGAAATAACAAACAAACCTTCTCTTAACACATGTCCTCTTCCAGTTCCTTCCCTTCACAACCAGCTTCTTAAGAGGCTGTCCATATTCTGTTTCCCTTCATCTCACACTCAGTTCTTACTCATTTCCTTCTGGCTTCCACCACCATCACTCCACAGACATAATGTTGTCCTGGTACCAGTGACATCCTGGTTGTCCACATCCTCCTCTTCCTTGACCCCTCAATCCCATTAGACACCGTCGGCCGGTCCCTTCATGAACTCGCCTGGTTTTCCCCTCTCTCTCCGGTTGCTCCATTGAGATGCCTCCTTCACAGGCTCATCCCCTCTCTCAGGCTGGTAGCATTTCTTAAAACCAAGCCCCAAGGTCCCCTTGTCCACTCTGCAGTCTCTCACTGGGCAGGTCACTCATATTACTTATTTAGGCTCTTTTGTTACTACATATATATATATATATATAACTCCTCAGATAATCGCTATCCATTCTCCTCTCCTTCTAAGAATGTGTTAGGACACCCCCATCCCTGTGGGACACAGTCATGAACATGCACCTATGTGACACATGTCACTTCAGGGCAGAAGCTTTAAGAATCAGTAGGCAATTCGCTATGTCTCCTTTCTCTGCCTTAATCATAGTGGAAGCCTCTGTTAAGATGGAAGTTTCATCAGCCTTGTCCCTGAGTGTCTGTGACAAGTGACGTCTTCCTGATGACCTGTCTGGGATATGCAGCATACTAAGGAATACATCTGCTTAATAACGGTACTGAGATCTGGATTCAAGCCACTTATGACGTCTTTGTTGTTTTGGTATCAGGGTGTTGCTGGCCTCATAAAATGAATTGGGATGTATTCCCTCCTGCTGTTTTCTGAAAATTTGTGTAAGTTTGGTGTTATTTTTTCCTTAAATGTTTGATAGAATTCACCAGTGAAGCTCTCTGGGCTTGAAGTTTCCTTGGTGGGAAGGGTTTGGATCATGAATTCAAATTCTTTAGCAGATAAAACTCTTTGGACTTCCAATTTCATTTGTGTCAATTTCGGTAAGCTATAATGTGTCAAGCAATTTGTCCATTTCATCTGTGTTGTCAAATTGATTGGCATAAAGTTGTTCATAATAATTTCTAATTATTCTTTTAATTGGTTTACTATTATTCTTTTCCAGTGTCTGTAGGCTCTGTGGTCATAGCTTCTCTTTTATCCCTTATATTCATAATTTATTTTCCTTCTGTTTCTCTCTCCTTGATCCATCCTGCTAGGAATTTACCAATTTTGCTTATATTTTCAATGAACCAACTTTCGGCTTTGTTAATTTTCTGTTTGTTTCCTTCCTTCTCCTAACTTTGGGTTTACTTTGCTCTTCTTGGTCTAGCTTTTTGAAGTGGCAGCTTAGATCACTGATTTTATCTTTTTTCTTTGCTAATAAGCTAAATGTTTTCCTTTAAGCACTCTTTAGCTGTATACAAGCTTTGAGAGATTATATTTTCATTGATCATTCAGCTCAAAACACCTAATTTCTAATTTTCCTTGTGTTAAACACAAGATGACAGGCCCCCAAATGGAGTTGCTGACGCCCCATATCCCCAAACTGAGACTAATTATAGTCTAGGCTCTCCTAGAAAAGAAATCTTAAACCAGCCAGGCAGGAACCACCGGGTCAGCATTAGTTAGGTAACCTGCCAGGTAGACCACCGCTCCCCACCCCCATCCTCTAAAGGAAAGTAACTTTGCAACCAACCCGCTGTTTGGCCGAGTGTAACTTCCCTGATCCTGCTCCTTTCTCCCTATGAAAGCCTTTTATTGTACAGCTCCTTGGAGCTCCTTTCTGTTAGATTGGATGCTCCTGGTTCATGAATCATTCAATAGAGCCAATAAAAGCTTTCAAATTTACTCAATTGAATTACACTGTTTTTTTTTAAACCCAAAGCAGATGTCAAAATGATATGAAGGGGAGCGATGGAGCAGTTGTACGTGGTGGGGAGAGATGTCAGGTCTGACACCTGTGAAAGGAGGGAGGGAAGGGAGAGCTTCAGACCGTAGGACACTCAAATCTCAGCCGGCCTGTGAGAGTGGTCCTGGGTGGGCAGAGGTGGCCGGCTGTGCTGTCATTGGTGAGGAGCTGCCTGGGGAGGAAGTGAACACTGAGGCTGATCTGGAAGCGTGGCACTGAGGGCTGTCAGTCAACTACATTCTTTGGAAAAGGGCATCTTGAAGGGACACGTGGGTCATGGCCTCCTCGGCCACACAGAGCCTCCCTAAGCTAGGCCACGCGCTGGCTGTACATACTGTCACAGAACCACGCCCCTTCCGTTCAGAGAACTCACTTTGGTGGTAACTGCACCGCTCGTGAGCTTCACTCATGTGTAAGGTCTGTCCTTCCTGGAGAACAGGGACATTGAACTTGTTGGCCACGCCGTCTGCCGTGCACAGCATGTGCTTACAGGAAGGAGAGCATGAGCGAGTGACTAGTACTAATTCAGTCTCTCAGAACCCTGGCCGCCTGGGGGCTGCTGTGCCCCCGTGAAATCAGCTGTGCTGGCCAGGGGAGTTGTGTGGTACTAATCCGCGGGCAACGATGGATTCTTCTGGAACAGGCATCTCCGGATCGCCACAGTCTTTGTGAACCTTTCTTATAAAAGGGGTGGCATTTCTTCACCTGACTTGCTCCAGGGGTGGGGACAGCTGCGAGGCGCAGCAGAGACGTCTCTGAGTCCACATCCCCCACAAATGAGTTGTCCCCAGGAAACAGCTACGTGCCCCTATACCTGAGGCTTCCCTCTACTCATAACATGCCCCCTTACTGTCCCCTTTCCTTCCCCAGAAAGCTCCCCTTTGCTCTATTTTCCTTGAGGTGTTTCAGCTGGGACAAGGCAGGTTCTCGGGGCCAATAACATGGGATGAAAATATAGCCTCATGTTAGGAACACAGTCTAGGCTCAGATCCCAGTCGTCCAGGCTGCAGGGCTCTGGGCAAATCACTTAACCTCTCTGAGCCTCAACTCTCATCTGTAAAACAGAAACAGCAAAAGGGCAAAACCAAAGGCTGTTCTGAAGCATAAGCAGAACGCCTGGAGTTGGGGCTCTGACAAATCTTGTCATAAAGAAACCCAGCTTTCCCCAAACTTACTGGCAAAGCCCAAGCACACGCGGGATCCCAGTGTTCCATGGAAAGCAATTTGGGAAACACTGCTCCAAAGAATTTAGCTTTTATCTTGAGGATGCTGTAGACCTTCAGAACTATCACAGATGAGATCCAGATGGCCTTGGCCTCCTGCAGAACCATTCCAAGTGGAGTTATGGGGGGTTACGTCTCTGGACGTCAGTGAGGGATGCTGGAACCCTCTAGTGCTTTCCAGACTGTTGCTCTGCAGGGATATTGTGGTGACATCATGTGACACTCCTCTCTTTCATGCTAAAAGGACCTTTTCTCGGGTTTTTACTGATCACGGACAGAGATGCATGGAATGTTTTAAAGCAGGGTGCACCCTAAGGTTAGAGGCCCATTCCTTCCACTCCTCATTTTATAGGTAGGAGAACAGGCTCAGCTAGGAAGTCAAGTGACTTGCCCAAGGACACACAGAAGTGAGGGGCAGTGCCCAGAACTCAGAACCAGCTGCTGGGCTCTGAGGGAGATGACGTGTCTGTGTCAGAACTGGGTGTGTGAAGGACCATTCGGTGGGGATAGGGAAGGCCCTCAGCTTAGGGCTCCTTCTCCAACTGTGGCTTTGTGGAAGGAGGTAAAGGGAAGGATGAGGGTCAGGGGTTAATAGGCCTGAGTCCAGGTGGCAAGCAGCTGGGCCCAGGCACAAACGAAGGCCTGGTTTCTGGTGATTCTAGGGATGGGAAGGCAGGGATGGAACTTGCAGCAGATGGAAGGGAGACCAGAGGAATTTGGAATGGGCCCAAGGGGCCCAGCTCCCAGAAAATGAGGGGGAAACATGTTCTGCTCCGAGAGAACATTATTTACAAGAGAAGAGCAGAGACAGTGTCCTTTCTGGGGAGACTGGTGGGCTCTGGCTTATGTTTCTTGGCTGTGACCCATCATACCAATTCATGTTTCTAAGACAACAGGAGAACCAAATAGGAACAACATTAATGGTGATAAGAGGTGACTGTTGCAGGCTGGGCCAAGCCAGACAAGTTGAGCTCAAAGATCAGAAGTTTTGAGGCCAGTTCTAAATTTAGCGTCCAATTTTTGAGGAAGCCAAAATGAGCTCTCCCCGCATGAAGTGTGTCAGAAGAGGTCCAAATCCCAGGGAGAAACGAGTACAGAGGGGGTGGGGATCCCCCTTTCAGCCAGAGATGCTAAGAATGAGATCAACCAGGCTCTTTGAAAAAAAAAACCTCAGTGTCTTTTCAAACTAAGAGCTTTGAAAGAACCACATATCACGTCCCCTCTTCTCTCTCCCTTGCTGCTTTTTAAAAAATTTATTACTTAGAAAGACCCTCAAAGCAACTCAGAGTGTGTGGAGATGACACAGTTCAAGCCTCTGTTTCTCCATCCAACCCCAGCCCCCATCTCCCCGTAGTGGACCAGGTCTCACTCCCCGGGATGGGGGCTCCCGGCATCAGCGGGAAGAGTGCAGGTACCCAACCACGGCGGGCTCTTCCTATTGGCTCAAGACATCTCCTCATTGGGCAATTCATGAGACTGACATCTGCAAGTTGCTGACATCAATGCACCCCACAAAGAAGTCACCGGAGCCCCAGCTTTTCTGGTCCCCACCACGAACACTCCCATTGTGCCGGAATGGACTAGGGGTCCAAAGACCTGGGTTCCCTGGCCCTACCCTCCTCTTATCCTTTGGCCCCCAGACCTCTTACCTTCTGCCTCTGCCATTTGCTTTGCTGGAGATCCTGGAGCGTCAACCTCTCAGAGCAAGAGTTTCCTCGTCTGAAAAATGCCAAGTTGCCAGGTTGTGTCAAAAGCACCCCTGTGGGGTCTCCTGCCTTCAGACCCATCCCTCCACCCCGACATGTGCCCTCCAGGTCAGGACTCCATCACTCCTGCGGGAGGCTCCCTGCTCCCTGGGCTGCCCCCACTTACCCCGCACCCACAGGGCTGGCTTAATCTCCCTGAAGCAGTCCTGATCAAGTCACCGTCCAGCTCCAGACCTTCCCACAGCTGCCCACTGCCTACAGAATCAAGGTCCAAACAGTTCAGCCTGGTGTTCAAGGTCAGCCACGGTCTGGCCCCAGCCTACCTTTTTTTTTGCTTCATTCTTGTTTACCTACTTCTTCCAGCAAAGGGAGCCATGACTCTCCAGCTTTTCCTGTCTCTGGGCTTTCATTTACATGCATCATTTTATCTGAAATGGCCTCTACATTTCTGCACGTCTGGCCTTTACCCCGCTGGCCGCCCATAGCCTACTTATTAGTTGTAGGACTGTGAGCAAGTTATTTATACCCCGTGTCTGCACAAGATTGTTTCCAAAGACAGCCACAGCGATTGCTTCCGCCCTGCACGCCCTTTGCAATGTGACTTTGCCACTCATCCCATGTCAGTTTCCCTTCCACTTGAACCTGGGCTGGCTCTGTGACACTTGTGAGCCAACTGAACATGCTAGATGCGATGTGATGTGTTTGCACCCTGGGAAGTGGGCTGCTACATAAAGAAGTCCCAGCCGTCCTGTTAAGAGGAGTCACGTGAAGGACAACTGGAGGGCCCCAGTCATGGGACAAGGCCATCTGGATCCTCCAGCCGCAGCCGCAAGCCTGGCTAACTGTGGAGCAGAGAGGAGCGAGCTGTCCCTGCTGAGCCCTGCCTGAGTTCCTGACTCACCAGCTTGTAACCAAAGAAAATGATGGCTCTTTTAAGCCACTACATTTGGGGGTAGATTTCCGTGAAGCCACAGACAAATGCAACAGCCTCCTCACCTACAGAGTGGGGCTATTAATGGTTTCCTGCCTCACAGAAGGGCTGGGAGGATTAAACAAGTCAGTCTGTGTAAAGCACTTAGAACAGAGCTGGCACGTTGAAAGCACCCAATAAAGTTAGCTCCCACAACCGGAAATGACCTTGTTTAATTTTTTTACTCATCCCTGAAACCCCTCTCCCAGCTGTGCCCAGCATACAGTAGGCACCCAGTAAACACAGATGAACATCACATGTCCCATAAGCCTTTCCTGATGGCTGTCCACCAGAGGGACATTCTCCCTCCCCTGAGCCCCAGTGCACTTTATCAATGTCCCTCCTTCAGCCCTGAGCTCTGGCTGGTAGCCCTCTTTGTAGACTGTGAGCTCCTTGAAGACAATGGCCTTGCCCATAATACACGGGCGATACGTGTTTGTTGAATAAATGAATGAGTGAGGCATGGAGACAATGCCATCTGCCTTATCAGCCTAATCAGGCTTATTGTAATTTAAAAGAAGATGAATAAAGGACTCAGGCACCTCTGTGCTTCCTCTGGAGAAGCACGTCTAGCTGTACTTCTGCTGCCTCTGTGTCTTCTGGTCCCTTCTGTGAACTTTAACCTTTACGGCAGGAGAGAATCCAACACAGGGCCCTGGAGGAAGTCACCCTGTTCCCTGTCCCGAGAGCCAGTGACCTCGCAGGTATGGAAGTACAGGGTGTGACAAAACAGACCTGGGAAAGAACTGACGAGCCCTCGCTTGTGCCTGAAGTTCCACCTTGAGATGGAAAATAGCTGATTCCTAAGCCGTGATTCAATCAGACACCAGTTCAATGTCTGTAAGATTTGCATGGTCCAAAGAGACAACAGAATATGAAAGAGTGTAGGATTCCATTTGGTTCAAAGCTCTTTAGTTTTAGATAGAAATGGCTTGACAAGTCTTAAAAGCCAAAGATACAGAATTAAATTAAGTGGTAGAGTTTCCTGGTCGGGAATGTGACATCACTTAAATCTAGGAGTCCAACATACACATTCCAGTGTCCACAGCAGCACTGTTTACAACAGCCAAGACATGGAAACAGCCTAAATGTCCATCAACAGATGACTGCATAAAGAAGATGTGGTATAGATATACAATGGAATATTACTCAGCCATAAAAAGAACGAAATAATGCCATTTGCAGCAACATGGATGGACCTAGAGATTATCATATTAAGTGAAGTTAAACAGAGAAAGACAAATATCATGATGTCACTTATATGTGGAATCTAAAAAAAAAAAAATACAAATTTTACTTACAAACCAGAAATAGATTCACAGACAGAAAATAAACTGTGGTTACCAGCAGGAAGGAGGGGAGGGATTAGGAGTTTGGAATTAACATATTACTATATATAAAATAAATAAACAACAAGGACCTACTGTATAGCACAGGGAACTATACACAATTTCTTGTAATGAGCTGTAATGGAAAAGAAACTGAAAAAATGTATATGTATAACTGAATCGCTTTGCTGTACACCTGAAACTAACATTTTAAATTGACTACAATTCAATAAAAAATAAGAATAAAAAAAATAATGCGTTAAAAAAAAAATCTAGGCATCCTAGGCCATGTGGCACCTCCTCTGAAGCATGGGGTCATTGACACAACAATGGCAGGGAAGAGAAAAATGTTCTGTAATCTCAGAAGAGTTAAGAAGGCAGCCCCCCAAACAGTGTGATATGAATATTGTAGCTTCCTTGGTGAGTGAGCAAATTTAAAGATTTAAGTATAGAAAGTTTACAGGAATCCAAATCATGGTATTAATGTTTTTATGTAAAAGAATCTGTACACATTTGGTATTTACGTATTTATAGCTCAATAGGATTCATCCTATTTAGAGTAAAAATCTTGAAATTCCAACTGAAAATCGGTAGGAATGTAATGGATTCAAATTTATAATTTTAAACTGAAAACTCCTTAAACTCACATATATTGTATTGGAACATTTAAGAGACCTCAAAGTTCACCATATTTATAGGTTTAATTTATTGGAAGAATAATTTATATTTAAATACTTGGAAAGGTTCTGTTTGTTAATTCAGGCCATTTAGGTACATAAAAGAAACTGAATACAATAAAATGTTTAAATGCGATTTAAAATGTTGAAGGGAGTCTAACTTTGTAACTGGAATCAAATATTCAAAATCCTTTCAAAAGCAATCATGAAAATATGTTGAGCACAAATAGAATATGATTTGTAAGCTGAAGCCTAGGGAAGAACCAGGGTTTTGAATTGCAATTTCAATAAGTTAAATATTAATTTTAAAAGTCAGTGAAACCTCTGAACCATCTTTGTCTAGAAAATGAGATTTATGGTAATACATGCCTTGCAGGATTGCTGAGGATTAAATGGGACACCAGGTTTAGTGTATTTGGCACCAGGACCGGTACACGGTAAGCCTTCGATAGGACATGTCAGCAAATATTAGTATTATTAGCTCTTTCTTAAAAGAGAGTATTAAAATGTTCTGAGATAAGAGGGATGTTCTAAGATACAGGATGTGACCCAGGACACAGGTAATCCCGGTGGCAGGGGTAAGAAATCCACCACACAGTCACCCTGGCTAGCAAGGCTCACTCTCATTTCGTCTGGGTCTCCCCCAGATGTGGCCGGCTTCTCCAGCAGGTGTGCAGGTCATTATCATTACCCCACCCAATGTCCCCTTTGCCAGTGCCCATGGGTGGCATTTCTCTCATTCATCCATCCCACAAACATCCACTGATGGATGGACCAGCTCCACTGATGTTGGTACCAGGCGTCGTTCTAGGCAGTGGGGATACTGCCGTGACCACGGGTGGAAACCCCTGCCCTCCTGGGGCTCACATTCCAATAGGGGAGATAGATGTTACACAAAGTCAACAAGTGAATAAAGCGATATGTTAGAAGACGACATGCTGACGGAGAAAACCCACAGGGCAAGGGAGTGGGAGTGCCGGGGCGGGGGTGCAGTTTTAGGATGGGTATTCATGGTAGACACCACTGAGAAGGGACATCTGAGCCATCTGAGCCAAGACTCTAAGGAGGTGAGAACGAATTCTGCACCCAGGGAATAGTCAGTGCAAAAGGTGGGAGAAGGCCTTGAAGATCCAAAGAACGTGGAGGAGGCTGGTGGGGCTGGACAGGGGTAAGCAAGGGGGAGGGGAGGAGATGAGGTCAGAGAGGTATGGGTGGGGTGGGGGGCCTGATGATGGGGGTCCTCAGGGCCTTCAGAAGGACTTTGGCTTTTACTCTGAATGAAGTGGAGAGCCACTGGGATATTCTGGGGACAACTGGAGAAATGTATGAACTGTATATTGGAAACAATTTAATCAATATTCAAATTCAGGGGTGTGATAACTCCTAATAAGGTGAAATAAAGTTCTTGGAGAGAGGAGGGTACAGCTCAGTGGTAGAGCCCATGCCTAGCGTGCACAAGGTCCTGGGTTCCATCCCCAGTGCCTCCACCATAAACAAACAAACAAAGTAAACCTAATTACCCCCACCAAAAAAAAAAAAAACTTAAGGGTCATTCTTCTTCAAAGAACCTTGCTAAAGTATTTAGAGCTAAAGGGTCATGACGTTTGCACCTTACTGTCAAACAATTAGGCAAAAAAGAAAAAAAAACTATTTGTAATAATAATAATTATCTATTACTGAGTAATAAATTAGGTCAAATTTAGAGGCATGAAATAAGATCACACACATTTTATGAGGGATTCTGAGATTACCACTGTTCATTTTTCAGTTCTTTAGTGTCTTCTAAAGTATATTAATTCAGTCTGTAATGTTAATTGAGCTCTGATCATGCTCAAGGTACTACGTTCAGAATTGTAGAGATCCAAAGATTAACATAGGTCCTTCCATGAAAGGATATATATGGATATCATTCACTTTATTCATTCAACAAACATTTAATGAGCACCTACTATGTGCCATGCACTGCTCTGGGCAAAAAAGACATATCTCTAAGTAAGACAGAAACTATGCTGGCTCTCCTGGAGCTTAAATTATAATGGCGCTAGTTAAACAATGAATAGATAAGAAAATTAAGTAGTAATTTAAAATTAAGTAGTAATTAAGTAGTGTTATAAAAAATACAAAGGGCTTATATACTAGAGAGTCATTGAGTGGCTACTTTAGATTGGGTTGTCAGCCAAGAAAGGGCTGAGAAAATGGGCTGAAAAAAAGAAACTCAACTGAAGAAGCCCAATGATATCCTTTTCTCACGTAATTCCTAAGGATCAAAACTCTGGGAGCAGCTTATCTGGGCGATCCTGGCTCTGGGTCCACCATGAAGTGTGGTCACGGTGTCGGCATCTGGCGGCTCATTTGAGGCTGGAGGATCCACGTGTAAGACCCGCTCCCGTGGCTGCTGGTGGGAGGCCTCAGCTCTTCCCCAGGTGGGCTTCTCCACAGGGCCGCTTGAGGGTCCTCACGGCATGGCGGTTGGCTTCCCCCAGATTGAATGACCCAGAGAGAGAGGAAGGAGGAAGCCGCAGTGCTTTTCCTGACCTAGTCTTAGAGGGCACCACCCTCACTTCTGCCATATTCTGTTCTTCAGAAGTGAGTCACGAAGTCCAGCCCACATTCAAAGGGAGGGGAACCAGCTCCAGCTCTCTGAAGAGCAGAGTATCAAAGAACCCTCTTTGTAAATGTCACACATGATTTGTTGTAATAATTATTATTATCCATATGGGTAACTCTGCTGAGACGTCCCACAGAGGAGAGGTAGAACACAGATCTTCCAATAACAACTGGTCCGCAGCTCTCTCTCTGATCAGAGGGCCGAGAGGGCATATGCAGGGAAGATTCTGGGGGGAAGGAAGAAGACTGGGCAAAAACAGCATGAGAACAACCTTAACCTCCTCCATCGTAACGGTTGCTGTTTTCAGGAAGGAAAAGGCTACCAGGAGTTACCTCCAAGGTTTCTGTGATTCCTTCCCTAAGGACGGGCTGGGCAGATGGTCAGGAGGTCATCCATCATCTTCAGCACCCGTCTCTGGTGCCTGGCACGTTGCACTCGGGTTCTGCAGGCACTCAGTAAATACTTGATGATACTGATGTTGAAAACTCTCACACATTTGTTCTCTGTTTATACGGCTGAATCTCCCTATCTGTGTATTCATGCCTGATGCTTGTTGTTTAGTTAAGGATCACAATTTTGATGAGAGACCAGCATCGTAGTCCCAGTGATGGTCTGTGGATTCATTCAACCACTAGAATCATAATGACAGAAAAGACTTAATACTCACTATGCCCCAGGTTCTGTTCTCAATGACATTCACATATTAATTGATTTAATCTTAAAGCAACCCCATGAGCTCCCACAATCTCCATGTCACAAGTGAAGATACAGAGGCACAGAAAGATTAAGAAACGTGCCCAAAGTGACAGAGTTCAGTCTTATTCTGAGAGTCTGCATTTAAAACCACTATGCTGGATTGTGTCTTAATTGCATAATTCCTCTTTCATGTTTTAAGATACCTAAATACAAGCAGGAGGTGGTACTTAAATCATGTATCAATAATTCATCGTAAGATCTGGGGAACTAGAAAGTCCAGGCAACACAGAATGCTAAGCAGGCAATGAACCTAGGAAATATGGGGGCCAAAGTTTTCAAACTGGATTCTGAAGCATCCCTGGCTTCCTGGGGTGTCCCAGGTTCTGCTTGTTGGGAGCAAGTGAGCTCTGTGGACCCTCATTACCCCAATTCAACCACAGCACCCCACTTGGATCTGTGGATCAGACTGTTTCTCTGCATATATCCAGGATTGCACGGACCACCGCAGCAGCTCCAGACTGTCAGTGAAATTTGTGGAAGATCTTGAAATAGACAAAAATATTACTGTTTCCTTTCCGTGGTGCCATGTCTAGAGGACCCTTCCGGGGTTACCTGATTCTAGAGGGGTTTGACCCTTCTGTTCTTTCCCTTTCTTCTTTACCATTTTGATACTCTGTAGAGACAGAAGTTAACTTATGGAGGTGATGCAAATGATTTCTGTTCATAGAAATTCAAATGAATTCTGTACAAGGAAGATGCAATTGACTTCTGCCCTGCGGTAGAGGTCATTTTTGCATCTATTAGCAAACCAGCGTCAGCATTCCAGATTGTCTCTCTAGGGGTCTGTTCTTTGGATTCTCCTCTGAACTGGGTTGGACGTCATACTAGTTCTCGCAATTGATGAGTTCGGTAAAATCTTTAAAACGGGTCCATTTTATTTGTATATAGAAGTCGTAATTCTACTTAAAAAAATTATCCTTTAGCAAGATGGTCTCTCTGCACACACTCTGGCCTCCTGCCTTTCTTGCACCCCATTTAATCCATTCTCCACACACGAGCCAAAGCCAAGGGCAAATCTCAGCATGCTCCTCCTCGGCTCAATACTGACCGGCTGTGCAGCCTGCTGACAGCTGAGTGGGTCTGGCTTCTGCTAAGACAACTGCGTGGCACCATCCTGAGACGGGCACCTTGCCTTGCACCGGATAGTGGGCAGCCTCCCAGGAAGGTGCTCCACCCAAGGGCCCCCCGATCAAGCCCGGATTTCACCAGCGGCACCCACAGACTCGCCTTCCGAGCTCAGGACAGAGACGGCTTGTGAGTTTTGTTTTGTTTTTCAGATTTACAGACCGACTCCCTTTCTCTTCCCCCAAACCTCATTCCCCAGCTCCTAGATTCTGTGCCAAACTGGCATTTCTGAGCCTGTCGCTATAAAACAGAAACCAAATAAACTTCTACTCAGAGCTCAACCTTTGGTCTCTTACTATTATTTTTTCTTAAATAAAATCCTCGAGCGCTCTTGAATCCCCTTAGGGTAAAACACAAGGCCCTTGGGAAGGCCTACCCAGAAGGCCCTGCAGGCTCCAGCCCCCTCCTGTCCTCAGTCTCTCTGCTCCAGTGACGCTGGCCTCCTGACTCACCCCTCCCAGACCCCGAGGCCCCCCACTTTGTGTTAGTACAGCCCTACTCCCCTTCCCCCGCCTCCTGCCCACCCTCGTCTGCCTAAATAAAACACCCATTCACCCTCCCAGTCTCTCCCTAAACATTACATAGCTTCTGCAGAACGACTTGGTTGGCTCCTCACCTCCATCTTCTTACACGAACCCAGCACCCAGCACTTCCCAACAGCCCGGCAGTGATAATTATTTAACTATTTATAAATACTGGTCTAAAGTCTCTCCTTCCCCCAAAACCATAAGCTCCAAGAAGCAGGAACCAGATCAATTGTTTCGTAATCTGTCCCCTCTGATTCTCTCAGGACCAGGCTCCCAGGAGGCACTCAGTAACACCATTATTTGTTGATTGACAGAGGGTTCTGAAGCCCAGGTGTGAGGGTCATGAAAGGCTGTCGGGATTGGCGGGGCACACGTGGTGGCTGTAAGTGAATTACGGGTGGGCTGGGATGGCTGCCTGGCCTCTAATCCATGGCTCAGCCCCCTTGCCTTGAGTCTGGGCACCCCGTAATCAGGTACTGTATTCATCAGTCTTGAACTGGCCTAGGCCATTGCTTCATCAAGTCCTGGTTTCCCTTCTGACAGTTCTCTGCCAGCTGGCCTTCTTTTGGCTTATTTGCCATTAATTGCTGAAATGAAAGTGTCCCCAGAGTATCTCAAAATGCAGTCATTTCAGACAGTTCAGCAGTCCTTCAAAAGGTTAAACAGTTACCATGGGGACCAGCAATTCCACTCTTAGATGGATCTATCTATCTATATATATACATACACATACATACATACATACATACATACACATACTCAAAGGAAATGAAAATCTATGTCCACAGAAAAACTGGTACAAGAATATTCAAAGCAGCATTATTCATAATAGCCAAAAAGTAAAAACAACCCAAATGTCCATCAACTGATGACTGGATTTATAAAATGTGGTAAATCCATACAATGGAATAGTATTCAGCCATCAAAAAGCAACGATGTGCTGATATACACTATGACATGGATGAACCCTGAAAACATGCTAAGTGAAAGAAGCCAAACACAAAAGACAACATAGTCTATGATTCCATTTATATGAAATGTCCAGAGTAGGCAAAGCCAGAGGACCAGAAAGTAGATTAGCAGTTGGGTCGAGCTGAGGCTTTGGGAGGGAAAAGGAATGACTGCTACTGGGTATGAGTTTTTGTGATCACAGGGGTGATGAAAATGTTCTCAGGCTGACTGTGTTGATGATCACACAACTCTGTCAATATACGAAAGGCCACTGAATCGCACACTTTAAATGAGTGAATTGTATGGTATATGAATTATATCCCAATAAGGCTGTTAATTAAAACAAAATGGCAGTATGTGCTAACCTTGTTGGGTTAAGATTCTTGGGAGAATCTACTAAAAGATACCCACTTTCTCCTGCCCCCGCCTCCACTCCCTTCATTCATGAAAAACCCATACATGCATGAATATAAAAGTTTCATAAAACATCAGGAGATTCCCAGATAGACTAAAGCCCATTTATCGCCTCCCTAAACAGTTATAAGCCCCAGGAGAACCCTGTCTTGATGAAACCATCGCTAGAAAATGTTAGGTCAGCAGCAAATCTGAAGTTTCTTTCCATCCACGCCTTGTCTTGGCCTTGGACCACTCTTGTCACAGTCCTGCCTAGCCTTCTCGCCCTCTTCCTCTTCAAGCTGACATCTTTTTTTTTTTTTTTTCTTTTGAGGTACATAACTGACGGACAACATTGTATTAGTTTCAGGGGTACAAAATAATGATCTGATATTTTCACATACTGCAAAATGATCATAATAAATGTAGTTAACACCCACAACCACACAGAGTCACAAGATTTTTTACTCTTGTGATGAGAACTGTTAAGATCTACGGTCTTAGCAACTTTCAAATGTGCACATACAAATGACGGTTGCCAGGCTGCACGTTACATCTCTGTTGACACCCTTTCTTGATCAGTGTGGTGTAGTTTAAGATGGCCTGCACGGCCCTCATGCCCGCGTATTTCTCCCCTGTGACACGGCAAAAGGAAGATGGGCTTGATCTCATCCCCTGAGCCCTTTAAAAGCAGAGTGCTCTCTGGATGGTATTGGAAGAGAAAGCCAGAGGGATTCAAACAGTGACAAGGACTCTGTTGCTGGTTTTGAAGATGGAGGACATTGCATATGATAAACAAGGCAAATGGCCTCCAGGAGCAGAGAGAGTGGCCCTGGGCTGACAGCCAGCAAGGAAATGGGGACCTCAGACCCACCGCTGCAAGGAATTCTGCCAAGTGCCTGAACAAGCTGGGAAGTAGATTCTTCCCTAAACTCCCCAGATAGCCCGGCCCGACCATCGTGTTGAGTTCAGCCCTGAGCAGAGAACCCAGGTGAGTCCACAGGGATTTCTGCCCTACGACTGAGAGACGTTAAGTGGGTTTGGTTCAAGTCTCTGAGTTTGCAGTACTCTGTAAGGACGAGCAGAGCCCTGGCACAATCCGTTTCACAGCACTATGCGGCTGGCTTTCCTTCGGATGGATGTTTCCAGACCCAGCTCATTTCCTCATAAAATTCCTAAAATGGTTATCTGCCCCTCCAGAAGGTGGAATCATCATGCTCTGATGCCTCTGAGCCTGGCTCTTACCATCCTCAACTCCGCCATCTGCTGGGGGAGCCTTCTCAATTTCAAAAAGGTAAAAGTTTCAAAGAGTTAAAGCTCGGAGGAACATTGGGCCATTGCAGGTGAGAAAAGTGGAGGTGGGTGCTCACCTCCCAGGGGAAGGAGCTGCCCGAGGCAGGGACCTCGTGGGACACCGCTCACCCCCCGCACCCTGCTGTGCACCCACGACACTGCTGATAGGTACTGCTGGACTGAAAGTCCTCGACCAGAGGGGCTGGCTCGGATGCCGGAGGGATGAACCCTGAGATGAGATGAGAAGGTTCTGGGGCCCCAGAAGCTTGATGAAAGTCTTGGATGGAAGATATGGGACCCCAGGCTGGAGTCTGAGAAAGGGGCCACAAGGGAGCAGGGTTCCGATGCTAATTCCACAGAAGCATGGACTCTAGCTACTCCAGACAGACAGACAGACATCACTCTGAAAGTTTTCAACCCTCTGTTCTAATCCCGTTCCTCACCAGCAGCTTTTGGACATGGAGTGCTGTTGTTCGGGGGCTGTGTGTGGCGTGGCATATGTGACGGACGTGGGGCCGTCCTACCTGGCTGCTGGCAGGAAGGGGTCTTTCACACCTCGACGCCCTATCCCCCCCCCCCCATTTTCTATCGGGAAGAGCTAACAGCATCAACAGTGAGTCCCTGAAGGTCTCCCCTCCTGCCTTCCTTTACCCATCAAACACCCAGAGCCCTACTTCCTGCCTTTACTGATGAGAACCATTCATTTCTGGAACCAATCAGTTATTTCTGCCTGAATGAGCTGGTGTCTCTTCTTGCTTGGAAAACTTCAATCGACTTAAGTCCATCTCTTTTCCCCCACTGGAACACTATCTCATGTATCTGAGAGCCCAGATCTCTCTCGATTGGGCAGTCTTGGGCTTCTTTATGTCCTGGGCCCGAGGTGAAAATGCTGAAAAGCTGGGGGGAGGAGTGAGGGTCTGTCCGTGGCAGCTGTCTGTCTGTCCCCGCTCTGAGGGGAAGCCCTCTCACTCAGGCTCATGAGAATCGCTAAATCATCTGGATTTGCTCTGCCCTTCTCTGCGGGTTTGGGAATGAGTCTGTGGGTCTGTGGCTTCGCGTGTCATCAAGAAATCTGCCTAGACCCACAGAATTGCTTCTGCCCCAGGGCTGGGCCCCTTTGGAAACCTGACAAATGCAAGGAGTAACAGAGTGAGTTAAACACACATGTGTAAACATGTGTGGGCTAGGATAAGCTTGTGTGTGATCACAGGAATTCTAAGTGTGACTTGTCACAATCCCTCATTTCAGTCAAGCAGGAAACTTGACACTCCAAGGGAGAGGAGCCAGAAAAGAGGAGGAGGAGGAGGAGGAGGAGGAGGAGGGAGGAAGGGAAGGAGGGAGAAGGCCTCTGACTCTCTGGTAAGAGCGTGGGGGCGGGGCTGAGGGTCCTCCACTCCCCCCTGACCCCCTACCCGCCCCGCCCCCGCAGCCTCCCAGGAAGTGTGTTCAGTCCTTACAGGCTGAACGTCTCAAACACCACCTCACAGATACAGCAGAACACGGTGGGGGATGTGTGTGTGGGGGGTTGGGGTAACCGTCTGCAGTACACCCTTTCCTGCCTCCCTGGACAGAGCTCCGGGGGCGCAAAGGTGAGGGGAAGCTATTTCAGAGGCACATCCTTCACTCACAACCCTATTTCTGGAGGGCCCTGACACCTCCTTCTGGTGGGAGGCTTCTCCCATCCCCTTCTGGGCACCAATCACCCCCAGAACTTGCCTGCCCTGGGTGTTCGAGATGACCTCTTCCCTTCTGAGTCCCCTAAACCAAGTCCCCCTAACACTGAACTCCTCTGCTGAGTTTATGATTACCATCTCTACCCAAAACTTGATCTCCTTTCTTGTCTGGCTTCAGTACCCCTCAGGATTGAGGAGGATCAATTGAAACCCAGCAGGACCCTGCGGGGCCTTCCCGGGTACAAAAGGCCCTCCGTGTACCCTGCTCCTTGTTTGTAGAAAAAAGGCTTTAGTCTCCTCGGCCTTCCCGAGTTCCAAAGAGCAGAATCCAGCAGTTAACGATTAGGACAAAGTCACAGGACCCCAAGCTCCTCCTGAAAGGACACAGATCACAATGTGATGCACATCTCTGAGCTGTTCTGCTAAGACCCCCACCAGGTGGAGGATGGAGACCACACGCTGACCACAGCACATCGACCCCAGACTGAATGGAACCAGAAGGTTGATGATTGAGATTCCCAAAATATCGCTCCGTTACCTCACCACCAACCAATCTGAAGAATGTCCACGAGCTGATCAGGCATCCTACGACCCTCTCCCCTCCCTCTGTCTTTATAAACCTTTCCCTGAAAGCCACTGGGGAGTTCTAAGCATGAGCTGCCTGCTTAGCGCCCTGCAAATAAACCCTTATTTTGCTGCAAACACTTGCGTTCGGTTTGGCTTTCCACGCAGCCAGCCCGGGAGCCCTTGCTCGGTCACAGTCCAATTCCCTTCCAGAGGGAAGTCCTTTTGGCCAGGGCCAGCCAGCTCCATCCCCTCCTTTCCCTCACCTGAAGCAGATAATGGTCGTGTGGAGGCCTGGGGACGGACGTAGCAGGTCAGCGAGGCTGCACTTCCTTGCCCCAAACTCCTTTCCCTGGGTGTTTCCAAGGAGGGGGTGGTCACAGACGCTCCCGCGGGGGGCTGGGAGGCTCACATGTGCTGCCCCACTCTGCCTGCTCCCCCCATCCTCCAGAGGCCGTGGCCCGTGGCGGCCCCTCCCTCCCCGGACCCTCCCGCAGCATCTCTGGCTCCTGGGCAGGTGTGGCTGCTCGAGGATCCGGGTCCCACTTCTGCAGATGCCCACCCCGCCAGGCTCAGGGCCAAGAGAGCTGCCGGGGGTCCCTGTCCAACCTTGTGAGCCCAGCTTGTGGGTGTGGATTCCGACTCGGTCTCCATCTCCCCCACTTTATGTCCATATTTCTTTCCCACCTACCTCCTACCCCTCCTTGGGCTTCAAGCTCCAGCATCAGACTAGAAGACAGCAGGTGTGCAGAGACCGCTGGACCGGTGCCCACGCTGCCTCAGGTCCCATCCCTGGGACAAAGCCGCTTCTCTACCCACGGCTCTGCCTCCCTTCTGCTGCGGCCGCTCCTCCGACTGCACGCCGACTACTCAGGTGGTGTTACTGACAGCTCCCACAGCACGTGTAGGAGCCCAGGTCCTCGAAAGTGGTTGGTTCACTCGAAAGGTTCTTGAACCTGAGCCCACATTGGAATCACCTGGAGGCCTTGTTAAAACCCAGAGGGCTAGGTCCACCCCCAGAGTTCCCGATGCTCAGGGCTAGGGTGGGGCCTGAGAATTTGCCTTTCTAATAAGTTCCCAGGGGATGTGGCTGCTGCTGCTGCAAGATGGCGAGGACAACGGGGAGGGGTGCCCCTGCCCACAGCGCTGCAGGCTCCCTTGTGGGTAACCGACTCCCCGCAGGCCCTCCGGGGTCACAGGGCCAAGTTGGACCCAGGGGCCTAGTCCAGGCCGGCTCCTCAGCCCACGCTGGAGGGCAAAGCAGCGGAGCCTCTGCCTCCTGGGGGCAGCCTGGCGAAGGGAGCAAAGGCCGGGGGCAGGCAGACCCAATGTGACCCCTGACATGGTCATCTGGAGCCAGTGTCCTCGGGCAAGTGTCCCGTTTGGTCATCCAGGGGTAATGGTGCCACACAGTTGTCACGGGGTTGATGTACATGAAATACATGCTCGAGAAAGCCTGCTCCCTCTGCCCGGACTCTGAGCTGCCTTTTGCCGTGGGTGATTCAAAACGGGTGGCTGAGTCTCTCACCATTAGGGCAAGACTTTACATTTGCCTCCACTCAGCTGAGTTTTGCTGGTTTTCAGCCAGCTTTGCAGCCTGCCACGGTGCTGTCGTCTGGCGGCCCGCCCCCTGCCCTGCCCTGGCCTTGCTGATACCACGTCGCCTGTTTCAGGGCTCACAGCGGGGCGGGAGAGCAGGGCTTCGTCCCAAGGTCAGGGAAGAAGGAGCTCCTAAGCCGCCACCTTTGGCACTCTGACCTGGGAAGCTGCCGCCCTAGCTTCTGGTGAGTCTTTGCACCCCAGCTGGATACATCAACTTAAAAAAATAACGGAGGTGCTAGAGGGAAGAAGGGTCCTGTGTACTCACCCACCGGCGTGTTGCCACGTGGATACTTCCTGTGTGAACTGCAAAGCCTGGGAGACACCAGACCTGGGCTGCCTACGTGACCAGCTCCAGGAGGGGGCGCTCTGGGGGCATCTCCCCTCAGTAGACCCTCTTCCCCGTGAATAAACCACCAAAGAGAGAGAGAACTGAGGAACAAACTTCTTACAGAATTTAATGTTTTCAGGGCTGGGCTGGGCAGAGGAAATAAACAGGGGTTTCACCAGCAGAAAAGCCCAGGGGTCCCAGAGAGCTGGATGGGGCTGACTGGACGGCAAGTCACCAGGAACTTACTCTGTCTCAGTCTCTGTCTCAGAACATTCCAGAACCATGGCTGCTCCTTAAACCCGAACTTGCTGTTGCTCCTTCTTCTTCACTTCTGCCCAGATGTCTGACAGGTCCTGGATAAACTGCTGGATCTAGCAAGGCCAAGGGACTGGAGTTAACCCCAGCCGGCAAAAGGCCACCCATTCAAAAACGGACCATGTCTGGGCGTAACCTGCCTGTAAGGAGTCACCATTCTCCTGTGACCGACTTCTTGAGGCCACTTTCCATCACTTGACATTTATTTTAGACGACAGGGAGAATCAGGCTTAGCAGACTAGAAGTGATAAACAGAAGTGGATCTGGGAACCCTAGAGGCAGACACAGTGAAAGGGTGAAGTACAGGCTGACAGTCTAACAACAGGGAGGCAGAGGGAGCTTTGAGCAGACTGAGCTAGGAGCGTTTAGCAGGAAGGGGTCAGCTGGTTTCCGGGCAGATAGCTTTCAGCACTTTAACAACCTTCAAGGCGGTCATTTACTTGAAACCCAGAATCGGTGCTCATTATGATAATCTTGAGTTATCAAGAGAAGTTTAAATTCTATTCACTAACTTCTGTTGTAACACACCACCCATACGACACAGTGGAAAGAACACAGCCTCCTAAATCAGAAGACATGGGGTCCCCCCAACCTAAATGTCCATCAACAGATGAATGGTTAAAGAAGATGTGGTATATATACACAATGAGAAGTTACTCAGCCATTAAAAAAAGAATGAAATAGTGCCATTTGCAGCAACATGGATGGACCTAGAGACTATCATACCAGGTGAAGTAAGTCAGACAGAGAAAGACAAATGACATATGATATCACTTACATGTGGAATCTAAAAAAAATAGTATAAACGAACCTACAAAACAGAGAAACAGACTCACATAGAAAACGAACTTACGATTACCAAAGGAGAAGGTGGGGGAGGAATAAATTGGGAGTATGGGATTAACAGACGCACACAACCACATATAAAATAAACAAGGATTTACTGTACAGCACAGGGAACAATATTCAATATCTTGTAATGAACCATAATGGAAAAGAATTGGAAAAAAGAATAGATATGCATATATAGGTATCACTGAAGCACTCTGCCATACACCTGAAGCGAACACACTATTATAAATCAACTATACTTCAATTAAAAAAAGGTAGACTTGGGGTCCTGATGCAGCTCTGGGGAAATCACTTCCTCCTTCTGGGACTCAGTTTCTTTCTCTTTAAAAAGGGAAGATGGAGAAAAGGTTGGCCTCGATGGCCTCTAAGATCTCAGTCCTAAAATGTTTCCTTTTTGGTAGTGTTCCCCAAGGTGGGGCTACCCAGACTGTCCAAAACTCTCAACGACCCCGTTAGTCGCTAATACTGTTACTATTACCAATATAATTCCTATTTCGCAAAAGAGGAAACAAAGAATCACTGAATTAAAGTAACTTTCCCAAGGTTACAGAGAAGACAGTCCAGTATTTCCCAAAGTATGTTTTTATAATACGTACCCTCAAAAGGGCTCTATGGTCAAGTAAGTGTTAGAAACTTAATGTCTTGGAGAGTCTCAGGGCAGAGCCAAAGCAAAGGCAGTGTGAAGTCCTGTATTTTAAAACCATCCAACTTCATTTAACTTAGATTTTTCTAAATTTTTTAGTCCACAGAGTCCTTTTATTCCCCCAGAAGAAACTTACTAGTATCTTGGAATTCTAGGATTTGCCAAATACGGTTTGGAAAATGCTGCTCCAAGCAGTTTGGGCTTTATTCAGAGATAATGCTGGGACTTCCACACGCAGTATATTGAATTCAAATGGTCTTGGCCTATTGCAGAGTCCCTTTTCCTAGGTGGTACCTTGCTCCCAGTTCTAGATTAATGGCCCCCTTCTGAAGCCCATGCTGAGAGTCTCCGGGTGGAGCGCAGCAATACGCCTCAGCCCACAGGTGATTCTGATTCTGTTAAAATTTGAGAACCACGACTCTGGGGGTGGTCCCTCCACTCAATCAATGAATAATCAACCTGGCTCAGTGGACCCAGCTGGCCAGGGACTCGGGCCTCCTCTTACCATGTCCAGCTGTTTGTGCGTGTCGTCCAGGGACACGAAGGTCGCCTCCTTCAGCTGCTTGCTCACGATCTGGAAGAGGTTCAGAGTTGCCATCTTAATGGTGCCAAGCAGGAGGGTCTTCTTGGCGGCTGTGTTCTGGATGTGTGCCCAACGAGATTCCTGGGGAGGGCATGAGGGCGGGGCGTGAGCACTGTGAGCGTGAGTGTGTGCGTGTGCGTGTGCCCTTCTCTCCCTCTGCGCCCGGAAGCCCCCGCCCCGCCCCGGGCGCTCACCCAGATGATGACGTCGCTGCGCGCGCGGTCGAAGCGCATCTGCAGGCGCGCCAGCTCGTTGTTGTGCTGCAGGATCTCGTCGTCCTTCTCCTCCTTGTAGCGCGCCAGCCGCGCCTTGGCGCGCTCGATCTTCTCCTGGCCCTCCTGCGCCGACTGCATGAGGTCGTGGTGCATGCTCACCAGCGTCTTGTAGCGCGCTATCACCTCGTGGATCTCTTCGAACTGCGGCGGGGGACTGGGGTCACTGCACCGCTGCCCCGGGGGCCCGACCCCACTCCAAGCCCCCAACTCCCAGCCTCGCTGCCTCTGCTTGGCAGGGAGGCCCTGGGCCAAGGACACAGGGCAGAGGCTGCGAGGCGTCCTTGGCGTCCCAATGCGCTCTTCCTGGGTTGGAATGGGCCGTGGGCCACGTGCTGGGGGCACGTGCAACTGAACCTGGTGTTCTCAGTCTTGATTGCTTGTTCGAATCACTTGTGAGCTTTACAAAGGACACCTGCGAGGCTCCACTCTCAGAGACCCAGATTTAAAAACCCTTCTGAAATTCCCCGAGCTGATCTAGGCTGAGAATTGATGGCAGCAGTGGGGGGTGAGAGGGTGCATTTTGAGATGCCTCCCATGCAATAAAGATCCTATTCAGCAGGAATGGCCCACGAACCACTTATAAGCCAGAAACTGCTAAATGCTAGGAGCAGAGCAGGAGATAAGGAAGCCAGACCCTGCTTTTGTGAGGCCTACGACTGGGCGTGGCGTGGAGAGAGGTCAGAGGAGTAGTCAGTTACAACACAGCTTGATAAGCCCTATCGGTGACTGGGGGATGGACTGCAGGAGACTGCTGGGGCGTATCTCCAGCACGGTGCTCTCTGGTATTCGTTCACCAATTGCGGTGGCCTCCCTCCAACCAGGGGCTGGAGAGGTTACAAGTGGGGCAGGTGGCCGGCCAGGCTCAGCTGCCTTCTCCGGTATGGTCCAGTGCCACGTCACTCTGGCCCTAACTTGCCGGCCCCACTCAGCAGAACAGAAGCCCTGCACCAACCCTTCTTTAGAAGGTGGTATGAGCACGACTTCCAAGATGCCAACTCACGTCCCCGGGGGTTTTATCAAAGTGTGCCTTCCAGCCACCCAGGGGACACTCCCTGAGCACTTTCTGCATCTCATGACTTTTCCAGCAATAGATTGGTGTTCCGGCAACTGCCCCGCTAGCCTTTCCTCAGATATATCCTCTGTAGGCAAGGGCCACTTAACACAGCATTAGAGATGGAAACAGGCAGAGAAGATGTCCTGGGAGAAGGGATGGCTAAAATGAGACCAGAGGTAAGAAGATGGCCAGGCAGGGGCAGGCGGGGGAAGGTGCAGAAGTCGTACAGGTAGAGGGAACAGCCTGGGTGAAGATGACAGGGTGTGCGGGGCAAGTTCAGGATGAGGAAGAGAGTGTCGCATGAATGGCCTGAGTTCAAGCTGGGGAGGGAGACATCTCCCTGGAGAAGGAAAAAAAGTGCCCAGTAAACCTTGAGGAGTGTGGAAGTCATCCGTTAAAGGAGCAAGCAGAGAGATCACTTACTGTCTGCACTTCTGAGAGATGCAACGGTCCACCACACTTAAAACCAATGGGCTACATCAGAGCAACTAGGACCACCTCTCTAAAACTCAGTGCTGATGTCAACAGGACTCAGGTGCCGACCTGGAGAGGCTCCCTCTGTCCAAAGATGGGACCCTTTGAACGTCAGTAAGAATAAGTGCAAAGGACTGAAACACAGCAAATGTGTTAAAAAAAAAAAAAAAAAGAGTTCACAGTGATACCAACAACATGGCAGGGCACTTCTGGAGGATGCTGGAGGACCAGTCATTATTCCGAAAACTGTAATAAAGAATCAAACATTTAACAAGCTTTTTCTTTAAGATCCATATGGTCATCAAATAGTTGATGAAGGGAAGATTCCCTTTATGAAGTCCTTTTCTGGATGGTGGTATTCTAGCTAATTCGTGAAGAAAGGGTCTCAGAACATTTCCAGCACCCTAGAAAGATCTTCAGCCCTGTTTTAGTCACTACCTGCCCCCGCCACTACTGAGGAAACCAGAACTGTGACTTCTGTCCCCAAAGATTCACGTCCCCTGTTTTTAAACGTGTCAGTGGAATCACACAGTATGTCCTCTTTTATGTCTGGTTTCCTCTGACCAGCAGAACAGTAACATCTGTGACACCTGAGAAACGTACCAGCCAAATGCAGCGTGGGGACTTTGTCTGGACCCTGGTTGGAGCAAACCATCCATACAAAAAGCATTTGTGCAATACCTGGGGGAATTTTAACGTCGACTGGATGCAAGCATGACAATGGTACTGTGCTGATGTGAAAAAGAGCTCTTTCGGAGTTATACACCGAAATACTTATGGGTGAAAAAAAAATACCCTTTGCTTTAAAATGGCAGAGATGGAGAGCTGACGATGAGTTGATAATTGTTGGAATTAGGTGGTGAGTAATGGGCATTCAATAGACTATTCTTTTTACTTTTGTGTATGTTTGAAATTTCCCCTAATACAAAGTTATTATTTTTTTAAATCATTTGATTGGGAGAAAGAAGCCATAAAAGGACATGGACATACTATTCATAGTTTGTGGACAATGTAATCTATTGTCACCAGTAATAAAAATAAGCATGAGAGTGAGAAATTAAAAATCTGGATACTGGTTACCTCTGAGGAGAGGAGGAGGATGGAGTTTGGAAGGGGGACCCACTGGGGTTTCCATGACCAGCTGTGTTTTATTTAAGAAAAGAGTCAAGTACAAATAGGGGGAAATATTAAGATTTGACGAAGCTGCGGTGAGTACTTGGGTGCTGCTATATATTGCTGTGTACTCTTCAGTACGCTTAAAATATTTTGAAAGAAATAGAGGAAGGAGGAAAGAGAGAGAAAGAAAGAGAAAGAGGTCACGCTGGCTGGAGGATGCCGGGCAGGCTGGTGGGCAGGAGTCAGGCCAAGCTGAACTCCAGGGGAGGTATCTCTGGTCTGGGTGAGGAAGGGGCAGGGGCTGGATTCCAGAAATACTTAGGAGGCAGAACAGACCAGATCTGCTGATTGATGGCTGTGGCGAGTGAGGGAGGAGGAGGAGGAATCAGGGATGAGGCCTGAGTTCTGGTGGGGCTGTGGGTGGGGGGCCGTGCCATTCACCAGTACGGGACCCACCAGCAGCAGGGCCGGCCGGAGGCGGGCAGGAAGCCATTGTGGACTCAATAAATTAGATGGAGGGGACTGCAGCTTAGGTGAGAGATCCAGGCCACCGAGAGCCGGGCCAGTCTCCTCAGTTCTAAGACACACCGTTGTCCAGCTCTAAATCTGAGTCATATCTCACCATTTATCTGCTGCTTTACTAGAGTAGTCCTCCCTCCTCCCACCCCCAGCCCAGTTACTAACGGGACAATTCACCAGACCGCAGGTAGAACCTTGGAATGGAATCTGGGACTCGTGCATAAATAAATCAGGTTAGTGGTTCTATATGGAAATTGCCAGGACTTTTTAAAAAGCTGTGCATCCTTTGTGTCCCAGTGGCCCCTACAGGACATGGATTCCCACCCAGAGGGCACAACTTATACTTCCCTCCACCCTGGTGAGGGGCCCTGCTGCTGTTCCCCGGGGTGCAGGGACCCAGGGTGGGGAGCTACTGACGTGGCACCATCCAGGGGAGGCCCGGGGAATCGCTCAGGGAAAAAGCAGAGGGTCTGGGACAAAGACCTCAGGGAGCTTTAAGGAAGGAGGGAGAAAGAGGAGCCTGAGGAGGAAGGGCCAGAGGCAGCAAGGAAGGAGGGGAAGGGGGGAGGAGTCCCAGAGGAAAAGGTACAGGTATGTTTCAAGGGAGGCATCCACGGTGTCAAATACTGCAGGAAGCGTGGGCAGAGGGCCAAGAGGTTCCCTCAACTCTGGTGACAAGGCAACTTGAGGAAGAGCAGTTGTCAGTGGCCTTGTGGGACCCACAGATGAGTGGTTAGAAGCAAAGGCTCTGCCACTTCTAAGCTGTGCAACCTTAAGCTGGTAACCTGACCTCTCTGAACCTCCACTTCCTCCTTGTAACAGGGTGAAATACTGGCTTTCCTCCCGGGTGAGCAAGCGGGCTGAGCGAGGCTTGGAGCACAGCACCCCGCCCAGGGCCCAGCACAGGCCAAGCACCCCTGCTCTGCGTGGGGCTGGTGTTTCTCCAGTTTCTCTCCCTCTGTCTCCCCATTTACTCTCAAGTAAACCAAAAAACACCAGGGGGGAGGGGAAGCAGGGAGAGTGTGGGTCACATCCAATGCAGGCAAAGCTGATCGTTTTGCCAAAACAGAGCCTCATTCTTCCAACACGCACGTGTAGACAGAAGCCATGTAGACAGGGACACAGATGTCACTCACAGACACAAAGATCCACCACCAGGCCCCCGACCCTCTCCCAGCTGCCCTCCTCGGCTGGAGGGGGTCTCCCTAGAGCAGGTGACCATCCCTGCGAGGGTCCCTAGCCTCCTCCCCTCTCCTGCCATAGCCTGGGCCCCCGGGGAAGAGGGGCTGGCGCTGAGGAAGGCACCCCCGCCATTCTCCCCGCACCTCCGAGTTCTCCACCACCTTCTCCAGGTACTTGTTGAAGATGGCGTATTCTTGCAGCTTGGCGCTCATCCGCTGGTGCTCCAGCCGCAGGGCCGCTATCTCCTGCTTGGCCTTGGCCAGCTCATGCACGCACTGCCTCTTGAGTTCTCGCTCCTTGTTGGCCTTCTTCAGGGCCCGAATCCGTTTCTGGTCGTTCTCCTGGGGCCGGGGAGGTGGTGCTGGTCAGGCACGGGCCCTGCCCTCCCTGGGGCCCAGGCCGGTGGGGCCCCCACAAGGCCTCGGTCCACCCCGAGGATGGTCAGGGCTGGCCAGGCCGCCCATGTCGGGGAGGAGGTGTAAGGAAGAGCATCCCCAGGGTTATCTGAAGCTGGTTGGGGGGGTTGCAGCGGACTGAGGTGGGCCAAGAACGCTGCGAGGGCAGAGGTTTAATCCAGCGTTGAAGGTGGCCTGGTGACAACAAACAGGAAGTGATTCTGATTCTGTGAGACCTGCGCTCTGGCCTTCCGAGAGTGGCCTGGGGAAGGGCTGGGGAGGCCCCACACTGCACTGGGCTCAGTGTCTGGAGAGAATGCCACCCGGGGAAGGCTGAGAAAGTCCGGAAGTGGGAGCAGGAACCCTTCTGACCAAGTTTCTGTCCCTATTCTTAGTGGCGGCCGGGTGTCATGGGGCAAAGTCCTGGACCCAGGCTTGGGAGGCCCGAATTTTCTCCCAGTTTGGTATTTGGTGCCTCAACTTCTCCCACTGTAGAAACGAGAGGCAGGAGCCACTCTCTTCCTCTCAAAAGCTGGAGCAATTGTGAGCTAGGAGCAGGCCTACTCCAGAGGGGCCAGGCCATTCTGGAGAGTATGCCCCTGGAGCGCGGCCTGGCCTCAGGCTGGGACAGGAGGAGGGGGTGCAGGCAATTCGATGTCCGGACAGAAAGACACGAGGCTTAGCTGGGCCGACCCCCTTCTCCTTCCGTCTGCAAAGCCCTCCTCCCAAGATTAGGGACGAACCTCTCACGCTGCATTTGTGTGACTCCTTTCCCCCTCCAGGGGCTCCTGTGAGTCACACGGACGGGAACGTGTGGTGGTGGCATCTGGGGAACGTGGAGGAAGGCGCTCTGCCCCGTGGGTGCAGGAGAGGACAGAAGGGCCCTAAACCAGTAGCTTTCAAGTCCGACTGTGCATTACAATCCCCCGGGGATACTTATAACAATGCAGTTGACTGGGCCCAACCTCAGGCCTGCTGAAAGCAAGGAGAGACGGGCTCCAGGGGTCCGTCCTTGTAAACCAACCCTCCAGGATTGTGAGGATTTGGAGAACCCCTCACCCTCCAGTCTCCTGCTACCCCAAGCACTCCACGAGCTTTCCTCTGGCCAGTAAGGACTGGATTTCTAGAGAATAAGGCCTGGCCCATCAGCCTCCTTTCCCAGCTGGTTTAGGCACAGAGAGGGACCAAAGATGCTTGAGAGCAGGGCTTCCCTGAAGGAAGAGTCCAGCGATTACCCCCAGGACTGGGCCAGCCCTCAGGGCTCAGCAAGTGTTGGCTGGAGCAGGTCTGGAGAAATCTGGATTTTAAAATGGTTACATCAGTCCTTAGGGATCTTCTCAGAATGGACTCTAGTGCCTGGTTCGTATATAGTTTGTTTTGTTTTGTTTTTTAATTTTTCTAATGGAGGTACTGGGGATTGAACCTAGGACCTCGTGCCTGCTAAGCACACATTCTACCACTGAGCTCTCCCCTGGTGCCTAGTTCTTACATGCCCTCTGCCTGGGCCTTCAGTGCCAGGGTGGAGGGGCAGAGTGAGCTCGGGGGACTAAAACCTGGTCTGACTCATCTTTGTATCCCCCAGTGCCTGGCCCTGACTGTGGCACATTCATTCATTCATCATCCATCATTCATTCACTCACCAGATAAACTGTACGTACCAGCTATGGACAAGAAAATAGGAAACAGCAATCTAGACGGGGCAGAGTCTGGCAGGGCAGCAGGAAATTATAAACAGGGCAGTGGGAGGGGCACATAACGGGGGAAGCTCCAGGCATTGCTGAGCACCAGGAGACTTCTAAGCCAGGGTGAGGCATCACAAAGTCTAGGGGAAGGAGGGAGGGGGAGGAGCCACTTGGCCAAGGGCAGCGTGTGGCTGCAGCAGGGCCCACCCCTTCATACCTGGATGAACTGCTCGAACTTCTGGATGTGGGCTTTCAGCTGGGCTTCCTTGATGCCCAGTTCCTCCCAGCGCAGGTTCAGTGTTTCCATTCTGCGCTGAAATGACTTGGGGTGGGGGGAGCAGAGAGGTCAAAAGGAGCCCTGCATGGGGACCAAGGGAGGCCCCAGCATCCCCTGCCCCAGAGCCTCTGTCCCCAGGTGCCTGCTTTCCACCCCACGTCCACATCTGGTTCAGAACAGAGCATCCCGGGACGCTGGTACCCCGAAATGTGGATCCTTTCTGTGCTCTGCAGAGGAAACAAAGGACCACTACCCAGGACTCCTGGCTCTAGCCAACACCACCCACAAAACAGAAGGCTGTCTTCAGGCTGTCCCTGGGCCCTGTGGCCCTTCTTGCCCTCCACCTGAGTCACTCACCTCCTTCTTCTGCTCCATAGCATGGTGCAGGATCTTGGCCTCCTTCTTCTTCTCCAGCAGCCGGATGGATGGGGAGTCTGACTGGTCCTCGATGCTGGGGAACTTCCTGCCCAAGACACAGGCAAGAGGGACCGTGGACTCTAAGCACATGGGCAGCCTGGGACCGGGAGGAACCCATGGAGATAGACACCCATGGGGAGGGAAGGGGTCCTCTCCTCCCCCATCTGAGTGGAAGGAATGGTGTGCTGAGAGGGAGAGGGGGCCTTGCTGGCAACTGGGAAGCATCTAGGGCCAGGCGGTGTGATGGGGTGGGTCAGTACTGGGTGATGTGGGGCGCTGGGCTATAGGAGTGGGGGGGCAGGCTGAAAGGTGGGGCGCGGGGTGGGCCCTCCAGCACTCACTGCAGCAGCTGCAGCAGCCGCTCCCCATACTGCAGCCGGAAGTACTCGGCCAGATCCTCCTCCTCCATGATGCCCAGGCTCATGGCAGCAGTGTCCTGACGGCCCGCAGCCGGATCTTCACAGTGAAACGGGGGGTGGTGGAGCCACAGGTGGCTCAGGTGGCTGGGCTCTTGCTTGTCTCCTCCTCCTCCTCCTTCTCAGGGTCCCACAGAAGGTAGGTGTCTGACAGACTTGGGGAAGACAGTTGGAGGCTGACGATCCGTGGCTCAGGATACTGTGTGGGGAGGGTGCTGGGAGACCTGGTTACCTAGCAACAGGTTTCCTGGTTCTGTAAACCGCAAGTGGAACCTAGACTTTGCCCTCTGACCCTTGTCCCCAGTGACCTCATTCTTGCTGGGGTCTGGCTCTCTCTGCTCCTGCAGTTCCTGGGCAGGAGCTCTTGGAAGAAGTGAGGCTCCATTAGATGCTGGTTCCCAGGGCTGGGAGGCAGGGTCTGGGTGTCCCTGGCTGAGAAAGGGGTTTTGGCAGAGGCATCCTTGTGAAGGAGCCCTGCCCTTGGGGCCTGCCTCCTGGACCCAGCTGTGTGTGTGAGGGTGAGGCAGGGGGCTGGGGCTGGGACAGGTGGGTAAGAAGTCAGGGACGGAAGGACAGAGGTGCTTATATGATGTGGGGTGGGGATGGACAGAGACACATGGGACCTGTGGGAAGATGGGAGAAGGCCTGAAGTTAGGGACCAAGTGGCGGGTGAAGGATGTGTAGGGGTGTGTGTTGGGAGGGGCTGGGGGTGGTGGGGCGGATAGGCAAGAAGCCTGGGGACTAAAGAGGCCATCCCTGGGAGACAGAGGACGCCCAGGAGGAGGCTTCTCAGAGGGTAAGAGACTCAGAGCCATGTTTTGAGGTTGGCGGAATATTAAAACATGAAATGTCAAAACGTGGTAACATAACTGTCGGATGTTTTACGTGTTTATTTTATGATGCCTGCCTGCCTGCCTTCATCCCGTCAGAGCATCGGGCCTGAGCTCATTTGGCCTGAGGTCCAGCGTCTAAATCTGAGACCCTGTGTGTGAGGCCGACGCCCTGAGGTCCCCGCCCGGAGGTGACGGCCGTGACCTCGAGCCGGCCGCTGCCCGGCACAGACTCCCGGACTGTTTGGTCCTCTCAGCTTCCCCTGTCCCCGCCGGCCGCGAGGCGTCGGTTCCCTGCGGGCCTGGGATGCGGAGCCAGGGTGCGGCTGGGGTCCGGAGCCTTGCAAGCCCACCCCGGGGCATTGCCGGTCCTCTGGCGCCCCCTGCTGGCCGCCCGAGTCTGCCCTCAATCCTGGCCCCGGAGCAGGAGGAGACGTGGTGGGGGGGGGCGCGGCCCACCCTTCCCTCTCCCATTTTCACCCCTCAGCCTCCGCTCCTGAGCTCGCCGCTTCCAGCCAGCCCGGCCGCCCAGCAGAGGCAGCAGGACACCCCCCACCCCGCCCAGAACGCACCCAGCCCCCACCCCCTCACTATCCCACCCCACCCCAAGCCCCACCAACCAGAGATGGTTCTTCACCCAGAGCACCTCCAAGAAACAGACCCAACACGGTGACAACAAGAGCTCCAGTAACGATTATAAGCTCCTCAAAGGAGTATGTTTCTCTCCTTGTTAATCCCTAGAGCCTGGCAGTCTGTTTGGGGTTCCCCCAACCTCCACCCCGGCCCTCCGCCTCCCCGGGGTGTGTAATGCCATTTCCAGAGGTGAGGAGGCGGCTCGCTGTTTCCCGAATCACCTGTTTGCCCTGGTATATCGACGCGTCCTTGGCTGCATCTATGAATCAGGTGGTCCAGGGCCAGGTTGGTGAATCGAGGCGGCTGCTAAGACATCACCGTGTTCCTGCCCCTGGAGCTCCTTCTGTTGCTTCCTCTGTACCTCTCACGAAAGTCGTGATCCATCCCGATCACAAACCACCATCCCTCCCTGGGGTCCCACTGCCTTTCCCTGAGATGTGGGTCACGATGCAGGACTGTCTGGGATTTACAGAAGTCTGTGCTCTCCCAGATTCCCATCCTCCTCTCTCCCTGGGTGAGCCCAGCTTTCTTACCACTCCCCACCCCTAACCCCCTTTTCCATCTTGATATTTGCCTCTGAGGCTTCTAGAAAAATCTCCTAATGGATTTCGGTTGATGGAAACCAATGTCCGTATATAAGCCACAGTTTCTGTATCCACTCATTGGTTGATGGACATGTAGGTTGTTTCCGTGTCTCGGTTATTGTGTTAATGCTGTAATTAGTACAGGAGCACAGATATCTTTGCGGTACTAATTTCACTTCCTTTGGGTGTATACCCAGAAGAGGGATTGCTGGATGATATGGCAGTTCTATTTTCAATTTTTTGAGGAAGCTCCATTCTGTTTTCCATAATGGCAGTACCAGTTTACATTACCACCAGCAGTGTGGGGTTCCCTTTTCTCCACATCCTTGTCACTCATTTTTTCCCTTTTCTTTTCTTTTTTTGAATGACAGCCATCCTAACAGATGTGAAGTGGTTTCTCGTTGTGGTTTTGATTTGCATTTCCCTGATGGTTAGTGATGCTGAACATCTTTTCATATAGTCATTGGCCATTTGTATGACTTCTTTGGAAAAATGTTCAAGACCTTTGCCCATTTTTAAATTTGTTTGTTTGCTGTTGAATTGTATGAGTCCCTTATATTTTTTGGATATTCACCTATTACCAGATATACGGTTTGCAAATATTTCCTCCCAGTCTATAGGTTCATTTTGTGAATGGTTTCCTTTGCTGTGCAGAAGCCTTTTAGTTTGATGTAGTCCCACTTGTTTATTTTTGCTTTTGTTGCCCTGAGCTTGGGTGTCAAATCGAAAAATTATTGGTAAGAGCAGTAGCAAGGAGCTTTTCCTCGGTTTTCTTCTAGGAGTTTTACAGTTTCAGGTCTTATTGTTGAAGTCTTTAACCTGTTTTGAGTTGATTTTTGTGTATGGAGTAAAATAAGGCGCCAGCCACATGCTGCTGCATGTGGACATCCAGTTTTCTCAGCACCGCTTATTGAAGAGACTGATACAGCAGTGAACAAAACAAGGTCTCCACTTTTATGGTGGCTGAGGGAGAAAACAGGGAATAAACAAACTCTGGTTACTTTCTCTGGGGATGTTGTCTGCAGGACATCGCCCCCGCTACCATCACAAATGCCCATGAGTGGAGAGTTGGGACAAAGGAGCCAGACAGTGCCCACAGACCCAGGCGCCTCCAGTAAAGCCTCCCCAACTGGGCTGTTTATCCTCCAGGCACTGTGGGCACAAGCTGTGAGCTTTTCAAGAGCCTACAACAATGTCTGAAGCCTGGAAATGATTATTGGTTCTAGAATACAGAGAGGAAACCACAAAATAAAGAATAAATGTTTAATTAAATGCATACAAACATAATAGTCCAACTTCATGAATTGTTAATTTTAGCATTCACTCAGCATTTCACACATTTGAAAGTAATCTGTGGATCTGATTTTCCCATTTCTTGAGACTTTCCAATTATGCACAGATTTGGGGGGGAAAAATCAAAGCAAATTGCAAGTTAAATGAGTTGTTCATAGACAAAAATTTCAAAAGTATATTTACCAAAACTCTCTAACTTTTTCCCCCTCAAATTATATTTAGTGCAAATTATATTTAGTGTTGATGGAAGTGCATTTTAATCTGTTTTCTACAGCGGGGTTTAGGGCTTAGCGGCTTTCCCTGGAGCTTCGCGTTGTCTCCAGATGGCCCCAGTGTGTTGTCACCAGTAGGACTCACTGAACCCAGCCATCTTTTCATAGAATGGCGCTGTTAGTCCATTTTGGCAATCTGCTGAGGCTGAGGACGACCGGCCCCTTCAGAGGCAGTTTCAAGGGCCTCTTGCAGGGAAAGGATGAGGCAGAATCCTGGTTGTATTCATCTCAATGACTAGTCAGGGTCAGCTCTGATCTTGGAGCCTGTCCCCAAACCTCAGCCTGCTCTGTGGCTTGTCCCTGAATGGTAAGTGGCTCCCTGCTGTGTTTTGATGCCTGATTTCCCAATGCTGGTGTTTCTGGGAACTCCCACTGGTCCAAACCAACAGCTCTGCGGGGCAGCAGCTGAAAGCAGCCCTGTCCTTCTGACCTTGATGTATTCAGAGCGTGGCTCTCTCCATCAGGACGCTGGCTGATGCTCAGTCCATCTACGGGAGCTCCTGCCAGTCACCATGCCATCACCTAGGAGAGACCTCATGAGCAGGAAGAAGCGTCTCAAGCTCTCATCCAAGTTATTCCATCTATTTTTATTATCCTCCTCCCCTGGGACTCCTTCAGCACTGACGCTTTTTTTTTTAAACCTCAAACAAGTATTTCAATATTTGTCATACTTCCATTTTCAAACATGAAACCCTATCTCTTTAAAGATGAAATATTGCCCTTGAATCCATATATATATATCTGCAGTAAAAGTACAAAGAACTGCTGAGAATGATACACAGCAAATTTGGATAATGGCTCTTACCTCCTGGTGGCAGTGGAGAGAGGGTTACTATGTACTGGTAATGAGTAATATTTTAGATCAGACACTGAGGACACAAGTGTTCATTATATTCTTCTGTGCACTATTGGCAAGTCGGAAATATTTAATAATAAATTAGAAGGAAAATATTGTATCTGCTCCCATGGTAGGTTAATCGTATTTGTCATTCTCAATACCTGCTAATCCTCTTCCAAACCTCATTCTAATCAGTGGTTTTCCCTTTCTCTTGTGAACCTCTGCCAACATCCCCCCTTCTCCTCGTTCCCTGAAACCTGACTGACATTCCACCCTCTAACTTGACATTCATTTTGGTTAATAACTCTCTCTTGTTGGGTGTTCCCCCATTTATGTCTCTTTATCTCCTTGGAAACCATGTAACCTTAAAATATCTCAGTGTTTCTTACCTGCCGCCTCTTCATGCACTGCATGGAATCACAGAATTTTAGAGCTAGAACAACCTGAGATCACCCGTTCCAAACTTTTCATTATAGAGAAGGAAAGAATGGAGACCTGGAGATTAAACTTCATCTTTAGCGGGGAGGGTAGAGTTCAGTGGTAGAGCGTGCGCTTAGCATGCGTGAGGTCCTGGGTTCAATCCCCAGCACCTCCTTGGAAATAATTAATTAAACAAACCTAATTACCTCCCCCCACCCCAAAACAAACAAAAAGTAAAAAATAAAAAAAAAAAAAAACAACTTCATCTTCAGCAAGAGCAAAATCAGGACACTAAATGAGGCTGACTTCAGGTTTCCCACAAGACTGCAAACCAGGAGAGGCTCTTCGCTGCAGAGGGGAAAGAGAGGTTGATGGATACCTGAACCGAACACAAACACTAAGAAGAAAACCAGAAAGTTGTTGAATCTCTCTCTCTCTCCTTCTGTCTCTTTAATGGTTGTCTGGAGCAGAAGACGGCCAGATACAAAAAAACAGGGCTCAGACTAGGCCATTTCTCTCCTTCACATTGCTCTGGGAAGATCATTGCACAGCCTATTTCTACTGTTTGGCAAGAAAACAGCATTAGCCTGGTGCCAATGTAATGCCAGCTCAGAGCAGAGAGGTGGGAAGGAGGCAGCTTTGGAGCAGATACGAGGCACCCAAGCCAGACACACCTGAGTGCGCCCTCTTCCAGGGACAGGGAGTTGTAAGACAGAGGCAGTCCCTGAAAAAGACCAGCGTCTGGGGAGGAGGTTCTGGAAGATTTACTGAGAAAGAGGACTGAGTGGTTGAGAGAGGAAAAGGGGAGTGGTTGCTTTCAGGCAGCAACACCAGACACTCTCTGACTGTCCAAGTACACCTTGCCAGCCAAGGTAACTGGTGGTCCCAGGAACATACAAGCGCGTAGGGAAAAGTAATGAGATGCTGGAGGACAGTTGTTATAAAATAAAGGGAACAGACTAAAGAACCTGTACCAAGGGAAACAAAACCAGTGAATAAAAGGAATAAGGATTTAAAATAAACACGACAAATATCCTCAGAGAGATGAGAGAAGATACTGGAAACCTGAAGCTGGAAGCAGGCATAAATGATGAACAAATTCAGTGCACATACTGGATGTGAAAACTGAGTGAAATATTTAATGTGTACGTTGAATGGCAGATGGATACAGACAAAGAACTGGTAGTGGGTGGAAGACCATTTTTAGCAGCTCTTCCAGAAGGCATCAGAAAGAGATAAAGAAAGAATAAAAGTTAAGATACAGAGTATTGAAATAAAAAATAGAAAAGCTAAGTAATAACAGCAGTTTCATAAGAAGAAAAAAATGGAGAGAGATGAAATACTTGAAGGAAAAATGACCAAGGAATTTCAGAAGAGACCTCAACTTAAAAAAACCTCATATCTAAGGAAAAAAAACCCAGTAACACCTAGACATAGTACAACAAAACTAATTATTTTCATCAACTTTGGGAAGTTTCTAGTCATTATTTTAGAAAATATTCCTTATTTTCTTCTTTTTTCTCTCTTCTTCTGGGACTGTTATGTGTATGTTGGTATGCTTAATGATATCCTGCAGGTCTCTGAGGCTCTGTTCATTTTTATTAATTCTTTCCCTTAGACTGGATCTCTGCTGACCTACCTTCAAGTTGCTGATTCTTTCTTCCGACAGCCCAGCACCTATAGTGGATTTTTCATTTCAGTAATTATAGTTTTCAACTCCGGGATTTCTATTTGATCCTTTTTGGTAACTTCTGCTTTTGTTGTGGACATTCTCTACATGGTGAGCCATTGTTGTCATACTTTCCTTTAATTCTTTAGACGCGGTACCTTGCAGTTCATTAAACGTATTTGTAATGGCTTAGTTAAAGTCTTTGTCTACTAAATTGAATACCTGTGCCCCCCTCGGGAGTATTTTCTGCTGGCTGTTTTATTTTACTGTGACATGGCATACTTTTCTGTTTCTTTGCCTATCTCGTAAATTTTTGTCAAAAATTAGGCATGTAAAACAATATATTGGAACAACTTGAAATCCGATTCATTCTTCCCTGATTTGTTGTTATCACTGGGTTTGTTGTTGTTCTTGTTCTTGTTGCTGCTTATTTGTTGGTGACTTTCCTGAATTAATTCTATAGATTTTATATTCCCTGAAATGTGTAGCCCTTGAGCTCTCTGCTAGCCCTTTTTATTTTTTTAAGTTCTTATTTTAAAGTCTGGTCTCCTAGGGTTCACTCCTAGTTCAGTGTCACTTGGTGGTAAGCCAATGATTGGTCTAAAGATTCCTCTTGCCTATGTGTCTTCTGCCCATGGACAAGGGGCTCTGTGTCTGAAGACAGACATTCAAACTTCAGGCAGTTTACAAAACAGACTTAGCTTTCACTTCCTGAGCACAGAGGAAGGGTCTGAAGGTCAGTCAGAGGTGAGTGCCTGGGGCCATCCTTCCAAGGTCTGCACATGGGCACAGCCTTCTAGACCCCCAGGAACACGGCTGAGCTTTGCAAAGTTCCCTGTGGTTTTCTAGTTCTCCAGGGCTTACTTTAAAACTTTCGTTGTTGTTGGCCAGGCTTTTGTTTGCTCCAACCAAAATCACAACCTTGGGCAGCTGAGATTATGGGCAGATTGCTGTTGTTCGTAGTAATTCTCTAGGGAGAGTCCACCCTCACCCCACCCCCCACCCCCGCCCACTGGGCTGTGAGTCAAACCAAACAGCCACAACACCTCGGGAATGGAGATTTTTCAGGTAGCTTTTAATTTGGATGAAATATTGACTGTGCTCTAGGAATGTGCTTTTAACAGAGCTCCAAGAGAAGTCGGTCTTCTCCATCAGCTTTGAGATCTCTGACTTTTCATGACTCCTGGGCCACCAGCCTGGGCAGGGAGAGAGGATGGGAACAGCCCCAAGTTAGAATGCCACAGATGCCACTGTCTTGCAGAAGTTCAGTAGTTTCCCTTGAGTAGCTAATTTTCAGTTCATTTAGTGGCTTTGGTACATTTCTAGAGTGTAGAGTGGTTGATGGTAGCTGTTTTGCCAGTATTTTTGTTGTTTTTATGGGAGAGTGGTTCACCGAGATCCTCACTTCACCATTCCAGAAGGTGATCTCCCTTGAAAGCATTTTTAAAAGAGAAGTACCTCAAGAAGATGGAAAATGAATCCAGAATGAAATAATGAGATATGCAAAGTAAAAGAGGAGAACATACCTTAGAAAAGGTTAGCAATGCTTCTCCCCTGGTGGGAATATATACACACACACACACACATATATATACACACATTGTACATATAGGTGTGTATATATATATATATATATATATATATATATGAAGCAGATAATTCAGAAATAAAGCTGTGTACTAGAAGCATGGCTGGGGAAGGGGCATGGGGAACTGATGATGGAGGAGGAAAGCTGGAGGGTGATGAAATTATGCTAGGGTACTTGTCCTGTTTAAGGAAACATACAGATTTGTTAAGCTTAAGAAGTTGACCGGGCAAAGAATAAACAGAAGTAAGGGTCATAATAAGTTAGGGTTGACCACGAGAAGAGTATAAATGGAATGTGTTATTTTCTACAGAATAATTTGATTTTGCCAATGGAAAGTAGAACTTGTCAATTGAAGGAAGGAAGTTTTGAACCATTCCAAAGACAGAAAAGAGTCAAGTGTAGTAAATAGAAAACATAAAATGAGATAGCAGAAAGAAGTCCTAACATAACATTAACATATATAAATGAAGATGAGTTAATCTCAGAAATAAAAATATAGAGACTCTCTGGCTCTAAAAACAAGATGCAATAATATATTTTTAGTAAGAGATCATTTAAGAAAAATTAGAAAATAAAAGGTTAAAAAAATTCTGGCACATTAAAATAAGAAAGAACTCCACGGTAGCAGTTTCAGCATCAGCAGAAAAAATGAATTTAGGGTGAAAAATAACAAGGGACAAATAGAGATGTTATACACTAATGAGGAATAATGAATCAAGAAACGTCATAAACACATACACACCCACCAATGCATCCCCCCAATATATAAAGCAACGAACAGCTAAAATGAGGGGAGGGGATTAAGAGGTACAAACTATTATGTATAAAATAAGCTACAGGGACACATTGTATAACACAGGAATATAGCCAATATTTTATACTAACTATAAATGGAGCATAGCTTTTAAAAATTGTGAATCATGATATTGTATACCTGTAACATATAATACTGTACATCAACTATACGTCAACAAAAAATAAATAAAACTTAAAAAAATAGGGGAAATGGATACACCAACAATTGCATTTGGAGACTGCAGCACAAATCTTCCAGAATATGATTCATCTAGCAGATCACAAAAAAGCAGGATGGAATATTTGACTAACACAACTAACAGTCTTGAACTAAATTACATGTACTTATATAACTCTTTATTCTGAACAAAGAAAATCTCCACGAATTACAAATTACGACATTGCTCACATCTTCCAACCATAATGAAATAAAGTTAGAATTTAATGAAGGGAGAACTCTTAAAAATCCCACATTGCCAGGAAAAAATTAAAATGACCCTCGGGCTCAAGGGGGAATGATAACGGAAATTATGAAATATTTACAACACCAAAGTTTGTGCTGAATTACGATGTCAAAATTTGTGCTAAAACAGTGCATGAGAAAAATTAAGATCTTGACTACATGCATTGGGAAACAAGAAATACTGAGAACAAAAGACCTAAGTGTGTAACTCAAGTTGGAAAAAAATACAGCAACACAGTGAACCCACAGAAATAAAAGGAAGGAAATCACAAACATAACGGCAGAAATGAAAAGAGAGAAAAATAGTGGATAAAATTAAGAAAACCAAGAACAAGTCCTTTAGAAACACTAAATGCAAACCTCAGGAAAGAGTCAGAGAACTAGAGATGATGGGGCCACGCAGCTGGAGATTGTGCCCAGCATCCCCAAACCAACAGGGTTTGCTTTGACAGCAGCAGTCGATGCCAATTAGAAAACGTATGAGGAAGTAAAATTACCTTTCACAGCAGCGTCAGACACTATCAAGTATTTAGGATCTTATATTATGAAAACTACATAAGATCTTTATGAAGTAAAATTTAAAACTTTATTAGAGGACATAAAGGAGACTTGAACAAATGGAGAGACATGCCGTTTTCATGAATAAGGTGAATTAATGCTGGAAAGACACCAGATTCCTCCAAAGAAATGTACAAACTCAATGTAATTCCAATAAAGATTCCAGAGTTTTTTTTGGAGGGACGGTGACAAACGTACTCCAAATTTTATGAGGGAAGTAAAGCTTGAAAAAGAAGAGCAAACAGGAAGGATACACTTTACCCAATATTGAGACATATGACAAAGCCAAGTGCTCAAAACAGTGTGACATTGTGCAGGGGCAAACAGATTAAAGCAAACAGAGAACTCGACAGCAGATCTAGGTATACAGAGGTCATACCATAAATCAGTGGAGGAAAGGATGGAGTAGTTAATATATGGTATTTTAACAACTGGCTAGATGGAGAAATAGAAAGGTGGGTTCCCACCTTAAGCAGATGTGAGGGAAACCCCAAATGGGTTAAAGACCGAAATGTCAGGGATTACAACTGTGGCTCCAATACTGAAAATGTAAGACACAGCTTTGTCACCTGGGAGTCAGGGCTAGTAAGAGATTCTTAAATAAGGTCCCCAAAACAGTCAGGGGAGAAAGTTTAAGTTTGCATTAAAATCAAGGATTCCTGTTTAAAAAGGACATCAGAGACAAAAGTAACAGAGGGGTGACAGACTGAACAGAGGTACTTCCTGCGTGAAAAATCAACCAAGGATTAATATCTAGAATGTATAAGGCACCCCTACAGAATAAGAAGAAAAAAGACAGGAAACCAGACAGAACCCTGGACAAAGGATGCTGTGGAAATAGGAACTGTAGACTTCAAACGCTTTGACTTAACCTTGGTTAAAATGATAGTTGGAACCAAAGGTCAGATCACAACCTGAAAACCTTCTGAGGAAAATGCTTTGGAAAACGCAGGGCATTATCCTTGCTTGCAACCCTGGAGATAAGTGTGCCGAAACCCTTTCATTTCCCAAACAGTTCCAGTTCCTCGCAGGGTAAGGCAGGTCTGCACTCCCGGCCCTAAAATTGTTTGGGTGTGGCTAAGTCTTTTGGGAGCTGCAGAGGGAAGGAGGCAGCTCCCACTGCCCCACCCCCAGTGGAAGCTCAAGCTTTCTTAGCGTTAAAGGAGCAGAGTTAGGAATCCCACTCCCCATGCCAGAACGCTCAGCTCCGAGCCAAACTCAGGCATAGACAGATCCTTCCTCCATTAGACTTGCCTTTTTTATTTAAAAAAAAAAGTTCATTGTGGTCAAATACACATAACATGAAATTGACTGTCTTAAACATTTTTCAGTGTACAGGTCAGTAGTGTTACATACATGCATGTTGTCATGCATCCAAGCTCCAGAATTCTTTCATTTTGGAAAACGAAAACTCTGTACCCATTAAATAGCCGCCTCCGCTTTCCCTCTCCCCGCACCCCGAGCAAAAACCATTTTACTTCCCATCTATGTGAATTTGATCACTTCAGGTACCTCATATTGTTACTGCTTGCCCCGCAGTGCAGGAAGTCAAACGCTGAGACGCCGAGGTTTGCAGCAGAGAAAGGGTTTACCCACGAGTCAGCGAACGGCGGAGACCGAAGGTGAGAGCCTCCTGGTATTTATGGGATAAAGAGGCAGGGTGGTCTGAGGCATGAGAAGCCAGGGGCAGGGTGATTGGTGATAAGAAAAACGTGAGGCAATCGTCATCCTGTGGAGGCGCAGGCGCAGGCGCAACTAAGCTACACGCTGCTTCACGCGACGTTCAGAAAAAGGCAGTATTTTTGGTTCACTCTAGGAGTGCACAAGGGTTCCCATTTCTCCACATCTTTGTCAACACGTCTTATTTTCGGGGGTCTTTGTTTCTGTGGTTTTCTTTCCTTTTCCTTTTTGTTAGCAGGCATCCTGATGGGCACGAAGTGATATCTCCCCATGCCCCTGGTTTGCTTTCCCTAACGATCAGTGATGTGGAGCACCTCTTCGTGTGTTTGTGGGCCATTTGTGTATCTTCTCAGGAGAAATGTCTGTTCAAGTCCTTGGCCTATTTTAAAAATTGGGTTGTTGTTTTTTTGTTGTTAAGTTGTAGTTCTTTGTATATTCTGGATATTAACCCCTTGTTGGATGTATGATATGGCAATATTCTCTCCCATTCCATAGACTGCCTTTTCGCTCTGTTGGCTGTGCCCTTTGATGCTAGACACACCTTTGCAGTCTGTCCTCCACTTGTAAAGCCCATCACTTGTTTCCACTGGTGGAGGTCACGATGGTGGTCCATGATGGTGGACCCCCGTTTGGATGCAGTAATGGTACCTGGTGACTCTTCTCTCCTCTCCCAGGCCACTCTGACTTTGATTCCTTTTGCTGCAGTAAAACAAAGATTTCCGAGCTACCAATTAAAAAGAAGGCATCAAATGCCTGGTAAGATCAGACTAATTTGTAAATGCTTGTGACACCCTCTTTTTTGGTGGAGGGAGGTAATTAGGTTTACTTACTCTAATGGAGGTACTGGGGATTGAGCCCAGGACCTCGTGCCTGCTAGGCACACACTCTACCACTGAGCTACACTCTCCCGCTCCGTGACACCCTCTCTGCAGCCACTGATATAAATTGGTGAGACCCGGCAGACAGAGTGGGAGGAAGAGAGGAGCAGGAGCTGAGGACCTGTGAAGCTGATGTTACTTACCCGCTAGGCTCTGACCCCACGTGGCCCCATCAGCCCAAGGACCTTTGAGTGGGACGTGCAGCCACTTTCCCTGATTTTTTCACAGTAACACCGCCTCCCACCCACCCTGACCAAGACGAAGCAGCACTAGGGTAGCCTGTCTCCGCAGGAGGAAATACCTGGGCTGCTCTGGGCTGGCAGGGCTGCTGGTACCTGTGCCTCCCACGCCAAGTCCAGGGCAAACGCTGCACCTGGCCCTTTTCCCAGGCCCCTCTCCGGAAAGTGTCCTACTTCTCACTTAAAGCCACCTTTGCAGTGGCACCAGATCCGCTAAAGGGTCCTCGGGGAGCCAACCTCACCGTGACCTGGAGCTTTGGGAAGGGCACAGAACCGGGTTTGCCCAGGGAGGCCAGGACGGAGGTTTCCTCGTGTGTTTGGTGCCCCCTGGTGGGAGGCTTCTGAACTGCGGGCCGAATCTCTTCCTGTCTGGTTCTCGCTCAGCAGTCCCAGTGTCTGGCCCTCAGCTTATCCCTCGCAGTCCCTACAAGATGGCTTCTCAGGCCTGAGGGGATGCGCTAACCCCTTGCACAGGGCAGAGGGGATGCAGAAGTCCAAGGCTGCTGCCTGTGATGGTAGACATGTGCAAAGCTGGAATTTGGATGCCACTGGGAAGGAGTTCCCTGCGCCCAAGGTGCCTGTTGACTATGGGGCTTTTGAGAGTCTTTAACTGCTAATATGTAAGATTCTAAATAATCAATATTTCCATCGCTTCCCAAACTGGTCAGCCGCAGAATCCTTTTTTAATGCCCCCACCCCACCCCACTAGGATTAAGTGTTCTGCAAAACTCACCTGGGATAGGATGGGTTAAGTAAGCCTGAGCACACAGGTGAATGTTCATCCAATATTTACTTTCCTCTCACCTGGAACCAAGATGTGTGAGAAGTCGTCAGTACCTCTGACAGCCATGAGGCTGCGCACTAAGGATTTCACTTGCTTTTCACTTTATGAAGCTGAACTGACCTCGTGGCTCGTTAGTAGACTAAAAAGTCCCACCTCAGGCTTTATGGCCGGTCCTGCCTGCAGTGTGTGGGCCGAGTTCATCATCTCCAGGAGGTTTTCTCCTGCACATCCCAGCACTCAGCCCTCATGCCTGCCCCACACTTCCTGAAAGACTGTTTGAACTTCTCACTTGACGTTCAGCTTGTCCTGTCTTGTTCTGTGTGTGTAAATGTTTTCTGCTGGGCCTGCTCACTGGCCTTTGTCCCTGGTTCCTGGAAGGCAGCCTCTGAATCCTTGGCATTGCCTGAGTTAGAAACGTGTCTTTGTTATTCTTGGTGGGCCTCTCAGACCCCACTTGTGTTTATGATGATGAGGTCACTCAGGAAGGGCGGGGCCTGGTGTCCGTTAGTTAAGTGACCAGTGCTGGACCCTAGAATGTCTATGCTGATAAGATGACTCGGGGAGGGGCCTGGCCCCGCCAGAAAGACCAGTCACGTTGTTGAATAGAAGTCTGGGGCTTTGAGCCACGTGACATCAGCCTGGCTTCTGGGAAGGGGACAGGGGCTGAAGAGTGAGTCACAGGCCAGCGAGTCAATGAACCATGAAGATGTGATGCAGCCCCAGGAAAAACCAGATGCCAAGTCTTAGCGGGTCTCCCTGGTGGTCACCACTCCGCGTCTGGTCACATCAGTGGGCTGAGGGGTGCTGGGTTCTGACTCCACGGGGAGGGGACGTGGACACCGACCCCCCAGACCTCACCCTATGTGTCTCTTCTTGTGGCTGGTTCTGCTTTTTGTGTCTTTTGGCTGGAATAAAACTGTCATTGTCAGGGCAGTGCTTGCCTAGGTTCTGTGTCATTCTAGTGAGTTACTGAGCCCGAGGGGGTGAGTGGGAACCCCAACTTTGCAGCCAGTTGGTCAGAAGGGAGGGTGGCCCTGGGGACCCCTGAACTTGTGGCTGGTGTCTGAACTGAGGGCAGTCGTGTGCTCTTGGCCCATGGAGTAACTCCAGGCAGTTGGTGTCGGAAGTCATGGCAGTTTTGCTGCGTGAAAGCAGACATAAAAGTGTACATGCTATAGTCTTTAAAAACACTAATATTTAGTGACAGAAAGCAGATCAGTGAGTGCCTAGGACCAGGGTAGTGGCGGGAGGAGGGCAGGATTACCAAGGAGGAGGAAGAAATTTTGTGGGTGATGCATATATTCACTACCTTGATTGTGATGTTTGATTCACAGGTGTGTGTGTATATGTATATATGTATATATAAAAATGAAAAATATTGAACATATATATAGTGAATGACTATATTCACTAGCCTGGAAGGGGAACCAAGGGGACTGGTACTTGGCCAGCCACCTCACCATCACTGGGAGATTGCATTAAAATACAGATTTCTGGGCCCCTACCTGAGAGATTCTTATGGAGCCCAGGAACCTCTTTCTGGATGTGCTCCTCAGGCGACTTGGACTGCCAGCCAGGCTCGGAAGCGACTGGAGTAGCAGGGAGCGCAGAAATGTAGGTTAAGGAGATCAGAGTCCCGGAGATGTTCCTGCCCATGACCCAACATGTGGCTTTTCCGAGACTCTGTTTTCTCGTTTGTAAAATACAGTCAATGACTTTAATTTATTCACAGGGTTGCTATGGGAGGTCAGTTGGCACCGGGGCAGTGAGGACTACCTGTAGCATCTCACCCTAAGGAGGCTGCCACACCCTCATCAAGGCAGATGCAGAAACTCTCCGTGTGCGCTTGCTAGGTGCAGCCTGCGAAATGAAAGCCCAAAGGACATGAAAGGGCCCTTGCTCTGACCTAAGTATGGAAGACGACTCTAAGGGTCCTATTCCTGGTGAAACACACATTTGAGAGGAAGAATGAAAACCTACTAACTTCTGCCCATGCCCCTGACACATATTACACTTCCCATCATTTTCTCTTATTGGAGACTTAGGTACCTGGGTGTGAGGGGGGCAGGGCGCCTGTATAGCAGTGCAGAGAGAGAGAGCGAGAGAGAGAGAAGGGTTTCAGTTCTCCCCACCATCCTTACCTGCCCACAGCATGGCTTTTAGAGGACTGGGCTCATGCCTTAGGATCCATGGGAATGTACATGACTCATCAAAGCCGGCTGCCCCGTCTACCAGCTGAGTCCTGCAGGTCCCACTGCCTTCCCGGCTCAGTCAGTTTCATGTAAGCACTTCAGCCGTGGCTGAAATCAACAGCACACGCAAAGCCCTTGCCGACCTCACATGCCAAAACAGAGAGACTATAAGGGGAACTTTTTTCTTTTTTAGCAAATGTATTCTTGCTCCATTATTTATAAAGGATTGAACAGCAAAGAGTGACATCTCCTTTACTACAAAGGTAAAGAAGATCATGCAATGAGAAGATCCCGTGGGGCTGCGGCACAGACGTGCTTCTCTCCCACAAGGCTCCTGGCAGCCCTGGTGGGAATCGTAGGTTTTGCCCTCCGCGGACTGAGTCTGGTCCCTCCTTTTGGCTCTTTCCCAGATCAGTGCATCCTGACCGTCTCTCAGCCCCTCCAGTCTGAGTGTTCATCCTTCATGGCCTTCACAAGCCAGTCCCGCTCGCTCCCCTGCTCAGAGTCACTCGTGTCACTCGCCTCCATGGCCAGCAGCTTGGTGTAGTTGACCTTCCGCTCCTGGGGCAGTCTGGGCTGGATGGACAGGAACAAGGCCAGCCAGAGCAACAGGACCACACAGCAGGCCTGGTAGAGCACAGGCAGGCTGAAGCGCATCACCACGAAGCCCCCCACGAAGCTGCCCAGGCTGGCCCCGACCCCGTAAAACTGGCCTCGGAACATGGAGCTCAGAGGTCTCTCCGTTCCAGGAGTGGCCAGGTCCTCCGTGGAGGCCCCGACTGCCCACCACAGAGCCCCGTGGCTGACGGCGCTCAGGATCTGTGCAGGCAGGACGGACCACCAGCTCCAGAGGAAAGAGTAATAGAGCAGCTGCCCTGCGAGGCAGCCCAACCCCAGTCCCACCGTGCCCACCCTGGACAGCTTCCTAAGCAATGGACTTCTGAACGGATGAAGCAGAATTTCCCCCAGCAAGCCCAGGGCCACCGAGAAACCCATGACCAGCTCACTGCTCCCGTGGTCTTTCATGTGCCAGAACAGGAAGTCCTGCACCGTGCTGGTGGCGGCTCCTATCAAGAAGACGGTGAGGCCAAGGATGATGAGGTGGGGGTCGCCGCCTACAAGAGACAGGGCTTTGACCATTTTGTAGCTGGGCTCCCGCCGCCTGCAGATGGGGACGGGAAACGCAATGCTCACCAGCAAAGCCAGGGTGCTGACCAGTGAGTAGCCATAGAAATACACCACACCCCGGGGCCCACTTGTCGTCAGGAAGCAGTCCAGCTGCCCCACTAAGGCTGCGATGCCACACACGCCTGCCGACATGCCCAGCAGCCTCCAGATCCACAGGCTTCTGTAGCGGTCAGTGGCGTCCACAAAATCCAGGTATTCATAAAGGCTGTCGTCTGCCACCTGCTCCAGAGGGGCTGCCAGCAGCTCCCAGAACACCATGAAGCCCAGGGAGAGGATGAAAGTCCACCGCAACCCTTCCAAGGAGAGGTCAAGGGCCCAGGAGTTCCTCTTGGCTGCGGACCGGCTGGCTGGACTTGCCACTGCTGTACCCCCAGCAAGCAAAGGGAGGGAAGTACCGACCACCCTGAGAGCACCTTCCCAGGGAGTGTCTTCCATCCCGGAAGTGACAGGATGGAGGACTCGGGATGTGGTCCTGGCTCCTTCAGTGGAGCCCGCAAAGAAGTCCAGCCGATGACTGAAAGGTTCTTGGCTGCCTTCCCCAGGTCCTTCTCTGAAGCCATCGGTTCCAGAGACCCCAGGACTCCCCTCGGCTAGGAGGCTGCGGGCCCCCGCTGGGTGGTTCGAGGCTGACGACGGGGCCGCGGTGACGTTCACAGTTAGGGTGACCCCCGGTGGTAGGACCGTGGCGGTCGCGCTGTGACTTCCATTACAGGAGCGGTCTCTGTCCAGGGGCGGCACCAGGACCATCAACAGGCTGGCTCCCACCGAGCAGAGCAGCGAGCCGATCAGAAGCACCCTCCGCTTCTGGTAGCTCTTGGCCAGGAAGGCACAGACGGGAGCCCAGACGGCTGCGATCAGGTGCTTGGTTCCCATTAGGATGCCCACCCAGGGCGCGGCCAACCCCAGCTGCCTCAGGTAGAGGGTCAGGAACGGGGCCACGCAGGCGTCCCGGGCCCCACACACCAGGTGGAAGAGCTTGGCCACCCCCAGCGCCCTGCTGATGTCCCACTGGGGGTTGGCGCTCATGGCGGCCCGGCTCCGTCAGACCCGGGCGGGCAGAGGGCGCGGCGGGGCGCGGGGCGGGCGCGGCGTCATGTCCCGGGGACACAGGCTCCGGGCGGGGAGCGAGCCGCACCGCGCCTCCAGCCTCCGGCGGCGCCGCGGTCACCAGGTCAACGGCCGCTCCCGCCCCCATGTCCGGCCACCGGCCCGGAAGTGGCCCCGCCCGGAGGACGCCGCACCTAGGGGGCGGGGCCGGCGCACCTGCGGGCCGCACCTGCCACGTCCCGCGGCCCCCGCGCCCGGGGCAGGACCCGCCCTCGGCCGCCGCACCTGCCGGAGGAGCGCAGGCTGCGCTCCGAGCCACCCTCCAGGGCCCTGGGTCGCACACGAATCTGAGTTAGATCCCTGAACTGCTTCAGGCAAGTAACAGGAATGGTGGGAGAGTGAGAATGTAATTCATGGTATGAACCGCCCCCCACCACCACTCACAGGCCCCCTGATCTAGGACCACACTGTTGATTGTCTCCATCAGAATCAAAGGGCCTAGAACTGTTTGATGGATGTGAGACAGGATGGAAGGGGGCAGGACACAGCCATTCAAGGAATGAAGGCAATTTAACACCAAAATGGTTGAAGATTCAGCTCCCAGTTGGCCTTGAGGATTAAGTTAGCAGGAAGTTTGACTTCTAGCAGACCTTGAGCTTCATTACATGCTCATTGTAACAGCATGATAACGTGCCTGCAGGTGCCATGACAGTCCCAAGGGGAATGGCAAAAGGCCAAAGAATGGGTGGCGGCCCAATTCCCGGGAATCCTAGCCCCTTCCCCAGGGCAGTTGGAATGGTCCCACCGTAGGTGTGTGAAGCTGCTGAGCCCATAAAAACTGGCAACACCACACCTAGCGGCCCTTTCACAGTCCCTTCTCTTTGGAGATGGCCCACACTCTGTCTGTGGAGTGCGTATCTATTTTTACTTTAACCTGCCAACACCCAGTTCCCACACCTCTTTCCTTGCCTTTCTCTTGCCTTACACTCTATGCAGTATCTCTCTAATAAATCTACCTTTACTCAACTGTGGCTCGCACTTGAAATCTTTCCTGCATGAAGCCAAGGACCCACATTTGGCAGGGCACATGCCAGGGGCTCAACCGAGACCTGGGACACGGCCCTCCTCATGACCCACATCCGTCTTCCTGCATCAGATGCAAGTAGGCGACACAATTTTATTCAGGGGAGATGATCCCCAGAGAGGGCCTGACAGCTGCGGGTGGTCCTGGGTGGCACCGTCCACATCTGGGCTTCAGCCCCTGTGGTCCCTGCTACCGCTCAGCTGCATCTCTTCCCTCTCACTGTGAGACCCCTTGGGCTTGTTTGTTTTCAAGGACCTGGGGAAACCTGACCTGCTTCCCATGTCCATGGGAGCTCAGGACTCTCTTCAAGGCTGGCTCTTGGGCTCATCAGCCTAACCCCCCTCACCCTGCCTGGCAGCCCCATCACCCTCCCCCCCCCACCCAGGCATTGAGAATGTGCTCTGGAACCAGCCCCCACTCCTGGGGCAATGAGGGCACAAGCGAAGTGCCTCCCTCTCTACTCTTGGGTCCCAAACTTGGAAGAGACTCTTCCATCCCACGGCCACCATCCCCTGGGACTGCCCAGGTGATAGGGACGGCCTTACATCTGGATCTAAGTTTCTGAACTCAAAAGCCAAGAATTTTGGTGTCTTTAATCTTTGAAACTAGCCGGCATGCCTACCTCCATTTTGAGACAGCGCAGGTCAGGAGCCCCTCAGTTAATGTGAAGGAGGAGAGGGCTGTGCAGGTGGACAGAACACACCAGTGAACACTTCACAAAGCACTTACCTGGCCGAAGTCATTAGGTTTGACTAAGTACTGCCCCCGATCTCTATTAAAACACAAGCATTGCGGGGTATCCGGTGAGAGCAGAAACACTTTAGTGTTTATTTATTTATTTATATATTTATTGAATCTGACATCTTCCTCTCCATTTGGAGAGATGCCCGCCTGGGAGTGGGCGAGGTGAGCAGTGGCCTGAGACAGGGATGGGAACAGACTGGGAGGTGGGAGGCGTAGCAGCCTCTGCCTGCTTCCTGTTTTCCCCAGGCCGCGGGGCCCGGGGCCAGGACAGCAGCGCTCACCTCGGTTTTAAGGGCCAAGCGGGGAACTTGGGTGGGAGAAGACAGTGAAGAGGCGGGAACTGGAAATCCACGGAGCACACACGGGTCCCAGGGCATTGCGTGTGCAGTTTGGCTGGGGCCTCCTGGGGCCTTCGTGCGGGCCCTGCTCCATCACACCCCCACAGCCAGCTCCCTGTGCTCTGGGCACTTGCTGGCTCCTAGAAGTGGCTGGAAGCCTCCCACGGGAGCTGGGCCTTGCTCTGGATGTTGGTGTGGGTGTTTGGGGGCGAGTTGGGTAGTGTATCCTTCCTCATGGATCCACTGCTCTTGGACTCAGCGATTCTGTGGCCCCTTTGGGCTCACTGGATGATGCCAGAGAATGTGTTGATGGGCATTAGAAGGGGCTTGGCCTTGGCTTTGGTCCTTTCCATCTCCTGCCGATGTGAACTAAGCACCTTGGATTTCTGGGCCCCGGAACATGGCTCTAAGCAGGGAGCAACCTCGAATCTGTGGAAGGAGAGAGGCCAGCTCAGGAGACCCATCTCGGGGGTCAAATCTGTCTGGGCATTTTAAAGGTCGCCCCTTAATTGCAGGGTATAGATGAGGGGGACCCACAGAGGGATGAGAAAGAGTCAAGACAAGAAAGAGCACCCTGAGCCTGGGGCGAACACAGGGAGAGGAGGACGTGCCCGGATGGGTCACTCTGTGCGCCTGCCTGACCCTATACACCTCCCTAGGGGAGCCCAGTAACTGGGACATGGCTGTCACAGAAGGTCAGCCTGTCTTGGCACAGAGGGCGGGCAGTGCCAGCACAGGGGGTTGGATCAGGAGGGCTACAGGCCACGCGTCCGTAGAGGGATCTTGGGAAACTTTAATCTCAGCTGCTGCCCAGGGTCAGCCATTCATTTGCTCTTCCTCCTGGATGTAAGTCAACACCTAAGTCCACGCCCATCAGGGACACTTGCCTGGCCACGGGATCTGCCCCGACAAGGCTTCCAGGCTAGAGGCAGGAGGTGGGAGGGGTTGGCTGCCGTGGAGCTTTGCCCGGTGGGCATGGAGCCCAGCCTTACCTGACCACATCCCTGAAAGTGCGCCGACCGTCCTTGTCCAGCGACAGTGTCAGCAGCCTCTGGTCCTGGCTCTGGATCTGGATGCTGGCCGTCCGGAAGCTGTTTGTCACTGTCTGCAACAGAGACGGTTTGTGTGAGCATCACCTTGGTGACAGATGGCCTGGCCAACATCTCCTGCCTGGGAATCTGGTGTGTTTCAGTCCAGCACACAGTGTCCCCGACTCTCCGGGAAGTGACTCTGAGCAGTGACAAACCTGCAGAAAGTGCTTCTAAGCTGCCCCTGCCCTTGGCTCTCCCATCATTCCTGCAGTTCCTTTTCCAATTTGTTCATTTCTAACACAACCTGGAACACTGTAGCTGGTGCCCGCCAGGTTCAAGTGACCCGAGCACCTCCTGTATGACAGGCGTGTTAATGTGTGTGGAATTTGGGGATCTTTCAGAAGTTTTCTAAGTCCTGACCCCAGTTCTCAGTGTTGGATTGCATCCAAAATTATTTCCCTGGGGCAGAGACAGAGGGTCTGGAAAGTGGCCACCTACCCCCATGACTCAAACCAGGCCTCTATCTGTTTGTACCACGGAAGCATCTCGGGGCAAAAGGAATCCATCCCCTGCACCAGGAGCCCGGGGGCAAAGCGTTCCTGCCTTCCACATGCAGAGCCCTGCACGGAAAGCAGCCCCGAGGCAGCCCTCCAACCCCCAACTTGAAGGGGCTGCTCCTGGGAGACCCCTCCCCTGGACAGAGAATTTGGAGCCGCCTGGGTTCCAGGTGGGGCTTTGAGGGCCTTTCTGGCCACTGGCCCATTACCTGGACAGCAGCTTTGGGTGATTCACCAGCACAGAGCTCGCAAGTTCCTAGAGCCTTAGACCCCATTTCATTCAAGCATTCTCGACCCTGGACTCACCCTTCCGAAACATAAGATTAGAGACTCTGCTTTTGTCTTTTTTTTCTTTTTTGGGGGGGTAGGTAATTAGGTTTTATTTATTTATGTATATTTTAGTGGAGGTACTGGGGATTGAACCCAGGACCTTGCACCTCCTAAGCACACACTCTACCACTGAGCTATACCCTCCCCTCCAAAATTAGAGATTCCGATTTAAGTGGTCTGGAGGCCAGCACAGGCCCCGTGCAGTTTTCACACGCTCCCTACTGCAAGCAGTGCTCGTCCACCTTCCCATTCCATTAGCAGAGGCACAAGCAGAGGCTGAACCCAGGGGTCAGGCATGTCTGGACATTTCTGCTCAACTTTTGTAGGGGGTTGGGTAGGCCAGCCTGAAGTCTCTGGGTAGAAGGTACAAGAATCTTCCCAGTGTTGGGGGGCGGATGTCAAAGCACAGACTTTGCACCCAGACCACCCACATTCTCATCCTGGCTCTGCCACTTACTCGCTGAGTGACCTTGGACGTAATTCCTAATCTCTCTGTGCTTTTGTTTCTCACCTATTTAGAAAAAGATACAGCAATAATAGCAACGACCTTGCAGGTAGCGAGATGGTCCTGGGGTAAAAGGGAACTCACTGCGGTGATAAGCTTCGATTTTTAAAAAACCCACAACCAGGTTGTTTAAAGAGGTCATTAAAAATAGAAACCGTTGTAGGGAACTGATTTTGAAAGAGGAAACACAGAAGGGTAAATAGGTCCACCCTGGAGCTTAAAGCTCGAATACGGAGCTCTCCCACAGTACACAGGCTGCCTCAGAAGAGTGGGCTCCTGCAGGGGTGGCGGCTGGACTAGAGGACCAGGAAACCCCTGGCGAGCCCCTGCTGGGGACCGTTCGCCACCCCGAGTGCGGGCGGAACGGGGAGGGCTGAGACAGGGCCTGCGCCCAGGGGCCGTGCAGTCCACTGACCTGCGGGAGCCAAGTCATCGACAGTGTGGCAAGTGCTCCCCTGGCTGTGTCCCCAGGGCTCTGCGGGAGCCCAGAGGTGGGGCCTCTGGCTCTCTGGGGAGTGGGGAGCAGGGTGGAGGATGTGGAGGGAAGGGCCTCCTGGGGAAGATGACATCATCTTGAAAGAGGAACAGGGGTTATGAAAGGAAGATGGGGAAGAGAAAGGAAGGAACGAGGCTTCAGGCCAAGCAAAGCGCATGAGCAAAGGCACCGAGGAAGGACTACCAGGACCCTATGGGGCCTTCCCGGGACAGACCCCCTCCCCCAGATAGCCCCTCTCTGCAGTACCCAGACATCAGTATCTGACGCACATTTCCTGAGCCGTTTTACAGATGCTAAAATCACCAGCCGATGGAAGAAATTAACTACCTGATGATCGTGAGCAGGCAGCCCCCCACACCTGCTGGCGCCTAAGGGTGGGTAATGTTAACCCCTGAACGTTTAACCTCACCATCAACCAGAGGATTGTGCACGAGTGATCACCAACCTGGCGACTCCCCTCCCTCACATGCCCTTCAAAGATGCTCTCCTGAAGCCCTTCAGGGAGTTCGGGTGTTTTGAGCACTAGCCACCCTGGACTCCTTGCTGGGCGCCCTACAGGAAACATGGCACTTTCCTTCACCAGAGCCCAGTGTCAGTAGATCGGCTCTGCTGTGCGCGGGTGAGAGGACCCAAAACTGGTTTGGGGGCACAAATCCCACGGTGCAAAGGGCGTGCAGGGCTGGCCGGGGTCGCAGTCGGAGAGGAGGAGGAGGAGCCAGGCTACATAACACGCACACGGTAAAGTGCTTCTGCCCTTCTGCCCTGCAGAGCGGGAGACGGGCGAGCGGCGTCAAGCACAGAGTGGCGTGCTGAGCTCTGTTTCAGAAAGCTCGCTCGGGCAGAGATGTGGAGGGCGGATTTGGGGAGCACTGGAGTGACATCAGGGAGACCAGCTGGGAGGCGACCGCATTGTCCAGGAAAAGGGGATGGATGAAGGTAGGGCCCAAGGGTGGCCAATTTGTCCTGGTTTGCCTGGGACTCTCCTGGTTTTGGCACTGAGGGTCCCAAGTCCCAGGAAACCCCTCAGTCCCAGGCAAATTGGGAAGGCTGGTCAACCTAGCTGGACCCCCCCCCCCCAGAGGGAGGATGGAGAGGAAGGGAGAGGTGTGAGAAGTGTCTGAGAGGGAAAAGCAGCAGACACAGGGAAGTGAGGCCGAGGAGGCATCCGAGGTGACTCCCAGGTTTCTGGGAAAGGTGACTGGTTAATGACGGACCACTGAATGAGAGATGGGACACGGGGGAGGAGGGGATGAAATAAAAACAGCCACTAACACATACATAGCTGTGACTTGGCTGAACATCTTCTGTACCTGTCACCACCATTTAATCCTCACAACCGGATGAGGCAGGTACCCTTATCACCCCCGCTTTCCAGATCATGAGAGTGAGGCACAGAGAGGGGCTGAGTGATGCAGGGATGGGGAGGAGGTGGGGGGTTATGAGTTTGCAGTGGCCCTGATCGGCATGGATGTAGGATATCGCAGAAGCACTCAGCCACCTGAGCATCTGATTGAGTCAGCGGCTTGATCTAAAGTGAGTGTCTCTGCCTGGTAAGTGATGGGAGGAGTTGTGGCTGCCCAAGAACACAGTTCAGGTGTAATCCTGGGTCCAAAGCCCAGCTGAGTAGGGCAGTGAAGTCCAGAGAGGCCACGAGAGAGGGAGAAAGTGGGCGGGTCGTGTGTCCATAACCATAAGGGACTCTATATCTCTGAGGACCAGTAAGGGCTAAGGCAGAGGGCAAAGGGCAGTGACAAGGCCATGAGGTTGGAAGAGCTGGTTCGATTTGGTCAAAGGCTGGCCCACTGCTGTGCTGGAGTCTGGCTGTTGTGCGCAGCAGGTGCTGAATGCGGGCGCGTCTTGCAGTCCTTGGGTATGTCTTAGGTCCTCAGAGGGCCACCAGGTGGAGGGCAGGGCCTTCACTCTCACACGGCCTTACTTGTGCCAGTCGGTGCTCAGTATTTTAAACAGACTGATCAGAAAGCAGGGGCTTCCCAACAGGAAAACCCACTTCAATAGCAAAGGCTCAGAAAGGCTCAGAGTTCATTACCCCTTCTCTCAACACCGTCTCTCCGGGACCCCCTCCCTCCCCAGTTTGAATATCCCCAGTTCCCCTCCTGCCCAGCACTTACAGAGAAGGACCTTCCTGCCAAGTTGGAGGTCTTGACAACCTCCGTCACACTAACATTCAGGCACCTGTGGTCCGTAACGGGAGCAGCAGCTGGGGGGCAGTAGGTGGGCCCTGAAACTGGAAGAATGAGATGCTGTGAGGGGGCCTCCAGGGGAGGAGGGGAGCTGGAGATTCTATGTCTTAAGAAGACCTCCATGATCCCATCTTGACCGCCACCCCCTTCCCACACCCTGCTCGGCCCCCACGTCCTGACCCCCACCTTAGTCCTGGCCAAGTTTCAGTTCCCTCCTGGTCATCCATCTCCCTCCTCCAGGGACTCCACAGCTCTCCTCTATCCTGAGGCATCGTGGCCATCACCAACCCAAATCATTTTCTTCACCTCCTCTGCACCTCTTTTTAATGGGAACAAGTTCTGCAACTACTGGGCATGCTCAGACAGCAGGATGGCAGAAGAGCCCAGGATGTGGTATAAGGCAGAGGCTCCAGTGGGTGTTACAGGGCACTTGTCCCAACAGGTTGAGAGCACTTCCTTGACTTTCCTAATATCGCATTATGTGTCAGGAGTCAATATTGTGTGGCTGCTGCAGGGCCTTCCCCCTCCCTGCTGACTAAGGAGGGCTCTGAGATAGCCAAGAACAATTCTGGTAAGATTTGGTGATGGAAAATTTGGAGGAGTTAGAGTAGGGATTGGTGGGGTGGGAGTTTTGTAAAGGACATAGAAGAAATAAAATTTAAACAGTAAGAGTTAACATTGTAGTTTACTATATCCCATAAATTAGTATCTTATCTCCATTTTAGAAATGAAAAAAACAGGTGGAGAAGTCACAAGTAACTTGCCCGAGGTCACCCAGATGGTAGTGTGGCACAGCTGGGCTTGGAAGCCTGCCTATCTGGTTTTAGGATCTGTGCCCTGTGACCACCTCTCTTTTAAGAGCTATTGCCAAAGTCACACGTTTCCTTCATGGTGTCAGAGCCCTACAAGTAAGGAAAATTGCACTGTGACAGTGTTTCAATGTCCTCCACAAATTCAACTTGCCTGGAAACCATTTTATCAGAAGGTAATCAAATCAGTAATTATTTCTTGAGTTTCTCCTTTTTGCTGGAAGCCAAGAAAATTGAGGAGCAAAGATGCTCACGGAAGAACACAAATGCTTTACGCACAGAGAGGTGTCCTAATTGGATTTTCGCAAAGCCATAGATTTCTAGGGTCAGAGTAATTACTCATAGTTGCCTGGGAGAGGGGGGATCAGAGACGGCTCCCTCCTAGGCACTCCGGCTAGGTCATGTTGTTTCTTCTGCAATATTCTAGATTCCTTCATTCTTTTAAACAAAATCTGGGCGTCAAGGAGCACTTCATTTAGTCAGCAAATGTTTTATTGAGTATCTACTATGTGCCAAGACACCAGCTAGACATGGAGGGTGGAAACTTCCTTGTTTGCTCTGAAGTGACTTTTTACAAGCACCTGTGGGTGACATCCCTGAAGTCTGGTCTGCTGAGACTGGGCAGCTGAAGGGGCGGCGGTGCGGTGCGGTGACGAGAGACACCGGCTCTCGCACGGGACTTCCTGGGTTTGAATCCCGGCTCTGACTCTTCCTCGGGGATGTGACTTTGGGTAAGTTACTTTCTTTGCTTCCATTTCCTCTCCGGTACAAAGTGGCTAATGCTAACACTGTCTGTCTCACTGATAAGCTGATACGCTTAGAAGAGTTAATATGTTGGACATAGAACAGCGCCTGGCTTCTGATAAACGTGGGCAATGGTTAGTAATTCTCATTGCCGACCTCTCCGTTATTCCAGAAGATTGGGGAGCTAACAAGAGAGCTCATATTTATAATTTACTAGATGCACATAAATCAGTATCTTATCTCTGAGACAATGATCTTAATTGAATATACGTGTAATTAGGTAACTGGCCAGAATCAGATACTTTGGACTAGTGGTGCCCTTTGTGAACTGGAGAGTACCTGCCCCATGGAATGACATTCAAAATTATGAATTTCCAAAAACCACCCCCCAAAAGACCCAACTACCCCCAACTAGCTCTGCAGGCTGGATGCAGATGCTCGAGGCCAAGTCCAACCCCTCGTCTGCGTGGCCCCTGCACTTTCCAGCTTGGGCTCATCCAGCTGCAGACGCACCACCCACGCCCAGCAGGAGTGGGAGCTCAGCCAGGGTCTCTGATCCCAGGGATGGTGATGGTGGCGGGGAGGTACTCCCAGCCCCCCTCACCCATTTCCTGTCGCTCCGCCCTCACTCCTCTCCCAGCCCCAACTTCCTCCTTCTTGTCCTTCCTTCCCTCTGCTCTGCTCTCCCAGCTCCTCACCATCATTGTCACTGGCTGCAAGTGTCTTCAGGACCAGCCCAGTGGCCCGCAGGGAGACGGTGACCTCTCGGACTCGGTGGCTGAGCAGGGCCTGAGGAGGGGGGGATGTGGGGACAGATGGGGGTCCTCAGGACAAGGTGCACATCTCCATGTCAACTCTCTTGCTCACCGCCCCACCCCCGGCCCTGAGTCGCCATGGTGCCACTAGCGTCCAATGAGCCAGAGGATGGGGCTCAGAGCACTCCGCCCTGGGAGCAGGTCAGCTTCCAGACCAAGGCCTGTGCTCTGATGCATCTGGTCAGCTGGTGAGGAGGGTATTTTTGAGCCAGGGGATAGCGCCCTGTTCCTTCAATCAGATTACCTCCTTGTCTCTGTGTAAGGCCAATTGTAACCCGCCCATCCCTGCAAAACTCTCCCAAGGCTGGGGAAAGGGCAGAAGGTTCCCCTGGCTCTGTATGTCCTGCCCCCACAACATCCCTGACATCTGCCTCCCTGCAGCTGTAAGTCCAGACCAGCTCCTGGCCATGCCACGCCCACTGACCTTCTGGTAGCTGATGGAGAGCTCAGCCCCTGGACCCTCGGCCACGCCTCTCCTCCGGGGTGAAAAACCATCTGAGGGAAGTGAGAAGAGGCTGAAGGTGGGAGGCCCCCATCCCGTCCCCCTGGCTCCTCACCTCACCGAGGCTGCGGGAGAGTCACAGCATCTGTCCCTGGAGGGGAAGGCAGCACGTGGGGGTGGGGGTGGGTCCAGGCTACCCTTCAGTCTGGGTGAGCTTGGAGGGAGCCCAGGCACCCCAATATTCAGTAGAGGTGGGACAGGGGATCGTTAGGTGAGAGGTAGGAGAATTTTTGCAAGAGGGACTTGGGGAAGCTGAGTCAGGGTGAGCTTTGGAAAACGGGGGACAGGTGCTCACCTCTGGGGATCTTGGAGTCTTGGATCTTCACTTTGAGCTCTGTGAGGAAGATGTCCTCTGCAGGGTCTTGGCTCAGGTCACTGAAGAAGATCTGGAGGGAGGCGGGGAGGGAGGAGGTTGGAGGAGGCTGACTCTGCCAGCCGCAGTTCCCCTGGGAACCCCAGGATGTGCACAGCTGGGAGCATCTGGAGAAGCAGGGTCCCCCACCTGCCATGCCCAGGCTGGATTTTGAGCTGCGTCCAACGATTACGTGGATCTGACTCCGTCCACATCTACAGCAATGTAATATATTTCTAAAGAGTGGAAGAAACTTACTGAAACCCAAACTGCCTGTAGCCACTACTGTCTAATGGGGAGGGTAAAAGAATCTCTTGTAGACACTGGTAGTGGAGGGCAAAAGGGTGAGGGCCAGAGAGGAGAACCTGACGGTCCTTGACAAGCACAAGGAGGGAAGGGCTGGTGAGAGTCGGAGGGAATCTGGGAGCAGCAGTGGCTCCTGAGGGAAGAGGGGCAGAGAAGGAGGGGCGAGGTGCGGGCGGGGCCAGAGGGAGGATGTGGGAACCACAGAGGGGTGGCCATGGGATTTCTGAGCACCAGGATGGAGAGAGGCCTTGGTGTTCTGTTGATGGTAAACAATTTCCCAGATGTCAACATCAGTAGGCAAGGCCCCTCTGTGCCCATGATGGGTCAAGACACAGTCTTGTCCAAACTCAGGGGAAAATGGGACACTGTGCAGGCCACACCCCCTACCCTCCCATCCCTGCAAATACGAGCGACCCTGGTTTCTTGCAATCAAAGAATTACCCCTGGGGTGCCCCATCAGAACTACTGCTGCTTCCTGACAGCATCCAATCCAGAGCAAAGTCCTGCTTTCTGGAACCATCCCCCAAATCACCTACCAGGGACCCAAATCCTACAGTAAGTTCCTTCTACCAGCCTCTTCCCAAGAAGCCTCAAGACCTCACGGTGTGCATGGCCCTCCCCAGAGCAAGTCCATGAACCCTGCTCCGCGCAGCTACGCTGTCTCCTGGGGGCCTTGGGTTGAAGGGCAGTGACAGGTGCCTGACCCTCCATGTTAAGTTATTTGTGTTGCTGAGATGTTCATGCTCTTTACCAGCCTGAGAGGGCTTTATTCTCTCCTCAGTGGCTTGTTTTGTGTTGTTTGGGTTTGCATTTTGGAAATTAAAGAAAGTGCAAAAATCCCTCATTTAGGTGAAAACCAGGAAAGAGACAAAGAAGACCAGGAAGCAGAGGGAAGAATAAGAATTCAGGACGGCAGGAAGCCGGAGGCAGTGTCGGCCAAGAGACCAGTCCCCAGGCAATCACAGAAATCTCAGGGGGTCTCCCCTACATCATGGAGTGGGAGCCAAGCACATATTCATTAGATTTTTTACTAGATTTGGACCCCAAGTGAATTCCAGGATAACACAGCCGCGTCCACGTCTGTGCCGCAGAGGTGCTGTGGGGATGCACGTGGGTCGGGTCTCTGAGTGAACGGGAGGCGGGAGGAAGCCTCAAGAGTCCTTTTCATTGAGACAGACTGTGCCGGCCCCTCTGATGGGCACCGGACACACACGATCTCATTCAACCCCCATAGCCACCCTAGTATCACTAGCTTCGCTTTGGGGGCCTGGAAGCGGAGGCTCGGAGACGTTGAGTAACTTGCCTGTCTTGCTTGGAGAGGATACACAAGCAGCAAAGCTGGGGCTTTGACCCAGGCCCCCACACCGCCCTGGGGTCCTCCGTGGGCCCTCGTCTTCCCCCAGCTTTCCATAGAGCTTTCGGTTCACTTGAATTCTCACAAAAACCTTGTCGTGAAGGTGACTGTCTCCATTTTAAAGATGGGGAAAATGAATGTCAGACAGGTAAGGGGGCCAGTGACCACACGGCTAGCACGCGGAGGGACCAGGACGCAAAGCCGTGAGCTTCTTACCACCTTACGCTGCCTCTAACCCTACACCCACCGCACCCAGTCAGCCCCACGTTGACCCATTCTTCGATTCACACACACACACACACACACACACACACACACACTCTGTCAACAGCACGAGATTCAAAGATGAACACAGTACAGTCACTTATCTCAAGGGACTCAGAGTCTTGTTGGGAGGGACACGCATCTGCAGGTAGATGACAAAGTGGCAGCGAGGTGCCAGAGCAATGCCCAGGGCATCACCAGGACACAGAGGAGAAGCACCCAATCTGGTTGTGGGGTGAGGGGAACAGAGGTGAGGGCAGTTTTGCTGTAGGATGTGAGGGTTGGCAAGGGGGAGGGGGAGGATGTGTGGGGGGAGAGAATCTTTCCACACGAAGATCTGCTTCTGCGTGAACTTAAGGTTTTAGAAGTCAGTAACGATCAGACTCACCCAGAGAGTAAGAAGATAAAGTTAACAACCAAGAGCATCTGGGTCAGTTAATGACCTGCACCCTAGTCTCCTGTTTACCCAGAACCTGGGTATTTAGGGTGTGGGGTCCTGGGGTCCAGAAGGCTGCCATGGTATCCTTGGAGCCCTGGGTACGAAGCTTACCTTGACTGTGTAGATCTGGAAATAGATGGGTTGGGTGCCCATGCGAATGTAGTAGGTAATGACATCCAGGATGAAGGGGTCTATAGTCCGGGATGTGTTCAGGGAGAGAGGCTGTGAGGGAGAGAGACTGTCTTCAGCCGCCTCCCTCCATGCCACTGTGGGAGCAGCCACTTCCTTAACAGAGAAGCCCCAATGCCCCCACATGCCCTGTGTGAGGCACTAATCCAGCTGGTCCTTCAGCACCGTCCACGCCTTTCCTACCACCTGATTTCTACTCCTGATCAAAAGACTTCCATCCAGGTGTGGAGAAAGGGGTACCCTCATACACTGTTGGGGAGAACATAACTTGGTGCAGCCACTATGGAAAACAGTATGGAGATTCCTTAAAAAACTAAAAATAGAGTTACCATATGATCAAGTAATCCCACTCCTGGGCATACACTGGGAGAAAAGATACATGCACCCCATCATTCACAGCAGCACTATTTACAATAGCCAAGACATGGGCACAACCTAAATGTCCATGGACAGATGACTGGATAAAGAAGTTGTGGTATATTTATACAATGGAATACTACTCAGCCATAAAGAATGAAATAATGCCATTTGCAGCAATGTGGATGGACCTGGAGACTGTCATATGTCATAAGTGAAGTAAGGCAGAAAAAGAAAGAAAAATACCATATGGTATCACTTATATGTGGAATCTAAAAAAATGACACAAATGAACTTATTTATAAAACAGAGACTCACAGACATAGAAAACAAACTTATGGTTACCAGAGGGGAAAGAAGGGAGAGGCATAAATTAGGAGTGTGGAATTAGCAGATACAAACTACTATATATAAAATAGATGAACAACAAGGTACTACTGTATAGTACAGGGAAATATATTCAATAGCTTGTAAGAACCTCTAATGAAAAAGAATATACATATATAACAAAATCATTATTCTCTACATCAGAAACTAATACATTTAAAATCAGCTAAACTTTAACAACAACAACAACAACAACAATAATAATAAAAGACACCTATCCAAATCTCCATCTCAGGGGCTCTGATTCATTTCAATTGCACACAGACATACCAGGCACCTCTGTGTATAAGGCACGGTGCTGGGTGCCTGTGGTAGACAAGATACTTAGAGTATAAGTAGTGATGAGAGAGTCTGGATTGGGTTCTTGGTTTGGATGAGCTACTCACTAGCCAGGTAAGCTTGGGCATGAGAGCTTGAACCAGAAGATCTGGTATCTCTTTGAGTTCTTGTGGCATCTGAATATGTTAATACTAACTTACATTTCAATGTCATTGGGATATGACATAGAAATGCCATCTCCCATAAGCCTTCTCCAACCCTGTATGATGATGAAACAATGATTGGGTTTTTTAGGTAAAGACAACTTCTATACAGAGTCTGATAATATCAGAGTAGGAAAGACGCTCAGGGTATTTCACCCATATTCGATCATATTATCTCTCTCCTCATTTTCACATCTGGTCTATTAAAATATTGTTCCCTTCAAAAAGGTCACGCTGAGGAACTACGAACTTATTCTAACAGTGCTGTCATTGTTCACACAATTTCCAGTTTCTTCATGTGGAAACAGCTTTTGGAATGAGCATAACAGCCACACAAGTTCTTAATTTTAAGGGAAAGAGAGCAGGGAAAAAAATTAAAAGTTCCTACAAGTATCTTGATAGGGAAAAAAGCTACCAACAGAGAAGCATAAGTGAGACCTGCACCGGCTGTTCTTCCTGTAATATCCTCCAGGTTTGGAGGAAAAGGTATTTTAATACCCAGCTAAACAGTCTCTCGTGTAAAGGCAGAGACATTTTCGGATAAGCAGTCATTCAGAAAACATGGCTCCCTCCTGCATCTTTATTAGAATGCCAGATATAAGAGGACGCCCTAACCAATCAGGCAACGAAGCACAATGTGGCCAGTTAAAAAATAAACATAGATTATATTGTAGAGCACAGGAAACTATATTCAATATCTTGTAGCAACTTACGGTGAAAAAGAATATGAAAACAAATACATGTATGTTCCTGTATGACTGAAGCACTGTGCTGCACACCAGAAATGGACACAACCTTGTAAACTGGCTATACTTCAATGAAAACATACTAACAAAGTAAACATATAAAAATCAATAGCTTCCTTTTACACTAGCAGCACTACTACCCTAGTATAATGGGAGAAGGATAACAGCCACAACTACAAAAAAAACCCATCAGACACAAGAAAATAAATTTATCAAGAAATGGGTAAAAGCTATGTGAGGAAGACTCTACAGCTATCCTGAGGGAGACACAAGGAGACTTTAATAAATGAAGCGTCACACCGTGCTCCCAGAGAGGGCACCTAATATGCTAAAGATGTTAATTCTCCAAATTTCAATCGAATTTAATTTAAAATGTAATTTAATTTAAAATTTCATTTAAATTTAATCTAAAAATAAAATTTGACAATGGGATTTTAAAATGTATCTGGAAAGATAAACAAGCGTAGTCTGAAAAGTTTTGAAAAAAGAAGCATAATGGGGTAGATATAATGTGCCAGATATGAAAATATAAAAGTGCTAATTTATACAGAAATGAATAGATCAACGAGAAAGAATAGGTTTCCAGAAGTAAACACAAGCATATGTAAGAACTTAGTAAGTGATAAAAGATTTCAAATTGACAGGGCAAGATGGTTTTTGCAATAGCTTTAGGACAACTGGCTAAACACTTGGAAAAAATAAAATTACATACTGGAATTATAATTGCAGATAGGTTATTTAAATGTAAACATTGGGACAATAATAGTGCTAAGAGTAAATTATCAGTGAATTATTTATTTAATCTTAGCATGGAGAAGGCCCTTCAAAGCATGGCTCTAAAGGCAGACACCATAAAGGATAAAAGTGCTGTGTATGACCAAGTAAAAATATTAAAATTCTGTAAGTCAAAAAACCACTACTGACAAAATTGACAGGCAAATAAAACAGCGGGGAAAAAATGTCTGCAGCACACAGGACAGCAGAAAGGGTAAAACTCTCTTCAGATAGGAAGGTCTTTCAAATCAGTAAAAGATGAACTTCCCCTGCTCACCACGGACGGGGTTGGGGGACAGGGTTTGTGGTTAAGAAAACGAGCTCTGGAATCCAGCTGCCTGATCCCAGGTGGGGCTCTACCACTCATTCTGTTTCTTTGGGCACGTTACCTCACCTCTTTGTGCTTCAGTTGCTTGCTCTGTAAAATGGGGACGTGGTCACAATGACACCAGCCAACAGACAAGAGTACCTGCTTGGTAGGGCTGCCAAGTGGAAGTGCTCAGGAAGCACTAACTGTTACAGTGGAAAAGAAACTAGCACAGGAAACTCACAGAAGAAGGGATTCAATTGGCCTACGCCCGGAAGAAAGAATGTTTACTTCTCCTTAGTGGTTCCACAAAATAGGTAGGTGCCCAGTAGGTGCTACAAATGAATTCCAGCCACCACTAGCTGGTCAGTGCTCCTCTATTGTACCCCTTCTGCTTCATCCCTTGTGGGGCCCCCCTGGCTGACTCTTGAGGTCAAGGGTCAAGAAAACACCCGCCCACCACCACCTCCCTCCTGCCCGCCTACCCTTGCTGCCTTACCATCTCTGCCAGCTTGTGGATGGCAGGGCACAGGGTGTTGATAGTGTTCTCATACCACGGGTCTGCGCGGCCCAGGAACGTGGCCAGCTCTCCAAGCTCCAAATGCCTGGATGCTGCAGGCTTCTGGGGACAAAGGCATGGGGCAGACCTGTCAAGACCTCTCGAGCACTCTCTTCCTGCTCGGAGGGTCCTCAGGTACCAGTCCTAGGCAAACTAGCTTTGGAAATGTGGCCAAATCACTCAGCCTCCTGGGGTCTGGATTTCTGCACCCCATGAAGACTTGTTTTACACCTCCAATGAAGCCAGAACACCCACCACTGAGGACTCTCGCCAGGGACACTGAAAAATGATCCTCAGCCTTAAAAGGGAAGAGACTAGTATTGCTTTGAGTTTCACGCTTCCCAGTCAGAAGCAGAATGGGCAACAGAAATGAAAAACTGCCAGTGTGGGTTCATCCCCCAGTGGGAGGGTGGTGTGTGTGTGTGTGTGTCCCCTATTGAGGAACATTAATTCCATTAGAAAAGCAAAACAAAACCAGCCAAGGGCAGGCAGTGAGAGAACATCTCTCTGGCCACATTCAGCCCCCACGGCCCACATCTGTGGCTTCTGGAACAGAAGTCCTCCAGGTCTCTCCCAGCTCCGCATCCCAAGGAAGGGTGATCCCAGTTCCCGGAGCCAGGGGATGCGAGGCTGCAGTGGGTCCCTGCCCAGCCCCTAACCCAGACCCGCTCCCGACACCCCCCCCACTTCCCCTCCCTCCCTCCCTCCCTCCCCGATCCAGCCACCTCAGGCGCCAGCACGGGGATGTAGTAGAGCTGCAGGCTGAGTCTGGGGGTGAGGCAAAACTTCTGGGTCTCTCGTTTCCTGGCAAGGGGCAGCAGAGTACAGGGGTGAGGGCAGGAGTTTGGGCTTCAAACAGACTCGGTTCCACATCCTGGCTCTGCTATATATTATCTCTTGACTCTGGCCAATTGAACTAATCTCTCTGAGCCTCGGTTTTCTCATCTATAGAACGGGCGCCGTAAAGCAGGGAGCGCCGTTCTCAGCACTCAGCAGAGTTCGGTGGTGGCCGGACGTGGGGGGCGGGAAGAGTACAGCGCATCAGCCTCCCGCGTCTCACCCTGGCCTCTGCCTCCTGACCCTCCCGTGCCACTCAGCGATCCTGCACCAGCCCAGGCCAGGCCCACCTGTGTCCGACCAGCTCCAGCCTCCAGCCGCCCCGCTCGGAGCCCTACCTGATGGCATAGTAGGCCCGGGCCAGGCGCCCCAGCATCCTGTCGTCCCCGAGCACCAGCACCCGGGCCGTGTGCAGCCGGGAGACACCAGGCAGCAGCTCCCCATCCCCACTGGGCCTGCCGGTCCTCCGGTGCAGCCCCGGGGGCCCGTCCCAGCTGCTGGGCATCAGGATGTCCGGAGGCCACACCCGCTTCTTGATGCCCCCTTTGCGCTGCAGCCCGGCTCGCTCCATCTCAGGGCTTCCGGTTGAGGGCAGCTCGTCGGCCCCGGAAGGAAGGTCCCGCTCGATGCCGCTGTCGGTGGACAGTACGGACGTCCGGGCCGACTCCCGGTCTGGCGGGACGCCCTGCAGATCCAAAGCTTCCAAGTCTGCACTGAGGCGCAGCTGGGATCGCGGGCGCAGAAAAAGCACCAGTTCCTTCCCTGGGATGAGGAGACCAAGAGGATCATCAGGGCAGAGAGGGGATGCCAGGTCGGCAGGGCCTCTGGTGAGGCCGGTGGTTCTGTGTTTCTCACATACTATTTAGCTGAACAGAAGCCCCACAAGATGCTCCTCAAAGGAACAGAGGTTCTGTGGCCAACAAAGCCTGAGAACCACACATTCCTGCCAGAAGTGAACATCTTAAAGGCTCTGAGAAGTCCTGCAGCAAAGAAATCAGCTTAATGTAGTATCTCCTAACTCTAGAGCCCTCCTCTCCATATTGGCTCAGTAGCATCCTCCCCGTCTCCCACCTGCTGCTTCCCCGAGACACAGATAACAGACCATCAGCTCCCGCAAAGTCCTCCAGGCATTTCCAATCAACCTGCATTTTATTTCCCGTGAGGAAACTGAGGCCCCGAGGGAGAACTGAGTCTGTCTAGGGTGACCCAGCACGTGAAGGACGTGCGAGACTTGAACCCACTTCACTAGTCCAGCCCTTCCCACTACACCCTGCACCTCTGTCCTCCCCCCTCCCTTGAGAAGAGCCAGGGGGACTGTGGGACAGAACACCCATGTGGAGGGGAAGTGCAGCTGAGTGGGTCTCTCTCGAAAGCCCCCTCCAGCTCTGGGAACCCTAACTTTGTGCCTGTCTCCTTCTTGGGGACATGCATTGTCTGTTGGCATCATCATGGCATGTGGCACTTTCTAGACATATGTGGCCAGTGGCTAATGCACTGACCTCTTCTGGTGTAGAGAAATTGCATTCTCTTTCCAGATGCTGCAGAACAACTCAGGGAACATGGAGAACACACTCACAGATAAACACAGACACACATAGAGACATACAAACTACAGATATACACACAGACACACAGAGACAACAGACAGACAGAGACAGAAACACACACAACAGATACACACACATATACACATAGAGACATACGCAGACATAGACACTCACAAGACACACACAACAGATACACACATAGTTACACAGACACACACGATGCACAGAGACACACATACTCACACACACACACACACAAACACCCCCCGATTATTTCCAGCCTGTTCGCCACCGAGTGGTCAAAGGCATGGCACTTACAGAGCTGGTCCTCATCCGTCCACAGGTGGAAGGTGATATGTGGGCTGGGCAGAGGGATGCTTGGCAGCTGGTCCTGGAGGGGGTCACCTGAAGGAAGGAGCAGGCTGTGGAGACCACGGAGGAGAGGATTGTGGGATTCTTCTCTGCTCCTGCATGGGGCCTAGAGGGGGTGGCAGAGACCCTCTCCTCCCATGTCTGGCCTTGTTGAGTTCCTCTTCCCCTTGGCCACCATCAGCTCATCCGGGGCCTAACGCTGGTGGTCCCCTCTGCCCAGAATGCCTAGCGGCTCCCTGGTTCCTGCCAACTGCCTAGCTCTGCCTTTAGGATCCTGCACAAACCAGCTCACAGCGTCTTTCCCAAACTTTTCTCCCGTTGTTGGTCCCTCCCCACTGTTTGGAGAAGTCCTGTCCACATGCAGACCCAGGGGAAAGGCCTTTGTATTTCTCAGGGCCTCCTCCAGGACTTTGCACACAGTAGATGCTCAGTTAACATTAGCTCCCGTGGGTGATGCTGAAGAGTCACGGCCAACTACTAAGGGCAGCAGCAAGCCTGCGGTCCAGGGGGGGAGACCAGGGCCGGCCGATCCCCTTTCTCCTTCCAGAGCCTTCCTGACACTCCAGCCCTGGTAGTCATTCCCTCCCAGGAACTGTTGGCTGCACTCTGGGCACACCTACTATGTAGCCTTAGGATTTAACGTCCACAAAACATGGCTCCCTCCTGAACGAGGCTGCAGGTTTCCTTAGGGGAGAGCAACCCATGGTCACAGAACACTTACCACTGTTCTCACCTTGCCCACAGCGCCATCATCTCACTGGATCCCACCAGCAACCCTCGCTATCCTCACTTTACAGAGGAGGTGTCAGGGGCACAGAGAGGTTAAGTCACTGGCCGGAGGTCACACAGTAAGTGGAAGAGCCAGAATTTGAGCCTAGGCAGCCCAGCTTCAGAGTCCATGGATTTACCCACAACATGGTGCTCATAACCACTGTCCCATCCTCCCCTCCAGCAGCAGGTGGCTGGTCACTGAGACACACCGGGTAGGGGTGGGTATAGCTCAGTGGTAGAGTGCATGCTTAGCCAGCACAGAGTCCTGGGTTCCATCCCCAATACCTCCATTAAAACAAACAAACAAAAAACAAACAAAAGATGCACAGGGCAAGCCTGGGTAGGAGGCAGTTCCTGGATCTGGCTGGGATAGTGGAGGCAGCCCCGACTGGGTCTCGTCCTGCTCATGCAGAGTTACCACTGAGTTAGCAAGTGGTACCCAAGGAGAGCAAAGCCAGATTTGCCCCCGCGTTTGGCCCGGTTTTAGGAGGGGGAGGCTTCAAGAATAGACATTTACACGTGGTAATCAGAGGCAGTACAGACTATTAAAGCAAAACAAAAGAACAAGAGGCTGAGAAGATGGTGGAAGCCTTCTGGCAGCAGCCATCCCGCTCAGCTCACCCTGTCATCTGCAGCCTCCCCCCTCCCTGGGCTGCCGAGGTCAAGCCCAGGGCTAGCACCCTGACCTCTGCCCAGGGTTTCCAGTCCTCAGGCCAGTGCTGTGCACCAGTGCGTGCACCATGTGTTCTGGGACATGCAGGGTGACAAACTCCATGCGTGCTTTGGGTGACGGTGAAATAGGACACAAGTCTGAACTGTCCTCCAATAGCCGGAAAATACATGTTCTGGACACTTCTCTGGGCCCTAGGGTTTCCCCAGTACACGGGGCATGGTCTTATGAAAAAGCAAGTAGGAAGGAAGCATGTGGAACAAAACTGTGTGAGACCTGGTGTAAGTGATGTTGACTCAGCTGCTGTGTTAGATGTTCTTTAGAGGATCCGCGGACCAGCAGATCCTTTGGTTACTACAGCGTAGTGGTTAAGAACCAGACAGCCTGGGTTTGAATCTCGGCTCTGCCACTTACTAGCTGGGTGATCTTGGGCAAGATTCATAGCCTCTTTCTAACTCAGTTTTCTCATCTGTAAAATGAGGATAATGCTTTCTATCTCATAAGTAGTTTATTGTGAGGGTTAATTGATTTAATATATGTAATGTATTTACATTCATGTAAAATGCTTAGAGCAGTAATTGGGGTAGAGTAGGTGCCCTGTGTCAGCTGTTATCATGACCAAATTACCCACCTTCTTATTAGCTCAGGACCTTCAAGGTCCTGGGCATCCTCAGTCCCCAGGCTCCTAGGAGCGGCCAAGTGTCCCACCCCACTTCAGCCACACACACGCAGCGCCCCCTGCGGATCCCGGGACCGCAGCCCACTGGGCCTACCGCTTACCGCCGCAGCGCCCCCTGGCGGCCGCCGCAGGGCCCAGCAGCGAGCAGTAAATCTCCTCCAGCCTCTCCAGGTGTCCTTCCCGGCTCGGGCTGGGCTCGGAAGCCATCTGCTCCACCGCTGCCACCACGGCGTGGAAATAGCGCTCCAGGACGAGGCGGGGGCTGGCCTACCGCGGAGGAGAGGCAGAGCCTGAGTCCCGGCCCAGCACCCACCGACTCCTGCTCTGACGCCAAGTCCGCAGGGGCGCAGACAGGCCAGTGGCACCTCCCCTGTGGCCCGGTTCCCCGCAAAGGCTTTTGCACCCCACATCCAGGGCCCTGCTTCTGCCCTGCTTCAGTTGTTGCCCTATGCTGTCCCCTCGGCCCCTCACGCCCTTCTGTGGGAGGACAGCTGGTGCCCAGCAACGTCGGGATCCCAGGGGGGCAGGGGCAGCTGGCGCCTACCCTCCTTGGAGCGGCACCACGCATCTGGATCAGTGTTCTGCCATAACTAGGATGTAAACTCCAGGAAGGCAGGGGTGTTTGTCTGTCTTGTTTACAGCTGCATCCCCAACAAGTATAACATCTCCTGGCACATAGTAGGTGCTCAATGAATGTGCTGAATATTTCCTGTCTGTCTTTCCTATATTGCCTGAACCTACCAGCTATACTCATTATTTTTCTTTCAACCAGTGCAATTTTTGGCTCAGAATTACTTCAAGAGGAAATTGGAGGGGGGTGTAATTAGGTTTATTTATTTATTTACTTTTTTTCTTAGTGGAGGTACTGGGGATTGAACCCAGGACCTCCTGTATGCTAAGCAGGGACTCTACCACTGAGCTGTGCCCTCCCCCAAAATGAAATGTGATATAGCTGCTGTAAGTAAAAAGGCTAGTGTCACTTATAAATAGAAGATAACTAACATGAATCTAATGATCACTAAGCTCTATTATTAAATTCCAGCCATGTGCTATGGCTGCCAAAGCTGCAGAGCTGGAAGCTTGCTTTCCCCCTTTAAAAAGGGAGATTAGCAAGTATTAAAGACGTTAAGGGGTTAAGGGTACAGCACCAAGCTGGGCTTTTCTCCTTAATGGAAACAGGTTTTGAGTTTCTCGCTCTGCCATTCCACACTCTCCAGCACCGTGGGCTCGCTCCTGTCTCCAGTGGAACAGCTCTGAGACCCTGAAAACCACCCTGGATCACGTTCTCCGGCTGTGTTCCCTCACCCCCCTCCCACTACCACTCACTAATCCCAGCTTACAACCGAGGATGCCGGGCCCAAACAAGTGACACTGGCAAGCACAACAGGGCTTGCTGGGGGCAACCACAATGGTGTGATGGCGCTTTTAGAGAACAGGAGTACAGAAGACAATCAACAGGGTTTAAGGAGGGATCCAGCTGTACATGAAAGACACCCGTCCAAGGAAGGACCCAAGACATAGGGCTCAGGTTGTGGAGAATTCCAAGTAGAAAAAGAGAGCATTTTGATGGGCAAAGCGGAGTCTGAGACGCGGGCTGGAGAAAGGACTGACACCCACCTCCTGGGGCGGAACCAGCAGGGGATCCGGACCCCTTGAGGGCACCCCGCCGCCAGCGCCAGCCCCTCCTGCAGCAGCAGCACCAGAGCCATCCTCCAGTCTGCCTTCCCGCAGACTGTCCTCCGGCTGTGCGGGACGCGCTGCCCCAGGGGGCACAGGCATCCTCCCCAGCCCAAGAGATCCAGCACCTGGGGCCACCCCGACCAGAGACCCTCCAACCTCCTGCCGTCTTGGCTGTGGACAGGGGCTGAGGCTGAGTCAGAGAGAAAAGCTGGGAAATAAGTGTGCAAGGCTTGGGAACCAGCCAAATGCCCGCAACAGAAACAGGGGACTCGTTAAAGAAATAACAGCACGTTCACAAGACAGAACACTCTGCACCATTAGAAGCACATACCTCCCAAGGAAAATAGTTCCATGTGGCATAATTCCAATGGCAAGGGAAGTAAATACTATATCGATGCACATATACGGCAGTATATAAACTGTATACAGAGTCTGGCATCTCAATTTTTAATAAGGAGTTGTGTATGTGGTGGGGGGAGGCTGGAAGGCAATTGAACACAGGCTTGAAGTCAGAGAGACCTGGGTTCAAATCCTGCCTGGCACAGCCACTTTGTATCTGTGTCACCATAAGTTATCAGCATCTCTGTGCCTTTGTTTTGATCATAATATCCCTTTCACAATGCTCTGGTGAGAATTTGTTAACATGATACATTAATGGAAACAGAGCAACGTGTCAGTTGCTGATATATCTGGGTAGAGGGATGTGGGTGATTTTTATTTCCTTTCACGGCTCATCTGCACTTTTTCCTAGATTTTCCTTAGTGAATGTGTACTGATTTTTGGCTGAGGGAGAAGCGGCAATACGCAAAGGGAAGAAGCGTGGGCGGGCAGGGCAGTTGCCTTACCTGCAGCTTCCTTTGCAGGGTGCCGGCATGGCAGGCCTCCCCCAGCGCCGCCTGCAGGGCGTGGGAGACCACGTGGCGCATGCAGGCCTCGGGCGTCTGCTGCTCCTGGGCCGCCTGGATCTCCAGCAGCAGGGCACTGCACACGGAGGGAGACACCAGCTCAGGATCCACGAAGAGGAACACTCTGAGGGCAGAGGTGGGGGGGCTGATGAGGATGACCACTGGGAGAAGGGCCACTGGAGGGGCACCCTCAGAGCCGTGCAGCCCCCCCAAGTTATTTAATTCCTCCAAAAACAGGAGCCTCAAATTCAAATGTTTATAGGGAGTGGAGGGGATTGCGACAAATAAGAACACGCATGGCCCCTCTCTGTCCCTCTAGTCTCATGTCTAGGTGAGTTCCAACTGAAAAGCTGCTCCCTCCCTCCGTGCTGTGGCCCACTGACCACACAGCCCTCTAGGAGGGACACCAAATCCGTCCTGCTGAAACTGGAGCTCTGAACCCTGAGTCCCAGAAAACCAACCTCGCTCACCCCCTTCCCCTTACTCAACCGTGTCATCCCAACCACTCCAATGCTAAGTTCTCCGGACCCCATCACCCCACTGCACCCTCCATGAACACAGAGCCTCAGGCTGCACCTTTCAGTACCAGGTCAGCAGAGACACCACCAGGGGAGGAGGCTATGCACCCCTGACTCCATCAGCCCCTCTCCCCAGCAAGGGGAGTGGACTTGTTCTCAATCTTACACACACAGATGAGAGACCCCTGGTCTCCTGGTGTGATTGTGGCCTGAACTATAGACAATCGGGAGCCACCTCTGGCTGCCTGTCTGCTTGATGTGGCATCAGGGCCAAGGGCAGGAGGGAGGTGGAACCACAGAACTCCAGGGTGCCCCAGGATAGCTCTGAATCCAGCCCGGGAAGAAAGACCTAACTGATCTCCAGGGAAGGACACGCCCCATCCACCTTGAGGACGTCCCCTGCTACCGGACAAATGCCAAGAATGGGAAGCTTTGCTGGGGTTCCTCTCCATCCAGCCTCCTCGCTGGACCACCTGACAGCATCCACCTGACACTCACCTCTCCTGGTAGGGGTACAGCTCACTCGTCAAGTTCTGCTCGGCAATGACCAGCCTTTGGTACAGCGTCCCTGCAGAGCAGACCACTTCAGCCAGCCTGCCCCTGAGCCTCTGACCCCCGTTCCCCACTTTCCCAGAAGGTGCTGGGACTTCTGAGCCCCCTGAAACCCTGGAGCCGAAGGCCAGACCTTGGGTGGAGCTGAAGCTGCAGCCTGGGAGATGGAGCCCCCAGCCGTCCTTACCTGGGACGGCCGCCTCCGTTTTCAGCCTGATGGCGCAGTCCAGCGCGACTGTGCAGTAGGGAGCAGGCAGGGTCAGCGACCTCATACAAAAGGCGTAGGTTCTCCGGTGAAGCTCCTCCGTGATGCCCGTGGCCTGGGTGAGAGGGAGGAGCAGGGGGATCCCAAGCCCTAGGTCACGAAGGGCTCTGGGCAGGACGGGGTGTGACAGGGTGGGAGAGGAGCCAGACCTGGGCTCAAACTCCCCTCCCAAATCTACACCTTAAGCCTCTTCTCCCAGCAACTCTAAGACATCTCCTCAACATCTCATTCACGCTTATCAGGATGGAAAGTTGTCCCCATCCCGTTCCACCAGCAAATCAACTCCCCTCCCAACCCTTCTGCTCTGTCCGGGCTGCACATCCCCCCACTACCTCTCCAGTTTCATCTCTTCGTGTACTAGGGAGAGGGCACAGCTATGCAGAGAAACCAGTTAGGGGCAGGCAGTCCTGGAGTTCCTCTAGGCTTGCCAGGCGGAGACTGGGTGTCCACTGAGGGGAGAGGAAGTGTCCCACCCAGTCACTCGTGAGTTGCCACGACCTCCTGGGCCCTCGGCCCCCGCTCACCTTAGTGAACACGTACATTAGCGTGTGCAGCAGGGGCATGATGACATGCCGGGCGTCCTCTCTCTCTGCCTGGAAAACAGAGCACAGGACATTTACGGGGCTGCGAGCTGGGGGGCTCGCCACGTCCTAGCAGGAGATGGGGTGGAAGGCAGTGTCCCACTAGGCCAAGGGGAGTGGACAAGGGCCACCATCTGCCCTGGCAGGAGAGCGATGGGGTGGGGAGGGGGCACAGGTGCGGGAGCCCAGGTGGGAGGGTGTGGGGGGAGGGGTGCAGGGAACTCCAAGGGGGAAAGGCAGATTGACTCAATGCAGCAAAGCGACAAGCAAGTCCCCAGCTCGGAGGCTCCCTTGAGTTCAGCGTTTCCCAAACAGGTGCACACAGAGCACTGGGTGGTGCAGAGGATAATTATAGGGATCATTTTGAAATTTTTTAATAGGTACGCATTCATGTTTAGAAGGTGCTTTCCGGCTCTGTCAAGTGATGTGGGTTTTCCATTTATGGTCATGTTGTAGAGGTTCTTTCTGAAAGATGTGAACTCGGGTCAAACAATGGGAACCCATGTAAAGATAGCATTGCTTATAGAAAAGTACAAGAGAGAGAAATGTAGGAATCAAGCAGGTGAGCCACAAATGGCCGAAGTATGGGGGATGCAGGGCTGATGGGTCTGAGTCCCCAGCGGGACTGGCCTCTCTTCCTCTGGTCCCCGCCTGCCTCCCCGAAGCCCAGGAACCCACCTTCTCCAGTTCTCTGAGCAGAATTCGGACCAGCACCGGACGCTTACCAGGATCCCGCTCGACCTTCTTGTGCAGGGACCATCTCCACATGCCTGGGCCAGGAGACAGGGGAGTCCAGCATAGCCGGGAAGGGCAGGGGCGGGGGGTAGTCTGAGAGAAGAGCCCCAAGTCTGACCCCCCTGGCCGGGCACTGGGCTCCATGCCCACGGGTGGGCTTCTCACATGTGGGGGACCTGTGATCTGCAGCCCTTGTGGGCGGTGCATTCCCAGAGCAGAAAAGACGGAGGTGGGATGCTCGTGGGGACAGGTGTGTGCACGTGGCTTATGGAGAAATGATGTTTAGAGCTCAGCGCCACAAGACCCCTTCCCAGGAGCCAGGTGGGCCTGGGGTGCCAGGGGAATTTTATTTGCAAGGGGAGTTGTAGAAGATGGTTAAGAAAGAGGGTGGCAGAGCCCCGGGGCTCCGCCACAGCCACCGGGAGGGTGTGTCAGGGGGCAGAGAAGGCTTCTGGCTCCTGCGGGCTTCCAGGGATTTCCAGCAGGATGGGGTCTTGGCTGGAAGCCCCTCATTCTGTGAGCTCCGGGCTGGGGCACTTTCCTGAGAGCATGGCAGAGTTGGCTGGGGTGGGGTGGGGAAAGCAGAGAGAGTGGACAGATGGTGCCTGCTGGCTCTTACCTTGGTTGCTCTGCAGGGCGGGGGTCTGGGCGTTGAGCTCCCGGAGCACAGCCTGCACACTCCGCTGGAGGTCCAGCTCCACATCTGGGCAGCAGAGTGGGGAGGCTCTGAGGCCCGGAGCTCTGTAGCGCAACATCCCCTGGCTTTACCCTCACCCCGACCTCCACTCTCCCTGAGAATGTCTTTAGCCTTTTCTACGAACCTCAAGAGGTACCCAGAAGTAACCAACTGAGAGCTGGCAGCCTGCACCCCGCCAGGGTGAGACTACAGCCTATCAATCAGCATTTCTGTGTTCTTTGTAAAACCCTCATTTCCCAGAGTGCAGTACGTCCACTGCCAGTGATAAGCAAGGCAATTTTACATGATACACTAATAATCCTAAAATTTGATTGATTATGCATTTACTTAAATGTATATTAGCAAAAATATATAACTAGTTCCTCAACCTATGCATGAAGTTAACATTTTAAATCGATTTAAACAAACACATCAGATAAATACCAGGAGGTAACATGGACTCTCTCCCTGACCAAATCTTACTCAGGATCCTCCAAGCCCTCTTCTCTCGCAGGCCTCAGCATAGCCCCCCTGTCCTGTCTTTAGCAACAATCCTGTCAGTCGATAGAGAACCCCCAACCCTGATATCTGATCAAGTTCTCTGCTTCCAACTTTTGATGTTTAAGGCCTCGACCTGCCTCCAGCAAGAATCCTGTTAGGTCAGTTTAGCAAGCATCCTCCCCCGTCCCCCCAGGTCCCCTCTTAGTAATTTTCCATCCACTGACCCCTTCCCTCTATTGGCTGTAAATCCTCAGCTGTCTTTGCCTGATTCAGATTCGAGCCCAATCTCTCCTCTATTGCAATAATCTTTTTTTTTTCCTTTTAATTGAAGTATAGTTGATTTACAATGTTGTGTTACTTTCTGGCGTACAGCACTGCGATTCAGATATATATATATGCCTTCTCATGTTCTTTTTTGTTATAGGCTATTACAAGACATTGGATATAGTTCCCTGTGCTATACAGTATACACTTGTTGTTTATCTATTTTATACATAGTAGTTATTAGTATCTGCAAATCCCAAACTCCCAATTTATCCCTTGTCACCCCCTTTCCACTTAGTAATCCTGTTTCTTTTCTGTGTCTGTGAGTCTGCTTCTGTTTTGTAAATAAGTTCATTTGTATCATTTTTAAAGATTCTACATATAAGTGATATCATATGGTATTTTTCTTTCTCTTTCTGGCTTACTTCACTAAGTATGACAATCTCCATGTCCATCCATGTTGCTGTAAATGGCATTATTTCATTCTTTCTTATGGCTGAGTAGTATTCCATTGTATAAATACACCACACTTCTTTATCCAGACATCTGTCCATTGCAACTTGCATAAAGTCTTCCTTAGGGTTTTAACAAGCATCAAAATAACTGTTTTCTTTCACAGCAGTGCGTTGACATGGCAGAACCATGGAGGTGGTACACGAATGAGTAACTGACATCTGGAAAGTGTGGTAGTGGTGAAAATGCACCTCACGGACCTCCTGCTACATGGAGTTTAATGGACCAAGGAGCTTTGTGCTGCTTCGCTGTGAAGTCCGTCACCTTGTGCCAAGGCTGCACTTCCCAGCCGATGTGGACAGCAGCAGGGATTCTAAAGCAGGGTCACCCCCCGGGACCTTTGCAAGTGGTTGACTCTGGCTTGGAGATTCCCCAGCTACCCATCAGTCTAACACATTTCCACCCCACCTTTCCTCCCTTTCTCCTCCTTTCAGATTCAGATTTACATCACAGGCTGGCAGCTCGCTCTCCCAGCCCTCACTGGCTCCCTCTCCGCTTTCTGGACCACAGGTGTTTCCCCCGATGAAGCTTGCATGTTTAATCTTGTCTTGGTATTTGCTTCTCAGAGGATCCAGACCAACACAGGAAGTATGGGAGACACTCCCCGTACCATAAATTCCCCTTTATAAATAGCTCCAACCAAGAGCCTGTCTTTACGGACAAGTGTGCTGTCCCTGGTAGTCAGACGGTGCAAACCACATGCCCCAGAGGTTCCCCTTTTGCCTTAGCTGTCAGGAAGCTCACGGCCAAATTGGGACCCAGCCTCCAAAGTCAGCTCATCTTAAGAGACAGAGACCTCTCTTCTTTGCCCCTTTTGGGGTGCCCCTGCTTTTTGTTCCATGTAACGTATACCTTAACGGCTTTGGAGTCCTTTGAAGTCGGTAGGAGAGAGATGACAAATTTAAAAAAACAGCAGGTCGCAGTCCAGGAGACAGAACTTGTTTACGCCAAGGCACTCTGTGCTCTGGTGCCCAGGGACTGGCCCTTCCACGGCTCTGGTGCGGGCTCTTGCCAGTCTGCTGGGGCCACCCAGCCTCTCTGGACCCCTCACTCTCCCTCACCCTGGACCACATCAAGGTCTGATCCTGAGTCTCCTCCAGGCTGAGAGCAGGCGTCGAGTGGGCAGGTGTTACAGCCCATGGTTGCCCACCGGCCACTCTGCTGCGCAGAGCAGCATCTCCCCATACTAGCAAGGAAATCATTGAGCTTGGCAAGAAGCCGTCCTTCCATCTACCCAGCTCCACCTTGCACAAAAATAAAAGAGCTCATGCTTTCTTCTTTCCTTCTTTCTTCCTTCTCCCCTCCCTTCTTCTCCCCACCTTCCCACCACGGACTACACAAAAGACTTAAAACTGTGATTACTGTGATGTCCTCCCTGCCCCTTCATCAGACGGGCAGCCAGTCTCTTATCTTCCAAGCCCTCATTTCCCTTGTTTTGCAAAGGGAGTTAAGTTTTTCATGTTTCAGAGAAAAATAGAGAAGTTAAAAAAAAACTCTGCCAGTAGCCCCGGAAGACAACCCCGAATAAACTTTGTTTTCGAAAGTCTGGGCAGCTGGAACAAGCTCTCAGGCTTCGGTCCACATCTGGCTTGCAGACCTGTTTTGTTTGGGCTTGTAGAGGGTCTTGGAAAGAAAAAATGAACTAGCTGCCAACATTTACAAAGCAGGAGATTTTGCATAAAAGTTTGGATTTCTGGCATCTCTTAAAAGTCTATCGATGCTGGACATGTCTTGTGTCACATGCATGTTACATGTGACAATGACAGGGGGTGGGGAGCAGCTTCAGAGTGACCACACTCTTTGTTTCCCTCATTTACGTCCTCCCCGGCCCCTCGAGGTTGAGACCCCTGGCTGTCTGATGGAGACAGTCAAGCTGGATTGTCTCAAAGGGATGAGGATAAAGGCTGCTGCTTTTAGTGAAAGAGGAGGGTGGCAATTCAAGGGTGGAAGGTTGGATTTCCCAAGACGTGAGGGCACAAGTGTTATGGGGACTTTGGGAATGAGGAAGACCAGGGCTGGCTGGGATACAGCTTCCCAGTGGTGGCAAAGATTTCAGATGAGGGCAGCTAAGCACTAAACTCTGTTTGCTTGGGTGCCACTGCTGTGGTCTCCTGGGCCACCTTCGCCAGAGCACAAGAACATCCCCAAAGGAGCCCCTGACTCCCTACGGACCATGCAAGCCTGGCCAAGCTGTCCTGGGGGCTGCAGCCATAGTGGACTGAAGACCACAGACTTTCCCCATCATCCAGACTTTGTAACCCCTGGGTTTCTCACAGGATCCCCAGGAGTGAGGAGGCACCCTAAGTGAATGACATGGGAATTTGTACTGTTCTTGGACAAGGAGAGCTTGAAGCTGGATTGGATTTGATTAAGCAAAAGAAAGAATATTGCTTGCACCTCAAGTATCCCAGGGTTGTTTACAGATGCCCTGCATGTCTGACATCATTCTTGACTCAGAACAGCCAATAAACAAGTGACATTCATTTTCCTCCCCTCCAACCAGGAATGTGGGGTTTAACTATCAGGTGTCCGGATTACTATTACTACCTAACATTTCATGGTGCCACGAGAGGGAAGAAGCTTCAGTCCCTGGAAGACTGTTTCTAACCCTGGCTGGCTGGTGACATGAGTCAGGAACAGGCATTTGCTGTGTTGACACTGACATGGCGTCATCTGTTACAGCAGCTACTCTCGTCTGACTCAGGGACACACAGAGTGTTCGCTGGTGTGTTACCTCACTGGATTCTGAGCAGAGCCCTGTGAGTTTGCCAGAACAAATACTGATCTCCCTGCTTTGTGGGTTCCCGATCGAAAGCCCTCACCCTTGCCCCGTGTCGCTGCTCCAACCACAGAAGGTCAGACTCAAAGGAACCTTGGAGGCTGGCTCTCTTCCCATTCCACAGATGGGGAAAGGAGGCTCAGAGGGGAGAGAGGATTTACTCAAGGCTGCAGAGCTGTTGTTGGTCAAAAGCTCTTCCTCTAAAGCTTACATGTGACCATTCACCTCCTTACTGGGGAAGGAGAAGAGGGCACCCCCAGGGGAGACTATGAGCACGTGTCTATCTGTGTGCCTGATGCTTGAACGCAGAAATAAACACCCCTGGTAAAGTGGCTGGAAAAAAGGTTCCCAGTTCTCCAACCAGGGTAGGCGTTATTATAGCTAAAGAGACAACAGGGAGGAAGGGAGGGAGAAGAAAGGCTATGTTCAGGGTCTGCTCCTCAATTTCAGGCCATTCAAAGCTGTCCTAAGACTTGGCAATGCCAGCTGTCCACTGCCCTGTGAGCCCAGACAGTCAAATCTCTCCCCAGACCCCTCTTAGAATGCTTGCCTTTCCTCTGGTTCCCAGCCGCGTCTGCACATTAGAATCACTTGGAGAGCTTTAAAAAGTACCAGTGCACAGCCCACCCCAAACCAAATAAATCAGATATCTGAGGGTGGGGCCTAACAGGGTTTTTACAGCTCCCCAGGAGACCCTAATGTACAGCTAGAGGATTACCGTCTTCAGTGACAAGTTTGGAGATCTGAATAACTGACCTGTTGGTCAGGAAAGGAGTGAGGTGATGCTCAAAGTTCACAGAAGACAATCACCCCTGTATTAAGGATGAAGGTCACAATGTCAGGATGGCCCCCACCCCAGCAATGCTCCTGGCTATCACAGTTGCGGGAGCAGATTTTAAAGAATATAATTGGAGAATATTTATCATTATTGCTACTATTTTTGTTGTTGTTTGTGAGCCTGTTTTGCAAAAGATATAACCTTTGTTCAGAAACGTAACCCTTGTAGACACCAGTGCTATAACTCTCTTTGGGTCCAGTCATGACAAGAATAAAATCTCCTAAGATTTTTCTCAAGCAGACCAGTCTTTGTCATCTTGAAGTTGTCCCATACCCACCTGTGATGGTTAATTTTATGTGTCAACTTGACTGGGCAACAGTGCCCCCAGATATTTGGTCAGACATTATTCTGGGTGTGTCTGTGATGGTGTTTCAGATGCATTTAACATCGAAATTGATGGATTGAGTCAAGCAGATTGCCCTTCCTAATGTTGGTGGGCCTCATCTAATCAATTGGGACCTGAATAGAACAAAAGGCTGACCCTCCCCCAAGTGAGAGGGAATTTCTCCTGCTTGACTGCCTTCCAGCTGGAACACTGGTTTTCCCTGCCTTTGGACTTGAACTGAAACATCAGCTCTTCCCAAGTCTCGAGCCCTCTGGCTGCTGGAATGGAACTCCACCATTGGCGGTCTGGGGTCTCCAGCTTGCTGACTGGAGATCTCGGTACTTGTCGGCTTCCATAATCACCTGAGCCAATTCTTTATCACAAATGTCACTCTGTACATGCGTATGCACCCTACTTGTTCTGATCCTCTGGGGAACCATGACTAACATGCCCAGAGAGGACCAGGCACCTGTATGGTGAAAGCTGCTGGAATAATCAAACTTAACATTTCCTCAGTCTTCTCCAGCTGAGGAATGGAGAGTGGGATGGGTAGACATGTCCACCCAGATGAGAAGGTTCCAGGGAACCTCAGGTCACTTGGGACACACAAAATTACTACCAAAGAGATTGAATTAATAATTCTTGAGGGATGTTTCCCTCAAACGAGGATGTTGTGGTGAACTGTTCCTTTCCACTCTCTGGATATGAGCCATCAGAACTGGCACCCCTTCCCTGGAATGGAAATGGAAACACACCAACGAACTCCTTCTGATCCGCTCCCTTTTAAAAATCACAATAAAATCACCAACCTGGGGTCCCACGACCTCATGCCTTAACACAGTTAAGAAGAACATGGTTTGCTTTTGTGTGTTCCAGTCCCGACTTGGAACATCCGAGGCAGCTTAGTCCTGTATAGGTGAATGTCATTAGGACCTGTTGTGTTTACTTGTTTCCATTTTGGATGACCTCTTCCTGACCTTGACCCCTGAGCTGAGGGCTATTTTCCAGGAGCCCGTGGGACCCCACACACCGACCATATGGACCTCACTGTTGCCCTTCCAGTGAGGAGCGAGGACTTGTCTGAGAATTCCTTGGTGCGCAGACTGCCCTGTCTCAGCATCTCAGCTGCTCGTTGACATCATGGGCTCAGCGCCCAGATGCGCCACCGGCTGGAGCAACGTGGCACATGCTCCTTGGAGAGGCACAGGACCACGCTAGCCAAGAGATCCTCTCTCCCTCGGGATCAAACTTGTGCAGATGGTGGCCAGGAGGGGAGAATTCCTGGGGTGCTCTCGGAGGTCACTGTCCCCCTCTTCCTGTCCTGGTGGCAGATCCGCCTGTTCCCTGCCCCTTCTGGTGCCTGGTGCTTCAGCTGTTCCTACAATGCTTGGCTACTTTTTATTTTTGAAAATGAAATGAGCCATAGGGTTTCTATTGCTTGTATCTAAAGAACCTCCATTGGTACACCTCTCTTCCTAAAACACAGGACAGCGTGTCTCTACTGCTATACTTGAATTGAGTGCAAAGTAAGTTGATTTTGAAATATTTAGGAGATTTTCACAGTGCTGTCCCTCCTTCCAGCCCAAACCCCAGCTGGTTAAGGACACCAGGAATATTGGAACACCAAAATTCAGTGGGCTCGCCTGGCTCGGGGCGTCTTCTGAGTGGGCGAGGCTCTCTGAGGGTGAGCAGGGTGTGGAAAGGATGCATGTCCTAGGACTAATTACAGCCTTGTAGCTGGGTCTGCCTTGGGGCGTCCCCTACCCTTCCCCAGGCATTAGAGGCTATGCCTGCTAGCCTGACGGGTGGCCTCTGACTTGCTGGGTGAACACTGGTTAACCCACATCTTGGGGGAAAGGTTATCGCCCCCTGTGGTCCCAGGCTGGTGTAGGGGGAAGAATCTGGGATTTGGGTTCCAATCCTGGCTCTGCCACTTATTAGCTGTGTAGCTTTGAGCAAATGACCTAACCTCTCTGAGCCTGTTTCCCTTCCAATAAAATGAAGACAGTCATATGGATACCCCTATTTCACAGAATCCTTCTGTTATTTGCATGATATTTCATTGTAGTGAAATCATTCAAGGCAGGGAGGCCAGAGCTAGACTGCTGGGTTCAAATTCTGATTTGACCATATAATATCTATGGGACCTTGGGGACAGTCCCTGTCTCACTTTCCCCTTCTGCAAAATGAGAGTGATCGTAGTAGCTACCTATGGGGTCTTTATGAAGACGAAGTGAGTTAATATTTGTCAAGTGCTTTTCCCACTACTTGAGATATCCTAAGTGCCAGGGAGGTTTTTTTTTGTTAAATAAATGCAAGCGCTTGGTAAGAAATCTTGGCTACTATGATCATTATTCCCAGTGTCCAGCTCAGTGACCTGCGAGCATCTGGGGCTCACAAGTGTGTGGATGTCCCCCTCTCAAGGTGTTTTTGCATTCAGGCAGCTGAGTTGGCATGTCACAGGCTGGCTGCGTGGAGGCAGTCCTGCCAGCCCTGGGGCCATTTTCACCCCCAAGAGCGGTCCTCCCCACTCTGTGGCCAGGGGCTTCAGACCCCTCCCCCCACGACCATACTGACCTGGGTTGTCCATGGGAGCCTGGGGAGGGGTGTGAGGAGGATGTGGTTGTCTCAGGCAGCAGAATGGAAAGTAAAGTGGTTGTTTTTCTGCAAAGAGGTGGTTCTGCAAAAATAAGAGGCAGTTAGTGTAAGTGGTGGGAAAGTGTAGAAAGGGCATTTGTGGAATGGAGAGGCTCCCGGGGGACCGAGGCTTCTGACACACTGGAGGGAAGTCTAGATTTATTCAAGAAGGACGTGTAGGGTGCTTGCCACGTGCCAGACACTCTTCTAAACACTTAAACGACTGACTCTTTAATATTAATATTAACCTTGTGAAGTAGGTACTGTTTTCTCCCCATTCTGCAGATGTGGACATTGAAGCACAGAGAGGTTAAGTAACTATTTAAGGTCACATAGTACGGAAAGAAATGAGCACTTGAACTCAGACCATCTGGTTCTGGAGCTCATGCCCTCAGTCGTGACCCCACAGGAGGGACTCCCAAAGTCTGCTTCCCAGAGGGAAACATCCCACAACGGGGAAGCAGAGGGACGTTGAATGAATCCAAGAGCTTGTTGGTTGAAGAAACACAGACACAGACACACACACACACACACACACACACACACACACACACACACACACGGGAAAGCTAATTGAGAGAGAGAACAAAGAGACAATATTAGGAATGATAAACATATGACATTTGTCTGTATGAAGTCTGAACCATCTATATCATACACAGTGTTCTAGGAACATACAAATGACTCAGAAGGCTCTAGAAAAGTTCGAAAAACTGCTTCTATCAGTAACCAGTGAGGAAACAGAAAGCTGTCTAAAAAGTGTTATTTTGGCTCTTAAAAAAGTGGTGTTGGCTCAGAGGACTTCTTTGATAAGTTCTCTCAAACCTGCAGAATAAAGAAAATTTGTATGTCACTTAAACTGTCCCAAAGCATAGAGAAAGAAGAAAAGATTCTCTAAAAGAGCCAGTTTATCCCTGACACAAAAATCTAATGAGGATAGTTTCAAAAAAATAGACGAAGCACTTCACAGCCTCTGGGATAGCTATTTTAAAAGGAAAAACAACAGAAAATAACGAGTGCTGGCAAGGGTGGGAGGAAATGAGGACCCGAGCACATTGTTGGCTGGAACGTAAACTGGAAGAGCTGCAGTGGGAAAAAAAAAGGAATGGTGAGTCCTCAGAATTACCATATGGCTTACCAGCAATTCCACTTCTAGGTAAATACTTGAAAGAACTGAAAACAGGGATTCTAAGAGATACTTGCACACCAGTGCCCACAGCAGCATTATTCAAAATAGCCATAAGATGGAGACACTCAAGAGTCCACAACAGTGGATAAACCAAAAGTGGTCTATACATATAATGGAAAATAATGCAGCCTTAAAGAGGAATGAAATTCTGATACATGCTCCAATGTAGATGAACCTTGAAAACATCATGCTAAGTGAAAAAAGTCAAACACAAAAGGGCAACTATTAAATGATTCCGTTTACATGAGGCATGTAAAACAGGTAAATTGACAAAGACAGAAAATATAATAGAGGTTACTAGGGGCTGGAGGGAGGGAGGAATGGGGAGTTTCTGTTTAATGGGTACAGACTTTCTGTTTGGGATGATGAAAAAATTCTGGAAATGGACAGTAGTGATAACTACACAACATTGTGAATGTACTTAGTGCCACTGAATTGTACACTTTAAAGTGCTTAAAATTGTTAACTTCTGTGGTAGGTATATTTTACCACAATAAAAAAATAGATCAACGTCATCTATAAATAAAGATATGTAATTTTAAATATATGTATATATATGCATGCAAATAAGTAAATATATGTATATAAACATATGTATGTATATGCATGACTGGGATATTGTGCTATACACCAGAAATTGACACATTATAACTGATTATACTTCAATTTAAAAAATACATTTATAAAATAATAAATATCAAGTAATTGAATTCAATGTATTAAAATTATAATGCACTCTGAATAATTTCAGCCCATTGATAATCATAGAAATGAATATTAAAATATATTTAATATTTTATACCATTGACAAAGATTAGAAAAGATAATAACATCAATTGTGGGTGAGGATATGAGAAAATTTGCTGTGTCATATTTAGCTGGCAAGAATGGAAACTGGTATGGCTTTTCTAGAGGGCAGTCAGGCAATGGGTATCAAAATTCAAAATGTGCATACCTTTTGCCCAACCAATTCCACTTTTAGGAATTTATCCTAAGGGAATAATTGGACAAGTGAATAAGGAATGTGTACAACAGTGTTAATTAAAACATTGCTTATAATGGAGGAAAAACCAGAAGACACCTAAAGGTCCAACTACAGAGTATCAATTAAGTGAATTAAAGTAAGCTATTCAGTGGAATACTATGCAGTCATAAAAATGATGATGTATATTTATATTTACTGAATTGAAAAGAGCTTCAGATGTATTTATTTTAAACAGTAGGTAACAAGGGGGAAGATGTAGCTTAAGTGGTAGAGTGCACGCTTAGCATGCATGAGGTCCTGGGTTCAATCCCAGGTACCTCCTCTAAAAATAAATAAACCTAATTACCTCCCCTCCCCCACCAAAATAAAATAATAAAATAATAGACTAATAAATAAAATAAAAGAGAGATATTTATTTTAAAAAACAGTAGGTAGCAGAACAGTTAACATATCTCTAACAGATTAATTTTTTAAAGTATATTTCTAAATTTGCATACATGCATTTAAAAAAGTCAGGAATAACAAAACATCAAAATGTGACCTTGAGGCTCTGGTTCTGGTAGAGATGGAGTAAGTACACATAACTGTAACTCTCCCACTGAATGCAACTAAAAACTCTGGGTAGTATGCATGGAACAGTTATCTGAGGATTCTGAAAAGTAAATGGTAGCAGGCAGAATGGGGAATAAAACCAGTATTTGACGTAAGAACAACCCGGCAGTGAGTCTTCTGCTTTCTCCCCTTCTGTATACCCTAGCCTGGACACAAGGGCAGCCTGAAACTCAGAAGTGTACGCTGAGGGAAGACAGGAAGGGTTAGAAGAAAAGTCTTCTCTTTCTGGTCTGAGGAGCAGAAAAGGGTCCCTTAAGGGTTGGAGAGATGGGGGAATTCCCTTTTTCTTCTCTGTTTTCTCCTACTAGAGCCTCCGGGTAATCCTGGGACAGCAGTAGCAACAACAGTAGTGGCAGTGGTGGCCATGCAGGTGCCCAAAATTCCGAGGAAGGGAATCCTTCTCTCAGACTAGAGAAACTGTGAACCCAAGGGCATGGGAAGAATCCCTATTTTTGCCTCCTTTATCAGAGGACCAAAACTCAGAAATAACAAAGAAAAAATAAAGAGCAAAATTATAGACCTAAATTAAAACATATCAATAATTCATTAAAAGTAAATGATCTAAATACACCAATTAAAAGACAGAGATTGTTAGCATAGATTAAAAAACAAAATCTAAAACAACTATATGCTGTTTACAATAAATTCAGTTCAAATATAATGCCATATATGGTAAAAACAAAAGAACAGAAAAAATATAGTATGCAAACACTAACCAAATGGAAGCTGAAGTGGTTATATTAATATTAGACAAAATAGATTTTAGAGCAAGGAAAATTACCAGGAATGCAGAGAGACATTATGTAATGATAAAAGGATCAATTCATGAAGAAGATATGACAATTCTAAACATGTAGCACCTAACAACAGGGCTTCAAAATACATGAAGGAAAAACTAATAAAACTAAAGGATAAGTAGATAAATCCACAACTGTAGTTAGAGATTTTAACAGTCCTCTCTTAGTAACTGATAGAACAAGCAGATGGAAAATCAACAAGGCTATAGAAAAACTGAATATCATCAACTGAATTTAACTGGCATTTACAGAACACTACACGTAACAATAGAATATAAATTCTTCTCAAGTGTACGTAAAACATTCACCAAGATAGACCATACTCTGGGTCATAAAACAAACCTTAACAAATTTAAATTATAGAAGTTGTACAAAGTAGGTTTTTTCATCATCATGAAATTAAACTTGAAATCAGTAACATAAAGATAACTAGAAAATCCCCAAATACATATATCTTAAACAACACATTTCTAAATAATCCATGGGCCCAGAAAATAAAAGAGGAAGGAACATCTTCCAACTCAGCACTAACCTGATACCAAAACCAGACAAAGACAGTATAAGAACAGAAACCAATATCCCTTGTGAACATATTGAAAAAATTCTCAACAAAACATAAGCAGACTGAACAGAATAGAGAGCCTAGAAATAAACTCACACAACTATGGTCAATCAGTCTTCGACAAAGGAGGCAAGAATGTACAATGGATAAAAAAGACAGACTCTTCAGCAAGTGGTGTTAGGAAAGCTGGACAGCCGCACGTTAATCAATGAAGTTAGAACACTCCCTCACATCATATCCAAAAAGAAACTCAAAGCAGCTTAGAGACTTAACTATAAGACATGACACCATAAAACTCCTAGAAGAGAACATAGGCCAAACATTCTCTGACATAAATCACGGCAATATTTTCTTAGATCAGTTTCCCAAGGCAACAGAAATAAAAGCAAAAATAAACAAATGGGGCCTAATCAAACTGATAAGCTTTTGCACAACAAAGGAAACCATAAACAAAACAGAAAGCCTGCAGACTGGGAGAAAATATTTGCAATTGATGTGACCAACAAGGACTTAATTTCCAAACAGTTCATACAACTCAATATCAAAAAGAAAACATCTGACATAAATCTCAGCAACGTTCTCCTAGGACAGTCCACCCAGGCAATAGAAATAAAAGCAAAAATACACAAATGGGACCTAGTTAAACTCATAAGCTTTTGCACAGCAAAGGAAACCATAAGCAAAACAAAAAGACAACCTAGGGAATGGGAGAAAATATTTGCAAAAGATGAGGCTGACAAGGGCTTAATTTCCAGAATATATATAAACAGCTCATATAACTTAATAAGAAAAAAACAAACCCCCCAACCCCAAAATGGGCAGAAGACCTCAATAGACATTTCTCCAAAGATATACAGAAGGCCAACAGGCACATGAAAGGATGTTCAACATTGCTAATTATTAGAGAAATGCAAATAAAAATTACATTGATACCAGTCAGAATGGCCGTCAACAAAAAGTTTACAAATAACAAATGCTGGAGAGGGTGTGGACAAAAGGGAACCCTCCTACATTGTTGGTGGGAATGTAAATTGGTGCAGCCACTTTGGAGAACAGTATAGCGGTTCCTTAAAAAACTAAAAATAGAGTTATCATATGATCCAGCAATCCCATTCCTGGGAATATATCTGGAAAAGATGAAACTAATTAAAAAAGATACATGCATCCCAATATTCATAGTGGCACTATTTATAATAGTTAAGACTTGGAAGCAACCTAAGTGTCCATAGAGAGATAAATGGATAAAGAAGTTGTAATGTATATATACAATGGAATACTACTCAGCCATAAAAAGGAATGAAGTAATGCCATTTCCAGAAACATGGATGGGCCTAGAGATTATCATACTAACTGAAGTAAGTCAGAAAGAGAAAGACAAATAATATATTGTACCATTTATATGTGGAAGCTAAAAATAATACAAATGAACTTATTTACAAAACAGAAACAGACTCACAGACATAGGAAACAAATTTATGATTACTGAAGGGGTAGTGGAGGGTGGGATAAATTAGGAGTTTGGGATTATTAGATACACACTGCTATATATAAAATAGGTAAACAAGAAGGGCTTACTGTAGAGCACAGGGAGTTATATTCAATATCTTGTAATAACTTATAGTGGAGAAGAATCTGAAAATATATGTATATATAATCAAATCACTTTGCTGTACACCTGAAACTAACACAATATTGTAAGTCAACTATACTTCAATAATAAAAGGAATATTAGCAGACCAAGTCCAGCAATATATAAAAAGAATAATGTATAACAACCTAATGGGGTTTAACATCCCAGAGATGAAAGACTGGTTCAATATTTGAAAGTCAATCAATGTAATCTACCATATTATTGACTAAAAAAGAAAAACTGTATGATCCCATCAATTGATGCAGTAAAAGCATTTGATGAATTTTAATATTCATTCATGATAAAAATGTCCAGCAAATTAGGAATATAAGAGATCTTCATTAATCTGATAAAGGGCATCTATAAAAAACTCCATGGCTAATATACGTAATAGTGAAAGACTAAATGTTTCCTCTCAAAGATTATGAAAAGGCAAGAACATTCACTCTCACCACTCCCATTCAACAATTTAACATAGTATTGGAAGCCAGTGTAATAGGGGGAAAAACATAAAGTAAAAGAGATACACAGATTGGAAAGAAAGAAATAAAACTATTTGCAAATAATAGAACCCTATTTGCAGGTGACAAGTCTACACTAAAAAAAATCCCAAAAAATTTACCAAAAAATCTGCTAGAACTAATAAGTGAACTTGGCAGGATCACAGAAAATAGTGCCAATATACAACATCAGTCATATTTATATAGGCTGAAAATGAACAACCGGAAACCAAAATTAAAAACACAATGCATTTAAAATAGCTCCAAAAGGAAACAAAAACACTTAGGTATAAATCTACCAAAACATGTGTAGGATCTGTATGATGAAAACTACAAAATGCTGAAAAAAGAAATCAAAGACTGAAATAAATGGAAACACACAGTATGTTCATGATTTGGAGGACCCAATGTAGTTAAGGTGTCAATTCCCCCTAAATTGATTTATGGATTTAATGTAATTTCTTTTTTTTAATCAATAGAAAAAATTTTAATTAGGTTTATTCAGATATAATTTGCACATCAGAAAATCCATTCACTTAAAGTGTATAATTCAATAGTTTTCAGAAGGATTTAATGTAATTTCAATGAAAACACCAGCAGTATTTTTTTGTAGATACAGACAAGTAGATTTCTAAAATGTATAAGGAAGTGGAATAAATAGCCCAACAATTTTGGAGAAAAAAAAAACATTTGAGGGGTCACATTCCTATTTTAAGAATTATTATCAAGTTATATTAGTAAAAGATTAGACATGGGGGGAGGGAGGGTATAGCTCAGTGGTAGAGCGATAAAAACCTAGTTACCTCCCCCTGCAACCCCTGCAAAAAAAAGATTAGACGCAGACCAATGGAGCAAAATAGAGTGTCTAGAAATAGACACATACAGACACGGCTAATTGATTTTTGACTAAACTGTAAAGCCAAGTCAATGGAGAAAGGCTAGTCTTTTCAACAAATGATGCTGGAACAACTAATTATCAATATACAAAAAAAAAAAAACTTGACTTAAACTCACATCTTAAACCAAAATGAACTAAAAATGTATCACAGGATGTAAAATGTAAAACAATAACCTTTTAGATGAAAACATAGGAAAATGTCTGTGACCTTGCATTATGGAAAGTGTTCTTAGATATAACACCAAAAGTATGATCTATAAAAGAAAAAATTGATAAACTGACTTCACCAAAATTAAAACCTTTTGCTTTGTGAAAGATACCTTTAAGAAAATGAAAAGACAAACTAGAGCCTTAGGGAAAATACTCAAATCACACATCTGACAAAGAACTTGTATCCTGGATACATAAAGAACTCTCAAAACTCAGCAGTAAGAAAATAATACCTTCAAATGGACAAAATATTTAAACAAATAGTTCATCAAAAAAGATGTGGATGGCAAATAAGCACAACAAAAATGCATATTAGCCTTAGGGGAATGAAAACGTATATTTACACAAAAACCTGTCCACCGATATGTATTGCATCTCTACTCATAACTGCCCCAAACTGGAAACATTGTCTTTTGGAGGGGGGAGGGGTAATTAGGGTTTTTTTTTTTAAGCTTTTTCTTTTCTTCTTTTTTTTTCAAACTGGAGGTACTGGGGCTTGAACCCAGGACCTCTTGCATGCTAAGCACACACTCTACCACTGAGTTCTACCCTCTCTACCCAAAACTGGCAACAATCCAATGCTTTCAACAGGTGAATGGAAAAGCAAACTGTAATATATTCATATGGCAGAATACTCGGCAATAAAAAGAGATGAACTATTGATTCACTCAATGACATGCGTGAGCCTCAAAGACACGATGCTGAGCGAAAGAAGCCAGACTCAGAAGATTACACGCTGTACGCTTCCAGTTTTACAACATTCTAGAAGAGGAAAATAGGGTCAGAAAAATAGGTCAGTGTTTGTAAAGGCTTGCGATGGGGAGGGGGTTGACTACAGAGGGGCAAGAGGGAACTTCTTGGGGTGATGGCACTGCTCTGTATCCTGATTGTGGTAAAATCTATACATGCGTTAAAACTCATAGAACTGTATAGCAAAAAACTCACTTTTACTGTATACAAAATTTTAAAATAAAAAATAAAAGCATTTAAAAAAAGAGAGAAACCTACATCATCATTTGTAACCAGCATTACATGCTTGTGTGCTTAAATTTTTTTTGTATTTTTTTTTTTTTTTACCAAATTCTAGAATTTACTAATAAGAAAAGGAATGCTTGTTCAATGGGGCTCTCAGAGCTTTGTAAAACCAGATCATTTACACACAAGACGCAACTGCCTCTTGGAAAACACCTGAGGAACTGATGTGGAAAAGTGACATTTCGATGTATACCCTTTTTACCACTTTAATTTTTTTAAACTTGTGTGTGTTTTATATGTTCGAGAAGCAAATAAGCCTCTATATCTAATTACCAATTTATGGGAAATACAGAACATGCTGCTGCATCCACCAGGAGGCCAAATCCAGGCTCTGAGAAACTCTGCAGGACACTGTTTTCTTTAACAAATCGCAGGGAAGATGGGGCGATGGTGGGGAAGGGAGATGGGAAACTATATGACCGGAGGTGGTGGCGGCTATTGACTAACCGGACTTAACAGACATTATCAACCAAGTGGACGTGTGAAAATCTTGTTTCAATCTCAATTCAAACCATTACCAAAAACTACGGCATTCGAGACAACTGGGAATTTCAACACAGAAATTAGGGCGGAGGGAGGTAACAGTATTGCAGTTCTGTTCGGGAAAAAAAAAAAAAGCTGTTATCTTTTTTTAAATTAAACTTTCCACACTGAGATAATCAAAGATTCATACGCAGTTGTAAGAAATAATACGGAGGGAGCCCACGTGTGCCTTACCCAGTCCCCACCGTGGTAACATCTTGCCAAACTGCAGGGCAAATACCACAACCAGGATATTGACATTGGTAACTTTTTAATCAGATTTCCCCAGTTTGACTTGTACATATTTGTGTATTGTGAGTCCTTTATCTTTTAATGATACACACTAAACTACAAAAAAATAAAAAGTGGTATCACTTACCCATAGGCATTGGGGTTACAGGTCATTTCCATTTTCATACATTTCTACATCTGATTTCTCAGTATCAAGTATGTTTGACTTTATTTTTATTATGGGACAGATGGCTCACCCAAGAGAGAGCCGACATATATGTAAGCTGCAAAGCATAATAATAAAATAGACCCCTGTGACCTCACCACTCAAAGACACAGCCATTGCATTGCACTGTGTGTGTACCTTATATTTGAGGGTGGGGATGATAAAACAATAATGATAAAACTGTTAAAATAATTGCTCCTCTCTCCCTTCCTGGGTCCCCGGGACTGCTGTGCTGTGAGGCTGACCGTGCTGAGCCGCTGGGGGAACTGACTGGGGTCTGAAGAATCAGGTTAAATCCCAGGCCCCGCCCTTCCGCCTATGCGGCCCGTCGCGGGCCTCTCCGAGCTGCAGGCTCCTCCCGTTTGTGAGATGGACATGCAAGAAGCACCACGCAGAAAGAGTAGACACTGAAATCAGAATGAACTATGAAAATCCAAACATGAGAATTTGACAGTGAGAGGAAGACCCTGGGGCCTTCAGCAGTGGGGACAGGGCCGATCCAGGTCCTGACCCCAAATCCAATGGTGGAGGGAGGCCCAGAGGAGCTTCCGAAGTGGGACCCAGGAAATCATGTTCCCAAGCCCTCTCCATTACCTAGGCCAACCCCACAGCCCCACTGGGCCCAAGCCACCATCATCTCTTGTTCAGATTACGGCGGTGCCCCCAGTGGGTCTCCCAGCTTCCCCTCTTTCTCCGTACAATCCAGCCCCCAATTAAAGCCCTCCAATGACTTCTCTTAGACCTTACAATAAACTCCACACCCCTCATCTGGCCTAAACCTTGCCTGGTCTGGCCCCAGCGTCATCTCATCCTGCTCTCCCTCTGGCTTGCCAGGTTTCACCACACAGCTCTTTGTGTTTCTCCAGTTTGCCAAGCTCAGCCCTGCCTCAGGGCCTTTGCATGCCTCTGCCTGGAACACTTTTCTCCCAAGCTTTCCTCACAGCTAGCTCCTTCTCAACATTCGGTCTCATCTTAAACGTCACCTCCTCAGAGAGGCCTTTCCAGCCCAGTCTTTCTACAATGGCCCTCCCTGTCATGCTCTACCACACTCTTTTATTTTATTCACAGCATTCATCACAGAAATTTTTATTCACAGAAATTTTCCCGTGTAATGATTCATTTTCTGGGCTCCTCATTAGAATGTGGGCTCCACAAACACTGGGTTCCAGAGTGTCTTATTCACTGCAGCATGCCCAGGGTTTGGGGCAGTATTGGCACCCAGTAGACGGTGCATAAATATTTTGGAGAAATATTTGAAGTCACATGTCCAATGAATGATGAATCGGGGCTACAGCTCAGATCTCAACCGGGGGTGTGCGGTCACAGCCACCTACCTTGCTCTCCACACCCCTTTGTCCCCTGCCCCAGACTTCACAGAGCACCCTTTGCCCTAGGAAAATAAAATGAACACACAAGCCAGCTTCTGTCCAGGTGGAATCAGCTAATAATAAACATCGAGCAGCCTCAAGGGAAAAGAAATCACAAAGATACAGATTAAAAGAGGAATGTATGGGTCAGGACTTACTGTGTAAAGCTGGGGGTGGTCTGGGCTGATTTTTAATTGAGAGTAAAATTCTAAGGAGCTAAACAATCACTGTCAGAAAGCCTCCTTATTTATTCTTCTATTCATTCATTCGCTCACTCATTCACTCATCAAACATTTTTTTCAGTGCTCATATATATATATATATATATCCGTACAGGTACTAGGGATGCTCTGTGCCACCCTATTGTCCCTCTGCAGGGACCTCTGTAATCTAGTTCCTGTCCTCTGGGGCTGCTGACCACACCAGTGCAGGGGACAGCCCTCAGGGGTCAGGCTTGCACCAAACAGGAAGCAGAAGCAAGCAGAACCCAGGTCACTCGCAAAGCACACCAGTATCTCATTTGCTCAGGATGACATGAATTTCTCAGGAAATAAAGCTTGCCCGTTTAAGCACCCAAACGTGCCTCTGAGGGTTTCTCGATGAATCTCATGGAAGCCGACCACACATACCCTGCCGTAACACGGTGAAGACTCCACGGGTGGTGGGTAGGTGAAGGGAGCCTCCATCCTACCCTGAATGACACCTGTGTTCTCAGGTACAACCCCTGTTTCAGCAGTGGGGGTGGCACCTTGCACACAGTGGGTGGATGGAGCTGCCGTCCAGCCCACCGCCTCACTGGCCTCTTGGTAATTTGCCCAGCCAGCGAGGGCGAGGTTTGCTAATTCATCCGAAGAGGCGCTTCCTGGAGTTTGTTCAGAGGCGATGCTTCTTTCTAAGTTGATCAAAGTCTCCTCTGCGTTGGTGGCTGCCCTGATGCTGTCTCTGATTTTGCACCCACCTGTCAATCTGCAGAAGGCCGGGAAGCCACGGCATTGCTTGTATGTAAAATATGGAGGCAAAGCCTGAGAAACTGAGCTAAGAAAAGAGCATGAACTCCCACTCACGGATGTGGAACATCTATTTGGGTTGCTCCGAGGCCCTCTGTCTCTCTTCCAGCTCCTGGCAGTGCTTTGAGTGACTGATTACTGAGTAAATCCAACAGTACCTACGGAACACCGGCCACATGGCAGAAATCGTGCCAGGCCTGAGTGTTTAGAGATAAATAAAGGAGACACAGTCCTTGCCCTCAGGAGCTGGGGGTCTACCGGCCTGTGACTTTTTACTGACTGCAGTGTGGCCTGACTCGCCACATTCTCGGCCCACAATTGGCACACTGGCCCTGATGCCCACAACAAGCTTGACAACACACTGATTTCTCAGATTCGTGAAGTGCATGGTAATTAGCAGTTAGCCATTAATAAATAATTAAATGGCCTTCACCGATCAGGCACACTTTCATTGTTTTTACAAAAACTTGTGTGTCCTCCAAGCCTCCCACAGCCTAAACAATAAGATCTTTGCCTGAGTTGCTTTTTAGGAACTCGAAGTCAGCTATATCCAGTTTGGGCCCGAGCCCTTTAAGACTGGCTGAGACCATGGACTCTCCCTCCGGGGGTGCGCGAGTGTCCACCTGGTGCCCATTTGACATCAGAGGCCCAAAACCTCCACCCTCAGGACATGCCAATGGTGCCGTTTTCCAAACACGTGTCGCGTGAAGAAGCCTGTAGCTTAGTTGCACCTGTGCAGAATGAGGATTACCTCACCTTTTTCTTTCCACTCACCTTTCCCCACGGTCCTCATGCCCCATCTTTATCTCATAAATACCCCGAGGCCCTCGCCTTCAGGGACACAGAGCTGAGATTTTGTCCTCCTGTCTCCTCCCTTAGCTGCCCTGTGAATAAATCCTTTCTTTGCTGCAAGCCTTGGCTTGCTGGGCGTCGGGCAAACGAACCTGGTTCAGTAACATTCACACGGGGCGCCCAGAGACGTACTCCGCCTGGTATGCTGCTAGACTCCACCGCGCACGTTAAACACTGTGCCCAGGGCAAACGTCTGGAAGGTGCACAGGCCACACAGTGAGAAGCAAGGTTCCTACTTTCCCAGAAGAAGCCACGGTTATAGAAAGTTGGAATCCACAGCCCACATTTAAAAGTCAGATTTCACATGAAAATCAAGATTCTCAGCTTTTACTTAAAACGAGTAGCTAGAATATCTGGAAATGCCAGATCCACAGTTCCCCACGGAAGCAGTCAGTGGGCCTTGGACTGCAGCTGCCCCCCGGAAGGGCCATGCACCCCACTTCTGCTGGGTCCACCACTGTCAGCTAGTCTGTGGCATCCTTCACGCTCCCTGCTGGGCTCTTGGAGGCAGACAAGCTGGCAACCCACGAGAGATACAGATCTTCCTCATCTTACAATGGCGTCCCACCCCGACAAACCCATCATACGTTGAAAATATCCTAAGTCAGAAATGCACTGACCACACCTGCCCTATGGAACATCACAGCTTAGCCTCGCCCACCTTGAACGTGCTCAGAACACTTCCATGAGCCTACAGGTGGGCAAAATCATCTCACACAAAGCCTATTTGATGTAAAGTGTTGACAATCTCACATAATGGATTGAATACTGTCCTGAAAGTGAGAAACAGAACAGTTGGGTGCAGAACAGCTGTAAATGTATTAGTCGTTGACCCTCATGACTGCGTGGCTGAACGAGTGCTGCTCTGCCCAGCGCTGAGAGAGGACAGTACACTGTATCTTGAGCCCGGGAAAAGATCCAAATTCAAAATTTGAAATACGTTTCTACTGAATGCACATTGCTTTTCCACTATTGTAAAGTCAGAAAATTTTAAGTCGAACTATCGTAAGTCAGGGACTGTCCACTGTGGCTCAAGTCTCAGTTCTCAGAGAGGAGAGTTAATTACAGGCCCTGGGGTTGCCCCGTGGGGCCATGTGAGTCATTGGACAAACATTTAAGGTCCACCTCTCTGCTTCTGCACAGCACCTGACGCTCTGTGTTGTGACTGTCAGGTGCTCGTGTGAAGACAATATGGGGTCCCTGTCCCCAAGCCACTCTCAAATGAGGGAGCAGAAATAAGTCTGTTTGGCATGGTTGCTACAGCAAATGGCACAGGAAACAGAGATGTGGATGCTCAGAATACTGGTAGAGACAGCAGTACCATGGGAAGGAGGACCCAGACACAGTGGGAAGGACATTGTGTTCTGCCACACAGCGCCACACGTCACATGGCGGGCACCTCTGCCACCTGTGCGGGGGATCTGTCTCAGTTCCATCGTGGATGACTGACGGTGGCTTCTGTGCCACTGATTAAGCAAATGGCACATCAGAGCTCAGCTCACAAGCCCCTGCCCTCTCCCAGTTCCCCTGGTCACAGCAAGAACATGACATCACAGGACAGAAACACACCAGCTTCTGCCACCAGTCGGGAAGATTCCCAGCCGCGGGTACAGGCAACACAGAAATCGGCCAAGGGGCAAATCCCCACAACCTGGGAGGAGCTCCCCGGTCACCGCACTGACGCCCCCTCCCGTGACTCCCTGGGCCGTTCACGCCTTGTCTGATTTGTTCAATAGTTACCGAGCCTTATCTGCCCTACAGACTCGAGGTAAGAGAACCAGGTCTTCAGCTGAAGACCAAATAAAGGGATGGAATCATTCATTCACACAATGAATATTTACTGAGCCCCTTCTGGTGTTAGACACTGTTCCAGGTCCTGGGGCTGTGGCAATAACTTAAGGTAGGTTCCCCTCTCGTGAGTATGTAGTGAGGGTGGAGGGAAAACCAAAGACGCCATAATTAAGTTGGGCATTAGATGCTGACCAGTGCTGCGGGACTAAGGCTCAGAAGGGGAATGGGAGGTTCCAGAACTGGGGGTGGGGTGTGGTTTTAAAAGGTCTCCCTAAGGAGGTGATATCCAAGTAGAAGCCATCAGGAGGAAGGGAGCAAGGAAGGCGTTATCTGCAGGAAACACATTCCAAACGAAGGGAACAGCCAGCCAAGCGCTGAGGAGGATGGAGCCCAGCATTTCCCCAGGACGGTGCGGCAGGGGGCGGTGGGCGAGGGGGCAGGGGGAAGGTGCTGGCAGACAATCCTCCATGGGTTTGTGCCTGCCGCGGGGTGGATTTACTTGCCAACCACAATAATAGAGGCAATGTCTCCCTGCAGAAGTGGCAGGTTGCTGGCAGCCCACCGTGAAGACTGGGGGTTTCCTGTGCACAGGGGTCCTCAGCTGTGACACACAGCATCCTCTTGGGGCCACCTCCGCGCTGCTCCCAGGGGACCTGGGGGCAGGACACTCCTGCTGCTCGTTGTGTGAGTAATAAAGACTTTGGTCTCTGACTCTACAGAGTCCAGTGTTTTCTGCCAGTGTCCCTAAAACTGGGGCCGACTAACTGGTTAGTTATGAATAGGGCAGAATCTCAGACCCTTCACAGCTCTTGACAGACAGACAGGACCAGAGACAAAGAATGAATGGATGAACGAATGAACTGGGACTCAGGACATTCCTTCATTAACACAGAGCGTTAGCACCAAACAGTCCTCGGGGCGGGTGCAAACACCCGGCTGGTCGCTGCCTTGGGGTAAGACAGGCCTGAGGACGGGCGCAGAACCGCAGAGGTGGCTCTCCGGCCCGCGGCAGGAAGCAGCAGACGGGACCCCGCTCACAGACACTGCTGCCCGTGCTGTCTGAGCGCGGGGAAGGCTTCCCGGCTGGAGGAATGGCTGCAGAAAGCTGGGTTTAGAGGGCCTGGGGAGGCCTGGCTCTGGGTCAGTGTTTCTCCATGAAGATCCCAGCTTTGGATGAACCCCTGCCCACCCCCCAGCCCCCTGCCCCCACTGCTGGCTCCTAGGCCGGACTGTTCAGACAGAAGAAGCCACCACTCAGACCCCCCACGGCCACCCCTTGGACTAAAGCCTGGGAAGAAAGACGTGCAGTTTCTCAGGCCTGCACCTCCGCCCCCCGCCCCCGTCCTCTGCCCGCTGCCCTGGCGCAGAGAGAAGGGCCCCTGCCACGGAGACCCACACCCTTCTCCTCCCACCAGTGCTGCCTCCGCCCACGGTGTCGGGGACACATGCCATTTCCAGGACTCTGATTTTTTCTCTCCGTGGAGACAGACTTGCCAGACCACACAGCCAGCGCTTCAGCTGAGAGCACGTGATTAGTGGGCTCACAGGGAGGGGACGAGGGGGTGGAAACACAGAGCTCAGGGTCCCCAGGGGTCCCCCTCAACCCTTGTCCCCTGAGGCCTACTGGGGTTTCCAGATTCCCAAGGGCCTGGGGAGGTGAGGGCCCTGCTCCCAGCTGTCCCCTGAGGACCAGGCAGGCCCGCTTCCTCTGCTGTGTCTGCTGCTGGCCGGGCAGGAAACACCTGGATGGGAGACAGCCAGTCTAGGGGGGAGGAGAGCATTGTTCCCCAGGGTAGGGGGCCTGGGAAGACTCTGACAGGGCCTAGATACAGACCAGGAAGCCCAGGGACCAGGTGGCCACCAGGTCACCAGGAGGTGACAGAGGAGACTGGCAGGCCCGGTGGGAGGCCATGGGGCAGAGTGGAGGGGCAGGTAGCATTTGGTGCTGGACCGCCTGGGTTCCAAGGCTCTCTGTTGCTATGGCAGCATGTCACTTAAATCCTTTGTGCCTCAGTTTCCCTATCTTTCAAGAAGACCTAATAACAGCACCTACCTCGGAGGATGACAGTGAGGACTCAGTGAGATGATATTCAAAAGACAGAACTAAAGAAACGCGACAAGCTCACGCTGGTGAGCCCTCCGTAAACCCCACGCGTTAGCTGCAAACTGAATCTCCAGCTGCTCTTTCCCGACGTCCACACCCACTTTCCTCGTCTGGATTTGCAGACTTGGTCCCCCTCACTGGGATGCCTGTTGCCCCCTCTCCGCACACAAGCCCTCCCTCTCTCTCAAGGCCCAGGCGCCACTTTCCGCAGAGCCCGCCCTGATCCCGCACCTGGGGTGCTCTCCCCGCTCGCACACACGCCTCGCCATGCCTGCGGCCCCGGCACCTGTTACTTTCTGTGTTAGTCACGTGTAGCCGTGTCTCAGCCCCTCACCGGCCAGGCAGCTTCTTGAGAATGGAGACACAGCTTTGGTCGGACTCTGGCGCCGCCTGCACACGGAGAAGATGCTCGATTCATGTGTGTGGAGAGAGTCGGCAAGACTGTCACCAAATTTCCCCTGGAGGGGGATGGACAGATGATGTCCCAGGAGGGGCACAGACGGGGACCCAGAAGATTCACTCTGAGCCCAACGCCTTGCATACCCGCTCTGCAATCTTTGGCGAGTTACTTCATCTCTCTAAGCCTCAGTCTCCTGATATGTAAAATGGGCATTAAAACACACATGCCGCCTTCCTCCGATTGCCTGTGAAGATCCCGTGGGATAATGAATGTATTCTGTAGCAACAGGTATGAATAATTCGTCCTGTTATTATTGGCATTTACAGGATCCCGAGAAGAAAGGAGAGGTCTTTGCACAGGGTCCTGTGTCCTTTCTTCTTGTGAAAATGGGTTGAATAATCTAAACTTGCAGAGTGGTCCTAGTAGCCACCACATCTGGGCGACCCTTCTCAGAAAGGATGGGTGTGTGTTCATAAGAACCAGGGGTGTCTCAGCCCCTCGCGGGCTCGCCTTCCAGCATCCTTCCTCCCAGAAGCTGCCTCTCCCAGCTCCCTCCCTGCAGACCCCACCCCAGCAGGTACCTACCTTGGCTCAGCTGCAGCTCAGCTCCCCACGTCCTTCTAGCAATCGGCTCCCTGCACTCCTGCCCAGGGAGGCGCCAGCCCCAGATAATCCGGTGTCTTGGAGGAGCCCTGACGGGTGTATGCAGCCTGCAGCTCTGCAGAGAAAAGCCCAGTGTTGCACAGGCCTGGCTCTGTCCCCTCCCCTTCCTTCCCCTTCCCCATGACCCTCAAAGCTCCTCCCAGAACACATCCTGCTGTGAGGTTGATTTCTAGAGAAGCATCTGTGGTCAGCCACGGTCACTGGAGGTTCTTTATTCTGATCGGGTGGGAGGAGGCACCTCCACTGCGACCCCCTCTGGTGTTGATGCTGCAGGAAGCCCTGACCTCCTTCCCAACCACCCTTGACCCCGACACTGACATTGGGATGGCCCACAGGCTCCCCCAACGCAACATGTACAAACCCAGCTCCTCATACCCTCATACCCACTTCTCTGCTCCTCATTTCAGAATCAGAAACCCGGGTGTCACCCTTTACACCTCCCTCTCCCTCACCTGTTACACCTAAATGGCAACAAGTCCTGTTACTGTTTCATGGATCGTCCCTCTTTTTTTCTATCCCCAGGGCTGTCAGGAGCCACCGCTGTCTTTCTTCTAAATTACTGCAACTGTCCAACGTCTCCCTGCCTCGGCCGCACAGCCAAAGGTCTCTTTCTGATAGTGAAACACAATCTGATCACATTACACTCTTCTTACAACCTTCAATAGCTCCCTATTACCTTCAAGACAAGGGCCAATCTCCTTAGCATGACTTGCAAGGCCCTTCTCCATCTGGTTCTTCCTTAATCCCCAAACTCAGGCTTTATCCCCTCACTTGGATGCCTCCCAGAAGTCTTGAAGACTGCACTTCCTTAATGATCCAGGCTGTCGCTCAGCTCCAGGCCTTCACATGTGTGGTGGGATCGCTTCCCAACCTTCCTCCCTGCTCACCCTAGTCAGTCCCAAAGAGGGAAAAACAGGTCAAGGAGGCCAGAGGAAAAGTGGAGCGCCGTGAAAGCGGTGGGGGGGGGGGTGTTGGGGGCAGCATCAAGGACATGACGGTCAACGGTGTCCAAGATGGCAGAGAGAACACAGACGGAGAACGCAAAAAAGCATCTGCTGACCTTGAGGACTAGGGGAGGCTGGTGCCGGGGAGCGGATCACCTCCAAGGTGCCACAGTTGCTAGTTTGTCACATTCTTCCTTTTTCTCACATTTTGAAGCCAAGCAATACTTGGGGGAACCACTAACACATTTCTAGACCTTTGAAGAACTCACAGACTCCATGCCGTCATCTGATTTGGCCTAATGGGTAAACGACCCTGGAGAGAGGGGGATTGCTGACAGCACAAAAGCCTGGATTCAGCTGCACCTGAAGCCCTGATGCTAGATCTACTCTTAACTGTTGAACCATGTGATCCAGTAAACGCGCCCTCTTCCCTTTTTGATTAAGACTGTTTACTTTGGGTTTCCGACACTTGGGCTTCTCCTTTGCAACGAAAGGAGAAGTCAGTGACCTTTCTCTGAAAGGGCTGAGTGGGTCTGCTGCATCCTTCACTTTGAAGAAGAGGCCATTTGAAGAAAGAAAAAAGTCCAGAAATTTAAATCATTTGCTCTGTGGTTCAGCTTTTCTCCCATATCTGCTTCTTTTCTGTCCCACTCCTGTGACTGGACTCGCATTTTCTCCTGCCTCTTTGTAGCTGAGTTCTTCGGTCACATGCCTGCCTCATCTCTCTGCTCTCCCCCAGCCAGTTCTGGGAAAGCAGAGGCTAGGTCTGATTCATTATTCTAGCCATCACAGGATAAGAGAATGTTAAGAGAAGGTTTGGCTCATTCAATAAAACAAATGGCTGGCCGGATGAATGAATGAATGAATGAGGGAATGAATGAATGAAATGAGTAAGTCCAGGACAGGATAAAGGACCAAGACCTCAGCGCCTGCAGGTTCAGGACTCAGCCCGCAGTGTGGCCATCGAGGGCGCTCCCCCTCCTTATCAGCTTTGGCCTAACTGAATCGGAAATCACGAGTTGATATCAGCCTCTTCTGGCCACATTGGTCCTCTTATCATCAGCTGCTCTCTCTGCAACCACTTTGGGTGTGGCAGCCATGGAAGGGGCTGCTTGGTGGCCGTGGACAGCCCCAGAGCTGTCCCTGCAAGGAGGAGCTGAGGAGCTGGTAGCCAGCCAGGAAAAGAGAGTGGAGAGGAGGCAGGGAGAGGAAGGACCGAGGCCCCCACATCTGCTCCCAGAACACCACCCTTATCATCATCAAGGCGGTGGCACTGCCCCTCTGATCCCAGTGACGCCTCTTCCCTCCAGATGCTCTCCTTAGGGTTTGGTTAATCTGGGTTCTCCAGGCTGTGTTGTTGCCAAGTTTCCCATGTGCAACCAGTCTCCCAGGAGCAGCTCTTTTCCCCAGCAAGACTACATGATGCGTCAGCATCAGAAGAAAGTCAGGGTCCCCCTCCTATTCCTCGTCGGTAACCCAAGGGATTGGACAGTGTGTCTGCAAAGCCCTCACTGGCTTTCTCCAGCTTTCCCCCAGACAGTCCTGGTTCTGGCCTCAGAGACCTGCAGCTACAGTTTTGCTCAGAGAAGGGCCCTGGTCCCCGTGATGAGAGGCCCCTTTCCTTGGGGGTTAGGGGTGGGGAGCAGGGAGGGGGTGGGGTGGGGTAGGGCTGCTCCCCTCCCCTCCCTCCCACTTCCCTCTCTCCAGAGGTCTCAGGGGACCCCTGGGGCCAGCTCTTGGGCCTGAGCGACATTCATTCACTGAGGGCTTCCTTTCTGACTCCCCTGCCAACCCTCTCCACTCCTCCTCCACCCCCTTCCGCGTCTCCACCCCACCTCCCCTGCCATTCCCAGGGAGTGTGAGGAGGGCAGAGCTCCTCCAGAATTCCATTATAACGAAGCCATCCCTCTCAGATCTGTGTGAACTCTACGCTTCTGGGCCTCAGTTCCCCCACAGCTCACATGAGGGGGACGAGGAGCAGCACAGCTTAGTGGTTAGAGTCCCGGCTTCCCATTGTCTCTGTCTCTGTGACCTTGGGCAAGTTCCTTAGCCTCTCTGTCTCAGTTTCCCCATCTGTAAAATGAGACACAACAGTACCTACCTGATGGTGAGACAGGCTGGGACCTGCAATCTGGGGCCCTTTACTGCAGTGCTTGTACCAGGACAAATGCCTCCTTGAGCAACAGAATACAAAGAAACTGTAAGGGACTAAAAATAATTGGACATATGCACAGCTGGGGCAAATTACGAACGAAATACAAAAAGGCCAAAACCCAACTGCCACTTCTGAGGTGCGAGGAGCAAAAGCAGGGTACTGGGCATGATCCCCGCACACAGCACCACCAAGGGGGCGGGCCGACCACCAGAGCCACCCCTCTGGCCCAACCCACCAATCCGCCCCTATCCTCACCCCATTTAAGGGACCAGCTGGCCCCTGCACGAGTCCCAGTAAAGCCTTGCCTGAATTCCTCGACTGGCCTCTTACCAATTTCTATTGATTAAAGAATCCAGGAACCCTGGTCGGTAACAGTGGGGCTGTTTGGAGGCATCAGTGAGATGACTTGCGTGTGCAAAGTGCATGAGCAGTGCTGGGCCCGGGCACCGTACGTGTTTGCTAATATCTCGGTTTTGCGTTTGCGGCTGCCTTATTCAGTGTCACTTTATTCACTGTCCGGCTGCAGTGACACCGGGGCTCAGCCTTCCAGCTCTCAATTTCTGAGATTCCCTAAGTGAGCCCTGTTTCTTCCCACTCAGCCTGTGCAAAGAAGGGCACACACATGTGGCTGCTGGGACCACAGTTGCCTCCCCAGGGACCCCACACTCAGAATTGCCAGGTTTTATGGACTGCATGTCTGTGTCCTCCCCAACTTCATATGTTGAACTCCCAATGTGACGGTATTAGGAAGTGGGACCTCTGGGAGGTGATCAGGTTTAGATGAAGCCATGAGGGTGGAGCCCCCATAATGGGATTAGTGTCCTTATAAGAAGAGGAGGAGAGACCAGAGCTTCCTCTCTCCACCTTGTGAAGACACAGTGGGAAGATGGCCATCTGCAACCCAGGAAGAGAGCTCTCACCAGACACTGTGTCTGCCAGCACCTTGACCCCGGACTTGCCAGCCTCCAGAATTATAAGAAATAAATGTCTTGTTTAAACCACCCACTCAATGGCATTTTGTTACAGCAGCCCAAGCAGACCAAGATCCTGGGGGCTGTGGTCGGATCCAGGACACAGATCCACCTGCTGCATGAGACAGAGAGAAACAAAGTGACCAAGTGGGGACAGCCTGCCACCTGATTGTCTTTGCCCCAGAGGGATGGAGAGGACACCCTTTCCCATGAGAGCCAGCTTCCTGTACTCTGATTGTACTGGAAGGGTTGGAGAAGTAAATGGAGGGATTTTGAGATTTGGGTAAAGGAGGGAGTAGCTTTTCCCCAAGAAAACTGAGAAGCCCTCCTCCCAGGGCAGCAGCTAGCATCCCAGTGCTGGAGGGTGTGGTGGGCGTGGCAGTGGAGGAAGGGCAGTCTGAAGCCCCAGGCAGGCACCAGGCAGACTGGGTCCACACACTTCTCCCATGTGAGTGAAGCTATAGGGGCTGGGAACCTCTCTGACACCTCTTCTTCGAGCAGATTGGGCGAGGAGAGGGGCGCTCTAGTGTTCCCTGCCCCAGGGGTTGTGGGAGAGCCGTCTCTCTGGTGGAGGAATGACCTGGATGGCAGGGACCACATGAAGAGGTCTGAGGATGGTAACAGACCAAGCGCCAAGCTGTCAGAGGAAAACCAGCTGATAAACTGGACTTCATTAAAATTAAGACCATCTACTCTGCAAAAGTCATAGTTAATATTATGAAAACACAAGCCACACATGGGAGAAAATATTTGCAAAACACATATCTGATAAAGGACTGGTATCCAAAATGTACCAAAAACTCTTAAAATTCAACAATAAGAAAACAAACAACCCAATTAGAACGTGGGCAAAAGATCTGAACAGACACCTTACCAAAGAAAATATACATATGGCAAATAAACACAGGAAAAGATGCTCAACATCATAGTCTTTAGGGAATTACAAATTAAAACAATAATGAGATATCACTACACACCCTTTAGAATGGATAAAAGTCCAAAAACACTGACACCACCAAATGCTAATAAGGATATGGAGCTACAGGAACTCTCATTCATTGCTGGTGAGAATGAAAAAGGGCACAGCCACTTTGGAAGACAGCTGTGCATTAAAAAACAAAACAGAAACAGCTAAATATACCTGTACCATATGATCGAGCAGTTGTGGTCCTGGGTATTTGCCCAAATGAGTTGAAAACATACGGATGTCCAAACAAAACCCAGCACATGAATGTTTAGGGCAGCTTTATTCATAACTGCCAAAAATTGGCATCAAACAAGACGTCCTTCAGTAGGTGAATAAACAAACAAACTGTGGTACATCAATAAAATGAAGTATCATTCAGCAACAAAAAGAAATGAGCTATGAAGTCATGACACAGAAGAATCTTCAATGCATATCGCTAAGTAGAAGAAGCCAACTAGAAAAGCTACATACTGTATGGTTCCAACTATATGATTTTCTGGAAAATGTGTTAACTATGGAGACAGTAAAAAATGGTTGCCAGTCTAGTTAAGAAAATAATGGTTTCAATTTCTTTAATATATGTTAACCTGTTTGGGATATCCATCTCTTCTGTCAGATTGGCAAACTGTATTTTTGAGAAATCTCCATTTTATCCAAATTGCCAAAGTGTACTGGCGAATCTGTAATATCCATTTCTTAGCTTTTTGGTGTGCAGGATCTGTAGAAATGTCCTCTTTTTCGTTCATGATATTGATGATTTGTTCTGTCATCAGTCTTGCTAGGGGTTTATCAACTAGTATGTTGGTTTTCTAATTTATAGAGTTCTGCTATTACACTTATTTCCTTCCTTTGACTGTCTTTAGGATTGATCAACTATTCTTTCCCTAGCTTTTAATGTAAATAACTGGTTTTTAGCTTTTGCTTTAAGATATGCTTTTTTTTTTATGGCAATACATTTCCTCCTAAGCATCGCTTTAGCATCCCATTAGTTTCAATAACATATATTCATTATTAATCAGTTCAATGTATTTTCAAGTTTCCACTTTTCTTTCTTTTTTGAGCCCTGGATTATTTAAAGATACAGTACCTAATTTCCAAGCAGTTAGAATTTTCTAGTAATATCCTCCTTATTGATAGTTTAATTTCATTGTAGTCAGGGAATATACTGTTTGATTTCAATCATTTGTTAATTGAAGTGTCCAGATTCTCTACATCTCTACTGAATTTTTTTATTGAAGTATAGTCGATTTACAATATTGTGTTAATTTCTGGTGTACAGCATAGAGATTCATGTGTCCATACATATATATTTCTTCTCATATTCTTTTTCATTATAAGTTATTACAAGGTATTGAATATAGTTCTCTATGCTATACAGTAGGACCCTTTTGTTTTCTACTGTTTTTTTTTTATTAATAGACTTTATTTTTTAGAGCAGTTTTAGGTTCACTCTATAGATTTTTTTAAATCTATTTGTTTTATCAGCTACTGAGAGATGTGTGTTAAAGTCCTTCACCAGACTAGGTTGTGGAGATGTTAATTATCAATTTTTGCTTTATAAATTTATGTTATTGGGTGCATACAGATTTATGCTTCTATCTTTTTGTTGGATTGACTCTTTGATTTTTATAAAATGTCCCTTTATCTTCTGTAATGCTTCTTGCATTAAAATCTTTGTCTGATATTAGTGTAACACCATCAGCTTTTTGAGACAGGTTTGCATGATGTTATGCTTTCCATTCTTTTGCCTTCAGCCTTTCTGTGTTCTTATATTTAAAGTGTCTCTTGTGAGCAGTGTATAATCTTTTAAAAATCACTGGACAATTCCAGGTATAGAATCCTAGGTAGATAGTTTTTTTTCCCCCAGCCCTTTGAAGATGTCATTTCAGTCTTCTGACTTCCATTGTTTTTGTTGAGAAGGAAGCTTTCAGTTTAGTTGTTGATCCTTTGAAAATAAAATGTACATTTTTCCTCTGGCTGTCTTTAAGATTTTCTTGTTACCTTTACCCCCAGATCTTTAAGGTGTGTGTGTGTGCGTGTGTGTGTGTGTGTGTTTAAACTAAACTCCAGACTTTATTGGGATTTCACCAGTTTTTCTATAAAGACTCTCTTTCTGTTTCAGGATCCCACACTATACTTAATTTTCAAGTTTCCTGGTCTCCTTTGGTCTGTGGATTTTTCAGTCCTTCCTTGTTTTTCACGAAACTGGCTGCCTAGAGGAGTACTGGTCAGATTACCCTGTACTATGTCCCATAATCTGGGTTTGTCCAGTATTTTCCTCATGATTAGTCCTGGGTTATGGGGTTCTGGGAAGAATATCAGAGGTGATATGCTCTCCTCATGCAATTTTGTTTCCATCCTGTGTGGGATTTCCTGAGTTAACTGATTCTACGGGTTGATGTCCATCAATTTTGGCCAATTGAATATTGGCAGAAGAGATCCAGTGCCAATTCCAGGCCCTGGCCCTAGGAGGTCTCTGCTTATCCATCTTGTGCTAACATGCTGGCCCAAGGTGCCTGAAGGACCCACAGACAAGACCTGAATCCAACCTGCAGCTTGGAGTCAAGCCACTGACCCCCACCTAGACCAAGTGATGTCCTGTAGATGTACAAGCAAGAACAAATGACCGTAGTTTTAGTCTATATGTGAACTATCCAGCCAGCAGCTCATTGTCAAGCAGCAAAATAACTGTATATTAAAAACTTCAAGACGAATCAAGTTTCATTTGACAATAACATTAAGTTCCATTTTTTTTATTCTCAACATCTGTTGGTCATGTAGTAGGACAACCTGCTCACATGAAACAAAAAATATCGAAGGGATATTGCCAACTGTTCTCTGGGGCCAGGAGCAAGTACAGGTAGCCGGGACAGGGTCGGAGCCGGACTGTCCACTTCTCTCAAGTGATGAGCACACTGGGGTGGGGTTTATGGGCTCCTATGAGCCCAGAACCTTTGGAGCAGATGAAGCAGGAGCAGGAGCAGGGGCAGGAGGGGAAGGAGGGGCTCTGTGCAGGATACAACTGTCTGCTTCCACAGTTACTTTCTCCATGTCTATCAGTCCAAATCCTGGCCCCAAGCCCTGCCCTCCACCCTACCACCCTAGCCCATATTTTTGCTTCCAGCTTCTCAAACCACTGCAACTTGGCAGTTTAACATTTTTGGCTCTGATGTTCTATCACCCATTTTCCTCCAATAGGGCACTAAGCTCCTCAAGGTCAGCACTCCATCCTCCACTCCTCTGGGAACTCGCCCAGGCGCGATGGTGCCAGTGAACCTTTGGGCTGGAAGATTTCGCATGGGATGGGCAGCCCAAGGAGTGAGATGGCAATGCAAGGCACAGGGGCCAAGGAGGGAATAAAGAGCAACCCAGAGCGGTGAGAGCATCCCCACCCCCTAGACAGCGCTTAGAGGGCGAGGCCACTAAGCTTTACTGAGCACCTGCTTGGCAGACCATTTCGTCTCAACCCTTTAAGGAGGCCTTACGTACCTCCATCTTAGTGCTCAGGAGAGGGAGGCTCACAGAAGCTAATTCACTTCCTTCTGGTCACTTAGCTGGAAGGTAACTGAGCTGCCACTGAATCTAAGCTTGTCCTGTCTCCCAAGGATCTCGATCCAGAAAGAGGCTTCAGAGAGAATCCGTTCCAAGTCCTGACTGCAGACAGGTCAAGTGTTAGTGCTGTTTGTCAGAAGACCCAGGGAACTTGAGAGAGAGAAAGTGTGTGTGTGTGTGTGTGTGTGTGTGTGTGTGTGTGTGTGTGTGTGTGACAGAGAGGGACTGGGGGGGGGGGGGACAGCACTGTCAGAAAAGTCACATCCACATTTCTGCCACCTGAACCCCTGAGTAGGGGGGACTGAACTCCAGACACAAAGGTTTCTCCAAGTCTGATGAAGTAAGGGGCAGGCCTGGCCAAGGGTTGGGAGAGGACGCCTGGATCACACCCCAGAGCACTAGAGCCTCAGATCTTTCTTCTAGAAAGGAGCCTAGACCACACTAGAGGCCAGGGTCTTCGGAGGTCAGCTCACCCGGCCCTCTCCTTTCTGCTGTGAGGAACCTGAGGGGCTGTGTGGCCAGGCCCTTCTCCCTAATGCCCAGTTTCTTCCCCAAACAGAGCCCTGAGGCCCCATCGACCCTCTGCCCCCTGCCCTCTGCAGGGCCCACAGCAGGACCCTGGCCCAGCACAGGGCTGCTCAGTTCTCCACAGGGAGTGAGGCCCTCACTGTCCCTGGGGAAGGGGGCTCGGGGGAGGCTGCCCCCAGGCTTCCTGTCCAGGCTGGTGCCAGCTGCGCTAGGGCAGAGCTCCACTGAAAGTCATGATGGGCAGGCAGAGGAGGGAGCAGAGGTCGGGTGCTGTCTGGGCCAGCGGCGGGTAAGAGGGCCTCTGGGGTGGGGGGCGGGGGCCGCTCTTCTCCGGCTTGTAGCAGGGGGAGACCTCACACCTGTGGGGCAGGGCAGGCGTCAGGGCAGGCCTCCCGTCCCTCCAGCCCCTTCCAGGACTCCGAATGGGGGGTAGGGCAGAAACAGACCCCTCTCCTGGGACCACCTTCCTACCTGACCACACTCTGCAGGATTTTCCTCTCATCCTGGTCCAGACACACAGCAAAAGGGCAGCTGTTCGAGCCGATAATCTGCACCTTGTCCACCTTGATCTGCGATGTGCTGATCTGGACAGAAAGCCCAGGTCAGCCCCAGAGCCCGGGCCCCAGAGCTGCCAGCCCTCAACAGCTTCCTCCCTGGGAATCGCCCAACTGGGCCCCAGGGGTGGGGTTGGGAGTTTGGCTGGCAGCTCTCCAGGGCCCCCTCCTCTCCAGCCTCTGTCCTTTCTTGAGTCTAGAAGGAGCAAGTGTCCTGGGAGGAGAACCTGCATGGCCCACTGCCGTCACCGTGACAGCCCCGGGGTCCCCGACACCGAGCCTGCTTTGCCTCGGACTTGGGGGGAGGGGGTCACCTGGCACCCACCATGGAACCTTTCTGCAGGTACCAGGGCAGCCCCTCCTCCCTGACCCCCACGGCACTCTGCGTGTGTGCTCACCCCAACCATGTCCCTCACTGGCCTCGCCTCCCACCCACGTGTCCCACGTAGCCCTTGGACACGCCCTGTTACACACACACACACACACGCAGGCACACACCCGGTAAGTCTCCCAGGCAGGTGGCGGGAAGGAGACAGAAGCCCTTACCTGGTTGAAGCCCTTCTTGGATTTGGGGTTCTGCCTTTTCACCACTTCTGTCAGGTTTAGCGTTAGGGCCTCCATGCTGGAGTCTGGAGGGCAGGGGCCACGCAGGCCAGGCTCAGAACCACTCCCTGCCCCCGCCCCCCCACTCCCCTCAACCCCGCATCTAGCCGCCCCCCTCACCTAGGTCCTCCTGCTTCCGGCAGGCCTTGCTGAGGTTCACAGAGGTACAGACCTTCTCCATGTTACTCCAGCGACTCCGTCCACTGATGGCCCCCTGGAAAAGCAGGAAAGCCAGACCCTCTCAGCCACAGGCCCCCGATGCCTGCTGCCTTCTCTCCAAAGAGGAGGCTCCAGACCCGCCAGTGACGGGGAGCTGCCTGCAGTCCCAGGAAGTCCTCTCTCGTTCACGTAGTCTGCCATCCTGTCCACCGAGAGCCCCTGGACCCCCATGTAGACCTTGCTGACTCCAGGGAAAAGTGCCAGGTCACTGGCTTGGTGCACGGTCAGCCTTGTGACTGGGTCATGGGGTGCGAGAGCTGAGAGCATCTTGGTGGGGGTGTGGTTGGAGGATCTTCTGAGCCCGGAGTGAGGAACAGACAGGCCCACAGGCACAGGGTCCCAGGCAGAGCCAGACCAGAACTCCCTCTTTGGGTCCCTGTCTGAACGTCTCTTTCATAGGGACCCCATGCTGCCAAACCCAGGAGCATCTCTCAGGCCCCAGCTCTCTTGATCTCACAGGAGAATTTCATTCTGTTCACTCCTCTCCTCTCCCGGGCTTCCGTGGCGGCTCGCTCCTGGTTAGCCTACCACCAACCTCTGTCCTCTGCTTTGTGCAGTCACCCTCCTCTGCACCCCCATCACATGAAGCAGGTCTCAGGACCTGCCCCGGGTCCTCCGTTCTCTCATTCCTGCTTTCCCTATTACGGAACCTCAGCCAGGGCCCTTTTCCCGTGACTGCCTACACACCCATCTTCACAGTTCACCTCCGAGCTCAGGCTTGTCCTCCAACTTTTCTGATTTCTCCTTCTCTTTCAAGGGCACCTCAAACCCACCATGTCCTACACTCATGATTTTCCCACACCAGACCTGGGCTTCGAAAGCAGAAAATGGTACTGCCGGTCGTAGAAGACTGAAATCCAGGAGTTGGGGGCCTTGCCTTTCTAATCCACTCCTAAGCTCTGCTGCTCTTGCAGTTCACATCTGGCTCCCGCTCCTTCTGCCTCCCACAGCGCCAGCCCCCATGCAGGCTGTCTTCCCAGACCACCACAGGAACCTCCGGCTGGGCTTCCCCCATACCCACCTGGGGACCCCTCCGATATTCTCCACTCAGCTGCCACAGGGAGCTTCCAAACATCAGCTCTGATCATGTGGTACCCATCCCCAGCCCCACCCCAAACTGGAGCCCCTTTATAAGGTATACATTGCTCTTAGGACAAGGATAAAATTGTCACTGAAATTTGCCTTTGGCATTCTGGCCTTCCTAATTTCTTCATCCTTACTTGATCATCTTGTCTGAACTCACTCTCTGCTCCAGCCCCTTTGGCCCTCCTTCAGTGTCCTTTGACCATCATGTTCTCTCTCACCGCAGGGCCTTTGCACATGCTTGTTTCCTCTGCCTGGAGAGCGAGTCTCTCTCTTTTCTTACCTAACCAACTCCTGGTTTTCTTTCTAACATAGACTCAACGGCCCTCAAGGAAGCCGTGTCTAAATTTCCTAAGTGGGCTGGATAATCTCCTTAAGGATTCTCACAGAACCACTGGCCTCTCCTTCATCTGTCTGTCACAGTGGTAATCACAGACACTGTGGAGTCATCTAACCCCTCTGGACGGTAAGCGCTTTGCTCACTCCTTTGAATACTCCTATGCTGTGAACAACGTCCAGGACAACGCAGGTGTTTAACGAATGCCTGGCACATGGCACCCAGTGAGTGTCAGCCCCCGCCCACCTCCTTGGCCACCACACGGAAAGTAGCCCCCCATCACTATCCCATCAGCCCTTTTATTGCCTCCTCAGCCCTCACCACCCTTTGATATGACCTTGGGCATTTTTGGTTTCCTAGTTTATTGTCTGTCTCCCGGGCCTGGCTCCCACTGCTTACTGCCAGTCCCCCTTGCCCAGCACAGAACCTGGCAGGGGTAGGTGCTAAACAATCTTTCAAATTGCTGAAGGAAGGGAGAGAAGGAAGGAAAGAAGGCAGGAGGGCTCCCAATCTGGGGGGTAAGCCTGACATGGTTTGGACCCTGGGTATACTCGTGGGCACCCCACCCACCCAGCCGGACACAGCAGCCCTGCAGCCCCTGGCCTGTCCCTCCCTCTGCCCTACTCTCACCCCCAGCCCTGTGGCCGGGTCTGAGCACTAACTGGAAGGGCTGAGCACATTCCAGTGGAGGGAGAACATAGCAAGAGGGTAGCTTGGGGGGCAGAGGCGGGGAGAAAGGTCTACTGCTTTCCCCGCTTTCTCTCAGCACCCAGGAGAGCCCAGGGAGCCTGCTGTGGCCTTCCAGCTTAAAGACAGGTCCAGGAACACACGGCGTTGGCTCTGGGGAGGAGGCACAGGGAGCAGATCCCAGGAGGAGCGGCCCCAGCCCCCGTCTTACCTTGCTGTAAATAATCTGTAGTGTTAGAGGGATGGCCTCCCGGTCACCATCGATGCCCAGCCGCTTGCTGCCAGGACCTGTGCCACACACAGACAGACCGTTTGCTCGTTCTCCCTTCCTGGGCCCCTCACAGACCCTGGGCTCTGCCTCCCCGTCCTCAGGACTCCCCTCCCCAGGGCCCCAGCTCCTGGCCCACCCCCCTCTAGCTCCGCCTCCAGGAGTCACTCCTCCTGGCTCCCTCTAGCCCCACCAGCCCAGGACACCCCGCTCCAGTGTGACACCCCCAGCCGCTCAGCCACCGGCTCAGGCAGCACCCACCTGAGGCCTTGATGGCGCGCGTGGCCGCTGAGTGACCCAGCTCCAGGGAATGGATGAAGATCTCCGTTGTCTTCTCCCCAGTGATGAAGGTCAGCTGGAGGGGGCAGGAGTGTGGGCATCAGTGCAGGCCCCCCGAGGCCCCCCACCCCGCGCCCCCAGTGCAGGGAGGCGGGCAGGCCACGCGGGGAGCGGGCAGCGGCGGGGCGGGCCTCACCTCCGTCTGATAGACCTGCAGCAGCACCGGCCGGGCCGCAAAGCGGCAGTAGTAGAGCAGCATGTCCGCCAGGATGGGCAGCTGGGCTGGGGAGCCCTCCAGGGGCCGGGGCTCAGCCTTTAGAGACTGCTGGGGGTGGGGGTGGAGCCCGAGGCAGAGCGACAGGTGGACAGAGAATGAGAGAGGAAGAGATGAGAGAAGAACGACAGGCACACACACGCCAAGAGGAGAGAGGTCGGGGGCTGGGGAGATGGGAGCAGGGAACAGAATGGCCGGGGGAGGACCCACAGCCCAGCCTCCGTGCCCACCCTCACTGGCACAGGGACAAAGCTGGGAGCTGAGGAACAGGGCTGAAGCCTGAGATGCCTGGGCCCCTCTGGGGCCCCTCCCTGTCAGTGCGGTGACCCAGCCCTCACCCCCGGAGCCCTGGGCTCAGCTCAGTCCTGCTTCCACACACTCTCCCTGCTCATTCCCAAGTGAGCCCGGGTCCTCCACCGGGGCCTCGAGCTGGATCCCCCAAACTCAGGCCTTCGAGGCAAGGCTGGGGCACCTGCAGCCAGGGGGCCCCCTCCCCGCACCTGGGGACGGGGCCACTCACCTGGCACAGGACCTCGGGGGGCAGGTGCATGAGGCCCAGCACGTTGCGCTCATACCAGGGGTCGAGCATGCCGAGGTAGTGGGAGATGTCGTTGGTGCTCTCCTCCCAAGGGGGTGCGCCTGGCTCCTGGGCGAGGGGCAAGGGTCAGTCCCAGCCACCTGGGGCGCCAGCCAGCCCGCCCCCAGGGCCCTGGGTGGTGCCTGCAGCCCCGCCCTGAGCTTCTCCCTGCCCTTGGAGAAGTCTGGCTACTCTCAGTCCACGGCACAGAGCAAAACAGCCCCCTCCCAAGTGCAGCGCAGGGACCACTCCCAGGAGCGAGGCCCAGGCAGGAGGAGGCACCGCCTAAACACGGGTGGTTGCTTTCAGTGACTTTCAACCAGCCCCCTTCAGGTAACTGAGACCCGCTCCTCGACTCCCCCACCCCGCTGGGCCCAGGGCTGGGGACGTACTGCAGGGCCGGGGTGCCTCGGGGAGTCTGTGGGGAGCGGGGAAGGGCTGGGGGAGGCTGGGCTGGTGCTGGTGCCGGGCCCGTGGGTCCGCTTCACGGGCACGTAGAAGAACTGAAGCTTGAAGAACCGGGTGAGGAGCGGACGATTGTTCTCCAGCCGCCTGCTAAGGAGAAGACGGTGAGAAGGGAGCCCCTTGGTCCCAGATTTTGCCGGCATCACCACCCTGCTGCCAGGGGCACAGTGATGCCCCGTTTCGGCTCTCACCGCAGGTTGCTGTACGCCCGAGCCACCTTCCCCGAAATCCGATCGGAGCCAAAGACCACGACACGTAGCGTGGAAGCCTTGGGGTCCTCATCCCCACTCAGGAAGGGGCGGCGGCGCTGGTGGCGGGAGGCGGGGGCCAGGAGCCAGCTGGGCAGCTGGGGGCTGAGCTTGGGCTGGGGCAGGGAGCGGGAGCGCTGGGCCCTGGACGGGGGTGGCACCAGGCCATCCAGCGGGCTGCAGAGGCTGCCGGCCCGCCGCAGGGGCAAGGTGGTGTCCGAGCCGCCCTCCAGGCTCCGGGAGTCCCTCCGCAGGACCAGCTGGCTGGTGCTCTTGAACAGTTTATAGATCCTCGTGAACTTCTGCCCAGGCCTGCGGTGGCCCCGGCGCTCCCGGCTGCCAGGCCTCTTGGGTCGCTCGAAGGTGTTCTCCTCGCTGTCCTCCACGTAGCCACTGTCCATGCCGTCCGAGAGGCCCGAGACAAAGGAGGTCAGCAGCTGGCGGGAGAGGGTGGGTCCTGAGGTCTGGGACGAGGCGAGGGACAGGGTGGAGTCGCGGGAGGCAGCCGAGCTGGTGGAGAGCAGTGAGTCCCTTTCGGCACAATGCCCGTCGGTTTCCAAGTCCTCCTCCTCCTCCTCCTCCTCGTCCTCCTCCTCGTCCTCATCCTCCTCATCATCCCCCAGGATTCCTGGCTGGATCAGCTCCTGTTCCTTCAGCAGGATTTCCTGCAGGATGTCTGCGGGGAAGCAAGAGGAGGCACCGTCTGGGGGTCTGGGCTCTTGAAGCCCCTCTTGTACACCCCTGGGGGTGCCGACAGGCCAGCCCAGGACTCAAAGCACTGCCCCCTGCTCTGCTTAGAGCCTGCCTGGAGTGGGGGCTGGCGAGGGGGTGGGCACCATGAGGGCTGCTTACCGAAGCTGTCCTGGTTCCAGCTGTAGGTGTAGCACCTGGCGACAGGGATGGGGATGGTGCGGAGACTGCCGGGCTTTGCAGGGTCTGGAGGAATGGGGGAGGAGGAGCAGAAGGTGAGGGCCAGTAGGGGCCTTGAGATTGGCCAGCCCAGGCCCCTCGTCCTGGAGGAGGGGCCAGAGTTGGGAGAGGACGGGCACAGGAGCACAGGACGTGCAGCCGGGTGGGCTGGGGCTGAGCTGGAAGCTGGGAGGCCCGGCCCGCAGACGGAGGGCAGCTTTCCAGCACACAGAGCAGATGCCCTGCCCTGTCCTAAGCTGCGTGAATGTGGCCAAGTCTCAGCCCCTGCGCCTTATTTTACAGGGTTCAGATGAAAGAACAATGGCAGGGGTCGCTTCTTCCAGAACAGATTTACTGAAAGGTTGCTTCCCAGACCCCCTGGGACGAGGTGGGCCCAGTGACTAAGGTGGCTTAAAGGGGTACATGCACACATGCCACGAGCAGCATTTGCGTTATCTTCGTTGTGAAGATGAAGCCCCTGGCCCTCAGCACTCTCTCTTCCTCCTCCCGCAAGCTGCCCCAGTGGTGATGATGGTGGCCCAGCGCCGACCCTGTGGACAGGAGTCCAGCCCTCGGGGACGGTGGAGCAACCAGGTGTCGGAGAATCTGAGTCCCTGAATGACTGTGTAGAACAGAACCACCAGGCCAGCCCGGCAGCTCTCTTGGGAAGCTGGAATGCACCAGGGGTAAACGGGCCCCCTTCATCCACAGAGCCTCACCTAAGACACCAGGGAAGCCGGCTTTTTCTCCCACTGCCTGCAGCTTGGTCCTGAGCCACTGCCGGGCCTCAGAGGCATCCCCGATGCCAGATGCCAGCTCCTGTGCCTCTGCGGTCTCCGTGAAGATGTCCTCGAGCTCTGCCAGGGTCTTGGACTGAAACCCCAAACCATGGCTTGGCTGCCTGACTTCTTGGTCAGTCCCTCCTCAGCCTCATCACCCACCTCTACCCACAGCTGACCAGGGAGCCAGGCCTCCTGCTCCACCCCTATTCTCTGGAAACAGAAAGAAAGGTCCAGAGCCAGAGCCCTGCAGAGTTGGGAGGGTCCTCTGTTCACCACTGTGGCCCAGAGAGGGGAGGGGGCTGTCCAGGGCTACACAGCTGACCCGTCACAGAACTGGAACTGGATGCCTGGCCTTCCTGCTTCAGCCAGAAGCTCATTCCTCTCCACCCAGCCCATGCCGTGCCCTGAGGCTCTGTGTCCAGCCCCACTGTCCAGGGTGCCACCCAGCCAGGTTAGGACCCAGCACAACAGAAACCTTCTCAATGAGGCCAGCCCTCCAGTCCACACCCCACCATGTCACTCATGGTGAGAGGCCTCAGAGGGGGAGCAGAGAGGGGACTCTGCCTTTCTGGAGAAGACTTCTCAGCTGGAAAGGGGCAGTGCTGAGCCCCGGGCCCCAGGCACGTACCTGCAGCCTGCAGTGCAGACCTGGGAGGTCGCAGTGGGCCCCAAAGGTGGCCTGGAAGGCGTGCAGGAGGAGGGTGGTGTAGGTGCTGTGCGGCGAGTGCCTGGGCGAGCTCAGCTTGTCGGCCACGGCGAGGAACTCGGCCTGCACCTCCACCGGGTTCAGCAACAGCACGGTGCTGGGGACAAGAGGACCGGCTGTGGACACCGGGGGCAGGGGATGGCCACAGAGCCGGTGGCCCGGGCCTCCTCACAGCCCAGGTGGGGCCTGAGGCCAGGAGAGAGGCTGGGGCTTACGAGCCCCCAGTACCAAGGGGACAGCTTATGGTCAACTTCTTAGTAGTTTTCAGCTCTCGTTTTCAAAGACCTTTTAAAAATTGAACTTAATTTTCAAGAATAAATTTTACTTCAATTTTTATATAAAACATTTTTTTTTCCTACAGGACAGATGCAAGATTATGCAAAAAAGGATCATCCTTCAGGTGAGGTGACTTGAAGCTAGGTGGTCATTTTGGGGAGGGGGTGGCAACACAGCCCCATGCTGTCACGCGCGGTGCGGCCTGAAATCGCAGCCGGAGCCCTGCTCCTGAAGCCGGGGGTGGGGTGCGGGCAGCATGAGCCAGTAGGAAGGGCTTCTCTGACTCCTCTGCTCACAGGGGAGCCCCTCCTAACTTGCCAAAGTCATCACACAGGCCAGCATCGGGCCGGGGGCGTCCAGTCACCTCCGCCTCCCCTCCCCCGGACCCTTGGCTCTCTCCTGATGCCAGTGTTCCAATGTGCTCATCATGGAGAATTTCAAACGTATCCAAATGCGAAAAGAATCGTGAACGCCGAGGCGTTGACCACTCAGTTAACAGTTAACACATGGCTGTTCTCACATCACCTACCCCAACCCGACCCCTGAGATGGCTTTTCTCGACGGCATTCCAGCCAGCTCGGTTACACCTGTAAGCGCCTTAGTATGAGCCGCTCACACCTGCTCTCGTGCCCTCAGAAAGCCGCGCTGCGTTTAAACCCAGTGCAAGGAAGCACCGGCCAGGTGGCCCTCTTGCCAGTGTCTGTGGATGGCCGTCCCAGAGCTGGCCCTGGCGTCAGGACTCAGGAGTGGGACCAGAATCTGTCAGAGTCCCCATGGTTTAGCAAGGAACTCATTTTGATCTCTCTACTTGTAAGAAAAAAGGAGCCAGCTCATGCAAGGGGTCCCTCACTGAGCCCCCCTCCCTCACCAACCAGTAGTCATTCCCTCAAGGGCATGCATTGAGCTCCACTGTGTACAGGGCCAGGCCAGCCACACCCATGCCCTCCCCACCTGCACACTTCCTCTGCACGCTTGTCCCCACGTACAGATAATCAAAGTGAGACTGTCTCTCAGCTCTAAGCTCTTTCTGCAAACCTCTCTGTGCCTCAGTTCCTGGACCTTCCTCACAGGGTTAACACAAGAGCTGAATGATGCAGTGATGCTCACGACAGGGCCCAGGGCTCAGCAAGTGCCTAGAAGATATTTGTGACCACCTGCCCTCCACCTACCTCAGCACCCTGGTGCCATCCTAGTTACTTACTTACTTACTTACTTACTTACTTACTAAACCAACATTAAGGGTTTTTTTTTTTTTTAATGTTCTTTTTGTCTCTCTCAAAATCTGCCACTGGCTTTTTTGTTTGTTTTTACCAAGAAGGAACTCAACAAAAGCTTGCTCAGTGAATGTGCCCTGCATCACTGGGGCTGAGGCTGGGGAGGGGCTGAGGCGACTATAACTTCTGAGCTGGTGGAGGAGGGGGGGGTCTCTGGGCTCCCGAGTGTCTTGGTGAAACACCACCCATGGGCGGGGAGAGCTGCCGGAGGGTCCTCAGAACGGAGGCTTCCTCTCTGGTGCTTTTCCAGCTGCAGGCAGGGACCCAGGAGTGCGTAATGAAACCACTTTGAGGACCAACAACCAGAAGTGTCTTTTAAATGAAATGGACTAGAATAGGTCAGAGCTCATCCCGGGGAGAGGGTGAGTTTCGTTTCCTGAAACTTGTCTCAGTTCTGTGTGTGTGTATATACACCAGGCCTTTATATAAAATGCATCTTTATTGTAGGTCCTGGTTGAAACAGTTTGGAAAAGGCTGTTTTACTAACAGGCAGAAAGATGTTATAGAATGAACCTGGGCTTTTGAGTCTACCTGAGGCTCAAATCCTGGTTCAGACACTTGCTAGCTGTGTGATCTTGGGGAAGTTACTTGGCCTCTCTGACCTTCAGTTTCCTCATCTGAAAAAGGGGGGTGTAAAGTAACGTAATGTGTGCTCAGCACCTGGCACAATCAAGGCAGGTGGTTTTAACCTGTTTTTGTTTGCTTGTTTTTAAAGTCTCAGACCCATTTAGGAATCTGATAAAAGAACTTTAACCCAGAAAAATGAACCTGTGCACAAAACATCACACAACCCCCCATTCCTCGCGCCCCAGGAGCACTTACACAGTGGAGCTGCGGTGACTCCTCGTGGACAGGCCCTGCTCAGCCCTCACCAGTCGCTGGTAGGAGATTCCTGTGGCCAAAAACAACAACAACAAAAGCCAGTTCATGGGTTACCCTGTTCCTTCAGCAGTCATGGCCCTGCACCTCGCAGGAGCCTGGCCCTGGAGAATCAGGCTGGGAGCTCCTGGACCAGGGGAGGGGCTGATCAGACCTGTGGCCTCCAGGGCCTTTAATAAGCCCTATTCCCAGACCTCATCTCGGCCCCACCTGTCCCGCAAAGCTTCACTGCACAGCGACTATGGGGCAGGGCGTCCTGGGAGAAGAACAGGACCCACGAGGCGGCCGGGTCTCCTGCTGCCCAGCTGGTCCTGGTTCCTGTCACTACGGCCCGTTCCCAATCCCAGGTGTCCTCCCACAGTGGGTGTGCCAGGCACCCCTCAGCTCAGCCTCAGCACCAGCCGACCCCACTTTCCTCTCAGCATCTCAGCCTTGCTTTGCACATGCTCTCGGGGACCCTCAGGGGCCCCGGGCCTGCCTGGCGTTGTCCCTCTTTCAGGCTGAGCCACTGCAGCACAGCCCCCATCTTGGTCCTCCTCTCTGGCCTCATCCACCTCTCCGTCTCCTCGGATTCAAATGTGCAGGGAAGCAACGAGCCAGAGTCCTCCCCTTCTCCCTGCAACCTGACTCAGTCCTGTAGCTGGAGAACAGACCCCTCCCAGGACATCTTCAGTTCTGTGTCAACCACGGTGAGATGAAACCACAGTTCACTCTTCCCAACGACAAGGGTAACACAAGCCAGGGCTGGGACTCGGGGCAGGCAGCCTCCTTGTTAGAGCCTGGACATTGTCGTGGGGGCCCCTGCCGGAGGGCGGGCTGGCCAACCTGGACTGGGTGTGAGCTGGGAGCAGGAAGGCCAGCCCCACGGAGAAGACCAATGCCAGCGCTGGGGTTAGAGACAGCTGTGAACAGAAGAGCCAGGGCTTTTGTTTAGTAAATGGCTCCAAGTTCCCAGCTTATGCCATTCCAACATAGGACCGAGTTGCTTTGATTTGGGGCCTTTTGTTTGATGTGTCGCTTAGGGAACCGTCCCATGTTTAGAAGTTTATGTGATGTCTGCTTTGATAGGAAAGTCCCTGGAAACAGTGGTGATTACTATCGGGGCTCAGGACACCACCTGGTGGCCACTTGCAGGCATGACAGAGAAAAGTCCCCTACGGCCCCTTAACCCCCAACAAACGGCTGCAGGAGTGCATCCCCCCCGCCCCCATCCCCTGCCCCCAAGTCTCTCCGACTCCAAAACACACAGACAGCAAAGTCTTCTCTTGACCTTTCTGCACTTTCCTTATACTATGTAATGTTTTAACAGGGAATGCACATCCTGCTGACCAGTCGCTACCCCCTCAGTTCTGCCCCCGTTGATGGGCAGGCGGGCCGGGGCCACACCCCCTCCCGGGGCAGCAGGTGGTGATCACTCTCCCTCCTCATCCGGTTCCCTCCCAAACGCAGGCCTCAGCCTCCAATCCCACTGCCCCTGGAAGCTTAAAGCTTCCCGGTCACAGGGCTCAGCACCTCAGCCAACTCCTCCTTGCACTGCCTTTCTTTCGAGTGTTTGATACTGTAAACAACTTTCTCCTTAAAACATCCTCTTCCCCTTTGGTCTCCATAACAAGGAACATCCTCTAACATCCTTTTTTCTCCACCTGCTTATCTTAGGACGCTTTAATGGTCTCATTCCGGGGCTGTGATGTCATTAGAGCTGGGAGCTGCAGTTTGCCTGATTTCTTTGCATGAGTGGGGGACCCAGAGGGAGCTGCTTCCAGAGCTGACTGGCTGGTGCTGAGCAGTCCAGATTCCAGCATTTCCCAAGGGGCACCCAGAGCATCAGCTGGAGCTCTCTACCCCTCCCCCAAAGACAGCCATCAAATCCCCCGCTCCTCGGCTTCTCCTGATAACGGACCTCCACTTTTCGGGAGCCTCAGGGTGATGGCCCCGTTCCTCCCTTCGACTTTCACCCCTCTTCTCTGGGCACCTCAGTAGATAGGAACAACTTTCTTAGTTTAGGGACCATCTTTCTTAGACCAAGGCTGGCCCAAGGGCTGAACAAAAAACCTGCCTAGGGGTTTCTGTGCCAGGTCCTGATAAGTAGAAATTCGAAAGGGCCACCTCATGCAGGAGAGGGATGGGTCCCGGCAGTGGGAGCCGGTGGTGGGCGGCCACAGTGAGGTTCAAATACCTCATCCAGGCACGTGGGCCCCTTCGCAGCTGAGCCTTGTTTACCGACCTGTGCTTCCCCTCTTTATTTTTTTATTTTAAAAATACAAATATTCCTTTTTTAACTGAAGCATGGTTGGTTTACAATGTTGTATTAATTTGTTTGGGGTGGAGGTAATTAGGTTTATCTATTTATTAACTTTAATGGAGGGACGAGGGATGGAACCCAGGACCTCATGCATTGTGCATGCTAAGCACGTGCTCTACCACTGAGCTATACCCTCCCTGCCTCCTCTTTTTTAAAGTTGTGACTAGAAATGGCCATTCTGCACAGAGCAGCTGACTATGAAGACAGAGGATGCGTGACAGTCCCCACTGGTGTCATGGAGCTGGAACTGGTACCAGGTTCAGGACGCTCCTACAGAACGCTTGGGCTGAGGACATGAGACGGGGCCTGGGCAGCCACAAGGCGGGCAGCAACAGCACTGTCCCCGTTTGCCTGACGTTTTCCCCTTAGAAGGCGAGCACCACCATTCCGCGGGGTCGCCTGCGCTGACACGAGGCAGGGGAAGCCCAGACCTAGCAGGAGACAGTGCTGTTCCTCTTCCTGTGTCTACAATGAACGTCAGCTTGGTCTGGAGTCTGAGTCTGAACCACACTGTACCCTGACACAAACACTCCCAGCAGCCGGCTTTCTCTGATGCGTTCCTCCCTCCCAGGGTCCCCTGACCAACCCCTTCCTGCCCCTCAGCTCAGGGAGCCTGGGTTCTAAAGAGCCGGCAGGAATTGGGGGTATAAACCTTTCATTCATTCATAATCACAGATAAAATGTATAAAATACAAATTCTTTGATCAGTCACATCCAAGAGAAACTTACTGCCACTGAAGAATATTCAGAATTCACCTGCCACCAGTTGAGAGACAAAACTGATTAATCCAGGTGTGTTCCTGCTTTGAAAGGTCAAAGGGTGGGCAGGTGCTCAGTGAAAGGAAAAGGGGCAGGAGAAGCTGCCCACCAGCCGGGAGCGCCGGCCAGCCCACAGTCTCTCATCGCACACAACCACCTGCCTATGCCTCGTGGTAGAAACACAGCTTCACGCAAACATGAGAATGTTATGTTTGGAGTCAAACGATATGGCTTCTGGAATCAAATGGACATGGGTTCAAGTGTTAGAACTCTTGTTGGCTATGTGACCACAGGCCAACTACTTAATTACCTGGCCTTCAGTTTCATCAGCTGAAAGATGGGAATTACCCAGGGGGATGGTCTGAGGATAGATGACACCCAGCCTCAGCAGTGATGCAACCATAGCCATCACCGCCAACGCCATCCTCGTCATCAACAATGGCACCCCTACTTTTTAAATTGAAATATACTTGATTTACAATGTTGTGTTAGTTTCAGGGGTACAGCAAAGTGATTCAGTTACACATATATTTTTTTCAGATTCTTTTCTGTTATAGGTTGTTACAAGATACTGAATATAGTTCCCTGTGTTCCACAGTAGGACCGTGTTGTTTATCTATTTTATATATAATAGTGTGTATCTGTTCATCTCAAACCCCTAATTTATCCCTCTGCCCCTTTCTCCTTGGTAACCATAAGTTTGTTTTCTATGTCGATGAGTCTGTTTCTGTTTTATAAATAAGTTCATCTGTATCATTTTTTAAGATTCCACATATTAAGTGATATCATATAATATTTGCCTTTCTCTGTCTGACTTACTTCACTTAGTGTGATCATCTCTAGGTCCATCCACGTTGCTGTAAATGGCATTACTTCATTCTTTTCTATGGCTGAATAATATTTCACTGTATATAAACATAAACCACACCTTCTTTATCCATTCATCTTATGATGGGTACTTATGTTGCTTCCAAGTCTCGGCAACTGTAAACAGTGCTGCTGTGAACACAGTCCTACTTTTGACAAGGAGGCTCAGAGACCTTATAACCCACCCAAGGTCATCAGCTAGTAAGTGACACAGCATTGGTCTTTGTCACCCTGAGGCCCATGTTCCTTCTTTCACACTTGACTTTGTAACTTGGGCAAGAATCATCACACTTTGCTGGGCCTCGGTTGTCTCACGCACAAAATGGGAGTAATGTTGCTTTTCCCTCTCACACCCCAGGGCTGTGGTCTGGGTGAGATGCACTCGGAGGACTTTGGGTCCTTCGAAAACTGCAGTGACTTACACCCACGATGCCCACTCTTGCCCCTCAGGATTACAGACCAGCTCTCTGCAGGCCAGGATTGTGGTCTGCACAGCCGTGCAGACACAGAGTAAATACTCAACAAACATGTGGGCTGAACCCAGGAGGGCTGTGGTGGGCAGGACCCGGCAGCACTGACGTGAGGTTTCCTGTCACCCCCAGATGGAGGCAGTAGGCAACCCTACTAGGAGTGGAGTCAGGAAGAAGGGGGAGGCCCGCAGGCTTGATAACCTGCCCGCTTCCTCTGCCACCCAGCCACATCAAAGCAAGATAAACTGTTTCACTCATCTCCATGGCAACTGACTCCCTAAGGCTCCAGGGGTGGAGGGCCCAGCTCCCCAGGTCCCTCATTGTCTTCTCCCTGTGGCCTTGCCAGGACCCATCTGTTAAGCTAAGACCACCCAAACCCTAATGCCCCCAGCAATGGGAAATCAGTGTAGGCCAGCATTCATCCTCACACACTGCTCTGAGAGAGAGAGAGAGAGAGAGACATTATTGTACTCCCATTTCACAGATAAGGAAACTGAGGCTCCTATGACGTTAAATGTCTTGCCAAAGGCTCCCCAGCCACAAAACTTGAAACCACGATGGTCTAGTACCCAGTACTGGTAACCACCAAGTGATTCAGCCACTGCCTCTCCTCCAGAGCTAACTGCCCCGCCTCCATCCTACCCACGCCACCCAACCCCTTTCCTCCCATTGCCTCCTTGAGCTGGGGTTACTGGCGGTGGAGCCACTCAGCAGTAAGGCAAAACTATCACCATGCGCCTTTACAAAGTAACACTAAAGCACTTCCTAATTAGCCCACTTAAGGGTACGTAGAAGAAGGTAATTTGGATTAATTTACTGTTTGCTATTAATGAGGGCTCATGTTCTGTGAAATCAGAGGTTCACTTGTGGATGTGAGGTGAGTAATTTTTGTTCGGTACACAAGGTAACTTTAAAGGTTTTTCCCCTCATAGATGTTTTATTCCCCAATGTGATGTTAACCTAACTTTGTATCTAATCCTGCCATCTTATTGTGGCTTATATGAGAAATTTATTTCAGTTTCTCATACCTTTCTTTAAACCAGCTCTCCAGCCTTGCTGGTTCCCTCAGTAACGAGTTGGATGCGTCTCTGACACAGGCTCACTACACATCAGAATGAGTGCTAGGTTTTTTAATTATTTGAAAATGATTCTTTGTCATGAGAAAGAGCTAATGGTTTCCTATCTCGGTTCGGCTTTCCCTGGAAGAGGAGACGCTCCTAGCACGGGCAGCCTGGGCTGAGCATCTCCCTTCAGGCATTTGCTTCTCGGTCCCCAGCACATCTGAGGCATCACATGGTCCCAGGGGCAAGAACCACAGGAAGACGCTCAGCAGTGAGTGACTAGAGTTCCAGGAGTCCTCCCTGCTCTGAGTCCAAGGACCCTCATTCCATTTCCATCTCCAGCCGTTACTCTGCCTGGCTCTTGTTCCCCAAGCTGAGAACCCCACGTCCCAGAGTCTGAGCCTCTCCACAGCCCGCCCTTCTGCTCCACATCTGTTCTCTGGGCTGCTCAGAGCAGAGTTCCTGCTCAGCTGCCCACAAAAACATCTCAAGGCATAGCGTGCATTCAGCTGGTGAGAGCCAGCTGGTTCCACTTGAAATTGGGAAGCGGTCTCCCTGCACGCAGGTGACAACTCTCCCCCAAGCCAGCATCTCCCTTAGCCATTTCAAAGTAAGGGCATTTAGATCTTTGCTATAGACTGAAGGTCCTGCCAAGGTATTTGCATTTTAAATCCTTTCTATCTAATTATAGAAACGAAGAAAAGCTTTGCATTCTTGCTAAAGGAATTCTGGTTACCAGCAAGAAGCCCGGAGGCATCTAGACCTGTTTGTTTTGGGGGTCAGTAGGTTGGAAGGGAATGAAGGAGATTAACCTTAAATTGGCTTGTTCGCTTAGGGTGCCTTGGGAAGCTAGGCTGGCTGACCTGTCTATTCACCATGTGCCCCGACACCTTTCCTAGTCCAACCTCTTCTCCTCAGGGCCTGATTTCTCAAATCTTCCACCTGAGTCTCTACCAGGAGGTACGGGGCAAGTAATAGGCAGACTTTCGCTGATGGCTAACCCTAACCCATGTCTGCTCAGCTCCTCTGTAACAACAGACAGCTGACTGGCTGGGGGAAGACAGATCAGCTGACTGCTTGGAGGAAGACAGATTAGCTGATTGGTTAAAGGAAGACAGATCAGTTGACTGGCTGGGGGAAGACAGATAAGCTGATTAGTTAAAGGAAGACAGGTCAGCTGACTGCTTGGAGGGCCTCTTGTCATTATTGCGGGGGCTTCTCTGTCTGACCCGGGCAGCCTCAGAGACCCCCTGCGCTAACCAGAGCAGGGACCCAGGCTGCAAAGTGTGGTCTTCTTGCCCCGAAGCCTGGCTCAGCTTCCCCTAACGATCCCCCCTTGAGCTCCTGCCTGTGTTTGCTGCTTGCAGCCAACTGACGCTGGTGCACACACGGTGCCACAGCCCCACGAAGAGAAGACGCCAAGGTTGTGGAGCCAACCACGGGCAGAGAAGAGCTGAGGGATGCGAGGTGAGGAGGGTCGTACCCAGAGCCCAGCTTCAGAAGAGCTGGAAATGTCCTGACCGCGTCATCCCTGCCCCAGGTGCCAGCCATCTCGACACTTACCTGGGGCCTTCAGCTCAGCATCAATGAAGGTGAGCAGTTCCTGGCAGATGCTGCAGTAAGGAACAGGCCAGGTCAGGAACCGGTGGTAAGTTCTGGCTGCTTTCAGAAGGAGATCTGAGTCTGGTGGGAAGTGTGGTGTCTGGGATGGAGAGGGAGTGGCAAGCAGAGAGGTCTGGTGAGAGAAAGCTCACTGATGTTCCGGAGCAGACCCTGCTGCTTTCTGGAATGTTCTACAAAGGGCACACATTTCCTGGCAGCAGCGTGTCCCAGGATGAGGGCAGGTGGAATTGAAAGTTACCCACAGGAAGTGAGTTACAGACAAAGTGGTGCCCAGGGACGTACCAAGCATAACAGTTTACCAAACACACACATCAGAGCACCGCTCTGAAAAGCTGTCATTTGGAGATCATCCTAAATGGTGTCATGGCTGCCACTCATTCTGGGGACTGCTCTGCAATGCCTAAACCACCTTCACCCTCACAAGAGGCAAATGCTTATTCTTTGAAGTGGATTGACTCAATGTACATGGAGTCCTTTGGTACCTCCAGTCTGATGAACAAGGGGCGATCCCACTGGGTGAAACTGGCCACTGAGGTACAAGATGAGGTGGACATCGACTCTCTTAATGGAATCTCTTTTGTAGCTTGGGAGCACACTATGACCGCACTCCCTCCCCTCCATGCCCCGCTGTGCTGGGCACAGTAGCATCCTGTGGAGTTACTGGAGCCCTCTCAAGACAGCTAAGCAGAAGCCGTGAGAAAGCTGACGCCCGCCTTGCTGGACACTCTCTGTGTGTTTATCCTCAGAGCTGTGAGGGCTGTGCCCCCTTCCTCGGAGGCTGCCCTCCCTCCTGCCCGCCTCCCCCGGCCTGGGCCAGTCTGGAACTTACACAGAGGACAGTAGAATAGAAGAGCAGGGCCAGGGGGGCAAGGAGGTCATAGGTGCCCTTCTCCTGGACCTGCGGCGAGAACAGGAGAGGAGGCGTGAGGCTCACAGGGTGCACAACAGAGCAGTGCTTCCTTCTCTGTTCCTTTGCTTTTTTTTAAAAGTAAAAAGGAACGTAATCACAAGACCAAAATGTAGAAAATAGAAGTTAAGCCCCCCCCCACAATATCCCTCTTCCAAACCCAGACACAGTCAACATGTCAACGTACTTCTTACACCCTTCTTTCCTATGTATTTTCTCTGCAAAGTTGTAAATCACTGTGGGCACATTTTTACCCCTAACCTCTTTTAACAAAAATTATTATAAAGAGATTTCTGTTTTGCTACATCACCTCTAAGACCACCTTTTTTTCCCTCCTGGTTATACGTTTACTTGCTATTTGTGTTGTAAATATTTTTTCCAGTTTTTGTTGGTTTTTCAATTTTACGCATTTTTTGATGTACATAAATGACAAGTGCTAACTTTTTCTGTTATGAATTTTTGCTTTGCATGCAAGGGTTATGTAAACATTCACGAATATTTTCTCCTTTCCTTCAAAGCTTCATTTTCTTAAATTGAAATCTTTAATCCACCTAGAATTCCATCTGCTATAGAATATGAATTGGGAATCTCAATTCATATTTTTTGAAATGTTTAATCAGTTTCCCCTAAACCATTTGATACATTTTACTGATGCAACTTTTTAATATATTCAATTTTGTTTCTACCCCTGGGTAATATCCATCATTTTTATTAGCTGTATAATAATATTTCTGGTATATCTCCATAATTTATTAGCTTTATTTTAGATACTTGAGATTATTTTCTTGCTATTTTAAGTACCTGTGCAATGAAAACCTTTGTGCGCATTCCTTTTTCTGTAATTTGAATTATTTATTCAGCATAGAGTTCAAGAAGTGGAATCAGTGGATTAAAGACTATTAATATATTTACGATCTTTGAAACATATCGCCAAATTGCTTTCTGAAAGAATTCTGCCATTTATAATCCCCTGTACGTATGAAAGTACCAGTTTCACTGTACCCTCCCCTGCATTTGTTATTATAATGTTTTTGTGAATTTGCTAGGCAAAAGCTGTGTCCTGGTGGTTTTAATTTGCATTTATTTTATTAGAACTGAGGTGACATTTTCCATATTGTTTACAAGCTCTATTTACTCTTCTGTGAACAGTCTCTTTGATAGAGCGCACCCACAGCACCATGTACACGCATGTAGATAAACAATTTAGAAAAAGTGGTGAAGGTCCCTCAGCCCATTCTGGAATTCACAGGGGTTGAAGAGGCAGAGAAGGCCCCACCATCTCTGCTGTGCCTGGTGACCTCAGCAGAATCAAATTTAGAGTTCTCTTTCTCTTTACCCTGAATAGACCACATGTCCAGCACACCTGCTGCTCGACCCCTTCTACGCAAAACCCTCCCCTGTTGCTACACGGTCGTGGATCCTTTATATTGGGTTTATAAGCTAAGCAATCCAGAGGTGGTCTCGCTCTGCTGAGTTCTGAGTGCTTGGGATCAGGGTATAAGAGCAGCAGGTAAATGGTGCTGCCAGCACTGGAACCTTGGGTGTCTTGATAAACCGAGACCTTCTTCTTATGGGTAAAGAGACAGCTGAGAAAGTCACGTGTTTTCCAAATCAGTCACATATTAAAAAAAAAAAAAAAAAAAGAAAACTTAAATAAGGAAAGTTCTTTATAAAAGAGCCAGTCTCCTTAGGGACTCACACCGTTCTGGAACCCCAGCCCAAATCAGCTTTTCTTCCACGTCAGAAAAGCCTGACTGACGGGTGAGGAGAGGTCTCAGTTTACCTCTCCAATCTGTTTTCTCTTTCGTGCCTTTGTTCTGATGCATCTTTTGGAGGAAAGGAATTCAGCAGAGCTTCTTCCCTTCTTCCTAATCAATACCTTGACCCACATGCAACATCTGTCTTAAGAAGCAGCTTACACTCGGGACCTGGCTCAGGGACCATGTGTTCTTATTGAAAGGACCACACCCCTCCTCCGGCCCCCAGTCCTTCACTGAAGCAGAGAAGGCGCAGGCTTCCAGTGCCTCCGCCAAGCCCCTCGGTGGTCCGGGCACCCCAGACCTGAGGTTCTGTGGGGACCTATTTCTCACGTCTGTGAAGCCGATCCCAGCCCACCCTTCAGCCCCGAGCCGGCCCTCACCTCTCGGGTTTTCTGCAGGATCTGCTCCAGGAGGATAAGGAAGTGGCCCGGATCCCGGCTGACCAGCTCCTGCAGGCTCCAGCAGTTCAGACACAGCCCCGCTGCAAAGGGGGAGAGAGGCTGGGGTCCGTGCGGGGCTGGTGAGAAGTGGAACTCCCCGGGGCTGCTCTGGGGGCCTTCCTTTCTGAAGTCAGAGTCTCAGAAAATTCTGGATCAACACACTTGACCCTATTACGCCCCATCGAGACTTAACAAGTTTCTTCTTCCCACATGGGCAGGAGGCTCAAGAGACACAGAGACGGGCCGGGATCCCCCTTGCAGGCCCGGGAACCGGCCACGGTTCTGCTCCCCGCACCGCTGGAGAGCACCGCTTCCCCACACTGTCCCTGCCCTGGGCTCCCACGGTTCGCAGGGAAGGGGACGGGGCAGAGATCGCTAGAAGAATAAGGACAGGAGCCCGGGCGAGGTGATCCCACCCGGGACATGAGGCGGAGTCTGGGCAGCCGTGGGACCTCCCGGGACTGCCGGCCAGGAGAGCCCAGGAAGGGGAAACGCCATTCATCTCTACTTCGAAAGCTGTCACTCTGTGACTTCCCCAGACTTTCTTATTTTGTCAGTTTCTGCTTCCCTGCAGTCAGCAAAACCCTCCAAAATGAAAAGGGGCTGTCTCAGAGGCACGTGTGTGTGGTGGGGAGTGAGAACAGTAGGGGCAGAAGTGGCCCATTCATGTGACCAGACTCCTTCCAAAGTCCTGAAGTGTGTCCACATGGTCACAAGTTTTTGTAAAATGTGCAAAAATACAGATATTTTTATATTCTCTGATTTAATGATGGCCCCTCAATTCTATAAGCTTGGTCCCATTGAAACCTGAGTAGGAGGCCAGAAGGAAGAAAACTGCCATTTCCTGAGCACCTACTGTGCACCTGTGAGGTGCCGGCACTGTCCTACATCATCTCCACTGGGTCTCCCATCCTCCCCTCGGGAAGTGGTTCCTGCGGATATTATTCTTGTTTTACAGACAAGGCAGGTGAGTCCTGCCAGGTTAAGAGACTTGCACAAGTCCATATAGCTGGTGAGAAACAGTTTTAAGCCAGGTGGGCTTAATTCCAAGGAAAGCCTCCCCAAGGAGGTGACATTTGAGCTGAGACCTGGATGGGAAGGAGCCAGATCTGTGCAGTTCCTAGAGAAGTCCAGGCAGCAAGTGCAAAGGTCCTGGGGTACAAAGGAATGTCCAAGGAGCATGGGTATCTATCTCATGGGGTAGTTAGGGAGACAAGTGAGATGTGAAAAATCTTTGAGTGTAAGGAATTATTACAGTTTGGCACCAGCCTTCAGAGACCACGGCCCCCACCTGCAGAGACCATGGCCCCGCCTATAGATACCCCCATTCCTCCGTCCTGGGAACGTGGAACATGGAGGCCTCCTGTGCCCTGAAGTTCTGCTGAGATTCTCCATTGTGCTGTGGGGAAGAGGAGGATGGAGCCATGGAGGGAACTAGAAACCAGGTGAGCAGGAGACTTCTGGGGAGAGCTGCCTACACATTCCCAGCTACAATTTTGGAATCAGAAGTTGTGGCCTTTCTAAGCAGGTCCAATACCTTCTTCAGGGACCTATGTTTCTTGCACACACTAAGGAAGCAAGGTTCAGCGCCGAGGAGGGTGAGGGCCACTCTCCATCAGGCGCTGTGCTGCACACCTGCCCAGGTGAGGTCCCGGGGCTTGCTCAAGTCAGTCAGGGCTGGAACCAGAGTCTGCCAGTTCCGTGCCCGGTCCAGTGCTCACCGCAGCCCCCGAGACTTCCTCGGGTCCTAAATGTGCCCCCCCAGCTCCCTCAGACCTACCTGACCAGGAGGTGGAGCGGCGGCTCAGGCTGAGCCCGTGCAGGCAGCGCTCCAGGGCGTGCTGGATGCGGTCCTCCGTGCACGTCGTGGCCCCTGGCTGCATCCTGAGTCATCGCCTGCGTGGGGGACAGACAGCAGTCAGCCTGGAGATCCTCAGGTTCGAGAAGCACGTGGCCTAGGGTAGATGGCAGAGACAGCGGGCACTCACAGCCCAGTGCCATCAGCCTTGCAATGGCCCAGGTACCGGCTGCCTCCGTGGCTGGAATGGCTCCTGGGCTCCTGGGGTTGCTGCTTGGAGCAGCAGGACAGAGCCCTCCTGCAGCCCAAGAGCACAGGCTATGAGAAGCGAGGGGTCAGGGGTGGGGGTGGAGTGATGCGGGCAGTAGCAAGTGTCTCCAAGAGCCCGGGGAGTGCCCAGGGCGGGGCAGGAGGACCCCAAGGGAAAAAATCAGAATCACTTGGGGGACTTTTTCAGAATTTCCAGGCCCGCGTCCCCTACCCCTCAGGGATGGGCAGAGATCCCCTTCAGTGTGCCGGCTGCTCCAGGGCGGGGGCTGCCTTCACAAGTCCCCCAACCCCGCCTCGCCCCAGCCACTGCGTGGGTGCCCAGGCCACAGGCACCTGGTCATTTTCTGCCCTCACCTCCACCTGGGCCAGCTTTCTTTGCTTTCTCAGAGGCTTAGTAGCAATGCTACCTCTCTGGGCATGGTCTTCCAAAGAACCCCCTTCCTCATCCTACTGAGGAGAGACCGAGGTGCTTAGCTCAGGCTGGAGGGCCACTGAGGAGGAGCTTTAAGAAGGGGTTTTAGCACCAGGTGGGGAATTGTGCCAAGGGCCACATTCTGAGAGCCTCTAGCAGGACCAGCCCAACTTCACAGGGATGTGTGTGGTCTCCTGAGTCCCCCGGGAAGCTGTGACAGGTAGTCTAGCACAGAGAATAAGCCTGGCTTCTGGCATCAACAAACTTAGATTCAAATCTTGACTCTGGTATTTGCTAGCCATGCCATTTCTTTAAGTTTGCTGAACCTCAGTTTACCCCTCTGTAAAATGGCTTGGCGACAGTACCAACCCCATAGGGCTGTTGGGAAGATTAAATACCACAGTGGATGTGCTGAGCAAGCTCTCAAGACATGAAAGCTTTCCTGCTATAGTCTTGGCCACAATCGCTCTTGCCCTGAGAAATCTGGCGGCATTCACCCCGTCCAGGCAGAACCTGCGGCTGGCCAGTCAGGCTAGCTCGTAGAAGGAAGCCGAGGAAGTGGTCCGTCCAGCTCCATGGGCCTGAGGATGGACCAGGAAACCACAAGCAGAAGCACAGAGCTCAGAGCTGAGCCATGCAAACAACATGCAAAAAGCTATGAAATCCTACCCTGGACCCAGTAGTCAGCTCCCGGACGCCTCCGTAGGCAAATCCACCTACTTCCCCAGCCAGGGAGGAACCAGGCACCGAGGGAAACAGAAACCCTTTGTGAGCCACCCAGCATCACTTCACTTCGGTGATGTCCCTGGAATGGAGGGTCGGGGGGTGGGGGGTGCACACGGGAAGCAGCACACACGGGTTCATTGGACTTGAGCTGTTTTGATGAGATTTTCCCTGGTGGGCCCCCCTGCAGAGTAAGGGACACTTAGTAATAAAAGGCTGAAGGCTGGACCACCTTTGGGGGAAGCTGGAGGGAGGAGGATGAAGAGACAGGCACTCTGTGACACAAGAGAGGTTAAGCAGCTGGCCTACGGGCACACAACTAGGACGAGGCAACCCAGGGAGTCTGGCTCTTGACCGCTGTAGGACACTGCCCCTCAGCACAGTCAGATGCAGCTACTGGAAGAAAAATAAAACCAATTCATGTTTCTATCCCAGCAGGGGAAGCCTCAAGGAGCTATAACATTATCTTGCTTTAGGAGACCTACACTCCCAGTGGCTGGGAGTCTTGAGCCCACTAGGTCCGTCTACACCAGCTGCCCACTGCGGCCCCGCCTCCTCCAGAGAGAGGACCAGGGCTCACAGAAGCAACAACCTAGGCTGGACCAGGCGACGACCGTGGTGGCTCGAGGGGCCCTGGTGTCCTTTAGCTTGGAGCCAGGGCTGCACCCTGTGAACTAGGTTTAAAGATCCCTCCGCCCAGCCCCTGCTGCGTGGAGGAGTTGTCTGTGTCACGAGGCAGGAATGAGTCACCGCCCTACTGAGTCCCGCTGTAACTGATGCAAAGACAAGATGCAAATGAACCTCCTCAGCCGACATCACTTCTGCCGCAGTGGTGTCCTGGGGCTGCGAGCAGCCAGCACAGAGCCTGCTCCCGCACCCCCACCAACGCCTGCAGGCCCACGCGTCTTCCCTTCTCTGGGCCCTAAGCATCTCTCCCGTCTCCTGGCCTCAGTGTCCCCAGCTGTTCATTGCAGACAATCAAGACCTTATCCTCAGGGCACTGGGCAGAGTTCCCGGTGTGCCAGCCTCCCTGGCATCCTGAGGCCATCGAGAGCTTGCCCCAAGTTTTCCCTGAGAGGCAGGACTTGCCCAAGGCGCTGGGCCCTGGGAGCCAAGGGATGGGACCCTGGACGGGGACCCTTAGCTGAGCGGCCCTGGGGGTTAATCCAGCACACTGTGGCCTGCCGCCTGGCCCCCTAGCACACTCGTTTCCGCTTGATGAGTCAGTCGTCAGCCACTTCTGGTGACTCGTCAGCAGAACCCCAGTGGCTTTGGGGTGGAGATGAAGGGGGAAGAGATCGTACCTCTCTCTCCCCAAGGATGATGCCGTTTTCAAAGGCTTGACAGGCAAGGCCTGGCTTCCCTGCATCCCCCTCTCGAACTCCGCTTGCCACCTGACTAAGAGGAGCTCGGGTTGTGCAACTGCAGCTGCTGCCGGGAATGGGAATGCCCTGCCCTCCCCACAGAGGGCTGGTGTTGAAACACTCAGCAACGGGCCTGCCCTCTACCCCAGCCTCCAAGTTCCTCTTCTGAGCCAGGAAGGATGAGTCCTTACTGGGGACCCTGAACAGGACAGTGAGGCCTGGAGCGGGTCCGGGGCTGGTGTCCAGAGGACAGAGGGGGTGCCTCTTCACATGCTGACATGACCCCATGATGCAAGACAGCAGTGGTCTTCCCTCACGTGCAGGACTAGTCCAAGGGGCCGGCTCTGCCTGGGCCCAGCTTCCTGGACAGCCCCATGTCGGGCAGGGGAGAGCTTCTTTTCCTGGGGGACTTCTCAAACAGTGCAGGATGGCAGAACTGGAGGGCCCGCATCTCCGAGGGAGGAAAGCGTGGGCTTCCAGGCTCTGGTGGCACCCTACACCGCTTCCCTGGTGGTCTGGAGTATTCCAGGCCCAAGCTTTGGAGCCTTAATCCCACAGGCGGACATGAAAGAAGCACCCGGGCATGGGGCCCTGCGCTGACCCCACCGGCTCCAGCCCTGGGTCATCCTCCCCCTCCCCCTTCCCAGCGTCCTCTGCGACTTGACCTCCCTTCTCTGCCACCACCTTCCTCCTCATAACTCCTCGTAGGGCAGAACCTCTTCTGTGAACTGATTTTTAAAAATTTCGTTTCCAATACAGGAAGGATACACCAGAAACCAAAGAGACTGGGGTGAGACAGGGTGGGAAGGATGAGGGAATGAGATGGGGGTGGTAAGGGGAGGCAACACTTCTCTGGGGACACCTTTACATGTGGCTTTGATGCTTAGAGCCATAGCAATAGTTTATATTCCCCAAATGAAATAAATAAATCAAACCAGGATATGGGTAGGGGGCAGGGAGAAAAGTGGGAAATACACAATAACAAATTAACCTACCTGGACTATAAATGATTAGCACACTCACATTGAAAGGAATGGGGAATGCGGGAACTAACTGGAGTAACTTTGGAAAATAGAATTTTGATAGCTACTGCAAGGCTAAAGACAAAATGAGTCGTATACAAATACTGTGTGCTAGTTACTACATCTGTTTCTCATAGGGGTGTGGGTTAAAAATCCTGACACTTCTTCATGTGAATGCTAGGACTGAACAAATAAGTAAATAGATCACAGATAATGAGAGTCAGTTTCTCACTTGGATTAATATGCAAACATGTATTTTCTAGCTCAGTCCACTGAGAGAGCCTAGAAACAATGACTTCCCAGTAACAATGAGCACACGTAGTGCCCAGACCTTGGTTTCTAAACACCACTCTCCAATCAAAGGAACCAGGACTCTTTAGAGAAATGGTTGATTCTAGGAATGGGGCAGGAAATACAGAAGATAAGCCTGCAGACCTGGAGCATCTTGTAGAGCCAGAAATTAAGTCAATACATGAAAAAGGTTGGGGAAGGCCAAAAAGGACACAGGGGCCAGCTTAAAGGAGCTTCCAATGACCAAAGCTGGGATAATCTGAACAACTACATAATGGAAGCATTGGATTATAATTGATAGGATGAAATAAATACCCATGAGTCCACACTAATGTCATAAATAATAAAGTAAGAAAAATAAACGGAGAAGAAGGGATAGGCCTTCTTTAGAAAAGAATTCCAATTTATAAATGTGGGAGGAACGAGAGAAATACAAAATGGCCATTAGACGAACACCAGAGTAATAATTATTGCAGGCAAGATCCACCAATGGACGCTAAAATCTGTGGGTGAAAACTGGAGATGAAACAAGATTATTTGCACAGTCTCAGAGTATTTCCCCCAAGAAACTGATCAATTACAAAGGAGAAAACAATAATTTCACAGTGAAGAAATCCAGCACTGCCTTAATCTCATGACCAAAGTTAAGATCACCAATAATGAGACGTATCAACATCACAATCCCCTGATAGGAGGCACTGAGAGGAACATGACATCACTTCTCTGCAGATTCTGGCCAAAAGTTCATAACCACACGATCTAATCATGAGCAATCATTCAAAACCCAACTGAGAGAAATTCTATAAAGTAACTCACCAGCCATTCACCAAAGAGTCAAGGTCACAAAATACAAGGCAAGACTGAGGAACTGTCATAGATCGAAGGAGACTAAGGAGACACATAAACTAAATGCAATGTGGGAACTTAAGACTAGATTCTGGAACTGAAAAGGGATGTTAGGGGGAAACTGGCTAAAATCCAAATAAGAACTTGTATCAATGATCGTTTCCTGGTTTTGATAACTGCACCATGTCATGTGAATTGCTAACATTAGGGGGAGCTTGGGGAAGGGTATACCTGGGTGTGTATAACCCTTTACAGAGCCACCTAGCCTTACATACCCTTTATATACCTTTCCAGGTGGCTATCCAAAGCCTCACTGCCCTTCATGAACTTGATTACATTGCTATCTAGTGAATTTCACAATTTCCAATTACTGGTGGGAGAACCAATACAGAGCTGGCTACCTCAAAATCCCCTAACCCCATGTTCCTAAAATGGGGCTGAGAATCTCTGGGGCTCTCAGAGGATCTCTCGGGGCTTTCTGCAAGAATAGTTAAACCATATTTTGATGGCAAACTAGGAAAAGTTAGTAGTTAATATATTCTGGGACCTCTTGATAACACTATGACCAAATGTTACCATAAGCTGTTGATGCATTTGTGTCTATCACCAACTTAGTGTCCCCTAAAAGGATAGGGCATGCCAGGCATGTTCTTGGGGTCTCTGAGAGCTCAAGGTTGGGTATAATGGGATAGTATATGGAAAATATTTAGAACAGTGTCTGGCACATAGTAAGTATTCAATAAATGCTATCATTAGCTGTCAGGGTGCTTGCTTTCTTAACATACACATTTCTGTTGCCCAACTCTAAGTGGCTTTGAGATTAAGCCAAGAAATTAAACACTCCGTGGATGATTCTGATACACAATAACGTTTTCTATTTCATAGCAGAAGTACACACACCCCCACATCCCCACCACACACACACACATACACCAGACTGTAAGACTAGGAAGGCACCTTAGAGACCAGTTAATGCAACTTTCCCATTCTACAGATAGGAAGATGGAGGCTCCGGGCTGTGAAGAGACTTGCTCAGATTAGAAAGTGGCAAATCTAGAACTAGAATCTAAGCCTAGAACCTCAGTATAGTCACAGTACCCTCTGGCTTGGATGGGACTCGGACACTGCTGTCCATCAGTGAGTGACCTCAGCACCTCTCCTCAAGGTTAATTTTAGAATTCTTTCTCCAATTTCTTCCAGAGCTTTTGGGCTCTTTAGGTATTCAAATTCTTTACGTATCAACTTCGTAAACTTAGGTTTTCTGATGATCTAATTCATTTTAGCCAGATTTTAAAATTTGTTAGCAAGGACCTAAACCTAAATTCATATATACTTTTAAAAATTATTTTTGAATCTGTGATTTAGCGCCTCTCAATCTTAATGTTGTAACATTATATTTTCTTTTAAAATACAGATCCATATTTGTATTAAATATTCTTGCATTACATTACGATTCCTTAATTATTTTTGAAGTTTACAGTAAATGTAGTAACTATGATAATGACAGTTTTTTCTGGACAGTGGCTTTAAGTTTGTTTTATTTCATTGCTTGCTGTTTTGTTTCGTACCAGGCCATCCTTACTTGTGAGTTCTTCGTTTTAATTCATTGCTTGTTCAGCTGGGGTATTTCGAGTAACTTCAGGAAGTGTGGGTGAGGTACTTCCTGAGACTTCATATGTCACATATCATTCATTGAGGTTTGCTATGAATTATAGCTTTGTCAATTATAGAACTGGCATAATTTATAATTTTTTCACCTCAAAATACTTATAGAAAGCCAAAATAATCAACTGAAAAATGGCTATGACAAAGAAGAGAATTAGGTAAGGTGGTTGGGTACCAACTCAAATAGAAATTAATACCGTTCAGTCATACAAATGAAACACAGAAGTTGTCTTGGAAAAAAAGACTGACAAAAACAGCAACAGAAAGAACAAAATAAGAAGAAATAAACTTTTAAAAATATACAAGATTTTAATGAAATAAAACTTCTGAGAGACACAAAGGAAGGCAAATAAATGGAAATGCACACCTTGTTGTTAGACAGGAAGATTCAGTATCATTAAAAATTAATTCAAAATGAATCACAGACCTAATCGTAAAGAGCTTAAACTACAAAACTCAGAAAAAACAGGAGAGCTTTAGCACATTAGATTTGTCAGTGGTTTCTGGGAAAAGACACCAAAGCACAGGCAACAAAAGAAAAAACAGATAAACTTGACTACCTCCAAATTTAAAACTTTATGCATCAAAGGAAACAAGAGAGTGAAAAGGCAGCCTACAGGAAGGGAGACAACATTTGCAACTCATATATCTGACAAAGAATTAATATCCAGAATATATAAAGAACTCCTACAACTCAATAACAACAAAAATCAGTTAAAAAATGGACAGAGGACTTGAATCAACATTTCTCCAAAGAAGTGATACAATTGGCCAATAAGCACACAAAAGATGCTCAACATCGCTAATCACTTGGGAAATGCAAATCAAAACCACAATGAGGTACCACCGCGCACCCATTAGCATGGCTAGTATGAAAACCAAACCAAAACAAAAAAAGTGTTAGCGAGGATGTGGAGAAATTGGAACTCTTGTGTACTGTTGGTGGGAATGCAAAATAGGGCAGCCACTATAGGGCATGGTGATTCCTCAAAAAATTAAAAGTAGAATTACCATATGATGTAGCAATTCCGCTTCTCGGAGTGTGCCCAAAAGAACTGAAAGCACAGACCTGAACAGATTCTTGTGCACCCATGTTCAACACAGCATTAGTCACAAGAGCCAGAATGTAGAAGCAACCCAAGTGTCCATCGATAGATGAATGGATAAACAAAATGTGGTCTACACACACAACGGGGTATTATTCAGCCTTAAAAAAGAAGCAAGCTCTGTCACATGCTCCAACGTGGATGAATTTTGAGGACATTACTCTAAGTGAAACAAGCCAGTCACAAAAAGACAAATACTGCAGGATTCTGCTGATAGGAGGTACCTAGAGTGGTCACATTCATAAAGACAGAAAGTTGAATGGTGGCTGCCAGGTGCTGGGGAAAGGGGAATGGGGAGTTTAGTGGGTACAGAGTTTTAGTTTTACAAGATGAAAAGAGTTCTGTAGGTCAGTAGCACAACAATGGGGAAAAAAGTTAACACTACTGAACTGTACACTTAAAAATAGTTAAGGTGGTAAATTTTATGTCGTATGTATTTTACCAGGATTTTTAAAAAGAGTTTAAAAAAGAAGAATTAATTGACATCTTTGTGATGTCACATAGGAAGGTCAATTTCCTATGACTTTCAGCCTAGAAAACCGGAGGGAAGGAAAGAGGGCAGACTGGCTATGACAGAGCGGCTGTTCCGTGTCAGATGCCATGCTGGGCACTTCCACTTGACTGCCTAGTTTAATGATCATAATTGTCCCCATGTCACTCACAGACACGTACAATTCCTGCAGCTGAGGGAGGGTAAGCCATTTATTGGGCCAAATTCCTGTGGTCATAGTTCCTACAGCCTGAGCTGGAAGCACATCCAAAGCTGGCCTGACTCCCCAAACGCACGTGCTCTCCTCTGCCGTGTTCACCAGAAGTCATCACTGCTGTGTTCTAGACACCCAAAGGGCTGGGTGTGTGGTTTCGCCTCTGTGTTACAATTTGAAGCTTCCAGGGAAGACATCTTGCACAAAAATTGCCTGAATTCTCATTGTCGGTGATTCATTCTCCATGGGTTAGGGTGGCTCACTTCCTCTGTCCTGGCTTATTTTTCAAGATGTAAGATTCCCGGAGGGACACTTGGCTAACAAGAGAGTCTACGATGGTAGCAACAGTGGAGTGTGGGCAGTGGGAGGGCCAAGAGAGGGAGGATATGTGAAAAGGTAGGTGGTGATGGCGTGGGAGGGCAGGGATGGGATGAAGTCGAGGGTGCAGAAAGGGAGAACCGCCAAAGGAGCAGAGATGAGCCTTTGCCTGCTTCCCACCTTCACTCACACTCTTCTTTACCAAGGAAGGGCCACAGCGGCGCCCAGGAAGACCAAGCTGTGGTTAAGACCAAGAAGAGACGGGATGAGGAACGGAGGAGGGGAGGAGAAGGATGCCGACACGTCTGCAGCACTGACTCCGAGCCCGATACTGTGCTTAGGGCTTGAGGCACAGATCTCATTTACTCTGAACAACCCCATAAAGCTCTGAACATACAGGATGAGGAAGGTCAGCTCCTGGTGGCCAAAGGACCTTCCCAAGTTCGTACAACTAGCAAACAGCACAGGCAGAACTTGAACCCAGGTCCATCTGACTCCCTTCTACCCAGGTAATCATCTGGAAGAGTACTGAAAGACAACGAGATGCATGATGTTGCCTTTGTGTACACTGATTATAATCATAGCAGCAAACTGAGGCTAACTGAGGGCTTACTATGTGCCAGGCAGTCTCTAGTGCTTTCTATGAGGTAGACACTCTCTTCTCCCCACCTTACAGATGAGAAGACTGAGGCACAGAGTATTCTCTCAGCTGGTAAGTGAGCTATTCTTTCTTGGCATGACCAAGACCATTTAGCTTCTCTATGCACATACAGGAAATCATAATGGAGCTGGAGACGGGCAAACAGAAATTACTGCCAAGACAGGGAACCGGAGAAAGACTGTAAGAATTTACCAAGGTATAAACTCCAGGCAGCAAGCAAATTCTGTGGGCCCCTGAGCTAAACCATGGGCCCCTGGCACTGGAGGCTGTTTACTCCTGCTGCCTTTCAAGTTTAAAGCCTGTCTTGTTGGCCAGCAAATGCTCACAGAGGAATAAAGCAGCCAATGAATGCAAATGGAGAAACTCCAGAAAGGCCAATGACACATATACTGGCAGCTTTCTGATTTTTTTTTTTTTGAATTTGGAAAAAGACTGTGGTCGTAACAAATTGCATTCATTACTGCTGCTCACTTTCCGCAGAATCATTTCCAGTTTGTGAGACAGACGCGAATAGTTCATAGTTTTGGGCAAAGAAGATTATATGGAACACTGAGACTTCCAGACGCTTCACCGTCGGAATAAACTTGGGACAGACCGTCTGATTCATTATCTCTTCCCACGACCATCTTTTCTTCCCTCCCGGAGTGAAAACCACTTACCACCCATCTTCTCTCCATTAATCCAACAGCAGATAGTTGCTCTCAGACGCCAGCATATCCACCCTCTCTGGTTACCTTTTCATTCTCTTTCAGCTCTCGCTCAATCCGATAAGAACAATCTCTCGCCTTCTCTCTCTCTAGATCCCATTCATGAATACGGTTTATTAGTGCAAGAGAAACTTCTCTAACAAGGGAAGGACTCCTCAAGGTTTTGGGACAGAGCTAAAATGAGACATTCTTCCGACACTTAACCAAGAGTGGCTTTTACAACTTCTAGTGAAACAGACACTAGTTTCAAGCGTCCCATTTAGCCCAGTCTGGAACTCTCCAGGACGCTAACGGGCTGTTGGCTAAGACGTTCGGACAGCAGGCACTCATGCTGTCTCTCCCAGCTTCTTATCAAACATACCCACGGAGACCTACAAAAAAGGAAGACATACGCACACAATCCAAACTGAAAACCAATGTTGACAGGGGCTGGCATTATAACTAAATCAGATGGAAACGGATTCAGGAAATCCAGGCTTCGGTTCAGGCCAAAATCTCTATGCAATATGGCTGATTAAAGTTTGGCGTCTGAGTGGATGTGCATCCTTTCTGGGTATTTGACTCCCTTCAGGTTTCTGCTTTAATGAAGATTGGTGGGTCCCACTGTCACTGAGATGGGGAAGTTTGGGGAGAGGGCAATTTGGGAGGGAAACAGAAGAGTCCTGCTTTGTCCAAGTTGTATCCCATTTTGACCCAATGGAGAGAGAGAGGTCTGGGCTGCAGCTCTAACCCTGGGAGTTAACAGAGTGTGATGGTCACTGAAGCCAGAAACTGTGAAGAGGAAGAGTAAGCAGCTGAGGGCTCAGCCCCAGAGCATCCCATGTGAAGAGGTGGCACGTGAAGAATCAGCAAAAGGACACTGAGAAGGTGCAACACATGAAGCAGGAGGAGGACATGATGTCACGGAAACTCAAAACAAGAGTTTCAAGGAGGCAGTGTGGAATGCTGTGGCAAAATCCATGAAATGAGGGCAGAGACGTGGCCGCTGGACTTGGTAACATGAAAACTGTTAGTGACCTTAGAAGAATAAGGAGAGAATGAGAAGAACCCCTGGAACAGGCTGAGGAGAGAAAAGAAGGTGACAGAGAAGCAACTCCTTAAAGATTTGCTTAAAAGTATTGCGCTTTATGAGATGCCCCAGTATCCTTCTGCTAACTTCCTTTTCTTTCTTTATATAGTACGAGTTCCTGGCAGTGGTGACCAAAAGGATCCTAATTGTGTTTTTTTAAAGATCTATATATACACATAAAAACAACTCTATATGGTTACCTGCCAAAGTGTTAACAGTGGTTGCCTCCAAGAGGGAAGGTTAGATATAATGTTTTCTATACAAATGTTTATAGTAATATATATTTCATGCATTTTTATCACACAAATAATAGGTGTTAAGTATATTAAAAAATAGACAATGGTTCTGGGGAGGTGGAGTAGATGTACTTTTCCCTCTTCCTGCACTAAGTACGGCGATAAACCCTGGACATGACAGACAGAACTAACACAGAGATTCTGAAGGGAGGAGAGAAGGTCCCCAGCTAGGGCCCTTGTGAACAAGGAGTGGCAAGTTCCCTGGGTTTCCTCTTGGCCTTATATATCCCAGACTTGGAGCTGAAGAGCCAGTAATGTGGAAACAGCAATGTGTGTGGACCAAAAAGAGAGAGACAGAGACAGAGACAGAGAGAGCGTGAGGAAAAGCCTACTCTCTTTAGCCAAAGGACCAGGAAAGGGGCAGCCTAGCGAGGCAGAAAACTTTTAGGCAATAACCACCTACTCCAGCCAAACAGCACAGAAAAAAATACGGAGTCATCTCCACTAGCCAAGACCAGATGGGGAGCCTAGACTTCACTCTGAACAGGTGATGATGAGGTTCCCCAACCTCTCCCGCAACCATGGTTGGTGTCTGAGAAATCCAAGTAGGGAGCCGGGCCTTTCATCAACACGGGCAGTAAGAAGCCCCCTGCCACCCGCAGTCTCAGTGGGGATCACTGGGGAGCCTGGGTCTCCAGCCCCACCAGGTGGTAAAGAGCACCCCCCACTCTGGGGTGATGACAGGGGAGGCTCCTAGTGAAGGAGTCAGGGCTCTCACTCCTCCCAGCAGTAATGAGGTCATTTCCTCTACCCCGTGGTGTCAGTGGAGCAGCAGTGAGGCACTCTTGTCCCTCCCTGCCAGGGAGGCTCTGGTGGAGGCCTCGTGGGAAGCAAGAACTCCCACCCCACCTCCTAGTATTAAGGAGTATCTCCCCAGTGTCAGTGGAAGCAGAGAATGGAACCTGGGCTTCCACCCTCACCTGACAGCAGCACTGACCCCCACTCTCCCTTTCAGGGCTGTGTTAGACAAAGCCAGCAAAACAGAGGTTTAAATGAGATCCAGAGCCTCATAACTCTTTTTACAAAATACCCAACACGTCCAGGTTTCAATCGAAAATAACTCGTCATATCAAGAATACGGGAGATTTTAACTGGATGAAAAAAAGCCAATCAACAGATGCCAACACCAAAATGACAGATGTTAAAAATATCTGCTAGAGATTTAAAGCAACCATCATTAAAAATGCTTCAATGAACAATGATAAGTACATGAGAGACATCAACATCCCTCTGTCAACAATCGGTAGAACAAATACACAGAAACTTCATAACACAATCAACCAACAGGATCTAGTCAATTTATAGGATATTCTACCCAACAAGAGCAGAATATACATTCTTTTCAAGTACCCATGGAACATATGCCAAGATAAGCCACATCCTGGGCCATAAGACCAACCTCAGCACATTTAAAATAATCAAAATAATACAGAGTACGTACTATCACCACAATGGAACCAAACCAGAAAGCACTAACAGAAATACACCAGGAAAGTCTCCAAACACTTAGAAACTAAACACACATCTAAATCATCCACAGGTCAGAGAAGACGTCTCAAGGGAAATCCAAAAATATACTGAAAAGAATGAAAATGGATGTACCTCATATCAAAATTTGTGGGACACAGCTAAAGCAGTTCTGAGAGGGAAATTCATAGCAGTGAATACAGACATTAGAACTAACATATGGCTTACCAACTGCATTCCTGGGCATTTATCTCAGAGAAATGAAAGGTATGTTCACACAAAAACCTGTACAAGAGTGTTTACAGCAGCTCTATTCATAATATCCCCAAACTGGAAACAACCCAGATGTCCTTTAGCGGGTGAACAGTTAAACAAAGGATGATATGTCTATACCATGAAATACTATTCAGAAATAAAAAAGAAACAATGACTGGTATACACAACAACCTGGATGAATCTCCAGAAAATTATGCTACATCAAAAAGCCAATCCCAAAAGATTACTTATTGTGTGACTCCATTTATATAATTTTTTTTGAAATGACAAAGTTATAGAATGGCCACAGCCTGGGAGAAAATATTCACAATCTGATAAATGATTTCTGTTCCAGAACGGAACAGACACTTCACAAAAGATATCCAAATGGTCAATAAACACATGAACATACGCTCACCATCATTAGTCATCAGGGACATGCAGATTTAAAATCATAATGAGATTATACGATGCTAGAATACCTAAAAGTAAAATGATTGACAATAGCAAATTGGCAGGGATATGGGGAAGCCCTGCCTTAATGGTGCAACTGCCTGAAAATCAGCTTGGCAGTTTCATAAAGTTAACAAATACCTACCATTCTGACCAATAATTCCACTTCTTTACCCAAAATAAATGAAAACTCATGTCAACAAAAACACTTGTGACAGAAATGTTCATGGAAGCTTTATTCATAATAGCCTCAAACTGGAAACAACCCAACCCATCATTAGCATGGATAAACATATTTGGTATATTTGTATAATAAATTACTATTTGGTGATGGAATGAATAAAAATGAGCAAACCACTAATGTGTGTAACATGGATGAATATGAAAAACATGTCATGCAAATAAGCTGGACACACACAAAAAAAACCCCAAATACTCTATGGTTTCATTTATAAGAAATTCTAGGACAGGCAAAACTAATCTATGGTGAAATAAACCAAAATAGCAGTTGTCTCTGGAAGGTAGAGAGCAAGCTGACCAGGAATGGGCACGGGAGACCTTTCTGGGATGATGGAAATATTGTCTGTCTTGATAGGAATACAGGTTACACGGATGTACATATTTTCCATAACTCATCAAACTGTACAATAAAATGTGTGCATGTCACTGCATGTAAACCACACCCGAACAAAAGTGTTTTCTGTAGACTCACACAATACGTAAGTGTATAGAATAAATCCTTAAAGTTCTTCCTAGCATGACCATTTACCTGAACTCCACTTTCCCTTTTCAAACACACAACCTCTCCACCTCAGTCTGTCCAGTTATCTTTCTAGCCTTGTTCATGTATTTACATGCCAACAAAACATACCCCCACATACGCATCTTCTTATCTGCACAGGATCATAGCACAGGCATTGTTTTTTGCAGAACTGTCCCAAAAAAGTGCATCTGATTGTCATTCCCTCCCTGCTGCCTAAAGCTTTCTAATGGTTTTGTTGCCTTAGGAGAAAGTTCAACCCCCTAACCCTGCTGACAAGACCCCAAGAGGTCTGGGCCCTTCCTCCCTAGCCAGTATCATACCTCCACCTTCTGTCTCCATAAGAAACTTCTTCCTGCCTGTGCTCCCTCTGCCGGAAACACTTCCACTGTCACCCCTGCTTTTGATGTGGCTCCTAATATATATTCTTCTGTCTTCTGTTTACAAGGTCACTTCTTTGGGGTAACCACCCCCACCCTCTCTGCTTCCCCTTTGTCTGTGCTGTAACTGTTTCCTCGACTGGAATTTCAGCTCTGATGACAGCGGTCCATCCATCATGCACACGGTTGTAACCCCAACGCCTGGCACAAGACCCAGCCGGAGTCTCCCTGGGCAGTTAGGTGAGTGAGCAAATGTGTTGCAACCCAAAAGCCCCACCTAAAGGTGTAGCCGTGATGCTGTGACCCTACGAGCAATAGGGGGTATTCCTCAGGTCTTGAGGGGAAATCACATCTCTTGTAACTTCCCAGTGAGTCAGTCCTGGGAGGGTGGTGCTGATCGCGTCATTCTGGCCACCCACGATGTGGTCAGGTTGCCTCGGAGACCTGCTTCCTCCCTATTTCCTCTGCCAGAGGCCAAAGAGAAAGATTCGGGTCAGAGCCCAAGCTTTCCAGGAGCTGCTCCTAAGGCCACAGAGTATGAATACAGGACAAATGACAGTACTGTTAACTTCTTTCTTTCTGTATATTGTTCCCTCCCCTGGCTCTGTCCCCCGACCCCGCTAATAAGGCAACCTTCTTGAGGAAGGTCTGAGCTCCTGGACAGCTCCTGGCACAATGGGCGGGGCTCAGAGCTGGATTTCACTTGCAGTAAGAAGATAAAGCAATGATTTTTTCCTTCTTTTTATAAACTTTAATTCTTAGAGCAGCTTTAGGTTTACAGAAAAATTGAACAGAAAGTACAGAGAGTTCCCATAGACTCCCTCTGCCCACCTCCCCCCTCCCGCCCAGGGTTTCCCCTATTATTAATATCTTCCATTAGTGTGGTGTATTTGTTACAACTGATGACCCTATTTTGGTATGATAGTATTAACTAAAGCGCACACTGAACATTAGGGTTCACTCTTTGTGTTTTACATTCTATGGGTTTTGCTAAACACACAATGTCTTGTATCCACCATTACAATTTCATACAGAATAGTTTCACTGCCCTCAAAATCCCCGATGCTCTATCCATTCACCCCTTCCCCTCTCTCCAATCCCTGGCAACCATTGATCTTTCTACTGTCTCTATAGTTTTGTCTTTTCCAGAGTGTCGCGCCGTTGGCATTATATATTATGTAGATTTTTCCGACTGGCTTCTTTTACACAGTAAAAGGCATTTGAGGTTCCTCCTTGTTTTTTCTATGGCTTCATACCTCATTTCTTTCTATGGCTAAATACTATTCCATTTTATAGCTGTACCCTGGTTTGTCTACACATTCACCCACTGAAGGAATTCTTGGTTGCTTCCAATGTTTGGCAATCGGGATAACGCTGTTATAAACACTCATGTGCAGGTTTTTGTGTGGACGTAAGTTTTCAACTCATTTGGGTAAAATATCTATAAGCATGATTGTTGGATTTCTTAGCATTCTAAGAAAATGACTGTTTTTCAAAGTAGCTGTGCCATTTTGCATTCCTACCAGAAATGAATCAGAGTTCCTGTTGTTCCACATCCTTGTCAACATCGGGTGCTGTCCAGTTTTTTTTTATTTTTTTTTTATTTTAGCCATTCTAATAGGTACACAGTGGTATCTCACCGTTGTTTTAACTTCCAATTTCCTAACAATATATGATGTTGAGCATCTTTTTATATACTTGTCATCTGTTTATCTTCTTTGGTGAGCAGTTCAGATCTTCTGCCTGCCTTTTAAGTGGGTTGTTTCTCATTGTTGAGTTTTAAGAATTCTTTATGTATTTTGGATAAAAGTCTTTTATCAGATAAACATTTTGCAAAACATTTTCTCCCCATCTGTGGCTTGTCTCTTCATTCTCTTACCAGTGTCTTTTACAGAGTAGAAGTTTTTAATTTTAATGAAGTCTAAGACATCAAATTTATCTTGTGTGGATCATGATTTTGGTATTATATCTAAAAACTCATTGCCAAACCCAAGGTCATCTAGGTTTTCTTCTTTGTCATCTAGTTTTATATTTTGCATTTTGCCTTTAGGTGTATGATCCATTTTGAGTTAATTTTTTGGAAAGGTTTAAGATATGTGTATAGATTCATTTTTTTTAATGTGGATGTCCAGTTGTTCCAGCACCATTTATTTAAAAACTATCCTTTCTCCATCAAATTGCTTTTATTCCTTTGTCAGAAATCAGTTGGTTATATTTGTGTGAGTCTATTTCTGGCCTTTCTATTCTGTTCCACTGATCTATTTTCTTACTGTTTCACCTGTATTACTCTATTTTGATTATTGTAGCTTTAGAGTTTAATAAGTCTTTTAGTCAGGGAGTTCAGTTTTTCTACTTTGTTCTTTTTCTTCAGTATTGTGTTGGCTATTCTGAGTCTTTTGCTTTTCCATATAAACTTTAGAATCAGTTTGTTGATACAAAGTAATTTGTTGGGATCTTAATTGGAATGGCATTAAATCTATACATCCAATTGGGAAGACCTGGCATATTAACAGTATTGAGTCTGCTTATCCATGAACATGGAATATCTTTCCATTTATTTAGATCCTCTTTTATTTCATTCTTTAGAGTTTTGTAGTTTTCCTCAAATAGATCTTGTGCAAATATTGTTAGATTTATACCTAAATAGTTCTCTTGTTTTTGGTGCTAATGTAAATAGTGTTTTATTTTTTATTTCAAATTCTAATAGCTCATTACTGGTACATAGGAAAACAATAGATTTATTTGAATAAATTTTGTATCCTGCAACCTTCCCATAATTGCTTATTAGTTCTAAGAGTTTGTTAATTCTTTGGGATTTTTTTCTACACAATCATGTCACCTTTGTTTAAAGACAGTTTTATTTCTTCCTTCCCAATCTGTGTAGCTTTTATTTCCTTTTGCTATATTATTGTATTAGCTATGACTTCTAGTACAATGTTGAATAAGGAGGAATAACAAAGGACAACCTTACCTCATTCCTAATCTTGGGGAGAAAGCATCTAGTTTTTCACCATTAAGTACGATGTCAGCTGTAGGGTTTTTGTAGGTATTCTTCATCTAGTTGATGAAGTTCTCCCTTTATTCCTAGTATGCCAAGAGATCTTATGAATGGGCATTAGGTTTTGTCAAATACTTTTTCTGTATCTATTGATGATCACATGATTTTTCTTTAGCCTGAAGATGTAATGGATTACATTAACTGATTATCACATGTTGAACCAGCTGGCATACCAGGAATAAATCCCACTTAGTCAAAGTATATAATTTACATAACATAAAATTCATCATTTTAAAGGGCACACTTCAGTGGTTTTTAGCACATTCATGATTGGTACAACTATCAGCATGATCTAAATCCAGAACATTTCTAACACCTTAAAAAGAAACCTCATACGTATTAGCAATCACTCGCCATTCTCCCTCCCCCGTCATCATAACCCCTAACCTACTCTCTGTTTCTATGAATTTCCTTATTCTAGACATTTCATATAAGTGTAATCATATAATAGATGATCTTTGGCATCTGGCTTTTTTCACTTAGCACGTTTTCTAGGTGCATCTACGTTATTGCATGTAACAGTGCTTATTCCCTTTGTGACTGAATAATATTTCATTGTATGGATGTACCACAGTTATTTCTTAAATACTTAAATTTATGGACCAAGATTCATATCGGATACCTGAGGGCTACCTGCTCCCAGTCCAGAGCAAAGGAAAAAGATGAGAGTCACTATCCAGGTATACAGTTTTCCCTTCTGCATGAGGGACAGTAAGAAATGAACCCATCTTGGAGTTTCCTCTGTAATAAAAATGAATCCTGCTTGAGTCTTGTGGGCTCGTATAAACCACTGCCACTGTCACTAGCTACTATCCACCATGGTTCCCACTGTCTGCCAGGCACCAGACCAGGCAGGAACTTGCACATGGAACAGTCCTTCAAGATAGACCCTCTTTACCTCCATCTACACATAAAGAAACTAAGCTCTGAGAGATAAAGCCAGTTTCCTAGGGTCCGCAGCAAGGGTACCAACTCAGGTCTGCCTAATACCAAAGCTCTCTTTAGCTGTCAGGTAACACCTAAAATTTTTTTTTACCTAAGTGCTCCAGCATTGGAAGTCCTAACCTTGTTATACCCTAGATCCACTTGGCAATCTGGAGAAGTCTACAGACTCCCCTTCAGAACAAAGTTTTAAATGCACCAAATAAAATACATGGGACTTTAAAGGAAATGAATTACACTGAAATGTAATTATCAACTGTTTTTAGTAATCAGACTTGTGACATGGTAGTATCTGTTCTTCTCATGACACATTGAACAACAAACTCCAGCAGTGGGTCTAATCATTAGTATCCCTTTGAAGTGGTAAAAAACAAAAATGATGTTTCAGGTGCCACAACAACTGCAAAGTGATATGAAAACATCTGGATTTCTCCTGGTGGCCAAGTCACAGGTGCTACCAGTCTGACTCCGGTTTGTTGCCTACATTCATAATGGCAGGAAACACTAAATTTCAGTTAGAGGTGAGTGACAACAGAAATGTCACATCTTTCCCATCTAAGTTCACAGACCCCTGGGTGAGAGTCTCTGCTCCCCAGAAGCTGTGGGGCCAGGAGGAATGGGGGTGCGGGCGGGAGAGGAGAAAGTGCCCACCCCACCCCCTCCCAGAGCCTGCTGTTGTCTCTGGATGTTCAGGAGTCCCCGGGTGAGGAAGGGTCACCCTCCTGCCCACTCCCCTTCCCTAGCCCAGAATTCCTCAGATCCACCCCTTTTCTGGGAAGTTCCCTAAGCAGAGTTTCAGTTTCTCAGGCTGGTTCCCATCTTAGTCTCTGACTTACTATTCTTCTCTCTTGCTGGACAGTTTAATGCCTTTTTCAAACAACACCCCTGGGAGGTGTTGTAGAGGTTTGGGGAGTTTCTGATCTCTCATATCAAACTTCTCAGATGACTTCAGAAGGGCAGCCCCTAGCTATGGTTCCCCCGGGAGAGGGGGAGGCCCCCGCTGAAGGCATGGTGCACAGGTGCTGAGTGAGAACCCAGGGCAAAGCCCAGCCAGGGTGGGGGGCTCCCTGTGCGGAGAGCCCCTGGCCTTGCCTTGTGGGGCTGCCTGCGGAGCTGAGAACGGTGGTGAAGCCATATAGCTTCTCAAGACCTCAGTTTCTTCATCCATAAAATGGGAGTCAGGCCTCTCCATAGTGGTGCATTATGGGGTGAGGGACAGAAAGCAAGAAGGCTCGAGTACACCCCCAAACCAACCACCAGACATGCTCAGAGCTCACCCCTGACAAGATGAGCCCCAGGAAGAAACTCACCATGGGATACCAAGAAACAGCAGGGCTTTCCGGTGCTTTACTCAAGGCTCAATGCACAAAATGACCACAGCGCCTGCCCCTGCATTTCTGAGACACAGCCAGGGAGGGGATGCTTTGGGGCAGAGCTGGAGTTGGACCCAGAAGTTCTCCCCCTTCTAGTCTGACCCAGGAGGGACGAAGGACTTCCCATTCTAGCTGCATCGCCCCGGTTTGTTAGCAGCAGGACAGCTGCCCCAGCCGCTGCAGGTCCCGGTGGGCAGAGACCTCCCTGCTTCCTGTCCAACCACCGTGAAAAAGGTGGAGGAATAGGTAGGAGGAGAAGAGCAGGTGCAGGGAAGCCAGACACTCCCTCCCCAGAAACATGTCCCTGAAGTTACATACATCACCAAGACGCGGCACCTGTGTCCGTGGTTCCCTAGACCTGCCCCCTCCCCGCAGCAGTGATGGGGTGGAGGGAGGCCGCAGAAGGCAAAGGGAGAGAGACAGAGGATGCGTGGGATGTGGAGGAATGTTAAGGAGGAGGCTTGAAGGACTAAGTAGAGGAGAAATACCCTTAAGATGTCCTGAGACTGAGACAGTTGAAAGCAGCGCAAAAACAAAAACAAAAAAGGCAAAATGTACACCAGCGGCCCCAATGTTTCCTGTTTTTCTAACAAATCACCAATGATTTCCAAGAAAAGCAAGCTGCACCACGCTCGGCCCTGGGCACAGCCGCAGAATTTGCACATCTGGCCTGTGCTTCGAGAGCGGTACCCGGGCACAGGATGTGGCAGAGCCGCCCGAAAGGTCTGCAGCTTGAGGACGCTGAGGCGGGCAGGGAGCTCTCCAGGGGGCCTGCCTGGAAGACGGGGAAGCCCTGCTTAGAGGGCACTGTCGGAGGATGCCTGTGGATGGGCTGCCCCGTGCCCTTCTGAAGTGTGGAGAATTTCCGATCAGGCGGGGCTGGGGCTCCAGGGAGCGAGTGGCTCTCGGAGGGTGGGGCCCCCGGCCGCCACCCCTGCCCCACCCAGTCTCAGCTTCGCAGCCTCTTGCTGCAGAGGGTCCTGGGCTCTTTTGAAAGCCCCTGGAGGGATGGGCAGACCCCAGAACTGAGGCAGAAGATCAGTCTCCTCCACCCAGCTCACCTCAGCCATCTGCTCTCTCACGGCCTCCCCAGGTACCACATCTTGCCCCTTCCTGCCCGAACCTCGGCCAGGAATACAAGAGGCAGGTCCTAGACGCAGGCTCTGAGCAGGTATTGTGGATGGAAGAAGGGAGACAGAAGTACCCCAGCCTCCATCTGCCTTTAGCCTCATTCCTACTTGGCTGCTACCCCAGTGGGCAGACTGTGTCCTCAGGTCGACACCATGCCTACACATATATTTTGCTGAACCATTTGAAAATAAGTTGCAAGTTGTGGACCTCATGACACATCAATTCTGAATAATAGATTGAATTACATTAAAAACAAGCAGCAAGTTCATATGGTTCAAGCTAATATTTTAGCATGCATCCCTTAGGGACAAGGACATTTCTTGACCTGAGACCATTATCACACCGAGCAAAAGACTGACATTTACACAACATTGTCTGCCATGCCCAGGAGTGGGAATACTCTCACAGAGCACCTGCTCTGTGCCTGAGTACCCACTGTCCCCATGCCTCGGGGATCTCACCCATTCGGGGGCCAAGCGGTGGGAGGAGGAGGGCCACTGGTCCCAGTGACCATCTTACCCTGGGAGTTTATGCTGGAAGGGGTACCAAGCAGACACCCAAAAATCCACCACAGGCCACTGATGACACAAAATGAAAAATTCCTCCCCGGAGAAATAGAAGGCACATCGGGAGGTTGTATTTTTCCAAAGATGGTCACAGCATCTCCCGTCCCGTGGCCAGCTCTGCACTGAGGCCTTGCCACTTCCCCATCAAGGGGTGGGATCTGACTCCTCCCCTCAAACCTGGGTGGGCTTGTGACTGCTTCAACTGAGAGATGACAGTGGAGGTGATGCTGTGTGGCTTCCCACGCTGTGCTATTAAGGTGCTGCAGCCACTGCCTCATTTGCTAGAAGACTTGCACTCAGAGCTCTGAGTCATTGCCTAAGAAATCTGACTACGTGTCTGGAGGTTGCCATGATGTGAGGAAGCCCAAGCCACGTGGGGAGGCCAGTTGCAGGCACTCTGGTTTGCAGTTCCTGTCCACAGCTGTTCCAGTGTTCCCCGCTGAGGCCTCAGATGTCACTGAACACAGACAGGCCGCCCCCGTGCTGCCCTGCCCCAATTCCCAGCCGACGGGATCCATAAGCGTACTAAAACAGTTAGTCTTGTAACACTACATTCTGGGGTAGTCGGTTACACAGCAATGGTGTCTGGAACATACACATCCGGTGTAGGCCCCACACCCTGAGAGAGAGCAGGCTACATGGCCAGAAGCCACTGGACCATGTGTTCAGAAGAGCCCAGGCAGGACAGCTAGAAAGAAAGCTACTCACAGGGGGCGGGGTTATAGCCCAGTGGTAGAGCGCATGCTCAGTATGCACAAGGTCCTGGGTTCAAGCCCCAGTACCCTCATGTAAAAAAAAGAAATGAAAAGAAAAAAAGAAAGCGGCTCAGAGACGGGTGCCATCCACCAGGCGGCAACTAAGATAATCACAGCAATTCAGAGGTGAAAGGGCCCTTAGCGGTGTCCAACCTAAATGCATTTACTCAAATAAAAACTTCTCTTACTGAGTGCATGTGACCACAAGATACTTTGCTGGATGCTGTGGTAGACAACACTGGCCTTCATTTCAGACACTGAGCTTCGCTGATTTGCTGGTGCCAACATGGAGGTTGCCACATACTGCGGACTAAAACGATCACAGCAACACAAGGCATACTCCTGCCTCAGGACCTTGACACCTGCTGCTCCCTCTGCCTGGAGTGCTCTTCTCCCAGATGTCTGCTTGGCTCACTCCCTCACTCTTTCCAGTCTTTATCTTATGCTCTTAAGGAGGACTTCTGGCAAACCCCACCTCTGGCGCCTCCTGTTTTATTTTTCCACCTCCCTTACCGCCAACTGGCAGACTATTCACGTTACTTACTATTTATCGTGCTTGCTGTCTGTCTCTCTCCTCCAGCCCCATTAGAATGTCACTCCACAAGGGCCTGGAAAAGTGCCTGGCACATATTTGCTGGAAGAACGAATGAATAATGAATGAATGAGCTAATCATAAAGAGGTCTCAAGGAAGCAAACAGAAGAGAGGTGCACGTGGGCTCACACACCTGGCCTGGCTGGGATGCAGATGCCGCTTCTCTCACATGAACCACAGAGCTGAGCCGCAGCGAGGCTAGGGATGGCCTGGGAAGCAGCTGGAAGTCTCCTTAGGTCACAGGCAGGCCACCTGAGAAAGCCTCGCTCCTCTCATCATCTCATCTCTTGGAAGGTCAAGGAGGCAATGAGGAAAACGACCATCCTACCTTGTGTCTTTAATTCTGACCAAGGATAACGCGAGGTTTGTAAAATAGGAGTGAGAGGAAAACAAGGGGGCAACGACCACATCATCTTGAAGTTTGGACTAATCGTGGAACACAATGGGAGCCATGGTCAGACCCACGTCTTAGACATTAAGGAAGCAGACTTTTAAGAAGCCAGGAATCAGAGAGGATGGCTTAGCATGGACAGAAAACTCAGAAAATGAAATTCCAGGGGCAAGTCACAGAGTTTCATGAAAGGGGAAAGAGGGGAAATGTCAAAGCGCCAGTGTGACTTTCTGGGGTGTCCGTAAGAGAGGGAAGCGAGGTCCTCAAGTAAGAATGAACACAAAAGAGCAAGAGTGAGCATGTCCCAAAGACAGGCTTAAGAAAAACACCAAAGACATCAAAAAGGGCCTGTAGAGTTATTTTAAGAGCCTAAACCTGGAGAGATTAGGCTCACCAATCAGGACAGAGGGGTGATAATTACAGGTGCTCGAGAGAAAGAAGAACTGCTCCACGGCTATTTCCGCCATCTTTTTTCTCAAGGAGAATGGTTATCCCACTGGAAAGATGGTCAACAGCAAACGTGTATTGTGGCTCCATTATTTGAGGGATTTAATAGGCACTGGGGGTCCAGAAATCTCAAGGACCTCACGGTCAGAGGGGAAGATGGGTTCCTGAAGGTCACCAGGCAATATGGTAGAACCAACAAAAACAAAAAAGACAGATAACCAGATAGAAAAATGGGCAAAAGACTTGACTAGACCCTTCCCTAAAGAGGATCTCCAAGTGGCCAACATACAGGACAAGAAGCTCAATTCCATCAGTCATACGGGAAATGCAAATTCAAACCACAATATGAGACCACTAGACACCCCACCCCGAGAGTGGCTAAAATGAAAAAGATGGAAAACACTGTTTGTGAGGACGTGAAGCACCAGAACCTTCACGGCTACAGGTCGGAGTGTGAACTGGTCCAGCAACTTTCCAAGGGGGAAACCATTTAGCAGTACCCACCACAGCACAACCCGCGCCTGCCCCACAACATGGCAGCTCCACTCCCAGGCACATACTCAGAGGACGTGCACCAGAAAGCTCAGAGCAGCACCATTCAAAGGAGCCTCCAGTGAGATACTACCCACGGGGGGGTGGGCGTCTCTGCGGAGGTTGACTAGGGACTGGCGCGATGGAGGAGGGGCAAGGTGAATTAGCAAAGCTCCTCTAAGAGGGTCCCCCCCCAGATGAGTCTACAGGAGGGAGAAGCTGCCCCGGGGTTCGGGCACAGCGAGTGGGAAAACGGACAGAGGCAAGAGGCGTGAGACAGCATGGGTCCTGCAGCGAAGGACCAGGCGTTCGGCCTTCCTGGAGGGCAAATTACAACACGGGCGGGCTGAGAGCTGCAGCCAAGTGCTTAGCAATTTACTCCAGGGCCACGTGGAGCTACGGCCCAATTTTCAATGGGTGAATGTACACTGGCCTTGGAATTCAGATGAGCACACTGGTTAAGTGTGGGGGGGGGGTGCTGGGGAGGAGGAGGGTCCAATGCAGGGGGCTCTGAAGTCAAACAGCGAGCATGCTGCTTCAAACGAGTGGAGGATTGCAGATGAGTATAAATACATCTCAGAGTCATACAGAAACTTGAGGTTGTGAAAGGGAACTGGTACTGATCATCTCTGAAGGACCAGAGAAAATGAAAGATGTACGAGAGAAAGACAGAGAGTGAGACAGAGAGAGACAGGGACAGACACTAGACAAGGCTGTCCCAGTTCTGGGGAACTCAAACCAAGCAGAACCCTGGAAACTACAGTCCCTGACAATGTTTTCTACCTGCCCTTATCAGGGACCACCAGGGGCTAGGATGGATTCACTAACTAAACAGGTAATACAAGAAACTGCACAACAGCACATCTGAATTTTAGCCAGGGCTGCTGCAGGCTCACGACAGTGTGAAAAATGCGAGCAGAATGATGACAGATAAAAGGATTCACCACTGGCCGAACCACCTTGAATTCACCTTGGCTCACCCAACAGAACCAAGGGTCTTCATCTGTGGGGTCATTTCTCCTAAAATACCAAAGAACTCTGCTTCCGGTCCTTTAGACCACACCATTGTAAAAATTGCAGTGAAGTATAAATAACATAAAATCGACCACTTAAACCATTTTAAAACGTACAGCTCAATGGCATTAAGCACATTCACGTTGTTGTGTGACCATCACCATCATCACCTCCAGAACTTTTTCATCTCCCCAAACTGATTCCATACCCATTAAACACTAATTTCCCCCTTCACTCTTCCCCCAGCCCCTGTAACCACCATTCTGCTTTTGGTCTCTATGAGTTTGACTACTCTAGGGACCTTACAGAAGTGGAATCATAACATATCTGTCCTTTTGTGACGGGCTTATTTCCCTTAGCATCATGTCTTTGAAGTTCATTCCTACCGTAGCATCTACCAGAATTTCATGCCTTTTTGAGGCTAAATACTATCCCTTTGTATGTAGAGGGCACATTTTGTTTACCCACTCATCTGCAGAGAGACATTAGTGTTGATTCTACCTTTTGGTATCTCATGTCATTAAAATTTTTTTTTTCCTTTTTGGGGAGGGAGGTAATTAGGTTTATTTATTTATTTTATTTTAAAAAATTTTAAATGGCAGTATTGGGGATTGAACCTAGGACTTCGTGCATGCTAAGCACACACTCTACCACTGAGCTATGCCCTCCCCACTAGCATGACGTTTTTATTAGCGGTTTTCAGTTGGGCTTAGAAGGTAGGCTACTGCACAAGGGGAAGGATAAAGAACTTTTATTTGACAGTGAAGATTCAGAAAGATCTCAAACTAGTAAAGCTCAAATGTGGATGAGACTCACAAATGTCTTTTCATACCCATTTGCCTTTCTTCTGTAATAATATAATTTTTAGAAAATTTAGATTACATTTCCCACATTCTCTTATGGCTCAGTGGTCATCTGACTACATTCTGGCCAATGGACTATAAGTAGACATTGATAAGTGAGATTTCCAAATCATGCTTTTAAAAGGAATGAGCATGCCTTCTTCTTCCTCATTCCTCCTCTTGCTAACTGGAATGCAGATGTGATGGCAGTTGCTAGAGCAGCCATTGCACACCATGAGATGAAAGCTACAGGTTGAGGAAGACGAAGCAACAAGACAGAAGGAACACAGGTTCCTGACCTACAAAGTTGTCATGTAAAGCCTGGACCACTTATGCTCAAACTGTTACTTGGAGTAGAAATAAAGCTCTATCGTTTAAGCCACTACCATTTCGGATCTCTCTGAAATAACAAACAAACCAATAATAACTAATATTTCAGTCAACACTGAGTTATCTAAGAAGCAAAATTATGTTTTTCTTTGTCCATGACTGTGCCATTTAGATACAGGTGGTGGGATTTTCCCCAAATCTGTAGACTGTGCTTCACGGTCTGACCTTAGAGACCACATGGTATACCCAAAATTCCCTTGTAAAGGGACACATCATAGAAGCTGAAGTCACCCTCCAAAGAAGCAGCAAACATTTTCTCCATGGTGTGCCCACCTCTGTATAGTCCACCCTCAGGGAGCAGCAGCAGGGACTGGGTTATTTTAAGGTCAGACATTCTTCGGAGCCAACTGGGTTAACTGGCTAGCAGTGAAGCAATTCAAGGTGAGAGGGTACTGTTTTGGTAAATGAATTTGTTTATGGTTGATAAGAAGGCACCCTGAGAATAAAGTATGAGTATTATAAAACTTTTCCTCCTTAAACAAGATCAAATGTTTAGGGAAAAATTATGTCCCTGAAACACAACTACAGAGATAACTCAAAGATCAATGATTTCCGGGGAGGAGGGGAGGGCTGAATAGACAGAGCACAGAGGAATTTCAGGCACGGACAATACTCTGTATAATCTTATAATGACAGATATATGTCATTATATATTTCTAAAATCCATAGGATGTAAAATACCAAGAATGAACCCTAAGGTACACTATGGACTTTGGGTGATTATGATGTGCTGATGTAGGTTCGCCCTTTGTTGAAAAAAAAAAAAAAGGTGCCATTCTGGTGAGTGATGTTAACAGTGGGAGAGGCTGCACGTGTGTGGGGCAGGGGGTGTTTGGGAAATCTCTGTACCTTCCTCTCAATTTTGGTGTAACCCTAAAATTGCTCTAAAAAATGAAGTCTTTATAAAAAAAAAATATAATAATGTTCCCACCTCCATTTACTGAGCAGGTCTCAGGAGTAACGCAGTCAATGAGAAGTAATCCATCTTTGAAAAAGCTGGATGGGTTGGGGGAGGAAAGGAAACGGGACTCTCTGAGAGGACCGAGCTCTGGACCCGACCATGGCGCCAACATTCCCTCTATAGGAGCCTTGACGGGAACCCAGGAGAGTTGATGCTTGGCCCCAAGAAGGGGCATCATCAGCCACTACATCCATCTCAGAGAGAATGTTGGACTATGATGGCACCTGGGCTAGGGGTGGGAGAATTGGAAGTGGCACCTCCTTCTGTATCCACTGCATCCCCTCCTTGGTCCAGTATTGAGAGCTTGCTTCTGTCAATTCCCACCCATCCCCACCATCTTGTTTTTCTAGCTGACTCCAATGCCTTCTAGAACAACCTCCTCTCCCAACCCCCAAACAGCTCGCAAGCCTTGGACCTGAGCTCCTTAGCCTCGCTTGCTCAGAAATGTGTTTTTTTGATGCACACGAGGCTAGTCCTTGCTCAGAGCGACCTCTCACCTCCTTCCTCAACCCCACCCCACAAGCCAACCTCTGCCACTTTCAAGTAGGAGGTTTTATCATCACAGTCTTAAGTGGCCATGCCCTTGTTTTTACCCTCCTTTGCACTTTACCGTAACCCTCTCTACACAAATCAATATTATCGCACCATGACCCTCGGGCTAATGTGTTACTGGCACAGGAATCTCTTGCACCTCTGGCCTGTGGCTGGGCAGCTCAAGTTTTGCATCCTTTCTCTAATGGGTTCAGAGAAGGAACTCACCACAGGAAACAACATCAGGGTGTCAGAAGTCATGTGATGAGGTGAGCCCCTCATCTCTGGATCACTCACTCACTGGAGAGAGAACATGGAGTATGCCCTTGTGCCAAGACAGCCCAAGGTACGTTCCCAGTCCTTGTATTGAAGCCCAGAGACAGCCAGGGGCCCTGGACACCAGCCTGTGTCCTTGCGGGTGCAGTGGCGGTGGTTCCAGGCTGGTGGGTGGGCCACTGGCAGCCTCTCGGCCCATTTCTCAGGCAGGCACGGAGAGGGATGTCACTCTCCGTCCTGGATGAACTCAGAAGCAGAATAGGAGGTTCTCTCTCCTGGGGACGTCTTTCCGCTACTCTCTCCATCCCCCAGAAAGCCTTCTTTCCTCTCCAAAGCATAACTCCCCTTAGAAAAAGAAAGAAAAGGGAAAAAAAGAACCTCATCTCTGCTCGCCCTGCTTGGGAGTGACAGAAGGGAGTCCCTTTTTGCTCTAAAGAGTCCCACGTTAGACTAGCGGGGCCACGTTTGTGCACAAGGCTTGAGAAGCTGTAAAGGGCAATAAGCAAATTAGTGATAACTATCAGGTATCCTTCATTTTCTCCCAATTTAAAAATTTGAGTTCTACATCTCCCTTGGCTTCCTCGGGTCAGCACAGTCAGGCAACCCCTGGCATGTCTGAAGAAGCCCCAGAAATCCTCCAAGCGTTTCTGGGCCCCGCTCACCCTGAACACACAGCTCCTGATTGCCCCACAGCCCGTCGCCGGGTAGGCGGGACAGGAAGCCCCTCTGCCTGGTAAACACCGTGTTGCAAACACACTTCCCCAGGCTCCTGTGAAGGCGGGGTCATCAGCCTGGGAGTGGCTTGTTAGTGGGCAGTTCCCCAGGGCTTCCCTAGCTCTCAGACTCGGAGAGCTGCTGCCTTAAATCTGAGGAAACTGGAGGCTGGGATGTGGATTCCCAAGGACCAGGGTCCCAGCAGCTGGAGTTTGCCAGCGGCTCCGGGGTTTGAAACAGCTTAGAGCAGGACGTTGGCCCTGTCCTGCCCGTACTGGAGGACAAAGGTGCATGTTTCTGCCCCTTCGGATGCCCACAGAATCCAGTGAGGTGTCTGGACGGTGCCTCCCTGGAGGATGACCGAACCCCATGAAGATCTCAGATGGGGGTGTCGCCCAGCCCGCCAGGTCATCAGCCACCGAGGCTGAGCCCAGGTCTCCTCTGTGCGGCCACACAGAGAATCGTGCGTTCACCAAACGTGACTGCACACCCCGGGGCGCCGGCCCTGCGATGGGGAGTCGGCTCTAAACAAGATGGTTGTGAAGTTCTCCTCATCAGGAAGGGGATGGGAGAGGCAAGAACACACGTTAGGTCTCGGGGGAACTGAGTCAGGCAGTCTGGCTGGAGGAGAGGGTGAGGACTCGAAGACTCCAAGAGTGGGACTCGACCTTGAAACCTGAGACCTGGGACTTAGGCTTTCCCGAGGAGGCAGGAGGCACCAACAGCTGGGTGACGGAGGGGTTTTCATTAGAAGAATCTCCTGGGGAAGCAAGGAAGAGACGGGCCTGGAAGGCCCATGATCAGGCACATGGTGACGAAAGCTGAACTGGGTGGCAAGGGGGACAATGGGGAAGTGAGAGGAGCAAGAACCCTGGGGGAGAGGCAGCACCATCAAAGCGGGCTGGACACAGAGAACAGGAAGCTGGAGGGAAGACTTCGAGATGACGGCGATGTCTCAAGGCCAAGGAGTTGGGTTTCACTGGAGACCCCAGAATGGGGAAGTCTGTAGAAGGAGCCAACTTTGTCAATGAAGAGTTCGGCTCTGGACCTGCGTTGAAGTCGAAATGGGGAAAATGACCAGCATAGGCTTGGAGACGAGGGTTTAGGGGAGGGCGGTCCACACACCCAGGGCAGGCAAGAAGAGGGACCTGCAGAGGAAAGCCAGGGGGCGGACGTGGTAAGGGAAGAGGCTCGCTGTAGGAGTGCTGGGCATCAAATGCTACAGAAACTTCAAAGAGAGATGCCGATTGGGAGGTGGCCGTGGGAATCTGTCATTACAGAGCCACCAATGACCTCAGAGGAAGCCATCCAGCCCTCTGTCCAATAGAAGCCTGGGCAGAGGGAGGCCATTGGGACCGGAAGGACTTTAGTCTCTGGGCACCCTGAGGGAAAGGGCAGGTCCCCTCTCTGCTCAGCCCATCAGAGCAGCCCCTGCAAGTCCACTCTCCGAGAGCAGACTTTGAAAACTCACAGGATGTCAGAATAACAGAGTCCATTTGATCCAGGAGGGAACGGGCTCAGAGAGATGAGGAGGTAAGCGGGGCACAGCTCGGACTAGAGACCTCATCTATTCCCACACTGCAGTCTGAACGTCACACCACGGCCCCCTGTGTTCTCTTAAGCACCATAACAAGCCAAAGGAGAGCTCTGAGCTTTGGGTTTTCTCAAAATGAAACTCCCAAGATGTCAATACAGAAGTGAATGCAAAATGCAAAGGTCTATGAAATGTTGGCTCAAAAACCCCAAGAACAAGAGGCCATTAATTCCCAGCTCAACCCTGGAGGTTGGGCGGGTTGGTCCCGAGAGCGTATCTGGGACAGCCCCCAAGGAAGCTGATTCCGAAGCAGTCCCTTTCACCAGGTGTTGGAAGGAGCCAAGAACAAGAGACGATCCCCTGCCCAAAAGCCCCTTCTCTAGCATGGAATGCGGCCCAGCATCTCAGTGTCCAGGTGCGGCTCAGGGATGGCTGTGGTTTCCTCCTGCCTTGGGGGAATGGGCTGTGAAGTCAGCCTGTGGGATTTGCAAGGGAACTGCCCAGCTTTGGGATTTGTTTATTCAAGGCGACTGAATTTCTTAAATTCAAATTATGTTCTCCGAACAACCAACATTCATACAGCCAGTGAGACACAGCCACTGCGATTTGGAGAACTAGAGACTCGGAAATGGAGTGATCCCAGTCTCCATTCTCATGGCTTTTCTTTCTACATCTGACATACATTTTCCCTGAATGCTTCTCCCAATGGGGAACTTACTACTGCAAGGCCACACCCATTCCATCGTGAGTCTGTTCGGAATTTCTCTGAGCTCTTCCCTGTGCTGAGCTGAGGTCTGTTTCCTTACAATCTCCCTTTATGGGTCCCTTTCCCTTCGTGGACAACGACCTCCACAGGGTAGGCCTTCACCTTTTCCAAAGGATGCTGCCCTTCAAACATCTGAAGATGGGTATTACTTCTCCCTTGCGTCCTCCCCTTAGAGGACAACACCTCTCCTTCCGGAGTGATTTGTATTATGCCATCGCTATCTGGGTTCCCGTTCTCTGGGTGTAAGGTGGTTTATCCGCGTCCCCAATAAATGCGCCCGGGGGTTGAATCACACTCCAGATGGCGGGCAGCAGCTCAGAGGGGGAAGGGCCTTCCCTCAGCCGAAGGGCGGAGAACATCAGGACTTATGGGAATGAGTGGCTGACTGGTTTGAGGCCAAGAATCCAAGATGACTCTCAGGTCCCAGCTTGGGAGCACTGAGGTGATCGGTGTACACCTGCGAGGTGTGCAGAAGAGAGAAGGGGAGAGGAAGGCCTGGGGAGTGGGGAACCAAGCATCCGGCAGTGGAAGACCTAAAGACCAGAGCCGTTCTCCCACTTCCAAGGAACAGATCGTTCCCTGCACTACAAGCTGTCCCAGGGTGCAGGAGGAGCTGAAATGCCTCCAAAATCACGTTGCAAAGCCAGCACATCCCAACCTATCTCCGGCAGTACAGAAAAGCAAAATACAGGCTGGGCTTACTTGGGAGTATAGACGCAAAAATCCAAAGAGAATGGTAGCAGATCAAACCAAGCACTATACTGCAAGAACAAAACCTCTCGACCAAGCAGAGTTTATTCCAGACGTGCAAGGAAGGCTCAAGGGAAGGAAGTTAATGAGCTAACATGCCACGCAAATCTAGCTCAAGGTGAAAGAGTACAAGTTTCCCAGTGGATGCTTCAAGCTGTAATTGACAAACGTCACTTCCAGTCATGCCTAACACACCCTTAGAAATGAGGAATCAAAGAAAACTTCTTTCACACGTGGTACTTGACTTCAAGGCATCGGCTCTAAAGAGCTGTGACCACATCAGAGAAACAAAGCCTCAGGCTCATGCCAGGCCCTGAGAGCCGGGAGGCGGGGAGAGTACCTGCGGCCCGAACACCAGCAGCAGCTGCCTCTCTGCTGCCCGGACCGATTCTGTCTGTGCGAAGAGCTACAAATGTGCCCTTTCTCTGAGTCTCATTCGCAGCCTTCAGTCTAGTCCCCTGGCTAGGGGGCAGAACAGAGGGCTTCTTTGAAGGCCAAAGTAATGCTCTTTAATCACCTTGGAAATGGGTTGAATTCAAGACTTGATTACAATCCCAGAAAGTGTGCGCATGGCGATGGCTGGGTGAGTGGTCAGGGAGCTCGGCCCCCCGGCCTGGCGCCCCCAGATCTCACCAGCGAGCCACTGGTGGCCCCCTCTGCAGTCTGCAGGGGTCCAGTACCTATCATCACCCCCAGCTTGTCTCTGACAACAGCTGGCTCCTGCGTGGAGCTGTGCTGGGGGTTAGCCAAAGATATCGGTGTAGACAAAGTCCTGTTTTCCAGAACAGAGGTTATTAACCAGGTTCCTTGATGGACTGCAGAGGTCTGAGAAAGACCCCGAAGTTTTATGCAAAACTTAGAAAGAGTGTGTGTGTGCATGCATGCGTGAGCTTTTTGGGGGGGTGGGGGAAGATGGAGATGATCTATCACTTTATCAGTTTTTCAAAGTGGCCCATTATCAAGAAAGAGTTTGAAACTCTCCCATAAGAGCTGTAGGTGTAGATGTGATCTAACCCAGAAGATGCACCGGGAGGTAGGTGGCCTCAGCCAGGCTGTGTGGAAGTGGCTGTGGGCAGAATTGCCTGACAAGAGCAAAACCACCAAGCCATTCAGGAACAAATACTCAGACCCCAAACCCAGAGATACGTCTGCAGAGACCTCACGGTTCTGGGAAGAAAACTTGGGATGAAGAAGAAGGTTGTGGGTGCTGCCCGGGTGACTTCGTAGAGGATACAGAAAATCAGGGTGGCTTCACCCGGCAAGAACAGCAGCTCCCAAGGACATAATGAAGACCCAGCAGACAGTGTGGTGGTTTTCTGTGGACGGAGTGTCCCTTCGCCCTTGACAACCAGCGTGAAAACACAAATGCAGGGGACTCCTGCGAGGAGCCCCAGCTGTGGCAACGGAACATGCTCTCTGGTGATGATCAGTGCAAAGCAAAGGGGAGGCACCCCAACACTGATGGTCTTGATGTAGTAAGGCTGGACCTTGGAGTATGGTGGGGGCAAGGAAGAAGGAGATGAGGGGCAGGGGATGAGTGCCTGGTCTATGCCAAAGTCTTCTCAGCTGGTTCTCACAGGAGAGGAGGCCCCCACACTCCACAGGGTTTCTGAAAAGAACACCTGAAAGGGTGCACCCAAGAGCGCTTAGCACCTGTCTGCTCAGTGTTTTATTTGTGTTGCTACATTCTTCAATTTTATATCTCTCAAGTCTCAACTCCAATGTGACTTCTTTAGGGAAGCCTCTCCTTAACCCCCAAACCATTTCAGGCTCCCTTTCATACTCTCACAGGACCCCACAGTTTCCACGACCGTAATTAAACAATATGTGCCTAGTGTCTTGCCCACTAGACTAATTTCCACAAGGGCGGGAACATGATCTGTCTTGCTCAGGATCCTCAGAGTCCAGCACATGCCTGGCACATGTACGGAGGTGCTGAGCCAAAGAACTGAATGCTGGGGGTCAGGAAAGGGCCATGGAAAGTGCCTAATGCACGCTTCCAGGGAGACAGGGAAACTGACACCCAGAGATGCACATGGACTCACCCAGGGTCCCAGGGCTGGGAGTGGCCCCCTGACTCCACGGGAGGCAGAAGCTGTCACACCCCAGCCCTGCCCCTCCACAAGGAAACCACACAGACTCATTTGCCTAGGTCAACAACAACAGTGGCAGGACTCTGGAGGACATGAAAATGAAAAGTGCACCACTCCCTCCTGACCCCACCCTCCTGCCCCTGACACCACCCTGCACTCAGCAGCCTCCACTGCGGGTGTGCATGGATTTCTTGCCTATGAGATCCTGGGAAGTTTCAAGGTCACAGCTGAACAGGTGCACTGAGCATGAGGTGGCTCTGCTCACCGGTCAGACCTTACAGGCCAGAGTGGTGGTGCTCTGGTAGGACCTGAAAGGTATGGTAAGGACAGAAGGACAGGGTGGCCAGTACTGAGGGGCTTGGGAGAGATGTAAAGACTTCAGAGATGATACGGTTGCAGCTGGGCATCCAAGGATGAATTCACAGTCCCTGGGCAGGTAGAGGAAGGGAAGGGCATTGCGGGGAGAAGGAACAGCATGTGCAAAGGCACAGAGGTTTGCCCGAGCTTTAGGAGCAGAAGCAGGCGGGGTGGCCTGGGACTGGGGGACGAGGTCTTGCTAGCCATGCTGAGGAGTACGGACCTTCTCCAGAGGGCAATGGAAGCTCTGAAGGGTTTGCAGCTGGAAAGTGACTTGCTCAGATTCGTTGTCTTACATCACCTTGGTGGCAGGAGAGAGGCTGCGCTGGGAGCTGGGGAAGGCTGGAAGCTGGAGGCAGGAGGCAGGCATCTCCCACTGAGGCCAACTCTAAAGTTCAAAACCTAGTACTCCCTCTGGCAGATCCAGGAGACTCAGGAAGGACCCTGCGTCTGCTCTGTGCCACCAGTCACCTACTTCTTCCTACTCATCAGCCCCCACCCTCCTGTCCAGTGCACCTTGCTACAGCTATATCTCACTTATCTGGAAGCCACGTAGCTGATAACCTCAACTATCCAGAACCTCCCAGCCACTAGCCTAGAAGCAAACGGGAAAGACCTAAGGACGGCCACAGTGCAGGCCCCCAACGTCAAGCCCCACAAGCCATGCGCTCCACACCCACAGATACAGGCAGGCTGCTACCCAGGCTGGGTCCTCTCTGGTCAACAGCAGAGGCCAGAGTCAGCCAAGCTCCGGCGCTCCGAGCAGTGTCGTCTCGGCCCTCGGTTTCCCCTTACGTGAAACGTGGATCACAGCTGTAGCAACCTCAGCGTGTGGCTGCGAAGATGAAAGGAGATGAAGTGCTTAGCCCGCTGCCCAACACCATGAAATGACAGCTAACGGGGAAAAGGACAGAAAGAAAGATGGAAGAGATTTTGTCCTGAGCAGACTCAAGGTACCAAGCAGCAGGCAGAATCATTTGATAGTTTCAAGAAATTGTTAAATCATACACCATGTGCCATATTTATAGTGGCAAGCAACACATTTGACAAAGACTTCCTTTAAAACTGGATACAATGAAAAATTCCGGTGTTCAGAAGGTAGAGCTACTGGAAAAAGTGATGTGTGCAAATTCACTAACGAGAATGACATAATTCTGTGTACATCTAAAGCATCCCCCACGTTTGTAAAACATCCATTCTGTAGAACAGAATTGAATAAGATGCCATGAACTGTAAGATGCACCATCATTTTGTGCACCACTGAGAAAGAAATATCACTGCCTATTACAACAGTGAGATGCAACTTGATTTCAGAGTTGTTAAAATGTGAAAATACATATATCTTCAAGGAATGCCCTGATATGTAACATATGTTTGGTATGGGTGTCTTCCCTTTGGGCAGAAGTCAGATGTAGTCTTTCCTACCACATGCCCCTCTCTTCTGCATCTATGCTAGAGGTTCAAAAATCAAACTTAATACCCCTTGAACTGCTGGTGATCACTCTATCCTGTCCCTCTGGAAGCTTCCTCTCTTAAGAACCTGATCCAGGCTTCCAGCCCCCAAACAGCTGAGCCAAACAAGTCTTCTGCTTCACAGAGGTCCCACCAGGCTGGCCAGCTCAGCCCCTTAAGGTGAGCTTCTCCGAAGGAAGACCAAGTCAGCACATGACTTGAAGGCACGTCTGAATCCAAGCTGGGGCCTCCAGCTCTGGGCTGCCCAGGCCAAAAGGCGACTGGGGATCTCTCTCCCGCTGCTCAGCCAGAAGGCCCATGATCAACGACCAACCTGGGACTGCGGAGCAGCCTCCAACGGACACCCTCCTCTGCAGCCTCCACTGTGGAGTCTCTCCATCACTACCCCTCCAGGGACCCCTAAACAGCTTCCACTCGATTCTTCCCGAATTGCTCTCCTCACACTTTTCTCATTTGATTTTCCCTCTGGGGTCGCTTTTAGGGCCCATTTAACAGATAGGGAAGCAGGCTGGGAGAGGGAAGAAGATACTGATGGTCACCCAGCTGGGCCCGGCTGGGACTCAGGCCTCCCTCCTCATCACGCGGGTTCCCAAGCAACAGCTCCAGTGTCATCCCTTAAGGAGCTTATTCAATTTTTTAAAAAATGCAGATTCCAGGCCCCACCCCTGGAAAGCTGTGCTGTAAGGGGGTACCTGGAGAATGTGGGTTTTAAGAAGCTCTGGGAACCAGTGCCTTGCTGGGTGGCCCCAGGCCAGGAGGAAGGAAGGTGTGGATGAGAAGATAGATCCAGGGAGGGAGGAAGGGGAGGGGATCCAGGCGAGACCTTGGAGGCAGACCTGGCCTACTTCTGGCCTTCATTTCAACTAAACCCACCTCTCCTCTCTGCAAGAGGCTTGTAACTCACTTGATACCACATCCTGCTGCTTTCATCTCGTCTTCCTTTTCCCTCTGAACAATCTCCTTCCTCCTACTGACCTGAACTTCTTACTTATTTACCCCAGGCCTGGGATGGGCCAGCACGCAGGCGCAGGCGCACATACATGCACACACGCAGAGACACCCAGGGTGTAAACACGGATCCTCTGACAGCACTGAGCGTGCGGTTCTCTAGAAGGGCAGCCACTGTCTGGGGGCCCACGCTCGCTAGAGGTCCTGATGGCTAAACCGCTCCCCCCCGCCACGCCAAAACTCACTGAGGGAGCTCCTGGGCCGCAGAGCAGACCCCTCGACTCCACAACACAGGGCGGCCTTGAAAGAGGCAGCAGGAGGCTGCGGCCACACTCGGACCGCACAGAGGCTTCCAGCAGTGGCCACGTAAATAACTATGGAAGGCCCCCCGACGCCCTTCTGTCTCTGTGATTATTGGGAATGCGTGTGTGTGGACCACGTCCCCCGGCAGTGGACCCTACCACGCAGCTGGAAGACAGCAGGATGTCCAGCCCACCCCGCTGCAGCGGCTCCTCTCAGAGCTCCCGGACGGTCCCCGGCCAGCTCCGGCTCTGCCTCTAGCCCCTACGCCTGCCCTCCGTGCCCCCGCACCCCGGCCACACACCTGCAGTCCCCGCCGGGCGCCGAGCCCCTCTCCAGCGGCGACTCCCTGAGACTCCGGGTACGGTCGGGACCGCAGCGCGGGAGCTGGAGCCGCGCACCCAGCGTACCAGCATCTATCCCGGCTCGGCTCCGACGGCGGGCTGGGGGCGGGGCCACGCCGGGGCGGAGCCTGCTCGGAGCGGGGCCGGGGCGGGGCTGGCCGTCCAGCCGGCCTCTCGCGCCACCTGGTGGCGGGGCGGCGTTCGCGAGGCGCCAGCCTGCCCCACGCATCCTCCGAGTCTGGCCCGAGCCGGCAGCGCGTCTGAGAAGCAACCCCCAGCTCTGAACCTGTCCGCCTCGGAGGGAACAAGCCCCGGCCCGGGGTGGCCACGGCCGGAGGGACGCCAGCACGGAGCACCAGCGACCCCCCAGGAGCAAGGTGAGGCTCGGCCCGGGGAGCGGAAGCGCGGCTTTGAGCGGGCGGGTTGGGTGGGCGGAGCAGGCGAGGGGCTGGGGTGGGGGCTTCGGGGAAGGAGGAGAAAGGGGAAGCTCCGACTAGCTGCTTCCTTCTCTCACTGCGACCCAGCGCCCCACTTCCTCCTCCTACTTCTATTTTCTTTGGGTGCTCTTAACCTTTAAGATGCCTGCAGCCCTGCTGTGCAGACGGGCGCCGGGACCCTCACCCTTCGGCGGAAACCTTCCTAGAAATACCGGCCAATCCAGGCTTTCGGCCCTGCTGCTCCAGCCTCTGGCCTGACTTCCCACCTGGCGTCACCAGCGGCTGTGGCTCAGCCTCTCCTCAGCTCCCCAGGGCGGGGCGGGGGCGTGTCCAGAGTCGAGGCCCTCTGCTCGCCGCCGCCTCTCCCCGCACGGGCCACGCGGCCGACGCCGCTTCACCCAGAGCTGGGCGAAGTCTTCCTGGCGTCCCGGAAGGCGCAGCATTTCCCTGTGCCTCCGTTTCCTCACTACGAAGTGGAAACAAGAAGGTTGGCTGCCGTGCGGGCGGCGCTTGCAACGAAAGAACAGCGGTTTACTTCAGAGTTAACAGGGTAAAGCTGGCATTCCCACCTCCACTCTCGAATGGGACTCTGTGTCACAGTATCTGTTAGAGGCCTTTAAAGTCGGCCGCAAGGTCGGCCGTTATTGTTGGTTGAAAGCCACAGCCCTACCTGAGGCTTTGAGAGACATGAACCCCAATGAGTTTTCTTTTCCTGACTCGCCAGATACCAAGAAAAAAGCAACTTCCCCAAAGGCGTAAAAACAGAAAGTACCCTTGGGTGAACACGGAGGACTGGTTCCAGCCTATAGTTAGAGACGGGAGGCGCTCAGAACCGTCTAGTACTATTACTCCTTGTCTGCCACCCGGACCCCCGCACCCACAGTTTTACAGATAAGGAACCAGAGCCACAAAGCCTGTGAGAAGGCCTGCCCACAGTCATGTAACTTGAGAAGGGTGGGCAAGGACTCTGGTCTCCCCATTCCTTAACTTTCCACCACAAAAAGGAGAAAGAGGGCAGATGAAGACAGCCCAGAAGTGGCCAGGGAGGGAGGAAGGGGTAGAACCGCCCTGGAACTGAGTAGCAGGAATGACAGAGTGTGTGCCGGAGTGGCGTGGTGGATTCTAAGAGCACTTTGAAAGCTAAAGAACGTGCTGGAGACGTTATGGCATCCTTGACTTCTAACATGCCCTTGGTGTTCCTAAAACTGAAGACGGAGGAAAGCTGAAACAGAGTTGCCCATTAAGAATTCACTACCAGGAAGCTGGGCACCCCGTGAAGCCCACTCGGCCCCATCTCGCATCCTCTCAGAGGTGGGCATTCTCTTTCTCCACCAGCAGGTGTGACCCAGATGTTGAGCTTTCGTGGTATCCCCCCACCCTCCCACTCAGCTCCATCTGTGTCTCCCTGTCCCAAGAGGGCAGGTCACTAACCAACAGATCTGATCAGCACCTGACCCCTGTTGGCCAGAGCTTAGAACTACAGCTTCCCAGGCGCATTCTTCCCCCTTTTCTACTTCCAACCTCCCCAAAGCAGCTGGTAGGAATCAAGATGCCTGTCACTCTTGTGGCACCTGATTATGTACCACTTTATATAGCTCTGTTGTTGCTTCGATTAAAAATATATGTTTGTATCCTCTCCCCTCCTTTCATTGCCTGATGGTTACAAAGAGGAGCCTACCCCTGTCTCCATTTCCTCATCTGACATTTATTCCTCAGAGCTCTGAAAAAGTCACCAAGGAAACTCCAAATGACACATCCAGTCATCTCATTTTCTTAACCTCACTGCAACATTTGATGCTACCCTTCCTTGAAAATTCCCCCCTTGTCTTCTCCTCCACCTCTGAGCAACTTTTCTTTTCTGGCTTCCTTTTCTTCTTTCTGAAACATTGTAATACAGGAGGTTTCCTATAAGGCTGCTTCTGTTCTTATGGGCAATTTCATCCATCCCTGTCGGACCGACCCCTTCCAAATCCCTGGCCCAGACTTCTCTCTTGAGCTCTGAATCTAGAATTCCAAGTGCTTACTGAATATTATCTGGATAATCCAAAGGCACCTTCATCACTCCCTGTCCTGAAGTGAATTCCTCATCTTCTCCCAAACTCCTTCGCTTGCCTTCTCTCTCTCAGTTTTACTGTCTACCAAGATTCAACACTAGAAACCTCACTGTACAAGTAACATATCTGGAACATGTAAAGAACTACAACTCAAGAATAAAAAAAGACAGTCTAATTTTAAAATGAGCAAAAGACTTGAACACACACTTCACAAAAGAAGAAGACATATGAATGGCCAATAAGTACATGAAAAGGTGCCCAGCTTCGTAAGTCATTGGGGAAATGCAAATTAAAGCCAGGAGTTAACACTTTACAGCAATTAGAATAGCTAAAATTAAGACCGATGACATCAAACGTTGGGAAGGAGGCTCCATCCCCTGATAGTTACATGGACGACTTCTATCTAGCTTGAAAGGACAAAATTGTACTATACTTGAAAAAAAAAATACTGCAGTAAAGAGTGGAGTGAGAGAGTAGAGGATTTGGAAATATCTGCAGGCATCTGCTGTTTGTGCAAAAAGACATCCAGGAAGGATGAACAACACATGAATATGGTTGGTTACCACAGAGGGTGGGTGGGAATAGGGTAGAAAGAATGGGGAAACAGGGATGGGGATAGAGAGGGTGTGAGAAAAGCAGTTCTCCGAGTGCTTTTTGTATAGTTCGGACTTTCAGAAGGATAATAATGTTTCACGTGTCCCTGCCCCTCTCCCACATCATCCACAGGCCCACATGGTGTGTTAAACAGGTAGGAATATTCTTCGTCCACTGAGAAGTACACACACTCCCATCGCTTCTGAAGCACCTCTGCCTCTTGGCTTCTTTCTTTTCCCACACTTGCTAGAGACATGATTACAAAACATACTTCCCTTTCACCTAATTCCATAAGAAAAACAGCTGCACAAATACAAAAACTGGCAACTGATCCCTGACCTTGATGTCTGAGAACAGTAGAGTATGGAGACAAGAGGGTGTGGAAAGGATGCAAATGAGGAGACCTCTAAAGCCCGCCCCCCACCCCTCAGAGGGTGCCGCTTCAGCTCACTGTGACCTTGTGGGAATGCAGGACTGATGTGGTCAGCTTTTATAATTTGTAAGGAGAAGCCAAAAATTAGAACTCTTAATCCGAAATCTCCTGATTTTTAAACACTGGAAACTAATTCAAAACAGTATTTTAAATCCCCTTGCAGACCAAACGAGACATGACCTTCTGACTTTCAGTTTGTGACATCTGTTCTATATTATACAGGTGGGAGCTGCACCAGGGAGACCAGAGTTATTCCTGTTAATGTGAGCTAATTTGTTCCCACTGGCTCAGGAGACAGAGTTTACGGAAAGGGGGGAGGGGGGCGGGTCAAAGTTAAAAGTTTATTAATGTTGTTCATCATATGAATAGGACATGGGAGAAACACCATGTAATTACCCTAATAAGAGGTACCCTGATGAACATTCTTAGTGACTGGGAATAAAAAGGCTTTGTCAAGATGGTAAATGTATTGATCTCAAGTCAAGAGACAAGGTGATACCTAGTGATGACCTGGAATAGATAATATAGTCCTTAATAACAGAGGCATTTCTATGAAAAGAAGAAACAAAACAAGGATGTCACACTGTGAATAGTGTGACATATTCTGAAATACAAGGGAAAACAATAAGAGAAGAAAAATAAATGAGACGTAAATTTGGAAAGAGTCAAACTTACCATTACTTGTAAAAGATATGATTGTCTACCTGAGAAACCCTAGCCAAGAAGGAAATGTTTAGAACTCATGAGAGATTACAGTAAAATAGCTGGACACAAAAATAAACATGAGATTCAATAGTTTTCTAAACACAGCAGTGACCAAATAGAAAAGAGAGCTCATTCCAGCAACAAAAATGCCTGAGAATAGGACATTCAAGGGACCCAGAATAGCCAAAACAATCTTGAAAGAGGAGAACAAAGCTGGGGGACTCAAACTCCCTGATTTCAAAACTTACCACAAAGCTACAGATAGATTTATAGATGAACGGAATACAATTGAGAGTCCAGAAACAAACTCTCATGTTTACGATCAATTGATTTTTGATCAAGGTGCCAGGACAATTCAAACAGGGAAGGAATTGCTTTTTCAGAAATCACGCTGAGGCAATTGGATATCCATATCAAAAAAAGAAAAAGGAAGAAACCGAATCCCTACTTCACACTAACACGTGGAAATTAACTCCAAAGGAGTCAAAGACCTAAATGTAATTGTTAAAACTATAAAACTCTTAGAAGGAAACATAGGTGTAAATCTTCATGACCTTGGATCAGGCAGTGTTTTTTTTCAGATATGACATCAAAAGCAACAAACAACAAAAGAAAAAAATAGATACGGTAGACATCATCAAAATTTAAAACTTTTGGGCTTCCGGAACACCATTAGAAACAAAAGACAACCCACAGAATAGGAGGAAAAAATTGCAAATCATATATATGAGAAGGAATTTTAATCTAGAGTATGTATAAAGAACTATAAATTAATAATAAAAAGACAAACAAGCCAATTGAAAAATGGGCAAAGGACATAAGTAGGTATGTCTCCAAAAAGAATATAGAAATGGCCAACAAGTATGTGCAAAAATGCTCAACATCATTAGCCATCAGAGAAAGGCAAATCAAAACCACTTCACGCTCATCAAAAAGACCGTAACAAGTGTTGACAGGAATGTGGAGAATTTGGAGCCCCCATACATACACTGCTGGTGGGAATGCAAAATGGTGCAGATGCTTTGGGAAACAGTCTGGAGGTTCCTCAAAAGGTTAAACATAGAGTTACCCTGTGATCCAGCAATTCCACTCCTGGGTATATACCGAAGGGAAGTGAAACCATATGTGCACACAAACCTTATGCACAAATCCCCATAGCAGCGTTGCTCGCTGGCCAAGAGGTAGACACAACACAAATGTCCATCAATGGATGAATGCATAAATAAAACGTTGTATATTCATACAGTGGATATTATTTGACCATAAAGAGAAATGAGTTACTGACACATGCTACAACCTGTATGAAACTTGAAAACACATCACGCTAAATGAAAGAAGCCAATTACAAAGGACCGTACACTCTATGATTCCATTTCTATGAAATATTCAGAGTAGGCAACTCCATAGAGACAAAAAGTAGGTGGTGGTTGCCTAGCACGGGGATGTTGGAGGAAAATGGGGATTGAATGCTAGTGGGTATAAGATTTCTTCCTTGGGGTGGAAAAAATGTTTAAAAATCGACTGATGATTGCACAACTCTGAATATACTAAAAGCCATTTTAATTGTACACTTTAGATGGGTGAACTGTATGGTATGTGAATTACATCTCAAAACTGTTTTTTTTTTAAACTATAAACTTTATAGGGAGGAGGGTATAGCTCAAGTGGTAGAGCTCATGCACAAGGTCCTGGGTTCAATCCCCAGTACCTCCTCCAAAAATAAATAAATCTGACTACCTCCCCCCCTCTACAAAAAAACTGTAAACTTTATTATGGGGTACAAAAGAAGCCTTAAATAATAGAAAAACATTTTATGTTCTGGGATTGGTAGGGAGAGGAGGAGATTGACAAAACGATTTTACATTTTATTATGAAAAAGAATTGTGTGAGAAGAGCCAGGAGATTCCTTCACAAGTTTAGTCATGAGGGAGAAGTTGCCATCTGAGGTATGAAATGCAGCCACAGAGTGAAAACACTGTAGTACCTGTGTAGGAAGTGGTCAGCTCCGCGGGGCCACATTGCTCTGTCGGAAACAAACACAAGGATCTGAATGAATTTAATATATGATAAAGAAGATAGAGTCAATTGTCAAGTGAACGGGCTAGGACAACTCAGTAACCATTAGGAGAAAAAAGAAAACACAAGTGTGGTTTCTACCTCAAACCTTAAACGCCCCCAACTAATTAAAGATCCGTATGTAAAAATTAAAACAAGAGAAGTCCAGAAGGAAAAAAGGAAATGTAGGGGGAGAGTATAGCTCAAGTGGTAGAGCACATGCTCAACATGCATGAGGTCCTCGGTCCAGTCCCCAGTACCTCCTCTAAAAATAAATAAATGAATAAACCTAACTACCTCCATCCCCCCCAAAAAAAATTTTAAGAAAAGGAAATGTGTATAAAATGTTGGAATTGTAGCTGGCCTTTTGAAGCATGACATCAAAATCAGAAATTATGAAGGAAAAGATCGATTTGAATATAGAAAAGTAAATTAACTTCTGTACATGAAAAATCACTGTAGACGCTAAATTGAAAGGCAGATGGTATACTAGGAAGAAATGGTTGCAACAAATAATAAAGGATACCATCCTTAATGTAAAATATATTTTTTACATTAAAAAAATTACATGCCCCCAAGAGAACTGGTCTGAGCAGATAAGCAGACAATTCACCAAAGATACACAAGTAACCATAAGCATGTTAAAATGTTTAACTTTATAAGGAAAAAAATGTAAATTTAAACAATGAGATATAAACTTCCATCTGACAACCAGGCAAAGATAAGAGAAATTATATTACCCAGAGTTTTCAAACATTTGGAGACCCCAAATTCTCATAAACACTTACTGTGAGTATAAATTTGGTGTTGTGTATGGAAACATATTAAAATACATGGACTCCAAAGAGTATCCAGTAATTCTACTTCTAGGAATTTGGGGAAAAAAAAGAAATCATTCTGGTATGCCCAAGAATATTAATCACCAGTTTGCTTATAATTCTAAGCAGTGATAAATTATAAGCAAAATTAGTGTTTAAAAATAGGGAATTAGTTTTAAAATATGGCTAATCTTACAATAGTAAAATATTATGAGCAATTAAATAATAGTATTATAGAAGACTAATGACATGGAAAGGTATCCGTGAAATATTAAGTTTAAAGTGTAGTTTCAAAATAGTATATAACTTTTTGACCTGGAGATTACATTTCTGGGAACCAGTCTCACAAAAATTCTTGTATATGGGGGGGGAAAGTGGGTGAGAGAGTGTGTGTGTGTGTGTGTGCGTGTGTGCGCGCGCGCGCGCGTGCACATACATACTTAGGCTTCTAGATAAGATGGCAGAGAGTACTGATAAAGGAAATAGTTCCTCCCTTCTTAATAGTACGGAAATACTGGATAAAATCTAACAGCAAACAATTGAAATACAAAGTCAAGCTAAAAACCAATAAAAGGAAAGCTCCCAGATGAACATATTAAAAGAAAAACTCACACACACCACAAAAAAACAGCAAGAAAGGAGGAAAAAAGAGAAACATAGAAAGAAAAAAAAAAGACAAATAGCAAGCTAAGGAAACAAGCCAAAAGATGTCAATTATCATAATGAATGTCAATGAAACAAACTGACTTTGGACAGCCTGAGACTGCTGGATTGGATGAAACAAATAAAATCCAGTTACTTGCAGTTTATCAGCAGTATATCTGAGGGATGAACACACCAAGGTTGAAAGTAAAAGGATGTTAAAAAGAAACACCAAGCAAATACTAACTAATATGAAGGTGGTTAGTTGTTTATATTTCAGATTAAATAGATTTAAGGATTGTTAGAGGTAGAGATGGTCATCATGCAGAGATACATTCTGATGGTTTATTTCACCACCAGATAAACCTAAATCTAGACAAAACTAATTTTAAAAATCTAAAAATCTATATATAAAGCAATAATTACTTGAACTACGTGCAGAAATTGAGAAAAGCAGTGTCATCGTGGAAGACTTCAAGTCTCTCTGAGTTATTTCTACTTCAAAAGATAAAATGTAGTAAAACTGTAGAAGATCTGATCAAACAGATTTGATGAACACAGAACCCTGCCACCACTCATTTAAAAAAAAAACAACATTCTTCTCAAGCACACGTGCAGCAATGACCGAAATTATCACATGCGAGACCACAAAGTGTGTCTTTGCAAATCTCAAAGAATTGATGTCATGCAGACCACATTCCCAGACCACAGTGCCATTAAGTTAGATGTCAACATCCAAAATTACCATAAAACTTGACATTTCTGAATAACCTTTTGGTCAGGAAAAAGAAATCATGCTGGAAAAAAGTTTTTTTTAATATTTAGAACTGAATAATAATAAAAATATTGCATATCAAAACTTGTGGGCTACAGTAAAAGCAGTAAATTGAAGGAAATTAATAGCCTCTTAAATGCTAATCTGAAAAAGAAGAAAGGCTGAAATTAATTAGCTAAGTGTCTAATTTAAGAAGTTAGAAAAAGAACAACAGAGTAAGTCCCCACCCTGCACCAAAAAAAGGAGATCGTAAAAACAAGAGCCAAAATCAATGAAATAGGAAACAGATACTCAACAGAGAGAAACAAACAAAACCAAAAGATGGTTCTTTGAAAAGACAAGCACATATCTGGCAAGGTAGATAAGAAATAGAAAGCACAAGTGAATAATGTTAGGGATGAAAAAGGAGATGCAATTACAGATAATAATATAATACGATTGTTCAACAACTTTATGCTTATGCCTTTAAAACTTAGATGAAATGGGGAATTTTTTCCCCCTGGAAAACATAGCTGAATAAAACCAACTCAAGAAGAAACAGAATGCCTACAATTCCATAACTTATTAAAATACTGAATCAGTAATTTTACATCTTTTCACAAAGAGAGTCCCAAACTTGGGCCATTCTGCAGGTGAGTTCTAGCAAACTTCCAAGAAACAGTTTGTTCCAATTGTGTACTCACCGTTTCAGACAATTTAAGAAGAAGGAATAGTCCCACATCATCTTACAAGGGCACCATAACCTTGATAATCCAAATTCAACAGAGAGGAGAAAAAAGGAAAATTGTAGGCCAAGCTTGTTTGTGAATCTAGATGCAGAGATATTAGGGTGACAACAACAGCACAGTGGGAAGGCACCACAAAGGAAGAAACAAATGGTCGTTATTGAAGATTATACGATTGTCAACGTAGAAAACGAAAAAGAAGACAGAGAAATTAATGGAGATGAGAATAAATGTTAATAAGGTGCCTGGCTGTGGGATCACTGTATAGAAATGGATTGTGTTGCTGTATACCAGCAACTAACAAAAGACATATTTTAAAAAATAAAAGAAGGCCTTAAGAAGGCCTAAGTAATTGGCAAGCTACTCCACTTTCACAGATAAAAAGTATTACAAACAGTTCCAAACTGATCTATAAGATTCAATGCGATCCTGAAGAAGCACTTCTAAAACAGTAAAGACCTCCAAAAATTTGCTCCATGAAGCAGTGAGAACATTGGCAAACAAAAACAAAAACAAAAACAAACTATCAAAATCAACTTTTTCAGAGCTCTAGAAATTAACCAAAGGCTAATTCTCAGATTGCAGCAATCGGGTACATTTATTCAAGAAAAGCAGCTGACTCTCAGTTAAATATCTGCATTGACAATGGGCAAAAGACATGAACTTGCATTGCATAGAAAAAAAGCATAGCCAATAAACATAGGAGAAGAGGCACAATCTTAGTAGTAATCAGCAAATTAAAACCACAAAAGTGGGGATGGTGGTTACATCGAGGGAACAGAGAGGTTTATGATCAAAGAGAAGCCCATGGCAGGCTTCTGGGGTGGGGTGGGGGATGATATATAATCTCTTGGCTGTAGTTACACATTTTATAATTATTTATTACTCTAGGCACGTATGCTGTATGTCCTCCTGATATATGTTGCATTTCACAATAAAAAAGGTTTTTAATGATCTTTAAAAGTAGATGTCTTTTGTCTTTATATTGACATATGCCAACAGTGTTACACACTTCTTAGATCTAGAAGCCGTTTTCTCTCCTGAAGGCAATTAATTCTGCCTAGTTCTGTTAGACTCAGCTCTGTCTCACCATATTATCATAGGTTTTTCTAAATCATCAGCGTTTGCTGGCACCTAAGAGGATCCCCACTGCCACCCCCATGCACTGACACCAGCAGGATTTGGAGATTCCAAATTCTGATGTCTTAACTCAAAGCACTGTCAGCTGTGCATCAGTCTAAGGCAAAAAAACACTGTAATTGTAACTCTCCTCCCCGCTTCTCGCCCCTCACCCCCTCGCTCCTTGATCCTGGCCGTTTTGCATCCTGTACGTGCATGCACCGTAAGTCAGCAGCGCCCACCTCAGCAGCAGGAGAGGATGTGATTAAACCAGCCCCTTCTAAAGACAGAGTCCTTAGCCATTTTTATGTCACAGACCCCTTTGGCAGCCCAATGATACCTATGGATCTTATTTCAGAATAATGTTTTCAATGCATAGAGTAAAATACATAGGACTCAAAAGAAAACAGTTATATTTTATTACAGCTTTAATATAAATAAAAAGCAAACTGGAAATCTGGTAACGTATGTGTTCTTTATTAATGTGCTAAATAACATACTCCAGGGGCAGAGCTAATGGCTGGCATCATTTCAAAGTAGTGATAAATGTAAATATATTTCAAGTTATCTGCAACAACTATAATGTGATATAAAAATACCCGTTAATTTATTGGTGACAATGTCACAGGTTCTGTTTGTTAGCACTTCTGTGGTTTGTTGCATACATCCTTTATTAAGAGAAATGCTCAGTTTCAGTGGGAGGTGAGTGAAAATTAAGATGTGTATTTTTCCCCTCTAAATTCAACAGTTCTAGTTTAAGAACCCTGAAGTGTGAATGCAGACTCACTCCCACTAGGGGGTGCTGGTATTTTAAAAAGAAGAGTTTAGGCCTCTAGCTGAGGAAGAATAAACCACCCATGACAGAGTCTCCTGCCTTTTTCTCTGGTGACCTCAGATCTCACATCTCAGAACCCACCTCCAGATGCTCACAGGTACATTCTGCTGACAGTGTAACTCTTGGTGTAATCGTCTGTAACACACAAACAGGTTTCCTGGGGATGAGCCACCTGCCAGCCAGCACTCAGAGGGGTCCGCCAACGCAGTGGGTGCCATTCAGGGCTGCCCGGGTCTAGGTTCTTTGCTATAACCATAGTCCTGACTCCAGGCCATCAGGGCCAGAAAGAACCCAAAGGAATATGGCAGACTCTGGCTCCAGCGCCAGCTGCGCAGGCCGTGCCATCTTGCCTCCTGTGGCGGGGGTGGGGTGGGGCAGTGCTCACAGGGGTGGCCTGCGGTGAGATCGAAGGAGGGCAAGTAGCCTTCTAAGTGCTTTCCATGTAGCATGTCATTTAATCCACATAACAGCCTAAAAAAGTCAGTACTGTTAGTGTCTCCACTTTGGAGATGCAGAAATGGAGGCACAGAGGCTAAATAACTTGTCTAAATTCACATGTTAAGTATGTGGCGGGGCTAGGGTTTCTCATGCAGGTTGCCTGGGGTCTGCTCCGGAACTACTCACACTGCTGCTCAAATGATTTCAAAGCTGATAGAGTCAAGATGAAGACTTTCCCCCAAAAACAAAAACTTAGGGAGTTCATCACCGCTAGTTGCCTTACAAGAAATGCTAAAGTAGAGTTATTTAGGCTGAAACAAAAGGACACTAATTGGTAACATGAAAATATGTGAAAATATATAATACACTGGTAAAAGTAGGTATATCGTCAGATTTAGAACACTCCAATACTGTAACGTGGTGGTGTGTTCACCACTTAACTCTAATATAAAGGTTAAAGGATAAAAGTTTTTAAAACAACTATGGCTACAATAATTTGTTAATGAATACTGAATATTAAAAAATGTAAGTTATGACATCAAAAACATAAAATATGGTGGACAGAAAAGGGTAGAGTTTTGTATGCATTTAGAGGGTTAGTTAACAGCTTAACATAGACTTTTATGCTATTAGATGTTTCAAGTAAGCCTCAAGGTAACCACAAAAACAAATCTATAGTAGATACAAATAAGACAAAGAAAAGGAAATCAAAATATACTATAGAAAATCATCAATTCAAAGGAAGACAGTAAGAGAGGAGGAACAAAAGAACTACAAAACAGCCAGAAAGCAATTAATAAGATGGCAATAGAAGTCCTTACCTATCAATGATTACTTTAAATATAAATGGATTAGGGGTGGTGCCAAGATAGTGGAGTAGAGAGACTCACAGCTCGCTCTCTCCCACAAATACACCAAGAATTACACCTACAGACCCACTGAATCGCACAGAACACCTACTGAACTCTGGCAGAATGTCTCTTGCTTCAAAATACAGGAGTTGTCTCACAAAATCCGGTAACAAATTCTGCTGGCCAGAAGGGAGTGTCAAGACATATTCAAAGTCCTGAATGACAAAAAGCTGCAACCTAGGATGCTCTATCTGGCAAGACTATCCTTTTGAGTAGAAGGAGAGAGAGAATTTCACAGGCAAGCAAAAACTTAAAGAATTCAGCAATACTAAACCTATCCTAAAAGAAATATTGAAACGTCTACACTGAAAAAAAAAAAAAAGCAGGAAGCTATAGAAATGAGAAAACCATAACTGGAAATATGATAACTACAATGAGTTGCAAGAGAATAAACATGAAGATTAAAAAAAAAAAAAGGACATCAAATTCATGAAAGATAGGAGATGGGAGCAAGAAAATACAGATTTTTTGGTCTCTTTTTTTTTCTTCTTCATCCTTTTTAGGATGTGTTTTGAGCCTACATGACTACCAGTCTAAAGCAAACAGATATAGTAAGGAGTTAACATACTTGAAAAACAGGGTAACCACAAATGAAAAGCATACAGTAGAGTCACAAAAATCAAAAAGAAACCAAACTAATACAAAACAAAATGATCAAACCAGAAAAATCCCATATGATATCACTTACATGTGGCATCTAAAAAAAAAAAAAAAAAAAAAAAGACAAACTTATTTACAAAACAGAAACAGACTCCCAGACAAAGAAAACAAACTTACGGTTACCAGCGGGGGAAGTGGGTGGGAAGGGATAAATTGGGAATTCGAGATTTGCAGATACTAACTAATATATATGTAACAGATAAACAACAAATTCATACTATATATCACAGGGAACTATATTCAATATATTGTAGTAACTTAAATTGTGAAAAAATATGAAAATGAATATGTGTATGTTCATGTATGACTGAAGCATTATGCTGCACATCAGAAATTGACACAACATTGTAGACTAACTATACTTCAATAAAAATATATATTTAAAAATATGTATGGATTAAATTATCTAATCAAAAGGGGTAAAGTGGCTGAATAGATTAAAAAAAAATAAGACTCAACTGTATGCTGCCTACAAATGACACTTCTGCTTCAAGAACACATAAGGCTCAAAGTGAAGGGATGGAGAAAGATACATCATGCAGATGGAAACCAAAAGAGAGCAGGGGTAACCGTGCTTATTGATGTCTGATGACAAAAACTGTAACAAGAGACAAAGAAAGTCATTATTAATAATAAAGAAGTCAGTTCATCAGGAGGATATAACAATTGTAAACATAGTGCAGCCAACATCAGAGCACCTGAATATATTAAGCAAATATTAACAGATCTGAAAGGAGTAATAGAAAACGATACAACACTAGTAGCAGACTTCAGTACTCCGCTTTGAACAATGAATAGCTCATCCGGACAGAAAATCAATAAGGAAACATTGGACTTGAGCTATACTTTAGACCAAACAGACCTAACAGTCATATATAGAACTTTCCACCTAAAAGCAGAATATAAATTTTTTCCAAGTACACATGGAACATTCCTCAGTATAGATCATATGTTATGTCACAAAACATGTCCTAGGAAACTTTAAAAGACTGATAAACCAAGTATCTTTTCCAACCACAATAGTATGAAACTAGGCATTAATAACAGGAGGAGAATTGGAAAACTCACAAATATGTGGAAATTAATGCACTCCTAAACAATTGATGTGTCATAATAAAACCAAAAGGGAAATAAAAAATATCTTGAGACAAATGAAAGTGGAAAGACAACATACCAAAACAGACAGGTTGCAGCCAAAGCAGTGCTAAGAGCAAAGTTTATAGTGATAAATGCCTACGTTTAAAAAAATCTCAAATACACAGAGTAATTCTACAAACTAAGCACCAAAGTTAGCAGAAGGAAGGAAACAACGAAAATCAGAGCAGAGATAAATAAAATAAATGATAGGCAAACAGTAGAGAAGATCGACAAAACTCAGAGTTGGTTTTTTAAAAAAATGAACAAGATTGCTTAGCTAGACTTACCAAGGGAAAAAGAGCGAGGACTCAAACAAAATAATAAATGAAAGATGAGACATTACAATTGATACTACAGAAATACAAAGACTATAAGCGACTACTAGGGACAATTATGCACCAACATATTGGACACCCTATAATTCATGAATAAATTTCTAGAGACATACAACCTTCCAAGTCTGAATCATGAAGAAGCAGAAAATCTGAACAGACCAATAATGAGTAAGGAGATTGATGCAGTAATTGAAAACCTCCCAACAAATAAAAGCCTAGGGTCAGATGGCTTTGTGGGTGAATTCTACCAAATATTTAAGGAAGAATTAATGCTGGTTCTCCTCACACTCTTTCAAAAAACTGAAGAAGAGAGAGTACTCCCAAACTCGTCTCATGAGGTCAGCATTGCCTTAATACCAAAGCCAGATGGGGATACGTCAAGAAGGGAAAGTAGCCCGGTATCCCTGATGAACACAGGTACAAGCACCCTTAACAGAACACCAGCAAACCAAATTCAACTGCACAGAAATACAAAGATTACACACCATGATCAAATGGGATTCATCCCTGGGATGCAAGGATGGTTTAACACATGCAAACCAATCGATGTGGTGGACCACATTAACAGAATGAAAGACAGAAACCACATGATCATTTCAATTGGTGCAAAAAAAGCATCTGACAAAATTCAACATTGTTTCATGATGAAAACTCTAAACAAATTGGGTATCAAAGGAACACACCTCAACATAATAAAGCCCATATTTTTTTACTCATCAGTTAAAGATCAGAAGGTTTCTAAGATCAGGAATGAGACAAGGGTGTCCACTCTTAGCCCTCCTATTTAATATAATACTGGAAGTCCAGCCAGGGCATTTAGGCAATTAAAACAAAATAAAGGGCACTCAAATCAGAAAGGAAAAAGAGTAAAATTATCTCTGTTTGTTGATTGCATGATTGTGTATATAGAAAATCCCAGACTCCACTGGAAAACTGTTGGAACTAACAAATGAATTCAGTAAAGTTTCAGGATACAAAATTGAGTTGTGTTCCTATATGCTAACAATAAACTATCTGAAAAAGAAATAACTCAGTCCCATTTACAATAGCACCAAAAACAATAAGTTAGGAATAAATTTAACCAAGGAGGTGAAAGATCTATATACCAAAAACTTTAAGATAATGATGAAAGAAATTGAGGAAGACACAAATAAATGGAAAGATATCCTATGTTCATGGATCAGAAGAGTTAATATGGTTTAAAAGTCCATAATACGCAAAGGCATCTATAGATTCAATGCAATCTCTATCAAAATTCCAATGGCATTTTCCACAGAAATAGAAAAAAACAATACTAAAATTCTTATGAACCCACAAAAAAACCCTGAATTGCCGAAGCAATCTTGAGAAAGAAGGAAGCTGGAGGCATCACACGTCCTGATCTCAAACTATATTACAAAGCTGTAGTAATCAAAACAGTATGGTACTGGCATAAGAACAGACACATTGATGAATGGAACAGAATAGAAGCTCCAGAAATAACCCCCCACATATATGGTCAATTGATGAGAGCCAAGAATAAACAATAGGGAAAGGACAGTTTCTTCAATAAATAGTGCAGGAAAACTGGATGCAACACAAGCAAAAGAATGAAATTGGACTCCTATCTTACAGAACATACAAACATTAACTCTAAATGGATTAAGGACTTAAACATAAGACCTGAAACCATACAATTCCTAGAAGGAAACATAAGGGAAAAATCTCCTCGATATCAGTCTTGGATATTTGGAAAATTTTGGATGGATTTTTAGATATGACATGCAAATCATAAGCAATGAAAGCAAAAATCAACAAGTGGGACTACATCACACTTAAAAAGCACAGCAAAAGAAACAATCAAAAAAATAAAAGGCAATAAAATAGGCAAAAATATTTGCAAATCACCCATCTGAAAATGGGCTAATATCCAAAACAGACAAGGAACTATGCAACTCAATAGCAAAAACCAAACCATCAGATTTTTTTTAAATGGGTGGAAGACTTGAATAGACATTTCTCCAAAGAAGACACATACATGACCAACAGGTATATGAAAAGATGGTTAACATTCCTAATTCTCAGGCAAATGCAAATGAAAACCACAGTGAGATGGCCCCTTGTACCTGTCAGAATGGCTGTTGTCAAAGAGACAAGAGGTAACTAGTGGGGAGGGTGTGGAGAAAAGGGAGCCTAGGCCACCTGATTGTGATAAGCATAGCATGCGTCACATCGTTACTCGGTGCACCTTAAACTCACACGATGCTGTATGTCAATTCTATCTCAATAAAGCTGGGGGGAAATTACTTTTTAAAAAAAAAAGGTTACAGTCTTCAGAGTCAGACCTGGGTCCAAATACTGGCTCTGTCACTTTGCAGCTGTGGGACTTTGGGACAATTACTTAACCTCTCTGTGCCTCAGTGTCCTCCTTTGTAAAATGTGACTGACAACAGTACCTTATTTGATAGCATTGTGGGCATGAGTACCAACACCTGTAAAACACATAGTGAGTGATCCAAAAGCGTGGACTACTATGATTGTCTGACCACTCCAAGCTGCCCTCTGACTTCAGCTCTTCCCCTGTGCTGTGCCCACCTCTAGGAAGGCTCCTCCTCACTCTCTTTACCTGGCTGACACTTCCCCATCCCTCAGATTTCAACATAAATGTCACCTCCTCAGTGATGCCCAGACCCCCCGCCCCCGTCCAACCCCAGCCTTTGTTATACTCCCTCGAGTGGCTCCTGTGTTCCTTGTAGTGCTCATCTTCTCTGCAGTCACATAGCTGTTTGTGTTACTGTTTACTGGATGACAGGCTCTGAGAACAGGGACTGTGTCTGCCGGGTTCCCACTGCACCCACAGTGCCTGGCGTACAGGAGGTGGTCAGTGACTCTCTGTGCTTAGGGCCCCAGGTGTGCGGATGCCTGAATGAGGAGCCATCTGGACTGTTGTCTGTAGAGCAGAAAGACATAGAGTCACAGGCTTCTGACCCTTTTGTTTGATGACAGGAAGCCTTCTGGACCCTTTGGCTGCCCTTTTTAGACTGGAGAGTCTGGGAGGGAATTCCTGAGGTGTCAAAACCTGTGTCGTAGATGAGCAGCTGGCCCTGAGACATCAATTGGCGGGAGTGATGGAATGTGTACAGAGAGATGCAGCTGCCCGGCTCGGGAGCGAGCCGGCCTTGCTTTGCTAAACCAGCTGAATTCCAGAAATACCAGCGGGGGGATCGGGTCACGTCATACCTGCCTCTCAAGACGAACAAGCTGACAGTTGGGGCGGGGAAGGGTAGAGGGGCTGGTGCCATAGCAGCTGAGAAAAAGGAAGGACCAGATGCAAGGACTGGAAAAAGCCCCATAGCAGGTGGAGGTGGACATAATTAACGGAGCCCGGGAGCAAGCCTGGACATGCCAATACGTCACAACCTTGGCCCCAGGGGCCCTGGTCTCGCTGGCCCCCTCCCTGAGGAAGTAGAGCAAGAATAACTTGACGCTGACATGCCCAGTAAATGTACAGCAGGAAGTCCTCATAAGCCCGGGGTTTGCTCAGAGGCCCTGGCCCCTGTGGCTAAAATCAGGATTATGTCTGTGCTGATTTTCTTCCCAGCTGGGTTTTAGGAAAAGCCTCAAACAGACCACTGGGTTGTGCCCAAGATTGGCAGGCAAGAGCAGCCTCCCTCTTCAGGCTTCCCCTTCCTGGACAAAGAGCTAACACTCAGAGGAAAAGACCCCATCCCACAGCCTCCCTCTCCCGGAACCCCCTCTGAGTCCCAGCTCTCGTCCCAGACAAGTGTGTTTGCGTGGACAGAGAAAAATGAATACCTTTTATGAGCTGAGCCCTAAGCAGACCGAGTGCCAGCTTTGCTAGTAGTGCCCAAAGCAATTTTGACCCTGGACCAGGGGTTCTCTGTGGAGATGCTATCGTTCAGTTGAAAATTTGTGGTGGCGTGGCTTTGGCTGTCACAGGGATGGGGGACACTACTACTATTCAGTAGTCAGAAGCCAGAGGTGCCAGACATCTGCAGTGTACCTAGGGGACAGTTGTGCACCACCCGACTTCCCGTACAACTTTCAGATGTCCCAGTGGACATTCATAAAAACGAAAAGCCATCTGTGCCCAGAGCCTACTTTTATTTTGTCTATGAACACAAAGGATTTGTTTTGTTTTGTCTTGATTCACAATTTTACCACACACTGATATTTCCAGGAAGGCAACTTGACCAAGAACTGTTGACCGCTTTGGAAAATCAACGCCACTCAAGGTATCTGAACCACGAGAGCAGAACACCCCTATCAGAGACCATTTGCTACTGTGGTCTTCTTGGTAATTCTACCCTTAGATGCAAGCATTCAACTGTTTCATTACGTGACTCCTAATGTCGCTTTGCCCAGGCATTTGTGTACTGAAATAGTTATTTCACTATACATGACTTCCTTTTTATTTATTCTTTATATTACTATCAGGGCATTATATTGATACGGGGGAAATTATGTGTTTTGGAAAACTATGTTGTCTATAAATTTCATTTTGGGATAAGGGAGAGTGTCATCAAATATTTGTAATGAGGGGGAAAGGTATAGCTCAAGTGTAGAGCTCATGCTTAGCATGCACAGGGTCCTGGGTTCAATCCCCAGTACCTACATTCAAAACAAAACAAAACAAGTATTTGTAATGAAAAGGAGGAGGGTGCTGTGGAAAAACTAACCCCTGGGCCTCACTGCTTTCGTTGGACAGCAGTACATGAGCTGGTATGTACCTAATATTTTATTTTGTTTGTAAACGTGCACTGGTTTCTCGGGATTGGAGAGAATGTTTTTTTTTTTTCCAGTGAGTGGTGCTGATTAGAGAAATTTACCGCATTGTAGGTGATATTACTGTATATAGTTCACAGGTGGAACTGCAGCTGCAGCTCTGTTTGCATGTTCATCAGAGTCCGAGACTTAACCGCAAGGGACCCCGGGGCCACTTTCGTTGCCCGAAGTGGTGTGATGGCGCCACCTAGTGGGACAGGGGAGAATAGCGGTTCTGTGAGATAGGTCAAGCACCTTTCAATCTGCAGGTGGATAGCAATAACCGAGTAAATTCATTCACTGACATTTAGGGGGTGCCTACCACATGCTGTCATTTTACATACATTAACTCATTTCATCTTGACATAATCATTAAGAAATGGGCACTGTTATCCCCATTTGGCACCTGGGGAAACTGAGGCACAGAGAAGGCGAGTGACTTGTCTATGTTCAAGTAGCCAGGGAGAGGCAGGGCTGGGATTTGAGCCCTGGAGGGCTGGCTCTACAGGTGCTGCTCTTAATAACTGTGCTTTAGCCTTGCAAGTGGCAGCTTTCCTGGGAGACCCTATTCTGAGAGTCAGACTGCTGAGTCTGCGGGGAGACCTGCAGCCATTTGGAAGATTTCCAAAAGAGAAGAAAAAGAATAGAAAGTTCATACCTAAGTATGAGGACCTGGTAAGATCCAGAAAAGTCTTGCCTTTGTATGGGCTGTGGAAATCTCTGTGCATAAGTGTCCAGAAGGTGCTTGACCCTGAGATGGCTAATCCCCCAATTATACTGTGTGTTTCATGAGAGCAGAGACACAGTAAGTATGTTTTAATATAACGTCAATCTTGAGATACATTTCACATACCATACAATTCATCCATTTAAGTGTACAATATAATGCCTTTAGTATAGTCACAGAGTTGTGTAACCATCACCACGATCCATTTTTATCACCCCCAAAAGAAAGCCCACTCCCATTAGCATTCACCCACCTCTTATCCCCTACCCCCACCCCCAGCCAGCCCTAGGCAACCACAAATTTGTTTCATGCCTCCGTGGATGTGCCTATTCCAGACGTTTCATAATGAATGGAACCATACAATATTATGACCTTTGGTGACTCGTTCCTTTCACTTAGCATACTGTCTTCAAGGTTTATCCCTGGTGTAGCCTGTATTAGTACCTCATTCCCTTTTATGACTGAATAATATTGTATTATAGGGATATGCCACATTGTATTTGGCCATTCATCAGTTGATGGACATTTGGATTGTTTCTGCTTTGGGGCTCTTATGAATGATGCTACTATGAATATTTGTGTACAGGTTTTTGTGTGGACATATGTTTTCATTTCCCTTGGGTATAGACCTAGGAGTGGAATTGCTGGGTCATACATTTAACCTCTTGAGGAACTGCCAGACTTTTCCAATCGCGGCACCTTTTTTCTCATCCCCACCAGGAATGCGTGAGGGTTCCAATTTCTCCACATCTTTGTCAACACTTGGCATTATCTGCCTTTTAAATTATTATTATTATAGCCATCCTAGTTGGTGTGAAGTGACATCTCACTGGTGGGGCCATTGCTTTTTAGATTCCCAGACCACTGGAGTGGGATGGGACCACAGCATTCAGGTAGCCCAATTTGTTCATTTTACAGGAGAAGCTGTGAAAGTGGAGAGAGAAGGGACTAACCCTAAGGCACAATTAGTAAAGGAGGCAGTAACTGAGTGTATATATTTTTTCTTTTAACCAGCTAAACTAAAGCCAGATGGCCCTGAAAAGATGAAAGGATCTGAATGATGCTATTCTCTAAAACCTAGAAGAAATTTCTGCACTGTAAAAAATCAGAAGATGATGAATCAACAACTAATAACTAATAGTCACAAATAGTCACTCCATGGACCTTCCAGATCATGGATCACAGATCAAAGTAAGCACTTTCCACTTGCTTCCCTGCTTTATGCTGACAACATCATAGCTTGCAGAGTTGTAAGTGTAAATAAAGGGCCATAGGTTCCTGGGGGAGGGTATAGCTCAGTGGTAGAGTGCATGCCTAGCATGCATGAGATCCTGGGTTCAATTCCCAAACACCTCTACTAAGTAAATAAATCTAATTACCTCCTTTCATTAAAAAAATTTTTTTAAGGTTATGGTCCAGTTAATGTCTGTTGAAGTTAATAGGGAGACACTCTTGGACATGCAGCCACTTAAAAAGTCCAGCATCCACATGCCCTTCCCCCAAGAGTTACTAAGTTGTGTGAGAAATGAATCAAAATAAGGAATTCAGGAATAATAAATAAGGAATGAGAAAGACCTTGATACCAAAGAAATAGTAAACAACGAAGACAGAAAAACCGGGTTAATTATTAACGCAGTTTGCAATCTCAACACAAATGTCAAAAACTAATTTTTGAAAGAGAAGGCACCTGATGTAAAATTTTAATAATGGCCTGAAGCTAGAATTGTAGTTTATGCCTGCAGACATGTGCCCTGCGCGGCGGTGAGTTCGGCGGTGGCGGGTGCCCAGGGGCCGGTCTCGCTCCTGAACTCACTCTCCTGAGCTTAGAGGGGACACCCGGGATGGAGGGTTGCTCTCTGCGCGTGCCAGGCCAACTCCTGCTTCTTGTCCGCTGAAGGTGAAGTTCCTTCAACCTTCCCTCGGGTCCTCTTAAACTTTTGTTTCAAAAGTGTGAATATCACATTTTCCTAGTTTTAAGTGGCCACAGTTCTCTATTTTATAGCTTCAGTCATTTCAGCTGTGACCGGGGGAGGCGTGTCACTCGCCATCTTGGATGAAAGGACGAGAGGACCAGTTTAGAGCAGACTTAAGGAGCGTCTTGGGATGATGACAGTGGGGACGTAATCGCACGTCCTCGGACAAGAATTCTCAGTCCTCTCCTCTCCCTCCCTCCCTGCCCCCCTCCCCCCCCGCCAGCATCGGGCCAAAGATAGATTCCTCCATCCCCAGGCCAACCAAAGCTTAGAGTGGGTAGGATGGGTGCTTTTCTCTTGAGCATCCGTGTGTCCCAAATTATTCCCAGCCTGTCTTCCTGTGCTTCAGGCTCAACTCCGCTGGAGCGGGCGCGGCAGGGCGCCGAGTGGGAGCGAGTGGCTGGGTTGTGTCCGGGGCGGGCTGGGAAGCAGGGTGGCCGCGGGGGTGCGGAGCCGCAAGGGCCCGGCCGGCCTGACACCACCTGGCGGAGTCTCGGGGAAGAGTCTTAAAGGCGCGCGCGCCCCGCGCCCAGCGCACTCCACCGGGAGCCGCCGAGAGCTAGCCTCCCTCTCCCGCACGGCGCTCCGGGAGGTAAGTGCGGTCCGCCGAGCCGGAGTCGGGGCCCGGTGGCGCGGCCCCGGGCAGCCCCGCGCTCGGGAAGCTCGGGCTAGGGCCGCGATGGCTAGGCGGCGCCCAAGTTGTTTGAAGGCCTCGGAGGGCAGCTGGAGTGGTGAGCTCCTGGGCGGGGACCGCGGGGTGGCCGCGGGCCGGGGCCGTCTGAGGACGGGCGTCCCCGGCGGTGATGCCCGGGAGGCACCGGCGCGCGGCGCACGCTCCAGCCTCGGCCCCGCGCCCCGCGCACTTGGCGCGCTCCGGCCGCGCCCCCGGCCAGCCCAGCCCGGCGGAGCCGCCACCTGGGCTCCGCGCCTTGCTCCCCGCCCGGGGCCCCGGCGGCCCGCTCGCCCCGCGGTCGCGCCCGGTCACGCCGGCAGGCCGCGCTCGGCGGCCGGCCAAGTCCGCCCCAGTCCCGCCGCGCCCGCGCCCGCGCCCCGGGCCACCCCGCCCGGCCTCTCGGCGCTGCGCCCCTCGCCTTCCCCAGCTCCAGTCGCTCGCTATTTTCACACCTCCCAGTGCCCCGGCCCCGGCGCCTGATTCAGTGCTTAGTAATTAATTTGGCGTTTCAGAATGGTCAGCGGGCTGGATAATGGGCGCATTCATCCCCCGGGCTAATCTGAACAGAGGTGGGAAGAAAGGCTTTCACAGACAGAAAATGCCATTCGCTGAGCGCTCAAAGGGGCTGTCACTCCCAGAATAAATCGCCGCCGCGCCTGCCGGCTCCTCTGGCCATTTCCATACAGCCCGGCCCGCGCCGCGGACCCACCGGCCTCGGCCTCGGCTCCCGGGAATCACTCACTCGACTGCCTTCGACGGGAAAGTCGGGCGAGAGCGAGACCCAGGCGGGGCCCGAGGGGAAACCAGGAGGCAAGGGGCTCGGGTTAAGGCCGCAGGGGACAAAGAGCTTGATTAGAAAATCAAATGCTAAACTAGAAGGAGGCGCAGCTAATTCAAGCCGCGGACGTTGGAGCTGGGCTGGGGGAGCATCCGTCCCAAAGCCTGAGGTTCGCATAAAAGGAGGATCCGCGGCCCAGAGCCGTCCACAGCTGCCCGAGGTCACACAGAAAGCTTCAGGATCTCCAAATTGTACCTGGAAGCCAGCGCACGAGCATAGATCGCAGAGACAGGGCCCGCTGGTGGAGTCCCGACCCTCATCAGACGTTTAATTTCGGATTCCCTGAGACATAAGCTCTTGGCCTGCGGGGCGGGAGGTGACACCATGCTCTCCGCGGCCTCCAGCTCACCACTCCTGCCTGGACCGTAGGGTATGACCAGGGGCATGATCTGAATCGGTGACCGCTCTTTATGCTCTGGCCGCGGGTCTCCCCGAGTGTTGGGCACAAGTTGTCTACGGGCTCTGCGAGTGGGGCCTCTCCCTGGCGGCGCCCCCTGCCCTCCGCGAGGGAGGATCGTGAGCGGCAGCCGCAGTCCTAACCTCGAGGACCGCGCCGCGACAGCGCCCCCAGCCCGGCCGTAGAGCCTCGGGGTGGGCAGGGCCCGCTTGGCTCTCTCCAGAGTTAAGCTCCGGACACTTGACTCTCCTGCCGTGAGGGCTCACCGCGCGTCCACCGCACAGGGCAGATTTGGCCCTGGGCCTTTGTGGCCACGGGGACCCTCCCATGGGGAAAAAGAAGGAGCTCTGGCCCTAACGCCCAGCCTCACCTTGGTTGAGAGGCTGGAACAAGGGAAGCTGGCTGGAAGGGGCCTTTCTGGAATGGCCAGATGGGTGTCCCAGGGTGTGGAGGGCATCTAATCCCATGCCACTCGCTGACTTCTGAGTGGAAGTTACTCCTCCCTCTGAGTCTCAGTTTCCTTGTCTGCAAGGCAAGGGTGAAATGAGATCACACTTGGCTCCAAGTGCGCAGCCCTGGGTAGAAGTATCCCAGGCACCGCTCACACCCCGACCAGCAGCAGCTCCCCGGCATCTCTCCAAGTCTTCATCAACACCTCTCCTCCCAGTTTAAGGACTCCTTGGATTTTTTTTCTCAGGCTGCTTCCACCAACTCTTGCTGCTTCTGGGCTCTCCTTGAAACCACACATTCAAGAGCAGGAAGGAGCCCTTCAGAGACTCTCAGGCCATTTTACAGATGGTGATACTGAGCCTGGAAGTGGCCTGCGGGTGTCATCCAACTAATTAGTTAGGGGACTTGAACTGGAGAGGGCTTCATGCAGAGAAGTCATTCTGTGACTCTGGGCAGCAGCTTCTGTCCCCACCTCCCCAGGCTTCCCCAGGCCTGAGGAGGGGCCCAGAAATCTGCATTTTAAACAAAAATCCTAAAGCATTTTGATGCTGGTCGGGTAGAAACTATATTTAGGGAAACCCAGCCCAAACTGGGCTCTTTCCCTAGCAGCCCCGTCCCTCCCAGGACCACCGGCCTTGATCAGCAGAACAGTTTTTACCATCTCCCACCCCCTCTGAAGGCCTGTAGTGGGTGGCGTGTGCTACTAGGAGATACCAGGGGTCTCCTGGGTGTAAAGCCTATGAGGGAGCAGATGTAGGGGAGCTGAGCGCCCTGCCAGATGAGGAATGGTCTCAGTGGGCTGCTGCTTGGACGTTGCACCCCCCACCCCCAAACCTAGGGGCCTCCTCTTACCAACACACTTTCACAGCTGGACCTAACTGTGCACTTCAGGCCCCACACAGACAGTACAAATGTGCCTGGAGGCCCCCCTTAGCCGGGCAAACCCTGCCCACGCCAGGGACAGAGCAGCCCGCCTGGGGATCGGTGCCAGCAATAACCCAGGTGCGAGCCGTGGCCCGCAACACCCAACACCTGCCTCTTCCCCACCCTGGGGCTCAGAGGAGAGAAGGTGTGAGGGGTGCAGGGGGGGCAGGCCTGAGAGGCTAGAAGAAAGTTAGTGGGGGGAGGAGAAGCTGTTAGGAACAGAGGGGGACCAGGGGAGGGGACGAATCCCTATTTATGTGAGCTGTTTGTAGCTGTGGATTGTAAAACTGGGCAGGACTCTCTGGAGTAATTCATAGTGTTTGGACAAGACAAACATTGCTCTGCTTTAAACAAACCTCGAGAAAGGTCAGGCTGGTTCATCCCTTTGCTGCAAATCGCTGAGACTATCCAGATGATGAGAAAATCAGATCTTAGCTGAGGGGGCCCAGGCAGGAGGAGGCAGCTGCCTCCTGAGCCCTTTGGATCCAAGGTGAGGGCACCCAGCCCCGGGGAGGGTCCTTGGCTCCCACTCCGGAGACCGGAGACGTGGGTTGTGTGTGTGTGTCACAGGTGATGAGACATCATTCATGCCAAGGATCCTCTGCTTTCTTGAGCCAACCTGACCTGCAGTGAATCTTCTTCGTGTGGGCGAAGTTAATGGGAATCAAAGGCCCACGGATGCAGAATTCGATCCACTAACCTCAAGCCCAGATGTGCTCCTGGACACCAAGAAATCCCTGCTCCTCACATAGGGTCTGGGGCCCTCGGTGTTCATTTGGCAAATGTTTTTGAGTGCCTTCTACGCGCCAGGCCCATGCTAGGTGTTGGGCGTATGGTTGTGAACAAGAAAGATGTTGCGCCCCGACCCTCCCCCTCCCTGTCTTCCCCCAGAAGAGAAGCCTCTCCACCGCCACCATCACCTCAACAAGCTCCTGGCTGAGACCCAGCCTGTCAGGTCCCAGGCCAGGCCTGGCAGCAAGGACCGGCTTCCGTAAGTGTGAACTGCCATCAGGATTGTGATTACGACTGTGGTTGTGACTACGGTTGTGATTGTGATGACGGCTCCGACGGTGATGATGGGGGTGATTATGCCTGTGGTTGCCATTAGAAGACTCCACTACTGAGGGATCTACCTGACCCTGAGGTGGATGCTCCGTATTGATACTGACTTTCCATGCTTGTTGACTCACCATTAATATTAATTGGTGAGATGCTTCTTAACATCGAAGCCCAGTCTTTCTCTGGTGCTCATTGTCACTGTCCTGTACCTGGTCTCCTGGTGCCTGGGGTAGTTTGTCATCCTCTCAAGAGAATAATGGTAACCATGGTGATGGTAGTGGCACTGGGGTAGCTGGTTCCACACGACTTTAGTAAAATTATATTTGTTCAAACCTTTGGACACTTCAGGGTTTTCGTATAGGCTATATTTTTTTTTTTACTCTGTACTACAGATCTCCATGGGAGAGATGGAAGGAAAGAAGGATGGAAATAAAGAAGGAAGGAAAGGGGGGGAGTGTCTAGCTCAAGTGTTAGAGCTCATGCTTAGCATACACACGGTCCTGGGTTCAAGCTCAGTACCTCCTCCAAAAAACAAACAAACAAACAAACAAACCTAATACCCCCCCCCCCAAGACGGAGGGAAGGAAGGGAGGAAGAAGAGCAGCAAAGGGACAGATAATCTTACTATCCCCTTTTTTTCAGAAGAGGAATTGATGTTCAGAGAAGTGAAATGACTTGCCCCACTGTCTGAGTTCGGGCTGTTAGAACAGGCGACCATAGTCTAGCGGCCTGAGCAACAGGTGTTTATTTCTCACAGTTCTGGAGGCTGGGAAGTCCAAGGTTAAGGGGCCAGCCCATTCCGTTCCTGCTGGGAGCTCTTTAACTGGTTTGCAGACAGCTGCCTTCTTGCTGTGTCCTCATGCGGTGGAGAGAGCGATCATGTCTCTCACGTCTCTTCCTTTTTAAAAAAAATTTTTTATATTAAATTTAATTGTTAAAATTTAGATGTAATTGGCATGCGACATTGCATTAATTTCATGTCTCTCTTGTAAGGACCCTAATCCTATCATGAGGGCTCTACCTTCACGACCCAATCATCTCCCAAAGGCCCCTCCTCCAAATACTATCACACTGGGGATGAGGGCTTCAAATAAATTTGGGGGAGGGGCACAGTCATTCAGTCCCTAGCACCCACGGCCACAGAAGTGTGAAGGTCTGGAAGGGCACATGCCTGGAGCACAGTCTGAGCCTGCACTGCTCCGCTGCTCACCTAAGCAGCTCCCGGCCAACAGGGCGAGGAACCTGGGGCCCCTGGGAGACCCCATAAGCCAGGCTCAGCCAGAGGCGAGGAGGAAGCTCCCTAGGCTGGGTCATGTCCGTCCAGCCGTGTGTCTAGTTTCTGGCATCATTCTGGGGGCTGGCCCGGTGGCGCTCCCTGCCTGATGGTAGCATCAGTGAGTCCCCACCTCCCCCCCCCATTCCTACTTTCCTTTAATACTTTATTATAGTCGAATAATCCATGCATTTATACAATCGGTTTGGAATCAATGGTCCATGTCTCTTCCTCTGTACCACCTCTTGGAATTAGCTCCCTCAGTTTTCTCCCTGTGTGACCTGTAGACCAGTAATACCTCATTTTTACTGACATTTGCCAGAAAATAAGGTGTTCCACGTAATTGATTTTTGCAGTTAACAGAAGCATACTCCTTTGAGCACAGAAACTTTTTATGTAATCGTTTTTCACAAAAAGCTTGTTTCCATCAAAATCATGATTTTTCCCCAACCTGTGTTAGCAGAATCAAATATAGCAGGTGTGACCTACATATGGTGGAATGGGTGACCCACAGCCCACTCCGATGGCTCCTTCTGAAGCCATCTTTAGGGACATCTGCCTCTGGGCAATTCACTCAGCCTCCCTGCCTCAGTTTGCTCACTTGGGAACAGGGGAGCAGTGGATGGACGTTCTCCCAGGGAGGGCCCCATGCCTTCCTACCTCGGCTGGGTTCTCATACAGTAATGCCCTCAGGAAGCTGGATGGTTGCAGGACCTGGGTGGTGGCTGTGATGGATTCTACTGTCAGCTGTCCCTTCTCAGCGTATCAGTGATCCCCAGTCACCCATTCCCCTGGGATTCTAATCTGCGGTTCTCTGTTACCCTGGAGAACAGAAGATGCCTGACCTCATCTTATAAACACTTCTAAGTGAAGAAGTCTGGCATCCCTGAGGACTGAAATCCCCAGATGTCGTAGTGACTCTTCTCTCAAAGGCCTAGGAGACTACTGACTTGCTTCTGGACTGTGCTCTGAATTGTAAAGGATGCTGCAACCCTGGCCTCCAGAAAAGGGGATTTACACTACCTTAATACAGACATCAAGCACTTGGCAAGCTTCTGTGGGACGTGCTGAACTCCACATTGTGGGAGGTAAAAGAGCAGGGAGATGAAGCCACAGAGCCCATGTGAAGAAGACCCCAAGGGAGACTTCAGGAATGTTTCAAAACCAGTGTTAGCACACCATCTTTCTGTTCCTTTCACTTACCCCAAGCTCGCCTTTTAAGAGTTGCAAGAGTCCCTCTCAATCCTGGCATTTCTAGGATTTGGTGATGTCTTAGTTCCTGTGGTCTCTGTACCAAATTGCCACAAACTTGGTGGCTTAAAACAACGAAAGTCCATTCTCTCATCGTTCTGGAGGCCAGAAGTTCTAAATCAGGATCACCGGACTAAACTCAAAGGCTGTGCTTTCTCCAGAGGCTGGAAGGAGAATCAGTTCCTTGTCTCTTTCCGCTTCTGGTAGCTGCCAATATTCCTTGGCTTGTGGCCACATCACTCTCATCTCTGCCTCTGTCTTCACATGGCCTTCTCATCTTCCTTCTTGTCCTATCTCTCTCTGCCTCCCTCTTATACACTCATGATGGCATTGAGGGCCCACCCAGACAGTCCATGATAATATTCCTATCTCAAGATCCTTAATCACACGTGCAAAAACCCTTTTTATTTGCCATATACAGTAACATTCACAGGTTCTAGGGATTAAGACATAATCATTCCTGTGCGGGGGCAGGGGGGTGTTGAATTTTTTAGCCTACCACAGCTGGTCACATCAATTATCCATAATTTTGTGGTCTTTGATTAATTTTTAATGAATTTGTAAAGGCTTTCCCACTCTGTGCCAGGCAGTCTGTTAAACACTAGGATTCAAAGAGAAAAGACACAGTTCCTCACTCAGAAAGCTCATGGATTAATCAGGGCAACAATATGATATTAAAAGCCACAGGAAAAGCAACTTCAAGGCCTTAGAGTACCTAGGATGCATCCCGTAGAGTTCAAATTCCTTATCAAAGTCTGCAAGGTGCTGCATACTCTGGCCTTATCAACCTCTCTGACCTCCCTTCTTACCACTCCCCTTCTCACTCGCCAAGCCCCCACTAAGTTGACTGCCTTCTCATTCCTTAAACAAGTCGATTCTACCTCAGGACCTTTGTACTTGCTGTTTCCTCACCCTGGAAAGCACAAAGCCCCGGTATCCCCACCATATCCCCACAGCAACCTTCCTCACTTAACTCTGCTCTACTGGACCAGAGAGCCCCCAGCCCAAGTACCTTGTCTAAAATCCACCTTTACCCCTGGTACGCTCTGTCCCCTCCTCTGCTTTATTTGTGTTCCTAGTACTTATCACAATCAAGTTGCCCTTGTCTGGGCCATGACCATGCTCCAAACAAGCATTCTGAGATGTGATGGCTAGAACTTTCCAGAAGATCCTAAACTCAAATGCATCCTGTTTTCATTTCCAATTCTCTTACTTGTTTGGCCTGAGTAGCACATTGACCTAATTTCAAGTGGATCAGAGTGGGGTTGTGGGGGAGGATTCTGCTAGGGTGAATCTGTAAATGTAAGGAGCCATTTTTCAGTTGTCATAATGACTGGTGAGTGTGTCGGGGGTGGGACTTAGTGGCATTTAGTGGATGGGAGTCAGAGATGCTGACTGTCCAGAGGTGGGCTGGACCGTTCTTCCCAGTGAGGAATTGCCTGGCCCCAAATGCCGACAGCACCTCTAGGGGAGAAACTATCTTAAGGAAACAGTTTGTATTTGAGTCCTAAAATAGTATTTTTCAGTTGTAATCGACAACTTTTCACCCTATAAGAGTATTTCAAATTATTTCTCCCCAAATACATCACCTTCTGCTAAACCTATGTCCCACAAACCATTTGCGTCCCCTTCCTCTTGGTGTCACTCCAGTGTCACCTCTACATTTTGTAGTTTCACCGAGGGGATGCCCTCTTTCACATTCTGTGTAAGTGTTCCTTGAACTTAGCCCCAACTCAGGGCTCAGAGGCCCCCCCCACGATTTTCCCCACCCAGAAAACCGTCCTTTTATTTGCACCCTTTGTGTCTTTCCTCCAAGGCCAGTCTTCCACCCATGACAAAGCTTCCCCTGATGGTGACCCATTTTCTTTATTTAAATAGCGTTCAGGGTGGGACCTTGTCAAAAGCTTTTTGCAAATGAAAATAAATTACATCTGCTGGTTCCCCTTATCCACAGGCGTTTTTCACCCCTTCAAAGAGCTCTGGTAGATTAAAGGATTTGGCGGATTTGGGGTTTGTATGGGCTTCTCTGCCCAACTCCGGAATCCTCAGCCAAGAAGCCGACAGTAGGGAGGGCCTGAGCTGAAGGCGCAGATAAACAACACAGAGGCGACGAATAAACCTCCAGGAAGCCCCACGCTATACGCGCCTGCTCTTCCATGCTCTAAACCCTTTTCCAGAACAGTCACATCTCTTGACTTGTCAGAGGACCTGGGATCCCTGGAGCAATCTTCATGAGGCTGATCAAGTGAGCTGAGTCTTGAAGCCTTGAAATGAGAGGAGGTCCCAAATTCTTCCAGGGTGAGCGATCTGAGCATTATGAGTAATAGAAAAAAAAAGAAAAACAAAAAAAAAAGGAAAAAACCCAAACAATAAAAGCCCTAAACTACCACATATTGAGCACCTACTCTGTCAACTTCTTTCCTTTCCAGTACATCTTTTTAATCACTCTAACGAGCCTATAAGGTAAGTGTGATGACCCCATGTCACCGTGAGAAAATGGATGGGTTTTCTACTTGATGGGTGAAGCAACTTGCCCAAGGTCTCACAATTCAGTTGGAGTTGGACTCGAGGTTTGTCTAAGTTAAGTTCTTTCTGTTTCTGAAAGCAGCACAGTCACACGGACCACACTGACCCTCTGGGAGGTCAGATGCCTGCATCAGTTTCCTCTGCTGCTACAATCTCCAGTCTATGTTGGAAGTCCTGGGAACCAATTCATCTAACGTGTGTTCTCTTAACTGAACCAGACGTGCTCAGAAGCCAGTCCAGCCAGGTCACAGCTCCAATTTCTGGTAGACTTGGATCCCTCTCCTGTCTAGAAATGGCTGAGACCCGTTTGCATCAGATAACATCTTATCCGTAGGTGCTAAGAGCTTCGAACCCTGCAACCAGACCATTTTAGTTCAGATCTACTTAGTGAGACGATCTTCGGCAAATTACCTTCCCGAGTCTCAGCTTCCTCCTCTGTAAAATGGAGCTAATGATATACCTATCTCATAAAATTCTTATCCGAATTATGAGTTAATGACTAATAAAATGCCTACAAGAGGGCTTGGCACACAGCAAGAATTATATCAATGTTTGATTTAAAAAGTAAAAAAAAAAAAAAAAAGAAAGAAAGAAAGAAAGAAGAAATAAAACCCTTAGTCATGCCCAGGATGAAGGTCCCTCGGGTCATCTCATTTCTTCGAATTCCTGACTCTCTTCCCTGCAAACCATTAGCCTGTGTCCTCTGGTCCTTCCCCCCATCCCCCCCATGGTGGGATGTTCCCTTCCCTGCATCCTCACCCTGTTCACTGGTGGCTCTCTTGGCCTTCAAGCTTACCCCATATACCCAGCGCCCAGGCAGGGGGAGCTGTTGTCCTCCTCAATTCCCACTGTTCCTTCCATCTTTGTTAAAACAACAGCAAGGCCCTGCTCCTTTAAGGCCAGGACCACACAACTGCTCTGTCTTCTATATCTCATCCTTGCATCTCCACCCCATCGAGGTCACTCTTCTTCTTCTTTGAAGACACTAGCACCTGGGTCAGAGTTCATCTCAGCCCCAAGCTGGTACTGAGGTGGACAGCCCAGCTGGTGCGTTGACCTCTCCAGTCACCTTCCCAGCCTCAGCAGGCCTTGTCATCACCCGGAGCTGTTCCACCTCTGGGACCCTCGGTGCAGGCATCCAGTTTTGGACCATGATCATCTCAGTTATTCCCATCTCATCTCTTCTTCTGTCTTCCTGAACCTCTAGACCAGCTCTGTCCAATAGAACTTTCCATGATGATGGAGATGTTCTTTATTGGAGCTATCCAAGTCAGGGGCAGCTGAGGAACTGAGCTTGAAATTCTATTTAATTTTAACTCATTCACTGAAATGGCCATGGCGACATGTGGTTGAACAGCAGGGTTCTAGAACCCTAGCCTGTTCCTTCTTCCATTGGTGGCCTGACTTCACTTCCTTCTCTCTTGAACTTTGTCTCCATGGTCCATCACAGCAGCCACCCTCTTGCCCTTGTCCCTTGGTCCCACCTCCTGGAAAAAACTATCAACTTTAGGTTAATCCAACTGTTCTGCTTTCTCTAGGTCTACACAGGGGCTGCTGGGCACTGCTGGGGCTTGACTTTGCCGGGAGACATTCTTTCTCATAGATGGTCACCAACCTCTATTGGACCTTGAATTCTGTCCAGCCAGCAAGTCCCCTTCTCCTTAAGGACCCAATCAAGACTTCCTGCCTTTCCAAATCTGCTCCCTCACTGTCAGCGGGTGGTGTCACTTCCTAGTGCATTGAAACAAGAGCAGCTTTCAGACCACCTGATCACCCATTTTCCGAGGCTAGTTTTATCTGTCTTCAGCATCCTCCTTCTGATCCTTCTTGTCAACATTCAGGCTCGCTCAGATAGCCTTATCTTATAAACAAAAATAGAAAATGCCAACCTCCCGTCAATCCCGTGTCACCTTCCAATCACCCCATCTCTTTCCTACCACTTGTTTTCACACCTCTCCAAAGCCACCTACCCTTGCTGTCTCCACTTTCTCACCTCCCGTTCACTTTATAACCTGAGGCAGCCTGGCTTCTGTCCCCACCACTCCTCTGCCACTACCAGTCAAGGTCACCAATGACTTCCTTGTAGTTGAATCCAAAGGACTCTTTCAGATCTTATCTTGACCTTGAAGGCATGGGATACTTGCTCACTGCCCCTCCTTCCTGGAAACTTGCCTGTTGGTTTCCAGGACACCTGAGTCTCTTGGTTTTCTTCCTCCTACTCTGGCTACTTCTAAGTTTTCTCGACACTATCTTTCTAGGGGGATCCTGGGGCTTCACAGGTAAGGCTGGGTGCCAAGAACGGCGGCTCCCCCCCCCAGCGCATTCCTTGCTGGAACACCTGGGAATGCGCTTTCTCACCCAAGAGCCTCCCTGTTGTGTTTTGAACGCGTTTGTCCTGTGAATCCTGCCGCTCAGAGCCTGACACGCCTTTTCGGGTGTGTATTTATCGCCCCCACTTTGAGAAGCTCTCACAACACTTGGACATCTGTTTTTTTCATTTGTCCCCTCAAAAGGCCGTCTGCTGGAGGAAGGGACACTGACAGATTAGAGAGCATTGGGAGAGGCTGCAGAGTGGTCAGAAAAAAAGGGTCCTGTGAGAACTCATACAAAAAACTGGGAACATTTTGCCTAGGAGCAATAAAACCGAGGGGTGACACGGGGCTGATTTTCAAGAATTTGAAGAGGCAGAGCCTTGGTTGGGGCTGCTGTGTGGAACTGGAATCAAACCAGCTGTACAAGTGACAGGGTTTTCCCAGAATGCTGTGGACCTCCAGGCTGCAAAGTGAGAGTCCTGGGCACCAGGACCTACCGCAGAAGATAAGCTTAGACCTCAGTGATCACAATAAAAGTGGGAAGTGCCCTTCCTGCCCCACATATCCTTCCTGAAGACCACTGGCCTAAGCTCAGCTGGTGAGGTGCAACCCCCGGGAGTACAGTTTCAAACTTGCTGCCACGTGAGGCCCATCAAAAGCTCTGGGACAGAATCATAGCAGGAGGAAGGCTTGAGAGCGCTGGGCAATCCGGTTTTGCAGATACTCCAGGAATCAAGTCGGGTGGGCAGTGAGCAGGGCAGCCCGATGAGCCTCTTTCAGACCCATTTTTGTCAGACTGTCTTCCTGACCTGTGTTTTGGTGTGAGGCCATTAGTGTACACTGTGGGCCAACACAGACACCCTCTGAGGGGTTTAGGGATGTTGAAGATGTTTGCTTGTTACCTCACACTGTGTTCTCTTTATGAGGCCCCCCAGGAGAAATTCCTGTCTGATTTTAGTACCAAGAATAGTTGTAATTCTCTTGAGTAATAGGTCTGTTTTTATCCCATGGACGCTGGGAATTGTGTAACTGACATGGTCTCCTTTTCATTTTGGCTGCGGGAAAGCTGAGAGACAAATTTGTGGCCCACCACCAGGAAGTGAATAGGGCATTCTAGGGGGCGCTTAACCTTTATTCCCATCTCTACTTTGTCTTCCCTCTTAGTTTCTCTTTCTTCTCTTAGTTCTCCTTGTTTTACTGTGTACAGTCAAGAACAGACAAGCAAAAACAAAAATCACCTATAATCTAATCTCACTTTCCCGAGATACCTACAAGGAACAATGTTGTCTTTTCAGGCATACTTTAAAAAATAAAAATGAGAGTATGCTGTGCATAGTGTTTATTGGAGGGGGCACAGTATTTTGTAAATGGCTTTTTTCATTTTATATGTCATGAACCTCTTTCCATTGCATTAAATGTCCCTCTTTAAATAATTTTAAAATTCTATGAAGAGCTAGCAATTTAAAACTAACAACTAACATTTCTGCAGCCCCTTAATGTGTGCCTGGCTTTATGTATATTCACATATATCTTTATGTGAAAGTATACTCACGTAGATGGATCTAAATACAATATGTATGCATACATATTATAAGCTATAATTTCCGTATGTGTTAACTCATTTGATGCTCACAATCCTGTGAGATAGAAATTATTGTCCCCCTTTAACAAATGAAGAAACCAAGGTACAGAAAGATGCAAAATTTGCCAAGGTCATACTTTGGCTCCAAAGCACGTGCTCCTAACTGCTCTGCTGGCTTTCCGTATGCCATTGGGATTTCACAGTCCACAATGGTTAAACATTTCACAGTCCACCTGGTTAAACATAAAAAAGAAACGTTTATCTCCTTCCACCTCACTTTCTTATTTATGTTATTTTGCTTTGTTTTAAGTCCCCTTGTAAGTCACCTGAAATCCCCTCTGCCACAAGGCAAGTGTAGAGAGTGGTACACAGCACAAGAAGGTAAAGTTAAAGTGTTCCCCCAGGGGAGGGGATGAATCCAGGCTGCCCTGCAATGGAGAGGATTTATGTCTTTGGGCTGCAGTGAACTTCCATCCCTGGAAGAGCTGGCTTGGGTGGCCGTCTCTCAGGGAGGCTGGGGAAGGCTGTCTTCCAAAGAAACTGAGCTGGGCCAGACCAGCCCCAAGGCTCCTTCGTACATTCTCGGAGTTTATGAAAATACCAGTAAGACAAAATGAGGCACTCAATGGAGATAATGCAGCAAGTCAGCTGTTGGGCCAGAACCAGGACCCTGTGCTTTCAATCCAGGATCACTCATCTAAAAGTAACAACAGCAGTTTAGTTCCAAACTCTCAGCCCAGTGTATTCTTTCCCCAGAGTGCTTTGGCTACTGCTGCAAGATGGTCAAAAGGATGCTGTCACTGTCCTCTGTCCTTTTGTTAGTGTGGCAGAGAGGAAGGGAAGGAGAATCTGGGTGGCCCTGAGGATGCCCTATGAGACTACAGTTGGGTGGGACTATCCATTTGACAAACGGGAGGACAGGAAGGAGCCAGGTTTCTTTCTATTCCTGGATGTTTACTAGCTGGGAGATCTTGGTCAAGTTTCTTACCTCCTGAGACCTGAGTTTCCTCATCTGCAAAATAAGAGTTTAATACCTACTTGCAAAGCTGTTGTGGGCTCCCAAGAGATAGTATGGGCTACAGCACCCTTAAAAACTGAGTCAATAAGGACCTATAAAGCTGCCTCTGTATCTGGGGGCAGCTAGACAGAGGCCTGGCAGGGCCATCCGGGAGGGGCGTTGGCCAGTGCCCAGATGCTGTCAGGCTTTTTCCCCACTTCACCCTCCAGCCCACTACAGCTCCTCCGGCAGGAAAGGGGCCGCGTTCCCAAAAGAGGCCCACAGCATGGTGACAACTGTGTGGGGGGGGTGGGGGGCTTGGGGTGGGGAGTCAGAGCTCCTTCTCGCCGGACTCCAGGGGCTTGGGGCAGGAGGAGTAAGCCAGCAGAGGTTCCATCCTCCTCTTCCTCCCGATCCCGGGCTGTCTGCCCACGGGGCACGGCCCTGTACGCGGTGCCACCGCGGCCATCAGGCTGGGTTAGAGGAAGGCCCGACCCCGACGCGGCAAAGAAAACAAACACAGATGTGTTTGCCCGGGACCAGGAGGGAGAAAAATCTCCCACTCCCCCGCCGCCTGAGCGCTCCCCTGGGCGTGGGGCTGGCGGAAACCTGCGGGGCTCTCACGGCAGCGCAGGGCCGGGGCGACGCGGACGGTCCCCGGCCGGCCCCTCCTCCCTCGGCGGGGTGCGCGCCGGGCCCAGCCCCCCTCTCCGGGGTTTCCCCGGGCGCTTTCCTCGCTTTCTCTTTGTCTCTGCTTCTCTTTCTCGGGCGCCCGGGTTCCCACCCGATCGTGCTCCCGCTCTCTCCAGGTCCCGGGCCGCTTCCCTTTAACTTTCTTCTTTCCCGGGGTTAAAACTTTGCTCGCGAGCGGGCGGCAACTCGCCGACGTTATTGGCCGGCGCCCCGCCCGGCGGCCCCGCCCCCCGCCCCCGCGCTCCCCTCCGCCCCCCACTCCCAGCGCGAGTGGCGGCGGCGGCGGCGGCGGCGGCGGCGGCGGCGGCGGCGGCGGCGGCGGCGGCGGCGGAGCCTTTGGGGGCGTGCGTGCGTGTGTGAGTGCGCGCCAGCCAGCGGGAGTGTGTGTGCGCCCCGGGCGCGGGCTGGGCGGCACTCGCACGGCGGCTGAAGCGGCGGGAGCCGGGCGGTCGCGTCGTCACTCGAGAGAGAGAGGCGGCGGCGGCGGCCGGGCCGGGCCGGGCCGGGGCTGGGGCAGCGGCGGCCGCGCCGGGCATGGAGCTGGCAAGCCCGCGCTGAGGCAGGACGCGCCTGCTAGCAGCCAGCGAGAGGCTCTCCGCCGTCCGGCGCGCGGGCTCCCCGGCCGGGGCCGGGCAAACTTTTCTTTCTCTTTTGCCGTCTCCAGAGGTAAAGTCCCGAACGCGGACTCGCCGGCGGGGTTGCGATTCGACACAGAGGAACGGGACCCTGGGCTGCGGGGAGGAGGGGGCGCGGGCCGTGCGGGCTCGGGGGGGGGGGGGGGCACGAGCTCTCCTGTGTCCGAGATTTGGGATACTGGCGGGCCGGCCGCGGACAGGCAGACGGGCGCGGGCATGACCCAAGGGCGGCGTGGAGGCGGTGGTGGCGGGGAAGCCGAGTGATCCCGACTCGCCGCCGGTAGGGAAGAAGAGGCGCGGGCCGTGCGGGCTTGGGGGGGGGTCCCCGGATTTGCCTGCCCCCGGGACGCGGGGAAGCGAGGCGGGCGTTCGGCGGCGGGCTTGGTGCCGGGGAAGCCGGGCGTTTGCCCGCGCCCCCGCTCGCCGCGCCCCCGGCGGGTGGAGGGAGTGGGGCGGGCTGGCTGAGCGCGGCTCCCCTTTCTCCGCAGGCGCCTTCTGCGGCGGGCAGAACGACTCTTCGGCGCGGCGGGGCCGGGGCAGGCTGGACGCAGCATGATGCGCGCAGTGTGGGAGGCGCTGGCGGCGCTGGCGGCAGTGGCGTGCCTGGTGGGCGCGGTGCGCGGCGGGCCCGGGCTCAGCATGTTCGCCGGCCAGGCGGCGCAGCCCGACCCCTGCTCGGACGAGAACGGCCACCCGCGCCGCTGCATCCCCGACTTTGTCAACGCGGCCTTCGGCAAGGACGTGCGCGTGTCCAGCACCTGCGGCCGGCCCCCGGCGCGCTACTGCGTGGTGAGCGAGCGCGGCGAGGAGCGGCTGCGCTCCTGCCACCTCTGCAACGCGTCGGACCCCAAGAAGGCGCACCCGCCCGCCTTCCTCACCGATCTCAACAACCCACACAACCTGACGTGCTGGCAGTCGGAGAACTACCTGCAGTTCCCGCACAACGTCACGCTTACGCTGTCTCTCGGCAAGAAGTTCGAGGTGACCTACGTGAGCCTGCAGTTCTGCTCGCCACGGCCGGAGTCTATGGCCATCTACAAGTCCATGGACTACGGGCGCACGTGGGTGCCTTTTCAGTTCTATTCCACGCAGTGCCGCAAGATGTACAACCGGCCGCACCGCGCGCCCATCACCAAGCAGAACGAGCAGGAGGCCGTGTGCACTGACTCGCACACCGACATGCGCCCGCTCTCGGGAGGCCTCATCGCCTTCAGCACTCTGGACGGGCGGCCCTCGGCGCACGACTTCGACAACTCGCCCGTGTTGCAAGACTGGGTCACGGCCACCGACATCCGCGTGGCCTTCAGCCGCCTGCACACGTTCGGCGACGAGAACGAGGACGACTCGGAGCTGGCGCGCGACTCGTACTTCTACGCCGTGTCGGACCTGCAGGTGGGCGGTCGCTGCAAGTGCAACGGCCACGCGGCCCGCTGCGTGCGCGACCGCGACGACAGCCTGGTGTGCGACTGCAGGCACAACACAGCCGGTCCGGAGTGCGACCGCTGCAAGCCTTTCCACTATGACCGGCCCTGGCAGCGCGCCACCGCCCGCGAGGCCAACGAGTGCGTGGGTGAGTGGGGCGCCGCGGGGACGGGGGCGGCGGGTGGGGACCGGGGCGGCTGCTCCTGGGTCTCGCGACCGTGGGTTCTCCGGAGCGCCGGTGGACTCCGCCGCTGAGGGTCGCCAGCTGCGTGGATGTGGGAATGGTGGGAGGCGCGTTCCGGATGTCCTGGACCAAGGAGGGCAGAGAGCCGGTCCACTCGTGCGCCTGGCACTGGCCGTGGACTCTCGGGTTTGGGTCTAGTGCACTGTGCGAAGCCAAGAAGAAGAACGAGAAATGCTGCGGGAGAAGGCTTTGCAGAAAATTTGCTGACGGGTCCTCCTAACCCCGGATTCAAAGGCAAAAGCTCATTGCCTTCCCCTCAGTTTGGCGGGACCCTGGGATCCACCTCCGCCCCACCCCACCCCCCTTTCCTAATCTGCTGCTGAGCGCCCTGTTGGGGACCCCGGCCCGGTTCCCGGGAAGTTCCAGCTCCGCGACCACAAGTCCCTTGGGAGATGGCAAAGGGATTTGCAGTTTGGGGCCAGTTCGGTACCCGACGAATATCATTTCTGCGTCCTCCATTTGTCTTTTATGGCTTGGAAAAAACAGTATGTATTTTCCTTTTGCACAGCGTGTTTAAGTTAACAAAAGAATGATGTGATTTAAATCAATTACTACCTACAGATTACAAAGGGAGTTCACTAATTATTTTAAACTAATTCAATCCCTATCCAAAAAAGAATACCAGATTTTTTTTTTTTTGGTTAGCTTCAGGATTTGGTGAAATTAAACAGTTCCGAATTAACTAAGGGCGCAGATTCTAATTTTAATGGGATCTAGGTGCCTGGAAGAGAAATCTGACAAAACCAGCCCTGGTGGATACTGCTGGGTCAGAAATGAGGCTTAAAAAAGGGATCCATTCTGTTTCTGAATTTTAGGACTTTGCTGCTGTAGAAACCCTGAGGCATCAGTTTCTCCCCAGGAGGAAAGAACAAAAAAGGAAGGGAAAAGTAGTAAGACCCCACTCCCTTTTTCCACGATAAGGTGTACATTTCCAAACCCCACATTTCATTTTACTGAAAATTATTTGGTTTGTCACCATACCGTTTGGTGTTCATTTTTTGTGTAATACGGATACTCCCTCCCCCTGCCCCCACCCCAGGCAGCCAGTGTGAGTCTCTTCAGTTGCTTCAGCCTCTGAGGCACGTTACAAAGTTCGCTGGGTCCCCACAAACACACGTTTTGAGGTCTGGTTCTGATTAATTGTGTCATGTTGTTGTCGAATAGTTTGTGCCTCATGACTGTGGATGCAGACTTTTGGAATGGAAAACATGTTTTGGAGAGCCGGATCGGCACTGAGGCCCGGTCAGGCATCCTGGTCTGCAGAGGCCCATCCCTCCTGTTGCCTGGCTGGGCCTCCATTTTTACACTCCGAGTGTCCCACTTCCGTTCATCCCCCCTCCTTTAAGGGACAGAACTGGTTGCCAGTTTGAAGAGACTTTTCAGGATTCGATGGCAAGATAGTGGTTATACCCGGACTTAGTGGTCTTTGGGAGTAAAACTCCTTTGATCTGCTCAGTTCCTTCAGAAATGTTGTTTTTTCCCATCTCTTCTCTTTCTTCTCCTCCTTTCCTCTTTTCTTCCTCTTGTGCGTAAAAACCCTTCATTGACATTTAAAAGGCTTCCCAGGGTTTTGCTATCAGTTTTAGTTTGTCTGTGCACATGAAGGATAACTTCTCATTGTCACTGGCAGGGACTGATTGGAAAAAATACAAGGGAATACCTTGAGGCAAATAAACTGGATATTATGGTAACATTTTACTGGCTTGAAAATTCGTCTTAGCAGCGTTGGTATTGTTCAGATACCACCCACCCCCATCTCTCCCTGTCACTTTGGATGTGGAGACGTAACCGGCAATTGTTACAACAATGGCCACGCACTTGAAATAATCTCTATAGTTGAGGATTTTGTCTTTTGACCAAAGCACTAACTCTGTGCACAAATTGGATTGACCGGTTTATTTTTAAGCCAAATTGAGCGATCAACATATTAACTAACGTAATTAGTGGGCCTTTTTGTTCAAAAAGTTTAATTAGGCCTAATAAGTACATAATCTACATGACAAATAATCGGCTGACAATATTTTCTGGTTTTTACTGAAGTTATTTTAATTCTCAGTAGTCAAAGTATCTTTAAATCTTGCCAATTATTCAGTCATCTCATAAAAGCCAAGCCAATTCAACAATGTTAAAAGTTATTTATAGTTTCCTTTTTGAATAGATGTTCTGATACCTTGTAGATATAGCCCCGGGAATGTCAGGTTGAAGTTCCCATAAAGTCTTAATTGAAGTCTTAGTGATTTTGCCATCATTCCGCAAAAGAGAAAGTCAGCAAAGACAATTTAGAAGTGATTTACAAGTAAAGGTCGAGCTTTTTATGAAAAGGCCCTGAAGTGGAGGTATGTGAATGAATTAGTATTTGACAGGTGTTCTGAGACACTACAGGGCACTGTGCTAGGAAAAAAGCATTAATAAATCCTTCAAACACTAACTTTTGTACTATCAGCGGCTCAGATGTTTTTTCCCAACATAATCCCATCTTGTGAATTTCACACTGTTGACATATAAAGCCGGGCTACCCAGATTATTTACAGCTAAGGCAAAGTAAAGCATATATTTTTCTTTTAAAAAATGAGTCTTGATTTAAAAAAAAAGGGGGGTTGTCATTATCACTGTGCTTTTCTCTTTGCCTTTCTAAATGAGACATGATTTATAATAGACTAAATTGGCATCCTTCCTTTAACCCTCTCACCAGCCCCCTTGCCCCCCAAATCCTAAAACTTAAAAAAAAATCGGTATTATTATTTGACTGAATGATTCTAGGCAGGGCCCAGGTACTTTCAGCTGACTAAGAAATGCCTGTATCCTATAGGTTTTCTTTCGTCCAGCTTTCTTTTCAGTGTTCTTTCAAGGTTGAGTTCTCTGTGGAATAAATGTGAACTTTTGTAAGGCCCAACTTTATTTTAAATGCAATTTTGGATTTCTTCCGGGGGTGGGGGGAACCCAAAACAATATGAAAGACAACACCACGTATAACGTTACAGCCTCGACAGCTCTCCGTGGAATAACTAAATACTTTCTTCCGCCCATATGTACCAGCGATGTTCACATGTTCCTATGCACATGTGCATTTATATTCATCATGTAAAGAAGCATCCGTGCATGGGGGGGTGTGGACATTCAAGAGAAAATTCATGAACAGTTTTAAACCACCTGGGTTGCTAGGCCCTTTTCTCCCCCCAACTCCAACCCCTTCCTCTTTGTAAAAAGAGCATCTGAAGACCATATTGTGTTTCATAAATTATTGACATCAGTTTTAATCAATGTCCCCCTGACGTCAGAGCTGTGTTAGTATTTAGTTTCTGACGAAGCATGCTGTTTAATCTTACTGTGGGGATGTCAGCATGAACCCCTGCCTGGTTTGTGACAGGGTGAGCTTATGAAAACTTGTTTTGCCACTCACTCTGAAGGCTTTGCGTGGCCCAGCTGAAACCCAAAACCCACACAAAAGACGACTCTGCAAGATGAGCGCACTGTGCTGGGCTGGCCTCCTCTGGTTATGGGTACCTGCAATGTAATGCTCATAATTGTTTAAACATGGTTTGGAGGGGGGTTCCTCATGCTGTAAATGGCTCTGGTGCTCGGGCCCACCATCATCCCCGGTGGCAGAGGGAGGTTATATGGAAGGTGTTGCCATGAGAAATCGAACGGACCACTAAAGACGCTTGCAAAATCAGAAGGCTAGCATGATTTGCTCCTTAGTCCAGAGTCTGGTACGTCACTGTAGATGGGTGCGTGTTTTTATCGTCATGGTAATTATTATAATTATTGTCATTACGTGATTAACCCTTGAGGACTCATTTTTTGCCAAACTCATTAGTCATTTAATCATCACAACTATGGTTATAATAGGCCCTATTATTGTCCTTATTTTACAGATGAGGAAATCATAACCTAGAGATATTAAATGGTTTACCCAAAGCCATATAGCTCGTAGGTGGTGGAGCTGGGATTCCAGCCCAATGTGTATGCTTTGTTTTATTGCATCCTCTGTGTGCCTCCCCATGGAATGGATGGATGGGTGAATGAATGACAGTTACATTTCCGTGTATAGGCAGACCTCAGAGATACAGCAGGTTCATTCCAGACCACCTGCAATAAAACAAATACGCAGGAAAGCGAGTCGCATGACTTTCTCAGCTTCCCAGTACCTGTAAAAGTTGTTTACATTATACTGTCGTCTAGTAAGCGTGCAATAGGGTTTTGTCTAAAAAAATGTACATACCTTAATTTAAAAGTACTTTATTGCTAAAAAATGCTCACCATCGTCCTAACCTTCAGCAAGTTGTAGTAGTAGCATCAAAGATCACCACTCGCAAATCACCGTAACACATGTGTAATGATGAAAAAGTTTGAAATCTTGCAAAGAATTCCAACATGTGATACAGAGGCATGAAGTGAGCAAATGCTGTTGGAAAATGGCTCCGATAGACTTGCTTGGGGCAGGGTTGCCCCAGACCTTCAATTAAAAAAAAAAAATGTAGCATCTACGAAACTCAGGTAAGTGAAGTGCCATAAAATGAGGTCTGCCTGGATAGGAGAATAGTTGGACCAGCCCGTTAACCTCTTGCTAGAATTAGAGGTGGTTCCCTAGTTGTGTTGTATTCCACTCCGTTCTATAACGTCACATCATGTCATATAACATATTCATTATATTCAGACATACTGAAGTATGAAATTGTCTGTAAGAAGTTGTCCTCTCTTTTAGCCATCAGGCCTGGTGGGGGCTGGGAGTTTTTAGGAATGTAAGTGAAGAGGGTTTAAGCGTCTCCGCATGCACAGGTGTTGCTGATGGCCAGGTCTTCCTTGATTTCAGGGCCCGTAATCTCTCAAAGCTGGTGGAACAGAACTTGTGATCAGAAAACCCTTTTAAATTAGGCCTTCTCCTTTCTCCCTAGTGCTTAGTATCCTGTTGCTTCTCCAGAACATATTGAAAAATTCTAGGAAGTGGCTCAGAAGTGTGGTTGTTGAAGAGAGGCGTTTAGTGGCATATCCTGTAGGTGCAGTGCGTGCGTCATTAGCACAGGGCTATCATTTATCTCTGTTGGCCCCTTGGCAGCTGGAGTGAGGATCTCTGCTGGGGTCCTCATTAGCACCTGGTGGGCCAGGAGGCTGCCCCCCACTCTACCCAGAGAAGCCAGACAGAGCTGTCTCAGGGTAAACCTTCTGGGGTGTGTCTGTACATTTTCAGGTTTTGCCAAGCTCTCCTTTGGCCCTGCCCAGACTTCTCTCTGACCTCCTCCTCCTGAAAAATGAGATCCTTGGAAAAGTATTTGAGACTTTATGTCCAGAGTAAATATTGGAAAGGCAGTGGGTTGAAATTCAGATGTTCCCTGGAAGGAATCCCCCCTCATTTTCTGCTCACAGCTGGTATCGATATTTCCTTCTTGAGATGAGTTGTGCTTTTCATTAAGTAAATTTTTTGTCTTGGGATTAAACCAACATTGTATTCTTAATAGACTTTTATGTTTACACTTCAAAAGTCCACTGGGTTGTTATTCGTGTTATCTTGATGGCTTCTACGGCGTCTGCTGTGCACACTGGCCCGACCAAAATAAATGGCTCTCTAGGGAACTGGATTATAAAACAGTCTTATCTGCTGATGCACTAGTATGGGTATTTTGTGAGCCAGTATCTTTTTTCTTCCTTTCAGAAGTGATAATCATACCTTGGGTTTCTGCAGTGCTTTTCATTAGAGGGAGACCTGAGGTCTCTGGGGGCTTTTGAAATGCTCAGGATTTAAGCCTAATACTTGCAGAGTGGCCCGCTGCATTTTGCCTGTCGTCTGGGAAGACACACGTCAGCCATTCCGCAGGCTCGGAGGACTCAGCGTCGGTTTGGGTGGCCTGGGAGTTTAGAATGTCAGTGCAAGGGGGTTGTCAGGTTACATCTTGAAGACAGACCACAAACCCCTACTAAGTGCCAGGCACTGTAGCAGGTGCTTTACACGTGCTTTGTTTCAGTTAATCAGATTGTCACAAGGAACGGAAGCCTTTTGAAACCAGATGTCCCTGCCACCAAAGGGCAGCTTTTACACAAACCAAACTCAGTGGGGACAGGGCACATCTTGGCTTGCTCGGTGACGCTGTTGCATATGCGGAGAGCAGGAGGGGTCAGCGGCACTTGCATGAGGCTGATCAAGTGAAAGCCGTGTCCTGTTGTCAGCAGCTCCGAGGGACGATTCTGAACAGCACTGAGATAAGTGAGCTGCCTGGGACATCCTCAGACCCAGGGCTGTTCGCCTCCATGCTGCCTGCTGTCATGGGTGCAGCACAACATGGGAAGTTCAGAATTGCATTTCTGTATCCCTGTGTACCCCAAATGTATCCCTATTGTATACTTAAAATTTTAATAGATTTTAATTTGTCTTTGAAATGCCATATAATTTACGTGAATTTCCCCCACGTCAGAAGGCAGAGACCCATTCCAATTGTCAGTTCTTTGCCTCCAGAGATAACGCTTCCTTCCCTAGCTCCTGAGAGGCCTGGGCGAGGTGTGTGTTCAACCCTGCCTGTAGCATTTTGTGCCAGGTCTGCCCTCTGACCAAGAGAAGGGACGGTGGTCATGGAATGGATGAGAAGTGAAATGCCTCTCGTATAAGCCATTCTCTTCCAACACTTAAGCGCCTGCCCCAAGCCTCCTCTGCAGGAGATGTTTCTATCAGAGGCATCCGATGGCGCTCAGAGAACAAGGGATGGTGTCATCCAGGGGACAGGTGCACCAGTGGTTCAGGAGCACTGCTGAGGAATGGAGAAATGTGCTCTGCCTTTGCCTGTGTTGGGGTCCTTCCCGGAGACCTCTGAGCCTTCTGCCGTCGGGGTTCATGTATTAGCTGGAGCTAAGGCTCTAATCGTTTTGCAGTGCACTTACGCATATAAAGAAGATCCAGAAGAAAGACTTCTCTGTAGCTGTGGCAGGATTCCAGGTTATTTAAAGGGATGGGTGGCTTTTCAGAGGTCAGAGTAAATTTGTTGGGTGAAAACCTTGAAAGGCAGAAAGTAACACTAAGAGAACAGAAAGTTCACCCCATCAACTGGTAACCAATGAATCCTCCCAACTCGGCCTGAAAGGAGGGGCTAGAAGTCTGTCTCTGGAGGATTCAGGCCCAGCCTAGGGAAGGTGTGCGAGGTATCAGCCCTCGGTGCAAGTGGTCCAGTTTCATTTGGGGGCCCATTCGTGTCCCCTCTTGGCTGATGCTATTGCTAGATTTTCCCCAGTCCTTTTCTGCCTATTGGTAAGAGAGATTATTGGTTGTCATGTCGTATTTTTTCACATATTCTAGAGGCTCCACACCTAAATTAGACAATCCATAGGACCACAGGCACCTTTAAATGGGCTGGATTTGAATAAATGAGTCTTAGGTAACAAGGAAATGAGATTGATCTCTTTTAGTTTCCTGAGCACCTATATGTTGTATTACATTCCATGTTTGATGGAACGGCCCAAAGTGATAGACAGTTTCTGCTGCCTGATTCCGGTCTTCGTGGCTTCTTGGAGTGGCTGTGGAATACTTAGCAAACGCACCACTGCTTCCCAATTCTGAAACCAGGGCAGGCATTGCTAATCAATCACAGCACTCTTTTCTCCAACGTCCAGAAATGGTCTTAGTGTATTAGACTCCTTTTCAATATAATTCTCTAGGCAGCCATTACTGCTTAATCAGTATTAGCCTGGGAGATGGAAACTATATGACATGGGTCCTAGAAGACCTTCCCCTGCTCCCCTAGCCTACAGACAAAGATGTACCCTGTAAGTGGATGTTTCTGGAGCAGTCAGTGGTCAGGTGGCTCTGTTGGGTCTGGCGGGGTAAAGAGGTATGAAGTGATGCCCTCCCCGCAGGTGGGATACATTCGTTGGGGAGGGTGTGCATGTGAGAGGTGGATACTTGTTCTGAACTGTAAACATGGGGAGCCCCCAAAGTGAGGAGCTTTTTGCTCAGCGCCCAGGACACAGGGAAGGTGCTGAGGGTCTTGAGAGGAAGCAGGTTCCGGATCTGGCTCCGGTACCAGGAAAGGATTGCATTGGGGTCCACTTCACGTTTGCCTCCTGCATCTGCTCTGTCGTAGCTTTTGTTTTCTTCCATGTCAAGAGTGTGAGAGACCACAGTTCCCTGAAAAGAGTGGTCTCCCCGGGGCAGTCAGCTCTGAAGTTCCCGTGCAGGGTCCCCTGGATTGGGAGAAGGCCAGAGCTGCCCCAGAATGCGAAGGAAATGACCTTGGGCTCTTCCCAACCTAGGAGCCAGGCTCTCAACCCCAAACCTTGTCTGCGGGGCATCCGAGGCCCAGGACTCTGCACGGGCTAGCCCTCTGCTTACATTTGGGCCATCGCAGAAAGGGCTGAACAATAACAGCTCCAACCCCAGCATGAAAAAGGAAACACATTGTGTTTACAGATACAGAATTTGGCCTCCAAAACATGAAAGTACCTTTGGGTTGGGCGCCCCAGGGCAGGGCTGTTGGACACCGGCCCCCCCTGCTCTGCGTCCTGCGGCCAGCTTGTTTCCTCTCCCCGCAGCCAGACCTCAGAGGTGGGCAGCTTGATCTCAGCCAACTCTTTATTCCCAGAACCAGCCCTGTCTCGCTCCCGGCTCAGCCCCAGGGAGAATCGCGGTGAGGAAGTGCTTGGCCTTCCCAGCTGCCACGAGGAAGGAGGCTGTGTCTCCCTCCAACCCAGGGAAACCAATCGGGCTTAAACCCGGTTTGGGGCAGATTGGCCATCACGATGCCCTGACGTGCCAGGGAGGAATGGGACTGGGCGTCCTCCCTTCTTCTCACCCGGGTTTGTGGTTGGAGCCAAGGTGAGAGAGCTGTTTGTTGTTTTAAATCGAAGGTGTCTGCCGAACCGTGACCCACATTTAAGTGAAAAGTAAGTTCTGATTTTCCTGGTGCATAGAAGTGATTTAGTTCTAAAATCAAGATCAGGGAGCACAGGGTTCTCTTTGATAACGTATGAAATACCAAGATGTGTGTAGCAGGGGTTATGGTTGAGAGAACCTGTCTCCAGCTTCAGACTGCCTGGGAGAAAGTGCTGGGCGTGTGTGACCTGGGGCGTGTGATTTAAGCTCTCTGTGCCTTCAGTGCCTCCGTGTCCTGGGGGCTTCGCTCAAGACTACGCTGGTCTATGGGGTAGGGTGGGGAGTGAGAGGGGCCCTTGCACTGTGCCAAGGAGGGGGCTCAGAGGAGGGGCACAGGAAGGAGACCCCGAGGCAGAGTGCTAGTGCTCTACCTAGATTTGGGGCTGTTTCTTTTTTCTTAAAAAACTTTTTTAAAATTGAAGAATAGTTGCTGTATATTACATAAGTTACAGGTGTATAATATAGTGATTAATGATTTGTAAAGGTTATACTCCACTCATAGTTATAAAAGATGGGCTCTATTCCCCGTGTTGTACAGCACATCCTTGTAGCTTATTTTATACCTAAGAGTTTGTACCTCTTCATCCTCTATCCCTATATTGCCCCTTCCCCCTCCCTCTCCCCACTGGTAATCACTAGTTTGTTCTCTGTATCTGTGAGTCTGCTTCTTTTTTGTTATATTCACTAGTTGGTTGTATTTTTTAGATTCCGCATGTAAGTGATATCATACAGTATTTGTCTTTCTCTGTTTGGCTTGCTTTACTTAGCATAATGCTCTCCAAGTCCATCCATGTCGCTGCAAATGGCAAAATTTCATTCTTTTTTATGGCCGAGTAGTATTCCATTGTATACATACACCACATCTTCTTTATCCATCCATCTCTTGATGGATATTTAGCTGGCTTCGATGTCTTGGCTTTTGTAAATAGTGCTGCTATAAACATTGGGGGTGCATGGATCTTTTCGAATTAGTGTTTTTGTGTTTTTTTGGATGTATACCCAGGAGTGGAATTGCTGGGTCATATGGTAGTTCTATTTTTAGTTTTTTGAGAAACCTCCATGCTGTTTTTCACAGTGGCTACACCAATTTACATTCCTACCTATGGGGTATGATGCTTCCCTTTTCTCCACCTCCTCACCAACATTTGTTACTTGTGTTCTCTTTGATGATGGTCATTCTGACAGGTGCGAGGTGACATCTCATTGTGGTTTGGATTTGCATTTCCCTGATAAGTAGCGATGTTGAGCATCTTTTCAGGTACCTGTTGGCCAGCCACATGTCCTGTTTAGAAAAATTAGACGTGGAGCTTTTTATCAGCACACATTTCTGTGGCCCTCATTATTGCCACACTCTGTTCTAAACACTTCACGAATATTACCTCATTTAATCCTCATAACAGCCTTATGAGATGGGTTCTATAATGATTATGACTAAGTCAGTTTCTTTACTGAAGTGTAGTATAAGTACAGAAAGGCACGTGGATGCCAAGTGCACAGCTCAAAGCCTTTTCATGATTAGATACACTTGCATAACCAGGACCCCAGAAACTGCCCTGAGCTCCCCTTCAGTCACCACACCCTCTTCCCACCATGCACTGGTTTTGACTGTTTTTGAATTTTGTGTAAATGGAATCGTATTCTGGTTGCTTTTGCTCTGTAGTCCATTTGTGGTATTTACCCCTGGGTAGCAGTGGTTTTATTCATTCTCATTTATGTATAAATTTACCTGTCTGTTCCGTTTATGGTGTTGTTTCCAGATTTTAGCATTAAAAATAACTCTGTGGAGGCCACACTTGTCCAGGTCTTTGGATGCACATTTGAATGCATTTCTGTTGGGTATGTATCTAGAAGTGAAATCTCGGGTCCTAGGGTAGGTATCCGTTCAGCTTTAGCATATCCTGGTTATACGTTGATTGTGTGCTCTGTCGAAAGCAGTTGTACACATTTACATTTATTTACCGTTTTTACAGGTGAAAAAAGAGGCATGTGGAGGATACGTGCCTTGCCCAAGTCCTCACCATTAGCAATGATGGCGTTGCGGTTAGAATCTAGGTAGTGTGGCTCTGGAGTCTTGCTTTCCACCACCGTACCTGGCTGTGTTTCATCTCTAGTCTGTATAAACCCTGTCAAGGAAAACTGCTAGTACGGGGCAGAGGTGACTTTGGGCAAGTGCCTTCACTTCTCTGGGCCTCGGTTTTCTCTTCTGTAAAATAAGAGGTTGGGTCACGAAGACCATCTTCAGCGCTGATATTCTGTGACTCAGTGGATGCACCTCCTTCCTGAAGACTTTTCCCATCTGCATCCCCCAGCCCACTCCGTTCCCATCTCAACCAGACGCAGCTCTACAATGTGAACAGTGTCATTTCCCACCCCCTGCATTCCACTGGGGTTCCATCAGGAGGCTGCTCAGGCTCTGACGGGGTGACCTCACTTGGGCCTGCCCTTCAAGACTCCTGGGAATTTCCCCACCTCTCACCCACCAGTCCTTCCACTTGGGGAGGGAGAGACATGGGACCGTGTTCCTTCTCTGCCCTCCGGCATGTTGGCTAGCCAGTCTTCTCTCTTCAGTCATGCGTGTTCAGCTGGATGAATGTTCACAAAGCCCACTCACCTGTGTAACTAGCTCAGTCATCAAGAAATAAGATTTCCAGATGGCCTCCTTCTGCCCTTCGTATCACCATCCCACTGTGTAGCCACCATCTTGACTTACAGTGTTCCAGTTAACTCTCTTCTCTCAAATTTTTTTCATATTCAGTTATAATCCACAAATCATGAATATTTTAGCTCTTCTTTTCTAATGCTTGTACTTTTATTTTTCTTGTCTTACTGCATTGGACAGAACTTTAAAGTAATGGAATGTAGTAATGGTAAGATACACCCTTGTGTTGCTCCTGCCTTGAGTGAGAATGCTTCTAGAGTTTCATCATTAAGTGTGTTGCCTGTTACTAGTTTCAGATAGATATTCTTTGTTGTGCTCAAAGGGATGACCTCTTTTCTTGGTTTACTGGGAGGTTTGCTCCTTTTTGTTGTTTTAAATCAAGAATATGTGAAATGTTAATCCATCAATCAAAATGAGGATACAATATTTTTGCTTTGATTACTAATATAATGAATTACATTGATTGATTATATAAGATTTTTTAATAGCACCACTCTATAAATATACTAAAAACCATTGAATTGCATGCTTTAAATTGATGAATTGTATGGTACATGAATTATATTTCAATTAAGCTATTAAAAATTAATTTTTGTCACCCCCCCCAAAGAAACCTCATACCCATTAGTAGTCACTTCCCATTCCCTCCCTCCTACCACCAAATCAGCCTTCGACAACCACTAATCTACTTTTGATCTCTATAGATTTGCCTCTTCTGGACATTTTATTTAAATAGAACCATATAATATGTGGCCTTTTGCGACTATTTCAGTTAGCATAATGTCCTCATGGTTTATCCATGTTATAATATGTGAGTACTTCATTCCTTTTTTGTTTTTGGTTGAGTAATATTTCATTGTATAGATAGGTCATATTTTATTTATTCATTCTTCAGGTGGTGTTTTGGATAGGAAACAATTTGGATTGTTCCCACTTATGGTTATGAGAAATAGTGCTCCTGTGAACACTGATGTACAAATTTTTATATGTATGTGTTCTCGTTTCTCTTGGGTATATAACCTAGGAGTGGAAATGCTAGGTCATGTGGCAACTCTGTATTTAACTTTTTGAGGAACTGCCTGACTGTTTACCAAAGCAGCTGTTCCATTTTACATTCCTGCCTGTGGTGTATGAGGGTTCCAATTTTTCCACATCCTCATCAATACTCATACTCCGTCTTTTTGATTATAGCCATCCTGGTGACTGTGAAGTGGTATCTCATTGTGGTTTTGTGATTTTCTAAATTTGAACTCTCCCAGCATTCCTGGAATAAAGTTTATCTGGTTATATATTATTCTTTGCTCATATTTTATTTTTGATTTTTGTATCTGTTCAAAAGTGTAATTTGTCTGAACTTTTTTCTCTTCATATTGTATGAACCCTTTTGTATCCGGGTTGTTCTAACCTTATAAAATGAAGTGAGAAGTTTCTGTTCTTTTCTATGCTCTGGAATAATTTAAGTAGCATGAGAAATAACTTCCTTGAAGATTTGCTAGAATTAGCCCATCTGGGCCTTGTGCCATTTTTGAAAGGAGTTATTTGATAACCATTTCAATTCCTTCCATGCTTATATGTTTATTCAGGAATTTTTCAACTGCTTTCTGAGTCAGATGTGGTAGTTTATTTTCCAAGAAAATAATGATTTACCCAGATTTTCATTTCTTAAGCATAGTTGTATATAGTAATCACTAAAAGTATTTTTTAAAAATTTCATATGTGTCTGTATCACCTTTCTGATTTCTGATAGTGAATATTTATTGACTCTCTCTTTGCCTAGGTTTGTTTCTTTGTTTGCAATGTTTGAAAGTGATGATAGTAACACCTAATAATATTCATTGAACACTCACTGTGTGCCTGGCCCTGTGTGTGCTAAGTACTTTGTACGCACTAATTTTTAGAATCTTTACAACTCGATGAGTTAAGTACTATTATTCCCATTTACAGGTGGTTCAGAAGTTCAGACATTTAACTTGTCTGATGTCACACAGCTACAAAGCCCAGAGTTACAGTTAAAGCAGGATTGCTGCTCTCAGAGCTAGAATTCCCATCTGCTGATTTTTTAATGTTTTTAAATTGTTTCTAATTTCCTAATTTCTGTTTTATTTTTAAAAATTTCCTATTTAGGCTTTTGTGACCTCCTACTAATATTTTTAGGTGAATGCGCAGTTCAACTAATATCATTATTTTCTTATTCCTATTTAGCAGTGCAACCATTTGATTTTTCCTTTCTAGAGCAGGTTTGACCACTTCCTCTTAGTTTTGATTTGTACTACTCTCAATGTCACTGTCATTGTAGTTTTGACAGTTTTTATTTATTTATTTTTGCCTCTGGAGTTATTTATGAATTGGATTGTCATTTCCAGTGTATTCAGTCCTTAAAATATATATTTTGTTATTGATGTCCAACTTTATTGCAACTAGTACAGTTTTTGTTTTTTTTTTGTTTGTTTGTTTTTAAATAATCTTGTGTGTGTGTAAGATTACTTCTGTTTCTATTCCATGGGAACTTAAAGAGAACTCTATTTTTAGGGTATAGAGTTCAATATATTAATCAAAATCAATCTTACTGGTTATATTCTTCAGATACTCTGTATTTTTTCTTCTTTGGAACAAAAGGACAATATTCATGGGAGACTCTTAACATATCTCTTTCAGTGTCTAACAAACTAAGTGACAAAGTCATCCAACCTGTAAAAAATTAAGAGATGTGCAAAACCATATAAGGCAAATGAACACAAAGTAAAAGTAGGGGTCACAAAATTGTATCTGAAATGTAGAGTTCAGAGTAGAATGCATTAAATAGGGCTACGCTGGTGGTTTTATACTGATACCAGAAAAAAATGCACCGTGTCGTAAACTTGAATGAAAGTCCTCTGGGCCTTGGTCTCCTCCCTGGCGAAAAGGAGTTGGCAGATGATTCCTAGTCCCTTCCAGCACTCCCATTCTGAGATGATGGTTTTGGGGTTCCCTACAAAGTGGTGCCAGGAAGGAAATCAACTGTGAATAAGGATTAGAAGCAAAGAAAAGGACAGGATGATTCCGAGTTGAGACTGGAGCAGTTTGCACTGACAGCTGGGGCTGGGTTTATTGCTTTGGCTCATTCCTGTCTTTACAGGAGCGTCTGCCTCACTGCCTCTTGGCCTGGCAAAGGAGATGTGCTGAAATAGAAGTCAGTCTGCAAGGACAAGATGGTGAGGCCACGAGAAGTCCCTGACATGGGGTGCCACCTCCTGTAGTGAAACATGACCCTGATGGCTGGGTCTGGCTCTGGAATACACCCCTCACGCCCACCCTCAGGGGCTCCCAGCTCCAAAAGAGTGTTTCCATAGGCAGCTTCCTACAGGAACAGGCAGGTGCCTCAGCTCCATGCCTGCCTCGGTGTCTCCTCATTCTCTTGCCAACGGGTGATAAATTCACCAGAGAAAAAGGGGGTGCCTGGGTTTCACAGGATACCAGAACCATGAGAAAGGCTGCAAATTAATGAGCTAAGTATCTAATTTAAGAAGTTAGAAAAAAGATTAACAGAATAAACCAGAACAAGATAGGAGTGGGACGGAGATAAAAATAAGAGCAGAAGCCAATGAACTAGAAAACAACTATTCAACAGAGGGGATCAACCAAGGCCAGAAATGGGTTGTTTGGAAAGACTAATAGAGTAAACAAATATCTAGGAAGATTGGTCAAGGAAAAAAAAAAAAGGGAAGGCACACAAATAAACAGCATTAAGAATGGAAAAGACATAACTAGAGATCTGGTAGAGACAAAAATAAGATAATACTATGAATACCTTTATGCTAATAAATTGTAAAAGTGTAGCCTCTAGCATCATGATCAGACCCTTGGAGTATCTCTCATGGCCTTGTCCATAGACGATCTACATCTCAATCTTCCATGGAACCAGAGAAGGAAACAGACAGAATGGACCTCATCAGAATTTAAAACTTGTGCTTCCAAGGACACAATCAAGAAAATGAAAAGACAACCCACAGAGTGGGAGAAAAATATTTGCAAATCAACTCTGTGAAAAGGGTCCAGAATATAAGAAGAATATAATATACGAAGAAATCTTTTCAACACAACAACAGAAAGGCAAAATAAATGGATACACAGGCAAAGGACTTGAAAAGGTGTTTCTCCAAAGAAGGTATACACGTGGCCATAAGCACATGAAAAGATGTCAACATCATTAGCCGTGGGAGGGATGTAAGTCAGTACCACTGCACGCCCACTAGGATGGCTAGAATCAAAACAATGATAATATGTTGAAAAGAATGTGGAGGAATTGGAACTCTCATGTGTACACTGCTGGTGGGAACATAAAGTGATGTAGCCACTATAGAAAATAGTTCCCGAAAATGTTAAACATAGAGTTACCATATGACCCAGCAATTCCACTGCTAGATATATACTCAAGAGAAATGAAAACTCTCATCCACACAAAAACCTGTGCACAAATGTTCGTAGCAGCATTGTTCGTAATAGCCCCAAAGTGGAAACCACCCTAATATCCATCAATTGATGAATGGATAAATAAAGTTTGGTATATCCATACAATGGAATATTATTCAGCCATATAAAGGAAAGGATACATGCTTGAACATGGATGTACCTTGAAAACGTCATGATAATTGAAAGCCAGTCGTAGAAGACCACGTACTGTACGATTCTACTTATGTGAAATGTTTAGAACAAGCAAATCCATATAGGAAGCAGACTAGTAGTTTCCAGAGATTGAGGGGAGAGGTGAATGGGGAGTGACTATTAAATGGATGTGAGGTTCTTGTTGGAGTGATGAAAATGTTCTAGAATTAGTGGTGATGTACCTTGTGAATGTACTAAAAATCGTGGAATTGTACACTTTCAAAGGGTAAATTGGTATAGGAATTATACTTTAATTACTAAAAAACTTACAGGGAGTGGGAAATACTTATTCAAATGTGTATTTCTCAGCATTCCCCTGGCTTAATGAAGTCACATCTCTGGGGACATGACTGAGAAATCTGCAATACTTTAGATGAAACCAGTGCAGAGAGGTTTAAGACTTACCGCCCACTTGTCCTTTTAGTAGAATTCCCAGTAATACATGTAAAAAGAGTGATGGAAATAGAAAATCACTATTTGGAAAAGAAATCCCAGTAATAGTTGTTGTAAAGAATCACCATGTCTGCTAAAGTTAGTAAATGAAAGTATGATGAGAAATGGAAGTTTTACATAGGGCCAAAACATCTCTGCACAATTTTGAAAGAAAAAATAGTACCTTTACAGTGTGGACACCAGGCAGATGTCCCCTTAACCAAGTGATCAGAACTAAGAGAAGCAGTAATGGGACATCCAGACATCATGTGTGATGGGAGAGGCACTGAGAGGGGGACCATGTTGCTTCCGTGGGATCTCGCTAAAAATAATGACCTGAATTTCATCACGAAGAAATGTCAGATGACCCCCAACGAGAGACAGTCTACAAAATAACTGGCCAGTACTCTTCAACAGTACCAAGGTCATTAAGGACAAAGAAACACCAAGGGACTGTCACGGCCTGGAGAGGGAAAATGAGACAAGAGACCTCAGTGCAATGTCAGATTCTTGATCGGATCCATCCTGGACCAGAAAAGGGCATTAGTGGGATCACTGGTGAAGTTTGAATAAGGTCTTCAGATTAGATTTCAGTTTCCTGGTTTTGATCATTGTGGGTTGGGTGTGTAAGACCTTAACGTTTGGGGAAGCCGGGTAGAGGGGACACAGGAACCTTTTGCGCTGTTTTGCAACTTTTTTGTAAGTCTAAAGTTACTGCAAATTGAAAATTAACAAGGAGTCGCCATCCTAGAGAATCATGATTCCCTGTTTGAAAGCCGTTGGTGCAGCAGAAGGAATTCTGGCTTTGGAATCAGACAGGCCCCAGCTGAACACCTAGCTCCATCACCTGCCATCTACATCTTGGGCCGCACAGCCTCGGTTCATCACCTGAGAAATGGGATTAATCACATCTGTGTCCTAGGATTGTTGGAGGGTTAAATGAAAGGATATCTACAGAATGCTAAGTACAGGGCCTGCTTTTATCAAGTGCTCAGGAAATACCAGCCCATCCCATCAAGGTTTGGAGTTACTCTCCCACAAGTCCCTCTCTGGCCTTGGAGGGAGAGACTCGTTCCTCTGGGCTGGGCTGTTTGGACCCGGCAGGGAGCCGTCTGAGCACCCTGGCGGAGCAGCTGAGAAAAGGTGCATCACGGGAGAAGGCGGGGGTTTGACCGAGGTTGGGCTGGGGAAAGAGTCTGGCCTGGGGAGCTTTCTCACAGGCTCTCCTTGGCAGGCTGCTTAAAGTTGCACCAACTTCAAACAAAAAGGGTTTTCAGACACAAAGGAAGGCTCAACCTGGCCGGTGCCAGGCCTGGCTTGGCATTTGAATTCAGAAATCCAAGTCCTTGGAGCTCACAGACAGGCCAGACCATCCTGGTCACTCTGCCCCTTCTCCAGGAATGCCAGGAACTTTCCGGAGAGCTCCCCTCCCGGGCTGATCCCATCCTTGACCCCGGGTCCAAATTAATTAGAGTTAAGAGCCAGTTCCCTCCAGGCACTTATTCTGCTGACAGCTGAGACCAGGCCACAGGCCCAAGGTAGCGCTCCCTCCGCCTGTCGCCACTGTGGTCTCTCCCCACTCTGCGGCTCGTGGGTGGATATGCTGGCGGGGCTTCCCTAACGGGTGATTTTTAAATGACATGAAGCAGGTCGTGTTAGCTTCCCGTCGGGTCAGGCACTTTAGGTGGTTTTTCTGGGCCTGTTTTTACATAGGCCCCTCTGTTTTCTGCCACTTGTGTCCCCCACATGACCGGAGGGACACAAGAGGATGAGCCAGAGTTAAAGGCACAATCGTAGAACATTGGAAGGACTGAGTGCATTTTAAGTGTGTCTTTCCTGTGACCTGGCGTTTCTGCCTCTCTGCGTCCACCCTGGAGAAACACACAGATGCACGAAAAGATGCTTGAAAGTGTTTGCCTCAGATTTATCTAGATCTAAATCTATCTCTCTATCTCTACTAACTTCATTATTTAATATCTCTGTATATCTATTGCATGGATCTATTCTCCGTATAATATATCCACGTTTATGTATCTTTATGTATATATCTGTGTCTATATCTACATACACACAAAAGGAGAGACAGAGAGAACACAGCCTAAATGTCTGCCAGTAAGGAAATGGCTAAATGAACTGGTCTGTTCACACCCTAGAATATAATGCTGCAGGTGAAATCATAAATGTGTGTGTGTGCCCAGGGATGGGGCTCCAGGATGCGCAGTATGGTACTGCATCACAGCGAGATCCAGCCTCATCCGTCACTGATGCTCCCCCGAGCAGAGGTACCACTCCTCTCCTCTCTAGCCCTGTCATAGCTCTGATGCGCTGTAAGCCTCAGTGACTGCTTCTGGAATAACATTGGCTTCAGGAAGTTTGTGACTTAGCTGAGTTTGTTGTTGTTACGTGGACTATTAATTTAACTTATTAAATGAATGAAGGACCAGGCCCGGAGTTGATTCTTTCTCAGTGCTGAACTGGACAATGCAGTTGGCAAGTAACAGCCTGTGAGCCAAATTCTGCCTATGGCCTGTTTTGTAAATAAACTCCTGTTGGAACACAGCCACGCCAGTTGTTTATGGTTATCTGTGGCTGCTTTTGGTACAACAACAGAGCCCCTGTGGCCCGCCAAGCCTCAAACAGTCATTATCTGGCCCTTTCTCAGAAAAAAAGTTTGTTGACCCTTATCCTAAACCCTTCTCCCAGACCAGCCCCATGTCTTCCAGGACCTGGGGGATAGTGAAAGGAATTGGCGATGTAACTCAGTGGGATTTGGAAGAGCTGTTTGTAAAAGTCTGGACTAATGGATGCTTTATTATAAATTAATCATTGCGAAAGTCATTGCACCCCCTCGCCTCTCCAGCACACACAGCCCTGCAGCACCACCCTGTCCAGCGTCAGCCTGGGCGGGCAGCGGCTTTAGGACTTCTGAAATGCACTGCTTCCTAAGTAGTGCCGCCCTCCCCCACAAGCTGACTTGATTCCCCCAAGGACAGTCCTTTGGCTGTTATCTTGTGTCCTCACTGCCCTGCAGGATGCTGGCAGGTAGCAGGTGCTTAATAAATACCCAGTGGATAAATACATCACTGAAAAGTACTGAAAAAAAATAGAGTCCTCTTCAGTGTCTTGCCCCTGGGGCAGCCTGTCAGAGAGCACATTTGCCAGAAATTAAGGAGATCTGTTCACCTAAGTGAAATGACCAGCTGTACGAAGGGCAAGGACGCGGGGCTCGTGTGCTTCCTGGGTGAATAAAAAGTGTTTCGCTTCCCTTCCCCGGGAGCTGATGAAGGCGGAAGCAGGCCCGGCCTGCTTTGAAGCTGCGCACCGCCTGCCCCCCAGGTCCAGGACACACGTACCATCGTGTTCTTCACGGCCGCCGTGGCGCTTGTACCTGGAAGTGGTGGCCACCCTCTTGCTTTGGCAGGGATCCCGGTCGGGTACCTGACAGACGATTTTTTAGGCCGGATATAGGAAATGGGTGAGAAAAGGGAACCCCATCGGGTGGTAACTAAGGGGCCGAGAGCGACCAGGAGAACCTAACAACTGGGCTAATGTTTCCAGAAGGGTTTTTGTCTGATTCATAGGCTACTTTCAGCAGCAGGGTGGCTATCTAGAACAGTGTGCCACGCAGAGGGATGTCCCTGACAAGCGGATGTGTCCGCTTTGGGAGGAATCACTTACTCAGGCCTGTGGGAAGCCTGGAGATGCTGCAGGGTGTGCCCGCCCAGGTTTGTCCAGCCTGCTCGCGGGGAGGTGGCGTGGGGGGGGGGGGGCGGCGAGAAAAGGATTAAGCCCTACCCTGTTTGTTCTGTAGTGGGGATGTTCGTCTTGCCTCGTGAGGAGGGTCTTTCACTGGAATGAACAAGTTTATCGAAAGGTGCCCTCGTCAGGCAGAAAGAAAGGGGGAGAGAGAGAAACTCTTCAGGACGAGTGTGCACGCTAAATACCTGAAATGATAGGACAGGCGGAGTCGGCGAGGGAAGAGGGGGGCTATGCCAAGCGGCAGGGGGCTGGGGAGTGGCGTTTCAGCCCGAGCCGCTGGCCTGGCCCTGAAGCCGCGCTCACAGCCCCTCCACCGGGATCAGCCTCCAGCCGGGAAACACAAGAGCTTTGGGATGCTAATGGCCCTTTAGGAATGCTAAATGGAGCATTTCGGCCTCCACAAAGGGGCAAAATGAGGAGAGAAAGAAATTTTAGTTTTGAAGTTTCCTTCGGGGAGGACCAAACAATGGGGGCTTAAATGGACAGTGTAGAAGTTTGATCTGGGTTCTGCAAAAGCAGCATCCATTGCACATGTCTTCTTGGCAGCATCTTGGCTGGGTTAAGTGAGTACCAAAGCACCTCGGCAGAGGCTGGACCCCAGTTTGCTGGGTGGGAATCAGCCCCCCGCCGGCAAAGGGCAGCCCGTTGGGGCAGAGGACCACCAGGTGGGTGCCGTCTGATCTGAGGCCCTGGTCCCTACCTCGCTGTGTACATGCCACCAGCCACACATTCATGCACAGGTTCATTCACTTACTCATTTTCTCATCCATTCCTTCATTCGGCTGAGAGTTAGTTGCAGGACATGCACCGCGTCCAGGCAGTCCTGATCGCTGCAGACACCACCGTGGACAAGCAGGATCTCCGCTATCATGAAGCAGATGTTCTGTGGGGGAGGCAGACGGTAAAGAAGTCAGTGTTGGGGGATCATGGCGGGGAATGTGTGGAGGGCAGCGTTAGACAGGGAGCCAGGGAAGGCCTCCCTGAGCATGCATTTGAGCTGAGACCTGAGTGAGAGAAGGAGGCAGCCTTGCAGAGATGGGAGGTCAGACCATTCCAGGTCAAGAGAACAAGATACAGGAAGGAACTTGCCACATGTGAGGAACAGAGAAAAGGCCAGTGGGAAGGAGGTGGGGAAGGTGGGTTGGCGGGGTGGAGAGGCAGGCAGGAGGGCCACCATCAGGATGGGCTTTGTGGTCAGAAGCGTGAATTTTATTCTGAGGACCAAGGGAAGCTCTTGGAGGGTTTCAATTAGGCTGGTGACCCGTCTGATTGCTGGTAGAGATGGGGGCAAAGGAGAAACAGGAAAGGGACTTTGACTGGACAATTGATGGCTCTGAACCAGGGGCATCTCAGCTTGAGGTGAAGAGTGTTGGGTGGCGAGTGATGCCTGGGGCCAAGGAAGGGCATTCTCGTGGCTTGGGACACCGTCCAGAGGATGAGTGAGGCCAGCTCGCTGGGAACCTGCCTGTGGTCATGGAGTTTGAAACAGCCGAGCGTTTAACCCAGCATGCCAAGCTCTGCTCAGAGTCCATAAATAGGATTTCTACCCATGAGAAGCAGCTTCTTGGGGCCAGAGCCTCCAGGGCTTGAACTTGGGGCTCCAGTCATCAAGCTTTGATGGAGAATTCTTTTGCTGAAAGTGAAGAGCAGGATGGTCCCACCCACGGAGGAGGCCAGCCTTCCTCTCCATCCATCTGTCTGTTCATACCTCAGCTCCTGTTTCTATCAGCCACCCCCTGTCTCCCGCAGTGCACCCGCAGTGGCCACTGGGAAGGGGCTTAGGTCACTTTGTGGAGCCCCAAGATGTAACTTGGACACTTTCTCTTCACTGGCCTTTATCAGTTTCAGTGATGGGGCACTGGAGAGGGAGAAGATGCTCTGCTCTCTGAGATGTGGGAATTCTCGGAACGCCTCTCTTCTCGGCTGGACCACGCTCATGAACTAGCTTAGTCCAAGTGCCCTGAGACCCTCTCTGAGGTCAGTGATGACACTTAGGCCCTTTGGGTCACTTGTGACATGAGGAAAACATGCTCCAGGCAGGTGAGCTGTGCAGAGGGTGGACGGGCCGCCCAGAGAGCTGGCAGCAGGAAGGCTGTTGTGGGGTCTGGGAGGGGGGCAGCCTTGCCTGGGTTAGCAGCGGAGGGGATGGGAAAGAAGACATGTCGGTCTTTTGAGGAAGAACTGCTCAGATTTGGGGCCAGTCCAGGATCAAGGATGGAGTAACTGGCGAGACAGTCCAGAGCACTTGCCTGTGGAGTGAGCTTGCTGTGTCCACCCACTGGGGGCGAGGCCGAGCCCCTCTGTGACATTATAGGCTTCGGCTTCTTGTCCCTCCTGCTGAGCAAATGCTTTTTAGCCTCAGGATTCTTTCTTTATACAAAATCTTGTGGGGAAACCTTGTAAAAGTTGAGCTGCTCTGGTTGAAGGAGGTGTTATGAAGGCGGGGTGGGAGTGCACCGTCCTCATTCCTACCCCCTCAGCCTTGTCATACCCCAGCTCCCAAAGGACTAAGGGACCCCAGGGGCCCTGGGGGATGCCATTTGTAAAGACAGGCCTGGGGCCGATTTACACAACCGTTTATTTTTGACCTCACCAAATTTCCTGTGTAAACAACAGGCGCTCGAGTATGTTGGCTTGAATAATTTTATCACTGAGTCCTCAGTTTGACGTGGCTGGCTGATTGCACACAGATCCCTGGCGACCCTCGAGTCTGCTTCCTTGTGCTGTCCCAGGGTTATCACAGTCTTGCTTGCTTTTTGCTCCTCCTTCCATCTGCTTTCCAGGGGCAGTCGTGTGACCTGCCTGCCTCTCTCTGGGTGCCCCGTTCTCACTCTGCTTAACTAAGCCCCTTCCTTCACCTCCCTGCCTGTATTGATTTCTTGGGTATTTTCCACTCCATAATGCTTGGCTTGCTGTTCCTTCCTTATTTTTATAGTTCGTCTGCTGACTGCAGTTTACAAAACATCTCCACAAAGCCATCAAGCAGGCGGGTAGGCGGGGTTGTTGACCGGCAGTGTAGGCTGGGGGCCAGCCTGCCACGATCGGGCTTAAGAGGCCCCGCATAAGAACATTTTCCAGAAAGTTACACACGGCCCTTTTAAGGGCAATGCTTTCCATTTCATCTTAATCATCTTGAGTAACAGTCTTTCTGGAATGCATTTTATACTCATCTGCCTTCTCAAACAGAGCTCTCCAAACATAATCTAGCTTTTTCTTCATGACTCAGGTCATCTGCATGGATGTCATTTATTGCTTTATGTTGAATGTAGCAGATGGAGGTGTGGACGAGGTGTCCTGGCCCAGATGGTCCCAATGGACAAGTCTCAGGAGTTGACATTGGATGGCTAAAAAGCCTCACTTTTCCAATCTGTAAAATGGGGTAATTATACCTGTCGTACAGGATTTTTGTGGGGATCAGGTCTCCTGTGGGATACTCTACCCATAGTAGCCATTCAAAAAAAAAAAAATGAAAGAATATAATATGATAATAGTTGCTAAGGAGGCTAGATGTTTTCCATTCTGCAAACCATTCTGCCGGTTTTCCACTGTACTGTGTTGAATCTGACTTTGTGTTTTGAGCCCCAGGTATCAGGAACCTCACCCCCCACCCCCAACTAGTGTCTGTCTTTAAGAAGTTGAGGGAATGTAAGCAGGAGGGAGGCTGATGGCGTAGTGGTTTAAGAGCCCATGCTTTGGAGTCAGACTGCCTGAGTTCTAATCCTGGCTCTGCTGCTTCCTGGCCATGCGGCTTTGAGCAAGTTTCCTAATTTCCCTGCATCTCAGTTGACTCATCTGAAAAGTGGGGATAGTAATAGTACCTACCCCACAGGGCCACTTTAAGCATGAAATTAGTTAATGCACATAAAGGTAGCAAAACGCTTGGCACATAGTAAGCCCTCCGTGTTATCATTCACTGTAATGCTTGCCTACTATGTGGTAATGCCTACCTACTATGTGACAGGCCTGGGTAGAATATGAAGGAGTCTAAAGTGTTGTTCCTGTCCACACATACCCGGGGGGGCGAAACAGAGCAGATCTAGATTAAGAAACTCATGCAGGTATCTCAAAACAATAAACAGCGTTACCTTACAACCCAGCAATTCCACTACTAGGTATGTTCCCCAAAGAATTGAAAGCAGGAAATCAAACAGAATCTTAAAAACCAAAGTTTATAACATGATTCACATAAGAGCCAGAAAGGAGGAAACAACCCAGATGTCCATTAATGGATAGATGGATGAACAGTGTAGTCTGTGTACACAATGGAAAATTATTCAGCCACAAAAAAAGAGTGAAGTCTTGACACACGCTACAATGTGGATGAACCATAAAAACATTCTGCTGAGTGAAAGAAACCAGACACAAAAGGTCACATATTGTATGATTACATTTATGTGAAATATCTGTAGAGACAGAAGGCAGATTAGTGGTGGCCAGGGGCTAGAGGGAGGGAGAGAGGGAGGGGAAAACAGAAATTGGCTGCTTACTGGGTGTGGGGTCTCCTTTGGGGATGATGGGCTGTTTTAGAGCTAGACAGAGGTGATGGTGTGCAACATTGTGAATGTACTGAATGCCACTGAATTGTGGACTTTAAATGGCTCATTGTATATTCTGTGAATTTCACCTCAAATGAAAAAAAAAGATTCATGCAGGTGGGAAGACCCCCGAGGGTAAGTCCACGCCACCAGAGCCACATGCAACTGAGTGATCGTGTCTCTGAGCACTGAGGGCCTGGGAGGGGAGTGGCAGGGTGGCAGAATGACATTGGTCAGAGGAAACTGGACATGCTGCAGTCAGAGAGCGTGTGTGTAAACATCTGTGTGCATAGTTATATAAAATACTAGCAGTTATGATTAGGGTAGGATATATAAGGAAAAACTCTATTTGAGTACAGAAGATGTTGTCAACTGAAAAGAAAAATGCACAACCTGAAAGTTGAGAATTATATTTTATTCAGCATACTGAGGACCTAAGCCTGGGAGGCAGCCTCTCAGATAGCTCTGAGGGACTGTTCCAAAGAGGAGGTAAGGGAGGAGCCGGGATATATAGGAGTTTTTGCAAAAAGAAAAGAAAAAAAAAAAAAAAACCCAAGTACTTGAAATATCAAATGATTACTGCAAATTAAAGAAAAAACAGACATCTCAAGTTAGTGAATGTAGCACTCTTCTGTGTATGGGAAAATGCATGCGTCTGGGCTCACTGAAATCATTCCTTTGACATGCACCTTGACTACCTAGGGCCAGCGTCCTGCTTTCCTCCAGGTCGGCTGCAGTGGCTGATGGCCACAACATCCTTTGTTTACTGATACGACAGGTGACGTGCTTTGCCCACACTGTGTTAACTGCCCGGTGCGTGGTACCAGCAGTGGGCTTTGGGACGTGTGCCGCAGACAGTGTAGGATGTCACAGTGCTCTTTGCAGAACACCAGGTTGTTCGCCTGTTCTGTCGTTAGCTAGCCAGCGTCCAAGTGGAATAGTAAGGAGCAGGCAACAAAGGTTTAGGAGAAAGTATTATGTATTAAAAGCATAAAGTTGAGAAAATTACTTTGCAGCTACTTAGTCTGCCTCAGTTACCTTAATTGAGTCACCTTAGGTGGCTTGCCTTGCCCTGGGGAAAGACTGCCAGCTCTGTTGCAGTGGGAGGGCACTCCCAGTCAAGCAGGAGAGCCCCGCGGCTCCTGGGTGGTGGAGAAGCCCTGAGAGAAGCCCTGGGGGGGGGGGGCTCAGTCTGGGTTTCCTTTTCTAGAAAACGGAGGACTTGAGTGGTACTGGGAGAGCGGGATGAGGAAGGCGGCAGATCCTAGGCAGGTGAGTACAGTGGATGATGATGGCCCAAAGGAAAGGGTGGAGCTGGCATTCTAGGCAACATCCAGTCAGTGAGAGAGTCGGGCTAACACCTAGGCTTGGAGTGGGAGAGCAGCCGGGGATGGAGCAGAGAGGCAGCCAGATGGCATCCAGGGTAAAGAATGCGGAACTTCCATAGGCAGCTGCTTGTCACGTGTCAGCAGGCGTCAGGGTTACTGAGGGCTGGGGCTCCCCTCTAGGGATTCAGTTATAATTTGCATTTCTAACAAGTTCCCAGGTGATACCAGTGCTGCTGGCCTGGGGCCTGCACTTGGAGAACCGTGACAGGCAGTGTGGAACCAGGACGAGTTTTCAGTAGGGGACCAGCCCGGGAACAGAGCAAATGGTGGCCACTGGCCATGAGAGCAGTAACTCAGGTGATTTTACTCCTCAATCCATTTCCTTCCCCAGTAGATCTGTAGCCCCGGATGTTCAACCTGCCAACAGAAAAATCTTTGAGGTTGTCATTATATTTTGATGACCACACACTTTCTTGGTGTGAAGTTTCCCCAACTCCACATTAGGGGTTGTAACCTGACAAGAAATTTGTTATGCCCTTTCTGGGGCTGGAGAAGCAATCTCGAAACATGTTTCTGTGTCTAAAGTCTTGAGACATTCAGGTTGTTTTAATGAGTTATCAGGACATTGGGCAGAATATGTAAACTCAGATCCTTTCTGCAAATTCCAGGCTAAATGATTACTGAGCCAGAATATTCCTTGAGCTTTTTGACTTTTTTTTTTTTTTTTTGGAGACTCGCATCCAGTATCCTTCTACAGAAATATGGCTTCTCCAGGTGTGCATTTAACACTTGCTTCTTTGCAGCCGCCTCTGAAACTAAGGGAAAAAGCCCTCCTACCCTGGGTTTCAAAAGGTTTTGAAATGCTAATTCATAGCCCTGAAATATTCTGACAGCCTGGAATGTTATTCAGGGCAATCAGGCACCTTGATTTCTTACAGAAATATGAAGGGTGAATTGCCGCTACCCAAGACATCACCCTGCTTTTCACTAGAAAGCTCAGAAAAATAGCACATATAATTGTGTTCTGGCGTTACAGTTCATGTGTCATGTGATGAGGATATCTGACACCCAGTGGGACAGTGTCAGCTCGTAGTAGAAATCTAATAGATTTGCCCGGGTTGCCTTTATGTTAGAATAAAGGTACAGGGTTGTGCAGACATTTTCAGAATTTGTGACATGCCTATCTCAAATCTGAAAGCACATCTTGAACTTCCCCTTTTCCATTTCCACTGAGAAATCCTGTTCCAGAGATGAGACTGTCAATACCTTTTTTGTTTTTTGAAGGAAAGAGTCTGATTTTCATTCATCCTATATAGCCTTTTATGGATATCATTAATGACTCCTAAAGCTTTGTGATATTCTTTGCCACAATAAACAACAAATAGTGTTTCTCCTTGGTCCCAGCTCAAAGGCGAGATTTAGTCCATAATCCAAAGGCTCCACGTCTCACTGGGAAGGAGGTTGTTTAGCACGTGTGTTTAGCAGAGGAAGATTCTCTTTTAGCCAAGACTGACGCAGACCTTGAGGAAGGAGCCATTGCGATAGCCCAGTCCTTAGGGGAATGAGGAAACTCCATCTGATCACTTTGCCCAGGGTTTTTCAGTATGATCTGTTTCAATCATTAATTGGATGTCATACAGAGCATCCTAGTTACACGTGCCTTATTTGGCTATTTCTCGTTCGAGATCTAGTGGGTAGTTGTAGTTTGTTGCTGTCCTTGGAGGAGTGGGAAAGAGGAGCTATATTGTCTTGTAGGGATGCAGAGACCAAGTCAATGGGGAGGAAAATGAGTGTATTGAGTAGATAGTTCTAGTTACTTTGCTGATGACAGTAATTGATAAGGGCTGTTTGCATATAAATCCGCACACGCGTTCATCCAGCCAGCCATCCATTTCCTGCCCAGCCGTCTCTCCTGGCTACTCCTCTAACCCACCTCCACATCTAGGCGCTCTCCCCAGAGTTCTCGCTGTGGTGATCTCATCCTTTCTCTTGGCTTTGCATAAAGCCAGGCAAAACCTCTCAGCTTTACCTCTCTGGCCCTGGCCTCTCCTCTGAGCTCCAAACCCCACCACCCTGTTTGTCTCGCCTCCACTTAGCTGTCTAATAGGGACCTCAGATTGCTCAGACTAGATGGGAGAGTTATCATTAATTCCTCTTTCTCTCTCATTGCCCCCTGCCCCCTGCCAAATCAAGTCATCGCCAAGTCTGATCAGTACCGTCCAAAATACTTCTGATCAGTCTGTTTCATGTCATCTCTCAGGCTACCACGGAAGCCTCCTCCTTCTTCTCCTGCCCTGGTCTGATCCATTTCTGCAGCTGCAGCAGGGAAAATTCGAACCCTCTGCTTTAGATGAGTGGCTTCCGTCCCAGTGTCGTTCAAACTGCCTCCCTGCTGGTGTGATGCGTGCCGGCCTCTGTAGCGCCTTCCGCGCAGGTGGCCGCGCGGGCCTCCCTTCTTCAGATGTCAACCCTTTGGCTGCTTTCTTCCTCATCCCTCACCTGTCAGCTCAGACACCTTCATCAGAGAGGCCTTCGCTGACCACCCGGTCTGAAGTAGTGTCCCCGCACACCCATGTTGTCCTTGTGTCTTGCCTTCACCATCTGAAATGATCTCGTTTTCATATCTGTTCATTTGATGCCTCTCTCCTGACACCGGGCTGAGTCTGCTCTGGGGTCTCTGCCGTCGTCCTGGGACCAGTCCTGGGTGCAGCAGTGAGCACAGTGAAAATCCGAACGGCCGCCAGCTGGGCTTCTGTCAGCATGCGGACTGCGCTGTAATGCAGGGGAGGCGTGTGGACATTTAAACACTTTACCATTTACTGGCGACTTCCAAGCAAGATAGAAAAGCTTGACTTTGTTTTTTCATTTTTAGTGTTTTTTATTTTTATTTATTTTTAATTTTTTTCATTTAAAAATTTCTGTATTTATTTTACAATATCATATTTTAAAAAAGTTTTAAATATATTTTGATTGGGGTAGAGTCAGTTTACAGTGTTGTGTCAATTTCTGGTGTACAGCACAATGCTTCAGTCATTTAGGAACATACTTATATTCATTTTCATATTCTTTCTCACTGTAACGTTACTACAAGATATTGAATATAGTTCCCTGTGCTATACAGCAAAAACTTGTTTATCTACAATATCATAATTTTAAAATTGAAGTATGGTTGATGTACAATATTATATATTACAGGTGTACAGTATAGTGAGTCAAATTCTTAAAGGTTATGCTGCATTTATAGTTATTATAAAATACTGGCTATATTCCACATGCTGCACAATACATCTTTGTAGCTTGTTTTATGCTGGGTAGTAGGAAAGCTTGATTTAAACACATTATTGCAATAAAACAGAGTTGACTGTCAGTGCAGAAATTCCTTGTTCATTATTTTGCTAGTCCCAGCTTCTCTGCTAGAATATCCAGGTTTAGCCTGAGATGATGTACATTCATATGTGTCCAGAGAAAGGTAGAAAATACATCCCTCTAAAAATAAATAAACATAAAACTAAATGAAATAAGTAGAACTTTGGAGTGAAATAGCTCAGTGATGGAGCACATGGCTTAGCGTGCACAGGGTCCTGGGTTCTATCCCCAGTACCTCCATTAAAAAAATAAATAAAAATAAAAATAAATAAATGAAAATACGTCCCTGTAGAGGAATGCAGTAGAATGGGCACCTTGATGCGGGTGTGTTCATAAGACGTTAAAAGTGGATAAAAGGCCATAATGTGTTTTATTGTGTGATGAAGAAAGACTAGTTGTATTAAAGACCTCAAGAGCTTACACTGATGTTGGTTGTATTCTGTGTGGGTCAAACAGAGGAAATTCGAGAGCAGATATTCAGAATGGTCCAGTCGAACCCCGCGGATCGTGTAAGTAAACAGTCTTGAGAAGAGGGTGTGGGTAGGGTTGCTGGATGGACGTGGCAACGACTCTTACGGTTTTCATCATAATAAATAACGTTTGTCAGTGGAGTAAGGCACAGTCGATGTAACCAGAGGCTGCACACCTCCATTCGCACGCCCACCATGCATTGCTTCCCTGCTGCCGGCGTTGCCTTCCTCTGGGATGCTGAGTCTTCATTCCTGTCTCCTGTAGCATTAAGTCCAAGCTCCTTGGCATGGAATTGGAGGCCCTTCCCAGTCTGTCCCAAATGCCCATCTTTCTTCTTCAGCTGCCTCCCGGGTCCCATTAGGTGGGTGCTGCCCAAGCTCCCTTGGGCCTGGGTCTGGATGTCTGGCGGCTCTGCCTGTCTGGCTCCGCAGCAGGCGAGATGGGGGATGAGCTCAGGATCCGTTGTGCCTCAGCCAGGACACGCTTGCCTAGGTGCCGGACCCTCCAGTGCAAATCCACACGCTTACTTCTGCCTCCGCAGGGCTTGGACTGTTTCTCCCAGCACCAGGCCTTGGTGTCTCATTGGAGGCATGTGCTTAAGGCACATTGACTGGATAAACGGCCAAGCTGCTCAAACAGCATTGGTGAGCTTCTGGCAGTTCCCCTTTGGTGTGAATAGAGTCAGATTATGTTCCGTAGTTAAGACCTTTTTTTTTTAATAGGCCTTTTCTCACTTTAGACCCTTGGGAGGCAGCTCTGTGTCAACCTTGGGTTTTTCAGTGGAGGATCTGCGATGCAGGGAGGGGGCGTGGCTGGCTTCCAGATCACACGGCAGCAGTGCTGACCGATGCCTCGCCTTCTTCCTGGCTGATGCCCTGCACGCTGGACACGCACCCACCCCTCCATGTCTGTAGCAGTAAGCTTGTCTGCCTTTCAGAGTCAGATGCCAACCTCTCCTATCTTCACAAACGGCCTCTGGCTTCCCAGCCTGGCTTCTTCCACCACTGGTGACGACCCGCTGCCAAGAGCCCCACGCTGATGGGCTCCACAACCCCGTGAGGATGGCAGGCGCTCAGACCCTTCTCTCAGCTGTTGAATTTGAACCTCTTAGACACCAAAATCTCACTTCCTCTCCCAGGAATTGTCCTATTTAAACATTTGAAAGGGGTATTCAACTAGTTGATACTTACGGGAATCAAAAAAAAAAAAAAAGAGTGGAAACTGAGTTTTATGGACATTTCTTTCTGGTCTTCTTGAAAGATCAATTTAATTTCCATGTTTCTGGCCTGTTGTTATTCCAAATCAGAAGAATGAACATTCTTTTTCTTTCATACTTCATAATTAAAAAAAAGCCCTCAGCAGACTCTGCGTATAAACTATTTTGGTTTGAATATGGATTAATCACTTTCACTTTGTTAAAAACAAAATAACAGAGCCAAGGAGGTCACTTCCTTTACGAGAAGAGTTTGAGTCTTCTGCATGGCATCCTTCCGTAAACTTCCCACATTCTCTACGTTGGAGGTCTTACCTTGTCTGCATCTCAGGGACCTAGCTCTTGTCACCAACTGGGATTTGGGGACAGAAGGGCCAAAAGGCATCTTGAAGTAAGAATGTCTAAGAATCCGAACAGAAGTATTGCTTGGGGCTCCCAGCTGCCCCTGAGGAAGAGAGACTGGTGAGGTTGAGCCCGCACATTGAGAAAATGTTTGAACTTTAAGCTCCCCTCATTGTGTCCCCAACATGTTCTGTCTTCGCCTCCCTGGGTGACAGTAATAAGACCCCATGCCGTGCCACGGACAAAACAGCTACCTGTGGACCCTCCTCCCGGGAAGAGATTGGTGGGTAACGCAGATACAGAAAGGCGGCCTTCGGGGAGAAAAGAGCCAGCCCGTCCAGCTGTGTTCCCAGATGGATGGCCCAGAGCTTCTATGGCCGGAGCCCGCTGGGACTCTTACACTTGCGTCTTCTTAGTAGGCCGTGTGGTCTCGCGGGCTGAGAGGTGGGGCTTCTGTGCCGGAATGTCCAAGCTCGAGCCCCACTTCTGCCATGTACTAGCTGTGTGACGTTGGGCTGGTGTCTCAGCCACTCTGTGGCTCAGGTTCTCCTTCTGTCTGTTGAGTGTGACGATAATACCCCCTCCTGTGATTGCTGTGAGTTCAGGTGCCGGGGACAGTACTTGGCTCATAGCGAGTCCTCGGTTGTTGTTAGCAGTGAACCTTCTGGGTGGATTCGACTTAAGCCGCAACTTAGGACGGCTCCAAGAATTTCCTCTGTGGTTGTTGCCCCCTTCTAGAAAGGAAGGTGTGTCTAAAGTCACTTCACTATTTAGAGAGGTCACAGAGACAGGGCGTTGACACAGAGCAAGCCCAGCCCCGCTAGCCTGACCCTCTGAGACTTTGGAAAAGTGCCGTGTGATGAAAAGATGGAATTAGGAACCTAAATCTCTTACCGCTTCCTCCATTGCGTTTGCCGCTCATCTGAGCTGCCACTGATTTGGAGCTCACTTGCAAGAGAAATGTGCTTTGTGCATCACTTTGTGGGGGATAGACCCACAGTTTGGGGTTTCCCGAGGCTTCTGGGATGCTCTGTTTCAAAATGTTCCTGCCATGTGTGACGGCCACATTGCTTCCCACGAGAGCCCCGCCGTGGTCCCCTGCTCAGCCCCCGCCCCCATAGACCTCAGTTCCTCCAAGCTCTTGGAACTTTCCATGTGGAGAGAGTTGCCACAAACCACTAAGGCTGGAGGGCTCGGAACCCAGCTCTTTTCCACCCTCGTCAGCTGCCCGAGGAGTCTGCTCTCTCTGGGGACACAGATCGCATTTTGATGGAACCCAGATTGACTGAACACTGATACCCTTGGACAGAGCAATTCTTTTTAGTATTTCTCAGGCACGTGGAGGGCAGTCTCTGGAACCAGCACATTAAGCTCCCGACATGGTCCAAGGCTTGCTCTAAGCCTGTTTTGATCACTTTTCTAATATAATGATATCTCTTCACACTCTCACTAATTAGACTTTGTAATCTCTCTCTTCTTCTCTGTTTGACCTTTATCTTAAATTAATTTTTTTAGATGAGGTGGAAGAACAAAGCCCCCCAGACAAGCTTGCAAAGACAAAATGTATTAAAATGAATGATAGTTTCTACCTCTGGCTCTGTCATGCCTCACAGAGGCCAAAGGACATCACTTAGACATGACCCTGGGTCTAAGGATGTGCCCACCTGCTTGTCTGGGCAGAGGGAGGACCCCCCCCCATCATGCCCTTCAGCCAGCAGCCAGCTCTGGAGGTCTGGGAGGCAACATGGCCATCACATGGTGGCTGATTCCCCTCGTATTGTTTTCTCTACACCCTAGAAAGAGGCTAAAACTGCAAACATATGTCTCCGAAGTCATGTCTGGGCCATATTTCCCTCCAGAATTCCTAAGACACTCTGAGTTCTGGCCTGAAATCTGAATGGATGCTGGAGTCCAACCGAGTGATGGGGTCTGAGAAGTTGCCTTATGTGGCACAGTGGTTCCTCCCATTTCAACATCCCTGCGGAGGGGCCAGAGGACCTGGATAGGCCTTTGTGGGGCAGTGGGGTTGTGTCTGAGCAGACAGGCAACCCTGAGCGAAGGGAGGGGGCCAGGGTGGAACTGGAGCTGTCTGCCCTGCACAGAGCCGAGGTCTGTGTCTTTTAGCCCCAAGGGGAGCACCTTGCCGTGTGACCCGTCACTTCCTGGGTGTCTGCGCCCTCACCCCAGCTTTCCAGCTCTCCAGCTTCTCATCAGCCCCCTCCTGGTGGCCTGCGAGCCTGGGTTATTTGCTGTTTTTTCAAGCCAGCGGCACACCCTTGGACTGTCTGCCAAGAAGGACCATTGTTCATGAGAATTCCTGGCCGGTTCCAGCTAACCCAGAGATGCACTGTTCTGGGGTTGGGCCCTGAATTATTCCTTGTCTTTCTCTAACCCTCCTCTTCCTGACTTATTCTTGCCTTCTCACAATCCGGCCGTCCCATCAAGCCTCCTTCTGTTGTCCGGAAAGCTTTGAGAGGCAAGCAGGGGTGCGGAGGTGAAGCCCCTCAGGGAAACCTAAAGTGGCCGCTTGACCTCCACTCCAAAGAGGCTCTGCATGCTGGCCTCAAAGGAGGCAGGGAGGCCCTAGCTTGGGCAGGGAAAGATGTCAGGTAGTTTTGGAGAGGAGGGTAGGGTGCAGAGTGCCCTGGAGTGAGCGAAGGCGGGGGTGGGGTGGGAATAAGAGGGAGATTAAGGAGTGAAAACCAATATCTCCCCCCGCAGAATTGAGCTGATTAACCTGTAGAAATGGAGGCCCTGCCAAGCCCAACTTCCTTGTTTCCAGAAACCTTGGCACAGAGGCCCCCGTTTCTGGCAGAAGCCCGTCCTCAACGGGGGAACCAGCGAAGCAGCTGCTGTGATTTTCTTTTTCCTCTCATTTCTGGCAATCCCGAGTGGGACTGTTTACTTTTTTCTTCCCCTTTCCTTCCCCACCCTCCTGTAGCAGGGAGTTGGTTCTGGTTAATGTTGAAGATCATAACATGATTACCCCAAAGTCTCATGAAATTAAATCACTTTTCTTCAAAGAGAGAGGGGTGGGGGGACCGTCTGGCTGGTCGGCCAGCGAGGGACGAGCGGATATTGAAAGCAGGCTGGCAGAGGAGGCTGGGCTAGGAGGAGGCGGCCGTGCACAGGGCCCCGGTTTTGCAAACAGGGGCCTGGAGGAGCTGGGTCTCCCACCTGGCCCCCCCCACACCTGCCTCCTGAGTGGGGAACAGGGGTGGGAGAGGCTGAAGGTACGTGCAGAGTGGTTCGGAGAGCTGAACCTGAAAATGAGTCATCTGGGGAGAAACTGAACTCTTAGAGCAAGTCCCGGTGAGAGTTCTCTATCACCTCCTGCCCCGGGAGTTCATCTGATCAGGGCACAGATTTCAGGGCAGCTTTCCCACCGGCACAGCCCGGGATGGAAATCTGTCTTCTCGAGGAAGGCGCTGCCGTCGGGGTGAGGTTGGGGGCATGTGCGTGTCTTTCCTTGGGTTAGATCTTTCGGACTCATTATGTCTTAGAGGTGGTGAAGATGCCTGAGTTGAGGTAGCGTCTGACCTCACGCTCAGTGCAGGAATCTCCTTTGTACTGAACCCCGACAAAGAATGCTCAGCTTTTGCTTCATCCCCCCCAGTTCCTGGAGAGAGATTCTGGGAATTGCACCTGTGCCTTCTGGGCACAGGGGGAGCAGTGGCCCAGCGTGGTCAGGGACTGGCACAGAGCAAGTGCTTGGAGAGGAGGTGCTTGCCGTGGACGTGGCTATGGCGTTCTCTTCTGCACGCCAGCCTGCCGGGGTGCTCAGTGTCCCTTGGTGTAGTGGTTTCAGCTCCCCACCGCCACCTCCCCCCGGATATTTTCCCGAGCTAGTTTCCCATCATTTTTTCAATGGTCCTGCACGGAAAACAGGAAGGAGGGAAGCTTTGGAAACAGGACCTGGAAGACGCCTGATTCTTGTTGCCAGTGTCTCAGTGCCCTGAGCTCTTTGGGGACAGTGACTGGCCCGTGAGTCTTGAGAATCGGTGGAGTGAAGACTTCAGAAGATTGTTCTGCTGGTACCGAGAACCACAGGGCACCAGTTAGACACCAGAGGGAGCATCAGCGAGAAGGCGGTGGTGCCAGCCGCTCGCGCGCGGCGTTGAAATCGAACCAGTGCAGGTGGGAGACAGGCTGGCGAGGGTGGCATGTGTAAGTTCGGCAACTGCGTTCTTCGGAGGGAGTAGGGATGGGACTGGGCCAACTCGCTCCTCTTGGAGCTCGGGGCTGTGACTCATTCTCATCAAGGGTCACCGAGCGTCTCTGTGTGCGCGGCCTTGGGCTGAACCCCTTACCTGGCCGACCTTCTCGAAAATGTGTGTCATTCCTTACGAGGCCGACTGGGGAGCGGGCAAGCGGGTGTGCACATCAGTGGAAATTCCTCTCCACCGTTGGAAAAACAACTCCAAGTTCATGACTCGTTGGCCTCAGAGGTGTGAGTCTAAAGGAAGGAGCTGACTTTTTTGTTTTTCACCCAGCAGACCCGAGCTGACAGGTCCGGATGAGTGTCCTGTCCACTGGGTCACCCCCCCCCGGGAGGAGACACACTTCTTCCACTGGCCTGGGGAGCCGTTTAACAGCCCCACGGGGCCAAGCCAGTTTCGTTGCTTTATAGCCACAGTCAGTTTTTCTCCAACAACAACATCACCCAAGCTTGATCCCTGAGCCTGTTCACCAGATTTGACACCCAAAGGTTGGGGCTGGATGTGAAACTGCTGTCCAGGTCCAGGGGTGGAAGCTGCCACCACCTGGGATAGTCAAAAGCCTTGAGGGCAGGTCCTTAAGACACGTGTTGGAAGAAATGAGCAGTCCTCACCCTGCCCTCCCCGACACCTGAGGGTCTTTCTCAAAGGAATGTTCTGGCTTCTTAAAAAGGCCTCACCATGTTGTGGTTAGGCCTAGTTGGTTTGCGTACCAAGAGTCCCTTTGAGGGGCCATGTAGGGCAGTGATTAAGGATGTGGACTCTGGGGCTGGACTGCATGAGTTCATATCTCAGCCCCATCACTTAATGATGGTCACAACCTTGGGCAGGTTACCAAGTCTCTCGTATCTCCGTTTTTCCATCTACAAAATGAGGCTCTGGAAGAACCCTATCCGGCTGGCATTAAGATGAGTTCCCCTTGGTAGGTGCTTCCCCTGGCTGTCTTGGGAGGAGATCTTGAAGATTTCAGGGGCTTCGTTGGGCCCTGTGGTCACCAGGAGGTGTGGCCCTGAGCCAGGCGCGGTCCCCATTGCAGGTAGGAGGCAGGACAGAAGTCAAGGTGAGTGGTTGGCAACCTCTCTTTTAGCTGACAAATTCAACATGGAACCTGAGAAAGCAGAGTTGCTTGGGTTGAAGTTGGGGAGGCCTCCTGGGCTGGGTCACCCCTTGACCCCAGAGTAGCCATTGAGATGAGGCCAGCAAATCTGGGGGCTCCTGGAGGTATTTTAGAAACTGCTGGTCAGAGAGAACAAGTGATTCCCAGGGTCACTCAGCTGGCTTCAGTCACGGGAGCTGATGGGAGAGGCTAACCCCACGGAAGACCCAGACCCCCTGTGTGCTGTAATCCTTGCAATGGCCACCACCTCCGTGAACAAAAGAGGGGTCCCGGTGAGTGGCCTGCAGTCCCCTGTCCACCCCACAGGCACTGGCCACAGCTGGGAATTACTTCCGGACAGAGCAATGGAAAAACTTGGAAGCGTCCCTTTTGCTTTACCCTCATTCATACTTCTCATTCTTCAGCACTTCTCACAACTGGAGTCCCCAGTGAGTGCACAGCACCTTGTGTTTTGTGCTGTTATTGGTGATTTTAGGTATGTTGACAATCAGTTAATTTCACCTGCTGTGTGACTTCATCAACCACCTGCCTCCATCCAGGGTGGGGCTTCCCAAAGCTAAGGCTCAGGTGTCCTGGCTTCACACTGTCAGATGTGCTTTCTTGCTAGTGGGGCTGCCCTGTCCTTGTTCTAGAAAATCCAGTGTGAATCCATCATCACTTTCCTGAAAGATGGTGGTTTAGAGTACCGAACTCTGAGTTTTGTGTCATGAGTAAGGGCGGGATCTCAGCGTTCTGTTCACATTGCATGGAAGTTGGGGAAGGGGAGGCATTTTTGAAGCTTGGCCACAGTGCTGCTTCTCCCCCTCTTTCCTGGTAATGCACCCTGCTCTGTTTGGCGGCAGGTAATGGTCAGATAGTTGGGTGAACGTAGGACTGGCTGCGTTATCATTTTCTTTCCTGTTTTGGGCATCTTGGAATTAACAAAGAAAGAGACAGAGGAAAGAACTGATAACAGCTGGAGATAAAATGTCTCCAAAATGTAGGCAACCAGCCCCAGCTCTCCAGTTGGAAATGGAAAAGTTGAAAAAAAAAAAAAAAAAAAGAAAGAAAGAAAAAGAAAAGAACAGAAGTGGAAGAAATGATGTAGATTTTGGCCAGGAAGAGAGACAAGGTTTGGGCTACATGTTGTTTGAGGAGCAGGCCCCGGAGAACAGGAGTTCAGATGCGTTAGAGGTGACAGGGAGGGCATCCAGAGGCAACAGAATATTGGGGGTGGAGTCCTGGGCTGGGAGTCAAAAGACTTGGTTTCTGATTCAGGCCATACCATCAGCTCAGTTTAGCACTTTGAGCAAGTCATTTCATCTTTCTCAGGCTCAGTGTCCTCACCTGTAGGATGGAGACGATAATCCCCAGCTCCCGCACGAGGGAGAAGACGGAATGAGCTAAGACTAAGATCATGTACACGTTTTTAAAGTACTCTGTGAGTAGTGGTAGTAATAATAATAATAATATGAATGATGATGATGATGATGATGAAGACAGTGTATCTGGTGGAAACTCAGTGGAGAAAGGTTGGGAAGATGAGCTTTAACTGCTAGGAAATATCCAGGAAGATTGGGAAGAGGGTAGAGAGGCCGTTGGAGGAAATTTAAAGCAGAAAACATGATGTATAAACTACCCATTCCTCTGACCTTAGACGAGGCCTCTCAAACCTCCGCCAAACGGGAGAGCGGGTGTGGTGGGCTGCAGCCCAGTCATGGTCTGTTGGTCATCGGTGTTTGTGGAGGCCTCAGGGGCCCTGGGCTCCATGTTGGGAGTGTGAAGTTCATTCCAAGGAAGACGTTTTCCGTAACGGGTTTTATTATCATTACTCAGCGCTGTGTTCCCATTCCCAGATGGTGGTTAGGCTCTCCTTGTCAACACCTAGGATTCTGTTTGTTCTTTTGCCCTTCCCTCCCTCCCTCCTTTCCTGTTTTCCTGTCAACCCTTTCTTGGGGGTACATAGAAACTGACTCAGGAGGTCTGGGGTACATCCGGGTGGAAAGAAATTGCACATCTAGGGGTGCTCCCGGTGGCTCCTGTGGTCCTCACGGCTCCCCGGCATCTCTGCTGCACACGGCAGCCTCCGGCCCTGGGAGAAAGCAGGGCCTGAAATGGCAAAGCAGCAGCAGCTCCATGGTACCAGCTCCCAGGCTGCTTTGTGCAGCCCGGCAGTGAGGTCCTAACGGAAGGGCCTCCCCTGCAGACCCCAGCCCCTTGCTGGCAGGGCGGAACCCTCCTGGGGGATGGTGAGGTCGTCGTCTTGGGGCATCAGGGGACCGGGGTGAGCTGTGGTGGCGGTGCCATCATCTCCCCCACCGCCCGCTACCTCCTTACTGTCTGGATGCATCTTCCTGAGCTTTGGGCTTGGTCAGAGGCCTCTGAAGAGTGTCCTGCACAGTGAGACGGGCTGGGGAGTGTGTCTTCTCCCTGCTGTGCTGATGGCTGTAGGGGTAAAAGTGGTGTTCCCCTCCCCAACCCCTTCTAGCTGCTGCCGGCAGGTGAAGGAGTGGTCCCGCAGGCTGCCCAGGGCTCCCACGGTGTCTTTAGCACAGCACTGAAACTTTTCAGCTGAGGTAACCAGTGACCTTGATAACTAACTCTGGTGACCCTGCTCTCTCCTACCCCTTTGAAACTCTCCATCCTCGGCTTTACCTCTATGGTCTCTTCCCGCACCCCTGCTCCGGCCGGTGCCCTCCCTCCTTGGCGGCCCTCCTTCTCCAGCCCCCCAAACGTGGGTTCACGCTCACTTAGCTCTGCATATTGTTTATCTCAGAGACTCCATTTATCCTTAGATTTGAGATAGAAATGGTTCCAAAGTATCCATCCACGTCCTGGTCTCTCTTGAAACATAAGCTATTGCTGTCTGTAACTTCGAACATTTGAAATCTCATCCGTAAGCCAAAATGTACTTCCTCTGTGGTCTTCCCTGTACATGCCAGCGAGGGTCACCCAGGAGCCCCGTCTTGGTCTTTGACCCCACGTGCAATCCTCCTATCTCGTTGATCCTCTCCCTGTAATGACCAATTTGTCCCTGTTCCTTTCCCCTCACGTTGCCAACACCCAAGCTCTGTTCACCTGGAGACGTGACTCACCCCTGTTCCCCCTCTAGTCTCTTTCGCTGCCCCACTCCCCGCCAAATCCCACCTGCCCCATGGCCACACTCACTGTTATAAAGCACCTCCTTCCATTGTGTCACGTCATTGAGGGAGAGACCGGCTGGCATGGAGTTCTGGGCTCAGCCTGCCTTTCTCGACGTTTTTACTCCTTTGAGGAGAAGATTGATGACCGGCTGGTAAAATTATGAGGGGCAGGAACCCGGGGTGTGTAGGTGGAGTAGCCAGAGGGGAAGTCCTTTAATGTCCCATGGTGGAAGGCAGTCGTTGGCTCGATAATCAAGTCAGATAAACATTTACATATTTGATTTTAACTTAAGACATGTAAATGTGCATCCATTTGCCAAGCTTTTGATGCAAGGGCCAAGACGTTTTCTTTGAGTGTGAGTCTGCTGCTTGGGTTCTGTGTTCTTTCTCGCATAAACCTTGCCCGCAGTACATCATCTCCAGTTTCAATAAAGTGAAGCTGATTCCTCAGAGAAGCTTGTGAAGTTATCTGAGTTCAGAATCTCCTGCTTTTTAATAACTTCTCCCCAGTGTTTTCCAGATAGCTCCTCCACAGCTCAGTTGACAGCACTTCTTTTGTAAATTTAGTGGCTTCCTTTTGTTGAGTCTTTCCAGTTTGGTTTTCATGGAAACAACAGCCCTTCTCCCACCGTCTTCAGTGGGCGGGGAAGCTGCCCACCTGGCCGGGGAGAGCAGCAGCGCTTGGCCAACCAGGCAGCAGAGAGCCGGGCAGTGCGCACCTTGCTGTGGACACTGGCTGGACGGTTGTGCAGAGAGAGGGCCCAGTGTAAGCTGTGCGGCCAGTGCAGTGAGTAGAGATGGGTCGTGAGAGGTTCTGCATTTTCAGTTTGGATGACAGAATCAGTGGAGACAACTCTATAAAATGAAAAATCCGGGGGATAAAGCTGAAGCCTTTGCCATTGGCCCAGAGAATGAATGGCACCATCACATTATGGTGGATACTTACATTACCAGGGAGACTTAAGGATTTTAGCTGAAGGGAAGATTTATCTGAGTCTTTCATGGGATGTGGCTGCCCAAGGATGCTGATGTTATCTTCGATCACTCGTCACCTCCCCGGTACCTCTTCCTCCCCTCCTTCTCTCTGTACAGCCAGGTAGTCCTGGGGAGATTGTCTGTGATTTGTCTAATTCATTCTGGATACCCCATTCTTCTTGCTGCGTGAACCATCAACACACAGCACGTCCCTGCCTACAGGAATTGGTTCAGCAACGTACGAGGGACCCGGTTTGGTTTAATGAGGCGTGAGAGGACGTTGGCTGGAGGCATTGGTACAATGCGATACTTATTCTCTTATCCTCTTCTGGAGATGATTCTGGAAGCCAGCCCTCTCTCTTACCTTGGATGGTGTGGTGTGTGGATGTGAAGCCTGGAATGGCTGCATCCTTTTTGCCACCACGAGGGAAATCCACCCAACCCAAGGGTGGTACTGATACCATAAAGGCCAGATAGAGGAAAACAGTCCTTGATGACATCCCTGAATGAAACCAGCTCTACCTTCCAAACCCATCACATTCTCTTAAGCAGTTTTGAGCTGAGTTTTCCATTACTTGGCACATGGAGACTCTCAGTTGCCACAGAAGTGTGAGCCGTTGCTTCTTCCAGGAGTGACGCGTACGTGTGGAAAACTGCATTTGCTTCTAGGCCCTGGTCTTTTAGAGGCACACTGAGAAACTGCAGAGTGGCTGATAAAGAGCTTCTAGGCTGGAGAAGGGATATGGAATCCAGGTTCAAAAAGCGTCTACAATGGGGATGACGACCTACTTTTATGTACAGATTCATAACAGCACTTCTTTAAATGGAAAGCTTTACCACATACATATTTTGCGGGGATAAGGGTTTGTAGCAAGGCGGGAGTGTTGGCTTTTCAGGAGCACGTGTGTTGCATGAGATAAGAGGTACTTGTAGCCTCCATGAACCCGCTGGGAATAGCAAGAGAGAGTTTCCACAAGGACACAGAATGGTTTGAATGACAAGAAGCTGCTTCGTCTAGTCATCCTGTGGGAGGGAAACCAAATCCCAAACTGTTATCATTCCAGGGTAGAAACAGCCACCAGGGTGTTGCTTTCACAAGATGCTGTCACAGGCTGGCCTTTGAGGGAACGTGGAGTGACTTTTTCCGGAGGTTTCTGTCTGGGGAGCTGCACCCCGTGACCACCGGCTCCTCTGTCCAGCCGTGCTATGGAGTGTTGGTGGAAGGAGACCTCAGGACGTTGTTCTTTGCAGCTATGATGTTTCCTTCCGTGTTTAGAGCCGTGTGGCTCCCTTGCTCCGGGTGTAGCTGAGACATGGGAGAGGAGTGAGCCGTGTGAGCCGGGCAGGGACCTCCTGGTTAACTGTAGGCTCAGTTTCTATAGCACAGAGACCTCAACACACACTGACTCAAGCAGAGTGGGGGTTTGTATCTCTTTTGCTGAATTGCTTGGAGGTAGAGGGTAAGCTGGGCCAAGCAGGCAGCTCTGCTCTAAGACATCATCCAGGACGGGACCCAGCTTTCTGCCCCGTTGCTCCAACTCCCTCTGGGATGTGGCCCTCACCTTCATGGTAGAAGCTGGTCCTCCAGCACACTGTCTTGGGGTGTCTTAGACTCAAGTCCCCCAGAAGAGTGAAGAGAGAGCAGTTCCTTAAGGAAGGGACGTGAAAGCTGCATGTACCATTGACACTCATCTCCCATCTCTTCAGACTTTGTCATATGGCCACACCTAGCTGCAAGGTATCCTGAGAAGTAGGGTCTCTAGCTGGGTGGCCATGTGCCCCCATGACTAAAAGGAAGGAGCAGGATGGGTACTGGGGGCAGTTGGCTTCTCTCTGCAGAGCCCCACTTCCTGCATTTATAGGATCACTCACAGTCCCTCTGGCTCTTGTCTCAACACCTCTGAGCCTCAGTACCTTCATCTGTGAAATGGAAATAACAAAAATGCCGACCTCAGTGATGCACGGGAAAGGGCTGTGCTTGGTTCCCACGTGTAGTTGGGTTCTCAGAATGGAGCTGCCATTCCGGCTGTTTCCACTCAGCCAATCAACAAATAGGTCAGGAGTGCCTACTCTGTTCAAGGTGCTGGAGACTCAGCAGTGGACACCCTAGACCAAAGCCCAGTCCTCAGGGAGCTCACATTCTGGCGGGGAGAGCAGTGCCCAGTCAGGGAGAATTGTCAGCTCTTTTAACCACTCTCCTTCCTGGCTCTCACGGTTAACTAAGGGGAGGGATCCGAGTTAGGGTTCCCTGTAGGAGTTTTCCAGGTGGTTTTTTGCATTTTGTAATAGAGCCTAAGTCAGAAGCATTTCTGCTGATAATTTATTAAAGCCATTTGATAAAAACTAGGAGTACCCCATTTTACTCATTTTAAAAGATCATTGTTTTCCTTATTTTTTTAATGAGACTTATTTTTGTGTTTTAATGGTAGCAAGTGAAAGTAGGTGTCAGGAGATGAGTTGTCGTGGTATCTTCATAAATACAAGTAAACAAACATTAAAATCATTCAGTTAGTATTTCTCAAGCATCTGTCTCATGCTAGTCTCTGTGCTAAGTGATAGGAATACGGCGGAGACCACCACATGGATCCTGTCCTCAAGGGATTCACACTCTGAGGAGCATTCACACTAGCAATTGCAGGAGGGGGTGATGGGTGTCACAGGAGGGGCTAGAACAGGCTCTGTGGAAGGAAGAGGTGGCACCTGGGCCAGTCGTGGGGCAGGTTCTGGGAAGGCTTCCTGGTGGAAGTGAAAGCCTCATGAAGCAAATCATCACCATCACCGTCTTCATTTTCATCATTGTTGTCACCATTGTCACCATCATCACAGTCACCATCAACACCACCATCATCATCATCAACAGCTCTGTGCTCCTCCTTATCACCCCCACCATCATCACACTCCCCATCATCCTCGCCATCTTCATTATCATCGTTGTCACCAGTGTCATCACCATCATCACGCTCACCATCAACATCACCACCACCAACATCAGCATCACTGTCCTCCTCCTCATCACCATCACTGTCACCATCATCACTGTCCCCATCATCATCACTATCACCATGGCAGCTAGCATTCATTCATTGAGCACCTTCTGTGTACCTGGCACTGTACTCTGCATACGTTGTCTCATTTCATGCTTACCATGACCTTCCGAAGTTCTTATTCTCACTTTAGAGGTGAGGAGGAAAACAGGGCCCATGAACGTTAAGCAGCTTGACCAGGGTCATGCAGTGAGTTTGCCAGTGTCAGACTCAGGGTTCAAGCCCAGGCTCTGCCTTTTACATCACCTCCTTTGTGAATTCTAAAGATAAGGTCCACATTAAGCTGGAATTGTGCTTCCTAAGGAGTTGACCATTTTGAAGACAGTGACCTCGTAGAAGACAGGATGGGAGGGTTTAGATCCAGGTGCTTCCCTGGTGTTCCTTGTCACTTGACCCTTGAACCTGGTCCTGGGTCCAGGGAGAGCACAGCTTGTCTGAGCCACTTCTCTCAAGCCCAAGAGTCTGGCTCAGTAGTCCCCGAGGTCCCAGGTAACAGCGACGGCTCCTTGGGCATCCTTCCCCAGGGAGCTTACCCTCTCCCCAGGAGCAGATGTAGAAACACCACCTGCACCAGGAGGCTGCGGGAAGCCACTTTGTCCCTTGCTCCCTGCTGCTGTCCCCTCCTTCCGTGAGGCTGTGGCATGGCTTTCGCTGACTCTGCTGGAGACTGGGGGCCAACGCGTCCAGAGCTGAGGGCCATGCTGCTGCGCTGGGTGAGCGAGCAGAACCGCAGCTCCCCCAAGCTGGTGGCGGTGGTGAACAGGCAGCCCCAGTGGGAGGCAGGAGGAAAGAGGAACAGCTGAAGGCCATGCTCAGGGGTCCCACAGGCACCCGGGTGGGTGTCCATCTGCAGGTTGGTCTCAACAACCACCTGCTCTGTGCTTTGAAATTTCCTATCGTCCTGCTCTTGAAGATTTGGAGGGATCCCTAGTGAGGTGGGGTCAGGCGTTCTGGGTCCTAGGCCTGGCTGCATCCCTGGCTCACTAGGTCATATTGGGCTGACCCTTCCAGTTGAGAGGCTGCACGGCTCCCTGGAGCTCCCGGCACCCCGTGACCATGCTTGATAGGCCCCCAGACAGATGGGTGGTTGGGCTCCTGTTTGGACCTCTCCGCTGCTCCTGGGTGGTGCGCATTTGAGGACCAAGACCTCAGGGCAAGGCCCGGAAGCCTGGACCACATTCAAACATCGCAGATGGAGGCTTTTTCTGCTTCAATTACCCTCTTTGCAGGTTTTGGGTGTTCAGACCCGGCTGGCAGCTTGGCTGAGCTATGGTAACTTAACCAGCTGGCTGGGAGCTCCAGTGCAGGACCTCAGGGTTGCAAATCTGTTCTTCTTCTTCCAGCATCAAGAGTTTTCAATGATTTCAGACTCTCTCTGGGTTCCGTGGGGCCAGCCATCACGAAAGCCTCTCCTGCACCTGTTCGCCCTGCGAAGCGTGATATGTCTGAACTGTTCTGAACGGTTGGGTTTACTGATTAATTTCTCTTCCATCCCGTGCCTGGACCTTGAGTGGCCGCCATTGGAACGGTGGTGACGGGTGTGAAGTCAGTGCCCCCAGCCCAGGGGAGAGGCTCTCCTCTGTCGTGTGGGATGGAAAAAACCAGGCACAGGAGCCCAATGTGAGCTCTGATTCTTTATTATTGAGTCAATGCACGTATTTTGGTTACTCTCCAATTTCGACTTTTTATGCCTTGAGAAACACATTGGAGCAACAAGTTCTGGTGACGATCATTCCTCGTGGAGAACGCACACTGTAATGAAAGTTTTGCCTAAGTCTTTCTCAGATGCCCCTCCTTCCAGGCCCTGGTGGATTGCTCACTGCTGATTGCTGACTGCTGGCAGACCGAAGTGTTAATCGGCCCTTCCGAGAAGCCCTGCCGTGCCTGCCCCCTGCCTGCACAGGCCCCCCGCGCCTAGGTCCCCTCAGTCACGCCTGGACCCTTTCCCTCTGCCCACCCAAACGCCACAGCACTGGAAACGAGGCCTGTGTTCACAGCTGCAAGCCGCTTGCCTGTGATTGTCTTTTTCCAGTGGAGGGTTTCATCTCCCTTTTATAACCTGGCTCCCGCCACCAGCCTCCTGCAGTTTCTGGCGAACACTTGTTAGAGTGGCCACACTTTTTTTTTTCAAACTCACAAAGCTATCTGGACGCGGCCACTAGTTACTAAGCAAAATGAACACTGCTCTCTTCTGTGCGGAGTAATCCTGAAGTCCACGTGCCTGCCCATCCTTTCGAGGTCCCGTGGGGAGATGGGCATTTGAGGACACAGGGGTGGGGGGGCAGGTCGAGGCCGCAGGACTGGCCACGGCCGAGAGCAGAGGGTGTTACTAACACCTGCCTCCTCCCAGCTTCAGGCACTGATTCCTCTTCTTGTAGGAACTAGGGGCTGTTGCCCCAGGCCAACTTGATTTCTCTCACTTTCCCAAGCAGGGAAGGACTCACTCTGGGACAGAAGCAAAGAAGTCACTTAATATCTCTGTCCATTGATGGGTGGGAAGGTGGGCAGATCGATGCTGGTTTGTGAAGCCGGATGGTGTGCGAGGCAGCTGCTCTTGGGAACTTGCTGGGGCTGGCTTCTTGCTGCCTGCCTTCTGTGGCCATCTCTGCCCGGGGACAGAAACCAGGCCAAGTGCCTGGGGAACATTTAGCTTTTTGTTGTGAGGAGGGAAGAATTAGAAAGTCAAATGCTCCTATGGACGGGGAGCCAAGAGGAGGGGGCAGGGAGGCTGGCAGGGCCTGGCAGAGGGGAGGCGGGGGTCTTGCCCATCCCGGAGGCTGCTGCCTGGAACCAGAATGGGGTGGGAGGCCCTGCTCTCCAGTGGGACCTCTCAGCCCCAGCCCGGTGGGGTGGGGCTGGCCGAAGGGAGATGGGTTGAAAGCATGCCAGTTTGAGCAGGGCCCTGGATGCCAGGCGGAGGAGTCAGCAGTGCCAAACTCAAGGTCTCCGGGGTGTTAGTTATGTCTCACTTTCTATAATAACACCTCCTTTATTTGGCATTATCAGAGCATGAGCTGTTCTTCCTAAGTGACTTTTCTAAAGAACTGAAGCTCCTCCCCCAAACTTTAAAAATTGAACTGTTCTGTGTGTCAAGCTTTTTTTTTTTTTAAAAAGGTAAAATACACATTGCATAAAATTTACCATCTTAACCATTTTTAAGTGCACAGTTCAGTCATGTTAAATATATTCACATTGTTGTGCAACCATCACCACCATCCCTCTCCAGAACATTTTTCATCTTCCCAAACAGAAACTTTGTCCCCATTAAATACTAACTCCCCAGCCTCTTCCCCCAGCCTCTGGCAGCCAGCACTCTCCTTTCTGTCTCGATGAGTTTGACCACCCTCATACCTCGTATAAGAGGACTCATACAGTGTTTGTTCTTTTGTGGCTGGCTTATTTCACGTGGCCTAGTGTCTTCCAGCTTCATCTATGTTGAAGCACATGTCAGAATCTCCCTCCTGTCTAAGGATGAATGCTATCCTGTCGTACGTTCATGCCACATTTGCTTATCCAACCATTGTTGGTGGCCAGTCGGGTTGCTTCCACCTTTTGGCTACTGGGGATAGTGCTGCTATGAATGCTAGTGTACTCAAGCTTCCTTTTACAATTTTTTTTTTTTTTTGGTGTGTGTTTTCCACTAGTATCTTAGAAAAAATTTTTTTTAATTGAAATATAGTCAGTTTACAATGTTGTGTCAGTTTCTGGTATACAGCATAAGGTTTCAGTCATACATATACATACATATATTTGTTTTCATATTCTTTTTCACTATAGGTTACTACAAGATATTGAATATAGTTCCCTGTGCTGTACAGCAGGACCTTATTGTTTATTTATTCTATATATAGTAGTTTGTGTCTACAAATCTCGAACTCCCAATTTATCCCTTCCTACCCTCTTCCCCTCTGGTAACCGTAAGTTTGTTTTCCAAGTCTGTGAGTCTGTTTCTAGTTTGTAATAAATAAGTTCATTTGTGTCTTTCCTTTAGGTTCCACATATAAGTGACATCCTATGGTATTTTTCTTTCTCTTTTTGGCTCACTTCACTTAGAATGATGATCTCCAGGTCCATCCATGTTGCTGCAAATAACATTATTTTATTCTTTTTTATGGCTGAGTAGTATTCCATTGTGTATGTATAGCACAACTTCTTTATCCAGTCATCTGTCGATGGATATTTAGGTTGTTTCCATGGCTTGGCTAATGTAAATAATAATGATAAATGCTGGAAAGGGTGTGGAAAAAAGGGAACCCTCCTATACTTTTGGTGGGTTTGGTGTAGTTTGGTGCAGCCAAATGGAAAACAGTATGGAGATTCCTTAAAAAACTAAAAATAGAGTTACCATATGATCCAGCAGTCACACTCCTGGGCATATATCCAGAGGGAGCTCTAACTCAAAAAGATAAATGCACCCCAATGTTCATAGCAACACTATTTACAAATAATTTTTAAAAAACCTTTTTCCTTTTCTCAGAAGTATATTCATTAAAAAAATTTTTAATGTGGACAACTTATATGAAAAAAAACACTGATAATTTCATAATTCAGGGAAACTTTTGGTGCATATATGTGTACATTTTAGTATATGCACTTCTGTTTCACTTCTTAATGTATATGTATACATTCAGTTTCTAGAAACAGGATTCTTTATTCAAACATATACTTTTTCATAACTTGCTTTTTTAAACTTACTGCTATCTTGACTCTGATTGCTTGGCATTTTAATACATGACTGTACCACAAATTCTAATCGATTTCCCACTATTTTTGCAGTTTTCTCCTGTTACCAATGGCACATGAGGCACCTCCTTGGAGCTAAACCTCCGTACATGGGTTTGGTTCTTTCTTTGCTGTAGATTCCTACAACCACAGTTGGTGGGTTAGAGGGAACGCACATTTTTGCAATCTTTTGTGTCCTTTACACGTATTGGCAAATTGCTTGTCAGATGAGTTTTACGTACTTGTATTTTCATCAGCAGTACTGAAGAGCAGTGGTTTCCCCCATATTCACTGAGTATTGTCAATTAAAAAAGTGTTTATGTCAATTTGAATGGTTAGAAATAGCATCTCTGTTTAAAAACTGCATTTTTTTGACCATTTTTTATTTATATGTCTGTTAGCCATTTATGTTCCTTCTTTTGGGAATTGCTTATTCATGGCCTTTGTGTATTTTTTTCCATGGCAGGGATTAATATTTTCTTATTAATTTGTAAGAATCTTTGTGTATCAAGGATGTAAATTGTTTGTTATATCAATTGCAAACAGTTTTATCCCAGTTTGCCCTTTGCCTCTTGGTTTTGCTTCTAGTGCTTGTTTATATTTTTAAAAAACTTTTTATTTTCATGTAGAGACATGTCTAAGTGTTTTCTTTTTAACATCTGTCTTTGGTGTCATTCTTAGAAACCTACAACATTGTAGATACTCACCCAAATTTTAGTTTATTCTAGCACTTTCATAGCTTAATTTTTCACACTTAAATCTTGAAACCATTCCTAAGATGATCTGATGTCTAATGTGAGGTAAAGGATCTAACCTTACATTTTCCCAACATTGTCCTTTTTCCATTGGTTCAGTATACTATCTTTGTCTTGTGTTAATTCTCACATATTCTTGGTTCTGTTTCTGGAGTCCTTTGTGTCCAATGATAGGAATCTGTGTCCTTTTGCCAGTTCCACACTGTTTTAATATTTTAATTATTTTAGGGCATGATTCCCATGATTACAAAATTTCTTGGCTGTTCTCTTGCATTTTATTTCCAAATGAACTTTACAGTGATTTGGTCAACTTGGAAAAAAAATTCCTCTGTGATTCACACTGAAATTGCATTAAGTTTATAGATGAACGCTCAGGGAATTAAAATCTTGATAATATTGGATCTTCTCATCTGAGACTTTAGTATGGTTTTCTTGTGTAGGTCCCTGTACATTTCTTAAGTTTATTCTTGGGTATTTTGAATTGTTTTCAGGAAAGGTGAATGGTATCATTTTCCAGTTATTTTCTAATTGTTTGCTGTTGGTATATACACACGTGCGCGCACACACACACACACACACACACACACACACAAGAAATTGAGTTTCATATATTTACTTGCTAAATTTACTAATTGGCCTCTTCATTGAACTGAGGGTCTCTTTTCTATGGGTAGGTCATCACAGTGTCTTCATAGCATCTTTTGTCTCTTTCTTTCCAGGATTTCTGCTGTTCATTCACTTTTCTTGTCTTGTTGCATTGGCTACACCATCCAGAACAACTTTAAATAGTAAGGGTGATAGCAGGCATCCTTGTCTTAATTCTGACTTAAATGGGAATGTCTAGTGTTTCAGATTTCTATGCCTAAGGAATGTTAATTGCAGCTTAATCTTATTCTGATATTTCAGAGATATTGTTAGTGCATAATTAAAAATCATCTTATAATACAGTGATATCACCCAGCATCAATGGATCATACATATCTATTTGACCTGTGGGTCCCAAACTTCTATTTTTCTGTCACCTTCATTCTCTTTCTTTTGCATTATTGACTTATGGGAAGTTTCCTTGGCTTTCTTCTCTTGTTTCCAAGCTGTCTGTTATCAGTTATGTCTGTTGTCACTGAGTCTGCTTCCAAAAGTTATCCCTCTTCCCTTCTTCTTTTTTTAAACCATTGTTTTAATTGAAGTCATAGTCCATGAACGTGGAAAACATTTCAAGCACTAAAAAAAGTAAAAATTCAAAAGCAAAAAATTTAAACTCTAAAATAAAAAGTGCCTCTCACATCAAAAGCTTGTTCACTCCAAAAAAGGCAGCGTTTTGTATCCTTGCAGAAATGTTCGATGCACATACCAGGACATATATGAATATATATCTTTGTATTTTTTTTTTACAGAAATAGAAGCACACTATTCATACAATTAAGTGCTTTTTTTTTCACTTAATAGATTGTGACAATATTTCTAAATCAGCACACGTGGGTCCCTTATTATGCCATTCAGTGCAGGTGATATAATTTATTTATACAGCCTCTGATGCACTTAGGTTTTCTCGGTCTTTTGCTATAACAAAACCAGCTCCAGTGAACATCTGTGTAAATATAAGCCTTTTCTCCCCTTTCCTGATTTTCTGCTCCTGATCGACTTACTCTGACTCCCTCAAGAAAGGAAATAGATGAGCCATTCAACACTCGTGCAAACTGAGATTAAACAGTTTCTGAATGAGGGTCTGATGATTCTACTGAGCAAAGTAGATAGATTTTAGTCAAGGACTTTGTATTGTTTATCGTGACTAAGGAGTGGCTGTTTTGCTCATTTCTTGATTGTCACCTGGAATTATTTACTTTTGAGTTTGCCAGTTAAATGACCCCTCCCACCCATCCCCAAAGATGAGGTTGATGTCACCTGGCGCAGCCAGGATGTGACCTGAATCTCCCATGTTGTCATTTATTCTTAGTTTTATCAGCATCATGTGTAGGCAAGGTGAGCCCTACCTGGCCATGTGGCATCCCCAGTGATGCAGCTGGGTGCCCTGGGAGGCACCTGTACGGTTTGGAGAGTTGCTAACCACAGAGAGCTGAACCTCAAGCAATGGTGGATGAAGGGGAAACCTGTGGAGTATGTCTTGAAGGATGTGGGAAGAGTCATTTCAGAGTATCCTACCTGATGCAGCAAATGCAAACAGAGACTCTTGTGGACCCAGAGCATCAGGCGGGAAGCTCACCTAGGAGGACCATGTGGCTGGAAGATGTCTTCACAGGACTGCAGCTGAAGCAGGCTGTGAGATGATGCTGGGTGTTTCCAGCCACGCCTGTACACAAAGAAAATAAGCACCATACGTCACTGGGGTATGGACCAGGGAGGCTGCTGAGATGCTGCTGGAGATTCTAGGTTGAAGGGGAGATTAGGGTTTTCAAAATTGATGAGCAATTCTTGTCTCACTTTTCCCTCAGGCAGGACAGCTTTTGTTAACCGCTAATGTTCACTTCTTTCTGATTCCAAAAGCAGTGAGTGTTAATTTGAGAAATTTAAGAAAATACAGAAAAATATGAAGAAAAAATGATCGGAAATTGTACCATCTAGAGAAAAAACACTGATAACATTTTAGCATACGTTCTTCTGGTGTGCTTTCCTATTCCTTTATACATGACTCTCAAAGCAGAACAGAATGAAACTTACATGTGTTGTTTTGTAATCTAGGCTTTCTACTTGCTTCACTGGAAATTTTTTCCATGTTATGAAATACTCTGTAACATTATTTAAGTAGTCTCATATGATGTCATTTTATGAGAACCATAGAATAATGTATTTTTAACCAAGTCCCTATTGTTAGAAACTTAGGTTGTTTCCAGTTTTTTCCTTCCTTCCTATTAAAAAATTCTACAGTGAATGTCCTAGATGTATATTTATATAAATTCCTAATTTCCTTATAATAAATTCCTAGAGATGAAATTTCTGGGTCAAAGGATAAGCATATTTTAAATTTAAATTTGCTCTCCAAAAGGATGAAAGCAATCATATTTCTACCAGAAACATGAGAATGCCTTAAACTCTTGCCCATAATAGTTATTATTTTAAAATATCTTTACCCTGTGTACTAGGTAAAATAATTATTGTGTATCTTTTTTGAGGCTGAATTGCATTTTTTCTGAATTTAAAATGTAAATTTTTTTTAAATGTAGAAAAATCTGAAGAAGAAAAGTTATTGAGTAATCCTTTTCAACCTAGAAATAATCACCACTAAACATTTTGATGAGAGTTCTTCAAAACATCTTGCTAAGTGTAATTTTGCATACATTTTACTCCCTGTCATTTACTGACCTGCTTTTTCTGCTCAGCAATATGCCACAGGTATCTGAACTGGTCAGGAGAGCTCTGCATCGTTGGAATGGCTTATTGTGTAGATTGCTGGAGTTTGTGGAAACAGCTCCCTTGGTCTACCTTATGATGCAAGTAATTTTTTTCTGGTGTGGTATTTACGTTTTAATTATGTTTGTAGGGCGGTGGTTACCTTTTAATTATGTTTGTAGGGTTTTTTTTTTTTTGATACCAAGGTAAATTTTTATGTCATATCAATTTTTTTTTCCCCCAGGAGTTTTACCTTTGTCATTCTATTGCCAAAGTAGAACTTTCTCTAGCCAACCTCTATCTCTAAACCTCTCTGTTTTAGTTCATGCTGTTCTGCCATCGAGAGGGCCTTCCCTGCCCGTTTGCAGTTGTTGAGATGCCCTACCTGTTGTTCGGTGTCTGTCTGAGACTGTTCTTTCTCCATGAAGCCTCCTTGATTCTCCATAATGCGACATTTTCTCTCCATGAAATTCATGATGTCCTGCCTCCATTATGTGCATACCTTAAGTAGGACATTTATCACATTCTGCCTTATGTTACAGTCATGGTCTTATAGTCCATAAACTGTTTGAGGCCTAGGACCATCTTCCATGTCTGTGACCATAGCATCATCCATTGCAGGGCTTGGCGCATAGTAGGGTCTCAGTACATACTTGCTAGACTGACTCACATTGAATTTGTGTGGATCAATGGATCAGATCTAGCCCAAGGAGTTGGCTGGCATGACTCTTGAGCAAGACCAGACATGGGTAGTTCTCTTAGTTCCTTTACTGATTGCGGAATTCTCCATATTTGTGGTGTGCGTTCCGGAGAGGAACTCATTGTTCCTAAGAATTGCCCACTGGTGTTTGTTCGCTTTTTGCGTCAGCTAGTGCCGATCCAGTGACATCTGGCACTTTTGGCCAGAGGCCTGGCCCTTGGGACACTGTTATGAGCACACAGTGATTGAGAAGCAGGCTGGCTGTATCTAATCCAGCCCAGGGCCCATGACAGCAACCTGGCCAGGTGTGGAGAGAACTTAACCTTAACTCCTGTAACACAGATCAAGCCTGGATTCCATCATGAGCCCTGGCTGGATGGGAGGCTTGGAGACCCAGCCGTGTAAGATGTTGAGATCCTGCTGTATCTTCCTATTTTGGGGTTTGTGACCTGTCCCTAAAATATAAAAGGAAATAATAAACATGACAAGGGGCTCAACTTCATTAGTCACCAGGGAAATGCACATTAAAGCCGCAGGATACTCCCACTGTGTATCCACCAGAATGGCTACGATGGAAAAAGAGAATCTCAAATATTGGTGAAATGGCTCTGCTGGCAGGAGTGTAAACTGGTCCAGCCATTTTGGAAAACTGTTTGCCTTTCTCTACGAAAGCTGATACATGTATCCCCTATGACGTAGTAATTTCACTGCAGGTATGTCCCCACCAGAAGTGTGTACCTAAGCTTACTGGGAGACGTGTGTTGGAATGTTCATAGGAACACTATCTGTTGTAGTCCCAGACTGAACACTGGCCATCAACCCCTGTCAACAACAGAATAGAAAACAGAAATTACGATACATCGTATAGTGGAATCCCGTACAGGAGTGTGACTAACTCACAACCGCATGCAACTGTTGAGGAAGAGAAGTCAGGCACCTGCTGTGTGATTCCACTTGTGTCAAGTGAAAAAACAGGCAAAGCTAACATGTGCTGTTAGAAGTCGGGACATTGGTGACCCTGGATGGGTGAAGGGGGCGGTGGGTAGCACCCTGAGGGGGCTTCTAAGAGGGGAGGCAGGGCTCTCGTTCTTCATCTGCATGCTGATGACACAGAGTTTTCAGTTTGTGAAAATTGCATGAGCAGTAGTACGCTTATCTGAGCAGTTTTCTGACAAATAGTGTATGTCAGGAACAAGTTCAAAAGTAATCGGGGGAGAATATAGCTCAAAGGGTAGAGCTCATGCTTAGCACACAAGAGGTCCTGGGTTCAATCCCCAGTACCTCCTTGTCCCCCCAAAATAAAAAAATTAAAAATTAAAAAATTTTAAAAAAAGTAGTCGACAAGGTATGTACACCAAAGAATTGAAAGCAGGGGCTCAAATAGATGCGTGTATACCTGTGTTCATAGTAGCCTTATTCACAATAGCCAAAAGGTAGCAGCAACCCCAGTGTCCATCGATGGATGGATGGATAAACAAAATGTGGTCTGTGTGTCTAATGGAATATTATTCAGCCTTAAAAAAAGAAATTGTGACACATGCTACAGCTTGGAGGAACCTTAAAGCTAGATGCAAGAGGACAAAAAAACGTATGGTTGTACTTAGATGAGGTACCTGGAGCGGTCAAATTCAGACAGAAAGTAGAAAGGTGGTTGCCAGGGGCTAGGAGGAGAGGCGGCTTCGGAGGTTATTGTTGAATGGGTATCAAGTTTCAGTTTGGGAAGGTGAAAAAGTTCTGGTGAGGGGTAGCTTGTGATGGTTGCACATTATTAATGTGCTTAATACCACTAAACTGTACACTAAAAATTGGTCAATACATTTCAGGGGGCGGTGATATAACTCAGTGGTAGAACACGTGCTTAGCATGCACGAGGTCCTGGGTTCCATCCCTGGTACCTCCATTAAAAAATAAAAAAGATGGTAAATTTTATATATTGTGTGTTTTACTATAATAGAAAATAAAGTAGATGACTGCAAATAATGATTGACAGCACAAAGCCAGCTCAGCTGAGGGACCCGTGAGGAGCCCAAGAAGGGAGATCTGAGCACAGAGGGGCTCTGGAAACTGTTCCCGGGGTGGAGAGGGCCTGGTGTGACCTTGGAGGTAGCAATAGGGTCAGAGCTGCCAGGCACACAGGCTGTGTCGAAACTGGCACCCTCGAGAGTGCTCACGCCAGCCCGGGTGAAACTTCTCTCTCACTGGCACATCTGGACCCAGCGTTCGCTACCACCCCACCCCCCTTGCCAGCGCCTGGGCCCCTGGCCGTGTCCTGACTTCAGTGCGGCATTCCCGGCAGGTCCTGGAGCCTGGGAGACTTCAGAGGAGGCGATCTGGCCCGTGGCAGGGCAGGATTTCCCACGTGGGCTTTATTCTGGGGAGTGAGAGGTTGGAACCACAGTCCTGACCTGACAGCCAGGGCCTGCTGCCCGCAGGACATTTCAGAGTCAGAGTCAAGTTCTTCCATCCTCCAGGCTGTCCTGTGCCAGGCCCAGGCCCCGGTCACAGTGAGTGCCTCCAAGTGGGGCAGGGGTGGGGTGACCTGTTGCCCAGTCTCACTATGGGAACAGAGGCCCTGCTAACCGTGCGGAGGGCAAGAGACCCAGCTGCCGGGTCCTGGAGGAGCAGCCTTGCTCAGGGCCCACTGGGGGCAGAACTCCCCCTTCCCTCTGGGCCAGAATGCTGGGGAGCGACGGGCAGATGCTTGGTTTTCAGCGTCCCCTTCGGAATGGGAAGGTGGAGTGTTAACTCTCTTACCAGCAGGGACAGGGTTCCCAGAAAAGCTGCGTTCTGACACCTGGACTTCTGGGGCCAGCCTGGCTGGTCAGCTCCAGCCACTCTGCCGGTCCCAGGATGGCTGCCTCTCCGGGGCCTTTTCTGGGGGTCTCTGGAGCTCAGGGTGTGGGGATGGTAGCCTGAAAAGGCTTAGAACATTTCTGGGATAGAAAGAAATGCTCTCAGCCAGCAGGTGGATGTAGGAGGCATTAATCCAGAATAATTTTTCCTGCTGAGACAGTTTTGTTATAAATCTAGGGAGACGTGGGAGTTCCTTGGGGTTTTTGATATTATCCCTGGCTTCTACGCGGAGGGCAGAGTTGGGGCGAGGGTGTCATGCTATGAGGAACAGGATTTGCACCGAAAAGATTTTTTTTTTTTTTTTTGGTTCCTTGAGATCTGGTATTTCTTTCTCCTCTTGTCTCTCCTCTGTTCATGCTATTGGTAGAGAAGAGGTAACTTATCTCTGGTTCTTTAGGAAATGTGGGAATCCTCCCCTCACCTCCACAACCTATGAGTGGGGTAGAAAAGGAGATAGCCCAAAGATAGAGGGGAGTGGGCTGAAGAGAAGGAAAAAGAAAAGAATGAACGGTGAGCAGATGGGCCCTCGCATTTTGATCAAAGCTTGGTAGTGTGAGGGTGGGGAAATCAAGAAATCTTCTAGGCCATTGGTTCCCAAAGTGCGATCTCAGGCTGCAAGGGCAGCACCTGGGAACTTCTTAGCAACGGACCCCGCCTCAGACCCACTGAATCAGAATTTGCATTTTAACAAGATCCTCCTGGGTGGACGGGAGTATAGCTCAGTGGTAGAGTGCCTGCTTAGCATGCAAGGTCCTGGGTTCAAAACCCAGTACCTCCATTAAGAAAGAAATAAATAAACCTAATTACCTCCCTCCAAAACAGATTCTCCAGGTGATTCATGTGCACCTTGAAGTTTGGGAGCACTAAGCACTAACTGGGCCCAGAGATATGAAGTGGCTTGTCTGTGATCCCACAAATTGGTAATGGCAGGGGTGGGACTTCCCTCCTGCTGTGTAGGTGAGATGGGGCAGTAGTATGTACCTGTCGGTACCAAGGATTTGTGTCTGGAAGAATCTATTTGCGTTGTGTATCTTGGGGACAAAAGTTTTGAAGTTGGAGACATGCCTTTGAGTTAACACACAGAACTGAGTACCCTAAGTGCTGTGGGCTTGGTTTTGATCCTTGATTTGACATCAGGTCATGACATTTCAGACATACTTTTTTCTGTCATCCTCACCACCACCACCACCACCACCAGCATCACCACCACCGTTATCATCATCATAGCACTGACCCTTTATCAAGCACCCACTGGGATCCATGCCCTGTGCTTAATACACAGGTTATTTCACCCGTCACACCAGCCACATACTAATCTCTTTTAAAACTGGGGAAACTGAGGCTCAGGGAGATAAGTACGTAATGTGCCCACAGTCGCTCATCTGGATAATAGAAGACCTGAAATTTGGACTCCGTGGGCCCCATGTGATTCTAACATCACACTTACTTATACTTGGGAGGGAAGGTAAAACTGTAGTGCGTTTTGTATTTGTGACATACTCCAAATTCTGTGATTCTGGGGCAGAAGTTATCCTGTAAATGCCAAATATGTTTAGTTATTATTACCATATGTTAAAATGTATCAAGGCATTTTATGATATAAACACAAATGTCTGTGTCAGTTTAAGTTTCCATATGCATTCTAATTGTATTTTAATTACAGACTGAAATGGAAATTCTGTATACTTCAGCCAGCTGGGAGAAAAGAATCCTAAATGCTCAAATAAAATGTGATTTATGCTGTTGCAAAAACGAATGTGAAGAACATGTGGGTACTATCGCCCTAGTTATGATTGTCTCCAGATTATATATTTTAAGAGGAAGAGAAAGTCGGGGGTGGGGGTGGGGGTGGAGGGAGCTCTGTGTAAACACAGAAACATTGGATTCGATTTACAGCTTGTTCAGCTGGACATAGATGCCCAGGGTATTTACCAATTTCTCCCAACTCCTGCATGCGTTGGGCTGATTGGTTTATTGTATTTTCAGCCTGTGGTGCTGGTGGGGTGGCGAGTGGTTCGTGAAATATTTGGTGGACTTGGATTGGTCAGGGTTCTTAGCTGCAAATAACAGAATCCACTACACAAAGCTCAAGGGATCCATTAAAAAATTTAGCCAACTCTCAGAATTGTTGGAAGGGCTGCAGAAAAGACTCCAACAAAGACCCTGAATCTCTCCCAGAACAAGCCGCCAGGCGAGCTGCTGCCTTTGCCACAGTCAGGAAGTTGCAGAAGCAGACAGTGGAGCCTTGGCCGCCAGCTCCAGAACCGCAGCCCCCCAGCATTGCCCCCTCCCCCCACCAGGGAAGGATGTCCCCGCCCTGGCTCCTTCTCTGCGGATTCACACGGAAGCCTAACTAGCAGAGCCCAAATCACATGCAGGCTTAGCTGCAAGGGAGTCAGGGAAGGGTTCCAGCTGTCCAGCCCCTGGGTGTCAGTCAGACACTCCACAGCCAGCTTTGCCTTGAAAGATAAATATAGTGTTCAACTTCATCACTTTTATGTTAGAATTTGAGAACTTAAGACATTGTTCAATAAACATAGCAAATAGACTGACCTAGAATGCCTATGAGAGCAGGCCTAGGGTGGTATGGAAGGCATTCTCAGACCCATCTCCAAATCCCAACCATCCATCTTTCAAGGCTGCAGTGCCACCTCCTCCAGGAAGCCTTCCTCCCAAGATGGAGGTCTCTGTCCTCTGCATTCTCCGAACACTTCATCTGCCCATTCTCTCAGAAATTATGATATTCTCTTTCATTTGATAGTTATGTGCGTCCATGTTTTCTCCTCCATATCATTCTTTTTGACTTTTTTTCTTTAATAAGAGGCCATGGCTGATACAGTATCTTTGAAGTATCTTTCATTCTCCTGTTTAGTTCCATTAAACTCCCTTCCTCCCAGGGGTAAATAGCATAGTCAACTTATCTTCCCATATTTTTTCAACTTGTACTGCATTGAAGTATCTATGCACAATACGGAGTGTTGCTTTGTGAGTTGAGGAGTTTATCTAAATGCTGTTTTTCCAGACGTATCATTTTACAACTTGCTGTGTTTCTAAGATGTATCCATGTTGCTTCATAGGGTACTGCTTCATTCATTTTAAGGGTTATATGATATGACGTTGAATAAACAAGCTACAATTCATTCATCCATTTCCAACTGATGGCCATTCAGATCCTTCCCCTGCTTTTTTCTTATTACAGACATTACTGCAATAAGCAGCTTTATCTGTCCTTCCCAGGGTCACGGATGAGATTTTTCTAGGATGGACACCAAAACCCATAATTGTTTGGCTGTTTCCAGCACTGCTAGATGCTGTCCAATTGCTGTCCAAGATGATTGCTCCAATTTCCACCAGCTCTCCTTGGAGGATTTCATTCCTCCCCACTGTAGCTAATACTTGATAGTGTCAGAGTTGTGTATTTCTGCTAGTCCAGTGGATGTACTATTTAAATTTGCATTTGCATTGTTGTTTGATTTGCATAGGCCTGATGGTTAGTGAGGTTGAGCATCTTTTCATAGGTTTATTGGCAGCTCAGGTTTCCTTTTGTGTAACATGCATCTTCATAGCTATTGTGTATGTATATTCTATTGGTTTGTCTTTTTTTATTTATTTGTTATGTTCTTTATATATTCTGGATACCAGTCCTTTGTTATCTGTGCTGCTGTTATTTTTTCCCAGTCTGTCATTGTCCTTTTCCCCTTTTGTCCTCTGTATCCTCCGATGTGATTTTGGTTCATGCAAATGCCTGAATGAGGGCAGAATGGTGTTTCCCCACCGGACACTGCCTGGCTCAGAACCTCAGCGTCTCCATCAGCGAGAAAACCTGAGTCCCTTCAGGTGCTACCCTTTGAGGTGGGAAAAGCAGTGTTCCTTGCCTGTCCCCCCACCACTTACATCTTTCTCTATCTTGGTGTATTAGCTTCTAGGGCTGCCATGACAAATTATCACAAACTTCGTGGCTTAAAACAGCAGAAGTTTATTTTCTCACGGCTCAGGAGGCCAGAAGTCTGAGATCAAGGTCTTGGCAGGACTGGTTCCTTCTGGAAGCTCTGAGGAAGAATTCGGTTCCTGCCCCTCCCCTGGCTTTTCGTGGCTACTGGCATCCTTCGGGGTTCTTGACTTGTAGACATGTTCCTCCAGTCTCCGCCTCTGTTTTCACGTGGCCTTCCTTCCCTTCTTAATATCTCTGGGGCTTCTCCTTTTCTGTTTCTTACAAAGACACCTTAAATCCAGGATGATCTCATATCAGGATCCTCAACTGCATTACATCTGCAAAGACCCTGTTTCTAATTAAGGTCATATTCACAGGGACCAGGAATTAGGACGTGGGCATATTCTGGGGGACCGTTCGAACCCCTGCATTATCCCTGAGAACTCTAGGTCAGGGTGTGTGTGTGTGTGTGTGTGTGTGTGTGAAGAGGGTGCAGCACTGGGAGTATGTAGAGGAGGAGCGGTACGTGCTGAGAGGCCAGTACGTTCTGTGAGCTGCCTTCCCCTAGAGAGGCGTGGCCATGCATGTGGGACATTGTCGTCTATCACATTTTCCATCTGTTCAGAGTCCCAGAGAACAGACAGTGAGTATATAGGACGATGCCCCCTGGCTGAGCGTCACCCCTCCCCCATGGAGCTGAGCAGGTGGCCGTATCCCCCGCAGAAGTGGGCCGAGACAGGACCAACTGCGGTCCACTCTGCCCATGAACGGATATTGAACTTGTTCAGATCCTGCCCTTTAGAAGATAAAGGAAAACAAACAGGACCCATAGGAAAAATAGAAGCATTGATCAATCCCTGTTATTTGGGGATTCCGTATTAGTGAATTTACCTACTCACTGAAGTCTGTGTGTGCCCCCCAGAAACAGCCCTCGTGGCCCTGTCACAGTCACCCTGGTGCAAGCAGAGCAGGGAGGAATCTGAGTCACCCGAGGTGCACGTTCCCAGCTGAGGTCTCACAAGGCGACAGCCTTTCCGTTTCAGCTCATACTATAAACAAGCATCCTTTTTGTGGTCACTTGGTGCCACATTTTTTGAATTTTTCTGCTTTTTGTTGACGATTTCGCTGTTTGAAATGGCCCCCAAGTGTAGGGCTGAAGTGCTGTCTAGTGCCTTAAGCACAAGAAGGCAGTGACCGACCTCACGGAGAAACCACGTTAGATAAGCTTCTTTTGGGCGTGAGTTACGGGGCTGTTGGCCATGAGCTCCATGCTGATAAGTCAACACTGTATATTAAATAAGGTGTCTTTAAACAGCCACACACATACAACAAGATCAAGTAAGTATCGATCCCTTTGCAAAAACTCTGTAGCCAGAGACTGGTAGGAACCTACTGCTGTTCCCTTAGGAGCAGCGGTTCAGTATTTGCACATTGAGGATTCCTTATAGGGTATGACCACCAAGGGAATCAATTTGCATCTGAAAGAGCCCACCTCTGGAAAGGATCATGTCACAGGATCCAGGAGCAGGTGTCAGGAAATTGGCACCCTCAAGTGACAAGAAGATATTCTCTGTGTCACTGAAGCCAGCATTCCTCAGCTGAGGACAGTCTAAGGTTAAAAGGGAGCAGGATAAGATGGACATGGAGATGGAATACTGGGATACAGGGAAAGATTACAAGAAAACTAAGACATTAACTGCAGGATCAAAATCCACTTAGCGTGCAGTAAGGAGAGAAAAAATGTGGCCAACAATGGATTAGTTAAACAGCTCTAGTATAGCTCTAAGGTGACAAGTGTATGATTCAGCTATTAGGTATGTTTACAAAATAATCATATACAATATAGTTACTTATTGACTTAAAAAGGAATAAGGGAAAAAGGACTATTAAAATAGTATGAGCATGTGATGAGTTTTTAACTCCTTTTTAAAAGAAAAAGTCTATGTGCTTACTTACAACCTAAATGTCCATCAAAAGATGATTGGGTGAAGAAGATGTGGTATATATACAATGGAATACTACTCAGCCATAAAAAAGAATGAACTAATGCCATTTGCAGCCACATGGTTGGATTGTCATACTAATTGAAGTAAGTCAGACGAAGACAAATATCATATGATATCACTTACATGTGGAATATAAAAAAAAGGATGCAAATGAACTCATTTACAAAACAAACAGACTCAGACATAGAAAGCAAATTTATGATTACCAAATGGGAAAGAGGGGGATGGTTAAATTAGGAGTTTGGGATTAGCAGATACAAATGACTGTATATAAAATAGATAAACAACCAGGTCCTACTGTACAGCACAGGGAACTATATTCAGTAACTTGTAATAACCTATAATGTAAAAGAATATATGTATGCATAACTGAATCACTATGCTGTACACCAGAAACTAACACAACATTGTAAATCAGCTAGACTTCAATTATAAAAAAGCATACGTGCTTGCTGAGAAAGGTCTGGATGACTATATTAAGGTATTTAGGATGGGATAAAGGTTACTTTTAGTCTGTCACATGCATACGTTTCTGTAATGTTTGCTTTTATTTTTTTGGCAAATAAATTTATTGATGGATTACTTGAGTTAAAAAATTAAAGTAGGGCTAAAGAGGAAAGGGGGTTACAGTGTAAACTGTTGGGAGCCGTTCCTCCGCCTCTGTTCTCTCCTGGCCTCTGGTCCCCACGACTGGCTGAACCACCTGTGTCTGTGCTTGTCTCCCTCTTTAGACTGTGAGCCACCTAAGGGCAGTCTTTGTATTTCTAGAAGCTGACCCAGTGGGACGGTCAGGGCATCTTGGAGGGGAGGAGAGGGCATCTTGGAGGGGAGGGGAGGCGATTGTGAGGCAGGGAGCATCCTTGGGGCTGCCTTGGTCCGGACAGCTCTCCCCACCTTCAGTCCAAGCTCCTTCCAGGTGGAGCCTTGGCACCTGGGAGTGTCCAGGGGAGGTGGGCAAGTGAAGAACTGATGCCTTGAGCCCGTTCATTCTGGTGACCAGCAGGTGTGTTGAGGCTGATTCAAGGCTTTTGAGAAAACCTTATGCATTTTGGATGGGAGTTGGGGCATCGGAGGCAGTTCAGTCGGATTCTCTCCAGTGTTGGTGTTGGCTCAGAATGTCTCTGCAGGTGCACAGGCATCCTGCTCACCAGTCCCAGAGCTTATGTCCGGGAGAGAAAGCCTCGTCTCTGCTGAAAGCGTGTCCTTGTCCACAGAGGTTCCTGGAGCTGGACAGATCCCTCTGAAATCCTGAGAAGGATTTGATAAATGCTGTAAATGCTCCCACTCGTGCGAGCGCTGGAGTTAATTTAGAAACCAGCTTCACAAACACAATCAGGAGGCCTCTGAGGGAAAGAAGGCAGGCGGGAGCGAGGTCTGTGTGCTGACTCATCTTCCCCCAGGGGTGGTGACACACGGCTCTGACATTTCCCGAGGCCGCAGCCCCCAGAGACACAGGCCAGGCCGCACTGAGGTCCTGGACCGGGCAGCCTCCGATGGACGCCGGAGGAGGGCCGGCGGGGCGAGTGGAGGCGAGGTCCCCGCCGACTCCTAAGCTTTGGAGGGATGTCCTCTCCCCCTCCCTGGACAGTCGAAGAATTTTCCTCTCATAAACAAAACTAACAGGGGCTGCTGGGTGGAGGCCCCAGGGACAGGCTGGGTGGCCATTTCCTCAACCTCTGCATCTGTTTCTCCAAGGGGCAGATTGTGGAAGCTTCTCAGAGGCCCGGAAAGCCGCCTGTGGGTCTCGTCGTCTTATTTGGTTAACCGAGTGCCATGGCCTCTTGGTGCTGGCGAGGGCTCTGTTGTTCTTGGAGGAGAGGCAGTGAGCCTTTTAGACCCTTGTCTGCACAGGCAGGGGGCCCTGCAGCGCACACAGCGAGGGAGCAGGTGCCCCTCGGCGAGGGCAGGCGGTGTGGGCTGGTGGGCAGAGCCCCCCCGGGGTCGGGAAGCAGCCCCGACTTGTGACCCATCGGCCCACCAACCAGCTGTGTGACCTCCGCAGCCCTTCACGTCCCTGGGCCTTCGAGGCCCCACTTTTGTGCCAGAAGGTCAAGCTGGATGGTCTGTGGCATCTCTGCTGGCTGTGTGCTTCGGTGAACCATGGCAGGGGCCGCTGTGATGGCGGGGTTTCCTCCTGAGGCCCCTTCCTCCCCTGCCCCCCTTTCTCTTACACATCTCTCTGACTTCCTCTTATTTTGCTTCTGAAGCCATTCCGTGGAGGCGAGGAAGATGGTGCTTGCCTCAGCTTGAAAACTGGGGCCAGCAAACACTCCCATCCATCACATTCTCATTGTCACTTTGGAAGGTCCCAGAAGGTCAGCTTCCAATCGCCTCTCAGTACAGTCTTATTTGTATTGCCCGGGGGACTGCCTTTCACAGACCGCCGGGGGAAAATACCCCTTGTCCTCCCTAGAAAAGGTGATAAGACATGGATTATTCTGAAATGAGGCAAGAAGAAGAAAAGGTAGGAGGACTTTCCAGGACATTAAAGAGCAAGTGTGGGACAGAAATATTTTTCAAGTGTTGAGGGCATCCTGCTTATTTCACTTACTGTTGTTGAGGATATCTTGTCTGCTTTCAGGAAGGATTTGTGGCCGAGGTACAAGGGGTGGCTTTTGAGATGAAAATGTGTATTGTGATTCCCTGAATGGGGTGTGGGAGAGGGGTTGGAACGTCCCCCCCACTGGGCGGAGGAGGGGCCTTGGTCCGGCCCAGCCGGGAGTGACACTGGGGAAGTGGCAAGGCGTGAAAGGGTACTTTTAGGAAAGTCTGGATCAGACATGATGTTATAGGAAAAAATGCAGTGTCTAAGGAAAGAGAGCGTGCATAGAGGGAAAGCCGGGGGACAGGGCAGGGAGGCAGGGAGGACATAAAGCAGATTGTCATCGGGAGCCCGGGGAAAGGGGCTGCCTGGCAGCAGGGGCCGGGCTGCTGCCTGGAGGGAAAGTGGTAAAGGATGCTCTGCTTCCCCAGGGAAGGCCGGGCATTGGGGTGGAGCGGTTGCGGATTGGCTGGTGATGCCAAGAGTCAGGCCTGCACATTTCTGAAGCATGAGGACAGGCAGAGCCTCAGACAGAGCCGCTAGCCCTTGGTCTGTGCCCAGAGGAGTGACTGTTGCCTTGGGAAGCCTCCCCTGAGTAGGGCTCGTCCCCCTCCTTGACATCCAAACCTTTGGGGGTCGGGGAGAGGGTCCACTGTAGGGGAAAGGGAGTCATCTTGCCCAAGACCCCCTTTGGAAAGGACTGCAAAGAGTGGAATCTTACCCCCTTGTCCCCTCTGTATTGTAAGTGAAGGGGGTCAGGTGCCACATCTTGGGCTGCGAGCAGCTTCTGGAAGTGTTTGTTAGCGAGGACCATGGACCATAACGCCTGGCTCCAAACCCTGGCTCTTGCCAAGTGACCGGGGGCTGGTTAATCTTTGTGCCCAGTTTCCTCAGTGCCTGCTTCAAAGGGATGTGAAGATCCAGTTAATTCTTTTTAAAAACTGAGGCACAGTACTCATATCACATAATGCACCCATTCAAGGTATGTAATTCAGTGGCTTTTAGTATATTCAGAGTTGTGCAACCATCACCACCGTCAGCTTTCATCATCCCAAAAAGAAATGCTGTATTCATCAGCTGTCACCCCCCATTTCCTCCTGTCCACCCACCCCCTTTCCTGGCCCTCGGCAGCCAGTATTCTACTTTCTGCCTATAGACTTGCCTATTCTGGGCATTTCATAGAATGTGGTCTTTTGTGACTTGGCCTCTTCCCTTTAGCATCCTCATCCCCAGGTTCATCTGTGTAGTAGCCTATGTTAGAACTTCATTCCTTCTTATGGCCGAGTAATATTCCATTGTACGGATATGCCGTATTTTATTTAGCCATTCACCAGTTGATGGACATTTGGGTTGTTGCCGCTTTTTTGGCTGTTGTCAGTAATGCTGCTGTGAACATTTGCGCATAGGTTTTTGTGTGGACACGTGTTTCCATTTCTCTTGGGTGTATACCCAGGAGTGGGATTCCTGGGCCATGTGGTAACTCCAACTTTTGGAGGAACTGCCGGACTGTTTTCCAAAGCAGCTGCACCATTTTACGTTCCCACCAGGAGCGATGCAGGAGGGTTCCACTTTCTCCGTATCCTCGCCGCACTTGTTAACATGTGTCTCATCACCCGGTGGGTGTGCAGTGCTCTCTCGTTGTGGTTTTGATTTGCATCTCCCTGGATGGCTGGTGGTGTTAAGCCTCTTTTCCTGTGCTTATTGGCCATTTGTTCATTTTCTTGGAGAAGCGTCCATTCGGATCCTTTGCCCGTTTTAATGGGTAAGTCAGGTTGTAGAAGTGCCTGGGAATGCCTCGCACATGGGAAGCTCAAGTGAGCTGCGTTTTTAGAGAGAGTCCCCCGGACTCGGCATGCCGGTCTGCTCACCTACCTGTGCTCAGAAGTCAGGGACAGAGAGGGGCTGCATAAATGGCTGGGCATGCAGGAATGGGTGGCTTTCTGTTTTCTTCCAATATTCCCCCACTTGGGGAGAGGCTGGAATGTTTGCCACCTACCACAGGCCAAATGCCCCCTGACCCTTTCCAGTGCAGTTTTTCCCACGTCCCTGTGGCGGGCACCTGGCTGCCCACACCTGCTGCCTTTGGCGGTGACTTCATTGCTACTCAGGTTTTGGATTTTGTTCATCCACAAGCCCCCAAGAGGCTGCTGGCGGGGTTGTTGGCAGTGATGGGGGCTCCTCCATCGCGCCACAGCGACGGTTCCCTTGCGCGTATGCCATCCCTCTGTTGTTTCATACCGGCTATTTGCTGCGCAAGGGGCCCCTTGCCTCTCTGTCAGCTGTCCTTTTCATTGATTTTTTGCTTCAACATACTCCGGTTTTTCCCAGAGTTGATCAGTCCTTGGTGATGACTGAACTCAGGTTTGGTTTGACCTCACCCTTTAAGTAGATCTCCAGCTCTCCCTGGAGACTCGTGCGCGCCTCAAGCGACGAGACTGTCGGGGATCTTGAGGATTAAACCAGCAGGCTGTGCTCATCCCGCGTGGTGGGACCAGGAGGGAGGGCCACATGGGGTGAGGAGAAATTAGGTTACAGATGGTCCAGGTGGACACGTCGGGCTGATAGCTGGATGTCATAATTAAAATTCCCGTGAGTGAACCGGTCCCCACAGCCAGCTTGTTAATGACTCCACTGGTGATTAAACTGCCTGCTCCCCAAGGTCTGTTTTCTCCTTCTTTTCCTAGAGGCCATTTAGATTCAGATTCTAGTTCACTGTGAATTTCGCTTCTTCTGCCCTTGAGCGAGCCCCTCCCAGCCGCTCCCTGTCTCCACCATGCCGGGGGGTGGTTCATTTTTCATTCGCAGTATAATATCTGGCAATTGTGCCTTATCCTATTTTTGGTTTCCTCCCCCATCTTCTCTGTTAATCCAGGCCGGCTCCAAGCGTGCTTCCTCTGTGATTTCCCCACTCGGTTCAGGCACTCATTCTCTCTTTGGGACCTCTCGGCATTTTTATGATGATGATTATTCTGGCACCGGCATAATTTGTGCTCGCTCACGTGTGCTCTGCAGAGGCTCTGCTGCCTCTCCCTGCACCCCTTCTGGAGTTACTCAGCCGGTCCCCCCTCCCCACCCCCTTACAGGAATGTGGTCTGCAGCATCCCCTATCCGGTCCGCCACACCAAGGCCCAGCTCAGGGTTGGCACCTCCGGTCAGGAACCGTTTTTCCCTGGACTCTGCGGAACAGCTGCCTCCCACTTTCGCAAAACCTCCTCCCCTCCACCGCCCCAGGCTTTTCTTTGTCAGGCGATCACACCTACTTCCTCAAACCCATCCTCCTGTGCATAACCATTTCCAGACCTCTCATGGTCTCAGTCACCTCCCCTGACACCTTCTAATTTGCCATTGCCCCTCTTGATGTGGCAAAGCTGGAAAGTGACCCCGTCAGTGCCAAGGGCATGTTGTCTTTCTTGGTCTGTATGTGTTTGGGGTTCTAAGTAATTCTAAGCTTCAGAACTACATTTTTTTTTTTTTAAGCAGCAACACTCCCGAGATACCCGACGTCCTCTCAAATTTGGTTCATAACTAGCAAATAGTGACTTCAATGGGAGGCTTCGAGCTTGAGGCAGTGGCTTTTATTTCCCAGTGACATCCTGACCAGCCCACGGGGGTGCCTTGAAGTTGGCTTTAGAGCAAGCGAACGGGTCTAGGGGAGCCTTGCACACCAAGCAGTGGTCAGACTGTCAGGCATAACCCCAGCTCCCCCGATCTTATGCTGTTGTTTCTCATGAAACTAGTTTCTTGTTTTACTTTTCATGTTACAAAGGCAATGTTTCCTTAAAGTTAGATGTTTGGGCTGTTTTCAGATTTTTTTGCACTCTAAGCTTTGCTATGTTTGAATATCCTTCTAAGTGGATCTTTGTGCCACTTACCATGTTCCCTTAGGATAAATTCCCAGATGTGGGACTGCTGGGTCAAAGAGGAAGCACATGGTGAAGACTTTGAATGCACGTTGAATCATTGCTCTCCCCCAAAGCTTCCCAACTTACAGCGCGGAGGGTGCTTGTCCCTGTTTCCTCGTGTGTACTGGGCACTAATTACTCTAAAAAATACTGACCAACCTGGAAGACGAAAGTGGTATTTGAATATTTTAATTTGTATGTCTTTGTAAACTTACAAGAAAGGTTGAACCTTTTCCCCAAGTTTATATTTTATGGATTGACTGTTGGGGTATTCATACATTTTTCTGGTAAGAGTTCATCTTTTTCCTTAATGAACTCTTTCTATGTTCAAGATTGTAACCTTTGGTCCGTCTTTTGTCTCACAGATAATTCTTCCAGGTTGTTATTGATTTTGTGGTTATTGAAATTTGAAAATGTGTGATGCATTTGGGTATATCGAGTTTAAAATGGTCATACAGTCCATGTTCTATAATCCACATGTTTTATAGTGTTTGCTTTTGGTGTCATCCTTAGAAAAGTGTTCTTGACCCCAGGAGAATATAACTATTCATTTACTTTCTCTTCCAGTAATTTTTGCCGCCTTCTTTCTTTCTTTTCTTTTCTTTTTTTTATACGGAGCTACTGGGGATTGAACCCAGGACCCATGCATGCTAAGCACGCGGTCTACCTACCACTGAGCTATACCCTCCCCACTGAAGCCTCATTTCTTACATATAAACTCTTCATCTGTCTGAGCTGTCTTAGTAGAGGGAATGGAAGGAAAGTGTGACATAATTTCTGGACGGTCATCCAGTTGCCTCAACACTACTTATAACCTGGTCTGTCTTTTTTTTTTTTTTTTGCCTCAGCTTTCTCCCCGGTTTTTTTGTTTGTTTGTTTGTTTGATATAGACAAGTCTTGTTTTAGACTTTCTATTTGATTAGGTTTTCCCTCTATTCTTTTTTTTTTTTTTTTTTTTTTTTTAGTTTACAGTGTTGTGTCAGTTTCTGGTGCACAGCATAACATTTCAGTCATACTTATACATACATATATTCATTTTTCTCTCGATTCTTATTTTGACTCTTCAGGCTCACGATACATCCTGAGACTTTGGGTGGCTTGGTGATCTCTGCACCACCACCAAGAAGCAAAGGGTCATTCATGTTGTTGTACCAAGTCTTTGGATGTACTTACAATCACCATCTTCCCTGGTGAGAATAAACCATCTGTAGTTTTTTAAAACTTGTCTCCAGGGATCCTGAGTGCAGGGACTTTGTTGAGCCAGCGAGAGCTCAGATCTGTTAGAGCGCTTGGCGTGCCCCCGGCCCCCCAGCGGCACAGCGTCGGATCCCCAGGAAAGGCGGGTCTGCATCAGCCTGGGTCCCTCAGTTCCCACATCTCATAATCACATCCGTTTTTCTTAAAAATCAGCAGTCGCACTCTGCTGACTCATGTTCTCTGACTCCTAGACGCTTTTCTTCCATAATTGGGTGTGCCGGGCACAGTCCTTGCTTTTTCCTCCCCGAGGTGGGGAATTCAGGGTGGAAATGTGGTGGCAGACATGGACCTCCAGCGAGTGAGGGATGCCCCTTCCCTGCACCCCTCCCTGGGCTGTTGCCATGACAGTCGGTTGGAGGGAGGCATCCTCCAGTGCCCTCCTCCCGGGAGCTTCTCTCAGGATTCCACTTCCTGAACTGCAGGCAGCTTGTGGGTGGGAAGCCTACTGGGTGGTCTGCCCAGACTTCCAAGAGCTCCACGGCCCCACCTTGCGCAGGGCCTAGCATGGCCCCGGGCCACGCTCAGACCACACTCAGCCCTGCTTTCTTTTCCGACAATGATGCTGACGATGGTGGTGACCTCGATGGTGACGAGGCCGTAGCCAGATGATGAAAAGGAAATCCTGCAGAGGCTTCGTGCTCACAGATCATTGTTTAATTACTGAGCACCACCTCGCGCCCTGGGCAGCAGGAGATGCTGTGGGGAGTGAAGAGGAACCTGGGTTTTCGGTGCCTGGTCCTGTTGGCTGCAGCAGGACAGCCACGTAGTTGAGCTCTCAGGCCCTGGAACCTGGCTACTTCTGCTGTGATACTTGGACGAATGACTGCACTTCTCTGTGCCTCCATTTCCTCATCTGTGAAATGGGGACGGTGCTTCCCAGGGTTGATGTGAGGATTAAATGAGCTGGCCTCTGTGAACATTTCCCAGTGCCTGGCACGTGTTTCGTGTTTGCAGTTAGTGTTGTTGTTGTTGTGTGTGCGCAGGTCTTTCCTACACTTCTAGCTTCTGCAGACTGGGTGAGAGCCCTCTGTCCTTTTTTGTGTTCGCCGTTGCACAGCCGGCCACAGAGTGGATGGGCGGCAGATGCCAATCACTGGCACCCCGCCTTGCACTGGGCTTGTTATCGCATTATCTGATCGAATCTTCCCACAGCATTGAAATTAGGTGTTTTGTGTGTTTTACAGATGAGAAACTCGAAGCCCCGGGGAAGTCTAAGTCGCTGGCCAGAGTCTGTCCAGCTGACAAGTGGCAGGGCCAGGAGTCATCCCTGGTCAGCCCGGCTCCAAAGTAGAGTCAGGGTGAATGGATGGATGATGAATTGGGTGGGGCACGGGGTGGGAGGCAAGGGAGACACGTTTGAAAGAAGAAGAGAACGATGTTCATGAAGGAATTGAGTGGGACCCAGTGAAGTGGTGTCGCAGGGGTGAAGGGCTAGTGGGCAGTGGACCTGATGTCGTTTGGGTCCCACTTGAGGCTTGCCTGGCTCGGGCGTGGGGGCTGTGGGAGAGAGTGACTGGGTGGAGAACGGCTTGGAGTTAGGCTGGGACACCTGGCAGGAGGTCTGTGGTCAGAGGGGAAGGCGGGAGCCACAGAAGGCAAGCATGCTCTGGGGTGTGGGGGGGGAAGCAAGGGACATCAAGGAGTCCCAGCCCCAAGAGTGTCATGCTGTGGAGGGCCCCAGACATCGGACAGATGACGGAGCTTGTGCTTAGATAGCGGGAAGGGCAGCCGGGGTGGGTGTTTGATTGAGGCACATATGGGCTGCTTTTCCCCTGGGGGGATGGGGCCGGGTAGCAGGCAGCTGTGAGTCCCCTGTACAGCCTGGAGAAGAAGCTGGAGAAGACGGTGGTGAGTGCGGCCAGGGGAAGGAGCGGAGGCAGGGAGATGGGGTCAGAGCGAGGGCTAAGTGATGGGAGGCCGGAGAAGGCGTCTGGGTTTTGTTCCCAGTGGGAAGGGAAGCAACGAGTGTGTGTGGAGCTGAGATGTGATGAGATCCTGGTGACATTTCACAAGGTCACCTGGCTGCTCTGTAGGAGGCAGGGGAGGTGATGGAGGCTTGGGTGTGGAAGGGTGATGGGCAGAAGTGGGCACGTGTGGGATCCGTGGGCGGTCCTGCCACCAGCATGTAGCGGGTTGCTTGTAGGAGCCAAAGGAAAGAGAGAAGGACCCAGGAGTCCATCTCAAACATCTGTGTGACTCTGGAGCTTGGTGCCACTTATCAGAGAACCTGGGTCCTGTGGACAAGGGCGAGAGCATTGGTTTCTTTGTCCCCGGTTTGCAGCCCCGGGGAGCAGGATGTGCAAAGAGGGCGGCGGACACAGAGGAGAAAGGCCAAACCCTGGCGCCCGATTTCCCTGGTTGTGCTCAGCCTCCACTAGGCACACTTGACCTTAAAAACCCCTGTGGGCCCCGGGGGCTGGGGAGGCGAGTCCCAGGGATCCCGGGCCGCCCACAGCCCGGCCCTGGGGAGCGATGGACCGTCTCCTGAGAAAATGCGCCACCGCCAGCGATTTTATTGACAAGGGAGACGTGCATGGCGTAGGGTGGAGTTAATCCTAGGAATCAGGAAGAGAAAGCCCAAAGCCCAAGTTCATCTAAGGGTATCCCGGCTCTCCTGGCCTCTGCGGTCCCAGAGCAGGAGCTTCTGATCCAATCCACCCACCCCAGCACTGTTCCTGTGGGTCACCGATGAAGTGGGGGGGGGCATTTGAAGGGTGGGCCATGAACAGGATGCTCCTGGCATTGGCCCTGGACCGGGGGAGCCAGCTGGAGGGAGGTGGAGGTGGCTCCCTAGCCTGGCATCTAAACTTGGCCCATGAATTTTCCCCTTGTCCCCAGTGCAGGGCAGAGGAAATGTTCCTCATTCTCTCTCACACCACCCCCGCCCCACCTCAGTCTCTTGTTTTTGGACTAATTTTCTCCATCTAAACCTAAGGCTGCACCTGGGTGTTTTTCTTGGATTCAAATCTGGGGAGGAGGAAGAACCCAGGGTCCACGGTATGCCTGGTCCCTTGGGTATACCACCAGGGAGTCCTCTTACCCGTCCGGCGGGGTCTCTAGAATGTTCCATTTCCACCCTATTTCCAAGGCTGTGTGGCTGACTTCACCTAAATCGAGTGCAGAGTTGTGACCAAAATCAGAATCTTCCTGGAATTTCCAGGCACTGAGAGAACAGAAATGGTCCCTAGTGTAAAAAAGAAAACCCCACAAAAATCCCATTTGGCATTTTCAGAGGTGCTCTGGACCAGAAGAAAGAGAATCTAAAACTTAACCAAGGGTCCGCAGCCCCATCTTGGACACTGCCCTGTGTGACCCCGGCCAGGGCTTGGTTTCTTCGCTTGCAAAATCAGGGTGCTGGCTCTGTGATCCCCAAGCCCCTGCTGGCAGTAACACAATCTGGTGCAGCCCCCGCTTTTATGACCTAGTGCAGCCTAAAGCGAGGGCCTAGATTAACACCCTCAGTTACGTCTCTGCAGAACTCAGACCTGAGGAAATTGAGAAACACTCTAGCCAGCGTGGAACTGGGTTTACAGTGGGTCCATTGGAGACGCCATTCAGGGGATCACTACTCGTAAGACTCCTGAGCAGCCAGGGAGCCTGAGTCTCATTAAAAGGCACTTCACCTGGAAGGCTCCCGAGAGCTGGTCTACACAGAGGGAGACGCAGAGTCAGAAATGGGGGCGGAGCCGGCGGGCCAGGAGCTCCCCCGGAGAAGAATGCTGAATTGTGAGTTTCAGGTGTGCCTCCTGGCTCACGTGCTGCTGCTCTCTAGTTACTTTCAGTCTCCTGATCGCTTTCCTCTCTGGGAGGAAATGGTCCCTTCAAGCTCCAGCACTGAGTGGCCTCGTGAATTTTGCCCCATCTAAGGTTCTTTTGAGTCTAAGGTTTGTGCGTGTGTTAAAGGGAAAATACAAATGAAATCAGGAGTCCCCTCAACATTGTGTCACGCTCAGCGTCTGTCTTCCTAAGTCCCCGGAGGCTCCGGGTCTTTGGTGCCCACGTCTTCTACAGCATCACGTCCCACGGGGCGTGTTTGCATGCTCACGTGTAGCCTCCTGCCTGATCAGTGGTGGCTCCAGAGATGTCAACATGTAGAAGAATGTGCGTCTGAGATGGATGGAATACAGAGAGTCTCGGTCCAACCAGAGTTTGAAACTGTCACTTCACCGGGCCAGCGACTGTGCCTGCACCTCCTCCAGTGACCCAGCTGCTGGGGCCTCGGTCCTAGAAGAAGGTGCCTTATTTGTGAGCAGGCTCTGCTGGTGCTCAGGGTTCTGGGGAAGCTGTGGTCTTTGTGCCTAAAAGCCGTCAAGGGCTGGCTTGATAGCCACACTGGGAGCCCGGGGACTCCCTGGTCAGGCTGGTCGAAGGATGTCTCTCCTGCTCTCTACCTTGACATGAATCTAGTCAGTAAGTTTAGATTTCTCGCCTTTGGGAGGCAGGGGCTGGGGTGGGAAAGGCGGAGGCACTGGGTGGGGTGGGACAGACATTGGTGTCCTCCCTGCCCTGCTGCACCTGTCCCCTCTGCTGTAAGTTGGAGGTAACCCTGAGGACTAAGGGAGGTGGCAGGGAGACCTGTGCCTGGCTCACAGGTAATAGCTCATAAGGACCACGTGCATCCTTCCCTTCCTTTCCTAGGTGCTGGGGTAGGTGATGAAGGACTGGGCAGATGGCTCAGTGCCTGTCCTCCAGGAGTTTCTGATCTTGTTTGGAGACCTCTCTGTCCCTCGAAGTTGTAGCTGGGGTGGCCACCTGCCTCTAGGGCAGCCCTCCCACTGATTGTCCCTCAAACTCAGTTACCCAGGGCTGAATCCATCTGCTTCTCCAAGACCTGCCCCCACCCCCTCTGGGTTCCCCTTTGGTCCCTGACATCTCTTGGATCCTAAGGGCATCCCAGGGTTCTCCCCCTTCTTCAAGCACTGTCATCCAGCCCTAGGTCTGCCTAACCACCCCACCAGGGAGTGTCCTCCCCATTCCTTACTGTCCCACCCTGACTGAGGCCCCCAGCCCACGCCATCCCACCTAAGTATGCAGGGCCTTGTGGCACAGTGGTTGTTCTTACCTATCATGAGTGTGATGTCCCAATTATTTTAGTGATTTGAACGCTTTATTTTCTCATTGAGTCTAGGCTTGCAACCACTGGAGAGTTTTCTCTGTCCTCCCTCTGCCTAGGTTGGGTACCCCTTCTCAGTCCCTGCCCTAATTCCCTGTGTGTCTCCCATTTATGGCTCCCATGCTAATCCTGCCTCAGGGCCTTTGCACTGGCTGTTTCTTCCCCTGGAATGCTCTTCCCCTGTGGATCTACATGGCTCACACCGCAGCTGTTTTAAGGTCTTCACTCACACATCACCTGCTCGCTGAAACCCCTACGACTGCCTGTGTCAGATCACAGTGCTCTTGACGCCCGATCCTCCTTTTCTGCTTTATTTTCCTTCTTAACACTTCCCGTCCTCTCACACGCCATACGAGTTCCTCATGTGTCTTGTTGCTTGTCTCTCCTCAGTCACTGGTGACAGGGACTTTGTCTGTTTCATGGCCGAATCCTCGTGCCTGGCACGGTGCCTGGCACGTGGGCTTTCAATAAATATTTGCTGAATGAATGAATGACGTGCATTTACCCCATTTTTAAATGGTCCATTTTGGCCTCTTTATTAGATTCTGGCCTCCTGGAGGGCAGGGCCTTGTTCTGTTTGTTTTGGCCGTAGTATTTCCTTGATTCCTTTTTGATGAATAAATGATTGTCTCAGCCTCTGAGTTCTCTCCCTGAATAGAATTCTGAGCATGTCACTTTGATCTCTGAAAGACTAGCTTTTCGGGTGGTTTCTGTACAGCCCTCACCCCATCTCTTGTCACCTGGCCACAGCCAGGCACCTGCTTCCCTCCTCTCCCCGACCCCCGCCCAACACACTCACACTCTGACTTCGTCCTGACTTCCCTGACTTCATCCACTAACAAGCCATGTGCTTTCATGAACATCATACATCCCAACCTCCAAGCCTTCCCTTCTGCTGCCCCACCTGCCGGAATGCCCTAGCCATTGGCCTCCTGGCCAGCTCCTATGCATCCCTCACTTGCTTTGAACCCTTCTTCCGGTGCCCACCCTGTACATCCCTCCCCTCGAGCAGGGGCTCACTCCTTAGGTCGTGCCTCCCTCTTTTGCTGGAACAGGAACTCTCTTAAGCCAGCTACCACATCTTGTGCTCCTGGGGCCTGGCACAGTGTCCGACTTGCATGTTTAATGAATCGGCAAAGAAACAAATGATGCATCCACACTGATAATACAAAGCTCCATGTGACTGAGGGGCAGAATGATGTGGTCCAGCCTGACTCCTGGAGTACTTGAAATGCTGCTGGTTAAGGGATCTGCACAGACTGTCAACGCTCACAGTGTGGGAGGAGTTCCCCCTCCCCCGGTAACCACTGATCACACATTCACCACCAAGAGCCATACCAGCTTTCCCCAAGCCCTGGGCAGCTGTTTGGTCCCGTGCTGGTCCCCTGCAGGGGCTCTGAGGCTGCATCTCTCCAGTGGGGAGGTTGGAGTTTGAAGGATGCTGCAAACTGCACCATCTGGGGGCCTCTGGGAAGGCAGGTGTAGGCACTGAGCTGGCATGTAAGGTCTCAGTGGGCCAACTCGGCCTTGGGGAAGATGGTCTGGCTGCAGGGCTCACTGTTGAGTCCTGGCCTGGGGACCTGCTGCAGAAGCACCTGGGCAGCCTGGCAGGGGCAGAGCGGGCCTTTGGCTGGGTCTGGGTCTGGGCCTTGGTCTTCCCTGCAGGTCTCCTCTGGACCTGCAGTGACTGTGGGACCTGGGAGCTGGGCCCTGGCTTCCCAGTGAACATCTGAAAGCCCCGCCCACTGCGGAAACAGGGATCTCCCTGAAATACGTTGACCAGGACCTCCTTGGTCCTGGGGCTGAGAAGAGCTTTCCTCTCCCTCAGAGGACTGGTTTCTTGCCAGTTCCTCCTCAGCCATCACCGGGCACACCCTGCCTGCTCCCCACGTATTTTGTGCCGCTGCAGGGGCAGCCAGCTCTCCCGCAGGCCGGTCTCTGTGGATCACACTTGAAAAACAAAGGTTGGCTGGTGGGGGTGGGAGGAGCAGTCTCACTCCTTAACATTACCTGGGGAGCTTTTGAAAACTACCCGTGTCAGGACCACACTCGTATTAATTAATCAGAGTCTCTGGGCGGTGAGGAAACCACACTTAAAAAAAAAAAGCTTCCCGGGTGAGTCTGATGTGCTGCAGGACCGGAGGACCGCGGGGCCAGATGACCACTGTCTCCAAAACCCGGTTACTCCATCTCTGCCGCCCTGCGCTTTCAGGGGGCCTGTCCGGTGCCCAGGGGCTCACACTCATGGCCCCGCTTGGACTGTTCCAGGTACAAGGCGAGTGTGCAGACCAGTCCCTGCATCACGGCGCTCAGAGTTTAAGCCTGAGGCCTGGGGTCTGTTTCATGGTGTCGCTTGCTGGGTATTTGCAGACCTCAAATGAACCTCACCTGGACCGCTTAATCCTGAGTCCTGAGAGAGGTGAGAACACTTGTTCCAAGACTGGACAGTCTAGTTTGAGAGGTTCTGGGCCCAGGGGATGCTGTCTCTTGAATGGGTGCCCCATCCGTGTGCCCCCCAGTACCTCTAACCCCCAAACCCTGACCCAGACCCTCTGAGTTCTCTACCTGGAAACTGGCGTCTCCGCCCACTGTGGGGACCCAGGAGGGCACGGTGTCCCCCACTCTGGTGTCCCACTCTCCTCTCTGTCCCCACTCCTCCAGCTCAGATCTTCATCACTGCTCACTCCACCAGGCGAGCATCTCCACCCTCATCACCCACCTGATCTGGTCTTTATGTGCCGCCAGAGGGTCACTGACCTGTAGAAAGTGTGTGACGGCCGCCACCATCTGGGTCTGAATGTGCTTGGCCCCCAGCACACCTTCTCCTACCTCTGTGCCTGTCTCCAGCTGCTGCCCAGGTCGCCTTCCCACCTCCAGACCTCTCAGACAGCCTTCTCATGCACGGCTGCTCTTTGCCTCTGAGCCTCTGTACATTCTTCCCCGTTCTTGGAAGAATCTGATTTCCGGAGTTTACAGGGACATGTGCACACAAGCCTCTCTCTCCTCTTTGCTCCTGCCTGCAAGCTCTGAGTCCGCTTCCTCCCATCTTCCTGGTGCTCTGGCCCTGGTGCTGCTTTGTGGAATCTCTCTAGAGTCAGTCCCCCTAAGGAGACACTCTCACAGGCCATGGAAGGGTCAGTGTTCCCTGAAAGGAGGGGCAGCACCAGGCCACGGGCTCGGGTCAGCGGAATGATCACTCGCTTCCATGCTTCAGTCTTTACAAAACCGAACCAACCCAATCAAAATGTATTTTTTGCTGAGATAATTAAAGGATAACAACGCCATTGAGAAAAGAGGATGCTGTGATAAATGCCTGTGTACTTACCCTCCAGCTTTATCAAATTGCAACGTGATGCTGCTTTTTCTTTATCCGCACCCCCCTTAAAAAAAAAAAAGAAATTGGTCTTTAGGAAGCCCCCACCTTCGTCTCCCACCTCAGCCCTGCAGACTTGGAGCTTGCATGTGGTGTGAGGGTAAGGACCCGGAACCAGCGGGCAGACCCTCTCCTCTAGTCCTTGTGGGTTTTGGGTTCTTCTGCAGCAACACCCCAGCCCCCTCTAACCCTTCCATCCAGCTCGTCCTGCTCTGCTGCACACTTGTGGGCAGAAAGCGGGCAGAGTGAGGGCTGAGGCAGACCCCGACCTCTTTGGCGCCCAAAGAGGAGTGGACATGGATTTTAAGGGAAAAAGATAAAGTGACTCCTCACTTGGGCTAATTCTCTGCTTCAGGGGATCAGGAGAGAGGCTGATGATCAAGCTTCTCCACGTTATTCTGTATTTTTCCCGTGTCATTTCCTCTGCCTGGAAAGCTTTCCTCCCCTCTCCCGTACACCCAGCTCCTATCCAGCCCTCAAGACCCAGCTAGGATGACACCTCGTCCGTGGAGATTTCCCTGCTGGCCCCGGTGGAAGTCATCTCTGTGTTTTCTAAACCCTCTTTGTGCATTACTGGTGCCTGGAATTTGAGTTTCGTCCTTGCTTTATCCCTGTCCCACAAGACTATAAGCTCCTGGAGGCCAGGGACAGTGTCTCCTGTTCATTTTTTGTATCACTCCCCACCCTCATTGCCCAGGTAAGTTATGACTTGAAGCTGGAGTGCGGGGAGCGTTTGCTGAGTGAATATTTTGTTTCAGCACCGAGAGCAGATCGTGCACGTGGTGAGCACTGCACGAAGCTTGCTTGAGTGAGTGAACAAGTGAATGAATGAATGAACGAATACACTGAGTAGCACCCTATCCCTGGGGCGGGCTTGTCTCCGCTAGTAAGAGTTGGTGAGTATTTCAGGTGTCCCGGGCCAGGCCTGGAGCTCTCCCCGAGTCTGATTCCAGAAGGCGGTAGGCGTTGTAGGATGCCTGGGCCAGGGGCCGCATCCCTCCGGTTGGCTCACAGCGGCCCCACTGAAGTCCCACCAGTCCAGTCGTGGAGAACAGTGAGCAGCAGGCAGGCTCCACGCCCCTCCCAGTCCGGCCTCCCCCACGCCCCACAGTGAGGCCAGCGGTGCCCCGAAGCCACAGGGCCTCCTGGTCTGCAGGCATCCCGGTGTGTTTTTTCCCAGCGAGTGACTTTAAATCGTCTTTAAAATGATTGCTCAACTTGGAAACCCCTGCCGGCGGGTGTCTGGGGTGGTTTGGATCCTGCTCAGCATTTCATTCCTTTCCCCAAATTGCTCATTATTTCATTTGCATAAATGTTAGTGGTGAGATGCTGCCCCAGGCCTAGGAAGCTCAAATAGACCTCATAACGGGGCAGCAGAGACAGCGAGGGGCAGGGCCTCAGTCTGGCCCAGGCGCGTGTCTGCGATTTTCTCGGCCCCGTCCTCGGCACCAGCTTCCGCAAGAGCAGCCGAGGAAGGAGGCTCAGCGCCGGACTCCCGCCCCCCGCCTGTGCCTGACCTGGCTCGTCCCCCTCTCTCTGCACGTGGTCACCCAAGGCCCTGCGCGGACAGGAGACAGAGGCCAGAGGGATCCTTGCTCCCACCTGGGCTCTGGCATCCCCTCCCCGTCAGTCAATCCATCCACACGGACTCATTGAGAGCCGTCGTCCTGACAGCCGGGCGCTGGGTACCGCCACGGGGAGACGGCGGAGCAAAAGACACAAGGAGATAAAACCCTGTGTGGGGGGCAGTGTGGACCAGACAAGGCAGCTGTGTTACGTACTCAGCCAGGGGGCCAGGCAGTTGGAGCTTTGAGAGGGATGGGGAGTCGGGGGAAGAGAACTTGGAACCTGAGGGCTGAAGATGGGAACCTGAAGACGGTCTTGAAGGTCGAACAGCCGGGAACCCTCTAGGGCTGAGCGTCCTACCAGGTGTGCTGCAGATGGCAGGTGGCTGGGAGCCTTCCGCAGTGGTCAGGTGCGTCTGGGGCTCCAGTCCCCTCTGGCATACCTGACTGTCCTGTTTCTTCACGTGGTGTGAGGTGGAGGAGGCTGGGGCAGCTGGGGGGCTCAAGTCTGTGGACATCACGGAGGAGGGGGCTTAGTGGGCGGGGCTGGAGCGCAGCTGGCAGGGGAAGGGAGTCGTGGGGGTGACACTGGCACAGGGATCAGGGAGGTTTCGAGGAGCCTTGAATGCCGAGCTCAGGAATCTAGACGCATCCTTTAGGCTCTGTGGAGCCTGAACAGGTTCCTGACCAAACAAGGGGCCTCGTAAGAGAGCCACTTCAGACCCATCGATAGGGCAGCGGCGTGGAGACAGGAGGAAGGAGTGGGGGACAGGAGCCCAGGCCTGACGCCACGTGGGTAGGACGTGTCCCCCACGGGCAGCCGCGATCTCTCAGGCCTGCCCTTCGCCGCCCACATTTATCAGGCTCCCCTGATGTAGTGCACTGAGGAAAACCAATTTTCGCTGAATTTTCGGGGTCAACGGTGAGGCCGTTGCAAGGATAGACCCGAATTCCCCTGACGCAGTGCAAGTGGAGGGCTTGCTGGGACCTAAGAGATTCCAGTTCCAAGAGAAAGAGCCCCTGTCACACCTCAGGGCGTCAGTTTCCCAATGATTTCCTCACTTTCTCCAGAAACTCACTCAATTCCGTGTCTCTCTCTGTGTTTGCCAAGAACCTCCAATGAGCCCAGCATGCTTCCATGTCCAGAGAGAGAATAGGAAAAGAAGGAAAACATGGCCCTCGTCCTCAAGGACTAAGCATAACCACATTCAGTGGAATTTAAATGAAGCATTTTTGGACCGTGACACACAGTAAAAATACATTTACCATATGAATCACGACCTAGCGCATCTGTCCATCCATCCACCCATCCATCCAAAATAAAACTTTAATAAACCCTTGCTATGAGTGATCCACCCTGAGATTTTCTATTTGCTTCTCTTTTTTTTTTAACCCTGTCCCACAACCCACTAAGCCCATCTCGTGACCCGAAAATGGGTTGTTACCTCAGTTCGTTAAGTGCTGGCTTCGCTGGAGAGTGGAGGCCAACACACTTACACGAGTCAGCGGGCGTCTAGGAGAGCTGAGTGCCTCTTAAACGATCCGTCTGGCGGTGCGGGCTGTGTCTGCTCTGGGTCACTGGGAAAGGGGAGGTCCTCACCATGGACAGGAATGAGGAGCGGGCGCTCTGGAGGACGGGGGCATCCTGGCCAGCGGCGTATCCACCCTGCATATAGAGGAACGGCTACCCTGCCTCTGAAGGCAATGGAAGCAAGTACAGGATGGAAAATTTTTTTAAAGAAACAAACAAAAACACAAACTTAAAAAAAAAAATGCACCACTGAGCTGTCAAGGGAATGAAGGCATCTGTTGAGGCCCATGGCGTAAAAGTGGGTCACAGAGGTGAGTCAGTCCAGGGCGGGCTCCGGATGGGAGGGTGTGTGTCAGACCCTTCCCACCCACAGCTTCAGCTCTGTGGGACTCAGGCCCAGGGATACAGGCAGGATGGCTAACAGGAGGTGGCCACAGAAAGCTCAGGCCCAGAGGGCGACACTCCACAGGACACAGGCCTACAGTGCAGAGGGGAGACCCGGAGATCAGCCCATTTTGACCTGTTCACTGAATAGAGGGGAAAGATGGTCTCCCTGGAGGATTCAGAACCAAATGCCAGCCCTCCCGCGGATTTAAAGCCCAAATTCATGACCCTGGGCAGGTCAGGGAGGATGGGGACTCGGACTGAGAAATGAAGCAGAGGGATTTGGGGGAGATTTGGGAATTCAAAGGTAAACAGGGCTTGGTGATGGGTCAGACAACAGGTTAAGGAAGCCGGAGGTGGCAAAGGTGACTCCTGTGAGTCCCGCTTGCCCTTGTGGGTGGATGAAAGCACCGTGTCCTGGAAGACAGCTGGGTCTGGGAGGGATTATGATGACGCTGAGCTTGGACCATTAAGTTTGAAGTGCCTTTGAACATGGAAGGAAGAGAGAGTTGTGGGAGAGGTGTGGCAGCGCTGTCAAAACTGCCGAGAGGGACAGGACAGATGGCAGCCTGGACTGGACGTGCAGTAAGTATCATGGTTGTGGGTGGCCTGAACGTAGGTTTCCCGTGGACTAGGAGACAGAGTGGAGAGTGAGTGGGAGGTGAGGGCTGGTGAGCTGAGCTGGGAAGGCCAGGGGGGGCCGGCTGCCGGGAGATGTGGGCTGGAGGGAGGGCTTTCGAGAGGGGAGCGATTTTTGCGTAACTGCCAGTAGGATGAGAGGATGAAGGCAGACAAAGGGAGAGCCAGAGCATCTGAGCGAGAAGGGATGGGAGATGGGTTTTGTTTCCTGCAGAGGCATGATGGGTCAGCGTCCAAAATGCAGTGGCTGGCTGGACACAGCGGGAGGAAGGAGGGTGCCGGCCCCGATGGAGGGGCTTCCGGGCTGGGGGCAGCGGGTGGTCAGAGGCCTAGCCTAACAGCTTCCACCTCCTCTGAGAAGTGGGAGGTGAAGCCACAAAGTGCACGTGTGGAGATGAGGAGGGAGATGGGGGCTGGAGGTTTAAAATAGGCTGGAGAGTGTTTGGAAAAGAGAGTCCTTCCAGGGAGTGGGAGAGAGAGTTGGCAAATCTTAAGGGCCCACTCGTTCATTCATTCACTCATTCTTGACTTGACAAATATGACTGTGTACCTACTATGTAGCAGCCACTGTGTTCTAGGCCCTGGGGATGTGTCAGTGAACAGAAGGAGAAAAAAACTTCCAGTCCTCATGGAGCTTATTACCTTCTAGATGGGAGAAGCACAGTAAACGGATGGCTGCGTACACCGTGTGCTATGTAATGTTATAAGATGATGTAATAAGCAGGGTCAGCGCGCGAAGTATGTGGATGTTACAACATGAAACGCCACGGAGGAAACTAGAGCAGTGGGAGGGCAGGGCTGGTGGTCAGGCCGGGCCTCGCGGAGAAGAACCAGCTGAGCGAGGACCTGAAGGCCTGGAGTGGGTGATGTGTGGCTGTCTGGGGAGACCGGTGGCCCTGGATTTATGGAATGTCCACCTTCCCTGTGGGGTGACTTTCTTCAGCAGGGCAGGACTGGCAGCATGGACAGGAGTAGAGGGGAGGGGGCAAGGTTGGACAATGAGGAGACCACAGACCGAGGACCCCAGGCCTTACCAGGTGGAGGCGGGGTGACCCAAGAGGGGGGCAGGGTGAGGGGAGGAGAGAAGTCAGAGACGCGACCAGGTGACCGCGGGGTGAGGGGTGGCCGCGCCTGAGCCTCAGATGTACGAAGAGGTCCCCCGGAAGCTCCGTCTCCTCCAGCCAGGACAGGAGGGGTGGCGGGCTCATCTCTGAGGGTGCCGCCAGCTCCACCTGCAGACACCAGTGACTCCTGCTTCCTGCCGCAGAGGCGTGGCGAGGGGGCCGGCAGCGGCCCTGCTCTGTGGCCCTCGCACTTCATGCTGCTCTTGGCTCCTACCTAGCCTGTCGTCGTGTCCCCTATTTCTCGACAAAGCGCAGCTTCCCCTCCTTCCCGCTGTGTTAGAATTCCATGTGAACGGAGAGCGTCGAGCATCTGGGGTTGGGACCTTTGGGGCTGAAGCGTACCCGTCTTAGTGGAGGAAAGTGGTGAGCGCCATTTTCCTGCTCAGGGATTTTGTTTTTCTTTTGTATCGTTCTTTACTCTGTCCTAGATGGTTCAGGTTCTGGTAAGAAAAGACTGTCACGGTGAGGCTCCCTTAAAACTCAGCACCAAGCAGGTCAGGCCGGCTAGAAGAGTCCCATCTCAGTCCGCAAGGGCCCTCGGGGAAGAGCTGGCCTTGTGTCTCCAGGGACGGGCTCTGCCCGTAGGGGACCCCATGGGTGAGCGTACTGCTGTCAGCTTTTCTTTCCGTCTCCCCTGGGGACTCCAGGCAGGGCCCCAGCCATCTCTTAGCCTTGTGTCCCTGCATCCACGTCTTCCACAGACGCCTGGACCTGTGCTGTCAGGATGATAATAATAATTTCAGTTACTGGTCCCCTGGGTTAGCTGCCGTTAACCAGGTGGGCACCATTGCTGTCCTCATCCAGTTCAGGAAACGGAGGCGCAGAGAGCTCCATGAACACACCCAAGGTCAAGTACACTGCGCTGGTGGGGGGCAGACGGGGTTTGACCTCAGGTGCCCAGGCTCCAGGCTCCCTCCCCCTCCCCCCAGTGCCTTATCTCAGCTGATAAGGGGGTGCTCGTAATTACTCTTCATTACAGATGGCGGAGCTGGCCGGGAGGCAGGTGTCTGGCCTGGGCAGCCCAGGTGGAAGAGCTGGGCAGGCCCCAGCACCGCTCCTCAGCACCCCAAGCTCCTGCTCGAGTTCCTGATGAGATGAACGGGTGCAGCCCAGTCTCGACTCTGGCCTAATGAGTCCCGTCGTGTTTGCATTTGTTCAGTTAATTCGTTTTCCAGACAGAGCCACAGACCAGGGTTCCCGCCTCCTTGCCAGTGTGCCCATCCCAGACCTGATGGCCGCCCCAGGCTGCTTCGAGCCCCTGCTCGGCCGAGCAGGAGAAGGGCCGGCAGCCAGGACGAGAGGCCTGCGTGGGGACAGGGGCCTCCCCCCACCCTGACCCCGGCCGGCTGGGCGCCCGGCTCCCGGACTGGGGCAGGCGCATGAAATCCGAACTCTGGAGGGAAATTTACTGCACAATAAAGGAAGAATGGGCCGCTTTGGGGACAATTAAAGCGACATTACTGTGGAATTACAGAGGACGCCCGGGGAATTAAGCAAATCCAAAGCAGCTAGAAGCACCAGGGCCAAGAAATGTCGGGCCTTCACAGGCAGGGCCCACCCCCCCAACTTGTCCAAGGAACCTGTCTGGTTCCCAAACCCCCTAATTTTAAGGCAAGGAAAAACATCCAAAGACTTTACCTGAGGGGAACTATTGTCATTAAACAACCCCTGCCCAGCCCAGCCCAGCTTGTGCCTTAAATGGTTCTGTTCTGGTTACAGAGCCGACCAAGTCATAGGTGGAGGTCCTGGGGGGCAGGGCTCCACCCCCACCACGGGCAGCTGGGGGAACTGGACCCTGCCGGGATTGGGAGCTGGAGCCAGGCCGGGTTACAGTTCCCGGCAGCCTCTGCGAGCCGTGTGGGCTCAGCCTGGGGCCTTGACATCCTCACCTGTAAAATGGGCAGGACAGTGCCTCCCTCCCCTGCTCTTTGTGAGAAGTCGGCAGAGAAGGTATATCAGGTTAGGGCCCTGGTCCTCCATCTTTTTTATTTGATGGCTTCCTTTGGTGAGATGAGGATAAAGTTATGCATCGTGGGGCATTTTGAAGAGCAAGGGTGTTTGTGTTAGTTTCCTGTGGTTTCTCAAGTCCAGGGCTGTCCAGGGTTGGGAGACCCTTCTGGAGACCTCTGCACCCTTGCCCATGTGGCCCTCCTTTCCCTCCGTGGCATGCCTTGCGGGCGGTGGTCCTGCTTCACGGATGAGTAAGTGAGGGGGCATCAGTTTAAGGTGCTGGGGCAGACTTAGTGATCCCTGCCTCGGGGGAGATTCTGGGAGTCAAGACACCGTGGGTGTCTGGTCCTACCTTAGTGCACAGGCTCCAGGCGGCTCCCGTCATGGTCGTAGTGGCTGAAGTGAGTCTCGATGGCCGGGTGTCAGCTGTTTCATCTTTGAGCACTGCCCTCCATCCCACCTCCCGCTCTCTGCTCCCCTCTGCCTGCCCATCTTGTCCTTCAGGCTGTGGCCTGGCCTGTGTCCCCTGTCATCCCTTTCTCAGAGCTCCCAAGGTCCTCACCCCTCCTGGACACATCAGTGCCCTAGCACCCGCAGTCCTGCCTGCTTGGGGGTGAGGCCTCGAGGAGGAGACAACCTTTCATGTTAACCCCAGAAGACCTGGTCCCAAAGCCAGCAGCAGGAGAGAGTTCAGCCAGGATCCTGCCGGTTAGCGGGGCTGGACATCCCACGGGGTTTTTGATATGCCCGGGGGACCCTCAGCAGCCATGCCTTCTGGGTGCTGAGACCGATCAGTGCAGCCAGATCGCTCTGCCTGTTAGTGAGCCAGGCATTCGGCCCTGGGGGAGGAGAGTGGAGGGCCCCAGTCATCCCGGGACCCTCTCCCCTCCTGTAAGGGCCAGTCTCTTGCATGATTCTTGCCTGGGAGCTTCAGCATGAGAGAGTCAGCAAGCCACCGGGATGGCTTATTCCTAAATCTAGGGGAGATATTTAAAATACTCAATAACCAGTGCTTCCTGTCACCAACCGTCACAGAGATGCCAGCTGCATACAGCTGTATTGGTGCATTTCTGCAGAAGATCGGTCTGCCCTGAAGCTTTTAAAACCCCGAAAGAGTGGCTGGGTGTTTGTTTGTTTTAGCTAAGCCATCACTGTTCTGATGTCACGGCTCTGAGATCAGAGCTCTTTCAGAAGATGCCCAGCTACAGAGCCATCATCTTTCCACAGTGAAGAGGTGGCCTTGGTCCCCATGCCGTTCTCCAGAGCTGTAGCTGATAACATGAGGCGTCATTCCAAGAAGGACCATTTGGATTGGTTTTCTGCAAATAAATTCCCCACATTTGCCCACAGGGAAGTTCTCTGGCTGCCTCCTTCTGACTCAGGGTCGTTTACAGACTGGAGGATTTGTCAGGGTACCTCTTCCACTAACTCATGTATCAGAATGTTAACGAGGCTAGTTGCAGCCTCAGACCTGGAAGGCTTTCCCAGCCCAGACGTGGAATAGTGTCTCCTCTTAGGCTTGCTGAGTTGGAAGGGACTTTGTCTGGTTCTCTCTTGTCCTCAGAGCTGGAATCTCCTGTACTGCATCCTTCTACTTGAATGCCTCCAGAAACGGTGAGATCACTCTCTCCTGGGGTGGCCCATCCTAGGTCAGCTGGAACCTGCTGTTCCCTGTCACTCCCTCTGTCTGATGATAGGCCACCTACATTCTTCAGTGATGTGGTATGTAGTTAAAGTCTGTAAATGGGATCTCATCAACACTTGACTGGTATGTAAGTAAGTTATGAATAAGTTATACCTACCAGTTTGATTAAAATAACTGGATTTGGAATTGGGGTTCACAGTGTAATCAGTTCTACCATAATGCATGTCTTGATAAAAATGGCCTTTTTTTGGGTTAAGAGTTTGGGCCATGCTGATCGTAACAGCCTTTCTCCTCCTGTTTTGCCCTGGACGGGGCTGAGATTCCATGTGAGATTTTTGCAGGTGAAATTCGGACATGCTGGGGGGTACTGGGCCCCTGGAGAGCCTGATGGGGACAGAGTGGTGGCCTGTCTGCTCAGCATCGATGGTGGGGTCCCCCAAGAACACTTTTGGGGTCATCAGACAGGCAGAGTCTTTCCTTTTTTTACATCACCACATAGTCTCAGACAGGAGATTTCTGTTCTCAGTGAGCCGATGGAGAAACAGAAGTGATTGGGGGAGGCACTGACCACACAGCAACTGAAGAATCAGACAACCCTTGGAGTTCAGCATTTTTGACTCGAAAGGACTTGTTAAACTTCCAATTAAACTCGGCATCCCATTTTTTTTCTAATTGAAGTATAGTTGGTTTACAATGTTAATTTCTGGCGTATAGCATCGTGATTCTGTTATATATATATTCCTTTTCATATTCTTTTTCACTATAGGCACTGACTATAGTTCCCTGTGTTTATAGCATCCCGCATTTTTATTTGCTACATCTGGTAACCCTTGTCGGAGAGGGAATCAGGAAAATGAGAAAGCACGTCAGCGTTGACCTAGAGGGGTCCACAGGGACCCCAGCTTCAGCCTGTCCCCATCCACACACGTGAACCTCCATCTCTTGGGCTGACGTGGCCCTGAGTGCGGCGTCACATCCCAGTAGCAGGGTAGATTGCATCCTAAGCTTGTCTCTGGAGCTGGCAGCCCAAGTCAGAGTTAACTGAAGAGTGGAATTAAATAACTGGCCCAGCAGAGAAGTACACGGCGGCCGTGGCCCAGTGGGGAAGGGAGTGGGAATGGTGTCCCGGGATTTGCGTGTTTTCTTGCCTGGTGTCAGGGGACCAGAATCGGCTGCAAGTCATTAAACCTCCTCGCTGCCAGCCTCTCCCACTGCCGCTGGAGCCTGCAGCTTGGCATGTGCCAGACTCGGTGATGGGACCCATTACAGATGGGAAACGACTCCAGGGAGCAGGGGCCAGACTTGGCCGGCACGGCTGGCAGATCAGCCCTCATATGTCTGTTTAATAAAGCACAGGGAGTGTGTGCACCACCTCTGGGGAACGCGGGCTGGACGGCGGCCCCCGCGCTCTTGACGGGCATCTGGGCAGGGTGGGGAGGCCGCGAGGAAAGAGGATCTTGTGGCAAGCAGAGCTGCAGGGGGAGTTCTGCTCACACGGCCTCTTCTCCTTTGAAAAGTCTTGGCCTTCGGGAATGGATTCCAGCAACCACGGGGTTTATCGCACTTCTTTCTGCCCAGGGCCATGCCACCTCGCCGCGCTGGAGGTCTGGAAAGACCTCCCTAACGAGTTCCAGGTCCTTGGCAAGGTCTCCCTGACTCTTTTTTCTCATTTCTTTTGTGACAAGAGGATAAACTAGGAAAACTTGGAAGCCCTCCTCCTTCCCTGCACCAGCCCCAAGATCCTGTTTTGGCCTTCAGAGGACAACACCCCCTTTTCCTGCTCGGCTGATGGGTCTTGGACGTGGCCGGGGGTGGGGTGGGAGTGTTCGTGTAGGGTCCTGTTATAAGAAAGCAGCAAGACTCCTAGTCTCTGGACCTCTCTTTTGAAACCGGTACCCCTGAGGGCAAGAGAGTTTGCATCTTGGAGTCAGTGGGCCGCTGCGGTGGAAGGTACCAGAACTGGGTATTGGCAAGGGGAGAGGAGGGGCTGGAAGAGGGATTTGGGGTGGGGGGTCGATTGGAGTTGGGAATGCCACTCAGGCTGGCCACCGTGGGCCTCGGCTGAAGTCCCTGAGGGAGGTTCCTGGGGCGGGGCCCTGGGAAGGGAGGATCTGAGGAATGGCCCTGCAGACAAAGAATTGAGGACGGCTCCTCCCGGCTCACCAAAGCCTCCTCGGCATTTCCTCCACTGGGAGGGGGATGTTTGTGCGGCAGGAGCCCTGAGTTATTCCTCGGCAGCAAAAGGCCTGGGAGACGTTAGGAGGGATCGGTTCAAAGCCTTAGGGGGAGGTGGCTCAGCAGCCAAACAAGGGCAGGGGAAAGAAAAAGCTACGATGTTTACAGAGGAAAAAAAGTCAGTGGAAAAAATGACGGTGAGGTCAAGCCTATTCGGGGGATGGCCGGGCGCAGTCCCCTGGGGAGGGGACCGGTCGCCCGCACAGATCGCACAGATCTCTGGGGAGAAAGCCACCAGGCCACGACGCACCCTGTGACCCTGCCTCCTGCGGTGGCCCCAGCCCAACCCAGGAAATGCTCCCTCCGGGGCCTTCGTCACCAGCCTGTGCGCGGGACCGTGTTAATCCATCGCCTCCCTGCCCAGCCGGAGTTTACTTCTCTGCTCAGAGACCTCAGATTTATCCCCCGCTCTCGCCCCCATCCCTGCTCCAGAAGCCCGGGAGGGTCTGGCTGGGTGGGGACGGCGGCTCCCAGCCGCTCTTTTGTCTGATACCTTGACAAAGGGGCCCGGCCTTTCCCAAGCCCCACAGGTGTGAAGAGCTTGTTACCCTGGTGTTTGTTCAGCCCTGTTAGCGGCCTGAAGGGCTGTTGACAGGGCCCCTTTGTGTGCGCACTCTCTAAAGCTCTCTAAGCCCTCAACAAACACAGGCCACTTCTCTCCTGGGACTTTATCAGAAACCGTCTGAAGCCCGCCTTGGCCGCCTTGGCCGCTGGGAAGGCCAGCCTCCTGGACAGAGTTCGGGGACTGGGTTTTGAAAGCATTTCTCAGGTTTTTTTGTTTTTTTGTTTTTTTTTTCATTTTTCCTATCACCTTAATCTGTCTCTTGTCCATTCTGTTTCTGACACCAGAGATCAAGCACAGGTCTGGGGCAGGGGGAAGAGATTTTGTTTTCAAGTTTTAAAAAAAATGTGGCTTTGCAGGCCTTCTGTCTCCTGAGAGGAAGCGCTGGCAGAGAGACCTGGAGAGAGGTCAGTGGGCTACTCCCTGTGAGAACTTGACTTTAGGAGGTTCTCGGGCCCAGCGGAGAAGTTCCTGTTGCTAACTGCCCTCCTGGAAATCCTTTCACCAGGGTCTCCCCATTGACCCCCACCACCCACCCAACCCGTGTGCCCCAAAGTGGACTAACTTCTCCCTCAGAATAGTTTCCTCTGCCCAGTACCCTGGAGAGTAGTCCTTCTGGATCAGGTGGTCACCAGTCCTGTCAGCTACTCCCCCTGCTGAGGCTGCTCCCCGGTTGTAGGCCCACATCACTTCCACCTTGAGCTTGTGGAAGTCTGTAAGATGGCCCCTCAGGGCCGTGGTACCATCATGCCCCATCTCTGATCTACCTACAGGCTGGGAGTGGTCTTACTGCTCTTCCTGCCACCCTGCTCCTTGCCCAACTCAGTTCCACCCCTGTGGCTTGTTCACAGCTGGAGCACACCCCTCCTGAATTCCCGAAAGCTTCCCTGCCGACTGGAATCTGTCCCTTACCTCCAGAAGTTTGGTGTTGCACAGCCATAGACTTTCAGGGCTAGGAAGGAAGTCAGATCATCAGACCCAGTGTCCTCATTTTCCCAATGAAATCATGGAGGCTCAGAGAGGCCAAGTGGGCTTTCCAGGGGCGCACACCAGGACTAGCGCCTAGGTCCCAGGTTTCCCGGATCAGGTCCAGTTCTCTTGCCTTTCATCCTTGCAGCCTTGTGATGTTGTATCGGCTGTGTGCTGTTTGAGTGAGCTTAATCATAACTATGCTCTCACGTGAGCCCCTAGAGCCTTGCCTTCAGACATCTTTTTTCTCCTCCGTGCGTTCTGGACCAGCGGCCCTCACAGTGTGGTCCTGGGGTGGGCAGCATCCGTCAGCGTCACCTGGGAACTTGTTAGTAGTGCACATTCTCCTGCGCCACCTACAGCCCGCTGAGTCAGAAGCCCCTGGGCACGGGGCTGGCTCAGCTGCCTGTGTTTTGGCAGGCAGTCCCAGTAATTCTAGGCACCCACGTTTGAGAGCCATCCCATGTTGGGTTCTTGGGAGGGGATTAGTGGCTTCTTGAAGTGGCTTCTTGAATTGAAAACCAGAACTCGAGAGAAGGAAGAGGAGGTCATAGTCTTGAAAGAGCGAAACGCAGCAGGATCAACCCTACGATAGCTGTGCTTCTCGACTCACAGGCTGGCACGTCGAAGGGGCTCTGTTAATATCTGTTGAATGAAGAAATGAACAAGCAATCATGCAGATGCATGCAGGGTTGTGGGTGTCATTGGTGGCCCCGTCTCATGTCTTGAGGGGCCACGTCTTCCCTCACATGTTCTCTGGGAGTCCCCTGGAGTCCCGCAGAGCATCCTCATTTTACCCGGGCACTGTCTCGCCCAGCATGGACTGTTGACTTTACTTCCAGACAAGCGAGTTGTCCAGTCCTCCTGGCCATTTCTAGGGTGCTTTCCAACAGTGTTTCAGTTTGAAATCAGCCAAGACATGCCGAAAATGATTGCAAGCCCTCAAGCCTTGACTGGAACCAAACGGCTCCTGTGAGATGCTTCTAGTCTCTTACCAGCTGTCCAGTCTCTTTGGCACACCCCGGCTGGTCACTGCTGCATTGTATTGGCCAGCTGATGTCTCCGGTGACAAGCTTTCAGCCTTGTGTTCAGGGGGAAGGGGTAGTCCTTGGAGTGAGGTGACAGTGACAGCAACATTAACCAGACTTTTTCATGCTGGGTACCTCTGAAGACTCTGCGAGGGCAGGGACCCGCTCTGTCCTGCTCACTATTCTATCCCAGCGCCTGGCATTGTGCTTGGAACGTAGTAGGTGCTTAGTAAATATCAGGTGAGTGAATAAATAAATTCGCCAGCTACCACATTTACCTTTAGTAAAATGAAAGCTACAGTCTGGGATTTGTTTTGCAGATTTATCTACATGAGCAATCATTTCTCTTATGCCCAGCTCACCTGTAGACATGAAAGGGTTCAGGGCTCCAGAAATGCTTGGGCCGGTCCTGTCTCAGCCCCTTTTCCAAAAAGAGCCATTTGAGAGCCCAGCTCAGGGTCCCCAGGTGCTGGCAGGAGCCAGGTGTATGGGGAGCGGTGACTGCCCAGCCTCGTCATCTCAGGAGAGGCTGAAAACTGGGCTCAGAGACGACACCACTGAGGGCAGAATACTCAACATTTACAAACAAAGGTCAAAGAATTTCTAAATAAACAGTATACCAAGGAGAGTAACAAAATAATAAATAAAAGGAAATACAAACTATGCCAAACTCTTAAAAATAACTCTCAAATATTTTTGTTATTCTGAACCAATCGTTTAAGAGGTTTCTCCTGAAACCAGATCTCTCCCCATTCCTCCATCACAGATGCCCTGCCATGAACTCTCCCCTTTACCAGGCAGCCGAGGGCTAGGGACATGCATACAGAGCCCAGGAGGGAGCATATGTGGGCCAGTTATTTGGGGCAGTGCAGCTGCAGATACAGAGGACCAGAGTTCCCTGCTGTGCTGCAGAACAGACCTGGGCAACCTGGAAGGGAAGGAGAATGTTAGGAGTAATTCTGTGTGTGGGGACGGTGGGGAGGGCACCGCGTCAAGCCTGGAGCTCTGAGGAAGCCCATCGCTGAAGGACTGTCCTGGTCCATGAGCCCCCCCCCCCCCCAAATCACATGACATCTAGGGGAGCCAAAGCCCGAGTCTCTGAGAGACAGGGCCTGGATACGGCTTAACAAAGTCTGCTAGATTCTTTCTGGGCCTAGGAGAGCCCTGGTGGGATTGAGGGTCAGCACATCAGGTCTTTTGTGAGAGGGTCGACGTCTGTGTCTGGACAGCTTATCAAACCAACAGATGTGGATTCAGTCACCATTGTGTGCAAGAATTTACTCGAGGTCCTGGGAGGAGTCCAAGGCATCCTAGATGTGGGCTCTTCTTAAAGCACTGCAGTCCACATGAGCAGACAGAAGCTAAATCAATGAGTTAAAGCAACAAGAGAACTTTAAAGTAGTGCAAAGCAACAAGAAAAGAAGGTCACAAACGCCACGAGGCTATGTCTTGGTGGAGGGTATCATCCAGGTGGACCGCTCAATCCTCCATCAGTCCTACTTTCCTACCTACCTAACCTAAACGCTCACTTGCGCATTCATCCACCCACCCACCCACTCACCCATGCACTTACCCCTTCATCCAGCCATCATTCATCCACCCACCCACCCACCCACCCACTCATCCATCATCCATTTATCCATCTACTCACCCACCCATCTATCCACCCATCTATCCACCCACCCATCCATCCATCTCTCTTGCTTGCTCATTTTTGCTCCCTCTCTCTCATTTGTATAACAAAATGAGGTCTGCTCTGGGCTGGACGACATAAGGACAAACACTGTCCCTGTCCTCCAGGAACCAACACAGCTGAGCATGTGTCCTGCTTTATCTAAAAGTTTGCTGCCAAGAGCATACATTTGCCCCCTCCCTCTATGAGACTGGGAGCCCCTGGGTAGCTGAGAGGGCATTGTCCATCCCTGTCTCTCTGATGGCCTGTGGCACAGGGCCTGGCATGAAGCCAGAGCACCTAAGTGTGTGTTGATTGAGCCGTTGGGGGTGGTGAGGGGTTGGACAATCTGTGTTGGTGGGAGAGGTTCGAAGAAGCTTAAGGAATGGTGGTAACAGGCATACGTTAAAAGAAGACTTAGAGGACCTTCAGATGGGCGAGGAAAATGGGCCCCCATCTCCTGAGCCCCTTTCCCTGTCAGGCTTCTGGTTGTGGGTCCGGGGGCTCTCTTCCTCCCACCTCCTGCCCTGTGTTATGCCCCTGGGTCTGAAATGCAGCCGCGTGTGATGTGTCCTTGGTGATCCCCATGTGACCGCTGAAGAAAGGTGCAGAGCTTGGGGTCCAGAACAGACCAGCTCTCTCTGGGTGGCTGGGGGACCCCAGGACAGGATGCAGCCTGTGCCGGCTCCTCACACATCATGCTGCCCTCCGCCCTCCCTTCTCCCCTGGGCTGACCCCTCGGTTCTCACAAATCTGCCCTCTCCTTTCCGCCTTGAAATCTGATAATGAAACGAATACCCAATATTTTTGCCTCCAAGAGAGGCAGGAGATAAACAGGAAGGCATCGGGGATTAAGGTGTCTTTCCAAGGAAGGGGCTGGGGACAGCCTGGGAGCTGGGCGACGTCTCTGTTGGGGCCGAGCGATCCAGAGGTGAGCCCCATCGCCCAGTGCATTTTTCCATTTGTGCAGAGAAAATAAAACAAAGAGAAAAGAAAACAAGCTGTAAAATGCTTTGCAGAAGCCTGAGCACGGGCAATCGCCACTGATGTCCCCTGACAGCTCCCAGAGGAGGGCGACAGGGCGGGGGGCGGGGAGCCCTGCCTTTTGATGTTCGGCCTCTGAGCTTTCTTTTGTGTGACCACCTGTTGGGGAAGAAGCTTTGTTGGTGTCAGGTGCCTATGGAAGGGAGACACCAGCCTAAGGTTCCCCTTGGGGTGGAGGTGGGGTGCTGAGCTCCTGGGAGAGAATGGGGGGACAGCTGGAGCTGACTCTACAGAGGTGGACACAGGCTTAGCATCCGCCTCCAAAAGGGACCAGAAGATGCTGCTGCTCCTGAAGCCTGTCCCTTCCTGAGGAAGGGCACCCCACATCCTTCCAGATCCCTGTCCCTGGGCAGGGATGCCAGGCCCTCTGACTTCCGTGTTAGTAGGAACGGTGCAGATTCCAGGTGGTAGTCTAGTCCCAGCTGTTCCTTTCAGGGATGTGGCTCCTTTCCTCTGGGGCAGTGGGCCAGGAGCCAAATGGGCCCCATTTACTACTGGCTCCGTGGTCCTGGGCTGGTAAGTCACTTAACCCCTCGGAGCCACCCAGGGGTGAGTGACTCTGCAGTAACACCGAACTCGCGCATCATTCCCTGTGTTGGTGGGCAGGGCGTGGCTGCAGCTTCTTTCTTTGCACCTGGTTAAACTCTGCCCCAAGGGTCAGAGGTGATGAGGGACACTTGTAAGGCTCTCAGGAGTCATTCTCTGGCCTAATTGGGCTTCCAGATGCTTCTTCCAGACTTCAGGCTTGAGCTGAGGTCTTTTCTCTGGTACCGCACAGAGCACCTCCTCTAAAGCCCTCACCCATCTCTACTTGCAAACTGTGTGTGATTTATGGGGGACTCTAGGAAGAATATTTAAAGAAGCTTATCTTAACATCCGAGAGAAAAATTCAAGAGGCAACAATTTTTTTAATCACAAAAGTAATATGTGAATAAGAAACTGGTAAAATATTTGCAGCTTGTGTGTAAAAAAGACAAATGGTTTTTAATCCACCGTACGTAGGAGAACTAGACAGTGTAAGAAAAAAAAAAGCCCTACCTTATTTGCAAACTGGGCAAATGGCAGGAACAGGCAGCGCACACACAAAGAAAGAAACCTAAATAGAAAAACAAATACGTGGAGAATGTCCACCCTCACTGGTAATCAAAGACATGCAAATTAAAATCGTGTGTGTATGTGTGTTTTCCAGACAAATTGGCAAAGGTTAAAAAAAAAAAAGAATGCTGATACCAAATGCGTATTGTTATTCTTGTCAAGGGTGGGGCGAAATTGGATTTCTCACATCCTGCGGGGGTGGGGAGTGTAAACCGGGACAGCCTTTCTTGAGGGCAATTTGGCAATTGGGATCCCAAGTTAAAAACACCGCAGTTTAACCTAATGAGTCTGCCTTGAGAAATTTACTGAACGCCAGTCATCAGAGCTGAGTGCAAATATGTGTGTTCAGAACTGGTGACCACTGCGTTGTTTGTAATAATGAAAAACTGGACACAAGTTCACCGCCCAACCCTGGGAGGCCCTGCTTTTAACTGCATCAGCTTCTGATTCCTACAAGCCCATTTCCTATATCCGCACTGTGGAGGACTTGATTACCTTTCAAAATTATGAAGAACATTACCTGGCATTAAAAATTGTTCATCATTATGAGGAAATAGGCTAGGAAGCAAGAGGTCCAAGGTTGAACCCCATCTGTAGGGAAGAATTAAATAGCCCCCCAGCTGAGCAAATGTGAATTAAAGCCTGCAAGGGAAGACCCAGTATTAACAGCAGTTGGTGGAAATGTGAGTGCAGTTTTTTTTTCCTTTCTGCTTTTGTTTTTCAAGTGTCTGGTATTACATGTGTATTTCTTTAGCAATTACATAAAATGTGATTTAAATTAAGCTTAACACAAAAGTGGGGGCAAACTGTGTTGGAGAGTGAGCAAGATTAGGCCAGATCGAGGCTGGAGTGATCCCGGAGTTAGAAGCCTCAAGAAGAAGCAGATAGTGTGAGGAGGGCTGTGTGGGGGCTGGGCTGATTCCCCGGGGAACCCAGAGGCCCCTCCCCACCCCTCACTGTGTGGAACCCAGGCTGGCAGGAGGTGCTCATGGGCCTGGAAATGACATGGAAACCAAGATGCAAAGGAGAAGGATGCAGGCAGATGAGGAGGGGGCTTGAGAGCAGAGGGTCCTAGGAGGCAAGGACCAGCATATGCAGAGCCACAGAGGGGCAGGGGAGGGGTCCTCACAGGTGGCAGGCTCTAGAAACTGCAAGAAGTTTGATACAGCTGAAGTGTAAGAGTGAGGGGTGGGGCGAGCAGAGCTGCAAAGGGAGGGAGAGGCAGGACCAGTTTGTTCAGGGCCTGGGAGTCCGTGTTAAATGATGTAGATTTTATTCATTGGGGAGCCACTGAAAGATTTTCAGTTAGTCCCAGACATCCTCAGATAGGTACTTAGAACTCCTGCCCTGGTTACCATGTTGAGAGCTTAGAGGGCTCAGCTCAGGCGACGGAAGGGCTGAGGCCTGACGGAGGGAGAGCAGTGAGTGGGTTTAGAGGAGGCGCTCCTGGGGCCAGGAGGAGACCCCAGAGCAGAAACTGAAAACATGGATTGGGAATCAGGAGCCCAGAGGTGGTCACTGTCATGGAGATGAACGAGGCCTGCCTGGAAGAGCATCCCAGCAGAGGGAAAAGGGTACTGAGTTGAAGGGGTACAGGCAGAGGCAGGCAGGACTGGGCCGGAGGCAGCCCAGGGAGAAGGGTGCTGGGGGCCTGTCCAGAGGACCCCGCGGCCAGGAGCGTGGACCCCCATGCCATGGGAAGTCGCCCAAGTTGATGGTGGGAGGGAAGATGGTGCAGCAGGGCCCTGAGTCCTCCGTGGTGGGAGGATTGGGAGAAGGAGAGTCCAGCCTGGTGGCGGGAGCTCATGGAAGTGAGGAGTGTGCGAAGGCAGAGGTGAGGCTGGGAGCAGATGCACGCGTCTCTCGGGCTGCTATGACAAAACACCCCTGGCCAGGGTGCTTAACTAACACGCCTTTATTTCTCACAATTCTGGAGGCTGGAGTCCAGATCAAGCTGTGGACAGGGTTGGTTTCTTCTGAGGCTTCTCTTCTTGGCGGGCAGATGGCCGCCTCCCTGTGTCCTTATAGTGTCTTTCCTCCCTGAATGTGCACTCCGCTGTCTCTCTATGTATTCAAATTGCCTCCTTATAAAAAGAGGACACGGGTCAGATTGGACTAGGACCCACCCTAATGTCCTGATTTTAATCTAGTCATTTCCTTAAAAACCCCATCTCCAAGGTAGGTCCTCTCCAAGGTATCTCCAACTATAGTCATACCCGGTGGTTCCGGTTAGGGCTTCAGCTTATGAATGGGGGGTCGCTGGGGGCACAGTTCAGCCCTTAACAAGCAGGATTTGGGCACAAGGAAGATGCCCAAGCTTCTGACGTGTGTGATGGGAAGGGGGAGGGGGGCGGGGAGTTTGAAGGAAATGAACCGTCTGCATTTGAGAGGGAAGTGGGCACCTGGCAACGGCTCCGGTACGCTCTGGTGGTCCATCCGTGCTGACGGATGCGAACGCGAGCTCAGGCAAAGCTGCGGGAGGGAAGACTGCCTGGCCGGCGGGCAGTGGGGGCGGGGGAGCTGGGGGGACGGGCCTCCCGCGCCCCTGCCTGACCCCTGTCCCTGCCTCCCGCAGCCTGTAACTGTAACCTGCACGCCCGGCGCTGCCGCTTCAACATGGAGCTCTACAAGCTGTCGGGGCGCAAGAGCGGGGGCGTCTGCCTCAACTGCCGCCACAACACGGCGGGCCGCCACTGCCACTACTGCAAGGAGGGCTACTACCGAGACCTGGGCAAGCCCATCACCCACCGCAAGGCCTGCAAAGGTAGGCGGGGCGGGGCCGCGCGCCGCCCCCTCCTTCTCGCCGCTCTCCCCTGTCCCCCAACTTCCTAGTCCCCACTCGAGATCATCGCACGCGCGCACGCACGCCTCCCGGGTATTTGGAGGTATAAGAGGGAACAAAGGGGCGGTGGAGAAATGGCTCCAGGAGAAGAAAGGAGGTGTGATCCCTGCGAGGGCGCAGGGCGCCCGCCCCACCCCGCCCCCTCCGTCCGCACAGGTGTGCCGCATACCACAGGGCGGGGGTCAGGTTCACCGGGCTTACCGTCGGCACAAAGGGCTCTCTTTCACGAAACCACGCAGACGCATTTCTTTGGATGTGTGCGCACCCGCTCCCCCCTCCAGCCCCACCAACCCTCGCACAGATGCGCCTTCGCAGTGATGTTGGCATCTTCGGGGGCAGGGGCTCAGAAGGAACATTTAATCCACCTGCAAATAGTTTCACTTCTCAGGACAAAAAAATTAAACGAGGGGAGGGTCGTGGGTGGGGAGGGACGACTCTGTTTTCGTTCACTGAAGCAAGCATTAATGTTTTAACTTTATGCAGTTTGTTTTCTCCCAGTAACCAAAATGAGGCAATGGTCAGATGACTCAGAGCAGCTGATGAAATGCCAGGGGATTTAGTGATGTGGGGGGGGGGAGGGGAGAAGGGGCCCCCCCACCCCCACCCTACATTTGCTTTTGGGAATTCCAGGAACCAGGGCTCTCTGGGTCCAAATCTTGGGGCCTAGAGCCAGGGGTTGCTGTGAGCATGGCTTCCCGAGCAGCTGTTTATGTCTGAGGGCTCTTGGGCCACAAGCCAGCATCGATAGGGGCCTAACATGGGCCTGTAAAGACCCTGACATGGAAGAGACCCAAGCCATGGCAGACTTAGGCCCAGATGATGAGCTGCAGGAGAGAAGGCCACCCCTTAGCCTTGGATGAAGCCAAAGTATCATCTTCTTAACAGGAAATCCACCAGATGTTGGGCACTTGTGTGCAGGACCGATTACATAATTCATAGGCCCCAGTGCAAAATGAAAATACGAGGCTTCTTGTTCAGGAATTGCTAAGAATTTCAAAATAGCAATCAGAGCTTCAACCCAGCATGTGGCCTTCTGAGTGTGGGGCCTGTGAAGCCAGCCCTGCTTGTGCAGGACGCTTTTCTCCAAAAAACAGGTTCCCACTCTTTCTCCTTCAGGAGAAATCCCTTGGATTCCAAATCAGCAGCGATGAATAGGGTGGCTCCCAACATAGGAGCAAGCTTTCCTTCCAGATCCGTGGACTTAAGGCTGCCTCTGGTGGTTGCCGAGAGAAATTTAAGCATAAAGGTAGCGGGGCTGTTTCCACCTTAAAACAAACAACTGATCCAGGTGAGAAAACCCCAGGAGACTGATTGGCGACTGAGAAGGTGACCTGGGTGAAGGGACCCAAGAAACGTCTCCAGTGGCAGGAAGGCAAGGGCACCAGGGAAGGAGGGCTTTGGGTATTCAGAGAATATAGTTGGAAGGTAGCCAGTACCTTTGCCTGTGCCTACGTTTGTCCCTTTTCTTCAGAAGAAATTGAAGTCAGAGTCATGTAAACAACTGGTTGCACACAGATTTCTTAGGAATTTGGCCAAGAAATTTTAATCAACAGGGACCACTCAGGTGGGCAGCCCTGTGCCCGTGGAGAAGGTCTGGCTGGACTCTGCCTGAAGGGCAGTGGTCACTTCCTGCTGTGCCAGTTTCTGCTGTTGGAGCAGGAAAGGCATGTCCCCTGGGGAGTCAGGAATGAGCAGGCCCTTGGTCATCTTGTCATCTGCCTCCCTTCCCTTTCCTCTTTTGTTGTGGGGAGGGACAGGGCCTTTCACTGGTTGGAGTGAGATGTCACGAAGCCTCAGGGTCCCGGGAACCTGCAGATCATCCTCTGGGGCTCTGCCACTCTGGTTAAATGGTATGGAGATGCCGACTCCCATCGCTGTTTTCCAGGAGGGACAGATGTAGGCAGACAAGGGTGTGGTCCTGTCTTACTTCAAATGCTGTGGCCAGCCCCCCAGCCCTGGACAGCAGCTGCTTTGGTGGGAACCCTGGGAGAAAAGCTCATGAAGAGGAGAAATACAAGGATGAAATCTGCTCAGAAGAACACCTGCTTAGCCTTCTGGGGAAACATGGCAGGAAAGTGTGGGACTCTCAGAGCCTCCTGATTGGTGAGGAAAGACAGTGTTTCAAGGATCCCGCCTCCTGATTGGTGAGGAAAAGCATTGCTAGAAGGGCCCTGCTTTGTGATTGGTGAGAAAAGACAATGTCTCAAAGATCGGCTCTCTAATTGGTGAGAAGAAGAATATGGCCTGAAAGGTCCTGCCATTTCATTGGTGAAGAAAGCCATCTCTTGAAAGTTCAACTCTTTCCCCTCAGCATTCCTATTCCTGGTGTCACCCCCTTAGGGGATGTGGGAAGTTTGAATCTGCAGTTGTCCCACAGAACACTTCCCATCAAAGGAAGACCATGACGGGAACCGTTCTGTGAGAGTTCAGATGCCAGCAAGGGGATGTGTACCTTTGAGATCTTCAGACAGGGGTCTCTCCATCACCACCCCTTCCTCCCCTTCCCGCCACCTGCCCACAGAGTCCGCTGTCTTGTCTCCCTAGGGCCGGATGGTTTAAGGAAGTGGTTCCTTTTGTGGAAGCGTTTGGTCCCAGCATCTTGATCTCTGATGGTTTGCTCTCAGGGGCTTCCAAAACTGTGTAGGTGAGGAAGCACCCCCGCCATCGAGCCCTCAGATGAAGGCTACCCTGCTTTGCTCTGTTTCAGATGCACTTAATGGGGAACTGGGAGTGCCTCTTGCCTCAAGTTGGCCATTGACCTGAGAGTGCTTGGAAATAGCCATGGGGCCTCTTTACCCCCTGGCTTCCTGGGGCCTGGGATGAGCCCCAGGCTGGGGTGCTGAGGCCACCCATACACTGCTGGTGATTGGCTGACTCCCGATCTTGTTCAGTTGAGAGCAGGGGTGGACCCAGACAAGAACAGCTTGGAGCAAGGGCATTCCATCCCAAACATCATCATGCCGTCCCCCCATTTGGGAAGTTTCATAGCAACACATTTGCTGGGTTCTTTCTCCCCTCCCCTAGTGTAGAACCAGACTGGGGCTGGCAGGGCTGGTGCGTACAAAGGACCGTAATCAACATGCCCAGGGAACAGGCGGCTGCACTCTCCGGCTATTCAGCGCGATTTCACAGCACTGGGAAGGCCTCATTATGGTGCGGACCGTTGTCCTATACAAAGTCAGACTAGATGAATTTCCCCCTTTCTCCGCAGAACGGTGTGTGAATGATACTCGTCTTGGAATCTGTCGAAAGATAGGCGGTTTTGTTTACCATTTGTCTTCTTTATGGACTCGGGGGCTCTTTCTCTTTAGAGCTGTCAGAAGAAGACGTTACCATTTAACCATTTAAGCCATGCCTCCATTTAAACGATATTAATTTATCATCTCCCCAAACCATCTGTGATGGATAAAGACATTCCAGGAGTCTCCCGTGAACCGAATTGTGATGAGAACGAAGACATGACCCACCGCAGCTAGTATCCCCGCTCATCTCACCGAGCGGCTGGTTTCTTTCACTTGTTGCCCTGCCCCCTTCACGGCCACAGTCACCATGGCTGAACGCAGGCCACTAGGAAGGTGCCCGCGTCCTCAGAAGATGCCGGTGGCCGCGGGCAGAAGCCTGCAGTGGTCCTCACTGTCTTCTCCAGGGCGTGCTTGCTGCCCCATCCTCTCCCTGTTTCTTCCAACAGCTCTGCTGAGGGTTGGGGAGGAGGTGAACATCTTGCCACCCCTACACCTCGCTGGGGTCCCTGACCACTCTGTGTGTAGCCAAGGCTGAGAACCCCGGACAGGGGTAGAATAAGACATGGCATGGTGACTTGCTCTTGTGTTGAAAAAGGGAATACTCACAGGTGGCCTAGGATTTATTCTTTAGAGGGGAGAGACTTCTTATCAATAATTTTTGATGTTTTAATGGCTCTTTCAATGAAAACTGAGTGGAGGGGAGAGTGTGTTTAAAACTGTAAAAATTTAAATCTTACTGGTAAGGCTGGGAGCCTCGTGGTACTGAAGTGCCAGTGTCCAGATGAAGGCTGGGATGGGACAGTCATCACTGCTAGAGTGTGTGTGTGTGTGTGTGTGTGTGTATGTGTGTGTGTCTAGGTCTGGCCATTTGAGGGTTTAGTCACAGCACAGCTAGGAATCTGGGGCCCCTGCCCCTTCCTGACCCTAAGGCAGTGTCCTTGCAGCCTATGAAAGCCTAAAATTAGCCTCAGAGATGCCCTTTTGTTTTGTGGGTTCCTCATCACATTTTTTTTTTCCCTGTCATCATCTTGGAGAGGGGGGTGCTTACCGGGAAAAGGGTTGGTTATATTGGGCAGGAAGGAACTCAGAGGCTGGAGCAGCTCCCAGCTTAGAAGGGAGAGACCACAACCCAGGGAGTCCAATCAAGGCCAGCACCCACTGGGAGAGAGACGGTCAGAGGAGAGAAACCCCACATGGAAGAGCTCAGCTCCAGCTGTGGCCTGTGTTGGTGCAGCCTTCCCAGTTCCCTGCGGAACGTGGGGGTCAGAATCCTGATCTCCAGATTTGCTCCAGGCTAAAAGCTCAGAGAATGTCCTGCAAGTCACAGACCTCCCTGGATCCCAGTCTCCTCATCTATGAAATCGTATTCAGATTTCTGGTCTCTGAGTCCTTTCCAGCTTTGACATTCCACACTCCACTGCTCTTTTTAAAAAGTCATAGGGGAAAAAAAAAAAACCCCACAATGTATGGGTCTCTAATACAATAGGGCAGTGTCTTCTATCAGTGAAGTTTGTGACCCAGGAACTAGGAAAAGCTGGCAGAGTCAGGAAATCATGTGGAGGTGGTTTTGTCCCAAGATCTTGACAGATGAAGAGAGTTGACTGTCCTGTGACTTGGCTCCCGCGGTGCCCTGCTCTGAACCAGGATCTTTCTGGCCCAGCCCCCTATCTCATTCCCCTGGGCACCCCCGGTCAGTTTCTTCACCTCCCTAGATGTCAGTCCCCTCGCCTCTGAAGCCCACTCTCATCCGATTCCGCACGGACGTTCTTGGAAGTTCCCCAGGGCTCCCTGGTCCCAGCAGAAAAGCCTCCTGATTCTTGTGCTCCCCCAGTTAACAGGGGTGTCTTACTAGGCAAATAGCTTTTGCTACCAGGAGAGCAGCAGGTGGACCCCAGACCCAGGCTTGGGTTGAGGGGCTTTTAAAAGCATGGAACGTGGAGTTATTGAGACCAGGGTTCCAGTTCCACCCCCAAGGCAAGGTACTTACTCTTCAGTACCTCAGTTTTCCCATCTGAAAAGGGGGGTGATAATAGTCCCTCGTCCCTCCCAGGGTTCTGGTATAGATTAAACGAGAGGATATAGAGGAGGTCCCTGGCACAGGGCACACACGCCACACAGGTAAGCGGAGAAGAGCAGGAGGACCCGAGCCCGCGGCTGCTGCCAGCACGCGCATGCCCGGGGTCATCCCTTCTGGCTCCCCATGGCCTTCAGTGAGCACGGTGCACAGGAGAACCGGCCCCTCTCACTGGAGGGCTCAGCTGTAGTGTGGATTTTGAGGCCGATTCCCACAGCACTGGGTCGGGCCCCGGAGATTTGCCCTAATGCCGTTGCACATTCTTGATAAAGGATTTACGTGCTTTGGGAGCAAAAAATGACAAACAAGTGGGACCACAGAGATGACTGGCCAGCACCTGCTGGCGGAGGCCCTGAGCGGAGAGGCGGGGACCGGCTGTGTGCATCCAGAGGTGGTTCTGAAAGTGCCACTGAGGAAGACCCACAGCCTCTGAGGGGCTCCTGATGGACCAGGGGCTGAAAGGCAGGTGGGAGGCCTTGGCTGGTCCTCACTGTCCATCACCCAGATGACCCAGCACCTCCCTCACTGCATTGTCCAGCCCCTGCCCACCTGCCCGGCTTGTGCATGCAGATAGCACACACGCGCACGTGCACACGCACACACACGCCCACACTCTGGGAACCATCTGTAGGACCTGTGCCTTTCGCCTTCGCTGTTAATCAGGTGCACGAAGGCTATAGTTAACTAGATCACAGAGGGTCAAATAACCCAGCCTGGGATTACGGGGCTCCCCCCTTTCCACTTCCTGCTGTCTGCACCTTGATCCGAAAGCAGCAGGGGAAAGGAGAGGTAGTGCAACTTGAAACATTTATACTTTTGTGCCTCTTTAGCAGCCGCTGGGAGGAAGAAAAGCAGAGCCGTGGAGGAGGTGGGACACAGACAGCTGAGATGCAGTTTGTGGCTTGTCTGTGGATTTAAGCTATCCTCGCTGCCTCGTTAGAGTGGAGAATTTAGGAGTGGGCAGTGTCCGTGGTCAAGGTCTCCAGTGATGGAGGATAGGAGGGACTCCTACTTGCCCCTCCTGCTTTCCTCCAGATCCACAGGGTGCACGAAGTGATCTCTTCTCCCTGGAGAAGGTGGCCGATTGACCCTGGGTTTGAGCGCTGATTCAGTGTTTAGGGTGCACCTGCTCCCTGCGGGAACTGGGGTTGCAGTGGTGACCAGGACAGATGTGGTCCCCCAGAGCTTGTGTTCTGGAGGGAGGTTAATGATAAACAAAGAGGAAAAAGTAAGCAGAAGATCATGACAGATTGTGGGGAGTTACATGGAGTAAATAAACAGGATAGAAAGAGTGGGTGTAACTGGTGGGGAGGCAGGGGAGCCACTCTCCGAGGCGGCCAGGGAGGACCTCTCTGAGGACGGGATGGACCTTTGAGATGAGACCTGGGGTGTGAGCAGCAAAGAGCCATGGGGGAGCTGAGGGAGGAGCAGTACCAGTGCTGGAAGCAGCAAAGGGCTGGTGGGCTCTCCATCAGAAGGGAGGGCAGAGTCGCTCTTGGGAGAACGGGGAGGAGGGGGCCCGCATTCCAAGCGCACCGGAGGGCTAGGGAGAGGAGATACTGGAGTGATGGCTTCCCTTACCTTGTAAGAAGCTCTGGCCACATATCTGACCATGGACTTGAATCCAGGACATGTAGAGGACTCTCAAAACTCAAGATTTAGACAACCAAACACTCAATTAGAAATGGGCAGAACATTTGAACAGATACTTAGCAAAGACACAGGGATGGCAAATAAATACCCAAACCATCATTAGTTCTTAGGGAAACGCCCATCAAAACCACAGCCAGATGCCACTACCCACCCATTATGGCACGGAAAATAAAAGGCACTGGAGAGGGTGTGTAGTAGCTGGAACTCTCATACATGGCTAGGGAGTTCAGAATGGCCCAGCCGCTCTGGAACACAGTTTGGCAGTTTCTTATAAAGTTAAGTATAGACCTGCCATCAGAGCCAGCAATCCCTCCCCCAGGTATTTATCCCAGAGAAATGAAATCCATGTTCACACCAAAAACCTTAGCCTGCTGAGCTGGAAGCCACTGTAGTGTGAGTGTAGACTTCTGTCCTTAGAGATGAGCCACCTGAGGCTCAGGGAGAGCAAGGCACTAATCCAGGGTCACACAGCACTACTGGCAGGGCAGGGTCAGACCTGGGTCTCCTGATGCCCATTCCTGTGTCCTGAGCTGTCCATTCCCAGCTGATGACCCAGAGCAAGGACAGTCGGGGTTCTCCTCTGCACTGGGAGGCCCTCCAGCCCACGTGTTCGTGAGAAAGCTAATTTGGCCACCTTCTCAGGGCCCTGGGCCTCTGCCTGGTCTCGCCTTCCTCTTTATGGAAAAACCCTCCAGTAGATTGTTTGTCAGGACCAGGTGCTGCCTGCTGCGTGCAGACGGATGGGTGACCTGCCATGGAAGGGACTGACCTCTGAAAGGGGGCAGACTTCCAGGGAAACAAGAGTCACCGAACCGGCTTCCTGTGGCAGAAGGCGTTCTGACCCAGACCTTGTTCTCAGAAGAATCAAGGAGGCTCTTGCTTTGTCCCCTTCTCCAGACCCCCCGCCAAGTAAAAGCCCTCGGCTTGCCTCCCATCCACATGCTCCCAGCTCAGCCCAAACCACACCCCCCACTCCCCTGCCCACTGTGTGCACGCATGTGCGTGTTAGTAGGGATCTGTGTGCGTTTCTGTGTGCTGGGTGTGTTTCAGAGTTGTGAGGCGACAGCGGGATCCCTTTGGCTTTCTCTCCTGAAGGACCAGGGCCCGAGGCCTCCTCTGTAACTGTCGGGCGGCACAGACTCCCTTCCTGCGACATTGCCAGCCAGGTTTTCTTGTCCAAGGCCATTGAGGACCCATTGTGGGCTGTTGTCATCCATCAGTTTCCCCCATGCCTTGAAGCTCACCCTCCTTTGCACAGAGGGTATCATGGGCTTTCCGTACTCATGGGCTTTTGGGAAAAATCCTTACTTTGGGGCCATTTTACTCAGAATTGAGAATGAGTGAGAGCAGGGCAAGTCTCTTTGTGAAGGACTGCATTCGGCTGCACATAAGAGAAATTCCACCTGGCCTTGGCTTCAACAGGTGAATGTGTACTTCTCCTTGCATTCCAGGGAGGGTGAGGGCCCTCGGTAATGCCTGCAGAGACCAGGCCATTCCAGCCCCCGGCACGGCTGTCCCTTCCTGCAGTTTTCTTGTCCAGTCCGGGCTCTGCTCTGTACGGTCATGCTAACCTCCAGGCTGGGGTGAGGACCAGAGGGGACGATGTATGAGAGTGTGGATGTGCAAAGGTGCTCACAGGTGCCCGGGTGGTGGTGCTGTGCTGCAGGCGTGCTCCACCTCTGGGGATGGTCCCACCGCCCTGGAGGTGACCGGAGCAGCCTCCTGAGGCCCCCTGCCCTCTGGGACCCTGATGGCTTCTCTTCCTGAAACAGTGGTTCGTGTGGAAGCACAGTCAGCCTGCTGCCTCTGTGAGATCAGGCGAAAGGGCCAGTTGGTTAGTCTTCACAGAATCTGGGGAGAAGGATTTGAAACCATGTAGCAAAGCAGCCTCTCCTTTAATCACAGGATATGTCTGCTCCATGAAGGAGACATGCTGCCCGGCCATCACCAAGAATGGCCCTCCGCTCTGCCGACCTCAGCTGGCACCCAGCTCCTTCCCGGGAGCGCGCCAGCCCGGGCCACAGAGGGGTCTCCAGCTTTGAGGGGCTGCCCGTGTGGGTGATGCTCACTGCTCCCCCCAGATTCTTCTCTGGGCTGGCTCCTGCCTCGGTAAAGATGACCGGGCCTGTGGGTAACTTGGCTCTGACCCTCCAGTGACCAAGCAACCTTCGGTGACCTTCCAGCCAAGTCCAAGGCCCAGAAGTTACTGGCACACAGCTGTGTTCCATCAGCATGGAGGGGAGGACGTCTTGGCATGGATTTTAGGATTACCAGCAGGCTTGCAAAGCAGGCCAAGGGAGGTCAGCTGGCAGGAGCCTCGGGAGTCCACATCCGCCTGGTGCCTTCGCCCGCGTCAGGGGCTCGGGACACCGGGGTCCGGCGCTTTGGCCCTCTGCTTTCATGAGGCCAGCTCAGAGATGCTGTCCGTATCTCATCACCCTTCCCATCACAGGGACAGAGCCAAGAGGTCAGAGGGAAAGGTCGTCGGTCATCTCCAACCATCCCCTCCTCACCTCATCATCCACAACGAGCATCAGGACTGAGTAAGAAAAAGAAGAAAAACAGCAAATGAACTTGAATTTGTAGATTGAAGACAAGTTTCTAACAAAAGGATCCACTGCTCTTTACCGGGGCAAGATTGGGACAGCTTCTCATCCTCCCCCAGGCCTGTGTCCCCCACCCCTCTAACCTGATGCGGAGCCCCGTGGCCAGGACCCCCCACTCCCAGAGTTTCCGGAAGCTCTCACAAGTCCGGACGCAACTTTGACAAACAATTCCTCACATTCCTCTCCTTTCTGTCCTCCTCCCTCCCGCTGCCTGGTTCTCTTCACTGCCCCTGGGCCGAGGTGGCTGGCAGAGGCCGCATCTTCACCCGCAGCCTGGTGCCCCCGTGCTGAGCCGTGCTGGCTGGGGAGGCGTTAATCTGGCGCTTTGGGGAGCTCTGTGCTCAATTCTTTTCTTGAGTATTTTTTCCCCGCTTGGAATAGAAACACAGAGAGGCTTGGCACCAAGTGACATTGCCGCAGGTGGCCCTCCTGCGGATGACTCTGCACCCTCTCCAGGCTTCCCTGGGGAGGGGGAGGGGGAGTGAGGGGGGATGGCCCCAGGGGAAGGGGGACAGGCAGAAGGATGGCCTCCTTCATCCTGCCTCCCATTCCCCACCTGCACTCTTGAGTCTACTGCCTAGGTCCACGGAGACAGGTGACCTGTATCTGCAGGTCCAGGGGGGCAGGTGGCCTGTATCTGCGTGTACTGCAGCTCTCACTGAAGCATCGGGGAGTTGGCCGGCATTTTGGTCCTCCTGGGTTGCTATAGCAAAACACCAGAGACTGGAAGGCTCAGACAGCAGGCATTTCTCACAGTTCCAGAGGCGGAGGAGTCCAGGATCACGGTGCCTGCGGACTTAGTGTCTGGTGGAGATTGCTGCCTGGTTTGCAGACAGCTGCCTTCTTGCTGTGGCTTGCGGAGAGTGCTCTTTCTCCCTTCCTCTTTGCATAGGGGCACTCCCAGCTTGGCCATTCCCTTCCTGCAAGGCCCCGGGGGGTTGCTTCACCTCCCTGCATCTCAGACTGCCTGGCTGCAAAGCAGGGCGGGTGGACAGAGCAGCCTGGGAGCAGCAGCCCGGGAGGGGTCACACCTCCTTGGTGACTCCCTCTGACCTGGCAAACCCCAGGGCTCCATCAGGCCCCAAACCCCAAACACCCAGAGGGTCACAAGGAAGCCTGGGGGCCAGGAGCTGGCTGCGGGCAGAGGAGCAAGAAGGCACAAACTAGCCTGTCAAGGGCGGGTGTACCCCCACTTCTGACTCCTGCACTCGTGGGCTGTGTAGGCTTCCTCCTGGGGGGTTTCGGAAGGGCTCCCCCACTTCTCTCTCCTGCTGCCCAAACAGTCCATTCAAGCTGTCCCTTCTGATTTTCATTCCCTATTTCCAGGTAGGCATGTGGTCAGTCATCAGACCTTCTGGAACGTGTGTGGGCTTGGCCCCCCAGCCCTGCTCTTCCCCTGGGGCGGGGTCTTCTGGGTGGGGAGAGGGTGTGCTCTGGCCGCTTCCACCCTCTGACCCCCCTGTTGTATGTTCTCCACAGCCTGCGACTGTCACCCCGTGGGCGCCGCTGGCAAGACCTGCAACCAAACCACGGGCCAGTGTCCCTGCAAGGACGGTGTGACCGGCATCACCTGCAACCGCTGTGCCAAGGGCTACCAGCAGAGCCGCTCCCCCATCGCCCCCTGCATAAGTATGCGAGAGCGCCCTCTTTCTCGGGGCTGGGCTTGGGCATGGAGTCGGGGGTGGGAGGCGACCCTTTCGGGAGGCTGGTCGCTGATACCCAGTGGGAGTAGCACTCAGTGGATCTCTGCTCAGTGGGGCCCCATATGAGACCCGCACACCTGAGACCCTGAAGATGGAGTCTCCTGCTCTCGGGGGAAAGCAAGCCCCTCTCCTCAGTTCAGGTCCTGTTCCCATGTTCCACCTTGACCCTGGGCCGGCGGAGAGGAGGGGAGAGTCTGGACCAGGGGCTTCCATCGCTGCTGCAGGAATTCCAGGATGCACCTACCCCTGGCAGATTCAGAACAGAAATGACGGACACCACAAGGCCTTTGAGGGAAGCCAGGCAGGGTCCCCATGCACGACATCCACAGCCCTTAAGAAGGATGGTGGCGCCCCTGAGGGCCCAGAGGCCCCGTCAGGCCAGCTGACAGCCCCTAAGTTGCTGGAACTTGGTGGGAGGGGTGAGCATGATGGCAAGGGTCGCTCAGGGGTTTAATACAACTGGTAGGATCGCACAGGTGCAGAGGCTCAGCCCTGGGTGGAAGTCAAGCCTGTTCGGGAGTTGGTCCCTGGCCCCGTTGATTCCTGGTACAGGGCTGACTTGCACCCAGAAGGGAGGACGGAAGAAGGAGCGAATCCCAGCCTACCAGGCCGACCCCAGGGGCCAAGGCTACCTCTCGAGAGCAGGGCTTAGCACAGTCTGCCCGGGGATTGGGCCTATGGCCTGTTTTTGTGTGACCTGGTGGTTTTTTAAAAACCTTTTTTAAAAGATTGAAACAAAAATTAAAAGACTAATAATTTATGACATGTGAAAGTGATATGAAATGAAAAGTTCCGTGTCCATAAATAAAGTTTTGTGGGACACAGCCGTGCCTGCTTGTTCTCGCTGCTGCCCTGGCAGAATCGAGTAGTTACAACACAGACCACATGAACTGCAGGGCCTGAAACGGCCACTCGCTGGCTCTTTGCAGGAGAAGTCGGCCGACCCCGGTTTTAGGCTTTTCAGCATCTCATTGTTCTGGGTGGGCACTGGCTTCTCTGGTCACGGATGAGGGACTTGGAACAACCTGAGGCAGAAGCAGGAGGCTGGGGGCCCCTCAGCCCTGCAGCAACTTGGGGTCCTTGGAGCAGCCCCCACAGACCTTGCAGGGAATCCCTCCACACTGGGTGGGAGCCTTAGGCCCGCAGCCCTGGACCCGCCCCCGTTGGGTGTGGCCTCACGTTGACACTGGGCTGTGTGATTCCAGCAGCCCTTCTAACCAGTCTGTCCATCAGGCGGTGTTTCCGTGGTGGCAGGGGTTCAGTAACAGCGGATAACCCAAATCTGGGTCTTGGGAAATTGAGCATGTATCCCTCTGGGGAAGAGCAAGCTGAAATGATTTTAATGGCGTCTAATTATCAGGGTCTCACAGCTTTCAAAAATCCTTCTTTTCCGTCCATCCAAAGAGCTGCAACGTGAACATTTTTAGAAAACTTTTAGGAACTCAGCACCGCCATCGGGGCTTCTGAAAACGAGTGGGAAACAGACGGGCTCTCCCTTTTAAAGGGAGTCAGGAGCTGTTGGGTTTCCCAGAAATGGCTGGAACCAGCATTTCAAATCCTCAAGGGCAAAGTCCTTGAAATGGAGCTGAGGTTTCAGAATCGGAGACAGAAGCCCTGGGAGACGGGCACTCTGGCTTTCCGACACGTTCTCCACCTTCCCTCTTCCCCTCGCGAAGGGCAGACTGGTGCTGGGAGCCGGCGTTCCTGCCAACAGCTTGAAGACCTGGGTCTCCATCCTGGGGTTTCTGAGACCTCTTCCTGCCGGCTCCTGACTAGAGACGCCCAGACAGTGCCTCGAACGCTTTGTTTCGTCGCAGCTCTGGGAGCCACGGGTCCCCCTGCTCACACGCCAGTGGGCCTCCATGGCCGTTGGCCCCAGCCCCATTCCTGGACTCGCAGGACTAGGCTGGGCCTTCTGAATGGTCCCTCTGGAATGTTCCTGCGGGGACCAGGTAGCTCACAAGGGATCAGAGTGGGCCTGGCATGAGGCCTGGCTTCTTAATGAGCTACTGTGACAGGGCACCTGTGGCTTGTTGTCACTGATAAAATCACCCAAGAGCAAGATCTGACCCCGAATTGAGGGCTGGGTCCTCTGCCCGTTCCTTCTGAAGGCTCAGAGGCTGGCTTCTGCAGGTGACCCTCAAGTTTGATCACAGGCCTGAGTATTCCATCTTGACCCACCAAGCCTTAGGTCCCAGCTGATCTAGAATCGGGGGTTCCAAGGGATGTCTTACCCCTAACAGATGGTGGCCAGAATCATTGGGTTCGTGGAGGCCTCTGTGACCCCCTGTTCACATGGTCACTCACCGGGGGAGGTGAGTCCCTGGCCCTCAGGGACTTTCGGTCCGTGATTGGCCCCATCTAGAAGGAGGAAGCCAGAGCCGTGAAGCCTGGGTCTTTCCCAGAGGCTGGCTGAACCTCCTCACCTTTTCTGAGCACAGGATCAGAGCCAGGAGCTCGTAGGAACTGGTTACCATTCTTGGTAGAAGAGGGAGCCCTCATGGATATTGGTATCAGCTCTGAGGACCCCCTTGCTCCTCTCCAGATCGGCCTGTGGAACGATAAAAGCACATGCTTCCTTTCGGGCCCTTCGGTCTTCCGTATTGTCAGTCTGTTCTGCCTACCGAGAAAGTGCCTTCGCTCGTGAGATGTGAGATGTGAGCCCATGGGAACCTGGGCTGGGGATGCAGACCCCTCTCTGCACCTGTGAGACACCTCCCAGCCCCCTCACATGCCACCCCTGCCATGGAACCCTTCCCTTCCAGTCAAGGTCAGACTGGGCCACGCAGTCCCACTGTGATAAGCAGGGGGCCCGGGGAGCTGCCTCTCTGCCCAGGGGCTTCATCAAGTCGATGACACTCAGACAGCAGAGTGGGCAAAGGTCCTGCCTTCTCACTCCCGTCCCTGCCAGGTGGAGAGACGGCTTCCAGAGGAGAACAGGCTGTATGCCCAGGCCCCCATGCCGACTTCCGCTCCTCCCTGACCGTCCTCTCCTGGGACCAAGGAGTGGGATGGGGAGGGAGGGCCCAGAAGGGTTGGGAGGAGTCTGTGCTGTGCTGTTCTTCTCTAAGGTCAAAAAGAATGTGTTCTTAACATTTCCTCTTCCTCCCATCCTGAACCTCACAAAGAGATCCCCGTGGCACCGCCAACCACTGCAGCCAGCAGCGTGGAGGAGCCCGAAGGTAGGCTTTTCCCCTTTGCTGCTTTTTCTTTGCCCTGGGGTGGCGCGGGAACGGGGGAGGGAAGGTTAAAGGGGCCAGACTCCTCTGAACCACCATTGGGGTGCTGGTCTGTGTGAGTGGTACCCCTGGGCTGGATTGAGGAGGATGGAGACATAGGCATTTTTTTTCTGCCACATCCCTTCCGAGAATAAAAGAGGGGGGTTTATTGGTGCCTAAGGCTAGCCTCTCTCCCAAGCCTGGGACCCTCCAGGTCACGCTCCTGCTGCTCAGCCAGTTGAGGGTGAGAAACTCCTTCCAGCCCAGTGCCATCCAAGCCAGGCGCCGGTAATTCCTTCCTGGGGCTGCAGAGAAGGAAGGAAATGGGTGGTGGGGATGAAAAAGGCATTCTTGAACACCGGGGTCCACAAACAGACCCCAGGGGGACCTGTGAACCCAGACAGGAAGAGGCTCACCCCTCCCCATCCCTCACCTCTCACTGAAATGGAGAACATTATAGAGGTGGGCCACCAACCACAGCGGGGTCAGCAGCACTGGTGATCTGCCAGTGGCAGAAATCACAGCCATTTTCACGTTAGCATTGGTGTAGATGTCATGAAATATTGTTTATGCTCGATATTGCTTCAAAAGGGTGGAAATTACCAGACCCACTGCTAGATCCTGATTTATAATCATTAATAAAGAAACACATACATTATGTAACTGTATAATAAATCTGGGTTTTTGAAAATACTGGGGTAAGTGTAGTTCAGTATTATTAGTTTCCTTTGTAGTCCTATGGATTTTATTTCTGCATTGAAAAATATGACTGTGAGAAGGGGCCCATGGACGTCGCCAGTCCTTGGTACAAGAAAGGTCACCCAGCCCTGGCTTTGGGCACAGAGAGGGCCTGGAGCCTGGCTGGAGGGGACACCAGGTGGAGAGCAGCCAGGCGTGTACCCAGCGCCCTGGGCCTGGGGTCATATGCGGCTTCTGTGTGCTGGTACTTGGAGTGGCAGTGAGAATGGTGGGGTTGGGGGCAGAAATAACGACAGTGGGGTCCCTCAGGGACATTGGTGTCAGCTCTGGGGCCCCCTTTCCTCCTCTCCAGATGGGCCTGTGGAGGGGGTTCTTGTGTACCCATGTGGTCACCTGAATACTTTAGAATAGACTGTTTAGTATTTTCGTGCACTGGGAACTTGAAGTTGCTTATGCAGTTAATAAACAGCCCTCGAATAGGGAAGACAATTTCAGGGAGCACCGGAGGCCACACCAGAGAAAACCAACAATACTTTGGTCTTGGGTTGTTGGGTAGAGTCTTCAGTCCCCTTTGGTTGGGCCGCAGGGGACACTTACAGGAGAGAGAGCACTGGGAAGGGGTCAGAGGCAGCAGCATCATGGGTGAAGAAGGTCTTTCTGTAAAAACACAGTTCAAAGGAACATCCCCAGTTAGTTCAGTTCTCGGGTAGAGCAATTTTGAAGCGACAAGACACTTCCATTAAATGGAGTCTCGATTCCTGTTTCCTTGTTGTGCAGAGATGCATCCGAACTCACCAGAACAAGCTCTTCAGGCAGGCTGATTACGCAGCTCATCCACGGTCAAGGCAGAGTTTCACGATCTCTCGTCTCCCCTTTTTCTGGTCCTTTCAAACTTGACTTTAGGTTTCTCCCAGTGGTTTTTGACTTTTTCTTTCCAAATTAGAAATAGGCAAATGGGGAAAAAAAAATAGAGCAGAAGAAAAAAACAGCTCATGAGTTTTCTGTACGGGCCACAAGAAGCTGACATAAAGTGCAGTGATCTCCGCTCAAGCAGGCAGAAGATTCCTGGGCAACTAATGAACGCTTGTAGCGTCTTCCTTTGGAAAGTCTACCAATTCTTAGTTAACTCTTGTGACTCTTTTGGATTTTGTTCCTTTTTATTTCCTTTCTTCTGAACCTTTAAAAACAGCATTTAAATGGAAGCAGACAGTAAATGAACACCCTTATAAAGCGCTTTCTTCACAGAGGGGCTAAGTGAGCAGGTGTGATGCTGGTTGGGATGCTGTATCCTTGGCCAGACCCTTTGTGACCTTCCCTGGGTCTCTGGATGTCCAGGATCTCTGATGCTCTCTGCGGAGAACTTGGGCTGTGCCCAGATAGTGAGCGCTGGACCCAGGGGCTGCCACCACAAAGACGCCCTGACTGCCTCGTCTCAGCAGGAGGGATGTTGTGGGCAGGAGGCCAGGGTTCCCCCTGGGAAGTGGGGCCTGGGAGCTCAGTACTTCCAAGCTTGTCGATTCTTGCAGTGTTTGAATAGGGAAGGCCTCTGTGCCGGGCTGCCTGAGAATAGCTTGTTTACTTTTGCCTGTGGAACGGAGGAGAATTAATAAATGGAGAATTTGTCCTGAAAGCTGATGGACGTAACCTCACCCTGAACCCACCCCCTTGAAGGGCCAGCTCAATCCAGGAATGCTGTCCACCTGCTCGCTCAGCTGGCTGGTACCCGTCTTGGGACAGGGAGGCAAGGAACGCTGTTAGGCCCGTGGGTGGTCTAGGGCTGAGGGGCCCAGAAGGCAATGGGCCGGGAAGGAGACACCTGGTAGAGGAAAGATGGCCATGTCCCAGGTTTCAGTTGAGTCCCTGGGACATGCCCCACCAAGTGTGGGTCCTTGGCTTCACGCAGGAAAGAATTCAAGAGTGAGCCACCATTGAGTAAAGGTAGATTTATTCAGAGAGATACATATGCCATAGACAAGAGTGTGGGCTGTTTCAGAAGGCAAGGGAAAGGCCAGGAGGTGTGGGGGCTGGATACTCAGTTTAAAGTAAAAGTAGATACACTCTCCACAGACAGAGGGCGGTCCGTCTCAGAAGAGAGAGCGGCTATGAGGTATGGGGGTTATTAGTTTTTAATGGGCTCGGGAGCTTCATATGCTAATAAGTGGGAGGATCATTCCAACTGCTTTTGGGGAAAGGGTGGGGATTCCCAGGAGTTGGGCCACTGCCCACTTTTTGACCTTTTGTGGTTAACATCTGAAGTGTCATGGTGCCTGTGGGAGTGCCATTTACCATGTTAGTATATTACAATGAGTGGATAATGAGGTTCAAGGTCTGCTGGGAATGGAATCTACTGCCACTTAGTGTTAACTGCTGTATCATTCCTTGAATGGCTGTGCCCTGCCCTCTTCCTTCCTGTCTCACACCCACTCCAAACCCACCTACTTATGGTTGTAGAGACCCCCACCCCACCTTCCCTTGCCCTGCATCAGCTCCAGAGTTGATCTGCATATTGTTTGATTTGTGGAGGCCACTTGGTTCAGTGGAAGGAGCACTGTTTTGGAGTTGGGAGATCTGGAATTGATTCTCCACTGGATGTGAGGCCTTGGACAGAGCAAAGGCTTCTCTTTTCTGCCTCCCTGAAAGATGAAGGGGTGGGCCCAAAGGTCCTGGAGCCCTCCCCACCCTGCTTCTCATGGCAGGAATGAACTTCTGCTGAGCTTTCTTCCTCCTCAGAAATGCCCGGTTGCTCCCCTCCCCTCTGGTGATCAGCTTCTCCCACAGGCGTTGCAGTTCCCGTGGGCAAATAGTTAACACCTGGCTGGGGTGAGGCTTGATTTGTAGCATTTGCGCTATCCATGGTGTCAAGGGGCCCCTAGAGCCCACGTGCGCCTCCCCCGGAAGTGGAGTGAGCGTGCCCGGAAGTGGGGTGGAGACGCCGGAAGTGGGGTGGAGACGCAGAACGCAGAAAAGCCAGAGGGAGGCGGGGCCGCCTCTCAGCTGGGCGAGAAGCTGCGGACTTCCGAGTGGTCTCCTGGGTTAGAAGGGGGCACGGCTGTTCTCGAGTGGAAGCTGGACCCAGGATGGAGGTACGAGAGCCTCTAGCCGACTCCCGGGCTCCCCAACCCCTTCACCTGGGTCTCGGACCCTCCCTCTGGTCTGGTTGCCCTCGCCTTGTCTGGGACCCCCGCGTGGGGCCCCGCTGCCTCCGCCGACTACGCCAGCCGCCCAGCCTGGGGGTCGGTGTGGCTTCCGAGGCCTCCTGGCAGCCCTTCTGGGGAGCCGGGCAGCTGAACCGTTGCAGGCAGTGCCCCACTCAGGTGCTTCCAGGGGTGGGGTGGGTGTGGGCTTAGAGATGTCACATCTGGAGGCCTCGCCTCACCTCCATACTGTCAGGGAAGAAAATTGGGTTTTTATAGACTTGCCGCTGGATAAGCTTGGATTAGTCTCCTTTTAGACTTTGGTTTTCCAAGGTAGGGAGTAGGTTGGGTAAGTAGTGGAAGCGAGCTGATAAGACTTGAATGCTGTGTTGGCCGAGTGTGGGGGGCGGGGAGGGGCACTGAATTGGGCGTTCTGCCTGACCTTGCTTCCTCCTGTGTGAAACCGGCTAATGATAACCCTGCCTCCAGCGGTTGTTGTGGGGATTAAACGAGATGGTCTGAGTAAAGCCTTTGATTCAGCGGCGGACTTATCGTAAGTGCTTAGAAAAAAACCAGTGGAACACCCTGGAAAATCCAAACAGCACGGTGTATGGAAGGGTTGAGCTGACTAAATTCTCCCAGTGCTTTACCAGGAACGTGGGTTTGCATGAGGACAAGTGTGGAGAGTCAGCCGGGGGAAGGCTCTTGAGAAGACCTGGGTGGGGAACAGGTGGGGCTGCCCAGGGCCGGGGGCAGCTGAGGAAACTGCGAGGTGGCTGCTTCACAGACTATAAGACCCTGTTAAAGTCTGGAAATTGATTAAAGGTCAAGAGCTTGACCTCACAATAGCCAAAAGGTGGGGAACAGCCCAGATGACCACGGGTGGCAGAATGGATAATCTCAGTGTGGCATATCCACCCCATGGAACACTGTGCAGCCAGAAAAAGGAATGCAGTACTGACACATGCTACAACCTCGGCAAACCTTGAAAATCTTATGCTAAGTGAATGAAGCTGGATACAAAAGACCACATGGTATATAATTCCATTTATATGAAATATCTGGAGTAAGCAAATCCAGAGACAAACTGGTGGTTGCTGTGGACTGGGAGGAGGAAGGAATGGGGAGTGACTGATGGGTACAGGCCTTCCTTCTGCGGTGACAGAAAAATTCTGCAACTAGGGAGTGGTGATGGGTAACACTGTTAATATACTTAATGTCACTGAATTATGTGTTTAAAAATGGTTAAAATGGTAAATGTTATGTGTATTTTATCAGTTAAAAAAGGTCGAGTGCTTGTGGTCAGAGTGCAAGAGTGCAGTGAATCTGGTTTGGAGTGGGCTGAGTGGAGACTAGGAGCCTCGGGGACAGGGCACTGGGGCAGCAATGGGGGACATGCTTTCCTTCCTGACCCCTTGCTCACTGGAACACTTACGGGACTGGGAGGGTCTCTCAGCACCTCCTTACTTGGTCTCCAAGCAGAAATAGGTCAGCCAGCATGGGGGAAATGGGCATCCCCTGATGCCTTCTAGACGTACAGCTGTGGCCATTTTGCCTAATATTGTATAGAAAAGGTCTGGCACACAGCCTGCATCCTCTTCCTCTTAGTCATCTGAGAAGGATGTGGTTCCCTGGGTTCCAGGTAAGGGAGCCATTGTTACTCCTGATATAAGAGAAAGGGACCTGTAGGTCCGTAGAGGGAATGCTGGTAGGAGCTCGGACCGCTGACCGTGGTTACTTGTAAGCAGCTCATGCCACTGGTAAGAGGGAGTTGTGTTAACTGACTGAGGACCTGGTTTTCAGAGGGTGGTGTGAAACAGGATGTTTGGCTGTCCAGGATCAGCTGCTGAGGTGAATGACCATCAGATAAGTATTCTTCTGAGAAAAGATGGGACCAGACCCATGAGTAAAGATAGATTCTGGCTAAATGAAGAAGGAAACAACGTTTATATAATGCTTACTCTGTGCTAGGTGCTCTTCCCACGTATTAGCCATTTAATCATCTCTTCCACCCATGTGAGGCAAGTACTGTTATTACCCCATTTTACATAGGAGAAACTGAGGCACAGAGGTTAGTAAGCTAAGATTCCAGCCGACGTCTGCTGGCCTCAGAGCCTGTAAGTGGCATTGACCGTCTATCATTCTGTCGCTCAGTAGTCATACTGGTTAGCCAATTTAGGATAATTCAAAAACTACGCACACACACACCTGATTGTGTGGTAACATTCTACTAAGACAAACTTATGTGTCTCCAGGGGACCTGAAACCAAGGTAGAAATGGAGGTACAGCCAGTTCAAAGCCACTGTCCTCCACAGGGGCCAGTTAACGTGACCCTTGGGAGTGTGGTTGGTTAGTGTGGGGCGCTGGCATGGCTGAGGCCATAGGTTCTGGACTTGGGAGAAGCAGTTAGCAGTGACCTGTCCCTTTGGTCACAAGGCAGCTGAGGGAGACAAGGCACATAAATCAGCTTATATCTTAAAATAGGTGGGGGGTGGGGGTGGGAAGGGCCTTAGTGCCTTCCTCACAGCACTTGTGTCATAAAACATGCCTGTCCAGAATCAGCTGAAAATTGTTAAAACTGGTAGGCGAATTCCCCAGGGAGGCCATTACAAAATTAACGTACAAAGGTCAGTAATTTTTCTTATCTCTCAGCAATAGCTGGTTCCAAAACAGTGTCATAGTGAGTGAAAAACATTGTAATGGGATATCTGGCCTATTAAGTGTTTGTGAATGCAATTTTTTTTTTTTAATGATAATGGAAACAGGCTCCCAATTAGAATAGCAAAAAAAAAAAAAATCAAATACACAGAAATAAGTATACCAATAAAAATAGAGAATATGTATGCTTTTTTAAAGGATGAAACTTTCCCAAGGGACACTAAAGAAAAAATGGGAGGTCTTACCATGTTCTGGGAGGGCAAGACTCAAAATTGTGAAATGTCAATTCTCCTTGAAATCTACGTTTGGCATAATTCTAGTCAAAATCCCAATTGGCTAGGACATGATTCTTAAGTTCAGCTAGAGAAAAGAGTGAGAATAGCCAAGAATTTTTTTTTTAAAAGAAGAGTGATGGGAGGGTGACTTGCCCTACCAGATTTTTAAAATATTGTAAACAGTATGTTTACATTACTGTGATACTGGCATAGGAACAGAGAAACCACGAGAACTGAGTAGAAAGTCCAGAAATAGACTTGAGTGTAAACATAACTTGTATGTGATAAAGCTGTGATTATAAATTAGGAAAAGGATGAGTCAATGAGTAAATGGTGCTGGGAAAACTGGCTGTTTATTTTGAAATAATAATAAAGTTAAATTTCTTCTTCATGCTGTAAACCAGCATAAATCCCAGTGTATTAAATATATCTATCTATATATATATATATAGATAGATATATATATAGATATACACTTACATGAATTCTTAATTCTAGAATAAAGCAGATCAGTATCAGTATAATCTTGGAGTAAAGAAGGCTTGATATGATTCAAAAGTCAGAAATCATTAAAGTCGATAGAAATAGAAAACTTGTGTACTTCAAAAATCTCAACAAGAAATATAAGACAAATTAAAAGCTGAGAAAAATATTTATGATGTGAGTGACCAAAGATTAATATCCTCAATAAATAGCTCTTAATTCAATAAAGAAGAGATCCTAATGCAAAATTGAGATGAGAAAATGAACTAGAAATTCAGAGAATTTGTACAAATGGCAATAAGCAGCTGAAATGTTTCACTTACTGGTAATAAAGAAATAACATTAACAAGAATACTGTTTTAAAAACCATATTAAATTGACACTATTTAGAACGCAAAAAGGAATTCCCAGTGTTGAAAGGGTTGGGGAAGTTGGCATTCACCTACTCTGGTGATGGGAGGGTAACTTGGTACCAGTTTTATGAAGGGTGATTTGGCATCATGTATCAAAATGTATTCACTTCTAGGAATTTAGCCTAAAGAAGTGGTGACCTGTGCCAGGAGTTAGCTACTAGGTTCCTTACTGCAGTGTTGTTTATAATAACAAAAGAGGGAGGCAACCAAATTCTTTCAGTAGTGTTTTAATTAATTATGGAATAGCCATATAATTATTTAAATAATTGTGAAATAAAGAGGTATAGTATATTGCCAAAGCAGGTGACACATTACACATGGGGGTCAACTTTGGTGAAAAGACTGGCTACAGAGCATTTCAAATTATTTCACTGCATTCATATATTCCTGTGGTTCTCAGCCTGGGGCTGTTTTGCCCCCAGGGCACATTTGGCCATTTCTGAAGACGGTTTTGGTTGTCACAGCAGGGAGGGGTGCTGCTGGCATCTAGTGAGTCGAGGCCAGGGATGCTGCTCACCATCCTGCATTGCACAGGACGGGCCCCCACGGCGGCCCCCGCAACAGTGGGTTCTCCAGCCCCCAGTGCTAATGGTAGTGCCGAGTCTGAGAAACTGGTATGTTTTTACGGGATAACATCCGTGTGTTCCCTCCAAAAGCATTGAGGAGGGGGTGCTGCTGCATTCACAGATGGACCCGCTCGTTGATTAGTTACGCATCACATTGAAACAGATGCAGCTGAGGGTTGAGAAAGTGAAGTTCTCTGAAGTCAGCAAGCATTTCCTGCATCATCATAGGAAATGCTGTGTTCACATCGTGAAGTATCTGCCTGGTCCTTTTACCATGATGAGTTTTAGCCCAACCTAATATAAAATGTATCCAAAATTTTGAGCTTTACTGTATATTACTATATTTTGAATTCGTGTGAGTTCACTGATTGTTAAAATTTTTATGATGAAAAATCTCAGGGCAGTGGTGAGAAATCGGATGGTTGGACCCCCACATTCCTCTCGCCTCAATTTAACATTTAACATTGTGCCCCATTTGCTTCAACAATTTTTTTTTTCTGAAATATTTTCCAGGAAAAGCTTGGACACTGACATTTTACCCCTAAACATTTCAGAATCCCATTTCTGAAAAAGAACATTTCCTCCAAATTCTGAACAGTTATTATTACACCTAGCAAAACTAACAAAAATTCTTTAATATCACTTGATGCTCGGTCCATCTTCCAGCTTTCTTGGTTGTCCCCCAAATGTCTTTTACAGCTGGTTTACTCAGTGGTTTCGTTACTAAGACATTATGCCACAGTGTGTCTGTGTCCTGCTCCTGAGAGGCTTGGTCTGCCTTTGAGGGTAGAGGGCGCGTGGAGTGGCATGTCAGGTGGAACGTGCTGCCAGCACATTACCTGTCACCATTGTTAACTTCATGCTTTTAAGGAAGAGGCATGGCTGTGTCTGGCCGGAACTTTGGGCTTTGGGGGCAGGGATGAGAGCTCTGAGCTCCCTTCAAGGGAGTGTCCTTGAGAAAGGGGCATTCCCACCACAGAGGGGACACGAAGCCAGTCACCATCTTAAGTCCTTGCCACTCCTCTCCGTGGTGGGAGCAGAGGGTGCAGGAGCTAAATGATGTTTGCCAGTGACTTTAGGTGTCAACTTGGAGAAGGGTCTGAAGCAGGTTTCTTAGCGCAGCGCTGCTGACAGTGGGGCTGGAGCACTCTCAGTGGTGGGGGCCATCCTCCAAGCTTCTGGTGTGGTACAGCATCCCTGGCCTCCGGGCCTCCGGACGGTTGTGATAATTAAATGTCTCCCAGGGGCAAAACAGCCTCTGGTTGAGAACCTCTGGGTTAAACCCGGGTTTCCTGACATTGGCTCAGTTCTCCGGAACGTTCCAGGAAAAGAACCAGAGGCTGAGCCAGGGGACACGGGGGCTCTTCCCACCCTGGCTGGAGTCCGGACTGATCCGGCTGTATTAGGTTGGACCAAATGGAATTCCTGTTCTATTTGACCACCACTTGTGACCCACAAAAATGGCCATTGCACATGGTCCGACTTAACTCTTTCCAGCCCCTTGGCTGGGAGACCCTGCTCTGGGCAGCCTGCCTGATGCATTTTTTCCCTCTGTCTCTCTGACTCTGCTTTTCTCTGCCTCTTTGTCTCTGTCTCTCTTCTCCGTCGTCTTCCTTATTCCCTTACTTTCCCCATCTCCTTTCCCCACCCCTCTCCTCTCTTCCCTTTTTGGGGCCTGCACAAAGAGCCAGGGCAGAGGTCAGACTGGGGCAAACAGGGTGGGGAGGGCCCGCTGCCAGGGGTCTCGGTGGTCACTCTGGAGGGGGCACAAAGGAAGCCATTTGCATTGGGGGTTTCGGGACCCTCATTGTTTCCCTGTGGCTGGGCCTTTGCAGGTGGAGCTGCCACCAGCATCTGAGGAGGATAAAGGAATGAGCTTGAGGCCAGAGGAGCAAGTGGAGGCGGAATATTTAGCCCTTCTGGAAGCTCTTTCCACTGGGGACTCAAAGGAGTGGCTGATGGGAGTGGGACAAGTGACAGGTGTCAGGAAGAGAGAGGATTGGAATCCCCAGGGCCTGCCCCTGTGTCACGCAGATGTCACAGGGTCCTTGTTGGCAGAGACTGGGGGTTGGGAGCGTGCAGGCTGCAGAGCTAGGCTGAGGCAGGGTGGATGCAGAGACCCCTCAGGTACACACCCCTCGGGGTGGCCCCTGCCCGAAGCTGTGCCTGGAACCTCCCTTGGGATTCCTGCCAGGGCTGTGGACTGGGTGCTGGTGGGAGGGGACGCACGGTAATAGGCTGTGTTCAGCGCACGGTCAGTCCCCTCGCCTGTCCCAGCCCCAGCAGAACCTCAGTTGCCAGGAAGTTATCAGTAAAGCCTCCCAAGCCCAGAGGTGGTCCCTTTGATTTCTTAAATTCCCTGCCAGATTTAAAAGTACTCCAGACTTAAAGTAATAATAGTAGTAGTAATGTCTCAGTGTGCTCGGGCTGCCGTAACAGAACACCGTAGACTCTGTGGCTTAAACAACAGAAATGTGTTTTCTCGAAGTTCTGGAGGCTGGAAGTCCAAGATCAGGGTGCCAGCTCTGTCGGGTTTTGGCAAGCTCTTACTGGCTTGCAGACTGCTGGCTTCTCACTGTGCCCTCACCTGCGGGGAGAGAGCTCTCTGGTGTCTTCCTATGAGGGCCCTAATTCCATCCTCACGGCCCCTTCCCCATGACCTCCTCTGACCCTAATCGCCTCCCAAAGGCCCTGCCTCCAGGTACCATCACATTGAGGGTTAGGGCTTCCCCGTGGGCATGTCGGTGGGACAGGTTCCGTCCATGGCAGGCAGTAACAGCAACGATCCTAAATGCTGTTGTTTACTTACTGGCGTGGATTTTGTGTTTCCTGACCCTACCCCTACCCCAGTTAAAGTGTCCTGCAGGCCAGTTGATAGCTCTGGGCGCGGTCTTCTCAATGAAATGAAGGAATTGGGCTCATGATCTATTTGGCCCCCTCCTGCTCAGTATTTCTGGATCCTGCCTGGTGGAGAGACTATGATCTCCATGCCTGATGGTCACAGAACCCGGGCAGTTGCCTTGTGGGATCTTTCAGGGTTTTGTTGAGGGGACCCCAGGGCATTTGGACCAGGAAGGGTACCCAGACCCAGGGGAGAGAAGGCAAAGAGGAGAATGGACTGGGGACATTGTCTGCCCACCGGCTGGGTGTGGACCTAGATCTTCAGTGTTGTAAGGAGCAACATGGCCTTGAGGTGGGGGAGGCTGCTGGCTGCCTCCTAGCTGCACAGACTGTCCCCCACCCCAGCCCACCTCCTCTCTAGCGGGACTCAGTCTCTGCTGCTTGGCTCACTGCTCCTACAGCTGTGGGTGTGGCCCGTGGAACCAGCCCCTGCTCTGCCTCGAGGCGTGACCACACAGATCCTGGGCCTTGTGTCTCTTCTCCCCAGGGCGGGGCTTTAGCTCAGTGAGAGCAGTGAATCTGCATTGTGGGAGGCACCACGGGCACTGCCTTCTTCCTGTCCCTTCCACAGGAGAGGCCAGCTTCTCTCCGGGGAGGACCGTGGCCTGGGGGGATTTGCACTGTTTTGTGGGCTCTGCTCAAGAGTCACATGTGTTGTAGAGTTGAGGAAGGGAGAGAGCTGTTTTGTTTGCAGAGGTTAGAAATGAACTGGAGTCAGAAATGAATTTATTTTGCACAAAGAGGTGTCTGAAAAGCGGTGGCACACTGGAGCCAGCACAGACCTACTCATGGTAGCTGACTGTCAGCATCTCTTCCCAATCCTCCGTTCAGGGCATTATACTGGTAGTTTGAAATTGGCCATGGTGGGAATATTTACACCTTGGAAATTGGCACATGCTACGAATCAAGGCTTTTTCCTCCCAGAGAGCTGGTGGTTACACATTTCTCAACAATTCTCCCGAAAGGCATCCTGGGAGTGGAATTTTGCCTCTTGATACCGGTAGGAAACCTAGAGAGAGATCATCTGACCTGACCTCCACATTTGGCAGGTGGGAAGACTGAGGCCCAGAGGCCAGCTACCCAGAGGCCAACCCAGTGGGTTGATTGCAGAGTTGAGGTGAGGACCCAGGTCTTCCAGCTTTGCGTTTAGTTTCTCAAGCCAGCATCCTTTCAAGCAGTAAGCTGTGGAGAGAAATCAGACATGGGGACTTGGAAAAGATTCCTCTTGCTGAAGAGAGGTGAGAAATTCCAAAGTGTTTGGGGCAGCAGATTTAGTGAAAATGGCTTTAAAATTTCCTTCAAGCCAGGCTGGGTTCGATTTCCTCACAGTGCCATCCCTCTCCCTTCCCCAGCAGCATTCCTTCTGTCCTGTGAGGCTACCTCCTTTAGTCTCGGGTCAGCATCTGAACCCCCTCTGCAGACGAGGATGTCTTCACAGCAGCCTCCACTGTCACCAGCTGGAGAAGTCTTTGAGAAGGTCATCATCTTTTTAGACCTGACAGTCAGGGATTGTTCTGGCTCTGTTAATCCCCATCCTCCTTCCTCTTTGTGGCAAATGTGCTGCTGAGGCTAGGGGAAGAGGTGCAGGGCCAGCCATTCATTTGGGTTGTGCAGGCTATTTATTGAGGGGATGTGCTCAGGAGAAACCAGTAGGGGAGTGAGGGGAGCAGGACAGGGCAGGGGAAGAAGCTAGGAAAACATGTAGGTTCAGGAGAAGTCTGGCCTCAGCCTGTTCCCACTGGAGCTCAGCACGGGGAATCGCCCCAAAGAAGTGGTCCTGCTTTAAAGACAAAAGGGCTGGGTAGTCGTACCTGCCCTTGAAGCTGGCCTTGGCTCTGGACTGCTCTCTGGATGGAGGGTGTGGATATTTCCAAGCAGAGCAGTTTCCGTTGGCCAAGGGCAAGCCTTCAGAGACAGTGCCAATGTGAGCCGGTAGCTGCCAGGACCTGCAGCGGCCAGAGGTGGTGCGCTGGCCCAGCACAGGGGCTCAGGGCAGGGCACCCACCATGTCTGCCATACTTGGTAAGTTCTTTGAGGGGAAGGCGAGGTTTATTGGGATTTGGGGACCACCTGGGGATTTGTGTTTTGTTTATTCCCTAGCCCTGCGCTGTGGAAAGACCTGGTGGTTTTTCTCCGAGGCTCCATGTCCTCTCTGATAGCCAACCCCTCGCTCAATAGAGACAGTCCTGTGCTTTCTCATAGCTCTCTTACCTGCCGCGCACACACACTGCTGCTGCTGCCCTAACTCAGATTCCCTTTACTTCTTACCAACACTGTCCCAGTCAGGGCAGGCTCTGTGCTGTAACAGGCAGCCCCGACTGTCCATCGCCACTGTTCCTGGCTGGGCGGCTCCCTTCCAAGCAGTGATTCGGGGGCCCAGGCTCCTTGAAATGTGTGGTTCTGCCATCCCCTAGAGCCTTAGAGTCAGTGGTTTCGAAAGAGAGCATGTGGGAGACTTTTCCCAGTAGGCCTGAAATTATCTGCCTCGCCTTTACCCACCCATCCCCTGACCAGACTTGGTCCCAGGACCACACCTAACCACAAGGGGTGCCGGGTAGTACAGTCCCTAAGCCCAGGAGGAAGCTAACACTGGGTGTGTAACTATATACAGTCTTTGCCGTAGACCTTTTTGTTCCCTCTGCTGACTTCAGGGCATCTGTGGCCACCTGTCATCGTGGTGCCGCAGTTACTGGCATCAGATAGTGGTGGTGAGCTTTGAGGGCCTCTTCTCAGTGTAAGAAGCAGTTTGCCCAGTCTTGGCCAAGGGGTGTACATCCTGCCCGACAGCTGCCCAGGTTGGGGTGGCAGCTCACCCAGGAAACTAAGCAAAGGCGTGACATCACTGGCACTGGCCTAACCAGCTGGGCTTGCCAGCCAACCAGCCAGCGGAGTGGATGCTGCAGGGCCACAGGCTTCCCTCTTTCATGACCCTCCCAGGGAGCCCGGCTTAGCCTCCCTCCCCTGCTCCGCTGAATCACCCTTCAGTGCCGACAGCAGCTCCAGGCTGTGTCCACCGCTGGCTCTCACTGGAGAAGCGTATCGACAGCCAACTGGACCCCCGTTGGGACAGCTTTGTTTCCCCTGCCGAACACAAAATCCCCTGTTCACTCGGAGAGCCGACAAGGGGACCCCGTGGGGCTGGCCCTGTGGGAGCAGATAGCAGTGAATACAGCGCCCCAATGGCTTCAGCTTATTAAAGGCGAATACACAGGCTAACCCTGCCCTCCGAGCAGGAGACAGAAAGGAGGGCACAGAGCTGTTACAGCGGATTAGCGGCCACAGACTGACGGAGGCAGGTGCAGCCTTTTCTGCAATTTGGAAGGGTTTATGAAATACTGATCCTGCACTCTATAAATCCTTCCCTTGGCCTCTTCTGGGCTACAGCCTGAAAATGGGGATTTCTTGTTCAGCCAGGCTGGGAGTGGTTTTGCGTATCTTATTCTCTCCCCCTCCCCGTCTCCCAGCATTCCACAGGAATTCTGATCCAAGGATTTTCGCACTTGTCCGTTTGTTCATTTTGTCTTCATTCACTCACCAAATGCACATTGACTGAGGGTCTGTGCTGGGGACTGGGTTAAAGGGATGATGAGGTGTGGAGTTCTGAGTCTGAGGGACTGTGGTTTACTGTGTGAGAAAGACGTACAAATAGATGATTCTAAGTCAGACTGTCAGCTGTTAGAGCAGAACCAATTGTTCACGTGTTAGCAGATACCCACGTGGCCCTCTGCGTCCTACCAACGTCAGGCTTTGCCCAGAGCCTTCTGGCTCTGCTCTGCACTGAAAGCCGCGAGTCCTAGGGGGCTCGTCATCCCTCCAGGTGGGCTGCTGTTCCCTGATAGCAGCAGTGGCAACAGGAGGAAACAGTGGTCTAGCTAGAAGTTCGGAGTTTTCAGACACAGCCTCTAGGAAGTCCATCTTATATGGCCAAATTTGCGTCTTGGAGAAAACCCAGGAGGCTTTTTAGGTTTTCACGTTTTTCCCTCATAGAGATGGCGACGCCCCCCCACCCCCGCCTCGCCCTCGCCCTCGCCATCTGCCCCTGTGAGACACCCCTCACCCAGCTGGGCAACTCGTCTCCAGCAAGCAGACCTCTCCATCTGTGCTCCCCACCAGGCTTTCCAGGGCTCGCCTCGTGCAAGAGTTTTGACCTTTGACAAAAGATGTTCAAATTTGTTCTGTAGCTCAAGGTTTCAATGCACGTGATATGGTCAGGAAGGACATGAGGAGGGTGATGGGGCCTCCAGGCCACATCCAAGCCTGACATCCAAGGGCAAAGGCACACAAAATCAGAGGGCTGTGAGTTAACTTGTCCCAGGGGCCCAGTTTCTAACAGGAGCTGGTCCTTGTGGGTGCCAGAAACGGAGCCAAGTGGTAGCTGCCAAACGGATGGCTTGCCTTTGGGTGAAAGCTGGTTGGTTCATTGGCCACTGGAATTGTACTAGAAGCGTCCCTCAGTGTGAACTTCCCAGGGGTGAGTCAGGGCAGCCCTTGGGGGGATCTGTGGGCCCCAGAGGCATTCCATTCTCTCATTCCAGTTCCCTTTGACCTGTGGATGGTGGGTAGGATTGCAGGAAGCACTGACTCTGAGGGTGCCCTCTAAAACTGGAAGACAAATGTGGAGCTCTGGCTGGGAGTCCTGTGTCTGGGGGCTCCTGGAGACAGAAGGGATGGGTAAGAAGCAGAAACTCAGTATAAAAGATGACCTTGTCCATCTCATTAAAATCTAGATGTGTCCCGGTGGGGAGGACAGGGCAGGGGTGAAGTCCACTGGCTTCTTGGTGACCTTCACCAACTAGGTCCTGCAGTGGCTCTTGGAGAGGGCAGCGTGAAGACTTCTAGCACCTTCCACAGGGGACATGGGGTTTGCGGTGACCTGGGGTATATCCAGGGTTCTTTTTTCCCTGTCCCCAGGGCAAATGCAGTACCGTCATTCTCCGCTTGAGAAGGTGGCGGAGTCTGGTCTTGACAGGGAGGATTTCGGGATCTGCCGTGGTTCTTGCATTTTTGTGGAATGAGCAGCCCCTATGAGTACGGTTTTTAGGCACCTAAGGTATAATTTATTGCAATGCCATGTCGCTTTTTTTTAAAACCATCTTGGATGGAAATCTTTCCCCAGTGTGTTGCCAACTTCCCTTCCTTGTTAAACAATGCACATGGAACGTGATTTAACCTCTCGGGATGATACAGCCGTTGCAAAAAGGGATTGTACTGTGAAGACGCTTTTAGGACTATTGGCCTCTGTTCAAAATGGCCCGTAGGTATTCTGCATCTGCTTTTGCTAGTTCTGTAGATTTTTGCCTCTTCTTTGCCCTCTGTTTGCTAGCCATTCCTTTTTCCTGCCAGTGGGTGGATCTCCAGAAGGACCCCCCCAACCCTTTGAATACATGGATCCTGATGTACTGTGTTCTAGGAATGGCAGTAATTACATTTATTATCAGTGTTTGGGAAAAAAAGAAAAAGAAAGAAAGAAAGAAAAAAGGGTAATTAAGCTGTGAATGAAGACCTGAAGGGATTTCCTTTGTGAGGCTAATTTGGCTGCTTCAGCCTCTTCCTGGTTCTCACCTGTACCCCAGAGAACAGAGTTCAGCAGACAGGTGGCCTCCACGTGGGCAGGACTTGTCCGTCAGGAAGCATCTCCACACTCAGCACGGATGTCTGTAAGGAGGAGGCAGGATTAGCCTCCTCAGTTCTCATGTCCGAGAACTGAGGAACAGAGAGATTAAGAAGTGGGACCAGTGTGATGGGGGAAGCCATGTCCTCAGAGTCTGAAGGGACCAAGAAGCTTGAGAGGGCAGGGCTTTCCCGGAAGGTCTTGAGGGCTGCCCTGCTGGGTAAACAGATGGGAGGCGGGCTTGTGCTGGGCCGTTCCAGAAGGTGAAACTAAGGACATCTGAGGGGAGTTACAGAAACAGGTAAGGCTCCACTGATGGACACCCTGGCCAGCTCCAGGGCGGCTGGTGAGGCTGATTCAGATGGCCGGGGGCGGGGGGGCACCAAAGGAGGTACTAGGGTGAACCTGCTTTTAAGGTCCCTTTTAGCTCCCAGAAGGTGGATTTCATGGCCTGTGTCAAGTCTGTCAGTCAGTGGCAAGTGACAGAGTAAACCAAGGATGACAGGTGCTTTCCCACTGAGCACCTGGAAGCACCTTATCGAGCTCTGGGCCCCTTGGGTGTGGAGGTTGATCAGTGATGCCTGCCAGGAGCCTGGGCAGGGAAACTGGAAGCGTATGTGCGGCTTGTTTGCTTTTCCTGCCTCCATGCTTGCTCCTGAGCAGCGGACAGCACCTCCTCTGCAGCTCTCATGCTTTTTCTGGAGATAAGTTGCTCATCATTAAGCCATTCAGACCAGGACTCCCAGTGTCATGCCTGTTTCCCTTTTTTCTCCTCTTTGCCTAGGCTCTCATTTGCATCTACTGGCCAGAAGCTCATCTGCCACTTTGATGGGGAAGAGAAACCTCCTCCCTGGGTGCAGCAGCTTCTTGACTGGGGTCTGCCTGCCCCTTCCTTTCTCTGGCAGCCCTGTGGTCACAGCCACACTTCCCAGGGGCTTGGCTGGGGGAGGAATGATGGGGGCATCATGATGGAAGCAGACTCTTTGGGAAGGGGTGTGATGGGGGGGTGGCTGGGGTGGGGCAGTTACACAGAAGTTCTGCCTGACGCTGGGAAGCCGAGAGGATGGTCCCTTAAGAAGGGGTGTGCTGTCCTTTGGGGTGGGCAGAGGTTAAGGGTCACTCCTCAGTTGTCAGGTTACCCATGGCCTTGGGGACAAAGACCCCTTTGGGTGACCCTGACCTGCAGTGAGGGGCAGCTGATGATAGGGAAAGTGTCCCCAGTGGCTGTGACCGGGGACACTGACCCGTGCCAGCCTGTTTTCTTGTGTGAAGAAATGGCAGTCCTGAAGGCTGCCTGCTGGTTTCCTCATAGAACACTGTGCAGCTCACATGGGACTGTGGGTGTGAAGTGCTTTGGCCAGAGCTGCCCACGTGTAGACTCATCACTGTCCCGGGTGTTCACGCTGGGCTCTGGTTGGGGGCCTGTGGATCAGACACGGCTGCCCTCTGAGGCTGAGGCGGAATCAGCAGGCAGGGAGGAGGGGGACCCCGGGGCCTGTGGGGCTGGTGGCAGAGCAGGGTCTGGGACCATCTCCAGAGTAGACTTAATCCTCTCTGCATAGTTTGCCCCAGCTGGGAAGAACTAGGGATGGGCAGCTGAGGGTCGAGAGGAAACTCTGGATGTCCCGGAACTGGTGGAGCCCGCTGAGGTCTCCTGCTTCCAGTCAGGAGGGCTTTTGCAGTCCCCAGGGCTCTGGGCAAGAGGCTTTAATCTAATTACATGCTTTATTTGAGCCAATTTGTTTTCCAATCCATCTTGTTCAGCAAGAAGAAAGAGCATGCTGGGGACTCCTGGCACCCTCTTGTTCCAAGTGGGGAAGAGGAGCTGCTCTGTGCCTCACGTGGCCAGTGCAGCCCCCCGACCTCACCCAGCCCGGCCACCCCACCCCCAACCAGGCTGTAGGCCGCTGGGCCCCATAGGGAGGGGGCTGGGGCTGGGGCTGGTCAGCCGCTTTCACCAGCTAGAGGAGGGAAAAACAGCCCAGGTGTCTGGTCCCCCTCCCGAAAGCCTAGCCCAGCCTGCCTGTTCCACCCCCTGTGCCCTCCAGGGCACTCCAGGCAGGACTGAAACAGGACAGGCTTCTGAGGCAGGCGACCAGGGAGGGGGCCACCATGGCTCGGAGCCTCCCTGGCCCCTCCTACAATAGCTGCCTTCAGAGTCCCAGGCCCAGTATGTCCAGTCTGCAAATATATTTACATAATAAGGCAGCGAATTTAGACTCTCTGTTACTAAAGTCCAAACAAAACAAGAGAGCCCTTCCGATGTCCCCAGAGAGGGAAGGTTCGCTGGCCCACACTCTCCTCCCCAGGCAAGGTGCAGCTCTCACCAGGCTGCAGCCTTGTGTGTTTCACAGCATTTTCCAAAATTGTCTTTTTCTGCCCTTCAGAATCCTGCCTCGAGCCTCTGCTTTCCTACTGTTGACACAGATCTGCTCTTCTGAGCGGGTTCCCCCACAGGCCTGGTGTCTCTGCCCTTGGACTTGGGGAGTGCAGGAATTGCTAGGGTCATGGGTCACTGTGCATGTGGTGAGGGCGGATGAGTCCCCATTTTATTCAGCAAATATTTATTGAGAGCTTATGAGTGTCCTGGTCCCTGGGGAGAACAGAGAATGGAGGCCAGTGGCTCCTGGCTTCAGGGAAGGAGGCAGACAGTAACCAAACCAAAATGCACAAAGTAAAACTGCACTGTGGCGAGTGCTAGGAAGGACCCAGATCCCCAGAGAGTAGGTTTGTTTTTAGGAACAGCCAACCGTCAGGCAGGACATGCAAGACATTGAGTAAGAAATTTTTAAAAAATTTAAATTAGGTATGCCAGGATGGCAGTGACATTGGTTTTCTTGTCGTGGTTCCTGAATTATAGTAAAAATAATGACCGCAAACGTTTTTTACAGCTTGTCAGCCTTCATCTCACTAGAACTTGAAAGGATTACATGTTTTTACCCCATTTAATAGATGAGGCATCTGAGGTTCAGAGACGTGCAGCCACAAGCCCAAGGACACACAGCTTGAAAGCAGAGAAGGCAGCATTTGGAGTTCCTATATAGCCTGCCTGCTCACTGCTCCCCCCGCCCCACAGCCCTGAAGCCCAGCTGTGTTCTGAGATAGTCCCTTTCCCCTGCGCACCAGCTTCTATTCCAAGGTCCGGTTGGAGGTGGTCCGGCCTCTGGACGCTCCCCACCCAGGAGAGAGCAGGCTGAGACCTGCAGGGAAGCCGGCATATCCGGATCTCGGGGTGCGGCTTCCAGGTATCATCTGCACATCCCAGCAGAGGCATCAGGGCCTCCTGGTTTCTGGTGCCACTCAAGCCCTCTCCAGCCCAAAATCACGCCCTCTTCATTTGTCAGAGAGCTGAGCGGATTTAAAAGATGCCCGAGCACTTTACCCCGGCTCTCCATGGGTGTCACGGAATAATCATGAAAGATGCCGACTGTATCTTCTGGTTGGGAAGACTGATTTGTGGGTTTGTTTGTCTGAGCGGTCTTGGTATCTCACGGCGGCAACTGCATTCAGCTTGTTTTACTCCGCGTTTGTGGCCACGGCGGGTACCCAGAGTTTATGTTCCAGTGTGTTCTGTAAGCATTCAGTGGTGACCTGCACTGCACCACGTGCTGGGACCGAGGTCCGATTCCGCACTGGGAGAGCAGGCACACAGGTAATTCTGAACCACTGCATCATGGGTGCTGAGAGCAAAGAGGGTGCTTGACTGTGCTTAGGGTGGAGAGGAAGGCAGCCCAGGGAGATGACCCAGGAATGGCGTCCAAGGATGTTCGCCAAGGGGGCTGGTTCTCAAGGCCAGGGCGTGGCGGCTGACCTGTGAGCGGCCCGCCAGTCTCAGGCTTCTCCAGCATCCACGGGGGGAGGGCTCCTTCTCTTCAGCTACTCTGCACATAATGGGATCCACCCATGTTCACTCACATGAAGAAGACATGGCAAAAATAAGGTCCTAGTTTTGGGCCTTTCCATCCGGGCACCTGAGCACCTTCTCCCTGGGCCGGCTGTCTGGATCTGGATCCACAGCGTAGCCCAGGAAGGGATCTTGGAGGCAGATGTGCTCCTGTTGGGAGACAGGGCTGCATTGCCCAGATCTCACTCCACCATCCAGCTCCCTGGTTTGGGTCAGTTTTATAGATTCTGCCAAGGACCAGGACCAGGTCCCTCCATCTCTGACCTGAGCTCTCCCCTTCACCTCGTGAGGCCCCACCTTTCCTGCTGCTCTGCTGTCATTCGCCTTCCATTTTCTGTCACTCAGCCGGGGACCCCTGAGGCCACCTGGAGCCCATCACTCAGCTGGCAGCACCCCTCATGCTTTATTCTCTAGATGAAGGGTCATCTTCTCAAGAGACCACCTCCAAACTCCCTTACCTTTCTCTCTGCACCCTAGTCATTTCCTCCTTCATCCTGGGAATGGGTGGGACAGTCATTACAAGCATGATTACCCCATCTTACAGATGGGGAGACTGAGGCTTACAGTGGTTCAGGGCCTCAGGTTGTAGGGCTGGTGATATGATCCCTTTTTATAGGACATGACTGCTTTCCCTGGAGCCCTTCTCAGGCGACTTCCACTAACCCTGGGAGCCAGAAGTGGGACCTGGCCTTGCTGAGCTGCATGAGAGTCTCTGAAGAAGAGTATTTGAAGTTGGAAACATTGGGGTTTGCTATTTGGGGAAGAAGGAGAATGGATACTGGGGAGGCTCCAGCAGATCTGTCAGATCCAGGCTTGACGGTCAAGCCGTCACGGTGGGGGGCTCTTTAGGACACAGGAGGGGAGTGGGGAAGGAGGGCCCTTGGTGTGCCTTGTACAGTGTGCCCACCTCTGGGAGCAACCCCTGCTGGTGTGGCAATGCAAACCATCTCAGAAGCTCTGAGTGAAGGCGTGGCGCTGGGGAAGGAGCAGGAAGAAAGGGCTTCCCTGGGGAGCCCCCTTCCCAGCTCTAAGCATCTGAGCCCCAGCCCCCAGCCGGTGCCTAGGTCACTGGTATTAAGCATGCCTATCCAGACCGCTTCACCAGAATATGGACTTGTAGTCCCTGGGGAAGAATGAGGCTTGTGCACAGCAAAAGGACAATTTAGGTTTCCAAGAACTTGGAGACTGGCTTCTTGTGAGGACAGTACAGAGTAGAGATCCCACTCAGGTGTGAGGTGGGGCTGGGCAGCCCAGGGGACCCAGGCCTGGCTAGAACCCTCTGGTGGCTTTGCATTACATCCAAACAGAATCCAAACCTTATCCAGCCCCACCCAGCTGGTGTGATTTTTCATCTCTGTGCCTCCGCTCACTGTCTCTTCATTCATCCCTGGACTCTGCCAGGCTCAATCTTGCCTCAGGGCCTTTGCACAGACTGATCTTCCTGCTGGGGAATTCTCTTCCCTCAGACCTTCTTGTGCCTGCCTCCCTCGCACTGTTTAGTTCTCAGTGCTTTGTTACCTCCTCAGGGAGCTTTCCTGGACCACCTGCTTGAGAGTGGCAACCTCACTCCCAGCCACGTCACCATGTGCACAGTTCGCTGACCACTCACTTCTTCTTTTTCCTTGGTATTATTATTTGTGGAATTGGAAGAGATGGAACTTCTCACACACACACACACACCTTACTGGACAGAGATAGCATGTCATTATGGGATTCCCCCCATTAGTGGTCTGCATCCTCACTGAGGCTGAGACTCGCCTCAGAATTCTTTTAGTGTTTTTCTTCTTTTGATACAAGAAGGGTATATTCGTTCTAGTAAAATTAAATTTACAGACAAGACAAAACAAAAGTATAAAGACCAGCCACTGTCCCTCCACCCCACGTTTTGGTGCGCAGTATATTTTTCTAGAATGAAATTCAAACTCCTGCCATGGCTGACAAGCCCCCCCAGGGAGCCCTGCTGGGACCAGGCAGCCTCATTGCTGAGTGCCCCTCCCCCTCCCCGGACTCCAGGCTCCCTTTTGTTGGTTCCTCACACCTGCCTGGCCATTTCCTGCCCTTGCTCCCTCCTTGTCCTCCTCAGTGTCACCTCCTCACACTGGCTTTCATATCCATGCAGGTCTCCAGCTGCCTCCCACCCCGTCCCCATCCTTTACCAACACACACTGTTTTGTGAGTGTCACTCTTTGAGGAGTGTAGTTACACTTGTATTGTGGACCTGTCCCCTCCTTCCCTAAAGCCACCCTGACTGTTCCACAAGCCCCAGTGCACCCAGCGTCTCCCGGAGCCGGCCACGTGGGAATCTCTTAGGAACACTTTTAACTGGATGAAGAGCTGATAAGTTCCCCGAAGTGGGGGTGCTGCCTCAAAGGGTATGCATTTTCCAGGGTTTTGACCTTCTGAGCCAGTTGCACTCAGGAAAGTTAGTATTGATTTGCACCCCAACCACATTGTCAGTGTGTGTGTGTGTTTGCTTTGCTACTTTGCCAGGCAAAAGTTCTGTATTCCTGTTGATTTAAGTTGTGTTTTTTTGATTATTTGAGATTGAACCATTGTTACATCTCCTTGCCCACTTTTTCCCCCTCCCTTGTGAATTGCCTGTTCCTCTCCTTTGAATGTTAGGTTGCTTATCTTTTCTTATTGATTCAGAAGAACTCTTTATATATTAATGACACCCACGCTTTGCTCTCCATGTTGAAAACACTTTTGGCTCTGCTTCCAAAGCTTACAAAGCACCTCACCCCTGGCTTCTCTGCCAGTCTACTGCTCTGGGCTGTCTCATTTGGGGGGTCCTTTGCCTTTCTGCCCCAGAGCCCAGAGTTCAGTGGGCATCATGCTGTGGAGGCAGGTAGGGCTAGGAGGTGATAGAGTGGGTGGGCAAGACCAGCACATGCCTAGAGAGTTGTGTGGATGCTCAGGAGCTGCCTGTGGACCCCGCTCTCCCCTGAGCGAAGTGCTTCTGGTTAAGAAGGTGATTGCCCCAGGGGGACTGAGTAAGCCACCTGCAGCCTAGGACCAAAAGGTGAGAGTTGGCTTTGTGGGGAGTGCCTCCTGCATCCTCACCGTGGCCATTATGAAACCCACAGATACCCACCATGTGTGAAAATGGCACACAATGAAACCAATCTCTCTGACCTGAGGAGTTCCGAGTGGCTTTGTGGACCTGGGTCAGGTGGAGCCAAAACACTTCTCTGGGCAGACTGGCCTCACCTGTCTTGTGTCTCCTGCAGGTTGGCAGAGTGGTCCAGCCAGTTGGGTGTCCTTCCTAGCTCTGTCCCTTTGAGCTCTTCACCCTGGCTGGGGTTGAGGGGAGGATGATTGAGGTACCAGGAGCCCCTCCCCTGTGCCCAGCCAGTGGAGCCTGAAACTCCCCTTGCTTCCATGTCTCTGCCCTGGGACGGACCTTGGTGGCTGGTGTCCTTTGCTGTTTACTCCCACCTCCCCACCTTCCTGAGGCGACAGCCCAGAAGCAGAGAGGCCGGGTGCTGCTGGGAGCAAGACCCTGGCCAGCTCCCCGCCCTGCTCCAAGGGAGGTGCCAGATGCAGCGCCCCTGGCTCCAACCAGGGGACGCTGGGCCCCGCCTGCCATATGCTCTGAGCTGAGCCTCGATCCGGAGAGCAGGCCTGCCCAGCAGGATCTTTGGCACCTGGGGCATAGGAGGCAGAGCAGAGGGGCGAGCTACCCAAGGTGGAGGAAGAGGAGGGAGGGCCTCGGCCAGTGGGATTGGGCCTGTGGGGCCCCCTCTTGACTCTTGGCTGTGGGTTGATCAGGGGAGCAGGTGGGGGGAATAAAGGGAGGGTTGGCTGCTCCCAGGAGGAGCCAGGATGCCAGCCAGCCAGGATGGGCCTGCTGTGAGCTGCAGATGGTGGCCTCAGGTTTCGGTGCCCTCCCCGGGACAGAGCATGTTCGGCTGGGGAGCCAGGCGGTGCCAGTGTCCATCCCTGGCAGCTCCTGTCTCATTGGAGAGGAGTGTGGGATGGGGCAATCTTGGTGCAGGGGCCCCGGCAGATGTTCCACTATTTGCCTGCACCCTCACTATGAGCCCCGAAGGGCCCCCAGAGGGAATGGGGACTGTGGCACTTCCTGCTCACCCACCCCTTCCTCGGGGACAGGGTCCCTGGAGGATGCAGACCTGCGGGGCATAAAATATCGGGACCTGATTGTCAGTGAGGCTGACCACCTGGTCTGCAGGGTCTGGGTGTGTCTAAGCTCACGGCAGCTCTTCAAAGTCAAACCATATTAAACTGCTTTTTTTCTTTTAAAGTTGAAGAATTATCGATTTTAGGCACTTTCATGTGGTTCATCCTACTAGTGTTCCCTCTTTTTCCGTTTCTGACCAGATCAGATAGCAAGAAAAGGATGTGTCCTTTAAATGTTTCCATGGACCCAGCCTCTGAAACCATCTGGATCCAAAGATTTCTTAAGATTCTTGATGTATCCAGATTTAATATCTCTTCTTTAGTTCACTTGAGTCACTTGTGTTTCCCTGACAAGTAATGCATTTCATTCAGATGTCTGAGATTTTAGCCTAAGCTGTATCCAATAGCCTTGTAATTTACCAAATGTTCTTTACATTGTGGTTCTTCCCCTTTCTCATACTTCCTAATGGGTCTGTTTTCTCTCCTTCATTCATAATTAGACATGACAGTGTTTTGTATTTGTTTGTTTGCATGTGGGTTTCTGTTTTCTTTTTCTTTCTTTTTTTAGTTTAATGGTTTGAGGGCTTTACTGAGAATCAGTTCTTGGGTGCATTTATAACTTTTGAGTATTTTCTGTATTCTGCTTTATTAATTTCTACTTCTATTATTAATTCTTTCCTCTTGCTTTCTTCAGGTTTTGTTTTCCTTATTTTCTAAGTTTTAGAATTGAATCTGTTTCATTGTTTTCATTCTTTTTTGTTTAACAATAAATGATATTTATTACATTGTGGTCAGGAACTGTGGCCTGTGCAATTTCGGATCCTTGGAATTCAGCGTTTTTACTAGTTACGTGCTTCTGTCTGTTCCTTTTTGTATTTCTCATGGTTTTTGCGTAATATGTTTCAATAAGGTATTATTCCACACAATATTTTTTATTACTAGGTGAACTTTTTGTTACCTACTGACAGACTTACAACATTTTAAAAAGTTGTAAGCTTTTTAAAAATTGCTTTATTTAGTTACATCCCTCTTAAAGAGTCATTATCTTAAAATCAGTTTTTTAATAGAGGATTTGAATCCATTTACATTCATTATTTTGTTTTAGGCAGTTGCTTTTCTGTGATCTTAATTTATCACAGTTGCCTTTTGTATTTTCCACTTTTTGGTTTCTCTTGGCATGTTAGCTATAACCTGTTTCTTCTCTGGTGTTTTGTGCTTATCTTTGGATTTTTCAAAAACACTAATCTAACAGCTCTTATCTGAATCAAGCATGAACTAGCATGTTTTGGGTTCTACTTCAGACAGAGAGTCGTATTTCCCATCTCATTCTTAGTTTTTGTTAATATGATCTAAAGATTCAGACTAAATTAGATTCAGACTAAATTTTTATAGTTTTTATACCTAAATATACATCATCTGATTCTCCCTTTTGAACATTTAAAAATTATTTTTATCTTTGCCTTCAGTTTTAGAACCAAATTGGAAACCTCTATGTTTGTTGGTTTCCATACTCATCACCAGTGTATTCATTCCATGACTTGACCCTGTTTAACTCTTATTTTTGATTCATTACATAGTTGGTTAAAAAACACTCTCAAGTATTTCTCTCAAAAAGGACACATGGTAAAAAAGTCTACAAATAACAAATGCTGGAGAGAGTGTGGGGAAAAGAGAACCCTTCTACATTATTGGTGGGAATATAAATTGGTGCAGGAACTATGGAAAACAGTATGGAGGTTCATTTAAAAACTAAAAGTAGTTACTATATGATCCAGCAATCCCACTCCTGGGTATTTATCCAGAGAAAACTCTTAATTTGAAAAAATACATGCACCCCACTGTTCATAGCAGTACTATTTACAATAACCAAGGCATGGAAACAACCTAAATGTCCATTGACAGATGACTGGATAAAGAAGATGTGGTGCATATATACAATGGAATACTACTCAGCCATAAAAAGGAGTGGAATAATGCCATTTGCAGCAACATGGATGGACCTAGAGATTATCATACTAAGTGAAGTAAGTCAGACAGGAAAACAAATACTATATGATATCACTTATATATGGAGTTTAAAATATAACACAAATGAACTTATTTACAACACAGGAAGACTCATAGACATAGAAAACAAACTTATGGTTACTGAAAGGGAGAGAGTGAGGGAGGGATAAATTAGCAGTTTGGGATTGGGATTAGCAGATACAAACTACTATATATAAAATAGACAAACAACAAGGTTCCCCTGTATAGGACAGGGAATTATATTCAGTATCCTATAATAAATTATAATGGAAAAAATATGAAAAATAATGTGCATATGTGTATATGTACATATATGTATGTATATAACGTGTGTGTGTGTATTACATAATATATAATTGAATCACTTTGCTGTATGCCAGAAACTACACAGCATTGTAAATCAACTATACTTCAATTAAGGGGCAAAAACAGGTTACATGGTTTGAACCTTGCACACTAGAGAATGTCTTTGTTTTATTTTGCCCTGCATACATAGAAGACTGCCTAGCTAGGTATAAAAATCTTAGGTTTCAAACTTTTCCCTCCTCACAGCCTGTAGACAGTGTTCCATGGTCATCTGGCCAGCTTCTTATTGCTTTTTAATCCATATGTATGCTTTCCTCATCCTGGTATTGTATATGTTTTACAAAGATGTATGTGGGTATTGGTCTCTTTTCCTTGATTAAAAAAAAAAAAATCCAGTGTGTCCTTTCCTTGTGCTTATGTAGGTTGGCCTTTAGTTCAGGAGTCCTATCTTTGGTTTTTGTCTTTATTCCATTTGGTCTCTGCTACAGTTTCCTCCCAGTCATCTGCCATCTTTCCAACTTTCTCTCTTAAATCCCTATCATTTTCTCTTTCAAAGTTGCCATGATTTTATCCTTTCCCTCTGAATTTTGTGAGAATTCCTCCAGTTTATCCTCTGTGTTTCTGAATTGGTTTTCTGCTGTATCATTCCTTTTTATGGCTTCCAAAGGTGATTTTAATTGTGCTCCTGGGTTTTTAGGTTGGGGTTTTAGGTTTTCCAGCTCTTCTTTCTCTCCTGTGCCATCCTTTCTGTATCATCATGTGGCCTTTTCAGCTCAGCCTCATCTTCCCTTTTGGCTTTTTTCTTCTACTTCATAGAGGCCGTGTCTTTTTAGATCTTTTTAGTCTGACATGTCCATTCAGTTACGTATTATCTGTGGCTGTTTTTTGAGCTACAGTAACAGTGTGAGTAGTTGTGACAGAGACTGTGTGGCCTGCAAAGCCTGAAAGATTTACTGTTTGGCACTTGGCAAAAAAAAAAAAAAAACTTTACAGATCACTGTACTAACATGAGAGCTGGATTCCCTTCCAAATCCAAGCTGCACGGCAAGGTAATGGATCCTCCAGTTCCCGATTCCTGCTGGCCTTTCCCCTCAGTTCTCTTCTGCTCTGCGGAGGTGGTGTCCTTCTGCCTCCACTGCCTGCTTTTCTCATTCTCTGCATCACCAGTGTAGACAACAACACAAGTACACCTGCCCACCGCAAACGTTGTCCTCCCCACCTGTACCCAGCCTTGAGCGTCCTTCCCCTCCCTGGACAGGGGCACCACTGTTGGTACTTCCACCACCGGTGCCCCCACCCACTTCCTGCCCGTCTGTTCTCTGGTGATTGTCTCCCTGTCATCTTCCTTTTTTCTGAATTTGTTTATCAGCAAAGAGCTGTGTCCTGAGGTAAAACCTGGACAGGTTTTGCTTGTTCCACCACCATCTGCCTTTAATTAATGGAGATTGCTCCCAGATTCCAAGCTTGGGTCATCTATCAGTTTAGTTTTTTGGCATTAGTGTGAATTTTCTTTTTCTTTTCTTTTTTTTTTTTTCATTGTCTTTATAGCTATTTTGGAACAAAACAAGGGGAGGCCGCATGGGTGGCTGCCAGGTAGATGCCATTTTGAAGGAGCCAGAGACGTGTTTTAAAGCTGCGTTTTGTCCATCTTAAAGCAGTCTCTGCAGCTTTGTGTGTATTTGATAAAAGGAGAAAATGCAGAACATTTTCCTTACGCAGAGACCACTTGTCCAGTGACCTCAGTTCTCTGGAATACAGCCGAGCAGAGAGTCCGCACACAGCCAGGGAGCTACCACAGTGTCCGTGTCCGTGTCCGTGAAGGCGGTTCACTGCACCCCAGGGAGGGCACTTCAGCCCTCAGTCCGAGCCTGCTGACCCCTGCTTTACAGATGCTTCTGACAAGCGTGGTCTTTCTGTTTTCCTGGCTCACAACTAAATTAGAATCAGCAAATCAGAGGGGAGGAGGGGACATTTTACGACGACAAGCACACTGACCTGACGAGATTTTCTGGCTGCCAGAAAGACCTAGGACCCACATAAAACCAGCAAAAAACCAAATACAGTCTGAATGTGCACACGATGAGGCTGGCCCCACGGTACACATGTAAGCGCAGGTGGCTTGAGGTTGCCCTGTGACTCCATTTGGAGCTTACAGCGTCCCCTCTGGGCCTTTCCTTTGCCAGCCTGGCTCCTCTGTGCAAGTCTGGGGTGCAGAGACCCCATCCCCACCTCCCTCAGCTATGGCTGGTTCAGACAGTGGTTCTAACCCTGGCTGCATGTTAGAATCACCTGGGGGACTTTGAAAACCTGGACATGCAGGCTGCCCCCTAAACCAGTGAAATCAGAATATCTTGGGGTTGGACCCAGGCATCAGTGTTTTCCTAAAGCATTTGGATCATTTCTCCATATGGCTCTGGTGGGGAACCAGGGGGTCAGGAACATGGGCTCTGCAGCCAGACCATCTCATCCGTAAAAGAGGGCTGCTGGGCAGGGCTGAGTGCAGGGCCACATGCCTTGCTAGTGCCCTGTGAGTGGCTCTTGTGATTGAGGTGCAGGCTCTTGACATTCATGGGGGCGGCTGTGATTTATCAAGCAGGGTCTGGAGCTGGATCTCACTAGGCAGTGATGGATGCCACACATTGGAGGACAATTTCTGTCCCAGATGGATACTTGGCTCTGACAAGAAGAGCTGTACATGCTTGTAGGGAGGAGTGATGGAGAGGAAGGTGGGGGTGCTGAAGATGCAGGGTCAGGTCATCCCAGGGGCTGCCTTCCTTCCTGCCCGCAGGACAGGCCACACTTGGCGCAGGCACCCTGGCACCTTTCTGAGCTCTGTGGTCCTGTCTGTAGGGTGTCCCTCCCTCACGGGGCTGCCTTGAGGCTCGGAGGAGCTGGTGTGCTGTCAGGGGCTGCCTGCAGTGCTGAGACGGGGAATGAGTCTCAATCCTGCAGAGGAGGCAGGGCAGGTGATTGATCGGAATGCAAGTACTGATGTGGGCCAAAAAAATAACAAGAAAGTGATGAGAGTGGGTTCAGGGCTGTCCGGGCAGTGACATCACCGGCACTGCTGGCGTTCCAGCTCTCTTTCCTGAGTGGAGAGGACAGGCAGGGATGCTGGCCAGCTCGCTGGGGACGCAAAGACTTACGCACAGCCTGAGTTCAGCCCCAGCAGTGGCTTGACTGTCCCTGAGCTGGCAGAGATGCGGCCAAGAGTGGCTGTTCCCAGCGGTGAAGTACAGTGCCATGGCGGAGGGGGTGCCAGTGCTTGGGGGTGCCAAACACATGGACTGTGTGTTTGGGCTGCCGTGAGCTTGCATCTTGACCTCTTGGGCTTGGACCCAGTGGAATACAGGCCAGTCTCTCTGGGCGCCCCAGGCCCTGCCTTCCGGGAGATCCCGACTCCAAGAGAGACTGGCACTGTGGCCTCCGGTGCCCCTGGGCAGGGCATCCTGGTGTGGGTCCAGGGACTTGGGCCCCAGGTATCAGGAAGGAGGGGTTGTTTTTTCCCATTTCCTGAGACTAGTTCCTAACGGGAGCCCCAGGAAGCTGGCTCAGGGGGTAGCAGGGGGCTGCCAGGCCCATGGTTCCCAGGGCAACAGGGTAGAGCTGTTTCAACTTTAATTAGGACCTTGAAAGAGGCAGCCACCTCCCATGGGGCCAGAGGCTGATTCCGGGGTGATCTCCGAATATTCCCTGCAGATCTAAGCAGTGGTTTGGGGGGCAGGTCACACTAGGAGGCCTGGCCTCCTGTCCTAGCTTTGTCCTGGGCTCCCACACAAATTACTCCTTACCCCTAGCCTGGCCTTGGTTTTTCTCTTTGCAGGATGAAGGGCTGGCACCTGCTCCTGGGACAGTCGTGTGTGTGTGTGCCTGTGTATATGTGAGAGTCGTGTGTGTGTGTGTGTTTCCCCTGCACCTTTCTAGTCTCACCAGGACACACACCCAGCCTGTTTCCGCTGTCACTACTAGGACAGGCTGGGCTCTCTGCAGCTCCCTGACTGGCCTGGCTGGTCTTCCCTGCCAGCCATCACCAAGCGTTCCACATCCCTGGCTCTGAGCTGAACACCCTGCCCACGTCAAGGGAGAATCCGTTGGTGTTTACCGAGACACAATATCATGTAACCAAGAATACAGTGATCCCAGCATTTCAGACCCAAGGTTAAGGCCCAGCTTTGCCACTAGCTAGCTGTCTAGGATGCAGGTGGGCAGGTGGCCTCTGTTTCCTTATCTGTAGAATGGGAATCACACCCACAGATCAAAGGATGTTTGTGAGAGTTCATTGAGATCCAGCATGTTGAGTGGTGGTGCAGGGCTGGCTAGAGTGATTTATTGGGCCTCTGTGGTGGGCTGGCCATCACCCTAGAGTGTCACACACGGATCTAGCAAAGGAATTGCATCACCTCATCTGAAGGGGGAGGGGGAAATAGCTGAGGGGTGGAGTGCTTGCTTAGCATGCACAACATCTTGGATTCAATCCCTAGTACCTCCATTAAGAAATAAGTAAATAAACGTAATTACCTCCTCCCCCACAAAAAACAAACAGTTGAAAAAAAAGAAGAGCAGGGATTGCCTGCAGGAAGAGGGTATGCTTGGGCTGGTGTTGGAGGCATGCGTCTGGTAGGTCAACGCGGGCCACCCCAGTCACAGGCAGGCCCCAGGGCCCCAAACACCCTCCCTGGCTTGCACTCGGGCTCTGGGACATCCTCGAAGTGATACCCGGCGGATGCGGGCTCAGCGGCCCTGCCTCTCAGCAGTAGGGCCCATTAGAACTGAACTCTTCTTCGTGGGGCATTTTATTTGCACACTTCAGTAGAGTGGACACCAAAGGGGTTTTCTAATGCTTCATGGGCTGCTAATTTCCTCCGTGACCTCTTTTGTTGGGGCCTGACCCCAGCCAGAGGCTGCTCGCCATGGAAGCCAGCGCCTGACACAGACCCAGGCCACGGGGTGACAATGAGGCCTCTATCGGCTTTAATCAGGCTCCAGTTGCGTCTTAAGAAGAGGGGGAATTTGTGTGGTGCTCAGAAGCCCTGGGTGGCACAATATGGGAGCCCCCGGAGTCCCTCTCAGAGGCCAAGGGGGCTGAAAGGGGGTGGGTGGGGAGGGGGCCCTTTGTCCCAAGCGCCTCTTGAGAAGGCCGGGCCTCCCTGAATGGCCGACAGCATGGCCTGGCCTAGGGGTATCACAGGCCTCTGGATACTTAGGGAGGTGGCTTCCTGCCTGGCCCGCAGGCCTATTCTTCGCCAGCCTAATTAGGTTTTGTCTGTGCTGTCCCCTCCCCTGCAGACTGTGATTCCTACTGCAAGGCCTCCAAAGGGAAGCTGAAGATTAACATGAAAAAATACTGCAAGAAGGACTATGGTGAGTGAGAGCCCCCTTGTCTGGGGAGGAGGGGAGGGAGCCCCATGACCAGCGAGGGACTGGGGTTGGGGTGCAGGTGGCCCTGTGTAGTTGTTGGTCACAGAGTCCCTGTGACCCGACAGGAGCCGAGTGGGATGCATCCCACGCCTCGGCATTCCTCAGCTCTTTCCTCCTTGGTCCTGGGAGGCAAGGGGTGTGAGGGGCCCCAAGCTCGGGGGCTGGGTTCTCCCTTTGGCCCCGCAGGGAGGTATCCTGGTCATTGGGGCCTGACAGGCCTGGGATGCTCAGGCTTTGCTCTGCCCCTCAAGGGGCTGTGTGGCCATAGACCAGTCACTTTACCTCTCTGATCCTCATCTGTGCCCTTGGGCATTTAGCCTGAGGCTCTGTAGCTCAAAGAGAAGTCCTCAGGCATCAGAAAAAGGGAGGGACTGGTGTGTTTAGAATGCTGATTCCAGAAGCCAGCTCCTTCTGAGGGGTTGACTCCACCAGGCTAGATGGAGAATCTGCATTGTAAATAGCTCACTGGTAATTCTGATGCACCGGAAGTTTGAACACAGCCGCAGAGGATCTCAGAGGGCCTCTTCCAGCCGGGAGCTGTGGGGTTTCACAGATGCCCTGTACCTGGAGGCCTAAGGCTCACTTCCTTGGAAGAGGGTGTCCCCTCCACCCCCCAGTGTCTCTGCACCTTTCACCCCAGCACTGGGGACAGGGCCCTGCACACCTTCTCTTTTGGGCTCTCTTTTGCTGCCTTCTGTCAGCACTTGCTGGAATCGCTCGTGCCAGCCCTGCCCCATGGGAGGTGAGGAGCCGGATTTGTGGTTTCTGGTCCCCAGGAGTGTCCAAACTGGCTGGAGGCCTGGGCTGGCCAGACACTACATGACGTGAGGTCATTGCCTGATTGCAGTCATGACGGGTGGGAGCCCCTTGCAGCCCATGAGCAGGTGTGTGCAGATAGCTGAGGGGGCACTTCTGAGTGGGAGAAACGAACAGAAGTCCTGACAAGATTGTCCAGCCGTCTGCTGGCAGAGCTGGGGAAGGCCAGGGTGTGGAGACCAGGGTGTCCGTCACCCAGCCAGGAAGTAGCCACCACCTGGATGCCCGCCCAAGGGTCCTGAACCCAGGCCTGGCTCTTTGCACCCCAGGGCCTTCCTCCTGATCCAGTGGGCCTGGCTGGTCAGGCTGAGGCAGGGCCTCACTTTTCCCGGACCCCAAAAATCCACTCCGCCCATCTCCCTGTGTCTGCCCCTCCGCTCCAGCTGGATGTTGTCTGGTGTTGCCCATTTCTTCTCCATCTGGTCCCTGGAGGCAGGTTTCCCCATCAAGGCCTCGGCCGCCCCACCCCTTCCACCACCGCCCGCCACCTCTGGGAAGGCCTCAGCAGCCTCTGTCTCCTGCCCAGCTTTCGAAGTTGGCCCTGATCTTGCAACTCCTGTGGAACCTGGTGGTTTCTCTGAGCCACAGTTTCCTTGTCTGTAACAAGGGGGTGATGTCCTTACTGTGTCGTATGGAAGCCCCGACCACGGGGCCAGGTGCCTCATAGTCTCCTGGTGAAAAGTGACTTCAGGTGGTCCCCTGGAAGCTGGGTGGGAGCGGGACGAAGGAAGGACCAGGGGTGGGAAGGGAAAGATCACTTGGTGCAGAGGCCTCATCTGGATCCCTCGTGACATCCCCCCGACCCAGCGGGCTCCGGCAGCCCGGCCTGGGACACCGCGTTCCATAGGGCCTCTCTGGGCCAGCTGTTTGAACCAAATGTGAGGGGTTGTTCTTTAGTAAGGACAATGGTCAGGACCTTTTAGCATAATGAAGTGAAAGATGGAACCCAAAGGAATGTTAAGAACGCCTAAAGCTTCCTCATTTTACTGCATGTGAGTGTGTGTGTACACAGGTGCATGTGTACACACAGGGACACGCGTGCACACACGCACACCCCAGGAAGCCCAGGACGTGATCCCATGATCCAGCTGCGCTCCCTGGAGGATGAGGCCAGCGTAGATGGTGGGTTTCAAGTGTCAGTTTCGAAGTGGCCAGACCACAGATGTCCCTGTCCCAGACCCCTCTGTGTCCACAGTGAATTCCTGAAGGGCCCCTTTAAAGTGCTTGCATCCCAGGGCAGCGCAGAAACTTCAGACTTTCACAGGAAAACAAACCTTGATTTTTGAAAGCAAACTTTGAGGTGGTTTAAAGATAAAGGACATTCTGTCTCTGACCCAGAGTGACAACAGCCACCAGAGGCCTCAGGTGTGGTTTTGGATAAGGCTTATGTAGCCCTGTCCTCCTGGTCCCAGCATCAACTGGGGACAGCGAGGTGGGACTCTTGTGCGACAAGGACTCAGGGTTCTGCCTTGTCACAGGCTTAAGGCGTGGGGACTGAGCATGGCTGTCAAGGCCCAGAGAGCCAGGGTCACAGAGGAGGGCCTGAGGCCCATCCCTGTGCCACCCTCTCTTCCTCCCTGCCCAGAGCAGAGGAAGGACGGTTTTGATTTTGGTCTCAAAGCGTCCTCTAAGCAGATTCTGCGGCAGGGGCTTGGGAGGAGGGGGAGCCACGCAGATTTGCTTTTCTGTGAGGTGTTGACTGCAGCCCCTGTTCTTTTCTTCAGAAAAAAAAAAAAGGGAAAATTGGACTTTTAAGTTACCCAAACAGATCCATTTTCCACCTGGTTCTGTGGGACTCGTTCCCTTCTGGCTGCTTTTCCCCCATGGAAGCTGCCTTCCCCACCCTGACAGTGCAGCTGGCACTTTGGCTTCCTCTGAGCTCTCCCGCCCCCCAGCAGCAGGCGGGTCCCCCTCTCAGCGGATGGGGGCCTGGCTCCCTCCTGCTGTAAGGGGTCCTCCCTGAGCTCTGCCACCACCGTAGGCCCCCGGGCAACAAGGGGTAGTGGGTGGGGCAGGACTCGGCCTCCTGACTCAGCCCTGCCTTCTCCGCACCTGACTTCCTCATGTATTATCCCTGGAAGCTGCTGTCAGAGGCGGGGCTTCAGTTCCCTCGTGTCACAGGTGGGGGCCCTGCCCCCGCTGGCTGAGGTGACTTGCCCAGCAGAGGCCCAGCCTGCCCCCTACGATCACATTTGCCCCAAGGCCCCACCTGGCCCAAAACCCAGAGGGCAAGAGACCGCCTGGTGTGCCCACCTTCCCAGACTTCATCATGGCCACCCCAGCCCCTGGCCCCGCACCACTGCCAGGTGCCTGGCCCCGGCACCCACATTTCTGCCACAGGGCAAGATTTGAGGAGCAGCAGCTGCAGGAGAGAAGCGGGGGGCCTTCAGGGCGCCAGCAAGGTCTGGAGCTATTGTGGCATCAGGTTTAATGTCCTCTGGTCCGTCCCCCCAGCCCATTGACACTGCCTCTGCCCACTCCCCAGAGACTCTTGGAGGGGGTTTCTGGCCCCCAGGATGGGCCACGATACTCTTGGGGTCACCTAAGTGTTGGGGAGCATCCCTCTGCAGCCTGGCATCTAGGCCTGTGTGTTCAGGCAGGAGGCAGGACAGAGAAGCGTCTGGGAAGGGGATTGCAGGGGCTTCTGGGAAGAGCTTGGAAGACCCTGCTGGTGTCAGGCAGAGAGAGGCTTATTAAGGAAGGAGTGAGTGTCACCCACAGGGGCTGGGCCGGGGCCCACGGGGGCAGCAAAAGGTCAGCCCACCGGCAGCTGCAGACCTTGCTGTGAGGCGGGGAGCCAGGACTCCCACTGGGCTCGGTGGAGAGTCTTCCCTGCATCCTGATGGTCCCCTGGATGAGGTGTGTGTGGAGGTGTTCCTTCCACACCAGGGAAGACCTGGGCCAGCCCAGGGCAGATGAGCAGAAGGAGGGCAAGAAGGGAGCCGGCCAGCCTGGGGATCGGGGAGGAGGTGAGGCCGGCCAGAGCAGGCCAGCCGCGGAGGGCGGCTCAGCTCGGAGGGGCTGCATAATCCCGGCTCTCTGACTGACACCCCAGCAGGGAGCCAATTAGGAAACACGTTGCCTTCACTTTACACCCAGGGCACTTGGATGTTCCAGAAGCTGCTAATTAGAACCTCAGGTCTCCTGCCGCTGCTGGGTGAAGAGCAGGCCCCAGACCCCCTTCCTCCTCCACGGCCTGCTCGGGAGAGTCTTGACCTTGTGTGGCTGGAGAACACACACTTGGTTCTCCGTTGAACTGGGCTGTGAACGGGGGGGGGGGGGGGGGAGAGGCCATGGGGTGCAGGAGGGGGCGAGGAGAAAGACCTGGGCTGGCTTGGGGTGTGCAGGTCCTGCCCGTGTTCCTCGCATGTTCCCAGTGAGGGGGTGCCCAGCAGGTGGGGGTGGCTACCAAGCAAGGCAGGGAGGAATTAGGGTGGGGGAGGCCTCAGGGCCAAGCCTGCCATGCCTCTGTCTTCTGGAGAGACTCCAGGACAAGGAAGGGTGGCCATTCCATTCCCAGCCATAGGGAAAGAGGCACTGGCCCCAGAATCTGGAGGCAGATTCCATATTTGCTGTGTGACTTTGAACCAGGCTGGGCCTCAGTTTCCTGGTCTGTCCAGTGGTGGTGCGATCAACGGGATGTGATGTCCTTCTGGATGTGACAAGGATGGTGGCCCCACCACCCTATCTCCAAGGGGCAGGGGTCCCTGGTGATGCTGTCATTGCTGGCCCACCTCTCTGGGGCCACCTCAGTCCTCTGTTGCCCTCTAGGGGACTTCAGCTCACCTTGCAAATGCTGAAACAGCACCAGTGGGAAGGCTAAGTGTGGGACGGCTGTGCGCGGAAGATGGCTTCTATTATTTTCAAATGTATTAGCACTTCTGCCAACTTCTCAGGAAAACCTAGCCTCATAGGGGCCCTTCCTTTGTGAAAATGCTCCCAGTGTGTGTGTGAGAGTGTGTGCACATGTGTGTAGGTGTGTGCAGTGGGATTGTGTGCATGTGTGTTGCAGTGCGCCTCTGTGTGTGTGGTGGGGGGAGTGTCTGGTCGGCGGCTCCCATGCAGGCAGAGCCCACTCACCCCTGCTGGAGGCGCCGGCTCCGCGCCGCGTTTACCCGGAAGCCCGGGCTCCAGAACCTTGGCCTGTAGAGTCAGGCAATGGGGATGACAGGATGACAGGATAACACTGTGCCCAGAGCATTTCTGACGCCTGGCAGTGGCTTCAGGCCCAGGACATCCCTTGGCTCTAGCCCCCACAACCTGCGTGTAAGAGGGGCCAGCCTGCCGGCTCCTTCCCACTCGGCCTCACCCCTCTGCTCAGCCTCTGGGCCGTCTCTTCCCCTCCCCACCCCCTTCCTCGGCACTGGTCTCCGTGCTCCTTGGGAGGCTTCACGCCTGGTCCTCGCTCACCTCCTGGTGTCTGCACAACCTCCCTCATGTCACACGGTCACTGCACACGGGCACCGCACCCACAGCCCCAGTGGGCACATCCCAGCGAGTCCTGTCCCCTCACACGGTCCCCACCCCGAGCCGATTTTTATTCACTCATGGAGTGCCTGCCATGTGCGCAACCTGTTCTGGGTGCCGGGCTGACAGATGTGGAGGAGGCAGGGCTTAGCCCTCCAGCTTTGGTCTCTGAGGGGAGACGGACACACAGATGAGAGCACAGAAAGTGGACGTGGGGCCAGGGTCCAGCCTGAGGTGGGCGTGAGTGGGGCGTGGCCCGTCCTCCAGAGGGGGCGTGGAGGGAGGGCTACCTGGAGGAGGGGGCCTAGGTATCCAGTGCCCACTGGGCAAGGTAGGGCTCCCAAGCTGAGGGAGAGAAGTGTTTCCGCACAGAGGTAGAAACAGGCTGGGGAGGGAGAGGAGAGGGAGTGTGGGGGTGCTGGGTGCAGGACTGGAGGCCAGGGAGGCTGGCGTGTGCCCCGCAGCCACGTCCATGTCTCGGTGCAGAAGCCCCTCTGACGCCGCCGAGAGCCAGTCCAGCTCGGGCTGGCGCACAGGGCGCTGCTGCCCGCCTCTTCCTTCCTCCCTGGGTTCAGAAGTGGCGGGGAGAGGACAGCCAGCTCCCATTCTGAAAGGTGAGCTCATCTCACTTCTGCCAGTTCTTGGAAAATGTATTTGTTCCCAGAAATGTTATTAGTCACCCCTTTTGTTGAAAGACATTTTGGCACTGTCAGATGGAAAAATCAAAATGCGTTACATAGGATGATCTGTCTTGTGTTCCTCCTGAGAGCCCTCGAGGACGGTTTCTGAGGATTCAACTCGAGGTGGCAGTTCTGTTGGCTTCTGTGGGGAGGGGCTGGGCTCGTGAGGCTGTGTGTGCGCACGTGTGTGTACACGTGTGTGCTTTCTTGGGGGCCCCTGGCAGAGGTGGGCTTGGGGACCTGAGCGGGATTCTGCTTTCTAGCAACAGCCCCCCTCGCGTGCCTTGCATCTTCTGGGGGAATGGACACCTCAGAAAAGAGCCCTGGCTGGGCCGAGGACTGCTCCCGCTCCTGTGGGCCCAGGAGAGGCACCCTGCAGCCTTCATTGCCACCCTTAGTGAAGCCTCAGAAACACCTGTGGAGGGGGGGACTTTTATTCCTGCCGATGGGATGCGGAGACTCAACAAGGTAAACAATGTGCCCAAGACCAGGCCCTCCGAGGCTGAGGACCCCCCACCCAATGCCGGGAGGCTGGGCCCTCCGCAGCAGAGCGGGCGTGGCCTCCCTCACAAAGTGCAGGAACGGGTTCTCCCACCTCAGATAAGCCACAAAGACATGGGGGGTGGGCAGCAGGACGGGTGGCCGTGGTGTTGGGGGGACTGTCATGGTGGTGTGGCTGTCAGAGATGATGGAGCCAACCTGATGGGCACAGTGGCAGGATGCTGGTGATGGTGGCGGAGGCAGGGTTGGCATGACTGATGTGTGATGGGCTTGGCCATGTGCTAGAGGAAGGTCCTGGGCAGGTCCATGATAGAGGGCGGGGAGATGATGCTGGTGGTGGAGTGACCGCAGCTTCCTCTGGGGCTGGTGGAGACCAGAGGGGTCCGCGGCCGTGGGGATGCCCCTTGCTGGCTCTGGTCTAGCTGCTCAGGCCAGGGATGGATGAGCAGTGGTGACGGGGAGAGTCAACAACTCAGACCTCGTCAGGGGCGTGGGGCCTCTTAGCAAATGATGGCCTCTCTTCCTTTTTATGCCCTAACCTTCCTCTTTTCTTGACCTCGGGGTCAATAGCTATTCCTGATGGGGGTCAATCTCTTCAAGAGCGGAACAGCAGACAGACAGGTTATCAACTCCATTCTGGGGACCAGGTTCCTGCGTCTACAGCCTGCTGTGACTTTGGGCCTTGGGGTGGGTACATATGTTAGAGGAGCGTCCTGGGGGCTGTCCCCTTCAGGGAGGGCTGCCTGGGGAGCCAGACAGTTAGGGTCCTGGCTGAGGCCTGGAGGCAGCTGGTGATGATGGCTGGGTAGAGGCCGGCTGCCTCTGCCCCTGCCTCCGCAATGTCCCCAGCTCTGGGGAGCAGGACATAGACCAGCCAGCAGCACGTGGCATGGTGTTTCAGTGACTCAGTGACCCTTCCCCAGGGGTCACCGGCCCCCTGGGGATCCTTCGATTTCCCCAGCCAGATGTGACCTCCCCCCTTAGAGTGCCAGCCCCATATGGAGGCCAGATGTGGAGCTGGGTCAGCATGAGTCAGCCTGAGGTCGAAGAAGGTGGGTGATCACCAGGTTGGGCAGGGAGGGCCAGTGGGCCCCAGCCACAGCTCCAAAAAAGCCCGAGCCTGCAGGTCACTGCACTGAGTGGGGTCTCCTGCCACTAGTAGGGGTGGTGGGCTACAGGCCTTCCCCACACAGCGAGGCCCTGTCCCCACAGACAGGGGAGCCCGAGCCGGGGCCTCCCACCTCTGCCACCCCAGCGGCTGTAGGGTGCTGGGCTGTGGGGGGCCTGCCCTGCGGGCTGGGCAACCCCAGGCCCCATCCGTGCCCCTCCCTGAGCTTCCTCTCCTCTGAACCTCCCGGTTTTAGGAAGGAGGTGTGGGTAGTGGAGGCTGTCCAGTGAAAGGTATCTCCCATTTCACGAATGAGGAGACTGAGACTCATGTGGGGATCGGGGGAGGCAGGGATCTGTCCAAGCTGCCTGGGGACACCAGCCTGCTTCCCCTGCAGACAGGAGACACTTGCCTTCTCCCTGCTCACCAGCGACCTGTTTCCAGGATCACAGAGTACTTCACCCACGCGGGACTCAGGTGGGCATCTTCCCCCCGTGGGGTGGATCTCATGGGTCCTGACACTCCTGTCCCCTGGTGTGAGTGCCTTCGGATGAGGACCCCAGCACCCTCACTCTTCCTGCACCGGCTTTTACAAACCCTGTTGCCCCCTGTGTATGTGGCAGGCGGCAGGCTGGCAGGCTGGGCTTCCTTCCTGGGCAGCAGCCACCCTGGGCTGATCGCAGGAGAGACCAGCCTCTGTGACGAGGGCGCCCAGCTCAGCAGGGCAGGGCTAGGCCCCAGGTCCACTCTCTTGCAAAGCAGGGTGGCCGTCCCCTGAGTTCTACCTGTGGGCTGGGAATGCAGGGGGCCAGGCCAGACCATGACTGTTTCTCTGGGAACAAGGCTGGTGTCCTTCCTGGCTTTCTGATTTCCAGATTTCCTGATGTCTTCTCCTCCTGGGAGCCCTTGGCAATCAGATGGTCCCAGGCACCTCATGCCTCCCCTTTCCCCTCCCAAGAACAGAGCCTGAGCAGTGGGACCTGGCAGGGGACACTGAGGCTACCTCCATTTTGCTGTTAGTCTCAGAGGGGATGCACCATTACTTCTTTGGCTGAGGAGGGAAATGAGGGAAGCCTTCACCAGCCCCAAGTTGGCTGTCCCCACTTTATTCAAGGTCTGAGGTGGGCCTTGGTGGGTGTGGCAGGAGGTGGCAGCCCGGATTCCTGAGGAGCCTGATTTGAGGGGTCTGACCACAGTGAGCCTCCAGCCCTCTGCCTCACTTGAGGCAGACTGGGCGGGGCTCCTGTGCCACCCTGCCTGCACTCCCTCTCACACCACCTGCTCACCCCCCCCCCCCCCCCCGCCGCAGGTGAGCATCCCTGAGAACAAGGCTTGGCCCTGCTCCACCGTTTCTGACCTTAGTGGGGGGTTGGGAAACACGTGGTCAGGGCTGCATTTTATGAAAGCAGCTGCAACTCATGACACGCTTTCTGAATGGGGAGATTTATGGGGCTGTGTGGTTTTAATGGTTTCTGTGCGGTTAGTGTCCTCCCCGCTGTCTCTGAGGCAGATGGGTGACAAGTCTTCTCTGGCTGGACTGGCCCAACAGGAAGGTAAGGCTGGACAGGGGAGGCCGGGGCCGACCACCCAAGCCTCCCTGGGAGAGGCAGCTGCTGGGAAGCCTCTGAGGACCTGCTCTGAGCAGCCTATAAATCTTGGAGACCTCCGGGAGGCGGGAAGCCTCGGTGCAGAGGTGTCCCAAGCTTGCTGGGAGAGGACGGCAGCCCCCTGCCCCTCGCCCAGCCCCAGGGCTGGTGCCCCGGCCGCTGCCCCAGGCCCCGCCCAGCAGGCCATGCTCCGTAGGCTGGGCCAGCAGATGAGCGAGCGACAGCTGTCTCCTCCCCGCTGCCCTGGGCCGGTGCAGCAGGCTTGAGGAGGGTTCCTGGCATGAAAGCCCCAGAACTGCTGACAGGGGTGGCTGCTCTGGCCTGCAGGAAAGGTTTTCCTGTAGATATGGGGCAGGAGATGAAGTGCAGCCTGGCCCCTGGGACCTGGAGGCCAACTCATTTCTGTGGAGCTGCGCTCCCCTTGCTTTTCTGTGGGCGCCCGCTCCATCCTGCAGAGGTGCTTCCTGGGGTAGGGGGTGCTTCTGGAGCCAGCTTCACTCATGCTATCTCTGGGGTGCCAGTCCCACCCCTGCTTGTCTGGGAGCACCCCAGACTGAGCTGGGGACACTTCTCCCTGCTGGCTTTGTGCTGGGACCCTTTTCCTGCAGACGAGTCTCTGATTTAAGGGGTCTCAGCATGCCTCTTATCGCCCCGGTCTGATCTCACTGACCACCTTTCTGAGGGTCATCTCTGTCTCATGTCTGAATATGGGATGGGGGAGCCTCATTGAGGCCAGTTTAGGACGTCGGTTCAGGGATGTGGGGCTTAGGCTCGTTGGCCTGGAAGGAGCGTCATGTGGGTATAAGGGCCACATCCTCTGGGCCCGTGGTCCTAGGATGGGCCTCCTGTCAGGCAGTGCCACGAGCCCCCAGAAGCCCCCAGTCCTGGCTCCCAGCCAGTGGGGCATCAGAGGTGGCAGCAGCCCCTGCACTGTGCTGAGCCAAGCATGCTTCCCAAGTGTGCAGAGTGGGTCCCTCTGAGGTCACTGTTTCAATGTGTATTTTGACTGTTTTCAGCTGTGTGTGCACCGCGTGTGCAGCTCATACTTGGTGGGCTGTGTAATATGCAGAGGCGTTGCCAAGGGCAGCGGGAACGTGGATTTTTTCCAGCATGATCACATGAACTACCACCACCCAGCACTGCCCCCAGTCCTGTGCCGTCCCACCTGGTGGCCAGGGAGCTGCTGGGCTGGAAGGAGGACAAGGGCCAGTGCTTTGTCCTGACGGGCCTGTGTCCTCTGCTCTGGCCGCTGGATCCTTGAGGATGGCAAGGTATCCCAGAGCCGGGTTGCAGCTCCTCCGGGTTGCATCCTTGGTGTGAAGGGGGTCCCCTTCAGGCTGGTGCTGGCCAGGGAAGAGGAGGTGGGGGCAGCCATGGATGCCCTGCCTGGTGTTCCAGGGCATTTTGGGTGGTGGGGGAGCTCCAGGAACGGGGGGACAGAGGTCTCCAGTCCTCCTGCTGTGAAGGGCCACATTCCTGCAGGTCCAGGGAGTAAGAAAGTCCCCTTGGGGGCCTGGAGAGCCAGACCTGCTCCAGCCCGCTCTTTCTGCCCTCTTGTTAGCACAGCTGGGAAGGACCCCCCCCCCCCCCAGGTCTGTCTGCCCAGCTGGCCCTGAGCTGAGGCCCAAGGTCTGGAGTCTGCGAGTCCAGTTGCATGAGTTTGTTCACGCTGCCGGAACCAAGTACACAGTCTGAGGGGCCCAGACAACGGGAGTTTCTTTCTTCCTGGTCTTGGGGGTTGGCAGTCCTCGGTCAGGGTGCCCTCAGGCTTGTGGCCACTCTGGCCTCTCTCCTTGGCCTGGAGATGGCTGTCTTCTTGCTGTGTCTTCACACAGTCTTCCCTCCACATGTCTGTGTTACAGTTTCTTCTTGTGAGGACATCAGCCCTATCGGATTAGGGCCCACCCCAATAACTTCATTGTAACTATCCCTTAAAGACGCTGTTCTGGGGATCAGGACTTCACATATGAATGTGCAGGGGTCGGGGTAGGGATAAACAGTTTAGCTACCACCGCTGATCAAAGCCACATTCTTCAGGGGCCCTAGGCGGAGAGGCCTCCTGCAGCAGCCTTCTGGGGCCACTCCTGCCCACTCTGGCTGGGGGGCTCTGTGGCTGGGCCAGAGGTCTGAGGTCTCACGCAGGGAAACAGCTGCATCCTGGGGGAGGCTCATTCTGTATTCAGCTCAGTCCTGAGGAGAGGAAACCGGGGCCCTCAGGGATGCTGGAGGTGGCTCCCCCTTTGCTTCACTGAGGGGCATTCAGTTGCCACGGTGACCTCCGTCTGCACTGTCAAACACACAGCTTAGCTACTGCTCGGGGCTGGAGGGCTCCCCACCGCCCCCAGCTCAGAGTTCAGACTGTTGAGTCCCTTGGTGACAAAAACATGGAAACGGTTGCCATGGCAGCCATTCTTTGGAGCCCTCAGACTGGAGTGCAAAGTTCAGGATGCCCAGGAACAGCTGAAATGAAAATACGGGAAAATCCACCACTTCCTTCACCCCAGAAAGATGTCAGGTGGTATTTGCTGGAGGGTCCAGCCATCTCTGCCTCTTATCATCCTGGGCCAAGCGTGGGCACAGGAGGGGGACAAGGAGGGCCCTGGGAGTGAAGACAGCAGAATGGCCCCCAGATGCCTTGAGAGAGGCTGGCCAGCAGGGGAGGCCAGAACATGCTCTGGGTGGGCCCAGTGCCCAGAGCTAAGTGGGCAGGTGGTGACAGTACTGGGTGGCACCTTCCACACAGGCAGGAGATAAGCCTTCTTGGAGCAGTGACTTTGGCCCTGGTATGAGAAGGCAGGATTCCAGGATCAGTTTTGCCACTGCACATCCATTCCCTAGTGGAGTACCTTGGGCAGTCACCTCCTCCTCCATCCCTGGCCCTCGGAGAGGGTGGGGGCAGGCAGGATGGATCTGGCTGCAGGAGCTGGGGACCCAGGAGGCACCTGTGGCCCACCCGCCTGCCTGTGCTTCCTTGCAGCCGTTCAGATCCACATCCTGAAGGCAGACAAGGCAGGGGACTGGTGGAAGTTCACAGTGAACATCATCTCCGTGTACAAGCAGGGCACAAGCCGCATCCGCCGCGGTGACCAGAACCTGTGGATTCGCTCACGGGACATAGCCTGCAAGTGCCCCAAAATCAAGTCCCTCAAGAAGTACCTGCTGCTGGGCAACGCGGAGGACTCGCCCGACCAGAGCGGCATCGTGGCGGACAAGAGCAGCCTGGTGATCCAGTGGCGGGACACGTGGGCGCGGCGGCTGCGCAAGTTCCAGCAGCGTGAGAAGAAGGGCAAGTGCAAGAAGGCCTAGTGCGGAGGCTGCGGCGCGCCGGGCGGGCAGGCGGGCGGGGTGCGGGGCCGGCGAGAGCAGGAGCGGGCGGCCCGCCACCGCGGCATGGACTTGGCCCGCGAGGGCTTTCCCAGCTGGGGGGAGGGTGGGGGCGGGGACGCGACGAGGGCGGGGCCCTCGGTGGCCCCCGCCCCCAGCCCCGCCCCACGCGCCCCTGGGCGGCCAGGCCCCAGAGAAATGAGGGCGAGACTTAAGCTACCTCACGGGCTCCTTCCCCCCGGGGCGGGAGGGTGTCGGGGCAGGCGGGCCACACGTGAGGGGTAGAGAAGGGCACGTGAGGAGAACTGTGAACTCAGGCCTGCAGTCCGGGCGGGGGCTGAGCCAGCCCGGCCAAACCACCACCCTTAACATAAGACCCAAAATCCTTTCCTGTTCCCCCGACTTTTCTTTGGGAATTCCCACAGAAACCCTGGCTGTGACAACTTGGGCCCCGTCTGCAGGGGAGGTGGAAGTAGCCTGTCCAGCCAGCCTTACCCAGGTGGGCCACCATGACCTGCCACAAAGGCCCTCCTGGGTGGGGTTTAGCCTGTGTAGCCAGAACCATCAAGCCCCTGCTGGTCCTGCCCCCGCCCAGCTGAGGGGTGGGGGGTGCTGGCCCGGGCAGAGGGCAGTGGGCCCAAGGACACCCCTGAGAAGCCCAAGCCGGGTGGTCGGTCACTGCTCATGCTGGAGCTGCCTGTTGGAGGAGGCATTGCGAACGCAAAAACCTCCCAGAGAGTTTCCTTTCTGGAAAGTTGGAAGCAGCTCCTTTATGACATTTTCCAGGGGAGGGGGAAGGGGCACGGGCTGGGTTTATGGCAGTGACACTATTTGTGTAATGACATCAGCTCCCACAAGGCCTCTCAGCAGTGTCAACAGCTGGGAAGGGCCTGGAACGCAGGCTGTGAAGGCATCTGGGCCCGGCTAGGGGAAGGGGTTGCTGGAGTCAGGACCACTTCACTGGCTCAGTGAGCTGCTGGAGGACCCACGCCAGGGACGGGCAGGGGCAGGAACCACTAGGTTCTCGGGTACCAAGAAAGCCATGACCGCTTCCTGTGGCGGCCCTCACACCCCCCCCCCCACCCGTGGCTGTCATGAACAGCCTGGGCCGCACCTCGCCCACTCCTTTCTGGCTGCCCCCTTTCCAAAGCTTCCTGGAGATACCATGCCCCAGGCCTTGGTGTCTGATGGCTTCACACAGGGCCAGCCCTGGGGCCATGTGCCCCCCACCCCCAGCACCGCCCAGGGGTCCTTGGTCCACTTCCTCACAGCCTGCACAATGAATTCGAGGCCGGGCTCCTCACTCAGTCAGGAAATTGGTTTCATTTTTCCCTGCTGGAGTTTGGCTAATCACAAGGGTCATACCAAGTATGAAGCTCGGGCCTGAGCGGTTTGGCCTCCCCAACTTGGGCCTGCAGCCGGCCGCCATCACCCAAGCACCTGCTCTGTGCCAGGCACCCCTGTAAGCTCCCGTCATCTTCACAACCCTGAGACGGCAGTCAGCCCTCCCCCAACGCCCAGCGTGGTCTGAGTACCTATTGTCGGCCCACAGTCCTTGAGAAGCACTGCCCGGCTAGGGCGGTGGTCTCGTTTCTGTTCACACCAGACTGGCTTCTCTGCCCTGCCCAGAAGGGCCGTAGTGGTCCCGCCACCTCCCACCCTGGGCCTGAGTCTCCCCCCAGGTCCACGGAGAGCTTGCACTGATGGTCTCTGGGCCCCTCTGGTCTGGAGCCAGCAGCCTGCAAAGCAGCAATGCATCTTGCTTTAAATTCGGCCACCCTCCACCCTTGCCCTCCTGCTCAGCACCCTGAGGGCAAGATAGCCTGGCTTCTGGGGAGTGTCCGGGTGACCAGATCAGCCAGGCTGCGGTGAGGACACTATTGGGATTTTAGTCCTCACAGGCTGCCTTCCCCACTGCATGGGCCCAGCCCAAACCCAGCCCACCTGCCTCCAAATCCAGCCACCACTTCAGCAGTGAGGACCCATCGGTGGGAAAGCACCCCTCTTCCTCCCCTGCCCCCCTTTCCCTTGCGAGGAGATGGAAACAGGCAGTGAAGTGTTCTGGTTTGTACAGTTAGGAAAGGATGTAAAATGGAACTAGATTTTGAAGAGTGTATTAATCAGAGTTGTGATATGTAGGTGTTTGAAGAAAAACATACCCGATTAGTTTTTTTTTTTTTTTGAAAGAGTCCCCAGTTGTCCTTTTTCTTACCTGCTGGGTGGTCTGGAGGCCCTGACAGCAGAGTCCCTGCCTCTCTGACACAGTAACACTGAAGACTGGAGTGGAAGGAAGGGGGGATCGATGGGGGACTGCCCCTTGGACTCACCTGCAGGAGGTGGCTTCTGTCTGGAGCAAGCAAGGTAGGAGGCAGCAGCCTCAGGTCCCCACAGACGGGAGGGAGGGAGACTTGCCGTCCAAGCCAGGGAGGTTGGGCGCTGCCCCGGGGCCCGTTGTGACCACCTGGTGCCCTGCCTCTGCAGTAGCCGCAGGAGACGGGTGCAGACTGTCTTTGGCCCAGGTTGGAATGAGACTGAAATCCAGGAGACCCTGAGGGGTCAAGAAATGGTCCCTGTAGGAGATTTAAAAATGTCAGGGCCTCAATGCTCAAGGGAAGACTGGAGAGTGGACCAACTAGACTCACTGATGTGGTTACTGGGCCACGGTTCACGGCCACAGCCGTGCCATAGCCTAGGGGTGCCGAACTGTGTCCTCGTGGGGCCGCACCCCTGCCAAAGCCAGGCCAGCCCCACTCCCTAGGTCATCAGACATCACCCCCCTTCCCCTGCTCCCCAAGGCACCTCCCCTCCCCCCCGACCCCCTGCTGCGTTTCGGAGTTCTGTTCACTCAGAATTGTAAATGTTTAGTTGTGACCATGACATACTGTTTGGGTCAGTGTTCCTTTCCAATGCATACTAATATATTATGGTTATTATATATGAATATATTTAATGACATGGAAAAAGTTGTGGATTTTTTTTTAAGTTTTTTTTTGTTTTGGTTAGAGTTGTAATGGACCCAGATGGAACTTGTAACGTGGGCCCCACATGCTAGAACTAAATTCAGATATCAATTAAATAAACTCTTGTACACTGTTCTCTGTCTCCTAGTCTTTATTGGTGGCCCGAGCTATGGGTGGTCGGCATGTGGGGAGAGTCTCCAGGCCATTTAAGGAATATGGCTTCTGGTCTAAACTCCCCAGCACAACAGAGCCCCTAGTTTTTCATAAAGCCTGAGACACAACTCCCAACTATCCCCTAAAAAAAACAGGAAAAGTTCCTTGGAAGGTCCTAGGGGCTTGCTGGCTCTGAATGCGATTTTGAGCTAAAAGGCTCTCACATGGGACAATTTTTTTCAGCCCCTGAGAACCCATCCTTGGGCTCTGTCCTTGCCACTCCCTGGGGCTCCAAGTCGGGGGACCCCAGGGGACAGGGTAGAGCTCACCTTTGAACCTATCTGACTCAGAACATGCAAGTAGAGGTTTTACCTTTCACAGAACCAGTTTCTTCTATTCAAAGCCAAGAAGAGACTCACCAGCAAAGACAATAGGGTTAGTGATCCTCCAGAATTTTTCTCAAACCATCGCTAGGGCTTTGTGCGGTCGGTGCAGGGACTGGGCCGGTGCCAGCGCCACGCAGCCACCAGGCGCTGCGCTCACTGGGTTTCTGTGAAGCTGTATTTAAACCTCCAAATGGTTGCGATTTCTCTATTAAATAAACAACCCAGTCATTAGGAACACGTTGCGTTACCACGCGAAGTGGAGCCAATGGTCGGCTGGAAGCTGTAAACTTCTGCGCCCAGCTGTTTCGAAGACAAGTCTCACCACGCAGACTCAGCCAGCCCCTGGACGGCATGGAGAGCCCTTGCCTGCTGCGGGGAGAGCTCACCAGGCCCGCCCAGCCTCCTCCAGGGCCCGGCTCTAGGAGCGGGAGCTGGGCGCTCGGAACCAGGGGTCAAAGCCAGGGTAGGGGGGCAGACGCGGGGGTGGGCCCCATGGAGGTCCCTGCCAGAACAGCAGCGCCTGCCACTGGGTGGGCAGGGACAGGATACAGGTCTCAGTTGGCCGGATGGGCCGGGGAGAAAGCAAGCCTCTTCTGCCTTCTCAGGCTCTCTTCAAAGCCAGTTCAGACCCGGCTGGACTGGTGGCACACTGACGGGCACCTGGGTAAGTGCTCTGGGCGGTGCTTGGAAGTTGGATTCTTGGCTTAGTCATTTTAGGTCCAGGTCCCAGTTGTCAAGGACCTTCATGATGTGGCTTTTTTCTGTCCTTCATAAAAAGTCTGTGCTCAAGGGTGCCGTCTCCCTCGGGACTCCACCACCGCCAAGCCCTGTGCTGGCAGCTGCAGCCCCCGGCCCGAGGCCTGAAGCGAGCGAGCACACTGTTGATCAGAGACATCAGAACATGGGTCATCAGCAGCTCCACCGCCTCCCCGGGCCTTACGCTCCAGCTAAGGAGAGAAGGCATGGATGTCGGCCCAACTCCATGCAGGAAATCAGCAGGCTGGCTGCAAAGTACTGAGCCAAGGTGGTTGGAAAAGTCCATTTTAGGGACTGGAATGCCGAGGCACAGGGAAGTCAGTGAGCCCATCAGGGACTCAAGATCTAGCGTGGTCTAGTCAAAAGCCCAGACCCCGCTGGGTGAGGGTGAGCAAGCCCCCCAGAGTCTGGCCAGCTCTCAGGGAGGCTGACGCATTCGTGACCCGCCCTGTGGGACAGGGACCGCCCTAGTGGCAGAGACGCGCCCAGGCGTCAGGTTCTGTTGAACAGACAGCTGTGTCTGTGCTCTTTTAAGACTAAATAAAGACGTGTAAGAAATATGCCAAGAAAAACGAGCAGTGAAAGGACGAACAGAGCCGGTGAGAAATAAAGCAGTGAGTTCATCCGTCCGTATCCTGCACTGTATCAAACCGGAGACTCAGCGGGACGGAAGGTCACTTCTGGAAGGAGGGGGATGCTTGCTGCTCCTGGCGTGTGGCTGAGGGAACTCCGAAGCCCTAAGAAGCAATTAGAAGAGTCTTGGCCTGCTTTTTGAAATAAAGGAGGAATAACCCCACTTCAACTTCCGCAGGGCTGGGTGAGAAACCCAACAAGGTGAAGGATGATCTTTAGTCTATGCAAAGAGCTCTCGGCGTAACCTGGAGCTGAGCAGGCAGGCGGAGGGGCTCTAAGGATGCTGAGGCAGCTCTGCTGACTGGGAGGGAAAACGCAGCGACAGGCCGGCCAGCAGGGCTCAGAGGACCGACCCATCAGGAGGGAGCCCAACAGCTCTGGAAGCAGAGGGCCAGCAGGGACCCATCAGCAGCCGCATGGAAGGAGGGGCCAGGGCCCTGCCAGGCCCGGGGGGTCCTGAAAGGAGCAGGCCATCCTCGGGCCAGTGAAGGCAGGTTTAGTTAGTTATTAATGATGAAGCTTCAAGGGAACAAAAGTACCAGTTGTAACCAGGTATCTGGATTTCTTTATATGGCATCCAGACTTTAAAAGCTTATAATTAATAATCAGTGAAGTTAAACAATACTCATACTGTTATCTGAATAAAGCCTACTTTCATTGAAAACGCAGCTGAGGTGAGGGGTCTTGCCCTCTCTCCTCTACACTTAGGCTGCGGTCGCATTGCCCACGTCACCGATTTGGAGCCCTGTGCTCACCAGGGACCGTGGGCCTGACGCCTTTGAGGGGGAAAACCAGGCCTGGCCAAACGCAGCTGGAAAATGCCCTGACTCCAGGATGGGCCCCAATACAACTGACCCCTGAAGCGGCTCGCCCCAGCCACTGTGACGCTTTGCCAATTTGGGGCTGCCCTTCAGTTCAGAGTGGGGTGGGGGGTCTCACATGAGAGGCCCACCCCAAGGAAGCGGAGAAAAGGGGAGGCCCCTGCTAGGCACCAACCCGCCCCTGGGCCCGGCACTGCCCAGGCCAGGACAGCAGGTCCTCCCGGCCCAGCCTGACCAGCGTCTCACCCCCTCCCCTGCCTGCAGGCCCACAGAAGTGAAGTCACTGGTCCGGGTCACCCAGCTAGCGGTGCCGGACCGGGCCTAGAGCCCACTCAAAGGAACAGAGGCCACTGCGTGCAGACATCAGCTCAGCGTTTGGCTCGAACAGGCCTGTCCTCGTGGCTGAGCCAGGACGCTGTGGCTCTGGTTCAAAGCCACCCCGTGAGTTGCTGGGGCTCCATGCTGAGCAAGTCAAGAGGAGGTGAGAAAGTCAAACAGACCTTCAATGCCACCTCCCACGAGCCCCAAAGTGGGGAGCTCCAAAGAGACGCTGTTTACACAGACTTGGGGTTTTGCACAAGACTGAAAGATGCACTCTGCGGATGCCTGACCTTCCATCGGGGGGTCCAGTAGCAACCGTCCCCCCACCCCTCCAGGAAGGCGCCTCCCAGGGCGCCTTGCCACCCGAGAGCCCGTGGACCCCGTCCAGCCCGGCCCCTCTCCTTTGGGAGCACACCCGCCTTGAAGCGAGCCAATCCTTTGCTTCCCCATCCCAGTCCCTGCCAGCCCGCCTCACGCTCACGCCTGCCCGGCTCCCATCCCTGGGCCATCGCCCGTCCGAGCACGGGCCCGGGCATCCTGCTCCGTCTCCTCCCGGGCCCCCCCCCCCCCCGTCAGGGCCTCGCCCAGGTCTGCAGGTGCAGGCAGCCCCGGAGATCGGCAGGCACTGGGTCCTGACGGGAGAGCTGCCCTGCCCTGCTGCCCTCACGTCCTCACAGCGTCTGCTCTGGTGCCCTGGGTTGTATGAGGACCCCCGAGCCCATGTGGAGACCATGTGGCCCAGCGAGTGTCGACTCCAGTACGCGGAAGAACCTCAGCTGAGCCACGCAGGGGGCGCTGCGCTCACACGCGCTGACTCACCTGACCCTCGCGGCAACCCGCGGACCAGGAGACCATCTTCTTTCCAGTTCCTAGAGGAGGAAACGGAGGCACAGAAGGGGACTGTGTTCGTGGTCACGTAGCCGGAGACTGGCGTGGTGGTCACTGGGGCTGCCCAGCACCCAGTCCAGGCCCAGGGAACTGTGAGCAGCGGTGATGGGGTCACATCTGGGCAGAGCGTTCAGCTGCTGGTGTGAGGGTTCCCAGGGTCCCCTTTCTTCTCCGGAGCCCGTGGGCACGGCCAGGTTGGAGCCCTGGCAGAGCTGCATGGATGTGCTGCAGGACTGAGGCACTGACGCTTGGGACCCAGCCACACTGTTCGGATCTGGTGGCTGTGGCTGCAGCTCTGTCCTGGCTGATACAGGGCGGAGTCCAAGCGTGAACGCGGGCAGGCCAGGTCTAGGGCCAGCCTGCCTCCCGGGTGAGGGCCATGGGTCATCGCCAGACACAGGCACACACACCAGGTGGAAGCGGGGCCAGGCAGGGCCTGGAAGGGACCCGGCCCCTCCAGGGAAAAGCTGCCCAGAGAGGTCACCCACCCTCTGCAGCGACTCACAACTGACCAAGCACGGAGCCGTGACTCTCTTCTGATGGAGGGCTGGGGTCTGGACCCAGCTCTTCCCAGTGCACCGGAGTCTCAGGTCTCAGGGTCCCAGGAAATAATGCTGTGCCAGGCTGCACCGTGGTCCTCCTGTGCCTGTCTTGGCCCCAGGGGTTGGGGTGGTGGTGGCGGGAGTGGCCAGGTTGCACCCTCTGGAGAGCAGTCACTGGCGGTCTCTAGGAAATCCAAGGGGAACCCCCCCAGGACCCCCGCCCCACGCCCGTTCTCTCCTCTTCCTCAGTAAGATCTTATGGTTGGAAACCGCCCGGCACCAGCCCTCATTTTTCCCCCTGAGCCGTGGAGGGCGAGGCCCGCCAGCCCAGCCTGCCTTCCGTCCAGCTGGGAGGGCATGTGTGAAGCGTGGCCCTCTGCCCCTTCCAGCCCGGACTCACTGCCACTCCCTCGGGCCGGGCACCCTTTGCAGGCCTGGCCATCTGTCTGCTCTCACCATCCATGCAAGCACACATGTGTGCAATGAACACTCACACATGTGTAAGGATACACATCAGAGCTGGATAAGGAGCCAGAGGCACTGTCCTGACATCATAACCACACTTTCTTTGAAGCCTAAACATGCTCCCTCCTGATCATTTCCCATCCCACCCACCGATACAACAGACTTGATGCCGGCTGCTTATAAAGATGTTTCAGTCTTGAAAGAGGGTTTACTACCTGAGGAAAGAAAAAAGAACGCGCTCCTAGGTCTGAAGGTGAGTCCAGAGATATCTCACCTCTAGGGGTGCTGAGGCTCGGGGTGGGAGGGGCCTGGGCGGAGCGGCAGTTACACCAAGACACGTGTCTGTGTAACAGCGCTCCTGTCACCCCTTCCTCCCTGCCTGGACACACGTGGCCTTGGCTGTTCACTTGTGCCCCACGTGGGCACAGAACTTCCCCAAGCAGACCGGACGTTCGAGGCTACAAGCTACCTATTAATTCAGCATCACCCCCCAGGGTGCCCAGCATGCTGCAGGGTGGCCATGGGGACGGTGACTGCCGAGGGACCTCGGGCTAGCACCCAGATGGCCAAGGCAGGACCCAAAGGGCCACACCGCCTGATATCCAGGTGGCTCTCCGAAGCCGCCATGTGGTTCACCTTTGCTGAAGCAACGCACGTCAAGAGTTCAGAGCTTTGGGGGTGTTTATTGAGGGCAGCTTTCGCGAACCAGGAGAATGCTGAGCGTGTCCCCCTCCCTGGCAGGGGTCACAGCAGGTGGCCCCCTGACTGCCACTAGTTGGTAGGCCAGACTGCGACGACCACGATAGCCACGAGCAGCAGGAAGATCACCATTATCAGCCCTGAAAAACAGAAGCAGACAGAACGCCCTGTAAGGAGTCACGACAGAAGGGCATCGCACGTCCTACCAGGCGTCCTCTGTCTGTGAAGTAACAGGCGAGTCAGGATCGTGGGGTTGTCTGGCCGCCAGGACTGCCCACCTCAGACTGAGAAGCTGCTTCTAGAAGGTCAGGGTCCCAAGAGTTCAGCAACTTATTCTCTTACAGGAAGTCACTAACACATGATTGACCTTATTAGCTAGATACTCACTGGCCACATCTGGCTTCAAGAGCTTAAGACAGCGGCTGGCATGGCCAATGGCTGCCACACCGGACAAGGACAAGGAAGGACACGTCCATCATCGCAGAAGTCCTGCCGGACAGAACGGGCAGCGAGCGCGCGGCTGGGGTCCTTTCACTTCCTGCTGCACCCCAGCTTCTTCAGCGCCGCCGGGGGTGCAGACGCGACCCACGGTCGTTGACTACGAGTGGCACACGTGCAGTGTGTTTTCAGTCCTCACTCTGCACTTGGGAGAGCCTCCCCATGGGGAATTACCTTCCCCTCTTCTTGAATTGGTTTTGTTAAATTGTATTTTTCTGGGAAATGGCCCATTTTTGTTGAGTATTCAGAAGTCTTGCCATAAAACTGTTTGCTTTATTCTCCTATAATTTAAACACCTGGCTGCATCTCTGTCCTCATCTCTAACGCCCCTTGTTTGTGTGTTCACTTCTCTAGCCATGACACAAGTGACCTCTTTTTATTAATCTTTTGACTTTGTTGATCACCTCTCATTTATTTATATTAATTTCTGCACTAATTTTTATTAATCCTACCATTCAGACTTTGGATTTACTCGTTTTTTTCTCTCACTTCTTGACTTGAAAGTTAATTCATTCACTTCCCACTTTCTTCTAAATATTACCCCTCTAAACCTACACCCTGCACGGTTTGATAGAACATAATTTCATTATTGCTAGTTTCTAAACTGTAAATATTTTTAAATGATCAACAGTGTCTTCTTTGGCCCAACAATTATTTGAAAGTGACGTTTTAAGATTTCCAATTATATTGAAACGTGCTTATCAAAACAGGTGTTTTTTAAATTCTGGGAGAATATTGCATGTACTGTATTTTGACATGACAATCGTCTGTGGTTCCTATTGTGACAAAGTCATAAGCAGTATTAGGACTCCCGTGGCTTGTGACCTACCTTCTTATTTGAAGAAAATGCTAAATCTCAATTGGAAGTTTGTGAAAACAAGGAGGCCATTAGCTCTCTCACCCAAGTTCACAGACGCTGAGTTCTACCCACAGACCCTCGGGCTTCAGGGTAGCTCAGGCCAGGTCAATTTTAAACTCAACCCATGTGAGCACCGCACGCCCATGGTTTTAAATACCAAGGAAGAACTTAAAAATTTACGGCAAGCTTCCGAGTCATCTCCCTGTAATGGTGGGTGAGTTTTTTTCCAATACACCTTCTTTCTCTGATGAGCCAATCGCATGAGAACGCCGCCTCTTGGGGACCTAAGGTTTTTCTTTTTCTCCCGTCTTCATAAATGTAAACCCAAGCCTCTACATCGGGGGTCTACAAACTGAGGCCCAGGGGCTATATCTGCCTTGTGGTCTGTTTTCCTACAACCCATGAGTTCAGAATGGTTCTTATATTTTTAAAGGATTGTCAAAAAAGAAAAAGAGGGGACACGCCATCTGGGGTCTGCACAGCCTAACGAATTTACTATCCGGCCTTTGACGGAATTTGTGGTCGCTGCTCCGCGTCACAGTGGCCGGTGACTGGCGGCTGTGGCATCACTTCCTCACTTGGTTCTGTCCCCAGTTCTCTCTCCATTTCCTTCCTCTGGGGATTTCCTTTCTTCCTTGTGAATTCAACCATGCAGTAGCATTGCAGGGGGTGTTGTAACATTTTACCTAGCATTTCAGGACGCTTGCAGTAAGGGGGGATGTGAATATGATCTTATTCTATTCCCTTGCAGCACCAGGAGCACATCTTTCCATTCATTTCTGCCTCTAGAAACATCTTCAGGTTGACCAAAAGCCCCACCTGGGGAGGAATCCCACTACTTCTTGGCTGGGGGAAAGGTTTCTATCGTGCAATCTATTTCCTTAAAAAAGAGTGGAAACAGGGAAGCAGACAGGCCGAGGCGAGGCATCCAGGGACCTGCTGGCCCTCAGAGCCCAGGCTGCCCCGAAGAGGAAGAGAGAGGAGAAGGCAGGGTGTGGGGTGGCTCAGAACTGGCTCTCAGTTGGGATCGGAGCTGGAGCTGTGCGGCGAGGGCTCTGGACCGAGGCTGCGATGGTCCAAAGGAGAGGCCTTACAAGTGGCCCTGAATCTTCCAGTCAGGGTGATTATGATGAAAGCAGAATGAGTGATGAGGACAAAGAAATCAAGAACAGTAACTGGTTGGGGAGGAGAAACCGCACGTCTGGTCTGAGTTTATACGCATGAAGCCTACTATCCAAGGGGAGAGGCCCCAGGGCCGCCATGGCCACGACCATCTCCCAGTAGGGCCACGGCAGAGGGCTGACCTGCCGCTCTCCGGACACAATCCTCTCCCCACCACTGAGCTGGAATGGGACTCGGATCAGGTTACTGGCTGGCTCAAAACTCTCCAATGGCTTAAAATCCAAACTCTTCATGGTGTCTGAAGGCCCTGTGCTCCTGAAGCTGTCCCTTTGTTTGGGCCTCCCTGGCCTTAGGTGCCTCCAACACGCTGCATGCCCTCCTGCCTCCGCCACTGGCACGGGAGCGCCTGCGACGGGGACGGCCCGCTGGGTTCACCACCACGTCCCCAGTATCCAGAACAGAGCCCAGCGCACATGAGGGGCCAAGGCATTCTTTTCTCTATAAATGAATGAATGCACTGAATGTCTTGAAGAAAAGCCAGTGAGCAGGACACAGAAGGGACAGGCGACAGGGAGAGATAAGTGCGGAAGATGTGCCAAGGAGGCCGAGAAGAAAGAAAATTCAGAAAAAGGCCACTCCCAACCCTCAGACCCTGAAGGGACACCAGGAGGGCAGGGAAAAGCCCCCGGGCTCTGGAGACGGTTCACAGCGCAGCATGAAGGCGAGGCTGGCCGGGCCCATCAGAACCATTGTTAACACAGCGACTCCTCTTACAGCTGCTGATTCTTCTGTCACAGAAACTTGTGCCCCAGGAAAGGTATGACAGGGTTCACAACAGCTGTGAGAAATGAAAACGCACCTCTCCGGCTGACACTTTCGATAGTTAACTTGATAATACATGATAAACCGGGTTCTTGTCCGGAGATGAAAAGGCGGACTTTGACAGCAGTGACAAATAAGGCTTGTCCACTTCAAACCCTCTCAGAGCAAACAGGGCTCCTTTGGGAAGGAGGCTCTCGGCGGGTTTAAGTAAACTGGGGAGCCCGAGGGCCAAGTGAGGAAGTCGTTCTAAGATGCAGGTGACAGGCTGAGCCAGGGCAGCCTTTCGGATTCCTAAGGGGCAAAGAGGAGATGTTGACACACCTTATCATGGCGATCCTCTAAGGACTCTGGCTGTTTTGGAATGTGAGCACAGCTCTGGCACCTTCCTTGAATGGAGTCTCTCTCTGCGGGAGGTTTTGGAAAGAGTGACCAAGGATCTTTCTAAAGCCGGGGGGCCATGTTGCAGCGGGCGTGGACCCTTCACAAGGCCCCGCTTGCCTGGTGCTCAACCTTGGCAACAGATAACGCTTGTCCCTGTTTCACTGAGGAAGCTGAGGTTCTGGGAGGCAAACTCTTTTCCCTAAGGCCCCGCAGCTGGACAGAGGGAGAGCTGGAACTGGGATCCAGGTGGGGCTGACCCTCCAGCCACACTCTGCACCAGGGGGGCCCAGCTGGGGGAGCCTGGTTCCCGACACGGTGTGGGGTTCACCAGGCACAGAGGCTCAGACGGACATCTTTGGGCTGAAACACTAAAATAAAGAGGGTTTTTTTTTTTTTTTAACTCTTTCCTTTTCTTTCTTCTTCCTTCCAACAGCTTTTTAAGGTGGGAAACTGAAACAAATACAAAAGTAGACAAAAAGCCCTACGGGACTGTGAAGAACTCAGCACCCGGCTTTAACTAGTAGCAGTTCGTGGTGGATCTGGTTTCGTCTACACCCTCACCTGCTCCCCGCCCCCGGTGTATGATTTTGAAACAAATCCCAGACAGATTTCACCAACAAATACTTCAGTAAGCATCACCAGAAGGCATCATGGGAAAACCCGTCTGTTATGGTTATGGGGAGAGGGGAGGGATAAATCGGGAATTCAGGATTTGCAAATACTAACTACTGTATAAATAAAGTAAACAACAACGTTCTACTCTGTAGCACAGGGGACTGTATTCAGTATCTTGTCATAACCTATAAAGAAAAAGAATATGAAAACACGTACAGGTATGTGTGGCTGAAACATTATGCTGCACACCAGAAATTGACACAACATTGTAAACTGACTACACGTTGATAAGTAAATTTTTAAAAAAGAAAGAAAATCCATCCGTGCCCCGACATGTGACACAGAGGAGCTGCCGTTTCTTTAAGACAGAGGCAGGGAAGAGCCCCTGACATTTCAGACATCGGAAAGCGGCTTCTGCCTAGAGGACGCTGGAGACGAGCCACTGATGGCCACGGGCAGGACGTGAACGGTGCTTGGCCACGTGTGACAGGCAGAATTTCTTTCTCTTGCCTCAGAGTAGGGCTTAGACCTCAGGGGGTCTAGTCATCCATCCTTCCCGCTAAGGAAATGTTTGACATTTCAGAACGAGGAAAGACAGTTGAACTTCTGGGCACCTGCCAACTTCTTAAACAATGGGCGCTCTCTGCCCCCGACCCCGGCCCACAAACACCTGGCGGGGCTGCGGCCACGGGGACCTTTCATGCACACGTCACTCTGCCCTGTGCTGGCCCGCTGGCACCTGGCGAGGCAGGCTTTCCCTTCCAATCCCCCGGCACCCCTTTCAGGGGCCGGCAGGGGAGGAGGCCAGAGTTACAAGAGTGGAAAAAGATGTCCGTTTCCTCTGGTCAGTTTACCAGATGAGTATTACTCAACCACTCACAATATTTACAAGTCTCGCTCATGGCAATTACAAAAAGATGTAAGAAAACAAACTGCTTTGCAAATGGGGAAAGGGCATGAAACCCAGTCTCTCGGGAACCGCGGTGTGCTTGCTGAAGACTGTTCATCTGGATGAGTGGTCCATACTTTTTTCCAGTGAGACACTGGAAACCTGCAAATGATGGCAGCTTTACTCCAGCCCCAGCGTAGGTAACGGCTCCCAGTGCTTCCTGCTCAGGGGAGGAAGGGAGGATATGGAGCCTAGCTTTTCTTGAGAGCATGAGAGCCGGCCTCTGTAGTGGCCAGTTCTCCCCTTAAGAAATGAGGAAAACTTGGGCGACGATAAGCATGGTGGGCGAGGAGGGGGCTGGAGGGGCCAGGCGGCAGGAGGATGTGAAGGCCAATTTTTTAATTTTAAATGGAGGTACAGGGGATTGAGCCCAGGACCTCGTGCATGCTAAGCACTGAGCTGTAGTACCCCCGGCAGGCCAGTTTTCTCTGGAAGCCTTTTTATCTGGTTTTGCTTATCACAAGGAGAGCCACACAGGCTGCCTGCGGGGGTTGGCTGTTCGGAACCACAATGTCTATTCTCCCATCGTCAGCTTTGTTCTTCACACTGGAAGGGTCACGGCCAACAAACAGCTCTCACGTCGCCTCTCGGGAGCCACAGAGGGCATTTACGCGGGACTCCTGCAGCTGTTTGTTCCCCAGTTGTGCCCATCAATAGGTGACATTTGCTTGTGTATTAACCAGAGGGTTCTCACTGATCAAACAGACTTTTTGCAGCAGACTTCTGAGCTGAGGTGGGGAATCAGCAGGAGAAAAGCCAAAACCGGAATATTTGTTTTCCAAAGTTCATGTAAATGTTCCCTTTAATCCCATTCCTGGGTAAATAAGCTAAGAAAAGAGTAGACAGCCGGGCAGAGAAGGTGAGCATATTTACATTTTGATTTTCAGATTGAAGGTTTGAAGAATTGCAGTCACCCCTGAGATCACCCCTCGGCCTGGACCTGCCCCTGGGAGCTGGGTTCGCTGTGCTGGTCGGACCACGGGGCCTGAGCACCAGCCGTCTTCCTCCAACCCGCCTGGCAGCTCCTCTGGGTGCGGGGGGCCCGCCCTGGGGGCCTGGGTTTGCCCCGACTCTGGTGGTGGTGGCAGGGGAAGGACAGGCATCTCCTGCCTCTGTTCTCCTCGCTCTTGAATGGATTTCACACCACAGTTCCACATTTTCATTATCCCCCAATTGTGCTTCCATCAAAATACGGTGCACAAGTCATTCCTTATCTGCTGACTCTGGTTTTGTTCTTTCTCTGCATTCAAGCCAGCCCTCCAGGCTTCCCTTTCTCTGTTGGGGGGTAATCCTTCCTCAGCAGCTCCAGCCGGCTCCCTGCCACCTCAACAGGCCTTACACCCCCGGCCCCATCCCCTTGCTCCCTCAGCCCTTTCTCAGCTACCCCAGGGCAAGGTGTTGCCCACCCAGCTCGGATCCCACTTCCTCCATGAAGACGTCGCCGTCCCTGGAGTCAGAGACGCGCTCAACGACTGGCCTCCATCTTTACATTCTTATATTACTTATTAACATTTCTTCCCTTAGGGCACAGGACCTCTGGAAACAAGGTCTGACATGGTTGGAGGGCCCTGGGTTGGGGAGGCAGGAAGAGCTGACCTCAAACATGCCCACTTTCCACCTGTGACACGTCGGGAAGGTTCTTTAACCCTTGAGTTCAGTTCCACCACCTGCAAAACAAGCCTAAAAATACTGACTTCGCAGGCTTGCTGTGAGGATTCCATAAAATGAAGTATATAAAACTCCTGCATCTTAACTGGCACTCTGTAAATGCGGACAGTCACTCTCACTCCTTGTATAACCCCTGTCCAGGAACGGTGCCTTGTGGATGGCAGATGAGAGCTCTGGTCTCTTGGCTTAATGACAGAAATAAAATGTCACTCATTCCAAGAGAGAAGGAAGAGGAGCAAAAACAGAGGGACACCTGGGTGGCATTTAGCTGAGAAACAGCCCGATCGCAGCCGAGGCCTGGCGGTAAGGACGGGCGTCCAGGAAAGGCTGGCCATTCTGAGCGGAACATCTGGCAGCATCCGTTTCAGTTACGAGCCACAGGAAGGGCAGGCGCTGGCTGAAGTCAGAAGGCACGGAGAGCCCAGCCAAGTGGGCACCAGGCGAGAGAAGCCGTGAAAGACCGCAGAGTGAAAGGCCTTTGAGGAAGGGGGGTCAGGGCGGGGACACACGCTGAGGGCCCGGCTGCAGGCGAGGGGAGGAGACAGTCAAAGCAAACCCAGCGGGGGACCTAGCAGATGGGCCGGGGCCCCGAGGGAGCCACGAAGGGGTGCCCAGCGTCGTGACGCGTTCTGCCACGTGGAGGCTGGGCAGAGCGGGACTGGGGCTGCGGTGCCCGGGCAGCGTGGGTAAGGACAATGAAAACCACAGGGTAACAAGACGTCAGAAAGCCAGAGCTGCTGTCACGCCGCGGGGCGCACGCGCCCTGAGAGTCTCAGAAGCTCTGACCTCAGGATCGTTTTCACCATCAGGCTGGCAGAGCACCCATTTCCCCCAACTGACAGGTGAGAAGCGGGGCCTCAGAGCTGAGCCGCCCCATGTCGCCCTCTCGAGTCTGCACTCTGCCTCGGCCTCCTGTCACGCTGCATGAACATGTCAGGGACCGCGTTTTTGCGCCGACTTGCCAACCCCAGCCTGGCCCCCCGCCGGCCCGCGTAAGCAGGCAACCCCAGGCCTCTGCACCCGTGTCTGCAGGGCCGATGAGGGGACACACATCTCCCAGGGCCCAGGGCGGGGGCCGTGATGCTCACCAGCCACGGCCTGCCGCTCACCGGTACTGACTAACCACGGCCTCTGTTCTGACAAGTCCAAGCTTCCTGAAGGTGAGAACTGTGGTCTTCTCTGAAGGGACCCTTTGGAGTGACGAGCCTGGGGCCCCCAAGTGTGTCCGGGCTGGATTTGTGTGGAGGTGACGTGGGGACGAGAAGGGCACCTACCTCATGCTGGCAGCTCAGCTCTGAAGGCCTGGGCCCCGCAGGGGGGCATTCATCTCCCCAGCCCCCAGTGACACCCCACTTCCATGTGGACCAGAGCTCACGCTCCAGGTACACAGAAAAACGTGCAAAGAATCCAATCTACCGAATAGGAAGCCGGCTGTGGGGGAGAGGAGAGTGGGGCAGGGGAGAGACATCTGGGGGCCAGAGAGAGTGAGCGTGAGCAATTTCTGGGCAGGAAGCAGGGATCGGGGGGAGGGTGACCCAAGCAGAGTGGAGGTGGGATGAGGGAAAAAAGAACTTGCCTAGAAACAGGAAATTAAAAGGAATTAAAACTGCAAGGGACGGGGCAGGGGAACTGGATGGAGGCCTAGCGAAAGGCAGGCTCCCGAGGCCTGGGCTCCAGGAACGAGGGGCGTGCAGGGCGTCAGAGCCCCTTTGCCACAGCCCCCAGCGTGGTGAGGCTGGTGCTTGGTCCACAAAGGCTAGCCATGGGGACCTGAGAGCTCATTGCACTGGCCCAAGGCTGGGTGAGCACCCTGACCAACTTGCCCGAGAGAGTTAGATTTACCCACACCAGAGCCAAACTGCACAGTTCTCCTGCGTGCCTACCGGGGGGCAGGCCCAACAGGGCGAGGAGGCACGGTGTCTCTTTAGGGGTCTCCCAGTTTCATGAGAGAGGCAGGAAACCAACCCATCCCCGCCTCCCCCAAACCAAACCAAAAACCCTGCAGATGACACCATTCCTCAGAGGGAGTGTGTAAACTCTGCCATTCCTGTTGCTTCCGGCACAGAAAGTGCTGACTGGTTTCGAGGTCCCACCTGTGTTCTTAAAGTGTTATTCATTTTCCTTCCCTGAAACACGCTCAGCCCAGCCACCCCCACAATTTAACAACAGGATTCAATTGTAAACAGATAATCCTTCATCTCAGCAATCAGAAGCAGCTTATTATGAGTTGTCAGGTCAATAATTTAAGGCCAATTCTCTGGCATGTCAATATTTGCTGAGAAATATCCCCTGGTCGTGCTGTGTGTGACCCCTGGGAATGCGGATCTGTCTGGAGTCTGGCAGAAGTTCAAGTGTCTCCGAACAGACAGTCGGGAACTGGGTTATGAATATCTTGTTTTGACAATTCCCTCCTGACGAAGTGTCAGAAGATTTCTGGATGGCTCCAGTCACACTATGGAGTCACCGTGGCAGACCCCTTCATTTGTGCCGTGTGCACCAGGAAAAATCACCAGGCATCAATTAGGGATAGAGGGCAAGGGGACAGGATGGTGCTGTTGCCAAAGTCCTCACCCAGGTACAGAGAGGCAGGAGGCTCGGCTGCCAAGGGACTGCTTTCTCAGGGCATCATATGCTTAGCCATCTGTTCTGTTCTGTTTTGTTGAAGGGAAATTATTTGACCAAGATGCAAAAGGCTACTGGGTGGCAGATCTGAACCAGGTCTCTGAATTCCACACCTCAAAAGACTCCGCCACTGGTGGGGAGGAGGCAGTGGCCATGTCTACACAGCCTGCCCTGGCCCTACAGACGTAGCTGGTGTGTCCAGCGGGCAGTGGAGCCCAAGGGAAGCCAGTCGGGCTTTCTGCTCCAGGAGCTTTGGATTTTGGATTGACGGAGTTGGGCCCAGCGCAGTCAAGGTGACACTCCAGAGGGGTAATCCACAGCTCGGGCCAGAAAGCCCCAGGCCGGCCTGTGTTCTGACTTTTTCTGAGAACTGGCCTGCTCAGTGACCCCTTAGATTCCCAAGTAACCCAACATCATTCAAATAAATCACATGTTCATTGGCCTAAATAAGCCAGAGTCATTTCCTCTTACTTGTAATGATGATCTCAGTAAAGACACCATCAGCAAAAATAACTATTTGTCTCTAATTATTTGGACAAATATCAGGGTCACATAAGAACACTTCCATTTTTCAAACTGATTAGTGTTGAAAGGGCAGCTCGAAGGCACAGCTCTGGGAGCGTGCAGTCTCCTGCTCACCCAGCACCTCACTCTGAAGGGGCCCGAGTCCCACCTGTAACAGAGGTCACCACCTAGAGGCCTTCTCAGAGACCAAACTCTCCTCCTTCACAATCACAGATCCTGATACTTTATGAGTATTCTGTGATGTGTTAGGCTGTCCCGAAGAGTCATAGTGAAGAAATGATGCACTCAAGTTCTCGGGCAAGAGATATCTAGAGCAAAGGTCAGGGCAGGAGAGTCCCCCACTGTCAACCAGGCTCACAAGAACACCTTGTTCAGGGCCCCCTCCTTGGGGAACGCTCCTCCTCTCCTCCTCCCCAGGGCACAACGTGTAGGGCCCATCGGGTGTCTGGATCAAGCAGGTCCCAGGCAAATGCACGTGGTTCCTGCGGCCACAGTCCTTCGTGTACCACCGTTAGCACTGCTCGGCGCTTTACAGACTTTCTACACGTTACACATGGAGCTGCTCCATGTTTAATCAGCAGATGAGACAGAAGGTCTGCACCCCCAACGTGGGTAGGAAAGCAGAAGCAATGCTCACACCCTCTGGATTCTGTCTCTATTGCTCTTGATTTTTTTTTAACGAACAATGATTGAACGCGCACAGGGTACCAGGCACTGGGATAGAGCAATGAATAAAACAGACGGAAGTCCCTGCCCTCACTGAGCTGCTATTCATGTGGGTACTGGGGGGCGGGGGTGCAGTGAGTAAAGACAAAAACCAAAGTAAGTCAACTGCGTGTGCTGGAAAGCGGTGAGTGCTGCAGAGAGACACAGCGGGCCTCTTCCTATCAGCGTGCTCGGTGGCGGCTCCCTCAGGCTCTGGGAGCACGTGTGGGAGGGGCAATAATACTTTCCAGAAACCGGCCATCCCATGGTGGGATCGGGAAACACTGCGGGTAAGATTTGGGTGCCTTCCTCCACAGCTTCGGGAAACTGCCATCCTTGAACGTTAATAGTATGAAAGCTTAGAAATAACACATGACGAAAGTTTGCTGGAATGAAGGGTGATGTAATGACAAGTGGAAACAGAAAGGGGACTTATTATGAGTGTCGAAAAAGGCGAGCGGGAGAGGAAGAACCTGCCAACGGACCCCAGCCTGTTGCAGGGCCGGGGGACCCTGGCCGCGAACTCGGTCCCCGCCGGGCCTGCGGGGCCGCGTGGTCTCACGGGAAGCAGCGCCAACTGCTCGCTGGGCTGCAGCCGGCCCTCCGACGGCCTGTTCTGACAGCTCCACGCCTGAATGAAGAGGGGGCTTCTTAAACCGACGGCTCCTGCCTTGATCAGGGGCTGTTTCCCTTTACAGAGTGCCTGCCGGCTCAGAGTTGCAAAGGGCTGGCCACCAGCTGGTGGCCGAAGTCCAAGGAAACAGCAGACACGAGATGTCACGGAAAGTTTCGAAGAATCTGGGTAAGTGCATCTTGTTGAAGTGGGGGTCACCAGGGCTGTTTCTGGCACTTTGGGTGGAGAGTCACACCGTCACCCTGGAGGCGGTATCTGCCCCCACCTCATCTCAGCACTCCTTTGGCCTCCAAGGTGACAGGGACTATATATAACCAAGAGCCTCGATGGGGAGGGCAGAAGAAAGATGACTGTTAAGAGCTGTGGGAGAAAAGAAAAATAAGGACCGGGGAGCCCAGCCAGATGCGGTCCTTTCACTCGGAGAGCAGAGTCTTCTACCGAATGACCAGAACACACGTTGTGACGACTCAGTCTGGCTGTGATGGATGTCCCCACCGTTGAGGCAGAAAAATTAGCTCTACTGTGATCCATAGGTCACCCCTGGATAAACTGGGAGTTCAAGATTTGTAGATACATACTACTATATATAAAATAGATAAACAACAAGGTCCTACTGTACAGCACAGGGAACTATATTCAATGCCTTGTAATGGCCTAGAATGGAAAAGAAGATGAAAACATATGAATGTACATGTACAACTGAAACATCATGCTGTACACCAGAAATCAACACAACATTGTAAACTAAGTATACTTTAATAAAAAAGAAAAAGAAAAAAAGTATAATTGTAAAATAAACATTATCACACGCAAAAAACAAAAAAATGAAAAGAATTCAATATCCATAAGTCTTTGCTGAAAACCCCAATTAAAAGACAAAATTTAGTAAACAAAATAAAAATCAAAGCAAAGAATTCAGGAAAGTAAAGTGAAAATTCAGTAAAGGGCAGGTGATAAAGGGCTGAATTTAGATGTAGAAGCTCGGCTGATTAAACTCAGAAATTAGAGTCATAAAATCAAATGTAAATATTGTAAACCTTGGCGAAGCTGAAATTAAAAAAAATACATATTTTTAAAAAGGGGTCACCCCTGCTGTCAGGTGATCAGCATTAAGTGATGGTCAGCTCTCTGTCCACTAGCTTCCAGCACCGCTTGCGCAGCAAGCGGACAGAGGGCATGAGCGTACACGCGTGTGTGTGAATGCGCACTTTCCCTCTCGGCGAGGCCGTGGAGCGTGACAGCTCGAGCAGCACCATGGGCTGAGAAGCCAGATGGCTGGCAGTCAAATCACAGCTCTGTCTGGGTAAGGAACCCAATCCTCTGAGCCTAAAATCAGGAGAACACTAACCCTCAGCTCCCAAAGTTGCCATGGAGACGGGACAAGGTAGGATGCTGGGAGCTGAACACACTCCCGGCACACAGTACGTTCTCCATGGATGTGCACAGCTATGGTTACTGTCGACGAAAAACTGCACAGCCTAGAAGTTGAGTTCTATGTTTTATTCGGCGAACTTTCTGAGGATTCGAGCCTGGAAGGCAGCCTCTCAGATCGCTCTAAGAAACTGCTCCGAAGAGGTAAGGGAGGAGCCAGGATATATATGAGTTTTTGCAACAAAGACTCAGTAGTCGGAACATCGAAAGACGACTGTTAATCAAAGAAAGCCAGGTACTACAAGTTAAGGGATTTAGTGCTATTGTTTGTGTGGGGAGGTGCAAGAGCCTAGGCTGACTGAAGGTGCTCCTCTGACCTGCGCCTAGCTATCCAGGCCAGTCTGCTTCCACTTCCTGAGTCCCCTCCGCTCACTGTCGGGGCGGGGACAGCAGCTGATGACTTGATGGCCGCAGCATCCTTTGTTTACAGATATGGCTCTTGATATTTTTCATTCACATGACCTACTGGAAATTGGTTTTTGCTACAAATGTGGCATTCACAGTCACCAATCTTCGGATAGATACACTCTGATCTGCTCCCATCCAGGGTCACCCTAAGCCTTCAATGCTGCCCATATCCACCCCTCCCCACCCCGACTCCATAGCAGCAACATCACAGGAGAGAAGGACCTCCGAGGAGTGTCTGACCGGCCACCTGCCCTAAGGCCTGACCACTCAGTGCAACCAGGTAGGGCCGCCACCCTTTTTGTGAAAATCTTCTCTGTGCCACTCTTCAAAGACTATCAGGAAAACAGGTTTTGACATTCATGCTCATGCAAAATTCTTCAACAGCCTGTATGCCTATATGTAGCAAAATAAAAATACACTTATTATATATAACAAATGAGGAGCACTTTGACAAACTGCATTTCTCACTGGCTCCATCAGAAGGGATGTGCGCCTTCGACCCAGAGTGCCCCGACGGCCTCCTCTTCTGGCTTCGGGAGACTAAGTCAGTGACATGGCTGCAGCGAGACGCACGGCTGCAGGGATGGAGTGAGAGCTGTCCAGCACGCTGGTCAGCTGCTGGCTCTCCACTGGGAGCAGGAAGAGGTGTGAGCCGTGGGCAGCACCAAGACTGGGAGAGTGAGGACGACAAAGAGACTTGGAAGCTGCTCTGCACTGGGTCACGGAAAAGGGCCTCTTCCCCAAAGCAGCGGCGGGCTTACAGTCCCACCCAGGAACGCAAGCAACAGGCGGGCTGCTGAGCTCACACCCAGGGCATGGTCTCACTCCAGGGGCATGTATGCCGTGGAGCGAAGGTGCCTCTCCGTCATCACGGGGACTTCCGCAGCGATGCCCCCTCCACCTGGGACTACTCTGACACTCCTCACCGCCCGCCAAGACAGCTTTCTATGACCAGCGTATCACCCGCGGGCCCATGAAACTCGACCTTCACAGAGGGAAGGTGTCACTCTCAGTAGTGCCAACTGTCAGTGTGGCAGCAAACTAGGGGTTCCCACGTGAAAACCTGGGGTGAACACGGGTACCCTCCAAGCCCTTATGCAGCTCTGACGTGTGCCCGGGGTCCAAGACATCACCAATGAGCCAAATGAAAAAAACACAATCAGGCAAATTCCTAACCGTATGTTCTAGAATACGGTCAGCCCGAAAACTTGAGCAAGGATTCTTTTGGCAAGAAGGATGAACAGAAGGATGAATGGAAATATCTGCAGCCCAAGGATTCACCGTAGCAGAGCTGGAAGACTGGGAACCAGCTGCATCTGAAGGAAGTGGCCTGGAGCGCCAGCCCAGGACGCGGCTTGAGGTATTTCAAGGATAAGGCAACCCAGGTAGAAGTTCTCCCCTCTCCCTCCCTCTGAAGGTGGTCCGTGTGTGCGGGGCTTCAAGAGACCGTAAAAATACAGTCACGGAAAGGCGCACTGATGACCACAGAGCGTCGTGGGTCGCACATTAGGAGCCTATGGCAGCCACCGCCGGGTATCTGCCTCTCACACCCTGGGCACGAGCACACTTCCAGGTGTGTGCTGTTAGTGCACAGAACCAAAAGTGTCTCAGGATAATATGAAATGATACCGTCAACCTCTCCTCCACTCTTCTGAAAAAGGGTGGAAGAGACAATTTAAAATGTCAGATTTGGCTTTGAAATATTTGTTGGCTTACACACAACACGGTCTGTCAGGTTTCAGAAATCATTTCAAGGCAAAATAAAAAAAACTTGAGTTACGACACAGCCCCCAAGAAACGATCCAGCTTTCCCACCCTGGCCTCACTCAACGTGCCGAGCTCTCTCACACCTCGGCGCCTTGGCAGGGGCCGTTCGCACTGCTTCAGAGCCCTCTGCTGGCTTCTACAGCGACACTGGCGTTGGGACTCAGCTCAAAAACATCCCCTTCCCCCAGGGACCCCTCTCCCCGAGGTGGTTGAGGACCACTTCTCCTGGGCTGCTGCTGCAGGAAGAGCATGAACATCACAGAAATTAACTTACTACTTGGGGAAATTAACAATTGCCTGGCCTCATGGTTTACCTCCCTGGAAGTCTGAAAGTCCTCTGAGAGGACAGAGCCTATGTTTCCATGCCTGTGTCCCCAGCACGTCATCCACAGACACCCAGCACGTGTGTCATTTAATATGTGCTCCCCGTGCACGTACTTTTGTTTTGGTTGACTGGATAGCAGCTCATTGCTTAGACTCAAATGCTGCTTGGGATATTAGGACTCAGTGGTACGGATTTTGGATGCGTTTTTCACTTGGTGGTAGTTAACGTGGAGGGATTCTGGCAGCTAGACCAGTCCTCGGCACACACTAAGTGCTCAATAAGTGTGTGTTCAAAAAAAAATGAATGAAGGAGAGAACGAATACGTGAACAAGTATAATCTATCAATACAACAGGTTGTTACAGCACATCGGTTCTAAAGAACTCTAAGGGGTACAAGGAAAGCAAGTGCCCTTGGCACTGCCAAACTCCAAGCCAATATACTGCCCATGAGTGATCTGGACGTAAAATTCTGGGAGAAGACAGTCTACATGTATCTTTCAAATAAATGAACAGAGTTACGTGTTCATGAAATGTCGGGATTCTACCAGATGCTCATGGGTTTCTTTCTAACAGATGATTTAGACTCAGAATTTTCAGTCAAGTGGACCCTTTTTGTATCAAACTGAACGGTCCCAGTTCACATTTCTTTTATTCAGCCTCTATTTGTAGATATTCCTGAGAAGGTTATTATCAAAAATGACCCGACACTAGAGATGCTATTTTGTGTCTAGGGCAGTGCTGTTCACAGCATGATCTCAGGAGCGTCACCTGTGAGCCGGTTAGAGAGGCAGTGACTTCAAGGCCCTCACCTCATGCCGACTGGCCTGGGGGTGGGGGCCTGGGAAGCTGGGTGCTGACAATCCCCCCAACATGACTCCTCTGGTGCTCACATTTGAGAACCACTGGGTTAGAGGTCAGGATTAAACGCTCGCTGGAAGTTCTCCGCAACAGGAAATCAAACATCATCTGTTACCCTGACGGGAAGAGCTGTGGCTTCCTCTGGTTACCACGGAGACTGTGGGCCTGGGTCCCCAGCCGAGAGGAAGGCCACTGTCCCTGCTGATGACACACAGCCTCGTGAGGAAGGGGAGAAGCCTGGGATGCAGAGGACAAAACTCATCTGCTGTCACACTTCACCCTCAGTCCCACACCAATATCACTGCAGCCTCATTCCCTCTTGACAGAGACAGCTGGTTCTGCGGGGATCTGTGGGACCAGAGCAGCAGCTGGAGTGGCCCAAAGATGGCCCCTGCATACAAGAAAGAGGGACTCAAAGACCCGTCTCCACCGGACTGCCAGACTTTTCTGTCTGGCATCAGGCTGGCCCAGGTGGCCTGAGCTGTTAAGGAACTTCGACCCTTCCTCTTTCTCACAGAAGCCCAAGGAAAGGCCCAAGAGCAGAGGAAGAGCCTGGTGTGATTTCAGCTTCACACATCATCACTGAGTGCAAACGGGACATCTATTTCCCGCACCGGGGGTCCTGATCTCGTCTAACATTTGTGTTTCGAGTGCACCGGGAGGAGGGAGACTCGGTGTGCTAATGCACTGGGTGGAAGTCAGTCCAAAGGAGGCTCTTTCTCAGGCGCACACAGCCAGCCCCGGCTGCCACCGTCCCCGAGGGTGCCCCAAAGCCAGCACGCCAGGGAGCTAGTTATAAAGCGTGGCGGCCACTCCATTAACAGCCTCCTTCGAGCGCCGTGGGTGAGGAAGTGAGAGGGGGAGGGCCCAGTGATTAGTTCCTTATGGTCCTCGCATTCTTGGAGGATATTCTTTCCACCCGCTGGAACACTTCTGCATCCGGGACAGCAGGACTGCACGATGCGCGCCTTCCCTTCAGAGCGGTGTCGTCTTTTATCGACGCCCTAATAGAGCCTGGGAGCGAGATCTGCCTCCCCTCCCTCCTCGCCCCGCCCTCCCCGTGGCTGTGCTCTCTGAGCCGGTCCCTGTTCTCTTTCTAAGAATGCAATAAACATTTCAGCACGATCTTTTCAATCCACATTATTTATAATATTCTGAACATCCATCGAGCCTGGCTAGAATGCTGAGCAATAAATCAAACTTAACAACAACAAAAAAAAAAAAAAAAAAAAAAGGAAGGGGGGAGGAAATCACCCTTTGGCGAGGCTCAAGCCTGAGACATTTCATTCCCCAAAGGGTTTAGTTCTGTTAGGAAAAGTGAGCTGGGGATGAGACTCCAGGTTTAGAATGACATCGAGTCAGGGACTGAAATCCATAGGCGTAATCATAACTTTGTAGAAATCTCAAACAAACGGGCCTCTCAGGGGTGTCGGGCGGATAAGCGAGATACGTGGGAAACACTGAGGGCCTCAAAGAAAGGCAAGCGGAGCACAGTTCTCCTTTCTGGGTCCAAAAGGTCATCTTCTTGGAATGGAGAGGCTAACAGCCCTCCTCCTCTCCTGGGCTCTGGTCTCTGCCAATTAGCATCCCCTCTACAGGTTCAAAAGTGGCGGAGGGGAGTCCTGATGCAGGGCCAGGGCGACCTTCCCCCGGCCAGTGAGGACCGTGTCAGGCCACACACAGTCAGCATTCTCCCTACAAACGAGGCTGCTCCTGTGGGGTCGGGGGGAGCCCCAGGGCCACCATTGCATGGCGCTGGGCAGGTTTAGTCAGCCTGACTTCTCCTTCCAAAGACAGGCTCTGGTTCAAGAGCTCGCTGATGACTTCAAATTTTATCTAAACAAACGCGGAGGCCCGCAGAGGCTCTTGGCTAATTGCGTAACTGGCCTGCAGCCTTCCTGCTTTGGCGATTCCCCGCTCGGCCTGTATCTCACGCTGGACGCCCGAGTGGCTCAGCCTTGCCACCGGGGCGGTGCGCGCTCTCGCGGCTCGACCTCAAGGCAGCAGCTCCAGGTGGCGTATCGTCTGGCAGGCTCTGCGATCCGCTCTAAGTGGTCCCTCTGGATGGCTCTCTGGATACGAGGTGTTGTTCTTCCATTTTCGCAGAATTCAGGTACTGAACACAAGATTAGGGTAACTGAATCCCACGCCTTTCATCACCATGGTCTCAAGTCGGTTCCAGGGAAATGTAAGCAGTTGCTTGTGAGACTTTCCTACAAGTCAGTTAGGCAAGAGAGTAACTTTTCTTATTAAAGTTACCAAACTTGCCGACTGACCTAGCATCACCACTCCACCCTCTTGCATTTCAACCTGTCTGGGTTTTGTTCCAGGACAGACCTGCCTTCCTGTTCAGACCTGCCCCCTGCTTGCTGGACTGGGTGGCAGTAAGGTCTTGACCAGCGTTCTAGAAGGGATCGGACACCACCTTTGCTTTGTCCGTCGCTTCTACCCGTGTCCAAAAAGCTCCACTAATTTATGGATGAGATTCCCATTTGTTTAAATCACGTCTTCTAAAGTACCATTTATTTATAGCATCCCTAGGTCACGAAGCCCCAGACCTTCACGACTTGGCTATTACAGTCAGTGGTCTGTTTATGATGTCCACTTCTTTAGCTCCAACGACACAGGCATCCTCTTTACTCCAGTGGCCCACCCAGACCTCCTCGGTCTCTGCCTTGGTGCTCGAACTGCAAGCATCCCTGGGGACTTCTTTCTCTTAGCTGTTACTTTCCAGGCTGAACTTCCCACCCGCACAGCTGCCGCCCTCACTCCCAAACAGAGACCTGGCCCCACGGACGCTGGGGCCGCCACTGCCCTCCGCCTCTTCCTTTCGGGCCCTCTCCCCGGTCATTCTGCCTTCCCCACCTTTCCCCATTTATGACCCCTATCTTCTTGTCTTTCCCCACCGGGGGCAGCGACATGTAAGGAATGGTTAAGCCCACCACTTAGGTTGGAATCCTGGCCCCTCCACTTCCCGTCTGAGTGATTATGAGCCAGCCACTTAACCTGTCCAGGCCTCGCCCGTGAAGTGGGGTTAACAGTAGTGCATACGGTGCGCTGGGGGTAGTGTCGGTAACACGGTAAGGGCACCACGAACATTCGCTTTTCTCATTACGAAGGCTCTACCAGCCGTGCTTCCTGGGGTGCCTACAGCCCCTTCAAGTGGGATCTGTTTAGATCGGAGCTCTGGGGGAGGGGTGAGCCAAGGCAGCTGCGGTTTATACCCCCCAATCGCAGCCCTCAAGTCCCCGTGAGACGGGGATGCAGAGAGGTCAGCCAACCCACCGCTGGCCACAGCCCGCAGGCCACGGCGGCCAGCTGAGATGGGCCAACAGGTTCTTTTCTCGGGAGTTGAACTAGGAAACAAGGAGCAGTGCAGACTCGCCCGGTCCTCCTGGCTTCCCAACAACAGTGACCCATGTCCTTAGGACAAACCACCTGGGTTCATTGTGATTATGTGATTCCCACCCACCCCCTCAACCAAAAGCTCTCCCCAAGAACAGAAGTGTAATTACTATACATATTGCATGCTACAGACACGAGCACTGTAAACACAAGACAGTTTGACTAAAGGAATACATTTCTAGTTGCAAAATCTGGGGTCATCAGCAAGACGGTTGGAAGGCTTCCTGTCGCTTCTGACACTGGACTTTTCAGGCCATCGATGAGACTTCTGAGGCATGAACAAAACTGGTTTTAGTTGGTCGCCTTGGACCATCCACCCCCATTTCAAGTCCCGGCTCTCAGTGTCTGTACGTATAATCAGGGTGCAAGTCTTCACGACTGAAGGTGAGTAAAGAGCAACTCTTTTCCAGTTAACTCCCTTGTCACTCGGAGAATGTTCCTAACCACTGTCTCTCGAATGAGAACTCCTGGAGCTTCCCGGAGCACAGGGCGAAGGTGGGACTGTCAGAGAAGGAACAACTGAAAACGAGAGCTGGTGGAAGGCAGGGAGGGCAGGACTTGAATGGCTCATGATGGGGTTGAGGCTGTGTAGAGAGGAGAAGCCAATTGTCCTCCATCCATCACTAACCTACTCTGGACTGGGTACCACGTCAGGTGCTGGGAATACAACGATGGTCAAGATGGACCAGACACCTCGCCCCAAGGAATTTACATGCCAATGGGGCAGACAGATCCAAATAATCACACAGAGATCATTACAAATCACGGATAAGTGCTAGAGAAACAAATAAGGTGCTCTGTAAGAATTACTTGAATGGAGTGCCTCCTTCTGAGGAGGTAGTAAGTCGGGGCCTAAAGGTTACAGATTCAGTCACAAGGAAAGCTGGGCAAAGGCCACTCCAGCTGGAGGAAGCAGTGAGCCCAGAGTCCTTGGGGACTTCATGGAGTGGGAAGAGAGCCACTGTGGCTAGAACGGCCAACAAGAAGGAAAGAAATAAAGATGAGTTTGGTGACAGAGCCAAGGGCTAAGTTCTGTAGGGCCGTGGAGGCCGCGGCAAGGAGCTGGATTTTACAGGAACACCATCAATGGATTTAAGCAGAGAGTAGCCATATCTCACTTAACGTCAGTCACTTATGCCACCTTGTGCAGACTGGACTAGAGGGAACAGTCCCCAAGGACAAGTAAAGCCAACATGTCCCTTTTGAGAGAATTACGACGGCATCCGGGCAAGAGGGTGAGGTGCAGGGGTGGTGGCAACAGAGATGGAGGAATCTGAGAGAGATTTCAGAACAGAATCACCAGGGCTTCCTTCTGGGTAAGAAAGGGGCTGTGGTGACAGGAGGAGAGGAAATAAGATTTCTACCTGAGTAACTGGGTCAACGGTGCCATTTTCTGAAACGGAGAAAACTTGGGGGTTCTGGATAAGCCGTGGAGGGATGTGAGTGGAGACAGGAAACAAGATGCTCCTTATGAAGCCAGAGCTCAAGGACAGGAGCTGGTGGGGGTGGCAGTGATGGCTGCAGGCTTAAAGGCCAGAGGGGAGCTGAGAGGACAGATGTGGGAGGTGCAGGATGGGGCTGGTGCAGGGGGACTGGGAGGGAGGTCTCCGGCTGGACTGCTGTCTGATGAGGACGGAGCGGCAGCAGCAACTCCGAGAGCACCTGCCGGGGCTCTGCGGTGTGCCAGGCACTGTGTGCCCCGTCTCCTGTAGGTCACCTCTCACCCCCGTGACAGCCCTGCAACCTGATACCGCTACTGTGACGACAACAGAACCCGAAGCTCCGAGAAGTGAAGCAATTTGTCTAAGGTTTCAGAGCCCTTCGGTGTTGGGCTTTGGATGTGGACCCAGGCCTGACTAACTCTAACGGTCAGAGTCAGACGTTTTCAGTCATGTTAAGACCGGAGAGAAGTACAGGCAGACCTGAGGACATCGGCAACACAGCTCGCAAACCACCTGCTCGGCTTCCGCCGTCGGCCGCCCAGTCCTCCCCACTGCAGATCGGCCTGGTGTCCAGTCTCCCTCTGCTGCCCAAGTCGGCCCCCTTCTTAACTGTGATTTCAAAGCCTAACCGCATCTATTCCTTGGTTTCCCTTCAAGAACTAAAGGAGACAAAAATGTTACCTGCGGATAATGAGAATGCCTACCCTGCCAGTAACAAGTCGACAGAAAACCTATCTGAACTAAAGAGGCCAGTTAACAGATACATGGATACGAACCCTTTCTTATCAACCAGTCAAAATCCATCAGAAAACACACTGAAAAAAAGCCGATTAATAACTAAAGTAATAAACAGAGAACAAAGTAACTAAAAATAATGGACAGGATTGCTATTTTGGAAATTCCACAATATTGAGGGTCATAAAGGAAAATTTGAGTTAAAAGATTCCTGGATGGGAAGATTCCTATCCTGTTTGTATGTCCAGTCTCTCCAAATCAATACAAACACTAAATTCAGTTATAATGGAAGTAGCAACAGATGTTTTGGGAACACCTGCCAAATTACTGTGAGGCACCCAGGACTACCCCTACTTTGCAGGTAAGGAAATCAGGGCTTAGAGAAGTGAAGCGAATGAACTCTGCTTAAGGAAATTAACGCGGCGGCGCCAACCGGCAATCGTCACAGGACACCTGCTGCGGCAGAGCTGGCTGCCTGCGGGTGTAGGCAGGAGGCGAGGAGGACAGGGGGGTCCCAGCTGCCCTGAGCCCTGTCACCAGGAACCCGGGCAATGTGGGTCTCTGAGAGGTCTCGGTGGAGAAATGAGGTGGAGGATGGGAAGGAACGGTTGATGGAAGTAAATCCACGTCTTCTCAAAGTTCACCCCGGCATCAGTGTGGAAGATGGGCTGAGAGGGAGCAGGACCGGAGACGAGGAGGTGGGTTAGGGAGTCATCCAGAAGACAGCAGGCATCCGGAGGCACCGCGGACGGCTTCTCCATAGACGCCGAAGAGGGAGGGTCCACAGGGACCCCCATCACGTGGAGGTGGGGGCTGAGCAAGACAGGAGGAGCCAGGACCAACTCCAGAGCGTTTGGCTCTGAAAAACGGAGTGGTTGGTGGTCTCGCTCATCAAAACAAACTAGGGAAGGGAGAGACGGGCTGGAGAAGATGAGCCGGGTTTGGGACATCTTGGGTAGGATTTCGAGCAAGTTTTGACAGCACCAGATTTGCTTTTCTTCCACTGGGATTACAGAAAACATGCTGTTGGGCTGGCAAGCCATTGGGGAAATTTTCCTATTTTGGTGGAGGGCTTGGAAGCAGACCTACATCGACTTCAAGTATCCTAAATATGAAGCAGATCCCATCTGTTGGAGCGACTGTAAAAGTGCTCAAAGGCTCAGGTGCGGGTCTAGCACCAGTGGGGGGGGGCCCTGGGCTCTCCCCCCGCGCCCCCGTCAGAAGGGAAGTGCCCCCGCACCTCCCCACCCTCTCCCCTCTGACCCGAGACTCCCAGCCACTCATTTTGTGCTTTTGTACATTTGAGGATATTCTGCTTGGTACTCGATACTTTCTTACTCTGATCCCTCCCCTTTGACATCCTACAGGGCACAGGGCACTCAGCCTCCTCCTTCAGATGTTATACTGTCTTAAAGTCTAATAAGGACATTTCCAAAGGGAAGGCATGTCACGGGCAGCTCTCCTTTTTACTAATGAGATGGTGTCTCCAGGTGTCTGTTCTCTTAACTTCAAACCCTTTGCCACATGGCCCTGACCTGCGATGTGAAAACATGACATGAGAGAGTAGCTTCTCGGGGGTGAAGTTTTCTGCCTTGACCCAGACGGAAGAACCGCCTGTACGTAACGGGTACCCAAGGCCCCACCCGGCAGAGGCCGAAGCAAGACAGCTCACGTGCTTGGTGCAGAACCTGGTCGGGGCGCCAGCGGGTGAGGCAGTCCAGGGAGTCGGACAGGTCTCCTCCATCAGACAAATGGGGTTCACAGAGCCCCAGGCTGAACGTGACCCCAGGGGATCAGCAAATGAGAGAATGTATTTTAAGAAGCTCACACAACAGCCCATAGGACCTTCCGAACCCTTTGCAGTCAAATGGTATCTTACTCTGACAAAAAGTTGTGGATAATTAGGAATTATTTTTCTTCAACAAAGGAAGTTTTTTTTTTTTCTTTTTTCTCCTTTCTATAAATAATTAACCTTCTGTGTTTGAAATGGAATTCTCAGTGTTTTCATTGCATGGGGTCAAAATGTCAACTCAAGAAAAGTACTCCTCAGGCCAGCGTGGAGTGCAGAACTTTCACAGTGGACAGAAGGTACGTTTTTCATTTCCTAAGCTGAAACTTTTGCATCTTTTCCCATGAAAAATAATGCTCTTGAGCAACTAAATGTTTCCCACAACTTCTGTCTGCAGGGATTACAGCTCCTTTTATTTTCTGGGATTACTTTATTAATCAAACACAGCATTATCATCATCCAGTCAGAAAGTCTGATGGAAACTATAACTTGAAGAATACTCAAGGATTTTTCTTTGAAGCTCAAAGCCAGCGATCGCCGTCCTGGAAAGGCTGTTTTACTACAGGTCATTTCCTCAGGAGAGGAAATGATTTTTTGAGAATACTGGAGCCTTTTCTTATTCTAAAGCAGGCTAGCCAACACCTGTACACAATCTTTCTGGACAACAATAAGACTTTTCTGAGGTTTCACGTCACGGCCATTTAATTTAATAGGCCTGAGAGTTTAAACAGGACACTAATACCTCGGTTAACTGGCATGATTGGTGAGTTGGGGATTCCAGCTAACTTAATTTTTCCATCAACTAATAGTAACCCATTTATGCAATGAAATTTCCTGCGCAGGATACAGGGGATCTGGACATCTCTTTACAGGTATGTACAATTGTATGTTTTGTCTCTCAGTTTTACTTTTTTTTTTTTTTTAAAGAAAATTCAGCCTTTTGCCTTCCATAAATCTTCAAATTAATAAACCAAATAATCAACCACATGTAAGGCCAAACCTCCCCATCCCCCGCCAAATAGGTTATGTTTAACAGTGACAGTCTTAACTAAAGAAAAGAAACTTAGGAAAATAGAACATATTCTTCCCATCCATACAGCACTCATTTCACATGCCAGGCACCGACCTGCACCCGGGGGCCACAGAAACAATACTGTAAAATCTTTCTTCTTTAAAAGCACGCAAAGCGACCTGCTTTTGGAAAGTCAAGGCAAGTGACGTGTGCTTTATGAAACAATTAGGGGGAAGAAAATGAATTTAAAGTTGGCTCTAATCTTTTAAGCAGCAGAATAAGGACTGAGTTTATATCTTGACTTCAACTTAGCAGGATCAGAAAGCTTCAAAACTTTTGAGAAATGGACCAGGTAAATGGGAAAAAGTAACTTAGGAAAATCTCTGCTGTGACCAGCCTTGGGGCCCAGAGACCCCGGTGCCCCCCCAGCCTCTCGCTAGTTTTCTGTTCTAATTAACAGGTGCTAAGTCTTTCAGAGGCACGGATGGGGTTTGGTTTCTCTCCTCTGATGGTTTCCAGTAGGCAACCTTGGCCTTAGGAGCCAAAGTTTTCTGGAATACAAGGTCCCACTCTCCCCATGTCCCAGGCCCTGCCCCCTTGAGACCCTGATTCAGTGGTTCCCAGGAATTTGTGCTTTTAGTAAGAACATCACGTGATCCTTATAACTGATCCTTAAATTTGGAACTCATGGCCCTGGAGATTTGCCTACGAATGGGTGGAGGGAAAAGCAGGATTCCGGGGCCCCAGGGTCTGAACAGCCAGGTTCAGTAGAGCCTAGGGTTGGACTTGGCAATCTGCATTTTTAACGCGTGCCTCAGGAAAGATCTGGTCCACACATCGACTCTGCAAATGTTAGACATAAAGCAACCAGAATCAGGAGAAGCCAAAGTTGTGATTCAAAGAGGAGCATCAGGGACATCTCGGTCCACCCAAGCCCGGATTGCTTCCTGCAGCTCCCAATCTGCCCGGGATGGAGCCCTTCTCAAAGCCCTGCCTCCAGGAGCCAGGGCTCAGCCCAAAGCCCTACGGACGACAAAGTGCCCGCCTGTCTCTATACAGGACGGGTCTAGGATGCCCGCTGGCGCAGCCCTGGCCACCTAGAACAGCAGTCACCCTAGGGAAACAGACAAAGTGGCAAAACATGTCTTGGAAAGGTCGTGGCCTGGTTATATCATGCCCGAAAATCATGAATGAGACTATTACATGTACCATCGCCGGGTCATAAACGAACACACTGTTTACTACAAATTCTGTTGAAATAAACCTGTCTTCACGTTCAGTTGCTAGGGCATTTGTGCTGAGAAAAACAAATAATTTAAACCCAAACAATACCTTCACATTTTCCCTTTGAAAGTGACTAATTTACTCAATACTGAGAAGTCGCAATGGACTTCTTCTGGAAGCCCCATATTACTGCGCCTCACACTTGCCAAGAACTACACGGACCTCTCTGAGAATGCCAAGGGAAATACCAGGCTTGGTCAGGCTAGGAAAAAAGAAATCGGGCAAGATCATGCAGGGGATGAAAAACTCCACTTGAACGCCTCCCCGTGAAGTCAGTCTACGTTTCATCCAAACGGTTGAACTTCAAAAGGACCCGGGCAGTTCAGCTGTCTTGATTTCAAACCTCTGCTCACATGGCTCCAGTTTGCAACTTAAATATTCGGTATGAAAACAAAGTTATTTAACTGTTAGGACAGGATTCTTATCCAAAAGAGAGGGGGGAAAAGGCAACATGTGCCGGCCCACACACATGCACTGATCTCTTGACTCTAAATCTCAACGCACAACACACAATTATTTTGGCTTCGGAAGAATACACTGTCTGCTACGCTGGGGTGGGGTGGGCAGTTACCAAAAAATCTTCAACACCGCCAGAGCTGGAGATTTTTATGTGTGTGAGCTGGAGATTTTTTTTTATGCCTGTATAGTACAAGTGGTTCTTTTTCATTTTGGAAAGAAGAAAGCACTTAAAAAAAGGTTTGGCGGGGAGGCTCTGCAGCGGTGTTTCACCTCAGTACGTCTTTCAAGTTTGATGGCTTGTAAGCCCACGGCTTGGTTCTCGTCTTCAGCCTTCAGACAACTCTAAGCTGTCCGCAGCAGCTGCAGAGGCTGAGTCGTTAGATGAAATAGAGAAATAACTGCTTCAGGAAACAAAGGAAAGATAAAAAAACAAAACAAAACAAAAAAAACCCTGTTAGTCGAACTATACGGCGCCTTGGGATGGTGTGTGGTGTGTGCTCCTTCCTGATTAATACTGTTCAGTGTGGTGAGAAGGAATCCCTGAGCGATCCCACAGCATCAGGAGAAGTGTGATCTGGGTAAAAGAGTGTGAGTTTCAGAGATACATCTGGGTTCAAATCTTGGCTCTGCTGTTGATCAGCTACCTGACCTTGACAAAGGCCCTTTGCCTGGGGGAGGCGGCATTCCTTATCTGCAGTACGGGAATACCACCACCTACCCCGTGTGATGAAGGCTGGAGGGGGGATGTATGTCACACACTGGTTCCGTCAAACACAGCGGACTGAGCACCCTTGGTTATCTCTGCCCCCCTCCCCAACTCCACCTCGAAGGGGAGAAATGGTATTAACACATAAACCAAAAGCATACGGGACAGAATGATATCCAGTCGGACATGTTAATACAGTGTTGGAAGCCAGAAAGCATGTGGACGAGTGATAAATGGCTCAGAGTAGGAGAGGAGACAAACCACTGAGTAGGGGTTGAGGGGGTGGGATTCAAAGGAGGATGCTGGCTGTTACGCTAGGTCCCAGGCAAGGCTCCGGGATGGGAGGCACCAGGTACTTTCAGAGGCAGAGCTAAGACTGGGGGACTGGTTAGACACTTTATGAGGACCAGTTACAGATCTCCTCCATCACCGCACACACCCAGCCCAACTACCTCTGTCCTATCCTCTCAGGAAAGAGGTTCAACAGAGGAACTGGACCAGAGGAGTTCTGACGAAGGGGGCAACAGGTGCAGAAAAAGAAACAGATAAGGCGAGAGGCTGAAAATAGATTAAAAAAAAAAAATTGAAGTATAGTCAGTTACAGTGTGTCAATTCCTGGTGTGCAGCATAAATGTCCCAGTCATGCACATACATACATATCTTTGTTTTCATATTCTTTTTCATTAAAGGTTGTTATAAGATACTGAATATAGTTCCCTGCGCTATACAGAAGAAATGTGTTTTTTATCTATTTATATATATAGTGGTTATCATTTGCAAATCTCAAACTCCCAAATTTATCACATCCCACCCCTTTTCCTCCAGTAACCGTAATATTGTTTACTATGTCTGCGAGTCTGTTTCTGTTTTGTAGATGAGTTCATTAGTGTGAAAATAGGAGATTAAATACAAATTTTCATATGGAACAGTGAGTTCGCTGCCCCCTCCCCATAATGGGTGCCCAGACGCTAACCGCCAAGCCTCTATTCACCAGGCAGGAGGCCGCACGGCCCCTCTCAGCAGAAAGGGACTAAGCAAAAAGACCTACAGACACTAACATTTTGGGTCCCCAATAAAATGACTAAGTCCTTCCCTATCTGATAACCACCCAGAAAACCTACAACGCAACACCCCCCGCCCCCACCTACACAACTTCCAGACATCCCTTAAGTGCTTCATTCTTCAACGTTAGTATGACCAGAGAAAAAAGAAAAAAATGCCCAATTCATCCCTACCATCCCCTCTCCAAAAAAAAGCAAAAAAAAGAATTCACTAAAAAGATATAATGCAAGGAACAGGAGAAAGGTTCAAAGAAACAATGATTAACATGCTCAGGGAGAGAAAATGTTTTGTAGCTGTGAAACCAGAACAGAAGTAACAGTCAAAAAACCAAAAAACTTGAGAGTCTAAAAATGAGACAGCAGCAATAAAGAAATACAACAGGATTTGAAGTTGCAATGGAAGAAATGTCCTCCAAATGAACAAAAAGCCAAAACAGGAAAAACAGGAGAGAAAAATAACAAGGACACGAGGACTAAACCAGAAAGCCCAATGTCCAGTGCATAAACCTGAAGGAACAAAAAGAGAAACCAGGGGTAATTGTCAAAGGTTTAAGGGAAGATGCCCAGGACTGAAAGGCCCACCGAGTACCCAACACAATAGTAAAGGGCGAGGAGAGAAGTTACTAGAAGGCCTTCTGTGTGAAATCCAGATGACTGAGGCCAAAGGGAAGCTCTCAAAAGCAAAATAAGACATATAACAAAGTTCAGGAACCAAAATGGCCCAGACTTCCCAGCATCAACACGGAAAGCTAGGAGACGATGAAAAATGCCTTCAAAACTCTGGGTTGTTTCCAGCCTCAGGTTGTCTACGTGCTGCCCATCACTCCACTGCGAGGGGGGGGAAGGTATGTCCAGACATGCAATATCTCATCTCAAGATGTTCACTTCTCAGTTACTCTTTCTCAGAAAGCCAGGGAGGACGTGTTCCGTCACAGTGAGGAGGCAAATCGAGAAAGAAGGCGTGAGTCCCAGGAAAGGGGGCTCCAACGGAAGAGAGAGGTGATGAAAAGTCTCAAGACAGTGAAGGGAAGCCCCGGGCAGCCGAGGCACCTAGAGGCTTGGAGAAGCTGCCCATCTGGGTTGGAACAGAGGGAAATATTAAAGAGACCATTTGATGTGCTTTCCACCACATCCATGGGAATTTCTTAGCTCTGAAGTCATTCAGGGCAAGAATTATGATAAGCAAAGGGGGGAAAATGACAATAAGTTTAGGAAAAACAAAATAGTGTATAAGAAAGGAAATCTAATTGTAGTAAGCTACATGGCTCAGCTCAAAATACTGATACAGTTTAAGTGATAATGCTGAATAATTATTTAACAACTGTGATTTAACTCTATTGGTAGCAGAGAGGGAGAGGTGTAAGTGCACTGCCTTCCGCAGCAGGAAGTGAACAGATAGCATTCAAAACTGCAATCAAATCGAGTCATATTAGTAGGAGCATATTATTTAGAAATAAGAAATAAAACCCCAAAGACATGGGTGAGAGAGCTCAAAGTACCTTTCTCTGAAGAGCTGGAAGCAGGCAGAGCAGGTAACTTGTTTTCTGTTTCCTGCTTTGAAATGGATCCTGCGCTACTATTCGTCCCTGTGAACTATGCCTAGGGGTCATTCTGACTCATCACCAGGCCGGACTCTGTGTTAAATGCCTGCTACGGTGGCTTGGCCTGGGGATCGAGGGCAGGATGGGGGTGTAAGTCCCCTGCGTCTGAACCACAGGGAATAAGCAGGTATTGGGTTCAAGAGAGAGAAGAGAAACACACGTCCATGAGTACCTCCCCCAGCTGCCCAGCCAGCACACGTGAGCCTGTGCACGCAGGTCCACACGCAGGTGAAAAACTGCACTAATCTAACAATGCACGTGTCCTAATGCAACTCCCCCAAGTGCAGCCACAACTGCATTCACCTCCTTCCCAAAGGGAGAAAAATCTCAAATCGCATCTTGCCACTGTACCCGGAGGAACTGTCATGGAACCTCTGTTCTAGGATCCTGGATCTCTGGTTGATGGGCACTCTTCACAATCCAGGCCACAGATACAGATATAAATATAGATATAGATATAGATATAGTTCTCCATATTTCAACTCAAATTAATCACCTCCCATCTGTCCAACATATACTTGTGGGTAAAGGCCTTGATCATGCTACCAAGAGCTCCCATTTGGGAAAGTGGAGTCGGGGGCCAGTTCAGAGGACGTACCCTTCTTACCAGTCTGTGCTGACTGGTCCCCAGGAGGCTTACTCCTCTCTGGTGTCTGCTGCTGGGGAGGACTGGGAGGGGTTCCCCACTGTTCCTAAGGTCAGCTTCCAGAAGGAGATGTGGCAAAACGTGGTGTGCATGGCAACAAATTCCGGGAAGCAGGAGGATTTTGTCAGATCTAAATGTGGTACCAACCCAAACAAACGTTGGTATCAACCAAGTGGCAGAGTTTCTGTGCGTTTTACAAAATCACTGTTGAATTAGATGCTTCGGTTACTGTGATAAAATATTCAGTACCAGGAGAAAGCTTGCCTTTCTTGGAAAACATATGTTTCTCTTCTGTTAGAGAGTACCTTTGTGTCTCCCATCCCATGTCCCTTTCTGTGTTGGTTTCCCAGAATTCTCTCCTTGGTGCTAAACTTGAGGCTCCAACATCACATTAGTTTATCCATCTGATATACTCTATTTACGTTCTCGTCCACATTCAAACAGTTTTTATTTCTTCTTTAGCAGCTTTGAGATTTTACACACACACAGCCCATTTTATTGTAAGCTACCCCACTTCTTCTTTGGAATACAGACGTTACAAGTTGCAGATAAAATCTATCCGTGGGAGAGAAGTTGGGCTTTCTTTGCTCAGGTTTGCTCTGCGTGATTCTTAGATTCCAAGCTGCGGAAGAAACCAGGCTTTGGAGAGTCTGCAGCCAGTCTTCACGGCTGGCTGTTTTCTGCAGTATCCTTCCGTCTTGGTCTGCAGGCCAGTCTCCTTGAACTTGTCCATCTACTTATGCTGCTGTGTATATTTTGCTATTGTTTCCAAGGAAAAGTTCTTTCTGAACTCCTCCAGCCTTGCCTTGGTTGAACTAGGGAAGCAGGTTGTTTTTCTTGTAGGTTTCTGGGTTCCTGAGCGTTGGATGCTGCCAGCTAACCAGACCGGAACCAGGATTCGGGAATGAGCCATCAGAATTTGGGGCAGAGGCAGTGTGAGTCCAAGAGGTCCAGGACCAGGCCAGCGGCGGTTGGATGCTGTCCCTGACCACTGGGCAACTCCTTTACGCGGTCAAAGGAAAACAACACACAAATACATGGACACGGAATATGGCTCCTATAACGGCATGAGCACAGGCATCTTGAGAGTCAGTGCCACACTCTCAACCGTGGTGCCAGTCGGTGGGCCTTCGGTGCTCGGTGGCTCTGGAGACCCACCCCTGCGGCTTAGGTGTGTCGCCACCGTGTGGTGGAAGAGAGAGTGAGAAGGCACATGGGACCAAGAGGCTTCCTGGTGCAGAGGTTTAGAAGGCTGTCCAAGCCTGGCTCCGGACGAAAATAGAATCTGTTTATTAAACTTGTCTCTCTCGTAACACAACACAGACTTCAGAAGGCTAATCACACAGCCAATAGAACAGAGAGCGAGCACTCATATATTTCTCCAGCTACCTGCGAAGGGCTAATCCCCTGCACACTTTATTCTGGGGCCTCCAAGAGGAAGCTTCCTCCTCCCACCTCTGACTAAAAAGCCTCCCCCTTCTCAGCTGGGGGCCCTGAACCGCTTCGGAGCCCAGCTTTCACTGTTGGCTTCAGCCCAGGGCTGGCAAAACCCTCCCCTTCACTCCCTTAAGCTGGTCTGGAAAAGACAGAATTTCCTCCTGAGACAACAAAGCTTCCCTACACCGGCCGTCCTCTGGCTCTTTTTCGAGAATTTGCTCCTTCATTCCTAGTCCCCAAACCCGTGGATACAGTGGTATTCGGAGGTCATGCCCCTGGCCCTCTCCCCAAGTCCCTGGCCTTACACCTGGCCAGCAAGCAGACTCTTTGGAGACGATTTTCAATACAGATTAAAGTAATCCGACAGAAAATGGAACCCAAGATGTATGTCTGACAGCTTTCATGGTGGGAACTGGTGGGCTAAGCGAATTTAAATTCAATTCGCCAACGTTACTGAGTTGAGTCAAATCAATAATAACTGCTGGGGGACGGTAGCCACGGGCCTCCAGGTCTACAGGACAGAAGAGGAAAGGTAACAAGGACCAGTGAGCCCCTGCTGAGTGACAGGCGCGCTTCCACCGGCTCTGCATATTTCAACTCATTCAATCCCCACAGGAATCCCACCGTTGGGTAGGTATCATTCATCTCCCCGGTTTCCAGGCAGGAAACGGAATACAGGGCACCTAAGGTCCCAGAGCTGGTGAGTCCCGGAGCTGAGCTCAAACCCAGGGAGAGACCACGGGACCCTCACCCAGAACAGCGGCCACCGCTCAGTGCAGGAGGGCGTCACAGGAGGCCTGGGGTTTTAGGGACTGCTTTGAAAGAAGAGAGCATGAAAATCTGGGGGAAGGATGTTCTAGGTTTCTGAGGGAGCTTCGGGGATGTCACCGCAGTGAGACGGAAGATGAGAAGGTCAGATGACCCACCCCGAAAATGTTCTCGTAAAGATAAAACATTAGGATTGATTTTGAAACAAACACTACACTTTGTACGTCACCTATATTATCCATTCTGAGCTTGGCAGTCACTCCAGGGTGTTGTGTTTATTTAATTTGCCACCATTTGCTGTCGCCAGTCTTACTTTCTCCATCTGACAGGTGAAGCAGCTGACAAAGATCACATGGCTGAGCCCCCGGGGAACAGGGTCTGGTCCCATGACACGCTGCAGCACTGCTGGCCAGGACGTCTCGCCCACTGACCCCAGGGCCAGCGAAGGACCCTTAGCGAGAGGGGTGGTGTGACACGAGATACGAGGGACAGGATCTCCCACTGGAGGAGACAGGAGGAGAGCTCAGAGTTTTCTGCTATGTGCAAACTTTCCACTAGGCCGTTTAACTCGGGAGAGCTAGAAATAGAACAACAGAATCCCTGAAAGGAAGATTCTTGGGTGGAAGGCAACTGCTGCTTCTCCATCATGATCAGCTTCGAATGATGATGGAACATCTGAAGCCCAGTGTTTTATAAATAAGAATTTTAGGGGGCGGGGGTACAGCTCAGTGGTAGAGCACGTGCTTAGCATGCGTGAGGTCCTGTGTTCAATCCCCAGAGCAATCAATCAATCAATCAATGCTTCGGCAATTTCACACTCTTTAGAACAGACATGAGGGAGCAGACTGGAAATGCTGAATTGCCACTTAAAGACTTCTCGGGACAGGCAGGATGCATGGAAAAGAACTCCTAAAAAAGCACAGAGAGGGGGAACGTGGAATTGGCAGGGACCAGGCAATGTCTGAGTACTGGTGCTATGCACTGAATTATGTCCCCCACTCCTGCTCATATGTCGAAACCCTAACCCCCGAAGGGCTGTATTTGGAGATCAGGCCAAATTAAGAAGGAAATTAAGGTTAAATGATGTCATAGGGTGGGGTCCCAATCTGGTGGGGCTGATGTCCTCAGAAGAAGAGGACCTTCTCTCTCAGTGCATTCACAGAGGAAAGGCCACATGAGGACACAGCCAGAAGGCAGCTGCCCGCAGCTCAAGGAGAGAGCTCTCACCAGAAACCAGCCCTGTGGGCACCTTGGCCTCCAGTGAAATTCCTCTGCCACAGGTTCCTGTGTATGCCAAGGCCATTCTCTTACTCTGCTCCCATTTGAACGGGGACAGCAGTTTCCCTCCCCAAGATCAGAGCATGAATGAATTCAGGGGAGTCCTCTGCTCTCGAGGGGGGACAGCTCCGGCACCGACCACTGAAGGGCTGTGGGGGAGCGTGGGAGCCAGCGGAGCGGGAGGTGCGGGCGAGGCTGGATGCAGGAGGGGGCTGCCTGCCTCTGACAGCCTGGCCATCCCTGGAACCCGGTCACAGGAGACCATCTGGCCACAGAAAGGCTGAGGGAGCAAGTTGTCTGGCTTTTCCTAAGTGCCTCACCCTGCCCCACTCCTGCCCTGTTTTTCTCCCATCTTCTAAGTGACTCTCGGTGAATAAACCCATTTTCGTAGACCAACTTTAAAAAACTGAAAAGTATCCCAAACCTGAGTGGCACCCGTCCCTGCCAACGCCCCTCTTCTGCTCCTCAAGAGGCCCAGGTCCTTCTAAGGAGCGAGGGCAGATGGGGCTTAAAAGAAAGATGCTTGTGGGGAATTTACAGCCTGTGACCAATCAGCCAGATGGGCTGACGTCGCCGCCTGGGTCTTCTCTGGTCAGTGTCTCGCATCCCCGCTCGCTTTCACTCCCTCTCCATCAGCTGATGAAGGTCACTTCCCTTAGGCCTGGGGGCTCACTGTCTGAGGCCATCGAGGACTCACATACGCTCTTGGCCCTTGGATGGCATGGTGGCAGGTAAAGCTTTCTCCCCTGTGCACCGGGCACCGGCACTGGGAACTTTACCCCTGGATTCAGAGCTCACCATGGTTGTCCACGTGTTTCTGCGTTCTGACTTCAGCTGGTGCAACCGTGGTTACATGATTAATTCCAAACATATGCTCCACAGAAATGCAGAATCTTACCGTATCTGCACTTCCTTTACGAAGCAAACTGAGGAACTGAGCTTTAGTTCTGAAACCCCCATGACTTTGCGGGGAGGGGGCGCCCGTTTCTGAATTCTTCCTGATGCTCCTGAACACTGATGGCACTACTGCTTTCCGTCAGTGCAGCCAGGCTGCTTCTCTTTCCCGAAGCCTCCTTTCAAGTTCTTTGTTACTCTGAAAGTCAGGCAAACTCCTCTCCTTTTAGTTCCGGTTTGCCTCCATCATCTTACCTCCCCAACACCTGGCGGTAAAGAGACCTTCAGGGGTTACGCAGGCGCGATCACTGGACCTACGCACAGTATGAACACAAATCACAGAACACAAACATCTATCCTGCCTGTTTTCACGAATTTCCGGAGCTGAAGGGTCCCCGATTGTCTCAGGAGCCAAAGAAACGAGACATGACGTGTTTACGAAGGCATTTTCATGCATCACACATCCGCTTTCCTTTTCAACCATGGGTTTACTTTCCTGAGAAGGGTGCCATTCGCAAACACGAAACAAAATCCCAACGTCCGTTTTTCTGACCGGCATTTATTCCCCAGACAAACACTCTTTGAATGGACGTTTCCTCTCCATCCCTTCATTCTTCCTTTGGCAAGGGTAGTTAGTATACGTCGTCTTGCTCATCTTTGAAAATTTGTTGTGTCAGGTCCTTACGACTATCTCACAAGTATCCCTGCATTCAACCCCATGTCACCCTCAGCGGTGTGGCAGCAGCTAGAGCTCCTCACCCACCAACCCCTGAATTCGTTTGCACCCTTATAATTTCAGATCAGATCTTTTACGTCTTCTTTCTGGTCTTTTCATCTTGGCAAATTTCCTCCCCGAGTCCTATGTAAGAACAACAAATTTAAAATGTCTAATGCCCATCTTTGGCTGGAAAAGACTAACAGAAGTAGTGACAGTTGGGAGGGGCGTACGCCTTCCACAGCATCTCGTACACAACAGACATTCTAAATTACCTGAGTGATGTAAGGCGATCAGATACTAGATCTCTGGCCACCTAATTCATAATTCCTTGAGTTATATAAAGATCATTCTGGAAGAAAGGCTTAAAAAATTCGGTATCAACGCTGGATCATATTTTAGGCCTGGAATAGATGACAAAATAACACTGACGAAATACCACGGATTAAGGCAATTCTCTTCCACTGGGTAGCATTTTCCTACTATCCTCACCATGCATGTCTCTTCTTCCAGATGAATTTAGAATCGTGATGTCCAGTGGGCCCAAAACTCTCTCTGGAACTCCGAATCAGACTGTGTGCAATTTATACATTAACTTGTCGGGGGGGATCTGCATCTTTACAATTTAAGCCAACCTACCTGGGAATACAGCATATACCTACATTTATTCAGATCTCTCCGGAGCAGTAACTTTTCCTGCCTGGCAATTATTGCCCCAACCAACCTGCACACCCTTCTGATAAAATAGCCTGCCTGTGCCCTAGACCACAGGCTCATAAGCTGAACACAACAGCCCACGTTTCCGGAATAGATACAAGACCCCAGCCAGATCAAAAAGAAACCTTCCCTACTACTCGTTCTCCACCACAAGGAGAAAGCCAGTCTGTGGCAGGGAAAGGTGAAATCAAAGTAGAAATAAAGGCAGGGTGGGATCAATCCGACCACTAACCCAAATAGTGACGTTGTGTGCAATAGAAACAAGTGCTCCTTCCTGTGACAATGGTGACATAAAGTCTGATGCCCTAAATATCTAAATCTACGACGACCGTGGCTATAAATGGCAAGCCCTGAGGTTTAGACTTGCTCAGTGCACGCTCTGAACAACTGAACCCTGCAGCCTGAATGGAAAGAGTCCTGAGAGCTTTGAGAATCCTGTGCTTCTGCCTAAGGTCTCAGAGCTGCCCTGACTCCTGCAGTTCCTCCTTTGAGTTGTGACCTTCTACAATGACAATTACAATGCCCACCTGGCTTCTGCTTCAGCTAGAGCTGGGTTTCGAACCTTAGTAATGTTTTATGGTTTTCTTCAGAGGTCCGACTTCCTGTTGAGTTTCTGGAGCTACTTTTTTTTTTTTCTGGAGCTATTGTTAATATGACTTTCTCTATTCTCTGAAAAATTTTCTAAGTGGTTATGGGTGCTGGCTGAGAAAACAACTTTTGTATATTTATTTTATAATGGGCAAAGGCGTTCTTTTTAGTGTTTCAGCTCATTCTCTTGAATCTTCCAGGTAGAAGACTGTAAATATTTACAAACATGATGGCAATTTTAATTTATCCTTCTTAATTAATTTGCATACTGCAGAGGTTAGATCTTCAAAATTAATGACACGTTGTCAGCAGGGAGAGGCGACATTCTGATTTTATCCGTGATCTGATCTTCTAATTTTTTTACCCTCAAGCAAAATGGTAGCATTTAGTGTGTAATAGTTACTATTTTAGGAGGCTAATAAAGTACTCCTTAATTCACAGTTTGAAGAGTGGCTTTTTGAAAAATTGAAGAACAGACACTGAGTTCTAGCAAATGCCTCTTCAGTGTCTACTAAGGTAATCATTTGGCTTTTCTCCATTTATTAATGTGATGAATCATGCTAATGTATTTCCTAATACTAACCTCTCTTTGCATTCTTGAGATTTGGCTTGGCCACAGCGCTTTTCTCTTTTAATAGAAAGCTGGATTCAATTTGCTAATGTTTTACTTAGGATTTTTCTTTTTAGGATAATTACATTCACAAGCGAGACTGACCTACAGAGTTGTGAGCGTATGTTATCTTTGTTGGGTTTTGATATCAGAGTTAGTCTAACTTCATAAAGTGAAACAGGAAGCTTTCCTCCTTTTCTGTACTCTGAAACAGGTTATATACACCATGACAATTATTTTTCCTGGGAAATCTGAAAGAATTTGCTTACAAAACTGCCCAGTGTCTTCTGGGAGATTTTCTTTAATGTGGGTTTTTCTGGGGGGGAGGGCAATGATTTGATTGATTGACTTATTCATTTATTTATTGAAGTAGAGGGGACTGAACCCAGGACCTTGTGCATGCTAAGCACACACTCTACCACTGAGCTGTCCCCACCTTCCCCTCTTTTCTGCCATTACACGTGACATACTTTTATCTATTTAACTGGTCTTTTCAAATAGACTGCTTTGCTATTTATTAATAAACTTACTACTTACATGTTCTCTAATACACAGAATGGTCATCCTTAAAAGCTATCTGTTACAGCCTTTCTGAGTGAGGACCATTTACACTCTCCGTGTTGTTATGTCTCATCTGACCTATTCTAATACTAATCTCTAAACAAAAAGACCTAGTAAATACTGGATCCTCTGTGTCCTCACCCATTTCTAGAGCACATTTACACCCCTCTGTCAACACCCTATCTACCCCCCTCCCGCCCATATCAATGGTCCTAGCAATGGTGCTTTCTGTGCTGTTACACTTCCTTATATGTTTGATTGTATAGCCCTGCTCTTTAAGGAATTTATTCCCACCCGCCCGACTTATCCTTAAGTCAGGAGGTAGATGACGGCTTAATAGTTTTCTATTAAAATAGCTATGACAATATCTATTTCTGTATTTCAAGGCAATGCAATGTAGTTAAAGAGATGAAGGCTTATATACATAATTTGTTGATTTTTAGCAAGCCGTTGCAAGAAAGAGATGAGCTCATACAAGAACTGGCCAGTTTATGAGCAGAGATGGAAGGATAAAGTCTAGAAAACTGGCTGGGAAGGTACTGCTGTAGCTTGAACAGCAGGAGATGAGACTGTGAGGGTTCGGAGTCTTTCATTTCCATGAAGCCAAAGAAAGAGGTTCAGCCCCATGGCAGAGATGAGGTTCACTGCCATGCCTTCTAAATCCATCATTTCAGGTCACCCCAAAGTAGCTGCTTTTAAAAAGAAGAAGACCACACGAGTCTAGCTGGAAGCCAGAAAATCAGCCAGAACTATGTACAGAAATGGAACTTGGATGTGGTTCCTGGCACACTGGACGAGAGTCCCATTAGTTTTTAAAGAAACCATAATCCTGGGAAAGATGGGAGGGGAAGAGACAAATTTCTCGTGTTTGAATTTTGAGGTCACTGGACCACAGGGAGACACCTCAGAACCTACTGGGGAAGACTTTCCATCGCTCAGAAACTCTGGCCTTTGAGTTGGATGTAGTAACTGGGTGGGGTTTGGGGTTGTCTCCCTCAGGGAGAGGATGTGTTCTCTGTGTGGACAACAGACGGCTGTGGCTACGTGGGTGGCCAGGCTGCAGGGGCAACTGCTAGGTTAGCCCATAAGAACCCACTTTCCCCTCCTTCGGCAGCAGTGGAGCACCTTTCCCGGTTTGGTGGGCATCGGCTAGGTTCTCACTAATGGAAAACGAGCAGAAGTGATGTGCCTCATTCCAGGTCTGAAAACATTAGCAGTGCGTGTTAATGTTCCTTCCTTTTTCCTGAAGTGATGTGTGCCTGTGACCTTGTTTTGACTATGCGGTGAGGAGCCATACAGCATAGTGGAGGGAAAAGACAGAGAGAGAGAGTGGGCCAAGAATGACCCCGTGAAAAGGCAAAACCATTGGGGACAGATTTCAGATCAGTGATTGCCAGGGACTGGGCGTGGGGAGTAGGGGAGGGACTGACCACTCAGGAGTATGAGGGTGGTGGGGATATTTAATATTTTGACTGTGATGCTGTTTACACAACTATATTATGTTTGTCAACACTCATAGAACTGTTTAATTTTAATGTATGTAAGTTAAGCCTCAATATACTAGACTTAAAAAAAAAAATGAATGACCCAGTGGAGAGAAGACCTCCCTTTCTAACTCAGACTGCTCACCTAGGGGCTTTTTCATGAAACAGAAATACAGTTCTATGTTGTATAAGCCACTGTGCTGCTCCAACATGGTTGTTTTAACAGCTTATTCTTCACCTAATGTGTGTGTGCATGCACCTGTGTGTGTACTTCTATGTCATGTACAAATAAAAATATTAACATAGGTAAATAACAGAATTAGGGTTTTTTCGTTTCCCAAGTTTTATTCATCTTATTCAGTAAATACGTATCCTTTTTTTCAAACACATATTCATTGTACATGTAAAAGAAGATATATAAATTATGTGACATTCCTTAAAATATTTCCAACCAAAAAGTTAAAAGTAAATTGCTAGGATTTAAAATTAATCTTCCAAATTAGTGTATGATCATGGTTACTTCCACAATCAGTAGAAATAAAGACAGATTTATGAAATAAATGGTGCTGAAACAACTGGGTAGCCAACTGGAAAAAGGAAAAGTTAAATCTATACCTCAGAACAGGATAAACTCTAAATGGATCAAAAATTTAAATGCAACGAACAAAACCGTTACAGTTCGATGAAAAAAATCCACAGAAGAATTTTCTTATGTCCTTGGAGTGAAGATGACCTTACCAAGACTCAAACTCTAAATATCTCAAAAGACGGATCATTACAATTACCAAAAAAAAAAAAAAAAAAAAATAGAAACTTTCAGTGGTAAAGAAAAAAACCATAAGCAAAGTCAGAAGACACATAAACTAGAAAAAAAATTTGAAACTCATTATCACAAAAGAGTCTTCTCCCTAATGCATAAAGGGCTCCTTAAAATTGGTAAGAAAAAGACCAGCAAAAGAAAAAAATGCACCGAGATCATCAACAGACTGTTCAGAACAAAAAAGAAACACAAATGATTGTTTAAATAAATATATCAAAAGGTAGTGTTTCAGTCATGAGGAAACTACAAAATAAAGCTGTTGGGTTGAACCATACAAATTACCGATAGACTACCATCTCTGACCCACACAAGCTGCAATTTCATGTGGTTCAGCCTAACACAATGAAATGTTTTCCATCCACCAGACTGGCAAAATTCCAAAAGCTGAGCGACACACTTTCAGCAAGGCTGTGGGAGACGCTCTCACACGACACTGCTGGAAGTACCAAACCACACATCCCTACAGAGGGCAAGCTGGCAAAACTGATCCAAACTGCCACATGTGGGAGTCTGTCCTACAGACATACCTATGCACATGTGAAATAACGTATGCGCCAGGTGCAGAAGACATATGGGGAGACAGGGATATGACACACATATTTTTTCATATTTGCTTGTATCTGCAAAGACACATGAGGAAGTCACACAAAAAGCTGGTAAAAACGGTTACCTTTGTGGGGAAGGGGGAGTGAAGCAGATTAGGGAGAGAAGTGAAATTTCTCAGGGTGTACCTTTGTTATATTGTTGGCTAAAATATATATTCAAAATAAAAAGTAAATAGAAGAGTCAGAAAGTAAAACAGCAGGTAGGTATTTGGGGGGAAAATTACCTTTAAAAAAACAACACATTCACCAGGGTCCTAAATACCATGTCAATTGTCACTACAATACATAATTTACGTACTTAACAAAGATCTCTACCACTGCCAACAAAATAAAAACCCATGGATCTAAATCTCTCACTGAGCTGGTTACTTTCCGTTTGCCTCTCTGGATCCTCCCCCTCCTCCCCACACCTGGGATGGGGGGGCGGCTGCCATCCAGGCACGACAACACTGGGCCTTCCTGCCTCCAGTTTCTGGTTGGCTTTGGCCACCGGGGGCGCTGGCTGGATCAGAGGTCGGGAGCCAGAGAGGCCGGCAGCCCTCCTCTGTCTCCTCCTTGCTGCAGCACTGCGGTTCTGGCAATGGCCATGCCCCCTGACAACCACGCGTCCCGTCTGCTGTCCTCTTCCCTGGCTCCAGCTCTCACTAAGCTTCAGAAAGAGTCTTCTCCCCTTGCTCCTGTGGCATGGGAGTGGCTGGTGTGGGGTAATAGTTTCCCACTACTGCTGAGCCCTGGTGCCCCGACATCTCCTGTCGGCTCCCTCATCCCTGCCTCCAGCTCCGTAAGTCACCCAGGTGAGCATGCCATCTATTTCATCCTGGAAACCTGGCTGATATATTCAGTAACCTGTTTCTTAGAAACACCACTCCAAATTCATTCTTTTCTCACTTTTACATCCCAAGGCCAGTTTATTCATGGAATACGTGGCACACACACGTTTGCTCCCAAGCGTCTTTATACTTCTGAGGTTTGTGATTCTTTTCTTCCTCTTTCTCTCTTCCTTCTAACAAGCCTCTTAAATTCTCCCTGCGCAGTCCTCAGTTAACCCACGAACTCACCCCGATCTCCTTCACTGAAATACTTCTAACAAACACACTCTCATTCATCCAGCCATTCATTCAGCAAATATTTTCTGAGAATTCAGATTCTGAGATTATCATGGTATGTACAAACCAGACAAGGCCCTTATGTACTCACGGGAGGCTAAACTTGGCAGAGCAAAAGAGATAATAGTTGGACCATGCAAACAACGCGCAATTACAACTGTGACAATGCTATAAAGGGAAGACGCAGAGTGCACAAGACTCCCTAGTCTGGGGATTAGAAAGGGCTTCCTGAGGAAGGGACGTCTGAGCAGAGGTCTAAGGATGGGAGGGCGCTGACCGAGCATAGAGGGCGCGCAGAGAAATCACAGTGGGGGTTCCTGGTTCTTCCCTTTTCCGCAGCCTTGCGCCAGCAGGAACCTGCTCTCCTCCGTCTAAACTTCCTGTAGGTGTGTAGTTTTCGTAATTATGTAATGTGGGAAACAGTATCTTTGTTCTGATCCACCTTTGATTCAACCTCAGCATACTTCCAGACCTTCGGAGAGATTGCATGCAACCTTCCCGGTCCCCTAAGGATACCGTGCAGAACAGCCTAGTCTCCTTTCGAAGCAAACTGTATTCTAACCTTTTTCCTAAATAGAAAATCCGTTTCATACTTGGTAGTTGACATGTTACAGTAATTAAAACTTTAAGGGTTAAATGTGAAATAAACCTAAAACAATACAATCAGAAAACATTAGGAAGCATATTTTATTTTTTTCCCCAAGAGATTTTTCTAATTGTTTGCTTGCAACGAGCAGTTTATTCTCCAGTTCTGACTTAACTAAAAAGGAAGGGGTGGGGGCAAATTAGCGTGATCCACTGGAAAAACAAAAACAAAAACATAAACCTCCCAAGCCCCTCTGAGTAGCCAGCATCCAGAGTTCTTTGCAAAACTGCTAGTCCTATCTCTGGAAGGACATTTTTCTCACACCTTTGTAATGCAAGGGAAAATGTCTTCCATAAAGAAACATTTTTAAGATTTCAGCTTTTCAAATGCATGGTACTTGTGATAAAGGGTGTTTTCAAGCCCGCTTCTTCACTTAACCTGCCAGCTAACATGGGAAACCATTAGCTCAGGCTGCTACAATTAACTCAGGGCTGCTGCTTGAAAGGCTCACACAATTCCCAGCTACTTATCATGCAAACAACCTGGGAGACTCATTTTCCTCGCAATGCAGTAGGAGGGGTAAATTACTGAGATAAGTAGATTATTGGGGAAAAAGTCACACTCAGAGGCCTTATGAAATGATTAAACCCTGGGAAATTCATCCCCCGAAATCCCTGGCCCCTGATAGTACACATTCATTACTGGCTCCTGGATAATCTACAATGAAGAACCTTCTGTGGAAGCAATAAACACTCCTATTCCACTGGATTTTCATTTAACCTGCCAAACAGTGAGTTCTTTAGTTTTGATGGATGAGCTTCGCCATATATGAGGCAAATGAAAGGAATTCGGGGGTAGGTTATCGGACGTGTAAGATTTTCACAAACTTCCAAAATAGGAGAGGTGCAAACACTAAAGCCAATAAAATGGTTACTCTAGGAAAATACGGCCTCCCTGACCTCTTTGCAGTAACTTCATAAACTCCATATCAATAGAATTTATTTCATATTCAATTAGTAACCATGAATAGCCACATTCAAGTCTATCGAGACAAAATATCTTCCCCATTGGAAGTATTCCTTACAGCACACATTAGTCAATAGTCAAGTTGACTATGATTAAGTCAAATCGACCAATAGCCTGAAATGATGTTTCAGAAAAAATGCCTAGGAAAGTGATGTAAATAAATGTAACCGTGAGCCGGAGACAGAAAATGAGCCCTTATTTTCTGGCAGAAGAGAAAAACCAACCAACCAACCAATGATAATCAAAGTCTAAATAAGAGAACTTCGAGGCTGTTAGTATCAATGTTGACTTGCTGCTTCCAGCAACTGAACTGCGAACAGCCGGGATAAACAAGAGTGACATTCCCCTTTGAGGAGCACCGCGGCCACCGGAGGCGTTCCAACACACGGCAGCGCGCTCCCCCACCTCTCCTCTTGGAAACAGTCGAGGAACTGTTAACTCTCTAAGTCAAGCTTAGAGTGAAATAATGTAATCATATGAAATACTGCTGCTTCTCTGCTAAATGAATAGTCACTGGCTCCCAGAAATTTAGGTTTCCTGCCACCCGTCAGATGGAGCAGAAGAACTGTAGAGATTCTGCCTGAGCCGGGGTGGGCCAGGAGGGCGAGGACCGACGAGCCAAAGGGGGCTTCTGGGGAAAGAGCAGTGGATGACAAAGCAGTGCCTCCTTTTTTTCTTTTTTAAGGGAAGATTTCTTTGCAGAATACAATGTAACCTATTTCTCTGTCTCAGGATGAAACCCTCAGTGAATGCCATAGTTTATCAAACTTCGTGGAGCTGTTAAGTGCATGTGCAGTGGGTACGTGCTTGTTTTGGGGGGAGAGTGGGATATGATGTGCTGGGATTAACTGCGTGGACTCGACGGGGCATGTTAAAGGGGTGGTGTACCACGGCCGTCTGTTCACATGCAGTGTACTGTACGGCTGCCTCTGTTTTTACAGACAAAACACCTGGGGCTTGGAGAGGCTAAGTAACCTGCCCAAGGTCTCAGCACTTGAGCTGGGATTCAAATATCCACTGATTTTGGAGCCCAAAGACTAATCATACTACACCAGACTTATCTTGGAAGACAGCAGAGGGAAGTTGGTATCTCAAACTGCTGTGCTTCAGTTGTAAGCGTACACATTACTGGATGTAACAGAACTGCCATTTTGAAAGAAAGGGAGACAGGAGGGCAGTATAAACATCCATCACCCGAGCTATTCAACAGCTTCCCGAAATACTTATCTGCAACAGTAGGACACTGTATTTCACAACAGAATCGAGACCCAGAATGCAAAGCAAGGAAATAACATGGGAGAGAAAACGGAAATGTTTTCATAAAAAAAAAAAAACAAAACCTGGCAGATATATTGATGAAGTGCAGCTTTTAGAAACCACAGTTTGTGATAGTAACATTGAGATATTAATCACATCTGTGGTTAAATAGAAAAAATGTTTTAATATCCATGCAGAGATGCATGGATATCCTTGCATCCTTAAAATAGAACTAAGGGAATACAGAGTATGGTTCTTGTGAACACGGACAGTTTGAATCCCAGCTCAACCATTTACTCGCTGTGTGGCCTTGTGCAAATCACTTAACCTTTCTGTGCTTCAGTTTCTTCATCTGTACATGTGGATGTGAAACATCCCCATCTCATTGGATTGATGTGCGGATTCCAAGAGCTGATATATTAAAGTGTTTGGCACAGTGCCTGGAACACGGTAAGCACTTTATAAGCATTAATCAGCATGCTTTTATTACTAAATATGCAGTGGGGGGTCTAGACCAGCACAGCATACTTTAAAGGTTATCATAAGAGACAATAAATGCGCAGGTAGGTCCAAAGGGTGAGAAGACTGAGCACTGGCAGGAGTGTAGTTGAAACGAATCCCCACTGGGGTGAGGCTTCCAGGGGAGGACAGTTGTTAGACCAGAGGAGGAGGATGAGACTGAAGGTCTCTCTGAATTTCGAAAGTGGGTCTGAGCGCAGTGGGAAAGTGGGGTGAGAGGAGGATGGAGTCAGAGGAACTTTAGATGTGATTCAGTTCCAGATATGTGAACTTCGGGCTGTGGCCACAGAGATGGAGAAAAGGTGGAGCTGGAATGTCGGCAGGAGATTTCACACTGGCCGGGTGGCAGGAAGAAGAGTGAGAGACAGCTGGGAATCGAGTGTCCAAGTCCTCGAGGAACATGGGCGGGTGACTGGGAAGTCCAAACCCCTCGCATCAGTGGGGTTTCCGCTGTTGATGATGACATCCACTGTTGCCAGTTTAGGCAAAAGAGGATATTTTTTCCCCCCAAAGGGTATTGGGAGCTTACAAAATCTTCAGCACAGAGACCTGGATGTGGAGGATACACAACCAGGACTGACAGAGCCGCCCATACAAGAGGGCAGTTCAGCATCACTGCCGTGGCTGCCTGCCACGTGTCACACAGGACAGTGACAACAGGAACTAGGCACTCGAGTCTTTGCTGAGCTCCTCAAAACAGCCAAACCCTCCCAACGCCCACCCCCAGCAGATGATCTCACGCCCCTGTGCTTCGCTAACACCTCACACTGGTCAATTCTAGACCCGAGTCTTTGAAAGCAGAAGCCAGGCCACGTGTGGAATCTCCGTGGCAAGGAGTCTGAGAAATGTGCCTCTTAACTCGCCAACCTCTGCAATTCAGGGAGGAGAGTGAGGAGGGGGCTGAAGCGGGTGGTGAGGAGGCCAATCGAAATTATCTGTCAGAGACGGCAGTGGGGAGGCTGGAAGCGAGACGCTGACGTGACCTGGTGGGGGTTTCCCTGTGTGGAATGAGAGAATTAGGGGCGGGTGGGGGGGTGCTGTATTTCAATGGTTCTGAGATATTAAGCTCGTGGAACTGAATTAAGCACCTCAACTGAACAAGGTGTTGCCAGAGGAAATGTATGCTTCAATTAAGCCACTGCTAGAAGCCGTGCTCCAGGAAAGGGCAGTATTACTTCACAATGACTTGTTTATTAAGAGCATCTCCAAAATCCTGGCTCCAGTCAAGATGAATTTCTCCTTGTACTCCAGGCTCACCCAAGTAACTCCCTCTCCTCGTGTTTACCTCCACTCATCTAAGTCTGTTTTGTCTTTCGGTGAGACATTTTTCAATGAGCCTATTTTAATTTATTTCATTACATGCACATAGTTGTAAGAAGTAATCTCTCCTTTTATCTTTTAAATTTATTTATTTATTTATTTATTTATTTATTTATTTATTTATTTAATTTGATGGAGGTACTGGGGATTGAACCCAGGACCTCGTGCATGCTAAGCACTCGCTCTACCACTGAGCTATGCCCTCCCCCCTCACTTTACTTTGAATTCCTATAACGTTTTACCTGTATTCCTCTTACTCCATTTATCTTACTTGGCCTTGTATTGAAGAGTTACTTAGATACATGTCTTATCTCTCCCTGAGGCAGAGTATGCACCTGATCTGTGTTCTTCTCAGCTTCTAGGACAGTCCCTTACACTCTAAAACATCTTTGATGAATGAAAAAATGAGCGAGTTATCGTACGCCCTTCACTCTATCATCTGATGATTCCCAAGGAGGCAAAGGATTGCCAGGCTTGTTAAGCCTCTGAGGCTTGTTCCCACCAAAATGCAAAACATCTGAAAATGCCCATAACCCTGGACCTTGCTCTGCCTAAAACCACGGGCCTCCCACTAGATTATGAGGTTGGGAATACATCTTTACGCCTGTATTTACCCTGCAATGCCTATTGTGGGACACGCTCAAAGAATACTTGCTGGCCTGAGTCCCAGACGTGGAGGCGCGCTTTCAGGGCCCCTCTATCTTACTAAGGATGTCTACCTACAAGATCTCTGCATGATGTATTTGGGGAGAGGAACTGTAACAATGATGAGGACTGGAGAGGGACCACGGGTGAAAGAGAGGCTTCCACAAATCAGGTGGGGTCAACTACCCAAACAGAGGAGAGGCTGGGGCTTGGAAAACATGCACGGAGGGGCCAGCCCTGAGCACAGCTCCTGAGAGGCTCCAGACGGAGAGCCAGCAAGCAAGAGTGAGAAACGGAACTGAAAACAGGCCATGCGAATTCATCCCCAAGATTCATCAAGCATTTAAGCAAAGCTCGTAGCATGACATAAAAAGCACAGATGAATCAACAGAAAAACTGACCCTAGAGGATACAGAGATAATTCTGATAAAAGAAGAGAACTTAAGAACCAAACACGATATGACAAAAGACTTGGGGTAAGGGTATAGCTCAAGCAGTAGAGTGCATGCTCAGCACCCAAGAGGCCCTGGGTTCAATCCCCAGTTCCTCCTCCAAGTGGAAATCAATGAATAAACCTACTTACCTCCCCCTCATAAAACAATATGACAAAAGACTCTAGTTAGTATTCTTGAAGAGACTTTGGGGAAATATTGTACCCATCAAAACAAGAAGAGAATCTAGCAACAACAACAAAAAAGGAAAACTTAAGAATAAGGAAGAGTTTTTACAAATTAAAAGACCCACAACCAAATATATTGTTCTGTTGTTCTGACAGCAACAATAAAAGACCCTAAAAGCTTCCTGAGTAAGAAACAAACACTATGTCAATGACAAGATAAATAAAAACAGGTCACAAACAAAGGAACAAGAATCAGAATGGGGTGGATTTTTCATCAGCAACATTGATACTACACATTTATTAGACATTAATGCAAATTCTGAAGGAAAGTAATTTGTAATTTAGAATTCCATACCCAGTCATGCTACCAATTGAGCATAAAGATGGAATAAGGCATTTTCACACATGAGAATTCATAAGGCATACCACTTTTGCCCCCTTTCCTAGAAAGTTAAAGATATTGTTCAGCAAAATGAAGGCTGAAATTTTTGAGAAAGAGGTGAGGGAAACAGTATAAGCACACAGAATAACAACAAACAGAAATACCACGATGACAAACAGTGCAAAAAGTACAGGAAAAAAATACATACAACCCAGCTTATTGAGGCAGAAAGGGGGTCTAGAAGGAAAACCTCCAGGGAAACCAACAAACAAAAAGTATATAACAAACAAACCAAAATAAATAAAATCATTGAGACATTATCTTATGAATTTTCCCATGTGGACATTACTACTCTGAGGCATTTTAAAGAGATGTTGATATCCTGGGAAGAATTGTCCACAAGTGCATTGAAAACTGAACAAAAGAAAAAAGAGAATTGCCAACTACCTGGGAAATCAAGAAGTTACAGAAAATAGAAAATAGAGCAATAGCATCCCTCTTGATCCAGGAGTAGACACTACTTACAGAGTCATAACGCCATTCGAACTGAACAGGAAGCCTGGGGGTTTGAGGATGTAGGTTTCCAGGAAAAAAGGGAGATTCCGTTTAGAAAAACTTCAAGGCAAAATAAAGGGGAAAAAAATGTAAGGGAAAAAGAAAGGCAATTAGAAACTCCAAGAAATATAGAAGGCAGTATAAATTTCTTTGGTATACATTAAGAAGTAATTTAGAATAAGCATATTAAAATAGGAAGTTGGTGGGCTTATTGAAGAATGGAATGGCTTCAAAAGATATCAGGGGTATGGTGAAAAAGACATGCTTCTTCCCCCAAGAAGAAGAAAAGAAAAAAAACAGAGAAATTACAAAAATAACCAAAACAAAAAATGTGAAAAAAATGTTAGCAAACTGAAATGTGGCATGGTTTTAAACCAATGACGGAATGTAAGAAAAGAGAATCGATTTGCACATTCTCCTTTGACTAACACAGGGATTATGAGTTAGGAATTAGAGATGGAAATATAATCAACCACAGTGCACTTCTTGGTTTTTCAGTGCACAGTATTCACATAACGATATGAAAGCTATTTTCTGGCTTTTAACTTGGAAACAACCTAAAACCACAGTATAGAAATCTTAATTGTGGTCAAAATGGAACGCAAATTATCAACACCTGACCAAAGCAGATGGCCACGCGATGAGAAGAGGTCAAAAAAAGGTGAGGCAAAAACATACTGTCTATAATCAATGGAACGGAAAATAGAGATTTAAGTATATTACTGAAAGTTACAATAGTAATATGTAGAGGAATAAAAACAATGATATTAGAAACAGAAGAGGTATGTATAGAGTGAGTGAAAACCTGTATGTCAGGTCATGAAATTAATAGGTAATATCTAAAATTGAGAAATAAAAAATGGTGTGTATCATTTAGTAATATGCACATAATCACCTGGAGAAAGACAAGCAAAGATGGTTGAGAGTGACTGACTCTGGGATCAGAACAGGAGATAAGGATGGACCAGGCAGAGCACTGGCTGAATTAAAAAAAAAACGTGTATATCGCTATTTAATTCTTTTAAAAGTCATTATTTACTCTGGAACCTGAACATTTTGGCTCAAGGCTGCTAAGAAATTATCCATTGACGTGTACTAGGTTATCCAGTCACCAGCCAGCAGGACACAGGTTCTCCAGGGAACAGAACGTAGATGGCGCCCCACAGGGCATGATGTAAAGGATGTAGGAAGTATAAACTGTGGGTTGCCGGTCATCTCAGGGAGTTTTGAGTCACTACAAAAAGGAAGATCTCCCCCAGGTTTACTGCCAGAATAACCCTGGGTCTTACCAGACTTCCAATGCTCCTGCTGGACAGAATAAGCAAAATGTCTTATATTTTCCTTTTGAAAGCACTAGGAACAGCTCAAGGATTTGCACAGCAGAATGAAAGAGGAGCTGTCACCAAGTTCCTGAGGACTCACAGCTTGAAAGGAAAGAGGAGGCCCACAGGGGGCCTTCGGACAGTGCCCAGCAGGGGAGACTGAGCACTTCCACAGCCTAGGGGGTGGGACCACAGCTCTTAAAGCCACAGATCTCCTCTGTAGGCACAGAGACCCTCACAGCAGGAGTCCATTCACACCAGTCACCCTTGGAGACTGCTATTTATGCTAAAGAAATTTATCCCACTCCATTGTATGTTTCTTGTCCAGAGTTCCCTTGGATCCCTTGTTTACGGCCTCCGTCCTATATTGTGAGCAGTGGAATGGACAGGCCATTTGAGAGGGCAGGGATGGCTAATGATGGGTCTGTTAGCTCTGCAGTCAGTCTTTCCTTTGTGAATCAAACCCAATTTGGGTGCATTTGCTTAAAGGAAAAAAAAAAAGCTAAACCCCATTTAAGGTTGAAGAAATGTTAACTGTGTTCCACTCCTCTATACTGGGGCGGGGCGGGGTGGGGGTGGGGGACCACTGGAAGAAACTCCAAAGTTTATGATATTTATTTATAATCCATTCTTTTGGTTGAAATATTTATCCAATTATATCAAGTATAGGTGTAAATGGTGCAGCTGGGGCCCCTTAAGATTGGGAAGATCTTAAAAAACAGGGGGCCTTTTCATCACTCGAGAGATGCTAATTTTTATCTTGCAAAAAGTAAGGGGAAGCCCCTTCTGAAATGTTTTCTTTTGAGGCAGAACTTAAACGTATGCTACTGCTTTCATGAATTCTGTGAGCCAAATCCTTATAAATCCTTTGAGTTGACAGATCAATTATTCCTTCTAACAGCAAATGAACTAATAACCCTTGGAAATTTCTCCTTCCTTGGGTTTAAAATAAGGAAGAAAAAAAAACCTTTAGGGGGAAAAATCAATTAAAGACTACCTAGAAATAAAAAACAATTACATTCATAACAGCTTTTTAAAGAGAGCTGTATTTTGTTTGAGAGCTATGATTTTCAAATTAAAAACATGTCAAATAACTTTATGTTTTATAAACATCATAAATACTCTTTAAAAAACACCTTCATTTCATATTGTGTCCTGTCAAGGGAAGGGAATCGAGAAAGGGGGAGGGGGAGAAAAGGAGAAAGACAGACAGTGGAGAAGACTTCAAGAAAGGTAGGATTTGTGAGCGCCCCTCTGGAGAAGGCACCGCGCAGGCTCCCGGGGACCCAGAGAAGGTGAAGGACACTGGCACAGCGCTGGGGAGAAAGGGAGAGAGAGGATACAAGAGGCAGAGGCCAGTTACTCTAAGATGCGCAGACCAGCACTGTGAGCAGGGGGAGCCTGTACTGAGCATTTTGCTGATGGCAGAGATGCTGGGGCAGCTCTGGTACGAGCAGGCAGGTAGTACAGGCTGGGCATTCAAGGGGTCAGACCCAAGGCGGACACTGAGGGCTAGAGCGAGGGGCAGGAAGGGTGCTGGAAGAGTGGGAATGCACGTGGGCACTGAGGCGAGCTCTGTGCCCAAGACTGAGACATGCCTGCTGGGTGAGCAGGGCAGAGAGGCATCAACCCTGTGCGATGAGCAGGGAGGGGAGAGAGCGTGCTTAGCTTGTGCAGGGTCCTGGGTTCAATCCCCAGCACCTCCATTAAAATAAATGAATAACCTAATTACCACACCCCAAATTAAAATAAAATAAAAAACTTTCAACAATCTATATTGTGAAAGAAGATCAAAGATTTTCAGAGATGAGAAAACTGAAGCCCTGGAAAGCTGAGAAAATGACTTGCTCAAGGTTACATGGCATCTCACTCTCTCTCACACACACACACACAATGTACTTGTAGGTAAAACAAAGTGTGTGTGTGTGTGTGTGTGTGTGTGTGTGTGTGTGTGTGTGTGTGTGTGTGTGTGTGTGTGTGTGTGTGTGTGTGTGTTTTGAATTAAGTCAGCAGAGCATGGTGGGGGCCCGGCTACTGGCTGGTGGGCACTGTTCTCCTTCCTTCCTGTAATGCAGTTCTTGAAAGTGAACAACCAAATCTTACTTTACACTGAGTGAGCAGTCTTTTCCCCACAACATTAACAAGTCTGGAGATGATGCCCCAAGAGAGCTGTGCACGTTTCCGGGAACACACAGCTCTCGGCACAGTGAGCTCCTGGTCACAGGGTGACACGGTGGAGGGAAAGGGGAACTCCAGTCCGAAGACCTGGGCTGGAATCACAGCTCCACTGGTATCCAGCCTCATCTGTTCTAGCTGTAAAATGGGAATAATCATAATCTCACCTCAAGTTGTGGGTGGGAAACAAAAGGAAGTAACACTGACCAATCAGGATCCATCTGTACGGCCTTATAGAGGCCCCAAGACCCCGCAGGGGACCTATGGCCCTGTTAAGGGAAAGCCAGGGCTGGCTTCATGGGCAAGTGACCTGAGCAGTGACACAGGGTCCCAGGCCTAGTGGGCCCCACGCTGTCACCATCTTGATATTCTTAATCATTTCTAAACAAGAGGCCCTGTATTTTCATCTTTCATTGGGCCCCACAGATCCCACAGCACGTCTCAGGTACAGAGACGTGCTCCGATCTCAGGAGTCCAGGAGAAGAGGTCCACCTTTGGCAAGTAACCCCCAGTGGAGCTGGAAGCTTGCAGTGGACACTAGTTAGTTTCTCAGCAGCTCAGCATCTGAACCCATTTCTTACAAGAGAGGAGTCTTGGTAGGAGGCAGGACCAGAAGGGCCAAATGCTGGCACCGCCCTGCCTCCCCGGCAGCACCAAGTGCACACAAGGGAGCACGGAGAACTCGTTTCAGTGGTGGCAGCAGCAACACTGACTCTCCAGGAACGTCAGTGGCAGCCCTTCCAGCTTCAGCCCCTGGTGCCCACCGCTGGCGGTGCTGGCTGCTGGGGGTGCCGGCAGTCATGGCAGTGAGTCCTCTGCTAGACGGTTCTGTGGTGGAGCTGTGGTCATGGTTCTAGCCACCTCTGGTTTCTCCCCATGTTCGAGTCCGATTCTCCAGCCTTCTTGATGATTGATGTTTCAAACTACTAGATTCCTTTTTTGGGGGGGTAATTAGGTTTATTTATTTATTTTTAATGGAGGTACTGGGGATTGAACCCAGGACCTTGTGCATGCTAAGCACGTGCTCTATCACTGAGCTGTATCCTCCCCCTTAGAGAGCCTCTTAATAAATTCCTTTTGTACTTCAGTAATCAGAGACGGTTTCTGTTGTTTAGGGCTAAGAACTTTTTCTGATCTAAAGCTGGACTCTGTTTCAGAGTCTACCCTGACACTCCCGCAGATGACAGACAGCAGCTGAGTCCTGTGTCCTGGGGCAGAGCCTGGTGGGCCACTGCCCCTGGTGATGACATGAGTGCTGGTGCATGCCCGTGTGGAAGGGACCCTGGAGGTCATGTGGTCCACATTCCTTCTGAAAGTAGGAACCCTTCCAGAATAGCTCAGGGTCAAAACAAGGTTCAACGAAAGATGTTCCTGATAACTGGAGGGTACGCTAAGCAGAAAGCCTTTATCGTGGGTGACAAACCATGAGGCTGGCCACCTCCCAGTGACACCTCTCCAGACCAACAATCATCTTAGGGCTTGCAAGGCTATCCCTAACTGTCACCTGATTGTCAGGGCTGGAGTTTAGGAAAATTTCCTGTCACTCATGGCCAGAAGATGAAATGTCATTTGTTCAGAGTCTGTAAGAAAGAGGGCAGCTGAGTTCCTAACGGATTTCTGAAGCACGATGGGGCTAAAGCACTCCGGGATTCTGTAAACCAAGGACCATGTTCAAAAGACCCCACACAGGTATTACAGCCACAGAGAAAACCAGAAGCATCAAACATGGTGCTACTCCTTCTGGCATCCAGGTCAAGGATGCTCCAGGACCTCCCCCGGCCCCCTTCACTGCACCTTCTATCAAAGGCGACAATATTCTACGTTTTGCCAAGGGTTGGGAGAGGAGGCGGAAAGAAAGCCCTGACAAGCTCACTTCCCAACACGTGAACTGTACTCTTGGCGGAAACAAAATCTCTTGATTGTTGGCATTATGGCTCTATTTGGACAGTGTCACTTGGTGGGCTGGCTGACTTTCCAGTCACTGGGTGGGTGACACTGGTTCCAGGACAGGGCCATTAGCCTGTAACAGCAGGAAGACCCAATTACGAAGCACCTCGCTAGAAAGCCCGAGAGGCAGCCCCCCACCTCTGTCTGAACAGCAGGTACGGGAAGCTGGGCAGAGAGGCTGCAGCGACAGACACGGTAGGGAAGATGCAGAGCCACTTCGGGTCCCAGGAGACACTCGGGCAGTCACAACATGGGTCTCCAGGCAGGACGCATAACGGCAAAGTAACGAGGAGGGTCCCTCCCGTCACAGCCAAGCAAATGGCAACCGGACAGGGTTGGCCAGAGGTCACAGATCAGGAGGAATGAGTAAGGAGAGAAGACACTGAGGTGCAGGAGAGCGAGTGGGCGAGGAGGGTCAGGCACAAAAGGCCAAGGCTGGGGTGCAGCTGGCCGCGGCTGGGAGGAAGGCAAAGGGCTGCAGGGCCCCGCTGGAAGCGGGCGGGTTGGGGGGCAGAGGTGCAGGTACCCTGGGAGGTCCCGGAGGGAAGGGAGGCGACGGGCGGGGAGCGAGAAACCAGAGGGAGCGCCGCCTGCTCACTCGAGGGGTGAGTAAAGGACTCATACCCAGGGTTTTCTTTGAATTGATCACCTCTTATTAGCGTCTTTTGAAATGCGAATTAGCTGATTAACCACTGCTCACAGCTTTCCAACTGTTCTTTATCCTCTAGCATTCAGCAACTTGGTCCTAAATAGGGCAGGCCACAGGAGCCCACCAGGGGGAAATTATTCTCAAGGTTATGAGAACAGTGACCAGGCAAACTTTCTCCCCGGGCTGGGTGGAAGCGGGCTAGGGGAGAGATTGTGCCCTGAAGCCAGGCGCTCACCACCTCTGGTTCCCACACCGAGTGAGGTGTCCTTGCGGCCAGGACACTGTTCACCTTGTTCATCCTTGCAGCTTGGGACCAGGACCGGGAGAGCAGACAGACTCTCTTCTACCCGCCCCCCTGCTTTGTTAACCACATTCCTTTTATAGACGGTTCATCGGTCCCGAGTCCCTAAGGAACACCGTGCGCTGGCGAGGCCGCTCTGTTTGGGCCATGGGCGACAACAAGGGGTGACCTCTGGCAGAGCCCCGTCCGCACTTGCTCCTGCCTCCAGTTTGGTAACACAGCACAAAGGCGGTGTGGCATGTATACACTTTCCAGGCTGAGCCCCTATTCAGAGGGGGCTGCAGCTTGCGCGTAATGGGCCCCCTACAGACAAAGCCAGCAAGTTTCTTAATTAAGTCTAAGTGAAAGACAGATCCCGCTTCCATCTTCAGAGAACCTTCCTTTGGAACTTCAAAAACACCCTGCACTGCCTATCAAACCCGGGTGCGAATAACTGGCGAGCGATTTTTTCCCCCTCTTTTTAAATATAGAAAGCCAAGCCTCCGGCGCCAACTCTTCAGCCCCCTCTCACTTTCCCTGCAATTTCAGACCTGCCTCTGGTTCATAAGACAGGAAACAAAGGGACTTCTTGTGTGTCGGAGGAGCCCTCGGAGGGTCTGCATTTCATTCTGGCCTTCCCCAAAGCCCCGCGCGGTCTAAAGAACTCTTTAACTGGTTTCGTCTCATTAACATTTCCATGAGGTATCAAAGGACGTGCTACAAACCCAGCGCATGTCCATACATCACGGAAGGACACATCCCAGTATGGAATGATATAAAAAATTAATTATCAGCTAACTGCCTTTGCAAACATGTCATCTCCCCAGCCCTCCTTCGCCTCCCCACTTTCTACCCTAGTCCCTGTAGCCCTCTCTCAGACGGACTTTTCTGTTTGCTGGGCTTTGCTGGGATAATGTTCTTTGCAAACAGAAACCAATTATTCTGCAGCAGTAAGTCACCGGGAGTATGAATTGCTTTAATTTTTCCTCCCTTTTAGTAGCTGCCCACAGTGGGTTAGTGAGGTGGCTGCCATAATGAAGCTGGATTGAATACTTAAAGCGGCACTGAGGCTGGGTGTCCTGCAGGGAAAATGATGCTCAGAAATGCAAGTGCGTTCCTGTGACGAGAAGCTAATCAGTGAGTTAGCCATTTCCCAAACGGCGCGTTCCGCTCCGCATTTGCATCGCCAACGCCGTTCTCCCCCAGTGAGTCCCGTGCACCTGACTAGCTTGTAAAAATGTCACCTTACTGTTAAAGTGCTAAACACGCCCTGTGTTTCCTCGCCTGTTTTCTTCTCCCTACACCGCCCCCCGCCCCTCGCCTTTTTCCTTCTGCAATTCTTTGCTTTCTCATTAGAAATGCCCAGCAACGTCTGGCAGACAAAGACACTACAAACAAAGTGTATGGAAAGGGGGAAAAAATTAAAAAGGGGAAAAAAAGTGCAGAGGAATTCTTCATTCACTGATCTCTCGAATACATTAATATCTGAAACTGTTGGCACAGCCTAAAATACTGGGGCAGCTAACAATGCAGGCAACGATTCGAAGTCTGGGATCCTCAAATAAACCCCTGCGCTGTCATGGCCACCAGGGAGGAGAAGAATGGCCATATTAGCTGACCTTCAGTTCCTTGTTCCTTCAGACCTGACTGCTGGACCTCTGTTTGCTTGTTACTAGGATTTCTTGGCAAAAAAATTTTAGCATTTCCCAGGCGATACAAGAGCCAGTTTATTAGGTAAATAAGCGGGCCGTAAGCAGTCTTTGCTGCTTCATCATGGGAACGGGGGGCACTGGGGTGAGGTTTGGGTTGGAGTCGGGGAGAAGGACTGAGAATCAGAGACCTCATCGATTCCCCTTCATCCAAAGCAGCCACGGACCACGAGGGCCGCTTTCACGCATCACCCACTCCAGGTGCTGGCTCTGGTGGCCTTAACCAGCACCGCCCGCGGAGGGAGCACGGGAAGGCTCACACAAAAAAGCGGAGGGCGAGAACCGCAGCTTTCTTCCGCGAGAGATCAAGACCCTCAGTGAAGTTTCACTTAGCCCACGTTTATGAGTAACTGGAGGCTATTTTATAACAGGTTCAAATGGAGCTAATGGGATTGGATTTCATTCATCTGTCATAATTACCGAGACGCGCTTATGTTATCCAAACCACTCTCTGGTGATCATCTTAATGATGTTAATAAAATAAGTAACGCAGAACTGGATCCTTCTTCAGAGCCCTTCGACCCAGAGGGCCTTCGGGCTGTCTAGACTGTCACAACTGGTAGTTATTACATTTATGGGTCGGTTTACTGTTTACTGCCCCCCCAACCCCCACAGCAACATAAGCTCTGAGGCAAGGACTACTGTCCCATCCTGTCTGACTGAGCACAGCAGCCAGGGCCCAGGACGCTCCTGCTGAAAGGGGTGGTTTTTCTCTTTCCCTGCCTCAGGGAAAATACACCGTATCTTTAAAGGCCTTCAGCTGCCACTCCCAAAAGGAACGAGACGCAAAATTTCGTAAGGTGCAGTATTTCTCCACTGGAAATAAGAGTTTGTTTCCTGTGGTTCCCAAATCCCAAAATAAAATTTATCTTATGATAAATATAAATATATTATAATAAAAATGCTAGAAATTCTTACTCATACTTAAAGCAGGAGGCCATATAAAAAGATACAATACATACACTTTTTCAAAAACTTATACAGTCATTACGGTCATTGTTTTGGAAACTGTGTGAAGACATTATAATTTTTCAGACTCCAGGAACTGCAAAAAGCAAGTTACATGGTATGTAATATAGAATCCCACATGGCATTAAAAAGTTATACATGTAGACATATTATATGTATACACAGAAAAAAGACTGGAAAGACACACCCAAAATGTTACGAATGATTGTCGGCGATGGATTTTTATTTTGTTTACTGTTCCCTATTTCACCATTTTGTTGCAGTAAATCTATTTAAAATCAGGAAAAACCCTTCAATAAGCTTTTTTTTTTTTGAGAAAGGAAATATATTTGTAAATGAGCTAAATCTGACTCAAGAGTTTCGAAAAATATAAATACAGCAGGCACTCCAGTGGTGTATCCTACACACACACACGCTCCCTAGATACACATGTGTAAAGCTATACAGAAATACTGCTGGAGGGGTGGGGTCCTCGGCTATTTATTTTCAAGTTTATTGAGACAAAATTGCTATAAGAGCCTGGAGGAAGCTTTCTCTCTCAGCTTGAAGCAGCCTGGTGCCACATTTCTGGTCTTTAAAGGAGATTATACTGAAGGATACTCAATTGCTTTGAATAGGGGTGACATTTCAGGCTGATAGGTGGTCATACCTGTAAACAGCTGCACAGGAGCATTTCAAAAAAAAACTCTTCTAACCTTTCCAGTACCAAGAAACAGCACCTTGCAGAAAAGCAAAGGCTGAGTGCAAACCCGGGTGATAACCCTTTTGGTTAGGGAGTGGTAACCAGACCTACAGTCCAACAGGAAGTAGGGAGGACGCTGCTCTAAATGTTTAATTGGGCACTTAGAGGGGTAGTAACCAGAGCCGGTGCAAAGAGTGTTAGGGTGAAACGGATATTCGACAGTATTTATTCGTCAAGGTTTCTCCACATTAACATCACTTGTTTGTTCATTTCTACTCATTCCTACAAGGCCATGGCTAGAAATGGGACGGCGTGGGGGGGAGATGAAGTCCAGAGCAATGAAATGCCTATTTCTATTGGGCATGCCCCTGCCATCTTTCTTCCATTCTTCCTTCCCTCCCCTCCTCCTTCATCTCCTTCATTCATTCAGTAAACACTAAGAGCCCACCATGCCTGGCACTGTGCTGAATGATGCTTCCCTTTCTGTGCTGTAGATTCTCTGAGCCCAGGGACCAGGTCTGGTTGGCATCTTTGGTACTTTGCACAGTGCAGAGCACAGAAAAGATGCTCTGTAAGCCCTTCCTGAATGAACGGACAAATGAATGAACAAATGACACAGCACCTGCTCTCAGGCAGTTTAGAGTGCAGAGAGAAACGCAGGCAAATGGTGGTGCCTGCCCGCAGACGAGCACGCTGGCGGTCTCCATCACGACCTGGACCTGCCGAGGCAGGGAGGACTTCCTAGTTGCAGTGGTTTTCCACTTGAACATCAGAATCCCTCTGAAAAATCCCAGTGTACTATAACCCAGAGCCATTAAATCAGGATTTATAGGAAAAGAGGAATCCAGGCACTGGGAATTTTAGAAACTCTCCAGGGGATTCAGATGTGTAGTGGAGTAGGAAACTGCTGTTCTCCATCCTTCCTGCTCAGTGTGAGGTCCTTGGAGCAGCAGCCTCCACGTCTCCTGGGAGTGAGTTGGACACGCAGAATCTCAAGCCCTACTCCAGACCCCCTGCATCAGACTCTGCAGTCTAAGGAGACTCCCCGGGAGCCACCCTGCACTGCTCTGGCGGATGTGCGTGCTATGCTAGACGCTGAAGGTCCGAAAAGTCAGCAAGGGGAAATGAGGAACAGGTATTCTGGGTGGGGGGACTGATAAGTGCAAAGCCACCAAAATAAAGGACAGCCTAAATGGGCTGGCAGCTAGCTCGAGATGGCTATCTCAGTCCGCGGGGGAGAGAGGGCACACGCGCGCGTGTGTGTGTGAGAGCGATGGCACACACGTGCATTTTGGTGGACAGCATGGTCGAGGGCCTGGAATTAGATCTGTTAGGCTACAGAAACCATGCTCTGCAGTCCAGACTTTACCCTGAAGGCCAGGTGACAACGAAGTTTTGGAAGTTGGAGAGAAACTTGATGAGATCCTCCAAAAACCCACTGCCCTCCCCAACTCAGCGCTTCGTCCATTCCACTCCCTTAGCCTGAAGTTCCTTACTCGTTTCAAACCATCAAAATCTCACCCATCTTTTCTCCACCAACTCAAATGCCTTCCAGGCACTGAGGCTGGAAAGGGGCTCCCTTGGTACCCTTGACCTCCGCAGCACTTTGGATGGACCCCCAGATGGCCCTGATCACAGCCGCTCTATTTCTGCAGTTCTGTTTTGTCTGCTATTTTCTCTCTCCCACTTGCAGACCAGAGCTTTTGGAGGGACAGTCCCCAAGGATCACCAATTTCAGGACATCGGGGGTGCTTGTTAGACAACAAGGCCCAAGACGCCCTGAATTGGGGGGGTGTGTGTGTGAGGCTCAGGTGTCTGCATTTACAAAGCACTGCAGGTGAGCACCGAAGCGGGAGAACCAGCTTTGGGTCCGGAGCTCTGGGTCCGTCTCGTGAACGCCAGCCCCCGACACCGCACCTCCGCACACAGCCCCGGCTCGCCCCGGCTCAGGCAGACGAGTAAATGACGCGTCTTCAGGTCCTCTCTCTGCCCCTCCACCACCAAGTAACAAGTCACGGTGCTTCCATGAACACACCAGGAAAACTTGCAGGAACGTCATTAAACACAGGAGGAAAGCACTCGCTCTTCCTGATTTGTGCTCAGTCTGTTGGTCAATGCTCAGAAAGGGCTTTTCCTCTAAGAGCCCAGGAACGTGTCTGGTTTCTCGTATCATGGGTAGAAGAGAGACAAGACTGGAGTCAAACTTGCCTGCGGAGGTGATGTTAAGCATGCACGAGATACTGCGTATCTTTGGAAGCACTGGGGAAACTTCTTCCTCTTACCACCATGAACTTTTTAAATTGGTCATCTAGGGACTAAGGGACACTCGTGGCACTCTCTCCTTTATTTCTGTGCTTAGGATGTTTCTCTCTCCCTCTGGACTTCAAGCCACATGAGGGCGGGACTATGGTCAATGCATCTTGGGATCCTCCCTGTAGCGCCACATCGCCGGAGGGACTCGACAAAACTGTGACGGACAGATGAAAGATGACAATGTCGCAGAAGCCCAAAGGTAATAAATAATAGCTCACTTGGGATCTGCACGTGTGTGGGAATTCTCCCAACACCTGCCGAGGCCGGCTACTCCTGTTCTCTCAGCCTCTTAAAGAGGGCGGCTGTGTCATCCTTGCCAGTGACCTTCTCATTCATCTAACCTGGAAAGGGCTGTGATTTCCCCCCAACATACAGACACTCTCGGCACTGAACAACCCCACTAAACAGAACTGCCCCCTTTAATGTCAATCTGGAAAAGTTCCATTTAAGAATTTGTTTTATAAGAATATTTTCATAAAGTGAAAATAACAAGATGCTGTTAAAGGCATCTGGTCACGTGAATGAACAGGGGTGTCACGGTATCCAATTCACCTGTAAAAGGAAAGAGTGACAGCCACTGCCATCGGACTGTCATTTAAATCCCAAGTTCACTGGAGGAACATTCAATTCCTGGTTTTCCAGAAGCTCCACCTTTACAGATCCCAAACCCATCCTGAAAAGCAGAAATGTTAACTCTGTCTTGTATTTGTGCACAGAATGTGTTACTGTTTCATGCCCACGTTGCACATGAGATGGTCTTTAAGTTTTAACTTTCAGGGACTACGTTCCCCTGGTAGGGACCACCTTAGAACTATGATGTGAAAAGATTTTAATTAAGCAATTTCACATGAAATTAAGGCTTCTGGCTTTCCCTGAAAAATCAAGGTGGGCTCACCTAGCTACTTGGCAACATCACCCAGGGCTGACCCCTTCCAGAGAGCGGGTTCTAACTTAACACCCCTCCAGTCCAGGCTCACTCGTTTCTGCACCGGCCTCATTCCACGCTGTGTGGGGACCACACATAGGAAAGCGTGGGTCCTTCCCCAAAGACATCTATGTTCATGTATGTTAATAAACTGCAGAGTGAAAGTACACATGGGGCACAGAGGAAAAACAGAGTATTAGCTACAAGACCCAACCCTCAGGCAGAGCTGGAGGGAGACTGGAAGGAGAGCAGCCGCAGGAGGAAGGCCGCCAGGTGAGCTGGTGCTCAGAAGCGGAAATGGACAAGTGATGCTCAGAGAAGTGGAGACACCTGGTCGGGCTGGAGAGGGAGGTTTCCTCGGGGGAACAGGAAGAAGGCGGCAGATGACGTGGAGGGCAGACAGACTGCGGAGGGCCCGAGGTCCAGAGCCAAGGACGGTGGGCTGTGTCCTGGGCGCAGACTGGAGCGCTGGAAGGCTTCCTGCCAAGGGCCTGGCAAAATGCAGTTGGTGTTTCAGAGTGGTCAACGGGTGGCCGAATCTTAGCTGCACAGGAGAGAAGTGAGACCAGAGACAGGTAGAGATGGGGACACTAGGAAGCCTGCTCAGCAAAGTACCATGGCAGCAGGTGGGCCTGCACGTGGCTGGTGACGGTGAGAACACATGAGGGAGAGACCGAGTGAGTGAGAAAGGCTGTGGCCTGGGCATCAGACGGCGTGGGAGGAAGAGGAAGGCCTCAAGTATGAACGCAGTCGTCCACGGGAGCCGCTGAAGAACAGCAGAGCCAAACACAGACACTGCAGAGAGCCCAGCCGTTCGTGTCGGTTTCAGGTGAATCTAGGCATGTGCCTGTGGTGTGCGTGTTTAAGGGAGTGGGGTGCAATGATGACTGTGGCCTGAGACATGTTAAGTGCCAGGAAATGACGGGGTGGTCAAGAGGGACACGTGCGGATAAGGGGCGCATGCGCAGGACGCACTGAGTGGCAGGGGTCACTGGAGCTGGGGGACGGAGATGATTTCTGAGAAAGGAGAGCAGAGGTCTGAGGATGACCGGCACCACCAGACATGAACTGTCTCCATTTTCAAGGAACAGTGGAGATTTGATTCTTCCACACGAAGCCTTAGAAACCCAACCAAACTGTTGGCTTGGATACTCCCAACAACTCGAAGTTTTTATTGCGCCTTTGGCATGATGGATGGGGCTCAGTTTACCCAGAAACAGTAAAATCAGAGGAGAGGGGTTAATTACAGCTGTTCCCTCTCCTGCTAGGTGCAAGACAGCCACGATGAAGCCACCATGAAGCTGAGGCTATTTAAACAGCCAAACTGATCACGGTAACTTGTTTTTACTTTAGGGAAAAAAACAAACTAGAACAAAACTCCACACATTTTAAGACATATTCCTGCCTCTCAAAGCCTCTCCTGTAAAGAACCCAAAAGTGAAAGAAGCCAAAATAATCCTAGACCTTAAAGAGGTCCTGATTTATCATTTCACAGGTTCCCACACATTACCCCCTTTCCACTTTTCCAGAACTTAACATAAATTCTGCCATCAGATCAGGATGTCAGACCAGGAAGGGGAGGGAGAAGTGTGGTTCCCGACTGGGAATGGGTAAGTGCTCACACTTCGACTGTCACAGACCACTCCAGCTACACTCGCCCAGCGGCCCACCCCCCCTGCTCCCCAGGCCTCCCTATCTGCCACTCCCGGCCCCTCTTCTGCTACTGAATTCAGGCTCTGCTCACTCCTGCACTGGGGGAACGATGCTTGTGCTCATGTTTCATCTTGGTTTGGGTTATTTTTTGAACAGCATCACAATCAATTCTACCCGATTAAAAAATAAAGTTGGGGGGAGGGTATATAGCTCAGTGGTGGAGTGCACGCTTAGCAAGCACGCAGTCAGGGTTTGATTCCCAGTACTCTGATAAATAAAAAATAATGAATAAATAAATAAACCTAATCCCCCCCAAAAGTTAATGTTCACCCGGGTTCCCTTAACTTTTAAAATTTTTCTTTTTTTTAAGGAGCAGGTAAATGTACATAAGCAACAAACGATGAGGCCCAAGCATGAGAATCGATGAGTGGTTCAGTGAAATAAGTTACAAAACATAAAAGTGATCACGTGAGGCGAAGTTAGCCCACCTGCTCACGCCCCGAGGTTTGTGCTGCACAGATACAGCGCTCTCGCACTTGAACGGAGGTTTCACCTTTAAGCAAAGGGGGGTGTTCTGCATTTGATTTCGGGGAGCAGGGGGCTGGATGACAAGGGGTTCCAGGTAAAATGTGGAAGTCGAACAGTCTGTCTTTGATACCAAACTTCCTTCCTTCCTCCTTCCCTCCCTCCCTCCTCTCCTTCGGATGCTCCATTCCCACCACCGGGTCCTCCTCTGCCCAGCACCCAGGGGCCCTGAGAGCCCACGCCAGCACCCCTGGCCTGCCAAGGTCCACAGCGTCACACCTCATCCAGGCCTGCCTGTCCCGGTGCCCTCCCCCACCCAGGGTATAAAATTATTTCCCCATCAACGCTCTAATTTCCCTAATAAGGATAACTTCCTGGTGAATATATTATTATGTTATTCTGAAAGGTGAGTAAAACAAACTCTTTGACCTCGCCTTGCCCCACCAACACCATACCCAGCCTTTGCACCTGATAATATTAGTAATTTGTTGACTTAAATCACTGGTCATAACTTAGCAGTCAGGGAGCCAGGTCCAGCCTGCAGTTATGTTTTGACCCAGGCAGAGTTTTTAAAAGTTGGCAAATTGCACAAAAAATCGTATTTCTCTTTTTCTTTAAAAAAAAAAAAAATCAAGCAATAAGGAGGCGGCCCCAGCTCAAGGCTCAGGGGGCTGAGGGGCGGGCACGCTGTCCGGACGGGCACACGTGTGCCGGCTCCCAGGGCCCCCGTCACTTCCAGCTGCGCCATGCCTGGGCTGCAGCCCTCACTTCACCTGACAGGGGTTCGGATTTGTGACTGCTGGCCTGCACGGCTCTGTCAATGATGGAATCACTAAGTAAAGGGCTTCACAGAGGTGGGGAAAGGAGCGTTCCGAGGCGTGGCTTTTCCCCAGCTTTCTGCCACCACCTGGCTGCCTGCAATGCCTAATCCAAGCATCCCTGCTTTCCACGCTTATAACTGGTTCAGGAGCTCTGGAAACGGCACTGCTGATTCCGCCACCATGAGGAGTCGGAGCCAGGAAGCCTCTCTTCTTTGCCCTTCAGCACCGCCCTCCCTGCTCCTCTCTCATCACTTCCATTTCCTTTCTTTCGCCCTCCCCTGCTCTGTCTCTCCTTGCTGGAGCACGTGTGACCGCGGGAGCACAGACAGTCCAGCTCCCTGCCCACCCATCCCACTGAACCTCGGCCCCAGCACTCTGGTGTGTCATGGAAAATGAAGAACTCTTGAGAGGTACCACGGAAGCAACAAATTCAGCGAGCGATGACCACAAACCACGAACACTGGCCACGCTCGCTCACCGCTCTTTTTACAAAACTCTCAGCACATGCTCAGTGGGGGGCCTCCCAGGCGCTGCAGGTCTAAGGGTTGATTTCACACACATCCAGATCCAGTATTTCAGGAAAAAGAAAACAAACTCAGAAACCAGGAAGGCCAGGAAGTGAACAGGCTCCCCAGAGCTTCTCACTTGCTACCCGGCAATGGTGGCACTGCAGGAATGGCCACACTGAGTGGGACCCAGTGTCCTATCCTTGCCAGCTTTATGACGGACAAGGAGGGACAGACTCAGAAAGAAATGTCTCTCCTCACTAGCAGCTTCAAAAGTCAGATGTGTCCCAACTTACCTGAGTTATTAACCTACTGTCATTCTACATAAAACCAGGAACCCCCTAGCCTTCCCAAATTGCCTGTGCTGCTTAAAATCACAGGATCCGAGAGAAATTACCCCCTATTTTTAATGGTTTTTCTTTTTTAAAAAAATTGTAGTAAAATACACGTAACATAACATTTACCATTTTACCATGTAAACTCATTGGCATTAATCGCGTGCACAATGTTCCACAACCACTGCTGCTAGCGAACTCCAGAACTTTCTTGCCACCCGGAAGGAAACCTCCCCCCCCGTTATGCAGTCTCTCCCCCTTCCTCCCAAAACCCTAATCCCTGGCAACCACTCATCTGTTGTCTGTCTGTACAGATTTGCCTCTTCTAGACATTTCATACAAATGGTCTTTGGGGTCTGGCTTCTTTCCTTTGACTTAATGTTTCAAGGTTCATCCGCACTATGTCTCAGTACCTCACTCCTGTTTCTGGCTGAATAATATTCCATTGTACAGGGTATGGGAGAGATTCTGCAAAATGAATGATGGTGACTCAGTAGCACGTGGCCGGCGAGCTACTCACCTTAAGGAATTCAGCTATGTGATGGACAGCATTTCTTTTTAATGTTCCTAGACATTTGAATGTTGTAGACCATGAGGAGCAAGTCCAAGTGAACCCTATGTCTGCCCTTCACAATCGAATAAACTTTCTATCTTTACTCAGATTTCATCTTTCCAGACTGACAAGTCCTTTAAAAAAAAGTTTGAGGACTCAGAACACCCTCAGCCAAGTGACTACACTTGCCTTTCAAATAAATCCAATTCAAAGTCCACCACTTTGGTAGCTGCTGGGAATCAGAATCGAAAGACACAGTCGAAAGACCTCAGGAAGCCCAAGGTCTAGTGCAAAGACAAACATCCAAACAGTTTCACCACAGCACGACGATTTTCAGGGTGGAAATCTAAACTGTGATGTTTGTGAAGCTCGCAAAGTATTCCAGCTGAGGAAGCACACAGTGTAGTATGTGGGTGGGCAATGCTTGGTTTTGCTTGTTGTCTTCTTGACGGCCTAGGTCTCCAGAGAAAAGCCACCATGGGAACAGTGTTGCTTTCCTGAGCGGCCGGAGCCCCACGACCCTGTCTGTGCAGCGAATCTCACGTCTGCCTGATGCACCACATCTTGCACAAGTAAGATGTCTTCAGCTTTCAAGATCTTCCTATGGTTTCATACCAGATTGGGAAGGGCTTACCAGGGGGAACACCTAGACATTTCACCAGGTTTGCAGTCGCTCCTTAGACAACACACTAAAATGTGAACTAAGACACTCATCCAGGGGAAACGTCACTGTTTGCATTTTCCCTGTGTGTCCCCCACACCAACTTTCCATTTTGAAAGATTTAAAACCTACAGAAAAGCAGGAAAAAAAAAATCCCCCTCATCATCCTGAAACCATCCTTAGAGCTGTGTGTGTTCTGATCAAGAATCCACTCGAAACCACAAACTGCATTTAGCTGTCACGTCTCTTCAGCCTCCTTTAACCTACAACAGTTCTCCCATCCTTTTCTTTCTTCCATGACACTTCCAGAAGGCCTAGGACGCTGTCTTACAGACTGCCCATCAATCTGAAATACTCTGATGGCTTCTCTCTGTTAGATCTGGGGTGATGAGTTACTTCATGTTTGGAGCCGTGCGGCGCTAGGTCGTCACCCACACTGGTGATGCTAAGTGTGATCACTTCACTCAAGTATTTTTCCTCCTTTGTAATCAATAATTTGGTAAGTTGAGACTGTGAATATCCTAGTCCCCACAACCTTTCACCCACGAGTTTAGCATCCATTGATGACTCTGAAATGATTATAAGGTGGCTGCAAAGTGATGACTTCATAATTCTATCGTTCTTCTACATTTATTGGCAAGATTCCCCCTTCTCTGCCTCGCTTCTGCCTTTTTTGACTATTGATGTGGACTCACAAATGCACTTAAAAAATCCAGTGTCTAATACAACAGCATCATCACTCTAATTGCTTCCGCTGCCCCTAGATTTGACAGCGAGAGTCCCTCTGAGCCAGCCCTCATCGTTTGCACATTCCCTTGACTTCCGACACAAGACGTTCTAGACTTGCCTTCTATTTCTCTGCCCTAAACCTGGAATTAGCTGTTCCCGTGAGGAATCCTGGTTCCTGTTTGTGATGAACAATATTTAGAAACTGAGATCTGGGTGCTAAGTTGTGCTCAAATACTGGCGTATCACAGCTTCTAGGCTCTTTCACTGGTTAAAAGCAAGAAAGTCATTATTTTTAAATCATGAGTCTACAGTGATACTTCTAATTCAAATCTAACACCATCAAGTTTGTCCTTACTTTTCGCATTTGCTGTCTGTATCTCTTTGGTTCCTAAGAGCGTCAATAAATTTACTCAGTCTCTCTTACTAACACGCACAACAGATTCAGAATTACTCTACTAATAACACTCCCAAAGACAAACCAACACAGGAGCATTTGAGATTTCTGCAGTTCATCATCTTGGGAACACATCCAACTAAGGGTAGACAAAGAACTCTATTTATAAAGTTAGCTGAATTCTTTTTTTACTGAATAAACCCTGTGATTCTAATTAACAGATTTCTGTTTACTATTTAGAAACACCCTTCAAGTTACAATACAACCTACAAACCTAAAAATTAAACAAAATTGTTGCATCAAGATGATTCATGCACAAATTTAAAAATTCAAATAATTCTAAAAAAGTTTATAATAAAATAACAGCAACTCTGCCTTTCCATTCTGATACTCCATCATTAACCTCCACATTTTAAAATGACTTGCTCATACTATAGTTTCTAAATTCCATCAATTTTAGATACATAGTTATTTCCTCTTCCATTATAGGGGGATTTACCTCTTACATTCCACCTCCTCCCTCTCCCATCTTCCTTATAGATAAATCATACAGTTTGTTTATATTAACAACCAATATCTACATTATTATGGTTATGTACACATTCAGTAACGCATTATAATTATGCTTCCTTTCTTTGTATTACTTTTAGTTTTCCTGGAGTTAATAATCGCCTTACTTTTTCCATTGCTTAGATTCCCTTCAACTAAATCTCATGCTCTCCAGCAGCCTCTCAGTGCAGTTATTCATGCAGGAAAACACATCATTCTATCTTCTCTCCTAACCACTAGCTCTGTTCTGGAATGGTGCTTCTCTCAGTCTGTTGCACAGACCAAGATATCCTGGGTCTTCTCACTACTGTCATTCAGGGAATCCCCTTTACCTCTCTCCCTCATTTCTGGCATCACAGAAATGCTTTGTGTTATATTCTGTAACACACTCCCAGATGGTTCCATGCTCTGTGATGCATCAAGGAGAGACAGTAACTGGCTGGGGCAGACAAAACAAGCCAGGGGATGGCAGGGCGTTATGGATGCTGGCTGACAGGGTGGGGTGAGGCTGAGGAGTAAGGCCGGTAAAAGGCAGATTCTTGACTGAGATGATGAATAGAGAAGAGTGGTGGGGAGAGAAGACTGGAACTGACTGAGAGGAAACAGGAAAGAGGAAGGAAAAAACACTAGAAAGAGAGAGAGGAGGGAGGGGAGAGGGAAGAGCACAGGACCCCAGAGCCGGAGACGCCGCTTCAAGATGGGCGAGCTGAGGCTCCACCTGATGGGCTGACGTCATGGTCCACAGCCCGTCCAAGTGAGCCCCTCAGGGGCCGCTAATGCTACTGGGCTGTTTGCTCAGAGAAACCTACTTAGGATTATTTACAGCATCCTCTCTCTGGCTCTAAGGAGCTTGATCCCAACTGTGAACGTTAATATGGTGGAAAAGAGATATTACTATCTGAGGGAGTTGCTACCCTCCAAATAAACACGTCAGCCCTGGGAGGAAAGGCTGAATAGAGAGCCTCAAATCCCTGAGCAGAAATTCTCCCAAGGGCTCCTCATGACCTTTCATCACCTACAAACTGAACAGCTTCCCAGGCATTCCAGAGTCCCCAGATTGAGTGGTATAGATAAACAAGTGTGTGTGTCACCTTGGACAGAAAGACTTGGATACAAAACCACTGGGCTCATTTTGAGGGTTACTATTGGAAAAGTAGTAATTTTCTCTTTTCCCACAAAATCCATATATGCCTTTAAGCAGATGAATCTTCTCCAGTTTGCCAAAGGCAAGTTACATTATGTTCAGCTTGGTAAGGATTAGAAGAAGCGGTCAAAGGACACAGAGAAGCTCCTTCCAGTTGGTTCTCCTTTTCCCCTCCCTTTACATATAAACTTATGTCACGATCATTGTCTCTACTTTGTAAAGTGCTTAGAAATACATTTCTTCAGTACTTACAGGCTAAGAGGGCTTTTGTTCTTAAAAATGTGCCCAAGGTCTTGAACTTATGCCACTGGCACATTCTGAGTATTGAACTGATTGGAGCCATCAGATGCCACCAAAAATACAAGAAGGGCCTTAAGAAGTACTAATGTAGGAAGAAAAATCACAGGAAGCAGTTCTAGATCATACTTTAAAAAAACAAGAATGAAAAGCCGAGTCGAAAAAAGAGGCAAAAGAGATGCACATGTGGATCACGAAGGGGATGACTGCCTATTGGGAGGGTTGGGAGTCCAGCTTCTTCTAAGGAATGAAAAGTGTAAAACAAATCCAAAGTCAGGGGAAGACGTGCCGGCTGTCAAACTAAGGATGGAGAGGTCTCTACAAACCAAACAGCCCAGGCATAAACCTTGCCTTCCAGGTTTCAGAAATGAGTTGCCAATATTTTGTACGGAGGAATATATCAAGGATCAGCTAACCGTGATTTAGTAATATTAATAGGAATGGCAAGAACAAGATCAAGCCACTATAATGCTTAACCCACTTTTATTTATTTTTCAGATGTCCTTTACTTTTTGAGACCATTTTTGCTCCTGTTGCTATTTGGCTAAGGCAAAGCTATACAGATATAATTAGGATTCTGTTACCACATCACATGAAAAATGGTCGTATGGAACTTTCATACAAAGATGCCAAGGAATTTTAGACCTTGTATCATTCTAACTTTGCCATAATCTCACAGACTGGGGCACACCAAGTATTCACTCATTTTGTAAATAGGAAAAAAAATCTTTATTGTGGTAAATACACGTAACAAAATTTACCGCCTGAACTGTTTCTAAGTGATTCAGTGGCACTAAGCACGTTCACACTGTCGTGCTACAGTCACCACCGTATTTATTCATCTTTAAAAGGGACCCCTTTCAATTTTCTTTCCATTTCTCCATGTGTTTATAGGTAAGAAGTCATACCAGACAAATGTCAATACGATGATGAAAAAAATCTCAGATCCATCTTTGTGGAAAAATTTTTTAAAGAAATAAGACCTCTCTTATGTTTAAAAATCCAAATGTCATTTTGAAAGGAATTACCTGCTTTGTGGGCCAAAACAGAAAGGAGGGCTCTTATCATCATAAATCAACTCGTGGAAGAACACTGGAGGCTGCTCAGCAGACGCATGCCCCACCGGGCACCCCTCGCAGGCTCCGGTGGCCCGGGCAGCGGGGCGTGAGCTACAGGCGTGCCCTCGGTGGGCGGAGGCCCGCGACATGGACCGCTGACGCCCAAGTCCAATACGAAGACCATTTTGCTGCTAATCCGGAGAAATTGATCTCAGTGTTCACACTCGTAGATAGAGAAAACCCCACAGTGACTTAAAATGAGCCCCAAATCAATCTTTCTAAGGAATTTAATGCTGGTTCAGTGACTGGAAATTGACATTACTGCTTGGCTCTGAGATGGAAAGAAAAGGGGAGCCAGCGAAGAAAAAGTGCGTCGCTGGTGAGGCTCTGCTGGAGCCGATGGACGGATCCCTAGAGCTGAGAGAACCTGTCATTAATGCAACCAGGCCTAGGATCAAGGTCTTTAAACATTAATATCAGGGCCCTGGACTGGACGCACTGCCCTGCGGCTGAGCCGCTTTTCACATGGGCACTGCCGTGAACCACGATGCCCAGTGAGCAGAAGTCGGCACAGGGACTTACTCGTGGACAGGGCGGCAGAGGTGTTCTGAACAGTGAGAAATTACAGTTGCCAGATATTAATTATTATAATTCCTGAAGATACAACAACTCCTTTCACTTTGTTTCTACTCAGCTTTATTTATCAGTGGTTACTGTTTCTCATAAGCAACACTGGGGGTCACAACTCTTGTTGAATTAAAACTATCTCATTCTCTGGGCACACACCAGTAACTGGCTGGGGCGAGGGAGCCTCTACAACAGGGCGGCAGGCACTAGAAGTCAGGAAGGCCATCCTATCTGAATTTCCGTTTCAATAATACACAAAGAAGATAATCCACTTGTGAACAACTGTGACTTGAATAACCCTGAAATCGGCCACATGTCCATTTAATCCAGTTTACAATGACAATTTTTAAGAGGCGAGAGAGGCATGAAAACATGTACCAAGAACTTAAATTTTAGGAAACGTTTTTCAAAAAAACACAGCTAACTTTTTAAAAATTCAACTAAAAATAGCCCTAGAGCTGTTAACGCCAACTTGAGAGAAAAGTGTGAGGAATCTCTACCAGTCACTTATGAGCATTGAACCCAGAAGTTATGCTCAGTAACCCCATTCCTTTATTTTCCTACACAAATACATTAAAACCCAACAAACTTTCTCTATATCTTCCATTAAAAAATTTCCCTATCTTCTTTTTGTTGTGATGAGAAAAAATACATGTTTGATAACAATTTTTTTCAATAGATACAGGAATATATAACATTGAAGGTGAAAGTCCCCATTCAGGAAAGACCTGACTCTGCAAGGGCCAACCTCCCTGTATGAAAGGAAATCAGCAAAGTTCCGGCCCAGCACCCTGGCTCATATCTGATTTACCTGTGTGTGTGCGCGCGTGCATGTGCGCGCACGCCGGGTGGAGGGAAGGCGCTAACCCTCTTCAAAGGGGTACGAAAGTGGGTGGCAGAGTCAGATGCAACCTCAAAGACTGTTTAGTCTCCGCTGTTGATCCTACGTGTAAAAATGACATCAGGTGACTTCCTTCCTTGACTCACCCAGTTTCAGTAATTTCGGTCACAACTAGAATCCAATTCTTCATTTCAATTTACAAATGTAAAATAAAATCGATGCATGAGGGAGAGCGTAATGCTGAACTCTTAAAAAATTAGGTTGGGCTGGCAAGACACTGAGCAGGATTTGGGGTGCTTTTCCTCCTCTAAGTAGTAGACAAATAATCGAGGTAAAGAACACTTTGAGCACATAAAACATGCTCCCTCCCAGGCCCACCGATGTCCTTCTAACCTCAGCCAGTACCTGCTGGTCCTGGGGTGCTGGCTGAAAGCAGACGGACTCACCAGTGAGCAGACAGGGCCAGAAAACACGCACAAACACGTCCCCGGGGAGCAGCACCAGCCAAGCCTGCACAGTGTAATTATTACCCCAAAACAACAGAAGTTGCTCTTGGAAATCACACCTTATCTTTCCAAACCACACCGAGCAAAAACAATAATCAAAAGATGATTCTCCTTTGTGATCATTTCTGGCCCCTCGCTGACAGCAAAAGTCACTGCCTCGTAACAGATTATAAAAGCGTGGCGGCCTCTGAGGCTGTCAGCCCTTATCAATCACCTTCCATTAAATACAGGTTTTCCAATTTTGCGCGTCTCGCAGAGGCTTCATTTTGCCTGGATTAAGCCAAAGCATCAACACTGTAACCTACTGCTCCTCCTCTCAATCCCCAAACAAATGCTGTTAGCAGAAAAACAGGCTTTTCCACAGCAGGAACCCAAAACCAACGCGGATGACAGTGATGTGGTCACATGTAAAAGACATCTGACCACAAACGCGTCACACGTGCATTACACAAACGTCACGAGCACCCACGGGCCCCTGAGGGGAGTATTTACAAGCGCCGAGAGAAGGGTGGGTGTGCACGTTGCACATTTTCGCTCCTAAAATGAGAATCGAGCAATTCCAGCATATTCATCAGAGCACTGCAGCACTCTCTAGGATTTCAGAAGCAGGTCTCCTAAGAATTTTACGCTTTTATGGTTTCACTGACTCGTATCTATTATCTCCACAATGGAGAAAGGTCATGTCTTTAAAATATACAGCAGATTATGGCGAGGGAAGGAGGCAGTTCTAAGTCAACTGAAAAAGGTATGTTTAAAAAATAAGGGAGCCTTATTAATCAGCGAGACTCATCTCATTTGTCTTGGTCACACTGGTAACCGGGCAGACGTTTGCGGTGTTCAGATACCAAATCCACAGCATGGGGGCCACAGCGTATGCAAGTAAGATCAAAGTTACAATCATGCACCTTTTTCTGTACCAATAAACAGACTTCTTCGTTATTATTTTTAATGGCTACATCACTGTGGCTAGAGCCAGAAACAGAGTGGTGAGAAGAGAAAGCGATGATAGGGGTGGCGGGGAGAGATTTCAGAGTCATCCTCAGACAGGCCCAGGGCTTGACTACAGAGAGGTGAGAGAGAGGCCCCAAGTGCAGAACAGCACTGCTCATTTTGTTTGGCCCACGTGGAATTTTTAAGATGTTCATTTGCTGTCAACACTAAGATATTGGGAGATTCACTTAAAGATCCAGATTTCAGGCTTCTTGTAAAAATAAACACACAGGTGATCTGGCGTCGCATTCCCACTTGGCAAAACTCTGTGGTCCACTCTCTCATTTGCCCTGGAGGTAAGCACAGTGGCCCGCTGCACTCGTGAAGGGTTCCGTCTGGCCCCTGAAGGCATGTGCAAGGGAGAAGGAAGTTTTCAGACTGAGGAAATGGGAAGCAATGGGAGAGGAAGCTTATCCGGGGCTAAAGATAACAAGTCCATAAAGGACATGTACAGACTGAGAGGAGGTGGGGTGCAGTCAGGAGAAACCAGGTGGCAGATGGAGACAGAGACCTTGAGATTCAGGTGACATCCGGGTCTGAGATGCAGAGCTGTGAGTGGCCCACAAGCCCATCCAAGAGCTGATGAAGTAGCTTAAAGAAGAAAGTGCCAAGAAAAAAAAAAGAGCAAAGGACTGAGCCCCGGTAGGTCTGCAATAGAAGACGGCAGAGGAATAAAAGACAGACAAAGGGAGACTGAATTAGCACAACCACTCTGCACGAGCGGGTCCCAGCCTGCCGGTCTCTCTCTTCTAGCAAATATCACAAGAAAGCAAGCCACACAAGCATATACGTTATGTTTACACTGTACTGTAGTCTAGTAAGGGTGCAAAAGCATTATGTCTAAAAAAACAATGTACATACCATAATTTTAAAATTCTCTATTGCTAAAAAATGCTAGTAACAATTATCTGACAATGCAGGGTTGCCGCAAACTTTCAATTTGTAAACCAAACAAAAATAAAAAGTGCAGTATCTGTTAAGTACTATAAAAGCAAATTGCAATAAATTGACGTATGCTTGTATGAGTGAGCACCGCTCCCACCCTGGGCCTGAGTAAGTCTACTGGGGAAATACATCTGTAATGGACAACATGTTTTGTTCCGTTGTTCCACCCCCCCCACCCCCCCACCCCCCCCACCCCGCTGGTTGCTCAGATCCAACCACCATTTCCATCCTGACGGAAGACCCATCATGTGAAGTCTAACTCGGCCAGACTCTTCTTCTGCCCACCCTTGGCAGCCAGGCCGGCCAGCTCGACGCTCCTCTGCTGACCGAGAGAGGCGGAGACGGTCAGAAGCAGTGGCGTCATGCAGCAACCCTGCTTGGGGCATCCTGTCCTCACTCCCCTTGTGCAGGGACGGCCCTCCAGCTCCCTGTCACTTCTCTGGGCCTCAAACAACCTTCCAACCAACCTGTCAATGTAAGACAGCCAGAGGCAGTCTCTGATCCTGACCCTGGAAGCACCCTCACCAATGCCCTACCTAACAGAAGTCCTGAATACAGAGAAAAGTTTTATGCACAGAAGACAGAGTCACTGACATAGCAGGATGAGAAAATGATTTAAAAGCCCCCAAACATGAGTGCTTAAGTAAATGATGGTACATCTATTTGATAGGATGGTATTCAAGGTTCTCAAAGAAAAATAGGTTTATAATAAAACATTAAAAAGAAGGGCTAAAAATACAGTATTATCATCGTCTTGTCAAAATACTATTTATAGAAAAAATGACTAGAACTATCAAAATACTAAGCGTAGAAGCACATCTTCTTTAAAATTTTAATTTTTAAATTACAAAAGTAGCATAGGCTTATCATACAATTTTAATGGTATATAAAGAAAGCACTGATAAGCTGCCGTTGCCCAGCTCCCAGCCTGGCCCAGGCACACGTCTGAAGTGACCGATGAACCCAGTGTCCCTCTGCTCCACTCTGGGTTCCCCGAGGGCAGGAACTGGGCGCCGGTACCTTTCAGCTCCAGCACCAAGCCCAGTGCCCGGCACACAGAGGATGCCCAGTAACTGTGTTGGTGCGGAAGGAGAAATGAATGAATGACTGAATGAATGAATGAATGGGAAAGGCAGCGCTCAGGACAAGACGGCTCTGGAGGCAGACAAGCATTAGTGGGAGACGGGGCATCTCTCCACAGAGACTGGAGGAAAGGTGACAGTGGGTTAGAGACAGGCACACACATATGTACAGGACAGGGGAGCTCATCTCAGCGAAGGAGCGTAAGAGAAAGACGTAAGGAAACAAGAGCAAAGGATATTCTTGATAAACCGTTAAGATAAATAAAAGGATCCGTATAGTGATTCTTTTGCTCCAGGTTAGCTGCTTGTGTTTGCAGTAGGGTTTTAAAAACTCCGTGAAAGATTAACTTGCCTCTCAGGTCATTAAATAAACCAGACAACGTAGAATTCAGTTTCTTATCTATGTTGGTTAGATTCAAAAGAGCTAATAGAAGGAAAAGCGAGTTTGGTGCTATACAAACGTAAGACGGCTCCACCTCCATCTGCATAAGCACTAGAGGTAGCTTTTACTAATTTTATGACTGGTAATAGCGCCAGCCACAAAATTGTAAATTTCAGTTTATTTGGGGGAAGAAAAACCCCAAAACAATCCACTCCATTTCTGACTGAATGAGGATGCAAACTTCCCAGCTCCACAACATCCCTGCATAACTCACTGAGATCATCACTATTCTCCTTAAAGACTTTTCTAGGCTGGCTTTAAAGAGAGGTAAGAGCCTCTGAGTCCCATTTATGGAGGCGGCTCTCAACGACCGAGTTCAACCCACGTTTTCACATAGTTGCCACGGACTGAGAACTCACTAGAACCAGTCACTACGCCACCCAACTTGCTCTCGTTTACTCTGCGGAATAACCACATTACCCTCATTTTGAGCCTAGGTTCACCCAGGTTGTAAGTGGCAGAGCCCAAACTGACCCAGGTTTGCCTGGCTCCGCGCCCAGGCCGTCCTGGACCATCTCAACCACCAAATTGCTCTGCCTCCTTAAGACACCACATTCCGAGGCGTGGAAGGCAAATCCAGTGGTTCCAGATTGAGATCCTGTTAATGCAATGCCAGCTGGGCTAATTTCTAACCACATCACTGAATCGCTGCGCAAAATCACAATACATGTGCTTAGACAACATTACGTAATAGTCAATATGCTGAGAGGCAACACTGTCCCTCACCCCGAGTCATTCAGAACGCTCAGTCTGGCCTTCACAATTGGCTCCGTCCGTCAGACTCAGACGAGGCTCTATTTTGAATTCTAATGAGGACAAGGCACAATGAATATTTAAACTGCAATTACAAAGATCCCGCTTTTATGTAGATGCCCTTAGTACAAATAACAGATCTGAACATACGTAGAGGTACCGATGGGAAGTATCAGCCTAATTTGCGTTCAGAAGCTGGAGAAAGACAATACTGTTTTCTGCTTGACGCTGTTACTGGGGTGGGGGTGGGTCAAGAAAAAGGGAGGAAAAACCACGCAAAGATCCCAGTAAAAACTTTAAAGCCCAGGCTCCCGAGCGAAAGGTTCACAAAGAGGTGCTTGAATCCTTTGTTAGCAACTGAACAAATTCATCGTCGGCCCTTCTGTGTGGCCCCCTGGCAAATGGATCTGCACTTACAACTGGACACTTCCTCATTGCGAAAGCGTCTATGACTGATACACCGGATCAGCAAGGAAGATGTGCTGATGGTAGGAAAACAAAAGACCGTTTCACGGTTCACAGCCTATTTCTGCGCTCCCTTAAGTACAGTGATGCTGTGCCCACTGCTATTCTCAGCTCACTCACGTCCTCTCAGTTAAACAGTCATCAACTGCGGTGTGAACAGCGCCTGAGTCGCCGGAGTTGCTTAATTCCCACCCCCCACATAGTTAAAACATACTTTGCTTGCAGTTTCATGTACTATGTGTGTGTGTGTTTATAAATCAATGATCAGCTTGGCCTTGCATTTAAGAAGAGCAAGGGATTAACTCTTTGCTACGTCTGGAGGCTCTCGCACCAAGCCGTTGCCCCCGAGGTGCCTTCCTTAAGACCCACAATTTAACTTCCATGCCATTTGGACATCTTTTTGTAAACACTAGCATTTACGGAAAGGGAATATGGTTTAATTTTTCCTAATCTGTCCTCTGGTTGAGTCTTTCTTCTGCTGGTATCAAATATGTCCACTGAGTCTTGAATTTCAGTTATTTTTTATTTCTAGAAGTTCTATTTTACCCCTTTTTCAAATTTTCTATGTTACTCTTTACAGTTTCCTATTCTCTGAAGATACCTGCAAGATTGTCATGTCCTTTAAATGTGAAAATAATTGATTTTGTAATCTACATCTGATAATTCTAATACTGCAAGTCTGTGCAGACTGGATTCTGGGGTCTGTGGCTGGTCCTTGCCCATGGTGTGCTGTTTCCAGATATGCTAGGTTATCTTTGAGTGCGTGCTGGTCATTGCCCTGAAAATTTTATTTGTGGTTGGTTCCCAGAGACCAAGAATAAATATGCTCTCCTTCAAAGAGGCAGTTCGCTGTTCTTTTTTTTCGCCAGGCGCCTGGTGCTAGAACAGGTGAGTAGAACAGGCTACCCAGGGTACAGACGCACCGGAGGGCCTTTCTGTGACCACAACGGGTCAGGAATGATAGATTTTCCTCTTTTTTCCTCCTTCTCCTGTTCTGTTCAGTGCCGAGGCTGCCTTCCCCACAATCCCCCAGGGCAAGTTCAGTTCTGGTCCACTTTTACCCTAAGGTCACAGCTCTTTGGGGCCTCACTTTACTAGGATCTCCTATTACACCTCCCAACCGGGGAGGGCCCAGGACCTTACCTTTCACCCTACTTGCCTGCCCTCTCAGGCTGCAGAAGCCCCTGACTCCTGCCTGCAAATGGGCTTGATAAGATTAAAAACGAAACAAACAAAACCTACGAGGCAGTACCTAAGAGTCTAAAGGCAACAAGCAAGACAGAAGGTCAGGTTGGTGTGGTGGTTCCCCTCCAAAATTTAACACTGGGTTATAATTTGATTCAGCAATCCACTTCTGAGTATATACACAAAAAAACAAAGACCTGAACTGATACTTACACACTCCTGTTCACAGGGAAACAACCCGAGTCCACTGACAGATAAATGGATAAACAAAAAGTGGTCTATACATACAATGGAATATTCGTCTAAAAAAGGAAGGAATTCCTGACACATGGTACAACCTAGAGCAATACTGAAGGCATTGTGCTACATGAAATGAGCCAGGTACAAAAGGACAAGTGCTGTATGGTTCCAATTTTATGAGGTACCCAGGGTAGTCATGTGTGTAGACACAGGAAGCAGAGTGGTGGCTGACCAGGGCTGGTGGGCGAGGAATGGGAAGCTGGTCTTTAACAGGGACAGAATTTCAGTTTAGAAAGATGAAAAAGTTCTGGAGATGGATGGTGGTGATGGCTGCACAGCAGTGTAGATGTACTTAATGCCACTGAACTGCATGCTTAAAAACTGTTACAATGGTACATTTTATGTTGGGTATGCTTGACCAAAATAAAAACACATTTTTACAAAAAGGGTCAGGTTAATTTTGCCAAGGGCTGCCTAGACCTAATCAGTAATTGCACAATACACCTTGTGTTTGAAGGCTTAATATTTTAAAATTTATTATCATCATCATCATCATTAGTTAATGGAGGTACTGGGGATTGAACCCAGGATCTCGGGCATGCTAAGCATGTGCCCCACCACTGTGCTATACCCCTCACCCCCTCGAAGACTGAATATTGATCAGTGAAAGACCTAGAAGTTAATTGCTGGGTGCCACAAACACAAGTGTAACCTCACTAGAGTTTTGCAGGCCAACATGCAAAACCAGCACTGCTTGTCAACAAACACAATGTAACTGCAAAGGTCCGCTTAAAAAATATAAACGCAAAACCTTTTCCTTTAAAGTTACCAGGCACCAGAAATCATAGAAGGATAGTTGTTTGGTGGAGATATACTATTGATGAACTGCTTAAGAAATACCAGGGAAAAAATGAAAGGCTAGCAGAAGGAATTCTTTCTCAAGTATTTCCACTGAAAAATCTCAAGAAATTTCTTCTTTCAGCATCTATTTAATACTGTTGTTTTTTCTCCCTTCTGAATAACTCTATTTTATATATATATATGTAAGTAAATATAAATAGGACATGAGATAAATTTACACTTAACACATTTTAAGATACCAAGAGACATTTAAAAAAGCATGCATTTTAGTAATCCTAGGATTCTCTACATTTCTCTTATTTTCAAAAAAAATATTACACAGCTCAGCTAGGAAGATTTTATGGACATTTCTAGATATAAATACCAACACCAGGTCAAACTATAAAACAAAAAATTGGTAACAGTACGACCAATATTCTTCATTACGACTTCATGAACGGCATGTGCTGAGGGCTGCAATATTGCAGATACAAAATCTTACCAACATGTCTATGAATATGGTCGTTCCAAATTAATAACATGATTGCTCAGCACATCAAAATGACCTCAAGAAAGCTGTCACGTAAGTGGGAAGATTCTTCCTACTTTAGACATAAAGATACCTCACTGCTTACTATGTGTTACACACTAAGTGCCATATATCTCTACCCCCACCTACCTGTCTGTCTGTCTGTCTCTGTATCATCTATATATTCGTATCTTTATCTATTTTAACTCCTTTATTCCTTACAACAACCCTCTCAGGTAGGTGATATTGTGATTCCCATTTCAGAGATGGGGAAATCAAGGCAAAGGGCAGTGGGTTTTCCCAAGGTCACACAGCCGGTGAATGGTGGGGCTGGGACGTGAGTCTAGGTTCTAGAGCCCACCCACACCCTTAACTGCTACACCTTAGAGCCTTTCTGCCTAAAATATGGAAGTTCAGGGCAGACAGACGATGTCGGACACATCACATGTTTTATACAAGTTCACTTTGATAACCAGGTTATCTTCTTCTTTTTTTTAACAGCTGAAAAACTACGGCTCAGAAAGATAAGGTTTACACAAGAACTGAAGACAGTAAGGGAGGTGGGAGTGAAGCCATCTGTCTCTATTGCCAGAGTCTGAGGATCTAGCGCAAAGGACGAAGTCTCTGTGGTCAGCAGTTATGAGAAGGCTGGTCAAGCGAAATCAGGGAGTCTTTGCTCTGGGGCAGGAAGCAGAGAGAGGCACACGCCTGCGGCGCAGGGCGCGGTGCGGCATCCGGCAGGGGAGAATGGGCCGGGCTGGGGGAGCAGGCAGTGATGGAGGGGGAGGAGACGGGCGCCGGAGTTCCTCTTCCTCTGAGATTCCATAGCCCTAACTTGCCTGGTCCTCCGTCACCCTGCTGTTCTAGACTTCTGTTTAACTGCAAACTCAGGCGAGGAAGGCAACACTTCTCAAGCTGTGTCCCCCAGGTAACCTTTGCACAGCGGTCCTCGTAAAACCAGATAATCAGAGGGATCCATTATATTTTTTCATATCGAAAGGGCTCAAAGTCAAGCAAAGCACATGCTGAGATCACCAGGTTTTTTTTTTTGTTTTTTTTGTTTTTTTTTTTAGCACTAATGCATTTCTATTTATAATAGAAGTATTAGCTTTATAAACTTGGTGCACCTTTGCGGGAGGAAGCACCAAACAACCATCACTGTGATGACTACAGTCACCACCACTGTCCATCCCTGACCTGCAGGCAAGGCACTGTGCACAGGCCACAGGTCACTGAAACCTCACCAACAGCTACATCAGACCTTCTGCAGAATCGCAAGGGCCCAGATCAGGACTGCCTGGTGTGTTTGTTAAATAATGAACACCGCTGAACTCCACCCTAGCCCCAGTCAATCAGAATCTCTAGGGCAGGGCCAAGGAATCAGCATTTTAAGACTTACTCTAAGTGATTCTTAGCGTGGCCTGTGTATCCCCGTATTAGGTACAAGGTATTAAGACGTACAGTGACCGCCAGAGATAACATCACTCAATACAGGATTTGAACTTGGCTGGACCTTAGATTCTGAGCTCAAAACTGCTCTACAGCTCACGCTTCCACAAGTACGCTTGTGGCTAAAAAAAGGCACAAAATAAGGAAGACTGCCTTTAAAACCCATGCAATCTACCACCACCCAACTGCATAAGGTCATACAATTCTCCAAACAATCATTCCTTGTAAGCACACAGAAAGGATTCTGATTTTTACATTTCCTAACAATGCATATACCTCCCATGCACTCCTAATGATTCATTTCATCGTAACAAGATTTAGGGATCTTCGAGCAATTCCAATGCTTCATCAAATGAAACTGCCCGTATTTGAAGAGCAACCAAATCCTTGAGGTTAAAATTAGACCAACGTGGGAAACTTAGATCCGCAAGCGATTAGAGAGGCGATCTCTTACCACAAGATGTGGACTTTCTGTCCACCAGATTCACACGCCTGGTTTCAGTGCGAAGTTTCTCATCGGTATTCTCCACCAGGTTGGCAAGGTCATCAATTATCTCTGGAAAGGAAAACAAAGATGCATGGTTAATACTCCAAAAATACCCCAGCTCACACTGGAGGATCGCAGCTGTGGTGGTCCTTCCTAGTAATAATTCTCTCAACTGCAGTGAGTGAAAAGGTTTTAGAGAACTCATGTATATTCTTTGAAAACCGTGATTCCTTAAAGGTTGGCGGTTGAGGGTGGGAGAAGCAGTAAAGAAAAAAACTAGTTCAACATCAATTCCAGGAGACAGAGGAGAAATGTCGAAAGTTCAGGGGAAAGAAAGCATGACCTGGCAAATTTATGCCCGGCCAAGCTGTCCCTTGAGTGTAAAGGTGACAGACAGACAGTATAGAGGACTTCAGGGACCACTGGGGTCTTTCTAAAGAAAACTATTTGATGATGAAATCGAGCCGACCAAGAGGTGAATAAAAATACAGAACCCTGGGACGGAGAAGCCAGGGGCCATGACGTAAGAGATGATGGTGAAAACTGAATCCATTTAAATAGGGAGCTGAGAATAAACAAATATATGGATTAGGTTACAGAGGAGCGGACAGATGCGATAAACAGTGACAATGTAATTATAAGTGAAAATCAGAAGGGAGTTGGGAGGTGGGGGGAAGGTGAAAGGAAGCTGAGCTGTTAATTTCTTCATCACTCACAGCCAAGTCCTATCAAGCTGCTGAGAAGTAGAACATACAGAGAAATTACAGCTGTATAAAAATCACCAAAGCTTCAGAGTTTTACGTAATTTTTTTGTTAACCTTAGATGGCTCTTTAGGAATTACGATCTCTTCTTAAAAAAATCCTTTATGTGAAGTTTACATTTTTCATGCTAATCTTTTAAAAGTGAAATTGAGCACTTAACATTAAAATAGCATATATAGTATGATTCTAATTATGCGAAGTAATTTCTAGCCCTCCTTTTATATGCACAAATCTATAAGGATATATCCAGGCAATGTTAGCCTAATGTCAATAATGATTATTTCTGCGTGGTAGGATCCTGGGTGATCATCCTTGTATTTTCTGTGTTGTTTGAATTTCTTATAATTTCTTGTAATACAAGAACTCTATATACTCTTTTTTTAAAAATTTTGGTTCTCTTTCCTCCCTCCTTCCCTGTCTTCCTCTTTTTGCAGTGATTGCTTTAGAGATACATTGTCCCATACGTTACCACTTTTCTTAAAGAATTAAATAGAACAAACGAGGAAGGTAAATAAAGCTTTCAGAATGATGTCTGAGCTGAGTTCTGAAGGCCATGCGGGTGAAGAAGCAGGAATAGGGCAACTCGTGAAACAGCACAGCATGTAACCGGCACGGAGGGGTTGGGGGTGGGGGGAGCTCTCCTCCAGCTCCTACAGTACTTCCAACCGCCTCTTTTTACTTAGAGATCCTTATTTTTGTATTCCAATTACCTATTTATATGTCTTTCTTTTGCAGAAAAAATATGACAGAAACTAACTTGTATTCATCTTTGTATATCTCCCACTCCTAGGAGAGCGCCTAATACACAGCAAGATAAATACTTAAAAGAGAAAGGCAGTGAATGAATGGAGCGTAAAAGATAAAAGCACTGAGTTAATTTCAAAGCACCGAATAATTTGCTGCTTCCTAGAAAAGTGGATCTAAGCCAGATTGGTCAAATATTATCTATGTAGCACCTGCCTAGAAAATCTTTCACTATTATTTAACAATCCACTCATAAGCCTCCGTTTCCTTGTACTCAGGGACACTCTCTCCAGGTTTTCCTTTCACCTGTCTAGTCTCCTCCTCCTCTTAAATGTTGGCAATTCCCAGAGTTCTGTATATTTTCTCTATTTTGTATGCCTTTTAGTTCACCAATATTTAAATTAAGATACCTGAATGTTTTCTGCTCTACATAGCTGAATCATACAGCCAACGGCTTACTACTTAACTCTACCTTGAAATTTCTACGGACATTGACTCTCAAAGTCTCTGAAACTGAATGCTTCATCTTCCCCCAGATTTGACTGCCCTCCTGTCTTCCCTGCCTCGGTCGCTGGCACCACCATCACCTGCTCGCCTGAGACAGAAGCCTCACACGCCCACACCCTCTCCCTTCTCCCTCACTGGACTTGCCATTTGTCAGTCACTCTAAGTTGATTCAGTCTCCCCAGTATCTCTCTCAATCCTACCCTCTCTCTCAAACTGTGTTACTAATATCTTACAAAAATTTTCCCATGTTTGTCAGCAGTGTCCTACCTTAACTTCGTGTTTCTATTCCTGAACCCTTTCAATCTGTTCCCCACACTGTGGCCAGGAAGCAAGGAACAGTATTTTTTCATATTCCAGTTAATTTAAATTCAAACAGCTGTATGTGACTAGTGACTATATTAAACAACATAATTCTAAGGCCATCACTTTTTTAAAAAATAAAGAAAACCAAAACACACACCCAGCACCACAACCACCAGCACCTCGAGGTACAGCTTAAAAGACAGAAATCAGCAGAGCGAATAGCATCTTCAAGGAAAGAAGGAAAAGAGGGCGAGTAGGGAGGCCTACATTTGTGCGTGTTGGAAAGACAAAATAACCAACTAAGAGAAAAAATTTTCAAGCTGCAAGAAGTTAGGAGATCATTGGCTAGCTCCCTTCCCTTAACACTCCCCCGACAGTGGGACGCTTAACCTTTTGCTGAATACTCCCAGTCAGAGGGAAACTCAGGGGAAAATCAGTTCCAGGGCTGAGCTGGAGCGTGACTCTGATTATTAGAAGCTTCAGTATTTTGAGCCGAAACTCTGCCCACTTTTAAATTCCATCTTACATTTCTAAAACAGCACACAGTTCTAGCGTTCTTCCTCCCACAAGACAATTCTCCTCACGTAACTCCTCAGTCTTCTCTTCCCAGCTAAAGACAATTAGCTCCAAATGTTAAATGATGCTTAGAGGAAGTGATTTCTAGATCTTGTGACATCTTGATTCGCTGGACACAGTATTCATCCTACAGTGTGATGCAAAGATTTGAATCCAACGGTTCTGGTTTTGTCTAGTCAGCACACAGCACGCCTAGTTTATATAGAGCAGCAGATATAAAAGTGAGTATTATGTTCCATTCCTCATGTCGTGCTCCGATATTCCACAGTAAGGGTTATGCTTCCTGGAGTTGCTTGGTACATGGTTCTCATGCAAATGATTACAGCAGGACTCCATGGTATTTTTTAATGCCACACATGTAATACAAAATTCAATATGATAAGCTTGTATCACTGTAAGAAAGTCAAGTGCAAAATATTCCTTGTCTGATATTAAATAAAATATGTCAGCTGTTATACATTAACTGGGTTTCTAGACAAAGTTCTCATTACATTTGTAAATATTCATAACTTAGAGGTTAAATTTAAAAATTGTAGCAGATTAACCAAGCAAAATCAGTAGTCAACACTGAAGGGGTTAATGTTTTAATCTCAGACCAAAGTTTTTCATCTTGATTGGTAAACCTCATCTGATTACTAGTTTGTTTGCTAAAACAAAATACAAGAAACAAAAAACTCTATTTTTAAGTGATAAAAATCATTTAACAGCAGCTTATAAATGAGAGGGGGAGGAGAGTACAAGATTATGTGAACACCCCAGTAAGCACTTCTGTGGGTTTCCTCCTAAGATCTGACATAAACATATGTATTTTTATGTAATTGCAATATATGCGCCTTCTGCCCCCGTTAACATATCATTTGTCCTCTTTCATGTTGTTGCACAGTCTTCACAGTTATAATTTCTAAAGGTTACAAAATATTCATTCCATTAAATAAACATTCATTAAAAATAGCCCACTGTGGGATCCTTAGAACCTTCTATTGCCACCTAATGAGTCAATGAACTCTTTCCTCCATTATCATCTTCCTTCTTTTGTATCATTTCCTGAAGTTAACAAAGTGTGGTTATGACTGCGGAATGGACTTTGAAACATGTTGCCAAATCAGTGATTCAAAGGTTCGCTCTGCCACTGCTGGCTGGTTTGATAGAACTCGCTCCACTTGTCACTATGACCTCAGAAGGCCATTTCCAAGGGCAGGGACCCTGCGGGGATTCCCACCCTGCAGCCTAGCAGTTTCTACCGTGGGAATCCCCCTGACCGCAGTCTATTACGAGCAAATGAAACACAGGTTTCAGAGAACAGGTTGAGAAACGACCAGCTGACCCTTTCAGACCCCTTCCTGACAGTACACCCTCCAAAGAGCAACTGATACTTTGCTTCCTGCTAAGTATTTGCATTTGGTTTTGAGAAGGAGCTTATGTTTCTGTCACGTGTTAATTTGGATACCAAAGGCCATTCCAACACAGAATGGGAAAAATGGACACTGAAGGATGACGCAAAACTGAAAGGATCAAAAGCAGGAAGAAATATCGTATGGTACCAACATATCCGAATCCAATTATGTTTAATTCTTTTTTCCATGCTCACTCACAGTCTCAGTAAATTTCACATAAAGGCAGAGAGTGTGCTGTGTATTTTCAGGTAAGTTTGATGCCTTTTTGTACTCATAATGGATGCTGGCACTTGCAAAGTCATTATGTTATTATGCCTTTTGCTTATATCGCTAATAACATTTGAAGACATGTTAAAAAACACAAAGAGTGACTAAAGAGCTTTTCCTGAGGGCATTAGTTTAACTCCCTTTATTCTCTGCAACGGAAATTATACATGGCGTGGGTGGTAACCTCTAATAATAAACTTTCCTGTACTCTAGGAAAGGATGTCAAATATTACAGAAACTAGGAACAGAAGGAAAGGCCAGTCGGTGACTCAGCAAAGGAAAAGTCGCACCTCAGCCACGGCACCCTATAGCCAGGCAGCTGTACACCCAAGCAGAGCCTCTGGGAAGCACTCCCACTTTGAAGGCCTAGGAGAAAGCCCCTTGACCACACCTGCTCACATCTAAGAAAGGACAGGTGGACCAGGCTGGGCAGAAAGCACAGGCTCCTCTCCTTCTTCCTCCCCACGATCAACCCCATGGCCTTCCAGTCTTCCTTCATCTGGGCCAAAACATGAGCAACAGAGGCGTACGCTGAGTTAGAACCCTTCCCAACTTCAGACAGATACTGACCTGCGTGTGAGAAGATGAGCCAACAGGTGTATATAAAGAGGGAGCATCTGAAGAGTATTTAAGGGGACATCCTCTCCTCCTGCCCCTTCTGCCCTAGGAAATACAACTCTTTCCAGAAAGGGAGAAACCTGAGAAATTGGTTTCTTTTTTGAAAACAAGATTCAAGAGGACACTAAACCAATACAACAGGACAGAGCTGCAATGAAGGACTAACCTACGTCACGGGAAACAGTGCATCAGATAAAAACACACTTGTCAAATTAAAAGCCACAGTGAAGGCACTTTGTAATCTAAACAACAGATTGTAATCTAAACATAAGACTTAGTGAGAAAACAAGCTGGAATAACCTCCCAGAAGTCACAAAAAAAGGTTTAAGAGGACAAAATGTGGGAGGGAAAAAAAATAGGAGGCACGGATAAAGATCTAGGAAAACAGAAGGAGAAATAGTAACCAAATAAAAAGTTTTCCTCTTAAACAAGAACCAGAGTCTCATAACATAGTAATCAAAACATCTGAAAAATATGAAAATGAATCTATGCATGTATATGCATGACTCGGACATTGTGCCATATGCCAGAGATTGACACATTGTAACTGACCGTACTTCAATTTAAAAAAAAAAATCTGGGGAAATATATACAAGATCTTGTGGTAGCTCACAGTGAAAAAAAAATTGTGACAATGAATACATGTATGTTCATGTATAACTGAAAAATTGTGTTCTACAATGGAATTTGACACAAAATTGTAAAATGACTATAACTCAATAAAAAATTGTTTAAAAAAAATCCGAAATCTCATCCAAAATTACTCAGCATATGAAGAACCAGAAAATCTCAAGAAATATGAGAAAAAACAGTCAACAGATGCCAATACTGAGATGACACAGGGGGTGGAATTCTGAGCAAGACTTTGAAGCAGCTATAATAAAAAAGCCCCAACAAGTAAAGGTGAACACCCTTGAAACAAAGGAAAAGACTGAATGTTTCAGCAAAGAAACAGAAAATATAGAGAAGAACCAAGTGTGAACTGTGGAACTGAAAAATACAAAAACCAAATTAGAAAGACTCACCAGATGGGCTCAATAGCAATATGGAGATGACAGAGGAAAGAGGAAACAAACTGGAAGACAGGTCGATCGAAATGGTCAAATCTGAATAAGGAGAAAAGGAAGGGGGATGACCATGGCCTCAGGGACCTATGGGACAATGGCTCAAGATTAAATACTCATGTCATCAGACACCCAGAAGGAGAGGAAAAAGAGTGTGGGGCCAGCAAAAAACATTTGAAGTAACTTTGGCACAAAACATAAACCTATATATTCAAGAAGCTCAGAAACACCCCCAAAAGATAAACACAGAGAAATCCATGCCTGAACACATCATACCCAAATGCTGAACATTATAAAGAAAGAAAAAGCATCTTGAAAATAATGCCCCCATGTGACACGTTACCTCTAGGGGAACAAAGATTTGGGAGACTGTGGACTTCCTATCAGAAACCATGGACACCAGAAGAAAGGCAACAATGTTTTTAACGTGCTGGTGAAACAATGCCAACACAGAACTTTATATCCAGCAAAACTATCCTTCAGGAATGAAGGTGACAGAAAGACATTCTCAGACAAAGAAGCACTAGGAGAACTGGAAGTCAGCAGACCGAAAAACTGAGGAGATTCTTCAGGCAGAATCGAAATCATACCAGCAGAAAGTCTGGAACATCAGAAATGAAGGCAGAGCAGCAGAATGGTAAATATTTGGGTAAAAACAATAGATTCTCCTCCCATTAAGTTCTTTAATTATTTGTTTGACAGTTAAAAGCAAGCATTTAATGTCTGGTTTTCAATGCACAGAAGTATAACATATCACATTTACGTGAGGGAAGGGCAAAGGGGTCTGTCGAGTGGTGAAGTTTCTATACCCAATTTGACATGATGAAATATTGATTCTAAGTAGACTGCAGTCCGTTATGATAGACACTGCCATCCCTAGTAACCACAAATACAATTTGTACAAAGATACACAGCAGAAAACACAACAGAAAAGTTAAAATGGAATACTATACAAGTTCATACGTATGATTCCATTTATGTGATAGTCTGCAAAAGACAAAACCATGCTGATGGAGAAAAGATCAGTGTGTGGTCACCAAGGGTTACAGAGGGGGGAAGGGTACAAGGACAAAGGACCACACAAGGGAGCTCTTTGGGGTGATGGAGCTGCCCTGTGTCGTTTGTGACAGTGGTTACACAAATCCACACATGTGTTAAAATTCACAGCATTGCACACACACGCAGTCAGTTTTGCTGTGTTAACATAAAAATTCAAGTTAAAAAAGATATAACGAACAAAGAGAGGCATGGGTGAAGGGAGAAGGTCAGAGAACAGTAGCATTTAAAGAAGAAGAAGAGCAAAAACTAAAAGCCACGGAGGAGGGGAAAAAACCCCAAACCCCGAAGAGAACGGTGCCCCAGAGGGCAGCGCTGCAGAACCAGGGCAGCACACACGGTGTCTGCGGGCTGGCAATCGCGCCAGCCGTGTGGCCTGTGCCAAGAGCTGCTTTGGCCGTGGGAGGCTAGGGGAGGAAGCCGCGGGCCCGAATGCACCCCAAAGTGTGGGGAAGGGAAGACGGCCAGACTACACCAGTGTATTCCTGACAGCTCATAGGATGCAAAACCCAAACAACAGTTCCTAGTATCTACTGAAAACCTGCCATCTGCTAACTCATTGTTTTCTAATCTTGAGTTGCACATAGGTAGGAATTTAAAAAAAATCCTTCTACACCCCTCAGTATTAATACATTTTTCCACTTAAATTATTTAAACATAAACAAAAAAGTAGGTATATATTCTTTATGTTTATAGCTCTTTATTCCACAGTCCTACAAATACACATTCATATTAAAATAAAAACTAAAATCCTATTTAACAACAATAATTTCACACTGACAGATAAAGCTCGTTTTGTGAACAGTAAATTGCTGCTTCAAACATGAATGTGATACAGACTGAAGTATCGGCCCTCTGGGGCTGGCCTGCTATTCTTTATTCCAGCGGTGAGACATCCTTTATACAGCGCACAGTGACAGCCTTTGGCCTTCTCTTGGAAGCAAATACATCACTACATATTAAGTACACCTTCTTTTCTCATCAGCCGAGGACCACTGGGATCTGAGACAATGACATACGCAAGTACAAATGTGGGCTGGAATCGCAGGGCAAGACACAATACAGAGGTCACCCTGATAATCCAGAACATTCTTTTAATTTTTAAATATCATCATCAGCGTAGGGACACAGAACAGCCACCATCAGCCCTGATCTGGAGACACAACGCTAGAAGGATAACATATTTCACCTTAATTTATGCATGAAACAAACCTACGACAGGTGCAAAAACACTCACCTCACCAGCTTTCCTAGCCCTTCAATGAAAAGCTGACTTAAAAAAAAAAGTAAGCCACATCAGAGCCCTCGCTAAACAAGGTGACGACAAAGATGCCCGTTGTTTTAGAAAGCTGGAGCCCTGGGATGATGTGCTCCGCTCTGACTGAGTGATTTAAAGATAATCAACATGTTTCTTAGCACCTCGCACTGCACACAAAGGCCACGTACTGTACGAATCCAATTATATGAAATTCTGGAAAAGGCAAAACTACGGAGAGAATACATTAATCAGTGTTTACCAGGAGTTTGGGAGGAAGAGGGGAGGGATGATAACCCAGAATCAGGTGAAGCACAGGCGATTTTGGGGGGAGTGGGCAGTAAAAAAATTCTGCATGATGCTGTACTGGCAGATATGTGACATTACGCTTTGTCAAAATCCATGGAATTTTACAGCACAAAGAGTGAATCTTAATGAATGTAAATGTTAAAAAAAAAAATCATTTAGGAAGCTGGGGATTCCAGGAAGGAGCGCAGACTGTGATGTGAGCACCCAGCTGGACGTCAATGTGTAAAACCCCACCACTGAAAGGGGCGGAAAGACAAGGTGCTGACCTGAGTTACCCTGGAAATGAGTGGAAGATCAAAGGCAAATTCTATTGAATTCTAGTTGATAAAGAGGTTTTCCATGGAGATACAAGTTAATTCCACCATTGCTTCTACATATACACAGACCCGAACAACTAAGGGCATGGATGACGGATGGAGAGAGCCAGATTCTCACTGTGGGAGTGGACACTTACAGACAAGCTAGAAGGAGAGGCTGGGACAATCCATGTGATAACGAGTGAGAGTGAGAGACGTCAGTGTGAACGCATGTTTGCCTTAATACAGATAAAGACGGTTACACACAGGCACGTGTATATACACAGATCAGCAAACACACATGCATTTACATACTGTCAACTGAGAAGGCGTTAAAAAAAAAAAAAAAAAAAAGCAATACCCCGGTACCAACAAGCACACTTAGCACCCGGATCTTGGTTTTAACACTGCTCTCCAGTAAAAAGAAACAGATGACTCTCAGAATGGGGCAGGAAATACTCATCTTGTGTATCTGAAGTACCTGGCAGTACCAGAAACTAAGGAAGTTCTTGAAACAAACAAATAACAAAAACCTCATCAGTGGGGCCACGCCAAGGGAGAGCAGGAGCCAGCCGACTGAAGTCCTGAGGCCAAAGTTGGAGAAATTTGAGCAACAGAAGAAATAAAGTAGCCAAAAGTGTGAAACAATACCCATGGTAAATCACGTGCTTTGCAACATCGCCTGTAAGCATCAGTTTAGACTGATATAAACACTGAATAGAAGACGGACGGAGTGAGTTCCTAAATGAGGGGGAAGAGCCAGTCTCCCACGAGAAATTCCAAATAGTTCATGTAGATACTCTGTCTTCAAAGCCGGGGGCGGGGGGAGACTAGAACCTCCCGCTCCTCAGGTGTGGGCAGCATGTACTGACCCCTTTCCGAGGAGGAGACTGGGGAAATAAAGGAAGGGGAAGGAGTAACTTCCCAGGGGAGAAGCCCGACAGACACCACCTTTGCCAGTTGATCAAGGTTAATACTAATGGTCAGAAATCACATGTACAGAATGTACTTTTGATATGAAATGATGAAAATGGCACTTTTCCTCTGTGTTCTTCCTCCTAATAACTTGTAATTCTAGTCTTATCGCGAGAAAAGCATCAGACAAGATCTAGCTGTGTAGTATCTTACAAAACACCTGGACAATATCCCTCCGAACTGCCATCATTATCAAAAGCAAGGAGTCTGAGGGACTGCCACAGCCGAGAGGAGCCTGGAGACAGGACAGTTAAATGTAACGGCGTATCCTGGGTGATATCCTAGAACAGAGAAAGGACGTCACGCAAAAACTAAGAAATCGGAATAAACTGTGGACTCAAATACGTATCAATACAGGTTTATTAAATGTAAAAAAATACAACATGCTAATGTAAGATGTAGGGGAAACTAGGTGTGGGGTATATGGGAACCCTCCTTTTTCATCTTCCGGTAAATCTGAAACTGTTCTAAAGTCTAGCATTAAAAAAAAACAAACAGTGGTGGGGAGGGTACAGCTCAGCAGTAGAGCACATGCTTAGCATGCACGAGGTCCTGGGTTCAATCCCCAGCACCTCCATTAAAAAAAAAAAAAAAGAGGGGGCAAAAAAATTAAAAACAAAACAAAACCAACAGCTAGCATCATATTTAAAGAGGATACATTAAATACTTTCCCCTAAGATCAGGAACAAGGCAGACATGTCATTAGTCCCACCACGTTTAATCAGTGTTTAGGGTAGGGGGAATCCAGAGTTCGAAAAGTCAGGAGATCTGATTTCAAGCAATCAAGAGAGTCTGGCATGGACACAAGAACAATGGAACAGAATAGAGTCCAGAAACAGATGCACACATGTGGCCAACTGAGTCTCCACCAAGGATATCCACACGGACCTCAGGTCCCATAAGAGTGTCAGCAGGTCTTTTTTTTCCTTTTCCATTTTCGAAAGATCCTTACTTACATGCAAGAGTGAGAACACATTAAGGGAAGGTACGAATTCTCGAGTGGCTCCTGAGAACAAGGTACTATTTCTGTAAATCCGTAGGACAACCCCGTGAGGCAAGTGTTCCTAGAGGCAAAGCTCAAAGAGGTTAAGTGGTTTGTTCAAAGCTACACAGCTGGTAAGCGGCAAAGCTGGTCTAAACTGCAATCCGTCCGATTCCAGAGGCTTTTCCATCATAACATTCAGAAAGGCAGAAGGGGATGTCAGACCCAACATTCCAAGACTGCCGTATCTGTTCTGTTTTGCTTTCTTTGAAGATGAGATCATTCAAGTATCCCCTACAAGTATCTTCTAAATTATGAAGTCAATGCTTATTATTCAGTACAATGAACATACTAGCTTATTACGCTGAATCCATGATCCAGCTGAGTGCTTCAATTTATATGCTGTGTACGGACGTTGTAGTAATACGGCTTTTGGCATAGTCAGTGACATTATTTAAATGCCATAAAACTAAAAATGTAATCTTATTTGTAATTGTTACAGAAACGCACGGGTGTTACTTGTGGTGATGCTGTATCTTGTTCATAATCATGATCATCAAATGCCACGACTCTACGACTCTGGTCAAGAATATCACCTCCCACTGTGAGCCAAGGTCACTGTCAACACTGCCCCTCTTAAAAGTGATCACAGAAAATCCTGGACAATTTTCATAGACCTCCATTTTATCACCTAAGCTTCTAGACAGTCTTGCATGAAATATCTGGACTCAAATGATTAGATTTTTGCTCCATTTGAGAAACAGCCTCCATCTCAAATCCAACAGGATCTGCCTGAGGAATTACTTTTCCTCTGGGGCTCAAAAATGCTAACAGAACACAGCCTTGCATTTCCGAATCTGCCCCAGCCACTGAATATTTAGAGCATCTTCAAATTCTTATAACATAGTTAAAACAAAACATTAATATATAAATCCAAAGAGAAAACATTCAGAATGGAGAACGTCTCGGACATTATTTCTGAGTTCTGACTCTAAGAACTCAACCAAACAGACTAGCTTTTTATGAAATCCGTAAAATGGCATTATTTCTAAGTCAGGGTTTACATTCCGTGTTTCAATCTGATTTCATACAAATGAAGAGCTTTAAAAATACTTACAACTGTGGTAATACAGTCTCAAAGCACTATAACTGTCTACTATCTCATCTGGCCCTCCTGACAATCCTGCAAGGTAGACAGGGGAACTCCAGAGTATTTAACAGATGTCAAAGCAGGCCCACACAGATTATGTAACTTATCCAAGTTACCCCACGAGTAAGTACTAGGGCACAAAGATGGGTCTCTGGATTTCAGTTCCAAGGCTTTACTTGGTAGCCCGTGCCTCTGATGTCTCGAATTTCAGGTCTACGTAGACATCCAGACTAAACATAGTCTGCATTTTTCCCATTCCAGAGGAACATCACCTTGATTTCTCGGGATTTCCCCTCCTTATAGAAGACGTCTGATGAAGCCCAGAGAGCCGGTTGAGACACAGGTTCTGAGAGAGTCAGCACCATGACATCTATCAGTCAGAAAGTTGACGCTAACCATGCACTCTTGCACAAAAACAAAAAAACAAAAAGCCCAAATACTTGGAGAAGAAACATTTCTCCATTTCAGAAGAGAGCATTCTTCCTCTGCAGAAAAGCTACCTTCCTTTATTCCAAGCAGCTTTCACACTTCAGACATATCTGAGGGGTGCTTCTCCAGTCTTAAAAGGGGGCGCAGAGGCCCAAGGCAGGTATCTACAGACAGGTCTCCTGGAGCCACAGTCCACTCATGTATCTTTGCTATGGAGCAAAGGCTATCTGAGTATATGGATTTTTAAACTCTCCAAGTATAGAAAAGAAATCCAAATGCAAAGCACTACATGAAGCACAGTACAATAAGAATGGGGGTGGGGTGGGGAGGGTCCCATTAATTAAAGAACTGTTGACTTGAAAGCATCCCAATTTTATAAAGCGTATCAACAGATTGATACTTTGCATTATATTTTATCCCTCTATGCCAGTTACCAATTCACTGACTCTCAGTTCCAGAGTCACTGGACTCCACGCTGGCGGGCTGAACTCTAAGCATCTCTCCTTTGCAGTGAGCTTGAGGTTAAGCCTTATAGGTAGAGGGCGCTGGAGGGACAAAGCCAGAGGAAAGGGCCACTCTAGGATCCTGTGTGCTAGTGATTTTTCTTCCTCCTGCTGCACCTGTCCCCATGACTATGGATACGGACCACATCCAGTGATGCTGGGTCCCAGCTGTGGGCCCAGGGCCAACGACCCCTCAGTGAGCTCAGAGCCCCAGCCTGGTGACCGCCTTGCCTTGGCCCTCCTGACGTGGACACCACACACGATCCTGCCAGCAAGCCACTCCCAATGCCCAGACTCCCCCCGAATGTCCACCCACCAATCTCGGTCGGCCTTCAGCCCAAGGGGTGTTTCCTGCTCCCCAAGCTTCATTGTGGTTCCTCGGTCTACTGGCCCCGAGAGCAGTGTTTTCTGTGGACCAGCTCCTGCAACCAGCGGGCTCTCTCTGCATCCAGCAGGCTGTGGAGAAGCCCTCACCTTCTCCAGGGAGGTTGGAATCCCATTTGGAGAGCTCTGTGCCCAGGACGCGGGGCACTGCTGAGGAAGTAGGTGTGGTGCAGTAAAGAGAGTACTAAATAAAAGTGTGCCTACTAAGATGTGAGCCCCAGCTCACGCCCCTCCTCCCTGAATCTCTTCCCAGGCAGCATCCAGAGCTCTGGCTGCAGATGCCCCCTAAGAGGAGCCTGGAGGGTCATTTTCTAGAAACAGGCCAGCCCAAGAGAAAAGATGGAAATACTCTGCTATTTGATGATAATGAAATGGTTGGGTCCCTCTGCCACAGCTCTAGTGTGAGGCCCACCAGTGAAACTTCAGACAACAGAAAGTCTTTCCGATCAACTCTGGGTGCCTCACTTTTAAATATGAGCATTTAGAATGAAGTGACATTTGAAAAAAAGATTCTAAAACAAGTCTTTTTTGGAGAAAAAGAAACACACACATACACACACCCTAGAGGGATAAGAGAAGACAGTACACCCACAAAACTGTAGCAAACAAGGTAAAATCGGAACTTTCAGAGAACAAGAAAGGATTGTCAGAAATTAGGACAGCAATAGTAGTTTTGATTCTTGGTTGTGATAATGGTTACACGAATTTACACTGGTGATTGCCCCATAATCACATAAGCTGTAACTGTTGAGAGAAACTGGGTGAAGGGGACATGGGACCTCTGTACTGTTATTACAACTTCCTGTGAATTGGTAATTATTTCAAAATGAAAAGTTAAAAAAACTTTTTAAAAAATGATAGGACAGTGAGAGAGAGAAAGAGGGGTAAAGTTGGAAGGAATACAGGGCTGAGGACATCACTTAAGGAATCAAGCAGGAAGATAAAGCAATGAAAAATAAGAGAGAAAACATTTTAATTAAATGGAGGATTAATTCTGGAGGCCCAACACCAACAAGAGAAACAACAGACAGAGAGAAGAAAACTCATGTGGAGGAAAAAAACGATAAAACAAAACAAGGAAGTTTCCCAGAGTTGAAGGACAAGTTCCCAGATGAAAAGTCAGTACCAAGTGCTCAGAGTAATGACTGGGGAAAAAAAATTCAGAACACTATAGATAAAAAGATTCTAAAAGCTTTCAGACAGATGGGAGAAGGAAATAATAGTTCACAGACAATGGAACTCAGGCAGATCTTTCCACAGCAACGCTGAAGGCTGGAAGCTGCGGGAGGGAGGCCTTCAAAATTCTGTGAGAACAAACTCCAACGGAGGATGAAGTCATTCTTTCAATCAAACATGAAGGGAGAATAAAGTGATTTTCAAATGTAGAAGGTCTTAATTTTTTTTAACCCCTTGTGTACCCTTTCTTGGAAGTTCCTGGAGAAAGGGCTCCAACAGAAAGCGGCGGGCAGGGAGTGAAAGAGGAAGACCTGGGAACACGGAACACACGTCAAAGAGAGGAAAGGGCACCGAGTTCCTGAGCGCAGCCAGCCGCGTCAGAGCAGGGAGACGCAGGACTCGGATCCAAGGACGCAGCAGGCAGGCCACTGCTCAGGTCTGAACGGCCGTGTCCCCCCCAACATTCACAGGCTGAAATCCTAACCCCCAGGGGGATGGTGTTGGGAGGTGGGGCCTTCGGGAGACGTTCAAGCCGTGAGGGTGGAACCTCACACGAAGGGATCAGTGCCTCATAAAACAAACCCCACAGAGCTCCCTAGGCCCTTCCGCACAGGAGCACACGACAAGAAGCCTGCAATCTGCGGCTGGTACCCTGACCCCAGACTTCCAGCCTCCAGAATGCTGAGAAGCACATTTCTGTTGTTCATAAGCCTCCCCGTCTGTGCTGTTTTGTTACTGCAGCTGGAACAGACTCAGAAAGCTACTGACAGAGTTTGCCTGTATTAAAAGGAATTTCACATTTCTGTTAGAGGTACGGGGCGGGGGGGATGGGGAGGTGAGAAAGTATCAATACGGATGACTCAGCAAATTGACAAATAAGAAAGAGCCTATTGCTGACTTTGGAGGAAAAGAGTGTAACGAAATAAAATCTAATTCGAGCACACACTGTGGCTTGACCATGAACAACACTGACGTGGTCATAATCCCATAAACGCTGACTTAACTAAAATGCGTGTGCAGTAGGGGAGCAGGGGAGCGTGCGCACAGGATTGCTGTGGGTTAAATTAATAGCGTCCTTAGGAGGAAGTCCACAGGGCCTAAGATTGAAAACATTAAGAAAGAGGAGCGTGTTATTCTGAAATACAGACGCTGTACCAGAGATAGCGACACACAAACCGCTAAGAGAATTAGAAGCTCTGGTCCTGGGGTGCAGGACTGCGGCGAGGAGGGCTGATGCGGAAAACTCCTGCTTCTTCTAAGTCTTCTCATTCTGTCTGATTTTTTAATCAAAATGTATTATTTTGATAAAAATAAAAACTTAATTTAAAAGATAAGTCCAAAGAAGACCCTGAAGTGAAAAACACTACAGGTGAATATGACGAAATGTGTGGAGGTCTTAGAAACACGGCTTAGGCGATAAAGGACCACCTAATGGTCTCAGCAGGCAAGGGACAGGATCAGAGCTGTGTTCTACAAAGAGAGTTATTCAGATAGAAACAACAAAGGATGGACTGAAAGAGGGAGAGCTTTAAGGTTAAAAAAGAGTGAGAAATTTCTCGTGGACACCATACAGAGCGGAGGAAACGGCGCTCCAGACTCCATCTGCGGTAGGGCTAGCAGGAGGGTATAGAAGTGGTGGCCACTCCCAGGATGTCACAGTCCGTATCTACCTCGCAGGTCACACTATAAATGTGCGCTCAGTACCAGGGAGGGAACAGCCCGTCCAGGAGACGTAAATACTGTAGTCCTTCTGGAACAGCCTCTCGTGTGGATACAGAACCACCCTGGCTTATGAAACAGTCTTTCAGGAGATTTCACCTGGTATGGATTTTAACCATGTCCCAATCAGACCACCCTTGAAAGCTGACCATCAAAGTCTTGGACCTCCGAGCTGAGGGGCCAAACCCTGAAAGTAATGACACTTGGTTAAAACCCACAAAGCCACACTTACTCACTCATACCTCCCTTCACTCACCAGGGCTCTGGCCTGCATGTTTAAGAATAGAGACTAAAGAACATGAGGTTAACTTTTTCCTCTTCTTCGTAACATGGCTGCAGAAAGACGGGCTGGAGAAAACAAGGTAGACAATGTGCCTGGAGTTCAGGGAGACACGTGACAAAACAACGGAAACCCTTAACCCCTGTGATGAGACAACGGGAAGTGTGTCCTAGCTCCCAGAACAGTAGACGGCGGGGCCCGAGGAAGGTCCACGAGAATCAGGGATTCCGAGAAACACACCACGAAGAAAAGAGTCACACCTACCCGGAGGCACGCAGGGCCAAGCCACAGATCAGAAACCAGAGTCAAGTCCAGGAGCCCCACCCCCAGTACACGCCCCACGCCCGCTCAGAACCTGCCACTCCAAGTGTGGTCCTCGGGCCAGCAGCCAGGGCGTCCCCTGGGAGCTTGTTAGACATGCAGAATCTCAGGCCCCACCTCACAACTAATGACTCAAACCCCCCCAGGTGATACTTATGCCCACTTAGAGCTGGAGAAGCAGTGACTAAGACGATGGTGAAAGGAGTCCTTTCCGCTGTGTGTTCCCCGTGGCTCCCCAGCTGGTGCTGGAAAGGGTGGAGGCCAGACAACCACCCTGGGCTCTAAAACCGCCGAGGCAGCCACAGAGACAAGTGCACGGTGCGAAAGAGGTAAGGAGGAGCCGGCAACTACGTCTTTTCCAGAAAACGCACTGAATCCAGGACATTCAGTTACTTCTTAGGAGCTTGACTTCAGACTCAGACAAGAGCGCAAGCATGAACCACAGATTTCCCTTTATAGCTGCCTCTTTTATTTAAACGAAAAATGCTAAACATTAATTTTAGTTGTACTTAATTGAATAATTTCTCGGGGGAATAGTTCAGGGAGAGTTTAAAACTGCCTGTTTCCAAAAGCCATTACAAATTGGCATATACTATAATGTCACCGTGCCAACCCAAACAGCGCACTTCAATGTCCCTGGGGCCGCCTCCCCTCCAGATGTGTTCGAAACTCCTCGTAATAGAATGCAGGCAAAAGCCGTATTTACACGAAGCAGTATTTTGAATATCCTTTTCCAATTATCTAGAATGAGATAATAGATCCCCTAATTGGAAGTACTGGGGCGAGGGGAGGGACTCAGGTCCGTGGTTTCTCTCCAGTGAATGCTTTTTATTAGCAAAAACTAAGAAAGTCTGCGTAAGAGTCAAAGAAAATCTCCTTTGCCACATTTAATCAGAACATCTGAGAAACTGTTCCGTGATCACTCCTAATTAACTAGCTGACTTTTAAAGGGCTGATCTTGTCTTTTCCTGTGAATCGTAAACACGAAAAGGATTGGGGCAGGGGGAGGGAGAAACGGAACTGGAGTGAAAGAAATCCAAAAACCCTTTGGCAAGAGAACAGACCCAAGCGGTTGGTGTGCAGGTGTTGCTCCCTGCCCCCCCATCCCACCCAAATACCTCCGATTCTGGTCCACGCTTGCACGGACGGCACAGGCTCTGAACTTCTCTTTTATTTCTGACTACTAATGGTCACAACAACACTGCCAGCTAAGCCATCGCTGTTTATTACCGATTTGTTAACTATCAGGTCTACTGATAAGAAATCATCTTTATTGTCTAGCTGAAGCATGTGGACACAAAAATCAAGTAACATATTTTACACTTCTTGCTAAAATGGAAGTTTCCACCCTTACCGTTGATTTAACAAATGTCAAGTTAGAATTCAGGTGTGAGTCAAGAAAGGATTTCTGCACAAATCGGCACACTGTCCAGCGACAGGGGGGGCTCTGGTTCCCACGCATCATAAAATGCTGTTACGTGCCCTGCAATCACGGCACGCTTAGTTACTGAGGTTGTCTATTTTTACAGATGTCACAGAGAAACCGTTTGAAAACTATGCATAAATGCAGCTGTTCCTGGCAGTTAGCAAGATACACTTGGAAACCTTGTTCCCTAAAACGTCTGAAATTGGAAAGGGTTTTCTAAATATAAATTAATTACCAAATTCCTTGTGTTGACAAGCAAACACTTTAATGTTTATGCTTCAACTTGACAAGGGAAATTTAAGCATATTACCAGAAACCTCTAAAGGAAACAAAGTCCATGTAGGGTATTTACTTCATTACATTTTTTCCCTCAAACATTTAAAAACATTTTTATCATGAAATGCAACACATGAAGAGAAAAGCAATTGACTCATATGCACAGTTTAATAAACACAAAGCAAAAGCTGTGTGACGTTCACGTGCTTGGCCAACTCAGTATTACAATACTATACCACTCAACCTTGTAAAAATCTAAGCTCATTCACTCAACCAGGCAGCCAGCAAATAATATGCCAGGCACTGTGTTATGTGCAAATTTAAACACTTTTAAGCTAGCATTACTTGCTAGTGTTATTTCTTCAAATATTGACGACAAAGCCTTTAATTGTTACCTACCTGAATTTCAAAGAAAATAAATATATAACTTTTTCATATGGACAAGGAGCATTTCCCCCCAATAAATCCACACTAGAGGTTTTGCTCTTGGGATGCTTAACAATATATCACTTCTGAAAGGACCACAAGAAAGGGCTTGGTGGTCAGTGACACCCAGATGTGAACTCTTCTCACTGACCCACACCAGCAGTGAATGATGGTCCCAATGTCTCTCCGATTAACCCCTGAAGTTAGGCCTCTTCCTCCAGAACAAAGGCCTCCCCACTTGGGAGCTACTTAGAACTTTCCCAAGCACCTTGCAAAGAGTCTTATTTTTCATACTGTGTCTAGAGCTGAAAAAAGCATTTGTTCCAGGATAAAGACACTGAAATCCCTGGGTGTAAGATGAATGTTCTCTTAACCCTAAGAAAAGCTTAATCCGTAGCTTTGCTTTAAGAAAAATAGTTCTACCTTATTAATCACAAAGTTCTCAAGTGAACTCGGTTTAGCTTGTTCAAGTGAAACAGTTCAGCCGTTTCCAAATCACACATAAGAAAATTCCTTCATTACACAGTCCCAGATAATCAACGTTAAAACAATATACACAACAGCATCGCTTCCTCACTGGGTCCAATTTCTGTCGGGGAAGGAGGGAGACATTTAAGCCAGGACAGTAACTTAAGCCAATAATCTACAAATTGGGGGTGAACAAGATTCATCAGAATGTAGAAAGGAAACATTAAAACTTCTATTAATATGCTGCATTTATTTTTTTAATCTCAACTTTTTCTAATTTCTAATATTTTGGAGCCATATGGGGAACAGAAGTACATATAATTTTATAAATGTGAGTATTAAAAAAATTCTAGAGAGATGCTCATAATTGTTAGTAATATGATGCATGATTTAAAAATGCTGGCGGCCACTGTGTTAAGAGTGGCGAGGATGATCTATAAAAGAACACAAGTATATGCAACCCAAGAGTCTAAAAGCAAAACATCTTTGTCTTATTCAAGAAAACATTAAATAAGTTCAAACAGTAATAACTGAGGATTCAGTCCTCAGTTAAGGACTGAGTTAAAAATCGCACAAATACAGTCTAAGGAAAAAAGTGGTAAGATGTTATATTAGAGAAAATGGAGTGAGGCATATAAGGAAATTGTATTATTTTTACAACTACTCTATAAAGTGAAAATTAGTCGAAAATAAAACACTTAAAATAAAAGTGACTTGCTGCCATTCTAAGTGAAGTAAGCCAGAAAGAAATAGAAAAATACCATATGATATCACTCATATGTGGATTCTGGAGATAAGAAAAAAAGGGAAGACACATATGAACTTATCTACAAAACAGAAACAGACTCACAGACATAGTAAACAAACTCATGGTCCCCGGAGGGGAAGGGGTGGGAAGGGATAAATTGGGAATTCAAGATTTGCGAACACTAACTACCATATATAAAATAGATAAACAAATTTCTTCCTTATAGCACAGGGAACTATATCCAATATCTTGTAGTAACCTATAATCATAATGAATATGAAAAGGAATATATATGTGTATATGTATGACAAACATTATGCTGTACACCAGAAATTAACACACTGTAAACTGACAATACTTCCATTAAAAAAAAAAAGTGATCTGTAACCACGGGGAAGGGTATATAGCTCAGTGGTAGAGTCCATGCTTAGCATCATGCACAAGGTCCTGGATTTGATCCCTAGTACCTCCATTCAAAACCAAACAAACCAACCTAATTACCTCCCTTTGCAAACAAAAAACCCCAAGATTAAAAAAAAAAAAAGTGATCTGTAACTAATCACAGCACCAGAATCTGCAAATTATTTCATTTTATTTATTTTTTATTGGAGGTCCTGGGAGTTGAACCCAAGACCTCATGCATGCTAAGCACGTGCTCTACCACTGAGCTATACCCACTTCCCACGCACAAATTATTTTAAATCAAGCAGAGTGGAGGTTAGCCCTGAAATGGCACACTTACTCGCATCACCTAACACCCAGGCTCTCTCCTCTATGGCGCTGACCACTGTAACCGATGCATGCTTCACGGGGGCAATGAGGTGTTATCTCAGAGCTCCACTTTCCTGCAGCATTTTGAGAGCCTTTGTCAAAATATACATTTGTTCAGAGAGCTCTCTGCATGCAACATGACTCGACAGAAGCTAGCAGAAGCCACCTGAGAGCAGCTGACCCGCCGACTCGGGTGTGGACGAGGTGGAGGGCTTCGGGCATGATCAGACATTTGCTTTAGGAAGAGAAAATGACAACAGGACAAACAGTGCTGAACACCCACTATGCGTCAGACACTGGACGGAGGTCCAGGAATACCCGAGTGACAGGGCAGACACAACCCCTGCCCTCAGGAAGCGTCCGGTCTAGCCCAGACAAAGCAGAGCAGACAGAAGGCTGTGCAGGAGTTCCAGGAAGGAATGGGCTCTGAACTGGGCCAGGGGCGTAAGCTCAGGGAGGAGGGACCGTGGGGAATGGAACTCACCCCACGTGGCACAGTGCGAAGCTCTCTGCTCACAGGCAGACTGACCAGGGCTTCGTGGATCTGCCCCCTGGAGATGCAGAATGGCAGCGCAAACCCCTCTGCTGTTTCTGTGCATAAACTCATGAGCACCGTCCAAAGGTCAGGGTGGGTCAGGAGGCCGGTGAGGTGCGGAGCTGTGATCTCGGGAGTACAGCTGTGCCTGGCCTGGGCTGGGGACCTGCTCCTGGAGACCTGGAAGTTCCTCGCATCCGAGCACCCAGAATGGGGCTTCCTGAACATCAAACTGTAATCCCACGGGCCTGAGGTGTGGGTTTCGAAAGACAACCTTTGTCTCTCCACTGTCTTCTTTTCTGTTCTCATCTGCCTTGGCCACGGCACTCCCCAGGCCCCAAAACACAAGCCTCAGTCCTACGGGAACCACCACCAAGTTCCAGTGTTTCAAACTAGCCCAGCACCGCGTCTCTCCAGGGAGTACTTGCTGAATGAAATGAAATAGATGAATACAAAGCACCCAAGGACAAGAGCACCTGCGTGAAGGCGGGGCTGGGGGCGGCTGTGGGGACCGGGCTGCCCGCGGGGACAGAGGGCCGTGGCTGTGTTAACCCCGACAGCAGGAGCCTGCAGGGACTGCAAGGACGTGCTTCCTTCCTCTCCTCCCTCCTTCCTCCTATCCTTTCCATCCATTCCCTCTTTCCTCCTATCCTTTCCATCCATCCATCCATGGAAGCAAATGCCAACACCCAAGAAGTGATGAAAATCCAGCACAGATTCCTAGAGATTAAGTGGCAGCTACAGCGTTTCCACAGAAGAGACGTGACAGCATCAGTGGGGTTGGAGGCGAGGGGACAGGACTCTGCCTCTCACACTCCCTGTGGTGTAGGATTTTTAAAAATGTTCTAATTTCCAGTGTGTCACGGACCGATGCTTTTACAAATACAACAGAAAATGAATTACAAGTAAGATGACATTTTTTTTTTAAACCCACAAAATGCAAGCCGACTAGTAGAGCATTTGATGTTGTGGCCATGCCAAAATGCCATGTTCCCACATCGATGGCCGTACTTGCCTCTCGGTGCACGGGTAACAGGGTTCAAGGGCAGGCTCTGGTCCCGCAGCCACAGTTCGGGTGAGGTGGCCGGCTTGAAGCCGGGTTTACGCAGCAGACATGCTATCGGTGCTTCTGAAGTGCTTGATCCGAACTACAGCTCGCACCCAGCGCGTCACAGCTCTAACCAGGGTCGGCCGTGACAACCAGCGAGGCGCAAATCTGTTCAGTCGTGTTCGGGCCTCGCCGTCACAGCACACAACTCCTGATGCCTGGATTCTGCACCTGCCCAGGCCCACAGCCTGAGGAAGGACCGGAGGCCTCCACACAGACCTGTGGCGAGGCTGGTGGGGCACAGCCTCTAGCTCCATCTTCCTTCTCCTCCTTTCTCTCTCTCCAGGCACCTCGCCTGCTGCCTTTAGACACTCACCCGTCTGGGTTCCTCGCCTTCTGTCTGAATCTCATGATAAACGAAACCTCAGGACCCTTCACTTGAGTTCAACCCTGTCCCATCGGCACCTTCCTTTCACTGACTTCCTGGCACCCCGGGTCCACCCCTGGGGCATCAGTGGCCTCTTCAGGTAAGGAGCCAAACCTGGCTTCTACCTCAACATACTGTCATGAAACAGGTCCCTCGTCAACCACCTTGAGACACAGTCATTCCAAGAGCAGTGGCTTCTCTTCCTCCTCACCGTCCACGTCTCTCCACGGCTTCTCAAGCACGTCGCCCACCTCTCCCCTGTGAATCTCATGATAACCTACTGCCCGCCTCTCTGCCTTAGACCTCTAACTCCCACGCCAGCCCCTCTTCTTCCCTTGGGGTTTGCCCAGTCCTTGTCCTGGGCCCCTCTTGTTGGCAACAGTAATGACCCTCCTGGATTTACTGACCACTTGACTATGACCCACAACTCTCGGCGGTCCTCTCCCTAGGAATCTGGTTCCCTATCTCCCAGTCTCTCTAGAGCCACATCCAGTGTCACCACTGCCTCAGATGGGCTTCCCAGGCCGGGGTGCACAGCAGAAGCACCCGGGGCTCTTTGAAGGTACCCCGTCCCCGGGCCTCACGCTCAGAGGCTGATTTTATTGGACTGGAGGCAGGGCTAAGGCTTTTTTGTCTTTGACACTCAGCATTTAAAACCACTGCCTGAGAACAATGCTGCTCAAACTTGGCTGCACACACTGGAGTCACCTGGGGGAGCTTTAAAAATAAAGATGCCTGGTGCCTACTCCATAAATCCTGACTGAATTAGCTGTAGTATAATAAAGAATACATTTGGTTTCTGTCCCCGGTTTCTGGCACAGAGTTCCTAAAACCCTTGGGATTTCCTTAGTGATAGGAGTGTCTTCTGTTATTCATAACAAGCTCCTTTCAACCACATGTCGAGTTTCTGCGAAGGCGGTGACTCTGGGTGGCCCCTGGACAGCTTCAGGATGGGGGCTGGTCGCCAGCAGGAACCTTGTGATTAGAGGACTGGAACTTTCAGTCCTACTCTAGGAAGTGGGAGGCGGGGCGGGAGATTAAGCTGAATCACCAATGATTTCGTCAATCAAGCTTACATAACGGAGCCTCCATAAAAACCCCTGAACAGCGGGGTTCAGAGAGATTCCAGATTGGCAGATACAGCCACACGCCAGGAGGGAGATGTACCCCCAACTCCATGGGGACAGAGGCTCCTATGCTCGGGACCCCACCAAACCTCACCTTGTGAACCACTTCATCTGGCTCTCCACCTGCATCCTGACAATAAACTCTAATAGCAACAACAGCATTTTCCTGAGTTCTGTGCATTCTTCTAGCAAATCATCAAATGTGAGTGGGTAGGCATTACAGGGACCCCCAAATTGGAAGTCAAGCTGGACAGGAGTGCTGGTAACCTGGGGACCTGATACTTGTAATTAATGTCTTAAGTGAGGAGTCTTGTGGGACTGATCCCTTAAACCCGTGGAGTCTGATGTTCATGAGCGTTAGAAGTGAACTGTGGAGGACAGCCAGTGGGTGTCGGGTTAGAGAATTTGAGAACTCCGCATATTTGGTGTCAGAAGGAAAAACCTCTTGTTGGTATTGGGTGCAGCCTGGACACCAGGATTCTAAAAGCTCCCCAGGAGATGCTAGTATGCAGCAAAAGTTGAGAATCATGGCCCCGGATAACGTGGGTACCTATGCATCCACCTTTCACTCCGAGTAAGGTCTTCGCTCTAATCCACGATCTTGACTGCCCAGCCACAGCGACCTTGTTTTAACTTAAGGTACCAATGCGATTTCGTGCTTAATCATACAGTCCTGTATCATGCGCTGCTTTTTTAAATGTGTGTACTAGTCCTCCCTCCCTGACCGTAATGCTTCCTTTTGGAAGCTTCAGACCCTGACTGGTAATTCTCTCCAACACCCCCTCTGTCAACTACACCGTGAGGCACATAGCAGGAACTCAGCATGTACGGCTGATTACACGTTCCTTTTCAGGTAGGAGCCCTCAATCTAACCCCAAATCCCTTGCTGCACTAAGGTTTCTTGATAGAAATAACGGCATCAGACACTTCTTTTCACCTCCTGTGACAGCTATCGTGGCTCTTTGCATTTTTTTTTTTTTACACTAAATCAAGGTTTATTAGCTATGGCTGCAGAATCTAGAACAGCAATCTGAATGGAGATACTTTTTTTTCCCCCAGAGAGAAAAATCTACCTTTTAAAAGTATTTATTTGGAAAAGGAAAAATAGTTTTCACAGCATAGTGGACCAAACTGACCATTCCTCCACGAAGTAGCGAAAACTTTTTCAGTGAGTTCTAAGAATTGAGTCAAATCTACAAATTATTCTAAAGAAAATGAGGTACTGAAAAAAAAAAAAGCATAGGACAAATCTCCATCAGGAGACGGTTCTAGAGCTGTACCAGACAAGACAAAGCCAAGAGGATTTATTTAAGAAATAAAACACAACAAACTATTTTCTCCTAGGAGCTGGCTCTTTTACCACGTTCTTCTCAGTTTTCTGGAAAATGGGGAAATGTTTTCAATGAGAATTGTCTTGAGTGCTAACAGGGTCTGTCTTACTTTCCAAAAGCTTATTCATAATTGATCACCTTTTTAATAAGGGGGGTGCACCACAGATTCCAGGAAATATGTGGCATTAGCCGAGATCATTCACAGGAGGAAAGTAGAAAGTTGAATTCCAGCAGCAACAGGGATAACAAACAGGTTCCAGGATCAGGACGCTCTGTCCAAGAACGCCAGGGCTGCGCACGCTGGGTACCAGAAACCGTTCTGCTGCCAGAGAGTTGGTCGCTGGGCTGTAAACTGGCCACGGCCTCAGGTCTCACCCCCAACTGAAAGGGCCACTCACACCCCCACTGGGAAGACTGCGTTTTCTGAGCTTGCAGACCTCTCTGTCACTCTTACAGAACCTGGTTTTTGCTAAAACAAAAACAAAACTGGGGGAGGGAGAGAGGTAAGAGGAACACACATCCACTCTAGCTGCTAAACCTCGCAGGATTCACAAAGACTCCAGACGGACAGGAATGACCTGTGTGTGGATTAGGAATCATCTTTTGTTTGAGAGCAGATTAACTTCTCCACAGTTGCGTGAAGGCTGCCCTGCTGTCCACTGACTAACCCCTCGTGGTCCTGTGTAGGGAAATTAAATCAGTATGAACCAACCCGCCGAACCCCCGGCTGGAATAAGACTGTTGGGGTGTGTGGATGAGGAATTAGTAACAATTTTCATGTTCTCTCTCACAACCTTCTTGACGAGAAGTTAGAAAAGCATCTAAGAACAGGCATTGAGTGTTCTCAGACGGGTAACCCCGCGGCACACGTGCAGCCATCTGTTGGCTGATTGAGTCCTGGGAACCCATCAACTGTCCTCTCAGCAACCCCTGCCCGCAGCGGCTGCCCCAGACTTCTGCAGTTCTCTTAAGCCCCTGAACCCATGTCCACCTCCTTTCTGACCCTCAGCAGGTGCTCTTGGCAGTGATCTCAGAGAAGAGAGATGTCCCTCAGGAAAACGCTCTGCTGAGCGCTCCCACCTCTACGGCTGAGCTTACCTATACGTGCCCACACGTCCTCTCTCCTCTAAGGAGGGTCTGCCCCCTGTCTGCTGACCCCAATATATCCCCCTTCTTTGGACGCTGCTCCACCCATAGCTTACTCTCCTGCACCTTCGAGATGAAGACGGCTCCCTCCTCAGCCGGCAGACATGCTCCCATCTTTCACTTTGTATGAAAGGTTAGTCCTCAGACTCACGCTTTTGAAGCTTCTTTCCTTCCTTTAATGCCAACTCTCTTGAGAAGTTGGTCTACAGGGCTGCTGCCCACCTTCACTCACCGGAATCTTCACTTCCTCTCACCCCATCACAACCAGGCTTGCAGTCCCGTTACTCCAGGGACGCTGAGATAAACCAAGGAGCTGAGAATCCCAGTGGCTTCTTCCCAGTCTTCATCCTACTGACTCTTCTACAGAACCTGACCTTCTCAGAACCCTGGACCTCCCGCATCCTCATTGCCACTCTCTGAGAGTCTGAGCTCTTCGTCCTCTCCAACCAGGGCATGGGATTGCGAACAGGCATGCCTTCCCCATCTTTTAACAACTGAAGTCTAGTTGACTTACAATGTTGTGTTAGTTTCTGGTGTGCAGCATAGTGATCCAGTTATACACACACGCACACACTCTTTTTCATTACAGGTTACTACAAGCCATTGAATATAGTTCCCTGTGCTATACAGAAGGACCTTGTTGTTTATCTGTTCTGTACATAGTAATTTGTATCTGCCAATCCCAAACTCTCAATTTATCCTTCCCTCCCCTCAGCCCACCCTCATAACCTTAAGTTTATTTTCTATGTCTGTGAGTCTGCTCCTATTTTGTGAATAAGTTCATTTGTGTCATTTTTTGGGATTCCACATATAAATGGTATCACATGACATTTGTCTTTCTCAGACTGACTTAATTCATTTAGTATGATAATCTCTAGGTCCATCCATGTTGCTGCCAATGACATTATTTCATTCCTTTTTATGGCTGAGTAGTATTCCATTGTGTGTACACACACATCTTCTTTATCCACTCATCTCTGAACAGGTATTTTTATAGGCAAAACCTATGTGTGTGCACATAAATTTGGGGGGATGAAGGGTCTATAGGGTCACTAGCCCCTCAGAGTCTCTGACCTCCCCCAAAGTGAAGAAACACTGTTGGATCACGGTAAAGCCTCCTTACTAGCTTCTCCATCTCACGTCCTCACACCTACCCAAACCCCTACAACCTACCTAATCCCGACCTAATCCAACCTTCACGTTACTATTGAAATTATTTTTCAGATTACATCAGGGGTGGCAAATCTGGTCCACCTGCTCTTACTATATAGTTTACAATATAATGGACTAGAGTACAGCCATGCTCACTCACTCACATACTGAATATGCTGACATTTTTTTCCCCCAGATGTGTGAACTTTTTTTTTTTAAATTGAGGTGAAAGTCACATAACAGAAAATTAACCATTTTCAAGTGAACAACTCAGTGTATTTAGTACATTCACAATTGAGCAACCACCCCCTCCTAGTGCCAAAGCACTTCCATTACCCCAAAAGGAAACCCTGCTTACAACTGAGCCCCCTTCCCCAGCCCCTGGCAACCATCAATCTGAGTCCTGGCTCTACATATATTTGCCTATTCTAGGCATTTCATATAAAGGGAATCATACAATATGTGACCATTGTGTCTGGCTTCTTTCACTTGACATAACGTTTTTGAGGTTCAGTCATGTGATAGCATGTATCAGTACTTTACTCTTTTTCAGGGCAAAGTAATATTCCAACATACATACCACAATCTGTTTATCCAACTAGGACTGCTTTTGCAGTATGACTGCAGAGGTGAGGAGTTGCAACAGAGACTGCATGGCCTGACATAAAGTTGAAAATATTTATTATTTGGCTCTTTGCTGAAAAAATTTGCCAACCCCTGGATTAGACATGCCCTGAATTTCTGAAGCAGTGGTTTTGAGAATCAGCTTGTTAATGCTCACTGCAGCACTGTTTAGAACAGAAAAATGCTAGAAACAAAATGTCTATCATTAGAGGACTGGTGTAATTACAGTAAATCCATACTGTATAATACTATGCACCTCCTCACAGAAGAATCAGGTAAATGCTGATACAGAAGATCTCCAGGTCTGATTAGGTTAAAAAGGCAAAGGATTATAATACGTGTAGTACATACTCCCTTTTTCCTAAAGAATAACCCATAAATAAGTACATACACACATATCTGCCTAAAACTTCCCTGAGAATCACAAAAAACTTTCACTTAATTAAATATTGTACCTTCCTGTACTGTCTGAAGTTTCTAGCCTTTTATAGGCATTTATTATCACTGTCAAAAGATGTTAACTAAATGAAGAAATTATTTTTATTCTTTATAAATCTCTGTATTTACCTATGATAATGAAAAAGCAATCAGGGGGAGGGTATAGCTTAGTGGTAGAATGCATGCCTCGCAGGCATGAGGTCCTGGGTTCAATCCCCAGTACCTCCATTAAAAAGACAAATAAATTTTTAAAAACCCTAATTACCCCCCTCAAAAAACTTTTAAAAATTTTAAAAAGAAAAAGCAATCAAATAAATATTATGCTTTTAAAGAGGAAAAACTTTAAAAATCAAAACAAAACACTATGTATGTAAAAATGAATCACCATTCTATATACCAGAAATTAAAGCACTGTAAATCGACTATACTTCAATAAAAACAAACAAAAATGCTGTCTTAAAACCGATGAGTTCTGACTACAGAACCATGAAAAATAGACTGGGAGAAAGTCTATTTTATTTTTCAATGAGATTTCACTTTTTTAACATTCCCTCGCAGGTCAGTGACCCTACAAAGAAAAAAAAGAGACCTTCCGACCACAGGTTGGGTTTCTATCAGCCAGAAAGCTGAACACTGCACCAGATGATCTTTTCAGATGCCATCCATGTCAGTCATGGACTGGATTTGATCCTAGTTTTCCACTGATTATTACCGAAAAGCATACGGTACGTGTCAGACACAGGTCGCTGCAAATCTTCCACCTCCACAGAGCTCGGTACAGTGGTGACTGGGGCTTCAGCATATGAGGCAGCCACGACAGGTGGGTTGGCAGGGTTCATCTGTGTATGCTGATGGTCCCTAAACATTTTCCAGATGTGTTGATCAACTAAGACTGCCACCTACCACAGCCTGTGAAAGAACTGCTCCAGGACTGTATTTTTCCTCATCCCTCAACCGCAGCAACCCCCCGGGCTCCCGGGCTAGGTAGTCCTCTAAGTTTTGAAGCCAGCTGAGTACCAGTCCTGAGCCTGGACAAGGGGACAATTAGCAGCACTCAGCAGCAGGGCACCTTTCCACCCGCCAAGCCCTTGCTGTTCGTGCCCCAGTGTTAGGAGCCTGCCTGATCCCTGTTCCCTGGGATTTAAGCTTCTGCTTTGCTCTGGGTCCCGGTAAGATGGGGGCTTGGCTTGGTGTCCCAACCAGTCTGCTCCCTTTGGTCAGGTCCCCAGAGCTTGTTGCTGAAGCCCCCTGCCAACTATCAACCCACTAGAGATGCCCAGATGGACCCACAACACACTTCCCAGCCCCTGGGATCTCTGTGTGCCCGGGGCCTCCTGTTAGACCTGCCTCGAGGAGAATGGCTGGTTCTCTTCCCCCAGCCTACATAGGAGCTCCCTTCTCCCCTTGATCCCTTCTTCTCCCACCATGAAACTCTGCTTTCTGGACCCTGACTCCTCCTCCCTCTGGGTCAAGCCTGCCCTACTGTGGACCGAGTCCTCATGACAGTATCTGCTTGCTCACAG